>NC_134365.1:54948134-64948134 GCF_035582795.1 Mycteria americana | reverse complement strand
GTGCTTGGGACCTTCAAGTCCAGCAAGGAAGGGAGTAATCGGCCTGGCGCCCAGGAACCTTGAGGCCAGTAGGGAGGGGAAGAAGAAATCTGTTCGGTTTGCTTACTTGGTTTGCAGGACCTTCGGGGCCTCATAATGAGGGGGAAGAGAATGAATACGTGACCCACCTGGCCACAGAGAATGGCTGCTTGCCTCATAAAATGGTGCTAGTTATGCTAACCACATTCCCAGGGGTGGGGAGCAGGGGCTACCAGTCACAGAACGCCCTATGAACAGTTGGTTTCAGTGTGAACAATTAGTTTGGTAGAGGATTAAACAACAGAGGGCTGAGTTTTACAATGGAAAGTTGTTGACAATATTGATGATAGTAGGTGCTCCTAGGCTCCTTGTTAATACCAGTGACAGGTCTTAGTAACAAATAAGGATGTTTTATGCTGGAGGAATGACCTACAAGTGGTTGAAAGCCACAGTGTTAACTTCTAGGATGGGAAGAAGTTACTTAGATTAATAAAAAGATGCATTAAGAAGTAATGGAATGCGTAAACCAAAGTCACTTAAGGTTGAATAACAAGATTGTAAAGCAGTATGCTATAGGATGTTTTTTCCAAGGAACTAGTAGAAATTCTCTTTTTTAAATGTTTACATGTTGACCAGATGAAATGCACAAATATCCTGTAAGAAGCACTTTCATATTAATGGGAGGAAGATTGTGAAGCAAAATATTCCTTTAATTTGTCTCTTCTGAGAGAGCATATGTTTGAGTTCTAGAAACGCAATATATAGCGTAACCTCAAGTGGTGTTCACAAAGCTACTTGAAATAGACTGCTACTTTTCACTGTCATCCTTAAGTAGGACATAGGGCCCCTAAATACCCATGGAAATTTAAGTGCAAGGAGCAAAAACTAGGCTCCGATCCAAAGCCGGTGGAAGCTGATTAAGAGACTGCTTTTGGCTACCGGGGGCTCTGGCTTAGGCCACTAGCAAGCTAGAATTGAGTCTCAGGTGTTCAGACAGACTCTTTTGGTTAGTTAAGTCTGTGGGTTTTTCTTTGGATTCATGTTTGAGGTGCTGTCTGTGATTATAGGAGATGTCCCAGTGTGTATACCACCTAAAGTGTTAACATATTTTCACTACTGAGTTCTAGAAATAGTAAGTTGGCAATACTCAACACCTTAACTACACTTAATCATCAGATTATGTATTGTTCTGTTTTTATGGCTTGACACTATACATGGTTAAATCACAGGTATACCTAGAGATGATACACTTATTCTTACAAGATACGCCTACAGCTAGAATACAGTAGAGGCAAGAAAAATATGTTTACTTTGCATGGTTTGCAGTTCTTTGGCTAGTTTTAGTGTGCTTCTCCATTCTTCCCGTCCTGCTAGGCACTTAAACTTTTCAAATAGTGAAACAGAAGAGAGGAATATGTTTTTCAAATAGGAAGTGTCTGTAGAGTTGCAAATACAGGTTAAAGTGAGAGGTGATGGTCTGCCTGCCTAAGATGATTGTTTCGTTTTACTTGTTTGCATGCTTAACTTCTATTTTAGAAATAGAAAATAAAATGTTTACATTTTACCATAATGTTTTTCTGAGTGCAGTTCAAGTTAGTTCTTTAATTTTAATTCCACTTGGCATGTTGCCCCACTTCATTTTACAGCTTGGCCTCAACTTTTTATAGATGTACACATTTACTAGCTATCTGTGTGCTGTGTCTCTACTTTCTTCAGGTTGAGAAGAGTTGTAAAGTCATTTTTGGAGTTGGGTCAAGATTTCATTCCAAATGTTAATAGAAATTTAGAGCTTGTTCTCTCTTCTAGCTGAACTAGATTGCTTATATACTATTCACCAATACATTTTTCCACAGTACAAAAAAGATTCTGAAAACTCTTACCTACCATTCTGTAAAGCATCATGAAAAGTAGGTTTTAGCACTTGAGGGTCAAAATGTTTGCATTGGTTTGGGGGGATAAATTGGAACTTGTTTTAATTAATTTCTTTTTATATTTGACCTTTAGGTTCCAGCAAGATGTGGAGTGACAGTCCGAGACAGCCTAAAGAAAGCTCTGATGATGAGAGGTCTTATTCCAGAATGCTGTGCTGTTTACAGAATACAAGATGGGTATGGTTTGTGTGTGATGGTTTTTGCTCTTAGAATCTCTTCTTGGAGTTACCCAGTATGGCTGATTCTCTCCAACGTTGTGGAAGTTGTTTTCAAAATTCAGAATGATATGATACTTTGCACTAAAACAATTTGCACCTAGAAGACATGTCTAGAAAGAATGGCAAACTCCTAGAAAAAGATTTAATCACTTCACGAACAGGCATAATACAGTGTAATATGAGGTTATAGACTGCTGGCAAAACACTCATTAATCAAACTCATGCTAACCAAACAAGTATTAAATAGAGTTTATTAACTTTTTGGTTTTATTTGACTTAGTTATAGTGCATTCTTAACTGAATATAGAGTTCCTGTGACGGGAAAAAAATTGAGTTTCCAGCCCTAAAAAGTTTGTAGATTATCTTACTGCACAAAATTAGCCATCTCTTTGGAACTCTCATGGAACAGGTACTTTCACAAGCACTTTATTTGATCAGAACGGTATCTGTCACCTTGGAACCAAGGAATCGGCTGCTACTGGAGCTGATTGAAAAAGTCCATTTCTTTCATGCAGTTTGTCCGGGGAAGGTGTGCTTTCCTTGGTACGTGCTGAGCTTAATGTCTTGCCTTTAAAGTTTCCTGCAGTTAGAGGCTCCGTAGCAAACCCCCACAGTGCAACTTTCTACCTGATCTCGCATCTTCAGCAGGAGACCTGCAAGGGCTTGTGCGCTGGTGCTAATGCAAGGCTTATTTACACTTTAGAGAGAAGAAGCCAATCGGCTGGGACACTGACATTTCCTGGCTCACGGGAGAGGAGTTGCATGTGGAAGTCTTGGAGAACGTGCCGCTCACGACACACAATTTTGTATGTACTGGTTTCTATGAAATGTTGAGTAGGGTTAAATCAACTTTGTACTTTCAAATTCAAATTAATAACTTTGAATAATATTTTGTATGTGTGGGATGTGGCGGGGGTTGCGAAAGAAGTTTTTAATCACAATAGCTTAAGTGAATTAGAATTGTAATTGAAATAAGTGATGTTAGAGTACTTGATCATCCTTAAAACTTTCACATTTGGACGGAATACACCCTCTAAAATCTATAAACGTAGGGAGTTTAAATCAGCACTGCATTGCAGAGCTGTAATAATAATCTACTATTTTTGTATTGCTGTATCTATAAAATGTATTCTGGGCCTCCCTGCTGGCTCTGCAGCAGCAATTAACTAATGAACTAAATATTCCCAGAGCGGTGCTGACATCATCAATGATGCTAGTGCACAAATATGTTTTGACCTGATAAAGCACCAAGTAAATGGAAGCTGCTAAACAGAATCCATCTAAACGGTTCCAGCTACATACAAAATCCTGGAAATAATGCTTGTCACATTGAGGAGAAAGATCTTTTATTTAAATCAAACCCCAAAATTCTATTTGCAAGCTGCTTAAACTATTTTACTCAAACAAGCTAGTTTGGCTATGGCTAGTTAGATGAAAGTCTAGTAGGCTTAACATTTTTTTATATCCTTCTGAAATTTTGATTATTACATATAGTAATACAACTAGAATGTGTTTTTATGCCAAGTATTGCTAAATTTGAAAATGAAACTAAATCATTTCCCCCCCCCTATAATATGGGGATAATATATATTCACCCTTTTGCAATTTTACATGTTTCTGAGTTTCAGTAGTCAAAATTACAAATATATATGTAACCATACATAGAAGCCATATGTGTATTTCCAGTCCTGTGAGTGTTGGATAGAAATGTCATTTGGCTCCTGGAAAAATTAGAAGATGAGATAATATTTCAGCAGCTTTTGTTTTTATAGGTTGTATCCAATTAAATTCTGAATGTTTGTCTCTAGCATGATAGTAGTGCACTGTTTTGCTTCAGATTTGTTGTTGTTTTTCTTACTGCTAATGAAGTGAAGCATTAATTGCAATAAATAGTTGAAAGAAAATTTTAATTCATGAAGACTATTTCAAAAAGGAGACAATCTTTTATGTAAATCTGTTTGATATATAAAACTGTAGCTCCAGCATCAAAAAAGAGGCTTGTAAGTGTATTTGAGGGAGGTAAAAGCAAATAGGCTATCTTAGGCTTACAGAAGGACTCTATTAAATTATGATTATTTTTGACAATGTAGGTACGAAAAACATTCTTCACGTTAGCATTCTGCGACTTTTGTCGAAAGCTGCTTTTCCAGGGATTCCGGTGCCAGACATGTGGCTACAAATTTCACCAGCGCTGTAGTACAGAAGTGCCACTGATGTGTGTTAATTATGACCAACTTGAGTAAGTAATCGCAACTGGTTTTGAAGTTGAGCCTTTTGTTGAGCTTACAGCTGTCAGTGATTTCTTACGTTAAATCTGTAATTCAGGAAGTCAGAGGAGGTGCCTGAAAAAAATACAGGAGTTCAGCTGTTCTTGTGAGACTGCATAATTCGTATTCTCTCTGTGCTAGCTCGGACAACCAGTTCATATTTTTTTTGCTAGACTATGAAATGCTTTCTTTGAAGCATGAATGGGGTGGCTGAGCACTTGACTGTATCAGACAGACTTCTCATTGTTCACAGTTGTTATTCTTAATCAAAACTGGTTCTTTATTATGTGATGGCTGGGGCCCTTAAATGGTTAGATGTGGGTTTAGATGCAGGTTTATTCTCTTCAACCTGAAAAAAATGTTAAGAGACACTAGTTTAATATGGTAAAATTGCAGTTGGTTTTACAGTGAGTGAAAATAAATCCGTTAGTGAGTTTGATGCCTAGGTAAGAAACGTAAAAAAGAATGTCCCAAACAGTCATGTGTTCTTGAATTTAATTATTGATCTATTTGTGTAAGTCTTTCATGTAGGTTAAGGATCTGGTGTAAACTGGCTCTGTGTTCTATTTGATTGGTTTCAGCAGAGGCTATTAAGTCCCTTAAATAGACTTTCATATAAGGAATCATTTAAAATGCTAGTTTTTCTTCCAAGAATAAATTTAATTTCTGCTTATGTTGGTATTTGTAACTGTTCCCTTGGGCACCTCTAGAGTTTGTGCTCAGGGCTTACGGATAACGTAGTTCTATCCATTTGGCTTTTGGCATTGCATCAGTGCAAACATTAAAATAAGTTCGTGTACTCAACGTATAGGTATAAGTTGTGCATTCTTGAGGAACCAGATGTTTGCAATTTCAACTAAAAGATTAAAAAATTACTTTCTGCAAAGGTATGTTTAAGGCATGATCTTTTGATCCTTTGTCAAGTAAATAATATTTTTAACAAATCTTGCAGATTAATGTGTTAGTGTAGTCTTTATTTTAAAATTTAGAATTTGGTCAATGCGGGTTTGGTTTTGGGTTGGGTTTTTTTGATTTTTGGGTTTTTTTGTTGTTGGGGTTTTTTGGTTGGTTTTTTGGTTTGGTTTTGGGGTTTTTTTTTGTTTTGGGGTTTTTTTTTTCCCAATCTTTGGGTGTTATATTGTGAAGCTTCTGGGTTTTGCACAAGTTAGGTTGTTTTTGTTTTGTTCTTGCCTCACAGTTTGCTGTTTGTCTCCAAGTTCTTTGAACATCACCCCATACAGCAGGAGGAGGCCTCCTTAGGAGAGACCACCCCAGCATCTGGATCGTACCCCCCAGTGCCCCCCTCAGATTCTGTTGGGTATGACCTTATTCCTGCTGTTTAATAGCATAATATTTCAGTACTGTATACTTAGAAACACTCAAAATACTGCTTTGCAACTCTCTCTACATTTTTGTATTCTGGCTTGTCATGCAAATATATCCACCTATGCTTAACTTTAAAGAAGTGAATGTTTTCATTCACATGAAATATATTAGTAATGAACCTAAGTTAAACGTGTGCATAAGTGTCTGTAGAATTGGGGCCTGACCTGTTAAACTGATTTCTTCTGCATGGTAGCTTAGACCTGGTCTAAACTGGAAAGATTTTGTACCTAAAATTAATACGAACCAAAACTATATCCTCACAAATTCTTTTAGTTTGTGTTATCAAACTACAATTTATTTGCCTTGAAGTGACATACCCGTTTCAGAATAAGCCACTCCACTATAACATTGGTGTGAACAGATGCCAATTCCAGGCTCATAATACTGCTTTAGTAGTTTTTCCACGTACACATTGCTTTAGTATCCTCCAGATCAGCTGTCTTCCTCCTGTTTAGATGTTGGGATATATCAATAGCATCTGTTTGCTGCAGATCCAGGTTTTGTAAAATTAGACTTCTAAAACTGACCACAGCCTTCATCCCCTGTATTTCCAACAAAGATTCTGGACCCTCTCTCTGTGAAGAGATAAGTGATCATATTTAGATTATGTTCCCAGTAGCTAAGAGAGCACTGACACCACCCAGCACTAGATAGTTGAACAAATCTCCAGGAAAGAGTAAATCGAGGATGTGTATCAAAGTCAAGAAACCTGATGCAGATTTATTAAAAACACCAAATATAAAAGCCTTCAGAAAAACATTCCTAGGACACGTGTGCTGCACGGAGACGAACTGAATTTGGCAGAGAGGCTCTCTTGGAGTGGTGAGCATTGTGCCCCAACTAAAGCAGAAACACAGCTGGAAGCTACGCAGGCACCTATGGACTCTAACTAGAAGAGAAATTCCCTGGACAGCCAAGACTATTTTATGAAAGATCAAATATGATGCCTCCCAGGAAAATAGTTTGACAGTCCTGCAGAGGGAACCTCATTTGGTAAGTACAAAGAGAGATGATGTTCTTATTTGTACTATATTGTGCAGTTTCAAGTAAATTTGGAAGTGCCTCTTCCAGGTAGTGGATATTGCCTTTATATCCCATGGATGTTAGTACAGCAGGTTGTGGACAAGGCTGCTGCTGTGGTTCTCTAAGCTAAGCAGGCTCTGCCTTTCTTATGGTACAGTTGAAATTATAACCAGGCTAGAACTATTAATCTGTGAAGAAGCTTGTTCATACGAACTGTGTTAAATGCCTGTGGATGCCAAAGGCACTATATAGCCCCAATCCTAATACTGGTATATGCTAAATTTTCCTACTTTTCAATTGCCTCTGCCTCAGATTCGTGCTTTCTTAACAGTTTATGAGGATACAACAGGATTGATTATCTTAATTGATACATGCACTACTTCAGGCAGTCTTAGTTTTGTGAAGTAAAAACTGAAAGGAAAAACTGAGACCAAAGCTGGTTAATGCCTTAAGGGTTTTAACTTCACATATATAAAAATGTTAACATTTAAATATATTTGCCAGTTGAGGTTAAGGAGCTTTTCCCAGGTGTTGCATCTGTAAATGTTTGTGGTTGCAGGAGCTGTAAAAGGTTTCTAGCTTTCTACTTTTTTCTTTTTTTGCCTTGCTGTACACTTCATTGTTAACTCCCCCCCCCCCCAAAGAAAAGGCATACATCATGCCTTCAAAATTCTGTTTATTTTTGAAATGGTTTGTGATTATCAGCTAGTGTTCATAAGTAGTATGCATGTTACAAAGTCATGCAATTTTCCCCAAGCGTCTGTGTTTGTAGTATTTCCTTTCCAGAAGCAGCTCAGATGCTATTGTATGAGCATATAGCACTGTCCATACCTTTCTCCAGTTATCCTTTTGCCTTTCTTTAATACTACTTCTCTTCTTTTTAAAGACATAACTGTGGAAATACTAAGTTTTCTGAAATTTTTCTTAGAGTAAAAAAAAATGCGGGCCTTTCTATAAAAACATATACTTACCCACGGTTTTGTTAAAGGGTACTGCTACAGTATGGGACAACAGTTCAACTGGAATTAAAAAAAAAAAAAAGTCTGACATTTGAGATTATCTTGTCCGGGAAGAGAGTAAGGGATTGAAATTTGAGAGTTGGGCAATGGGATTGAAAATATGAGGAACTAGCGCTTTATTAAGACTTACTAGTTTAATAATTGTTCCTTTGATTTCTCTGTTCTCCTAGCATCTTGCATGGCACAGCCCACAGAGGAAGGGATGTTACTAATCTTTTGGTAAACCTGAGGAAAGAGAAGGCAAACATCCTTCTTCATCTTCAGCCTTGTGAAGGGATTCCAGCAGCAGGCAAAGTCCCCAAAGAAAGGAAGAGTTTGTGTTGCGAGACAAGCTCAAGAGCAAAGGCGTGTGTGACGTGCTGAGAAATTGTCAAGGGATCAAATGGAGAAGTTGGAAAGAGAAAGGGACATAAAGGAAAAGACCATTGGACACAATGCAAAAGCTGCTAAACATGCTGGAGAACTTTGTTTCACTTTGCTCATGTGTAACATCCTAAAGCAATCCAGTCCTGTAGCCTTTCGTTCTTCCAACTGTAAGCCATAGGCAGTCCCTCCAGACATTCCACCCCAAGATAAGGGAGCACATATGGTCCCACTTGCACATTTCTGAACCCCTTCTAAAAATGTGTCCAGCCTCCACATTAGGGCTTTTGTCACATTTTAGTTCTTTCAGTTTGCAGTATCCTCTTGTGCCAAAATAGTCATTTTAGTTATAATCTGCACTTAACTGGAAAGAATTATTAGAAGTGTAGGTCTCCCTAACAATAGCCATTTGTAATAAAATTGAAGTACGCAAACTGTATATAATACATTGTATTCATTTCATTCATTGCACTATCATAAAGTTTCTTCTGTATCTTTGCTCATGAAATATGAGCACAGAATTTCTGTGAACCCAGTTCCCTGAATCTTAGATATATGAAAAGGGGAGAGATTAGCTATTCATAATATTCCAAAGTTGTCTTTTTCAACTTCCATCTATTTTCTCAGATGTTGCGATGTTGGGCAAAACTCATCAAACTAATGAGGTAGATATTATGGCAGGGTAAGTAACCTGTGGAGTGGGTGGTAAGGGGGTACATGGTCAGACTTTGAACAGCACAGAGGCAGGTTGGACTCAATAGAAACTGAAAGGGTCTGCTTTGCTTGAGGCAGAACACTGCTAGTAAGCAGGTTGGCAACATCTTGGCTCTTTGAAAAACAACATTTCTCAACATTCTTAATCTTCTAAATTTGAGGAAGAAAGGGGGACTGTCTGGTGTACCATTCTTGGAAGCTTGCCAGTCCCTGCCTTAGAGCAGGCTCCAGCCTTGTGATTAAACACCTCTGCTTTCCTTTCTGACTTCCAAATGTTCACTGATCATTCTGCCTCAGCTGAAGATATTTAAATGTCTTGAAAAGCTTCTGAAAATCCAGGGAAACAAAGACACAGTCTTACAATATTGTATTTAGTACTACAACACCATTTAGATCCCCATGTGTTTAAGTGGGCAAAAGCTTTGTGTTTTATTGCATTAAAAAATGATGAACTTTTCCCCCTAAAAATTCTGGCACCAGACCTTTTCCAGACCACTCCATGTAAATACTAGCAAACTTCCTACAATATGCAACTTGATATGCATTCTTGCTGAGCGAAAAAGGCCTGGTATCAGAATCTTTAGAAAAATCATCTTTAGTCCATATAACAGGTGGGGGAAACCTCTTCCTCCCCAGAACTTTATTTGCAAAAATGTGCTAGTGAACTGAAACCTGGTTTGGAGAGCTAACAACAGCTGCGTGTGTTCTCTTGATAGCCCCTGGTACATGAAGCTATCAGAAATTTTAGGAAAGCGTTGCTAAGCTTTGATCTGGGCCCAAAGGCCAGTATAAATGCATGCCGTTGTGATAATCCTGGCAGTTGTTTTTCACCTACAAGCCACCACAGATGAAAACAAGTTATCATGGTATAGAAAAATGCACCAATCCATATGAAGTTATGACTGTTACAGATCTGTCCCATGACGCTTTTAGACTGACTTCACAGGATGCTGTTGTAGTTACAAACTTGTACTGCTATTCTTTTCTCCAAATCAACATTTGATTTGGGGTTATTGACTATTTCCAGGCTGCAGAGATGGGGAAAGAAAAATTATTTTGTTTTCTGGCAACATCTATGGAGTACCACAATAATTAAATTAGAACATGTTTGGTCTCCAAAATTTACAGTTTACCTGCTTGCTAGCATAGCTGAAATATCATTGTATCCCAGATCCTTAGCAGTCCTTAGAAACGGCTTGAAAATAGAAGTGCACTGTGTTCTTCATTAACAGCAGTAACAAAAAGCAAAGCTAATTGTACTCTGTTGTAACCCCCCCCAAAAAAAGCCTTGGTACACATTTTAGCTTGCAATAGGTTTGGCTTGGGTATGAGTATGCAGTCTACCAGGTGGATAGTGTGTGCTACAGAGTCCTGTGGCTAAATTGAGATGCACTTGTTCAGGCTGGGAGGAAGAGAAGAAAAATCTCAGTCCAGGAGAGATGATGTCATTTTAAAAGGGAAGTGTCACAAACCCTATGACTGAAGCTAGGTGAATGTGAATTTTCAGTTTAAGTATTTACCTAACTACGGCAAAATAAAAATCCAAGCAAAAATCTTAAAGCCCAAACAAACCTCTTTTAAGAAAAATCTTTCCTGAGTAGACCAGCTCTTAAATATATGAAACATTACATTAGTGACTTAAAGGAAATTGAGGAAAATCTGTATTAAAATTTGCTTTTGTATTTGTAAAGTGAACTAACTTGTATTATTGCAAGTTCTAAGATCCGGTGGAGGTACTGTATATGATTTTATAAAATTGTTTGTTTATATATAACGTAGCACGTGTGGGCACTTTTCTGAGTTACCTTCCTCTTTCCCATGGACCCAGTTTTGTAGAATAGTAAATCTGTGGACAGTTGGCACTTGCTGTGATTAACAAAGGGTAAAAATCTACATTTGTCTGCAATTACTCTTGTCTCCTGACAAAACCTCTTTCTGTTTTGTCTTGATAAAAAGGGAGGGAACAATGTGCTTATCCCAAATACATGGTCCAAGGAAAAAGCATGTTCTGTCATACTGCCAGAGAAGGTTATAACATATTAAATTGAGATTTGACAACTCTATCAGCTTGTTGCCTGGGAAGCTGAGAATAGTTTATTAAAGGAATGCCCACATCTAAGAGGCTGGAAGAAAGCGTGCAAGACGAGGTGGTATAACCTCTCTAATATGTCAGAATATTGACCTTCTTATTTGTAGAAGGTCTCCTCTAGCTAGCAGGTTGGCCCCAGCCTGCTATACATGTATGCCATAGTAAACAGTTCTTACCTCTTGATTTTGGGGTTGGTTTTTTTTTTTTTTTTGGTCAGTATGTTTGCTGGCTCTATGTTTGCATAGCCTACAGAACTAGTTTTGTAACTCGCCTGGAATAGACAGCGTCACCCTTTTCCAAATGATAATGGCTGGTCCTTTTTGCTCCAGTGTCCCTTCTACCCTCCTGGAGTAATTAAAATTTAGGAATACTATAAGAACAGGCTTTTGGTAGCTAAGAGGATTGCTCTATTCTTTGTGGTGATGTGTTTTCTGTAGATCAAGATCTTGATGCAGTTCAAGATACAGTTTTTGCTGCACAGAGGCAGAAGCTGGTGGTAATCTCTTCTGAACTTGTGATCTCGGTAGACCATCTTGGCTAGCAAACAACTTGTGTCTTTCTCTTTACTAGTTACCTTTTTCAAGCAAAATTCCCATTTAGCAAAAATAACCTACCTTTTTATAAGTGTCCCAAGGACACCCATTAATGAAATCCTGATTGTATAGATGGAACATACAGCTAACTGCTGATGAGATTCCCATCTCTGGATTCTTTGGTGTCTAAAGCCCAGAGATCCTCTCAATAATAGTTTAGAGACTCCAAAAAAGAGAGTTCTTTATCAGCCTGTCATTGTTTTCTAAAGATCTGAACTTCCCCCAGTTAGAATTTAATGAGTAGAAAAAGCTATTCAAATTGTTTTCAAACATGGTATGACATAGCGTGCTGTCTGTGCTAGCAACACGATGGGCATGATGACCTGTGACCAGAAATACAGAAGTATTTGCAGATTCCCTTAGCAGATGACTGTATATGACTCAAAGAAGGATGTAATTGAAATTATATTTCTGCAATTTGGTTTTCTCTTCTTTGGCTTACTCATGATCACGGAAAATTTGATTGCCTCTGTTCTTGTCATGTGGCAGAGCTCAAATTCTGTCTCACAGTTACTCCTAGTGCAATGATCTTATGTTTGTTGTTACACATTTCCCTTAATTTCATAATTACTGAGAACTCTCAGGAAGTTTGAGCAGGAGTTAGCTATCCCAACAATGACAGTACTGGCCTGGCTGAGACACTTTTTAGGCCTTTCTTCTGAAATCTTTCTGTGCAGCATCTGACATGCTTGCCTTAACATGAAAATACAGTGCCTTAGAATGTCAACCAAGTCCTGCACTTGTATCTGTGCAGTGTCCCATCTCCTGATGGGGGTTCTAGTTGCATGATTTCCTTACAAAAATGTTCAGGAGTTCAAAACTTCCTCATCTACAATAGGAAAAAAAATTTACCCGAAGTCACTTGTTAGCAATGAATGAAAACTTTAGCTTATGTATATGTACATCAACTGCATTTTAAAAATGTTTCTGAAATTCTGAGCATCTTCTGAAATGCTGGGCTGTTCAAGGCCCTTTCTCAGAGATTTATCTATTGGCAGTTTCAGTTCATTGCTTCCTAGTATCTTCCCAATATTTATATTTTGTCATGTGACAATAGGTAACTATTTTTTAAAAAGTTCGGCAGAGTTAAACCCTGTACCTATTCTTCCCCTGCCCCGCTTCCCAAACATAATCTAAGTATTTTTTTACAAGACTTACTAGACTGTTATTTGAATGAATTTGCAAGCACTCTTGCCATTCTCAATCGTGAGACTTGGCCAGGAAGGAAAAGATGACAGGTACTTAGGATACAGATAGCACTGAGTTCTGGGATCAGTGCCAAACTGTATAAACTCTTCAATGAAAGGTAGGGTAATAGTCTTTCAAGCAGACCCGTTGCTGAAAAAATGTCAAGAGATCCTGTTGAAATGCTGGTTGCCCCTAAAGATCTTTGGAGAGGCCAAGGAGCGTTCGCTTACAGGAGGCGGCACTAGGACCTATTGCTGCTATATGCTGCTGTATGGTTTATTTCTGAAGCTTCTCCCTGTGGGCATTGCCTTTGTGGGCATGGTAACTAACCCATGAGTAACTGAATGGCTGGAGGACTCCACTCCTCTCTTAGGAGTTGTGTTTTCTGTAAGTTCTAAAAACCTTGTTGTCGGATACCATGTATGTTTTAACAAAGTTTTCTTTGACAAAGGTGGCAAATGTTTCTCATTGACCTTTTGTCTTATATCCATTAAATTGAATCATTAGACTTAACAGTGACTGACCTTGACTTGAGTAAGAGATAAATGCCCATTTATTGTACTTTAACAAAATAAATGGATAATCAAATAAGTGACATTCTGCCTTCTTACAAATGAAAAAGCAAGTATTTAGATGTTTTCTCTTTTAAATATATGATTCGTGATACCATAAATTAAAGACTTTATCTACATTTATGACTGGCAGCATTTGTATTCCTTCGGAAAACTTGTCTGTATAGTCTGAATGCTTATCTTTCGAGTCAAATCTATTGCATTGCCTAACTGTAGCACTGTAAATAACATTTGAAATGTTGCACTATTCAAAGTTATTTCTTAAAGGTTGAGGTTAAGAGGCGATATGTTTATTTTTAGTATCAATAATGCATATTACATTGGCCATAATATTAATGAATTGAGTGTCTAGTATGTAATTTTCAGTCTTTCGTCATTGAACAATAATCCCATCCATACAACTGGGTTTGTGATATCTTCTGACTGTAATGTTGATGTGAGATGTTAAGCATTTTTAGTTCTCAGTGAGTTGCCATTAAAAAGCGTATTGCATTAACTCTGAAGTGAGGAAACTGCAGAGTATCTTGCTATCTGCATGTTGGGCTACGTGAATTTTTCAGATCAGGATTTATTATTACTAGTTTGGTATTGTATGTTAGGGGGTTTTGTTTTGTTTTAACTCAGAACACTTCACAGCCATGTAATTAGGTAGTTTGTGCAGCAGAGAGTTGTTGCAATTGATCATAGGGGAGCAGAAATAGTTTATTATAAATTGTTTTTATGCAGGCCTTTAGATCAGTTTTTTTAATGTATGTATTATTATAGTTGAAAAGGACTTACCACACCCACTACGCAGTATTTGAAGCCATTTGTAGACCTAAATCCTCTTTTTCCTTGACTTTGTTTCTCAGACCACCAATTCTCCCTAGTCCTTCTCCTTCAAAATCCATTCCAATCCCACAGCCCCTCCGACCAGCAGATGAAGACCATCGGAATCAATTTGGGCAACGCGACCGATCCTCTTCAGCTCCCAATGTTCACATCAATACAATCGAGCCAGTCAATATTGATGTAAGTATTAATGTTTGGATCAGGAATAGTAGATTTGATGTTTCCCTTATGAATATCAGTGCGTTAAATTTATCATGTGTACACACAAGTGCCATGTTTCTAAGCTAATCCTTGGTGGTCTGTCAGAATCTTCATAGACCCCACGTAAGACACTTTTGCTATTGAGAGCTGCAAGAATGCAAATAACCCGTTCTCCAAAAGCAGAAACTGCCTTTTGACAGTCCTGTCCTTTCATTTTCAAAGAAACATTCTATCACAAACCGCTGGGTTTTTTTTTTTGTCATTAGTCCCAATGCTTGTGCTGCTGGCTGTACCACAGCGTTAAGAATATGAAAGCCAGTAACCACTCTTGCAAACCATTATATGCGTTAAGCATATTTCTCTATATGCAAGATAGGGATTTTTAGTTTTTGTGATTCAAGTAATATTTCTGGCATTGAAGAAAATTAAATTAATGCAGTAGGCTGAGTTCAGATTTACTGAATGTTCCTTAGGATTTCAAGAGCCCAGTATATATTGTTCTGAGCATTCTTTTGGAGTGTTCAGAAACTGCTACACTTAACTTGTTTTCCACATGTTTGAAATTTCATGATGCTGAATTGTAAGTAATAATAATGGTTGATATTAGATATAAAGCCAGCTAGGACCTTTCAAAATGTTGGTCACAACCTCTTTGTGATTTTGCTAACGTACACAGCTTGTATTTTACCCTTATGTCTACTCTCTAGAAATTAGTCATGTGTCAGGTGAGCAGTCTTGAAGTTTGCCTGGACACTGAGGCACAAAATCTGTTTTGCATGTGAGCTGAGTGAAAGGTGAAACGTTAGTTGAATATTAAGAGTGTGGCCGTGTAGACATTTGCATATGGTACATGGCAGTGGCGCAGCTGAGAGGCAGGACCAGTGCTTTTGGCAGCAGTGCAGGTGTATAAAGGAATAAAATAATTGCGTAAACAAAAAAAACAGCTTGATGATGAAACGCTAGAATTTTCTAATTTTCTTCTGTTCCTTCGTGAAAATCCTTAGTGTAGTTTGCTTTTAGTCTAGATATTTTGTAAAAGATACTTTCATTTCACAGTGGATTGCAAGTGAAGGAAACCTTTTGCAGTTAGTCATTTCTGAGAAGAACAGAGTGCGCCTCGCTATGCAAATGAGGTGCTTTGTTACAAGAAAAAATGAAGCAGAACTCATTTGACAGATATACCTCAGTACAGGAAATTGGTGTCCCAGCTTCTGATATGACAGTTCAAATAATTTGTGCCACAAACACTAGCTAGAATGTTTGGTTCGATATTTCTTTATGCATTTTGGCCAACTGAGTGTTTAAATCAATATTTTCATGTCAGCATCTATTTTGGGTGGTGTACATTTCACTTTACTACTGAGAGATGCTGTTTTAAAGCAACTAATTTTGAGAAGTTTAGTAGTTGTTGTAAATAGTTCTTTGGAGTCACTGCTATTACTAAGCCAGGGTAGGAAACAACTTTTATTTCATGGACAGCATATGAGGTTATAGATTCTCAATTTGATCAATCTCAATTGATTCTGGAATGTAAATGATAATACCTAAATTAAACACTTTTTTTTATTATTATTTATAGGACTTGATTAGAGACCAGGGTTTACGAGGAGAGGGAGGTAAGTAGTGTTTAAACTAGCTACTGTGCTATATTTAATTACACAACCACTCTGTCCCTTCCCTTTGTTCTACTTCCTTCTACAAAACACAGGCACAAAGGAAAATATGACTAGAACAAAAAATGAATTTGCATTTGCTTGTCCATGAACTTAATATTTGTCTGACAAAGGTTTGAGTCATTTGCCAGTCATTCTGGGAGTGGGGGAGACGGAAGGAGAAAAAGTTTTGAAGTGGTATCTAGTTTTTTAGTTTTAAAATAAATTATCTTGCACCATCACTTTTTTGTTCGCGCACACACACACACACACACACACACACTCTCTCATTCACTCACATGGCTGCACACAGATATGCTATAACTTCCCAACTCCCTGTCAAAGATTTTTATGCCTGTTGTTACCTTTCCACCCATGGAAACAACGGGGGTTTTCATTGAAAAACCATCAACGTGGTAGATGGACCTTCCATATGAACTGCTGCATCCTAAAGCAGCATGAAATACTCCGGTTCTTCTCCCCCTCTACCCCTGCTGAAGATGCTGCTTTGCTGTACTGCATGCCTGTGCTACTCTTGGAACCAGGTTGTTAGGACCTTACGCTAAAGCCAGGTCTTTTTATGTTCCCTTCAGTAATACACAGCCCTAATTCACAGTTAAGTCAGAACTAGTGCCAGAAGACTTATTTTTTCATCACGTTATGCACGGGCCTGTTAAGTCACTTCTCCCACTAGCTGTCAAGGTCCTGAGAGAGCTTCTTATGTGCTATTTACTCCTATGAATATAATAATAATAATATAGAAATAATAGAAATAAAGAAATAGGAAGTAGGGTAGGTATATGACAGTTTTTCCGACTTCAAATCATTAACACAGTCGTCTCCTACTAATTATAACTTGCTTCAGCCATAAGTAAAGTCTGAATTACCTTAGTGCACTCTATCCTGATTTCTAAGGTTTTGTGCTGTGGGCTATCACTGACTTTGTTTCTCCTATCCAAATCTGGTAGTTGGTAGGATGGTACCTACCTACTGCGTTGTGTTTGATGGAGCTGTTTTTTCTTATGCCAGCAATAGAACACTTTTTTAAAAAGAAATTTCCTTTAATTCTGAAAGCCTACTAATTTAAAGTTGCCAGTTTTAGCTATTTTTGTATGTGTTGATAGGTGTGGCTCTCCACAGTTTTGCCCATTTTGTCCAGCATTTAAATGTTGTGCTATCATGTTGGTTTTAACTTTTGATCATAAACTGTCTGCTTGGCATCTGAGAACAATTGGCTATTCCCAGTCCTGAAACAGTGTTATTAGTAATTTACTTTTTTTTTTTCCCCTTCAAAGTACAGAAGCAATCTATGAATAGGAGTCAAAGCATCCTAGTTATTTCCCATGACTTCTTTCATTTCTTCTATGTGTCTGTCTTTCTGTCTCTGCCTGCCCGTCTCTTTCTCTCTAACAGCCCCTTTGAACCAGCTGATGCGCTGTCTTCGGAAATACCAATCCCGGACTCCCAGTCCCCTCCTTCATTCTGTCCCCAGTGAAATAGTGTTTGATTTTGAGCCTGGCCCAGTGTTCAGAGGTAGTTGGGCTCTTCTTTCTTGTTTTCACCCAAACAAAATAAGTAAAACCACAGATGCTGTTTGTGCCTCACCCTCACACCGTGTGTATGTAAGTGTGTGAGTTTATCAAAACACCTCTGTTTTTTGCTTGGCCTGGCTGGAATGCTTTGAATGTGCTTTTCACACATACTCACTTTCACCTTTACACGCTTGAAAATGACTATAAATAAAGCCTGACTTAAATCTTCAAAAGCAAGGAATTTCATGGTTGAGGTTTTTATGGGGACCTTAACATATTTTTTCTAAACAAAGGTCCTTGGAATGCATTGCAGTGATTTTAAAGACAAAGTGACGTCCTTAACTCAGAATTTCCTTGACTGTTCAGTTTAAGTCAGTTCAGTGCTTTAACAGTTTTCTATATTTAATATTCTTTGTTTCGAAAAGTAATCTAGGAAATCAAATGTGAATTACAAACATTTCCATTGATATCTTGTTAGGTCTCAAGCTTTTCAAGTAATGTGTCATGTCAACTTTCAACAAATACTTCATTTTGAAAATGTGCTATTGATACCACATTGGGGCCCTAAATGGTTTAGACCATGTAGTTTTCATTTAGTTAGTAAATTTCCAGTGAAACAGTATTTGTTTGTGTCCTGTACTGTGTAAAATAAGACTGTTCCATTTCCACATCATTGACTCTGGGGGTTATTCAGGCCTAAAGCTGTCAATGGATCTGTTGTATTGCACAAAATCCAAAAAAACTCTGTGGGATTTCATATGCTGGAGAAACCAACTATTGAGTAATAGCATGAAATGTAGATATTTGTGTCTATACATATACATGTTGAAATGGGTAGTTCAGTGCATGTAGTGTGGTTTTCAAATGCTACCATCTTGGCTGTTTCAAAGACTTTTGTTTCAGAATATGTCAAGAGCAGTTCACCTTATGAACTTGTAAAGTTCTTCCAGAAGTCTTTTTAAGAAGACAGGTGTTCCCAACAAGCAAACTGGCTACAGAATGGAATACGTTACGTACAGCTTCAGAGTCCAAGCTAATGACTTAAGTCCAACATTATCTGAAGTATTCTACTCTAATAACTTGGAAAACAGGCCATCTGGTATTATTATGAACAGATTAACTATAATGTTCTACCATGTGCTGTAAGCATTTTTGGTGAAGGGTGAATATTGTGCTAGTGTTTCTATATCGTGGTATTAAAATTTAAGTAGGAGACTTCAGTTACCTCTAAAGAAAACGCATCCTAGTAGAGCTTTGCTCTTCTAGAGAAAGTCTGTAACCCAGTAAACTTCTGGAAAATTGCTCGTGTTGTGGGAACATCATACATTTAATTCCATATATGTGTGATTTCAGACCAATAATATAATAAATATATGACAGTATAGTGACTGTAACATGAATATGACCGAAAGTCCATCCTTCAGGTCACTGGCTTCTGGCTGCTTGTAAATGTAGGTAGGATCCCAAATATGCATCATTATTGTTGCTTTAGCATGTGGGACAAAGTTTATGGATGCTGTGTCCCATTTTTGATGTGTTGGTATGTCATTATTTTGTGCTTCCACTTCTAAATGTATGGATTTTAGCTCAATGAGGACAGGCAGTGATGGATATATATAGTCTGATAAATTAGCACGCACTGAGTGACTGAACTCCAGCAACAGTTTTAAAAGACACAAAGTCAATTTTTGAACTCAAGTTGGCATTAGGAGACACTTTTTTGGTAAGAAGGGGGCTTCTGAAGGAATATGAGGACAAGTATTGTCTTCTACCACTTCCCAGAGCACTGATGGGACAGAAAATGTTGGAATGTTGGAGGTCTGGTACAATGACATACATTGTTCAGCAGAGTAGCATGAATTTAATTAACAGTTGACCCTATTTTATGTCCTTTGCATTGGGAGGGTCAGCATAACCTTGTTACGAATAATTATGGTGTATTTTAAAAAGCAGTGTCTAGTTGAAGTGCTCTATTTGTAAAGAGCCATTGGGGCTCTGAAACACAGCTCTGTTAGTGACATTTTCCTGCATAGATTTGTTTAGATAACATATAGGCTACAGATATACTGTTCTTTTTGTATTTAATAGATTATGCTTCAAATAGCTAACAGAATTACAGAATCACAGAATCATATTTTTGTTCTTTTTTAATCCTTTCTACAGTCTAATATTTACATTTAAATAAGAGCTCTCTGCTAACAGATAGCTTTAAAACAGCCAAATGGTTTTCAGGTGGCACTTGGAGACTCAACTAGAAAACATTTCAGTTTTTTGCATTTAGTCTATTTTGATTCCAAAGTACAGTATTTCAGCTATTTGTTGGGTCCCTAAAAGGTTAGCTACAAGAAATCTGAGAGCTGCTAACTAAAATGATACTACTTGTTCTTCTCAAAGAAACTGGTGGAATTCATGAACAAGAGACTGGGGACTATCTGGTATACAGGGATGTTTGCTATAGACTTGTCTCTACCTGAAATCTGAGACTTGAGCACTAATCTAATATTAGGACAATATTCCTAGTATAAGTTTGTTCCCTCTTAACATTTACATTGATGTTTGGAGATACTGCATCTTAAACACAATTCGTGCACCTAATATCAATACATTCTTATAAGCTGGCTTCTTATAGATAAAATTATCCTTTTTCTGAAATTTAGGTTCAACTGCAGGTTTGTCTGCAACACCTCCTGCCTCTTTGCCTGGGTCACTCACCAATGTGAAAGCATTACAGAAATCGCCAGGACCCCAACGGGAAAGGAAGTCATCCTCATCCTCAGAAGACAGAAATAGAATGGTAAGGGAAAGATCAGCTATTTTCATTCATAGTATGGTATATTCATAGTATAGAAATATTACACAACCATGTTCCTCTCACTTCTTTTTCATGAAAGCCTTCTGAATTATTTTGAAGATGAGTACGGTAATGATCAAGGACTTTAAACCAATAAATAATGGAATATTGAAATTGTGGAACTGATATATAAACCATTTAAGTAATTGACTGTACTCACTTTTACTCCATTGCACCCAAATGTCTTGGTGTACTTCATATTATAATGCAAATTTCCCTTCAAATAACAGCTTAACTTTTCCCACCGTGATTCATGAACTTTGAAAGTTCTCTACTGATTCTCAAATGTAACAATACATAAAAACATCTGCATTTTTTTTAATTCACAATTTAGCATTATCATTGAGTAAGAATTGAAAAATAAATGAGACTTTCTTTTTTGTAAGAGTTTCTTAATATTTACTGGTTTTAACACTGCCAGAAAGCTGTGGCAAATATTTCACACCAGGAAATAATTTAGTATACCTGCGTGCTGAGGATTTGTGTATGGCTGGCTTGAAAAGTCGAATGCAATGTCTGAAAAAGAAAGTTATTTTAGGACGTTAACAATATGAAATGCTGATATGAAATCTTTAACAAAGGAGCTGTTTTCACAGACATTAATGCACTTGCTTTCTTCCTTTTTATTGTTTATGCATATATATATAAAGAAAACCCTTGGTCGACGGGATTCAAGTGATGATTGGGAGATACCAGATGGACAGATCACAGTTGGACAAAGGATAGGATCTGGATCATTTGGAACAGTCTACAAAGGAAAGTGGCATGGTATGTGGCCATCAGGGCAAAGTTATTCTTAAGCAAGTAATATTGCCTGCTGGGGGTCACCCAGCTGGAAAGCAGCTTCGCAGAAAAGTGCCTGGGGATTCTGGTGGATACCAAGTTGAACATGAGCCAGCAGCGTGCCCATGCCACAAAGGCAGCTAACGATATCCTTGACTGCATTAGGCAAAGCATTGCCAGCAACTTGAGGGAGGTGATCCTTCCCCTTGACACTGGTGAGGCCACACCTGGAGTGCTGGGTCCAGTTCTGGGCTCCTCACTACAAGAGAGATGTGCACATACTGGGGAGAGTCCATTGAAGGGCCACAAAGATGATTTTTAAATTAATAAGTAGTGTGCTAAATAGGTAATGTTAGAACTTCAAACTGCTTAGAAACTCAACTCTTCTGTTGTTCTGAATGCATGTTCTTCTGAATTAAGTAATTATTAGGGTAAAGATGAAACACAGTTACTAGCAAGGCTGAAGTATCCACCTTGAAGAATGAGGATTTCAAATGTGTATTTGGAAAGCTTTGACTTGACTAGGATTTCTCAGAGTAAAATAAGAATAGTGTTTGTACATTTTACAGAATATTCATTTATTTTAATATTGTAGTGGTTTATTTCACAAAAGCTAGAAAATAGGGTGTCTCAATATTTCTGATTCTCTATATAGCATTTTCTCAATATAGGAATATGTATCAATGGCACTTACTAAAAATTGCTATTTTAAAGGTGATGTGGCAGTGAAAATGTTGAATGTTACAGCACCCACACCTCAACAGCTACAGGCTTTCAAAAATGAAGTAGGAGTGCTCAGGTAAGAATATTTTTAATGGCATAAAATAATATGTGTAGATTTATGCTACATTAATAATTGAATTTTAGATTTCCATTAGAACACATTGGTCTTATTCCTCCATGATGATGCTTTGGGCAGAAAATATAACTTGCCATTTTAAAATATTTCTTTGTATCCACTGCTAGTTCTTCCTTTCCCTGTATGTGTCTGTACACCTATGCTGTGGATATATATATATATGTCCAAACACTCAAGACAGGACTGGTTTTTGTTGTTGTACTACCCCCAGGGCACAGTCAAGCCTAAGTGTGAACTGCAGGCCTTTCTTTCCCCTCATCCATGTTTTGAGATTGAAAGAGAGCATGACTAATTGTTAGTTTTGAGCTACAGCACTGCCCATATTATCCGTTGTTTAATAGTTTCTGTTCAGTAGCATTGACTTCTCTTTGAGGTTTTTTTTAAACGTATTTCTCATAAAGTCACTTCTTGATTTCCTTTTCTCATGTCTACTGCTTGTACTTTCTCAGAGGAAGTATTTGTCTTGGGTTCAGTTCTTAAAAGAAGATCCATCAACATGATACAATAGAATATTTATTGGGGAAGACCATTAACATCCAAGTACAATCTTGAGCAGTCTCCAAGCATAATTCTATTTTAAGAAACAAAATAGAAATAAGGTTTTTGCCTCTGGAAAACTGATGTGTTGAGCTGGGCACCAGTGCTGGAGGAGCATCCCCAATAAGCTACACGGTGAAAAGGGGATGGTCAGCCTTTTTCCCCAGGAAATGTTAGTTCTGAAAACTCTTAAGCCCATAGTTGTGGAAATAGAGGCTTTCTGGGGTATGCTACTTTGGATATCTCTGCATATTTTTGACATACCTGCTCAGGAGAACTTAATGAAATCAAAAATCTTATATTTCATACCTCGCCCAGATTTCTGCTGGCAGTCCGATAGCTGGAGTCCAGCCTTTATCTGTTGTTGATTGTTTCGGCACTTACAGTAAATAGTCAGTTGTCCTGTCCTTTGACCCAGACGAGCCAGATTTACCTGAAGTTGTGCCTTTTCCATTATGCTTCATCATTACTTTCTTAGCTTTGAGGTAGAATTTGCAAGAAACTGCTTATTTTTTGTTCACTCAGCAGTTATTCTCAGCATCACTTGACAAATCCTTGAACCTGAAAAAGGCACAGTCACATAGTGTAGAATTGTCCTAGTCTGCATTGCTGAGTGGACAAAGGGGTTCACAGTCTAAGCTCCCATGTTAGTTTTTTAATATAAGAAAACATAAAGAGCTCTGGCACCTTCAGCAGCAGCATAGATTTAAGAAGCTACCACAGGTTTTAAACTTGGTCTGTCAGGTTTCATCAACAGTAAGCTGACTGCTGTCGGTACCAAGCTGTGTTGGAAGAAGATTGCCTTTGTTTTTCCTCAGCCCCTGGGAAAGCTAGGAAATACTCCAGAATTCTTAGGTGCCTCATCTTTGTAATATCTCACTGGTATGTTTGGAGGTACCTAGTTGTTCATGTCCATTTGATGACAATAAGAACGCAATTGACTTTTCCTGGAGCATGAGGAGAATCTTTCAGATTTCACAGTGTGTCAGTAGATTCTTTCAGGCCTTGAATCTACTGGGATATCTACTGAGATAATCCTTTCTGCATTGTTCGTTGTGAAGTTTTTCTGTCTGGAGTTGCTCCATCTTTGAAATAGGTTTGATTTAATCTGGCCAAATCTCTGTGGTGAACTCCAGTCTCTCCCAGTGCTGTTTGGAAACAAGTTCATATCATAACCTTACTGAGGTACAGTTTTCGTACTTGTTTCCATCCTTTCTGGTATGCTGGCTCAATAGAGAGTACAAAATTCTTGTCAAACAAAGCACTAAGAAAAACTGAAGCCTTGTCAAGGAAGTGTGTTGATGGTTTCTGAATGAAAGGGTTGTCCTTCCTGGAAGCCCCTGAGACTGGAATTTCATTTTGGATGTTCTTCTCCTTATGGGCAGCAACATCTCATAGCTGGACTGGGGTTACACAAAAGCAGACCTGCCCGCAAACTGTCGCTGTCCCATGGGGACCTAGTGGTAACAGCATCTTCTGAGCAGTACTGCGCTGGGTTGCCTGCAAAAGGAAGAAGAAGTGGTGCTTACCCCAGAATAGCTATTCCATGTCATTATAAGAAAGGCTAACTGCTGGAATAACTCATTAAACTGAATCTAGCAAGAGGTTATCATGTTATGTTAGTAAAAGTTGAGATTCTGTTTGGAAATACATGTTTAGACTGTAATAGATCTGCTTAGGTTTTTCCTGATTTCCTGATCCACCTGATTTCCTCCTAATTTTTTTTTCAACAGGAAAACACGACATGTGAATATCTTGCTTTTCATGGGTTATTCAACAAAACCCCAGTTGGCTATTGTTACACAATGGTGTGAGGGGTCCAGCTTATATCACCATCTACACATCATTGAGACCAAATTTGAAATGATCAAACTAATCGATATTGCACGACAGACTGCACAAGGCATGGAGTAAGTATCGTATTACTTGTTTGCAAATGAGTGGGGCAACGTTTACTTATCCCCTTCACACTCTGACTGACATTGGCAAATAAGGCCAGCTATCTGCTCACCTTGCCAAGCCCAGGGTCCTGTATTGATAATCAAAGCATTTGGTGAAGTGTTTATTATTTTGATTAGTAAAACAGACTTCATGTTATTTTTTTGGAACATAGGGAAATACAAATCATCAAGGAAATACAGTCTTAGATAATAGGTTAAAGATAATTACAGAGTAGTTAAACTTTCAATCTTGTGAGCAAAGACTTCTGTTCTAGGCTTTACGATCTTCACAGTGCAGATAGTCTTATGGTAGGAGGTAAAACATAGTTTAAAAAGACACCCTGTGAACAAAAGGACAGAATCCTGTAAGATAATGCAGAAGGCAGACAGCCCTGTTAGCAAAAAGAATTGATTTTTTTTTCTCCTTTTCTTGTAAGTATTGTAGCTCTCTAAATAATAGATTTCAGCATTTGAAGAAAACATACCTATTTTGTTCTAAGGACTGTAAGTAATCCTTACTCCCATAGAGGGCAATTGAGTGAGTTAGAATTCACAAAGCTAGCCCAGTGTTGTGTGTCAAAATCAGAACACTGATGTAAGATCAGATAAATCGCCCTCCAGCTGGAAAACCACTATGATGATTGCAGTTAATTGCACCATTTTTCTACTAAGTATTCTATTACATTTTCAGTCAAGAGGTGGGGAGGTGTTTGCAGCAACCAGCCTCAGCCTTCTGTTAGCCTGTTCATCTCCCCAGGCTCCCTCTGTAGGTAGTGCAGATGCAGAAGCTGTTTTATGAGCGTGATTCAATGCAGAGACATAAACTGGGGCTTTTCCAGCAGGTTTGTGCCAATCTCATTGACTAAACAAAGAGCCACAGGAGACTAGCTGCCTAATTTAGGCTGTATCTGCTGTGGGGCAAGTACTCTCCTCTGTGTTCCCTGCAATCTGTTTATCCAGTCTGCAGTCAGGGGATCTTTTTTCCAGTCCCATACTAAAAAGCAGTCAGCGTACTTGAGTACACACTGAGACTGGGAAGCACATTTAGCTCCCACAATTTAGAAACACCTTACCTAAAGCTGTGACTAGCCCACAAAGTGTCTTGACAGTCACCATTAAGGCTGGGAGGCAGAACCTTCAGCACTGAATGGCATGTCAAAAACTACTGAAGTTCTTTTATTTTTATTCTGAATATTGAGTTAGAACTGAAAAGCAGAAGTTGGTGCATAATTGTTATTTCGTTCTTCAGTAGCATCAGGTTTGAGCTGGAAATCTAAGCTTTATTTTATTTTTGTGTTTTTCCTGTCACTGTTGCAGGAACTGTCATGGGTAACTAAAGTTTTACCACCTTGATAAATATGTTCAGTTTGAATATCTACAGAATTTGTGTTTCAGTAATACAGTGAATTTTGAGTTGTTGATTTAGTGAAATATCATTTAACCCACCTAATCTATGATGTTCCTTTTCAGTTATTTGCATGCCAAGTCAATCATCCACAGAGACCTCAAGAGTAATAGTATCCTTTTCCAAAGATGTGATTGTGGAACGTGACAGCATTCCTCAGGCTTTTTTCCTGCCAGAAATGAACTTAACTGATGTGAAAAGCTGTTCACGTGTGAATACTTGCTGAGTTGAAATTTCATTGAGAAGGGGTAATATCACTAGTAGCAAAGTAAGGAATACTTACTATGTCTATTGATGTGATTACAATAATGTAGCAAGTTTTGTTGTGGTATCACAAAGATTTTTGCATCGTTTGGTTTCTGCATGTAATGAAAGATTACACCAGTTCACTCATGGAATATTTTCAGCTTTTCTCATACTTGGCATTTCAGGAAAGCCCTTGGCATTTCAAGAAAGCCACCTGGGCCATGGTCTGTTCAGCACTGGCCCAGTCATTACTTAATATAACCCTTAAGTGCCATAATCCACCATGCTGGCTGCTTAGAACCTGTGTTATATGAAAACCTTCTTTTATGGTGGTGGATGGTTAAAACTGTTATGTCTAATTTTGCAAATTTGTAGCTGTTTATTATTCTTGTAGGACATGACCAGTACCGCTTGTTTGTTTTGCCTTAACATTTCCCCCTTAGATATTTTTCTTCATGAAGACCTCACAGTAAAAATAGGTGATTTTGGTCTAGCTACAGTGAAATCACGATGGAGCGGATCCCATCAGTTTGAACAGTTGTCTGGATCTATTCTATGGATGGTAAGCAAGGGGGAAGTGGTGTGTTTGTTTCAACAAATTTAATTGCCTTTGGCTAAGGTTTCTAAGACTATCCCTCCAGCACACTGACATATACAAGCTGTCTTAAGCTGGAAAAGACAAGCAGTAATATGAAGTACTAAATGAATGCTTTTTAGTTCTTCTTTAAGCATACGTCTTCCAGTAGTCAGCAAAAAAAACTTTAGTGTCTTTATCCCTTATTCTGATGTTTAAACTGAAAAGAAAATGGCTAAGGAAAGGGGTATGATTAATCCAGGGTTGAGGAGAAGGTGAGAAAAGCTGTGGAAAACATCCCGCAAAGGAGCAGAGGAACTAGCTCAGGCAAAAGTAGGTGCTCTTAAGTTTTAAGGATTCAAGCGTGGTTACTCTCAAGAGGTTGTACAACTTGCTTAAGTCTTAATAAGAAGTATAGTTACAACCTCCTGTGCAAGTCCACTTTCTCCTTTCCTCCCTGAAGAAACTGAAGGCTCTGCTAGTTGGCATTATTTTCAATGTTGTTATAATTCTAGTTTCAAAATAGCTTCTCAGCCTGGACAAGGTCATTTTATTCTGTCATAGAGGAATCAAGGGGTCACCAGGCTGAAATGAACTGATGGATTTTGAGATTCATATCAACATTCACTCTATATTAGGACCCAGTAACATCTGAAGGCAGGAGTGGGCCTTGCACCTGTTATACTCTGGACAAGTCCTTGTTTTGTTCCTGGTATGTGAGGCACAGCCTGATGTGGTGAAATAAAAACTAATTCTTTCCTTTCGTGGTACAGGCACCAGAAGTTATTAGGATGCAAGATAAAAACCCATATAGCTTTCAGTCGGATGTGTATGCATTTGGGATTGTTCTTTATGAATTGATGACTGGACAGTTACCGTACTTAAACATCAACAACAGGGACCAGGTAAGGGACGGGAATGGATTGACTTCAGTCAGCTGGGGCCTGAAACAGAGATTGATTCAGCCTTGTGAAGTGCACATTCTGATGTTTTGGGTGTTTGATTTGTGTTTCTGATTCTGATGTTATGAGATTACATTTCTACATTTTCTGGATCTGCTTCAGCCATGTAGTGCCAATTTACTTACTTCTCTTGAGGGGTTTTTTTTTTTGTTCTTTTTTACTTTAAGTAGAGATTTTCAGCTTCTGAGCTGGTTGCCAGGATACTTACTAGGGGGAGAGCAGGTTACTTAATAGTAATCTAGTTTAGAATAGTTCTGTGAAGGTGAAATGATCCTCCATATGTTCAGTTATTCCTCTCCCCCCACCTTGCATTGAATAACAGTTCAGCAACTGGATTGGCAAAATGGAACAGCAATCATCTCGCTGAATGTTTTATATTCATTTCAATCTTGAGAAATGCATGCACCATCTAATTGAATTTCAGGATATCAGCATTTCTCAAATCCTGCTTGATGGAGTATATGACTTTCCAGAGTGTGTGAATCCTGTAAGAAGATTACTTAATTGTGAACAAATATTTCTTAAGTCTAATGATACCACATGCCTGTAATATATCTCCACAGGATAGGCACGTTTGCGAAGGCATATCTGATTCATTATTTCTCTGTCTAATCTGAAAATAGTATCTATGCATCAAGATCTTTGGGGTAAACTATTCCATGTCTGGGCAGTGATATATTTATGTTGTATCTGTGTCCGCATCCCTTGTTTTTTCACTGTCAGTACTTGAGAATTGCAACCATAGCAACGTTCATCTTTGAATGCCATTTTATAAGGCTGCTTCCATATTTGTGAGAACACTTCATCCCAATTCATCAAATTTGGAGTGACTCCTTTTCCTTTTTTTTTTTTTTCTTTCCTTTAGAAAGAAGGGAAATGTCCAGATTCCTGGCCAGATGGATATAGCCTTCTAAAAGCAGTATTTGGGCATTGTTTTATTTTTGCCTTTTGAGATTTGAAAGATGAACCCAGTGCTGTGGGTGCTCACAATTGAGTGGTGAAACAAATTTTAAATTGCAAGTGAAGCCAACATATAAAATGTGATCTAATGTCTTGAGTCTGTTGTCTGAAAAGACGTAAATATGGCTCACTCTGTGTTGGTGCATCTACATCAGCTACTATGACATAACTAAGAATCTTAGTGAGCAAAGCATCGTTCTTGTTACACCTGAGTGTTTCTGTCACCTTAACAGATTTTTCTAGACAGACTAGGACTGTTCTGGTAGTGATATTCTCTTTTCTTTAGTTAAAATAAAAGTTTATTCCCTATATTACTTGTAAAGATAGTACTGGAAACATAAAAAATAACAAATTTGAATAATTTCAATTTAAGTAATGTAATTATTTAGGAAAGAGTAACTTCTAGGTGATGTTAAAAGTCTCATTGCAGCAGAGGTAAGGGATGGGGTAGACAAGTCTTTACTATAAAATGCTGCTCTGGCACATGGGGACTTCGAAAGAAACCATATGGGAGTTTTATACTCCTCCTTGATGCCAACACAGATGCAACTGAATCAGAAAGTTGAAAAAGGACCAGGATTTTGTTAGTATAAATAACATGTATAGCTTGCTTGAGATGTGGGGTTTTTCTGTTGTGGTTTTTTTTTTGCCAGTGTCAAGATACGGAATAGTTACACTTCATTAAATATAAGGTATGATACACCTGCTGGGTCTGTCTGAGTATTCAGAAAAGGTAGTGATTATCTGCTGCAGCATGAATGGATCTTTGATTAGCTAGTTTGAAAGGGCTTTTTAGTGTCAGCGCAACTGCAGTACTCAAACCACATTGCATTTGACCTTGGCTTGACATGGTGATGTTTTTTTATATATCCAAGAGAACGTTAACCATATTTATGCTTTACTTTCTTGCTTTCTATTAATTTACTTTGTTTTACGCTTAAGTTTTATCCTCAGGTGAAATATAAGCCTTCCATGTTAAAAGAATTACTGTAAAAATACAGTAAAAGCCTGTCTGTCCCCTCTTCTACAGAGGAGAGGCAGTTTCTCTTTTTCTTTTGTGTTTTTTTGGGGGAAGTCTGGGGAAGGTGGTCAGATGTCAAGAATAAGCTTTTGTGGTGGAAAAGTATGTGAAGGAATTTATTCTTGAAAGGTAAGGGTTTTTAATGTCTGAAGTCCATGTGTTTCTTAAAACACCTTAGTGTGAACTTGCTATTGACTTATATTATAAAACAGAATATTTATTTTTACAGAATATTTATTTTTAGGCATTCTTTTCCTGCCACAGAGTTGCTTATTCTTGTTTTTGTAACAGTTTTTGACACCGAAGAACTGTTCCTTAGATGGTTATTGCTATAAATGGTAACCATTTACTAGTGTTCAAGTTTCACAGAAATCTCTCTTAAGAGGAGGAGGAAAAATCTATTTTTTTCTCTGTACTGAATAGGCTAGCAAGCATTACTCTAAGAAATTTGGCAATTTCAATACCAGATAATGTTTCCTAGGAGCAGAAAACTTGCTGCTGGGACTAAAATGGTCTAGCAAAATGTTCATCTTTTGTTACTGTTTGTTTTATGGACTCATCTTCTTCCCCTTTCATCTTTTTTCGCCTTAAATAAAGATAATTTTTATGGTGGGACGAGGATACCTATCTCCAGACCTCAGCAAAGTACGGAGCAACTGTCCAAAAGCGATGAAGAGACTCATGGCAGAATGCTTAAAAAAGAAAAGAGATGAGAGACCCCTTTTTCCACAGGTGAGAAATGTTCCTCTTTAGTTCTCAGTAGACTTTACAATTCACATGTTAAAAATAAAGATCAGCTATGAACTCGCTGCCCAGTTCAAAATTTTTTTTATTAGTGCTGTAGCATGACTTCATAAGAGTGCAGGTTCAGTACCTGGCTAGTGCTGTTTAATTAGAAATATTTATTTTCAGTTCAGAAGGCAGGTATTAAAATTACTTGTGTAGTTGGAAAAGCATTTATGTTAGAGAAATTTCAACTGGGAGACAGTGAAATTCATAATCACAATTAGACACACAAATTAGAACTTGCTGTGTATGTTCTCAGAAATTTTTATACCCCCTCCTTGCTCTCCCCCAAGCTTTATGATGGGGAAACTGATAGTTTTGTCACAAAACTTGATTTATCATGCCTGCTGAGGAAGGTTTGGATTCTAGAAGCTTGGTGGGGGACCTTACTTTTTTTTGTTTTGCATGTAACCACAGCGTTTTCAAAAAATAAGGAGCTCCCCCTGCTGGCTTTATAGTAAATGGTATTAAGCAAACTGCAGCCAAAGCTGTGTTTATTTGCGGCCATGGTAGGTATATGTACTAGTGCATAAACAAGGAGGCAAATAAAAGGCAACTATATTCATTATGCTTACAGAGGGAAATCAGTATGCCCTTTTAAAGGGGAAAATGAGACAGTTTCTTCCCAAAATGTCCTTTTCAGCTTTTTGTGGATATAAACATCAGAGTGCAATGCAGTCATCTAGTTTTAAAAGTTTCTGTTTAACTTTGCGTATAAATATTTTTTGTAGTTAATTGATGTTCTGCCTTTGGTTTTAAGAGACTGTTACAACTTTGGAACAACGTATTTGATCACTTATTTTCTACTTGTTTTAGATTCTTGCCTCCATTGAGCTTCTGGCCCGGTCATTGCCAAAAATTCACCGCAGTGCATCTGAGCCCTCATTAAACCGGGCTGGCTTCCAGACAGAGGATTTTAGTCTATATGCTTGTGCTTCTCCAAAAACACCCATCCAAGCAGGGGGATACGGTGGGTTTCCAGTACACTGAAAAGAAATGTGAAAGCATGTGCCTGTGTGTCTGTGTGCTGGTGTGTTCCTGTGTGTGCAACACACGTGTACATTCTCGGTTCCTACCAGCTATGTTTTTAAGGTTTACTGAGGGAATGAAGACTCACTTCCTAACACTGGGCATTGAATGTCCCGAGCACAAAGTCTGTGTTGGTAAGGAATGCCCTAGGAACAGCTGGCACAAGAAGAATTATAAGATCACATAAGAGAAATGGGAAAAGTCACTTCAAAACAAGCAAAAATTCTGTTAAGGTCATTGCGTGTCATTTTTGCTTGCTTGTGTGATTTTTGCCTAGTTATTGATTGGAATTAGTTACTCAGGAGTGTATTTGATTTTAATCTACTCAAGCTATAGTGGTGGTTTTTTTACTTCATTTGAGGTCATTATATTTAAGCAATAGGCTTTAGATTCCTCAGTTAGTAATGCTACTCATATGTGGGAAACAATTGGAAAAATAAACTTAGCTTCAAGGCTGAGCACAGTCAAAACTTCTTGTGGTCAGCAGAAGCAAGCAGATACAACACAGAATCCAAACAAAGAACTTAGTGAGGTGTGACTCTTATTTTGAAAGTTGAAGTTTAAAATAGTGCTGTTTAGAGAACATATCTTCCTGCAGAGGAGTGGTGGTGTGGGGTTTTTTTTACTTTTTATTTTTGCCTAAATACTCTGACCAGCTATAGTTTAGACCATCTCAAAATGTTCTATTACAATGCAACATAGAAGAAATTCTGAATCTGCTTTTGCTGAACTGCAAGAATATTACTGGTAATGGTGCCTGTATCCTTCAATTAGCATGGATTGCAAAATTTAAAAAAAAAATTTAAATCTCGAGCATAACCAAATACTTTAAGAGAAAAAGGCTGCTAACACCCGTAATAGGAAAATAGGATTTGAAAAAGCAGTTGTTTTCATGGAAATCAGTATTATACCATGAATTCTGTTAAGATGAAATGTTTTAATTACTTTAATATTGTTAAGAATACCACTGAACATGCTTCTGTTCAGTGACGAATTGGTTTTTTCACTTCCATATAAAAGCTGCTAGTTTGACTAGAAGTGAATCAGTGAGACTAGATATCTAAATAAGAAAGCTAGACACCTTACCAAGATCCTGTCAGCTTACTTTAAAGATTGTGTTTTTCTCTGGAGCATTCCTCTGGAACAGGTGAATCAGAGTAGTGGTTCAGGTTATATCAGTCTTTGATGTCAGATATGAAAACAATAATGTTATTGACTGTGTTCTTGCATATTTTGAAATTAGTTATGTGGTTTTGTTTGTTTTAAACTGCTAAGCTATTAATTTTCACAGATTCTTCTGCATCGGAAATGAGCTATTGCTGCTCTTGGTAGGACTTCAAGGGCCAGGAGTGTTCTTAATGGCTTCTGATTTGCATACTTACAGAGAAGTTTGCATGTTGCTAGCAATAGGTTTTTGAAATAGATCAGGAATTCAAAAAAGGTTGTCTTTTCTGCTGTCCGGCAACTGAGCCTTTTAAAACAGGAGGCAGAGTTAGAGAGCTTGAAGAGATGTAGGCAATTTCTACATTTTCTGGCCAGATTCTAATGGTCTTTTTGGCTTCTGCTGTTGGAACAGTTTGGGAGCTAACTTTTCTCATTTTGTTAGGCAAGAAAATTCAGCTGTTGAAATCTATCTCTATGGAAATAGTTATGGAGGATGAAAGTTATTATTGTTTTAGAAAATCTGTTTCCCATCTTTCTGGTAGCTTCACCTCATTTTGGCAGGCTTATCTTAAAATGAAAACAGGATTTAAGTGGTTTTGTTCCCCTTAGTAATTTTTTTTTTTATTCTAGACAGTGAGGAGGAATGCTTCTTAAGCTTTGGGGTATGATATTGAGTACAGGCTACAATGCCCATCTCAGTAAGAGCAAGAGGATGCTGTTGGGTCTTCTGCAGAATGTAGAAATGCGCCATGCCAGGCAGAAAAGGCTTAACCACACATTACGGAGTTACAGAGAGTGCAGAACCATCATCACTGTCCTGCCCAGGCTTACTCTTTTTCAGGTCTGCCAGATCAGTTCAAACAAGTTATTCCTTGCAGTAGCGTTACCCTCTTTGTTGTTAAGATTGTTCTTCTGTGCTATAGGAACTACAGTTATGGGAGCGGGGGGAAATACTGCCATCCTGAGACACATTTGGCCCCATTTCCTGCTGTATGGTCAGTGCATTAGAATTCTTCCTGTGTCACCTGTTCTTACACGTTGAGTGTGGTTTGGGATCCATGGCCACACCGTGACCTTAGTTTCTCACTAAACATTTTATGAAGCCTAAAAGGAGGCTGGGTTTTGTGGATCATTAGCTTTAACTAATAGAAAGGCATTTAGGGCTTTAACTTCTGTAGTTTGTAATTGCTGCTTCAGTAAGATTCGGGACCATATGTAGGATGAAGATGCCTAAATACACCTGTGGATTTGGGTCAGTGTTCTCAAAGATGCAACTCAGCTATATTGTTTAGAAACAAATACCTTTCAGTCCTGAAAAAAGGTCTGTAGGATCCCATGCTTTTCTGGAGGGGTAGTTTATATGCGAGATTCCTTTTTTCTTTCTTCCCTGCATCTCAGTATAAAAACAAAATCTGTCTTGGTAACTTATAGAAGGACCAGATCCTCATAAATGCTGCTGTGTATTCTTCTGAGGATACTAATTATCCACATCAGGGTATGCTCCAAATTTTTGTTTAGCCAGTGGATGGTATCCATACTAGAAGATCAGCGCAAGATCCAACATAAAACTGCCTCTTTGTCACTTTTTTTCTGTGTCTATGAATGGAATTTGGTGTTTCCCTTTAAGTCAGTTACTCTCTACTTCAGTAGACAAGGCTGGCATGGGCCTGGAATGGAACCATTCTTTCCTTAGGATTCTTCTGAGAAACATGGCATCTACCCCAGGATAAGGAGTACATCTAAGATGTCTCGCATCTACCTTAGTGACCTCAGGAATCCAGATTACTTACAAATTTATGAGAGTAGAGATTGGTAACTGCATCTTTAATCCTTCCAGGAATAAGGGACAGCAGGTTTGCTCAAAACATGCCCTTATTATATGTTGTTTGGACACAACATGAAAGAACTTGATCATCATTTTTAGTACAGATTTTTGAAAGTGTGCATTTAAAATAGTTTCCACTTGCTTTGCATGTGATGAGTGTGGAAAGACTGTAGCAACTAGCTTGAAAGGGCTCTGTAAGAAGTGTAGATTTTCAAATGCTATCCATCCTTTAGAAAGGAATTTCTTTGTCACCAGTCAAAGCAAGTATCTGAAGATCTGCTTGATAAAAAGCACACCAGCACGTCTGGCTCACAAGGAATAAAGATGTCTGGGTTTTTCACATCCCAAATGGCTAAGTATGTGGTTTCATAGCTTCATGGTAAGCTAATCTCATTTGGAGCAGCCATGGCCCAGCTCCTTACCCTTACACTGGCAGATACTCTCTGATTCCACAAGTCCATTCCACGCAGTTGAGCGGGTCCCCCCCCCCCCCCCCCCCCCAACACCAACAGAGCAGCTCTTCAAAAACTGCTTAGAAAACTCTCGTTGCCCACCAGCCTGAGCTAGCATTTGCTAGGTGAGCTCCCTGAGCCATCTTTCCTCAGGGCCAGTGCGACCCAACGGGCAGGTCATTGCTCTACAGCTCAGGTTAGGAGGCAGAGTGGGACTGCAGTAAGTCCCAGTTTAGATTAGCATTGGCTGTTACAGAACGGTGTCCAAAGACTTAGCAGGGCAGAATCAGGATGATCCTCTTCCTGCAGGACAGGGCATATCAGGGCAAATTCCTAAAGCTGTCATCATTTTGTCCATTCATTGCCTGTCCTGCTAGAAAATGGTGAATTCACAGTTCAGGTTACTTCATTTATCTGTATGCATCTAACTCTCAGGAAGAGGTTGCCTGTGTTCTCTCTCCCTCTCCAACAGATGGGGTTTCTTTCAGAAGATAAAAGAACCAGCTACAAATATTTTACATCTTCAGAATAGAAAGGGTGACATAAAGCATTTTAGCTACTCCTCAGAAAGTCCTGACGACACCTAGCAGGATGAAGGATTCCTGTATGTGGTTAGGTATAGCCATCTACATTCCTCATCTAGGGAAAGCTGTTACTAGTAACTGCATTTTATACATGTTCAATCGACATAATCCCATTATTAGATGAACATGTTAACCTATTTTGGTCTCCTATTGATTTGAGATCAGATTAGCACCTGAATTTTGAAAGGGGAGATTTAGCATTAGCTTGTCAAAAAAAAGTCTTTGCTAAGGTTTTATTTAAATGGAAGAAAAGTCTGAAAATCACCTTTTTATAGCTACCATTCTATCTGAAATGCTTCTTGACTTCTGATCCTGTTTTTCCATTGCCCTTTCCCAATTAATGGTTCATCTTTAATCTTCTGAAATCCCTGTATGACTATTAAAAGCTGAATTATTACCAGAAATGGGCAGAAGGACAAGATGAGTAATGAGGGAGCAATCTCTTGTTTATAAATTGATCTTTAATCAGCAGTTTAGGAAAGCAGACTGAAAAATAAATTAAGTAGAGCATGTTTTGAAAGTGTAGCTAAGCATGAATGTCGTTCTTAAAAATTAGCCTTGCAGGCAATACTTGATGACTTTTTTGATGACCTTCTCTTAAAAGAAAAAAAGTAAAAAAATTGACGTGTTTCTAGAAGATACTGTAAAGAGCATTAGGAGATGGGTGAAATGTGCCAGGGAGAAGCAAGAAAAATTATCAACTATTTAGAGTATTTTAGGGCAAGGGGTTTTTTCATCTGTTGGTGGTAGTAGTAAAATAGGCAATTAGATCCATCGTAAAGTTTTTATTCTTTTGTTGTTATAACTTAAACCTACCACCACTGTCTATCAAGACACCTAGAGCTTGAGGTCTCTCACAGCCCCCTGTGCCAGCCACCCTTACTTTAGACCTTGGATGTACTCCCTTCTCATTTCCTATGGCGCACAGAGCCCTCTCCACTCTCTCTGCTTTCTTCACGTTCCCTTAGATCAGCTGGATCAGCTGTGCCTACTGGGCCCTGTAGACGCCTTTTCTTCCCCTCCCCATGCAGACTGCTGATCACTCTTCTTGGTTCTCTTTTTTATAGAGCAAGACATTCCAGGGACTTAATGTTATCAGCCTAAAATTCTGTTTGCAGGGATATTTCTGGTTTGTTTCTAATATTCAGAATAAGAATCTTAAGAAACAACAAAGCAACAAAACTTGCACTTGAAAGGATGGAAGGACACAAGATAGGGAGCAGGTGTTTGGATGTAATGGCATTCAACATGCTCCTGTTGAACGGACAAAGGGTCTCATACCTGCTTATCACTCCTTCATTATTAGGAGAGCTCTGAGGAGTGCTGTGAAGAAAGGGGCATAAACTAACCCAAAATTCATGTGAAACCCAACACGGGGAAGTTACGTACATTTCTTTTTCTCTCATTCCCAAGTCCTTTTGGTTAAGTGTAGTTGGACACCCCTCCCTAAGAATCCTATAGAATACAATTTGTTTGTGAGTGGCAGGGAATTTTTTTGGCTAAAGTATAAGATGAAGAGGATGAGTATCAACTTTGGCTTCTATTCAAGGCTCTGGCAAACTTCTTAAGACTTTGGGCAGCGATTTTACTCTGTGCCATAGTTTCATCATCTCTGAAATGGGACTACCATACCAGTCTATCTCACGGCATACTGAATAAAGTATGTAGAGTTTCAGGAGATCATTGCATGTGAAAGCACTGCATAGAATTATTGTCTATTCAGCAGTTCTGAAGGAAGCACGGGGTTGCTTTATTTGTTGTGCCTCCCTAGTAGCGAGGCCTAATTTCTGGTCTGGGAGTGAGTACGCAATCTCACCATTCTTATTTTCCTCACAGTAGGTTGCTATGTTGGTCTCTAAACCAGATCCTAGCATTCTTTAATACTGGTTTAATATTCAGGCACTTTACTGTATATAGTCTTTAAAGGTTAACGGGTATGTCAAATAGTTCTTTGTTATTAAACCAGTTTTACACCAGAACAGAAATTAGTTTGCAGTCTGACGCATTTGTTGCAACTGTTGCTTTTCAGGAGGATATTATGTGCAATAAGGAGTTTAAAATGAAATTTAACTGACACGTTTTATTTTCAAATGCATGATGAATTAGACTTTGCTTGAACTTTCAGACCTCTGTCTTGGGAAGAATGGGTACAGCTTGCTTTCAAGAAATTCTTTTTCGGTAAAATATGCTGGGTCTGTATTCAATGTTCTCTCACTATATATTCTTTTGTGCTTTAATTTTAACAGTTTGCATTTTTTAACATCTTTTATATTGAACCTAATGTTCAACTAGTCTGGAGAAGATCTCTGACCACCTAGTAACTGAAATCACCTTTTTAAACCAAGCTCTTGTCCTCCCTCTGCAGGAGAATTTGCAGCGTTCAAGTAGCCACAGCACCATGGCAGCACCCACTCTGTTATTTAAGTCTTGTGTTCCTACAGTTTCTTAACATCAAAACTCTGTTCTGCTCTGCAAAACCTAAAGTAATTTAGAAAAGATATCCATAAGCTTAAAAGTGGAGCAGAATGGATCTGCCAGTCCAACACAATGGGAAAAAGTACCTTTTTGGGAACCAGAATCCTCTGCTGCCAGTGTTTCTCCTTCAACACAAACCACCACGTGCATTCGGAGACCCGCAGTGGCTGCCTGTGCCGTTGGCATCATTCCCAGGAGAGAGGAGAGGAGAGGAGAGGAGAGGGCGCTCATGGTTTGACTGTGGTGCTCGGGCATGAGGGATGGAACTGCTGCTGCAACTTAGGAGACTTGCTTTGGATGGTCTGCCGGTTGGCTTTCTCCCTCTAACAATGTACCATCAGAGGCTGAAAATCTGATGAGTGCTAATTTAAAAGAATCATCCTCCGTTCTGATCTTTTTTTTCCTGGTGTACTCACTGATTTATGGACAATGCAGTATCCCCTTTTCACTGTATTACAATGTCAAACACGTAAATCTGTCTATATTATTGGGTTTTATTCCAGTAAAATTAAAAGTGTGGGGTGATGGGAACTGGAGAAGATGTTACTCTAAAGGCGAAGAGGTTAATCTGAAGGAAAAGGGGATGCTGCTGCACCTTGTTTTAGATTTACTTTATCACTTCTTCAAAAAACAAACAACAACCACCAACCTTAACCTTTTTCTTTTTCCAATATTTTCTTGGTGTGTGCATATGCATCTTTTAGGAGGATTTGGTAGATCCTTCTTTTGTTGGTCCAGCAACAAACTGAAGTTTAAAAAAAAAAAAAAATGTAGCGAGATTGTCCTCTCTCTTATTTTTTTTCTTTTGTATCATATGATACAATGTATTTATCAAAGATGCTACCACAGCATCTGAAGTCTGTAGAATTCCTGATACAGACTGTGAATGGTGTATGTACCTACTTTAAAAGTTTTATTTTAAACGAGGGTGCAGGTTAATGCCAGGTACCTTACCAATATGTAATGTTTTCATAAATGGGGAAAAAGTTCTCAGGTTGAATTGAATACAAATACAAAACCCCCTAGAATTAGACATTCCGAAAATTATGTTTTGGTACTTTCAAGAGCTTTTTTTAAAGGATTTTTATCCTGTTAACTAAACATCCTCTGATAAGTGTGTGTATAAATGTGGAGCATCTTGTCCTAATGGCAAGTTGTTAGATCAAAACAAAACGGTACTTGCTGGATCCACGCTGACTACTTCTCCTCTCATTGCTTTCTTCCCTGTCATCTCTTCCCTTCCATTTGTCTTTCCCGTTTGTACACTTTGCAAACTAGGATGAAGGTGGCGGTATCTCCATTAGAGTGCTTTGTTTTCCTGTCCTCCAATCCTGGTTTTCAAATGGTTGGTAGCTTTCTGACAAGTTACCCAGTCAGGGAAAAAACAACTCATAAAGTTCTGCACATCGTTTACCTCTAGTAGAATATCTTGTGATGTGATCTGTTTGCAGAGTTCTCTGGTATGTGGTATTACATGTAAATTATCTGTACAGAGGCAAGTCAGACCACATTAGAAAGAAATTCAAGCTCAGACAGAAGTTTTCAGAATTGATTCCTATCTGCCCTGTACCACGCCAGGTGAGGCAGGAGAACCAAACCCCCTCTAGCAGGGAGGTTCTTGCTGGGGGAACGTGAGGGGTGTTAAACAAAATCATGACAAATAAATGAAGGAGTTACATGTGTGTGAATGTGGTGTCCGTGCTAAACATGGGTGTATTGGGTGAGGACACTGTCCTTCCCTCCCTAGGAGAGTTGGACTATTTCTGTCTGCGGAAGGCTGCTCCCAGGCGAAGGGAGAAATGCACATCGGTAGTGGAACGTGCTTTTAAAACCCTGGAGTTCTGCAGTGTTGCTGGTAGCCTGTTACGTTTGTCAGTAAATATTTACTGGGGTTATAGGGACTGGACTAATCTGAAGTGGGAATTATAACTGAAATACTGTGTATTCATATTAATTCCACAAACATTAGCAAGACAGCAATAGCGAATGACTTAATAGTCACTACAAGAATGAAAGTAATTCATGTTGGTACATGAATAGAATAGATTCTATGTACAGGATGCATTTTAAAAACAAAAAAAAAAAAAAAGAAAGCACAAATTTTTTCTTGTCTGCTGTGGGTCTTCAGATGCTGTAAGGTTTTTTTCCTTGTTGAGATTGGCAGGAATTTAAATATTAGCCATAGCCACTTTCCAGTGTGGAGAAGCTAATGGGTGGTGTGCGGACCTGTGAAATCAGAGTGCTCCCTGGTGATCATTGGAGGCCAGTACCTAAGAGGTGGAAAGAGCCTGGGGCCACTGGGGTCAGCAGGCAGGTGAGAGCATTTACAGATACAGACTCCCAGAGGGGGTAGTAGTCACTGCTCATTCTCCCTCCACCCCATGCATTGCCCCAGCCCCTGTATGGGCTGTGGCCTAATTTGTACATGTCGGGCATACTGGAAATTAATGTTCTCTCGAAAGAAACTGTTATCGGAGCAAGTATGTACAGGTGGTTCAACAGTCATTTGTTTCACAGAGCTTGTTAAAAGCCCTAGTTTCCTTCCACAAGGTCATGCTGGCAGAAGATTGTCTGCTAAAATATAACTGTTAGGAATTTCATTCTATCTTTGCTTAAAATGAACTTATTTTTGTGAAGATTCATTACCCATTAGTCTACAATATGCTTCTTGAGCCCATAGGAAAAGCACAAGGAAAACTGCTATCCTTGTCCATGCAAAGCACTTTATAAGTAACACATGATCTCTGGGTTTTTTTTTATTGGGGTTTGTTTGTTTGTAGTTTTGGTTTTCTGTTTTGGTTTTTGGTTTTTTTTTCCCTGAGGAATGTGCAAGTTGTTTGGCTGCTGTTTAGAGAAGTCCTTTCAGGATGCATTTCTACTGGTTTTCACGTTTGTTTGTTTCCCTCTAGATAGCTGTAGTAATGTGTGTTTGTCTGTAAGAGGTCCCACGTAATTCTCATGCAAAACTTTGGAAGAAATTTGGTTTGTAAATAATTGGGATTATTAATTTTTTTAATCTTTTCCTTCAGGAGTTTTTCTGGATGTCTTGCATGCCATCAGAACCAGTCTTAAAGGTGCCCTGTAGATGTTTAGTGAATGGGGAGATAAGAGTAGACAAGCACTGAGTGCCCTGTATAGCAGTGGGATGAAGGAGGTAAACTGCAATGACCAATACGTTCATGTCCATTACACCAGATTTCTTAAGCTTCTCTGTGGTGTCCCAACCACAACCACATGCCACAGTATGGAAATGTTAGTACGCATTTTGTGTGCACGTGTTGGGACAAACATCTAGACAGTCATACTGCTTTTAGCTCTACAGTGTCTAGTATCTAGTAATTTGCAAAACTGCCAGCATGCAATGCCGGCTATTTATGTCTTTATTAACCACACATATACCTTCCCCTCTGCCTTTCCTTTTCCATACAGTTAGAAGAGGCCTGTTATCTGTTACATCTTCCCTGTCAGTACATGATTGCTTCCTGCAGTGTATTTGCTGGAACTGGAACATTGTAGTGGAGCTTAAACCAAATGGTATGAGTATAGAGGCCTGGTTATTTTGAAAGTAATTTCTGTGTGAATTAAGTCCTACATGGCCCCAGATACAATTAGCCCAGTCATTTCTTTTTTGCTAAACTCATGCAGGTCATTAAATGAATCCATTTCTGCTTTTTATGCTTACCTAAAATCATCTTTTCTTGTACTTGAATGCTCTAGCAGCTGATGGTGATACAGAATGTTTGAGGCCAAATACTGCCATCTTATCGTGGCCTCTCAACATCACTTGGACTAGTATGTGCTCAGTAGAGGCAGAATTTGGCCTTCATGACATAAAAGGAGTGAAGTGCTGACTGTTGATAAATACCATGTCTTTCCACAAATGCCCAAATCGGGGGAAAAAAATACACTGAAGATCATGCATAAATAGGTTTGCTTCTGTGTTTGCCTGGTGATGTAAGTGCATCCAGCATTTTACAGAATATTTGGGGAAGCCAGATCCCCAGAAACCTCACAAACAAGTACAAGTTGAAGTTTTGATAGCTGGAAGGGCTAAATTTAGGGAAGAAGCATGTAGACATTTCACACTTCTGCAGCCTATAGATTTCATTCCCTTCTTGACTGTGAGTACAGCATGTGTAGCACAAACTATTCATAGTACTGTAGACAACATGTCTTCTGTCTGTTGAAAAAAGTATCACCAGTAGCACAATGCGACAGGCAAAGCTTCTAGGTACAGTCAAGTTCAGTTAAAAAGCAGTTGCATGAGTGGACTGTTACGGCATCACATTGAAGGTGCTGGGTGTTCTGGTTTTCTGTTACGCATTTTACATAGAAGTTTATGAAACGAACTTTCTGTTTACTGCAGCCTTGTTAATATGCGTTTGCACTTCATATTTGTTTTGGCATGCATTTTAAATATCTTTCTTCATTGCTTCATTACTTCTTACCTAGTAAATAAAATTATCAGAAGAGCGGAGCAGAGCAAAGTTGTTAAAACTTTTCCTTTGCATTTAAGTTTCAAGGATGCTAACACAGAAGCTACTAAGTCAGCACCATGACAGCAGTAAATAACTACGAAACTGTGGAAGGAGGAAACTTTAAAAACTGCAGAATATAGAGTACACCAAGACCTAATTCAGATGAAAACTAGCATATCTCTTTTCTAAAGAAAAGAGAGCTACCAAGACCCTCTGTTACATGGTTTACATAGGGATCCCCCAAAACAGTCTTTGCAGTTTGCCAAATGATCATGTGCCTTCACAACCTTAAAAAGTACAACAGAATGTAAACCAGGTGCTTTAAAACTAGAGCAGTGGCTTTGGTTTACTTCTGATGCAGTAGTTTTGTATATAGCTATTACTGTAGATAGGTAGTTTGGAGTTGGTAAACTTCTGTAAAGGAGCAAGGAGGGCAGAAAGCATTCCCCAAAATCCCTATGATCATTTCAAAGCTACGAATTGAAGGATACCTAATTCAGTTACAGTAAACCTGCTGCTTGAAATCTGCTCTATCGAAAGTTAAATGAGGTTCATTTAATTTAAAAATAAGCAAGCCCTCCTCCCCCTCCGAAGACACAAAGATCTCGTTAAAGAAAGGTAATAGAAAGCTCCAAAGAGGCCCCAAGTTACTGTCATAGCATCTTGGAATGAGAAAGTAGGTAAAAAATGAGAGCTAGATGAGGAGAAATTGGTGGCTAGTACTCATGTAATCAAAGTCCACATATATCAGACCATACAATTAATTCCCTGGCCCAGAAAGTGCAATTAATTTTGTTTTCTGGAATATCAGCAGGTTTCCTTAGTTCTTCCTCAGGCCTCTTGCAGTTGCTCTTCAGTGATCGCATACTGTTATTGCACGGTAACCATGGGAGATGATAGGTGTCTTGTCAGCGGAGGGATAACCAGTATGTTTGAATTTGATTTGTTCAAATTTCAAACCGGTTACATAGACTTCTGGCAGTACCTACATACCAGTGTCATATTTAACCTACTTGTCCATAAAGGACAAAATAATGGGGTTTTGGTATTAGTGCTTTTTCAGATCTTTTCCTTTTCTTCTCTGGGGCAAGACTTTGGGCATAATTGTAAATTATAAAGTTATGTCTAAATGCACAGTTCATATGAAATATCAGACCAATTTTAATTTGGTTTTGTTCCTTTCAGGAAGCAAAGTGTAAAAACGTTTTACTAATGTTCCAGGAACTATCTGGAATCCTTTTACCTACCCTAAATTCTGCACTAAAAGTACATGTGAGATGATGTTTTGTCTGTTTTTAAACAAAATCACAAAGAAACTATTTCCCTAAGAGAAGGGAGCTGATGGGAGTGTTTAGAAACTTCTAAACTACCTAGGCATTTGCTTCATAGCATCACAGCAGCAGTGTGTTCAGCACATCCAGCCTCCTTAAGAGCCAACAGTGGCCTGTCCGGTCATTTTGTCTAGTTAGTCGCCTTTGCAGCAGCTGTACTTTAGAATAAGCCTTGTGTGACATTTACTTTTGAGCGAGTAAAACACAAAAAATAACTATGTTTTCTTTTTTGTTTGGGTTTGGAAAATGGTTGAGTTTTGTTTTGATAAATGTCATTCTGTGTGGCATTTGTGTATTCACCCTAGTTGAAAAGAAAAATCTGTGTGTTTGAGAGTTCAGTGGAACATTAGGAGAAGAAATGAAGCCCACCATCTGGGCATGGATCTTGGGTCTAGGGGGCAAAATGGACCAAACTTGGGTGTTGGGTTATTTTGGGAAGGTGGGGGGTTCCGAGGGCATAATTTAAATTAACTCTGTCTAAAATAAAATGTAAGTGCAATAAATGTGCTTTTTTATTCAAAGCTGTGAACCTTTAGGAAAAAAAAAAAAAAAACACCAAAAAAAATCAACAACAAAAAAAATGCACATCATTCCTTCATGAGCCTTGTGTCCTACCTGCCTCCCCTTACTCCCCCCTCTCCACACTTCTCCTCAACTGACAGAAACCTGACAGTGGGCAACCTGCATGTGTTGGCAACCCAAATTAGCGTTGCTTTTCTTCTGGTCTCATTTGTGGGGATTGGGGAAAGTCCTGCCCCCTACTTCTTGCCACCCTTGAAATCCCTTTGGGATCCAGTGCTGACCTGTGCTGCTAGAGCAGGGTCTGCCACTATTCGGGATGCACGAGCCAGCCCACCTGTGCTGCGGTCATCCTGACTGCGAGTACAATACAATGCTCCTCCTGGCCCTTCATCCTCCAGTTGTAACTTCCCACCTCATTTCAGGTGTAGCGATGGTCTCGCAGGGCTGGGCAGGTGACATTTTTCTTAAGCAATTGCAAAAGTAATTAGTCATCAGCTGCCTAATTGGATCCCTTTTCCCCGTTGTCAAAACACACATGCAGGCTGGCCACTGTTGCCTTCTGTGCCTCTGCCTTGTTTTGAAGGAGCAGGTATACGTGTTTGTAATCTGTTGTGCATTATTTGCACTGTCTCTCTCTCTTACTTGAGCGCAGGCTGCTTCTCCTAGATTAGGAAAGGCGCACTGGTCTCTCGGGGGGCTTCCACGTGAGGCGCAATGCATATTTTTCATTAAAAAGTGACGGAAGGTGTAGCACTCAGTAGTTGGAGCCTGTGGAGGAGTAAGAGAGGACTGGCTTGTTTAAAGCTTATAGACATACAGATCTATATCCTTTAAACTTGATTTTTATATATAGTCAAGACAATGGCATTACCTCATAATACAGAGGCTTGTTTATGAGAGGCAAAGCATCTAGTAAGGAGAGGAAAGGGAAATTTATATACAGATTTGATTTCTTTTGTTTGTTTGTTTGTTCCTTAGTGCAATGAAATGTATGTCCCACCAATTTAAACTCTGTGCTAACACATTCCTTTCAGCTTTTTTTTTTTTTGACCACCAGAGGTTTGCAAGGGGCTCATAACTGCAAAGTAGAAGGTCCAGTCTGGTTACTTAAACCAATTGTGTTAGTAGATTTCCATAGCTGCTTTTTAAAATCTACAATGGAGTAATTGTTTTGAAACTTGTATTTATTTTTTAATTCATAAAAAATGTTTATTTTCGGTTTCCTGTTACATAGGTCATGGCAACTCCCCTTCTTTCCTTCTCAAGTTTCCCCTGTAATTCCAATACAACTTATTTTTCTTGTTTGTTCCTTCCCCCTTTACTTTTGTTGTCCCTTCATTTGTACTTCAGAGTTTTTCTCATGTAAATTTGTACAATGGGAAATATTGTCCAGTTTGGTTAGAGAGCATGGAGACTTAAAACATATTAAAATTTGATAGCTGAATTCAGATTGAAGAAAACTATTTCTGTGTAAAGTTATTTAAAGAACTCTGTATTATATAAAAGGCAAAAAGTTCTATGTACTTGATGTGAATATGAGAATACTGCTATAATAAAGATTGACTGCATGGAAAAGTCTGAAGGAGATGGTTTATCACGTAATTCACAACTCCTCTTCTCCATGAAGTTCCAGAGGTACAACTAAGGTGGTTAAGGGGAGGGAAAAATTTACTTTGATGTTGTTGCTTTAGAATGTAACTCTGGAAGGAGGAAAAAAAAAAAACCAAAACAACCACCAAAGGATGCCTGGAGCACAGCCCACCTCCCTTCATCTTCCTTATGCTGGACCGCTGCCTCCTTGACCGCTGTGCTTAGCCCTACAGCGTTTTTACCTTTGCAGAGGATTTCACTTCACAAGGATTATTCTGGACTTTGGTAATACCCAAGGGTGATTTCCCCCTCAACCTGGGGAAAGCTTGGCACCAGTTGGTCTGGGTTTTCTTCAGGGTAACTTACCCTGCTTCTATGGCAATTGTTATTCCAACTGTTATTTGGTGACAAGATTTCAGTAAAAGGGCTTTAAGTTAGCTTCTCTGCAGTTCTAATGTGGACAAGTTTTATTTCCCCCCACCCTTTTGGTGGTTACGATGGGAATGATGGGATTCTTACCTACTATGCATTCATGGAAGTTTTAAATCACTCTCTGAACATGGATGTATCACCTTATTTCTTGGGGGCAGCACATTATATATTGAGCAAACATGACAGAAGCTCACGTGGGCTCAAGTACCCCACCTCTAAAGCTGTAATGTTCATTCTCCAGAAAGCCTACAGCACTCAAAAACAAAGTAAAATTTAGAGGTTGTTTACAGTTCACTTTTATTGAAATAAGGACCAAGGAGCCAAAGCTTTAGTTCCAGGGACCTCTTTGGTTCCAGGGACCTGCAAGTAACAGAAGAGAATCCTGAGAACCTTTTCACCCATCCTTTTCTCACCCCTGAGAGCAGGGGAAGGACCTCCTTGATAGCATCCATACTGCCTTCAGCAGTAGTTGAAGCTGTTAGTTTTAGAGCCATAATGTGGCACAGCAGCTTGAGATAAAGAATTAATTCTTTAATTATCCTATTTAACATAGCAAAATGCATCTTGTTAAGATTGCATTTAGCATCTTAACAAGCAAAAGCCTCAAACCTTCAATTGCACAGGTCTCTCTAGAAACAGAGAGAGCATGTCCTCAAGCTTAGGTAATGCTGGGTCTACAGAACAGCATAAAGAAAATAATTTTGAACTGGTAGCAGTTAAGCTACAACTCATCAAAAAATAAGCTGTTACACTGCAGGCTTATATTGCCAAAACTAGACTACCTGGACTCAAGCGTTCAGGTACCCAAAAAGAGTGCGTGTGAATCACAGAATCATTAAGGTTGGAAAAGACCTCTAAGATCATCTATTTCCAACCCTGTGAAGGCAATAAACAGTGCAAACAAGTATCTGCATTCTGTACAACAGATCTGGCACATTTACCTTTGGAAGTGCGCAAACGATTGCTGAAAGCAGGGTACTTCTCATAGTACTTCTCATAGAGAAGGCGGCCAGTAAGCAGCGCCAGGCACGGTGCCCTGGCACTGTATCACAGCCGGGAGCTTTGAAGCAAAGGTAAAGCGCAATCCAGGCTGTGTGTGCGCTGGTGACTGGGTTTATTGCTGTTCAAAGCAAAGCCCAGCCTAGGTGCAGGCCCCGGGGGCAGCCGTGCTAGGGCCGCCGGGCCTGTGCGAGGAGGGGCGGCAGGAGGCGTACCGGTGTGCTGCCGGGAGCGCCGGCACCCGCGGCTGGAGCCGTCTATTCCGCGTCGTCCGGAGGGATGCCGAGCTCCTCGTCCGTCCAGGCCGAAGGGTCGGGGTAGGGGAAGTGGCCCTGGGAGAGAGGCACGGTCAGAGCTCGGCCGAGGCCCCGGCCCCCGGTCCCCGCCCGCCCGCCACCGCGCTGGCCTCACCAGCACCATGTCCGAGCTGTGCCAGAAGTGCCAGAAGATCCAGAACCACATGAAGCCGCTGAGGAGCTCGCTCCGGATCACCTGCGCCCGCGTCAGCTCCGGGAACTGCCGGTACCGCGGCTGGATGTGCACCCCGCCGCCCGCGCTGCAACAAACGCACCACCGCCGCCTCACTCCCGGCCCCGCCGGCACCCGGCCCGCCCGCCCGCCCCGCTCCCCTCGCCCGCCCCACTCACTGCCGCAGCCCGGTCGCGCCGCTCCCGGGCCGCAGCAGCCGCCCCGCCGAGCGCCCCAGCGACGCCAGCATGATGGCAGCTCCCCCGCGCCCCCAAAGTCACCCCTGCCACCTCCCAACAACAGCCGCGGCGATTGGCCCGCCCGGCGCCTACCAACTACGGGTGCGGAGGGGCGAAGAGGCCGTGGGCGAAAGCGAGGCAAAGCACCCCGCGCCAGGCGGCGGCGTGGCACGGAGACACCTCCGCACCGCCACGCTGCCCGCGCCCCGCGGGTGGGCCCGCTGTGGCTGCGAGGGCACCCCTGCCTCCCCACCTCCCCCGGCACTTGGGAGCGGCGGGACGGCACCAACGCACCGGCGGGGGGTTCCTCGTGAGTCCCAAAAGTTGACGTCGCCCACAGAGGCCGCAGAGGAGGGAGCGCGGTGACCTCCCCAGCCAAACCGCTCATTTCGGAGCGGGGGAGGAAGGCGACGCCGGCTGCGTCGTTTAGGAAGGGGCTAAAGAAATAACCGGCCCCTCTTCTCCCCCGCTAGGCGGCCCACTTGGTCCAGCCCACGGCGTCCGGTTGCATAGCAACGGGGCACGCGCGCGGTAACGGCCGTGGCGCGCGGTCCCGGGCGGCTCCGGCTGCGCCTCCCCGCTATGAGGGGGCCGGGCGGGCCCCGGGCCTCGGGCCTCGGGCCCCGGGCCTCACCTTCGTGGTCGGGATGCGGGCGGGCGCGGCCCCCGCGGCGGCGTTCCTGAAGGAGCGCCTGGTGCGGAGCCTCTTCCTGCTGGCCGGCGGCCCCACCCGCGCCCTCTTCAACGTCGTGGCGTTCTCCAGCAAGGCGAGGCGGGCGGGGAGCGGGCCGGGTGGCTGGGGGCACTCGCGGCGGGAGGGCGCCAGCCGCCGAGGGCGAGGCAAGGCCCTCGCTGTAGGCTGGCTGCTGTGGCGGGAATGCAGGGGCGAGCTGTAGGACGCCTAAGCACAGAAATACCGATAAAGAAATACCTTCTCATGCATATCTCACGTTAGCAAAGAGCTGCATGTGTGACTGGGCTTTTGTTCTTTCTCTCTCTCTTTCCTTCCTTTCTTTCTTTATTTCCATTCTTTCCTTCCTTTCTTACCTTCTTTCCTTTCTGTCCTTCCTTCCTTCCTTTCTGTCCTTCCTTCCTTCCTTTCATAGGTGTTAAAATGGTGCAACTGCCTGGTCAGATGTTCGCTCAGTAGTGTTACCAAAGCAGCAGCCTGGATTCGATCCCTGCCTTTTGAGAATGGCACGAGTGCTGCGAGCGGCTTGGCTGTGGCGCTTGAGGACCCAGCCTGCCAGTCAGTGTATCTGTTCACTGACATTCTCCCAGAGCAAGAGACAGAGGAAATCTGCCAACTTGTTATGGAGAAGAAGTTGCATCCAGTACATGTTGTGTGTTTTCTGGGAGATTTAGGTGATCATGAAAGAAGCAAGCAGAAAATAATGGAGAGAGTAGCCAGACAATCTGGGGGGTCCTTTCAAGTGATCAGACTCCCCACTACTGCTTCTGAAAAGGTATACCACTAATATAAGATTAGTGCGTACTAATTAGTTCCTTCTGAATCTTTATTGGATGACATATTTCACAAAGTAGAACTGGGGAGGAGTTTCTGTGGCCCTCTGGAATGGTAACCTTATTTGCCTGGCAGTGTATGAACAAAGCAGTCTGTGGACAAAGATTTAAAATAGGTTTGGCATCTCTGTGACAGGCTATACCTGACATCCCGAGCTGGCATATCCACCCTTCTAATTGTATATTACTTGTACCTTAACTCTCTGCTTGTGAGAAAGAGCACTTCACATAGCCCCTGAGCAAAAGGGATCATCGCCAACACTTCTGGTCAAATTTGGGTATATCTTGGTCTAGCTCCATTTACTTCTGCAGGGAAAGACTCACCCTGTAAAGTGATTTCATTGAACTTTACAGACAGCACTTGATAAGAGGTGTTTACGACAGGTGAAGGTGAAGATCCCAAAGGAAAGAACAAATGCCTTGCTTTGATTTTTACTTTTTCTTTGCTAGGTGACTGTACAGCTTTGCCTACGGCCAGTGTATCCTGATTCACAGACTTCGGTGTTGTTTTACTCTTAGGCAGGTGTGGTCGGACACTGTATTTTAAATAAATAACAGTATCTTCTAAATCTGTTAACATCCCAAACAGCTGATGTCCTCAGCTGAAACAGCATAGGTTTTGCATGTCTACCCTGTGGACATCCTTGTAGTTAAGGGATTTTAAGTTCCCTGCTCTTCTGAGTCTCCTAGCAGCCCTAATGCATTTTCAGCAACAGTTTACAGGGAATAGCAGCAAACTATTCGACCATTGTTTTTACTTAACACATGATTAACACAACATGAGTTTATCTTTTTCCATAAAAGCTGAACGCATTAATATAAGGTTCATAGTTTCGTTTTTGACTCCACCTCCCAACTCCCTTGCATTTTGTCTTTCTCCCTTCTCGTAGTCCCTGGCATATTGTTTCCTCTCTCATTGTTCTCAAACATTTCACATTTTCCACCCTGCTCAGGCCAAGTGGCTCCACCACTGGCTTTGACCTGCAAAGGCAACTTTGTCTTCCTAGACTCAATCCCCACCTTCCTCATTCTTCCTTGACTTCAGATCCTTTCCATGATCTTACAGCTCTTCCTTGCTTGGAGAGTTTGGGTAGCTGCGTAAGAAGCAGGGTACAAGAAGGAGCAATGCACATGTGACCACTGGCTGCCCATAAGCTACTGTTTGAGAGCCAGGGGCAGATGGACTGGGAGGAAGCCAGCAGGGCTGATATGCCTGCATCACCGCTGAGCACCTGCTCCTGGGGATGGGAGAGGCAGCTCCAGAACCCCCACCCTGCCTCTGTGCTGCTGCCTGTCTCCAAGCTGCACCTGGTCCTGAGAAATTGGTGTATTTTGCAGGTTCAAAGCTCTTTACGAAAATCAATTAAGGTGTAAGCATTAGTAAGAAAGTAAAACTGTTTCAAAGTTTTGAAATAGTTTGGACTTAGATTTTAGTAAGAACACAATTAGCACGCTAAAGCAGAACTTTACCAGGAAAACCTCCCATCAGAAAAAGAGTAGCCAAAATAAACTGCTGTGTATGATGCAGTTTGTTACATAGTAATCAAAAGATAACAAACCAGTAAAATGTCATAACTGTCATAAATTTAAATGCTTTAATTTAAGCCTTCAGCAATGGGTGTGGGGAAGATCTATTACCAGAAAAACTATTTCAAAGTATTTTCAAAGTAAGAAAGTAAAACTGATTCAAGAATCATATGCCTAGTGCCTCCTTCACAGTAGAATAAAATGATGATAGGATCTGAGGTGGGCCAAAATGGCTATCTACTATAGCTTTGTGTATAGTTGAAATGACACGTTGTCCTCCAAACAACGTATCTCATCATGATTGAAGAAACAGATAGACCTGCTCCATATTTAGCAACTGAATAGAAGGCAGGTGAAACACAAGGGGTTTTTATCATATAGTTCTTATATTTTATTTTTTTATATTTCTTCTTTCCAAGCTTGATTTCTTAAAATCAAAGCCATTTGTGATGAGCTTACAGACAGACAGCATAGCACCACAAGATATGATGGAGGAATTGAAACAAAGAGAGAAGTAATATACTGGAAAGTAAATTTCAATTTTATAAATTATATTCCTGTTTAAGAATTTAAGTGTTCAAAAATCATGCTCATCTTCTGCTTCCATCTCCTCCTTCCCCCCTTCCAGGTAAGCTCCATGTCCATCTCACATGTCCAGTGTTGTCACACAGCTAATAAAGATCCCTGTGGCTCTCTGCTGCCAAGATGTCCAGTAACATAGTAAGTTCAAAATCTATAGATGGGTCACTGGAAATGCAGAGAAGAAAAAAGCCAGGAAACAAAGACAATTATTGCGGGGTGGGGTAGATGTCCCATGTGGATTTAGTTTGTTTTCATTGCAGCAAGTTGCAGAAGTTCTGTTGCCAAGGTCTTCATTACTTCTTGTATTTTTGTTTTCTACAGCTTTCCTGTTTGTGCATGGAACCCAGATTCCCTTTGTATGCCCTGGATATCCTCAGCAAAAAGGAATTTCATTGATTCATCCCCAGAGGCTTCCAGTTTCATGAGGGGGGCTCGTGTGTTGGCAAGGAGAGAAGCTGATGGCTATTACTACCTGGGCCACATTGCCCAAGAGGTGAAGGTAGATGTTTATTGGGAACTATCCTTGTAAAAGGCTCTCCCTAGGATCTGTGTGTCTTTTTCCTGTTCTTCCCATGCCTCGCCAGTCCCATGGCCTTGCTGTAAGGTGGCTCTCCTGTGATACACTTCTATTCTCTCCCAACATCCTATTTTCATCTGTTTCCTGATGATGACTGGCTGTTTACTGTGAGGAGTCATGCAAGCAGAAGCAGCCTAGAAATCATTTTAGTAGTTATAATAAGTTGTTATTCAGAGACAATCAAACAAAACAGGTCCCTTATCCCTATTGTCTACTTCCGCCCAGTCTAGCAGCAAAGTCAATTAGCTAAAGAGTATTAGTATTAGTAATCCAAAATGTCTGCCTCCAGGCACCTCCTCCTTACCAAACTGAGAGCTTTCCTCATTCTCTTCTTTCTGTTTCTGGGATTTGTGAGATGATTTTGGATGCCAGACGGAAAATCCCCCTCTGCAGGCTTTCTTTAAAAATCTGGTGCATTTCCCAGTTTGCAGGTTAGTTAAATAAACAGCGATGCTAGTATAGCTGAGGATGGCTGTAAGCTCCAGTGTGGGGTGGAACAGATGGGCACAGCTAACGGCATTAAGGCTTAAATTAAAGCGTTTCAATTTACCACAGTTATGACATTTTACTGGTTTGTTATCCTTTTGATTACTATGTAACGAACTGCATCATACACAGCAGTTTATTTTGGCTACTCTTTTTCTGATTGGAGGTTTTCCTGGTAAAGTTCTGCCTTAGCGTGCTAATTGTCTTCTTACTAAAATCTAAGTCCAAAATGAAAGGAAGAGAAAGGCTGTCAGCCATTTAAGCCCCAGCTTTTTAATTACTTTTAAAGTCCATATTGGACACAGTGCAGTGAAAAACGTGGTAGAAGAGGAAAGCTACATTCCCAGATCATGTTCCGCTTCCTCGGATTTCTGCCACTTCCCTCTTAGCACTTATGTTTGGCCATTAATTGGACCCAGATGTCTGTCTTGCAAACTGTATGTTTTGCTCTTGTAGAGTTCCAGGGAACGCTTTTTAATTGAGTTTGACAGAAGTCACACTCTGAAAGGCAAGGTACAGCTTCATATGCAGGAAACGCCTCTCTACGACATTGTCCACTACGAAGATGCCAGGCAACATCCTCTTGCTCCAGGAGACAGGGTCTTGGCACCATGGGAGGCTAAAGCTGAACGTTTTGGCCCGGGCACTGTACTAAAGGTTATGGAGAACGAGGAGGCACATTTAGGTACGGAGTATTGGCTTTCTTAATAGTGCTAGACTCGCCACGGTAGCTGATCACTATACAGGAAAGAGAACAGTCTCAACCATGGAGAATTCACCACCTGCTGCTTGGGTTCTGTTCATCACCTTTTTTGTTGTTGTTGTTGGCACTAAGCAGCCTGTTCTTTTTCAGTGCCAGAATTAATGCAGCTCCCAGAATTAGTCTTTGCTTTGTTCTGTGAGTGGAAACTTCCTAAAAAGGGGGGGGGGGGGAGCATCCTCCCAACACAAGGAGAAGAATGTTCCTGGCCCTCAAGAGTATTCACCTGATTATCTGTTAGTCTAGTTTCCAGCTTCTGCAGGGTCGAATCCTGGCTTGCTGTGACAAGCGAGAATTTTGCTATCTGCTGTCTCTTCAGAGGAAGTTCAAAAGGTGGTCAAATTTTAAACCTATAAAGAAAACAAGATCATGGAAGTTGTTACAAAATTGTCTGAAGCACAAGCTGTTACTTTTATCTCCTGCTTTCTGAGAGATAAATCACACAGGTTGACATACTTCTAATACATTCTTTGCCTTTTTTTTTTTCTTTAATATGCACAGCACACACCAGAAGGGGAGTGCTTGTGAATTTCTGGAATGGGCAGACTAAGGAGGTGTCTTCTGACCAAGCTCTGCGAATTCCTCTGCCCTTAAGTGAACGCATCATCCTAGAACTGCAGATGCCTTTAGCAGCCAGGCAGATGGTGGTAGATTCAAGCTTGGATTACCCATACATCGTGACACCGGGATATAGAGCCTCAGGCCATTACAGACAGGGTCACTCGGACTTGGACTACTGGCCAAGGGGTCTGTATTCGACTCAGCCGTGTGCTAAGTGCAGCTGTAGGTGTACCTCGCTTCCCCATTGCTGCCTTGCAGCCTGGGAACCCACACGGCCTACAGGGTACAAAGTGCAGCAGGAAGATGCCTTCATCCCAGGAACAAGCTTGACTAAAGAAGAGCTCAGCAAGAAAATAGAAGAGCAACTGTTTGAAGTGAGGATTTCATCTTCAGAAAGTGTTTCCAGAGAGGAAGAGAAAAAGGACGATAAGAGATTGAAGACAGAAAATGTTCCAAAAGATGTTCAGTCTTGTTTGGAAGAGGACAATGAGGTTATAGAACCTAAGAAGGTAAGAAGTGCTTCACCTTGGCTCTTCTGTTAACGTGTGGTCTGCTATTTGTATAACGTCTGCTTTGTTACCTCAAGTTTTCTGCTCTTGGTACCAAAAAACTACTAGAGGTTTTAGGCCTGGCCCTTACGTATGCCTGCTAAAGAATGGAGAGACTTTGCTCTGCACTGTCTTCCTGATCCTTTGACTGGGGAAAAAGCTAGAAGCTGTCATTGTCACTGATTGCAGCAGACTCCTAGAACCTCTTCCACGGATGCAGAATATGAGGAGTGTCGCATAGCCCAGTTTCTCTACATCCTGCCTCTGCATGAAGGCTGTAAAGGCAGGAAAAAGTGTCAGACAGAAGCCTTTACACCAGATAAGGATTACAGTAAGGATTGCTCCATACCAAGGCAGTCCCTGGCATAATGCTGTTAAGATATTTCTCCACCCATGGTAGAGGCATCACCTCTCCCAATCAAAGACCAAAAGACACTTTTGAGATCCTCGGTAGCTGATTTGGTGCTTGTGAACAAGGCACTGGATGAGGATCAGTAAGGAGGAGGTTAATATGCACCAGCTGCTGCCAAGCTTTTCTCCATTGCTCTGCAAGGGTTAGAATCCTGATTTCTGGCAAGTGCCAGAAACGTGACTGTCTTTCAGCCAGAGCTCCTCTGGCCTGATCTCTTTTGTACCAGTTTGGTACAAAAGTACTTCCAGGCAGAAGTACTGCCAGTTTTAGGTCATTTGAAGATGTAGAGAAACCCACAAAGTGATCAGAAATTTCTCTACTTGAGAGTTGTTTCTTTAGTAAAGAACTCCCCCAGAGTTTTTTTTTTTTTTATTCTTTCTTCAACTTCAGTTGCAACTTAAGATCTTACACTGTAAGTTCATGAAACTAACCTGTTCTTTTCTTCATCAGGTCTGGATTAAAATTACATTTCTTGTTATTTCTAGAGTCCTCAGAGGGAGATGGCTCATGCTACGGTTGATACTGCTGTCAACACAGACAGCTGGCTAATGGAGACAGTCCACAAGGAAGAAGCAGACAGCAGACAGCACGATGCTGAAACTGAGGCTAACTTTAAACACGAACATGGTATTGAAATTATAGCTGTTTTATCCAAACATAAGACTTGCCACACAATATCAGTGCAGCAGGCCATCATGTCTAAGATCTGTTGCCATGGTTCTTGATGTTTCAAAAGAAAATGCCATAATGCCATGCTGAATATAGCCACCATAATACAGTATCATTATATGTAGGTATTAATGGTAGTATGGCTTGAAAAGTTACTCATCTTCTTCTCAAGGTGAAAGTATTTTCAGATGGAAGTTGGGGTTTTTTGGCTTTTACAGGAACTGCAGTGGTAGCTTTTGGGTTTTCTTAACCTTCATCATAATGCTCACTATAAATATTATTTATTATAAAATTTCCTTTAAAAATTAATCTGTAACATTAATTATGACTGCCTATAGCAAAAAGATTTCACCAGGACTGTTCTGCAGAACACTCCTTCTCTTATTTGTGCTGAAAATGTGCTTTATAATGTCATTGAGTAAACTTTTGTTCCCTTATCATCCAAAAGTGGCTGGATCATGATTTTAATCAAATTGTTGCTGTTCTCATTTAAGGTAGTTTTGTGACAATTGCAGGCATTTAAGTGAGGACTCTGAAAGCCTAAACCTTTCTCCAAGTGTTATTGCTTTGCTCTGTGTCACTGCCAGTAGAGGGAGAATGAAAAGTCAAACAGAAGTGCACGTTTCCTCCCAGCTGGTGTTCCAGCATCATTCCATACAACAACTGCCACTCAGCTCCACGCTGTCTTTAGCAGAAAGGTGCAAGCAAGCTCTGCCTATGTTCTCAGTTACTCAAAAGCTGTGTTAGTACAGTGTTCTGCCCAGGCTAATTTCTCCTGTCTCTCAGCAGGATGTAGCTCATCCTGTATAGGCTTTGGACTATCAAGAAATTTATAATTTTTGCTTGTCTCAGAGCATTGGCAGAAGAAGCTCATATCTGTCTGAGAAATACCATGTGAACAACCCCTTAGCCTGAGTAGCTGTAAGTGCAGTCAGTGATCTTGTGTTGCCAGGCAAAACTCTTGCTTGACTGCAATGGCAAGCTTGTTTTTTGAAAGCTGGGACCTGTTTTGTGGAGCCTAAAAAATGTCCCGCTTCCTCAGAGGAAAATGTTGGTACTAAGTTATAAAAGTCTTGCCTGAATATATTTTATATGAGAAGACCTTTTTTTTTTTTTCCAATTTGCTTTCTTTTTATAAGCTCTCTATAACCTCTTATGTCCCTGCCCTAATTTGTTTGAAAGGTCTTTTTGAGTCCAGAGTGGCAGAAGCTCCAATCCAGCATTCCCAAAGGAGCCCTTCCCTGGGAAGCAGTGCTTTGGTTCCTTTCAGGCGCCAAAGCTTCTTTGACCGAGTGAATCAATCACTAGAGAAAGACAGCCTGACCATCAAATCAGCTCTACGTGTACAGAGACTACACAGTACCTCCCGTGTGCAGGCTAGGAGATCCACAAATCTTCTATATCTCCTAAAAGACAAAAGCATTACAGTAAGTATTTGGTCCAAACTAGATTTAGCTATTAGGATCAAGTGATTTGTTTATGTCATGTGAGATATACTCTCCTTTGACGTCTTTCTCAAAGGCTTTTACTGCAACAAAAGTTATGCCTATGTAGAATAATGGCTATGCATAAATAGAAACATAAGGTTTCCACTTGGGAATCAGTGTTGTACAGGAACGGGGCACTTCTGGTATTTTTATTCAGCACTTTTGATAGAGTTTTTTATTTCAGATCTAATCTTTTCTAAATAAACCTCTCTCAGCCAGCTCTACTAGATATCAAAAAAACATTCCTCTTCTACAGATACTGAAAGCAAAAAAGAGAAAGTCTAGGTAGCCAGCTGAATCCCATAGCAGTGAGTGCATGTCAGGGCTGGGATGGAACTTCAAGTCTCCTAATCCTTAGGCCAGTCCTTTACCTGCTAGATAAAACCAGTTGTTCACCTCCCTCCTATAAAACACCTTTGATTCTTTCTTTGATCTCTCCCTCTGGATGTCATTAAACACAAACCACCCACAAGGTACAGTTTTTGCAAAGATTGGTAATACACTGTAGAACAAAGGTGTTTACTGCCCCTAGGAAGCCGTACAAATCAATGTGTTAAAAGATATCAGTCAAAATGCTACATGAGACTGGCAGAGACATTATTTGAAGGTCCTGTAGTGTTTTCCAGCTTGTGGTATTAGAGATGTCCTCAGGAAAGAACTGGAAGGAGTCACTCTGTTTGCAGAGGAGCAGCTAATGGCAGGAACATGCTAATTGCAGCTGGGAATAGGAGAAGGGAGAATGCATTCGAGAGAGGAAAATATTTTGTGGAAACTGTTCCAGCCCCAAACAGCTCTAGCAATGTAAACTGGAATGCATGTCTAAGTTTTGGTGATGTTTCCTTTTTTCTTCCCTCATACAGGGCACTGTAAAGAGAACAAAAGAAATAAATATTGCACCATGGCTGTGAAAAGAAGCCTTGTAGGTGCTCCTTAATCTTTTTACACAGCACAGTGCATTTAAAAATGCAAATTAGGAACACTGCTCAGCATTGACATGCAGCTACTACTGAAGAAAACACAAAGACTGCTTGACTGTGGGTAGAAATCTCAGACAACAGGAAGTGAAGAGTTAGTACACCTGCACAGAACTCCAGGAAGATTTTGTGTTTAGCCAGAGGGAGGCAGATATTTATCTTTCTAATAAAATCTAATGAGGAATCTGTACTATGATTTGTGGTCAGAACCTGTATTTTCCATCCAAACCAGAAGCTGACACAAAAACTGGGCAGTTTTAAGCATTGGCTCAACACTGGAACAACCAGAACAGCACAGCCTACTGACCTATGAAGAACCCTTAAAATTGTATTTTCAGGCACCCCTTTCTTGGTTAAGCCTAATCTTCTGTACATGTTTTAGCATCATACTCAGTGTTTTCATGGATGGGAAGTGACACTATAGTATTCATGAGCCACTGTGGCTTCCAGAGCTCAGGAGTGACATTAGAAGAGTAAGCTGTTCTGGTTTTGTACGTTTACAGTTTACATTAGAAAAATATACTAATGAGATTAAGGGTTTGGTTTGTTTGTTTTCTTTTAGAAATCAATCCTTAATGGTGCATCTCAGGAGAGAAGGAAAGAGATGGACTTCAACAGAGCCAAGACTGAGCACAAAAAGTGGCAAGAGGAACAGAGGCAGCTGAAGAGGGAGCAGCAGCAAGAGGCAGATGGCATCCAACGCCAGCTGCGCAGGGACAACCAGAGGTGATACCTAGGAGCTAACTGGTTTTTGTAGTAAATGTCAGAAGGTCCACTCCCTGGTGCTCTCATTCAGTCTCTGAACATCACACATTGTGCCTCATGCTACTGTCTGCAGAGTGGTCATGGTGGTCTACTAATGGGAATAAAACTGATGCTTGAGGTATGGGCAAGTGGGTATGCATGGACTCATCACTTTTAGCATTACCTCCAAGGGCCAATTCCCTTCAATCTCATCCTCAGACAGAAAGTCCTTTTGCCTCCCAAATCCCTGTTCCTTGTCCCTGGCCCCACAGTCCACTTAAGCTTAGCAGGTCCCTGCCCCCATGACCTACTTCCTTCCATGTCTTCTGTTGCCCCTGTGGCTCCACCACCAACACACATAGCCACCTGGCTGTCTGAATTAGTCCTACAGCCCTGTCCACACAATCAATTTCCTTGGTTCCCGGTCTTCAGGGCCAAGAACTCACAGCCACACCAGGTTATGTAGTCAGGTGAACAGATGACTGCAGTTAGCTGACATCAGGCACCAGCCCATTTGGATGTTTTTCCATCTCTGCTTAGGACATGGGTTTAACCCTCGTAACCTAACAAAGAGTCCTGGAATATTAACTGAGCACAGATTGCCAGAATATCTGCTTTGTGTCTTATGCACTGTCTTTTTCTTTTATTGCTCTTTCTTTCTGAGAAATTTGAGAAATTTTGTTTTGGAAACAGGCAGCGATTGCGTCAGAGAACATTGCAAGGGCTGGAGAAACAGCTGGAGGACAAAGACAGAGCTTTGCAGCACATGGCACTGCTCCAGGCTGCTGGGGCAGAGAGGAGCAGGAAAGAATCCTTCTTGCCAAAGGAGGAGAAGAGGAAGGCAAGTCAGAGGTTGCAGTTCTTAAAGACACAATGTTTGCAGAGAGGAGTTGCAGGCAGAACACAATGACAGGAGCTTTGAACAAGAGAAAGAAAGGCTGGCAAGGGCAATTCCAGAAATGTCTTTCCTGTACTACCGTGTTTCCAGCAGTGGCACCATCCAGAGTATTTGTCTTTCACCTGTTTTCTATCCAATATAATTATATCATTTAGAGATAAATAAATGAAGGATAACATTTTTTAATACATGTATAAAGATGAAAGATGGGAAGTAAAATTCTCCATCTCTGTGGTAGAAGGAGTCTTTCTGCATGCAAAGAATGAATTTCCATAGATGAATGAATGAATTTCCATTGCTGACTTCTGCCAGTGATAATTGCAGATGAAATCCAGCATGAAAGCTGGCTGTACAATTGTAAATGTCTTTATTTTTATGTAGGATTTTCTCAGGAGCAGAACGCAGTCACGGCAGGAAATGTTGGAACAAGAATCACAGGAGCAGGACAGGCAACAAAACCAGCAGCAGGCTGCCAAAGGGAGAGTATTCCAGAGCAGAGACCGTTCACACCAGAAGATGGAAAAAGAAGGCCAAAAACTCTGTGACCTCCAGCAGTATCTCAGAGAACAGAATCTTTTGATGCTGCAGGCATCACTGCTAGCATAAGGAAGCTGCAGAGTGGGTAAGCAGGCCCTTGAGCAGTTCACAGACCTGATCTGTACCTTGTAGGTGTGAGTCAGTGTGCTGGAGCTTGGGTGCTTGAGTGCAGTTGTGACAACCGGAATTATGATTCCTGGAGAGGTCTTCAATCTCCTTTCATTGCACCCAGAGTGCATTTTCACTGCTCTGTCCTTTACATGCCTTTCTTTTTGGCATTACTATTCTAGTCCACCTCTGCCAAACTGTTCTTCTGTCTTATGCTTGTGCAGTGACCCTGCTGACAGACCCAATTCTGCAACCAAGAGCTACCTTGGTATTTAATATGAAACACAGCCATAGCGCCGAGTTTCTGCCCCAAAGGCATCTGAAGGGGGCTGGCTCCTTCCATAGGACTCCAAGGAGTCAGCGCCGGTAGTGCTGAGTGTTGTAGTCTGAGGCTGGTGGGGCAATCCTATTATGGGGCAATCCAGAGTGGAGCAACAGCGGACCTGGGAGTTACAAAAGTGATTCAAAGCGCACAAGACCTAGAGCCTGGCAGAGAGGCATCAGGTTGTAGCTGCTTTCAAGATGCAAATGACAGAGAAAGGAATTAGTTAAGTGAAGGCATGGGCCATACAATAGCGTAGGAGGTGAAGAACAAGAATGAAGGTCAAGAGAAATACCCTGGGAATGGGTCCCTCAAGTGAAGTGTGGAAGCACAGGCACAGGTTATATCCTGCTAATACAAGCCTGCAGGGAAATTAAATACAGGCCTGAAAAGGCTACTGCTGCTGAATTCTGGGAACTTTCTGCCCTGCTGTGTTTCTTCCAGAGCAGCACCAGAAGAGCATATTTCTTACAGATCAAGGACCAAATAAAATAGGAAGTGTAGTTATGTGATGCTGTCATCATATGACTTACCTTGCTATGTTAATGTTACATGAAATATGGGGAAGGAGAGCTGGAGACCAGCTGGATGTTAAAAAAACCCAAACAACTGCAGCAATGAAAATGTACCTGCTAAAACACAATGTAACTTACCCACTGCAGTTTCCATTATTAACAACTGACTCTTGCAAGTGTCCCATTGTACATGAGTTGCAGAGATCCATAGGGAAGAAGTCTCCATACATATGACAAAGTTGTGCTACTTCCTGCCAAAACTGCTGTAGGGGGCAGGGCAGGGATCCAGCGACATGAGGTGCTTCAGAAAGCCTGACAAGACACCTTGGAACCCTCCAGCTTGGGCTTCAGGTAAGTGTAGATCTTCTGTCAGGGCATATGTACTGCTTGGAATATGTAGGCCACTCCCCTAGAGGAGGAGTGACTTAGCCCAAAATGCAAAAAGGAAGATTTTTTTTGTGACAAGCCACCCTTTCTAGGCATTGTGATGAGAAAAACGTCTGTTCTCTGAAATACCTGTCTTTGGAGAATCACCAAACCCAATGGTGAGCTTGGGGGTCTGTTTTGCCTACGATCTTACTTTCAGGCTGGCAGTCTCCAAAAGCAGGAAATCTTATGTCAGAAAGATACTCAAGTATCTTTGCAGGTAGGGTGCCTGATCAGAATAAACAGACTTTTTGTTCACTATGAATAAATGAGGAGAATGCTACAAAGACAAACGAATTGGTAAATTGACAGTTAACAAATTGTGTAAGAAACCGAGGTAGCCAGTAGCGCTATAGGAGGAGAAGAGTTCCCCATTCCGGCTACAGGGTAAAACATAGTTACCACCTGAAGTGCACAATGCAACTTGCTCATGACTCCCTTGATTTTCTAAGTGCATTACTGACTTTCCTTAACGAAGCCTGTGGTGTCAGCCACTCCTGTGGACAAGCTACTGGCTTCTCCCCTCCCCTGAAAGGAAACAGTAAGGCACATCAGTTTTCTGCAACAGGAAAGGAGAGCAGAGGTTTTTTAATGCAGTGTACTCTGATGAGTGGCGATGCCTTCATTCACAAAGGGGAGGAGGAGCTTATGGTTGTCACATCCTGAAGTGCTGTCCCTATTCCTCGTATCATCAGAAGTACCAAATACAGTGGCTGTGTCACAGAGAATGCTATTACCAGCTTTGGGTAGCCAGAAATGTAACTGTTCTTTTCATGTGGGTATTTAGGAAAGGAGAATGGCTATGGCACAATTTATTTGCTGGAACCCTCAGAGCTATATCGAATGATGTTCTTATTTTACACAAAATTATGCTAAAATACATATTTATGACACCTTGCTTTAAGTAACAAATACCTGGAACCAAACTAGATACAAAATTTAAATGTTGTTGCCTGACATTCTATGTATGCTTAGAAACATGTTACACATTTTCTGGCACATCACTCAGGAAAAGAATAAGTATTATAAAAATTAACCCCTTTTACAGGAACACAGCACCAGTGATAACAGCAGTTCCTTAAAAAAAAAAAAAAAAAAAAAACCAACAAACACCACAAAATTTAAGAAAACTTGTAAAAGGGAGCACTTTTGAAATTCTGCCAAATCTTTTGAACAGCCAGCAGTTTCTGAGCATTAAGTCTCAGACTGTGTTCCTCCAGAGATAACCGAGAGTCTATCCCTTCAGTTTTCCCCAAAAAGACAGTTAAAGTTAAGTCTCTCATCCAGATGGTTACAAACCATTCTAAGGCCTTAATAGCTAAAAGGGTTATTTTTAACTTTAGGATTCATAATATGCATGAAGCATCCTGAAATTTTTGTTTAAAAAAAAAAAGGGAAAAGGAAAGAAAGATGAACCTATATATAAGGTGAAGGCTTTGACATTTTGTTTATTTGTTTAAATTAAGGTCTTAAAAAATTATAATTGCTGCATATGTGGAAACTACATGTGAATCAGAGTTGTGCATTTTAGATATGGAATTCTATCATTTGGTTTAAGCTCTGTTTGGCCTCTGGAAAAGTTGGCTGAAATTTGTTCAGCAAGAACATGGGTGGCTGTGCCCAAGACCTACATAACTGATGGACTCAGCCCAGGCTGCACACGCTGCAGAGTGCTGTGCCTGGCACCTCCACCCCCCCACCTGGGTGGAAATGGGAGGGGGCATGCACACTACTGAAGGAAAATGGGTGCTGGCAGGACATGGAGATCTTCTTTAATGTAAAGTTTGGGGGTTGCTTGCTTTTCTTGAGTTCTCTTTTGAGCAAAATCATAGTTAGGACAATCCTAGCTAGTTAGGACAACACTGTACCTAGTTACAAGTTTAACGCTAACTAGACTTACAGAAACAAGCCTAAAACTTAAAAGATATTAAACTCTACTGCTGCTTTTGTCCTTAAGCGTTTGGAAATGGAATACATAACAATTAAAGTACATTAAATATATTGAGCAGAATCTAAACTTATTTTTCAGACTTCATTTATATGTCATTAATCATTATTTTATAATCACCATAAAACAGCACATTGTCTGCTTATGTGCTTTCTCTTCATTGCTTAACCATCTGAAAACAGACCACTGCAGACACCCTATGCTGCTGCAATTTCACATACAGTGTATCTGGGAATATATTTAGTATTACAGTATTTCCAATCATTCATAGACTGTGTTTCTCACTATTAAAATACAGCCATAAAATAATTTTAATACTACTATTAAAATAACTGACTGTAAAAGCCATGTATGATCTAGCTCTTTTGCTGGCTTTATTTAATTTTAAACATTCACAATGTGTTTTCCATCCACTAGGAAAATGCTTGGACTCCTTGTTTTGCAAACTACTGGAAATCAAGACTTTGCATATTAGTTAAGGTTTTGAGTTGACTAGGGTGAGACTAGGGGAGCGGGGGGGGAGGGGTAGGAGGAAGGAAGCACACAAGAGAAGAAAAAAACCAAAACTTTTATTTAAGCTTCAGGAAAAAAAAACCCTTAAGACCAGTACAAATATGCCTAAAAGTTGTTTTCTGCCTAGGCAGAAAGCCGCCTTTTGCTGTTTATAATCCAAACTCCTATAGTGTTGTGCTAGAGTACGGAAGTTTGAAAAAAAAAAAAAATCAAATTGACTGGTATGTTTTTATCATCAAAAATGACTAAGAACAGACCACTCCCTGCAGGATCTCAAGGACACTTCTACAATAAAAGTAGAAGTTAAAAATACAAAAGACAAAAAGGTTTATTGGCTTTTTTCAGCCTGAATTAGTTGCTTAGGTGGTGTTAGAACATCATTTCTCATACCACAGTGATAGTTAAGTCAGTAAATTAACTTTAAATATTTAACCTGATATATTTCAAAACAGACTTGATCAATGAATATCTTTTTAAAAGACTTTTAAACAAGTAAGACTGCTTTTCTCTTCAGGCTCCAGTGATCTTGTCCACCTAAACTACATGTTATGTCACTTTAAAAACTACCAGAGCTCATTAGCTCTTAGAACTGTGTAATGAGTCAGCACTCTCCAATTGTGCAAAGTCTTCCTGGTTTCTGGAATGGACCTTCTAATCATCCCATGCCTGGTGCTTGGCTGAAACAACTGAAGGCAACATTAATGGAGAGTAACCACTTCATGGTGTGTCCCCAAGATACATGCGACTTCCCACCTTCAGTTTCTTTCTCCGTCAGCTCACAGATGGCATAGGTAACCCTGCACAGTGAGAGGGCAACAGCCACAAGAGTCTATTCGAGGACAGAAGCTGCAGTTTTGATGAGCAGTGGTTTAGCTGCCTCTAGGATGTCCAGTTCAGGGTCTAGTGACCGACCAAGACCTTCCAGAACCATGATGGCAAAGATGATGGAAGCAAAATTGCTCTCGAGCTTCACCTAGAACCACAAGAGATTAAATGGACTCAGCAGACCTTATTTTCTTCTGAGCCCATTCCACAAGTGTACCAGCATTGGCTAAGCTGAGAGGGAAAGGGAGAACACACACACACCTGAAACTATACTGGCAACTCCATCACTTGGAGTTTCAGAACTCACCGAAATCTAGCAGCAGGCCCAAAAATAAGGTGACAGTTTCAGGGTAAGTGCCCTAATGGAACCTGGAGTTTGCTTTTCAGTTCCACAAAGGGGAATGGGATTTTTTTTCTTCCATACTGGAATAGCAGGAGCTTAGGAGTGCCCACCATTGCTCATGTAGTTATAAGCTGCAGTAGTATCCAACATACTTGAATACATACACTTGTGTAAGGGGGAGCTCACCTTCTGAATGGCCACAAAAGACCCCCACAGATCAGAGGAAACTATCCTCTGCTCTGCATGTGAGCAAACCACTCCCCAATTCCCAGCCAGGCACCAGGATTGTTTCAAGGCATACCAGGGCATTAAGAATTCATGGAGTTGGGAGGACTTGCTTTGTAAGGGCCTAAATTACATTTCATGTTATTAGAAACCAGCTTAAGGAGGTTTAGAATTAGATAATTAGAAACCAGCTTAATGTGGCTTATTAGAAGCCACATTAACGAGGCTCAATGACAAAAACCTCTATCTAAGGAATGTTTAGATGGCCCTTTGCAGGCTGAGCAGCCCTGTGGCTGACAGCCTTCTCATCTCCTCTAGTTTAGGCCACCATAGCTCTGTTTATTTCCAAAGTTGTTTGCAACCACACAAACTTGTCCCCCAAATACTGTCAGTTATAAGAAGGAATCTCTGTTCTGTGAACAACTTCTCACTTTTGAGGCCTCTAACAAACCAATGGCCTAGTGCTGGTACATAACCCCATATCAAGAAAGAGGTCCAGGGAAGAAAGCATGCAATGATATACAAGTGGAACATACATTAGATTTCAGTTTCTGCTTCTAAGGGACTATGAAAAAAAGACAGGAAAAACTATGTGTTACAGAAACATTCCTTTTAGTAAATTATATCAACTGTTAAATGCAATATTAAGACAAAACCCAACAAAACAGAAATTGGTCTTGATAGGGTGTGTATCAAGACCTGAGAAACAGCATGCCTGCAACACTTGGATGCATTCCTGCAGTCCCCCTCCTAGCAGCCCTTCGTGTTCCCAGTAGTTCTCCCTCCCCAAATGAACTTCCAGCTGTTGAAGGCAGACAGTGACAGGACCTCACCTTATGGGTCATCAATAGTTTAAAGACATTCGAGAGGAGGTTTGCCACCTGAAGCTGGAATACAAAAGGAGAAGTTAACAACTGATGGAAAAAAACCCAAAAAAACTGTGGTCAAGAACACTGAGCCACATGAGTGACAGGCAGGATTCTTCTAAGTGTTTGTTAGCATTTGGTTCTGGTGGCGGGACAAGGTTATCGGGCTGACAACAGCCAACATCAAGGTATGATCCCTGCCACCGTGCCCAGGATAAGGAGTTCAGCTGTGACCCATGGTTCTGCTTACTTGCCAGCCCAAGAAGGCTGAAAACATCTGACCGCACAGCAGTACACAATATGCATTCGTTTGCTCAATACCACCATACTAGACTCTCTGAAGTGCCCAGGCTGGCCTTAGCTAACAGGATGCAAGCTGTAACATCAGGTTCAGCAACTCCTCACAGGGAGCTGCAAATGCTAGAGATTTAAAACAAAACAAAAAAATCCCCCACCAACTCACAAACATACACATTTTTTTAATTAGAAGGAAATAAGAAAGGGTTTTATAGACTTTTGTGGCACCTGAGACACTAAAAATGCCCAGTACTGGTTGGTGGTGCCGATGAGATCAGAGCTGGCCTTTCCACATGGATCATTCTGAAAGCCAAGTTGCACTGAATTACAGGTAAGTGAGGGTGGGACATTGTGCACTTGCCTTTCCTAGGGCAATGGTGTTCCCCCGGACCTTGGTCACTAGTTCCGCCATCTCAGCTTTGAATCGCTCGATATCTTGGCACTGGTTAGCACGGGCGTGATGAAGGATCAGTTCTGCCACTCTCTCCCCCTGTGAAACAAGTTGAAAAGGAGAATCAGAACTTGATCACTGGTGCCAGCAGGCCTACAGGGAGCTGCACGTCATTGTCCCTGGAAGGCCTCTGCTGCAAAGGTCCCTGGAGGAGGTATACTGCAGAGAGAACTCCCAGGGCCATGCTTTCCCATTGCAGCAACAGAGACCCAACGAATCAACAAAAACAGGTGCAGGAAGAGCAGAACTAGTCCAAAAGTCTTAACTGGTATCTGGCAAAACCCTCCCTATTTTTCTTGCAGGTCTTATAAGGTAGAACACAACAAAGATATCTCTTAGGCAGTCAGGAGAAGTTTCAGGGGGAAAAAATAAAACCCACAGGATCGGCATTTCCTTCTTAGCAGAGGAGATAATGGTGTAAAAAAGGGCATCTATTAGCCTCCCTTACAGGCTAAGTCCAACCTTCCATTTGGAAACCGCAGAGAAAGAGTGAAATGATTCTACACCAGCAGATGCTTGGTGAGAAAGGGCGGAGCCATACCCAAGCTTCACTTGTGAGAGGCTTCATAGCTCTTCTTGGAAGACGTGTCTGACAGCAACGTACAGAGCCAGAGGCCCCAGGTTTGGCAATGAGACAGTGTAGAAGTTTTTCACCTGTAGATCATGAATTACATCCAGCCTGAGCCATGAAGGACTTGCAATCAAATGTTTGCAGTTTTTGCTTAGTAGCCAAGAAGTACACTTGGCAGCACAGGATGGGCCTGAATACACGGTTTAGCACTGACTCCTCAGTATGCTTCGGCAGATTAAACAGACCGAGTTAAAACGTGTCCCTCTTGAGATACGCTGGTGAGCCATCCAACCCACAGCTGAGAAACAGCAACATGCAAGTATGAGCAAAGATGCTTGTTCTCAGAATGAACAGGACACATCAGCACTGGATTCTCTAATCCATCTGACAGTGTATTTTAAATAAGTGGGAAGGAGGATAAAGTAGTTCCCCTTATATATAAAGTAGGTCCCCCACCCACCCACACCTGTTTTGCTTCCTCTTCTCTACAGGCACTGACACAAAAGCAAAATGAAAGATGGCATATGGGCTTTCCATCAGCAAGGCTGCAGAAGGGAATGCGTGTGGAAGACCAAGATGTTAATCCATTCCCTCTTCTTCTCTAGCAAAATCTGGCAGATTCTGCAACAGTCTCTGAAATGGCGAGTGGCCCCCAGGCAGTCCTAACTTGCATCAGAAGCACTCCTAACCAGGGAGTGGCAGCCAATGCTTCCCATTTAATACCTTCCATTTCCTGGGCCACTGAAATCGCTCCACTCTGGCAGCCTCCTTGCTGTAGCTGAACATCTTATCCCTGTGTCAGGTATACCTTCCACACTAGCAAGTCTCCTCTCTCCTCTCAGGGAGGATTGTAAGGGGAAGTTGAGAGAAAACTATCACTTCAGCCATCAGACTCTTCAGCTGTCTCCCTTCTCCACAGCCCCCTGACAGACACCTCACCTGGCCCTGGACCACAGCTGTGAAAACTGCCCGGAAGTTCTGCATGTCCGCACTCTGCAGCTCCGCCACGATCCCCGCGTCCAGCAGCACCAGACAGAGCCGCCTGAGGGGCGGCTGCACTTCCACCACAAGCGTGTCACACAGGTCCACGATGGCTGTCTGCTCCTTGCAGCTGGTGCTGACGTGGGCTGTGCCTTGAACCAGGATGTTCCCAGGGTGCAGGTCAGCATGGACAAAGTTGTCAACAAAGACCTAGAGGATGGGCAAGTCTTAGAGCAGTTCACTCCAACCAAACCCGCCCACGCCAAAACTCCCAGGCAAATAGTAGAGGTTCATTTCTGGTCTGTTCACTGTCATTACTAATGTGCATCACCCTAGGCAGCAACACAGCAAATGACTTCTGCTGGAGACCAGCTGTGCTGAAATGGCATGGGTGCTACTCTAGGGGAGTTAGCAGAGCTGTGTGAAGCAATTCTGTTTGTTTCCTAGAGGTCAGGTAGGACAGCCAGGAGTCCCAGCAGGGAACGGTAGCGCTCTTTGGCAATTTACCCTAAACTGGATGCATGCTGGTGGGCCTTGGCAAAGAGTAATGCAGTAAGAATAGGCCATTTGCCATTCAGTGGCATGGGTTAGAGAGAACAGTAATGTTTGTCTAGTCTGGGACATCAACCTACATTACAACTGTATTGAAAAGTGAGGAAAACAAGAGAAGAGGAAACAAATGTATGTAGCACTTCTCTGCCTCTGCTAGTGGTTAGTCCTAAAAAGGACTAGCAAGAAGGCAAGCACAAGGTAGTACTTCCCCACTAACCCTCCTGGCAACCTGAGACTGCAGGACTTCCTGCCCCAAGGAGGTTATCTTTGTATTTGATGGATTTCTCCTATGAATTTGTCCAATTGCCACGTAAATAATTAGAGCTGTGTGAAAAAGGGAGATTTTTTTTTTTTTTTTAGGTGTTGCCTGGAAAAGTGACCTCTGATAATTTTGTTTATCCTCCTCATTGTTCTGAGGAACCATACACAATAGATCCATATTCACTCTCATGTACCCATGACTACATACATCTCTGTCATAAGCTACTCTCATTTCTCTGCTCTCCAGAGTTATGAGTCCAAATTATTTCACCATTCTTGTAGGGAAGCCATTCCACACCAGTAATCATCCTGGCTGCCTTCTTCTGCACCTCTTCTAGTTCCATTACAGCCCTTGAAGTGGAGGGTGCTGGATAGCGAGGGACTAGAACTGCACAGAGTATTCAAGAAACAAGTATTTGTTTTACTTACAGCCATTATGTTGTTTCTTTGCTCTTTAATTCTTTTCTACTCCTAAAATTTGGGGGTTTTGCTTTACTCCTAACCATTGAATCTAATGTTAGCATAAAACTATTATAGCTCCACCATTGCTTTTCTGAGTGGTAAAAGCTATTTCAGAGTCCGTCATACTACACGGAGTCAGAACTGCAGGCCTCACCATCACCCGAGCATGATGTTGCAGTTATCAACTGAATTTCATCTGACGCTTACTGCCTACGCACTCAGTACTGTGAGGTTCTTTTGCAACTCTTCCCTGCTAGTTCTCACGGCTCCTCACAAGCCAATTGTGTCACCTCTTAACACTCCTTTCCAGATCATTTGTGACTATTTTGACCACAAAAGAACTAGACAGCCAGAAACTGAATCATAAGCTGAATCTGGCCAGGTTTGTTTTCTTTATTCCATATTTTGTTCTTCCTTAAAAAAAGGCAGTTTTGGAGGAGGGGTCAATAAATGAAGAAACTAGCTAGCTCTTTTCCCTGTGAGTTGCATCCAGAGTCTCTGCAGAGAGCATGATATTTGCTAATTACATTGCACTTTATAGCACTTGGGCAACATGTGAATATTCATTAAATGGATTAGTGGGTTTCCTAAGCAATGCACTGATCAAGCTGCATAGGAGACCCTACTGTGTGCAAAGCAGATTGCGCTTCTGCAGTGGAAGAAGCTCCGTGTCAAAGTCTACAGTAGTGGTATATCTAGCCCAGGCTTTACTCGGACCTTGTTACATTGCACATGAAGTACAGACCCCCCCCTCTGCCAGTTCAGGAGCTGCACAGTGCCCTAGCAGCCCACGTCCTGGGTTACCGCAAGATACCTGGCATCCACGGGCTGGCTTGAAAAGGCACAGCTCTATCTTTGAGTCCATGGGGAGAAGGGTAGGAGACATGGGAAGCAAACAGGTTCTGTCTTTAGCCATATTTTTACCCCAACCAAATAGCTTCTGCAGGAAAACAACCTTCACTCCCAGCCTCAGCCAATTGCCTACCATCTTTAGCAGCATGTCCATGCCCATCTTTGCAAGTCTCTGCCTCAGCTCTGTGGCAATCTCTGCATGCAGGTAGTGCGAAATAGGCTCACTCTCCTGAAATAAAGACAGAGCTGGAGTCAAACACATGCTGTGTCCCACCTTCAACCACGCCTTTACCTAGGTACTGAAAGTTGAGGGAAGGCAACAACAATACCCTAGAAAGGACCTGCTCGATAGAGGCTGTACCTAATGTGATGGGGAAAATGAGAGAAGCAAGGATTTGTTCTTTGGAAAGAGGGTGTGATATAGCCTGGGGCAGAAATACTCTTGCCAGGATCACATGCACGGAAACTAAGGCTGATAGTAGCTTTGGTCTGTGACTCAAACATCCACAAGGGAAGTGAGGCAATCATCAGAAAGTGTCAGATTGCTGAGCTCCTTGCTTTGACCCACCACAGAGGAGAGCTGAAGCGTGGTGTTGGTTTGCAAAGCACAGGCAAGCACATGGTGGCTGGACACACTGCTTGTCTACTTGGTTTCAGGCCAAGTGTTCGCTTCCATATGGAGTTGTCTCCACCTGTCTTCTGGGATGCACTGCTTACAAACAAAGAGAGTGGAAGAGACCCTGAGGAAGGACACCAATCTCTTTAAGCAAATAAGAGAAAAGCATTCTTCTGCCTCTGATCGCTCCTTCTCAAAAACACACCTCCTTGGCATGTTCTCCTAAGGGCCTTCTCACTGCTACAACTGATCCCAGACCCTGCAATTCTTACCTCAAATGTTTCCACTAGAACATCTGTCGTTACCAAAGGCCAAAGGGGAGTTGGAAACTTCACAAAATCTACATCTAGGAAATTTTGTCGGAAGCGCTCCAGATTTCTGGCTTCATAGCGTAAGTCAATCTCAAAGGAGAAAAAGAAAAAGCAGGTTGGAAATTAGATTCAATTAGAATTAAATCTTCAGGATCCTGTATGAGGATGACTGTACGGTGCAACACTCAACACCAACAAAACTAGTCAGAAATCCAGAATGAAAACAAAAGTGTTTTCATGTAAGAGTGGTGCTTCTTACATGCTTATAGTTTTCCTGATGGAAGAACAGAATAACAGACTGGGTAACGCATAGCCCACAATCCAGCACCTTCGAAATATGAGTGACTCTTACTATAGGCATGGTGTCTCAAAAAAGTCCAGGACTGCATTATTTTCAAGGGTAAGACAGATCCTGAACCAAAGCTTACTGTCCAAATAGCAAGGCAGGCAGACAGGGTAGAAGAGCTGCAGCCCCAGCCTCACTTTACAGACAGGCAACCATAGCAGGAAGAAATTTAATGTAACACGTACAAAATAATCCACTATGCAAAGTCCTAGCCCTAGGTCTTCAGTGATTCAGTGCCTCGACACACGACCCTCTCTCCTGCCCATTGCTGCTGCTCAAGGAGGCAGGATAACCTTGCCTCACCTCCCTCATCTGGCAATAGGAAATATCCCAGGAATACTTCTTGTTCTTTCAAAGAGAAATGAAAGGAAATTACAACAAGCCTACCAGATGCTCTTCTAATCCTCAGTCTTCAGCGCATCCACCAAAGCTCTGCCGGACTAAACTGGTACTAATGACCTCGAGTCACATCTGAATACAGTCAACAGTTTACAACATGGATTTACTGTTTAGTCTTTTTGCAATAGTAGAAAAGAATTAAGGCTTTCAAAAGCTTGTAACAGACTTCAGACTCTGCAATCTGGACACAATAATGAAATTAGCAGATAATGGTTCATTTTAATAGAAACATAAGCCTAATTAAGCCCGTAGTGAAATCTTTGTAAGTTTGGCAGTGAGGACATTTCAGGACTGTGTCTTTAGAAGACGTTAGTGAATCAGGACATGTTTTCAGATCTATTTGCAAAGCTTAACTTTACCGATACTATGAGTCTGATGACAATACAATATAGAATGTCTAATTAACTCATGTGAAAGTATATTACTTATGCCAATATATATACCTCAGTGCTAACAAACATGACCAGTGAGTACAGATTGCAAACATACGTGTAGGATTAAAGAGAAAAAACACATGTCTGAGCACTTGTTTAGAGAGATTCTTTTCCTAAGAGGAGGTCTCTCACCAGTGCTCATCTTTCACAATGCTGCAAAAAGGACTGCGACTATGGCTAGCTAGCTGTTCAGGCTGTTCACTAGAAAACACACTCAAAGTCTAAAAAAGATTTTCAAAGTCTAAAAAAATTTTTAAATCTAAAAGATTGTTAATTTTTTTCATTGCTTTGCTTTTTTACTCTGTGAGCATATAAGCTTTCCTACAGTAACATTATGTGACTGATTAGAATAAAGAACATAACTAAAGAACAAGCAAGCCTTCATCTAACCCTTTAAAAAGTAGCAGTATGAACAGAGTTAGAGCCAGCCAGTAGCAAGACAAAGGGCAGTTTTGTTTCAGTACGTGGGGACCATGGCATGGCACGCACCTGCTGAATCATAAGCTTCTCAAACTCCTCCACAATCTCTGTCAAACTGAGCCACTTGAATCCAGGGAGAAGTCCAATGATGTGGCTACCCATCTTCATGAGAAACAGATCCATCTGGACTTGGTGGACTAGGCCAGGGTGCAGGACCTGCGCAAAAACAAACAGTGGCAAGATCAGCTCCCCAAATGCTGTAAAGAGGACGATCCATTTCAGTCAGCTGAAGTGATGCATTCCAAATAGACAGAACCCAGCCTCTCAAACTGGGAGCTAAAAAGGCTTCCCCAGCTAGCCCTCAGAAGAATTCACATTTTGCCATGGATTAACCTGTAAAGAAACACATTATAATCTTCAAATGGAATGAATATATCTCTGCTGGAACCTACAGTCTCACCCAATGCCATTTCCACTGCTTTTGCACTCCTGCCCTCTCTGTGCCATGCAGTGCTGGCTAGTATTCGGAACAGCTCAAATGTAAGATTTCTTTACATAAACTTTACTGGAAAGAACCTATCTGTTCCAGATTTCTTCATGTGAGGAGAGAAGAGGTTTCATTTTCTGGAAGGTGAAGCCAAGCTGAATATTCATTATTTTAATATGAACTGGGCCCTTGCAGGCATTTCTGGCATCCATATGCCACGTCAAAGGTGCCATAGGCAGTATGCGTACTCAAGCTCTCTGGGCTGGGAAGAGCTGGGGCCACCGCAAGTCTGGATTGCAGCTGGCTGGAACCAAAGCACTGAGAAAAGATACTGAGGGAGACAAGCATCACTTCGCTTGCTCTACCTGGCTCTAGCCAGCTACTCATCTCCATGGGAATTAAAATCTGATCGGCTTCATCCAGCACACTCCATTTTCACACATCTACCAGCCAGATGTATGACTTACTTTAATGGCCACAGGCGTGAGACGTCTGGCTGATGAAGGATTTGCATTCAGGAGTGGCTTGGCCATCTGCTCCATAAGGGACATCCCATTCACAGGACTTCCCTGGGAGCAGTCTGCTGGGCTCAGCTCCTCCCTGCTGCTCTCATTCCACATCTCCTCACTCTTCCTCCTCCTCAGCCACCTGAGGAGGCCTCTAAAGCCTGACACTTCCCATGCTTCAAAAGCAGACTGTAACTCCGAGCGTCGTGCTAGCTCCTTGGCCTGGGAGCCAGCGACAGCTGTCAGGTCAGCATAGGCTTTATACACCTGGGCGACACAGCCCGAGCCAACCGGCTCCCGGCTTTGGAACTTGAGGATGCCTGTCCAGTCCTCGCCGAAGGCCTTCCTTAGGAGCTCATCAGTGTGGCCCCACGGGTGCGGGCTCACCTCAACGTGCAGCTTGGAAAACTCATCGCAGAAGGCCTCGGAGAAGAGGTCCCTCCGGGTGCTGGCCCACTGGCCCAGCTTGACGCAGGTGGGGCCAGCAGCCTCGGCCGCCCTCCGCAGCAGCCGCAGCCACAAGGCGCCCAGGCCGGGCCACAGGCGGCTCAACGGGTAGAGCAGCAGCAGGGGGCCGAAGCGCAGCAGCAACCCGCAGGCCCGCAGACCCAACCGGAGCACCAGACCCAAGCGCCGCAGCAGCCCCCGGGGGGGCCGCTCCGAGCCCCGCTCCCCTACCCACACGGGCCCCCGCTGTCCCGGCCTCTCCTTCCAACCGGTCCCAGCGGGCACCGTCGCGGGCACCGCCAAGGCCACCGCGACCCAGCGCCCGGCACGCAGCCCGCCGCGCCCCGCGGTCGCCCAACAGGGCAGCACCCCCCTCGCCCCGGAGGCCCGCCCGAGGAGGGGGCGCGGGAGCGGCAGCAGCCGCACGGCGCTGCCCGCCACCATCGCCCGGCCGCCGCCGTTAACGGCCGCTAGCAACCGCCGGGGGGGGGGGGGGAACGACCTTCCACTCAGGCCATTGGCTGGCCCCTTCCCGAGGGGCGGGGACAGCCAATCAGCGCCGGCGGGCGGTGGCGGCCCGCCCCTTAAAGGGACAGGAGCGGGAGCCTTGAAGGACTGTGAGGTGATTCTTACTGCTTCACAGATGGCGCCTGAGCCCTGTGAGGGGAAGAGCTTGACTGAGCTGTAGCCTCCTGAGTAGGAGCGTCCCCTCAGGTTCGGGCTATGCCGGCGGAGAACAAGAGGCCCCTTCCCTCTTGTCACCGGGCGCCCGCAGGGACGCATCCGCGTCCCTGCGGGCGCCCGGTGACAAGAGGGAAGGGGCCCATGCTTGGGCTAGGGGCCTTCACGTCTCCATCCATTTTCACAGTTGAGGTGGGCTCTTGCCATCTTGGTTTTGAGCCTACCTTGGTTTGGACCCGTGCAGTGGAGTGAGCTACAGGTGAAATGCGGGGGGTACTTCAGCCATTGCAAAGTGGCAGCTGCCTCTCCTTTCTTTCCATGACAAGAGGCATTGGAGATGATCTTTTTATTTTTAAGCAAAAGCCAAGGCTTTCTAGTGGTAGCCTGACACTGGTAGGTGAAGTGTTGCTGTTAATAGTTATTTCCTTAGCAGGGTATTAACGAAACAGTCAGTGCTTTGAGTAATGGAAGTATCTGAGGGCACATGATGGCGCATCACTACTAGCAAAAGAAATTAAAATTGAAAGGAAAAGCTTGCTGAGGTGATGATGGTATTTCAGTAGAGCTGCTGAGTTGCTTCCTCTTCCAGGCTTGCTCTGAACCCCGAGCTTTCTGCTCCGCAGAGGGGCTGCTGATGGCAGTGTTGGGTCTCCTGCTTATTCCTGAGTCAGCTGGCAATGTATCAACCTTGTTTGTAACTACACGGCTACAGAGGATTGCTCATTTCCTTCGCAAAGGACATGTGCCTTTTTTAAATCGAAACTAATGAACCTGCTGCCAAGGATGCAGCTGACGACGACATCATCTGTCCCTCCCTTTTGGGAGCTTTTGTGTATGTGACCGCAACCTGTCAAAGAATGTGTTTTAGGGGACAGCCACCGCAAAGGTGATGCTGCAACTCACGTTGCCATCTGTTCAGCAAAGCTACTGTCTTGTGCAGGGAGGCTTTGAGCTGGGAGCTGTGGCCTTTCACACTGGGAGTTCAGCTGGTTCCCAGCTTTGGGTGTATGTTACTAACCGCATATTTCTGCTCAGAGGAAAAAAAAAATCCCCTTTCTGTTATTTTTAATGTACCCTGGGAACCAAAAACCCATATGAAGAATTAATCCACTTTCCAATCCAGATCCCTCCCTCGCTTTAATAGGTAGCTCAGATCTGACCAAGTAAAATTCTGTGCCAACAGGGAGCTGGATCACGGCCCTGTGCAGGTGAACAGTTCTGCTGACGGAAATTGTTTCGCAGGCTTGAGGCTTTCCTGGCCAGCCTCTTTCTTGTGAAGTGTCTGTGAGCTGCCCAGGTGCCGTGACAGGTTCCTTCAGCAGCGGGAGGCTGCTGGAGTAACCGGTGCCGCTTTGGGAGCGAGAAGGGACTTTCTACTTCCCCTCGGGGAGTTCTGCTTGCAACCAGAAAGGCGTCTTGTGCACCTCATCTCTTTTTTTTAATTTCTGGCCGTGCCACAGGCAGGCCCCCTCACCTCCGTGCACCCCCCGCCCCAGCCTTGCCGAGCGTCCCACCGCCCCGGCTGGATGCCGGCTGGCCGGCGGCACCGGTCGCGGTATTCCCCCGGGCGGAGGGGCGGGCGCGGTTGCCATGGCGGCGGGCCGGGGCGGAGCGGGGCGGTGCTCCCGCCGGAGGGCGGCCGGGGCCGGGGCCGGGGCCGGGGCTGGTGCCGGCGGGGGGCGGCGGCAGCGGCGCGGCGCTGCATGGCGCGGCGGGCGGGGAGCCCCCAGCCGCGCGTCCGCACGCCGCCAGCCCGGCGCCGGGCGCTGCCGCCGCCATGCCGGGGCACGGCCCCCCACCCCCGCCGCCGCCGAGGAAGGTAGGGGGGCGCGGAGAGGCCCGTGGTGGGGCCGGGGCAGCGGCGGGCGTTACCGGGGGAGAGCGGGCAGAGGTGCCGGGAGGCGGCCTCCCGGCACCGCTTGTCTACCGGGGCGGCGGTCGGGGCGCGGGGGATCGGTGCCGCTCCAAGAAACCGCTAGTTCTTTTTTTTCCCTTCACCCCCAAATCGGCGTTTCTTCCCCCAGTAATGTGTTCGGCTGCAGAGACGGAAACCGGGGGGCGTGAGCCGAAATCCCCCACCCTCCCGGCCGCTGAGGGCACCGCCGGTCGCCACCGCCGCTTTCCCGCCGGGACGGGGAGCGCTGCTGCTCCCTCCGTCCTCGCCCGGTGCGGGTGGGAGAAGAGCCGAGGGGACGCGGGGAGGGCGACGGCCCCGCTGCTGAACAGCCGGCCCAAGTGGTTCGGGAGCGACGGGGTGGAGGAGCGGAGGCAGCCCAGCTGCCCGGCGTGAGGCCCCTGGGCGGGCTCAGCCCTGCCTCGGTCTCCCGCAACAAAAAAGACAAGGAAACGCTGAGCAAATTCGTTGGGGGAAGCCCGGGCCGTACCGGAGCAAGCAGCAGAGTCCCACTCAGTTTCAGCAAAGCCCTGATTGTCTCTCCGTGATCTTAGTTTTGGTTTCCTCTCTTTCTGCTCTGGATAGCCTGCTTTTCTCTTGTTTTGCCCTTGGCAGGAGGAAACGCCTGCACTTGGGTGCAGCCCATAGCTTAACAAGGTGGCATTTCTGACTCCCACATGGGATCCATGAGAGTATTCACCTGTCCCGAGGTGAGAAACACCAACTCACCGTCCTGTTGTGGTACCCAGGGATGATGGGTGCTAATAGATTAAGCACAGAGTCAGGGGGAAGCAGCAGCTGGGAAGGGAGTGAGGAAGAATTTACAGCTCTCTGCTGCCTTGGTCGCAGTGTGTCAAATGCAGACTGGAGGGTAAACTGTGCAAGGTGCGTTTGGGACACTTTCAGAGGGCCTGGTTTTATGAGTCTCCAAGGAGCCTGGCTCTTGATGCTCAGTGCTGGAAAAGGGATGGTCTAGGGGGATTGAGGCTTTCTGACTACTTGGGGCTGCACTGGAGCGTCACAGGAGCAGGTAATAAGGGCTAAGCACAGGGTGCTTAATCCTGCTCTTTACAAGAGCACAGTTTGTTTCCTGGACAGGTCAGCACGTTGCATGGGAGCTGTTCCTGACCCTGAGGTGTTCCCGGCCACCTTTGCTCTTGCCATTTAAGCAGGGTTGTTGCTTTTGGAGAGGAGCATCTCCAGTGCGGAGCTCAGCTGGGAGGATGAAGAGAAGGGCATAGGGATTTCCATGGGGCTTTCATTTGCTCCTGGGAGGGGAGCTGCTGCTGTTGCTGATGGATTAAAAAGCTGTTTTCTGTGTTGGCTGCCACCTTACTGACCACCCATTCTTGGTGTGTGGTAGCGAAGTCCAATAAAGTGTACTGGCTCCGTTTCTGAACCACCAGAAAGGGAGTTGTTACTGCATCCTGCCAGAGGAAAGGAATGCGTTTCCTCGACTGTTGTGTGGCGTGCTGAATTGTTGTCATCAGGGTAGTGTTTGTGGGGTTTGGTGGTTGTTGTTGTTTTGGTTTTTTTTTTGTTTGGTTGGGTTTTTTAAAATAATCCAAACAGTGTTTCAGCGTGTGAGAATGGATATCTACCACGCTGGGACAGACTTGGAAACAACTGAAAACTCTTAAGTATGGAAATAAGAGGAAAGCCACAGGATTTCCTAGGGTAATACAGTGCCTCTTCGAGAAATGGAAGAGAAAGCAGTGAAAACAAAGGGCGCTGGAGCGACCTGGGATGTAAAAAGCAGGCTAAAGATTTATGGCTCGGCTGGGACCTCTCTTTGCCTACGGGTGAGAAGGTTGTGTGCCGAAGCCTGGGTTGTCCTTTGGCACGTTCCCTGTCCTGACAGGTAGCACAGAAGTGCTCCCTGTTCGTCAGCTCGGGTCCCCAAGGACAATCCTCCTTGTAGACCACAAGTGCATGTGGAGTGTCCCAAAGTGCTGCTTTCACTAGTGTCCCCAGCTCGCTGCCTTGGGAGATCTTTTAGGACATTTTGTCTGCAGAGACAACCACGTGATGCTTTCTGTTCTCCAAAAACAAGTAGGGCATTTAGATCCTTTGTCAAGTGCTTACAATATGCTTGCCTTTCTCCCATGCCTGGTGTGTTTACGTGTTAGAAATGTTCATTTTGACGAGGAGATGATAAAGACCACGTAAGCTGCAAGGCTGTGGTTTTCAGAGGTGGTCTTAACTCAGTAGGAGCTTTTCCACTGAGTTATTCTGAGTATCAGCCATAACAACTAATTCATATGGAGAGGAATTAAAACCTCTGTTGTGCTGGGTGCTCTGGGGACACAGAGGCAAATGCAATCCTTGCCCCAAGTTTAAGAAAATCTCCAATCAGATCTTCATGCAACAGAGCCAGACTGTTAAACATGGGGAGATGCTGGGCATTTCAGAAGTGCCCGATAAGTGCTGGATCCCCCTGAATGCATCATCCAAGGTAGCTGGTTCTCTCTTCCTTTTGTAGCACCTGACGTTTATTTCTTGACTGGAACTGTGCTGAAGCTGCTCCTTTCTAAGTGGAGGCCAGACCAAGGGGAGAAAAGGCTCTGTAGTGCAGCGTTATGCCCATGAGGGTGGAGAAGAACCTCTCTTAAGCTCTTGTTGAGGCTGGTTAATTTTGATGATCAGCTCTCTTAGTCATCCAGAGCTGGGGTATAAGCTCTTTAGAGAAGCATTTTTTAGCGGAAGGATTTAAGTACTAGTGGCTGATATGTCTGTTGGCAGGATCCCAAGAGCTGGCTGGAAGAGGCCTCTACTATGAAGGAAATGCTGAAATAGGACTTTTAATGAACTTGCATAGCAGTTCCTTAAGGACTGAGAATACTCTCCAGAGGGAAGAATAGAGTGGGATGTAGCTAGAAAGAAATTGCTTGTTGCATTTGAGTTCTGACAGTAAATGAGTGAGCCCGGTTTTGCCTAGATACAGCTCAAATAACATTGCATCTGAAGGGTACTGATCCGTAAGCACTGTTTTACCCAGGCAAGGCTGGAGAAGAGATGTTTTCTTGATTGTAGCTCTGAAGTGCAATGGAAGGCACTTGCTTCTGGGATTTTTCTCTGGTTTTCACCTCTAAGCAGCTTTACCAGCTACTGGAAATGAAAGCAAAGGCTGGAATGTGTGACTATGCATGCCGTTTGGTGGTGGTTTCAGCCCAGGTTTTAGTGAAGACCGCTTTCTTTCTCAGTGTCCATGGTGAGCCTTGAGTACACCATATGATTGAACCCCCGGCTCCTGGCTTCATGAAGGCTGTGCTTTTGAAATGTAGGCTTCCGCAGGGACCTTGGGTGATCTTGAAGTTGGGTGCCTAAGACAAAGAAGCTAGAGTCCCTGGAGCTGCTGACCCTCTACAACCTGGGTTTTCAAACGAGGGCTGTGTCCTTGGGTGGAAGCCTGGCACAGAACAGGCTGAGGACCAGTTCAAGGTCTCTGTTGTCGCAATAGCACTAAAAGGCATCATCACTATCTTACATAAGTAAATACTTAAGGTCCTATAGGCCAGTCCTATTCAAGATCTGTCCCAACCTTTACGTGCTTCACCACCTAATTGGGTCAAGGTACTCTGTGTCTGTAGACGTAGGACTGATGAGGTGAAAGTCGTAAGTCCCCAGTCCGGTTCCTGATTGGAGCAGTGGACACTTGCCTGCCGCTTATGCGAGTCTTCACCAGTTCGTGTCTTTTAGCGAGCCAGGAGCTCAGTGGGAGCTCACGGCATAGAGCCTGCAGTGAAGCACTTTTGGGGCTCTGCCATCATGATGGTCCTGCCCCTCCTGTGCCGAGACAGCTCTGAGCAGCTCCGAACCACATCATGTGGTTCCAGCCTGTCACTGTTGCAGTTGCTAACAGAGGTTGTGCTCTTGGGTGATGACCAGGGTAATCCTGTGCTGAACCCCCCTAGGTTTGTACTGCTCTGAGGTAAATACGTTGCCTAAACATTTGCTGGTCGAATGTGGGGTGCCATGTATGTGCGACAAAGACTCCAAAACTGGACTCACGAGAAATCTTCCTTGCAAGAAGTTTGAAACACTAGGACTCCTTTCTTTAATGCAGATAACATATATTGAGAACCTTATTTCTGTCTTTTCTGCAAATAGCATTGTCCCATGGTAAAGCTGAGGGGAAGTCAAGCATAATTGGAAAGATGGAAGCTCGAAAGAGTAATGTCCTGCTGGAACGAATGCTGTGAGCACTGGTATACTCTTCATCCTTTGTTTCAGTGCTGCTTCCCCTTCCCAGGTTAAGGAAACCAGCTGCAGCTGGCATACTGTTAGTTCCAGGGACCTAGCAGGGCAGATTCAATAGTTACAGTGGTGATTAAAGGTCAGTCATTAAACTTGTTAGGAGTTAGTACGCCTCTGAGGCCGCCTTATACATTTTGGGCGAGGTCATCATCCCACTGCTGGGACACTGCCAGCCAGGTTTGCTTAGGGTCTTTGGGTTTTCTTTATTCAGTTGCTCATGTGAATGAGAATTTGGCTTGAATGTTACCTGTTATCTTTATGTACTGTTACACGTGGTCCTTTGCTGTACATGAGACGTGTCTGTGTCGGCCATCTGACAAGCAACTCATGGGCGGTTGGGGTAAAGCCTCAGGTTGCTCACTGGGAGCAGGGGGGCCGGGAGAGGAGGTGGTTGCCCTGTGGCCAGGCTGCTGTGTTCAGCCCATGCAGGAGTTGCAGGTCCTCAGTCCCCGTGCACTGCAGCCAAAGGTCTTGCGCAGCCCTGTGCTCCTGGGCTGGGAACCAGCAGTGTTTATACGATGAAAGGGAGCAGAAGATGGCTTTGCCTGAGCACTGCCTTTGCCCATACATGTGCTGGCCCAGAGCCAGGATGGAAACTCTGTCCTCATGAGCAGAGAGAGGGAGATGGGAGGGGCGAGAGTCAGAGAGGGGCCCAGAAGCAGAGGGAGTTAAAAAAAAAACACCAACCCACACAGAGAAAAGCCTCTAACAGATGGGCCTGGCCGTCCCCAGGGTTCTTCATGCAGTTGGCTTCACGTGCAGTGCTGATGACGTCTCATCTAGGAGTGTGGGTATGGGACATGGATCATTTTGAGATGTGTGATGGAAGATCAGAGTAAAAGGCAAAAGGAAAGAAGCTAGACGGGTAAGTTAGCTGTTGTTCGGCTCTCTGTGATGCCTGAAGTGGGGTTTGTGAGTTGCTACTGGTGCTGTGCCACTAATAAAGCAGATGCTGCTGCGTGAGCCGTTGGAGGGGCATTACTTTGTTTTCAACTGTGGCATCCTTTAACTGCGGCAAGTCTCGTCAAGACTCCTGCGCAAGACTCTGCGGCAAGACTCCTCTGTAGAATAGTCTTGCTAATGCTGATGGAGGTTTGTTTCACTGGTCTTGTTCCTTCTAGCAGACGTACAGCAGAGAGCTATTGATCTGGATTGAGACTAGTGTAAAGATAGGTTCTGCAAGTAGGTGCTGGCAGCTGTATTTTCCTATACCCAGCTCCTCATTAGGTTCTGCAAGTAGGTGCTGGCAGCTGTATTTTCCTATACCCAGCTCCTCATTAGGCATCATGGTAAGTAATCAGATTTGCTGAACAGTTCAGCATAGGGATGCTGACCTTGCTTGGAAGTGTTTAGCCTTGGTTAGGTACTTGTGCAGGAGACTGTGCCTGGCAAAAAATCTGGTCTCGGAGAAGCAGTCAGAAAAGCTTGGCTCTGAGCTCATTTGAAAATCTGGCCCAGACACTTAAAATGTCGAGAGCTGAGGATGGTTAGGGGCAGCTCAAGTGAGGAAAGGTGCCACCTCACTTGGAAGTGGACGAAAGAGTTCTGGGTGGGACCCTGCCAAGCACTGGGACCCGGCCAGGCACTGAGACTCCTGGTCCTGCAGATCCCTGAGAGCACATGGCTCCTGACGAAGTTCAGGCATGTAAGTTGTGTTTCCAGAAACTTACTGGGAACTGCAGCAATCCACCAGAGAGAGTGTTTCAGGGGGCAAGGACTTCCTGCTCTTTGTAACCAGAATTATTTTAAATGGCTAGATGCTCTGTGTTCTAATTACATTTCCCTTTGGGAATCAAAGTGGTGAAGTGTTTCTGTGATCCTGCTATGCTTAAATATTCTGTACAGTGCCCCCAGTTTGGCAAATCGTTTAAGCAGACGTGTAGGTCTAAGTGCACACTTAAATCCACCCAGCAGAGCACTTTGGCTCCCAGTGCAAGTACATCATTCCCGCTCAGGAAAGTCTGGACTGGACTTCATGCAACACAAGCTTCAATCTAATTGAAGATAGTGGGCTTTGAGCATAGGCTTAAAATTAAACACCTGCTTAGGTGTTTTCCTCATCACAAGTGGTCTCTCACACACCCAGCTGTATTCTGTAGAATCATTTTATATTAGTGATGTCCTTGAACACTGCCTTCCTCTTAATATCCTGCATGACTTTCTTGCCAAGGGCTTGCTGACAAGCTGTGTTACTGTGAGCAGTTCAGGTGAGATGCTGTCACAGCCCTGGTATTTTGCTAGCATTGTGAATAGGCATGCATATGTGAATGATTAAATCAACCCATCAGGGTGTCATCTGGAGAGAAACAAATGCTGAGCTTGCTTTGCAGGCGGGGGGAGGATGAGATCCCCCTCTGTATTTTTTGCTGAAAGCTTTTCTCCTCTGCAGATGTGCAGCTGCTGAAGTTCTTTGCCAAAAGCTGGCCGTGACTTACAGGGCTGCGGAACGTGCACACATCTGTTTGCAGAGGAGAGCAGTGAAGGGGCTCGGGTCTCCTGTCCTAGGGGATTATGTTCTCGTGACAGATAGCACTTCTTGTCATGGAGGGAAATGGCAAATTTCACAGGGCACCATGAGGGCACTTCATAAATATGAGTTTGCTTGCCAGTGTCAGCCAAACACCACCTTGCTAAATTAAAAAGGAAAGAGCTCCCAGAGACTTTTCAGACTATTGGAGCTTTTTCTTTAAAAACATTAAGCCCCCCAGAAGATGGGTATATTTTCCACATACAAAAATACAATGTGTTTCAGCTGCAAAGCATGCTGTGAATATGGGCTTTATGTTTCCTTTTAGGTGAGAGTTGAGTCTTGGGTTATCCAGAGCTCAGAGTGGCATAGTAGCAAAGGGAAATAAATGCCTCTTACTAAAATCGAGAAGGGTGTCTTCTCTAGTACAGGTGGCACTTCAGAAATCAACATCTGGCCAAAAACAGACCCTGAGGCATCCTCCACAGTCTACTGAAGTCCATGGGAGCTTTTCTATTAATTCAGTGAGCTTGTGATTAAGCTGTAATTGACAATCTGTTTTTACCTGCCTTGACATGCTAGGCTGTATGTGTGGCAACCTCTAGTTGAATTCTGCAAGCTTACCGAAAAGACATATGTAAGGTATTGAGCTTTTTCCAGATGATGTAAGAAGCTCTGATCTAGCTGGCTGCCATTTTTCAGCTTTGTCAAACTCAGAGAGGACTGAGAGGTCTCCTACTGAGCAACTAACATGTGGTAACTGTTTTTTTGCATCAGATTTCTGTCTCTGTCCCCCAAGATTACTATGAGTGACTCCAAGTTGAAGCTGTGCTATGGTGTCACCTCTCACATATAACAGTCCTGTACTTGAGTTGGTGAAGGATACAGATGGCTATTGCCACTTAGTCTGTGCTAAAGCTTGCCCCATCGGTATCCTCCTGTTTGCACTATAAGAAACGTTCCTTGCAAGATGATTTAGCATACACAAATTCAGTAGGAAACCAAGGTAAATTCCTAAATTCCTCCACTACTCAGAGAAAGACACTTTTGGGTGTGTTTCAAGGAAAAATAGGATTGTCTCTAAAAGGCACAAATTTCATAAAACGTTGTCAGAATTTGACAAGGTTGGGTTTTTTTTAAAACTTATTCTGACACGTAATATATTGCTTCATGTCCCACTTGCTTAATGTTTGCTTGCATGAGGTAAAATTATTTTTCTGATCCTGGAAACGTTATCAGAAACAGAGGACTTGCTCTGTCAGAGCAGTGAAGGACTTAAACTCTGACCAACAGTCACTGCAGGAATAAAAATTCCAGCTTTTCTGTTCTTCAAACCAAACTATTCACATACACCGATCCCAGTCCCTCTGCTCGTTCATGCTCAAGGCGCCCTTCCATTTAATTTTTATTATTGGTAGTAGTACTTTATTTTTACTTCAGGCTCCTGGTAAAGATCTGCTTTTTGAAAAAATCAAGCCTGACCTTGGATTACATTGATTTTTCTTTCTTTATATTTTTAATTAAAAATAAATTTTCAAAAAGGCCTGGAAAGTGGTAATCACCAAACCATTATTTTTTCCTTAATGGCTTAAGAAGTTCAGCTGTCTCACTGTCTCTGTTGCACATGAAACTTTTTTCTTTATTTTTAAACTTGTGAACAATATTTTGCAACAGAGGACATTTTGGTATGACTTGCCATGAAATCCTTGAATGCAGAATTAAGCAGAAGATTGTATAATGCAACTTTTCTTAAGCAGTTGCTTCATGGAGTCAGCATAACTTGGTGATATGCTGATGAAGCACAGTGAGATGCATGTGGATGAGATCACCAGAAAAACAAGGTGGTGTCAACTCTCATTGCTCCATTAACTTCAGCTGAGCAATGACTCGGAAGTGAGGTTTGGGGCTTTTTGGTGCTTTGGAGGAAACTTTGTGGTATTTCTTTTTCAGTTTTGTGGTTGAATAAAAAAATGTATATAACTAACTATTTGGAGAAAGGTGGCAGGGTAGCCCCATCTCTTCCCTCCCCCCCTTTTTTTCCCTTCCAAAAAAAAAATGGTGGGAGGAGGGGAAGCCTAAACAAAGTGTTTCAGCTCCTTTTCAAGGGAAGGTTTAACACACACACCCCCAATCTAGCTAAATTTTGGTAGGTAAATGTCATTTCACAATAAAGAACCTGACTCTTGTATGCTTCCTTCAGATTACATCAAGTATTTTCTTGAAAGTTTCTTTTTGGTTTTTTTTTTTTGGCATACTGAATTTAGATCAAACCTGGCAAAAATTATTTCAGTTGATCAGAAACCATAAGTAATTTACTCACCCAGCAACACTCAAACCTGTTTGTGGTTTATACAAATTGAATTGCTGAGACCATGCAGCTGTATTTTGCGTATGTGAGTGGGATGCACCTTGCCCAGATAAGTTAGTTTCTGGACCCTTTCTGGTCAAGTGAGAGAAACAGGCACTTTTACAGTATGGTTCAGAGTTTGTGAGATGCCTGCCTCAGGGAGAGAGAGTCCTTCTAGAGCACAAATTACCTCTTGCAAGTATTAAAGAGACTAAAAGAGTAGCTGACATCTGGACATCAAGAGTTAGTTGAGGTGGATCTGTCTGTTCCAGTTTAGTTCCTGCATAGAAAATTATGTTAATCTGCAGTATCTGGGAGCATATTTGCTGTATAAACTGCTTACTCTTATTTTAGTGTACTGTATTTTGAAAAGTCAGTCTTGCCAAACATATGACTGGAGATAGGACTGATTTCTTATTCATCATCATTTTTACCTGTCATCAAAAGTCAGATTTGTGTGAAGAAAGTCTAAAGAAAAGTGATTTCTTAGTTTTATATGATAACTGTATTTACAAACACATTGCATCTCTAATATTCCTTTTGCTTGGGAAGGCATATAAGCAAAAATAACTTCTTTCTAACCTATTTCTAGTGCTGAAATTTCCCCTCTGTCTTATTTTTCTTTTTAATATGAATGCAGTGAACCCACTAGGAGAAGTGAATGGCAGATTTTTATTAAGTAAATGCTATCCAATGTGAATGTTTGAGTTACTACATGTGGAAGAGATGGGAAGAAGAATGCCTACTTGAATGCCAAACATTTTTCTTACCAGCCAAGAAATAAATCAAGTGCAGCATTACGTAAGCTCTTCTTGCACCTCTTCTAGTTGAAGAAAATGTTTGGGGAATTTCCCCTAAATGATTGAGTTTAGGTTTAGTTTGCCAGTAATGTCTGTAGACATTCTCTTTTCAATAAAGAAAATGTGGTTATCAAAAGATCCATTTTGTTCAGCCATGGATAACTGAAGCAACACAGTGCAGCTTCTACTTTTGCATAAAGAAGGTGGTTCTGGTGAGGACTATCTGTCTAACTGGCCTGTTCATAGAGTATCTAATCTAGAGAACATGTGCATTTGTTAAAATCACCATCTTCTGCAGGGAGAAAAACATTTATGGAGAGCCTCTTTCCTGACCTGGACCTTTAGAGCTGAGTGTGTAATGCTGATATTTTTAGGGCGGGGGGGATGGGAACTTCACAGAGGAACCTGCATATCGTCAGGGCATTGTACCGGGAAGGTCACCTGTCTCCTAGTGCTGGTCATCTACTGGGGGAGGACTCATCCCTCACCCTGCAGGAAACCTTTGTATTCTTTAACACCACGTGAAAACCTATAAGACTTGTCCCTGCAGGAAAGACTTTATGGACTTGAACTGAGCGGGCTCTGCTTAGGTTTCTGTGGACCTGTGTTGGTGAGGAGCAGAAATGAGGTGAATGTGGACAGCTGAGTGGGTGAAATGCAAGCTGCACCAAAATCACTGGAGTCAAATTAATAGGTTCAGTAGAGCTAGGATTTTGCCTCGCGTTGGACTGGAAACTAGATGTTTATAAGCATTTAAGATGAAAGGGGATGATGTTTATTGAATCATTCAGGGGACAGGAGCTTCTGCAAAGGGTTTGACTCCAGAAGACTCCTACTTTGATATTTTGTTCTGGGTCCTGTAAAATGCGCCCTTGTGAAATGCATTCAGTGCTGGCTGCTTTGTAGTAATGAGTTTTTCCTGTGCACAATAAACAGTATCGGGGCTCAGTCCAGGACAACATTCAAACATCTTGGGTGGAGTATGCCCTTGTGGTTACCCTGGAATACAAAACTTGGATGCATGTTCCCCGGGTTGGAAGCTTCTGTAAGAATAGCTCTGCTTCGGTCGTGAGCTAAGGGCTTGATGGAGGAAATAGTACATGGGTGCTCTGCTTTTGCTCCGTTATCAAACAGTTTGATGTATGTGAAAGAAAGTAAACAATGGAAATTAAAGTCCTCTAGAGTACATATTGCCTTTAGCACATCCCTTGGAAGAGAGTAGTGAACAATATATGCCTGTTTGGTAACTCCAGTTTCTAGGTTTTCTGTCATGAGAAACCCAAATGCTTCAGCAAAGAAATAAAACAAATCTCCCAAGTAAATGCTTTCAGTATTTCTCAGGTTTGGGTTCTTTTGTGTTTTGTGGTTTTTTTTTTTTTAATTTAGTTATGAAACAACTTTAAGCTTTTCAAAAAATTGTACCCTGATCTCTCTGAAAGTGGAATGAATTTGGGAAGAAAATATTTTCTTTTTCTTTTACAGTAGTGAGAATTTACAGCTGCCAAGGCAGCCTTACTGGTGGATTCATGGCCTGCCTAATAGCTTTCACTGAACTGTTGAAGTTTGTTAGGCACTACAGAATCACTGAGGACAAAAGACCGTGGAAATGTGTTAGGGATAGAATAATTGTATCTCTTGTTTTAGCAGCCATTTTTTTACTGCTTGCTTGCTGGTCAGTTGGAGAGTTTTAAGAGATGAAAGGCAAAAAATATCTCTTGGGGAAGAAAAGGTACCTAGTAATAGTGTTTTGAAAGGGAGTGGAGTTTGCAATTTTTTGTTGATTTTTGTTTTGTTTTGTTTCCCACAGAGAAATTGAGAGTGAATTCTCTCTTTTACAGTAATTAACGACAGGTTAATTTTACAGGTTAATTTTACAGTAATTAACGATAGGATAACCCAGGTTGGAAGGGATTTCAGGAGGTCTCTACTCCAGTCTCCTGCTGAAAGCTGAAAGCTTCAGGTTTGAGCTCAGACAAGGTTGCTCAGGGCTTTGACCAGTTGGGTCTCAAAAACCTCCAGTGATGGAGACTGCAGGGCTGTTCCAGTGCAGTATTATCCTCATGGTGAAAAAACCTTTTCTTTATATAAGGTCTCTTCCTTGTTTGCAGTTTTTCCCATTGTCCCTCATCCAACCAAGAGAGAAGCATCCAAGGCAGTGGCTTCAGATCACACGCTGTGCTACACCAATGGTCTTGTTTTACGAGAAGTAAAATGTTCAAAAAGTCATGACAGAATATGGAAACCTGAGTCTTGTTTCTGAAAGGGATTGAGCTGTGTGGGTGGCAGTCCAGATCTGACTTGGACACGCTAGGTGCAGAACATCACTGGGTCGGTCAGTCTGTCTGCCAAGCTGCCAAGACATGAGGAAGCTCTTTAGACCATGTCTGTTTTAATCAGTTCTTCTGGAAGTGCCTTTGTCAGGACTGTGACCTGTTATCTCGGACATCGCCCACATGAGCACGTTCTGCTGGCTCTGTGGAGCTGGATCTGGCACCTGGTAAGTGCAAGGTATGTAGGCGCATGAAGATGCAGATAGATTTTTCTCAGTTTGCCCAGCAATACCTAGACAACATCTCCTGTTGCAACCAGTGAAAAAAGAATGAGTGCTTACAATTCTTTGAAAATGTTAGCCGCTTTTACAATGTTTGTTTAAAAAAAATCTGATCGTCAATTGGTTTTGAAAATGGGTCTTAAACTTCAAAGTCATGTAGTGACTTCTGAAAATTTTACTTTTCTTGATTTTATTTATTTGTCTATTTATTTATTTATTTCCCCAGGGCTTTTCTGCCACCAAGGTGGCAGCAGAATGTGCCACCAAGTCATTGTAGTGTCTTGCCAGCATTTTTACCTGACAGTACCAGAAGATCAGATCTTCTTTTTTCCTGCCTGTTACATACTTTTCTTTTACAGTCGGAAGCACCACCAAAGCCTGTGGGGGAGAATGTATGGCTGGTTATAAGCAGTAGACTTGCTCCTTATGCTCTAGCCTCGTCTGGTGGGTCGGGGAGCCAAAGAGCAAAGGGTCCTTCCCCAAGCTGTTGGGTTGCTAAATGCTTGGTTACTGAGAGGGCGTGGGCAGACGAGCAACACGGTGATGTGAGCTAATTTTCTGTTTGTGTTGCTTTCTTGTCCGGGAATGCCAGTGTCAGTGCAGGGGGAAACCCTTGTGTTTCCCTGGGCCATTGCCCTACTGACACGCTCCTCTGCCGAACCCGTTCAGTGCTCAGGATCACCTCCCAGTGCCTGGGAGGCAGGGAGTATCGAACCACATGTGAGAGTGAAAGGGCGGAGGAGGAAGAGCTATTTTCACTAGGATTTGGGGGTTTTGGTTAGGGGTTTTTTTCCCACTTTTATTGGCCGTGAGTGCAATGACCGCTTAACCACACGGACCAGGCTTGCTCCCTCCCCCATGCTTCCTCTCCCTGGCAGAGCACAGGCTCTCAGATTTCCTCCCAGCGTGGGCGGATGGCGGCTCTCAGCTACATTCCTATTAGGACAAAAGAAAAGGAAAAACTGCTCTCCACGCGGGCAGATGGCCGACTGTTTCCTGGCAGCTCCGCTCCAGTGTCCTTTTTCCTATTGTCCTGACAAACACACGCACACATGCACGCACACACCCGCGGAGAGCAGCTTTCCTCCTGGAAAAATAAATAAATGCAAGTCCTCTTTGCAGAGGTTTTTCTTCTTTGGAGCTGTGCAGGTTTCCTCCTTGTGATGGGTAAATCTTTGGCAGCTCATGTGCTGCCTGGCCCAGCTCTCTGCTGAGGAAGGGTGAACAAGGGGGTGGTGTGCTGCGCCGTGGTTGAAAGATTTTGATAAGAAATAAGATCTGCAATAATCAGATTCTGCATTTGTAATGGCCAAGATATGTGGGAGAGTGAGGGTGGGAAGAAAGAGGAGGTTGAGCAAGGCAGGGGGAAGCGGGGTCTCCGGAACCAAAAAGCAATCTATGGGTGACTTTTTGCTTGAGCTCAGAAGGTCATGCTTAATAGAGACAGACTGTAGCAGCAGGTCATGGACTTGGTGCTGGTACAGGAAGGTCTCCTGGAGCATGCACCTACCAGGGCTCCGCAGATGGTGCCCCAAGGTTGTGGTGATGGACACTTCAGGAAGCTGCGTGCTAAATCCTCATCAGGAGGGGCAAGAATCAGCATCCTGCAGGGTGAAGGCCACCGAAGGAGAGATTTGCTGAGGCTCCGTTTGTCTTCCCTGATGATAACTTATTTTGGAAGAAGTTGAGGTTCTTCGTTTTAATGCTCTCATTTCCTTTCTGAATGTGAGACAATTTGTCTTCCTGCCAGGAAACTCTTTGCAGAGCTGCTCCTCAAAGGGACCTTTTTGGGTCCCGTTTATGCTAGTATAGCAGAGGTTATCTCACTACATCGAAAATTAATTCCAGTGTGGTTCATGAGCTGAACACTATATTTTAGTGGCAGGTTGTTTCCTATGCTGTCAAATGTTTGTGTTTCTTAAAAGCATAATAATAACCCTGAATTCTTTCCAATTCTTTTTACACTAGAAGTGATTTCTGTTGTAGTAGGACTGGTATATTTGTAACACAGCATTCCTGTCAAAGGAGGGAAAGTATCTACACCAATTGGCTACACTGGTAGAAATGCGTATTTGCCAATGTAGTTTCGTCTTTGCTGGGGACTGAAGCCAGTTCCACTGCATCTGCTAGGAATCCTGCCTGTTCGTGTGGCTGGTAAATGGTTCTGCTGGCAAATGTCTGCTTGTGTAAATCTGGTCCATATTTCTTTTGTTTTATTCCATACTGACTACAGTCGTCTTGTGTGTGGGTAATTTCAAAGCCAAAGAAAACAGGTATGAAACGCTGGCTCCACTGATGTCATCAGCAAGCTCGTGTTCGTTTCAGTAACACAGGATTCACCACTAATGTCTTCTTCAGCCTTAAAGTACCTGAACTTTCATTTATTAGGCTGCAACGCATAAGTAAATATTATCCCACTTTGAAAGGGGCTGAGCAACCCCACTGTGTGCACATATGTGCTAATGCAAGATCTGAAACACAAGGAGATGCTCTAGTATTGCCAAGAACCGTCACAGAAGAGCTGTCCTCTACTCCTGCCTTGACTTCCCAGGGTCTTGGTTTCTCCATCTGGAATTAGATATTTTTTTAATCTTTCGTTCATGACTTCCTTGTAGAAAGCTTAGCCTGAAACATGTCATTCCACTAAACAGTGTAATTAGACTTCATTTTAGCAGCCAGATTGGGAAATACTGACTCTTTCTCTTCCTTCCCATGTGAATTTTTTCCTAGTATTTGTTAACCTACCTTCAGGAGTGAAGGCTCATCATGTCTCTAAGCACTAATACAAACCATACTTGCCGCCACAAAGAATAACAGTATTTACCTTCTATACATACAGGACTTAATCTGTGCTTGTGAGCAGTGAATTAGGAAAAGAGCGTTGCTGGTTTGTTTGACATGGTCATGTAACATCCCACTGCTAACCCTGGAAATGCTGTGTTTCCAGCTGAGGGTGTGGTTGCCTGAAGGAAACTGGAGGGATGTCGAATACCCTTTGAGTTGTTGAGCTTTTTGTCTGTTTGTTATATGTTTAGAGGGAGGAACAAAGGGAAAATAAAACAATGGGAAATGTGGGACAAGCTTAATAATAGTGGGTGCAGCGAGCCCCACCTTTAACAGAAGACAATTCACATTGTGAGACCCTGTTTTCGATTTCTGCCTTCAGGTCAATTTTTTTTGTTTCAGTCTGCAGTTTTCCATGCTGAGCATTACCTCTGGCTGAATTACTTTTGAAAGCCTTCAGCCAAATGTTTCAGCTGTTTCAAAGAGTGAAGCTAGGGGAGAAAAATGTGCTGTTTCCACTGTGTTAGAAAGTACATCAGGCTTTTCTTTTGCTGAGACTAATTTTATGCTTTGAAACAGAAGTATTATATGCTGTTTGGATCAGGAATTTGTCCTTTGCCACTCCTGTGTCATCTTTACCTTAACTTTTCCAAGGCTCTGTGGGAAGAAAATTTCAGTTGTCACATGGTCAGCAGAGGTTTTTCCTTTTAGTAGCTAAAATCTTCAGTAGTTACCTCGTTCCCAAATGTGCTGTCCTTCCAGCTCCCTGTGCCAGGCAGGTGATGCTGGGTGCTATCCCTGTGGACCGTCACCTACAACCTTCAGCAAATGGGTGGTGGAGGGAAGAAATGGATAGGAGGTGAGCGTAGTTTCTCAAGGGTTCAGCTGCTTTACTACAGAACAGGGATGGCCTAAGGATGCAATTGTGACCCACCAATATTGCCCACAGCAGGTCCTGCTGGTTTCCCTCTTCTCATTGTTGACGGTTAGCTTCTTTCCAAGCAGAGCCTTGTTGCCAACCCAGTCCTAACACTGGTCCTATAATAAAGCCCCAACCTGGGAGTCATATGTGAATGGATACATGCCATCTGCAGGTCAGAGCCAAAGGCTGGCCTCCTAACCAGTGGTACCGAACACATTTCTGGGATTTAGTAGGACCTCCTTGTAAATCTCTGCCCAGGAACAGTGGACTAGACTACCAGGAGTTTGTTTCTTCTGTGCCATCGATTATCCCGCTGGCACCGTAGCAGAAAAGAGGTGGAAACGGCTTGATTTACTAGTATCCAGAAGAGGCAAAGCCTGGGCTAGGAAGGAAGGAAAAGATCCTTGGTCCTAGTCAAGGTCAATTATTTGGACATAAAGATGCAGTCATTCTGCTTCTAAAGAAATAATTGTTACACTGTGCATGTGGGGGTGTGCAGTGAGTGAGAGGTGTGGGATCCACTCAGGCTATTGGTAGTGGAAATGCATGTGTGGAGTCCAGTCTCTTCAACATGTAGGTGCAGATCGTCCATGTAGGGCAAGCCTTGTCTCAGATAAGGACCGTGGACATGCAGAAGCTGTATCCAGGAGTTTGGGATGTTCGGTAGTCAGGGGAGAGCTGTAGTGGACCTAAAACCTGGAGAAATGTGCAAGTTCCTCAAGTTCTGCCCTGTAAGGGTGGGCAGAAAGGAGGTGCTCAAGCCAGCCTGGTGTCAGGTGGCTTTGTTTGGGTGAGACTAGGCCTGGGGGCAAGTAAAAAAAAAACAAAACAAACTGAAAGCTGTAGGGAAGCAGCTTTTAAGGTAGTAGATTGAGTGCTGGAGGCTTCCTGAGGCTGGAAGTGTGGAGGGGAGGCTGTTTCTGCTGGAGCAGGGAGGTAGGACAGGGGTGAGCAAGGAAAACTGAGGCAGGGCTGAGGGCCGAGTAGATTTGGGAGACTGGGCAGGGAGGGGGAAGTAAGGGGAGGAAGAGTCTGCAGCTAGGAGCCATCGTACAAAGTCCTTAGGATGGAAGGAAGGTATTTGGACGAGCTATGGGTAGAGAAGGACTGGCTAAGCAATGATTTAAGGAGACAAATCTGGAAAGAGAGGGATACAGGAAAGTGGTGATAGGGAGGATGGGGAGAGGCAGAGAGGGCTGGGCTGGGACAGCTGATAGTGTGAGATTAGGAGTGGGTGAGGAAACTGGGACTTGAAGAGGGACCTCATAGAGTTAAACCTGGGCTGTCTGGGTGAGAGGAGATCTGGGAAGCAGGGACTGGTATTGAGTTGGTGAGGAAGACTATATGTAACCAGGTTCTAGTGTCAGGAGGTGAGAGGACAGAGGACAAACTTAAAAATAATGGTGTGCCCCTGATAACCTGCTTCCTTCCAAAGCCTGGAATGGAGCTTGTGATTCCTGAAGGTCCCTGTGCCCCTCCAAGTGTGTGCAAAACCGCTGGCAGAGCATCTGTCCCATCGTCTTCCAGGAGCTGCTGCTGTTACCAGCTGTTCCACTAACTCAGGTGCCAGAGGTCCCTGTGGTGGAGCCAAAGCATCCAGCCGACCTGGTAACTCCATGCCGTCCTGCACCTTGGGACTCCAGTGAGTATTTTTTCCAGTTTGCCTTTAAATCAAACCAACCAACCCAAAGCTGAAACTTCGTTTGTGTTTTCCGAATGCAGTTTCTGTATCTGTGAAGTGGAGCACTCAGTAACTGAGATGTGCCACATTTACGGTCGTCCATGCCATTTCAGTTGTATCTTCCATGCGTGTGCACTGCAGCGGTCAGGCTTGGCTGGGTGGTCACAGGCATCTGTTCAGCCCTTCTGCGGTCTCCTTCAGTGCAACAGAAGGGGCCTGCTCTGGAGGCGAGTCGGGGTAATGTAGCGAGTGAAATGGGTGCCTGCAGGTGTTCCTTGCTTAGTTTGGCAGGTAATGAAGGAGAAATGGCTAGGAACCTCCTCACCTGCCCTTCCCAGAGCTCACCACCATGTCGGACAAACCCTGAAAGCGGAGTTTTTACTAGCTGTAGCCAGCTGTGTGTTCCCTGGCCTGGGTACCAGATGTGGGGCCGTGGGGCTGGCCTCACAGCTGCTTGTGAAGGTGGTGGGGTTTGCAGTTGGAACAGTCTGAAGAATCAGGTCTTGCTTGTCCCTGTAGTAAGAGCAAATTGTAGTTTTGCCTGTAGTCTCTGCAACCCAGTTTGCTATTTATATGGTTAAATGGTGAGCAACAAACGTCCTTGAAGGGAAGCAGTGAGGAGAAAGCAAAATATTCAGTGAATCTGTCCCAGCAATATGATTTCTATTCCTTCCCTTCAATGTGCTTCAATGCTCATCAGGTTTTCCATGACAGGTGATTGATGTCACTATCCGAGCAGAAAACTTTTTGGTTTTCGCCCTTTTTATTTCTTTGCTGGTTTAGTGAGTTGAACTAGCTAGCTTGCTAGCCCTTGCTAGCTCAGAAAGGGCTTGAGAAGCATTGGAGCTGATACAAAGGAAGCAGGAGCAAGAACAGAGGAAAAAGTAGGCGCACCCTTAGTCAATGGCAGTTATTAGATCTGATCAGGCATGTCCTTTACCAAGGACAGGGATGATACCACATTGCTGGCAGCCAAAGGAGGAGCAGGGGCCCAGGGAGAGGGAGAAGCAGGGCAGTCCCTTTAACCATAGTAATCCTTTAAATCAGGTTAGTGACATATAAGTGGGCAGTTTGTTCTGTGGGCTCAGAGAGGGAGAAGGTCAGTAGAACGAATTATACCATAAAATTAAAGACATACCATAACACACAACACAGCTTTTCTGCACGCAGGCTGAACACCGACACTGCGAGTTTCTGCATTCCTTGCATTGCAGCATTGTTCTTCTGACATGGGGTGCATGCACAAAGGGAGAGGTTGTGGTATGTCGATTCCACTTGGGTTTTTTGAAAATACAGTTTGTTTTGACACATGGGATTGTCCTGACTCCCTTGTAAGCCCTGTGGCGTAAGATATGATAGATCAAAGGGAAAAGTTAGGACAGAGTGGGGCAAGGGGGGTAGGAGGCTATGTGGGATCTGGCTCTAAAAGATATGGTAGGAGCATATTGCTTCCCAGTTATTGCCCTTTCATGGATATGTTTACGTAAGTTTATCCTGCTTTTTTTTTCTTTAATAAATGATTTGGGCCTGGCAATCTACAATTAGGATCCCATTATGAGTGTGATGAATGGAACAATCCTGCTGTTAGCGTCTTCAGTCTCCATGGCCCGCAGGAGACTTGCATGGCCAGGACAATCAGTGCCTGCAAAGAGGTGACAGCTCACCTTGCCCCAAACTAACTGTGCCCGGCACAGGGTGGCAGAGTAGCTGAGGTGGGAAGGCACCTCTGGACATGGCCACGTCCAACCTCCTGCTCAGAGCAGCGGTCATGTAGAGCAGCCTGCTCAGGACATCGTCCAGTTGGGCTTTGAGTATCTCCAAGGATGTAGACTCCACAACCTCTCTGGGCAACCTGTGCCGGTGCTCAGTCAACCTATTGGTAAAAAAGTTTTTTCTTGTGCATAAACTGAATAATCCTTTCATGGGATGCTACTGAAGCCCTGCTGGTCCAGAGGTAGCCCGTCCTCTCAGAGGTACGCTCATGTGCGGGGCTGACTGGGAGAGGAAAGAAGTCCTCTGAGGAGAAACTGTTGCTGCTGGCAGCTGGGGAGGGCTCCTGGCACGTGTCGTGGAGCTTTGGGTCAAACACCCTGAGCTCAAGTTTCAGAAAACCCTTGTATCTGCCTGCAAACACCTTTCTCCCTACCAGAAACAGCAGGAGGGCAATTAGCTGATGTCCCGAGTTGCTGTGCCCTGGTACATGAGACCAGAGCACCTGGCTGTGTGACCAGCATGAACACATGTGGGCCTGGGGTCTCCTGCTGGAGGAGGCCACCCAAGTGACTGCTGCTGCCCAAAGGCGCCAGGCCACGTTGGGGAGGCCGGCCTGGGGAAGTGCTTTCCAGCAGCATGTCCCTGTGCTGCAGCAGGGAGTTCCTGCCTCCTGCTCCTGGGAGCCCTTACAGCGGAGGGAAAGAGGCAGCAGCCCAGGGCTGCAGAGGGGTTAGGAGCCATGGCAGGAGAGCACGACCTGGGGGTCGGGCCTTCGTGTGCGAGGCTACCAGGTCAGGGCAGACTGGCCTTGCCTTGCCGCTGGGTTGGCGTTGGGCACCCCCACTGCAAGCGTCTTGTTTTGCCAAGGGAGCCTGCTTTTGGGTCCCGTTGCCCTTCTGGGCTTTAGCTGCATCCCCGCTTGGCTGGTGTCCTCCCTGCTCTGTGGGGGCTCGCCCCCTGAGTTCGCACTGCTGCTGGGGACCTCGGGAAGGCAGCGTGCTCGTACCCGGGCCCAGGGACGCTGCCTGGTGCTGGGACTGTGCACAGGGGCCCACGCAGTGGCCTCTGTGTGTGTGTTCGTGCACAAGCACGCGTCCTCATGCCTGCTTCTTCCCCCAAAGGGAAATGGACTCCAAACAGAGCAAGGGCTGGGGGAGGGAGCCTTTAAGTCTTTAACTGTTGGCTTCCCCTTACTCACGATTTTCCTGTTAGTGTTTTGTCTTCTTGGCATCCTTCCTGTTCTTTATATATGTATGCTATATATTGTTGTCTCGTTGTTGCTGTCTGTATGTTGCATCCTTTGTTCTGTAAAGCACAGGAGCGGAGAGGTGTTACTTGCAGGCTTTGTCTGGCTGCTTGGGGTTACTTGTGAAAGTAACTGGAGAGACTGTTTCTGTGAGCATCAAGGAGAAGAACGCGTGTGTGGGCTTTAAACGCAGCGTGTCTTTTTTCTTCTTGGAGGAGAGTTTGACCAGCTGCGGGTCACTCCTGGTGCTGTGAAGCCTTATTGTTTATATGTACCAGCGGTGTGGCTAGTATCCCAGTTATGGACTTGGATCCAATTTTTGTGCGAGGTGCAGAGTAAACAGAGCAAAGAAAATCTTGAGACATGGTCTCCAGCACGCAGCAATGGTAATACCCATCCCCAAACCACAAGACCCTTTGAGGTATGCTTGGTTTATTCCCCACAAAGGAAATAGCAAAGAAGGGAGGCCTGGGAGGCTTGCTGCCATCACTGCCTGACCTTATCGGAGGCAAGACTCCACATGTGCGACCTGTGTGCTGGCTGCGTACGTTTCTGATGATGTAGACTGCAGGACATTTGGTGCTCCTCTGGCTTTTGTCATTGTCTGGTGGCTGCACCAAGTGCAGCAGGCAGAGCCGGTTTCTTCCTCTCCCTGAAGTTTAGCTCGTATTTCTCTGGAAGACTTCTCTGTCCTTTGGGGGTGGGAGCGTGCCTACTGTCAGCGCCTCTTTTTTATTCACCGGTTGCTTTGGAAACATCGCGTAGTATCTAGTGCCCTGAACCAGATGTGCGTACTCCAAAAGCGTTTTGATCGGAAGTGGGGAAGAGGGCATTGGAGAAGGGGGGGTGGGAGGAAGACTTAAATTAGAAGAAAGCCAAACAGCTATTGCTGGAGACAGATGATTACAGCTCATTTCAAGGCTGTTTCCTGCATGCCAGTGATAGATCAGTAAACAAACGCCTCTTTGCGAACACAAAGCAGGCAGGAACTCTGTTTGGAAGAGAGAGGTCGGGGTAGGTCTTGCTTAGCTTGGTAGCAGGAAGCCCCTATCACATGGCCCTGGGAATTGTGAGGCCGGGTGCATGTGGGAGATATGCCGAGAGGCTTCTGCTGGGAGACTTCACATCCTTCCCAGGGTCCGGCCAACAGGTTTGAGAGCTCCCTCCCCTCCCTCTTTCCTTCTGCCTCCTCCCCTGTCCTTCCTTTCCTAGTTTAATTTTAAAACGATATCAGATGACTGCTTTGTTCCCCCAAACAATGGCAGGGATTACTGAATAAATTGCAGTGTCGAGGCTCTCCAAATGGGGCTCGGTGTCTGCTCTCCCCTTTTATGGCCTTGCTGCTCCAGGATGTACGTGCCAGGAGTGGTGGCTCTGGGCTCGGGTTGCCACAGGGCTGTGCCTCCCATTGCCAGTAGAAAGTTCTTGTGTGGTTTTTAAAGGAAGCAGCAATCGGTCAAGAAGTACCAGCTTGATGTATGTATGTCCTTCTCGGGTTGCCTGCTAACTGAACTCAGCCCTGCTTGTTTCTTCTAGGCAGTTTGTAGGGCCCTGGTCACATTGCACATGAAGCAGGAAAGCAGAGCATTTTGGATAATGCTTTTGAGCCTCTGGCAGGTCTCCCTTCCCCATCCCTACATGCACTCTCTCATGCTCTCTCTCCCCACTTCCCTCCCTGTTTCCCTCCTGTCCACACAGTCTGATCACCTCCCTTGTACCAGATCGGGTGTATGTTGGTCCCCTTCCGTGAGCTGCTTTGTCTAAGACTCTCAGTGAGCTGTAGCAGGTCACAGAGGTGCTCCAAAGAGAGCCCGAGCCAGCACACAATCAGGGTAGTGTGTGGTCGATCATAGCAGAGATGTGGGGAGCCAGGAGGAACAGGAGCTCCCCTTGCCCTTTGCAGTGAACTGTCATGTTAATTCTGGGTGCCTTGTGGAGCCAAACCTTGGCAGAGAAGATCTGCCTTTTGTTTTCCTACTGGAGGCAATTTTCCATCACTGCCATCCCAGCTTGCTCTTGTCAGGTGTTGGTAATGCCTGTGGGTCAGGCCTGCAAGTTGTTTCTGGTGACCTTATCAGCAGAAGAGATGACCCCATCACCTTTGATGTTCATTTGGGCTTGGGATTGGCCCCAAACAGATTATCTGACTGTTGGAGTAATTGGGAGGTACCTTATTATTTTCTGCTATTTTATTCCAGAGGTGACTCTGTTTTTCCCCTCATGTCCTCCAGTGCGTTTAGATAAATATTTACTCTTTTGGGCAGGATCAGCTAACGTGCTACAATAATCCCCTAGGTGATGCTGAGGACACACTGTATACCCTGCTGCTCAAGGGTGAAGGCACAGCAATCTGTGTATCTCCTAGGAATGACTTTACTCCCCTGAGCAGCGTGTGTTGTCAGGGGGTGTGTCGGCGTCGGCAGGTACCTGGTTGTTGTCACGTTGCAGTATCTGATGTGTTGCTGCTTTGGAAGCTCCTGGCCTGCTGACTTTAATCTGCCTAGTGTGAGTGTGTTGCTTTGGTTACTCCTGCCACACGTGGTGGCTGGGGGGGACAGATGTCCCTCTGGCCTTGGCTCCAAGTCATGCCGATCCGCTGATCGCAGTGGTGCTCCTTTCACAGGAGATTCTTTTGCAGCACTCGGCAACTGCTTTGTGCCTCACTTCTGCTCACCAAGGGCGATAGGGTCTGTCCCATCCACTACAGATGAAGAAACGAGTGTACCTCTTATTCTGTATTATCTTCTTTTTGGCCTCTCCCACAGGAGGTACGTCAGGTACATGACTGTGCTGAGCACCAGCACACATTTGTTCATACCCAGACGTTCATTTTCAAGGCAGTGTTTGTTAGGGGACTATTGGAAAAGGCTGAGAGATGGAGTTTCCTGATGGGGAAATTGTGTGATCTTATCGAGACAGAGGAGCTCATCCCAAGCAAACGTTCGGTGTTGCAGTGGAGCCACAGGAGTTGTGTGTATGCCAGCTCCCGTTGTTGTTACGTTTCTTACTGCTAAAGGCAGTGCCGAGGAGCTCTGGCCACTGACCCTGCTGTGCGAGGCACTAAATGAGTGATGAGTGAAGGGACCGTCCCTGCTCTAGGGATGTAGTAAGCCAAGTGCAGAGCAGCCTCTGCTGCAGCTTTGCAGGAATCTGCTTTGGCTGCCTGGGTGAGTCATTCTTTGGCCAGGGATGCGAGGGATCATTAGTTTTTCATTATTCTCAATCCATAACAGTTAACTGATGGATGAATAGATTTTGTTCCTCGGGCTGGTAAATTTTCTTGACAGTGTTGCAACTCTGTTCTCTGTCTAAAAGTGAAGTGGGTGTTTGTTCCAGTTACTAGCGAGGAAGAGAAGCCAAGGGGGTTTATTGTCTGGGGAAAGAGAGTCTGCTAAATGGTTAGCAATGAGCTGCCCCAAGTGTGTACACATTGAGCTGACCCAGAGTTCACTCCTCGCCTCAGGAACATTGCCAGTGTGGGATAAAGGGAGGGAGAGAAAACTGCGAACAAACAAGACTGATTTCTTTTTTTTTTTTTTCCCCTTTTTTCCTCTCTCTGCCCAAAATACTTGAACAGTGGAAACAAGAGATCCTTTTGTTCTTTACTGTTTCTGGTGTGGTGGTTTTTATTTCTTTAATGAGAAGAACCTACTAAATTTCCCAAGGTAATCGGTCTTGTTGCCAAATGCTAAGCATGGCAGGGCAGTATCTGGCAGACCAGCCAGTGGACAGTTTTGAGAGGCTTCAGATTTTCCAAGTATTGCCTACGAGATGGTGAGCCCCTTGTCATTCTTTTATTCTTTATTTAATGGGAATAATAATAAGAGTAATTCTTTTATTTTTTATTTAATGAGTAAGAATATTGTGGGGCAATAAAAAGAGGGCGGAGTGTGTTGCATTGACCAGGTAGCAGCAGTACTCGAAAGAGAGGGACAGTCGCTCCATGAATGCTAGAAATCAGGAGGCAAACAGAATCACTCATTTTTGTGACTGATTTATCTTACCCCACGAGGAGTTGTCCTCTGAAATCAGATCAGTAAGCAGCCTAACATGGCCCACAAGAGAGAAGGAAACCAGTGGCTGCAGTGCAGTGTCTCTTCAGCCTAAAATGTTTTCTGTCCCAAGCTGGGGACGTTGTGACAGTGTTGCATGCACAGGGATCACTTTGGCCATGTGGCCTTTAACACAGGTTGTTTTAAAATCGTTTTCGTTTTAGTCTTCTGCAAAGAAAAAAAATCTAAATCCGCTGAGACTTTGGCAACAATAAAAGCCTTCATAAAACGTGCTCCATATTCAAGTCATGGTAAAGCAGTGGATGCTGAGTGAAAGATAATTTTTGCCCTCAAAATCCATTGACTCTTCCCTGGGCTTCTGAGGGATAATGCTATCAGCCCTCTTCCCATTTCGCAGAGGAGGAAACCAAGGCTATCCTCAGAGAGCTGTCATGTCTTGCTTCTGCTCTTCTCCTGGATTTCAAGGAGAAACATGCGTGTGTCTGTGTGTGTGTGTACAGAAGGAAGAGAGAAGGATGCTGAGCACAGAGCAATGTGTCTTCCTTGTGTCTGTCTGCAGGTGACCTGCTGCCCTGCTGTGTGCTGACATGATGACAGCTAGCAAGGCGGCCGATGTGAGCAGCAAGTCTGAAAGCAGTGTCTGCAAGTCTGTTGAGAGGTGAGAGCTTTCTACGTTTCAGTGCCAGGGTGCTTTGCTTGTGTTTATTATCCCCAACAGAAAGAAAACCAAAGGAAGCAAACATTCTCTGTGCTCTGCACTGTCCCTCTCTCCTCACATGTTAAAACACACTCCTGTAGGTCTCAGGTGGTTTTATTGCCATTTCAGGACTGTGACACTGTGCATTTTAGCATCCAGTCAGACTGATGATGTTCTAGACTCACAGTGCTAGAAGAGGTCTGACCCAAGGCAAGACTGTTTGTACTGATGATATCCCTGTCAGTGTTTGCCCCTCCTGCACTTGAAATCTTCAACACTGGAGACTCCGCAGACTCCTCAGGCAAACCCTACTGTCCACACCTAGTGCAGGTTTTTCCCAGTTGCACTGCGATGCCCTGCTCCTTGGGAAAGGTCATGGTGTTCACAGTGCCAGCTCTTAACCAAAGCTTGATGTTGTCACTGAGACAGCCAGGAGTTAAATATCTGTGAGGCTAGGGAAGAACAGTATCTGGCTCGGGTCCCATTTCTGCTCAGAAACCCGTCCCAGACTCAATTTGCACTACAACTGGGTCTGCAATGGCTGCCAGCGTTGCTTAACTCCAGGACAAAGCTCAAGGCCTGCTAGCACACAGGGTATCCACATGGATGCTCTTACAAGAGCACTAAGTTCTGGAAGAGGGACACTTGATACATTTAAGTTAATGGAGCAATTTCCTGAGTTGAATCTCAGTGTTGGGATCGTGGTTAAATGGAACTAATGATACGGGTTTGCATCCTAGTAACTACCTTGTGTTGTCCTGGTGCTCTTTCCCAAGCCCAGGAAAACCCCAAAGACATGGCTAAGTGCTTTGGTTCAGAAACATTTTGTGTTGGAATAACTGTTCAGCTGGAACTTTACTATATTGATAAAATATCACAATATTGATACTGTGATATCACACACTTGGAAATCCCTAGACTAAATATATTAGGGATTTTTGGTGCAGTTTGGACTCAAACAGTGAAGACGTTCAATCCTTTGCTCTAAGAATGTTGAATCTGGTGTCTGGGTGCTATGTCTCGTGCTCTAGGCCAAAGCAGTGTGTCTGGGTGCATGGGAGCCCAAGCCCATGTGTGGCCTGGGATGGCAGGGCCATAGAAATGTAATAATAAAAGTGCGGTCTTTGTGCATTAATATGCATTTGGGGAACATTTGGATGAACCGAGAGAGATCCTCTGAGCAGGCGCTAGAGGAATGCCTGCTGCATCATATGATTTCTCCTCTGCTCAACAGCAGCAATTTTGCTATTGTTTGCAAATGGTCCATTTTGCATTTATTTGCAGTGGACCTGCTTAATGCCCTGACAATGTCCAAAACTCTACTGCACTTCTGAACACACACATAAAAATGCTGGTAAACCTCTCATGGGTATCAGCATGTCTGATGCACGAAAATTACCTCTCTCACCTGCCACCTACTTCTGCTAGAAGTAAGAAAGACTTCATTTCAAACTCTGTCTTAATTGTAACAAAAGGGGAGAGCATTGTGTTCTGGCTAGGAGGACCCTTCCCTGAGCGTCCTCCCCCATAAGCCCACCTCTCGAGTGCTTGGTTTGAGCATCCTCTGCTGTTGTTAGCTTTATGAGTAGAGCTTGTGGAGCTGATGGACTAAACCAAGGATTAGCAATGGCGGTGATGTTTCTTCTCTTTTTGTCTTTGGTGTGTAGGATCAAGCTTGCAGATAAAAACAATACAGCAGCTGTGAAGGAATTAGAAAGACCTTTGTGTGGATTTTTGAGTGAGAGATGTTCTGAAGGTGCCTCTGTCACCCTGGGCTTAACACCTGAAGCTGAACCAGTTTCTTCTGTGGTGAAGAGCCCACTGGGAGCCTTGGAGAACTTGATGCTGGATCCAAGGCTAGACTGCTTTCAGCAGAACATGCTTAGTCCCAAAATGATCATCAGTGACCCATCCGTGGATCTGAACATTAAAGAAAACAGTAAAATCATCAGGAGACAGATAGGAGGCACTCAGAATATACGGTCACCTGGAAAAATTGGCTTGAGGAATAAGTCCTTCAGCATCAAGGACAAAATTTCAGAATGGGAAGGGAAAAAGGAAACACAGTCTGCTCCTCGCAGAGAGGAGGAGCAGGGAGTTAAAGAGGAGCACAAGATGCCCTATGTAACTGAGAAGACAAGTGGGGAAGCACTGGTGACTCGGAAAGTGGAGACCAAGAAACTTATGAACTGGGAACTGGAGTGCAAAGGGGCAGGCAAAGAGAATGAGCGGAAAGCAGGAACTCCAAAAGGCACAGGGCAGGCAGCAGAGCGAAAGGCGGAAACACAGAAGGATGAGGAAGTGGAGTCCAGCCCTGGAAAATGCAAGGAGGTGAAAGGTGGGAAGTGGGAGGTCCAGAAGGAGAATCTTTCAGTGCTTAGTCAGGTCAAGAAGCTAGAGCAGGCTTTGAAAGATGGCTCAGCAGAGCTGCAGCCGCAGTTGCCTGGTACTTACTACTCCCCACAGTGCTTGCAAGAGAAGGCAACACAAGGACACACTGCTCCTGAGGGCCATGAGAGCATATGTGGGGCTGAGCTCAACAAAAGGCTTCTTGGCTTAGACTCTGAAATCAGTGAGCCAATTTTTGGGACTCTAGAAGAGGTAAGAACTTCTCATGCGAAATCCAAGGACTGCACAGTGGAGAATGTGTACACAGAGCCAGGGGTGCCAGAGAAGAAACCCTTCATCAACCCGCTGCCAAAGCCCCGGCGGACTTTCAAACACGAGGGGGAAGAGGACTGGGTGCCAGCAGCTAGGAATAAAAGAAACTTACCCCCCCTGCCATCCATTCCTCCCCCTCCTCTACCCTCCTCTCCTCCCCCATCAGCTGTCAGCAGGAGGCTCTGGAGTGGGAAGCACAAGAACAATGCTGACCACAGGTACTGGGCTGTGTTTCACAAAGGCTTTGCTCTTGATGGTGGAGTCCCACCTTCCCATATCTCTCTGGGAGAGATGGATCTTCCCTGGTTACTCATAATCCCCAGGGAGCCTTGCTGGCCATAACCAGCACTTAGTCATCTCCTGAGAATGTATGAGTGGCCAGCACAACTTCACAGGATGACTGTGAAGGGATAAGTCACGGCAGATTTGGGCTTTAAGGTCACTGTATTATGTGGCTTAAGCTTCAAGCCCAAGATTGAGGGTTTTGGGGTTTTGTTTTGGTTTTCTAGCAGAAAATCTATTTAATTACAAAATGACTACAGCTGGTCTGGAACAGGGTCTGGAATGATAATCTCTAGACTCTACCACAGCATTTTCACTCTTCATAGTAAGCCTGTTCCTCTTAACTGAATCTGATATGTATATATTCTTCTGGAGTGCTTTCTTGCCTTTTCTCCCCTGCCACATGATTGTCACACATTTTTGGGGTGGGGAGCGTAAAATGCACAGCTGTTTCTAATTCCCTCTGCATAAACTGTCACCTAAAAATTCATGGCTTGGGTGCAGGAAGGAAATTGAAACTTTCCAGGTTTGTTAGTGGAGGACACTTAATTGTTTTTACCCTTTCTACCATCCTGCATGCAAGTATTGCTTTCCTGTATTGCTCAGAGAGAACCGATTTTGCGGCTCCCCTATTCCTGTGGGGTGGGGTCTGTGCTGAAAATGGGACCTCTTATGGCCTAAGGTTCTGTGCAGTGTTGCAGGATGTGCCACTTAACACTTGCATTTTCACAGTGTGCTACTGCCATGACAATCCAGATTATCTACGGCATCCCCGAAATGCCTTTATTTGTGTGGCTGATAAAAATAACCGATCTCAGTGTTACTTTTTCATGCTTTATATGGGATGAGGCTGTGAAACGTTCTCTTCTCAGTAATTCATTTTGCCAACTGTGTGGCATATTGGAGAAGTGAATTAGCTGTGATTTCGTTATAAATGCTGGTTAACTGTATCACTCTCCTATTTGCTCCTTCTCCCCTCCCATCAATGGTGCAGGAAGTCTTATGAGTTTGAAGACTTGCTGCAGTCATCGTCCGAGAACGGCCGGGTGGACTGGTACGCGCAGACCAAGCTGGCCCTCACACGCACTTTATCTGAGGAGAACGTCTATGAAGACATCCTGGGTAGGAGCTTTGGACAGGACATACTGGGTAGGAGCTTTGGACAGGGGAGGGATTTGACTGCTAACGCTGAGTAACTGAGAAGACTTGTGGTCAACAGGCTCTCACCGGAGGTGCTGAATAAAGTATGTTTATTGTCCAAATGCAAACCAAGACACATTTTACATGGATTATTGGCAAGTAGTAAGAAAAATGGATGGAATATTTCAAAATTCATCAGCTTCAAAGATGAACCTGAGGCATGTGGGAACCAGCTTTTATTTTTTGCTGGCATCTCTCCTCTGTCTTCCTTTTGTCCTGTGGATTAAATCTCACAGCTCTGGTCTGTCCATTGTGGTAAGCTTGTCAATGTCACAGGTGCCATTGAAATTAAGAAACTAGCTCCCACAATCTTTGAAATTGAGTTTTGTTTCATTCTCTCACTTGGATGGCAGATCAATGCCATTTTGAAGATTATTTCCTGTAACACTCTCAATTTATGTAGTGTGTTTTAACATTGTGAGTTAGATGGCCTTTTATGGAACATAGAATAGAAGTATCCCTCTTGAAAAAGCCTTAAGTTTTAGCAGCTGTAGGCTGGTGCTGTCTAAAGCTCTTGGCTGAGTTTAGCAGAATAGGAAGAGGATAGCTACATCGGCTCTCGCCATACAGCTGTAATCCAACAAAGGTGGTCTGTGTTGTTTGGTGTGGGAGGAGCTGCGCCTTCTCAGGAGCAGGCAGGGCATTATTATTTTGATAGGAATAAAATCTGATCATACTTGATGAGAAAGATCTCTCAAAGGAATCGTGTTCCTTTGGGACTGATAGCAAATGAGGTGATGCCAGTCCATCCTTTTTGACGTTTTTGAAGCTGTCGGCCTTGTTTGTGGAGCTAGAGGCCCCATGTTTGCCTTTTTTTTTCTTTTTACTTGGGGGGGGGTGGGTGGGTGGGGTGGGGGCAGAAGAACAGGGAGTGCCTGAGCAGCTGCTGGTTTTTTTTGTGTTGGGGCGTAATGGGAGGTCTCAGAAACCACTGAGTAAGGGTCACCTCATCAGCTGGAATAACATGGATAGCATTACAGAGTGGCTGCATAGGCAAATCCGTCCATTCAAACACAAGCATACCCCTGTGTCCCAAGCTTGCAGAGAACTCAAATACCAGGCTGAAATTCCTCTCCCCACCAGCTTTTAGTTGCAAAGATCAAAAGAAAACAAAGTTATGGGTAATTGTTAGCTAATGGGGTATGTTTGGTTTTTTTGTTTTCTTGCTGCATGTTTAGGCTTTGCCTGGAGTCAGTGATCTTTAATTGGTTCCTGCAGTCCTGGTGGTGTTATGATGGAAGCTTGAGAAAAGGGGTGGACAGGGATAACTCAAAAAAAGCTAGTTTTGTTTTTCACAAGACCACAGGCGGGTATAGTCCATGAAACATAAACAACATGTGAAAACCTCACCAATGGAGGGGGAACCAAGACTTCAGCTGCAGGACACTAGTGCTGACCCACAGATAATCATGTGTGTTCATCAGGGCATGCAAGCACACACATACACCCCATATTCACATGTGTGACTTAGGGAGGGTTCAGCTGTTGGTGGGAGAACCGTTCCCTTTCCCAGCAAGATTCCCTTCATGCACCATCTTTTTACCCATTTGCCATTGCTTACCTGAAATACTGGAAATTGTACTGGGCAGATGGATGACAAGGTTTACTTGTCAAAAAGAGGGAAACGGTGTTCGTTCTTCTAGACTGAGGCTAATTGGACATGCTGCCAAGCACGCTGAGGATGGGGCAGGCAACAGAACCCAAGCTTGTTCTTTTTTCTCCAATCTGTCCAGTTATGTGACAGGTGAAGTATATTTTCAGTACTGAAGTGTGCCATTGGAATTAGAGAGTGGAGCCACTTTAAGGGACAGCAGCATGTTTGCTGAAAAAATGTTCTCGCAGACTTGCTTTGCTGGTGTCACACATGCTTACCTTCTCCTCCTTGGTGAATTCAGAGCACCACTATAGTGCTGGGTATCACCAAGCCACTGTAGAAGACAGTGTTGGAAAAGACTTGAGTTTCCGTCCTTGTCTGAAGACTTCAGCTGCACTCCTGCCCCAGCAGGGCAGGCAGGTGGGAGCATGCCAGTTAAACAGATCCTACAGCCATTATCAGTCCCTGCTCCAGAGGCCTGCACCATCACTGACCTCCAGTCTTTGCTCTCAGCCAAGCATTACATGACAATAAGAGAAAGGCAGTTGCTTTGAGTCCCAGCTGTCCACTGGGATGGCATGAAATGATGGCAATGAAGAGAGAAATCTCATAACAAATTGCCTGCCCATGCAGGTGCTTGGGCTAAGCCTTTGTCATTGGTTTCTTCGATGCTCGGATGGAGATGTCACAACCTGCTTTTTCAGAGTTGTTTGTTCTTTTTGAACACACTTATGTTTGCATTTCTCAGCACTGCTGAAGGGTGGGATGTAAGAAGCTCATTATATGTAATTTTGGATGTTTAAAACTTGGATTAGTTGAGTGCCTCATCTCCAGAATCAGTGGAAAGAAAGGGATACCTCTGTGTGGTCATTCAAGCCTTGTATTTTTGAGGGGATCCTAGGTAAGAATGAGCTGAATGTTACTTCAGAGGTGTCCCTCTCCTGCCTCCAGGGAGAGAGCATCCTGACTTTGGATGGCCTGGGTTAGGTGAGGTGAATCCTTCCCTCTTTCTAAAGTGAGGCATGTGAGATTGAGGCATCCATGATTGGTAGATGTGTTTGCAAACCTGTGTTGTGTGAGAGACATCCACATTCAGAGAGTGGATTAAATCTTTCTGCAGAGTCAGCCCAAGAGGAGTGCATTGCTTCAGCCCCAATTAAATGATGACCAGAGGTCCCCCTAAATGTGGAGTTTAAACAGAGGAGAGAGGACCCTTATGCTGGTCTTCAGCTCGCAGTTTCATTTGGACAATTCTAAGCAGAAGACTGGAAAGAAGGAAATGTAATTATGGACTGATGTGGATGAGAACGTCACAGCTCCTCTGAAGACAGGGAAATGAACTTGAGGACTTGCTGGGTCTTTTTCATCTGTCGTATCTGTGATGCATTCCTATAGCTGCATACATCAGTGTCAGGGTTTGGATGCTGTCCAGCAAGCAGCTGGACTTCTAGGGCTATGGAGAGAATGAAGCAATTGCAGGAATGCTTGAGAACAGGTCTTTATGACTGATGTGGGAGGTGGGAGAAGGCCAGCAGATCCCCAAACAGATTTTTATGGCAAACCTCAAGGATTTTCTGCACTTACAGTCTCTTGCTTGTGGCTTTTTGCTGCAGATCCACCATCGAAGGAAAACCCTTATGAAGACATTGAGACCAACAGCCGCTGTTTGGGGAAGAAATGTGTCCTGACCTTCCCAGCATCCCCCACCTCTTCTGTACCTGGGACTCCCACTAAGGTACTTTGATTCAAGTGGCCACCTCTCCTGCTCCAGAAGGTTTTTGGGTGAAATCCAGGTTCTGTGTGGAAAAAGTGGAGTTTTGCCAATGACTTTCATCATGTCAGGGTTTTTTCCTTTTTGGCTTTTACCACAGAGTATGGTGTGATAAGAGAGGGTTTATTGCCCTGTGGCAAGGTGAAAAAACAGCATTCCCTTATACAAATGTTTTGTTGGCTTTCATTTTTTTTCACTCCAGGGTTACCTTCCCCTGGTAGGGGGGAAAACCTTTTGCTAATATAGTGCAGGAAAGGTCTTCCTCCCCTCAAAGCTGGCATTTAAGTGCTTGGGTAATCAAGCCCTGCAGTGGTCTTGGCTCAGTGTCAGTGGGCAGTACACAGTCTGCCTGTGTTGATGCCAAGATGCCTCTGCAGCCCCCTCCCTTAGGATGCCTCTTTTGCTCTCTCCTTGATGAGACTGGGTGCTGGTAACTAATGCAATGCCAGTCCCCTGGTTAGGGGGCCAATACTAAAAGGATGTCCTCACCAGCAGCAGAGCTCACAGCCTGGTGCTGTTTTTCTCCTTGGCAGTGAAACCAAAAGAAGAGGTAAAACATTGGTCTGCACCTCTTGCTCAGAGCTCAGGGCTTACCAAGGCCAGCCCTGCTCTCAGCCTCCCGAGCTGTAGTTCCTGTTGTCTGTTTAGATAGTTCAAGCCTGGAACAGCAGGGGCAATGTGACAGCAGAAGTCATCCTGGCAACAACTGGGTTCAGAGTGGATAGCAGGGATCTAAACACGGTTTTCCTGACCAAAGGGTTTTCCCATGCTCTCCAAGTTGCAGCTATTATTAGAGCTGTTACCCAACGTTTTCAGAAGTCTGACGTGCAGCGTTTCTTGATGTGTTGCTCTTTTCCAACCAGCTTAATCAGCAACTGAGGTTTCTTTGGATAATTTAACACTTAAAAGTGAAGATTGTTCTCTGGTTCTCAATCCATTCTCCTTGTTGCCAGTTAGGTCTAGAGCAGCAAGGGTCTATATATGAGTGTTGGGATGAAGTTGATTTCCCTCAGAGAGCTTTGCAATCACCTGTGCACCCTGATTTCCCACCTGTGCTATCAAAAGGGGGCTGCGGTGTTACACAAGAATGCCTTTTACCATAGATACGGTTCCCAGCAGGAGACACTTAGTGAAGAGCTGAATAGGATTCATTATGTTACACTACAGTGCTTTGACATCTAAAAGCCATGATCTGCCTCAGTTGGAAAAGAAGTGCTGCAGCTCTCTTGGCAACTAATGGGTTTGCAGCTGCAGTGGGAATCATGCTGAAGAGTCTGCCCAGGCTAGAGACAGATGGGCAATGGGTCTGCACAGTTTCAGTAGTAGCTTATATCACTAGTGCAGGATGAGATTCTTCAGAGTGAAGGCTCTTCCCAGACTCATTTTAATGTGTGACTTCTCTGTGGGTGGTAAGCGTTTTTGTGAGTTGAGCATCTTCTGCCAAACCATCCAGAGGCACCTGAGCTAACCTGAATGAATGAATTGGTCTGGCCAATAACTCTGCTGAGTGTCTGTTGATGGAGACAGACCATTATGCTGCCTCAGCTACGGTGCTGCTGTGACTTGTTCAGAATTAGCTTGGATACCTCTCCCCCACACTGCTTAGCCTCACATAGATCCATCCTCTGGGAGTGCAGATACAGTGCCCACAAAAGGTGCAACTTAACCTTGTCATAACTGCTGGGACATTCTGTAGGAGATGACAAAAAGAGTTCTTAGTGAGCATCTTTCTGGTGAGAAGTGGTTTGTCTTTTGTGGTGGGTTGACCCTGGCTGGATGCCAGGTGCCCACCAAAGCCACTCTATCACTCCCCCTCCTCAGCTGGACAGGGGAGAGAAAATATAACTTAAGGCTCATGGGTCGAGATAAGAACAGGGAGAGATCATTCACCAATTACTGTACAGGCAAAACCAGACTTGACTTGAGGAAATTAGTTTAATTTATTACCAATCAAATCAGAGTAGGATAATGAGGAATAAAAAGTAAATTTTAAAAAACACCTTCCCCCCACGCCTCCTTTCTTCCCAGGCTTAACTTTACTCCTGAATTCTCTACCTCCTCCCCTCCCGCAGTGCAAGAGGATGGGGAATGGGGGTTGCGGTCAGTTCATCACACGTTGTTTCTGCTGCTCCTTCCTCCCCAGAGGGAGGACTCCTCACACTCTTCCCCTGCTCCAGCATGGGGTTCCTCCCACGGAGACAGTCCTCCACAAACTTCTCCAACATGAGTCTTTCCCACGGGCTATGGTTCACGAACTGCTCCAGCGTGGGTCCTTTTCCATGGGGTGCAGTCGTTCTGGAACAGACTGCTTCAGCGTGGGTCCTTTCCACGGGGTCCCAAGTCCTGCCAGCAAACCTGCTCCAGTGTGGGCTCCTCTCTCCATGGGGTCACAGGTCCTGCCAGGAGCCTGTTCCGGCACGGGCTTGTCATGGGGTCGCAGCCTCCTTCAGGCATCCACCTGCTCTGGCGCGGGATCCTCTGCGGGCTGCAGGTGGATATCTGCTCCACTGTTAACCTCCACGGCCTGCAGCGGGACAGCCTGCCTTACCATGGTCTTCACCACGGGCTGCATGGGAATCTCTGCTCTGGCCCCTGGATCACCTCCTCCCCCTCCGTCTTCACTGACCGTGGTGTCTGCAGAGTCGTTCCTCTCACAAATTCTCACTCCTCTCTCCAGCTACAATTGCCATTGTGCAGCAATTTTTCCTCCTTCTTAAATATGTTATCACAGAGGCTCTACCACCATTGCTGATGGGCTCAGCCTTGGCCAGCTGAGGGTCCATCTTGGAGCTGGCTGGCATTGGCTCTATGGTACATAGGGGAAGCTTCTAGCAGCTTCTCACAGAAGCCACCTCTGTAACCCCCCATGCTACCAAAGCCTTGCCATGCAAACCCAATACACCTTTCTTTATCTGGAGCTGAGCTTTCTGCTTCTCTGATGCTGTTTTTGGTCAGGTACTTTAGGAACTTTACGCTGGTACTTAAATATCTACTGTTGTGCTCCCACTGAACTTGCTAATGGGCTTTGGGGGAAACTAGTCTCCATAATTGTCTATCATGGCATTTCTTGTACCCTCCTCTGAAATATTTAATTCTGGCTACTGTCAAAGACAACTATTCCGGCAGTGCGCTTTGTGTGGTCTCACTGCTTCTCTGTTCCTCCTAGCTAGCTGCTCCTTATCCCAAATGTTTGTGGTTGGCTGGTTGGTTAGTCTTGTCCTGTTTACAGTTCCAGCCTCTGGATTACACAAGTCCTGGGAGGTTTTTTTTCACACTGGAGCAAGGCTTCTTGGCCAACCCCTGAGATTGCATTCTGGTCTGGAATGAATATGGGATGGTTAAATTGCTGGTCAAGATAGTCCTGGTCTAGCCTGGCAGCTGGGCAAGTTCCTTGTGTGTGCAGAAATCTGGGAGTGTTTTCAGAATTTGGGCTATTTTGCCAGCTGAGTGCTGTGGCTGCCCCACTGGATTTACTGCCGTGACAGTGTTAGCAATGAAGCAAAGGTACATAAGGTGCTGTGTTCATTCATTCCTTCTCCTCCATTTCCAGTTGCTTTCCAAGCCCATTTTTTTCCGGCAAAACTCAGAGCGGCGGAGTTTCAAACTGCCAGATATACGGAAACTGAGCCGTGATGGGACTGGGTCACCATCCAAAATCAGCCCTCCCTCAACCCCCAGCAGTCCAGATGACACCTTCTTCTCCTTGGGAGATCCTCAGAATGGCAAGAGGAGAAGGAAGATTCCCAAGGTAAACCTAGGGCTTTCTCTCTTTTGCTTGGCTTCTTCCAGGCAGGAATGTGAGTATGAGATGATGTTTTCTTTAGTTTCCAATGTGGCATCCCTGCAGTATAGCTGTTGTCCTGGCAGTTGACCTAACTTGTGTTTAACTCCCTTTCTGCCTGAAGGAGAAGGCTCACAAACATCTCTGCAAGTTTTGGAGAAGTTATTTTTCCATCTGAGATATCGTGATTGTCAGGAGAGATAAAATAAGAAGAAAAAAAGGCATTTTAATTTTTGGATAAAAGTTGAAGTTTGTTAGAGGGGAAAAAAGCAATTAATATTTTTGCAAAAAACATACCCCATCATATTTCCTTCTTTGCTTGATGGATAGGGCAGTCAGATTTGTCTGTGTCTTGTGTTGATGTTCCCTCCTGGCAATCTGTTGTTCTTTGCTAGGTCTGATTCATGCATTGGCTGTTTCTAATTCAAGGTGGGGTGTGATTGTCGGTGAACAATGAAAATATTGACATTTGAGTGACAAAAGGAGTTGTCTGTAGTCATGAGCATTTTCTGGAGCAACGTTTCCTACTTAATATTTGGATACAGCATGACTCCGTTGCAATTTTATTTTCTTTCAGATCTAGCAGGAAGTGTATTCAGTCCAAATAAGGTTTGGCAGTAGTCTGTCTATTGAACGTTTCAAAAACACAGTTATAAAAACACAGTTGCTTATCCCAGTCTTTGCAGGACAAGCAGAGGCTACCAGGGACTGTCTGTGGTGATTTTTTTTTTTTTGAACCCACAGTTTTTATTTGGGGAAAAAGGGATGTGTTTGTGTATCTTCTTTGTTTCCTTATTGCCAGATTCATGGCAATTCTCATTGCCAATTCGTGTTTGCCTATCTGATTTTTGAATGCCCTCTCTGTCTACCTCAGCTCTTCAGGAATGAGCCAAAGACTACAAATGTCTAGAGTTTTCTTTCCCAGTATGCCTACACATCTGTGTATGTGCTTGAGCTCTATCAGTGTGTTCACACATACTTTTATGTCAACTGAAGGGGAGATTACAAGTATATATTTACTGAGTAGTGCTCCTGAGCAGTTTTGCAGAGCAAACTCAGAACTGAGATTTACTATGTCAGTGGCAGGATCAAACTGAGACTTGAGCTGGGCAGCTGGGTGGAGGCTGCACATCCACATCAGAGCATCCTGCCTCTCACTTAAATATTTGGATTCAGAGTTCCCTGACCAAGTGTGTGGTGGGCCTTTCTTACCTTGAGCTCTAAAAACATGTGTGCAGGGATCCCAGACTTTCTGGAATAAATCTGAATGCTGTGGCCATGTCCTGCTGCTCCTGCCTGGGACCTTGACAAGGAGGCAGCTCTGCTCAAGGAGGTTTGAGGAATCCTGGCATGGTCCTTCTGCAACTCCACTCCCCTTCAGGGACGGATAGGGAGATCAGAGGCACTGAATGAGCCACTAAGCCCAGCTGTGCCCAATGCTGAAATGTCCTGTCTCCTGGTCAGCTGGGAGGCCAGGGATTAAAGGATTTGCAAAGAAAACCACTAGTATAAAGTACTTCAGCATCATTGGCTCCCACCCATCTGGGTTTCTTCAGCATTCTTTGTATAATACGTTTCCCCCACGCTTGGTATGAAGGCTTTTCCAGCACATCCCACAACAGATGTTAAAGGCATAAAGATATTAATGTTTGCTGTCATCCTCCAGCCAGTTTTCTGTTTTTCAACCTGCAGACCAGGGCAGGTTCCCAAGGGACCCTCTGGTGCTTCCTGGAGTGTGGACCACAGTATGGAGAGGCCCAGGTGGGCACCATCAAGCTCGTACAGCCACACAGTGTGGAAGTCTATTAAGGCCTGACCTTTCATCAAGGCTTGTTACCTTAGGCTCCTGCCATGCCAGCATGACTGTACTGCTTCTGTACCAGAGTGAGCATGGCTGTTGGCAGCACAGGTGCAGGTTGCTGTGCAAGGTAAATGCTGGTAATTGTCAGTTCTGGGCCATTGGGTGAAGAGTTTCAGTATGGCCAGGGTTGGGAAACAGAGCACTTCACATGAAATTCTAACTTTCTTTCTTTCCTGGGGAGGAAAATAACCTTGTTTGTTTCTTTGTGTGTTTGCTGAGCAGCTTGTGTTGAAAATCAATGCCATTTATGAGGCACGAAGGGGAAAGAAACGTGTCAAGAGACTATCGCAGTCTACAGAGAGCAATTCAGGGAAAGGTAAAGGAACTTTGAATCATCATACATCTAAGACTTTTTGAGGACTTGCCTTAGAGTTTAGGCTGGCTTAATGATTTATGTGACGTTTTTTAGCGCTTCTTCCAGTCCAGGGTGAGACTGAGTTGGGTCTTCCACCCTTTCTTTTGGGAAGATAACGGCTGTTCCTCTGCCCAAAAGACTTTCATTAAAACAGAACTTTTTTGTTATTCTTGCTTCGTTTTCATTCCATGGCTTTACATGATAACCTTATAGGTCACACCAAAAATGTCCCCCCTTTTTGATGTTTATTTCTGGACCAGGCTGGAAGCTTTGGAGAGGAATGTTCTGTCCAAAGAGTCTGATTTGTTGAGATCAAAATATTTTGCGGGAATGTGTCACTTTACTGAACTGTCCAATGGAAGATAGTAGATTTTGAAACGGTCCTGGTTCCTTCAGCATCCCAATAAACAAATAGCCTCAGTTGGGAATCAGGGTTTCTAGACTTGACTGTAGGATCATCTCCATCATAGCAAGATTGAGACTTTAAGTCTCCTACTGTCAATCAACAACTTGTCAGAAAGGTTCAGGTACTTCAGAGCAATTACTTTTAAACATCTCGTCTCTGTAAAACTTAAAATGACATCTTTCCAACACAGTATTTTTTCCCAAGACACCCTAATTTCCAGTGAAAGGTGACCACCAGCTCTATTTGTTTCCCAAAATTACTTGTTGCTATTTATCCTATTTTATATAGGATATACACCCACAGGGTGGACAAGTGTGTTTATATGAACCTTCAGGGGAAGCATCCCAGACTTCTCTCTACATCATTTTTTATACCCCTCTCTGAAGCATCTAAGGCATCATTAACAGAAACAGGCTGTTGAACCGTATAGATCTTGAGTCTGATTCAGTCTGGCAATTGGTTTTTTTTGTTTGTTTGCTTGTTTTTATCCCTTATCCTGCAAACTACTGCATATTAATCAGTATTTTGCCTTGGTGTCGTGCTTATACAGACTTGGATAAAATACTACTCTGGCATTTTATTCTTTATGCAACTCTTTTGGCTGTGCAAAATTTATTTTGTTGTTTGGGTTTTTTTATTATTATTATTATTATGTGAATGAATGGGAAGATACCAAGGTCAGTAAGCTAAATGTCTGTGGGTATGTGCACCCTTGAAAAGAACGAGGCCCTTGGGATCTGTACTGTTTTCCCCCTGAAGTTGCCAGGCTGGCTTTCTCATGCCAGTGATAAGAAATGCACAGTTATAAATAGGCTTTACTTACTTCATCTTCCCCTTTCTTTTTTCCTAGTTACAGATGAAAACAGTGAATCGGACAGTGATACTGAAGAGAAGCTGAAAGGTAAGACAAATGTGTGAAGAGAGCAAATGGCTCCTGATACACTCTGCTCTGAGATCCTGGGTCAAGATCTCTCCTCTGTGTTCTGCCTTTGGAGAAGGAGCTTGTTTCCACTTGGAACACAGTGAGAAAACAAAGATCTCAGTACTTGAGAAGAAAATTCATGGGCAGAGGACTATAGGAGTCCAAAACAAACATCTGTTCCATTTCCCATCAAAGCTCTTTGCAGTGCCTTTCCTAGGAGATGGTCTGGACAGTGTGGAAATACAGTGAGGTTTTTCAACGTACACAGTCACAAATGTGTGACCAGACTGACAGAGGCAGTATTGCATGGGAGAGGGTGTTCAGAAAACCCACTACACTTTTACTAAGGGAGAAGATCCACCAGCCAGACTGGCTAGCTAGGAAAACAGAATTGCACTATATGATTTATTGCTAGTTAAACTCTTCTGTATTGGCTGAGTTGGGATAAAGCGCTACATTCCTTGCTTCACTCTGATAGAGCTATATGGCATACTGGTCTCCATAATACTCTTCTGAAACCTTCTTGTACTGGTAATTAGCCCTGTGACATGCTGTTGGCATTACAGTCTTTTTGGAATTTATATGGCAAATTCAAAGTCCTGGCAAAGTTAGAATGCAAGATGGAAATTCCCTCAGATTCCAAAGTTTACTGACTCACGTGCACACCTGATCTGGGTAGCCGGTCAGTTCCCAAGCTGAAAAGAACAGGGATAAGCAGCAGTTCCCACTCTGTGTCAACCACAGTGCATTGTGCTTAGGAGTGCTCATCCTTACCCTCTTTCAGGTTTTCAGAACAGAAACCTCAGACTGAGTACCCTCATGTGAGCACAGCTTTCCACGCAAGCACTACTGTATGCTCTTGCTCTCCTCTGCATTGGGAAATCTTTTCTCTGTACTGCTGTGTTAGCAAGATCAAGCTGAAAATTGCTGCCACCACCTTTTGACAAGTTCTCAGGCTAGCCTGGAGACAGGAGAGAGGGTTTGCACCCAGATTGCGCAGAAATTACATTCACAACTGTCTTGAAACACAATGTTGTGAAATATAGTCCATGTTCAGATGTAGCTGAGAAAGATAGTGTAGATGTGGCCAGGAAGACTCAAACTCTTGTCTGTTACTGGTTGCCATAGTGAATCATGTGCATCACCCTGGGTTTCTCTGTAACATCTGTATAACTGCAGCTAGGAACTGCCTATAGAGGGGATGATGGAGATTGTGTGAAGTCACCTTAGATCCAACAGCACTGGACTCTGAACCATATCCAGATCCATACCTGGATCTGAGTAACTGTGCAAATCTATGTAACTGTGAACAGGAGCTCTGGCACTTGCTGTTTGCTCTAGCTACACCTGTATTTTGCCTTGTGGAACTGTCGACTTTCCTATTTTTAAATAGGAAAGTGAGATGATTTAGCAAGTCTCTTTTATCTAGGACTTTCGATTTTGTATGTTTTGCCTAACAGACCAAACACACCAGCCAGTTACCTCTGCTTAGCAAGTCACTGTACATCATCTGAGACACAGTAAATCATCAGACAGCAATCACAGACTGCATGTCAGAGCCATAAGTGCTGACCCTTGGGAAGGAAAAATGTTCAAAGACAAACTCTGCCATGATGACAGCAGTAAAATCCTGGTATCTTTAGTAGGTTGCACAGAATATAAACAATGCAGAGCTCGAGCGAGCTTTTCAGAAGCCTTCAGCATTGCTATGACACTGCTTCTTTTGAAGTCCCTGGTAAAACAGAAACCACTTCTGAAAACTTTTGAAGAATTACAGCCTTAGAGCAAATAGCGTAATAGGTGATGAGAGAAAGGAGTCTAAGCCATCTTTCCAGGGCTTTAACTGTCCAGGGATTGTTACACTCTCTGATTTAAGAGGCACCTCAAGATTGCTTTAAATTATATTGTCTGGAATAGTCCACGAGTGGCACAGCTTTACCAGACAAAAGGTCAAGAGTCTGTCCTAAAGTATATACCGTCTCTCAGGAAGCCCTGTCTCCCAAGCAGACATGTAGTTGGAGTTCCCGCAGTACCCCTGTGGTTGTTGTTTCTGTCAAAACGTTGCATTGCCACCCGCATTCACAAAAAGCACAGTTGTGAGAATGTGCTGTAGTCTCTGCTTGTAGTTAGTTCTTTCGTTTGTAGTAGGGGTAAGGGAGACATCATGCAGATTTAATTTGGGATGCGACTGTAAAACAAAGCAGGGGGGTGGTCTTAGGGAATCTCATCTGGTCTCTTCTCAGCAGGCAGCTTTTCATTACTTTCCATGCCGGAATGTTTATTGTCCCACAGCTCATGTGTGTTGCAATTACAGCTTGCTTGGCAGTTTTTCTTGTTTTCCCTTTGTCTTGGGTGAACTTGTAGAAACGTGGTCCTGAGAGATTAGTTTTAGGCACAGGAAGGACTGGCATGAGCCAGCCTTTTTCATTTGTACCTCTCTTCACTTTTTTTTTGTTGTTGGCCTACAGCCCAGCCTGCGTTACTGAAGCTGGGAGTCCCTAGTGTTACTGAGCCAGTGGAACCCTAGCCCGACCAAGACCCAAGTGCTGGTCTTGTAAAACCGTGGGGATCACTACCCACAGCCTCCTCTGAACAAAGGTGATCAATCACCTAACTGTGCTGGCTTTGAAAGATGCATAAAGAATGCTAGGAAGAATGCCCAGACATTATCTGTTACACCATGTCCCATATGGATCTCAGTTTGGGTTGTCTTCAGCTGTAAAAGCTATCCATGAAATCCTTATGCTGCCAAAGCTCTTCAGGGTGATGGCACTCACAAGATTATGTCCTGTCTTTGTCAATATTTATAGTGCAGCTTCCAAATGGTTTCCACCTCTTACTCAGCCACTGACAAAGTAAATGCAGTGAGGTGGTTTCAAGTTTATCCCTAAGTCTCTGCAAAGCGCTGTTGGTGCTCTGTGCAAAGAACTAGACAAACTCACCATGTCTAATCTTTTTCTTCGTAGCTCACAGCCAGCGCCTGGTGCATGTGAAATCTCGCCTGAAGCAAACCCCGCGGTACCAAACCTTGGAACGGGACTTGATCGAATATCAAGAGAGGCAGCTGTTTGAGTACTTTGTTGTGGTGTCGCTGCACAAGAAGCAGGCTGGGGCTGCCTACGTCCCTGAGGTTACCCAGCAGTTCCCATTGAAGGTGCGGTGCCTGTCAGGAAGGTCTGGCTGACAGGTCTCAGACTGCGTGGTGCACTTGCAGAGCTGGAGAAGCCACAGCTTCTTTGTTGACTGCATGTTATATCAGTAACCCCCTTGCTGTGTCAGTGTTCAGTGAGACTGAAGATAGAGGGGCTGCAGTCACCCCTTGAGAATTGTCATGATATTCCTCACTGTTGAAAGAGGAGCTGATTTAGATCTTTTGCTGCCCTTGGCTATGACTTTTATGTAGCTATTCCCTTTCTCCCCCTTTTCTCTTTAAAGAAAACCAATGCTTGGGAGAAGACATGTTATTAAAGGGAAGGCACAGCTTTCACCAATAGTCTAGCTCAAAATGGGGAATGAGGAATGGGAGGAACACAGAGCCAGTGTGACAGAGTGTTTGTAAATGGGACGTAACCAGAGCTCCCCTCAGACTTCAGTTCTCTCACCCCTTGCTGGAAGATGTGTCCTAGATTGGAGGCGCAATATAGCAGGGGCAGGTGCTGCAGATGCAGGGCTTGGTGGAATTGGGAGCACAAAGTTACTTTAAGATACCTAAAGATTAGGTGAGCCAGAATCACAGAAATTTTAATATCTTCCAGGCAGAAGCTTAGCCTCTGTCATCACCTCTTCATTTGTCACAGGAAAAATATTTGAAGTCATTCCATCCCCACATGACTAATTGGAAACATTCCTTCTCTCTGTTCTGCTAGCTCGAGCGCTCGTTCAAATTCATGCGTGAGGCAGAAGATCAGTTGAAAGCTATTCCCCAGTTTTGCTTCCCTGATGCAAAGGACTGGGCCCCCATCCATCAGTTTGCCAGGTAAGTACTGTACTTTGTATCCCAATTCATAAGAAACAGATTTATATATCAAGCTAATTAAATATGAGACCTGTTACAGTAGAAAACTGGGCAGAGCCCTGAGCAGGCTGTACTGCAAATGCAAAAAGATTGTGGGTTTATTTGGTTTGTATGTCAGAGACTTTTCATGTGGGTGATGGGTATCTTGTCATTCTGGTTTCTCTTTCTGCAGTGAGACGTTCTCATTTGTCCTGACGGGGGAAGATGGAAGCAGACGATTTGGATACTGTAGGAGGCTGCTGGTAATTATTCCTATTTTTTTCTTTTCCTAGAGGTGCAGCCTTCTGTGGGGTTGGTGTTACTGGCACCCGTTCTGGAAAGTGGAAAGCTGCTGCTCTTCTCTTTCAGTGTGGAAAGAAAGAGCAGTAGCAGAGCAGCTTTGCTCTCTTCTGCTCTGCTCAGTGCCAAAGTCCCTCTCTGAATACCATCCTCCACTCCAGGCATAGTTCTTTCACCTTTTCTTTACACCAGTGCTTAACGTTATGACCATGGACTGTTGTTCCACCACTAAGCTGAAGATAGGGTTTGTCTCCCTTAGGTTTAGATAGCTACTGAACAGTTGTCTAAACCTGTGCTAGTCCTGTAAGCTGAGTTGTCTCTGTAGAGCAGTATGACCTGCCTTAGTCATTTGACTTGGGAAGGTTGGGATCATACTGTGGATGTGCCCATTTCTCCCCACTGTTTCTGGCGTACCAGGGATTGAGCCAGACTTAAGGTATTGTCATCAGCAGCGTGCTGTCAAATGTCTGCGAGTTTCTGAGCCAGGCGGCAAGCTGCAGAACTAAGAGACCGGTCACTCTGTCTCTGCAGTAGTTATAATGCTGACATTTTCTTGGTGTTTCTTGTGTGTGTATTTGCGTTTGTCTTGAAAGCCCAGTGGGAAAGGGAAGCGTCTCCCAGAAGTTTACTGCATTGTGAGTCGCCTTGGATGCTTCAATCTCTTCTCTAAGGTGAGGGGGGAGAGAGAGGGAATTTGTGCTGTAGGCCAAGAGGGACCTCAAAGCGAAGTCAACACCAGAAGGATGGGGATCAGGGAAGCTGATGGGTGCAGAAAGGGCCTGAAATGGTGTTGGCAAGGCAACTGCATGCTAGTTCCAGAACCTAGCAAAAACAGAGTTAAAAGGAAACCTAGATAGTCAGCTGTTGCCTTGTTCCTTCAGCAGAACTACCGGAACACAAGCACTGAGAGATTAAAAGGTGGAGTCCTGACTCCGAGGGTGGTGTGGAGTTTGCAATTGTAAGCTTTCCATTGACCTCACTGGAGCTGGGTTTCTCTTGCTGAAGGAAATAAAAGGTGCAATTGAAGACCCTTAACCTTCTTCCTTATGATTCAAGGCTCTGTGTTGATGCTAGGTTAAGGAGAGAATGTAGATGCTGGAGCACTTTATTCCTGGTGTTGCCTGCCTCCTCCTGATTTACATGTTTTTGTGTCTTCATGCTTTTATTTCAGATCTTGGATGAAGTTGAGAAGAGACGGGGCATTTCCCCCGCCTTGGTGCAGCCTCTCATGAGGAGTGTCATGGAGGCACCTTTCCCAGCTTTGGGACGGACGATTACAGTCAAGAACTTCTTGCCAGGCTCAGGAACAGAGGTGAAGACACTACCTTAGAGACAGGGAGACTTGGGCCAGCAAATGGCGCAGGACTGGCAACTGGAAGTTGAGTCTGTGACATAGCACTGGGGATCTTAAGGACAGATTGTCTGGCAACTGTGTGGGGAAGCTAGGGAGTAAAATAGGGAACCAGAGGGGATGGCATGGAGACTTCAGTGACCTCAGAATCAAAAGGGAAATCATATAGTAAAAATGATAAAGGTAAATAGTAAAATGCCGTATGGTATTTTAATATATATTAAAATAGTAAATGTAGTAAATTTACTACATTTAGTAGTATACATAGTGAAAATGAATGTAAGGACACAGCCATGCTAATATGGCAAAATCAAACAGGGCATCGGCCTTGAGGCCAAGTGGCACAGGCTGGTGGGCCCCATGCTGTATAGCACATGACCTTGGTTCTGCTCAAGGCCCTCCACACTTAACTTCCTGAAGACAGGATTCATAGCATGTGCTCCAGCATCCTTAATACAGAACCAGTGTTCATGTGGGACAGGGCACGGGGTTCTGGTCAAAAAATACCTGAAACCACACAAGAGCAATGTTGCAGCCTTTCAAAATGGCATTTTCACAGCATGGAGGTGAGGGTACATGTTGTTCTCCCACAGTGTGGTGTGAGGACAGTGGGAGGGTTTTAAGAGTGCAGAGCTTTTTGGGGTAGCATTGAAGGACTGTGGGAGGGTGGATGGAGCCAAATTGAATGTAGTCTTGTTGGGCATGGTATGCCTTGAACGTGAGAGAAAGGAGAGTGAGCGAGTTGATAGAGGTTGTGTCCAAGGGCTTTCAGCATAGCACTATGTGATGACATTCTCCTCAACCAAACTGAAAACGGTCCAAACTGAATGAAATCACTGCAGAGCACATGCATAGCTGGTTAAAAATCTGCACTCGAGGAACAGAGTCCCAGTGGCGTGCTGTCAGGCTGTGAGAATGTTTTGGCTGTTTTGTTTCTAGGATCCTTAACATTCATTAATTATCTGGTTGATGGCATAAACCCCACATTGACACAATGGGTAGATGACAGCATTGGGATGGGTTGCAGGCACTTTGGAGAGTAAGGGATTAAAATTCAAAATTACCTTGCTAAATTGAAGGTTTGGTCTGAAATTCAATGTCGACAAGAGCAAAATGCTGGGAAGAAGAAATGGGTAGTCTAATACAACATGGAAGTAACTGAGAGAGCAACAGTACTTCAGAAAACGATCTGGTGGTATAGTGAGCCATAAGTGAGCAGAAGTAACAGTGTGGTATTATTTAGACAAACTCTGGCATTGTGAAAGAAAGTGAAGGGATGAATAATAAATAAAAGCCATTTTTTCTGCTTTCCAGCATTGGTGGAAATTTATTTAGAGTATCATTTTCCAAAAAATGCAAACACTAGGAGAAAGCCCCAGAAGAGTAGTTCCACTTATTAAGTGGTTTAGAAAATACAGGCAAAGCTTGAGAAAATTGTTTGCTTAATATAGAAAACAAAGGACAAAGGAGGACACGTGATAATAACCTTTCAATATATGAGAAGTTTCCTAGAGAGAGGAAGGTGCCCAATTGCTTTGAGTGTGTACTGTGAGTAAGAGAACAAGTAGTTGAAGTAATTTGCCACTGAGATGTTTCAGCTGCAGGCTTGGGGTTGGTTAGGGTAGTTCAGAACTAGAGTAATTTTCTTGTGGGATTTATGAAATGTGTGGTGTTGGAGGCTTTCAAGAACAAATTAGATAAGCATCTGTCTAAGATAAGGAGTACGAAGTGCTATGGTGCTGTGACAGGAATTATTTAAGTAGATATGAACAAAGGAAAATGCCCACAGGCTACTCTTTTCTGTAACTGATATAAAAAATTTATAGTCAGTAGGTTAGGCATCCAGATTCTTGCAGTAAAAAAAATAAATAAAACGTAACTGTAAAAATAAGAATGCAGATTTGAAAGGCTCCGTGCCGTTCTGCTGCTTGAATGCCAGAAAGCCTGGAAACCACTCCTAGCTGGACACAAACTAGTTTTCCTCCTTATGAAGAGCTCCCTGTCCTCAGTCCAGTGGGGAGAACTTGTGGTTGGTCTCATGCTGTGCCCATTGGAGTGGACTCTGGATCGTCTTCAGCTTCATCTGGAAGAAGGATTTGTGGGAGGTAACACAAGGAAAGACTGTTTGAGGGCTTAACGCTGTGCAGTGTTCACCAGCACAGTCGGTAATGCTTGTTAGCTGTCCATGCTTGCCACAGTATGGGTGGACAGCGAGCTGACCTGTGGTCTTTTTCTCTCCGACAGGTCATTGAGCTGCGGCGGCCTCTTGACTCCAGGCTTGAGCATGTTGATTTCGAGTCCTTGTTCACATCCCTCAGTGTGCGGCACCTGAGCAGAGTCTTTGCCTCCCTGCTTCTGGAAAGGAGGGTGATCTTTATCGCAGACAAGCTCAGGTACCCTTTTGCGTTTCCTTAAACGAAATGCTGCCAAGGAAGGAAGGCTGAGAAGATTGCAGTGACTGATCTCTCTGCCTTGTTCTTTTTTCCTTCTCTGCTCTTTTCCAACTTCTTATCTGATGTGAATAGGGCTGTACTTCCCAGGAGTGGGAAACTCAGGCCATGAACCATAATTTCGCTTTGCAGCTTGCAAAAAGCATGCTGCATCTCATCCCCAAGGAGAACCAAATTCCCTTTCCTCCAGATGGTTTTAGAGCAGAGGCCTGGTGCTAAATAAATGAAACCCCTCCTTTTGCTCCATGATGCTGCAGTGTTTCCCACTGAGCTGTGCTAGAGTTTCCAAGGAGCAAGCCTCAGGCAGAGATCACCATCCCTTCTAGCTTGTTCCCTGATGTCACAAAATGTTCTTAAATCTTCAGCTTATATTTTAATATTGGTTCCTAAAGACTATTTTCTCATGAGAGATGAAAGTAAAGGATGCAGTGAGGGGGAATGAGACAGAGGACTTCCCTCTTCTATTTTGAATCTGCTCAATTTGTGGTTTGTTTCTGTTTTGGGGTTGGTTTTTTTTTTTGTTTGTTTGCTCTCCTAAATTATGAAAATGGGCCCAGGTTTCTTTAAGATCTTGTGCAGCTGGTGGCTGGCAGCTCTCCAGCCCTTGAAGCACTTGAGGATTCCGGGAGGAGAGTTCGCCAAGGCTGGGGAAAGAAAAGCTGCCTGGATGACTAATGACACTTAGGAGCGTGCTCAGGTTTCAGGAGTGTACAATGCCCCTAAGCTGTCTGTTTTCACAACTTCCAGCCAGCAGGCTGCAGCTCTGGGACTGAGCGCTGGGGCAAAGGATGGGGAGGCCCCTTCTACAGGAAAGCTAAGGGAAAAATTCATCCTGCAGGGATCCAGGGCTCTTTGCGGGCAGAGCTCAGGCAGTCTCATCACAAGTATAGAAAGGCTGGAGAGAGGGAAGCTGTAGGATCCAGGCAGCACTGGCTGCTTGCAGTTTTTGGCAGCTGCCTTGGATCAGAGAGGGGAAGATTTGCCTCTTTATAATCACTGATACATTATATGTGTAGATATTTAGTATTCTGGATACTTAAGCCACACATTTCATGCAGAGCATTCAGACTTGCATTGAAAATGAGAGAATTCATCCAAATGCTATATTTCTACATAGCATATATGATTTATGTGATAATTTATGATGACAGGTTTTGTTTTCAAAGGTTTTTCTCCTCTGTAGGACAAATTTTACATTCTGAGAAAACCTGTTAAGGACACAGATGACATTGTAATCTCTACATGAGGGCTGGGTGGTAAGAGTAAATGGTAGGGAACTTTTTTTTTTTAAGACATCACTTTAGAATGAACCTTTATTTACCAGATCTTTTCCTATCACCTTTTTATATGACAGCACCTTTTTATATGTATTCTGAGCATGGTGTGTGTTACAAAATATCTCTAATTCAAAGCACTTGGATGGGGTTTGGTGGTTTTTTCTTTTTTTTCCCCACTGTATCTTTTCTCAGTATATCCAAGGTCTTTAGGAATGAGTCCAGCTGCCTAGGCCTGTAAAAGAGAATGGGAGAGAGCTATAGAGTCATAGTTTCTAGAATCTCTAAATATACCATAAACAGCTTTCTTCTGTGAAAAAAAGAATTGTCACATTTTAAAGATCCAGGGCCTGTTAGGCCACAGGGCTCAGATTCAAATATTTACCATAGATTTGCCAGCTCTCTACAAGACTTTAAATATTTGATGTTTCTGAGAAGACCTTGCTCTGAGCAATTTCAGGAGAGTCTTTTTCTTTTCCTGTAACAAAGTATGAAGTTTCTCTGGCTCATTTTTGTGGAGAAAAAACTTGAAAATTACCCCAAAGGACTGTAAGGGCTTGAAAAACAGAAAACAAAGAAAATAACCCTCAAAGTTAAGTAAACTATTGTATTTTAATCCAGTCCAGTGACTTGAGTGCACTGGATTGGTGAGCCTTTTATAAGGTCAACAGTCTCTTCTACTTGGTCGAAGTTCCATGTTTTGAAAGCTGATGGTATTGTAGATACAGGATCTGCTGTCCAAATGGTACTTTTCCTGGGACAGGAACACATTGAACTCAATGAATATTAAGTAGTATTTACTTTAGGGGTGAAAATGCCAATTTCAGAAGAAAGAAAAGAAACACTTTTTGGCAATAGCTTAAGAGAAGAAAAAAAACGATAAAAGCAGCTGTTGGATACTGCTCAGAGGTTAGGAATGCCAGAAATAATCCAGCTGAGATGGATTAACGGGGAGAGTGCAGGTGACATGGTGAAAGATGCATAATAAATTACATTTGTTATTCATCTTTGCAGTTTTTCATGTAGGCACTATCAATAGCTATCTGTATGTGTGTGTAAAGGTGTGTCTGGGTGTGAGTGACAGAGAAAATGATATATGCAATTTATTTACATCTTTTAATTGCTATAAAATCAGTCTGTGGGAAAAGAAAGCTGAAAGGTCTCTTGCCAAATACTGTGTGAACTGTGAAATGTTTTCAAGCTGAGCCAAAAAATGCATCTAACAAGTGTACAGCAAGTGAAATACTTTGTCTTTTCCATCTTTAGAATGAACATTGAGTGTTTTTTAAAGACCTGTCAATCCAAAGCTTGGCAGCGGAAAAGGAAAGAATTTGGTTTATTAGTTTTTGGGTGTTTTTTTTTTTTCTTTTTCCCCTCTATCGCTATGGGAACTGGAGTATACATTGCCTCGCAACCTAGGAAAATGACTTTGTTAAAACTATGTTGGTCTGTGTAGTCCTCCCTAGTTTTTGTTCGCTTCTGCACTGTAAACTCTAGTCCTGGGGCAGTGGAGGCTGTGGCATGGGTTAGGCACTGCAACATGAGAGCTGCTTTTGTTGCCAAGTGATGCTGCCTGGCGTGCAGTTCGAGGCACTGAAGACCAATGTTTTAGAAGGCATCTTCCAAATAAAAGTGGCCTGATTTCACAAGGTACCTAGAGCTGGGCAGTTTTTGCTGGCCTGAGGGGGAGATGTGTTAGATTCAGAGGGCTTTTTAAATCAGGAAAACTTACATGGTCTTAAAATCAAGGCACCCTTTTTCCAGATCTCCTCAAAAGCCTGTTGTGGATCTGACCAACTCGAGCAATTGCCTCTGTCCCTGCCAGAAACCACAGCTGTGTCAACAACACAAAATGGTCATTGTTATCAAAGGCAGATCTGAAAGAATTAGAGTAGACACTTTAAATGTGGTCATCCCCAGTAAAAGGTAATTAATCATCAAAAAGAAGACTTTTCCGTGTGCTACAAAAACAAATCTGGGACTGTGAATACCAGCCTCCCAGATTTCTCCTTTTTGTATTGTGGTTAGGGAGAAGAAGAAACCCAAGGATGAAGTTTGGATGTCAGATGGTAGCGTTGTTTCTTCAGAGCATCTTAATGCTCGCTTCTTCACCTGCACTAACCTGCCACGTCAGTGGGAGGCAGTGACGGTCCCCACAGCTGGTGGAACTTGGCATCGTCCTGGCGGGATTTGCAGCAACACTGTGCAAAGTCACGGGGCAAAGTTTGGAAGCTCCTGCGCCTGTTAAATGTTGTAAACCAGCTCTGTGATCCATCATAAGTAAATCCACATGTGACAGAGTGTCAGAAATCCAAAGGCGTTTGTAAAATGAATCCTATTGTAGCAGAGCTTATAAAAAAGAAAAGAAAAAAACACGTAATCAAACCATCTTAAATTGCCAAATGCCAGCATATTTTCAGCAGTTTGGTTACTTCAGGGAACAACAGACTTCCTAGCATTAAACTCCAAAAGGCTGATTGATTCAATAGTGTTTTTCAGAAATCATTAAGTATCCTAAACCCAAAGAGGGATTCAGCTTGGGAGGCTTTTTAAGCATAGGTGCTTGCCTTTGAAGCAGAAAGCTGGAAACCCTGTAGTCAGTCTAAAGTTTGGGAGGAAAGCAACCAAACTGAGCAGCCAGTATCCTTCCTTAGAAGCTGTTGCAAGTTGTCAGGGTATCTTTTTAGAGCAAGTCAAACTAGTCTTAGAGCAGGTTTTCCCAGGAGAGGAAGAAGAGTTTGTATGTAGTTGCAGCTGTTGTGTTCAGATTCTGTATTGGCTGCCTCTGTTCAAGGTGGCTACCAAGAAGCAGCAGGTTCACAGGGTGCTGTGTGGTAGGTTTTTGCATAGGATGCTGTGTGGTGGGAAGGCCTGCTGTTCGAGCAAACAAATGTCACAAATTGCTGCAGTATCATTGTTCTGACCAAGGGAGTGCTCAGCCAGAGAGATCTTTGTGTCAGTCTATATCCAAATCAGCCCTTTAGGGAAGGATCTGACATGGTTCTTTGTGTACATCAATACTTTTTAGCCTCTATACTAGCGATATCTCAGTGTCTCCTGCAAGCTCCTGTGCAAGTGACATCAGACATGCAGCTCAGCCATGTTCCTTACAGGAGGCTGAATGAACCCATGAAAATATGCTCAGGATCTTGAAAGAGTACTTTAAAGACCTGCAGTATTTTAAGGATTAGCTGTTGAAACCAAAAGCCTTAAAAAGTGGTGTCTGTGTCCCATGTGAACAACTGGCATTGAACTTCTGTGGCCTGAGGGTAGTGCACGGCACTCCCCAGCGCACACTGCAATCACATTGGGTAGATATTTTTGTTCCTGGTGGCATCTGGAGTGCACCAAGCAAAACACAGCACCCTGGGTCAGTATTATTCCAATGGCAGCAGTTGTCATCATGGTTACGGCGCATACGTCCTGGGATATCAGGATTTCAGCAGGGACACTGGCTGTAGCTACCCAAAGGCATTGGCTGCCTGTTTGGTATAAGAGCCCTCAAAGGGCTGACCAACACTCAAATAGTCAGTGCTTTGAGAGTGCATTAAACTGTTCTGGTTGTTTTGTGCACATCAACTGTGGTTGATTCTGTGCACATCTCACGGAGAGAGGCATCCAGCTTGAGCAGTGCCCAGAACTTCAGTGGCCATATTCACCTTCTACCCAGAGAGGTACCTGCTGTATTACAACTGTGATGTAGTTCAGGCAGTCGCCTCCATCGCTGCTGGCTGAAGAGTACACAGTCACACAGATGGCATAAAAGGAATTTATCATACTGGATTCTTTTGCAAGGCTCAGTAGCCGCGGTGTGAATCAGCAGTCCCTTAGTGCTTGGTGCAGTGCCATATGTAAGAGAAGGAGGGAGCTCAGGCTTGAGTCATTCCAAAGAACCAAGGTTCTGCTGCGCTCCTGGCAAGCTGCAGCTCCCTGCGACTATCTGCAGAGCAAGTCTGACTGAATCACATGCGGAAGAGACGCCTCAATGTTCCCTCCTCTGTGTCCATCTCTGAACTGCTCTGCCTTCAGAGGAGGCTCACAGACCTCAACCCTATCAGTATTGTTCCCTGAAAATGTCTTCCACGGTGAGAAATGTTTCAGAGCAGAGATCACTAGGATCTATCCTGGAGGTGATGAGGTATTCACAGATGGAAAGATGGAAGGGGAAGCTTTCTTTTTCACTTCCCACTGCGTGGTGCATACAATTTCAGACTTACACAGCTCTGTGACTTCTACTTACTGGACCTCAGCCATCTTTCCTCCCACTTAATCTCTCGCGTACCATGTGTACTCGCTGGGACTTGAGAGCAGGGTTGAGGGAAGAACAAGCCACCATAAATATAGTAGGAGACAGCATGCCGTAATTTCTCACCATGCCATAAATAACCTTGTACTTCAGCTGCTCACTGTTCCTCTGTGGAGCTACCTGGAATTGCAGAGATCCTTTCCCTTGGTTTTCAAGTGCTGTCTATAAAGGCAGTTCCCACCTTTAGGCAGGAAAGTTGGATGTTCCTTCAAGACTGAGGGTTTGTGACAAAGGTGAAACTTCTAACACTTCCACCTTCAACCTCTCTTCAAAGAAGAGGAAGTCCAGTGGTGGTGGTCTAAGAGCAATGCCACAGTGCTGCGCACAAGTGATGAAAGGGAGTTCTTTCAGCTTTCACCATGATGATGTTGTTGTTATTACTGGTGCTATTACCAGTCAGAAACTGAGGAGTGGAAAATATGCTCTGCAGTAATGGAGGGGAAGAGAAGCTCCTCCTTTTGCTTCTGCTAACATGGCCTGAAATGTATGGGTGTACAAGTAACACTACCTCGAAAGAGACAGTTTTTAAAGGATCTTATTAACTTGGAGTGCACTTCTAAGATGGCACGTTCACTTTTGCAGTTCCTTTCAAGATTAGCTTGTATGAAAGATACGAGAAAAATAATCTACTCTGATACTGTTCCCACTTTTTTTCTGGGTGGGTTTTTTTTAGGTAAATGTTCCTGTTTCTTACTAGCTCTGTGTTTTCTCATTATTTTCACTTTGTTTCTCTCAGAGTCATTATCTACCTTGCATGTGTGGTAGACACAGCAAGACATGGGCTTGCTGATGATGGCAGGCACAGCTTGAGAGCAGCGACAGAGGGGCAGCCAGCAGGAATGTATGCGGAGAAGGGAGGGGGATACTCTAAGACCTTCCTAAACAAGGATGTGGAACTGAGGGTTTTTCCCATCTAAAGGCTTAAAGCTACCAGAATGTGACACAGCCTTTGAAGCGTCCTCCTCTGTTTTTATAGAACATCCCCTTAAGAAAAGACAAGCCTCTGGCAGTGCAGGGAGAGGAAACTGTCCCCATCTTGTGAAGAGACTTTCTCAGCGCACACGTCCCAGGTGTCCCTCCCAAGCGCCCATTCCCTGCCTGTTGCAGTCCTAGATAAAAGTCTCACATTAAGCAGATTCCAGCCTCTCCCCTGGGATTTGCTTAACTCCAAAAAGTGTAACGTGTTTAACGATGCTTACTGCCTGATTACTTCATATGGTCACATTGATGTCCCAGCAACCATAATCGTGTTCTGCTAAACTGAACTTATCTGATGAATGCCAGTCAGCTGTAGCCCAGCTCAGCGTGTGTTGGTGTTACAGCACAGGGATTCAAATCCACCAGACTTAGCTGGAGCAGGGGGCAGGGAGGGAAAGCAGGCTTCGCTTTTCAGAGCGAGCTTGAGTCCACACCCATCAAACCCCTTCCCTCTCAAGTCAGCAATAAACTGCCAGATCCGGGTTGCTGAGTGTAAATTCCCCCGTGGAGTTTACAGGAGCCAGCTGCACGCCCCTCCTTGGCGACGTGAATCCTCCTAGCTGCACCAGCCTCCCTCCCCTCCTCCAGCCTTTCGAGATCTGGATGCTAGTAAAACAAAATGATGTTATATATGGGGTTTATAGTGGCGAGCCTTCCCCCTCCCTTGACGCATACAAATGCTTCCAGACCCAGAATGGATGAGTAAGTGGTGTCCTGCAGCGAGCTCTGCCGTGTCTGACTGCAGACCTTGCCTGCCTCCTGCCAGAGAGCTGATGGGGTTTCTGGATGGACGCTCTTGGAAGTTGTCAGCAAAGGCGTTTACAGACAAGCTGCTGGTGGCATTTGAAGGGGAAAGAAGGAAAGCTGCAGTCCTGTGAGCCAGGGGCAGCATCCCACAGAGGCTGGCCGTGTGCTCCCCTCCTGGGATTTCACTTTCCTGTGGTTCTGAGTAGCCTCAGCAGGCTCCACAGGCTGTAGGGTGCCCAGTTAGCCTCAGCTGGAGACTGCTGCCTTCCTCCTCCGGCATGGCTGCTGGGAGCTATTGGTATGGTTGGGACCGATAGAAAAGCATACCGTTGGCATGCGGTTACTCCTGCTAAGGGCTGCCCAAAGGCAAAGCATGTATCCTGCACAGGTAGCAAGCCAAGGGGCAGGGGTGGACAGACCGTGGCTGGAACAACCTGCAGGAACACCTGGGGACCTTGTGGCTGCAGGTTGCGCCCAGGGCTTTGCCAGGGGGTCCAAGCAGGCCATCCAGCTGTGCTGACAAAGAGTATGGCCAGCAGGTAAGTGGGCCACAGTGCAGCACAACAGATAGTTGCTGTAGTGGTGGAGCCATCTTCTATGTCCCATGGCTGCATGGTGTCTGTGCTGGACAGTATAGTCCCTGTGCATTCAGACCCGTGGCTTTCCCATGAAAGAGAATAAACTCATTTCTCTAATAAGAGGCAGTGACATGCAAGACCCCATGTCTGTGTGGTATTTTCCATCAGAGCACTGGAGGAGCAGATGCTGCATTAAGTGGAACCCGTCTCTTGTCACATGCACGTGGGTCAGGATTGTCTTTCAAAACATGGCCTCCTGTTACGGGTCACTGCTCCTGAAGCTGAAAAATGGGGTCAGAAATTTGGGAAAGCCCCTAGTAATCACAGAGATCACTTAGGGAACAGTTGAAAGAGCCCTGATTTCTAGGAAGCACCACTCATCTCCTGACTGACCGGCCATTGCCCTTGGTTGTGTTTCATCTTCCAGCACTCTCTCCAAGTGTTGCCATGCCACGGTGGCCCTCCTGTACCCCTTCACCTGGCAGCACACCTACATCCCTGTGCTGCCGCCTTCCATGATCGACATCGTGTGCTCGCCCACCCCCTTCCTCATCGGCCTGCTCTCCAGCTCCCTGCCCCGCCTGAAGGAGCTCCCGGTGGAGGAGGTGAGCCATGCACCCGCACCGCAGCCTTGCTCTCGGTTGCTTCCGTGGGCTGAGTTGTCTTCTGTCCCAGAAAGGCTGCTCTTGAGAGTCTGCCTTGGCAGCTGGCGGCGTGAAGGAGCTGAGGTCTCGTCCTCTGGCTCCTGCAAGCGTGGGGTGAGGGAGGAGGCAGACATCCCCCAGGGAGGCAGAGGGCTGTGCTCTGCCTTGTCTTGGGAAGGCGGGGGGCTGGGATCTCCTGCTGTGGGGCTGCTGTGGGTAGGAGATGATTTTTTAAAGTTACTGTTGGTTTCTGGATAGTGTTGTCTAGGGGCTAAGTGCAAAGTCTGCCAGGCTTGAAGTATGATTGCTATAAATTGACCAGGATAGCTGCCCCTCTAATTAACACAGGTGCCTAATGAAATGAGTAAATAATTAGGAAGACCAATTCATGGTGCTCAAGGGTGAATGCAGCATGGCTGAACGTGGTCGGGGAGGCATTTCTATCCCTGCCCACCCAGGGCATGGTGGTGCAGCACACAGGGAGAAAAGACGGAGCTCTGACCCCGATGTGGTGGTGAGGAGCGGTGGGCTGGGCTTGGAGCACAGCCTCCTGCTGTCCAAGCTGTTCTGCGGTTTGCAGTGAAGTCATTAGAAAGCCGCAACAAGGGCTCCGCTCTTGGCTCACGCTGGGTGCCTGCTCCAGCTGCGGTGGTGGGTAGGAGGAGCAGGGGCAGGGCTGAAGCATTTCCTCCAGAGCAGTTACAGATTAAAATAAACTCTGATGATGGAAATAATGACTTCCCCTTTTTATTCTTGCTCTCTCATTCTTAGGTCCTCGTCGTTGACCTTGTAAATAACCGGTTTCTGAGACAGGTGAGCAGAGCTATTTCATATCCTTCATCTTCTGTCCCCTTCTTCCACCACACCTTACCTCCATCTGTGTTTGCTGACCTGCCTGGCTGGCTGGATCACTTACTCTGCATGCAAACTGAGGCAGGATTTCTGGTTGGCAGTGTTATAAGTGTTGCTGTATACGTATGTAATATGAGAGTCCCAAGCCACAGCTGTTGAGGACTGAATCGTTGTGCATTATCTCTCTCTCTTTTTTTTTTTTTTTTTTTAAAGAGGTGAAACAATGGCACTTGAGCACTGCAGGTCCTTAAGTGGCATCCTGTAAGGCTGAGGGCAGAGCTGGAAAGCCTCAGCTTAGCACTGCCGGCTGGGGAGCAGCATGGGCTCTTCCAGCCTGTGTCTGTCAGTCCCGCTCCTGTCGCATACCCAGCCCTGAGCAGGGAAGGGAGCCTTGATGATTTATTCAAATCCCTTCCTGCCCAAGGAGCTTGTGATTCCTTGTTCCTTGCAGTGGATGGGTCACAAGTAGGAAGCTGGTAAATGGGAACCTAGCAGTTGCTCTGCAGACGAGATTGCTTGCTGATTTTTACTTCCCTTTGTCGTGGAGAGCAGGAGTGGGATATTTGAAGGGAAGAGGATAGGTGAGCGAACGTGCTTCTGGCCCAGGAAGCTAATTTTGCTCCCGAGCTCTTTGGCAGATCGCTGAGCAGTGCTGGCTGCGTGGTCTCTGCCATGCCTCCGGTCCCATGGGTGGGGATAGGACAAGTGCACCTCCTGCTGCAGGGAGTAGCGTGTGGGTGAAGGCCACTCCTTCAGTGCAGTTCTGGCTTGCCAGCTGCCTTAGCTGCAGGGAAATGCTTTACCTTGCACCTCTCTTTTGGAGGTTTAAGCTAAATCACGCTGTCTCAGCCAGGGCTGGTAGGAGCTCACACACAGTCACCGGCAGTTCCATGGTCTACGGGAACTCGTTACGCCTCCGTAACACGATCAGTGCTTGAGCAGAGCTGAGCAGGGGGTTGTGCTCACCTGGCTGCACGCCAGCATTGTTCACATGTGTCCTCTTTGTGATGGTGCGAGTTCTCACAGGCAGACGGTGGGGCCACAGGTGAGCACTGCCTGGTAGCCTCTCGGATTGGACACCTGAAATTCTTCGAGAATAGGAGAATACTTGGGACAAGACACCCCCTTTCTCTTTCCTCTCGTGCTTCTTGATAGTCCTGCACTGGGAGGTGCTGGGAACGTTCCAAGCATATTACGCCTTCTCCCTCTCCCTCTTCCTCTCCTCACGGTTCATTTTTAGTGCTCCCCCTGCCGTGCTGGGGATGGGATAGGAGCTGGCGAGGAGAAGGGCAGGGGCTGGCTGTGTCCCGGCCCCAGGCCCTGAGGAGGTGGCTCTGTTTTGCAGATGGAAGATGAGGACTCCATCCTGCCCCGCAAGCTGCAGGCAGCCCTAGAGCACATTTTGGAGCAGAGGAATGAGCTGGCGAGCGACAAGGAGGAGGGCCCTGTCAATGGCAAGCAGGGTAAAGCACGGTGCCTTTCAGCTTAAAACCATGTCTCTTCCTGCCTCTTTTTCTCCTGTTGCTTCTTAGGGGAAAACTAGGCTTGTATTGAATTTAACACCACAGAAATTGGAGGTAGGTGAGGTTGAAGCTGTGTTAAATTTCCCACTGCACCAGGGACAATTCTCTTTGTGTGAAGAGAAACAATACTTATCCCTTCCTGGCTCTGTCCGTCCTTCCCTTACAGCTCCAGGGAACACCTGTATTCCTTTCGGGGGGGTCCCACAGGCTTCTCTCTGCTGCTGACCATGTGAGTGATGCAGGCTCCTTCGAGGGACTGTCCATCCGCAGAGCTGCAGGCTCGGACGCGGCCATGTGGCTCACAGGCAACTGGACTGAGACAGCTCTTTAGGGGGTAGTATAGGCATCTCCTGGTTGCAGGGGAGTCACGACAAAGCTTGGTGGCTTTCAAAGTAGTAGCAGCCTAGTATTCTTCTATGGCAAGCACTTCCTAGGGTGCTGTCTCTCTTGTGCAGCTTTTTCTGCTCAGGCTAGATCTTAAAAAGCCAGGGAGTTTGTGCCCAGGGCTTTTCCTAGCATGTCCTCACTGCTCCCTCTTTCTTTTCTCCTTAGAGACTAGCCCTTTGAATGAGGTGGTGTCCGAGGCCTTTGTCCGTTTCTTTGTGGAGATTGTCGGCCACTACTCCCTCTTCCTGACCCCCACCGAGCGAGAGGAGCGGACCCTGCAGCGCGAGGCTTTCCGCAAGTCCGTCTCCTCCAAGAGCCTCCGACGCTTCCTGGAGGTCTTCATGGAGACGCAGATGTTCGGGGGCTTCATTCAGGAGCGGGAGCTGCGGAAGCAGGGGGTCAGAGGTGAGGGGCTCTGCCTGAGCTCTGCAGTCATGGAAACTCTGCTGTTGCTCCCACGAGAGCTGGGAGGTGCTCGCCAGCTGCCAGCTCCATCCCCAGCACCGTGGCTGGAGGCTGCAGTGTCTGTGCAGGGATGCCAGAAGGGAGGTGCTAGGGCAGCGCTAGCGCAGGCTGACAGTTTGTTCTGACACCCCTGTGCGGCCTTCAAGAAGTCACTTGGAGATTTTTTTGTCTCTTGTTTCCTTATCTTCCCAAAGGGGCACATTGCCTCACAGGAGCGTGGTGAGACATACTGTTCGCACAGTGCATGGGAACCGGCTGCAGGAGAACAGGGACTTTTTGTGCATGATCTGATAGTTTCTCGTTGAGGTTGGGGTTACAGGCACGCTTCGCCACTGCAGTCAGGAACATAAGCAGTACCCTCCATGTGTGTGCCTCTTCCATTCCACGTTGAATTCCCATCAGGACCATCACAGAGGGGGTACGCTACTGGAACGACCCCTTCCCAAATCTAGAGGCTGGACTAGTTATGGCTGTTTTGGCTAATAGAAAATATGGATGCTCATGTCCTTCCCAGAGCTCCTCCTGTTTTTTCACTCCTGTTACCCCACAGTCCCAAAGGCTCTACAGGCAGCTGAAGTTTCTCATCCCTGCTGCTGCTCGGTGCTGGCTTAGCAGTTTCCTCCCAAGCACTAATAAGCAGTGGACGCTTGAATAGGTAGCTGAGTAAAAGAGCAGCGTGGTAAATCCCATGTGACAATTCCCCAGATGATCTCACTTTCTGGACTTAGCCGTGTTCGTAGCAGAATGAACGGAGGTTTTGTCTCTCCCTGTGCGAGGTACAAAAGCTCAGTCAGCCTTGCAGTGGGGAGGGAGGAGGCAGACCAAAGCTCCTGTCCCATATCTAGGCTCATCTGGTGGAGAAGGTGGGGTGAGTTGTTCCCTCTCGTGTGCAACAGTTTATTGGTAAGCCGGGACAGTATGCTTTCAGATGGGCGTTCTTACTTTTATTTATAGGGAAGCAAAATAGTAGTTGTTGACTTCTTTCTTTCTGCAGGTCTGTTTGAGGTACGGGCTCAGGAGTACCTGGAAACACTTCCCAGTGGGGAGCAGAGTGGAGTCAATAGGTTCCTGAAAGGCCTAGGTAAGGAACCAGCAAATCCCTTGGCTTCTCAGGGGGCTTGGGCTTCTTGTTACCTTCAGGTTTGGCAGCAGAGAAGCTGCTGAAGGGTGGCAGGACTCTGCTAGTGGCTGCGTGTGCTCTGAACCTTGAGTGATCAGTGCCTGGCCATGTATCCCTGCTCTGGCACGCTGTTGGCTCTGCCCTCTGGTCTGCCACTTGTCTGAAGGCTGGTGGAGAACCAAATTTTGGGCGGTGAGCTACATCTGTGTCTTCCAAAGGGTCTGAGGAGGCAATGGAGCAACCAGTGACTTTGGGATGGTGGATGCAGTTCCTGATGGGGGGATGGTGGATGCAGTTCCTGATGGGGGGAGTGACACAGTCTCCATGGCCTTCAGGTTTGCCCTGAGGGATCAGCGGTGGGAATTGCCCAGGAGTATCCTAAGGTTGAAGCCATTTTCCAGTAAGAGGAGCTAGACGAGAGCTCCAGACTGAGGTTAGAAGTCCTTGATAAGTCATTGGACACCATGACTAAGAGAGTTTGATCTTCTGGTCAGATCGCATCCCTGGCTCTCTTGCCTTTTCTTGGCCATTTAAGAGCAGCAACGTCTGTGGGGCTGGTGTGCCCTGCCTCTTACCCACACACACTCTGGCCAGGTGAGCTTAGTAATACGTTCACCTTCCAGGACTGCAAATGGGCTCTGGAACGTGTGCCTGGGGACTTGCAGGGTCCCAGTCTGCAGCGCTGCTCCCAGGGGGGTGGGCAGAGCTATGGCCTGCTCTGTAGGCACCTGCTTGAGCTTTGCAGGGCAGGTGGCTGTGGATAAGGACCCAGGGCTGGCAGCAGGGGCAATTCTCTGCATAGACTTGCTTGGCTGCTGGTGGTGGGGAGAGCAACACTTGTTTTCCCTGTCACTGTGGGGACTCCATTTTCCCTTCTCTGTCTCTCCAGGTAGCAAAATGAAATTTCTCCACAAAAAGTAAGAGCGAAGCACATCCTCGTTCCACAGAAGAGAATGGCTTTACCATTTAACAGCAATAAATCAGACTATTATCAACCGTTCCCATTCAGCCTGCTCCCAGGAGCCAACAGCCTTGGGCGAGCTGACCACAGCCGGGACGCGCTCGCACAGACGCGTGCTGCCGCAGGAAGATTTGATGGCTGCAGGGCTGCCGGGACAGGTTTCTGGATATTTACAGTACCATGCACTGGACCAAGCACTCTCCGAACTCTGCACTAGCACGTTGCAGGCATCCCAGCAGATTGGATCTCTTAGTCAATTCTTTGTTTTGTTGTATTTTTCTATTTATATTGGGGTTAGAACAATTATTAACCGATGACTCTTGCCCTGCCTCCTCTCTCCGCCTGGCGCTGCAGGAGGCCAAAGCAGGACTCCCACGGCACTGAGCAGGCAAAGCTCAGGCGTGGAGGAGGGTAGGAACAGAGATGTATGGAAATAGGTCTCTGCAAAGCGAGGACGCCGAGGGCTGCAGGGATGATGTGGACTGACCAGGAGGAGCTTCCAAGCAAGGAGAGGGGTGAGGGGGAACCACTAAACCTACTGAGGACTTGATGGGCCAGCCAGCTCCCCGGGTGGCTGTGCCAGGGGGTCCTGGCACGAGGAGAGGCCTTTCCTTACGCAGTGTAATTAAAAGTGAGTGGTATAAAAGGCGTGTGGACCCTTGGTGTTTTGGGGAGGGGGACGAGCTGTGTCTGCCCACCAGCCCACCTGGTGCCGAGCGTGAGCCGGAGAGGACATCTAGCAGCTGAGCCCTCAGCTTGGCCAAGCCCTCGGCTTCCCCGTGAGCCTCGCAGCCTGGGTGGCCTCGTTCCCTTGCCTGGCTGCTTGCAGGGGGAGCCCAAAGTGGAGCTCACCTGCAGGGTCTCACCTGGGAGACCCGCTTCCCGAAGATCAGACGGGCTCTCCTCTCCCGTCTCAGGTATTGCTGCCGGGGAGCGTGGTAGGAAGCAGGCAAGGGCAGCGTGCCGCCTGCTGCCTTCTGAGCTCCTGGTTGGGGAGGAGGTAGGACCTGCTGTTGCCCCCCTCCTGCTCGTTTCTCCTCTGTTTTGGTGGGGAGGTGTCAGGGGAGGCACATGGAGGTTGGGAGGGGGGCAGTGAGGGCTCTTTTCCAGCTGGTGCGAAAGCTGCTTTCCTTGCACCGCTTGTGAGGGCAGAGTCAAGAGCAGCTGGAGCATCCCTGGGAGAGGACGCTCTCTCTGCCCTTCGGAGAGGAAGCTCTTCTATGGGTAGCTCTTCTATGGCCTGAAGGGAAATCTCTTCCCAGCTCCCGAGGGGTTGCAGGGTGGGAGCTGCGTGCGAGTACCCCTCGCTGTGGGCGGCAGTGCTACGCTGGGCTACGCAGGGCTGCCAGAGGTTTTGAAAGTGGTCCGGGTGCCCCTGTGGTCAGCGGGCTTTCCCAGGCGAGAGGGCCTTGTTGACCAGCAGTGGGGTTCAGAGGAGCTGACCTCCACTCGGTAACAGAGGGGTAGCTGTGCGTCCTGTGCTGCTCTGTGAATCTTTTGAAGCCTGCGTTTCCAAAGTTTCCTACAGTGGCAGCCTCTTCCTTTGCTGTGCTTAAGGACAGAGGAAATGGGTTGTGATGGGTGGTGGCAGGAGCAGGCAGCTGGGTGGGTGGAGAGGTGGAGGGGTGAGTGCTTGGAGAGATGGTGCTTCGCTGGCTCCCGGTGTAATGGGGCTGTTATGTCTGTGACATGTGCCACTATCTGGGGACCAAATAAGCTGGGCAAATGGCTCCAGGTGGAGGGGGGGTTGGCCCAGATGACCTCCAGAGGTCCCTTCCCACCTCAACCCCTCTGTGGTTCTGTGGTGAGCACCATAAATGCAGGACAGCAGTTGTGCCATGCCGGGCAGGTGGGCAGCACCTGCAGCTCTACGCTCCCCGGCTCGCGTGCAGGGACAGTTGAAGCAGCGATACCAGGGTCAGAGAAGCCAACAGCATTTGTCTCCCCACCGGGGGTCAGGCTCCTGCAGGGGTGGCCAGGCGGAGGGTCTGGGGGGCTGCCCCTCGGGTATGCTGAGGAGAAGTGGCACTACTTAAAGCCTAGCCTGTCACAGGAGGTGATGGTGGCCCGCCAAAGGAAACTCTGGTGGAGTTCAAGGTGAATCAAATGGTGTGTTTTGGTTCTCTTTTAAAAAGGTGTTTTTAATGGTAGCAAAGTGGGGTTTTGCAAAGCTGGGATGCACCCACACATGCAAAGGCAGCCAGGATGCCTGCAAAGCTTTGTGGGGTGCTAATGAAGCTCATCCTGTGGCTCAGCTCAGGCATCCAGAAGCAGGTGTCCTACGTGGTCCCCCGCTGCCAAGCCTGTGCCCGGGGGCTCTGCGTTCCCCTTATCAAGTGACGTTTTCAACAGCGTGGGACTTCACCTTCCTCGGCAGGTGCCGTGGTGAGGAGCTGGGTGGGTTTCTGGGGCTGCTGATGCCGACAGGCTCCTTAGCTCAGCTTGAACTTGCACGTGAGCATGCCGAGATACTGGCAGCTTTTACTGCAACATCCTACTCGCTCAAATCCAGATGGGTTGTGAAATAGCCCCGTTTGTCTCATCTGGGGGCTGCAAGTGGGCTCCGCCAGCACGCGGCTCTGTGGCCACTCACTGCTTTCGTTAGCAGCTCTCAGGAAAGCGGGAATCAAGCCTACATAGTGTACAAAATCCAGGGGGGTGTTAAAAAACAGCGGCAGGAGAAGTGAAAGAAACATTTACAGCTGTGTCATTAAGGATTTAAAATGAAACTTGGACAGAGAGCGTTGGTCTCCAGCTGCAGGACAGCCGCCCCAGCTTTACGTCGAGCCGTGTTGTTCCGGGATGAGCAGGACCCTGCGCCCCTCAGGGCTCTGGATGCTTTGGAGGAATCCACCTGCGAAGAAAAGCCGTAAGACTGGCTGTGCGGGGCCTGACCACGGGTTCCTGTGCCCTCCCGTGGAGGCTGCCACCAGCAGACGCCCAGAGAAGACCGTGTGAACAGAGCACATATACTGGGTGCACCCTATATGTACGGTATATACTATATATACTGTATATACCCAGAACATTATACTTGTCTACTGTATGTCCCACAACCACGGGTTTCCCGCACCAGAGAGCTGGTGTCTGTGTGTTCAGTAGCCTTGGATGAGTTTCTCCTCCATGACCACGTGTATGTGGGTGTAGACAAATGTGCTGAGGCAAGATGCCAGTCCGGGGGCAGTACGGATATACCGAGGGGTACTGGAGAACCGGGACGCTTGCTCTGCGTGGTTAAATGTTAAAAGCTGTGATCTCTGCTCCCTGATGGTCCCTGGTTAATTAAGCAGCTCGCACACACCACCGTGAGCAGCTCTGAGGGGCTGGGAGCCCGTGACGCCCGGGAGAGCCATGCTTGTCAACTCCCAAGCCACCGGCTAAACCCTGTTCCCCTCCTTGGCTTCCCCACACGGGCTGTTGGCGTCCTGCAAGGGCTCAGGGGGCCGGGCAAATCCCAGCTCTTACAGATACTTCTTGGAACGTCCCATTCACTATACAGTCGTCCGTTCATCGCTGACAGTGGCCGGTGCCGGCGGGACAGGAGGGAGCCCTGTGCAGCTGAATTTAGGGGACGAGACCCTGCCCTGCGCAGGGTAGGTCCGATTTGGGTTTGGAGGGGTGTAGCCGAAGGGCTGTGCTTGCAGGTGGCTGCGTGTGGGGGCCCCCGGTGCCAGTGGCCAGGGGGCTTGCAACCTACCTCTCTGCCTGGAGACGGCTTTCAGGTGGCAGGTGCCGGCGGGCGGCTTGCAGGTGTAGAGCCCCAGGCAGCCGCCGCAGTCCGAGGGCTTCTGGCAGGGCCGGGACTGGATGCTGTGGCAGGAGTGCTGCAGGGGGAGGGAGAGAGGTGGCTGTGGTGCCGGCGTCCAGCCCTGCCCAGCCCTGGCCTGGGACCCCCTCCCAGACACAGCCGTGCCATCGCTCTGTGCTCATGCTGCTGAGAGCCCCGGCCCCGAGGAGCCTGTGCCATACACAGAGATGGTTTCTGCGCAGGCTTGGGCTGCCTGAGAGCAGCCTCTCATAAAGTCAGAAGGTTTCCTTTTGGGGTGTGCATGCCCCACAGCCCGTTAGTCAGTCATTTTGGGGTGACGTGAACTGCTCCGCCACGGGACCGCGCTTGCCGGCGGCTGTCGGGTCCAGCATGCTCGAGCTGACAGCGATGCAATGCCTGGGGGTGAGATGAGCTCAAAAGAGCCTCTTCATCTCTCCCAGACGGGCAGGCTTGGAGAGGCTCTCGTTAGAAAGCAAAGCCAAGTGGCAGAAGATTACACGATATACTGGGATGAGCATTTGCTGCTGGATGTTTGGTTTCCATTTAGAACGGTAAAATAATGCAGTAAAACCTGCAGTAGTGGGACAAGCTGCTCACCAGGCTACAGAGCAGCAGCTTCATGCAAGGAGCTGGAGAAGTGGGGGCCCAAGGAAGCAGTCGCAGGGGCAGCTCGTTACTGCTTTTGGCAGAAAGCACACGAAGCGGCTGGGCCCCATGGCTGAAGAGCTGCCGCCTGTGCGGCACAGGTGGGTGCCCCCGGCCCCCCTCCTGGGCATGGCGTTTTGGGACACACAACCAGACCTGCACTCGCCTCCTGACCTGCTCACCGCCTGCGTGCATGGCCGTCAGCTCTGCTCTAAGCCTCACCAGGTACCAGATGGGGTTTTAGGATCGTCGCTGCCCACCACCCTTGTCTGCACCACAAGCTGAACAGCGCTGTGAGGCCGTGTTCCGGCCGGCACTTTCACGCTCGGCTCATGAGGAATGGCCCGAAAGCAGCTTTTCTACCCGATGTTTGCAGGGACGTGGCACGCTCGGCAGCTGCTCCTGCTGCCCTCAGTCCTATCTGCTTTTTACATCCCCACGGTGCCACGAGGACTGCCGGGCAGCAAGGCTCTGCACGGGGGTCCTGGGGCTTGGGTGTGCACAGGGGACCCAGTTTGGAAGCTGGAGGGCTGGCTGAGCTGCTCAGGCAGGTACCGCCAACGTGAGGGCAGGCAGTAGCAGCCCATGGGACACAGTGCGGGTGCAGCAACCCTCTGCCTGGAGGGGAGGTGCCACTCCAGTCCTGCTCTCCCGAAACCCCAGCCTTGGCTGCCTGGCGTGGGTGTATAGCCAAACACCTGCAAGCGTTTGGGTGCTAAAACTGCTGGGAGCTCAGGGCATGGGGCTGTGCCGGGAGGGTGCTCTCCTTTCCCTGCATTGCAGCGTGGCAGTGCGTTTTGGGGCTGTCCTGCCTGGTTTTGGTGTCTCCGTGCTGCACGGACCTGCCAGAGCCGCTGCTGGCTCCCCGTTATAACAAGTGCCAGCGGCCAGCGACATCCTGCCCACCCTGGAGGAACCCGCGGAGCTGGGAAGGACCCGTTTCTTTGGCCCCGTCCTCTTCGTCAGCGCTCATAGCACCATTATGTGCGGCCCCTCCGTGCCCTGCAGACGGATCAGCCGAAGGGGCTCACTGAGCTGCCCGACCCCGGGGTCAGGAGCGGGGGGCTGGCGCTTTCCCTCACTCCCGGTCCCCCTGCAAACCCTCCGTGCAAACCCTCACCCTCGCTGGCCGAGGGTAAGTTGTGCTTACCGTGTCCCCGTTGAACTTCCCGTGGCCCTTCAGGTGATGGCTCAGCCCCGGGCTCCTGCTGCGGGAGGGCTGCGGTCGCAGGCTCCGGGGCTTGCCAGGGGGGTCCTGCTTGCTGCTGCCCAGGGGGGGCTTGGCCATGGCCTTGCTGGGGGACTCAGAGCTGGGAGGGACCTCTCCCACCAGCTCCCACACACCGGACGGGGGGCGGCTCCCCTCCCATCCCTGCCCGGGCAGGTTGTCCCCTCCATCTCCCGGTGGCCGAGGGTCTTCTCCATGGCCCCCAGCTCCTGGCTGCCTCTCTGGGGCACCGGCCCGGGCCCCCAGTGCCTCAGACGGTGCCGAGGCCGAGGACAGCAGCACCAGGAGGAGTGCAGCGACCGTCAGTGCTGGGCTCTTCATCCTCGGGGCCTGGCTTCGCTTGGGGTCCTCCTGCCCGGACGACGATGTTGGAGGCAGGAGCAGAGGTGGAAGCTGCCTCTCTTCCCTACCACTGGATCCAGCCGAAGTCATTTTTATAGCGCAGGGACCTACCCTGGGGGCACAGCCCTTTTCCCCCGCCCCTGCTGTGTCCCACCTCCCCGCATGCGAGCAAACCCGGCTGCTCGTGTGGGCCCCCATCCCCCTCCCTTGCAATCCCAAACGCCCCAGCACCCTCCCGCCGCAGCCACCCTGTCCCCGCTTCGTGACGGGTACGCACTGCCTGAGCGCACAGAGTGTTTGAGCTAAACCACGCTTGCAAGCAATGTCTTTGTAAAGGAGGGGGCTGTCGGTAAATGTTTGTGTGTGGGAGAGGGAGAGAGGATGTATAAGATCAAAATGGGTCCCTTTGGCCTCTGAAAAGGCAGCTGTTATATTTTCATTTTGGTTTCCTAAGGAGTTAGTGCCGATGTGATACAGCTTTGTCAGTTCTCCAGCCCACCCCTCGTGCCTTCTCAGCTCTTCGCCCAGTTTTAGCCAAATCTGATGGAAGGGCGGCAGCTCAGAGGGAAGGAGTTGCTACGAGCCTGGTGAAAGTGGTCTGGGTCGAGGGAAGACACCCACTTAATGCCTCCATCCATTGCAGTGGGAGCTCATTTCTTATTAAAAAGCAGAGCCCGCACGGGAAAGTTGTGTTTGACCAAGCTTTGGTTGGCTTTTGTGTCGTGTGAGATACCAGTGATCTGCTCCTCAGTCACGGGTCCTCGCCAGTGGGTGACCTCTATATGAAACGAAGGGTGAGTCCGTACTCCAGGCTTACTATCCATCAGGTTCAAAAACCAGCCAGCACCAAGACCCAGCTCCACTGGAAATTAGTTTTAATGAGTTTCAGTGTTCACCAAACTGTTGGCTGATTACCCACAGCGACCGCAGTTGCATCCTGTGCACATCAAGTGTGGGAGAGAGGTCATCCGTCCTCATTCCTTCCATGGGACATGCCCTTGCTCCCTAACACTTGTCCGTATTTGGCATCTCTCTTGGATGGGGAAGGGATGGCACCCTCCAACACGTCACGTCCTCCCCGTCAGCACCTTCTTGGACAAAAGGTTGCAGTCACAGTCCTGAGCATCAGGACTATCCCCTTCCCCTCAGCCCCACTTATGAGGAGGGAGGGTCAACCCCAGAGCCTTTTTCCCCCTGAGTTCTGGCTCCTTATCCACCAAATGGCAACATCTGCACGTGCACGGGGCTGCAGGAAAGATGCTTTTAGTTCAGGAATGTTCTGTGTACCTGCTGAGGAGGGACTGACAGTGCTGGCTTTGGACACAGCATTTGGGTAGGATGCAATTACCGCTTCCAGCCAGAAGATAGCTCTGAATTAAAGAGCCGGGCAGGACGGGGCAGCAGTCACGCCACTGCAGCCTCCACCGCCTCCAGCCGCTCCAAGGACAGATTTCCAGCGTGAAAAGTGTCTGTGGTGCATCATCCTGCTGGGAGGAAGGACCCTGAAGGATGTAGTGAGTGTTTTCGTGCCTGTGTAAAGCTGAGAGACAGTTCCCTCTGTCCTTCCATGGCTTCCAAGTTAAAAAAGAAAACCATTCGCTGCAGCAGGCTCTTCTGCAGCATTGCCAGCCCATTTCCCTGGGTGTGAGCAAAAGGAAGGTAGGAGGCGATGCAGGAGACCAGAGAGCTGATTTCTATATATCTGCTGCTATTATTTTCTGTATAGACAGCAAAGGTGTACTAGCAAAACACAGGTATTTTCATGCATGGCTCTTGTGATGATGAACTGGGACACCGCAGCTGGTGTAAGGCTGTACGGGAGAGGGAGGCCATTTCACAGACGCTGTACCAGAAGCCTGTGCTGGACCCTCTCTGTCCCGTCCTCCCCAGGACATCATTTCAGTGTTTGTAATTGCACAGCGGGCATTCCGCTGTGGACGGGGATGAGTTCACGTGGTCACTGGCCGTCTTACCTCTGATGTGGGGAATGGCTCAGCAGCCTCGAGCCAGCAAGCATCCCCATGAGACCCACAGAGAGGTCCCCTTCCACTTGCCCACTGCCAGCCCTTGTTACTCCCCTGTCAGCCACCGACGGTCCTGTGTAAGACTGCAAAAACAGAGGCAGAGCTGGTGTCTTCCCACCCTTGAGTTTAGTCGCTCAGGGGCTGGAAGACATCTAGAAGAGGTATCTCTGGGAGATAAGTTACACAACGGAAGAGTGAGAAGCTGATTTCCATAGCCAAGCTGGCTACATCAGCTAATTGTCAAAAGGCTGTGGACCAGACCTAATTTGTATAAAAATGATCTAAGTGTAGATGTCCTTGTTAACGAGGATGCTGGAGGGGTTAAAGGCAGAGGGATCACCATGCAGCTCTAGCCTGGATAGGGTCAAGGAAGCTCCTCTCTGTTCCTGCCTTTGCCGTGGACCCACCGTGAACTTGGCAGAGTCATTTGAGCTACACAGCTTGAGCGCCCACCTGTAAACAAGGGCTGTGCTTCCCCTCCTCCTGGGAAACAATATCATTAGCTTGAGATTCAGCAATGGTATCATGAGACTTCTCGTTCCAGGGGGAAGGGAAGGTGTGTCTGAACGTTTTGGTCCCAGCAGGCAGTGCTCTGTTAGGATCCCATGCCTGCCAGTGCTCCTCTCCAGCCGGCCACGAGTGGGAAGTTTTCTGTGTCAAGTACCCAGTGGTTTGCCAAGTGGTCAGAAATGGAGGTGTGGAGAGAGGGGTTTGCTCCAACTCTCTGGGGGGGGGTGTGCGTGACGGGGGGGGGGTGTTTGCTCTCTTTTGCTTCAGACTTGACTGAAGGAGGAGGAAGGAAGTGCTGAGTTCAGAGGAATGTGTGTGGAACAAGGGGCAGTCATCTTTTAAAGGCCCAGCTGTCCCCTGGCTACCCCTCTTCAATTAATCTTGCCTGCTTTATCCAGGGGCATTGGACTTCAGAGCAAGAAAGTGCAGTGCTTGCTGGCTGGCTTGGGAAGACTGATGAGGTTGTCCTACAGTGTTATATGCTTGCCACAGGTTGTGGTCCATGGGACCTCCGAGATAGAAACAAAGAGTGAGCAGCAAGAGAGGCTGTTGCTGCTGGGCCCACCTCAAGAGACATGGTCCTGAAGATCTGGGAGTTGGTGACAGAGGAGCTGCCATGATAATGGACAACAGTGACACAAGGTGGAGGAAGGGAAAAATCCCGCAATAGGAAATCTAGAAGGACTGGAGGTTCAGGGAAGCAGGAGGTCTGCAAGACCAGAAACCAGCTTTTCTTTACAAAAAAGAAGGTCCCTGGGTTGGGGCCTCCTTCCCTGAGGGTTTACTCAAGACCAAAACAGATGAGTGTTCCTCTTAGAGGGGGAGATGAAATAAACTCTCAACAGGCAGTAGACAGAAGAACCAAGCTGTGGTTGCTGTAACCCACCAAAAAAAAAAAAAAGAGAGGGAACACCAGCAGACAAACATGAGTGTGAACAGTGCAATACCAGTTGTCACCATTGACGCTTCACCTCCCAAAAGGTAGCATGCACCGAAAGGCTAAGTCCCCTGGTCAGCAGCCAGCTTTTGAGCTCTAAGCTCAAAACACAGCCCAGTTCCTGGAAATAGCAATGCTGGGAGTGCGAGGAGGTGATGGATGAGAAAGCCATGGTGCTCTAGTCCATCTTCCATACCTTCACCTCTGGCCAGCTCCTGCTCTTGACTTGCTCCTGGCTGACACTGGAAGTGCTGATTTCTGGGGAAATGGGCTCGTAGGAACGGAGAGACAAGCTTGCAGCAAGAAGACCCATCCGGACACAGGTATCTGTGTCATGCTTAGCAAGCATCCCTGCAAGGATTCCCGCCATTAAGCTGTGGAGAGAAAGAAAGGCAGTTTTGAACACTGGGGAACAGCTTTGACCTCGGGAACATGGCCATTCATTTGTAAGAGAATTCATTTGGACCCAAACCAACACTTACAGAAGCAGAATATGTCACACAGGAGGGGTGAGGTTATAATGAAAAGTTTCTGCTTTTTTATATTTATTTTTAAATTTGGAGTAAAAACCAGTGCTATTTATTCGCATTTTACTTGCTTCTCATCTGAGAAGTTGAGATACTTTCCCATTCCACCACATTTTCTTTTCTCCCCAGTTTTCCAGGTGAGGCAGGAGAAAAGAAAGGAGTCTAAGAAGGGAAGAATCTGTTTTTCCCTTCCTCTCTAATTATTTTGTCACTTCTCTGCTCCTTGTTGGTGCCTCATTACATTTCCTCCTGTCCCCAAAGGGGTGGATAGGAAGAGGGGTACAGTTTCCATATATATGTGAGTGGGGCAACAGAAACAGCTGGAAAAAGAAATCCAAAGCTGAAATGAGATCGTAGATTCAGATTTTTGTAAACTTTAGATGTGGTTTTCCATTTGAGATTTCCCAGTAAAAATGATGTGAGTGCTTGGAACAGCAGCGGTCACCCACAGGCCCTCACAAGGCACCGAGGAGGCCATCAGGAGAAGGGGATGACTTTGCCATCTGCCTGGCTTGCAGGGGAAGGCTCTGCTGAGGCATGGGTATGTGCATGGGAACAACTACTGTTTTTTCATAGCTAAATACAGTAATGATGCTCGGAAGCTAGGAACGGACAAAGGAGAAGTGAAAGAGAAGGGAGAAGATAATGACATCTGAGAGGAAGAAGCAAGGACAGGAAAATGTGACAGCAGGGAGCATTAATGAGCAAATCCCTGGGGAAGGGAAAAAGATCACTTTTTTTTTTTCACTCTGACTAATTACCTCAACATCTTTTTATCCATAACAAAGGCATAGAAGATTATGATTTCCATAAACCATTCAATCTCTCAACAGCTCCAGCAGTTCAGAGTAAATATTTGGGGGAGCATCCCCTAGCAATGCCGTGTGCAGGCACGCGGTGTTATGTTGTCACGGCAGCCAGGAGCAAGGAGCAAACAGCCGCTGCTCCCTGCACACACGCACGGCTCCTTGGGCAGCATCTCTGGAGCCGCAGGAGAGCTGCAGGGCCAAAGTGAGGCGTGAAGTGCCCTGGATCACTGAGTCGGGGCGCGCAGTGTCCCCTGACCAGTGCTTCAAAAGTGCGAGGGTTCCCGGGGGCTGAGCCGTGAATGTGTTACAGCCCCGGGTCATACCCTGCCGCGTAGTCCCTTGAAAGCGCCAGCAGGCTGGGCTTGGGCAACTTTACCCGTTTATATGCTGTGGAGATGGCTTGTACGTCAATGTAGTGTCCCGGCATTTCCAGCCTGTTTTGGCACTCCTAATCTGTAGAACGGGGATTTCTGCAGCCCAGCGGTGCAGCTGGGGTTACCAGGAAGGAAAACCCCAAATGAACAAGAGGACTATGAAAATTCCCACATGGACCTGGGGACTCTGGGGAATGGGATTTCCAGACCAATATTACTTCAGGAATGGAAGCAGTAATGGGCCCCTAGCTTTCAGATAGCTTTGGAAGGAAAAAACTTCAAGTACTCCTGTGTAACTCAGTGGAGGTGTTTGGCAGTGGCGCACTTTCTCTCACCTTTGGTCTTCCTTTAAATTAATCTTTTAAAAAGAGAAAGGAAACCATAAAGAAGATGTTTAGTTTACATCAGCCTCTAGAAAAAATTGTCCCGCTGTAAGGGGTAGTTGTGTACCGAGCAGATGGTGCAGAGAGGAGGCTCTGTCCCTGGAGGGGCTGGCAGAGGTTGGGCACATCTGCTAGAAGTAGTGAGCAAAGCTGAGCTTTCCTTAGGACAGGCTGGCCCTGGGAGGACCCAGCCTCCATTCCACTGCTGTTACACTCACTGCTCCGAACAACACTTTGGTCTTCTTGGAGAAGACCAGCTTGCAGCTGCAGTCAACTCATCTCAGAGGTGACTTGGGACACAAGGAGTGTGTCCTGGTGTTAAGAGGGTTAACTAGCTTGGCAGGAAGTTATCCATTGATCCTAACTCAAATGTTGAGGATGCTGTTAAGTTTCAAAAACAATTACTTTTCATTCTGCCCAGTCATAAAAGAAAAAAGAGGTGTTGCTATGTTGAGTTATTGGTAGGTAGGAGTAGAAAAATAAAAGGAAGTATCTGTCACATACAGCCTTTTGGTCTAGCCCAAGGCAATGAAAGGATAGAATCAATTATTGTAGTGTATGAAGCAAGAAGAAAAAAAAACCACCCTGACTACTACATATAGTTTGACAAGTTAACAAGGAGCATAATAAAATATTACTCGGACAGACTGAGAATTGATCAGTGTGCTAAGAATGATACCTGTCATTTCCTACTCCTATGTACAGAGTTGTGTGAACAGCTAGGCGAATTATACAGCAGACTCTTTTGAAGCATGAGCTATTGCCAGAGGCAAATGCAGAACCTGATGAAATGCTTTTACAGGGCGATTTTAGCTACTGAGTGGCAGTCCCACTTCCACTGGAGAAGCGTGGAAGTAAAGCAGTTAGTAAGACAGCTTTGATGTAAGGTGGTTTACTTTGCTTTTAGCAGCTCAGCCCGGACTACTTCAGAACTACTAAATTGGCTACATGAAAGGCTTGGAGCTTAAAGAAAAGACTGGCTTCCGAGATGCTTAGGGGGACATTTTTAGCAAGCCTTGCAAGGAATCACAGTAACCAGTCCTGTTCTTGTGTCCTTAGTGTCTGTTCCTCAAACAGCAGAATGTCGTTTGCCTTTGCAGTAGAATTTCAAAGAAATCCGATTATGGCCCTTCCCCATTTCGCTGGAGAAGACAAAGTAGTGAGCAATATACCTGTCGCCGGCTCCTGAGACGTTGACTATCTCCTCCCTGCTGATGTGGATGGCGGGGTAGTGGGTGGCACAGAGGCTGGCAGCGGCAGTCTGGGGGGGGAGAGAAGGGAAGTTAGTGGGAATTGCCCAAGCTGATACGGCCTGATGTGTCTGATGCCATCCAGACCTGCACAGATGCCAAAAAAAGAAAAGGGGAAAAAAAAAAAAAAGGCAATAATCTTTTTTCACACTTTGAAAGAGATCAGTGATTTAAATGAAGCTTCCTGAAAATGAAGCTTGCACTCATGAATATTCACGGTAAGCGCATTTAAAACTAGCTGACTATAAACACTGCTGCTAGGAGCCAGCAGTATACGGACAACTTGATTTTCTTTCAGAGCTGTGTATTCCACCCCCCCAAAACATACATTTGCCAGCAGTGATGCCACGTGTCCCAGGACTGCTGCCATGCCACCAGAAATAGCAACGGTGCTATATGGTCCCAGAAAGAAGCAACTGAGAGCTTAGAGGTTGTTTTCCATGGCCTTACCTGTTCGTGAGCTCCTGGACGAAGCGAGATGCTCCCTCCCAGGCTCTTGCCACACAGGAGGACTCCGTGAGCGCCGAGGGTCACCACCACACAGCGCAGGTGGGCCAGCAAAGGGCGGGTCAGGGCCACTGCAGTCTGGACAACATCCTCCAACCTGGATGGCAGCTCTTCAGAGAGCAGGGAGGAAAAAGTGTGGTATAAATTTAAAGGTCCTCAACTGGCCTTTTTATGGGCTGGCAGCCCATTTATGAGCACCACTACTACTATTTATGAGCGCTACTATTTATAAGCACTTCTGAAATGTGGTTGATATAATTTTTTTTCTTTAAATCACAGGAAACATGGAATTCTCCAGTGTTAGACTTCCATACTGTACCTCTATCCTATGCTGAGGAAATCACCCCTCATGGGACTAAACATGTGTCTGTAGAGATCAAAAAAACTTTCATGAAGCATGACTTCCTTGTCTTAATGCTGTTGGGTTTCCACCTGCATGTGGTGGGGTATTTAATTTCTGCAAAGGGTGTTACGGTGGGGACAGGTGCCCTCAGAGCATCATGCTTCAGAGACATGTTTACAAACCAGAGATTTTTCCTGTTTAGCTGATGAAGTGAGGCAAATGGGATCTCTGGTTTTGGACAAGAAGCCACCCCAGGCCTACTGTGCTCTTTGACAGCTCATCAGCCCGGCTGGGGCCGTACAACCCATGCAGAGATGGCTGTAAGGTGGAAGACACCAAGAGTGCTTATGAATCCCCACTGTGTTATAACCCAATCTGCTTGAAATAGGGGCTGGAGCAGAAAATGCTCTTCTCCAGGATCTAGGTTATCTCAAAGTGTGACTGACCCTTCTGAGTATTCAGTACCTGCTGGCAGAGGGTTCCCGAGGGTCCGATTTATTGCTCTTAGCTCTTGCAGGTTGGGGGAAACATATGTGAGCGCTTTCCAGTTGTCTGAGAGGAATGGCTTAGAGGCCTTGTTCTCATCTGTTGGCTCATAGCACACTTCAAAACAACATTGCAATTGGTTAGTTAATTAATTTATTAGTTGCTCATCTCTATGTCAGAGCAGGATGCAGCACAGAAGGCTTAGCGTGATCTGCACAACTGGGGTCATACATGTAATCTGTTAGAAACTTAAATACTATTTCCCCTATGCCTGGGACAAGGTCTCCCAAGGTTTCCTTTCCGGTGCTCAGCAATGACGCTGTTGCTACTGGCTCTGGAGTGATATAATCCGACTTCGGTTTTATTACTCCTCTCAGCTGGTTTTGGAGCCTCTGCCAGGTTTTAAGACCATTGCCTCCTTCTGCAGGATTTGCTTTTAAAGATGAAGGCGTAACTCCAAAGGTTTAGGAAGCCTTGTGAAGGGTCCCCAGCATACCAGGGGAGGGTGGTATGTATTTTATGGGAAGTAGGAGAGAAATCCTCTCAAAAGATGCTTTAGCATTTATTCAGAGAAGCAAACTATATTGCTGCTCAAACTGGCAGAAGCACGCACATTTGTGCTTGCCTTGAGATTAAAGACAAAGAGAGCAGCTTTCCCTGGCTCTCTGGCAGTGCCCAAGGGCTATAGCACCTACACTATGGGAAATGTGATTTAGCTGCACAATGAGAAAAACTCGGAGAAAGCAGAAATGTTTCATCCATTTGAAATAGAGTAGTAGTGTATAGAAAAGAGCGCTGAATAACACGACATGTCAGACAATAACTGGGTATCTCTAGCAAGCAGCAGTGGAGAGCTCTCAGGGTGTGTGGAGTGTCTTGGCACACACGCTCTTAGGAGCTATTGGGGCCAGGGCTGGGTGAATTCTCCTTACCTGCTAGCTGATGCTCTCTAGCTAGTTGGCAGACATACTGAATAGTGGAAAGAGGCACATTTCCATCAATGCAAACTAGCGGGGCCTGGCACAGGTTCTCCTTGAACTGGGACACCTAGTGAAAATCCAGGACACAGAGTAGAGACACCTTGAGTCATTGCAGGGGGACAAAATGATTGCTATTCAGACTCGGGATGTAGGATTTTCACTCGTATTGCAGCCCTTAGTTGCAGGCATAAGCCTAAAAGAGTGATTCCCTAAGGAAAATGGATTTTTCCATTTGTCTCATCTCCTCCCCTTCTTCTCCTTCCCCTGCTCCTTGCCATGAAGAGCTGGACTCAACTGGCAGGGCCCCTCCAGCAGAGAAAGGTAGTTGCTGGTCCTCACTAGACTACTTTGGTACCCGTGAGTCAGTCAGAGACCTACAGGGAAAGGGAATGCGGCGTTTAATGTCACCGGAGGATTCCCTGTGCTATGCCTGGCTTGACTACGCTTTTGCTTGCTGCGCGTGTCATTTAGATGTCCTCTGTGTGCAATGCCTCCTGAGACAGGTTGTACATCACAGTGTTTTACTCCTGGGTCCTACTGAATCGCATAGGGATGGGCCAGTGGAGCAGTAGGGTGGGGAGCTGCCGTTCCCTCCTTTGGCTCTCTGAGGCTGCTCAACCACTGCCTGAATGCCAGGCCAGTGCTATAGGCACTCATGCAGCATCCCTCCCATGTCTCTGCTAATCCTGGCGGAAAGAAGGGCTGCCAGAATGCACTTTGCAGCAGAAGATTGGTTCAGAGTTTCCACTGGCCACAACTGTTTCGTAAAGCTCAGGAGAATTAATCTGTCATGTAATGGTTTTCTGTGCCAAGGCTTGGGAGAGGCAGGGTGGGGATGGAAGTGGGAGCAATAACCATATTTTTCCCTAGGAGGTCTCCACCTTATGGGGATTCCACTGGTAAGTAAATTGCACTTAACTTCTATGTCACTGTCAGTCATGAAGCACAGGCTTTTGTTCTGTTGACAAAAGAATGAGTAGGGAAGGAGGGTGCAGTGATGGGGCTTTCACTGAATCAGTCCTTAATCACTGCTTCCATTAGCCCTGATGTTTTTAAGGTTTGGATGTGCTGAGCAGCAGTGCCTGTTGATAGAATTCAGCATGTAGAAGCAACAGGGATGGTGGGAAGGGGATGGAACAGGAAAACTTGCTTTAACCAATGTTCTGTCCACTTTTTTTTGTTTTTCCCTAAAGGGGGAAATACCGTTCCTGCAAGTGGACTGGATTTATTGCTGGCTTTAAGATGCCAAAAATTATAGGTTAGCTGGGACTAGTTAATGAAGAGGATTCTGGCCTACATGTCATGGGATGATAGCAGTGGTGATACTGTATGGAGCAGAAACAGATAGAAGCTCCATCTGGGTCAGCAGCAACAGAGGGCTCTGGTAGCTTGCCATGCTGCTATCTCAGTGGCCAATGTGAGGGGGTTAACTTTAGGATTTCCCGTGTTCCTCTGCACGCCCACTCCCTCCTGGTACAGCTTCACCAGTTGCCTTCTGTGACACGTCCACGCTCCTCCTCCTAAGAAAAAGCTTACAAATCAGATGGTATGCTTACATATTGCTCTGTTATCTGGTGGTGGATGTCCATATCTCCCAAGGCGATGCTGAGCTCCCCAGCACTAGTGATCACAGCACAGTAAGTGGCTGTGCTCTTCCCCTCCAGCTGAAGGACAGCGCTCATGTCCTAAAACAGGGAGGACAGTTATAAATGGAGCATGTTTCTTTTCCCTGCCACACTCAGCTCATTCTCTCTCTGCGTCCACCTGATTGGTAGCGGTGGCCCAGCTCGCTGTTCTCCCTTCAACCTCCCCTCCTCCTTGAGATAAGCAACATTTCAGAGGAATCTTGGTCTAGACAATCCTGGCAGATGGCTATTTTTTAATATTTGCAATGAAGCAAACGCCACAGGTTAAAGCAATCATTTAGTAAATGAGAATGACAGGTCTCTGCCATGCAGTTCCATAGGTTGTATCTCTATTGTAATGGGAGAGTCATCTGCAGAGTGGCTGCAGCACTGCTTGCTCCAGCCATCCATTCATCCATTCCCATAGCTTGTGTGACATTTTGATGGCCTGCTGACATGCTGGGCATGTCTTGGTGGCACGCTCCAGCTAGCGTTTATGTTCGCTACCTCACTGACTGCGCAGCCTGATTTTGAGGGTAGCCTTGGTGCCATTTTTACAGCAGTGTCGCAGACATAGCTATGAGGTGTCCTTCCTCTGTGGGTCTTTTGAATGATCTGCTTAGAGAATTCAGGGCATTTCTTGGAATATACATGTGGATGGAGAAATGCATTCCCCCCAGTAGTTCACAGGGAAGTTGGAGGTTTTAAGGAAAGGGTCCTCTCCAACACTGGTGGTAATGTGCTTTGTTACAGGCAAGGATTGCTTGGCAGCTGGCCAGTTGTCCATCTTCCCTTGGGAGACTGCTTACTTTGATAGCACAAACTGTGCTGTGCTGGGTAGAGGAGGGATTATAGACCTGCCGCTATGAAGCCTTTATAAAGCAAAAAGAGTTCATGTTCTTATTGCTTCATTTACTGAGTTGCTCTGGTAGCCAGAACTAAGGCCCCACGTGCTCTAATTGCATACCTAAGGGCACTTATATGCCTTAATGGCCCTGACCAACTTCACCTGGGATCTCCACCCACACCCGGGCTTGTCTTCAGCCCTGCCTCTTCACCATGGAGGTGCCTGATGCCCTAGGTTAGGGTTGCTCTCCTGGCTTTCTCTGCTCCCTGCTGGGGTGGTGATGATGCTCTGCTTTGCTGCCCCTGGTGAGCTCCTGCTGCTCCTGGCTCCCTGACCTCGGGGGACAAGCTGCTGCTGAAGTCGAGTATTCTTCTGATGCACAGTTGGAGAGGGGTGGATGCAGCTATGTGGAGGACCCTACTCCTCTGAACTTGGGAGGTGTCCAGTCTGTGATCTCAGTTCCAGGTTTTCTCTAACTTATGCTTTACCCAAACCAGGTTGATTTTGTCATTGCTTTGTCTGTCCTCAGGGTCAGGCCTTGCATATTTCTGGGTGTTCTTAGGCCTTCCTAGAAGTTTTCATAGTTCCTCCTGATTTACCTCTCTTTTTCCTTCAAGTGCCACTCCCTGGAGCTGAATTCAGACCCCATGCTTCAGACTCCAAACGGTACGTACATTTAGCCTGTGTTTTGAGGGGTGGCTCCTTACCTTCTAATTGTCTGTAACTAAAGGACCATTGAATTATTCCTACTCTTAGCCTGATGAAAGGTGGCCCTTACGTCTGCCAGGGTTGAGAAGACCTTTCACTCTATGTAATGTCATCACTTCCATGCTTCTGCAGTGCTATTACTGTGCAATGTACCATGTGGTGACAGTAGCGCAGGATGGACTCTGAATGTTCATCCTTCCCCATGGCTGATAAAAAGAGAGGAGTCTGTCCGAGACGGCTTAAGCAGTCTAAAAGCAAATGGAAACAAAAGATGTTAATAAATCCATCAGAGTACTGTGAACACCGTGACAGCCTATGCAGGATGAGTGTCTGTAGGAAAGCCCTCTCCTGGAAAACTTAATGCCCGTTAATCCTGGTCTAGAAGGATGTTCAAGATGAAACTCAGCCACAGCTGCTGCAAATGACTGGCTGGGGTTGAGTGGGGTGATCTACGTCTGCCTGCTGCACTGGCACTCGGAATTCTCTGGATTTTTTGGAACATCTGGGAGTAGACGGAAAAAGAAGGGGGAATAAATTTCTGCACTGCCCTGGCATCATCTCCTTTACCATCGCAGGCATGTGGGCTTTCCCACATTGCTTCTGTGCGTGGCCTTTCCTGCTGCTGGCCTTCCCACACTGCTGTTCCCACCACGCTATCTTACTAGAACCACTGAATCTGAATGGATTCATGGGAAACCCTTCCTCCTCTCCCTTCAAGTTACCACAAATTATACCTCAGCGGGTGGCATAGGTGGCTTTTTTTTGTTGTTGTTAGGTGGCTTTTTTGTCTTTTTTTGTTTGTTTGTTTTGTTTTTTTGGGTTTTTTGTTAGATTGGTGTCAGGAAGATTTGGCAAAGGTCAAAAAGCTGGAATAATCCTAAAATCTTTTTGTAATCTGTCCCTGCTAATTTCAATACCCAAACACTGGTCTGCTGCTGCTTGTGGTGGAGCACCAGGCGCAGCGTGATCCCTTCCTGTTGCCAACAACTGTAGCCCTTTCTCTTCTACAGTAATTCCAGCACCTCAGTTCCTCTCGTCTGTGGTGCATGGATGATCATCTTTGGATGAGTATCTTTGAATAAGCTTATTCCTTTCAAATTCTTGCTCAAGATATACTTCTATTGTGACTATAACCTGCCGTTAATTCAACACTGAGGGCCAGGCTGTTCAGCAGTCATTGGAGATCACTGATACTTATTTAACTTTGATTTGGCGTCACTGTGCTATATACTAGTTCACTTCATATTTGTAGACCTTTCTTTTCCTGACCCCAACTCCCTCCCCTCTTATTTCTTGGAATGGTCCCTGCCTTTTCCAGGCAGTCTGCCCACTGGTATATTGCCTAACGTGTCCCAGATATTAACAGCATTCAAGAGCTCCTGCTGCTGAAGGAATACCAAAGGACAAATCACAGCTGGCATGCACCCACAGGAAAACCCGAGCACTAGGCACCTGCCAAGTTTCTTCCAACGCCGCCAAAGGTTCGTCTCACTCTTCCAGCGTTTGTTTGCCCACCGCCCTGGAAGAATAAATCGTTAACTGGGAAAACTGGGAGGGCTGCTTGGCATAGATGCCATGTCTCCATTAATGTGTGAAGTTGATGCTGCTGAAATACAGGTCTGCAATTAGGGGGGGCAGAAGCCATCTAGCTACCAGACTGAGAGCAATGCAAGCTTCTGCAGCCCATCTACACACTTCAACCTTGATGACAAAGGCCCACTTCCTAGGAGGGCAGATCAGTTTGGTGCCCCATACATTGCTATTTTGGTCTTATTTGCTAAGACTTCTTAGAACAATGCTAACAAGTGTTTCAGTCAATACGAGCAGCCCTCTGAATTGACCTGCTCACATCAACGCTGGGAATCCAGAGCTGCTGACCCAGACCTGATGGGCCCTGCAGCTGCCTTCCAGGCTTTTTATTTATTTATTTATCTTTGAAGGTAAAGTTAGATTTGTTACCTTTGCCCGTGTTGCCTCTACTTTACTTGTGGAAGGATCTGTTTCAGTGTCTGAATACTTTTTACTCACCCTTCTCTTCCCAAACATTTCCCTCATCAAAAATATCCTTCTTTTCCACCTGTGTGGTTATAAACTCCTCTTTTGTCTCTGCCTTCCACTCCTCTGTCCATCTGTCAGTCTGTCACAAACAGCCAAATTGTCAGAACACAGGCAGTCCCTCACCCATCTCCTCCTCCTTCTAATTCTCCTGCCAGAAGAATTACCTCAGTAAATGCTCAGATCTCTTTGGGCTTCATCTGGCTATCAAATAGATTTTAAAGCTCTTGTTTCATAAAATCTTGAAACATATTTTCCATTTCTGAAGACAGCTTGCCACTGGCGGTCATAATGATCTTCACAGTTCTGGATAATTTGGAGTGTGTTGAGCATGTGGGTGGCAACCACTGAAGTATGTGCATACCTGTACACAGCAGCTCCTGGCCCAGGCTCTCTCTGCCCCATGTTAGCCCAGGTGCACCAGAATACCCCTGCACATACACATTTTTCTTGCTTGGAAACACCATGATCTAGCCTAAACAAGTAAATGTATTGCCATCCCACAGTAAGAAATATTCTGCCTCCAACCCATCACTGTTCTTGGGCATTCTCAAAACTCATACTGAAGCTCCCCAAGGACCATACTTCTTCCCCCATCTGAAGCTGTACATCTGTCCTTTACACACAATGCCTTCTTCCACATCCAGCCCTGTGACTGTAAGAGGCTGCTCTCCTATCTAAATATGCTCTTTTATTACTCTCTTCTGACCTCCAGGCTGTTTTTGTTTGCCCTGGCTCTCCCCAGTTCTGTAGTCTGTAAGACTTGGTGCTAATTCTTGATGCCTTTGCTTTTCTGTCTAGCAGTTCTTCAAGCCCTGAACTGCTCAGACCACCTGAGCAGAACTGCCTGTATATAAGCAACCTGTGGCCTCTGTCCATCTTTCCACTACTTGTTACTCCTCATTAACCCAAATGCCCCTCCATTACGTTTGCTCATGCTCCCTGGGAATTGCCACTGGTACTGCCAGGAATGAGGATATTTCCATCTGCAACTGTCTCCTGTTGAGTGTTGCAGATTTCAAAAGCATTGAGCTTAGCTATTTTAACTCTCAAGCTCACTATCCATAATAGAGGCAGCCAAGGGGGGGGTGGGGGGGGCAAACCACAAACCCAAAACCCTACTCCAAAGTAAAAAGCAAGGATGCTTGTTTAGGCAAGTGAAACAACATGGCTGTGACCACTGGCCCCTATTTCAATATTAAAAGAGGGTACTAACTGCTGTCAGTAATGAGCACAAACTCTATTTTATGCGGTTCCACTAACTGTTTTTCAAAACTGATGCTAGCAGGAATGTTGAAAATACTCATGAGCTCCTTTTATTGTCTGGCATGCTGATCTTCTCTTTTAGTCCCCTGCACATCCCAAAGGCAGAGTTTCACATTTTTTATGCCAAGCCTTGCCCCAACAGCAGATGTACCAGCCTCCCACTCAGGGATCCAGCTGTGGGTGACCTCTGCTGTTGTACAACCTCATAGGGCCTAAAAGAAATGAAGATGGTAAATCTCTCTTTAAAGTAGCAGGTGGGTGCAGTGAGAAAGAAACTAGCAGCCTGCTTTTGAAGAAAAAGAAGTGACTGGCTCTCATCATGCCTTGCCAGCTCAGCTGGTAACTCCAAGGCTGAGCAGTACTTGGGTCTCTCTTCTATGTTGTGTTCAGGTGGGGCTGGCTGAGATGAAAGAACTTAAGATGAAAATGAGCTTGCTGAGGTGATTTGAAATAAGACTGGGCTGATGCTTTCTGGCAATGTTTCAGAGAATTGAGTGAGTCTCTGGGACCTTCTTCCATGTCCTAAGAGGTTTGAATTCATAATGTAAAAATGAGACTCTGCTCAACTTCTGGGCATCCTGAGAGTTATAACCATAATGCTTCTGCAGCACCTTTCTCTGAGCAAGACTGTGCATCCTTCTCTGCAGGTCAGATAGTTACTTATAAAGCACTTTGCTTCTGGATAGCCTGGAAAGCCACGTGGGAATTACAATCAGGACAGAATACAGCTGCTTTCTTGCTAACTGGGACGGCATGAGGTGTGAGTGGTACCCCAGTGCTCTGCAACAAATCCAACATGCATAAGGGTGGGGCCTGCTGGGTGCTGAGCTCTTTGAAAAAAATCTGTCTTTAAAAGCCAAAACGAAGCAATGACATTGGGGGTGCCTTTTCCTCGTGCCTAATCACAGCAGCTGTCAGTAGGAATGTTTTGGCTGTCAGTTCCCGAATCCTCCTGCAGCTTGGCATTTGGGTAGTTGCCTTGATGGGCCATCAGCTCTAGGGCTCGCTGCTACACAGAAGGGCAGCTAATGCCTCACTTTTTCATGCAACATTAAAAATCTCCTTTTTCGTTTTCCCCTGTCACCTGTTCCCAGCGGGGTCTATAGCTGCCCTTGGCCCCTCACCATGCCATGGGTGGTCCAGGGATCTGCACTCACATCTGTCATGCCAAGGGGTGGCTGCCCACCCTTGGACATAGCTTAGTTCCTTGTCCTGATAGCTCAGTGCGGGGTATGTATGTTATCAGTTAGATCACAGCTGAAGCAGTTGAACTTTTGGTTTTGCAAGCCTTCATAGCTGATGTTACAGCATGTGTCACTCTTGACCATTATAATACTGCTTGGCCTCTGCCTCTGTATCATTGAATAGCCAAGTTCCTTAAGGACAGGTTCCCTAGCATGCCTTTGCCTACCTGACTGAGAGGTCTTCACAGATTGCCCCATCTGACAGGGCAATTGTTGAGGAGTTTCCTGCTTCAGCAATCAGCATAGAGCAATTTGAGACACCAAACAACTTTTGAGCAAGCTTCACCACCTCAATCTGTAGTACTTCATATAGCTCAACAAAAATTGTATAAGCCATGCAAATGGCTGTCATTTGCATGGGGAAGTCCCAGGTCTGTTCCACTTTAGCTTCTTGGTTGTTTCTTGGTCAAACCAAATTGAAAGGGAGAGGGTCTGGTGACATTTAAAATGTTCCATGTTTTTAAAGCAATCTTCTTATCTTTTTTTTTTTTTTTTTTTTTTTGGTGACTCAAACCCTTTGTGACTGAGAAAGTTGGCTCTCTTGTTTAGCTGTAACTGTGTCACTACTGCTTTTCTCAAAGGTTTCTTACCACTGTGGGTACTCTGCATGGAGACTCTTGCTCCTATTCATGCTGCTTTCCATAACTAAGACTGTCTCAGGCAGCTAGAGCTGGCTCTTACCTGGGGATTTCCTCCCTATAAGGTCTGTCCTTGAATTAGAGGTTGTCCTAGCACAGTGAGGGTCTTCACCCATTGCTTCTAGCTCTTTGCATACGTGGTTCAAGAGTGCCCTGGGCAGCTCTTCTGCTAAAAGAGCTCTTTGGGCTTATGGCATCAGAGAATAGCCCCAAGGCATCTTAACATAGATGTAGAGGCCAGAGTCATATATGGACATTGTAAGGATGATACATTGCTCTGTCCCTGTCTTGAGTGGTAGGGTTACTGACTCACAGGAACAGAGTAGGTCAGTATGTATCACCCCGTTGCCTACCTAGACAACACACCAAATATGCAGCACTACACCTCCCAAGTTTGTGCATGTGTGTGCATACAGACATGTGGATATTGTGCGTGGATATTGTGCATGGATACCACCTTCCCACCGCCCCCCGCTTTGGCTTGGCACTCCTGTAAAAGTAGCTGGAAATAGCAGTGGTGCTAACAAAGCTGCTATAGATACAGTACCAGGATGACAGGGTTCTGCGCCTTGGCTATAAAGTCAACGTTGATACCTCCAATCACCACCTTTAAGAGGGAAGAAAGAGGTAAAAAGTGGTTGGAAGGACTTGAGGGAAAAGTTTCCAAGTTTTCTTTGCTTTTCCTAGTCACTTTCCCCACCCTCTTGCAAGCTATCTAATTTACAGTGTGACGGCCTGTGCTTATTTTGGATGGCTAGACACAGGTCTGTACAATCCCAATCAGAAAGAATGGAAATCTCTTCTATATGTCGCTTTCTGAATTATGCCTGCTCATAGCCAGCCCCAGCATGGCAGGTGGGATGCTAATGTGTACACATATGGGTGCTGGTGGTTTCTACATGTGGTGATATAGTAACATAAGAAGTTGCATGCATCTGGTCATGTCAGTGCCCTTGAAGCCATCTCTCTTGGGACAATTTTTGACATACCAAACCTCAGAAAGATTCAAGCACTGCTGTAAAAAAGCAAAGAAAATGGGAAAAAGTGGGCAGAAAAATGCAGTCATTTCTTGCAAGCTCCCAAGAGAAATTGCCATACCCAGCGACACTTTACAAATCACTGTTGTCTTGTCCTACAGAGCCAGAAAAAGCAGTAAAGCTCCACAAACAGGAAGTTTCCAGATTCTTTGGGGACATACAGCTGTTTTTTCCCATTCCATCAAATGCTGGGTTATTGCCTCTGGAGTCACTGCCCTCTTTTATGTTGACAAATCCTATTGCAAATAGGTTTTTAAAAATTTTTCAGCTCTCTAAAGACTACCTAAAATAGATTTCCTGTAAATTATGGGGCACACACAAAATCCAAGATAGTGAATAGAGTATTAGGGTTATAATGGATCTCATTTGGGATATGCTGCACCTCTTGTAATTTTGGCAATCAGGAGCAGGAGGCCAACAAAAAGAGATATTTATAAAACACATATGGCTCAGCAGCTCAAAATATCTCCACCCACCCTCTTCCAGGTCTACTCCTGTAGTCACGAGTTCCCTGGCACTGACAGCAATACAGTTGAAGTTGTACGTAAGGGCACAATAAAAGGTGATTAAAGTTTTAATGGATTTGATGGTCTAAGACTTAATGGGATTAGGTCACTGTCAGTGTTTATTCCCTGTAAATGTGGGGAGGAGGAGGAGGAGAGGATATTTATCTGAGAAGAATAAAAAATACTAAAGAGAGAATGTCTGCCAGTGTGAAGCAGAAAGATTGGTTTCTGGCTGAGTCACCTTTTACTTTTGGGAATAGATATAAATTTATCCTGTGCTGTCAGCAGAGAGGCATTATATGGAGGGCAGCAGGGGACTCACTGGCTGAGGTGGGGTTGTGTCCTCTCGCCGAGGCACGTTCCTCTTCCTTCTGGCTTTCTGTAGTTTGCTCAGGGCCACTGCAATGCAGCTGCCCACTCTGGCGTTGTTCTGGATCAGAGCAAGGTCTGTTTGGCATTTCTTTGAGAAAAAGAAAAAATACCAGCAAGATCGACCTGTCAGAAGCCTATGTAGGAACTGTATAGAGGGAGAAAGCAGAAAATACATGCTGTGAAACTTGATAGATTTGATCCCCCTATGCGATAATCCTTTGGGGGCACATATGCTGGGTTACAATACTGCATGAACACCCTGAATTTTTAAATTTTTTCATCTTCCTCCCCCTGTGTCCATGGAGAGGAAACCTGTCGTATCCATTTGACAGATAGGGAAGAGAAGCAAAGGCTTCACAGAGAAAAGAGATGGTGAAGTGCTTAAACTGGAGCTGAGAGCCTAAAAAAACCTCTGAGGATCTTGGCCAGCTTTTCCAGAACTAGATGCCTAACGAGATTTTTGCCAAGTCTCTACAGGCCCATTTTTTTATCAATTTCACTGGGAGCAGAGTATCAGAAACTTTGAAAGCCCCACTTTCTGGCTGCGTGCAGCTCTAATATCCAAAAAAGCCTTTACCAATCAGACCTGACTGACCAGCTATGAGGTCTTCTAGAGGGCTGGCAGCAGAGCCTGGACATGAACCTGGCTCTCCCAGATCCTATGTCAGCATCCCAGCCAGTAGATCTGCCTTTTTCTTGCCTGTGCAAGAGGATTACTGCTCACCCAGGGGCATTTTCCTTCTAAGTTTCTCTTACTCTGCACCCGCATGAACAGTTGGATAAGGTGGTGTGATGTACAACGCAGTGTTCTGGGAAGCCCAGGCATCTTGCGGTGTGCAATCCCACCATGGGCAACAGTGTCCAGAGACTGCATCATGGAGCAGGCAAGCTCAGGGATCAGACGTGAGGGATCTCTTTGGGCTCTGGACCACCTGCTGTCTCTGCTGGCCTCCAATTTTTAATGCAAAAGTGGATGAGGACAGTAAGGGTGCTCCTGAAAAAGCAGGATGCAGTCGCTAAGCTCTCATCTGTTTGCAGATACTAAAGTGTTTACCCCTTGCTAGACTGTCAATAAAGTGACAGTGTTTTCCAGCAAGCATTATCAGAAAAGATACAAAGTACACTGGAGTACTTTTTTTTTCCCCCATTCAGTAAAAGGATACTGGAGTCCAGCGATTTCCCATCAGTTAATTCATTTATCTTCTGTAACATAAAAGGGGTCAGTTCTTTGCCTGTGATCCCTTTGGACCTGCAAATGTAAAGAAAATGCCTCCAGATGAGAAGGCCAGTTCTGTTTAATATCTATGAATGATATCTATCAATGATCTGGACAAGGGGATCGAGTGCACCCTCAGTAAGTTTGCAGACAACACCAAGTTGGGTGGGAGTGTTGATCTGCTTGAGGGTAGGAAGGCTCTGCAGAGGGGTCGGGACAGGCTGGATCGATGGGTCATGGCCAATTGTATGAGGTTCAGCAAGGCCAAGTGTCAGGTCCTGCACTTGGGCCACAGCAACCCCATGCAACGCTGCAGGCTTTGGGAAGAGTGGCTGGAAAGCTGCCTGGTGGAGAAGGACCTGGGGGTGCTGGTTGACAGCCGCCTCAATATGAGCCGGCAGTGTGCCCAGGTGGCCAAGAAGGCCAATGGCATTCTGGCTTGTATCGGGAATAGTGTGGCCAGCAGGACTAGGGAAGTGATCGTGCCCCTGTACTGGGCACTGGTGAGGCCGCACCTCGAATACTGTGTTCAGTTTTGGGCCCCCCACTACAAGAGAGACATTGAGGTGCTGGAGCAAGTCCAGAGAAGGGCAATGAAGCTGGTGAAGGGTCTGGAGCACAAGTCTGATGAGGAGCGGCTGAGGGAGCTGGGGTTGTTTAGCCTGGAGAAGTGGAGGCTGAGGGGAGACCTTATGGCTCTCTACAACTGCCTGAAAGGAGGTTGTAGAGAGGTGGGGGTCGGTCTCTTCTCCCAGGTAACAAGTGATAGGATGAGAGGAAATGGCCTCAAGTTGTGGCAGGGGAGGTTTAGATTGGATATTAGGAAAAAATTCTTTACCAAGGGGGTTGTCAATCATTGGAACAGGCTGCCCAGGGAAGTGGTTGAGTCTCCATCCCTGGAGGTATTTAAAAGATGTGTAGATGTGGTGCTTAGGGACATGGTTTAGTGGTGGACTTGGCAGTGCTAGGCTAACAGTTGGACTCGATGATCTTAAAGGTCTTTTCCAACCTAAGCAATTCTATGATTCTATGACTGAGCTGAAACAGCATCAGAGGAGAAGCACTGCTGCTAGCAGATACTTTATCTCCATAACCACATCCCATAAAACGTCCTGTCAACAAGCTTCAGGTAAGATAAAACTACGGTGGAAAGCACGTTGTGGGCTCACCCGTGCCCAAGGTTAAGCTGTGCTACAGCCCCTGCAGCAGCGTCCCTGAAGTCATTTACTTCCCCAAGACCAGTGGGTGAGCAAAGGATAGGGCTTGGGTTGCTTCTCACCTGGCTTCACTGAGAGCTTGCTGGATGGTCTCTTCGATGACCTGGCCTGAGGCAGCTCGCTCCTGGGGACAGGGCACTGCTATCAGCACCCCGCTGCTCAGGCCTAGCCCCAAAGCGCTGGCTGGGAGAGGACAGGAAGATTGTTAGCAGTTCTCCTTGGATAAACTAAATGCTGAAGGAAAAGGATAGAGGAGAGTGGGCGTGGGGTGAAGGAACCCACAGTGCTGGAGCTGTGGGTTCTTAGCTGACCCAAGGACAGAGTCTTTTCCAGCTACCAATCAATTTACATCTGCCTATTTATTTTGAGTCTGCCTGTAAAATAAAAGGGGCAAAGATTTTTTTTTTTTAAAGAAAACTGATTCCACTTCTGAAGGACCAGAAGCTGTTTTTGTAAACACATTAACATGTGTTCCCTCCACTTCACCAGTGTGAACAAAATGTGTATGAGCATGCCAAGGTGGCTGCAGCTAGCTAAAAAACTTGCTGTAAAGGCTGAACTTCCTTGCTACTTTAATTTCTAAGCACTGAAGCAGGAACGGGGGAGATGCGATGGCTTGTTTTTCAGGACAAACTGTTTTCCAAAGTTAAAAAACAAAGGGCCTCATCCAAGGTGATTTTTGTGTCCCTCTTTTCCAGGGTCCTACATGGGCCTTTCCCTTCTGAAACACACCAATGAGTTCAGCTGCCTCCTCTTCATCCCGGACATGATATGGTGCCTGGAAGCCGCTCTGGCGTGAGAAGAAGGCTGGGAATTCCCTTGACTCTCCAAAGGCAGCCACGCAGACTCCCTGAGTCTCCTGCAGCAGTGGTGGCGAGACAAGCAGGTAATCAGTGGAGGGAAAGGGGACCCACCAAAAGAATGGGACTTTTTCCTTCTAACCAGCTAGAAACTGCCTTTAGCACAGGGTTTGGTTATTTTTATACATCCCATTCTATTCTGTTCCATCACCAACACTTTTCAAAGCAAAGAGCCAGACATTGTAACTGGTTAGACAGAATCTGGCTTACTGAGACACAGGAGACGCACACGTCCTCTGCTTGTGCTCAGAGCTGATCAAAAGCCACGCAGCTGTCATTAGCGCAATACTGAGTCCAAGGTAACAACCTGGGATCTGAAGATATGTCATGAGCTGACAGGAATACAAATGAGTTCTGTTCGTGATTGAGAAGTATTGATGTTGGCTGTCACCTGAAGTGCTGGCCCTGGTAGTTTCCAACATAGTAAACCTTAAAAAGTGACTCTACTGAAAATCGTCTTGATTCCCATTTTAATCCTGATTTTAGTTTAGTGTTTGATGGATCTAGCTTGCCTGATCCAGCAATTCTGGAGCATTGTCCCAGAAAAGCAAGTCCAAGGCCAAAGAAAGAGGGTATGGATAGCGCTGCCTTTGGCCGCAGTTGGAACAGCTGCTGAAACAGCCCCTTGGCTGTGGATAGATTTATGTTAGGGAGCAGCCCCGTGCTTGTATAGCCCCAGGACCGGAGGACTGTAAATATGGCTTCACATCCTCTCAATAGTCATTTCTAAAAATCTTAGGCTTAATACCTACCCCAACACCATTGGGCGTTCTGTACACAAAGTACAACATTATCTGCTTTCAGGCTCAGCAGCCCACGCTACCTACCAGATATTCCAGTGTCCTGCCAATATCAAGGATAGACTTGACTCCTGCAGATACAACAGCAACCGGAGTTCGTCCTAGCTCTGTCAAGTCAGCACTCACATCCAGAGCTGTCAAGGGACAAGCAGCCATTGTGTTGGTGATTGTGTTGTACTCCAAGCTGATGTGATCTGCCCTCTTAAAACGCCATAGCTGCCTGGGATGCCACCGCCTGCTTTTGTAACCACTTAGATCCACAAACAAATATTACAGGTTTAGATCATGCCTTTAGGTGTTGAGATTGAAAGAGATATTAACAAAAAGAAGTCAAATGGCTGAGGGCAGAGGTGCAGCCTTGCACTGTATCTCTCGGCTCTTTGATCACATTGATAAACAGCATGCAAAAATTTGGTAGAAAAGAAAGAAGAAAGTGTTATGCAGCAAGGACAAAGTTCAAGGAGATGGAATACTATTTAAGTAGATTTTGATTTTGGTATTGACATAACTGGCAAAAAAAGCACCACAGGAGCTTTGCTGACCTCAGGAGGCTGCCTGGTCTGGAATTTACATCACATCTGAAAGGGATGGCATCCAGCAGGGCAGTTGCACTTACACTATGCTAGGAATCTATACGGCTAAGAAGAGAAAAAGTACTTAAAGGTCACAAACTACACTGCCAAGGCTGGGCTGTTTTCCAGAGAGGAGCACGCACCTCTAACACAGACCATGGCCTAAGTCTCTTTTGTCGTGAGACTCTCCTTCTCCTCAGCTGAGAGACAGTCGATAACAACACTGTGCTCGGTAGCCAGTATCGGGTTATCCAGCCATTACAAAGTGGGAGAGGTACAATCAGCTCCTGTTGCACCAGCAAACAATCTCCATATAACCCCGTGTAAGCAAAGGATAAAGAGAAACTTCCACCCTCTTAACAACTGGCCAGTGCTCAAGAGGAATATTTTGAAGCTTCTGGAAAGGAGACACTGGGGAGAAAACAACCATAGTATGGTCAAGAAGAATAATAACTTTACTCTTCTGAACAGAAAGTTACTGTAAGACAGACTGGGAAAAAAGAAAAAGATGGAATTAAATAAAACAGTAGCAACATAGAGAAAAGTAGAATGTATTTGTTTTCTTACTGTTCTCTCCTCCCCGATGGACGCCTCCTATGCCGCCCGTCACAAACACGGGGATTCCTGCTTTGTGTGCAGCAATCATTGTTCCGGACACGGTAGTGCCACCGGACAAGCCCTGTCAGGGGACAGACAACCAGTCACAGTCAGCACCCAGGGTGACACAGAGAATACCGCATGCGGGCAGCTATGGTTGTGGTCTGACACGCAGCAATGTCACAACAGCCTGCTGTCACCAGCTGACAAGTGAAATTCTGATACAAATATTCTATTGGGCAAAAACGCAGAGGAATCATTGTCCCTGCTACGTAAGCCATTCTTGCCCTGATGATAGCAAAGGCCCTTGTTCTCCAGGGCTTTCCAACCAGAAGGCTTCATGGGCAGCTAGTGTCACCTTAAGCTGTTACCTTAAGCTCAGGATGGCCTGCGTGTCACATAGTTTACATGTAACATGATGATGCCTTATCATGCCAATAAGAATATTCTTAGCCAAGTGCTCACGGCTTGCCAGCCAATCCAGAATGATTTTTCAGGAGCCCTATTTCATGGCTGCTATTCCCTTACTCTGTTGTATTTTGACTCTAGATAGGACCACGTTTGAGCTTACCATTAAGATACCACTTCACATTATATTTTCAAGAGATTTCAAAGCTGCCTGGCTTGAAGCTGGAGAACACTATACTACTGCTGTATAGAAAACACCACAATAGAAAGTCTGCATACCATACCTGACTGAGGACGAAAGGTAGATCTCTCCGAGACACTTTAACTACATTTTCACTGCTTGCCAAGAATTCAAGTTCCTCGTCTGTGAGTCCCACATGGATTCGACCCCTTAAAATACCTACAGTGGCTGGCACTGCTCCATTTGTTGTTACAATTTCTTCCACCTCTCTGGCCATACTAGAATAAGATAAACAAGACAACAATCACAAAATTAGTGAGGCAAACAATCGGACAAGAAAACTGCCATGTTTGATGGCCATCAATCCCAGTTTCCAGTTTTATACAATTCTTGTGATTTCAGCTAAGTCCAGTTCCTCTTCTGTATCTTCCTAACGGCAGAAGTCTTTGCACCTGAATTTGCCTAAGTGCAGCGTTCCCGTTTTTGGGACAGCAATGTCCAAGGTCTGTGCTTCATTTTTGAGAAAAATCACTTGGTTTACAGGCAAATCTGGTTGTACAATAGACTACTGAAAATAGGGATATTCTCAAAATAGAACCTGTCTGTATCTATTACCTGTTACTTCTTTGAGATCATAGACCTTCACAGAAACCCTAGGTAATTCAAGCCCTGCTCAAATGACCAGGATGTATTTTTCACAATACAGGCAGTTAGATATAGAGTAACAACCATGTCAAAAAGCTGCAGCCTGAGGATAACCTAGGGCTGCAGACCAGGTCTTTCTAAGCTTCACAGGTTTTATACTTGATCATTCATACACTATCCTTTTCAACAGCAGCTTCTTCTCCCTTTCTGAGCTATCTGTACATATGCTAGGCAATCTTTAACTGCTGAAACTACCTCCTCCCCAAAACCGAGTTTTTAGAACTTCATTCTAAGACAGCACGTCAGGCAGAATAATGGCCAGGTAAAAAGCAAGATGGAAAATCAATACCAAAACCTGCCTGTGCTTTCTGGAAGCAAGGATGGAGGGGAGAGTGCAGTGATTTCTGGCACTGTAACTCAATGAAACACAAGTCTACCGAACATCAATAAATAAAGGGTAGAGGTGTGTGGGGGGGGTTTCTATGCAGGGTACAGAAGGCAGCAAGAGGGACCAGCAGCTCTCACAGTAGCTGCTCTGAGCAGCGCTAAGGAAAAGATTTCACTATTGTGTTCCAATCCTTTTTGTATTACAAAAGATATACCAAAAGAAACTGCAGAGTGTTTTCAATGTCTGTACAAACTACGCAGCCGAAAAGGCTGGTAGCGCTCTCTCAGAGCAAGTGATGACATTACCTGCTGCCACATTTTAAAGGAAGCCAGAAATTTAAGGTGTTGGATAAGGAGATAAATAGGTACTCCATATGTGTCCTTAGAAGTCCAAATGCAATTGTTTTACACTGGAGCTCATATTCTGCGTGCCTAGCAACCTGACATTTCCATTTGCTCTTACAAGGATTTTGGCTTGACCAAGAATACTGATACTGATCCACCAGTTATATGCCTTGTTCTTACAACTTTATTGAACGAGGAACATCAAAATCCACCACCTCAGATTCTGAGGATAGGCCATGCCATGTGTAATGATGGTGCTTTCCAAGGCTACGACTGGTCTCCCCTCCATCAGGGCTTCCTGTACGGAGGGCTGAATCCTGACATAAGCACCTGGGGATAAACACAGAAAAGTGAATTATTTGCGTGGGTATTTGCAGTAACTACAGAGCTGTTTTATAAAAGGCAAAATGTCATCATCACAATAAATTTATCCCCCTCTTCAGCTGTTCTTTGGGGTGAATTCACAAATAACTTAATGAAGACTAAAGCTGCGTTTTATGTAAGTGAAATATTTGCAAAATATCTCTACTATTAATATGAATAATAATCCTCATCATCATCACTGAGTGTTCCTCTGCCACCATTTTTGCAGCTATGTAGTCATTGGCTCCAGTAACATTACTTTAAATTAACATTACTGTGAACAAACTAAGCCCTGCAACAATGCCCACAGAATAGGTTTTACAAGAGCGGAAACACCAAGGATACCATAGTAACTCAATATATTATAAGACTATCGTGCATCAGGACTATTGTTGCTCTTTGCTTTGCTGCCAGTATGCTGCCAGTACACTGCCAGCAAGATCCCTGCTGCATTCAGATCAGGAAAATGTTTTCCACCCAGGAGCTGTTTCAGAATACACTACTCACCATGCAGAAATCTTCTCACCTGGGTGGTCCCACACGCCACAGCAGACACATGTCTTCCCAGGCTATAGGTTATCTTCCTAATCATCTTGTGCATGTGGATGGTCCTGAGTTAACAAAAGTCAGGTAAAAATGAAAGTAGTAATTTAGCAATGATGTGACCCTGTGAAGCTAAACATATCATCTCTTGCCTTGATCTTGGAAGGTAAACAACCCTTGCCCAGGAGATTGGCTGGAGACTCCTGGCGTTTCAAGCATGAGCCAGGGTGTCAAAGCAAAATGTTAAGCTGCAGAAATGGACTTGGAAGATTTCACCGGGCCCACTGTCAGTGCTAAGCTGCAATTGTGGTGGAGCAGAGGAAAGGATGAGGAGTAATGAACTAGAGAGAGTTTAGAAGTAGACAACCTTTTAATTTCCAAAGCTACTTGCTCATCACAAATGGCAGGCTCAGCCGCTGCCACCTCCAACCTGAAAGACCACAAGGAGAAATCTACAAGGCGGATGCAGGCAGAGGAATGCTATAAAGAGATGAACCTGGTTTTTGCCGGTGTCTAGGAGGAAACAAGCAGTTCAGTAAAATAAAGAAAGGAGCTGAGAACGGTAAACCAGACTGCAACTACAAGGAGGAAAGAGCAGCTTTCCCTAGAGCCGGGACTGCTTTATGTAGGCTCACGTTACATCATCCTTTTTAGTGCAGAGCCTTGGAAGCAGAGTGGCAATTCAGCCCCGGCAACAAACTCCAGAAACTCCTCTGGTCTCTTAGCAACTCCTATTCACTTTAATTAAATTCATTTCCAAACAGAGAAAGAGGGGGAGAGAGTTGTAAAGGTTAAGAGACTGGCCTGGTCTGGGCCTCAGGGCAGTTTCACTCAATGCCTGGCTGCTTCACATATTTTCCCTGGGCATTTGGCCATATCCCTCCAGCCTTTCTATTCCTCACCCCTTCACCAGGAGGAAAGGATTGCTTTCTTCAGTCCTTTGTACCTATTGTTAAATTAGATGGTAAATTAATTAGAATACAGTACTGTGTTCATGTTACATTTAGCAGAACATGGCTCTGATCTCAGTACAGTGTGTGACACGACAGCTATACACAACCACCTTACACCCAGGAAGAGGGTATTTTTGCCCAAATCTAAAGACTTCAGCTATACAGGACAGCTTGGACTGTGTAACACAGGAAAAGAGGGACCGGTTCTGCTAGACATCTCAAGCTATCAAGACAGACATTGTCATAAGAAGCAATACAGACCTGACCAAAACTGTAAAACTTTTTTCCACTTTCCAAATCCTTTTAAAGAGAAAAATCTTAATTAAGTTTATGGAATCATGTCATGACACAAAAGTGGCAAAAGCTCTTACTTCATGCTTACAACCTCTGCCTATGTAGTGGTAAGCCCAGCAGCTAGCAGCCTGATCGGTTCATGCAAATGTTCCGATATCGCTCTGTGTGTGTGTGTGTGTCTGTGTCTGTGTACACACCCCTTGCTCTCCAGGGCAAAGTCAGCTTTGGAATAAATTCATTAAGCCAACAAGGTTACGCCAAGGATCGGTTGAGCTGCTCGAGTTGTGCTCTGAATTTTAACAGCCTCCCAAACTCTGAAGCACAACAGCCAGGAGTGCCCAAGCTGTGCTGGCCAGTGGATAAAAACCAGCTGGTCACCGCCTGAAACCCCACATGGATTAGCTGATGTTCGCTGGAAACTCAGCCAACATTCAGCCTGAGCTGGCTGAAAGATTTTTGAAGCTTGGCAAGTTTTGCAGCGAGACCCGTCTGACCTTTCGCCTTGTAACGAAACTTTGCAGATTCCTTGTGCAAGTTTCAGGCAGCTCTAGCGTAGACCGGCTTTCCTCCCTCCTCCAAACCGTCCCTGCTTGCCTCCCCTCGTGATCGATCCGGCGCATCTGGCCTCATGGAGCAATGGCCTGGCCTGTCTCTTACCTCTGGGCGTCCGTCTCACATAGGGAGGCTGGGTGGGTACTGGAGCCGTGCCTGGGCAGCCCTGGGAGAAGGCGGGGGGGGGGGGGCGGCAGCAGCATGGGGGTGCGCAGGCTGGTGCTTCTGGCTGAGAGAGTCCATTTATTATTAACCACAGGCGCAGCTGAGCTCTGCAACTGCTCGCTGCCTGGGGTGCAGGGGGCCATTTCACGACAGGGCGAGGAAAGCTTCTGTGATTATTTTTGTTCACACGGTGCCAGATTTTCCCCTCACTCTTAAAAGACTTTTCTCATTTTTCACATTCCTTGGCTGTTAGATTTTTTGTTTTTAATCGGTGAATTCACTGCTCACTAAAACAATGCCTCTGCAGACTGAGCCCCTTTGTACTTATTCCTAAAAAGCAGAGGAATTGCATTCATGCCTCCCCCACAACTTTGCCAAATGCAGCTGTTAAGCTCTTTCTTCTCAGGGTAAGAGCTCTACCCAGCTCTCGGCCTTCCCAGCGAGGAAAGCTGGAGGTCTAAAGACAGTTGTGGCGATACTCTGTACAATGCAGACACCTGGCTACGCCAAGAACACAAGCTGAGTTCACAGAGAAAAACTGTCGTAGTCTCCTACTGTAAAGACAATCTATTCTAGCAGTTTTAGGGTGGCTTTGAACAAGGACTTTGAACTTAATACATCTTTGTCCCCTCATAAAAAAGCCATGATACTTTGAGATCTAATGCACTGGTATTACACATGTTTCGATTTTATATTCTGCAGAAAATATCAGAGTTCAGAGTTAAATGGCTACCCATGAAGGAATTGATTTACGGGATAAAAGACAGACATGATTCTATGCAGCTTCCATGCATAACATAAAACTAGCTAAAGTAATTGCTAATGTATTGCTGAAGTAATCAGTGTCAGGGAACTTATTTTACTGCAATCCATTAATCAAGAAATTGTAAAACATAAGTTGTTAAAGCAGTATCTGCACTTCCCACTTGTCCCTTTCAAAAGAAGTTTCTTGCAACTTTTGTTTAACTCAGCCAGTAATGAATGCCATCTTATTTTCTACATCCTTCCAATCTTTTCAACTAAACACATTCAAGGAAACTTCAAACAAAGCTTGCTAAGTTACAAAGACAATCCACCTCTGACTTCTGCTATGTGGTCTGCAGGGAATTTAATTGCAGGAATGATAGATTGCATCCTCCAGGAATGATAGATACCATAAATGGATGCTGAAGATTTGTGAATAGTATCTTCTTCGTGGGGGGATGGGTAGCTAGATGTATTGAAAAGAAAATGTGTAGGTAAAATTATTTTTTTTTAAATATACACAAATTATAATGACATCATTTTACTTTCAATTAGATCTATTTGGAAAGACTGTAGTACTGTAGGAACCTATCTGGGCTATCACATTTTTGGCATGCTACAGGACAAGATGATTTAGTAATCAAGCTGGTCACTCAGTTTCCAACTCTAAAGATCAAGATCATCTCAAGATGATCTTATGCAGTGGGCACACATTTAAGTCTGCCGTATCAGATAAGTCAGGGGTAAGAGCGTGTTGCTTGTTTTGCCATTATTCTCCTCAAACCAAGGGGAAAACCAGCCTGTTGGATTTCTAGCTCAGCTTTCCAATATGACCCTGTAGGTATCTGAGACAAAACAGGGCCGCTTAAGCAGCAACTCCAAGGGCACTCCTGCAGTCTTGTGCACATCCCAGGTTTTGGATTTGTCTTCTGGGTGAATGAAATATGAAAATAATCATGCTAACAATGAAAATAAGAGCTTATATGAGCAATTTTCAAGGGCTAACCCCATCTTTTGCTCTACTAGAAAAGCCACTGAGGCTTGCTAAACCAGGAAGAGAATGGGCCAGTTTGATACTGGCTAACCCCTGAGAGGCAGGCTGGCCGTGCTGTTCCCGGCATGTTTCTAGACTGGGATATATGGCTGATGATGGTATAGGGGCTAGGGTGACAGGACCACAGTGCGTAGGTGACTGGAGAAGAGAAAGCCCCAGAGAACTGCTGGAGATAGTTTTTGTAGGAAACCACGGGGCCTGCATAGAACTTGCTCCTCTGCTTGCTGCAGCATTACCTGACCTTCTAGTCCTGTCTGCCTGCAGTGACCCAGAGAGCTTGCTGCTGGTACTTCCCCCTCCGAGCCTCAGAAGTAGAGGTTAATATTAAACAGATTGCTGGGTAAAATGGGAGCAGCTGGGAACAAAGAAATCGCCATGGCAAATTCCTACTGCCTGCTGGGAGCTGGGCCCTTGGGCCACCCTTGCATTTTCATCTGTGAGTGATTCCTACCCAAGTTACCATCTCCTCTGAAACCTTTTCTCTCTCAGGGGCGTTACTACCGAAGGCATTAGGGAAATCAGAAGCTCCACATTAATTTTGTCACATTGGCACGTCTGCCTTGGGACAGTGTTTTCCTTTCCCCTTGTACCTGATTTGTAAGAGTCTATTAACCTGCAGCAGTTCTGCGAGCTGGAATGCGCTTATTGGTGTCTCTCTGTGGTGAAGCTTGCTTCTAGGCTGCCAGTATCCAAGAGATGCACTAGGGACCTGCAGAATCATTCGGAACACACTTATTTAACCATTTATTTATTTTACCTTTGTGTGAACTGTGGTGCCTGGAACTGGCTGTTTTGCCAGGGCTGCTATGTAAGGCAACAATCTAACCAATACAAAGGCCTGACGAAGTTGCTCTTTAGTGATTTAACCTGTCTTTGAAGGCTTACATCCTTGCACTTTTATCAGCAGATTTTCATCATCATTCTAATGGCTCCACAACAACTTTCCAGATTATCTTAATGGCTTGGTGATAAAGTATTAGATTAATTTCTTTTTTTCCTAATATGAAGTATTTTTTTCTCCAGCTGTTTCTAACAGAATGTAAGACTGAACATACAAACCTGGTGCGGTTTTTGAACTTATGTTTCAGTGTTGAACATTGTATGAAAAATGCTCTGAGATGGAATCAGGTGTGGAAAATAAGTTTCTTCTTATTAATACGAACTTTTTAAAAAAGGCATTCCTGATTCTCGTGGCTCAGTTTTCCATTGAACATCCTGGTGTTCTCGTAACAGTGACTTGTGGAACCGAATTTATGAACTAGCTAGCATTGATCACTGTGCTGCTGCTCCCGACTACCAGTGCAGCATAGAGAACCTGGATCAAGGTCTTTATCTGATGCCAGCTCCTTATCTTGGGTGAAGGTTGGTCTTATACAACTGACCACATTCATTCCCAAGAACTAAACATCTCTGTGCCTGGACCTCTGTCCACTGAATCCTGTGAAGTTCAGCTTTTGGCAATCTTTTTTTTTTCTGATGCATACCTTCACCTTGGTTTGAAGTCTGTTACAATCTGTGTATTTCACCACCTTTTACTTTAGAGTTCTGTTTGCTAGGTCATGGCTCTGCATACTCCAGAAGATGCCAGCAAGTGCATTCACGTTACCTCATTCCTCAGGTCATTCAAGGGCACTTAAGTCATTGTTTCAAGGCAACCTGAAAACAGATTTAGCTCTTCTGACCTCTCTATTGCACTTCCTGAAGTCCTGCCATCCTGGGATGGAGTCCTACTGTCTACTTTTAGAACAAAGGCTTAATGTCAGTATTTTCTGAAGTGAGTGATAGCTTAGATATGTTTGATTTTTTAATGTATTTTCAAATAGATATGCATCAGTAACATTGCACTAACAGACTCCTCTCTTCACCTTGCCCCTGCATCCCTGTCTGTCACTCTGCCTTTTTGGGTCGTGTCTAGTACTCTTGGCAGTAGGAAGACAAGGACACGATGCAGATCAGGCAAACAGTAGTTTCACAACCAGGATTTATTATGGCAGAAGGACATGATGCTTCTCATCCCAAATTAGCAGCACTGAGCTCTCTGGTGGCCTTGTGCCAATTTTCGGTCTGGGCTTTTGAGGCGCCACTGGCTCGTTTTTTCTTCCCCCCCTCCCCCCCCGCAGTCGGCACCACGTTGCCGTTACGTGTCCTTCCCGCCGCTGACTGAGCCAGCCCAACCGCCGCAGCGCAGGCCGGCAGCTGGGCGTCTCTGAAGGCCCCACCCCATCAGGCGAGCGCTGCCGCTCCTCACGGCTGACTAGGGCGAGGCAGCCTCAGAGGCCCAGCAGCCGGGCTACGCCTGGGCCCGGTCCCCAGCGGTGCAGCCGAGGTGCCTTTCCCCAGGCCACCACCAACGGTTCAAGCACGCCGTTAAATTACGGAGGCCGCGCGGGGTCAACGGCAGCACCGCGCGGCGGTAACGCCCGGCGCCCCCCCCTACCCTGCACGTTCCCGCCTGGACGCTCCCCTCCACCAATCGGAGCCGCCGTTCGGCGGGGGGGCGGTGCCCGCCCAGCGCGAGGGAGGGGGCGGAGCTGGTGCCCGCCTCAGCGGCCCCGCTGCCCGTTGCCGCCCGGCCCCCGCTCCGCCCCGCCGTGCCCCGTCCTCTCGGCCGGAAGGATGTGCTCCCGGAAGTTCCGGTGCTGCCGCTGTGTGGGATAAACAGTAATGGCGGAGGCGGTGGCTCTGGGAACAACGGCGGGCGCCGCCGCGGCCGCGGCCCTGGGAACATCCGCCGCAGCGGCCGCGGGAGCGACGGCCGCGGCCTTCGACTTCGCAGCCGTGCCGCCACCCGCCGTGGGGCCGGGAGGAGGCGGCTGGACCAAGCAGGTCGCTTGCAGGTACGCGCTGCCCGCAGCTGGGGGGGAGGGGGCGGTTGCGGTCACCCTTCCCCCCACCCTGCGGCCGTTTCCCTCAGCGCTGCTCCGCGCCGCTTCCCTCCCCTCCCCCCCCGGTCACGTACGCGCAGCGCGCGGCCGCAGCGCCCCCTCCCCCCGCCCTGCCCCGCCCCGCCCTGCCAGGCGCCCTGCGGGGGGGCCTGCGGCAGATTGCGCAGCTGGCCGGGCCGGGCCGCGCCGCGCCTTGCGGCGCCTCCGGGCGGAAACCGGCCGCGGCGGCGGGGCTTGTGGGGGATGTAGTGGGGCGGCGGCGGCGGCGGCGGCGCGTTGCCGGCCCGTTGCCGGAAGTACCGGTTGGCGTCGAGCGCGCTCCGGGCCTAGCCTGGCGGAGCCGGACCCGCGGGCGCGGGCGGTGCGGGCTGCGGCCTTTCTTCTGACCCTGCCTCATGGGAGGGTGTTCCCTGCGGCTCCGCTGTGCAAATGGCGTGTGGCTACCGTCCCCTTGCCATGCCGGGGGGGTTGGAAGCGTTGCTGGCTCCTTGTAGGATGCCGTGGGCCACTATTTATTGTGTGAAAATATGCCCGCAGTGATCGGTGTGAAGGAGACTGTAGAATGGAAGGCCTGTAACCGTGTTCCAGAAAATGCGATAAAGCAGGAAATAGAAAATGATTCACGTTCTTGTCCATTTGAATAAAGATTTTAAAATGGAAATGAATTCGTGAGTGATACGGCAAGAATTACTTATTAAATTAGAGAATGGAAATAAGTCATGATAGACTGCAAAATGTAAGGAGTGTTACGTTAAATGTAAGGAGTGCTACTTGTGTTACGTTAAGATTCTGGATGCTGCGTCATTTTCTATTTGTATTTTCCTTTAAACTGTATTTCTGAGAAATCTTTTTTGTGGGATTATGCAAATCATACTGCATGTTGTAAAGCTTGCTGGGTGGACTATTTTTAAACTTACACTGCTGGCCTATTTGCAGGCTGAAAGGAGTATAAGACCGTTTTTGTGAATATAGAAATGTATTAGTTTATATGAAAGCAAGTGGTAATCCAAGATCGGCATCAAGGAGCATCTCCTGATTTTTTTTTTAAATTACTGTTTTTATTTTTTTATTTAAATAAAATTGTAAATTATGTTTAACCTGCTTATGTTTCTGGGCAAATACCAAGTCACTTGGAAGCAAAAAGGAACATCCCTTGGGCAGAAAGGAAGAGGCTCTAGAACTTGATGTGAGATCTGTATCTTTTCTGCCTGTTTTTCTATGTGTGCCAATTGCAGATTCAGATAGCAGTATTAAGAACCCTCGCTTGGCTTTCACGTGCAGCTTGCTTGCTGTGTCTCTCTTTTGTGCTGCTAGGTATGCCCTGCAGTATTTAAAGCACTCCTGTTAACTGTTGATCGCTGTTTATTTTGGTTAATGCACTGTTAACGTGTCCATTTGAGAAGCACTGTTTCTCAGCTCTTTCTGGGTACTTCGGCATACAAAGAGTTTTGCCTATGAATAACCGGGTTAATATTTGATGCATGGCAGTTAAACGTAGGCCGGTGATGAGGAAGTGCCCGGGAATGATGCTTAACTCAGCTTTTGAGTGAGCTGCAAGTGTATAGGTTAGTGCTCCCTCTATATAGATTGCCTCATTATCTCTGAAGACCGAAAGGCTCAATTAGGTGAAATGGATTGGTGAAAGAGATATGTATATACATATGTTTACTCAGGTAACAGACACAATCAATCAAGTTATTGAAGACAGTGACTGCTGTAGTACAGAAGCAGTCAAGTTCATCAGTGTCGTGCAGTGAGTCTGTCTAATGAATATATTTATTTACTCAGGACTAGCGGGAAGTTAAGCTACTGTTTTGTAATGGTTAATGTGCTTTAATGTGAGCTTGAAGAAAAATGAGGTCTCTGCTTTGGACTTAACGAACCTCCCCATTCTTTGTTCTTTTTGACTAATCCTCCCAGTTACCCCATTGTTTGCTTGGTTATTTACTCGTTTATTTTTAGTGGGCCATTCAAATTGTAGGCAGACTAGCTTCCTCAGACTTGAAAGTGAAATTAAGTTTCAGAAGTAACAGAAACAGAAATTAACAGACTTGAGCTTCTGGGAATGTGTGGTAAGAATTTTGTTTTTCTGAGTTTGGTTTCAATAGGAGGATGTATTCATATTGAGGAAAATTTATTTCTTACTATTAAATCTTGTTTTATCTTCATGAAAGAGCTTGAGGATTTAACTGAGATGAAGGGATTGAATTTGAAAATGCAAGTTTTTAATATAGTAGGTAGAGCAGTTTCTGTTTTGAGTAGCACTGCACAATTCTATTTGTTTATAGGCTTTATTTACTTGAATCATCATATGTGTGACAGTAAATGCTGCCTGAAAAACTTCTGGGAGATAATAGTCTCTCCAGTATAAGTACTTTGCACTTCATGGTTGGTGAAGGAATACTGCTGTTTTATCAGAACTGGAAGTTTTAGAATTGGTAGAATAAATCCTTGCTGCTCCTTTCAATACCTGGTATGATAAATTGGTTGACTAATGAGTATTATTATGCCAGTGTGATATCCTTGGGATGGATGATTGATCTCATTCTCAGAGTGAGAGATACAATGACTAAGATGAAGGACTTTGATTTCTCTTAGACATCTAGGTTTGCAGATGTTACCTTTCTGTTTTTCTTGCAGCTAAAGTTTAGAAGCTTCAGGGTGAAATGTAGGAATTCATCATGTTCATTAAGAGATGATGAAAAATAATTTCCTTGCATTGTTTCTATGGTTTAGCAGTTTTCAAGGCTTTTGTGGTGTGTAAAAACTTATAATCTTTTAATCTGGAATAAACCACAGGGGAGTAAAACTGTAATTCATAATTACTTTTTATTTAATATTCTGATGCTTTTGTTATTGATATGTTTGTAATATGAAAAAGAATGGTGGTCCTTACCAAGCTTCTCTGTCCTTCCAGTTTCAGATGGATACATGGTTTTATTGACCAGTGGTATAGCCAACGTTTTTTTCCAAAGACTTGAGACTGTTAGAGCCAGATATTTGTGTTTTCCAGATGTCATGCAAATAACAGTTAAGGTCATCAAGTTGACGTAAATAGATTATGTTTCATTTGTTTGTTTGATAACTGAACATAAATAAAACCCTTAGCAACTAATTGGTGTATTTTGAGAGTTGTCTACGTGTTTGTATCTTTTCTGTTCTTTCTGAAAACCTAGATCAGGTATTTATCTGTCTTTTAATGTGAAGAATCTGAATTGGTGAAGTATGCCTCCTTAATTCAGTGCAACACTAGCGATAAGATGTGGAGCGCAAGCCTCTTAACAGCCTGCTTGTATTGCCCCTTTCTTAGCTGCTGTTCTGGATCCCCCACTAGCTTCTTGCTGAAGGAGGTTATGGAGAAGAATGGACAAGGAGATAAATGCTATTAAGATCTACTTTTTTTCTTTTTTCTCTTCCTTTTTCTTAAGGTTACTAATGCACGTAGAATTTCAGTAGCCACTCACGTGGCTGAATGCCCATGTGCTGTGCTAGAACAGCGTGCCTGGCCCCTTCCCTGCTACCTTCTTCCCTGGGAATTCTTGGTCTCTGTATGGTCACCTGAAGAAGCTAATGAATGGCAGTTCCCTCTTATTCTGAGGTTCCCCGTCTGCCAGTCATGGCAATGTCCCAATTTTTGAAGGAGGTCTGTTGCTAGGTGTGGCATTCTAATTCAGCAAAACCAGTAGTTTAATAAATTAAATGGGGTTACCTGAAAGCAGAACTAAGTGGACCTGAAGTAAAGAACAAACCATACCTGAATAAGCAAATCTATTGCAAGCTTCAAAGGTATGGAAAGAAGTACTGTGTATTGATTTCACTAATAGGATTACAGGGGTAAAGACTTAATATATAGAAGGAAGCATCTGAAAGAAGCTGGTACATCTTCAGGATTTTAGACTGCAGTTATATGTGTTTAACACTGCATTGTATTTTTGATAAAAGCATTGTAAATTCTTTTTCTCTAGCTTAATGGCAAATAATAGAAATAACATTATTCTAGCAGTGGAAAACAGTCTTTAGTAGATTATCATACTTTAAAGCATCGTGGAAATCCAGGTCATTGAAACCTGGATAAACTTGAAAATGTTCAAGTATTCTAGTAAATTAATTGTAGTACTTGTAACATCTGACCTCTCTACAGTGGTTGGAGTTCCAGGGAGTTGAAGACATGATTAGCTTTATGGCCTTGGAGAAGTGTTTTCTCTATATGTTTCCAGAAAGTGCCCACCGGGTCTTGTCTACAACTTGAGACTTTTGGATGTGCAAAGCCTGATTCCTATGACCTTTTTTAAGTACCCCATGAAAATCAGGATATGCTATTTTGATCAAGGCATTCATAATTAGACATGAGTTGAAACGTTTTTCAGTGATAAAATGCCAGTGCAGGCAATTATTACTTCTGGATGGTTGTTCCCTGTGTTGGTATCACGCATGTTTTGTACAGTCATGCAATGAACCAAACTGGGGAGAAGATCTGGGTTTGGACCCTGATGAGTTCTCTGGTCTGGTTCCCCATGCAGCCTTGCCAAACTATGCTAGTATATCTCAATAGGAAAGACAGAGCACTGCTGCCAGAATGAGTGCTTTTTGGATGACAACATCATAGACACTCGGAGAAAATCCAGTTGTATGCTTGTCTTGATCTAGTTTTACTTTTTCAGCTGAAATTATATGTATTCTCTGACTACTTGACAGAATGCAAATTTCATATATCCTTCTAGATGTCACTGAGTGAGCCAGGTAACTCATGTATTTCTCAGTTTTAAGGATCCTTTTTTCCTGTAACCAGAAACAAGAGGCTGGTATTACTGTTGTGTAAAGTTACAGTTAAATTGAATACTCTGTGTGTGTAAAGATGCTCTCCAACAGAAGTTTTGTCACTTTTCACCAAAAATCATGCACTCTGTTTATTTTTTGACATGACTAAAGCATATTTTAGCCAAACACCACGTTTTCATATGTAAAATGTTAAATTCTTTGTGACCTTAAAGTAAAAAAATGTTATCTCGGGATGGTGGTGGGAGGAAGTTGGTGTAATCCTTAGAGAAATACATTTTTCTCTCCTCCCACCCCAGCCTTCTTGTTCAAGTGATGCTGAGTTTGCTGTGTAGGGTTGCAGGCCTTTAAAAGTGACATGTGAATTAAATTGAGCTTGTGAGTGTTTCAGGTTTGGGTTTTTTCCCTTTATAGCTTACCATCTTGATGTAATGAATTGTGACAGCTTCCAGAATTATACAGAATCGGTATTTGCAGAGGATTTTCTAACATAAGCTGGGAAAGAAGGAAAGGGACTTGGAGCTCCATTTCTTCTGTCTTAACAAGCAGCGGGAGAGCCTAATTTTGAGGCTTATGTATTTGGGATAAGTTCTGTTGACCAAGTACTTTCTAACAGAAGTCCTCACTTCAGGCTGGTGCCTTTCTCTTAATCACTTATTTCAGCCATAGTGGTGTCCCAACACTTTGTTGGCTTAAGTAGCACTGTGCAGTGGGGCTGAGCAGTGATCTGATCTGGATTAAAAATAACCATGGGGGCAGCGAAAGGAATTTCAGGTTACATCTGAAGCCATTTCCTGATCTGAGTCAGCAGGTGGCTATGAAATTGCATGCCCCAACACATGGGGGGAGCAATGCTGCGTGGAAATAGGCAAAGGGTGGAGATAACAGTTGTTAAAGAACAAAAGTTTAACAACCTGAATTATTTTTTACCCTATTGGTGTGACTCCCATTTCTTAAAAGCAAGCCAGAAATTCCAGTTATGTTCTGGTCCCACAAGTTCATGGGTGGTTGTTTTTTTTTGGCTTTGAGGTGGGTTTGTTTGTGGGTGGGTTGTGGTGTTGTGTTGGTGTGTGCGGGTGTGATGGGTTTTTGATTTTTTTTTCTTGTTCACAGTGGAGAGTGCTGGTTATGGAACGTGGGGGTTTTTTGTTTTGTTTTTGCAACACCCTATTCCTGCTGTGTGCTGGCATAGCTGTTTGTGCAGCCACCTGGCAAACCTGACTAGGGTACTCATCCCTCTGGGGAGAATATCCTGCAGAGCCTCATCTTGGTCTTATACCACTTACTTTTTATGTAGGACCACACTTCTCTGGTTACTATGCAGCTATAGTGTACAGACAGGTGATTGTTTTGAGTGTGAATTGCAGCCTGATGGCAAGTGTCAGCTGGTGGTTTATAAACCCACTTTAGGCTTTTTTTTTTTTTGTTCTTAGGACCTTGAATACACCATTGGTTTTGTGCATGGAGGGTTACCAGCCCTCTTAAGACTCACCTCAGGTTTAATATATCCCTAGTACTGGATTACAAATGTAGCTCTACTTACGTCATTTGCTGAATTGTTCACTTTGATTTATCTGACTTCTTAAAAATACAGCAGACTAAGTACCTGTGCAGAAGTTCATGCAATTCAACAACTTGACACCTTTTAAGTTTAGGAATATCGACTTGGATATGCTGTTTTGTGAAGAGCTATCCTAATCTTAGTTTGGGCTGCTGAAAGATGATCCTTCTGTTTCTTGTGCTGGCTGTACTGCTGTGTGGCTGCGCAGTCAGCTGGTTGGAGGACCTGGTTCTGCTGGCTGCATAGGTGTGGTAATACCAATGCAAAGCGGTGGAAATGTGCAACTGGAGGAGGGCAGGACTGCCCCTTTCAGCAGCAAGATGGGCTTGGAAGGGTATAATCTGCTTCTCAGTCTTCCCTCAAGTGGTGTTTTTGTGAGAGACCTAAACCCTAACCAATTTTCTTGTTTACCAGGTCTTGATGTTTCCAATGAGTTCAGAATTTGCAACTTACTTGGTATCTGGTGGCCGGTGCTTCTCTTTCTAAATTGAAGTGTTGGTAAACATGTTGATGGATTCAGTTCTTACATAGGTTTGGGGTTTTTGTGGTCGTTCCCCCCCCCGGCTAACACTTCTATGTGGATTGGGAAAGATGTACTTAAACTTGTATTTTCAGTTGTGGTTTTGATGTGAACATATTGAGTCTGAATATAGTGCCTTGAATTCAAATAAACTTGTGTCTTCTAGGTTAAAATTTAAAACTAATTGAAAATGACTGTTCAGTTTTCTTGAATACCTGAATTTGAGGATGCTCAATTAAACTTGCATTACTTGACATGCTAAAATTTAGTAAACTGTCCTCAAAAGCTTTGAAACTGTACAGTTCTTTCAAGACAAGGCAGCAGAGCATTGAAGCAGGGTGCTTCTACTGATTATTTGGCTCCTGTGGCAAAAATTAATGTGTATGTTTTGTCAGATGTAATTATCTGTCACAAACATGTTTTGCATTCTTGGAGAGGAAATTTCTTCTGATTGAATGAATTACAAATTCAAAATAGATTTAAGCCCTCAGGAAACTTGTTTAGGGTGTGGCTGATTTTGAGTCTTGGTTTCAGTGGTGGGCTTCTCTAGGGTTTTTGTTGGTGTCAGAGCACAGAAGCTACAGGTGAAACTTTGTCCCCATCTACTTTGTCCAAGACTCTTTCCTCTCTGTGTCATACCCCAGGATAAGGTTTGCTTTGCAGGTTTTTTTCAGGCTTTTGTAAGTGTAAGTCCCTAAATGTGCAGCACAGTTCACTGGAATAGCTAAGGCTTCATCTTTTCTCAGACGTTCTTATTTGTATGTTTATACTGGGACGTGGTCCCATGGGTTGTTAGTAGTGTTGTTAATTCAGCATGCCTTGATTTGTAGAATAACTCATCATCCAAATACTTCGTTTTACAGCTTCAGTGCTTCTCCTTAATTCACAGTAGTCTTCTGTCTTACAGATATTTCATGCATGGAGTTTGCAAGGAAGGAGACAACTGTCGCTACTCCCATGACCTCTCCACTAGTCAGTCTGCCATGGTGTGCAGGTATTATCAGCGAGGATGCTGTGCTTATGGAGATCGTTGCAGGTAAAGAAATGCCATTGGCCATCCTGTAGAGGAGTAATTTCACTCTGAGTCCCTGAGTACAGAGCTCACAGAAAGGCAGTAAATCTTAGTGTTTTCCTCTCTCATTGCAACTTCAGAAATGTATAAAAATAGCACAAGAAGGCAGTTTGTGAAAAGAAGCTAAATACTATAGTGTTTGCTTTGCTATGCACATAAATAAGCAAAGGCAAGGTGAGAAGAGAACTGTTTTTCATAAAAGTGCTAGTTGTCAGGGTGTGGGGTTTTTTTGTTTGTTTATTAATAACATGAGTAGATTAATTGAAATATGAGACTACATTCAGACGAGCTGAACTGATGGAACTGAGTTAGTTTGGTAAGTGATCATAAAAGCCTGAACATGTAAGATTCCACCCCCCCACCCCCCAATCGTGTGTGTGTCCGTGTGTGTGTCTGTCCGTGTCCCTAGGAATTGCTACTCTGACACTTGAACTGCCATTTTGGAAAAGTGTAGTCATGTAGGTTCTAAAATGTTGCCTATACAAAATGACTCTACATTATGAAAACATAGTATCACTTAACCTATACCCCTGAAATTATTAAAAAGAAAAAAAGAAGTAGTACGAAGAAAGGAAATGGATGCTTTCCTAGTGTAGCAAAGCTTTACAAAGGCTTAGGAGTGCTTGCATCATCTTAAGTTCACTTTATTAAAATTTATCAGGAGTTTTAACATTGTCTTGTTGCACCTCTAATGCATGATTAAATATTTGCATCATGACTTTGTATGGTAGCTCATAGTTAGCTTTACTTTCATGTTTGATGTATGGTTACTATGTATAAGAAAGATAACAAAAATAAGCCTCTGTAGCCTTCTATCTACCAACGTTGCTTTTTTGATCATGTAGATCAGTGGTCTCCAAACTTCTGATCATACACCCCATCAGTGAAAAATTTTTGAGCACCTCCCATATATATATATTTTTATTTATAGATTATATATATCTACTACTGTACTAATATTATGTACACTGTAAAACATACACAAAAGTAAGACTTTAAAAAAGGATGTAATAAAGATGAAATAAATATTTATAAAATATTTTATTAATAGTCAAACTATTTTTGCTCTCACTAAAAAGCCTTATTAGTAATAATAATTTTTTACTGACAGTAACATTGACTGAATATGCTTTGTAGTTTGGTTTTTTTTAATCTTAGTTTAACGTTTTGTAATAGTGATTTGTTCAGTGTTTTGTACAGTGGTCGCGTCGTAAGTTCAGTTTATTTCAGTTCTTAGTTTTAATGGCTGTCACAGCTGAAGAAGATCTTTCACAAAGATATGTAGATCGAAAAGGAAGAAGTGTATTGTTGACTGCACTTACTAACGCGTGATAATAATTTTTCAATCCTATCCACCAATTATGCAAATACTTTTGTTAAAATTTGGCTAGTAAATTTTGATCTTCCCTGATGTCAATCAGCTGTTCCTGCAGACTAATTGGAAGGTGTTGTGTTGCTATATTTTTGACAAATGGGTCCAAAACCCACTGAAACTGTTTGGAAGATTTTTAAACATGTTAAAAAAACTTGGAAACATAATTCTCTAAGTGTACAAGATAAGAGAGGTTTTTATAGTTGATGTACTTGGATCATTTTTGGCAACAAAATTGCATAATGGTGGAAATGTTTCGGAACAGCCATTTTCAAAATGTTGTCTCCATACCACAAGCTTCTTTCAAGAAGCAGTTACTTGCCCTTACAACATCACCTTTACCGTGACAGGACAGATTAAGTGTGGGTTTTTTTTTTTTTTTTGAAAGTATCTGCTAGGTAGCATGCTACTGACAGCAACTTGTCGTCATGGAAAAGGTCTGCAAATTTGGAACGCTTGTCTTTTTGTGAAAGAAAAACATGTAACTCATCTTTGACAACTTTTAAGCGCTTTACCACAAGATAACCAGCAAACCTTTCTGGTACAGAAGATTTTCATGGTCGCTCTCCATCTCATAACAAAGTGTTGTAAAGATTCAACTATTTAAAGGTCTTGCTTTTATACAGTTAACAATATTGATGACACTCTGTAGGACTTTGTGTGCTTCTGGCTCCATCTTTGTTACAATATCTTGTCTATGAACGATATAGTGAATGAATTTCTGGTGTGGTCCTATCTCTGTAATCTTACCTTGGAATAATTTTTTTTTAATTCTAGTCAAAGCAGTGGTTACACTTGCACAGTTTTTCCATAAAACATTGTTTTTGTTAAAGAAGTCATTTACTGTTGAGAATACATCTCCTCCAGTACATCTTTTTGTCTTTATTAAAGAAGTCATTTGTTGAGAATATATCTCTTCCAGTACATTTTTTCTTAGCGGCTCACAAAAAGTAGTTCTTTGTATTTCATTATTGAAACAGAATCTAGCAAATATCATAAGCTGAGATGTTAGAAACATCTGTACTGTCATCCAGCCGTACAGCAAACTTCCCACATTGTGAAATTTGTTCTAATACTTGTTTCTTCAAATCTTCAGCAGTGTTTTCTATGCGTTTTCCAACAGTATTTGCTGACGAAGGAATGTGTTTTACTTTGTCACCATATTGTTTTCCATGCATTATTTCAGTCATTTTTACCACAGCAGGAGGAACAAGTGGTCCAATGGTATGCAGCTTTTTGTCTTTCACTATTATGTAAGAAGCCTCAAAAGAGGCTTAACTGTTGTAAAGTACTGCATTGAGTATTGCATGACTTGAAACATCTCTGAAAAAATTATAGAGGTTTGTCTTCATGTTCTGGATGTTTAGATTTTAAATGTCTTGCTAATTGTGATGGCTTCATACTATCATTAGCTAATATCTCAAGGCACAATATACACTGAGGGCATTGTTAATAATAGTGGATGTAAATCTATATTTCAAATAGTCTTCTTGGTAATCTTGATTTATTCCTTCCCTCCCCCCCATTCTTGTCAGATCTGATTAGGTTGGCATTGTCTTTACCTTGTAATGAAGAGTTCATCGTAGATTTTTTTTTTCTTGATAGTAGACATTTTCTTGTTGTTTGCTGGTGCTCACATTGTCAGTATTGTCTTCAGTCCACAGTTTATTTGCAGGAATCTTTTTAAGCCACTTGTTTGTTTTGTCAGAGTTAGTTTAGGTAAAACAAGATAATATAATCTGTCAATCCATTTAATTGAGCACAAACAAACTGCAATGTTTTGAAATATGCTGAAAATGAATGAGCAAGTGAGGGTGCCACTGTCAACCCTGCTGCGTGGTGGAACACCTGCTCCTCCTTCAGGACACCTTGCGCATACCATATGTGGGACCCTCTGACATACGGACCGAGTAAGGACACCGCTGTCAAGCTGTATGTTAAATATTAGTAAAACGTAATTTTGTATGTTTTTTAGAAAAAAAAAAATGACAAGAAGGTCTAGTATTTTCTTCCTGCACTCCAGTGGATTGTCTTGTGCACTACCTAGGGTGCATACATACCACTTTGGAGACCACTGGTATAGAGGTCTGAAGGCTTGACTTTCAGATTTGTGCTTCATAGCTTCCTTAAGGTTTCAAAGCTGACATTCGGTTGGGAGCATCTCTTTAATATGCAAGAACTGTGACACTTTGTTGTTTTCAATCTGACACAAGGTAAATGAATCACAGTTGCTTAAAAGTTTTGTATGATCTCCAAAAATTCCCTCCCTTTGTCCTTGAAATTAGTCAGCAAATATCTAAGACTTTAAAGGTACACCTGTAATTTATTTTCCCGTGTAGTCTACTAGTTGCTGGAAGACATATTTTTGAAGGAAGCGGTGCTTTCCTGTTGTTTGTGGGTGGTAGGGATCAAATTGTTCTGAGCATCATTTTCCACAGTAAGCTGAAAGAGGCATTAGAAATAACTACCAAAATTCAATGTAAAATCTGAATGAGGCAAGATGCTCAGGTACAGAAGAAGAATCACTTATGTTGGTGGGGATCTCTGGAGCCATGCTGAAGGCAGAGCAGCTTAGGTCAGGTTGCCCAAGGCATTGTCCAGTCAAGTTTTGATTATCTGCAAGGATGAAGATCGTGCAGCCTCTCTGGGCACCTGTTCCAGTGTTTGACTACTCTCACAGTGAATTTTTTTCCAAACGTCTACTTGTAACTTCCCATTTTGGGCTTGTGTCTACTGGCTCTCATCCTATTGCTGTACCTCTGAGAAGACTCTGGCTGCATCTTTCCTGTGGCTTCCCACAAGGTAGTTGAAGACAGCAGTATCTGCCCTTAATCTTCTGTTTTTAAAGCTGAATGAACTAATTTATCTCATTCAGTAATACTGCACATGCGTAATAGGTATGTGACCAGTTTTGGACATAACTGAAGTTCATTTGATCTAAGTTAAGTAAGAATTGTGCATGCTGCTCCATTTCCTCCAAAATCATGGAGTACCTTCTGTTTCCTTAAGCAGTGCCGACAGGTGACACAAGTGGAAGCATGTCTCTATAAAGCGTCATCAGTGGCCTTCTCTTCCAAGCAATTTCTAGGTCCTTCTTCAGAATAGTGTGTTTACATCTTAATCAGTTTATTTCCAATCCCTTGGGCTGCTTTATGGAGGTATTTTTTTTGTGAAGAGTTGACATGATGTGTTTTAACTTTTTAGATATGAACATACCAAGCCACTGAAACAGGAAGAAGTGACTGATGTGAATCCAGATGCAAAAATTTATCCCTCAGTATCCTCAGACTTTGCATCACTCCCTGAAACAGTTGAAGAAATTATTGCTGAGATAGATGATGAAAATATCGATCTGGCAGCTGCAGGAGTAGGTGCTGAAGACTGGGTGAATGCTGTAGAGTTTGTCCCTGGGCAGCCATACTGTGGACGAGGTAAGCTGATCATGGGATAATAGTAAAATTCTGTCATGGGTCAACAATTTATATGTAGTGCATTTATTTTAATGCTTTTGGTTTTGTTGAGTATAGAGCTATTGATATTTATTAATCACTTCAAGTGATGTGTCCTTAAGTTATGCTTGAATTTTCTGACGTAAATAGTTGGACTGTTCCACATCAGTTGTTACTGCTGTCCCTGATGTTCTGAAACCAGGTATGCTTAAAGACAGTCTCTGCATAACTGGCTTCCTCTTGTTATGGCTCTGAATGACTTTGTGAATCTCCTTCTTTGGAGTTTAGTTTGCATATGTGATGGGAGAAGAAAATACTGGTGATGCAATTAATATCACTACTCTGGAAAGATAACCTTGGGGGGGGGATGTTTGTTTGGGAGGGTTTTTTGCAATCTTTTAAAGGTTTTCCAGTGGAGGTACAGATTCCTGCAGAATGAATTGAAGCCTAATACTTGCTTTCATGAATCCTGTGGCAATTCAGACCAGAGGCTGAAAATAATTTATTCTGGTTACCTTTCTGGGACTTGACTTCCTAATAGTGTGACAGCTCATGTTGAGAATGAGATTGAAGAAGCTCATCATATGGGACCAGATTGTTTTACGTAGCATACTTGTCATCTGCTTTCCCTGCAGAAAGATAGCACAAAGACTTAAAATTTAAATGAAAAGTAGGCTAATGTGTTTACTTTAGCATAATTTCTAATATTTGGCTCTCTAAAACTGAAGGCTTGTGGCCATGAGTAGTGAAATAATTGCTTAAATCCAAAATGGACACCTTGTCTCCAGAAGAGTTTGAAGTTGTCATACAGTGCTCAGATTATACTTCTTTGTCTCCACAGCACTACTCAGATTCTTGGATCTGAAAAGAGGAATTACCTTCTCAGTGTTACAGGGTGCTGCTGGAGTCTGCTCTGATCTGATTTGAGGAAGGGTGAATAGGAAGGGAACGCTCAAGCAACATTAACATTTTGCTAGCATTGTTGAGAAGTTGGATTATGGAATTGTTTGGTGTATCTGTGACTTGGGTATAGTCCAAAGGAATGAAAACTTGTCTTCTACCTTTTAATATGTCACCTTACTGTCATAAAAGATATGGCTTCTCTGTTCATTGAGACAAAGGATCCCTTTTTTTAATCTTTTAATCAAAATAGAATCATTTAGATAGGAAGGGACCTCTAGATTTGATCTACTTCATTTCCTGCTCAAAGCAGGGTCAGCTATGTCAGGTTGCCAGAGGCTTTGTTTAGTTGGATCGCTGTCCTCGGAGATGTTCAAAACGCCATAACCTCTTGCGTGTTTGCCTTTTCACAAGGAAAAACTCTTTCCTAGTGTGTAATTGGATTTTTCCCTCCCTCAGCTTGCCTTCTGTCTCTTGTCCTGGGCACATCTGAGAAGAGTCTGGGTCTCTTCCTCCGCGCCCCCCCCCCCCCCCCTTTCCATTAGGTAGTTGAAGATAGCAATAAGATCGCTTCTTAAGCTGAACGAGGCAGGTTTCCTCAGTCTTTTTGTGTGCTTCAGTCCCCTTAATGGCTGGGTGGCCCTCCACTGGAATCAATTCATTGCTAGTTTGAACAGCTGGAGATATTTTAAATACACCTACTCCTTATAGGAGAGCTGGTGCTTTCTCCTAAATTCGTGAAGAGTAAGAGAATTTCATTATACCTTTAACTCACTTAGTTTTACTGAAGCAGTTCCTTTTTCTAGGGGGTCAGGCTTATTTTCATGGAAACTTGTGGGTGCCACAGCATAAGTTAACATTCTCTTCTCTGAATCTTGTTCCAAATTCTCTTGTCCTTTGAAATTCTCTATCCTTTGAAATTTGATGTATTTTAATGTACAGACATACTCAGCTGTTTCTGTTCTGAACAGTGCTACATGATGCCAATTCCCATGGTGACTTCTTAAAAGCTGCATTTTAAAAACTTTACTTTTCTGAAGCTACTGTCTTTATTAAGCGATAAAAATGAAGAACCTTGCTGTAGCGATCAGGAGGATGTGTGCAGTGTGTTCCACGGTGTATACTTTAAAGCTGTACAGATTATTCTTGTCAAATGCCTGGAGAAATGTACAGGTACTTGGAAACTTTAAAATGGAATCTATTTCTCAAGATTAGGTAGAAGCCTGTGTGTTTTAAATTGTCTTACAAATGCTGAAGATTCAGAGTTGGCAGTTTAACCATGTGTAGCTTGGGCTATAATGCTCATCTTTTACTATGAGACAAGACATTCTACTCATGCAGATGATTCTCTGATTTGGGACTAAACCTGGTATCTTGAAGATGGCCTCAGGGCCTAGCGAAGACAATAGTGATGATTCTTCAGGTATTCACTTGTTTGATGTACAGATGCACTGCGTTTCCATATTTGTGCTGCTGCTGCTGCTAGGTGTTCTGGAATAACTGAGGGAGAGTAGAAAGGCAGAAAAATAAGAGACGTTCTGAACTGAGTGGCTGTTTCCTGCTGCTACAAGATGAATGTACTTGATGCTACAAAGTGTGTCCTAGAGTGAAAGCAGGTGGTGTGTGAATTGAAGGTAATGAACTAGTTTTTTCACTAGTATGAATTTAAGTGTTGACTGTGAAATGGGCAGTGAGAAGACAGGGATTGGGTCCACCTACTGGAGAGTAGTGGTTTTGAAAACAGTGGACAGAATCGTACAGAGTAAATGGTACTCTGAGGGATGTTGGATTTGGAACTACTGAGGCAATGGAGTCTTGTGAGTTTCTCTAATTTTGCTTTCAAAGAGGAAGCAAAACTGTAGCAGATACAGTGCAGTTGATACAGGAGCTACGCATGCAGGGCTTTAAGTTATGGAAGCTGAGATATTCAGAAGTGAAAATACTAATTTAATTTTTATTTCATAGAAATACAGCTCTCGCTGAGGGGAAGTGCTGGGACAGCACAGAAGACTGGGACTGGAAAACTAATGTCACTTTTAGCATGTTTTTCCCTCCCACCCTCTCATACTATAGAAGTACCCAGAGCCATTATTAAAGGCTGACATTCATAGATCTGTGTCTTGTCTAGATGTCTAGTCACTTAGAACAGGTTGTACTTTTTTTGTGCAAGGACGGTATTGTGGACTGGGCTGGAATTTAGTAGCTGTACTGTGCTTGTTGACTTAAGTAGTTGTTGTTGATGGTGGTTGGTTGTTTTAAGTAACAACTCCATACTTTTTTTTTTGTGCCAAGATGTGAACCCCTGCTCTCCTTCTGTGGACCAGCGTAGTAAATAAATGGGTTTCTAAGTCAGTCTCTGGAGGGGTAAGACTTCAAAGCCTTTATTCTCAAAGAACGTCAAGTAATAAGTGTTGTGGGGGGGTTTTTGTTTCTGGTTGGTTGGTTTGGGTTTTTTTGGGTTTGGCTTTTTTTTTTTTAAATCCCTTACTGAATAAAGTTTTGACAAAAGATATCCTTGAGAGGAGTGCAGGTGACTGAATTTTTCTGTTAAGCTTCAAATGTGCCTCTTCTTTCAAAGTATGCATTTTCTACAGATAGAGGATTGCCTTACGCAAAGATCATCTTGCCAGCCCCATTAAAAGAAGTACTGTATCACTTGATTCCTTTGAAACTTAGCTGCATTTGCCTGTCTGGTAGGCTTCTGCCCATCCATACTGTGATCTACTGAACTCTCCTTCCTCAGTAAGGGTCAAACAAGATGTCAGAAGTCATGTGACTCAACTAGGTAGAAAATCTGTAACAACATTAACTAGAAAAAACACTGGCAAAAATGACAGTCAAGGGAATAGAAACTGACTGGTAGTTGTGATTTTTGTTACTTCTTTTGGAAGTGGAGACCATGGATTTCAAACTGTGGGGGGGGAGGGGGGTTTCAATAAGTACAGATTTTCATATTATCTTCAGCTACTCTGAAGAGTAGGTGGAGCCCAGTATATGATTACTTGTTACTTTCCTTGGTGCCAGTTCACTAGAACTCATAGGGAGGAAGAGGTAATGAAGATTTTTTTGGTTGGGGATCTCTTACTGAAAAATGAGCAGGCTGACAGTTGACTTGTTATTCTGTCACTCATTTGCTTTTGAGAAGTATATTTCTAGCAAACACGCTGATGCAAGATCGGTGCGGGTGATCTCTAAAGTCAGAGATGGTTCAAGAAGCAGACTTGAACTTATTTTGAGAGCTAGTATTTCCCTACACTAATCTTCAGTATTTGCTTATACCCCAAAACTGTGAGCCGATATCTGTTTAGGGTAGGGTTTTTGGCAAATATCTAGAATAGAGTTAGTTTGGTGAGAGGTGTGGACGCAGCTTTTGTATCGTTCATACAGATGCTTGGGAGTCTAGAAGTGAAAGTCCATTGTTCAGGCTGAACAACAACATGCTAATTAACTTGCCCATGAGGAACTGCTGCTGTGGTGTTTCCATACTAGCATTTTGTTATGCTGGATGCACCTTTATTGCTTCAGCTGTGTAATTTCTGGGAAAAAAATGGGTAATTTTAGCTAACGTGGAATTGATTCTCAAAGCAGTGAGAGATTTGTAGCCTTATTTAATTGTTGCTGAACCAGAGTTTGTGTAAAAATGTACTTAAGCCGCTGAGGACTAGTGAGATTTTTCTAGAGCGGACTTAGCCTGTAAATGGCTCTGAATCTGACCACTGAAACCTGATAGCTTTAGTCTTGTCTGGGTTGAAGGATGAAGAAATTCACTGTGCTTTCTGGAGTGGGAAAATAACTGTTAGTTCAGGTTGAGGGTGTGTGAAACCTGGACTGAAATGAACCTTGGTTGTTTTTATTATTCTCTTTGGGTAACTTGAGCAGGGTTACCCAAAGATTACATTGCATTAAAACAATGTATTTTCACTCCCAGTGCTCTAAATCTGAATGTATTGCTTACTGTCCTTAATTTTGTTCCCAGCTGCTCCTTCCTGCGCTGAAGCACCCTTGCAGGAAATGGTGATTGAGGAAGAATATGAAAAGCAGCAAGCAGATGTGGAGATAAAGAAGGAGCTGTGCCCCTACGCTGCAGTAGGAGAGTGTCGTTATGGAGAAAACTGCGTGTATATCCATGGGGATGTGTGTGATATGTGTGGACTGCAGGTCTTGCATCCAATTGATGCTGCACAGAGATCCGAGCACATAAAGGTAAGCAAACAACTGTCTGGTGTTAAACAGCTTTAAGTTATTGCTTCCTAGCTCCCCACAATCACTTGTCACTAATTCCCTTTCATTTGAAGATGCATGCAGGTCAGGCAGTGAATGAAATTCCTGTTGTAAACTGGACTGTTTCCTGTCAGGGCCATATTCAAAAGCAGCTGGGTTTCCTTATCTGTGCTGGGAAAGCAGTCTGCTTAAAGATACTAAAGCTTTGTTCTTTGCCTAGTAAAACTGGATGATCTTTTAGATTGCCTTTCTCATGTTGAAAAGTAATGCCTGAAGAAAGGAATTTGAACTCTGAATTGATTGTTCCCCACTGTCTGAGCAAATTTTTTTCAGGATCAAGATTTTTCAGCTTAATCATACTCCATTCATTATGCAAAACAGCAGAGTAAAACTGAGCTTAAAAACCTGCTTAGAGTTCACCAGGTGACCAGTTGTCTCTGTAGTTGTTTTCTTTGTGTCTCCTTTTCAGTCTTGCATTGAAGCTCACGAGAAGGACATGGAGCTTTCATTTGCCGTCCAGCGTAGTAAAGACATGGTGTGCGGGATATGCATGGAGGTGGTGTATGAGAAAGCTAATCCTAGTGAGCGCCGCTTTGGGATCCTCTCCAACTGCAGCCACACTTACTGTCTCAAGTGCATCCGCAAGTGGAGGAGTGCTAAACAATTTGAGAGCAAGATTATAAAGTGAGGCACTTTCCCATTTTGATTGTGCTTTGTTACTATGGAAGAACTTAGTAACTTGTGACAACTTGCAACAGACTTCCAGATGCAGACTGCACAGAGACTGCATTTAATGCATACTAACCTTAGTTTGGAAGTGAAATCATTGTTAGGGATAACATTTACACTCTGATTTGGTTAATGTGGATTAAGTTTGCAAAACTCACTTAATGGTAGAAAATAACTTTTCAGTTAGTAGCATGTTGTCCAATGGTTACTGTTTACATCTTGGACACCCAGCCAGGAACCTGAAAACAGATTAACCAGTTCAGAATGTATGCTTCTTAATTCATTACTGCCCTAGTTCATTAATCAGTTGACAAAACGTTTCTCCGTTTAAAGGCTGTTCTAAAAAAAACAAAGTTCCAATCAAATAAATACAGAAATCGAACCAAAATAAATTTATTTAATCCTAAAGAAAAAGGAGTCTGTGTGAAGTGTTTTTTCAAGCTCTTCTGAGTCAAGCTGACCAGCTGCCATTGTCATTGAGTTCTTGAAGAAGAGAGTTTAGGTTACCTTAATGTGTAAGAGAGAATCTAGATTGAAAAGCCCATGCAGCAAGTGTGTGGGTACAATACAACTTTAAAGATGGATATATGCCATGACTTGTTATATAGGAGAGAGAGCGCCCTGTAATGTGGAATTTTGCAGCGCAGTCTGTTCATTCCCCAGGTCCTGCCCAGAATGTCGGATCACATCTAACTTTGTCATTCCAAGTGAGTACTGGGTGGAGGAGAAGGAAGAGAAGCAGAAACTCATTCAGAAATACAAGGAGGCAATGAGGTATGAGCAGTGACTGCAGCCTTTTGTCAAGTTGAGACAGCAGAGATAAAGGCACACCTGGAGAAGAAGGGTGGTGATGTAAAGCCCTCTCACCTCCTTTCCACCACCATGTGTGAAGTGCATCGTTGCCTATCTGCCTGCAGATGCATGCAACCACACAGGCACAGAGCTATTCCTGTATTCTTTGACCTCAGTTTTTCCCTTGTATATGCAAAACGCTGGTGGTGTAGACATAAGGTAGTATGAGCTTGTGCACTGCAAGACATCAGTGTCCCTATGCATGCATCGACCCACACACATTATGCAATACATCATTTCTGCACGTAGGTGTTATGCTGACAAAATACCTTCTGCTCCAAATGGTACCTGAGATCCTTTTGGACTACAGGTAAATGCAAATCTGAAGTCTGGTTGGGGTCTGCTGTGAGTAAGGGTTGCGGTATTTTCCTTTCCAGCAACAAGCCATGCAGGTATTTTGACGAAGGCCGTGGGAGCTGTCCGTTTGGAGGAAACTGTTTTTACAAACATGCATATCCTGATGGCCGCCGAGAGGAGCCACAGAGACCCAAAGTGGGAACATCGAGTAGATACCGGGTCAGTGCTGCTGGTTTTTGTCCTTCCTATACAGAGAGAGCGCAAGAGGGGTGTGCGTTAAATCAGCTGCCTTGAGAAGAGGACAGGGAAATGTTGACTCTTCTTTTTTTACTTCTGATAGACCTCTGTAATGGTGAATTTGAAGGAGGCAGTGGTCTAAAGTTTGTGAACGCTGAAGGCCAAGGTGGAAAGAGTGAATTTTAAAAACTTTCCTAGTGCACCAACATACTGAAGTAGAAATGTTGGGCAGCATTAATAGGGGTGTGTAAGGGTAAATTCTACTGGAGGTCAGTATCTCCCTGGAAGAGAAACATGGTTTCTTGCATGTCAGAAAGCATGCCAGGGGCTGAACCTTGTCAGCTTCTGGGAAGACTCCTATCTTGTACCGCTTGGTCACCCGGGGAAATACTTGTGTTCCACTTGCAGGCCCAGCGGAGGAATCGGTTCTGGGAGTTCATCGAGGAGCGAGAGAATGGTGATCCGTTTGAGACCGACGAGGATGAGGTGGTGACCTTTGAGCTTGGTGAGATGTTGCTTATGCTGTTGGCAGCAGGAGGTGACGATGAGCTAACGGATTCCGAGGATGAGTGGGACTTGTTTCATGATGAGCTGGAAGATTATTATGACTTGGATCTATAGCACCTGTCAGTGGAGTGTGGACTGTCGTCTTGGCTTCAGGCAGTAGCTATTACCTGTGGTGTTGTGGCAGTGCCTGTGTTTCTCCTAGGCAGGCCGATCAATTCCAGGTGCTGTTGTAATAACTTTTACCCAGGGTCTGTCTCTTCCCATCCCCTCCCACCCCAGGAGTGTTGTTTTTCCTCTGTTTAAACAAATAACAAGAAATAAATCTTTAAAATGTTAGTTTTTGTAAAAATAAATTTAACTGTCAAACAGTTAGCTTAGGTTTGTTGCTTCATCTGTGTACCCAACAGAGTTCACCCAGTTCCAGGGTTAAAGTGTTTACAGGACTTCCACACTCATTTTGAAGAGCCCAGATAAAAAAATGAGCAGTGGCCATGCAGTGGGGATGTAAATTGGCTGATGGCCTTTTTTCTGTCTTTGTACCAATATTTCTGACTTCAGGCCAGATACAAATACTCTCTTTCTGGCATCAGCTCCGTTCCAGCCCCCTCATGTACACGTCTTCATTTGTGATTTTGGTCTCTTGTTTACTTGCACATTACTATTACTACTGTGTAACCAGAACCAGGTGTGAACGTTCTGGGTTTTTACTGTGTTTAGCATGAAAGGAAGATGTCTTTGTGAAAGGAGAACTCTCTATGTGTATATACAGATAAATGTAGAGTTGGACCTCAAGGATGGGGAGACTCTGTGTAAGTTAAAAATAACAAAACCATCTTTCATCCCCTCTTGGTGCATGAAGTCTAGCCTCCAATTGGACATGAAACTGGTTTAGTGGTCTCAGCCCAGTCTGTGGCAGTGATCTTAACTATCGCTTAACTTAATAGATGGCACTCCCTAATACACCAGCTCTCTTTCATGCATATGATTAGGGTTGTCCAGGAGCAGAAATCCAGTTAGCTTAGGTGGGGTCAGAGGAACACCAGAGGCCCCTTCAGCTTTATTGCTCTGTAAGTTTTAGAACTGGGTGTAACTACTTAAGCTGTGAGCTTTGCTAGGAAATCGCTGTGCCTCTCAGCTGGTTTGAGGTACATGTGCCTCTTGGCATCTGAGTTGGGCAGGTTGCCTGGTAAAGCTGTTCAGTTTATGTGAGTTACTGCTTACAAAGGCAGTCATGCAGTTTCTGGCTGTAATTTGCATTGCGAAATTTCTTTGCCACCAAAGCCCCAGCACAGGAATTTTAACCTCGCATTACATTATTGCTGTTTTTTATTGACTCGTGGATGCCCCGTGATCTGTTCTCCTGCTGCTCTTGTCCCCTAGACTGCCTCTCCTTTCACTTTTAAATGGAATGAGGAATTGTTCTGAGGTCTATAACGTATTGTTTTGCAGCTGCCTTTTGTAAGAAGCACTTTTCCCAAATAAAAAAATCAAAAAAATTTAAAAAAGAACTCTGTCTGTTCTTTTAAGTTTGAAGCTTCTGTGTTTCAGCTTGATTGATTATTTATGTGTGTGTGCGCGTTTCTGTAAAAGTGAAGGCATTTATGTCACTTATTGTTAACTCCTGCAGAATTGTGTCACACTAATACAGAATTTTAACTTGGTTTTAACCTTTCCAGCAAAGAGCCTGTAACATAAGGAAACTGAGACAGTTGAACTGTTGAAGGAATATATGGGGCTGTTAGTGGGAACAGATGTGGCTTGCTTTCTCAGAAAGCATCAGCTTTCCTTCATAAGGGGATGCTTTACTTTCTGTGTGGGTGTATGTGTGGCACAATGGTGGATGCTGCTGCTTCTAAACCTTACTTCTGTATGTGTTACGGGGAAGCTGAGAAAATGCAAATAAGTGATTTGCTTTAGCAGAGGCTGTTCTGCCTAGCTGCAAGGTGACTGATGTAGTCAAGTGCATCATGACAAGTAGTTTGTAGATCTCTTGCTTTGAAGCATGCTGTGGTTCTTATTCTGTACATTAAAGAACTGCATGTATTTGTCATCAAGCAGTACTGCTGTGTGTCACAGTTTGAACCTTGCTGGTGGGAGGCCTGTCTCTAAGCTTGCTGTTGCACTATGATTTCCACCCCCCACCCCAAACTGGAATGACTGAAAAGAGTAGGGCCTTTGAAATGAGTGAAGTATGTTAGTAGGCTGCTATGTTTTTCCTCTGTAAGAACAGGAATAAATTCAGTAGAATTAAGGCAAACTTTTAATGTAAAAATATGGAGGGTGACAACTTAGGCTGTGCTACATTTTCTCTAAGCAAATACCTAAGGTACAGAAACTGAAGAGGCCAATGAGAGTACTGACAAGATGAAAAAGGTACAAAGACTCCATAAACTTCCACCAGCAAAATCTTGATTTCAAAACAAAAAATCTTTAGAAAAAGATGCATGCTGTCACTTGAAGTGCCTTAACTTTACTTGCTATGCAAGAATATATATGTATGGTTTGGTATAAAATTTTGCATCTTGAGGTAAGTGCAAAATAAGTGTCTGCTGCCCATTCTAATTGGTCCGAATGCGATAATGGAAGCAAAGAGCACTTCTTACAACCTCTGTGGCTTTAGTTCAAATCTTGATACCACAGCTCCTTCCTGATGGTAGCCCAAGGTGTATTGTAATCTTGCTGGGGGGATGCCTGGTTCATTTAATGAAATACAGAGTGACTCCTTCCTGCTACAGCAGGCACAAAATAGATTTCTGTTTGGAGGATACCGTGAGGTATGGGGTGTCTCATGTTTGAAACAAAACTTGTATACATGGAATTACTAATGCTGCAGCAGCTTAAAACAAGAAGGAGTCGACATGTAGTCCCTTAGGGCTGAGATAAAATACAGGACAGCGCTGTAGGGATCAAGTTGCTACAAAGTCAGTTTTTCTCTAAGGCTAGCATTAGAGAAGCATTATTAAACTGTAGTTGCAGTGAGCCTTGCTTCAGGTAAGCAAAATGAGACAGATTTGGCAGTGAAAACTGTAATATGCAGTGATGTTCATGGACACAGCTGTAGCAAGGAAATGTGGGATTGCAAATATGCTAAACTTCTGCCCTTACTTGCTGCTGTTGCTGTTATCCATGGGTATGCTGTTTGTCACTTGCAGTCAAGCCAGAGTCAACACCTGTTTGGCAACAGCTTGATGTGATTGCACAGGCAGAGCCTGTGGAGCAGCTGTGTTAATTTTAGAACAACAGCAGTAGAAAAAGTGCTTTAAAAGACTTTAAAAAGACCTACCTCTCTCAAACTGCAAGTTCCTATTGAAAGTTGAAGTACTCTTAGGTAAAAGGGGCTCTTGGCCTGTTTAAAACTGCTCTCAAAGGACATTGATATCCCAGCATTGCCTGTTGTAGTTCCAGTCCTTAACATGCTTGCTTGAGAGCAGTGCTTGAAAATGGCTTCAGGAGTCAGTACACTGAGCAATGAGTATTAAAGCCCCCCTGCCTGCAGCCAAATGTGGTGTTCTGGGAACTGAGATAACAAAAACCTGGCTATTGGCAGCCCACAGCTGGGAAGAAGCATCTCTGAACAGTGCTGTGGTTAGAGCACTCACCTGGCTGGGGGGAAGCTCTATTTTCAGTTCCCTGTCCAAAAGCACAGGCATGCATCTCCTTCCTCAAAGGCAGCTCCAGGACAGAGCACTCTATCTCTGTTCAGGGCCTGAAAATGGCTTTCTCTGTCTCCTTTCCAATTATACTTACACATTAACTGGAATGATTAGATAAGAACCTCAGCTTTTGTTATTAACAGCCTGTCCCCTATGTATGAAGAAAAGCTTGACCACATAGGCAGTGCCATGTGCCTTCCACAGCACTGGGTTGCAGTTATATTTGCTTTTAAGCTAGTCAGCTTCTGGGAGGTGTCAGTTTGCTCCATTTTAAAATACTTGCAGTTTTTTTGTTACCCTGTTATGTGGATAGGTGCTGCTTCAGTCTCATCTGGCATGGCTGTGATATCAATGCAAGTAATGTGCCACAGCTAAGATTCAAATACTTCTTCCAAGTAGATAAAAATTTAACAAATAAGCTCATCTTCAAACTGGATGTGCAGCTCTTAAAACTGTAGGACAGCAGTAGTTTTTAGAATGGTGTTGTAAACAACATTACAATAAGCTACACTTTCTACAAGTGCATTAATGATGCTGTCAAGAAGCACACTGATTTAGCATGTGATGCTGGGGGAACAAAAATGTTAATATAAGGTTCCATAGCAGTTAATGCTACTTGCATTGTCATAGCTGCGTGCTGCCATCTGCACTGTGATGGGGAAAGGCACAACTGCAGAAGTTACACTGTGCTTGTTTTTTCATCTAGTGGTTGCTATCTTACAGTCTAGAATAACATGCTTTAATAAAGGGATTTTTTTAGTTTATAGCTTTCTTCATGTATTATCTCATGAATAATACTGTCTACTAATATACGCTCTGAAGAACCTTCTTGTTAGCAACTGCTGCAGCTCACTCTTCATTCACATGAGGACCATTTAAAAAATGACCCTGTGGAAACTGTTCAGTGTAACTGCCCAAAGGGCTTGTGGAAGATGCCAAACAGGACCAACCAAAAGAGGCCACACTCCTGTTTTAGTTGCACAACAGGTAGGTATTTAAGACTAGTTTCTTGAAACAGTAGTAAGGGGCCTGTTACAGGAAAGGGAACAGTGCAGCTCGAAGCACAATGACAAGCCCATTCTCCCTGATCCTGTGTTGCACAGCTTTCTGCCAATGAAGGACTTGCAAAGTAAGCAGCTCCATGTGTGTGGGAAGAGAATGGCAAGAGCCCTGTAGGCCGGCAGTGCTGGGCAGTTAAGGGAGCACCAGCCTGCAGAAGTCTCCATACTGAGGGTTACCAAAATAACTTCCTACAGTAATCTCTAATTAAGGCAGTAAACCTGGAGAACCAGACAAAGGTTAATACTCTGCTGGTAAGATCTTTTCCTCTAATTCTTGGCTAATGAAAGAGTGCAACTGGAGCTGATAACAATACTTTTCTATTTAAGGTCTCCTGGAAGACTAGCATTTGCTGCAAATACTATCTCTGGTATACCTGAAATAAAACAAAGTTTGCTAGCAGTTTAAGTGTGGATACTAAAAACAATGTAAAAATTGCTACATTACAAACTGCTACCAGGAGTAGTTTGGCTTTTAAACACACAAGAATATTAAACTTCCATTTGACTGTTTCCTTAGTGACAAGGCATGGAAACTAGTTGTTTGGAAGCTGGATTGCTACTTGTTCAGCTATTTTGAAAGGTTATGGTGTTTACTGTTGCATAAATATGCAAACTGAAATGCAACTACTAGGCTAGTACCAAATCAAGATGAAATTAAGATTTTAAAAGTAAACATCAGAAAGGATGCCTGAAGAAGATGAAGCTTTCTCTACAGCAGGCTATAGCAAAAGGCTTAGAGGCTAGCATTGAAGACTTCTCCCTCAGTTTACCCATAGCTGAATTAGCCCCTGCTCTTCACATGTGATAGCAAAGAACCTGGCCAGAGGAAGCATTAATAATAGAAATATTTGCATTACTATAAATCATTGATTCATTCTGCTTTATTTTTTGTGCTTCTCAGACAAGATTTTCCAGAAGTATTTGCTACATGTTTTTTCCCTATTTGTCAAGAACTTGTGAAACATGGGTAGACTGCCATCTGGTAAGTTAGCAGCATACCAGCCTTCCCAGGGCTTCTTTGCATGTAACCCAGACTATATTTTATCGTGACAGAGTTTGAGTTCCAGTTCATAACTTAACAGTAAGTGATGCACTTTGGTACATGTGGACTGCAGTCAAAAAACTTCCTCTGTATAATATTTCTTTCCTCCCTTTCCTTCCCTGTTCCATCTACTGGAGAAAAAAAAACCAACAAAACAACAAATGCTTCATTCTGTTCCAGTACATAGAAGTGAGCCCCCAGTAGCAGAGCTTGCATTTGGGAGGAGCAATAAAAAATTTATTGCTACCACGGTGTTCAGTCTCCAGAGCAGTAGCATATATACTTGCCTAGGGGTAGCTTTCTGGTAGGCCCCATACCATTCCCTTACTGCTCTAAGGTGAGGTTACGTAATTAAAACATCTTACCCCTTGCTGAGTTTTACAGGAGCTTGAATCCCTTCTTCACACTCCCTTGAAAATCTACAGGCATACTCTCAAGCTGCCATTGGCCCATCACACAAACTACAGAAGGCTTTTGATTAAAATCGGCACATCAAAAGCAAGGCAATGTTGGGTGGAAAAAGAAAAGAAAAAAAAAAGTCCTTTCACCCCAGCATCGATTTAGGCCATTACTGATGCTTTGGAAGCTTCGCTACTAGCGAGCCTATGTAGCAAGACAGAGATCACTACTGGAAACAATTCTTATAATTAGAGAGCAAAGTGAAAGACAACTTTTCCCACCCCAAGAAGAAGGTTGGGACCCTAGTGTATCATATTCTGCCTGCTATGAAACCCCAGGGATGTCTCCAGGTTTGTCTGGTGAGGAAGTCAGTACAGATGTGAAGTCATGTACTCTTTCACAAGTGTTATTAAGTTCCTTGGGATGGGTGACTACATGCCTGACATCAGGACCACCCCTAAATGAAGGTCTAAGCAGCAGTGGGTTAGAGCTGTCCAAGCATGTCAGACTTTTTAAAGCTACTGACAAAGAGTAAAGTGCTTGCACTAGAACAAACATAGCTTAGAAGGGTCAAATCAACGCAGAGCTCTGGAGCAAATTTATCTTTGGACGCAGCCAGAAAAATCATTTAAGGATGTAATTAAAGGCAATAATTTTTACAGTTCTCTTTGGTTAAGGCAAGGGCTGGCAGCTTCCTGAGTCCTCTCAGCTCAGAAGTTCGTGTTAAAGTATCAGCTGCCATGTTCAAAGCAACCTGTGCTACCAACAGCAGCAACGATCCCTGAAGATACTTACAAGCCAAACTGCAAGGTAGAGGTATCAAGAGAGATGGCTTCAGACCACATAGCACACTTTCATCAATTGAATAAAATGAAATCAAACAGCCTCAGAAGAATGATGACTTCCAAGTTCTTCCTGAAATCTCTCTTCAACAGAGGCACTGGGACTTCTCCACGCTTGGACTGGCAATCACTGGCCTGGAATCAAGATAGATGCTGTTCGGAGGGCTCTCTCCATGAAGCTGTAAGGTATTTCGGGCTATTAGCTCCTTAGCCATTAATGTGAACACCTCTTCTATGTTTTGAGCTTCTTTTGCTGATGTCTCCAGTACAGCTAAAAGCCCATGCTTCTCTGCCAGTGTGCAGGCATCTTCAAACAGGACTTGGCGCTTATCCACTGAATCTGATTTGTTCCCTTAAAAGAAGGCAAATAGATAATTCAATAATCTAGTCTCTCAAAAATTCATCTTTAAATGCAATATATTAATTCAATTTTCTTAAACAACAGATTTATGTTAGGAATAAGAGTTACTGGAAAAAACAAGATGTGAGCACATCACAGCCACAAACATAGAATGTGGCTCAAAACTGCAGCTAATCATATGATATCAAATGAGTTAAAATCCAAACAAAACCTAAAAACCTGTGTTCATCTCATTACTTGCTGTAGGTAGTGGTGCCAGAGGATTATTTGGAAGCAACTGTTGGTGCCTGTTCCCTAGTGTTTTTAAACATTAAGTAGCATTTAAGTTAAATATTTTAAAAAAAAAGAATAGAAATCTTGTAACTATAGTGACTGCACACAGTAAACCAAAGCAATGTTGCAGAAATGTTTATTCCTCACTCAACCCTCAGTGGAAGCCACATGTGTTACGCTATTGTCAGGCTACTTTGACACATCTCATAGCTGCTCAGCTCTGAAGATCTGGAATGTTGTTAGTCTAAAGCAGATGCCCTCCAAAAAAAAAAAAACCCAACCTCTAAAACCCAGGAAGAACCTGCTCAACTGTTAATCAGAGTTTAACATGACCTATTTATACAAGTCAGTCATTTTAAGATGATGTCAGAAAAGACAAGAATTCACACCAGTTACCTTAATACTTAAAATGTATACTTAAGAAGTTTCCACGTGCATAGATTAAAAACTTTTACTTTAAGCCGTTTAGTGAAAATCTGTCAGAAGTCATGAAACACCCCAGATGAAATACCTTTGTATATTTAAGTAGTTGCAGCACATGTGGAATTATCATCAGTTCCGGTACATATAGTACCTGGCTGAAGTCTACATTCATAGTTTCAAGACAACCCTTCATCAAATTCAGATCTTGAATTTGAAGCATATCTAAGCCAACTCCCCTCCCATTAAGTCCCTTTCAGTTTTTCTAAAAGGAAAAAAAAACAACCCACCCCACAAAAGAAAACCACAATCCCCCCCCCCCCAAACCACCTTGCTTGAGGGTTATTTGCTTTCTTAAAAAGGGCCCCCACCCTTTCCTGCTTCAGTTCCAGATGGGAAAGTTAGACTTCTTAACTTTAACCTCATGCTAGAAAGGTGTATAACGTGACTACGTGTAATTAAATGTACAAAGACTTCCTGCCAAAATAAGTAAAGCAAACAGCACCACCTTTAGAAGAAAGCGCCAAGCTGGATCCTTGACAAAAGCTTTATTTTTACCAATTTCAGAACTTCTTTCTTAAAAAAAAAAAAAAAAAAAACCAAAACCAAAAAAACCCCGAACAACAACCACCAGCCCCAACCCACCCACAGATAGGTCTTGCTCTTTAGATTAATGAGAAAAGTTAGAAAACCCTACCAAAGTTTAGTGATTCCCCCTTGCCCTCTCCCTTACTCATTCCAAGCACTGCAGTTACGTGCAGGTCGGAATTTGTTGTTTGTTTCTTCAAAGGAAGAACAGGAAGAACCATCACAGCAGAAGTAATTTGCTAGGAGCACAAGCAGAAGCTTAGGTCCCATGCCTGCTGTGCTGTGGGGCTCAACACTGCCTATCCTCAACAGCCAGTTTGGGCTGCTGTGGCTGCATACGTTGCCCTTGGCACAGTGCCACAGTGGAACAGACAGAAGCGGTGGAATGTAAATAAAAGCTCTGTCGTTTTGCTACACCAGTTCTCTCATTTGCAGCTTCTTCCTTGGGGGAGGGAAGAGCAATAACAACTTGAAACACACGGGGAAAGAATCACACTGCTTTCTACTAGCTCCATTCTCAGAAATTTCTACCCATTCCTTTCCTCAAGAGGCAAAGTTTCTTGAATGCTAGTGGAATAAATGAGGAGGAAGAATGCAAGCAGACTACTTTGTACTCTGTAAAAGCCATGTCCCCATCTACTGTCTTACCTGATCAGAGTCCCATTACAGTGCAATGCACGTGCATATCAAAAGAACAGAGGAAAGATGAGAACAAGGAGTTGTGTTGCTCTGTGCATTTCCCTTCATCTTGAATTACTGAGCCGCTAAATTCCTGTGCGTCAGGAGTATAGGGTCAGACTTACTGCAATTCTAACCTCAATAAGGTTGTCCCTGCTTGCTAGACTAGCAGCAAGTTTTTTTTTTGCATTATTCCAGCAGGAAAGGAGCAAGTAAAAAGGTTTCACTGTCTGCAATGGGCTTGGTCCTGTCAGGACCAGGCTGTGACTTTCCTAATTTCTTAAGCTTAGGTCAAATTGATACAATTTATTTTAATTACAACTGCATTCTTCTTTAATGCATAGTTTATAGATGCTTTAAGTAGTGGGGGGAAAGTAAGGGGGATTTATACACATATTAAAAGCAGCTATACAACATTAAATATTTAAAATTAGATTCCTACCAATTAACATCATGACCAAGTTTGCAGCACCATACTTTTCAATTTCGTGAATCCAGTGAGGAATGGATTCAAACGTGGACCTCCTAGTAAGGTCATAGGCAAGGATGGCCCCATGGGCACTCCTGTAATAAGACTGGGTTATTGTCCGGAAGCGTTCTTGACCGGCTGTGTCCCACACTTGGATCTGTAAGAGAAAGGATAGAAGTTGTAAAGACTGGCAAATGTCGCTTCCTGGGTGTTTGCCATCAGCATCTACGCTTCTGAAACCCCTTGTCTAGAAGGCAGCTAGACCTATCCCAGCTCACTCCACTACACCCAGCATGGCTTTGCTCTCTCTAGATCTGAAAAGACATTTACATGCCTGTAAAGACAATCTGCACAGGCCAAAGAGAAAGCTGCAAGGGTAAACCCAGCTTTGCAAAGAGACCAAGAAACCCAGTTTCAACAACTGTACTAAAAGATATAGAGCGTTACAGCCTTTTAATAGGAAAGGAAGAAGAGCCAAGAAGCCCTGATGAAAGGCTGGGCAAGGCAAAGCTATATAAAGGACAGGCGCTTGAGCTTTCATCTGCGCATAGAGGTAAGTTGTAGCTAGCAATTTCTTCTGGTGTTCGTCTTGCAAGTCCTCCCTCAGATCAAGCATGCATCAAAGCGGAGCCTTTGCAAACCAGGGGGTTTTCCCTCCTCGGTGCCGCAGCTCAAACCCCCCCCCATCTCTGAAGGGGGGAAGAGACACCCCCTCCAAACCAGAGCCGGCTTTCAAAGAGCTCCCTCCGGGCAAAGCGTGAACCCTCTCCACAGGTAGATCTAGAAAAGCCACGAGGGCAAGCGTGCACCCAGATTAGGGCGACTGCATCCCCCTGGGCATCCTCCTGAAGGAGAGCTCCCCTCGGCAGCACCCCCGGTCAGGAAGGCAGCCGGCTTTTGCCCGCTGCCCTCGGCAGGGCCGAGCAGGAGACGCTGTGCATCCTGCGGCCGCACGGGACGGCGAGGCGGTGATGGGGAAGCAGGTGCTGCCCGCCGAGCAGCTTGGGCTCACTCCGGCCACTGACCTTCACTTTCTTGCCGTCGATGTCCATGGAGCGCACAGTGAAGTCGACGCCGATGGTGTTCTGCTGCTTCTCGTTGTACTGCCCCGTCTTGAAGCGGTGCACCACGCAGGTCTTCCCCACGTTGGAGTCCCCGATCAGGATGATCTTGAAGAGGTAGTCGAAGGCATCGTCCGCGCCGGAGCTGGAGAAAGGCATCGCGGCTCCCGGGCCGGCCTGCGGCGGGGGAGCGCGGCAGTGAGGGGGAGCCGCCGCCCTGGCCCAGCTCCCAGCAGCCGAGGGAAGGAGCCCCCGTCCCGACCAGCCGCCCGCTCACCTGTTGACGCTCACCTGCCGGGACAGGTAGCGCCCGCTTTGTACCCGCCCCGGCCCTCTCGGGGCCGGCGGGAAATGTAGTCCTCCTCCTCCTCCTCCTCTTCTTCTTCCTCCGCCTGCCCGGCCCCGCGGGCTCAGCTGGGGGAGCGACGCCGGCGCCGCTCGCTCCCCGCCCCTTGCGAGGGGGCAGGCGGGCAAGGGGCCCGGGGCGCCCGGAGGCAGAGCCGGAGGACCTTCCCTGGCGGCGGCGATGGGCGGACTACAACTCCCGCCGTGCCCGCGGGCCCCTCTCGCCGGAAGAGCCAGTTCCCTCTGACTTCCTGAGGGCCGTGCTGGCCGCCGGGCCCGGTACGCGGGGGCGGGTGGTTTCCCCTGGGGCGGGGAGGGAGAAAGGGGGCGCGGGGCGGGCGGCGGTTTAATGGCCGTGGTGGGCTAGCGGCTGCGGCGGAGCCGGTGCGTGCCCTGCCACTGCCGGCTCGGCTCGGCTCCGCTCCCTACCCCGCCCCGCTGAGGACGTGGCCGCTGGGTCACCTGCGCCGGGACCCGGGCGGGGGTTCGCTGAGGGGAGAGAGCTGCGTTCTCATCGTCTGCCTCGGCGCTTCAGCGGGGGAGCCGGCCCGACCGGCCCAGCCGAGCCGCGGGGTGGGGCAGCCTGCGGAGCCGGCGCCGCAGCCGGCCTCAGGTGAGCCGTGCCCGCCGGCGGGAGCGCGGCCTGTGCGCCGGACCGGGCCGGGCTGCTCGGCCCAGGTGTTCCGCTGTGGCTGGGTTACCGCGGGGGCGGCCTGTCGCCTCCGCAGCAGGCGTGACCATGCTCGGATCGAATCGACTTGGCGCCTGGAGGAGTCCCTTTTCCTCCCAAGCGGCATCCAGCTGGGGCTCTCGGGTGTCAGGCAGTCCGCTTGTGGTGGCTGCGAAGGGCCCCGTGTGGGTTTGGGTCTGTGCCTCTTCCGTCTGTCTGGAAAGATGGCATGAAAGAGTCTGTTGGGTTTTTTGTTTGTTTTGTTTTTTTAATTTCGTTTGTTTGTTTTGCGCTTTGGAAGTCCCAGGAATGCTAATTCTGGTCTCTCCTGCTGGCTTTGGAGGATGGCAGGGTGGTATTAAGGAAGTTTATTTTGAACTTAAGGTGTCTTGTTTTGACCTTAAGTGAAGGGATATGGGAGAATGCAGAAAGCTTAACAAAAGCTTATTCAAAATATCGGTTAGCTGAAGATAAATAGTGCTAAACAAGCAGCCAAGGCAGTCTAACACCCTAAAAACAGTCATCTTCCTTTCTTAAAGGCTTGTGCTTCACTGCCTCGAGTTCCGTGGTTTATCCGGCCTCCTAGTTTTTGCTCCCCCTCTGCTACAAATTTAATGTGGCATTCTCAGATTAATTAGAAGACTGATTTGTAAGGACCAACTCCTAGTTGCATACTCGTCTAGCCTAGGGAGAATGCCAGTTTTGAATATAAAAAGGACAGGATGAAGAAAGAAAAAAAAGGGAAAACAAAATCTTCCATAGTCGTCTCTACACTGTAAATAAGTGAAAAGTGTTGTCCTGTGCCAGAAGGTAGTCTTCTAGAAAGCTAGCTGAGATTGAAAAGCTCTGAGGAATAGATAATTTCAATAGTAAATGCTATTAAAAAAAAAAAAGGTGACTTTAAGGTCAAAACCAGGTCTTACCTTTGAAGACTCGGTATCTTGGACAAATAAGATCTATATTTGCATACGTTGACATGAAGTGAGTAGTAAATCTCGTGCTTCGGGCTGCAAACTGATTACCCGAGGAAGGAACTTCTCCTGCAGCATTGCACAACTGGCAGTGTTTTGCTTTCCTCAGGAGAACTCTGTTATCTGCTGTTGTGTGGTGGGAGGGGAGGGAGAGGCAGGGGAGGAGAATAAGCTCTGGTGTTTGACCAACAGACCGCGTGGTTCACAGGCCTGTAAGGGCCGTGGTGCTGGGAAACCGGAGTGCCTTGGGTTCCTTTCTCCTCTTCATGCAGCTTGTGTGTGGGACAGCCCTGAGCAGTTTTGCTGCTGCCTGAAAGGGAGTAGCACCATGTGATACTTGTGTGGGTGCTGAGTTTTCATTCATTGATGTTGAGAGATGGTCTGGGACCTTAGATGGACGTAGTGCCAAGACTATTGCAAAGATGCCTCTTCCAGGCTTAGCCTTGCCTTCCCACAGCTCCTGCTGTAGGTGATTTTTTTTTTTTTCCCTCTGCGTGAACCCAAGCAGCCTAGAAGCATGTCCCTAATAGAAGGTGCTGCAGGACTGGGGCGGAGGAATGGGAGCGTGGCTCAGCTGCACCTGGGCTGCGTAGATGCAGACAGTCTCAGATCTTCTATGAACTTGCTGCATTTGTCCTGGATGAGAATGGAGGCGTTAAAGTGTGGCATAGGATAAAAGCTACTCCAGTGTCTCAAAGGTGTAATAGCTGGGTCCCTATTACTCAGAGGATCTCTATGCTGTACTCTGTTTTGGGCGTCAGATGTGGCCTCAGTTTCCGTGATGGTTAATGTATCTAGTAGTAGCTGGCATCTGTTTGTCGGTCAGGCACGCATCATTGTTGAGAGAACAGGAAAGGAAGACTTCTTACAGTGAACGTTGTCTTGATAAAACCTTTAAAAGTTATTAGAAGGAAGAGCGGAAATCTCTGTGAAATACAGGCTTTTCAGCAGCAGAAATTTGGATAAGAGGGAGTCTGGGCAATGACTTCTAATTTCTCCAAGTGAGGTTATGAAGCTGAACTTGAAAAGTCTTCTGTCAGATTTACAAATCATTACAAAAAGCACCTGTGGATATGAAAGAACACAAAGGCATTATGTTCCATCCTATTTCATCTCTGATTCTTTGGGGGAACAGGGGTGGTGGGTTATTTTACCTCTCCTCAGCATCCAGAATGTGTGTGGTGTTTGAATGTCTCTTGAAGGTGCAGCTCCCACCAACTGATTTGTCTAACTGTCTTAAGCCAGCTAGCGTGAACAGAATCAAGTTCTGCCTTCAGCAGCGACGTCACTATACAGCGTATCTTTCTCTGCACTGCTCTTTCTGTTGCACGGACACAAGTGTTTGTGTAGCTGCTTTGTGAGCTGTGGCAGGGAAATCTAGCTGAAGAGATCTCTGCCAAGAAAACAAAAGGGAGGTGTGGAGAGAGATTCACCACCTCGCTGCCCGGCGGAGTCGTTTCCCGGACTCTGTTTGCAGAAACGGCCTCTCAGCCACACCAGCGTAGCTGAGGGAGTGGAGTAGTGTGGCATGAGCCAGCGCTAGGAAACTGTGTGTCTATCATAGCCTTTCCTCAGTACTGATGATATCTGGTATCTAGAAGTTTATGCAGATGTCACCCATGCCCTACGGGTAGGGACAGGAAAGTATGACTTGCCACATGCTGTACTAATGAGTTAGTGACAGATGGAGCTATAACTTAGGGCTTGAGAATGAACAGGCAGGGAGTCTAGCTGTTGGATTTCTGCACTGTCCTCACAGTTACTTTCCTTTTTCCAGCTGTGCAGGTCCACTCTTGGGTATATTCTTTCAACATTTTGAAGAGGCAGTTAGATCCAAAACCATTCCCCACCAGTAACCAAATGCTGCTCTCTTGACTTATTCACCAGTCTATAGCCAGCCAGGTGGCAGTGGAAAGTTAGGTTATTTATGACCACTCTGTAGTGCACCGTGTATGTAAAAGGTGCAGAATGGTCTTTAGGATGGGAACACTGGAAGTTGGTAGATCCTGGGGGAACTCCTGTGGTGATGGGCACTGAAGAGGCAACTGCTAGGAGGAGAACAAAAAAGAGGTGGGTTGGAGGATAACCATGGGAGTACTGGGTGAATGGGAGTAAACAGACATTTCTGGGCATAGAAGGTGTCAAGGAACGTACAGGTGATGAAATGGGTAGCAATGTGAAACAAATTAGGAAGGAATGGCATAGAGTTGTTCCTGCTGAATTCCAGCCGTTAGGGGAACACAGCTGTATTTTATACATGTGTTTTTTAATTCAAATATGTTTTCTTTTTTCCTCCCTTCCCACCTTCTTCGGTTTAAGTGAGAAGAAAAATGACCTAAGCATCATCCAGCCTTTGTGGCCAAGGGCAGGAGCAGGTGTAGGGCTGCCAGGAGGATGGCTTTGCCTGGAAGCTTACGGAGGCAGCCTGCAAACAGAGGCCTTGTGTCCCATTGCACCCACCATCATATTGTTGTGTTCCTGCTGACGTTTTTCAGGTAGGTTGAGTGTATCTCTGCACAGGGAAGTGTTCATCTCACTGAATTTGGGGAGCTGAGGGCATGTCCAAAGAAGGAGAATTAAGGTAGGGAAATACTCTTAACCTTTGGCTTGAAAACAAACTTAAAAGCCAGTAGTACCAACTGGTCTGGGAGTCATGCAGTAGTGGAGCTAAGTGTGCTGTGCCCCTGGGGAATCCAACCACAAACAGGGCTTGCACCAAAGGTGAGGCTGACTGTGCCCAGCTGTCAGCAGTCTGTTGCAGGAGGGTGGCTGTGGGGAGGAGCTAGCTGAAATGAGGAAGGAAGCAAACCCCAATGCTCAAAACTCTAATGCCTGTTCTGACTGATGGAACATGCTGTCGTTGCTTCTGGGGTCCTCTTCTCTCCCAAAAATGCTGTTTGCAGAGGGTGGACAGGCCTCTAGAAGAGAGAGGTCACTGCTTCAGATCTAAAGTCTACTAGATTTGCTTGTTGAAAGCTTGTCTGTTACACCAGCTGACAGCTGGAATACCATACTGCCTCTCCTTACAAACTTTGCCTCACTGATATCCTTGGATTTTCACAGCAATACTGCCTCTGATACCTAATCTGTCTCTGGAAGAGCACTTGTAATGGTGGTTAGCCAGATGAGTGTCTTCTCTTTTCTCTTTATTGTTTTTTTTGTAAGGTACCTAATTGTTGTTGCACAGTCACCTCCTCTTTTGAAAACAGAAGAGGAAGTCCTTTCCAGTCAAAACCCTATTTCACAACTCCCCACTAAAATCAGTGTGTCTACCCATAATTTGGGGGTTCCCACTGCTGACTACTGTCTCCAAAACTGTCAGTCCTCTGCTATGCTGCCTGCTTAGACAGCATGCATCTGTATCTTGAGTCCCATCCTTTCCCACTTGACCTACAGAGAAGATTTGGCCAACCTGTGCTTGTGTGTTTTCTGGCAGTTATTCCCTGCTGCATGCTTCCAGAAAGACATTCAGTAATGTCAAAGTCAGCATTTCCAGCCAATGGACTCCCTCCTGCCTTAACAGCACGGCCCCTGAGCTCCGGCCATATGAGGTAAGGACACAAGGGATAGGCAAGTGCAAAGGTGAGTAACTGGAAGTTACTCACCTTTGGTGCTGAAGAGCTTGTGGTGCTGAAGAGACCCTGTTAAGTGTCCATCAGGGACGCTTCTCAGAATGTGAGCAGGAACTTTGGGTATCTGAATTGTAGTTTTTTGGACCATCAGGTGATGGTGAAATCTCTCCTAGTGGTCCCCAGTGAGAAACTTCTCAAGAAGTTAGTGTTCCAATAGAAATGGGGACCCCAGGAGAGTCTCTGTAGTAGCCAGCAGCACGGAGGAGGGGGAACAAGGGACCCTACCTCTGAAGTGTCAGAGGCAATAAACGAGAGCAGTTAACGGGCTTACAGAGATCTCTGTAAAACCCTGGCTTTGGCTTTCTCTGTGGTGGTGCTGCTGCTGCCACCCTGTTGAAAGGATAGCCAAAGTAGGAGAGAAGAAAGCTCTCTGAAAGTGCTTCCTGCTTATCCTAAATTGATACCGAAGAATGACATTTTATCTTCCATCTAAAATGTCTGATTTCCAAAAATGCTCAACATCCAGTACCCCTTGTCTGTAAAATCCTAGCTTTAGTGAAAGCGGTGGGAGTTTTGGCAGTGTTTGCTTGCAGAAAATGAAGTTGTATACTGCTTGTACCTCACAAATAGGAATGCAAGAACTACCTCCTGGCTCTTACCCATACTCCTTTTAGGGGCATGCTTGTTTTTAGCAGTGGCTTCTCCTGATGCTTTTGAGAAGTGGAAGAAATCTTACATTAACAGCTTGGTTGCAGGCCATGAGATCTATTAGAGCAGGGAGTTCCAAGTCAGTTGCTTGAGTGTTGTCTGCATTAGAAATGATCGGTTATTTCAGTGTTTGACTGAGGGATGATAAATGCTGACTTTTTGTGATAAGTGAAAGCAGTAAATTGGGCCTGTAATGTGTTCATGATTTTATAGCACGGCAAAAAGGAGTGAGCATCTTGGGGATGCTAAAATGAATGACAAGGTGTTTATATTTAGTTCCTTAACTGACATTCAAACTACTACTATATTTTGGAAGCTGTGTTGGTCTTTTTTTATATAGATGATTTAGTGTTTGCTGGATGTTGAGGTGTATGTGTCTGATCAAGAAAAATGGTCAAAATGGTCCTTTTGGTATCAATTTAGGTTACGTCAGTTAACAGTAAAGTGCATTTTGGGAAACTGATAGAACAGATTAAGGACATGAACAGAGAAGTCACGTGCTGTCAGTTTTGAACTTTGGTATATCTTTTTAACTACAGTTGGTCTTTATTTTTATACTTAAAAATATTTTTTTAAAGTATACCAAAATGTTTTGCAATTGTTTTGTGAGTAGGCCCTAGTATGATTTTATTAGAAGGACAACTTAGATTTATGCTTTTCAGCCTTTAAAGATTTGCGAGTTCTGCGGAGGTTATTTAATAAATTTAAGCCTAATGACAAAAGATTTGATTCTCTTATGTTTCTAAGACTCTTAATAGCTTGTGGACCTCCAGGGATCTCTAGTTAAAAGTTGAAAGCTACTGGTGTAAGTAGGTATTGGTGGCCTCAAGTGACAAAAAGTATTTCTCAAGGGATTTATTGGTTTTCTTGGACACGTGAGACTTAAGCAGAAGCTGCATCGATAGGCCTTACCAATGTTACATCTTTTAAAATAAGTGGATGTGTAATTAGTGTTGTCTGTATAGGATGTTCTCCTGGAGAGATAGAATCAAACTAAAGCTGATGATATTTGAGTTAGGTGCATCCATAGGTCAGGTTTGGATTGGGTTGGTTTGTTTGTTTTCAAATGGGGGCATGGCGGGGAGGGAAGAAAACTTTGTTCATTCTTCAAGTCATCCTCAAAGCTTGCTATTTTCAGCTGATGTCACTAATCTTAGTTTGAGGACAACTGAGTCTTTTTTCCCTTTTTTTGATCATATTGAAAGTAAAATGAAACTCGGGGTAAGCACAAAAAATAACGACGTTAGTGATTGGAGTTCATTGTAAATAGTTTCCAACCGGTCTATTTCTTCCCCTTGTTCCTTTTGTGTTCTTTCTTTTCTGTTCGTGGTCTGCCATTTCTTATTATGGTTGCTGCCACAAATACTTTAAGGGAATTATTCATTTAGTGAAGACAGCAAGATAAGAACAGAAGAGACACTGCACATAATCCAGAATATGCCTTTATTGTATTATTCATTAAGATGCTCATCAGTGTTTCTGTGTAAGAAGCTGTCTAACAGTTGCATGCTCGTTAGAAGCAGGGTTTGTTTTGCCAGTCGTTTGTCTTGATGCAGGTGGAATGAGCATTTCTCACTGCTGGTTTGCTAGCTTGCCCTTTAGAAGTGAAATGAAGTGGCAGTGGACATTTTCTGCAGTAGATAATGCCAGAATTGTTCTTGATTTGATAATTAAAGTGTTGGAGGAATGGGAGGTTGCTGGGGCCAGATGCTGTTCTGCTTTGGAATTGGGGTTTCCATCGAAAAAATGTAGAATGAGCTATGCCTTTCCCTGTTTACCTGTTAAAATTTTCTTTCTGTAGCTCTGGAACAGCAGCCATTTATTTCCAAATGCAGAAGAAGCAACTCTCTTCTTGGGGACATTGGACACTATCTTTTTGTTTTCCTATGCTGTGGTGAGTAAAACTAACCCAAAGCTGCTAAGCTTTGGTTGAATCTTATTGGGATAATCACACCCATGCCTGTCACGCATGTGAAGATGCTTGTTAACAAATGCAAGAGAAATACTATCACTTCAGAATTTCTCACACCCCTATCACCAGTGGGTTGGAGGGCTATTCTCAGCTGAATTTTTTAAAAATAAGAAATTTAATGAACAACTATGAACAGGGTTTCTTTGGTGGCGGAAGAAGTGCTTAGAATCAAACTGTAAGTTGGTATAACAACATCTATAGGTCAGCTTGGATCAGCTATGGATCAGCTTGGCCTTTTTACTTCATTTTAATTCTTGCAGATAACGGATGCAAATCTTGTGGCTTTATTTAATACTGTGTTTTGTTCTTAGGGTCTCTTTGTCAGTGGCACAGTTGGGGATCGCCTGAATTTACGCTGGGTTTTGTCTTTTGGCATGTGTTCCTCTGCTCTGGTGGTAAGTCGGAACACACTAGTGTGATTTAGAAATCTCTCTTAGGATTTCTGGATAGGGTTTTACTTTAGGGGAGAAGAGACTCTGTTTCTGTGTGAATCTGCCCATGAGCTGTAGCTGTACCTCAGTGGTCTCAAAGTCTGCGTGTAAAACTTTGTCCTGGATGCACTTACTGCATTGTCTAAAGCACAGAACTACGCTAGATGACTCACCGCTTCCTGAAATATCTATTTATGGATACTGTGTCAGAAGGAAATTCCGAAGTTTGAGGCACTGTCTAGAGACTTGATGAACAGCTTTTGTACACGATTGGTGTATTTGGACTTTTTGGGACTGTTTTGTATTGTAACTGTTCTCCCAGCCCACATATGTTGTTGTCAAGGCTTTGCTTCCAAATGCAATCTTTGCTCTCTTCTTTAAAGGGCATGCTAACAATACTAAGCATTCATTTACTTATTTTGTAATTGCTGGGAGGGCATGTGTCAAAAAACAATGTCCACTTAAAACAAAAGGGTTCTTCAAGTTCAAGCCACTGCAGATAAGTGTGAATCAGCTTTATCTCATTGTGGTTTTCTGGTGTAGTGGTAAAATGTGTGGAGTGCTTTTGATTTACCCAGTGGCTACAAACCCCACTATGGCCTATTGCGTTTCGCAAACACATAACCACAAACATGCATCAAGCACAGTGTGCCACAAAGTGTGTTTATTTTGGCTAGTTTGGGTTAGGGCTCTTAGTAATTTGAGACCTGGCTGTAGTATTTATGTTAAATTTTGCTAAGATAAGTGACTGCTGAGGGTTTTGTGTTTGCGTAGAGCCTTGTGGATTCAGATGTCAGTACAATAGCAGATCAAGAAGCTACTGTATTTTTAGTGTTGTTACTGAAAGTATTTGTCTCTTCTCCTCTCCTGTTATAACTGTGCTGTTTACGAAGATAAGTCTTTTGGAGTGGAAGTGCCATGACAGCACGTTTGTCTCTGGAGTCAGTGCTGTGGTGGCTCAGCAGAGGGTGCTGTTAGCTCTGAGCTGTTTCTTAAACAATGCCAGGCTTGCCTCTGGCCTGGCCCCTGCGGGGCACCTTCTCCCTGAAATGTTATTTCTTTTTAGGACCCCGCTTCTGCCTGGCTTTCAGCAGTAGCCTCAGGGTTTCTTCTGTGTTTGTTTTGATTTTTTTCCCTCCTCTCTAGGTATTCTTCTTTGGCACACTCACAGAATGGTTGCATTTCTACAACAAGTGGTTCTACTGCTGTCTCTGGGTTGTGAATGGCTTGCTGCAGTCCACTGGTTGGCCCTGCGTGGTTGCTGTCATGGGTAATTGGTTTGGAAAAGCTGGGTAAGTTGAGTTTTCTTCAGTGACTCACTTATCTGACCTGCTGAGTAGCAGATTGAGCTGAAAGTCTGAAACCAAAAAGGTCAACTGTTAGGTCAGAATTAAAGTTAAAGTTATGTGGGATGAAATATGCCTTACTTGTTACTATCATTTTTTTTTTTCTTTTTTCTCTGGAGCCACAGAACAGCTTGGTGTGAACACAATTGTATGTGTTAAAGGCACAAGTTCAAACTTCAAAAGTCCTGTAGTGCAGAGTGGCTGAATTTGAATTTTCATGCCACTGGAAAACCTATTTCTGTCTACTTACCACTGAAGAGACTGAATGGAAACTGATTCATTGTAGGATCAACTCTGTCTCTTTGGGGTATTGCAGATGAGCTCCAGCCATAGCTTATAACCCCGTTGTTGCCAGCTCACCTCTGCTGTAGCACAGGTGTTTCAGGATAGAACATTCCTTGCTTATCTATTTTTTACCCCCAAGTTATTCTGTGTTTTATTTTAAGTGACCTTTGAGTATCTTTGAAGTGGACTGGGAGAATGCTGTAACTTTATTCATAAGTTAAAGTTCACTCGAATGTTATATCTTTGTCTTGCTCGTAATGTCATCTATCCCTGCATTGCCTTTTTCAAATTTTCTTTCCCTTCTGCAGGAGGGGTTTTGTGTTTGGACTCTGGAGTGCCTGTGCATCTGTGGGAAATATCCTCGGGGCGTTCCTTGCCTCCTGTGTTCTCAAATACGGCTATGAGGTAGGTATTGCTGTCTGGCTTCTAGCTAGGACTGAATGTCTGATTGGGTTATGAGAGACTAGTTTCTTACCCTATCTCTAAGAGATAACAGGCTCAGAGTGTGCAGTTTCATCTTCCTGAATTCTGTGGTAGCAAGCTGTAGGCAGAATAGAAAGGGTATTCCTTTCCTGACCCTTCCAAGTTGGGAGAAATGAGCCTGAGACATCTCTGTAAATGGGACTGATGTTGTTGAGGTGCCTTAATGTCATAGTATACCCTCTTCTGATTTGGGTGGCTTAAAGTGCTCTTCAGAGTCATCCATCGCAGGTTCTCACTTAACTGAAGTCACTGGTGCTGAATAGTGGTGAGGTTCTGACAGGCATGGAGGCATAGCTTCTATAACTGGGAAGAAGCCAGGCATGCGCTACGTTGCTGTAATGTGGCAGGCAGGCAACTGAATACAGGGAATGTAAGTGAACCGGCGTATCTTGCAGCACATGACCTATGAGGACAGGCTCACAGAGCTGAGCTTGTCGCTCTGGAGATGAGGCAGCTTAGGGTACCAAATAGCAGCCTTCCAAAGCCTGTGAGAAGATTGCTGAGAAATCAGAGCCAGACTTTCCTGGGTTGCACAGTGAGAGCGCTAAAAAGCAGAAGGTATAAAGTGAAGCAGGGACAGTTCCAACTGGATGTTTGGAAAACTATTTCACTATGAAGTTCGTTAAGCATTGGAACAAGGGGCCAGAGCCTGGAGGATCTGTCTTTGGAGGATTTCAAGACCTGATTGAACAAAGTCCTGAGCAACCTGGTCTGAATTTGGTGTTTGACCCTTCTTTGAGCAGTCCCTTCCAATATAGCTGGATCTGTGGTTATTTTGGGTGAGCTCCTTCCTCACTGCTGTCACCTCAGTACACTAAAACAGCTGTTTCAATGTGGTCCTTCAGCCTAGATAGGACTGAATCTGTTCAGGAGATGCAGAGATCACTTGTTTCCAAGTTTTATGGATGTAGTCTGGGTTGTTGTAGCTGTGTTCACTCTCTGACAAGGTTGGAAAGTAAAGAAACTCTCCTTAGTCAGGGAAGCCTATATGACTGACAGTGTTTTAAAAAATAATCATTTATTTATCTTCAGTATGCTTTCTTGGTGACTGCCTCAGTACAGTTTGCTGGAGGAGTCATTGTCTTCTTTGGGCTCCTGACATCACCGAAGGAAGTGGGTAAGTAGAAGAGGGCTGTAGCATTTCAGTCCCTTCATGGAAAGCAGATCTGCAGCTTTCCATGTAGTACTAAAAGTACTGCTCATTCTGACAGCGCTTATCCTCAGGGCTCTTATAAAATGGTGTTGCACTTTAGTGTATTTAATGGAGCAAATGCTTTACTCTCCAAGATCACACTAAATGCCACTGTGCATCGTGTGTATAGGGTCTGGATATTTTAAAGAGCAAAATAAAACAGCCTAGCTCTAACATCTCCATTAGGATGTGCCTAATTATCAGTTTTTCTTCACCTGGAAAATCAGTATTTTTTAAAGAAACAGTAGCCAAACTGATAACTGGCTATTGTAGGAGAAAACTATGGCAAGCCTTAACTGTGCAGTGGGAAGGGAAAATACTTTTCGTCTGCAGGTCTCCCACAGCGGTTAAATAGCTCTCAGGTTGGATATGGTCCTTCTCTGAGAAGATGGTAGGCAAGCCAAAGTGTAACAGGAAAACAAAAGAACTTTTGGGCCTTGACAGGGCCATGGAGGAGGTTTCCCAGGTGCCTGCAAAGGCTATAAAGTTGGTAGCACTAAAACTACCATAAAGCAGCCCAGAAAGCACAGTGCATTTCCTAGGGTTTCCGTTCCAGCTTAGGCGTTAACAGGCAGCAGCTGTCTGAGTAGTTCCTGGTACACTCAGCCTCCATGCTCAAGGGAAGTGGTACCCAGGAGCCAGGTCTGAGGATCCCAACCACTAAATAAGGGGGGAAATGCACTAATTTGTTGTGTCTTCCAACTAATGGCCAGACACTCAGAACAGAAAAAGCCGACGTCAGGATCAGACAGAATACTTTCAAGAGCACTAGAAGACAAAGGGTAGAAACTGGCGACACTGCAGAACACCATCTAGAAGAGTTTCTAAGCCAAAGGAGGATGGAGGTATGGGAGAGCAGGGGAATTGCCAGAAGGGAGAATTGCTTAAAAGAAGCGAGTGTAGCTTTAGAGTGGGGAGAGGGTGAACAGGCTGTGGTCCGTTTTTCCTTTTGCATATCCCTTGTAAAACTTAGGCCTCCCTGAGCTTGGAGCAGATGAAGACAGCAGTGTGGAGGAAGATGCCAACAGACCTTTAATGGGCAATGATGATGCAGATGATGATGACCGGAACTACTCTATTCAAGCAACTGACACTGACAACCAGCCACAGGCCATTGGCTTTTTCCAGGCTTGTTGCCTTCCGGGTGTAGTACTGGTGAGGACACAGATTCTTGAGTGAGATCTGACTTACGTTGTTAAACATAAAGCTGACTCTCTGTTTTGTCAGCATTTGTTGACATCATTGTTAGTATGTTGACCACGTGTTGTAGCTGTTGACGTCTGAGTTCTTATGCTGTTAAAACCTTGGGTTTGGGACAGTTATCCTTGTGCGCATAGGTTATAATACTGTCCGGGTATGTGGTTGCATGTTGCTCTTCCCATCAGACTCCTGCTTCATGTAGTGCATGTAATGAGCCAACTAAGGGCAGCAGAGATTCCTGCCCTTTTTGCTGCTGAATTTAGAAGGCAGGCCATGAGCAAAGGTGGCTGTAGGATGCTTTCTTGGTAAGGTAGCTATGCTGCCCTGAGGAGTGGGATTGTCACTGCTAGCTGAGCATCACACAGCACTCTGTGGCACTGATATTGGGATTTGGGGTTTTTCAGGTGCCTTAAAGCAGAAAGCTGGCCTGAAAAGCTTTAATCAGCATGATGTAACATGTGGCAAAGTAGGCGTGGTTTTTATAAACAACTGGAAACAAGGCCAGTTTCCACATATCCTCATCCTGTCCCTTGTGTGAGAACTTGTACTTCTGCATCAGCAGTATTGCCCAATTCATGGGTTTGGTTCAGCTGAAAAATTAACCTGCCATTAAAAAACAATGTTAACTTTCTGTGTCGGCTGTGTGCCCCCTGAATACTAGAACCAGTACAAGAAAAAGGGGGCAGGGTGGCTGGCTCAGTAATATAGTGTGAACTATCTGGATTTGTTCATGAAGCAGAACTACTGAATATTGTCATACACCCTTAATGAATAAAGTGGTTGGTGGTTGTGATTAAGGCAACACAAAATCTAGAAGGGATGGGTGGATTGTCAGTGTTTAGAGTGCTGGACAGCCACAGTTCTGTTGTGAAGACCTTGGTTGAGGGATGGCAAAAGAAAGCATGCCCATCTTGAGTTCTTTCCTAATACGGCTAAATGCCCTATGAACTGTGGCTTGGTTTTGGTGGTGCTAAGAATGGGCTGATGTACAAAGAACCTTTAGGCAAAATTTCGTAGTGGTGGAGGCTGCCTCAGTTGATGTGTGACTTTTTTTTCATTGGCCAGAACATAAGGAGGTACTATACAACTGATGTTGCTGTTTCTGTACTTGGGATTTTGAGGACATGTTCTGTGCACTAACCCAGCAACATGAACACCTCTTAGTCTGTGAGTTTTATCTGATGTCAGATCAGTGCCCAGCCAAAGCAGGACACTGTGTCAGATCAGTAAGAGACCAAATACCGAGAAAACCTCCAAAGCCTTGTCAAGATTCTACAAAGACTTTGACATTTTTTTTTTTCTGTAGTTCCTCTCTTCTCCTGCTGAGTGATATGGTAGAAGAGTTTTAGTACAGACAGCTTTCCCCTGAGCCTCTAGAAATTCAATGTTCAATCACTCAGAAAATCTGGTAGACAGTTTCTAAGCATGTTGTAATAAATATCACTTCGTACAGTGCACTTTTCACACCCAGAGGCAGGAGAACTCTACCAAACATCCCCGTGTCTTACATGTATGCTGGAGATTAGTTTGTGTCCTGTAAGAGTGAAAAAGCATTAATAATACAGCTAAAAAGCATATATCTATTAAAATAATATAAATTTAGAAGAGATTATTTCCAGTTTAATATATAAAAAGATATGCTTTTTGAAATTCAAAGACAGGTGTGTACATACACATACAGTCTCAAAAGCTGTGATTCTAACAGGTTGGTTTTTCTGCCATCATCCTTGTTTACCTCTTCAAATATGGGTTTCTTGAACTGCTCTATCAGTGTTTATCAGGAGGCCTTACTGAAATAGTGTGCCTCGTCTCTCTGCATGCTGGGCCAGCAATCCTAGAGAACAAATCTTTGCCACACATGTGAAAGCTCTAAAGAAGGAGATCTCCTGCTAGCTAAGGAGAACTCGAGCCCAGCAGCCAAAAGCAGGAGGTTGTCTCAGCTGTTGGGTTTGGAAGCATGTGCTTAGCTTTGGCCAAACCTTTCATCTTGTGTCCTGGAATACCTGCCCGGGGATTATGAACGAAGCTTTCTCTTCTGGTGGTGTAAGCAGATGAACCTTTTGAGCAGCAAAAAATAGCACAGAGGAACTAATTCACATAACTTTTTTCAGCATGATGCACAGATGACTAAATCTCAAGCTTGTTTCATGTCACATGGTTGGCTCCCTTCTCTTCAGAAGGTGAATTAAATTTCCTTCATTTTTTGAAGCCTGGTGTCATTTCCTCTCAAGATTACACTGAAAGTGTTTTAACCTGTTGCATTCAGTGAAAAGAAAATAACCTTCTTGACAGTGATTTTTGTATTCCTGGGTCCCCTTTGATGTTCAGCATTAAGCTTTCATAATGCTGCCGCCTTAGGTGAAATGCAGAAGCACTTCCCCCCCGAAAGCTTTAACTGGATACAGAGCTTTATGGGAAGAAGCAGAAACACTGTTTGTATTTCTCAAGTGCTAACTGCTTGCTGGCTCTCTCTTTGTTCCAGTACTCTTTGGCCTATGCCTGCTTGAAACTGGTGAATTACTCATTCTTCTTCTGGCTGCCCTTCTACCTCAGCAACAACTTTGGATGGAAAGAAGCAGAAGCTGACCAGCTCTCGATCTGGTATGATGTGGGAGGAATCATAGGTGAGTGAGCAAGTGAATGACATCTTCCTGCAGTTGCCCTGCTAGCGTTTGAAAATGAAAGACAGCGAATGCAGCTCAGAGCAGTCATGTTCAATGGGATCTAGCTGTTTACTGAATACATGAAAAGCCTAGTGATGTATGTGGCTGCTTGGCTGTTTTTTTTTTTTTTTTCTCAAAAACACAGCCTATGTGAGCCCCCTAAAGAGTTTACATATAATTTAAAGGGCACTATCGTATTCTTGGACATTACCCCCAGCAGGCATTTTTCTTTACTGACTGGGACTTCTTGAAAAGTGCCATGTACAAAATGGTGTCCCTGCTGCTTGCTACTTCCTTTCTGACAGGTACCCTTGAGGAATAGTTTAGATCTGGACTTACTGTGTTCTGTACTGTCCCTTCTGTCCTGTATTTGTAAGAACAGACTCAGCACAGATCTCAGCGGAGCAGGCACAACTGTGTTATGTTCAGAAATAAAATGTAATTGCACTTGTTTCTGCTGGATGCAAAATCTGACCCTGTTCCTCCAGAATAAAGAACGTATTGTATATGTGTTTAGACTTCCACTCTCCTGTGCTCAGTTTCTTGCTTTATTACCTTGTCCGGTTAGCTTTCCTAGAATAGACATCCTTGTTTTGGTCTGTTCAGGGTCAGTTTTTTTGCCTCTGTGGCCTTTTCTATGTTAGGCTTTCTCAACATTCTAGTTTTTACCAGCAGAGAAGTTCCTATAGAGGTAGCAGTGATACATAAGGCGATTCTTATCAGCTATCGGCATTTGTTGCAATTAGTTGCACCTACCCCAAGTAGGTGGGACAGCAGGGAATGTGAGGCCCCTGTGTGCTAATGCTTTCCCTGTGAAAAACAACTGCCTTTTCCTGCACTTTCTGTTAAAGAATCCAGCCACAATGTTAAGCTTGCTTACATCCAGAGTTGTGGTGATCCTAGAGCTCTGATGGTCCTATAAGGGAAGGAAAAGGAAAGCAGGAGCATTGACTAGTTGTATGCCAGAAAAAAAGAAGTAATAAATTCCTGGGAAAGCAGTATGAGTAGTTTTCCCTGCTCTGAGACACTTAAGTTTACTGTTGTCTCTCTGTCTGAGGCGGTAAGGGCATGAGACTTAGTTTTCAGGATTTTAGAGAGAATGAGTATTGATGAGAAGGCAAGAGGCCACTGCACTCCGTGAAATGAGTTTTGTTCATTTTAGAATCCCGAGCCTGACAAGGATTTATTTTTTTGCAGGTGGGACTATCCAGGGCTTGATTTCTGATGTGCTACAGAAGAGAGCCCCAGTGCTAGCAATTAGCCTACTCTTTGCTGTAGGCTCTCTCTTTGGATACAGCCGTGAGTATGCTTTTGCTGTGCAGTGATAAGAGGTTCGTTTGGTGGTACTTAGAACCAGAGCACAGCCTGTTCTAATTATGCTTTCTGGTCTTGAAACTGCTTCTGGATCAGGGTGGTGCCTTTTGGTCTATTTTGCCTGAAGTGGGGGACTGTACAGAAAGAAATCTGTTCTCTGGTTAATGAGGTAGAAAAGAATTAGCTGAGTGGTTGGATTTCCCTGTACTGGTGAGTTACGGTAGTGATCCCTCTCCAGTGTCAGTGAGACTTTTGGCATTGTCATTGTATCAACACCACAACTGGCAGAGCAGGAAATCTCAGGTGCATCCCTATAGTAAGAGGAAAGAGAATCTGGGGACGGATCTGTGCTGGGGTATCTACAAAGAGGCAGAAGCTCTTGGCCTTCACCACTTATGCTTCTGTAAGTGGTGAAATTTAAGAGTTTCTGCCTCTTTTATAGTAGATATAGTTCTCAGTGATTGGTTATTGAAAGGAGTCTGTCAGGAAAACTGAGTGGAATGAAACAGGCAGCTCTCGTTTCTATGAAACATCTATGAAGCTCTACTAAGTGTAACAGTTTTGTGTCTTCAGACGTGGTGTCCTGTGTTACCAGAGTGCTTTAACTCCCTGGGATGTCGTTTCACTTCTCTGTGTCTTCCTCCAAAATGGGGTGGCAATACAGACCAGCTTTTATAGAACACTTTGAGATCTGTGGACAGAAATCGCTGCCAGAGCTGGACACGAACAGTAAAGTGCGCCTTTCAGAAGCATGCTGGTCCCAAAGTGAGGTCAATAAGGTATAATCATTAAATAGCAAGGACTGGGTTCGGTGGAGTTTTGTAGGCTCTTGTGCTAACTCATTATTTTCAAAAGTGAATTGGAAGCAAATATAAAATTATTGCTGACGAAGCTTGAAGTTTGTTCTAGGTAGCAGAGCAGCCAGAGGTCCAAGTGTCTTGTGTTTAGCTCTGTCCAGCCAGATAGGGAAGGCTCAGACAGGTGATACAAAGTTACTGCAGTGTGATAATTAAATGTCCATCAGCCAAACCAGGAAACCTTTTCATGCTCATAGTGGGTTGCACATAAGAGTAATAATGGCCTGAGAATATGTGAAGAAGGCTGCAACTTGCCTTATGCATGATAACTTGACCATGTGTGGGCCCTAAGTTGAAGTGGTGAGTTAGGAATTCAGGTGATGCCTGGAAGTGAGGCATCGGGGAAAACAGTGTCTGAAAGGCACTGAGAGACTGTGGTGGAAAACCAGCTGCATGTACACAGTATGCTGCTGTACCTGGAAAGGCAAGCAGAACCTGTAGATACCCAAGCATGGCTTTGTAAGGAGCAGCGAGGATATGGGGTTTTGCATTTTTTTTTACTTTATTGTGCAGTATTGTTTAGGCAGTTGTTGGATTACTACCTCCAGATCAAATCTCTGTATTTTAGAAAAGATGTTGGAAAATTCAGAATGAGTTGAAGGGTGATTCAAGTGCGGAATACTTTATGGTGGGAGAAATTGAGTTGAGTCTAACTTCCCCAGAGAGGCAGAGGGAGGATTCTCTTACTGTTCAAATGGACTTTCAAGGAGGGTAAATGCAAGCTCTGTGTCATAGAAAGAGGCATAACAAGGGCTGGAACCCAGAGCCAGGTAAATCTGATGTCGAAATAGGGCACAAAATTTTAATGGCAAAGGTGAGTTTTCTACTCTAAAGTGCTGTTGGGAAACTTCTGGGTCTTTAGTCTCTAAATGCTTTTGCAGTAAGACTAATCTTTGTAGAAGTCTCTAGTCAAATAGTAGTTATTCTTGTCACTGTGTAGCTAATTGAACAGGCAGTTCAAACTGGATGTTTGCATGCTTCTTTCTGATCCTAAATAAGTGGCTTTCTCAAGTTCGTTTGTTTTATTTACACTTATCTGGACTTTTTCTTGCAGGTTCTCCAAACAGCAAACCTATCAATGCTGTCATCATGACAATTACAGGTACCTTATCAAATGCCACTGTTATGCTAGTAGACATGTATATACATTGCAGAAAAATCAGTAACACCAGCCTCAGGTGGTGGTAATGCATTTGTGTGTGCTGCTGTCTCTGCTGGTTTTGCAGAAAGTAAAATCTGGGGCCCAATTTCTGTTACTTTTGGAATGCAGCTGTAGGAAAACTGCCTTACAGAGGGAGGTATAGAATATAGACTATAGCATAATGGCTTGGAACTAAAGGGGTCTGCCTTGGCTCAGTATGATGAGGATGGATTTATGCCAAAATACCTAGCAGTGATCTGGTATCTGAGGAAGTGTATATATGGCAAAGTCATGAGCTGCAGCTCAAATTTGAGGGTGTTTGTCTGTCAGAACCCCAAATGCCCTGTGTACTGTGAGAGGTCACAAGCTTTGTGTGCTACCAGACATACTGTGCTGTGTTATGGAATTAAGATTAGCCTGCATGAATAGAGCCTTTCTTTTCAAACACTCCTACTTCAGAACTCTCTGTCCTGTTGCATTTTTTTCCCCTTCCATCGCCTTCACCAGTCCCTGGAGAATGAGGCAGTAGCATGGGGGTATACTACTCCAAAGTAGAAATGTGTCTAAATCTGCTTTGTGTTGAGGGTTTGTATAAGCATGCTGTTCAAAAGTAGCTTTCTGTATTCAGTTTGGTGTATCTTGACTCTTCCTGCAGAGTGTGCCACAGCTAATTACCTCGTTTTTGCTGTTGGATGAAAATGTGCTTGTTGGCAATTTCTTTGTGTGTACTCCAGGTACATAAGGTGTGCCATGGCCGTATGCTTCAGCTGCGAGGGTACACTGCTACCTACAATTAGTCTGTGACCACTGTCCCTAGACTTAATCTTTTTCCTGAGCTTTGCATGGTAGAAAATCTGTGTTTTGAAGATGTTCTGTTGAGAATCTCTCCTCATGCTTGTTTTGCACCAAGGCTGTTTTCTTGGCACTTCCAGGATTTTTCATCGGAGGCCCTTCTAACATGATCAGTTCTGCAATTTCTGCTGACCTGGGGCGCCAGGATCTGGTGAAAGGCAGCAGTGAGGCTCTGGCAACGGTCACAGGAATTGTGGATGGAACTGGCAGTATTGGTGCAGCAGTGGGCCAGGTGAGGCTACCAAAGGAAAATAGCGGTCTGGGGAAGGAGGCAGTCTCTGTTGTGGTTAGAGATGTTAGCTCATTCCTCAATCCAAAGTTACATGGGGAGAGAGAGAGAGAGAAAGCAAGGGTTGACTTTTTTTTTTTTAATTATTTATTTATTTAAGAAACAACCAAGGGAACATGTGCGTTTTAAGCTTCCAGTGGAACCAATTGAATTAAGAACTAAACTAAGTATTCATAGTGCTAATGTTATGGCACTTTTATAAGTCACATGAATTTCAGAGACTTTCATATCCTGAACTCCAAAAAGCAAGTAAAGGTCAGCTTCACAAAGAGCAGAAATAAAATATTTTTAAGTTTGTTTGGGATTTTTTGTTCAAAGGTAATAGCAAAACCTTTGCTTACAGAAAAGTTTACCTGTATAACTGAGTAAAATTAGAATACCTATTATGAATGTTACAGTGTTTATAAAGTAATTTAAAGTTTGCTCTTATTTGTGGTTCCCCTTGTTATCTATGGATGTCTTTTATACCTTGTAAATCCAGTGCCACCTGCTTTGCTAGTCCTTACAGTATGCTGCCAGAAGTCTGAAGACTAGGCTGTTGCAGAAAAGGAATCTGTCAGTGTGCCCACTGGGGACATTCTTTCTTCTCAAATACAAGTGTTAACTATGTGGAAGAACACAGTGGTGCTTTGGGGAGGGGAGGATTTAGTAGAAAGATTGGAGCCAGTTCTATTCCAGGCATCCTCTAGTGATGGTAAAATACCAAGGACGCAGGCAAGGCATACAAGTTTCTTTTCTGGAAAGGGATTTGGGTTTGTTCTTGCCCTTGATTGCCCGATAAATACAATTGTTCAGTCTCTGTTTTGTAGGAAAGATGCTGCTTAGCTCCATTAAACATGGAAAATTACAAGTGCTTTGTGGACATCTTAAATTGCACTGTTACACTCAATGTTCTTCTTGCATTGTCTACAGTGCTTCTGTCTTCCCCCACACATACCACTCAAACTTACATCATCATAAAAATTGGGTCTTTAGTTCTGAAAAATTCCACCTGCCTCCCATTCTAACATTGCATTTATTTCAACAGAGACAACTATGATGTCATTCTGGGGGTGTGTGAATAACAGCAAACGCACAATGAACATGTTAGAAATTCAGATCCTGTTTTGTGCTAATATACCCAGTAGTGAAGAAGGGAGGCCCTTGTACAGCATCTGAATATAAATCTGCTAATTGGGAATACATTTTCTTTTGTAGCCTGTATAGTCCTATTGAACTAGGATGCAGTTCAGAACAGACTGTAGTCTCAAGTATCTTGCCTACGATGAAGGGTTAAGTAGTCAGTGGTTGCACAGCTCTTGAAAATGCGTCCTGTGTAATTTATAAGCCATTCTAGAGCTTTTAGTTCTTCTGAGAGTACTTACATCCACTTATGTCCCAGTGTTCTGTGCAAAAACCTTGTATTCAGCGGAGTCAATTTGTCACCCTTTGAAACTGTAGTTGAGTTCTGTCTTTATGCTGCTGTGAGTTACTGTAAAGCTTCAGGATGGTATCTCCGCTTTGCTGAGACTGTGGGTTTTATACAGAAAGGCTGCTGTCCTGAGTCATCTCTTCTGACAGGAAAAGATCAGCTGGAAGGTTTTGTGACCAGCTCTGTATGGAGTGTTAACGGCCCACAAATTCTAGAAAATGAAAGAGTAATGCCTGAAAGTCATGCTTATCTTCCCAGTTTGAATAATTTTTTTTCCTCCTTTCTTTTTAGTATCTAGTGTCTTTGATCCAGGAGAACCTGGGCTGGATGTGGGTTTTCTATTTCTTTATTCTAATGGTAAGAAATATCCTTTTTTAGAACTCTTTGTCAAAGTTCAATTTGCGATAGAAAGTTTTTATGAGAACCTGAAAATTGTGACTTAGACGTGCAATCTATTTCTGCAGCAGCTGCAAACTCTGATGCCATTCTCAAAGTGGTCTATGCTGTGCCTTTGCCTCAGGGTGTCTAAATCAACTGGGTTCATTTTGGATCCTTTATAGTCACATTGGCCAACGGGAACTGAGATTGTGGCAGAGGCACAAAAATACTTGCCTAAAAATATCTGTATGCATTTCATAAAGCTCATACCACCTGACTGACTTCCAAGGCAGGAGTTTTTCCTCCTTCATCTTCATGATATGTAGTTCCTAATATTTTCAGGGAGCTGAAGTTAAGCTGCTTGTTTGTTAGCCCTTGAAGATTAGTGGAAGGAGTGATGAGGATCGTGAAACTAAAATGAAAATGTCTTGCCCTGGTATACCACTGGGGGTGAAGACCATTCAGGCCCTGATCTCCTCAGCCATGGCCGCAGTGGTGAATGCTGTACAATTCACCCGTTCTTCCCTGCTGGAAGTGCCAGGAATTGTCTTTGCATCTGTGCTAACAAGGGAAAAGGCCACTTTGGTAAGAAGCAGAGGTGGCCAGGAGGAAGGCTGTTGAGGAGGTGAAGAGCTCATCTTAATGAAGAGAAGATCATGACAGCTGAAATCTTATGAGCTTTCCTGCAAGCTCGGTCCTTCCACCTGCTGTGCCACTTTGTCATCACTTCTCTTAGCCTGCATCTTTCTGAGGAGGCCTTGAATGCACATTGGAGTGCAGGATGGCTGCAGCTATGGTTGCTCTGTGCTAATTGTCCTGAATGTGCTTCTTTTCACAGACGAGTTCAACAATCCTGTTCATTTCACCATTAATAGTGAGGGAGATCAAATTGCTTCTGCATGAGCGGCGCCTGCGAATGCTGGCTGAGTGACTTCTGCTTGCCTCTGGAAGGACTGTTGTACGGACCTGACAGCTGGGAGCTGACAGCTGGACTCAAAAGTCTGGGAGACTTGTTTCTTACATACTCCAGGTTTGGACTAATTCAAAACGGCTCTGCAAGACTTGACTGACCTGCCTTTGCGAGCTCAATAGTGAAGTACCAAATACTCATCCTGAGACCACCTGCATCATGGAGCTGCTGACCTAAGCTAGACAGACAATCCACGGGACTGGAGGATTGTCCTGGCCTACCAGACTCTTCCATGTCAGCAGTCACACTAGGGTCTTCTGTTGGGTGGTCTCACTGCTATACCCTTTCTTATTTATTTCTGGATGTCCTGACCAAAGGTCAACTGTTTAAAACTGACAGTAGAGAGGCTGTCGTGCAATGAATTTTGATGCTCTGTTGTGCCGGTGAAATCATACAGTGCATTCATTATGATCACTTTAGCTTTTAGAAAGGGCAAAAATAATTATTTGGAATTTGCGCTGTACAGTTGTTTAAAAAGTGCTATTGCAAAATCCCTGCACAGACGGACCTCTGCTATCCCGAGCTATTCACTGTCACGTATTCCAGTAGATTCACATGGAGAAGTTACCTCCATATTTGGTTTTAGCATTTTTTAATAATAATAATATTACTAATCTCTGGGAAATGAGATTTTGGTTTTTAACTATTTAAGCAGACAAATAGTGTGCAATACTTTACTGTGATCTCTGAGAATAAGCCTTAATAGATCCTTTGTGTCTAAAGGATCCTTGAATGGCTTTGGAGATCAGTAATGGGACACAAGTACTTTCACTACTGCTTTGTTATTTGAACTCTGATCAATACTGACCAAAATGGGACTGTCAGGTGACCCTCTGAAGGAAGCCGGTGTCATTGATTTCAAACTCATTGGGCAACTGCTCATCTCCAGCAAAGAGAAGCAGAATGGAATTAAAGGGATTTAAAGGGACCTGGCTGCTCTTGGACATGGGCTTCCAGACAGGGACTGAAGCGTACTCGTGGAATAGCATCAATGAGCAAGTGCTGCTGTCTTCCCCCATGCTCCCTCTGCCTATGGCTGCATAGGGGACCTCAAGCTCCAGGGTTTTAAAGCTTGAGTTGTGTCTTGAAGAGAAAGGTAGGTGCAAGTCAGCACTAAAAACAGGTGACTACACTTAGTATGGTGGTATTTGAGCATCTTGCAGTACTGCGGTGAGCAGAGTGACCGACTGACACCTCTAATGTTTGTTGGTGATGTTAATGGGATTGTCGAGTAACTTCTCAACAAATTGTTTTCTGCTTATGCCTTGGGATGTTTCATTGTAATGGGTATGCGTTAACCAGCAGAACTTCTGATCAAATACTCCATGTAACTACTCAGCGATGCCTGGATGGGGGTGGGAGGCAGGGAAATTCTTGGAGCTGAAAATTGAAACTTTTTAAATGGGAAAAGTTGCCTTTTTAAAATGTACAGTGATTTTTATTTTTTTTTTAAATTTATGAATGTCAATTTTTAGTCATGTGTTGATTGTAATGAGTGGAACATTATTAGTGCCTTACGGTTTTACTGTATTGAACGGTTGCTTGGTGATTGCTGCTTCTGCAGTGACAGCTCTGTGCACAGCTTTGCTTACTGTGAAACTCAGTTGCTGCATTTTATACTTTTTTTGAGAGTCTCTTTCTTTCTTTCTTTCTTTCTTTCTTGGTGGAGGTGATTCTTGCGTTTTTTGCTAACCCTTGAAAAATTTCAGTGCTTGGGAAAATGATGCCATTAAGCTGATGAGGGACCTGAATCCTGTTCTTGTCTCTTCTCATTCCCATTCCAATTTTTGCCTGTATAATTAGAGCAGGAGACTGAGAATCTATCATCCTGTTCTCAGAATTATGCCCTGGGGTTAGTGTTCACATCCCAAGCTACTCATTACCCCCTGTACAAACAGAATCAAAACTCCCTGAAATTTAGTTCTAAAATTGATGGCGGCACCGTTTGCCCCAGCCGCAGTGTCTGAGAATCTGTGGTTTCAAATTCCAACCTGGATGAGCTTTTTGGCCAGCCGTCTGGGCACTAGATAAGCTTCTGATGAAAGGTGGGGTGGGAAAGGGACGTTGCTGGGGTCGGGGGGAGGAGAGGCAGGCCCCTGTAACAAATGGTTTCCTGTAAACAGTTCTGTCCCCTCTTGAGAAGTGTCAGATGTGTTGTGAGCGCTGCAAACACAAGCTGCCCAGCAGCTCGCATGTAAGTGTGCGGCGGTGCTTTGAGGCCACCCTCAATTAGCGAGGCGTGCCTGTGACTTCAGGATTGTTTTGCTGTTGTTGTCCTGGATTTTTGGTTCTGTGTATTTCCTCAAGGTGCTCAGATGGAGAAAGGTTTTCAGTCTGATCATGTCCAAACTGATCTCACATGAATAAACTTACTTTGACTTGAGCTGGGCTAATTCTTCCGTGTGCTTTATTCCACTCTTCTCAATGCAGTGCTGCTGAGCGTGCTTCTGTTCCTCCTCCTTATAGGCCTGGCTCTAACAGCTGCTTTTCACTCAGCTGCTGTGAAGACCTGAGCCCTAACGCTGACACCAAACCCTCATCCCAACCTAAAAGGGGACCACGTTCCCGCATGATGCAGTTTGGCACTCTTCCTGGTCAATCTTGCGAGAAGCTTTGTGAGAGTCCCCTAACAGAGATGCCTATAACGGTATAATTAATGGTCGTAAATAAAGAAGCCAGAACATATACTTGGTTTGATTTATTTATTTGTTGATCTGCGTGTAGAAGTCAGATGTTCTTTCCTTGAAATTAAACGTGCCATGTGGCTGCTGGCCCTGCTGTGCCTTCTCTCCTGTGGCTTGTTTCTTTAAACACAAATCCACACCTACACTTAGCTGTGTTTAAATGGACACAGTGGGGAACTTCGTAATTGTGTTTATGTTTTATAGTTTACTGTAAATTCAGAGTTGAGCATGATATTGGATTGCTGGAGAAACCCCCATGCCTGCATGTTCTGGTCCCACAACTCCAAATAGTTTGGTGGTGCTATGATGCTATTCCTCAAGAAAAGTAACAATTCATATTTTTACCCCATTTTCTGTCTTTTTTTTTTTTTTTTTTTCCTACTCATGAGGAACTTTCCAGCCTAGTCTGGAAGTACTCTAAGGAGTAGAGCTTTGCTTGAGTAGCAGTCCCCGTCACCACCACTGTGACTGTCCCCTCCAGAGCCCAATGTTTGGGCAAGCAGAAGCGTAGGAATTACTTAACTTCAGAGCACAAAGGAAGCACATTAGGAACCGATCTCTGGGTGTTTGGTTGTAGCCCAGGATGTGACAGACTGTCTGACCAAATTGGTTATGAACGAAAACATGTGCCTCAGCCCCATAATGCTTTTCTGTATCGAGGAAGGTCCTTGCAATAGATGCCCTACAAGCAATGCTGCTGCGTCCTGGTTTTCTTGGAGGCCTGGAACCCGAGGGTAGGGAAGTGCCTGGTGGCACTATCACCATGCTCTCCAAAGGGGGAAGAATTGGGCTTCTGCTCTAAGTGCTGGCCAGCCTTAGAGAGCACGTGAGTTTCTTGTCCTCACCAGACCCAGAAGAGCAGCTTTCCATTCTGCAGGAAAGTGGGAGGAGAAGCAGCAGCATGTTTTAAGGGTTATCGTTTTCTCCCCGAGAGAAAAGGAGAAAGTATCTATTTCAAGATAGTCCCACAGACCTCACCCGTAAAAGCACTAGCTCTTCAGGGATGTCTCGGACACACCACTGATCAGTTTCTCTTCTGTAATTTTGCCCTCTATCCAGCGGTGGCCAAAGTGCTCTGCCAAACCTATTTGCAGTTTTTCCCCTCTTCTTTTCTAACTAAAGGTGCCTACAGGGATGTTTTGGGTTCTGTATTGCAGAAGTTTTCTAAGGCACAGCATGCCCACCTTCTGACATCTTTGTCAAGCCTTATCTAATCCTTTTCGTAAACAGCCTACTGTTCTCTGAAGGCTGTAAATACAAGCTCTTAGACCATTTTGTGGGCTTGAGTCTGGGGGGTGTGTGTTATGGACAGGTCCAACAAAGCATCTTGGTTCTGTTAAAGCCTTTCTTAAATGAGAGTTGCTTAGATGAATCTTTAGAGTAATGCAAAGAAGAAGAATTTGGGCAATTGCTGTGAATGTTCCCTTTGGTTCTCCTGCGCTGGTGATTATGTCTGTGTACGTGTCTGGATCCCCGGAGGTTCTCCTGGAATGTCTCCTTTGGCCTCCTCCAGAACAGTGTACAGTGTCCATGAAAACAAATGCAGCGGGCAAATCAAAATGTACTCCTGGAGCACGGGAGCAGACAGCAAGCTTTGTGGCCCTCTTGTTAGGTTTAAGATTACTGCCAGGAGAAGGAAGATTTCTGTCTGAGATTACAGAAGCCCAGGTAAACTGTTTGAGGAGAACCGATCTTGTTTCCGAATAGTTTTTAAAGCAGCAGATGGCAGTTGATGGACCTCTAGGTGAATCGGTGAAGTCTGTGTCCGTTGGTGGTGTTGCTCCGTTGTGAAGGATAGGAAATCTATAGGCCACCACCTCTTGTCCATGCGGACCACAGAAGTAACGATATAATTCAGAGTGTACCAGTGGAATGACAGCAGATAAGGATGAGATTGCTTAGATGTGCTATTTAAATCTTCTTTCCTTATAATGTGGTAAGCAAAGTGTTGGGGATGGGTTGATTTCTCTGGGCTCCTGGATTCCAACACTAGCTTAGAGAACTCCCACACCCAGGGACCTACATCCTCACTCTTTTTCCTGTTTGTCAGGTGGGACCAGTTTCCAGAAACTCACTCATCTGCTCCAGGGTGCATGGCAGAGAAAAGCGACGTTGGGCTGACAAAAGCTGGTGCTTGCCTGCAGCGAGAGCCAAAGATGACAAAGCAATTGGGTAACAGCTGACTGTGCTATTCAGCCGGAAGGATGGGAATATCCAAGAGACAGTTTCATCAGGGCTGGCTCCACTATCCATTCACGTCTTCTTCAGCCTCCTTGCCCTCTGCTGTAACGCTTGCATCCTTCTGGGAATATTAATGTTTCGTTTCTTCCGGTCAGAAGCAGGTTCATCCCAGGACTGCTTATCAAGGCACGGCAACAAGCAGGACAGACGGCAACAGGCGGCTGTGGTTCCTGCTGTTGGATGCAAAGGAGCTGTTATGTGAGGAGAGACGCAAAGGTGGGAGCCCTGCCTGCCACGGCAGGCATGCGTCAGCATTGCACCAGCACCAGTGATTTCTGAATCAGTGCACACCTCCGAAACGTCAGGTGAGCGCGTGTGCAGGGCTGGTAGGGTCTCTGCTGGAGGTGGCTTCTCACTGCTTAGCTTTGTTTCCGTGCACATCTGTGATGCTGTTCTAGGCTACTGGAGCTCCCAGGCCCTTTTTTAAACACCATCTTGGCCCTGTGTGCTCAAGCAGCATCAGGGCTGGTTTCCCTGAGGGAAGGAGAAGGTGTCGGGGGAACACGGAGCCATGGCCCCAGCAGCTGGGTGCCACCCTGGTTCTGAGGGACTCTGGCCTTTGCTCCCAGATGGCGAAATCCAGATTGCTTTATGCGCCTGCTTCTGCTGTACTTTGCCACCTGCTTGGGCTGCTGTTTTGCTATCAGTTGGATGAGGATCTTTGCCTGTCTTCGGCGACTTCGCTGACTGCAGTTTTCTCAGCTGCCTTCTCTTTTTAGGAAAGGAGCAGGGAGTCACTTTGGGGGGTTTATCATAAGTCAAGGTCTTGGTTTGCCAGACTTGCTCTTTTCTTCCTACTTCCACTGTTTCACCTCAGGTTATCTGTTCAGTCTCAAATGTGCAGGGCCGGATTCCTCCCTCTTCTGTCCCCCGTCCGTTTTCTTTGCTCCAGCCTTTGTGGTAGCTTGTCTCCAGGACTAGAAAAGGAGCCAGTATTTTCTGTGCTAACAAAATGAGCATTGTAATGCAGTTGCAGAGTGGGTGGACGTGATTGCCGACAGACATATTCCTTCTGCTAGGGTGTGGATTAAACCTCAAGGTGACTTTGTTCCTGCATAAATTCACTAACTTTCCCCAGGGAACTGAAGGGGCAGGGGTGGGAGGGGAGAAGTATGATAAATGAAAGTGTCGGAAGGAAATGCACTTACATAGCACGCACTACCAAAGCATAAATGTGTGCTCTGTAAGGAGCTTTCAACATAGCTTAAGGTAGCATTCCATGGATTAAAAAAAGCCCAGGACGATGTTTAGCTGAGAAGTTGAGCATGGCTCTCTGCGGGCCGCTATCCCAGTGTAATTGCCTGGGTAAGTGGATTAGCAAGCAGCAGCGTGGCTCGTTCAGGGTTAGGCAGGCTTCGAGGGGAGCGAGGAGGGCACCGTTCCTCACAAGAGGGTGAGACGGAGGCAGGCAGCCTTTGCTGCTCTCTACCCGTCAGACCTGTTCGACACTGAAAGCCGTGGCAGACGGTCGGGTTGTCGTTGCGTGCGCTTGCTGGGAAGGGTCCCATGGAAACAGTTCCTTTCAGAGCTATCACTTGTCCTTATCTGCCACGAGGTGGGTATGGTGACAGCAAATCACATCTTGGGACACTTCTTCTCTGCCTTTGTTGCCATGGGAATCGGTGTCTTCCGTAGCTTTGTCTTCTGTGAAAAAAGAGAAGTACTGTTACCTCCCCTGGCTCACCCACCAAAATGTGCCGAGGATGAGGGGGTTGTGGTCAGCCGCATCACACCTGGAGCAAAACGTTTGTGCCAGGGATGGGGCTGCGAGGTCGCTTGTCTTAAAATCTCATCCGGCCACGCACGTCCCTCTGCGGTAGTAACCACGTCTACGTTATGGGGTGCTGATGCAGAGCACAAAGCGGTGAGGCACGCTGGCCCAGGTAGCCCTGCCCCATCGCCCTGGGTGTCAGACATAGAGCTATCTGACCTGGTCAGAGTAACAGGGCTGGGACCTGTGCTTGCAGCCGCTTCACAGTTACGTAGAAGAATCTGGGTCACGCAGACGTCTGACACGCCAAAACATGACGTTGTTCCAAAAGTCTGGCATGGCCCAGGGGTTCGAACGCCCGTCCAGCGGGGACTCAGGCGGGGTCCCCTGCCTTCGCGGGAGAGGGAGGCTGTGGGGGGACAGAGATGCACCAGACTCGTGGGGAGAGGTGCTGTGTTTCGGCTCCCTCCCCAGGTGACTGAGCATCCCCCGGCAGGGATGTGGGAGCTGCGTGGCCGGTCCTTCGTAACCAGGAGGCAAAGGCACTGTGGAGCCTCCGAAGGGACCCCGGGAGTTTCCGGGGAGTGGGCTCCCAGCCAGGAGCCTAACCCAGGATCTGCATCTGTCCGGTGCTTCAGCTCATGGCCAAGCCCTGTTGAGTATGGCAGCGAGAGAAGGGAAACTGTGTTTACAAAACAAGCCTTAACTCTCAGGGGAAACCGTTCAGTCCCTGGAATTTTCCATGCTGTATGGGGAGCCAAGGCTCTCGTTCTGAACTATCCTGAAGTGATACGAGAAATCAGCTCAGTTCAGAGAGCTCCCCGCCTTTGTACCGCACGTCTCGTTCCTTCCTCCCAGCCCTCGCTTGTGTCATTTCTTTAGATTGTAACTGATCTCTATTTTAGTTATGCTTCTCAAGCGGATTCTGATAGCGAATTAAAAGATATTTATCTGCCCAAAACTCCTACGAAATAAAGAAGTGGTGTTATTTCCATGGTACGAATGAGGAACTGAGTCAGAGGGAGGCTAAATGACACATCTGAGGTTACCCAAGAGTGCCGAGCGCTGCCGGGAACCGAATCTGGCAGTTCCTCTCCCCGCTGCCAGAGTCCTCGCCCTCGCCCTCCGCGGCGCTGGATGTGGGGCATCGCCCCGCTCTGCCCCCAGCCTTTCATCTCGGCCGGGGCCTTTGGACTCTGAAATGAGCCATAAATGCAATCAGCCTCTTTCAAGGGGAAAGAGTGATTTATCTCAAGCCCTAAACTTTTGGCACTGGAATTAAAAGTAGAATTTGAAGTGGTCTGTGAAAATAACCCCACAATTACAACCCAGTGCTTTTGCTTAGACTTCGGTGTTTGTGGTGCCACCTTCTCCTGGGGAAGTGGCTGTGATGCCTCCAATTGACAAAAGGTTCATATTTGTGCCGAAGTTGACATGGGTTTTGGAGCTAAAAATACTGCACGCTTTCAAACTGTGCTGCTTCATGTTATGCAAAGAGTCTTCTCGATGATCAGTCATTCAAGTTAGACGCTGTTAAATGTAGAAATATAGATGAGAAATGTGGAATTCTGGAGCAGCAGGAGAGAAAAGGCCATAGCAGTTTAACCTGGGATGGAAATAAAACATACAATTCTCTCTCAAAAATGTGTGCAAGCGCTGTATTTTTAAATATAAAAAGTATCTATGTAATAAGCTGTTTTAAATGAGTCATTCAAAAATGCAGGAAGTTTCACTTTCTCGTCTAATAGATGCGTGTTTCTATGTTTACCCTTTTGCATATGTATGAGTATATACACGTATAAATACATGAAATGCTCACACTGTTGTAGCTCAAACAGTTTTTCCATATTTCTCCCTCTTCAAGTGGGGTTGTTTAGTCTTCAAGGATATTCATCACAAAATCCACTTTAACTCGTGCACTGCTAATTTAACAGAAAGGGGCTTCAATTACAGCTTGAAGCTGTTTTCGTTGCCCTTGACCTCTGTCCGTGAAAGGGCCTTCTTGGAAGTTGTCAAGAATATCGAAATAAAATGACGGGATAAAAACAATGAATAATAGAGAGTGGGCAACTAATGAGTCACCACGAAATACCGTCAATGGAATATGCTGAGCTCCAACTCGGCTCGGTCTGGCTACCTATGCATCATTGCCGAGTTCTTCGAAATGTGCCACTACAAACGGCTGATGCACTCAGCTAACCGCAGTGAAATGGTACAACTTCAAAGCTCTGGGAATAATAAAAGTCATATCTGCCACTGTCTGCTTACTCACCCTTGAAACAAGCCGGTATGAAAGCAGCAGAGAGCGATTTAGGCTCACAAACAAAATGACTCGCAGGCTGTGATGTGTTAGAAATTAGTCACGTTTCGGTCTGTGCTTCTGATTTTGCTCAGCAGCCGTCTGCGGTGCCTTGGCCCCCGCCTGCCATCCTGGAAGTTGGGCCAGACGGGAGAAGCAGGGAGCGATGGGGGCAGAGGGCTTCCTCCGCAGAGGAAGATTGAGCCCTCCAAGCTGCCCCACCGCACGTGGGAGGGCACGGTCCGGCGCTGGCAGGCAGCCCTGGGTGCCGGCACGGCCGTGCCGTTGCCTCTGGCCAGGCATGTGCACGGTGACCTGCCGCTGAGGGCTGAGACTCGCCGGCGCTGCCAGAGGCAGGAGCCACGAAGGCTGGGAAGCGCCGTGGGACAGGGTGTTTGAAGGCACAAGGGGATGCTTTACTGGCCCGGGGCTTCTCATTCAGCGGATTCCCCGGCGTGGACACCTCCTCAGGGAGGTCTTTTACCTTTGCCAGAAGAAAGGAGGGAACAGTCGCCCCGTTGTTCTCAGGCTCCAAAACTGCTGCCCCTCCCCAAAACTGTGGGGCCGGTGGGGGGCTGCTTTGGTGGCATTTTTCTTTCATGAGTCCGGGGTGCATTAGCCTGGTTTTCAAACACCTTTCTCCAGCCTTCCCCTTATTGCACAGCCATATACTTCTGCTGGCAGGCAGTAAACCAGCAGTTAAAACCAAATCCCTTTCTGGCCGGCTCTGTGAGCTCCCCGTCCCTCCTCCTCCAGCCCTGCCGTGCTGCTTTTGAGGACGGGCGTACAGAGGCGCATTCATCGCAGCCACAGCGTTCGCTGGAGGTGGGAGCTCGGTGGCTGCCGTGCCCGGAGCCCAGTGCAGCTTGCTCACCCCAGCGAGCCGCAGACGCTGTGGGCCAAAGGCAGGCCCTTTCCTCTGCTTGTTCTGTCCTGTGAGCCCAGGAGGCCGCTGGCATTTCCACCCGCCGTCCACGAGAGCAGAGACCCCATGTACGGCGGCGTGGGCACCCATCACGTGTGGGATACCTGTGCTGGGGTGAGCTGCGGTGGGAAACAGCCGAGGGAAGTGAGCCTGGGGGTGCGACGCCACGCAGAGGTGGCACCTCGCTGTCCTCGCCCTCGGAAACAAGGTGCCCGGCGCACAGGGAGGGAACGACGACGCTGCGGCAGCACTGGTGCCACGCTGGGAATGTAAAGGGCCTGAGCAGCGGGCGGGTTGATCTGTGGGATGTGCAGCGATATATTTTCCCTAGCGCTCTGTGTGTCCTGGGTGGTAAAGCGTGCTGAGCCTGCCAGGTGCTCTGCCGGAGCCCGGTTCTTATCAATCGCTTTTTCTTTCTGGCCAGTACCCGGTCGCAGGGGACACAACCAGAGCAGTGGCATGGCCGAGCGCAGGGGATGCCCACCCGCCCGGCGCGTCCCCCGGCACATCCGCCGACAGACACGGTGCTGCACGGACCCCACCGAAAGCTCACAGCCGCCAGGGCAAGAAAACCTGCATTGGCTCCGGTCTTTCAAATAAGAGCTAGGCAACGTTGCTAAATCTGAGCAGGCGCTGCAAGGGCTGCTTTTAATCAATGAGAGGACATCTCGCAGGTGAGGCCAGCTCCCCGCCGTGGGGGCCTGCAAAGGGACCCCCTCCGAGGGGGTTACCCAGCGCTGCCGGCAAAGCCCCAGAGGCCCGTGCCGAGTTTGGGCTGCTTTAACGTTTAACAGGTGCAGGTGCACCTCCGCAGCGCAGGCAGCGGAGCAGGAGGCTGGCGGTAGCCAAAAGCGAAGGGGTTTTACAGCGCGTGCTGCAGGCGCTGTTTGAAATGTTAATATCACATCATCTTGCTTCTTACTTTTCTGAAGTGGTAAAGCCCAACTCAAGCAAAAATCTTCCATTGGCGCTAATGAGAGTCGTACATATCGGTCTTTTCAGCAGCTAGGAATTAATACAGAACATTTTATCCTTTAAAATGTTGGGCAAACATTAACTAATCCTCTCAACACCCTTCTGGGGTAGGTAAATATTACTCTCTCCCAGGTGCAGAAACTAAGGAGGAAAAGTTACACGATTTGCTTAAAGCCACAGAGGGAATCAGGTGGGGTAGAGATGAGGGGGAGGGTTTTTACAGCTCGTTGCAGGTGCTGCTTCTCAGCCAGTGTTGTTTTATAAAGTCAGTTGTGGCGGTGGGGAAATGTGCTGGTGTCTTCTTAGTGCTGCAGGGAGTGCAGCAGTTGACGCGTGAGCGCGCCCGCCGCTGTACAAACCGGCGACGCTCCGGGGTCTGCCCAGAGCACGGACAAAAGGCAGGGCTTTTGGGGACGGGGTTTGCAGGGATCGTGCGGCTCTGCAGAAGCCCTCTCTCTTTGAAGTCGGTAAAGTTTCAGTCGGTCAGCTTCAAGGCAGGACTTAATGCCGTGAAAAGCTTGTCGCTTCCAGGCTGAGCTTGCCGTGGGTGGGGGGTGCCTCTCAGGGGGCTTAGCCCCGAGCCTCCTGCCTTTAAAGTGGGTGGTAAATGTTGTCTGCAGAGCTGGACTTGTTTATCTTTGGGATTTACATAGCAGATACAGTGGCGGGACGGCCCTGTGTTTGCAGACCTGGAGGGGAAGCTGCGTACCCGCTCCTGCCAGCCCGGTCCGAGGAGGGGGCTGCTGCTGTGGGTGTCGGGGTGCTGCTCCTGCCCGGGCTCAGCCCTCCCGCAGCACCCACCGCTGCCCTCGGGTCAGGGCGAGGGTGGCTCTTGGGAAGCCAGCGCCTGGTGCTCCGTGGGACGCTTGCCTCCTCTTCTTCGCAGCTGGGATTTTAAATGCCCTCGTAGCGAGGGGTTCCTCTCATTGTGCGCAATTGCACCGCGCTAACCTCTCCCCGCTCCCGTTCCCGTGGCGTGCTGGCTTGTCTCCTTGCTTGTTTTCTCATCTCTGACCCGGCCAGGGCTTCGGTTCGCAGGTGATCAGATAAAATTCAATGGAAATGTTTGTGCGCGAAGCCGCTCTCGCCCGCAAAGATAAAGGTCACCCACGTGCCTCCGAGGTCGCGCTGGGGTTTACCCAGTGTTTGCCCAGCGGGCTGCGACCATGGCCGCTTCAGGGCAGCCGCCGTCCATTGGAAAGCCCTTGCTTGTCGTCCCCGACCCCATTTTGGATTGGGTGCGAGGCAAGGCCACGTAGTCAGGGTCTGTTCCTGCGTGATGGGCTGCTGGGGAAGGCTCCTGCCTCTGCCGCGTACTGCCCGGGCTCTTTTAATTAGAGACACATGGTTTATTATTTAAAAGAATATGCTTTCCCGGTCGTTTGTTAGGATCTTGTATCCGAGAGTGCTGCAGCTTGTGAGCCTTAAATTAAGCCGTAGGCAGGACATTGAGCACCTCGGGAAGGGGGTGCTGCAGAACTGGAGCCTATTGTTCTCGCCCTGAATTGCGGGGAAGCTCTTTCCCCGCGCCGGCTCTTTTACTTGGTAGCCAAGTAATACACACGGCGGTTTGTTTCTGTCTCCATCTGTTCCAACTTCAGTTTATTCACGGCTCTGTAGGTATTGTACACTCTGCTGCTGCTGCTGCTTTTTTTTCTTTTTTTCTTTTTTTTTTTTTTTTTTTTGATAGGAAAGCCTCCCCTTTTCATGGTTCACTTATTCATTTTGTAGGTCTCTGGCTTCCTTGTCAAGTTTTCTCTTTTGTTGTATTAATTGGTCTTAAATCTATAGTCAGGTGCTGCGCGCGTGCTTCCCTTGTACACCTTAACCATCTGCTGTGTTTCATCTCCATGGCACCCAGGCCAAATTCCAGCTCTGGTAATGACATCCTGCCTCCCTGCATTTTCCCTGTGCTTTTAATTGGCTTTAGTTCCCCCCTTTTTTTTTTTTTTTTTTTTTTTTGGTCCTGACATGCCCCTCCGCTCGGTGGCAGGGAGAGGTAGGCTTGGGTGGTGAGGGGCTGCAGGCTCCGGCACCCACCTGGGGCAAGACACCTGGCAGCAGGCAGCTCTCCTGCCTGCGAGGAGCAGCCACAGCACAACTTGGTGACCGGAGAGCAAAATGGGGGAAACGTATAGATTGGAAACAAGATGCACGTTTTCAGCGCTGAAAGCAGTTGTATGATTTTCGGAGGCACGTAGGGAATTTTGCGTTTCCCTCAAGTCTTTTGCAGGAGAGGAGGTGGCTTTCTGAAACGGGTGCCATTGCCTCCTGCCTGTCCTTCTGTCCAAACAGACCAGCTGTACTTCCTGGAGGAGGGCAGAGCAACCCCTGATAACGTTTACCTCTGGCTTCAACACTCCTAGATCTTGATACCTTCGGAGTAAAACCCGATGTGTCCAAGTGAGCCCAGAGCATATTGAAGCTCCAGGAGTCTCGCTGGTGCTGTCGCCTGGCTTATCTGACACTTTAATAGCGCAACAGTTGTTAGCTTTACAGCCGGGTTTCAGGAGGACGAGACTGGTGTCTGTGTTTGGGAATTGCTCTGTGCAGCACACGTTTTCCTGGAGGAGAACTGAGTGGGTTCTTGCTACTCTTTTTTTCCTTTTCTTTTTTTTTTTTTTTAAATACTGGATTCTCATTTTTGTTGAAAAGGTCCTCTAATGCTCAAAACTCACTTAAAAGCATGGCCTGAACCTTTTACGCGCTTTGTTTATTCCTTGCCAGCCTGGAATTTTTCTCTTCTCTCTGCCTAATGCTGTTACTCCCAGTGACAGCCCCGGCCGTGGGGTGAGCCGCTGGCAGGGCTCTGTCTCGCCTGTGCTCTCCAACTGGAGCCCTTAATGCCACAGCCCGGCACCAGCTGTCATGCCGAGCCCTGTACCGATGACTGTGGGCACCCAGACCATGGATGGATGGACGTCCTTGCGCTGTTACTGCTCGCTGCTTATCATCTAACCTCAGTTTTATTGGAACAACTTTGTGTGGTTTAATGTCAGTGGTCAGACCTCTGCTATCTCGGTGTGGTTAGCTGCTCATTTGTATTGTTTTACGTGGGGCAACCTGTCTGGGGATTTGTCCCTGGCTGTCACCTTGGTGGGAGTTCAGGGCATGGACCCGTTTCTGCCTCCTTTCCAGTGCCGGCTGGGGTCCCCAGCGATGCGGAACGCTCACAGAGGGGCCTCTGCATTGGGCTTCCCAAGGGAGTCTGCATGTCCTGCTTTCAGGCATCACCGAACAGGAGAAACAGCGACCGTCTCCTTCGTAAGGGTGATGGCCAAGAGCCCCGGGAAGGGGCCATGCTCTTTGGGATCCACTGCTGAGCCTAGCTCGTGCCTTTCTCGTCTGGAAACCCAGCGTGCTCTGCAGATCGCACCGCGAAGTCTTGGAGAGGACTGAAACTGCTGTTGTCTCTGTCCTCCCCAAATCCAGAGTGCTCTTCGTGTGGGTTAGAGGTTCCCGGGCACCTTCTGAGGCTGCGTGCAAGCGCTGTGCTTTGGGCCACGTGCTCCTCCATTTCCTTGGCGTCGGGTGGAAACCGGACTGTTTCACCCATCGCAGAGCGGCTTGTAGGGGCAAACAGTCCCGGTGGCCAAGTCAAAGGACTAAATTGGATGGCACAGCCAGGTACCCAACGCAGGGTTGGGGCTGAGGCTCGTGCCACAGTCTCTGGCCAGGGCTACCACCAGACACTTGCCAGCTCTGCTCTTAAGTGAATTCATCCATACTCAGTTAACTTCCTTCCTGTACCTTTCCTACAACCTTGTGTGCAGGTTATGGGATGGGTTGGAACTCTCAGGTGCATTTAAATGTTGGTAAAACGTGTATAAAATGAAATACCCCCACGCCTTTGTGCTTGTTGGCACTTGGCAACCCAGCCAGTAGCACTCTTACAGCTTTCAAGCAGTCTGGGTGCGTAGCCTGGAGCGGCCGGTGCCCAGGGAGAAGGTGGGTGCCTGGTGAGGATGGCAGCAACACCTGCCTCTTATACAGCATTTTGTAGCAGGTAAAATCTTCCTGGCCGAGTGGAGGACCAGTAGTGGAGGCTGGGCTGCAGGCCGCTCAAAAGCAGGGCAATGATTGGCATCACCTTTTGCCTCGGTAGGCAAAATGTCCACCGGACTTCAAATGCCTGGTGGTGGTTTCCATTGCTTTGGAAATGCCAAAGGAAGGATTGGGACTGTGGGAGTATTCAAGGGAGGGTTGTCACATGAAGTTATGTCACCTCCTGGGCTTCTGTGAACCAGTGGAAGGAACGTCAGGGCTTGTCCTTGCAGAATTCCTCTTGCCTTGTTCTGCACAGACTTTCCCTTGAAACAGCAGTAAGCTGCCTGCACTCCCGTCCTTCTAGCAGTGGAAGATAAAGTACTTGTACCGATGTCTCCCCTAGCAAACCAGCATTGAACGCGTGGGGAGAAAGACCAGTTCTTATCAATTAACAAAGCAGTGCAGCTAGCAATAAAACCACCATCGGTGAATAACCCTGCAAGCCCCGATCCAACAAAGTCCTTGGAATATTATATATTTTGAGCCTTAAGGTCTTTGTGAAGATGGTGGCCTGCTTGGCAAGGTGTTAAGAATCCGCTCATGTGCACGTAGGAAAGTGTCTGCCCTGAAATATTTAGAGTCCAAGTGCACAAGACAGATGGCAAGGGGCAGGGGAAAGGAAGGGTTATGGATCGTGTTTCCCTGACAGGGAGTAGGCTGATTACAGGACAGACTTTTTAATAATATTTGGAAGCACGGAGATGTTGGGAGGAGGTTTCCCTGATGAGTCGCTTGCTGGGATGCTTCGTAGCATGGCCTTTGGTGCATCTCTGTGTGATTAAATGTCCTTGAAAATTTAGTCTTTGACTGGCGAGACTTGGGAGTTCAGCACCAGGTTTCTGACTCTGAAGTAGCCTTTTAACCATGGCAGCATCCTTCATTTGCTACGAGGTAAGACTTCTAGATCAGCAATATGTTGGGTCAGATTTGATTGTTTCAAATGCATGGGTCGGTTTACCAGTGTAGTGGATCAGTACTTTGCTTGTGTTCGCCCCTCCTGTAGCTCTAATTTCTGTACTGATGGAACAGTTTGTGCATGTTAATGGATTTATCACTGCTCTCACTCCTGTGAGAAGTGTTTTTTCACATTTTGCAAGTAGATGGTGTGGCATAGAAGAAATAAGATTTTTTTTTTTTTTTTTTAACTCGGTGTCAGAGAAGAAAGCGTTGGCATAGCGTTAGAGTTGCCTCAGGTGGGCAGCATCCTGCCTCCCCCGCGGGGATGCTTGCAGCAGGGAGCAGAGGTCCCCTGGTTAAGGACTCAGTCGGTGCTCCCTTCTCCTGCCCCTTTCCTCGTTCCCACAGATCGGATCAGCCCTCTGTGCCACAGCCTGTCACCTGATTTATAGGAGCCATAAACTGCAAAGCAGAAAGAAATAAAAATACTAAACACTTAGTTTTTTAAAAGGCCAACAGTGCATTGAAGTCTTGGTGATAATTTGCTCATAAAGAAATATTATGCTTCAGATCACAATCTCAGGCTGCAGATGGAGGCTGAGAGCTGGCCTGAGTCTCTCCCACTTAGGCTGTAAAAGGAAGGGAATGGGATGAAAAAAACCACATAGCATGTGGGGATTAGGCTTGGCTATCTTGCAGTCCATCACCTCCTGTGCCTGGGAGGTTGTGTGGAGAAGTGCTGATGTTCTCCAGAAAAAAACCCTTGTCCTCTGCTGGAAGGACAGCAAGCTCATGGAGGGATGGGAGGTGAGAAGAGAGGGAAGGATAAAAATCCATGAGCAGCAGTCAGACAACTGAGATTTATAGTTTGTGTGGAAGTGTCCAAATTGTTGGGTCGAGGGCTGTTCCCGTGGACTAAGCAAGGGGTGTTGCCTACTTTAACTGTAATATTGTCAGCCTGGCCAGGCCAAACACTTGTAGGTGCACTTGGGAAGCACTTGCCTTTAATAACGGTTGCTGAATACCGATTTTTGCTCAGTGCAGATGGGCCTCTCTGTTTCCAGTGGTGAAAACCAGCCCCCAGCCAGCACAGCACCTGTAAGAGCGGAGAAGCGGTAGGTACGTGCTTCTTCTTAAGCTTTTACTTAAGGTTAGACCTTAAGTGGTGTCAGTGTTTGATGGCTAGGGAGGTCTCCCGGCTGCCCCACGCAGGGCCCTGCTCTGAGTGGATAAAATTCCTTTCTGGTTAAGCTTCCTGCTGCAAACACTGCCTGTGCCTGTTTATCTACTGGGCTTGCACTGGTGACTGGCACCCAGCGACTGAAAGCAATGCATTTCTCCAAAGGAGATCAAGGATTTCACGGCCAGTTCAGTGCAGCCGTATCTTCTCCTAGCTGATCGTCTCCACCTTACCCTGTCAAAACCACCTATTAGTCCACTGCCATCTGAAATGAATCTTGCTGTGATGCTCTAGGGTTGCAGGAGGGCAGGAAGGCTGTCAACAATTTATTTGATTTTTTTTTTTTTTTTCATTCTGTCCTTTCCTTACATCCTGCTGGCAGGGAGGCTGCCGGCAGCGCTGCCTTGCGCCCTGAACAGCAGAGAGCTTGGTTCCCTTTTTCAAGTCTTCTTCCTACAAGAAAATTTTCTTTAAAAGACAACCTTGCTTTCTCAGATACCCATCCTAAACGTGATGATGTAGGGCCATTTATAAAGACATGGGAACTGGGAGGAAATTGCCACTTCTGGGTTTTTTGGGTTTTTTTCCTTCTTTTTTTTCCTCTCCCTCAATAATCAAAATGAACATATTTTCCGGGAAGCCTTAACTCTGCTCTGGGACTCACAATATCCATGAGGTCCACTATTCCAGCTCTGTTCCAGGTGGAGCCCTAGCAGTGTTGAATTATCACCTCCCCTTGGTCTGCTGGCCACGCTGCCCCTGACACTGCGCGCCACGCAGTTCATGGTGTTGAGAAGCGATAGAGCACGCTGCGAACTCGTACGCGGCTTGGCATGCCTGTGAATCCCAGGTCCTCTTCAGCCGGGCGACTGCTCAGCCAGTCTGTTCCCAGCCTGCGCTGATGCCTGGTGTTATTCCTCCCCAGGGCAGAGCTTTGCACTCCCCTTCCTGTGCGTCATGAGGTTCCTGTTGGCCCAAAACTTGGGTTTCTCGGGGTTGTTTTAGATCCCCATTTGCTGAGAGTACGGTCTTTCTCCCATGCTACATTTAAAGGGTTTTTATCACTCCTTGAGAACCACTGAGTTCAGCCTGGCTGTGCCTTAAAGGCTTGCTGGCGATCTCAGCAGACACATGTCAACCGTAAAGGAAGGGGCAGGGTACTGCATTTCAACAAGGACTTACTTAATTAAAATAAGAAGGCTTTAACAAAAACAGATCCAAAGCTCAAGTAGCCTGGTTGAAAAGGGAATCTGGGGTATTTAACTTCTCCCACAAAGACACCGCTTGGGCAATTTCCCGCTTGCCGGGGCGGTCCTGGGCTCGGCAGTGCCTGTGCTCCTGGGGCAGGAGATGCTCCTGGGGCAGGAGATGCTCCTGCCCTCCTCGTGCAAGCAGGAGAGTTTCAAACGCTGTTTATCAACCCCAGAGAAGCAAGGGCATGAGTCTGGTTTAACTCTCCCTGGGAAAAAAATAACTTTTACCTTGTAAATTAATCCAGCTAAGAGCGTTCCCTCCTCTCCAGCCCTTTACAGTATTGAACGTTGTAGGAGAAACCTCTCTGGGACAGAGGGCTCGCAGGCTATTTTTCCTCTGGTTAGAATGGGCAGTTCATTATCTTGGAGAAATCAAAACTTTCAAAGCTTTTGGCTTAGTGTTTCCTGAAATGTTTAACAGCATGCTCTTTGCCTGTTACCCAGTTCCTCTTCGCGGTCAAGTTTTCTCTTTCCCTCCTCCTCAGTCACCGAGAAGCAAGGGCCTTGTTAGTACATCTTTGCAGGGAAAGCAAATGATCGTGATGGCCAAAAGGCACCATTTCTTCTGGTAAGTGGCTGCAGAAGTGGAACTTTGTTCCTTTCTCCAGTTGTATTTGCTTCTGCAAACATGAGGGAGAAGGCATGCTTTGTCCCACCAGACATGAAGTACACTTGGCAGTGTGGTGAATTTTTAGCGATGCCTTTTAATAATACACAGAAAGAAATCAGCTCTGAACTTCATTCCCCCCAGACCCGGCCTTTGATTAAAAGGCTGCAGGTGATGTGTCCTTGCAGGTCTGGCAATAGGCACTGGTACCATCTGAATAGCAATGAGCATCTCGCTTCTAATAGGGCTAAAATAGTGGCTCTTTGTGGGTCAGAGTAAGCAATAGTTGCATGTTCACAACCGGTGCCAGAAGTGGCTGATAAATCACTGATCGCTCCAATAAAATGCTCAAAAATGAGGAACACTTCCAGTAACTTTACTTGGATGTTCTTGACTCTGACCTTCAGGGAGTGCAGATACAAAGAATAATATACAGATACTGTTCATTACAAAGTTTGTAAATAAAAACACTTTAAACAACAGAACTATATGTTCTCTGGACATCTGCAGGTTTGGATAAGCAAACAAGCAGTTGGTGTAGGCTTGTCTCTTGGGTATCAGGTCCGATGCTGTTACCTACGCTGGTTTGGGCGGTAGCTGCAAAGTGAATGAAACCTCTTTGGCGATCCCAGGTCAGCCAGGATTCAAAGCATGCCACCTGCTCAGCGACTCTTTTGCTTTGATTTTCTTTCTGGTGTCTCCTGCGCAGTGAGACCTTTGAAAGACTACATTTGCAGCTCCATCCATCAGCGCTTCTCTCCCAGGTTTGGTTAGAGATGGGCTCTCGTCTTCCTCTCTGCTTTGGTTAGTAAGAACCTCTTTTCCTCTGTGCCTTTCTTGCAGCTCCTCTGCACGTACCCTCGCTGCCACCAGTGGGGTAGGCCTTCTGCCCACCAGTGTGGTGACCATGTTCCATGTCTGCCAGGGCCACTTTCCCTTCCTCTGCCTCCGAAGGAACAGCTCCCCAGGGAGCAGTGGTCAGCACAGCAGGCGGCAGATAGAAAATCATCCCTGGGATCTCTGAGTTGCTTTTGGAGGTGACCTGGCTTGTGTGGGCTTAATGGCCTGACAGGAGACTGGCTGCAGGAACCACAGCGGTCCCCTTGCATGTGACTGTCCCCTGCTCCTGGGAGAAACAGCCCCGTTGCTCTCATCTGATGCTGAGGTGCAACGCTGAATCTGTTACCCATCCCCACTTGTCCAGCGGCAAATCAATTAATTTTCCAAGTGACATAGTCTATTGAACACTTCTATAAATTAGGGCACTGCAGGCGTAATTTAGATTAGGGTTAAGTTCCAGCTGCAGGGGAGACAGTTCAAATGTGCACTGCGTGTGCTGACAAACCCGCTCATCGCACCGGAAAGCAAATAAATCTGCCTTCTCGGTGAAGAATTTCCTCCTAAACCTGGGGACCGTTCCAGGCTTCGCTGGGGTGCAGAGCTGTTCTGTCGCGAGAGGAGGAAGGAGCCGTGGCCTGATGGAGACGGGTGCAGTAGCTGAGCAGAGCTGAGTCCTCAGGCACTGGGTGGTGAACGAACACGGTCCCACGACCCACACGGTCCCACAGTGGTGCAGTGGAGGTCTCTGGGCGGATGGGGTAGGGGATGCTTTCTCTGGACATCTCTCTCATTCCTAGAAAACCTGTGTGATGTGCTTTTCAAGTCCACTGTTCCAGAAGAGCAATTAAACGCGTGCTGAACTTTGATCGTGCGAGTGTTGGCGTTAATAAGTTACAAACTGACCCGAGTGCTCTGCGGGCGCCGAAGGCTGCCTGGGGAAGTTCCCTGCTTTTCAGTGAGGGGCACCTCGTTACACTCCATCCCATGCCCATCGGCTTCATTAACTCAGGCGGCCTCTCCAGCTCGGACGCCAAAACGGCTCTTGTAGTCACTTTAGTTCAGCTCCGGTCTGACGCAACCGGCCCTCCAGCTGCTGAAATGCCGCTGTGCGGGAACACCAGCTCGGTGCAGGCACAGGGCCCGGGGGGCAGAGCTGCCCTGTCCCCATCTGCCTGGGGAAGCCGGGAGGTGTCATGGAAGGGGCACGGAGAAGAGAGGCCAGTAGCTCTGCCACCAACCCACCGCCAACTCCTTCCCCTTTTGCTGACTTTTTACAGTCCAAGATGAAGGCCTTTTGCTTTATCTGGCTTTTTGCTTTAACTGCCCTCACAAAGTCTCCTCTTAGGTGGTGGCTTTGGGAGCAACTGCCTTGCTTCTGCAACTTAGATGTTACTGGGAATCTCCCGTCCGCTGAACTCAGTGCGAGTCCTGCTTATAAAGCACGAGCATACCTTACAAGAGCTGCTGAAGCTTCACTGTCAAGTGCAAAACTCAAAGAAAGAAGTGATGCTGTTTAGATATCAGGGTTTCTACTCTTTTTTTTTTTTTTTTTTTTTTAAGTAGGAATTTTACAGTTTTCTTTAGCAAAAACTTATTTCTGAATAAACCTTGTTTGGAGACCTCCTAGTTGATGGCCATAGGAGCTTTTTTTGCAACAACTACTTAGAATTTATTTAAAATCCACCAAGTATAATGAAAAATAGGAAGAGAAACTGAAGTTTGGGTAGAGCCTTCCTCTTTAATGTGCACTCCTTAGTACCAGAAAATGTCAGAAACTGGTTTTCCCAGCACAAAACTGAGAAATGGGCTCTTTAGTTGTATGTATACAGCTGCCTCCTTACCATCCCTGTCCCTTACAGACACCCTTCAGGCTCCTTCAGCAGCCTCTGTACAGTAAATCCATGCTCGTTCCTGGACCCTGCTGCTCTCTGCGCCGGAGCACCCAGCGCTGCGATCCCGGCGGTGGAGTGGCTGCGTGCCAGGGCTCCTTCTTGGTCCCAGGTACCATCTATCAGGGCTAAGCTTTTCCCTCAGTTTTGGAGCTTATCTTTATTTCTTTGCTTACACCCCGTTGGCCGTGTTGTCCAAAGGACGCCCACCTTGCAGTGGTTTCCACGCGTGGCTAAGGTCGCTCGTGCGAGCAGTGCCTGCGGGGTGGTGTGAGACAGTCAAGGGCGGGCAGGGCAGGGACTGCACGAGCTGGTGTGCCGTGTCCGGATGAGCAGTGCCTCTCCGTAGGTCACTTGCTGGAGCCGGTCCACGTGCCGTGGCCTCTGTGGGGCCGGGCAGCGCTGTGGTCCCTTGGGCAGTGGCACTGGCATCGCGGTGTCACACTGCTCCCCGGACTGGAGGGACCTAGCTTGCCCCTTCTTTCCGTCCTGGTCCCTCTCACGCCAGTGTGCGGTGGCGGTGGGGGGAGAGCCGAGTGGTGTGCTGCAGCTGGGTACTGACCCCTCGGGAGGGCTTGGCAATTACGGCTCTGCCCTGAGACAAGGGAATCTGGGTCCTGGCACCGGCCCTGCAGGACTTGGGGGGGTGTAATGCTGCAGCCGCAGATGTGGCTCGCGTCGGGGGGGGCACGGCCACCGCTCGACAAAGCGGCGGAGATTTGGCAGAGGTGTCTGTGCTGCTCCTGAGGCCAGGAGGGATGCGGGGAGCACGGTGGGTGCTCAGTGCACACCAAAGTCCGTGTTGCCCGATCCGCTCCCTAATGCAGCCTGGCAGGGCTTGCCGGCCATGCCGGCCCTGCATCAGCCTTCCCGCTCCCCTCTGCAGGACCAGGTGACCGCTCCCCACCTCCCAAAGGTGTCGCAGGGTCAAATCTCTGGAGGGTGCAGGAGGTGCTCAGGAGGGGCTGCCGGGTGCCCCGTGGGTGCGGAGAAACAACCCCCCTGGGTCCGTCTGTCTGCGTTGCTCTGCAGCCCCCTGCTCCTTACCTGCCCTCTGGGGCAGAAGGAGCGCGGGCCAGCGTGCCAGACGGGCACGTACGGCGGGGCGAGGGCAGGAGGCTTTTCGCACGCGAGGGCTTCCTTCAACAAAGCCGTTTCTGTCCTGCTCCCAATATTTCTGCCTGTGCGGTTGGGGACTGGGGGGGTGGAGGAGCACAAAGGATCCCAGACAATAGGGCGAGCGGGAGCATTCCTCACACCCATGGCGGCCGGCGAACGCGCTTTGTCTCCAGCCGCTGCCTCCCTCGTTGCGGGGCCCGTCGCTGCGTCCTCCCCGGCTCCTTTGTTCCCGCGCTGCCTGCCAGGGGTGAGACAGGCAGGTGAGCGGCGTGCGAGGCAGGGGGCTGGCGACGTGCTGCGGCCGGTGCATATTAATAGATTTCTCCAGCCTGTCGCTGGGTGTTTGACTTGATTCATGAGACTCCTCCGTCTTGGGGACGATGGATGAGGCCGGGAGGGAGAGAGCGGGGAGAGAGCTATTGTCTGCCCGGCCTGGGGCCCTGCCAGTGCCGCTCCGGCGGCCGCCACCGCTGCCCCGAGCCGCAAAAGCGCTTTGCGCCTTTGCCCCGACGTCCTTCCCGACGTCTGTCCAGGGCGATGCGAGGGGGGACCGGCCGATGCCCGCGCACTGTGCGTGTGCCTGCAGCGTGAAGCCGCGCAGGGGAGCAGGCAGGCAGGCGGCATCCCGAACGCGCTGCCTCGAAGTGCGAAAGCGATCGCGCTCCCGTCGCAACGGGCTGTGTCCAAGCAGGGCTGCTCGTACAGTGAAAACGCTTCCACCCGGTGCCTTAGCGGCATCAGAAATCGATCACGGAAAAGCCTTTAGGTGCTCGTTCCTTTTAATGCCAGCCGTAGATTTTACACTAGGTTTTACGATTGGCTATGATTTTTGAACAAAATAAATACGCAGATGGTGGACAGATATTAGCCAGGCAGAAATCAGCCTCTGTCTTGAAAAGGCTGATTCAGGTTCAGCATTTGATAACGCTCGTATGGAAAGGGTGTGTATGGTAATACCAGGGAAGGAAAGCAAACAGGACAGAGCGTACTCCATCATGCTGACAAAGACCTGGATTGTACATGCTGGGGTGCACATAGGATTGTTTGCATATTCAGCCGACTCTGTCTTCTCTTTTCCCCGTCCCCGAGCATCGGTGGTGCCTGAGCTCCTTGGGGAGCTGTTTGAGTCGGGGGGACAAATGTGCATGGGGGAGGGGGGCAAAGGAGCACGTGGAGGAAGGATGAGAGCAGAGAGGGTGCTGCTTTCGGGGGCTACAATGGAAAGGGGCTAGCTGGTGGGATAAAGCTCCGGGGGTAGGATTTATCGGACTGAATGTAGGAAGCTCCAGCTGAGCTTGTCTGACTGCTTTCCTTTTATATTCCTAACATGCAGCTCATCCCATCCTGAACTACACATCGAACAACACATCTAAATTGCGCTCCAGAGCAAAGGAAAGCTCCCAGGTTTGATTTTTTTTTTCTTTGTTTTTCTTTCTTTTTCTCAGCTTTCAAGGAATGAAGCTGAACTGAGGGGGAAAGGAGCATTTATTCCCAGGGGGTAAAGAGAGGAAGGCTGAAATTCAGGATTTTCTCCAGCGATAGCACTCCCCAGATGGCAAACCCCACATCTGAGTTTTCAGTAAACCTACCGGGACTACAAAGCAAACAAATCAAGAAACATCAAGGTATATTTACTCTCCTGTTAACCTGCTGCTCCCGCTCCCTCTCTGGCTCACGTTGGTGGCACGCAAGGGCGCACCTCGACTCTGCGTCCCGGGAAGGGGGCACGGCTGCAAGCCCGGCCGGGGAGAGGTGACCGAACGAGGACCTGGCTCCCAACTCCCGCTCTCTGTCCATCGCAGCGTGGAAAGGGGGTGCTGGAGGGGAGCCTGCGTTGGGAACAGCGGTGCTCGGGGGCTGTGCCAGCCCGTTGCACTGTCTGCTCTCAGCGAGGCAGAAAATTGGTTGTAAAGGGGAACTCGCACACACCTGTTTGCAGCTGAAGCCAAAGGAGCTTATGTTAGAGGTCACCCAGACTCGACTGCTGTCAAACATTGGCTGCAAGTGAGACAGGTTTCCTGAATGCCACGTTTTACTTGGTGGCACATCCAGCGCCTCTGGGAAGAGCTTTTTCAAATAAACTTGCCCTCAAGCTTTTTGCAGGTCTCTTTTTTTCTTTTTTTTTTCCTTCTTCCTTCTTATAAAGAGAATTAGGCAATCACAGCATTTTGATGAAGTCGCCTCTTAGCCTCTTGCTTCATAGCATGTGGGCTTCCTGAAGAATGAAGGAAATGCTGATAAATTGGGTGTAGGAGACTTGCCTGCCGTTCCTTTCCCCATCTAATGTTCCTCCTTGCGCTGCCCTCGGAGTGCATCCTGCCCCTAGTCGCTCTGTTAACTTGTCTGTACTTATAACGCTCTGTACGTAAAACGCAACCGGGCGCTTTTCGCTCTGATTAAAATCATGCTGTGTAAAAGAAAATACAAATTAGGTCTGGCCTTTGGGCTCCTGACAAGTTTCCAGCGCCGCTTTCAGCACCACAGAGATTGCGTAACTCCGCGTCCTCCACGCGGTGACGTCCGTCATGAGCTGGGCTGGCTGCCGCGCATCCAGGTTCAGCTGTTAATACTTCAAGCAGCTTTTAGCACTGAAGGAGGAGGAGAGATTGCCAGCAGCCGGCTGAAATGCAGGAACCTGCTTTTTCTTGCTAGGGGACAATGATGCGGGAAGGGGTAAAAGGAGGAGGATTTCCTGGGTAATTCCCCAAATCTTTGTGCAAATACCTCCCGGTCTAATGTGTGCCGAGTGGCTGGGGAGCCCAGCGCAGGGAGAGCTAACGCTTCAGCACAGGATTAACCCTTGAAGGAAGAGTACAGCAGCATCTTATACAAACTATGGCTTAAGTTTGCCAGATCTTTTATGCAATGAAGCAAAGGATACTTTCCTGCCTCCTCTAGGGATTCGAGCCGGGTACGCTGTGTTACGCCATCTCGGCGTTGCTAACAGAAGGGCTGAGGCTGCAGCTATCATGCGTTTTTGGCAGAAACCTTTAAGTCTCGGCGACTTCCTCCGAGGACGCTGAACCAAACACTGTCCAGACCCGCGAGTGAACAAGTTGCAAACGATATCGCTGGTTCGAAACAGCGCGTGGGCACGACGTGGGCGAATGTTCCCTGCGCTGGGTGTTTTCTAAAGGTCTCTGAAGCATGAGGCATGACTGAATGACTTGTGTTTTCTTTAAATGACGAGTGGGTGAATCTTGAATTGTTGGGCTGCTTTTATTTTTGTTAGATGTGTGTGGGCTGACAACATGACTCAGTATTTTCTCTGCAGATGCAAAGATCATATTGCCAATTCTGGGTATACTTTGGGCAGTTTCATGCAGGGAACTGAAACGCTTTTTTAGTCCAGAGCTTTGCTTTTTGGCAGCCTTAAGCCTCTTGATGTGAAAATAAAGAAGTAATTCTAAAAATGAGTGCTTTTCCAAAAGGTACGAAAATACACTGAAGAAATGACTGAACATGGGAAAACTACCTCTACCCCCATGTTTTCTCAACAATTTATCTGATTATTTTCATGTTACTCTGGAAATGTCCGTTAATGTCTGATTTGTCTTTCTGATACTCCCTCGTCTCGATTGCTCCTGCGCCATCGCTTTGTCTGCTGAGTATCATCTCTGGTATTTGTTTAACCGGCCGTGCCCTGCCAGGTGAGAGCCACCGTCCTCTGACTGATGGGTGTGAGTTCTCCCCCCGCTCCCAAGAGACAAGCAGGTGTATTTGTGTGTACATGTATGTGATTCAGCCAGGACCCAGAAGTGACAAAAGTCCCAGAAAATTTCCCTTTCTCCCTTCTGGCAACTTCCCTGCCCTGCTCTCCCTTCTTTATCCTCCCTGTATGCCACCTACAGTGTATGGCATGTGCTCTGGGAGATGCACAAGGCCAGGCATGGGCTGTGGATGCTTCTGTTGTGCAACGATGAGTGCTTTCTTCTCCCATCCCCTCTTCTCTGCTGCTGAGCAGAGTGCTGGTAGTCATGCCCTTGATAAGAATAGGTTGCTTGCTAAGACCCTTACCTCTAATCATAGCCCAGCGTCCCAAAGCCACTGATAAACTAATTTTCCCTGCTGATACCAGCCCTCAGCACACCATGAACCTTGCTGAAGATCTGGGAATGGCTAGACAATAATAGACTTGTGGGTGAAGGATGGTGTACGGCAAAGGTGGTCTTTTGGGAGATCAGAAGATGATGTGCCTACAGATGTATTCTGTAGAGCATGCAGGGCAAAATGAATTCCATAGACCCTGCTTTTTTGATCTCTAACAGTAACCTTAACCACAGAAAAATTCCCACGCTCACGCCCTAGCAATGGCCTTGGCTAATGTGACCTGTACTTAGCACCGTGACCCAAACACCACTACGATCCTGACTCTATACTGGCCTGTACAACACTGAGCCATACCTGACTGATAGCTAATTATAAGCCATATGCACAAGCATGTATTGTAGTGCTCTCATCTTCCTGTCATTGCAGTTCCTCGGTCCTAAGCTCTACTCCCTATTCCTGACATTTTCTTTAGCCTCCACTGTCCACCCATGGCATTAATTCACCCCAAACTTAAGGTTGAGTGCGTTTATCGTCCTTCCAGACCTCATGGGAAACCGCCCGATTTGTTTAGCACAAGCGCCTTTGCAGCCCTGTCCCAGAACGACACGAACTGGGTACCAGATCTTATCATACCTCTGCAATCTTCACATTATTCAGGAATAATCCTAAATACTCAGGAATCAGCCCTTTTTACCCCAAAGCCTGATTCCAGCCTTAACCATAAACTATTAAAATCAGCTGATGCTCCCCCAAAACATAACCCGAAGCCCTGTGTCTCACTGAGTACCAGCACTCAGGCTTGCCCTGAGGAGCAAAGGAAGAGGCAGTGCTCTTTACTCCTTGGTGTCCCGATCTCTAACCCTGACTTCAGCATTTACAAACCTGCTGCTCTTGATACGGGCCCGTACCTCTGAGTGCCAGAGCCATTCACCCCTGCCAGCCCCAGCCCTCGTGACTGTGTTTCTAAGGTCTTTGCTGGAGTCCAGGCACGGGGCTGGGAGCAGCCAGCGGGGCTTGCTGGGTGTGGAGGCTGGAAGTTGTGTTTGTCAGAGGTTGTGCTCGACAGAGCAGGGCATGTTGTGGTGGAGTTTAGGGTGGAGAGATTTTTTGGGGGCATGGCTTGAAGGGTCAGCTGGCTTGCTGCAGCTGCTGAGGGGATGGTAGGCTGGGTGCAAGCTAGAGCATGGGGCACAGGGGAGCGTGACACTGCCTGTACATCAGTGAGAGAGCAGGGAGGCACGCTGTCACAGAGAAGCAGGGGGCCAGGGATGATTAGAGAAGCCTGAGAATGGCTGCTGTGTTTCAGTGACCCTGTTTCTTTAAACAAGCCTCATTGCTCCTGCCTGCTTACTTCTCCCTGCCCTTCCACTGGCTCTTCGTCACCATCCCCACCCCTTGTCCTCCTGCCTCTGGATCTCCAGAGCTACTTGCTCCTCTGGAGCTGGTTCTTCAGCCTCCCCAGCCTTGTGGCACTGCTGCCTCGCCTGCTTTTGACAGTCAGATCTCATCCAGGGGCCAAGCATCTGAACCCTATGTTGCTTATTACAAGGCGCCCCGCACCCCATATTTCACGTCGGCATGTCTTGCTGGTTGGTGAGCTGAGGACGGAGAGGGCTATGGCCCCAGGTCTCTTCAGGTGTCAATGTGTTGCTGTGAATAATGAGCTCGCTTCTGAAGTTTTTTTGGGATTGGGCTCTAAACTGGCTTAATTTATTTGTTTATATTCAAGGTTGGTAGTGCAATTTTGGTTTCTAAACTGCATTTAATAAGACTGTCCAAAAGCTCTCCAAGTTTCTGGTGAAGAATGCTTATTAAAAATGGCTTTGTAATTCTTACAGTGTGTGGTCTTTGGCTTTTCTGAACTTTTGCTGTGTTACATTCAAGTATAGTTTAGCGTAGCTGAAAGAAATCTTGGATAGAGAAAAACTGACAAAGAGCAGATCAGACTGAGAGGGAGATGGAGCTGGTTTATGCTTCTGTTTTTTGCAACCTTTGAAGGAGGTATTCCCCGCCTGCTTAAGGAGTGCCCACAGCAGACTGACTCACTAACACACCTTGTTCTGAGAGAAATCACAACAGCAAAAGGATGTTGTTTGTGGCAGCAGACAAAGTGCTTATTAAATGGCAAGCTTTGCTTTGGATGCTTAAGGTCGCAACTTCTTTCTTTTCCAAAAAACCTAAGTTTGTTCCACCGATCAAGGCTGGAGAAGGGAAGGTCCCCACGGAGTGCTGAGCCCAACCTGCTTCCTCATTCTTTGCACTCTCCTCGTTGGGCAACTTTCTCCTATGTCAACTGAAAACTTCCTCATCCAATCCAGTAACACTGGACTCACCCTGAACAAAACAAGGTCTCCTCCCCACGTAACGCACGTTAGGCAGCCTCACCCCCATCTCTTACAGGAATACCCAACGGTGTGCTTTACCAAGCTGATTAAGCGTTTTGTCATTTGCAGACGCCTCCTGAAATACAACATGCGTGTATTTTTATGGCCACTTTGGATAAAGTTACCACTGCAGCTGGTCACTGCGACTTCAAGATAAAACTCACCACGTGACAACCTAAGAAACAGCAAACGAAGGAGCAAGAAATTGTTCATTTTCAAACTCCAGTGTGGCTACATATACTGACGCTTCGTTGCACAAACACAGAGTAACGACTTTAACTTGAAACGGTTGTCTCTCAGTAGTTGTTACAGTACCTATAATTGTTTCTGCAAGACTTTGCAGGCCCTACCATTCATATGCATCTTCCTGGGTGTGCTTTTGAATCAGATTGATAAAGGAAAACAGTATTTTTCATGAGAAAGCCTCTTGGTATGTATTAGTTCCAGAAACCCTGAAATCATCATTTGTTACCTGTCTGGTGTTTTTTACCCCCGTTAAGCTTAACATCAGCTTTTTAGAGGACCGATGTGTCCGTGGCCACATTCCGAGTTGCTGAAATACTGGGATGCATTGGAAAACAGAGAGTACCAAAACGGGTCAGAACTGCATGTACTTTCAAAGAAGGTCAGGGTTTGGTCTGAGAACCTGATATTTCTTAAAGACGTGCTTTACGCTTCCTATATTTCTCTACTTCATTCTCCATTCAGTCACACAGCCTGCATGCTGGATTTATTTGTTTTACGTGTCTTTGCTGTCCAACTTGCTGCCAAATCATCATCTCGTGTTGCTGCCTTATATAAATGTTAACATTAGCCAGCTTCACAGTAACAGCCTGGAAAGGAAACATTTACTTCTGAGCTTCCCCCTGCCAAACAAACGTACAGTGTATGTTTTTTTGTGGCTACTGGTGGTTAAGGGCATGGGATGTAAAATTATAATGCTGTATGCACGGTTGGTCTATTACAGTTATGATCACTGTAACATGTGCTTCAACGTATCTGTTGTTTCACTTCTAAATTGGTACATTCAGTGTGGAGGACTTGACTCCCCATTCCCTTATACAGCATAATCTCCATAGGTCCTTGAGACTCCGCCTGCCAGCAGGGAAAAAAAAAAATTCTCAATTTTAAACTCTACTTTTTTGTCCTTGATGACATGCATCAGTGTTACTTTTGTGTCCTGACAGAAAGGGTGATGGCATGGAATGGAACAGGGATGCAAACACACGCATAGAGCTTGACAAGAAACAAACCCATTGCAAACCCCAGCTCAACAGCCTGAAAACAGAGGCCTGTCTAGACTCCATAAAATCAGACATGCCTCTGCCCTCAGACCCCTCCAGGAAAAAGCACCGCTGCACGTCCACTGTAGCTCTGTACGGCATTCGGTTCGCGCACCGATGGGTTGGGAAAAATGTTCTTCAAAAAATGCAGTAAACCAATGCTATTTCATCGACTTGCTATAACCCTTGGTTGGGTGTTCAGCTACTTTTATTGAATCCACGTGAGAAGAAATGTTACCACCAAAGAAGACGACCTCCTTGAGCCGCCCGTGTGGGTCCCACGGTCAGAAGCAAGCAGGACCCGGCTGCTCCCGCCAGCCACCAAGCTCGGGACGGAGCTGGCAGCCCAGGCCCCGAGGGGCTGGAGGCAGAAGCACGGCTGCCCCAGGACACCTGCTCCGACCAAGCTCCGCCGGTTCCTCAGCGGTGCCAGCCGCAGAGAGGTCTCCGGCAGACATCAGTGCCAGCTCCCCCTCCGGCCCCGCAGGCCGAGCCCTCCCGCTCCCTGGCGGCGGCCCCTCACCGGGGCTGGTGCTGGCTGCGGGAGGCCCCCGCTCAGGAGGGACCAGGGCGAACCAACCGCCGCCGCACGCGGCCCCGCGGGCAGGGGCCGGGCCGCGGGCAGCCCCGTCCCACCGGCGCTGCCGCCCGGCGGGTGAGCGGGGGCCGCCCCCGCGCCTGCGCGGGCGGCCGCGGCCCGACAACAAAGTCGGGTCCTCGGGCGCCTTCGGCGCTGCTCGGCCGCTTCCGCCGCCGCCGCCGCGGTTACATAAGGGGAGCCGGCGCGCGCCGCAGCCCGCCTTCCCTCCGCCCGTGTCCTCGCGGCACCCTGCCCCTCCCCCTCCCCGCGTGACACTGCCCGGGGGAGGGGGAGGGCAGGGCCAGCGCGTGCCTCCCCCCCGCCCCGCCTCCCGGGGGGAGGGGCGGGCGGCGGCACGTGCGCGCCCCTCCCCGCGCCCAATGGGAGCCCGCGCCCCCCGCGCACGCTCAGTTCCAGCCGCTCGGCGAGACGGCGGGGCCGGGCGGAGGGGTGGGGGTGGGGTGCGGGCCGTCCGCGGTGCGCAGGCGCGGCGAGGACGGTCGCCGTGCGGGGAGGGCGGGGGGGGCGGTCCCCCCTCCTCCCGCCTCCGCGGGGGCCGGGTGACGCACGTGCGCGCGCCCCCGCGCGCTGTTGTTCGCTCGCTCCCGCGCCGCCTGCCCGTGCCTGCCTGCCGGCGGCGGGGCGCGCGCGGCGTGTGGGGCTGGCACGCGCGCTGTTGTTATTGGTGCCGCCGGCCGCGGCGGAGGGAGGGGGAGGAGGAGCGGGCGGGCGCCTCAGTCAGTGAGTTCTTTAAAGATGGCCGGAGCGGCGGCGGCCGCCGCGACCCCCGTGTACTGCGTGTGCCGGGAGCCCTACGACGTGAGCCGCTTCATGATCGAGTGCGACATCTGCAAGGACTGGTTCCACGGCAGGTAGGCGCTGGGAGCCGCGCGGCGCCGGGCGGCGCGGGGGGGGAACCGCCGGGTCGGCCGGCCAGCGGGCACAGGCGGTGGCAGTCACCCCCCCCTCCCCCCCCCGGTAACGGCCGGGGGGACAATGGCTGCGTGGCGGTGGCAGGGGGGTAACGGGCTCCTGCCCGCTCCGGCTCCCCCCTGCGGCGGTGGCAGCGGCCGGTGCCGGTGAGGGCTGCCGTCCCTGGGCACATGGGTCCTCGCTTGCGAGGGGGCGGCCGGGCCGGGCGGGGCGACCGGGCGGGGGGAGGCCGGTTATGAAAGAGCAACAGATGCGGGGCTCCCAGGCCAGCGGTTTCGCTGACGGGGCCGGCGCCACCCTAAAGTTGAGCCGGCTTTGGGGAGGCGTCGTGTCCCCCTCTCGCCCCGCTCCCCCGGCGGGTCTCTCCCGGGACAGGGCGGTCTCTTCGCGGGGGAGGCACCGCGCCGGGTGCCGGGGCTCACCCCCGGCGGGGCCCGGGCTCCTGGCTCGCCGTGCGTTTTGTTTGGGGTGGGCGGCTGGCGGGGGACGGAGGAGGGTCGCCCCGTTCCTCTCGCCGCTTTGACGTTTCCAGCCCGGTCCCGAGCGGCCGGCGCCGACTCGCGTGTGTTTTGCGAGCCGAGCGTGTGAATAATAAAGGCCCGGCGGCAGCCTCCCGGCTGCGAGCAAGAGGAGGAGGTGGAGGTGGCGGTGGGGATTCACGGGCAGTTAAACAAAGGAGCAAGTTGGGGGCCCGCGGCTCAAGCGGCTCGGCCGGGCTGGGGCTGCGAGTTGCCGCCCCCATTATGTGGGGAGCCCCGGCGCCGGCGTGCGGGCCGGGGAGCTGGCGGCGGTGTAGGAAGTGCCTTGTGATTGACAGCAGGACATTTAAATACCCCCCGTGTAACAAAAACAGGCTCCCGGCGAGACAGCCGCCTCGCCCTCTGCTGGCGCGGGGCGGCAGAGCCCGGCCGAGCCGAGCCGAGCGGAGCCGGCTGCCGCCAGGGCCCCGGGTCCGGCGGCCCCCGCGCCCCGAAGTTGCCCGGAAAGCCGTGACCGCACCGGGGCTTTGCACCTCGTCGGCGCAGCCGTCCGCTTAACAAAGCGGTGCGTCGGGGAGGGCTTCCCGTCGGGGCGAGGTGTCGTGCGGCAGCGCGCCGGCGGTCCGCCGCGCTCCTGGGCTTGCCTTTCAGCTCTTGCGCTCAGCGCTTGCAGCACAGAAACGGTGGTTGTGTGTGGTTTTTGTTTTCTTTCTTTATTTTTTCTTCCTTCCCCTCAATGGCAAAAGAAAAATGCTGGCTAAAAGTAGGTTGCGTATCTAGGTGTTACTTAACAGTAATTATTACACATGGGTGTTTTCTTGCCACGTTTTAGGATGAAAGGAAGGCTTTCAGTATTTCAGATGTTGACTTGTACGTATGTTGAGTTGATTTGTTCTTTGTATATGGGTTTCCCTCGACTCAAACCACAGTATAATGGAAACTATGAAAAGGGCTTTGTAAACTGTAAAAACTGGCAAAGCAGAATTGTCGTACCTTTAAAAACAACCACTGATTAATATTTTTAACTAGACTACTACTACTCTTGCTAGTACTGTTGTTTGAAGCTAGACGTGCAACAGCTTTTTTGGATTACAGTAGCTTCATACAAGTTTGTCAAAACTTGGTTGCTGCTTGTAGTAAAGGTGCAGACGTCGTCTGAAGGTCTTTGTAGGGTTACAGGTTCTCTCTCTTGCAAGTATCTTTCTGCGTTTGTGTGTTGCTCTTTCACTCTGTCTTGGCAATTGCTCCGCTTACATGCAGGCTTAACTTAAATGCCAGTCTTGTGCACTAGTATTTCTAGGGTACAAGCAAACTAATTTCTGAAATTGTTACGAGGAGGATTGAAGTATTGACTGTCTGATACAAAGGTGGGACAGACCACTCTATAGCTTTCTCAAATCTTGATCTGCATAAAGATGTACAGTGGTTCCTGTGCTTGGGCTCTGTCATGCAATTGGTAGAAAAACTGCTAGCACTGAACTGCTTTGATAGTCTGAAACCCTAAGTTTTCAGACTTAGGGGGAAGTACATGAGCCAACAGGAGCTGGCAACAGCCATGTTGCTCTGGGATTTAGTTGCATGCTCACCCAGTCTCGTGACTAAGGGACAGGATTGTGGGAGACCGTTGTCCTCTCCCAGCTGTGGTCTGCTCTGGGAATGGCTTTCCCCTTGGTCTAAGAGTATCTGAAGACTGTTACATAGCTTGTGAAAGAAAATATGCACTTTCAAATCTTGTTTTTTGGTGAACTTCTTGGTTTCATGCTTTCTGGACACTCACCATCCCCCCTCTCCCCCCCGCCAGCCTGTGGAATGGGATTGCTGTGACTTTGTGTTAAGAAACATATAAACCCCATGCTTACTTAAGGCTGTGGTGCGCTAGCATGTTATGTAGCACGTATTATTGGACTACGGACTCTTTGCTGCCTTCTTATGTATAGTCAAGAGAGTGCTTTAGCGATACGCTGGAGGCAGGACAAAGTCTGTTCTGACAGAACACTAGTCCCTTTCAGTTTTATGTGATATTTTTTCTGGATGTTTTTGCACTATTTGTCTTACTATAAATATGTTATCAATATATTGGTATTATCAAATATGCATTTTGTTGCTTCTGGCAAATATTTGTGTAAAAGCAAATATTTTGCTATGCCTTACAAGATTGCAAACCTACATTCTGGGTTTTAGTTACTCTACAAGTGGGCCTGACGTCCGGCCACAATCTTGTGTAATTACCTCTTGCTGAACAAAAGAGCATAACGTGTGTGTCTGTGAGTGTCTGTGTGGTGTTGTAGGCTTCATCGCTTTCTTGAATGGCTCACAAGAGTGGAGAGACTACAGAGACTGAGATGCCACAAACTGTCAAATCTTTCAGATGGGCAAATCCATTTATGTTTTAGACAATTTCTGTATTTTCCCAGTCTTTTTATCTTCTTTAAATGAAAGCGTCACATTAATCTGCTTCCTCCTTTCTGGCTTGTCTAGAATATACTCCAGCTAGAATGCAGCAGAAAAACGTTATGCTGCTCTAAGTGTTCAACTTTTTCTTGACACCTCTTTAAGTTCTTGGCTTCACCTTCAAATGATATGTATCATAGCATGATACTTCTCGTTCTGTCTCCATTCGTTTTTTGATGCTCTACCTCAGTTACTAGGTTAACTACATACTGTCATCTTTTCTTGCTAGTGTTTTTTACTGTGATATATGTAACCTTATGCACAGAATGCCTTTTTTTTTTTTTTTTAGCTGATCTTGCAGTCAGCTCTGTTCTTGGAATATGTTTGTGGAGTTTGCAGAAATCCTGTTGTCAGCTTTGAAATTTTTGTCCTTTTTTCTGTCCATGATACCTGTATTCAACTAGATTTATGTGCATTGCATAGCTGTCACTTATTCTTGTAGACTAGATTTCAGACAGGTGGGAACAAACTTAAGTTTAAGCATATAATTCAGTTTTTGTCTGCGCAATGTGATGTTGTCTGTCATACTTCAGGAGTAAATTATTGTAGAGTTAGCTTTTTAAGGCTGTTTGCTTTGTAAAGCTGCACTGGTACTTTATATGCAGTAAATACTTTAAATACAGTACCCAGTACTGTACTGGGTGTGAAGGAACATGGAGAAGTCGGTCAGGCACACTGAGAATTAAAAATGCAGGTGCCCCTTTGAAGTTTTCTGTGTAGCACTTTTCCAAGGGATGTTTTGTTTGTCTGCAAACATACAGTGAACTTCTAGCATGTCTCAGTGACAAATAGGGTGATAAGTTATCAGATGTGTGAATGTCAGTTACAGTAGCAGTCTCTGCCTTTTAAAATGCCTGTAACCTTTTAAATGTATTTTTTTATGTTAAAAAAAGATTTTTTTGAGACAAAGGAAACATTCTTCAAAGGCAGAGCAGTGGGGAATAGGAAGGGAAAGCATCCTTTTTTGTTCAAAATTAGTAATTTTTCAAAAAATTTCATAATGTGTCAACTTTGGTGTCTCCCCCTCAAGGAGAAGAAAGAAAGAAACCGGCCCATCCAGCTTTGCTCAGCTTGCATCTTTGGTGTTTTGTGTAAATGAAACTTAAATTTAAAAGCCGCAAATCCTTTTTCTTTTATACATTTTTTATGTTTATGGAAATCAGGATTTCATTTGAGCAGGTTAGAGGGCAATAAAGGAAATACAGCACTAATCTGTATGTAGTGTATGTATGTACATACTTCCGTTGCAAGACAAAATCAAATTGATTAAATTTATATGGAATTGTTTTTAAATTGATAGCTCTTGCTCTCAGGATTAATTCTGTATTCTGTGTAGCCTTCTTGAAAGAATTAACTTTTTTTTTTTTCCTTTCCTAGAGCAGTTAATTGATGGTGTATAGAACTTTGCCATTAAGTGTTTGATGTTTTTTACAGCTTTGTCATTATTAAAAAACATTTAATAACATCATTTGAAAAGAAAGGTGGTTCATGTACCTTTTGAGGATGATTATTTAAATTGCAGATGCCTTGAGGCTTTCTTCTCAAATGGAAAAAAATTTCAGCGCCAAAAATCGCATCTGAGCTAAGTTCATGTAGAACATAGGTTTTCTGACACTGTATAGATTTGAGCATGTCTTCATTTGGTCTCTGAAGAGACGTAAAATTTCTCAACCGCTCCTTAATCTGATCTCAGTTTCAAAATCAAGGTTCCCTCTTGCAGCTGTTAGGTTACATGGTACAGGTCCCTCTTAACGCACTGGTTTGTACTCTGCAGGTAGGCTTTCCCCTTAAGAAACGAAAGAAATGTACATGCTATGGTGACTACTTTTCCTGAATTGGTTCTTTGTTTTGGAGTTTTATACATGAGGTTCTGCACGATGGGCTTCACCAACTCTGTGCTGCTGGAAGAGGCTGTTCCACTCCTGGGTGCGTGCTGCTATAATTTCTCTTTTGCTGGTTCAGTGCTTGTCTGATTGCTTGGTCAGTCAACTCTGCTCAGAAAACTGACAAAACCCATTCTTTTGCTGGGTTAGCTTTTTGTTGGGTTACTGAGCTGAACAAGTTCGTCAAGGGGGCTAGGATGAGTCCCAGGCTGTTGCAAAACACTGAAGAGGACTGTGCTGCTGGAGATGATAGCGGGTGGGAAGAGACAGGGGAGTTGCCCATTTTTCTTCCTCACTGCTCACTTTGGGATCAATGGCTCACCCAGTTTTGTGGAACCTTGTTTTTGTGTCTCAGTCACCATATGTGATTCTGCTTTGAATCTGATGGCCTCGGCCCAGACCCATCTGCTCATCTAGTGGGGTCCATAGCAAGCAAGGCGTTTCCAGTGCAGCTGCAGCATTGCAACCCCGGAGCATCATCTGTCTGCAGAGACAGGCGAAGCTCCTGCGTCTGTTTTAAAGGGACTCAGAGGAGAAAGTATGGTGATGCTCATGTCAAGAAACGTGGAGACTGCAAAGAGAGACTGTTACAAATGCCTTCTGGTACAGACCTTCTGTTTACAGAAAACTAAGGCCTTGTAATTATAAATGTTCAGGGGCCTGAACTGAATCAACAAATCATTGTCTGGTCACTAAAGCTTCGGTCTGGCACCAGAGGCTCTTGAGCTGACTTTCTGGTTTTTATAATGTATGAGCTTTAAATTCTTCCTGTGGCAACTGGGTGTATGTTAGGGAAGTGTTTTAGACCTCAAGGGAAAGTTAATGTGTTTGCTAACAGTACTTTTCTTCAGTTTAGCCTTGTTTCCTCAGAGGTAAGATGGAAGCCTCAGCTTAAGTCCAATGAGCTGTGTGTCCTCTGCCAAAGAATTAAGTGACTTCAACTCTTCTAACAATACAAAAGCTGAAACAGTTTTGGTTAAACTGAGAAGAAACGAATATTAATAAGGATGCCAGACTAGCACTTGTGTAATTGGATGTCTGTTTCCAATCCTTTTGTATTCTTCATTTGAGCAAGCCATTTTTTCCCTCTCAGTTCCCATCTGTGAAGTGGGAAGACATTAATATATATTAAAGTAGATGTATTCTACCATAATGAGCACTGTAGAGTAGTAAGTATTCAGAGTTCTTCAATTTTTGAAACTGTGTAATAACATGTACAATTATATGTACAAGTTTTTTTTCTTTACAGTTTTCTTGAAAAACTGGCTTTATTTGAAGTATGTATACTTTGAAAGTTAACACTTCTTTCCTTTAGATCTGTAATTTGGTAAATTTTTTCATTTGATGTTGTGGAATAAAACATAGTAGATGTTTTAGAATATGCATTCTGACATAATAACTAGGACAAAGAAAAAAAAAAGTATTGTCCAATAAAGACCTGCAAGAGAACTGAAGGGTACATAATTCAGCTTTTAAAATTAGAATTGCAATAAGATTCTAGTGAATTTCTAAACAATTATTAAATGCTAATAGTTCTCATTTCTAAAGTACAAATTAATTATTGCCTATTCTGTGTTACTTGCAAGATACAAAGATTCAGAATTAGTGATTTAAACACTAGCTTTAATTTTTTGTAATGTTACAGTTGATCTATATCAATATTTTTGGTATCGTTTTTTCTTTAGCCATTTTTGACTGTGCAAATGAAGGCACTGTAAGTCTTTATGTGTAATGTAACTGGCTAATAGTGAATTTTTTATTAGCTAGTTAATTTATAATGATTTTATATTCCAAAATGTCATTTGTTGATGCCTACATAGCACTTTAGTATCTTCCTTTCCTTTTGTTCTATTTTACATGCTTGATTTGGCTGAAGAATTAACATGTTTTCAGAAGGCTCTGTTTTGTGACTTCTGTATCTACAAACTACCGAGGTAAGAGAAGTCTGGGTAGGGGGCTGCTGCTTGGTACACTTCTGTATATACCTGCTAGGCGCTACAATGCAGAGTGTGAAATATTCCTTTTTTTTTTTTTTTTTTTAACTTATCTTGATCTCTTTATAATGCTGAGTTCTCTTACGGCAACAAAATGGCAATAAAATGTATTAAGCCTTACGGTGGAGTATCACTCTGTTAACTGTCAATGGACAAAATCACATTAATTTTGTTTTCATTTGTCATTTGTGGTTTCTAGCTTTTTTTGTGGACAGTTTTCATATTCATTAGCAGATATCTTATGCTCAGAGCAGTTTTCTGTGCACTTTCTACATCATCTTTTGAAAGATCATGCGATACAGTGTCTCAATTCTGTTTACATGACGGTTTGCACAAGTTGAAGATGAACTCATACTCTTCATGTAAATATTTGTACTTTCCCTACAGAATTTTAAAATAAAGTACCATTGTCTCAAAACAACTCTGAGTAATCAGTAAATACTTTCATAGGTACAATGTGCATGCTTAAAAAGCGGAAACATACTCAAGTTTTACATTTGTCTCATTGCTGAAGTACGAAAATTCAATTAACAACATTGCTATTGCTTTATTAGCATCATAGGAGAGATATTTTAGTGAAATATACAGCTGTTAAAATAGCTAAGCAATTTTTCATTTGTCAGTCCTTTCTAATGTAACATTAGCTCATGAATACACAGAACTAACAATCTATGGAGTATGAATAGTCTTGAAATGTCTGCTGTATGGTGGTAATGTGGATTTATGTGGCTAGTTACATCTCCTCAGGTCAATTCTGCTTTTGAATGGAATTAATATTTAATACTGTTTTCTCCATTACTTCAGCATTAACTAAAGTAGACTTGAAAACTGGTCTTTCTTTTTGAAAATATTGAGTTCATTGTTGCTCAGGCAGGCATAAATGCTGATGTTTGCCACAAAAGCAAGAAAGCTTTTTTTGAAAACCCTCCCACATCATGCTGTCTTAAAAGCCAACTGGAGTAAGGATGACTGTTCTAAATTTTTAATATATTGTGGTATGAAGTCTATTTATTTTCATTTGAAACTGTCAGCTGACATTGCAGCTAGCCTGGGAAATTCATTTCATAAATTTAATTGTGTTTGTTCCATTTACATTAATGCTTTATTCACTTAAAGGCTCTTTAAAACACTGCTCATGAAAATGAGTGCAAGGAAAGGTGACTTTCTGAGAAATGAAGTATTTGATATTGAGGATATAGGATTGATCTGATCTGTCATTCTTACCAGTTATCAGGTAGTATTTGCTGAACAGACTCACAGTTTCCTTTTGGGATATTGATGTCTGAGGGCCAATAAACAAAGGCCTAATTGAGTAAATGAAGAGCAACCAAAGAAATTGCTATGTCTTATTACCCAATAGTACTTGTTCTGATTGGCCTGCCCAAGGTACAGATTTTTAGTTTTGCTTCAATAACAAAAATATTTGGATCTTTTTCACTAAAGGACTACATCATGCTTTTGACTTGCAAAACTCACTGTCAAGAACAAGCGGAAGTGAAATGAGGCACTGCAACTTAATGTATGGCTTTCAGGGGTACTGATGGACAGATCTGTGAGCTGCATAGTGCAGTACAGGGTGGTCTAGGGACGGTACCAACAGTGAGATAGCCATGCTAATGTGACATTGTGCCCAGGCAAATGTTGCCAGTCTACCTCTCAGGATAGTGTTTTCCCTTTTTATTTCATGAGGGTGTGCTGTGTTGACATGCTACAGCCTCAAGCCCAAACACGCTTACCTAGGCATTCCTCTGTGCTCTATTGCTTATGTAAGATAGGACCAAAAGCATGTTAACAAAAATGGTGTACACATGTAGTCTGTTAAATCTCACGTTAAGTTCTGACTACAGTATTTGTCTGCTTGGTGGATACATCAATGTGATGCAAAGGTGAGCAGCAACTTGCTGCCTCTGATGCTGTGCCCCTCCTGTGTGAATTGCTAGGGCCTCTGAGGGCATCACTTTGAATCTCTTAATGCTGCAGTAAAATGTGCTGCTCTGATGTAATGAGTATAGGAGTAGTAGTTTAGAATACTGTTCTTATTCTTACTGAGAATGAACAGGGCAGTTGTAGTACTGAGTGATTGGACTAGCATCCTTGCTGAAACGTGTCTTATTTAACTGAGTGAAAGCATATGCCTCGGCTGTAGCTTATACTTCCAGCATGGTCAGCTGGCTTTTGCTGGAAGCATCATGAAACTCCAGTAAGAAGGATTTAGGTATGAACTAGAGTTAGGAGTATCGTTTGAATAGATCAGAATTTTCTGAAGCGAAGATGTAACTCTTAAGTGCTTCTGCAAATGTTACCTCTGGCTTTTATATTTTACCAGTAAGGGCAAATTCTAGTTTAGTTTTGGTTTTTTGGAATTGGTGTCTCAGCTAACATTGCCAAATGAGAACGTACTGTGCATTCTATTTCCTGGCCCTTATTTGAGTGTGGAAATAACTTTATTGGCTAATGAAAAAACCACAAACCCTCCACTTTAGGAGTAAAAAGCTTTATTCTTCTATAGTTAGTTCTGGTACTGGTTACCAAAGAGACTTATTACCAGAAGAGAGATCAAAATCTTGTATGTTGGTGAAAGGAAGGTATCATTGTTGGTGCCACTGCTTGACCTGTTAATGTGAGGTGCCATTACCTGCTTCTTACAAAGATGCCTCACATATGAGTGGTCTTTTCCCAGAATTGGTTTCCTTACAATAAGGAATAGATCCGAGATATCTCTACAATCCTGTTTGTTTATTGCACATTAGTGCTCCTGTGCCTTTTTTCTTTCTTCCCAGCATGTGAATGTCAATGCATGTCTCCTTAATTGGCTGAATTTTTGTCTTTCATAGGGTAGCACTTCATCTAATTCTCTCTTTTCTTTGATGCTACACAGAGTCTTAAACAGCAATGTTATGTGGGGAGAGGGACAAGGAAATGAGCCAAAATCATGAAAAAGTAGTAAAACATGGGAAAATAAAGCTTTAGCCTTTAAGTATGGTCACATGGTCAGTGAAATGATTTTGAGCAAACATCTTGTTTGTCTGGACTAAACTTACATGAAACAGGCACTGGTACATTTACATCATGTAATTAAAAGTGAATTGCAATGCATTTCCTACTGCTCTTTGCGCATGTGTGCTGAGAATGGAAGTGAATACATCCCTGCAGTATGTGATGTCAGTTCCTGATGCAAACTACATGGAAAATTCCCAGGGAGTTGCTTGTGGACCATATAGCAGCTTGAAGCAGGAAAGTCTCTATCTGCAGTTTTCCACACCATCCCAGGACAACACTAGTAAAATACAATATGTTTTTTATTACACATGATATTAATAAATGTTTTGAATAGTCTGTTTTTCTGTTGTATTTTTTGTACAGCTAATGGGGAATTTGGAGACACAAGTAGAAGGTGAATGTGTTATATATATCAGATTGTTGGTTAACACAGTATAGTAAAATTCTGTTTCTTATAACGCCAACCTGAGGAAGCTGGACAAGTCTCTTTCCAGTGTGAGTCTTTGCATTGCTCTGAGCTTCTGAGAAATTAATCAGCTTTCTATGAAGTTTGTGCACCATGATACTTTGGAACAAGGCTTTTGTTAGGAAATGTTCTCTATCCCTTAATATGCTTGCCAGGATCATGTATACCCTCATATGTGTTTGGAAGAAAAACTGTAAATCTCTGTAAATGTTCATTATTGGAAACTTACTGACTATATGCTAAGAGGCTGGGAGTAAAGCAGGTACTTCCTTTTCAAAACTCTGTACCAGATACAAAGAAATCTGTAACTGAATGTGACTTCTGGTTTTCAGGTGTCTGAAAAATCAGAACTGAGATTAGGAGATTTTTCTGTTCTCATGGGATATCTACAAAGGGAGTAAGCAACATAGTGAAGAAGAGGCAGTCTTCTAGGTGAAAAGCTGGATGGAGAGAGGACAGGAAAGTGAAGACAATGCAGAAGGAAACGGGTAACAGAACAAAGAATACGTGGAGAATATTAACTTGTACTGCAAGAGTCTGGAGTTTTAAATCTGAACATTAATTTGTGAGTGAAAAAAGCTTCTGTGCTAAAATACCTGCTGGAATGACCAGTCACTCTGAGGTGAAGTGTGGAAGATCCATGTTCTAATGCAGCCAGTAGGCTTGCTGATACAGATGCATGGTTGAGTTTTTGATTTGAATGAAACTACTTTATGGTGTGCAGGAAATAAGAAGTGATGATCAACATTAATTTAAATTTAAAATGCAGCTTTCTGTATCTTTTTCTGAATGGAATCTGATCTGAATCAGCTGCATCAAGTCCAGTCTTAATTCTTGCATTTTCTGAAGATAAATACACAGTTTGAGGTTGTCTTATGTAACTCTATGGTTTGAATTGCTAAAAGTAGAAACTGTCTTTTAAAAGAAAGCTGACTCTGGGTGTATTTAAATTGATGTACTACCAATTATATTGTAAGGTTGGGGAATTCTCACTCTTCAAGTAGCTTGACTATGTTTAGTTTTACTTAGTTTCATGGCCACTGCTATGTAATACAAACAAACTGATAAATAAACTTTTCTTCTGTAATTGAATTGTAAGAAAATGGGTTAATACTTCACATTCAGTGAATTATTGAACTCATTAAAGGCTCTTTAGAGATCACTGACCTCTAAATCTTTATCTAGGAAACACTCGTGGTAAAGGACTGTTCTCATATGAAGTATTTACTACTTTTTGCTAATTATTAAAGAAAAACCTTTTTGGTGCTTTCAGATTATGTCAGTAGAGGCCATAAAGAAAAGCAAAACATTACTATCACTTTCAAACTAGAAAAGCAACAACTGTTAAGTGTTTCTTGTATCCAAAAAGTCTGGCAGGTATGAGTCAGGTTTTAGGCAAATTTAAAGTCCTCACCAGTTCCTGAAATATTTAGAGAAATGGACAGCTCTGCCTTTTTTTAAAGAAAAAACAGGTGCATTCATAGTCAGGGGATAGACTGCTATGTTCCTGTAGGAAGCACTATTAAATCAGAAGACTAAGAAAAAGTATTAGTATGTCTTAAGACCTGCAAAAGGTTGTGCTGTAATGCATGCTCACTGTATGTATTTATTCACTAATGTCAGGAACAGGGACCAGAACTCAGGATAATTTTGTCAATATCTGAGTGCCCTAACCAGAAGATTGTTTGGGTCATGTTACATTCTGTTCTGGGCCCATAATTCTTGGATTCTTTTCTGCAGAGTAAGAGGCCTTAAGTGGGGGAGATAAAGAGTATCTTTACATAAAAAGTAACCTGGAGATGAACATTCCCTTGCGATGTGTGGGCTTGAACTCCCACAACCTGAATAAGCACTGCTACCACTTCACTGGGAAAAGCAAAATAACTTTTCCCTTCTCCAATCCCAAAATCTAACTGGTTTTTAGTGCCTGGTACTTTGAAAATATGGCAGCTGTGCTTGCCTTCTGGCTTAGATGCCAGGGAATGTGGCGCAAGCTGGCTGGGTGCACAGGGCGTGCAGAATAGATGGTGCTTTTGGAATTTTCAGGTCAAGGGGTGAGGTGCCAGGTGAGTGTAGGTACCTCTGTGGTTAGCTGTCCTGCTTCTGAATTTAGGTAGGCTTTAGGGGCCAGCATCCTTATTTGGATATTGCCCTAATACCTTTATATAGATGCATCCTTTTTTTTTGTGTGTATTCTTGGAATTTCTCCCTCATTCTTCTCTACGCTGCATTTGAGAGTAGTTGTTCATTGCAAGGCTGCATCCTGTTTTACTTCCAATTTTAACTAATCCACTTAGTACCAATTGATGTGGAACAAAAGTCCTCTGGTAGTCTTACTTTGGTTTAAACCAGATTTATAACAGTGCAGTGATAGACCCAAACTAATCTAGAAAGTTTTGATTTAATAACTTTCACAGAACTACTGAGATTGGAAGGTATCTCTTAAGTCTAGGCCACACCAGCTGCTCGAGGAGGGTCAGCTAGAGCAGGCTGCTCAGAACTGTGTCCAGCTGGGTTCTGAGTATCTCCACAAAGGGAGACTGTGCAACCTCTTCCAATGGTTGATCACTGTAGCAGCTAAAAAATTAAATACATAATTTTTTTTCCCTTGAGTTCAGATGGAATTTCATATGCTTTAATCTGTGGTGATTGCCTTTTGTCCTGTCACTGAGCATTACTGAGAAAAGTCTGTCATCTTTTTCCTCCCATCAGGGGAATTTATACACATTGATATTTACACGCATTGCTAAGATCCCCCTGCGCTTTCTCTTCTCCAGGCTGAAGAGTCGCAGCTCTCTCAGCCTCTCCTCATCTGAAGGATGCTTTAGTTCCTTAATCATCTGAGAGGCACTTAGCTGGACTCGTTCCAGTATGCCCGTGTCTCTTCTGGGGATCCCAGAACTAGACCCAGCACTCCAGGCATGGCCTCACCAGTGCTGATAGAGGCGAAAGATCACCTCCCTCGACCTTTTGGCAATGCTTTTCCTAATGCAATCCAGGAGACTCTGGGCTGCCTTTGCCACAAGGTTGCATTGCTGGGTCATGATCAGCTGCTTGCCCACCAGGGCTACAAGGTCCTTCTCTTGCAGTGCTGCATTCCAGCCACTTGGCCTCCAGCGTGTAATGGTGCAGATACCCTTGCAGACAAAGCCTAAGACCTGTAAGAATGTGTACTTTCACTCTTGAATTGCAAAGACATAATTTACTTAGTTTATATCAAAACATTTTCATATAATCACTTCTTGTGGTATTGACACCCAAAATAAAACACTTGGATGTGTTGCTCTTTGGCAGACTTCCTGTCTTCTCTCATAGAAACAATTAAACAAAATTTGAGTCAGAAATTTTCTCCTGAAGAATTAATTTCTTGTTTTTCACAGTAAGTGAACCATAATGTCTCCTCTAATTTTTACAGGAATGGTAAATGTCTGTACTCATTTTCAGGGGACCTTTTTGCAGTAGGTCATCTGCTTACCGCTTCATACTTTCTCTTGTGCATTTCTTTGAGCTTTCTTGTTCGAATGTTACTGGTGTTTTGCCCACTATGAAGAAGGAATTTAAGAGCTGTATATACCTACACTAGAGCGATACATAGATAAAATCTTTTTTTCCCCATCTAAAAGCTATGGAACTGAGTAGCACAGACTGTGAAGTAAAGATTACCTGCAAAAGTGTTTGTGCGTAAAATCTAGAATAAAAGATGTGGATTTGTGCTTTTGCAAATAATTTTGATGACTTCAGATAGCTTATGGTAGAGTAAAACTGGTTTCAGTAACTGGATCTGAACTCTTTAGAGTTTTAGATTAAAATCAATATGTCAAATTACATCCAGAATAAAAATAATTGATGCAGATAAAATTCAATCTTAGTGCTGATGTAACTCATCCCCCAAACTCTATTTAGCTTTGTTCTGCGCTATTTGAAGTTTCCACGTGGTCTGAAAATTACTGTACTTCATTAATTTCATCTGAATAGTATTGTACAGTTAGATTTCTGTAGATGGAATAACGTGTAAAAGTAACTTCTTGACATGTTATGGACTGCATGGATGCAGTTTTGGCCAGTGTGCCCCTCTGGACCTCTATAAGCAGCTGAGAATCCAATAAAGATCTCTAAATTATGGGCATTATCTAGTTGATTGAAGGAGCTTATTCTACTTACTGCTCTGCCAGCCAGCCAATGTAACATCTGATATTTAAACTCATTATCTGTGTATCTGAAACAGTTTGCTTGTATCATAGCTTAAATAGAAGTTAATGTAATCAGCTACTCCATCTGCGTTTGAAATGAGGATGGTGAGCTAGAGATGATGAGCCAGTTTGCTCTCAGATTTCTTCAAAAACGAAGCGTCTGTCTCTACTTGCTATTGACTGCAAGTCTATTTGCCTTATAAAAGTAAGGTATTTTGAAGCTATAGGAGCCATCCTGTATTATTTTATGTTGTGGTTAGAAGATGCAGAAATTATTCTGATTACCAAAAAGCTTACTAAAAAGTTCTTAGCAATGTCTGGAAAGTATTATAGACTGGAGGGGGAATTACACAGTTGAGAAGCAGAGGAGTTTAAAAATGTCTTTGTGGTTTTTGTTGTTGTTGTTGTTGTTGTTTTGGTTTTGTGGTGGTTTTTTTTTTTTTTTTTCCCCTGTAAAGGAGTAGAACTATTTAATGAGTTGAATTTTGAAGGCAATAAAAGATTCATTTCAGGTACAGCTGCAGAGACTCTGAATGCTATTGTGAGTGTTAAGGCTACTTAGGAGGCTCCAGGAGGTCTTTAAAACCAATCTGGGTCAGAAATTTTTAAACCAGTTAGGTGATACATTGTATTTGGTGTAAGGAGCCAGTTAAAAGGTGTGTAAAGCAGGCCGAAGCCAAACTTGCTATTGCTGCAGTCTGTAAGAGCAGCAAATGAGTCATATAGTAACCCAGGAATAAGGGATTTGCAGCAATGGAGTCTTAAGATTGTGCTAATACTGGTTACTGGTGCTAGAACGTGGGAGACAGAAAAGGGTATTGCCTAATGTTGCTAGCAGAAAGTCATATTTTCAAATCATGCCTGACATTTTTCAATGAAGGGGCATAGTTTAAAAACAATCACTAGCTTCCTCATCAATTCCCTCAGGCTAGGAAGCCATTGTGGGTTTGTTACTGTTCACCTCCAAACCTTTTTTTATCACTGTGCTTGAGAGCAAGACATATCTGGTGGTGTCTACTGACAGTATTACCCAGGATGTTGAAAGCTTTACAGACTACGCATTGCATAACATAACACAATACTGATAGTACTTGTCATGCTTCATGATCTTTCTAAACAGCTCATCTTTATTAGGCAACCAGAATAACCAGCTAGTACTCTCTCTGTTGGAGACTGCAGTCCATGCCCTTCGTCGATGAGGAGCAGTCAACACTTCTAGCTGTTGAGAAGGAAGTGGAACTGCTGAAGACATACCAACAAATTCCCAAATGAATTAAAACCTGCTTTAAATGTACAGTGCAGATCACCTAAAAGAGGTGGTTGGCCTGATATCTAATATTGAAGAGATGGGTTTGTTACGTAAGAATATTATATTAAATAGTATTATTTGTTTGTTCAGCTTGGAGAAGGTTGAGGGGTGACCTCATCGTAGTGGTGTACAACTTCCTCAAGGGGGGCAGTGGAGGGGGAGCTGCTGATCTCATCTCTCTGGTGACCAGCAACAGGACACAGGGAAATGGAATGAAGCTGCGTCAGGGGAAGTTCAGGCTGGACATTAGGAAAAGGTTCTTCACTGAGAGGGTGGTCGGTCACTGAAACAGGCTTCCCAGGGAAGTGATCACGGCACCAAGCCTGTCAGACTTAGAGGAGTGTCTGGACGACGCTCTTAGTCATATGGTTTAGTTTTAGGTAATCCTGTGAGGAGCAGGGAGTTGGACTCGATGATTCTTATGGGTCCTTTCCAACTTGAGATAGTCTATGATTCTATAAATGTTTTTTTTGTGAGACTTGAGTGTAGGTAATTCTGGAATTCAAGAACTGCTGTGAGTGAATGTGCAAGAACCATCAGTGAGTGTTTTCTACTCAATCTCTAAAAAATAAACCCCAAACATTAAGTCTTGTTGTTTCCCAACAAGCTTGCGTAAAGTGATATTTCTTTGATTAAGAGCAGGTAGATACATTCACACTTTGGAATGGTCATCACGTTTCTCTCAAACTAGGAGGTGGGAATCTAGCTGATAATTTGTCCTTCTGATTTTGTCCTGCTTTATGGAAAGCCATGTTTGATGTGTTTTAGAAATGTGGCTTTCAAACTTTGGGTTACTTTTTTGTTTTTCTGATCTGTTACGGTTACTGCTGTACTTCAGTGAATTACTGGAAAGAGTGTTTTGTAGGCGAATAACATATTGGTAGTGGCATGAAGTCATACCTCTGCCTGGTACTTGCGTCAGCTACTCTTGTAGCTGGAGCTACAAATAACTGGTCTCAAGGAACTGATAAAACTAAACACTTCATCAAATTAAAATTGGGATACCTAAAGGCAGTCAGACTAAAACCATCTTAAATGCTGTGCTATCTACAAAACCTTGCTTCACTTATGGCATCTAGTGCCAATATATGCATCTCTTGGACTTAGTAACGTCTTTTTTGATGTTGTGCAGGGTATATAATTAATTTCTAGGAAGTTTTTCAGATGCAGAGAGGGATGTTTCCTGCAACCTACTTGTTAAGCTATTGGCAATTTATCTATTAGATCAGAGTAGTTCTGAGTGTCAGAGAATGAGAATGAAGTTCAACACTGACTGGGTCTAGTGACTTCCATTGCCAAAAGGGGCAGTCCTACTTCTCATACCCCTCTCTCCAGGTTACATAGTCCCACTCCCTCTCATGGATTGGCTGTGTTAGTTGTCCCGACTGTGCTGTAAGCTAACTTGATAAACAGGCAGAAAACTGGTTAGGTTAGTTTCTGTCAGATAAGCGAGTGAAAACAGGTTGCCTTGTAACCAGGCAAGTACCAGGGCCATTGCATGGAAGGGGAATGGGAGTGCTTGCTTGGAAGGGAATGAAGGGCTCCAAGCTGTTGGATCAATGCAAGCTGTATCATGTCATTGCTTCCTAAGATTTGTTTGTCATTTGGATTGAACCTCCGTTTCTCTTCATAGGCTGTTTGTGATTCAGTTAATTTCTCTCTTCTTTCCTCCCCTTCCAATGCCCAGTCTCTTAGAAACAAGTAACTAGTATGTCTATTGTGTACAAAAGGCCCTTGCTACCTAATAGGAAACTCTGCACTGGAACTGGAACTGAAATTTGTGTTGACTGTGGTCAGAGGACTTGGGATGCCAGTAATTCTTAAAACCACATCATACGCAATGTTTCATTAAGATGGCTAGAGACAGAGTGATAATTAATAGGAGTCTGTATGCAAGTTGGCACTGAGGAAGATTAAGACAAAAAACTAAGAATGTAAAAGTTGAGGCAAACAAACGTGTGTAGACAATATATAACAAAAAAAAAGCTTACTTAAATCTCATTTTTTATATCTTCATTCAGGAAAAGGGGTGGCTTTCACTTCCTGTATTACCGTTGTCATAGTTGCTTTATTCCTGGATGAGTGAAGGTTTAATTAACTTGTCTGCTGACTTTCCTTTTCCACCTTCTTGTTATCTCCATAGTAGTAGAGCTTAGCCTGTTTCTTCCTTTTTCTGTTAGGGACATAGTGGTAGCAGTTTTGGGTAGTAGTTTGTTCTCGAGTAGAATACAACCACACACAAGCACTCAGTTAAGATGTCTGTTTCAAGAGAGCTATGGCAGCTGTTTTAAATGGGTTGAAGATCTTGTGGTTGGGTGTATTTTCTTTTTCTTTTTTTTCTTTTCATAGAATCGAGACAGAGTGTTGGTTCTGCCTTTAAAACCTCTGTGGTTTGAAGGTATTATTTTGAAGTGCCTTTTTTTTTTGTTGTAAGGTTTTGTTTTGAGGTTTGGTTGGTTTTTTTTTTTTTTGGTTCTCATTTGTAAGCACAATTTATAAGAGAATAACCTGGAATTGAAATAAGGCAAATTATGTAAATAAGATGCAGTTACCTGTCAGAGGCTTTTACTAGGTTCTGGAATATCTTGGCGGGTAAGAGCTGAACTTTTGCTGGCTTGGAGTCTTGAGGCAGAGATAGAAACACATTATGGAAAAACTTTCTTTAAAGACCTAGAAAACCTTTTTCACCAGTGTATAGGTAGATAGTTAATTTTTGTCTTCTTTCCTTCCCTTCCAGTGCCCTCTCTCTTTGAACCAAATAATTAATATATATATTCTTCAGTGTGTAAGGCCCGTGCTACCTAATAGGAAAACAAAGCTGTTACAGACTTTGCATTATAACCAGAACTAAAATTCATTTTGGCTGTGGTCAGATAAATTGGGACTCCAGTATTCCTAGAATTACTTGAAATCCAATGTTAATCTTTTTTCCTGCATCAGTTGTGGGAGGGACAGGATAGCTCTCATCTATTTCAACATGCTTCTAGCAGTTGCAGCTCCGCTAAGACACAGTGCCTAAAGTAAGATTGGGCTATTGTTTCTCCTTTTCTTTGGTGTGTCAGTCTGGCCATGCTGGGAAAATGAATGTAGAAAGATGGGAGTCTGAACCACTACAGAGAATCTGAATTCCTGAGCCGAGTGCTTTGCTTCATATGTGGAGGGTTGCACTGATTACTGGTTTTAAAGTGCTAAAAAAAATTTCTTCAGGTCAGATTGATGTACATTTTTTCTTTCTTTTCTAGAAATCTTATGTCTTGATTCACTTGCTGGTGTCATCCTGGTTTATCTCATCTAATTGGTTTCACACTGAAATAAGGCCTTCAACTACCACTGCTGCTTTTAAAATGACTTTTCTCTCTGCTCTCACTGACATGCTGTTTAGTTTTGAGGTGTGCTGTAGTTTTCTTAAATGTTATTTTTCTGATCTTCTTGAGGCAGCTTATTTTGCTAAAATCCACACTGAAAGATCTAGGCTCCTTCAGACCTTCATTTCTGTAAAACAGTGATTTTAAAAGGACAGGGACAAAAAATAATTGTAAATACTCTTTTAAAGCAGCTTGGTGCAATCAGTCTGGTTGGGAAGAATAAGTAGAAATCTCAGTTGGCATAGGAAGGAGGGAGAAATTGGGTATGTGCTTAACAGATGATACTAAACAGAAGGAATATGTCAGAAGTACTTTGGTAATGTTAACTTGGCCTTGTCAGGAAATCATCATTAGGAAAAGTACTTCTCTCATAAAACCGCTACATGTAATCCATGATGGTCGATGTTATTATTAATTAAGCTGGACTGTGTGTATCTTCCTAACAGTCTTACATTGTAGTGAAAAGCTTGTTTGCCTTTAATGTGTATTTTTGCATGTAAAGCTCTTTGGATTTCCTGAGCATGTACTTCTTTTGACTGCAGTTTGAACAGTCGTTTTACTTTTTTTGCTTAAATTCCGAACAGTTACATGAAATCATTGTATAGAAAATCAGCTCTCTACCCAGTCTTTTCATAAACGTACATGATTAGAAGTAAGATTATGCTGATTATACCAAATATTCAGCTGTCAAAGTATTTTGTAGAAGTAATGGCCCTTTCTCTCTTAACTTCATTCTAGCTATTTCAATAAATTGAACTAATTGTACTTAAATTGCAGATCTTGGAAAAAAGCATGTGTTCAGTTTCAAAAACGTATCAACTCATTTTCAGACTGGACTGGAATTACGGAATGGAGGAATCAGTGTACAAATAATGTACGTCAATGTTGTTTCCCTGAGATTTTAGGTACCATGGTGATTATGTTGAATACACGGTTACATCCCTAAATGTAGGTAGAAGGTTTTGTTGTATCTGTAACTGAACCTATATCATTATGTAACTTGATAGCTTTATTCCATTGGTCATAATTTTCCTATTAGGTTTCTACTTTTCAGAATCCATTCTGTGGAGCTGAGCTTTCTTTGACGAGATGTCACGTACTGATTTTATTTATTTTAGCCTCTGTGCTTTGAGGGAGTGAAAAGCAGTGTTACTTGAGAGAAATTATGTATACTGATTTCCTTTTTCAATGGAAGAATGTGTGTGACTATTGCCATTAAAAGCGTCATCTGCAAGGATGGCACTAGTATAGCTATCAAACTTTAAATTTTATTTCTGGAGGTCCAGGAAGTCAGAGCCGTTGGAATGCCCTTTGGAAATCAAAATAGATCATATACGTGTCTGCATGTTTGTGTTACCGCAATACCTCATTTCAGAGAAATATTACATAATTCAGAAGCAATAGGGTTCAATTACATTAGGGAAGTCTAAACCTGTGTAATGAACATTTACATTTTTAGTGTGCAGTGTGATGGTTAATCTAAAGTGGCTTAAGATCTGTTAGGATTTTGGAAGTGTCAGAACAGATGCCTCTGAGCAATCAAAGGTCAGAGTTTTATGTGTATTATAGCATGCAGCATTGTTATTCTTGGGATTCTTGTGTGTGTTGTAGGATCATGCAATATTGAATAAGTTAGTGTATTTTGAGGTATTTTGAGAGTTGGCCTTACATGTAATTTTTCTGTCCTTAAGAACTTGGTTGGTAGAATGTGTATGAGTGAATATGTACTAAAACTACATATGCTGTTGGGCCAACATGCATATATTCTATACAAATCTAAAAAATGTATTTTTTTTTTTTTCTGGAGAAAATTGGTAGCTCTGAGAGAGGGGAATGTTTGCTACAGATAGCCATTATTCTGTTTTTCTATTTTTAAAATTATTTTTTAAAAGTGTATTTATGCATGCTATTTGAGTTGTGTTTATACCAGTCATTCCTTTTTAAAAGGTATTTTGTCTTGTAAAATGAACATGGCAAAAACAAAAGCTCAAATATTTTTATGTTGGATATTTTTTTCTGTAATTTATTTTAAGGCAGTATGGTTTTATATCTAGTATATAGCAGTTTGTCACTTTTTAAAATTATTTAATTGCCAAAGTAAATCCTTGTAAGCCTAAAATTACTAGTATTGTGATTCCAGAATTGTTACCAGGCTTATTGTGGCAAGACTAAGAGATAGGTGGTAGTTCCTTGCACTCTCCTATGTTGCTTTGTGTTTTTTGGTCAGTTTTATTACTTCGGTGTAACTGCATGCATTTTGAAGAGAAAGGAAAAAAAAAATCTAGCTGGCACCTGAGGTTCAGGTTTTTAAAGCTCACTACATTTATTTTAACTTTTAGACCCTCCTTCAAATAAACTTCATTTTCTAGCTGGTTTTGCACTATGGGATGGTATGTAGTCTGTTAACAGTATTGTCACACTATAACTTTGTCTTTCTATTCCTAATTCAGTATTTTAATATTGTCCTTGAATGAGTGACAGATGTGGCTATTTGGTTGTGGCAGTGACATCTTTAGTACTTCCATTGTTTTAACCTGTAAATATTGCCTACTTGGCATCCTTTTCCCACTTGGAAAGAATAGGCTTGAATTAAAAGACTAACCAGAATTCCTTAAAATTTGTGAAATTGACTTCCTACCCCATGCTTTCCTTTGCATTCTTGGGATGGAGTAGGAGAAGCTGTTCTTTGCATAACTTGCAAGCTTGCTAATTAATTTTGACAATAAATGCAAACAATATTTTGGGTTTTGTTATGCTCAAACAGATTAGGACTGAAAGTAGCAACTGCAGACATTATTACAGGTAATCTGAAAAGTGCACTATAATACTTGCCTACTGCTTATAGAGTTATTTTCTCAGTATATTAATAGAAAGATCACTTGTCTGTGATGATTTGAAATTCAGTAATAAGGCCTGATACTAAAAAGGCAAGTGTGAGATTCTTTCTATATATGTGTATATTGTCAGTATAAGATTGCTAAACAGACATCTCTTTCCTGTTGTTTAACAATCATTTTTAGAAAGACAAAATACTGTAGAGATGAAAGAACAGAATATTTTCAAATACTATGTCTTTATAATAACATTAAGTTATAGATTTGGTAAATAACTGCATGTAACTGTAACAGGTAATATATTTTTTTTTTATTTATTTATAGGAACCTTATTGCTAGGGTTTGTAAAGCTGTCTGAAAAAGTGAGTTGAGCGGTGATTAATTTTTTTCCTTTGGATCAGCTTGTTGAACTGACTTACCATGTGGCTGCCTGATGGTTTAGATCTGGTGAGAGAAACAATGGAAGTCCACGGTCGGACAGTTGGAGGAAGGAGGGTGGGACCTTTTTTTCAGCAGCAACAACTGCACTCAGTTTAATATGATGTGAAACTGTACCCTGCGGTAGTGACTTCAGTTTTTGGACAATAAAGACTCCTGTTACTAGTGAATCTTTGCTGCCTTTAGAATTTGCTTATTCCTTTCCTCATCCCTGTTAAGAAACAGTAGGGACTCACTATCTATATATCTTCGCAGCTGTTCTGTGGATAACTGGAAGTTGAAAAAGGATTTTGGGGATCTGCTCTGTCAGATAATGGGCAGGAGTTAATAGGAAACATGCCTATACCCCTAGTAATAGTCTGGTAGCCCTGTATTCCTAGTAACAGGGAACATGCTCTAATACCCCCAGTATTTTTTTGCTGTTCCAGAATTTTTGTTAATCTCTTCCTACTGGATGTCAAGATGCGTGCTTTTTTTCCTCCTTTTACTGGATAAAACCTGCAGTGCTGTCTGAGGCATAGCAAGGAAAGGTTGTGGGTGCTGATGCAAGGATGGACTTGAAGAAGAGGATGTGCCGAGTTCTTGTTCAGAAATAGGATAGTAGAGAAAGAACAACAACATTACCCATAGTGTTTATTCAGGGAGAATATAGGGGGATCTTGGAAAATGTGATTGTCAGTAATTTTATAGCTTGGAAAAGATGCAAGGTATTGTGCCTAATTAAACATGCTAGCAAGAGTCCCGAACCTGCATTTTTGCTGCACAACGACAGCAAAAAGTCAGACTGTTCAGGTCAGACTGTTCAGGCTTGAACTTTGTGTGTCCCAAGAAGAAAGTAAGAGACTTAAAAAAACTTTGGCTCAATTTTGAGCTGTAAATCAAAATCTAATTGTGAAACAATATCTATCTAACACTATCTGTTGAAGAAGTAGTAGATGTTCCTGTGATGGCCTGTCACGTTTCCTCATCTGCTGGGTGAAGCTTATAGGTACAAAGTGTCACGCCGGTGTTGAGAGAAGTGGAAGCTACTATGGGAAACTTCGTAAGAAGTACAATTGCATCTAGAAAGGAGAGTCTGTTAGATTGTTTTCCACATGCTGCTGAAAGAGGTGAAGAAGGAGCTTACAGAATTGAAGTGCTGGGGGAAAGGAGCAGGAGTCGGAATCCAAGAGGATGGTGTCCTGTCTATGACCCAGCTTCTTGACAAATTAACTCTTTTTTTTCCATGTTGAGGATGATCCATCTGTTTTCTGCAGTCCTTTTATTAGATCATCAAGAATTGCTTACATCTCTCAATTTTCAAGATTTGTATCTTCAGTATGCCTTGTATACAGGAAATCTCTGAAATTTCCTAGTAGGAATATCTTGCCAACAGTTGATAATCTGGCCTGTTAGTCTTTTCAGCTGTGACAGTTAAATTGGGAAAATGAGCATCCAAACTCTACTCATATCTTGACTTTTGTAGTGCTATGTGTGTAATCATTCCCTTTTATGCTTGGAATTTTATATAATGGTAGAGTATATACACTACTTGTTTTAATAAGATAAAATAGCTTTTCAAGTAGTTGTGTCCCTTTAAGGACACTGAAAATAAGGCCTTGAATCAAGAGTGCTTTGGATTTTTTTATTCAACCAGGATTCTTTCAGTCATACCAACAGAGGCAGTTAAGCACTCTCTGAAATGTTGTGGTCGTGCTTGATAACGTGAGAAGTAGGAAAGAGAAAAGCCAGACTGAATTGAGAGCAAGCAGGTACTAGATTTGGAAGGTGCAGCAGCCTGTGTGGTGACTGATGTGGATGCAATACTTGTTCACAACGTTGTGCTGCTGTAGGAGAGAAGAGGTGCCAGGTGCCTTGGGTGGCTTCCTGTGTACAACCGTGCAGTCTTCAGGGATAAGGCTTCCTGTAAATGTTTTGGACTTTTACAAACTCCTTGTACAAGGCATTCCAACATAATTGTGAAATAGTTGTTAAATCTGTCATACTGAATTATCTGTACTCATCTCTTAAATTCTAAATTAATAGCAATACTGCAGTAGAGAACAGCCTCTGCAGGATTTTTTTATTTGCTGTGAAAGGCTTATTTTCCCTTTACAGAAATCAGAGGTCTGTTGGTATCTGTCAGATATGTTAGACAGTCCTCTTCTGATTGTTTTTGATTTACACTTGCTCCTTTTACATAGCTACAAATATAATAATCAAATGGAAAGTTGAGGCTAAATCAAAAACATTCACCTTCTAGTGAGACTTAAGTCTGGAGAATTGGTTCCTCAAACTTTGAGTAGCAAGGGATTCCTTCAGTTGCTAGGGATGGGCATGTTTTTGTAAGTGAAAAAACTTAGCACTTCCCCGATTCTTCTGCTACTTCTTGCTGACCTTGCCTTGATACTAGAAAGGTGAGGGAAGTTAGGAAAGTTTGACCACTCAGCGACTAATATCATGGAGTCTATTGTTAACTAAATTTTTCTACCTTGCTACTGCTTCTAGAACCATTTCAAGTAAAAGTGGGCCTGTTCAGGCCTTCCACCTTCATGAACAGAATTAGTGATGTATTTCTGCATAGTCTCCTACAGTTGGGTTTTATTATTATTATTATTATATTTTATTTTTTATTTTGTAAAACTGTAAACTTTTCACCATTCCTGAGGATTAGTCTACAGCCTCCCTGCAGGAGATGAGCAATTCAGAAACTGGGTAATATATACTAAAGACATTTCAACCCAAATGGGTGGCAAGGTGAAGGATAATAATGATACTTCATTCAGGAAAACATCAGTGGATTTGGAGTGTTACTGCGTTTGAGTATGTTAATGCTTTCCAGGCTCTCTGCTACCTCTTGGTGACCTTGCTTTGATGCTTGAGGTCTGAAGTTGCACTTACCACAGTAATTGATTGCTTGCTAGTAGCTGGAATGATTAATGTCACATTCATCTGTGTACGTTGGAGAAAGGGACTCGGAAAAGTGACTTGTAATGGTGCTGTATGTGATTGATATGCTCTGTGGCATCTTTGGCAATGCTTGTTCTTGCATGTGCTCGCACCTCATTTGCCCTTTGCATCAGTCAGGTATCTGCTACTAGATTCACTTCCAGTATCTCCCAGTTAGTGTTTTATCTTTCCAGTTAGTTCTGAGTTTAGAGCATACATAGTAGACCGAAAATGTTTGCTTTCTTTATTGAATGGCTATTCCAGCTATTCTGATACCATTCCAGTGTCACCTGCTGTCTCTGTACACAAAGCCCCATGTGCCTTCATGAAAGGTTATGGAATTAATCAAGTCAGAGAGAGTTTTTAGTACTTAACAGAATTTCTGCTTTATTTTCAGACTATCCATAACATTCTGTAAGAAACAATAAAATTAACATTCTTAAAAAGAATATGACAAACAATTGTCACAGCTTGAATGTGTTTTTACTATACTTTGATGCAAAGTTCTTAGTGTTAGTCAGCAAGATAATCTGATTGGGGTGATGATGAATGCATTGGATAAACACCAAGAAAAAGGAAACGGAGTAAGTCAAGTTTTCCCATGGAACACTGTGTTCCATTGAATAATTGTGCAAACTTGATCAAGATACAGTCCAATATAAATATCTTTAACTGTTCAAAAATCAGACGTTTAACTAAAACAATGGGATTCCTAAGGATGTATAAAACCAGGCTTCTCATTTGGGGCTTTTAGAGTGTACATTTTAAAACAGTTTTCTTATAATACATAGGATTATGAGTCACTTATCTATTCTATAAAAAGAGAGAGAACACAAGCAGAAGGAAATGGGACATGCATTTTTAAAGACTGCTTCTGCTTTTCTTTTTGTTTATATGTCAGCTGAATTTTCATGTAATAACAATTCCTGTAGTGGTGGTCTTAAAACAGATACTAAATATTGCAAGAATTGTGATGAACTGTGGCAGCTGAGTTTCGTATTTAGATTTTAAAATAGTATGTATATAAAAAAGCTATATAATTTGTAAATTTCATGTGGTATGTAGCAAATGGAGAAGTACAAGAACCAGCTGAATCTGTTTACAGAGAATTCAGAATAGTGTACTTCTCATTGATAGTTACATGGGAGATGCTCTTCAGTTTCAGATTTGATTTGCTCATTGGTGTGCTTTGAATGCTAGACTGTTTAGTATATTGTTTTGGCAGCATGTGCTGACACTTACGGGAGCATGTCAGCAGTTTTGGCACTAGGCTGCTAGGGAAAAGACTTCTTGTAGCTGGGTCATTTCAAAGCTTCAGTGTTTAAGCTGTCATTACACTTTTGATACGAAACGGGTTACCTGAATGGAGTGGTGTTCAAGTTCTCATGTTACTAGAATGCATTGAATATAAATACCTAATTGTGGTGTAAATGTTCAGTGTTGTAGTCTTGCTTCTGTATTATAAAGTCAGCAATTTTATAAGTGTCAATGAACTTTTGAGAGAAAGAACTCTGCCAGGATTCAAATTCTACCAGCAAGTAGGGATTACTTTTTTTTCCTTGAGAACTTTGTGCAAAAGCACATCTTCTCCAATTAACCTCTAGTGTTTCAACTTCTAAGAAAATGTACTTCATTTTGGCTTTGAAATTGTGTTATTTAGATACACAGCAGTGTAGATGTTTTGTCATGACCGTTGCAAATATCTTCAACTTTAATCCCACTTCGACTGTTTTATCTGGGAAAAAATGTGCACTGGGAAAATGTTACATCTCTCAAGTGCTCTTTGAAATACTCGTTGCTATTTTAAAACAAAAACATTTCTACAAAGTGATTTCTGTGGTCACTTGTGTAACTTAGCTAGTATTAGTAGTGTAAAGATTTCAGGAAGGATATGAAAGTATTCTTCATTGATTTGGCTTGGGGGGTAGGAGTCAGTTATGTGCTTTTTGCAGAAAAAAAAAAGAAAAAAAAACCAAGAAAAAATCCATGATACCTTCTATAAATTGACAGCACATAGACTTCAGAATCTTTTTAAAATCATAACTTTCATAAGGAAAATTGCTTGAATGATTTTGCATAAACTGTTTCCTATGATTAGGATCAAAGCATTTTGGGGGATGAGGGGTAATGGTACATATTGTGGACTCATTTTTAAAGAAATTTGATTCTTGTTTCCTTTTTATGATTTTTTTTTTTTTTTTTTAAAATGGCATTGTTTCTTCAGTGATAAATTATGCCTCAAAATTTATGTGGCAACCAGGTAGTTGAGATAATTTGGTATCTCATTGTGATTTTGTAGACTAAGCATGTTCTGGTAAAGACTTAAGATTTAATTATTTTTTAGCTTGAAAAATAAATCTTGCATGTATTCTCATTAACATTTTAAAAATATTATTCCAGCTGTGTTGGGGTAGAGGAGCACCATGCTGTTGACATTGATCTATACCATTGTCCCAACTGTGCAATTCTCCATGGGCCTTCTCTAAGTAAGTATGGGTTACTCAAATTTTGTTTTACTCTTTCTGTCTGTTTTGTCTCCATGTGCAATTGAAAAAGACTGTTCAGAAGAACATTCAAAATGAGTTTGATTATTTAGAAGGTACTGGTTCTACATGACTAACTCTGAGCTGGTAAAAGAACCACAAAACAAAAAACTATCCTGAAAGGTTCCTTGATCTGGAGATGCAGATAGAATAAAATAAAAACCACTGCTATAGATTAGAGAAATCAAAGTGCACAGAGGTGGAAGAAAACAATCTGGACTTGACAGAGAGTGAGAGAATGAAAATTAGGGAATCGTCATTTAAAGAAAAAAAAAAAAGGGAAAATCCAAAAGACAGCTCAAGGTCCCTATATTTTAATCATCAAAATTCTAATATCTAGGAAGGCAACTTTGAGAAAATGTAGGAGTTAGCTGTCTTACCTTTCTTGATGATTGGAGGCTATAAGCCACAACAGTCCAGCGAAATCTGAGAATATGAACTTCCTGTGAGTTTTACTTTGTTTTTTTTTTTCTATTTATGTCTTTGAGAGTTACACAGCTCTGGATTTCAGGTTTCTGATTTATAAACAAGTTTCCACGAAGTTCCTCATGCAATTTTATGAGTTGCCAGAAGAGCAACAGAGTGAAACAGAGCAGCAAGAGAGACCTTTTACTTTGGTTCTCCTTTCAGCAGATAAATTTGCTGTCCAATCTAAATCTGCTCTCCCTTAGTTTAAAACCATTACTCCTTGTCCTGTCACGACAGGCCCTGCTAATAAGTCTGTCCCCGTCTTTCCTGTAGGCCCCCTTTAAGTACTGGAAGGCTGCTATAAGGTCTCCCCAACAGCCTTCTCTTCTCCAGGCTGAACAACCCCAACTCTCTCAGCCTGTCCTCATAGGAGAGGTGCTCCAGCCCTCGGATCATTTTTGTGGCCCTCCTCTGGACCCGCTCCAACAGGTCCATGTCCTTCTTGTGCTGAGGGCTCCAGAGCTGGACACAGTACTCCAGGTGAGGTCTCACCAGAGCAGAATAGAGTGACAGAATCACCTCCCTCGACCTGCTGGCCACGCTGCTTTTGATGCAGCCCAGGATACGGTTGGCCTTCTGGGCTGCAAGCGCACGTTGTTGGCTCATGTCCAGCTTTTCGTCCATCAGTACCCCCAAGTCCTTTTCCGCAGGGCTGCTCTTGATCACATCATCCCCCAGCCTGTATTGAAACTGAGGATTGTCCCGACCCAGATGTAGGACCCTGCACTTGGCCTTGTTGAACCTCATGAGGTTCACACAAGGCCCACTTCTCCAGCTTGTCCAGGTCCCTCTGGATCCCGTCCTTCTGGCATGTCAACTGCACCACTGAGCTTGGTGTCATCTGCAAACTTGCTGAGGGTGCACTCGCTCTTGCTGTCAATGTCATTGATGAAAATATTGAACAGCACTGGTCCCAGTATGGACCCCTGAGGACACCACTTGTCACTGATCTCCATCTGGACATTGAGCAATTGACCGCTACCCTCTGGATGTGACCATCCCACCAATTCCTTATCCACTGAACATCAAATCCGTATCTCTCCAATTTAGAGAGAAGGATGTTGTGGGGGACTGAGTCAAACGCTTTACAGAAGTCCAAATAGATGACATCCATTGCTTTTCCCTTGTCCACTTATGTTGTAACTCCCTCGTAGAAAGCCACTAGGTTGGTCAGGCAGGACTTGCCCTTGGTGAAGCCATGTGGACTGTCTTGAATCACTTCCCTGTCCTCCATGTGCCTTAGAATAGCTTCTAGGAGGATCTGTTCCATGATCTTCCCAGGCACAGAGGTGAGGCTGACAGGTCGGTAGTTCCCAGGGTCAGCAGTGACTTAAGATCTAGAATCTTTCCAAAGCTGAATTTACTTCACCATTTAGAAATAAGTTTAAAACCACTGCACCCTGGTAGTCTTCTGGAGTATGAACAAAGTGATAAAGCATGTAATTAATGTATGTTGCGTGATATGTGTATTGTATAGTATGTGAGTTCAGGGTTAGCTACTTTTAGGTTGGGGGCTGAAAGGTAAGATAAATGCTGTTTTACATGCTTGTAGTTTTTAGTATTTCAGTTGTCATTTTCAGTTAGAAATCTGCATATGTCTCCTGTAAATCAGAATACAAATAACAGCCATTTCTTTCCCCACCTTTCTTTCTGTTTTTTCTGTGGAATATAGGGACTAGGAGGAGGAGTAGAAGGGGGGGATCATATCAGACCTTCAAAATAATAAACTAGTAAATTTGAAACTTCTTTTCTCTTCTTGATTTGGGAGAACTAGTATGCTTCACTGTGATGCCTTTGAATAACCTTTCTTGTAACGCAGAGGCTGCTAGCTTTAATGCGAGCTCTGTCTCACCTGCAGCAATTTGACAGTGAGATAAGAGTGATTTTTGTGTTGGAAGTCTTTTCAAAAAGACAATCTGTGGTAAAAATTATCCTTATTACTTCGTATTGCCTCAAGTAAGTAGATAATCTAGATTTAGTAGAAGCTTCAGACGTGTCACTTATCCATCCAAGCAGAGGTGATATGTTGAAATATGTCTTCACCTGGAATTTTATTAATTGCTCTCAGCTAAGCTGTCAGAATCACATCTATGATAGTTTGTGGTTTGGGCTCTACTTACTTTAGTGTTTAGAGAGACTGATAATATCTCATGACTTCAAGTGTTGCAGCAATGCTCCGAGTGCTTCAATTGTGTGAAATTAAGTATGTAAGTAAAAAAAGCATTTTTATTTACAGCTTCATATTCTAAAATCCCTTTGTCTAAAGGAGTTTTGAAAGAGACAAAAATTCAGCTGCTTGATATAAGAGAGCAAGTATATCTGTGACTTCAGCAGACACTTGTGTACATAATCCCATCTAATCAAATGGTGTAGTGCAGAAAAATTACTAAAAATATACAAGAAACACTTATTGCATACTACCAAATGGATGGTTAATTTTACTATCCTACAAAATTATTATGTAGAAGTTCCAGTAATGAAAAGAAAGCTACTGCATAGTTAGATGTAAAGATCGAATTAATACAGGAGAACCAATCAATTTCTTCTTGTATTTAAAACAAAAATAAAACGTCTTCTTGATTTGGGGGAGCAACAATTTTACAAGACCTTTATTAAGCAGCTGTGTGTATAAAATGCTAAATAATTAATCCTAAAATCCTAAATAATAAAAAAAAAAAAAAAAGAGCTATTAAAAAAGTAGTAATACACTATGGAGTTTTCTTAGCTTATTTGGTTTAGAGTCTTCATATTATATTTTGTTATTTTCAAAGTTTTTTCAGTGATCCTTAAGTCTGAAAATGCTCCATTTGCATGAATTCTGGGAGTCAGGTCTGTCACTAGACTCTAGAACCCAGAGCTTCAAGAGAGCACAAGGTACAGTAAATGTTAACAGGACTGTGGTTGTCAGGACATTACTTTCTTAATCTGGTTTTACCTTCTCAAATGCTGTAAATACCCTCCCACCTGTTTTTATTGACTGTGGTAGTAATGCCAGAGTTTGATCTGCGCTGACAGTATGAGATGATGTACCAGGCCTTAGAAGTGGTATTGTATGATTTACTGTATGCTCCTCAAAATTTTTCAGTCTTCCTATGCTGTTGCTTCCTATTTCTCTTGCCTTTTTGGTCACTGGGAATCACCTAAAGGACCACTTCCAAGACTTGAGGCCTCATTGTACAGATGCATACCTCTTGATGGTCCCCATTTGAAGTCTAGCATGCTCTAAGACAAACAGACTTAGTAGTGTGAGACGGCAAGGAATAGCGTTTGCCTAAAGTAGGTACAGTTACTGGCCCACTGTTTTGAGTGTATAAGGAATGTAATTTAAAAATAGCTTTCTGCTTACCTTTCATGAAAAGTTCCAGCATACTCCTTTCCTTTTCTCGACCCTCCTGCAACGGTCTTGTGTACTTTTGGTGTGTTTTTTTTTAGTATTGTCACAGTGGGTTGTGCCTCAGTTTTCAGGAACAGCAAGGGTTGACACTAGTTCCTTCCACTAGTTTGGAGTGCTTGGGAGGGGGAGGTGTTATATGTGCATTTCACCTTATGTAGTTGTTTGGTTTTTTTGTTTTAATTTGAGCATGACGATCCATTCAGTTAAATTATTTTTCTTGCAACTGTTACTGTAATGTCTTAAGGGGTTATAAAAGCTCTAGAATTAAGAGATACGTAAGTGGAAAAAGTTTTCATTACTGTTTTCTGTTCTTCAGTGTTCTCTTACTTATGGAAGGATGATGTACATTGCCAAGTACTAGGTAAAGCAAGAGAACAACTTTAATTTCTAGTTTTTTAGTGTTGGAAAGACAGATTTTTAAAAGTTGGTTTTGTGCTATAAAATCTCTTAAGCAGCTGTATCATCTTACAATTTTAATGAGCTGTTATAACAGCAGTGAATTTATGAGAAACTGCTCTGTTGTGAATTAGTATTAGCCACTAATTTCTTGTATTATTATTTATGACTGAGAAAATAGCTTTGAAAACTTAATAAACCTGGCTTCATTATTTATGAAGTTTTACTGTATTTGGATAGTTGGCTCATTAAGCAGGCTCCTCAGCACTGGTTTTCAGGTTAGCAAACAGCTATAAATGTCAGTTTATTCTCTTAAATGTCTTCTAAAGGGTACATTTTGTCACTTCTGTAGAAAACAGCTTATCAATAGGAATAATTGCCTCTTATGTGTAATGACTATAAGATGTCAGTTATTCCTATATAACCAACTGTTTTTTCTGGAGAAGCAGCATTTTTTTTTCTTTTTAGAAGCTACTTTTTTTTTTTCTTCTTAAATCTTTAGCTTCCTGTTACCGTAGCTGTATTTTCAGTATTGCTAGCACTTTTTTAGATTTTGGGTACATCATTACTTTGGTAAACTTAAGGATGAGCTCTTCCATAAAGTTCAAATTTGTATTAATACAGTTGTTTAGCTTGGTATTGTATTTGCATTGCAGGCTGTTTTGTATATGCCTGTAAAACACCATTTGTGTTGACAAGTATCAGTAGCTTTTCCTCTTCTCTGTTTCCTCAGCAGATGTAACTAAATTTCTGCTTAGTATTAGTTAAATTATAGATCTGGTCTCAGTAAATCTTCTTGGGGCAGTCTTCCAGTAGCAATGATCTAATGCCGTGGAGCAGAGATTGGCTTTTTTAGGAAAAACTGAAACACAACCTAAAAGTTGCGGTACCCTTAGTATGTTTCTTAGTGTGGTAAATGATATGCTGTTAAATCAATAGAAAGGTTGCGAGTTCAGCACTGTTGGAGTTTCTTTCCACATGATGAGATGGTGGTCCTTTTTGCTGAGGCACCTGCTGGGAATTTAATAGGGCTTCTTAGCCTGTTGAATGTTTGAGGACAAGAGATACAGGTTTATTTGTATAGACAGAAAGTGCTCCAAAGTGCATTGTGGTAACAAACAGATAGATGATACAACCGAGGGCTTCCTTTCAAAGCAGTGAGCTTGTGTTCTTTATGAATGAGGACACAAAATGAGTGGTTGATTAAGATGAATTAATGAAATATCCATTATGAAATAATTTGTCATGAAATAATGAAAATTTGAAGACAGGGAGTAAGTTTACCATGATATCCTAGGTCAGTTTGTCCTCTGCTTCACTTAAGGCCAAAAAATTCAAATGGGGAGGCTGCATACCGCTTACAATGTTCTAAAATACAGCCTTTCAATGTATAAAGGGGGCTTATAAGAAAGAAGACAACATTTTGCGAAGGCCTGTAGTGACAGGACAAGAGATAACGGTTTTAAACTGAAAGAGGGTAGGTTTAGATTGGGAATAAGGAAGAAATTCTTCACTATGAGGGTGATGAGATACTGGAACAGGTTGCCCAAAGAAGCTGTGGATACTCCATCCCTGGAAGTGTTCCCAGGTCAGGTTGGAGGGGACTTTGAGAAACCAGGTCTAGTGAAAGATGTCCCTGTCCGTGGCAGGGGGGTTGGACTAGGTGATCTTTAAAGCTCCCTTTGAAGCCAAACCATTCTATGATTCTATGAAAATAGGGTTGTTTTTCTCATCTGTGTATCTGTCATTTGTCATGGGGAGACCAACACAACAGTTTTTAGGAGAATGTCTGGTTTTTCATTTTGCTCTGCCCTTTATGTATAGGGAACTGTTAAAAATGCAATTTAGTTGCTATTGAACGGTCAGTTTCAGATTCCCAAAATAGTAATAGAACATTAATTTATTCTTTGTTCTTTATTAAAATGTTGTAACAGCACATTAAAGTTTCAAACAACTCAGAAGTTGATTGTTTTGCAGTGCCATGCTTGCATTATATGTATTGTGCTTGCACGGTAAAGATCACACCTGCCCAAAACAGTTTACACCCAAAACTGTTATGGAGACATAAGCAATGGATAAAAGAAAGGTGGTTTGGTTTCAAACAGCATATGGTAGTGAATAATAGTAATATTATCAGACTGGATATGGGTATGCTCATATGGTGAGATAGCACAATGGGATTAGGTCCTGTTAATTCTGTGTTAATATATGAAATTAAGTCTGTGGATCTTGAAGAGGTATGATTCTTCTGTCTATTAAAAAAAAAAGTCTGAGCTTTAGGGAATTAAAATTCTATTTCTAGTTTTGTTGCTGACTTTTTAGATTTGGACAACTTTCAGGCTGCTGCTGTTTACTTGTGCTGTAGTGGATATGGAGTCTTAAATCATTGTGTATAATGTGCACTGAGGTTCTCACATAGAAGGAGCTATAGAAGTATGGAGAATGACTGTCAGGTGTCCTGAAGATTTCGTTTGTTGCAGATAGGTAGAGTGTCACGTGCATAAACAGTAAGGTTTGTTAATCATAGTAATGTGATTGAGGCATGTCTGGCTCATTGCTGGGGTGACTGCTAATCTGAGCCATCTGATTTAACTAATTCAAAGTTTAATCCTTCTGAAACTCGTAGTGAAGAAGAGGAGGAACTGGCACAGACATGACTACACAGAGTTGGATGATGGTTCCAAACCGGTGCAGGCTGGAACACGGACCTTCGTTAAACAGCTGCGGGCTCGCTCTTTCCCAAGGTACAGAAGCTTACTTACATGTTTCAGTGAAAAAAATAGAGAAATGTTGTCGGCTGAGTGTGTCTTAGGGGAGGCGACTAACATTTCTCTGCTTTAGAAAATGAAGGTCGAGGATGACTTCTTCCACCTTTAGAATCCCTCCCTGCCCTATCCCTGTTTCAGATGGCTACATTTGTGTTTTCATGCAGTGGCTTCCCCTGTTCAGTTTTGCGCTGGGATACGTTGTCTATTGGGACTGCTACAGGGTGAGGTGGGGGTTTTGAGTTTTTATGGGTTGGTTTGTTTGTTTTTGTGCAGGAGCCGGGGCAGTAGCAAGAGTGGTCGGGTTTTGTGTTTCTTTTTTGTGCCTGAACTGTCAGAATATTGTCTGTCTATTCCTCTAGTTCAGGAATAGTCCTCAGTTTCATTCCAGATAACATGGAACATTTATATGATCTGGTAGTCTGTCCATTCTCATGTGCTTTAGAGGAAAGTGGGGAAACATGGTCGTACTTTCATCCTGAGCTCTCTGTGATTGGCTATCTCACTGAAACACAATGACTTACAATTCTTTAAAGGAGTTTGTTGTTGTTGTTGCCAAAATGTACTTTAATGCCTTCTCTGAGAATTCCTTTTCCCCATGGTCTTAAATTACTGCGTTCAGTCATACAGAAAGACTATGGGTTCCCAGGTTATGCATGACAGTAAATGTTTCCTTGCTGGTTTAGGTTGTTTTCTTTGTCTTTTAGTTAAGTGCTTAATATAATAGTACTGGGTCCTCTTCTTTTGGACTCAAATGTAGCCATTCCCATCTGTCCTCCCCCAAACTGTGACTTTTTTTTTCAGTAGTGCTTGGAGGATTCTTTTCTGCTAATATTCCATTATTTCTTTCCATTAGTGCTGATGAAGTAATTTTGAAAATGCATGGAAGCCAGTTGACACAAAGATACTTGGAGAAACATGGGTTTGATGTTCCCATTATGGTTCCTAAATTAGATGGTCTGGGGCTCAGACTTCCTCCGCCAACTTTCTCCGTTTTAGATGTGGAACGCTATGTAGGTAAGAGTCACTCTGGAGTATTTACAAATGATCCTGTCTGTAAATTAAAATAAATATTTGCATGATTATAAAAGCTTCCAGGGTGCTAAATATATATTCTAAATTGAATTACTTCTAACCAGAAGATTAGCAGAGAGTAAAATTAAAGCTATGGTTTGGTTTTGTGGTGGTTTTTGGTTTTGGTTTTTGTTTGTTTGATTGTTTTGTGGGGGGGGGTTGTGTGCATGTGATAGGTATGTGATAGGAGTACAGCCTTTTTAACTTTCAAACATGTTAATTTTGGTGCAAGCTAAACATGGAATGCTGGGTTTTTTTTCCGCTACATGTTGTAAACCAATAAAGTGTAATGACTTCTAAGATTGTTCTTTTTGTGAGAATTGAATGAATCACTCTTATGATCAATAAAGTTTAATCATTGGTTAGGATATTGCAAAACTTAATGTTTTGGGCTCAGTAAATTGGCATTTCTGAATTAAATCTTTCTTCCTGGAAAATTTCCTACCTTGGCTTCCTTTGGCGGGAGAGCTAGAGCTTCCCAAGGACCATTTCTTTCTTATCATATCTCTTGACAGTCTGTAATTTTTTCAGCCTCATGTAAGGGTGCAGTACAGAGAAACAGAGACTGAGCCAATTGCAGCATGACATTTGCTGTAACATATAGTACAGTTGAGAAGTCTGTATATGTCCTTGTCTGTGTTCCTGTGATAACCTAATATAGTGATGTGTGCTGAAAGCAGATTTTCTGTCCATCAGCATTTTAAAATGGCACCAGAATACAGGAAAGATGTGGTATATGGAATGTTGTTACCATTATGATGATTATAAACAGTAATGTGTTCTGCTTTGTAATTATAATTTTGATCCTTCTGAATCTTTTCTTTTGGAATACTGCCTCTTCAGATTCAGAGAGAAACTTGGTCTTCTCATTCTCATACATATATTTTGACCTGCCAGGTTTTCCAGTTTAGGGAAAAAATTGGAATGACACAGATTTACCTTTCTATTATTGAAATTAAAAATTTCAAAGAAAACTGAACAAATACTGAAAAAATACTGAACAAATACAAGAAAACTGAACAAAAAGAAAACTGAACAAATACTATTCCAACTGGAATTTATCAGGGTGATACTAACTTGCAATTTTAAAGTAATTGTGTTTATAATGTACATCTAGATACATGCCAGCATTCTAAAATTAGTTGTCAAATCTGACCGTTGTATAACTAAATGGACATAAAACAATTGCTATTATAATGTTGTTAGTCCTTTCTCTTGGCTAAAGGTTGCTTCTTGCTTGTCGGGTTCTACAGATGTGTCACTTTAAAATACGCGATGTGTAAACCAGTCCTTGTCTTCAGAAATGAAGCATCCTCATGACTTAATTATTCAATGAAATTATTGTGTGTTTAAAAGTTATGCATGTATATAAGGAGGATGGGGGTGGGCTTGTAGAATGTTTGTGAAGGAGTACCTGCGTAGTTTTTAATGTTAAAAACTTACCAATTATGGCACAAGTTTAGTGCAGTTTGCTAAGAATTACAAGCTGTGAGCAGTAGGATTTATTATTTGTAAAGAATTCTCAGTGGTCCTTGTGTTAAATACTCAAGTGCTGTAGTGATGATTAATAGGAAGAGTGAGGAATAGATCTGCCTTGATAACTTTCTCTACGCTAGTCTTTCCAATTGCAGCCACAAACCCAATTTTTTTTTAAACCAGTTGCAGTCATTCTATACTGCTCTTTTTCTTTTTGGTTAACCACAGGAAAGAGGATTTATTTTTAGTGTTTTCAGTTCTGTCCTTAGCTGATTATAGCCATTAAAGTTAGACCTAATAAAAAGTTGGTTTATACCGATCTGTCTCTGTTCCAAGAGAATGCTAGTAGTAGTGGAGTTTTTGTGCAGAAATGTTTTGATAAAGGCTGGAAAAAAGTTAAGTTTCTCTTAATCACCTTAATTGGCTGTTTTTATCTGCGATAGGTTTAAGAAAGTCATCCTATTTTTCACAGGTGGCGACAAAGTGATAGATGTAATAGATGTAGCAAGACAAGCAGACAGTAAAATGAAGCTCCATAATTATATTAAATATTTCACAAATCCTGACCGACCAAAAGTATTGAATGTTATCAGCCTGGAATTCTCAGACACAAAGTGAGTACTGACTTCTTCAATTCATTGATTGTAGGAAGTGGTTTTCACTAAGTTGAACAGTATGTGTAGGAATATAATGTCTGTAGTGGGAAAGATGGGAGGCTGCGTATTTTATGTAGGCAGCTACTGTGATGTAATGTGGGTATAAAACATTTTTATTAATTCATAAGTAGTAACTTTGTAGGAAACAAAAATTTAAAGCTGTGATTTAAAAAGAGGTATGCTTACTCTTGATTATATATTTATGGTTCTTTTTTGTTCGCTTGTTTTTTTTAAAAGGATGTCTGAACTGGTGGAAGTACCAGATATTGCCAGAAAGCTTTCATGGGTGGAAAATTATTGGCCAGATGATTCTGTCTTCCCTAAGCCTTTTGTTCAGAAGTATTGCTTGATGGGTGTCCAGGACAGCTATACTGATTTTCATATCGATTTTGGAGGAACATCAGTTTGGTACCATGTTCTCTGGGTATGAAGTCTTCTTGATTTATGGCTGTGCAAAACAAAATTTATTCAGTGTGCAGCTTTCTGCCATGGCATTATCACCTATATGAATTTTTGTGCTTAAAAAGCCAGGGGAGGAGCTTGGAAGTGAATTACTGATTGTTGGTGTTGCATTGTTATGCTTTTATTTTAGCATGCTGTTGGTGACTTTAGACTGTAATTGGTTGACTCATCATTTTAGTAGACTGGTAGGTGATATAGCGAGGTTTTAGTATGAAAAAATGAATTGAATGAAAATAATTGACATACTCAACTTTTTATTCTTCTCACAAACTTTGGCCATGTATACATCATAGGAGAGGCAAAGTGTTTTCATCTTAGGTTTTCTCATTTGGCATGTATGCACATATCCATAATTTTTTTTATAAAAGCTGGAATTTTTTATACTTCAGTGAAAAGTTTTGGTTGGTTTGTTTGCTTCTACATCACAAGACACCAACTGGTTAGTGTACTATTGACTAAGCTTTTGGTGGATTACAGTTGTGAAACACTGGGGTTAGGAAGTCCTAATGTTCCATAATGGAAATAGGGAATACTTCCCATTTAGATCAATCTGTTACCTTATTAGGAATGACTCAGAGGTTGCAATATGCCTCCAGGAGGACATTCATTTATTTATTTGATATTTTTGTTTAATAGGGTGAGAAGATATTCTATTTGATTAAGCCCACTGATGAAAATTTGGCTCTGTATGAGTCTTGGAGTTCATCTGTCACCCAGAGTGAAGTATATTTTGGGGACAAGGTTGACAAATGTTACAAATGTGTTGTGAAGCAAGGACACACTTTATTTGTTCCAACAGGTAAGATTTTACCCTTATTACTAGGACTTAGCATGTTTAATCACCTGGGATTGTGTTATCAACATTTGGTTTCTCCTAAAGTTTTCGATAAGAGAGAATAATAACAAAATTAGAAATTTATATTTTCAAAACAAGTAATTAGCTTTTTAGGGTGCCTTACAGTAATAACAGTTATCAGGGAAAGAAAGGGTGTTTGTTACTGTTGTGGTTTAGCCCCAGTTGGCAATTAAGTACCACACAGCCGCTTGCTCACCCTCCCCCTGCCACCCCAGTGGGATGGGGGAGAGAATCAGAAGAGCAAAAGTAAGAAAACTTGCGGGTTGAGATAAGAACAGTTTAATAATTGGAACAAAATAATAACAATAATAATAAAATGTAATGAGAAGGAAAACAACAAGAGAGCGAGAGAGGAACAAAACCCAGGAAAAAAAAAAACCAGCGATACAACCGCTCACCACCCGCCGACAGATGCCCAGCCAGTCCCCAAGCACTGATCACTACCCCCTGGTCAACTCCCCCCACTTTATATAATGAGCATGATGTCATATGGTATGGAATAGCCCTTTGGCCGGTTTGGATCAACTATCCTGGCTGTGCCCCCTCCCAGTTTCTTGTGCACCTGGCAGAGCATGGGAAGCTGAAAAGTCCTTGACCAGTGTAAACACCACTTAGCAACAACCAAAACACCAGCATGTTATCAATATTATTCTCATACTAAAATCCAACAGGAAGGAAGAAAATTAACTCTATCCCAGCTGAAACCAGGACAGTTACCCAATTATAAGACAACAAATTAATTAAGCTTAATTTGGATATCAGGGAAATAGTTCCAGTTCATAGAACATACATTGTTCACCATTTGATAGATATCCAGACTGAATTCTTATCTTAATTTTATAATACAATTTTGTTTTTACAGCTTTTGAATATTGTAAGACCTACTAGGCAAAATTATTACAAAAACATCACATAAACTTCTTATGCTGTAGGCTAGAGGATTAAAAATAAAAGTTGGGTTTTTTTTATTTTTATTTTTTGTTTTCTGTCAGCAGGAAATCTAAACTGTGGTGGAGCCTATGGAGACTCTCTGAATGAAAATGAAAGTGTCCCTAAATAAAATTGAAGAATATATAATTGCATTCATGTGTTAATTCCTTTTATTAAAAAGAAAAGGATATTTGCAGATATAGTTTATCCTTTTATTAAGAATAAAAGGATATGTGCAGATATAGTTTATGAAACTATAGAGTTCATAAATTCATTTCAGCAGCTTCCTTTAAAATTGATGCAGAGGCATGGTCTTTTCTGATTTTGTTTAACAACATTTCTTGTAGCCATCACCTAATAGCATCTGATAAATTACAGTACATTTTTAAGAAATGAGAAACACCAAGACAATTAAACTTCTTTATCTATTTAAAAGAACACAGAAAAATCCTCCAAACAAAACACACATTCCCACTCCCCCTAACTCCCAAATACCATAAACTTAGAAGTCTTTAATAAATCAAACCATATTTTGCCAATAAAGCGAGTGCCAGTTAATTTCTTGTATTTTCAGTTATCCAGCCCATATAAATACTTTTTATTATTTTATTATTAAAGATTTGTACTGGGTGCTATCTTCCCTTTTTTGGGGGAGGAAGCTTTAAATATACAGAGAAGGAAAATGGTGCACAATTCTACTTCTGGAATAAGCCTTGAAGATTATGTTCAGTACTGTATTCTGTCATGGACTTCCAGACGTTTTTCTCACAGCTCAGTTCTCTACCTGTGAGGTTTAGTGTTTACTGTTCTAGTTCATGGCTTGTGCAGAATAAATACTACATGGTAAGGAGCTATATTTGCACTTAACATTTCTGAACACCCAGAGCTTTTTAAAACCATATATTTTTTGCAAGATACAATGTTAATTTTCCATTTATCTAAGTGTAAGCTCATACACCTATGAACAAAGAATGCAGAATTACAGAATGAAGAACTTTATTGTGACCCACAGATCTTTGAAAATACTTACTGCTTCCCAAGTAATCAGCTAAATCTGAGCTCTCACTATAATGTGGCCAATAAGAAAAGTATCATAAAATGGTGATTTCTAATGTATATGTGTATTTGTGTGTGTATACACATAAAATGGTACTTTGTATATACACACATTTACATTACATATGCGTGTATGTGTATACACACATACATATTCATATACATATGATGGAGTATAGTGTAAGAACCAATAAATTAAACTAGGTTTCAAGACAGGTGTTTAAAAAATGGGAAATTCTGTAAGACTGATTAAAGGCTTGAAAAAAAACGTGATCTCTACTGAAAACCACTTTTGCTGTTCCTGCTTGCACTGATGCTAGTGGATGTCATAATTATTTTATAATCTCTGAAATACGTTCAGAGTAGACTTCTGATTTAAAATTAATCTTGCATGTAGATGAATAGCACCTACTGGGAGGCTCTTGAGAGTTATTTAAATATTATTCAAGATATTCTGTGTGGTCTACACCAAATTTTCTTGCCTTGTTACACAGATGTTGATCAAAATTACAGCATAGAAATAGCAAGTAGGAATGTAAAAAAAAAATGAAATCCTTTAGTTGATACAAGTATGCCATAAAAATCCTTGGTGTTGATGCAACAGTGAGGAGACTTTGTTGTCAGTTTTGTCAGTGTCTGGGGAGATGTGCGTTTAAAGGCTTGAAATATGCATATTCCTTGGAGAGTCAGAGGTATTCAACTACCGTGATGATGATGATAAGAGTGAAAAATTGAAACCATATTAACAAACGCAAAATGCAACTGGTAATACAAGGCAATCTTCATTGCACTGCACTTCTCAAAGAACAGAAGTAACGCTGAACAATGTATAATATTAATTTAAAAACCCCCTTAGATTGCATGTGCCATTGTATTCTACGTTCTCTCATATACCATTCTGTAACTTACTTCCTTCCCAGGCTACATAGTAGGCGTGTTGCTTAGTCAGCGTCGTTGCTAGGTTTCAGGTCTTTTTATGTGTGGTACCACAACAACTAGAACTGGTTGTTCTTAACTGAATTAGGGCATTGATTTAATGGTAGTTTGCAATATATAGTTGCTTGTGATTTGATCTGATCTTGCCTCAAATTGGGGAGCTTCCTGTGTTTGTACATCTTGCCTACACTCAGTCAAACCATGAAGTAATCTGCAAATGTGTGGCCAACTCATCGTTTGTCAAAAGATCATCTGTATGCATGCAAAATCAGAAAAAAAAATCTTGAAAGAAGAAACTCTATTTGTAGTTTATTTACATTAAAGCTGCACTGTATAAATTTTAAAGGTAATTTTTTAATCAGGAAGCTAATATTGTGTGTTCTTTTGTGTACTTACTTGAAATTATCCAGTAGAAATCAGCTAGATTGATAGCATAATGTTGGCCATGCTTTGCCATGTTGAATAGTGGAGTTCACAAGGACAATATTTCAACTATGTGACAAATTTATATAGTCAGAGTGCCTAGACTGGGTTTTAAACTGATCATAATTTCACTGGAATTAGGATGACTGTATTTAGAATAATTAATGGAACTACTTCTGAATTCCTATTTGAGACACTTCAGTATTGCTAAATGACTTTTTATGTTGTGCAAACAGCTCAGTTACTGTAGCAACATATAAATATTGAAAGTAATATAATTTCTATTTTATTTTTATGACTTTATCTTTTGTTCAGTATGTTTTTTCCTCTCCTGACTTGCTGATTTTTGTTGATTGGAGGGAAAACTTTTGCAAATTTTTAGTTGAAAAATCACTGGTGGTCTTGCATTCTCCCCCCCCCCACCACTCCCCCCACCCCCCACCCCCCCCCACCAGTAAAAAAAAAGTCTTAATCTTAACTCTTTCAGAAAACTACAGCTCCACTAGATTTCTGAAACACTGTCATTTACATGTTGTTAAAATTTAGATTACTTGTTCCCAGCACAGAATACAAATTTGCTTTTTTGATTCCAGGTACAGCATTTTTACTTATATATGTATTTAAAAACAGTTTCAGAATAATTTATATGTATGTATTAAGTTTCAGAATCTGTCATTTCAGGCTGGATTCACGCTGTGCTCACATCTCAGGATTGTATGGCTTTTGGAGGAAACTTTTTGCACAACCTCAATATTGGCATGCAGCTCAGGTTAGTCTCAGCTCTTCCTATACCTTTTCCTCAGTAAGTAGGATATTCTTTTAATAGATATCTTTCTTCATGCTCTTAACCAGGATCAAATCGGTACAGGCTCTCAAACAGACAATAGTGGCATTTTCAGTTAGACTATATCAAGCACATACTCTTATTTCACTTCTGCAAAGTTTGTTTCAAAAGCAAAATGAAGGGTATGCAAGAATTTAAGTGAATAAAAGAAAAAAAAAAAGAAAAACTCTACTTTGGAGATTAGTATAAGTGATTAAAACAAAACTGAGCAAGCCCAGGTGTGCGACACTGAGTTAAAATGAGCGTCCTCAAGTCAGCATTGCTCTAAGGGCAGCTGTATTTAGTTTTTGTCCAAGATGTGGAGCTGTCTTCTAAACATATTGTTTTTATTTATTACAGTGGAATCCTGATAAAATTCCATCTGTTAAAAGATCACACATTGGGTTTGTATCCTAGTTTTATGAAGTCCAACTTTATTCTTAGAAGTGCCGCAGTCAAACTTGATAAGGTCAGAGCCTGGATGAGACCAGAGTTCAATCTTGTCTGTGGTCTTGTTGGGATTTAACTATGTGGTAGTTGACTTCTTTTATTTATCATGGCCATGGTTGTTTTATTTTATTTTGGACATTGTGTCAATTTGAATGATTACATAGTTGAATAGTGAATTTGATAATTAAAATATTCACATTTTGTGATGTTTCTGTTAATTCAGGTGTTACGAAATGGAGAAGAGGCTAAAAACCCCAGATCTTTTCAAATTTCCTTTCTTTGAAGCCATCTGTTGGTTTGTGGCCAAAAACTTACTGGAAACATTAAAAGGTAATCCTTGTTTTGTTTTAAGAGATATACATGTATCTGCGCTTCCCCACCACCCCCCCTTCATTGATGATGGAGAAAATTATACTGCTGTTACGTGAGCAGAGGAAACCTTTTAAGCTGGAAAACCAGACTTGAATTCCTTTTTTTTTTTTTTTTGAAAAGTCACATTATTTTTTAACCGGATTTTAGTGAATGTTGCACTGTGGCAGTTCTAGATCCAGCAGTTCTTGGTTTTAGTAAATGATCTTTCTGAAAACTGCTTTGGTGATTAAGGGTTTCTAGGGTAACTTGCAGTGTGCAGAAATCTTAGTGCAGTTGGTGATGCATGTAACTAACACTTTGTAGCATGCTGCTGGAACCTTTGAACTATTTTATTAGTGTTTTTCATCCAATGCTGATGATGTATCTGGTCAATGGAAATATTCTAGATTATCAAGACAGTATGTGAGATCCTGGCACAGTGCAATTATACCCCCAACCAAATAGGATTAATTTGCCATTATCTGAAAAGACCTTGTTAAGGAAGATAGGAAACTTATTTCAATGGCATCAGTTTTTCACTCAGGCTTCTTCCGTATCATTTAAGATCTTTGAGTACCATTTGGTAGCCTTTCTCTCTTTCTTTCAGCAAACGACTCTCTAAATGATCCCACTAACTTATATCTGTGGGTTTCTTCTTGGTGGCTTCACAGCTGAATGAAGAGGTTTTCTTGCACTTCTACAATTTTCTTTGACCTTTTCAGTCAAACTACCTGTTGTCTTCTGCTCTTTGTCATTAAGGGAAAGGTGTGATGGCTTTTGTAGGAAAGATGCATCAGTTCCTATGAGCTGTGTTAAATCATTTATATCAGTGCTTATCAATAGACCTCTCAAGAGCCTCTTGTTCTTGACAGTTGCTGTTCCCTTCCAAACTTCCTCGTCTAGTCCTGTAATTCCTATATCTGTACCCATGTATAACTGAGCTTGAGAGGGTGCCTGTCTGACTTCACCTTATTTTCCTCAAATATTTTGCCCTCTGCCTGCTCTATTTAATCTTAATCTTAAAGGTCATATTCCAAACAATGTATTTCAAAGCAGAGAAATCAACCTTCAAAGGAGGCTGCTGAATTCAGCTTCTGCTTTGGAAGACATCAGAATCTCACATAACCTTTTTCTAATACGAGAACAGTCACAGTTATTGAAAATGATCTATTCTCCTTTCAGCAAATGAAGGCATTGAACAACCCTTATTTCCTAAATAAGCATTTGAAGTTTCTGGATGAACCTAAAGCAACTCAGAAATCTTAACAATTAGAACAAACTTGCAGAAAATTTTTCCTTCTAAAAAAAAGTATTTTCTTCTTGAAAGCTTGCTTTGGTTGGTCTTATACCTGCGTATTTAAAATTTATAAACTCATCAGAAGACATCGGAGCTGTATTCCTGCTGGAAAATCAGTGGATTATATGTTTCTAAATCATCTAGCTAACTATGAGTCGTGTCCCATGTCCATTTCCCGCCTCTTCTCCCTCCCCTTTTTATCCCATGACTCCTTAAGTACATAGACTAGGAGCTTCTTGTGACTTGTGTCTTAGGGGAGGGGTATGAAGCTTATTCTCATGTTATTTTTACCCTATGGCTTAGCAGATATTTTGTTGCAGAACAATGCTATGATCTATAAACACATCATAAAAAATCCAAATTGATGTTTCCATGTCTAGAGTGAAGATTAGGTTGGGCTTTGGCATCAAGACTCATGTGAATTAGGTGTTTACCAGTCAGAATCCTTTGTTTTATAAATAAGGGATGATACCAGTTCAGTTGTGAAAGGTAGTGGTGATGACCAACTTGTAAAATGTTGAATGCATGGTTGTTAGCAGTACTTTATGTGAAATTCAGGTCAGTAAGCAAAATCAGCACAACGTATCCTTCTTGTTCTTTTTCTAAAGTGATAACAGGGTCATAAACGTTTTGGTTTTGTCTTTTCATTGGCAAGAAGTGTTTTATGGTACTGTAAGTGTTGTGTCAGTCACCTAAACTATTTTTCTTCATAGTTGTTGGGGCTTCAGAATAGGTAACTTGTTCATCTATCTGATACTCATTAATTTTAGTTACTCTTATGTCATACAGTCTTTTCTATTGCTGCTAAAAAATCCAGCCTGTGGTGCTGCCTTGTATTCTCAAAATTTTATCAACTGAGTCAGCTGGTGGGCAGAAAGACTTCTGCTGCAACTCAAAGGCCTGCCAGTCCTTCTCATACCCTTTAACAAGTAGGAGGCATCTTGGAGGGAAGAATGGCTGTTTAGTAACAGAACTTCCCTTTTTCTGCCAGCAGACTAATACATTATCCATAAGAATAGTGTTTTATTAGTGTATTCTTTTAAGGGAATAAAATGAGCCAAATGGTCCTTTTGATACTGACAAGTGGAAATATTTGGGGAGAGGTTGCAATCTACTTTTGAGTCTTTATGGAGGATTTGTCTTTTCCCTTCTTTTTTTCCCCATGAAGTAAAAGAGAAAATTGAAAAGGAATTGCAACCACTTGGGAGCACCAGATTTCTTAAGAAGAGCAGCTTCTGTAGCAGAATGATTTCCACTCCCTGTCCCCTTTGGTTTTGGGAGGAAAAATGATCTAAACCCTGTGTCGGAGAGCTGTGATATTTGGAAGGGTGATGAAAATGTTTCGGGAGTGGAAGTGTCCTAGTGTGAACCGTTTGCTGTGTATGTATGGGAATAAGCAGTAGGAAGTCTAATTTAGAGATACATCCCACATCCTTCTGGTCCCCTTTGACTAAAATATTTCTGAATGAAATAAAAGTGATTTCTTTCTTCAAATATATTTTCTCTTGTTCTGTATGTTAGAGCTGTTTTGTTCAAATTGACCTTTAGTATGTTGTAAACTATCCCTAATTCACCCAAGAATAACTAAAAAAAAAAAAAAAAAAAAGATTTTACGTAGAATCACTTTAGGGTTGTTTTTTTTTGTTGTTACAGTATGCACAAAAATACAGGATGTCATGTTTCATTTGCTTGCACAATTTTTTGTGCTGTTGCATAATGGCAACTTTATTAGCTGAAGGGTAGGTATCATTCTATTGTTTTCACTGTTAGTGTGTTTCTAAATTGGTATCTGTATCCTTTTTAGAACTGAGGGAAGATGGTTTCCAGCCTCCAAGCTATTTAGTGCAAGGAGTGAAGGCTTTACTTACTGCTTTAAAATTATGGATGAAAAAGGAAGTAAGTATAAGTGATTTTGTTTGCTATTTTGGTGAGCTCTGTTTTGATTTAGAAGTAAGTGAAGGTCTGTGCCCTTTTAAAGTTTACGATTATTTTTATCTGTTAATGAGTACTGAAAGACGCTATGGAGAATATGTATTGCTGATCTGGGGAAGAATCATCGTGACACTTTTATATTCCGTGATGCTAATAAAGTCTTTTTAGACCAGTTAATAAGCTCTTGTATTGTAGCTGACAGAAGTAGAATCTTGGTTCACCTCAGGATGGGATAAAAATGCTGGAGGATAAGCTGGTAAGGTAGGGCTTTTTTCTAACAAATTTGTTTATATAGTTGATTCATTCTAGTCTGAAGCAATGGAGGGATGGAATGCCCTGATCTTTAGCTTTTTCCATTAATGTCAATGCTTTGGAGAGCACATTTCAGGTACACCTGTATTGCTGAAAAGTTGGTTTAGATTCAGATGAGGATATTAACTTCAGTTCAATACTGTCCCCGCTGAACATTGGCTGACTCTTGTAAAATCATTAATGTGTTGTCTACGCTGGCTTTGCTGGTGCTCTGCTCTCCAGGAAAGCTTGTTTGTTTTGGCACGGCACTGGATCTGGCCTAATTCCATGTGTTTTTTCATGTGCTTGAGCTAATAAGCCCTCTTGGAGCCTGTGCTTCTGGGAAGTGCTGTTCACTGACAGGCAGTTTGGTTCTGACTGAGCTTATTAATTCTAGTTTGTCGCTGCCTGTGCTTGCTTGAACTGACTCTTGGAGACCTGTTTGGTCTTTCTGCCTGCAAGTTCTCCTTGTAAGAAAACTTACTATTCAAGAGGTATGATATTTGCACAGTGCTGCATTCAACATAATGAGCTTGTGGAACTGAACATGAGGTGCAAACACAGAGGTGGTTACTCCTGTGTGGAATCAGCTAGGGTCCAGCCTGTGTAGCATTACTGATTCCAAGTGAACCTTTGCTGGCCCTCTGTAATACCTCTGAGTTGGTTCTGCGGTGTCTCTTTGTCTATGCCATTCTGGATCAAAGCTAGCTAGTAAGCAGTGTAGCAGAATTTACAGGATGTTGTGCCTAAACTGTTAAGCCATGTGTGAATCCAAGCTGCCTCTGCATCCGTGGCGTGGATAATAAGCTGATAATAAGACTGCTGATAACTGAGATCAAACATAACCTGTATAAATCCTTATTTTAATTTGAAATTGGATTGGAATTCCTCTTTTCTAGATTGCTGTAGCATTGTATTTTAGCATTTGTGTACTGTCTAGTAGGTCATTAAGTAGTTTGATTAATACTTCATCTAGAATGTGATACGTTTCCTACTCTTCTGTGGAAAAAAATTAATTACACATGCTGCATTCTGAATGCTTATTAATGAGACCCGTGAGTGTTTCCAAACCACTGGCTGAACAGACACTTCAATTGTGAGGAAACTCCACAGCATCAATGATCTAGCCACAGTGTTGTCTGCTCTCCACCAGCTATCATGTTTTGTACCTTGTGTTCATCTTTTCTAGCTACTGTTTCATAAATGAGCTGATCTTTTCTTTGCAGCAGGCCATGTGCGTGATAGGATTGTAGTTGTATGCAGCTGTAGATGGGAGGAGCTTTGTATGTTGCTATGTGATCTGCTCATGCTGGGGATTTCAGACAGATCCTGAAAAAGAGATGACAAATGAATACTCCACAAATGAGAAGCCTACTCATGAGGTTTCACATTCGTATCATGAAGTATGTCTTTTCAAGACATATGTGAATTACCTTAGTGAATGGCTTTAAACTATTTGCTGGAGAATTTAAAACTAATTTTTAGCAGGGCAGCAGTATCTTAATTTCTGCAATATTTAAAAACTGCCAAAAATTATAAGGTGCTGAGAATAGAGATTGAGTGCTACTAAAATTATTTTAGTTTTCATGTCTTGATTTGAGTTCAGTTTGTGCAAGGCTTTTTATCAGTATGTGTATCCTCGATTACTTTGGTGCAGATCATCAGTCTCTAGGTTAGTTGATACACAAAATAAAGATGATGACATATCCAGTCGTCTGACCTCTTGGACTTTAGCTCTGCTTCCTTCCAGCTTGCATAAGCAACAGGTCTCAGATTCAATTTTTCAGATGTTTGATTAATATACCAGTAAGTTTATTTTGGTCAACAGTTCTGTGTTGTTTAAAAAAAATATTAATAGCTGTTGTAAAAGAAAAAAAATCAGGTTTTTTTTTTGTAAGGACGGAGGGATGTGGGGTTGTTTATTTTTATTTTATCTTTTTTTGTATGTGTGTGTGTTTTTAGGTATTGATATACTTCATTGTGATGCTAGTTTCCAAAGATGGGTAGATTCATTTGCCAACCAGGACTTTTTTTTTGTCTGTATCTCTTGATTTAAGACAAGTTTCTTTTTCCTCTGTGTATTTCCAACATTCACAAAATGATTTCTTGAAGGTCTTGAATGAATCATAGCCTTTTCTCATTATTTTCTTTACCTGCAAGTTACATCTAACATACTTAGGCCATTTTGCTGCTACTGTTCTCCCTAGTACAAGAGAATTCCTCAGTCCCAAAGGCTGCTTGTTCCTTTTCCAAGAGATAGTATGCAGAGACAACTTAAAAACAAGTTATTTAATAATGATGATAATTTTTCAGACATGGCATCTGTAGGTATTCATATTTCCTGCCCAACCTTTCCTTCTGTCAGAATGTTAGGTGATATATCTGTTTGAATTTGTTTGCATATTTAAGTTGCTTGCATGGATTTTTTTTTTTTTTTTTTTAATAATTACTCTCCCACAGCTTAATTGAGAAAGCTTTGGCGTAAATAGATGCCTTTTATAGTGGCAAACAAGTGAGCTTGCCAATGGAACTTACTTTGCTCAAAGAGTTACTATAAATCATACTGGCAAAATAATGTGCTTCTGATATAAACTATGTTTGCATTAGGAAGGCTTTTCAGTATTTTTAAATCAGAGAAACTTTAAAGTCACTGTTTTAGAGGATTGCATCAGTCACTTCCTCTTGAAGTCTTCAAGGACAGGAAGGCTTTTGGGAGAGTGAAGTCCTTAAGTAGAAAGGACTGAATGGTCCTAAAATGACTAGTAACTTGCTGGAAAAATTACACAGTTTAGTGACAGAGGTGCTGTGTTCCCAAGTGCAAATGTGTAGAGGTGATGTGTTCAAAGAATGAACAATGGTAAATAATAGCAGCCAATTTAATCTTTCCTATAGAATTAATGGCACTGAAAAGAATGGTTATACCATGGTTATACATCCATGGTTGTGAGATTGTTTTTTGGTTTGTTTGGTTGGGGTTTTTTTTTGGGGGGGGGGGGGGGGGGGGGCGGGGGGGGCGGGGAGGTGGGAGAGAGCATTCATTTTAATGACTGAGAGGAAGCCAGGTTCAATGAAATGCACATACAGTATCAAATTTCATTTTTGAAATGTGGGTAGCTGAAAGTGTTTGTGGGATATTTTTCTATTTAAATAGTTGATTAAAGGGGTAGCAGAATTCATGTCAGTCATTCTGGTCAACGTGTGAGTGCTGTTTTGTCTGTTTAATTTTAACTGAAAGTGTCTTGGGGCAAATTTAATCTGTACGCACAAAATATTAAACATATTTTTTACTAGATCTAACTGTAGAGTGTTTAGACTTACTCAGATTGGTAACAAATAAATAGAAAACCTGTCTCTGATACTGTTTTGGAGGATTAAAGGGAACATAAACTGTTATGGCGTCCTATTTTTTTTTTTATGGGGAATGATTTTTTAATTGCTTTCTCTGACCTACCAGATTTTAAATAAGCTAAGAAGGTAATTTTTAAAGTCAAATGTGAGGCAGATGTCTAAAAAAATCTGTATGTTGGTTACTCATTATTATTCTTGATTTGCTCTTTAGATTCAATTTTTGCCACAGTGAAATTCCCTTAGTCTTTAGCTGTTTTGAAGGTCATTACTCTAATGAGGTTCTGAAGTGTGGCTCTATACTGACCATGGGAAAAAAGGGAAAAAAAGGGAAAAAAGAGAAAAAAAGGAAAAAAAGAAAAAGAAAAAGGAAAAAAGAAGCTGACTGCTGTACTGAGGGGAAAAAAACCCGAAGTGGTTGTCAGTATGGCTTTGTATTACCTCTTCTTTGGATTCTTGGAGATTCTAAGAGACGCTGTGGAATGGCTGGACTCGAGGCTCCCTTATGTACCGTGGGCATCAGACATTGAGGGATATCTGCTGCCTTCTGAAGCTTGGACTGGAAGCTTCATTGTGTGTGTGCATCTGTCCTGGCAGTCTGCAGTCATTACTAAAGAAATTAATGTGTTTTTTCCTTTTAATTTTTTTCCCTGTAGAGTTGTTTATTTTGTACTACTTCCACTTTTATCTGAGAAAATGAATTAAGTATCTTTTCTTCCCCCTTTGCATACAGCTTGTAACAGAACATGCCTTTGAAATTCCAGACAACATTAGGCCTGGGCATCTCATAAAAGAGCTCTCAAAAGTGATTCGTTCTGTAGAGGTAAGAACAGAGGCAATGCTACCTAACCCTGCAGGAAAAAAAATCTTTGAATCAGGGAATTCCACAATAGTTATGCTTCTGATTGACCATATTCACCTTTTAATTTATTTAACATTCATTTAATAGTAGAAGATGAAGAGGAAAACTGTTGGGAATACTAAGCTATGGGTATTTCAGATAAAGAAAATGTATAGCAAGGGTGTGTTTAAAAAAGGATTTTTAATGGTGAAATTATTTGTAGCTCAGTATTTCTTAAATGTTCTCACTTATAACTACTTAAAATAATTACTGTGAATATGTTGTTAAAGAGTTTAATTTGAAGTTCTGTGCATATTCCATTTTCCTACCCTCTTGTTTGTTAGTTCTGGTCCACTTGTCATCTCTTTTGCTCTTTTTCTTATGTTTTGTCCCTATTTGTTATATAGTCAGTGGGTTTTTTTCTTTCTTTTTTTCCCCTCCTATACCAGTGTTTTGCTCCTTTATTCCTTAATGAATATCAATTCTTGAAAAAATCTCACATTTGCACATGGAGAGAACAGTTCTGAGAACTGAAGAGAAATGTGATCTCTTGGGTATAATACATGTCTAGCCTCTGCTGTCTTCATGAATAAAACCTTATGTTTTGGTGGTAACTTTTGGCGTTAAGCACTACTATTATGGGAGAGTTTAAAAGCCCCAAATGGGAAAGAGGTTCAGTAGAACTAAGCTTTGTACATCAAATCCATAGGAAATATGTAGTACTTCTCTAAAAGGTCTAACAATTTTTTAATATAATTTACTTTTAATTAGATGAATAAGAAGCAGCACTTAAATATGTGGATTTATTCTTCTGAGGCTATTCTGAAATATGTGTTTTTAATTAAAGGAGGAAAACAGCAAACTAGTTAAAACTCAGGGAATTCTTGGTGTGTGTCCAACTTCACGGTCTTCGCATGAAACAACTTCCCCTCACCACTCCAGACGAAGGGTGAGGAAACTGCGAGACCATGCTACCAAAACTCCTTCTAATCTGGACATCCTGGAGCTCCACACCAGGGAGGTACTGAAAAGGCTGGAGATGTCACCGTGGGAGGAGGCAAGTATTAAGTTATGTGCAAGAAAAACAAAACCAGAGTAGATTTCTAATCTCTGTTGAAAGGGAAAAGCTTTTAACATGCATAAGAATACAGGGCTGCTACTCTTTGTCATATGAGACATGGATAGATTTGTTTTCGGTTTCTTTCTTTTGAGTTTTCCTGATAGGAATTTCTCTCTTCCTTAATAATTTTTTTGTGGAGGTTCCTTCAACCTTTTGATTCAGAAGGTGCCCTGAATCTGCTACCTACTTCAAGTACAGTTTTTGAATTAGGACTGCTGTAGCTATCAAGTGCTACTTTGAATCAGTTCTGTGAAGAAAAGGGAGCTTGCAAAGCCTTGATTTGGTGAGGCTCTGAGCCAGACTGCTTCTCTATGTGTTTTTAGATAGCTGTTTTTTATAGTTCAGTTACTGTAACTTGATTAGCCTTGTTTTTTGGTCATTTTCCTATTTCCTGTATGACTATGCCTCCTTACCAGTAAGCCTAAGGCTGCCTTTGGTCTCCATTGTGGGGTTGTGGACTTTGTGGTCATGTTACAAAGGTATCATGGAGTGAATGAGTGAAATGTAGTGTCTTGAAAAATTCTTTTTTTCAGGTTTGATGACCTTATTTCAAAAAACAGCAACAGAAATGGGAGGAGTGACAGAATGGAAATAAGTAGCTTTATGGAAGGAAATAAGTAGCTTTCTGAGAATAAGAAATGTTCACGAATTTAGTTGGGACAGGATGGACTGTCATAGTGGAAAAATACTGATTTGGGTCCTTATATTGATCTTCATAAGGCATGAACAAGAGACATTCATTTAGCCCCCAAAGACAGGAAGCTGAACCTAAAATTCACCACAAATAGTTAACCTGTGCACTTCATTGCTACAAACAAATGTTTAGGAGTATTAGTCATTGTCATTTAATGTAGAAATATATTATTCACTATCAGTATTGACTCGTAAAAAAAAATCATATTATTTCACGTGTTCCTGGTAGGGCACATAAGTGTATCGCCGATTGCTTCAGAGTGTATGCCAAATGTAAATTGCTTTGAGCTAAGAAAGTTCTGCTTATGGAAGGTTACTTTCCATTATTGATGTTTTACTGTCCTATAAACCAGTTCTGGGATATGAATTCCAGGGACCTGATACCCAATCCAGGAGTTGCCTTATCAGTTCCAAGCCCACCTTTTGGCTTGCCTGTCTCTACTGGTATTTCTTTGTTTTGAATACAGTGATAAACCTCCAAAGGAAACATAAAAGGAGTGTTATAGTGAAGTTGTAGTTGTTTCAGATGCTTCAAGAGAGTATAGATGATTCAAGGAAGGAGAAGATGCAGTCTGCTGGTTTTTACATCCAAACGTGTTTTGTCTGTGCTTTCTTCAGTTGGTTGTCAGGAAGGTAACCATCCTGGTGCTGAGTTTAAGCTTTTGTGGAGTGCAGAAAAAACAATTGAATTTACAGAAATAAATAATAAGCAACGTTGCTTTTATTTCTTTAGGATACTGCAAGCTCAAAACTGAATGGGAGATTTAACAAGCCCTTTCAGCCGTCTTCTACAGTACCTGAATGGCGAACAAAAGACAACGATCTTCGCCTTCTGCTGTCAAACGGAAGAATAATTAGGTACAAAGGGTTGATTGTGGATCACTTGTTCCTAGTCATTATGGTCTGGAGCATGCTAATTATTAATAACATTTCTTTTCTGTTTGTGGAGCTCTAAGTTCCCTTTTACCTGTAAGATTCATGTTAGGAATATAGAAGGAAAGTGTTGTCTATTGTGTCTGCTGTCCCCTAGTAGAGCCATGGTTATGGAATGAAGAGGAGGAGATTCTTCGCATGTTCCTTTGTTACAGCATTTCATTCAGTTGCTCACTTGGGTTAGTACTGAAGGGAATGCTTCAAAGTAGAAACGGTTGTTTTGTATCCATCTGTTAGAGTGATTCTCATTAAAAATATTCTGGTGTAAAACTTTGCATCTTTATGGAAACGACAGTTGTACAGGGAGTAAAATGGGAATATGTACAATTAGGAATGAAGAGATGAGCATAAGAGAACGTTACTGTTGTATCTCAAGAGTGTGATGATGTAAATAATGAAAGGAAAACAATTGGTTTGGGTTTGGAAGAATAACATGATTTTTTTTTCTTGTGAGACAGAGATGAGAGACGCCCATTTACAGATCGAAGTCTTTACACAGCAGATAGTGAAGACGAAGATGACAGGACAAGGTCGAAAAAGACGACTGTTAAGGTGGAAGACCAGCCCTCAGGATTTGAAGAAGGGAATGCAGATGCCCAGAAACCACTGAACAGTAAGCTTGTCTAAGTCCTATCAGTTGAACATTTTGATGATCTTGAAGAGAGTCTAACTATTGTGAAGTCTGACTGAAATTTTACCAAAGTATAAAGAGGATAAACTAATAGATCAGAGAAGTAATATTAGAAGTTACAACAAAACATTTGTCAAATATTATCTGTCTACTGAAGAAGCTAACAGGATAGAGTTGAAAAGTAAAACTTACCTTTTAATGTTAGTGCCATCTTGAATACCATGTACAGCATTTTTCAGAGTGGAGGTTTAATTGGTGTTCTAGATGAGTATTTGTTCCTTTTGGTCTGTTTCATAATGTAAGAATGCTGATTTTTCTTGACCAAAATATACTTCAGTGTGAAAAGTTCATCACATCATTCACTGTAGAGAATAAAAAATCATAATGTGCAGCTAATTTTAAACCTATCTTATATTTCACTTTTCTGTTCCATTTGGTGATTACATACTTGTTCATACAATTTTGTATGTTTTGCTAATGAATAGGATTATTCTATGCAACTGATCAAACATAATTTAATGTTAATAAAATCTTATACTTTCAACCTTTGTGGTAATCTACAAGGCTGGGGAAGAATTTAGGTTATCTGTAAAACACTTTTAACGCCAATTCCCAATACTTTAAACCATCCTTCACTAGGAGTTAATCTTTTCTGGTCTTTCTGCAGCCTCAAGCCTTCCTGCCAAGTGTTCGGCAGTGCTGATCACAGAGTGTATTAGTAAAGTATCAATATTGAATGCCTGTTTTCAGTGCTTATTTTTAATAGCACTGTCTGTGTGCAGTGACACATTGGTCCTTGACATAGCTGTTCAGCTCTCTGTTTAATTATAAAAGTCACATCCTTTCACAGTAGAGCTTACAAGGGCTCAGAGGGTATGTATTAGGAAACTGAGGTCAACACTTAAAAGATAACAAGACTCCTCTAGAGACTTACAGTTCCCTTAGTTTCCTGCACAACAATCTGTAACAACATTTGAGTCCGTTGTCAGCCAGGATAAAATATTTAATTATTTTTGTTAACAAAGCAATTTGTAATCCCTGTTGACTGTGCTTCCAAAGGTCACAGAGAACAGTATTAAAAAATTTGCACAGGAAAGAGGTCCCTCTTGGGTACTCATGAACCAACAAGGCAAACGGCTTGTTGAGTGAAGGCTTAGGCATATGTAGCGTCTTTCCACTTTCAAAATTAAACTAAGTAAATTAAACTAAGTTTTACACTTGAATCAAAGATTAAATCATACAGAGAAATGGTAGATTTTCTTCAAAATTGTTGCTCTTATTTGATACAGAATGAATATGGCAGTGTGTACCTAAATGTAAGAAATGTACTTAGAACTAGAAGTGAATGTTGAGATTGTTCTTTCAGAAATTGAGTACTCAGGACTATCGCTAATATTTTTAATTGAATAGTGAGAGTCTTCAAAATTCCCTATTAAAGATCACCTACATTTGATTATTTTGTCTTAACTGAAGGTCTACAGAGAGAGAGAGAGAAGATATTCTTCTGCAGAGAATTCCATAAACAGAACTACCTGTTTCTGTAACAGCTGCCACCTTCCATTGTTCTTACTGGGATTTAGGCCAAGAGGCAATGTCCACAGAGAGATGCCTTTAAACAGATCAAGCTCTATATAGCTTTGTGTGTCATGCCAAGATCCTGGTTCTAAATGGTGACCCAGTGTTATCAGAGAGACAAAGATCAAGTGCTGTGCTTAACAGAGCAAGATACTTTGTGTGGATGAGGGGAAGGTGATTTAAGATATTTTTTTGAATTCACAGTAGCTTAGCCTGATCTTACAGGTAACAACTGCTTTCATTCACCTAATTTCTGGAATATTCCTCCCAGTCTCTGGAAGCATGCAGAGCCATAACTTTATCTGAGGGTAGACCAGTTCATTTTAAAGTAACAATAGTAATTACCAAGGTAATTCACAAAAACAAGAAGCAAAAAAAAAAAGCAAGCCCCTACTTATATATTTAGACTGAATTTTTTTAAAGCTCAGTTACAAATCACATTCATGGATGAAGAGATGAGGGGTCCTAATAATACACGATATGTTGTTGTGAAGATCAGTAAATGTATCTGAAACCTGTATGTGAAACAGAAGGGTGAGAAGACTACAGTAATCTTTTGCAGGGGAATGTAGAAAGTGAGGGGGGAAGGAAGGGGTGGAAAGCAACTGGATGGGTTTTTTTGGTTTTTTGGGGTTTTGGGGTTATTTTTTTGTTTTGTTTTGTTTTGTTTGTTTGGTTTTTTTTTAAGAGGATTATAAAGGAATGCAGCTTCCCTAGCTTTTTGAACAATATAAGGCAGAAGGAAAACTGGGGGGGTATTCTCTGACTGCTTTGCACAGAGCTTGCAAAATGAAGAAGTGGTAAAAATGGACAATGGTTTGGCCGCATATAAGAATATTGGCATAGCCAAACTGGATCAGACCTGAGGCTCGTACAGTGTGTTATGTCATATATGCTAGTACCCAGCCCCAAATGAACCAGGAATGTCTCAATAATGTTAGGTGGCTTTAGCTGTTCAGTCTAGATCACGTTACCAGATAGTAGGCAGATAACAAATAATTTGTCCCTCTTAGTGGGATATCATCGGTTAATCTCTATGAGAAGGCAGGAGGGCTTCTGAAGTATGAGACTCTGTATTTAGCATTGGTTTTATAAATCTTAGTATTATCTGTATGTAGCTAATTATGTACCTGTCCAGTTTCTTTTCTGTCTTGCTGAATCATTTGCCTTCTTATAGGAAGACTCTCATTTCTTCTTAATAGTTTTGTCATTTTAATAATTAGGATTTTCCAGTTCCTTAAGACAGAAAGAAGAAAAGTTCCTGAGGGGCCTTGATGAAGTTTATTTTTAAATTGTGGTTCATTATTTACACATTAATTTTTGCCTAATATCCGAAGCTCCACATGTGAGCATACTTAGATACCCTTAGTTGTTCTTGCCTCTTCCTTTAAATTGTCTTTAAGTTTGGAGCAGTTTTTTTTTCTTTGAAAAAGGCAGTAGTCCAAAGGAGAATTCATTTGAACTATATAACGGTATTATTTTCTGTATCATGCGTGCTATTGCTTATCCTAGAATCTTGTTTGCCTTTTTGAAATGAGCCGAAGGCTTGAGTTAGCATCAGACATCCCTTGGGTTTTTTTGAGCTACGGTAGTTTAGAATATTCATTTTATTATCATATGTTGAGCATTACTTTATTTAGCCTAACTTCATGTACAGTGTTGTTGCTCATTTACTGTGTTTGGATATTCCTCACAGTTCTTTCTAATACTATCTTAAGTTTAATTAGTCTTCTCTAGATTTTGGTCCCAGCTGTTCATTTTATTCACTTTCTGATAACCTGTCTCATTCTTTTCTTTCTTTTGATTCTAAAAATAATTTCCACTTATGCACTTATGCAGTGTTTAGAAATTAATAATGTCCCTTGAAATATAATTGACGCCTATTTATGAGCTTTGCCACAGTCTACAATAGGAACAAAATCCTACTAGAATTGCAGTGTGTATAGGGTTACAGGTACACCTTTTATGCTTGCATAATTAATGAGTTATGAAGAATTGCGTTCTGTTTATGTAGTTTCATGTAAAACTATGCTGAAAGCAAACCAACACAGATCAGAAATTAGCTCTGGAATGAAGACAAGTGAAGTTAAAATGTTGGTTTGCTTTCACCATAGTTTTATGTGAAACTGTAAGTACTTGAAAACTTGAAAAAGTTATGTTGCTTTCTTTATCCACTGCCTTCTTGACACACATTCATAGATTTTTTAATTCTATTTGGCTTTTCTCCAAAAAACTTTTGCTAGTTAAACTGCATATTGTAGTCTTTCACAAATTTGTACTTAATTAAGATTTTTGGCAGCAGCCTTGACACAGGTATACAGCCCACTGACCTTGAGCCTTGGATTCCGAACACTTACAAATGTGTTTCCTACTCATGGTTGTTTGGGACATACGTTGTCTTTTAAGAGTACATGCTTCTTAGAGCTGCTCAGCTACTTCACGTTTGAGTTCTTTCAGCACTTAAAAAAGTAAACCATGTGGACTAGGTGGCTGATTTGATCGATTGCTTTGTCATATGCCAGTGTTTTTGATGTCTATTTTGACACCTCATTCTCTGATTAGTACTTTATCTTTCTACTAGCAAATAGCATATCTAAGGTTGGTATTTCCTCTCCTCCTCTTCCTTTTCAGGTCTTTCTGTGATGAAAACCAATGCAAGTACGTTGTATATCATCACAGTAATATTTTAATCTTCTTTAACAGGTCTGCATTGTAACCCTGATTGGCACCTCTGTAGTAGCACAAAACAGGCAGAATATGCCAGTAAAACTGCTTTATTTTTAAACAAGGAAATTCCAGGTTCAAAGAGTCTAAGACAAAGTAATATTGAAGATTACTTCTAATTAACTTTTTCTGAGGGCTGCTTCTCTTGACTCTAGCCTATATACAAAAGCAGAAATTGCCCAAGGTGCTATCTGTGGAGCATGTGCTCTATGGGAGAGAAAAAATATATGCTCCTGCTGCACCTGATTTCTCTTCTTCTGGCTTTGTCCAGTGAGCCACTCGAGGAGTCTATTGGTCAACAGTAGGCAACTCACTAGAGTTTTAAGTAAACTTGACTTGTGAATCAGATCAGTGTGTGGATGTGCTTTTGTTTACAGACTGTTAAAAACTAAGCATGTGTTTCTTGTTCTTTACTCCCAAAATAATTGTTAAATTTTATGTGTAATAAATGTTGGGTCTTATATTTTAATTTTTCTCTCCTCAGTGTTCTTTGAAAGTGTGAAATCAGAACTCAGGAATGGATCCTCAGAGTACTCTGATATTTCTGATTCAGAAGAATCTGAGCCTGATTGCACTACACAGGTATAGCTGGAAAAAGTCACAAAAGTTAACAAAGCAATTAAATATAATTTTGCTCTCTCTCTTCAAATTTATCTGGTCAAAGTTTGTGTTAAAAGAGCAATAACCGTATTTAATTCTTGTTCAAGTTAATGTCTCAGACTTACGGTTCTGCCTCATTTTTCATGTATTCTAGTGTTGAGAAAAATGACAAGATATGCTATCTTGAGCCAAATTTTATTATCATCTTTGTCACTAAAGTGGGGCTGGCAAAGGATGAGCCCTGTTCTGGAACAGGCGGAGTCTGAGAAAAGTTAGATCCTAGTTGCTTTGTTCATTTCTTCCATAACAAATCTAAATTTCATTAGAATTGTGAGTATCTACCTCAGAGCTTCATTTTAGAGCATGGTTAAATGGAAACAATCTTGTAGGCCTTCAGTTTTTTAAATAAGCTGAAGTGGCTAAATACTACTGAGGTGTTTTAGACTATTTGAAATAAATGGGAATCCTCCATTTGAGGGTCTAGATCATAGTGATTTCTTTACAACTAAAGAAATATAAATGCACACACACACGTGTACATGTATCTATATTTACACACATGTATTTTAATACAACTTCTAGTATTTAGAAATGTGCATATGTATATACAAATATTTTTATGATTTTTTCCCTTGCAAAATTGTGCTCTGACTTACTAATTTCAATTTTAATTGGATAGCATTAAAATGCTAATAGGGTGGAGCGATTACCTCAAATTTTTGTTTTGTGCTTCTGGAAAGCTAATGCTTTGGTGTTTCTTTCAGTCGTCAGCCTACTATAAGACTTTACAAGAAGTCTTCAAATTCCTACTTTTTCCATGGTGGTCAAGATCTGTTTTTAATATTTGTTGTCTTCCATCATTACCTTATCTAGATGTTGGAATAAGTGATAGGAACCTTCATGATGTGGCTTCTTCTGGTTTCCTAAACTGCATTATCAGCAACTTCAGCTCAGCAGGTTTCCTTTTTTAAGACACAGAATCAACAGTTATTCAGAAGTGATATATTTCTTCTTCACAGGAGAATGTAGCCAGTTTTGGATGATTTTGTCATTGAGTGAAATGTTTTATATTAATGCCATTTACTCTCTTAGTTCATTTTGGATGTATCATTACACAAGACAAATTTAAACATGCAGAAAAATTATTCCATTAGATACTATTAGAAATTAAGAAGCAGAAGAATATAGAAGGAACTATCTCAGTAGCTCCTGTAAATCCTATTTATGTTTTTATATTGCATCAAAGGAGACCTTAACAAAACAAGATAATAGCTTTATTACTACCATTGTGTCATAGTTACAATTTAATTGCCCATTTGTGTCACTTTCTCAGTGTCAAAGATTAACAAGCTGCTCTTGGAATGAAGCTGTTGTATAAAAACACCCCATCAAAATTCTTTGCTTGGTGATACGACGCACTTCACTCATTCCAGTTCGTTTTTGATGATAGGGATAGTGGTGTCAGTCTTGAAGGGTTATGATTCCTCCATGTTCTGATCTTCCACTTTCAACACTTTTACTGAATGTCATTTATATTCCTTGGCTTGAACAAAAATTGTGGCATTCTCTGTACTTGTTGAAAATAGATTAGTGTGAATTACCAAGATGGAACATATCTATTGTAGCCCTTGCTTCATGAAAAGGCATATTGAGTCACATATGGTTGCTCCACCTTTGAGAAGCTTCTGCCCATGAAAACTGTAATCTCAGCAGGAGCTGAAAAGCCCTTTCATTCATGAAATCAGACTGTGCCACTGTAAGAGAGGCAACAGCTGCTGTGCTTCTGTTCCTGCTGTGTTCTGGATTTACCTGAGAGCTCTTCACTCATAAGAGACATGCTGCTGCTGAAAGTTATCTTTTGTGAGAGCAAGAACTAGAAACAGTTACTTGGGGCAGGTTGTGTCCCGTGATGCATAATAGGCATCAATTCTGGCTGCTGCTTGGAATCATACTTCCATATTTTGTCCTCTAGTTTGAATATAGAAGATAAGAATAATCAATGCTCTGTTTAAAGACAGTACAATGATTTGTGCATGGTTTAATGTGTGTAGTGTTTTCTGTAAGAAAATGGATTTCAGAGATGCTTTCTATATTGCTGGAGCATGTACTCATCAGTGGTAGAAAATTTGGATGTATAGCATCTCAGTTGCTGTATTCAAATTAATTGCATTCTGAATACTATATATATATAAAAGTTTGACCTGGAAGCTTTTGAATTTTTTACTTAGCATAAATTAAGGTAGCGTCTCTATTTAGGAGGCATGGTGATCATACTGCATACTGTTTCCTCTTGTTTCAGCAGAAGGATTCCTCCACAGAGGAGTCGGAAAGCTCAGGTGATGAAGAGAAACAGGAAGTAACATCAAATTTCAAAGAGGAATCTAAGGTCACAAGAGACCTTTGTCAGAATACCCAGAAGCCATCCAGAAATGAAACTCCCAGTAAAAAGTAAGCACATTGTGGGCATTTGTGTATAAACTGTTAGACCTTTTCGCACATATTTATGGTTCTGCTTTTATACCAATGTAAAAATCATTCCTTCAGAGAAATTCAGGGTTCTGTTTTGAACTGCTTACTACTCCTTATTTTTCTAGGGAATGTCCTACCTCGACAAGTACAGAAGAAGAAGCTATTCAGGGCATGCTTTCTATGGCAGGATTGCACTATACTACATGTTTACCAGGTCATACTCAAAGCACAGACTGCACAGATAAAAGAACCTCTCTTCAGGAACACAGAAGCTACCCCAGGAGTCGGCATAAAGACAGACAGCCATCTCAAAGCCACAAAACAATAGAATGTGGTAGGTATCTGAACTAATGACACTGCTGCTCTCTGCTCGTGGACAAACTGCTCAGAATAAGCACTTAAAAGTTAAATTTTTGGATTTGTAGTCAAGTTTTTAAGTAAATCAGACCAACATTTAAAAAGGTATGTTCTTTGGTGGTGTTTTGGTTTTGTTTTTGTTTTTTTGTGGTTTTTTTTCTTTCTCTAAAAAGTAAATGTTACTTCTGAAAACCAGGACAAACTTATCCTGAGAGGTCATCAGAATACATCTTCTAAATACTGCCATCTAAAAGTTTTGTGGCATCCTTACAAGAGTGGCAAAGTTTATGGCTAGATTGAAAGTGTAGTCTCCTTATTGAAAGTGTAATCTTCTTCAGAAGAGATTGACAGAACCTTCATGGTTGTAGCTTTCACGGCATGTGTGTTACTTAGATACCCATAGGAATCTGCTTGGTGATTTTTCATATGTCTTTGGAAGACGTATTTGGCTTTACTCCTGAAATTCTGCTGTGACCACAGTGCATTAAAGGAGATTCTAATCTTGAAGAGGAGAATTCAGAGGTAATTTTTTTGACAGTGGCATTTTGATGTCTCTGGAAAACAGACATCTGTTGAATGCATTTTGGGAATGACAGACAGCAGAACATTAACACTATTCTCCTCAAAGGAATCAAAATCACTTCTTGGAACAGAGAGAGAGTCATTATGTTTCAAAATTCTTTGCTTGAGAAGGAAATGGAAGAGGATTATAGGTTTGCTGATGTGAAACAAATAGAACCCCACCAACAAATACGGTGCTAACTCAAAGAACTAATAGTATGTTGGTTTTTGTTTACATGGATAACAGGAAAGCCTGATGTGATGTCATGGGCTGTGTTCTGGTAATTGAAGCTGTATGTCCTTAAAACCCACCCACCAAATAAATAAATAAAACTACCACCACCACCAAAAAACTCTAACCAACAAACCACACAGACACATACAGTGCCTTTCCATCTTTGTAACCTTATGAAAAACAATATCCAGGTTTCTAAATTGTGGTGGGTTGACTCAGGCCAGCAGCTAAGCACCCACACAGCCACTTGTTCTCTCCCCCCATCCTGTGGGATGGGGGAGAGAATAGAAAGAGCAAAAGTGAGAAGATTCATGGGTTGACATAAAGACAGTTTAGTAAGTGAAGAAAAGAGGAAAAGAAACAAGTGGTGCAAAGGCAATCACTCACCACCTTCTGCAAGCAGACTGATGCCCAGCCAGTCTCTGAGCAATGACTACCTTGGAATACTGCCTTTCCCTCCAGCCTCTTCCGCTACCCCAGTTTTTATTGCTAAGCATGACGTTATATGGTGTGGAATATCCCTTAGGCCAGTTCAGGTCAGCTGTCCTGGCTATGTCCCCTTTCAGTCTCTTGCCTACCCCTAGCCTACTTACTGCAGGGGACAGAGTGGGAAAAGAGAAGGGTGTGACACTGTGCAAGCACTGTTCAACAACAGCCAAAACTTTCATGTGTTATCAACACTGTTTTAGCCACAAATCTAAAATATAGCACCGTATGGACTGTTAGGAAAAAATTCCGTTCCTGACAGACCCAATACACGTATCAGACTCCACAGATGAGGAAGATGAAACTGTGCTGCTTAGCTAGCAGGTTTTGCAAAACCTTTTGGTCTCTCCAAATTCAAATTGAATTGATGTCTCGGGATACCCTTAATTTTACAAGTTAACTGTATTGTAAATGTATTTTCAATGTGAACACTTCTATAGGCCTATCAGCATAGACCTTCCGTATGTTGTACCTGAAGAGCACATCAATGCTTAGAAACAATACAATCAATAATACCTGAAAATAAAGACAATGTCCATCTTTGTATGAACTCCTCATGATACAAAGCCATGGTAGGAAACTGAAAACTGTAGCATAACAAATAAAGTAAGCTGCGTTCCACATCAGTACATTCCAATTTGAACGATTATGTTCGTCTGACCTTCTTACTGTGGTATATGGATCTTTAATTAGGTGTATTTATACTGTGAGATTGTTTTCCCAGTTTAGTGTGTAGAACCAAGCAACTCTGACAACTTTTATTTTGTATCTAGGAATTATTTTCCATTGTATTTTCCTTTCTTTCTTGTTTTAATTTTAAAGTTATTCAAATGTATAATTAACTTCATATTCCTAGTTTTTTATTTTAAAATTTAAGCTTGTTGAACTTCTCTTTAGGTAGGTCTGTGAAGGAAGAGGAAAGAGACTTGGGGACTTCAGCATGGGCTAGACACCTGAATGAAGCTTCGAGGATTACCCCTCAGGTAAAGCAATACTTTAAACCTTTTGAACACAAAAATTTTTATAGGAAAAAGAGATCATGACGTTGTAAGTACAGAAAGCATGGTGAACAGGTCTTTCCACACTGCATATCTGATAATAGATACTTTTGATGCTGGTAACTGAGTATTATATTTTTGTAATGCTTTTTTTCATTGTTGTTGTTTTGATTTTTTTTTTCCCCTTTCAAACTCTCTTCTGTCATAGTGGCTAGTATTAAGATGCTCAGGGCACTATCTTGAAAAATAAAAAATACTTTATAAAAAAAGTGTGAATTTACATTCAGTCTAACTGGGGAAGCACTGTGTTGTTTATTCATTGTTATTCCCAACCAGAGGATCAGAACAAGTGGAACCTGTTGATAGTATTTATAGTAAAGATACTTGCTTAGGAAATTGGTACTGCCAAACTGATACAACCTTTCAACAGCCAGCAGGTAGGAGTATTTTTGCTTTCTGATGTCCAGGTGCAATCCAGCAAGGAATATGTAAATGAAAGGTTGTGTGTCTTGCACTCTGAACTTTTTTAGTATTTCTAAAATTGTCTGTATTAGAAGTATTAGAACAACTAAACAATTAAATAGAACAATAGAACAATTAAAGTTGCAAAACAACAGTGCTATTTAATAGCTGTGTTTTAACTGCATGCTTTTTAGCTTTTTTTGGTATGAATATCTAACTACATGGTACTCCTTACAGTTTGTAATTCCCAGTTTGGCATTTGTTCTCTTATCAGCTGAATATTGAAAACAAATTGCCTCTTTATGTAGCCAATGGTTATGGTATGGATTGCTATAGTGGCCAGTTTAATCAAGAGCAGTTGCATTTGTTTTGATCACTGCAAACTAAAACAAAAAAGCAGAGAAATTGAGTACACTAGTATGTGTAATTAATCTATAGCATTGCCCTTAAGTCCATATGGAAAAGCTTGCACAGAGATACTATACTGTATCTTATTTTTAAGAGGTACCTATACTAAAAGAAATGATGGAATCATAAAGTGGTCAGACACTGGTGGAACTGAAATATCTTTTTCAAAGATACAGTAGTATAGAAAAACTGGAGTGAACTTGTAGCCAGAAGGTATCAACTTCCACTTTTTTTCTTCTCCTCATTTCCATACTAGGATACAAGTAAAACTCAAAAATATATCAAGAAAGAGGGTGCATCAGAAGCCAATCATAAGGTTCAGGAAAACAGAAGTATAGTCCACAACAACGGCTTGAGTTTTCAGCATGGCAAGTATACACGAGACTCCAATCTAATTCAAGGAGAATGTCGGCTGAGTGATGGCAGCCTTAGCCCTGACAGGCCGTATGGTGAAACATCCTTGTCTGTACCACTTCATCCAACAAAGAGGCCAGCGTCAAATCCACCCCCTATCAGCAACCAGGCGACAAAAGGTAATGTTTATCTCTGTTGTCCTCTTGCCAGAGTGAAAAAAAAAAAAAAAAAAAAAGAAAAAGACTAGGCAAAGGAGCTTGTAAACGTCAAAAAGAGCTGGTAGATGCAGAAACTGAAAAAAAGACAGACCTTGAGGAAAAATATAAAATGGGCATCCTGTGAACACAGGATTTTGGCACAGAATGCATGGAGGCATAACTAAGAGAGATCTAACTGGGTGTGTGGCCAGGTGAAACTTTCAGAGTTACCATTGCACCTCTGCAGGTATATCTGTTACGCATTTATTACAGGGAACAGAACCACAACTACACTCTGAAACACTGGCCTGAATCAGATTTGTTTATTGAAGTGAAGGTTTAAAAGCTGTGACACTTCAAAAAATAGTCTGATGATCATAATATTTAGTTTTTAGTTTCTAGTTTATTTTCTAAATTTACTCAAGGGAATAACTTGCTTGAGCAAAATTCAGGAAGCACAGTTTAGGTTCTCCCCTACCACACCCACTGCCCTTCCCTAGACTGGAAACGTTTGTAAATAATATAATCACTTTATTTATGATAATGCTAGCCAGAGTTTAGGGAGAACAATTCCTGTTTTTTTTTACAGTTTTGATTTCCTGTTTGTTTCCTCCCAAACAGACAAATGAAAAACTACTTTTTTTTTTTTTTTTTTTTTTTTGGAAACTGATTCAGGTGAAAATTTTGCCTGCTTCAGCTTGAAAGCTGGGTTTCATCTTTGTTCTACGATGATAAAAGTTTGTTCTGAAATTCCTGATTGAAGTACTTGATTTCATTTTTCAGGCAAACGTCCAAAGAAAGGAATGGCAACTGCTAAACAGCGCCTTGGGAAGATCTTGAAGCTGAACCGGAATGGCCATGCACGCTTCTTTGTTTAATGTAGCTGCTACTTCTACTACTGCTGTCTTTCCTACACAGACCAGTATTGAGGTCAACAGAGCCTGGAGCTGCTGTTATTCCTCTGCTTGAAGCAGACTTGCATGTACCATATAAAACACTGCCTGATGAACAAAAACAAGAAAGAAAAAAAACCCAACAAAAAAAAAAACACAACCCAATGCTGCATTTTCACTGTGCCACACCTGCTCAGCAATAACCATATGGGAATGGGGAAATCTTCAGAGAGACATGGACTGTGAGAAATAGTCTCTCATCAGGGCTTGAATATCATTTGTTGCTGGTAGTTTCTGACCTAATTAATGAGGGGAAGATGATGAAGGTGGTTTATCAATAATTTATTTCTGATAGATTTTGACAACTTTTAAATTCATTTAAAAAACCTATTTATTTGGAAGACTTTTTTGTGGGGGTTATTAATTTAGATTTAAGAATGTGAAAGTTTTTAATTGTTTTGATAATGTATGTTTGGTGCAGTGGAGAGCCACATTAATTGTGATTAGTCTGGACTCCTAAATTTGATATTCAGGTTATAGTCTTAAATAGGGGTAAGATGCATTATTAATTATTTTTTAAATTAAGGCATATGGAATCCTATTTTTTTTCCTGCTTTTGTAAGCTATTGGTTGGGCTTCTGTTGACTTGCAAGTTGCATATTCTCTGCCAGCTTGATTACTTTTTGACCTGTCCTCTTTTATACAGATTTATTTATTTGATGGACTAGAAGAGACTCCTAAAGACAGAAGAATCTTCTTAGTCGGTCCAGTAGCTAACTTGTTTTAAACTGCACCCCTTTCCTCCAAATTGGAGTGCATACTTTTCCTCCTGATGATCTATCTGTGATGATTTTCTTCTGTAAAAAGGCTCCCTGAAATTGTATTTGTACAGGTTATTTAAGAGTTGGTACAAAGGAGGGAAACCTAATATGTCTTTTTGGAGGAATGGGGACATCAGTTAAGATAAATGTTTCTTCAGAACAATTACTCTGAAATAACTCATAAGATATACATTGCAGTCTTAACTTTTGGCATATTACTTAATGTAGCATGGAAGAAGCATTAAAATATTATTGTACTTTAAACACATTTTACTGAAGAGTCAGGAAGGCAGGAAAATGTGTGTTGCTTTCAAAGCTGGGCGAGACAGCCAATTAAAAGTCTTAACTGGTGCATATATAAGCATTAAGTAGCTTACTGGTATCAGAATGATCATTTGTGTCAGGCTTCATACAGAGCTGATAGCAAATGCCGATTCTGAATTACTGTAAATAATTTTGATTTAAAATTTGTATTTTTCTGTAATATAAAATTAAATATTTAACTTTTGGGGGATGGGGATGAAGGCGGAAAGGGGAATACTTTTACTTGATTCTGGAAAAAGGGCATTTTGCAGGGTCCAGCCAAAATGAAAACATTAATATGCTAGTGACAACAATACTGTTGGTTGTTTGGGGTTTTTTTGGTTGCTAAGAGTAAAAATACTCAGGCATAGCTATCCAAGTCATTGAATTGATTTAACTTTCGATACCAGTTTTTCCTTCCTCCATATTCTATACTGGAATCGTTTTCTCTTGTTGTGGCTTAAAAACAAATTCAGTTGGACTTTCCAGAATATTTGTGCAGAGTTATTTTTATTTAGGCTACATTATGAATGCCTTTACAAATTTATGGAAATAGTTCTGATGTCAGGTGTTTTTGATTATTGCAGGGTCAAAACTATTCAGCACTATGTTATTCTGTTTCTAAATTGAGAAACATCAAAACATAATGCAACTGCAAATAAGTCAGGTAGCTTTCATGGCTTTACTTCCTCTGGAGCTTGAAAATTATAACTTAGGAGTGTTTTTTGCAGCCCTGCTTTTACATTGTGTTGACTTGACTTTATAGTTTTGTGTGTGTGCGTATGGGTGAATTTTTTTAACCCTTTTTGTTTGCTAATTATGGTTTCACAAAAGCATGTTTTCAGTCTTTTTAAAATTTTTTTAATTATTATTATTTAATGCAAGCTATCAACCTTGTTTAGACTCTTGGGAACGGAGGTAACAAAGGATTTCTAAAAAGCAGAAGATAAGCTAAGAGGTACTCTACAGGTGCTGAAAGTGACTATAATTACTTGCTGTTCTCAGGTGCTATGTTTTCCAGATGGAGATAGTTAAAAGAGAATATTTTAACTATGTTCTAATATGTTCTCACCAAAGTCAAAGACATAAACTATGTTGTCAATATTAGTTAAAATTATATACCCATATAAATATTCTCTGTGCTTAAGCTCAAGCAAATGGATTAATGCCTGCCAGGCTTTGGAAACTGTTTTAGCTTTAGCATTTTGAACCAAACTGTTTCCTTCTTGCTGGCTGTATAATTTTTAAGAATAGAAAATTCCAGTTTAGGGCAGCAATCAGATTCAGAGCAGAGTGAAGAATGAGCTCTCTCTCCTTTAAGGCAGATTTTTGAGAACACTTATCTGAAATAGAAGTATGCCAGAATAGAATCTGGAGTAAGGAATTTTAAAATACAGAGTATGCTTTCTTGTACATGTGACTGGCTTATACAAAGTCTCTTTTCTGACCATCTGCATTATTTATCTGTATCTTACTATTGGAACACAGATGTGGCTGGACCCATATATATTATTTCTTCTTGGTTTTATTCTTTCTTTACTCTACTTTCTACCTTTTTTTTCAAAGTGGCTCTCCGCTGTCATGAATTTATGTAATAGTCTCTTCACAGGCTGTCAACAGGCAGAGGTTCATTCCCATTTTCTTCAGATATCCATGCTTCCAGCAGAAGTTAGTTCTCATGTTCCACCTCAGAACAAGTAATTTAAAAGAAATTGCCATGATAAGCAGTATTTTAAAAAAAAAAAAAAAAGGAAAAAAAAAAAAAGGAAAAAAAACAAAGGGGAAAAAAAGTCTCCTGGTAGCTCATGAAGAGGATGTGGTGACCTCACTTGTTTTATGTACTTGTAGGTAGGGATATTTTTATTGTGTTCTAGATGAAAACACTACTGCACCAATCTTTCTGTAGATGGACTGAACCTTGTGTTGTTGTAGTGGAGAGAGAAAGCCCTATTTTTTTTCCTTGCTGTCTCACTTGGGGTGGAAGAGGGAGGGAGTAGGGAACACTGACTGGACAACAAAGAGAATTAAGCCTGCTATGGTAACTCGTTTTCAAGGATAATCTTTTTTGAAAAGTTAGAGAACTTGGATTTGGCATACAACTTACATTTTTTTGTAGACAGAACAGTAGGAAATGAAATATTGTAGAGGTTTTCCCATTCTCTAAGTTCTCACGTTCCTGCAATTGAAAAAAAAAAAAGAAACAAACACGAAAATGGAAAGACCACCTAGAAACTGTATCAAAGACTCTTCCAGCAACTTTCCCTTTTCTTCTCCTACTATACTTGCTAATAAAGCCTGGCTACAAGGTAGCCTTTGTTGACCTCTGAGGTAGATTACCTATGCAACCTATAATACTCTACATGAATCCATTCTTAAAGACAATTTTGAAAGGGTTAGATGTTGAGAGATAAAATTGTTGCTTTCTGATCACATGGGAATTTTGGGGGTTTTGGGTTTTTTTGGTGGTTGAGGTGCTTGTGTTACCTTTAGCAGAGATATAAGAGAGCACAGTGTCATGATCACATTTTACAAGCTTCAGCTTTCCCTAGGCTTTGCTATATGGCATAAGCTACCTTCATTCACAAGGCCATGAAGTTGTAAATGTTGAAAATTTTTGCAGGGTTTCAGAGTCAGAGCTGATGTGAATCTTGCTACCCCCTTTTTGGTAATTGTGGAGACTAAGCAGAACTGAAGCTAGAATGACCTAGTACTACAAGCCTATAACTAGCGCCCTATTTAGGCTCCACATGCCCACCTATCCCTTCACACCCCCACCATGACGCCCAATCTAGTGTCTTTCCAGAGTTTCATTCACGTAATACTTCCAGACCATTAAAAGCTGTTTGTAGCTCTGGGGTTGAGTGAGCCCAGAGCTACTTTTTCACAGAAGAAATATAAACGGAACCAAGGGCCTTACTATTTGTGGTTAAACAAGATTAAAAGCTGCAACATCCATTTTTCCAAAAAAAAAAAAAAAACCCCAACAAAAAACACCCTAGTAACCCTCTTTGTGGGAGCATATGAGTGATAAATCATGCAGTGGATGGGAAATATAAGTAGCACTGATAAGGAAATGCATGTTCTTATGTTCTTCATAGGCTGCATTTCTGTTTGGAAAAAAATACTTTTTCTACTTTTAATATAAATTAAGCCATAAGAGTTTCATGCTGTGGGAAGGGAATGAAAGGGATCACTTTAAGAGATTATATTGATATGTATTGTCACTTCTGCTGGGAAATGTCTATTGCTGCCAATGCTTTGGTGAATCTTTTTTTTTTAAAAAAACATGGAATTTGAAAAAAAAAAAAGAAAAAAAAGGGGCTAGTTCTTGGCTATATTTACTAGTTTTGTAGTAACGTTTTGCTGGCCCGTTTGTCTTTTCCTCTCCTTTTTCTACTCTCATAGTCTAATTTCTATCTTTCCTTCTAGTGTCTCTGAAAATACTAGCTTGTCTGCTCAGTAGGGGTCGGTGTATGTGTGTCTTCCTTTTTACAGAAACGCACTACTGTGTTAAGTATTTGGCTGGGAAATGGGATGCTGCAGCTTTAAGAGCATTTTTTTCAATTCATAACAGTATTTCCCATCCTCTTTTGCCTGCAGGCAGGGAAAGTGTATGTACAGTATTTATTTTGTTTTGATTTTACTTTAAATTTGTAAGTTTCTATAAGTAGTTCACATTGATTATTCTAGGGGAGGACAAGTGGCTTTGTTTAAATTTGTATTTGATATTCATAGTTTCCACTTTCTGTACTTTAAAATACTGAAATTAAAAAATTGTATTGCTTATGTTTTGATTTTAGCACTCTAAAGCGTTTAATTTCTTCAGACTTCTGCTCATTTGCTTCAGTGTAAATACAGAAAACTGTACTGAATATCATGAGGAGAACAATGCTTTTCTAGGTCCAATCTCTGTGCCCTTGTCGCATTTTAAAGAAGAAATTTTCTGGAGAAATGTGAGAGGGAATATTCTCATACTGTTTTTTTTTATTTTTTCAAAGTGCAAATCTCATTTCAATCCAAGTATATTATATGGCAACTAAATGCATTTTGTGAAGATGTGTATATTCTTTTTGAATCCTAATATAAAAGGGAAGTGTAAGTGTTTGTGATCCGTCATACTAGCAGATCTAGAACTGTTAGAAGGGTGTCAAATGGTATTTCATGTTCTTGTTCTTGGTTTTTGTTCAGGTTTGTCTCATGCTACTGATGACTGACTCATCTCTTGATTTCCTTTTTTTTTTTTTTTTTTTTTCTCTTTAAGTGTGTGCAGTTTCTGGAAGAAGAGATTTCTCTTTCACACTTCCATGTACTTTGTCATACTTGGTTTTATCCTGGGTGACTTCTCTGCTGATTTCTCCCGCCACATGTCATCTTCTGGTTTACAGTTGTCAGTGTTCCCTCTTTTGACTCCTTATGGCAGTACAGTGTTTGCATGTGGGTACTCTACTTGGGGGTAATGGAAGCATTACTGTGTTGCACTCCAACTTCGTGTAATGCATTTTCTTCTGCAAATAGTGCTCCATGCTACTGAACTGTGATGGGCGGATGCTTAGATTCCAGTGATGGTCATTTTATGAGCGCCTTAGATAAATGATACAGTAATGGCATTGGAAGAACCAGGTGGCAAAAGGTGTTTGATTTGAGCATCCTCTGCAGCTGCTCAAGTTTACTTCTTAGCCTGGATTTTAGTTTACAGAGAATTTATGGTTGACTATAATGACAAGGAGATCCGTTCATGGACCAGGACTTCATTGTGCCAGGTGCTTTACAGACAAAGAACAAGAATGCTGACCTCATCAAACTATGTACTGCTTAAGTATAAGATTGAAATAGTTTAAAAAAACCCAACAAACTAGTAAGTTCTGTGGCCTAAAGTTTAAAACATGATAGTGTTGTAGATTTTGGGGGCAGAAACTTCTGTGCTGTTTCAAAAACAAATTTCATTTGAGTGGAGTAAGAAATCATAAGGAAAAATAATGATTTAAGTACAGGGGATGAAGATTAAATATTTATACATCCAGAAATCAGTTCATGCTGTATTTTGACATGCCTTTTCATCTTTTCAATTAATGTGTTAAAACTTACTTTAAATTTGGTTAGCCAAAGATTTGCCAAAGATCTGAAAGAGCTGTTTGTCTATCAGAGCAACCACGTATTTTGAAAAAGTCTTGATCACTGTGACTGAAGAACAACGCTACAACCTACGCATTTCCATCAGACTCACTCATCTGGATTTGTCACACTGAACTCACTGCACATACGAATGTTCTGGTCTTAACGTGATAGACTTAAGAGAGCGCCTCAGTGGACCACAAATAGAAGTTTCATACCCACATAAAAACCTATTAAGCACCTTTACTATTTGTCCTTTTGTTTTTGCCAGCTATGCTCCAGAGCTTTTCTCTGTGACTGCTGTTTGGTGGATAATAGGTAGGATAATACACTGGAAAATATGTGAAATATCTCAAAGTGCTGCTTTAAATGCTACTGGATAGCCTTCAGCACCTGGAGCTGTGTTTCCATTAAAAGTCAGAGTTTCTGGTTTTCTGCTTTTCTATTTGGGGAGGATGGGGAAACACTTACCTGGATTGTTCTTTCCTAATGGACAGATGGATTTTAAAGATTTCAAGGCTACCAAATACCACAAAAGAATTTAATTTCTAAAGTCAGGGAATGGGCAAGATACCCTTCTTGGAGTTGTTGGTTTTGTTTTTCTTCTTCTTTTTTTTTTTTTTCTCTTTATCAACAGTATTCTGCTGCTTTTGAGGTAGAGTACCCCCTTGTAAAGTGCCTACAAACTTGGTTCTGTGTACATTTAGTGAAGTTCAACTCTTTCTCTAGAGGGTTTGTCGTGACCTGCTTAAGTTGTGAAGCTATTGTGGTGGCTCATTAGTTAACACATTCAACCAAACCTTTTCTTGTTTGTTTTGTTTAGATATAACTTTGGATTGATGATGGAAACCTGAGTAGTAGAATGAATATGGTGAAGTCAATCATGCTGAGTGTTGGTTTCTATAGAAACTTTTTTTTATTTGTATAGAAGTATTTCTCCTGGGAGCCCTTGAAATTACGCTTTTACTGCTGGTAAGTAATGTCAACTGTCTCAAGCCAAAAGTTAATGAGGACTGAAACTGTAAAACCAGAATGTTATTGTTACTCATTCTGATACAACCAGGAATTTTAAATGCCTTTGTTTCTACAGCGGACAATGACTAAAGTCTACCTGCAGAAGAAATAGCTGGTGATCAAGACAGTGAATAAAGTTTGTCATTGCCAGAGCTCATAGTATTCCACCTAACAGCCAGCTAATAGGACAGTTTGCTTTGTCTAGACTAAGGTCTGATTCCTCTGAAGCCAATTATATCCAGTCTTTAGAATAAGTACTGCAAATTTCTGAAGAATTGTGTTTGGCTTAATAGATCTATTTATCTGTACCGCTCCTGCTGTATTTGCTTTGGTCTTGGAAAAAAATACTCTACTTTGGAACATGTAAGTCAACTAAAAGAACAGTATGCAAAGAGTCTGCTTGTTTGTGGTGCTTTGCCCCAAAGTTTATTTCTCATAAGAAATGTTTTATTTGCTGCAATGAGTGTGAGTAAAGTTCCCACCCATACTTGGAGAATGTGATATTTATCTGGAAGAAACATTTGCCCTTCAATCATACACCTTGGTGGGAAGTCATAAAGATGCAAGTCAGCTTTTTGTTCCGGTAAAACTAAAAGCCAACAAAACTCTAGAAACTGCTACTCCGGTCTCCTAAAACAGGATCTGGGCTGTGGAAATGTGGTTTAACTAGGCAGCTTTTTCAGGCTAGTATTAATTTGAAAAAGATACTAAATCATGTGCTTCATTCTTAAGTTGTTGATTACTAGTTACAGTGGTTTTGCTTTTTTACAAAAGATCTTTGAATAGATCCATTACAGGTCTGGCCCAGTAAGGATTTTTCTGTGCTTGACCTGCACTCATAGAAATTGTTTTGAATTCCATCCTGTGATGGTTACTGAACAGAGCTCTTCCCATGTGGTTGAAGTGCTTCTCCTCAAGAGGCAAATAACCTCTGTGTTCCCACCGAGTTACACCTATTGAAGAAAGAGAGCATTCTAAGAGTGTTTTTACCATGCCGACTGTCCTGAAAGTGATGTCAGAACTGGGTGGCTCAGATGAGGTTAGGATTGAGAGGAACCCTTTGCTTCTAAGTCCATATTCAGCCCAGGTCCACTGGGAGGGGGGGGAAGAAAAATCTGTGAGCTGTGCAGTGCGCTACTGCCAAATCAGTTGATCATATTCCAAAGACTGCTGGACAGCTGTGCCTGTCATAAAACTGAGCACCACAAGTGATGCTGAATTGCTCTAGTCTTGGGAGGGAGACCAAGCATTAAATGGGACATGGCATCTGAATGATCTCATTCTCCCCAGGCTTTTGCAGCAGCTCAGAGAAGAGGTATTAGTGAGATGCTTTGGGAAAATGCAAAAACATTGTATAACATACCTCTTCTGTGGCTACATGAAATTATTTTAGGCACTGGTTCTCTTGATCCATTTTCTTCAATATTAAGAGGGTTTCACTTAAAGGAGGAGTTCGGTTTGTACAGAAAGCAGAAAGATTTCCTGTTACACATCCCACAGTTACCCTATGAGTGAGGTTTGTAAGGAGGAGTGATATGTATTAGACCAACTAACATATTTGGAGAGTGGGAAATAAATTTAAAGTTTAGCGCTCATGGTTCAGATGTAAGACGTTTCCTCTCCACACAAACCTTGGCTTGCTTATGTACTCACAATACAGGGCCGCTGCTACGAACTGGTAGCTTATAGACTGTTTTCAGTAATGTTGCCATTAGTAGCTTTCTTATTTTAAAGTACATTTTAAATAGCACTTAATATAGTAATTGAGGAGAAAAATGATGTCATTTGGATGGATTGAATGCATAATATATGTAGTGTCTAGGAGATGTAGGAATAAGGCAGAACTCCCTGAGGTTAATGTGTTCAGTACATGAAAAAGCACAACAACTTCAAAAAGAGGATCATTCACAAGATTACAAAACTGAGGAGGTCAGAAATGCTTTAGCAGGCCACAGGATCTATATATGTATTTTTTTACTATACTCAAACTGTCTTCAACCATGGCAGGTACAATACCAAGTGTATGTGTGTATGTATACACATATATTTATTTATTTATTTATTCTGTCCCATGTTTTCTGTTGTCTCTAATTTCAAAGTTTTTTAAACAAATAGAATGTCAGCTACCAAACTTCAGTAATATTAGTATTTTTACCATAACTATGATTAAAGGAATGTCTTCACTAATCCTTTTATTACACATTTTAATTGACAACAAAATAGTGCTGTCAATACTCTTAAAATACTGTATTTAAATTCTTTTCCACTTGGAACATTCAGAGATTTCTAAATTTTTTCTGCACTGATGCTAACTGTCACTATAATCTACAGTTCATGTCTTGAAGAAAAAACTGAGTATCGTTCTGTGCCAGACTGTTGTGGTTCACTGAAAAGGACTCTAAAAGACTGGGAACAACACAAAAAGAAATCTCTGATCTCTTAAACGTTCTGTGGAGCCTGTACCTCCAGTCATTAGCTGAAGCACTAAAGCACAGGTTATACTATAACTTGAGATCTTAAAGATGTGATGTTGACTAATCAGATCAAAATGTACATAGTGGTAGAGAATAGAGGGGAAACCATATGTATAAAATGAGGTAATTTTTTCTTAATTAGCTGCAGGAATGCTAGCTTTTTCCACTGTTTCACCTGCATAGAGGAGTTATACTGAATGGGCTTAATACCTGAAATACATAGTCAGACTGTCAGGTGATAGAAATGGCTGCAAGTAATAGGGCCAAAATAGGGTTGATTTCTGGCTAGAAGCACCACGGTTTTGTTTTTCTAGGGAAGAATCTGCTTAGATTTGCACACCTTGGCTACAGTCCTACCCTTAATTTCTAACCAGTTCAGCTGCTGAACGTGCATACACTGATTTCAATGAGGTCTAAATTAATGCCTCAACTGATGTACTGACATATTTTTAAAGATGTAGCTGTGCTTCTAAGGGTTTTCAGGTGATGCTGCAGTTGGCCCTTTTGGGATCCTTGGTCAAGACTTCTGATGATTCAGAACTCCCAGTGCTCTCCTGGAAAAACGTCTTGGTGCTTCGCAGTCCAGCCTACTGTGGGAAGGAGGCAGGGTGATCCTCTCTGCTGCCTGGGAGTTGCTTTCTCCTATGCAGGAATTCATTTAACGGGAAGGCTTTGGATTGTGCTGCTATATCTTAACCTTTGTTTTGCTAATGTGATGAGGGCCTCTGGGGTGTACTGGTGAGGGAAGGGAGAGCAAGGGTCAGAGTAACTGGCCAGTCAGGAGCGGAACGCGTGCCCTTTCGGAGTCTGAAGCAGCAGCCTGCAGGCATCACCGAGACACCTGCAAAAGGCAGATAGGATTTCTCCCGTTTCGACTGGTTGACATGCCAGCTCCTGTGGGGCTGTTCTTTTCACCTCCTTCCTCATGTATTCAAACCCTGCCAGCCCGTGTGGTGAAGAGCATGGAAGTGGTGGGACCCCAAAAGATGGACATCACTGCTTTCCCCTGCGCGGGGGCAGAAGCAGTAGCCAGACTAAGATCTGACCAGTCTCACCAGGGTCTTTCTTAGAGGAAGGCTCCCATCCCCAGCCACTGCCCACTGAGGACTGCTTCGAGATAGGGAAGGGTTCTTCTGTGCTTCCCTGGATCGGTGGCCTCCCTGTCCTTTGCACGGATGTTGGGTTTGGCGAAGTTAAGCACGTTTCTGTGATAAACAGGACAGAAAATAATATGGAGGTATCCAAGCTGATAACTGGAATGGTGTGAACTTTCTTATCAATGCAACCCCTGGGGTCAGCTTGAGTTTGAGTATTTTGAAGTATTATTTAAATCTTCCTTTCTCAAATCAGTCTTTCACTTACACTACTGGCATAATATGAAGTGAACCTCTCCATTTTGCAATTTTGGAAAAGCTTTTTCTAAACCATTGTCATTTTGCTACATTTCATTCCTGAGTTGTTACTTTGAATGAAATTAAGTGGAATGTAGCTTTGTCCAATGTTTCAGTCACCTAATAACGTAGCAGCTTAGCCTGGAAAGCCGTGTTATCACTGCAGCACCGAATCACCAGTGGTTCAGTCACTGTAGTAACAGGACGGAAGTAGGTTGAACAGACACATTTCCTTTTCTATAAAAACATCTAAACCAAACATCATCTAAAGCATGTGACTTCTTTGAGAATTATTTAAGGATCTCTCTGCTTGAATTTGTTTATCAGCTGCTAGGCAGATTGGACTGTAATGGATCCAGATTCTGGCTGGTTTTGCAAAGGATCTGAACTGGAGGATATTTAGTGACTTTTTAATAAAAAAAAAAAAATTTTTTTTTTAGTCCATTTCACTACTCTCTTACGCTTAGGCTTGTATTCTGTTGCAACCAAGTTTGATGCAAGTTAAAAATCGCAGGTCTGAAAAATCTTAAATGGATTATTTCTATAGATTTTTAGTTTTTGTAGCTGAAGGCTACAAAATTTTACTGGGCATTTTAGGGAGCTATATTGATTTTTATTTTTTTCTCCACTTAATTTTTGGCTATGCTTTGCAGCATTTCTGCATTGAAGTACTTAGTCCTTTTCACTGGTGTAATTCTTGAATGTAAGCTAAGACATCTCTGGGCTTCCATTTCTACATTTTTCAAATTCTCCAAATCTTTGAGGGCATTTCTGGGTGCAACTGTTGCTAGCTGATTTTCCGGTCTCCTCAAATGGTATTGATGTCTTAAGGTGCTAATTAATGATGCAGTGTGAGCCCAAAGGTTGCCATACCTGTCAGTAGCCGATAAAGTTGAACAGCCCAAAAGGCTTTCAAATCAACACCGTCAAGATCATCATCAATAACATCAAATAGCTGGGAAATTAAAAAGGCGTAACAGTAAAATTTAGAAAAAGAAGCTTTTCTCTCTTGGAGACTTTATGGCAAGGGACTTACAGATCACTTGCAAACACAGGACCTGCATCACTGTTAGTTCGTAAAGTATCTTACAGGTATGCAGAAGAAAAGATACGTATTTGTGTGTACGTTTATGCAGCTCATTTTGACTGCTGAGGCAAATACTGTCTACACAAGAACGCAACCTGACACAGGACCGCGCTGTGTCTCTGATCTCTGGTGTAATCCACTTCTCTGTGTGACAGTACCTCAGCAAACTAAGTTTTGGAAGCCCATGGTCTGCACTTCTTATGCTGAATAAGAGAAAGTGCTCATGTAGAAGCAGCAAAGGAAAAAAAGGAAGGGACGCTGAAGATAGTGGGGAAAAATGGATCCTCTGATGTACATCAGCTGTTGTACAGTTCCATGCTAAGTCATCAGAAGGATATCCTGAACAAAACATTTCTAAAATGATCCTTTCTAATGCAAGATGCTGGGTTTAATAGTTCTGACATGGGGCATTTTGGCTATGTACTGAAAATGGGCAGGATTAACAAAGATTTCTACTAGCCCATCCTGAAGAAAGTGCCTGATGCCCTGTTCTGAAAATTTCGAAGTATGTCAAGTCAGTTTTTGACAGCAAGGCTCTGAACAGAGGCAGATCTGACACCAAGATTTTGTTTCTGCTACCTGGCTAGCAGAGTGTGTATAAAGAATTCATATAAACTCATTTATTCATTTATTTACATATTCATATATTTATATTACTTCATGTTATAAAGAGATCAGAAGATACTCTGCAATGCCATAATACCATATACTAACGGCCAGCTAGAAGGGGAGTGGAGACCATTGCTAGTGACAGTCTTTGCAAAAAGCCTTGTGTTGTTTTCTTTCCCACCTTTTGTTTCACGAGGGTGTTACTGCTTGTTCTTTGTAATGTCACCTTTCTGGGACAGCAGCTGTTGGACACTAGATGCTTGTGCAGTGCCTCACAAACTGATGGTGTTAACGCCTTGAGCCAGGATTATTTATAGTTTAGCCTTCTGTAATATTTTTACCCATGCTATTTGAGTAGAATAGGATTTCCCTTTCTATCCATTCCACCCCAGTCTCAGAAAATGATACGGATAACTCTCCTTCCTCTTTCCCTCTTCCTACCCTGCAGACTCAGCATGGAGAAGGCTGTCTTGAACAGACATAAATAGTTAGGAAGGATGTATTTCTTTGGCTGTGGGTCATACGAAAGAGTGGAATCTGCAGCAAACAAAATTATTTCTTCTGCTAAGAAGAAAATGTTAAACTCTTGATTTTTACTGAAAAATATCAATGCGAGGGGTAAGGATGTGTTCGTTACCTTTAGCCACATCTGCAAGCAGTGAGGAATGAAAGCTTTTACATCACTCTCAGAACATATGGTTTATTTTCTGTTTCCATTTTAAAATGTGTTTCTTGAGTATAGAAGAAAAAAAGAGAAAAATGTCGAAAAGCGGTGTTTTTATTTTTGAGCTGACACACAGGGGAAGTTAATACAATTTTAATGACCACCAGGAGGAGCTCACAGCCTGCAGCGTTAGCTTCCTGCCTCTGAGCTTGTCGGCATTTCACCGAAGAAGGAACTTCAAGTCAACGCACGGTGCGGCCAGCCATCCCCTTAAAGCTGTCAGTGCTGGCATTTGACATAAGAATGCACAAAATAAAACTACATCTGGAAAAGGCAAAGCGACCCAAAACAGAGGGCAGGTGGGACAACTTGCCGTGGGCAGATGCTGGGAGGTTAGAGAACGTGATGCTCCAGCGTGCTGCGAATGGCCTCGCTTATACAGGGAATCCCAGCTTCAAACTTTACTTCCTAAATCTCTGTTTTTTCCCTTGGTAAAAAAGTAAGCCGAGGTGACATAAAGACCAGCTGGCAACCAGAAGGGGGGAGTGTTCACATGATACAGTGCTTTGTAAAGTTTTAGTAAAGCTCTTTATAGGCGGGTCAGTAACTCCACTCTACTTGCTAATGTGAATGTTCCCAGCTATCCAAGGGCAGCAGAACAAATTTGTAAGTAAAAGGCTGGTAGTTGTTATTGTGGAAGAGATGCTTGATTTCAGAAAGCACAGATCTTCACCTTGCAGCTGCAAAGTTTCCTGTGTCAAGGACAAAGCAGGACAGAGCCACCAGCATTGAAATTGCTGAGGAAATGATTTTAACAACTTTCTGCAAAACTCCAGGATGCATGAGAAGAACCCACTGTCTGTCACATCTGTTCTGCTCTCTGTCTATTTTTGTACTCGTTTTAAAATCCAGTATTTAACATTGCCTCAAGACTAACCAGTTCCCATTTCACTGAGGCAAGAGACTAACATCTGTAACCCAGTGACTGTGGGCACCTTTCTTCTTGCTAAAATAAATTAATACTGAACAGAGTCTTTTTATCATGGCCATGTTCTTATCAGACCATCTCCCTTTATATTCCTTCCTTCCCCAGCCATTGTGGAAACAGACATCCTGCCCAAGGCATCGAAATCCACAATCTGCTGCTTCTTCTGTGGAGCCTCTGGATTTTTGCCAACGGCCCCTTGAGATGGTCCCAGATGCGATTGCTTTTTCTGTGCTACCCTGAAAATATCCGGTAAAAACAAAGGGCTGCACTCACCACAGTTACCGCTTTGGAGGCCAGCACTTCCTCTGCTGTCAGGGATGTACAGTGGGAGATGTTAGTCATGATGTACCCCAGAGTAACCATGACTGAAATGGCAGGGTCACAGTCAAAGGGATATTCCTACAGTAGAATAAAGCCAATCTTTTTATTGCGTCTCTCAGCTGTTCCTCGAATTTACCTCCAGTTCCCATGAATCCAGGAGACGTGTATGGGATGTCTTTCCCACAGCATTCTTCTGCGGGGAAAATGCAGATTCCTTGCACCTACGTTGTGTGTGAAAGGAGATCAGGTTTTGATACTGCTTTTCTTCAGGGGGGAAAAATGCAAACAATACTGTTTTTATTTCAAAGTAACTTAGACTTAAATAGCAAAACAGCCAATGCCTTAAAGTAAAACCGAAATGTTTTTTGACTGACTCAGTAATTTTTTTGGGAGAAGGTTGGAGGAGAGAGGAGGGAAGTGGAAATACCAACTCCTGACAGTTTTTGTGGCTTGGGTTTGTGGGGGTTTTGTGCTACTTTGGTAGGCTTGGAAATTTTTAGTAGTCCTGTCTATCAGAAACACAACATTATAGTCCTGGCTGTTACTGTAAGTAGTTGAAGATACCCATGAGGAATCAGGGGGGGATGAAGGTCTAGCAAATGCACCTTGCTGCTGGGTTTCCTTGTGTAATGTCTTGTAACCTTTTTCTTTTTTTTCTTGTTGCTTAGATCATCCCTGCAGCTTCCCTGCTTTGATGTAAGTTGCCTAACTGCCAGAGTTCCCGTAGCCTAAGAGCACACTTGTCTCCATAAGCGTTTGTGTATGCAGTAAAATATTGAGAAGGGTTTTAGCTGGTTCATCAATTTTTAGGCATTCACTCATTGAGTGAGGAATCCAATGTGATCTCTTGTGTGAGTCTGTGCTTATTGGTGAAAGGCTTTACTTCAGTGTCACAGGAAAGAAAAACTTCAAATGTCTCTTTATTGGGATCCATCTTGCAATCTGTCTGCCACTAAAATGAAGAGATTGGAGGAACGTGAAAAAAAGACAAGAAAAAAAAAAAGGATGCCAATGAAATCCACACAGATCATGCCTCAACCGCTCTAGAAAGCCATGTGTTGTTCAGTTGGGCTGAGGAATTGTTACCATTGAAGGCACTTTATTGCTACTTTAAATTAGGAAAAACCTCTGCTCTGCAACTTATTTTCCTAACAGAAAATAATTCGAGAAAGTTGATGTTGCACTTGTTCCTTGGAGTTTGCAGTGTCTTTTGGAAGAACGTTTATGTAGAACCTGAAATGAATGCAGCTTTTCAGGACTGCAACTAATTAGGTTATTCTCCCCCATGTCTCCTCACCAGTCTGCAGGTAAATCCAGCCAGCTTTCTGAGATCCAGCTCATGGCTGTCCTCAGGGCCACGCAGTAAGTTTGTGTCATGTTGGGGATGTGTGGGCATGTTCAACATGGCCTTCGTGTTTATTTCCAGAAACAGAAGTGTATCTCTGTGGCATCTGTTCTGTTAAATATTGACTTTCTATCAGCAGTGTTGGAGGTAAGGAACCTCCCTGGAAAGATCAGCTCATGGGGATTTGCGTGGCATTTCTATGGCCAGAGCACAGTTTTTTTTAGTTTGTTTTTTGTTTTAAGTAAATTGGGACAGAGATGCCTTTTGAAGCATCTCTTTATACAAGGCAGGAACATTGCTTTGACGAAGCCCAAGGGCTGATAGTCAGTCCTTTGTATGCAAGACTGATAAAGCAGAGTACCTTAGTGACTGATGATCTGAGATCCATTTTAAAGGGTGTCTGCCTTTTTGTTGTTACTCTTCAGAAATATCCTGACCTTGCAGACTTACAGACAGGCTTTTCGTAACAAGATGTGCAATGTCAGCACCAGCCAGAAACATAGTACTCTCTGTAAGCAAATGTCCTGAAATAAAAGGCCAGAGGTGGCTTGTAAGGAGTCAGTGAGCTTGAGTCCAAAGCATGATGAAAACTTTCACAGGAGAGGAAATGCAAGAACTAAATATGGTGGTCCCTGAAAAACTGGTGATAACACCTAAATGGAGATGCAACCAAGAAGGATGTAAGTATACTAATGCCTTTTGCAAGCACAGTGGTAACACAAAACCAGTCTACAATGGTTCCATGTGGCAGGGGCTTGATGTTTTTTGTGTCAGAAGGAAGACTGCCTAGCCTGGTGTTTTGCGTAACACACTGTAAAATGCCATTAGGTGAGCCCTGTAACCATCCCCCTACCTATCACATGAGCCTATGGCATATCTCCTAAGGAGGCATCTTCATTTGAAGTCATTTACTGCTGAGGACGTCCCATCTCAACTGGTCATCTTTCTGACAGCTAACTGCTCTCCCCGATTCGGCACTGGTGTGAGGTATTGGGTTTTGATCTACAGGCCTGGGTCTGTGTAGCTGTAAGTGAGCATAGGTGCTTACTGGTGCAAATACTTAAGACAGGGAAAGGCAATGGGAGCTGGTTACAGAAATTTTCTGTGTAAAGTAAGAAAAGTCATGCTGATAATTTTGGCAAGTTTGAGTAATTGGACTGTAGGAGGCACAAAAAGAGGGATATTTGTTAGTTAACTGCTTTACAGAAACTTTGTCTTTCCAATAGCAGGGAGAACATTTTGAGGAATGGATGTGCGTATAAGAAGCAGTGTATTGTAGTGCCATGTCAGAAAATACATATTTTATAAAACAGGAGCTGGAGTACCTTGTCTTTAGACTTCTGCCTGCAGGTGGCTGCTGCCCTGCTGGTGGTGATCTGGTCCATGTGCTGGCACTATGCTGTTCGCTGTATTTCTGGAGTAAAAGTAAGCTCCGGTGATGTTCCTGGCTGTGAGCTAAGTTTGTGGACAGGTAGAGGAGAGCCGATGGGAAGGGTGGGTCTCGAAGGGCTGACCCATCACTTGATGAATTCCTCCTTAGCCAGGCTCCTCTCATGGGCTTGTCTTCTTTGTGGAGGTCCTGGGTCTGGGATTGCTGCTGATGGCAGGAGGGGTAGCAGTACACACATTAGCGTGAAGCAGAGGGATGGCTCAGGGGCCTGGCAGTCCCCGGCTTCTGGGGTGCAAGTGTGTTTGTGACTTGGTCCAAGCAAACCAAGCCTTTGCATCTTGTTGTAGCCAAATATTGCAAGGGGCACTTTGCGTCTCTGTGCTCTTCCTCCCTGCAAATGGTAGGAGAGAGAACATCTCCCAGCGACCTTTAGTGATGATTTGTATCTTCATAGATCTGAACTCTGTGTAGGCCATCAGGTGCACTGTCCCCACAGAGCTATTGATTATGCTGAATTTATCTTCGTTCTTTCATTTTGGAGACTTTAATACTAAAGGCAAGTATAGGTCTGATGACTCTGAGAACTGTAATCTCTTTATCCCATAAGAAAGAAAACAAATGGGCCCCCTCTGTTTATTCCTGACTACTTCTGCCAAGGCTTCAGTGAGGAAACCAAGCATGTGGATGGGAGCTCTTGCCCCATCTTTCATACACTTATGTTCCCCAAACTACAGCAAAGGAGAGACGTGCTATTGCCTCGTGTCATAGACGTAGTGCTGTGCTAAAGACACCAAAAGCAGCTGACTGCAGAGCAGGACCTCTGCCTGCATCCCTGGGTCCCCAGCTTGGCAATCTGATAGCTGGCTGTGGTTATTTCATTTCTAGGAAAGAGGCTGATGCTATTGACCCTGAGCTATTATTTGCCTAATGAAATACAGGGAACTGAGGGGTGGGAGCTAGATGTGAGGATCTGTGGCTTGCTGTCTTTCCTTCCCCTCCTTCCCCAGAAGAGTTTTGCAAGAATGCCTCGGCACTGCCAGAACACTAGTGCCGATGGCTGGTAGCAACGTCCCTGCTCCTAGGGTGTCATATCCTGAAATGCTCTGTGTTGGGTGTCGTCTCCTGAAATGCTCTGTGTGCTGTCTGCAGCCCTTACAGATTGAAACCACACAGGTGGTGCCTTCCTGCCTGGCAGAGGAGCTACGGTCTTAATACTCCAAGGACCTTTGCAACAAGACAGTGTTTTGCTAGATGCCTCAGCCATTCATTAATGGTTCTAGGCAGCCCCTCGCATCTGGGGCACTGCCTGTGACGCTGAGCCTGGCTGTCACCTTGGCTTTGTGGCCCAAGCAGAGCAGCCTGCCCATTTTGACAAGCCTGTGCAGCTCAGAGCATTGCACTATAGCAGGCACCAGGAAGGTACGGCCCTGCCCGCGTCCTGCCTGCCTTCTCCCCAGGGTGCTGCGTGGGCTCGGCCGCGAGAGCGGGTGCTGGGCCAGGCGGGCTCTGCCAGACCTGCCTGCTCCAGCAGCTATTGCCACTGAAGGCAGAGGGAGGCAGGTCGTGTATCAAACAGATTTCTGGATAGCGCGGGGTCGTCTTCTGTCAGAAAACCCAATTGAATTTGCAGATCACAAAGAAAATGCCGTCTGCCTCATTAGTGAGCTGCAATCTGTTCCTTCTCTACCCCCCCAGTTATATTCCTCACCAGGGATTTATTGTTCCTTTTCAAGCTGATGTTTTAATCTCCTATTCCCCCGTCTTTGCCCCTCTCATTTCCCTTTCCAGAGCTGCTGCTCTTACTTTTGTCTCTCCTGCCCTTGCCAGCTGGAGCGAGACACTTGCATGGTGTTGCACTCAGGAGTGCCTTTAACTGCCCACCACTGCTAGCTGCCAAAAGAGAGGAGATGCCCTGTAAACACAGCAAATGAAAATACTGACACAAGGCTGCACAGGTCCTGCCCTTTCCACAGCGATCCTGTGGCCAGGCATTAAAAACACGAGCTGGCAGGCTCCGGGGTTTTCAGGAGACATCAGAAAGCTGGGCGGCTGTTGTATCTGTGCTTGCCCCGAGATCTGTGTAAGACAACTCGCATCAAAGCGAAACAAGGAAGGAGAATGTACATATTTTGCATTGCCGTTGCACTCACAGAGCTTGGCCAAGGTCTGTGGCATCTTCATGCTCAACAAGTTCTTGCTCTGAAGAACCTACAGGAAAGTAGGATGAAAAATGGCCCTGGCTGCTTGCTTTGCAGAGATAAATAGTTGGTGGCAGCTGAAAACGAAGCCTTTAGTGACAAGGCCATCTTTCCCTGCAGGTAGAAGCAGTCTGGGAGAAAGGGCTGAGACATACTGCATCTGAAGAGCTCCCGTAAAAGCCTAACAATTACATATTTTGGGACATGTACCCTTGTACTAATAACTAAATAGTTATGCCTAAGAAGGCCAGCGACGTGGTACAGCAGGGACATAGTGTTTGCACTCGAGTGCCAAATCTACACCCCTCCTCTGTGCTCCAATGTCTTCGGCGTGTGCTGTACAACAAGTCCTTTCTCTCCTAGATAGGGACGCATTTCCTGTGGTTTGTCCTCTGGTGCCTATTTCTCAGCTTTTCCTGCCGAGGGGACACAAGCCTCCAGTGATGCCATCAGCTGGAAGCGAGCGAGCGGCCACAGCGAGCCCACGTCGCCCCAAGCTTGTCCATGTTGGCTCCGCAGCCCCGGCGGCGCGTGCCAGGCGTTGTGCAGCTGCAGGGCTCAGCGCCAGCGGCGAGGTCTCTGTCTGCGCCGCAGAATGCCTGATTCAGCAGCAAAATCCCCGAGCTGCCTCCAAGCCCTCCTGGAAAAACCATCTGCAGGCATCCTGCTTGGGTGGGAACATGCGGTGCCGGACGTGCCTGCCAGCTCGCCCTGTCTGCCGTGCAGCATGCGGCTCCCCGGGGACGGGGCAGACCCCAAAGGCTTCACCTCAAGCGTCCTGGGCTCCTCGTGGCTTGAGGGCATGAACAAAGCGCAAGCGTTTGTGTTCCTCTTTCCTTCCTTTCTTGCCCTGCAGGTCTAACCCAAAGCCCACTGAAACCTGTGGAAAGACTCCTGTTGGCTTTCCCCTGTCTTGGGACTGAAATTGCTGCTTGCTTCTCTGTCAGCTGCACATCTGTAGTCTTCTGCTAGTGCCTTTTTTAATTAGATTTCCTAGGATAAAACAAAAAGAATATAGGGGAGGAAGGGGGAAAAGAATACAATAAACCTTTTCCTTCATCTAAAACAGCAGTAGTTGGCTGGGGAGAGATGAGATTGTTACAGGGATTGCCTGAACGCAGTAGCCTGGTATCCTCTTTACCTGGTGCTGAGTGGCCACAAAAACATCAGGACCAGTTAAATGCATCTGGGATAATCTCTTAGTACTGTTGCTACTGTCTTCTCTCTGTTGATATGCAGGATATGTTGCGTCTTCTTTCTGGAAGTGCTTTATGGAAGTACAGCAAGAGGCTAAATGTGTTTTGCGTGTCCGCACGGTCGCACAGTGTATGGCACATTAGTCTGGGACTGAATGAAACGCACCGTTTGATCTGGAATGGAAACTTTTTCCCAGCTTTTTGCACCAAACTTGTGTTAGGGTGCCTGGCAGGTGGTGGCCAAAGCGACACCAGGAAAGGAGAGGGCAGCTGTTTGACAACCTTGGCCATGATGGGTGAGTCCAGCGAGCAACACGGACCATCACCTCCCTCTTCATGTGTCCCCGTGCCTCTCCAGGGCTCAGCACCGATGGGCCAGGTCAGCTGTGAGCAGGGGCCATGCCTGGGTGGAAAGCAGGTGGCAGGGACCAGCAGCTCGTGCTGGTTGTGGTGAGGTCTAGGGACGCTCACCATCACCGCTGGTTGAAAGCAAGCACTCTTGGTGGCCCAGAAGTCCAATCCTGAACAGGGATGAGGAGCATTCCTGACACCTAGTTAACTCATCCTGGCGATCGTGCTTCAGTCCCAAGCTTTGACAAGCGCAGAAGCCCAAACTCTGGGCAGAGGCCTCGTGTCCCTGAAAACCCATCTTTGCGTGGCAGGGGAGGCCCACAGGGTTCACCGGCACTGCGACAGGGAACGAGGGCTTGGCCCCGGCTGCGCAGTCGCTCCCCTTGGAAGTGTTTTTCCGTCTCTGGAAGCAGCACCTCAGCCGGTGCAGATCGTGCTGGTCCCAGTGACATGTGGAGGCTGTTACATGCTTACATTCATCACAGCATGCCAGTTTATTTTCTTTCTGCTTAGCTGTTTTGCAATGCTTTCCCAATTAAATTGCTAATATTTTTCATAATTACATTTGAGCAGCTGCATCTGTCTGGAATTTGTACAGATGTCCTGAATTTTGCAATATTCTCACTCGCATGGAGCACCTCTCACAAACCACTCGCTCAGCAGAGAGGATCCTGCAAGCCAGCCAGCACTGCTGATAGTGCCGCAGCCCCTGCCAGAGCAGAGAGCTTCCTCAGGTGAACAGCCTCCTCGCCCCACTCCGCCGGGTGAGCGGCAGTCCCCCTGCACAGTCCCCCTGTCCTCCTTGTCTTATGCGGCAAGTCTGCTGGGGACAGAAACGAGCAGAGGTTTGACTTGCCAGTGCCTGCACAGCAAGTACCCCCAGGACGGAGCTGTGTGGAGAGAACAGGGGCCAGGGATATTCTGGCCAGTATTGTTTTAAGGCACCCAGGAGAGGAGCCGAATTCAGGTCTTCCATGTTCAGGATGGCAGCTCCTTGGTGCCGGCCATAGCGACCCCAAATCCCAGTGCCTCACGTGCCTACGGCCCCATCCTGCAATGGAAGATCCTCCCTCCCTTCCTCTCTCCACACGTATGCTGTGTCCCTGCTGGGCCACAGCGACAAGGAAAAAACCACATGTGGTGTTTCTTCCTTTGAGTGGCCGGCAGCGGAGCCTTGCTGGGCTGCCCTGGCCCGGTGCTCAGTGCTGTGCACAAAGGAAACCTCCTCCGGAGATGCCCCACGGCGCTCAGATTTGCCTCTGAAGCAGGAGGTGCAGTGACCTCTCTTTCAACATGAATAATCGCAATTGTAGTGCCTGCCCCTCCAGTGATGCAGGTCTTTATTAGACCTGACTGGGGTCCGTAACCTCTGCTGGCTGCAGGTTCTCCCAGCTGCCGGCATGCTGTGTGAAGTGCTGTTTGTATTTCCTTCTATTCATGCTAACCGTACCTGCCATGAATGATGCAATCATGCGAACAAGAAGAGATCATAGGGAGGTTCAAAGTCCAGGACGGAAAAAGGAGAGAGAGGAAAAAAAAAAACCCAAAACAAAAAACAACCCAAAAATAGAGTTTCCAAGGCTGGAGGTCATTTGGGTGTGGGGCTCAGGGGACATCAGAGACATGCTGGAGCCTCCAGGCTGGAAGGGAATATCCACTTGGTGCCTTTCACGTGCCTGCAGCTGTCTGTGCTTGAGCCATCACAGCCCGCAGCTGTGTTGGGTCCCCTGGCTTCAGGGAAACCTGAAGTGAAGTGAAGTGAAGTGAGTCTCTGGGGGCTGGTGGAGCCCTGGTTGCTGGAGAGGGAGGGGTGGCCAGGACCATCACCAAAGGCAAGTACAAGCTTATCTGTGTGGGGAGACATGAGGCTGGACTCCTGCGGGTCTCAGGAGTGGTAGATGATATGGCTGTGGATGACAGCCATAAGCGGTGGCTTGGGACGTTCAGGGTGGACATTGGGAGAAGCTTCTCCCCAGGAGGGTGGTGCAGCACTGGACCAGGTTGCCCAGAGAGGTCAGGGACCCTCTGACCTTGAGCAGTTTTAAGACTCAGCTAGACAAAGCCATGGCTGGTCTGAGCTAATTTTGGCAACGGTCCTGCTTCTTATGGGAGGCAGGACCAGAGGCACCCAGAAGTCCTTCCCAGCAGGTACTTCTACAACTGTACTTACATTAAAATTGAGTAAACATGCCCCTGTGTTGACTTAGCCTTCCCGGTGAGCGTGTTGATCTGCTTTTGTTGACACGCTCATTCCTAGAATCTGATTCTCACTAAATACGAGTGAAAACGGGAGGTGGCCTGTATGTTACCTGAAAAAACATGCGAGCTGGGTTTTTGGTTAGCTTCTGATGCCATCCTTCAGGCTCTGGGAAAGCTGGCAGGGGCTGCACACTCATCCCCGTGATGACACGGTGCCTAATGTCACCCCGTAGCAAGCTCTAGAGATACAGTCACTGGGATAAGACTCCTCCTTGTGATCAGGAGCCTAATGGCCCTTCAGCACGTTTCTGCTATGTCTCTGCACTTCAGCTTCTGCTGCAGGTAAAACGAGCTGCAGCTAGTGAGGGCGTGGGGAGTCCAGTGCCAGATGTTCATTCCCTCACCTCTTCTAAACCGTGAGACATAATAACGTGTTTCTGCTTCACTGCAGACGCAAAACAGGACCTTTGAGGGATTTGTGTGCGCAAGTGGAGATACACCTTTCAGAGCAGGGGTTAAAGCTCTGCCCGAGCTGCTCCCAGCATGGAGCACGCTCCCCTCCCCTCCCCTCCGATAAGTGCCACCCGTAACCGAACCTTCTTCCCGCTCCCGTGCCCCGCCAAGACCCTTGTCTGGCAGCTGCCAGCACAGCCCATACCCACAGCTGGGCTAGAGAAACCCTGTAAGTGCTGGCAGGGATGAGCATAAGTTCCATTTTCCTTCTGGCTGGAGGGTTTGCTGTCTTTTTACAAGGCACCGCTCCCTGTTACCTGGGACGGGCCACCAGAAACTCTGGACGTGCATTCCTGTATTGTCTCACGGGGGATGAGGTAGCGGTTCTGGTCAGAGAAAGCCCTCCTTGTCCCCCTTCCCTCCATCAGAGGCATGGGGAATGGTGAGCAATTAATCTGAAACTCTGAGTAGTAAAATATAAATCCCCATAGCCTGAGAAATTCTGGATTAGAGCCAGAAAGGGTTAACGAGGAAACATGTTCCCTCTAGCACAATTGTATATTTGGCTTATATTTTAATAAATGAGTAACAGCTGAGCAGAGAGGCCAAAAGGAGAAAGTCCCCCCACCCTGAGGTACGTTCAAGGCAGAGTTTGGGCTGCATGGGAGTCAGGTACCGGAGTGGGCATTTAGCGCAAACCACTGAGGATTAACTCTGAATTAGACAGCTACGTAGACAGTGCGTAGCAGTCAGAGCGAGCGGCTAATGCAGGTGTGAACAGTTGGGGTTTTTTTAATGTTCAAATTTTCTTTTTAATTCCCTGAAGGCAGAAAGAGAAGGAACAAAGCCAGGCACTGTGGTCGAGTCTTAGCGGAGCTGGAGGCCTTGGGTGATAAATCAGCAGCATTGCAGTGAGATTAAGGGGGAAACTAGTGTAATATAAGGGGCAATATGGAAAGAGAAGTTTTATTACTACAGTCAGCTCTGAAAGGATTAGGTTCCAGATGGTTGAAGTGGTGGTAGATCAGGAACCCCCATCAGATGAGGCCCACCATCTGACAACATCTGACAATAGCAGAAGCAGAGGAGGGTTTCCTCTGCACCGAGAAAGGGTTTCACCGGGAGAGAGCTGTCTCCATAGCAGGATAAAAGAGCTTGCATTAGTGGAGAATTTCCTCTTTGTGAGGAAAGCTGGTGATAAGCATGGCCATTTTGGCATTTCCCTCCAAACATGTCTGGTCCTTGCAGAACATTTCTGGGAAGGCTTTGGGATTAGTTCGCTGCTCAAAAGCAAATGCACCAAGTGGTTCTGGATGATGGTGCCGTTGGCCTACCATTGATCCGTATATTGGCCTTGATAAAGCCCCCCCGTAGCAGCTCCACAGACCGACAGCCCCAGGGATGGGTGGCAGCTTAGCACCTGCTGCACCGCGATGGGGACCCCTGTTCCCAGGGAGCAGCTTGAAGCTGTTAAACGTATTTCTGATAAACCTCCAAGCAGTGGCTAAGAAGCAATATCTTTTATAGCTCTCAGCCAGGGCAAGAGGTAAAACAAAGACCTGGTTCACGGAGGAATTTCTCCTGCAAGAGCGAGGGCTGTCGGGAGCTGGCACTGCCCAGCTCCACGTCAAAGGCAGGCCAGTCTTCAGACCGCAGCACTGATGCAGCGCGACAAACCGCTGAGAGGAGGGGGCGATCCTGCTCTGTTTTGGGATTATTTTTTTTTAAATTTGAAATGGTTAAGAAGAATTCTCATTTGGGGAAATGCTGGCTGTACTCTGCTACAGCATTAGAATTCTCTGTTGGGTCTCTTCCGCTAGAAATGTTTAGATTTATTTTTGTTTGTGTTCTGTCTTATGCAGCTAAGAAAACAGTTTCAAATAGGACAAATTGTTTTGTTCCAGGGAGGAGGTCTGATCTCGAGAGTGAAAACAGCTTGCTACTTGGAGAGCCGTCCACAAAAGAACAAAGCTCTAAGGACAGTTCCCCGCACTGTGCCCCTCAAGAGGTATTATAGAGCCAAGATGTTGGCCTTGGGAAGCACTACTTATGTGAGACAGTCTCCTTGTTAAGTGGCTTTTTTTCCTAGGATATATGTGCCCCAGTGCCTGGTCCTCTGGGTGCTGCTCTTTTCAGTCCTTTGGGTACGATGGGCAGGGAGGCAAGTGCCTGGGGTATTCCCTTCTCCTGCTTGTAAGAAAGGGGAATCATGTTAGTTCATTTCACAGGGATGCTGGTGCACCTTTCTGGTAGTCTTTAATAGCTGGTGCTGTAGAAGAAGACTTGAGTCTATTTTAATCAGGTGTGCGTCTCTCCCATATTTGTGTTTTGTGTGTGACTGGCAACATGAAAGGAAGAAATGCTCACAAATGAGCCGGTGTTCCTGCACAGCTTTCGTGGAAAATCAGTTCTGGATGCACAGAAGTGTGAGTTTCTTGTGGCAGTTGGATGGAGAGTTACATTCGGATGCTTAGAAAAGTGAGATGACATCATATGATCTGTACACCTTGTGAAAATGAATCAGCGCTACTATTATTAAAACATCTCCACTTGTAATGGCTGCTTTGGCAGACTGATTGTAATGAAGAATTTTAAACTTGGTGTAGGATATAAATCCCGGCAGGAAGAAACTCTAAAAGCAACGGGAATTTTGCTGCTTGAAAACCAAATTCAGTTTAGTCCAATTTCTAGCCAAAGAGCCAAGGTGTGGATTCAACACTTTTAGGTTCTCAATTAAAAGGTCATCATCACATCATCAAGAGGTCCAGACTCACCACATCATCAGTCTGTTTTCCAGAAACAGTCACTCTTGTCCAAAGGACAACTGGAAATGCCTAAATGAGATGATAAAAGTGGTGTGACCAGAGCCAAGAACCATTTTGCTGTCAAGGCTTCAGAAAAATATCTTCATTAAGAAAGAAACGTTAGGAAATGGCAGTGTTTTGATAGACAAATAACAAGACTAAATTTGTGAAACTCTGTAGAAAGAGGAGCTGGTGGAAATTATTCTTACATTTACACCTAAGGCAATCATGCTGGATTTATTACTACATCTTGGGCTGCAAGACTGAGTCTGATTTATTAACTACTGTCCCTTTCGGTTTCTTATCCAGGGTGGTAAACCAGCTGTAGAAAGCTGAAAAGAAGTTAAGCTGCATGTCTTGTCTTTTCAGCCTGTTTCTTGTGTTCATTTTGGTCTATAAACAAACATCTCTCAGGTCTCCTAAATAGATTTTCTGATCAAGTTCCCAGAACAGACCACCACCAGTCTCATTAAAGCTTATTTATGCTACTTTCATGCATGAATAAAAAAGCTCCCATTCACTGCTGATTTTATTTAGTTAGATCCTGTGCCTTGTGGTGGACATTGAATTGGAATGACATTTTTGGCACAAAAAAAAAAAAAAAAGAAAGGACTGCAGAGAACAGTTTGATGCCTGCATCTTTTGCAGTATGAAAAGGAAGGGGTTAACCTGTTCTTGGCTGTATGGTATTGATTGAGGCCCAGGCAAAGAAAATACAGCTGTAAATAGTTAGGAGTATTCCCTAGTAGCTGGAGTTTTTTTGGGGTGAGTCACTGAACTGGGACTCTGGAGACATGATCTGTTTCCCAGGGATGCCACCCGCTTCCTGCGTGATAGGAGGAGGAAGGTCACTAGTTGCTCTAGGTCTCAGCTCCCCAGCTGAGAATGATGCTTTCTCCCTCCTCTGATTTTTCCAGCTTCCTTGTTTATATCGCTAGCTTTTCAGCAGAGTAACATCTACTCTGCCTGCGGGCCGATCACGATGGGTCCTGCTCTCAGATGGGGCCTCTAGACACTACTACGAATAACAAATATGGTTTTCCCTTTATGCTTGTCTCCATCTCCATCCATGCTGCATTGCCTGTGAGGTAAGATTAACAGCTTAAAAAAAAAAAAAAAAAAAAAAAGAAATCAGTAAAGATGAAGAACAAGCCAGTAAAGATCCAGCAGGTGTGAAAAGTTGTGAAATGGGTTTGTTTTTCTCCAGTCCTGCTGGCTGATGATCTCATGCAAAGGTACCGCATTTTGGAAGGAGAAGGATTTGCGCCTGTCCTTTAAGTCAAAAGGGGGAACAAAAAGCAGCTTTGTGTGTTTCCTTTGTGCTAAGCACATTGTGAATATTCTTAAGCATTGCCACAAGGATTAACATCTCTGCATTTTAATGTGCCTGGTGCTGGAACGTAGCTGGAAAGCAGAGCAGGCAGGAATGGTCTCTCCAGGCGGTGGGCTCTGCTAGGTGTCTCTTTGAAGTGCTGTTCAATAGCTTTCTGTTACTTTTCCTTTCTTTCTTTTTCCTCCCATTTTTCCCCCCCTCCTTCAACAGCTTCTGGAACAAATCCTGATAGATTTCATGTTTCTGAAATTTACTGGACTGGACTGTTTTATCTCCAAATATTTTTGTATGGCAGTAGTATAAAAAAAAAAAGCATGTGGACAGAAGTATGGAGTTTGGTATTTACTTTGGATCATTAACCTGGTCTGTAAATTTGATTTGATCTCTCCTTTTTTTGTTCCTCCCCCTGCTCTCTGTGTAATTTCAGAGCCCGCAAAGAGACGCTGTGTTTTGCTGCTTCGGGATTCCAGCAAGGAATGGGAGTCTGATGGATTGTAAATGCACCTGCTTTGTTTAAAACCCAGCCAAACAGATAAGTGCCCTTTTAATTATCTCACAACAGCATTTTAGACATAGCTGTGCACAACATCTCTCTTCAGTTCGGTTTCAATTCGGTGAGCCCTCTGTGTTTCACCATTGCAAATGAATGCTCTGCAGTTCTCCTTTCGGCTGAGAAATACCAGATGATATCGGTATTTCACATGAGCTAATTAATTAGTGTCTGAGGGAACTGCAGCTGATGGTTCGGGGAGCTCCCCGGGGTCTTTCCCTGCCCCTCCGGAGCCGCCGTCTCCAGCAGCCCTCTGAGGTTTTGGGACTCTGAGGAGCAGCTCTGCGGGACCAGACGAGGTTGATGTGACCCATCTGAGCCTTAAGGAGTCCTCTGGGACTCATTAGAGGTTTAACAACTAAACTTGGCGGGTTTGATTGTAGAAGATGCTTGGGCAGGCTTGGCATGATCTCAGAGAAACCAGCGAATGCTGCTGGCAGGAGAGAGGGCTTTCTGCATATGCTATTCATACGTGTGCGGAGAAAGTGATAACCCCTGATTCTTCCTGCCGGTTTCCAGGTGGGAAAATAGCAGGGGATGGGAAAGAGAAGCCCTTAGTTATACTCAGTTTATACAGGGCATACAAAGAGGTGTCATGGGTGAGTGGTAACAAGAATTGTCCCCTCAAATTTATGGGGACATTTATATCTATGGATGGAAAATACAGAGTATCAAGCAAATGATTTCTGGCTGCTTAGATCTGCTTCTATAGGTGACCGCTGCCTGCTCTTGGACACACCACTGCAATTATTAAATAATTTAAGAAATCCATAAAATACGGTCTCATGTACAGTGTAACTTTGCAATAGTATACAGCCATGGGGCTGGGGCAAATATTCACTATACCTGCAATTTACTGCATTAGAATAATGAAAAAACCACTAAAGCTGAGCGTGTGAGCATTGGAGGGGATGTGTGGCAGGAGGAGGGACAGGAGCCAAATCATCTGCTCCAAACCTGTCTTGTCTGCTCTAGCAGGGTTAATTAGCAGTGTGAAATGTCTACCTTGCTACGAACAGGTTTGCTACAGCAAATGAGACTGTAGTAACTAATATGAATTCATCTTACCTACCTAAGCAGAAGGTGAGTTTCTTGGTGAAGGTGCCAGCCTAGGACTGGGAGAGAGACTGGAGAGAGAAGACAGTGAAGTAGGAGGTTACTGTGGTGCAAGAGAACTGGATCTAGATCAACTCGTATGATCCCTGGAGTGTCTGAAGTTCCCTCTTTTCTAGGAAAAACTTCACTCCTGCTGTTATTACCAAGAAAGTCTTTATATTAATAGAAGAAATGACACGTCTGATATTAATGACTATGCTCTGTCTTACAGTTGTACTTATTCCTGACTCTTTGATACTCTGATAGCAAAAAGGCTTGAGAGTATATTAAGAAACACTGATAAAATGAAGCCCTAGTGAGAAAACTAAGGTTTGTTCATTCAGCAAGGATGGATAGGAATTTAAAAAAGCTTAAATCGTCTGTGTACGCCAACTAACAGAGCTCTTTGCTCCTTGAAAAAAAAATTTTTTGTTTGTTTTTTTTTTTTTAACCGCAGAGATCCTCAAGGTCTTGATTATTAGGTTTGCAACTTGAAATCTGCTTTCTGCCAGTGTGCTGATATCAATGTTCCCCCAAAGTATGTCCCATTAAATTAACCCTAACCTGGCCAGTTCCAGTCTGGGCATCAAAGTTGAATTTGGAAATCGTATCCTGAAGTGTGGCATGCAACTTACAATGCTCTGTGCTCCTTGGCAGAAGAGGCAGAAAACGCTTACAGTCCCTCTCAGGAGCTGTACTGATGTGAGAGACGGTACTGAGCGTGTTATACGCACCCGTGGTTTGGTTGGTGCATCCAGGAGCTGAGGAGAACAGACTCAACAGATCTTGACAGGTTTCTGAAAAAAATCTTGTCCAGAAAAGACAACCTCTGAATCCCTAACTCTTTCCTCGTCTTACAGGTGAGCCTTGAGGACAATTGGGATACCATAGCTCCTGAATGCATGACCTTCACCTGGGATTAGAAGAAAGCCATGGGGAAAGACAAGAAAGAACAGGAGGCCGTCTTTCTGAGGAGAAAGATAACTTTGCTGCGGGCTTTCTCGCTCCTCATCGGCAGCATGGTTGGCAGTGGCATCTTTATCTCGCCAAAAGGAGTACTGAAAAATTCCGGCAGCGTGGGTTTCTCCCTGGTTGTCTGGTTTGCCTGTGGGCTCCTCTCAATGTTTGGTGAGTGGTGAGCTTTGTCAGCCTTTGCTTAAGCACCTGGGAGGTGAGGGGAGCCAGCACATTTTTATGTATAAAAAGTTGGGAGAAGAATAAACCAAAAATTCCCTGTTCCTATTGCAACAGAAGCAAAGCCTCTGTTACAAGCCTGGGGTGGGGGTGGGGGTGTCACCAGGGGTCTTTGGTTCAAATGATTCCCCTGGGGTGATTGAGAAAATCCCAGCACTTACGGTCTGTGAATATGAAATCATGCGCAAGTCCAGGGCAGAGGAGTGACAACGACTGCAGATGGAGACAGCACGGTCTCTGCCAGGAAAGCTGGGAGAAAATGAGGGGACTCATTCTGTACGGTGGAAGGGAGATGGTAGGCATCTAAAAGGCACTTGTGAGTCTGAGGGCTGTGCAGTGCTTTTCATAGACACTGTGAAAATGGCAAGAAGTGACAGTCTTAATATGGCATAAGGGATCCCCTTTCTGTCGGTGAGGATAGAGAAGCATTAGAGCAGATTGCCTGGGGAGCTGCAGAGTATCCACCAGCCAGGGGTGGGTGTCTGGGTGCCTGTCAGAAATGGTTTGGATATGTCTGATGCTGCCTTGGGGCAGGAGACGGAGCAGATCAGTTCAGCCCTGCTTTCTGTGTGTTGCCCTTGGCTCAGTTTCTGGCATTTAATACCAGTCTTTTCTCACAAAGGGTTGACTTTTTGATGACAGTTTCATTCTAGTTCTTCTGAAATAATGTAGCTCTTAAAGTTACGATGGATAAAACGTATGGCTTTTAGTTTCCTTCATTAACTGTATAAAATCACCATCTCAGAAATGCTCTAAAGGAGCTGTTAGGAGAACTGCAAGATCTCTCAGCCCTGGGGAGAAATCTGATGCTTATTTCAGTGGGTGACTTTAAAGTTGTTCTTCTGTCTTAACTTAGGAAAAAAAACCAAGAAAGGAGAAATACTCCATGTGGAAAAAATCACTTTGGCACTGTGACATGTACACACAAGTTTAGAAATCGAGACATTCAATTGCTAATATGGGCACAAGTGTGGTTCTTGCTCTTAGCATATGCATACCGGTATTTCACGTTGCAGCCTACGTGTCGTTGTTTGGCGAATGATATACTTTTGCTTAAAGAAAATCTTAAAATAGAATGTGAGCGTGGTGTTTCTTTTAACTGAGCAGAGCAATAAATGATAATGTGTGTGCTGATCACATAGCCCAAGCTCTGCACTTTCTCTCTCCATCGCATCCTTTGATAGACTCTGCTGGAAGGGCCTTGGGAGCCTCTTTATCAAGTTACTGTATTTTGTAGCCAAATTTGTTGGTCTGTTCTTCCCTTTTATCAGCTTGATGACCTCCCCTGATCATTTCTCTGACACTTTTTTTGCAGTACATTAAAAAGGCCTGCTTTCATTTGTGCTTTTTTCTCTTTCAAATACAGCATTTATATGAGTCCCATAGCATGAGTTCAGCACAGCACTTAAATGCATGCTTGAAGCATGTAAAGAGACCCACTGGAATAAACGAGATGAGGTGTCTGCTTATATTTGACACTTTGAACAGGGATTACACACAAATATGCCAACAGAGAGGTGGGAAAAATTGAGGTCCTTACCATCGGCATGACCTGAAGATGGCACGATCGCCACGGGACTTGGAGGCATGACCATATCACCACTGGGTTCCTCTGCGCTCTCCTTCCATAGCCACGTGAGCTGGGCAAAGAAGTAGATAGCACAGCTAGAGATGGTCTTACCCCACAGGGTCACATTCCAACAGCACTCAGCCCCATTGCAAGGAGAGTTGTGCTCAAAGAAGTGAGGTGTTTTATGATTTCTTTTGGTGAACAAAGGATGTTTAACCTAGCAAGTGAATCCGGTGTAGGCAGGGCTTAAAATTCATACTTAGACACGTTCAAATGGCATGATGAATTGCTCTATAGAGAAAACACAGATGGGATTTTTTTGGCACAGGTGGAGGCATAAAGGTTTCTATCCATTTGCCTGGAAGTTTTAAGCTGTCTTCTCTGGCGCACCTCTCCCAGGGTTTCTCGTTGTGCCCCGGCACAAGGGTAGGGAGGTGCAGACGCGCTTGTCAAGGCGGGAGCGGGCAGTCCCCGCATCTGTTGGTGCGCTCGTACATGAACGTGTGAGAAGAGAACGACTGAGCCTCTCATGCGGACGCTTCCCTTGCTCTGCGCCACCGGGGCCACGTTTTCCTTTGGTGGCAGGTCTTCCCTCTCAGAGGAGATGCCCTTCCAGGTCCTCTGTCCAGTGTCTTCGAATGGATTTATGTGAAGGTGCGAGATAAGGAATGCGGACTGTGATCAAAAACGAGATTGAAATGACCAGCTGAGCCGCAGCCTCTCGGCTGAGCTGGTGTAACTGCCTTGTAAGCACCATTTCACCAGGCTAACTGTGAGGAGAAGCGAGAACCCAAACCTCCAGGACGTTTTTCAAAGGAAATCTCTTGTAACTTAGTGCAATGTTTCTATCGCACACCTTTCCACATAACTTCCATGGAAAAGTTGTATCATTAACTAGAAAATGGAGAATTTCTTTCCTTCTGACAGAAAAGTCAATTACTTCAAAACTTGCTTCAAAACACTGTAGCACACAAAACCAGGGAAAAGTGGTTCTGCCAAAGCCCTTTTTCTTCCTCTAATTCACTACTAATTTTAAACAGATTTGTTCAATCCCTGAAAAGTCACGCAGAAAAGAGAAAACCCATGGGATGATTTACTCAGTGCGTTTCTACCTGAACTTTTCCAGGTGCCTTATGTTATGCAGAGCTTGGAACAAGAATCACCAAGTCTGGAGGACATTATATCTACATTTTGGAGACACTAGGGCCTCTGCCAAGTTTCTTATTCCTGTGGGCAGAGTTTTTTGCTATCAGGTAAGAGATTTTGTTTGTTTGCCATTTGCTAGAAGCTGTGATGATTTAAAAAAACCCAGAAGTTACAGTGCTAGGTAACAGTCTGGGCAGTTTGTAAAGGAAAGAGTAGAAACAATCTGAACAACTTTTAAAGATTTTCAGTGATAAAAGGAAGAAGGCATAATGAGTAAATAGTTACACATGTTCAAAGTGATCTATACTTGAAGAATATCTCTCTTCTCCCCTGGCAGCTGGTATCCTCCAAGAGCCATGGTATTTTGTAGAGACTGACAATAGAAGCCAGATTTTTTTCAGATCTTCTGTTTTCATTGTAAAACGTTTTTGGATTCTCCTGTGGAGACAACTTTCTGGCTTAGCCCTGAGTTAAATAATCATAGAATCACGGAATGGTTTGGGTTGGAAGGGACCTTAAAGATAATCTAGTTCCAACCCCCCTGCCATGGTGAGGGACACCTTCCACTAAACCAGGTTGCTCAAAGGCCCCTCCAGTCTGACCTGAGAACACTTGCAGGGATGGGGCATCCACAGCTTCTCTGGGCAACCTGTTCCAGTGCCTCACCACCTCACAGTGAAGAATTTCTTCCTTATATCTAGTCTAAATCTACCCTCTTTCAGTTTAAAGTCATTACCCCTTGTCCTATCACTACATGCCCTTGTCAAAAGGCCCTCTCCAGCTTTCTTGTAGGCCCCCTTTAGGTACTGAAAGGCTGCTGTAAGGTCTCCCCGGAGCCTTCTCTTCTCCAGGCTGAGCGACCCCAGCTCTCTCAGCCTGTCCTCATAGGAGAGGTGCTCCAGCCCTCTGATCATTTTCATGGCCCTCCTCTGGACTCACTCCAACAGGTCCATGTCCTTCTTATGTTGGGGGCCCCAGAGCTGAATGCAGTACTCCAGGCGGGGTCTCACGAGAGCGGAGTAGAGGGGGAGAATCACCTCCCTCGACCCACTGGTCACTCTTCTTTTGATGCAGCCCAGGATACGGTTGGCTTTCTGGGCTGCAAGAGTGCATTGCCAGGTCATGTTGAGTTTCTCATCAACCAACATCCCCAAGTCCTTCTCCTCAGGGCTGCTCTCAATCCATTCTCTGCCCAGCCTGTGTTTGTGCTTGGGATTGCCCTGACCCATGTGCAGGACCTTGCACTTGGCCTTGTTGAACCTCATGAGGTTTGCACGGGCCCCCCTCTCATGCCTGTCAGGGTCCCTCTAGATGACATCCCTTCCTTCCAGCGTGTCGCCCACACCACACAGCTTGGTGTCATCAGCAAACTTGCTGAGGGTGCACTCAATCCCACTGTCCATGTCGCTGACAAAGATGTTAAACAGCGTCGGTCCCAATACTAGCCCCTGAGGAACGCCACTTGTCACTGGTCTCCGCTTGGACATCGAGCTGTTGACCGCAACTCTTTGAGTGTGACTATCCAGCCAATTCCTTATCCACTGAGTGGTCCATCCGTCAAATCCATGTCTCTCCAATTTAGAGACAAGGATGTCATGCGGGACATTGTCAAATGCTTTGCACAAGTCCAAGTATTTTAGAAAATTGTAAATTACTTCTTTTTTAACTTTCAAAAGAAAGTCCTCACCTCTCAATAACCCGTGTCCTTCATGTAAGCTGAGATGAAGCAGGACATACGAACCACACTGCATTGCTCAAAATGATTAATCTCAACTTTTGCTTTCAAGTTGGGAATTCATCTTTTTGCAGCATGTGATTTTTAACCCATTTACTGAGAAAAACCTATGAAAAAGACTCTACAGGAATTCACCATTTGCATGGGAGAGCAGGATTAAGCTGGGTGGGGAAACTTCCCCCCCTCCCGAGTTTTGTGCAGTTTTACATCGTGCCATTTTTTGGCCATCCACAGACCACAGTTTGTGCTCGGTTCCCCCCCCAGGCCTGCCAACAGTGCTGTGGTTTCTTTGGCGTTTGGACGCTACATGCTGGAGCCTTTTTTTGCCCCCTGTGCAGCCCCTGTCCCTGCTGTGAAGCTCGTGTCTCTCCTGGGGTACTGTAAGTACTAACTTTTATGGGACTGCTGATCTCGAGGCCTCTCTGCCCCGGACCAGGGGCACTTACGGGGTGTTATCTTCTGGGATGACTGTGGGATCGGGGCCCCGTCTTACCTCCTTGGCCACTCAAAACTTCCTGATCCAAGGCGCTGGTTTGGGGCCACTATATTCTCCAAGAAGGGGAATGGGTCTCCCTGTTGACCAGCTGGAGCCCTAGGTCAGGGGGATTGTGCCAAGTATGGCAGTAGAAACTCTTCAGGTATAATTGTGCAAATGCCACCTGGGTTGAGGGTGTAAGGCTCAAGCTTTTGGACTCCTTGCCGGGTGCACCCAGCCAGAAGCTGTCCTGCCTGCTCCAGGCTGCTGTGTGCTGGCACAGGGACTGCTGTGAAGGGGGCTGCTGAGGCGTCCCTGCAAACTCACACCTTCCCCCCAGGCAGGCGTGGATCACCCGACAGGAGCCAGGCTCCTGCTCCCTCTTAGGACCATAACTCAGCTCCCCCTTCAAACACTATACACTGGGCCACACCTGTAATGTTTTCTGACATCTCCCACCCCGAGCGTCCTCTCTGTAATGACGCAGCCTTCTCCCCGGCATCCCTAGAGCAGGGATCGCTGCTGTGTTTTTCCTGAGTGTGTTGAGCATGGGCTACGGCTGTAGCAGTGTGGTCTCCTCTCCAGACATGGTCCTCACCCTCAATTCCTGGAGCGTCACCTGGAGTGCCCGGCTGCAGACGGCTCTCTCCATTGTCAAACTCCTGGCTCTCGCACTCATCATCGTGCCAGGGATGATGCTGCTGGCCCAGGGTAGGTGTGCTGCTGCGTGGCTGAGGGAGGGTGCTCGACGTGCCTGCCTGTCGCGCCTTTTCTCGGTCCCTAGTGACAAGTGTGGTACTCCTTTAGCTGGCAGGAGCTTTCTCTGCCTGTGTGCTGGATGTGAATTAGCTGGGAGCTGAGACAAGGGCAGTTGGCACTAAGCTGCATCATTGCACTGGGCTGATGCAACGGGCTCAGCTGTGCTTTCTCCAAAACTAAGCAAGCCTCAGTGCCTGAGGCTGTGTTTGCCTGGTTTCAGCTGGGATAGAGTTAATTTTCTTCCTAGTAGCTGGTGTAGTGCTGTGTTTTGGATTTAGTATGAGAATAATGTTGATAACACGCTGATGTTTTAGTTGTTGCTAAGCAGTGTTTACACTGGTCAAGGACTTTTCAGCTTCCCATGCTCTGCCAGGTGCAGAAGAAGCTGGGAGGGGGCACAGCCAGGACAGCTGACCCACACTGGCCAAAGGGCTATTCCATACCATATGGTGTCATGCTCAGTATAGAAACTGGGGGGAGTTGGCAGGGGGGCAGCGATCGCTGCTCGGGGACTGGCTGGGCGTCAGTCGATAGGTGGTGAGCGGTTGTATCGCTGTTTTTTTTTTTTTCCCTGGGTTTTGTTCCTCTCTCACTCTCTCATTGTTTTCCTTCTCGCTACAATTAATAATAATAATAATTATTATTACTATTATTATTATTCCAATTATTAAACTGTTCTTATCTCAACCCACGAGGCTTCTTACTTTTGCTCTTCCGATTCTCTCCCCCATCCCACCGGGGGCTGGGAGGGAGGGTGAGCGAGGGGCCGTGTGGTACTGACTTGCCGACTGGGGCTAAACCACACCAGTCATACAGGCACCTTCCTCTGCAGACGGTCTTTCATTGGTGTCAGACTTGCCCGTTTTCGGAGTGGCTCGAAATCCTTCCAAAGCAGCACAAATTTGATAGACATCAGGGATGTGTGACAGCATCCCATGGTGACTTGAGCCAGCCACAGCTGTGTAATGAGTTACCAGCCCTCAGCTGAGCCCTGGTAACTGCATCTCTAACCTTTCTGTGGCTTAAACTAATGTTTTTTACCTCCTAACTGAGATGGGCAGTAACTTAGCAAACTTACAACGGACTCGCGCAGGATTGCACGCTCACATCCAGAGTGGGGGAAAAAAACCTACCAGTAGTATCTTCTGGGAATGATACAAGAGTATTGGCTTTAATCCAAGCCTCAGTTTATAGAAAAGCCCAAGGCATTCCCGCTCAAGGGATGAAGCCTGCTCCCTCTTCACGCTATTACCTTCCTCTGCAGAGAAAACAACCCAGGCAGCAGGCTCCGCGTTCATGTTTCTTTCTGATGTCTGGAGCTGGCTCCTTTGAACATGCAAAGATCCCCTCGGGCTGCCAGCACTTCTGAACTGAAGGACTGCCCTGCAGCTAGAAATCCTGAGCCATTATTGTTAGGAATGCCTTCAAATGACAATCTGGAGCCCTGGCACCCTTCCTGCAGCGAGGAGGATAAGTGCTGGTGACATCTGGAGGGAGAATTCACCAAGAGACCCTAATATGACAGGTTGTATTTAATGTGACTCATGGGGGACTGTAAATCACTCATTAAAGTACTGCAGACAATAAATCCTTTTTATGCACCGTCACTTATCAGCAATCACTTCAGAACATAGAAAGACTACCCCCATAGGCCCACTCCCATATTTTGCTTTTCTTCAAATCTGTTTTCTTTTTGACTTGTTTTTTGTGCTTAAAAATCAGTTTGCCTGATTCCCCTGCCTTGTTCTACTTTTTTTGGTTACACTCTTGTCCTTTCCTCTGCCATTACCTTCCCTTTGGCTCAGGTTTGTTTTAGAGACTTGCTGGGCTGGTGTTTCAAACCCAAATGCCCAAATCTCATCACAGAGCTCCTTGCAGAGGCACCTCCGTTGAAGTGGCCTGACTTTCTCCATGTGCTCCGTGCCATTTCATCCCCTTCCTGGTGAAGCCCAACTAGGCGAGCTCTGCACCTTTTAGTTTTAAAGAGACTTTGATATAGAGAGCTGAATATAATGTGGAACCAAACCTTGGGCCACCTGGATTTGAAAATGTTGGAAATACAACTCCTTTTGACTGCGTTTTTTTATTGGTCTTCCTTTGAATGAGAGGCCTTTAGGTGTTTCTCCCTTCCCTAAGTTTTTTTGGAGTTTGATAAAATATGATTCATACCCCAAATCCTGACTTTGATTTTTTGTTTGTTTGTTTTTTTGTTTGGTTGTTATTTCAAGCAGCGAACTTTTAGGAAAATTGGGGGAGTTGGTAAAATGGGATCTCTATCTGAGCCACCTCTACTTTTTAAATTTTATTTGCTTTGCTCTCTGTTCCTCCTTTGCTTCTCGGTTCCTCCTCCTGCGGGCGAGCCGCGGTGGCTGGCAGGGGCCGCGGGCAGGGAGCGTGGCCGGAGCGGGGGCCAGGATGGTAGTCCCCGCTCCCTCCTCCGCCCCGCTTCCCATGCTGTGGCCAGCGTGGGGCTGGGGTCAGCGCTTCGGCGGTGGGATCAGGAGGGAGCACAGCGAGAGCCGAATTAGCCACCTCGCTGGCTGCACCACATCAAAGAGGAGTGTGCATCCAGCTGCTCAGGGGGCTGGGGCAGGGAAAGAGGGGTGTCAACCCGGAGAATTAATTTTGGGCCTAAAGAAAGGACAGGACAACTTGGGCCCTCTCGTCTCCATGATCTCCCGTTCCCACAGCAGGTTCTGTCTGAAACAGAACCAGCCGCCACCGTTGCCCTTCCTGAAATGTCTCCCATAGCTGGACAGGGGACTGATTTGTTCTGTCACCGTTTGTGAAGTAAACACGTCAGCACAGCACTGCAAATTAAAGCAATGAAACAAATCTGAATAGCTGGCTCCACGGAAGTCACAAGCACTCTTTCCAGGTCTGGGCAAGAGGTACAAGGGCTGTTATCCTGCGGGAAGGAAGCCCATCTCTGACATTTCCCTGCTCCGTGTCTGTTGTTTATCTCTTCTGCAGGCCACACTGAAAACTTCCAGAATGCTTTTGACAGACAGGCGTTGGTTTTGGATAAGCTGCCCCTGGCTTTTTACGCAGGCATGTTCGCATATTCAGGCTGGTAGGTGTGACGGGAGGGTGCTTCATGGGCAGCAGCCTGGTGTCCGAGACATGGCTCAAACTCTCTCCCTGTCTCTTCCCCCCGTGCAGGTTTCAGGCCAGCTTTGTGCGTGAAGAGTTGGTCAGACCTGAACGGTAAGGCTGGGAAGAAGTCGTCTGGGGTTTACCAGCCCCTGGGGTACTGTGGCTTTCCCAAACACAGTATGGGAGGAAATAAGTTTGTGGGTTCACCTAATCAACGCCAGCTGCAATCTGCAGTGATACTGTGAATAACAAGGGACAACAGCTTGTTCCTTGTGCGTGTCTCTTCCCCTTTCTTGTAGAAATATCCCCCTGGCTGTCATCGTGTCCGTGATCACGGTAATTGTGGGGTACATGCTCACCAACGTCTCCTATTACACGGTCCTGGGAACGCAAGACGTTCTGGCTTCTCCTGCTGTGGCTGTGGTGAGTCGTCACCCCTACCGTTATCCTTCTTCAGTGTGGTCAGCTTATGCTGAACGGGTGGTCATGGCAAGCATTTTGGAGATGGCTTTCCTATAAAATGCTTTATTGCTTTGTCATTTCTCTGGATTATCAGGCAACAGCAACTTCTTCTAGTCTTGCCTAAAAGATAATGAAAGATAACCTGCAGATGACAGTAGAAAAGGCAAGATTGATGAGTTATATTTTACTCCTTCGATGGAGGAAGTTTTCTTTCTTTTAACTCTGATGTTGTCTAGAGATCACCACATGTTCCTAAAGTCACGCTTGCTCTTCCTCCAGAGTTTTGTGCAGCAAGCCTTCAAAAGCCTGATCTCCGTGGTCCCTGTCCTTGTCGCACTGTCCTGCTTTGGAACCATGAATGGAGGAATCTTCACGTTCTCAAGGTCACACCCCTAAGAATTTATTACTCTTCTGGCTTACTGAATCAGAGGGAAGCACCAGTGACCTGTGCAACTGCCCACCCACGTGATGGCATTTTAGCCACTCTTGTGGGAAAAATAAGGCCTTTGACTCCCAGGATGTCAACTACAGGATGATCCCTGTTGGCTAAGAGTCTACCTTTCTATTTCTGGCCAGGTCCAGACTTTGGTATCTAGGGCTGGTCACAAACAAAGATTTTTATCTACTCCCCCCACCCTTCAGTTTAAATCCCCAGTTTAAAGCGAAATGTCAATGTTTCTGGTGAACCAGAGGCTTTGTTGACGTTGGCAGCTGCTCAGTGAGACCGAGTCTTCTTTCACTGGGTTCACCCAGCTGCTCTGCTGCAGGGCACAGGGTCCCTCTCTTGTGAGGATCTCTGGCCAAAGGCAAACTCAAGGACTTTGCTCTGAGGTCAGTGAAATGTTACAGGGGACGGGCTATTCCTAAATCAATAGTTGAGGCTCAACAAGTCTTGTTGCAGCAATAAGAAAAGCTTCGTTCCATGGAAAAATTATCTTGCCAGCTTCACTGGCTACTACACTGCATGTCCTTATGGGAGCCTTGAAATTGGAGAGGAGGCCAGAGCTCATGGAGAAGCACGTCGTGCTGGTCCCGAGGAGCTGAGCGAACTCTCTGGAGCCGCTTCTGTTTCACAGCTTTTATTGCAAAAGGAAAAATCAGTTGATATGAAAGGGATGTTTCAAGGTGCAAAAGCTAATGAGTTATTTGATCCACTACCCTGAAGTCCTGTATTAAATACAGAGAATCCTCCCCGTTAGCTCCCCTAGATAGTGGTTTTCTTTGTGGATGAGAAGTCCCTGGACAGCACAGAAGTTCTGCGTGTCCCTATCGCCTTTCTCTCCCCCATCCTGGCACCATTAACATAATCACTGCAGAAAGGCCATATAAACAGTGATGGGGCCTCCCTGGCTGCTGGCCAGCCACACCCCTGCAAAACCACAGAGACAGCAATAAAACCAGTTTTACACTCATGCCCCAGCTGCTTTGGGCCCTGCTCCAGCCCAGCTGATGCTCTGGCATGGTTTGTTTGTGGACGTTAAATTTATAAAATTGGATGCAATGCCTTGTCCCTAATTGCCGTTTCATGAGTCAAAGGAGGGATGGAGGCAAGGAGCTCTCTGCTGTCATTTTGTAGCTGGCCTTTTGTCAGTACGCCAAACTATATTTTCCAACAGCTGGCCAGAGGATGGAAAATCCTCTATTATTTGAGGAAACTGCACTTTATTTTTTATATCTATATATTTTTATATATATTTATATATATAAAAAAATACAGGCATCAAGACTGACAATCCCCTTTCATAAACTCACCAGCCTCTCTTATAAAGAATTGAAGTTCGTGACCCCTCCACTTCCTACTGGAAAGATTAACCCCTTCTCTGATGGCACGAAACTTTCTTGCTTCTGTTTCCAGCCTGAATTCATGGTCACTTTGGACTTGCCCGAAGGTCTCTGCTAATGGGCCACCCAAGGGGATGCTGCCAGTGGTCCTGCCGGTGGGCTCTGTGCTGTGTTGAACTGGTCCCGGGAGAGCTATGGAAATTCAACTTGGGGGTTTTCTTCCAAATGCCCCAAAAATGTGGCTAAAGGCAGAACTGTGGCCTTGAATAGCAGACCTGTGCTGGGGGCAGGGGCTGCCTCATGGCCTCAGGTCAGTCCAGCGACTGATCTTCTCATTTCTAGTCTGGATGTGGGATGCTAATGCATAGGGCTCCCTGTCTTTTCCTAGGACTCTGTTTGTGGCTTCCAGGGAAGGACAGTGGCCTCCTCTCTTCTCCATGATCCACATCCGAAGGCATACACCCCTTCCTGCTGTCATGTTAATGGTAAGGAGATCTGGCTGTGTGACATGCCCTGTTCTTGCAGTCTTGGCTTTCTTGCAAAGTCTGGAGAAGATGAGGAATTTTAAAGGGTGTTGAGATACTAAGTCAGCCTCCAAAAAATTCCAGGTGGAATACTGGAAGTGGCTGCAAATTATTAAGTACCCTTGTGCCAGCAGTGGTATCCAAACCCACTACCTCGAAGTCCCTGCCTTATAGCCTTGGACACCTTTTTTAAAAGTACTGTCCCTACCATCTGCCACAGTTGCTGCTTGGTAGTGTCCTGTGAAAACACCTCTGCCAGGCTGGGGCTGTTTGGAAAACTGAAATTCCCAGGTGTGGTGGAAATGCAGAGAATGAGCATTTGCAGAGATGCTCTCAGTTTTGGTTCATTTTTTTTTCTGGCAATGGTCCAGCTCCATCCTAACTGTGTGGCAGCGCCTCTTGCAGCTTGGCCGACCTGCTAAAAACTTAGCAGGTATCTTTGTAGGTAGCCTTTGTACTGGCAGCGCAGGCTTTTGGATCATGCATGTTTTAATTGCCCTGCCTAGGACATAAAGCATCAAAGATGCTGTTGATCTTGAAAGGATTGCTCCTTTCTGTAGCACATCATAATAGTGGATTTAGGCCTTTTGCCTTCAGTCTGTGACACTGTTTTGTAAAGCTCTCTGACCTCTGAAATGTTGGGGCTGTGAAGTAGCTGCATGTGATTGCAGGGGGGCTGGAGGAGGTGATCCATATTACCCTTTCTAGTCCAAGGATCGTACTAAGGCTTTAATGACTGTATTTCATCTTCACAATGCTCAGTTCCCTTTGGTTACTGCCATGGTGTGTATCGGAGATATCTACCATCTAATGAACTTCTTCAGCTTTTCCCGGTGGCTCTTCATAGGATTAGCCACCCTCGGGCTCATTGTCCATCGCCACCGTTACCCGGAGCTGCACAGCCCGTTCAAGGTAAGGCATGGCCTGTATCTAACAGCCAGAAATGTGCAGGCTTGTCACTTCTCTCTCTCTTATTTGCTAATAATTAGAGCATAACATGGCCATGATTGCCTTTAGGCTCTAAGGGGTCTCGATCCCTATTGCTCAGTAAGGCATGTAGGGAGCTGCAAGGAGGGATCCTTGCCTGGATGTTATTTCAGTGGTAAGTAAGTCTCAGCTCAAGCTGAGAAGCAGAAGGGTTTCCCCCAGGCTTAGGGGAAAAGAGCATGGCTGGAGGGACCCTGGGAGCAAACCTGACGTAAGGGGAATAATCTGCTGGCATAAAAATATTGTATAGTGTAAAGAAGCTTGCGTGCAAGTGTTGCTGCTGCGGGCACTGAGGATGTGTGCATGTGTACCATGAAGTGTTTTGTTCAGCAGTCGGCTAACAGCAGCTAATGGCCAATGCAGTGTGTGGCCCCACAGAGAAGGACCTGCCCTCCTGCCCCGGGGAGAGGGAGCAGCGCGGCTTTGTGAGCCTCCAGCCGCGTGTGACCTTTGTGGGCTGCCCTGTTGTACCAAGAGCCCGGGCGGCCGGTGGGGTTTGAGGAGCTGCCTGACACATGCAGCCTCCAGACTTCTCCCGTGCTGGTTTCCAACCAGTGCTGCTGGTGCACCCATTGTTTTCCTGGTTGCTGGTGCGACAAGCTTGCAGGAAAGTGCAGGATTTACTGCACAGGCACCGCCCTGCGTGTGCACCTGCAAAGCTCCAGCGCATTTGGACTGGTGACCGTAAGCAGTGAGAAGCATTAAAAGTGGGCAAAGGGAAGGGGGGAAGCAAGGGGATTCAGTTCCCCCTCCTCAATGGGAAGTTGGAGGATGCTTTGTCCTCTCGTGCCTTTCCTTAGCCTCCAGCTGGGCCCCTCCAGTGGCCCTTCTCACGCTGCTGGGTGCTGCGATCCTGTTCACGGGGAGCAGTCAGTCCCCTCACATCCAAGCTGGAATTGGTGCCGGAGCAGCTTTCTTGCCCTCGGGTCCCCTTTCCCACTGCCGGATAACCTGCAGAAGGCGTTTGGCCGGGGAGGTGCTCGAGGCTTGCACGGTTTGTTCCCACCTCTGGTCGCACCTGCATGGTGGTGCCAGCCAGCTCCTGGGGAGGAGAGGAGACCTCTGGGGCCACAGGCACAGCGCAGCCGGTCAGCGAGAAGCTCGGGGGACAGAAACGCTTCCCGCGGATCCCAGGGCCCTGAGCCGTGCGAGGCCTGATGCGAAGTTTGGGGTAATTTTTCTTCTCGGTCTTTGCTGGAGACAGCGTGTTTAAGCAGAGACCTTGAAGCTTCCCAGTTTGTTGGCTGGCTGCACTCATTATTCACCCAGAACCAGATTTTAAATAAGTTTTGTCTTTTTCTTTTAAACCACACTTCTCAGGGGAAGTTTGTTGGTGGATAGCACTGGTGACGTTTTCAGCTGCTGAGATTTTGCCCCATTTTGGTTTAGACAGAGATTTAGGCTTTTAACGGTTCCTAAAGGCAGATTAAGTGAGGGAGGGAAATGCTGGGGGTTTGTTCAGTTTGGTTGACCCCCCCCCCCAGTTTTTACAACCACTTCAGACCCAAAGCCCAGTTATCTGCGAGAGGGAAGGGCTGCGCGCAGGTGGCGTGGGCGTGTGCTGCGCTCTAGTGGCCGGAGGGGTCTTCTTCTGCCACCAGCTTACGCAGGACAAATCATAAAATATATGTGATTGTGCTGGTACTTCTCCTCCCCTACAGCGTTTTGAGTTGAAAATGGTGAGAAAACACCGGTAAGAGGAGGAAGCAGTCCTCTCACACACCCCTCAAGCAGATGTGCAGAGTGAGTGCGCGCATGTAGGAGAGGCTGGCAGGGGATGCTCTGGCTGGAAAGACAGCAAGAGCATGTAAGTTTGGTGGCTGGATGCCTGCCATCACTAGAGCAACTCATCTCTTCCAGCTCAGCATGGTCAGCATCCAAAATAGGATCTCTGTTACCGGAAAAGAGATAGTCACCCTAGGTGAGACCAGCAGCTCCTTCATTCTATCAGCTATGGTGAGGAGTAACTTGGCTGAGATTGGATCCAAAGACTAAGGGAATGTTTCACAGTTTTATTATTTATTGCAGTCTTCCAATTTACTCTCCAACTAACCCAGATGAATTGGCTCACCCAACAGGGTAAGACTGGAGTGCTGACTGCTTCTTTGGTCTTTCATCAGGGTGTCGCTGAAACTCATGTTCTTGATACAGGTGCTATGGAGATAGGGAGTCTGGTTTATCGGGTTTTGACTACTTTAAGCCTCAGGCAAGCCGGAGGCAGGTCAAAATGAGCGATGACTGTTATAACCAAAGAACAGTTTATTTCAAAGCACTGCTTCTACTCTTGGCTTCAGATTTTCCACCAGCGGTTGCCGCAGGTGGCAAGTAGGTACGTTTGCGTGTGCATGCACAGGTGCAATACATTCAGAGAGCAGTGGGGTATAGGTGGCTTCTCCCCCCTGCTTGGCTTCCAGTCGAGAGTGAGGTGAGCCTTATATTAGGAAGGAGGTACGCGCCTCACAGGGCACCCTGGGCTCCAAGGGTGGTACAAGTCAATTTTTATTCTGTGCATCCTACTTGTTCACAACGGATTGTCCAGAAACAGTGGATACATGGTTTTTCTCATCTTCTTTAAGATGGAGAAGTAAATACAGTGTGTGCTGGCACGTATGGAAGCTGATTTTGCTACAGCTGTCGGTTTTGCCTGAGAGTCTTCTGTGCTCTTTTCCCCAGGTTCCCCTGTTCATTCCTGTCTCTTTTACCGTCATCTGCCTCTTCACAGTGGCAATGTCTTTCTACTCAGACCCTGTGAACATTAGCATTGGATGCACCATGGTTTTAAGTGGTTTTCCAGTCTACTACCTCATAATCCATAGGCAAATGTCACGTCGTTGCAGTAGCCCGTTTTGTAAGTACGCGTTTGAGTTTCAGTATTGTGGACCTAAACACGCTCAGGGCTGGGGATGTTGGTTTGTTCCCAGGGCTCATCTCTAAACGCAAATTGCTCCATGACCAACAGACCTCATGAAACCCAAATCATGACCCCTGCCACCTGTTCAATGGCTTTCCAAGACACAGCCTCTGCAGCCGAAGAGACGAGGGGTAGGCTGTACTGCGGGTGGTTGGCAGCCAGGGACGGGCTGTGTCTGCCCGGCTTGTGAATACACTGATAAGCCAGCCTGATGCTTTGCTTTAGAAAAGGCAGGGTTGAGGTCTACGAATGGGGGGAACTGAGAGGGTCGCTTTCACTACTCAGCCCTGGTTTCTACTAAACTTTATCATTCCTTCATGATCACCACCTCTTGGTCAAAAGTGGCTGACGCTGAGCAACAAGATCAAAAGTTAGGACGGAGAGACTGATTGGCAGACGCTGTAACCCTGTGCACAAGCATAGCTGCTGAAAGGCTGGGGAGAGGACTGGTGGGAGAAGATGGTGCCACCTGTGGGCTATCTATTTGGTGAAGAGGCCAGGATGGTTTTGGGCACAGATGTGAGTGTGTAAATGAAATACATCTCCACTCCATGCCATGCCTAGCACAGATTTCCTTTGGCACAATGATTTACTCAGAAACAAGAGCCTAGTTTTGAGTTTAATTTATAATTTCAGCTATGAATCTTGTTTTCTTTTGATTTGATGTTAGGCTGAGGTGTATCAGTAACGAGTGAATAGAAGAAAACATACGGCAAGAAAGGAAACAGTTACAGTGATCTGCTAACATAAAGTGCTCCAGCCATCAGTGCTGATGCTCTGATTTTCAGCCATATCTCAAGATTTCCTCTGGACTAAACTTTCTTCTTTTTTATCATCCTTTCAGATTATCTTACACACAAACTACAGTTACTGCTGGAAGTAGTCCAACAAGAAATCAAGACTTACTGAGAAAACCATCACAACTTACAGGAGAAGACAAAAAATCTACTTATTCCATTTCTGATACCTTTGATCTTACCAAAAGCAGGCCATGCTCTTACTCTTTTAATTACTGCAAATGAGGACAAGCCTGAGCTAAAACCTTGCTGCAAGTGTTCCTAAGCTTGCCAATTGGGATCGGGATAAGCGTGTCACATCTGTTTCTGCCCTTTTCTTTTTTAGCAGAACAATCTAGTTCTCTGAAATGAGCTTGCTTTGCCTGCGGAGTGTCTTCGAAACCAAGATCCTAATTTTGCAGCCTAGCCCAGTCCTCAGTAAAATTGTGGGTGTGTGTATATACACGCTGTTTTTTAACTTCCTAATGTGGCAAATAGAGAAAGGGAGCATGTTGCAGAACTTAGTCCAATACCTGGAAGCCAAATGCAGATTTCAAACTGAAGTGTTGTAGTAGCCATGCTGTGGACAAGCATTATGAAGGGAAATGGGTGGGGAGAGCAAATTAGAAATAAGGTAGATCAATTAGAAAGGAGGAGGTGGGGGGATAAAATTTCACTCACCAGAAAGTGCAGATTCAGGTTAATGAGAAGATATTTGAAAACCCTTTGAAATTCAAATATTAACAGAGTAAGGTCAGAATGTTTTGCTGTGATTATTGTATGAGCAGAATAAGTTTATTTTGCTTTGAAATAATGTTTCAATTTTTAATTTTATTTTTCTACAATGATATTTCAAAATGTACAAACGCATTAAAAAAGTCAGCTAAATATCCACAAGAATATGACAAAGTAGATCCTGATCCCTGCCCCAGCTCCCCAGCCCCCCTCCTCACCTGGTACTATCAGTGAAGGTGAAAATTCAGATTTTGGCCCAATTCCAGTGAAACACAATTTCTCCTTTAGTTAGACAAAATGACTGATGAGACTTGGGCAGATTCCTTAATAAGTGCATCTTTTGGTGCTGTAAGAAGACATGAAAGACTTCATGTGAGAGCTTTAACTTTAAATCTGTGGTCAAATGACTTGCTGAATCGATACATAAATGCTCATTTGAACTCTTGACATAGGAAAGGTTTCCGTTATTGGATTACTTTGGTTTACATTATTAATGTGGCAATGTTATGTCCAGATGAAACAGCAATTAGCTATTTCCAATCACTTAATTGTTAATCTTTTCCTAAAAGATGGGAAGTAGTATGCTGAGACTCCTCTAATGACCTCTAATGAAAGAGGAAGAGCAGAACGTGGAGCATTTTTAATCTTTTGTATCAAGCATTCATGTACGTAGAGTAAAACCAAAATAGCCTTTACAAAACCAATGTAATCTACCCAAACATGTAAAATTCACCATCAAGATTTGGAAATAAATAAGTGTGGGGTTTTTTCCAAAGCAATTGAGAATTATTGTTCTTGTTATGACTGCTTTCTGTCCCGGTGCTAAATTAAGGTGGGAAAGCAGCAGCGTGGTTGCAGGGCTTGTTTCCCTCCTCCCTTCCCGCAGTTTAATTTACAAGCTGCTGGACATTGTCCAACAGGAAATCCAGTCTTACTGGGAAAACCATCACAACCTACAAGAGAAGGTACTGGCTTTAAGTGATAGTGTGGTTTTAAGTGAGATCTGGAAATTTTTCCAGGCTCCCAGACATGGGTCGGTCCCCCCTTGCACCGGGCTTTGCTGAAGCTGAACTCCCTGGCACACCTTCCCGCAGCACCCCGCAGCCAGGCCCCGGTGTGGGTGGCTGAGGGACCAACCTGCAGAAGACCTTGCAGAACCAGGTGAGCCCCATCACCCCAACATGGTCTGAGTCCACCCCCTTAGGTACTGGTTTGGGGGATTTTCCATATCTTGAGGTAGAAGCACGAGGTGCTGCCAGCCTGGTCCTGTGCTGCAGGACCCTGTGAGCACAGCGTGCCCACGCCGTAGCATCAGCACTCATGCATCAAACCTTGGAGTGGTTGGAAATCGCAATAGAGCTGCTGTGTGTCTGCAGATAGACACATAGAAAGGGTGAAACATCTTTTTTTTGGTCCATTTCGTCTGAAGAGAAAAAAGGAACAAGAATTGAAATTCCTGGGGGGTGGGGGAGGAGGAAATAAGTAATCCTACCTGCTGGACCATGGTTTCTTTATACATGATAAATCATTTGACATATGCAGGGAAACCACACTTGGGTGCCTCTGCTGACTGTGCAGGAATCTGATCTTGCAGGGCTATATATAGGATGTCTGCTCCAAGACCTGTCAGATACTGGAAATGCAGACAGATATAGTACCACAGTTACACTGACAGTTAGAAATCAGAGGTTTGACAGCTCCATGGATGACTTTGCAATTAAAAGGGATAAAAATAAAAAAATATGATGTTTAGAAGGTATCAGTTTACAGTGAGCTCAAGTTCCCAGTATGTGGCAAGTTACTTGTTTTTAGAGAGGATGGTATACTGCTCCCAGCAAAGCTACGTAAACATTTTCTACCAAGCCAGAATGTTTTTCCTAGAGCTGATATCTCGTGCCTACTGAAGCTCTTGGCTTCAGTTCAGAAGAGGATTTCACTAGAGAATTCACATATGCAGAAATGAACTTGTGGGACCTGGTCCTATAAATCTCATCAGTCAAAGGGAAGCATTAAAGTTGTGCAACTGTAGACGTGAGAGCCAGATACTATATGGGAGGTCAAAAGCCAGTCAAGAAAGGCCAGACAGGGAAGAAACAAAGTTCAACTTCATAATTACATTTGTGGGGTTTTGGTTTTCTTTTTTAATACTATGGCTATAAAATGCACTCAGAGTGCAGCCTTTCCAGAAACTAAAACAGAGATTTATGTGTTTCAGCCACTACTGATCTGGTCTGACTAGATCATCAGGAAATGAAAACGTTCTGGGCAATTCAACTGAATGTAATTTGTGTTTAAAAAAAAAAAAAAAAATTGCATCTGAACAAGTTTATCTAGTTAGTACTACTTGACCTGTCGTTAAGCTTTATGCTTCAGAGCTCTGCTGAGAAACGCTGTCAGCCCTTTAGACTGAAAGGCTGGAGGTCAGATTGGAAAGCTCCTAACCTGGAGCTTTTTCCACAGGGAAAAACAGAGCGGAGGCTCAGACTTCAAGGTAAATGAATAGAAATACTCGGGATAGTGCAGAGCTCTGCGCGGGCTGGCTGAGCCTGCCCTGCAGGGCTCTGCGCTCGGTTTGCACTGGTTTGGGTCGCTCCGTGCTGCGCTGCGCACCACAAGCCCTCCGAACAGCGTGATAACCGACACGGAAAGCATGTTGAGAGATCCACCCGCTTTCCGCATTGAGATTTGGGGGTTGCTTTGCAAGGCAATGCCAGCTTTTGGCTTTCAAAGAATGATGTTCAGCAGAAGCTGCTCCCGGCAGGAATCTTGAAAGGACAAGGTCCTGAATATCCCCGGCCACTGGAAGGATGGGAGGAATGGGGGCCAGGTAAGTGCTGGCGCACAACGACAGGAACCAAGCGATGGGGATAAACTATGCCGGTTCGTAGGGACGTTGATTTTACTGATGCATCTGCCAAAAACATCAGCTGTGCCTGGCTGCTCTGCTCACGCCTGGCAGATGCGTGTGCGTATGGCGCAATAACCAGAAGGAAATGTTACTCAGCTCCGTTTCCTAAGGGCCAGTGGCTAGCAGAAAGGCATCCATGACGTCCCGCGGAGAGACGCTCTGAGAGAGACAGCGAGGTAGAGGCGTGCAGTTGGGAGTTCACAAGGAGCTCTCACAGGCCAGTTGTATTTTACTTCTTAAGGTCTTAGTGCACCCGGGGGACCTTTCCCATGCGGAGCAAGGGTTCAGAGGACTTGTCCGACTGGCGTGGCTAATGCCCTCCGCTCCCGGGGGCGGTGGCTGGGCAGCCCGACGGCAGGACCGTGAGTAGGGGAGCCGGGGAGCAGCATGTGCCGGGCTCTGACAGCTTTCCTGGGGTGCCGCTGAGCTGGGAGGGAGGGCAGGGAGGGAGACAGAGGAAGCTGGGGATTTCATGGTTTCTGGGCTTGGCTTTAAGGTCTGCTGGAAGGATAACTGCTTGCAGTTAGTCATACTGTAAGCTGTGTTTATATCTTCATTAATTCACCCTTTCTTCCGAATGAGGAGGAAGTGTGTAAAAGAAAAGGTGGCATGAGGTTGCTTTTTATGTATAGAATTTCCTCTGCATAAAGCTATTCCTGTGGAGATATAAAAAGCAAATTTACAGGGTATCCACTCAGTTGCACAAAAAGATAGCGAAATCTTCAGCAAAAGGCGAAGGACACTACCTGTCTTGCCAGTGAAATACTTCTGTCTGCTTCATTAAGTGTTTCACCTCTGTTTCTTTCTAGTTGGTGTTAGTTGGTGAGTGGACAATCCCTGCAAGGAGCAGAAATGCTAGCAAGTGAAAGTGAAAGTAGGGCACAACTGGACATTTTGGAAAGCTGATGGGGCAGACTGGGAGCCCTAGGTCTCGGCAGGGGAGCTGGCAGGGGTTAGCACCCATCCGTGGAGTGGGAAGAGAGGGAACAGGGATGGGGGGAGCAATGGAGAAAAGCTGGCTGGAAATATCATCCCACCCCACTCCCCCGCTTTCCTCTCCGTTTCCCCTCCACCCCCTCAAATCCCACACTTGGTATCCACAAACTTCAAATTCCTCTGCCGCAGCAGCAGCAGCAGCAGCGCACCGCTGTGCAGAGAGGAGAGAAGGAACAGCCACATCCAAAAAAAGCTCCCGGGAGTGCTGGATCTCATGAATCTCCTGCAATGGGATTTGAGAGAAAATGAATTGGGAGCATTTTTCTAGGAACAGGCCTGGCTGGTGTTACTGTGTACAAAGAGCAACCGTGGTCTGAAGACAGCAGTGGAACAAGCTAAGGCTGCAAGGAAACTCCGGTCCTTCCTCGCTCTTTGTTCTGGCAGTCCAGGGGCTGCCAAGCCTTTGTTCGTGGACTTTTGTACTGTAACCACCTCTGTAAGGGAGCTCCTCCTATAATGATTTCCTCTGATTAGCCTGCTCTGAATACCCGTGATCCCTGCCAAAGCATGAAGGGCATCAGAGCCAGATAAATGATCATTTCCAGTTTCTGTTTGAATACTGTGTTCAAATTCTTTGAGCAGCTCTGAGTAGCTCAGCCACAGACCCTTGCAAACTCCACGGCAGGCAGGTGGGCAGGTCTCGGCTGTGTGTACGTGCTCCACAATAGGGTAAGGTTGTAGGAGCAGCAAAGTGATGAGATGCATAGAAAAACGTCTGGGTCCAAAACTGGGACATTCAAAGGAGGCCGAAGCACAGCAGCAAGCAAAGTAAAATCCTCAGAAGCTGAATTATTGGTGGCTACCTGTTTCAGCTGCTTCTCTTTACAGGTGCTGTGTCTCCAGGGTAGAGCGCAGAGCAGAGACTTTGCTGGTAAGTGATTCCCCCTGGAATTTGACCTTGGCTGGCTGCCAGGCACCCACCCAGCCGCGCTCTCACTACCCCTCCACAACAGGACAGGGGAGAAAGTAAGATGGAAAAGTTCATGGGTTGAGATAAAGACAGGGAGATCACTTACCAATTACTCTTATGGACAAAACAGACTTGGGGAAAGTTAATTTATTGCCAATTAAAATAATTTGGATGGTGAGAAACAAAAATTAGAACAACACCTTCCCCCCCATCCCCTCTTCTTCCCAGGATCAACTTCACTCCTTCATTCCTGACTCTTACACCTCATCCCCGCCCCCAAGCGACACAGGAGGGCTGGGGAGTGAGCATTGACCTCAGTCCATAAGAGTTGCCATCTCCCACTCCATTGTCCTCAAAAATTTCCCACGCTCCAGCATGGCTCCTTCCCACGGGCTGCAGTCCTTCAGGATAAGCTTGCTCTGGCATGGGCTCTCTCCATGGACTGCAGCTTCCTTCAAGGCATGTCCACATGCTGCAGCATGGGGTCCTCCATGGGCTGCAGTGTGGATATCTGCTCCGCCATGGTCCTCCACAGGCTGCAGGGGGACAATCTGCTTCACCATGGTCTTCTCTAGGGGCTGCAGGGGAATCTCTGCTTCAGTGCCTGGAGTACCCCCTCCCCTCCTTCTTCACTGACCTGGGTGTCTGCAGGGCTGTTTCTCTTGCATTTTTCCTCACTTCTCACTGCTGGGCAGCTTTCTCAGAGGTGCCACCAGCTTGGCTGATGGGCTCAGCTGTGTCTACAGCAGATCTGTTGAGCCGGTGCCTGCATGGGGCACCCCTGGTCTCTTCTCACAGAGGCCACCCCTGCAGCCCCCGGCTGCCAGCACCTGGGCACCTGCACCAGGTAGAGTACCTGTGAGCGACAGCTTTGCTTTCCTGAACGCTAAAGGAGGGGTGATGCTCCCAGTGCCTTCTGAAGGCATTCTGACTTCTGCAGCTGATCACGCACTGCCTAGAAGCCAAATCTGACTCCTGTTAGCCAGGTGGCACCACTGGCCTTCACGTAATGAGCTGAGTTTATTGTGTCAAGTTGTATTTTCTTCCAATGTGTATTTTAGAAATACTTATTCTAGAGAAAAACAGTGACCCAGGTCCAAGCCACATAGTTCAGGGTCATTTCTGTGATGGTTACCCTGCCCCATAAATGTACAAACATCAGTTCCTCGGTTCTGGGTCAAACCTGCGCTTCCCAGCTGGAGGGGTCTCCTTTTCTGAGAAGTGATTAGACTTCTGACCAGACCAGGGTTATCATGTAATTTGACAGCTTTGGAAAAGACCCATACTTTAATTTGGATTTCTCTTCTGATGTTAGGGCCAAGGAAGCAGCCAGGCATCGGTCAGCTCTTCTGCACCTGTGGTGTCTTCTGACTCATCCATCCATCTGCTCCTGAAATGGAGTACGCCTGGTATTGGCTCGATGATTCTGGGGAGTGGATTGAGTATGGGGAAGAGGTGAGATCCATCTGCTGTTGATGCCAAAAGCTCTTGTTAAGCCATCTTTGGAGAGTTATTTAGGGCACGTTGTTCTGCACCTGGTGTGTTTCACATGTGCCGCTGGTGCCCTTGCAGTGCTGCTCTGATGCCCTGGTGGATTTGTCTTATTAAGTGTCCCTCAAAGCAGTGCTTCTGCTCTGTGAAAGTTTTCAAAGGACTGGCTTTGAAAGTGGGTGCATTTTCCAGAGATGACACATGTGTTTTGGCTGAAGCTGACCACACAGGCTGAAGGCTGCTTTGTTGCTGTTGTTACAAGCAGCTGTTCTCTGTGGGGTACCCCTCCATTGCTGAAGAACAAAATGCTTGAAGCCTTAGAGACTTAGTTCAAAATGGCATCCCATGATAGGGGTCTGGGGAAACACTGGTGTTTCCCCACAGTGTCACCTAAACCAAAGACTGGTTTCTAACAGGTGTAATTTCCTTGTTCTTTCTATAGCATCCGGATCACTACTCTGCCACGGTAACATCTGCAGATCTGGAGAAGGAATTTCTAGCTGACCACAAAGGCACTGTGTTATTCAGGGCTGGTTCTCAGAAGTATGAGTTAAACTTTGAAGGTGAAGTATCTCCTGGTTTTAACTTCAGTGCACAGTGTAGCTGGCTTTAAGGTAGCCTCCTTCATGCAGAGTTGTCACCCTATGTCTGGGTTTCTTTGAACAGGTCTTTTTCCTCCTGTAAGTTTTCTCCAAGCAGAACTTGAGCAGCATGTACATTTCTCTGCAGTTTTGAGATGCCCCACTTGAGCTTCTAGACTTGTGCATCTATAGTCAAAAAAGCATCTCTGACAATATTGTGTATTCAGAAGAAAGGCTGAGAGTAAACACTTCATGGCATCTGGCTTACACATTGGTTTATACAACCAAAGAGGAGAAATGAGAAAGGAAAAAAAAAAAAAAAGCACTGAAAAGTCAAATGGTGAAGAAGTGAGCCCATGGTAGACATCTTGCAAGCTAGTTATGGGGAGAGAAAGCACACAGTGCAGCAAAGGGACATTTAGGGGTGGTTGCACAGAGAGAGAATGGGAGAATGAGAAATGCTTTTCTGTTTCTAATTTATTTACCCATCTTAAAATTCCTGTTAGCTTTCCAAACTTTAAATCTGTTTCCTGGCATGAATAAATGGAGTGGTGTTTAAAGGAGGAAACAATGGATAATTAGCCATGTCACACAGCACGCGCCCTGTGATATCGTTACAGGACCAAGAAGAGAGGGCAGACTTTCCTCTTAGCACCACGTAACAATTCTGCACTGCCGCGAAAGCTAGATTTATGGCCTCCATCATACTGAAAACTCTTCCCTGCTGTAGGCCTGACATCAGATGTGGTTTTCTCTGGCCAACAGCCTGGAGGCGAATGCAGGTGCAGGTGCAGTTGGTGGTTGGTTGCCTTTGAGCTTCACAACCTATGCTAGCAGGTGGTTGTCCTTGCTGATCTCCAAGCCGAAGCAGCACAAGCGGGAATGGTTTCAAAGTATGGAGTGCGGTGCGTGGTAGAGAGAGAACCACCACGCGGTATTCAGGGCTACCTCCTTTTTTATTTTTTCTAAACACATAAGAGTGTGTCCCTGGACAATAAATTATCTAATTATTGAATCATTGTGTTTTTCTTTCAAGACATGGTCCAAACAAATTTGATCTATGAAACTCAAAGAAAAGTTGCCCGACTGCCAAAATTTCTGTCCTCTCAAGGTGGACAAGACAGGAGGTAATATACATTCATTATTTAATAATGTCTCTAGATGACAGCATCTTTCTGCTAAGAAGTTCCTCCTACCTGTCTAGAATTCAATTTTAGATTTCTTAAATTCATTTTTAGGTAACTTTTGCTGTCTGGTGTAATGGCAAATTTTTGCAGTGGCAGTATTTGTAAATTATGCAACACTTCTGTGAAGTGTGCTGGAGGGATGTTTGGTGGCAGTCTCTGGCAGCTGTAAGAGACCCCTAGAGTATATTTGTTCTCTCTGCGAGAGCAAGGCCACAGAGGGCTGCCACAACTGTGCCAGGAATTTTTATTCCTTGATTTATGCCCCAACAATACTAAATAAACTGTGCACAGAGTAGGAGCAAGGGACTGCCAGTCCCAAGAACTGTGGAGCAGATAGATGCCATCCCCTGGAAAGCTGAGGATAAAATAAAACACAGAAGCAAATCCCTCTAAATGAAGTGAACTGGATGCACTTTTTTGGGATACCCTATCTTATGGCTTTTTTAAAGGAAGTTCAGCTTGACAGAATTTGAGCATGTCTGCTGCAAAAGTTAGTTAAGCTACTGCTTTATTTTAAAAAGAGCCGCCTTTGCTTCAGAAACTCACCAGCAGACAGTGCATTTGAAGCCAAGGGTTCAATTCAAGGGTTGGTTCAACCAAGGGTGGCTTGATTCAAAAAGAAAACAAACTGTAGCTCCTGAATGGATGCTAATGCTGGGTTAAAACAGGCATGCCGGGAGGGCATTAGTGCTGGAAGTTGTTAAGCACTGACTAGTGCCTGCAGGGCACAACTGTCCACCCACAGCCTCCAGACAGGCTTGTTCCTGGGGATGGGTAGGGGCAGGCCACCCGTCTGGCCAGCGATTTAGAGATGAGTAGCCACATGGAGGGAGAGGGCTCACGCTCCAGTTTCCTAGAGGTTCGAGCAGCATGTGTGGAGGACTAGCTGGGAGTAGTTGTATAAACCACCTGGCTAGGAGCATGGTGCTTCTCCTTTGAAGCTCTCCTACCAGTGTCCTGACCTGCCAAGAGATGCATTAGTGCCACTAGGATGTGTGTGGAAATCTAAACTGGAGAAAGGGATAATGGTTATGTGGAAAGTTAAACAAAAATAAAAATCCAGGGGTACCCGAAGGCTGCCGTAGAGCCAGCGGCTGGATCCTCTGGAAGGGGGATTTGGTTAGGAGTATCATGGACTGACTTGCTCCTTTTTCTTTTCTGCAGCCAAAACATGACTCTACCGTTTTCTGTCTGTCCTCCACAATGGGACCAATCTGCACTGCCTGAAGTCGGGTTCAAGGTAGGTCCTTCCAGCTCTCCAATGGGTAGGGTGAACTGTGTCCTGTACTGATTTTTCTGAGAACATGACCCAAGGCACTTGAGATGTTCCCAGCTTTTAAATGTCTTATAAAATAAGCAACTATGACGTGAAACAAGACTGACAGTTTTACATTCGGAATAGATCTATGTCTCCTGGGAGGCTCTCTGAGACCCCCTACATACACCACGCAGGGTAAGAAAGGCCCTTTTGGCCATTACTGGTCTGACCTGTCCTTTGCACCCTCCCAAGGCACCTGATCCTGTGATAAACTGGATGAATTGCATCTTAAAGGGGTGTTGTAGTATTTCCTTTGTCGATTTGAGGCAAAATGTTATTTGCCGTGGTAAAACTAGGGCTTAGCCCTGTAGGGAAGGAGCTAGAAGGAGCTAGGGTGTCAAATTAAGGTGAAACTGATATTCACTCTTCTCCAGCCTGAATACTGCTGCATTTCATCTTTAGGTTACTCTAAAGTAAAAATAATCTAGATGCAGAGGTGAGTCCACTGAAGGAAGCTCGTGTGGGATTGCACTCATTTCCCTCCCGCTTCCAGCATGCGGAGTAGGGGCGAAGGTGGGGAGAGGATGGTTAACTGGAAAGACAGGAGAAGCTTGTGATTTTAATGGCAGGGCTTTTCCTCTGATGTGAGGAGGTTGACGAGTCCTTTGGAAGGACTGGGAGTTGTTACTATCAGTAATACCTTATTTTTGGTGTTTTTAAAATTTTCAGTTGGTACAGCTCAGTTACACTTCCCATGAATATGGAAAAATTAAAAGGCTGTTTGAGAAGACGATGAAAGATTACTGCATCCACCAACTACAGAGGATCCAGAACCCAACACTTTGGCAAGTTTTTCAGTGGTTTGTATCCATTTTATTTCATTATCCTGGTGGTAGCAGAAGACTGGTATTTCCTGACCTATTGTCCTCCACACTCTGTATTAGGAGTTGCCAAATCCAGCATCCCAGCAGAGGTGAGACTGCCACGTATCTGCGTGCCCGGGTCTGGCTGGTAGCGACGTTCAGCACAGGTTCCCAGTAGGCACACAGGCACAAACACACGCATACACACAAAACGTATGGATATGCACACAGCTGGCCACAAAAACCAACACAGCACTCATGCAATCATAAACAGCACCAACAGCCTCATCCTGTTCCCTTCGTCCGGCTGATCGGGATGAAAGCCTGTTACTGGAACATACGTACAGGTATGGGTCCCTCCAGGAGCTGGTCTTTGACACTCAGCCTACCCATGTGCTGGCCCCTAGGTCCTTTCGTCTCCAGTTACGTTCTGCATAGACACACACACATGCAAATAGGTCTCTATAGACTTCATGGTGTCTTCAGTGGTTGGCCCGGACCTCCTGGTCCCTCTGGTAAACAAGCTCAGACCTTCTGGTCTCTCCAGCATCTGGCCCAGACTTATGACTGTTCTGAAACCTGGTTCCCAGGCCAGCTACCCTCCTCACTGGCTGTCCAGCTTGATATTGGCTAGTGATCACACACTGACACACACATCCTTGCTTGCTGCAGTTGTTGGTGCTGTGGTCATGCAGCTCCTGTGACCCAAGGTTCCACTCCAGTTGCTCCAGCCAGACCCCCATACACATGCTTGCACACAGACTGGAGAGTCCATCACCCAGGTAAGAGTTAGAAATGGAGTTTAATGAGAAGATAGGGCAGACTGCGCTGATCAGGCACAGGGCATGGCCAGACAAGTGTACTGGCCAGATAGTTGCCTGTTTATACACGACCAGCCCTTTTTACCCTCTTATCCATCTATTTTCCCATGTTTGTTCCCCCTCAGACCATCTTGGTCCTTCTCTTCTCCCACCTACAGTTCCTCTGTTAAACATCCCATTATAAGTCTTGTGCAGTGCCCAAATGCTCTTCCTCTCTGTCCCATAACAAGTCTCATACTCTCATAGGCAGTACCCTCCTTACGCCCGTGAGCTGCTCTTGACCCTTTCGATTGCTCACAGTGCTGGGTGTCCCCCTGGTCCCTGGGGCTGAGGCTCCCGTGGGGCAGCCCTGGGAGGGGCCAGGGCTGGGGCTTCTCTCTCTGTGATCGGGTTATTGGGGTTGTCTCTGTGCTCTTCTGTGTGCGTAGAAACGAGCCTTTTATTGCGTGACCTAACAGGTTGTGTGTGTGGTTCTTGCTAGTGTTCTTCAAAAAGAAAATTATTTTCCTTCACCATGGCTGAGCTGTGGTATCTCAAATTTATTCTTTTTGGTTTAGTCTCTTCCACACAGGAGTTTAAAAAAAAAAAAGGGACTTTTTATGTGATAAAGATAGGGGTAGAGATTATACAGTCTTCACTGTGGCTTCATACAGCTCAGTTTTATAACCATATTTATGCATTCAGGATTTATATAACCTGGGAACTGACCAATTCCCAGTCAAGAGATGTTTGTCTCCCTACTCTCTAATGTGGTATGAAGTGGTGGGTGACACAGTCCATAGCGATGCTGAGAACTTTTTGTTTTGCTGGAAGGAGCCAGCTGTGCAGCAGGGTACCAACAGAAGTGCAAAGCCGGCAGTAACCCCACTGAGAGTGGTTTGTGTCACTGTTCCTCCATGACCCAAAAGTAGGAGGAGTTGAGTTAGGAAATTGTCCTCGTTTGAACCAGGGTAATATGTCATTCTTTTTTTTTTTTTTTTGTCCCTAGGCAAAAGGAGCAGATGAAGAAGCTCAATAAATCGAAATGGGTGGATGAGCGGCTCCTGTTCCACGGGACGAGTCTGTCCCGCATGCCTGCCATCTGTGAGCAGAACTTCGACTGGAGGATCTGTGGGACACATGGGACAATGTATGGAAAAGGTACAAGTGCAGAAGTGTGGGTTCAGGAGCCATAGCAGCACGGGCTGCAGACCCCGGCCAGGCTGGTGGGTGGGTGCAAGGCGGCTGACTGTCCCTGACCCCCACACTCCTGCCATTAGGGCACTCTCCCCTGTGTGCTTCTGCACCGCTGCAGGCAGCATCAGCAGCAATCCCCTTTCAGGAGGGGCTAAAAACATCCCTCCTTGCCTCAGGTCAGCAAAGCTCTTGGACAGGCGGGACTGGGAGGTTGATGGCAAAATGTGTCTGTTGATGCTTTAAAATAAGCCCATGTGGAAACACCTTGCGAGGATGCGAGTAGAGCTACCTGGGGCTGCCAAAGTGCCGATAGCAGATGTTTCTTCCTCGGTTGATGTATTGTCTTACCTGTGGCTTTTTCTGGTCCCTAGGAAGCTACTTTGCCAGAGACGCCAGCTATTCTCACGAGTACTGTTCCTCTCAGAGTGGCCGCTACAGAATGTTTGTAGCGCAAGTTCTTGTTGGAGACTTTGTTCGGGGAAACCCCGAATACCTTCGCCCTCCACCCAAAGCTGGCAATTCAAACAGACTTTACGACAGCTGCGTGGATGACCCGACAGACCCTTCCATATTTGTCATCTTTGAGAAGCACCAGATTTACCCTGCCTATATCGTGGAGTACAGCAGCGAGGCCCAGTGTATGATCCTGTAATGAATGGTGGAATCTCCTTTGAATTTACACTGAATAAATTACACTTTAGTACATCTTTTTTTAATGTTTGTTCAATTTTAGTAGTAGCTTTAGAACATTTTGTAATGCAGTGAGCTAGTATCAATCCCCTGAAGGATTTTGGGGCATAGTTTTTCGGTAGGGGCTATTCTTTTGCCAGCAGAAAGTGCTAAAATTTAACCTCCATCTTATCTCTAGCCTGGGATGGAGGCGTACCCGCCTTGCGTACCTGCCTTGCGTACCCTGATGCAGTGACACCGCTGCTGCTGAAAGCGGCACCGCTGAGCGTACAGGTAACTTGATCCACTGATACAGTCACTTAGGGATTATTCCTGCCTGTGATGGTGCTGATGTGCCAAAGGGAGACAGGGTGGGGAATGCAGAAGGACGAGAAGTGAAAGTACCTGCATCATGGTGCACAAGAGAGGAATCACGGCCTGTCCTTCCAGTAAATGGCATGAAGCTCCTGTACCTGGAGGCTTTGTAATTAATGCTGGCAATGAACTTTGCTTTGTTTCCTGGTCGCACCGCTGAGAGCTCTGCTTACTCTCTTCTTCTATGTCAAGTCTGCCCGTCTCCGTGACACCCTGTCCTTGCTCTGTCCCCACTGGGTTTAGGTCAAGAGAGGCAGGGATATTGCAGCTGCTGAAGTTAGACCCCACCATGCCATCACATTACCGGTGAGAAAGTCCGAGGTGAGCTGAATAACGGCACAGGGCAGCGTCCCACTGGGGCTGCAGAGCCAGTGCTTGCAGCAGTGAGCGGCGAGGCAAAGGAGCTTTGTGAGGGGTGGGTGCTGGCACGGCCACCCCCCTTCCCACCCTGCAGACTGAAGTCGGTGCTGGCTGTTTTGAATTGCCCTGCTGCTGCCTGGCACTTCTCCGGGTGATTAAGTGCCCCAGCGGTGCGTGCTCCAACAGGGATGGATGGGGGAAAGCTTCCATGATGGACATAGTACTTCAAACTTGGTGGATGGTGGGATAACATTCAGCATGAAACAAAAATTAATGGTTTATTTTAAAACAGTCTTTCTGTATAAGCTGTTGTAATTCAGCAAAGAAGTCACAAAGTGGCTCAGTTGTCCATGCAATGAGTGGGAGGAACCAAGAGTATGGATGTGTGTAGGGTCTCAGCAGCTTTCCTAAAGCCTGCTATCTTCAGGCACAATCAGTGTCCTTAGAAAATGTCAGAAATGCAGCTGACTGCAATGAGTCCCTGAGTTGCCGTATTTAGTGCACTTTCATGTCCCATCTCTCCCTGCAGGAAGCTGGAGCCTAAAGGTTGTTCTTTTGCAAATTTGTGATCTAATCTTGTCAGCCATAGGTGAGTAGAGAGCTTTCCGTGCAGTCAGGAAGTAACAGTGAAGGTCACTTAAATGGACTTTTTCCTGCATATGTAATATTTTTTAACTAAAAAAACAAAAAAAAACCCCAAATGGCAGCAAGTTACCTGCCACACACCTTTCTCAATAAGGAAAGTGGTGTACAACAGTTAATTGCTTTCCTCTGCTATCAGTATCACTGCATTGGAAAACTGCAGTGATTTTGGAGAGCTGTTTGCCTATGATTTGTCAGCAGTCACAGATCTGCATCCTGTGCTTTGCATAAACATGAATCTGGGCATTATTTGTACAAATAATAACAGAAATTCTGTTTTAAGCTGTTGATTTTACAAATAAATGAGATTATATAGAGATCTCTTTCAATTTATGGACTTGCTGCCTGGCTGTAGCACCCAGTGGGTGCCATGCACGGGCAGCCTTCACCCCACAATCACCCTCCCCTTGCTGCCTCCAAGCTGCAGACTCATGAGGATGGGAAGGGACTGAATAATGGCCATTTCCAGCTGTCACCCTGCCTCGGTCCTTGCAACGTTGCGTAAATTTGCTCCAGGGGTTCATCAGCTTATGGGGGGAGGGTTGCATGTGTGGGCTTTGGGCAGGACAGGGGCTGGGAGATGGAGGGTTTGGGAAGAGTTTTGCTATTAGAGAAAATGCTCTGTGGAATGATGCCGTTTGTACAAACCACCTTCTCCCGTTCTTCCCTGCCATGACAGAAGAAACCATCCGTTGTGTGGGAGAAAGGTGTTTCCAGCAAGGTGGGCTTCGGTGTGTGATTGCCAGCTTCCTCAGGGGCAGGAGAAGGTAAGCGAGAGCCCACTGAGGGGGAGGCCAGTCACTGAAAAAAGGATTTTTGTTGGTCTGAAAAAGAGGAAGCCAGGCAGAGAGGAGAGGACGGGTGCAAGCATGCTGAGTTTGGAAGAAGAGGAGATTTTCCAATCAGTAAAAACTATTTCTGGCTGCAGGGAGAGTTCACGCAACCTTCAGCAATTAGGGGCCGGGTATTATATTGAGCAGATCGGGCAGGGGGCTGGTGTGTGCAGCTGCAATGGAGCGCTGTGGTGTGGGACTGCTGAGGTGTAGCTGCTGTTGGCTTTGTAGGTGTTGGAGTACCGGGTCTGAAGCAGAAGCACTCCTTGAGGAGCCCACGCTATTTCAGGGTCACTCTCTGAGACTGTCAGTTTGTGTCACTGCCGAAAGGAGCAGTCCCACCTCCAGGTGTGTGTTGCTGCTGCTTTCCCTATGACAGTACCAATGACTGTACTGGGGTGGGGAGGATCAGATGCAGAGCATTCACCTATTTGAAAACAGAGCCAAAACCCCCGTAAAACCCAAACTCAAAATATGGTGTTCGCAAGAACAGTTCGCAGTTCTGCTTGTGCCAACACCGATAAAGAAGAGGGTGCGCTGCAGTATAGATTTTGACTGGCATAAGATCATACTGACCCTCTAGCCCAAGGAGGGCTTGGAATGGCAAAAGATTTGGGAATATTTCAGTCAGTGAGGCGCTGAGAGCAGAAACCACTAGTAAAAGTGAAAAGCAACTTAATCTGTGAATACTTCTTCATGGGCGTTTTGTTTGGTATTATAAACATGCTAAAACTTCTTCCAGGCCTGAACCTCTGGCTACCTCTGGAGTACCTGGGTGCCTTCAAAGTACTGAGCAGAAAGCATTCCTCAGCACCCTTTTAGAGGAGAAGTACTTGCAAACTGGCAGCAACACATGCAATTGTTGGCAGGCACTAAGTGTGGATCTGATCTGTGGGCTTTTCATTTATTTTTTTCCCTGAAAAAAGGTGTTTGAAGAGCTCCCTACCCTGTTGAGAAAAAGTTAAATTACTTCTGGCTCAGACGCGCGGGATCGACAGTTTCAGAGCCAGGGAGATCGTGGTGGAAAAGGTCTGACCTGAGGAACGCTATGAGTCGCCAAACCGATTTCTGTGGCGTTGCTGCCTTCCCTGCCAGCCGGGCTAGTGCCAGCCGGGCTAGTGCCAGCCGGGCAGGTGTCAGGGTGGGCTTGTCCTGGAGCCTCCACAGTTCACCAAGCTCCTTCTGCCCAAGGGTAGGGAGTAAGGCTGCCCTCAACGTGAGATGAAATGATCAGTTGGTATCTTGGCTAATTACTTCTCTACCTTTTGAATGTGTTTCCTGTTAGGAGGGTGCTGTGGGAGCACTTCATCTGTGCCACCATGGGGAGGTTTTTTGGGAGCATGGCAGCTGCAGGGGACCAGAGGGAGAGGGCTCTGCTGAGAGGCCAGCTGCCTCTGCAAGAGTCCCCAGATGCAAAGCTCTTAGCTCCAGTGATCTTTTCAATGTAATGCATTTCCAATTGGTTTTCTTGTGGTGCTCTTAGGACTTCACAGCGTCCCTGGTTTTAACACTGTTGGGTACGTATTCATGCACCTGTTCTAGGCTTCCTATTCAAAAACACGTCAGCAAGTTTTCAGGCTTTCTTTAAATTTACTGGTGTCAAATTTGACTTTTCAGCATTTTTAAGAATCCTTTTTAACAATTTGGCAGAATCTGTTACAGGATGATTAAACTGTAGAAACTGAATGCTTGATTGAACATGCTGAATGGCATGTTATTTTCCAAAACATTTAAACTCCTAAAAATCAACCTGAGCCCCATAACGTGGCACTACCACTGTATGGGTGCCAGGTGAAGGAAATACAGATATTTCTCTTGGCATGACATGCTCAACAATTGCATTATTTAATAAGACTGTTTCTGGATCAAGGGAATAACGATCCCGAATCAATGTGTAGCTGTGGTAATGATGGGGGCTGAGGGTTTGGGAGAGGGCAGGGGTCCTCAGCAAGGGGCTGCAGGAGACAGATCTGTAGGAATCAGACTTCCACTGCTCAGGGATCAACTTTTTCTAATTGCTCCTGTTCCTTTGCGTCCTGTTCCTTTTGGTGAAGCCTATTGTCTGGCACGTTGACTCGTAGGCACTATTTCCCAAAGCAACTCAAACTGTCTTTCCAAGATTACTTTTACATCTAGCTTACAAATAGGAGCAATAGGAAAGGCTGACCTGGTTCTTATCCATCTGTTCTTAATAAGCTTAGATTTTCCTTCCAGATGCTTTACTGCAATGTCAGAGGACCCATTAATCGGTGCACCACTGCTCAACCTGTACATACTGGGGAAGTGTCTACACATGATATCTCCGCCACTGGAGGAAGCTGTGTCTTTACCCATTCCCAAAGAGAAGCTTTATTTCACTGTGTGTTCTCTGAATCATTTTTCTTGGGCTGTATCTTCAGCTTTGGTCTCCTTAATTATTTTTTTTTTCAAAATCATTTTCCCTTTACTAAGTCCAAAGGAGATGTTAGAAGTCACATTGGTCTCTGTTTTCTTTAACACCTTGTACACCCTTTCACTCTTGCTTCTTGCAGACTCTTTCTGACTGCATTTTGCAGATAGCCCCTTGCATCTTCCAGTTTGCTTTCCTTTTGAAAGTTCCTGTAGGTTTATGATTTTTTTACCTATACTCTGCGGCATCTGTCTGAAGCTGTGATCTGTTCTTCTGTCCTGAAGGCCAGCTGACCTTCATTTTGCCTCCCAGCTCAAGCAGGTGGTTCTAAGAGTCTACTCCACATCCTTTTTCCTCTTGGATCCTCATACAATCTGACCTCATATTAATGATTAAACCACCGCTCCCTTCACAGAACTTATTTGACTGAAAGTCCTCGCATCCATCATAACGTCTTAAAAAAAGCCTCCCTTTTTTGGATTTTTTTTGACTGAGCAACTCAAATTCCTTACTAACAGAATGACCTCTCTACATTTCTTTAGTGTAGTTGAGAGGTGATTAGTTTCACTGCATGAAACTGTAGGCTACTAACCAAACCTAAACTTTGTGACAGCACTATCAAAAATACATTTTTCCCATCAGGACCTCCTCCAGCTACTGCTATTTCTGTGTAGTCTGAGTAACTCCATGATGTGTCCTGCTCACCGGCTTTTCTTTTCCTTCCCAGATCAAGCTTTGGATTTGTTTTCTTCCCCCCGCCCCCAACTTCTAGTTCTACTTGCTCCTGTTAACCTGTGGTGTCTAGGCAGTGTCCTGAATCTGAAACATAACTAACAGGACTCGTAAGTGAAGCAAAAGCTTCATTACGTAGCAGCTGGGAAGGCCATTTGCAGGACTCTTCTCTGTTTAAATGCTATCAACTGAGGTAAAAACGAAGAGACTCCTCTGATGACTCTGTCAGTTCATGAAGACTGTGAAAGCTGTTGCTCATCACGGGAAGCAGCTCATTGCAACGGGCAGCATGAGGGACATGGACTTGGTAGCCAGGTGATCTGTTCCCATATCTGCCGAGGTTTTGCTGAGGAACCCAGGGAAACTCAGAAGTATTGACTTCTACAGGTGAAACGTCAATAACAACCAAATAATACTATTGCTACCTAACCAGGGTCAGGCGTCTGCTCAGTGCATATACCATGGGCTGGCACACTCAGAGGGCAGAGAATGGCATGTCTGGGTTCAAGTACAGGCAAAAAAGAAAAACAAAAACCTTTTACCCTGAGGATTTGGAAACCAGACAATTTTCTGGGCTGTGAAATGATGACAACAGTCCAGGAATTCCTGCTGAGTTTGGTTTTCCCTCTCAAGACTACTGTTAAGCAACATGCCAGAAGCTGATCATCTTTTCTTTTCTTTTTCTTTTCCCTTTCATCTTTTTTGAAACAGTTCTACACTTCTGGTCATTCCTGATGCTCACTCATTTTGCGGCACAGAAACCCGCTGGTACTGGCTGGACCATCGCCTGCGGTGGATCGAGCACAGGAAGCAGGTAAACTCCACTGCACCCCTGAAACCCAGCTCCGAGTCCCAGCCACTAGCGGAGAAGTCCTGCTTTGAATGTTTGGGTTTTTGCGAGGACTGCCTGTCAGGTGTCACACAGGCTTCCTCCACAGTCCTGTAGTGCTGGCCAACCCTTGGAGCGTCGCTGATACTCTCAGGGGAGCTTCTGAATGCCACCTGTAAGCACAGGTGGCATTCAGGACAGGTTTGCCTGTCCTAGGAGCAGACAAAAATCTTTGTCAAGGCTGGTTTTTTTGCCTGTACACATACATTACATACACATGATATAAATTTTGGGGGAGGACAGGGAATGCCATGACTCACGGGAAAGCTGAAAAAGTTGCATTCGGAAAGATGCTTCTCTAAAGTACAGTGCAGCAGTACTTTGACTATGAACTACGTCGGTTTTGATGTTATGCTAAACCTTTACACAGATCCTATAAAGAGTATTAAAAGCCAATTGCCTATTACAGACACTGTCACTACCTTTGTTTCTGTAGCCTTCAACCTAGTCTGCAGCCTTGGTGACATCTGCCCAGGTGGAGAAGGTGTTCCAGGCAGATCAGGAAGGCACTGTGAAATTTTGAGTTCTTTCACAGAAATATGAGATGAACTTTAAAGGTAGAATGCTTACTTGTTTATAATTTATTTAATACACGTGATGTGCTGCTCACTCTGTAGTGCAGCTTCTCTCCTGAATATGCCTCATGCAGCCCCATGACCAACAGAAGTGTCTGTCCTAGCCAGAGGGAACGTACATCTTTAAAAGCACTTGCTAGAAAATTAATTGTGTAAATTGGAGAAGTAGCAGAGATGCTGTTTGTGTCTGACAGAGCATGAAATGTGGGAAATACATAAAATTTCCCATTCTTTTGTCTAACTGTGTGATTTAATTGCAGGAGCTATTGGAGACCCGTACAGTTAAAAGATTAGAAAAATAAAGTCATGGTATTCAACACCAAAAAAAAAAAAAAAGGAAAAGTATTAGGAGGATAGTTTGAGACTAACACGTAGGTCATGGTGCATGTGGCACCACGAGCAATGGAGGAGTTGTGAAAGAGGAAGCACTAAGGAGGAGACCTGGATTTGCTGAGGCTGTGTAGGAGGAGAGCTGCGTGAGAGACAGCCTGTGGTTCTCCATCGCCCTAGGGTGGCTGCTCGACTGTGGGGCTGTTGGCTGAGAAGGACATTGTTTGGGTGACTGATATTTGGGAGCAAAAAGGATGGGGTGATATTCAAAGAAGAAAATGAGAAGACCTAAATCAAGTATAGGTACTATTTTAAGTGCCCACGTCCGTTTTTGAGGAGTGGGATTGCGATAGCTCGAAACTGGCTGTGTGATGGGATCAACAGAGGAGCCTTCCAGGTGGACAAGAGGACACGTGTCTGCACTGCTCGTGCTGCCGGTTCAAGCGGGAGCAGCACTAGACAACATGACCTCACGCTGTGCGAATAACACAGAGAAGAAGGCCACAGGTGAGGCATTGCATGGCTATGTTAGCAATTTTTCATATGCCCTTTTACATAAGAGTGGCTGAACAGGGACATGCCAAAGGGTGCTAGCCTGGCTCCTGCCTTCAGCAGCAGCAGGCGCTGGATCCCTGGAAAAGAGGAGGAGGAGCAGCAGGTAGTGATACGTCCCTCACTGCCAACGACGTGCAACTCGGGGACTTCCTGAGCTTGAGATAACATATTTGTATTCAATGTCCCTTGTTGGATTTCTCTTCTGTGGATTTGTTCAGTCTTTCTTGAACTGCTGCAGACTTCTAGCGCCTGAATTGTGTCACGGCAGTGGGATCTGCGGTAGAGCTATGCATTTCTTGAATAGATGCTCTACTTCTGCCTGCCTTCATGGGTTTTTTTTTTTCAAACCATGGTCCAGAGAAAGCTGAGCATGTAGATTACAAGAAAAATCTGCTGTTGGTCAAACAACGAGTCTGGTGGAGGCAGGAGCCAGCTGGAGGAGAGGTGTGGGGTGCTCGGTTCGCATGTGCCATGTCACTAGCTGGCAGTACCCGTCCAGCTTTCCAGGTCCACTGGGGAGAGGGCACTGGTGGCTGGAGAAGTGAGGCCCCCAGGTCCATCCTTGCTGCCCCAGTGTTGAACAGCGTTGGTCTGTGAGGTGGGGGCAGCAGGTCTGGCCTGGCTTCCAGCCCCACGGGAAAGCTTGATGGCCACCGTGGGCCCTGGACACAGCACTGGGATTGCCCCTGGTGTCCTGTGCACTGGCAGCGGGCAGGGGGTCGCAGGGTGCTGGGTCGTGTGTTGCACCGTATCTTGGCCACTCCACCTGTCATGAGGTGACGTGACTCAGATGTCCAGCCACGCACGTCGTGCTGTTTGCCATCTCTCCCCGCCTTCGTGATCAGTACCGTGAAGAACAACTCCATTTTCTGGGCCTCTTGAAGTGAGGGGCGGCAAAACTGGAGGTGTCCTCTCACACACGACCTGCCCGGACTGGTGGTGGGAAGGCACTGCAATAGCTGCACTGGCAGGAGGAGGTGGACACAGAGAATGGAAGGGGTAAAAATGGAGGTTACCGATTTCCATAGCTACCAGGCACTGATTTGCTTTTTCCTTCTACCTCCATATCTTTTCTCTCGGTGTGCCGCATGCTGGTGCTCACCTGTGGTCAGTAGGAAAACCCGCTGGTCCTGGCTGGGTGACCCTAACCAGTGGCAGCGATACAGAGAAGCAGTAAGCACCTCTCCCCTCCCTGCCCGTGTGCTGGCCGCCCCTCAGGGGCTGCTATTTCTTTTGCCGTTCACAAGCAGTGCCTTTCACACACGTCTCAGGTCTTACCGCGGTGCCTCCCCATGGTGCACGTGCATTTTGATGTATTCAGCAGCCTCTCATAAGTTTACTTATAACACTCAGGACCCTGTGAGGCCGAGGTCTGAACGCTGTTTATTTTCTTGGCCAAACCAGAGCCTTTCAAAATTGCTTCAATCTAAACAATTTTTATGCTGTGTGTGCATCTGTGAGGAGAGTGCTCTTTTCTTTTGGAAATCCTAGTAACTGACTGCAGAAGAGAGTGCCAGAAAGCTATCCCACGCACTGACACAGAACAATAGCAAAACATGACCATTTTGAGACCATGGTGATGTTCTCCAATCCTATGTGGAAGGGCTGAGGAGAAGGCGGTGAGCACCACAGCCTGCAGAGATGGATGGGGCTCTGGGATATGCTGCCCCTCCAGACCTCGTCCGTGCATGCTGTGATGAGGAGGGAGCAGTGGCTGGGAGCAAGTGGGGGCAGAGACCGGCAAACAGCTTCTGGTGGCAGGTGGGGTAGGGCTGAGGTGGGCCTCTGCACTGGGAAACTCCAAGTCGTAGGCAATTACCCCTGGTTAGCAAATAAAATGCTGCTCTGCAGGCCCTTTAAGCCAAAACTTTCTTCTGATGGGTATTTCCCCTCCTTTTTCTAGGCTCCCAACCACTCTGCTGCCACTGTAGCCTCTGCACAGGTGGAGAAGGCATTTCAGGCTGACCAGAAAGGCACTCTCCAGTTTCAAGCAGGTTCTTGGCACTATGAGATCAACTTCAAAGTTGAAATATCTGTTTGCTTGATGTCTAACGCAGGTGGCATTGCAAGTGCAATGCAGAGTGTCCTGGGAGAAGGCTTGCAGGCAGGGGCACAAGAGAGTTGAGAAGCGCTTTGTGGATTGGAAGCAGTCAGTGCTACAGCAGCGTGAAGGGGAGGAGGGGAAGAAGGGGATCCTCCTTGAGCAGACTCAAGGACATGTGCAGATGTTGGTGCAAGGAAGGATACAGCCCCAGCCTAAGCAGAGGGAGCGGGAAGGGGTGGGAGCTGAGGGTGGATTTGTGAGTGCCTGTGCATGACTGCACCATGTGATGGGGCGCAGGACCCATGCTGTGCCAGCCCTCTCGATCTTTTAGCCAGGATAACTCCAAGAAAAAAAAAAAGTGCTTCTTGAAATGGGGCAAAACGAGGTGACAGTCTGTTCTTCAGCTGTCAGATGGATCTTCAGGCATGCGTGCAGAGTCATTGCAATTGATGGTGACAATGAAAATGGCACAGAATAAGGGGGGGGGGGCGGATTAGGAGTACCTCAAAAAGAAGGTTGCCCAAACTTTCATGCTTTGCTGCCTGTGCCAGGTGGAGGAGGTGTTCAAGGCAGGCTGCACGACCGCTCCTTTTCTCCCAGCCAACATACCCCGACGCCGAAATCGCTCCTTCTCATTCTGCGTGCCTCCATGTTTCCTTTCAAGCCGTGCTCCAGAGCAACCTGCGGACGCAGGCGACGAGGCAGATCTGCCGGTGGCCGGCGGCGGGGGGCTGCGGGGGGCGGCGGGGGGCTGCGGGGCGGCGGGGGCCGCAGCCTTCTGCTGCCGGGTCCCTAGGTGGCGGTGCCCGCCCGGCTCTGGGGGGCTGCCGGGAGCCCCCGCGGGCCGGGCAGCCCGGGAAGAGCCAGCCTGGCTCCGGACCCCCTCTGCGGGGAGGGCTGGCCGGGCGCTGGGGGGCTGTAGGCTGCTCTGGGGTGTAGGAGCATGCGGGAGCGGGGTACGGTGAGAGGACGGTGGGAGAGCTGGCGGTGGTCGCGATGAGGTGTGGGGCTGAGGGGGAGCTGGGAGGTACCGCCCGGGGCCAGCGTTAACTGTCAGCAGCCCGTAGGCTCCGCTGGGTCCTGTTCTTCATCAGTATCTGCACCACAACCAGGTCAGTTCCCCCTCCCCCAAAAAGTCACGGTTTAATCGCAGCTGCTGGGCACTAAGCGCAGATTAGTGCAGGTTTTGACCCACAGCAGGAAGAGCTGGAGGAGGATGTAAGAACAGGGAGTGCTGCAGAGCACGCTGAAGGGCCGCAGACTTACTGCAAATGCTTTCGGGACTGCCAGAAACTGATCTGCCTTTTTTATTGCCTGTGGTCATCTTTCTGCACTTTCTGTCCAGCACGGATGCCCTCTCCATGGGCAGGACGGAAAGCTGCTGATACTGGCTGGATGGGCGCAACCATTGGGTTGAGTATGGGAAGCAGGTGAGCATCTCCCTCTCGTGCCCAGCACCCTATGCCAGTCACTCCCTTCCTGCTGTCTCCTTCCCCCAAAGTGTCGGAAAGGCTGGAGCATGCCAGGACAAGAGGTGCATCTAGCTCCAGGGCCCATCCCCATCGCTGGATGCCAGAGGTGCCCAAAGGAAATTATAAGCTCAAGGCAGGCATGTAGCGATACTTTCCCAAAATGCTCTCCCTGCTTCCAGCAATTTTTGGCTTGGGGATCTCCTGCATCAGAGTTGGTAGCTATATATGTAATAACCCTGGATGAGTTCTTCTTTCAGTAATTATTCCATCACTTTTTAAATCTGTATAAACTTTTACCATCCACAACATCTTGTGGCAAGTATTGCCACAGCTGAACTGAATGTTGCTTGAAGGAGGCTCTCCTTTTCCTTGCTTTGAACTTAGCACCTGCTAGCTTTATTTAATGAAAGTGATGCAGGTATTCTCCCTCTGCTTTCTTGATCACCTCGCACGTTTGTGTCATTTTTGCTGATTTTCCTCAATGCTCCCAGTAAATCCAGCTCTGAAAACAGACTGTCTTTACAGGTAGCTGGGGAATTTGTTGAAAACTCATTTTAATTTGAAAGTTCTATGTATGTGAGAAGGGTTTACTTTCTGCATATTTCTGCTGAAAAACAAATCCCTGAAAACCACCTGCTTTTCCCATCAGAGCCCCTGGGAGCCATCCCCATCTATAAGCTCACTTGGAAGTAACTCCGGAGCCTGGAATCGCAGCTCCTCCGTCCAGGGAGCCTCTATTCCCCCCTCCCCGGGCAGTCAGAGCAGGGTGAAGCGCTGTGGGGAGCGAGGTGGGTGACACTGCGCAAGGGCAGTGAAGGGAGGTGACATGCACAGGTAATCAGACTGCACTGCAGCCACCAGCGGTCCTTGGTGGGGGACACAGAGAGAAGAGATGGGCAGGAGAGAGCCCCTCCGATCTGCAGTGGTGCAGGGACTGGCAAAGACAGCAGAGAGACCCTGCTGTAGCTCGGAGATGAGTCCGTGACCTGACTGGTTTAAATCACTGGCTTTTCCCCATGACTTGTATAGGTGCTAAATCCAACTCTGCGAAGTGCGTGACACTACTGTGGCCCAAAGCCCATTGCGAACAAATATCCCTCTCCTTTGTAGCATCCAGAACAAGGTGCTGCCCCTGTAACTTCTGCAGATGTGGAGCCATGGTTTCAAACTTATCAGTGCACTTTTGAATTTCAAGTTGGTTCCCAGAAATATGAGATAGATGTTAGAGGTAAAAGATCTGTGTGCTTACCTCTTGACATACTTACAGGGGAACTAACTGTCATGCAGCGTCTTCTCCAAAATGTCATTGAAAATCCTTTTCTGCTCGGATGCGAGAGCAATGAGGGAATGTTTCATGGAGTACAAGCAGCCTCTCTTAGCACAGTAAGAAGGGGAAGGAAGTGAAACATAAAATAGAGAAAATGGAAGCAGTTTTTGCAGACTAATCAAAAGTAGGAGTGGCTCTGGTCTGAACAGAGAGGCATTTTAGAGTAGTATCTCTGTCTCCTTGATGTTACACCATGAGCTAAGGCTGTAAATATGGGAACCTTTTTTATGTGTTTACAATTGGAAAATCAAGGGCTGAAATAAGGATGCAAGTATGTTGAAGGGAATGATAGTGACTAATCCACCATGGATATGTTGTCCCTCTCATGCGTACGCAGTGTAGGTGGTTGTTGCATGCATTGTAATTTGACTTTCTACATGAATGCAGTTTACCGTGGTGAACAGTGAGCATGACATGCTGGTGACTCTGCTTTTCTTGGGGGTGAATGTGCCGTACAGCTAGGGCTTTTCCAAGCAGAACCCCCCCCACCAACTGCTGTGGCCGTTGCCTTGGGGGAGAGGAACAGGGACAAAGAAAGGTCGGGGCACCACAGCTTAAGCTAACTGTGAACTGTATTAGAGTTTCTATGGTATATATACATTCTGTGCGGAGCTTAAAAAGCAATCATGTGCAGTGACGGTTGCTCATGATATATCATATTTGAAGGAGGCTGTAAGCTGTGGAAGGCAGCCTTGGTTAAAAAATGTTAAAAAGTGTGTATGTCTTATGCCTAGAGGAGGTGGTGTGCATCACCATATGGTATCTCCCAAACAGTTTGAGGGAGCAAGAGGTAGGTAGGATGTCCCCTTCTCCTGTCTGGGGCTGGAAAAAGAGCATGGCTTCTCTGGTGGCCTTCTTCAACAGCTGGAGAAAGAGAGGAGTTTGTTCAAGATCTCTGCAGGGCAAGTGAGCTGTAAGCGGGCCAGTGACTTAGTGCTCAGACGGTGGCTGAGCACCATCTTGGTAGCTCCTTCTGGGTTTTATCTTCCCATAGCTCTGCCCCCATTACTGTGTTCTTGTAAGTGAGTGTGAGGAGTTTTTTATCCTTACACCTTCCCCAGTGATAAAGCTGAGTCTGAGTTATCTGACAGAATCCGGGCACATCGCTGTGTGGGGGCTGGTGAATCCGGCATTCACTGGAGAGGCTGCCAGACTCTCGAGACATCTGCATGCAGCAGACTCTGGGCTTCCCCAGCCTCCGAGGCATCATCCTTCGCTGAGCTGCTGTCTGGTGTGGGCAGCGTTGTGGGGAGCGGCAGGAATTACCCTTAGCAAACAGCAGAACAGCGAGAGCGCCTGGGACAGGGAGCTCAATACAAGGCTCTGTGTCACACCGGTGGAAAACAGAAAAGATATTGCATGAGTAAGGCAGAGTCTAGATCCCCAGAGATGGACTATGTAGTTCAGAGAGGCCTGCTTTTGTGATAGAGATCATGCTACTATAAATGGAATTAAAAATTTGCTGGGTATCGCCATGCTTTGACTGCTTGGATTGAGGCAGAGTCAAAAAAGACGTCCACAAACCTCCCCAAAACTTTCACAGGCAGCACTTCGAGCGCCTGTGAGTGTTTGCCCTGTGCTATCACCACGAGGTCAGAGAGGAGAAGGTCTCTTCTTTCAACACCACAAGAGGAGCTAGTGCTGGTTGGAAGCCAGGTCAGCAACCCCCTAAGTCTCGGTGGCTTTGGAGACAGAATCTATGTGAAGGAAAGAAAACGTGAAATGGGGTGATGGTGATAATCATCTCCTCAGTCAGCCTCTACAGCACAAAACGTCTGCACAGATCCCTTCTTATGGACAGCAAAATGCTTAAAGCAGAAATGGCAGGGAGCAGAGGAGGGGCTGAGTGCAGGAGCAGCACAAGCAAGGCTAATCCCACTGTGTTGCACAATGACATCTGCTCTCCTGGGCAGCATTCCCAGATGGCAAAAACCTCCTTTCTCATTCGTGGTGCATTTGTCTTCTCCTTCAAGAAACGGTCCAGAGAAATCTGAATCCTCAGGCTGTGATAAAAATCTGCAGAAGTCCTAGAGCTGCAACGAGCGGCAGTAGGAAACAGGACAAGGAAAGGTATGGGATGTTATGCTCATTATTTTCCTGCCTGTGGAAAATAATGTCTGTTTATCGAGTCCTCTCCTGCTTCAGGATGACTCATTTATCTGCTGATGTAGACTTCATGCAGGTAGGTTTGGCAGTGGGTTTGACAGCGTTGGCAGGCTGTCACTGTGGCAGGCACGTTGCAAGGGGAGTGCACCGAGGAGAAATCCCAGTGGAGACTGGGAGATCCCAGTGGAAACTGCCAGGGCAGTTTCCCGCTCTCTGCTGATGAGAAGTTATATGGCTGGGGATGTTCAAATAAATCTGATGGAGGTAGAAAACTTCTACCGTAATGGAGTTTCTAGGGTGGTATTTTATATTCTTCTATCAAGGCTGATACTGGTGACAATGTGAAACAGCAGGTCCAACTCAGGTGTGCATAGCCATATAGCCTGGGGAAAACATACTTTTGCTTTGCCACACAGCCTGCTAGTGAGCTGGGAAGCTCAAGGAATAAGGCTGACATCCTGATTTGTGGATGCTGCAGTCTGGAGCGAGAGGAAGAGTGGGACTGGAAGAGTGGAGACCTCAATGGGGGAAATCTGTGCAGTGTTGTTGGAACAGGAGTGGATAGAGTCTTGTAGCAGTCAGGGGAAATAAGAGAAAAGGGAAGAAAGGGAATGTTCTGGTTGGAGCAAAAGGCAGATGTTGATAATCTGACGTGGTTTTGGTGAGCTTTTCCTTTTCTGATTCCTCTCCCAGTGGGTTGAATTGCATGGTCCTGCCATGCAACTCGGGAAAAGGATAGTTTTAATAATTTCTTAGTGTCTTAACAGGCGTTGTGTGAACTGTTTGTGCCACTGCATTTTTTTTTTTTGGTAGCTTACTGCCAGAAGAGGCCAATATGGCCTGGTGGTGGTAAGGAGAGGTAATGCAGGGATCATGCTTGAAGAGCTGTTTGTACTTTCTTTAGACAGGACTAGGTTGCAATATTATTAGGCATGTTTATAAATGTGTAGCCAAGCAAGGAAGGAAAAGGTAACACTTTGCTGAAAGCATTGTGTGATGCATCTTGCTGCAGAGCATCACTATAACATACATGGATGTTTTCTACTTGTAGCTTGCATTAATAAGAGAGAAGAGTTTATATAGAATATAAAGACAGAAGGTTTTCTGAGGCAGTCCCTGAAACATGACCAGGAGACTGTCTTGTGGAAATCCCTTGAGTTTGTTAATCTTGGTCAAACTTGTTTTAAACAGGCAATCGGATGCTGTTCACATACATCATGTTTCCTTCAGACTGGGACCATTCAGCACTGCCTGAAATAGGATATGAGGTATATATCTGTTCACATCTGCTCACTACTTTTGGAAAAGTTATACTCTGTAATGGCTTGCGTCAAGCAAATCTAAAATACATGCCTGAGTCCAGGAACTGGTTTTGTTAGCTTTCAGCTTGCAAATGTGTCACTCCAAAATGTACAGCTACAAGAAGGACAAGGACGGTTGTGCAGAAGAGCTTTGCAGGGGACACAGGACTGTCCATTCACACTATGGCATTGTACATCTAAATGGCCGGTGCACAGAAATGCTGGTCTATCCATTGTGCTTCTGGTTTGACCTAGATGACAGCTGATGGTCTGGAGGTTGAGCCTCAGTGCTCCCTATTCACAGGACTGTTTCTCCTTTAAAACTCAGTCACGCTCTAGAATTTCAAATCAAAGCATGTGTGTGAGGGGGACCATCAGCTCATTTAGTATTGCTATAATGAGATTTAGGTCTTGCGTGTTTTTGAAACATCAGGCAGCGTGATTATAAATAAAGCTGCTTTGATGACTCACTACAGTAACATCAGAGCTGGTCTATAAAGATGAGTTAGTGCACAAGAAAGATAAGTGTGCACTTGGTATAGAACAACTATTTCACCTTCTCTTTTCCAGGCGGACACCTATTCTGAAACCTCAGTGTCTTCTTTGCATAGCTTCTCTTAAGCTTGCTTAGGACTACAGATGCTCTCTGGGCAGAAGAAATGTGCTCCACAGAGAGCAATAGCTCCTTTGTATTACGGACAAGCTCTCAGAGTAGGAGTTTAGAGCACACTGGGACAGGAGTGAGAGTGAGGAAAGGACCATGATTAAGTGAGAGAGGGCTCTGAAAAATCCCAGGCCCCGATCGCACCCGCAGTGGGTGGTGGCTAGGTCCTTTGGGAGGGACTGGGGAGGTGTAACTGAAAGTGCTGTAACACGGTGGTCTGTGTTGCGTTAACTTTTTTCCAGCTAGGAGAAGTCAGCCGCGATGACAGCAAATACAGGGAAATCGAGGACCTATTTCAGGAGACAATGAAGGATTACAGCATCCGCAGGCTCCGGAGGACCCGGAGCCCGACGCTTTGGCAGCATTTCCAGTTGTTTGTATCCGCTTTACTTCATTCCCCCGGTGGCAGCGGAGCTGTTCAGATAATGGCTGGGCCCCCATCCCGTCCTCCCAGCGTGTGGGTGGTTCCCCCTTGGCAAAAGTCAAACCGCCTCCCTCTCCGCGCAGCCCCATATCCCAGCCCTCGTGGGCTCAGGCACATTCCTCGGGAGCAGACTGCTCCGATTCTCTGATTTATGGTGGAAAAATAACCAAATCCAAAAATGGGAGGGGGGATAACAAAAAGGTTGGGGGCCTGTGGAATTAGACCTGGGGTTTATATGAAATTTATGTTTTGATTAGGAAAACCCAGCAACTTAAAAGATCTTTATTATAGAGATGGCTTTTATAAACCTGAGGTTTATATTTGGGGTGCATACAAATCTTGTTTTGTAAGCCTGGCTTTACATAAGCCATTTTTAAAACTATCAGATTCTATGACCTTTTTTAGGAAAAAAACAACAAACCCAGGCATTAAAAGTTCGAGTTGTACATACCCTCCCTGTTGGTAGAACAACATGATTTGGGGAAATTTTTTCTTTAGTTTGGCTTCTCACAACTGCAATGTTCTCATTCAAAATGGAGAAGGCCAGCATTTTATTTTTTCATGAAATCTGAGAGTTTGATTAACCACAGCCAGAGGAGTGGGTGGACTGTTTCCCCAGGATATGGGAGACCTACATTTAATCCTATACTTGAACTGAACCTAAGGCTCCCTGTTTCGGGTGCCTGCCCCTATCATTTCACAGATGGAGCACGGGATAGGGTCACTTGGGCTCGAGTGTAGTAACCAGAGATGCCAGTCTGGGTCTGAAGTTTTCCAAGGGAAAAACAGCACCAAAGCTGAATGTTCCTGCAAAAAAAGTGGTTCCAGTTGGCATGAGCATTTTCCACAAATTCAGCAAAAACATTTAGTCAAAACTCTGGTGGAGCGGGCTCTTTGTTTTGTAGATGTAATGTGTAGTTTTACACATCTCCTTGTGTCAAACTTGACCGTGACTGAACAGAGCATGAGAAATTAGTAGACAGGTTTGATTTAAAGGCCAGTGAGGGGATGGATATAACTGGTTAAATGAACTTTACCCCTCTGATAGAGAGAGGAACTGAGAATGTTTCAATACATCTAAACAAGTGACTGCTTCAGTTCTTCTCTGAGAACAGATACACTGAATTTGTAGAAAAAGTGGTCTGCTTACTGGCCAGTGTTTTATCAGAAGAATTGAGTTCTGAGACCAAAACTTAAAATGTTAATTCTGTCGAGAATTAGAGTTTAGGGCTGCAGAGGGAGCGCGAGAGAGCACCATTTGGCCTGTGATCTATTGTCGTTATCCCTGTATGAGGTGTGAGTAGCAGCTATTTGCTATATATCAGAAACCCACTTTTCTTGTTTTGATTCTCTTCTCCCTCATCAAGACATTCTTGTATTTCTAAAATAGCTCCTGTTATACTAGCAAAGTTTCTTTTAAAAAAATCTGAAGCACGGTGGGATTTTTTGCATTTGTGATGACACAGGGATTCCTCTTAGCTCCAGCTCAAAGTTCCCTTGTTTCTTCTGCTGGTTTGCAGGGAAGAAGGTCTAAGATACTTTCCTTAGGATGGAGGCCATGGAAGGAAAAAGCATGACTGGGGAAGACCACCTGACACACATTAGTTATCTTGGCCTTCCTGGTACTGATACGAACAGAAAAGAAGACAACTCTTTCTGAAGGCCAGCTAAGGATCAAGCCACCCCTTCAGCCACGCCATCACTTCCAGCCATCTAGGTCAGTATTTCAGTGTCAGGCCGTAGTCTGCTGAGATCAGATCTAACAACACAAAAGGAAGAGGTTGTTTTTCTTTTTCCCCAGCAACATACCCTCTTTCTCTTTTAAGGGATTTTTGCAAAGGCAATGCTGAACAGAGAGTAGCTGTGGGCACTGGCATACCTGCCTTCTCATGGCATGCAGGAAACCACCACCAGCCAGTTTGATTTCAGGTGGAAGGCTTTGTCCTGACAAGTGAGAGAGGGGAAGGGCCTTAGCTCAGCTCCTTTGCCTCCTCTGATTTCAAACACCGCTGCCTCTGGTTTGGTCAGGCACACAGCTTTACTGGGGAGACCAAGGCAATGCTGCAATGTGTGCAGTGTGCGTGTGTTTCATCATGTGCTGGGATATGGGTTGTATGGCTACACCATTTTTTTTGTTCAATCTTCCATATAATTTTGGATCTGGCTGGGACTTGGGTGGAGAAGGCAGCCAATCCATAAAGATAAGAAGTGTATATGCGTCTGCTATGGGTGTATGTGCATGGGTGTATAAGCATATGCTAAACCTCTGATAGGTTTTTCTGCAGGCAGAAAGAGCACATGGAAAAGAGAAGCCCAGGGCAGGAGGTGGGTGAGCGGCTCCTCTTCCACAGGATGAGTCCATCTCACGTGCCTGCTATCTGTGAGGAGAATTTCGACTGGAGGATCTGTGGGACTCATGGGACAATGTATGGAAAAGGTACAAGTGCATGAGCTGGACCTGCATCAAAATGCTTGGGGTATTTTGAGAGTGCAGGGAAGAGCACAGCACAAGCTCTGCTTCCTACTGTGTGGGCCTGATCCTACCTCCTTAGACCTTTTGTAACCGGTAAAGCAACAAAAAGCAGCAGTGAAAGCCGCCAGATCAGCTCCATCTGTTGATGCTTAGAGTAAACTCATGTGGAAACACCTGGCAAGGATGTATTTGGAGCTACCTGGGGCAGGCAAGAGAAGAAGGTGCTTGTTGAGGAGCTGGCTGCCAAAGTGCTGATAGCAGATGTCCGTTACTTTGGTTTATGCATTCTTACCCATGGCTTTTTCTGGTCCCTAGGAAGCTACTTTGCCAGAGATGCCAGTTTTTCTCATCAATACTGTGCATCCAGCATAGACCACTACAGCGTGTTTGTAGCTCAAGTTGTTGTTTGAGACTTTGTTCGGGGAAACCAAGTCTACCTTCGCACTCCAACCAGACCTGGGATTTCAAATAGACTTTTGGACAGCTGTGTAGATAATCGAAAAAAATCCTTCCATCTTTGTCATCTTTGAGAAGCACCAGATTTACCAGACCTATATCTTGGAGTATACACGTTCACCCCCATAAAGATGATGTCTGAGGTAACAATATCTTGTCTGAAAATAACATTTTAAGGTTTGACTTTTTTGAACTCTATGTTGCATATAAGAACCTCATATCTGATGTTCAGCTATACTGCAGCTCTGTTTCAGTTACAGGAGTGAAACTACAAGTATGGTAACTTATGGAATGGCTGGGTCCTCTATGAGAGTTGTTTTCCTCCTAAACAGACTGGTGGTAGTTAAATCGTAATAAATAATATAACCATGACAATGTGATGATGATCTGGATGCAAGTGCAATGTAGATTTAAATGTGCATTATGATTAATTTATAAAACTAATTGCTTCCATGTAAAATATGGTACATAAGTAGATGTTGTTTAGGACATACTTGGGGAAATTAATACAGAAAATGGGGAAAACGGAGTATAAAAAGCATGTTTGAGGGGTGACTCTTTGGAGTTGTTTTTCCACGGAGTGAAGATCGTCAGCATCTTGTCAGTGTAAGAAAAGTAGACAATGGGCTCTGAGCTGTTTTTGTCCTGTGGTTTGGCTGCTTTGAGTTTTGTGGCAAGAAAAGGCTTTTAGATCATATCCTAAAGGACTGTTACATCATGTTCCCTAATTTCTCTGCTGGTCCCATTTGGTTATCTTGCAATAAGAGTCAGAAGGGCTCCAGTTCAGACGGAAAAAAAAATATTCCTGGATAACAAAGAAGCAAATGACTCATTGGTCGTCTTCAGTCTGCCTTGACCATTGATTGTGTGCTGAAGCCGGAGTAGACAACACAGTGGATGGCTAGTGAAGGGACCCGTCTTCACGTAACCCCTTTGAGAGAATGGGTAGATGCCACAGGCTATACTGCAGTCCAGTCATACCACAAATCAAAACAACAGTAATTTCCTGCTCCTCTAGAAAGAGCTAAGTTGTTATTTTGAGCTGTCTGCACACTCCCGGACTGCAGGCTGGGCTGGGATCTCACTTTAAGGGGATTACACAACCTCCCTTCCAAACCTTCAAGGACGAGTGTGAAACATTCCTTGGATTCACACCAGGATATTGTCGTGGATTCTACCGGGTGTTGCCACATAGGTGTGCAGCAGCCTGCTGTGCGCCTGGCCCGCCCGTGCTGAGGGCAGCTCCGGCACGTTCGGATGGTAAACTGGAGCTGGGGGGGGGAGTGGTGGTGCCATTGCAGGCAGCTGTTGCTCAGATTTTGCTCTTGTTGAGGGAAGAGCAAGCTCTCCTGTGCTTGCTTGAGGGTCGGTCTTGCCCATGGACCAGCTGGAAGCAGCTCCATTGCACTCTGCCCTGGTGCCAGCCCTTACACTCAGCCATCCTCCGTGAGCAGCCCCAGCCCCTGCAGGACTGGGATTGCTTCAGCAGGCCCATAAAGGGGCTGAGGGTGCAGGGCACCGTGGCTGCTTGGAAGCATCTCCTCTTCCCTGGGGATGCTGTCTCCTACTTTTGCCCAGGGCTGGGTTTGGGGTCATAACGTTGGAAACACCCGAGCGCTGGTGGCCCCGTCCCGGCCAGCCACTGGGAAACACTGTGAGGAGGAGTCCTGCAGCCTCTGGGGCAGGAAACCTGGGGATGTAGGAAACTGATGCTATAAAACATCCTGGGAGCCCCATAACTAACACAGGGGATGCGGTTTGCTTTGTTCCCTGATCTCATTACTGTCAGCACTTCTCACCCTACTCTTCTATGTGAAGTCTGCCTGTCCCACTGCTGACACCCTGTCCTCGCCCTGTCCCCACTGGGTGACTCCCTGCCCCAGAGCAGAGCTTCCCTGGGTTTAGGTCAAGAGAGGCAGGGATATTGCAGCTGCTGAAGTTAGACCCCGCCATGCCATCACATTACCGGTGAGAAAGTCCGAGGTGAGCTGAATAACGGCACAGGGCAGCGTCCCACTGGGGCTGCAGAGCCAGTGCTTGCAGCAGTGAGCGGCGAGGCAAAGGAGCTTTGTGAGGGGTGGGTGCTGGCACGGCCACCCCCCTTCCCACCCTGCAGACTGAAGTCGGTGCTGGCTATTTTGAATTGCCCTGCTGCTGCCTGGCACTTCTCCGGGTGATTAAGTGCCCCAGCGGTGCGTGCTCCAACAGGGATGGATGGGGGATTGTTCTGCCATCTCAACTTTCAGCTCGCCTCTGTAGGAAATCCCATAAGTAAATTAGCCCCCGGAATGAACTGCTGCATTTGGTTTATTTCCACCTTCTTATCCTTCTGTGGGGAGCTGGGGGATTTGACCAGAAACTGAAGGTTTTTCTTAAGCAAACTAGTGAGCTCATCAGGAGCTTTGTGGACCTAGTGGATGTGGATCTCATTAACCATGGCAAAGCACAGGGCTTTTGATGAAAGCAGGAGGTAAAGGATACATTGGAAGGGGTGATACTTATTAGACAACACTTCCAGCTGATGATAAGACTGTTCTTTTAACTCTCTCTCCAATAATCAGCATACAAAACCCAAGCCTGTTCTTGCTCCCCCAAACCACCAATGCTACTAGGTGTTGTTTGGGTTTGCTGGGATGTAGGTGTTTTGCATTGCAGATTTATCAAATCGCATATTCCTACCCCCAAAGTGTTCCTGTCTGTTTGGATAGTGAAACCTTGCTGAATTAATTCCACTGGTAAGACTGAGATATACATTTCACCTCTCCATAACAATCTGAGGACCCCATTTTACTGAATGGCTAGTTTCCGATTTCGAGGCTGGAGGTGCACGTGTGTGGGTGTCTGAGATAGACTCTTGCCATAACTGGGTGCAAATATTTCCTTTGCAATGCAGAATACCCCTAAAGGTTTCACGTGAACTACTTCCCGTGACTGACTGCACACATACACGGGGAGTCTGCCACTGTGCTTTTTATGGAAGCCACATTTCAGATTCCCAGTTTAACAAAAACACCCTGCATCAGCAGGCTTGTAACAGAGCAAACACTGTTAGTTAAATCACATACAGGCAAACAGCTCATTTCCTTCCTGCTCTGATGTTAACCTTGTAACTCAAAATCCAGCCATCTATGAGATGGATTTTTTTGTTTTCAAAAACATTTCATGTTTTTTTGAAGGTGAGGAGGGAGATAACTATACTTTAATTTCACAAAATGCTATTGCTTAGAGCATTTTGTGGTTTTGAATGCTCGAAGACTTCTTTGCTAACAAAGTGCTGGAGAACTGAATGGAATATCTTGCTGTTCACTGTGCATCTTCCTCAGCTCTCTGGCAAGATTTCACATGAGGGGTACCACACCATTAGAGCACACTGTCCCTTCACGTGGTCAAGCCCCAAATGGAAAGCACCCCAGAGCACTGTTATAAATTTACTCATATTTTGATTCAATTATTGCATGATAAAGGGAAACAGTGGCTTCTGTCTGTTGAGGTGCAGGAGGAAATGAAGGAGATGGACTTTGACCAGTACTGGGGAGTACCTACTGGCCACAGATGGCACAGCTGGCTGCAGTGTATTTACTGGAAGAGGATTTGGTGTCTGCCAAGTAGATAAGCTATTGTCTAGCCACCTGGAAAGCCTCATGTGGCTTAAACTGATTACTTGGTTGCCCACCCCACAAATAAACTCACTGTGTCCCTATGCGTAGGGAGATGAGTGTGATAAATGTAGCTATTTTCACTGCATGGTATTTATAACTCTCATGGGAAATAATGGCTTTTGGTTCCTGCAGGTCTAGATAAGGTTCATAGAAAACGCTCCAGTTTAGTATTGGTAATGGTAGGGTGTTCTGGCAGTAGGAAGTGATGGCTAATGAGTACTGAATCAGAAGATGGTTGCAGAAGGGCTGCTGGCAATCATGTCGTTCTCTCGTACGTCAGTGTCTGCTCTCTCTGCTTGGACCAAGCTTTCCCATTTCTGCATTAACTCTTGGGATGAGGCTGTCCTACGGGTTTCTTTCTTGCACAAAACTCCACCCAGCGAGGCTTCTAACACAATCTTATAGCAAATAGTAGCTGTAATATATTTTCCCTTACAAATCAGCTTATTCCAGTGGGATAGGAGGGTTTTCTCTGTAAGTGAAAAGTGTTTGAAGGAAATGCTGTTGAGAGGCACGTTAAGAGCTAGCTACTACATCAATGCGGAGGACAGGATGATAGCTTTTCCCTGGCAAAGGACCAGGTCTCAGTGGGGCTAACTCATAGATGTCATATGGAAAGGAGGGACAGGAGTATTTAAAGAAGGAAGAAACTGAGAGTTTGTTTGGGTTTTGAGTTAGAAACCTGAGGAGGAACTGAGCCTGAGGGCAAGGCTAAGACTGCAGCTCTGGTCAGGTACCCATCCAGAAAGCCAAACCGTAGTAAGGCAGGCAATATCCCTTGGGGTCACAGGGGGCAGGAAACACATCTGAGTTTTTCCCCTAATCAGTGACTCCCAGAATGAACTTCTTGACCGTGCTCTTTCCCCTCGCCTTACAGGGTTGCGTTACCTTCTGCAGAGTGGTGCATCTCCTGTAGGTGGGACACCAGTCTGCCCATCTGCAGGCATTTGATGGCTTGAAAATGAAGGAAAGATTGCTTCGCAGCTGAGTATTAAGCACTCGTTCTGGTTTTAAAACTGTTTTGGGGACAGTAGAAAGCTTGATTACAGTTGCATCCCTTTGTGCATTGCCATTTGTGTGCTGTCTTTTGCCTCAAAACAGAAATAGTCAGTGCCCACCCAGAGCTGTGGGCACCCACTGCCTTCCAGTCAGGTCAAACACCCAGCAGCTCAGATTACCCCTGTCTCCTCAAATACTGCTGGCGATGGCTTAAGCTACAAACCCCAATGGTTTCAGCCTACTTCTGGCCCTGGGAAGGATCTTCCCAGGTCCACAGACCCTCACAGGCCCCTGTAAATGGAAGGACCTCCTTTTGCAAGATGGTACACAAAGTGTTAACCTCTAATGTAGACAACTGCCAGATCATTTAGGACATTCAAAACCAATGCCCACTCACAACATCACAGCTAGAAAATCTATTGATGTGGTGACCGGGAAAGACCGCTGTTGATACCTAAACACCAGCTCCTGAGTACGCAGCCCCAGTGACAGAAATGTGGTACGTTCAAATCCTCAGGTGAGAAAAAAGTGTCCCGGGAACAGTCAGTTGGCAGCCAAAAGAAAGGCTGCCTACGTGCCATGGCCAAATCCTAGTGAAGAGGAAGCCTCATCTGTTCCTGAACCTGAGGGTTCATTGTCTGTTGCCACCTGCAGAGCCAGAGCTGGGATTGTGCCACAGAGGTCGTATTGTTGTGTCACTTCTCTGTCACAGAGCATAGCTTGGGAGTTCAAAAAATAGCTTAAAACAATTAAAATTCCCTTTGAAATCCTTCTGAAAAAAATAAAAGTACTTGAGGCACCAGAAAGCAAGGCCAAAAGAGAAAGAAAACCAGTGGTCTTCCCGTGGATTTCAGATTTCACTTTTCATTCTTCAAATCATCTTCATTTCTTTTTGTATAACACACCTCAACCCCAAAGCCAATTCTCCAGTCATCTGCTATAGCCAAGTGGCAGCCAGAGCAAGGTAAAGGTAATTTAATATTATCCCTTTCTAATTTCATTACGATGCGTTATCACATACTCTGTTGCTTAAAACAGAATTACAGCTCCAGTCCATCTTTTTCTCTCAGAGGGAGTTAACTGTTCAGAGTGAAATTAAGCTCCACCAGTTCAGTTTTGTACTTTACATTAAAAGACAATTCAAATCCATGAACATTATTCAGGAAGGTTCAACATTAAAACCCCTCTGCCCTCTCAAAACTGCCAGCGGGTTAGGAAGCTGACTCAAATGTTGGGTTTGTCACAGAAAGCCGACTCAAGTGAAATTGCTAAAGGTCAAAGCCTTTGTCAGGACACCATCTGCATGAACAGTAGCAATTAGATGTGCTATCTTGTGTGCATTACTCAACTTCTTATTTGCCAGTATTAAAATGTAGGTGTTGAGATGGCCATCACTGATACCACCAGCCTGGAACCTTCTTTGAAGAAAAAGGCTGGATCTGCAAAATTGAAATTTACAGCAGCAAATTTTAGATTTTCAGCACACACACTCCCCCACACCCCGCACGCCCCCCCAGTTTTCAGGAAACCAGAAATCAAGTTTTTTAAAGCCTAAGTTGAATAGAAAGAAAGTTTTCTGCATTTATTTGCATTGTGCCTTGAAACTTAGTATTTACATCTGATCTCCTTCAAAGGTTCTTGGAGACAACAGCTACCTGAATGTGAGCTGGACTCCAAGGACCGAGGTACATCGAGTACATTTATTAATATGTCATTGTGGCTGTTTTATACAAATTTGCTTTGCCATCAGGTGACTGTTTCTCAAGTGGACATACTGTAATATGAGGACAAAACACAGCCTATTTCCCAGGAGGTGCAGGGACTATAAAGACAAGCACCTAAGATAAGCTGAGCAAGACAATCTAAATGTCAAAATTTAGACTCTGGAAAATGAATCTCCTTCTAATACACCAGACTCCTTCAAAACATCAAATACACCAAAACAATATAGTTCTTTGAAGTGCACCCCTCAGTCTCTACTCTTGTTCAGATGGGTTCATTGTTCAGAAATCCTTGAATATCCCCTGGAGCAGAGGCTGGGATTCAATTGACCGTTGCACAGGAAGGAGTGCAGGGTCTATATAAATCTCAAATCCCTTTAATATACCTGGAATCTAGTCATGCTTCGTTTTCTTTGGTACATACATTTAATTTTCTTTCTTCTCCCATTGGTTCCAGTAAGCCTCACTGTCCTTATTGTGAATTTCCTCTGTACTTTGTTTCTTTCTTGCATAGGTTACAAATGTGTCTTCTTGATACAACTTCTACTACATCATGGTTGTTATCAGAAGGAAAGGGAAGGATATTTAGACACATACTAAAAAAACCCAAAACTTTTTTCAAACGGCATTTGAACGTATGGGAAAATACTGCAATTTATTAAATTAATTATGAATTAATTCTAAACAAACTTTATTTGAATAAATTCTGAAATTACTTTAGTTTCATAGTAGCATACATAAGCATGTGAAATTTTTTAACCCTGACTTGATAAAATACCTTTTATCTGAAGAAATCGATTATTTGATCTTTTTTTTCCCCATTCTTGTAACCAAGCATGTAACAATGTGCAGACCTTAATAAATTACATACGCAAACATCTGTCCTTAAATAACAGCAATTCCATCTGTCAATAAAATTGTTTCTGTTCCCCCACACTGGGCCTTGAGTTCATACGCACAGGCTGGTCAAGCAGATGACAGCACACAGAAAGGCTCCCATTTATTGAGACTGGGGATTACCATCTGGATTTCTGCTCCTGCTACAAACTGAGCCCTAATAATAGCAGAGGGCGTGTGTGTGCTCAAAACACAGAAACAACACAATGTCCTTTCTCCAGCTGAGCAGGTCTTTTAATTTTTTTTTTTTAAATAGTATTTTCAAATACTTAGTTCCTTTTAGGAAGATGTTGTTCTTTGTCTTATTAATTGCTCTTATGTTGCAAAGTTCAGTGAGAAAAGTCCTATGGCTTAGGTCACACTCAGCTGGATCTTATTTACTAATCCTCCTGGCAAACAAATTTGAGAGTGCCCCCTTACTGAATGAGTTACTGAGGATTCCCAGTTCACTATACATTTATTGAGCTAATGGCTATGTTTGCTGTGGGTTTCTTAATGTAGGCAAGGCTCCCAAAAGTGATACTGCTGATCTGAATTCTTCTGTGTGCTATCGAAATGATGCTTTGGCTCCTTCACTTACTATTTGTTTCAGCTGCTTAGCAACAGTGACAATGGTCCATCAGATAGTCGGTATCTCCAAAGGGTATTGGAAACTCAGTAGTTCATGCTTGATGGCCATACTAGACACAGTTCAGTACCTACTGGTACTTCTAGTTGCAATGTCCTTTAAAAATAAACAAGAGATGATCTTTGTGTTTCAAAAAATCTAACCTGTAGTGCACCTAGTGTATCTTCCAGGGGTGTGTTTTGGATTTTAGCATCTCAGCACAGCGCCGTTGCTTTTCTTTTAGCTCTCTGATCCCTAAATCAGACACTTTCTTACCTCTCCCCCTTCCTCCCTCCCTCCCGCTCACCATGGTTTTACCATGGTTTTAATTTCTCTATTTCCTGACCCCTAAAAATATTAATTTTACTAAATTGAGTCTAAATTTGTGTATCCAATGGTAGGCACTCTTTTCCCTGAACAGCTTTAAGCAAAGTTGTATATAGATATGCACACATATGGTGTGAATGTGAGTACATATTAATGCAAACTTTTATTTTATCCAAATGAAACCTGAGCATTTTCAATTTGCAGTTTCATTAGCGAAAAATGCATTTACTGATATAGTGTTAGGATTTTACATATCTGTGTGAATGAACCTGAGAGTACACGAGAACTTAGGATAAATCTTGAGATAAGGGGATAAGACAAACCACAGAGGGTACCTATTTCCTTTAAAACCTAGAAGGGATGAATGAATATCCTAACGTGAGTAAGGGGACTGTGACATTTACTTAGCCTGGTTTTGGAAACGGAAAGTTTCTGCTTACAGCTTGGGATCATCAAAAGCGTATTTTCCACCCAACGTCCTCCCTTTGCTCCTTCATCTTTCCCAGAGAATGGTGGGAGAAGAAATTTGCATTTGTAACTGTGGAGCAGCTCTCACGATGCAGCCACATCACTCCAGCTGATTTTCTCAGTCAGAGGCTGAGCCCAATCCATCGCTCTCTTTCACAACGAAGCAGGAGCTCTGTTTGCTGTCATCCCCATCCATAGCAGTCTGGTGGGAGCAACAGGCTTCTGGAGAAAACTCAGTGGTGCAAGCCAGGCTGTCCAGGTGAAACCAAGGCTGCCCACCTGTGAGGGTGCGAAGCTGCGTGGCTTCGCACAGCGTGATGGATGGACCTATCGTGATGGACCTTGCCTCTCCTGCCTGCCAGGGACAGCAAATGCAATGGCCACATTAAGGGAGGTCTCTGGGCCAGACTTTATTCTGGAAAATAAAGAAAAAAGACTGAGCCACTATCAAACAACCCTCCGCCTTGCTTTAGGCACATTTAAAAGGAAACCCCCTAGCTGCAAGGGTCAGTTGTACATTAGCCCCTATCCAGATCACCCTCCTAGGACATGTACCCCAAGTGCTTTCTGCTGGACGACGGTGCTGTTCTCAGTGCCTGCAGGGAAGCGACTCCTCGGACTCAGGAGCTATTTTAATGAAACAGCTGAGGAGGGCTGGTCGTTCCCATACACTGTTGTATGGTCCGTACCCCTGCTATGTCTATCAGCAGACAGAAATCACCCCACAGTCCTCTTTCTGTGCAGGTCCTCTGCTGCCTCCCCAGCCTCTCTGCAGCCATGGGTTTGCATCCTGGAAGCAGAAGAAGAGAGTACACCAAGGCATTGTCCTGCTGCAGTGTCTCTCACAGAAAAAGAAGAATAAAACAAACCAGACAACAATAATTGCAAAATAGCCCTGCTCTGAAATCAGGCAAACTGCCAGAAAGCGCTTATGCAAAAAAAAAAAAAAAAAAAAAAAAAGCTGGAGATTCAGCTCTCCCACATAAACAGCCTCCTTTCAAAGTCAGAGTCCAGTGCATACAGGCACACATGCATATACATGCTGCTTTTCTTCAGCAGGCTTTAGAAATCAAATGTGTGCCACCCATTTGGTGTTAGCATCATCGTTGTCATGGTCTCTGGCAGCACCACCAAATAGTGCAAGCTTGAAATTTGGCACTGTGGGAGATCTGTTTGGTCTGGGTCATTAATTCCTCTTCCCAGGTTCTGTCCTCCCGTGCAGGAGGAAAGGAACTGTTATCAGAAGGTGGTGCCTGCTGGAGCACAGGGTGCCCTCTGGCCAGTAGGAACTTGTCTCCACCAAACATCCCCACACCCTCAGAACAGAAAACTCAATGTTCTGTATTCTTATGGCTTGGAACAAGCAAATATTTCATCACAAGCTGTACGTTTCTAAACTGATCTGTCTTGCACAACATCACTATGCATTCAGGCAGTTCACTCTAATTATCACTTTATAACATTTTGCATCTGCTTCTGTTAAGGCACTGAAGTTGCTAGTATGTTTTCTTGACTCGTTTTATTTTTAAACAAATTGTTTCAGTGTCTGGCTGTCAACAGCTGCACTCTTCATTTTACACATTTTACATACACTCGTTTTCTGCAGTGTGTCCTGATACTGCAGCTCAGCTTCAAACTTGAACCCACAGAAATCCTTCGACAGGCTGTCGATTAGGCTTGCAGGTCATTCGCAATTTCAGGTTTTTCCCCAGACTCATGGAATTTGTTCTTGAATAACAAAATAATACAATTTAAGCCCTCACAAAAGCATGGCAACTGTTCGGGGATCTTCTACAAGGTTTTCTCAGTGTGCCCAAGAGCTCTGCAGCCTCAGCCAGAAGCAGACTGGTACACGTGGGTGAGACATTTGACTCCTCAGAGTTAGCTGGTATCACCCACTCCATCATTCACCCCGGCAGCAGTAGAGCCTGCCAGCTGAGGGTGCTGCTCCAGATGATAACCTTGTTAACGTCTAACCTCAGCCAGCACTAGGCTTGGTATTACCGGTAGCTCAAAGTAGGGAACATAAACAACGAGGTGGATTGGGGTTAAAAATCACCAGACAGTGACTGAAGTGCAGGGTTTAGTATTTGATCACTTCGGTTCTTGACACAGTGTGAAAACCTGAACAACAAGTTTATTGTAGATTCCATCCCATTTGGAGTAAAATAATGAAAGACTAAAGAAAACATAGAATAAAAGTATGGTACTTTAAAAAATGGTATTCTTGTAAGTTTATTTTTATAATTCCAAATTAGATGCATTTTCTATGAAATGTTTCAATCATTTTTTAAAATAACAACGGTGTCAGTATCCAATGAACAAATTGTTGTCTAATATTTCTCTGTGGCAAGATCTATTGAAAACTGCAAAGTCTACTGCAAAGTTTCTGACGTTGAGGTTCATAGATAATTTCCTGGTTTCTTTCTTTCTGTGGTTCATCAGCTCATTTTCTCAAGCACTAATTTGTTATTTCTAGCAGGTTTTTTTCTCTCTAATTTGTACCAGTAATAATTTAAGATGGCCCTACACCATGTTGTACATTGCCACAAACCTGGGCTGGCTGGCATCCATTAACAGTGACGTGCAGTGACTGACATATTAAATGGATGAGGATGCTTGTATGCTCCGTCATTCTTCTGTTGGTGTTTAACAACATTCAAGAGAGTAATTAAGTAATTAGGTATATATTGGTATTTCCTTGGTTCAGTCTTCCTGAAAAAATACATGGGCAGCATCAATTTGGACAAAACTCAGAGATCTAAATATCTCAGGTGGAAAAGTTAACGTTTGTCTATCTGAAACACTGAAGTTCTCTCATGTTGCTATGTGTGACAGCGTTACTGCTGACAATAACAGCAGTTGTTCGTCAGCCGCCAGCACCATTACAACACTCTAAGCAGTAAGGCATAAGCAAACCACCAGTAACGTATACTGTATTTAATAACTTTCAGTCCCAAGCAGGACACAGGCACCGCAATTTTAAGATTTGGATTTAGTAAACTATGATTTTGAGACTGGAATACAACAAAGGCATATGTTGTCATATATAGGTGGGATTCCATGTTTTTCAGGACTACGTGGGTGACAAAGTGTGTCCTGTCCCCGACGGTCATTGTGTCAGGAAGGCTGCGACAGTCCATGTCTCTGGGGCAGCGAGGGTTAAGCCGTGTAGACTCCCACTCTGAACAAAGGCTCGATTCATGTGTTTTCTTCCTTGAAGGGAGTGAAAGACAGACACGTAAGTAAAATATAGCAAAAGCTGTTGTGAAACAAGCCCGTTGCTGTTCTCTGAAAAACAAGTATGTGAGGATTCATTTTTAGAGGCGTGCTGAAGCAGCAGGGGAACAGGAGGGTGGCCGCAGCCACTCTTCCTCCAGGGCCTGTCACTGCCCCGCGAACGCCAAGGACTAAAATCGGCTGGCTTCTTAGAAGAGGACGTGGTGCTGACCGTGTGCCACAAAAAATGTCTGCTGTACAAAACCACAAGCTATTTCCCACTCCAAAGCAATTCTTTAATAGTAGCTGTTCTTGCAGTAATTGGAAAAGTTATTCTGATTCCCTTTTTTTCTGGAAAAAATATCCCAAGTTGCAACTTATGCTCTTGAAGAGCAGTTTGAAAATCAGTCCAGCTGATCTAGAAAAACTCAAAATCCACTGGAATAAGACTTCTTCATTGATTGCTCAGCTGGGGTCAGAATAACACGGTCTGTTACTGAGTGCTGATTAGTGAAAAATCAAATTAATTCAATTGTTCTCATTTATTGCACTCAGAGATGTTATTGGTGACTTCTATTCAAAAGGTCTCTCCCTCACCAATGATACCAAATGAAACGGTCACGTCAGGGTTGACATGAGGAACACTCTAAGCTTGTGTGACTAGACAAGAAGCACAGTGAGCTATTATATCCGTAGTCACTGTGTGAATTAAATTATGGGTAACTCTTAGAAGACTTTGCCTACATGCAGCAACAGATCCACTGTCATCTGAAGTCTTATATAGTCATCCACAGTGGTGGAAAAATAGGTGTGTCTATTATATAGTTCTGACAAATTATCAGTGCTAACAGTAAGCTGTGGTAGCACCTCCACAATCCTCTGGGAAGGTGAGGTCTTGGCTGCACTAGGTCCAAGAGGCGTGTGCAGTAAGAGATGTTTTTGGTTGAAACCCTACAGTCTAAAGGAGCGTCCCTCTACAAATCTACAGCAGAATCATGTCACTGCTGCAGTGCAACATGTTGGATGGTATTTGGCCAAATCATCCAGTCTCTCTGCACTCCCGCTTTCATGCCTGGTATGAATGTGAAGTTGGACGTTGGCACTTCCTTTGCCAATGTGCGTGAGCCGAGGCGCTGGGGACCACGCTGGAGGGCGGGAAGGATGGGGAGCATTTGGCCCAATGTCAACGCTCACTGGGGTTCGGACACTGCAGAAGAAACCCAAGCCTCAAAGTCTAGGGAGGTGAGTCTCCACAGGCTGCAAAGGCGGCAGGTGAATGAGACAGAAGGTGTAACACGGCAGCCGTAGTGTTTTCCAGCAGTATCTTCTGTGAACCTGATAGTGGACACAGTTGAGGCTTGATTTGCAATAAGGCTCACTCCAGATGTGTATCCACCTTGGAGAAGTCAGGTATGGGGACACAAACAAAAGCTATAGGAGTTACACTGACTTGGTGGATGACTGCTGTGCAAAGAGGACATATCAGCATATCTAGGCTTGCAGGGTCTGGGGGGTGTCTGCGATCTCAGACAGGTGGCTGTCTGTGAAAATGAACATTCATTTCATGGCCAAATGAAAGGTCACTTTTCAGCCGACAATTAAAAAATAAAAAAGCAAATGCATCTATAGAAAGCAATTGATAATATGTTTCTATGGTTCATAGCAATGCTGACAAATTTTACCACAGTGAGTTTATTGATTTGCACAGCACTTCCTGACCATCAAGAAAGTAGTTATTACAGAAGTTTTTGGCGTTGATTATTAAGGGATGGTAATTTAATATTTTGACATTCAGTAGTTAAAACACTGAGAAAAGCATGGGACTGCACGTCTTGCAACTGGAGGAATGGTAATGGGATTGCAGTGTATTGCTCATACCTGCCTACACGGTTGCTAATGCATGCATCTTAGCATACAGCTCCAGCAGTTTCGTGCAACTGCACCAGAATGTGCTTCTAAATGAAGTCAAGAAGCAATAATTACAAATTTCAAATAAGCCTAGGTAAGATCCCAAAAAATAATTTGGAACATACAGAGCTGTGGACTTTATGTTTTCTTATATATACATATGCATGTGTGTACATATATATATGTATGTATCATTGAAAGCTACTAAATGACATCACACTTCATTAAGCTAAATTCTGTAAGAACACGGAGGAATATATGTCTTCATATTGTGCAGAAATGTATTTGTGAGACTGCTACATCACAACTTTTAAAATGACTTTTATTCTGAAAGTGCCAAAACCCATTAACTTCAAATGAGACTTTTCAAAACAGGATTCAACCTTTTCAATCCAATTGCAACATGTTTTATTTGAATACACACACTGAAACATAAAATGATGACAATAATTATTCCTGGAAGGTATTAAAAAGCTGATCTGTATGCGTAAATTGAATTAGGGCTCTGGCAAAGGTGCATTCCAAGCAAATAGACGCAGTATAAACACTTCATACTCCTCTAGCATCTACTGCCAAGGTCTTCTAATCATTTTAAATCAGTTCAGACTGTTGCTGTGAGACAGCCTGCCTGTACTTGATTACATACGCGCAAAAATCAGAAGATTAAAGTAATTGTCAAGAGTACAAAAGTGATTTCTTGAAAGAGTTAGCAAGGGAAGGCCAGAAGTGAAGGTGGTGAAGGCTGCACGAGCTGCAGTCCCAAGGACTGGCTGTTCAAATGCCTGAGCAACACAGAGAAACCATAGGGAAACTCAGCTGCCAAGAAGTCTAAAGGTATTTCAACAGCACATTTGTGAAGTGTAATTTTGCAATGACTTATAAACTGACCAAATTGGTCAGGTTTTCCTGGGATTAGCAAAAGACGCGGCCTTGCCATGAAAACTGCTGCTCTGCCAGACTTGATGTTCTGCTACAAAGTGTAGTTTTGCTCATGGAATAAATGTTATAAAGTTCCTTGGATATTAATGTTGTTAAATAACAACAATAACCACACAGAAGCAGCTCTCCAACATGGAAAATTTCAATATTTACATGGAGCAAAGCTAGTTGCGGTGAAAATCAAGGTGTTAGAATAGGAGGGATGAGGCAAGTAGTAGTAGTCACTGTTATGTCCTCCACCCACCTTGTGGACATACAAGTGTGTATGTTTTGTTGTTTTGCCAGCTACAAGTCAGCACTGAAAACTCACTGCCCATCTACCACTATGTGCTTCAAGTAAATAATGACAATTAAAAAAACGAACGGAAAGGTGTATCAGAGCAGGAGCTTCTTGGTTAATACTTCACTGAAAAAGCAGTCAGAGACTGTCACCAAAAAAAGAGAAGTCTTTCTTGCTCTCCCCATCGTCTCCTCCTCCACAACAAGCAATGAGCATTGCTGCTCTGGTCCCATGCTGATCTCAGACTGCTGAACTGTGTTGAGCAGGACCTCAGCATGATATGGAGCTCATGTGAATGTTTAGCTGTGGTCATGACAGTGGGAGCTGGGGAAGCGTGGCGGAAATGTGGGGACCTATGTGTCTGCCCAGGTTGCTCCAGTCTTTATTCTCTCTGGGGTTCAGTTCCCAGCCCATAAAGTGGGGTCACTGCTTTGACCCAGATGAATGCTTGTGGGGGTAAATGCATTCAAGACTGGGAGATACATCCATCTTGCAGTAATGAGGAACCACCCAAACCAGCGAGAATCGCCTGGACTGTCAACGCCTCCTTGCCTCTGTAAAAGTGACTGTGGCATATAAATAAATGCTTACCTTGTTGCAAGACTAAAGGACTTGATCAGAAAAGAGGTATACCCCCCGAAACATTGAATTTATATAACACGATGGTCAGTTTGTGAAGAACAAGTTAAATGACCTAATACAACTTTTTACCTTTGGTCTGTATGAGGTTTACCTAGGGTCCGTGCAGCTGCTGGCAGCAAATGTAGGATGACAAGGCTGGATATTATTCAAGAAGGAAATCTTAAAGGTGCAGGAGCAGGCCGTCCCCATGTGCCAAAAGACCAGCCGGCGGGGAAGAAGACCGGCTGAACAGAGAGCTTTGGCTGGAAATCAGGAAAAAAAGGAGAGTTTATGACCTTTGGAAGAAGGGGCAGGCAACTCAGGAGGACTACAAAGATGTCGTGAGGTTATGCAGGGAGAAAATTAGAAGGGCCAAAGCCCAACTAGAACTTAATCTGGCTACTGCTGTAAAAGGTAACAAAAAATGTTTCCATAAATACATTAGCAAAAAAAGGAGTGCTAAGGAGAATCTCCATCCTTTCTTGGACATGGGGGGAAACACAGTGACAAAGGATGAGGAAAAGGCTGAGGTACTTAATGCCTTCTTTGCCTCAATCTTTAATAGTAAGACCAGTTGTTCTCTGGGTACCCAGCCCCCTGAGCTGGAAGACAGGGACGGGCAGCAGAATGAAGCCCCCATAATCCAAGGGGAAATGGGCAGCGACCTGCTACACCACTTAGACACACACAAGTCTATGGGGCCAGATGGGATCCACCCAAGGGTACTGAGGGAGCTGGCGGAAGTGCTCACCAAGCCACTTACAACCCTTTATCAGCAGTCCTGGCTAACCGGGGAGGTCCCAGTTGACTGGAGGTTAGCAAATGTGACGCCCATCTGCAAGAAGGGCCAGAAGGAGGATCTGGGGAACTACAGGCCTGTCAGCCTGACCTCGGTGCCGGGGGAGGTTATGGAGCAGATCATCTTGAGTGCCATGACACAGCACGTACAGGACACCCAGGTGATCAAGCTCAGTCAGCATGGGTTTATGAAAGGCAGGTCCTGCTTGACCAACCTGATCTCCTTCTATGACAAGGTGACCCACCTAGTGGATGAGGGAAAGGCTGTGGATGTTGTCTACCTAGACTTTAGTAAAGCCTTTGACACCATTTCCCACAGCATTCTCCTGGAGACACTGGCTGCTCATGGCTTGGACGGGCTACTCTTTGCTGAGTAAAACACTGGCTGGGTGGCTGGGCCCAAAGAGTTGTGGAGAATGGAGATAAATCCAGTTGGCAGCCAGTCACAAGTGGTGTTACCCAGGGCTCTGTGTTGGGGCCAGTTCTGTTTAATATCAATCATCTGGATGAGGGGATCGAGTGCACCCTCAGTAAGTTTGCAGACGACACCAAGTTGTGCGGGAGTGTTGATCTGCTTGAGGGTAGGAAGGCTCTGCAGAGGGACATGGACAGGCTGGATCGATGGGCCGAGGCCAACTGTATGAGGTTTAACAAGGCCAAGTGCAAGGTCCTGCACTTGGGTCACAACAACCCCATGCAACGCTGCAAGCTTGGGGAAGAGTGGCTGGAAAGCTGCCTGGCAGAAAAGGACCTGGGGGTGTTGGTCGACAGCTGGCTGAATATGAGCCAGCAGTGTGCCCAGGTGGCCAAGAAAGCCAACAGCATCCTGGCTTGTATCAGGAATAGTGTGGCCAGCAGGACAAGGGAAGTGATCGTGCCCCTGTACTCAGCACTGGTGAGGCCGCACCTCAAATACCGTGTTCAGTTTTGGGCCCCTCACTACAAGAGGGACATTGAGGTGCTGGAGCGTGTCCAGAGAAGGGCAACGAAGCTGGTGAAGGGTCTGGAGCACAAGTCTGATGAGGAGAAGCTGAGGAAACTGGGGTTGTTTAGCCTGGAGAAAAGGAGGCTCAGGGGAGATCTTATGGCTCTCTACAACCACCTGAAAGGACGTTGTAGCGAGGTGGGTGTTGGTCTCTTCTCCCAAGTAACAAGCAATAGGACAAGAGGAAATGGCCTCAAGTTGTGGCAGGGGAGGTTTAGATTGGATATTAGGAGAAATTTCTTCAGTGAAAGGGTTGTCAAGCATTGGAACAGGCTGCCCAGGGAAGTGGTTGATTCACCATCCCTGGAGGTATTTAAAAGATGTGTAGATGTGGTGCTTAGGGACATGGTGTAGTGGTGGACTTGGCAGTGCTAGATTAATAGTTGGACTTGATGATCTTAAAGGTCTTTTCCAATGTAAATGATTCTGTGGTTCTATGATTCTATGGATTGTGAAGCTCCTGAGCTAGGGAAAAGGCTGTAGCTACATTTTGTCCAATGTCTTTGGAGTCTTTCTCTCCAGGACATCCTCCACAAACCATGTCCAGAGTGCCAACCTCATGAAGAAGAAGCAGGACCCTTGGAAACCATATGCAGATGGACTGAACCAACAAGGAAAAAGGGAAGAGAAAGCACAGACAGCCTAGGTAGGTGTTAGAGCATGTGCTCTACAAATCCAGACTGCCTTAAGCTAAAGCAAACAAAGCAAGCTGGGGAAAGTTACAATGGTTTAGATTTTCTAAATACAACATTTTGTTTTATTTTGAAGCAATTTTCCCTTAAGGAATGTCCTTTCATTTTAATTGGCAGAAGGCTGACAACTCATCCTATTAACATTTTTTCCTTTTGCTGGAAAGAAATTTTTTTTTTTGTTAATCCAAAACAATATTTTTCCCTCTCATATTCATCAATCACCTTTCAGTATAACTCCTTCACCATTTCAAGGCATGACTCAGCCCAGTACCTGATGGGTATTTAGAATAAAATTTCTTCAATGGACAAATTTTCCCATAGTTGTTCTCTTATTATTTTTGCTAGATGACCTCATCTGATCTGATGCGGCAGTTTGTGTGCTTTGGGAACATAGCTTTCTCAAGTTCTCCGACAACATGAAATGGAAATGGTGTCTAACTCAAGCCACTCAGTGCCAAAACACAGTGCTGGAAGGAGATGGGCAAGTCATTGAGACCCATCCCCCTTTGCTAGCAAGCTGTAGATGTTTATTTCAAAAGTCTTGGTAGAATATGTAGTCCAAGCAGCTCAAAAAGCTTCCCAAGGACCCCAAGACAACCGGGAGGTCTGTGGTAAAAGATCCAGCTCTGCAACTGTCATGTGTTATTTGATGGGAACAGGAGAGAGTGAGGGCACTCCCACCAGGAGGGCCGAGTCCCTGTTGGGCAGAGCAAGAGGCAGAGACTGTGAAAGGCAGCAAGGGAAGATTTGGTTTAGACTTAGTGAAAATGCTTTGTACCAATAAGGACAATTCAGCCCTGCTACAGATTGCTGAGGAAAGTGAGGATCCCATTCAGGAAAGTCTTTAAGACGTCAAAATGGTACGATTGTGTCATCCGGGGATTGAAGGGCCTTCTGTGGTCCTGTCCAGATTCTTTTCCATATTTTTTCTATAGATCACAAAACATTTGTTAGCTGTTTCTTCCTCTCCTACCATGATTTATCTACAGAAATCACTTCTGAAACATTTTTCAACCATTTCCTCTGAAACAGCATTCCCGGAGTGTTGTACAAAGCACACTCAGCCTCTAATTGGAGGAAAAAAATAGCAGCTGGAACATCACCTATCTAAGATCTCATCCACAGGCACAAGAAACTCTCAGAAATTACAGGGACCCTGGGCATCTCCTGAAACTGTGGCTTTCAAAGAGTTTAGCTGGATCAGGACTTCACACCTTATCTTTCTAACCACCCCAAACTAGCCTGGGGACCACCTTACCCATTTCTGGGAGCACATCTGTCCCACCCATGCTCAAACCTATCCCACTATCCACACACAGATTCTCCAAAAGCTTGCATTGATTAGCAGTTCTCATAGAAGTGGAAACTCTCTGTGATGTCTGATCCTAACAGGCATAAGGTTGATGCACGGGGACCCATGAGTGCCAATGACACAGAAGCAGCTTCAAGAGGATGCAGACATCCATGCAGCGGTGGAGGTCGGTGCAGGCAGGGCACTGACATCGGCTACAGCCCTGAGAGCCTTGCAGGAGCATTACAGTGTTTTGCTCTTCTGTCACTGGTAAAATGAATCACCCTTGTAAAGTTAGAGATCCATTTCTGTGTATAGCTGAGACCAGGAAGAGGAGCTAGTAAATAAGACTGCATGTGTTATGGCTAGCTTGCTTTTGTTCCGTTTGATCGCTTGAACAGATAGATGACTGCTTACTTTATGCTATTAGGCATGTTTGTTATACATAAGGATTCGTGGACTTTCAGTTATGCTTTTTTTTTAACTTGCTAGAATTATACTGAGTATTAATTAAAATTCCGGGACTCTGCTTGATGGGGAATGAAGATAGTACTAAGTATCAAGGCGCTGGGTAAATGCACTGCTCTCTACACTGTGCTAATGTAATGCTTCCTTATATTAAAAGACAACACAAACTCACAGAAGAGAAATGTGGATAAATGAAGTGATAAACAGATGGTAAATCTAAGTATAAGCACATACATAAAGAAATAAAATTTTATAACTTTATTACACATGTATTACCAAAGCTGAAATACTTCCAGAGGAGCAATTTTCCGTTGGAGGAAAATCTTCTGTGGAGCTGTAACAACATAACAACAACCTCTACACCTTGTTTGGCAGAGGAAAGTTTTATTAAAATACTGAAGGCCAAGTAATTTTATTCCATGAATTACTAGAAATGCAGAAAACAACTAACTGCAGGCAAGTCCTGAGAACTGGCTCATTTCAGAGCTTGTTCAGAGAAATTATCTGAACTAAATTATGCACAGAAAGTTCACACCGAACATCACACTCAGTAACTAGCAAAATACAATTTTTAATGATGATTACTTAAGGTATAGAAAAAGAAAAAAGAAAAAGTGAAAGGAAAGAAAAAAAAATGAGGTCACTTTGCACATAAATCTATTCTGCATAGTTCTCTGTGAAGAGCTTTCAACAAGGGGCAGCTTGGAGGGGGGACTGATCCCAGCAGGAACGCACTCTTCGGGAAATTAGACCAAAGCATAATGTTCCCTGGATGGGTGGAAAGTCCCATCTTAATGCATCACAGTAGTTACAAACAGGCAAGAGCAATTGCTTGTAGGATCCTGGGAGTGCTCTTTGGGTTTCCTGCTCTAAACAGTAGGCAACTAAAGACAAGCAAACTTTAACCCTCCCGATCAACTGAAGCACTGAACTCGATTGCTCAGAAGGCTGCAAGAGTTCTCCAGCAGAGATTGTCTCATGAGTTGTCTAAACTCACCCCATAACCTGAAAGACCTGTGGAAACACAGGTTCAGCAGATCTCCTGAAACCTTGTGCTAGGACACTTCCCTCAAAAATGTCAAGGGGAGAGAATCTTTTAGGGTCAAAAAGGGATGAAAACCAAGGTCTTCTGTGGCCTTGCTTAATGTTCTGCTTATTGACTGGAGAAGGGAGTTGGTTAAAGGGTAGTGGAAATTCCTTTTGTTCTTCTCATTGTGTTTTTGAAAGGCCAAACACCTATCTTCTGGATCTTCAGAAGGAAAACCTCCATGTTTTTCTCCAGGAGAAAGGTAAATTGGAAATGGGAGCCTTCCTACAACGAAAACATTAGTGTTTCACTCACTGTGGAAGTAGACTGAAGCTTACATCTCCTCTCTGAACTTTCTTCTGACACTCATGCCCCTTGCAGGCCCTCTGAGGTCCTGCCACCCACCAGAGCCCCAGCTGCAACCTTAGAGCGACAAACATTGCAAGACCAAAAGTCGGTGCTGCAGCGGTCAGCACTGCACCATCCAAGGCCCCCACCCTGCAAATCAAGCCAGATGGTAACAGATCTCCTTCCACTTAACTGCTCTCCCATGTTGGGTAGGATGATTCCCAAAATCATACCTAAAGAGCCCAGTGCAGAGCATGGATTCAAGCCCCCTGAGCCCACACGAAGGAGGAATTTGGAGTGTTAAGTGTTATTTATCTTGAGCTTCTCTTTCTGCCTTTTCTTACCTGCCTGCTTTCCTTTTCAAGACCTAAGGAAACTGCAAATACAGAGACAGCCCCAGAAGCAGGGGATGTGGTGAGGTGTGCCTATGCTGTGCTACCCTTGCAGGCACGGATTCGCCCTCCATCTCCCGGTGCAGCAGGGCCCCTGGCCCCTGGCCCCTGGCCCCTGGCCAGGCAGCGGGGCGACGCAGCCCGTGAGCACGAGCTGCCCCCGTGTGCAGGCAGCAGCAGAGCTGTGCACAGGTTGCTCTCCTGCAACGCTGCCCAGTGAGGCAGTCGATGACCAAAGCACGCTCGCTGCGGCTGCTGTAGGCTTTGGCTTCCTTGACTCGGGAAATACGGGAAAGTCAAGGGGGAGGGAATTCTTTCACAGCAATGCCTACAAAGAGCGTGATTAATTTATTTATTTTTCTGTGAACACCCTAGCCGGATGACTAAGGCAGATTTGCAGACTGATGACCCAGAAACAGTAGAGATAAATTTCATATGTAGGGGAAGGAAAAAATAAGTTAAAAGCCATACACAGACTGCTGTTTTCCCAAGTTCAGTAGTTTACCTCAGAGCCTGAACCCTAGCCAACACCAAGAATATAGCACAGAGACTTGCTCAGGGGCTTTTTTCCTACCTCTTGCCCCTCTCAGGGTGGGGCAACTGAGATTAGCTGTGCCTGTGACTTCTGAAGTTAGCAGCACATAAGCTCACCATAGCTTCATAGGTGATTTCTCAGGAATTGAAAAAAGACTGGGTGAGTGTAGGGGGAAAAATACTTCTTGGTTTTGCTTCAAGCCTGTTCATGAGAAACTCTTCTGTGAAGAGAAAGTGTCAAGCTACAAAGCAAAGTGGGTGTGAAACAATCTACTGCAGGCTAACCGGTTAAACTGTGGCTAATATCAACCTGGTGCTAAGCTAATGCAAAGGACTGAAATATTTTGTTTTATTTGTCAGACCCCAGTGATATTTCCTGGGAGGCTGTATCTGTGGTGCAAGTGTTGGGTTTAGGCTGTTGTGCTGCTCGCAGCCTGTGACTCTTTAGTGCTAGTGAAGCGCTGTGCGTGCAGCTGTAGCAGGTGAGGTGCTCTGGGTGCCTGTGGAAGCTGATGTGCCTCATCCCAGCACCTCTCCATGGAAATGTGCAGCAGGACTCTGCAGAGGGCAGGATTCCCAGCCCATGCGTGCATGCCTGTGCGAGCCTGCAATCATAAATACAGTCAGCCTCCTTGCTGAAAAGCTCCAATACCTCTATTTTCTGGCCTTCCTCTTGGAGCACTGGAGTTACTTTTAAAAAAAAGGTGCCTTTATTGAATGTGACTTGAAAGTATTAAGCCCTGAGCAGTGTGTGACCCTGGCACCAGACAAATCCCTTTTGAGTCCTCAGTCATATAATCCTGTGTGCAACACGCAGGGCAAGGTGCGAAAGTTCTCCTCTTCCCATCGTGTTCCCATCCAGCTAGCTAGGCAGTATGTGGCACAGAGGTATTACGCACTGGCCATTATACAAGCCATTAGGTTCAAACCCCAGCACCCTTGTTTGGCCCTTTAATGGCTGCAGCTGTGAATTCCAGAGAGTGGCCCTGCATAGCTAAAAACTCATATCCTGACCAATCTTCTGCTCTTTGATTTCTTTGAGTATTTCCTCATTCCTGTACCGTTATATAGCTGTAAATGTAGGGGTTAATGCCTCTCCCTTATTATAAGGTTTGCAATAGGAGAATCTTGCTTCTCTCCGTGCCACTCTAAACAGGCCATCCTCCATAGCCCATCAGCTGGCTTCCTCGGCTTCCCCACCACCATTTTTACCCTTTTCCAGCCTTGACTCTGCCAGAGGCTGTATTCTGTGGGGCACATCAGGCCTTTATTCCACGCAAAGTTCATAATCCTTCACATGGGCAAAATTACTGAAAGGCGTACTGAAATGCTTTCTCTTGTAACTAGTTCTGGTTTGTGATTCTCATTGTCTAGCACAGCATATCCACATTTCCATCATAAATGCCACAGGAAAGACACACTTCACCCCCAATGGCTCTTTTTAAATGCTGAGTTTTACCAGAGCTGGGAAACAGCTCAGGTGAGTGACCTTTCCCTGGAGGTGGGCCATGTCAAGGCCTCTTGCCTCAGTGGATGGGACGAAACCAGAAGAATGGGGACAAGCGTCCAAGCGATCTTTGCAGGGAGGACAGCGTGTGAGGGGGACCCTCGCTCAGCAGTCAAGTTTTGATTGGATTAGTTGTTCAGGTATGTGGGAAAATGAAACCTGGGAGAGAGCAGAGAACCTGGATGGATGTGTTTAGCTGCAAAGAAGGTCAAAGGACTAAGGTTTGGAGGAGACAACGATAACCACACAAGTTCAGTCACTAATGTCTGTGGAGTGCTGGAGCAATTGGGTGAGAAGGAGGTGCAAATCCATGTCTTAATTCAGTTGGATCTGTAGTATCTCTGTGCAGCCTGCTGAGGTAAGCATTTGGTTAAGTGATGCTGTAGGGTTTGCTCTCGCTGTAGTAATAAATCCTAGAAACGCAGTGAAATTCACATTTACACATATTGTGATGGAAGGGGTATTTACATCACCCTTTCCAACACAGAGAATCCTCTCTGATAATATAACTGGTGTTGTGTCCAAAAGCAACAGCAGAGAGCAACCTCCATAGCATAGGAATGAGCCATAGTACAAGGGGGAGAAGTGTTGATCCTTGATCTGTGGGAGTATTTTCCAGTCAGCAGTGACCTGAGTGAGGGCCAGACTGCAAGTGCCCTTCTTCCCAAGAAAGTGCATTCTGTTTCTCACATACCAAGCCCTTCCCCCTTTCACCCTGATGAATTTCTCATGCAAAGTTGAAAAGTTCACCAGGATGGATGGAGCCAGATCCCTTCCAGAAGGCTGTATAGCTTGGTAACTGGATAAGATAAGACATGTAGGTTTAAACCCCCATAAAGATTTTAACCTGACTTGCTGCATCACTTCTCAGTGCTTTAACTGCTGAGGGAAGGGAGCTATAATGCCCCCTCCCTCCAACCGTGCTCTCTGAGAGCACTTTTGTTGCCTCAAACTCTTGCACACCCAACAGACCAATTCTGTGAACACAGGGGCATGAGCCAAATAACTTGGTGGTCTCAGGCCTGGAGAGGTGGAGGGTGCCAAGGGAATTCATGGCTGCTGGTGTGCTCTAAATGCCATGCCTAGGAAAAAAATTAGTAGAAATCCTAAACCATGTGGGTATTTCTAATATGTTACCTCTTACTGTCCTGCTTTGTTGTTTCTTCTACTCTATATTGGAAAGACCATACCTCATAGGGGACCAGAGAGGTAGCACTGGTTTGTTGAATGAGGGTGTGGATTTCTGATCCATGACTTAGAAGAACCTTTCCGAATGCTGGAGATTCCTCTTTGAAGTACCTCAAGTGCAGATCAATGTAGTCAATGAAACGTAAAGGCAATCTCTTCCTCGTCCTATAGGAAAGCAATGCAGAACTGCAGTCCCACCACTGTGGAAAAGCAGGGAGGAACTGTGTGAAGTATGCTGCCAAACAGCTGGCTATTCTGGACTGCCTGGGGGCATCAATACTGAACATGTGGGCTGGTGGGGTCACCTTGCTGGGAATCCTCCCTATTCACACGTGAGGAGCTCTGGGTGGTACCCTGTAGGTGGAAACTGAGACACGGTGGCATGAGGAGCAAAGCAGTTTTCCTAAGAGATCACAAAGACAAAACACTCTTTGCAAGCTTTCCCCAGGGTCTGCCCTGACCTGGGAGAACAGCACTGATCAGGTTAATAGGGGGAACAGAAAATTCAGGATGAGTTTCCTTGCACTGAGGGTGTGGGGCCTCTGTTTTGTTCATCCATACTGGTGTAAACCTTGAGTCAGTAGTCACTCCTGATTTGTATGTGCTGAAATGTTAGCAGGAGCCTATCCAGTGTCCTCAGCACCTTGTGCTTGCACAGCCTTTTCCTTGTTATGCATGAGGCTGCTCTGAGATGTGTTCTAGGCCATCATGAGCTCTCATTTAACTTGTAATCGAGTGCACATTTGTCCCAGTGCAGGATTTTGCCTTCACTATGTTGAATGATGTTGGACTGATCTGAGGCCTCTATCCAGGTAGCTTTGCAGTCTAGAGAGCAAAAACTGAGCAGCTTCATTGAGTGGTGCCCCTCTGTGTGCATGTGTATGTGTTTACACATACATGCGTCGTCTTTCTTTCCAGCTCCTTCTCTCCCTCCTCTTTTTCCATTTGGTTCTGCTTTGCATTTTATTTGCAATGTGTTGTCCTGTTGTGAGTATTGCTCATGCATGTTGAGTTAAGGTTCCCCGAGGAGTCTGTCTGGCATTGAAAAATTAAAATTAACTTTTTTGTTTTTCGCACTCTCAAAGCCCTTTATTATGAGCTAGGGTTTTTGCTCCAGGGTAGTAGGATGTTGGGAAGAGCTGAAATATGGCATTGCTGAGAATCAATTAGTATAAAAACTGCACTAGTACCCAACTGCGTGCTGATTACCCCACCCCCAAAGGCAAATGTTTTTGCAGTTTAGGTCACAAGTGAAATAAGCATGTTGAATCTCATTCTAAAATGTCACTCTCTTACGGACTTTCTTCTCCACCTCAGTGCTTTCCTCTAGATGTGTGAATTGTCCTGTTGGGAGCTGGGCAAAATATGTCTGGAAACAGTAGCTCCCTCCCTTCCTCTCCCCCAGAAAATAAGGGAGTTGTCTTGCAAATACAAACCCGATTTATTTCAAAGTGTTTCAGTTTGGCAGATGGCAACAAGGGGACTTTGGTGTTACGCACAGTGAGGAAGGTGGTATCTCATCTTAAATCTACAAATCAGACTTACTGTACATGAGGGATCTGAGTTTGTCCTTTCTGCTTGCTGCAGAGATATGAGAGATGTCTTGCCCATCCCAGGCATGTGATTTCTTCTCCTCTAAGAGCCCCTACAACACTGGCTTTGCTTCCACACTTAAATGATTCGCACACTAAATTGAAGAACCAACTCTGATTCTGGTTGTGAGGCGATCTTAATTAGTTAAGGAAAATAGCAGCCTCTCTGCTGTTTAATTCTTTTGCATGTCCCAAGGATATGGTAGTGGTTAAATATCCTGCCAGTCTGGAGATGAGCAGCTTTCAGGGTTTGTTGGATTCAAGAAAGCAATGAAGTGAAGAAGCCTTATCAGGTGAGGACCCTGCTGTATGTAACCGAAGACTTTGTCTTTTGTGGCCTCTGATCCTCTCCTACTGTTTGCAAAACTCACTTCCTGTCCTCAGTTATCATTACACTTTGGCCAGGGGAAGAGAGATCTCATTTTTACTGCAGAGCAGCCAGCTCTGTGGCACCTAGGCCTTAATGGCAGGCAAGGGATGAAAACTATGGGAGGTACTGCCTTCCCTTCCCCTGTGCCCAGTTCTGTCTACCCAAAACTGTGTCCTACTTCTGGCTGATGGCTTGGTATGGCCACTCGCCCTTTCCTCCACAGGACACATTACACACCCTTGTAAAACCTCTTGACAGCTTTGTGGTACAAAAATGTGCAATATAAATTCAAAGGGTATTCTTTAATGTAAGGCTGTAAAATGTACACAGGGTGCATCCCACTTTGCCTCTTACTATTTTCCCTATTCCTTTTGTGAGCACCTGCACAGCATCAGGGAAAATTGGAAAATTGGATGCATGTCCCTTCTGAAACAGAGTCATATTCCAGATATTTAGTCTTGGGGAAGATGAAGCTGTGCCTCCCTGTGGGGAAACATATTTGGCTAACCATGTAGTGCAGGGTGGGGGAAATGTCAGCGTGTTGCACGATAACTGCTTGACAGCGCTTCCTTGATGCTTTACCTATTAAATGTGAGCATGCACGTGCCCGAGGAAGGGCCCAGCTGCAGCAGCTGTAAAGCCTTGTGGTCTGCCCTGAGCTTGTGTAGCAACAGGGAATGCCTCTTCCTCTCACAGCCAGGTAAGCTCATGCTCTAATGTACAGCTGTGGCAACTGCTTCGCTGCTGGGCATGCAAGTATATCACCTGGCTTTCTGCTGGCCAGCCCAGACCAGCTCTTGGGCTGCAAAAGAATCCAAAATGCTGCATCACTTGTTCTTCTCTCTGCCATAAAGTCACTTTGCATAGTTGAAGCAAGCTTCTTTGGCCTGGATTTCATTTCACTTTGCAGCTACAGGAAGAGTCACAAACTACTCAGGTTACTTACAGTAACAGCAAGTAAGTTTTCCCGGTACATATTTGGGTCTATTCTTGTCATGTGCGATTGCTATCATAGCAGGAGGTGCTGGAGCCCCCTCTGCCCGCGCTTGACCCTTCCAGTTGGAGCAGGGCTGTATGCGGCGCTTCCAAGTGATGTGTTTCGCACCAGGCAGCGAGTTCAATAAGCCTCTGAAATTTGCTAGATGCACGCAGATTGTACGTGGGGCCGGGGTTTGGGGTTTTTCTATCTCTTTGTGCATTGCTGGTGGAATGCGTTTCCCAAGCCCCCATCTGCAGGCCTGTTTATTTTCCCTCCTCTAAACCTTTTCTTTGTAGGGCAAGATGGAGAACAATGGGGAGCAATGGTCTGAAACTGAGCAAAGTGGGGGAAAAACTAGGCTAGACGTCAGTAGCAGTTTCATAACTGATGGAAACGAGTATGGAAGCATTCGCCCCTGGGAAGAGGCTGAATCTTTTTTCATCAGATTCAAATGAGGCAATGCAAAGGAGGAGGAGGATTCTATTAAAATTAGAGGGAGGAAAAAAAGGGATTTGCTGGCATGACTTGGGCTGGAGGAACTCTCACAATCTTTCCTGCCTGTTAACTCAGTACAGATTGAAGACTTGATTATAGGGTATTATTTCCTGTTAGGCTTCAGCGTATCGTCTTCCGTATTTACACATACAAGGTCACCTGATTTATTAGAACCTCAGGCGCTGCCTAACCTCAGGGGGGGGGACGTCTGGAAAGAGCAGATAGCTGTGAAGGGGCTGGCGTGAGCATTTAAGATGAGCATTAGTTGACATTTGCGGTGTAGAAAACAAGAGCTTTGCCAAACCCGGCCTGAATGTTGGCCATGGCCAGAGACCTGCACCTGGTCAAGTTACAGTGCAAAAATTTGTACAGTGCTACTGTTAAGCAGTTGACCCCCGACAGCTCTATTTAAGGCTTGTACTTATGAAGCAACTGGAATAACACGTTTGGTATGGTGGTAACTGTGCTCCTCTCTGGCACTTGAATTTAGACTTGGATTTTGTTCAGGTTTTTGGCCAGGACCTCAGCTATTTGCAAAGGGGCAAAGCAGGGCTGTCATAGTGTTTCTGACCACCGCTGGGAGCAGGGCTCCACCTGACCTTGGGATTGTCCTTAGATCCACACCAGCAGATTTTTAATGTGTCGTCTTCCTCCTCAGCTATACCTCCCCCACCTTTTTTTATTTCCCTCTCTGGTCTAAGTGGGTAATAGACTAAAATGAGAATTGCCCTTGGGTAACCTCCAGCAAGCAGAATGCTCCTCTGTTGACATAGCTTTATAAATGGATTTATAAATACTATGTGAAGGCCACCCCTGGTGAAGGGGCCTGACTTCTCTAGTGGTGCCTACTGAGTTCATCCAGGGATGCATTGGCACTAGACCCATTTGGGAGCCTGTGAAATGGTCACCCCTGTACCTCTGCACCTCAGCTCTGAGGAGCACATCCTGACCCAACAGGAGTGTCTCCATGAACTGTACGCTCTGCTGTTTTCCTGTTCCTGACACTCCAGGGATAACAAATAGCAATGGTAATAAATAAAAGTAGATGCTATAGACTGAAGGTTATGTGCGACCCATTTTCCAATGGCAGAATGCATGTTTTAGTACATGAAGTACTCTCTCTGTGTACGATTTAGTTTCTTCTCCAATACCTCTCTAGCATACCCCCTTTGTGGCAGGAAACTGGAGTGCCTGGGCACAGGAGGGAGGGAAAGTAGCCTTCTGCAGATGTGGGTATAGGCTGACGCACCTATAGGCTGCAAAACTTGTTGAGCAAGCAAGTGGTCTGAAAAATAAATTCATGCTGAAGGACTTAGTCTTCCTTACACTGGTGTCCATGCTTCTGCCCCCATGTTTCAGAGAGCTGAGGGGAGATAGAAGGAAATGTCCAGGTTTCAGCCCGGCTGCTTCTGCCTGATTCCTACCCTTTCTTGGACCTGCCAGTGTTCTGCAGTCTCAAAGCACGGTAGAAAGTGGTAATTAACAAAATACAACTTTCTCCTCATTTAAAACTTAGCTTCCTAATTCAGTATTGTCTTGGTCAGGAGTTTATGCAAAAGACTAAGAATTTTGAAGTGAACAGAAGCTTTCTTGGGTGAATATCAGTTTGTGGAGCAGGAAAGAAGTTTAAGGGATTTTTAATCTCATGAGATGAAGCTCTTGCTAGTGCTAGCTCCAGGATGGCTCCAGGTTGCATATGCAACGCTATGCAATACCATCCTCGTATAGCAGCTTGAATACAGATGCAATAGTCATACACCCTCCTGTGTTTCGCTGAGGTGCGGTGGACATGAACGTGCTTATAATGCTTTAGGGCTTGAACTAATTGCATGTGGAGCCAGCTGGGACGTACCTACGGAATGCAGCTCATGTATGCAGCTGAAGAATACTCTGGTCAGAGTGAAACAGGCTTCATTGCATGAAGCAGTGAATATATCTATATCTATCTATATATCAATATACATATGCGCATTTATATATCAAATCCAATTAGTTCCCCACTCCTAACTTTCTCTCACTTGAGCTGTGAAACAAAATGATACTGCTTCACATCTACTGAAGCAGAACTTCTTGTTTCAAATTCAGTGAAGAATGTGCCATTGAGTGAAAATTATTTGGCTTGAACTAGTGAGCCTGTTTTCAAGAGAAATCTTCAATTTTATCAGCCGTCAGTTTTGAAGTCTTGATGCTCAGCGTTAAAGCCTCCTAAGCCAAAAACAGAGATTCAATAGGTTAAATAGATTTGCTCTTCAGTAGCAATAAGAGACTGACAAGACAAGAGGAAGTAAATGTCATGTTTTAATGCTGATTTGAACAGTCCCCCATGAAGTCAAAGTACTAAACATTGGGTCACTTTCAGCGAAGCCTAATGGCACCAAGTTAGGAACCTGTCTGGACACACCTTGTTTTCAGTATTCATCGCTGAAGGGATACTCTGGATGGTCACGCCACCTGTGGATAGGTCAGATTGAACAAATGAGCTTCTTGGGTGAAACAGGATATCACATCACTGATGCAGTTGTCCTGTGCCTAGCAAACTTCTTTCCCTTGCAATATATAGGTGGCCTTCATGGAAGGCTCTTCTGCTTATTCAGAAGCTGTCTGCTCTGAATAATCTTCCCTGCAGAGTTGAAAGCAAACCTGTGCATTTAAAGAAAGGACAGTGAAGGACCATTTTTCAGGCCTACAGACAGATGGGAAAAACCAACAAGAGTTTGGATGTCAGCTATTCTCGCTATATTTGTGAATTTAACTCAGGTTAGTACAAGTGTTGTAGGGAAGGGGGATGGCTTCACTATGTGTGCATTGTGGAAGGGGAAGATTTCTTTGTTCAGATATCTAGAAAGACCCTCAGAAATAAGGACTATATTTGAAGGAGAGGTGGAGGCACCAGACTCTGCTACTTTGGCTTATGCAGTTAGAGCTGGCATGAACAGGTCTGGATCTGGTATGGTGCCTTCTCCAAGTGGCTGCCATACCCAGACTAGGTCTGGCTGTCCTCTAGCTCAGCCTAGGTGTAGATGCTCTGCCAGGTTAATAGCACCAGTGGCAGAGAATTTACAAAGAAGCTTTGGGGTGACTCAGGTCAGGGGACAAAGGGATGTTCATGGCTGCATACTACCAAAGGTAGAGATGCTTCAGGCTTAATTTTAAAAATTGCATGCTCAGGGAAGATGCATGATCTAGGATCATTATAAAAGGCAAGAAGAAAATTCCCAGGGTCAACTGCAGGTGGAGAAAATAACACAGTGTTTGCCCATTATTGACAGACTTCAGAGAGAGAGGTAGTTGGTTTTTGTTTTGGTTTTTCTTGTTTGTTTGAGAAGATGATGTTAAAAGATGATGTTTGTCAAGCCCTGGCTTGACAAACACTTTCCATCAGCAAAATAAAAAGTTTCTGAAAAGCATTCTCAGGTGCACCATGGCAGCTGGCTGCCTTGTCTTACAGCAGAGCACAACAGATACTGGCATTTATCCCAGCTGTGAATTGTTCCAGTTTAAGAAGGCTACATTTCACAATATTGAAGTTAACTAACTGGAAGGCATCAAACATTTTGAATTGGTTGTGTCAAAACATTTCATTCCAATTTTCAGCCAAGGTGAAGTGTTTACACATTAACAGATTGAGTTGGTTCAAAAAAACAAGCCACAACACTTTGGCTTTTTGGTTTCAGTATAACTTGACGATGTCTGAGTTGCCAGTGCCATAATCTCTACTTTACATCTATGGAGCATGCTTGCTAATCAGATCTCACATGTTCACAGGTCTGAGTCCTTTGAGTGAAAATGATTCACTCAGAGGAGTCAATGCAGCTTGGAATACCTGCTAAGGAAGAATATCCATAGCAGAGACTGGGAGGACAAGATAAATCAAGCAGACAGATTAATACAAAACTTGCCCAGCACAATACTTCTAGATTTCTCCAAGGGGAGAAGAAACCATTTCAGACTAAGATTTCCTGGAGTACTCATATTTTTACAAAACCTCCGTTTTCTGCTCAGATGCTTAACTTGCTAACTCATTCCACTGATTGCAATATCCTGTTCGTATGGGCTTACTCACACCATCAGAACAACAGATTTGCACAGAGTACCCATGGTAGCTGATAACTGGAAGAGCCAGAGGAAAGCTGGATTTTTTCATTCCTGCTGGCATTTGCATCACAGCAGTCAAAGGTTTTGCACAAAGTTGACTAACCAGAAGTCTTCCTGTATGATGGTTTGACTTTTTTAGATACATATTGCCAGATGAAATAAGAAATCTCTTTAGGCTGGTAACTCATCTGTTGCAGTGTCAACTCCAGACACTTCAGTGTGAGAACACATAGTAGGCAGATATAAGTTTAGCTGCTCCTTACATGGCAACATCACTTTTCCGAGAAGGCATTTTTCACAGTTTAGGTTTAGGTCAGACTGTATTTAAGCATTTTCCCCCAACATGGCACTCCTGTGAAAAATAGAGCTGGCAATGTCCATCCTATGCAACCTGTTTTCCTTGTCCTCAATGGCCTCCTGTGACCAAATTTAGTCTAACAAAGCAAAGTATTTAGTTTATTAGTTTTTGGATTGGTGGCTTAGAAAGTTCTTCTCCTGTAGGCATTTGCATCCTTTAACTTTGCTTCTGGAAAAGGCTCTTGCATTTGCACCAAGGTTACTTTTCGTGTATACACTCACTAAAAGTTTAAATGATGTTATAGCTCAACTTAGCTATGAAAAACCAAACAATTTCAAATACCAAAACACACATAAGAATCTGCTAGGCCATTTGTGAGAAGCCTTCTGGAACCAAGTGCTGCTAATTGATGGAAGGCTATTTTAAGTTTTAAGAAACTAAAGCTTCAGAGCACCGGGCTGAACTTAAATGTGAAAGATTAACTCCATTATGATGCTTTTAACTTAGTTCATATTTATGCAGCACAGTGAGTGGTTTATTTGTTCCTTTGCAACATTCCCCCCATCTTTTGAGCAGTGGTCAATGTTTTAGAGTGCTATTGATGCTGCTATTCTGCTTTTCATTATTTTAGTGCTTGAGCACACTACAGTTTGGTAAGACACAGATAATCCAAGGTAACAAGAGAAATGCATGGAAACGTTTCCATGCATTGAAAATGTTTGGCTACACATTGAGTGCCCTGAAAAGGGGAAAGCATAAAGTTCAGCCATAAAGTGTAGATGCTCTTGAGCTGAAGGAAAAACAAACGTCCTCATTCTCCAGAAGAGGAGATGTTGGGCCAGTCTGAGCCTTCTGGGGCAGTGCAGCCTTCAGGTGAAGCAAAACTACATCAGGTGGTAAGCTTTAGATCACAAGCAGCAAGAGATCAAGCCTTGTTAGTTCTCAGAAGAGATAATTAGGAAGTGGTCTAGCAGTCAAACAAGCTGCATGGCTTTTCTGCTTTCCATATAAGAAGGTACAACTCACCATGCCACAGGAGAGGGAGATTGCTGAAGAAGACCTCATCAGAGGAAAGGCCAAAACAAAGTTTCTGACCACTTGTGGTCACGAAGATGTATCATCTTTTATGAGGAAGCTAGGTAAGCAAATTTTGATGTTCTCACAAAAGTATTAAGCGAGAAGGAGCAGAGCTCTCCCTAAATTAGCCCTGCGGTTTCATGTAGCAGTGTCCTTAATTTTTTGCCTTCCACATGGCAATTTAGGACAAGTTGCCTCTGGAAACACTAGGTTTACAATCCATAGGCCATTGTACTCGAGCAGCAACATGGCTTGCTGAGCACTGGAAGAGAAGGTGGGAAGGATGGGAAAGACAAGAAAGTGCTCCTATTTGAATTTGAGCTCTGATATCCACACTGCTAGACAGGGGCAATGCTACACCTTGTGAGTGGCTGAGACTGTCATTACAACATATAGCAGAAAGCATTTAAGGAGATGGAGCAGAGACGGAATAGCCAGATACAGTCACTTTCTACTAGGTGGGTTTTTGACATCTGAGCTGTAAGCAAATATTACACACTTATTTTTGCAACGGGTCCAGGAACGTATTCAGGCTGCATTAAAGACCTCCCATATTTAAGCCTTACCTTAAAAGAAGGTTGTTTATACAAAAATTAATAGTAAAAGGAAGTGATTTTTTTTTTTTTTAAATCCTCTGAAAAGACAGGAATGTTCTGTGAGGATCTAGGATTCCTCCTGGACTTACATTAACAGTTCCACATAACGAATGTTTTTGTTCAGGGCTTCAATTTCTTTCATCTCTTTCTCAGTGAGGGAGAAGTCAAAGATCTTAATGGAAGGATATGTTAGGAATAAGTTAGCATTTCTTGTCACAATCAACATTCATATGTTCCAGATTTCAGAAGTACAATCCCCTCTCCTCCCCTGTCTCCCCCACAAATCCATACTTGCTTGCATTTACAGGAAAGTCTTGAGGACATGAATAAGTCCAGTCACATTTTGCAAGAAGAGAAAGGTAGTCTGGCAAGTACTGGGCCACCAGCTTTGAAAGCAATACACTGGCACAGAAAGCAGGGAGCAGTGTGAGTACTGAGTGCTGCAAGGGACACAGGAAGAAATTCTTCATCTTATTTGGGTGTCATGGCCAAGCCAGATGCTTTCTGGTGGTGTGGTTATGAGCCTTTCTGGCACACTTGCATGCAGCAACCCTTCCCTAACAAAGCTGCCCTGTACCTGCAGACTGGACAGAACAAGTCAGTCATTCCTGAACACCTACAGCCAGCAACCTTGGGCTACTGACCTACTGAATTACTTTATCTCGCTTGTGCTGCTCACTACAGCAACTGATGCTCTGGGATACACCACCAGCTGGAACTTTAGCTACTCCAGAGGGTTAAAAGACACCAAAATTTCCTCTATACTCTGCTCTATTATTGTCACATCATGGTACCATTAAGTGATGGGGACAAAAAGCATCAAATGTGGCAAAGCTTGACATTGGTTAAGCCTTATGCCTACAGAAAGAAATGGGAAAATCACCTTCTATAGGGGCTAAGCCAATGTAAGTGGATTCATGCATGCACCATCGGAGTACGAATTTACCTGGAAATTCTCTCTGATACGTTGTGGATTGAAGCTTTTTGGGATGACCACCACCCCTCGCTGGATGCTGAAACGCAAAGCAACCTGTGCAGCTGTCTTGTTGTACTTTTTGCCAATGGCATTCAGCACAGGATCCTTCAGTAAAGGAGGGGAGGACACATTTACCCTGGAAGAAAATTGGGAAAAACAAACAAACAAACAAACAAACCTCCTTATCTTTAATGCCAAAACATAGAGGCATCTACTTGTTTGTGGACAGAATACTGCACCTTTTTGACAAGTAGTGTGAAAGATGAGAGAAAAGCTTTAGCATTTAGGTTGGTGGGCTGTCAAAGGCAACTTCCTATGTGATGTCCTAATGTTGACTTAGTTTCTGCTTTCTCACCTAAGCCTCAACATTCCCAGTTACAGACACTTGCTTTCTGTTAGAGGAGACCTGAGGCAACCTCCTGTACAGACACCTGGCATTTTTTGATGACAGCATGCATCAGGAGTGTTGCAAGTTTACATTCACAACAGTAATATTTAGACACTGAAGTTTGACACTACTCTGAAAAATGGGGACAAAGGTATTTTTCACAGAGACCCAGCAATGGAGAACTATTATTCTTTTCCTGGATACTAGATTCTTTTCCTGGATCCTGCTACTAGAGAGTAATATGGAAACTTACCATGTTTCATCCCTTGAGGTTCCCAGTGGGCTGTATCCAACAATAACAATGTCATGTTGTCTGCAAAATTCTAAGAGCTTGGGTTGGGTGAAATAGGGATGACATTCGACCTGCAAGAGTAACGTAGAAAGGGTGATTAATCAACAGGACCAGATGATGAGGCAGATGGTGTCCCAATATTTGAGAGCTACAGACCAGATGATGCTTTCAGGAAAGGACACATGTAAGTTAAGGAATAGGGAAACACAACCTGTGGTTACTGTTCTAATTGTACATTGCTGCGTGATGGATTTTTTTTTTTTTTTTTGGTGGACAGCATATCAACATCTGTGATTATAATTTGGCTGCAGGGAATTTTTATTGGCCCCCAGTGGAAAGGTGGCAATAAGCGAGGAGATGGAGGTGAGGGAAGCTCACTAGAGAAGTAGGCTGAGACTGCAACCCATCTCACGTGGGTCAGATCTTTGTTTCTCTGCCTCTTGCATTCAGGATGACTAATCTGATGTCTTTAGGGGAAGTGTTGGCATAAACTGTCCCAGATAGAAAGGTGAGGAGGCGGATATGTAAAAGCTGAGACATCTCCATAACGATTATGACCTTGTTACAAGCTCTGCCCTCCCACATCGCAAATACTGTGCATCATTCCCTTACAGGCAGGGATTTTCTGGCTGTCTCTCAGTCTCTGGGAAAGGGATGTCTACAAGGTGACAGAGCAACCACTGTTTGCAGGCACTCTGAAGCTAGCTGGCACATCTACGCTTGCTGGCTAGCTGCCCTAAGCTGGGCTTAATCTTTTGCCTGGTTTTCCTCAACCCCAGGAAGCAGCAGCAATGCTCAGTGCAGTCTTAGGGGCATGCCAGAAACAGCAATTGCATTTTGCACCCACTAGGCATGTTAATACCGGTGAAGGGTGCTGGAATTTCCTCCTCTCACAGGCTACATTTCCATGCAGGCCAAAGACAGAAATGAAGGCTATAGCCAGCCTCCCTGCCCTGCCCTGTGCCAATCCTAGCCCTCCAGGCCATACGCTGAGGGTGGGAAGCTGGTCTCAGTTGCTCTCTGGCCTCTTCTCTGATACTGCTAACGTGGATATTTGTTTGTGCCAGATGAGTCAGAAGAGCTTCCCAGAGATTTCTAGGAAACGCAGTGAGCTGCCAAATGTCAAAGGTATTGGGCATTCGGATGGGTCACTGCCACTTACGACCTTATCTGAGCCCCGCTACTGTAATTTAACTTGGACATGCTTATCATTTTCATTGGCTTGTTCAGCTCAAGTTGGTCACTTAATGGGGTCTCCTCTTCAATTTAGGTTTTTCTCTAACTCTTACTGACGTCTACAGGAAAGGCACAAGAGAGCAAGTACGGGAAATTTAGGAGTTACTTCTAACAGCTTTTAAACTTGGGAAGCTGAGAGTGACTCAGGATCCCTGGTACTTAGGGTTGTTTTGGTTTGGTGTCAGCTGAGGTAGACATGGCTTCATTGAGGACTGGTTAGCCCTGAATGGTTTGTTTTGGGAATTTTTTGGACTTGAAGTAAGGTACATGGCAGAGATTTAAGATCAGCATTGACTCAGCATTCAACCTTGTTACAGAGCTTGGCGCAGAGGCACTAGTTTTATAGTCCTGGAGCAGGAACTGAAGAGAGTGACCGTTCCAGCATCTTCAAATGTTTATCTTTAGCCTAGATAGGATGAGTAATATTTTCAAGCTAGAAATGGAAGTGTGACAGTATGGAGGGCAGCATCTGTGGCAAAGTGTATGTCACCCTTCTGCATGTGGGGGCTTGGGCCACGTGTTGCCTCTGTGTTCCCTACAGGGCGGTGGCACCATGGCAGGCACCACCCTTGGCTTGCAGTCATACCTGGTTGCTGACAGGTTTGTACTTAAGTCCTGGCTTGTTCAGGATCATCTCCAGCTGCCTGCGGTTGAAATTGGATACTCCAATAGACTTTGCCAAGCCTGCATCTTTACATGCTTCCATAGCCTGCAAAGAAAGCAAAGACCAGGGGAGTCCCACATGTTGGCTTGATTCCTTGGAGCATGCGTTTTAGACATAGGTAGAAGATAGTCCATTTTTGAGATTGCAGAAAAACCCTTGCTGCAGCAGAACTAACAGCTCTACTAGCATGAGGGCTGGTGCTGTCCTGCTGTTCTAAACTCTGTTCCTGTGTAGACCTGCTTTCCAGACCAAACTCTAATGTTTTATACCTCCTGTGAAGGTAGAATTTGTCTGGAGAGCAGAAAGATTAATCTGAGATATAGATACGTAAGTGCCAGACATCTGCTTTCAAACATTTTTACTTTATGCTGCTTTAGCACTGCCTCAAAGCTGGAGAAGGGAGAGTGAACAAAACAGATTGCTTTCCTGATAAGTCAATTTATTCCTTTTGATTGTATGAGAGTTTTTCATATGAAGTCTCTATCCAGTGAAATCCCCTAAATATCTGGCAAGGCACATCACAAAACCAGCACAGAAAACTTCAGTACAGTATGAAGTAGAAAAAAAATGGGGGGGAGAAAGGAATTCTAGATAAATCACTAGATAAAGCACTTCAGATAAATCCTCATAGCTGAGAAAGCCTTATGAATACTGGATATGAATACATGCCCTGGTCTTCATTAGCTTTATCTGCTGGGTTGTTAAGGGGAAAGAGGGTCCTTTCCTACGGTCTTCCCCTTTGCTCCCAGAAACTCTGCACACAAATGATTCAGTGACTGTTTGAGGCAGAGCAGACCCCACTGTGGAGCGGGATGCCACTCCTGCCAGTTTTGTTATTCCTTTCTGTCTCACAGGAGCTGAAAGCAGGGAGAGAGGAGGCACCATGTATTTGATGACCTCTAGTTGGCCTCATATGCTTTGTATCACTTGGTAACAAGTCAGCAAATATAGTCATCTGGAGCCATTTTTGCCTGCTAGCACCATACTGAGAGAGTGAAATTATCTGGATTGAGTTTAGCCAGTTTTATTTAGATTGATGCTATTATTTGCAGGCGCTCACCACCACCTATTTTTCTCTCGGCTTATTAGCTGAAGAGACAGACCCGCTACAATATATCCTTTACAATAAGCACTAGCCTGAAGATAAAAACATAACGGTGTTCGGGGCAGCTGTTGCTTCTAACATTTGAGCAACTAGCCTGTGAAAGAGGAATGAACTGCATCAGCCAAAGACGAGGGTAACATAAACAGCTAACGTGGAAGTCCCCGTTCTCCCTGAGACCCAGCCCAGATGGCTTAGCTCCCAGGGGAAAGCCCAAGCCCTCTCCCACTCTGAACTTTCACTCAGAATTTCACCCATTCTCCATCTTTATCTGCTGCACCTCAAGTAGAGCTAAATTGGGACATGACTATCCAGCTCTGGACAGTGCAAGCTGAAGTGGAGTGTGTAGTAGCCCATGTTATATCTCTTGGTGTGAACTGGGCTGAACTAGTAATGCTTTTGCAGCAGACCTGCTGCAGAAGGAGAGCTGACCAGCTTTGGCCATAAATTAAAGATTGTCCAAGGCTTCAAAAGGCAGGAACATAGGATTACTAATCTCACTTTCTGCCTCACCTGAGATCCTGGAGCCAAGTGGCAGGAGGCTTAAGGAGACATCTGGCTAATAGAACTACAGCACATCACAAACAAATTTAGGATGCAATCTTTCAGGCAAATGCTACTTCCCTCCAAGTTTTCTTAGCAGGAAAACCTTGTGTTCTCATTTGATAATTAAATTTAGAAGTGAGTGAACTTGTTCTGATGGCAAGGGGCTTGGGGTTTTTGTTGTTGGTTTTGTTGGTGTTTTGTGTTTTTTTTTTTTATGGTGAGCTTTAGGGCAAATTCTGTTTTATCTTGAAGGTGAAAAGCTTCCTTTTTTTGAGGAGGATCTAGTCACCGCTTAAGGCTCCAACTTTCTTCTGCTGTAAAGATCTGATAAAGAGGAGAGATTGGTAAAAACCTACAGATACCTCATCTAGCAAATGTAGAGTGTACTCTCTGAAAGAAGGAATGTGTATGTCGGATATTTGAACAATGTTTTATTTTGTTATAAAAATAATTAAGTGATGGCAAGAAGCAACATCCCTAGGGACAGAAGTAAAATTTATCCATGGAGCTAGTACAATTTGATCCAATTGACCCTGTCAATATGCCTCAGCTCTGTTTATGAAGGCCACAAATAAAACTGAGAATGAGGATCTGTGTTTTTAAAGCATATATGGATGGGTGTTGTGTTTGCTTACCTCCCAAGTGGCACATAAGTCTGTCTCATGGTAGATAATTTTTCCATTTTCATCTTTTGGGTAGATTGCATCTCCAGGCTGAAAAGTAAAACCACACTTCGTTGTTTAAAGAAAAATTTTCGCTCTTCAGAGCAAAGATTTTTTCCACAGACTCTGTTTCTACTAGCAAACAAAAAAAGATTCAAAAGCTTTCTGAAACCCCCGAAGTTCAACAGGTCATTCATGCTGGGCTTACCACATCCTCCACTGCTAGATCATTCTTGGATACACTTCTGAACTGTCACACGAGTGCGTGCTCAGGAGTTCCCGGATCGCCTTGTTTTTCAATAAACTTTTGACCTTTATGTTATGGCATCCAAAGGACTAGTCCCCTTCCAAAAGGGCTGGGTTAGAGTACCAACCTGTATTCTTTTCCATTTCTTCCCTCCTTTCTTCCCAGCCATTCCCCTGATCCTGCTTGTGTCCTAGGCACCTGGACTGAGCTGGTACTCTTCCCAGCTCCCAACAGTTGGAGGGACCATTTCCAAGAGCTGCTTACTAGCAGTAAAGGGTTACATGCGTAGCTACAGTACAGGCTGTGAACCTCTTAAGTGCATTATCCACCTTTCTTTGGGCACTAGGAAGTCTTTCTTCCTATCTCTATACCCCATAAACAAGACTTCAGAGATGAGTTATGAGCTGATATCTCATGAGCACAGCTTTCTTTTATTTGCTGGTCATTTCACTGCTGTTGCAGGCAATGTATTAATACCTCCCTCCCTTTTGTCTGATCGCAATTTCACTTTTCATAAAAACCCTTCAGTGATGTTTGGCACTTGATCCGACTGCAAACTGCTACATTTCAAAGCCCTGGGTACAAGATGTTGACAGGGTAACTCCTTGGGAACATGCAGCTGTGACCAATATGATGAGTAACTGGCACCTCCCAGTTCAGTCAAGAAGTTCAAATTCAAGGCATTTCATGGGAGAAGTGAGCCTAAGGAAAACAGCCTCAGATTTCAGAGGCCAAGGTCTAAGTTACAGACATAAGCCTGTCTCATCCAAATGTGCTGGTTTTCCTCAATGAATTCCACAAAGATGACTTGTTGCCTTTGTTGCTTTGTCTTGCTGAAAAATAATCTTGACTGAAAGGAGGTAGGTGGCTGTTGCGTACACTTTTGTATTAGAAGGCAAACTGTTTGCCATCATGACATGAGGCTGGAGAAGCCTTATTTACAAAACCACCCCATGGTATTTTGGAACAAAACATTCATCCCCACGATGTCCCAGCAGACTCTCCAAGGACTGCAAGCTCAACGCATAGCAGTTGGACTTCCTTGAGTTCAGGGGATGAGTCTGAATTCAAGACCTTTTTACTCTGTTCCACTTCTAATTCATTAACTTCTGTTCAACATTACTTTTTTATAGTAGTCAATAGACAGCAATTACATTAGCTAATCTATAATCCCCCCATTTTCCTCTATTTCTATCACTTGTGTTCTAAAAACTGAACAAAGTCGGGATGAATGTGGCTTGAAGATGAACTTATCTTGACTGGGATAAGTGGTGTCAGCTATTGTGGATTTCCACAAAGATCAATCCTTCCTCCTGCCTTCAGGGAACTGCACAAGGTGTTGAAGTACAGTTGTCTCTGCTCAATAGTTGCCAGGCAATACTTTCTCTGCCAAGCTACCTTTTTATGCAAGGGAGTTCCTGAATGGAAGAACTGTCTGCAGATGGATAAAGAGGGATAAAGTGCTGAGAGAAAGGCAGTGTTTTGATGGTGGCTACTGGGTCTTTGAAAAGGTCTTTCAGAAATTGGTCACATTTCTCAGCTTTGGGTTCTCATGGACTACACCACACCAGTCATTCCCACAAATGCTGTTGTCTTCTCTTGCAGTTCTCTTGGAGACAGCCATGCACCTTAGACTGAATGTAAGGTGGCTTCCTACCATGCTGCTGTATGAGCACTTATTTAAGTGGGACAAGACCGTACAGTCACTGCCACTATGCAGGGATCACATCGTATCATGTCATGTTCAAAGTCTGGAGGCACTCCAAAAGCTACCAGACAACTTACTTGCATATTTAAAAACCAGCTGTTGGTAACCACTGAGAGGAAAAGCCCTGCTCCCCTTATAATAATTTCCTCACCAACACAGATGCAGGAAGACAGGTCTGCACAGCTCATCGCTTTCACAAAATGGTCTTTGACAAGCAGGCTTTCTCAAGAGAGCAATTTTAACAATGTGTGAATGCCCATTGTATAAACAGAAGGCAATAGGAAGTCAAATAGTGAAGCCATTGGTCTGTTCTGATTTATTCTCTTAAAATGACAAGGAGATACTTGAATGAGACTTGTTCAATGTATGGTTAAAATACCTGCTTTCCTGCTAGATCACAAAATAATTTAGTTGGGAGGGATTTGGAGATCATTTAGTGCACAGGTACCTGCTTACTGATGGATCAGTCATCTGAGCAGAGTCCCCTAGAAAACCTGCCAGTGGGTATGAGCTCCCCAGGCAGAGGGCACATGGTGGCCTGGAGGAGACCTGTTGCTGCTGGTCATCTGCCTTGCTAGGGTAGAGGGGCTGAGCACCACCGCTGGGCTAAAGGGAGGAAGGACAAAAGTCCTGAATGGGGAATCTGCATGAGGAAAAAATACAGGGAGGCGCAGGCTGGTAGGTCAGTGAATAATGTCACCCCAGATGTCGGCCATTCTTGATCTACCCAAAAGTGCTGGTGTGGTGGGGCTTTCCTTCTCTGAGTGGTTCTCTCCAAAATCAGATTCCTCTTACGCTGCCTAAAAGCCCCTATAACAGATCGCACTGCTGGGCTCTGCAGGGGCATGTTTCTTACTGGTTTCAGACTGGGACTGTAAGTTTTGTCTCAAGTACTTCACTGGTTTCAAGCAGAGACTGCTTTTGCTAGAAGGCTTTTGGGGCAACAGAAAAGCACCAATGTTTGCGGACTAGGGCAGAGCAGGAGTTTATTAGCGTTACACCTGCACACTCCTCACCAAAGGCAAGCATTGCACGCAGGATGGGTGTATTTGTGAGAGAGGAAGCAAAGAAAGGAAACTTGTCACCATTGCAAAAGGGTGGGGTTTTTTCTTTTTGTATTTGGCACAGAAAAATGTATATTTTTCAGGCAGAAAGCGACTTCTTTTTTTCCTCTCTTCTCACGGAGGACAAGAGTGAACCTCTAGGACTGCTACTCCTTTAACAACTCAGATGATTGTTGATACAGGCCTCAGGGAGTCAGATGTACATTACTTTAAAGCCAGCTGTCTATATCTTTATATTGTGAGACAATGACCTTCGCTAAGTGGGAGAATGAACTACTAGAGAATACAAACACAAGCGAAGGGAAACAGGAAATTGCAAGTGGTGGGAAGTTTTTAAAAATGTACCCAAAAGGATTCCATACGTGGGACCGTATAAATAAAGTTTTAATATCTGAGTCCAGTTACTCCTATACAGGTCTTAATGGAATATGGCTTCCTTGGGGGAAAAAGGAACTGCGGGTCTAAGGTGATTGCTTCACTGGTAAATTGCTTCCTATCTGATGCTTCTGGCAGTTTGGAGTCTGTAGTAAAATATAATTTTAATAATCAGAGAACTACCTTCCTTGCAAAAAAAGGCCAGTTTAGAGCTTGAACATCCCACAGAAACAACTAGCCAGCTAGTCGCCTGACCTTATTCTCTCTAAGAAAAAGGATTTAATTGGTTCAAAACCACTTAAATACATTTTGACTCTCATTCTTCTAATTTCACTATTATTTAATTTGCCTTTATATCATGTACTTGCGGAGGAAAATTGTAAAGCAAGGTGCAAATGGCTGTAAAACAAGAAAGTTTGGGGACTTGCAAGAGCTCGTTGCAAGGGAGGCATGCAAATCTGATGTGCGCTCCTTGCATTCAAAGGTTTTGACTACAAGTTGCCCAGAGCCAGCAGCACGAAGGAGTATCAGGCTTTAACTTTTTAGACATTTGAGAGTGAGAGATGGACAGCCCATGTTTGGGACCAACTGTGATCTACTGAAGCTGTCCAAGAGGAGCACTGTAGTTCAGGAGATTAAGATCATAACCATGATTTGCCCAGTGGCTTTAATACTACTGAGCCTATTTGTTTTTTGGGACAGAGTAAGGAAATCAACTTGGTGGCTTTTTCCCCTGTCCCCCTCCAAACTTTGCCCCTAGTCCTTTGCTGCTTTGTATAACCACTTTCCTCCAGTGACTCCCTCCTCATGACTCAGAGAGGATTAAGACACATGTGCTGCTTCAGCTACAGTAATTCTTCAGCACAGGAAGTGTTCAACCCCAGTTAGGAGGCCTGTCCCTCCAGCAGAGAGACCCCATGCTACAGCTGTCAGTAACTGTTCTCACACCACCTATATGCCTCTCTTTGTGTGGGTAGTGCACAGAAATGTATGCATGCAGTATATACCAACCATTATTGGGCCAAAGTGCTATTTTCAACATGGACTGGAAGCTGCAAGGAGGATGCTAGATGAAGACCTTGGTTCAAGCCAACCATGCACTTTTTAGGGCAATTTTTCTTTTTACCTTGAAAGCCATTGGCAGCTCAATAATGTAGAGGTCAACGTAGTCCAGCTGCAGGATCTTCAGGGTTTTCTCCAGCGTGGGTCGCACCAGCTCTGGGGGGTGGCAGGTGTTCCACAGCTGGGGAGGCAAGCACAGGCTCCTTTGGGTGCCAGGAGGAACAGTGAGCATCCTCCAGCTGACACCTGCCCCCCCACCACACACACACTCTTGTTCTTCTGCCAGAGCCCGTCATGCACAGTGCAAAGACATTGTGGTCTACCTCACTGCAAGACAGAGGTGAGGGGCCTTATCCTGTCCTCTGCCAGAGGCAGATGTAGAGGTTACATCTGACCCAGTAAAGCCATTACATATTTGTTTATTACAAGACAGGTTCTTCTGAGTTGAGTACATTGCAAACTCTTGCTCAATGAAATTAGGCAGATTCCTTTTGTTTTCTGAGCTTTCCAAGCATATGCTTTCACTGGAAAATTTTGTTCCCACAAGAAATCTGTGGTCAGTTTTATGCTTGAAGGCAGAAGCTCAGATCATGTGAGCTAGTTATTGAACAACCAAGCACCCGGCACAAACAGAATCTTTTGGTTTTCTCCTGTGGTCATGGAGCCTGAGTGAATGCCTGACCTAGGGAAGTTTTAATTTACTCCCCCGTCCTCACTGAAAGATGTATTATTGTTTAGTTACTGTAAGGCAGGTGTGACTAGTTAAAGCACAGCCTTTTCAATTTCTTTCATAACCCTGCAAGGAAGCAGTTGTGATGCCCTGAGGTTGCTATGGAGTGTACTTAGTTGATTAGCTTTCAGTGCTATCTCTAACTGAACTCTGCTGATGCAAATCTCTTTCAAGAATAAAATCATAGCATGGTAATTAGTAACCAAGAGCTCTTTGTAAACTGATTGCTGCAGTTAAAATCTACAAAAGCCAGAAGTAACACACAATAGAAGGTTTAAAGTGCTATTTGCTTGCACACAATAATCTGGGCTATTTTATCTTCTTTTTTCGATGCACAAAACTGACAGGTGGAGTCACGTTGAGGTTTTTGGCACCTTTATTGGCTGGAAAAACCTGCTGTTTACTGGTACGGTCATTGTCTAGCTAGTTCTGCCACCAAAGCTGGTAGTCACCGTATGCCAAGGTATAGAATGAATTCGTTCCTGAGACACAAACCACTTGAATTGCCATTTTCAGGAGAAGATCATGATCACAGGTGTCAAAGGACATAGCCTGGGTAAGTTTTGAAGTATTTTAGATGTTTGATTTTTTTAAACCAGGTTTTTTTATTGTTTTCCCAGGGAATAACTATCTGCTCAGTTCTGCCAGCAGAGGCAAGGACATGTTATCTTGAAGTTCAGTTGTACTGAGAGCAGCACATCTCACCCTGCCCTAAGCTGACAAACCAAAGCAGGATTTGGCACCTGGAAATTCATACTAGGCCTTCCCCAGCTGTATGTTGCAAGGCGTGAAGGGTTTATGATCACTAGACAGTGGCTACACAGGCTGAGGTGTACTACAGTAAAGGACCAAGGTCCCACTTTCAGAATTTTAAGCTGTTCCACTGGATTTCCTGAAAGCCTTTGGTACGGGTGTTCTTTAAGCATTTTACATGTAAAATGAGATGTTGTTTTGGACTTGAATATAAGTAAGGAAATGAGTCTGTATACCCTTTATGTTTAGTTTGTTTTGTTACTGTGTTTTAGAAATTTAGTAACCTGAGGTATGTTGATAGTTTAAAAGCAGTTTTTCCAAGCGCCCTTTCTAGCCCAGCGCTATTGAGCTCAGTACTTGCCAGTGAATATACTTCCCTTTAAAAAACTGCAGAGGTTCTAAAGAAACAGCCTTTAGAAATAGCAAACATTTGTACTATGTTAATACATAGATGCCATGGAAACTTGCGTTTCATAACTGTTTTCATGATTTGTACAAGTTTTTGCATTATCTACCTAAGTAGAACCCATGTAGACGTTTGAGCAGTCAAAGCTGCCAGCTGGCTTTGGCATTTCAGGACACCACATTTCCTGGAAATGTTACTTCTAGTTTAATGAAAGAAATATCCTGGGATGAAAGAGGAGACCAAAAAGGTCTTGCTACATAAGCCAAGTGAGATGTTGGCAGTTGATATAAAACCTCTAAATTTTCTGGATGCTGAGCTGCTCTGCCTGATCAGCCAGCCAGCAGCAAGAGCCAAGTGCAAGTGCTGATGATTTCAACTGGCAGATGCAGCCCGACTGCACCAAGTCACTATTCCAGTAACACTGCCACTCAGCGGGGCTGTTCTTGTTAGTCCCTGCTGATGGACCAGCCTTCGGTTTGCATCATCTATGTTTAAGGAAAGATCTGCATGAGGCGCTTGAGTCTGAAGGGTCTTGGGAACTTCCAGTACTTCTGAAGTCAGTAAGGCTGAAAACAAAACCAGCTTTTGTTGTGCAGACTACTTTCAAGAATGGTCTACTGTATCTACCATGTTTCCCAGAAGATGCAACAGTTCATATCAGTCAGTTACCAATCAATGGCTGATGTATCTAACGGTGGCTTGATATTTGTCTGTAGTTCATAAGATACATAAGTAAGTTCATAAGGTACATAAAGCTGAATATACATAAGCTCATAAGACAAGGGACATCCAGTCCCACTCCTCCTGGGAAGTTCAGAGCTGCTGTGAAAACGTTCAGTGAAACCTGTGAAAATCCTGGACTGTGATGGATTTAATTGGTTGCAGATTATTTTCCACTTCTGCCTTTGAACTCTTTAAAGACTACAGAGATGCTGGAATGAACTGTCACCCTGAGCACCTGAAGTTTTGTCAAGCACAAACAGGACACAACAGAAAGATAAATCCACGTGTGTCCCATCTGAGTCACAAGACAGGCTGGAACCACAGGCATTGACTATCGTGGTACTATGAGTTGCAGCCCTGTGGCTTGCAGGATCTGCAGTTCAGGGAACAACTGAACTTAAAAACAAGAAATCAAATGCAGTTTCAGAGGTGGCTCAATGTTTAAGTAGTGATCACCAACTAGGAAAGTCACCTAGTGATTAGATCAGACAACTGAATATAGAAAGGCTTAAAAAATAAAGTAAGTTTGGAATCTTGATAAAATTTTACCAAGAGATGTACTTTCACAGAACCTAAAGGTTTATATGGGAAAATAAAGTGCAGGGGAAGCAGCTGGGAAAGTTGAAGACTCAGAATTGTTAGGACATCTGGTTCTAACCTTTTGGCACAACTTTGTGGTTTTGATTTGAAATATTACTGGTAATTTGCAGTAATGAAACTATAAAACAGTTGAAACAAAGTATTTTGACTGATCCAAATCAACATATTTGGCATATGAGAGGCTGAGAGACTACCCTGATAAAGGTGGAAAATTTGAGGACGTGCAGCTTTTCTCAGGATGGCAAGGTTGTTACCAGTAGAACCGAGCAGGGAACTTGGAAAAGAGTTGCATACTTTACAGATTGGAAATTGCTTTACTTGGAAATTGGTCTATAGCTGCTGAAAATCCACTTGGTCTGCAAACTACCCAATCCGAAGCTTAGTTTCCCAGACCATAGAGCTTAACTAAATTGCTCACAGTAAAACAGGCCTTTATCCCATGGGATCTTTCACTCTAGGAACCGTGGTATTTATTTCCAAGGCTGTTGAGTAACTGTTGTGGATTACGTCTTATTTGGGAAAGGAGAAAGGGAAAATATTAGGCCGATATATCCAAAGAAGCACTGCAGGAAGGGGAACTTAAGGCCATAAACTACATTAGAAACTGGACAGGCACCATGAACTTTCTGGGGCCATCTGACCTTTATTCTGCAATGTGCAATGAGGTCTCTCTCTTATACCTGGGATCTAGTCACTGTAGTTGTAACAGCTTTTGTCAGACACTTCACTGGACAAGGCATTTAATTCTTCTACCAGAGAATCAACTCTTACAGCTAAGACGTTAAAGCGTGAACTAGCTTGTGCGCTACTCCGGCCTCATTGCTCTAGAGCAGAAGCATGATGACATCTTCTCTCCAAGTGAGTCGATTGATCATCCTCGAACTTTTTAATGACAGGTGATACAGTAACTAACAGTAGCTTGATGAGTAATTTTCTGGCAGTAGTACCAATGCAAGCACTTGTTGCTCTCCCGTACGCAGACACTTGCATGCATGTGCTTGGTCCCACCCCTTTCATTGTGCAATCTCACAGCAAACCTGTGCGGGGAATTGCTCTAACAGAAAATAACTCATTTGCAGGATCATTGTCCGGATCAGGCTCAGTGTGTGACTACACAAATGTGTGTGCCAGCACAACATGTGGAACAGTAACAGCTTAGGCAGCACTGCTGAGTGTAGCAATGGTCTAAACTTGCAGGTACTTATAATCCTAGGCAGAATGGATGTTGCATGGTTCCCACTGCTAACTGAGCTTTAAACTGAGAACAGCAGTGATTCCTGTGCTTTACAGCAAATCTAGTGCTCATAAAGCTCTGAGGCATTATGGTAATGGTAGGGAAGAAAAATAAAGGATGGTGGGTCTGGAAGCATGCCAGATATTGACCACTGGCATTCTTAAGAAAGCCCATTCACAGAAATCCTGGGTTTAGTGTAAATAATCTGAGTGCAGCTTCTCACCTTGCCACAGTAGAAAATGTCTTCTCGCTTGATCTTTCCTTCAGCAATCTTCTCCCGAATGGCTTGTCCCACTTCATGCTCATTGTAGTAGACAAAGGCACCGTCAATATGGCGGTAACCAGTATCAATGGCAATCTTCACTGACTCCAAACAGGAACCTTTGGGAGTCTAATGGGAGAAGAAAAAGCATAAACATAGTTCCAGCCTCCTGCTTGCCTCTCTTGCAATGCTATAGAGTCCCTGAGATACGCACAAGGTTCATGCTGGAGTTCATCCAGTCTAACCATCCCTTACCTCCCCAGACACCTGTGTTTCAACTTCTGAATAAAAACGTGCTGTGTGCTTTTCTTCAAAACTGTCACAAATGTGGAATTAGACTGGAAAAAGGAGCAAAGCAAAAAATTCTCTATGTGTCTAGGAAAGAGAGAGTACTAGGGGCCTCAGAAAGTAGAACTGAATGTATTTGATATGAAAATTATTTCAGAATTTCTTATCTAGACAGCAAGGGCTTTCCTACAACAACCATTTGATAAAATCCCTTACTCAAGTGGAAGAAGGCTTTTTGGTTGAGCAGAGCTGGTCAACCACCTGCCTGATCAGAGGCTGTTTGAATACCTTACGGCCCAGTAGAGTTTTCAGCAGAGCAGAAATTTGAACTTGACTTCTTCCTCCTCAAATCAGCTTACTGTTGGTGGTATCACAATTCAACGGGTGATAGCTCAGGACTTTCTACTGGTATTCCTAGTTCTGGACAGTTGCTTTACCATGTGGCTAAGAACTAGTAGATACTTTAGTGTACATTTATATACATCTTATTGCTTCCATTTAAGATGAGCCCAAGAAACCTCTTAATCAGTCCAAGTACCATTTTTGTACTGTGTGCTGCACTTATGTTTACTCATCTTTGCTGAAACTCAGAGTAAGCTTGTTTTTTCAGAACAGTCATATTTTCCATTAGCCAATGTGGCAAGCAAAATACACATAGGCCAAACCAAGCAAAAAAGCGTAAGACTGGTCACTGAAATCATTTGACTGATCACTGAAATTGTACTGAAAACATCGTGTTGTTGCCACACTTTGTGTAATGAGAGGGCATCTCTAAGTGGTGGTGGTGAAGGGCTCTCAGTGACACGTGGCAGCACTATTCTCCCATCCTTTTCATAGGCATTGCTCTGCTGTGACAGGGACATCTGATTCACTTAAAGGAAAACTGAAATAGGGTGAGTCAACCTGCTCTGCTGCGCTGCTGTCTGCCAGCAGCAAATGCCAAGAGGTGAATTTTGCTACCTCCAACTGAAGGGCCAAGACCACGCTGCTTCTCCTATGAAAAAAACAGATGCCAGAGATATCTGAAAATGAGACAGGGTATGAAAAGAGATGTCAAATTTGTTGGGTTTGCTGATGCCAAGGAAAGACAAGAAGCAGGACTGGCAATAGGTGCTGTTGGGAAGGACCACTTTTCACCACAGCAATCAGTCTCCCTTCTCTCCCTCCAAGCTGCCCTTTGGCAGCAGCTACTGGCTTGGCTGTCCAGGAGTTTGCTATAAAATAAGCAGCTGCTCTTCCACCACCTGCTGAACTAGAAGGTGTGAAACTCATAGCTGCCACAGAATGCTGCAGCGACTAGGGACACTGGTCTGCCCTCCTGCGTTCATGGAAGAAAGATCTAGGAAGGACTGCTGAAGACACACGGGGAGTCAACCTCTGTCTTTCAGTCCCAGAGCTGTAGGCTGGTGGCAGATTATTCTGGGGTAATGGGACTGTATCCCTGCCTGCTCGCTCTGCTCTTCAGTGTCCCACCTGGGCTGGCTGCTATCGGACACGACTGGACTGACTTCTGTTCAGACTCAGGACTTTCTGCTCCAGGATGCAGTGCCTAGAGGTTACTTAAAATGCAAAGCCGCTCACGGCTGCCCTTATTTATTACAGACATGAGTGAGGGCTGAGAGGCAAAACGGCACAATTTGGCATGCTAAAATATTTACAGCAGTGATGACGCAATATTGTCTGCTTAATTGAGAGAGACAACGAAACACTTGTTTGAATGCTTTGCTGCTTTCGCTGTGGGAGCTTCCCAAAGGCACGCTTGGCCCCTGCCAGGGCCCTTTCCTAGTTGTTAGTAGGATGTAATGAAGACCGCGGCAGCTAAAAGCCTTTCAGGAGCAGTCAATGGCTAGTTTTCACTTGGGGCATGTCAGGCAGCATTACAGAAGCGTGAAGCATGGAGCAGTGACAACCTCCAACACGTTTGCTGCTTTGTCCCTGCCTGAACCTGCAAGGAAGGATTTGAGGAAAAAAGTAAAAAGCTCAGGTAAAAAGTTCTGACACAAGTACTATGAGCCCACAGTTACTGGTGACAGTAACCTGGGACCTCTGTCTCAGCAATGAGATGCACGAGGCTGTAGTCCGCGGGTGCAAAGCTCAGGCTGACTAGCACAGAGCAATGGGGTTCCGCTTAAAGGTCTTGTGAGCTCAAGTCTAAGTGATGACTAGTTATCCAAAAGAGAAATATATTTTAAAAAGTGCAATCAGTGTTTTCTCTATGAAACCTCATTTTTCAAAGTGTGACTTCTAGATTGCTTCAGTCTGTTTGTCTTCTATCATTCAAGTGTATGAAAGCAGAACATTTAGAGTAGTGATGCATTACATTAATACAGATTTAAAAAAAAAAAGTTTTGTGTTTGTTTTTTTTTTAAAAACTTTTTCCCTTTTGTTGAAAAGCCTGAAAATGGGGTGTGGGCCTGATCCTAGAATTTCCTCTCTTCTTTTTGCACTCTTGAGAGATTGCATGAACACAGCTCCCAGTCATTTCTTGAAGCTGTAAAATAAACTCCACCAAGCAAAGAAATGTTGATTATTGAGTTGCATCTTTTCTCAAACACCAGGGCCAGTCTGGTCAGTAACAAAAGCAGAAGGAACAGGTGAAGAAGGGTAGAGTCTCACATATAGGGGAACGGCATAATTGCAGACTGGGAAGGAGGGTGGAATAGAGGAAAATGAGAAAGCTTGCAGTTACTGCAATTGCCTTTGGCTGAATCAGTTAACTTATGTTAGAGCTGAACTTCTATGTATTAGAATCTTTTGCATGGGACTTACACACATCTGTACAAATAATCTTGTGAAAGACTCCTCCATCTCAAGGATTAATCTTATTCTTTAGGGGCTTGAGGAGGCTTTTTTTGGATCAGGCCTTGATTACCAATGGCCGGAGATGGGTTTACATTAAATATAGATGTTTTCGTTACACTAGTTCATTTCATCTGATGTGGTATATTAGTTCTGACAGATTCTGGTCTAAGGTGCTTCATATAAAAATGCAAGGCAACCTAGGGAACAGTTTTTGGAAACTCCTGCTTCTGTTGAACCATCCCAGCTGAAGGCCTGGGACATCTGCAAGTCTGGAAACTTTATACCATATGTTTATTTTCATTCTAATGGAGAAATTATCATCTCTAGCATTTCATATATCTAATCCTTCCAAATGCTGCAGTAATGGGCTGTGGTAAACTGTGCTGATGAGTTGCACAGGCTAGTCATGTTGTGGTTTTGCCACTTTTTAGAAGCACTGCCTTAAGTGTCATATCTTATTCCATTGTTTCCTGACAAACCATATTAAAGCTGGATGACTCAGATCAGCACTGCTCATCCATCTTTCCATCAGAGAAGGCACAAACCTGGATCTTTCCCCTCTACCCCGCTGCTGAGCCTGAGGCATTTTAATCTCTTCTGTCTTTCATGGAAATAAAGTCTTTAACTAGTAGTGACCAGATCAAAGATTACGAACTGAAAACCAACTTTTACTTAAGTGCAGATAGAAGTTTGTGATATGACTGCTCTTGCGTCTCGTGGTGTTGTGTAAGGGTCGGCACTTCAATCACAGCAGCTGATGGGGCAGTGCCTCCCAGGCTGCCTGGCCGCAGAGCAGCCACCTCTACTCCACCAGGAAAGCCAGACCTCCTCCTCCTCACTGCGGGTTATACTCACTAGCGTACGTTATCTAAAACGTGGTCGCCTATGCTGTCTGCTCATTTCAGGTAGGCCTTTATCTTTGCACCGTTCCCAGATAAGCAGGGCTCACCTTTAGAGCAGCACAAATGCCAGCTGAGGTACTGAAATGTCTCTGTGCTATAAACTTTTGTGCTTCATCAGTAGTAACTCAGGATGCTTTGGCCTTAAGACAAATCTTTGCCTTTTTATTTAAGTGTAGATAAGAGGTATGCTTGATCCTTAGCTGTAATTAATGTTTCAGCTTCTAATCAGTGTGCCCTGCAACTATGTTACTTTGATCAAGGACTCTTGTTTTAGAACTGGAATTTTAAAACCACTTGCACACTGTAAATCAGATTTTTATCTTCAGTGCTCTTACAGTCAGTCACTAATTTGTGCCAAAAAAGGTATTAAATTTATTACATGTTTTATGACAAAAGAGAAACTGCTTGGTTGACTAGAACCACTTGCTCAATCACTAATAACTCCTTCAATAGCATCTAGGTTATTTTTAAGATCATAGAGTTTAAGGAAACAACACATGCAATTATTCCCTCTATCAATCAATAGCTTGTAAACCTGCTGATTTACCACCATGCATGACAGATTAAACCAGTATCCTTTTCCTTCAGGTTCCATGGTAAATACATCTGGCAGAAGCACAAGGGGAGCAGACTCAGATTTGCACCTTCACTGAAAGAAAAGAAGAGGCAATTTGGCCCCTTCTCCATAGATGAAGTAGCCAACTGGCCAGTTACCACGTTTTATGAGTCTGAAAAAGCAATGTACTTCATCAGTTCTGCCTGTCTGAAAGGGTCTGCTCTCTTTTTCCTCTGAGACCATGAACTTTTTTTTTTTAATGTTTATTCCAGACACCTTCCATCACATCCCATTTTGTCAAAAACTGTTCTCCCTACCATAGAAAACGTACAGCTTCAGTTTTGCTCACGATTGCATGTGACCAAGCCCCAGGAGAATATTTTTTGTGCAGGCATACCCATGAATTTTACTGTTCCCTCTCAAGTAGAACAGTATTTGCTTAGCAGTGTTAGTGGTTGTCCTACTCATTACTGTTATTTAGTGCTGATTTTCAGCTGCCCTCCAATTCTTTTGCTTTTTCTATAGCATCCTTTTCTGGTCAGCAATTTCCATCAGGTTTCCAGCTGATAAAGAGGAATTCAGGTTACCTCCAAAGACAAAGCTAACAGGACACGTTAGCGGCGGATCGTAATCTTGCAAAACCATGTGAACAGCTGCCATAGGCACTGCTTTTATAAACGTCTTAACATTGCGATTGTCATTTATTCTTTATTAGTCTATACAGTAAGGAAAACAGTCTGACTTAGGCTCCCACATTCTGCTCTGCCTCGTTTCACATACGCAGCTTTACAGAGTTGCACCAGCCTCGGCAGCGTGTGAGAGCTGAGGAAGCAGCACTTCAGGGAAGGAGCCGCCTACCTTAGTCCTGAGCACCTCACCTGGGTAGTGCAATGGTATCCAGTCCCTCAGCTGGCAATAATGGTCCTGGGAGGAAGAGCTTGAGGTGTTGGGAGACAGGGCCATCTCCTGGAAAAATGTGAATGTAGCTGCAGCTGAATTACACAAGAGATCCAAACTGTGGGCTAAGCGCTCCAGTCCTAACCTATAATTTAAGATGTGGAGCCACTGTTTAGGAATCTTAGTCAGCTAAATACAGGAAGGAGAAAGTAGGTACATTCCTGGGCTCAGAGCCTCCTTCGCCAGAGCTCGGCACTCGCACACAGATTCTTATGCAAGTTTCTAGAAGCCCAGTTGCTTCTTTCCATTTGCCTTTTTTCCGGACAAACTGGCAAAGAGGACTGGCTTAAGATGTTAGGAACAGAGCATACAAAACATGTGTACGGAGGGCATTACAGGAAAGCACAGGTTGAGTTTACAAAGCCAGAGGATATGAGCCACACAAGGGTACATTCTTAGAATTGTTTAATCTTGTAAAGGAGAAGCTGTACTGTACACCTCTTTCTTGGAAACTGCAACTGCCAGCACATCCCTCTCGTACACAGGAAAATCTGGCTTTCATCCCCCGGAAGCATTGGCAGCCACTATCCAGGAAGCAAAACCCAGTGAAGGGATCTCTGCAAAAGCAGGTAGTAGAGCTGAGAGCCACGAGTTGCTACGCCGGCCCAGAGCTTTGCCCTATGTCATGCAGTGCGTTGCCTTAGAAAGTGGAGGATAGCAAATGTGCCCAGAGAAGATGGGGGAAGTGGTGATGCTTGCTGCCTTGTATCACGCTGTGAACGAGCGTGGACAAGGGATGCCTTTCTCCTCTAGCTTGATGTCCTGTCGGTGGCCTGAAGCGTGAGGTTTGATTGCCTGTACAACAGAAATTAGATTGCATAACTGCAGATTTAGCATTTCTAGAATTCCTGTGACATTGTTATTCTAGGATTTAGCCAAAGCTGTGTTCAGGAAAGCCTTATTATTGTAGCTGGCAGAGGCTGCTGGAGTTATTTTTACCACTTGATTGCAGAATCCTCAGTTTTAGGATCACCGCAACTTTTCACTTGATGCAAATTCACTTAATGCAAGCCCAAGCTAAAGGGCTGCCATGCCTCTCTGTCGGCAGGTAAAGGATTAAAGCAAACCAAGCAAATGATGTACACACCCAGGTCCCATGCTTGCAGTCCCATGCTTCAGGAAACTGGGACAGTTTCCTGAAGAGCTGGAAGACACAGTAGCCAGCCAGCCAGCTCTGGAAAGCACAGATCTAACTGGAAGGATGGATGCTATCAAAATGTCCTTCAGACAAGAAATGTGATCCCAGGGATGCATGAGGTACAAGGGGAAGATAAAGCACCAGCTTGTGCAATAACAAAGGAGAAAGAAAAGGTTGCTAGTAGTGTTTCTAGTTCATTCCCTAGAGTTAAAGGGGAGAGGTTTCTGGCGCCAGTTCGAAGAAGTGTTTGCAAAGGCAGATGTAAAACTTGGGGAATTCCACCACCTAGTTAGCTGAACCAACAAAAGCTGGCTTTGCTGAAGCCTAGAGAGGCATTTTCTGCACAGTGTTTTCAAGTTTTGACAAATGTGGCCTCCTAGGTCAACTGAAGACACAACCCAGATGTTAGCTTCCCACGTGAGCTGCAAGAACATGCTTACGCTGTTCTTCAGAGAGCTGCAGGGAATCAGGGACGCATGGGAGTGCACAGCCATATTTAACATATGGTGTCAGTCAGGGACGTTTTAGAAAATGGAGGTTCATCTGGAAAATTGGGCTCTAAATGTTCTTGCCAAAAAGCGCATCTTTCAGTTGTGTTAATTCAGATTACTCACTCGTAGGGTTTCAGTTTTTCCCCTCTTCGATAATGCCAGTGACTCCCTGTCTGTAAAACAATCTTCCTAACTTTTATTTACACAGGAGGGCTTTCCCTATGGCTTTTGAGCAGAGTTAAAAATCTGGTGTGTTTAAAAAGCCAGAGGAAAAGAGAAAAAATTAAATTTTTTTTTTGGTGTCAATATTTGGCCTTGATATTATTGCATTGGTACCAGCTAGCTTTGTAGTTTTTGGAAGAGGGGTATATTGAAAGAGCTAGTGCTTGTCACTGCAGTACACAGCTATGGAATGGAAAAGGTCTGCTTTCTGTTTGGTTACTTTTCAAACAAGAATCCCTACGACTGGTTTTGGGTAGTGCTACTGTCCTAAAAGCTCATCTGGATTAACCTTCTATTCGTTTTGGATCTGGGCTGATTAAATGCAATTCTACCCTATGTCATAGCCAGACATGTAGCTCGGTGGGTGATGTTGGCATCTGATATCTGCCATCCAAAAGCCGTACCGACTCCCAGACAAAGTTGTCATCTCCTAAATGTCACCTTGCTCTGGGAACGTTTTCCTCTGGAGTGCTCTTGCAGTGTCCAAGTCTGCATGTGTTGGCACCACGTTTGGGAGCCAAGTGACGCGGTGCCAGGTTGGCTGTAAGAGCCATCCTCTCTGCTTGGATTAGGCAGGCATCGCTGCACTGGGGCCAGGCGATTATCTGGCTGTCAACGGTTTCATTAGTAGAAGTCCTCCGCTCTGCGCGGGGATATGTCTCTTGGTCCTGGAGTAGTCTGAAAACATTTTCACATAGCAGCTGAGATGTCAGCGTAGGTTAGAGGTACTTTTGAAGAAGAGGTTTTTTGAAGGCTTATCATTTAAGACATGCTCAGGTTTGGGGGGCGGTCATTCTTAGCATGATCTACTCCTCAGAGCAAACTAAAAAATCCACCGTTTTCCAGGACTAGCAATTTTGTGGCCATTTGGCTCAGAAGTCCTTCACAGGCTGATGAACTTCGTAGCTAGAAAGTTAGTCTTTCATTCACCCTCATCTACAAGGCTGGGCCTGTCCTCATCAGGAATTTTACATGTTGACTATTTCAGTAAATGCAGCTTTTAATTTGCCACACATGATTAGACATTAATTGAGTTCATAGCTGGAAACACCACAGAAGCCATTGGCATGAAGTAGAGATTAGTCACACTATCAATTTGTTTTCTATTAAGCTTCAGGATTCATAGAAATGAAGAACCACAGAGATTTCAGCAGAGAAGATACGTGGAGGTAAACTAGCATTTCTGCAAATTCAACAGTGTCTTAGAGCAACGGGTTTTGTGCAAATCAAATGCATAAGAACAAAGCCTGTGTCCTCAAGAAAGTTGCATGCAAGAATCTTTCCTCAAGCTTGACAGAGAGTGACAAGTCATTTTGTCAAATCCAACTTTAAAATACGACTTTAATGGTTAAAGTACAGTTCTTACACAAAAGCTAGGAGTTTTTGAGCCTGCCACATTTCAGAAAAAAGCATCTACCTTTTCTGATTACCTGTTTTTTCTAATTAGATTACTTCATTTTCCTTTCTTAATGAGATAAAGATGCAATCTTGCATTTACGCAAGCCAAAAATGTTCCATTGTATAACATGAGATTATAGGGAGCCAGCAGGAATTGAGGTGTCACGAGGTGGTTGCAGGCAGGGGAGGAAAGGTCATGGCTGAACACCAAGACAACAAAGTGTTGAAGACACAGAAATGTAGAAAGACTGTTCCAGTGGCAGAACAGAAAAGTTGTATGGGCAGAAGAGAAAAGGTGAATGCAAGATAAACAAACTCTGCTTTTTGTAGGTGGTAAACATGCCATTAAAGCATATATGAAAGGGAACTCTAAAATGCATCACGCAACATTAAGTTTTTAGCAAAAGTCATTGATGAAAGCAGAATTTGTCCAAGACTCTTTAGATTTAGTGCATTCTTCTACTCTGTACCCTCACCTATTTGCTATGAGAAGTCCGATCTGTGGAAGCGGGATCTTAAAGTGCTCATCTGTTCATCACTCATCCTCTGGCATATTTGCCATCTCTGTAGCAAACAGCAGGGACGGATTAAGAAAATAATACAGCCCAGAGCCGCTGCAGTTTCTTGAATCCTCACGCAGACTCCTTCCCCTGTATCTTCTTACTCATGCTTTTGATCATGTTTCCAGTGAGCAGCCATGCTCCTGCCTGAGAGCCGCGTTGTTCTGCTGCCTGCTAAAAGCTGATGCCTGCTACTGCGACTCCTCGAGGCATCTGGGAACCAAATACCAAGAAATCCTGCCTTTATCTGCTCTTGGCAACTGGGTCTTGCCAGTAACTGTGACTTAGTCGAGGAACAAGGAGTAAAATCTGAGAGATGAAGCAACAAGAGCATCACTCAACACCAGGATACCAGCCACCAAAGGAAAGGTGTCCCATCTGCGGTCTGTGCAAGCCAAATCGTCTGAGTATGGTTTAGTCCTCCAAGCGTGAAACTAACCGAGTCGTGGCTTTGTTAGTGAAGGATCTGGCTACAGATATATGGTTTTGGGATAAATATCGTTCAGCGTGAAGGCTCGGCTAAGAGTTTACTAACAGGCAGGCAAGGAGCCTTCCAGGACGCGTAGCAGATCAGGCACAGTTCTCTTCCTGGGCTGCAGTAACGTATCTCCTTCCCTTCTGCCCTTGCCTCAAGCATACAGATCTCGGTTTGGGAGTATCGTTTTAGGATATCCTCAGAGACCAAGGGAACATAAGGCCACCCTCTGAAACATCTCAAAAATCCCAACCCTGAAGGCCACGTGTTGCTATGTGTTGGCCAGCTGTGGCTCCATTGCTCCAAAGCGCTCCCTGAAGACAAGAAGAATTAGTACCGCATGAGGTAATACTGCTGCTTAAAAAGCAAATGGCTTGAGAAACCCAGTGGTGGTCACCGAAAGGGACTGTAAAGGGGCGCAAAGTCCTTTGGAAATGCTGGTCAGGGGATATGGCCCAACAACTTTAAAAAAACAATTTCGTTTTGGGAACTTTCTTCACTTCTTAGGTTCAGGGCATAAATATGAGGCTCCGTAGCCAAATATCCCAGCTGACTCCCCCCAGCTCTGTTCAAATCAGGTTCCCAATAGCCTTTTTAGGGAAGAAAAAGGCAAAATATCTCCCTGGCCTACAACTGTGGTGATTTCATGTAGGTTTATAAAGATCACTTCATTACAGAGCTAACTTCAGACTCAGTGCTTGCTGAGTTCAAACACATATTCATGTGTAATTGTTCACGTTAAAAGGACTGTGGTATTTTCTTTATATATTTATTTTAATAGCATGGCGTGGGAAGTAAGCTAAGGCTGTAAGGACACTTGCATGTCAGGGCAGTTCCTGCTCTTGCCACTGCCTCTCTTATCTCTTTCAAGAAAAAAATTTAGAAGCCGAGTGGGAGGTTTACCCCAGGAGAAAGGAGGAAGACAGTTGTCTGAGTCAGAGAAGGAGAAATTTGTAGGAAAGAGATCAAGAAGTGGAAGCCTTTAAGCTTCAACCCTGTCTCCAGAGATCTCAGGTGTCACTCCTGCCTGGGACTTTCAATACATGACCCATTTCATAGCTTTGGGTCAGGCCAGGTGACTTTCTCTACAAGTCACCTGAAATCATGGCTGTTTCCAGCTGATCGTGTTTCAGAAGCCGGTGATGGCCAGGAAGAGAACGGAGGCAATTAAATTGTAATCCCCCCCCTTACTGCAGCTCAGAGATCCAGATCGCATCATGGGGACAAGTCACTTATTACCTCTTTTGACTTAAAGGTAGCCTACGGCAGCTCCAAAAGCAGGCAGCCTGCAGCGTTAAGGGCGATTGAAATAGTTTGTGTGCACACATCCTCGTGCAAGGAACTCTGTGGAGTAAAAGGTCCTACGAGAGCACTAAGGGCGGTTAGGCCCGTACAACGAAAAGTTACTCTGTTCAGCTTCTATCTTGGGTGTAAAAAGTAATTCAGGGTGCCAAAACAGTGTTTTTACTTATCCGAAACAGATTTTTTTACTTGGTCACTCAGATTGGATACGGGAGCCCTGGATGAACTTTTCCTCTCCCTGATTCAAACCAGCAATTGCTTCTTAAACAAAACCCAGACTGTCTGGGCGCTCACAAGGGTTACTTTGTGGTAGTTAAGGATTTGGGGAAACGGGTCTCTCTCCCTCCTGGCTGGATGCCATACCGAGTTCTTCAGCATCCAAAACTGTGGGGCTGGTGGGCAGTGCACTTTCCCATGGGGAGGGTGCTCCTCCCGCTCCAGCCTGTACGTGTTTCTTCTTGCCTCTCTCTAGCTATCACATACCCCCACGATCACGTTATTTCCCTGGGCTGTGTGATATGAATTTAATCCCCGGAGGCAGAGAGGAGGACTGAATCTCGTTTCCCACCACCCGTGTGGATTCCCTCACCAGCAGGCTATTCAGGGAAAGGCAACTGCTACCTCCAACTGCTTTAATAATCCTTTGATTCCTCAGCTTGTACTGCCAGTGCCCAAAATGAAATGCTTTGCCATTTGTTTTGCCTGAAAATATTCCACAAAACTGCTTCCAATTTATGAATGGATTTGGCTACCTCAGAACCTCATTTTTAGCAAAGTCACAACTTGCCAAAAACCCTCACCCAGTGCTATTCTTGAGCGCTTTGCCCAATCTTATGTTTCAGAAGCAGCGCCTGTGTACAGTGTGGTTGCTACAACCTTCCCTCCAAGCCCTCTCCTCCCTCAGTCAAAACAGGAAAGCAAGAGAGGAGCTGTGGCCAAGGCCCCTTGACCTTCCAGGGAGACAGCGAGTATTTATGTGGAGGCGCTGGGCTGATGATCTTAGCTGTGTTGACAGGGATGAGTTATAAAGTGAAGCGGGCATAAGTGCAGTTTTAACAAGGCATAGGATTTCCAGGATTTAGGAGTGTTTTTAGCACCTTTCCCCTCTGAGCCTGCTCGTCCCTGCACCCCATCTGCTTCCAGATGGGTACCAGTACCACTCGCCGGGCTGTGCTGGGAACTGAGCATCGGTGCAGGGAGGTGGTGGAAGCCCGGAGGGCTGATCCAGCTCTGCTGCAGCACAGGGCCATGCCACGGGCTCATCAAGGGGGCTGTCCTCCTCCACCCTCCCCTGTGGGGCTGCCCTCTCCCTCCTCCCCCCCCCATTCATTTAATACCCCAGAGAACTGGGTCAACGGCTCGGGGGCCTTCGGGGAGGGAAAGCTGGACACCGCACATCTGCTGGAGCCTTGGCAGAGCCACTCCTGCACGTGCAGGGCTTTGCCAGCAGGATCTGCAGAGCCAGACAGAGGCAGAATTGGCCTCAAATTTTAAAGCCGTCTAGAGGGCCGTGATAGTCCCGATTCACTGCTCCTGCTGTGGTTCCCTCCGAGACCCACGAGGAGAGGGGATATTTGGGGAAGGGAAGAGAGAATAGGGGAAGGAGTCAGTGACTGAGATTTCCAGTGTTTTGCTTGAATCCATCCTTGCTAGGACAAACAGCCTAGTTCACATAGGCAAGACTCTGATACAACTTACACATTTCCTTCCCTGTGTGAAGGAGAATGCAAAACCAACTTCAACACACTGAAATCTGCACCAAAAAGCAAACTAAGCTTTTTAATTGTACAATTATTACCTTCCCTTAAAAATAGGGATAAGAAACACCAATTTAAAATTATTTCTAAGTGCTTTTTTTGATAAACAGACTTATTTCTTCCTGCTAGCAGATGAGCTGGTAGCAAATGGATTCATTGCACTTTCCTGCCGTGCTAGGAGAATAAAGCAAAAAGAAACCCCTAACATTGCACTACCAGTGTTTTCAGTGTCAAAGAATTAGCTGAATTCTTGTCAATCTGACCTGTATCAAGTCACAAGAAAAGCTCTCTTACACCTAGGGGGAAGGAGCATTCGATAAAATTAATCTGATTATGAAATAAACCTTTTCCACAGTGGTCCAGCTCTGCTCCAGTTGAGTGATGCGCTTTGTTGAGTCCGTAAACTTGTACACAGGACCAAATTTCAGTCAACAGATGTATTTTTTCTTTGGTGTTTCACAACTGGAGAAGCATGACTTACCTCCCAAAGTCATCTTTGGGAGAACAATTAAGTTATTTAAGACGAGCAAGGCAAGCTGCTGATACATTTCAGTTCTGAAGGCACTGCTGTGCAGTTTATCCAGACAAAGCCCGAAACATGAAAGCTAGCCTCCTGCCTCCGCTTTCTTGTAACGGACAGTCGGAGAAGCAGATTTCCCTGCTCCGTGGCTAACTAGCTCTGCCTGGTTTGCTTAACGAGCAAGCGCATTCCTGCACTTCAGGACAAACACTCCGGGCTCATTACGAGCTACTGGGCTATAGCACGAGATTGAGAAAACAGATTTGTTTTGGACAAGCTGCTCTGACATGGAGGTGCCAGGGTGAATAACCTCTGAAAAAAAAAACAATAATCTGCCTCCAAGAGCAAGACAAATAATCTGACAAATGAATAGCTCTGTATTTTATATCAAAGCACAAAATGACTAGAAGTCGCAGAGATCCGACTCATGAGCAGAAATTGCGTGCTGGGGACGGCTGGCACCGTTGCTACCACCAGCTGCCTGCCCCCACCGCTGGAGAACGGGTGGCTCAGATGCTGCTGCTTAAGCAATTCAGCCACAAAAGGCTACAGCTAAGCATTTTAAGGGAAACGTGTCAGTGCTAGTTTATAGCCTCGCTTGTTAAGATAAACCTTGAAACGGTCCCAAGTTGCCACAAAGCCTTTCAGCTCTCTAGGTGGGAGGAACAGGACAGAAACCTCGCCAGGCATCCCGGTGGAAGTTGCGCCAGGCACAAGTCAGCACTCGGCAGAGCAGCTTGTCCCAGCTAAGCGGCACTTCGCTGCCACGGCAAGGTGTTGACAGAAGCCCCCCGTCCTCTTACCAGCAAAGCAGCCTTTTTGAGGTGGGCAAGCTTTAAGCCGTGACCTATTTAAATGTCCAGCCCCATCACTGACTAGTAGCTGCAAAGAATTCTGCAACAAATCCCGTAGCACCCTGCTACCACATTTCCCCAGCTTCCCTCTGTAACCAGTTCCCCGACTCAAATACGCAGTCCTAATCCTAGCGTAAAGCTTCAGCCCGGCTCCTCCAGATAAACATACAGTGTTCCACCTGGTCTTCTGCGAAAATGAGACTTTTGCAAGTGCCTTATCAGTGCTTCTTTCCCTACCTCTTCTCAGCTCCTCCTCCCACCCATAACTTTCTAACGCGTTTTATCACGTAGAAAGGGAAAGCCAGCTCAGAAAATCAAACTCCCACAAACGCGGGGGGAGGGAGAATGGGTGGCTGGGTATATGCACCCATTCCCACTGAGGGTGCAGTTACACAGCAGCTTCAATTGCTCTAAACTGGAGTTGCTATAGCAATGCCCTGCCAGCATCGTCCTGTCGTCCCCCCTCCTTCTGTCAGCAGAAAATGCAAAAAGCCACTACCCAGGTCTAATTAAGCTGAAAACCAACCCTACCTAAAACCGATTCATTTTTGCTGGATGAGCTCCGTGTAAAGGTTCACCCTCCACCTCGACCCGCGGGAGGGCAAAGGAGGCAGCAGGATTTTGCAGTGGGGAGAGAAGGAGCAGGACCTTTGCTGTGCTGATTTTGGGACATCTGAACTTCTGCAGAATGAACTCTTAGCAGGGTTATAGCATTGCTGAGAAGCTGCCTCCGCAAGGGGAATCCCATCTGCCTCCCCTCTCAGCTCTGGCAGGTTACGTGCTGCTCTGAGCTCCCTGCCTGAGCCTGGCTAATGCCCCAGCATCGGGCCACGGCTCATCTGGGCTGCAGGCGAGGCAGGAGCACCCCTTCTGCTGGCAGCCTTGTTTTTCTCAACTTAAAACTACTGTAAAATGGCAACTCGAGGGTTGGGGGCATGATATACAAGTCTGGAAAGAGACGCTTCAAGTTTGCTCAGAGCTATTTTGTCACTGAATTATACAACGTTCTGCTTCACTACATTAAAACTGTTAGAGAGCTTAATTTTGTTTCACTAACCGTTACTCAAAGAATGCACTAGCTGAAAATATCTCTAGAAACTCTAGTGATGTGGGGGACGGTGGCCAGCCTCTGAAATTGCAGATTCCCACTAATTCTTCCCATGTAAACCTGCGTTGTTAACCAGGGAGATCTGCAGCCCTGGGGATTTCTGACACCCTTTCTGCATCACTCACGCACTGCCTGCAGCAGTGTTTATTGAAGATCTTCTTTGCCACTGTTATTAATATACCATAGTACAATTACTGGTTGTTAAATGGCTTTAATCAACAGTTTTCTTTAAAAAGGTATTTTTAAATACCTTGTGGTATGTGGAGTCACACACACAATATTGCATCTCAACTCTGATACTATTACACAAGAAGGGCTCTACCCAAAATATCTCTTTTGCTACTCTTCAAACAAACAAAAAAAGAACTGCTGAAAGATCAGGCAGTTCAGGAGAGCGAAACGCAGCAGCCAGCCAGTTGCCTTTGTGCTCCCAGGTACGCAGAGGGAAGAAGCACCAGGTGTGCTTCCACGGCCTCGATGCAGCCGACCCAGCGACAGCGAGATGGGATGCCTGGCCGGGACACGCAAAACCGAAGGATGCAGAATATTTGAGGGTGGTTTGGCCGCTGGCAGTCAGCTGTGGGAGTCGCAGGAATCAGGATGCAGGAATTTGGGTCTTTGTTTCAGGAACATTCCTTGGAAAGCGTGGGGGCCAGCTGCAAGACGGTCCGAAATCCCTCACCTTATCTGCGCTCGGCGCAGGGGGGCGGCGGGGCCGGTCCGGGGGACCCGCGGCACCGTCCCCCCGGCTCCGGGCTTCTCGGGACCGAGGGCTCCGGGCCGCCCTGCCAGGGAGCCGGCGCTCGCCGGCTGTCACATCCCGTCCCGGTGACCGACCCCCAGCCCCCGGGGCAGCGGCAGAGCCGCTCCCCGGCCCCCCGCGCCCCCTTCCCGTGCGCCCACCAACGCGGAGCTGCGGGGCGGTGAGGCGGGGTGAGGCCGGGCGAGGCGAGGAGAGGCGAGCACCGCACCGCACCGCAAGCCGGGCGGGATTTTTTTTCCCACCTTTTCCTCCTCTGCGCGCCGCGCACTGCCCGTACTGCTCACGGCAGAGCTCGGGCTTTGACTTTGCACGGGGGAAGGAGCAAAAAGAGAAACAGCCGGGAAAGGAGGGGGAAATAGGCGGGTAGCCCGGCTCGGGGGGTCTGCAGCGAGGGCGGCCGCCACCTGCCCCCGCCAGCGGAGCGGAGCGGGGCGTCCCGTCCCGGCAGCCCCGGACTTACTTTCTGGGGGTCGGCGTAGGTGCCCAGCCCCAACAGCGGGATGCTGTTCCCGTCGCTCAGCGGGACGCGGTGGTTCTCGGCTGTCAGGTTCATAGTGCCGGCAGGTAGGGCCGCCCCGAGCCCGGGGCTGCCTCCGCAGGGGCGGGAGCCGCCGCTCCGCAGCCAACCGCGGCCCCTGCGCACCGGCACCCACCGACCGACCGACCGACCGACCGGACCGACGGCGCCTCTGCAGGGGCCGAGGTACGAACTGCCCGCTCCCGCCGGCGGGGATCGCCTTTTTGGGGGGCCGAGCCACGTGTGCCCGCCGGCCCTGCACCGCGCCCCGCCGCGCACCGCCCCGCGCCCCGCCCCGCCGCGGCCCCCGGCGGCCCCCGCGCCCCGCCCCCGCGGACCCCCGCGCCGGCCCGGCCCAGCCCTGCGGAGACCCCCGGCGGGGTCGCCCCGGCCGAGGCTGCGGGCAGGGCAAGGGCTGCCGCATGCGAAAGTCGCGGCGGGGCGGTGGGGGCGGCGGGGGGTCCTGCCCGCTGCCAGGGAGCCCCCTCGGGGCCGCCCTGCCCGCAGCTGCCGGCGGGGGGTCCATCGCCTGCCTGCCGGGGGGCCTGCCGTGCCTTCCCACCCCCCCCGCAGCAGCAGGGCACGGGCTTCCCAGGCTTTGGGGCGGCAGGTCTTGGAAGTTTTCCCACAGAGGTGTAAAGCCCTTTTTTAGAACCCCAGATTCAGGGTTACCAAGGACACTTTGTGTCCTCCGGGGACAGTTTCCGCCTCTCCTTTCCAAAGGCTACAGGCCACAGGTTGAAAACCACTGCTGTAGGGGCAAGGAAGGAATGAAGAAAATCCCAGGCGGGAGACTGGTGAATAGTTCCTCTGCCTCAGCATGCGTCCCAAATTACAGTGAATGGGCTCAAGTTCCTCACAGTCTGGTTCTGCGCCGCTGTGGAAAAAATGTATGTATTTCCTATCACTGATATCCCAGAAGGGGACAATGCCCTTTATGAAATTCAACCCACGGCTCTTACTGTCCTTTCTGACCCTCATAAAACACTTGGGGCTATGCCTTTACACCACTCTGCAGAGATGTACTCTGTCCTGAGCCAGCTACTTTGTGTCCTGCAACTGTGGTTATGCTGAGTTCTCCCCATTTGATTTTGAAGTGTATGGTCTTACACATCTTCCTAGATCAACATGAAATTAAGCCCTCAGAGAACTTTATTGCTCAACTGTAAAAATATCTTCTGCCTGGCAGATTATTTTATCTCCTCTAATACCCCACTTAGCTTTCTGTGCACAGTAATAGTTCAGCAAGTTATGCAATTCCGAGAGGGGTTAATGGATCCATCGTGATAAGTTATCTTTGCAGGGTTCTTGAAATCAATAGGTGTGCGCTAGTTTGCATTTGGGGAAAGGGTTAGTAGCTGTTAAGGCTGGGGACCTACCTGGAGAACACCCTACCAAAAGACCCTTTTAGCATTACAGGTTAGATACCTGCATGGGTCTCCAGTGAAGATGGAAAAATTGCCACTTTCACTGGTCGGAACGTGCCAAGCAGCTCATGACTAAGTGCAAGCCCACTTGATCCCTGCCCCAAAATTCCTAGATAGCCAGGACATCCTGCAGGACAAAGGTAGCATGCTGCGGTGTAAAATGCTCCTTGGGAGGTGGGCTGAGTGCGGCTGAGGCTTTCCCCACAGCCTGAGCTTTACCTGGACAACACAATGCAAGAAACTAGCTGTAAGATGACTGGATTCTCATCTGAGGGGGGGAAGCTGGGGCAAACTACAGCTGCTGTAGTTACTGTGGGCAGCCTGCATCTGCTAGACCCCGTCCGCATCTTACTGTAAGCTGTGGGTACCTGCCGGTGCAGGTATTTACATGTGATGTGGAAGAAGGGAACCCAGTAACCTCCTCCATGCATCCCTCTTGTTCCCATGTAACTGGCTACCACTTTCCTGATACCAGAGAAGCTCTTATCTCCTCTCTCCATGCCAACCATGCCTAAGCACACTCTGTGTGTTTGTAGAAGGATAAATCAATGCCAGTGTGTGGAACAGACTGCCGCATCTCTGAGCTATAGCCCTTGTTCTGCAGTATTTCCAACACAGGAGAAAAAGCATGGAGACAGATGGAAATGGGGTGAGTAGAGAAGAGTCTGATGTTGCAGAGGGCATTCAGAGATGTCCCCATTTCCAGCCCCGTACTAGTATCCCGTGAAGAGGCCCTGCTGCCAAGTGGCTGATTCCTACCCCTGAGCTCCCACACTCCAAGTCCACCCCAGAAACCACTTTTCCATGCTTTCTCCCAATCCAGCAGCTTGCAGGGGCTGATCCAGCAGCTTGCAGGGGCTGATCCAGCAGCTTGAGGGGGGGGTTACGGCACAGCTCGCTCATTTGCTTCAGACTCAGAGCACATCCAGCTTGCTCATGTGCTCTGGCATCAGAGCAATGCGTGCCCTGAGCTGCGCGTGATCCTGAGCTAAGCAAAGCACGACTGTATCTGCAGTGCCCGTCCTGGGCAAGTGAGCAAGTATAAGGAGCCTCTCTGGCAGGACTACACTAGGTTGATACCCGATAGCCCTCAACGACAACTGGGAAAGAAGGATTGACGGACTTGCCATAATTCACAAAAAAGGGAGCTTGGGTAGGAGAACAACTCCTGCTTCTAGGAACAGTTGGGCAAAGCAGTCAGTCACCAGGCGAGGCAAGCCAGGCAGCCTCAGGCACGAGCCCCTGGCACTCGGCAGGGTCAGGGTGACAGACAGCCGTGGGGTAACAGGCAAAAGTCACCTCTCTTCTAGATTCACTAGGTCCTTATAAAATTCAGCCAGTGTGCTTGTCAGAGAAATTGGAGAGAGGCAGAGGGTTTTACAAGTCCTTCCCCCCACCCCCGTGCCTTAACCGACAGCAAATAGCGTGAACGCTTTTTACACATGCGACTTTCTAATTCCCATAGCAGCTCTAGCTCCCTACCCTACTGTTTTAATGCCTTTGCAGATTTTATATTAAACCCCACAAAACAGATAGGAAAATGTAGTTTTTTCCATTTACATCTGAGCTACTAACTTGAAATAGCCTTATTTCACAGAAGCTAGAAATACTAGCGGGTTTTGAGCTGACGATGAATATCCTTTAAAGAACAAAGGAAGCTGAATAATGCAGCCTGGAGCCTGTTGCATATAATTCTTGTTAGTAACAATTTCTGCTAGCTGTTCAGGGGAGTACGATTCTTGGTTTTGGAGTTTAAATGACTTAACCAGACTTTTTACGAGGACACAGTATCTAGCAAACTCCAACTGCAAAACAATGCAAGTTTCTAAGAGGCAAAGCTTTGGCTGCTGGTTGTTGTTGACCAGCAACTATTCAGGAGCTTTTATAAAATGCAGATGTGATCTCAGTTCTTTCTCTAGGAAACAAAAACAATGAGGTTTCAGCCTGGCCTTACTAGGAAGTAATGAGAATTACCATCCTATCGACACAAGTTCGCCGTCTCTAGCAAAGCTTGTAAAGCACACAAAAACACCTTCAAAAGCAGCTAAGGTAAGTTCACGATTCCTGGATCGACGGTGCAGAGTTTTATAGCTACGTTAGTCATCTCAGGCAAGTAAAGAGCAGGATTTTGAAAAGCAGTATCTTATACTAAAATGTGGGTTTTCCCCCCCCCGTATATACACACAAACAAAATGGATTAAAAAATATAAAGAAAAATTAGATACAAGTTTTTACAGGAAAAGTAGATCAGACGTCTGAGGTTTCTTACTGTTAAAAAATTGCAGAAATCTCAGGTAAAGAAAGTACTTAACGGCCTCCTTACCTGAAAAAGACTTGTCAGCAATCTTTTAAAGTAAAGAGGTCACCCTTTTACCCATTTTATTGCAAATTGCTCGGTGTCCTGGGAACAGGAGAAAACGTGTGAGGCCTTTAAATATAGCCTCCCCAGTTCGTGGAAGATAGAAGGTGGGAATGGAAAGGAGTTGTTGATTGGGAAGGACTGGCTTTGTCATCTTCTAGGTTTCATGTTTTCTGTGAGATTCGTGTATTGCCCCTTTTTTTTTTAAGCAAGCTGTTGTTTTGGACAAGGGGAGATGTTAAAAATAGTATTCTCCTGGATCTTGTAAACCAGGGTGTGTTTACGCATTGTAGATTAGATTAGTGAGATTCTAGAGGTAGGTGACCTGTAGTGCCTAAAAATTAGCTTTTTCGAAAAGGAAAATAGGAAGTACTTTTATAATACATGTATTTCTCTATTAGATAAAAAGTGCATGTGGCTACACTATTTCTATTTTCTGTATGAGCCGTGCTCCACTCTATGTGTAATTATCTGCTAGAATGCATACTCTGCATGTGTTTTTAGTTAAAATTTCTTAAAACACGGTCTTAAAGTCTGCATATTTTCAGCCTAGTCCTTTAATAATGCACATAAACTAGCATGTGTCTGTTGTGCATGTGGAATATCTATTTATAATATATATTTTCAACTATTTAGCTTAGAGATTTTGGTAGCATGTGTCATGAATAATATTTCTTTTCCTTTTTTACCATTAAATATGATAAACTAATACATATCAAGAAAAACTTCTAGTTTCACTTTTTAACTCTAAGAAATAAAGTCTGTGTAGTGTTTTGTAGGGGGACTACAAGTGAAGTGAGGTTTTTTTTCTCACTACTTTTTTCAGTGTGGAAACAAATGGTATAAACTGAACTGGAGAACACCTCTTCTCTGGAGAAGAATGTTGTAGCATCTTCTTACTCTTTATTCTCAGACTCCAATTATCATCACCTACGTCATGGTATAGTTCTCAAGGACACCCGGTGAGATGAGTGGTGCCTTATACTGCCTGGGTGATTCCCTTCCTTAGTGGCCAAGGGGTTTCTCGTATGGAAGCGTTTGTGATCTTTTCCCTTTGATTGTATTTGTTGCACAATGAGGCTGATAACAGCCTGGGCTTTGTTGGGAACTGCGATATAATAGGTCTTCTTAGCAGTTTCTATGCAAACACTTTTCCCCCAGCTCCCGCTGGTGCATGTAACCTCTTTGCAAACAATGAAACACTTAAGTGACATGCTCTTGTTTATTTGAATTTTTTTTATGTCTGCTAAGGGCTTGTTCTTGGTAAGCCCTTCTTTGAAGGCCCAAAGTTTGCTTTCAAATTGCATCTATCTGACTTACAGCTTGGTAGTAATGGCAGTATAATATATGTGCATTTTTAGTGAAGCTCTTCACTGCGAGACCCACAAAGCAGTACCTGACCTCCAAAGACCTCATCTGGCCCCATTTTTCCAGCACTGGTACAGCACTTCTGCTGGATCTTTAAGGAGAGCATGAGGACGGGGAGAAAATGTGCCTACTACTTGTGCCTTCGGAGAGAATTGGGAAAATACTTGACAGCTGGGTCACTTACCCCTTCTGCTTTGTATAAACGCTCTGTGGCTACAGCTGCGATAAAAGGGAAATTCCTAGGTATCCTTGACGCTGTTCCATTGCTCCTAGTAACACTGGAAAAGTCAGGCCACTGCTGGGCTTTGATCGCTCCTAGGGTACAGGAGGAATGCCAGCAGCTGCTCCGGATTATCCTCCCGCCGCCTTCAGCAGCCGCGGAGCCGTGCTTGCAGCGCGGTGAGGCGCGGGGGCTTCCCTGCGGGCCGCCGTCCCGGCGATGGCTGTCCCGGTCCGTCCCTGTCCCCGTGCCACCTGGCAGCAGGCGCGGAGCCCGGGGCCGCGGTGTCACCTTGAAGGCACGCTGCCGCAGCCCTTGCGCCAAGTGCGGTGGGGTGCCATAGGGTGCTCTGCCAGGGCGGGTGGTTGTACAAATAGCGAGTGCCCGCTCAGCAGTTTAACCCCCCTCTTGTTTGCATTGTAGTAGCCAAATGCGTCTGTGGTGGATGCAGCAGCCACGCCGGAGAGCGTGCTGTCTCCACGGCTGAGGGAGAGGAGAAGCAGCAAAATCTCACAACACGAGAGCCACAATTAGCCGGGCTGTTTATACACCGCCACCGTGTTTCCTGTGGCACAACTGGAAGGCAGCCAGCACGAGCAGTACGGCCCCTAAAATGTGTCCTTCTTCCTTCTGGGGTCCATTTCAGGTGCCGAGTCGCTCTGTTAGCCTCCAGGAATGCTGCTGATGGGCTGAAAAGCCCTGTGGAGGACCAGGAGCTCCTTTGGAGGACCAGGAGCTGTCGGGAGAGGGAAAGAGATGCTCTGTTTGAAAAGGTAATCCTCCGCATCCTTTGGAAGGGTAATCCTCTAGTCCTCTACCAGTGTCATTTACACAGGCGCTGTCTCATGAGACTGCCGTCTGTCGGGCACCGTCCTCGTGCTCGAGTTCGGTGTTAGCAGGGCTTGCAATGAATCAAGCCAGAAGCCGGCTTATTTTTCCCCCTGGTCTGTTTACTGATGTTATCACTTTCTTCTAGCAACAGTATCGCCGTTTCTGCTCCAGACTGTCTCTGCTACGGCACATGCACGACCCTGGGCTGGTGAGCCCTGCCCCTCCGATCCCCGGGCAAAGGTCAGTAGCTGCACGGTGGCCTCTGGATTCCTCAGATACTGACCCTTGTCATGTGGGGAGGCATTAACCTTTGGCCCTCAGTAAGCCTCCTCATATCTCACCTCAGTCCGTCTGGCCTGCTATTTGATCCTGTCCGATAGAAAGCCCTTTCCTTTGGCATCCTGCAAATCTAAGCCCCGTCTTGATGATTTCCAGTATGCCATCCACCTGATGCCGGTGGAAAATACCCCGTGCGTTGCGCCCAGGCTCTGAGTAAGCGGTGGCAGAAGGGGCAGCCTGAGAAGCGGTGGCCATGCATTCACAGCCCCTCTCGCTGACAGGGGCGGGGAGGACGGAGGAGCTGTGGTGGCTCACGCCGTGTCAGCACTCCTCCTCACGCAAAAGAGGGATAGCCGCCACGGGGAGACGTTCATAGTGTCTGTGTCATGCGACTAAGGTGGTTTGAGGGTTTGAGGGTTGGGGTTTTTTTTCCTTCTGATTCGGTGCGAGTGACTCACTGAGAGGGCCATGCCCCCATCTGAGTCACTTAGTTCAAATCAGGCTCTTGGGACAGAGTAAGAAGCATCACCAGATCTCAGCACATTCCAAAAATGTGAGATTTCTCTTGCCTCCTTTTAATACAGAGCTTGGCCAAGCTTATCTTACCTCAGTACAGCACCGCTCTTCCAGCCGTCTCCCATGTTTACCTGATACGTAACCTCACACGGCTCCCCTGGGTCCACCTCAGGGCTGTACAGGTAGTCTTCTCAGTTCAGCTCTGATGAATGTTCATTTTACTTCCTTGCGCTGGATAAACAGCTGTTTTCTGCGTTACCTGCTTTAAGAGGCTTGCTGACACGTTTCTTTCCTTGCCTCCAGCAACAAGCAGACACATCTGACTAATTGCAACAGAGCCGCGCTGGCACCTTCTTGCAGTCGGGACAGCATGCAAAACACACGTTTTTCCACAGCACACCACCTGGCAAATAGTCTTGAGATAAAATAGCAGGGAACAGGCGCTTGCAGTTTCTTTCCCTTATCTTTTACTATTCAAAAGGGTGAAAGCAGCACAGGCTTGGAGATGAGGGTCCCAAAGTGGCTACTCCTCGTTGACCGCAGGGACACTCTTCCTTTGAAGTACATCTCACTTGGGCCAGAGCCAACGTCAGGAGGAGGAAACCATTAGCTTGTAAAGAGAGCCCTGCAGGTAAAGTCTAACAGCCTGCTGGTTTCTTTGCTTGCAGGTATTTCCTGTGGATGCTTTGAAAACAGAAGGTGGTGTGGGTTTTGCTGGTGCCGCCTGCTAGTAGGCAATGCTCTCTGTACGCAGGAACAGGGACTTCAGAAGAGTAGGCTTTAAAGCATCCCATTGATGCATTTTAGCCTGCCTGCATGCTTTTTAAAGAGTGCCAGAATGCTTTCAAAGGCCAGATGAGCTTGTCTTCGTGTGGGTCAGTCCTTTTCCTGGAGCTGGCATGCCGGAAGGTGACCATCTCGGCAGCCGTGGAGGAGGGCAGTGCTGGGGCGGTCAGAGCGGCACTGCCAAAGGACGCGAAGTCCCACTTGAGTGTCTGTGCTTTATGAACAGAGGTTTTATACGGACTGGCGGGACTTAGAGCTACGTTCAACTCTTCATTCCACGTTTAGTACCAAGGTGCTGCACGCTGACCACAAGGTGGTTTTTTCCTCTCAGCGCCCTCTCAATTTGCAATGGCCATTCTTTCTGTCTGCTTTGCAGTGGAGGTAAATAAATTATCTTTTCATCATCTGCTTTTCTTTTCCCACATTGCCGCTGAATTTTTGATGCTCACATGTGCATTGACAGATTGGGAAATCTCCTGATGTATTGTGAAACACGCTTATCATATTCTGCCAAGCTCTACCAGCCTATCGCTTGTCTTCCATACCACCTTGCCCATTTGAACTTCATTGTCAGGTTTATTCAAGCTTACGCCCAAATTGCTGCCTTTTATGAAAGGCTCATCCTTCTACCCTACCACATTTCCATGCCTCATTTCATCTTGTGCAATGAGGCAGCATGATGTTAAACCTCCTCTCTCCAAGGCGTCGTGTAGCATCTCTGGAAATCAAATGGTAGCGATCGAATTTGGGATTAAGAAATGGAGGCAGACGAAAAATTCCTTGTTTGCAAGACTGGAAAAACAGTTGGGGCAGAACTGGGGCTAGAACCCAGAATAAGTCATGGGGTTGCCTGTCATAACAAGAAAGGGGAGCTTGCAGCAACTTCTTTTTCTGAGATGATTTATTAAATCTTCTGTAATGAGTTTAGTAAACAGTAGTAGGTGAGAAACAAAGGACAAAATGTTCTCTTCTAGCTTCCATAGGTTACTTGGTATGTCTCGTAGTCATAAGGGATTAGTGGTGGCCCTAGGGTCAGATTGTACCTAAAACTTTTATTAAATGTTTTAAAACCGATTAAAGAGACATTGCCAATTTGAGCTTTCTAAAATTTTGCAAAGTAAATTTTTTCTGTTGCTGTCAAAGCACCTTTGAAGTGCTAGATCCTGAAATTTTTAATCATTTCAAAAAAAATAGCTACATATGCTCTGCTGATGCTGACCCTATACTGTGACAGCAATTCAACCAGTTATGCACAGTATGTGTTGTGGGCAATCAACAAATAAAATGCTCCAAAGTGGAAAATAATTTTTTCTAGCTTCCTTCATTTACAGAAGTATTCTAAATCTTACTTGTAGCCTCAGTAAGTGACATTTTAGACAGGAGGGTTTGGGTTCTCCTACCATTTTGATGGTGTCTCTTTCAGATAGGCCTTCCTAAAATCTATCAAGTCTCCAAACTGAGAAATGAGAAAATCCTTTCGAGAGCGTAATAATAATTATTAGATAGTCCATATGTCTGAATTTCATGAAAACTTGCTTTCATGAAAAACCAAGCTGCCATTTCAGGTATATCATTTTGCTTATTGTAGACATAGGTGTAAAATGTCCCTTTTTTTCCATGGAGAGCATTCAGCCTGGATTTTCAAGGAACAAGCAGCCCTGTGAAAGGAAAAAGGCTCTGCAGGGCTCAGTGTTTAGGGTAGAAAGAAGACAAGTGGATGTAGATGCAGTCACAGTTGGCTTTCATAGGTAATGATGTACTTACAGCAATCTGAGAAACATGCGGAGGAACTACAGGGAATCATTGATGCTGGGCATAGGATTTGCCTTGAGTTTCTTGCAGCATGGGCCGAGAGACAGAGTGGGAATAAAAGGTTGGAGGCTGCCAGAGCCCTGTGCTCTCCTTATCTTCATAAGGTGCAAACCTATCCCTTGGGATATAAACTTGGAAATAAAGTAAGTACCTCTGAGGTTACAGCGTCCGCTCAGTGTGGAATAAGATAAGGTAAGGAACAGGTTTTTAGACTAGATAACTTTGTTGTGACAATTTCCTTCACATTTTAATTTTGAAACAGAAATTACTTTTGTTGGGATCAATCAAAATGAAAAGTGTGCATGCTCTTTTAACTCTCTCCTCTCTCTCCGGGAAGCAGTTGATTTAATCCACTCTTTATTCCCTGTTTATGCTTGTTCCTTGCCAGATCCACACATACCTCTCTACTTCTAAATTTCTTTTCAGTTTCTACTGTGATTAAAACTCCAGGATCCTTGCTCTTTAGAAAGGAGCCTGTCAAGGCACCTCTCGGGCTGCTGTAGCATTCTCTGAAGGACAAAAGCATCTCCTTGGTACCTAGAGTCCCTTGGACGTGGTCTACCTCTGTTTGTGAAGGGACAGCAAAGGCTGCGGCAGCAATACCTTGCTCCTCCTGCCCAGTTCATTTACAGGACGCTCTTGGTGCCCATCCTCAGCTCTGCACGTTGCAGAAGGTGGACACGTCCCTGCAACGCGCCTGGCGATCTCTTGCATGCTTGCAGGGCTGATGTGTGCCTTGGGGAGCCCAGCAAGGCTCGGGGTGAGTGAGCCTTGGCACGCCATCACCGCCTGTTGTTCGCGTTCACAGCTCGTTGTTCGCCTGCAGCTGGGACCCGACAGACCTTTTTTTCGGCTCTGTTTTGTATAAATTCTCGTCACTGTAGCACTTCATCTGATGTGACTAACACGCATGGTTTTTCTCTGCTCTTTCCCCTGAGGAAGGCGGGGGGAGACTAGTGTGGGCAGCGCAGTATTTCTGCTTTGGTCTGGTTATTTTAGAAACAAACTTAAAAACATATGTTCATTTCAGTTCGTTTATGTGACAGAGACAAGGGTGAAGAGATAGGCCTGGAAAGTGGAGCTGAAACCTCCCTCAGAGCTGGGCTGTGTTCAGGGATCCTGTTACACGGAGTTTATTGCAGCCTGGTATTTAAATTCACTATAGCCTGCCCCATCATTGTATTTTTAAAGGTCCCTTTCTTTTAGAAATCTCTTCATTTTGCCTCCTTCTCCTTTGTTCACTTTCTTCATTTGTTGTTGCCTTCAGGACAATTTCATTTTTTGAAATACCCTCTGTTCTGCAGAAATCATCATATATACTATAGAAACACATTTGTACAAATACTGATAGTCCAAATTTTCTCCTTATCTAGATTCTTGCTGTGTTGCGTGTTGTGCCCTTGCTCCATGATTCCTGTCTAAATTTCCACTATTGTTGAGGCAGTCTGTACCCCTGAAATACATACGTGTTAGTAAGGCAGCAGTTGGGGTTGGCAGGAAATGGTGATGGAAAATTTCCTCATGAAAAAGTCAGGATTGGCACGTCTGGTTTTCATTCTTCATCAAAGCAAAAGGAGAGTTTTATAAATGATGGTGGGAAGAAACCTGAGGAGGGGAGATTTCAGGAGATAAAGCCTTGTCTGGTGGGGAGGGAGGTGAAGGGGCAACTGGCTTCGAGTCACAGCTTGGGTGGACCTAGATGTAGACCTGAAGCCCCTGCCTCTGTGAGCTTGCTGCCTGGGGCTGCTCCCCCCTTGACCACTGTTTAAAGATTTAGCAAGTGAGAAGAAAAATGAGAAAACAAATGGTGATTAACTTAATCATGAGAGGAGAGCACCTGGGGGCGATGTAGGAGACAGAAGTTCCAGCCTTTGCTGAAATCTGTCGCACCAAGGAATTAAACGTTCTCTTTCATGTTCTCCTCCAGTGCTGTAATCCCTGTGGCTGCCGGGGCTCATCCTGCTTCTCACCAGCCAGACCTTCCCTGGGGCTGGGAACTTGCAGCAACTGAAGTGTTTCTCCTGGGAAAAAGTTGCCATAAAGTGCTTCCCATCACTTCTAGGAATGCAAATGGGATTTGATGAAGACAGTTGTCATGTGGTTATACCTCTATGCAACATCTTATGACAGCTGTCATTTGGTTCTACCTCTATGCAACATCTTACGGTCTTTTGTGCAAATATAATTAGAAACTTGAATTTTAAAAAAAAGGCAAATTGGAATTTTCTGAGGGGTTTTGGTAAACTCTTGCACTTTCTTACTGTGATGGTGCTATGGAAATGTGATTAGTGGGGCCAGGGAGAGTCTAAGCTGGCCGTGTTTGTGAAAAAAGCTGAGATTTTTGATAGGAGCACATGGTTTTCAGCACTCCTTTTTGCTCTTCCTCCTGGTGATATTGGTGGGGATTTAGTTAGTAATTTTAATGAGAGGAGGATCCAGTGTATAAACCATGATCAGCCCTACACTAGCTGAAAACTGGAAAACATCTACTCAACCACTTCTGAAATGCCTTCATGTAAGTAAAAGTGATCAGAGGCCTGCTTGTTGCTCGGAGAATGTATTTGCCACAGTGGACTAATAAACTTTCCCAGATTTTATTCCTTGAAAAAGTTAATTAAATAAGAGGTCAGTCCCATTTGTAAACAAAGCTGCCTGAATTTAATGTTAACGGAAACCATCAGGGGCTTTTACAGTTTTTTTCCCTGTGGCTGAGTGCCGGTACAGTTGCTTTTTAGAAAACTTAGTGCATACGATTCTTTTTTATTGGAAAATAAACAGAAAACACATGCCAAGCAGCAGCTTCAAAAGGTCCTTTCTGCAATATCAGTGCTAGAGCTGTGCAAAAGCCTCCTAATGAAACGGGAAAGCAGACAAGTTGTTTTCAGGCACTTTGGTAGAAAGCCGAAGCTCTGGCCAGCTTAGTGAAAGGTTTATGAACCTTCTGGGGAGTCTCCGCTACATTTAATGAACCTACACTGCTTTTTTGCTGCTTCTTTGAAACCAGGTGAAAATCAATAGTTTGAGGATTTAAACCAAACAGAAAGGAGGAGGAAGGGACACTCCTAGGATGGGCAACCTTGTACCGACACTTGCAAAAACCAAAGCAGCTGCTTTTTTTGTTGCACTGGCAGGAACGTTGCGCAGAGGGCGGAGGGAGCGGTCGCTTCCCAAACTTTTGGGTAATGACACCCTACTCGCTCTCCCCCTACCCTGTGGCTGATGTCGGCAGCGCTGCGCGGTGCTGTTCACATTAGCTGCCCAAACTAGAGGTCTGTCAGGCACGCGAGCCCCCTGCGACACCGCGGGAGGGACCAGCTCTGCGTGGGGACCCAGGCTGCCTGAGCACGGCAGCCGCAGCGGTGGGGTTACCTCTTTCAGCTATCCCTAATTGTTTTGCTATGGCAGTGCCGAGTTTAGCATGGGCTAACGTCCTGCTTTTTGGGCAGGATCTGTAGCTGGGGTATCATCATTTGAGGCTAGCGTGGATACCTCTGTGTCTGGAGTGCTTCGTATCCCGCGCCTGGTGCCTCCTTCACTTTTTATATAGTGTGGCTTGTACATGGTATCATTTTACTAGAACAACGCTTCTTAGACGCTGCTGTAACAAGAGATACCCTGACCTTAGTCACATGCTGGCTATTTCTTGTGCCAAAACAAAAAGGTAAGAAAATAGAAACTAAAAGGATAGAGCAATCACTGGGAATGTATTTGCATTTCTTTCTCCTGAGCTTGTAAATAATCTAGTTTGTGGCAATGTTTCTGTTTGGAGGTTCTGCTTCATTTCTCCTTGGTAACTGGCTTTGAAGAGGCTTGGGGGTTTTATTTGCTTTTTCAAGGGAGAGAGAAGAAAGACAGGAGGAGGTTGAGGCTGTGGTGAGGCCAGTGAAGCTGCAGCACATGAAGGACTGGCTGGAAGCACGGCTCGCTCTTCACGTGTGCTTAGGGAGGCAGTGTCGTTCCCAGACAGCATGGACAGCTAGCAGGGAAGAAAAGGAAAGCACAAAAAATACTCTGCAGTCACACACGGCCAGGTTTTCCTTGGGCTGGCTGTCAGCCCCCTGTCCCCATCACCTTCCCTAGGCAAGGCTGTGTCTCCAGGCTTGTGTGAAAAAGAGGTACACCCTTTTAATTAAAGCTGTGTGTTTAAGCAGGTTTCCAGTAAACTAGTGCAAGTGCCTGGACTTTTATTTCAGCATGAAGGTGGATTTTTTTTTTTTTAAATAACTCAGTTTTGAGTTATTTTAGCTTAGGTAAAGCAATTAAGGGCAGACTAAAATTAATATACCATTTTCACACCTCCTCAGAAAAGTTTGTGATATGGTGTTTAGACTTGTAGAAAGTCATGACTGGACAAAGCTTGACAAACTCTGGTTCCTTTCCAGAAAGGTGAAGAGGAACAGATTTCCCTTGAACCAGGTTTTCTGGACCTGGTTTTGCAGAGTGATCCCCAGGCAGCCTCTGCTGTGTCTTGCTGTACCCAGGCTCTGTCCTATTATATCAGAGTTGTGGTCCCTTATAGCAGCTCCCAAGATTTTAGCTTGTGACCTCTTAAAGAACAAATGCATGCTTCTCTGCCGAGAAATGCAAGGATGGGAGCACGGAAATTTCTGACATTTGAAATTTCATTTCAGTGTTCAAATTTTAGAAATGTATTTCTATTAAGCAGCTAAGAGCCTGTCGAGGCTGAATGAAAATCACTGGAACCTTAGCTTGTATGGGAGGATGGCTTCTTGCATGTCCCACCAGATGAGAAGGCCTCATGATAGCCCAAAAACTCTTCTGTAATCTCCTGCCGAAGGGACACAGCTTTTGTAATGGTCGCGGCTGCCTCTTGGCTATAAGAGAGCTTATTTTTCTGAGAAGCAGAGCCCTTTTCTTGCCCACTCTGTCTTTGAACCAAACCGCATGAAACCTAAATGATGTCGTATAACGTCCCGAGTTTTGTGATACGCGCGGATGATTTTTCCAGCATTGTTCACGTGAAGCAGTCAGATAAGTGGAGGGACTTCGCATGTGGCGCGTCCCCTCTGAATTGTCCCACGACGGCCCGTCCCACCGGACCACCCCGGCGGGTGAATGAACAGCAGCCGTTCATTAATGCAGAACAGAAATCCGGAGCTGGCCATAGGAAGTAAAAGCCCTAAAGCACACTGCAGTAGCCTTGTTCTCCCTTTACAAAGCTGCTCTCTGTTAAACTATGGTATCGACCTGCGCTGGCGTACAAATGCCTTTCGTTAGGGTGTGCACACTGTGTTATATGAGGCTGCAGTTAAAAAGCAAAAGAACAAAACCTGCTTGTGGTAATTTACTGTTTAATGGTATTGGAAGTGAGTTTAATCAGGGAAAAAAATGATTGGGGTGATTATGCCTGCCTCTAGCACTGGAAGGAGCGGGACGCTCAGGCTCTGAGGTGGTGGCTTTACCGATGACTCTGCAGGAGATGGATTATTTGCAAAATCTCAGCCTGACATGGCTCTCCCAGAACGCTCCTAAGACACAGATCCTTATATGTTTAATAAGGTGTTGAAGCAGAACTTGAAATGTTCATTCACATTCCCCTGTTCTGGATCATTTTTGACCACCTGGTGCCTTTTATTTTTTAAAGATGCTTTTGCGTCCTGCACATGACTTTCTGCTTACCCTTTGGGCCCCAGTTTGGCAGGGTGCCTGGGAATGTGTTTGGTCCCTTCCTAACTCAGCAAAACACTGAAGACGGTACGTAATGATAAGCCGTCGTGTTTCCGCTCCCACCTCACCAGGAGAGCCTCATCCTACCAGCTGCTAGAGCAGCCTTTGGTTGGAGAGTGGGAGAAGGATGTGAGGGTTTATACAAACAGCACTTTTATTCCCAGGGAGGTTTTTAACACTTGTTTTGGTGGCTCGCTCAGATTTGCATACTTGAGTAGTGATAGCAGCCTGGCATCAAAGTGGCTGGAGAGAGAACTGGTCAAAGAAAAAATCATTCCTTTCATGGGTCCAAGCAGAGTTACTATCTGCTTGGAGAGCTGAAAGACTTCCCAGGTGAGCTTCTGTTTCTCCTGTGTGTTAGTGCTACAATTACGAATGTAGCTGCGTTGTGCAGTGTGAAAATTCAGTTCAACTGCTTAGCTGGAGGAAAAGCGAAAACTCTACCCTTTCTGAACTGACCGGAGTGAAAGGGCATATTTAAAGCTGAAGAAGAGCTAGCAGCCGAGAAGAGCATCTGCTGGAAAGTGAAACCCAAGAAATTACACTGAACAAACACTGAATTGCATGTATTCTTAGTACATCTGTGTGTGCATGGATGTGATAGAGAGGGGGAGAGGAAGGACAAATCCGATACCGACCGTGTTCAGTTTAGGAGTGAATGCAGAGGAGGCCGTAGTTACAGACTGATTTAGGAGTGAGTTTAAGTCCATTGAAGAAAGCCGGCGTAAATGGCTGTGAGTGCATGTTTTTCACAGGGGCCAGCAGCCTTGCCACCGCCGCCGTCGTGCTGGGGACCCATTTGTCCAGCAAAGCTGCGCCGCCGCCAAGCAGCCCGGGCTGAGGCAGCAGAGCCCATTTCCACCAGCACCGCTGCATCTTCCATCCGACTTGTGCCAGGAGAGGTATTTTGGTGCGGGGATGTAGCTGGGCTGATTCCTGTGCTCTGAGCAGGCCTTTCTGTGCTGGCACAACGCTGCTGTATAAATTAACTAATAAGCTAAACCAGCTAAACTCTTTTAAGTTTAGTTTGTTTAAATGGCCTTTCACAGTGGTGTGAGTATGTCTTGCTCTTAAACTGAATCTTTTAATTGTACTTCTCTGCATGTCTTTTGCTTTGTCATGTTGATGAAGTTCTTTGATTTATTTAGCCAACATATTTTGGCTAACACTATGTTGTCCTCTGCTCCAGGAGGCCTCTTTGGTTCAGGTGCTACCACAGCTTTTCTAGGAAGCAAGCCAGGATTTTTCTGGTCATCAGAGTGCATTTTCATTTGTTCACTGGTGGTGTTCTCCCCTTATCTCTGTTTGTATTACGTTACCATGCAGGGCGTTCCTGCACTTGTCCCGTGTTTGTATGGTGCCCAGAAGATGACAGCTCTGTGAGCTTGTGGTCTGTGTGTGGGACAAAAACCCCCAGAGAGAGTGGCTAGAGATTGCTATAAAGATCTCAACATTGTATTTTGTTCTCCTAAACAAAATTCCTGCTGTAGGTCTTCCTACATGCTGAAGTAAGGAATCCATGTGAAAGTGTCTTCACTGCATGTGTGTTTATTACCAAAGTCCTTCAGGATTTGTTTAACTATTTTGATGTGTCCAGTTTCTTATCTGATGCCTTCTGGTTACCTTTCTAATTCAGGGACAAAGTCCAAAGAAAGATTGGCATCTACTTATGGAGGGTGGAGTTGGCAGAGAAATGGGTTAGCTCTGCCCCCTTTTTGATTGGAAAGGTGTCCTTGTAAAATAAACCCAGCTGAGGTCCGAAAGAGAAAGGGTTCCTGCATCTCTTGCAACTTCTACTGTCACAGTCCCCAGAAGGAATATATCTCATTTTACCTTAGAGGGGCAAGACTGCTCCTGCTGTGGAGCTGTGGTACCGCAGGTGATGGGGCTGGGGGGCATGTTCAGAAGGAGAATCAGCTGCAGGCAAATGTCTCTTGGGGCTGCTTTCATGACTTGTCATCAAGCACGTCCAAGGTTCAAGGTCCCACACCATCACCAGGTACTCCACTCCACTGCTCTATCATCCCTGGATGGAAAACAGGCCCTCAAGCTTCATCTGAATCTCTCTTCCTATGTTAAAGACTATTACTTCTTGCCCTAACACACCAAAACCCCCATGGTGTATACTTCATGTATGCTCTGCCTGCTTTAACGTAGAGCGTTTGTATTTCTGAGAGAGCACAGAAGACAAGAAAGTCAACTCATGCCTTGGAAGGTAACTTATAAGCCTTTCTGGCTGAGCAGGGGCTTGACTGGAAGACAGAAAACTCCGCTCTTACCATACCAGTATAGTTCTGAAAGCACCCAAGGGTGTCCTGGCTGCTCGTATTTAGTAAGTGGCAATGCTTGGATACTATGAAAGGAATATAAGAAGATTTATTACAAAGAGCTTGTGTTTTCTTAATACATGCTTGCGATCTGCCATCCAGCAGGACCAGGAACAGCAGTAACGCTGCGACCTCATTCAGGTTAGGATGAGCAACCACGGGTGCGTACCAGAGTCAACAGTGAAATACCTGAGCTCAGCAAGACAGCAGGCTATCTTGCGGTGATTATTAATGTGGTACTTATAATTGTGTCCAGGTAATTGGCACGATGAGTTATTCACAATATTCCCTGTTGGTAGAGAGACTATTGCACTTCTGTTAATGAGGGGGGAAAATGAACAGGGAGGAGGTTAATGGTGGTTGTTTTAACTGGAGACCAGAAAGAAAATCCTCTCCAGGGTCATTTGCTCTATTCTCCTGACACTCTGCCAGAGCAGAATTTATCTCGGCTCTCAACTGCTCCTTCTATTCCAGCTTGAAATGCCTGAAGTGATGGTGATGATGTCATTCTTGTTAGCTATGACATGAGGTGCAAGTGAGTGTCAATCTCGGAAGACGAACACAGCTCTCAAACAGGCAAGTCTCCTTGAGAACCAGGTTAACACCTTTTCAAGCGCCAAAACAACACACCTCAAGTGGCTGTGCAACAGCCAATTTTTCCGTGTTTCACCAAAGCTGGAGGAAAAATGGTTCTTTCGGACAGCATTCCACAGCCATCGCTTTGATTTTGGAAAATTCATTTTAAAAAAATATATAATTCTAGTGAGCTGAATAAAGCTGAATTAGCAAATCACAGATACCCAGAAGGAACAGTGTCCTGTTTATAAGGAAAGAGTGCGGTTACTGTGGTCAGACAGCTGGGCCACAGGCCAGGTCATGCCTCCTAAACATATTTTATCTAACCTCATGTCACAGGCAGGATGAGGGGAATGTAAGATTTTCTCTTCTGAAAGATAAGGGCCATTCACAGAGAGCGTAGGCTGGCATCACTCCCTTGACAGCTGCTTTGCTTTACACCAGCTGAACCTTGGCTTCTTAATTAGGGTATCAGGAAATTTCCAGACCTGCCACGATCAGGATTGGTGCAGATCCACCTTGGTGGCTTTCCCCGGGCAGCTGAGACGGCGAAGGAAGGCTGCGACCAGGCTTGAATGGACCCATTCTTCTCAGCCTAATGCTTAAGGTGTGTCTCTGCTCGGCAGACACGGGGTGTGACTGTAGCACGTAAATCATGCGTGCAGCTAACATGGTCTAGAAACCACGAGGCTGTAGGTGGAGTCCCTGGAGGGTCCTTGCTCCTGCCGCTTGCACTCTACGCCCATGCTGCTCTGCCCTGGCTGCTGGTATTGCATAGGGTGGCTGGAAGAAGCCGTCAGGGCTACAGAAGCGCCTCTGCTTGGTTGGCTGGAGCTAAGGGGACGTCTAGTGGTGGTATTTTAAGATCCAGATTTCCATTCGAGTTTTTCCACTGTTGCTGCAGCTTCCTCGAAAGTGATTTCATGAAAGGCAGAGGCAGCGGTGAGATTCAAGGTGTCTTGTGTCATGTTTCCCTTGTGAACGAAACTCCCAACTTTAATTACTGGATATAGGCAAAGTTCAGCTCTTAGTCTCTACATGGGAATCCCTGTGATGGTAGTGGGGCTTCCAAATGCAAAATGGGCATAGCTGGTGCAAAACCGATGCTGTCTTCCTGACTTGGCCTGATGGGTTTTATATGGCCTCTGTCTCTGCACACAGAGATCCCAGACCATAATCAGAAGTAATTTAAGCTTTGTAATTTGAATTTTGTATACGAATACACAGAATATGTAAGACATTAATGACTTAGGCAGTGCAGTGAGACCCCGCTGTGTGACACGGACATGCAGAAATTGGTTGCTGATTTCTCAATGCTGTGCATTGATTTTCTCAGTCACATATCACCTCCCCTTGGGCAATAGTTGGGGCCTTAGCATGGGGTGAAACTAAAAGACACAACACTGTATCCCCCTTATCCTCATGCTTATATACTGCTGTGACTAAAGCAAATGTATGTAACTACAGGTAGCAATGCAAGACAACACAGTGAATAAATATTGAAGGGAGACTAAAAGAGGATTGCTAATATCATCCTATTTTCTTTCAGGGTTTACAAAGATTTTCCTTGGTAAATATTATGCAGTTGGTGGTAGGTTTGCTCTGAGGGAATGTGCTCACAGAAAGACAACTCTTTGGCAAATGATCTTTGAGGCTGTGCCGATTACCGGTAGAGAAACTCAGGTGCAGCTCCCAAAGGGATGGTCCTCCCTGATGAGGATCATTGCAACAGGCAGACGTGGTAATGTATTGCTAAACTGCCTCTTCTTTCTCCCCAGTCTACGAAATGCATCATTTCCTCAACGTAAAGGAACTAATTACTTATTTTTCAGGCTATTAAGCCAAATGCAATGTATACATGCCCCCCCGATGTGTTCTGGAATTGCTGCTGCTGCAATCGCAGCAGGGAAGGATTTTGCTGCTGCTGTTGCCATGTCTTTCTTGTGGCACGTTATTAGACAAAGCTGTCTCTTGTTCTTGGGGTTTTTTTAATGCATAGGGAAACTTCTGCTCTAGCTCCTTGGCCAGTTTTCTTTTCTGAACCCCAGAATTCATTTATTTGAATGTCTCTTTGTTATTTCTCAATAATTCTTTCTGCTTTTTTTTTTCTTTCTCCTAGCATGAGGTCTTTTTTCCTTCCTCAGACCAGTAACCAGCAGAAAGATGTCGAGTAAGAATCTCTCACCCTTAACCATCTAATTTATTTAGCCCAGACTTTTCTCTGCCTTTCTGGCTTGCATGCGCTCAAGGCCTGTCATTACCTTGATTACAGAACAGCCCTCAGTGACGAAATAGCTCTGGTGCTGAGCAGGGAGCACAGGCAGAGCTCAGACACGCACCCTTCCTTCAGACAAGCTTTCATGCTCCTGGGCTTGGAGATGGATAAAATTCCCCATGTGATGTACTGAAGTGGTTTCCTTTTCTGTGGATTCACAATGAAATGTGGTTGGTTTGTTTGTTTTAAAATTCCTTCCTTCTCACCTCCCAGATGTATCCAATTGCTTATTTTTTGATTTTTGAAAATGTAAGTTGTTCTTATTTAATTCTTCCCCATTCTTCCTCACTTACACTTTTGCCAAGACATGTATGAAAATCCATGAAGAGCAGATTTGTGGGTGGGGGTAGTATTTTTACCCAGTGAGACTCTCCCTGCCCCTGCTGCACAAGTGTAAGTTGTTTTACATCAGTTGTTTTACATCAATTTCTGAAAAATAAGCGGTAGTTGTACAGTCACAGGATTTTGCTTTACCTTTTGCTGTGCTGTGACTTTTCCAGGGCTTGTGAGATACTGAAAGGCTCTGCGATGGGAAAAGATAGCAAACGCCTCTATCTTTGTATCAGCAAGCTCTGCAAGGCTGCCTTTCCATTGTGATATCCCCTCTTCTGGCCTTGCCTCACTCGTCTACACCACTATCGCTACTGCGGGTTGCGCTGCAAACAGCAAACCCCTGAAGGAGAGGAGGGTCCCTCTCATTCGGAAGAAAGCTTCCATTTTCTAGATACTCCTAGAGTGAGTTTTGAAGTATCTTATTGCTTTTGTGAAGGATTTTGTCATGCGCTACTTTGTGACACACGGCAAATCAATTTGAATTTCCCAACTCTTATGCAGTGCGTCACTCTTATTTTCCACGTGTCTCATGATTTGCTGTTGCAGGGTCTAAGCGAGAGTGGTACGTGTATGCACGATGGAAATCTTTTTTCTTTCTCGTGACACGTCTGCACGGAGTGCGTATTTAGCGTGGGCATGCTCATGTGCAGGCCATGTCTATCATCATGACTGTATTTGCAAGTGATGCTCAGAAGAGCTGTCTGTGGGCTTGCACTTTAACTGCATCCCTGGCTGGTGCTGCTGGTGCTGCATCCCTGGCTGGTGCTGCTGGTGCTGGTGCTGCATCCCTGGCTGGTGCTGCTGGTGCTGCATCCCTGGCTGGTGCTGCTGCTGGTGCTGCTGGTGCTGCATCCCTGGCTGGTGCTGCTGGTGCTGGTGCTGCTGCTGCATCCCTGGCTGGTGCTGCTGGTGCTGGTGCTGCATCCCTGGCTGCTGCTGCATCCCTGGCTGGTGCTGCCCATCGCTTCTCCCGTGGAGCAACAGTGCCAACTGCTGGCTGCTGAGCCTGGCCTGCCTGGGGTACCGGCTTTACTTGGGGGCTTGCTCCTGTAAGTTCATTCTGAGGGCATTGGTACCTAAAACACACCATGCTGATGGTTTGGGTACTTAGCAGTAATATCTCAGTTTGGGAGTCCTTGTTTCCGTACCAAAATAATATTCCGTTGTGTGCAGGTAAGCCCATGCTAGTTACCTTTCTTTGCGATATTTCTCACATTCATTTTAAAATTAATTGTTAATGTTGTTTTAAAGCTCTGTGTCTCTCCAGATCTCCCAGGGCTGGCTGCTTGGAGGGAGGAGAAGGTTTCTGCTCTGAGCAGTGGCAGGGCCATGAAAGGTGTCGTGTGCTCCCTGGGATTTTTTTAATTGTTCAGTTGTGGCAGCAATTTGCCAACTACAAATTTGAGATGCTCATAGGTGTTATGGCCACGATGAGCTCTGGGGAAAATGAGAGTGGTTTACATGTTTCTGCACAGGGCACCACACAGTGGTTTTGGTCAGAAAAAAAGGAAAGAAAATGGGGAGGGGAAGAAAAAGAAGACAATGTACAGGTGTACATATAAGTTTCATTTTATTAGAATTTCAGTTAAATGCTTTAATAGAAAAAAAATGGATTTTTTGTTTTCCAAGAGAAATCTCAAATGGAAAAGACAGGTCTGTTTCTTTTAAGAGTTTCCCATGAGAAGGTGTTCTCATTTTTCTTTTGCTCCATAATGCTTTGCCTTTGCCCTGTCTCTTTCCCTTTGTGGCTGTGGCCTTTTTCTAGGGAGTTACAGTATTTGCAGGAGGTGGCAGAAGAGGGGACATGGATGGGGAGTAGGAAACTGGGGAAGGCAAAAAAAAAAAAGGCAAAAAAAATAGATTAAGAGAACGTTGCAGAGAAAGGGGAAAGAAGGTGAATGGGTAAAGCAAGTAACCTGGGAGAGATGATCAGGGGAAATTTGCAGAGGAAAAAAAAAGGGAGGGACAGGAGGAGACAGGCAGCCAAACAAATTCAAAGTGAGTTTGATGAGTCAGGGTTTCTGTGGGTTTCTTGCACCTCCCAAAGGGCCATTTTCTACTTCCTCCCAGCCACAAGTGTTCTTCATAATTTTTTTTGGAACAGAACATGAGAGGAAAACAAATAAATCAGCTATTCTTAAACATACGTGACAAGCCCAGGCTGAGGCACAGGTGGACTGCAGCCATGCGAGGTCTCTCAGTCGAGGCTGGAGAACTTTGGCCACCCAGCAGTTTTAGCACCGCTTCCAGCCCTCTCTTACTCTTTCACTTGTGTGTTTGTGGTGTTTGGGTTTTTTTGTTTTTGTTTTTTTTTTTTTTTTCCTCCCATTGCCTTCATAGGTAACTCTAAACTAGGCAGGGGAAGAAAAAAAAAAAAAAGGCATTTTGGTGCTACCTTGAAAGCCAGGAACATCGAAACTCCTTCTGTGAAACTGAAACCTCAGGTTTTTGGGAGGGTTTTTTCAGGTGAAGCTTATAAATCCTATGACAAAAGTAGCTCCTGGGCAGCCTGTTGCTGTAGCCCCATCTGGGAGCCCCGAGGTGGCCCTGGGCACCATTGGGGATGGGAGGGCCACCGCACTCTGCTCAGCAGAGGAGAAATGGTGTGCCAGTGCAGCGCTGCTTACGTCGTGCGTCCTGAGGCAGGCGGGTGCTTTGCTAAATGTCAGGAGTGGGAAATTTGGGCAATTAGGGGACAATCTCAGTCAGTTTTTCAAGTCTGTGATTTCCTGATTCCTGGGGGTGCTGGGAATGGTTTGAAAGTGAAATTCAGGTATTGTCTAACAACTCAGAAAGCAGAAGGCAAATAAACAGAAAAGGAGCTTTTAATTAAAGAAATTGCATTGTTGCTAAGCAAAACTCAGTATTTTTGAGGTCCTGGCACATGTTTTGGGGACTTTTGCCTGAGTTTGAGCATGTTGCAAACACGACAATATCCCAAGCCTCTGCTGTTACTATAGTTTTCACTTATTTACCTGTATGCTAGCCACATCTCCCCCAGGTACACTCACAGTCCTGTTTTCCAACAGTCTGGAAAAGAAAGAAGAGTGAGGACAGCAGAGGATATTCTAATTTGGCTCCTGCATATAAGTACTTACATGGGGTAAAAGCTATACCCAGTAGGAATGAGCCGTATGTGGCTCCACACCTCCCTAGCTAAGCAGAAAACCGCTACTGCCCTGAGCTCAAAAAGTTTAAGGAGTTTGGGATTCTTGTTTCTTAGCAAATGCTTTTGAATAGTTCAGAAAATCACTGTAATTATTGTAATAGCTGTAGGCGGAGAAAGAAGCACTCGAAGCAGATCAAAATGGTAACTACATTATAGCAGAGGTGTGCTGCAAACACCTGCGAGTGCCACTCAGTCGACTTCTCTCATAACTCATTTTTAACTAGCTTTTGTGGGGGCGTGAGAATGGGGATATTAGTTTTGCTGGTTAAGTTGATTTTCTATCAAGAGAAGTGAGTGCCAGACCTGACACAAGGAAGCGTGCAGGGGAGAGCGAAGTATAACCATGCCTTTTCAGTGACAGCAAGCTGTGAGGTGGACCTAAGCCACAACATGTAACTTCACCTCGCTGTTTGAGAGACAGATAATCCACTCTTCCAAAACCCCAGCTGATCCTCCTGGCCTCTCTCCCCCCCATCTCCTCCCACACAGGACCTGTTCTGGTTTTCCACTTGCTGAAAATAAGAGCACATTCATATACGAGGATAGATGTAATGTGATGGGCCAACTACACTGAATTGACATTATACGTGTAGCAAGAATAAAGTTCTATAATAAGACATGTTTTTGTTCTATAATAAGACATGTTATTGTGGTACTTGTGTTTTCCGTTTGGCTATTACATGGCATTCGGCTGGATTCCTTTGCTGCATGTTCATTGCTTAAATCACCTAATTGCCATGTTTTACTTTAAATTGCTGAGTACAGAGAAGTTTTTATTTAGTGTTATAACCTCATTTCACAAAGGGTTTGGTTTTTTTAATAACAGTTTTGTCATTTACATTGCTTGTTGCAAGTCTTTCAAGATCTGCCATTTTAACATTTTATTTGTACCAGTTATGGCCGAACCTATAAAATAACAGTTAAAATCTGTTCGTTAAAAATAGAGAAAAATCACAGATTTGGTCAACAGCAGGAACTTAGTTGAGTCACTAAAGGCATGTCTGGAAGCCTGAGGGTGGGGAGCCAGAAGTGGCTGGAGAGCCACCGAACAAAACGCAGAAATGATGGGAGATGTACAAGAATGGGACATTGCTTTTGGGGGAGCTGCTCCACTTGAAGAACCCCCGTAACAAACTTTCAAAGGTTACTGAAAATAAAATAACATGCATGCTCTGAAGGAAAGAGAGATTAGGACTGGTTCTTTCCTACTAGCTTGTCAGCAGGACTCAGTACTGCTGCCCACCTTCCAGCTGGAGACTTGCAGAAATCCTGTGAAGCTCCCAATACACTCTGACTGGTGAGTGGTTAAAAAACCACTCTCTGGGCGTCGTGCTTTAACACCTGTAGCATTTTCCTTCCCAGTGAAACAACTACCTGACAGGTCTGATTTGGACTCAGATGCCCTTGCATCTCCCCTCCTTGCCCCAAGGCACCCTTCCTTTCTTCCCCGAGTCTCCAGGGCTTGGTCTCTCTCCCCGGGGGCCCTGCACCCGACTCCCTTGCCAGAAGCACACTCCGATGTGAGACAAGTCATGCAACAAGGTGTTGCTTGTGAAGGAAATTGAAATTCTGTGAAACGGATTTCTTTAGTATGTACTGGCCTGTTTATAATGACAGTGTCTTGACTCTTTATTACTGATGTAAATAATCAAGCTGGATGTCATGCCTTTATTTATTACCTTTTTTTAATTAACCAAAATGAAAATATTTTCAGGACATGTGGCTGCAATTTTCAAGAGTCCTGTTCTAACCACGTCCTGATTTATTTTACTTTCACACAGACATGTGTTCCTCCTAAGCCATATGTTTCTCTGAATAAAGGGAGCGGGCTACATGTTTTCTTATCCATTACAGGCCTTTGCCACTGAAATAACCAGCCTCTTACTGCGAATATATTATTATGTATACGTAATATATTATTAAGAAAACTTAACGGTGGAGCAGGACCGAAAGAGGTGAGCAGACCCGACCGAGAGGGGAGGAGGTGAAGGAGGGTAGTTCTGCGCGTAGAGGTGGGATGCGAGGCTGGGGAGGGCAGAGAGCTGTTACCCCCTGTACCAGCCGTGGGGTTTCACTGCGGTGGGGTGGGATGCCGTGGGGACGGGTGAGGTGGCTGTGTCTGCCGGGGCACCGGGCCTGGCTGTCCCTGCGGCCTGGGCCAGGCACCGCGTGCCGGGAGCCGCGATGCCGCTAGATGTCCCTTGTCACCCTCGTCATCCCTGCGCTGAGGGTATGTATGATGTAGGGTTCTAAAGAAGCCAGTGTTTAAAGCGTTAAATATGGAGAGAAGTTGTGGCTGCCTTAACAAAGTCTTGTATTAGCCTGCGAGGTAATGTGGGCAGCAAGGAGAACGTTACTTCTTCAGCCTCTTTTCACTTAATTTCCCAGCGAAAGAGACTCCGTAGGGAGGTGTTTGTTCTGAAGGGGTATTTCCACCAGGGCCAATCAATATTTCCTGGTGAAAAGAAGTCACACTAGGAAATGCTGGTTTGGTGAGCCCAACACCGTGGCTTTGGCTGACTTTTGCCAACTCTGACACCGGCGTGCGAGGTGGGGTCCTGGCAGCCTGCATCGGCAGAGCCGGTGGGGAAGGGGGGCAAGTAGGTGTGGGCTTTCCTTGCACCTTCTTGGGGATTTTGACATTTTAGGCATGTTTATATTGAAAAAGGCCAGAAAAAGAAGTCACTTCTGTGAAAAGCTGCTGGACCCAAAGCACTTTCTACTAGCTGGGGAGGGGCGAGGGGGGGAATACGTGTTGGGGGAAAGAACTGGGGAAGTCCCTGCTGACTGGAGATTAGCGAATGTGACACCCATCTTCAAGAAGGGCCGGAAGGAGGACCCGGGGAACTACAGGCCTGTCAGCCTGACCTCGGTGCCGGGGAAGCTGATGGAGCAGATCATCCTGAGTGCTATCACACGCCATGTAGAGAATAACCAGGGGATCAGGCCCAGCCAGCATGGGTTCAGGAAAGGCAGGTCCTGCTTCACCAACCTGATCTCCTTCTATGATAAGGTGACCCGCCTAGTGGATGAGGGGAAGTCTGTGGATGTTGTCTATCTAGACTTCAGTAAAGCCTTTGACACGGTTTCCCACGGCATTCTCCTGGAGAAACTGGCTGCTCATGGCTTGGACGGGTGTACTCTTCGCTGGGTAAAGAACTGGCTGGACGGCCGGGCCCAGAGAGTGGTGGTGAATGGAGTTTACTCCGGTTGGCGGCCGGTCACAAGCGGTGTTCCCCAGGGCTCGGTGTTGGGGCCAGTTCTGTTTAACATCTTTATCAATGATCTGGACGAAGGGATCGAGTGCACTCTCAGTAAGTTTGCAGACGACACCAAGTTGTGTGGGAGTGTTGATCTGCTGGAGGGTAGGCAGGCTCTGCAGAGGGACCTGGACAGGCTGGATCGATGGGCTGGGGTGAATTGTATGAGGTTTAACAAGGCCAAGTGCAAGGTCCTGCACTTGGGCCACAGCAACCCCATGCAACGCTACAGGCTTGGGGAAGAGTGGCTGGAAAGCTGCCTGGCAGAGAAGGACCTGGGGGTGTTGGTTGACAGCCGCCTGAATATGAGCCAGCAGTGTGCCCAGGCGGCCAAGAAGGCCAATGGCATCCTGGCCTGTATCAAAAATAGCGTGGCCAGCAGGACTAGGGAAGTGATTGTGCCCCTGTACTCGGCACTGGTGAGGCCGCACCTCGAATACTGTGTTCAGTTTTGGGCCCCCCACTACAAGAGGGATATTGAGGTACTGGAGCGCGTACAGAGAAGGGCAACGAAGCTGGTGAAGGGTCTGGAGCAGAAGTCTTATGAGGAGCGGCTGAGGGAGCTGGGACTGTTTAGCCTGGAGAAAAGGAGGCTGAGGGGAGACCTCATCGCTCTCTACAACTACCTGAAAGGAGGTTGTAGAGAGGTGGGGGTCGGTCTCTTCTCCCAGGTAACAAGTGATAGGACAAGAGGAAATGGCCTCAAGTTGCGCCAGGGGAGGTTTAGACTGGATATTAGGAAATTTTTCTTCACCGAGAGGGTTATCAAGCATTGGAACAGACTGCCCAGGGAAGTGGTTGAGTCGCCATCCCTGGAGGTATTTAAAGGACGTTTGGATGAGGTACTTAGAGACATGGTGTAGTGGTGGTTTTTGGCAGTGTTAGGTTTATGGTTGGACTCGATGATCTTAAAGGTCTTTTCCAACCTATATGATTCTGTGATTCTGTGATTCTGTGAAATTGATCTCAACATGGTCCAGACAGAAGCCAAAGAAATAATAAATAAAACATTTCCTCCTCTTTGCAGGCTGCTGATGGGCAGGAGATCACCTGCTTCATGTGAGCTGGGAGAGCTGCAGTTGGCCATCAGACACCCAGCAGGGACCCAGCCCTGTGGGGACAGCAGAAGCCACATGCCAGGCTCCTAAGGGTGGTCCCCAGGGCCACCTGTCCCCTTCCCTGTGGATCAGCCCAGGCTCAGCCCCTCCACCTCACTGGTGCAGCTGTAGCCCCAAGGGCTCAGTGTGCCCCTACAGAGAGGGGAAAGGGCTGGAGGGAGAGGGAGCAGCCTCTGAGGGAGCTAGGCTGGTGTAGGCATGTGGCACGGAGCAGGCAGAGCTAAGACAAGGGTCTGCAGGCTCTTGGAAGCTGTGCCAAAGGGGGCACAGCGAAACCTCCCAAACCTGCTTCCACCTGGCTTCCCAAAACCTCTCCTTATTCTTCCCAGCCCCTGCGTCACCCAGCACGTGCAGCCCCACGTGGAGCCCGCACTGCTCAGCCACACGGTTTGTGTTTGCCATGTGGCTGGACTGTCCCTCCGGCCAGCTGTGCTGGAACTGCTGTGCCGGGGGTGCTCTTGCCCCTCCAGACCAGTTTGGCAGCTGGGTTAGGAGGGCAGCCGCCAGCCACGGGAGTGTGCTGGCCTCTCCTGCAGTCCTTTAAGAGTTAATTCCTCCCTGTGCCCTAGGCGTGTGGCCATGTTTTCACTGGAGTGGAAGCTGTGTTTCCATATGTCCCTAACTCCCACGGTTGGCACCTTGGTGCGGACATCTGCACCGCTCGGCATGCCCGTGCCCTTGCAAAGGCTCTCCTGAACTTGTGTTGGGCAACTCCTCCTGCCCCTGGTCCCCTGCAGTGCCCCATGCACCTTCTGCAGCTACCACTGCTGCATGCATAGGGGGTGTGCATGTCCCCAAACTGCCCCGAAGCAACTACACCGGCTTATCTGCCCAGACAATATCTAGCATGTTATGAATATTTCTTGAATATAAGTAATAGCTGCCGTACTGTAATCTGTTTCTTAGGATGTGCTGCTGCGGTGCATGGTTGCACGAACCAAGCTGTTGTGTATCCAGAGTCATATCTGCCTGCCTGAATGACAGAAATGCAGTATTTGCTGCTTTCTTTTTCATTTAAACCTGCAGGAGCCTGTAGCACTCATCCTCCTCATGCACCAAGGTACCCACATGCACCGCTTGCCAGTTGAGGACTTCTTCACTACGTAACGTCTGAGCAAATCTCTTAATAACAGAGGGACTACACACAGATTATTGTGATCATAATTTGGCTGACATAGCCTTTATTACCAATGGTGATGCTGGAGATGGAAAACCCAGCTTGAGTCTCAGAACGCTGCTGAAAAGTAATAAAATAGAGAGGAACAAAATCTGTGAGTGTATTTGCTATGAAACCTTTGAAAAACACAAAAGTGGAACCCTGCCAATGCTATTGCTGGCAATTTTTCAGAGCGGAGCCTCACTCTGAGGTAGGATTAAAAGTGGAAGTGCATTTTGTGTCTCTGACATTAGTATCATGTTGTTGTGTACAAATGGAGGGTTTACAGTCATTTGACATTTGTTGGTTTCTATTGTAATTATTGTGTGCTGCTCTTACACCTTCGGAGTATTTTTTAATATCTTCCGATGGTAGAATAATTAGAAAATAACTTCAGCTAGCGTAAAAAAAAGGTGTCTATTTTGCTAACGCAAAGAACTGACAAAAGAACCACTTCAGTGGAAGTGCCCTTATAAAAATGGAGTGGTGTTGTCGTTTTTCTTTGTTGAGAACGTTGGCAAAGGGAGGCTGGCTTTTACGTACTCTCTTTTGTTCATCCCTGGTCAATGGCAGAACTCGCAGCTAAATTCTGGTGGCAGAAACTTGTCTGCTGTTAGCTGAGAATGAGATAATACCATGTACAATCATAACAAAAAAAAAATCCCTAACTCATAGCTTGGATTTTGAATACCAGAATGAGCCTTCAGTACTAAGAAATGAACCTGCAGTACTAAGAATACAGAAAAAGCTATTAAAATTTTTTAAACATAAAAAGAGCCACTTGATAAAATCAGTAGCAAATAAAAGAGGAATGTAAATGTAATTTTCAATTATTTATTTCACTCCCTCTCTTTTTTCATGTTAATATATCCTTGGCTCCTAGTTCACAACCGCACACTAATTATAAATGTAAGAAAACCCTAACTTTTTACCGTGCTAATTAAACTGTATGTCACACAGACATTTGGGGAGAATTTCCCATGCTTTCCAGTGCGAATGGAAGGAAAGAGCAGCGGTGCTCACTTTAAACTGGATTTTTTTTCTAGTACCTTGCAAAAAGGCTTCATTGTATTTTGATTAATCCATGCTTGGTCCATCTCGGGTGTTTCCATGGAAACAGAATTTGTTTCCTTGATGGCAACTGTTAGGCTGAGGAAGGCTCCTCGCTGCACAAAACCACTCCAGCTCCTCAAGAACTACTTGTTGGAAATTTAATGTGCATAAACAAAACTCCCAAATTCCTCCGTACTATTATTGTTGTCGATGCTAATAGAGAACTGTTTTCTTAATGATACACAGTGGTGCCTTTTCACCCACGAGAAAATAGAATTACAGTAGTATTCTTTCCACTGCAAGAGAGCACTTTTCCTGGTCCAGAAAAAATTAGCCTGCAAACCTTCCAGAATTAAATTTTAAGAGTTCTGATGTGTGAATATTTAGTTCTGCATCCACATAATTTGGCTTAATGGCTGTTAACATTTAACTAATCTTGTTTTGCAGGTTGTCAAAAATTTGAACAAATTATTCTTGTGTGTCACAATTTGGGTTGTGGAGTTTGGTGAGGGGGTTTTTTTGTTTGGTTTGGTTTTGTTGGTTTTTTTCCCCCAAAGAAAAAAATACTCTCTTAATGCATACTACTGTGATATTTGGAATAGGTTTTGAAAATCAACCAACAGAGGGAGCATTTGTGTGGTATTATTAATTTAACCAAGTGGTTAGAAATATGACCATCATTTCTCCCAGTATTTTTGGACAGTATATTTGTTGTGTAAAATTATTAGGATTCTTGACCATTTGTAAAAATAGAAAAAGTTTTGGTTTGGAGTGTTTTAGTTTTCAAAAAATCCAATCTTAACTTTTGCTGACAGTGCAAGTAGCTATTTTAAATTGATTGTCAGGTTTATTGTTTGGAAAACTGGAAGTTTTAGACCACAGTGTATTTACTATTTTGGTTAAAAAGTAATTATTGGTTAAAAATACATAGAGGAAAACAGTTCAAACACCTCTAATTTATATTTGCCTCTTATTACAGTGACATTTAGGAGTGCCACCCAGACTTCAAAGTCCCATCATACAAGAGTCTGTAAAAATACAGAATGTAAATATTTTTCTTACAGTGATGCCCTGACACTAGTGGTTGTATAAGTCAGGGCAGAGAGAGAAAAAAATCTATTGATTTGTTCATCTTTTTTTTTGTTTCGTCTTTGTTCATCATGGCAGGGAATCTGCCAAATGGAAAAAGGAAAATCACTTTGAGAGCAAAACACAGTTTTCAAACTTCTTCCAAGGACACACTGAAAACAGAAATTATATATCAAGCTAGAGAAAAAAGCAGAAGCCTCGGTATTTCTTGGTACCTCTTTTATGTGTTCGCTATTAGAATCTGTTTAATAATAATAATAATAATGATAATAATAATAACAGCAACAATAATAATACTTTTTTGCACCCTGTGCTCTACCCTAATCTCTTAAGCTGTTGGGGCACTGTTACTTTTAGCTGCTATAACTGCACTCTATAATACTTCTCTGTTGTCAGCACGAGGTGTGAAGAGACGGCTGCCCTTCGCAATGCCTCAGCAGATCCGAGTCAGGTACCCGCCTGAATGACACGGGAGGCTGTGCAACACTTTAGAACAGGACAGAAAAGTGAAATAACTGAGGACACCAGGGCCCGGCGGCAACTACTTGAGTGAAACTTGATGAGGGTTCAGGGCTGAACATCCCTCTTGGCTGGGAAATGTGACAATGCCCAAAGTGGTCACGTAGTCAGGATCTGGTGGTGATGTACCACAAGCGTGACTTTGGAGAACTGTGTTGGCCAAAGCCCAGGGTTTCTTTGAAGACAATATTTCTCCTCTACAGGTGGGGCTGCTTTGATAAGTGCTCATTTTGAACATCACGAGAATCATGCGGTAGATACTTGGTGTTAGTAAGATCTTCTAGTTAGTAAGATTTTTTTTCCTTGATATTGCTTTCCCTGCTGATTAAATTGTGATGTAACTATTTGTTTTCATTTTTCCTACCCTCTAGAAGGAGTGACCCCAGGAACTTGCGGTGTCTCAGGCTCTTGGGGTCGGGAAGGCACAGAACGATATTAATGGCATTAACACCATCTTAAAATTAGGTGGGGAGCGGTGCAGTCTGCAGCACTGCCATGTGCGGCAGAGGGAGAACCCTATTTATACACCAGCAGGCTATTCTGGGTGTGCTAACACTGGGAGTGAGCAGCTGTGAGAAAAACAGAGAATAAGTGATAGCACACTCTGAAATGGAAATCATAGCAAAGCGCCATATGTGTTGACTAAGTAGTACCGCCAGCACCCTCGTTTCAGTGCTCTGAAGAGATAGCTTCCAATTTGCTTGATGAATTTTTACAAAATTGCTGCACCACACAGAAATCTCCAGAAGTCTCTGGAAATGCAGCCGTCCTGACCCGTACACGGCACGTGGGACAGCGCTGCTCAGCAAAACTCAGTCTCGAACGCTGCTGGAAGACCAGGCAAGACCTGAAATATTTGCCTTCCTCATTGCAGACCTCATTAACAAATGTACGTACCATCCCCTGGGAATGCAGTTTCCTAATCATGAGGTTCTTATGTGAGCACCATGCGGATGGACTCCTGCTTGCAGGACTCACGCATTGCAATGTTTACCTTCACCTCTTAAAGCTTTAAAACAAATATGAGAACTGAATACGTATTCCCTGGACAAGGCTGCTTTTCCACACAGTTTGGTTATTTATTTTCCTACCATGACACTGGTTATTATCAATAGTTTCCCTTCAGTTTTGTTCTCGGGCTCTTTAAAGATTTTAGAAGCTCCTGTGAGTCCGTGTCTGTCTGTGCAATGGAGTAACCCCTGCTGAGCCGTGGACACAGCAGTAATGCCGCTGCGGCACGTGTATGTAGCCAAGGGCAAGCCAGGACTTGCATTAGCGGAGACCTGGGGTGGACTTCCTAAAATTTTTGAATGAAGCAGGCTCCATTTATGCCTGTAAATAGAAGCCAGCCTATTAAAAGCAGTTAGGGCTCCATTATGGCCTCATCTCTCAAACCGCTCTGCACTCCACGTGGCAAAGCCTTGAAAATCCAGCAGTTGTTGAACGCTCTGGCTGCACCGCAGGGGCTAAGCCCTTCTCAGCGTGGCAGCTCCAGGCACCAGCTCAGAGGCACTTACTGCAGTCCTGGATGCAGCTGCAGCCGTGTGTCCATCCTGGCATGGCCTCCCACATTGCCTGGTCCGGAGAGCCGGTGGCACGTGCCGCAGCCCCGCGGTAGCCATGGCCGCACTCCTGCTTCCCTCCTCCTTCCTCCCCCCTGCAAATCCTGGCAGAAATCACTCCTCAGACCAGGCATTGCTGCAAGCACGTCTGAGGGCTCCATCCTTTCTGCATGTGCATTGCTCTGCCGGCGTGCCTGGTGGTGTCTCAGAAATGTCACCATGCTTTCTGTTATTTCCCATGGGGGGGGAACAGGCTGTTCCCTGCCCAAAAAGCCTAGGAGCACACGGACTTACCCACTGCCTGCATGCTCAGGACCCTGGAGTGACCTAGGCCAGAAGGTATTTGACAGCTTTAGTCTTCCCCACCCGCCATCTTCATTAATTTTCATTTTCCAGCTCAGGTTCGTGTAGCTGTGCATAACAGCACATTGTACATCTAATATCAGAGGTTCTTCCAGTAACTCCAGTGTTTAATTAACCCTGGTGTAGTCAATCAGATTCAGTGTTATACAAGTATGTATGGAAGATCGATTTGACCTAAGCGCTTAGCTATGATGAGTGCTCTAAAGATAATGGAAGGCCGAGACATACATAAAGTTGATAAGGGGGATTCATACTGGAATGTGGAACGTCTAATCAAGAATTACTGTCCTTGGGAGTAGAGCACATCCTGGAGAAATATGTAAGCTAATTAAGATGGTTTTGGACAATCTGAAACTGCTAGCAGAAGTGTGATAAGGAGCACCCTTACGTGAACTATCCTCAGTATAGTACTAAAAATCACACCCCTTGAGCTGGAGACCCCGGCCCAAGCAGAGACCCCCTCACCTTTGAGCGTGCACAGAATAATAAAGTAGTACTGTAGCTTTAAGATTGAGACAAGTAAATGTAGACCAACAGAAAACGGCTTTGCGTAATTCCTTATGCATATGCATAACTAGACTGTATAAATATTGTACCTGCATGTATGAGCGGTGTGCTAGCTTTGTGCAATTACCACCTAGCACCCGGCTCTGTGCAAAACCAGAAATAAATCGAAATAAATAGGCTCTGTGTGCCTATTGGGTGTTGCACACCACGGAACAAACTCAGTTTGTGAGACAACACTGGCAGTTTTGCTGTTTATTAGCTTCTCAAAAAATGTGTGCATTTGTCTTGTGAGGAAGACCAGGTAGATGCCAGAGGAACTCATCCTGCCAATTTATTCTTCTGGATTATTTGAAAGAAAATTCAAACAATTTTTTGTGCTTTGGTTGCAGAATAAGGTGTGGGTCAGAAGCAGCTAAGTCCTATTTTCAAAACTGAGATGTCTAAAGATGTCTAACAGCATGTGTCTCACCGAAAATCCCTAGGAGGCAGGTACATAGTACAATTTCTAACAAATCTGAGGATCTAACAGTGCTGTGAGCAACCCATGAGATTTCCAATTCTGTAATCGGTTTAGGCATCCAACTCCCACTGGTAGTCGAGGTTGTGTGTCTTACCATGGCTGTTTAAAGGTCATGCTTAAAGGTTAAACACAAGAGGTTTCTTGCTGGCGTTGATGAATTGGAGTAATTGGCTGTCATGAGGCAGCAGCAGCAGTGCACAGGAAGATTGTCAGTGGGAAGGTGCCCTGGTTGAAGTTAAGCACAGGGTTTGGGGCCACAAATTTGGAGGACTCTACAGATGCTGCTTTCATCTTAATTGGCTTCTTATTTGGGATTGTCATCTTCCAGCTGGTAAACTCACAGATCATGGAAATCCGAGGTGAAAACCAGGGCACTGAAACCAGCTCCCGAGCAAGATTCCTCTCATGGCTCAGATTCCTCTCACCTCGCCGTGGGCGAAGAGCACTGGTGCAAGAACAGTCGTTCCCACGAAGAACCACAGTTCAGAGACCAAAATTATAGGCACATGCACATCGTTGTGTGGTTAATCGTGAATGTGCGGAGCGCATTTTGAAAATGTTGCATAATGTAATTACTAGCTTCTGTGCTGCAAACTCCTCAGGGAAATTACTGTTGTATGAATGTACACATTAGCCATATGCCCATTGTATTTAATGTTCTGTTCAGGAAAAAATAGGTCCGTTGATAATTTGACCTAAGTTCACAGTTTGCTTATGGGTCATCAAATTAGTCAGAACTGTATTTGGTGAACTTTAAAGCATAGTTATTTTAGGGCCCATAATGGGATTTGCATGTTCTGGCTGAAGGAAACAAGCTCCATGACTTTTTTTTGACACTGGTAAAATATTCTATCCTGGCACCTTCAAAAGTAGGTAATGCTTTTGCATGCCTCCAACTCAAGAACCCTAAGGAGTCATTAATTTTTCTAAGCATCCATTCTTTGAAAATTGGTTGCTTAAAAGTGCTGTGAGCTGAGTACCCAAAACGGCTTTGAGTCAGAATAACTGAGGTCAGAAGGGACCTCTGGAATCATCATTCTTCAAAAGCTGTTGCCATGCCAGGGGAAAGGAAATAGCTTAGAGACCTCTTGGTGATGGTGCTTGAAAACACAGTGTGTATGAAGAAAAGAGAAATTACAACCTTAAAAAAAAAAAGGGGATAAAAAAAAGAAAATTCTAAACACAAAGTATCAAGTGGTCTTTGATCTGCTTCATTCTAAGCTTTCTTAAGAGTTGTCCTATTCCATATTCAGACTTTTTGTCCTTGTTTTGCCAAGTGAGTTTATGCATAAGTTCAGACACCTGGGAAGATTATGAAAGTTCATAGGTCCAGATCCTTGTTGCCATCCTTGATCCCTTAGCCATCTTGCGCTCAGTTACTTCTGCAGAGTTTCTCATGGACTGTGAGCCATGGCTGTGTGCTCAAGGTCTTTCACAGACTCAAGAACAATCTGTGGAAGTGCCAAATGGGGCACTAATGGGCCTTAAAGACCCTGATCAGCTCCACCTGGGGCTTCCAACCACACCACGGCCTGGGGCCATTTCAGTTCAGCCTGTGGCTGCTAGTCTTTTTCTGTGCTCTGCTGTGAGGTGATGGTCTCCAGTCCCCTCTCCTAGGTAGCTCCTTGTCCTGGCTTATGCCTTGCTGAGCTGTAGACTGTCAATGGACACCATTAGCATCCTTCCATGTTCAGTGTTGTAGATCTGCGTCCCTTGGTGAGGGCCTGGATGGTGGGGGGAGACCTTTGGCTCCTGCTTAATCCCCTTTGTGGGTCAGCCATGCAAGTGCCTCTCTGGCAGTGAGAGGCTGGTTCCCAATCCAGTTTCCTCCAGGATGGTGATCCGACTGTTGTTACCTGCTATTACTTAGCGTACAGGTCAGTAACTATTTTTATATCCTGCACCTGGAAACTTTTTAAGGCAAAATCAACTGCTCTAACCTCCAACCCATATTGTTCTTATGCTCATTTTTGTTTATCATAACTTGTATGTTTTACTATATTTTGTGTTTTAATGGCCAATAAGCATGTTTCGGTGCTATGCCATCTGGTAGCTCGTGCTTTATTGTGAAATCTAAGAATTTTTCCAGTGAATGGGAACCTCTGCATTTTGTCCCAAGGGTCAAACATCCTGGTTCTTTTTTTTTTTTTTTTAATTGTTAGTTTAATGTGTGTTTGATGTCTCCTTTGTTGACAAGAAAATTTTCATCCAGTTGTGCCTAAATAAGTTTCCTTGGATGTTAAGTAGGTTAGCTCTGTGCCATCTGAAATACCTTAAAAAGAAGGTCTTAATTCACTTCAAATAAAGCTTATTTAATCTTTTGCAGCCCTAAAACTTCAGACTTCAAAACCAAATTCTATGTTTAACTTTAGTTTCAAAAATCTTCTGTAATCAGAAGTCTAACTCAAATTCCAGGTTTTATTTTGCTTCTCATTTAGCTGGAAAATGTTATTGGGTGCCTATAATGTGTGTCTTTGATCCCGAGACAGTCGTAAGCCACATGAAAGTTAGTAGGCTTTCATGCCAAACATTCCTGCTTACACTTAAAAAAAAAAAAACAACCCCAAACAAAAACCCAATCACTTTTTTTATAGAAAGCAGTAACAAATAAAGGAGGGATTGCTGGAGGCTCTTGGCAGGACCAAGCAAAGCTACGTGGCCTACATAACTTCCTTGGCTAAAGGTGCAAAGCTCGGGATGATGGTTTTGCAGGCTCAAGGTATGTTTGCGCAGTATTCTGCAAACCTGGGTTTGTTCAGCACTCCCTGCCAGCTGGCCAGGAGGGAGCCAGCTCTGGTGTGAAATTGCCGTAGCCTGTTGGATGTGGTACATGCTGGAGATGCTAAGATCCGTCTCTTTGCTGAGTTCGTATGTATGCAGGCTGGGGGCTGCAGGCTGGCACAGTGCTGGTTTGGAGCAGCCCCAGGGGAGCGGCAGCAGGGCTGCTGGCGGTGCTCTTCTCAGGGCTTCACTGGTGAACCTCAACGCGCTTTTTGCAGGGTGTTTTGTTTCGGTGGGTACGTAAGATAACAAAAAGCTTTCTGTGGGGGAAAATCAATCAGCTCTTCGGAGACCTGGTGAAAGAGGCCTTCCTGACAAAGGTCCGCTTCATGGTTGTCCCCAGCGTCTTGCGGGGCTGTTGTGTCTGAGCACTTCCAAGCCACGTAGGGTGCGTGTTTCACAGCTGTCCTATGAAGTAGAGCTGACTTGCAGATCATCTTTTGTGTACGTCTTAGCCTTGGCCTGCAATGTACTTGGTGACCCTCGAGACGATGTGTGCGGTCGGTTTTGTGTTGGGGTTGTGAGGGAAAAGGGTGTGCTGAGGGCTGATGGGGCACTCGCGTGGGTGGTGAGAGAAGAGCATGCCCCAAAGCTGGTGTAGGATGGAGTCACTGCAGCCTTCTTACAGCTAGGTCTTGGGAGAGACTGGGTTTGGACTCAAGGACTGTGCAGAAACTTAAGCTGCTAACACTGAAAAAAGTGTGATTGCATGCGAACTGTGGTGTTTCAAGGGCATATCGTTTCCCCCTGCCTTTGTGGCTCATCACAGAGCCTGTTTGGCAAGAGGCAGACTTCCCAGCTGAAGGCTATTTTCCAATCTAACTTTTGGGTTCTTCTCCAAGGCCTAGGAGCCCTAGGGCAATTCACAATAAAGGTCATTACAGTTTTGTTCAATATGAATTTATCTTTATGGCCCTGCTCTCCAGAACTGCTGAAATGATAGCTGAAACAGGAAAAAAGCCTGGCAGAATCTCTCCAAATCTCTGATCCTTACATGCAGTATCTACCATCCTTGCTCATACGTGACAAGAAGTGATTTCTTCTCCTGCACAAAGGGAGCCCTTTGTTCATGAAGAAGTTTCCATAAGAGCTGAAAATGTTGGGTTTTATTTTTTCAAGCAAAAAAAAGTTCCTTGCATAAGTCCTCTTACTGGCATTGAGAGAACATCTCTGAGCTATTAAAACATGTGTGACCAGGGCCTGGGCATGGCCACCCGGCATTGAGCTTGGCATCAGCAGCGCCAGCACCAGCAGCTCTCTTGCTCTACCTGTGTGCTGTCCCCCGTCCTTTCGGTCACCCCGGCCAGTGCAGGGCACGGGGTGGAAGAAAACCACCGGTGCTGCTGAGGAACAATGTGCGCAGGGGGAACGAGCTGTTGGAAACTGCCAGAGCTGATACTGCCACTGAAAAGGAAATTAATGGTCAAGCTAAGCCTTAACCCACTGCATGCAAAGGGGGCTTAGCTTTGGTGGTGCAGTGGTCGGAACCATTTTTGTTACAGCTTTGAAACAGGGCTAATGCTCTTTCTCCTGTTAACACAAAGAGATACAGCAATGATCCCAGTGCTGAAGGCTGGGTGAATTATTATGCTGGCTGACGATGGGGTTGTACTCAAATTCCGGTGGTAAGTCACTGAGAAAATGAGTTTAGTTTCATCCTAGGCCTATTTATTTCCACCACACTTGGACTGAATCACTTTTGGGGACACTTAAGAATATTTGTGTTCTATAAAATGGCACAAGTAATAGATTTATGAAGGTATAATACACTGGTTTGAGGCTTTCAGTGACTCACATGCCTTATGACTGTCTTCTACATAAAACATTCATAAGATAAAATCTATGTAATTCATTTCCCACATCTTACCAATAGTGTGAAACCACAGTCATCCAAAATGCAAAATATTTGTTATGGCATGCAAAATTCCCACTTTGTCCTGTGATTTAGATGTCAATTCATTCTAACTATAATTATTATCCATCACTCTGAGTTATTGCTTGTTAATGATGTGTTTGTTTCTTTGATTAAAGGGTTTAATGTCAATATATGTTGCAGTCACAGTTTATCTCAGACTTCTTAATCACCGTAACAGCCACCACAATGTCTTGTCAAGTAAATCCCATTTTGAGCTTTTTGTCCCTGAGGGAATGAATTTTCAATTAAATTATGCTTTTAAAATTTTGGAGTATATTAATGTGGCTTATCATTCTCCCCAGCACAAAATAGCTTCCAGCAGCCCTCAGATGACCGGTTCAGCATTTCTTCAGCCTAAAGCAGGGTTCTCAACACCAGTTTGTTCTTGATAATGTCACTGGACACGAGGCTAAAGGCAGGAAAGTTGGATATTTGTTGGTGTAGTGTGCGAGTCTCCCAAAACAAAGATTCTGCGACTTGAAAGCAGCTCTCCTGTTAATTTTATCATCTCCTTGTGCCTCCCAAATTCCGATCTGCACTGGCACTGCAGGGCTGACCCTCTGAAAAATGTCACAGTTATCTGCTTTTACACTCAAGCTTGTCTACAGGCAAAAATAGTGCTGCTTGAAATCTCCTGCTATCTGGCAACGCGTGTACGTGATCAGCGTCCTCTATTCTTGCATAACTTTAAAGGGCATTGACTGGAAATTTTTTTTTTCTTTTTTTTTTTCTTTTTCATATTAAGCAGAGGGCTACTCCTCTGCTGGGGAAGGTGCTTGGTGGCACTTCTGGGTTCCTTATCGAGCACTTGTAGCAATGCAGGGCTGGTCTCTGTGCCCAGCATGAGGCATAGTCTGGGTAGTCAGCAGCTTCACAAGTGGGACCAGGGCAGAGAGAAGGGGGGTTTTGTAGATATATCTAAAGCTAATTTAACTTGAAACTTGCTTGGGTATTTGTAGCAGGGAGTTCAGCACAATCTGTAAAACTCACCGAAGGAGACGGGTAAATATCTGGGACGCTAGTGATAGTGTCCCCGGTTTCTGTGGTTAAATTGCTTTCAGTGCTCGAACTTGCTAGGGTGAAAGTAGCTTGGATAGGTCAAAGTGAAGTGCAGACAGGGCCAGTAAGATCTAGTTTCTTATGTTACATGGTAAAAATTCTTTTCCACAACTCACTTCTGAAATTTGCTTTTAAGCGTGCTTGTTCCGGGATCAGCTGTGTACTCCAGAGCACAACTGCTTCAGATGGTTGGTGGAACGAGACAGTGTATGTTAAACTGTCACCAGCCATATTTTGTCTATAGGCCTACTCAGTCAGGGTATAAGGGTGATGAAGGCACGCGTTCCTTACAACAGGGTATCTGGACCTCAATTTCCTACCAGAACTGTCCAGCATTTGGTAATCCATAATTCAAAAATCAAGTTATATGTGCATTTAATACATAGCAAAACACAGAGTAATTTATTTCTTGCTACTTTTTTTCTGCTCTACATAGGAAACATCTCTGAAGAGTGGGCTTGCAAGGCTTGTTTTCCACTCCCCTAGTTATCAGTGACTGGTGTGGCAGGCATGAAGGGGTGTAGCTGTGCAGCCCCCTGCTTGGAGGCTGCTTTGCGTGGGGTCAGAGTCTTCTGTACTTTGGCAGAGGGGCAAGAATCTCTCTAGTTGCCATTGCCAGGCAGCAAGCTCTTCTCCCCTGTGCAGTCTTCCACATCACATACCTGTGGGTCAGTTATTCAGTGAGCATTAATCCCTAAATATGAATAGGAGAGGCCTCTCTCTACTATTTTTCACTCATTTTAAAAAAATATATTTTGCTTTTTCACGAAGGTGTTGTGCAGGAAAGAACATCTGCATGTTCCTGTCCTGTACCTTCAGCACTCACCACCTCCAGTGTCCTGTCCTCTCTAGATCCCAAATGTCTCTGCAAAGTTATCTGCACTACAGCTCCTCGCTCCTTTCCTGCCATGTTCAGTTTTTATTCTTATGACAACCTAAACTTAATTTCAACTGATCTGGGTTAGGTACCTTTGATGGGAAGTTAAACTTTTTAAAAAAATATATAAAATTTTCACTTGCTGTTTGACAAAGGCTCAGTAAATCATGTCAGTTTTCCTCTGCCTCCACTTCAGATAATTCAGCCTTCATTTACCATCCTTACCCCATAAAAAACTGGGGGGGCTTGGGTTATCCTGAGTGTCTTCCCCCAAAAGCCACACAGAGGGTGGTGAGCCTGTGAAGCACCCAGGCGGTTTGGAGCACCATTCATAAATTGCATCTCCAGTGACATCCCAGGAGCAGCCTGGGGTCATTCAGGGGTGTTCTCCCAGCTCTTCCCCAAAATTTTGCAAGGCACCCTAGTTTAGACTAGACTTTGAGGTTGCAGTGACCGTGGTTTACGTCTGCACAGCTACAGGAGAAGCCGTGCTGCAGTGCTTTCCTGCTGTGCCTGTAGGTACCCACTCTTCCTTCGCCTCTCTGGGATGGGACCCAGGCCACGCACTGAAGAGCTGTCCTACTTCCTTACTACCGGTCGTGCCGGGGTGACAGGCCTAGCTGCCCTTGGCACCTACGTGATACTCCTCCCTGCAATGGTTACTGCTCCTTCCAAATGGCTGTTTAAAAAAAAAAACAAAAAAAAACCCAAAACAAACCTTTCACCAAATACATATTGCAGATAATGGAAGGATTAAAGCCCCTTGGGCTCTATCCAGCCGGTGCTTGCTTACAGCTCAGCCCATTTGTCAGGGTCAGTATGTCTACCAGACCATCTTCCAAACAGGCAATATGTTCTAGTCAATTAACTAAGTGCCAGAAATTTTAGCAGATGATACAACCTGAAATGGCAACTTCTGATTAAGGTTTCTGGAGACATCCAAGTCTGTGGACTCAGTTCAGGTATGAGAACCCTTGTTGAGTATTGCCTTGTGTGTGGTAATTGCAGTCTCAATGATGACACCTCCCAGTTGATAAATGTGGGGGGGTTGGGGATTTTTTGTTTAGTTTTGTGGGTTGGGTGGTTTTTTTTCCACATTACACCTTAAGTATTGCTATTTATTGATCATAAGGAGACCAGTTAGTTCTTTAAAACAAGAAAGGTGCTAACCACATTACAGGCATTGTTAGAATTGTGCAGGGGCAGCTCTTACCATATGGATAGTGGGCTCTGTGCTCACCAGAGCTGTAGAAGTCTGGGTAAAATCTGACTGACTCTTTTCTTATTCTTGCACTAAATGTGAACGTTGTGTGCACTAGCAGCAAGCCTGGTATTACACCACACCAGGAATGGAAGTATTTTGCAGCTATGCAGCAGCAAACCCTGTGTGTATGAGGGGGGACACCCACCAGCCAAAAAGCATGAAAGCCACTACTGGAATTTTCTTATAAGCAGTAATAATTTCCTTCTTGCTTTTATAGCATGTTGTGCTATAAGGCACATGCAGGACATTAGATGTGTATTTGAAAAGTATCACAGTTCTTTTTTTTTTTTTTTCTCTTCCTCCAAGTCTTCATTACCTGCCATCAATTTTTTATCACTGATCTGTAGTAGAGGCTTCTATTCTTCCACAGTTCTGTAGATAGAAGTCAGTTATTAATTTATATGTATTCGTTGATCTAGCAGGAATGGACAGGGTTATATTTCACAATTGTCAGGGCTGCTGTGGTTAGTGATGGTCAAGTCATCTGCCAATTGTCCAAGGTCCCTTTGGCACTGCTTTCCAGCTGTGGCCCTAGTACATGGGATTCACACTTCAGGTTCAGCTCTAAATTCTTGCTTGATATCTTGTAGAAGCTCAGACTGGATTAAAAATTTCTATGGCAGCTAATAGCTGAGCTCTTTTGAAGAGCTGATAATGGCATTCATTGCCCTCAATTTTACTTTTAGGGGAATCCAAGATGGAATCTGAATTCCTGAGATTTCTGAAAGATCCGATAAAAGCTCCCTTGTTTGTCCAGCTTGGGAAAGATTTGCTGATAATTTCATTCCCTTTGCTGAAGCTTCACAGCTTCCAGCTTATTCTTCACCTGTAGAAGTTTTAGTAGCATTGCAGACCAAAACCTTGAACAAGCCAATTGTTGTTCTGCACAAATCAATTCCAAGGCAACCAGTTACTTTGTCAACATCAGTAAATCTTGCCTGGGTTTGCCTTCCAACTCTTTGGATATATTGCAAAATATATTATTGCTGAACCTATTGCTAGGTGTTCCTAAATCCACTTGTCTGATAGGGAAGAGGCTGCCACGTCTCCATGCCCGCAGGCCCAGCTAGCTGTGGGGCTGAGAATGTATTCCCAATAGGTGTGCACACAAACACATGTATACAAGGCACTCGTATGTATACACACAGCCAGTCTCACAGATGAACACAGACAGAAACACACATTGCTCACGCAAATGCAAACAGCAGCAACAGCCTCATTCTGTTCCCCTTTCTGGCTGATGAGGATGAAGGTCTGTTAGTAGGAAATACATACAAATATGCAATGTGGGTCCATCCAGGTAATGGCCTTAGACACTCATTCGACCCTGTAAATGGCCCTTGGGTCATCTCCTCTCCCACTACCTCATGCATGGAAACATATATATTATCCCTCACACACACAAACACATGCACATACATGCAAATGCGTCACTCAGTTGACCCAATGGTCTCTCCAGCATTTGGTCTGGATCTCCTGGCCCCTCTGGTAGCTGGCTCCTCTGTTTGTGTCTCAGAAGCGCACACGTGTGCACCCTGGCTCCCAGGCCACTTACCTTCCTCGCTGGCTGTCCGGCTTGATACTTGCTAGTGATCACACATTGACACGTGCACCCTCACTTGCTGCAGTTGCTGGTGCAACTATGGTGAAGGCTGTGGTGATCTGATGCTACACAAGAGTATTGGCTGACCCTGCTTACATGTGACCAGCCTCCTTTTTCCCGTCTTATCCTTCTATTATACCAAGCACATTTTTCTCCAAACCATCTTGCTCCCTCCCTTCTCCCACCTACAGTTCCTCTGTTAAACAACCCGTTATAAGTCCTGTGCAATCCCCAAATGCTCTTCCCCTGTGTCCCTTAATGAGTCTCATAGTCCCGCAGGTGGTACCCTGCCCCTCTCTGGTGTGGGGTGTCCTCCTGGCCCCTGAGGCTGAGACTTCCTTGGAGCAGGGCCAAGGGCTGGGGCTCCCCTCTCTGTTATCAGGTTATTGATGTTTCCTCTGTGCTCCTTTGTGTTCATGGAAATGAGCCTTAGCCTAACACCTAGCACAGCTCAAAGGCTTCATTAATGATTGTGACTGGTTGGGATGCCTCGTTGGAGGCACCGAGTTGTGCAGGGACTTCACAGTGATTAGTATGTTCCTGATGACAACAGTCTCTGAATTCACCCTAACGGTATTTTTCTGTTGTAAACCACTTTTAGATTATTTGAGAAGCTCAGTTTCCTTGACCGGGTGTTTGGTTAGCTCAAAGCAGAGAGATTTGCCTGCGGTACTCCAAACTTTGCTACGTAACGTAGTCTCCGTCCTGGTTTGCTGTCATAAGTGGTTGTCTGTGGATGACCAAAAAAACTTGCTGAAAAATAACATACACATATGAGTAAATGCTGGTTTTATCTGTTACATATGAGTAAATGCCGGTTTTATCTGTTAAAATTTTTAAATGTTGAATAATGAATCTTCCCTTTCTGTTGCTTGGATTTTGTGGTTGAAGTACTGCACCTTACACTTAGTCATATAATTAGCAAACATAACAGAAAAGTTCGGTAGTAATTAGGTAAGTAAAGAAGCAGTTGTCCAGTAAGAGTTGTAAATAAAGCCAGACCTGATATTTTGCTTGATTTCACCCCCTGCCCTGCCTTCCAGCTTTGTGGAGAAGCAGCCTGCGGGAAAAGTTTCCCATCATCTGAGAATGGGTCAGCCATCTGGTAGAGCCACAGTCCCTTCACTCGCAAAACCAGAGGTTTTGCTGTCCGTCTTCTTCACTGCAACATTTTGTACCTCGCCTCTGCATGTGGCATCTTTCACTTACCCAGTGTTTCATGAGTCCTTTGGATTTTTTTTAGGTACTTGTTTTTCTTCCAGCAAAAGATATATTCTGCCTTGTAATGTAACATCATTAGCACGCTTGGAGCCTGGTGGCTTCTTAGAAATTTCTCTCTTGTCCTTTTGTCAGGGTCATTGCTGTCCTGTTCTTTCAAAACAGTGGCATCAGAAGTGGGTTTTTTGCATATGCTGCAGAGTTTCTGATGGTATTGATCTGTGACATTTTGTCCTTATTCAGATTTTGGCAACAACCAGTACTCAACTGAGATTACAGATCTGAGCTTGTAGATGGAGAATATTCTTTCAGTTCATGTCCTTGGATGACACTAGACTGGCACCAAGATTTTCTGAAGAGATGTGAATCATGCTGCTTCCATTGTTGTTTGGAAAGGCATTGACCTGCTTGTTCCTCCCTCCATAGCTTCATAGCTATCGCTTATGCTTCAAGTTTGCAATGAGTTTGTACAATATTCTGAAATAATTTTCTTTGCTAAGATCAGAGAAGTGCTAGCAGGTATGCAAGCCAAACTGATACTGTGATGCTTGTTTTTTGTTTCAGTGACCATCTGAGAAAAGCAGCTCTGCAGAATCATATCAATAAATCTCTTTGCCTTAATTTTTTCACTTTAGAGGATGCTACCATGGACTAAATGCAAAAAAATCCTAGGTGCTGTGTGAAGGAAGAAAATTTCTCTGGTGTTTTCTATTTTCTACTTTTCAAAACTTTTAGCAATAGGCACGAGAAGCATGACTGAGGCTTTTTTCTTCTTGGGAAATAAATAATGTTTAAAATGAGAATACAAAAAGACTGGAGTTGGGTAATATCTCAGAAAAGATTTCTACAGGATCTGTGACTTCCCGTAATTAATTGCTTTAATTTAATCTAATAATTATTAGATATGTTTTGCAGTCTTTTTTAAAAGCATGAGGAAGACTCTTCTTTGTGTTATATTTATGAATAATTTCAGTTGTCTAGGCTTGGGTTTGAAAAGCCTATGAAAATGCTTTCTTAACAGGCTAAATAAGACTTCAGTTGGCCGCCTTAGTAAGCTGAGTACACCTGAAAATCTCTGTTTTCATTTACGCTGTTTCCCACACTGCTCAGTTTCTGATAATCCAAGACAAATCGTACAGAATATACAGGAAATAAATCATAAAAAGAACAGCAAGAGCACTTGAATTTGATACAGAAAAGGCATTTGATGGTGTAGGATGGCTTGCCACACCGCATACCACAGACACCCTTAGCACCTTCTAGGTTTGAAAGATGACTATCTACAATCTGTAGCAATCCTGCAGTGGAAACACAGACTTCCCTTATGTAATAAAGCAGAAAACTTGTTATATTGATTACCACAATCCTGGACTTTACAACTTCTAGCTACCAAAAAAAGTAGTTTATGCAATTACTTCCACTAGAAAAATAAACCAGAAGAGTGAAGTCTTTTGGTGAAGATATATTTGCCTTTTTTTATTTATGAGAAAATAATTAATATTGTAGCATATCTTCATGTCGGAGAATGCAAAGTCAGTAAGACAGCCCTCCTCCCCCATGCTGTTACACTGACATTCATCCTGTAATTCTGGTAGGGCAGATGTCTTTGATAGTGACCAGAAGTAACTCCGGTACTGCGAAGGTGGAGCTGCTAGTGGAGGTGGTGGTTGGCCTGTTTCTACCTTTCATTGATGCTTTGCTCTCCTGCATTATATCCTGTGTCAAAGTCAGTTCTTTGCTGACCAAGGAGAGAGACAAGGACACTCAGTATAGAATTAATACGGGAATTTATTTTCTCATATTAGCTATGTGCAAAGTGGTGCCTCAGCCCAATGCATGAAGGACCCTGATAAGTGGGTGAGGTGCATGACCAAGCAGGGGCGTGTGATCAGGCGCCAAGGCTGCGGTTATATGCTTAGCCTCCTTAGGCAAATCTCCTATTGTTTTATTGTTGATATGGGGTGTTCTCAGGTGGCGAGAGCCTGCTTGGGTTGGGTCCTCAGGTCACGTCGACCCTGAAGTTATAAGTTCATAGTCCCAGGTAGCGTTTGTTCTTCCAAGCAAGTCATATTGCAGTTACTGCCTTGCCTTTCCTATGTGACTCTGAAGACTAATGCAATTCTTGCTCTTTAGCCCCTAAATGGCCATTTCTAATGTTTGTTGCACTGCATTAATTGCTAACATCTGTCTATACTGTGGAGTAACTCCACTGCTGCTCTTGTTTTCCACTGTGCATCATGCTCAAAGTATCTGTCTTTGGAGACAGTCAGTAGAGGGCCTCCTGTCATGCAGAAACATGTCTTGGCACAGTCAAGAATCTGATGTCTTAATTTCTGCTCAATTTTTTTTTTGTTTTTAAATAAAGGTCATCGAGGGAAGCCACCAACAAAGAAAGAAAAGAAAAACTGAAAGAAATAATTTATTTCCACAAGGCCATAAGCTTCTCTGTGAGCATGCAGAGGTTAGCCATGACTGCTGGCAACTTGATCCCAGCCTTTCCTGAGGGTCATCATTGTTTGCAGTAGCTCATGTGAGAAATCTCCTTCTTAGTCCAGACTTGCAGGACACTTCTGGTGTCTGTAGTCACAAACTGGTGAAAGTGTGCTAGTAAAATTGGGGAGAGAGGTGAATCTCCTCAGTGGGTAGCCCTCTACGTGCAGAGACCTCAAAATGAGTCAGTAGAGTGCTAAAATTAGCCAATGATCATATCTGAAGATCTTGAAAAGTAGGTCACGATGCTCACATACAAAAATGATGGATGCTGCTGATAAGGATCATGGGGAAAGCTTCCCAGATACTAAGGCATGAGGAACAAGTGTGCAACAGACCATAGCATTTTATCCAGTAATTCTTGTGTGTAGACAAGATGAGTCACATGTGGGCTTAACCTTAAGCATGTGCTGAAGTATTTTGTTAAAAGACGACTGGCTTCTTTTCAGTGTTGTGGTTTTTCCTCTCTCCTTTCCTGGAGCAGATACAGGGAGAGGCAGAAGCAAACTCTTGGTAGTCGTCAATTAATTAGCACAGTTGGAGGAATGAGGGGCAACGAAGAAAATTTTCTTGTGAATATTTTATTGAAGTGAACTGTTCAGGTCACAATCTCTCTCACCTCCCTTGTGTTTAGTTTTATTTTGGTGGTGTTTTGTCTAGATTTGTATCTTGTGGAATTGGGATTGCAATTTTGGGGAAAATGTATTAACAGAGATAAGGTAAAAACAGCAAAACATTTCAAAGAAATCTCCTTTGATTAAACTGCTTTTTTTCTAAAAGATGCTCAGTTGAGAGGCAAGTAAGTTTGGGGTTGTGATATATATATAGTCATTTCCTATGTCTGCTGCTGGGCTTCATCATTGCCTATGACAAGAGGAGCTCAAATAGAATAAAAGTGATTTTTGGTAGTTTTACTTGCAACTCATTTAACAGGAACTTATGGCTGTTTGAGTTATGCATCCGTTTGCATAAATAGATGAGAAATGGCAGCCCATTGTAGGAAAGCTTAAAAAAAACCCTTGAATGTAATTTTCCTTGGTAAACGACAATCTAAGAAAAAGGCAATGAAAATGAAAGGATTTTTAGTCTAAGTGAAAAATCGGAGCAGGGGTGAAGATAGTTGGATGACATGCAGCATAAAGGACACTTTGCACAGAACATACCAATATGAATAAATCCATCAGAAAAGAACAACAGAAAGTAAATACACATACTCAGATTTGTGATACTATTTTCCTAAAGGAGACATGTTCCAATGAATAATTGAAAACTGGTTCTTTGGGATTTATCCCCTGAAAGGAGACAATACTTCAGCAACATTCAGTGGTCATTTATTTAATAACCAAAATAATTCAAGTTAAGATTAAGGAAAATTGTTCACAGGTAATGAAATCTGCAGACTCTGAATAACTTAGGAACAAAGGGCTCAGTCCTGTATTTGCTTAGCTTTATAATGTATATAATGCCATTGAGGTCAGCACCTTGAATAAAACCCCTGAGGAGTACCTAAAATGGAAATAAAAGCATCATAAGTTCATAAAAAGAGAGTAAATGAACAGAAGAAGAAAGCATGCAAGCTTGTCAAGTTGAGCAGGGAGAAAATCAGGTTATAATTAATGAGCTAATGGATAAAGCAGGAAAATAGCTTAGCAAAAAAAAAAACCCCAACCCTAAAAAGCTTAACACAATAACAGGACATATTGGAACACTCTGGATTCTTGATGGACACAGAACAAACATTTCACATAAATTCACACAGTTCAAGATAAATTAGCACTAGGTAAAACTGCTTCCACAAACACCTGAGGATATATTTCATAGAAAGGAAAAATTAGTGTGCAAATCCTTTTTAGACACCATTGGTATATGACTATATGTGCATCTTCAAAATGAAAATTCCTGTGTACTCATCAAAATATTTTCTTTTTGGGAGCATATAAAGTACCTTTGAGCAATTTTGTTTATTTCTGTTTGTTTTAAGCCAACCATTGATACGATTGATGAGATTCACATGAGATGTGAATATCTATACTATGGAATATTGTGTGATCATAGAGCGAAGTTGGATGAATAAGGATTTGCATTTGCAAATACTTGTGTATGTTAATTTTAATCAGACATCTCTGAGATACTTTACCTAAGTGTTCGTTCTTTCTTCAGTCCCTCAGTATTCAGAAGTATATCTGTGAATTATTTGAAATATTTTTTTCACTTTTAAAATAGAAACTATGACAGTGAAATCAAGCTTAGGGGATAGAGTTTAGGTTTGTGCACCTAGATTTGTAGTGTAATAAACTGAGGGGGTTAATTGTGGCTGCAGAATATGCAATTTTATTTATTTTTATTTAGAGATGGCAATATCCATCTCTAGTTGAAGAGAAGTCAATAACAAGTTTGGTATGAGAATTATACTCAAGGTCCATGTTATATATTGTCAGGATAACTCCTAAGGTTTAAATTAGCATGTTGTCTCTTTTCTAGTAATCAGCTTACAGTTTTATTTATCACCTTGGAATCCTTAGTTGTTATTTTGAGAAAAGAGTAAATTATATAAAAAGAGAAGAGGAAATAAGCTCTGTCTGATCACTCAAACCTAACGAAGTTTACGACTGGTAAAGAACATTATGTCTTTCACCCTTTTGTGGTGGGATTTTTTTGCGTGTGTTTTTGTGGGTTGCTTTTTTTTTTTGTCAAATTTTATGGATCCCAATCTAGAGAATTCAAAGGGACTGCAAATTTCACAGCGTCTTAAATTATAATGATAAATCAATGCAAGGAGAAGTATGTCAACCACAGAACTAATACTTGTCAGAGATCTTTATTGTATTTTATTTTAGAAGTGACAGGAATGCCACAGCTTAAAAAAATTCTGTAAGACAGTCAGTCATTTCCTACGTGTGGTGATAATCAAATTCTAGTCCCAGCCCATGGAGAAACTAGCTAGTAAACAGGGTGAAAAGAAAACTTTTTCTGTTATCTTCAGACTAAATCCATGGCATTAAATTCAAGATACAAAGGACATCCTTATAAAATGAACAGCAACAACAACAACAAAAAATCCGAGGTAAGAAATGAATCACTGAGGGGTTTTCCTCAAGCTTTGTGACAAATAATAACTGCCTAAAATTTCCATTGTTTTATCTAAAGATCCAAAAATGAGTATAATGATCCCTAATGATCCAAAAGTGAGTATAGGGGATTTAGTGAGATTCAGGATGACAACAGATATTTTATGAGGTTTAAAATGTTCACTGAAAAGCAGTTTGTAAAGCTTCATTATGTTAAAAAGTGAATCCAACTGAGTTCATCTACTTCGAGCAACCTTTCTACAATGCTTTAAGCAATATTAGTGAGATGATGCTAAAGTTCTTACAGAAGTGGGAACGTGCTTTAACAATAAAAAGGTTATATTTTAGTACTGGAAATACTTTTAAGTGTAATCCATTACATGAATTGAAATAATTTAGTAATTCAGTGTACAACAAAATACAGGATACACTTTCCGGTGCTTGAGGCTAGGCTAGGTTAAATTTACTTGAAACAAAAATCAGTTACTAGTATATACAAAAAGTGAATTTAAAATCTCATAATCAAATTAACTTCAAGAGTTTTGTACGTGGAAAGCAAAGTCAGACAAGAAGCTGTAACAGTGATTGCTGGATGTTATAAGCAGAGTTGAGAATAAAAAGTGGTGCTAGAAAATCTGCATTCATTTTGTTAAAAATATATTTTTAATTAATGTGACCAGGGTGTGGAGACCTGTAGCAAATGTTAATGCTGGTATGGCCCAGGGAGGGCGAGGGCCAGCGGCTTGCAGCAATGGTGACTAGGCTTAGATGGGTGGCTGGGCAGGTGGTGATGCTGAGGCACCCCATGGGTGAGGCGAGAGGTGCCTGGGCAAGCAAAGCGCTGGGCTGGGCAGGGGACTTTCCGTAGCATAGGGATGGTCCTAGGCAAGGACCAAGGCATAAGTGCAGCTCCAAATCCAGGGACGAAAGCCCATACTGAGGCTTCTCACACCTCCTCACAATTTAGCTATTTCCACCCAGTCTGATACAAAGCAGCCATAATCTTGTATCAGGGCTCACCTAGAGGAAGAGGTGGCAGGGGCTGTTGGCAGGCCAAGGACCACCCTAGCCTAAATGGGGATGTCTGGGTATGGGATCATCCACAGAAACAATCAAAGGGGGGATGTACAAGAGGTGTGCTGACAGCACCTAGATTAGCAAGTCATCAAGATCCCAACCCACCCACATGCAGTTTCTCAGGACATCCTGATGAAGAAAACAAAGGTCAGCCAGAAACAAAGGCCAGCCTGCAGCCATTAAGAGATATAGTGGGACGATAACAGGACTGGAGATAAGGCACCCCTATAAAGAGAAAAAGGAGCAGTGTGTAAATCCTAATGACTCAAAGAGGTGAGACAGGATGAAGAGAGGGAGAATCACAATCGCTGTTCCTGAAGGGTACATATATCCAAAACCAACCTGAGAAGAGCCCTGAAAAGGCGGTGAGGATTTGATAACTGTGCACCTTGACCTCCTCCACAGCAAGTAATTGTGGCCAGATGTCTTGGAGGCATGCAAGCCCAGTGCTAAAATGCATTTGGGTATGTGCATCTTGGTCCTTGTAGGTATGACAGTGTCAGTGGGTGAAATGTGTTCTGCTTCAAAATAGTCACCTTCCCCTCCTATACAGTCTTGAATTGAGATTTACTACATTGATGCTATCGTGTTGCAGCATTAATTGTGTTCCTTCAACTGTGTGGGTAAAAAGATGAAGATTGAAGAGCTTTCAAGGGAGGGTGGGTACTCCGTGTTTGTGTCCTGGTTTAACCCCAGCCGGCAACTAAGCCTCACCCAGCTGCTCGCCCACTCCCCCGCAGTGGGATGGGGGAGAGAATCAGAAGAGTAAAAGTGAGAACACTCGTGGGTTGAGATAAAGACAGTTTAATAGGGAAAGCAAAAGCCACGCACACAAGCAAAACAAACCAAGGAATTAATTCACTGCTTCCCATGGACAGGCAGATGTTGAGCCATCTCCAGGAAAGCAGGGCTCCATCACGCGTAACGGTTACTTGGGAAGACAAACACCATCACTCCAAACATCCCCCCCTTCCTCCTTCGTCCCCCAGCTTTCATTGCTGAGCATGACATCATATGGTGTGGAATATCCCTTTGGTCAGCTGGAGTCAGCTGTCCCAGCCGTGTCCCCTCCCAGCTCCTTGTGCACCCCCAGCCTACTCGCTGGTGGGGTGGGGTGAGAAGCAGCAAAGGCCTTGACTCTGTGTAAGCACTGCTCAGCAGTAACGAAAACACCTCTGTGTTATTGTCACTGAAATCAGGAGTAAACCTCTTAACACCAATGTAGCATTAAGAAGCAGGCATTCTCTTTATTGCAGTGCTGGATGCGTGGGGGATGCTTCTGCCCAACGTGCATACCAGTTTACACAGATCTAGGTTCATTTATACATTATATCTTTCCATATGCATAGGTTTTCACACTACTAGGCGGGACTATGTTAATTAGTATCTTACATAATGACGATTTAACATAACGCATGCTCAGTTTTTCACATGGGGGTCCTCTGGTGTTCATAGACCCCAAACCCATGCTTTTCAGGTCATGAATCCAGGGTCATTTTTCCTTTTAAGGCTTAATTTTCTTCATTGTTAAATATCACATGCTAGAAGGTCCAGTTTCACCAGGATATTCTTGGGTATTTTTGTTCCTTCTTGGTTGACCCTTTGAACTTTATTCTTTACATGTTCCTCACTTATTTTCCAACATTATCAATGCTGTTTTCAGCACAAATCCAAAACATAGCCCCATACTAGCTACTATGAAGAAAATTAACTCTATCCCAGCCAAAACCAGTACAATTTGAAAGCATAGCCACAGCAGATTTAGAGAAATCTGCATTTAGTTTTTATTCTAGCATGGCTAAACCATAAAAGCAAAGAGATGACAGCAGAGATTTCAGCCTGTTTGCCATCTGAGATACATTACATATCTTCAACTGTCTTGCAAGTGATAAATAGATAATTGAGAGGTTCATCTTCAAAATGTTTTGGACAGTGGTAAAAGAATTAGTATCAGGAGCTTGTTCCAAGCTACTAGTATTTTTATTCCAAAGATAAGATATCAAAACCATCAGCCCCGCTGAGCTGGAAAATCATGCATAAAAGAAAGAAAACAAACTGATAGATATAAGCAAACTGGAAGTCAACCAACCCTACCTGACTCTTGATCCTGATTCAGAAACTATATGCTTTCTCCCATTCATGTAGTCCTAGGAAGCAAACATCTTATCTGTGGATTTACAAAGGAGTTTCTTTAACTGAGCCCTTCATATCTTGGGCTCATGAAACAGCTATTGGCTATTGGCTTGGGCTCATGAAACAGCCAAATTTTAATCAAACTTGCTTAGGAAAGAACATTTCTGAAGAAACTCGGAGAGCTTTGAGCCTTATTTAAGCTCTGGAAATTTCAGGAACTGATCACACTGTCCTACTTAAGTGGGGGGAATTTGAACAAGCATGAAGAGTTGCTCAGATGCCATAGGACAGCCCCATGCTCTGAAGAAAGGAGTATTTATTCCACTAGCGAGTGGGATATGCTGTTTCTCTACAAAGCAAAAAAAACTGGGAGGAAAACCTTTTTAACATAAATCTGCACCCCTTGTGGTGGTGGGATTCAGATTCTATAGGGAGTAGATTTAATAACCTAAGCAACTGCCAGAAAGATTATATTCTTCTTCAATTAACAAAAAGGGCCCTGCAATAAAAGCCACAAAGAAAGCAATTTATTCAACAATTCTAAACCGGGAAACATCTACTTGGGTAGAAGTACAATTTTGTGACACCCTGAGAGGGAAACTGCTGTGAATCTCCAGTTCTCCTTTGATGCAGAATTTCTTTATCATCTTGGTATACTTTTAAGCCAGGCGCTATGGCAAAATTTTATGATGAAGTAAGTTAATTATCTTTAAATTGTAACGTGCAGTGTCATGATGTTATGGTAGGAGCATGATGCAGCGTTGTGTTTTATTGCTGTTTGTCATCACATTAAATTGGCTTAGTTGGGAATTGCAGCAAGAACATTAGCATTCACAACCATTACTCCCTTGAACACTGTCCAGCCTATTCACTTCCCTCTCTCTCTCCCCACTCGTTCAGTAATTCTGCTTTATGCCTCTTTGAATGCAAAATAGATTCTGTCAGATTTCCTCCCCTCCCCTTACTGCCTTTGCTGGGAGCTGTTGTAGAGAGGAAAACTGCCTTTAAGTTTTCCATCTTGTTCCAGTCCTGTGATTATGGGTGACCAGTTGTTTTTCGCACCTTTGAGTTTTGTTCATTTTGTATATTGGTGAGCTGTGAAAGCCCTTATAAAGTACCAAAGTTGTACAGGTTTGAGCACGTCAATTTTCATTTTTTAGCTGCATGTGTCAGAGAATCTGGGGACTCCAAGTGCGTAATTACGCAAGTATAATTTAGGACAGGTCAGACAAGCTTTATTAACTATGATCATAGTGAGAGAACATTTGGACAGCATCTATCCCTCTGCTTCCCTGTTCCCTGCCAAGTGACTGCAGAGACCCAACCTATATACTGTTTCAGAAGCAAGAGAAAGAGGTGAGGAAATCGGTTCAATGTTGACAAAGCCAGGTATCCATCCCTAGGAGGGATAGAAGTATCTTGCTAACTGCTACAATTCTAAGGAATCTAACAGTAAATAACACGAAAATATGGAGAGGTGGCTGTTGGTGGAGCCTACAGGAGTGGCACACACGGTACTATCTTAGCTCAGAAATGGGGAGTTGGAAACAATCACACTGTCGGCTTTTAGTCAAAAAGAAGTTCTTTTAGCAAAGGTAACTTATTAGCCAGACCTCTCAGTCTTAAACATTAATAATTTTACCCCCACACATGCATGTGCTAGTGGAGGTTAGAAAAATTGGGGGTTTCACCACATCGGACTAACAAACCAAAATAAAATGTTTTGGTTGGGAAATTTTGAAATAAAATGTTTCTTCATTTCTGAATAATTTTTTTTAATATCTCAATCTTTTGTCCCATTTTCAGCATGAATTTTATCCTTATACTCCAAGTGTAATGGAATAGAAAGGATAGAAAGCCCACAGTGAAGCTGGCAGAGGTCTGAAACTAACTTAGTGGGAGCTGAGTGGGTACACAGAGACTTGTGGAGGGGACCTTGGGGTGTCATCCAGCCCCACTTCCTGCTAATGGCATGGTGAGCTGGATCAGGTTGTCATGGGCTTGTCCAGTTGAGTGTTGAGCTTGAAGATGTAGACTTTGCAGCTTCTCTGAGCACCTTTTCCAATAAATGACCACATTTGATGGGGAGATGTTTTTGTTAATATCCAGCTGGAATTTCCCTTGTTGCACCTTGCGTCTGTTGCCTGTTGCACAATTTTGCCTCTTGTGCTTTTGCTGTGTACATACAAGCAGGTTTCCCTGTCTACTCTGCAACTTACCGTTAGGTTGTTGAAGACAGTCATAAGATCTCCCCCGAGCATCTTCCTCCTCTTATGGCTGAATAAGTCCAGTTCCTCAGCCTCTCCTTGTACTTGTGTGAGCCAGCTCTCCAGTCATCCTATGCTGGTGGCCCTCTGCTGGACTCGTTCCAGTTTGTCAATGTCTTTCTTCTACCAGAGATCCCAAAATTGGACATGGTGTCACCAAAATCAGGAATCAAACTCCTTAACACCAATGTAGCATTAAGAAGCAGGCATTCTTTATTATGGCAATGGATGCACAGGGGATCATTCCACCAAGCATGCATACCGTAGGTTACATCAACCAAAACTTACATTGTTCGACTATATACATATGCATCAAATTTCCCGGAATGATCATGCATATTCATTCTATTTCCTAGAACTAATTATCATATCTACATTACGCATTCGTCCTTGAACTCCAAGGGGCTTCCGTGGGGGTCTCTGGTGGTCCTTGGTGGTTGTACAGGTGTGTCCTTCTGTTGACCCCTTCTTCTGGACATGCACGATATCACCTTGCTTATGTAACTTGCTTCCCTTCTTCATGGTGCATGGTCCCCAACAATGATTGGCACCCTTATGCCTATTCTAACACAAACCAATTATTCTGACTACTCCTCGACTCATTGTCAAGATGGGCTGGGGCTGTTCTGGGAGCATAGCAGCATGTCCGTACTACTCCTCGTCCTATTGTCTTTGGGCATGGCAGCATATCCGTAGCCATAGGGGTACAAACACAACGTTAAAGTATTGTCTACCCTGCTCCTATCTCTATGTTGCTTAGTTACAAAAGAACAAACTAATCACTTTGGTTACATTTGCATTTCCCCCTTTGGAAGTTTTGAAATAATCACCTTTTCAATACTTCTACTCTTAATCTTTCATATCTCAACATAAGCAGGTGGCTTCTCTCCTGGTGTCAGTGTACAATGCTTCATCACTGATTTAAAAATTGCTACAGAGTTCCTAGACATTGTCTGTGTCAACATTTTCTTTAAACAGTAATAAACCAAACAAATCATCAAAACAACTACAATCAAAATAATTATTGTCTGTAACACCTCAGTTATCCATCCTTTAAGAGGAAATCCACAATGTCCCAAAATTTGGCCTAACCAGTTTGTTTGCATTTCAATTCTTAAATCTTGACTCTGTTGTGCTACTCTCTTCATACCATCTATTTGTTCATTCGAATCAGCTGTAACCTTTGGGATATGCACAGCAATCTTGATTTCTGCTTTGTAGATAGCCACTACTTCCCTGGCCTTGTTGGTGTGGCAAGGGAAAGCTTCCGGCCAACCTGAAAAGGTATCAATCAGTATTAACAAATACCTGTAACCACTTTGTTTAGGTAACTCAGAAAAATCAATCTGCCAGCAATCCTCAGGGGAATTTCCCTGCTTAAGAACACCAGGAGATGGTCTCTTCTGATTTAGAGCATTATTTTTCAAACAAGTTTGGCATTTCGCTATTGATTTCACTATCCCTGTCATTCCCCCACAGATAACTGATTTCTGTATATCCACAATCATCACTTCAATTCCCCAATGTGTTTCTCTATGTTTTTCCTCTGCTATTTTTATCATTATTTGTGGGGTAACCTTGACTTGTTGGGTGGGTGTTACCCACCATCCATCCTCATTTTCTACTGCTCTCAACTGTTCTGCCCATAATCTATGCAATTTGCCATAATTTGGCTTCTGGGTTGGAAGTTTTACCTGTTTTACTGGTACCAGGGCAAGGATGCTTTGCTCCGCCACCTCTCTAGCAGTTTTATCAGCAAATCGGTTGCCCACATTTACCACGTCTTGTCCAAATTGATGTGCTTTACAATGCATTACCACTACTTCCTTGGGCTGTTGGATATGCTGGAGAAGTTGAAGAATTTCTTCCTTGTATTTGATGGGCGATCCTTGAGCTGACAACAGTCCTCTTTCCTTCCAGATAGCTCCATGTGCGTGAACCACGCCAAATGCATATTTGGAATCAGTCCAAATGTTTACACGTTTTCCTTTAGCAATTCTCAGAGCTTGTCCTAGAGCCACTAATTCTGCTTTCTGTGCTGATGTATTCACAGGGAGGGCTTCAGCTTTCATCACCGGGTGGTGGTAACCACTGCATACCCCACCATTCGTTTTCCATCTCGGACAAAACCACTTCCATCCGTAAACAGCTCCAAATCAGGATTAGTCAACGGTTCGTCCTTCAGGTCCTGTCTGCTAGAATATACCTGTTCAATAGTTTGCAAACAATCATGGTGTAACGACTCACCCATTTCCAAGCTCAAAAACATTGCCGGATTCAGTGCTGTTGTAGTTTTAAGTTCCACGTTGTCTTGTTCCAAGAGAGTGACCTGGTATTTGAGCATGCGGCTCAGGGACAGCCAATGCCCCCCTTTTTGCTCCAAGACAGAAATTACCATATGTGGGACATAAACCGTAACTTTCTGCCCCATGGTTAATTTCCTTGCTTATTGGATTAAGAGTACAGTTGCTGCCACAGCTTGCAAACATCCAGGCCATCCCTTGCTGACATTATGCAGTTGCTTAGAAAAATACCCAACAGCCCGTTTCCAAGTTCCTAATTTTTGAGTCAACACACCCAAAGCAAGATGTTGTCGCTCATGTACAAACAATTCAAAAGGCTTTGCTAAATCTGGGAGTCCTAACGCAGGTGCAGACATCGGAGCCTTCTTCAGATTTTTAAAAGCTGTCCAACACTCACGTGTCCATAACAGGTGATTCTCCTGGGATCCTTTCAAAGCTTCATAAAGAGGTTTTACTAACAGTCCATAACTGAGGATCCGCAATCGACACCACCCAACCATACCCAAAAATGTCCGCAATTCCTGTATCGTTCTGGAATTTGACAAATTGCTTGCTTCCTGCCTGATCCCAATCTTCTTTGTCCTTGTGAAATTTCAAAGCCTAAATATATCACAGTCTATTTCCCAATCTGGACCTTGCTTTTTGATACTCGGTATCCTGCTTGTCCCAAAAAATTCAACAAGCTGATGGTCACTTGTAAACAGTCCTCCCGAGTCTCTGCTGCTATCAAGACATCATCTACACACTGCAATATTATTCCTTCTAAATTTTCTTTTTTCCACACTTCCAATTCCTTTGCTAACTGACTACCAAATATTGTAGGACTATTTTTGAACCCTTGAGGTAGCACCGTCCAGGTGAGTTGTCTTGTGTCCAGTGGTGGGGCTTTCCCATTCAAAGGCAAATATTGCCTGGCTATCTTTGTCTAGAGGTATGCAGAAGAAAGCATCCTTGAGATCAAGTACAGTAAACCACTTATGTTTTTCTTTTAAAGATGTCAGCAAGGTATATGGGTTAGCTACTACCGGGTGAATGTCTTGAACAATCTGACTCACAGCTCTTAAATCTTGAACTAACCTATATTCCTTGCCATTCTGCTTTTTCACTGGCAATATCGGGGTATTATATTCTGATTCACACTCTATCAATATTCCATAATTCAAAATTTTGTTATTAATTCTTCCAACCCCTTTCTAGCTTCCCATTTAATAGGATACTATTTTTGTCTTACCGGTTTACTTCCAGATTTTAGAACAACTTTTACTGGTTCCGCCAATTTAGACCGACCTGGGATTCCACTAGCCCATACCAAGGGTGTTACTGCATCCTCCACTTCTACAGGAATTTCCTACACCACTGGTCTATCCTGTAACATAAAAATCTTTGCCTCCATGGCTTTTGACTCCAATATTAACAGCTGAGTCTCCCCATTTTAAAAAATTAATTGTGCATTCAATTTGCTCAATATATCTCTTCCTAACAAAGATGATGGACACTCTGGCATATACAAAAATTGATGAGTCACCCAGTGCTTTCCCAATTTGAATTTTAAGGGTTGTAAAAACGGCCGATTTTCCTTCCGCCCTGTTGCCCCAACAACACTTATAGTTTTAGGACTAAACCCCCTTTGCCTATATTTAATACCGAATATGTTGCCCCTGTATCAACTACAAATTCTACTTCATCATTCCCCAGCTTTAGTGTAATTAGGGGTTCAGCTGGGGTTGACTCCCCCAGTGTCCTTCAGACCTCATCATTTAGAGTCATTAACTTAATTGCCTGTAGCGAAGGATCCAATTCTCCCACTTTAGGAGATTCCCTTTTCCAATGCCCCTTCTCCTTACAGACAGCACACTGATCTTCTGTCAGCCGGGAAGGTTTAAATGGAAGTGCTGCTCCTCCTGATGGTCCTCCTCTTCCCCTTCCCCTACCTATTCCTACTTTCCCTCCTCCTCTTCCTCTCCCAACTACTGTTAAAGCCTCAATCAACCTCCCCTCTCTCAGATTTTCCCTTCGTGCCTGTCGTGACTCTTTTTCTTTTTCCCTATTATTAAATACTGTCCAGGCTACTTCTAACATTTTCCCTAAATCTCTGGCGTCCGGCCCTTCTAATTTCTGGAGTTTCCTTCTGATGTCCAGGGCTGACTGCCCCATACAGACATCAGCCAATTGCACTGCTTCCTCCAGCTTCTCTGGGTCCAAATTACTATATTTTCTAGCAGTTACCTTTTAACCTCTCCATAAATGCAGATGGGGATTCATTAGGCTCCTGTTTAATTTCATACAGCTTAGACCAATTGATTGATTTTGGCATAGCGTGTCTAATACCAAATAAAATCCATCTTTGATATCTTGCCAGCAGCCCTCAGGGTCCTGGCTGATTAGGATCCCATTCCAGGTCTGTAGCAGGGACTCCAAAGCTAATATCATAGGATGCTGCGGAATTATTCCACACTGTCTCTGCCAGTCCGGATGATTCCGCAATGTAAAGAACAAATCAACATAGGACACTTCATCCCATTTAACCTCCTGCCTACAAAACAGCATTAATTGCAAGATGGTGTTATACCTCAGGGTACTGTTCTTTGGCCGTTTTTCCCCACTATCCAAAGTATATAATGGCCACCAATGATTACAAGATTCAATCAATTGTTTCTGAGTTAGCGGATCTCCTCCTAGATGTTCCCAATGCCTTAATATACAGCCTAGAGGGGATGTTCTCAGGATCCCCCCTTCCAGCAATTGCTGACTTCCCATTATAAAATAATACAACAACACAAAAACATAAAAGCTATATCCGAATGCACAACAGATCCGTAGTTCCAATATCCAAACCAAACTTCAAAGACCAATCAAGACAATTAGCTAGCTGGGGACTCTAACCCCTTAAGTGGGACTTGAACCCACAACCTTATAGGGGACTCTAACCCAAACCCTTTAGCCAGAGCTCCACAGGCTTTTGCCTAGCAGAGATTAGCTTCCTTATCTTAGGTACCTTTTATAGCCCAACCCTGTGTAGCCTTTGCTGCAACTTATGGGCAGGCAACCAACCCTTGTTACTGGTATATGCAGAAAGAATGCCTTATTACCTTGTTCCAGGGGATCTTGCTTAGAATTCTCTGCTCCAGGGATCGGAGGTTCTCCCCGAGAATCCCTCGGTGCCGGCTGGAGGTCCTGCGATCCCCCGGATCTGTCGAAATTCAAAAGCAGTGGCCAAAACTGTCACTGAAATCAGGAATCAAACTCCTTAACACCAATGTAGCATTAAGAAGCAGGCATTCTTTATTATGGCAATGGATGCACAGGGGATCACTCCACCAAGCGTACATACCGTAGGTTACATCAACCAAAACTTATATTGTTCGACTATATACATATGCATCAAATTTCCCGGAATGATCATGCATATTCATTCTATTTCCTAGAACTAATTATCATATCTACATGGTCATTACGCATTCGTCCTTGAACTCCAAGGGGCTTCCGTGGGGGTCTCTGGTGGTCCTTGGTGGTCGTACAGGTGCGTCCTTCTGTTGACCCCTTCTTCTGGACATGCGCGATATCACCTTGCTTATGTAACTTGCTTCCCTTCTTCATGGTGCATGGTCCCTAACAATGATTGGCACCCTTATGCCTATTCTAGCACAAACCAATTATTCTGACTACTCCTCGACTCATTGTCAAGATGGGCTGGGGCTGTTCTGGGAGCATAGCAGCATGTCCGTACTACTTCTCGTCCTATTGTCTTTGGGCATGGCAGCATATCTGTAGCCATAGGGGTACAAACACAACGTTAAAGTATTGTCTACCCTGCTCCTATCTCTATGTTGCTTAGTTACAAAAGAACAAACTAATCACTTTGGTTACATTTGGTTACAATAATGGTACTCCACAGGTGGATTCACAAGTGCCAAATAGCAGGGAAGGGGATAAATTTGTTTCAGCTGCTGGCTACACTCTTCCTAATACAGCTGGGTACCTGGGTACTCATCTTCACCTCAAGGGCTCACAGCTAAACCCACGCTGCCGTATGTATCAGAGCTGAACTTGAACACAGACAGCCAGACCCCAGAGGGAAAAGGTTGCAGAGGGAGGAGGATTACAGAGAAAGATGGTTACCAGCTGGTCAGGGTGATTAAAGCCTGTCAGTGCCTTCAGAGCCCTGACACTTGTGTACTCATGACAGGGCAGAAAGAAACAGACTAAAGCCCTACATAAATTTAAAAAGTTGCCCTGAGTAAGCCTGATGGAGATTCACCATCAGTCCAGACTCACCCTGTAGTCTATCAGGAGCTGGTGGAAGGCCAGGGCTTATGTAAAGCTGATAAGGGGGATTCAGGCTGGAAAGCGGAACGTCTAAACAAGAATTACTGTCCTTGGGAGAGAAGCACATCCTGGAGAAATATGTAAGCTAATTAAGATGTTTTGGGAACCGTGTGATAAGAAGCACCCTCACGCAAGCTATCCTCATTACAATACTAAAAGTCACAGCCCTTGAGCTGGAGACCCTGGCCCAAGCAGAGACCCCTCACCTCTGAGCGTGCACAGAGTATTAAAGTAGCACTGTAGCTTTAAGTTGAAATAAGAGAAGTGTAGAACAATAGAAAACCGCTCTGTGCAATTATTTACACATAGGCATAACTAGACTGTATAAATACTGTGCCTGCATGACCGATCTTTGTGCTAGCTTTGTGGAGCTACCCCCTAGCACCCACCTCTGTGCAGACACAAAATAAAATACCTCTGCCCTGTGTGTATATTGGCGTCTCGCACACGGGGTAAACGAGCACACTTGTGGGATAACAACCTGACATAACTTTAGCTACCAAAACTTAAGGTATCGTTTCTACATATCCCAAATAGGTGGACCGGATCACCTGCAGAAATGCTTATGTCTCTCTGCAGATATCAGGGGAGAGACTAGATGCTAAGTTGAGATTCAGTATCTAGCTTTTAGGCAGCTAAATTCAGATCAGATGACAACTCAGATGGGATCGTACTAACAGATGGTACTCTTCACAGAATCACAGAATCATAGAATTGTATAGATTGGAAAAGACCTTTAAGATCATTGAGTCCAACCGTAAACCTAACACTACCAAGACCACCACTACACCATGTCCCTAAGCACCTCATCCAAACGTCCTTTAAATACCTCCAGGGATGGCGACTCAACCACTTCCCTGGGCAGCCTGTTCCAATGCCTGATAACCCTTTCAGTGAAGTAAAATTTCCTAATATCCAGTCTAAACCTCCCCTGCCACAACTTGAGGCCATTTCCTCTTGTCCCATCACTTGTTACCTGGGAGAAGAGACCGACCCCCACCTCTCTACAACCTCCTTTCAGGCAGTTGTAGAGAGCCATAAGGTCTCCCCTCAGCCTCCACTTCTCCAGGCTAAACAACCCCAGCTCCCTCAGCCGCTCCTCATCAGACTTCTGCTCCAGACCCTTCACCAGCTTCGTTGCCCTTCTCTGGACACGCTCCAGCACCTCAATGTCTCTCTTGTAGTGAGGGGCCCAAAACTGAACACAGTATTCGAGGTGCGGCCTCACCAGTGCCGAGTACAGGGGCGCGATCACTTCCCTAGTCCTGCTGGCCACACTATTCCTGATACAAGCCAGGATGCTATTGGCTTTCTTGGCCACCTGGGCACACTGCCGGCTCATATTCAGCCAGCTGTCAACCAGCACCCCCAGGTCCTTCTCCACCAGGCAGCTTTCCAGCCACTCTTCCCCAAGCCTGCAGGGTTGCATGGGGTTGTTGTGACCCAAGTGCAGGACCTGACACTTGGCCTTGTTGAACCTCATACAGTTGACCTCGGCCCATTGATCCAGTCTGTCCAGGTCCCTCTGTAGAGCCTTCCTACCCTCAATCAGATCAACACTCCTACCCAACTTGGTGTTGTCTGCAAACTTACTGAGGGTGCACTTGATCCCTTCATCCAGATCATTGATAAAGATGTTAAACAGAACTGGCCCCAGCACAGAGCCCTGGGTAACACCACTTCTGACTGGCTGCCAACTGGATTTATCTCCATTCTCCACAACTCTTTGGGCCCGGCCACCCAGCCAGTGTTTTACTCAGCAAAGAGTAGCCCGTCCAAGCCATGAGCAGCCAGTGTCTCCAGGAGAATGCTGTGGGAAACCGTGTCAAAGGCTTTGCTGAAGTCTAGATAGACAACATCCACAGCCTTTCCCTCATCTACTAGGTGCGTCACCTTGTCATAGAAGGAGATCAGGTTGGTGAAGCAGGACCTGCCTTTCCTGAACCCATGCTGGCTGGGCTTGATCCCTTGGTTATTGTCTACATGCCATGTGATAGCACTCAGGATGATCTGCTCCATCAGCTTCCCCGGCACCGAGGTCAGGCTGACAGGCCTGTAGTTCCCCGAGTCCTCCTTCCGGCTCTTCTTGAAGATGGGTGTCACATTAGCTAACCTCCAGTCAGCAGGGACCTCCCCAGTTAGCCAGGACTGCTGGTAAATGATGGAAAGGGGCTTGGTGAGCACTTCTGCCAGTTCCTTCAGCACTCTCAGGTGGATCTCATCAGGCCCCATAGACTTGTGAGTGTCTAAGTGGTGCAGCAGGTCACTCACCATTTCCCCCTGGATTATGGGGGCTCCATTCTGGTCCCCATCCCTATCATCCAACTCCAGGGGCTGGGTACCCAGAGAACAATTGGCCCTGCTATTAAAGACTGAGGCAAAGAAGGCATTAAGTACCTCAGCCTTTTCCTCATCCTTCATCACTGTGTTCCCTCCCCCGTCTACTAGGGGCTGGAGATTCTCCTTAGCTCTCCTTTTGCTGCTAATGTATTTGAAGAAGTGTTTTTTGTTGTCTTTTACAGCAGCAGCCAGATTGAGCTCTAGCTCAGCTTTGGCCCTTCTAATTTTCTCCCTGCACAGCCTCGCTACACCTTTGTAGTCCTCTTGAGTTGCCTGCCCCTTCTTCCAGAGGTCGTAGACTCTTCTCTTTTTCCTGAGTTCGAGCCAGAGCTCTCTAGTCAGCCAGGCCAGTCTTCCCTGCCGGCTCATCTTTCGGCACCTGGGGACAGCCCGCTCTTGTGCCTTTAGGTCTTCCTCCTTAAAGAATGTCCAGCCTTCCTGGACCCCTTTGCCCATAAGGGCTGCCTCCCAGGGGACTCTCTCGACCAGTCTCCTAAACAGGCCAAAGTCTGCCCTCCGGAAGTCTAAGGTGGCAGTTTTGCTGACCCCCCTCGCAGCTTCTCCACGTATCAAAAACTCTATCATTTTGTGATCACTCTGCCCAAGACGGCCTCCAACCATCACATGACTCACAAGTCCTTCTCTGTTCGTGAACAACAGGTCCAGCGGGGCACCTTCCCTCGTTGGCTCGCTCACCAGCTGCGTCAGGAAGTTATCTGCCACATGCTCCAGGAACCTCCTAGACTGTTTCCTCTCTGCTGTATTGTATTTCCAGCAGACATCCGGCAGGTTGAAGTCCCCCACAAGAACAAGGGCTAGCGATCGTGAGGCTTTTCCCAGCTGCTTATAGAATAGTTCGTCAGTCTCCTCATCCTGGTTGGGTGGTCTGTAACAGACTCCCACCACAATATCTGCCTTGTTGGCCTTCCCCCTGATTCTTACCCATAAACACTCCACCCTATCGTCACCATCATCGAGCTCTAAACTATCCAGACACTCCCTAACGTATAGGGCTACCCCATCACCTCTCCTGCCTCGCCTGTCCCTCCTGAAGAGTTTATAGCCATCCATTGCCGCACTCCAGTTGTGCGAGTCATCCCACCACGTTTCCGTGACGGCAACCATCTCATAGTTTTCCTGATGTACGATGGCTTCCAACTCCTCCTGCTTGTTGCCCATGCTGCGTGCATTGGTGTAGAGGCACTTCAGCTGGGCTGTCGTCTGTGTTTCCTTCATAGAAGAACACCCCTTGTGTGCTTTGAGGCGTTTCACTGGCATTTCCCTCTGGCCTCCTATTGCCTCAGTATCCCCTGGCTCAACTCTGTTCAACTTTGGCTGTGCCCCAGCGTACCCCGCACATCTCGGGGACACAGGCCGAGTGCCCTCGCTGGCACCTGCTCCCTCTAGCCGTGGCATGTCATCCCTCAGCTTCCCTCGGGCAAGCCTGATATTATCCCCCCTCTTGCACCCTTAGAGTAGAAAACAAATGTTTACACTGAGTTTCACTTCAGTGTAGAAATTTCTTTCTCAGCTTCAAACCTCAAGGGCTTATCTTCAGACTGCCTGGGTGCAAATCATGGTTGCTACTTGCTTGTGTTAGGGCATGGTAGAGTTTTTCTTGTTCACTGATGTGGTCGGCTGTGGGGTAGGCTTGTAAAAGTCTCAGAAGTTATTGTTCAGGGGTTTTCCAGCTAAATCCATGGAAAACATGGCTGCTACTAAAGGAAGCTCAGTCTCGAACGAGATTTTGCAACCATTTAGTACTGATAATAGGAGTGTGCTTATGGTGCTGGAGGCTCTAAACAGATGTTATCCAACATCCACCAAACCCGTTTGGGTGTACGGATTGAAAACAACTGATGAAAGCAAAGCGCAGGAAAGAGCAAAACTCTCTAAGCAGAGCTAGATGGCAGGGTCGAGGGGTGCGGGGGGGGGGGGGGGGGGGGAAGAAGGAATTTGATCTTTTGAGGACGTCCAGTATTTTAACATTGCTTTTGTCCTAAGTAATGGTTCATCACAGGAGCTAGTTTGGCCAAAGAGCTCAGCTTGTGGCAAGGAACAAACTTCAGCTATCTGAACAACAGCTCTCACAAGGAACCATGGAAATTCAGGTAACAACAGACTGCTGTTAAGAGTAAGATGAAAAACTTTGCATATCTTTTGACAAAGTAAAATGTAAAGGTCTTGTATTCACACACACACACACACCCCCCAGATAGTACATATTTGGGAAGCTTTCAAATTGACTTTTTCATGTGGCAATTCTTTTGTCATACAAAATTCCCTATCTATTCTAGATATAAAAGAGGAAGCTTAATGGCCCATGAATAGAGATCCTATACCAAGGCAATCGTAAATCTCTAATGCAGATGAATGTGCTAAACTACCAATCTTTGTGCTCAGCAATAGAAGCAGCTGGGCCTCTTTTTCTGTAGCACAAAATACAGCTGGAGCCACCTGGCAAGACCATGAGATGCAAAGGGAGAGTGTGTCAATGACTGGGTTTCCTAGGTTTCATGCTTGAGCAGGAACAAGGCTGGAGAGAGCAGAGCTGGGCAGGAACCAGAGGTTCCACATTTTTTCAGGAAATTCCATCATTCAAAAATGTTTCCATTTTGGAGTAAAAGGTCAGATGTAGACTTTTTTTGTTTTTTACAGAAAAGATATATTTTTGCAATCAGCCAGAGCATCATACTTTGATACCTTGTTCAGAATTTCTGAAAGTAGGATTGCTGTAAATATATATTTGGTCAATCTGGTTTGTGCTGCAAAGGTTGCTCAGAGAAGAAATACAAGGTTGGCTTTTCAGAGGAGCTAGGCAAATCCAGGTGCCGTTGAGTTTAGCTGAAGTTGTGGGTATTGAACACTTTTGAAAAATCAGGGCTGCGATAGTCATACATCATGCACATGAACTGGAAAGTCAAAACAATCTTTAGCTTGAAGTGAAGCATCAGCCAGACTATGGAGAAAGAAAAGGGCTCTCTTTCCACAGATATGTCTTTGCCTGTAAAGGTCTTTGCTGTTACTTTGAACTTCAAAATCTCAGGTTTGATTAGCAGTTTTCTCCATCGTATGTCAGCTGTTGACTTTATTACTTTAAAATTCCTTCTCTGTTTTCACGAGGTGCTGAGAACATCATCTAATTAGCAGAAGAGGAATTGCTCTTGAAGTGCTATTACATGAGACTCTGACCGTGACCACCTGCAGTCAACCTTATGAAGGAGAGAGAGACTGTACTTTATTCCATTAACAGTTATTATGAAAGTTGGGAAGGAGGGGAATGGGAATGACAGATGGTTAACATCTTTGGAGAGAGAGTTAATGGGGACGAGTGTTTTCCTTAAACTTTGTGAGGAAGGAGAGCCACTGTTACAAACTCACTCTAAGGCTGTAGGGTGCTGGCAGTCTTCACCAGCGTCCTGCTACTGGGGAAACCTCTCCTAATCCTGGGTGCGGAAGGACATTCCTGTTGTGCAAACACCGAGAGTGGCCAGCACTGGCCCTGACCCCTCTGGTTTCCAGAAGAGCACAGCTTTTTCCTTCTGGAGGCCCTGGGGATGGCATTGAAGTGGCCAGCACGGAGAGTTTTAAGGCTTACTACGCCTAAGCCTCGTTCCTTTCTAGCTCTGCCGAAATCACACTTAACAGCAGTAAAGATGAAAGCAAATGTAAATGAGAACTTGTTTACATAGCACAAATGTCGGCAACGCAATTACAATGAATTTAGAGACAGACCTAAGAAGAAAACTGTTCTTTTATCCACCCATACTTAAATGAACTCAAAGAGGCTTTTCTCTGTGCAGGGAAAAACATTTAAGCAAATTCGTTGCTTGGGATCCTTTCTGGGTATAACGTTTACACCTAATTTATTCTCTGTGGTTCCATTTAGAATGTAATTTAATCAAAATGTTGATTTCAATCTTTTCCCAAGGGTTTGCCTCCCATCTGCCACCTCACTTTCAGAAATACTTACGCTTTTTGGGCATGGCTAGGTGAAACTCTCTTCTGCCTATATGATAAAGAGGCTCTGTTAGCAGCCCTCCTTAACTATAAAGAAACCCCCAATTTACTGTAAGCAAAATACTCTTGTCAGCCTGGTACAGTCATATTCATAGCTCAAGGATAAAAGCTTTTTTCACATGCTGAAACTTACATTTGTGTCAATGTTAAAGTGTAGGTTTGCCTCTAACTCTGCAATCCTATTTCAAATAAGCAGATACACAAAGTTGTGTGCACATGCAGCACATTTAGTGCTTATTTTTGACTGGCACGGCTGCCAGTGGTAAACACATTGGTGTGATAACGCGTTAGTGCCTGGCTCTTGGGATAGCTATAATGTAATTTAATAAATATTCCGATTTCGAAGTGAAACATTCTAGCAGACATGGTGTCTCCTGGAAGACATCAGAAAATGCTGGATATGGAGAGTGATTTAGTTGGTTTGGGGTTTTTGGGGGGTAGGGGGTATGTTTTCTTTTTTATTCTTTCTTTTCTCCTTTTGATTACACAATTTACATGGAAATAAACTTATGGCTAGTTTAGGGATAATCTGTTCCTGATACTTACTATTTATTTGCCTCGGAAGCTCAGTCATAATCTTTTATTTGCAGACTTAATTATCTCCATAGCAACTAATTGTGATTTATTAATAATAATACTAGTAGTAATTGAAACAGAGCGATGGGGAAAGTATACTATGTACCAGAGATGTTGATAAAATTGTTTCCGAATAAAATGTCTTTCAAATCTTTTTGAAGAAGCAACAGGTGATCTTAAGGCAATGACTATATAGGGAGATGGGAGCTTTTCTAGACTATTCCTACACAACAGAATCTGTTTAGATATTTGTACAAAATTTATTTTATGCAGTGCCTGATCCAAAACTCATTGAAAATATTGGTTTCAGTAGTCTTGGGATCAAGCCCTTGTTTAAGTAATTTCTGAACCCACTGTCAAGCAATCATTCAGATTTTACAGTCTTTCATAAGAGAAGAATTCAATTAAAAATAAACAAACTAATTAGATTTAAATCTGCTGTTGTGATAAGGAACAGGAAATTGAACATTAAGGATTGTGTTTGACTGTGGAATTTATTCAATAGTCCTATAAACTCACTGAGGAACAGATTTCTTTTCCACATTGAATAAACAGGCTTCGATAATTTAAAGAACTTATTCCTAGAGTCCACAAATCCAAAGTCTTATACATTTGCTTTAGAGATGAGGAAGGCAGAGCTAATCTTGATTGGATTTTTACACGTAAATCCCAGAGATTATAGAAGCCCTCCCAGACTTGGTGCTTTACATCACCCTCCTGAGTAAAGCCTGCAGAAGTGGGGCAGGAGGCCTAGAAAATACCTCAACATTCACCTTGAAATGTTTTTCTACTTATGACTCGCCTGTGGGTTGGAGGTGGGGAAAGAGAGTCTTCTGGGGCCTGTGGAGAGAAAAACATGAGATTCTTGACATCAAAGACATGCCAGAGAGGCTGAGATAAATCTGCCTCCAAACTTGCAGGTCTTGTCTGCTCAAGACGGCTGCTCTTCTTGTGCAGTCCCCTTCTCCTTTGAGGTCCTCAGCAGTTGTTCTTAGCAGCAATACTGCAGAGCACGTGGGACTGCTGGTAACGCACCAGCACGTGCCTGTGCTCGCGATGTGAAAAACATGTTCTGCCTCAGAGATGGTGGAGTCACCACCGCGGCTCCTGGCAAGGCCGTGCTAGCATCAAGTTCCCTAACACTTGTACAGTGGAAGAGATTAAAAAAAAAAAAACAAAACAGGTAGATTTGTGATATTTCTTGTAACAATAAACACCCACACAAGCAACTCTGTGCAATAAGGTCCTACAGTAAGCATTTACTCCACAGAGCAAGCCCTCTCCCCATACAGCCTGCCCCAAGAAGTCCCACCGATCCTTCGTGTCACGACAAGGTCAAAGGCTCGATGGATGTGCACCATGTGGCTCCTTTTCCAGGCTGCTGCTTTAACACGCAGGAGAGGGAACCTGTCCAGACATTAGCTTGCCAGCCTTGAACTTGGGAAATTGGATTCAGTTTTCTGTTCTGTAGTTGATTACTTATAAGACCTGAGGGAAATAATTTAGTGTCAGATTCTTCAAGGTATAGCGCCTATTTGTTTTCCATGAAAATTGGTTAAGGTTAGATGCTAAGTATCTTGACATTCTCTGAGGGGCATTTGAGTTTGTACCTGAAAAATGGAGATGGGATGATTCATATACTTGATAAATGTACTAACAATTGTGAAGTTGTCATACCTAATACATACAGAAGTCATAAATTTACCGCAAATAGGACTACATGGCTCCTGATGCTAATTTGACCTTTCCATCTTGTTTGAAAGGACGTTTTTGGCTGTAAAGATGAACTTCTTGCAATATTGAGGTCAGTGGTGAATTTTATTATTGACTTGTGTGGATCCTCTTACTCTTTAAGGGATTTTATTCTTATTTATATTTCTTTTCCCGTAATAATTTAAATAATCCCTACATCACTAGGTCTGTAAGTTAGCCACACAAAAGAACCAGCATCAGTCAACACAATGATGAGTTTGTCTAGATGGAAAAATACTGTATCGTGCAGACGGCACACAAGCACCCAATGGCTACATTTTTCTCTAAGCTTGAGAGATTTATATTCAATCATCCTCTCAGGACTAGAAGCAGTCTAGCCAGGATAAAGTGACGCTCTTAATATACTTCTCAGAAGGGCCTTAGTTGCTTTAGCTCTTTGAGTGAGTTCGTTCAGGGTCTCTGTGTGGCCTGATATTGTGCCATGAAGATGTATCCTGAGACACTGGACAGAGTTCAGTGTTGAAAATAAGGATTGCGTGTTGCCACAAGCCAATCACTTTCTGTTTAGGGCTTTACTGACTGAAAAAGAGGGCTTCTGCCTCTGAAACCTCTCAGAAGTTGTTGGTTGTTTTATTCCTTTGATTTGACCTCTGCTGTTTGCCACCTTCCCCTTCTGTGGTTGTCCTCTTCTACCTGTGGTTGTCCTCTTCTACCTGTCAGATGTTAATTTTCTGCCTCTTCTCCTTTCAAGAACAAACTAGCATTGCTTCCTCTTCATTTCATTGTGCACAAGTACCACAGGGAACGCCATCAGTAGCCGAATTTACAACCCTGCACAAAACACTTCTTATTCTTTACTTGCTGCTGGAGAATCAGTAGAGGAAAAGTGGTATACAATTTTTTTTTTCCCCCCACAATTTTTTTGGTTTTTTACTACTGAATATAAATAAAATGGAACTGGTTGATTCACACCTTTTCCACCCAAGATGCATTGACTTAAATTAATGCACTTGTCAGAATAGAATTAAATGCTGTGGTCGTGATGAATCAAGAGAATCCTCAACCTCACCTTCCGTGAATCTTAAGAAAGGAATATTTTTTTTCTTGCATCCTTTCAGTCTAGAAAAGAACTGAAATTGTTGCATGGTACTGCTTGCATAGTGCTGAATCAATCACAGGAAATAAATAGCGGTGTCAAACTGCCTCTTTTTGGACCTTTAGTACTTTATCTCACCCTACAGACGTGAGCAGTTTTTGGGCAAGCGACAGATTGCTACAGAGTGGTCAGCATAGGATCTGGGCAACAAAAAGCCAGTGCAATGCACTGGTGGCAAATAAAACAAGGCAGCTCAGCATTCTTTTCTGTAAGCATTTTCAGCACCAAGCAAATAGGATTTGCTAATAACAGACAGGCAGATGTTGTAATGAAGGAATCCTGATTTACCATTCTGCTCATATTAAGTGTTGCTCTTAGCGTTCAGAGTTGGTCAGACTCTGACCTATGAGGGCTGCTGTCGGAAAGGGACGTTCAGTTACACCTTTGTCTGCCAAGGCTGTGAGGAGAGAGGGAATTAAGGGGATCAGCAGGACAAGCGTTACAAAACTCTACAAAAAGGAAAAATGCATGTGTGCAGAGATTCCCAGACTGCCTTAACATTGTACATATTCAGAATTATTCTGTGAATAATTTATGCAAACATATTCCAGTGCTACAACCATTTCACTGGGTATTTGCTATTTTGGGGCTTGCGGTTGGTCACCTGTTTCCATGTGATGGTTACCAGTCTCTACACGCGTGATTCTTACGTGTACCTCTTTTGGGTGAATGTATTTGCCTATTTGCCAAGCTTTCCCTATGTGCAAATAAATTTTGCTTTCAGCAGTATACATGCAAAAAAACAGAGATAAGGGGTTGCAAATATTGTCAGGAAGAACATCAGTACCAATGAAATGCATCTCTACAGCATTCTTCTGTCTTACGGTGCTCCGGTTGTAATAACTTCATTTCCAAGAGGACAGGAGGCTACCCCTCAAAGTTACTCCCCGCGTTAACTTTGGGGAGTGCCCAGAGGGATGCCCAAAGCCCTCCTGGCAGCTCTGAAGGCAGTGAGCAGCCCCGCAGCACTGAGTCTCTAGCCCTTACTAGCCCAGGCAGCAAAAAGCCGTGCTGTGAAGTCCAAACTCTGGTTCTGTGCACCACAGCATGGAGCCCACCTGGGCACAGGGATGAAAATAGTCAAGGACGGTGTTTTATTATGATTTACGAAAACATGAAAAATGCAATGATTTTCCTGCTTCCTTCCTCTTCATGTATTATTCCATCCTTGCTCTCGGTTAGATGTATCCATTTGGGGGGGGGGGGGGGGGGGGCGGAGAAAAACCCATCGTATGGGCACGGCATCTGATTTCTCTGCTCTATCATATTCATTCACTGTCCCGGCAGCTTGGAGACTTCTCTGATGCAATTCTTTGCCATCTAGCGCTGGGCAATAAAGCTCCCCGTTACGGCCGCGCAGTGCTGCCCGGCCCCCAGGAAGCGGCATGCGGGGCTGCAGATGAAAGGAACATTAATAAGCCTGGTGAATTTTCAGTTTTCTCCGAAGGTGAATTTAGCCGTGTTCTCTCCCACTGTGCAAAATGATAATGAGGCAATCGATTGTAAATAGGTGCAGCGAGGAGCTGCTTGGCGTACAGTGAGCCTTCGCACTCCATTGCCATGCTCAGCGTCTGAATGTTAATATCGTTCCAGAAAGAGTGACAGAATAATAATTCCCACCTCACGTTAAGGTAGAAACCTGTTAAATTCAGAACCTTCTGGAATTAATGCCGTTCTTTTTATAGGTTCATTGCATTTGCCAAGCTTCATTTCAGGAATTCCTCGAGCAAGGAAATGTATCTTTAGGAATTATTTGTGTAATGAATTATTTACTCATTATCTGAAGTTTTACACCATTTTATAAATCTTTAAGTACTTAGAGGTTTTATGGATTCTTTTTTTTTTACTAGTCCACGTTTTAAATTAATTTTTAAAAAAACAACTTGGTCATGTCTACCTTTAGTCTGACTTGGTGCTGTGGTCTCAATCACCTTGTTGTGTGGGAAGGCTGGAGCAGAAGACACACACTCGTATTGGCACATGGACACGCACTCGCGTGTGTACGTAACTCTTTATAATTCTACTTTATTTAACCGATAGACAAAAAGATAACACTTAGTGGAAGGCTGCCGAGTTTCAGCAGGACAGCACTCCTTCTCTGCAGAAGGGGAGTGAGGACCCACTGTGGATCAGCGTTGGCTGGGCACGATGCTGCTACCGCCTGGGCGAGGGGATGGCACAGCGCAGGGGCACCTCCTCTCGCTCTGCTCTTCCTGCGTTCCCAGTCCTGCAGAGGGGTTTTTTAAATTCTTTTTTTCCTCCTTTGCATTTTCATGATACAGGAGGTGTTTTATATCTACTCAATATGTGTTCTTTGTTCCCTTTTGTATGGCTTCTTTGTTATGCCCTAAAACAAGCCCTGCCCAGCTCTGAGAGTTGCATTCCTTTACTGACCAGTCCCTCCTTTATTGACCAGTCCTTGACCATTTGTGATTTGTGCTTTTACCTCTGGCATCGTCCTGTGCCTGTCATCCTATGGGTGTATTCTCAGGGGCCCCTGTGACGGCCAGCTCAAAAACCACTAAAAAGAAAAAAAGACACAAAGCCTCATATATTCACTTGTGTCTAAATCCAGGAAACTTCTACTCAGCTTTAAATATATGCTGAAGTATCTTTTCCAGTATTTGATGATTTTTTTTTAAAATTGTCACTGGAATGATATCTTTTCCTCTTCCTCTTTGAAAGGATTTTATCTGATCTTTTCTGTGTTCTCAGTGCCTAGAAGCTTCCACAGGAACCTCTCGTGCTCAGAAACATGTGTACACATGACTCAAAAACCCATCTGCTGCTCTGTCACCTGAAAGACTTTGCACAGAAAGCTAATGCATAATTTATAATAGAGATTTTTGTCATGTTTGGAAATTGTAGCTTTTTTACCTCAGCTCTACAAAGGGGAAGATGCTTTTCCTAGACCAAAGAGCCTAAAATCTAGTACTGCAGATACCAACTCACATGTTTAACTTGGGCAACATCTGCTCTGTACCTGGTAGGCTGGTCATGCAGTGCTTTGAAGGCCATGTCACTCTGTAGCTCCAGCAATGCATGCTTGACTTCTTGTCTGCCTAAATTAAGCCCAAGTCTGCAGGTCTCACCTGCCCCTATGGGATGCAGCGAGGAGACCTCTCGGCAGTCTGGTCTGCCTGATACAAGTAACCAGTAACATGAATGGGAATATAAATTGCCTTTGTGCCTATTTTCAGGACTTCTGTAAGCAGCAGTTTAAATGCAGCGCATTGCCATAGCACTTCAAAATGAGGTCCTCATAGCAAGCATAGTCAGATACGGAGGCAAGTCCCTGGGGGGAAGGTGCATCCTCTGTGCAGTGGACAGCAGCACTCCCGATGCCACTGCAATGTAAGTTGTGTGGAACAAACACCACGGACACAGTGTATCTGGGAGACAAAAAAGTTCGATTCCAGATTGAAGGGCACAGAGGTAATTTAGTCTTGGCAAGCCCACTGCCTAAAGGGAGGGTCTCCAGACTCGGCTCTCCTGCTGTTTTGCTTATGGCAACAGTGGGAATAGATGCTAGTGCTGGTGAGAGGGTCCTTAAGACTTTAATCTATGTTCATTGCCAAAGAATGTAAGTGTCTTCAAAAACAGATATTCAGATTTCATGTCCTCCGAACAAATGAAATTGTCTTCCTCTTTCAGTACCACGTCAAGGATGTTATCTGTGACTCCTCAGTTTCAAAAGAGAAAAGTTCAATAAATACAAAAATGAGTTTTCTATCCTTTATTTAGGATTTGTTGCAAAGCAGCTGCCCACGGTACCACACCCACAGTGGGTGAATCCGTGATACAGCCTGGATATACGGTTTTGAATTATGCTTTCATTATAAACCTGAAATACATGAAGTGAAACCCTCACCTGTTGTGTGTGCTGTGCTGAATAATAAATTGCCCTAACATTATGTTTGTAAATCTAAACCCGTTCTTTTGTTGAACAACTGCTTACAGCAGTGTGGGAATGGGAGCAAGGCTGCCAGTGTATGCGTGTTACCTGGCTTCATGTAAAATCTTCTTTCCAGTAACTTGTTGTCCTCTATCCATGTTTTAGCCAACGGCTACAGTGTCTTTGCCTTTTGACAGGAGTATTTCTGCTTTAATACTGCTTTATTATGTACCATGTGGAATATCTTTATAAAATATGACTAAGCATAGATTTACAATAGGTACCATTACACATCTGGCAGTTATTCTGCCATCATCCTAAACATGAAGAAGTAGACGTTTCCCTGTTAGGTCCTCTTTCTCCCTGCTTCATCTTTGGACCTTTCTAGTAAACTGTAGCATACTAATCTGAGCTTCACCAGACCATAAAATATTGTTCTAAATCACTTTATCCCCTCCCAGGTGGTCTTAAGCAAGTCTTAATATAATTGTCAAAGTGCTTGGCTGTCATGTGTGCCGACCAATGGGCTAATAACCACTGAAAATATCACACTTTATTATATTACTCACAGTTTTTATGTCAGTACAAAAATAATGTTCTTAAGCTCTTGCATGAGTATAAAAATGCTATGCTCCCTGTCTCTAATTCGTCATTTCTGTTATTGCTCCATTGCTTCTCTTGTTTACTGTTGTGTCAGGAAGACTATTTCTGTTCTGGCTGTAGTACACGCTGACTTTTACTGATGTTTTCATAAAACACTTAGCTGGCAGGTTTGACCGGGTGCTTTTCAAAGAGATCTCTTACTGGTGCTTACTTTATTAATTAATTTATTTCTACATAAGATAGAGCCATTCTCTGATGGAGCCATATAGGGAGCACGAAGGGGGCATGAAACAGCTCTCTACCCAGCAGTGAACGCTCCTCTCAGTCCCCCAAGCCCCAGACACGGACCATCATCAAGATGGGGACAGATCGGTGCTGCTGGAAGCAGAATGCCGTGAGGATTCTTCCTGCATTAATAACTGCTCTGTTAGCTCCCATTCATTATTCTTTATCTGTGCTCTCTGTACATATATTTTCTGGTGAAGACAATATAGGATTTTTTTTTTCTCTGAGAAATGAGCTCTAAAAACTTAGGTTTGCCAAATACACATGAAAGGGAATGAAACATGCTTCCACTCATGCTGCTCCTCCGGATGCTGGCAGCAGTTCACTGATCCCAGCGGTGGCCTCAGTGGTGGCAGGAATGGCCATAGGGGCTGCGCGAATGGGAGCAGAGAGAGCAGTGGGAGGCTGTGCCTGTCTCATGAACCATCACGTCTTGCCTACCGGAGAACATTCCGCATTAAAAGTGAGGGCACGCAAAAATTGAAAGGACTTCAGATAACTTTACACCTAAAATGACTTATGTCTTTTGAAATGAAGTATGTTGCAGCACTGCACCGATAAATAACACGTGAAGGCCAAGACAATACTTGTGCTAGCAAAAGGCAGCGGCTGTTTGTCAGTGAAATCCATTTAAAAAAAATTTTTTGGGGAGCATCTATCTGCCTCACTAGCAGTTTATCATTGGTATGTGTGGCCAGAAGCCTAGGGAGAAAAACCAAAGGACAGAGGGACAGCCTCCACCATCTTTGGGTTCTAGACACATAGATCGTATTCCAGAATTCATCACGTGTAACATTGCATCGTTCCTTTTGTATTTCCTTCAGCAGTCAGCAAGCATAAAAGAGCACACAGCTGCTTTGGATTAATCTGATGCTTTAGCATCTTAATTTTGCTGTGATAAAATGATGTTACCTTGGCATCATTTCATTCAATGACTCTAATAGATCCAGGCAAATACTGCTTTGGGGTTTTTTTTGTTCAGAGGCCAAACCGAAAAAGCAGGAAAAAAATGTCTTGGGTCAGAATTTTCTAAAGTTTTCTTTGGCAAAATGAAACCAAAAAACTCATCAAGCCAAAACCTTGAATGAACTAAAATGTTTCATTCCACCAAAATTGAATGTTTTGCGTTCTGGTTATTCTTGTCTTTTTTTTCACTGAATGACACTTTGAACAAATAAGTTGCAAAATTTTATTTGCAAACCGTTGGAATGGAAGGATTTGCCATGTTCAAAAATCGATTCCTGTACTCTCCTTTCGGCCAAGAATTTAGTTGAATTCAACCTGAATTTACTCATTGTTTCCATTTTTTTTGTCAAATTCACTGCTTGTGGAAAAACATCCCCCAGATATTTTCCACTTTCCACTATTGCATTGAACTGATTCTTGAATTTTCTTCCTGCCCTATCAGCGAGATATTATCCTATTTTTACAGTTTTTCTTTTGACTTTGTTTTTTCTGATGAAGTTTTGTTCCTTGATGATCTAAAAGTCCCTGCCATTTGCTCTCTGTCACTGCTCAGATCCTTCATTAGCTGTGCCTTGGCCCTCTCCTGCTTATTCTGTAATAGAGTTACAGGGTAACGGGGAGTGAGGCAAATTCCCTCTGTGCCTTTGTAGAGTGGATGTTGCTGTCAATATACTTTCCTCATAGACTTGCTTTGATTTTTCTTTTCTTTTTTTCCCCAAAACCTTTCCCTCTTCATTAAGGAACATCCAGTTAAAGCACAAGTGTGAAACTGTGCAAGGAGGGATGAATCAAAGATTTATATTTAGATTGGCATGTTGCACGCTCTTGAAACACATCTTGCCTTGAGGATGCTTGGCTCTGCCAGGGAAGCCTGCAGTCCTCCAGGCAGGAGTCCATCTCTGCCCAGAAACATTTCTGTTGCTGTTTGTTTGTTCCTTGGCCCAGAAGCTTGGTAATCTGGGCTCTTCCCAAAGTACATGTACTTGTGGGCATAGGCTATTGTACTGCATCCAGTGCATTTGGAAGATGTCTATTTTCTGGTTTTATTATGGAAATAAGAATTCTCACCAAGAATTTCCAATGAACTTCTCTCCAAAGCCTGAATCTGGGGTTATTTCCCAAGCTCTGCACAATTGATATCCTTCCATCCATCCACCTTTAATCTTCTGCATGTGCATTATAAGCATCCACTAAACAGTGTGATTAAAATGAAATTATTTTGGGAGGATGAATGCTGTTTCCAAGGCTCATAATTTGCCCCTTCCAACCTTGAAAAAGTGACCCTTTTGAATGAGGTTTTCTAAGTCTGCTTTGTCTGCAAAAGTGAGTTTTAAATATTCCTATAAAAACTCTTTATTTCCTGTGCCGTGTGCATGAAAACATACTCTTTAGTTTGTCGGGGCGAGGGAAGTTGAGGTTTGAAAATAATGCTGCATTTATATATAGAGTTAAATAGGCTTGAAAATAATCCTTGTAAGAATTTTATTTACATGACCAAAATTAATCAAGATCTGATTGTTGAAAAACTACAGTATGGTATGTCAGTAATACTTTAACAAGCAAACTAATCAACTGTTCCTCCTACTGCCTAGAACTGATAAAAGAAAAAGATTCTTATTAATTCTACTTTTAAATGCTTGGGAGCCATGCAAATGCTCGCTGGTGAGAGCCAGATGGGTCCCTCGATAGCGAGATTCTTTTATAGGCTCATTCCTCATTACTGTGGCTAATGCATTCCTCCTAATGGGGAGATTGTCCCCACTGATCCTATTTCTGGTTGCCCTGCTGTTCTCAGAGGCAGCTGGAATACGAGTCATGGCTGGCATGCCGTTCTGGTGGCCACCACTGGGTATTGATGTGACACTGAGACTAGACCCACCTCCGAACACTCGCTGGTGCCAGGGATGGAACCTCCCACTGCACTGAGGGTCTCTACTTGTGCCTGGTGGCTGGGACCCTCCCTGGTGGCTCGGCAGAAGAGGAAGGGGGCCGGGATGGGTTGTCCCACGTGGCTGGCCTGGGGCAGCCCCCTGGCCCTCTCTGAACTTGGTCACTTGGCCAAGTACGGCAGGCTTTTGTTTGGATGAAATCTTCCTCACTTAACAAACCTAAAAGTTGCCTCATCTCTGACGCATTTTGGGTGTAGCTACATCCTTTATGGCTTTTCATGTTTTGGTTTTTTTACGGCAATTTCCTTCTGTCTGTGTTTATGTCCAGGATAAACACGTCAGCATCCCTCGGCAGGCCTCCTGCAGAGCTCAGCCTGATCCCTCAGGATGGACTGCCACAGCCACCTCTTGCAGATTTGCTTACTGAACAACCTGTTGCAGGTTTCTCAGGCATCTTTAAAACCCCAATTCCCAAACAATCTTTAAACTTTTGATTCAAAGCAGTTGGGACGATGTTGCAAGAGAGTGAGAAAGAGCGAGCCAGGCAACAAGTTGCCTCCTGGGATCTTAGGTCATCAAAACCCTCTTACTTTCTTGTTTTCTTTGAAAATGATTATTTCCACTTGGCTACTTCTGTAGATTTCAGATTTGATAGATGAGGGTTCCCACAGCCAGAGAGAGCTCAGGACCAGCTATCGTAACTCAGTCTTTGCCCAGGCCCAGGAAAACGCTTCACACCCGAAGAAAGCTGGTGTCTCTTCACCGCTTCGGCCGCCTTTGCCTGCACTTCCAGCAGCGCTGTCTGCATCCCAGGCTGAGCACGGGCCTGTGCCCATGTGCACTGACCTGCTACGAGGTCCAGGGATGGGGAAGCTGCAGACCTCTCTGCTCACTTTCTACACCTGAAATGCTTTTAGTGGTCGAGGGAGTAAAAGATCCTGGATAATGCACCATTACTAAGCTGCAAGGAGGAGTCTTGTTTGAAGGAGAGAAGGCGTATTTTGGGCTATTGCCCTTCAGAGGGAGGGATCTGGGGCTTGTGTGTGCCTGTCTGCTACCAATGGATTAGAGTGCCCTCACAGGGGCACTGGAGCTGCGGCGTGAGCTCTCCCAGCCTTTGCCATTGGCCTCAGGCAGAAACGCCACTGGAGCAGCAGAGGCTATGGGAATCAGGTCAGCCTGATGGGCAGCAGAAGCCTGTCCAGGGATACAAACAGCCATATGGGACGGGCTGGCTGAGCCCTCTGGCTACGCAGGGCTGCCTGCATATCAGTGGTGTAGAGCGTCGCGCTGGACGTCAACCGGAACAAATCCATAGTCCGAAAGTGGCAGATCCTGAGCTGGGGAGCTCAGGAGCGGCAACGCAAGGAGAGAGGGATGAGTGCAATTAAAAGGCTGCAGGAGGCAGGGAAAGTGCCAGCTGGGTGCAGGGGGCTTTCACGGGAACGGCAGCGGGTGCTCCTCCGCAACCAGGGGTGTTGGGATGAGTTGTGCAGCTGTTTTGGTTAGAAGGACCAGAGCAGTGCCCTGACCAATGTTTGACAAGGATTACCAAGGATTACTTGAAATTCAAAAATGCTTTGGGCAGTGGGAAATTTTGGAAGCTGGGACATTTTGACCAGGACTGCATGCAGATTAGAGCTGAAATTAGGTGGAACCATGACACGAGCTTTCGCTGGTCAGTAAATGCTGGCCCCTGAGGTGCCAGAGACCCACTGCAGAGAAAGGGGCCCCGGCTGAGTCTGTGGCAGAGGTTTTGTGTTGCCTGGGGGATGTGGAAAGAGCCCTCCTACTACTCTTCCTTTGAGGGTTGCAAGCCTGCTAGTAATAAAAACTGAATGTAGCAGACAGTTGTTAGACAAATTGCTTCGGCGTTTTACGGTGATGCAAGACTCTCCTCAAAGAACATAAATTGGCACTGATTTTCTCTGGTGAGGAATGGAGTCAGTCTCAACAGATGCACAAGACCTGCCACCTATTTGGGAAATGCCTTCTTTGATTTTTGGCTGCTAGGCGTATGTAAGGTATCTATAGTGGAGAATGTAATAATAAATGCTGCAACAGAAGAAAGGATATTACAGTCCAAGCAAAAACACAATAGCAACTGAGAGCTAGAGATGCCTGGTGGGTGACTTTTGCCTGAGGAGGCAACACTGGCTGTTGGCTTGCTGTTTTGGAAGTATGAAAACAGCCAAACCCTCCCAGACAGGAAATTGAGTAGCAGAACCTCTATAAAAATGTTGCTAAATTAGGAGAGATTTTATATTATCCTGCAGAGCCGCAAATACTACATGAGAAGCGTGAGAAGACAAGTGTTGGCCAACCTCTGCTGTGGTGGTGCTGGGAAACCTGTAGGTCCCATCTCTGAGCGCTGCTCTGGGCAAGTGGCATGGCACGGCACATCCTATCTAAACAAGAGTGTGCAGGCTCAGTCAGTGGGCTGCATCCGGGTCGCCCGTTCTGCTCGTTTTAAACAAAAGTCTGCACAACAACAAAGTTATTTTCAGAGGTGGATCACTGAAAGAGTGTGGGCATGGTAATATGTGTGTGTGTGAATACGCACAGATTTGCTTTTTGTCCATCCAGGGAAAGAAGGTCATTACTAGCTATTGACAGGGAGCTCCCTCTTTGCTGTCTCTGTTTGTGTCTGCTTTAGCTTGCCAGTGACTATTTGCTTCTGCTGCCCACAAGAAGGAGACCTGGGATGGGGTTATACAACACGATATTTATTATTACAAGCCATGTGACAGTCCTTCTGTTTAGTTTTCTCTTGCCACATTTCTTCAGCTCCATTTATGTGTGACCAGGCAGCGTGTCTGCAAACAGTGCAGTTGCCATCCCCTGCGTCTTCTGTGTGAGCGACCGCCTCCGTGCCACGGCTCCATCCCTTGGCCAGGGAAGAAGGGCCTTCCCCTGTGCCATACACTACCACATTAGCTGCCACTTTCTTGGCTGTCTTACTTCACCAGGCCTGACGACACTCTTCTTCCACCCCAAGGCAGACCGGGTGCACAGCAGACCGCCAGCGTTCAAGCCACAGACCCATGGCTGTGGCTATTGGCACCGGTGTGCCTGGTCAGGATCTCCGTCTCACTCTGCCTGCACGCTGTAGGGATACAGGAAGCTTTGAGGGCCAGGACCTTCTTCTCATCTGACAACACAGCACCTGCTCTCTTGGTCCGCTGCTGAGAACTGTCACAAGGCATGTCATAAAGAGTCAGGGATATTGACGTAGCGTTGAAAAGAAAAGAATCCTAAACCAGCATCTGCACACTCTCTGGTAGCTCTCAGGGACCTTTTGGTGTAAAAGTTGTCTGTTCCATGACAGAGTACCAGTGAGGCAGATCCCAGTTCTGTTTCCTCCCTTTTCTTTACCGTTTCAGTAAAAATTCACTGAACTGGCTCAAACTCAGTTTTTTTTCTTAAGCATTTTACAGGAAATTTGTAATGCTCACAGGCTATATGCCTAAACAGAGACCATACAATTATCTACAAACTCTTGGCATGAGACCAGGCTTGTAAATAAATCACAGATAAGGAACTGAGTCTCCTTAAAAAAGCACTCCTAGGGTGTTGCAAGGATAATTATTGCGATCATAAGGGAAGCTGTTGACAGACAAATGAAGCAGTCTAGAAAGGTTGCTGAAGAGGTTAATCGAGATGGTTCACTCTGGTCAAATCATATAAAGTTCAAAGTGGTATAATTAAATTCAAAGTCTCTACAAGCATCAGAGCTATGTTGTATGAAGTTTTGATGTCTCTAGAAATATGTGATAGAAGTTTGCTAATGTCACAGAGGAAACCTTATAGTGAAACTTAGAACAGAAATGATTAAATTCCAGACTTCAAAGGCAGACGTGTAGTAGATTGGGAGAAAACAAAATAGGTAGTCAATCTGGTTTTAAATAAGTTCATCTGGGGTCTGTATCCCTCTGGCTTGACAGAAGGATATGTAATCAAAATAGTGAATATGGCTTCCTAGGCTCACCCACCTGGCGAGCCGTGGGCAAACTTTCATATGTATCAGGCCTCAGCTGTGGGGTTTTTTGAATTATTTACTTTTTCAAAATAAGTTGAAGTAAATTAATTCAACTTTTCAGTCACTCTTCTGTGTTGAAATAGACCAAGCCATGTTGAAATAAACTGAACTTTTGAAGACTGTTGTCACGGTCCATTTGGATCTCTCAAATTTACAGGACAACGTACTCTGTAAATTAAACTTCATTTTATGAGCTCATTAAGAAAGAAACAAACACAACAAACAAGGGCTCGATCCCCTTTGCACAGACTAATCTATCACGTGAATTCACTAATTCATCAAGAACGTTTCTCACTTGCAAGTTCTCTAATTCATAACTTGCAACTCACAACTTATAACTTGTAACTCAACTCATGCACCTATAAGCAAATAGTTACCTAGCTGGCGGTGAGAGTCCTCATCCTTCCTCCTCGTCACGGTGCGGGCGTCCCCTGCATCGCACTGGGGAGCACAAAAGCCTCATCAGTCCAGCTGTTATTGGATCTGCTTCCAAAGCTTTTTGGTTAAGCTGACGTTTTTATACCTTCCAGCCTGGAAGCTTGGTCTGTGCCATTTCCCATGAGTTAGCGGATTCTGAAAGTGTCAGACAATCAACATGCAAAGATGACGGCTACAGGAGACAGCAATCTGCAGGTGATAATGTCTGCATACTGGTGCTTTATCTCTTCCTGTCCCTCCTGTCCTGCCTCCGTGGTGCTCTCGCTTGGACCTAATGGTGCTGCTCCCGATACACGTCAGGCCTTAGCATGAGCTGTGTCAGCCAAAATCTGAGCAGCAGTTCAGTGAACCGTCACAACTGTTAATATTAAACTTTGCCAGGAATCATTGGTCGGTGAGTCCCAAACTCTGAGAGAACCTTAACTGGGTTTCAGCCGGTTTTGGAAGCAAAGAGGATAATTCCCTCTCTTGCAGCCAGACCAAAATTCTGTCTGCGAAAATGATAGCCACCATCTTGCAATACCTGATCAGACCAAAGTCCTTTTTGAAGTCATTGTTACTATAGCCACATCCACGATCGGAAAAACCAGCTCTGAGTTTTCACTTCAAGTCTGAATAACATGAGCAGTTTTGGAGTTTTGTGTGCATTTATTATACATCTGCCTAAATTAGCTGATGGCTGTGGCTATATACTGCTGTAAAGCTGTTTCTGTATTATTTTATCACATCGCAGCTAAATTGCTGCTAGATTGTGTAGACTTATTATTTGATCAGCTGTCACCTAACATTTACATTTTGTCAACCATTTAATAAGATTGGACTTTCTCCTGAACGTACTACCACAGTCCCCTGCTTGCTTAGTTCTAAAAATATTGCATCCTAATGACCACAAGGAAGGACACCACAAACTGCTACCGAAAGATGAACTCCACGGGACTGTGTGTGTAAGGCTGCTGCTCCGAGCATCTTCTCCTGCCGGTGGTGAGGGCTTAAGGAGCACTTTACCCTTCAGCTCTTCTCCCACCCTCTTTCGCGCTGCTCTTTTCTGCCCTGTGTGCCAGCAGGGTTGTCTGTGCCAGGACCCAGATCAGGGAGCTGATCGGGCAGGAGAATAACTAGTTAAGGAGTGCTGAACCTAATGTGTAGCTGTTGCCTCAGACTGTTAAGACTAATTTTACAGCTGTGCTGTGTAATGGCTTTGGCCATGATTATCATTCTCACTGGAGTCCCTTTGCACTGCTGAAGTATGCACAGAAAGCAAACTAATCCTTCATTATTTACCTTACCATTATTTTCTGTTTGCTTACAATGGCATGGATCTGTTTTACGGTAAAGGATTAGTTCTTAGATATAGAAAGTAACTTAATTCTATGTGAATGTTGGCTATGACCAAGCATGTTATCTGTAGATAGCCATGCACTGAAGCAGTTTATTTTGCCTGTCAACAAGCAAAATTCTGCTGTGTCTGAATGCTGCCTGTTAACAGTAACTTCATGGAGCCCAAACTAGAAGCTCACCTGTAAGGAAAGCAGAGTACTGTATACAAAAAAATACAGCTACGGTATGTGCTACTTATTCACGTGCAAGCAGAGCTTCCAGCCCTGATGGCCTAAGACTGTAACCCAATCTCACATTCCCAGTGCTGCATGGAAATTAAATAGTTTGAATTTCTCTTCAATGCCTACCTCTGCCAAGAAGATCCTGTATGGATTCATTCTTGTTTAAACTGCTTTGAAAATTGAAATGCTAATTATGCTGATGTCACAAGAATTACAACTCACTTATATGTAAGAAAGCTGTAATTCTCACTATGTAACTGATATTTATTAACACTTTCTAGTATTAGATACAGTTGCCCGCAAAATATTTTAGTGCCCTACCATAAATGATGAATGGGTGACTATCACATGCTCGTAAAACATTTAAAGATGTGTACTCTAGCTACGTGCTACAGGAGTTTGCAAAGCCATTAATAGGCAAGGAGGAGTGACTTGCTTGTAAAGGCTGTGTCGGCTTTGGTATTTAAGATCCCCTCCCCGACCTGTGACGTTTAGTGGGTGCCTCAGTAGTAGTGGCTGGTGACCTAAAACTATTGCAATAGGCAGGCATCTGGGAGTGGAGAGGGATGTCACCTTTCTGCACGCAGTAGAGGTGACTCTGACACAGCTTGTCAGCAGTTAGGGAGGACCTAATGAAGGGCCAGGGAGTGATGGTGGACGGGTGAGATCCTCTTCGGCAATCTGCGTAGCACTGGCAGCGCAACACTCAGAGGCTGGCTTGCGGGAAGCAGAGTATGCTCTGTCCCTGCACGAGAGACAGCCATGCGCCTGTGCCCACCCGAAGCCGATGTTGTCCCTCATCACCCGACCTGGGGCTCAAATCTGATTTCCACCAGGAAATCACACGTGGGAGCATGCGCTGTGTTCAGCCAGCACAGCCGATGTGCAGGTGGAGACCAAGCCGACTCAGAGTCCTGGCAGGAGCGGCTTTACCTGCCTGGTGGGAGGGGAGCTGTGGAGCCGTGTCTGGCATCCAGAATTGTTCTGCAAAGCTCAACTAATGGAGCAAACCTCAACAAGAGACAGCATAAGACGGAAAGGTGATTTTATTTTGTACAAAGCAGGTTTCACTCATGCACGCTCCCTTCTCTCGTAGATCTTACTTGCTCATTCTTTCATACTCAGAAGCTTGAATGTGTCTGCATGTGCTCTGTCCAGGATTATTTGTGGTGACAAAGGATGAGGGAAGCTAGTTATTTAGTTCTCAACGTGTCTTCTGGGATGTTCTTATTATTGGCAACCACGTGGTTGGTTTTTGAATGTGTCTTTTGCACCTTTTAAAAGTTGACAGTGACCTGAATCGTTTGTCTCTCCAGCTGTCCCACCTCTGTGAGGGATTAGGCAAAATTGCTGACTATCTCGTTGTTCTTTTGTCTCTCTTTCTGGGCGTAGGCTGTTGTATTTAGGTTGCCTTTTGTTTTTTTCAATCTACGTGTTTAGAGAAACACCGTGTGCTAGTGATAGTTATGCTTGGGGACTCAATGACCTTCTAACTGAGGTGCCATTAACATAGCTATTCTTTCATCCCTTCTTCTTCCACTTCTTCCTGTTCTCCCATCCCCAGACATTCCCACTCATGCTCCATCCATACCAAGGCTGACATTTCTACTACAGCTCTTCACAGAAGTATGTATAGAGCTTCTGCTAGTCTGGGATCTAATGGGGCTGGGAAGGCAGAGAGGACCGAGGAATGTGCTTGATGCCATTTCCTCCTGGAAAAATTTCCTGCCAGCTCTGGCAGTAACTCAGGCTTGTTTCAGCTGCGCAGGGAGTAACGCAAATATAAACTTCTAAAATTAAAGGTAGCTCATGTGCATGTGCAGGACCATGACGAGAGAAGCTCCATACACCTGTCTCTTTTAGGGTGATCTCCCTGGGATTTGTACCGAGGAGTCGACCTGAGCAACTTTAGAGGTGCACACTTCTGTAAGATCCAGGGCAGCTTTATAACTCCCATGAGCTAGTGTCTACAGGTACTGGGATAGCCATGGATGTTAAGGAGGGAGCCATGGATGAGGTCAAACTTTTCCTGCTATACAGATATCCATCTTTCTAGAAGTGAGGGAAAATCAGCTGGATCACCTGTATCTCCCCCAGACCAGGAGCAATGTCCCAGTGAGCGTATCGGTGTGGGAACTCACTTTGTCGGGAGATCAGTGATGGGCTCTGAACCCAGGAAAGCTACAGTAAATGGGCTCTGCTCAAGGGACACGTTTTGGCTGGCACAGAGGAGAGGCTGTCTCCCTACCAGCAAGGAGGCAGGACCCAATGGGATGCCATAGCTATGGCTGTGGGAGGAGCAGGAATACCAGGCTGGCTGCATGGGATGGCCATATGCTCCATGCAGGCAAGACCACAGCATGACAGGCTGGAGGTTCTGGACCTTTATATGATGGTATGGCACCCTCAGTAAGTTTGCAGACAACACCAAGTTGTGCAGGAGTGTTGATCTGATTGAGGGTAGGAAGGCTCTGCAGAGGGATCTGGACAGACTGAATTGATGGGTCATGGCCAATTGTATGAGGTTCAACAAGGCCAAGTGCCGGGTCCTGCACTTGGGTCACAACAACCCCATGCAACGCTGCAGGCTTGGGGAAGAGTGGCTGGAAAGCTGCCCAGCAGAAAAAGACCTGTGAGTGTTGGTCAACAGCTGGCTGAATATGAGCCAGCAGTGTGCCCAGGTGGCTAAGAAGGCCCATGGCATCCTGGCTTGTATCAGAAATAGCGTGGCCAGCAGGACTAGGGAAGTGATCGTGCCCCTGTACTCGGCACTGGTGAGGCCGCACCTCGAATACTGTGTTCAGTTTTGGGCCCCTCACTACAAGAGAGACATTGAGGTGCTGGAGCGTGTCCAGAGAAGGGCAACGAAGCTGGTGAAGGGTCTGGAGCACAAGTCTGATGAGGAGCGGCTGAGGGAACTGGGGTTGTTTAGTCTGGAGAAAAGGAGGCTGAGGGGAGACCTTATTGCTCTCTACAACCACCTGAAAGGAGGTTGTAGCGAGGTGGGTGTCCGTCTCTTCTCCCAAGTAACAAGCGATAGGACAAGAGGAAATGGCCTCAAGTTGCACCAGGAGAGGTTTAGCTTGGATATTAGGAAAAATTTCTTCACCGAAAGGGTTGTCAAGCATTGGAACAGGCTGCCCAGGGAAGTGGTTGATTCACCATCCCTGGAGGTGTTTAAAAGATGTGTAGATGTGGTGCTTAGGGACATGGTGTAGTGGTGGACTTGGCAGTGCTAGATTAATAGTTGGACTTGATGATCTTAAAGGTTTTTTCCTACCTAAACGATTCTATGATTCTATGGCTGTACTGCTGTTGTTGCATGGGGCAAGGTAGGAAGTTAAGCATCTTCTGGTGGCAGCCTACTGGCTCTGGCCAGTGGCATTGCTCTCCTGTTGAGTGGCCGCAGCCAAGTGGAGCAGCCACTCAAACCCTCATTGTACATTCCCAGCGCTAACACGTAAGGAGCTGTGGGAGCACCATCTCCCACGGGGCTGCTGGTTCGTTTTGAAGGACCACTTCCCTAACTCTGGATACACAGTGGTCTTCTCTCCTTCAAGCAGTAGGTTCAGACAGGTGGTTGGTCGCTTTCTCCCCTGGCTGCCCAAGGAAAAGTCTGGTCAGAGCTCAGGCTGCAGATGGCCCAGTGGGATAGACTTGCCCCAAACCAATCCAGTGTAGAGATTCAATGGCTTGTCAAATGGCTGGCATGGTACTACTGCAGGAGGAGGGGAAGGGGCCCCAGCTTCACACCAGGATGGAAAAAGAAAATGGTGATTGGTCGTTCCTTCAAGCAGAGAAATAGGGATGCAGGTTTCCTGAAAAAAATCAGGCCTTTGTCATCTCACACTGTTCCCAACCATAAAAATAAGAAAAAATGACCTGTTTTTACAAGGAGGTTGGAGACATTAATAAATGTTTGTGAAGCATTAAGTACTATGGCAATAAATTACATGGGAGATCCTATGAGGATACTACTAATTGTGTATTCAGGGCAGAGTTTGAATAGGATATAGTAAATAAGGCATGAGGCCATGCACTTAACAATGAGGATAAAACGAGCTAATGAATAGTTGCTCATTAAATGTATGCCCTCCATGTGCACAGAAAGGCCAAAGGTCCTGTGTAAAAAGGTATATGCTATCCTGTAATTAAAGATTTTACAGTGCATATAGGAGTTACAAGTTTAATTTGTCCGGGAAACTTTAAATCAGGCATTTCCTATCCTCTGAGTACCCAACTTTGCAACCCTAACACTCTTTGAATGTAGGCTTTTTATGTAACTCAATAGAAATCATTTAAATATTGTGTTTCCCCTGCTTGTCTCGCCACAGCTGGCAGTGAGCTCCTTCTCCCATGCTGCCTTCACCATCTGGAACAGACTAAATGGCTTCCTGACTTGCCTTAAATCCCATTGCCAAATCCCATCTTCTGGGCCTATAATTCCTGTCCACTTTTCTCATAAAAGAACCTAGTCCCATTTCTTGACCAACCCTGGCTTCATTAAACTTATGTCCCTGTCAGGTCTTGCCTTTCCTGCTCTCTTCTTCCGTGTTTTTATACCATATAGACACGAATCTATAAGATGTCAATGCATCTGCCTACATTTATTAATATAAAATGGGACCATTAGCGATTTAGTATTCTGCAGTTTTCCATGTCAGATTAATTAGTTCAGAGAAGTGTTTAGTTTAGTCTAAATTAGGTTTTAATGAAATAGCAGCAAACTGACTTACTATACATGGAAACTCAGACTGACTGTTATCTTTCTAAAGAAATCTGAGTTCCAGTACCCTGCTGAAAATAGTAAAGGTAAATAAAAAGCGGAGAATCGGATCACATTCAATTATCATCCAGAAATAAAAAGCAAATAAATATGTTCCAGTTTTGTGTTGTGAATGTATTAAAAATACAGTCAACAGGAAATAAATATCCAACAGTAAAATGGTAGCGGAGCAAATGCAGTACTGATACTGGAAGAGCATTGATTTCAGTGGCTTTGAAGTTTAACACGCGCCAGCTGAATCTGGCCCAACATGCTCTGTCTGTGAAACAAAAAATGCAAGGATTTGGAATAAAACAGTGGCACAATGATCTCTGGTCAGTACTTTAAATAATCAGGTTTTAATATATGGTAGAAATAACAAGTAGTGCAGGGGAAGTTTTGACATGGGCATCAGTAGGAAGTGGAGATGGCACTTGGTGTCATTTGCCTTGTGCTTCTAATACGATTTTCCAATTGTTCTAGTGGTTTATCACTTTACAACTTTCCTCCATCATTATTTCATGAGAAAATATTTGGTTTTGTTTTCCACAAAATTTAAACAATCAAGCATGTTGGTGGTTCTCATCACTGAATTTTTCATATTGCCACCAACATGATTTCTCTTTGCTTTGAAGATGACTGGTATAGCGATGCTATCATCTCCACCCTTCTGAGCTTCCACAGCTTTGCAGAGATCACAGACCAATGCTCATATCCTACACTTTTTTCCTGGGACCAGAGAACCATTGATTGTCCAGCCACTACAAACTCTCCTATTTGTGTTGCAGATGAGATTCTCAACTTGAAAAAGGACAGCCATTCATGTACCATGTGAATTCAAAATTCAGTTGTATGGTATTCACTGTGTTCTGCAAAATCTTTTTAAAAGAAAATAACATTAAGACAGCATACAGATGAAGTTTAAAGAAAAGAAACCAACTCTTCCCTGCTGACAAAATAATTTGCATTACTCTAAGAATTACAGAATGAAGTAAAATTATTTTATTGCCTTCTTTCATCATTATGCCACAGTACAAATTATGCTCCTAATTATAAAGTCTATAATGCTATTTCCTGCCACTGAGTTCCTATTTCTTTATTAACTTAATTCTTTAAACACTGCTTTATGCCTCTAGTAAGGGCCTGGTAACAGTCTATCATCTTACAATGACACCAGTGGGTAAGCCTTCATCCAGTGCAAAGATAGAAATGGCAGAACAATGACTCTGTAGAATTGAAACCGTAGAAAAATGATTAATATTTTCCAGGACGATCAGCATATGCTGCCACAGAGTGAATATGAAATCATCACATTTTAATATGGAAAACTGATGAAGTCTAGAGCATAAATAATACAAGTTATGCAAGCATATCTCTGCATGCATATGAGAGACTGGTGTTTTTCAGTGTATGGAAGGTGCCATACGTCCTGAAGAATACTTACTTTGCCGGAATCATAGACTTCAGTAAGAGTGGCCTTTCATTTCAGACACTATGTCCAGCTCACTTTAGAAAGAGCTAAGGAATTGCAACCAAGAAACAAGCACATCTCTGATGAAGGTGGACCCACTGCCAGAACCATGGAACAAAGGGTCATTGCTCTCTGGTCTGGAAAGCGTTAGCAAACGGGCAGTATTGCACATAAGCACAGGCAGGCTTAACAACAGCCAGTTTCAAGGTGCTTCCCAATCACTGCTAGAAAGAGATGCATGAAATATGACTCTGTTCTTGTTAAGAGTGTAATAAAGTTGTTGACATAGAGAATACACTACTGAAGGATTAACCACCAAGGAGAAACAGTCCCTCTTCGGAATCAAGCTTACGTTAGTAAAGGGAGTGCCTATGGCAATTTAGTCTGATGGCCAATTGCAATCAGAAATGTTTTAATTTAGTCCTTAAATCAACATTGTACCTTCTGCCCATGGCTTCTAGTGGGCTTTTGGCAGCTGGGGATTTCTGCACAGAAGCTGTCCCTGAGACACCCCTAGGACGGGAGCTGTGAAAGGTGATGGCAAAGGGTTTGGCATGGCGCTGGCTGGAATGCTTCTTGGGGATTTGCTGGAGACAAGTCCTTGGCCAGGGAGAAGTGGTGAGGTACCGCTGCCCCTTTCCTCTATTTGAGCGAAGGGAGGCAAGCCTGGGACCAGGGCTGGAGGCTAACAAATGCTGAGCCTATAGGAAATTACAGCATTAAGACTAAGGCTCTGCTATTAAGGAGTATGTTTATGCCTAAATGAGGTCTCCAAGCATAGGATGCCTGTCATCAATACATGTGCTTGGCAAAATTTAGTGGTGTGGTTTCCAACCATACCTCCCGCAGTTGTCACAGGCTTATCTGGAAACACTGTCAGACATGACTTTGGAGTCTTTGTTTTCATGGCCATATTTTTCTCTCCATTAAATGATTACAGGTGCAATTCCTGATAAAGCCAGTGGAAATCATACCCAAATGTTTGGCAACAGAAACTTATCCTGTTGTTCACTTGAAGCCAATGCTTTTTTCAAAGTCTTTTAATTGAACTCGAATCAGAAAGTTGCTGCTTATGTTTTTAATAAGTTGATGGCACACAGTGTTATTTTTAAGAAAAAACTCTTTTTTCCTCAGTAAAGTACAGAACTTCTGATATTGAGTGAAGCAATGCATAAGTGAGGCAGATGGCGGCGAGATTTTGTCTGAAGAGCTTTGTCACTGTCCTTCCTGTCCTAACCACTACCCTATTTAAGTGTTCAACCTCTCCTGAGTGAAGACCACTAAGTTAGACAAATTATTGCAGTGATTTTGTCACGCAAGCAAGTGCTTTAGGCTAATTTAGATCATCAGAATAACTTCTCGTTTTTCCTACATTTAAAGATATTCTGTATCTTACTTTCTGTCCTGTTGCTAATTATTTTAAAAGGGGCTTTGTAATAGAAAAGGAGATCTGTCACCGAACCAGTCATTTTTCTGGCACGTTGCACTGCGAGTAATGCAATTGCTTAAATAAAAATGCTGCAGCTTTAACATCATAATCTAATCACTCATTTCTTTGCCTTTCATTCTAATAATGTAAGACATAATGAACTCTTGGTAGATATAGTAATACCCCATAAGTATTTCTATAGGATTTATGTTGTCACTTAATATTACTTCAAAGAAAGCAGGACAAAACATAATTCTTGCCATTTTGCTCAGTTACTCATTTTTGTGATTTTTATGTTCTCCCACTATCGCTGAAAAGAAATGATCAAATTAACCATTTTAACAAGCATTCGCTAGTTGTGCATAAGTACCATTCATTTAAATGACTTGTGAAATCAAACAGAGACTCTCAAATAATGGGGCCTAGTCTCCTTTCCCTGAATAATGACTTCAAGGAAGATCCACCTCCCTCTCAGGGAAAGAATGGATAGCTGGGAATGCTCAGGGGAATAAAAGGGTTTAAAGCGCAGCACATAAAAGGCTGAGTAGAGGAGTCTTTGAAAATAAATGCAGGCTTCAACAAAAGATGAGAAAGAAAAGGGTACAGAGGGAGCGGCGGACTTCCCGTAGATATGGGCAGCGCATACAGAAGAGGTTGCTGAGGCAATGCATAATACCCCGATCGAAGGGCGAATGCGCTGTAGGTGCAGGGCTGTAGGCAGAAAAAAATGCATTTTGATGAGGGGCACAGGATGTGCAGAGGCTGGCTGTGGCTAATGGGGGAACGAAGAGATCTGAAAAGGAAGCCAGTCTGGAAAATGACACCAATTATCTCAAAACGAAGTGTTTATATTGCCACTAGTATACCATGAGCTATTCTTCACAATCACGAAACGATGGTGAGAAAAAGAGAGTCGAGGCCCATATTAACATTCTTAAAATGCCAAAAATTATAACAACTCTTTTCACTTTTCCCGTATCTCAGATTTAGATCTAACTGAAAAGAAAAGGCACCTGATTTCTCATCAGCCTGGAGTGAAACAAAAATCATAATATTGCCTCACAGTTACATGTCTTCTGTCTGGGTTGTTTGCGTTTGTAGCAAAGTCACACTGGAAGGTTCTCCTAGAGCAGGACTGGAGTAGGCTGTAGCATTTCCAGTGAGTGCTTACACCCACTTCTCCAGACAACAAACCAACACAGAAGTGATCAAAGAAGATGGTAGGTAAGCTGCTGGCTACTATGTTCTTAAGCTAGCATCCTCTGAGTTCAAAAGATTAAAAAAAAATTTTTTTTAGCCTTTTTCTCAGTTTTTGTTACCAGTAAGCTGTTGATAGTTAAACATGTAATTAAAAAGGAAGACAGACAGCAGGACTTCAGTGAAATAATAGATTTGAGCTGTTGTAGCTGAAAGAATGACTTGACATAACACTCTTAACATTTTTAATTGTGTCAGAGCGAAGAACTTTATGGAGATGTGCTAAAAGATCATCACTACCTGACAAATTTCCAATAATGTATTTTCAGCCACCTCCCATTGTCCAAGTAGCTGCTGAGTCACAAGACTTACTCATGGATATCTGGTATTACTCTTACCTGAGATTACCTATTGGACTAGATCAGCCAGGGGGCTGATCCAGTATTGTAATGGTAATGTTTTAAGTTCTGTTTTCCTAGGAAAGTTTGCAATGCGCTGAGACCTTGTTTGAGCAGATGGATATCCTCAGTCTGGAAGAGTATAAAAATGTTGCTGTCCTTCCATAATGCATTGTTGAGGCTCAAATATTGCAGTGTTTTCTGAATATAGGATATGAATATTGAACTACATTTAGCGAATGGGACTATGTTGACTGTGGCAGATAGACAGGATAACCAGTGGCAGGTGCAAAGCTTCTGGATGCTGAAGAGCATCATGAAGGCCCTCTTCTGTGAGTTGGTGCCATATTTTCATCATCCTCACATGAGATTTCAGAGCTCATAGCCATGCCCAAGTGAGTGGCTGCCGTCCTGTAGTGTCTCGCAGCCTCCGACTCTTACTCCTTTATCACTAATCCCTTTGTGGTGGGCAGGTCCACCATTGGCAAAGAGGTGATGGAGATTTCATCCTCCAAACCTTCTTTACTCCAGCAGTGCTGTGAGTGACATCTGTGAAACTCTCCAAGCCTTTGGTCTCCATGACTTCAAATTGAGAGTGGGCCTTTGACCAGATTCATATTCTCCTCTTGTTCCCAGCCTACTGCAGCTACAACTACAGGCATTGTAAGGCTTTGATCAACCACTAAAGGAGATTTAAGGATTTCTCAGCAGATTTCAGTGCAGGGACTCATGATGTGGCATTTTCTACAACTCCAGCCTCAAGCTTGCTGGGGATATGGCTACCTCCTTTCCAAAAGGGAAAGGTTCATGGTGGTTAGGTTTTGTGGGAAATGCCATATACCCTATGTTGTTTGATCATAAGGCCATACCCTGCCAGCAAGAGTGCGTCTGCAAGGTTTAACTGTTCCTTTTCTGCACATAGGCTGGAAGTAGGATAAGCTTTTGGTCATCTCACTACCAGATGATGAGCTCTGCGCAGCAAACAAACTTGGTGACAGCACTCCCAACGACCTCCACTCATGGGTGTTTTCTGAGCCCTGCACAAACTCCATGGGGATGCAGGTGACCCCTTCCATCTGGGTTGCATGCATGCATGGTCCTCCTCCTCTCTGTGGGCACAGGGGACCAGGAAAGCAGTGGTGTCCTGGGCACTCTCTGCACTGTACATGGGGGCACATGGAGCAGAACCACGGCGCGATGATGAAACAGCAGTGGTTTGCCTACTAACAGATCTGGGAGAAGCAGTGAGGAGAAAAAGCGGCAGGGGTGGGGAAGCTCAATAAAGGCTATGAAGGCAGCAGCTACACTTGATAAGGAAACAGGGAGCCAGGCTGATTAGGTCCTGGAGGAAGAGAAAGGAGTTGTTAAACAAGGTAACCTTCCTTCCCACCCTTTCCCCTGCTCCCCCCTGCAATGGGCCATCGGCGCCCGTGGGCCCCGCTCTTGCCATGCCCCTGCCCAAGCGGGACATGTGCAAAGCAGGCACTAGGCAAGGCTTGAAGGAAAGACCCAGCACAGCTATGAGAAGAAGAGTTACAGCTAACAGAAACAAGTTGGCAAAAGCATTCAAATGACAAAGCGTGTGACTGTCACAAGCCTACAGCCGGCTCTGCTCAGCGAGGAGGAGGAGCCGGGCAGGGGTTCACTGTCTGGCTTCAGATAACTGCGTTATCATGACATGTCCCCATGTGCAGCTCACCCAGGCCCTGGCAATGAGCCAGGCACTTGCATGGGGTGGGGCTGGGCCGTGAGGTTTCTGATGCATGCAGTTCCTCTGCAGGAGACTTCTCCTACAGCCTGTGGCTGCAGTGTGTTTCAAAACACAATAATCCCCATGAGCAGCCTGGCAAAATCCATCCTTTCTCCACAGCTTTGAGACCAGTGCTGTAATCCCACCAGAAATCTTACAGCTCCCCCATCCCCATCCTTCTACTTCAGAGACGTTGTAGAAACGGGGTACACACCTGCTGGGCTCAGAACTGGGGCTGACGGCAGAGGAGGTGGCTGGCATCCACTCTGTAGGGGAGGGAGCTGAGGAGGTGTCCCTGGATGTGCCCTCCCAGGAGTCTGCTGTGGGACTTGGATCCAGGGTGCCAAGAGTAATGTCCAAGGGCTCACATTCCTCCAGACTGTCCTACATGGGGACACTGAGATTCATGGTGTGGAAATCCAAGGCAGATGCTGGCTCAGTGGCGTGCTCCCTCCCAAAGACTTTCTCAAGCTCCCTGTACTGGGCACAGGCCTGACTGCCAATTGTAGTCACTGGTCTGCAAGAAGACTATCTTCATCTTTGACTTTTTAAGGCAGCCTTGTTCACTACATGTAGGTGACAGCTGGTGGGAGTTTCTCAACCTTCTGAGATTGCCGCTGGCTTATGTTGCCCCTTGAGAAACTCCTCTTTCTCTCATGGCACAGGTTCATGGGAAATGTCATATCTTCAGGGCTGCAGGCTGCAGTTATCTGATTTTCTTGGCAGGTGGAAGAGGGAGCTTCCAGTGCGGTAGAGGAGAGTAGAAGTGTGGAGAAGAGATAACACAAAAAGGAAGATAATGAAAGACAGGTTCAGCAAGGGGGTTCAACAACAGAAGGCAGGAAAAATGAGAAGGGAAAGGTTTCAGATCTGAAGTCTGGATGAATGAGGATAAAGCAGCAGATAGGCAGACACCGCTAAAGCAGTTGACAGCAAATAGGAAGATATATGCAGTATTTGACCCTGGAACCTCCTTCAGGCTTTGAGGCCACTCTTCAGGATCTGAGAGCCTTCTGGGAATGCATGTACCTTAGCTACATGCTGGAGGTCCTTGTAGTGGAAAGTCCAGACAAGGATTTAGGACCCACTACTCCACTGAGATTTGGAGTGTTGTGGAGCAGAGCTCCTGGTTTGGTTCCATCCAACAGGAATCTATGTTGTACACACCAGCATCACTTTGAGAAACCAACTAACATGTGACAAGTGGGGTCAGTATGGGGATTTGCTTCAAAGCTATCCTATTGCTATGAACCAAATTACTAAGGTAGACAGAATAGTTGTGACTTAAAAGTACATGAATATGTCTGTTCATGACCATGATCAAGTATTTTTATCAGATGCTGTATTATTATTTTTTTTCTTTAAGGGTTCTATTTAAAGATATATGTTTAAAAATCAATAATATTATTACTGCTTATTGTTTCTGGCTTTCTGCAAAATGGAAAAAAATAAAAAGAACATTTTCTGAACAGGACAGCTTTGTGATAACACAAAGAACTCCACTCATACTTTGCTTTTCTGCCGTGTTGTAAATATTTCAAACCCAAATAAGTTTGTGTAGTAGGTGACATATATTGATTTTGCGAGTATAAATCTTTGAACAATGTCACTTGTATTTTTTTTTAAAAAAGACCAAATAAATGGAAAGATCTGCAGCCCTGAGGAAAGGAGGAAATAGTAACCGTCTGTGAAACTTGATTTCTGTATTTGCACCACAATAGTGAATTATTTGCATGTCTATTGCCTGAAGGTTAACTTCTGTTGATTTCCTAAACCCTAAAGAATAGAGTCTGAGCCTTCAGCTTTGCAGATGTCTGAAGCTCTGCAGAACTGCCATTGATAAGCTCTACCATCTTGAAAATAAGCCCTTTTGTAGCTTTCAGAAAAGTAATTTTCTTTCATGTTCTAGTTTTCCTAAGTTTAGCTTGTGGTTGGGTATCTCAGACCATGGTCACATGGGCAGTTATGGATAGAACCAAAGTTCTCCACCCTTGCTCTGCATCTGCGTCCTGTGCACCAGCTGTGGTGTGGAAGTCCTGTGACTGTTTTGGATGAGGGTCAGGTGTTATCAGCAGCGGTGGAGAGCCACTCTTGTGCCTCTCTAGCTCCCACACTGGCCTGAACCCCGGCATCCCTGAGCACACACAGTTGAGTTTGTTTCTGTTGGGCCCTGTCCACGTAGCTGTGCCTCTGTTAATGAAACTCCATCTGCATGAAGGCTTCAGACATCTTCTACAGTAGAAGATGTCCTTTCGCTTATCAGGCATCTTCACTATTAGTCATGCGGTAGAAATAAGCAGGGCAGACTTGGTTTAGTTCAATCTGTGATGCAGTATTCAGAAAACCCCAGAATGTAGCAATGTCATCCTCTGTTGATAATAATCAGGAAGTCAGTCTTTAAATTCAGCATTTGGATTGCCTATTGATGATTGCACCTATTTGCTAGCTCATTCATAGAAATGAGACATGAGAAGGAGCAAAAGACATTAATGCATCTCTCAGTGCATAACCGTTCTCTCTATTTGAATCTTAGCCTAGCCTAGTTTTCAGTGCTTTTCCAGATTCTCATGAGAAAATAGCGTCAGTCTGGAGGCTCACTGTTAAGAAATATTCTTTGCTGCAATATTTCACTACATTTTTATGAGTGAATCTGTAGCTTGTAAAATCATTGGGCTAATAACAGGGCTGACTAAGGCTGAGCACAGGGAAAAAAAGTGAACATGCAAGCCTGTATGCTTCAGTTTTAACTCTGTTTCCCTATACTGTTCCACAGCTGAACCCTTTTGAAAGGCTTCTGAGGCTTCTCAATTATAGTGTAGTGTTTGTGATGTGGAATCTTATCCAGCAGGGAAAGAGGTAAGACCACCACATTTATTTCACTTACTACTTTGTAAAGGGTCAATAGACTACAAGAAGGTAGATCTTTCAAGCTAGACAGGATCCCAGAAGTCCATTCCTCTGCTGATTGTGACAGCTGGAAAAAGAGAGAGAACTATGCCCTGGAAAGATGACTGTAATGTAGTTTAAAACTAGAAAAAAAGCCTATGTGGTTGAAGACTGTGGGTTTGGATGCTGTGTATGAAACACAGAGTATAGAGTGACATAAAACAGTGGCATTTGTAAAATATTCAAGGCATAGTCACCAAAGTCTAGACCAGTGTTGAATAAAAGCTATTAAATAACTGATTTGGGAAAGAAATTATACCCATGTAACATGCTTTTGTGGGGTTACTTTAAGCTGTAAGATCTACAGTTTACTATGTCTCCTCAAAGATTTCAATGTGAACTAATACCTGGTCACACTTTTTTTTCCTAGGAAAGATAGGTTATAAAGTCGTATATGGCAAAAGCGGTTTTCCTCTAGCTTCCTCCTTTTGCGGTACGACGGTTCTCTGCACCTGTTTCTGAGAAGCCAGAACTGAACAAGATTAACCAGTAAACATAACTGCAGCAGAGATCTGGACTGCAGAGCAATGCCCTCATACTAAGAAATCGATAGGGGCAGAAGTTTTGTTAGGAAGCTCCCCGTTACAACGAGATGTGTTTTGGCAAACCTTTGAACCTTAGCTATGTTTATCCCACAGCTGTCACCAAAGTGGCTATGCTGTGAAGAAGTGCAATCCCTGGTTGATAAGAGTTGCGTTGGTAGAAACCTTTAGCGTAATACCGCTGCATCACCAAAACTTCAAGAAGGATGTATATAGATACTAATGTGTCTGTGTCACTCCACAACTTTATTGAACTAACGTCTTGGTCCTCCAGCTTCTCTCAGCAGTCCTTTAAGCAGAAACATGGGTGCCAAGAACAATTCTTGTACGTAAGGAAGGGCTAGAGATGGAGGGCTACTGAACCGTGGGGAGCGAGGTGGTGACTGGCAGGAAGAAGCTCCTTATTGGTACAGTTTGACACCTCTCGTCCTCTATGAGTCAATGCCTTTCTCTGTTCATGCTTCAGTAATTCTCTCTCCCAGTAGGCTTAAATTCTGCATCTCAGCAGCCAAGAGGTAGGGGTAATAATTCCTGAACTCAGACAAGGGGTGCTTAAGATCAGGAGTCTCAGCCTGCAGAATGAACCGAGAAGCCGAAGATGAAGACGATGGCTGAAGTCTGCCAAGATTCAGAGGAGTGCAGCAGCGTGCCAGATCCTCGCTGGATTTGAGCGTATCAGCCTGGTAAGCGTCCAGTAAAGGGGCCCAACTGGGTCTGCAGTGCTGGTTTTGTGGTACAGTATCCCTCCTCAAGCGGTTTTAGTACAGAACTCATCTCAAAACCAGACCAGCTTTCCAAGCTAATGCAGGGCAAGGCCTCGAAGACAAATAACAATGTAGTTATATAGTGCATTTCTTTTTACCAGCAAACATGAAAAAAAGCACATTGATTCCAGATTACGATGTCAGAGATACATGAAGAACATCTGTCACTATGACAGAATCATAAATCATTGTGCTGAAATCCTGACATGCCTTTTTTTCATTGGCAAAGTGGTTCTTTAAAATGGGATATAATTAAGTTGCTTAGAGCCATATATTATCAATTTTAAACCCCTTATTTTTCTCATGTGAAAAATGTCAGATGAAACATACCAATTCTGTTTTGTTTTTAAATGAAGCTAGTTTAAAAAAATGACCACTATATACCACAGCAATTCAGGGTGCTGCTAGGAATTGTCCCATGTGAAGAAATTATAAGGAAAATAAACCTGTGAGCAAATGAAACAGTGCTGTAGGTGCACCAGCAAACCATCCTGATGTGGAAGACAGATAAGTAGTAAGAGACCAGTATAGCTGCATCAGGAATTCTCCAGTGACCTGAATATCAAAAAGGAAATCCTACAAAGAGTGAAAGCAAGGGCATGTAAGTGAGATGAGTAATAAAGCAGTAGCATGAGCATCTAAGGATAAAACGAGGAAGGCTAAGTCACGAAATGAGTTACAACTTTCCTGGAGCATAAAATGGAAGAAAAAGAGATTCTATAAACACCAAGAAGTTAGAGGAAGAGAACAGCAGAGGCACAAATAACAGATACCTAGAGTAGAGTGAAATGCTGTATTATTTATTTTGCTACATTCTTCATGTGCACATAAACATTAATGATAGGTACTTAAACGCGCTATTTTTTTAAAAAGGGGAAGGACATATGCCAGAATAGGGAAAAAACCCAAGTAAAAGAATGTTTGAATAAATTAGACATACGCAAGTCTCTAGAGCTTGCTGAAATTCACTTAATACATACTGGGCTGTCAATTTATCTCTTAGAGTTCCTGGAAGAGTGGATAAGTCACTGGGGCCTGCAGCAACTATGTAGCCTAAGATGGAAATACAGTCAGGATCACACTTCTGATTTTTGGTAATGATCAGAGATCTGACATTATAATACACATTTTGCAAATTATTTCAAACAAACCACCCACTCAGTTTAAAGACTTGCTCTTCCTTAATTCTTGCCATCATGGCACATGGGAAAGGAGAGGAGAGGAGAGGAGAGAAGAGGATAAGAGAGGAGAGGAGAGGAGAGGAGAGGAGAGGAGAGGAGAGGAGAGGAGAGGAGAGGAGAGGAGAGGAGAGGAGAGGAGAGGAGAGGAGAGGAGAGGAGAGGAGAGGAAAGGAAAGGAAAGGAAAGGAAAGGAAAGGAAAGGAAAGGAAAGGAAAGGAAAGGAAAGGAAAGGAAAGGAAAGGAAAGGAAAGGAAAGGAAAGGAAAGGAAAGGAAAGGAAAGGAAAGGAAAGGAAAGGAAAGGAAAGGAAAAAAGGAGAAAACTTAATAAGGTTTCTTAAACGTGGCATTCACAACAGGCTCAGATTTGGGCACTATTAAGAAGTTGTTGGCTGCAGCCCTGGTTTGCAGGGTTATAACCACTTCTGCTTTTAAAAATGGGAAATGAAGAACCTAGGGAATTACAGAGTAGTCTGCCTAACTTCAATACCAAGAAAGATAGTGGGACAAATTGTTGAGAAGTAAATGCATACATACCGTAAGAATAATAAGGTGATAAGAAACAGCCAATGTGAATTTGTTAAACTAATCTAATTTCCTTCTTGAACAAGGCAACTGGTCCAACAGATAAGGAAAAGCAGTAGAAATGACCGTATATTGACCCAAGATGTATCTTGACCTAACTAAGGATTTTGACACTGTCCTGTATGCTCATAAATGAACCGGGGAAAGCTGCCCAATTTGAAATCACTTCTAATTCAATCCACTGTTAAATGTAAACCTAACACATGATTGTTGGTAGTTGCACTAGGAGGATGCTGAAGAGGAGTCTTGCACAGCTCCTAACGGATAGGCTTCTGTTCAACATTTCAGTAAAGACTTAGATGACAGAATTAGAAATAATTATATACTTATAAGCTTGGTAGATGACACCATGTAAAGATTTGAAAAATGTGCTCAAGGATAGAATTAGAGTTTAAAAGTATCTTGATAGGTTCTGAAAGGTTCTGAAATCCAACGTTAAACATCTGAACAAAGACAATCACAGAGGACTACATTTGGGAGGACAAAATCAAAAGCACAACCACAGAATGCCACTGCAGATAAAGATCTAGTGATTAATGAGGGCCATGAATGAGTCAACAGTGTGATGCTGTTGAGGAAAAGAGATAAATGTAATTCTAGATTCTCTTGTATTGTCTGCTCGCAATATTGTAAGACAAGAGACAATTAGCGTGCTCTTCTTGGCACTGGTGAGGCCTCAGCATAAAATACGGTACTTTACTCTGAAGCACCATAATTTAACAAAGATGAACATAATCTGGAAACAATCCAGAGAAGATCAACAAGGACAAGAAGTTTGGAAAATCGGATCCATAAAGCAAGGTTGCAAGTTTTGCTTTTGTTTTAATCTAGAAAATATAAGGCTATATGGGGTTCAACAGTCTTCAAGTACATAAAATGTTATTATAAAGAGTGTAGTGGTATGTTTTTTCATACCACTACCCTCTTTATAATAAACTTTATAAAGGTTATCATAAAGCGTGTGAGGCAGAGTGTGAGGGAAACTTTTTTAGCTATACTATAATAGGTATTACGGTAGCATGTTGTAACTAGAAGAAAAGATTATCACTGGAATATATTACCCAAGAAGGTTGTATAATCCCTGTCATTACTGTTTTTAGGTACAAATCAGAGGGACTGCCATCTACAATTATCAAGACAATTGTGGTCTTTCTTCAAAGTTAGGAGATGGACCAGATGAATGTTTTGTAGTAGGTGGCTGAGATCCCCGGAACCACGACAGAGCGTACAAGTTATTACAAGGTAATCCATAAGAGGTTTTTGCTAAGAAAGCATTTGAAAATCCCATGTGTGGTCCTGGGCATATTCATTAGCCATTATGGAAGATTGCGCAGGTTGTTCTCTGGACTTCTTTAAAAAAAACAACTTGTTTTCCTTTGATTTTGTGTTGTGGGTTTTTTGGGGTTGTTTTTATTTTAGGAAGGTTAGGTACAGCTTTGATTAAAAATATTGAGGCATAACAGACTACATAATCCCTTGAGATCCCATCCAAGTCTACATTTCTATGATTCATGTGCAATCTACAGTATTTTTTCTGAGTTGTTCAAGAGCTTTGCAAGCACAAGTTAATTATTAAACTAGTTCTTTTCCCAGGGCAGTAATGACCTAATCATTTATGACAGTGCTCAAATGAGGAATTAAACAAACATATCCAAAATAAACACAGATCAAATAATCTTTGCCAAAGGATAAGGACTAAATCTTGTTTTCATGCCAGTGGGTCTGCAAAACAACAGCACAGATACAGAGGTCAGTAAAACTAACAAGTCAGGACTTCTCAATTTGTGAGAAATTCTGAATTTTCGTAATTGTTTGTATTCAAAAGTTTAGGATTTTTTCTAATTTGGAAAATTAGAAAAATAGGAATGGGAGATGGGAATGAGAAACAATGTTAAGTGTTTTGGAAAGGTTGGAAAGTTTTGAGCGCTTGAATTACAACTGAACATTTCAACATTCAAAAACCAAAATGTTGCAGTCATGGTGTACCACATGTATCTTAGGTAGGGGAGCACAGTGAACATTACAGGAACCACAGTCCTCCAGGGACCCTAGTATGCACAAGAAAATGCCAACCAGAATTACAGTGCAAATAAAGTAGCACTCTGCAATATGATATTTTTTGTGTTAGCTCAAAATAAATCTTTTTAAAATCATACTCCCAAAGGAAAACTGAGCAAAACTAAGTTTTTCAGAAAACGTGCTCTTTGTTAGAAATTCAAACCTGTGTAAAACTTCTGACAAACTGGAGTCACTACTTAATATAAAAAACCTGTCTCAAAAATGTTTTCTAGAGAAATCTGTGCTCATCACAGTGCACTGTGGTGTTGACCCAAATATGGGTCAACAAATATGCAAACACTTCCAGTGCTTACAGTCACCATTGTTATTTTAGTCCAGTAAAAGATGGTCATAAGTCTCAAAGATAAGATCAGGGTCTGGACCAAATATGACTTTCCAGAAATTCAGAAATATTTAGGTTTGGTGTTTACTGATTAGGCCATACTTCAGTGAATGTCTGCTGGTCCTTTTTTTCTTTTAAAAACATACATGACTTTTAGACACCAGAATAATGACTTGAAACTGCACGAGAACCTTCTCTGTTATAAACAAACACCGGAGCTTGTGAGTTTTGCTGTGCAAATGAATGAATACTGACCTAATGAATCTGGCTAGCTTCAGGTCTACGATTAGACAACCTACCCTTGTTGAACAACAGTAAAAGACTGCAGAAGTTCAAAGATCCTGGGACAAACCTGTCAGGTGTCAAGGACAGCCTTAATCCCAAAGTGCAGAGGGACAATTAAGCCCAAGTGAGCAAATCTCAGCTCAGCTGAGCTTGCTTAGGGCAGCCCTGGTGAGGCGGTTTCGTTGCTGGGACCCATCAACCCGAAGGTGGACTGTTTGGTTTGTAGGCCAGGATGTCGCATACAGCCCCATGACACACGCCAACAGCCTAAAGTGTCTTAAGCAGCTTAAATAGCTTTAAGCAGCTTTGAAGACTTAGACACTTTAAGCTTATAAAGCAGTTTAAGCTGCTTAAACTGCTCTAGGACTTTAACAAGGGCCCCACGATGCTGCTCTTCAGCAGACAAGTGAAAAGAAGCTGGCTGTGCGCTGTGGCTTCCTTGCCATCAGCTGGAAGGAAGGAGCTACGAGGTTGCCACAGATCCAGCCAGGATCTGCACAAATGCAAACAACTGATATTGACATATTTTGGCAATGATGCTGTATAAAATAATGAAAAGTATACTCTCTCCCCTTGATTAGTTCATGTTTCTTCCTCTTTTGTAGCTACTTCCCTTCCCCAGCCACCTCCTTATCTTTTTCTATTTTCACCCATTTTGCTCAGGCTCTTTCAGTATCTATCTCCTCTCTAATTAATTCTTCCTAAAGACATGCTCTTACTGCAGTGATACACTCTTATGAAGAAAACATGTCTCGATTCAGCCTATTCAGTCCACAGAACCATGCTGGGGGCAACCGTTCATTTTTATCACTATGGTTTAACCTAAATTTAGAACTTTTTTTCTCAAGAGAAAGGCATGAGACGGCAGAAGCAATGTGGAAAAAGCCAACTGCGTAATCCCAGAAAGTACCGGTGGCAGCCATTGGAGTATCACCTACAAAAGCAGGTAACCAGATGGGCTAGCATTGTTCAGAAGAAGGAATACAATGCACCGAATCTGCACCTCATTTCCTGGCATTTTGGAGGTTTGAGAAAGAATGTAGGAGGAGGAATTTTGGGACAGTTGTCCAGGAAAACAGGTAAATGTGTCTTTCTACACTGATAATCTCTTAGGGCTGAAAGGACTTTGTTTTCAGGTTTTGTTCCACCTCTCTGAATTTGGGGTGTGCTGCACAAACCACAAGTTATTCTGTTCTTACCAAAGGATGTAACACCCCTTCCCCTTACATACAAGTCAGCAGCGTGCAACTGCGTGGCTGCGCAATTTAGTGACAATTGCCACCATTTAGTCGCAAGTCACTTTGAACTGCCACGTTAATAACTAGTGCTGTGGTGACCTTGTACTAGAGTGCCTGTGCTGGATGTGATGTCCTTGCTGCTGAGGATCTGCTCAGGCCTGCATCATCTCGCCTTTCTCATGTTGGAATTCCCTTTCCAGCTGCTTTAGTAGGAACTTTCTGCTCTTCTCTTTCATATCTTTCATTCACTTCCTGGGTCCTACCCTAACTTCTCAGGTGTGCTCTCTCCAGAGTCCTCAATTTAAGTGGCCCCATATTTTTCACAGGCTTATGAAGTCCCATCACATGCGACTTTGTACATATCACACACTTTAATCACAATTTGGCTGCGAAACACAACTGTAAAACTTATCACACTCAAACAATGTCTTCTAAAGACTTGCGGGTGTAAGCAGGAAGAGGGATCATGGTCAGCCTTACTCACTGCTCTATTTTTTGCCAATTATCTATGTTATGCATTCCTAAATGATGTTGCATATCACCATAGTGTGTATTGTCCCATGTGGCATATTTATACAAGCATCACTTAACACTTTCTTTGAAGCTTGATTTATACCAAATGCTATTTTTTTCCAGCAGCCTGAAAATATATTTGTCTCCATTTTTATGGAAGAAAATGACTTCTAGCACGACCTATTCTTTTCAAGTAATCAATGCATGTTAATCCCTTTTCCCATTTATCCAGCTATCATTTATTACTTCCTTCAAAATGTGTTCTAAAGCTCTACATATGATGCCAGTAGGATTCACTAGCTTGTACGTGATTGAATTATTTCTGATTCTTAAATATAGATTTGATATGCTCCCATCAGGTGACACCACCGGTAGTTAATAGATTCATTCTTCGTGGAGTACTGGAACCATTGGAGCATGGTTTCCTTGGGTTCATCCCTGTGTCTACAACATCCTCCTGATAGCCCCAGCTCCTTCTCAAGCTCCAGCCAGTTTGGCAGGAGAAAGGACAGGTTGTCTGGGCTGCCTGTGGGCTTCCTGGCCAGTGGGATGGTGTTGGCTGCTCGGTGTCCAGGCAGCTCTCAGACTGGAGAAGAAGGTGAGCTGCACCCACCTCAGCTCCGACAGTGATTTGGGTCTCGCTCTCCTCTAGGCAGCTGCTCATTTGCATGAATGATTAATGATGGGAATTAATGAGGTTAATTAAGGTTAATGAAGACCATGGAAAAGTAATCTTTTTTGAATTCTGAAAAGCTATATGTAGTCACCTATTCATAACTCATGCATTTTCCTTCAAATATGTTTCTTTACATCTGAGAAGAAAAACGTCCAGTTCGTGTTACGAGAGAGTTTGGGTAGTTTTAGATCTGAAGGAATTTTTTAACATTTGTAAACCAGAAAACATGTAACACCAGGCATCAGGTCATACATACAGGCCGCAATTTCGCAGACATTTACGCGTATGCCTAATTTTCAATTGGAACTCAATTTCCTTTGGCTTCCAGGAAACTTTAGTGTATGTTAAAATTAACTCTGCTGTTTTGAGGTGATAGCGGCACTGCATGTTTGCATGCCTTGACAAACAATTGCGCATGTGCCAAAACAATTTTGTTGGCTGTGTTGATCCTAGTGAGGCCACACATCTGTACTGATCCACCAATGGAAAAAGAAATTTTTCAGAGCTGCTGTTGGACTAAATCGCCAAGTGCTGGCAAGCTGCTGGGGTCCTGTTGCTGGGCAGATCACCAGGTGTTGGCCCGTCATCGAGGGCTACTGCTCTGACTACCAGCTGCTCACACAGCAAAAATGTACGGGACAGCAGACTCACCCTTCCTTCCTTCCCAAACTCAAGACAACTGTCTCCTTGATGAGTCTGTAGGATTACAGCTGACCTCGCTACAGGACAGCATGGGGCTTCATAAGCCAAACTGCCACTTTTTCTCATCCCTCCATCTTCTTCAGCATCTTCTCCCAAACCTTGACATTCCTACCACTGTTTAATTTTTGTTAATCATCTTGTTTATCTGAAATAAACTGATAGTTTATTTCAGCTTCAAAAAATAACTTTTCTTTACATCTGTTCCTAGTTCTTTTTTTTCCTTTTTTTCTTTTTTTTTCAGTTTCGGTGGCTAGCTTCTTTGGCTAATGGATGATGCAGTGATTTGCCTGAATTTATTACATGTCTGTGAATACCACTTCCCTAGATTGCAACACCAGCCCAATTCTTTGGCTCTTCTGGAAGCTATCCTAAGAGGTGGGTAAAGTTTACAATTTTAGGAAGAAAGCCAGCGTTTGCACTCTACCAATATTAATTTCACGCATTCCCTCTTGCATTCTTGATTCTGTAATTGGGCTGCGCTTCCATCTCCACCCATATCCTGCCCTGACACACATCCGTGTGCGGATGATGGGGGGAATGATGGGTGAGCCAGCCAGCCTGCAGCCTGAGTCACCCCAGGAAGGTAGACCGTCATCTGGCAATTAGGATGGAGAAGGAAGTGTGCCAGCAAAACAGGTGATCTGAGCAATGCATTGCACCCCACATGCCAAAATGGATATTGTACAATGCTGTGCTATGACAGAGAAATGCGGAGAAGAGCATGAGCATGCATTTCCAAAAATGGCCTTCAAAGTAGGAATTAAAGAAATACCCAAACTCAGCCTATTTCTTTTCATGTACCACTTTAATACCAAAGGTGAATATAACAATCAAGAAATGGATAGAGCAGGGGTATAGTATAACCCTCTCAGCATTTTTGGCCACTTTTATTTGGGTCTCTTTTCCTGTGCATGGAGGCTCGAAAGCAGGATCACAAACACAATTTATGAGTATGCAACAATTATGCTATTTGTTGGATTATTCACGCAATAAATGGCTGGGACTAACATGCTATTAGCCTAAGCACTAATGTCCTCACCACCTCTGATGCAGGTACCCACTGGGTTTCTGCTGGTCAGGCAGATGGTAATCGCACGGGGAAGTGCCAGCCTCCATCGCTCCTTGCAATAGGCTGATCCTCAGTTTTGCTGAGTTGCTATCTTCTTTTTTGATTTTTTTTTCTCAGGGCTTTAGAGCTTTTTCAGTTAATATTTTTTCCTTCAGTCCTTGAGTGACTGCTACCGACTCAAAAATTTCACTTCTGTCCTCATTTCTGCTTTTTTTATATATCTTGCTTGGCTTAAGTTTATGTGCTGTCACTCATAACTTAGCAACCTTTTTTTAGTAAAGCAGAGCTGGGGTCATATGGCTGACCTAGGCCTTGTCTTAAAATAGTAAGAGTGTGTGAAAGATCGACCAAAATGGTGGGAGAGAGACTGATCTGTGCTTGTTGTCTGACATATTTCTAAGCACCTTGCTGGCTTAAAAATGTGGACCTTGCCAGATGGCAAAAAGACTCCGAGAAATAGATACTGACACGAACACCACGTGGGGTCAGATGTGCTATATAACTGGTGGTATCAGTGATGGTCTTTTTAATGCCAAGCAGAAAAGTCTGGGAAGGATGGACTTCAAAGGGAAAATTACTTAGAAATCAGTGATATGAAGTTGAAAATGAAACAGTGCTGCATGATATTCTGACTTTGACCATACACAGATTTATAAGGAAAAAAAAATTCACCGTGAGGATAATTAATCACTGGCACAGGTTGCCCAGAGAAGTTTGGCAGTGTCCATCCCTGAAGGTTTTCCAGACATGACTGGATAAAACCCTGAGCAGTCTGGTCTGAGCTCAGCATTGACCATGCTTTGACTGGGGTGGATGGACTGTGGACCTCCTGAGCCCCCTTCCAGCTTGGATCATTTGGTGATTCTGTGCTCTTGAAGCCAAGGGTAGGGGAGCTGGAGAAACAGTGTTACAAAGGGAGAATGCTCAGTGTGCCATCATTACCCAGTGTGTGCTGGTTTTGGCTGGGATAGAGTTAATTTTCTTCATAGCAGCCAGTATGGGGCTATGTTTTGGATTTGTGCTGAAAACAGTGTTGATAATACAGAGGTGTTTTCGTTACTGCTGAGCAGTGCTTACACAGAGTCAAGGCCTGTTCTGCTTCTCACCCCACCCCACCAGCGAGTAGGCTGGGGGTGCACAAGGAGCTGGGAGGGGACACGGCTGGGACAGCTGACCCCAACTGACCAAAGGGCTATTCCATACCATATGACGTCATGCTCAGCATATAAAGCTGGGGGAAGAAGGAGGAAGGGGGGGACATTTGGAGTGATGGCGTTTGTCTTCCCAAGTAACCATTAGGCGTGATGGAGCCCTGCTTTCCTGGAGATGGCTGAACACCTGCCTGCCCATGGGAAGTAGCGAATGAATTCCTTTTTTGGTTTGCTTGCGTGCGCGGCTTTTGCTTTCCCTATTAAACTGTCTTTATCTCAACCCACGAGTGTTCTCACTTTTACCCTTCCGATTCTCTCCCCCATCCCACCGGGGGGGAGTGAGCGAGCGGCTGCGTGGGGCTTAGTTGCCGGCTGGGGTTAAACCACAACACAGCGTGACTGAGACTGTGTAAAACTTAGCTGCTGCCATCTGTGTAAGGTGATCCTATCTCTTTCCAGGTCCTGTCCTGGTGTTCCTAGTCTTTCTCTTGAGCTAGTGCTGGCCCTTGTCCAAAATCTCTGTGAGCTGTTTCAGCTCACTGAGCTGGCAAAGCTGATTTTTTTTTTTAAACTGGTTGGCTTTCTGCTGATTTAGTTAGCTGAACTATTTCACTAAGAGACAGATGAGCACCACAGCACGAGAAGGAGGTGGGAACATGTGGTTAAGATTGGAAGGAGTTAAGGTTGGGCAGGGCCCTCTCAGTGGGAGTGAGCCATTAAATTTGCCTTGCTGCCTCATGAAACGATGCGATATATCTGCAGCAGCTTCAATACGGGCATAACAACAAATTGGGTAAGCCCAAAAAAGATGCGTCATAAGAAAATAAAAATTCAGAAATAAAAATTCCTTAATGCTAAGACCAATGAAAAGTGTGGAATCACAAAAAGGAACGTGAAAGCAGAAAAACGAGTGAAAAATAGTGTTCAAGGAAAGACGAACAGAGATATATTAAAGACCTAACACTTGAAACTGAAGCTTCTGCCGTCATAGGAAACCATAGGTCTTGTTTACCAAGTTACAAAAATCCTGTGTGGCTAGTTTAAACAGGAAATGGGCTGATCAGAAGCAAAGATAGGGAAATGCATACAACAGAGATAAAATAGATGGGCAAAGCATTTTAAAGAAGTCAGTGGCAAAAACTCAGCCCTACCTTGACATGAGGTTCTGTGGCACGAGATGATGTGACTTCAAACAACAGAAGATTGCCACTGGCTCAGTAGTGATATCGAAAAAGCAAGTTGTAGTCCAGTAGGTAGCAGCAACAACGCAATGAAAGATGATTTGATCGGAGCAGAAATGCTGCGAGCCCACGATGTCACTGCAGAAGTAAAATTTAAAAAGTTGTTGAATAAAATCTGGGAAAAAACCAACTTTTGATGAGGGGGGAACATGGAGTTGTTAAAATATTTAAAAATGATACTGGGAAAGTGTCTCTCTGCCCTACACTCTAGGGGAGGTCATTCACAGTGGAATGCCGCACAAGTTGACAGAGATGATGGATGCAGAATTGGAGGAGAACAGCCTCTGGACTCAGGCCCAGAAAACTGGATATTCACACAAAAGAGCATCCTGAAAGAACACATGCAATGACAGGCTTTTCTCGTAACCAGTTTCATTGGGTTTTTTTAAGGTTACTTGACAGCGGCCTCAGGAATGCCTTGTGGAACTACAGAACTCGGCTTGTTCTCCGTCATCAAGGCCTTGCAGAGAGGGATGGATGGCTTCATCTGGGAGTGCATCTAAGTAACAGACTGGTTCACTTTGAACAGTGGTGTAAAACAAGGGTACGCTTGCTTTCTGTTGCTGTTTTGCATTATCATACATAGCTACTGTGTAGGCAGCTCAAGTGGCAGCATACCATGGGATGGATTACACATATCTTGGAAGCGTAAATTGTGCTAGTAGCATTGTGTTACTGAGCCATAGACCTGAAAAAAGCTGTGAAGATACATAACCTAGCAAAAAAAGTAAGCCAAACAGGATTCAAAATCAGCTATCAAAGCAAACATCCCTGAAAGCTTAATACCAAGCATCAAAGTCATGTTAGAAAACACAAATTCTGGGAAAGTAGAACAGCTTGCCTGTCCTGTCCATATCCCACTCCTGAGTAATTAGGAAGGAACTGACAGCAAGGATAGGAGAGTCTTCCACCACTCACACTCATTTCAACATATGGAAATCCAAGATACTCAGTCCCAGAATGCAAACAAGATTTTTTAAATTATTATTTACATGTAATTACAATGCTAAAATAGACCCTGGAAAGTAGAGACATCAAAGGTGCTAGAAAACTAGATGCCTTGAAAGAAAAAGTGCCTATGAAAGAGTCTGAACATTGGGCCCTGTCCTCAGCATAGAGTTGAACAGCCCATCTTTCACCAGAGTCAGCAGGGAGCTGGATGTATTTGGTGTGCGTTCTCTGAATGGCAGCGCCCAAGAATCCCCCACAAAATGGAGACTCTCAAGTGGAGACCAGTGTGTCTGAAGAAGAGGACACTTATTAGCGATCTTAAGAAGACCCACCTCACAGGAGTGACAGTGATCAATCTCAACCATGTCCACTAGAAACACCAATGAATGACAGAGAGGAATGGAAGACACTAGGTTCCACTGCACGTCCCAGTCTTGCTATAGGAAGAAGACAGTAAGAATAACCTAAGGGCTACTACAAAATCAAATATATTCCCTATTATTGCTTTGTTTTCTCTGTGAAGCAAAACTTGTGTTAGGTAGCTTGTTTTATCAGCTGCCACTGGAGGTAATAGTGGTGAACCTTACTGAAGGGGAGGAAAATAAAGCTCTTGCTCCAGAGATGCGGAGAGTAACTGATGTCCAGACTAAAGCACTCTGCCAAATGCTTCAAGGAGCTGGGGGCCTGTTGCCAAGGCACTGCCATGTGATTGCTGCAGTCGTGATAGACTGGGGAGAAAGTCCATGCCAAGAAGAGTTGGCAAGTATGGGACTCAGGTAGTCATGCCACAGTGGAAATTACATGATCCCTGATTAAAGGGGGTTTGCCTTTCATGTATCTTCAAAGGTATCTGGAGCCTACTGGCGTCATAAGCAATGATGGTTTATTTTTTATTACCTAGACTGAATGAGAGATCTTTAATCAAATTGTGTTGCATTAGAGACCGTTCTGCTGTTTAACCATAAATATTTGGGTGTGCAATCTGCTGTTGATCTGCAAGGTTACTAATATCTATAAAATAAGTAGCCCTTTTTTATTTGAGTGATCTACCAAGTTGTTTCAGCTTCAGCTTGTTAAGTTCGAGCTTAGATCTGAGTGTGCTTTTTGAGGTGATGGTGTTGATGTAAGAGGGCACACAGACTCCTGTTGCCCTGAATACAGAGACGTTCAGGGCATATCATCTCTGCTACAATTCCCAGCCATTTTCTAGCCAAGTTTTAACACAAAACTACTATTTCTATGCTTTTTTTTTTTTTTTTAAAGCCAAACTCTGCGGTCTGTTCTCGGCTTTCTTCTACTTTTCTCATAAAATCAGACCCACACATAGCCCAGATTCCTCAATGGTATCTGGTGAAATTTTTCCACTTTCTTGTGCTATATATATTGCTATGTCCCGAGCAGCAGTATGTGTCTGTATTTTGAGTACAGACTGCTGTTATTTTAGACATCTGCCTCCATAAAGGAGCATCAGTGTTTCTTACATGTATTCATAATGAGAATGCATTCACTATTTTCACAGAGGTTTAACCTCACTTCCAAAATGAGGTTGTTCTTGTTCTCCAAGTTAAACAACTAAATATATATTTTTTTTAATTTGGGAGTCTGCCCACCAAAGCCTATATGTATTTATATGTATATAGCAGTTGAAGTAAAGAGCCTTATTCAGGAGAGGCTCTTAAATGCATGCCTTCTTTTTAAGCACCTACTGAAGGTAAGTTTAGTGTGTGTTTACACGTTTTTCTGAATGGGGGTGCATTGGAGAACAGGCTTGTTTTCTGGAATCAAAACCTTCACTGAAATGTCCCTGCCTGGATCACTTGCTGCATGCAAGGCTGACAGCAGCGAGGGGATATAAACCATAGCTCACACTTGCCTCACCAGTAATAGAAGTGCGCACTGTACACATTGCACCTAATCATACAACAGTTCCTTGGGTGGGATCATGCTGTAAAGTATCCTGCCTTTATGCCGTGGAAGCATCAAGATGAAGGCCATGGGTCCCAGAACACAGCCGTGACAAAGCAATATCTACGTTCTGACATTCAATTTTGTTACATAATTAGAGCATTCAATTATAGACTGGAAGACATACTTACACAGTATTAGAATATTCTCTGCCGTAAATGAGGTTGGGTTAATTCCCTAACAGGCCAGGCAGCGATAAGAGGTGGAGATAAGCTCCCAGCACTGGCTGGGGACAAAATTAAACAAGTGGCATGCTTGCCTGCCCTGCCCTGCCCTGCCAGCTCCCGCACCCTGGTCCTACAGCCACAACAGCCGGCTCCGCACCAAGAGGCCCTGCGGCAGAGAACAACGGGGCGACTTGCGCTTTTACTTATTATCTGCTAATAAAGGACGTCTCCTTTGGATTCCCGCTGCAGCTCTGCTCTTGTGCAGGCCATCGGCTGGGTGGAGCAGCCACAAGCCTTAGGAACAGCTAAGACTCTTCGACAATTTCAGTAATGTTCTCGGATTAATATTGGATTAATTTCATCTCTGTGAAAACAATGGCTTTTGATACAAGACCTTGTCTCTCTAGGCTGATCTGGCAGGTTCAGCCATAGCTCACGTAAGCTGGAACGTTAAGGCTCGTTTTGAAGAGAGAACGTGAGCCAAGACGCAAGCATGGGCCCCTATTTTCCTTTGAAAAACGTGATTAGCTTTTCGTTTTCCTCTTCGGCAGCGTTAGGCTAGTCCCCTGAGTGAGCAAAGGGTCCTTTATATTTTGTAGATATTTGGGGAAATTACCTTGGCATTATTGTTCCGTAAGTCAGTTTCAAAATGTTCTAGATACCACGCAGAGATGGAAAGACAGTCTGTGACCAGAGCGTACAGCTTAAAAACAACCGAGATTAAATGCGAGGGCAGCGGGCACAATGTACAAAACAGATAAATCACGATGACTGCATATAGTTGCCTTCTTGTTTTTCCACTGTACTAACTTGCAGAGAGAACAAAATAAGCCTGTGTAGCAAAGACATATGAAAAAAGACATACTAGAGGAAATATTTATGTTGTATTAGCATATTCTCTGCTGTAAATGAGTTAGGGCTAATTACTTATCAGGCCACACAGGGATAAGAGGGGGAGATAAGCTCTTAATATCACATTAGGAAAAAATAATTAAACAGCATAAACATAATTTATTTGATTCTACTACTTCCTATTTCAATTGCTTGACTTAGCAATCTCAATAACGTTCTTTAACAAATTCTTTATTTATTTTCTTAAACAGAAAAAAGAGAGGAAAATGAAAACAAGCTGGAAAGAGATGAATTCCATCACGATACCTCATTTTCCTCAGCAGAATGAGAACTGCAGAATTAGCACAGATTTCTGCTACTGGAGCTAATGGAGTGCCGCTACCAGTCACGGGTTGTCATCCTGTGAGTCAAGCACTCCCAGAAGAGGATCGCTGATGGGCACTGGTGAGAAACATGAACCGAGGATTTGCTTCTCGGCTGAGGTGACAAGTAATTGGGTAGATGTATACTCCCGATGCAAGCTAACCTGCTGCGTCTCCTCCGGCCTCTCACCATCCTTGTCCTTTGCCTTCCCCGCTTCATCCCAGACCCGGTCTCCACGATACAGCAAGTCACAGCGGATCCCAGCTCCTGATCTCCCAATCTGATTAGCTCTTTGCTTGCTCCCAGTATGACATACTTTGCTCCCAGTCTAGTTGGCTGGACCACCCTAAGTCCCCAATTCCTCCTCCCGACCCTGTTCCTCATCTAGCACAGCTCTGGGATCCAGTATATTTGTCTTGAGATTTTCTCCGTGGTGCATTTGAACAACTCCGTCCTCTGTAATCTTGATGCGAACAACGGGGCTGCTGGGACCAGAGGAAGGCAGACCCTCTGCTTTCCCTTTGGGTGCCTAGACCTCTTATGGCTCATGGTAGTAGACGCCTATCTGTAGCAAAGGGGACCTTTAGGAAAGTTTGCTGTTAAAATCAAAGTCATCTTTATTAAACGTGCACCATGACTTTTCACACACTTACTTCATGAGGCTAAAACCAGCACATCCCTGACACAAATCTTCTTTCAGATTTTAAGTCCTTGCACCAAACTTGCGAGATGTAGGCTTTGTCACAGAAGACACCAGAATTTTTAAGCGCAGCACATTTTCCCCTACAGCCTGTCAGACTCGTCAGACATGTCTGAATTGTTTTACACTAGTTCCCCTTGAGAATGTATGTCAAATAAAAGGTCTTGAATTATACAAGTTCATATTGTTTAGATAGGACAATGGGGTTCATACATTTAATCTCATAAAAAGCATTCTAATATCTTTAATGACCACTATACAGACTTTCATTCCTTAGAGAAGATAAGAAATGTCCTTGCAAACAAGAAAAATTAGATCCTGCTGTGCCAAGGCCTACGCTCTAAATAGTTCAAGGTGACCAGTGTACAGCTCAGCCTGCTACATAAAATAGTTTGCAAAGGTCAGTAAAAATTAAAGACAAAATGACAGTCTTTTCAAGAGAAAAAGACCCAGTGATAAGCCCCAAGGACTATGCTGAAATCGTGTCCAGTAAAGAAGAAAAGTGTGAGACTAGATTTAGTGAGACAAAATTGATATACTGCAAAGTAAGACTAGCTGATGAGCAAAATCATGAGTGGGTGGGCTATTCTGCCTCCCTGGTGCCCCCAACCTGGTGAGTCAGCTGCAAGGGTGCTGTATTTGACCCAAACTGTAGGAAGACAGGTAGGCAGTGGGAGCACAGCCCTGCACGGTTGCAGTCATTTGCCCCATCCCCTGCAGCCAGTCCACCACGGCCCCTTTGCACCGGGCATTTATTACCAACATGAAAGGTGCGCACACAGGATCGGGCCAGAAGGAGGAACCCAGGTGGCCTCACACCTCCACTTGCATTGGCTAAATCCCGAACAACACCTGGAATGAGACTGTCATAGCCCCCTGGTTTGTGCTTTTCCTTCCCTCCCTTGTTCTTTCCTCTTTCACGTGTGTTTCCCTTTGTTTTCTGTTTAAGAGTCTGCTTGAGATGTTAGAGCTACGTCCTTTGGAGAGCTGCCACGATGCTGTTAACAGACAGCTTCCAAAAAGCCGTGTTAGAGACAGCAGGGCACTGCTGCAATTTCCATGTTTCCATGTGACCAACAGACAATATGCTGTGCTGGAGTTTTTCTAGCAATGAACTTGCTATTCAGAGCCAACGCCAGAGTGAGAGGGTAAGTTCCCTTCCCCTGCAGCTCTTGCGCCTTCTTTGTCCCTTACTCGTATTGCCTGTCTCTCCAGGGAAGGACTGGGCTCTGATAACAGCTCCTGTAGCGGTTCCAGCCTGTCTCAGTGAACTGAATAACTCTCTTTTCTAAAACAAAAACAACAATAAACTGTGTTTCTGACTATCTCTTTAAGCCTGTTAAACAATGGTGTTTTCCTCATACAGATTCTTAACAGTGAATGGAAATTGGAGATTTTTAAAATTAAAGCCTTACTTTTCTGCATTCCAAATATTTTTATTCTTTTTTCCCCTTATTTTTTCTATCTTTAATAAATGGTTTAAAAGATTTGGTGTGGTTCATGTTGCCATGGGAATAAACAAGCTAAGATTTATGCATTTGAAACCTCAAACCCTATCCCAAAAGATGTTTAGCAATGTAGTTTTGTTACAGTGACACAGTCCCTTTAATAAATTTGACCCTCTGGGTCTATTTATTTTACTGAAATTTGACTCAGCAAAGTTAAATCCCCTTATATCATTCTGCAAGACAACTCATTTTATGTCTGGATACAAACGAATTCACCTCCTAAGCCGCATAATCAACTCTCATCCTAACATGCAAGTTAGCGCTAGTGCAGCTGAATGGAGGAAGAAATTGTGATGGCTTTATAGAAATGCACTTAATTTCTATGGGATGCTCAATGAGTATCAGAACAATAGAGAGTGTATTAACTACTATGTCTGCCGACATTCTTTCTCCTTGGCTTAGGTAATATTATATAATATATTTGAGAAACTGTTCTGTAATGACAAACTGGAACAAAATCTAAAAGATGGTATTTTCCGTGTTTGAAAGGTTTCTCCATATGATTGCAAATAAGAAAAGTTATGAAAGCATCTTATTCTCCAATTACTCCATATTCTCCAATCAACATGGTTTACTCTTCCCTCTTGCTACACACTCGTGTGCAGATTTTGGTAAGTCTTTGTTTTATTTTTTATATTTATGCATATTTATTAACAAGCAAACCAGAGAAATGAGCTGTTTAAGGATGTGCTGGAGTGAACCGCTATAGGAAAATGGTATTTATTTCCACGTTCAGGCTATGGAAGGCTAGCTGGGGGATACCTCTTTTCACCTAAACATTGTAAATCCATTGGAAAAGAATTAAAGGTTGGTCAAATAAAGCTTTTCTTTTCATTTTTTTTTCCTTCTTCCCCATTTTGTGTTAAACATTAGAATCTGGGCAAGACAGCCCATTACCTTAAGCCATAAACCAGTTCTTTCCCTGTTTCAGCGAAACCTGCTTGATACGTGTCCAACACTTTTGATCTCCAGGCTCCTGGTCTGGCCAAACAGACTGAGATGTTTCTACCTGAGCTATTGTTTTCTTTTCCTCTTCTCCCCATTGATGTCCCCATGCAACTCGAGAGGAAGGGCTTGTAACCCGACATACAGCAATGGCCTTGGCCGAGCAGGTTACAGAGAGAGCCCCAAAGCTCTCAGTATTCTCAGGTTCCAACACACCAGCTCTTACGGTACCCAAAGCAAGACTGCACATCTGCCTTGTTTCCCTCACGTTGCCTGATCACAGCATTTCCAGGCTCTGCCAAGCTGGCGATGGCCACAGGACTGCAGTCTGAAGAGGGAAAGACTGAAATACTGCTTTTATCAAGACCGACGTATGAGAGGTAATCGTTGGTTGCTTGTAAGTCTGAATCACTCAATTTTTAGTGGCTTGCAATATCACTAACAGAGTTTCTTTTTTCTTCTACCTTGTTGAAGCAGAAGAAGCCCTTCCTGTTTATTTGAAACATTGTTTGTCTTCAGCTCCCTATATTTCCTCTGAAGTCCTTAGGCGTTTTTCTTAATATAACCCTGTGCCTTGGCTACAGCACATTATAGGTAATCGTATAAGTGTGCGGTATATCTGATATGACTACTGCATGACTCTGATCTGACACGATTTTGTGGTAACGCTGCTGGGACGTGATTGCTATATTGCAGTCAGCACGGAGCTGGCACAGCGCTGGCGGGAAGGCGTAAAGGCTGCAACAGAAATACAGCAAAATTGGGAAGAAGGCAGTCAAGTGTGGCAAAATGTGAGCAAAGGAATGGAAAGACCGAAATGGAAGGGAATATTAACTGTAAATACATTCAGGAAAAAATATTGGAGGGCGAAGACTCCTACTGTCTGCAGATACTGGAAATGCAGATATTCACAATGAGAAGGGAATGGGGTTTTTTTGGTTTGTTTTTTTTTTTTTTTTATAGAGAAGAATGAGTGTAGGAAAAATGAGGTAGGAAAATGAAAGAAAAACATTAACAAATGCATCCAAAACTGTGAAAGATGTTGGACTGTGGCATCACATTCCAGTGGCAAGAGTGGGAATTATTAACTTAAGCTATTTAGCATTCGTATCTGGGCAAATCTGTAGAAAATTATGGAACAGAAAAATTCTGCACTGGCCTATTGGATAACCATAAATAGTTTAAAGCAACTTCTATCTTGTCTTCTACAATTCAGTGGACAACTGACTATGCTGTTATGTAGTTTTACCATAGCTATCTCCTTTTAGCAGAAAATGGTGTTTCTTTTAGGCGAATGTACATTTTTTTTAACCACTCCTATTTTGGTTCTTTAATTTTCTCAAGGGAAAAAGAGTTGTAATTGTTCATCACTTGATACTGATACTATTCAGGTCCATTTTTACGTTAAACCTTCTCAGTTTGTCACCCACCTGTGACTAATCAAGTAGAAGCTAAGAAATAAAATTATGTATTTTGTAAAGGCGATCTAACATTTCAGTCACTGCGAAACTGTAAGTAGGGACACTAGGACAGATTGCCGGGAAGTCCAACTTGGTCTACTTCTAGCTACTTCAGTGGAGTTATGCTGAACCGTATTTGCTGATAATCTGAATCTTGGGCATCCTCGTTATGTTCTTTTTAATACAGTATAATCTCAGTAAGAGTAATAACTTGGAATAACTTTGTTTTGCTCCATATCTGAAATGAAAATTATGTCATTAGCTGTGACTTGTGTCCCAAGATGGAGCAAAATGCACTCAGTCATTACTTGAGACCAAGAAAAAATTTGCAATACTCTTATTTTAATCTTTTAGTGGATGGCAATAATGGCAAATTAGAAACTACTTCTGAGTTCCAACTTCATTTTAACATTTAGGATATCTGCCTGCTGCACGTTTTATACGACTTCCAGTTACAACAATATGTGAGGCATCTCAGTCTTTGAGGTCCCTCACAACATGCTCGTGGGACAGGAAAATGCTATTTTTGTGCAAATGCAAATAGAGCTACAGACTCACTAATTTGCCCAGGGAAGTATGTGATAAATATAAAAAAAGTCAATCCAGTTGTCTTTAATCCCAGAGTATGTCTCCAACGGATGAACCATCACCCTTGATCCTAGCTGAAAAGTCAAATAATAACTTCAAAAAATACATTAAAATTCATGACACTGTAGATTACTAAGATATTCCTTTGGAGTATGGCTTGTTTGAAAGTAAGTAAAATAAATAAATTAGGCATTTAGTTAGCTACATATTGCCCACAGTTCTACAGAGTTGTGAAGAAAACAAGCCTGGAGTGCTGCATTGCACAACTTCATCGTGCTGCAGTCAGATTTTCCCTTGTATTTACAGACTGGTTTATTTTAAAATCTATTCAAGCATTGGAAAATCATAAATATGCAGCTCCACAGATCTGGAGGTCAGATTTCTGTGACTGTAAGACACAGCTTCTGCTTATGAAGCTCTCCAATTTAGGGTCAAACTCTGCTTTCTTTACTCATGTTTGATTTAGGATGGAAATACACGTGTGAGTGAAGGAGGAGGAGGTTTTGTCACAGTATTATATGGCTGCACAGTGCTGACACTGCTCCAAATATAAACAAAAATATGTACTAAGGTACTAATGTAAAGGGGCAGAATATGACAGTGTTCGGTAGGAACATTTCTAAGAGGTGTAACAGCACTTGCATGGTTTCATAGGAAATATAACTGAATCCTGATAATACAGCTGTTTTTCTCTCCTTACAGTACTTCTGAAGGTTCATACCAATGCAGTTGAAGCCTCATTTTGACTCTTCTATTAATATTACAAATTTTAAATAAAGCAAGTCAACAGATACAAAAGCTGGTATCAGTCTTAACCTCTTCAATTTCACCTGTACGCCAGCACACAGTATTTTGGATTATGCAAACCTCAAGTCCTACTGTTCGCTACACCAGTGTAAAGGAGCAGAAAGTAAAAATTTTAGCATGTAAACTTTCCTCTCAAATCTGCCAGAGGGACATAGAGAATGACCTGTCCCAAAGTCACGTAACATCCTAAAGCAATAGTCATCCATTGATCCATGTGAACCACAGGCCTCTGATCTTAGCCCGTTGGTACTGAAGGTGTTGGTGGGGATACCGCAGGGTCCCTCCAGCAATGGCCACCCTCTTGGGGTATTTAATGAGAGACTGGATGGAACCAACAACCACGGGTGTGCGCCTCAGCTCGTAATAATTAGAGGAATATTTCTGTTACCTTATGTATTCTTTTTTAGTTTGTAAAGTACTGTTTCTGATCATAAATGTAATTAGGAATCACCCTTTTATTCTAAAGCAAGAGGAGAGTATGCCTGGGAAGCTGAAACATAGGCATCACGGTATCATCAACACTCTATAACTCTGTTGTGATGGGACAGTAGAGTTGCCACTGGCATAGTCATTGACTTTTAAAGATTTTCTTTCCAGCAGTCAACAGAAGGATGATAACCCCCTGCCCCACCAAAAAACTGGAACACAAAAAATGTCTTATTTGTCATTTAGCAATGCTATGTTCTTGTAGGCCATGACTGAACATTTGAGCAGCTAAGGTGGCACCATTTTATCACTGGCACTGTTGCCAAAAGGGTTGTATGTCAAATCGTAACCCCAGGAAGGAATTTCTCTACAGCTGGAAATGGCATGTGGAAAAGGATAGGCAAAATGAATTTTGCCTATCTCCCACCCTTCTCCCCCAGATGCTAACCAAACACAAAGACTTTGAGAAGGAAATGCTCTTAGATGTTCAGTATTTGCCTAGATCCATAAATGCCTTGTGCTAATTGAGAGTAAAATGTGTGGGGTTTAGATATTGTCTATCTAAAGTTCCTATATATATAATCTATTCCCTTTAATTTCATTATCATATAATCCCGTAAGAATTAATACCATAAATAGTGATGACAGAACGAAAAAACTGGAGAGAGGCTTGGGATATCTCATCCCCTAAGTCTTGGGGCTTAAACAAGTCAGAGTGCTGTGTCTCCCATCACACAGAAGGCTTTCAGAGCCGAGAGGCCAGGTGAGAGCCTTGAACTTTGTGTGCAACAGTCTTGATGTCTGTCCAGACACAGATGGCTGGAAGGCTCGGAAGGTGTTATTCCAGGTAACGCAGTCCTGTGTCTATCCACTGTGGCTTTTAGCCAGGATTGTGACTTGTTTATCCTCTATTTCATTGTCCCACCCTCTATTCAGGGCTGTTCAGAGAAGTTGCATAATAAAACAGAAGAGTTGGTTTGGCTCCAGCTGGTCCTGGTGCCTGTTGTCCATTGCGGGTTTGGTTTACTTGTGTGGACGAGACTTGGGACACAATGAGAAGGAAACTCTAAATAGCTCAGAGGCTTTTTGAGAGGTGAACATTTTATTTACTAGATAATTGCTACTGCAAATAAAATTTTCAGTAACCAAGACATGGTTAGTTATATCTTTCTGCTAGGAAATTTGTAGCATGCTCCCTTGGCTTAAATTGATGGATTCTGAATTTTCTAATAAACTTTGCTTCATTGAAAACCAACTCTGTAAAAGTAGCAACATGTAAAAGCAAACCAATCCTTCTTATTTTCCCTGTATGTGTATTCAGAATCCTATCTCCAAATAACCTTAGAGAAAGTTTTCGTTGCTTTTTTTTCCTTGTTAGTTCAGCATAGCCAACACTAAAGGCCTTGTTTACATTAAGCAAATGTGCAATGATGCAGCAAAATCAATTTAGTCACACTGATGCAAATCCCTCATACAGATGTAATGCCTGTGTGCAAAGTAGGGCATTTCTGAATATACAATATTTAAAATGAAGTGAAAGAGAGAGATTCTATTCTTCCCAGCTGATTCCTTAATGTGATTCATATAGATGGCCCTGAAAGCCTAAGCTGAAAGAAGGGACTTTCTGGTCAAAAATAAGGGTTCATTAGGAGTACCATTGATCATGAAGGAATATCATGACCTTTAGATTGCAAGTTGCAGTAGCCTAACAGATAGATTTGTAGACACTTTAAAAAACACCCTTTACATTTTGACTGAGCAGATTTGACCTTAAAATCATTGGGAAAATAAATATGTGATTGCATAACTCCATTTTACGGTTACTTTTCAGAACAGAAGTGAAAATGAATGTATTTTTGGTCCTGGGCTGTTCTTAGTAATTTAACGTGATCTGTTGTCAACAAGAGGGAAAACAACCTCTGACACTCAATGAGAATAAGAAGAGAACAAAATGTACCTTACTGTGGGTATTCAGCCAAAGATCTATGGGCAAAACATGGCACAGCCTGTGAAGGCGTTACTGAAAACCAGGTGGGGTCAGCAAGTGAGGTGACAGTAGGAAAACCAGTAATGAGATAATGACCATTTTCCTTTGCAGTCTGCAGAGGTTTGGGGATTTTTTTCATTATTATTGGTTTTTTAGTTTTTGGGTTTTTTAATAAAAATGCTTTGGAAAATTGTGAAGTTGGAGTAAAAGTTCTGGTAATTTGGTAAATGTCTTTTAGATGTTTTTGTGGAAAAAAAAAAAGATCCCAAATACTTTATGTTGCAGTATAACATTTATTTAACATAGTAATAAATGAAAGACCAAAATCCAACAAAATATTTTTATTGAAAATATAGTTTTTAATCAAATCCAGACTATGTCTCAAAAGCTTTTTTTACAAAGTATTTTAAAACTGGGGAAACTTTTTCCTAATCTGAATGGAAGCACACTCTGAAACCTGGGAATCTTTTGTTAAATGAAATTTTGGTCCTCCTTACAGGTAAAGACTCATACTCGGGAAGTGAAAAAAGATGTCATACGGGGCTTCCTTTCCATGTGCAGTCACCTACTACCATCACTACTGATGCTGAAAGTGGCTGTTAAAGCAACATTTTTTTTCTCTCCCACCTTCCCTAAAAAAGAAAAAGAAGTTTAGGAAGTCCCTTTTCAGGAATGAAGTCAGGGCAGAATCTCATCCTGGTGAGTTACAGTCTCCCAGTGGAGCCAGGTGACTTGAGAAACACTGTTCTGCAGGTCCAAATTCTCTTTGGACCTTCCCAGAAACATACATTAAGAGGAGTTTGCAATGCTTCATTTCTTCTAACAGCGCTAATGCTAACAAGAACGTGAGTAAGAAACCTCATCAGAGAAAGAGGCAGGGGCAAGGGAAGTGCTTAGGCAGATAGGGAGCTAAGCACTCAATTATTACTGAATTTGAAATCCACGGGTGCTACAGCTATACCCCCTACTTTATAATTCCTGAGATTACTGAGATTTATCAACAGAAGCTGTGGCCCCCACTGGATAATTCCCGAGTTCCTTGAAATGAGTCTAATACCCAACAGGGTTACTTGCGCTGCTGCAGAAAGCTATTTCTGGCCTTTTACGTGTCAGAAAAGAAACTGCATGTGACGGATTTGGAGCTGCCCTGTGATAATTTAGGAGTATGGTCTGTTGGCCTGATTATTTGGATGAATGTCTGAGTTTAACTCATCAGGGGTTGGCTTGCAACTGCACTCGTAAATTATCGCTGGGCTGGTCTGTACTTGCAGACTGGGATGCCCCACTTCCATTGAGGCCGCACACCTGGGTAGCATGGGGACTTGGAAGGGGGAAGAGATTAAGTTTTGAACTACAGCATCTCTGCATGGGCAGTCCTAGCATCCTGCTCATCCCTAGGAGAGACACAGGTCTCCAAGGGCCCATTGGGGATTAGAGATGGGACCTATAACTGTTTGATAAAACACCTGGAGAGAGCATTGTTAGGGGCTGTTACCTGGGATGTGTTCATGTTTAGCCTTGCTAATTCCATGTGTTTGTGGAATTTTCTGTGGAAGTGAAGGTTAACCCTAAAAAACACATTTTTGAAGAAAAAGGGTTTGTGAATACCACGGTCATTTTCAGCAGTTTTTATCTAATACGGGGTGTTCAGAATCAGCACATCGCCTCTCCCCTTAGGCAAGCCCCTTTTCCATGAAAGGGGACTTAACGGGATGACCCCAGGATTAACTTACAAAAGCACAGTGACTTCTCTGAACATGAAACTAATGAGAAGCTGTGCAGTGGTGGTGTTATTCCACAGTTTACACTGAAGGCATGTTGGGTGGAGCACTGGAAACATTACAGGGCGGCTGGCCTACTCCAGGGTGTTGGACTCAGCTTTATCTGTGGTGAGCTTCCAACTGAGACCAAGCTGGTCAAGTGAATCTCTTCTCGATTGTGAAAGAAGAGTGCCAGTGGTTATTTGCCAGGTGCTGAAGAAATATTTGACTTGGGTAAATAGCATATATAATAGGACACAAAGAAGGTTTCTAAGAAATCATCCCTCAATTTGGAAGAAAAGATTTGTGTGTGTGTATGTTGGGCGAGTGAAGTATAGAAAACAAAAAGTTGAAAATCCTAAGAAAATTACCGGGACCAGGTTTCTCTCACTCTATCCTGGCTGAGAGGACTAGTAGGTTGTTTACGGTAACTTTATGGGTTCTTGATAGTGGAGTTCAAAAAGACAGTCTAGAGGGCTAAGCCATATTCTAGATGAATTCCTAATTCAGCCACCATAGCTAGGGAGGCACTATTGCCATTCACTGCTTATTCCAGCTGTTCTGGTACGTAAAGTTCTCCTCCTTCACTGTTGCTGGAAAGGCTAATATATTACATCTTCCTAACTGTGAATTGCTAATGCACTCATCTTGCCCCCAGTGAAAAACTTTTATATTTTATGCATTTCACTCAACAGCAAAACCAACCATATATTAAGGCATCCATTTTCTCAAGAGAAGCCAGACTAGAAAATGCTGTATATCTGGGGCAGATCCTCCCAGTGACTGCTTCATGTTGCTGGTAGTGGAGTCTGGCCAAAAAGCTGCTATATCCACCTTTTGGATGACCACAGGGGCAAAAGCATTTTTTAATGATACAGACGGAGTGCTGAGTCTCCTCCACCACTTCCTTCACTGTTGCCACATAAAGGATAAAACTGAGCTGTCTGGATCACACTGTAAGCCCCATGGCTTTATTTTGGTCTATGAAAAAACTTTGGAAAGAGATTGTTTAGTGTCACACGGCTGTTTTAGGAGGAGGAAATGTACATGCCGATGCTTAGGGGTAATCTGGGAAGGGTTGCATTTTGTAAGACCGAGTGACTGACTACTAGAAAATCTAGAAATACAGGGAGGACCTAAACTGAATGAGAGACAAAAGGAAGAAATCAGAGCCAGCAAGTAAATGCTGAGTGCAAGGAACTCCTAGTTACGAGCCCTCCATTGAGAAGTTCTGCTGGGCAGTCGGCAGCCATTTCCTTCTGCAGCCGAAGTTTTTGAACGATAACTTTTTATGGAGTATGTTGCAGGAATCTAGATTACAAATGGCAAAGATCTAGATTGTGGTCACAAAGTGTATATCTAAACAGAAGGCAAAATGCTGGAGCAGTAATACTGCTTCTGGAATTTGCTTTAATTGGGATGTCCAGAAGAAGCAGAGGATTTAATAAAACTCACATACTGTGAACAGAAGTAACGGGTAGCATAGCAAACTCTTAAACTCTTCTGTGAGCGTGGAAGAGGGAAGGAGAGATGAAGTAATCTCAGCTTCTGGTTGTTGCCTGCAGCTAGTCAACATGATTTCCATGCTTTCTAAGCTGACTCTTTATCAGCTTGTCACAATACTCATTCTTTCTCCATTGGTTTGTCTCATTCCAGTGAAACACTGGAGAACCTAACAAGTCTTCTTCTGACAGAAACTAGACAAACCCAGCAGCTGTTCTCAGACTGAAGACAGTACCGCACGTATTGCCCCATGCTGGGTTTGTCTCCGTCGCCTTTTACAAGCAGCCCCAAGCCAGCTCTGCCGGGAGTCCCTGTTGGCCAGATGCAGTGTAGCTGTGGTCCAAAAGCAGTGCACCCAGGTGAGTATAAAGGCGTGCAGCATCTTTCATTGATTGTTTCCACATTTTGTCTGAGCAATGCAGTTACACTTAAAAGCTTTTTCCTTCGCTCTCTCGTCTTCATGTTCTGAACGGCTGGTTATCTCAGGATGGCTATTTCTGTTCCTCCCTAACGCTTTTTGCTGCTGTCCTGAGTACTCCTAATATGATGCCACCACTAACAGGAAGGAGAGCAGGGCTCTACATTCAAATTCAAATTATGCAACATCAAACGTTTATTTTAAATCAGATGCTGTCCAGATGCCACGCGACTACAGATTTTATGGCACAGTTTGAATGAGCTTTGCAAACATCCCAAGCAAACAAACGTTGCAGGAAACGTAATTGTATCATTTTACTAATCTCTGGGATACTGGCTCATGGGGATCATCATTTCCAACAAAGTGTCTGCTCAGAATCCTTTGCAGGCTGATCTTCGTACTGTTAGATAATATCTCTATTTTCCTGTATTGACACCTATTGGAGAAACAGCTTATACTGGTTACAGAAACCATCTAGTTTGAGGATTTTATGACTGGCCATCATCCCTCACAAATATATTATTCACTGACTTTCCAATCATGTTTGCTATTAAAAGTAACCAAACATACTTCAGTTATTACCTGTTCCCCAACAGACCCATTCTAATGGCATTTTTGATACTTTTTCACCTTATGGAACCTGTACCATCTTCCTTGGCTTTAATTTCTGAACCCGTTTCCTCACTAACACTTACATGCTCTCAGCATGTTAGCTCCTGTCACAAGGAATTGCTAGAACATCATCGTAGGGTGTTGGACAGCCAAGCCAGCATGTGTGGGATCAGAGAAAGAGGACGACGGGGCTCTACCCTACCACTTGGTGACTCTCAGCAGAGGGAGAGAGGCAGCTGGACTGCGAGGCAGAAGGTGGCCTTCAGGAAACTGCTTCTGGTGACGTTTTTTCCCTATGTGCTGGCAGGTGAAGAGTTGAGACAGTATGGCTTGTCCCCTCTCTATATTCTTAAGCAGGGAACGACATTTATCTCTTAACGGTTCCTCATTGTAAAGCCAGATCTGCTTTCCCCCCACCCCCTGAAACAACCTGTAGTGTTCTCCTGTTATCATGGTAAATTATGGATGTGGGATGCTGAATCATGACAATGCTCCCATACACGCTTGTTGTATGCGCTGAAGAAATTCGTCTTTCGTCATGTACAGCTTTTTTATGTTCCTATAGATTACGGGTCCCATGTTAGGGTCTTGATGGGATTGCAAGGAAGCGGGAAGCGTGCTGGCCGCTCTGGGATTTTAAGTGCAGATATCTGGAATATTCTGAGGAGCTTGGATCGGTTTACGATTGACCTGCGACCAATGTGTAAGCATGCTTCATGTCTGCACGCGTACTTAAGGTAAAGCATTCAATAAAATGTTGCATCCAAACCAGAACTGTACTTTTCCGTCATCCTTTTAATTTTACCGATCGCCAGTCAGCTTCAGTCCGGTAAGGTGCCTGCGCATGGCAGCGCAGACGTGATCCACCAAACCGAACACAGGCCAGAATTTACAGCGACACCCGCACACAGAGCAGGGGAGAAGGACAACCTCTTCAATGGGCTGTCAAAGGGACGAAGGCCTCTCACCCAGCCGGTGCCAGGCTGCCCACTCGCTGCTGGCCGCAGGCCAGGCCGTCTACCCAGCCGGGAGGGCGGCCATTTGGGCAGGGCCTGAGAGGACCATGGGCTCCAGTGGGGCCAGTAGGAAGCCTGTAGCGCAGTGTGTGGGCTGGTGGGGCGCAGGCCCGCGGGAGGTGGCGGGTGTACGCCGGTGGGTGACCGGCGCCCACGGGCAGCGGCCTCACGGGTGGCAGAGCCCCGCCACCCGCCTGGGGAGACGGCGGGGCGGGGCTTCTCGGGGGCGGGGCATCTCGGGGCGGGGCTTCCGCCGGCGGTCGGGCTGGTTCCTGTGGGGGCGGGGCGGGAGAAGCGCTCGCCGCACGTAGGCGGCCGGGGGCGTGGCCCCGGAGGGGGAGTGGCGCGGGCGGGGCACCGGGGCCGGGACGGCGGGCGGGGCGGGCGGCGCGGCGGGGGGAGGGGCGGGGCGCAGCGTGGCGAGGGGCGGGGCGCGGGCGGCCGTTGGCCGTGTCGCGCGGCGGGGCAGGCTCCTCCCGGGGCAGGCACACAAACACCGCGGGCCGCGCGGGGCGGGGGTCGGCGCGGCGGCGGCAGCGGCGCGGGCGGGAAGCGGCGGGGGCAACGGGGCTGCCCCGCCTCCCTTCGGCGCTCCGGCGGCGGCCGGCGCAGGACAATGGAAGAGGCGGCAGCGGCGGTAGTAGCGGCGGCGGGGGGGCCCTGCCCGGCGGATCGAACGGGGGCGGCGGCGCTGAGCGGGGAGAACGAGGCCGAGAGCCGGCAGGGCCCGGCGGAGCGCGGCGGGGAGGCGGCCCCGCTCAACCTGTTGGACACTTGCGGCGTGTGCGGGCAGCCCATCCAGAGCCGGCGGCCCAAGCTGCTGCCCTGCCTCCACTCGGTCTGCCTCCGCTGCCTGCCGCAGCCCGACCGCTACCTCATGCTGCCCCCCGCCATCCCCTCCTCGGCCGCCGGCACCCCCAAGGAGCCGCAGCCGCCGGCGCCCCCCTCCTCGCCCGTCTCTTCGCCGGCCTCACCCCTGCACTGCACGCCCGGTAAGTGGCCCTTCTGAGGCCGACCCCTGCCCTCCGCCGGGCCCCCTTCCCCCGTGGCTGGGGGTGCTGCCCCCTCCACCCCGTGCCCCCCCCCCCCCCCTTTTCCCCCCGGAGGCCTCTGTATCGCGACAGACGTGAGGGGCGGGGAGCTGTCGCGACGGGAACTTGGGAAGAACCGGGTGCTGTGGGCGGGGTGCAGGTGCCCGGCCGCGGGGCTGCCGGGTGCACGGACCTGTCAGGGCGGGCTCGGGCTCGGGCTCGGGGCGGGCTGCGCTCGCTGCTCGCCAGCGCCAAGGCTGGCGGGCGGATCGTGTGTGGGTTTTTAAAATTATTATTATTATTTTTTTTTTTAAATTTCCCACCTCGGAAGGGAAGGCAGTAATTTACTTCCCCAGGACCTCGCTGTGTGGACAGAGAGGAGCGGCGGGAGCCGTCCCCCTCCTCCCCCCGCCGGGCCGTGGGTGCGGGGCCGGGCCCGCCTCAGGAGCCGCGGCCGCCCAGGGCAGCTTCCCTCGGTGGGCGCCGTGGGGGGCTTTGCGCCCAGAAGGGCTTGCTGCTTGCTTTTGCCTCTTGCCGGCGGAAAACCTTAATACGGGGTGATACGAAGGCAGAAGAATGTAGCAGAAAACAGACTTTACTGAGTAATGTTTCTAGGCTGGCAGTGTGGAGCTCACCTCGAGGGAAGCCCTGCAGGTGTCATCCTCTTCACACGGCGCTCAGCCGGGGAGGGTCCGAGCGCCTGGGCGGTAACGAGTGCGGACAAGCAATAACACTTGTCCACGTGATAGGCAGCCTGGATGGATCTGGTAATGCATTAATGCAAAACTTGTTTAATTGTCGTGCTGAAGGGAGAATGCCGCGAGGAAGTTTTGGTAAGCTCACGTACTGACACAGTAGTTTATGTCAGCGTGCAATAAACTCCTACAATCTGAAAGTGCTCTCCTAATGTTTTTCTTTTTTCCTAGCCCTCTTGGGTCTAGGGGGTCACTTAATTTTGTTAAAGGCAACTTCGTCTTAGAAAAAGGTACAAACAAGCATCCTCTAGTGGAAACAGGTGAAGATCCTGCAGAATCTTGAGTAGAAAAGAGGAAGTGTGACGGAAATCAAGCTTCTCTATAGGTACCACTCTATAGTGGAGGTTGTGCTTATTGGGATGTGTAGTGCGGGCTCAAGTGAAAAATTCTACATGAAGAAAGAAGTAGTAACTCCAGATTGGCCATTCTTAAGCAAGTATTGGCCATTGTCCTTTAAATGCATTTAGGAAACCTTTACCATCCTGCCAGCAGTTCTGATCAGAAAGATTACAACTTAACTATGCAAAACGTTTGCAGCAATTTGTAAAGGAACACCCTCTTGAGAGAAAGGAGTATTTGGGACAAGTGGAGAGACAGCTTTGCTTCAGAATATCTGAAAAAGTCCCGAGTATATTATTAACAGGATATGCTGAGCCTCTTCATCTACATGGATGTCTGTGTTAGTGTATTCATTCAGTCTTTAATTTTAGCATGTAATTTATGTAGTAGTCAGACTGCCTAGTCAGAAGTTCCAGAATGGGAAAATCTGTGAGACCCAAAGCCATATTTAAGATTGGCTGATCCAGGGGATGTTATTGCTCGTATGTCTACGAGTAATACTGTTAAGTTGTGCATGGAACAAACAGAAAAAGCACAAACCTTGGTGTATGATGAGATATTTCAAGATGAGATGCTTGGGAATGAGAAGGGGGGCAGAGATGCAGCTAGCTTCGGGGTTGCAACATAGGTTGAGAGACAATATAATCATCTTACGAGTTTTGAGGTCATGAACAGCATAGCTCAATTCCCAGATGTTCTACTTAAATGTAGCAGAAATAGGGTCTGTAGTTGAGTAAGAAATGAGATGCATCATAAGAATGAAAAGATTAGTGCTATTCAAACATCTGCTTGAAAGGACAAATGATAGATGAAATAATGAATCGTAGCAACAGTTAACTTGTAGCTCTATTCCCTCCTTTTGACTATGCGAGTTGGTTCTGTGTGAATGGATTACACGTATATATTCCTCCTCGTTCTACAAATTTACAGACATACTATTTTTTGGTGACATTTTTACCCTGTCGACTTTTCTTTCAAGTTATTTTCATGCTTCCACATTACCATTCATTGCCCAATAGGAAGAAGAAACTTGTATAGATCTCCCACTCTCCTTGACGCATTCTTTACGTCTTTTCTTGTCATTTTGGCCCAGTTAAAATGACAATGGCTGTATACTAACTAGCTAAGGCCTAACTTCATGATGTGCATTGGCTGCTTTCTGTTTTCCAACTGATAGAAAAAAAAAAGTTGTTAAGTGAGGATTGGAAAAAAAAAAAGGTATCAGTGTCTAAAGCTGATTATACTGAGGAAAAATGTTATATAGTTGGAGGAGTTCTTAAGTTCTCAGAAGATGGAAGGAAGGACAGAACAGTGCAAATCTGTCACCTCTTCTGGTAATATGTTGTGCAAAGTGTTTGTGAGGAGTGACCTGAAGAAATAAACTGGAGAGTGTAAGCTTAGAAAGTTGGATAGTAAATGCCTGTCATGATATAAATTATGAGATTACTGTGATGAAACTGAAGAAATAAACAGCAAGGAAGCTATTTGTGCTGGAAGGAATGTGCTAGGTAAAGAACACAATAGAATTACAAACTATGAAAAGCTCCTGAAAGATAAACAGACAGACTGCTTATGCACGTGTGCTGAGCAGTAACACATTGCACAAAAAGAAGCCTGAAGAAAGATTGGTAGAAGGGAGTCTGTTTTGAACAAAGCAGAGGATGTGATTTGAAAAGTGCTTCACTGAACCAGCCTTGAGATGGTGTGTTGTGCTAATATCCAAATTAGTTGAGAAACAGCTAAAGAGGAACTGAGTTTCAAGTATAGTCTGGATATGCTTTTTTGTCTTTGGTAAATGTTTGCAAGCAGAAACAGTCCTTCGCTTTACTAGAATAATGTGTGCTGTCAGCTTCCAACATATAGACAAGTTTACTTGGGGGAACATTGGCTCTCTTTATTAGTTGTTAGTATCTTTACAGAAAGGAGTGCTGTGAAAAAAAATTTCAAACTTAAGGATCTAGAGTGAATTAAGAATTCTAGTGTTGCTCACTTGAATACAAGGTTCAGCATGGGTAATGGCAAAGACAAATGTCAAGACATGCGAAGGAGTTTCCTGTGGGGGGTGTTAATCAATATTCCTCCTGCAAAGGCAGGCTGGTTGCAAGGCCATTTGGCATGGATATACTCTATACTGCCACATGCATTCAGTTTTGAAATAAAATAACTTCTATAGAAAAGAAAACTTGGAGTTCCTGATCTCTGTACTGTTCTGAAGTTTAAGGTGTTGCAGAGTCAGCTGTGTCTCAGTCTTCAATGGTCTTAGCACTGGAGGACTCACTACTTGTTTTCTGAATGTCCAATGGCAACTTATTTGACGTAGGTGATATTTTTATTGTTGCATTGCCAAAAAATGGGTTGCTAGGCATAGAACATTACGAACTGTGGGGAGTGCTGCAAGAGTGGGTCTGTAAATGTGATACTAGCTTGTGAGCAAGTGCCTACAGACACTGCTACTAAATATCTTGGCTAACTTCATATGTGTTTTCTTTTTGTTTCTCAAATGGCCATTCTTTACTATTTGATTGTGTGAGTTATAACTGGTGCATACAAGAAGTCTGTTACTAGAAATCTGCCATTTGCCCGAATTTTGTGCTGCGTGGTGCTTCAATGAGTAGTAGCCTATACTTAATTAAAGGACAACGTTTGTAATGTGGGGAGTATCTGGACATCCTAGTACTCTTGTGGAATTTTTAAATGTGAAAGGTACATGAGAACTGCAAAGTTATAGATTGAGATTCTATTCCTTTTCAAAACTATTTACTTAAGTTGCATAGATCCTTGTTTGTTCTTTATCGTCAATCTGTACGCAACACAGATTGGGAACTGGTGTGGGGGAAAAACTTGTGGATGGAAATGTGTAGTGAAGTTTTACGCAGGTATCATGATTAAATCTTACTAGTGTCGATACCAAAAATAGTAGAGGGAATTCTTTTTTCTTTGTTTTATCTGTGGATAGACCGACTAGCAAACAAATCTGTATGAAGCTGTTAAAAGCATGTAATGTTTGGACACTCCCAGGATATAAATTCTTGGGGAGTGTCCAGACTAACACCTCAAATATGTTCGATACTTGCTGTTAATTAAGGAATAAATACTTCAGAGCATTACTAAACAAGGATTTCAGTGATGTTCATGTTTCATATTTCAGCTTATTAATGCCCAGAAATATTTGTTTACCAATACAATTTGGAGGTCTGTAAGGCATGGAATGAAGACTTAACCCTTGATATCCCCTCATGTATGCAGATGGCATCTGCTCTTTTATTATGTCCCACAGTCAGTCCTTATCCAGATAGCTTTAAACTCTTTCAGACTCTCATCTGATCTTGATATCTGGACTTTCCGATGTCATCACTTCACTTGACCTTGAAAATACAGCTTTTGAAATTAACTTAAATTTTCTTATTTCTCTGTATGCAAGATGTTCTTTCCCTCTTTCAGTTTGATAATGATTAGGATCCTTATTAGTTAGTTTGAAGGATATAATAGCTTCATTTGAGCTTTCTTATGATGAAGATCAACTTTTCTTCCAGGTCTTGGTAGTCTAAGAAGACTTAAGGTTTGGTTTGGTTTGTTTTGTTTTTTTAATCTGCCTGCTATGTATGATTATTTCCATTTCATCTTTCATATTGCCACTTGCTTAAAGTGAATTGTCTCCATCTTTGCCATTACAAAGAGTCTGTTTTATTTGTGTGCATATGCACTCACACTTGCACATATATGCTTGCATCTATGCATCCTTTCACAAGTCTTATTTCTGCTGTGGTGGTACCACATGATGCTGAAAGAAGCTTTAATCATGCTTGCTCAAATATATGGTTACTATAAGCATATAATATATGCTTTTTATCTTATGTATCTTATGCAGAATAGTATTTTAAGGGTAGGTTAGATGCATTTACATTCTTGCTTCTTTCACCAATAGAAGGTGGGAGATTGAAAAGCTGAAGCCATCAGAAACATCAGATGAGTGTTAAAACAATTGCAATGATGTTCATTTGAATTAGGAGCCTTTTAGAAGTTAGGCTGTAGAAGTTATAAAAATAGCTGAACTGTTGTGTGAAACTTTGGTGGTGTTTTTTTTTTTTTTAAGTGAAGATTTAAATCCTCAGAGGCCAACCTGGCTCTGTTTCAATACAGAATTGGCTTCTAATGTCTCTGGTGGTAAGCAATTAGTACTTTTAATAATGGAAAGGATTCCTAGATCATAAGGTAACAGGAGAGGAAATATATACTAATGTATTTAAAAATTCTCAGATGTGTGTCTAGTTGTAAGTATATCGGGTCATTTTAATGCATATGATAGAGATACCTCTTAAGAAAATTACTTGTCTGAAGAGCAAGGGAAAAATAATGGTGCATATGTTCATTAAAAGGCAAGTTGAGGAAGGAGTGTGCTCATTGTGGGCTAGCTTGTTCATTGGAAAAATGTACTGAAAAGCTAGTAGGGCATGCAGCAGGCTTTTCGGTTGGCTTGCTGACTTACATGAGTATTGCAAAGTGGCCACGTTCATTCAGCTTTACCCAGTTTGTTAAATTTAAGAAAGGAGTTTTGTTGAAACTCTTGATTCTGAATGTAGTGTTGTTAAAGAACACTGGTCTTTTGTACAGGAAAAGCTTTATGCCAGGGTTGTGCGAGACTGTGTTCAGATGCTGCAGGTGGAATTTCCATATTATTTAGTGGAATTTCCCAGTAACAGTAAACTTGTGAAGCTGGTATTTTGCCCATTATATCTAATCTAAAAACAAGACAGGGGAAAACCAAAAAGAATTTAAATGAATTTTAATGTGACTGTATTTTAGTATGACTAAGCTGACTGTTTATGAAAAATCTGTTATTTCTGAAATTGGAAATTTAGACTTTTAAAAGATTTTTACAATAAGATTAAATACTTTAATACAGTAGTTTTCACTGATTTCTTAACAATAATATGGTGGTCTTCCAGGGTTCTTCAGGTGAACTGAAGATTGCATTGTGGACCTATGCAGATGATCCATCTGAATTGTGAATAGTAGCAAAATCTCCTGCTAGACTTGCTATCTCTTATTTAACTTTTATCTGTTGTAACAGTTTAATGATGCATTCTTTTTTCTTTGGCTAATTTAAAGGTCACAGAAAAATTGTTTCCATAGAAAAATTCCAGTGATGCTGTTAAAATTTACTTCACCAATTAGGTAGCTATGGAGTCATTTACTGTTTATACTTGCAGCTCAAATGTGCTTTGAAGACATCAGTGTCATAGTTGAAATATCTACTAAATATCTACTTTTTTTTTCTAGTGGCCAGAGAGAATGTATAAGAACCATAAATGTTTACCATCAAAGAAAGCATGAAACAGTTGTGTGAAGTAACTAAGAAAATTACACCATTCTTAACAAGAAACAGTCTTGTAAAGTCAGGTATGAAACCAAAGGTTGAGGTAAAGAATTCCTAATTACTCGATACTGTCTCTCCAGTGCTTCAAGTAAATGCTTATTTGAAGCTTTTATATGGGAGAGAATTGTGTATTACCTTACATACATTACTAACTTATGACAGAGGACTGATGTTAAACAAGCTTTCTGCTTATTTTTGAAGTTTCAGTGGGCTATGGAGAAAAGGAAGACAGTAAGCAAGGCACAGCTGTTTGAACTACACTTAGGGGTTTTGAGGGCCCTTATTTCTAAAGTGGATTTGGGTCACAGGCACATCCTCATTTCAAAAAAGGAATCTGCAACTCCAGTGCTGAATGCTCCATAAGTGGGAGTACGCAGACAAGAGAACTGAGCCATTTGCTTTCTGACTGTAGAAAGATTCCTGCTTCTGATTAATAAGTAAGTTGCCACAGGCAACTTTTTTTTTTAAAGTGGTGAGTTCCCCTTTCTACTATAGTCCCTCAAGTGAATATAGTGCAATTTACATAAAACAAGAGTGTAGCTGAAATGCCCTTTGAACTAAAATGATTACCTAATTTGAAAAGTGACTGTGTATTTTCCCAGTGAGCTGACACATGTGTCTTTACTGTACATAGTAAAAAAGAAACAGGACTATTTTTATGTAAATGTTGACTTGGAAAAAACCCATATATTTTCTGGGATGTCTACTTGAGTTCAGAAAGCAGGTAATAAACTTAAAAGTTCACTTAATCTGCTTTATTCATTGCTAGGCATCTGCTATATAGTCACAACATGGTTAAGGATGTGCGGAGTTGAAGTTTGTTGAACTAATACTATAAGCCAGCCTAACAGAAGTTCATGTTATGCTTAGGCTGCTGCTGAACTTGCTACATCAGGATACTTGTAACACTGATGATGCTGGTTAGGGGAGGGAACACTGGCAGCTGTGCAGGGAATGAGTAGGTGGGAAGCATCGTAGAAAGCTGCAGCACTCTCCTGGGGCTGGAGAGTAAGACATTTTAAAGTGGGAGTAAGGTTCCAATTTTAAATGCAAGGTACAGTGCCTTGGTAAAACAGCCCAGCACCAACAGGCCTGTCACTAGAAATGAGTAGTATGCAAGATTGGCCAGAACAGCAAAAGTGTGAATTGAAACATACTTTTTTTTTTTTTTTTTTTTCCCAACCTGGACTCTGCTTTAAAATGAGTAAACTACTTGCTAAAGTAATGTAGGAATGTAAATTACCTGCCTTCCTAGTCAGGTGGTTTAAAAAGAAGTGGAAGTAGCTTTGAATAATCTTTGCCTTTTGGAAAAGTTCTGTGACTTGTAACTATTGTTTCAGTAGTTTTCAAGTAAAAGTTGAAATTCATAGCATTCCCTAGCCCCAAAGTGATAAATTAGGGTAGTGCGCAACAGTCAGAAGCTGAGATAAAGACAGTCTATTGAGCAGACAAGCTTTGTTGAATGAATATAGTGCTGTGTAATGATATGTAGTGTTGGATAGCAGGACCTCAGTAATGGCTAAATGTCCTGGGAACACTGAAGGCTTGGAGGTAGCATGCTTCCGGGTTAGATTTAGCTCTTTTGAGTGTTTACAGCTTCCCAGTTCCAGTAATACCTTTGCTCGCTTAAGCAGTTGGTTTTCAGCCCTCAGTAGTTCTGTTCCTTACTTGCTTTTGTCTTGTTTGGGGGGTCTTTCATCACGCATTAGCAGCTATTGTTCTTAGTTGTTTTAGCCTGTGAATTGTTGAGCTTGCCAACTACAGACTACTTGGCCTTCAATAGTTCTGATTTCTCTTCCCATTGCTGGTAGTGAGTGTGGATTATGAGGGTATAACCCACTGGCTAGCAAATCTTTCTTTGAAACCCCCATTTAGAATACTTCAATTGTTCAGTTTAATCAAATGTTAAAGGAACTTGATCTCCTTTGAGAAGTTCTGCTTAACTGTTCCGCAGTCCCTCCTCTATGCAGGAAGCTCAAATGAGGATTCAGAGCTCATGCTTTAAATCTTGCCTGAGTAAGTATTATCTCAAAATATAGATACACAGAATTCTTTCCTGGGATAAACATAGGTGTAGGTTGTCTCCCATAGTCTACCTGAATGTGAGTCCAGAGATGCTAGCAGCCCTTTCTTCAAATACTACACTCCAAGCTGTAAAATAGAATGGTTATTCTCTGCTTCATAGCACAGGCAGAGTCCAATACTGTGAAAGAGTGTTCCAAAGAGCCTGGGCTGGAATGTATGGGGAGGGCCTGTGGTCTTCCCACATCTTCTGGCAGTGAAGATTAAACAAAAAACCCCTAGCAATAGGGTCTTATTTTAGATTTGTCGTAACTCTTATCTGTATCATAAGAATGACCTGCAAGAATTGCTCTTACCACTCGATAAATAAGTATTTGTTGTATAAACTGTTGGGACTGGCATCAGTAAAATTCTGTGTATCTTGATGGACTGAGCAGGTTCAACCGCAGATCAGGAGACAGTCCTCTGTTGCCTTTTTCTTCTTAGAAATGGCCTTATAACGGGGACCCAATACAATTTAGAAGCAAAGTTACAGTTTATGGTAGCTCATATGTCTTCTAGATTATCACTGTTGTTTAAACTCAATGAGACCCAAGATCTCTTCTCAAAATAATCATTCTAGAAACTGTTGTGGCAAAATGAAGAAGACTTTATATATGGGCATCCCAAATGGATTAAACTGCCAGTCTTCTTCCTCTGTTCCACCCTTTATGCAAGAGCTGAATGTAGTCTGAACTCTTTAAGAAGCTAAATGCTAATCTTGCATCCTTTTAAAGTCCATTTAGCAACAGTATTATTGTATTGTGTTCCAATCTGATTGTATTTATTGTGTGGGGTTTTTTTTCCTTTTTGCCAGCTCCCAGTTCCATGGGGATGAGGTCAGATTTAATAAGGTTTTCTTTGGCTGCCTTTTGACTGATTTAAATTATTGAGAATATAGTATAGGTGTTACGAGCTGCAAGATGTCTGACTTCAAACCTTTGCCAGAATAGCTGTTCTGCCTTAAAGTTGTCGTTGGTTGTTTTTTCTTTTTCATTTGTCATTATACCAGACAAGTAGGTTAAGAATCACAATGCCGTGGTTGAACCCTTGTGAATATTCCTTAAAAATAAAGTAGGAATAGAAGTATAATCCTAGTTCATTCCCAGACTTGTATTGCAGGCAAAGTGTAATGTTTCCAGATCTTTAATATCTAAATTAATATATGATCAATCCTTTCAGGCAGTATGGCACAAGAAGGTGGAAATACATCGAGTGAATATAAAGGACAGGTAAATGACACTTACGAAGACCAGTTTTGGTAGAAGATTCATTTCCTTCAGCTTCATTCTTAGTACAGAGTGTGTCATGTTGGGAAAGCACCTTTGAAGGAGCTCTTCTCTGGTTTTGGGAAAATGAGGAAACCATAGGAAGACTAGATTTCTTCAGCAGATGTGGATGTTCACATCGGCCAACAGGGTCTAGCTCATGGTTCAGTTATCTACTGCAGATTACAGCAAGAGGGAATATCAGGAGATACACAGTGGGAGTACAAGTAGTATCTCTGCTGCCTCTGTCACCTGCTATTTTCTGAGAGATGTAGGGCAGCTATTTGAAATCACTGTTGTTCTTACTTGATCAATCAGTGGATCTCTTCAACCCGGAAGGAATATATTGTATTAGTTACATTCAGTAATTTTCATATTAATGCATTGTCAGAGTAGAAGGAACGATGCTGGTTCTTGGAGGCTGTATAGTCTGTGTGGATCTCACAATGCATATATTCCTCCAGCTTTGTAGTCTTAAGGTTATGTGGGAACTGGAAAAAGCTGGTCACCTTGCTTTTTGAACCCTTACAGCAGTGCTGTGGGATACTGGGCACACAGAAGAATATAAAGTGAGTTGGTTTCTTATTCCTGTACATCTACACCCAAAAGTGCAATGCTTGTAACTTGCAGATGACTTGGAGGATATTCTCCTCTCTAATTCCTGGGTTTAGAATATTGGAGGGATTCTTGCAATTCAACTGGATGCCCAATAGTGGATAAGAGTATTAGTGTAGTTACTGAAAAGAAGTGGATACTTCTAAGGTATGACTCATCTGACCCAGTGTAGACATCTGCTTTAAGGATGAGACGAATCATGACCTAACTATATTACCTAGGTCTGCATTGACTATGAAGGGGACTTCATGTAAATCAACACTTAGATGAATCCCACCCAAGGTATTAAAATTTGGCAACACTGCAAAGCAACTTTATCCATCTTTCAAGTGCTAAGTTTAACTTTATGGAGTCACTTTGGCATAGTAAATCAGTATTATTTCTGTGCTGTCATTAAGAGTTGCTTTTTCATGGATGCAAAAATTCTGCATGTGACAAGCTTTAGTATTAAACACCTTTTGCATACAACAAGTAGTCAGAATAGACTGGGTTTGGGAATCTTGGGGTGGTTTTGCTCAAATAAATGAAATGGCTTGAATCTTTCCTTTTTTATTCCAATAATAATGTCTGGCAGAGCACTCAGACCTATCTGATGGAAACTGCAGGAAATAAGAAGTATCTTTATTTTTTTGTCATATTGACTACATTTACCAGAGTGGGAATTTTTATCAAATATTGTTTGTGCCTTTCATTGTCTCTGTCCCTGCCAACAGCAAGCTTTAAAAAAAAAAAACCAAAACCCAAAAATCTAGAAATCCTTAAAATATTGCCAGCTTAATAATGAAAATGTTTGTTATATAACAGACTTAATTTCAGCACAGATTAAAAGTGTACCTTTATAAATATTCAGAATTTATTGATAAATACATATTAAATTCCTCTTTCTCACTGCTGGGGATCTAAGTCTTGGGCATTGTACTTGTGTGGTAAATATGCTATTATCATATTGTCATTGAAGAATATATTGAAGAGATACTAAGAGCAGCAACGTCCAAAGAAGGGCAACGAAGCTGGTGAAGGGTCTAGAGCACAAGTCCTGTGAGGAGCGGCTGAGTGAACTGGGGTTGTTCAGTCTGGAGAAAAGGAGGCTCAGGGGAGACCTTATGGCTCTCTACGACTACCTGAAGGGAGGTTGTAGAGAGGTGGGTGTTGGTCTCTTCTCCCAGGTAACAAGTGATAGGACAAGAGGAAATGGCCTCAAGTTGCACCAGTGGAGGTTTAGATTGGATATTAGGGAAGATTTCTTCACCGAAAGGGTTGTCAAGCATTGGAACAGGCTGCCCAGGGAAGTGGTTGAGTCGCCATCCCTGGAGGTATTTAAAAGACGTGTAGATGTGGTGCTTAGGGACATGGTTTAGTGGTGGACTTGATAGTGTTAGGTTTACGGTTGGACTTGATGATCTTAAAGGTCTTTTCCAACCTAAACAATTCTATGATTCTAATTAGCAAAAAATCTATTTTTTAATATAAGCCTGCCCTTTCTTTTTCTTCTCTCCGCCCCCTCACCAAACAAAATGAAAACAAAGGCAGAACCTATTATTCTAAATTAACATATTATTTCTATGTACTTTGGAACATCCATTCCCTGCATATACAATTTATGGATAAAGTTGATGGAGTCTTCCATTATATTTGTTACATCACTGTAATTTATATTTTGAAATTGTTTGAAGGAAACATAATAGAGATATTGATGACTTCTGAACTATAAGTCTGTCCTCGAGGAGAACTCCAAAATAGATATCTATATAGCAGAATACAGATGGATGCAGTAAACACTGCAGTTAACAAGTTGATCACTCTGAATATTGACACTTAAGTGATTTTAACCAAGTTTTTCTTTGGAGCTACAGACTGCAGTTTGTTTGGGTACTACATAAGAGATCTTCTGTGTGCCCCTCAGTTGTATTTTCCACCAGGAATTTGAAATCACCATAGCAAAGATATATGGAATAGACTAGACAGGTAAGTTGAGATTCACTGTCCAGACTGGAATATGTTCTGCCACTTCTAAATTTCTGGGATGCCTGTGATATTCAAAAAAGGGCTGGCAGATGTATTGTACAATCCACAGGAGACCTATTTCCTTCTGGAATAGTAGCTGGAAGCCAGGCAGGATATCCTCCTCAAATTAGGTATGTCTGTTTAGGCACCTGAATTGCTCCCCTGAGGCTAGTGGCTTGGAAAATGAGGGCCTGTTGTGGTTTAACCCCAGCCAGCAACTAAGCACCACACAGCTACTTGCTTACTACCCCCCCCAGTGGGATGGGGGAGAGAATCAAGAGTAGAAGTGGGAATCAGAAGAGTAAAAGTGAGAACACTCGTGGGTTGAGATAAAGACAGTTTAATACGTAAAGCAAAAGCTGCGCACACAAGCAAAGCAAACCAAGGAATTCATTCACTACTTCCCATGGGCAGGCAGGTGTTCAGCCATCTCCAGGAAAGCAGGGCTCCATCACATGTAATGGTTACTTGGAAAGACAAACGCCACCACTCCAAACGTTCCCCCCTTCCTTCTTCTTCCCCAGCTTTATATGCTAAGCATGATGTCATATGGCATGGAATATCCCTTTGGTCAGCTGGGGTCAGCTGTCCCAGCTGTGTCCCCTCCCAATGTCTGTGCACCCCCAGCCTACTCGCTGGTGGGGTGGGGTGAGAAGCAGAAAAGGCCTTGACTCTGTGTAAGCACTGCTCAGCAGTGACTAAAACATCCCTGTGTTATCAATGCTGTTTTCAGCACAGATCCAAAACACAGCCCCATACTAGCTACTATGAAGAAAATTAACTCTATCCCAGCCAAAACCAGCACAGGGCCAAGAGGCTAGTTTCCCAAGTCCTGATAGGTAGTTTCCAGTTATTGAGCAGTGATCATTTAGAGAATGGGAGGAGACTTGTGAAAGAACAGATTGCAAGGGTGCATCTGAGCACTCGAAGAAGAGAGGGAGTAACATGAGCTAGCCAAAGGTCTTGAATTGCATTAGCATTCTTGTTTTGGATGACATTTCTCCTGAAATACTCTGACTAAAGACTGTTACCTACTGTTGTTCCCACTACTGCTTCCAACTTGATTCCTCTAATGTGGTCCAGATTCTTAGCAGTTATTTTTTGAGGCTTTTTTACCTTCACATCTGCTCAATGTTGATGGGAATACTATGGTATCTGGGGCTAAACGGAGGAAGTGGGTGAAACAGTGAAGAGCGTCACATGTTGGAGTATAGTTTTCATCTTTTCAACAAAGGATTAAAAAGAGCCAACTCCTTCAGTGTGTTCCAGAAAGGCTTGGTTCTTTGTCTTGTGACTGGCTCCACCTGCCCAAATGATAATCTGCTTGCCTACTTTTTTATAACTATCATTTCTGGTAATAGATGCCTTGTACTGCAACTACTGAATGTTCAGCTGGTAGTAGATGAGAAGTCTAAAAGATGAAGGCCAGACCATGGAATTTCTTGCTACAAAGAAATGACTACTAGCTGTGTTGTGCTCACAACTCTAAGGCTGGGTCCATCTCTGTACTAGAGTTTCTGGCAAGAGAAATCTTTTACCTCAGTGATCTTTTTAAAATACTAATAACAACATGCTAACATGTTTCTAGTCAGGGAGAAGGGTATTAATTTCCTTGTTCTAGAAGCACGTGGATACAATGGACCTGAGCACTGTTGACAGGAACCTGGAGTGTCTGCAAAATGGTGTTTCAGTAGAATGTATGAATCTAGACAGCATTAAGCCCACTTTCAAAATGTTAGCAACTTGAACAATTAAATACTAGGCTGCTCAGAAAACGATGCAAGAATGTCACTGAATCTTAAAAATCCTTGCATCTTGTATGCTTGAATTCATTACATATAAGTTGGAAATACTTGACAATTTCAGGACTTGAGAGAATATATTTTAATTTTGATGAAACAAATGCTCATCAGTCAGCAGTGACAATTGGCATAATTGTTGGCAGCTTCTGCATCATCACTTAAGCGTGTTCATTGCAAGGCAGTGAGGTTTTTTATTCATCATCTTGTACTTAAATATTGTCTATGCCACAATAGCAGTATTTCCCTTTGTTACCATTATGACACTTCTTATAATTGTGTTGTCGAAGGAAATGCATTGGACAGCCTTGGATATGAACATAAACTCTCTCTTCAGAATTTAAGGTATGCAGAAGTGGCTGGAGAGTCAGCCCTTGCAAAATTTACAATTTATGAATTCTAATACGCAATATTTGAAATGTTTGAAGATTGAGCATGTGTAGCAAAAACAATGAACCATTTCACAGAGCAGCTGAAATATTTTAATTCAGCTCTGCAGTGCTTTCCAAGAAAGTCAATGCACTGCAGCATAAAATCTGGCCTGTAACACTCTTCCAGAGGGGGGATTACAGCTAGTAGTCTTTGTCTGGTTTTCATCTATTTACATTTTGAACGGTGGTAAATAAAGCTTTCAGATTTTGATAAATTTATCTGATAGATTAGTGGTTGCTTTGAATGTTTATATTTTGGCAGTAAGTGCCAGTTTCCCCTTGAGGTGTGCTTGCTTGTTGGTTTAACCTATTTCCCTTCCACTAGCAGCAGCAGGCTGTCAGAACTAGATAGGAGCAGCTCTTTCTGGAACAAACTGGTTTGAAGAAGTTGCCAAATTTGCAGCACCAGTATTGGCTTAATGAGAAACAAGAGGAAAGCAGTAATTATTTTAAAAATTGATTCAGATGTTATTGCACATGATATCGTCTCTCAAATTAAGTTTCCTAAGTGTTTGTTTTTAACAGAAAAACATGACCTGTGTAAATATAACCAGTTTACCCTCAACCCCATGCATTTTAATGAGAAGCCTTGCAAATATTAATGGTGTCTGTATACACAGCAAGAGGCGAAAAGATTCCGTAGGTCACAATTGAAATGCCCTAATTTTCTGTGTAGTTATGCTAAAAATCTTATAGCTGGCACCGTCTTCAGTCTCTAACATACCTTCTATTAATGTTAGCTAGCCTGTCTATTTTTAAAAAATTTTAACTGTATGGGTGACTCGCTGTTAGTATCTTCTGTTCTGAAAACTGTATAGTTAAAATTTCAAACGAGACTCCTGTAAAACCAAGGAAAATCACCTTATGCAAGCCTAATTAATTTATTCTGTAATGACTATGTCATTTTAGGGAATGTTAGTTACTAGTTGCTTCCAAGCACTCTGTTTAATAAAGAGAGCTCCCTTTCACAAAACTAGTATTTTTTTTGACTGATCTGTGCTGAAGAAAGGGAACCCTTAAGCCCTCCTTTTTTAGTAAAACACTTTGCATCTACAAACAAAAATGCCCTTTTGGACCTACAAATGATTATCCAGTGGCTTTATTAAATTGGCTCTGAAACCTGTTCGCTACAGTGAAGACGCAAATGAGCCGAAACTGGGGCAGACCAGAGCAGTCTCCTCCTATTGTCTCAGGATGCTTCAGTAGTCTGGAATGTACTCCCAGGAAATTGAGAAGTGAGTTGGAAATAATACAGTATGTGCCGTATACCCATTCTGCTGAATGGCTTGAGATGGCGTTGCTGTGGATGCAGCATGTAACTTGTGAAGAAGAGTAAGAATGTGCCGTGATTTCCCCTACATGTCTAAAATGCAGGCTAGCGTTCCTTGAAGAGGCATATGTGTTGTGAGCCTATAGCCAGTGAGAACTGTTATCGTGGAAACTAACTCTTGTCTCCTGGCACAACCCCATTTAATCCACGTCGTATTCCCTAATCTGGCTCATTGCATGACAGCGTAAATCTTTGTGTTGGCGTGGGATGGAAATGAATAGGCAGGGGAGCCAGCTTTGCTACTTTTGTTAGCAGTGTGGTGTCCGGGCCTGGTTCAAGCAAAGTAAGGTTCCACGGCTGCTTGATTTTCATATGAATGGATGCTGCTGCTAAAAAGTGTGGAGGTCTTCCCCTCTGGTCCTACTCAAGAGCCACGTGCTCTTGATCCAGCTCACTATACAGCTGCATGAACAACTATCCTGACACAAAGGAGTAGATGAAAATGTAGGATCTTATCACTTACCATCCTCACTATAATAGTGATGGTGATTATGGAACTCCTCCCAAGTTAAGTAATATGTTTTTCATCTGCCCACTGGAGCACTCTGGAAATGCTTGTTCCATTTAAAAAAAAATAAAAATCTTATAGGATTATTTTGACAAAAATAAACCCTGACACTTGAACTTCATTCTTCTGAGCAAGAACAAACAGGCAAGTATGCTTTTAAAATCTTACTTCCTGCAGTGATTTCATGTTAGACACTAACAGTTACCAATTGACACACTGGAAATACTTACCTACTCTCAAAGCTCAGTGGACTGCCTACCTAGACTTAGGTTCTCCCTCAGCTTGCATCAGTGCACAGAGACAGGAGGAGAAATGGTTTCAAGCCTCTCTTCCTTCTTGATAGACAATGGAGTTCTTTGTTTTATACCTTTGCATGAAGATGCTTATGTAATAATTGGTTATTAAAAGAGCAAACTATGCAATTCTTGTTAGGATTCTTAAATTTGAAAGTCTAAGCCCATGTAAAATGGGACTGTTCTCAGTGAAAGGCATTCTAATACATGTTATCTTATCCCTTGCTGTGTTGCCCTTTTGAAGATTCAGTAAGTGCTAAGACTACAGAGGAACCTTACCTACTTCTAACAGTACATGGGGGTTTTTTGTGCTCTCTACTTCTCAGATGTTTTTTCTTTTTTGGTTCATATCCACTAAACCTCATGGTGCTTCAGGCCCAAACACACTGAAATTTTCAATTATTTTACAGATGAATCCTGTGGGTTTTTCTTGGTTCTCTTTCCCCCTGCGTTTGCCCCATTGTAATGGGCACTACAGGGCTGGAAGCAGTAGGTTGCATTTGATGTGAATAACACAGATGACAGTTAGAACCAGACAACAGGTTTCTTGTTACTACTAGAGAAAACAAGGTTCTGTAGGAGTGTGTTGCTGTGAAAAGCCGAAATCAGGACTCAATAGTCGGGATGACTACTAAGCAGGTATTCTTTATTGCAGCACTGGGGATCGCTCTGCCACAAGTGCTCCGCCAGGTTAACACAACATATCAGTTCATATACAGAAAAATCATACATATTCATTAGATTTCCTGAAAAGGGCAGTTTTATGGTGATGAGTTCCCAGAATTCATTTACATAGTCCAAGCGTGCACAGTAAAATTAGGGTTAGGGTCTTTTCACCCTCCTGGTGGTCTTGCATGGTCTTCCTCACGTTGTCCGCTAGTTGAACTTTGGGCTTCGTTTGTCCATATATAGTCACTGAATTAGTTCATCAGTCCTTTGGCCTCGGAATGTCATAAAGGGGTCGATTTAAACTAGTTTTTTGGCGCTTATCTGCGGCACAAACATCCTGAGTTCCTGTTATCAGTGATTTAATTAGGAAGCCTAACGAGCTTGCTCAAGGCCTGTTTAGTCCTATCAGGTAAGAAGTTACAGGAAATGTCCTATCATCGGCTCTGCTCAGCAGGTAACTAAAACTATCTTTGCAGGGGAAGAGAACAAAAGAGAACAAGGGTGCAAGTAAAACTCACAGTAAGGTCTTAGTCAGGGATTGTCAGGGATTTAACCCTTTCAAGTGAATATTCGAAATTGGAAGGAAGGATGGCAAATCAGCTGGCAACTGACTGAAGTTTGACAAAAGGTTGAGACGGAAACGTAGGGTTTGAAACAGAGGCAATCGGGGAAGGGTAAGTCCAGTCAAAAATGGAACAACTGCCCAAAGGTCCCTGGTTGACTACTCCTGTAGCTGCTCTGGTGTGCTGGAGTCACCGCTGGATTCTCTTTGGTGTTTGTTTCCTTTAAACTGCAGGATGTAGATGATGGTAGGTGATGCTACTTCAGGCAATTTTAGGAAAATGTAAGGTCACCCTTGCCCAATTCCCCATCCCCCCACACTCTAAGGAGGAATAGGAAAGGTAGCTTGATCTCAACTTGTTTTCTCTTCTAAGTAATACCAGATCTGTTTTTCTCAGATAGTCCCTGTGTGTCTAGAGTGTAGTGCAACATCAGGCATTCTGAAAGGAAATGACATTAAAAATACCAAGTGTCAACTCTTTATTTCTGGCAATTTGCTATCATAGCAAGTCTTCCTTTAGAGAATCTTCAGGAAGGAGAATTAATTTGTTTACTAAAAAATAACTTGGTCTTGGAAGCCTCCTAACTATATTGTTCAATTCACACACAGATATCTGAAAGCTTTTCAGAGTTGATTGGGTCAAGAATTAGTTGAGCATCAGAACATTAATATGGAATTGGAGGTCCCTCTTATCCCCAACTTAATCAGGATAAACAGTAGAGCCTCACCATCCAGCAATGCGCTTAACCTGAACAGCATTAGCCAAAATGCTAACCTGAATCTGATGCTGTTTCTGATGCTGCTGCATTATAATTGCTCTGACAATGTTTATTTAAAGATACTGGGTTTTTGTCTTTTGTGAAAATACTAGGTTTGGGCTGACTTGGTAATGTACTTGTAGAACATATACTTGGTATAGCAAATATCAATTGCAGAAATAATTTTTGGATTAGTGAAATTTCATTATATTATCCCACAGTGTGTGGGTTAATAATGTTCTGTGCTGCAGCTTTCCAGATTTTTCTTCTCTTTTGCCTTCATTCCTTCTATCAAAACTGTGGGTATTTGGGGGGAGGGGAGGAATGAACAGCGAAATAGTTTGGGGATTGTTTTTTTTCTTTTAAAGCAATAATGTAGTTTTTGTTTCAATGACATAGAATGCTTCTCCTATAGTTTCATTAGAGGATGAATTATTTTCCTTACCAATTTATATAAGGAAATCAACTAAATGACTTTTAATATCTTGCTACTCAGAATTTGAATCTTCTTGAACAGACCATAGTATAATAGCTAGGGTTCCCAGCCTTGAAAGCACTGAAGTAAATTGCGGCACAATTCGGGAAGCAGGTGTCTTGAAACAAGAGGAAGGAAGTGTTGGCAATAAGACTAAACATGGTTAGAAAGCTATTGCACAATTGCTTCCAAACCTTAACACTAAAAAAAAAAAAAGTTTGATTCATTGTAGCACTAGGAAAGTGTCTTGCACAGGGACTCGATGGAGGAGGTGTTAATTCAGAGGTTAATTTGGGAGTTTCATTCTATGCATGCTTAAGGAACAGTTTAAAAGGTAATCAAATGTTCACGAGGAAAAAATGTGTAACAATTGACGTTAAAAACAAATACATACATGGAATGTCGTAAAAAATAAATAAATATGCTGGGTCTATATTAACTTGCCTTTGTATTGCATTCCTTCTTCCTGTATGTTATTGCACCTCTGAAAAAGAAGTAGGAATGTCTTTGGAAAATATCATTGTCGTTTTGGTTGTTCAAAAAAGTTAATTGTTTGCTACAGCGCCTGTTGGCTTGTTAACAGAAAGCTTGTATGTGTGCTTCTATGTTTGCTTCAGCCATTTGTCTTAATACTATTTGTCAACTATGACTTTAAACCAGCCTGACTGTTTATGCACTAAAAGAAGTCAAAGTCCTGTATCTGGTCTGTTAGTAGGCTGGGGAGAGCAGTAATCCTTAGAGTGCAGTGTTGTGTCTTGTTGCTACTGCAGGACCTAGGAGGGGATACTTGTTCATGGTCTGAGTTAAGCCTTTGTATGGGAAAACTGGATGAGGAAAAAAGGGTTTCAAACCATGTCTGTGATTCCTTTATCAACTCATCGCTGTACATACAAAATATAAATAATGTAATTTGAGATAGTAGGAATAATCTATTAAAACTGTCAAGTCATTAATATGCTGATATTTATTGTATACTGTTTCCATTTTTATTGTTGATACCAAAAGACTCTAGTATGCATCTGAGTTTTCCTCCTATCTTTTAAATAAAATTTCTCTTAAGCTATTGTAGTATATGGTCTCATCTAGTAGACTAGTTTGAGGACAATGAATCTGTGTCAGTACTCTTCTGAGTCCTTTTTACTTGGGAAAAGGAAGAAGCGTAAGATCTCTATGGTTAGCAATATTCTAAACTGGATTAGACCTCCAAAGTGGTACAGATGTTGTAATTGGTATGAGGTTATGTATTCTCCACATCTGCTGAGGTTGCAACATAGAATCATAGAGTATCTCAAGTTGGAAGGGACACATAAGGGTCATCGAGTCCAACTCCCTGCTCCTCGCAGGACTACCTAACACCAAAACATATGATTAAGAGCATCGTCCAGACACTCCTTGAACTCTGACAGGCATAACAGAGCACTGTCTTCTCCATATAAAACCTGCAAAGTTACATACAAACCAGCATCTCTTTCAGATCCGCTTCACTTCTCTTATCAGCTAAGACAAAATTCTAGTTTAAAGCATTTAGCTTTAAAAAAAAAAAAAAAAAACAAACCAAACAAAACCTCAAACCCAAACAAACAAAACAAACCCCTGAGGACCATTAAGGTCTGTCTCCAAGACCTATGTGTGGTGGGTTAACCTTGGCTGGCTGCCAGACACCCACCAAGTTGCGCGCGCGCTCTCTCTCCTCCCCCTCAACAGGACAGATAAAGACAGGGAGATTGTTTATCGGTTACCATCATGGGCAAAACAGATTCAAGGTGAGGAAGATTAATTTATTGCCAATTAAATAGATGTGGATGGTGAGAAACAAACGCAAAAATAAAAAACCCTTCCCTCTCACACCCCTCTTCAACTTTACTCCTTCATTCCTGATTTCACTGCTCGAGGAGGGGAGAAGGTGAAATGGGAGTTGTGTCAGTTCATAACAGTTCCTCTCTGTTGCTCCATCCTCCACCCACTTGTTCCCTGCTCCAGCATGGGGCCCCTCCCATGGGATACAGTCCTTCAAGACCTGCTCCAGTGTGGGGCCTTTCTTCAAGACCTGCTCCAATATGGGTCCTCTCCATGGGGTACAGTCCTTCAGGAGCAGACTGTTCCAGTGTGGGTCCCCCACAGGCCACAGTTCCTGCCAGAAAACCTGTTCCTGCATGGGCACTTCTCCATGGGATACAGCTCGTGCTGGGAACCTGCTCTGGTGTGGGCTTTCCACAGACTGCAGCTTCCTTCGGGGCATATCCACCTGCTGCAGCGTGGGGTCCTCCACAGGCTGCAATGTGGGTATCTGCTCTAATGTGGTCTTCCATGGGCTGCAGGGGGACAATCTGTTTCACCATGGCCTTCTCCATGTGCTGTAGGGAAGTCTGCTCCGCCACCTGGAGCACCTCCTGCCTCTCCTTCTTCACTGACCCGGGTGTCTGCAGGGCTGTCTCTCTCACGTTTTTCTTACTCTCTCCCAGCTACTATTGCACAGCATTTTTTACCCTTTCTTAAACATGTACACAGAGGTGCCACAAGCATTGCTGATGGGTTCAGCTTTGGCCAGTGGTGGGTTCATCTTGCAGCCGGCTGGAATTGGCTCTGTCTGACATGGGGGCAGTCCCCGGTGTCTTCTCGCAGAGGACACCCCTGCAGCTCCCTCTCGTCCCCCTGTTACCGAAACCTGGACATGTAAACCTAATGCGCTATGTTACTGGACCAAATCTTATTCTAAAAGAGGACTCTGCATGTGAAAAAATGTAAATGTTATGTGTCATCTTCAGAAACAAAACAAATCCAGTAACTTTCTGGCTCCTCTTCCCAATATTTCTTGTTTATAACTCTCTGCAGCCTGGCCTTTAAGGGTGTGTGCTCTTAGGGTTGTGCTGATGTGTTTTGGGCTGTAAGCAACATAAATAACATGAACTGACTTAAATCCCGTCAGATCTGTGATAGCTGATAACTTACAATTTGTATTGGATGAATGGCCAAAAACTTTGCTTGGCCTATGTGTAGTTTTATAATTTTATACAAAAAGCTGCATTCTGTAACTAGTATTGCAAAGGAAGAATTCACTTGAAAATTACTATTTCCAAATAAAACTTTAGTACTTAATTATGATAGGTAACCCCGATAACATCAGGTAGAAATGCTAATGTTGAAACAGAGATATGTTTGCCCGTGAACTTTGCTAAATTAGAGTGTGTGTCTTTACTTGAATATAATCAGTGTTCTTTTTTTTAACTTTGAATACATTGTTTTTCGTATTTATCCATGTTTTCCATTTAATTCCAAAATAGTCATTGTCTTTCCTCTTCTGCCTCTGTTTTCCCATAGGAAGCTCTGAATTCTGGGTTCATTGTAAGCCCTATTTTTCCTTCCCAGAAACTTAGTGTCTCTCTTAGTTACGTGGGTTCTGGTGAACTGCCAGCTCTTCACCCTGTTCTGCAGGACTGTGTGGTGACTGTACGGTGCACTCCACTGTACTATTTGCTTACTGATAAGGAGCGCGGGTAGAAATTCCAGTGCTGATGTGCAGCATATCTGTGTGAGAGTGTCTCTTTGAGGTGGCTAGATTGAAGTTCTGAAATGAACCTGCATGAATTCCTTAGGTACTGTTATTTGCCATGACCCTTTTCTTTCAAATGCAACACGTGTGAAAAACCGTGCACAGAGCATTCTGCTTGCACCTTCCGTTTCCCACTTGGAGAGTGGAGAGAAAAAGACCACACGTGGTTTATATTGTTCGGTACATTACTGAAAGAGCCTTGGATACATTAAGAATGGTAGATAAGGACTTGAAAGGAATGCTGCCTGGCTAATTTGTTTTACATTTTGTGCCAAAAAGGCCTATGTTGCCAGCTGTGTACCTAACAGCGTAACCTGGGTATAACAGTTACATTGAGATCACGATATTAGGTGTTTTCGCTTAAATCCACAGTCCTGAAGTTGATGAAACCTGGGTTAAAACCGATTTGTGTAGCAGTCATCAATCCAGGATTGTAACAAAAGCAAACTTACCCACACACAGTGGCAGAAGAACACCTTGACTTAAGGCTAGACAGCCTAAGGAATTCTAGAAAAAGTTTCAAGAGGATTTTGAGAGGTTTGGGCAGTTTTCCTTTTCTCCTTCTGCCATCTCAGTCTAGAATTTCGAAGTGGTCTCTTGAACAGGTAGTTGGCAGTATTCTGTTGGTGAAAATGCAAATGAAACATTTGGTTTACATTAGTACGCTTCCTAACTTGTCCCCTGCCCCTTCCTTGCCCACCATGTTTTCCATTCAAGCCAATTTATAAACTCAGCTTAATACAGCTGATCTGTTTCAGTGGTTCCACGTTTAATCTTCAGTGGCAGTGTCGGCCCCTTCCTGTCCTCATGCTGCTTCTCATGTTGCTTCAGTGTAAGCAGTAGTGCATTTGGTCAGTGAGGCAGGTGGGGGGCTGAACGTGAAGCTTGGGAGAGCAGGAGAAATACATCCATAGCTGAATCAGTTTGCCAGTCTCATTCTCTGTCTGAACCCCGCTGCCAATCACATGCAAAGACCGACTCAGTCACTCGTGATGGCCCAGAGCACTGCGCTTTGTCGGGCTCAAGGACGAGCAGTGAGGGAACAGAGGGCGGTTTGTAATCGGCACTGTTGAAAAATGTAAAAAAATAGGCTTTATTAGCAAGTATGTAGCTTGAGTATTAGGAGATTTGTTCAGTCTTGACTGTGGTAAATTGATTTGCTTAATAAAAGGAGAATTTCAGTACTTGGAGTTCTATTAACTACCTGACAAACCAGAATTAGATTTCTTAATTATCCTTCATGATGATGGTATAAAAAATTTTACAGAAGTTTTAGCCAAAATATAGAATTTGTATATCAAAGGAAGCTGCACAGATATGTATTGAAATGCAGACTGGTAAAATGGCAATTATAATAAAACTAGGCTTAACATCATAGTCTTTCAGATGAAAGTGAAATACCTTGCACACAAGTAGAAAACTGCTGGCTAAATTTCCAGAATGAAGAGTGTATTTAGTAAACTGGTGGACTTTTATTAGAGAACTGCTTTATAGTGGGTTGGCCAGTTAAATCTCTATCATGTATCGGAAGAACATTATGAAAAAGTTACCTAAATCTTGTATGAAGCACTTACAGTAAGGAATTAAGTTCTTCTGCGGAAAGTGAAATATTTAATTGTTTCTGTACTTCTGCATTTTATTGTAAAAGTGAAACAGGAACAGAATTAAGCCCATACTGGTTTAGTTAAATATGCAAGTGCTGAATTATATACTTGTGTTAAATTCATTGGGTTAAACGGTGCTTCTGATCTTCTTTAAGGCCCTAAAATCATGCCTCCTCTCAAACGGCATCTGTAGGTCTAGAATCTATCTCAGTGTGGACTCACATGACTATTCCACTGTAGGCTTTGCATGATGATTTCCACATCCTGAGTGATTATGTCAACCTAACTTAGTTTCAATTCTTTTCTTTTTTTGGTGGTAATCACTGTGATCATTTTCTTAAAGCGAGATGTTAATGCCTACCATTTTAGGGATTTTTCTTGGATGGTAAACAAGCCTCAATGCTAATAAGACGTCCTGTTTTCTGCACCTAGGAAGGGTGTCTACTTTAAAATGTTTATATAGATCTTTTCCATTTCAGTCTAGTCTACTCACTGTTGAACCCCAGGTTTTCAACTTGACTTTGCCCTTTTTATTCTCTTGAGAAAACTATTAATTGTTTAACCCTTTGAGTTATTAGTTCTCAGCTCTTTTTTCAACCAGGAGTCTGTTACTGTCTTAGAATTGTTCCCCAGTGCATCTTGCAAGAGGAGAGGAGGGAGAGGACCTTGCTTGTTTATTCCTATGTCTTTCTTGCTTGCTTTCCCTTGCCTGGTGTGAAGGTAGTCACAACATTAATACAGGTCCGTTCCTCCTCTATACAACTTGCCTCATTAATTTTGAATGTGTTGCGTTTCAGTTTCTCATATTACATAGCTGGAAGTCAGTCATGTCATACTGCTGGCATGTATGTGTGTGTATATAATAGCGCTCAAAGTCACTAATTAATACTCCACACTAATAAATGTTTACTTGAATCCATTCTGTAACAACAGATTGTCAATGGGAATACATTCCCTTTAGAGAAAAAGAATTAATTTTCTATAAGATTAAGGCAAATTCTTTACTGGATTGAAACAAAAAGGTGTTTGACCTTGGTTGAAAGAATACAACATCAGGGAATAACAGGTGAAGGTTACTTCAGTGATAAATGAGAATTAGCTTCTTTTTACTCACACCTTATTGACAGGAAAGTATTAAAACATTCTTTCAAAGTATTTATCCTTACAAGCTGTCTTTGAAGTTGTTTGATATACCTTACATTATTCAAGCATAATCAGATATTTTTTTTCCCCCCAGTCGGTGTTATCCGCTGTCCAATTTGTGGTCAGGAATGTGCAGAGAGACACATCATAGATAACTTTTTTGTGAAGGATACCACGGAGGTTCCCAGTAGCACAGTAGAGAAATCAAATCAGGTAAGTGCATTAACATGTAATCAAGTTAACACCTTTTGGATGTGTATGCATATCCTTGGCTTCTTCCTGTGTGGCCTTTTTGCTGTTCATACGCAGAAGACTTCAAGTACTTAGTCATCACATGGGATAGCTACTCTAGAAAATCAGTTAAAATCTATGAGAATGCATGTGAAGAAGGTGGTTGTCTTATTCTAAACTATTTTTAATTGTTGATATAAAATTTCATAATGATAGCAAAAGATAAAAGTAAGGAATAGGCATTAGAATGGGAATTTCTGTACTTTGGATAGGGCACTTGAAGCACTCTTTGAAGCAGAGACCCGAACAACACTATGACAAGAGATCTCAATGTAAAATGGAATCCTCTAGGTAAATCGACTTCAGTTTTCTTATCTCAACACTGACAAAACATGGCACTAAATAGCTGCAGTGCAGTTACCAAGCAAGAGGCTCAAACTTCTAATTGGGGAAGACTGTATGTTGTAGGCGTTTCTTGTTTGTTTTTCTTATGTTGGCTGCCTCTTCTTCCTTTTGCAATCAAATAATAGCCATCTCATAAAATCCAAACCTGCTTATCTGGAAGAATAGTCATACGGGGTTTTTTCCTCATGATGGTTTTTCAGGAGGAAAGTACTAGTGTGGAAGCAGTACCAAATGAATAATCACATCTGTGTAGGACCACAGTTTAGCAATCTCTGGTATCAAAGTATTGCATGTCTTCATTTTTAGCTAGTAAGAGAGTATCTCAAGTATCTCTTTACTCATAAACTTTTTATTAAACTCCAGGAACCTATTGTAAATAATTCAGCCTCTTTATATGTTGCTGCATTCTTCATAATAACAGTACAAAAAGGTTACTGTGTCAGTGTGGCTTGCATTTTAACTCATCCCCTAACATCTGGATGGTGGTCTCCTTTTATTTTGAAAATGTCTCCTTTTTGCTTTCCTTTTTTAAGAACCTGTATCATTGGCTCTTGATACATTTGTTTTGAGGGCAGCTTCTTAGAGGTCCTTTATTGTGTAGTCTGCTCATTTCAAAGCTTAGCTGAAATTTGTGCTTACATATATGAATGGGTATGTCTCTCAGGAACAGATGGAAGTACCCAGTCAGGTTTGTGGTACCAGCTCGCTGACCATTAAAGGCATAAATATTGTCATCATCTCTGAGGAAGAGGAATTAATTTATGTCTCAAAAACCATTAAACTGTGTCCAGCTTATAAGGAATTTTGTAACTGGATTTTTGAGAAATGATAGACTTTACCAGAAGCTGAAATTTAGTTGGGAGTCTCTGGAAGTATCAGCAGTGTTCTCTTAATATAGGACAGTTTGAAATTTGGTTTTTTTGTGTTTTTGTGTGTGGGATTTTTTTTTCTTTGTTTGTTTTCCCCCGGGTGTTGCAGGAAACATCTGAGTTTTGGACATGGTTGAGAGATTTACACAAGTCTCTCAATACTTTACCAGTAAGATAGAGGAAATGAATAGTCCTTGTTGCACTGAAAATTTGATCATAATTTTTTTAGTGACTTTAAAATTAGGAAGAGAAGCAAGATAACAAATAAGTTTGTTATGCAGAAGCAGCCCTGAATTTTTTTGGACCTGTGCCATAACCTCTGCTTAGTTATATAACAAGATACTGCTTTGGGGAGTGGTGATAGAAAAATTATTTTTCCTGGGTTAAGTGACAAAGCCTTTTTTGTGTGTGTCCGTGTGTCCATGTCCGTCCGTCCATCCGTCGTCCCCCCTCCCCCCCTAGTTTTTTCTGCTTTCCGTGGAAGTTAAGTGAGGAATTGAGGCCTTTGAGACTTGGATAAGGAATTGAAAATTCAAGAAGGGTTCTTTATATTCTTGAGGTTGGTCATAATCATGTAAAATTGGGTGTCCTTTGATGGGTCATAGGGTATCAAAAGTTGGAGTATCCACCAAACTTGGTGATGTCAGGATAAGTCAGGCACTTCCTTGGAATTGAGGGAAATGTCTTTATTGTTTACCTTCTGATCTTGATCTGCTGGAGAGAGATACAGAGAAATTCCACATATTTCAGCAGCTGGTTTGGAATCGTCCGTTATTGAGTGGTGTGAGCAGATTTCAGGCAGGTTCTTGAAAGCGTTTGTCTTTCCTTAAGTTCCCTTCTCAGACATCTGTCTTACTCTTCTATTCCATGTTTGCTTCTCTCTCTCTCTCTCTAACAAAAACCAGCAGGCTTGCAGTTCAGAAAGCATGTCTGTTCTTCAGCTCAGTTCCCTGGCTGAACTCAGGATACTTTCTGCAGCAGTTGAAGGCAAACCAGCAGACTTTGCTGAACCAGCAGAGTAGTACATTCATGTGCTTTTCTGCTGACTTTTTTTTTTAAAACAGAGCTAGATGTTTTGTTAGATGCCTGCTAAGTGAGCGTGTACCTTACATCTTGGAAATGAATGATGTGCAGTTCTGTTTTATTTGAATAGAATTATTGTGGTATGATAATGAAGCTTTTTGGACATTCCTTTGTACTTTGACATTGGAACCATAAAAAAAAGCTACACCATTTTATAAAGCTGTCTGTTGTGGAACAGCAAAGTTAACTCAATATTAGTTAAACAGATCAGTGTCCTGTTGGGGAATATTATGAGGTTTAAGGATGATACAGCCTTCTAATCGGCCTGTCTTGTTTTGCCTTTGAAGGAGCAAAGAGAAAAGAAAGAAAAATTGCCAGTAGCAAGATAGGCAACAGATCAGAGGAATTAAAGTGGAAAAGATACTGAGACTTGCACGAAATACTGGACCAGAGGTCATCCAAATTCTGTCAAAAACTTTGGCTATTTTATAGAAATTTTCTACTGAGATGGTTAGTTTGGCTTTGACAGTTTGGCAGCTTTAGCAGGATGTTTAAGAAATTAGAATACAGGCAAGCCATGGGTTCTGTGCAAGTAATGTTGTGGCTTAGAACCACTGGTCCATACCTATGACTAGCCTGTATATGTGTGTTGTCAGGAAGGACTGGTTTATTTCAATTCGAGAGAGACTGCAAAAAACCCTTTCTAATTCAGTGGTTGGTTGTTTCAGATTTAAAATGGTAATAATGTTAAAATAGTTTTTAGCATATTGAATTAAAACTGTAGGGCTGAATGACATATCATGGAGCCTGGCATTGTGGCGTGAGAAAAATAACTGGAACTCATTAAAGTGCCAGCCATCTATCTGAAATCATGTTTACCTTATCTGAGCCTGATTTTGGCAGTTCAGTACCCTACTGACACAGCTGTGCTTTCTAGCAATTACTACTGAAAATTTCAGGAGCAAAAGAAGTAAGCATAAAGAAAGTGTAAAACTCCCTAGTGTATGTTCCACAAGGGCTTTCCTGGCTAGCATTAAAGAGGACATTAAGGATTTTGTGCTGGCTATTAGTATAGGAAGCTTTCCAGAAGAAAAGAGACTAACGGGAAATGCAGTTGTGATCTTCCTGAAAGTAATCATTATAGGTTGTGGGCAACTAGGACATAAATAGTTCGAAAGAGCAGATCCTTTATAATTTTTTTCACATTATGATTTATTGAAAGACTGGGCAAAATTATTGGATGCTGAAGAGAAGTTTGAAAATAAAAATTAATTATACTTGATCCATAAGAGGAAGCAGAAAGGAGCTTCAAACCCAAGAGATGTTACTGAAGCAACGCTAAATTTGAATAGACTAAAGGGAAGACAAGTGAGGGAAATTGAGGAACTTAACAGAAGAAAATTGTTTAACGCATGTGCAAAGCCATGAAAGTAAAAATGAGAAGTGCGAGATTGATGCAGAAGAGAAGATCATAGTGATAACATTGATGTTGCTGCAGCATATTGAGCCTGTAGTGCATTTTAGTCTAGGTCCTAATTCTCAGGTTCTGTGTCCAAAAGAGAACATGTATATGAATATTTTTGATAGTAAGAACACTTTCTGTATCTTTACCAGTTACTGACCTGAGAGTTTTAAATGTTGTAGTAGGAATGAAGAACAGTTGGACTTTAGGTGAGATATTGGGAATGTAGTAACAAAACAAAGTACGAGTTTAGATCTGATACTAGATGTTCATACTAAGACAGCAAGTCTGACTGGCATAATAGAGTGATTAATGAGGACAATTCAGAACAAAAAGTTTCTCCAGTTTTGTATGGTGCCAGAGTAGCCGCTATGCATTCTTCCAAAGAAGAACTAGTATGCTAAATAGCTTATCAAAGCTGTAGCCGTGGCCAAAATGTCTTTGAAAGCCACAGGTTTAGGGCAGTGGGTAATAGACTCGAGAAGAGTCACAATATGGTTTTATTGTGCTTCAAAGAGAGGCAGCTGTTGATGGGATGTTGGGGAAAGGAGGGTATGTTGATTAGGGTTTATGCATTTTGAGGTATCAGCATGTGGTTCATATTTAGAGTTACATATAAGCGAGAATGTCCCAAAAGACAGGTGCTGTCTTTGGTGATTTTGTATATGCCAAGAGATCAATGTTTTTTGGATCCAACAGGGGAAACCATTGCATCTAATTTACACTGGTGAACTTTGGAACATTAGTTCACTGAATATTCCTCTGGGCTACTTTGCTCTCTTCCTTCAAAACTCAGAAACCTTTGCTTGCTTATTTAATCTCTTTAATACTCAAAGTATATTTAATTGGAAGAGCGGTTAGTTACTACAGTAGCTGAGAAGACAGCTCTGTTACCTCAACTCTTGCATGTAAATCTGTTTTTAAGTAAATAAACAACCTTTCACAACAGAAAAAATAGTACTTACCTGCAACACGCTGAGTAATTTCAGCTTTCATTAAATTTGAATGAAGGCTGAATGAACACTTCCCGGGGTTATAAATACTAAAACTAGTAACTGAATTAAATATAATTACAAAGAAAACTCAATTAAAAATAAATATCTGTCTAACCAGAAGAAAGACTTACAGGTTAACTAGGGAGAGTTTTCTTTGAAATCACTGAAGCACTGCTTGTATGAGTCACAAAAATAAGAATGAAATAAGTTTTAGGTTTTGTAAGAGTATAGAACACATTTGCAGTAATTGTACTTCCATGTACTTTAGCTGTACAACTTATTCTAATAACTAGGAGTTCTAGCAAAATCCAAGCTGTATCTGAAAATGCATCTTTCAAATAAGAAGTGGGTAGAAGCAAATCTAGTTTCTACCTAGAAGGCATAAGTATTTTGACAGCATGAGTTATAATGTCTAAGAAAAATTTTAGAAATCTGTCTCTCTTCCACTTGGTGGCTTTGAAGAGTATAAAGTTGGTATATACATATTTTTGGACTACAAAGGAGGACTTTCAGTTCATTTGGCAGCACGTGATTATTGGTTATTGAATCACAATCTTCATCTCATTCCAACTATAGCAGGTCAAACCAGTTGAGAAAACCTAAAGCATATTGAAAAAAGAAAATAGACAAAGATCTTGAATCTAGGAGGAATGAATAACTTCTGAAATCCTTTGAACTTACTTAAATGCCCTGGCACGCAGCAAGTTTATCTGCCTAAGTTTGCTAAAGGTGACCTGGAAAGGCTGTTGTGGGTTTTTTGTTGTTGTTGTTGGTTTTTTTTGAAATTGAGTTCCTGCCTTTTTCTATTTTTTTTACCTTTGTTTTGCTTCTTTGACTTAAAGAATGCCTGAAACACTTTTTTTATTACTGTTGTTTTTTCCTTTGCTTATTTTGTTTTCACTGTTGGGTTTTTTACACTAGAAAAATAAATATCCAATCTCTTATTCTCTACTCTAATTTGCAAAAACACCTCTGGGTGTCTGGGAGCATAGCATGATGATACCTCTTTGGCAACAAGACTGATATGAAAACTTCTTTCTCATCCTGCAGTAATTCACTGCCTGGTCAGCAGTGCTGATGTAACTGATCCTTGAGCTACAATGATGTAATCAATCCGGTTTTACACCACAGTCTTGCAGAGGGTTGCATTGGCACACCTGAGGAGGCAAAGGAGAAGGGAGGGAATTTCTTTCATGGGAGTTCCTGCCAGAGAAAATGTAACGTTGAAGTAATGCCTCAGTGATACTTGCTTGCTCTCAATTTTTTTTCAAGAAGCTGTGCTGAGTCCTTAAGAATACTTCTTTTTTTGCAAAATGTCATTGAAATTAAGGGTTAAGAGCAAGTAAAAATTTTCAATTTCCTGATTACAATTCACTTCCTTCAGTTGCTTTACTTCCATTTTCTTGACTTTTTTTATGATGTCCTGACTTTGATATTTCTCCCTAGTCAACTAGTCTGGATAGGACTAGAATTTTTATTGTTAAGAGAAGAAGGGGAAGAAAAAGAAAAACCAAGCTGAAGATTTTTAAAAATTAAGAAGATTTTTAAAAATAAAACTTTCAGGCCTCCCTTTTGTAAAGAAACAGAAAAAGGGGCACAAGCCCAATTTTTTCTCCTTTGCAGGTCACCTTTAATGAAAAAGAACTGCTTCAAACTCCAAGTGACAACAAGAGGGGTCAACAACCCTTGCGTTGTAACTTCATTTCTCAGAAGATACTTGCTTTGAGAGGCAACATGATCCAGAAGAATAAGCACAGCATTCGGAATCTGGAACTCCTATGTTCAAATTCCAGTTCTGTCAGTAACTTGCTTTGTGGCCTAAGGCAAGTTTTGTGCTAATTTTCCTCTTTTTCTTGAAGGGGAAACTGGGACATAGTTCTACATATATATTATCTATCTGCATAGGATATAAATATTTGCTTCCTCTTTAACTTAATGTATAATTATCTTGTGAGGGTGCAGTTGGATTTTTTTTAATCAAACTGAAAACTAAACTAAGATCTAAAATTTTCTCCTTGTTGCTCCTGCTAGCAGAATTCTATCAGTGGGATCTGTAGGATATAGCAATCTTCAGATGCCTTGAGCCTTTTGTTTGCAGCGGTGCTAAACATTGATAGAAATGGATGGTAGTTACCTAAACAAGTAACTGCATAAGAAAGTTCATTATTTTTACCACAAAAAGACCCTTGAAGGTATGACTACAGAGGTATTGTAAAGGAGGAGTTAAAAATGAAATAATTTTATGAACACATGAAGTGATGGTGTCCATTATTCATAGTTTCCAGACTGTTGTTCAAATTGTGAGTCTGTAGCAATTTTTTCTTGTGTATATGTTGACTCTGTGCAGAGATGTTTTGGTCTGCTTTTAGGTTTGTTTTCCTTAATTAACTTTTTTTTCTAGATCCCTCGGGTATAGTCCAAAGAGCCCCAGGAATTAACAGGCCACGGTTTGAAAATCATTATGCATTGGTTGCAGATCTGTTCTAGGGTAGCTTTACTGATAAGCTTAACTGGAATGCTATCTTTAAGTGGTGATGCAGAGATTCTTGAGAACCCTGCTGTTCAATGCTGTGTGCACTTCCTGAAACTCCAAGCAGGTGAACAGAAACTGAAATTAAAGCTTCTGTGTGAACTGAGGAAGGCTTCTAAAATCAGAGCAGTGCTGATCGTGTTGTCTTTAGTAAATATTTCACAAGAGCATATTGTATGTAGTAAACGTTATATGGCTTCTAAGCATGCAGGGTCAGGCAGAAAGTAATGGTTTGACTTTTATCATGTCAGGTAAAGGTTTTAGAGTAACACTGATAAAATGACCACTTTCTTTGAAAAGTCACATTCAGTTACTTTTATGCAGTTATTTATAGTGCTCCTGTATGTTGTGGTTTAACCCCAGTTGGCAACCAAGGACCACACAGCTGCTCACTCACCCTGCCACTCCCCCACCCCCCCGGTGGGATGGGGGAGAGAATCGGAAGGGCAAAAGTAAGAAAACTCATGGGTTGAGATAAGAACAGTTTCATGATTGAAATATAATAATAGTAATGAAAAGGAAAACAACAAAAAGAGAGAGAGAAACAAAACTCAGGAAAACCAAGTGATGCAACCGCTCACCACCTGCCCGCAGACACCCAGCCCATCCCCGAGCAGCGATTGCTGCCCCCCAGCCAGCTCCCCCCAGTTTCTATACTGAGCATGATGTCATATGGTATGGAATAGCCCTTTGGCCAGGTTGGGTCAGCTGTCCTGGCTGTGCTCCCTCCAGCTTCTTGTGCACCTCCTTGCTGGCAGACTATGGGAAGCTGAAGAGTCCTTGACTTAGTGTAAACACTGCTTAGCAACAACTAAAACATGAGTGTGTTATCACATGATTCTCATGCTAAATCCAAAACACAGCACTATACCAGCTACTAGGAGGAAAATTAACTCTATCCCATCCGACACCAGGACACTGTACCTCAGGCAGTTTTCCATTCTCATTTCACAGTTTTCGGAAAACTGTAGAAGTGCACTGATTGTATATGAACAATAGCTTGTATGTATATTCCATATTTATTTTAACAGCTACCTTTTCTTCCTCATGTCAGGTCTGCACAAGCTGTGAAGACAATGCAGAAGCTAATGGTTTTTGTGTGGAATGTGTAGAATGGTTGTGCAAGACCTGCATCAGAGCTCACCAGAGGGTTAAATTCACAAAGGATCATACAGTAAGACAGAAAGAGGAAGTATCTCCAGGTAACACACTTAATCTATAATTTCACAAAGAATGTGTGTCTGTATTGGAAAACTGTATTGACCACCACATTTATTTTTAAAGTGATAAATTTCGAAACCTATATTCCTTAATCCTAGTAAATGTAAAAGAACAGATTCATTATGATATAACCCTTTGGTGCATACGAATTAGTGGAACTATGTTGTTTTTCTGGTTGGTAATGGATATGTTTTAATAGTTTCCTGCCTCCCAGTCACTTATTTCAATTTCATTGCTGAAAGCTGCAACCATTTGAACCAATTCTGGTGTTTCTTTGGCTGTTCTCCATCTAAGTGGATCTCTTAAATGATCCAGTTAACAAAAGAGGAAACTTTATTTTAAACTGTTAGATGCATTAGGATGTAGCTACTGAAAAGGAAGACTTTGTCATGGCTGGGGGTATGATAGCCATTTTTCTGTCAGGTTTTTCTGTCAGATATGCGGCATAGTGGTAAGAAACCCTACCGATTGCTATTTCATATGATTTTTATGCAAAGTGTTTTAAACCAATAAATACACATAGATTTTATCTTTCACCTGGAATGATTGCAAATTGTTGTCTAGACTTTAGAGATCAGCTGCAGAAAATACTTCTTTACGCATTTGGCTCCTCTAGTTTTTCTAGAGGTCTCCCAAATGGTTTATATGAACTTTATTGTTGTATACCGCAGCAAAAAGAGCACTAATAGGTTATATTTATTCAGGACTCTGATAATAAAGCATGCTCTGTTAGCAATAAAGCATGCCAGAATTCACGTTTTAGCTAAGTATATTTTAAGTTTGAAATGTTTTCCCTTAGAAATTAAAGGGAAGTATGTTATGAATTGGGGTGTTTTTCCTCAGTAGATTCTAGGATAATTTAGGTTGGAAGGGACCTCAGGAGATCATCTAGTCCAGCCTCCTGCTTAAAGTAGTCAGCTATGAGATCAAATCAAGTTGCTCAGGGCTTTATTCCTTGGGGCCTTGAGAACCGGCAATGATGGACATGGTGTACAGTACAGCTTCTGAGAAAGCTTGACTATTCTCATGGTAAAAAAGGTTGTACTTCTATTCATTGAGAACTTCTTTTGTTTCAGTTTATGCCCATTGTGTCCTGTCTTTTAGTGACATTGTAGGACAATTATAAACATAATAGGATGCTGACAAACATTCTACTGGTTCTAAGTCTATTGGACTTGCATGATTTGTCTTGTAAATACATAAATTATTTTTATAAATTATTATAAATATATGTATATATCTAGTCATGTGAATTTTATATATAATGCGGGCTTTCACTTCTGTAATCTTTATTGCTCAAAGGGTAGCTTCCAGTATGATACTTTGGAGATATACACTATATTCTGTATCCCACTTTCAGATGTGGTTAATCAAAAGTGAGTACTGAGTGTACTTTCAGGAGAGGACAAAAGTCGTAGGTAAAAGTGTCTGACTGTTACACTGAACATGACTTGGTGGTAGGAATGCTGTCTGTGCATTCAGGCCTCCTCTGGGTCTGCTGGTCATTTTCAAAGAATTTTGACTGAAGGATACAGATCTGAAAATAACTTCTTCCAGGTTTCATGAAAATAAGTAAATGAATGGGTATGGAAAAGAGACCTTATTGATCTGCAGTGAAGGATGGGCTGCAGTGTGAAGCCAATTTTAATTACAGGCCATATAATCCTCATGAACTCAGTGTCCAACCTAATTCATAAGAAATTAGGCATTGTCGGTTAAATTGTTTAAAGACTAGATTTCATTTCTATCATCTGGTGGTGTTTCCTACACTCTTTGGTATTTGCTCACTAGAAACTGAAGTGAGACCTCTCACCCATTTAGAATGGAGTACTGAAGGGATGTTAGCAACTTCTGGTTACTATATTCTGTATGTTTTACACTTTTGAATGCCTGTGTCTTGATATCCTCAAACCCCCTTTCACCCATTTGACAGAGAAAGAAGACAGAGCAATGAATTAAGTCAGCAATCTCCTCATTTCCATTTGTGAAAGCAACTTGCTGATTGTGAAATGTCTTTTGCAACTGCAACAGAACTGGCTACTCCTTTTGTAAATAGCTTTGTGGGGCCTTAATAAGTTATGGTAAAATAGGTTCTAGACATTTTCCATGAGAGAGGGTGTTAGCTCCATGCTTGATCAAGAGTGACATTGCAGTTTGAGCTTACAGCTGTTATATTCTTGATTAGGTGGCCTGATACACACTTCTAGCATCTAGGTGAGGAATGTGGTAAGGAAAAACAGGAGAATGCAAATCTTTAATCATTTCAAGAGACTGGACTGACATCTTCCTTTATTCAACAGAGGCAGTTGGTGTGACCAGTCAGCGACCTGTGTTTTGCCCTTACCACAAAAAGGAGCAGTTGAAGTTGTATTGTGAAACCTGTGACAAGTTGACCTGCCGAGACTGTCAGTTACTAGAACACAAAGAGCACAGGTATCGAAACAAAGCACATGTTTTATGCTACTCGCTTATAGGACCATAGCTTGAAGTTGATTGTAGCTCTAGCTGTATGGAATAGTCAGGTGACAAAAGTGCAAAATAAAATTTTCTGCTCAGAAATGAAGCCCACAAATAAACAGAGATTGTATCCAAAAGACTGTGGCTGATGAGTGTGTGGTAGTTTAGAATGAAACCTAATTCTTCCAGTTTTTAATCTGGTGACTTAAGCACAAGACCTTTCTGTACTGTTATTTGGATAGAATTTGTTGCTATGCGGCTCTTCAGAGAGTCCTTAGAAAGCACAGGGGCTGTGTTATGCAACTGTACACTTATGTGTAATTTCTCCGTTTGTCCTTCAACAAGATGATTATATAACAGAACATTACCAAACAATTTCAGAACGGAGCAAATGGGCATTTTTTCTGTGAAGAGCCCTTTAAAAGGAAGAGTAAGCCTAAAGTTTGGCTATACTGTACTTTGAGAGCACTACTTACAACACTCAGATCTTTGGGTTGCTGTTCTTTGGTCATCTCTTACTGGCCGCAGAAGATGAAAAGTAGGATTATATACAGCTTCTGAGTACAAGACAATAATCTTTCTGGCTAACGCATACAGTAATGGTCTGGGACAGATGTACTCTTAGGTTAAATATTAATATGCTTGCTATACGTGATGCAACCACCCAAAGAACTTGCTTGCCTGACCAGGTGAACATCAATAGGTGGAGAAGTGTTGGCCACTGTTGCTGCTTGGAACAGGCTAAACCTTGCTCTTGCAGAGCTGCAGTCTTGCTCTTCAATTCTCCTTTTCTTAGGATTTATATCCCTTTCAGAATGTGCCACCTCTTTTTTTTTTCCTCAAATTGTTGATGATTTCAGTTCCTTGATTTAAAATGTTGCTGACTTCTACTGACTCAGCAATCTCTCTTCTTTCTTCTGTTTCTACATCCTTATCTTTCATGAAGTAATAGCTTACGTGCCTTTTCAGTTACAAAGTGATAGCTACAGCACAACATCAATTTTTCTTTTGCTAAAACTGGGCTATGGTCATGCAGTATCCCTTCATATTTATGAAAATCATTACTCTCACAACGTAAAATAAAAATTACAGGAAATATACTATAAAATCAAATATACTATAAATAAAATATATCAGCATTTGCTGACATATACTTCCATGAGGACAGTTAAATTCTGAACTTGAGCAGCATCTTTCATCAATTAAAGAAGTCTTTTGTAAGGCACTCTGCTTTTTAGCAAGTATATCACACCTTTTGCATGTGTAAATACTGTTATTTACTACAGGTACCAGTTTATAGAAGAAGCTTTTCAAAACCAGAAAGTGATCATTGAGACACTAATCACCAAATTGATGGAGAAGACTAAGTACATAAAATATACAGGGAAGCAGATCCAAAACAGGTATGTATCAGATTTTGAGGTTAAAACTGACACAGAGGGCAATTTTACATACACTGTAATTTCTTGAAATGTTTAGATTAGTGCATTTTGTACCTCCCTCCTTTTATCCTTCCAGAAAGAGAAATTCTGAAATCATCAGTTTGCCATAGTGACTGTTGCCTGTTTAATGTGCTTGGTTGTGCTAGGTAACTCTTCTGCTCAGCCTGTCAACTTAATGGGCAGCAATAGCTTGGGTGCAACAAAACAATTTATGCAATAAGGACTGTAGAAGGCAGTCTTATATTCTTCCCCACCGTCAGCACACTTGTTTTCTTAGTGTAGATCACTCTTAGAAAGTGAAAAGTTATGACTCATGTTTTCATAATGCTCGTGACACATATTTGAAGATTTATGTAATACTTTCATGCTTGGAGCTTTATTCACTCGGTACTACAAATCTAGGAGAAAAATAAATCTGTAAAATGTGTGCTGCAGTAGGCCTTTGTAACTGCTCCTTCAGCAGAGTTCAAAGGCAGTACCCAGAAGATTCAACACAGTACAGGATGCTGAGTGCGACTTGAACTCTTCTTCTCTCTTTGCCTGCCTTTGAGGATGGTGGAGATGGAAAAAACAGCAGACACCCTTGTCTCCTTTTGCTGCATCTAAGTGGTTATTCTCCCTTGCATCTTAGCAGTAGTGGTTTTCACAATATAAGATTATGCTTTGCTGTTACGAGTTTGAGCACTATTGTTGAAACAGCTAAATTAGAAAATCTATTTATTGTTTTTTGTTTCTGGAGTGCCATTCTACCTTAGACGGAAATTAGACCTAAACAGCTTTGATTACCATGGACGTTTCCAGAAATGTGCTGGACAATTAAAAATCAAGAATTTCAATTACAACGAGCATTTAATTTTTATCAGTGGCAGATGTCAGTAATTTTACAGACTTATGGCATTAGGATTTGCCACCAGTTAATTAATTTTATCATAGGTCACTGGTACTTGCTCTTTCTATTTCTCCCAGTAATTTTCCTGACTATAAGTATCTGATGGTGTATGTATTAATTGGTGTGTATGATCAAGAAATATTGTAGTCTCAGCAACAGCATGGGGGGGGGGGTTATACTGTTTGGAGTGTGGGTTTGTGAGCTAAAGATCATGATTTTCTATACTGTCTACTTACAGAATTCTTGAAGTGAATCAGAATCAAAAGCAGGTGGAACAGGATATTAAAGTTGCCATATTTACACTGATGGTAGAAATAAACAAAAAGGGAAAAGCTCTGCTGCATCAGTTGGAGGTAATTTCATTTCTATCATAAGAAACAAAAATGTCAGTCTTAATATTTTTTTGGGTGGATTCACATTAAAATAAAATCCATTTCTAGCATTAGCCACCTGTGCATGTCCTATCGCAATTCCAAAGTGGAGAGATGTCCCACACAACCCATTTGAGCAAGTGGGTTTTTGCAGGGGGAGGAGAGGAGGGTTTGGGTTTTGGGGGTATTGTTGTTTTGTTTATAATTATTATCTGTATTCCCTGCTTTGTCAATCAGGGCTGTCTCTGAGCCCAGTTTCTTTCTCCATGCTTTTGCAAGTCATAATTCTATGCATCATGCATGAAAAGTCTTTCCATCAGAATTTTTAATAAATTCAGCAACCCAATATCAAATCAAGGAGAGAATAGAATGGATACCTGGAAAAATATTACCTCCAATTGTGTTTTAAAAAGTGTGTGTGTGTATAGAGAGGTGCACATAAATATGAAAATATGTCATAAGAGAAAATGGGAACCTGCACAGAAAGTCCTGATATCTTGAATAAATGTATACTGACTTTTCTGTTTGATAGCTGCAGTCAGGGGGCAGGGGTGCTTTTTAGAAGAGCTAAGTGAAACCACTTGATCATTGTGAATTACAAATATGAAAGCTAATGCCTGTTAACTGTAAATTGAATCCTTTGACTGGAACTGCTTTTCTACTTGCAGACTCTGGCAAAAGAGCATCGGATGAAACTTCTGCAGCAACAACAGGAAGTGGCAGGTCTCTCTAAACAGCTGGAACATGTCATGAATTTTTCCAAATGGGCAGTTTCCAGTGGGAGCAGCACAGCACTACTGTACAGCAAACGCTTGGTAAGGTTAGGAGATAGCTCCATTTACTTAGAAACTATAGTTAAGGCAGATACACATGCATGTGCGTGTCAGTAATACTAGGGAATTAGATTTTTAATGACTTTCTACTAATTGGAATATTTGTATATAAATTTTCATGCTTTTCTCTTAACCATAAATACAGAATGTTTCTAATAACGTAGCTCTCTGGTTATGATTCTCTCCTGTTACACTACCATAGAATTGTTGTATATCTGCAGAAGTAGGAACAACTCCTTTTCTGTGGAGTGAAAACCATGAAGCCATGAAACACTGGTAAAATTGTCACGTGTCCTATATCATCACTGAGGTTCTTTTCAGTGCTTGTTACAGCTTCTGAGTTCAGAGAAAGATGGTATTTATTTATCATAGAGTCTGATATCCGGCATTTTAATGTAAAAATTAATGTATTGCTTTGTTCTGTCAGACTCATCTTCCATTAAGTCTTCAAAAATTGATAAAAACGAAGCTGAGGCTTTTGCTTGTCCATGCAAACAGTTATGAAGCTACATATTTCAATGCTGTAATGGCACTTAAGATCTGAGTGCATGTGGTCTCACTAAGCTGACTGCTCATGAACAGAAATCCTAAAAAACCTGAAATAAAAAAACAAACAAAAAGCTGACCATGATTTTTCCAGAGGTTACTCGATTGTACTAGCCTGATGACAGAAATCTGCGACAATGTTGAGGAAAGGTGCTAGATACTTTTTTTCCAATTCCTATAACTGGATCACCAAGTTTTTTCTTTATTTTCTCATTGCTTAGTTGGGAACCTACTGGGGGGTTTTGTGGGGGCTTTTTTTGTTTGTTTTTTTTTGTTTGTTTGTTTGGGTTTTTTTTTTTGTTTGCTCTCTACAACTACCTGAAAGGAGGTTGTAGAGAGGTGGGGGTCGGTCTCTTCTCCCAGGTAACAAGTGATAGGATGAGAGGAAATGGCCTCAAGTTGTGCCAGGGGAGGTTTAGACTGGATATTAGGAAATTTTTCTTCACTGAAAGGGTTATCAAGCATTGGAACAGGCTGCCCAGGGAAGTGGTTGAGTCGCCATCCCTGGAGGTATTTAAAGGACGTTTCGATGTGGTGCTTAGGGACATGGTGTAGTGGTGGTCTTGGTAGTGTTAGGTTTACGGTTGGACTCGATGATCTTAAAGGTCTTTTCCAACCTATACGATTCTGTGATTCTGTGATTCTGTTTTGGCTTTGTTGTTGGTTTTTGGTGGTGGATTTTTTTTTTTGATACCCATTAAAATGCTGCAGACTATAGCAGATAATGGAATGTTACTGCATTTTATCAACTTACTTCAAATAGTTAAATCCATTTGGCCTGTCTTCTACTGCCTCAGCAAGTAATATTTTTTAATTGAATAGAGAAAAAGGGCATCAAACTGAGTCATGTTGTTTATAATTGCTTAGTGTTGCCACAAAGACTTCTGCTATATGAGTAAGAAAACAAGTTATGTTGCAGGCGTCTTAATATTATAAACATTACGCAGTTGAAGAAAAAGACTAGCCCATAAAGCCTCAGCAAATAAGAAATATTTTTCAAAAGAACAGATGAGCTCTAGGCTCCTGATTTTTTGCTGTAAGTTGATGTTCTTTGGGAGTTGAGTAGCTAACCTGTCTGTGGACATCTGGAAAATCTGTTCCTGAACAGTGATGCATAGAGGAGCACACGAGACTTCTGCTCCAGCATACCAACCACTTGAAACTAGGAGGGGGGAATGCCCAGCAGACTTAAAATGCAGAGTTACAGCTAGGAGGCAATGTCTGTACTTCAGGGAAATACCTCACTAAACAGTATGCAGGAAGACATCAGTTTCCCAGCCTAGTCCTCTAGCACGAGCAAAACACTGGTAGCTACCACTCTTACTGACAGGAGGTAATTAGTCTAGTCATGAGTTTATCTACAATATATGTGTGGGCACAATAGGAGGAATATATGGAGCAAACTATGACAAGTACTGTGTGCAACCAGTATTGGTGACAGGACAAAAGACTAGAATTTCTATAGTGTAGTATACTTGATTCTGGTAGTGTACAGAGAAACCCTAGGAAATTTGTATTCAAAATAGTAACGCACTTAAAATTTTCCATGGTCATTAAAAAACCTTAAATCTTGCTAAATGTTTTTTGTATCTGGTCTGAAACTGACCTGCCTAAAATGGAAAGAAAAAACTTGTAAACTGGAAGCTGTTATAAAATTCCTATGTAAAAGATAACTAATATCATTGTAAACAGGTAAGATGATTTTGCCAAGTACGTCTCTTGAACTTTTCCAGGAAATAATCTATTATTCAAGAAAAACAAGTGTTGAACTCTTAAGTTTTTTCTCTATCTGCTGTGTGTTATTCTAAAATTAGTGCCTGTGTTAGATATTTCTAGTGAACAACTGCAAGAAAATATTTTCTTTCTAGGAACTAGATAAATACTGAGCATTTGATAGAGTATTCTGCTTGTGTAATGTAGTCATAGTCCAGTCCTTTGGAACCAAGGAGTTGGAAGAGTCTGAAAATATCTGTGAATCTGAGAGTTTTTAAAAGCAAAGTTTATAAAATCTGTTCTTTGGCTCGCTGAAGAAAACTTAAGTTTGTTACAAAGGAAAATTCCCTGTGATGATACTTGTTGCCAAAAGGATGGGATACTTTTCTTTGAAAGAAGAATGAATGGGCTAACACAGGTTTGGGGGGAAAAAACTCAACGATGGTTATGTGAGTCTGTATTTCACTTGCAAGTAGTTCATCTCATTGAATGTAATGATCAAGTTTGTGGAAGGGTATGTATTTCTACAGGGGAGAGGAATTATTTTTTTTTAGGCTGTAGTTGATTGCTATTTAAAACTACTTTATGAATAAGGGAAAGATGTTAAGAATACCTCTTTTATTTGTAGCTTGGACAAATTTCCTCTCTCTGTCACCTCAGTTCCCTAGGGGCTTGTTCAGGGTTTTTTTGTTGTTGTTGGGGTTTTTTTTGGGGGGGTGGGGGTTTTTGGTTGTGTTTTCTTTTTTTTTCTTCTTCTTTTTTTAAAGACTTTTTATGCTGTTTGGATACACGGCTGTGGCTCCAGGAAAAAAAAAATCTTGTTTTGTTCCTGTTCTAGATTACATATCGACTACGATATCTTCTCCGAGCAAGGTGTGATGCTTCACCAGTGACTAACAATACCATCCAGTTTCACTGTGATCCTAGCTTCTGGGCTCAAAATATTTTCAATCTAGGTATGATAAAGTTTTATTAGCCCTTTGGCATCTTGATCCTATTTTGAAAGCAGCTTTCTTTTTGTGAAGATACATAGCCTCCACACTATTCATTTCTTGGCTTACTTTGTTAGATTTATTTCCTTACCTGTAGAAGACATTTAAAGTGCGTTGTATGGGAAAAAGTATTATTTATGAATACTTATGAGAAAGTATTAACAAACTTACCTTGCTTGAATGCTAAGCGTGATGGTGAAAATAGCAGCTTTCAGTTTCCTGGGCAATACACATGCCTTCTGGCTTCTGAAACAAGGAGCATAATCTGTAACAATACTTCATATCCTAAGAAAGGATTCCAGAAGTCAGTCTCATTCTGTATCTTCCAGCCCCTTCTTCTACTTCAATACCATCTTCCCAAGCTGAAACCCATAGAAGCAGGATAATACGTTCAAGAACCCTCATTTGCTCCCTTCTCATGCTGAACGATAAGCCTCGGAGAACTGAGATGAAGAGAAGGGGAGAAAGCGAAAGAAAAACAGAAGAACAGGGAAGAGAACACTACTTTTTGACAGTTGTCTGTCAAAATTTTAGATTGTCTTTCCTGAAGTTGTGGGGTAGAATTGAGGAGAAAGCATGTTTTTAACAGAGTTGCAAATCTACTTCACCTTCATTATCCTAAAAGATGTTGATCTAGTCTCCAAACTGGTCTTTACATTTTTTCTTACAGCTGTAAGTTGCTAGGGTTTTATGATACTGGTGAATCCCAGAACCTGGAAGCTTTGCAGGTAGCCTGCTTGTGTGATAGCCTGAAAGCCAGAGTTTAATGAAGATAAGCATCCTAGGAACTCATCAGCTTAGGAGCAGGAATTAAAGCTTAGAGGTCTTTTTAGGATTTTGACTGCTGTCATACTTCCTTTCTCTCCACTGTTCGCTTGATGGGCATTTTGTTTTTTCTGTCATGTGCAAAATGCTTTGTGAGTTATCTGTGGGACCTTTTCTGCTTTTCATCAGAAAGTGCAGTCAGCTTTACAAATGTACAGAGAAGTGAAATATATGTTTCTCTACAAAGGCAGAGAAAGAATGTCTTATGGCAGTGCTTTAAGATGAGCAAGCTCCTTTCCCCACACACCAGGACACTGGATGGTAGCAGGGAAATTCTCCAAGTTCCTTCTTTGTAAATAATTTTCTTTGGGAAAGGAATCGAAAGTGAAAGGAATCGAAAGTTTCCAGAAAAGAACTATCAAGCTGTGTGGTGATATGTCTGAATTGCTGCTAAACTGAGATGATGCTTGTCAAGAGGGTTTTTTTCCTTGTGTTTGGTTTTGGGGCTCTTTTTTTTTTTGTTTGTTTGTTTATTTAATGAGCTGCTGAAATATGTTCCTTTAAATTCTCAAAAGTGCTACAATAGCAATGGCACCTGTATAGATCAGCGTAGGAGTTCTTGTAACAGTTTATCTATTTAAGTGATAGATAAAACCAGATCACGTTTATCTATCTAGTTTCAGAAATCACAACCTTTAGGCTGTTATGTTTATGATCAGACATGTTCAATTTCTGTAGATAAACCAGATTTAAGAACTACTGAAGGAAAAATAAAATAAAGTCTGAGTAAAGAAACAAGTTACTTTGGGAATGGCTTGAATTCTAATCAGGCTGCATGTTGCTCACAGTGTGATAGCATCTGTACACTAATAGGATAGCTCTCATGGATTTCAGAATGTATTTAAGAAAAAAAATTACAACATTTAAAGTGTTTTAATTTCACAAACTGTATGATAACCCATGGTTTTCTAGAATAATGGATGGGAATCATTCTCTGTAGTACCTTTGGGTAAGTAGCTTTATACCACAGATGTTAAGTCTGGAAAGACTTTTGAAGATGTAATTAGACTTGGAGAGAACAGAATAAAAGTGTGGTATGGGTTTGACAGTTGATTGTAGTACAGTCAATACCATTCTTTGTCAAGGTAATTCCTTTTCTAGAGAAAGAAAATAAAACAGATCTCTTTTGACTAGTGAAATATTTCATACAGCCGTATATGGGAAACTGTTATTAATTTGCATTTTTCTCTGCTCACTTTATGGGAAACATTGACTAGACTTGTTACAGGCTTAATAATGGGTATTAGGCAATAGGTTGGTAGGTTTTTTCCATTTTGTTTAGCATATTTAATATTTTTGTTAATGACTGATGTGGTAGAATCATAACTAAAATGTATGCAACACCAAAACTACCAAGTGTCAATATGAAAATAGTATTGCTGATGTTAGCTTTTTGCCCTGCTCTGCACTACAGTATGTTGGCTGGCCTAGACTCCCTCTGTGCCTATGTCTAGATAGGGGACTAGAATGATGCTACTTGCATAGCTTCTCAGCTCTTGGGATGAAAAAGAGGAACATAAAATGCAAGAAGTTTTCTCCTCCTTCAGGTGATCTACCCCAAAATGAGCCAGGCTAGACTGCACAGGATCCACAGAGACTGATGGATATGAGAAGTGGCAGAGGGTGGTTTCAAGTTCTGTTATAACAGGGATTGTCAAACTGTCATGTGGTGTACTCACCTCATGAGGTGAACTCTCCTGGGAAGCAGCCCTAAATCTCTGGGAGAGAAGGGAGTATGAGGTGTCTATCTGCCACTTGTATTGAAAAGCTGTTGTGCAACCTTCCACAGAGCACTGGAATTTTTAAACTCTTGGTCTTGGACCATAGCTTCCCTACTTCACTCTGTTTTAAACAAAGAAAGTGTCCTTGACTTTTCCTGTACAAACAGTGTGCTATTCCCTTGAATCAGATCAAACTCCGTTCTAGTTGGAATTCATGTTTCTTGGATGAGGTAGCCAGAATTTTACATGAGAGTTTCATGTAATCACATTATATATCTCTTCAGATAAAATCTCTCACCCAGCATTAATCTCTAAAAGTTACCTGTCTAGTCAAATTTCCTTCTAAGTCAGTGGAGAGAGATAAAACGTCTCCTGGAGGTGCCCATCACATCCTAGAATTGGTGCTGTGTAGCAACCAAGAGTATCATTTGAGTATTCCATGATGTTGCCTCAGAAGCCAGAAAGGATCACAATACCTTGAAGTTTTATGATACAGTTAAATCTTTTGATCAGATGAGTGGATAAGGATACTCTTTCACATTGAAACTTCGCTCCCTTGCTCTTTTGGAGGGGCCAGGACACCTTCCTAGGAGAATCTACCATATAGAGGAGGCTGCAGCACAAGACAGTTTGCTATAAAATGCAACCATTTTTTTTCAGGGAAACAAACAAAATAAATGGAGTCCTTTACCTCATGTTTATCCACTCTTTACGTTACAATAATGAATGATGACTGCGTGGTATAAAAGGAACTAATTGTGAAAAATAGCATTTCTGCTAACTGCAGTATTTTGGTATTAATTTTATTTATTTTGTTTAAACTAGGGTCTTTGGTAATTGAAGATAAAGAAACCCCACCACATATGCCCAAGAGCCCTGTGATGGAAACAAATGTACAGCCACCAGGCAGCTTACCTTCAAACCAGCTGTCTAAGTTCCCAACGCAGATAAGCTTAGCTCAGCTCCGACTCCAGCACATGCAGCAACAGGTCATGGCTCAGAGACAGCAAGCTCAACGCAGAGCAGGTCCAGTAGGTTTACCAAACCCAAGAATGCCAGGAGCCATGCAGCAACCTCCTGCTTCTCATCAAGTAAGTTATGACTATTTCCAGAGAAGACTCTCTTATTTCCACGGCACTGAAGGAGAAAGTAAAGAAAGATAACAAAAGAGAAAGAAATTAAGTCTAGATACATCACTTCAGATAGCTTCATCTTTAGCACATGGCTATGTAGATGGGTTAGGGAACACTTTCTTTACTGAGAATTGAATGGGCATTTTAAACTTGTGTGGCAAAGTACATGGTAGCACTCAGCCTATTTTTATTCATTTAAAAAAAAATCAAATGGTATCCAACCATATATAGTGCTGAGCTACACATTTTGTATTTCTGTCAAATGATTAAAAAGTGAATCTGTCGTTAATTTTTTTCCAAGGCTTGTTTGCATAAAACTGTGATTCTCCCATATAACTTTCAAAGTTGGAAATACTCTCACTGGCTCTTGTGACCTATCTGCATTTATTATATCAGAATAATTCAAAACCATCTACTAGGTTTTGTTTTTAACACTGAAAATCAATGTGTTGTGTGATCATTCAGATAAATGGTGTGGTATTACTTGTTTGCATCTAATTTGTTAAGAGTTTCAGAAGTTTAAAAGGGCCGTTTGGTAAAAATTTCTGGAACATTGAATCAGCTGACTTGCAGAATCGTTTGTTTGTTTGTTTTCATGCAGGCACCTCCGCGCTTGATTCATTTTCAGAATCATAGCCCCAAGTCCAATGGTTCAGCTCTTCCTGCACAACAGATGAGATTTCCCCCAAATCAGAACCTACCAAGGCAAGCAATAAAGCCCAACCCATTGCAAATGGCATTCTTGGCACAGCAAGCTATAAAACAGGTAGAGTTGCTTTCCCTTTTCACTCTCCATGTAGAAATAAAACATCAAATGTGCTTTATATCATCTTACTTTTGTATTATGTTTCTAGAGTGCTTTTCAATTAGAACAGAGACTGCATTTTTCTCTATAACAAGATACCCACAGTTTTCTTAATGAGATAACTGTCAAATTTATTTCATTTTGACACTTCTAAGCAGCTGCAGCATTACAGAAGTGAGCCACTGTGTGTGCTGTGTAGGTGTTTCATTCTCTTCTTTGCTATTACTGTGATTTCTGGCCACTTATGCAAAACTTAACATGGCCGTGGTCTGCACGCTACCATCAGTGAATAGACAAAACAGAAAATCCCACTGTTGAGCCTGAAGTTAGTGACTTCACTAGGCACCAGGTACAAGCTTGACCAACAAGCTATAGCTGCTACCATTCTCCAGACTATGCCAAATCTGAACTTCTACAGATGAGGAGAGTCCACAACTGTGGGACCTCTGCTGAGTAAGACTGATCAATACCCAGCTAATCAGCAGTTGAACTGGGCAGAAGTTTTCTGGATGTTCAGGAAGGCAAATCTTTATTAAAAAGCATATTAACACATGGGTTGTTAGGTATGTGGAAGGAAGGAGAAAATCATGTCACTAGAGGTCAGGAGGGAAGAAGCAAATGAATCTGGCCTGTGACCTGAGAAGTGGAGTAATATCATTCATGTTTGCCATGCTTATGATGTCAGAGAACTAATTCCAACTAAACTGAAGAAAGCTGTACAATATCTAAGAGAATCTGTAGTAACAAAAACTAAGTCACTTCCATTCTGTGCCTCTGAAAAGAAGATTGGCCTGTCTGCAAGCCTTTCTTTCAAGTATTTTCATTATTCAGTAATGTCTTTCTGAAACTAGAAACCAGTAAATAGAATGACTGACTAAAAAGGAATTGAGCAGGGTCAAATTTTGCCTATGGTTGCCAAGAAATTCCATTAAATTCATTGAAAACTGCATATGTCTAAATGAGAAAGAAATTTAGTCTGACTTGACTGTGCACTTCATATCATGGTGTTAAACATATATGTGGGTGGAGATCCAGTCAGCATTTCAAATTCTTAATCACTTTAAGTTGTTAAGGGAAGCACAACATCAAATACTTGATGGCGTCCAAGTGACACTATAGCTATTTACTTAATAAAGCACTGGAGCAGTTGTGCATTCAGCCTATTATCTGTAATGCTTTTATTTCACTAAAACTGTTACATTCCTCCCACAACACTGTCAATGCAGCATGAAATATTAATAGATACTTAACATCGAGATATAGCTTTGAATTTAAGAATTCACATTCATTTCTTCTATTCGTGGTTTTCAGCTACTTGTCATCTTCCCTTGTCTTGTAAGATTCGTTCTTGAAATTAGATAACTTCAGAGTAAATCAGAATTTTATATTTGAATTCAGCTTACTGAACTAAGCTGCTTGTTTAACTGATGAGTTAGAACCAGTATATGCAGTAGATGTGATCTGTTGAAAAAAATAATGCTGAATTATGGATTATTGTCTTGTCTTTTAGTGGCAGATTGGTAGTGGACAACCTTCAACTGCCCTTTCAACTGCAAGCAGCACAACATCTACTCCATCCAGCCCCACAGTCACTAGTGCTGTAGGATGTGATGGGAAGACATACGGTCCCCCTGTGGTAGATTTGAGTTCTCCAGTGGGTAGCTCCTACAATCTACCATCTCTTCCTGATGTAAGTGTAACATAAGAGCAATGTTTTATGGATTATATTTTGAAGTAAGCCTTAATGTTTGCGAAAAGTAGAAACCTTTTAGACTCAAATTCTTCCTCTGTTTGTCAAAACGAGACAGTTCCAGAAGACAATGATGCAGGATTGCCTACATGTTGCTGGCAATATTCAGAACTGTTCTGGGAGACAGCTGTTAGGACAACTAAGGAAAATAACATTGCAGGTTGTAATTGTAATTGGACTTGTTTATTTGGATGCTGCATATTTTTCCCTCATCCCCCATAATGATATTAACAAAAATTAGTTAGCCTAGCTTTTGTTTACCAGTGTCCATAGATAGCACTGGTTTGCTGATGGTATTTCTCATAAATTTTTAACATTTTTTAAATATATTTTGAAGTAATTGAAAGGGCTATCTTAGATAGGTATTAATTGTTGGTATACTGGATATATTCCTTATAACTTTTCCTTTTGGTACTTCTTTTCTTCATATATCCTCTAACATGCCTGTGAGCAGGTGGTAGAAGGAGCATCATAAGATCATCTTTTCTTAAGCTTCTAAACTTCTCTTTCATAGTGTTGTGGTTTAACTCCAGCCAGCAACTAAGCCCCATGCAGCTGCTCGCTCACTCCCCCCTGGCTGGATAGGGGAGGGAATCAGAAGAGTAAAAGTGAGAAACCTCGTGGGTTGAGATAAAGACAGTATACTAAGTAAAGCAAAAGCCGCGCACACAAGCAAAGCAAACCAAGGAATTCATTCACTACTTCCCACGGGCAGGCAGGTGTTCAGCCATCTCCAGGAAAGCAGGGCTCCATCATGCCTAACAGTTGCTTGGGAAGACAAAACGCCATCACTCCAAACGTCCCCCTTCCTCCTCCTTCCCCCACCTTTATATGCTGAGCATGACATCATATGGTATAGAATATCCCTTTGGTCAGCTGGGGTCAGCTGTCCCAGCCGTGTCCCCTCCCAGCTTCTTGTGCACCCCCAGCCTACTCGCTGGTGGGGTGAGAAACAGAAAAGGCCTTGACTGTGTAAGCACTGCTCAGCAATAACAAAAACATCTCTGTATTATCAACACTGTTTTCAGCGCAAATCCAAAACACAGCCCCATACTAGCTTCTATGAAGAAAATTAACTCTATCCTAGCCAAAACCAGCACACACAGTTTCTTCTGATTGGTACATGTTTGTAGGAGGTCCCTGTTAGAGCTCTTGAGTTTTAGTCAGTTGACTTTATTCTTTCAAATAACTGCTGAGCCTATTTTTGTGTTCTAAGACTTATAGATGTCTGAAATGTCATGATTTTCTAGTCATAACTTGCTGTTACTCCCTGTTTCTCCCACCGGTCATTTGTTCTCACCAATAAACTCTAAGATAAAAGTGTTCTATTTTTTAAATAGAGTACATAGAGTATAGAATCACATTATCTGTCAGGCTTAAAAGGTGAACTACACAACATGGTCATAAAACTACTGAGTCTGTGAGACATTTTAGCATACTGATTTTTGTGCATAGTATTATTATGAACTCTTCCACTTGTATATGGTTAAGGTTATGCTATTAAGATACATGGCCCAAATCACTGTAAATATGCTGACCTAGCAGAGGCTTCTGCATCCACTGAGGATAAGTCTAGCTTATAAACAGAAATTTCAGTGGTCAATGCAGTTGATATAAGTGGATTTGTGAGGTGTCTGGATAATTGAGAAAACTGATACCAAGGTGACCTATTTTCTTATAAAATATGATCTTTTGTATTGCAAAAAACCTAACAAAAAAGCCTTTTGGGAGCCCCTAAAACAGAGTTCAGTTGTCTGGCCTGGGCTGTGGGTAGAAAGAACAAGTGTTGATTTGCTGTTCACATTTTGAGTCAATATGCATGGCCCCTGCCCAGAAAGGATGTGGGAGAGATGCAATCGAGTGTCCTTTGAGGTTCTTCCAGTCCTGTTAAATACTAGTGGAGTAATGGGTAGTTTGTGTATTGCTTATTATCTTTTTTAGAGTATGTAATGTGAGCATGTCAAAAGAAGGCGTGGAGATAAAAATTCATCTCTTACTTCAGTGTGTGAAAGCTACCTGTCTGATGTAAGCCTTCTCTGTAGCTGATGGAGAAAAATTGGCACTTACAGAATCATCTGATCTTAAAATGAAGCACTAGATGTCTAGATTTGGCCATTTCTTTTCTTTTTAGAGGAAGCAAGATGACCTGTTTTAAAGTAACCACCTCACTTTTTGGATGGCTAAAGTTAGGTGAAATGCATTTGGTCTTCACCTTCAAAATAACAGAATGGCAGAGGCATGGGGTGGCTTTTTGTTGTTGTTTGTGGCGGAGGGTTGTGGGTTTTTTCCCCTCCCAACACTAACTGCTTCCCCTTTCTTCCCCACCTTTTAGATTGATTGTTCAGGAAACATCGCACTGGATAATGTTGTAAGGAAGGATGGCACTGCAGAGCAGAATCAGCCAAAACCCCCTTCAAACCGAACTGTGCAGTCACCAAATTCATCAGTACCATCACCAGGCCTCTCAGGTAATTGGAATGTGGTGCAATTTTCTGTTAAAGTGGTGTAATGGAAAAATCTAATGTGACACTGTTAACACTGGTATCAGAATTAGTTACTTCTATTTTAGACCAAAGATGAGAAATATGAAAATGAAGGCAAAGTTGTAGAAGCCCTAGTAGGAGGTAAAGTTGAGACAATATTTTAGCATTGTCAACAAAGGTAAGTGGCCAGATCTTAAAAATGTGGAGGGAAAAGCATAACATATTTTAGCAAATTGCATAGAAATACATAGAAAAACGTCACTCTTAGGGGTACACCAAATTAAAACCTAGAAGCTGTGATAGGAGACAAGTATTTGAAAAAGCAAGATAGGATGTAACAGGAGACAGTGGCTACAAATGGTGACTTGGGAAGTTCAATTTGGATATTAGACAGTCTTTTTCACTAGAATGGTAGTGCAGCACTGGCACAGGTTGACCAGAGAGGTTATTGTTATGGGTAGTTAAATGTGGTGGACTTGGAAGGACCCAGGGGATTCCTGTCACCATGCCTGGTGGCAATCAGCAGCTGCTCCTTACTCCCATTTCCCAGTCTCCCCTGTAGTGAGGCTATGTGAGCGTGAATTCCCAATAAGCACTTGTGCAACATTTGTGCACTCGCATGGTGTTCACGCGCTTGGGCAGATTAGCTGAGACGGGTGGATAATGCATTCACAGACAGCACAAACAGCCCACTCTGGTTTCTCAGGACCAATGCTCAGCAAAAATGTCCTTCACAAGTCTTTTGGCTATCTGGTCCCCAGACCTTTGCTCTCTCTCATATCTGGCCCCCATACTTCTTCCTACTTGCCAGCCCATCTGGCTTAAAGTTTCCTAGCAGATCTGCTGAGAGATCTGCTAGAACTTAATAAAGTAAGACAAAACAAACTGCAGTGATCAGGTGGAGGGGTCAGCCTGCTTACATGCAATGGGCCCCTTTTTAGTCCTCTCCTTCCCTCTATTACCCGATGCTTCTCATCCTCTCATGAATTTGTATTAAATGAGATATGGGTTAAATAAATGACACTGCAGGAGAAATTTTCCCCAAGACCTGTGTACTTCTCCGAGTCACATCTCAGACTTGGCACAGACCTGTGTTTTGTTCTAATCTGATTCTTCTGTCCTAGGAGGAGTCAGTGTGACAAACATACACCCTCCAATTCGCTCACCCAGTGCCTCCAGTGTTGGGAGCAGAGAGAGGTAAGGAAAGAGTGGGAGAGAAGAAAATGTAACTTCCACCTCTGTAGAACATGCCTCAGTCTCTTCTCATTAATCCATATCGGAGTCAATTTGCCTCACCTTCTCTGTGAACAGGCCAGGCCTGATGGTTATTACAGCACTCTTTGCATTCTAAAAGTAGTAATTTCATTTGAATGTATTAATAGCACATCTATAAATGTATTAACTCTGTAAAAGATGGCTAGGTTGGCATTATTAAAAGAATGCCAATTCCAAATTAGGTTTTAAATTCAGAAAAATCAGCTAAAGGAAAAAGTTACATATTGAAAGTCCTCATGGAACTATAAATGACTTTGGATTTAAGGAACTGATGTTACAAAGAGGGTTATTAAGAATTTTCTGCCATAATACAGTTGGTTAAGTGAGCACTAGATATCTACTGAGAGTCTACACAAATGTTTTTATCCCTTAGTGATGGAATATTAATGAACAAATAGATTTACACAATGTTGTTTGAAGAGTGCAGATCCATTAATGTGTTCCAATAAATTAGAGCATACATCTGACATGAGATTAATTTTTCATGCAGAGAAAAATCAGATGACATTCATCCTACTTGAATTGGAAATGCAGATGCTTTTTAATATAGAATACCTTTTGCTCCATTCCATTTATGCAGTAAATGCTGTGAAGGACTCTTAAGAACTGTTTAAATGTTTGTCTGAGGAGTCTTTTACTTGCATTTAAAAAATGTGATTCTATCTGCTGCTGCTTGAATTAATTTTGTTAGATTTAAAATTCTAAATTATTATTAAAAAATAATCATAAGCTGGTATTTTTGAGTGTGGTTGTCCATTCTCATCCTATTATGACTACACACATGAAAAAAGACAGATCTAGTTCTAAAAGTAAGGCCCCAGTTTTGGTAGAGCTGCAAGGCTGTAAGAAATTCTTCCAAGATAATGTAAATATCTGTTTTATCTGGCTTATTTGCTTTGTGGTTTCCAATGATCAGTGAGGCTCTGGAGAAACACTGGCCTTCCCCAAAATGCAGCTGCATCTCCTCCAAACTGGGATGATATTCAGTGGAAGTGCTTTTTTGTGTATGACCTAAAAGAAACGGAGATTATTTGCAAATCTTGCACTAATGGGAAGTAAAACCATGAGTAATTCTCTAATTCTGGAACTGCGCCATTAAAATTTTCCCTTTTTGTAATGCCTTTTCAATATACATGAAAGGAAATAAACTTGGGTGTTGTATTCTATAAAAGCAATACTGCAGTGCTCAGGATTCAAAGAAGCAAAATGGATTAGCATCCTGAGGTCTCGGAAAGCATCAGTTTACAAAAGGTGTCCAGTTCTGACTCTTAATCTCCTTTTTTTCCTGCCTCTTTCTGTCATTTGCAGTTCTGGCTCCTCCAGCAGGCCACCAGGAGCTGATTCTACACACAAAGTCCCGGTTGTTATGTTGGAGCCGATCAGAATTAAACAGGAGTCGAGTGCACCAAATGAGAACTTTGATTTCCCAGTTGTTATAGTGAAGCAAGAAACAGATGAGGAATCCCGGCCTCGGAATGTAATATTAAATTATAAAGATCTCCTTTCTTTTTGCTGGAGGGTATTTTGCATTTATGGGGAATAAAATAATTTACTAATATTCTATTGGGGACTTTTTCAGGGGAAAACTAAAAAGCTAAATAAAAGGAAGAGGTGAAATTCAAAATCAAACTAGCTCTACTGCCAATTCAATTAATTAACTGGTGCGATCAGACTGCTTTTATCCATTGAAAACCTGGGAAGGCAGAAAACAGCTTGCAAACATCAAATTTTCACGTGGTGCTAGGAAGTGTTTCTAATCATAATGCAGTAATATACATGAATAAGGTTGCTAGGCTTTTGGGGCATCAAAGATTAGTTTTGTTTGTTATTAGTGGAGCAGTGAGCAGTAAATAGCCTTTCATAGCTGATTTCTTGTGTTTAGTTGCCTGATGCTATAGTACAATAGTAATTTTTGCATGCATGTTGCAAGTTGTATGGCTGCCTGCATATAAATTTGTTATTCTGGTCAGTTTACTTGTTGTTAGGTTCATGTAAATTCACATCAATATTATAATCTGACTTCCTTTGTTTCTTCTTACAGGCCACCTTTTCAAGAAGCATACTTACTTCGTTGCTGTTAGATAGCAATCATAATTCCACTTCTGATGAAGCTGTCTTAAGAACAGATGCACCGGACAGCACAGATGATCAACCAGGGATACTGCAGGAGAACACATCCAGTGGGAAGACAGGATGGATAGGCCCCCCCCACATTGGGGAGGGCAGAAAAGAGGATGATCCCAATGAAGACTGGTGTGCAGTATGTCAAAATGGAGGGGAGCTCCTTTGCTGTGAGAAGTGCCCCAAAGTATTCCATCTTTCTTGTCATGTCCCTACGTTGATGAGCTTTCCAAGGTAATTATGTCCCCTTCAATTCCATCTATACTTGCATTAAAAGACATAAGCTTTGTATTGTGAAACCCAATACAAGAAGTTTCAGCCTCGAAGGAAGCAGTGTCTTCTTTGAAGTCTTGAATCCAGAAGTTTTGTTAATTGGTGAAAATCAGAATTTGCATTGAAACTCCAGTTTAACTTCACAGATTTGCAGCCACAATAATAAAACTCTTCACTTATTTGGCAATTAAGCAAGATCACTTACATCAAGGGCATCTATTATTAAAATTGGGCCACAGAATTACCAATCTGTCATAAAATGTTTTAAGGATGACATAAAAGATTTACATTTCTTTAATAATAGTAATAGTAATAATAATAATAATAATAATAAGGATGACATAAAAGATTTACATTTCTTTAATAATAGTAATAGTAATAATAATAATAATAACAATAATAATAAACTTAAAGAAAAATCTAAGCTAATATGGTATTAAATATATTATTTACTATAGTGCTAAACATGGCTTCACTCCAAGCCTGGCATGTCGTGACTGACATCTTGTAGTAACACCTTCTTCAATGTTGAAACAAGCAAGTAGGCTTTCTTGATTGGCTGTTACAAAACAACTACTCAGTTTCTTGAGTTTCAAAATGCAGTCTTAAATAGGTTGTTGTTATAAGCATTACTGGCATTTGCATCTGAAATTAGTGTCTGATTAAAATAAATGGCATTTTGCAATGTTCCAACTTGGAAATGCCATGCAATAAGCTTATTAGTATTAAAGGATAAAACCATCTGTCATAACATGTTCATTGTTTAATGCTTTTATAAATATTAGGTGTTTTTATTAAATATCAGCATAGTTTGCTGGTGTAAAACGTTTGGATAGCAACTTAGTATAGTACATTGATCGTGTCTGTGCTACTCTGAACAAGCACACTTCTGCAAGCATATCTACTCTGTTAAATGTCACTAGATAGGGCACATAAAAATGTTTCTTTTAGCTTTTGAAATTTCAAATTACAGTTTGGGGTTTTTTTAAATAAAATGATGCTATGTTACAGCTTTGTACCATAAGCAAAACCCAGTAAAGTACAGTAAGCACTTAAACTAATAAACATTTGTGCCTTTCTGACAACAAAAAAAATAATCTTTAAGCAGGTAGATAACTATGTATTTACAAGACTTTGTTTCTATTAAAATTAAAGCTTCAAGAATAAGTCTTTAAAATTTCTCTTTTTTACTGGATCATTCTGTGGAAACGGAGATGATGATGTCTGGGGGCAAGGGAGCCAAAAACAACTTTTCTGACAAGTGTTCAAGATCTGTAAAGATGCATAATAATACAAGTGCACTGTCTTCCTGGACTTCAGAACCACAGTTAGCTTAATTTTCCTCCCGGCTTCAGATGTATCAGGTTTTTGTTCTCATCTTTGTGGGGAGTTTTTTTGCAACTGTAACAGTCTGCTTAACAAACTTTGGTCTCTTAGCATTAGTTCCTTCAAACACACAAAACAATTCCTTTACTATTATGTCATGATAATACTACTTCTTTCATGATTGCTTTTTGTTCTTGCTTCAGGTGGGTAGAACAATGTCCCCTACAGATTCACAAGGTCACTGCATCTTTTTTCCTTCACTCCAACCCACCACACTCTTCCTGATTCTTGGATATTTAAATGTATCATTCCTCCATCTTTCATACGTTTCCTGTTTTCTTGTATCATAAGATCTTTAGATCATGGCCTGTATCTATTTTTGTTTATCTACAGCGTCATTTCTCTGGTGCTAGTCCAGGCACAGTGGTGACACTGTCATATCAATAACTCTTGTCAAGTTAAGACAGTAGAAGGTAAAAGTCTCTTTGAAGGAAAATGCCCATTATTCACTACTGTATGCTACAGTTAGCAGATGGTGGAAATCTTTGGATTACTCTAAACAAAAAACAGTAAGATTTTTTTTTTTTTTTAAACTTGGAAAGTCTTCTGCCGTACTGTCGAAATGAATTAAAAGGTGCTGCAGAAACTACTTCCCATTTACAAAGATCTTACTATAACATACCTCTGAGTAAATACACGCAGTTAGATCTCATAACTGGTTATTGCTGAATTCTGTCTACTGTGTAAGAAGTACAATTCAGCCCTCTTGTGGTTATCTGCAAGCATGCAAGTTTCTTTGTTTGTGGAGAACTATGTTAGAAACAGACTCTTCATAGGTTTTTCAAAACTTTGAGGTTCACAAATTGTGTTAGAGAATCAGTGAACATAGCTTGCAGAACTAATTTTGTCATACTCTTACATTGTCATTTTTAGGGTTTTCCTAAACTAGCTGATAAAATCGGGAACATGTGAAAGTTTTAGGGAGTGAAGAATTTCCAGTTTTCAAAAAAACCTTGTCCAGGGTAATCTATATAGAGTAGTAATATGTTGTAGGTCAAGCTTGTGGAGAGAATATATAGTTCTTGCCATATAACACTAACACTTTTCCTTCTGTTTGGCCTATATGATTCCTTCAGTCTCTCTTTAGTTAGCAAACAGAACTCTTAATAGTGCTTTGGTTGAATCCTATGAGCTCAAGTGAAACATTTCAGTACTAACAAAGGTAGACACCATTTGTCTATTATGACAAGCCATTTTCTGTTATGACACCATAAATGACACCAGTGCCATTACAAAGGAAACAAAGTTCTAATAAAGCATTTTTGCCAGCAATCTCTGCCTTTTGTAGTATTTAAAAAACCACCACCACCAAAACAACACACGATGCAGAAAAAAACACCCCACAAATGAGGAACTTATCCAGAAGTATGTGGAAAGCCTTTTGTCAAGAGTGTGCTACATCACTGAGCTCAATGTGTCTGTTTGTCTTCTTTAGTGGAGAGTGGATTTGTACATTCTGTCGGGATTTGTCCAAGCCAGAAGTTGAATATGACTGTGATAAACCCACTCACAGCTCTGAAAAAAGAAAATTGGAAGACACTGTGGGTTTGGCACCGATAGACCGTAGGGTAAGGATAAAATGAGTACTGTCTTGCTGCTTCTTGTATTCTGAAATGTATGCATCTTTTAAAAAGCGATGGTAAAAAAGGAGAATTAACTTTTTAAATAGCTCTGAGATCATAGCAGTCTTCATGTAAACATGCTGAACAACACATTCTGAATGTCTGAGAAGTGTTTGTGATCTGGTGCTCTGAACTGGGACTGTGTTCTAGGAATGATCAAGTGCTGTTTCCAACAGAGCTCTCGTACACAGTGACCTTGCATTGAGAATTTTTTTCTTTGTTTGTGCTTTCCAAGTTTGGCATAGATTGATGTTATCAAGCAATGGTTTTAGTCTTTAAAGCACTTTGTCACATCCTTTTAAAAAATTAAGGTGGTTCTTTCACAATGAAGACATACAGAGATGCAGTACTGATCCTGCAGAGTTTAACACAAGTCTCAGGGAATAACTGCTACCCTTTTGCAGGTTTGAATGTTCTGGTGGAAAAGCTACAAAGCGAGCAATGGGTCTCCAACTTTTGGTTTTCCCTTAAACCTCAGAGTTAAAAGAAAAGAAATTGTGCTTTTGAGCAGGCAGTTGAACTGCTTGACAGAATCTTTTGGATTCTTGAGGTTTTGAGGGGGGTTACCTTTTTTGATTTTTCTTATTTCTTTGTAGTTGTTTTATTCTGATTTAAAACTTTCTTTAAGTGATTTTGAACTCTATTGGAAACTTTCAGCAGTGTTTTACTTGGTTTCAGTTGGCAGCTTGTGTAAATACACTGAAATTAGTGTTTTATTTGGGGTCTTAGCCTACCTGTAGAACCATTATTTACATGTGCTACTATCTAAAGGAAAAAAGCTAGCTCTGTTTGTATTTTGCTTTAAATGTAAGTTATAAAAATGTAAGTTATAAATCCTGTAAATATTCTGATAAAGGATCAGCAAGCGTAAAATCACACAAAACTATTTTTAGAATCTCTTTCAAGGCTCAAGATCCAGTTTAATATATTTGGATAAACAAAGAAAAGATATTCCTTCCCACTGCTAACAAAAAGCACTGTAGGCTTTGCAGTTACAGAGCAGTTATACCCAGATCAGGAAAAGTATTACTGATATCTCTGAATATTTGTAAAGCACTAAGAGCCACGCATGCTTTTTTATTCCCTGAAATGTGTGCTGGGCTCAGCAAATGCTGAGTAACACTGTTAGTAACTGTATGAGGTTTCATAGCATGCATTTGAGAGTTCATATCTGTTGCAGAGAAGGGATACTGTAAGCCGTTGGTTATGACAGTTAAGCTTGCTTCCAAATACAGTTTCTGTGCTCACTTTTCTGCTTAGGGGCTGGGGGAGTACTGAGCATCTGTTTGGTATTTTCTGTAGTTTGTCATTTTAGATCAAATCAAGTAGGATTCTCTAATTACTTGAGTATCTATTTTTCTTGACACAGAAGTGTGAAAGACTGCTGCTATACCTCTACTGTCATGAAATGAGTCTTGCTTTTCAAGATCCAGTTCCTCCCACGGTATGTACTTCACTTCTTTCCATTTTAAGTTAGTAGCATAATTGGCGTGTTTCTAGTGACATTTTTATGTCCAATCATGGTCCATTATCAGAAGTCAAGTTTCCCAGACACTGAGTGTATTAAACGTGGTTTTAGAAAACAATTTTTATTTTATATTTACATAACAAATTTTATTAAAACTGTCTGAAGGGGACTTAAAAGTTGAAGCATTGGGTTGAAAGGGGATTTACTAGCAAAATTCCCTGAGAACTGATTTTACTTAATACTTCAAAAATAGACACAAAAAGTAAGTTCTAAGACTGTCTGCTGATTTCACAATGCTGAGTGATATCGCTAAAAAGGTGAATTGGGTTATGTTTGTTTTTTAAAAAAATTACCTGATTTTGAGAATTGAGTACTCCACAATACTAATATGAAATTGAATTTCTTATTATTAGCTCAAAGTTTATTAGTTTTAAATGGTAAACAATACCTGGGTGCATTAGACAATGGAAGGAGGGCAGAAAGTTACTTGTGTGCTGTTACTATTTAAAAAAAAAAAAAAAAAAAAAAAAAGGCAAGCAAATTGTAGTCCAAGGATATACAAAAAGAGCTACCAGTGTGATCAGATGAAAAGTACCTCTTTTATGTTCTTAAAGACAAGTCAGTGGGAAAAGAATTCATCACTAAGTAATATGCTCCTATGCACCCTTTTTATTCCATTTGAATAAAATTTCTTCTTTTGAAGAACATTCCACAGAGTTTAATAATAAGAAAGAACAAAAGAGATAGATTGATTGATTAATCATATAATGGTCATGTATTACTATATTTCAGGAATTATAGCATTTCTCTTAAAATGTGAATCTAGTTAGGAAAAAAGTATAAAAATGCTATCATTAGATTTAATCTCTTATTTTCTGATTACTTTTAAAAGAAAGAATAAATCTTAATCTTACAACCACAGTTTGAGATGCCAAAATCATTGATATCTCTGAAATTTGCCACCATTTCCAAAGACACATTTCATAACCAAAATTCATTTTAAGCAACCCATGTACTGCCTCTGTTTGAGTGGCTTGCCAGAGTTATCATATGGTGGTCTTGAGAGGGAAACTAAATAGATGACTTATTTGACTACATACAAAAATAATGTCCAAATCATTTGCTCTATCGTATGTCATCAATGTAGGTGAGCTTTATATTTGTTTTTGTTTTCTTTTAAAATAGGCATTGGGAGGAGTATATTTTAGCCAGCAAAACTAGCATATGTCACTGTTACTCCAGAAACTGTCTGCACATATGTTAAAAGTACAATTCTTATATCTTAGAATTGTACTTTGAAGATGAGACTAAATCTTGCCCTCTCCCTCAGAGCTAAAGGTTTATAAAACAATAAGTAATGAACATGACTGCATTCAGTAAAAATTTTTATTCTCCATTTAGGTTCCTGATTACTACAAAATAATCAAAAAGCCTATGGACTTGTCAACCATCAAGAAAAGACTTGAAGTGACCAATTCATTCTACACAAAGCCGGAAGATTTTGTGGCTGATTTCAGACTGATTTTCCAAAACTGTGCTGAATTTAATGAGGTTAGAAAAGTAGATACTTTATCTGGTTTTGTAGGCTTAGTTGCTTTCAGTAAAACCGTAGTGGGGGTAGAACTTACAACACAAGAATTTATTCTTGTGAATAAATTTCTGCAGTGAAAACATAGATCACATTTGAAACTACTGTGGTGTTAGATGACTGCGTAGTGTAGATCCTTCCATAGAAGGAAAGAGGACTGTAAAAAACGTGCTAGCTGAATGGCAGGACAGCAGGTAAAGAATAGGACAATTGTTTATCATAGAGGTTAATGGTGGACATTTGATTTAAAAATTCGTTTAATCCTCCTTGCCTCAAATCTTAAATTCAGTGGGATTTTCATTCTGGGAAGTCTGTACTCACCCTTATGCTTTCTAGTTGCATGTTGAGTGATTGTTATTATCCCTCACTGCCCATAACGGAACACATGGTGAAAAAGGGATGCAGGTACTGAGTGGGCCACAAAATGAGAGAGAATTCCACTGGGAATAAAGGCTTCTCTAAGTGGCCTCAGTGGGGTTCTCATCCAGTCACCCTTGATAGCTGGGAATACTTCCTGCCATGGTGACCTCTGCTTCAGGAAACCGATCAGCCATGGTGGCTATGACTGACTGTAGGACTGCCTAGTCTTCCATGTTACAATCACTGTCTATCCTAGTAATATTTTCACCGTAATTAAAAATGGTCTGTAAGCTAGAGAAATTCTAGCATTTCAAGCAGTCATTCCAAAACACTTTAACACCCTGAAGGCATACCTATATATTTCACAGCATAACCCAACTTCTTTTTTTGTTTGTTTCAGTCAGGATTTAAGTTTTTAGAATCTCTTTATAATATAGCTTTCAGAACCCAGGCAGTATGGCTTTTGCAATTGGATTCTGTGATAATCCATCAAAGAAAAAAGTCTTTGGGGGTGTTGGCCAAAAGATCTACCCTCACCCTCTGTTTTGGAGGCTTGTGCTTTTTGGGACCATGTGTTCCACAGGTGCCATTCTTACTGCTGATTGATTTTTTTGTAGTTTGTAAGAGCACCTAAAAGACCTAATGTGATCTAAGTATAAAGCTATTTTGTGATGCATTGATATTGTTAATTCACCCGACAGCCTGATTCAGAAGTGGCTGATGCCGGCATGAAACTTGAAGCATACTTTGAAGAACTTCTAAGGAACCTTTATCCTGAGAGAAAGTTCCCTGTACAACCCAACTGCCAGAGTGAAAAAGATAATCCAGAACTCACTGATGACTCAGATGATGACTTTGTACAGCCCCGGAAAAAACGCCTCAAAGGAGAAGACCGTCAGTTGCTTAAATGAGCCGCATGTGTTACTACGGAACGTTTTTTAAAAACTAAGAATATTTATCACTGTTAATTGTGAAAAGGGGAAAAATCATGACTGCTTTGACTTGTAGGTTTGTGGATATTTACTAGACTTTCTACCCCTTGTCTGAAACACAAATCTAATGGAGATCAAGGCATGTGGAGAGCTTCTCTGAAGTTCCAAACTTTCATCATACTTCTGGAGCAGCACAGAAATTGCCATTTGCGTGGGTTGACAGCTGTTTAACTTTACTTTGAGGAAGAAAGGAAGTTTGTATAGAATTGAACTTTAAAACATTACATGGGTTCAACATGTGGCTTTCTGAGTTTGAAGAAAATGTGATCTCACCAGACTTTTAATTTTACCAAAGGCATGTGGCTGGCCATAATTTGATTTCTTTGTACTGTATTTAACACAAGCCATGAAAACAGATGGTGTAATATTATTGTCCTGGAATACTGACTGGTACAATTAAAGTGTAGTTGCCCCCAGAGAAGTTATCGGTAATTTTAAAGTGTAAGGGAGAGTGTATTAAAATTAACTTTAAAAAAAGAAAAAAAAAGGAATTTGTTTGAGAGTTTTTAATGGAGGAAGTAAAGGACAGAATACTTTGTTTTGTGCCATTTTTCTCACCACCAGCAAGAAACAATGGTATTCCTGTACTATTTTGTTTAACAGGTGTCTTGAATTTGATGTACCTCTGTTTAATGGAGTTGATGGCAAAACCTCGAGGGGAAAAATGTTTGCTTGCAACTATCAGTCAGTCTTTGTGTATGTTTAGAGAGGGGAAAAAAGCATCCTTTCTGTCCACAAGCTCTTGTTGTTTTTCCAAATTTCTAAATATGTTATTGTCAGAATGCAACTAGCATCGTTATTCACTTGGAAGTACAGAAGTTTGAAGAGGCAGAGAAAAAAGAAACATATTGCTCTTCAACCCTTCATCTGTCCCTGTTAAAATCACCAGAAGGTGAGGACAAATTACCTTTTTTTGTTCTGTCTACTTTCCAGAAGCACTGACAACAGTATAGATAATTGTTTCTGTCCTCAGAGATTGCAGAGTTAAAGAAGTACTTGTATGTGGGTGCTCCAGCTATTGGTTTATACCCTTCATTTATGTCATCTTAAATGAAAATGAGTTTTTGGGAGAGCAGGCAGTCTTTTGGATTAATTGAGCTCTGATTGTGCCAGAATTTTGCAGATGGAATTGTGAAGACATCCGAGTGTACACAAGCCTGCTTTTGACTTGCTATGTAGCACTGATGTAGTGCTGTGGATAGAATAGGTCATTGAAGAGACTAGATACGAGTGCTGCTTCTGCCTCCCTGCTGTGTACATATGCACTCAGAAAAAGGCCTTTTTTTTGCCTCTCACCAGATGAGATCCTACCCACCTGCCTTTGTTGTAGGGTGGCACTGCACACTTAAACATAGTGGACACTTCAAAAGAACACTCAGTTGTGTTTGCAGCAGGCCTTTGACATAGCTTTTGAAATGCCATGATCATGTGGTTGATTTTTAAGGTACCCAGAGTAACCATTTATTTTCCCTTTTTCCTTTGTTTGTTTGTTTGTTTGTTTTGGGGTTGGTTTTTGTGGAAGGTTTTTATTACCTGAAGAGAGTTGCTTGTAGCAGGAGTTTTACCATCCCAGAGTACCAGAAAAAAAGGGAGAGAGGTGAAGGAGCAGAACAGGACGGTGAGGGAGACCATTCGAACAAAACAGGTGTGATCAGTGCACACTACAGTAGCACAGACTTAAGAAACAAGAGGCACTGCCATTGCAACGTTTGAAGTCTTAAAGATCTAGCAATGCCTCAAAGTCCTGGATACCCTGTCACCAAGCGTAACAGTGCTCCCAGAGGAAGGTGCTGTGTGTTTCTCCTGACTGGAAGTTGCAAGCACAGATTTATTAGGAGGCTTAGTGCATGTAGAGGTGAAGTTAGACACCCATACAGCTTCACACTCAAGTTGTTCTCCCAGTGGAAAATACTGGGGAGGGGAGCGTCGATGTACTCCTGCAGTCCAGTTACTTATCTGTCTGCTGTAAACTGTTTGAAAATGTCTCTGTTTAAATAATCCACTGGAAAAATCTGACTCAACTTTCATTTTGTGGTCTTGAATGTCACCCTAAGAATCTTCAGAAATTGTCACTGCAATGAGGTTTGAGATGTTAAATTTAACTACTTTAATGCAGACGCACAAATAGTTGAGGAATGCTATTTGGTTTTTAAAGGAAAGTACTATATTCTTTCAAGCTGCTATGGCAAAGACCATATCTACTTTGTGTATTCCCCCCCCCTTTGCCTCAATCCACTGAATGGTGGCCGTTTTCCTCTGGGTTTTTTGGGGCTTGGTTTTTTTTTTTTCTTTTTTGTGTGTGTGTGTGTGTGGAATGTCACTACTAATAGCACTAGTAGTAAAGAGTCTTTCATCTCACTTCACAGGACAGGTAGAAAGCATCTATTTATTGAATCATAAGAAAGGGAACGTCCTTGAGAAATTTGCCATTTGTCTATACAAATCATAGCTCTTACACTGTTCAGTTGCAATTTTTAGTAATGGAAATGGTATGGAGAAGCAATCAACATCAAATGCAGCTCACAGGAAATGACAGATTCCAAAGCTTTATTTTTCTTTCATACCCAATCCAACATCAAACACTCACTTTCATTTTACTTGCTAAAAAGGGGAAAGAAAAAAAAAACCAACATAAAATTAATAAAATGCACGTGAAAACCAACAGAAATGTATACAGGGGAAAATAATATTCATTTGGCTATGTCCAAAAGGTCTTGCCTCTGATAGGCAATCCCCATGACTGCTTTGAGGGTGGACTGATGCTGTCCTAAGAAATTGAAACAAGAGTAGATATGCTTTTTAAATGTAATTGTCTAGATTTCACAAAAAGTTACATTTTTATTTAGTTGCTTCACTTAGACCTAGCTTTAAGGAGCACATCTATCGCGTGGAGCCTTAGCACTAAAGGTTGCCATGTTAAAAGAGGTTTTACATCATGGACTTAAATTCTTGTATGAATTGGATGACTGTACTGTGTGAGGCCCTTGGATGATATGTTCAACAGTCATGACAGAGCAATCCCTGAATGACTACGTACACAAATGGAATCTCTGAAATGACCGCAAGATGAGAGTTAGCAAATTGAATTTAAGATCTAATGGTGGCTTCTCCGAGTACACAACTAGTTCTGCAGATTTTTTTTTTTTGTCCTTTTGACTTGCTGCATGTAAAGGCCAGCAGCTGGAGCTTATAACTCCTATTTGTAGCAAGGGGGATAATAATGCTTTGAATTAAGTCCCCAGGAAAAGGGGGAGATCCCATTGAGGAATCATTACATTGCCATTTATCTCGACCGCTGTTAGCCAAAGTTAATCCAACTGTAGCTGAATCAAAGCTTTCCTTTTAGGTCTAAAGCAGTTTTAATGAAGTGTTTTCCTTAGTAATTATTGTAAATCCACCATTTGAAGGCCTAAGTGGCTCTTTGGCCTCTCTGCATGGGGTTGAATTTCACCCACAAGGGAAGAGTAAGTTGCTTTGTCCACTTCCTTCCTTAAACTTTGGGGGTTTTTTTCCTGTCTTTTACAGAATATCATATAGATATTTTAAATGGCATAAAAATATAAAAGACAAGCATTTAAAGAAGCAGGCAATGATTAATATGTTGCTTTTCTGAAAACCCAAAGGTTAACTGTCCCATGCACCTTGGGGAAACCTTAGAAGATGTGACCCAATGAAGTGTGTGTGTGTATATATATGTAATATGTGTGTGTTTGTATATATGTTTTTTTCAAAGTCTGGTTCTGGAGCCCAGATAAAACAGTTCGGTCAAACATCTGCCTTGCTCTAGGCTGCTAAAGAATGTGGATTATTTACCCCATGGTCTTCTGGTTTATACAGGTAAGACTGCAGAATAACAGGTAGTGTGATGTGGGCATGCTGCGTGCATGACATGAAAAGTCCCATGCTGGTATGGCTGAATTGTTCACCACCTCCTGTAATTAAACTAGTGCAACTTGTGCATGGGAGGCTGTCTGAATTTAAACTTTCCCCCTTAATCTTTGTGCTTAGTGTTCTGGCTGATTGCTTTTTAGGAAACATTAGCCACAAGCGCTTAGTTAACGGGCTGATGCAGTTGGGGCTTTTGACTTGATGAAGAAATAGCTTTCGTAGTTCAAAGTATTACTTGTATCTGCTCTCCTCTCTCCCCACCGCAGAGGCAGAACAGGATGCGTGCCTGGGAAGCTGCATCTTCAAGTCGGGACTGGAGATACTAGCAAAGAGGGGCTTGCGCTAGCTGAAGCTAACACGCCTGCATGAGGTAGCTGGGGCTAGGGCAGGCCTTCTGGCTTGTTCTTTTATGAGAAATGAGCTTTAGGCAACTGGGGTGACAGCGCTTTAAGCTGCTGCAACAGCACGTTCCTGTGCTTGCCTGTCGGGCCTTATTTTGGCTTCTGAACCCTCAGGAGAGTTCGGTTTGGATTCTGGTTTCTAAATAGCATTTAGATACACAGGAGCTCCTGGAGTGGCAATACCAACCTGCAGTGCCCTGCCCTTGGTCTCGATGGGCAGCGTGAAGGCAGAGATTGCACACACGACGCACACAGATGAGAAAAGGCACAGGGCCCCAAGGAAGGAAGCACTCATAAGAACCTGCAGGTAGATGCACAGGTCAAACATCAGCGGGGGGGGGGGCTGGCAGTCAATTGGGAATTAAAGAGGGGACGAAGGCTCACAAACACCTGAGAGACTCGACAATAGAGAAACAATGTCTTGTGAATCTAAGAGCTTTCAGAAAGTAACAAATACTAGCAAGCTAAGCTCGGGGAAGAGATTTTTGCAGCTCTGCATCTGGGAAAGACCACATAAGTACTCTGTATAAACATCAGATAAAAACTCATGTGTTGGGGGGGGAATTGAATACCTTTTTTTTTTGTGAACTTCAGGGGCATCTAGCTATATATTTGATAGCAATGATTGGCACAATGTTTACCAATGTTATCAAGCGTGCTCTTACTTGTGATATAAATGGGGCTACCATAGCTCCAACACGGCACAAGGACCCACTTGTTCCCATCCCCAGGGCTCGCATTGTGGTGGGGTAAACCTAAAACAGGCAAGAAAGAAATTGGATTAGTGCAATAACAATCTGCAATATCAATATGTGTCCTTATTTTTCTTTTTTTTTTTTTTTTTTTTAATTTTTCTTCAGAGAGACCCATTACATTATCAAGGGCAGCTAGTGGGATAAGCTATGAAAAGAAAGAAAGGCTCCTTTGGGTCTCTTTTGTGCTGTTACAAATCTGCCATTTTTTGCCCCAAGTAAAGTTTTAGGGCAAGTCAGTCAAAGCTGGATGTGATTCCCCTGCTGTTTGCTTACCACCACCACCTTTCTCCCAGCTGTGCTGGGCAGCTCACATCAAAGTCACAGGATAGGCTGGGTGCTAAAGGAAGAATTCAGTTTATATTGCCAGGCCCTGTATCTGGAAAGCAGGAGGAAAGGATATTGTCTGCAGCCTTCAAGACCGCCTATTTATTTGTATCAACAGCACTTTTGTTTAGAAGGAGGAAAAAGAAAAACAGATCCCGATAAGAAACCTCCAGGTTTAGAAGAATGTGCTTTGCGTATTTTCTTTTTCACATCTCCCAAATGCCTGTGCCAAAAAACCACTTAAGCATGTATTTTGCTTAACTTTATTGATATTAACAGGACTTAATTAGATTTTAGCAAGTATACTCATGGAAGCCTTTGTTTAAATACTTTACTGGGCCAAGTTGATGGAGGTAAGGTAATTCAAAAAAGTCCAGGCATGTGGCTGGAAAGGAGATTTCCAAGTTTGGTTTTGAACATTGATTAAACTGTGAGTAGTATTGGTTTATGATATGGCTGTTGCAGCAACAGTCTTTACATCAACAGCATCCAATTCAGCACTATTAAAACGCTGGTATTTATTCAAGCCTGGTGCATGCTTAAATAATATCATGTACTATTAAAAGAAGTGTCAGGCCAACACAGGGAGCTACTTCTGTTTGCTTTTTATCACTTTACTCAATCTGCAAGGCAATACATTTAACTCCACACAATTGTTTAAAAAAGAACAACAAAAAAACCCAACAATGCATACTTGACCCACAGAACTCATGGCTCCAAAGTTGTATGGAGGACAAGCTCTCTGAAGGATTCAAACTATTTGCAGACACAACACAGCAATTTCCATTAAGTGAAAAAAAGGTATATATAACCTCATATACTACCTCATACTACCACATCAGTCCCTTAAGTGCTGGAAAAGCTTCCTTTCAGTGCTAGCCTATTTTCTAACTTTGCAGGGGTTGGGGAGGGGAAAGATTGTAGGTTTTGGAAGATGGTGGTACACAACATCCTCACAAATAACGTGTCGTAGTAGCTGGCCAACAGGTGGCTCAGGAGGGCATTCCTCTTCCACCCGCTCTTGTCACCTCCAACTAGTTTTCTGATTCCTTCTCTGATCTTGCATATGAACACAATGTGGCCAGGAAGCCAGAAATACTTAGTTCAAGGCAGGTGACTCTAACTAGTCAATAAATATAGCAGTATTCCTGGGTATAGGCAAATGGTCTTTCATGCCCCAGAGCAGCTTAACGTACTTTCAGGAGGACCCACCTCTGCTGTGTAAATGTAGATGGTGTTGAAGTTTGCTGAAACCAAGGCACGCAGCATGAAGAGAAACCCAGTCATGCCTGTGCTAGAGAGAAAGCCGTGGGGAGCACAGAGTTAGAATCACTGAACGGTGATCAGCAGAGATGCAACCTAATACATGGACTGTGCTAAGGCTTTTACCAGCTTAGTATAAGGGAAAGCAAAAGGAAAAGCTGATTGCTGACAAGTAGAATCTTTCTTTAGTCCAGTGGCAAGGCACGTTTGACAACGGGCTATTGCACATTAGGTTCCCTTTAGGCCAGTGTTAGAGGCTGGAGGGAATGATCTGAACAGGACCGTAGCGGCTCAGCTGGTGCCTTCAGCATTATGGTCAAGTCTGACTTCCAGCCTAGCCCTCGCTTTCGGTTCCCATCTAAAACTGTTGCAAGCAAATATGATGGCCAGGCTCAGTTTCAGGGAAAACTGAAAATAATAATAGCAGTACAGAGGCCAATGCCTTACTGAATTACTGTAAGCTTCCTGACAGGGGCTTATTAAGCTTAAGGGCTATTTGCAGCCTCCCACTCCAGCTCCCAAGTATTTCAGCCAGCCTCCAGGGCCAGTGGCCCACAGGGCAGGCAGCAGGGGTGTACACCACTGGCGAGCAGCCATCAGACTACCAGGCAGTTTAGAGGAAACTTCAGCTTGAAGCCATCCTGATTTTCAGTAACTGTTAAGCTCTGCCAGCTTGAGAGGGGTCTTTTCTTACACATCCTCACAAATCAACCTGATGATAATTACAGCACTCGTGGCAGCCTTTCCCTTGATGCCTTGAGCTCCTCTTGAAGTGCCTGTCTCTACAAGTTAGAGGAGACATATGTAGCATTGCCAAAAATGAAAGAAAGGGGGAAAAAAGAGACTGAAAGAAAAATAGGTCTTCTTTCTGCTGGATGTTCTTCACATCATTTTTAATTTTCCAGACAGCACTAGAAAGTAGCTAGTTGTATGCTTAGGGGAAGCCACGTGGGCTCAGTAATACAGGTGAGTTGCTCTGCACACCCCTACACCACAGCATCTGCTGCCGCAGCTTTCCCAGGAGGTGCAGGGAACCAGTCAGAGGGGTTTTCAGGTGTACAAGAATTACTGGTGACTGACTGGTGACCGGAGAATACCACAGGTACTGCCCTCTGCCCACAGCATTGCACCCTCCAACAACACCCACATGCTGAGCAAGACTACCTTGAGGTGCAGATATTAAGGAGAAGAAAGAATAGTGCTGTACATCCCATGGTGATACACAGGCTCAGGCGTCTTCCGAGGAAATTGATGCCGAGAATGTTCAAAGGATTTACTGAAGAGAAAAAGGAAAACCGTAAAATGTTAGATGAACTAACTGCAATGATTGTCCGTCTTGACAGACCTTACGCAGTGTGCCTCAAAAATACTTCTCTGCATCCCCAGCGCCTACCAAATGCTCTGCTAAATTCACAAACCCTGTAATTCCTTTCCTGTATCCAAACCCTGTAGTTTGTCCCCATGCCCCTTTTTTGTTTGTCCTTCCTCTCAGAGGATGGAGCCTGTCCTCTGAAATTGCCCTGCTGTACTACGGCAGGACACCAGTGCTGGTCCTGAGCCACGAGTAGCACAGGCAAGGAAGGCACCCGCTGGGTGAACACTGCTGGCCTGGGTGGTTTTGCTCCCTCTGGCCACGGCCCAGCCAAACACGGGGGCCCAGAGTGGGCCCCGTTGAGTCCCCCCAGGAGCCAGGAGCCAAGCAGGCACCTGGGTGCATCACTGCACTGGTCCCAGCCCAGCTGCACCTGCAGGATCCAACACCCGCTTGCTTTGTAGCTCAGTTGCCGAGACATGAACCAGGGAAAACGTTCACACACACCCCACACCCCCCCCCCCCCCGGTGTGTTGCAATACTGGACCCATGCACAGTGCCAAGTTCTTTCCAGGGTGCCACGTGTGTGCCTCTGGGCCATCCTGCCGTCCCCCAGGGCTCCCCGGCAGGCTGCACCAGGAAGCATTTTGGTTTGCTGCGGGTTCCCTGGGCACTTAGCTGTCTTTTGCTGTAGCACTCGGCACAGGACCTGCTCCTGAGGCCACCATCTCTTTGAAAGTAGGGCACTTGTGTGGTGCATTCAGTTACATGATATTTGCAATCCTTGCTTTTTTACGACTTTCCAAAAACTACATGTCTGGGAATTTGGGAAGGCAGGCTTGGTCTGGTAAGTTGGGAGCAATTTCTCCTGGAATCTAACCACAGCTGTTAGTACGTACTGACTGCAAAGGAGGTCTTTGGCTCTGCTGTTGGAAGGACCTGTGCCAAAGTTGAATTATTCACCTGGGGAGCAATGCCCTCCCTTGCCACCAGCTCATGGCCTGTGTCCCAGACCTGCATTTGAAGACCCTGTGCCTGGCGCCTGCCAGCAATGCTGGGGACATTTTGACCTATGGCATGTCACTAAATGCATGCAAAGCTAAAAACTTTGCAGCGAGTATTGGCTGGCTGTAAAAAGGGAACGGCAGGGCAGGAAGGAGAGAAGAGGTTACGTGCGATCTCTCCGACTGTGCTGATGAGCATGGTCTGGTAGGCAGCAGGCCCGAACAAGTGGCAGTGGCAGGGGCTGCGGCTCTCCTCGGAGTCATCGCCAGGGTCCTGGACCGGTGGTGCTGCGGAGCTGCAGACAAGGTCCTGCTCCAGTAACTCGGCGCTGGCCAAGATGACACCGTAATAAGCGAAAGCTATGCCAAGCCTGTCAGGGGAAAACACTGCAGTGAGCGACGGCAACAACGGGGAAGGTGAGGAAACTGAAAGGCAGCATGTTTTGGGTGCTCTGTGACCCCTGCTGCGCACACCAGCTCCGCATGATGGATCCCCTTAGCCTGAGCCTGGCAGTGATTTGGCTCCCACCAGGTCACTGGCCACCCACCCACGGCACAGCACTACCACCTATGTCCATGCACCTCTCTTCCTTGGAGGACCCCCCCCCGCCTCATAGCTTGTCTTTTTGCTTGCCCCTTAGGGCTGTTTCTTGCTCTGCAGCAGGTGACCTGCTGCGGTCATGCTGGGGAGAGCGTGCCTCTTCCCTCACGCAAGGCTGTAAGTGGAGACATTTCCAAACCACCCATTCCCAGAGGACCAGGGATTCTCAGCATCAGGCTGCGATGCATGCAGCTCACATGAAGCAACTGTCCAGGTTTTGGGGTTTTTTTTTCAGTCCTTATCCTTTCTGCCCAGGGATTTCTGAAAGGAGTTTTCATTAACTGGCTGGAGAGGCTCACATTGCACCCTGGCTGGCTGTCAAGAACACAGCATCGGTGATGGCAGCCTGGCTGTGTCATTATCAAGTAATTCAGCACACGCCTAATCATAAGCAGGCCGAGAAGTAATTTTCACTTTTTTATCCCCCCTGGCAGTTTCAGAAAGAGCAGCAGAATCTGGGCTAGGAAACGAGCTGCCTGGAGAGGTGGGGGATGCTCGGGGCACGGGGAGGGCGGGAATGCAAACCCAAGAACACGCCAGTGACTCCTGGGGGGACTAGGAGAGAAAGAAGAATTAAAAAAAAAAAAAAAAAAGATATTTCATAATGCTCATACAAGTTGAGGGGGAAAAAACATAAAAAATTCAAGGCCTGACTTAGCAACATTTTGGGTCAATGAGTTCCCACGGACCCATTATTTATACATTTACATTCCAGAGAGCAAAGTCAATGAAACATATATTACCCTTGCATACAGCTACCAGGAACGTTGCATATGAAACCTACCTCTCTTCAATCTTAATTTTCCCTGGCCAGTGGCACTGGGAACGGTTAATGAGTTTCTGTTGGAGCCCTATTTCAGTGATACATTGGCTGGCCTGGAGAGGTGGTGCATTTCTCCTCCTCTCGGGAAGAACAAGTTCACACCAAGAAGGGAAGCGGAGCTGCGGGCACTGCTGCTGCACGCTGCAGGCAGGCGTGGGCTCTCTCCTGCAGCTCTCGTCTGGCTCCCACGCCACCTCCCCTGAGCCGCCCTGTCCTGAGGAAGGACTCGTGGCACCCTGCACCATCCTGGACGTCCAGCCTTTTTCTGCCTATGTTAACACCAACTGACACAGCGTATCTGAGATCAGGGCACGCCTATGGTGACCTGTGCCGGCAGAGTCAACGGGAGACTTCTGCTCCCTGCACACGTTCAACTGAGAGAATGAGCTGATAAGCAAGAGGAAAAAAAAAAAAAAAAAAAAAAGAGTTTTTTTACCATATGATCCATATCTGCAAAGTGGTTCTGAGGTACTTGGGGTGGATGAGGTCCTTGAATCTTCCTCTCCTTTCCTGCAAATCGTTTGATAGAAATACAAGTTTTTAAAAAGGCATCTTTTATACAAGGGCGAGTGTTCTGCGGCAGCAGCTGGCACCCCAGGCCCCCCTGCCCTCTCCCGGGCTGCCGATGGCACAACACTGACACCACAGCACCCCGTCAGCCCTCCGGAGAGGAAAGCCCCCGTTCCCAAAGGATGCCCACAGGAGGACATGCTGCAAAAGATGGCAGGGAGAAGAGAACACCCTGAGCACTTCCAGCCCCCACGGGGTCCCCCAGCTCCCGGCAGCCTGGCCCCAGCATGACAGTCACGGTGCTGGAGGGGGACCTGGTTGCTGCTGGGGCTGCTGGCAGCTCCCATTGCTCCACGTGCCTGTGGAGCAAAGTTTGTGGCCACGTACATCTTGCTGGGAGGCCGGAAATGGCAGTGAGCAGAGACAAGCAGGCACTGGGGGGCCGTGCCTGCCCCCTGCTCCCCGAGAGCCGGCAGCTGCCCCAGCATCCCACCACCGAGGGGAGACGAGTTCACAGGGAGGGTTTGGGTTGCCTTTATTTTTATTTCCCTCACCATTGGTTCAGCCTGAGAGGGTGCACAACTAACAAAAACCCTTCCCACAGCCAATGTGGGTCCATTACATAAATTCAATTAAACTACAGGGAAGCTTTAATCCTAATTAATTCCAATACAATAGCCCCGTCTTGCATGAATTGCTAAGGACAATGCTTGGTGCCTGTGGGATTGAATAAGCAGCAAAGAGGTCCAGGAAAGGGATTTAAAAGAGCTGGATAATAATTTTGAGGCCCCGGACAATAGTTTTGTCCAATCTTCCTCTCTTGGGTGTCAAAGGAGCCGCCTGAATAAGTCCTCCCGTCCTGCAGTCAGCAGGGCCCAGACTGGGGCTAAGGGGGAGCAGCCTGGGGGGGCCCTGGCCCCCAGCTCCTCTCCTGCCCCGCCTGCAACACCCACACGTGCTTTTGGGCATTTTGGTCCTGTAGTGATCCACCCCTGAGCTGCTCAGCTGCTTACAGGTGCACATGGCGGTGGCTCTAAAATGGCCTCTCCTGCTTTGACCCTCTTCTGCTGGTCCGTGGCTCCACACTCCGGGACCTGGGGTGCTGGGACCCAGCGGACAAGCCCGGCCGGGGGCTGGGAGAAGCCTCTGGGAGCTGTGGGTTGACCTCATGGCAGGGACCCTTGCAGCCTGACCGGCCACAGCCCTGAGAGGGACCGTGAGGGGCAGGTCCCAGGCCTCACGGCACAGGGGACACCCCTGGGGGATGGATGGGCAATGAGGAAGAATGCCCTTTGCTGGGGAGCCATGTTTGTGGTAAAGGAAGCAAATCTTTTCTCAGCACGATATTTTTCTGAGCTAACACAAAGCATGCGAAAAAAAGCAGAAAACCCAATTCCATTTGGAGGGCCAAGATTACTGGCTCTCCAAAAGAAAAACGACATCTTCATCATCACATTCAATCGTCGTTTGGAAAGCAACCAGGCGAGGAGGGGGAGAGAGGCAGAGCGAGACGTGCTTGGCACTCCCGCTCCCTCCCCAAACCCCAGATGCCGTCAGCCCCGCCGGGACAGAGGGACCGGGCAGCGCCGCAGGCTCGGCTTACCTTGGCGGGCTCCCTCAGCACCCCCTCGGGCATGGCCGCCCCGTTCATCTCGGCTATCCTCCGCAGCGTGGCCAGGGCAGCCGCCACGTTTCCTGTGGACACGTTGTACCGTGCCGACTCTGGGATGAACTGAAAGCGGAGCGGTGTCAGAAAGCCTTCCCGCACCTCTCTGTCCACGCAGCCCTACTCACGGCTTCCCGTCACGCCGGGGAGCCCGGCCAGGTTAGCACGGGGCACCGCCTGAGCTGGAGCAGCCCTCTGCCTGTCCTCCTTCCCAGCCATGCCCCGCGCACCCCTGCGTGTCCCAGCTCCCCGTACCCCGTGTTGGGGGGCTCACCCCGCCTGACAAACCCATTTCTTGGTCCAGTTCCCAGGGGTCTGCTACTGAGCCGTCTGTGGCAAGCACTTGTGAGAGGTGGAAGCCAAAAACACAGGTTTAACAAAAACAACCCTTAATTAATTGAAATTCTAAAACAGGATGAGGCACGTGTCACTTACTTAAGCAAATGACTTGGAAGACTCAAAAAGGCCATTAAAAAAAAGGAAGACACGGATGAAATTTAGGAACAAACTCACTCATCACTAGGACTTGCAGCGTTCACCCACACCTGGTGCTCTTTCCAAAATAAAATACCTTTTTATTAAATGATGGCTCTATTAAATTATAAACAATTACATCTGTATCACTGAAATATGAATTAAAGACTCCTTCTTTAAAGGTATGTATGCTGACTGTGTCTTTTTTTCTTCTGGACTAAAAACTTTTGCTACCCATTTTTTTCTGGCAAAAATAATCAGGGAAATCAAACGTCAAAGTTATACGAGCGGACGTTCACAGCAACCTTGCATTTGACTGCCCAGGTAGCACCCCAGGTGGTCTTGTGCATTTGTTCAGCTGCAGGAAGGGCTTCACATCTGCACAGCTTGCACCAGCCCCAGCTTAGCACTGCGGCGCCCACGAGCACTGTAAATAGGGATTTTCCACATCACTCCTCGCAAATAAGATGGTCCTCGTGTCTGAGGCTGATATTTCTGAAGCATGAGTAAACCTGGGGAAGCCGCAGTTGACCCTGACACCCATTTGCTCTGTGAACACATTACTGAGGCTTCTTTCCTCAGCCCTAGGAAATGTGAAGACTGAAGAGGGTGTGCTGTGGCCAGCACTAGACTGAAGATACTACTTGTGATTTTTTGCATACCCTGCCTAGCCTGTCTTCTTCTTGATGCCTGGCCCATCACCACAGTCCCCGGGTGCTGCTGGCAGCCTGGACACTGGAGCCTGTGGTGCTGGAGGGCTATGGGAGGGCAGCAAAGCCAGAGGCTTTGCAAAGCAAAGCAAAGCCAAGCCATCTCCCGCAGGGTGACATCTCCCCAGCAGCTGGTCTACAGCCTCCCCAGGCCATCAGGGCCTTCCCAAGCCGCCCAGGTGAGAGGGCTGCAGCGGTGAAAGCAGGACACAAGGACAGCCCCAGGCTTGCGGGGGGTGGAGGGCGATGCCTCTTGGTGCCTGGAGAGATGCCAGGCCGGTGGCGGTGTGGCGGGGAGCAGGGAGAGGAGTTCCTCCTACCTTGAACACCAGGATGAGAAGGATGCCGGGGATGGAGGCGATTCTGATCAGCCACCGCCAGCCGATGGTTGGGTTCACCACCGATGCCAGGCCAATGATTAGCAGGGATCCTGCCAACCAAAACACCTTTGCAAGGGAAAGGAAGGGGTTAAAACATGAACACATGGCAACGGTTTGTTTATTTCTTCCCTTCTGGTCTGGTTCCATGGATAGGTGGGCATCTGCTGGGGAGCGCTGCGGTTCAAACCAAGCCATCCCATGGCTGTCTGAGAAGCTGAGCTTGGGTTGAAGGAAAGAGGGAAAGACAAGGATTTGGGGAGGGACGGCTGAAGATAGTCTTGATTAGCTCCAGATGAAAACAGATAACTTGCTGTGGCTACCATTGTACTTAAAGCCACTTCTTTTGTCCTTCCAGTCGCTTCTCTGCTAATGCTCCTGCCAATGAATTTTCCTCTTGTCTAAATCTCTGCAGGGAAGCAGCAGATTTACAAGCACCGAAGGCAAAACCAGGCCAGATTTCCGCTGCTGGAAGTTGGTGGGTCTCCAGTAGACTCAATGCCAAGTTATACCAATGGAGAATCTGGCCCCATGATCTGCAAGTACATTCCTCCCCAAAGTTCACTTGTTGCCATTAGGAGACGCCTCCCTTTCCAGGGGACCACCCAAGGGAGCTCAGCAAACAAATACATAAAAGCCACAGCAAGTTCATGAGTAATCTGTGGGCAGAAATAACAAATTTCTGGTGAGAAATACAAGATTGTTCTTTTTTATAAACCTTTGTGTTTCTGATGACACTTTGGTAATGAAGCCCTGGGATCAAACAGAGAGTAATGAAAAGCAAATTATCCCTGCCACCAAGACCATACACAAACACTTCTGGTTCAAGTCAGACGAATTCGTGTGCTCGATGAGGCCTCCACAGATCATTTGCACATGCAGCAAGTGCCCACTGCAGAAATCTGGAGTAAGCAACAACCCCAGTCACGCTTGCTGTGGTCTTTGCCCAGCAAGCGGTCGCAACCCTCCCAGAATGTCTCGGGCTGAATTTGGGACTATCTATGCTAGCCCTATCCTGCGCAAAGCCCCATGCCATCCCTGAGCAGGGACAGGGAGAGGCGCAGATTAGGACCGCATCTGGGAATCACCTCGTTAATCACTTGTTATTAAACAAGTCCAAAGAGAGGAGAGGATGAGCCCAGGCCCAGAGGGGGCCAGTGGTGCCGCTAGCCCCAGGGCTTGCCAGAAAGCCCAATGGCACCGGCCCCGTTAGAGCAGGCAGCACCGTTATCAATAGGGCAACTGAGAGGCTGGGTGTCAGCCATCACTCAAAGTTCCCATGCAATGTTGGAAGCATCCAATTATTTGAGAAGAAATTGCCTCTTTTCTGCAGGCAGCTGCCTGTGTACATCTTCAATAACGCAGACGCCGCACTCCAGGGCGCAGGAGGCAGCAAGCACTCGCTCGGACCAAGGTAAGTGCGAACAGGCTGGCAGAAAGGCTGACGTGCTGGAGACCTGGCTTCCAAACAGCAGCAGGACAAATCTCCCGGGACTTGGGGCTAGAAGAAACGGTAACGTGCTCACTCTTACCTGAGATAAGGGCAACATGTATCCTCGGTATCTGGTGGGCAAAAATTCCGTTTTTATGATAAGCCTATTGAAAAGGGAAAAAAATGCAGAAATACAGCAACAATAAGAATTTCTACACTAATCAAGCAGCAGTTCAGCTCAGCTCAGTTAGTGCTGGACGTTGCTGCCCGTAGGCAGAGTGAGTGACCACCCCTCTCCTACCGCTGAGCACCCAGAGAAGGGACCCACGCTCAGTATGCCTCCCACTTGGGCAGGCACCAAATTACACGCGAGGGAGATGCACGGCATGAATCCTCTCCAGGCCAGGGCTGTAGGATACAGGCAGGTGTTCCTGTGCACCAGGAAACCTACGGGAAGGTCCTGTGGGGCGACTGAGGTGTCAGCACAGGCACAGAGTACATTTGTAGGGCTGGACAATTTTTAGTGAATCATTTTTTCATTAGATAAAGAAAACAGTCCATTCCTCTTTTTATCAAATGGTTTGATAGCCCTTGGGGGAGGGCCTGGCACTGGCATCTCTCAAGCTCACAGGTGTGAATTGTGCTTCCTTGGCAGAAAAGAGAGAGAGGGAGGGAGAGACCCACATTGGCTCCTTCTATCTCAGTGTTTTATAAAATGTGCAATTTCCCTCCATCCTCATTAGGCTCTTTAGCAGCCTCCGTGGCCAGGGAACAGGGGCCCTCCTGCAAAGGAGGCATCTCCGGGAGCTCGGCAGATGCACAACCCGGGTGCCTTCTCCTCCCAACAGCACCTATCTCCCTCCCATCCTTTGCTTCAGCAAAGGGGTCTCGGGTCAGTGTGACCAGCTGTGGGCTTTCCTGCATGGGCAGCACAGAGGTTTGAGGAACCACAGAAGATGCTGAAATATTGCATTTGTTTGCCTGAGAGAGTTGAACGAAATAATTTATTTTGCCAGGCTCCTAGTGAAGTGGTTGTTAATATTGTGAATTTCTCCTCTCCCCCTCCTCTCCCTTTCTGTCCCAACAGGGCAGAAAGTTTCATTTAAGTGGAAATGTTTTACATCAGTTCAAGAAGAATTTGCTACTTAAGCAGAATTGTTCTGACTTTTTTACAAGGAAGCAGCCTTTGCTCATCTGTTACCTGTCTAATTGTTTTTATAATATATGTGCTTAATAATCCCTCTGTCACTGGCTTAACGTAAACCAGCTGCCCCCTCTATTCCTGAGCTCGGGAGTCCTTGGGAACCGTAATTTAGGTCGATCAACCTGGACTCAGTGAAATTACAGAACGGCACTTTGTTTTACGGCGATGTGGGAATTTGTGGGAATTTGTTTTAAGGCGACGTGGGAATGCCATGCCCCTTTCCACTTCCAGCCCCCGTGGAGGCCCCTTCCCTGCTGTCTGCTCCGGGTCGCAGCGCAGCCGCGGCTTATGGGGCTCAGTGCCAGGGAAACCGGGCACTCCGCCATGGTCAGCCAAAATGAGCTGAAGGGCCTTTCTTGCTGTAAACCCAGACACTCAGCCCTTCCAGGTCCGGGGGTGTCTCTGCTAAGCTCTCTGTGAAGGCTGGCTTGCCACGATGCGCGAGGCACGGCCTTACCCTTGCGCGTGGCCCGACACGCCACCTCCTACCATGGCCCGCAGGAACACGAACCAGATGTAGGACGGGGCAAATGATGTCAGCAGGGAGAAATAGGCTGCCCAGAGGAACGAGAGCAGCAGAATCTGCAAAAGGGGCAAAATTAGGGTCATCAAACCACGGGCTCAGCCAGGTGCGTGCCTGCCGTGGGGCTTGGGAAAAGGACGTGCAGCCCTGGGTGCTCACTCACCTTCCAGCGGCCATACCTGTCGGCCAGGAGCCCGAGCACTATGCTGAAGACCATGTAGCCAAAAAACACCATCTAAGGGGAATTGAAACACAGCTGTGGAGGGCCTGCTCCTAGCAGCACCAGGCGGCTCTGCTCTTCGAACTGTGGGTGAGTTTCCAAGCAGCAGGATGAACTGCAGTGCCCAGAGCGAGGTGGCTTTCAGGGGTTGACTTCCTCCATGTAGGCACTCACTGCTTCAACCCTCAAAGCTGCGGGCTGGATAGCAAGGACTTCAAAATAAGAATATGGAAGTGGGGGCTTGTTTTGGCACTACAGCTCTGGGTGCAGACGCGTGCTTACATCAACTCGCTTTCTGGTTTTCTGCAGTTGTGGTACTGTTCTTGTCCCTGAGAGGAGGCCCTAGGAATTTATTTGGTCCACTGGGAAATGTACTTTACAAAGCCCGTGGTGGTGCCCTGGACAATGCCCACGTAGTGGATGACCTGCATGGGAGGAACACAAGTCACTCACCGTTGTCACTAAAGCCACCTGCCAGTCTTGAAGCTGCCACTCACATTGGATGAGAGGGGACACAACAGCTATTAGCATGATCTCCATGGCTTCGGCCACCTTCAGGAAGGAGTGTGCACATTAGCAAGAAAGGAAGCCACAAGGAGCCCACAGTGGAAACTCGCTCAGTCCCACCAAGCCTGCAGCCATGGCAGTCTCACCGCGTCAAAACAGCCCTGTGAAGCTGTGGTGCCTCGACAGTGGTCTGAGCCCTGTGCCTCATCTGGAAGACGAGCACTTGGGACCAGAGAGAGGAGGGGAGAAAGGTGCACCTAGAAAACAGGAATCTAGGTGCACTGTGTATCTAGGAAGGCTGGAAAGACTCATCCGTTGCAGAGGAGACTCTTACGCAACTGTGCTAGTGAAAGGTCTTCAACTATCTCTGGAAACCAAGCTGCTTGGTTAGGTACCCAGCTGTGAATTCAGGCATCTAACACAAAGATGACCTCTTAAAACTGTTTTTCATTAAAAACTTCACTGCTCCATTGGCTGTTTGCCCCAGCAGCTGGCTTCAGTTAAGAAATGAGCCTATTGTTTACACATAGTTAGAGGGTTTAACACCTCAGCTGCAGTGATCCTCATGGAAAGGTCCCCATCGCATCTTTACACCAGCCTGGCCTCAGGCTTGTGCCCCAGGTCCCAGACCAGATACACCATTAACCCAAGACCCTGGCAGTTACGAAATTTTTCAGGTAGCCAAGGGCGAGAGGAGCGCAGCCCTCCCGTGCCAGCTTGCACAGGGTTTGGGTGCCCTGGGGATGGCATGAAAAATGCTGTTGGGAGGCTGAACCTAACCCTCAGGTGCTATTGAAGACGCGCTCCGTCAGTGCTGCCCTGGTGCTCCAGGGCAGGAGCCAGGCCAGGATGCTCTGGCCCAACCCGCTCAGCTTTGCTCTGAAATAGATCTGATACCAGTTGTGGCCAATATCGATTTTGGCCAAAGATGACAACAGCAGAAATCCTGCTTGAGAAAGTATGTGTGAAAAAAATGGGCTGCAATATGTGCCCGTGGTGCTTATGGCTGTTATTGCACAGTAATAAGGAAAATGAGCATTTTTTCGGGCCCGTGGAGATGGCTGCAGACACCTACCCCAGTGCTGCCCATGATCAGGAAAAGCGCAATGTGGAACCTCCCGAACCCAATGGTTTCCACAGCTTCTTCCACCGTAAATGTCTTCTGCCCTGAAGACCAAAGGGAAAGAAAGACAGAGACAAAAAAACACGTCAGCAGTCAAATTGTACCTCCTCTTTATGTAATGTGAATGTTTTTCATGCTGCTGTGGGACCGCACCAGGAAAAAGGCTGGAAACATCTACCAGTTGTGTGTCCACTGACCAGCCCTTGGGCACGCTGGTGGCCGGGCACGTCAGGGTTTGCTGAAACAGCAGCCAGCAGGGGAGAGGGCAAGCTGGGCATGGGGGAAGGACAGCCTCGCCCCCCTGGGGCTTTTAGAGCCTTGTCCCACGTTACCCCAGGTGCTTCAGAAACCCATGGCTGGGACTGCATCTGGGCAATGGTCTGCTCCCTTCCTCTGCCCAAACTGTGGCAGGGCTCAGCCCCGCTGCGCCCTTGGGGTACGGGCCCACTCCTGGCATGGGCGGTGTGAGCTGGGGGCTGCCCCAGCCCCGCAAGGCGAGCACAGCTGGGAGGTCTGGGCTCAGTTTCATCTCCTAAGCCTTTATTCCTGACTTCCCCCCCAGCCCCATTTCAAGAGCAAACAAACCATCTCAAGATCAGGGCTAGGATGACTTTATAAACAGACCTGGCAGAAAGCTTTCAGTATATGTAAACTTTTAAGCACTTATTTAGGTAAAGTCATAGCTGCATACATTTTTCTGTCAGGCCATCTATCTCCCATCTAAGTCATCTCAAACCCATCAACATTACCTCTGAAATGGAACAGAACTTACTGCAGGATTTCAGGAGAAAATACTTTATTTTTTTTGCAAACGCAGAACTTTTCTTTTTATGCTTTTCTACAATTTTTTTCACTTTAAAATGTTTTTGAAATAGAATATATTTTTCTTTAAAAAAAAATTATCCAAAATGAAAGAATCCTTGAGTTACCTATACAATAAAATATTTACACAAAGCAGAGGCCTGAGAAAAACCAAGCCAGCCAGCACTTCCCACCGCGGTGGGTAGCAGCCACCAGTCTGGTACCTGTGATGGGAGAGGAGCAGTGTGAAGCTGATGCTTGTGGCTCCATGTACAGAGTTTTTAGGTAGCTGGAGTGCCAGGTCTAGGGACCCACCCTCTACCCTGGCTAAATGAGGACCCACATTTCTAGTCCTGCCAGTACAAACCCACCTTTTGGGGGTTCTTGTCTCTCCGGGTGGATTTCCTCCAAGCCAATAGCATTTTCTGCCTCTTTTGGTGCAATAGCCATCTCAGCTCCTGCTGGGGTCCACCGTCACTGTCAGGCAAGGCTGGGATTTAACTGTGAAACCTCTGGACAGTCACAAAGCCATCTGAGCAATAAGCCAGCAAAGCAGCATCCCACGCTGGCATGGGAACATTCAGATATGCTCAAGCATGGGTTTGTTTCAGGCAGCTATTAGGACACGTCCCTTCCCAGAGTGGTTTTTTGTGAAAAATACATAGAAACATCACAAGGCAAGTTAGTTGAACTGGCAGAGGTCAGTCATCGCATTGCACTGGATGTTTTTATGGGAAGTCCAAGAACTGCCTTAGGGAAGACCGGAGGCCTGCTAACACAAGAGAGCGTGTGATGACTTCCCTAGCCCGGACTGAGTGAAATGCAGAGGCAGCCAAAAGATGCTGCATCTCCAAGAGCCAAGACATACATGACTGGCAGCAGGTTGCCCCTGTTGGAGGCAGAAATTGCTGCCCCTCGGGAGCCAGGGTCGAGTGAGAAGAAGAGGTGCTGCACTCTGTAATTGCTCAACCTTCTGAGAGCATGCACTGACACAGAGCCAGCGGGTAGGAAGAGCCGTGCCAAGGAGCCCGGTGGCCCAGCCTACGTCCCTAACCCTGGCTGCCCTGGGATGGTGTGGCCAGCGAGCGGCAAGCACCAAACTCCTCCTCACCCAGTCTGCACCTTGCCAGCACAGCGCTTCCCACTGCAAACCTGATCCTCTGCCTCACCCCCCGCTGTGCTAATCCCCATCTTCTCAGGTCAGCAAGAAACACAGCCGTGCATTCTGGATTGCAACAGGGGTTTCTGGTTTCCAACGCTAGGTCCTTGGCCTGATTACAGCTGCTTTTCCTGGTCAGAAAAACTCATCTAAATCCCACAGCAGGGATTAAGCACACTGCTTGCTTTAACCCACAAGCTTTCCTGCCAAGTGCACGCTCAGACGCAGGGGAGGGGGGGAGGCTCAACCCATCTTCAATTTCACGACACCCTCTCCTTCGATGGCCTCCCTCCAGGGGTGCTGGGCTTGGCCCAGGCAGCATTCACAGCCACCCAGCAGTGATCGGGGAGGCTGCAGCAGGGTGGGAGCTTGAGAGAATTAATGACCGAGAACATCTAATGAAAGATACAAAATCCCAGCTGAGATAGAGGGCAGCACAAACACGGAAAGCACGGAGTTACAATACTCCCAGGCAGGATACCTTAAAAGCATTATACTGAAGTACAGTTATAAGGAGGTTTAAGGGCTAATGGCAGATTAGTCAGTTGGGTCACATACACTGACCTTGCTGTTACAGATCGTTACAGTCAGCATCCAAGACGATGCGTAGGATATTGCTTACAACTGCCTTGGAGGCAGCGATAGCTGCCAGCAGCACACAGTGCCGCCAGCTGACCACATTGGCCACCAGCTATGGACCACTTCCAAGTGGAACTGCCTCAAGAGCAACCAAACAATGTTCCTGGAAGAGCCCGTGAGAAGAGGTAAAGCTTTACTGTGTGGCTGAATCATAAAGAGCTTTGCAATAACAAAATCTGTGGGCCTCTTTTTCTGTTCCTTTGTGATTAGGGACCTGCAAACACATTCTGCCCTAAGCTGCCACATCATGCCTGTGTCTGGTTAAACAGCCACTGTACTCCAAAGCCCATGGCTGGCACAGCCCAGGCACTGGCAGGCCAGGCTGGTGCATGTCCAGGGCAAGGATCGAGCCCTGGGCCCTTGCCCACCCCAATGTGAATGCCTGATGCTGGGATACTCTGCTAATTTTTGCTGAGAGGCGCTCGAGTGTTTCATTGGCACTCACCCTCTCTGGGCCACTTGCCACCATCCTGGGAAGTGCTGCAGCTCTTCCAGAAAAGGGACGAAACCCCAATCCCCTGCGTTGCTGTGTTGGGACCCCTGGTGAGGCTCAGGTGCTCAAGCAGAAGGGTGCATTGCCACCTCCGACACCCCACAGTAGCCAAGACACCCCAGAGGCATCAGGATGGCAGATAGCACCTATGGGAGACCCACACTGCTCTCAAATAGCAGGGGGTGAGCAGGTGGGATACCTGCTGTAGCATCTCAGATAACGCCAGAAACCTGTGCAGGCACCTGCATCCCCCTCTCTCCAGGGTATTGGGGCAGCTGGAGCAAAATTCACTCATCCATGAGCTGACAAAAAGCCACTGTTCAGGTAAGTCCCTGGCACTGTATGCTCTGCTCTAGCATTTATGTCCAAAAGACAGAGATTTAGATGCAACTCTTCAGCAAACCCCCTAATTGTTCCTACCAAACCCACAGTTTGCTCATCCCAAATATTTGCAGCACTGTTTGCCCTGATGGAGTAGCTAGGGTCTATCACACCTCTTCAGGGAGGCACAGGTTTCCTGCTATTTGTAAATCCCACTGAAAATACTAAATGCCAATTACATGGGCCAAAAGAACAGCGTTGACAAAGCTGCTGCTGGCAGGGAAATTAGCCATCTTCCATCCGAAGGGAGCAACCAAGAGCACAAGGAAACTGCTGCTGGGACCCGGCAACAGGATGCCGTGACCCCACACTGGAGGGCTTGCAAGACAGCAAAGGGCACATGATGTGCAACGCTGCTCATGAGACCAGCTGAGAAATTTTGTCAGTAAAGTCAGAGAGCTTCTGCACGTGACTTACGAATGATCAGATACCCCCACTATTAAGCCAAGGCTTGATTAGATATTTTTTCCTGGTTTTTTGAGTGAAGCTTCCTTACCTCTGCAATGTCTCAGGCGCGGAGGTGCAGACCTTTCCTCTTTTCCGGCTGTTTCATTCCCTTCTGCTATTTTCTTTTTACAGTGTTGACGGTGCTGTGGGTTTGGGATCCAGCTCCCAGGAGTCGGGTTTCCTCCTTGCCGGGCACAGGCGGGTCCCTCTCCACCCACCTCCTCCCCCCAGAAGCAGGTGCTGCAGGCAGGGTGCTGCAGTGCTGACCTGTGCTGGTCCCATGGCACCTACACGTCTTCCACAGGGGCTGCCCACCACAGGGACGACCCTAGGGAGATGGAGGGAGGGCACTGGGGAGATATCCCTATTACTACACCAGCAAGATTTTAGCTGACAGGTTTCAAGGACAGGTCCCACAGCACCAGCGTCCATGGAAGAGGCCTTTGCTAACCCCTGCAAAGCCATGAGCAGCACCTGGGTGCTGCAGCCAACAGCCCCCCTCAAGCCAGGCAAAGCCAACTCAGGTGCCATCACCATGAAGAAAATGAGGCCTGTTTATCTGCTTCATCCTTCTAAGTGTCCTGACTGAGTACCAAACTGCAGGGAGCATTCGTGGCTTAAATTGCTGCCATGACCCTGACCTTACCATGCAATGAATCTCTGTGCTACAGGTTGGGTTGGCCAACGAATCTGAGCTACGATGGGTATGTGCTCTTGACTAGGAGTGTATATGTCAACCTTTACTACTCAAGTGTGTTTGTGTTGACTCTAGTTTCTCCCAGTGAAGTTGCTGGGAGGTTTTTTGTCTCTCATCCATGAGGGTTCCCAAAATCCTTCTCTTTTGAAATACGTACACTGAGCTAGCAACAATGCTGCAATAGTTTTATCAAAGCATGTAATTCCCACACTTGAATCTCATGCTTCCAAGCATCAGGAAGACATTTGCTACCAGCCAACACATGCTATTTCACAGCCTTATTTTCCTCTTAATAATATCTGATATTCAGCTACAGCTGTTATTGGCATCTGGATGCATGCTCCGGGCTGCCACATCCATACCGTTATGTTTTCATTGCAAAAACTCAGACAGGGTGCGTGCAATCACAGGCAGGTACAGATGTTTTGGCATTCCAGCTTCCCAGCACAGAAGGGAAAAAATGACCAAAATATCAGTGAAATTCTCAGCCACAGAGATATGCTTTCAGGCCCAGGTGTTTGGGATTGAACAAAGGGTTGCTATGCCTATTGGTTTTTTTACCCACCTCATGATATTCTAGTTATTTGCCATGGAAATGCAAAGACTGGTCATAGTGAAGCATGAACAGAAACTTCTGCATGTGTGAAAGCTCCAGGAGAAACAAGAGAGCAAGGGCAAGAAGGAAGGTCTCCATGTTGGTCAAGGACATGACAGAGAGCCATCACACAGGTAAACACTGAGGAAAATGCTGTTTGCTGCAGAAGCCCAAGGCTGAGCTCCAAGAAACTGTTGACTCCTTAGGTTTATGAAAGCTCAGTCCAAAAACTAGTTCATCATCATCAGTCCAGAGGACCCAAGAGACTAGACAAGAACTCGATACCTGGCTTTCCTCATCCTCCGTGTCACCAAAGTCATCCTGGCAGGAGGGCCTGGCAACACACAGCAATGGCTCTTGTGAGAAGGAATAAAAAACCCAGGAGAGCATGAGTGTGAGCGACTGAAATCCATTTGACTGACTTTGTTATCCCTTTCCCTTTGTACATGGTCATTCACTGAATTTTTTTATATTAATTTTCTCCAAATTATATAACTCATGTCACCAGCTCTCAGAAACAGACACCTTCCTAGCAATGGGATGAGCTTTGGATCCAGAGGCACCCATTCCTCCCTAGGCACCGACCCTGAGTCCGCCCCAGAGGGGCACGCTGAGATCCTGACTTGGGAAGAGTTCCCGGTCAGGTAATTGGAAGTCACATCTCCTCCAGCAATGAGTAAAGTCCAGATAAGGGCACCAGGGTGTTAAGCCAAGGTCTACTAGTCTGTAACGGTGATCTCTGCTGGATCTGACCACATCTGGTGGCCACATTCACAGCATCAGCTAGAAAACACGGTCCCGTTCAGCTTAGCAGCTGTGCTGTGGAACGGGCAGTCACTGCTCTGCTCCAAAATCCCCCTCATCTTCTGCAGGAAAACCTTTTAAAAACAAGGCGCTCTCTGGAACATTTCTGGGTTTTTAAATAAGTCTTAAAAACAACCCAGATGAAAGCCAGGGCTCTCCTCAAAGTGTATAAGAACAGCCCTTTCTCTCAGCAATTTTTCATCTGAATGCTCCCTGATTGTAAGTGGGCTTGGTCCTCGTGTGGAGTGGGGAAGTGCCGTCCCCGTATCATGAATGCACAAGTGAGCCACAGGCTCTGCTGCGTTATTCAGTTGTGCACAGAAAGGGAGATCTGAATGCAGAATTAAGCCAAACGTTTGAATCGCTGTTCGGTACAGTAAACAACAGACCATCTTGTCACCTGCAGGATAACTTGTTTTTCTTGCTTGAAATGTAAACCTCGGACAAAAAGCAAAACACCAAGAAGCTCTAAAAGGAACAGATATTCTGTTTCAGGTTATCACCTCCTCAGTTACACTGCAATCACATGGAAAGGTGCAATAAAGGTAAAATACATGTTGGTGCAGAAAATCCGCCTGCTGTTTCATGAAGTGAATTGTTTTCTCTGAGTTTGGTAATGCATCAAACTAGTTTGGCCTTTCTTGCTTCAAGACACCTTTTCTCCTGAATAGGAATAAACACAGTAGGCTGGAAGGAAGAAACGAAGGTGATGCACGTGCGCTGAGCAACTGTGGCACCGGCTGTATTCATGTCCGTGTGTTTTTTGCCTGTACTGTAGGGTACCCATGCCTGAAGAACTGGTGGCACAAGGCCACACATGGGTCATGGACACGCTCCTGTGCTCACCTCTTGAAGCAGCTCCAGCTGCTGCTTCAAACCCAAGCTGTTGTTAAAAGGGAAGAAGGCTCCTGACTCTGTTGGTAACCAGTGCCCACCGCCAGTATGGCTTCTTGGCACCACGAGGGAAAAAGTGGAACAACTGCTTTGCCTGGGGCTGTATTTTCTCCCCGGTCACTGTAGCAGGAAGGTGGCTCTCAAGCCTGACTACTGCAGACTCACGGCCCACGATGACTATTCCACTGTGTGTCCTGCTGGGAACTCTCCCGGGTGGGTTTCTTTGGTGGAGCTAGATATCAGGGGTGCGTGGTTTGAAAATGAGGCTTGTTTGGTCACACCCCATGGAAGGAACACTGTCACCTCCAAATCTGTGTGGGGATTTTACATCCTCCATGCTTAAAAAAAATAGCCTGTCACGATTAACGCTATTCAATTTGAAAGACTAGTAATTCATGAATATTTAGGAAAGATCAGAGTACATCAATACTGCAAATTTGTCTCAACTGTTTTGATTCCTCTCTTCTTTCTGTTCATTAGGTATTAGCATTTCTACACAGTCTGCCTTAACAACCCGTCTTGAAAAAGACACAGGGGGAGTCATCTTAAGTCTCCAGTGAGAAACAAGTCAATAGAGAAATAAATTGGCTGCCAATGTGGAAACTGGCACACTCTTTTGTTTACACAGCTCAAAACTAACGCTTTTGTTAAGCGATGACGTGTGCAAACGTCTATAATCCCGTGCTGTCAAGCCCTGGAGCAAATCAGATAAAAAGAGGGTTGTTGTAGTAAAGCATGTAGAAAATTGCAAGCCTGCAATATGATCTGTCTTTGAGCTGGTTTGCATTGTGTGCTAAATGAAGGGCTGCAATCTTATAAGGGACTTAATCGTTGTCATATGATCAACCACAGCTTGAAACAACAGCCAAAACATATTTTCCTCGGAAAGAAATATGCCACAAAGACAAGGCAGTAAATGGAGCAAAACACATGCGAGTTGATTATTAATAACCAATTTAATTCAAAAGCCGCATCTCCTCTTTTCAACCAAGCAGTAGGCAGCTGACCCGATCAAATGCTGAGGACCAGGTACTTGGCAAAGACATCGGTGGAGATACTCAGTCAAGGGTCCAGCCAGCCTGGCCAATGTAGTTCAGCTCTCAGCTGATACAGCAGTATATGTGAATGCAGCTAGGACATTGTCATCTACAGCTGCTCTTCTTTCAAGGGCCAAATCACATTCGGTTTCACCCATATACCCTTCTCTGTGGGTGAACAACCACAAGAAAATAGAGCCTGATCTGAGGAGCGAAGCAGCGATGCACTGGCTTCACTCTTCTGCAGTGCCATCGATGACGTGCTTGAAGGAGAACGGAGAAAATTTGTACCCAGCTCCCACGTAGAACTTGTTCTGGAACTCCACCCTGGGGAGGAGCAGAGCGGGGGTGTCAGTGCTGCCTGCGGGCAGGACCTACGGTCAGCCGAGAGGCTGAAACGTGGCACCCATGGGAAAAGGGAGGCCACGAGAGATGGTGGCCTCTGAGCGGGGAACATGGGCTCCTTCTGGAGCCAGCAGTGAGACACAGGCAGCCCAGGGAGCGACCCAGCACTTTCCATCAGTCAGTCTGGAATCGCTCCTCGTGAGGCCAGTCGGCAGGACCTTGCATGTCCGCTAAACTGCTTTTAGCAGCTCTGAGAGCTGGGATAACCACCTGCTGGTTGCACGCTCTGGTGGGAGAGGAGACAGACTTCTCCCCCTCCCTGCACAATGACAAGCAACTGCACCACGGTTTGCCTTGGCAGCGTTTGTGGGTTTTGGTGGGACGTTACATGGTGAAAAAGGCCACAGCTTGGGTGTCTCAGGCAGGATGCCAAGTTATGGTGGTGGTGAGGGGCAATTTGTTACCTTGGTCTTGCTTTACATGCTAGCCTGATGGTGTGTCCACACTGCTGTCCTTGCCTGGACTGATGTGTAGTTAAGGCAGACACGAGCTAACTTGGAACTCGTTTGCCACAAAGCCAAAACAGCCTGGAGCTCAACCTGGGCTAATGGCACAAGTGCTGACCCAGGTTTTCAGCAGGTTTTGCAGCCCTGGCTGAAGTCTTGCTGCAGTAGGTAGTCCCCAGCTGGCTTGTTGGATGGCAACCCTGGGTGGGATACACAACCAGTGGCGTGGCTGTGCCTTCAGGCCTTATCATGCAGGTCAAGGAGGCTTTGGTGGCTCTGCATGTTTACCGGGGCAGAGCTGCAGGTTGCCATTTGCCAGACGTGCCCACAGACCCCGCAGGCTCAGGAGGACAGGCAGGTTGCTCCAGGGAGCAGCTCAGAGGTGGAGCAGGGAGCTCTGACCTCCCTTTGGAAGAGTCTCCCTCGCTTCATTCACCAAGGGGGACCAACGTCCTAATGCATAGGTACTAGCACAGCATGTCTAACACCGGCTGGTGTGGCCATCTGCTTCCACAGCCTGATCCGTCCCGAAGACTGCTTTGGGAAAAGCTCCCAAAGAGCACACCACCTACCAGTGCAGACGCAAGGCGTGCAGAAAGGCTGAGAGCCCCTCCATGACAAGCAGGATGGCTACCGTCAGCACTGCAAATGCCGCGAAGATTATGAAGATGACAATGAGGCCTGCCCAGCCACTGTTGTTGAACCCGTTGTGCATCACCATGGTCCAAAGGACCTCTGACAGTTCTGCAAAAGGAAATAAAGGGAAAACAGTGCTGAGCAACAGTGTAGACAGACACAGTGTGCAGTCTGGCAGCTCACCCATTTTTCCCAGTTGGATGAGCTGGCCTAGGATAAAACGTACATGACAGTAATCATGTATGGCCACCCTGCCTCTCCACGATGACCAGGGAAGGAAAGTGGATGCAGGTTGTTTTCCATGGCTCCTCTTCACTGTCTTAGAAGCTGATGGTGCTGTTTTGGCTTTGCTTTGTATCGCAAGACCATGTGAGCACACTACCGAGACTGCTGTTACCCTGGCATGATACAGTCATTGGTTTAATTTGCACCTCTTTAACATGGCAGATAGGCAGTACCCCGAGCCTTCTAGGACTACCTGCTGCTAAATCCCAGTCAACATGATTGATTGATAGAGTCAATACACGTGTAGATTAGGTTACAAGCTGTACTGACTGATGCTAGCTAAGACCCACAGGAGACATGTAATTTCCATTTGTTCTCCAAACCACTTCTCTTAGGGTGTCATGGAGAAGCTGTGGTGGAAAAAAAAGGACAACTGGTTGGTCCCACTCAAGGCTGGCTGTATTAATGTTTAGGTTGCTTGCACGCTCTTAAAGATTTTTTTTCTTGCACAGGTTTTTATCAACATTCACAGCACTGGTATATCTGATATGTCCTGTCAATGCAAGACCATACTCCTAACATAACTACCCCAATCACATTGGATAGATTCAGGACTGAGCAATTTTCCTTCTCATACAGGCAAGGCAGGGACTTAGCCCAGCTCTTCTCCATCCAGATCCTCCAGCCACCAGTTCAGCCTTATTTTCCATCTTGCCAGTCATTGGTCCTCGAGCCATATTCAGACTATAGATTCAATGACCTGTTACTTTAGGTGACAACAGACGCAAGGGATCCCTTTGCAACAGCTGCCCTCAGGAAAAAATACTCCTGTCAGTGCCAGTTTGTAAGGCTGCAAAGGAATATGGTGGTTTTCCAGGCAGGATTCTGACATAACACATAGGACTGCCCTTAGCTAAGCTTTTTAGTTGGTTTATTTTATTTTATTTAGATACGTGTCCTCCATGTAAAGCTAATGTGTATTAGCTTCCACTCGACTCCTACTAAGCTCATTTCTCTGCCAAGAAGTACAGCTCACCCCTGTCAATCCATGGCATGCCCCCCCTTTTGTTTTCCTTTTTTGTGTGCCCAATTCTTTAGGGCAGGCGCAACTGCTAGCCAGAGGCAGTACAGCAATATTAATAAAAGACATTTCCGAAAAATTAGAGTTGTTGAAAATCTGAAGTTCCAGCCTGAGGCAATTTCTAGTATATGAGCATTTGTTTTTATCTTAAATCAAGACAAAAGACATTGAAATGCTGTACATTTCTTATGGAATGTGAGGTTCCACTAAATGTTGCTGGGAAAAATCCCAGTGAAAATGACAAGTTTCAGGAGTTCTTGAACCAAAACTTTTCTTCCTAGTTTGCGGAACCAAATCAAAATAACTGTTTCAAGTCATTTTAACATTCATCTGCATACCCGCAAGTGCCTCCTGGGAAATGAAGCTATGGTTCCCATACTCTGTGGACTGGACTACCCATTTGGACTGCACCTCCCACCATGCCACATGCCATGAGGACTATTCCAGAAGGGCAGCTACAGAGCAACGTGGGAAACGGGTCCCAGCCAGCAAATGCAGTCAGGAGCTGCCTGATATATAGCTGCCAGAGATCACTGCTAAAAAATGAGATGGCCACCATGAAATGCTCGGATTGATCTGACCTGAAGCAAAACATTCTGAAATACAAACATCCACAAGGAGAACTTTGATTTCATGGAGAAATTCACAGCAATATTCGAACACCGGCAGAAGCAGCGATCAGCATGGAGTTGCTGGTGAGGTAACTAACGGTCAATCACTCACGTGCATGGGCTAAGCTCAGCGCCCAGAGCCGCAAGTAGGATGCTGTGTTGGAGATGCAGCCAAGGCAGTATTCAATGGTATGGATAGCTTGGTGGACAAATGTGTCTCCAAAATTGAACTGAAACAACATAAAACCAAACACGTTTTATTAGTTCTTAGTTCAGGGCTTCCTGGTTAACAGAGCAACACTCCACCAAAGGCTCTTCATACTCCTCCCTTTTCCTTGATATGTCCTCAGCAACACACAGATAGTTCCCAGATAAAAAGACTGCTTTGAAAATTGTCAGTTCTCTATGATCTTCCTGTACATTCTCCCTGGAGAAATACAATTCCAGTGAAAAGCCAATGTTCAGGAACCAGCTCATATTCCCATCTTACAATTTCAAATCTGGAATAAGATGGCAATCCAATTGCTACCAATCTTTGTGATTTCTTGTAGAGACAGAAATTCTTATATAAAATAGGGTTTTTCAGACTATCGACCTATTGGCATGTGCATTTTGGGAGATATCACTGAATAAGCATATCTTCTAAGACTGTGAAGATTCCCTGTGACTGGGAACAGTCAGCCATATCCATACTCAGTATTGTTGGTACTTCCAACTGCTACAAACACTTTTGTCACTTTTTTAACTGTGTTGCTGCATACTGCAGAAGCCCTTGACAATATCTGCCAAAGGAAGACTTTTCTCCCTAGCCAGCACTGCAGGCTGTCAACTTTTCAGTGCTGCTTCACAATTTAAAGGAAGGAGAATTCACTGACTCTTGGAGAAGGCTTGACCTTCTCTGGGTGCAATGTGGAAGTGAAACAACCCTCCCTGGGGAAACAAAAGTGCGAAGTTTGTAAAAGCTTGAGGTTTGTAAGGATGCCTGCCCTCACCAGGCAAAACTAAAGGAAAAATTTAGAGGAACTCATTCTATGAAAATTCAAAGCTTACTCTGTTTGGAAATACAAACTGTTGCAGCAGTGTGTCTTGGTATCTTGTTATAAAGAAGGGCTGGCAACTCTGCAAAAGCCTTCTGCTTGACTTCATGTCTTCTGCTATTGTGTGTGTCTGAATAATTTTCTGCCCACATTTTCTTACCTCTTCATCATCATTGTCATGTCCTCCATGGCCACCACTGTGGTCTCCCTGGGAAGCTTTCTTGGAGTGACTGGCCTCTGGGACATCTACCTCATTTTCACCTCCAGGGTTTCCTGAGATGGCTTGAGACCGAATCTTTCAGAAACAAAATGTAGTATGTCTTTTATGTCATGCTACAGGTTGATACCAAAATGAAGCAGACCATGGCACAGAACTCTGTCAATAACCTCATGATGGGTAACATATGGAGGACTATATCATGAACATGAGGACAATTTCAACAACAGTCAGTCATCATGGGCCCCAGAGACTGAGTACTCCTGCTGAATGGCTAATACTTAAATATTTTCCATCCTAGAGCATTTTCCAGTGATTCCAACTAATTTGGAGCTAGTTTCTAGTCTCACAATGCACCCTTTATACCCACCATGAGAAGATCCATCACTTTTGGCAAATGAGAAAACTGAGGCACATTAAAGCTGATGAATTCAATTAGATGGGTGCAAATCAAAGGAATTAGCATCAAGTGAAAGGGAAATGGAGCCTGAAAGGATCAAGTGACTTGATGAAGGTCACACAGTTCCTGGGATACAGACAGAAATACAATTCAGATCTCTTGATTCATTTTACATTGACAAAAACCTCATGACAACCCATTTTCTCTCTGTAATCATTCTTTACAGAGCTTTTCTAGAGGCCTGAACAACCTGATCTGAGCCTCACTCCAGAAATGACAGCACAGCACAAGAATAGCCCTACATTATATGACTATAACAGTCCTATTATACAATATAACCAAATACGGACCTCGTGGTTTCTGTCAGGTTCTGCCCTGTCACTCTTTATAGCCCGCAGCAGGTTTCATGGGCAAGGTCTCATGATAACATTGTTTTCTATTGCGGCAGTAATCATTGTCACACCCGCTTTATCTTTGCTTTACCTGAATGTCAGCATAGAGAACAGACTTTGTTGCAAACATATAAATCTGGGTAAATGTAAGATGTGATCAGACAGCTAACATACGAAAATTAGGAACAGAAATACAGGGGCATAATAGGAGGTGGGGAAAAGCTGTCAGATGTTGCTAGCATAAAAGCAGGAGATGGAGTCAGCCATGTCAAGCTTTCATCCAAATCCCAGAAGAATGACAAAATAAGAAATTACAGCGCAGAAGCAGGGCTGCAAAGGTCTCCCAGGGACCTGGCTTTCAGTTATAGGTCAGAAGTGACTGGGTTGGAAAAGGTCACACAGCACAACGAGCATCTCTTTCTTCAAATGGAAACATCTGTGCCCTATAAAAGGTACTCCAGGCACTAACTCTGACTATAAAGAGAAGTAAATCCTGACAGACAACTAAAGTCCTGCTAGCGTAATAAAGGAGAGAATTAATGAACAACTGGGAAACTGCAGCTGCCACAGTTACGTGCTGAAGAGCTGGGCAAACCGCAGAGCCCATGGGAAGGAGGGCTCTGTTAATGTGAAGGCAATCACTTAGGGAAGAAAGCACTGCTGGAAAGCAGGCAACAGCTTTTAAATCAAGCCTCTCCTCCAAGCAGTGTTGATGTCTCCAAGGCCAGGGGTATTGCAGGTGCCCCCTTCCTACAGAGCAGCCAACAAGTGGTTAGTGGTGGTTGTGGACTGGCAACTGAGGTCTTTGCTCTGTCTTGGCTTTATCAGCACTTCAGTCTTTCTAAACCTTCTCTGGCTCTACCAGCACTTCAGTCTTTCTAAACCTTCTCTGGTTTTGGATATGACACTTAAAAGAGCTCAGTGTCAGCTTAACTCCTCTCCCAACAAATAGGGTACGGCCTTGCGAGCAAAGCTCCTGCTTCCCATTTAGATGGCTCAGCCAAATGACCATACACATGCTCTTGGTGCATGTGCTGTAAAGCACAGTTTGACATCACCGGAGAAACTCTGAGATCAGAGAAAAGCAGAATTAGATCACTGCAAACAGTTTTTGGGGTCTGTCTCCTCAGCTTTGCCTTCGCTGTACTGAATCCCCCTTGCCTGATCTACATCCCTTACCATGCGCTGCGCTTTCTGGTGGTTGGCTCGGAGGATGAAAGGTTTAATTAGGAGCATCCAGGGAACAGCAATCAGAGCAAATATGACCAAGAAACTCTGCACTTCTTTCTAAAAGACAAAACAACAAGAGCAAAAAATTACTTTACTTCCTTTAGCTGACTACATTTATGGTTAGAAACCTGGTTCTATAAAACGGTATTTTTTTTATACAACAGATATACTCCCTCTATCAGTTGAGTCTCCTCTGCTTGTAAGGCCATGAAAATAAATGTATACTGCTTAAGGCTCCAGAAAGCACTGCCAGCTAGAGATGGTTGGAGACTCGGAGATGAAAGGCTTTCATGTCGGAAAGGGTTAATTTGCCAAAACTCAGTGTTACTGACTTGAACCTGGCTCTCCAGTGTCCCAAGTGAATGTCCTAACTGCTGGGTGAGCCAGTCAGTCTGCCTTGCTTTGATCAACGTAGAAATGCTGCAGTAAGAGCTAAGTCATTCAAGTCTTCCCCCGGAAAGCATGGAATCCAGGATTTGCTCTACATTTGCAATTCCAGAAGGGAATTGAATCCCCTTAACTTAGGTTTGATAACATATTGCCCCTACAGTATAAGGTGTTCTTGTTGCAGTATGCCACCCCTATTGCTGTCCTAACATAACTGTTTGTACTTGAAGAAAAACAAAAAAAAAAACCCAGACAAAGAAAACCCCAAACTAAAACTTTTGCATTTTTTAAAGCTGGCTCAGATCTCTGATCACCTTATGGTTGGTCTCATACAATATTTGCATTCAGACTACCCAGGTGGATGGCACAGACAGTTACTGGTGGGGTAGGGGGATACGAATATGAGAAAAAAATTACCATCTTGGAAAGGCTTTGTGTTGTTACAAAGCAAAACGTTACCTAAAGACTTTTTGAAGGCTGGGCAAACTGTGTTTTCCCAAACTCCCCTGCAGCCTTAACACAGTTACTTGGAACTGATCGGGGATCTCTACTAACTCTGACTCACCAGCAGCCCTAAAAATGAGCTCACGTTGAAGTGCCAGAGTGTGCAACTGTATAGATGTAGATGCATACATGTGGCTGGGGCAGCATTTTCTCACATATTCTTCATTGATGCTACTGATGTAAAATCAAGCAAGAAAAAAAAATAATCCATGTTCTGAGCAAATAAATAGAGATTACTTTAAAAGAAGTTTTCTCTTAGGGGAGATTTTTTTGCTTTTGTTTTTTTTTTTTAAGTGAACTCCCCAGAGGAGGTATTTCTGACAAAAAGCTGCCAGAAAATCCTCTAGCTACTTCTGGTTTTGGCTGAAAATATAAAGTTTTCAAGTTTTCCAAAAAAGAAATAAGAAATTATCAAGTAAAGGAGAGGCTTGCTTTGTCTCTAGCATCGTGTCCAGACTTCAGGACAGCACATCTGCAATACCCAGCTTTGCATCTCTAATCACCCTTCTTTTTTTTCCCAAAAGTATCTTAAATTGCATCATCATTCTTGTAAGGATGACACTAAGAATGAGGTTTCCTCTGCATCACTGATTGATAGCTTCTCTGTCCTACCTGTCTACAAGGCCAACGCAATACCAGAAGAACAAACTTCTCTTGTGACTGGCACTTGTGATTGAGCTTCTGAGCCTGTTCCCCATCTTTATGCCCACTCTCACAACACCCACTGCAAATCCAAAACGAGCTACAGTGGATTCGAGCTGCTTGATCCATACCTGATGCAGATATAATGGAGCATTTGAAGTGTCACTGTAATTGAACAGAAACATATTGATGAAGTGGATGAGGATGCTTGGTGCACTCTGGGATGAGTGGACATCAAAATGGCACCATTTAAAAATAATCATGAAGACCAGGTAGCCAAAAAGAGAGACAATAAAAATCATCTCTGGAATGAACTGAAGGATAATGTTTATGTATTTCTTGAAGTAGCTGGAAAGAATCAGGAAAGATAAGTACAATTAATACACTAGGTATTAATACAAGGTTGCACCCAAGTATGTCAGTACTGTACACTACTTACTCTTCAGAAAATAACGTAAGAAACATACAACAATCACTAGCCAAGAAAGAAGTGTATAATTGCAGACTTTATCAATGAAAGCCATTATTTAAACACAAAAGCTTTGTCATACTGATTCTCTTCAGGTTTTTGTATTTGACCCACCAGTATCTTAGCACCTCATTACTACATTGAAATAAAAGCCGATTGTCAAAAAATGGCTAATTTACAAAGTTAAGCATTATACGCTGAGGAAGGTCAGAACCAGGTGTAGAATCAATTCTGTAGGGGCAGTCCTCTTCTCTGTCATCTACAAACACTTTCCATCCTTGAAGGTCACTACACACCTTCCAGCTTTGGAGACTCTCTCAAGACAGTAGTGTCAGCCCGTCCACTCTATCACCACTTCTTAGTTTTTGTTGCAAAATATAGAGGCAGAGATATAGACATGCACATCCACAGATCCTGACCAAAAGCCCACTAAGTCAGGTGAAACGCACACACACACACTGTGTAAGATTTCAGTGTGCTTTGGATTAGGCCAAAAGAGTTTGTCTTTCAAGACAAAAATTATCAATAGCGGAAGGTGCTATATATTTTTAATTTCGTGTACTTCAGTATTTCTGCAGAATCAAAAATATAAGAGAGAAAGCGAAAAAGAGAGTTTATGCAAGAGAATATCTGCGATGTGATGGCTGTCCTTCCAGCCATTGGACTTAGCACTCCGTACCAACAGTGGCGTGAGTCAGTCAGTGTACGGGGCATTTCTGGGGACTGGGGAAAGGACACAATTCAAGTCATCGGTCCGAGATATGAGGCTTTCTCTGAATGAAGGACACTAGCGATGAGGACTTGTGTGCTGCAGCAACAGGTTGGGCGAAACAAACTTACATGTGGTTGAAGACACTGAGTATCACACCAAAAATCATATGCACAATCCCAATGACAACTGACATCTTCATTTTGTAGGAGTTCAGGAAAGTCAGCTTGTTCGATGCAACATTCCAGATCTTTGGGGAAAGGAGCAGAGAAAGACAGAACAAGATTTGCAGGTGTTTGATCAATAACAGATTTGTGAAAGTTGTTGCTTTGACACCACCAATTTACTCCTACAAGTTCTAGTAAGAAGATAACAAGCAACGGAAATTTAGATGTTCCTTACAATACTTTTCACTCTGCCAAGCTTCTAATCTAAAAGGTACAAAGTATTATCCTCATTTAACAGAGGAAATAACAGGGATTTAAAACAATGTAGTGACTTTGCTTCAGTGCTCCAGAAACCAACACAAAGGCTGGTAGCAGAACCTAGATCTTTTCAGTGTCATTCCTTGCCCTTAGTCTGAGTCATCTCCTTTAGCAGAGGTGGAAAGGCATGAGAAAATCCCTCCTGCTGCTACGGAAATTTGTTCCACCTTCACTAGACAAGTACCGAGGGCAGAACTTGTTCAAACTTTTTGTTTGAACAAAAAAAAAGCTCATTCCAGCTCTTTGGCCATGGAGATCAGATTATCACCTGCCTCTCTGCACTAACTTTTCAGTTGTGTTTGGACAGTAACCATATGCCTCTTGTCAGTCCTGCCTTTTTTATTCTACAGAGTTTCAGGGTTGCTTCTCCTTTCTTCTAAAACTTCCTAGACCCCAAAGCCTTCTGACCGCAGAGATGGTAAGTAGATACCTCTTTTTAGACACTAAGTATAGTAGCTGAACAGAAAGGAGGAAGACAGGATTATCTGGAAGGCAAAACATTAGCTTATGTGCCTTTGTCTGACATGCTTTGCCTCTTCTATGGCTATGGAAGAGACTTCCTAGCCTCCTCATCTCAGGGTTACTCTTTCTTTTCCAAGATACACCTCAACCATTCTGCCAGTACTTGCAAAATGCAAAGAGCCATCCATCCTTCTGGGCAGATGACACGGATCATTTCCACAGAGGGGGCCACGCGGGGGCTGGTGCTTTCCAGTCCACCACTTCCCTGCCCGCACTTGTTCAGCCATTCCTCCCTCCCAGCCAGGGGTCCCAGCCTCTGGAGCAGGCAGCGGCCAGGCTGGAACAGGGGCTAGCGTAGGTTAACCTAAATTAGGGATGTGTCAGGGCAATGTACAGAAAATTCAGCTTCCTCTTGTCGTGACTTCCTGAACTAGACTGCCTACGTCCTGGGCAGAGCTTTAAAGCTGGGTTTGTGAAAAACTTACTACAAGGTCAATGTCTCTGCAAACCAGGGGAAAACAGTGTTTCTTTGTGTGACCAACTGAAATGAGAGTGCATCCAGCAGAACAGAGGTTAATTGGTTAATACGAAGATTGAAACAGGAAAGCTTGATGTTAACAACTACATTTCAATGCGTGATAAAGAGAGAACGGCAAGAAAAGGGAAATAGGACACAGAAAAGAAAATGTGGATAAGTTAACTAATACTGGCATTTACTTCACACTTCATACGATAGACTGCATGGAAATCAGAACTTTGCCTTCAAACTTGTGAGGTAGCTCTGGAATGGGTTAAGTACTCAAGTAGGGAAAGTGAGTCCGGCAGACTGGTGACAGAGCAGAGACTGCAGCACAAGACCACTCTCCAGCAAAATGGAAGTTCGTTCCTGCTTACCATTTTGCTGCTGCCTGTGCAAAACTATCAGCAATATATATCCTTAATTGCTAAAGAAAAACATCACAACGACTATGTAAAGAACAGGCAAAGAGCAAGAAGTGAAGAGCAGGGCTTCAGGAGAGAGAGCAGGGAGCTACTGATGTACCTGATATGTAGAAACAGGATTGAAATACAAATTATTTTAGAGCAATCTAATTTAATTACCGGATCTATTCCAAATGGATATGGATTTCCAGAGTAGACTCCTGGGACTGCTGGATCCAGCTGCAGCACTGTATTGTCCAGAAGCACATCCTTACTACAAGAGAAAAGGGAAATGTCCTTTGCAGCTTAATCTCACCGTATAAGCCTACGGTATATTTATGCGAGATGTGCTGAGGACTACCACATGATATCTGTCACTGACTCTAGCCTTTCTGTGAACTGTTATCCTGGGCTTGTGTGCGTGTGTGTGTGTGTGTAAATGGGTCCTACACAATGACAGTCTCCATCACACTGATAAGTCTCTATGCATCAGTCCCGGACACCTGCAGATTTTCATGCACATCAGTGCCTGAACAAACAGGCGTGTTCCCGGGGACTCTACATTTCCATTTCAATAGTGAGTTTGCCTGTGTGTGTCAGACAAAACCTCTGATTCATTCATGTCTGCACCCACAGCAGGGAGTTCTTCCCTTCCCCACACAGCCAGTCACTGTGTCTTTCTTTCAAAGCCTACGTGCTCCATTTGGTGTGTTTTCACTTGTTTCCCACATTTAGCCACTTACTTCCAAGTGCTATTTTTAAACATGGGGATGATATGCCAGGAAGAGCCAAAGATGTTGAAGGATTTGGAGAAGCAGTCATTGTAGATGAAGCCAGTGTACATGGAGAATATGCCCATGAGCAGGATCAGGTAGCGCCCACTGAAAAAGGTGTTCCAGATCTGCAGGGGGAGAAGGCACTGCCAGTGACCAAAGTACCTGCAGTCCCATCACATGGTGGGCCTCGGCGAACAGGAGACATGATTGTACTAATCTATGTATATACAATTATTGATAGGAAACTCCAGGTCCCTTGGGCCCATCCAGGTCTCTGTGTAGAAGCAGGCAGAATTACTTGCCAAATCTCTGCCTCATAAGCATCTTCGAAGGATCTCCACTCAGCCTTAGGGAGGCTGGGTGCCCCCTTTTATCAAATGGGGATGATGAGCCTTTTCCTATGCTGAGAGGGTGCACCAGTTCCCTGGTACTCACCTCATTAGTGCTTTTCTGGGCAAGGAGACTCTTCTCATTAATGACCATCCAGAGTGCAAAGCCCAGCATGACAGCGCCATGGCCACAATCCCCAAACATCACCGCAAACAAGAAGGGGAAGGTAATGATAGTGTATGGAGCTGCAGGAAGGAAAGTACAAGAAGCTCATCTCCTCCTAAACAAAAAGACCTCAGCAGAGAAGCAATCCACCCCACCAGACCATTTCTCACAGCTGCTGCCCTTAAAGGCCTCCACAACCCCTCCCCTACTCACCAGGCAATCACATCTAGTGCAGAACAAGCTTTACCACCAGAAAGACTCTAGGTTTCTCAGTGCTCTCCTTGAGATGAGTGTTTCACACTTTTCTCAGGTTCTCTTGGGTTTTTTTTTTGCCTCAGCACAATAAGCTCAACTTATATTTGCCTTGTGAGCTTGGGTCTTTTCTTCAGTGCTGCTGCCTCACCATTTGTTCCCCATCCTGTATTTGTGTAGCTCATTTTTCCTGCCACGATCAATCACTGAAGACTGACAGCCAAATTCTTTGCCTGAGAAAATCCATGCCTATGCACCAAACAGTACTAGGTTTACCAGCAGAAAATATGGTTCACATTTCTCAATCCGCAATGAATGCATGTTTTAGGATGATGGAGCTCAAAGGTTTTGCTTTGGCTCTAGCAAGCCAGGTGCAGGTAGCTGAGTGTTTCTCACCTGGGTTCATCTCCCTGTAGTTGCCCACACCATACGCATCCACAATGTTCTGAAATCCAGCTGTGAACTTGTTGGTCCTGTTGAAGGTGGGTGGTGACATCCTGGTGTGTATGGCGGTCAGGATAGGGGCAATAATAGAGCCACTGCGCTCCTGCAAACCCAGTGACAAGGATAGACACAGTCAGGGTGGCTAGCAGAGAGGAATCAGTCCCACAGCACTAAGGTCTGTGTCCAAACATGCCCAGGCAGCAACATGAAAGCTGGGCTCAAGAATGCTATATCTCAACCCTTTTTCTAATATCCAGATTTTTCCATTTTCTGTGCTATCGATTTGTTCAGGGAAAGCTGCCAGCACTCCTGACTCTTGTGGGTCGATCACAAACCTGCTAAGATTTAACGCTGACCTTAAACTCCCCGAGGCCAAGAGATCATGCAACAATCTCAACTTCAATTAAAACAGAAAAAGGAGCCCAGCATTATGTATAACAGACAGAAGTCTGAACATATGCTCAACATAGAAACAATGCAGTTTGGGCGAGAGCTTCAGGGACCCAAAATGTTGGTCTCTTACCATTCCCTGATGGAGAGCTCTTTTTATCCGGCCAGCATCAGCCACTGGGAACCAGATCTCTGCAATGACGCACTGCTGGGTGACATCGATGTTACAGCAATTCAGGATGTGGTAGATGGCCTTGATTTTCTTCACCTTGATCCCCCAGGACCACAGGCTGGCTGCTGCCTCATGCAGCAGTCGCTGGCGGTGGGACTCAGTTTGGGTTATCACCTGTAAGCACAGCATGGGCAGCGCTCGAGACAGGAAGGCATAGGTGGCATGGTCTACTCCGCAGTTATTTGGGGAAGGCAGGTGGAAAAGGGTTGTGGAAAGAGAGTGATTCATATGAATGTGTGGGGTATCCTGGAGGGCAGTGTGTGGAGGTCTGGAGACAGGAGCACTTGACACCAGGTGCACAATGCTGTTTGCTAAGGTCTCTCCTTGCATGGCCCTGAGCCTCTGTAAGTATAGAGGAGACCATCGGGATTTACTGAGCTGTGGAGTTGGCTACTTACCCAGTTGCTTAGAGACTGGTCACATCTCACCATGTGCTCCCACCCTGCCGTCTCCTGTAGGCAGCTCTGTGCATGAACTTGGGGCACATCATGTCCACGAGCATGCCTGCCCTGCTAGAGCTACAGCTCATGGCCTTGGTGGGACCTCCATGCATGATGTGGCCACCACAGTGCTGCTGCATAAGTGAGCAATGGAGATAAGGTGTTAGGAAGATAACCTGTGTGGTCTGCAAGTGCTGAAGAAGCCTAGCTGCCCATGATGCTCAGGAGTGAAAGTCAGTTTGGACGCAGACTTGCATGCAGGTTTGGCAGTCACGGGCATCCACAGAGCGGGGTGACAGCAGGATGTCAACTACCAGATGGGTCACCTCAGGTAAACAGGGTGTCTATTCCCTCCTGCTTTGGGACCCACTGACTGTCATGTGTGACAATACAAAGGTCACAGGCAGGAGTCCTTCCAAAAGGCATGAAGTCCTGATACAGTATGTGGATGTACAATTGCCTCCTGCCTTGTGACTCACTGACTGTCATGTGTGACAATACAGAGGTCTACTTGTACTTCTAAAACAGCAGCCTCAGCTTTCCATTGCTTGTGGTGCCCCAAGATCAATTTCCTCAGTAAAGAAAACCTAATTTAAATATTTAAAAAACCGTCTTCAGAGTCCTCTCTGAGCCTAGTATAGTTGTACCACGCTTGTGACTGAACAACTTTGCGAGCTGCTGAGGGAAACCATGCTGTAAGAGCTAGAGGAAACCATTTTGGACAGCCTGTGTAATGTGCAATTTGGTTATGATACCTGCAGCCTGCTGATGACCTTAGATCCCACCCTATAGCCCCATATCATATGGTCTAAACCTCTGACCTCTGCACAGCCAACAGCAGCAAGTAGTCTTCAAGCCCCTCGGATGGGAGGCTGTCCCTCAGCAGGTCCTAGGGGGTATAAATGGGCAGAGCAGAGCACAGCCACTGGCCTCTGCAACAGGCAGGAGGACTGCTCCTGGGCTGGAGGCTTCATCCCCAGCCCCCAGCCAGCTCTGCACAGCCAGCTCCCAAAACAAGCCTGGGATCTGGCCATGGCCACAGGGTTTCAGACAGGACAAATGTCTGGGCAGGTCCCACTTGCAAGGTTCAGACCCCAGTAAAGCCACTGCCACTTACTGTGTTTAAATCCTCAATCCTTGTGTTGACTCCATCAAGCATTTCTCGGCGCTCGGTGGCAGCCTCTGGACAGGGATAGACTGTGGCACGAAATCTAGCCTCAGTAAGAGAGAAGTGAGAAACACCATTTATTTGACTCACTTTTTTTTCCTCTGGACATTTCTCAGCTCAAAAGTGGTGAAACCAGACTCCATTCCTCACCCGGTAGTATACTCTTCTTACATACTACAGAGTTGTGCCTGGTCTCCCAGAAAGGTCTAAAAAGGTGCGTGTATCTCTTCACGAGAAAAAGGGTCCTTTTGCCTGGTCTAGCTAAAAAAAAAGAAAAAACCACTCCCTGTCGCAGGTGCCACAAGGTACGTGACATTATACAGCGCTCAGCACTAATACACAGGCACCTCCCCTACGCCCACAGGACGGATGCCCTGCTAACGCCTGGGGACGCTGCCGGAGCTGCAAAGAGCCACAAAGCCCACCCGGGGCAAGGCAGCCCCGCTAGCACGGTAGCCAACAGATGGCCCTCTTGCACGGTAGCCAACAGATGGCCCTCTTGCACCGGTAGCCAACAGATGGCCCTCTTGCACTGAGGCTGGAGAAGCAACCAGTCCCTGCCTCTGCGCTACCCTCTCGCAGTCACTGGGGGAAGGCATCAGCCCAGCTACTGCTGCACAGCAAACAAACCGCCTTCCTGCGTGCCCCCTGTGTAAGTAAATAACTCTGTTTAAAAAAAAAAAAAAACACCACACAACACCAAAACAAACGGCTATATTTCCAGGATAAAACAAAAGGAGAATGACCATCCAGCTGGCTCTTGGCTTCTGGACCATCTGTTTGGCCAGACAGCTTGGGAGCAAGGGAAGGATGGGTGAAGTTTTTTAAGCACCTGAGGGTGGTATCTGTTATGTCAGCTTACATGTGGCCCGGCCAGTATAAATGCTTTTATAAGCTTACCCCCAAGGCTGTATCTGGGAGATTCAGCTGGTTTGTTTAATGTGGTATAATAAGGACTAATGTGGGCTTTTACTGTGTGAGTGAAGGTCTTATCTCCATGCGGGTGTTGTATACTGCTTCATCTATACTATGCCACATGACCTTCTACACTGCCGTGTTGTAAAGCTGCTCTATGAACCCAATACAGCCCCTTAGAAATAAAAAAGTTGCATGTCTTTCTGAAAAGTGTACAGCTACCTGTCCTGCCTGCAAAACAAGTCCCAGAGTGTACTTCATGCACGAAGAGCGGGCACAAGGAGTTCCCACTGGGACCTCGCAGATCACAAGGCGCACTGCTGCAAGGCTCTGCGCCTACAAGCTTTAACTGAGCTGAGGTGCTGCAGTAACTAAAATAGCAGAGATCCCTCCATTTTTTCCTACTCGGTTTGTTCAGTGATATCTAGCGCTTGTGCCAGCCCTGCTGCTTCAAGGGCATTATAAATGTCGTCCTTCGATATTGCCCCAACAGGTCTGCAGGAAGAGATCGCTCCTCTTTACGGAGTGGAGATCTTCTGCCCACCTAAGGCAACACACTTCTACCACCCTGCAGTGGAGTTATGCTGAGTTAGGGTTACGGAAGGGCTGCCTTTCTGCACGTGAGATGAATTAAAAGAAGGCGTAACAGGGTCATAGGGGTCTATATCCCAGTTTAAGAGACAAAAACGTGCATGCTCTGTATACAGATAAGCATCACGTTCTGGCTTTGTCTGAGCACAGAATATATCACCACCTGCTCTCCAAAATCAGTTCCAGCACACACACAAGTGAGGACAGTTACAAATTGAACAAAACACACAGCAGTTTCCTAGAGATCAGCCCAGAGCCGTGTGTAATGACAGCACGCGCTCTTCAGCTAAACTTCCCCTTCCAGAATTGAATCTCTCCTCGCTCAACACCTGGTATTCGTTTCCAAAGGTTATTCACCCTACCTAATTATTTCCATCTTCTTATTCTTCACAGCTCTTAGTTCATCCTTAATAAGGATTTTTAATCAAACTTGAAAGCTTATTCCTCCATGCTGTACAGTTCCCCCGTTTCCAATAACGTTATTGCAGCAGCGTTGCTTTGATCTTTTAACAGCCATTTTGCATACTGAGTATCAGCTTTGCCCTAATGGCACAGACATCTCTGAAAGCTCCAGGAGAATTCAGCAGGGAATCCTTACATTGATAAACCCAGTTTAGTATTCACATTAGCACTGAGGCAGCCGCAAGAAAAGGAGGAAAAGAAAAATTTTTACATTTTCCTCCTCCCTGCTCCCTCTACACCTTTCACTAATAAATTTGTGCATGGACTTAATGCTCATGAAATTGGCAGACTAATGTTACCAATTAGAATCAAGCAGGGACTGCAAGTGTAACCTGAGGCACACTGCTCTGCAAACAAATCTTAGCCTGCCTTGCAGGAGACTGGCTCATACCAGTCCCATGATTTTTGCAGGATATTTACTTGTCATGAATGATGACTTAGTGCTAAGCAGAAATGTCCTGCTGCAGCTGGAATGACACTGCCATCTGCTTTAGGTATAGTTAACCCTGCCTTAAAGATGGACCAGACCAAAATGTCTTGACCTGTGTACCAGCGATGGCTGATGGCCCACAGAACACAGAAGGAGAGTCATGGGATTAATACATTTAAAAAACTGCCACTCAGCAAAACATCTGTATATACATGCATATTAGCAAGCAAAAAATTTGAAAGGAAGAAAAGACATAAAGGACAATTTCAAGTGTAGCCTGATTTAAACAAAAAACAGTGCAGTAGCACCGCAAAGGACATCCTGTGAATTTGTCTTAGGTAGGTATGCTTTCCTTCAGGTACAAAAGGCTGAGAGAAACCAGTCTAAGTTCCTTTCTATAAACCTACCACCACATACATGCCACCAGCTCATAACAACTTTGCCCATCACGGCCCACCCTGCAGGGATCTGCTCACACTCCCAGTGCTGCCTGGCCCCATGCTCCCGGCTGCACCCCGCTGCAGAAGGCCGTGCCTCCGGTTTGGAAGATTCTGGATTCAATCAATAACAAAAATGCTGACAGGCATCGCATTGCCTGTTCTTTTACTCCCACCCTGGAAAAAAGTATTGGGCTTTTGATTGCAGGGAATTTAAAATGCTGCAGGGGAAAAAAAAATCCTCCAAAATGAAGCACCTGCAGCACGCTGGGCAGCCCCAGCCAACTCGAAATGTATGGCCTGGCAATGGGCAAGGCCATACATTTCGAGTTGGCACAAGGGCAAAGGCAATGGGAAGCGTTCACCACCAGGTACTGCCCATGAGTGCAGAAGGGTACTGAACAGCCTCTAAAAAGCAGGCAAAGAAATGGGACATAAGCAGGAAATTGTAATCCAGAAAGAGAATGAGACTCGCCAAAAGCTCAAAGACCACCGGCAGCAGCAGACTGATCCTGCACAGTGGCAATGGCAAAAATCCCTCCATGTCTGAGGCTCAGGATCAGAAATGAGGGACTGAGACCTGGGAGTCTTCCCCCAGCTTTCCATGCCCCCTTGGCTGCTTTATAGAGAGAGATGCCCACCTCAGGAGGGCTGAATTTCTCTCAGAATGAGCATTGCCCTCCACTGCCTATAGAAGGCATCTTGGAGGGCCCCATTTCTAGTGCAGGAATTCCTAATAGTCCCCAGGGGTCTATCGCTTCATGGGACTGAAGTCAGTTCTGCCAGCTGGATGAACTGACCTTCCTGCTTTTATTCTGATTACAGGCAGGAGGTAGGGAAAGACCTGCCCTGGGTGCACATGTCAGGTAAGAGCCATTGCTCACCCCCTCCCTGCGACCTTCGGCAGCCTGCAGGCACTTGGCTGGCCCTGCTTGGCCGAGGGGCTATACCTGAGATGGATTCGGTGACAGCAGACAGATCCCCTCGTCAAATCTGATTTACACTGCAACAAAGCCCATCGGTCATCAGTGTTATGAAAGAGTAACAAAATATTCGACCTGAATTATCTTTTCAAGATGCTTAACAGGGTGGAAACAAGTCAGGCTGTATGAAGCTTTCATTCCTCTTCTGGGCTCTGTCTCTGATTACACAAAGGCCTTGGGAAAGGCTTGAATGAACTACAGCATCATCCTTTTACACTGAAATGCAGGAAGGCTTGAGAGCAGTTTGGGGATTACCATGTTCTAAGTGCCCAAGTTAGGGCCCCTGGTTTTCAGGGGAAATGCTGAGTATTTCTTAAAAACCAGTCCCCTTTAAGATGTCCCACGTTAAAATCCTAGCAAATGAAGCTCCCAAGATCTTTAAGTCACTTTGGCAAATTTAGGACCTCAATTTCCAAGTGCCAAGGTGACAGATATCTTTCATGATTAGCAGCAGCAGAGCTGAGGAGCAGACGGGAGCTTGTCGGCAGAGCTGACAGCAGGGGCACGGAGACCTAATCTCCGGCTCCAAATTCAGCCAGCCCAGGCTGACAGGTAAACACCTCTGCGGGAGTCACTGTGGCTTGCCCACCAGCCTGCCTTACCCATCACAAATCTTCTTGATTTTCTGTTTAAGCTGCTCTCCTTGATAGAAGATAATGAACACGTTCTTCTTCACCTCTTCTCTCTGCAATGCAATTCAAGCAGAATTTAAAGCACCCAGAGGAAAGAGTCCAGTGTGGAAAAGGTGGTGGGTTTTTTCAGCAGCCTCTTCACTGGGCTGTTCTTTTCCCCCAGCCCCAGTTTTCCAGCAGCAATGTTTTCCCTAGATGCTGCTTCAGGGACCAGGCACATGTGGCAGCTCTGGGTTATGGGGGAAGGAGCAATGTGGAGCGGAGAGGCAGGGGACAGGAGGTCTGCCGGGGCACAGGGCTCACCTGAGAGACACCAAGGGGAATCAACCCTCCAGCCCCAGGTGAGGACAGCCATAGCCCACCTCCCCAGTGGTCCCCCTAACACAGCCACCCTGCTAGGACTCACACACACCTTAACCAGGGTTAAGAAGCCACCTCAATAACAGCAAAAAGGGAAAGCAATGTCAAAAAATCTTCTCCCGTCGTCAGACTTTCCCACCTTTCTTCTACACCTTCTACACTTCAGACACCCAGCTCTGGCGAGGCAGCCGGTGCTGCAGCATGGCCAGGGCACCAGTTCAGTTTCTGCAGGTCGCAGGCATGCACGAGGAGCAGCATGAAGCAAAAACAGGTGGGTACCTACCGTCACAGGGTCCTCCAGGGGGGTGTCCATTTCGGTGTACCTCAAGTAGATGTTTCCCCTGCAGGCCCGCCACAGTAAACGCTCAAAGGGTATCATCCTTTCCCTCTTTATTACCCCTGCTGTGAATCTGAGCAGAATTAAAAGATAAATAAATTACAAGCCCGTTCTAAGTCTTTTAGGATCTGTAACACACATGATTTTACAATCTCTTGTTTTCTAGTCCGTGATAGCCAGGGCTCTGCTGCTGCTATAGGCACTTCCAGGAAAGACCTCCTTGCTCAAGCCTGGCTCTTAACTCAATCTACTGACTTTATCCTGTTTTTCTTTCTTTAAAACATTGTAAGTCCTCCCCAGATCAACAGAAAAAGGAGAAGAGACAGTTCTGGCTAGAAATGGAGATGCTTAAAGTCACACAAACAGAGAGTGCCTGAATGACAGAGGTAGGAGGTAGCAATTTTGAAGTGGTGGTTTATCTTTACTCCCTCCTGTTTTCCTCTTCCCAGAAAGCACCAGACCGAACTTTGAAGTTCAGCATGACATGCTGGTATACACCCACCAAGGCAAGCCCTCTGCAGGCATATGCTTTGCTCATAAAAGAGTTGAGCAGGACTTCAGAAATACCAGCATGAGCAGCTAAAAACACCAGCCTGGAAGAACACCATCAGCAAGTTTCACCACACCTAGCTGATGCAAACACAAGGGAAAGCTGTTTGAGTCTATGCTGTCCACCAAACTGCCATCAGCAATACGCATGATAGTGTTTCCGCTCCCTAACTCTCACCCTCAATGCCCTTTTCTATTGGAGACAAAGCCCAGTGCAAGCAATCCCATGGCTTTTTGCTGTGGTTAGACATCCATCTCTGAGGACGAGGCTGGTAGCCAGATGCCTGAGTCCAGAAGCCACAGGTGAGACGCCATAAGAAAACCATTTTCAGTCAGTACCTACTAAGGGGTCACTGGAATTGGTGGCCTGGAAGTAAAAGTCCATTTGTCCCACTGACCCATGACCTGACCACAGCTTGATGATAACTTCAGAGGACAGTCACTCTTCCATCTTCATTAAACAGCTATGCTGAAGAGGCTGGTGAGCAACCTCTGCTAAGAAGCGGAAGGAGGTGTGCCAGTGTCACAGCAGTGCAGTGCAGGTGGGAAGCCTGTCCAAGCTGGGGGACACACCCCAATACACACCCCAATACACACCCCAGCTTGGCAGCTGCAGCGGCAGGAGTGCTTCTCAGCTCCAGCAGTCCAGATGTGTCTTCACTGAAGAAATCATCTGGCAGATTGGTTTCTGCCTGGAAAACATTAGTTTTAAAAACTATTCAGCATTGCCAGTTTGAAAACTATTTTCACATTTTTCTCCTGACATTTTTCTCCCAAAGGTAGCTTTCTGCAGGGATTTAGACCAAAAGGGAAAAAAAAAAAAGGTAAACTATATCTTAGCAACTGAATAGCATAAATGTCATTTTCAAAGAGATCTGGGAACCAAGTTCTTGAGACCCACTGACTCACAGAAAGATGCAGGCTCCAAAGTGACTGAGGTGCTTTTGCAAACATATCTTACTGGCTTGTGGAAAAGACCACTGGCTTTTGATTAAAAAGCAATAACTGCAACACACACCGAATGAAAATGTCAGTATTTTTAGGACATTTCACATGTCTGTTGGAAGAGCAAAGAGGCCTCTCACCTCAAAGAAGTCCTGGGTTTTCTTCAGCAGATGTTTGAGCTCCGTTAGCTCAAGGAAGTTTTGCTTCAGCGTTTGCTGGTTCTGGTTGGCTTCCAGCAGCTCGGCTTCAAGTTTCTCCAGCACTGCCTGTTTAGGGTCCAAGCACATCCAGAAAAACTCTGAAGCAGACCAATGGCCCTTTAACAAGCTGATACCAAATCTCAAACAAAAATAGATGGTTGTTTTTTTTCAAGAGGGAATACAGAAATATTCAATGAGCACTTCAACAAACACTGAGTTTGGAGGATGCTATTAATTAATGCCAATGCCTTATTTTCCCATTGCCACATTCCCTACTGGGTGCTTTGTCCTCTTCTGGCATTGGAGTTCTGACTTACCCGACCGAAGCTCAGGCAGGTAAGTGGGTGCCTGGTGTAGGTGTCTCAGCCTGTCTTGGCACCTCTGTGGTTCCCTGCAGGACATCTCAGACCCCAGGTGGGCTGGCTGTCAGTCTACTGACAACAAAAGCAGCCTACAACAAGGCCATTAGCTTAGGTTCATTAGCTATAGGCCAAAAATTAGGTGAGGATGTGGGTCCAGGAACACAGCAGGCAACCACCTTCCTTGTGAAGCTGAAGCCCTTGGAAAGCATGATTTTTCCTCCTAGTCACCTACATGTGCAGCATTTAAAAACTACCCTGTTGGTAAACTCAGCTTCCAGCTGGGCTAGAATAAAGCATCCCTTGCACATCCAAAAGCACGGGACAAATATTTGTGTCAGGCCCCATATTACTATATCACAACCATACTCCCACCAGGACAGACAGCTCTGGGGTTTCTATGCAGTGAAGCCAGTTCTAACATCAGCTTTCCTGGTTATTCACCAAAAATCTTCTTATTCTCTCCTACAGAATGCTGGGGGCAATTCTGTGATAGTGATACCTTTCCATTAATATGTGGGACCAGAGGGATGTTTCACAGGGGATGGCAAAAAGACTGGGCTCCTTTAGGAACATGCCATAAGACCAGCCTTAAGCTGACTGCTGAGACAGCGACTCAGGGAGCACCTCCACAGGCAGGGAGAGCTGTACCAGCCTCAGCTACCGCGTCCTTCCTGGCAGGGGAGGGCTGTATCGAGCACATTACACAGACATCCCAGTGCACATCCCCTTCTCTCTCTCCTCGGCCCGCTCCAAATTCTGTACCTCCATATCAATCATTTCCCGGGGCAGGGGGGTCTCTGGGTACTTTTCCAGTTTGACTATCTCAACATTGTCTTCCATCTCATTTTCCAGAAAACCTGCAAGGAAAGGACACAGAGGTCTTGATACAGAGTCATCCCTGCTGCATCACCCTGGTCACCAGCTGCTGCTAAACCCCCTGTCAGGACTGAGGCATCACATGGAGGTGGGACAAGGGGCAGTGATATACAAGGGCCATCATCCCAGTGCATATACACAGCCATCAAGAGCTGGACACCCAGCAGCCTCCTTTCTCAGTGAGGATGCTGTTTCTCCTGAAGCTGTGGTGCCCGCTCCCACCCCCTCGCCCTGGACAGCCCTCAGCCCTGGCACAAATAGCCGGCACGGCACCCCTTGCTTGGGGCAGCGAATAAGGCGCACAGCAAGCTCGGGCTTCGCTCCTCCGCTCTAGCAATGGCAAGTGCTGTCCTTGCCACAGCGGCTATGGTGGGCACCAGTGTTGTGGTGGGGGGAGCGCAGAGGTCACAGGACACGCGTCCATAGGAGAGCAGGTGCCACAAGCTCTGTCGCTCAGGTTTTAAGGATTTGTCCCCAGGCTGAAGCGCTTGGCCACAGGAGGCGTGTGCCAACGGCTGGCACATTGGTGTAAAAGTCTGTTTATCTGGATTAGCCTCCTGCCCAGCCCCAGACTTATCTTGTGATTTTATATAAGCTAATTAACCTCCTTTCGGTTCAGTTTTCAAAACAGGGGCAACAATTTATTGCCCATATGGGGTGAAGCGGTAATTAGCTGATGCATGCAAAACATTTCCAGGAGCTCAGATGAAAACATCACCATTTTGCCACTAATTCTGGCCCACAGTGTGAGAGCACTTAACAAAGAAATAAATCCCACACCAGCAGTTGGCGGAAAGCCGATTGCATTTGACAAGCGTTTACTTACGCAGGATCCTCTCCAAGGATTCGCACCTTCTCACTTCATTCACAAACTTTCTCTGGAAGCTGTTCACATTCACATTCAGCTAAAAACAGGAGGGAAAACAAGCCTGGGGCTGGAGGCTGCACGCTGCTGCGCTCATTTTTAACATCGGCACAGAACGAACGCCTTCGGTGCAGACGGCCAACACCGCTGCATCTTACAGATTCCTAGAGGCAGGGCAATACCCTGGGTTTCCTTAGGGCCAAGGACATTACGGCCTTACCAGGCTCGTTTCCACCCAGTCTTGCTGTGACAGCAGGGGTCATAGATGGACTCTCATGGAGAGACCCCTGTTTTCTGGTGGTGGAGGGAATCGTCCTAAGGTTGTGCATAGAGTGTGCAGAGCACTGGATGAGGACTCAGGAACAGGTTGGGCCTCAGCATGGTGACCGGCTTTCAGGTCAGCTTTGGAGAAGTCCCGCTCTCTCCATGGGCTTTTTGACCACCCTGCAGGTGCACCTTCCCCAAGTGCTGTGAGGGAGGGACGAGCACACCCCAGGGCGCATGTCCCGCCGCTCAGCGTGCTAGCTGGGCACTACTCACGTCTCTGAACTGGACCAGACCCAGCTCCCCGAGCTCGGCCACGCAGCAGTAGGCAGCTTCCACCTGCAGAAAGAGCTGCATCAGGCTCATCTCCTCGCTCCGGAAGACCGAGGCCATTTCGCCTGCCCTCCTCCAACCTAGGCGTCCGTGGGGCCCTTGGTGGCAGCGGCGCAGCCTTCCTCGCCCGGGGAGGTGCCAGCAGGTGCGGAGCGCTGTGGGAGCATTGGGATCACTGAGTCAGCGTGCTGGAAGCTAACCCAATGCTCCCCGTCGTGTCCTTCAAAAGGGTTTCTTCACCTCCTAAAAGCCTCCTCGGACCCACGGGAGGTTTTATCTCACCGGCGCGGTGATGGATGCTAAGGTGTGTGTGTGACAGGGGGAAAAAGGGGAGCCACTGGGCCCCTAGGACAGATGATGAGCGAATACCCTGCCCTGTCCTCGGCTGGGCCAAAGATGCTCCAGGCCACTGCACTCAGGCTCTTGATTTGGGTTTTGGATGCTGAGCCTGTGAAGGACTCAATTTATCTTTGTCTTCCACAAGACGGAGAAGAAAAAAATCATTAATTTCACCTTGCAATTAGACAGGTGAGAGAGGCCTGACTGGTTTTTATGACTTTCATTGGCAGCATGAACACAACATTGCAAACGCATCTGGAGCATTTTATATGGGGATGGGGAGAAGAGGACTATTTTATTTAAATTAAAACAAACTTTAAGACTTAAAAAGCATTTTCTCCCCATAAAGGACTGTTTTCAAAATGAGATACATGAAATATCATGCATTTCATAAAAGCTCCTTTTGTCTGTATGCTTATTATTATTTACTTTGAGTAACCTGAACATACAAATTGCCAAAATTAACTGATTTGCATGTACAAACACAGTAATTATTATTACCCAGAGAAAAACATGCAAGTAGATACACTTCTTGCATGCATTTAATTTTGTAGCAAGCCTACATTTTATAAATAGCAAAACAAAATCCCTTTATATCCTCACTTCTACTTGTTGACAGGGATGGGAAGTAAATTACCCTTAACCCTCTCTCTCTCTCTATGAACCTTTTCTTGCAACACTTTTTTTAATATGGATTCTAATAATTTTCTTTATAACGTATAAAAGATTTATCTTAAATGTGAGAGAAACACTTTGCAAGATATTAAAGCCTTGTTTAGTAGGAGCACCATAGCCACAAGTCTGTATTTGCTCAATTGTCCTGTGAGTTTTCCTTGTCTTACTCTCTGTACCCATCCACTAAATGATTTAAGATGTTGAAAATATAATATATGACAACTAGTTGCTTGTTAAAATAAAACATATCATGTGCCGGCTCCAGTGGCTTGAGTAAGGATATAATCTTTAAAGCTGGTAGGACATTTTTCAGCAAACTACATTTTTCACAGGAAAAAGACACAAAAGCTGCAGGAGACCCCCGCTACTCCTGCAAGAAAGTAAAAAAAATTCCCTAGCTCTGATTTTCAAAAAGTTTAAAAGATCATCAAAATGTCCCATCTTAACTTCTTTAGACTGAAAAGTGTGAAGAGACTACAATTTAAAGCAGTTTCTATTTCTAAACCTGCAGTTAACTTCCATAAAAAATGTTAAAATCTTAGAATTAAAAGAACAAAACTCAAATGAAGAATTTGGAAATATCTCAGTTAAACTGCTTCAAACCATCCAAACCCAGGGTTCTACTTTTCCTCGGTAATCAGTCAGTGAAAAACCCCAAAGGCTCTCTTTCATCTTGATTTGGAATGAGAGAAAAATGAAAAACAGAAAGAGAAACCTCTTTCCAGCCAGGAAACCCTTCCCAGCCCCATTCCGAGGAAGGCAGAGCGTTCGCCTTTCATCCATTCCTCCAGCTACAGGAGGCTTGCCCAAAGCCACCGGCTGCTAGCCATGCCTCTATCAACACCCCCCACACACACCCGCCCCCGCCCCACACCCCCAATTTTTTCCTTTGGCAGAAGAACGGTTAACTGAGAAACCACTCACGCTATCCCCGGTCGCTATTTTCCAGCAGTATTGCAGGGCATTAAAGCGCACCAGGTTTTGGGCAGGGTAAATCCCGGCGCTGTAGATCACCTGGCGAAGGTGTCACTCGGGTTTACCTCTCAGCCACCGCGCTCCTTTCCAGCAGGCCCTCTCCCCAGGGAAGGGGCGAGCTCTCCCCTCGGCTGGCCAGCAGTCCCGTCAGGCGACGACAGCAGGATCGGGCTTTGGCATGGCTGCAAGCACCGCGCCGGGCAAGGAGGGCGGCGAGCGAAGTGCCCCGGCCAACTGTCCTGTCTCGCACAGGGCACAGCAAACCTTTTCTTTTAAGGTCAGAACTAGTCTGGACCAGAGAAGGGAAACTTTTTCTGTCCCGAAACAACCCCCGGGTGGTCTGGACCCTGCGCTTTGTGGCTCGGTCACAACCTCTGCGTCAGGTCTGTGACAAGCGCGAGCCGTGTTGCGGCAGCACACGGTTTGTTGAGACTAATAACAGATGGGGCATGCCGGCTCACACCGCCCCGGCCACCCAAAAACAAGTGAGAGCCTTTGAAACCTGCTGTACCCGGAGAGCTATAAACCCATAAAAACTCATTTGCAAGCCCTGGATGGAGGATCGGTCGCCAGGGAGGTGGAAAACTTCTGCGCTGTTTCTCGCTGGTTTTTCCGCACTGAAGGCAGCCCGGGAACGGACAGGGAAACAATGGGACAGGAATGATTTTCCTGCAGCCAGGGTCCGGGCAGAGCTACACAGCAACGAGAGGGCTGGGAGGGCCGGGGCTCAGTCAGGAGAGCTGTGCTAGCCTGGGGCAATGCAGGGACACGGGAACTTGATTCTCACCCCTTGAAATAACAAATGCTGGGGGAAGAAGTGGCTTTATAGACCTTCTCCCACTTCAGCTGCTAAAGCAAGAGCTCCAGAAAGAAATTCGGCCCCTCCTAAAACCAGTGGCTTAGCTCCCGCTGAGGTCAGAGGAGGCAGGGTTTCATCCTGGTAAATAAGGGTGGCTGGGTCGCTATTAAATCTAGCATCCATTAGAAGTTTTATCTCAAAAGAAGAGCTAATGAAAATGCACGGCGATATGTAAATTGTGAGGTACCCCTTAAAGAAATGCTTTCTCAGACCGGTTTTTTTGGAGGTACCCAGTAGCCCTGACCCGACAAGCCAAGGGGTATAGCTTCTCCAAGGGAACGATGCTGAAAAGTGGGTAACAGCAGAGAGTTTCCCAGCACGGAGCTTTCCTATTCAAAAGCAACGAAGAGTGGCTCCGCTTTGCTAGCTCAGCTAGTGCGAGAGGGCTCCTGCCGCTTTCTGAAATCCAGCTGCCTCAAGTGGCGTGACCCAAAAAGGAGGTATTAAAAATTATACGGCAATTCTAGCGGGTGGGCCTAAAACTTTCATTTTGCTCAGCTGAGCTGGCCGCGGGGCTCCCTGGCCTCCCACCCGCTTCGGCTGCACCGTGCTCCTCCCGCACCAGCCGCCGGCGCCGGCCAGCTCTGCTTTCTCCATCAGCGCTACCAAGGAAAGAGAGCAAAGGCTGATGAAATTCAGCACTTTCTGTTGGCAAACGGGAAGTTCTTGCAGCAAGGCAGAAGTGAAGTCACTGCTGTCCTCCGCTCGTCACGTGTAAAAGCAGCTCGTCCGCCACGCAGGGCTGAGAAGAAGCTGGTGTGGGGAAAGGAAGGGCATTGCCTCGCAGCCCGTGCTATAATGCTGAATAACAGGAGTCATCATTCCGTTCTTGACCAAGGTATATCGACACAAGAAAATAAAACAGCTTCTCGGGCTACTCCCCCACCTCTGAACCCGCAGCATATCTTCCCCCCCGCAAAGCGGTTGTGTTCACTTGATGATACCAGGATTTGCTTCTGTTCTGCACCTATGCTGCTCTTATTCAGCCCCACAGTTACACTCAGCTACTCCCCTACAAGCTGTCGGGGCGGGGGGAGCAGAAGGGGCCCCCAACGCAGGCTTCATCACCAAAGCAAGCCGTGCTGTGCCGGCCACTCCATCCCGTCAGCCGAGGAGCGAGCGAACGTGGAGCGTGGGGATAAAGCCACCTCTCTTGCCCTTCTCTCCTCCCTTTCCCAGGCAGAGGAGAGAAGCAGAAAGCATATCCTATTTCATGCCTCTGGCATGTGGAAGTAGAACATTATTTTATAATAATCTTCTTATTAAATATCAGATGATGACGGCTGAGCCGGCGTTCGGAGGAGCCCTGTCAGTGGGCTCATTGTCGGCGCCGGCAGCTCTGCCTGGGTGAGCTGAAGGCAGCCCTTCCCAGGCAGCCGCGGGCCGCCCGGCCGGCTGGCCTCGGGCTCCCTCGCTGGGGTCTCCAGAGGGACGGCGTGGGGTCACAGCAGGGCCACAGGCTCAACATTTGGCTAATAGCAAACCCAGCCTGGACTGGAAAATACAAAGGGCACGGTTGTGCACTTATTTGAAATCTAGAGTTGTTTTCCTCTGTGCGACAGAAAGCAGATCCCCCCTCCCTTTCTTTCGTTTAAAGAGTAAAACCTTTGTGGTTTTGATTTTTTTTCCTCCGTTTGCCTAGTTTTAAAAATCAAATCCCATGTTCACAGGTAGCTTTATCTTAGATGGCTATTTTTCACATCAATGAAGATACCAAACAAAACGGCCCCCTCCCCGATGGACACATTATTGGCATCAGGCTTAAGGTTTTGAGCTTTTTAAAGCCATTTTGAGGGCTTTATAAAGGCCCTTAAGCTTTTTTGAGCTTTATAAAGGCCACCTGGGAGGGAGCTCACCCCGCAATACAAAGACAGTGGGTTGCTAACAGGCAGACCTGCCCTCCCGAGAGACGCTTCTTCTAGAGCTGCACTTGGAGGCTTTGCTACGTACGAAGCAAGCACGGGAGATAAATCCACTCCTGTGGTCTCACCGATAGCACAGACCACCCAGCATCCTCCTCGGCGTTTAGGACCATGACCTCAAAGGCCGCACAGAGCCCTTGTGAACGGTAACTGGGAATTGTCAACGAACCATCAGCTTCAGCGTGCCAACAGACAGAGCTCAGGGGGGTCCCAAACGTGCAACCCCTCCAGTCGGGCCGTCATCACTTTCAGCAGCATGGGGAAGTTTCACGCAGCTGTAGGTGGCTGTGGGATCAGTAGCTCGGCCATAATCACTCCATGCTTAGCTCCACCGTGCAGAAGGTTTTGTGTGGCTACGTGTGATGTTAATGTGCGAGCTCTCTTTCACCAAAGCCCCCCCTGTTGCAGCAGCTAAGCAGAGTAGCACCTCAGGTAGGCTGATACAAGAGTCGGGGTATAGTTAAACTGACCTCAAGCGTCGTACGGAAAAAAGGCATTTGTCCTCGTAGCACTGATATGCCCAGAGATGAAGTACCGGCTCTGCTGTGCTCTCATGGTTTCTGTGTTTTGCCCTGAGTTAAATCCCGTTCTACGGCTCCATTACGATCATGCTGGTCACTGCTGGGATGGAACAAGATTGCAGCAGCAATCAGCTTTCCTTTGGGATTAAAAATATAAACATGTTGCCTATGTAAACAGAAAAAAAATATATATAGACAGAGTGAGCGTGTACACGTGTGATAAAGGTAATAACTTTGAGAGCCACACCTGGTGGCCATGTGTCAAGGGTAATACCTTGGTCATCAGAGAGCTTTCACTGCGAAGCTCTCTCTGTGGCACAAAATATCCCAAACGGTAGGTATTGCCTCCTTCGTAATCATCAGGAAAAGCTGACCAGCAGCCCTACAGACTGTGGCAGAGTCTCCAAGGGGAGGGGTGGGGAAGTACCTAATTTTAGAGTAAACGGAGTCCTGCCTTGAGAGCTGCACGGGAACGGGAGCCCGAGGAAAGGAAGCCCCGTCTCTGCCGGCGCTGCAGTCGTGCCTCGCGTGCCCGGGCACCCCCGTGGAGACGATCTTGCGATGCGTGGAAACCAAGCTAGGGTAAGGCTTTGGAGAATCTTATCGCTCTTTGGGCAGTCACAGCACTGACATATGAATGTGTTACACAGAGGAAATGAAACGAATCCACATCTGCGTCAGGAGATGATTTTATAGGGATCCCATTGTGTCTGAACTTATCAAGCAAAGCCTTCATTTCCAATCCAATCCAAAAATCACTGAAGCCAAGAGCAGCCGGTTCACTGCTTTGGGAGACTTTGGAGCAGGTCCTTTCTGAACCATGGACAGAACACATTTTGGAAAGGAAAAGAAATACTTTATGTTAATTCTGCAAAACATTTTCAGCATCCCTTAGGAATGGGCACATTTACCCGCAAGCTGACAAAGAGCATTTAGGTAATAGTTACAATTCAAAAGACGTGTCATTACAAATTGAATCATTCATGCAATAGCAGAGCAGTTTTGTCTTTTCATTTCCCCTCAAACATTTTGTGCTGCACAGAACATTTTTGTACTCATTATTTTTGCAAAATTAACTGCCAGGTCAACTTTCAGCAGGAATCACGGGTGAGAAATCAGGAGGGACAGGTGAAGCTGGAAGAAAGTGGAGGGCCTTTCCCCGGTAAAGAGTTGAGTTTTAGTTTTGATGCAACAGAGCGCTCAGATAAAAACACAAATTAAAGACAACTAGCATGAAAAGACTTAGCCACTGAAATGAGGCAGAGATGAAGATTATCCTATAGGCTAATTTCAAGCAACTCTGAGCAGTCAGAGCATTTTTACAGCATCTCTCCTGCCGTGACTCATGTTTACCAAGGCCAAGAGCGATGGCCACTGGGGTCACGCACCCAGCCCAGCCACCAGCCCAGCGCGACTCACCTTCGGCCGCCCTTCGGGTGCCAGCCGAAGGACGGGGCTGCGCACGCCCGCGGCAGCGGGAGGCGGCTGTCGCAGACCGGCCAGCACAGCCCGAACTCTGCCAGCCCCGGCAACGTGTTGACATGAAAACAGGGAGACAAGGCGGGTAAACGTGCCTGTTTCAGCTGGCCTGCCTTCATCTGCGGCTCGGTGTGCCCCCTCTCTGGGGGGAGCCTCCGGCTGCCTGCGTCCCGCTGCGTCGTGGAAGTACTCGCAGCTGGATGGGAGCAGAGTGTTTTCGGTGGCGGAGGTGGCCAGCGGGGAGGACAAGCGGGTCCACCCCACAGAAATGCCAGGCAGGGCTAAGCCTAGGTGGGTTTTGCTCTCAAGGTTTTTCTTCAACAACGGGAAACCAAACCAACCTCATAGTTTTGCACAGCAGCACCCCGTTGTATGTAGCTCACTGCAGTTCCTGTGGGAAGTCTGTTATGCCCGGCCCTGTGCTTGTCAGCAGTGTGGAGGGAAAAAAAGAGAGAATTTTTAGATACTACCCGTGCTACTAGGATTGCTGCCCCAGGCACCTTCCTCCTGGCCCCCCATGGGATGGCTGCACATCCCTAACTGGCCCCAGACAGCTTCCTTCTCTGATGGGCACGCAAAGCCATGAGTGACCACCACTGAAGAGCACCAGCAACCTGCTCCCTGCCGAGCCCACCTCTTCCAGTGCCTTCCTGCCTGATTTAATGCCTGAATTTTTCTCTAACAAGGACATCGTGGGGGGGTCAAAGATAGAAGCAAGCAGAGCCAACAGCCTGGGGAACAGCAGCAATGTGCAGCGCTTGTCAGACCAGGACAACACCACAAGCACTTCACCAGTGTGGCTCTTCCAGCCAGGATTGTAGAAAAATCTTGCCCTCCAGCCCGTATAACTTTGCCAGCCACCCTCCCGGTCTGCAGATAGAGCTGTGCCGGTGGGAAGGAGCAGCTCTTGGCTTTGCCTGTGTCACGGAGGACGTGGCGTAACTACAAGAGGAGAAAAAAAATGCTCTTTCAGCACCATGTTGCACACGGGTGACGGAGGCAGCGACACAGCTGGGCTCGCGGGGCGAGAACGGCAGCAACTTCTCCTGTGCAGAGACGCCCCAAGCTTGAACTGATCCCAACCCATAACCTGACACGGGTCCTTAAGGAAAGGCCGTTGTTACTGTGTAATAGCTGTCTTTAGCCTACACGAAGCAACTGGTTTCATCCCATTTCTCGGTGGAAACATGCTCATAGCCTGTGTTAACCCCATGGCTACTGTATCAGTGTGACCAAAGACCGGGGGTGTTTTAGGCTTCCACAAAGCCCTTCCAAAAAATCATCACTGCTGGGCAGTTTTGCAGGGGGATCAAGCCTACAAATACGCGAAATCAAAGCCAAACAGGTAGACAAATTCTCTACCCTGATCCTCCGCTCCTTTCCAACTCTATTAGACCCTCTTCGCAGGACCAAAAGGAGACTCAGAAGACAGAAGCTGCCTGGGGCCCCATGGGGAAGGGCTGGCTCTGGAGGCCTTTCCTTCCTCCAGCTGCAGCAGAGCCTGGGGAGAAACCTTCAGGCTTGAGCTTCAGGTGCCCTGCACCTGCCTTGGCACTGGTATCCACCTCCTGCTGGAGCTGTTTTGGTCGGAGCCCTTCTCCTTCTTCACCCTGTTGTGGCAGGAAAGCTCGAGGTGTCCCGGCAGCAGGAAGCTCCTTCGCTCCACCCTCTGCCCTGCACACCGGCGCTCGGAGCTTGTCGAGAGGTTGCTGAACCAGAGCTGCCGGCGACGGCGACCTGATCTGTGCAGCTGCTCGGGCGGGAGCTGGACCCCCGGCATGAAGCGCTTCTCCCGCCAGCCCTGGGCAGCCGCCACTGCGCTCTTCCTCGCCATCGTGCTCTGGTATTCCTGCTCAGCAGGTATTTCTCTTCTCTTACGCTCCAGTTTCTGTACCTTGCCTTTTCCCCCCACTCCTCTCAATACCTAAATATATTGCCCGCTGACAGTAATTTGTTCTTTAAAACCAAGGTGGACTCCCTTATCTCACCTAAAAAGTGTAAAGAACTGGAATTGATTAATGCTAATGAGAATTATTTGGCGTGATTGATCACAGCATCTTTCTGAAAAGATGTGCTTTTGCCAGCTATTTACAGATCCACTGTAAATGTGGCTGAGCTGCAGGCTGCTCCACTGGATGGCAAGGAGATAGGGGACCACAGTTACTCGGCCTTCCCGTGCTTGCTGAGGCAAGGGACATTTGAAATACCACCCAAGAGGCTCACTGTAGTCTGGTTTAGCTCTTATTAGGTGCTTTTTGCAGGAAATCTGGCTTTGGTGCTCCCTTAATTGGAGAAGTTGCCTAAAAACAAAATGTAAATGAGACCTGTGAGCTGCTCTTTTCCCATCAGGCTACTGCCTGCATTTGTATATCAGCACCGCTTGAGACCTGCCAGATGTTTACAGATGGGTTAGCTTTGACAGCCTGTCCTTTGCGCTGGAAAGTCCGTAAGCATGAACCAATGCTCTGTATTCTGCAGCACTTTCTTCCACAGGTCGTACACAGTTTTTAATGATTCTTCCCAATGCTCCTGTGAGGTATTTATTAACTCAGAAAACAAATTATGGGCTTGGCCAAGGTCATTCAGCAAGTCCTAGCAGGGTCAGAAAGGAGAACGGGGAGTACTCAGACCCTTCCCTGGGGCAGGCTGCCCAGGGACCCGCTCCCACTGTGGCAGCGGCCATAAGGAAAGCTCTGGTCTTGCTGGTGGTCAGTCAGCTCAAAATGCAAAGCTAGGCAACAGCAGGTGACCCCAAGGGGGACATCTGCAGGACAACCTCAGTTTATTTGCTCTTACTTGGAAAATACCAAACTCAAAGCAAAGGTTTGGTCAAAGGGCTTGTTCTGTTTTGTTTTCCTGAGCTGAAACTAAACCTGAGCCGTTATTTTGAAGTCTTGAGTGAAATCAAGCTGGAATTGATTTTCTCTATCACGTTCCAAACTATCAGCTCAGAGTGATGGTTTGACTGGAAATAGTGCTCTCATAGCCTCTGCCTGGTCTGTGGACCAGCAGCACGTTGGAGCCCCTCTATCTGCATGCAGCAGGAGCCCTTACTCCTGTAGCCTCTCCAGGCTGTTCTTCACGTGTCTCTGCAGGGGACCATTTCAGCACGGGATACTTCATCTGGCTGAACTTGAACTGTACTGCTCGTAGTGGCACAGGAGGAGATATTTCTTTGACTCCCTTCCTTCTGCAGCAGGGGACAGGCTGGTGTTAATGCACAGGGACCACAGCAGCCTGGGCTTTTCCCACGCAGGCGTCCGGCAGCTGTCCCTGCATCTGATCCTGCAGCGCTGCAAGGTGCATGCTGAAGCTGACAGGCAAGGGGGGGTATCAGGAGGGCTAAGGAGGCTTTGGCCTGTGATACCGTGTACAGATGTGGAGGCCTGGACATCAGTCACAGTGCTGTTCCAGAGTGCAAGTGTGCTCTGATTCAGGATAAAGAGGCAAAACCATCACTGAAGCCCCTCTTCCCCTCCCTCCCTTACTTATTTCTGTATGTTGTATTTTCCAGTCTGAGCTGATTAATGAGTTTCAGACACAGCCGCACCTGAACTGCAGCAAAGCCAAAGCTTCCCGCTGAGGCTGTGGTGGATCTGCTGAGGCTCTGCACTGATGACTCAGCCCTCAGCTCTGCCAGACTCCTTTGTACCCCAGAGTTACCAGGATTTTTCTAAGGGCAAAAGGAGGTAGACGTACAGCTCGCTGGCCGTGGATCTCCCCGTGCCACTGAATGCTTTCTCTCATTTCAGTCCTTGCTCGTTCTGCCCCTGCAGCTTGGAAAAGGATGGTGGCTAATTTGAGCTCTGGGTGAACGGCTCACACCAGGGTCGTACTCAGGCAGAGGCACAGTGATCCAACTGCTCCTTACGGCTGGTGCTACAGCAGGTCTCTAAGCCCGCGTTGACAGTGGTGGGGTGTGAAAGCATACGCTGATGCAGCAGGAACTTATTTTCTCCGAGTTGTTTCCATCCTACAGACCTCTGCAAGGCCAATGGCTTTCAGATTTTCATGCTTGATGCCCAGTATTGCTTTTCTAATCCAACTTGCCTTTTCTCCTGTGCTTTCCTTCTGGCAGCAGCTGAAGACGTCTCCAATGTTTCAACAAGCTCCATGCTCACAACTGAGTACGAAGCACCATGTCTTAGTAAGTCTTCATAAATCATTACTATCATGATAAAGCCAGGTGATGGGACTACACAGGTGACTGAGAGGCTGTCCTGGAAAAGGATTTATCTGTTGTCAAGGCTTCCGTTGTGGGTGAAACTCTAGGATGCATTTCTAAGACTCCTCCATTGGCATGCCCAGTATATCTTAGGTACATTTAGATGGACTCATAGCTTTGAACAGACTAACTCATAGCTAATTCAATTTGTGTGTCCTAAAGCTCCCTGCCAGACTGACTGCCTGTACGCACAATGTGGACTCCCGGGAGCACCTCTTTCCCCCACCCTACCAAGTCTTCCCCAAACAGCCAGTCCCAGCCAGCCTGAGATCCCACCAGTCCTCCCAGAGCCATCCTCCATCCCAAATGTCAAGTATCCCCACAGTCCTGCGCTTCCCGAAATATAGCAGGTGTACCAATAGAGGTATGCTACTTCAAAGCATGACATGGGTATAGGGGCAGGCATCCCTTCCCCTTCTCTAGGCACATACAAAACATGTCTCTCTTGTTGTGGGAAGAGCTGGTCTCTACTGTGCAGGACAACTGTACTGTGTGCGCTGAAGGCCAATGCACAGGAACATGGTCCTGCCTGACACACGTGAATGAGAGCGACTGAGCAGCACCGGCGCTTGCCTTTTCCCTGGAATGGTGCAAGAGGCTGGCTGCCCTGCACCAAGCTCAGGAGGCATTCACTTTGCACAGCTGACAAGCTTCGTGCACGTCAACGCGCAATGCATGTAGCTGCAAGGTGGTTTTGGCTGCCTCAGCTCTCCTGGGTGATGGGGTTTCACGCTCAGCTTCTATTCCAGCCCAAGGGCTTGAGATACGATGGTCCCCCAGGCTCCCTTTGATATTTCCACATTACCACCCAGGATGCAGACACAGGGCTGGGTATCTTCACTGTGCCCTTGTGATAGAGAAAGTATGGCAGATGCCTTTAAATAACAGCATAAATGAAACAACTAATGCCATATTCCTTACCTGACTTCAGGAAATTGGACTGATTTAAACGAAAAAAAGATGCAAACAATGCAAGAAAAAAACCACATGGAATCGTTAAAAATTATTTCGTTTTTAAACATGTAAAACAGCGATCCCCCAACGGTGGTGTGTTTTGCAGTTGCTATACGCAAGTCACAGGTAACAGCCCAGCAGAGAGCAGCCACTGCTTCTATTGCCGGCAGAGGTACTGGGTACCTAAACTATTGGCGATCCTGCTGAAGGTGTCCCTGCTAGAGATCCTCTTACTCTCGCACATGAAGGTTTCTCTACCCCGGGCTTATTTTTAATTTTAACTAGCTACTTCTACCATACTCCATTCCTAAAACTGACTGAGGAGATGCTAAGTAGGTGTTTTAAGAGATTTCCGTAATGGTGGGCACAGTAGTAAGAGGAGCAGCTCAGGTGTTTGGCCAGACAGGGATGACTGAGTCTTGAAGACATACAGATGAAACTGAATATTGCCACCCCCCAGGTTAAGAGCCAGGCTTATGGGAAAGATGCCAAGGCAGACTGACAGGCCACAGGGCAGACAGTGAAGTCACTGTCTCATCTGCCTTCTAGCAAAGGAAACCTGCTACATACTTAGCCTCCCGTCAGCTCACTTGATTTCTTCACCACCAGACATGAACTTCTGCAGGCAAGCGGCCATGTGCTGCCCGACAGGTGTGGACGATTATGGATGGATCGCAGCGGCCGTCGGCTGGAGCCTCTGGTTTCTGACTCTCATCCTGCTCTGCGTGGACAAGGTCATGAAACTCCGGCCTGACGAACCCAAATATTTGGTGGCCTGAAGCAGGGCAAGCCAGCAAGCAGCATCACCCGGGAGCAGTGAGGTGGAGACAGACTAAGCATTTCAAGCACTTCCTAAGAAACAAAAAAGAAAGGGAACATACCTTCAGCCAAAAAAGGCCAGATCTAAGTGGGGCATCCTGCTGGGGCTTCATCCTCCCCGGCAGGTCAGAGCTGCCAGCCAAGGTGCGGAGCAGGCAAGTCCCTGCAAGCCACTCCGTATGTCCCACAGCGCACAGAAACCCTTTTCCCCGAGCCCTTTCATGCTTGCTGTGAGCGCGCCAGCAGCAATGAGACATTGACAGACCAGTTACCAGTTTATAGCATACTGCCTTAAGACAAGCCAGCACCTAACCTTTGACTTTGAAACAGAAAGTGGGCAAATAAAGCTATTTTCTGGGGGACCAATGTTACCAGATCCATTACTAAGCCATAGGCCAGGTTACACCAGTAAGCAGATGTAACTCATTGATTATCCGGAGTCCTTTTCACTCACTAACCTGAGGTATTTTAAAGTCTATTAACTGATACCAGTGAAAACTCTGTTATGGAAACTTAAGGATCGTTTGGGCTGGTTTGAAATTAAAACTAGTTTTTCCAGTGCTGTTTATGTGTGAACTGTTTTGTAGGGGTTGAACGCTGGTTGTATTTATTCAGCTTGCATCTGCCCAAGTCACTAAGCTAAGCTGAACCGTGGCAAGCAGGTTTAAACCAGCATAGCCAATTCATGCACAAAACTGTTCCCATTTATGCAAAATGATAATAAACACTCTTACTGATGGAAAGATTCTCTGACTGGTTTATATTGATAAAGCTTATATTGGCAAGGAATTACCCAACCCAAATTGTCAGAAACATGGTTCTAACAAGGAATACTCACACAGGAGGGTTTGCCGCACTGCAGCCAAACTGTCTGGTTTGGGGCAGTTGCATCAGTTTGATTTCTGTCTATTATTAAAATAATAAGTCAGTGTTAAACCCATCCAGACACACACAGGATTAGAAACCTGCTAGAGACCAACTGAAATGAAACACAAAAAGTTACTCTTAAACCAAAGAAAGCTCTATTGGACATTTGTATCTATTAAATATCATTAAATCCTCCCTTCAGCTTATCAATGCATAACTTTTCCACTTAGAAAAGATACAATCAGTTTAAGGCTCTTCAGATTGGTTCTGGCACAACTACACCCTTCGATCAGGACAACGCTGTGCCATTTCAGAGTGGTGGGCAGTCGTCCCTTACCAACTACCCACCATCGACAGGAACGGGTACAAGTTAGACACTGAGGAAATGACATCCTTCCTATCATTAGTATCACTTAACACAAAAAGTCTTCTGGAGTGAAATGCTGAGCAGAGACACTAGCGTCGGGAAAGAAAGTTTTGAAAGGGAAGGGCTTAATTCTTTTGTGGCTTTTTTAATGTGTGTGTTTTGTTTGGTTGTTTTGGTTTTTTTTTTCTTTTTACATGTGCCACACTACTAGTAGTAAGCAATCACAAAATATTGCTCAATTAAGAAAAAAAATCTCAACATTTCAACATACAACAATTAAAACAAAAGTAATTTTCACAAGACAAATCTCCGTGTTGGACCAGCCAACTACTTCTTTCCACACAAAAAAAAAAGAGAAATACAAACTTACAGAAACAAAGGACTCTACATCTTCTTGTTGGTGTTGACTAAAAGAACAGTGAGTTGACAGTTAATAACCACTGCAGTCACTGACGGACAAAAATCTTCTAGCTACATACATCATTTTTTTCCTGATTTATCAGTTTTAATAGTGGAAAACGTGCATTGGCCTGAAAGCAATGTGATAGATACTGTGAAAAAATCTCCACGTATTGCCTTAGTGTCTACCTTCTGCAGACCTCTTCCTACAGTTCTCAGTCTTATGGAGATTGTTCTCGTGGCTGGGAACACAGAAGTGCCTGCTGGATATGGCACTGGTTTTCATCTTTGAGGGCATATGTTTCATAGCTTTCGCATTCCCTTGGCTAAGGCTGCGAGTGCATGGATGCAGCCGGTCACGAAAGTAAATCTATTCCAGTCTAAAGAGTTGTAAGCACGTGACGCAAGCTCTGGATGTCCTATAGCCCAGCATTACACCTGCAAACTAGCTTCATAATAACTGGGCAATTCTGGGGGGCTTCCTAAAGCCTGCCTTTAAAAGCACAGCTTGTTTGTTTTTTCACAGTCTCCAAAATAGTCTGCTGTGTGCAGCTACCTTAAAGGCTTAAGTAGACTTAAGCCTCAAGTTTTGCTTCTCACAGCTTTTGTTGAGAATTCCCAGCTCAACCGAACCAGGGAAAGAAGGACAAAACCCACAGTTTTTCTATAATGTAATGCCCCCAAGGATTTTGTATACCTATGTTCAAGGGTGACACCCAAGTCTCAACAAAATCAGGTATACAAATGGAGTATCTTACAGATCATTTCTGCTGTGAAATGTATACTTTTTCTAGACCAGTGACCTGTAAACCTCTGAGCTAATATAACAGTTTTGTTTCCTTACTGCATCACCTGCTTTGACATCTGACATTGCCAGGTTTGATCTATAGCCTCTTCTTTTCAAGTCATTTGACCTCCTATGAAGTGGATTGGGTCACTTAGAAAAATGTAGTCCTGTAATGAATGTCATGAACATACTGCTACTCCCAGTGTGTTCTGGGATCCCTAAACAAAGTGGCAGTATCCCGAAAGCTCAAAGGCTACCGACTAAAACATCTTACCTGTTCCTGTGCATTATAGTACAAAACAATAAAATATCATTTTAAAGAGACTCTCTGAGGTACACGCTACGTGTTGTACTGATTCTAGGCACGGTGGGTAATCACAAGCACAACGCAAAGCAACGCACCGTGCAAAAGGAGGAGAAAAGCTCTAACAGCAGTGTCAGTGTTTCAGAGGCTTGCCAATAGTTACAGAAAGTGCAGAATAAAAAAGTTGCATCCAAAAGACTCGAGAAACTGATATAAAGACAAAAAATTAGTATGCAGAAATAGATTATACATACTTAATTTACAGTAAATACAATCTAAAGATTATCTGTGGTCTGCTGCTACATTTCCTGGAATATTTTTAGCTAGGCAGCACACAGTAGTACAGCTTCTGAGTTATAACCCCTATTTTAAGACCAATCATGTCACAGTAGAAGGCTGTGGTCTGGTTTTGATGCACAAATTAAAGGTGACTGTATAGTACAATGCCTTCCAAATGTGGTCCACGAGCAATGTCATAGACTGGTGTAGTCGTTTATTGTGTATTATCTCATGTTCCTAATAATATCACTGACATTGTAATACCTCTAATAGTAGATCCCCCAACTAGTGCAACATTGCCCAAGTCCTGTTGACTTCAAGGGAGCTACACGTACATCCAGCACATGCCTTGTTTTGTTCTTTGGGGGGTTTTTTCATTGTAATTCAGGAAGCCTGTCACTTTTGTTCCCAGAGGAAACCTTGGAAGCGAAACATAACTCCCGATTTATCAGTGTACATAAATCATTTCACCTGTGTTAAACCTTGGTGCCCCTTCAGACTGCTACATACAATGCCATGCTGTAGCACTGAGCTGGTTTAGGCTCTCGTGCATCTCAAAGCATGTAAAAAAATAAGTTGATAGCTCATATCACCTATTAAGCTGCAAACTACCCCCTCAGAACGATGATGGAAATGTTAATGCTCCAGTCATTTATAGTACGTTGTCCAGTCAAATTCTATGTCCTTGGGCCAAAAAGTTCCTCGCTGGAATGAGATGGAGAAGAAATCTACTCCAACTCTCATATGATTTAGTAGAAAGAAAAGGAAAAAATGGTTGAAACCTGGATGGCTGAATAAAAGTAAGCGCGACTGAAAAACACGCGTTTGAACCCTAACATTGCTGATCAAGCCAGAACACTTCTTCGTATTTTCTGGACAAAGTTTCTGAATTTCAGGCATTAAAGTATGTAGTGCCTGGAAAGGAAAGAGAGATGCAGATGGCACCTGGGAAAGCTGCTGGTCTACAGGTGTCTCGACAGACAAACAGAGCAGTGGGGAATATGTAACCGATCAGCACTTCTAAGTATCAAAAAACATTAGTAGCAGCACAGCATTCCAGGGGAACTGCTTAGTTTGCTTGGAGATAATATCAATCACATTTGACTAGTGCATTTTTAAATTCTTAATTCAAGACTAAATGGATTGGTACTTGATGCATGACTCTTCATCTTTTAGATACCGTTGCTCTGGTAATGACTCACATTACTCACTGCCTCTGTCCTTGGGGTTTTAGTGAATGAGCTACATATTAAGCAATTGCACTTTACAATGATTACACTCTGCAAAATCACTAGAGGGATGAAAACTGGCAAGCACCAGAGCTTCCTACTTGCATGAAACACACAGGGAAAAGACAGAGGTTAAATTCATAAGAAAAGGTGCTCTGTACTGGGACTTTGTAGGAATTTTGATAAAGCCAGTACAAAAGCTAGGATTTCAGAAAATTATTGAAATTAATTATAGCCAAAGAATGAAATATAGGCATCCTTGGGAAGCAACCACCCTCTCTCATCCTTACACTCCAGATCCCACTTATTTTACAGTAACCAGCATCTGTTGTGGAATTCAAACCTCGCTTCAGGTTTCTCTCCCAGAATCAAACATGCACTTTTCATAGAGTTTATTTCCAACTCCTATTTCATAATAACCTTCCAGAAACAAACACGGGGTAAACAACGCAGTATCGTCTCCCATGTCTGCAAACAGCTTGGAAAGAAATACAGCTCTAAGAGACACGCACGCTTTTCCTGTCCAGTTTGACGGTATGAAGTCTAGAGACACATTCAGTTAACCATTTTGCTTGCCTATCAGAAATAATAGTTTATGGGCCCCTAGGTCTTGCTGACATAAAACTCCCGCAGAATTGGCTTCTCCCTCCAAAAGAAAGCCTCTCTGCACTCACAGGGGAAAAGCGTCCAGTCTCAGTGACCAGCAAACGAAGCTCTGTTCCAACCCCCACACCCTGCTTGTCACAGTGCCCTTCGCGCGAAGGGCTAAGGAACTAAACTAATTGTAAAGGTTTTCGTTTTCTCCCTCTGCCACTATGAGCGGTAGTCACGTTGTCTATCTGTAAACCTGCCAGACGCATATTTTGGGGACAGCGTGAACTAAACACTGCTCCCTTTGTGTCAGTCCCAAATCCCTCCATTTCTCTGTCTCTCCAAAGGTGTGTCCCGTCCCCCCCCCCCCCCCCCCCAGTTTGGTTTGCCACTTGGGGGAACCAGAAGAGCCTGGGGCAATTTATAACCTAATTTAGACGGAGATGCCACAGGCCGTACAGACCTTTCGCGTGCTGTAGCAACAGCAAGGTGGGATCAAAGGCCCGTCTGGTCCAGCTCTGTCTGCCAGCAGCAGGTATTTGGGGAAGAAGGTAAAAGCACGCTGCATACACAATCCTGCCTTCCCCTCCCCTCCTCTGCCCAGCTCACAGGCGACACACAGCACCCTTCCGACACCGCACTGGACTCCCTTGCAGCAGCTCTTCCCCCCAGCGTTTTGGAATTAATCCTTTGAGGACTGTGGGTAGTTTCATGCAGTAATACCTTTCTGTGACTTCTTCAACTTTTCCCTTGTGGTTACAATCACTCTGGTTTCCCCCCACCCTTCTCTCTCCCATTGATCTTATTTTCCATAAACTTCACGTATTCACTACTGCGAGCTTGTGCACCAACTTAAACACACTGCGTCACCCTTCAACTATTTCGTGAGTGGCTTTATTTTTTAAAACAAGCGTATAGAAGACATTTCTCTAATCCCAGAGTCCTAGTTAAATTTTCTGCTGCCTCTGTGCTCTTTGGTGGCCGTATCTTCCAAACTATTTACTCATTTCAGCTTTATGTTTATTCACTATTTACTCAATACACCAGGTTTCTTCCCTGCATTCCCTGCCCATAGCTGTGCCCAACGTTGGTTGCAACAACCCAAAAGACCTGTCTTGTTCTTTCCTTCTCTTCCCTTTCCAATGGGGAACTGGAAATCAAATTGACCCCCAACTGATGATATTTCTGTAAGCTCTGCCTCTTTTCTGATGACTTCTCTTCACTAAGTTATTTTTATTAATACCCCTTCTGTCAGCGGTTTTTCCAATCTCTTTGATTTACCTAATCGTAAAGACAAAACAAGTGGTACCAACATACAGGGCTGTGGTTGGCGAGTCCTTTCCTAGCTTGTAGTTTTCAGATCACATGATTAAACATGCAGCCAAGTTAATTTTTCAGTGTGACTTTCATGGAGCAAAAGTTACAGTACTTCTTCAGGTCCTCTACAGCTCTGTCTGCTTTGTCTAAATGGGGGAAGAGAAGGAAGAGATCTGCAATCTCTGCTAGTCTGTTTCCCCTTCATGGCATTTCACCATACTGTATATTTAAACCAGATCAGTCCAACAACATTCAATTCCAATGTGGCAACCCTCTGGGCTCAACTATATGAAGAAATCACCGTGCTTTAGCTGAGCTATGCTAACGTCTAGTACAGATGTGTGATAATGTTAGGTAAGAGGCATTAGTTCATCCTTAAATAAAGAGGACTAAATAATGCTCATTGACACTAGTGTTGTTCTCTTCACTTCTTTGCAGTTCTAGTCTGCAAAAGCAAGAATGTGGTTTCCAGCACCCTAGCAAATTTTCTTCCACAGGGCAGTGAAGTACAGGAGGATGTAGCAATCATGTAAAGACTTGACTGCACATCTACAAATGGGAGATTCCTCACCTTTAATCTTGAATTTTTGAAGTGTTCTTGTTTAAAGCTGCCATCATCAAGCCCGAAGACAGAAACGATCATAAGGATCAAACTCATCCATGGAAATGCTTGACAGGAAGTGTTCCATGCAAAATGCAAGGCGACTTACCTGAAACCATTTTATCCAGGATTGCATGGACTAACAAATCCAGTAATTGGTTCATGAGCTTGTGGATGCCCAGATCACCTGTATTGCATCAAATTTGAACAACTTCGTATTTGGCAACTATGTTGAAGTACTACCGATAGTGGCTAATCCACAATTCTTTCTCCTGTTTCCTTAAGTCCAAGGATAAAAGCTTCCTGACTTTATTATTGCAGGTTTTTTAAAATTCCTATTTCTTTAGACAAGTTTCTTTCAGATCTGCATTTCAGGAACAAAAGAGCACAGCACGTTGCCAAATATAACACTGCATTAATTTTCCTTGAATATGAAGAAGTTTTTCCTGAAACACAAACAATATCCAGCTACTGCTTTTAAATCATGCACAGCACTAAAACGTTCAAACAGCCTGGATGAGAAAACCAACTTTCAAGAAGCTCTGGGACAGAAATCCTAGAGAAGTTTTCATGCGAACATGACAGAGCCCTTAAGAAGTGTGTACATTAGAATATAATTGGAAATGCAAAATAGCAATTTTCATCTTTCAGTCTCTTTTCTACTCTCTTAATTCTCATTTCACTGCGCCTGCTCTACATGTGGCAATAAGAGGATTGCTGTAAGTGAACCTGAAAACCACCATGCCAGGGATGCACGGAGGTTTAGCATTCATTTCAAAAGAATCTCCAGAGCATTTGTTCAAATGTGCCAACATTTTATTCTGTTTAAGGCAAGATGTAACAGCCTAAACATAAACTTCCCCTTATGGAGTAAGAACTACGCAAAACTAAACAGGAGTGGCCATTACAAAGGAAAACACATACTTTATCTGTAAAGAGTATCAAGAAAAAGTAACATGAAATAAAGACAAAACATTCCAGCTCTACAAACTATGAAGTGCAAAAAAAAGGTGTATTTTTCTAGTACTAATGTTAACTTTTTTTTCGTCTATCAGTCTTCAGTGGGATTCACAGGACTGCAGCTCTACTCCAGAAAAGTCTCTTTAAAAAGGCAGTGCAACTCCACAGGATTTTTGCTTCTCAAGTTTCTTACTCTCAGGGTGAGCAGACTCACCCTGGGACTTGTACGTCAAAGCTAGACACATCTTGCCAAGTGCATCCCAAACTGTACTAAAGAATCTGTAGGATAAATTCTCCTTCCAAAGCATACACGTGTCCAACTGGTTTTCAGTGGAAGTCATGCAGATGCGACCAGGGGACAATATGCAGACCAACATTTGGATCTGAATGACCAATCCTACTGGTACGAGCTGTCACAAGCTGAGCTTGTTCTGCCCTCATCGAATTAAGTGTCAAGAGATACAGAAAAAATGTTTACAGTCCTCCTTTTGACATAAGCTGCATTTCAAGGGACACTCACTGTAAGAGAGATACCAGACTTTTCAAGCACTCAAGTGCACTCACACCAAAATACTGCATAACTACAGTGAATCTTCATCGGCATTGCCAAAAACTTTCATTCCCAATTTCTGCTTCCTCAGTATTTAGGACCTAGAGATATTGGAATACATAAATGACAGCAGACTGGTGACAGTAGAATACATCCCCAGGGCTTCCTCTCCATTTTAAAATAAAATGTAACAGGAAGAGGGAAAAGATGTCCACCACAAAAGGGTACTGGATTTTTATTTCCACATTTAAGCACTTTAAAAGCTACTACTTTTCTCTAGGCACATCTAAACAGTCCTGGAGAAACTCTACAGCCTTGGCGAACTGCTTTGGGGTGTCTCACTGATGAGAGATGTTCCTCACTCGTACAGACCAGCACTGCAAGTGGCGAAGGACTGCAGAGAGGAGGGGTTGTGTTATGGAATCGGCTTGAGTGTGGGCAGGGGGAGTCCCCAATATTTTGTCTCGCTTTTTAGAGCACTGTCACAGGTGGTCCTGGAGACCTGGTTGCTGTCCTTTGCCTTCTGACAATCAGATATCATCCTTTTTCTTTTCATCCATTTTCAGCTTTATGCCCATATTCAGAAAACACTAAACAGGTGTTATTTTTTTTAATCCATTTATTTATTCAGTGCTGCAAAAATATGGCCCACAACATGTTCCCACCTCAAAGTCACAAATGTTCTTCATCCTGCCACTTCAAAGCTCTTGGCCAAGAAATGTTTTTTTCAAGGACTGGCACCTGTTAACAAAGAACTGTGAGATGAGGCATGGAATGGGAAGTACCCATTTCTTCCTTGAGCTGAAAAATTATTGAAGCTGGAAAAGGGGAGAATTTAGTGAGGGTAAGAGTTAAAAAATGAGTTCAACTGCCTACTGCCATCCACATCATGCAACTGGTGAATTCACTTGGGCTCGAATACATACGAGCTTCCTTGTGTAATCCACCTAATGTGTTTTCAAGCCATGAGTTAACACGCAACAGTGTCAGCTGTTTTGTTCTTGGGAAGTTATGACCCCTTTAAACAGCCTCTTTCTAAGATAACACTATAACCCTGCTGTCAGTGATCTGATTTAAAGGCACTAACTTCAGCACTTGGTAGGAACATGAACTTTTGGGTGATCAATCTATTTACATATTTATGTGTGTATATCATGCATGAAGGTGCATGATACTGGGGTAGCCAACATCTCACCAACCACTCCTTTGGGTGCAGAGGTGATATATAGACCTTGTGTGATGTTGCTGCTCTCCAGCCACTATATATGAAGCCTGTTCCAAACCATTGCAAGTACAGTACATCACAAAGGGTCAGTGAAATTCCACTTACTGCGCCAAAGTGCGCATACTTAACGTTATGAGTCCAGCACCTATGCAATTCACTCCTCCTAAAAGCGAGGTTTTCTTTCTTGAGTCACGTGCCCACAGTCACCTACAGGACCATGTGTTACATCCTGGTAGAGAATATTTTATAGTACTGAAGTGTGCTCCGCCTTTCAAACTGAGTGTACGAAAAGTAATTGTAAAATTTCACTTAGCTCCAAAGATAATCAAGAAGCAGGCTAGAGGTCAACATTTTGGCCATGGAAAGGAAAAGCAAACCAACCAAGCTAAATTACACAGCTCGCATCTCGCCAAGTTCTCCTACATGCCAAGCTAAACACAGACTAAACACAAATGTCAAGGAAAATTGTGAAGAAAGAGAAGAGCCTGAGGATTCCATGAACCAGATGGTTTAGTCATGGAAATGGATGTAACTGTTGGTAACAGCTTTCTGTGCCTGTACCAACTTCTCATCTGATCAGTGTTTTCAGAAACTGGTAGATTCATTAACAGATACTTAAATTCTGGATACTTTAAGTTTCAGAAAAAAAGGTTTGGGGTCCACCCCCTTTTAATAGGGCAATAAAAAAAATTGGCAAAAGAGTTCAAGCACATGGGGATGCAGAAGCTTACACATTTTTTTCCCTGAATTCCCAAGTGGAAACACACATTTTGGCACATGCATTCCAGAGTCCTTTTGTAGCACATGAAAAACGCAGCTTTTCCTGTAGCTGCAGAAAGTAAGGTATGGGTCTCCCTTGTTAAGACCATGCTTGGAACTGGTGCCTTATGTATTACTTTTCTTACTATATGAAGATACAGACTATGCCATACCATTTTTTGTGAACTGTGGATCAGGTCTCCAGCCAGTTTGAGAACATAACTTCCAAACACAGCTTTCCGACTTCTTACATTTTACTGTCCTTCCCCATGAACTTGTAAGGTTTTAAAGAGGGATTTTTGCATCAGAAAGCCTCTTTTATTTAGCAGTACATATTTGTCTTGTACATGTTCTTCATAAGATTTGGGACTAAAAAGAAAAAGGATATTCTTCCAAACATAAAAAGATGGAATATCATAATAGCATCACCATCAGTAGCAAAAATGAATGAGAAATGGCCTAAGTACCTCTAACTTTCAAAGCTCTTATTTCATACTCCTTCTTAAATAGCTGGAACCAGCAGCCAGACAATGAACTTACTTTCTAGAAGCCCACATTTTCTTGAAATGAAGACACAGTAATGTGCTAATATTATAAGCACTGGCCTCTGACCTCACTACAGAATTAAAGCTGGAAAAGGATGTGGGCTATGAAAGAGATGGTTTCAATGGGAACACTTAGGAACAGTCAGTCTTCAGCATTGTCAAAAAGACCAAATGAACATTGCCTGATACACTCTTCATTCTGCAAAACCTGACATTTTGCAAAAGTACTGGCAACATTCATGTTTACAAACTTGGCAGAAAATAAATGTGGTGGTTTTTTTTTTTTTATCCTAGAAGCAATTATCACAAAAAAAGCTTAAAAATTTCAAAACATAACAACCTGTTGGTACTGCTGTTCACAACCACGCTGGTGTTCCGACTCCATTCAAACCTCAACCAGTGCCCATGAGGGCTTTAAGTATTGGCCAGGGAACTGGAAATTAGTTTAGACTGCTTTGCTACAGTAAGTCCCTCAAAACAATTTCATACAGCCTTTTGATGACCATGGGTAAACAGAAAAATAACTGAGCTTCCTAATAAAGACGGGAAACATACCATCTTTTTTTCCACATCAGTGAGCAGCCAGTTGCTTCCTAGGTTTGGCTTTGGCAATGGATATTATATACATACTTCACGAACGATGTACATAGGGGTCTTCCATGGTGTCCTCCTACCTGTTTTCATTTCAGTCTGAGTTAGTCCTGTCACAGTTATTGAACTGTGCACTGGAACCAGGAACAGATTTGGCAGCCAAAGACCACCATACCATACCAGTGTTATATACCTGTATTTTACCAATGCCATTTCTACCCCAGTAAGTGAGGTAAATGCAGCCCTTCCCTTATCAACTGCCCAATGATCTCTTTGGCGGACCACTGTTCCTTAGACCTTTTAAGACTGCCATCTGCTAGTGTCTGAAATACCCACACTGTAGCACCAAATAGTTTTGCTTTTCATTTTTCTAGGGCAAGGCTCCCACGCCTCCTCACAAACACTGAGCCTACCCTCTATCTCTGTGCCAGTTTGTTAGCTTTAGTTCAGTCTGATCTGAAAATAAAAACACTCCAACAAATAATGACTTAAGTAAAATTTCCATATGTATTATGTCAGTTACAGTTATGCAATGGCCAAGTATTAGTAAATTCGTAGCTAATATTAAATTAACTCTGGAAAAAACAGCGACAAACAGTTCCATGGCACGTACCATTCTACCATGGGGATAATGCTTACCCTTTGTCCAAAGGGACAGTGGAAACAAGTATAAATATAGAAACTGTCTCAAAACCGCAAATCTAAGCCTATGTTAATGCTCTAAACTGTCACTGACTTTCACTAAAATTATTCAGATCCAAACATAAGCAATGATTTAGGACATCAATTTATAATGTAATGCTGGTGACCCTGTACCAGTCAGACTGGATTGGTTTCTGTCCACAAAGCAACTACAGAGTGGCAATATTTTATCGCTGGTCTTGCACAAGCATATAGTATGTAAATATATTTTTTAAAGATATACATACACATTTCCCCAAATTCAACTGTGGCTGAGTATTCCTCTCCTAGTTTTCAAGAAATTTTAAACAAAATAAATACCAAGCCCTTTCTGTTTGGATGCTTTGCTTTGTTTTTCCAGCCTGAATGAGTCTACAGATATTTTCTTAGTTATACAAGGCCAATGTTTCACTTTGCAAACATTGAAGATGAAGGAACACTTGAAGCTTCAGCACCAGAAGGAAAACAAGGAAGAGTGCAGAGGGTAGCTCCATTCGGAAGCACAGAGCTATAACAATTATTGTTCCAGTTTGTTACAAGTAGCTCACAAAGACTTTTATTCTAAGTAGTCCCATTGTTCCTGACAACCAAAGTGATTCTTATGTGGGATCACATCTTCAACACCCTTGAGCTGATAGTTTGTAATCCTGCAGAACAGCAACACAAACAAGTTCCCCATAAGCACTGGAGAGATCAGAATACTTGTAAGCTCTTGCAAAATGTCATCTCAGTTTATTCAAACCTTCGCCTACTTCCTTAGAAAAAGGAGTCTATCATACTTAGAGTTTGTTCCTGTGATTTTTTTTTTGTTGCTGGAGTGTTGATTTCTTGACCTCAGGTTTTATTTATTTGTTAGGCTGAATGAGGGTAGGGAGAGAAGAGGAGCACCGTAGTATTAGCAGATTAATTAATATTACTTGTGATGACACTGATGGTTTTCCCTGTTAGTCTCCCATCTCTCCTTACTATCCTCATTTTGCTGCCTTTTTCATTTTTTCCAGAGTGTTGTCAAGAGAGCTGTGAAAGTTCATTCTTTTGAGAGAACAACATTGCTGATTTCCTCTAAGTCTTTGCTTCCATAGGAAGCGGATACCTGGCAGATTTGCAAGGGAATGCTAAATCAACTATCGAAGTTCTGCACTGTTGTCTGTTTCTGAGAAAGTCGCAGAAGTTCTTCTCTAATTGCTTTGATAAGAGAGGCTGAAGAATGACCTGGCTGGAGGTCCTCAGTGGAACTGGTGGTGTAGCAAAGGCCCTGGCCCTGAAGGCTGTTGTGTGGAAGCTGAGCAGGGGGTGCCGAAGGCTGCCTGGCTGAAGTCCTCGGCATCTGGAATACTGGTGAGGAGGAATATTCTTGGTGTCCATGCATATGCGTCTGGAAAAAGGTAGAAAGCATTATTGTACTTTCTGAACAAGCACGATAATCTCAGAAAAGACAAGAAAGCAAAAAGGCAAAGAACAGAGGGAAAGCAGCATGGAGATGCTTCTATCTGCTGCCACTGTTCTTCTGTTTTATGAATGAGTGATTCCTCTTATGAAGCACAAAACAACAACTGTACACAAAATTGCTGGACTGCCTCAAGTTCAGGGATTTTCAAAATCTCTTCGAGCATCCATTAAAAAGTCTGACCCCCTTTCTAATCTATGGTATGTTTAGAAACTGAAGTGGAAGGAGGTGGGAAGAAAAACCACAGAACTGGAAGTCAACAGAATTAGCTTCTCTTTCCTTGTCTTTCCATCAATTTCCTAAAAGACAACAGGCAAATCACTCTCTTCCCAGCTGTCATTTCTCCATACTATCTATAAATAGAGATACTACTACTGTAACCTTCCCCTTCTCTGCCTGGCTTGCCTGTTCAGACTGTACATTTGTGAGGATCCTGTGACTGACCAGTGCCCAGGAAAACACGGTCAACAGAAGAAGCAGCAGGAGAAAATTATTCAAATTGGAAAGATTAGATTTTTCTATACTCAACAGCTGTTTTACATATCTGAGAAACACTGTCCCAGTTTAGGGACAATCATTGTTTCCAGGGTAGAAAGGGGTTAATTCTGCATTTGTTCAGTAACATGTATTTTCTAACAAAACAAGAGAGAAACAAAACAGAAGCCTGAGTTTATGGGCTTTATGAGTTTATCTGGAAAAAAAATCTGCTTACACTAAAACAAAGCATGAATTTACAGTACACTAGGCGACTGCACTGACTCCCAGTATGGACACAAACGAGGTATGTTTTGAAAATCTAAATTCCAGCTGACATCCCTAAAGCAAGCGTTTCCTCTTGCCTCGTATCGCTGAAGGCTGAGAGACAGCCAGAAGAAAACACTGGGCACAAAGGACTTGAACACACCCTTCTGAACGCACAACTGGGAGCAAAGCAGCGTGATCCCCTTTCAAAGGGTCTGCGCCGGGGATGAGCAGCAGCTAGCTGCAGCAAGTTCAGATCACAGTTATCACGATTTAGTGAGCGCTATCTTCCTCTGTGCATAAGCCTTAAGTAGTAGCAGAGAGAGCAATCTGATGAGGGAAGAAAGGACAGCAAGGTCAGCTAGAAGAGGATTTGGGGATGAGGGGGCGGGGAATGAAGGGATTACAAAGCAGAGCCTGGGAAGGACCTAGAGTGACTGTGGCAGAAGTGTGCAGGGAACACGAAAATGCACAAGAGTATGTTCCTTAATATCTCTCATAACATAAATGAATAAAATCTAGGCCATTTTGTATAAAGTAGAACTAATAATAGATTCTGACTCTCTTGCACAGCTCATGTACAGCACTGATCATTTACACAGTTAATTGGGGGAGAGAGATTAAGAGGAAAAGAGGCTTTAAGAGAAGAATGATAGGTAAAGAAGGTTTTCCAAGTAACATCCTGTCTTACTTCTTACAAAAGGGAGGTGATTTTAGTATCAGAAAGGAATGAATGGGTCTCTTGATTGTTCAGAATTACTCGTTTGGGAGTGAAACCTGAAACTAATTCATATGTGCAGTCTAGAGTTAGCAAACCTGACAAGTACTCTGTGGGTTTATAGAAAAGAGATGACAAAGAAACATTAAAAGCAAACATTCCTTGACACATGAGTCTTAACAGCAACCTAAATTATGTTCAGGTTATTTTCACGTTAAAATGCATTATATGATTCAGCTCCTATCTCATATTGCACTGAATTAGCACCCTAAGAATGGTTTCTTAAGGAAAATTAGGAAGAACATCTGATGACTGCAGTGGCTGTTTTTTAACATTAAGGCTATCAAAGTTTTCTCAAAAAACCAAAAGTGTGTATTTCTGTGATCTCATATATAGTATCAGAATTAAATAGGTCTGAGAACTTTCAAAACCAGATTGGTTTAGAAACCTAACCTATACTAAACTACAACAGGAAAAAAAGGAGAGTAAAAAGGTTGGAAGAATTTTTGCTGTTTTTTTTTTTTTACTTTTAAATGTCTTTATTAACAGAAATACACAATATATTATATAATATTTTATATGTATCAATATATAGTTTTATATAGTATCTATAAATTATATACTTTTATATAGAAACTTCTGTATTATTAACAGCAGTACAAAACAATTGACAAAAATATCTTTATTGAATCTTCTTAAGGAGTAAAGACTTATGAGATCACAGATCACATTGTGAATTTGTTAGTCTCCGTTTAATAACTGTTGAACTCTGTGGCCATTTTCAACTGAACTGGATGTATAAATATATACACACACATACATGTATATGTACGAACAAATATATATTATAAAATTCACAAAAATGGGTAGCTAATTAGACATAACCTGATTTGTGTCATCACTGAATCTGCTTCTGAGTGGCAGAAAGGCCAGGTTAGGTTGTGCTCAGCTGGACCTGTCAGCCAGCACGTATCGCACAGGGGACAGATGCCTAGGGGACACGAGAGACAACTCGAAGTACGGTGAGATGGTTTAGTGACACTACAGTGGGCAGCCAGAGTATAAAAATAGAGTAAAAGGATAAGGGTGGCTTGGGGTAAACACTGGAAACCTGGAGAAGACCTGGGAGAACAGTGGAGAGCTATAGGGGATTGTAGATGGATAGGAGGTGATGCCAGCTGGTGGTAGGGAGGTAGAGATATGCAAGACACTACACACATTGGTAAGAAACCAGGCTTCATTTGTTCTGCTGCTCAAATGACCACTTGCTCTGTATTGTATTTTGTGTCAGCTAAGGAAATGCTGTAATTATCCTGGTTGCCTAGGCCTTTTAGCTGGAGAATTAAGGTGAATTGATGGTAACCTGCACAGTGGCTTTGGGTCAGGAGATAGAAGTGAGAGGTCATATTCCAGCAGAAAATCAGGTGTTGACTACAGGAATAATAGGTGAGGATACTGTGAGGAAAAGGGCCACTGCAGGAACACAAATGCTGATCCCTCCCAAGTTTGCAGGTGAGAAGAGCACTCTAGATCTAATCTTCCTAAATGCAGAGTTTAGTTTTAGAAACTTGCTCAGAATGAGGGAACAGTAAGACTGTTTGCAAAGGATCAATTGAATACTGCACCATAAGGAACATGACTGTCTTTAAGTAAATCCTCCTTCCAAAAGGAGGCAAGACAAATTCAGAGCTCCGTCCTAGTGAAAGAATCCAAACTCTGAAGGTAATTAACTACAGAAAACTACAAGACTAGGGCTCATCTAATAATAGTTGGTTTGTTTTTTTTTTAATGGTAATAATCCTTTGCAAAACAAGAAAGAATTCCTCATAGGAAAAGGAAAGTGCAGGCACTAGGTGAGTTCTCCTACAACTAAATGACACCATACTCAGATAGTTTTAGTCCATGATCTCCTCCTTTTGCCTTTTTTTTTTTAAAAAAAAAACAAACTGAAAAATATCACATTGCAGTAACACATGAACTGCAGCAAGCAGTGAGCAAAAAGTTCTGTCAAAGCCGAGGAAGCGTTTAAACTCTGATTAATTAAAAGAATGTCAACCAGGATTGAGGTGACACGTACCCATCTGAAATGGTGACTGGAGGTGCAAACTGCAACCAAATCATATTGTATTGGGCCATGAATCTTTGCAAGTTTTGCAGGTAACTGATGTGAAAACCAACTGTTTGCATAGCATCTCAGATAATGGGTCTGTAACTGAATTTTCAGTAGTACATTAGCAATTGAAGTAATAAAATATTAAGAAAGTAGTGGCTGAACATGCACTTGGGGGACAGAAGGGAAAGGCTCACAGATCTAGAAAAGAAAAGTCATTTTCAGAAAAGAAAGACAAATGATAAGAAGGGGCAATGAATAGTAACCTAGAGATGCCTCTGAAAATGGAACAGGAGAGACACTAAGATCTCTCATGCAAGGGCTCTTCTAAATGTAAACTGAAATTATGATGTTCTTGCACTCAAATACCACAGTTCCAAGTATGGATAGTAAGTTAAATTAGGCAAATACATCTTTCAGCTTTGACAGTTAAAGTTTTTGAATAGTATCAGTAGAGTTTGTCTCTAGTGTGCCCAGTTCTCAAAAGCTTTATGCTGCTCCTCTCAAGTTCATTTGGAGTGGTGGCAGCTCAGTTTCACCAAAATCTGAAGATGAGGCCCATCCTGTTGCATTTTCTTTGTGTAAAGCCATTTTGAGATCATGCAATACTGCAAAGCAACTTCAAGTAGTGTGAACACACGCTGCCCAAAGTATGCAAAAGAAGGAGATCCTTCCTCCCTCAAGGAAGAAACCAGAAAAATGATAGTTTAAGCAAAGGAGCAAAAAAAAGGAGCACAAAGTTGTCGCTCTTAAGAGTACTAAATAAAGCTGTCACAGGTCAGTATGCTTCAGGATGCAAGCACAACAAACATGGACTGGTAGCAGGCAACTGTATCTTTCCTGGAAAGGCCATATACTATCTTGAACCTCACACATCTGGTTGAATCAGAAACGTCAACCTCTAGAAGCACCACTGCCAAGAACATGAAATCATGATGGCTGCCTAGGCAACACTGGTAAACAAATACATTACAACATCCTGCTGACTGAGGCTGGGAAAGTAACTTTTTTAGAAACACCTCTATTGTCATGTGCAAGTATGTACCTTGTTCTGTTGTCCTGACTCCTGCTGTTGCGCACTGATACAGAAGACAAAAGAGCTATACCAATACAAAGTAGGACGGTAGTCTGGAACAATTTAATTCAATGTTTTCTACTTACAATGATCTCAAAATACAGAGGCATATTTCAGAGAAGAAAATGGAAAGCAGTATCCACCTCTGCTGGAGCTCAGAAGCAGAACTGGGTGAACTGCAATTAATGGGTGAAGGCCTCAAGTGAGGAAAAAAAAAAAGGTTAGGGTAAAGTGAAAGAAAGCAGTTAGAGAGAAGCAAAGGTGAAAGAACAGCAAGCAAAAGTTAGAAGAGCTAACGAGGGTTCGAAGAGCAAAGCAAAGAATGTCAGAGAAGCAACTGAAAGTATTCCAGGGGGAAAAAGTTCCAAACAGTAATGCAGGAAAAAAAATACCCGAACGTATCACTACTTTGGAAACTATGCAAATGTGTAACACAGTACTCACTGCATCTCGCCTAGCATATTCATCCTCTCCACGGTACTGGGGCCACCCTGGCCCCCCCGGCTGGCCATGCCCTGCTCTGCCTGAGGGGATCTCCACTTGTTGACCTCCGATCCTGCTAGCAATTCCCACCTGAGTGAGGTGCTGTATCTGAGAACCTTAAAAGCAAATATTGTTTTTTCATCTTTATACACAGTCAAGTTTGTAGGGCAGACAAATGACAACATAAAACTTTGTTGGAAGCAGGAGACAAGAAGAAAGTGGAGCTCTTGTTTCTGTGCAATTAATAAAAAAATCAGCAGAAAGAAGGCTGTCAGTGTAGAATAAAGAAGGAAAAGTTATGTGCATTTTGTGCAGTTCATTTGAGTGTGATGCTTTTCATTGCCACTGCACTGAAAGAAGAGGTTGAGATACACGCATCTCAGACATGGACTACACTTCATTCCAAAAATATGCCAGCCCTTTCCAAACAGCATTTACTGAAAGCCCTGGCAATGCTTTAACGTAATTACTTAGCAGCAAAGAGAAGACATTTGCTCCTGTGGTACACCTTATTTGCATCACACTGGCAAGACCCTAACTCTCCAGACTGCTTTCTATTCCATCTCTCAGAAGAACAAAATACATGGCTATATAAGAGTATGGTTCTTTCAGCTTTGCTTTGTGGTTAAATATTAAATGATGCTGTCATTGACTAACGAGAAGGTCAGAACACACTGTATCTCCTTTCAGCCTGAGAGCTAACCTCCTCCTTTCTCTTTTCCCTTCCCTCCCGCTGCTTTCAAACACATGCAAGGATAGCCACCACCATTAATTGCAAGAGACATGTAACAACATGCCAGCTTTCCTTTTTCCTGAATTTCCTCCCACAGGGAAAAAAAAATATTTTTTTATTATTATTATATTTTATTAATCATTAGAAATGAAACACATTTAATAAACCCACAGATACATAAGGGAAAACTCTGTGTGTGTGTGTGTGTGTGTGCGTGTACAAAAAGGGAGGAAAAGACAAAAACAACAGTGTGATTTACATGATGGACAGTTAGAGGTCACTTTCATATTTTCCTCTCGAAAAAACCCAATATTTGAGAAGTTTGATATTTGCACATAATTATGCTGAAGGATAGGAACTAATCATCTGAATTGCTTCCAAACTTTAAAACAGAATATACATAAACATTTAGAGAATAGTGTGAATCAGACAATAAAATAATCATCATTAAACTGTGACAGTCACTACATCCCTGTCATTCTCATTCATTTAACATTTACAGGGAGAGGATAGCAGCTATCAAAACTAGGACTCTGACATGAGTATATGATTGTATTTCCAGTCTTTTTCAACTCCCCAGGAAGAAAATATTTATCTGGGAGAAAATTAACTGTGGCATTCGCATAAGAATAGAATATTTTATTCTCAGAATCAGTGTTTGCTGCTTAATTGCCATGTGATGTTAGAATCTTATTCATGGTAGCACTGATGAATGCTACAGAACTTATCTCACAACCAAATCAGGGAAGATGATTTCATATGGGACAGCAGCAATAGATAGTATCATCAGAAGCTAAAAGATCCTGCTTTTATGCATACACTTCTAGGAAGAGAAATGAGAAATAAAGATGCAGAAAAGTATTTAAAAAAATGGTTATTTAGCAGGCTGATTTGGGATGCATCAGTTAGCTCATTTAGCACAAAAGATATAGTCGGCAGTGGAAAGTTAGCATACACTGTATGCTCTAAAACAATTAAGTAGTTTTCCATTCTTAGAGAATGGGTTTTTTTGAAAATACGCTGTGTGATAACCAATGCTTGTAAGATACTAAAAAGGTGGCAAAGCACTGCCTTTTTCTGCAAGGTCCTATGGATGTAAAGTTAACCTCAGTTTGTGATCACTTTTTTTTTGGCAGTGAAGACAAGGACCACATTTCAAGTGTAGCAGCTGAAGGAGAATGACGTCTTAATGGTGACCTCAGTGTAAGAGTATATATGGAAAAGGATCAATTATTTTAGTGCATATTCAACTCAAGTGAAGTGTACCTGCAGTGCTTCCAACTGGTCGTGGCCGTGCCACTGATGGCATTTCCTCTGAGTATATCCCTCTGGAGGAATACTGAACCTCAGGTGGCTGCTGGTCTGGGTGCATTAATTCTGCAGATTGAATAAAACCTGGCCCAAAGCTCTGCCTGTGGAAAAGTAAGGACTCAAGATTACAATAAGTGAATTGCCTAATTACAAGCAGTAATGCAGGTGTACCTCATACAACAACTTTTTATGATGCCTTTTAACGTACATTTTAACCTTAAATGTTAAAGAAAATAATTACATCTGAGGAATATATTCCTCCTTCATGACCTGCACTGCACAGGAATAGGAGTTAGAAACTCCAACAAAATTTCACACAAGTGTTTTTCACATGTTGCAGTCTCCCAATGCAGAGAAAAAAGTCCACAGATCTTGTTTTCCCCTTGGGGAAAAAAGCATCTTCAATGGGAGAAAAAAAAAAAAAAAAAAGACTTCAGTAGTGACATAGCTGCTTACCTTAGCAACAAATCTGACTCTTACTCAAGAGTTTTTGGGCACAGTTTTGGTCTAAATCAAACCATACAAACTGCATTACATGTGTATTTCATGAACAATTATTATTTCATCAAGCATTCTGATCGTTTTTCAGGAAATTTTCAAAACTTCGCTCTTTAAGATTCATCAGACTACTCAAAGCTGTCATTAGCACAGCAAGAGATGAAATGCATACTAAAATTAATGTTTCCTATAATTCAGGCTGGTACTGGTAGTCAATATTACATATTTACTGAAAAGAGTTAACAACAAAGTGTCATCAATCTAACTTCATTAATTGTGCCAAGGTAATGGGACTTGTAAAAGAAACACTATAATTCATTCACAGAACAGGAGTAGAGAAGGAGATGGAAATGCTGCTTTTCCTATGCTTCCTATTAACATATCTTAACCCCGGCATGGAGAGATTATATTTTAAAAGACTGATGGCAGCTGAGTTTTCAAGGATTATTGATTCCTGTCAATATGGTGGAGGTACGAATGCCCAAACTTCAGGTGCTTAGGTTACTAGTCTCTCTTAGACTCCAGGTATGATCAAAGAGGAGAAACACACTCCTCAAGAGGCATTCAAAGCAAAAGATTAGGTTCACTAAATAATTTTCTGCAGGAGGCTCTCACTGGTGAGTATAAAGGAAGCAAAGCGAGACAAACATCCTAAGTCAGGCACATGAAATTATACAAAGTGAGGACTAGGGACGAGTTTTATATGCCTTTTACCACATTGGCATCTAAGCTCTTCGAGGCTATGGACTGCAACCTATCCCATTGCTCAAGACCTCGGTTTTACAACCTTTTGTTTTACAGGAAAATCCCATGACTGCATCTAATTCAAACTATTCCTGATTTGTTCTTTATTTGGAAAACTAACCACCTTTCTATGACAGCCAGATAGCAAAGAAAGCTGACATAATAATAAATACCCTAATAAAGCCAAATAAGAGCCTAATGAAGTAACTAAGTATTACAATTGTAAGTAATTACAAGTAATTGTAAATTAAAGTACTAGCTACTTGCCATACAGTATTAAATGGAGGAGGTATAAGGGGTTCAAGCTGCAACACTCCCTTTGTGGAAGTGCCAGAATTTCCCCAGCTCCCATGCATACAATCCCACCTGTCCACTCAGAAGGATCCAGAGGAAACCATTTCCAACCAGACTCACAAGCTAGTTAAAATAAATGCCTGAATGGGTAAGTAATGTTTAACAATGTCACTTCTCTTATGTTAATCACTGTAACCAGTAAAGCATGTGATCATCTGGCCCTTTATGCCTGCAATGCTGAGCTGGAATCTTGTAGCTGATAAATTACTACAATTTTTTGATATTGTATAAAGAAAATATTTTCTCAACATTACTGCAAATGTATTATTTTTGTGCCAATTTTTCAGAGGACAGGAAGTATATCCTTTATTGCTGATGGGTTTGTACTTGAAAGGTGAACGTTTAATAACCCATCACCCTCTCTTCCCAATCTTCTTTATAATAGATAGATATAGCTACTCTTTAAAGTCAGAGATCAACAGAAGAGTATAAAAACAGGATACAGCTCTGAATCTATATCATACAAGCTTTCTTAGTGCACCTTCCTCTCTCCAGACCGAGACCCAGCCTTCAATTTATCTTTGCACATTCAAAAATAATCTTAATCTCCAGTTATTTAATTAAGTGGGGAGATACCGCCCCAAAAATCAATTTTACACCACTAAAATTTTACACAAACATACTCCACTATGGCTAAGTATCTCTGCTGCATGATGCAATATTCATTTTCTGGTAAAAGCTGTTCATTGTGCCTTTATGTTTGCCTAGCTGTTATGTGACCTAGGTCTTTTACATTTAATTTTTTTTACCCAGGTTGGTTCCACCCCATTAAAGATGCTGACTGCATTTGTACAGAGAAGGGAACAGTACGGTCACCCGACTATTATTCCATGCATTGGATATTTAAGCCAATGGACTATGACATTGATACATGGCACCTAATCATACTGACCTCAGGTTATTTTTCCTTCCTCTAATTGGTGTACTGTCTCTATCAATTTATCATTATCTTCTGAATTTGAGCATAACCTCCACTCCACAACCATGACAATTCTTTCCTTGTTTTCTATTGACCAAGCTCTAGGAAATCTTCTATTTTAATGAAAATTTAAAGGAATTCTTCCTGTTAAGGCCAACGACCTTGCAGATTGTTAACGTAATCTGCTGGCACTGGCAGAGCCAGCATTTGAACTATTAATAATGATGTCATTAATTTGTAACTTACAGAAATCCAGACTGTCTATGCCAAAGGTTGATAAACTTTTGAACAAAAAATATGTTGCAAAGACACTATCTTGCTCAGGTGTATCAACACGGGTTACACCACTTTCATGATTAATTTATCACATGTTCCCTGAATGCATAACAGGCAACAAAGAGAAAATCCTCAATAACAAACAATTGGTTATGCTTTCTGTTGGCAGTCTCAAAGCTCATAATCTTCAAGGTAACCTAAATTACAAAAAGTACACTGCATATCATAGTGTGTGCCATTTCATATATGCTCCACCTTTATTTGAAGGTGAAAGTGTCACCTTCAGCCAAGACCTAAGTAAGAAAATGTGCTTAGACTCCTCCTTTTCTAGTTGGTCCTTTCAAAATCAGGCTGAGGAACGATGGATAAAGGTAAGTTCTTCATATGCATTTTATCATCAAGTTTCCAAGGCAGTGAAGACTTTAGGTGAAATCTAACGAATGATACTGATACCAGTGGGATTTCATCTCACATGGTGAGCTGCAAGAAGGTAACGAGAGAGCAGCACAAGTCCACCTTTTTATCACTTTGGCTGCAGCAGCTTGGAGAGGGTGAGACAAGTCTTCCCACAGTGGGTACCATGACTCAAGAGTCCAACTTCACATGTAGTTAAAACACAGACACCAAACATGGAATTAACAGTCACCTAGACAACTGTTTTCTTCTCTTTACATGATTCTCCCACAGCAAGGCCAGGAGAAGATGGGAAATGTGTTCTTCTCCCGATTTTATAATAATAGGCCTGCAAGGCAGGCTTCCTCGGTGAGGGTCACCATGCTCTGTAATTTGTTCTCAACTTGGTCAAAAATAGAATGAATGCTAGTCATCTGCAAGCTTTTGTGAGTGAGTGTTGCCCTGAGGCTACAGAAACAAGATGAAAGCAAGAGTACTGGGAGAATTACATGCATCTGAGTAGCTGTTTCAGGCTCTCTAAAAGCTGAAACCCAGTGGCTTACTCAGTATTTGGAAGGATATCTCTATAGCTAAGGGGCTAGAAACACATTTATTTTAAATAGAGGCTTGGATTCCATACAGCATGCATGTGTCATTCATGCTGCACAAATAAATTACACAGGCTGGATCTGGATGCCTGTTACTTCTAATTTATACAGTGCTTTGCATAATAATATACCAGTGCCAGTAAGAACTCTGGAGGAATTGCAAGAAAAATAATAAATGATAATTCTGTCAGTGAAAAGCTACCTTGGTAGGAGACCTGGTGCTGTTGGCGGAGTCATTCCAAATTCCACGTATCTCTGTCAGAAGAATGAAAAAACCCAATTAAAATCAAAATGCATACCCTGGGAAGTCCACTATCAGCCTTTTAAGTGATGAATGGCAGAGATCATTAGGCCTGTATGTGTGACTTGATTGCAACCATAAGAGCTTAGTTTTACAAACCCAGCAGCACAAGAAGATCTGGGAATCACTGCTACAGCAGGCTAGCAGTCTCTTCTGTCTGATCAGAGTTTTTACTTAACTTAAAAACCTTTCAAAAATACTTTCTCTCACTTGCAGAAGATCAAGGGCTGCTCCAATGTATACTTAGCTTAAAACTTTCAGCAAACCAAGCTTTGTGTTTGGAAATCTCTTTATACCTCAACCAGAATCAGACTGCAGCAGAGAGACCACGGGGCTCGGACTCAACAGTCCAATGACATTATGAAACTTCTACTGAACTGTTGCAGAACTCAAGATGACCTAAAAGATTATCCATGTGTCTCAGTGCTCCATAAAATACAAAAAATCATACACAGAAATACTGCTTCCCTATCCCTCACCTCCTGAAAGCATTTGGATGCCCTGCTGAAAAATATGACCCAAGCCCAACACATTCTTTTTTCATTGTCAAAATATGAACTAGCACATACATTTTTAAAAAATAAAGTTTTACTCTTGGACATAACAAGACTGATCTGTGAAAGATCGTAACTGAGGAGAACAGAAAAGTTATCCTAAAGGAGGACAACGCCTATCTTCTCTTGTGGTTGGGATGGGAAAAGGGAAAAGAATCCAAACGGCTTAAAAAGCAAGTTCACCATCTTGTGATGGTCATTTCTGAATTCTCCTGGTTCCAGAAACTGTTCCACATTTGTGATAAGTCCTAACAGCAAGGGCACAATAACAGTGACCATGGCTCAACTGGTGCTAACTACCTGCCCAGAAAAGCCTTTTAAATTGCATCACTCACATTAAATGGGTTGTTTACTGCCTGAGTTGGACCATAAGGTGATCCCCACTGGGTGCATGTGGTTCCCCTCCCTGCTCGAGCAGGAGTGTTGTTTACCGGCTGTCCTGCAGAGACCCCGGGTGGTGTGACGGCCGTGGAATTGGCTGCTTGGCTGCTGGGAGCCACCAGCGCAAAAGCATCATCCAGCAGTGAGTGCATGGTTTGCCGAGCCTCTTCAATGGATGGCTGTGGTGGGACGTACTGGGAGACTGGGTGGGAAGGCAAGCCAGGGAACTTCCCCAGATCAGCTGAAGATGATGTCTGAGGTTCAGGAGGCAAGTCTGGATCAGACTGGAGGAAACAGAAAGAAGGTGAAGGGCAGCCAGAGAGAAGATCTAACCAGCCAGCTCCCAAGCCCCTGAGGGCCTTAAGTCTGAGCAACATTTTCTTTGCCAGAACCACAATGAGATAAATGGCACAAGTGCCGGTGCTGGACAAAACCTGCCCCTTACCCTCCCCACTTCTGCATGCACATATGCATGCACATAAGTGACACCAGCTGTTCAAATACTTCATTCAGTGTGATCTGAAACACTCTGATCTCAGGTAAGGCAGCGGAGCTTTGTGCAGGAGTTACTCAGCTATAGCAGAAATCTTGTGGTTTGCAAGCATGTAATGAAGTCATGCAGAGAGCGTTTACTCCACCCAGAAAAAGACAATCAGCTCTGTCTACATGTTTGACTCCTCTGCAGCTTTTGCAGTTCCAAGAAATTAGTTCAGTCTTTAGCTCACAACTGACCACATCAGCAGTAATATTAAACAATTATTACCTCCTAGAGAAACACACAAAGGGAGCTGTTAAGCAACTAAGTGGTTAGCTGCATGGAACTTGAACTTGGGTGCACTACCTGAATGGGATTCATATAAGTGCTTCATAGCAGCAATACCTGAGGCATGCATTGCAATTACTACCTGGGATCTTACCACATGGGCTTATTGTTCACCAGTAACAGGAAATTAAATGAGCTTTGCAGCAGCAGACTTATTATCAAAGCTCATTCTTACCACTGCATGCAGACTGCAAAATCAGTTGTCAAGATGCAAAAGCCTCTACTTCATCAGGAACTTAGCATTCTGAGTACTGTCTCACTACAGATGCCAAAGGGGCTGAGCGTGCTGTGTGACACGTCTTAATTAAACAGCTTCAGATGATAATTCATTCTGCTGCAGCATGACATTAAAATCATCACACTCTTGTTTGAAGGTAGAGGGAAACTGCAGAAATCGACACTGTAGTCACTTGACTGCATATGCAGCTAATGGTGAAATTCTTAAAATTATTAAACCATCTTTCAAGATGAAAACTGTCCAGGGGTTTCCAATATTAGCATTAGGCTCAGTAAAGTCTGCTTAGAAGTGGTTAAAGATGCCTAAATACAGTTTGTGACATGGATATGATTGAACAGAAGCATTCTCCAGTGTCTTTGCCTTTTTTAGACAGGAAAAAAAATTAATTTTCAAGACATTGTACTAAAATTGTTTCAAGTTATTGCAATACAAAGACATGTTTCTCTTTCATTAATAATTAATTCCCACATTTTAAAGATGAGAAAATTTCTCAGGAAAGGAACCAATTCTTCCACTCTGTGAGAGCACAGGATGGAATTTTCTGTAACATATGAATATATAACATCCAGCAAATTGGACTAGAGTGAAACTATGTTCAACATATTGTAGAACATGCCAAGCACACTTCATGTACATAATACAGTGGTATTAATGAAAACAGGGTTTTGGTTCTTGGCCTCTTTATTATCAAGGAATACTTGGCAGAATTTTACTGCTTAATACTGACAGACTGCCAATGAAATCCTTGTTTCACTTTGCTTTACATGCTAACTACATGCGACTGAAATTAGCTATACAGACCATAGGCAGAAGGCCAAAAACCTCCCCATGTCGCAACTGTCATTACAATTATCAGAGCACTCCTGTCATTCAAGAGACATACATACAATATATGCAGAGTTATTGACTCCTGGAGGCCTTTTGTATGTCCCATCACTGTCAGTTGTGATTAACCTGTCCTTTTCTGCATCAATAGGACTACCATTTATCTGATGTCGCCGGCGCTGCTTGGGAGAACGTTTTGCACGAGAACTTAACAGGAAGAAAACAAAAAGCAGAGAGAGAGAAAAAACAAACAAGACAAAGGTAATCACATTTCTTTTTACAATTTTTCTTCTCATCCCACTCAGGGTTGAACTCCTCTGCCCATTCCCTCCAAGTCATCCTTGCCTCAGCCCTGTTTCTCTTCCCTTTCCCAGTTTTTCATGCCAGTCCCATTAGTTAGCCTTGAATCTCTCTCCTCAAGCTTCTCCTAACAACACTCTCATTGACAGCTCTCCAAAGCGTCCCCTTCCTCCCTCTCCAGTGTCACTTCCCTTCTACATTCATCTTTCAAAGCTGTCTGTGCTCCAGCCCAAACCAGTGCCTCTCCAGACCTCTCAGACCAATGTCTGACACATTTGCAGTAGCAGAACAGATCACGCTGCCACCAAGGCTTTGTGCTTGGCATGTTGGGTTTAACCCTACCAGGCAAACCAGCTAAGGAACCCATGCAGCTGGGGAAAAGCTACTTTCTATCGGTGCGGAAGTGGTCACAGGGTACCAGTGCTCCAGGAACAAAGTGCCAGTATTCGTAAGCCCTAAACAGAGCTCAGGGAAGACCTTCTCTGGAAATATAGTGCCAGGAAGGCAGGTCTGTGAGGCTGACAAACAAGCCTCACTGCCTGGAGGGAATATGTAAAAGGTTATCTTGTTGATTTGTGTGTGAAGTTGCCTTTAAAATTCAGAATCTTCATGCTTTGTAAGTTGTTCAAAGGTTTTCTTATTTTGCATCTTTTCCCCCCTTTACAAAAATATTATTTCTTGCAGTTTATATTGCAGAAACAGTGTCCATGTTTCTTTTTTTAGTGCTTATATTACAATTTTGATCCCTCTACACCACACAAGAATTATTCAGACAAATGGCAGAGCGAATGCTAAATTGTTTTAAGACAGTTTTCATACGTTTGGGTTTATTTATTGAGAATTCACCCCTGAGAATTTGTAAAAGAATAATCTGAAAACAAAACATACTGGCTTATACTGAAATAAATAAAAATGTTTAGAACAACCCAAACCTTTTCACCTACGTAACTCAAATTCAACTAGGGATCAAAATTATTTTAAGCTCTGAAAGTTCAGAAATACAGATTTGACGTACTTTGGACGCTGACTCTAATAGAAAATTGTTCTTTCCCATCTTTGAAATCCTACCTCTTCCTGGGCTCTATGAAGACAGTAGGCACACTGCCTCCAGGGTCCAAGATCTTGTCAATCTGCATCTGTGCCTTGCGATATATTCTGTGCTGCTCTTTGGAGTCAACCACCACCACATCATCCACCACTGGAAATTCATAGTGCCCTTTGCGCTTGGCACGAAGACGAATCTTATTGCGGTGATGCTCAATCTCAGATTTATGCCTCAGGGCTGTTTGTATCTTAAAGAAAGAGGGAAAAAAAAATCAACTGCATTTTTCATTTGTAGTTTTTGCAAACAGAACTTTTTGCTGCTCTTCCGTAAACCTCTCCTCCTCTCCTCCCTGGTTGCTCCTCCCTCCCCCAAATCTGTAAAGGTTTCAAGTCACACAATTTGTAAACACACTTTCTTTCTTGGATATTTTGCAGTATCCCCAATTGTCTCCACAGGTAGATGTACTACTACACACAATACAATTGCCAGCACAGCAGGTGCAATTAGAGAGAGGTGGCAGTTTGTTACAAAAAGCAGGAGGAACACAAATCACTCCTGCTGTCTGCCAGAAGTGACACTGCTCTTGAAAAATAACACTAACCAGTACAGGCTATATCTACCTTTGCTTGTCAAATGGAGATATACTTGATCAGTAGTGTTGAAGTCTGTCACCCATTCCCTTTAATGACCTTCATCATGTAAGAAGCAAGAACTTATAGCTAATTGAGCTCATAACTCGGTGCCTCTGCTGAGCATGAGAGGCTGCCATAACCTATGCAGAAACGTAGCAGTAATACAAGGGCCCAGGTCCCTAGATGAATATGGCATTATCAGCTCTACGTCTTCTTGCAGGCTGAGTTTTCATGCCCCTCTCCCACCTTTTTTTCAAATTCCCTGGAGTGCATCTCATCATCCGGGGAAAGCTATCGTAACACCACACTTTTAAGTCCTGGCGCAACACTCACTGAAATCATTCTTATCAATAGAAAAACACTTGGGCACCAGATCACGTAGCAACAACTGCTCTGCCTGTGCTGGACTAGTTCTGGAACACATCTGCAGCAGCGAATTAAAAATCAAATAAAAATTGATTTTTGTGTATTCTCTTATGAAAATCCCCAAAAAGCATAAAAGGGACACAAGCCAGACTTACTCTTTACATTTATAGTTAGAACTATGTCTTCTGCCCATGTAATCAGATTTACGTTTTGTGGCCCCTCTTGCCTATATATACTAGATAAATGTATTTACCTCCCTTCCGTAAGGTACTCAGAAACACAGTATCTTAACACAGTTAAGGTAAAGGTTTCAGTAATCTTCCACTCTGAATTATGAGAAGATGCCATCTTACACCCAGTACAAAACCAGGATGCAGGTACATGGTACTGTCAGGCAGTGTATGATGTGGTTTTACAGCGCATTACCTTCTCTCCTAATGCCCCAGGCATGCTCATATTCTGCTTACAGCAACATGAGCCTCAGAGAAAGCAGGAAGTTTCTGTATGTTTACTGTCAGATAAACACATCAGAAGTTGGAAGCAATGAATGTGCTGCAAATTCACACCCCAGATGTCTTGAGATAACTTGTTTGTATAACCCACATCCTGAGTTGCTGAAGAATGTCAAAAGAATGGTGTAGCATGAAAACCAAGGTGGGCCAGACCAGACGTTCCAATTCTCACACATTAATTAACACAACTCTTGTAAGTCACGTCCTGCTGACTAGCAAAAGGATGGCAACACAAGGTATCCTGACCATCAAATTTGCTCCTCTCTCAGTGTTTAAGTTTTGGTTTAGGTATCTCTTAAAAACAGGTCAGATTATCTCTCTGGACAGAAACAGGATTATTCCTGTAACTTGTCAGAATTCAGCTCCTCAGGAACTTAATGAGGATGTCCTGATAACAAGAAACTGGATACTTTTCACTTCCCTCTTGGCTGGGCATACAGTCCTCCACAAACATTCAAAGCACTTTGAAAATACCTCTTTATTAATTTTGTTGGTCTCTGCTACTCGATCAGAAAGCACCGAGTTCTGAACTGGAGGTGCTGCCATCGGCTGCATAGCAATCAGCTGGATCTTGCTTGGGACCCGTCTGCTGGCATCTGAGGAACGTGACATCCTATCCACGTGTTCAAAGATAGAGGCTGAGGAGTGCTGCTCATTTCCACTGCTGGTCTGAGGAGGTCCTAAATCACCAGAACAAATACAGAGTAAAGTAGTGCTGCTAGGGTTAACTCAGTCAAATATTAAGCTCTACAGATGCTACGCTACAAGACTACGCCATGTTTTCCATCTGTGTTTAATTTGCCCTGTAGGCCTTCCAGCTGATGCGCATTTAGTGTACAACAAGTTTACCTAGTGGTTTGCAAATTATAAACATTTTTTCATTATATTTCCAGAAGGTGAGCTGTCATTCTTTATTTCTGTAAATCAAGCTCTTGGCATTTGCAACGCCCCAAAATCTCAATCTACTTTACTCCATAAAAAGCTGTTCAAGTACGTACTGCTAATGGTTCCTTTTATCAATACTTAAGGAGATGCAAATTCCTCAAATGGAGGTTCAAAGAGCAATAAAAGATGCCTCACTGCAAAATGCAGTTCTTAAGTGATAGGAGTGATACATGAACTAAACAAAAACCCCCATAGAAATCCACACAAAACACAAAGAATTTTACAGACATTTTACTGAGTAAAGTTTTTAAAGCAGTGTTTTCTTCTCTGTGACGGGATAAACAGTTCACATAGTAATAAGCAAGGTGCACAAATATTGCCATGCTGTAATTTGTTGAAGAGGTTAAATCAACTCAAATACGATCAGCAAAAGATGTCATGGAAACCAATACACGTGAAAGTTGTGGCCCTGGTCCTGCCAACAGTTAATCACTTCAATAGAAATGGGTCATCTCCCTCAAAGACTTGAAATCTGTAGGATCACCCCAGTGGTTTGCAGTTAAGCACATATTTAAGTATTTTTTTGCTGGAGCCAGGCCTACAACAGGAACTGTTATGTGGGTGAGGCTTGCAAAAACTACTGAAGACGTGCAAAATAATCTTTTGTCTTATCCACATGGTAACGCCACAAATTGTCAAACTGCTTTTCACCATGAAATATAAGCAGTAAGAGATTAAGATTCGTGACTCTTCTTATGAAGGAACACAACAGAGTAGAGGGACATAGTCCCACATCCTTGCACAAACTTCTAATAATGGGCTGTGGTTCTCAGATTCAAATCAGGAGGAGAATCTGATTTGATTCCGACACAGAATCAATTGTTGATCAACCTGATCCAACTCCAACAAACAAGAAGGAAAAGAAAACAGCCACTGCTCTGATCCATTTGCAACACATGCTGGTAATGAAGTATAGGGTTCAGAAGAGTAATGAACGCTATCTTCTGTAGAAGATCACTGTAGAAGACTTGCTCCTTTACTTCCCTCTTCTAGCACAAAAAGAGAGCAGGTGAGGGAAGGACTGGTACATTTCATTGTATTCACAGCACATTACTTTTGGGCTGGAAAGCAATCTGGCTACAAGCTAAGCAAAATTCTTATTTTTCATATTTCTCAAACTTGATCAATGCATTGTCAATTGTACACATTTACAAATGGTATGCATCATTTATAAATGTGACTTTCCTGTATAAGTGCCCTTAAAAAGAAGGTAAACAGTTTGACTCAAGATCTCTGTGTCCCAAATGTTCTGCAAGACAAAGAGCCTAAATGAAATATATCCATCTCTCTTCTGTAGCTATTTATATGATCTTCACCATTTGTCATCTTCACAGCCCCATCTTCATGCATGTCTTAGAAGCATGCAAGCATTGTCTCTCACAGAGAGGGGCACAAGATGTATTAAGTAGTTACTGTGAATCCCTCGGAGCGATCCTGTAGCGCAATGGAAATCTGAACTTCTGCATCTATCTTTCCTGTTTTCCCCATACATTAGTCATTCTTTCCAACCTTTCCAGTCTAACAGCAGTTCTCAAAGCTTGCTGACCTCCAACATAAAATTTTAAGGTTATTTTCATATTACTTGGTTAGCAAGGTCCAATATATTCAACTATGCTGAGTATTCACTCTGAATCTTTATAATTTCATGCATAACCTTTCCTTTTGTACACATAAATAAGTGCTTGGCAGAGGCCTCAGCTGAAACGGTTCTTACACTCATTTTGTAAAACTGTCCAAAAGTCCCACTGTCAAATTTTGGTAAGGCTCTACCAAAGAGCCTTTGGTAAGGCTCTAACATCATATGTTACTCTCTTTTGCAGAAAAGATGCACACACACAAAAAAAGCCCCCATAAGCTGCATCTGACCTTTAAATCCTCTCTGTGTGTATACACTGAGTGTGTCTATAAATACAAACCAAGATGGAAGTATAGTAAAGTAGATAAGAAAGCTGGGAACTGCACAGTGCTGTACACATACAACAAAAGGAGAAATGGTTTCTAACTCAACACATGAATGAGCTCCTTTAGAAGTTCTGACAGAGTGAATAAGAATGGTTTATTTCGAAGTTCTTATATTACACTATTGTCCGTGGTTAGAAAATCTTCCTTATAAAGCTATTGATGGTACTATGTGAATGAAATTTTGATCTCAGACTAGATAGCTGAGGCTGAAAAATAATGGAGAGGAATTAATACCCAAATACTGGACAGAACATGTTTAAACAACTAGTCCATATAGGTCACATGTCAGGATCAATGTTCATCACTGTTCCCTGGGTTGAAACTACTAATTGAACTGAAATATCAGGAAAATTAATTGCTCTGCAGGAAGCTATGATTTCATATGAAAACCAATACAGTTGGAGACAGAGGAAGGCTATTGTTTCCCACATTCTCTTGAAATAAAAGCAAGAGACACAGCAACCAAGGTGGATAAAGCCTAATCCAAAATCAGGTAAAGTCAATGGGAATCTTCCACTGATCCACTGGTATTTGCATCATGCCAGAGTATGCAATTTCAGATAAATTTCACACAGTTTCTTTGTATCCCAGTAGATTATGTCCTCAGGATGCAGCTGATGACTCTCATTAGTTACTTGTACAAACCCAGCAATGGAAAGCAGCATAGCCAGCCCTAAATCCATCCTTCTCTACTATTGTAAGATGGAAACTGCTATCAGAGGACACAGTCCTTAATTTATCACTAGATGTAGTATGCATTATCAAAGACAGTGTCAGCTTTCTCCTGCCCCATCTTTGCAATGTCTCAGTCCTGACCAGAAAAACATTAGTTCGTGATAAAATATTTGTGTTTCTTTGCAGGTAGCTTGCATTTGTCTCAGGCTTCCAGTAAAGACACTACCTCTAACAATATCTCTAACTTGTTTATACAAAGCTAGTTTCAGGACCAACAGCTGCCTCAGTTTTGCTTTTTTTCACAGTGATGTTTTCCTCAATAATTTGAAAGAACTGAGAGGAAATTAGAAAAATGTGCCTAAATCAGATTACTATAATTTGTGTTACTGGAAATTTTTTATACTTCAATAGCTCAAAAGCAATTTTGTTTATTTAGACTCAGAATATAAATCCTTCCATCCTCAAGATATAATTGCAGCTACCCCAGCACCTCTATTCATATTTGTACTCAACTACCAGCTCTGGTTACTTACCCACTCTGTTTGCTCCTGACAACATAAAGGAAAAAGAAGAGACAACACAATAATTATTACAAATAATTCAGCTGGAATGGCAACTGGAAGAAAACACAGCAGTAAGACAATTGCATTTACTTTTGAATGAAATGTATGAACTTGGATCAAACTGCCAAGCCTCAGCTGCGCAAAAAGGGAGCTGAGTCTGCCATTTAACAGAGAGCTCTCTGCAGACAGTGCCTCCAATTCTGAATGCTAAAAATAGTCCCTATGATTACCAAACTAGATGCACCAAATGCTGAAAAAATAGTATATTTGATCCAGTAAGGGTATGATAGGTAAAAAGGACACATTTTACACAATATCCTTGTTGCCTTTGCCAGATAATTTAGATGCAGCAATACCTAACACTTCTACACTGAAAGGAAATGTTAAACCTTACATAAAGTTTTAAGTCAGATGAAAAATGAAGAGACAAAAATGGAGTTCCCAGGTAAGAAGAAATGGGAGTGCACTAAATCAGGGAAACGGAATTGAAGTCAGATAGGTTGGAGCAACTCATAAACCATCCTGAGATAAGCTCTGTCATAGCATAATTGTTTTCCTATATATTTACTTGGGCATGATTGCTGGTCCTTAGAGCAAACCTAAGGTACTGAAAACATATAGCACCAGTACAGTATCTTCTTTTTGTAAATTGTGTAAAGTACATACAGCATACACTACCTCCTGAATTATTAGGAAGTATAACTTTCTAGTCATGTTAGCAGATTCTGTGCTTTGTTTTCTTACACCTTCATTACAGAGGAAAGCCTGCTCCACCACCCTTGCTCTTCCAGGAGTAGTGCACATTTATGAAAGTTTAAGAATCATACATTATTTAACTTGTTCTTTAGCCACCCAAGAGCTAGGAGTTTATATAAACTATCTTACATATTCCTCAATCTCATTTCTTCAACATAAGCAAAAACTGAAGATTGTCTGCTACGATCTGAATTTCACTGGCACTGCATTCCACAGTAGTCATCTTTACATCTCAGCTGGTATTTCACAGAGTACGTGGAAAAAAATTCAATATACTGAGGAGACTGCTCACAACGTGGTCAACATTTTCTTCTTCTCAGTTTCTGCTGCCGTCAAGACCATGTGTATTAAGAACAGATGGGGATATCACAAACTCCTTTACCAGATATTCAGTATCAGAATTTTCTCTAGGAAGACTATCGTGATTTAAGGCAAAGATCTGGTAACTAAAACCTCAAGCAAGGAGCAAGCCATCTAATCCCAAAAGGCTCTCAGAAAAAACACTTAGTGTTTGTGTAGGCACAGTTAACCACACACTTTTAAATAGGAAAAGAATTTAAAAGAATGTTTTAATTAAAAAATGAAAGTGGGTTTGCAATGTTTTATCAACTTTTCAATGAGGAAAGAAATATCTTAGGGTACCTCCAAGACAAATGGTGGCACTTTAACTGGAAGGAAGATGGTTCTTTATGAAAAAATTTCACTGTTATTAATGTATTAGCACTGGATTTTCATCTTTCTAAAGCACAATCATGAAGGCATTTTGATGTCTCAATTAGAACTTATTTGTAAAACTTCTACCTCTCTGGTCTCTTTTTTTTAACCTCACTTTTTCAAAGTTATGGTTACAGACATATGCCCATGCTGTATCAAGTCCTGCTGTGACCTCCACTGCCCATGTAACTCTGTGCAAGATTGCTACCATGAGAACCACAATTAGGCCTAAAAGGAAAGAGGTTTGCCGGGGGTGTGTGGGAGAGGAAAGGAGGGAAGATTCATTCCTGCTAAGCCGTTAGTTTCAAAAACTTGCTGCAATGAAAGGAATGTGTAGTTTCAACAGAAGAAACTAAACCAAAAAGGAGAGGAAGAAAATTTTCTGCAACACAAACCAGAAAAATTAACAGCCAAAGATGAGTTTAGAAAAGTTACAGCACTAGAGTAACTCTTCAACCTGAGTAAAGCATTGCCAGTGCACACAAGAAAAAAAAAAGAAGTAACAAACCCTTCTTCGCTGCTCTGCGTGGTTTGCCCTCATTTGCAACAGTTGATGGTCTTGCAGTTTCTTCTCCTGTCTCTCTCCCGCTGGATTGTTCACTTGCTGTGGAGTCAGCATCTGATGGCGAAACTCTGCCACAAACATTACAAAACAAACCAACCAACACGTAACATAAGTTTGCAAAGGGCCACAGTTCTCACACGCAAAGAATCCTGTGCTAAAGTATCTTGTGAAGACTGCTAATATTTTCCTCTGTTTATAAGTAAATTTATAATAAATTATCACAGTTAGATATTCATTGCCATGATGTTACTGTTGTTGCATGTGAAAACTGATTGCAACAGGATTCACATGTGACAAGATTATTAACTACTCTTTCCTCTAAAATACACTTCAAGAAAAAACTGCATTCATAAGTAGCAGTTTACTTTTCAGACAGAAAAGAATTATATTAGAAATAAGAAACCCATACAGGTAATTAGTCTAATATTCAGACTTGCTAACTTGGTGTTCTCTTGCTAACACTACAAGTCCATGTGAATATTTTCCTGACTAGATAAACGTAAGGCCATTCAAAAATGCTACTTTTATGTATTTATCCCATGCAGTCATGAGATTCTTAAAAACATTTGTTACCTACAAATTGCAATCTCAGTGTTCATAATTTTTGCGGGCAATTACAGAAAAATATAAAGAAATACTGTGATTTTCCCCAACAAAATCCTTCAGCTGTAAAATTATTCAGACAGTATAAAAATAGCAAAAATACAGGGCATACATCACTGCCCAGCTGACACCAAAGCCTGTCTTTTCATATGGGATCAGCCTTTGTGATAGTGTCTCTGGTGACCATGTTGTCTTGTGAACATTCATATTCTGTTCCTGCAGGGAGTTAATCACTGAAAGTGTGCACGTGTCTGTGCATTAACCTTGTTAAATGCAAGATTTGCTTGGGCTAGGTGGATATCTGAACTAGTTACCAAGGCTCTTGTCTAAACATCAATCTGCCTAGAGCACACAGACTAAGATAACTATACCCAGCCAGACAAGTTCATTGAAAGTTAAACCTACTCCTTGCAGCAGGCAATGCTCTGAATTCAACTCCCCTTTTTCCCCTCCCTGAACAACGCACTATTAATCAAACCCTGTATTTCATTCTTTTCTGCAGGACTGTAACACTAAAGTCACATCCCAATTAAAAAAAAAAAAATTAGCAGAGAAAAAAGGAGAAATGGCTCTCAATGAGCTTACAGATCTGCACCATTGCATCTCTTCCTCTTTTCTAAGGTGGAGAGGGTGGGCAGAGCTATCGTCTCCATCGCCTTTGTCTTGGTTCAGCAGAGTATAAGACTGGAGTTCTGGTTCCAGATCTGCTACTGACTTTATGCTTCACCTCACTGTGCTTTGTATTCCTTCATACTCTTTCCTCAGTCCATCTAAATTATCATTAAGTAAATTATAGGAACATAAATAGTGCAGACTCAACATCAGTCATTCTTTGTAAGTGCTGAGGAATATGCAGTTGTATCCTCTCAAGCCAAAACAACAGGTCCAACTCTCAGCTGGAGCCTAGAGATGCCATACTTTCTGAACTCAGTTGTTGTTCTCGTTTGTTGTTTTTTACGGCTACAGAACGTGTACTCACATCACCACTGTATTTCCTGGCATGCAACATACAGTCCTGAATTGCATTGTGATGAACTGAGTTCTGATTTCCTCACAAAACAGAAAACAGCTAAAACCAACATAACACACTGTGCTATCATTTCACATTTCAACTTCTGCCTCAGGGAATAAATGTTTTAAATCTCAAGCTGACATGGGCATGTCAGCATGTTAGGGAGATGATGGTAGCATCTCCATCGTTAAGCCTGAAGGGAGATTTGCTCTTACGGGAGGATGAGGGAGAGAAATTATCTTTTGAAAACATTTTGAAGTGTTTGAATTCAGATGCTATTAAAAAAAGAAATATCTTTGTTCCAAATTTGATCAATGATTCATTATTGTCTTCAGGGGAAGCATTAAAATGTTGGCCTCTGAAAATTTTTCCTGCTTCATTTTCTGAATTATTCTAGATGAAATACAGTAACAGCCTCAAGTTCAAACTTCTTTCTTGTGCCTATGTGCGTGTGAATATAGATAACTTCCCCTCTCCCTCAGTATTGTCTCTGTCTTAGGCCACTTTTGAACTTCTTAGAAGAAACACAGAAACACTTGTCCTTCTGATTTATATTAATTAGTTTTAATTTATTTGAGCTACACCAAAATGAGTTAGCTATTTTTTCTTCCGTTATTTCCCAATTTTGCCCACTTTCCACTGTACCACTGGTAGTCTACTACTTGCAAGGCCTGTAGGGAGTTAGGAAGACAGGCTCAGCATCTGGGAAGGTGGAAACTGAGCTGTCTGAAGCCCACGTGGGGAAGATGAAGCAAGGATCTTAGGACAACTGGGGCTTTAGAGGAAGCACAGAAGGTTGAACAGAGGAGCAAGCTGTGTCAGAGACCTGCAGCTCAGGAAGAACCACCGTTAGTTTCTTTCTAAGCTCATTCAACTCTGCCCTTCGTTGGTTTTTTTTTGCTCCCACTGTGCAATAGCACATCGGTAAAAGCACAGGGGATGCAGAGCTGGAGGCAAAGGAGTGCAAAAATATGAGAGGGAGGGAGAGGAAGAAGAATTACTGGGAAGTGGAGGATTACAAAGGAGCTCCGCAGTGAGGAGCTGTTTGTGACTCATCATAGCACTCCTCTCCTCAGGGCTCCTTTTTTCCCACCTATTACCTTCCTACTTAACCCTTTTTTTTTTTTTTAATGCAAGGATCGTTCTTTACTGCATAGCTCTGTTACAGTGCCTATCCTACAAACACAATCCTTTCCAGCAAGACACATTCACATCATTTGATTACTGGAAAAGGTTAGGAAATTACTGCTGAAGGTTGACAGACACTTCTCCACTTGCACAGCTGTAAATTATCACTCCTTTTCCTGACCAAAGCTGGTTTGCTATGAGAGTAACCAGATAACCACAAATAAACACTCATGCATCTTCCCTGAATTCTGGAGATACTGCTTATTTCTGGAAATTCCAACTTATCATACATGTATTGATCACTATTACTATTATTGAAACACACCGCTATTCAACAATAGTTTTAGTTTGTTTTAACCACCCGTTGCCTTAATAGCTAGAGATCACTACAAAGAGAATGCATCAGAAAACATACACATGGTGTTTCCACTAAACAAGCAACGCCCTGACTTCAGCCAACCTAATAGTGTCTTAAATACCCCTCTTAACTGGGCATGTTGCCTTTAAGAGAACGTCCTGGTTTCGGCTGGGATAGAGTTAATTTTCTTCCTAGTAGCTGGTATAGTGCTGTGTTTTGGATTTAGGATGAGAATAATGTTGATAACACACTGATGTTTTAGTTATTGCTAAGTGGTATTTACACTAGTCAAGGACTTTTCAGCTTCCCATGCTCTGCCAGGTGCACAAGAAGCTGGGAGGGGGCACAGCTACGATAGTTGATCCAAACTGACCAAAGGAATATTCCATACCATATGACGTCATGCTCGGTATATAAACTGGGGGGAGCTGGCCAGGGGGTAGCAATTGCTGGGTATTGGTCAGACAGGCTGGGCATTGGTCGGCAGGTGGTGAGCAGCTGCATCACTTGTTTTTTTCCTGGGCTTTGTTTCTCTCCCTCTCTTATTGTTTTCCTTTTCATTACAATTTATTGTTAATTTTTTTTCTTTTTCAATTATTAAACTGTTCTTACCTCAACCCACGAGTTTTCTTACTTTTGCTCTTCAGATTCTCTCCCCCATCCCACCGGGGGGGGGGGGGGGTGAGGGGGGGTGAGCAAGCAGCTGTGTGGTGATTAGTTGCCAACTGAAGCTAAACCACGACAGAGAAAAATGGACACTAAATTCTCACAACCTTGTACTAATGAGTAGCGAGGCATAACTGTGATAGCCCACTAGAAAAGGCAAGTCTCAGAGCTCTGGAACAGTTCTTTCCACTGAAATTGCCCTAAAAATACAGTAAGCACCAGCCATTAATAAACTGTCATCTACCACAATTTGTTTTATCTCTGTGAACTGACCTCCCTCTGTGTCGAACAGTCTTTGAAGGCTTTGAGGAAGTCTTGGACTTGGGGCTGGGCACATCTCCATTTTCAGATGGGGTAGTATCCTTAATAGGTCCTGGTAAAGGAGCTGGCTCATGGATAATCAGGACATCATCTTTATTGTGCTGGCCCAGATGCTGCTTAGCAAAATCAAAGCCTTTCACACTGGGGGCTTGTAGCTGTGAGAGAAGAACAAAGACAAAAAACAGGAACCGTGAGTGACAATGAGTACAAAGGCTTTGGTTAATATCTGCAAACGATGGCCACTAGGAGGATAGTCAGGCTATGGTAGTCTCAGGAATGAACATGAGAGCTGCAGGGAAAAGAAAAACAAACCCCCCACGATTCTGTCATCTTACTTCAGTATGTGATACACAGTTTAAAACTCCAAATCAGCAAATCTAGTTAAAAAAATAGCCTTCTGTTGCTGCTACATCTTTTCCCAGCTATTTCTTCAGATTTAATCTTTGTGTGAGGAGCTTTTTGTGTACTTGTAGGTGCAAGGCCGTAGACACCTGTGTACCAACTGAAATGGTTACCACTGCCAGGTCATCTTTCCATTTCTTTCAGTCAAAATTAGTGAAGTGAGTTTAAATACTTTGAATAATGCCACTGCTGATCTTCCTCATTTTGAGCTCCCCAAATCTGCAGGAGTCTGGGAGTGCTTGTGCAAACACCTAGTTCATCTGATGAAAGATAAACATTCTGCAGATCTGAGTTTTATGGCAGCCTGGCAATGACTTTTCAGCCAGCATGGATGCCTTCAGAAAAGAACTGAAAATCTAGCTCTTAGGAATTTCATACTGAATAGACAGAAAAATACATAAAAGACTTTGGAGTTTAGAGAAATTAGATTCTTATCCTAGAGATCTTATTAAGGGATTATGGATTCAATGGGCGTCTTGCTTGAAAAAGACACAGAACTGGGCCTTTCATTTTCATAACTATTTATAAAAAAGCTAATCTCACCTTGTCAATGACTTGATTCAGACTTAATTTAATCAAGCCTCCAAGTTTCAAGCTCTCCTGCTGATTTTTTGGGGCTTTGGAGTAATTAGAAATTGTGAAGAACTAATTAAGAGAAAGTTTTTTTTTCAAGTCCCACTCAATTTTGTGTAGTTTGGAAGTTGAAAGTAGAAAGAATTGTTAACAACTCCAGTTTTCAAAGCGCATGCACACATACCCACTGCACAGCACACGTACAAAACCCTCTGTGTGTTCCTAGAGCTGATTTCCTGCAAAGTGAAGCATGTGTTGGAGTGCGTTTATGGGTGCGTCAGGTTCCAGATGTTTAAATGAACCCCCTTTCATAAAGCTTGGCATGCCAACATAGCTAACTACAAACAGACTCGTCTGATATCATGCCAAAGATAAGCTTGCCTAAGGAATATTCTGAAACAATCTCTTCAAAATATTTTCTCAGTAAGCAAACATTTTCCAAATGGTTCTTAGAAAGGATGTTGTAGTAGAGCAAACTGCCTGTTTAGACCAGTAGATGGCAATAAAATCTCTCCTGTAAATTCCAACAACTATGAATGGTTGAGGTTTCGAAGCTCATTTCTCAGAAAATGAGTAAGCTTATTATTTGAACAGATCTGGATGTCTTCCACTATACTCCATTTTTCTTGGGCTTTACAAAAGTCCCTTCAATTCAGCATTATGGGTGATTCAATTATTGAATTTATGTAAATGTTGCAACTTTGATTCAAAAAGGCACTGTTGTGCTAGACCAGGTAAAGGTGTAACTGTTTCTCTGTTTTTTGAGTCATAGCCACCTATGACTTTTGAGTCATAGCGAACCCTTCCTGAAACTTCCCCCCCTTCAGAGCTGAAACACTGTCTTTAGGGTCTGGCTCACTTAAAAAAGAAACCACCCCAGAATTCCACACCTTTTTTTTTTTCCCAAAAAATACTTCTGAGGAGGAACTTTTCACTTCCGCTGTCAGAATTATCATGCCGGCTTGCAGCACTTTGATTACTGAAACTCGTCTTAGTTACCCCACCTCCACCTCTGATCTGCTTGATGTTATGTCTATTCTCTTTGAAGATATTCCTGTGCATGACACTTTTCCTTTGAACCCCTTCAGTGGTTTCCCTTCTTCTAACCCTTTCATACTCCACCCTCATGCCTATACAGCCCTGCTGCTGATCCCTGATGATCACTTCTTCTACTTCACTACATTCCCCTCCCTTGCCTCCAGCTCCCTTTGCTCCAAAGATGATGAAAGTCTTCACCATGTGCTGGGCACAACTATTTCACAAAAAAATTTGGTGGTGCTCTACCCTTTCCTAAGCACTCTTGACTTGACCTGCAAAGTTACTACTCCTTTTTGAATAGTGTGATGGGTGGGATGGGCAAGGACAACTAAAGAGACAAACATTCTAGTAATATTGGAATTACTAGTATGGTTTTATTAAGATTGCTGCATGTCTGAAGCATGCATTTCAACATACCTTAGAGTTAACTCTAGCATACTGGGTTTGTAAACCCTCTGGGGAGTAAAGCAACGTGCAAAAAAATACAAATTTTTAATTTTTTAACTTTGAATAGTCTTATTCCTAGCAGAAGTTTAACATAACCTTTCGTCTAAGCACAGTTACGGAAACAGATATATTTATGTGTGCATGTACGTACACCGCAGCATATGTATGCACAAATGTTTATCTGCAGACAGACCACACAGAAGCTGAATTAAAAGACTGTTAGTATTGTGAAGACAACCACTCACACTATAAGAAATGGCACAGTTAAGATTGTCTGAGCAATCACAACTGGATCCTCTCATGCACAGGCATTGCAATAAAGTCTTGAGTTACAAAGTCATGAATTAATTTCTTCCGTAGGAACCTCTTGTTCTCTCCCACCCTGCTGGATCCTTGGCACAGGCTGGGCCTTCTGCTATTAGTCAAAGTTGGGTAGAATAGAAGAATGTAATTTGTAGAACCAGGATGCCCATCTCATTTCATGCAGAAGCTGGCAAACACGTAGTGAAAGAAGGAGGGGATGTAAGAAGAGAAAGGATGTACTCTCTGATGCACATCCGCAGGTAGGGTGGCTGAGACTTTGCCAATGGATTTCATGGACACTTGCTGGCAACAGAGGACCAGCAAGTCTCAGGTATCACCATCCCAGGCCTCAAGAAGCATTCACCCCAGGCACCACAGAACCTGTGGCACTATTTTCCTAAAGGTGCAGCCAGGCAAACTTCTCATCTGGTCTTACTCTTCATTGCCAGGCAGAACCAGTCTCTCCATCCTGCCCCTCTCTCCCTCTGCCTGCCAGCTGCCAGTTCCAGTTTACACTGTCCAAGAACCTGAGGCTCACTGCTCCTTATTCCTTTACCTGGCCTCACAACAACCTCTGTGTACGGCAACAGAGAAAAAACCCTCTCAGCTTTTAAGGTGCAGCTCTACAGAGCTTATATGTGCAGAACAGCTCTAATCCTATGAGAATTTAACTGGTAAAACTCTAACAAGTCTCTGTCAATCACATGCAAACATTTTCCCAAAGGTTTAAAACTTAGTCAGAAATGGTCAATTCCCCACAGAATCAGCAAAAGCATTTCCCTCACACAAAACAACCTTCTGGTCCCGTTTCCTTTCCTTCCCCACCCTGCATCCCCAAAGGCCGAGAATAGGCGCTAGAGCTTCCCCAAAACAATTTTTAAAATTCGGACAGAGTACTCTATTTTCTCTTAACCTTGTTCTTTGAAAGAACAACCTCTTCTTATCTTAAAAAGAGATTCAGTATGAAACTGATACTTGAATGGAAAACTTCAGCCTGAACGATTCAAATCTTGCAGAGTTCTGTACAGCCAAATAGTAATGTAGATAATCTCCTGCTAATCTAGGTATCTCCTGCTAAAAAAGCTTAAATTGGCACTACCAGCTCCAGCCAATATATGAACAGTGTGAGAGACTGTATGCATGTATGTATACATGTGTTTGCACGTATGAATGAAAAAACATGACGGAAAAATATAATGTGAAAATACACATATATAAAACATGATACCTGACTGAATATGAAGAGATGGTCCTCAACAAAACAAAAATTGATAAAATGACTTATTAAAAGTAATACCCATTATTTGAGAAATAGAAATACTAATATGATTACTACTGCAGAAACAACACTGACATAAACCTACTTCGTTTTCTTAAAAAAAAAAAAAAAGAAAGAAAATCTATACTTCTGATACCTCACCTCTTAGACCATGGCAAGATTATGACTTCAACTGAGAACCGATACTAACAAAAATCTACATTTTCAGTGAAAAGTGGCTGAAGGACACTGAAACACAACTCTGCTTTCTGCAAGACTAGATGGTCAGATCACGGAGACTCAGTGGAACGAATGAATAGTGTTGTTCCAGACTGAAGAGGCTTCCTACATTTTCTTATGAATTTCTGTGTGCCACCTGCTGCATTCTTCCTTTTCTTTATATCAAGTTATACAGTGTAACAGATTGGATGACCTCTGCTCACCTTAGGACAGGTAGTCAGAATACCATGTGTGGATCTGTCATCTACTACTCATAAATAAACCACCACCAAGGAAAGAATACAATCTCTTTTTAAGTGCATATTTGTGCTGACACCACTACCTGTTCAGGTGCTGAAACTGAGCCTCTTTTTAATCAGCCTCAAGCGCCTTTACCTAACACTGCATAAAACCAGTACTAGCAAAGATTTGTTGTAAATGTAAGTTGTTAGAGAAGGTTTTCATTTGTTTTATCTTTATATATTTGTGAAAGGGAAAAGATAAACTACTCTGAAGCTTACTGCCAAAATGAACATGTCTAAACACTACCGCATTCGTAAGGCATTATATTATTATACAAATGCAGAACCTGCTGAAATCTAAGGGGAAGATGATTTCAAATTGGTAAGTCAAGACAGTGCCTTAATTCTATTGTTACACACTGAATGAAAAAAACCAAGTATTTGAAGCTCAATTCACAGAAAAATCAAATAATTTCTGTAGAAGCCCATGAAGTCTGTGGACCTCGGTCAAGACTTAGCCCATGAAAGCAGCTAATAGTTTCAGTACTGTTCAAGACACAGAAATATAATGTGGTTGCCAATATACTGTTTTGCTAGATGCAGAGACACACCAGGAATGTCAACAATCTGTTTTCTCAAGAAAGCAAATACTGCACACACAGGTCTGTGAATAACTTCAGTGGAAAGCAGAAGATAAGAGATACACTTACTCAGTATTCTTCCTGTAGTTCCCTACAAGCAGGATTTGAATTTGGACATAATATGAAGAATAATGTATTAAGACAATTTTCTATTGATTTTATACCACAGTCTTGCCTTGTTCCTTGTAGAGCTAGACACATTGAGCAGAGGCTGTTAAAATACATTTCTAAGGAAACAAAGGACCTAAGCATGATTTCAAAAAGAATACTTTAGTGTTGGTACATGAACTATGAACAGGACAGGGATCTGTGTAAAGAAGTCCTGCTAACTTATGACCTTACTAACATGCTAGCACATGGAATGCTACAGAAATGACAGGATAAAGAAACTTTACAGAAAAAAAAAATGTTTTCAAGTCTATTAGTTTAAATGCAGCAAGGCAATGAGAATCAGTGTTCTTAAAATTAATGTGGGCTGAAGATGTAAGTCCGTCTGATTTAGGATGGTTTAAAGCTATTACACATTGCAAACTGCCTTCCACAATCTGAGATTCACACCACCAAACCCTTCTCCATATTCCCAGGGCACCACAGCATAGGGTGGTGTGAATTCACTGCATCACTCTCATGATGCACCAGTAAGGACAATTATTTGCAGCTGCTACTGTGCTTGCTAGGGTCTTCTGAATTTTAACTCATTTTTTTCACCATGCTTCTACTATCCCATCCAAGATGTCACCTACTTCTTCCTCCCATGAGGATCATTCATCCCTATTGTTTGCAATGACTGTTCCATGATATATTTAAAACACCTACCAATAAATAACAATTTAGAAGTACTGAGGCATGTTCACCTTTCTCAGTCTCATTTTCTTATTCAGCTCATTCTTCTAATATCATTTCCACCCCTTATGCACATAAGTATACCCTCTGTATTTTTGTTTACATTGCTCTCCTTCAACATAAAACCCTTTGGGATCATAGCCAGGGACTGCCTGTAAAGTATGCATACAAATTATACATGTGATTCAATAACAATAATGCGTATGTGAGTTAGGACACAAGAAACCTCTGTTGATGAAAAAAGTGTATTAGAAGATCACACAGAAACAGAGTTCCACCTCCATAGCCTCCCTCAAAATACTGAAAAAAGACCCACTCGTATTTATCAAGGTCTTTTTGTGCCATTGACACAATTTCCCTATGAAATAGGATATGATGCAACCAACTTGTGCCATCAGCACAAACTCTTTGCTGGCCTACTTTAAAAAAAACACTAAACATCACTGAGAAATGTGTAGAGGGATCCTTCACTGCTGCTGGTTTAGGAAATGTTTTTAAGCACCAAACCAAAAGAGGTCTCTAATTTGATTTAAATGCCTTCACTTCATAATTGTGTATGTATGTAAATAAAAAAGTGTAGGTGCAATGGCAGTTCACTATATTGCCTCTTAGGTGGGATGCCATCACCCTCCCATTACAGCTGTGTTACAGCCTGTACCCTCTGTGACAAGCCCCATCTCAAAAAGAAGCAGGATTTTGAGATCTGAGCACCAAAAGAGTTTGTATGTACAAAATGATGCCCATTTTCTCATCTTGGACCAAGCACCTCTTCATACAAATTACATCTCACATTTGTTATCACAACAGCACTTCTGTGAACTATCACTGTTACTGGGAATAGGTAAAGCAGTTGAGCAAACATGTCCTTATGGAGAAGGAACATGCTTATAACTATAAGCATGGGTTTCTACCATCAAGCTGGGGAGAAGTTGTGCACAGTATAGCAAGTGCTGGCATGGAAAACCAGAACAAGCTAGTCTACAGCCTCTGGTTCTCCTTCCCTCCTCTGAAAAGTCAGAACTGTGGTTTACTGCTCACCACCATACAAATAGTAAGTAAAGCAGGAATCCCACAAAAAACACCACCTCAGGAATTTTGCTCCTGGAGTAGGATTAAAAACAAAGAAACCCCCAAACCTACAAAACTTTATAAAGCCTGAAATTCTCAAGACACCTGTTCTGAAATATTTTCTTAAGACAGATTCTTCTCGTGGATTTTCATCATCCCTCCTCTTCTCCTTTGTGCATTTCTTCCTGCCACACTAATATTACCATGACAGCTCAGTAAATTTCACAAAATACAAGAGGGATCATCTGAAAGCCCATAACTCTGAGTACATCTATGCCCACAGGCTGCTGGGAAAACTGCTGTAACAGGCAGAATTTTGTGTCTGAATCACACACAGTTTTAGCCTTCCTTCTCAGACAGAAATGCTGCAGCGTGGATACTATCTTAATCATGGTTTGGTGAGGTTCCTTTGCACACTGGTTGGATGACAGTGTCAGAGTAAGTTAGAAAAAGATCACCAAGTTTATCAGATAGACAGGTTACTGCTGTGTCTCAGTTTCACCAGTCTTTTGTCCATAAATTATGTCAAACAATTACTCCTCCAAGGCCATGTACACCAACATCAACTGCAACCTCTAAGAGAGGTAGCACAACACATCAAAAAATTATAAATTAAGGAAACTTTTCTCAACTTGTGAAGCAAAAGAATACATTCATAACATGGCTCTCACCATCTGGACAGGGGACATACACAACACAGTCCAGAAACACTTCCTCTCTGCAAATGATGAGAAAAGTGCTAACGGTCTTTTAAGGTACAGCATAGGTCAGCAATTTTCATTTATTTTTGTGCTGGTATTTTGTTGGGCTCAGTGACTCAAACGCATTTATATATCTAAAAAGGGTTTAATGCACACAGAAAGAAAGTGCATTCATATATACTGCAGAAATAATCTGCTTGCTGAAATGAAGCTACAAGTGAGTAGCAACATTAAAACCTTAGGCAACAATGATTTGATATTGGCCCATTTCCTCGTTCTCAAAGTAGCTAAATTCTACAGTAAACTCTTTATCATTTTTTGTTAGGAAAGACAGAATTTTTTCCCCAGTATTAATCTAGTCTCAGTGGTCTATTATGTTTAGGATAGTATAAAGTTTATCCGTATTTTGAAAATGGATTCTTTTTCTTTTTGTTTAACTCCTTTTCAAAAGTAGCCACTATGTAAGTGTCACTCCACAAATCTCTGGGTCGCCTACATTTTGAATAGCATATGCAGTTCTAGTCTCCCCTTCTCAAAAAGGACGGAAAAGAATTAGAAAATATTCTAGCCTTTTCAGAGGCCAGCAGTTGGTTCAAAGGCCAGTTCAAAAGAATGGATAATAAAACTGGGACTCCTCTGTCTGGAAAAAGAGATGATGGAGATGGGAATATGACAGAGATCTGTAAAGTCAGGACTGGCAAGGAGCAAGTGCCTAGGACTCAGCTGTTCACTGTCCCCTCTCATACAAGGACTAGTGGGCATCACAGAAAACAAGGAGGTGGCAGGATAAAAGCAAGATGAAACAAGATGATGTGGTTCTTCATATAACATGCTGTGGAAATCCCTGTCAGCAGCTCAGATGGGTTGAGAAGGACCGGACAAGTTCAGGGAAGAGAAATCTGCTGAGGGTTGCTAAATATCACCACTTCTAGAGAAAGTCCCTTAGCCACAAATAACTGGAGGCTGAAGAGTTACTCAAGGCAAAGCATCACATGTACTTGCCCTGTTCTCCCCTTCTATAGGTTTTTGCTTTTGGCACCTGGGCTAGCTGGCCTTTTGGTCTGACCTCAAGACACCTACTCAAATGTTTGTAAAAAAGCAGATGGAGACATTCTACTTTTAATATCTATCAGTATAAGCAGTATATCTAAGTGTGGCATTTTATCTCTACAATTTGTGAATTGTTAATCCTCACTACAGAAGAAGAGTTCCCACAAAAGACCTCTTGCAGAGGAACTGCTATCAGAGAAACATACTGTTGAGAAGTAATTAAGATGTTGAATACTGTGTTCCTTGTTAGAATCCAGCTATTGACTCTGAAGCAGCAGAACCTGTATGCCAATTCCAAAAAGACATTTTGGATAGTTAGTTAAGGTTGCTATTAGAAATGAATGATATTTGTTATGCAAACAGTAGGCACAGACATGAATCTCTTACAGAAACTCATGTCAGTTTTCAAGTAGTTTTTGTAAGATTGGTGTCAGCTGCCTTTCTTAACATGAGTCTCTTTTGACTGGAATTATTCTGCAATGCAGAGCTGTTGCCTCTACATTATAGAGATGAACAAAAGCATTACAGGATGTCAAAACATCACAAGAATTCTTTATACCAGGAGCAGAAGCCTAGTATTTAGCCTCCAGCAGGGCTGGCCTCTTTGATCCTGGGAACATCCAGGAGTTAGTCTACTGAATACACAAAAATAAGCAAAACTCTCAATTCAGAGGTGTAAAGTTACACCTGACACATGCGATTTGGGTATCAGATGTCCCTGCTTGGGAGGGAAAAATAAAAATCCACACAAGCCTCTCAGACATCCTGCAGAACGCATGACTCATTACCTGTAACTGTGAGCAACACACAGAGGTCTGTCTGGCTGTCAGAAGCAGCACAGATTAGAGTAGACACGCAAGGGCTGGTAACAGTCCCCAGGTGATTACACATTAGCTGAGGCTTGCTGGCACACGATGCAAGTTGGCAGCCCTCCAGCTCTGACACTACCTTCGCTACCACTCAAGGAGAAGGTGGGTTACTGTACGCTTTGTCCTAGGCTTCGTGGGGACTGAGCCATCCCACCTCTCCCACACGTGAACACACAGGAGGAGCACTGAGCTGGAGAGATGTGTTCAGCGTTTAAGAACCATAGTGTCATGCAAAGGGCCCCAGAGAGGAGCGACTGCTGGCTGGAGAAGTAGGCTTTTTCACCCTAGGGTTTTAGGATGTGGCCTTGGAAAAAGGAGCTGAGTAAGCAACTCAGTCCAAGTTAGCACTGCAAAGGCAATGACTTCAGCATGCCCAGCATTTACAGGAGACCATCCAAGACCTTCTAAGTAAACCATCAATGAGCTTGTCCACAGGTGTGAGATTCTTGTCGTTAGGTCAGGGAGCCTTTCAATGAATAACTGTCTAGAGCTGAAACTACCTCTGAAAAGTCCTAGCAAAGGATTTGACTTTTTTTTTCTCTGAATGCTTGTACACAGCAGGGAAAGTGAAATCCCTAGTGAACCAGGTTCCATTTTAATTTTTGGATGTCCATAGAGAAAGAAATAATACTGCCAACTCTGTTCGCATTACAGATAATATGTAGAATGGGTTTTTTGCTCTCTGGTGAAGAGGAAAGGGGTTGACAGTGTTTTCACACAAAAACATCAGTAGTCTAGTACAGAGCAGAATGATGGTTTGGGCATTGAAGACATTTATCCATTTTTTCATGAAGAAGAAAAATAACCCATGGCAAAAATTCAATTGCCCACAAAAGGCACAGCTTCTTTGCAAGAAAAAAAACTCAAGTTGGGACAATGTTGTAGTGGATATAGGCAATGGCAAGAGAGACAATCCAGTAATTCAAAAATGCCACTTACACATCTTTTTACTTCCAAAGGCAGAGACATCTTTGTCCAGTGCAACAACCCAAATCACATCAAGGTGAATTTCCAGTATGATGCTACAGCTTACAGAACAAGTCATAAATACTTGATGTGCCCTTTAAATATCTTAGTTCCATCTCTTGAAAAGAATTATCCTTGCACAGACCAATAATCTTGCATAGAAATTCACTGCTCTGACCTGCTTCCCAGTTTAAACTTAGTTCCCAGTTTAAAAAGAGTCCAAATAACTTTGACCTAAGCATGTTTTCCCATCTAATCTCCGGAATGAAAAAGGTAACCTAATATTTTTCAGGTATTGTGAATCCTGCTTTGAGGCAGAGGGATGGATTAGCTAATCAGAGTCCCTTCAAGGTCCTTTTTTTTTTTTTTATTACTTTATCTTTGAACCTGGTTTTGCTAGCATCAAAAGTTTTTTCCTATGTATTTATATTTATATTTACTTAAGTAGCAGACTTCTGAGACTATCCAGAAGTAAAACATCCCTTAGTATTGTTCGAGTTCAGCTCTCTGTATGTCCTTTGCAGAAGATAACATTATGAGCCTTTTTAAGAAGGACTCTTACGCCATCCTGTCTGCAAGACACTGATCCTGTGATGAAACTAGAAGGCCAGATAGAGAGAACAGAACCTGGTAGAGTGGCGTGGTACACCCAACCTGCAGAACAGGCCTTTGATGAATACAGTCTACCCTGCCCATGTCACCACCTTAGAAGAAACATTATCTTTGCTATTATCTACATTATCTTGGAGAGTGACCTGGCCTTGAGGGTGGGGACAAGCAGTAAATCTAGACTCAAGCCTAGCTTCAGGGCTGCTATGGCACATAAACATAGATGCAATCTTGGCTACTTCTGTGGGTTTGTCACTGCAGGATCGGAATATTTTTCAACACAACTATGCCTGCTGAAGTGGGAAATATGCTATTATTGACAGTCACAAGTGAGGGACTGTGACCCAAATATTCTAAAGGGGTGTCCACAGAGCAGATAAGGGACCAAAGCAGGTTAGCTGTGCTGGCATGATACACTGGCCAGTATGACTGAATTGTTGCGTAACTCAACTATCTGGTGATCTTTACGTCACTGAGGTGTACCCGGGCAGCCAGACCCTCAGGGCACACCTGAAAGGCATGCAGGGTCTTATTATCAATAGATAATAGTACTGGTCTGCTTCACCAGAAGATAGACTGTGAGGGCATGCAGCTTATGACTTATTTTTAATGGTGGTCATAGGAACACAGAAACCATACCTACTCTGTAAAAGTAAACCTTTACATACAGAAGATTAAAATTAAATAATTATATTGTCTGAGTGCATATCAAAATATTTCAGGAAAAAGCAGGAGTTTAAAACCAGAATTAAATGATTAAGTGAAAGGAAGGAAGAAAGAAAAGATGGTACTAGAATGACACACGGGGCAATAGAATCCAGGAAAATTTGTAACGTCTTTAAAGCACCTCTCTGAAGAGAAGAATGCAAATTTGCAAAAGAGACTAAACTGAGAATAAAAAGTTCCTGCAAAACTTATGTCTTACTTATGTGATTTGCATTACTGTACGTTACAGAAGTTCTCTCTCTTGATCACAGAATCACAGAATCATATAGGTTGGAAAAGACCTTTAAGATCATCGAGTCCAACCATAAACCTAACACTGCCAAAAACCATCACTACACCATGTCTCTAAGTACCTCATCCAAACGTCCTTTAAATACCTCCAGGGATGGCGACTCAACCACTTCCCTGGGCAGTCTGTTCCAATGCTTGATAACCCTCTCGGTGAAGAAAAATTTCCTAATATCCAGTCTAAACCTCCCCTGGCGCAACTTGAGGCCATTTCCTCTTGTCCTATCACTTGTTACCTGGGAGAAGAGACCGACCCCCACCTCTCTACAACCTCCTTTCAGGTAGTTGTAGAGAGCGATGAGGTCTCCCCTCAGCCTCCTTTTCTCCAGGCTAAACAGTCCCAGCTCCCTCAGCCGCTCCTCATAAGACTTCTGCTCCAGACCCTTCACCAGCTTCGTTGCCCTTCTCTGTACGCGCTCCAGTACCTCAATATCCCTCTTGTAGTGGGGGGCCCAAAACTGAACACAGTATTCGAGGTGCGGCCTCACCAGTGCCGAGTACAGGGGCACAATCACTTCCCTAGTCCTGCTGACCACGCTATTTTTGATACAGGCCAGGATGCCATTGGCCTTCTTGGCCGCCTGGGCACACTGCTGGCTCATATTCAGGCGGCTGTCAACCAACACCCCCAGGTCCTTCTCTGCCAGGCAGCTTTCCAGCCACTCTTCCCCAAGCCTGTAGCGTTGCATGGGGTTGCTGTGGCCCAAGTGCAGGACCTTGCACTTGGCCTTGTTAAACCTCATACAATTGACCTCGGCCCATCGATCCAGCCTGTCCAGGTCCCTCTGCAGAGCCTGCCTACCCTCCAGCAGATCAACACTCCCACACAACTTGGTGTCGTCTGCAAACTTACTGAGAGTGCACTCGATCCCTTCGTCCAGATCATTGATAAAGATGTTAAACAGAACTGGCCCCAACACCGAGCCCTGGGGAACACCGCTTGTGACCGGCCGCCAACCGGAGTAAACTCCATTCACCACCACTCTCTGGGCCCGGCCGTCCAGCCAGTTCTTTACCCAGCGAAGAGTACACCCGTCCAAGCCATGAGCAGCCAGTTTCTCCAGGAGAATGCCGTGGGAAACCGTGTCAAAGGCTTTACTGAAGTCTAGATAGACAACATCCACAGACTTCCCCTCATCCACTAGGCGGGTCACCTTATCATAGAAGGAGATCAGGTTGGTCAAGCAGGACCTGCCTTTCCTGAACCCATGCTGGCTGGGCCTGATCCCCTGGTTATTCTCTACATGCCGTGTGATAGCACTCAGGATGATCTGCTCCATCAGCTTCCCCGGCACCGAGGTCAGGCTGACAGGCCTGTAGTTCCCCGGGTCCTCCTTCCGGCCCTTCTTGAAGATGGGTGTCACATTCGCTAATCTCCAGTCAGCAGGGACTTCCCCAGTTAGCCAGGACTGCTGGTAAATGATGGAAAGGGGCTTGGTGAGCACATCTGCCAGCTCCTTCAACACTCTCGGGTGGATCTCATCAGGCCCCATAGACTTGTGAGTGTCTAAGTGGTGCAGCAGGTCACTCACCATTTCCCCCTGGATAATGGGGGCTCCAGTCTGGTCCCCATCCCTATCTTCCAACTCCAGGGGCTGGGTACCCATAGAACATTCGGCCCTGCTAATAAAGACTGAGGCAAAGAAGGCATTAAGTACCTCAGCCTTTTCCTCATCCTTGGTCACTGTGTTTCCTCCCACATCTACTAGGGGCTGGAGATTCTCCTTAGCTCTCCTTTTGCTGCTAATGTATTTGAAGAAGTGTTTTTTGTTGTCTTTTATAGCAGCAGCCAGACTGAGCTCTAGCTCAGCTTTGGCCCTTCTAGTTTTCTCCCTGCACAGCCTCGCTACACCCCTGTAGTCCTCCTGAGTTGCCCGCCCCTTCTTCCAGAGGTCATAGACTCTCCTCTTTCTCCTCAGTTCGAGCCAGAGCTCTCTAGTCAGCCAGGCCGGTCTTCTTCCCCGCCGGCTCGTCTTTCGGCACCTGGGGACAGCCCGCTCTTGTGCCTTTAGGACTTCCTCCTTAAAGAATGTCCAGCCTTCCTGGACCCCTTTGCCCATAAGAGCTGCCTCCCAGGGGACTCTGTCGACCAGTCTCCTAAACAGGCTGAAGTCCGCCCTCCGGAAGTCTAAGGTGGCAGTTTTGCCGACCCCCCTCGCCGCTTCTCCACGTATCAAAAACTCTATCATTTCATGATCGCTCTGCCCAAGACAGCCTCCAACCATCACATCACTCACCAGTCCTTCTCTGTTGGTGAACAAGAGGTCCAGCGGGGCACCTTCCCTCGTTGGCTCACTCACCAGCTGCGTCAGGAAGTTATCTGCCACACGCTCCAGGAACCTCCTGGACTGTTTCCTCTCTGCTGTATTGTATTTCCAGCAGACATCTGGCAGGTTGAAGTCCCCCACAAGAACAAGGGCTAGCGATCGTGAGGCTTCTCCCAGCTGCTTATAGAATAGTTCATCTGTCTCCTCATCCTGGCTGGGGGGTCTGTAACAGACTCCCACCACAATATCTGCCTTGTTGGCCTTCCCCCTGATTCTGACCCACAGACACTCCACCCTATCATCACCATCATTGAGCTCTAAACTATCCAGACTCTCCCTGACGTATAGGGCTACCCCACCACCTCTCCTGCCTCGCCTATCCCTCCTGAAGAGTTTATAGCCATCCATCGCTGCACTCCAGTTGTGCGAGTCATCCCACCATGTTTCTGTGATGGCCACCATATCATAGTTTTCCTGACGTACAATGGCTTCCAACTCCTCCTGCTTGTTGCCCATGCTGCGTGCATTGGTGTAGAGGCACTTCAGCTGGGGTGTCGTCCGTGCCTCCTTCATAGAAGAACACCCCTTGCGTGCTTTGAGGCATTTCACTGGTGTTTCCCTCTTGGCTCCCGTTGCCTCAGTATCCCCTGGCTCAACTCCGCTCGACTTCGGCTGTGCCCAAGCGTACCCCGTGCATCTCGAGGACTTGATGTTTCAAGGAACCAGCCTTTTAGTGGCAAAGTCTTTCCTCAGCAGTGTGAAGCAAACAGGCTTTCCCCTCACCCCACTCCCAACGTAGTTCCAGGCTTTTAAGTCACAGGTGACATAATTTGCTATCAGCTGCTACTGTGAATTCTAACATTATTGTGTTGCCCACTGATCTGCTATGTTAAAATGGCTAATTAAACACACTGAAAAAAAGACTGGTGATACCTCTGGATATCCACCAGTGCAGTATGATATCCTGTTTCATCTGAACAAGAAAAGGGTGTCTCAGTTTCTTATCTTCCAACCAACACACATTTTCAAGTGCAAAACACATTGTAGACTTATTACATGGTTGAAAAGAATTGTCTTCTATTTCCAGTACGGATATGCTATGCATATGTTAATGAAATACTTCGATATTTATACATTCCATTTCTATATTTATATTAAAAGAAAATTTTTTTAAAGATTAATGGAAGTGAGAAGAGCTAGCACTATAAATGCATCTTTATGGCTTTTACCAATGAAATATTGATTCCAAGAGACAAACCCAGATCTTTAACCTAAATATCCTTCCATTTAGAGATGCAGTGCAGGCCTCCACTTTCCCTTGGTACCAAAGTCAAGCTCTATAAAGAGGGAATGGAAATAATTGTGGGTGGGGTGAGGAAGGGGGAGCCTGAGTCCATTTCTAAATTGAGTTTATTTACAGACCTAAATCTCCGACCACATGATTTCACTCCTTTGATCATTTCTTTGCATTTAGGGTAATAAAAAGTAAAAAAGTATAAAAAACACAAACAGTTTTAAAGGGCAGGACCAGACCAAATGTCGCTAATCATTTGTACATGGTTGTTACTGTCTGGGGGTCTTCAGTGCTTGTTAAATATGCCCTATTCTGATCTGGAATTCCAACCCACTGTCTGAAGACCTGAAGAAAGCCCAAAGACAGCCTGCTACTAAGGAAGCCAGAGTACTACTTTTGTTCTGGATCTTGGGCAAAGGAGGAAAATGGTTTTCAAAGTACATTCTGCCAGTTGTTTAATGTGCTAAGTGATAAAAATTTAAGACACTTTTTATTGCTTTACCTCATTTAGTATTAACGTATGAGCCATCCACTGGCACAAGGACTGGACTAGATGTCCTTACTGGTTCTTTCTAGTTTGCTTACAGTGACTTCCCTAAAGAAGGCAAAGCGACAGGCTCCCTAGGCGAACTGAAATGCGACTTGCATACAAACAAGTTGAAGGCTTCTGACTCATGAATGATTAAAATGAAGAATACCATGGAAGCACTGGAGAAAAACAACAGAGCCATTTTCCCAAAAGAAAGTAAAACTATAAAAGATGTTTCTGGCCTTACAGTCAACCCAACCCAACTGCTTTCTTACAAAAAGTTTGCGACAGCAGAGTGGTACTGAAAACGTACGTGATGAAATAGTGTACCAAGGGTAATGATCTCCTCTCGCCTTTTTTGTATGACCCTTCTCAAATTAGCTGAAACTACTGCGGGGAACTTCTTCAATCAAAATCTGTGTTACATATTACCACAGCACAGGTGAAACAAGGTACCAGGAGGTGAAGTTCATCAAAGGGTACCACTTGTTGCCGACCTCGATTCTGACACTCAATCTGCAGTGGCAAGACAAATGGAAGTTACTATTGATTTGTTCTGACTGCTTTGGAAGTGCAACTGCTTTCTACTTCTCTCATCTTTCACATCATTAATTATCTTGAAAGAGAGCATGGTGTACAGACAAGACTTGTTACAGGGAAAACTGTATGACTGAACATGAGGTGACAGTACAAGAACATGACTACAGTACCAGAGGATTAGCACAGGCAGATTATTTTGCCTTTAATAATGCCTCTGAAGGTATAGTCAGTAATAAGCATCTCTGACACACAGACTGGTTCTCTTCAGCTGTAAAAAGGAAAAGTAGGATTTGTAACCCTTTAGTCACTTTTCCACTCTTTTTACTGAATACATGCTTTGTGAAAATCCCGGACCACATATTTTTTAATTTACAGTCTTGGGCAGGAAAAAGACAGACTACTGAATTTCTCACCATCCTAACCCAGTCCTCCAATACTCTGGCCAACATGCTCACCCATGCAGTCTCATGCAGATCCACTAATTATAGTTCCAGTCCTGCAACAGGCTCTCACAACAGCGACACAAGAGCCCCGGCAGAACGCAGAGCAGCAAGGATAGGCTCTAGCAAATTCTAGTTCCAGCATGAGGTATAACGGATGGTGTGGTTTAGCTGTCAAATTTGTTTAGCAGAAGCTCTCCAAAGAAAAATTCAGCCCTCTGCAGAAAACAAGGTCAGTGATTAAACACTTGGTATATTTCCTCTTGTTCAGTGCTAGCCAAAGCCTTGAAATGAAGTGATAAAGAAAGGTTCCTTTCAGCCTCAGTGCCCACATTTCAGAAGGATGTATCTATCTAATGCAGTATCACATACCTAGAAGAATAAATAAACCACTATGGGATTCTTGACTTCAACTATCATTTGACTTTTTTCCTTTTTTAAACTGGAATGCTCTGAAACTGTGTTTCCCCATGCTATTTAAGGATGCTAGGTGTTCCCTAGACTCTCACATTCATTTATGCTCAGAATACTCAAGCTCCTCTCAGCACAGCTTCCCCTTTTACCTTCTGTCGCTGCTGAATGTTGCTCATTGTGTCTGGCTGAAACTCCAGTTTGTCTGTTCGACAAAGTTTCCAGTATAAAATAATAACGATCAGGAGCACCACTGCAACTGGGACTGCCACACCAACAATAATCCATAGGTTGCTATTCTGTGACTCTGCGGTGGACTCCTTCAGCTTCTCCACAGCTGTGAAGTTAAAAGGAAGACAGCAACTTTATGTGGTTATATATTTTTAAATGAGGACACTTCAAGGTTATGTATTTTTATGTTCTTGTAAATGGTAGTTAGAGAATTTATCAGAAACCAGCCGCACATCACAGGAAATGTCATACCACTTATAAGTTAATGTATGTCATGCTCAGGAAGCATGGGGCAGGTGATCGATTGTCCTGGCCTACCTGCTGAAGACCTGTGCTTAAATTACTAATGAAAATACACTTCTGCCACATCATTCTGTAACCCAAAACTGAGCTGACATAGTGAAATAGGTCCAGAAAAATGACTTACCACTAACAAAGGTGAGAAGGACTTTCCAACCTTATTGCCTGTATCCTGCTTTAAGCAGTATTATCAGCTACTGCTTCTCTTTAGCTATACGTTATATATTTTGTTACCTTCCCCATCAATAATCACAGTCAATTTGAAATCAGTAAGACCCTCCTGCCCAAGGTGCGTAGTTCCGCATTTTTTATTACTTTTTTTTCCCTTTCTCTATTTCATTATCAGCGTGTGAGATACTTTAGCCCTTTTTCCTGCTTTAGTAGAAAAAACTACTGGAAAGTGTAATCACACTAGTCATGCATGTAAACAGTGAACTGGAAGAATCAACAAAACTTTCATTTGCTGTATTTTGCATAGTGGTTATATATGGGACTAAAAACCACAGCAGTAATACATTTCTAGTCAAACTGATGCACTTTCTTAAAGTGACGTTTTTAAAAAACTGGGTTTTAAAGTACTGTTTTTAAAAACAGTATCTCTATGTGATCTTATTTTTATATATAAATTTTATTAATAGCCATTCTAATGATGAACCTAGAGATTAAAGGAAAATATAACTCTTGCATTTTATACATCTGACAGCTCATTTATGACATTATATTTTCTGTTATAAAAATAACCTTTTTGTCTAGTTTCTTCCAATAAGAAGAAACATTTAAAAAAAAATTCTACCACTCTATGCCTCTTAAAAGGACTTTCTAATGCCGTGTCAAAGTTTCAACATGCAGAATAAGCTATAAACACTTCATGAAGTTTGTTCAACACTTAACATTTTTTATAAAGGGAAATTATTCTTGCAACTTTTTTGCATTTCTGTCTAACCAATGTTACAGTCCACAAACAGATATTAAGTAGATGTATATGAGCTACTGACCTATCTTTAAACTATCATTTTAATGAGGGACAAAATTTAGAAACACATCCAGATAGTCCCATTATTACTATTTTCCTTCTTTCCTTTCTGCAGAGAATTTTAAAAATCAGACACATGCTAGTTCTATTGGCAAAATACCCTGTGGTACAATGTAACTCATGCCTCCATATTGCACAGAAAACAGAAAAGGTAATTAAGCATTCATATCAGTGAGGTATTTTGTACATCATATATGTCTGTTACTGTTTTAAAATATTTTCAAGGTTCTCTCCTAATCATAACATGGAATTTTCAGTAGGTCTTCTATCTTGTTCCTTACTGCAAATTTATATACCAAGCTTCCTGAATAAAGTCATTATATGACTTTGTATGACCTGTCATTTTTATTCTGATGTGTATCTAGTAAAAGATCACATTACTTTTATATTACCTTTATTAAAAGATTACATTACTTATAGATTACTGATGGACAAACACATAAAAATAAGGTCAATCATATTCAATGAAGAAAATAAACTGTTTCTTTTTGCTTATACCCCCCAAAATGCGCCAGCTAGCATTAGCCTACACCTTTCACTCACAGAAATAATTCAGACAAACAAAAAATAGTGACTTGTGTTAAACTTCACTGCCATTACTCAGCTAAAGGGAACACCCATTTCACTCTGATGCCCTCCCATCCCACAATCATCAGTTTTGTGCAAACTCCTGGGCAAGACAAGCCGTACAGAAATATTGGACTAGCAGAAAGAGATGAAAATGGCAAGAAGGTATCTAGCTAGCACAGTACTTTTCTAGCACAAGCACTAAAGTGAATGCAGTGAGGCTTGCACTTAAGGACCATATTGCAATTCCAAGCTCAGCAGTCTTCAAGAAGCAAAGTAACACCACATAGCTCACTGCAAGACTGCTAAAATTTATTTCCTCAGGAGTGTCAAAATTGCAGCATCCCAAGAACAAAACACTGCAACAGTGGACACCGTGCAGTGCCATAATCTCCAGAGCTAATGTCACCCTTCCTATTTCTCTTTGCTGGCATCAGTGTGGATTTCATAGGTCTTACGCTGTGCAACGGTGCCTTCAATGCGGTATCCAAGGATGATTGCAGCCCGCTGGATATCAACTCTGTTCATCAGGTCTGAGCACTTCAGAGCACTGAGTCTCTCTCCATCTTGGTCCTCCACAAAATAGATCAGCTCCACAGGGTTATCAACACCAACTAACCGTGACACGTTCACAATCTGAGAAGAAATTGGAAAGCTTTTACATTTTAAGTTGTATTTATTTGGGGCTTCCATACATTCGGTCTTTCAGTCCTTACCCTCTCTCCCCCTTCCCTTCACAGGGCCTGGACCTTAAGGACACTTACGTAAAACGAAAGAATATTTGGAACAGCTTTGCCGAGATGGCATCAGTATCTGTCTTAATTGTCACTGTGTGCAACCCCTAGCGCATAAAAAAGATTCCACCTTGTACTATCATGTAGAAACACAATTGCTGTTAAAGAAAAACCCTCTGTGACACCAAAGAATATGATATTCTACTAACCATGTAACTGCTGTGAACTGGTACAGTTTGGAAATTGTTCAGAACTCTGATGGGAAGATGTGCTGTGTGTCGTGCTCCAAAATACAGTATGCAGCAAAGGCAACATACACACAGGCTAGTTCTCTCATCTGAAAAGAGCTTAAGTCAACGCTGGACAAGTGGAGATACACAGAGCTAATATTCAGTAATAATAATTTGCTTCCAAACTAAAATTCAGGATATTTTCACCTAATACTTATACAAAAGATTCTGAGAGGAAGTCTTCCAGGGGAAGACAACATTGCTGGAATAATATATCGGTGTCTAATTACACAAGCACTACTCAAGTGCTCCAGGACCCTAAGAAATTCACAGAAATATCTATTTTGTAACTGAAAGGAAAATTTCCAGGGAAGCGATCCCTTGTATAATACATTTTTATGGCAAACCTTAAGTTTCCCATTTTTTTTTTTCCCCATTTGTTTCATGACAACATACAGATCCAGTATTGAAGTATGAGAACTGCTATCACTCTAAAGATGCCAACACCATGCCACCCTGGAGGCCTCTGCTGCCTTTAGCATTTGTCAGTTAGTAGGAGCTATTGAAGAGATTAGCGTGATTGCACTTTTCCTTCTCTAAATACCTACTTTGACTTTGCTTTGTTATTCATAACACACACCTCTCTCTTCCAGTTTTTCCAAATGTTAAGCAGCTACACAGGCAAATATTCTGTTAGCTTCAAATAGAATTATTTGCTCTTCCTCAGTGAAAGCACCCGCACAGTCACCTTCATCCTCCAAACAGCTCCCCCCGGCATCCACCTTTCTTCAGGAAGGAATGTATTTGACGCTGTGGGAAGCAATTCTTCTTACCTACTTCTAAAGACATTAATAATCAAAAGAATGCATGCTATGAGGAAGCCCTGTAGATACTCTCTAACCACCAAACATCTACATTGCACATGAGACTCACAAAACAATTCTGAATTCCTGTAAAATTAAATCTTATATATAACAACTCCCCTCTGTTTAACCGTTTACATGTAATGGTGAGCTCAACCTAGAATTAGGCCAAACAAATAGTAGGAGGTATTCGATCATGTAAAACAGAGTTTGAAGAGCTCTGGAAGGAATTGGCACAAATAGAGCAATATATTTAGTTTACTTCAGAATTATCCTTTCTTATGAAGTACGTATTTAATAAATTAGAATCTCAAACACTGCCCATAGGCTTAAAGCAAAGCAAACACACAAACGTTTGCATGTCTGAGGCTTACAAAAGCAAAGCTTCATATTTTTTTCTTTCCTAGTTTCCAACAAAACAATCATATTGAAGAAAAGCAGTGCAATGTTCTAGCTCAACAGGGATGATGTTCTGGTCTTTGCGGACATCAACTCAACATGTCCTAAAAAAGCATTTCCCAGGAGTGGTAACAGCAAGGTATATAATAATTAAAAAAAAAAAGAAAGGAAAAAAAAGAGAAAGCACAATTGTCATGAAAGTCTTCTAGGCCAAATCAACTGAAAGCAAAGAATAAAGTTCAACGTCAGTCACACTTGATATAAGAAACAGAACACCTACAAATAGAGCAGAAAACGTGCAAATTTCTGAAACACAGCAAGACCTGCTAACAGGACCCATTAGCCAGTGCTGCTTCTCATGCTGAATGCTGTTCACTCTTCTACCAGCTAAGGGGCAACCAATCCCTGACTGAAGGTAACAAGAGAGTATCAATAAATAAGGTTTCAACACACATATTCAGCAGCTGTAGGGCTGAATCTGGTTTCACAGAACCCAGATATATCATTAGTAACAGATGTCCACAGCTTTGTATTTCTGCTTCAGCTGGGCTGCCTTCACCACAGCCTGGCCTCAGTGCACAGAGCAACAGGGTGTATGGACTGGTATCTGCTTTCAGCACGGACGAACCCTTCCTAAGTAGCACTCAACTCATATGGAGAGCGAGGGAATTGAAAGGCCACACAGGGCTGAAAGTCAATGGGTTCTTCGTTTAATTTTATAAAAACTCCCTGTGTGTAGCAAAGCTACAGAATCAGAGAAATTTAGAAGATACTTAAATTGAATCATCATACATTTTACGGTGTTCTGGAGTACCCAAAAAGTACTATATGTGTGTTCTACGCACAGGGTGATAGCCAGAAACTGAATGGGTTAAAAAAGGAACATCTCCACAGCTGCCTTTAGAAAGGGTGGAGGGGAAGGGGACAGATTCCAGTGCAAGTTGCCACAACTGAAACACAATACAATTTTAACACAGAATTAAAAACAACAGTGTATGGCTCCCTGTGCTGAGGAACAGGGACAGGTGAGAAGAGATGGGTCAGAGGGGAGATAGGAAGAAGTAGCTGGAGCTGTTTTGGCACAGTATAGAGAACCTGGGAATGAGCATGAAGAAACTCAGTGGAGGGTGGAGGTGCAGGCTGGTGTTGATGAACACCAGTTTTATCTGAAATCATTCTTTCTGATTACACGGTATTTTATGAGTGCTCACACCAAACTGAGGGAAGCTGCAGACGAAATTTCAAATCCAAGGGGAGATGGTTATGGATTTCTATGCTGGGAAAGCTGATGGCTGAGCAGGGTATTCTTGAGGTGACCATGAGACACAACTAGACTTGTACATAAACTCAGCAATTGCGACGGTATCTGTACTTCAGTTTTCATCTCTGCCACACTGATTCACTAAAAAAACTTTTTTTTATTTTAAACTAACCTCTGAGTTTGCTGCAACACAGAAAATGGCACACTGGATCTGACCTGTTTTTAAGTCTTTTTATAAAATTAAGGTACACAGCCACTGTGCCCATTTTTTACAGAGTTTCTGTATACTAAGTTTTGTGCCATTTTGCTCCAAATTATACTCTCTGTGCAGCCTCAGACTGGTTTTGTCTCATGTTTTACAGAGGTGTCTCTATTCTTGAGAGTGCTAAGAATGCAAGCAGAGGCAGAAATGGTACTTTCCAGGCATCCAGCAATGCAGCCCATGCGTAAGAAAGCATTTAAGCATTTTACATTTATGCTTTGGCAGTGAGGGATGACATAGGGAGGAGGAGATACAAGAATTTCAATACATGGGAGGTAGAAAATGAAAAAAAAAAAAAAAGGCAAAAAGACGAAAAGACTAATTCAACTTCTGTGTACATAAACGATACCATCTTTGTTGATACTAGATGCACATTTAACTTGCACAGAGTAAAGGCTGAACTGTGTTCTTGTGTCAGTAAATCTAATTTAAAAAGTGTTTTCAAGAGAATATCATAGGTCAGTGAACAGAGTTGCCTTGGTAACCAAATCTAGTTCATAATTTAAAGCGGGGAAATGCAGGTGGTGGGCAAGCTCTCAAGGCGTTTGCGGAGTGTCAGTCAGCCAGTGGGATGTCCCAGTCAGCAGCCCCGTCAGGAGTAAGGAATCCCTGGGTGAACTGGTTCAGGGTTTCGAAGGCATGAGCGTTACTTAGAAACAAGCAAACATGCACACACACAATCTCCCAAACGCATGTGTGAGGATTATTTTCCTTTTTTCACTACATTCATCCCCTAGGAAAAAGAAATAATCAAAAAGTATTCTGCTTTCTGCCTTATTAAAAGTAGGATTTTAGTGTTCGGGCAATTCAGTCAAGCTGTGCTGTGGTCTGAATGGTTCAGCAGACAATGCAACATAAAACATGTGAAACGGGCATCGCGCGTAACCTGCCCCGGCTCTGAGAAATCTCTCAGAGGAACCTGTCAGGACAGAAAATGGCGGTGCAGCTTGCGGGCAGCCAGCTTCCTCCCGAAGTGCTCCGGCTGGGGCTGGACAGGGCCCGCTTTGGGGGACCCTCCTCGCGCTGAGCTGGGGAGACCGGTAAGTGAACTGAGAGGGCCAGGGTGCTGACGGCAACACTAAGGAAATCTCCTCTGCTGGCTTGCAGAGCCTCGGCCAGCCAAGAAACTGGCTTGCCAAAACAGAGATAGGAACAGGCTATAGGCAACCTGACGGAGGGGCTGGTTTCTGCCCTGGGCGGCCATCACAGGGGCAATATGCCTGAGGAAAAGGTGAAGCAGCAGCAGTCCCCAAAGGCTCTATTTTAAAAAACCTAAAAACTCCCAGCAAGACTGGGGCTTTACTCAGATTACATACTCAGGAGAGACACATAAGCTCTCGGTAGAAAACCCAGAGAATGAACCCCTGCCTTAATGAAAAGCTCAATTCAGTCATTATGTCGCCTCATAGCTACTACTTTCTCACACACATTACAACTACAGTGTTGCCTAGCGTGCTCTTTAAATCAGAACATTGTTCTTTTTGTCACTTCGTAGAATCACCTTTTTGCTTTCCATTAGGTTCAAAAGACCAAGCACATTGAAATGAAGGAAAAGTAATTATTTTTGTGTTAGCTCCTGATGTATTTTTAAATTACAATTAAGCCATTTAATTCCTCAAAAAATTAATGAGAATTGAGCTATTATGGTAAACTATTGACAAAATATAGCACAGGGCCTAGCCTCTGCAGATGCAATGCAAACCATGTTAAACATGTGCCTTAAATTTGCAGCAACACCAGATACATACTAAAAATATATATAACTTGCTCTGTGAAACATTAATATGAGTGTTACACAAAAATGAATGGAACTATCTCACGTATAACAGTCAGGTGTGAGGCTTCAGGGGTTTTTTTGTACGTAATGGTTATAGGCTTTTTTTCTTCTTTTTTCATGGAGTGCCACCTGTTAACAGCACAGATAGGCAAATGGGAGGGGAAAGCATGCTATTTGGGCACCCTAGGTAGTCCAAAGCTCTTATTTAAAGTGTCTCGATTTAAAGAGTAATTTTTAACATTCTTAGATCCTAACACATGCCTTTAGAAATGAAATCTAAACCTCACAAGGTATCACTTCTATTTTCTTAGTATGTGAAAGGAAACTAATATGCCTGCAGTAACATTCACAAATAATTACTTCACCTTCTGACCCACAGTCCTGATTTTCCACAGAGCTTAGAAATGTCACATTTCAATACACTATAAATATCTTTTACCTCAGGAAAAACTCAGGTCTATAGGGGCTCAGCACAAGTGAAATGTGTCTCTAGTCTTTCATGGACATATGCATGTCCTGCTAATAAAAGTATCCAAGCCTTCGGTGCTACTGGCAGCTTCTGTTCTTACTTTCACTATCCTAGCAGTCACTGGTTTGTCTGCAACAAATATATATAGGAAAATCTGAATATAAAGCACAAAGAACATTAATAGCTCTCCCTGAAGAGACAAAGAGATGCATATATACAACGCACTTCAAACACAGCTTATAAACTTGGCTATGAGGAATAGAACTAGCAGCAGTAAAACTAAAGGGTTTATTGCAAATGACTATGGACCAGATCCTCAACTGACAGGGGAGCATCCTTGAAAGAAATCATCCTCCACTTAGGAGCCCACTACCAGGTGCATCACTCCAGCTGCACACACTAGCCTCTAAGGCTGTCTCACCTACCACACACCTGAACATCCTGCCAAAGCAAGCTACCAAGAAGCTATAGTACCTGATGGTACCTACCATTGTCGTGCAGGAAAGCAGGACACCTATCATAGACACCTAGCAGCAAGGTATCTCCTTCAGCCTTCCTTCTTGCACATCTCCTTTATTACAGTGCTAACCCTATCTAACAGCATTGGCTGTGGGCACCTGGAGAAGCCCTGTGTTACGTGGGATGGTATGATGTGTTGACTGTAACTAAGAGAATCCTCCACTGCCCAAAGACAGCAGTTTGCAGACTCTCTGCACTAATTAAGTGGCATAAATGAGCAGCACTGCTGTTTGGAACATAAGCTGCAGACCTCATCTTATGTCCCAGTAAGTAATACAAAGTCATAAGAAAAACACTGTATTTTCACTTTCCAAAATACTATTCTTCAGCTAGAAAGGACCTGCTTGTAATTTTGTGCATGCAAAAATAAATTACCTGAGCTTTATTATGTAAAATAGTAAAAAACGTAATCTACACGTACACATTTTATAGGCTGTAGTATTTTTGCTAGCAACATAAGGAATATTTGTTTAATTTATATGCAAAGGGGGGACCAAGGCATCAAGAACAAAGTGCAATAAGAGGTGTTGGGAATAGAAGATCTGAAACAGACATCTATTTACAGCAACTCAGAGCTGCACAAAAGAAAAACAAAATAAAATCTCTATTACTGAAACAGATGTTTCTGAGACGGGAAAACAAAAGTAAGAAAATCCCAACATCTGGAAATGTAAGTGGTAGCAAAAACTGTAGGATTAAATTAAATAAAGATAACAGGTCTGAACTACTAGAAGGGCATCTGTGAAGTAAACCAACTGCCGATGAATTAGCTGGAAAAAGTAATTTTTAAGAAGATGAGCCATTAAAAAGTATTTTGGCTTTCAGTTTATTATACTGACTAGAAAGAACATATGTGAGAATTTAAAACTTAAAATTAAATATCCAAGTCTTCCTGGACATTATGTGAATAATTCCACCTGTGACAAAACTATAAAGCAGCACTGGAATCCAGATAGCAGAAGCTGCCATGTGTGCAAAATCTGACATGATTAGTCATTCTTACTTGAAAGCCATTCCTGTGACCAGGAGTACTGTGACAAATAGGCAGTTAAGGGGTAGAATATACTACTCCACTGCTGCATCAAGCTCCACACGATTCTATTTCATATTTCTACAGCACCACCAAAACACCACAGAGAACTGTGAAGTAACTCTTCCAGCAGAGTACTTTTTTTGACTCAGATGACCGTCCTGTCTCCTTTAGCTAGGCACCTCATGTAAGACAGACAAGATAGCAAGTTTTTAAAATAGGATGTTGGTAAAATAATTTTCAGTATAGTTTTTAAGAAGTCATCAGAATTTTTCTGTAGCCACTTAAAATACTCAGTTGTTTCCATTTGTTATGTTATAAAGACAACAAGGTATCCAAAAGAACCATATTTTAGGTGCAAAACACAAGCATCATCAACTAGCTGTAACATGATATGTGTTTTTGAGTTATCTTTCTCAACTCAAAACCTAGAAAATATTAACTTATTCAATAATTTATTCCCCTTTATTTCTTCCTCTGACTTTGAGCTCTTAATACCTGCACAATGTTGCTGCCTGCAAAACTGGCTCGTCTCCATATCCGCCCTCTGGCCAAAGCCTCGTTTAACAGGTGAGCTAGTTTCCGCTCCATCTCAGCCTGAAACACTTCCTCCTGAATTCGCTGGTCGACGACACCCAAGAGAACTACATTGCAGAGAAAGTAACCCAAGAACACAAATTAATTAGTAAATGTTTTCAGTGTCTTTTCTGCAACTTCAGTTACAAGCTTTGAGTCACCCTGTGACATCTCACGAACAATTCAAGAGCAGCTGTATTCATATGGGAATACTGCCCAGTTCAGCCGGAGGTTACACGTTGGAAAGGAGGACATTGGATGGGAAGAGGTTAAAAGAAATAAATTTAAAAAAATAAAAAAATTAGGGGAGAGGGCATTTTTGGAATCTCAACCAGTCTAGACAAACCCAGGATATTGAAGAAACAGTTTCAATTTAAAAAAAAAAAAACATAAACTTATGAGCATTCAATGAATTGTTTAAAAACAAATAAAAGAGAGAATTCAGTCTAAATTGTCTGCTGCAACTACTTTCAGTCAAAATGTTGTGTTCGGAAGTGATACAGAGGTGGAGATGGGCAGGGCAAGGGTTCAGAGTCAAGGAGAGAAAACAGGAGACCAGCAGCACATGAACGAAGCTGTGTATTCCAAGTGCATGTTCCCTAGATAAGATAAAAAAGTGCTATGACAATCATAGCACAAAAAAGCTGGTTAGTAGCCCTGCCCACCTCACTTCCCAACCCCACGTACTCCAGGTCATGGGGGCAGCTAACGCCGAGAGGAATCCCTGAGGAACAACATATAGGAAACATGAAAAAAGCATGGACCTTTACTAATAAGATGGCATCCAGTAAAAGAAAAGTGGAGTGAATGGAGCGATAGTCATTCAAATGAGCTAATTAAACAACCCTACAGGATAGTAAACCAACCTACCGCTGACTGCAGTAAAATAATTCAATTTTCATTACTGAGGCTCTCCACTAAAATCTTTTATATTTTTTAAAAGTCCCTTTTTCAGTAAGTGTTTTCATGTTTATTTTTTTAAGTGTGGTGCTTAATAAAAAGCCATCCAATTAGATAAAATCAATTTAATATAATTTTAATTGTTTTAATATTTATAACAAAAATATTAAAACCACTTTTTCAATTTAAAAATTTTCATTGCAGATGTCAGAAAAAGGAAGCATTTTCATGATTTCTCACAGAGATCAACAGCATCTGCCTTCTAAATTCAATCACAGACTAAGTATCTCAGAATTAAACAGCAAAATAAATAGACAGTGGCCCAAGGCTATTATATACAGCAAGTAGAAGAACGTTCTTGCCTGTGTATTGAATTTCAGTATCAGTTATGCTTAATAGCATGAACTATATTCTACAACTGAGAGGGACAGCTACAGAGAACACTCCATATCCCAACATTTTAAGACTATTGGGATACATGCACATATATCTGGGTAATCTAATATTAAAAAACTCATTTTGACATGCATAAATTCTATCCTTTTCCTATGTTATGAGTCATTACCCTTACAATACAATATATAGGCTGAAAGGACTAACCCAGCCAGTCTACTAGTTCGTCCCAGGCTGCCTGCAAGAACTGGGATTACAAAAAAATTCCTCTACAGCAAAAAAGGTGCTGCAATTGGCTTTCAAAATCTTACAGTCTGGAAGTTTAGAAAAACCCAAAGGGATGTGATTTCTGAGCTGGAAGAACCCTCTTCTTACTGCAGGATCTAAGGGAACTTCCAGCAACAATGGACAAAGCAAACCTAAGGCTGAGCAAGAGAGGGTGGGGGTGTGACCAAAAAAGCCAACATAAATCTCTAGGAAAGGATGACACTGGATGTGGGATACACACATGTAGCTTCTCTCACGTTACTGAACCTGATCTGAAATTCTTCATTTTTCTTCTCTAAACCAAACTGTGTGGGCTTCAGAAATTAAGTTGCAACTTCGTTTCCTGCTTAGAAAGTAAACTGGGTCACTGGTGAGAGGAGACAGGGATACCTGAGAAAAGAGTAAGTCTATACTACTGGTGAGCTACAGGTGGAAAAGTTGTGGGAAAACAAAAGTGTATCCAGTGGGGCATCTGCACCCTAACAGCAAGTTTACTAGGCATAGCCTGGTCACCGTTCAGGCTTTCTGCTTAAAAGAAGCAGGCAGGACCTACAGCGTGCAGGCAACCTCAACAGCCTTTGAGCATCTAAATGTGACAGCTCAACTGTATCTGCGAGTTATAGAATAAAACATCCAGAAGACTTGGGTGGGAGGGATCTGCTGTGAATGAATCAGAAGAGATCAATGAAATGTGATGAAACTCCTTCATGTACTTGGAATGTATCTATTTTAATTCTGGTTTATTCCTGCCATGTTTTGGTAGAAAGTGCCACACAAATAACATTTTAATTTTCACTTAAAATAAAATAAAAACCTAAAAATCAATGTCGTATATTGACAGCATGCAGAGTAGACACTTTATACCTGACGGTGTAAGTTGTCTCACTAAGAATTAGCTGCTTTATAGACAAAAACTACTTTGTGTGCATTATCAAGGAATTGCAGTAGTTCATTCTAGACCCAGGAATTACATTTCCCCATATTCCAGGTCACTAGGCCTTCAGTTTTAGAATTTATTCAGCTCAGGCACATTATTGCCTCATAAAAATGCAGCACCCCTAAGCTATCTATATTTACGTAGGCTAGTTATCCTGCTAACAAAAAAAATTGCACTTTTACTTACTCACAGAGACTGTACGTACCTGTTCTCACCCAGGAAGATTTCATCAACTGAGACACATTAAGCTTAGGATAATGAAAGGCTGAGGGAAAAACAGAATGGAGGAAAAACATCCGTAAGAACAGTATTCTCAACAACATACAGGAAAAGAAGCCACTTCATAATTTATACTGTCAGTAAGCATCTTATTTACACAGATGTATTACTACTCCTGAGGCTATGCAGACACAACGGTAAGGAAAGTGCTCCGAACATACACTCCCCAGTTCATCTCTGAACAAAAAGAAGCTAACTGAAGCAGTCAGATTTATTACCTGAAAGATTTCAAGCGGCTGTACCGAGGTCATTGCTCCTAGAAATTTAAAAGCTCACTGTCTGAATTGTGACTCTTACTGAGCTAGCTGCAGGATCAGACTTTTGCTCAAAGGGCAATGAGGCAACTCATGAGTGTCTCAGAATGAAAATAGGACCTTCTCTGAAGCAGAAACTACATGGAAACACTAAACATAAAGCATAAAACTAAATATATCTGATTTGTGTTCCAGACTTGTACAGGGGGAAGCATTTAAAAAACACCACCTTGATAATTTTTTTTTTTTTTTTTTTTACAAAAATCACAAATAAATGCATGTAGAAACACTGCTGCAGACAAATTTCATGGCTTTTGTGTTTGACCTGGTGGCTCTGAGCTTTCTTAATTTCTCAATTCTTCCGAAAAAGCTCTGCTCCAGAGTGAAATCCTTGCCCCAGTGAAGTAAATAACGTCTATTTCCACTGACTTCAGTAGGAATAAGATTTTTCCCAAGGTTTCCACTGGAGAGCAGTAAAGACATGTTGGGAAAGAAGTGAAGATGGGGGCTGGGCCAACAGTTTCCTCAAGGGAAGTCTTAAGCTTCACTATGGCAATAAGAAAAAGGAAGGGTCTTAACTTTCTCAAAATATTTAATCCAGATGCAGCTTGCTAAGCATTATACAAAGGTTAATTTTTAAACCATTTCATGGCTAGAAAGAATGCAGCACATAACAATTAAATGACCTGGTCCATGCTAGATCAATTTAGAGTAAAGATGTCCTGTCTTCAGTTGTAGAATTGTTTGCCACTATTGCATGTTTCAGAGAAATAGAAAATTACCATTTTTCTAATTTATTTATGCAATAATTTGTAGAGTAGCTGACCTCTGTCAATGTACCTAAAAACTGATTCTTCTGCCCCTTAAAAAACTTATGAATTTTTTGTTAAGGCAAGAGCAAAAGAATTACTAGTTACATCGTACCTTTTATTTTCATAGATTTATAAATAGTACTATGGGAAAAAAAATGAGAATTTTGTTACTTCACCTTTATCTCAATAATAGCACCACTAGCTTCAAGAGAACCACATGGGAGGTAATTTCTGACTTACTATTCAGAAGGGTATCAGAACATGGTCCTTTATTCTGAACAGGAAACATCGGCCCTCTATACACTGACCAGGATGCATCAAATTTCCAGAACACTCAGACACACAAAAAGCACCTCACAGTCCATTTAAACAAACACATCTATTTTTGGCAACCTGCTACATGATTCTTCTGATCATAGCTTTTAGATTGGAGTTCTATTTACTCTGGTCATGCAATTGTTTACTTCAGTTTAGAAATACAACCTGAACAAAAAAGCATAAACTGAACTGCATCTGTTGTTTTTCCAAAGCATGGAAAGAGCAAGATAAGAAAATCAAAAACCTTTCAGTGGCCATAAAACTTTGAACTGCTGGCAGTTGCGAGTTTTTTCTTCTTTTAAACTGAAATCATGTTTTGCCTCAATACTTAATGTGCTCTTCACACTTTTTCTAATTAGTACTTGAAAATGATTTAATTCATGCAAATTGCTGGATGACTATTCACTTAAACTTTTCATGGAATTAATGAAATTTAAAAATAAAACAACTTGAGCAGAAAATCTTGAAATTGAAAAGGAAGAGGTGCCACAATCATTGGCAACTAAGGCTGGGTTCTAAAACCTGACGAAAAATGCATTAAATGATGGACGCTTCTGCAACTGACACCATGCTCAGAAGTCAGAAAATCCAGGCTCCAACTCTTATTCCATAGGTCACTCAAGTGTCTCACCAACACACGCGGCCAGATCCTGCGCTCAGCTGGAGTCTCAGCACTGCAGCAAAATCATATTTGCAAGATTCCTAATGCCCCCTGGAACTAACAATTAAAAAGCACAGATTGATTGTTATTCTGAGGGGGAAGTTGGATAGATAAAATGCAATTATTAGTTAGATTGCAGCTGGTCTGCTAATGACTACAGATGCATTAATGAAGTAGATGCTATCATCATTAGAAAATTCTAGCATGCAGCCCTGAAGCACCATACCACGTAACAGCATTGATTCAATGCTGACTGAAAAGGCAAAGGGTCACCTAGTCACCCAGAAACCTCTTGACAGCAGTCTGAAGCATGCCACTCGGGCAACATGGCCTTCACCAGATGCTCCAACAAGGATCTCTCTGACCCTCTCTCTCATACAGAGACGTGTGGGACCATGCAGGATAGAATCAGTACCATATTGATTGTTATTTCTGATAAATGGAGGAACAGTAATAGAAAGCATGGAGGGAATGCGGTATTTGGAATGAGAAGGCATCAACTGAAAAATAAGATTCCATGCAAATTTTGGGGTGCGGGCAATAGTAACACACCGTATCTGCTAAAAGTCTGATCCAAAAATCCACCCAGACAAAAATTGCCAAATATTTCTGCAGTCTTTGGACTATACCATACAATTTTATATTATCCTATTGGCCTTGCAACAGCTCCAAGATATCCAAAATAGATGCCACCCATCAAACTGGTACTTATGGCATTAAAAAAATAGCAAATCCCAAGGCAACTCTCTCTATTTAAAGCCATCATGAAAACAAAGAGATTTATTTGGTGTAAGTTAATGAAGACCAATATTCTTCATCTAGTTCACAGCTAGCCTTTGCCTGTCCTCAGAGAAATCTTCCAGCCATAAAGAGATACCAAATAAATTCTTTCCTATTGTTTTTAATGAACTAGCACCCAAAAACTGTGACTAGACTTGGTTTTCTTTCTGCTGACATGTAGTTCATGACCACCTAACCAGTTTACAATCTAATATGTGAGATGTAAGGTGGACAACGCAAAATAAGCATGCAGGAAGGTGTAAATTGAACATCTGAATGTAAGCATGTTGCTGAAGTCACCTAGAAGTCCGTGGGGGAAAGAAAAAAGACTGGAAGTTTCCAGGCTTGACCACTCCAACAGCCCTGTTCCTACACAGAACAGTCCATTCTGTCAAACTAACAACTTTCACTAGTGACCCTGACTCTAAACAAGTGGAAAAAGCTGACAAAAAATTCCTGTTCTTAATTATGTACTGCACAGGGACAATCCACACAGTTAAAAGTATAAACAGTACATATTAGTTATGTGAAAAATCCAGTGAAAGGACTGTGTGTGAAAGGCAATGCGAGGTGAACAAGCAGCAGAGAGCAAACACATTCCTTCAAACAAGGCTCATATTTGGGCTATCGAAGGCAAGGTCTCACTTCACTTAACAGTGTTGAGATACAGTGATATTACACAAGTAGCTTTTCCTCAGTATGAATCAACTTCAATACCCTGACAGCTCAACTCACCTACCAATCACTTCTTTTTCTTCAGATGCAGACTATAAAACTTACAAAATCCTATACAGAGCCCTCAGGGCAAAAAAAAAGTCACCACCAAGAGTATTAACTGTTACCACGCCTGATAACTAAGGCACAAATGGCATAGAACAGTATGGCAAGGAACATTTCATATTTACATATAAACAATAACATATGTAAATTGTTTATATGTAAATATATAAACATCCAAAATTCCCCCCAAAATTAACACTGAAAAGCAGAGGGTTGCATATTAAATTTGCACAGCGCAAAGCAGCTACCTATCTAAGGAAGATCTTCACAACACCCTCCCTGCTACTGCTCCTCTGGAGACTGAGGGACAGCATGAAAGCAGAGTTCAGGGCCTAGGAAACAAAAACATTTAGGCATCTTCCTGCCAAAGTGGCTTTGAGGATCCGGCTGTGGGTCACGCTCAACAGACTGCTGAATAAGATGTCTCAAGAAAGATCTGCCCAACGCTGCTGAGCCTTTGGACATGATTTCTGGCTCTGAATACTGAAGATCTAAAATCCTTTGGCTCAAAATACAGTTACAGCAACAGTGCAAGAAACTGTAGAAAGAGCTAAAAATAAGCGAGTGTGGTTGCCTTGCTTATAAAAGTGTATGAGCTACATTCATTATTGTGCTTGCTGACAGACAGACCCATAGCTCTAACAAGCTGAGAAACTGTGTTCCCACGTTGCTGACTTATCAAACGGCACCATGTCTGGTGTTCCAAAAAAGTGACTACAAATGTGCTGCAGCACTGTTGAGACCAAACTAGGCAAGTTCATATCAAAATGAGCTGTCCTGCAGTGGCCTCAATCTACAGTAAATATGAGTTCCTCTAGCAACATGCAAGTCAAATCCTGACAAGATGCTCCTTGATTTACAGCACCATATCCACCAAAACCTCATGTTTTCTACATTGCAAACTTTGGGAAGATCTCATCTTTCCTAAAAATTCTGAATTACTAAATTGAAATTTAATATACTTATTCTAATTTGATTTATTGCATGTATTTTTATTTATTTTAATTCAAAATTAAAAGTTTTTTAAATTTCAGTCTAGACAAATTTGAAGGTAGTCTTCAAAATTTCTCTGTCAAACAAACTAAGAGTCACCACCGACAACACACTCTGGCTAAGATCTCTGCAGCAAGTGCTCTGCTCTGTTGGCAACGTTCATTCAATACACTATGGCAGCAGTTAGGTGGGGTCATTGAAGGCCAGGGTGTACACATAACTTGTTTGGCTGCCATCATTCCCATTACTGAAGATGTGCACCAAAGCAATAGCATTTTTCAAGAGCTCCAAATACAACAGTCTGGGAATAAAGTGTGTATCATGATGGACTTAGTCACCACTGATGGAGATACTCTGCCTTCCTACCCTAAGGGAAGATTTGAGGTTCAGTAGCATTTGGAAGATTTGGTGGATTTGAGAGGAGGAAGAATAATTATTTTGTGTTTGAAGTCTAGAGGCCTGTGCTGGAATTTGCAGGAATGAAATTACCACACTGTTGGCGTGCTTGTGTAGGATCACCAACAGGAACAAACAATTCCCGAAGCTTTGGAAAAAAAGTTATAGAAATATCTCACCCACAGGCTGGGATATGCCACTGTACTAACAGAGGCTAAATTTGCCAGGCCGTAACAGCCAACTACATGACTTCACTGCAAATCCTCAGAGTAGTCAGGAAAAGAGGAGAAATACTAGTGGGACCTTTTTCCAAAGGCACTGCCTGGCCTCCTCACTCATTCTACTTTGCACGGCTTTCTTATTAATTTGTGGGCTATCACAGAGCTCCACTGGCATCAGCCAGGAATCAGCCCCAGACACTATAAGCATGCAGATAACACAGGGAGAGCTCCTGCTATGAGCCCTAAAGAAATTACCTTCAAATTTCCTAAGTACCATCAGGAAAGGAAAATAAGGAGAACAGTGCACATGCATATTTAACAGGACCATTTTTCCCCTCTGACCAACCTGTCTTTCAGGATATATCTGCCTTGGTAGAAATTCTGTTACCATTTAGTTGCACTGTAGCTCCATCACACAATCCAGAAGATGGATTCTCAGCAAGGGGCAACCTGTAAATTCACTACAAGTATCACTCCAGACTATGTGGACAAAACTAAAAACTGTAGGACCAGATGTGTATACCTCACAGGAAAAGAAAAGCCCCACAACACCAAAAATATTACCAAAAAGACTAAAAGTAATAAACTCTAGGGCAAAGGTGTAAAGGAGACTATGCAGAGTAAAGAGAAATGTCTTTCAAGCAATCAAGGCAAAAGCAACATTTAATTTTAATTGAGTGAGAGATAAAGACCATGGCCTGCAACCTGAGAAGTTCTGCGGCCTCACAAGGAACAAAAGAAATGCTAGTCATCTATGGACAGGGATTCTCAGGGCTTTTGGTCCTGGCTCAATTAAATACAGCTACCACTGCACAGGTACAGTCTGTGTGAGACTGAATGAGAGCAGAAATGTTTAACGGAAATGAGTCAACAACCCCATACACTTTTAATTGACTATGGGAGCAGAGGGTTCAAAAATGCTGAAAAATGAAAACAAAAAGTTTCAAAAAAATTAGTATGTTTAAACTACTTCTAGTCATAACGAAAGTTTCCTGTGCAGTCATCTTATATAGATTTAAAGGTGCTATAGAGAACAATTTCTGTTGACAATCACTCTCTTTACAGTATCTTCACTGACATACTACTGCACAGCTGTATAATGAACAGCAGCTGCCATTAGGCCTGATTTTCCACTAGACATTTAACTGTATAGCAAGAACCACTGTGTCAGATGTTATGCACCTATATAGCTCACAAAAATAACTCCAAAAATTAAAATCTGCATAGGAAAGCAGTGAGATAGGAGAAAAGGGGAATTAATGGACTGAGTTAACAGTAACACCCACAAGGAGGGAAAGGCAAGTACTGTTCTCTCTTGATCTTGCTTACGTTCATGAGTCATTTCTGTCATGAACAATCCATTAGTGTACAAGGTTAATTGTTAAGTTTAGAAACTTGGCTTATTTATGAGACTGAGGTCATCTGAAAAATCTAACCAAACATAAGTTGTCAAGGCTGAGTGTCAAGAAAACTCTGCTATGCAGACAGTTTCCATTAATCTAAGTTTAGGATGGCCACGGACTGGAAAAAGTTACTTGCAATGCAAGTTGTACATCAGAAGCGAGAGATATGCTTAAAAGGGAATACCTTAAAAGATAATAGACTAGTCAAAAAAGCACTGCTGGTGACTAACAGATAACCCAGACTATATGGGCAAATATAAGCTCATGTTGCCAGTGTCCCAGGCTTTCTAGAAGTCAGAGCCACAGTTAAGGGCAACGCAAAACCCAAGATAGTAAACCCTGCTGAGAAGCAGCAAAGGCCCCTGTAGACGTAACCACAGACACACACCTTGTATTGCACTTCACAGCAATATTGATTGAAGTGACTTTTTTTTTTTTGATCTGGACTAAGACCAATGCACTAATGAAGCCAGGTTAAGCACAACTGGCCCAGCGCAAAAGGAAAGCATGATGACAAAAGCAACAGGTTGCTGTAACACTGATAAGCAGTGTGTGAGCAGAGAGGAGCATGGATTTGCTCTGCAGAATTCATGATACAAGTTAGGTACTTGAAGCTGCATTATCGCTGATGCACAAAATTACTATAAAATTGTAGAGAAGAAAAAATACTAAAAAAAGTATTTTGCAGTCTTGGCAAACAGCAAGTACTCACGTTCAGCAATTTGCTGCACAGGAAAGCCCAGATAGAAGCTGAATTCCACTACAGACAAGTTTCTTAGCTGCTCACTGACTTCGGACCCATTTAGAAAACCGTATCTATCTCGGACGGCAAAAACAATGCTCACGGGGCCTTTCCGAAACGCTACTCCAGGCTTGCTCAGAGTTATATTCAGTATCTGAAGAAAAAAGATTGAAGCAGGGTCAGCAAAATCAAATCACTGGCATTTCCATTCCTTCCTTGACAGAATTTTTTTCCCTAATATGGGGGGGGGGGGGGGGGGAGCAGTTCACATCAAAACAGAGGAACATCTATTCCAGATTGATTCGGCCTGCTGAGTCTCAGAAGAGGCAAAGTTACATGTGAATTCCTCTTCTAAGAGTTATCCTTTAAGGTCAATCATAATCCAGAATGATCTGAAAGCTACAGTCCAGAAAATGATCAAAAAACCCACCTAGAGAGACAGCAAAATAAATCTACCAATAAAGAAATCTTGGATGAATACCAAACTGCATGGAACGGACAGGAAGAGACCATGGTAAAGAAACATTCTGAAAACGGATGTTCTCTTGGTCCAAACCTCCTGCAGCATGCACGCCCAGACCCTGCCACTGGTTAGAAGCCTTATTTTGGCACCAATGTACAAAGCAACTGTGTTTGTGTAGGCAAACCTCTTCCAGACAGTAAAGAAGTATTTAAAATGAAAGTTTGCTAAGCTGATAGTCCAAAAAATTGTTTTGCGTGTTCTGTCTTCAGTCTATCCAGTCACATTGTGTCATTTAGTTGTACAGTTCTGAGCACTTTACTATATGTAATATACAGTACCTTAGGTACTATAAAGTTTATGCCATCTTTCCTGCTATGATTTTATTTTAGGGTACCACAGATGGGCATTTATGGTGCCAGTTAAATAACACAATAAAATTTTTACTAATTTTGGTATTAGAACAAAGCTAGATTAAATTTAAGAATTCAGACAGAAGAGGGACTTGGTCTCATTAAGTTGAATTACTGACTTTCCAGGGAGTTTTAAGCTCTGCTATGTGACTCAGTACCTAGCACATATGCAATAAATTTCACGTGTGACGTTCCAGTAGCTGCTGCCACAGACATCATATACTGCTGTAAGTATTTCTAGACCCCAGAAGCAACTACCATGTTTGCTCACATAATGGCAGAGTGCATGTAATTCCCTAATAGGATCCCCTGAGTGGCAATGAGACCTGAAAGTTGTCTTACAACAAAAACATTCTAACCACACCCTACTCTGTAATAGTAAAATCTGATAGGAATTACTTTGATAAGGGTTGGGGCAGCCTTTATATGAAAAAGTAGAAACCCTATAGTATTCAATAATGCTTTTGGATATAAATCATCATCTTGGATCATTTTTTCAAAAAGCTTGAAACCAGAAGGATATGTGGTGCCATATTATTTTGTAGGGGAAAACCCTCCTAACTTCATGAAAAAGCCTCATAGTTCTACGTGATCTAGATGGCTAGTGGTAGCCAGTGAACACCTAACTAACTTTACTGGCTGGAAGAAGCACAGGACAACCAAAGGTGAGGAGAAAAAGGGACAGACACAAAACATGCTAGTCTTCTTACCTGCACAGTGAAGTTGTAGAACTCCTGGTGTTTGCTCACTTCCATGAGTGCCATTGTCAGCCCTTTCTCAATGCGTCGACTAAAGTTACAGAACCCAACATCCACGTTCCGAGGCACAAACTGAAGCACTGAAGGCAAAGGGTACACATTATTCCTACAGACAAGTACCTCCGTGAGAGAGAACAAAATGAGCAAGAGAATCCACAGAGCTATCACTTTTTCATGGAGTTCAGGACATATTGAGTGAAACACTGGGTAAAAATACAGTCAAAATACACTTTGTGTTGGTGCAGTAAATTCTCTACTCATTAATATCTGTTGCAGCACTAATTAGATTACCAAAAGATATTAGTGACAAAATACCTACTGTTTCCGCTTGCATACTGAAAGACCTTCACTATACACATGTGGCTAATTTCACAGGACTGGAACACTGAATCAGTCACACTGAAATCCTTAGTACTCAACAGATCCATGAAAATCTTAAGGAAAAAGGCAACAAACCTCTTTTTCTTGTGGACTGAAATATAATATTTAGCTTGCCTAAAAGACCACATATTGGGTCGATTAATACACATTAGTATCAGTCTAACATTTTCAAAACACTTAATTAGCACACAGTCTTTTAAATCTAGATACATACACCTTAAAGTCTTTCACAAGAGAGAAAGGAAGAGCACAGGAGAGCAAGCGTGAGTGTAAAGGAATGTGAGCAGGCACACAGACCTTAACTACATGCACATCTGTGGATTTCCTGATATAGTCTTACCCAAAGAAATGCTATGATTAGGTTACAGACCCTAACAGCAATGTTATACAAGGTTCAAGAACAGAAAATACGTCTACTGTCTATCTATATAACCATGTTAAGCAGTGGAAAAAGACATCACACCTGCACAATTAAAGAAGTGATGTCTTACCTTACAGTTATTAACAGAGCAAAACAACACATGAAACATACTTGAACAAAAGCACCATGTTTGACATTCATTAACTCTCTGCCTACATACTCAATCCCTCTCACTACCTCATTACGCAGTCAACCAATCAAGCAGGTGGTTTTGTTATGCAAATAGTGCCCGAAGATGATTTTAAATGATACCACTGACTCTCAAAATCTATTACACAGGTAATATTTTACTTTAGATTATTAGTAGTCATGGACTTCACATAAACTGCTGCCATACAGCAGCCATGGAAACCTGAATACTACATGAGTAATCCTCCTGCTCACATTAGACATGAGCAATCAGTTTGCCTGCTCACCAATTCTCCTACATTATGAGAATTCTAAAAAGTAACATTTAAGGTAAACATAATTTGAAACTTGACTCAAGCATTATAAAGCAGCTGCACTGTGATTTTATGAGTAAATGTTTTACAGAATTTTTTTTCTCTTCTCGCCTTTGAAGCAAGAAAAAGAGCACACCTATTTTGCAACGTGCGAAAAAAATTTTCCTGAAAAAATAATGAAATTATGGGGTTAACTGTTTACAATTTATCATCTCAACCACGGATCCGGCAAGTATTTCACTAACAACCAAGAATTAACATTCACAGCAGAAGAACGCAGGGTTTTGACTCGACCTTGCATACTTAATCACAAGTGAAGAAGTGTGAATCAATACGAAGCTACATCTCCTCCTCTTCGTGTCAGGAAGAACTCACCTGTCTGAACTTGGAATCTGTTATCTGGCACAGTGAAAGAAGGATGCAGTGAGAGGATCATGGGGGCCTCACCACGAAGAAGACTGCTGTTCACAAGCACATTTATGACAGCTACCGCCGTGTAAACAAAAGGACCTGACGTCACCAAGAAAGCAAATTTGGGGGAAATTTTATAAACCTACAAAAAAAAAAAAGAAAAAGAAAATTTAAAAAAATTCTTCAATGTGAAATTTGACAGTATTTTAGACCTACATAGTCTCATGCATTTCAAAGCCACATCATCAAGAGGTAGGAAAATGCAATCTTTATTTTTCAAAGGGAGAGCAGAAGCATAAACACTCCCAGTGCTGTGCCTTGCAGCCTCTGCGCCAGTGCATCAGAGAGGCAACACCCCTGTGCTAGGTGCACCTACTAGAGTCTCTTCAGCACAACACACCAATCTCAACACTTCTTGATTTATCACATCCCAGCATAGTAGCACTCCCCCTCGCCTGCATTCCCCTGGAGTACATAAGTTCCCATACAAAATTGCTGTTTACTTACCAAACCGCTTGCATAGCTGCTTCATTTCTGTCATGTACTGCATAGTGAATACATCCTATACCATTCACATGTGATATGCAAGAAGCAAAATACACATAACCTGTGTTTTATGGATATAGTTTTCACACTCAACAACACTTTCTTCCAGATAATATTTCTATATGCTTATTTCAGCACAGTTACCACAATTACAATTTTCCTCTTCCAATTCATCTCCTGAGTCTGAGTCTTCTTAAAAACCCTGAGGAGCCTTAAGTCATCATGTAAAAAAACCTGAGATTGTAAGTTAAATATAAACCTAGGTGAATGTTTCCATGCAGACACTCTTATCCACCATTTCTCTGTCACCTAAGTAAAAACAAACTGAAGGCTTTTATTTATTTAAACATATTGCAGTGTCTTCTTTCCTTCAGAGAAACTCTCTCAATATCAAGGACACCTGTTTCCCTAGCATTACTTTTTCCTCTTTGGTTTGCTTCCCCAGTTTGCTTTATTTGCCTAAGGCAGTCACACTAAAATATTGTGAGATGTCCAATATGATGGCCTCACAAACAAATAAATAATCTAAACCAGAGACCCAAAGGTTCTGATAAATGTGCACCTCTTAGATGAAGAGATGCTAGCACCTTGCAGGCTTTGTGCTGGGAAGGGATATGTTAGATATCCTCAACTTCAGGATCAGCCTGATAGAAAAGCACAGTGCTACTTAAATTGTGACCCACATGTTGCTTACTGGTATTTCTGCAACAGTGTAAAGTGATGGCAATTGCTGTTTAGATGAGACAGCAAGCAGCTCTTTCCTGTCCTCTAAAAAACATGCATTTTAAAGATATTACTTTCACCAGAAGAAACTACCTCAGCAGCAGAAGGAAATAAAAAAAATAATCTATGCTGCTGATTGTTCCTTTCTTCCTTCTTAGTCCACAAATATATGCAGCATCCAGCTTTTATTTTAAATAGATTTAGACCCACAGAACTCAAATTGGTTAGATATGAATAATATGCATGGCTCTCTTCAGTTCCTCTTATCTGAAACTTTATCCTTTTATCTCAGGATGAAATGATCTCTGCAGCTTCAGTTTGTCAAATGGAAACAGCAGTTGTAATGGGTAAGACGTGCCAAAAGGAAGCTGCCCATTACTCACAAAAGAGACGACTTAAAGGCAAGAAAAAGAGGAATTAGAACTACAAATCTCAGTGACAATTTGCTGGTGATTTCTAAAGCAATACATGCTGAGAGGCCTAGTGTAGCCAGCATATACTTATGCACTAGAGTTAGGTATTTCAGACAAGAAAGTGAGCCTCTGATAACTAACTCGGCTGTCTCCATCTCTGACCTGTTGAGTGCACCATAAATGCAATGAAAGCAGCCTACCTCGAACACCCCCCTGAAATTTTGCATTGACTTTTTCATCTTAACAGCTGACATTGTTTCTCTTTTGTGCTTCACTGCAGCACAAGAGCGACAGCAACTCCAGAAGAATGGAAATTTAAAAAAAAACTTTCAAGTGTAATTTTGAGATAGGTAGATTAGAACCACTACAGGTCAAAACAATAGCTATTTCTGCTTGAGGTATTGCAGGGTTGTCTAGGGTTAGCTCTCTACAACCTAATTCAGATGACAGAAATAATATAGCCATGGCAGCATGATGCTGTCTACAAGCTAATTCAAAGACAAGTTTGCAAAGTTGTCTAGGACAGATGAGCACAGCTCATGACTCTTGATTCATGAATGAGAATAGCTCCTCTTGCACAGCTCTAATGGTTCACAAACCCAGCCATCCATCCAATCCTCTCTTGCAGGTTTCACCTCTACTGCCAAGACAGTTAGATGCTAACAAATTAGCTAGCTTAGCCACCACATTTTAGAGTGCCACCTATTAAAGTAAACAAGCACAAATATATTAACACTTTGGGCCAGAAAGCCAGAGAAGCATGCAAAACTCCATGTGCACTTTGGAGCCATTCCCACAGCAAAAGCAGAAACCTTCAGCAGGAGCAGAGAACCCTTACACCTCTTCAAGTTAAGCTATCCCTTCTCCAAAGTACAACGGCTATCCAACTCTGCTGTTTCCAGGCCACAACCTATCTCATTCAAAGCCACCCTCACAAGAGAGAGCGCTTCTAGTACAGAAATTTTTCAAGCCTTGATTTACTAGAGGCTAGAAGATTATTTGGGGAAAACATTGTTTTATGTTTACGCTGTCCCTTATTATCTTCCCTAAGCATTTGCTATTGATTATTGTCTGCTAAAACATTTTATTAGACGCACCTTTGCTACAACCTAATCCATGCCTACACTCCACTGTATTGTGCTGTGTAAACATCTGGCAGAAAGCATAAATAACCAGTTTCCTCTCCACCACCTTATTAAGCATCCTGTAAAGAGCCCACAGAGAGCGTTTAACTTCCTGAAGATGGGCTACAAAGGCTCACAGGTCTTAAAAATGAAACAAAGCTTCTGCTTCTACGCACATTAGGATCCTAAGGCAACAATTCTCTCACCGTTTTTACACACCTAAATGGTACCAGACAGAATTTCAGCAGCAGTGAGTAGCGATGAAGCCAGTGCCAAGTCCACAAGGTGGCACCTTTGAAAGAAGTATTTAACTGCCTGACAATGAACCGATCTCCTTACTTTGAAGGCAGAGGTTTACTAATTTTGGATTATAGAAACCAATAGGCTAAGGACAGGCCCCAAAACCCACATTAAATACAGCAACAAAGTGGCAGCGGTATACATCATACTCCACGATAAAATTTCCAAGCACAAATGAGGCTGGCAAAAAGCTTTTTCCTGTTGGCATGAAATTAATGGCACCAGGGGTCCTGACAGCAAGTCACTGCCAACACTATTTTATTTCACACCCCAGTGCAACAAAGCTAAGTCAAGGGAACATTGTATTAACAGATCTTACCCAAGTGTCATAAGGTTTACATTAGAGAAAGTTGACAAAAATTACTCTTATTGAAACAAAAGGGTCTTATTCTTTTGCAGATGCAATACATTGAGACCAACTGGAAAGAACTTTAAAATTTTAGGTTATTCTCACTTTGCTGTAAGGACTTTTGCTAGGAAAAAATTGACAAAAGTTTTTTTCATTAGGCAGGATTCAAGCCTGCCTCCTTCTTTTTTTTTCCATTTCAACAACTCAGAATGTTTGAAATAATAAAGAAGCAGAGACTAAAGTTTCAACCGAAAAAGCTGGAAAAAAAAAAGTTGGAAAAAAAAAAATTCTCCTTTCAGTGTTAAACTTGGTTTCTACTTAAAGTGAGCAGCAGTTATATACATCGTTGCCATGGATTTTATTTTTAAAGCATACATTATTACCAAGTTAAATTTAACAAGACTGTCTCCTGATTTACTGTGCATTACATCACAGCAAGAGAACAACATCTGTGAGCTGTAATAGGAGAGACAATAAAAAAGCAGCTTAGAGAAGTGCACTGCTTTACCATAACTTGCAAATGTACACACGGTTCCTGGGTACTCTCGACTAACAAAAGTCACGTCTGTTTGATTAATTAAGTTTAGCAATATGGACGAATTCTGTTTAAAATTTTGCATTACATCACCATTAAATATGCTGATGCTATAGACAGCTCTTTATTTAAAATAACAGTTTTGTTAGTAGTCCACTGTTAGAGGTGAAGACATTTGCTAGTGATTATTTTTAGTGCAAAACCCATACTCAAGCCATCACAAAGAGAACACATATGACAGCAGCATTCTAGCATAAAATAAGCATAACTGATTCCACAGAGATGTTCTCCCCTTTTGATAAAAAAGAATTTGCAAAAAATGAAGCTGGACTAACTGCATTATAAAAACAGTTGCTTCTGAGCAGCCTTAGGGCCAAAATATCCTATTGAGAGCTTTACAAGGCAATAGTAGGCATGAAAGGAAGGAAATTAAAGGGCAAAAATATAAAGAAGCAAGATATCAAATGTTGGCTCCAATCAACCTTCAAATATTTAGCAATAGATTTTGTCTTACTGTTGTTACTATAAGAAGGTAAGCGCTTCCATATTATTGAGGCATATAAGGTCACTGAATATTGGGGTAGTTCTACCATCGTGACCTTTGACTTCTACTTGACTATGCCAGTTTGCACAATCTGAAGGTATAATTCACAAACCAGAAGAAAAATCTCTTATATACCTGCCCATAAAAAACTTATGGGCAGGTATTGCTAAAAGGACCTAAACTAAACATAATTTATAGTGGCAGCTCACTGTGGCTGAAGTTTGGCAGAAATTCATAACACTCTTATCTTGACTGGGTAGTAGAGAGGTATGTTCTCAAATATCAGACAGGAGTTGTTTAATTACTGAGTGCAGTGATTATGGCAGGAGCTGTCAAAACACTGTTTCCCCACACAGATCAGCAAGCAGAAGTTAGAGGCAGCAAGGGATTCTGTGCATGGAGAAACTCAAGTTACGTTCAAAATTCAAACTGCTGCCTGAGTATAAACTTCATGATGAAAATGAGATCATAGACTCAAAGAAGTAAGATAATGTGGTGCTGGGCTATCACAACTGGATGAAGGCAGACATGAAAAATTGCAAGTGCAGCTGAACCTGCACCTACACCAGTAATTCCTTTAAAACATTTCATTTTGTCCCTGTGTTGAAGTATCTGATTATACAACAAAGGTACCCCCAAACTACCTCTACAACCTTTTCCTCTCAGACAGAGTGTTTGAGACAGAGGGAGGGAACAGAGCCTTTAAACCTCATCATCTCAACCAGACACTCACATTGAGGTTAGGAAACAACACTGAAATATCATTCAAAGATGATTCCTTGAACATCAAAGCAGAGGAAGCTTTCAAAAAAACCCAAGAGTACAGCAATTCCTAGCCTTGTGAGTGGGGGAACGACAGGAGTCATATCTATTTGAAGGCTTAAAAATAGCATCTTACCATTGCACACCTTATTTTTTTTCCCTGCCTTTTTCATCTGCCAAATCCTGCACTTAGGATTCCACCACTTCCCCTGCAAGTGTTGATGGCCTCACTTACAACATAAAGTAGCATAAGGCTGTGCAGAAGGTTTTGTTTTGTTTAAGGTGCTAAGTTTATAATCAGCTAGGAGAAGAAACAAAACACTTTAACAGGTATTTTGAAGGGTAAAAGCTTTTCAGTTCAGTTTCAATTCACCAGCCAAAAGAGGTGAGCAGTAGAGGCTGGGCACTGTTTGCTCACCTCTGGCAAAACCAAGAAAGGTCTGTCCTAGAAAATGATGATGTTCTAAAAGTAAAAACGTTGATGTCATATTCACGTTAAAAAAAAAAATTACTAACATTTAAATTAGAATAAATGTCTCTCTGATATAGTACCACATGGGTTATTTTTAAATCACCGTTTTAGCCCGTGAACTAAAACCACTATTGTATTATATTGATCAAGGAGTACTTGTACACACTTCATACCACTTACCTCTAGCTCTACTGATCGCCTGAACTGAACTCTGAGCACTTCTCTGATGGATTCACTGACATTTTGTAGAACAGCTCTTCGGGCCAGCACTGGAAATTAATGTCAGTCAGTAAATACATTTCAGCTTCATCTCCCGGGCTTTGGTGCAAAGCTGCATTTTCAGTTGTGTAATGCATGAGAAAGCACGCAATGACATCAACTGCATCAAACGGATTAAGACGATGGACAAGGAAACAGGTAAAGGTATGACTGTATCCTAAAAAGTGACTGTACATACAGTTTAAGGAACTCCAGGTTTACTTTCTCTCTCTTGGCTTGTTTTTCCATATCTAATGTCTTTAGCATTCTAGTAAAAGAATGTTCTTTTAAAGAGCCACTGAGGCATTCAAATTGGATCTGAAAGTCGCAGCACATTCCGTCTGACCTGTGCACAACGAGCCTGCTGTCATAACACAGTTAAAGTTTTGTAGGCAATGCATGGAATGCAGATGAGGTCAGAAAAAAGCCACAGAAAATATGCATCTACTTTTCTCTTAAATAAAAAGTAAACAAACTTGACATTGATTACTGAAAGGGATATCCACCGAGTAAGAAACTGCTTTAAAACCCCCACATCCCTATGGATGTCATGTCTGTTACAGTCACACTTCAGACTGTGACTATGGTCAAGGAAACAACTGAAAACTGTCGTGTTGTCATCCTGCATTTACTTTCCATCAGTAACTTGCCTACAAAACTACTCAAATTACAGTTTAAAAAAAAGCTTCCTCATCACCAGCATAGCCAGCTCACCTTCATATCTGGAGGATGAGATTATGCTCACTCTGCTTTACATATTACACGTAAATCTTAAGGGCAAAATGTGTTGCTTACCACAGAACATGCAGCACTTCTGCAGCTGCCCTGGATTAGTTCGCTGGTATTGTTTTGTTAACAAGCTAGGAAGAGGTAGGAAAACACCAAAAAAGCAAACACAGATGCTGAGACAATTAATTTTGAAACACACTAACGTCACTTTTTCTGGTTACAAACACACCAAATCCAATTGAAGTCAGTATGGGAGGAGGGAAAACATAAACACAAGCTAGTACGGTAAAATTATAAAAATGGTAACGAAACCCAAACAGTTTTTAAACCAACTCTCCTCTTTCATATTACATTACCTCACATGCAGGCTTTTTTACAAACAGCAGCAACAACTGAAAGGAGAAACTTACTCAGTCAGAACATTTAATAGTTTGGCAGAACAGTACCATGACAGTAACGTTCATTTACAACCCATGAAATGATAAAGCAACCTCTAATTCAGTATACTTGTATATACGCATCAGCAATTTTAGAAGACAATTTCATTCTCTGTGCAGTGTAATGTCTATGTAACTCACTATCACAACGGACTTTGTTCAAGTGAATTCCATTATTTTCAAGAGTAAATTATAAATCAATACTTTACAGCCGTTTGTCTAAATTTACACCACATTTCTTTGAAAGGTTTACGTAGCTAATTCAACACCTGCAATTTAGCTAGGGGCTCACATTACAGTGGCTTCCGAAAAAACAAAATAAAAATGTTAGGAATATCTTACCCGCAGTGACTAAGTAAGCATCGGGAACCGTGATGTCGCAGACGTAGGGTTGCCTGGTAGTGGTCACGGCAGAGGTTACGACCCCAGGTTCAGATGGAGTAGTGGTGGCCAGAGGGGTGGAGGAGAACGTCCCCAGGCTGCCTGCAGCAGTCGTGCTGCGGCTGCCCGTGGCACTGGTGGCAGTGGTCGTGGGGACAGCGGTGGGAGCAGCCGATGCATCAGTACCAGCAGTTACACTGCTTCCTGCTGGGACTTCATATCCAGTGGAAGGGCTAGAAGTCAGAGGAAATTGCGTGGGAGCCAACGACGTGGTCACAGACAGAGATGCTGTAGGAAAGGGCATCACGCTGCTGGTGTCGGCACGTGACGTCAGGTTGTCAGGGTCTGTGGGAGGAAGGGCTGTGTGGGCACTGCCCTCGCTGAGAGATGTTAAAAGCAGCGTGGGGTTAACTGTAGCACCAATATCCTCATCAGAAGCCAGCACAGTTGAGAGCAGAGATGAAGACACATTTAAGACAGGAGTTGCCGGAAAAGTAGTAAACAAAGAGATCAGATTTGTTTCATTGAGCAAGATGCTGCTGGTAACAGACTGGGTGTCAGAAGCAGGCAGCACCAGGGCAGGAACCACGGAGTGAGAGGCGGAGAGTGAAGGCTCCAACTGAGAGGTAGCTCCTGTAACAGCTGAGGTAAACACAACTTCAGAGCCCGCTGGCAATACTGAGGGTGCTTCCAGAAACACAGACGACTCGGAGTGAAAATCTGATGACAGCATTATTTCAGGAACATGTGCACCTGGAACAGAGGATGCATTTGAATAAAAGTATGATGTTTGGCCAAGGGGGAACTGAGAAACCTCGGTGTCAGTGGCAGAGCTGACAGTGCTAGCTAACTCCCAGCTGGAAACATCCTCAGAAAGTACTGATGTCCCAGTCAACAAGGTCTGAGGTAAAAGTGTTGATAAATCACTTCGCACGACAGAGTAAGAATTTAGCATGGCCGATGATAAAGACAAGTAGCTAGGTTCAATAAGAAATGGTGTCGATAAAAGACTGGATGGAAAATCTGAAATATTTAAAGATGGTTCTTCCCTTGTAGATGTCTTGTCAAGCAAGACCACAGATTCTGATGGCATTAATTCTGGTGACTCCAGCACAGTCGTATGACTAACTGCAAACGATGCCACCGGCTCACCTGGGATGAAGACAGAGTCAAAGAGAACGGTGGTGGCATCAGGAAGTTCTACACGAGTGCTTGGTGTCAATGAAACTGTTTCCACAAGAGGAAGGGAAAACTGGGCAACAGAGATGTTCAGTGATGTTCCTCCAGGGAGCTGATTGTAAGAAGGAGAAATTGTTACAGGTGTTCTGTTGTTAAGGGCAGTGTCCATAGTGCTTAATAAAAACATGCTTGAATCGGGCATTTCCGAGAACCTTGAAGAAAATGAAACAACTGGTCTTGATGGAAAAGAAGTATCAAAAATCTCAGGTGTAGGCTCCTCTAATTCATACCCGTCAGTAATTATAGTTGTAAATGGAGTTATGCCTTGTAATTCAGAGGCTTTGATGGACAAAGTTTCAACATAATCGCCTGAGCCCACATCATGTTCCGGGGAAAAGCCTGGTTCTGTCAGAAGTGAAACTGAGTCACAATACAGACAAGAACTGTATGATCTCGTGAAAGGCACTGGACTCATGAGCTCACTGACAAGCTCTGATTGACTTGGTATTTCTGAACCGGCAGGCAAATTTGGTGTTGTACTGGAGAATTCATGTGTAAACAGGCTGGCATTAAGAACCGTATTAGAGTCTGTGGAAATGGCAGCTGAGTGAAGCGGGAAAGACGCAACTGGAAGACTAATAGGAAATAAAACAGGCTCAGCACTGGCTGCTGAAGCTGGCATGGCCCAGGGAATGCTTGGAGCGGGGTAGGTCCTTAGACTGAGAGTTCCTGCTGCCCTGCTACTTGCATAGGCATAAATCTCACCATACAGGTCTGCACTCTGTGCTGTGGCATCTGGGGTCACACGGCTATCTTCATCCAGCAGCTTGAGATGAAGAGGCGACCCTTCTGAAGCAGCCCCAAAAGGCAGAGCTCTTAAACTTCCATTCATATTTTCCCGCACTGCAACTCCCACCTCTGAAGGAATGGAAGTGAAATAAATAGCTGTATTTGGAGGGTACAACGGCAAGTCTCTGCTTGCAGTTAGCATTTCACTATCTGGTACAAAAGACTTCAACTCTGTAAGAGTGTTACTGCGTTCAGGGACAGCGCTCAACGGAGTCTTTTGCTGTGCTGTTTTTGAGATATCATATGGTGAAAAAGGGACAGATAATGAAGGTGTGAGCAACACAGTTTCTAACATTTCTCCTGGTGGCTCTACTGTATTAACCGAGTGATGATCTGTTAAAACTGCAAAAGACTTCAGTGGAGGAGTCCACTGTGCCTTTGGAAACGAGCTAATAAATTCATCGTCACTTAAGAATGCCTCATTGCTTGTTATGGGGACACCTACCAACGGCGTACTTCTCCCTTCTGAAATCCTGGCCGTTTCTTCTTGGTTAAATAAAGTTACATCAAAGGGAGTGGTAACTGTTGATAATACCGTTTGAAGGAAATTACTTTCTTGGGACTCCAAAGTACTTTTTGCTAAGGCCATTTGTGTCCTGCTGCCTGATATGCTTTGGTGCACCTTTGAGTCCATTGAGAAAAAGGAAAAATTTTGCTGCTCCAAGGATCTCTCATCTAAATAAAGAGGGAGAGAGAAAAACAAAAACCAAAAACCACCAGATTAGCACAAGTAGTAAGATTGCAATGAGCAAACCTCACACACAGTAGTTCTGGAGACAACTGCCCAGAATTCAAGGGCTGAGACAAAAACTCTCAGTCTATGAAAAACCCCCATGAGCGAGTCAGCACAAATATTAAGATTCCCTTTGAAACTCCATTCCCTGGAAACGAGCAGGACAACACGAGCTCCTCTCACTCTGCACCTACTCGCCTCTCTACCGCAGCACTCCAGCGAGCCCCACAGAAGGACAGAAAGTGGCTCCCTCTTACCTACGCAAGGCTACAGTGCATGGCAGCTAATGGTCTCACAAAGTACACAAACCAAAAAGGGTAACAAGGAACAAGGCAGGGAAAAATTTTGCTTAACTTTAGGTCTTCTGCTTTCCTTGAGTATCGCTTCATTTCCTCTGGTTTTATTATTTCTTAATATTAGGCTCATTAGCAGATCTGTTCTGTTTCAAGGACCAGATTCTCCCTCCCACATCAGGAACGAGCGACACGAGAGATGAAGAGGGGTTCCCTTTACGTAAGGCAAATGTGGACCCGATATCAGCTACAAGGATTTGCTAAGTAACATGTCCAGTACTTATGCTTACATTGTCAGCATTCATTTAACTTCTGGTCTTTTAGCAGTCGGTGACAAATTGCTTCATTACATGATTTATTCTTTATTCACAACCTGCTGCAGGAGTACTCTGTTTATGGGCCACCCGTAATAAAACTTTCACTACTCCAGTTTGCAGAATTCAATTAGTAATAGCCAGGTTCAAACATGAATGAGAAGAAGCTAAGAATTCACCAGATATTTTAACAAAATAATTGCAAAAATCATATATGAATATCATTTGCATAACTTGACTATAATCCCTCCTCTCTCACAAAAACGTTCTTGGGTTGCACAGAAGATCTGTATATAAGCTTTTCCAACCATGGATGCATTTTTCAGAGAAAAGGTTGATTATTGCTTGAGTACTTTTTTGAAATGTCAAGACTGGATTAGTAGCCTTCAGAGCTGAATATTAAAGGAAATCACAGAAAATTGCTGCAGGGTATTTTTCAAGGTTACACACAAAGGCTTCATCCTTAAATTATCTATCCCTGATCATCCTGTTTTCATATGGGAGTGTCCACCCAGTGCTGCTGGAACCTACTGACAACGCACTTAAAAAGGCTGGGGGGAGCGGGGGGGGGGGGGGGGGGGGAACTCAGTTAAACCACCAGGGATCAGTTTAAAACAAAAAGAGCATGCACAGTATAAAGTGCCGGATGGCGATACAGTGCACTGCTCAACTGTAATTACATTTGTAACCCTTTAGAGGATGCCTTGAACTCAGTAACCCATGGCAGATCTTGCAGGAGTAGTCCACCTATCTGTTAAGCACTGTTGTCAGTCTAACAACACTTTCCAAAGGTGATAAACTGCTGTACTCATCCCGTCCTCCCTGGTCTGTTTGCTAAATTCCTTGACACAACTTTTCAAGCGCTGACATACCAGCTTGATAAATTTTGAAGCTACTGATCAGAAAAGCACCATGACAAGAATTAACGCACAGAGCTAATACCACTGTACCACTAATCACACCAAATCAAATACAAGTGCTGTGACTAGATACTTTATTTTACAGATCCCATGCACAATGTTTTGCAGCATAGCAGATACTATTCTCTCAAGTAGTCCCAATCCATTTTTTCCTCCTGAAACTCATTGTAGGCATTGCCAGCTTTATGATGCTTAGTTGTGGTGTGATGATAAAATATACCGCCTTACAATGCTTTCAGGGGAAAAAAAGAAAAGAAGAGACAGGTACACTCTTGTAAAAGCTATGTAAGACAAATACACAAGTCCATCCTTGACTTCTTGATGGAGGTCAGCTGTCTGAGCACGGCACAGTGCAGCACAGTGCAGCCACCATGGAATAACAGCTTTCACAAGCAGTTAACGTGGGTAAGAGACAAAGCAGTTTCTACCAAGCACGGAACCAAAACACGGACCCTGAGCCAGCTCCATTTGCTGACCAAAAGCTGTTCAATGTTTTCTCCTCGCTAAAAGTCTCCCTAGCCTCGCTCCTTCCTTTGACTTAGCCTTCCTGCCTTTAATTTTCTCTTTGAGACATTTTGGGTAAGCAGGGAGTTACTAAAGGAAAAGACTTCCAAGGCTATGAAACAAACACTGCCAAAATGAATCACTTCTCTCCCTATAGGTATCCCAATTCCTTTCAGCCAGCCCTATAAAATCCTGCCCACCCTGGTCACACTTTGGACACCTAGCGCTTGCTTCGAGTGAATTCCAAATTGCAGGCAAACGGGCTAACAGATAAAGTTCTCCTTGTTCATCATGGCTTCATGTAAATGCAGCAGTAACGCAAGACAGCTCTGTTAGCTTCAACACAGTAAGCGTGGTAAACGTGGAATTGCTACACATGACAGGTAATATGACCGGCAAAGGTGAATACATACTAACTAGTAACTGCACTTTTGATCACATATCTCCACAAATCTTTGACCCAAAGCTAGAGGTGATTCCACAAACAAAAGTTTCATTGCCTATACATGCCTATGCTATGAATCATCTTCTTCCTTCACTCACAGAGAGCTCCCTTTATCTTTGTTCAATTTGATAGGGGAGCTGTCACAAGGCAAGATCCTGCTGGAAGTGACTACACATCACAGAAAGATGTTCTGAAGAGTTACGTGCACCACCATAAGCTGTCCAATAGACATGCATAAGAGGCAAGGGCAATCTTGGCTTTAAATTCATTCTGACTTTAGAATTCGTTTTTTCTTGACAGTCTGCTAATATTTTTTCCTTGAAAGACATAAAGTAATAGTAAATAACAATTTTATCATACACCTGTGCCTCTTAATGTAAAGAATCTTGCCACTGATGCCAGGAAGGAAAGAACACAACTTCTGAAAAAGATGTTTCTTTTTTTTAAGGAAAACACACCATGTCTTGAAAAAGTTACAAGCTCTAAGACAAGGTAAGATCATTGAGGTAAGCGGAGTGGGAAAAATTCACTTCTGCAATAGGATTTTGAAACAACAACTCACCGGCAAGTTCACAAGCCAATGTTCCACACTATTTGCTTTGCTTAGCATTTTAGAAGCAGGGAGCATTAGTGATATAACATTAATAATACAAATTATTGTTTTCTGTCATCTCCAGAAGAACAGCGTATTACTTGAATACTGCTTGTCAGAACTGTGCGTGCCTCTCACGGAGAGCAGATGGGACACATGGCAGATGTGCCCGGGAGCAGCCAGACAGCCCACAAAGAGGAAGGAAAAGCAAAGGAAAAAGGGAAGGAGGTGAAGGCACACCATGGCACGACAGTCACGCCCTCGTCGGCGCAGAGCAGCCGATCCGGCTATACTGTGGCACAAAGAAAGCAGACAGATCGCACATGTTCTGGTGTATCTCAATGCCACGACTGCACAAAGCTGTTGATGAATATCAATGCTGACCTGTTTGTTTGCACAGCTGTTGTTGTTGGGTGACAGTTTCGCTGTCCAGCAACTGTACTGCCATTGAGCTAGGCAACGGTGACAGGATGACAATCAGACAAGCCAAACTCTGCCAAGCTGATAACATTATGAAGAAGAATAGATAGCTTAGGAAGCGAAGCTGTGATCCCAAGCTACAGCAAAGGGGAGGAAAGGAGAGCACTTGTGGCAGGGGCCACAGGAGGCACAGATGGCACCAGTACAATGCCTCAGCTCAGACGGCGTCGTCGGACATGGGAGGAGTGACAGCATAGGAAATGTGCTGATGAGCTTGGGGTGATGAACTCTCTGCTGCCTCTGCTGCCCCCCAAAACCGGTAAGAGCCTGAATGAAATTCACAAGTAATGAAACCTGTCACTGAACACAACGACCCCTTCAGCTGCCAAATCTGTATTTACAGAAGCACAGCCGTGCACCGTTAATGCTGGCGCAGACTTGTGTGAATTCGGGAAGGGCCGTAACACCAGCACAGCACTTTCCCATGACTACAGCAAAGGACTGCTGCAGTCTATAGACTTCTTTGGTGACAAAAATATACCGTGTCGGCTTGCCAGAAAACTATACGTGTTCATAACCCAGGAACAAGACTAGTCATTTTTCCAGAAAGCAATTAGAGGGATGTAGTTTTCATCCTTCCTGTAGTGGCAGTGCTGAAAAGTAATGTCTGGTCTATAGTCTGTAATAAAGTAAAAAAGGACAGTTTTCCAAATATATATTTGTAATAATATATGCATATATTCATATGCTTTCATATTTTCATATTTCATTTATTTGTAATAAATATACTTTCATATATTTTTAAATGCAGGATCCAAAACGTAATCTCACCTCTGCCGCTGAGCTCTCACGTGACTTCAAAAAAGTTGCATCACTTTTCTGCACTCTGCTATTAAAATGTGGCAATTGTACACTATCACAACTATCAACATCTACTAAAATGTAAGTAATTTCCTATATTATGAAGATGTTAAATTATAGATGATAAGTACAGGCATGGCAACAACAAATACAACAGAGAAGTCTTATTTTACTTAAAATTAAACCTTGAGAACAGAACTAGTAATTTTTGCTCTATTATTTTTGAGAAACTAAGTAACGACTAATAAAGTTTGCAAACATGAGAAAGTGCCAGCAGACTAGCAGCAAACCAGTTCAAAACACACATCATTTAAAAAAAAAATGACCTTCTGTGTATTAGCACAATGATCTACAAAATTAAATTTTAGTATGCTTATTTTTTAGGCAAGGAGAAAAATTGCTCTTTTATTGCTGCCCATTGTTTCAAACAGAAGCATTTTAGGTAGAGAGGCAACTGATGTTCCAAATGTTATGGAACATTTTAGGTAGAGAGGCAACATACGTTCCAAATGTTATGGGAAAATTCCTATTAACTAACTAGATAACAACAGTTCCCAAATTATTAAAATTAAAGCTATGAACTCACTAGGAATATTCACCACTTAAATGGCTCCCTGACTATGGGGTAGGTAGCACATCACATTTAAGGGAAGCTTTTAACAACTTTTTTATTTAACTTTTTCTTTGAGAAACAGAAAGTAAGAAATTGAAATAACTGAACGTAGCGTAGGATGAGACCACCCACAGGTAATGATAGATGCAAATGTATCTGAAAAAAATCATAACTCTTCCTCATACGGCCTAACACTTAGTAACTTTCTAATTTATTTAACAGCATTTAGTTCAGCTTCCGTCAAAAAGAGCTTGTATGCATTAGGTCATCGCAAAAAAATTACACAGTTCTCTTGTGTAAGCTTCTAACTAAATTTCTTAGGTGTCTGGCTTGTAGGAAAAATACCAGTCACAGAAGCATGTGCAGCTAACAAGCTGTCTGCTTTCTTCTCTGGGAGGCATTAAGCATGGATTGAACAGTGACAGTAATCACCCCCGGCACACAAAAGCCAGGGAGAGGAGGGGATGGGAGCCTGCACCATTCCTCCCTTCCCGAGCTCCAGCTCTCAGCCCCTCTGTGGGGCTCTGGGCAGCTTTTGGAAGGTTCTGGTCCCCTGAGCACATGCTGCACCCGTGCCCAGTGCTCCCTCAGGGCAGTGCACACTTAGGCTGTGCAAGGGACACAAATCATCTGGAGTCCTAACAGCTGCTTCACAAAGACGTTCATTTTCTTATTGTAAAGATCAAAAATACCATTTACCACACGCACTTCTGAATTTTAACTAGTTAAGCTGCTTGTACCACCTGAAAGGCTAAAAGAGAGAGAAAGTAAAGAAATAAAAAATGTATGTTAAGTCTTGGCACTCTTTCGCACTGCAGTTGAAGATAGACTTTCATAACAAATAGAAAAAGTTGTACTAAGAGAAAAAGAATAGGTTAATAGGAAGCACGCAAAGTGAGTGCCTATATACTCGCACGCTCACTTTTGCACACTTCAGGTTTCAATCCAGAGCCAAGAAAGAAGAGGAACATCTTGAAGTCATTCTTCATCCACATGCAAACAGATGTGGCTCAGCTGCTGCCCAGGTGCCAGTATAAAAGAAACTCCCCCTCCTGCATGGCGAATGAGCACAAGCTTCCATCTCTGCATAAGGAGAAAAGATGCACCAAAGCACAAAGAGAAGGGGCAAAGATAACCCTTGCTTGCTGGCCAGCAGACTTGAAGAAGACTTTGTAAAGAAAGAGGTTTAGTAGAAGGCAGTCTAACTGCATTTCATACCTGAGTCAAAAAAATACATCATGACACTCCTCATCAAGTATTGCATTTGAAAACCAATACCAATGAACCTATAATACCAGACACTAGCATTTACATTTTCTTCCTTATCCAATGTTAAAAAAAAACCTCAAAACTTCCTTTAGGACACTTTTGCTGGTAACCATCATGTTAAAGCTGTAGGCAGTCTGGGATCCTAACTTCCACTGCATGGCCAATGGAACACCTCATCAGAAAACTTGCAATCCATATTCTGATCCAGGAATCTTCCTAATATATCCACTGCTGAGGCAGAACAGGACCCTGTAGTAGTTTACAGTAAATGGTAAATTAAAAGAAAAAAACCACAGCTTCCCTTTATTTAATACCACTGTAACACATTCTGTCTTGCACTAAAGAGAGGAAAAACGTTGCAACCCAAGTGAACCTTTTTCTAACACAAAAGATTACAGCACACCACCAGATCAGGCAGTAAGGGCAGGAGAGCATACAGACAGGGAGAGAGAGAACAACCCCACTACCCACTCCATAAACACAAGCACACCATGAGATCCACCTCCCAAACAGTATTACTACCTTTGAAAAACCACAACTTTGCTAACAAGTGGGCTGAGAACAAACCCATGCACAGAACAGTTTGTCATGCCTACGCAACACCTGCAAAACCAAACGATACAGAAATCCTCACTCATGGAACTGCATAAAGCTCTTATAGCATCAAGATGCCTCAAGCTGACAGTCCCTCTCTAGAACTTCTCTGAACAGATACCCGAATGCAGAGGTGAGAAAGCAAATTAGCCATGACAACTGACACCATTTTGAACATCTTGGGGGAAGAAAGGTAGATGTTTCCCATACAGAAGCCTCCTATGGCCACTACACGTTCCTACAGACCATCACCCACAGTTGAGGAAAGCAACAGCTTCGTGCAGAGCTCAGTGCTCTAACGTGACCAGCTGGCTGGCCATGCATGCACACGCACAGAAAACTGCAAGTCAATGCATAGTTCAAAGCGTAGCTTTTGCTGGCAGCATTCACACTTTTTTGGCATTTAGTTGTACGTGACATCATCATGTGGGAAGCCATATTTTAGAGATAAAGTACACACAAACTTGAATTGGCTTTACAAATGTTAATTTAAGAAAAACTCTCATCAGATTTGCTCATCATGATAACCAGGTCACATTTTTAAAAAGAAAACATTTTCTTCCCATTCTTTTTTTTTTTTTTAATTGCTCTCTGCAGAACAACTTGAGTTTTAGTCTCTAAAGAGCCAGTGTCAGTTTTCATCCAACCAAATGACTACTCAGAAGCTTTCTGTTTATGCTCAACGCTGCAGCGCCCTCCAAAATGCAGATCCTGGAAGCTTCTGAAAAGACCAATTAAATTTATATTAGCCTCTCTTTTGTGCAAATAACATATCAGTGAGTAGTATTTTGCACCCAACGCATACCAATACTTTCAGCAAAAAATACATCCTTAAAGCAAAATAATTTTTATTTCTTAAATTGCGTTATCACTACAAAATATCTAGAAACAATGAAATGACAGAGAGCCTGAAGACAAGAGTAACTGCCTAATTAAAACAGAGCCTACGCTGTACCCTAGTAACCCAGTTATCCACAGGGACTCTCTTCATTGACACGTATCCTTAACTGTGCTGACAAAGGAAAAATACCCTTGACTGAGCTTTAAGTTGGGTCAGGTCAGCAGGCTTGTTGCTCCAAAATTGTATTACTTCAAGGAATAAATGGAACTCCCGACTTGCAACACCTAAAAGCAGCTCCTTTGAGGAGTTAATTCGCAAGACTTTCGTTACGCAAAGCCTGATGAAAAATCTGAAAAGATGAGATTTTCAACTGGCATAGTACCATCACTCTGTTTTGAACTCACAAAACAACAATTTCATTGCTCCAGGGCCAGATCGTAACAATATGCCTGTACATGCTTAATTTTTCAAATAGCTGTATATGCATAAGCAAATAATACTGAAAAGCTCTTGCACAGTCGGATATGAAGGCATTTAGTGGTACTCGCAGCATGTATCACTCGGCAAATCAAGTCACATGAGAGAGAATCTGTCAATGCGTTTTCACGGAAAAAGGACATTTCACAGAAAAGCTGGGAAAGAGAGCAGAACAGTCCCAGCTACCCCAGCCTTTGGGGCTGAAACTAAGTGCTCACCAAGAGCTGAAAACATGAAAACAAAAGGGACATACAAAGAGATGGAGCAGAAGTTCAAGTAGTACTCACTTTAAGTCGAGGTTTGAAATAAGTTATCTAAAGTTTTTCTTTACAATGTGCAAGTGTTACTGGCCTTGACCTCACTTGGAAAAAAGAGAAATCTCCTAAAAAAACCCCCTGTAATAAATAGAGAGAGTAACTATGTAATACCAAAAATCAAACCTCTGCTATAATTTATACCCATAGAACTTCCAGAACACAATTCCCTGGCAAAATTACTAGGGAAAAAGAAAGAAGGCAACACAAGTATTATTTCAAATAATAAAAAACAAACAACAACAAACAAACAACAACAAACAAATAATGAAACCAAACCAAAAAAAAAAACCCAACCACAAAACCCACACACACTTTTCTGCCCCTTCCCTATAGGCTGTCAGGCTTCGGCATCCACTACACAATATATGCAAAGTCAATGCAAATATCCTTACCAGACATTCTGGAACTGAACTAGTTTTAAGAATAATTATGATACCAAGTAGTATGTTTCCTTGTGCAAGTATCTCAAAGATTTAGCAATTAATTCTGGTCTTTTTATCTTTTTCTCCTTAACAACATCCTCAAAACCTGACAAGTAAAGAAATCACAGTTGCTAGCATCTTAAGAGAAATGAAATTTGCCCAAAGCCTTTTCTTCCGTGTCCTTAATGCAATACAGCAGGCCTAATCACTGCTCTCAGAGCACTCTACTGGAAACAGGTTATCCTGAGCTACTGCCATCTAAGCTTTCAGACCTGGGGCCAAGTTCACGACCAACACAAATGAGTTCAACTCTACCAGCTCCAGCAAAGTTACATGATCTTTTCCCAGTGCTGAAGCTGGTGCTGTGAGACCACAAGTTATCAGTCATAGAATAACACCCAAGATATTAAGGTGCGAGTCTTCTATTTCTTGATACTCTTAGTTGCTCAAGATGCATGTGGGACTCCAAACTTAAGAGAAAGAAGCTGTGGATACTAAGTCCCCAAGTCCTGGTAATCAGACCATCCTGTAATAAGAACTGCAGTTTCTGCATGGCCCTAGAAACTTCATAGCCTCAGTTAACAACAGAAACAAAAGAATGAGTAAATAACATGTTAACAAGAGTAGCAGAAATAAATCAGAAAAGGATCTGTTGTAGGAAACAATGAATACATAGATAATCCAGAAAAAGAACCTAAGGAGAGTATTCTTACTAGAAACATGTATAGGAGAACCAGAAAGGTAACAAAACAACTGTAAAGGACAGAGAAATATATGGGAGTGGAAAGCATTACATAGTCCTGCTTTATGGGGCAGTCTGCTCACAGCAGTTTTTACAGGAACAGTATCTCTTCAGGAACATCACAAAGTAAAACTTCCTAATTAACACATTAGGAAATACACTACAAAGCCAACAATAAAAAGGAGAGGCAAGGAATCTCCTCTTGTCAAAATGTAACACACAGGAGAGAAATGAGAAACAGAAAGAACTTGTTGGGAAACAGATCAGTTACTGCACCTTTCACAAGCAAGACTCCTAGCAGCGAGCAACTGAAACATGTTTCAGAACAACTGAGCATTAAAGAAACTGAACAGCCACAGCACAGCCATGCTAGCCTTGGAGAAGATGTTTTTGTTTTAACTGACATTTATTAGCCACATTAAAAAAAATATATTTTCCTTAAAGCAACAAGGAGAAAAGGAGGTGGGCAAGGCATCATGTACATGCAGATAACAGCAGCCAAACTCTGCCGTGTTCAGTAATAATCACTGCACGCCTGTCACCTTGCCTGCCATAAAGCATCCCGTTACAATTAGACTTTTCAAGATCCTGTAGTACAGCACCATGTTAGCTTGGCTGTGAACTGCTGCCAAAGCAAATGACAACACCGAAGAGATGGTCCTTCTAAGTCCTTACTAGGACCCTTCCTGGTCCTTAAGCTCCCTGGGTCATCCCTTCACTTCTCCATAGGCTCTACTGTGTAAGGTTGCATAAGGTTCCAACCTACCTCCATTACTGTTCAGTAAAGCTACAGGCACAAGAGTCGGTGAGGGATTATAAACTGCAGCACATACTGATTAAACACAGACCTATATGCATTACTCCATCTATCACAGATAGCACTGTTAAAGGTATTCTCCACTGAAAAAATCTGGGCCAGGATTAGAAGCTCCTCAGGTGAATCTCACATCTGGTTAAAACCATGCTGATTCCCATACACATTGAGGAAAGCAACTGGGAAACAGGGTGGAGATACATTCTGGCTGCAGAGTCTCCAAGCCAAAGACAGTTAAAAAAAAATAAATTGAAGAACAGTAAACATTGGTCTCATGAGAAGACTACAGGCTTCTCTTGAATTCAGACCTTGGTATTTGTTTCCAGATGATCTGATCTACATTTTAGGACAACCTAGAAGTTTAACTCAGTGAAGTGTTGAGGAGTTCCTTCCTTATGTGGGACGACTCAGCACAGTACACAGTATTTTTGGAAGCTGAAACAGACACCCCTTAGATTCTGAACTGAACTTAAAAGTGGGACTTTTTGTTCATGATGTTGCCAATAGCTTCAACCTACCTACTTAATATCATTGCATTGAACCTGGTGAAGCACTGAGTTCCTTTCATATGTGGTATGCCTCAGGACAGCACACTATGCTTGGAAGCTGAAACAGCTACCCATTGGATCCTAAACTGAATTTAGAAGTTGGGGGTTTGATGTCATGAATAGCTTTAACTTTCCTACTTGAAAAATATCACTGCATTGAAACTGGGTCTCCGCAGTGTGAATGGGGCTGCCAGTGTTCTCCACAAGGTACCACACATTTGAAGCATCTCCCTTCCCTTTCCAAAATATTCCAAGAGGAAGGAAGTAATTCAGTTATATCTGTAATGAGGGAAAAGGCAGAACTGTGCGTAAGCAAGAGTTCAGTTTTATTTGGAATCATGACACGAGTCCCAGGAATGAAAATACAAAGCAGAGGCAAGGCTGATGCACATTCTTATTTAAATACAAATAAATAGATACAATTTTCCAAAATAAAGAACAGACCCCTTTTTGATCAAGCACACACAACTATTCTCCTTCATTGCATGCTTAGTACAATTTAAAATAATTGTAGGCTGCTTCTGTTGATGTTTAAAAAAAAAAACAACACCAAACGGCTTATGCACATCACAATGTCTCCAAACAATAAAAATGAAATGAAAATTCGTGTTAATAACTACTTTCACTTTTATTCCAAATAATCTTAAAATAAACAATATCATTGGATAAAGAAGTAACACCAATATGGTAATTTCCATAGTCTAGCAGTTAAGAAATTTACTGCTCAGAAGAATTATATCTGCAGTGAAACAGGTTCAAAGGAAAAGGAAAAAATACACTAACCTTCTCTATTATCAGTTACTTGAGATGGAGTATTTACAATGTACATGAATGTTGTTTGAGATGTCCCTGGAAAATCCACTCCTGCCTAAAAGGAAATAGGCTGCTAGAGGACAGCACGTTAAGAGTATATCTGGTTATACCTAAAGAGCCGACCCCAGCTCCTCTATGTTGGGATTCTTCCCCTTTCGTAGATGGAGGAGCTGAATTAAAGAGCCTGGTTGACTGTTGATGCATTCTTCTCCTAATATCATAATCCCAGGAAATAATATCATTCACAGTAACTATATATCCACACCTTAGAAACCACAATAGAAGTATCAAGATGAGATACCCCAAACAAAAATTTTGTAAGCAACTACCTCAAGAACTGTTCAATTAAAAAAAAAAAATCCTCTCAAGAGGAAATACTTTCCTATGGAAAAAGAACAGCCCCCAGTAAAAGAGGATAAAGTCTTCTATATCAAGCTGATTTCATCTATTTAAGAGGCTGCATCATGCATATGGCTATTTTCTTCCTGTACAACAGCCTGGCCTTTCACAAGCAACACTGCTTAAGTGTCCATTATCAAAAATGGCCAGTGTTTCTGGATCAGGTCATGACACAGATACTTTGTACTACTTTGCCATTTATAGCCAAACTAGTTTTTTTTTTTTTGCTAAATTTTTATTTATGCTAAAGGAAAAGCAGGTCAGTCTTACACAAGTTACGAACTACAGTTTACTCTATTTCACTCCCTGTGGTTTCAAACCCCCCTCCAACAAAGTCACTTGGGAATGGACTTCTAGCTTAATTACCTCTAACTGTGATATTCCTACTATCCCACTAATACTCTCTTGCTATAAACTGACCTAATACGGAGACTGGCAGGAGTATAGTTACCATAGACCTAAGGCATCATTTCTCTACTTCCTGGATAGAAAAAAAGCACTTCAGGGAGGTTTTTTTCCCCCCAAATAAGTATGAGGAATCATTCTGGAAACACAGGGAAATTTCTATTTTAAGTAGACCAGATGAGGCTTAAACAGGTCTAAAAAAGAGATTATTTTGGAGTACATGAGCTTTGCTTTTAACCTTACACAGGTATTCACACATCTGTAAAGTGCTGTTATCCTAACCTGGGAAAGTTTGCACACAGAGCCCAGAAAATAACTGCCTACACAGAGAATTTGGTCCATTAACTAATACTGGTCTCATTCAGGAAAGATCGTGGTACAGAGAGAACCTGGTAATTAAAATGAAAAGAGAAAACACACTGGGAGTATGATAGTTTGAGCTTTGCTCTCAAGTGCACTAAATTTAAACACTCCCATTTGCAATGATCAGCCTTATTCAACTTTTGGAGTAAGCTTTTTCTTTCCTGCGCAGACTTTTTCCTGCAGGGCCAACAGCATACGGCACCCAGCACAGTGGTACAACTGAGCTTAGGCCCTTCAGTGCAGTCCTGTGCAAAGCACCTTGAGTGCTGTAGGAAACGGAGTGCTCCTCGCCCAGCTGACTGCATGGGTTCTGCAGGAAGGCATACAAACACAAGTCAGTTGTCTCATGCTGTGAGATTAAAAAAGGAAATAAAAGAGCTTTACGTGTGACTTTGTGTCTGGTTTTGCATGCTGTACTTAAAGAAAAATATGGCCTAATTAGAAAGAATCCAAACAAGAGTACAAGAATGGACACAGGTTCTCTAATGAGGAAACAACTGAGATAAAGTTGGGATTAAACATCCTAAAGGAAAAGTGATTACAGGGGGAAGGGAAGGTACATAATAAAGTGTGCCAATTGCTTTTAAGCACATGTGAAGTTATAGCAAAGAGGAAAAATCTCTTTGCCACATCTATACTGGACAGCTCAGCAGGCCTAATAGCCATTAGGATGAGTTTTCCAAAGGTTGATGTTGCTCTATATTAGAAAGGATGGCTCCAGATGGTCCAGGAGTCTCCATCACTGGACGTCTTTACGAACAGTTTAAACAACCACATCAGGAATGATAATTACAGCTGATTCTTTCTTTGAGGGTTTGAGACTTCTTTCAGACTTATTTCCTCTGATCCAGGCTGTTCAGATGCACTGTAAAGGGAAATCAATGTCATGTGTTTAAAAAAGAAAAGTTGCAGGGCTAAACCTTCTGTGCAGTTTCTCATATACAGCAAAGCTGTTTTTGAAGAAAATAAACCAATAAGCTGTGTTTATGAATATCCAAACTTTCCTGCTGCTTGAGAAAGGAATTTCTCCAGGATCTGTTAAATTAAAAATATTAGCTTATATATAGTGAATTGTCACCGTAAAAATGGGGTTGCCAAGGGATAGGTCAACTAACACACTTAAAGGTATGCTGAGCATGGATTGTAATTGGTGATTATACGGAATTTCCTAATCCTAACTAGCAATTAGTTGCCAATGGGTAGTAAGCAAAGTGCATACTACTCTCTTTAAGAGCAACAGAACAACATGTTCTATATTCAGCTGGATAAAAGAATATACAAACAACTTCACGCCAGCGAGGACCCGGCAGTAAAAGGGACCAGCGTTTGAAAGCAGTATGCGTATGACTTTGTCACTAGTTGTGCATCCTCTGTGGTGAATGTGTTATTTACAGTATCTCTAAACAACCACAGAACTCATTACAGAAGCACAACTTGTTTAGCTATGCTGTCAGGGACCTTTTCAAGTGAGGCAAGCCTCCAAATTATTTCTCTTGCATTCCAGCATTGCCCATTCCTTTTCAAAGGCCAGACTGTTCAGTCCTTGATTACAACTGGAGTAAAATAAAGTCAAACGTTCTGAAAGCCTCAAATGAACAGAGTAGTACTTCCACATGTAAGCAAAACACAGCCAATGTTCATTCAGCTCCCCAAAAACGGTTTCCACATCTTCCTACTAGCATGAGAAAGGAGGAAGAAATTATAACCTGTTTCTTAGTTACAACCACAAACATTTTAAAAGCACTGCAAGTACAAACGCCTGTACAATTGCATAGTCAAGGAAGGCATCCCCATCATAGACACATACCACTTTTTCCTTCATGAGACTGTTTCACCCTCTCTTTCCCTACCCTGCTGCTTCTCACAATACCTACATCAAGGATAAAACCAAAGTAATGAAAAATGTATTCTGAGCTGCTTTGGACTCCTACAGCTAGCAAAGAAGTTTCTTCAGCAGCCTAGGCTGTAGTTATCCTCAGCTGCACTTCAAGACCTACTTGGGTCTCCAGAACTACACACGTTTTTATCAACTAGTGCTGCCCCGCTAACTAAGATTAAGAGCAAAGTAGGACAGTTCCTGCTGCTGTGGAATGCTTTAAATTCCTACCACTGCTGACAACAATTGTGTGAGAGAAAGCTGTGAGCGTATACTGCACACTGGACTGAAAAATTTTCGCCAAACTTATACTACATGACGCTTCCACCTGAAGAAGCTCAGATGAGAAATGGGTACGGACAGTTATGCTTCTGTGCTGTAGGGTCAAGGCTCTGGTGCCTGCAGCAATGCTGGATTTCAGCCTCAGTTAGGAAGGCAAGAGAGGCTGCTCTTCGTATGGAAGTAAAACTAGAAGAAAATCTATATATGCCTTGCCCTTAGAGATAGAGCTGTTCTAACATTGCCATTGTAGGATCAAAAAAGCGTGGTTTGCCGCCTCTAGTATACGTTGCCACCTGATAGGCAGAATAGTTAAAATGGGAACTCTTGGTGATGCTTCTATAGTTATAGTAGGTGAAAGATATTTTGCTGTTACTTGCTGTTTTGTGGCACCGTGTACAAGCCCCTAGCAGAGATTCAGGCTCTAGGCCTTGGCAACACCTGCTCGACGACATCCTGCTTCATAAAAATTACAGTAAGTGCTGGTAGGAGTTTTGCCTCAGTCATAATTTTCTAAATTAAATTTATTTTAAATTACTGAAACTAGACCCAAAAGGTTTTTCTCTAGCTCCTTATTCTCCTTCCCTGTAAAGTTAACTACCTGGCACCACTTCTTCTTGAGATGACCTTAGATTTTATTCATTCACACACACACACACACATTCATTCTTAATTAGTATTTGCAAAAAGCTAAAAGCATATGGCCATGTAAGCCTCCTACAGTTTCAAGAGTAACACTGAGATTATTTCCAGTAGCATTTTCCATTTTGGCCCATCAGATCACTGAATCATTTAACCTGCAGGTGGTTTTGCTTATTATCTCTCCAAATGAATGACGTAAAAGGCCAAAACACTCAGTACCAAACTCAGCTAAGAGATGCAAGCAGTAGTGCTCCTATCCAAGAAAACTTCATTTTAAAATAAAACCAGGTCTACATTTATAAAAATACATTTCAGTCAAACCACAACCTGCTTAGTAAAGAAACAAAAAACATACAAAAGAGGTATATTAGCACAAGTATTCACAAAGCCAGGGTACAGTCATCTTCACAGGCAGCTAAGTCACTAAAGCACCCCGTATAAGCTTCCTTGAGACCCTCAAGGTCCAGGCATCCCTGTAATTACCCCTGTAATCTTCTTACGTGCTCAAAAGTCTCTGCTAACACTAGTCATAAAAAAAGAACAAAAAAAAAAAATCACTTTCACACACCTTGCAGCACTAACTCTAAAACCAACAACCACATTTTGTGGTAAAGGACCTTTTAAGCAATAGGAGAAAAGTATTAAAATCCAATGCACCACCTGTGATCAGCAGTTCTAGTTCTAGCAGTTTCCATGCCCAGAGACATGGGATGTGTCTTCCTGTTTGCCAGGTCTCTGAAATGTCACATTATACCTTAAGATGAAAGCAAATGGAAGGCATCTTATGCCATCAAAATATAAACAGTTAAAGGTCTGGAAAAAACAGGTGAAGAGAACATCAAACATATATATACACATATATATAATATGTATATATTAGATCTAATATATACATACACAAGTACATAATACATCAACATGTGTACATTCTAGATCCATTCTAAGGGCCCTCCCTCCCACACAGCTCACCTTAAAGCTGTGATATTTTCCCTATTTCATAGCCCGAGACTCAGTTCTTATTTCAGTAATATCTTCTTCAGACTGTCTTCACACAACAGATCAAAATACAGGGGATCACATAATGCTCATATCCAAACTCTGCTATGATTTCATGGCAACTTAAATCCTCACCTCCATCTCTCTTCTCCCTCCAGTTTCCCAATTCTCAGCCAGCAACTTAAGTCAGGATGAAGATCTTAATGTTCTTGTGAAGATCTATAACATCCAGACATAGCACCACAGATACTGCTTCTTGCCCAGTACAAGTATCTTTTTGACGTTGATCTGCTGTTACTGCCCTGGTTGGACAGAGATGGCAGGAGGAGAGGGAAACAGAACACTTCTGTCAAGGCATTGGGATTCATAAATTCTGCCCATCGTGGAACAGATCTATTTTAGACCAAGCTGCCCTTCCATCCACCTACCTAGTTCTGTTCTGTGCAGAAATCCCAAAACCCACCTAGTCAGGACAGGTTTTCAAATGGCTGCACAAAACGCTGAACCTAATCACTTTAGAAAATGGATCCTTCTTTTGAGTTACTTCTGCACATGGATCGAGGAGCCAAACACTTTCAGATGCAAAGCTCAACCTGGCAAACAATCCAAATGTCCAACACCAACAGAAGACAGTGGTTTTGCCCCCAATGAGAAGAGAGGCAATCATATTTCCCCCAAATAATTATTCACTTGTTAGGTAAGTAAAAAGATTTTTAAAATTGCTTGACAATAAATGATAACACTATGAAACTGCTACATTATTCCAACTCTGACTCCTGTTCCCGTTACTGAAAGATTCCACTTCACACACAGACAATGATGGCAGCCCTACAACAGATTCCACATTAGTCATAACAAAAAACTTCATCTGAAGATGATAGTCTTTGATAGTCCCCTCTTCCACTAAAACTAATTCCTGTATTTCAAGGAAATCTGCCCTCTTCTAAATCCCGTTCCCAGTTCTAAATATTGCAAAAACTTCTTGACAGTAAGCATGGTTTCCTTCTGGTTTTAGTAATGGAGTGGTAATGTGCAACTACAGCATTGCCTACCTACACCTAGGTCTACAGCTTGAAGTCCTCTGAAGATCGATTTCCTCTTTCACTCTTACTGAACATTTTGTTCACTTCACGAAAGAAATAATTTGATTAATACAAAATGTAAAATGAGTGTCTTATCTGACACGGTATAAAAGAGAATCAATGGGAAGAAAGTAGAGTTTATGCTTATGTTTTATCATACAGGGTTATAAACTAAAGAGGTAAAGCAGACAACTACAATTATCACTTGGACTGAAGGCTGGAGTTACTGAGGACAAGGTACATGTTACTCTCTGCAGGTCTCCTACAGGCACCATGAGTCAGATTGAAATGATAGCTGGGAATCAGAACACATCACTATGCGCTAGTCGGAGCACTGCATTCAGCATCACTCAAGATAAGAGAAAAGGATGTAGGATACGCATCTACATTATTCTCCAAAGCCTTTTTGTCCCTAATTTATGTGCACAATTAAATTATGCATATATTCATGCATTTAAGTTATTTAATAATTTGACTTAGAAAATCTCTAATTAGGCTTAGCAGTCCTCATCAGAGAGTTGTCATTTCTGGATACTTAACGCAGCACTGTATTATTATTTCACATTTGGAAGTTAGTCCTCTTAGCCTCTAAGGATCAGAAATTTTACTTCTATTTCCAAGCCCTAAGCTAAAATTCTGCACAATCTGTCATGGGATCTAGATAAATACATCAAGCAGGCCAGATCTGGCCTAAAGGCAGGGTGTTCAGCTTTCCTGCTTATGCTACATTCTGGCTCAATAACTTGAACTCCAGTACATGCAGGTTAGACTATGGAACTGATATAGTTTTAGGGGGCAGAAGTCTAAAATCTATGGGTTATTTTCCCAAATCAAGTCACTGTACATGCAAAAGATTTCGTTGGGAGCTATATAAGAACAGCGTAACCACCAGCATTTCACCCATGTCATGTCAGAAGCCAGGCTGTCAACACAATAAGCAGCAAAACTAAATTAACCCTTGAAGAGAATGTGCTAAGACAGGGGAGAAAGCAACACACCAAACCTCTGGCAAGCATCTGTTAAAAAAAAAAAGTTTTAATGTAAAACAAGGCCCTACTAGGAAAAGTTATTAAACAGCCTAAAACAGTCTGTTATACTATCTAATTACTCAGAAAACTATGTTGGTACAGTACTATGACTAAGCAGGGTAAAGATCTTTTCTGTCTCTCAAAAAAATGTAGGATTTGGCAGTCATCAGTTGCATGCCAGCTTTAAGTGAACTTTGATTAGCACTGCATCCCAGAATCCCACTGTGGTGAACCTTCCACCCCCTTCATCCCACCAGTAATTTAATTCCCATAAGGAATTAGAAAGGCTAATGAACTAAACAGCTGCGTAGAGTTAATTTCCGCATTCTCAGTGCATGCATGTTTCTTATGTTTCTTCCTATCTGTGCAAGGACATTTCTGTTGGAGGAAGAGGAGGAGGAGTAAAAGGCTGAAGAAAAGGAGAAAGTCAGAATTTGTTTGTTGCACCTCGGTGTAACAGTAAGTGAAACTATGTGACAAGAACCAGACCAAAAAAAAAAATCCTACCACCTCTAACTTTCTACTGTTTGAACTTTTGAAATAAAAACAAATTATTTTGCATTAGTAACAGTTTAGGATTTAATTAAGTCTTTTCTTTTAAACATATGAAGGAAGGATCCACTCTTTTAATTTAAGTAGTGATAGAAACTCCTGTAAAGTAGGTTATTACCTTCGATTAATACTAGCACTATGCTTACATTTAAAAGATAGAAAAAAGACCACAGTGCTTAAAACACGCTACACATCTCACCTGCAGCAGCTTAAAAAAAAAAAAATCACATCTATGGCCAAAAATGAAGACACTAATTCTTTCCCAAGAGAGAACAAGGAGTGAAGAGGTGAGTGAGCCCCAGTACAATGGAGAAGTCAAGGAAAAAGATGCTACTTTTACAACGTGATGGAGCAGCAAGATAAGATGAAATCCCAAGAGAGAACAATACTGAAGAGATGCTCTACTGTCATTTAATTATGTAGCTGATTAGCTAGCTAAACATAAGTATAATTTTTGGCTTGATGTTTGTCCAATAACCCACAACAGCAAAGACAAATCAGATGTAACCTCTTGCTTATTTCCTTACACACACAAGAGTAAAAGACATGTAAGATGAGATGGAAAGGAAACGTCACAAAATACTTATTGAGGTGCCAAAGACGGAAGTACTGGAGCACTGGAAATACAATAAATGTAAAGTCTGAAACTGCAGAGCATTCCAGATGACAGTAACCAGGAGGACAGCAGGCTCAGTCTGGCTAAGCTCAGTTCTGAACGTGAAACAAGCACAAATGGTGCTTTACTGATTAAAAGCATCTCCATCTCAACAAACCTGCTTCTTTTGCATTTTATTTCAGAAACTGAGAAAAGAGATAATGTGGGGCTTTGATCTATTTGAGGATACATTCAGCTGTTAACTCCTGATCTACAACTTTTTTTCCATTTTCTGTTTTTTAAAAATCAGTTTTTTAAAAATCTAAAAACGGTGCACTAATTAGTACAATTCAACAGCAAGTTCCACTCATGCTGGGTGATCTGCAGTGCCCCTCAGAGTCAGTTTAACTACTGCAAACTTTCAAACTCTGCAAAATAGACTTTAATGCCCTGTCTTCAAGAGTAGCTATGACATGCAAGACAAATAGGATGCAATTATTACAGCAAAATTGTTTAAAAGGTAGCAAGCATGTCCAAGGACAGAGCTAGGCTATACAGGTGAACAGCCTACAAGTGGCATAGAATTGGTAAAAGCAGAATGGTTTTGCTGGATTAGCGGGGTGCATTGGCCCAGTGAAGAGTCCAAAGTGCAATAGAACCACTGAAAAAGAGGAGCTGGGCAACAACCAGAGCACTGGGAGGAGGAAGGCAAGTGAGATGTCCCCCTGTTTCAGCAGCAGTAAACAGTTCAGTCAGCTCATCATCCTAAGCACCAACAGATTGCTACACACACACAAAAAAAAAAAGGAGAAAAAACCTTAAAAGGGTAAATTAAATGAGGCAAGTTTCAGGTTAAGTAGTTAAGCAGACAAAATCTGTCTAGCTTATGCTCTGCCTCTAGAGAAATGCAAATAAGAATATCTGATCTTAACAGTAGTAAAACTGAGTTGGTGGTGCTGAATGCTTTAAAAGTATTAAATTTGTTCTGCCTTTTGCTTTCTTCCATATGCTAACAACGTAAATCTAAACATGCTAGTCACTGAGTGTGGTTTATTTTAAAGGAGATTTTTTTGAGATTTTGTTTTAAAAAAAAAAATCACTGACATCAGCCTGACATTTATTAGGACTATTGCCACAATAAAACATTATCTGGCCTTCAGAATGAGGAAAACCACCAAGGAAATTGAGTTAGCCTCAAAACACTAGCACTTGTGTTTGCACAGGAGAATGGATAGCTTTGTTTTTTAATATGGGGGGGGGGGGGGGGGGGGGGGGCACTTTGATGATAGCATATTTTTCTAGAAGGTAGCTTTCATTAATTGTGCAATCTTTTGATTCTGCTTTTTCTTCCCGTTAAGCTCTACGCTTGACATACTTTACCTGTACCTGTAAATTCTGCCGATCAATATAACCTTAAAGTGCTACATGCTTCAGTACTGACCTGGTTATCAACACTGCTATACCACAGTATCTTCCTGCAGCGCTCTCACATCAGGCATGAAGACTCCACCTCATTTACAATTTGCTGGTTTCTAAGCAAAGATTTGAGCCACAGTCCTCAGGGTATTACTCTTGGCTAATTCAGCAAGTCCAACAGAGTGCACCAAGTATGAGTCTGCTTTCAGGAACACAGGTTTGAAGTTCATTAGAATAACTCAAACCACTTAAAACCAACAGATTTATCAGCACCTCGGAATCAAAGCTTTAGAACAAAAGTATATAATGAATAAAGTCTCTGTGCATTTTGTGACTTGCAACTCTCATTACTCCTAGGTTCCCTGAACTCCACACCTCTGGCAGTACCAAGAAACTTCACCCTTTCCACCCCTGCACTTCCCCCTCTTTCTCTGTGTACCTCCATCCTCTCTTCAGAATGCTCTCCTTTTTCTCATCTATGAACTCAGAAATCTCCTTTGATCCCCTATTTCAAAACAAGGGTAACATCCTAGTTTGGATGATGCCAGATCATTAAAGCTTCTCCCAACAGTTGATGACCCAGCAAGCGTTATCTTAGCTTCTCTAAAGCAAAGCTCCTACAAATATTCATCCTCACCACCATTTCCTTTTCTAGCCCTGCTAGAGTCTCCTTTAATGCAACTACGCGGCACTGCATCATGAAAACAAGACAGAGCTATATAAATAAAAAAATAACATGGACTTTTTTGTCCAGTTTGTTCTAAGCATCCCAGAAGGGCTGAGAAATCTTTCTCAAGACAGAATTGCCATACAGGCTGCTGTAACTTCAGATTAATTTCAGTACATTCTACATTTAAAGCTCTGTAAATTGTGAACATTTTATTCTGGGTCCTCACATTCCCCTAACTCATTAAGACCCTAAAGTAAATATTAAACAGCTATTCTTTTTTATTTTTAAAAGCTGTAACACGTTAGAACAGTACGTTAAATCCTTAGGAACTTAAAGGATCACTTCATCTAATTCTTTTTTCCTCCTTCTGTAAAATGTAATCATGACATAGTATTGCAATGTAACAGCTGTGTTGGTGATACATTAAGATGTAATCCCTAAAACTGCTCAAAAACTACTAAGTATTTTTCCTTTATGGCCTCCCACCTCACTACAATTCAAAGAAAAAGGGAGAGAGAAAACAGTTTTCTGAAGTCTTAAATCTTGAGATCCACCTGCCATCCCCCTCCTTTTCCTCTCTACTCTTCCACATGGGCAAGCATAGATCATTTTAAATCCAAGATAGCCACAGCTTAGATGTACTCAACCTGTATTCATCTAAATATTCAATGATGCAGCACTTCATCATTTGCAACAGCTTGTTAGCTTTATAACACAAGAGGGTATTTTATCTTTATTTATTAAGAGGACTTTTATTGTGTTACCCTTAAGCTGATAAAGGGCTTTCAGAAGAGTCTTGCAACAGACCAAAATAAAAAAAACACCACCCTTGCTTACCACAGTAAAGAATATTCTGAGTATTACATAAATATCAAACATTTATGTACTTCTAATGAATACATCAAATGCAGCTTTCACTTAAGTAATAGGTAACGCGTTTCAGATTAAAGGTTCCTTACAGTCATTCAGTTGGAAAGAGAAAGACATCTGAACATAACATACACACAGACTGTTACCACTTTGTGAAATCTGCAATAATTTTTACTCAAAAAGATTCAATTATTAGTGGTTCAGAGATGGAGCAAGTGCCACTCTGCTTCCAGAAGACATACTAATCACTGCCTAGAGTGCAAACGTGTTTCCCTAGGAGCTAATCAAGGCAAAACCTGACTGCTTTTCTCTATCTGCATGATTATTTCATGATTCCACAATAATACTTTGATATTCATATAGTCCAAAGGGCTTTGCTTTCTACAAACAGGTTTAATTTACAGTTCCTAGCATTGCATGTTTAGAGGCTCACCAGCCTGGCATTCTCCAAGCCCTTTCCACCCTCTAGAAGAACTGAAGTCTTAAAAATGGGGATAAGGAGATGAGGAGCATTTTGTTTCTTGATTTTTAGGTAGTCATGTGTGTTGAAGAAAGAATGAAACATTAAGAGAACTATACAATGAGAAGCACATCTTATTTCAGAAAATGTTTTCAGTTAGAAAAAAAAAATGAAACAAAACTTACACTATACTTGAACTCCACATGCAAGGTTTTTGTTTAAGGCGGCAGTCTTTCAGTACATTACATTTACTTCCATCCCTTTCCCTTCATCAACAAGGGTTTGCATAACCAGATGTTCTTATACACTGCAGTTCACAGCTGCCCCATATGGAACTGCAACAATAAATATGCATAACTATGGAAACCAAAGCAAAGGTCAGGAAAAAAGTCAGTAGGTTATAAAACTGTGGTATCAGGTTACTAAGTTACTGAACCTACATCTTTCCCAAACAAACCTGATTAGAAAATATGTCAAATATATTTTGCATCCAAATGCTTCTCTCTATATTCTTAAAACCTAAAGTATACTTACTTTTTTCTTAGAGAAAAGTAATTTTTGTTAAGATTGAGCTTCTTCCTACAAACTGCCAAGTGCTTTCTGCCAGAAACAAAGTAAATTAAATACTCACTGAATTCAATAGGTTATCAGCGGTACATCTCAAAACCTAGATCTCTGAGATTATTCCCAGATCTTACTGAGCTATATCTTCCTTTAAATAATCCCATGTTTATGTTGCCCATACAGTGAGGACTTCAGTGAATAAATATCACCTGCTTCTTTTTCAAACCATCTCCCCTCTTTTGGTTACAGAACAAAAAGTGGATACTAGTACTAACAGTTCAGTAACACTACAAACAAGCTCTCTTACCTTGAAAGTTACAAGGAATATTAAATAGAGTATCTGCACATGTCACTACATAATCTTTTAGTGAGTAACAAAACTAAAACACACCTGCAAAAGCATGTTCAGCTAGGTGGTTGATTTACTAAGCCCACCAAACCTGTCATTTATCCTAAACTAACAAAGGATCTAATTTGTGCTCCCAGAAACACATACAAACTTCCTTTCTTGCTATTGGCAGAAGATTAAATCAAGAGAAATGGTTTAGCACAAAAATATTTTGCTCTTAGTCGTTCTTCCTTCCCTAAGCAGGAAAGGAAATTTAAACCCCAACTCCCTAATACCCCTAAATTCCGTATTCTCTCCTCCAAAATAAAGCCTTTCAAACTCGGTTGCAGGGGAGTTCTCTAACAGGCATGGCTCAGGATTTCAAAAGTAGGACTGTCAAATACTGTCCAGCTGAAATTGCAATGCATTATTTATTTTTAGCAAAACTGTAGTTGACTTGGCCCTGGTGCGCATTACAGAATTAGCAAATAGCTAATTGAGTAAGGCTTTTAATTCAGAAACCTATAAGGCAATTAAGCTACTTAACATCAAAATCGAGCATTTTCTGAGAGGTCCTGCCCAATATGAATGACAAACTTTAAACACTGGAGTTCTTCTTACAACAATAAGGTTGGGGCACAATGGAGAAGTTTAAATATTTAATTTAGACTGAGCTGTAAGTCATTAATTTTTTATTGATGCAAATCTGCAATTCAGCTAGAGCTAGACAGTGATGCAATCTATTCTGGCTGACAGCAGGGCGAATTTCTCCAACACAGAATGGGATATAACCGCCCTCCTCCCAACAACATTGCCTGCTTTTACACAGGGGTCTCGGGCCATGACAGAGTCAGAACTGAATCTGGGCCTGGATGAAGGTGCGTCTTCTGCTCAACATTTTGCTCACTATTCAAAAAATGCAGCTTGATCACGTAGCTGGAATATACAATTACAGCATCAATTTACACAAAACTATTCTTAAGAACACACTGTGTTTTGAGAATGCTATAGGCAGTCATAAGCTACTTTGCACTTAGTCCTTTTCGATGGTGACAGAGCATCACTCATCCAAAGCCAACACGCTGAGGAAGTAGAGCTATTAATATTGAAAAAAGAAACATATCTGCATTTCTATATGCAGAGCAAGACAGAGGTTTTAGCTGCTAGCTCATCTAAAGCTGGAAGCAGTCTACCTAAAGCAGCTAAGGTTCATTAATCCAACAAACGTGCCAAAAAGGGAAAATTCTAACCTCTTCCAAGTCCAGCCAGTATTAAAGGCAAATTATTCTTTTATTTTCATTTTTAATTATTCTTAAATATTCTGCTGAAAGTATATATTTAAAATTTAAGTCAGCCTTGCTGCAAAGGACTAGCGAGCCTTGACATTACATGTGCTTCGTTAAATTTACTTCTACTTTTCTGGGAAGCAAGAGGAGACCTAATACATGCTCAAACTTTTTCAAAATAAGCCTTGTTCCAACTTCAAAAGCTCAATACTTTGTCATGTTCAAGGTTCTCAAGATTTAAGTCAAATTGGGTCAACCAGCTAGTAGTGCAAAACCTGAACTGATGACATATGGTATGCTGTTGTGCTCCTTAAGATTACATATAAGCATAATAAAGCATTTTGTGACCTCATTTTGCTGTCACACAGATGTGCATAGCCAGTTTTACAAGGAAGTCTGTTTATGTGCCATTTCCAGCAAAATCCAGAAGTGACAGGTGTCCAAGAAACATCGAAACGGAAAAATTTCAACTACACCAGAAGAATGTATTCCCATAACACCATTCACAGAGGAAGCAGCTCACGCAGGACGTGCTACAGCTGCGCACCTGTAAGTGCTCTCTGGTCAAGCTTCCTCCTTCCAGCACTGTGGATGCATGGGTTGGCCAGGGCCAGGAATAGAAACTGTTGGGTGGAGGAAGGATAGAGATTAAGAAACAAAGGGAAAAGGAACAGCGAGGACCCTCACAAGCATTACTGAAAGAGCGAGGGGAAGAGCTGCAGTCCAGCAGAATCAATATATGCCTCCCTCCCACCCTGGAGCAGAGAGGGAGGAATCCAGGCAGATCACCCAATGACCTGTGTGTACAGCAAGGGAAACACCTCAACTCCATCAACAGGGATTCAGGAGGTCTGTAGATTTGAGAATGAGCAGCAGGACCATCCACATGGGGCACCAGGCATTGTACAGCAGTGGCTCAATGAGGCAGCTTGGTTGCTGTGGGGCACCTGTGTGCTGAGGAGCCTCCAAGGCCTGGTAAAAGTCCAGAGATACCAAGAAAAACCCCATGTCAACTGGAAAGAGCTACATGTTGCATTAGAGCCACAGAAAAAGGGTACATACAGTGCATATTCCATACAGACTACCTGCACCATGGACAAGTTTGGTAGGGCCTGGAGGTGGGCAGAGCTGACCTGTCAGCGATGCTGATGAAGCAGGACCTGCCTCCCACCTTCCTCCAATGGAAGCTTAATGCACACACACCCCCTTTTTTTTTTTCTTAAGTGACCACTATTCCTATTAGTCTCCCCCTTAGCAACGGACTAATGTTCCTCTCTAACCATCCGAAGAGCCTCCCCTAGGGAGAGAAAGACAAAAGAGGGGAAACAAAATTATTTAACTGGACACAAATGAAAAAGGTCAAGGACAGTGAGGGTCAACATAAAGAGAAGGAACTGTAAGGAGGATCAAGCAGAGCAGTCCCAACGACACCCACCCTTCTCTGAAAGGGGACCAAGTATCGTACTCGAGAGGTTTCCAGGTGGTTTCTGACCTAACCTAGCAAGGCCATGCTTAAATTGCTGAACAAGGAGCACATAAATCAGATAATTCAAGTCCCTGGCACACAACTGTCTGAGTGGGAATTAGCTTTAGAAAGTACTTACAAAACAGATTGCACCTCTATTGATTATTAAAATAAAGAAGGTACACAACCCGCTGGCTACTTATTGCAGACTCCAGAGGACACAGTTTAACCATCTGCAAAGCAGCACAGACAAAGTGTTTGGAAAACAGATTATGCCAAGGCATTAACTGCAAGTGAACTAATGATTGGTTAGACCAAGTTTCTGTAATATTTGCCTTCATTGATATTTCTCAGCAAAGACCAAAATCTCCGCCAAAATAACAGCTTAGAGTGTTAAAAGGAAATGTTCATCTCACTAAAAAATAACGTTAAACACACCATTTCATGAAGCAGTCTTGTTTAGATGTTTAGCTACTCCACTACTTCCCAGATTCATTTCATATTCCAACCATTGACAGAAAGAGAAATCCACATTGACACGTAAGCAATTCAAATCAAATTTAGTGAAGTTGATTTCGAAGCATTTTCTGAGGCATGAAAAGAAGTTAATGAAATGGAAGCACAGCTTCTGACTTCTGGGGGGAGGGGGCTGCACCTGGGGGGGCAGGAGAATGGGAATGGATCACACTGCAAAAGTGCTACATCACCTGTTTCCAGTCTTACTCAATTGCTGACAGATACCGTTTAAAACATTGTAGTAAACTTACAGTTTAAGAATGCATTCTTTTTTGGAGATTTAAAAATAAATTTAATAGTCTGAAGTCTTCTATACAGAAAGCTATTGTGAGATTGCAATGGTGTAGGTAAGAGTATCACGGGAGGAGAAGGAACAGCAAAAAGCAGCTCTGGGAAGTGAATTCCAACTGAACAGAGAGGAAAAAGTGAAACTAAAAAAGCAGGGTGCCTGTTCTAGAAACTAATCTTTTAAATTTTTAAGGTTACTTTCTACATAGTCAAGGTAAACAAAAGTTTTAAAGGCAGGAAGTTCTCAAGTGGATAATAAATTAATGTTTAAATTCATGAAAATTTACTGTATACACACACATTAAATATATATTTAGACATCTGTATACATAGAGAGAAATATCTGGACAAATAAAAATTTAGCCATCGGTGTAGATAAAACTTAAACAGAATTTTCTTCCTCCTTGATAATGAAAGCTTGAATAACTTTTTAAATAAGAATGACCTTTATACTTTGGGGATCTCATCATACAAATCTCTTGATTGGGGGCAAAGTCATTAGATACTTGCTAATAGTATTTCAGTTTTATTTATGAACTAGGAACTACAACAGGACATGTGGAGCATCCTGCTGAGATACAGGTGACCTGATTTATTTCCTACTGTCTATGGGCCTGCCACCCACTGAAAAAAGAAAAAATAGGACAGCTTTTTAAAGTTCAGCTGGACAAGACTGGACTTTCTGCCTTGAAATCAGAACTCTGAAAGCTAGAAGGATTTTGTTCATAAAAGTGTTTCGGTTTTTTTTAAACTCTTTATATCAGCATTTAAAAACCAGGCTGTGTCACAAGTGAAAAGTGATTTGAATCATTTAGCATGACTTCAGAAAACTTACTTTATCCCTGAAGGGTAACAAGATTTCCCTAGTTAGCCAAAGATACCAGAGTTTCAAAGACTTTAAGGTTAAGTAATGCTAAGAATCATACGAAGTTAGCCATGCCAATCAGAACAATGAATAAAGGATGATGCAGCAATATTTTCCCTACAATACTAGCCACTTTCACACTGAAGTTTGAGACTCTCATCATTTCTGAGGTGTGGTTTGGTGGAAAAGATGAAAATCCTGACAACTTCCCACTAGGAGAAGCTTTGGAAGGGGGAAGATCAGCCTTTTCTGTTCAGTGCAGTAATATGCCTTTTGTTTGCATTGGGGAATGTCTCATTCTCCATTTTGTGTCTCTGTTTCAAAACAGGGGCACTGCTGACTTTCAGTGCCTTAAAACTTACCAGTTTTCTGAATGATCACCCAAGTAGTCTTTAACCTTTTTCTTCTTAAACTGTTCATTACGGCATAAACCCAGATTTGATCATGTTAAATGGTAAAAAATTAAAAAAAAAAAAAAATTGGTCACAAGCATTGAGAAAGTATATACGAGATAACCCTCTTTGCCTCCAAGACTTGAAGATTGCTATTTTACATTTAGGGTTTTTTCTGCATATGTAAAATGTATTTCCAAACATTTGGCTCCCAATGCAAATGAACTGACAGAGACAGCCAGAATGCTGCGCAGTTGCTACAAAAGCCATCCTGCCTCCTGCAGCCCCAGCTCTCGCCACAGACATGTCAGACAACTACTGTGAATTGAGTGCTTATTATCTCTTCCTTCCTCACTACTATGATAGCCTGAATTTAAAAGCACAGTGGAAACAATACTTGATTGAATCGCCTCTTCACTGAAACCATAACAACATTAGAGAACAAAGCAAACAATACTCAAGAGGAGTCCAATTCACCTCTGGCCTTGTAAAGTTATTGTTCATTGTATTTGTGCTTATAAAAAATACCATATTAAAAACACCAATATAAAAATACGTTTAGGAATCAGTATGCTCTCTTAATGATAAATACTATGGCAGACAGATTGTATCACTTGTCAATAAATAGATGCTTTCCTGTCAGTAGGTCAACTCTTCTTTGTCCATGCACAGACTACCTAAGCTGCTGTGGTAGGAGAATGAGTTAGGAGGAAAGAGGGAACACAGCCTGCACAAACCCCTTTCTGGGTACCCCAGGCCCAGAGGGACACGCGAGCTCAGCGGCAGGGCTATGAAAACAGAACTGCTGGTTTTGGAACCAGCAGCATAGCAGCGTTCGCATGAACTAGCAAACCCTTTAACGTCCAAGCCTGTTTTGCGCAGAGCCATCTTGGACATAACCAAAATCTCAAACAATTTTTAAACACAGTTACATTGCTGAATTCCTCTCACAGAAAGGAAAAAATAAAGGTAAATAGCCATAAGAGGAAGACAATAGTCAAAGCAACCAGCAAGAAATGGTCTCCTTCTCCAGGTTTTGCATACTTTGGTATCTATCAGGATAGACAGGAGAGACATCCCATACTATTTTCTTTGGCATGCCTTTCTGTCACCTAATTTCCCACCAAAATGTCAATCTTGACACAAGTGAAGATTCAGAAGGAATTCAAAGTGACTTGTGGATGAGCTCTCAAAAAAATGTCCTTAAATGAAGGAAGCATGCAGCCACCTCCATGAAGAGCTCAATAATTAACACCTGTAGCTGGAAAGTAGGAAATTATAGGGAACAAGAAATTAAATGAGATCTTGCAGTGCTAATTCAAAGCTCTAGAAAGTGGTTTGTAAGATAAGACAACAGGCCCCACCCTGCAGCAAGAGGTAAATAATGGAGAGGTTCTCTCCACTGCATTTAAAACCAAGAAAACACTATGTAAATCATCACTCTAAGCTCAAATTGTTTGTACACCAAAACACAAGTATTAAAATCTGTATTATCTTCCTTCCTTGCAGACTCAAGAGATCTTCTCTTAATCGAATTACTAATGGAATAACAGTCACAATAATAAAAAGCCTTTTTGAATAACCAATCTACAACATCCATTTTCTGCCTTATTAAAAGGGTAAAATGTTTGTGGGGGCAGTTTTTCTTCCCTTGCTAGTACATCAGGTGTCTTCTTTCAATACCATTATTATTTATCCAATATTTTCAGGCAAGTAGATACTTTGGGAAGACCTATTGATTAAAGCAAGAGATATAAATCAGAGGGTGCATGGAGAGATCTGTAAAAGGCGTCTCTGCAAAGCCACTTTCAGGAATCAAAGGCCTGGCACGGCGTGTTAACTGAGACACACTGCTATGAAAACTTAACTACAATTTCTTCTCCCAAGTTTCTTATTCCATTTAAGTCTCTCACAGGCCCATGTTTCCCAGATGTAAAATAAGCTAACAGATACTCAAAAAGCACCTGTCATCTTAGAAGCACTGAATGTCTCACTCACCTAAGCCAGGACACTCACCAGTGTCAAGTATTACACAAAGGCCTCAGCCCCATCTCCCTGCGAACATGCTGGTTTAGCCCGTATTTAGTGCCAGCAGCATCAGACCTACTTTACATACCTCACTTTTGCTAAAGGAAAGTGCTATTGGTCTCCATCAATTCTCATTCTCTCTCAGATCCTCCAGAATTTCACTGTTGGCCAGCTAAGGCTCAAAATTACTGCACACATCTCTTGAATGCTCCGCTGCCCAAAAGAATTTTATGTGCAAACCTGGCAAACCAGTCACATCAAGTAAAGTTAACTTACTATTTAGGACAGCACTGCCCCAACAGCAAAGACAGACAGACTCACACAGCCTTCACTGCAAAAAATTCAAAACATTAAAATAAGCTTTATGATGCAAAGGAACAGCTTTTTCCTCCAGTGCTGAATCTCTCACAGGATTCATAGTGTAAGTCAAGAACATTTATCTTGATTTAACTGTGGTACAAGCAATCTCCAGCAACTTGAAAGAAGGTAGAAAGCAGGGCCTGAAAAACCTAAGAGTCCTAGCACTGAAGTTTTCCAGACACTCTGAAGAGCTAACAAAGGTTAGTGGTGCAAAGAGGGCTAAGCCCCCAGCATGGATGAGAACATCTCACTGTTTCCCATTTACTATAATGCTTGGGCATTTAGGGAGAAGTACAGTTACAAGCATACAGACTTTTCAAAAGATGACTTTTGGGGGAAAAACTTCCCATTTTATAAAACACCATTTTCATAAACTTATGAATTTAGTACCTGAAAGTCCATTTTCGGCACTAGCTCCATTACCAACACAAATGAGCCAGCATTGTTGAAAATACAATAAGCTGATGTAAAAGGGAGCTGAAGCAACCCCACCCTCCCCTCCAGATTCCCCCGAGATAAGGTTGTGCCAAAATCCTATCAGATGTACTTTGATCGTTCTTAATTCTTCAGTGTTTCAGACAGTATGAACTGGGGCACATCTGCATTTCTTTATTGTCAGAATAATGACAGGATAATGGTGCTGGCACTAGGCCAGCCATTTTTTTGAAACATTGTTGGCACAGACCATATTTGCAGTACTGCGAGTAAATGGTCTTGCCTGACAGTTATGGAGCAAGTCAAGGAAATATGGTAAAAGAAAGTTATCCCTAAGTTTCCCGTGTTTGTAAATAACTCCTTATTAGTTAAAACCTTTGTTACTGAGTAGTCCACATAACTGTTTTGAGACTTTTCTGAAAAGTGATACCTTCTGCATACAGAGCTAGAGGTGCTGTGAAAAGAGAAAATGGACCCCAACTTCCAACACATAAAACCAACGCTGTACCTGCACAAACACTTGAACAAACTCCCTAAGCACTTACGAACCGACTTAATACCAATGTATTTTTGAACTGCAGGACAAGAAAGCTGAAAAAATGTATATCACATACAGAATATGTCCTTGTGATGCACTGACAGCTCATAAATACATTAAATGAACTACAAAGTAGAAGTTATTCTCTCTCCTCCCTCACCATTTCAAGGAAGAGCTTGTGCCCTTCAGGTTTGCTTATGTTCTCTCAGAAATAAGCATACACTGAAGAGAAGATGGCAAAGCCGTAAGTTCAAATCAATACTTAACTAAAAGGCCAAAGGACTCTAAAATATGGAAAGCGACTGTGCCAAGGCTATTTGAAATTAAGAAAGTGACGGTCAGGCAAAGCAGATGCTTTTAGCACCATACAGCCTTCAGACTTCTCGCATATGGAAGTATTTCTTATTCATATAAAGGCTTTTAGCAAGTTATGGAGATACACAACCTAAATGAGCTTTTGAGAGCTTCACCTCTGGGGTGCTCATACCTGTAACAGGTTTCTGCTACATCTAATACTCTTGTGCTGAAAGGAGGCTGTCACGGAAAAGTCTGCAAGTCTTACCTCATCGCTGCTCAGTCAAAACACAAACAGACAGTAACTGGGTTTGTTTTTTAAAATGAGCGATTTAACAGAAATATTTCAGCATCTTGTGTTTTCATACGACATTAGAAATATTACTATGTTTAAGATACGAAGTTGGTTAAGACATCTGATCTAACAGAAGTGTAATTAAAGAAAGAGTATTTACTTGGCTTATGTTTATCTACACAGTCATACCAAAACTACCTATGTTTGTTATAAATTACCATAATACACTTCAGCCGAAGTAGTTTCAGAAGCCATGTTGAGCTCTCTCCAGTTCTTGAAATAAACAAGGCTAAATATTTTCTGAAACAAATAGGCTTACCTAGTTGTAACAAAGTCCCCCAGGAACTCTCCACAGCCACCACCCTGGGAGCTGCAGAGATAAGAATTGGCTGGGGGGGGGGGGGGGGGGGGGGGGGGGGGGAGATTCATGAAGGAAAAAAAAAACCACCAACAAACAACAAGAATTGGCAAGGAAGATCAGGTCCCATTTGGGACTTGCATCAGAAGTGTCGATACCATTGAACATGCTTCACTCTGTGTGTGTTTATCTGGGAAGGAGCAAAAAGCGAGTGTATTTTCTGGAAGTTTCTTTAGTTCAGGCAGCACAGGAGAAATATTTAGGGAGTTACTCCTGAAACAAATCTACCCACTATTCCCTACCCAGCTAGTATGAACCAACTGAGTGGGGAAAAAACTGAGCCCAATTTCATCAACGTGTCACCAACCACACAAAAGTTTAAGGAAATCTCTGGTCTCAGAATAAATAATTGACCTTTAATATAAAGGGCATAGGGCTGGACAAGGCCAGCTTCCGCAACAGAGAAATTACAGCTAGCTGTAACTTTTAACTGCCCTCGAGCCTGGAATCTGCAGGAGGCCTGGTTCTGCCAAAACACATCTCAAGGATCCTGCATGAGCACTTCTGTGGGGAAAAAGCAACAGGCACCCGACACAGGCGGCTGGTCCGCCTGGAAGCACCACGTCATAGCTCAGAGAAACAAAAAAGTTTCCTTCAGGACTGGATAAAGGCTTTCCTCAGACTAGCCCTTCAGCCCGATAATAAACCATTTATGTGCTGTACAAGTAGTAGTTCAGACACTAGGCTCTTCTAACTAAGCTTAACTTGATTTGGGACCAAAATGTACTGCTTAATTTTGAAATGCAACTTTAGGCTGATTCTGAAGACTAGGCTGCTTATTGATCATGTAGGGTTTGGTGTGATCCAAGGTGTCTGAAGAGTTACTGGTGAACTAGCAGTACTGAGGACAGATACAGTGCTCCCCCGAGCTGTAACCATCATTTTCAAACACAGTAGTGTTTACATTCAAAAGCTCTCAAGAATATCACCGTGATGAAGAGCCTGCTGTAATTTAGGACCAATTGAGGCCATACTTTGTGGGATAACACTTGTGGCAGTACTGCAACATCTTTTTAGCTCATTTCACCCTCCCATGTAACATCTATGCATTCCAACACAGAAGCCTCCTACTGCAAGGACTTTGGAGGCTCACGCCTCCGGGTCATTGCTCAGCATGGGCAACAGGGAGCAGGCAGGGAAGAGAGTGACAGAAAGACATTAAGATGCTACACTGATGTCCCATCAGACCTGAAATATACTGGCTGTCTCGGCTCAGTTCCTAGAGGGCTGGTGACTGCTATCCACAATCTTTTTGTGTCTTTTCAATTAGCATTTCCAATTGAAAACCTAAATAGCAAAGCTATGGAGAATAAGGGGCCTTGAACAGCACCACTCTCTCCCACCCATCACATGAGGCCAAGTTCCCATCAGCAATATCCTGTATGGTGGCATTTTCTGCCCCCAGTATACTGCCGATAACTAGGAAGCACATCGTTTATTAATAACAATGTTTATTGTAAAGAATTTATGGAAAAGCCAAAGTTAAGTGCATGTTATTTTACAATTAAAAATACAGTAGTTGTTTTAAAGTTTATTTCATTGTTCTATGATGCAAGTGCAAGCTTCTATTTAAATAATGCACCTCCAAGAAAAATTATGAATAGACAAGTTCTTCATTCAGAAAACTTGTTTTGTAGAGAGCTGTTGATGTATCTTCCCACACAAAAAAGTACTTGAAAGGAGGGCTCTCTCAGGATGAAGAGGGGAGACAGCATACTTGCCTATCTGGATCAAGGCATTTATTCATATTACTGTGATAAACAATACCTCAGCGTTGAAAAAGTGATATTGAATTGTTCGGAGGTAGAGAAAACTGCAGGTCTTCAACCCCCTTGCACCTGTATATTCACAGGAGAATTCTATGCTCAATATAGAGAATACAGGCAAAGTCATGATACATCTAGGATGTGGACATTTGAAGGAGACCTCTAAACTAGAAGTTATCCGAGATAAACAACTAAGTGCACATAAAAATCCAAACAGTAAGAATGCCTTCAATTATAAGCGCCACAACAGATGCTAGAAATTTATTTCAATAAATTCATTATTGCAGAGTCTTTTTTTGGAGGAGGGCAGCATTTTTATTTTTAATGAGGAGCAAGCTGGCTGAAAAAGACCAAGTTTATGAACATCTTTAAAACACTCGAAGTGTTTACAAAATTAACTGCTGAGCCCTATGCATCATTCAAGCCTTAGTCATGCAACAGCACTGTTGTTCCTCCTCACCATTTGAGTTACCATAAATCACAGATACGCGATATAATTATAAAAAAGAAAATGCATCAAGTCCTTTTTTTTAATTGAGACATTTCACTGTTTATTTGGACTAATTTACAGACGCCATAGTATAGTCAATATAAACATGTATGTCAAAAGAAACAAAACTGTGATTTTTGTTGAAGTTTCTGGCAGAGTTTTAGCTGACAAATTTAGATAGCCACAAGAATGTAAAGGGCACTACTGGGAATTGTAGCTGAATAGAGAGCACTTAGAATCCTCTGCCTACCTCGGAAATATTTATATCAAGCAATATCTCAATTAACCTCTCAAGCAATAGCCAGACCAGCAGCAAGTTACAGTTCCACAGTACTGGCTGCTACATAAAGCCGAAAGACAGTTTACCTTATCTTTCCCTACATGTTAGGATAACTGTATTAGTCTTCCTGCAACCATAATATAGTAACAGTAGAATCATGCTATCTCTGGAAGTTAAGTTTCATAAGGCTTCATACATATTTTGGCCCATTTTAATAGTCACCATTCACGGAATGGATACTCAGTCCCAAAGCAGTTTTCTACAGAAGTTTTTATCAGGGTTTAGGTTCATGACCATTTTATTTTTCCCATGTTGTTACTAAGACGACATTTTAGCAATTACTTGTTAGAAGCAAGTGATGCCCTGATGCAGAACAGATACTCAGCACGTATATCCACAGAGCCAAAATTGTTCAAAACTCTCACCAGGAATGATGAAATACATTGCTTCAGGCATGGAGGCATGACATACTAGTTATCTTAAGAAGTCCTTCCTATAGCATGCTGTTCACCGTGCTCTATTAATGCTAAATATAGTTTGCATTTATTCAAACGACACATATTAAGTGACTAGAACTCATTGCAGCTCAGGTTTCAAAATATTTCTGGACTGCCAAAGAAATGTATTAAGAGGAAAAGCAGGCAAAGAAGGGGGGCCCACAGATGACAAAAAAAAAACCCACAAACTTTTACACATTAGATCAGGTCAAAAAAAAAATCTTTGTGACCTTTTCCCTTTCTTGAACTTCCATGACACAGCAAAGGAAGAAAACACCCACTAACGTGACAACTCTCTCTTTTCTTCATATCATCATAAAACTGAACAAGTAAGTAATAGCGCAGTTTGCTTCTCATTGTTTTCCAGAGAGCTGAAGTCAAAATAATGCTGATCAGACTGAAAAACAAGTACTCATATGCTCCCTTCCCCAGTTCTAACCAAAGCAGCAGCTTTATCTTATAATGCACATCTCACAGGAAAAACATGACACCAAAAAAAAAAAAATCAAGGAGTGCCACATACCTCAACATTTCAGGAAGTTCTTAACTAAAATACTCCTTTGCCTTCTTAACTAACTCCCTGTAAGACTGTCAGTAAAACCACCCCAGCCCCCCAATGCTCTAAAGGAACAGTAGGACACACATTGCAAATGACATACTCAAAACTCCCACTCCTGGTTTTACTTTGCTTGCTCTGGTACTCTCAGATCAAGAGTTGGGTATCTTTTCCATACTGGAACCACATACTAAAAGTAAGACTCCCATTTTAAAAAGGAACATCATTTCACATGGCATAATCTTAGATTAGGCCAAATAAGGTAATTTCAAGCTTTTAAAAATGGGAGTGGATAAAAAAAAAGAAGAGATGACTCCTTTATCTTCCTTGGAAAAGCACCACTCCTCCAAGCTGGCATTTGCTTCATGGCAGCAAACACAAACAGAATGACAAATCTCTCCTCTTTTAATGGTTCAATTTAACTGACAACAAAATGTACTCCTGTAACCACAGAATGGTTGAGGTTGGAAGGGACCTCTGGAGGTCATCCTGTCCAACCCCTTGCTCAAGCAGGTTGCCTAGGACCACATCCAGATGGCTTTTGAATATCTCCAAGGTTGGAGACTCCACAGCCTCCCTAGGTAACATGCGCCAGTGCTCAGTCATCCCCACAGTAAAAAGGCGTTTCCTGATGTTCAGAGGGAACCTCCTGTGTTTCAGTTTGTGTCCATTGCCCCTGGTCCTGTCACTGGGCACCACTGAAGAGAGGCTGGCCCCATCTTCTTTGCACCCTCACTTCAGGTGTTTATACACATTGATGAGATCCCCCAAGTCTTCTCTTCTCCAGGCTGAACAGTCCCCAGCACTCTCTGACTGGAGAGACGCTCCAGTCCCTTCATGATTTTAGCAGCCCTTTGCTGGACTCTCTCCAGTATGTCCGTATTTGTCTTGTACTGGGGAGCCCAGGACTAGACCCAGTACTCCAGGTGTGGGCTCACGAGTGCGAGTAGAAGGGAAGGATCACCTCTCTTGACCTGCTGAGAACACTCCTCCTTAACGCAGCCCAGGAGACGGGTAGCCTTCTTTGCCTTTGATCTCAAAGGCTAGCACCATCCTCTGTTTTGTGTTTGCATAGTAAAAAAATATAATGATAGAAAAATAGTTCACAGTGAACAAACATCTATGTTTTTAATTTTTTAAAAATATTAGGTTTCCTTGAAAAGAGGAAAGCTGTACTAGGACATTGCTATAGTACGCATCTTTCATGCACCTATACAAAATACAATGCTAGTGCTCAAAGTTACACAAGGAAGGGAAGATGAAACTGGTCACTTTTTCAATTAAAGAAATTCATGCCATACACAGGGAAGTAATTCTCAAACAAAACTGATTTATAACAGATGACCACAAAATTACCTCTGAGCAGTCACACTGCAGTGGATCTTTATGAAAAAACAGGAATAAATAGTACAGTGTTTATCCCTCAAGTAATCTTTTCCTATTAAAAAAAAGAAAAACAGAAAACACTTTGCAAATCCTCTCTCAAATTCACGTTTTCCATTAACTTCGAAATGTTAACATTTAGCAAGTCTTTGGACACACAAGAACAAATGAGAGCTTTAACTTTCTAGCTAAGATTTAAACAAACAGAAGTGTCAAAGGATGTCTCACATCCTGTGCGTTCCACCAGTACACGTACTCTGTTTCACTGTAGGTTACTGTGATGCTTTTATCCCCACAACATCTTTTACTGCTTGTTTGTTCATTTTAATTTTATAAATGGACTGTTGTGCTGCAACTAATTCCCTCAAGGCCAGCCACAAGCTACAGACATTTTCCCTGTTCCACCCCATCTCTCTATTTCAATGGACCATTCTTGCTCATGACCAGTAGTACGTGAAGGAAACCCTCCACAACTTTGGTGTTTAAACTTGTCCATTCTTGCAAATTACTAGCTGCTGTTTAGCCAAGCCATACACATTGCACTTAGTCATTTTATTTAAAAAACAAATCCCCAAAACTACTGCATTGGAATTAAGTTAATGCAACACCCTTTCACAGAAGGAGTAAAAAAAAAGTAACAAAAGCCTAGTTCAAAAGCAACCTAGTGCTGTTACAGCTGAAGCTGTAAACAGGCCTGCCATTAAAAGGGACTGCTATTGCCGCCAAATCATGAAGAATGGAGATACAGATATTAAAGTACTACCTAAAATTGGGTGCACTTTTCTTCATCACAGTGCCTTGCTTCTCCATACCCATTCAGAAGGGGAAATTGGACAGGAATAGGACAATGCAGTGTCAAGAGTCTTGTCTGATATGCCTGATCATCAAATGTGTAAAAGAGGCACAAGAAAACTGCTTTTGTGTTTATAATTTGCCCAAAACTGACATATTTAATACCCCACAGAATTACCTGTTATGTAACATGTCATTCAGTCAAATCTTCCAAAGCAACACAATGTCTTGTTCCAAACTACTAAATAATTTGCTTTTTGCGTACATCTCCTGTCACATTCAGTAAATCTACTTAAGGTTTCTCTCCGTGCAACAGGAAATTGCCTTAACTGACGCATTCCATTAAAGCAGACAGCCAGTGCTTAGCTTTGAATTGCTCCTTTGTAAAAAGTCTATGAAACGCTAAAGTGAAAACTCTACTGTATCAACATGCACTCTACAGACTAAAATAAGTCAGATTTAAGCAGATGACTCATGTTAAAGTGACATAATATCAAGTCTGCTTTGTAAAGAAAAATGCAGTTTAAAGACTGCTATTAGCAAATTTTTTTATCTATATAAGGGCAGGTGTTGAAGTCTTTAGGATCTCTACAATAGTCTTATTATGCCACATCCGTTACTGCTTATTTTTACTGCTCAGGAATCTTGAGGACCCCAGGAAGCCATTTTCAAGTAGTAGATGGAAGCAAAGATTCAAAAGGCTTCCCCTGTACACATAATTGTTTATGTACAATATATTCTTGCATTTAATTTAACTATACCTCATTTTTGCACTGTGAAATTAAAAACCTATTCTCTTCCTAGACCACAAGCAGGACAATTTGGTGGTTTATATTGCTCTAGCATACCCCAGCTGCCCTTTGTATCTCTTAAACCCCGTAGCCTGGATAGGCAGAGGGAACAGATTTTAATAACTCTTCCTGGTTTTAGCTTTTTACACATTTAGAGAGTCCTGCATTTTCTATCTTAACTTTTATATCATATTTATATCTATTTCACAAAATAGTAATAGAAGGGTTTATTACTTTCTCTGTTTCATGCTGGTAACATTTCCCTTTCAATCCAATTTGATAATTGTTGACTTTCCAGCACAGCATTTCAGCATATTATGCAAACAAGTTTTTGCTTAGAGCACAGCTTGTATAGTACTTACAACGTTAGATAACTGAAATAACATCACTGGTCAAGACCTGCACAGATCTGTAAGTAGGCTGTACTCAATACTTCAACACAATCTGCTAGCTCTGCAGCAAACATACGTGTCCCTTTTGAAGCTTCCCTAACAGTAGCATAATGTATTGAACAAAGCAATATGAACTACCATTCTCCAAAATTCAGAATATTCTACTTCTTCAATAAGTCTGTTAAAAGTTAGGAAATCTAAGATTAAATATAGTGACTCATTTAGGGACTTATGTGAGACCACGAGGGACCACATGTGATGGAGGCCAACAGCAGTTCTCAGGTTCCAGCTTAACTGCAAAGGGAGTTCTGAACACTGGACTTAAATGACATGGCTAAGTAATTTACAAGTAAAAGTCAATAAAAGAAAATCATCTATTTCATTGTAAGCTTCTATATACTTCCTATTTTGAAAAGCTTTATGACAGACCTGAAAGCAAAATTATTCCATTCCCTCCCTGTACATACACCTTTTGTCACTTCTTTTATGTTGCTTTTAGCCAGACACAGTCCCCTTCCTCCTCATTTCCAAGAGCTGGAAAGTACATTTCCAGAGGCTACAGTATTTCACGGAAGTGATGTCTTGAAATTGCTTATGCTATCCCATCATTCAGATACACTGATTTATAAAAGAAATCAGAGCCAGCGCCTTATGTTCTTTCAAATACACCTGTATTAACATCAAAATATTTTGATTGAAACATTAACTGTTTTTATTCATTACTTGGTTATGAGGTCTTACCAAGTATCCACTGATTTGCGTAACTGTGTGCAGACAGTTCACACCAGTTATATAGTATACGATTCAGTCTGCACATAAAAAGGACTAAATTAAAGTCAAGTTAAATTAGTCTGCACTTGCCAACACCCCCCCCCCCATTGCTTCAGGTTCACTGACACAGGATAACTCATGAAGCCACAAGACTTCGAAATGTTCAGTACTAAAGACACATTATCAATCCATTGACTTTGAGCCCCATTAGAAAACAGCTGCATTATAAAAGAGTATAATCTGACCAACAACGTTTTACGTGCTAAGTACAGACTATCATAGCTGAGCTTTTGACACCAGCAAGGTAGCTGTCAGGTGCACTATCAGGCAACAGTCTGCAATTCCTACATCACCTCCAGCCCCAACATTTGCTAAACAAAATACATGCTTTTGATCTTTCAGAGTTCACATACTACAAATCTGTGACACACTTAGTCTATTTGCTCTACTAACCAGCAAGTAAACTCACAGTAAGGCTTTTTCCAGTTAGTATCTTCTTTGTTTAACCTTCTAGGGGATGCAGAAATTGGTGCTCTCGATTGTAACAAGGATACAACCTAGCACACTTTTCAGTCTCTAACAGCAGCCAACACCAGACACTTTGCCAAAAGATGCATGAAACTGTACGCAGTAAGCAACAGTTGGGCAACCAGCCCACTAGATAGATTTTTAAGCCTTCGCTAGTTAAGAGACAGCCTTATACCAGGACAATTCAACTCTTCCAAAACTTGGTGGTTGATAATCCAAGTCCATTCTGGAAGGACCAGCTTTGCCTAGCATGCACAGCCTTCACAGTCACAAACTATGGCAGCACACCACATGTGTTCCCTGTGAAACCCAGAGATGGTGAGAGGAGGCATCTCGCATCTGGGACCTTGGAAAAGTCTGGGCAACTGCTAATCATCGTCAAAAGAAAAAGGCCATTTAGAAAGCCAAGCATATACACAGAAGCACAAATGCTTATGTCCTTTGCAAGACTTTACCAGCTCCTGCAACTCTGCATGTTCTCAGCATCGTTATAAGGCTCACACAACTGCTTCACTCACAGCCTTTTGCACTCGTCACTGCTGAAGGCTGTTCTGGATTCTCCTCTATTTACATGTAGGTATTAGATAGATACCAGTGAACACAAGCAACAGACTTTTGCAGCATACTTCATTTTATCTTCCCCAAGAAGATGACTATATTGAAACTAATTACACGTATAGATACAATGACTGTTTCCAAGAGTAGGTAGTGAGTGAAGTATATCACCAGACTACTAGTGCGATAAAGTTTTCGGAGAACTTGCAACAGAGTGAAATAAAGCTGGATAACCTGGAATGTAGGGCGATTTCAATTACATTCCATAAGCTAGCAAGCAACCTAATTAAAGAGATTTCCACCAACACATAACTATTTTAGTTCCCAATTCTGCAGCCATTATGTATGCAAGTAATCCTATCAGCTCTAACAGAAGTTACTTGCTATGAGAGAGAAGCAAGTGTTACGCTACTTAAACACAGTTCTCAGTTACATATGTCCCATATTAAGGATACACACCAATATAGATATGGAACCTATGTTACTGAATACAGCTGGGAAGCTTCCTTTCCTGTTACAAAAGAAAAACAAAACATTATAATTATTATATAGTATATATTACATAGTAAAAACTAAGAACCAAACCCTCTTCCCACAGACTTTCTCCTTAGTGCCATTTTTGTTTGGGGTTTGTTTTTTTTTTCCCCGTAGCAAAATAGCAGTAATTTTCCTACAGGTGCTGAGGCTCTCTAGAGAAATTTAACTGCAGTTTTAAGACTGAAGAAACAAAACTCAGGTTTCTTTAGGACAGCAAAGCCTGTCACAACCTCGGGAAATGGTACTGAAGAGTTCAAGTGAAGACACACTGAACTGACGGCAAGTCCAGAGACCGCCCACAATACAGCTCTCAGGCAAAGATTTTACCAGCGTGCTAATCCTTCTCGCTGAGGTCACTGTCATCAACAGTGCAATCTGGAAAGCAAGTGGAATGATACCTTTGCAGAAGCTCAATGGGAAAAGCTACTGTAAGTCAATGCTTTAGGTAACACTGAAATTACATTTTGCTGCCCAATGAGACAGCAATAATCATAGCCTTAAGTCTCACAATACTTATACAGAGCCAGTGAACTCATTCACAGCTGAGGTAGTAGAGAGGTTCAATATCAATGGAAAATTTACCATAGTATTTTAATTCTAGTCTAGTAGGATTTATTATGCACCCAGGGATACTCAAAGAGATCCCAGCATGATACCTTTCTACTGGTAAGTATTTTCACCATGAAACACAGGAACATTTATATGGTGAAAGACACCCTACTTGGCTGTTATCTTACAAAAAGTCAACTGACCTGAACCAAATGGAATTTTCTCAGTATCCTAAATACAAATAGACAGTTAAAAATATTACTTTAAAAATGGACTTTCCAACCGGGACAGACATGTTTGACAAGTTTATTCTTTAATAATGTGATACTAATGTGATACTTCCACAGCAAGATGGGGGGGTGATTAGGAGGAGAGGCAAGGAACATTAGTTTCTTAGATTTTAAAAAAATAGGGAAGTAAATACAGCTAACAAGTATACAGACACATTATAGTTTCTGATGGGTGATGTTTGCGCAAGTTGTATTTCTCCTACAAAACCAGTTGCTGCCTGCTACCCTTGACAACTACAAGATTTGGTTTCACCCCAAGAGAAGAGGGTCAATACAGTCATGTTATTTCCAAAAAATACACATAAACACTTTTAGAAATAAATCCCATTCAGAGCAGCTTTCCTTCTACACACTATGTATGTTGACTTTACCACTGACAATGAATGCACCCATGAACTAGAGTGTTGGCCAGCAGTGCACCTATTCTATTATTTTTTATTTCCAAAGTGACAGGTTGCAAGAGTTGGAGAGTTGAAGATGGGTACGCCATTCTTCAAGTATCAACTGCTCCCACAAACCACCCATGGAACCTTTCATTCCATTAAAGATACCACTGGACAATTTAAAATTTCAGGTATGTAGTTTAAATAGGTGCTGTGCCCTAACATCCCTCATATTTCAGGCAGCTAGAACACACATGAAAAATATCTTCAGGCACCAACTTCTCACACCAGAATCTGAAGGCTCCATTTGGCCGCTATGTGGAAACTGGAAAAAAACATAATGACAAACTGTACTACTCAATTAGTCTTTCTTCTAGTAAATGGATGACATTCTTTGACACAGTTCACAACTCTGTATGAGCACAGAAGTCTGCTGAAGACAGAACAACAGAATACCTCTGATAGTTTGAGGACATTTTGTCTGGATCATTCTGCTTTCTCTTGTGTATTACGTAAGTTGCCAGAAACTAAAATTTGAGTTTTATACAGACGGGTCACCTGAAAAACTGTACAGGAATGCTGAGATACTGAAAAACATCCAAATTTGCAATCAAAATAATGTTCAATATGCAAATTATTTTCAGAAAACAACTGTCAGTGTATTGCAAGTCAAGATTTGTAATGAACTCGATGTGTCAAGTGTTTTCCACTCCAAATCTTCTCCATTATCCAAGTATGAGTTGGAACAGGAAAAACCTTTGACAGTATCATACATTTTCATGCACATAGTATCCCTACATAGAAATTAGCATTAAGCACAAAGCTTTAAATGAACTGTTGAAAAGATCACCTTCTCACTGTTGAAGGACTGAAGGTTTTGAAATCAAATTGTCATTTTTCAGAAGTTTAAGTACCTTTTCTATTGTATTCCTAAAGCTGTTAATCTTTAGTTAGGAGCCTCACAGATAAACTGTAACACTCTGAAAATGTACATTATCTCCTTACTAATACCATTAAGGATCAGAACTGCATATATGCTGACAATACACAAATATTCAGCTGTTCCTGTATGAGATAACACTTACTGCTAGTTATAAGAGAAACAATAGTGGATAACATGATGCAAAACATTCTATACTTTTTAACAGGGAAATCTCTTTTGAGAGACACACTAGAGGCACAATGTAAGACGTAAAACCAAGTCATCACTCAGTTCTTTTTGTCATACAGATATAAATAAGCCACGATGATTTCTCTCCAGTCCAAACAGGTACTTAAAGTCCTGAATTCTGAAGCATGCACCTGAAGTGTAAGTACCTTAGACAACCACTTTTTAATGTTACAAATAAGCCAACAAGAAGTAAAAAGACCTCACAGGAAAAGCCATTGTCCAGCATCTCAAAAAAAAAAAAAAATCTTTTCAATTAGCAAACGTGGCAAGAAAAACAGAAACCTCAAGAGAGTTTTGTATTTCATCAAGTCCTCCCAAGGAAAACAGCAAGTTCCCAATTTTAGCTCACTATACAATATCAACCCACAAACTATATGGTCAGATATAATTTAAAAGCCCTAACTGAAATAAAAGCCTTACTTAGCCAGCTGCATGGCTTATCAGCCTGCTGTCATCTGCAAGTATTGTAAACATCAGTTGGGATGTTGTGTATGGTTTGTAAGGAAATTATATGCCCCTGAACATAACCTCCCTTCATGGATTTTAAGAGAAGAGACAGCTACCATTTATATTGCTCTCCCAATCTTTCTGTTAATAAGCAAGAATAGACGAAGGTGACAACTAGGTTTATTATACATGACCTTGTTAATAAAAGGCCTTGGCAATGAATCTATTCAGTCTTTTCAGCAACCTTTCTGGTGCCTTCACGATTAATATGCTTATAATGACTTTCACAGTTTAAAAAATGCTTTGCATACTGTCTTCACCTCTGGAACATCTCTAGCTGCTTGGACACAATATCTCGTACCTACTTGCCTTCACTCCTGCACCTAACCTTCTCGGATACCACAACTTTTGTTTGCTAACTTCAGCTCTATATACAAATAAGCAAGCCCACCGTAGCACGGGAAAACCACGTATAGCCAAAAATAATGTACATAATACTGATGAAAAAAAGTTGTGCATGTCATTCTGGAATAGACAATAAATCATGGCTTCACTCCTTCCATATACCTCCCCCTAAAAATTCCTCCACAGCATCACTCGGCGATATTTGGATGTTATGTGCATGTATGCTGAGATAAACTGGTTTCCTAGAGCAAGAACCCACTCAAAAGTGCAGAAATTTATAAGACACATTTTTAAGAGAATGATCTCACAAGCATGTATCCACCACTTAGGGTGATCTGATGAACCACATCAACTCAGCAGCTTAAGGATGGACTGGAAAACTGTTAAACAGTTATGTATTGTTTGATTTTAAGCTGTAATCCCAAGATTTCTTGAAAACATATGGCTTTTCAGTAGACAGCTTCTTTTTTTGTGGGATCTTAAAATTCATGGGTCCCAAAATAGGTTTCTAACTGTCAAATTTCTTGCTTTCCAGGTTTTTACTGCTGCACATCATGCAGTAATACTGCCAAAATACATGCATACGTATATTTTAGATGCATCATGTATGTATATATAAATGTTATATACATACATGTACGTATATATAAATCTATGTGTGCATGAATATATTTGGTTTAAGATCAGTATGAGAAATGTTGCATACTATCACGCAATTCTTAAGTTTGATGATAAACATTTATTAGAGAAACATGAGAAAACCAACTACAGAATACACTAAACTCAGATATACACAGTATCCTAAGGCACAACTATTTGCTTTTAAATAATTTCAACTACATTCCACTCAGCCTCCTGAGAACTGGTATATTAAGCATAATGCTTCTTCACTTCTTTTATTTCATGGATGTACACACACATGCACACAGAAAGAAAAACTAGAACATCTTCATTCACATAGATCTTTTCTAGGGGTACAAGTAACTCCAGATTGCTTACAAACTAAATGCAAATTGGTATAGCATAAACCAAGAAATAAAACATTTGTAAATGGTTGCTAATCCCCAAGAAAGCCAAAATAACAAGTAAGACTCTACTTTCTCTCCACTGATAGCAGCCAAACACTTTAGAGGTAAATCTTGTGAGATGTGTTGCTTTTACACTCACCCCTAAGTGCTAGATATATAACAACAATAACGTATAGCCTCTTCTTCGAGTTGGGTTCTACTGGTAGCAGACAAAAGCATAAGCCTCCTTCCCAAGCTTATCCTGAAAGTACCTCTAAAAAGACCTACTTTTTGAACAAAGCTTCCACCACTTAAGGACTACTCTCATTCAGGTTGCTTATAGTTTCAAGAGCATAAAACTACCTTCCCAAAACACTGAGTTCCCTGTAGCCCATCAACATTTCTATCTTAGACCTGCTACCTAATTGCCTTGCATCAATGGACTAAGCACAGTGATCTGTGAAGAGTTAACTGGTTATAATCTCAGAGGTTCCCAAATAATTTTTGTAGAAGTAAATCATATCTCACATGTCAGTGACAGTTCTGTGAAGACCAGTGTGTACACAATATTAATCCACCTGAAACAATTTTAACTGGATTTTCAAAGCCTTTAACAAGGCTCCTAATCAAAAGTCTTAAATTTAACTACTATGGACTAAGCTCAAGACGCCAGCAGGAATCAATTAAAAGCTTTAGAACACAAAAGGTTTCCAGCAGTGGTGCAGCTACAATGCTTAATATCCTCAAAACTCGATCAGGAACAGAGAGGCGAATAAGTTGACAACACTTGCCAACAGCATTTCAGAAAAATCCCAACTGAAAACCGACACTGAAGAGCAGCAGAAGACTTTTCCAACACCATGGGATTTCACCGTGTTAGGTGAAATTCAAGATTGATGAATGTGAAGTATAGAAAGGAGGAAAAACAACCCTACCTAAAGAAGCAACAATAAGCTGTAAGTTAGCCACTACTAACTCGGGAAAAGAGATTGTGAAGTACCATCCACCATGATTTCAAAACGTCAGCTCTGTGCCCGGGGGAAATCAAAGACACAAAACAGAATACTAAAGACCACTAGGAAAGGAAGAGAGAACAAGAACAGAAACATGTTATTATGCCACACTATATGCAAACATTGTGATTTCATCTTAAGTGCTGCACAGTTATAATTATCACTCCCGAAAAAGAATAGAGAAATTGAGGTGTCACAGAGAATAAGGATAAAGTGTAGGTACAGACTGGCTCCATTATAAGATTCTTCAGATTGGAGGAGAGACAACAGAAGTGAGACTATGAGAATGAGGTTTCTAGAGTCATGAGTGGGCGAGATGTGATGAATTAAAAAACAATTATGACACTTCAGAATAAATGGTTAAAAAATTCAATAAAGGTATCAACTAGCATAAATTAAATGGCACCAAAATACAAGTATTTTCTCCCCACACATAACTAAATTGTGGAACTCATTGCCATGGGATGTTAAGAGTCCAGAGAGCATAAATAGATTAAAAAAAAAAACCTAGAGAAATACCCCAAAATACTGCATTCAGTTGCAGAATACTAGCAGAAATCATCAGATAAATTAATACTACAGGCTTCCTGCATTTTCTTAGCTGAGTAACCACAGAGTTAATTTGACCTTTGCTGCAAAACAGCAGAGACAGAGGAGTAAAGCAGAAAAAAATTTCAGTATCTGCTATGTGGATAAAGCACACCAAACACACAACCCCACACATGAAAGTTGCTAGGTATGTTATCAAAACAGGTAGTGTTTTTTAAACTATCCATTAAAACAATTTCTGTTAATTCCCAACAGGCTTTAGGAATTAAAGTTTTGCTGGCAGAATGTTATCTCCTCCAAGACCTATTTGCTGAAATTAATTTGAACCTTTACAGTAACAGGAATATAAACCCCAGAACAAACTGAAATCACCACCCTCCTTTAAGAAGTTTGCAGTTGATTGATGGAAGTTACCCTTCTGTGGTCATGCAAGGTTTGAGAACTCTTGCTCAAGTGTTTTACCTAAACACTTGTTTGGAAACTTGTCCCACAACTTCCATGGCAGTGCCATCATTCATTTCAACGCTGTGAATCTTCACGTAGTCTGATATATATTCCATGAATTTGCATTACTTCAGAATATGCTGTTCTGTATGCAACATATTGCAACAAGAGTTACAGCCCTCACTTTAAACAAAAAACCAAAAAGTTTCACTAAGTCACCAACATATCACATACCTTTAAAGATCCATCATCAGTTTTTAACGGACAATTAAGTTATTTCAAGAAGAAGGTAAGGGACAGAGGCTTGTCTTGGTTTCTTCCACACTGGCAGTTTTTCACATCAAAAACTGTTCTAAATGGCTATTTTTTGTCAGCCAAGTCTTGCACATTCATGTATCTGGATGGTGGGACCGGAGCTCTTGAATAATTTTACTGAACTGCATCTCTACCTACAGAACTGGAGACTTTCATTTACTTCAGTTTCAAAGGAGGATAGTTTCCTAGATACGCTGTTTTTGAAGAGCATATTTTTATCCTCTGTTCTCTTTTGTCGCTCTTTTTGTTCTAGTTGCACCTTTATCTGCCGTGCCCTTTTCAAGCCTGTCTTTCACTGCTCTGACCTCTCAGAACACAACCCTGTTCAATCACACCATCAGACATCTTTCCCCTCCCACTTCTCAGATTCTTGCACAGTTTTCACATTTGCTGTCAACTGTGAATAAAATAAAGGGCACCATCAAGAAAAACAACTCCTTAAGCCACATTCATTTCTCTAAGGAAAAGCCACAAAATAGTTGCCTCATTTCCATTCAGCTGGTCTTTTCCCCACCTACTGCTTTTCTTGGTCAACCACTGCACTAAGTTTGAAACCTGGTGTAAACCTGGATTCGGGAACCCTCAAATGTTCTTACAGCAAGATTTTTCAACCTTTACTTCCCAGTTTCCTGGGGAGACCATACACTATTTTTAAAACATTCACAAAAAGGAAACTCAGAAGGGAAAAACCTATCACCATCAAGTTTTACTAGCTACTAGGAGTCTACAAGTTAAAAAAGATTAATAGTTCTGCTGTGAATTTCTTGCTTTACAAGCTATATAATAAGGATTTCTGAACATGATAGAAATTCAGCAGCAAACAACTGAACTGAACAAACACAAACTAGTTCAGCTAGCAAACAGTAAATGGTTTTGGCTCAAAGGGTCCAGTTCAGATGATGCCATCTTCACCAGAGCAAGTACAAGATCAATAGGATCTCTCCTCAGAATGACACAGACAAAACCCTATGCTAGCATTTCACTCAGCCAAGGCCTTAAAGGTTACAGCTGAAAACCACACAAAACTACTGAGAAATTGCTGTCCCCCTCTGTCTCCCTTTCCCATCGCACTTTAAAATAACAAATACTCCAGGTAAATGGCTAACATAGCAAAGTGAGAGAGAACCATTAAAATGATTGATATTGGTCACCACAGATATCAGCTTCTATAGTACTGCATTGAATTATTTACTAAAAAGTTTCCATTGCTACAAAAGTGTCAGTTTAACTCACTCCAGCTTCTTCAACCTGTGCATACTAACAATTGCCAGTGTGCAAAATATGCTGGAGGGGAGCCCTACTACAAGCAATACTGGCCAGTGCCATTTGAACCTTGGCATGATGACCATGCCAAAAAATTTGTTTTTAAATACTACCCAGTATTCCAAGCAAATTAAACATTTGGTGTAATGGAGTCTATAGAGAAGGGAAGAAAGAGGTGTCTACAACTTGTTCTCTGGTCCTCTTCTAGTTTTATTTCTAGAGCTACCTCTTACTTGTGTTGACACACGTCTCTGGGGAGCTTCTTGTTCGGTGGAAAGATTGACTCTGAGACTTCTTTCCCTTCCCTTCTTTCTTCTTGCCCATCCACGGAAATTCAGAATATTAGCCAAACACAGCCATCTGCTTCTACACCCACAGAACCCTTCCTGGTACAGGTGCACAACAGGCTGTGCAACACCTCTACTCCACTCTAGCACTTGCTAGAAAAAAGGGAGGAGCACAGCCAGCCTGAGTGGTAGTGATTGAGCTCAGCTCAGCCGCAGCTCCCCACTGCTGAGACTGCCACAGCACCACCAGCACCCCATGTTGTGCCCTGTCACCCTCCAGAACACTGTGTGTTCCAGAATTACACTGCAAAACTGACATATCAGCCAAAGTTTTATTTATCAGATTGCATGTTATGCTTTCAGCGTCATATTCTCTAAGTTTACTGCAACTCATTACCATCTTGAAACTTTGACCTTTTTTGGTACAGAAGTCATTGTTTTTAAACCACTAAAACTTTGTATCAATCTCTCCTAAATCCCAGCAAAGGGAGGCAAGCACAAGCAATATCCTATCCTCTTGGTCAGAGCAGGTTTTGTCATTGACTCCAACAGAAGGTGACTGGAGCCAAAGGAGAAGAGAACTAGATTCCATGCTACATGATTAGATTCCATACTGTCATTCTTTTACAGCACACAGCCAGATGTTTATAAGGACAGAAAGTAACAATGTGATCTTCCAGACGCATCTCTGGCCTAATTCAGTTCATAAATCTTGCCTAAATTAACTCCTGCTTTTTGAAATTTCCAACACAGTAAGTTGCTCTATGGTTAATTATTCCTCATTGTTACAAACCTTATATGTAAACTCCTAGTCTAATGTTCTTAAGCTTCAATTTCCTCTTACTAAAAACTTCTCCTTTCTGGTCCAAGGGCCCTTCCACTACAGAATTTACATTTTCCACAACACAGAAATCAAGTCACATCTCCACTGTTTCTAGAACATGTTAACTAGGTTGCTCTTTTCGACATTGTCACCTGGAAACATCCTTCCCTTCCAAAGCCTCATGGGGATATTCTCTGAACCATCCCCAATTAGCCAATATCCTTCCTGAACAGTTGACGCTAGCAGCTACCACACAACAGCCACATACGCTAGTAAGAAGACTTCCCAGCTTCCATTCATATGTTCAAAGCTTATTCCCAACCATACCACTGCATATTGAGCTCCTCTTCAACAGCCTACCAAACTCTTCCTCCCGATACATTCCTCTCCAGCCCCAAATCACTGTTTTTCAGAAGTTTTTGCCATGATATCAATACAGCCTTCATTGTTTATCTCTAGACAAGACAGCTTAGCCTCCCTGTGCTATTTGTACAAAAACCAAAATGAAGCTTCCTACAAAAATTTTATTCAACATATTAGTGAACAAAGCCCAGTACACCGTGTTAGTGTCTGTCCTATGGCATCTTTAAACAAATGGGTTTAATTAGCTTTTTAATGTAAAGGCAATATCTAATCACAACAGATACCTTTGTGGAGTACACTTTTAAGGACTCAGCTCCCACAGAGCACATTACTCCCAATTCCCAACAACACCCCTGCAATCCAGAAAGTCACTTCATGTCTCTTTCACAATGCCAGACAAAGCAACATCTCCGACATATTTAACACACCCTAAACCAGCAACATCCCTCATGTTTGCCAAGTAGTATCCTACATTTATCATGCATTGGTCTAGTATATTGTGTGATAGTTTTTAATAGTTCATGACAGAACTGCAGTAATGCTGTTTAAATTACTAATGACTGCACAGAACACTGCCCATAAGATGCTACCCAAGGATTAATCTAGAAGAAAAATACATATGTAGTATCTGGTGGAGCTGCAATAGTAGGTCTTTCCATAGTCATAAAATGAGAGGTTATACTCTGAATATTAAATTGTTGGTTCATAAAGCTGGTCTAAAACAACTCTAATAGAAGTGTAAAAGTTGTTATAGTCTAAAAACTGAGTGTTCCTCTCCCCAAAGCTGAAGAAGGAAAAGGAAAAAGTACTCAGTAATGTTCTTCACTATCAAAAATCCAGTTTTAGTAAATGAAAAGTGTTTGTGGTATCTTTCATTAAACATATTAACACCTGTTTCTCATGGCAAATATGAAATTGGATAATGCCAACATGCTAACAGATACCTACACAGGATTCCTTCCCTCACCACCATTTTGTTCTATCAATTTCTGTTACTGGGGAATAAAATCACTTAAACAAGGATTTAAAGGGGAAAAAGCCTTCCTTCCTTTGTTATTAGGGACCTAAAATACCTCAACCCATGACTAAATATGCTTACCATTTTTTATCCTACTGTAACGCCAAGATTCAAGTACGGTCCACTTACTTTCTAGTACATTAAGCCAATCAACAAGAAGTTTCATTTCCTCTGTCCTCCCTCCCGTCTTATTCAGTTCAGTTCCAGGTCTACAAAACCAGAGCATTTTAGGAACGCCCCCCTCCCCCTCTTCATCAAGAAGCATTTCATTTCTAAGAAACAACATACAAACAAACAGATATAATCATCAAGAAAAAGATCAAGTTCACTGGAAGACACTAGACTTTTGCGGAGAAGACAGTTTCCAAAGTCTTATAAGTTGGCTAAAATAGTGAAGATTATTTCACTTTAAGCATTTCTGAGGTAAATTACACTGCTCAGTGTTAATCTCATCATAAACTGAGGTATACATACAGTGAAATAAAACTTTTGCATTTAACTGAGCAAAAGTTATGCCCTCAAGACATGAAGCCTCTAAAAAGTAGTCACTAGTTATCAAATGCCAGTAATATGCCAACATCCAGTCTCGTGGGTGCCATAAGGTGATGCTGTTGACATAAGAATGATGTTTCTCTACCTGAAAAAATCAGCACCTGTATATTTGACTTGAGTTTGGTCTAGGAAGAAGAAAAAACAATATATTAAAGGACAAGCTATTGATGCCATTATTCTATCAAACATCTGGGAAATCTCAAAGCATCTTTAGTTTCATGCGTGCTCTGTAGAACTCAGTGACTGATGAAAAGCACTTCACCACATCAAGCTTGCGCCACAGTTTCCTTACAGAAGAGTAGTAAACCTGCATGAAAGTCCTTACATCTTCCTCGCATGCAAGTCATATACCAGTATTCCTACAACACAGATATGGGACCATGCAGGGGATAAAAAAAAAAAAAAGCTATGAAAATCCAAATACTCAATACAATACTACTTCACAGCAAAGACTCATGTTGGTGTTTCCTGTAGGAGGTTCCAGTAAAGTCCATCTAAAACATCCATCTAAACCAAAACACCTATTTAACAAGAAAATCTAATGAAACCTGGCATTTCCAACACTTGTAGTTTTCTTTAAAATGTCAGCAAGTTCAGATTTGTATGGTGCTCTTGAGCCTCCTGGGTTGGTGGGTTTTTTTCCCTCCTTCCTCTGCAAGGGATTAGGAAACGGAGAACTTGTCAGTTCCCAAACTGGTTTACATAAACCAGCCCTAATTAGAGCCTAAGTCTGTTACGGTCAGCATCATGAGAGATCTTCACATTTCTCCAAGCATCTCAAAGACCATTATACTGCTAGACAGGATAGATAGAAAAAATACACCTATTATTGATCTTCAAATAATTACTGAACATAATCTGTGAACATTATCAGTGTGAATGAAGTGAAATATGACTGTTGAAATACATACATCTGGAAATTTTCCTGCATTAGTTCTTAGTGGCAGTGCAAAATTTTATTATTGAAGCTAACTATGCAAAACAGCAGAAGGTCTAAAGCTTTTACACCATTATGTAGAGACATATCAGGAAGTCTGTTTTTCAATGAAAGCCTATTCTGGCGGAAAAAGTCATCCTCCATTTTAAGTACCACTGAGAACTGCAACACTGATTTTTCTAATTCAGTCCCAGAGATGGTTTACAATTTTTAATGCTTCACATCCATGTGATACTTAAATCATAATTAAAGAAACCACAAGGGTGACACTTCCAGTTCCATATAAGATTGGAAAAACAGTCTCTCTAAAGTGACCTACAATATGCACAGCCTCAAATGACTCATTTTTATTAGTTTCTCCCTGATGAGGCTTCCTCTCCCCAAGACACTGTTCCATCGTTAAGCCAACAGACAAAAAAAAAATACTGAGTTCTGTATCATTTGGCTCTAAAAAGACCACCAAGACAAAAATAAAAACATACCCATTTATTCCATAATAAGAAACACACTGGCTTATATTTTTCTCCAAAATATTTCAGTATTCTTTTCTGCTCCCAACCCTCCACAATACCACAATATTCAGGAAGACTCCAGCATTTTCTACGGTAAAACGCACCAGTTTGCCTCTGCCCAATTTCCCTCAGAAGGGGCTGAGAACTGACATGCCACCATGCTGCTTGTCAACGTCCCTGCTGCCCGTCCTGCTCTGGAAGGCAACACAACAGATCCCACACCATTAATTTAATTATTCTGCTCACAGGAAAGCTGCCATCAGCAGCAGCCGCCAACAAGTTCACACTCACAAAACTTTGCAAAAGTCTGCTGGAATTGATGAGTGCACTCACTACAAAATATTTTGTCTCCAGTGCTGACAAACAGTGTTTTCAAATCCTGTCTCTCACATGGTAATGTTGAATCAGTCAAGAAAACAAACATTTCCACTACCTACTTAATGGTGAAGCCCACTAACTGGAATCTTGCTCTCCCCCAGATGATGCAGAAAACATCTAAAGCAGCAACTCTGCAGCAGGTAGACAGCATGATATATCATAGATACTTTATAACCTGATTTCAGTCAGGTGCTAGGCATTTGCCATTTCACATTGGGCCACCCAAATTTTAACTCCCAAAATTTTCTTGCTTTTCACACGGTCCTGGACAGCCTAGCTTGCTGAGCTAAGACCTCCGAGACCTCTAAACTTGTATTTGTGCATCCACCTCAAAACGCCCAGGGATGCATTTGCTGCCCTGTAGACAAGCGCAGCTTGTTAGACTGGAATGAATGTATAGTGAGGGCCCAATTTGCACATACAATAATACAGGTGTAACTACAAGGTGGTTTTCCATTTGACGTAGTGTACAGAAATAGAACAGGGCCAAAAATGCAATAGCGACACCGGTTTAGCCAGTAGCCCAGCTAGGCCTCCAGGACTACAAAGCACGAAGCAGGAGCAGCGGCTGTCGCGCAGGGAAGCAAGCAGACGGAGGGAAGCCTAGTGTTGGCAAAGCTTGGGGCCTGTGAGGCTACGCAGGGAGAGTGTATGGAGAAACAGTGCGAAGAAAGGGACTGAAGTGCTCATGTGGGGACTGAACAGTAAATCATTTTGATGTTAGTTGAAGCCAGTCCTAAAACAGAAGGCATCAACTGTAAAAGAAGGATGTAGGGCCACACTAAAATGCATTAGCAAGAACACTAGTTCTCTCAACCTGCCAGTTATAAAAGTGAAAACTCTTTATCTAGACAAATTATGGAGCTTATACTTTCTATACAAAGTATAGTATGACTGAGGGCCAAAGAGACATTTTAATTCAATCATTCATACGAATATTTCCTTAAAGAAAGATTTTACTATGTACTCCCAGAGCTGAACTACTTAAAAATACAAAGATCCACTTTCCTCTCAGAAGATAAAAATTCCAGAAAGACCAACAGTCATATAAAAATTACGAGTAAGTAATCAAGTTCAAATAAGAAAGGAGCTGCTGTTAAAATGAAGGTTTCTCAATAGTAGAGGCTATTTAAGACCAAGCAAGTTCTAATCCAGTTGCTCTTTAACAAATTGATTTCAGAGTAAAATAGAGCTGTGGTGCCATTCTGCCAGTGGCCGCTGTGTTTTGAAAGGTTCTTGCCGCTCCCTTACATCCCCAGATACTCATTTCTGTGCTCCAGAGGTGCCAATCCAATTGTTTGCATGACTCTGCTCCAAGTTAGGGTTTCAAGAACTAACCCATTTAAAAGAGAAAACACAAACCAAAACAGTAAAAATTTCCCAATAAAGTACTGTTTTAAAAATACAGCCTATACAACAAACCATCCAAAAAGCTGAAGTGACAAGCTAAGAGAGAAGTAACAGAGACATCTTAAATTGGATTTTCTCCTGCACAGAATAACACAGAGTCACAGCTTCACAAGAGGGAAAAATCATTCACATCTGGCAAGACTGTACTCCTGCTTTCTTCCTCCTCCCCTTTTTCCAAGTCTTCCCTTCCCCAACAACAAAAACACCCCACCCATGCCTAACAAGTTCTACTCTCCTCCTTAAGAGCTTGGAAGAAGTATACAGAGTGCAAAACCAACAAAAGCTGGAATCACATCATTTTTTTTGTGGTTTTCAGTAGGAGGTAAGATGGAACTCCCTACAACTTTCACTCCAAGACAGAGACATAGCAAAGAGAGTAGAATATATGGGGGAAAATAAGAGGAGCACTGGGGAAAGCACAGAAGAGAATGTTGCTACATTTATTAAAAAAAAAAAAAACAAAACCCATAAAAGGATTTCCTTCTAAGAGGGGGAAAAAGAAGAAAAAAAGAATTTGAAGTTTACTATATTGGATAAAAGAAACCATGTCACCATGTTTGTGAAGTGAAATATCTTGATCTTGTGCCCCTATTTGAATAGGTATATATTATGACAATTCAACATTCCAGACAAACAACACAAAACATTGATACGAAACAAGGCTGAGCTCAAAAGGCTACCTTTGACTATTATTGTTGTGTCTTCTGATTCAATATACATAACACCTGCTGTAATGTGTAAAAACAGAGGAAAATCTAGTGGGTTTACTTGTTTAAAATAGAAATTGATTGCTTCATGAACAGCCCACTTACCAAAGCATGGTTCTTATTCAGAAATGTGCTATTTTCCTTAAACACCAACAGAGAATGCTATGAGGAGGTCTGCAAGATTTTTTGGATGGAAAACAGGCTATTGATATGACTGTCAGAGACTACATCATCACAAGCCATGCTACTCTAACTCAATTACACAGCCACTGAACAATTTCTACATTAACACAAGCGTTTAATAAAGAAAAAAAAAATCTTACACCTATCATGTTCTTTTCAACTTCTCATATACAAAAAAAATCCTGCACATTGAGCAAAACCAAACCTGTTCCCCCAAAAGACTATGGACAGGAGTTTAATTATAAGACATACAAGACATTTATTTTTAATAACATATCCCATCAGCTTTGATTTACTTGTCTTGGATATTCTTTCATGAAAGCAAATCAGCAAAATAACCTAAGTATTCTTTTTAAATATATAGGTTTCAAACAAAACTCCTATTTCAATATTTTCCACCTAGCTTGAGATAACAGACCTGCAATTTAAAAGCTCTCAATTCTTTAGACCTGCAGACACAGGATGAAATTCTTGCCTCGACCTAACAGTTTTACCTTCAACATATTTGAAGCAGCAAGGAATCCAGTCCCAGAAGTTGGAAAGGATGCAGTAATGCTATTTCTCTTACACTGCAGCAAGAATTCAGGCAGCATCAACAAGCTTATGACCTTCCAAAGTTTCCAGGCAAGATGAACTGTACGAAAGTTAGCACAATAAAAATACTGTGTATTTACAAAGATAGCTAGTCTAATGAGAGCTTTGATCATTTGGGTTCCCCATCTCGTAAACTTCCTGTAGCTCCCTATTCTACTTCTTTCCTGCTGACAGACTGTATTGATGCTTCTTTACATTACAATAAAACACTTAATGAAGGCATTGTAGCATTACCAGAGTAAACTAGTATCAGATTATTGGGTGATGTAGCTCCTAAGGTGAGCACAACAGAAATAGAACTTGAGGCCAGGGTCCCAGTTAAACTTAGGGACAGTTCATACAGCCAAACCTGCATAGATAGTCTTCAACCCGTTGTTTATTTTCATGATTGAAGAATGCATAATCTCATTTAATGTTTTTCCTCATCTCCCAAGGGGGGAAAAAAAAAAAAAGAAAAACAACAAGAAAACAAACACCAAACCAAAACACACACATATTAATGCGTTATGAGCACAAACCAGTACTACATGCCTGAGCTTATATGCATGTTCCACATAAACACCTGCTGTTTTGGGTGGTTGCTTTGACTGCCTATGACAAACTATATTTAACATGCACCTGTGCTTTTCACCTGTCCTCCTCCAAATAATTCAACCTACAAGGATTGATCTTAAACACACAGAAGAATTCCAATCGCTATAATTTTAATTAATTCATTACTTTCATTCTACTGGTAAAATTCTCAATTTTTTTCCAACTCTCTCAAGACTAAAAGCAACAAATCTCAAAATACGTCTTCATAAAACCCAAGTCCACTAATTCATTAGAAATGTAACTTCTGATGTATGAGAAATGGAAGTAGGCGCTTAAAGTATTCACTCAAATTAAAATACTTGTCTTTCTAAACCATATTAACTCTTGCACCTGCATTTGGAAGACATAAAATTTATATATTTTTCTGCTTTTAAAAATATCTAGAAAGCTATTTAACATCATATTTAACAGAGAACAAGTTTTAGATGTGACCTCCAAGGCTGATACTATTTAGGAATGAGGGAAAGTACTGCAGAATATTTCTGAAGTATCTTACCTAAATGACATGGATATTTGTACTGAATACATGATACAACATAAAGTTGCATTCTGTTCTTCAAGGGTGTATTTTATTTCCAAATATAAAATAATACCACCACTCTAAACTGTCAGTGCAATTTCACACATCAGTAGCGTGTTTTAATGATGGTTTTGGCTCATTCAAGACATACATAAAAACAACTAATTTGAGTGTTGTTTTAGTAAATCTGAAAGAACCCCTTTAACACTGAGATTTCTAGAACTATCTTCACCTGACCTCAGTGCTTAACAAACTTCACACAGAGTAAATAGCAGCAGTAAATGCTAAAGAATCATAAGAATTAATACTCCAGTACAGCAACTACGTTCAGTTTTGTTTCTAAGTTTCTAATGCTCCCAGGATTTTAAGAAGATTATACTTTCAAGTGACACTGTCTACTTGGAATCCAGTCAATTTAAAAAGAAGCAAAATGGATTTACATTCATTTCGCATTCCTCAGCTATCCTAATCCTTCTGACAATTTTTACAGTTTTAAGAACCTGGCTGTGATAGAAGCAGCAAAGTAACTACTCTCAGAAGATGACAAAGTAAACAGATAAACACAATTTATTTCCTTGAAACTTCCTTGCTTGTACTAATACTGGATAAAATATTTCTTGACAAAACCTTGATTACTATGTTGATGAACATTTACATAATTTTTTTTAACCAAATTATTATAAAAAGCACATGCACTCTGGAAAGACAAAGGGAAAACTTTTTTTTTTCCCTCTTTCAGAGTGGAACAAATTACATCTTCTAAAAATTGAATGTCAATGGCTGGAAGCCCAAATCTGTTTCATCTTTCAGCATAAGGACAGGAAGTAAGGTCACTGTCAGCTTCTAATTGAAAACATCTTCAAACCAGACTTCTGCTCTAGATCAGGATTTTGTTCTGTGACATGCAATTTCTATCCCAATATATCACACAAGTTAGTCCCAATTCAGCACTAGCTCCAGTTTTAAATACAGACATCCACTGGAGAAGTTACCTAATCAGAACCCAGTGTGGTTGATAAACAACTGCCTGCCTCCTATTCAAAAAGTAACATGGTATTAGCCCAGAGGGGTCTGCTACATAAATGCTTGGAGCTTTGTCTCCAAATAATGCTGAACTAAATCATTGTGGCTTTGTGGCTGAGCAGTGCTCACTGCAATTTGCATACATGATGTGGAATTTATTTACAATAGAATTACGAGCCACAGGAAAAGGTGAGACAGGCTCAACGTCTAATTGAGTTCACACCCAACTAGAAGGAGAATAAACAGTCCCTGCACCACCCTGCAGTATCAAACAATTGCCTTTAAATGAGGAAAGAACTTTTACTCAGAGTATCCACAAACTAGTTCCATACACTACTGGCTGGGGAGCAGACAAAAGGAAACCCTTCTTCTCGTGTACGAAATGATACCAGTTTGATTTTCTTATTCAGTATGAAAACACTCAATAGGAAATTCAGTCCAAAATGGTGTGAATTAAGAAAAAATGGGCTGAAAACAAAATCTGTAAATTGTACCAGTACTAAAGAAAAAACATCTTTATCTGTATTGTCTACCTGTCCTATGTGACCATTTATTTTCAGGTGCATGTACAGTTTTCAAATATATCTTACCAGGCACCTGAGAGTTTTCTACTAAAACTGAGCCCAGCTACCCCTGTAGAAAATGCCCTATACCAAGTGCCTCAGTTTCTTCTGCTTAGCTCTAGGGCAAGCTCTAAAGTGAGGATGCTCAAGTCAAATACACAGGGGAGCCACGAAAACCTCTAACTTACCAATATCAAGCAGCTCTCTTCTTACCACAGCACTTTCAACTAAGCCTTCCACCATCAATACCCTAATTCATATTCCCAATTTCACCTACTCCTAGTAGCTCCAGCCCCTAGTGTTATCTTTGTTGTTCCTTGTTTCAATATGCTCCTGATCAAAATTCCTATCCACCCTCTCTCATCCTGCCATACCAACCGATTTCAGACCAAGAGTACAAAGACAGCTCTCCACTGCCTTGACAGTCCAGAAAAGCTTTGTCAGGAAACACTTGCTGCAGAGCTGAGCAGCACTGCACGCGCCTGAGCGGAGGCCAGCAAGCGCACAGCTCTGGCCAGGATGTACGTGCTGCTCTCCCAGTGGCTGCCACTCCAGTCAGGAACCTCAGCCACTTCCCAGTCACCAGGTGAGTCACCCGCTGTCTCTCAGCTATCGAAGAACAGAAGCTTTGCATTCACCCTTCAACCCAGACCCCAGCCACGTGCTGCAGTGGCTGGCGGTACGTACAACACAGGCAACTGAAAGATTTGGTCTAGTGCTATTTATTTGCTCAGTCTCCCAACTACCTTGCATCACTTAGGACCTCTTCCTTCCACCATCTCTCCCTTCCCTAAGGCAAGGGTAAATCCTAAATTCTGTGCCCAGACGAACAAGTTCCTAGCCTGCCCAACTATACATTTCATAGAAATATCAGTAAAGTGTTTTGAGCACTAATACTACCTCCCTTTCACAGAATCACAGAATCATATAGGTTGGAAAAGACCTTTAAGATCACCGAGTCCAACCGTAAACCTAACACTACCAAGACCACCACTACACCATGTCCCTAAGCACCTCATCCAAACGGCTTTTAAATACCTCCAGGGATGGCGACTCAACCACTTCCCTGGGCAGCCTGTTCCAATGCTTGATAACCCTTTCAGTGAAGTAAAATTTCCTAATATCCAGTCTAAACCTCCCCTGGTGCAACTTGAGGCCATTTCCTCTTGTCCTATCACTTGTTACCTGGGAGAAGAGACCGACCCCCACCTCTCTACAACCTCCTTTCAGGCAGTTGTAGAGAGCCATAAGGTCTCCCCTCTGCCTCCACTTCTCCAGGCTAAACAACCCCAGTTCCCCCAGCCGCTCCCCATAAGACTTCTGCTCCAGACCCTTCACCACCTTCATTGCCCTTCTCTGGACACACTCCAGCACCTCAATGTCTCTCTTGTAGTAAGGGACCCAAAACTGAACACAGGATTCGAGGTGCGGCCTCACCAGTGCTGAGTACAGGGGCACGATCACTTCCCTAGTCCTGCTGGCCACGCTATTTTTGATACAAGCCAGGATGCCATTGGCTTTCTTGGCCACCTGGGCACACTGCTGGCTCATATTCAGGCTGCTGTCAACCAACACCCCCAGGTCCTTCTCTGCCAGGCAGCTTTCCAGCCACTCTTCCCCAAGCCCGCAGCGTTGCATGGGGTTGCTGTGGCCCAAGTGCAGGACCTTGCACTTGGCCTTGTTAAACCTCATACAATTGACCTCGGCCCATCGATCCAGCCTGTCCAGGTCCCTCTGCAGAGCCTTCCTACCCTCCAGCAGATCAACACTCCCGCACAACTTGGTGTTGTCTGCAAACTTACTGAGGGTGCACTCGATCCCTTCGTCCAGATCATTGACAAAGATATTAAATAGAACTGGCCCCAACACAGAGCCCTGGGGAACACCACTTGTGACTGGCCGCCAACTGGAGTAAACTCCATTCACCACCACTCTTTGGGCCTGGCCATCCAGCCAGTTCTTAACCCAGCAAAGAGTACACCCATCCAAGCCACAAGCAGCCAGTTTCTCCAGGAGAATGCTGTGGGAAACTGTGTTTCCATCCCACCTGTTAGATATACAAATGCTAATAATTCAGTTGATGAATAAAGATAACACACACAGAATCACATCCACACCATTTACTTGTACCTGTCCTCTCAGTGATAATCTATGCAGTATTATAAAATGCTTAAGAAACTGAACTTGCACAGAGACTAACTTAAAAAATTAGTGCACTCCTCCCACCCATTATTACTAAGGATAAAGTCACTATAGCAAGGATTACAAAATATTCTTTGAAACCTTACAAAACTGTTAAGCCTAAAATCATTCAACAGTTAGGAAGTGTCATTACTAAGGCTACCTATGAAATCCTCATTCATTTATGCAGAGGAAAGCTATTATGACACAGTATTTAACTATACAACCACAGATTGTTTCTTCACTTGTACAGCACACCAAAGTTTTCAGTAATGAAGAGATATTGGCCCCAATGTTGCACATCTGCACATAAATTACATTATTTGTAGAATCTCACAAAAACAGAATTGCAAAATATTTCAGGAGGTCATCTACTCCATCCTTCTACACCACTGTGGAATCACTGTTGCAATCCACTTCTGTTAGATCATTATACAAGCTGTTCTTACAACTCCGGTGACAGATTACATTAATGCTCCAAACCATGTATTTCAGGGTTTCATTATCCCCACTGTTTAGAAAGATCAGCAGTTAGAAAACCTGTCTTTGTTCACTGCAATTCAAATCTTTTACTTCTTTTCTTACTCAACACGAACAACTGCTTATTACACTTCTCTTTGTCTTTGTCCTGGTTTCAGCTGAGATAGAGTTAATTTTCTTTATAGTGGCTGGTATGGGGCTATGTTTTGGATTTGTGCTGAAAACAGTGTTGATAATACAGAGATGTTTTAGTTGTTGCTGCACTAGTCAAGGACTTTTCAGCTTCCCGTGCTCTGCCAAGTGCAGAAGAAGTTGGGAGGGGACACAGCCAGGACAGTTGATCCAAACTGACCAAAGGGCTATTCCATACCACATGACGTCATGCTCAGTATATAAAGCTGGGGAAGAAGGAGGAAGGGGGGACATTTGGAGTGATGGCTTTTGTCTTCCCAAGTAACCATTACACGTGATGGAGCCCTGCTTTCCTGGAGATGGCTGAACACCTGCCTGCCCATGGGAAGTAGTAAATTAATTCCTTGCTTTGCTTCGCTTGCGTGCGCAGCTTTTGCTTTACCTATTAAACTGTTTTTATCTCAACCCTCGAGTTTTCTTACTTTTGCTCTTCCGATTCTCTCCCCCATCCCAAGGGGGGGGGGGGGGGGGGGGGGGAGTGAGCGAGTGGCTGCATGGTGCTTAGCTGCCGGCTGGGGCTAAACCACAACAGTCTTTTATATGTTTGAATAAAGTCATGTCCACCAGTTTTTTTTGTTCTAGATTAGGCAACCCCAATATTGTCTTCCTTGAAGGACAAGGTCCCATACTAGACAGAGCACTCCAGCTGGAGCACTGAAGAGAATGAACGCATTATTACACAGGATATGCCAAAGACCATAACCCATGTGTTCATGAGATCCAGCACCACTGTGATCTTGTTGAATCACATTCTGTTTGTGATCCACGATAAACACTAGATCCCTTCATACAGCACTGTTGCATTGCCTATTCCCCATCCTACGGCTGTGCAGGTTTTCAGCCCCTTCAGTACGATACTATCATGCACTTGCCTTACTGAAAAGCATCTGGATTTTCAGGGCCTTCTTTTACTATGTTTCCAGCATTCCTCCCTCCTCCTCATCCTACTTGCTGATGAATTTTAGCCTCTTACCTCTATTTCAATCCACAAGACCAGACACACCGTCTTGACCAGAGGCCTAAAGCCAATTCAAAATTCTATACAGGGAATTAATTCATAGAAGCCTCTCTAAATCACAGGGGAGAATGGAAGAGGACTAAAAGGATTAGAAAACAGTTTGTGCATTAAGAACAAGCAGGCAGGGGATGTAGGCTGAAACTGCTAAAACTGAAAGTGAGCAACAAACATCAGCAACCACAAATATGAGTTCTTTTTATGAAGATTTGATTTAAAAAAATATCAGACAAAATCCTACTACACTTTGATACAGCACAGTACATCTTCCCATCTACAAGGCTAGTTAACTCTCACTAAAAAAGTCTTCATATGGTAAATGCATACTGTTACACCACTACCTGCTACTTTCTATTTGCTTACAAATAGTTTATTTCTTACACTTCTGTAGATTCAAGTGCAGTAGACTGGTTTAGGACAGTAAAGATCCAGTGGATGATAAAGACAAAAGTCTTTGGCTTTCTGATGAACTTTTCTTTTGTGCTCACTGTTATTGCATCTGAACATTTTATATTATTTTGAAAATCAAACAAGAAATTACATCTAAGAAATTACATTTTACAAATGGTGAAACTAAGAAACAAGGTCAAATTCTGAGTGCCTAATTTGAAACATTAATGAGTATTTAGAATTAAAGACACAACATCTATTCAAGAACTCCTCCCCTTGACTTCTTTGGCAGCTGTAAGCACTCAGCATTTCTGCAACACAGATCCCAGAGGTCTCACGTCCAGTAAAGGAGGAACACACAGCTAGTGACCACCTGTGGGAAGCTTGGTTTAAGCAATTCACTCACATCCCTGAAACTCTGCAACAGCAATACAATTCAATTGTCTAGGACAGCATTTAATTACATTAACAGTGAAACCTTTATTCAAACTTCCCTGTCCTCCGCCTCATTCATTTCACACCTTTGAACATCTGCTATAAAAGGAGCAAGAGTCCTGCAAATAACTTCTTCATTTGCTATCCAACACCCATTTCTCCCCAGAGCAGGATCAGTTTTGTACACTGAATGGGATGAGGGTCCTGTCTGCATGTGGGTATATGTATGTACAGATATTTATGTGGAGGTGCCTATATAGCTATAAATACTATCTATATGGATATACATTTTGTGATCATGTGGGTATAGTTGTACCATAACTTACAGGCACAGAAGGAGTTTAAAATTGTACAGGTTATTGTAACGTCAATATTTCCAACTTGCTGATTTTTGCCTTTACAGTCTTCATATGCCACTACAATTTTTGTGGAGGAAGTTTTCCAGTTTTTAAAACAAACTCTGAAAAACACTTCTGTCACAAGGCTGAAACATGCGTGTTCATGAAATGTTCAAGGAGTAGCAGCAGATTATCATGCTCCTGGCTAAGAGGAGAAAAGGGCCAACACTCTGAAGCCCTGGGTTCTGCCAAATTCTGGAGGTGTCCCAGAGCAGCAGGCACATGCGTCCCTGTTCCTAAATTCCAAGCTTGATTCTTCCAGCCACATCTCTTCCAGTCTTGTCCCAGTCCCTTACCTTTCCTACTTCTGATTCTTCCTATCAACACTATTTTTTGGAAGTTTATTTTCCTTTTTTAAACCAAGTCCATCTGTGTTTCCCAGTGTGCTCATCCTACTACCAGGCTGCACTACTTATTTCTTCTAGGATTAATTTCTGCATTGCAGTTTCCCTCACCCACATTCCTATTTCCCACTCCTGACTATGTCTTGCCTCCTAGTCTTCATGCCCTGCCAGTTTGTTTCTTTCATCTCACAAACCCTCTTGCAATTCGTGTGTTTCTTCCCCTCCTATAACTCCCAGGTTTCTGCACACATCTCATCAATGAGCAGAACAGCCATTGGAAAAGATCCATAGACCCTTCTCTCACTCCTGCTGCTTAACTAAATCCAAGTCCCAGTCTGGCTCCTTCTAAAAGCCTTCTCTCCATTTTCCCTCTTGGGCCTACACCACACAACACTGCACCACAAGGTAGATGCCCAAGTTACCCTAAAGAAAGTAAAACACTCCATTACATAGCACAGACACATCCTTAAACGCAAGGCAGGCAGGTGCTAGTTCTCAGTCCTAAAGCTCAATCCAGTCCCACTTCTGGAGCAGTTTAGATAGACTTTCACAGGTAAATCCAATCTTTCACATATCATTTTGGGCTATAGGAAGCATGCGTAGTATGTCTGCCCGGGTGGCACGCATACCCCCGGTCAATATGAATAGGTAGGTGAGGTTCCATAAGAATAGGATATATCCAAGTTTTAGCAGACAAAATAATGCATCATCTCTATCATAGCCATGTGTGCCTAAATTCGGTTGTTACAAGCTTTTGAAAAAAATCACTTTCAAAGCAGCAGCAGAGAAAACATCCCCTTCAGAGCAGACACAATCTGCCAAAGTTTTAACTTCATGCTCCAAAGCATAAGGGTATTAAAGTTGTTCAGAAAAGAAGCTGGCAGAACTCAAAGCAGAAACCATTGTTTTCCTCTTGCCTCAACATGAAAAGTAGCTGAACTCTTTCAACTGACATTTTGCAAAGAAAAAAGCTTCAGCCCATGGCAAAATGCACAATTTATAAAATTTCAACTGAAACAGTTAAGTTTGTTATCAACTATGCTGCAAAGCAGTAATATTTCTTACAAGCATCTTACAACATCTTACAGCTTTAATAAAAGCTAGCACAATCAGCCCAGTCTACCATTTTCCAGTATTTATTCTGTGCATTTTACATGCAATTAATTACACTGATGTAATCAGTGACATGACTACTGATGGTGAGCTCTATCTTTTCCCCAGATCATGTGTTAGGAAGAAGACACCACTAATCCATTGCTCTTATGAAAGGTTTTCCCTTAGTCTTCCAAAACAGCTGTCTCCAATAACATCAACAGCTGAAAACACAGCACATATAGGGAGTGTCAACTGAATTTGTTATTGAGCTCATGTGTGTTTAGCAACCACTAAAGAAAAGCACAGAAATATATGACTTTTAAAGGGATAAAAAAAGACATCATATCATGCAACTCCAGAGTGCAAAACTGGCTGTACTGACAAGGACTCCGTGATTCTTATGTGATTCTTATACATAAGCCAAAAAAGAAATTAAGTCTGCGTTGTTCATTTAATGCTACCATTTGACTTTGGGGTTCTAAGACAAAATTTAAAAGACAGCTTGTGCTATTTCCTTATACATAGGTTCCCACGACACACTTTATTAAATAAACTCTTATGCAGTTAGTGTTATTCATACTGTATGCCACAATGGGCCAGGCTGGAGACACAGTAGTAGTTAAGGACATCATCCATAATAACTCTTACGCAATTAGTGTTATTCATACTGTACACCACAATGGGCAAGGCTAGAGACTCACTGGTAGTTTAGGACATCATCCATAAACAGATTTACTTTCAAATGAAGGAAAGCCATGTCTCCCACAGCTGAAGTGAGAGTGTATTATTAAGAAGCCTATTTTGCTTCACTTCTCTCCCAAGCAACTCCCCCCACACACACATTCTGAATTGGGAAATAAGAACTGGGTTGTCAGAACCTGCCACTTACCAGAATCGTCAGCTTCCCAAGACCTCTTGGAAAAGATTTGTGCTGCAGCAAGAATCACTGCTCTTTAATGTGTCCAGTGCCTGAAATCTATTACCCAAGGTAGGTGAAAGCTGTTAGAGCCTACTTTGTTAAAGGCATGCTATATTTCAAGTCTCTGCCCTGCCTGAGAAATCTAAGACCTTGCTTCACAGAAAAAAAATGTCACTCACAAAACAGACACAACTGAACAAAAAGCTGCACTGTCCACTAGCTTGTTTAGCATTCTAACTGCTTGAAAGAACATGCAAACAAAAACCACATTTCCTCTGGCAAGATTGCAAGTGTAGCTTGTAGACACGAGGCTGACAAATAAAGCAAGCACAGCATAGAAAGCAGTCTTAAAGGGAATCCTCCAACCATATGGGTCTTCTGTGAAAATGAACTGGAAGCAAGCTTGACAAGCTCAACTGGCCACAAGAGACATGATGCCAACTCAAGTGTCTGCAGCACACTCATGCAATTAAGTTGGATAAACAATATCCTGCAACTGTCCCATAAGGCAGCTACATCTGATTCCTTGCTTGACCTCCACAACTTGTCTTTAGTCCTTGAGTCTCTGAGGAGACTCACTGCAGGCTTTTCTGAGTCCAGTACATAGCTCCCCTCTCTCCCATGAAAACAGCGCAGGAAGACAAGATAAATCCTCCTGATTGTCAGTGTGGGAGCTGCACAGATTGTGCAATGAAACAAAAGCAAAAACACAGCCTGGGCTGAGCAGTAAGGCATTCACAGAGCCTGACCAAAGCCCTAGTTCACAGAGGTGCTCAAATGTGTACCCACCTTTAGCACACTAGCAGCCTATCCACATACTAAGAGTTCAGCATCTGCTTAATTGTGGAAGCTGAAGCCCTGATTCAGCGACATGTGACTTCAGTGGGAGCTGGATCAAGCATTCCAAAATCCAAGTTGATTTACTACTTAATTTTCTTAAGTACTGACATTCACTTTGCTACTTCAACTGCAAGCAAGTGGCTGTAACAGCCATTCCACTCTTACTATATGCCTCTTCTGTATAACTCAAAGCTGTAGAAGTTTGCTCTTGCTGTTCCTAAACTGGTCAAGACCAAATGGCACTGAAAAGCAAATGAACTGCACCCGAGAGAGCTACTCAGGGAGCTGTAAATCTATTGAGCAATTAAGCGAATGTTGTCCAAGCCTACCGCATATGACCAGCACACGTCTCTTCTGTTTCACACCACCCATACCATCAAAACATTTCAAGGCTAAAGAAAAGATTAGGATAAAGGCTGTGTCCTAATTTTTTAAACAGTATGGGCCCAAGACTCCTGATTTTCCCCAAAATCAGACTCCTGTCATGCTTTTTAATAAAGCATTTCACCTTAACCAAAAAGGAACAGAGTATTCTTGTTCTCTGCAACCTACAGTCTTTAAATCTCTGCAATCAATGGACCATTTCTAAGAAGTCTATGAAAAGCATCCTCTGAAAAGCAAGTTTGCTCTCAGTGTGCTAAAGTTTATTGTACATGATTCACATGCCCGGTGGAAAGAGAAAAGGTAGAGGACTCACAAATCAAAACAGCTTGAAGGCTCCTGCCCTAGACTGTGAGCAGGAAAGCATCGCTTTGGGCAAGATCCGTTGTCTCCGAGTCCTCTCTTCCAGCAGCCCAAACACTGGCTAAGTTACACAATACTTCTACTGCTGTTTTTAAGTTATACAAGAATGCACAGCAATCACACAAAAGTTTACAGAACTCCACAGTAATGTTTAATTAAGAACTACTAAGTATTAGACAAACAACTAAAACAGAAGCTTTCACTGACTTACTGTGAAAATCTAGAAAAAGAAACCCAGCCATTCTATTAACCTCAAAGAGGCAAAAAAAACCCAAGCAAATCTCCAACTTATGAACCTACTGCTTTGCCTTCTCCTATTTGTATGCAAAGCCTGTTCTATTTAAGAAAGAGAATCTCTGAAGCTTACTAGAAATTATCAACTTTCACATTGGCTGGAAATGGAACATCTCTTGTTGGCTACGAAGGGAGCTGGAGCATAGCGTAACTTCCCTGAAAAGCTAACCAGTCACCACCGTAACACAATACTTTCTGAAGTGGAAATAAAGCATTATGAAAAAGATAAGCATGTTTTATAACACCAAGGATTCTTAAGCACCCAACAATAATCACCACGATTCTTGTGTTTAAATAAGAGAGTCAACAGTGGTTGGTCCACTTCATGAAATAGGTTGATGCAGGTTCTTATCGCTTCTTACCACTTATCAATGACTTACTGATGTTGATAAAAATGTATTACCTTATACCTGTTACCTACCAAAAAGAAAACCTATAGTTACAGCAAAATTGTCCCTTTCTATGAAATGTTGTTGCATTTTTTCTAAAAAAGTATTAAAGATGAACCAAGAAGTGCTACGGGAGCAGAACCAAATGAGACGTCTTTGTGATTAAACTGTCTGCTTAACTACAGACTAATTTTGATGTCTAGAGCCACTAGAGAAAAGAAGAGAGGAAAAAAGGGGGTCACTCATTCCTGGCTATTCTGAAATACCTACTGAACACACCACCCTCTGGAGCCCGAACAGTTCTCTCCACACACAAGTCATGCCACGGGTGTGCTTGGGAAGCAGCGTTTCGAGGGGCTCTGATGCTTCCTAACTCGAAAAGCGACAGGAGAACCAGGCTGCCCTGCACCCCGCAGGTGCTACCACCGCCTGACAGACGGCACCCCACCCCAAACGCGCCGGGCACTCCGAGGGCCGCAGCCGGGGAGCGGGCGCTGGGACCACAACTCCGGGCGACCACCGGCCGGACATCCCACACACCCGAAACACCGCGTCCCCCGGGAGGTCTGGGACACCAACACCCCTCCCCACACCGGTTCTCTCCTCCGCTTCCACGGGAGGGGTCCCAGTCCCTCCCCGCGCGTCGGGGCTGCCCACGGCCGCAGGCCGGAGCGGACGCGCTTTGGCTGCGAACAATGCGCGCGTTTTCTGGCGGAGCTCCCCAGCAGCGCCGCGCGCAGAGGCGGCCCCCGCCCGCGGGCACCGCCGCATTGTTACCGGCGCTGCCCCCCCCGCACGCGCCCGCTAACGGACGCCGGCGCGCGGGGACAGCTGCCCTCAGCAGCGGCGGCCGACCCCCCCCTCACGGCCCGGCCCCGGCCCGGCACACCTGCCGCCGCCCGGCCGGCCCCGCGGGCCCCCTTTGTTCCCTTACCTGCGGCGGGCGAGCCCCGCAGCGCCGGCACGGCGAGCAGCAGCGGCAGCAGGGCGGGCAGCGCCGGCCGCCACCGCGCTGCGGCCGCCGAGGCCACCACGAAGCGTGTCATCCCCTCCATGGCACGGCACAGCACGGCACGGCACGCCGCGGCCCGGCGTCAAGTCATCGCGGCGCCCCGCGTCCCACCCCCCGCGGGCTGAAAGCGCTGGGCGGGCTCGGCGGCTCCTCCCGGGCGCACCCACCGCCGGCAGGGCTGGGACGCCCGGGAGCGGGGGGCCGCCGCAGCCCCCCCCTCCCCACGCCCACCCCGCGAGGACTCTTCACGGGGGCAGCGCCGCGGCGCCAGCCGCCTCCCAGAAGCGGCGGGGCGGGAGCGGGGCAGCGGCGCCCCGCAGGGCCCGCGAGAGGCTCGGTCCGGGCCCCGAGCGGGGGGAGGCGGAGGGGAAGCCCCCACGCTGCGGGGCAGCGGGGCTCCTCGGCCGGGCAGGCGGCTACGGCCCTTCACGTGGGAGGCGGCGGCAGCCCCGACCCGGCCGCCCGGCGCTCGCTCCCTCCCCGCCGGCGACGCGCTAACCCCGGCGGAGGCCGGCCCGCGGCGGCAGCGAGCGCAGCGGGACCGCCCGCCACCTGCGTGCGCCCCGCCGTCCGCGTCTGCGCGGGGGCGCGCCCGCCCCGCCCCCTCCGCCGCGCGCGGGCGGGGGCGGGGGCGGCGGGGAGGGGAGGAGCCAAGGCCCCCGCCCCGCTCCCCGGGGGGAGCTGTGAGGGGCGGGGCGGGGCGCCGGCAGCAGGCCCCGCCCCCGCCCGTGGGACCCGGCCGCCCGCCCCTCCCTCCCTCCCTCCCTCCCTCCCGCCGCCGCCCGCCCTCCGTCCCTCGCTCGCTCGCTACCTCCCTCCCGCCGCCCGCCCTCCGTCCCTCGCTCCCTCCCTCCCGACGCACCCCATCGCCTCGCCGTTGACCCCTCGCGTGCTCGTGCCTCGCCCCCCTGCACGCGCAGCCCGGGAAGGGGCGGGGGTCACCCAACGGCCGTCCCCCGCGGGGGCGGCGGGAAGTGCTGAGGGCCCGGTTGGCTCCTCGCTGGCTCCCGGTACGTGCTCCGTGATCGGGGCGGCCCCAGGGCCCGCTCCTGGTTTGCGGGGCAGGTTCCCGACTTCGCTCCCCCACGGCGGAGCGAGGCCGGGGGGCTGGTGGCTCCGTCCCTCAGCCCGCTGGCCAGGCCCGGCGGTGCCCGGGGACAGGCCCTCGCTTCCCGCAGGCTGCGCAGGGGTTTTGGGGCAGAAACAACTAACAAATGTCCGAGCAGAAAAGGAGAAGGCGCAGCAATGACAGGGCATCCACGCAGCATTGGTGTTGCTCCAGGGGATCAAAGGAAAAAAGGCCGGGGGGACCCTTTCACCCCAGGGCTCCTCCTGAGCCTGGCTCTCCTCAGGAGCACAGGTGAGTCCGGCGCTCACCCGGGAGCGCCAGCAACAGCTGGGAAAAGGTCCCACCAGAAAGTAGAGATGGCCTCACCTCATTTCCAGCTGTACTCCCAATAAAACAGGCTAATAGTACATCAGGGGGCTTCCTAACGCTGTTCTCGGCACACCTTGCTCCCAAAGAAGGATGGAAGGAGTGAAGGATTCCTTTTGCTGGCACGCAGGAATAAAGCAATACCTATAAGCTTTATCTCACGCAATGCACATCACAACATAGTATCACACAGACAGCGAAGGAAAATAGTGCGTGGCAGAGCCTTGGCAATGTAAATAAGCAAAGCTGCAATCAGCCAAACTACATCAGCTGAAGATGTGGCTCAATATAGACACGGCGAGTAAGGGGGGGGGGAGGGGTGTGAAATCTGAAAAACCTACTGGGCTTAGGTTAGACATTTTCAGGGTCAAAAAGTCCATGGATGTCCTGTCTTTGGCGAGGTGTCAAAGGCAATCACTATGGTGAGTACTTCAGGCCTTCTAGCACAAGACCTGTACTTTCATTCTGAAAGTCTCGGTCCGTACGATATAATTTTCTTTCATTTTGTACAGTGGAGAGATGTTTCACAGAAAATTTCATGGGTGATTACAACCTATATCTTAAAATGAAACTTAAAATCTAAGCTATATCATCCCATGCAAAGATGTTAGACATTGCAAAAAGAAGATGACAGTGTGACCAAAAAAACCCTTAGTTTTTGAAACATCTAACAAAAACCAAATGCAGAAAAACTTGCATAATGCCCGCCCTTTTTTTTTTTTTTACCTGAGCAAATAACAAAAAAAAAATCAGGGCCTGGGGATTGTTTCTGTTATATTAAATTGCTGATGGAGAGAAGTATGTCTTTGATGCTCCTTTGTATTTACTGAAAAAATTGAGATTTCTGTTTCCCAAAATTAGGAATCAAACAGCTAATTTTTTTTTTTTTTTGCTACTTGCCAGTCCCCTGAAAACAGCACAGCTCGAAAGAGTGCTCTTTAGCGTTTTCTTATAACTTCGTACCCACCATTAGTGGATACGCACCATGTCAGGTACTTCCTTGCTTCCACCTCTTTCAGCTTCTCTTGTCCTCCCCAACCTCTTTTGCAGATCTACAGTGCAGGCTAAACAATAGCCACCAAAAGCTTAAAAAAACCCGCTTCGTTCCAACATGCCTTCATTGTAAGCAGTGGTGCGCACCCGTGTTTGGCATTGGAGTGTGCAGTTACATACTCCTTCTGTTTGTAAAATGTGGTTTTCCTTTTCTTTTAATAAGCTAGCCCTCAGAAGTACTCAGTAAGTGAAGAGGAATCCATCCCTGCTTCAGGCTCGGTGGGAGCTTTGGCAGTTAAGACCCTTGAAATACTTAATTTCAAAACATATTTCAGATGCTGCCTATCATCTCCTTCGTTGAAAGATACTACATTACATTGTTGTCCTAACGGTGCCTCTAGTAACAAAGCACATAAGGCTGCCTGTAGTACATTTCAGATTGCCTGTAGATAATTTGTTTCACCGAGATCCAAAGGTAACTTCCCAGACTAAAGCGTGAGACAACTTCTCTCACATTTCTGAGATGCTATCCATAATGAAATCCACCGCAACTGCTAACTCATTCACTGTCTCAGCTAACACGATTTCCTGCTCCAGTTCCCAGAGTTCAGTTGACGAATATAATCTTCCTATCTTGTGTTTGGGTTCATGTTCCCCAGTTTCTGTGTCTGTTCAGACTGAACTGGTATTTATGTTATTTCCCCACTTCCCGGGCTAATTTAAGAACTGTCACATTTGATCGCATATTCTCTATTCCCTTGCAATTTCACACGTTCCACCAGACACCTCCAAATTAAACTCCCGTTGTTAAATAACAACCGGCATTGAAAGAGGAGCTGCAAGGCAGCTACCCTTATGCTACAGTTCACCCTCTGCTGTAGTCTGCTGTTTCCCAGAAGGTGCGAAGGAATTTCACTAGTCACATATGATCCTCTGTCCTGCTTAGCTTCCTCTTTCACTGGAGCCACACTTCGGGGCGATGCTTTTGCAGTTGTAGCTCCTACTTGCCTTAGTGATTGCGTTAACTTTAGTATCTTTGTACTGTTGTTTAGTTCCTTTAATCCTTTTTGCAGTCCTCTTTAGTCCCCCTTCTTCCTGGAAAGCCTCGTCATGTGGCAACCTGATTGACATTGACCTCACCCATTTGTCTTGATGAACCAGGGCAGGAGTTACCCATATGTATTTGGCATCTTTGTGGCAGCAGACTCACAACGATTTTATGACCAACTACAGGGGTTTTTTTCTCCAGCTTTCCTTTATATAGCCTGCAGCTATTTCTTCAGTATACTTCTCCTCATCTACCAGAAAGTCCTGAGTACAGCAGGAATCCTGACAAAGGACAGATTTTTTGGTTACAGCTTCAAGCACGTCTCAGCCTGTACTTCCCTTTGTGCTTTCCCCAGGAATTCTTCAGGCTGTGTCAGTGCACCCTCACCACCTTCTCTCGCTCTGGTCCTTTTCACCTATTGCAGTTGCACAGATAAAAGGTGCTACAGAATAAACAGCAAGAACTTCACTCAGATATCCTTTGAAGGGATGACAGGCTGGGATTTGTGGTGGAGGCTGTGTTTTTCCTTTCCCTTTGGAACAGCAAAAAAACCCCCCACCTTACATGCTTCTAATTAAGTATCTTAAGTCAGGATGATGGTCATTTATAATAGCATTACAATTTTTTAAAAAAGTAAGGAGCTATAGGAGACTTCAGATTCCACTAAAACAGAAACCTGAAAAAATATGGCAAATTTTGCGAGGACATTCCATTTCCAGGCCGGAAATCCTGGAATCTGTGGCTCTCACAGGCTTCCCTACATTGTCACTTGCAAAATCACAAAGTGAAACTAGCTATAATTTTATCTATGTTTTACTCTGCAGGTTGTAAATGCATTCATCACAAGAAGTAACTGAGTTGGAAGGTGAGAAATTCTCTTTCCTATGGTACTCTACTGTGGTCTTTGGTAGTACTGATCAAGATACTAGCTCCCCCTGCTTAAGGGGAGAGTAGAAGTAATCTTTTGTAACAGTGTGGCTCGCAAGGGTTATTTACTTACTGCTGAATGACTTCCCATTGCATATACGCCAGGAAGTTTTTGACATTACTGAGCTTTCCACTACAGTGACGGCTCCTCTGATTTATCACTGGGGCAAGACTGAGGATGCAAAAAAATCGAAGGCTGTGCAAAGTATGATTAGATTAATGATGACAGGCTCCACCTGGAAACCGAGAGCTTGTTTTGTGAAGGATGTAAGAGGGAAAAAGAACCTGCAACATTTTGGATAGAAACCTCACAAGTGAATACACACAGGGGGATATTTGGAAGCTGCAACCTCAGCAGTGGAAGCGAGCGCCCACACTGCAGTGACAGAAACAAGAGCGTCCTCAGAAGGCTCTTCATGGAAGCGCCCATTTCTTCTTGTTGCCCAGGTTTTGCTGGAAGGGAAGGTGTGAAATTAGACCCTCTTACAAACTGAAAGTACTTTCCAATCATCTTGCTTTTCATAGAGTATGTAATACCCAGATCTGGAAACCTGTTCCTCAAAACTGCACATCAAAACACCAGTTCAGAGGCACTGAAGTGAATCAGAGACCATCAGTGTTATTTCCAATGGAACCAGACAACTGCTCAGTAATTTAACTTTCAGTTATTACTGGTTTGCAACTCAGTCACCAGAGCTGCTGAAGACATTTTTTGCTTTAGTGAACAATATTTACATTAAAAAAAAACCCCAAACCCAGAAGTTTTTTCTCTTGCTCTTTTGCTGTTGCTAAAATTGTGAAGAAACTGATTTTTTTGTGAATGTTTCCAATTTGCTGAACTACCCATTGAAAAAACATTCAAAGGGAGAGGTTCTAGCTTGGCTGTGTGAAGACCTTCAGACAGTTCGTTACGCTATTCCCAATGCTCTCAGACATCTAGTTTTCTTCCCAACATTTGTGTCTAAGGGAACAGAGAGTGCTTTTTTTCATTACGATTTTTCTTTTACTCTCTGAAAGCTGTGTGCTATGGAAAGTTGCATGGCATGTGACATAAAAAAAGACTCAAACCATTTACAGATCAATACAGCCCAGTCTTATTGTGCACTTCCATTTTATTTCTGAACTCTCATATTTTGCTTGATCCAAACTAGTGCTCTAAGTTACTTCTGCCCTGCCCCTTTTAACTAGCTGATAAAGTACAGTAGCAACAGCTGCTGGCACCAGAAGAGGAAAGAGCCAACTTCAGAAGGCCAGACTAACAAAACAGATCAGTTTTGTTCTAGAAAGTACACAGAAGGTACTAGAAAGTATGCTTTCTAGGTTAAAAAGTGAAAGAAAAAAACCCCAAACTTCATTAGGGTATAGATTTTTGTACTTGTGTAGCTTAACAAGACAGTCCTGTATGGTCTCATGTTGTAACTCTATGAAGTGCAATATTGGGAACTGGCACCAGGAATGCCCACACAAATACCAGATTGTTCCTATGTAAAAAAGGAAAAAGGTGAGAGTTGCATGTCGCTGTGTTTTCAATTCTGAGCTTCTAAGCTGGGGAAATATACAGAGGTAACTCAGAGAAATAGCCTTTTATAAAAAGAGTAGAGGTGTCTAATAAATTGCTTTCTTCCACATTTTCCACTACAGATTTCTTTGAGACATTAGAGAGACTGGCCAAGTGCGTCTCTGTTTTGCTGAAAGGCTTCTCATCTTCTTGCAAATACCTCGGGCTGTCTGTTTAATCCAGTGCCTGGACTTCTGGCACTGGGTCTGCAACAAATGTCTCTGATATACAGCTTCATACTACTCTTCCTAAGAATGGTTACTTTGATTGCCTCCTCTGGCTCCTTCACTTTCACCACCTGCCAAAACCTTTTACCTCAAATTCCTGTCTCTTCAGTTCTTCTGAGGCAATGCATTAGAATAAATGGGCTTAGTGTTGTTCCTCCAGTGGAGAGGTATGTAGCTCTCTGATGGTCTTTTTTCCTTCATATCTGCAACCAATCCTGACCTTAACTATCGATTTTGTTCATAAAATATCATTTTATAGACATAGACATACCATATTCAGAAATTATTGCACTGCAGACATAGTTTGGTCTATCAAACTATCCTTCATCCTTATACACTGAACAACTGAAAATAATTCCATCTATACTTTGCTAACTTAGTACATTAAAAATAATGCATTTCAAGCTACTATAGCATTGATCATGACAGCAATTAGATTATATCTCTGTGTTATGGAGTGACACACAAAAATCAAGCAAGCCAGATCTTGTCTGTTGTAGTTTTGGAACTTAAGAGTAGTAAATTTCAAGTACAGTGAATTTACTATAAAATATCCTTGGTAATCCCATCTTAAGCAGAGTGCTCACTGAAAAGGTCACTTACACATACATCCATTAAACTCCTCCCACAAAACAGAATCAACAAACCTTCCTGCCACTTTATGCAATGTCAATAAATACTTCCAAAAAATATCCAGACCTTGCAAAATCCTCCCTCACATCTGTTTCCAATCATCACTTCATAATTCAGGGTACATCTCCCATTCCGGAAACCATTTGGACTTCATATAAAAAGATAAGGCTTCCTCCTGTCTGGCCCAGTTATAGTTTGTTCCAAAGATTAATCAAATGCTTTCCTAATTTATATAATCAACAAGGCAGATAGGTATGTTTTGCAGACTCAAGGATCAGTGTTTTTTGGAAAGTAAGGATAACTAAAACAGGCAATCAGTAGATGCTTTGCCAGATTTTGGTAGGAGCAGCTGGAATGAACACTTTCAAAATCTTGCCCATGACATTCACCTCCAGTGAGCTTTTGCTCCTGCTGACAGATGCTAGTAGCTTGATCTTCCTGAGAGAAATGCTTTAACAGCCCTTTTCCCTCCCTCAAATCTACTTTGGTTTCCTACTGCTAATGGTTTCTGGTCCCTCTAGAAGTTACAACCCCAGGCTCCCTCCCATTCAATACCTGTCACAAAATACCTATACTTCTGTTCTCTACTCTTTTTTCTTCATTCACATTTGTCTTCCTGCAGTCTTCCCGCCTTTATGTCACCACAAAGACCTTTTCTCCCCATGTTGCTTGCCTGTCTCTCAGTGAAATGTCACCATCCAGATCTCTGTAAAGCAAGAAACTTACTTTATATGACTCTACTTGGGGCCCAAATTGCGTAATTCCTAAACCATGTTTCACATTATTTTCTTCAACCAGCATTGTCCCCCATCGAACACCCTTGTTTAGCGTTAAACACTGCAGTTGGAGCAATGTGCAACTTCTTGCTACTTTCTTTTCTGCAAGTAGAGCTTACAAACCCTGCCTGCAAACCAGGACCCTGTTGTATCGAACTCAACAGACACAGAACAAAGCAAGCCAGAAAAGATGGTCCTTGTCTCTCTCTACTAAATAGCCAAAGTACAAATCCTGGGTTTGAAGCCAGCTCATTCAGCTTTGCCTCAGGGATATTTGCACCATGGTGTGTCACAGTGCAGCTGTGTCCTAAGTAAACTTTAAAAGACCGTTGTACAGACTTGTGACAGGCAGACATAATAGAGAGACATAAAACACTTGAAAAGCCTTATTTGTCAAGAAAAAGAAGAGTTTGTTAAGGGCTATGTTTGAAAGAGAAATAATTTAATCCAAAAAAGGCAAACCTGAGTCAGAACCTCCATATAAAATTTCTGGCAGTGGGATACACCAGCATGGAAATTGCCCTCCGAGGACAGCAACAACACCCTCCTCTTTTGGAATTTTAAGGCTCACGTAGACTGGGCGCAGAGCAGAATCCAGGGAACAACATTAGATGCCATGAAAGCCTTCCTCCGCTGCTAAATTCAGTGACAGAGAAATGAGCTGAAAGCTCTGGTGTTAGTAAGGTACCTTTTATTCACAGCTCAACTGTGGTTTACGTTTACATTCATTATAGGATGCTGACGTGGTGTTTTCTTCTGTACTCTGATATGTTTTTTAAGCTGAAAAACACTAGTAAAGAGATTGAATTACTGACACAGATACGTTAATTCATTATTTGATATTATCATATTCTATGTTCATCACAGAAATAATTAAAATTATTTCCCTTCCTTCAAAAATGGGAGAGAAGAGACAGGCAAATGGGAAATTGCCTCTGAACCCCTCAGAGACGTTAATGACAACAGGCATTCGCCTCGGCAGTCCAGCTATTCATGTGGCTGGCCCATGATCCTGAGCAGCCAAGTCTTCAATAAAGATAAAAGCATGACTAATTGCAGTCTTCCTTCTCAGGTGCCACGGTGGTAGGCATTAGGCAGACTGAGCTCAACGCACTAGAATAATTAGCCTGAGTCGGTGGTGGGCCAGCATTTGTCTGCTCTGATGACTTGACTGGGCTGGAGCTGCGTGGTCAAAAGCCACCTCTAAAATTGTCCTCTAGAGATGCTCATTCCAAATACTGAGGTTGAGTCCCAAGGGTGAATGGAGAGTAAAAAGTAAAGACCAAGAAGTTAAGACAAAGGAGGATTTGGGACATCTCTCCTGATAACCTTTTTGCTTAGCTAGGAGAAAGCCCCAGGACAGAATAATCCTATCCCATGGAAGAAGTTAAAAAGGCACGAGCTGCAGCTACTGCTGACATTTGGTCAGGAGAGCTACTGAAGCGAGCAGCTGCAATTTGAGCTGAAACTCTTTTCTTCTCCAGTTCTTTTTGGTGATATTTTATGCAACGTTAAATTAAGGTCAGATAAAGGACATGTTAGTAATGTCCTTGCCAGTGAAAACCACAAGTTAACTATTAAATTATGTTTATTTACTTACTGTTTTATAAAAAGACTTTTGCTTTGAAAGTCCATTTGAAGAACCTGTGAGACTGAGAACAATATTTGGACACAGCTCTGAATAGTTAATGGCAGTTCTCTGTGCTCTGTCTGAAGCCAGTTGTGGTTCCCTTTTAGCACATTAGTTGAATGTATACACTGGGAATATTTTACTTTGTTTTATGCTATTGCAATTTGCAAAAATTACACTAATAGCCCAATTTCATGCAATTATCTGAATGCAAAACATTGTTCAGTTGAATTCCCATAGCCTAATCCTACTAGTTCCCTTGGCTGTCTCACTTTCAATTATGAACCAAGGTCTGCACATCAGATGAAATGCTGCTATTGTAAAAATGGATCCATTCTTTAAAAGTTATTTTCAGTGGTCTTCTGCCATACAGGCTGTTTTTATTGTCTGCAACCAAAGGCACTTTAAGGAAATCTGCTTTTAACATCACAGGCCTGCAATACATATACTTTAGCTAGAGCGGTTTGTTGTGTTATTGTGGTAATAACCCAGTTATGTTTGCGCCATAATTGTACCTCTGAATGTCTCTTGAGCTGCATGTATGGGACAAAGTGTGGCTTTATGAATACACAGGGGAAGGGGAAGAAAAGAGGAAGGCCATACAGAGAATTACATCCTTTTTTTGCTTCCATGTGTAACACAGCTAACACCATTTTGGAAGGCAGGCAATGGATGATGTTAACACCACATTAATGCCAACTTGGTGGTCAAGTCTGGGTATTCAGAAATCATGAGGCTGGCTAGGGATCATACATGCCTAGTTTCGTATTTGCTTTTTCCTTTTTGGAGACTTTACAGTTCGCATCTTCAAGTTTTACTCCACAATCTAGGAAAAAAAATTGAGCTTTTTTTCTTTTTAAGTAAAGTCCAAGTTTTTATTAAATCACATGACCCCAGGATCTAGGACTTAAAGTAAAATACCAAAGAATTTGAGACTTATAAGAGTCGGTGACAATGTGCTAAGTTCCCCAAATCAAGTTAATGAATTAGGCTAGCCAACTGACCTGCCTCTCTGCGAGGAAGCACGTTTTGTACATCTTGAAAAATATGGACAACGTCATACTGTGGAGTATACTTCCCTGCAGCTTCAGAAGGCTTGACTCCTGCTCTAATACATCCCTCTCTCTTTCTGTTCCTGTGAAATGCCTATCCTGCATTTCCTCATTTGTGCTCCATGTACTGCATCTTTGATTGCTTATAGACCTCTCCTTTTTGGGAGGAGGAAACCATTCTTACATCCACTTTGGAAAGAACTTGCATTCCTTGGCTCAACCAGGACAAATGTAACAGATCCTTTTTAACTGAAGTTACATACATACATTTCTTTGAAACTCAGTCTCTAAGCACCATTCCTTTGTTGTGAATGGAAAGAAATAATATGCATTTCATGATAAGATAGGGCAGACGACAGCCTCTGGCCTTGCCTGGCTCTCTCCTATGTCTAGAGAGGAAGGCTTCGATAACTAGGTCCTTTCGTGTAGATGGATAACATTAGATGAAATGAATCCCAACCTTGATGTCACGTTTTGGGTACCCATGAATCAAAATAATAAAATTAAATTCCTTTCTCATTTTCACTGCCTTAAATATCTTCCATCTTTTTTGCCCTAAAGGAACAGCTGCCTGTCCAGGCAGCGAAATTTCTGTTCCTTATAAAAGCTACACATTTATCTGACATCATTATTTAGGTCTCCAAATGACCTTCACCAAAGAAAAGGAACCGGAGACATGACATTTGGGATATTAAAGGGTGAAAAATAGGCAGAAAAAGAGGGAAAAAAACAAGTAAGATTTTAAACAGGAGAGCAATAAAGATCAAACTCACTGTTTTTAGCTTTGCATTTTACCTTTTACATACTAATTATATAGTCACACACCCAGATACACACGCAGAGATACCCCATTACTAATTACCTTTAAGGAGTACTTCAGACAGTAAGGCAGGATTCTCCCATCTTATTTTGGCTGGCATGCTTTACAGTAATCCCTTCTCACTGCACCTGGGAACATGGCCATTCTGGCACTTTACTTACACGGTATTTTATTTGTGAATATTAGTGCTAGCCCAGAAGAAAGTCTCAAGGAACACAAATTTCATTTTGTGCTATATGCCAGCCATCTCCACAGACACCAAAGAGTAAAAAATATGTATCGGCTCCCTAAGGATCCTTTCATTTTCTTCACCTGCTTTGTTAGAGCTGCCACAGTCGCTCACTCCTTGCAGAGGATCAGACAGACACATGTCACATCTCGACTCACTTGTACAGGGAATCTCTCACAAAGCTGGTTTCCTATCATTAAGCTACTTGGAGAAGTAACCGATAGCGATGCAGGCCTCGGCAATTATTTAACACCGTGAACAGACAGAAATAAGTGGACCGGCTGCCTTGATGCTGCAGTACTTCTTTCTCACATGACTGTCTGGAAATTCTGCTGCCCTGAATCTCTGGTTTCTAGTGAATGTATAGTAATGCACCAGCCTCTTGCTCGGGCATGCCTTTCACACGTATGGTACAGTATATTATGCTTTCCAGCATTTACGTCTTATATGCACTGCTGGCATGAAAGTTTACTTCAGACTGGCAAGGTTATTAATTACAATTCTGATTTAACCTTCCTATGTCTTTTATATCTTTGCAACACCCATTTATATATATATATACATGCATATATATGCATGCACACGTACATTTATAAATATACAAGCATTTGATGCTCTATTTTTGGAGCAGAAATCAATACTAGCTGCCCACTACCAAGTGGCTCCCCAGAATGCGCGGCCATGAAATTCTGCATTAACAAACACTGGTACATGGGACATAGAGGAGAAAAAAGAAAAATGTTCAAATGAAGGCATATTTCCATTTCACACTTGCAAAGCATTATATAAACAGAAAATTAGAAGGGATCAAAGTCCACATTCTTAGTGCCCTAAAAGTTGTGTATCACACATTACATTTCATTATACATTTTTTAAAAGGCTCCACCTACTCTGGGACTAGAAATCTTTTAATAGCATGAAGTTAGTCAATCTTTCTTTCATTAATATTCATATATATGCCCCAGTTCTTACATTTAAATCCACTAATGAAGATTCACTGTTGCTGCAGCTGAACACTGTGCAGGGCCGGGACCCTTTTGTGCCGGCAGCCCCCGCGGAGCACTGAACTGTGTGGTGGGCAAACGGCATTCATTAAACAGCAGCCGCTTCACCTGCTTTCCGCTCCCTTAGCCCTTCTGCTAATTCCTTGAACATCTTCAGCGCACCCTCAATTGAGGGGACATGTGTTCCCAATGCAGTGATGAGAATGATAGGCAGGGACTTGTAACGTGCCTGTCCTCTGTTGCAAAAGACATTTGCCAAGTTATTCAATCTTTTCATCTTTTGCATTATAAAATGTTCCCCGTTTTATGAAAGGGAGACAATAGTGCTTCTCTTCTTCCTAAGGATTTCTTACAACTATACAGCTTCTGGTTTCCATTTAGCACGCACTCTATCTCTTTATGCAGCACCACACCGTGATGTGTAAACTTAGCCTGAAACAGAGTCTGAAGGCAGAAGAGACCATTATGATCATTTAGCCTGGCTTCCTCTAGGATTTTTGTCAGGGATTCCTGCATGAGGCTCCACGGTTTCAGTTGCCAAGGAAACAATTATCAATCTTTTCCATCCCTCACCATCCCTATCCCTCCTTTCCATTTTGTCATTTCTTGCTACAATAAAAAATCTTGTCAGATGTCCTAGTCCTTAGCTCTAGCATCCTCACTTCCACCCCAAAGAAAGAATGGGAAAAGGTGGCAAGGATCCTTGGCTGGGAGTTCAGCCTGGAGCTTACCTCTTATCCTCAGATTCTGTGCTGCAGGTGGATGACCCTTTGAAAATGATCCTCTCAGCTGCAGATAGCTTATCAAATGCTGTATTGTTTGGCTAACACAAGACATACTATTTTTTAAATTACCCAGCAGTGTACCGCTTGATATATTTTTGGTATCTTTCCTTTCACCATGGCCTTAGCTCTACTACAGCCTCATGCAGAAATGCTTTGGAAAAAAACCCACACTTTATTGTAACATGCAGCTAAAGAACAAAAGCAATAATGAGGAAAAGAAAGGAAGATGCACAGAGATGGAATGCCGTGTAGGAGGACGATAGAAGGCAAAAACCCTGCATCAACTAGAGAATAAATTAGATGCAGTCAGAGCCAGCGATAAACTTTTGGAGTCTCAGGAGGTTAAATTCAGGTACCTTCACGCAAGTTACAGGAGATCTGCATGGTTCCCTAAGGTCTAATGAGTCCCACCTGTATAATTCATAGCTTCTCACAGTTGCACCGATTTTCTGCCCTTAAACACAACTCTGATCAGGGCGCCTGTGTGAAGGACAGAAGGGTGTCTCACCAATGTAATTTGAAAGGTAATCCCCTCAAATTCAGTGGAATTATGTCAGTGTAATCAGTTCCTCAGTGTGCACAGGAGGGAGGATGAACACACCCACTGCAGGGAGGGAAAGAAGAGCCAAGTACTCACAAAAAGCTTATGGGGAAGAGGGCTGCCATTTGGCCTGTTTTGATAATTCACCACTTAGAGTAATTGTGCCCCTTTTATAAGTAACCTAACAATAGCTCGTGTAAAGGAAAGCACACTTACCTTGCAAACCACAGGAATATCAGAGGGTCAAAGAAAAGTCAGGGATACGTAGAAATGGAAATGTTCCTCAGGGTAAGCTCCTAGGGAGAGAGAAACAAGGTAGACCACATTAATAAGACAATTCCTGCTTATGGTCAGGGAGTGATGCTTCAGCCCTTCCTCTTCTGGACATTCATTTTTGGAGCTTGCTGAAGTTTTTTTGCTCTGTGCGTGTGAGAGAGACATAACAGGATGGTTCTGAGGATGGCCAAACCATGCATGTATGCACAGAAGACGTTATGCCGTACACACACCACCATGCAAACACTCAGCACATGTCCAGTAGATCTGACACCAGAGCCACTGTGCCCCTGCTGGGACCTCCATGAGCCCACGCCTCAGGACAGGCCTGTGGCATTGCTCACTATAAGCCTGGGAAATCTGAATCTTTTGGCCATTTGGGTCCATTTGTTTAAGATGCTGCATCTAAACGTAGCCCAGCAGGATGCAAGGATACTGAAATCCCTGATACTTCTTCTGCAGAAATCACTTGCTGATGGTTTAGGGTGGTTGTAAGAGAAGTAGTAAGATAAATCTATGTGTGAAAAACGATGGAGAAAACAAGTTATTTTTATGAATGTCAACAATATCCCAGTTTTCCCGTTGGCTGTTTTCCTGCCAGGCTGTACAGAAGAATGTTAGAGGGAAGCAAATAGGAAGAAAACAGTGACAACATACAAATACCATTTCAAATATCACAGAACTGTTAAAAGAAGTATAGTGGGGAATAGCTACCCACATACCTTCAGGCAGGTAAGTGTTAATTTCTCCTGAGTCCAGGGAGAACAAAGAAGACACTGAACTGCTGAAAACCACAGCTAGACAAAGAGGAATGGATGAGCAGCAGTGTTGGGATGAGTCAGAAAAAGCCAGCCTTTAAAAGAGAGTTGGTTTGGGCACTTGACCTCGGACAGGTGCATTTATGCTCAGTGGAAGCTCTTGAAACAACCGTGTTTTCTGGTAAGACTTATGTACAAATGCTCTTTCTTTGTTTCATCTCATGTTTCATCTTCTGATTTTCTTCCTTTAGGTGAAGAAATATCTTTTGTTTCAAAAAAGATATTCTTGAGCCCCCTGGATCAGCTGCTGGCCCAAAGCATGTTGGGTCAGTGCAGTGCAGACCAGGGGCTGCTGGCTTCTCTATTCACGTGTTGAGTGCTGGACTCAGCTACCCTGGAGAAGACTATGTGGAGGGAAAAAAACATCCCTGGTTGGCAAGTGACCTGAGATGACTTAGTGTGCCGGCTGCCTCACAAGCCTGTGCTTCCCCCCCTCGGCAGCGGTACACAAATGTGAGAACTCATTACTGCCGGGTAAGAAAAGCAACAACAACCCCATAACAACAACAACAAAAAACCCCACCAAAAAAACCACCCAAGAAAAGAACCCCAACAAACAGGTAAACCTGAGAGGGTACTGTCACTTGACCCTACTGTTTCTCCCACTGAGGTGTGCTGCATAGTTCCCAGCCAACCGCTCCCCTGCTGCTCCCTGCCCCTGCCAGGCTGATGGCAGGGAAGAGGGTATCAGTTTGCAGAAAGAGAGTGATCCCACTCCCTGCAGAAACAGCACAATCTTCCCTTACGGCAGACCCGAGCATATAAATTGAGTAAATGGCACCAGGAGGCAGAACCTGAAGGTTATCTCTTCTGCTGTCTGCACGGGCTTTAAACTACTCAACTCCCGTTCACACTATAGGACAGCTTGGCAGTGGGGTGCAGGTAGCGGCGTCCTCTCCACAGCCCTGGCTGGAGATGTACTGGGGAGGAAAAGGCTCTCCGCTGCTTAGGAAGCCTGAGAGGGAGTCAGGAAGGGCTCTGGTTGTGGAGGTCTTGTGTCCAAGAGACTCTCTACTGCTTGCTTCTGGATCCAAGACAGACCCTTTATGCCCTCAGAATCGAAAATAGCTCATTTTGCCTAATCTCCTCTAGGATCTTGGATGTTTCAGACTTGTCAATGCCATCCACTAAGCTAAAAATCCCTATCTGCTCCTATTCACAGCTTCTGCCTTTCCAAGACTAAGTAGCCCATTGCTATCAGAGCATGCCTGATCGCTCTGCGTGACTGTCTTCATCACTGTCTTCTGTCTTGCTAATCATTGCCAGCCCCTGCTGCTCTCAATAGTGATTTCATATTCATTTAGATCATAGATTAAATTGTTACATTAATGGATTAAACAGCTTCCAGCATTGCCCTAATCTCCATGAGCCTCTCCTGGACGGCTCACTGGCTCTTTGAGGTCTGTCAGTTGGCCTCCTCTCGGTGCTGTTTCACACAAGCTGTATTGATATTGCACGGTGTTCATTTTTAGACTCAAAACGCAGCGCACTACTGACTCATACACCCAACACACTTTCACATACATTGTCACTATGCAATTACCTTTGTCAACCAAATATATAGTCTCATCTAAGCACAAAAATCAGGTTTATTTGACAAGTTTGCTTATAGTTACTGTAAAACTATGTCAGTGGCATTCATCATATTCTTTCCCTTAATTCTTTCTTGACTGAATCCCATACAAGCTTTCCTTTATTTTCCCTGGAACTGAACTAAGCCTAGCCAGCCTGCAACTACTGGGCTCATTCTTTGGGGCAAAACTGACACTAGTCTTTTGCTCTGCTCTGTGCCTTTATTGTGTCCTGACCCCACTTTTCTCTGACTGTCTCTGCCCTGACCTCCTTCACAGAGTAGCACATCCTCTTTTGCTTCTGCAGAGGCTTAGGGGAAGGGATCGAGGCTTCTTCCCCTCCCTTGCAGAACACTGCGGAGCTACCGCTTGTATGAAACTCTGGGTTCTGGGAGGGCAGCGGGCAAGAGAGAGGGCCGTGGGCATCCACATGCCCACAGTACCACCTCGGTGCCTCCACGATGCGTTAGTCTATCCCACAAGAGTCAGCCCCTGGTCACAAGAGAGACCAGACTGCCTGAGAAATGAGGGACAAGTGATGAAGGCAGAGCTGGAGAGTTCTCCTGCCCCTGCTTACACTTCTCCTAACCTTTGTCCAAAAGGTTTAACAGTACTGCCCCGGTTGATGATACCATAATACCATACTTTTGGTTGTTATTGGCAGCAAAGCTCAAATGGTATAATTTCTCCTTACCTGCGGGTCTACTCTAAAGTCTGCTGGAGTCTTTTCCTTAGCATCAGTTAGCATCAGAGCAAAGTTTATGATTGCATTTCCCTGGAGGTGTAAAAGATACGTCACATGCATGCTTTTTGGGATGCTCAGCGTGCTCAGAGGGTCTCCTCTGCAGGAGAGCAGTAGCAGTTGCATTTGCTTCTCCAGAGGCGTTACAGGGCTTAGTTCCACTCGGCAGGCCCCTTTCATGCAGCATGCAGTTTCAGAGCCACTGGTGGGGCTCCTTCCCACCAACCCAGATTCTCTGATTGCAGGATTCCCCAGAGGATTAAAATCCATTTTTCCCACAAGTCCTTAAAGAAATCAGTGTTTACTCACCAGGAAACACATTCAAGATCATACGGCTGTCCTGCCAGGGTAACCTGTCATATAAGCCTGTATAAAGAGCATATGCCAGGCCGCGGAGAGCACAGGAGAAACACACGTTGCACTCTTCAGAGGGCTGATGCACCAGAATCGGTTTCAGATGATTGTTATTGTATTCAGCAACGTACTTCAAGTGCCCTTTGCTGAGGAGGCCTATTAATAAATGGAGACAGATGCCGTAATAAACTAAAGAACAACTGCTTCACAGTTCAGAGAGTAAATATAGTGCCCTGGGCAAGCAAGCAGGATGGCTCAGTAACAGAGAGCTCGGCACAGACCACTTAGGACCATTGATAACTGCTCATTGCAAAGAGGAAAATCAGGATAATGAGAGAAAAATAAAGAAAAGAAGGAAGAAGAAAAGTGGGAGAGAAGGCAGCCACAGAAAACTGAGCTTTATAGTAAGTGTGTGCGTTGCCCTGTGACCCTGTCTGCCTATAGTTAGAGGGCAAGGAGGCACATACCCTATTAAAAATCTCTTAAAAATCCAGATCCTTTCTCTGTGACCTCCGCTTGCAGTGAAGTAAGGTCATAAATGACAAATGCGGTTCAGGAAAATTTTCTCAAAGTTTTCATTAAACATAAGGAGTAATAAAACATTATGAAAGGAACCCAAGCATTGTTTCTCTTGTAAACTGCAGGCGGTTTACTTCTCAGAGATTGCTTATCAGTTATTCTTTTTCCACAAAGCAGATCATTGGCTTCTTGAGCATCTGCACGTAGCTCAAAACCTTGGAGTATTCCTTGGTGAAAGCCCTGTCTCCTTTGAAAACTCTGAAAGTGGTAATGAGGAAAGACAAAACAGACACCCTTCTCCGCTCAGTTTTCTTCTCACGGGGCTGAAATCAGGCTGCTGCCTTTGCAGCTGAGGTGAAGTATCTTGGGGAGGGTGAAAAAAATCGATCCAAACAGCCCCTCACCTTCTTGAGAAGTGATATTCTTCATCTTCATTACTGTAGCCAGGAGCCTCTGGAGAGCAGTGGATTTAAGAAGCCAGAGGACTCCCGTTTTTGTTCAAAGGAAGGGCAACTGAGATGGATGAATGGGCCCCCGTGACCTTTCGCCATCCAGATTTTGCGTTCAAGTAGTTCCATCAATTTGCTGGGAATCTCACAATCAATGGTTCCAGCACTGGATGTGTCGGAGCTGTTAACATTTGATAGCCAAACGAGGTATTATAAAATCCTCTGCGCAGGCACAGCGCTGTTCCCTGTGATCAAAGGCAAGCCCTGTGATCAAAGATATGTGTTTGAGGATCTTTGCCTCCTTCTAGAGAAAAGCACCGGTGATATCCTTACTTGAGTGCTGAATGAATATTCTGCTTACATCTGCTTTACCTCTAGTACCAACTATTTTTTTAACTAAAATCTTTGAGTACTTTTTTGTAATTGTCTCCATGTTCTCTGAATTCTTCTGCTACCTCTGTTTCAAAGCACCTGAATGACAATGTCTCTCACAAGGTTTCCCAGCTCTACCGGGTCTGGCTAGGATGGAGTTAATTTTCTTCACAGCAGCCTGTATAGTTCTGTGTTTTGGATTTGTGTCCAAAACAGTGCTGATAAGGCATCAGTGTTTTAGCTATTGCTGAGCGGTGCTCGCACAGGGTCAAGGCCTTCCCTATTTCTCGCTCTGCCCCCCCAGCGAGTAGCCTGGGGGTGGGCAAGAGGCTGGGGTGGGACAGCCAGGACAGCTGACCCAAACTGACCAAAAGGATATTCCATACCATATAATGTCATATTCAGCAATAAAAACTTAGTGGAAGGGGGAGATACCAAAGCTGCTGTTGCTCAGGGACTGACTGAGCATTGGTCTGCTGGTGGGAGGTGGCGAGTGATTGCCTTTGCATCACTTGTGGGTTTTCTTCTTTACTTACTAAGCTGTCTTAATCTCAACCCAGCCTTCTTTCACACCCATATATTTGAATATTTCTACCGTGCTCAGCACATAAAAATGTCGTCTAGCACCCAACCTGCTTTATTTCACATGGATGTACAGCATCTCGTACACTGGCCACGACTAACTTTTCAGTGCCACCTAATTGCAGTTAAAGAGCAGGAATAAGACAGGATTTTTAAACCCCTTCACTTCTTGGTATTTATTGAACATATATAAAATTATGCATGGTTCTTTTCCAGGTTAAGTAAAGGTGCCCCATCCACCTGGGTAAAAACTGGTATATAGTGTCTTTAGGCAGGGCTGATGACACGTCATGACCCCGAGCCCCAGATTTCCCTACATACTATTGCCACCCTATGACAAGCTTTTGTGACCCTCGGCAGCATAACGGCACTTGCAGCTAACAGCACCTCTTGGGGGGGTCAGGCTCCCGCCTGAGATAAATAGAAAAATCTGTTTATTAACAAGTCATAAAATAATGCAATTACACACGGACAAGTTACAAATAACGCTCGATCGATAGACGCCGCGTGACTTCGTCTTGTTGGGAAGAAGAAAGTCCAAGTTCGGTTTTCCCACCTCTGGCACACTGGAACAAGATCTTTCTCTTTCCATGAGCTCTCTTCAGATGTTCCATCTACCCCGACATTTTTCCCATCCGACTCCCACAACAAGGACACGATGTCTTCTTGTCTGGGATCTTCACCGCCGGTGTGCCCTCGGCTGGCAGAGCAGTACTAGGAGCCAGAATAGGTGTCGACGGCAATGGAGAAAGTGGGGCGATGGCCCCCCGAGGTGAGAGTTCCCCCTTCTCTTCGCTCTCCGCCTCATCCAGGTGTGGGCTGATGTTAATGCCTCGGAGACTCGGCGAGGGAGGCACTTCGTGGTCTTCGATGTTTTTAGTGACCACAGCGTCTCGCAAGTCCACATGAGGGTGAGTAAAGCCGGACGGCACCACCCGCTAATGCTGTCAGACTGGGCCCGACTAATACCTGTGGGCATAGGTTTAGGGCAACGGTACGAACTGGGTGCCAGAGATTTGTATGGCCTTAAACACTCTCGAAGGATGGGTGAAGGCAGCGTGTGCCCTACGCTCCCCCGGGGGAGCCGAGCCGAGCCGAGCCGAGCCGAGCCGAGCCGAGCCGAGCCGAGCCGAGCCGAGCCGAGCGCTGCGGGCGGCGGGCGCCCTCTGGCGGCCGCCTCGGCCCTGCGCCTCGAAAGGCCTCGGTGCCTGCGAGTAATGGGTATTAATGGGTATTAATTAGGTGGAGTGCCCGGGCCCACGGGGTCGTGGTTCCGCTATTACAGCTGGTAGGAAAAGATTTGCTTCCTGCACCCCAATGAACTCTCTTCTGCAGACCCCACTTTGGAGACCGCTGCTCCAGAGGCTGGATGGAAAAATCTGTCTGAGAGAGGACCTGATTTTTTCAAGGGGTTGAGCACCCCCACCCAGTCTTCTGTATTTTGGTTAGAGCAGTGGAAACTCATTGCTTCTGAAAATCCCGTCTTTTCTCTTTCACATCTACATCACTATTTTCTTCTCCTCCTCTTCGACCCGCTGCCTGCTTTCCACTCAGCTCCCTTTCGTTTCCTCTCGTGCCTGGTCTCAGAACATTTCATCCCCTTTATCCCCCTTTCCCAGTAATACCAGACCCTCTCCCATCTTGCGGTGCCCTCCCCCTGCTTCACACGGTCTTTTTTACCTCCTTTGTTTTATCTGTCCACGTTGTACGCCCCCATTTCCATATTTTAGTGGGCAGCATAAAGGGCAGGGGGTGGAGAGAATGACAGATTGGGGCAAGTGACACAGCCGGGGGGATGGCACGGATGTGGGGAAAGGATTCCCAGCTGCTTTGGTTCTTCCCCGCCAGTGTGTTAACACCAGTGGGGCACACACACGTGAAGGTTTAAAACAAACGCGCTAAGAAAGAGGTGCTTATCACAAGGCTGAATGGTGAGCCATCACCATCAGTGTCTCTAGGCCTTGCCTCCATGCAAACACAGTCATTCCTGATATTATTCTAAAGCCTTAAAAAAAACCCCAACCTAATGGGATTTGCTTTTCCCGTCACCCTCCACTACACACTGTTGCCTCTCGCAAGCTGTAACAGCCCACCCCGCACCCCTCGGCTTTCACCCGCCCTCCTAAATTATGCACACACATGCTGGGGTCAAAACAATATTGAGAGAAAATAAAGGAGGCGAGGGGAGAGGTGAGGAAATGGGATCATGCAGGACAAGGGTCATTAAAAAAAGAGGAGGGGGTATTCTGAGCGTGGGGAAGGCAGAGATAAGGAGGGAGACATGACTAGCAAAGGAGCACGGGCTCACTGACACGGAAGAGAGCAGAGCTCTGACATCTGGGGACTCCACATCACGTAACGTTTTTAAGAACAGGGTAGACAAATAATCTGGCGTGTGCAGGTGAAGTATGGCTGAACCTTCATCGATGCCTCCTGCGGTCTCCTTCCAGACCTGCCTTTATTATTTCTATCACTCCTATCCCATAAACTCCTGAGGAGGTCTGTTGCTGTCTGAAGGAGAGAGGCAGATCAAGGATATTTAGGAGTGGAAGAAACACCCTCAGAGAGCCTAAGTGGGCTTTTCTCGAGCAGCTCAGCAGCGCAGTGATGGAGCTTTGACCCAAGCCCAGTCTGCGGGGAGCAATTCAGTAGCAGCCTTGCTCTTTGTTTCTGTGTGCATGAATTCCTCTCTGTGGTTTTCAGACTGTCCCTGAGCGTCTGGAGGGGATGGGAATTTTTGTCTCAGGGTCCAGTCGCAGTATCGTGAACTACAGTAAGTCCTTCTTTTTAAACATACTTCCCTCCCTTTTTTTTCCCTGTGACATTACTACAAGTTTTAATTAATTTTTTTTTTTTATGAGCTTGGAATGAAAAAAGGGGGATAAAGTGACTTTTTCATATTTAACAAGTTCACAGACCAGAGGCAGCATGCTGTCCAAGTACAAATGGGAAGCGTTCCAGATGCCTGCTGGACTTGTGGCCTTCTGCACCCCAACACCACGTGTCTGGATGCGTCCAGAAAAGCTTGTGCACAAACGCAGCCTGGAGTTAAGTGTACTTAAGCTACCTGGTGTGCCTTTTCATTGGACCTTGTTACAGGGTTAACGCAGGGGTGACGAGTCCCCGTGGGGATGGAGTGCTGCTCCCTGGTCTGTGCTGGGTCCCCAGGGCTGGCACAGCGGTGGCAGCGCTGCCTGGAGAAGCCTGCTCCTGCCCCAGCCTGCTGCCTTGACCAGTGGGATTTAGTGGGGCTCAGGATCCGTGCATTGAGCTCCTCCGGTGGCTGCTTCCCTTTGAGCAAAAGCCCCAAATAGTAGAGACTTTGATGCACAGTGCAGTGTATCAAAGGCCTTTAAATACCAGCCTTTATTGCTCATTATTTGCACAGCTACCTCGCAGTAGAAAACACAAAGGGAAAGCGCATTGCGGGAAACGCTGATGCAGGCGTGTTTGCCCTGGCCTGACTGGCACAGTAAGAAAGAGAAGACACGAGAATTTACAAGATGCAGGTCCACAGCTCCAGCACGGGTTTGCTGTGGAGGTCTGACACACGTGCACAGGCGACTAGAGGGCAACAGTCTGCGTTTCATGGAGCAGGACCTCTCCTCTCCCTCTCCCGGTGCCCCTTTCCAGTTTCATTTGAAGTGAATAGCAACTAGGAGGGCAGCGCAGCATTGGAAGTCAGACAAGTTCTCCTCATATGGATAAATACAAAGTTAGGTGCCAAACTTTGGACGCCAAAGGATTAAAACATAGCGGCTGCATTGGAAAGCACAAGCAGCACACGCCAGGAACAACTGCACCGCTATGCGTACACCATGTCGGTGTGTCCCCCCACCCTCCCAATTTTAAGTAAGAGCCATACCCACCTTGAAGAAGCTGGTTTGTCGAGGTGAACACTCTCGGAGCAGCAGCAGAGATTCCTTCTGGCCCAGAAAGAGCTGGACCGGCCCAAGGTTGGTGGTGGGAATTTGTACCAGCTGCTCGGGCTCATGCTCCCCAGGCGCTGACATTACCGCAGCTCCAGTGGGTTTGTGCTACCGGGAGAGACGCGTCTGACCTCAGCTCCACAGCGGGCTGTGCTCCCCAAGAGAACACCCATTGAACATCCCTCTGGCCCTCCCCAGGAACGGAGAGGCTGAACGGAAGAGAGAAATCCCCCAGCCCAGGAAACCCAGTAGCTTGCACGTGAGTCGCTACGCTGGGAAGGGTCAGCAACACACCAGGCAGGTCTTATTCCCCCTCTGTTAAGAGGAGTTGTTGAGGAGCCGCTTGCCTCCTCCAAGGTGATAGCCTGATATAAGAGGGGACCTTTTGCAGACATGCCTCCAGCTTGCTCCTGAGCAAACCTCACGGTGAAAATCAGGCACAGCCCAAACAGCAGTCACCGCTATTGGCAACAGGTGGTGGTTTAAGCATTTTAATGTCTATATAAACCTTTCAAAGGTCAGCTGGGACTTGGCAAAGAAAGGAAAGGGAGCGAATGAAAAGAGGGCTCAAGCGTAATGGAAAGAAAAACCAGACTGATATTTGCAGCCGATCCCCACACTTCAGTCGGCACAGCGGGACGTAGCGGGGGGCTCTCGATGGAGCTGGACGTGGCCGCTCTGAGCAGCCTTCTGTGCTTCAGTGAAGCCCAGATCTGAACGCAGATGCTCTTCTGCCCTGGGAAAAAAACACAACTCACAAATCTAAACATGCCACCTCAAAGGGAAAACTATTTGTTATTAATGATACTATTACTGCTGTTTTTCCAATAGACTGAGGAGATTAAATAATAGTAACTGAAAACTAACCAAATGTTCAGACCAAACTTTAACTAGCAAGAAGACATACAGACTCACAAACTTTGCAGTGACTTAAAACAGTTTAATGTAATTCCAAGACAAAGTGTGATTACATTTCTACACATATACAATATGCATATGTGAGTTTACAAATTCTGATTAATAACTCGTTTCACCTCAGAGACCGAAAAAATGATCAAAAAGAAACCGTGAATAACAAGCTATAACATAGTTCACCACAACGGGACCTCCTTTCTCACCCTACAGTTAGTAATATTACAATTAAAATAACTATATTCTTCTATAATGTATTTTCTGTTAAAATCATCTCATAAATTTACAATGCTATTATTAGTTTCCAAGACTAATATAAATTCACTCCATTTTTCTACAACGAAAATGATTATTAATTAGAAGCACACAACGTCATGATGAAAAACACAAGCATTTTTTTTTAGTAGCAAGAACTTGATTGGTTAAGAATTAGTTTTCTTGTAAAACATTCTAAAGCCAAGTAAAATATCCATTCTTATAACATACCTATAATATGAGACTAAGGAATAGGTTACATATAGGTCTACAACACATCAGTTTGTTTTTGTTTTTTCTTTTAAAAGAAGAAAGACGTATTACCAAAAGAAAAAAGAAAAAAAAAAAAGGAAGGAAAAAAAAAACCAAAAAAGAAAAAAGAAAGGGACAATTCACATAGGAAAAAAGCAGTACACAAGAAAATACTGTTGCACACAATAATTTTCACAAAGATTAACATGGATTAACACTCTTATTACAGAAACCGTACAGTGAAGGAACACAACGGCTCAGGGCTTTCGTGGGGTTACTGGGCTGAGATGATACTGTAGAGAAAGAACCACTCGAGATCCAGAGCTGGGGCAGGGGCATCTTTTCCCTTGCGATTGTGATAGTGTTTCACAGCTTCCCCCCCTGCCGTCCCCTTAATGATTTTGGTGCAGTGTATATTAACTTCCACTTTCCATCCAGAGTACGCTGGGCTGGTGGGCAGTCGAAAGGCATAAAACATTCTCTCCATTTCCCCCCTCCTGTTTTTCAAAGGATTTTGCAGCTCACAAGAAAAATGTTTCACCCGTTGGTTCATTTTTAACTACCTGAAGTCTAGACTCTTCACCTTCCGAGATGCCCCTCCTTCTTCTCTCTTTCTCGCTCCCTCTCTCTCTCTCTCTCTCTCACACACACTCCTTTAATAAAGCTATTAATGACACTTCCTCTCCTTTCAGAAATTTGATTTGGTATGAAAGATACAGGCTACATTCTGGTTCTGCCCAAGTAGAATATGGTACCCAAAACGCCTTGATTGCTCTGTTGGTGAAACATGGGATGAGGAGATCCTTTTTTACACCTGAAATGCTTGTGCCCTGGAATATCTGTGGAAGTTTCGTTGTGAGAAGAATACAGAGCAAAAAAATATAAAATAACAGAATAAAAATTCAAACACATAAGGGATAAAGGGGGGGAAAAGAAAAGCCAGAAGTGTTGTACGTAACCACGTGAGGTGGAAGCATTGCAGAAGCGTTTTATTTCCTTGCTGAGGGCAGAGGTGCTATCTGTAACCATCCAGATCCTACGGGATGTGCGTTGCCAGTGTCGGAAAACCCTTCTTGCCTAACAAGCTGCAAGGCAAAGTATTCAACAAGGCTCTGTGGCTCCTTCCTTTGAGCGGGATGGTCTGACTCCCCCCACGAGAGCAGACGGCCAGGCGGGCGCCGAGGGCAGCAAAGGCTGACGGCTGGGCGGCGGTGCACGATGAGAAAGGGTGGACGTTTTCCAGTCGGCCCGCGTGCTGCTGACAGCCCTGGCTTGCCGCACGATACGCTATCGCTTTGGTAATGATGTGGCTGACGGGGTGGGCACGGCAGCCCCGGAACGGTGCTGAGGAAGGAGGAGGAGGCGGGTGGCACTCCCCTGGCCCCACCGCCGCTGATTGTACCGGGAGCAGCACGGGCGCCCAACGGCAAAGCATCGCTGGTCGCTCCTTTTCACTACCTCTGCTCTAAGCTGACTGATACAGCCCCGTCGGGCATGATGGAAACACGTAAGCAGCCCTCCTGAAAGCACCCGAGCTCCATGACCGAAGCTCGGTTCTTCAGATGTACATATACGTATTTTTAAATGCCAATTCCTGGACTTCCATGACCTCAAAGTACCATTTTGCTCAGCAGATATTTATACCGTGTTCATTGGTTACCCAAGTGAGAGAACGCAACAGACAAAACTAGACAGCTAAGTGAGACTGGGGAGGGGGGAATGTGATATATCAAAATGCAAAGTGCAGGGTAACGGCAGCGGGGAAACAGCATTGACGGGAACTGGCACGGGCTGAGAAAACAGAGCTGACAAGGAGATGGTCAGTGAACTTTGTATTTCGTTTACTGGTTCAAAACATTTCTGTGGTGGTAAGCATCGTTGGTAAGAAAGGGGTGAACAGATGGAAGCCAAATTACAGCATTGCTTCTGAGTGGCTGTCACACACACACACACACACACAAAAACCCCCCACAAAATAAAACAAGCATTCACTAACTCAGGAATTAATCATTTGGCTAATGATTTATCAACAGTACAGTACAATCCTTCCTTTGAATGTCCTTCATTCTCCTGATGCGGGTATCTTCATCCAGATGAGGATCCTACATAGAACAGTGAATTTAGTATCGTGCTCCCTGCTTCAACCCAAGGAGCCTGATAAAGTATGTTATTAAAACAAGCAAACAAACAAATAGTTTATCATCTGTTGGACTAAATCTTCAAAGTGGGTGGAGTGTTTTTTCGACCAGACTTTGGAATACAGTGGATTACTTGATCTCTGGACTGACTTTCCAACACTATGTTATATCTCAAAACAGAATATACATATTAAAGACACACTTGTACTTTTCAATTTTTAACGGGCGAAATTAAAAAGAGGCAGCTGTATTGAGTTTTTGAAGGTGTCACTTATAAACACAAGATTTCCCTTAAAAAGTACCAGTTTAAATGTAAACTATAAAACACTGTAATAACTATAAAATGTAGCCAGAAAACTGTTTAAGTAGCCACAGTCTATTATTCAGTTCATATTGGTTTAAAACGTGACTCATTAAATATCTTCTAGAAGGCCAAAGCATTTTACAGTAGCTATAAACATATATACTTACATGTGCATTTTAACATCACAATTGATTAAAATACATAAAAGAGTAATCTATTCCTTGGTTTAATTTTTTTTTCTTTTTAAAGATTCACTGTCTTCAGAATTCACTCAAGCAACAATGACCAGGGTGGGCATTTATCGCTATTCCGCCCCTACGGAGTTCAGAGTCTTTGAATCAAAGTTCAAGCTGGCTACATGTTTTCAAAAAGGCTAAAACCAGGATGAATGCCCACATTTGAGGTAATTATTGCCATTAGGTCACAGTTTGCGTAATATAAGTGTATCTAAATCCTTCTTTAAAAAACCAAAGGTATCCCGCGGTACTGGGGGATACCTGTTGTAGCAATCAGAATCCAGAATCCTGATCAGTGGGTTTGCTTCCAAAGGAGCCAGCGGTCCCAGAGCACCAGGTGCCCCCAGGACAGCTGCCGGCCAGCCTAGAGCTCAGGCAACAAGCCTTTTTTTATTTTTATTTTTTTTAGAAAAAAGAAAACAAAAGAAAAATCGGAGGTGCCATAAAATAGATGGGTAACATTTCTGATCAGAATTCCAGACCAAAGCTTTTCTATCTGTCTTATTCCTTTCCAAATAGTTTGCTGAAAAAAAAATAACAAAATCAAAACACATCGGCATTAAATATTAACTCTATGCCAGCACTGCAAAAACTCCTTGGCTATGTTCTGAATGTGGGATAAGCTTTGCTTTTGCTCTGAGCATTGTTGCCCCATTGCTTTCTGTTTCAAAGAGGAAAGCTTGTTTGAAAAAAAGAAGAAAAGAAAAGAAAAGAAAAGAAAAGAAAAGAAAAGAAAAGAAAAGAAAAGAAAAGAAAAGAAAAGAAAAGAAAAGAAAAGAAAAGAAAAGAAAAGAAAAGAAAAGAAAAGAAAAGAAAAGAAAAGAAAAGAAAAGAAAAGAAAAGAAAAGAAAAGAAAAGAAAAGAAGAGAAAAGAGAAGAAAAGAGAAAAGAAAAGAAAAGAAAAGAAAAGAAAAGAAAAGAAAAGAAAAGAAAAGAAAAGAAAAGAAAAGAAAAGAAGAGAAAAGAGAAGAAAAGAGAAAAGAAAAGAAAAGAAAAGAAAAGAAAAGAAAAGAAAAGAAAAGAAAAGAAAAGAGAAAAGAAAAGAAAAGAAAAGAGGGAAGAAGAAAAGGAGAAGAAAAAAGAAAATAAAAAATAATAAAATAAAATAAAATAAAATAAAATAAAATAAAATAAAATAAAATAAAATAAAGAAAAAGGAAGAAAGAAAGAAAAGAAAGAAGAGAAAAAAAAGAAAGAAAAGAAAGAAAAGAAAAAAATTCCCTGGCTGTCAGAAGTACACGCAAGTATTTACAAGGTTCGTGTGAATCTGCACACAGTTCCCCTCACAGCAAAAGAGTTAAGAACAGAGATGTCACAATATTTATCAGTGCAGTAAAAAATATCATTTTTGGAAAAAAATATACCTTTAGTATTGCCTTTCTTAGATTAACTATGATAAGCAAAAGATTAAAAACAAAAACTTCATCTTCAAACACACGTGAATAGTCTGTTATAGCAGCACTGCTAAAACTGGAAGGACAAAGCTAACCCGTAAATGAGAAACAGGAGTTTCAGACCATAAATGCCGAACGCAAAGCCTCCTAGTATGCTTCCTAAGACTTCTGAAGAACCAAGCCAATCTACCGTTCAAATTTCACTCTTGACACGGGCAAAAGCTCTAAACCGTGTCTTCCCACTGAAAGCAGCGCTCAGCCTGGCTGACCTCCCGTCCAGTTCTTACACCTCCACCTGCATCAGCAGCTCTTCACAGGTATCTACCGCCGCCGGGATCACTCCCAGCAACTACGTTTGCCACAGGGGAAAAAGACGCCTTCCGCGAGAGCCCTCGGCTAGCGGTGCTCCTCCGCACGCCGCCGGGCTTATTTCAAGGGGCCAGCCCCTGCGGTGGGTCCCGCCGCCTGCCTGGGGTGGGAGGTGAGCACGGTGGCATCACGGTGTCCCTCACAGGTAGCGGCATTCCCGGGTGGTGGGAAGGGTGGACCACGGAGACGCGGACCAGCCCGGAGAGCCCAGTGCCTCCCGTCCAATGCAGTACTCCAGCGAGGAGCCCACGCGCAGCCATTTACAACAGGACCGCCACCACGGCTTCGAGCACCGCTGTAAAACGTTGCACCTCGCTCAACACCTGCAGCCCAGGGTGAAATTCCCGGCGTCGTCAGAGGCAGCTTTGCTGGAGTACGGCAGTGGGGGAACCCCAGCAGCACAGACCCATCTTCTCCTCCCCGAGTACAGAGGGAGCAGAATGATTTACAGGCACAGGAGCAGGCCACAAGATGTAAGTCGGGGACTCCACATACTTTGCACGCAGGCTTTCCCTCACAGGAGCACCAGCGAGACTCGGGGATGGAGTAGGGGGTGACATGGATGAGTGCCCAGGACCGCAGATCCACTGCTTTGAAGCTGCCACGGGAAATGGGACCACAGCAGGGACGGCTCCGTCAGCAGGAAGGGGCAAATTGTTCCCTTCCCACATTTTTCCCTTCTGCGTTGCCTGCTCTCGACAAAGATTATTTCTGCAGACCTTGCATACAGGTATCCAGGATTTGGCCCACAGGTAGCACTGCAGATCTCTGATGGGCTGATTGCCAAGCCATGGAAAAACACATGCGTAAGTCCAACACCCTTGCCCAGCTCTGCCTGGCATGACCAGGGCAGCGCTGTTTGGGGTCCGACCCACGGACCCCAAAACCAGCATCCTAAATCCAGAGGAGACACTACAGAAGCATGCAGAGCATCCAGAAGCTTATCCCCACTACGCAGCTCACCATTTCCACACTGCATTGTCGCCACTGAAACACTTTAATCAACGTGAACAGTAATGAGAGAAGAATAGTTTTTGTCATCCCCTACAGTTTAGGATAGCAGCAATATTTAGTGTGAATTTCTCTGCTCGTCAAGCTAGCTACTCGAAACAATGACAGAAACTTGAGAGAGAAAAAGAAAAAGAAGAGAAAGGAAAGATGGAGTTCCACAGCTTATCCCCATTGCCTGGCAGTCATGACTCGTGGCTTAATTTCATTTCTGGAGTGGGTCGGGGTCTCTTTCTCTCTCTCTTAAAAAAAAAAAAAAAGTTTCTTTGGTTAAAGAAAAAAACATGTTTATCGCCCTTCAAGTTTGCTAATGGAATTGCCTTCAAACCAAATTACAAGACATAATCCCTTGAAAGTATAAAAAAAAGAAAAATGTCAGAGACAGAAGCGTCCCTTTCTTGGAATGTTTTACGTATTACAACAAAACTACTAAAGAGGGAGAGGGAGAGAGAGACTTGCCAAGGCCCAATTTGTTGGGTGCAAGCAGGTACAACTCTGCCGAGGAAGATGCAATTGCATTTGCTCTCTCAATCGACGGGATTTGGCCCAGTCTGCAGTGAGAAATGCTTCCATTCAGGTTTTCCATTCTGCTCACGTTAGTGGTTCTCTCCGCTCCCTCCTGCATTCTGGTTTCACAGCAGGAATTTGAACACCCATCTCTGAGGAGAGGCAACGTCCGTGCTTCCTTCTGCTTCCCGCACGAGAAGAACGCAAGATGAGATGACGGGGAAAGGGACCGCTTTTTCACTGTGCCAGCCATAAGCCACCCATAAAACTTCCCGTATCTAAACATTCCCCTCCCCTCTCAAGTTTCCATGCCGTTTCCCCCACATGAAGAACACCAACCCAACCCAACCACGCCAATCCCGTTTCCTCTCCAAAGGACTTTGCAAGCAAAACAAGCTGGCTGATACTATGTACGTGGCACCGACAGCATGCAAAGCTTTTGCTTCCTCTGCTAAAACCATCGGGTTTCCCCTGTGACTAACCTACCACGCTTTCCTTCCATACTATGCCTTCATACAGGTGTGAGGGAGGAGGTGTTGCTCAGCTCCCCCACACCCACCAGAAAGCACACAGTGTTGCACCATCAAAGCAATTTCATGGCTGTGCTGTGCATCTCTTGCAATCACTGCGTCCCATCACCGCGATCATCTGACCACCTACGGCTGGCAGGTCAGCGACTCCAGGATGGACAACGTGAAAGGTGGCTCCTCCGGCACGCACTGCACCCCTTCTCGCTGCCAGCATCTGCCGTTCTAACAGCTCCACTGCCAAACACCCCCCAAAATCAGATTCGAGCCCGCATGGGAGAGCAGGTCAGATGGGCACACAGGGAAAACGCAATTAATACAAGTAAAACATTACTGTGATTGAGATTGCAACCTTCCATGCTTTGCCAGTCCTAGGCCAGAGGAGTGCATAAACAAGTAATTAACTTGAAGGGTTAAGTCTGTTCTTTAGCAAAGCACTCAAGTGCGTGATTAACTTTAAGTCTCTGCTGAAGTCCTATCATTTTTTTATGGAGTTTGAATTCAGTTACTGCTTCCCCCCATACGAACAGAGCAGGCGATGCAAATGAAAACATAAATACCTAAACTCTAGCAACCAGAATAGCTTAATAAAATTCCACAACAAATAATTGTAAAAGAAGGGAAAACCTACGTCAGGGACAAAAAAAAAAAAAAGCAAGCCAAGCATCCTGGCCATGCGGACACCCGATCAACCTTCAGTGAGAGCGGAAGAGCAGGCGAGGAACCTGCCCTGTCTGCGGCCGTGCGTTACCCAGCTAACGCCGTCCATGCACGCCAGTGTCCTTTATCCAGTGACGGGACTGAGAGCCGTGCTCACGCCTCTGCCGCGGCTCCCCCGATAGCCCTGTTTCTGGAGAGCCATCTATCTGCTTTCTCCTTTAGGAAAACCAAACCCTTCACGCGTAGCGTGACCTTGAGTTCACCGAAAGGGCCCCATGATCATGGCCTGGAGCACAAATAGGTCTTGAGGTCTTGATCTCATATAAACTTCCTATCAAACAAAGTGATGGTGAGCTGGATCCCAGGGCACCAAGGTCCTTACCTGCCTTTGATCCAGCTCTCCTGACAGATGATTACGTTAGCTGCTGTTTGGTTTTGGCCTCTGAATGAATGATTCTGGTCTTATTCTGAAATGCGTATGTGACACGGAGGGTAACTCCTGTCCCTCAAGGCTGTAACTGCTCTCACAGAGCAGCCCCACTCCCCCTAGGTTAGAGGCAGAGTTTTCATCCTCGGGACAATCTCATTTCCCCTTCCTCCTGCAGTTTTCACAAACACAGCAACCCTTCTGATGCCACTGATGAAGAGAAACAAAATTACCGACAATAACAACAATACTAAGAGAAAAAAAACCCCCACAAAGATTAAGGAATGCGTGTGCAATTAAAACCCAGAGTAAAATATAATAACAATAAAATAATAATCATAATCATAACAACCATACAATAAAATAACATTATCTTTCCTTTTCATGACACAAGCAGCATGACGCTCTCACTCCCAAACTGGTGGGAGAGGAGAGGAATGCAACAGAGAGAGCAGGGCTTTATTTTCCTGCCTCAGACGAAAGGGGACGTGTTGCCTTTCCAAAGGAAGGAGGGGGTAAGGTGCATAGGCTGCTAGGAGATCGCATCCTCATCTACAGGATACTGAGCTGGAATGAGGGACAGGCAGGAGAAGAAAACTGTGCAAGGGTAGCCCAGGAACCAGAGCTAGCAACCAGGGAGGTTATTTGGTGGTTTGCCAGAAGACAACAGCCTTGTTGAACAGCCTATGCATAGCGGGATCCCTTCTTCTTCCAGGCCAGCCAAGCACTTACCGCAAGACAACGTATTTGTGCTTGTCTTTCCGTCAGCTCTTCCCGCGTGAGAGAACCCCCTTCCTTACTGCCACCCAGGGAACCCATCCCTCGCCACCCTGCCGACAAACCTGCTATTTTCCAGCATCTTGTGAAATACCGGAATACTTCATGCTCTAGTTACAGGGAAATGTAGAGTGGAACCGAGCCACCACGTAGACTTCAGCTTTCATGGAAACATGGAAACCTTCTATCAGACTCTCTTCTCTCCTTCCTCCCCAGGCCATCCACAGACATGGGTACTCTAGGGACACTTCCAAATACTGATGCACCGGTGCAACTGCCGTTACCAGCGAAACTCCCCTCTGGACCAAACCCAACTGTAGGAAAGGCTCTCTTTAGAAACCTGTCGGAAAACAAGACGCCCACGTAGCGTTCCTTGGCATGGAGGACCCAGAGGGCCACCGCGCCCTCCGGTTCCAGAGTCACTCTACCGCTGCAGGCAATCTGTTGGGGTGTCGGTGAGAAGGGAGGAGGGGAAGCGCACGCTGTCACAGCTACGATCGAGTGGGTAAGGCCCGATGTATTCCAATACTTTTTTCACTTAAGAAACCTGAGTTTGCCTCTCTCAGCTGGATTTTCTCGTGCTTGCTTTGGGACGCCAGCCCTTTCCCGACCCCCTCCCATTGACAGACGTAGTGAGAGATGTCGGCGACAACTAGTGTTTCCCCCTTTGACGGGCTAAAGTTTTGTTCCTATTTCAGAGACACAACCGGGACAACCTGACAACTTGGGAGGACGCTGCCCTCCCAGTCCACCGAGAACGTCAGCAAACAGCAGAATGAGAATTCAGTTTCCGGGGAGGAAACTTGCTATTTCAACAGGATAGAAACAGACCAGTCCGCAAACGAATCCCCAGACCCTCTGGGAGTCACCCTGGGCCTCACAACCGACCTGGTCACTTCCAGCTCATCCAGTGCTCGACAAAACACCCAGTTAGATGCACTTCCAACCCCAACGAGCCTCCCCAGTACCTCGCCAAGTGAGCTAAGATTGACGACGTGGGAAAACAACCCAAAACACCACCAGCAGAAGAAGAAAATCGGCAATAACAACCCCCAAAAAAAAGAAAAAGAGCTGAGAGTAAATTCCGACTAGCCTCAGTCAGTTTCTAGGAGTACCAGTGGAAGTAAACCCTTAAACCGCATCTGTAGTTCGGTAAGGCACTACGAGGGAATGATGTAAAACTAAGACTGTGACAGTTGTAATGGCTGTGCCGAGGAACACACCACAGAGAGAAGGCAGCATCTGCACGCACACGCACGCACGCACACGCACACACGTACATACCTGGACAATCACATTTGTTACATGCCTATGTTATATCACTTTTCTTTGTGCAATCACATTGAGGAATAGTCTATTGGTATCGTTGAAGTTCAACACAAAATAGTAAAAACGGCGTATGACCTGTATAGTGCTACATTCTACCGGGGGGGGGGGGGGGGGGGGAACGGGGGCGGGGGGCAGCTAAAATGTCTCCTCCTATACTAAAACGGCTAGGGATTATTGAAAAGGAACATTTCCAAATAAAATAAAATGAAAAGCAACTGAAATCCAACGTACATTATTAGAGTTCTCGTTTAAGAATAGCATTTCTCAGGGATTTATCCAGTGTGTTCAAGGAAAGGGAGAAACATCCCCATTGCTTCTGCTCTCGACCAGTGCTGCGTGGCCTGCTTTGCCCACGTGTTTTTAAGCATAGCAGTGCTAGATCCGAATTTAGAGCACTGGGACAACATTTTCTCCTCCTCCCTCAGCCTCCCTTACCCATTTTCTATTTCCAGAAAAAAAACCCCAAAACCTTATTGTATGGTTTGGGATACAGAAACCACTGCAAAGACGGGGCATAAACCCTTTGAAAGGCTGGATAAATCCCTAATCCATATACCTATTGGATTAAAAACCTAATGGATTTCATTTTAGGTGTTCTGGACAACAAATTTCTAAATGTAGCTCACTATTGGATGAAAATAACCTTTTAAAGTCTATTGGTGAAGTTCTTCAAAAGACAGGACCCGCTGGAGGGTCCTTCTGCTTCTCTCTCGCTCTCTAGTTTGGTGCAGAATGGTTGGGTTTTTGTGTTTGTTTTTTTTTTCTGTTCTTTTTTTCCATTTTCTTTTTTTTTTTTTAAATAAAAAGTGTAGAACTGGTTCTCCCCCTTCTTTCCTCTTTTTCGTTTCTTCCTTAAAGTCTCCTTCGTTCAAGTTTCACGCGAGCCTCCCATTGCATTGTTAGTTTGTCACGTTCTTCAGTACAAAAGCGGCCGCCTCACTCCCCCGGGACGGGTGTGTCTCTCGCTCCTTATTCCAGTGTTTAGATGTAAGGGTACTGGTTGACCTTGGTGGGGCTCAGTGGGTATCCAGTGTAGACTGTGGAGGCTGGAGAAGCACTGATATAGGTCTGATGGGCAAACTGAGCCTGGTACTGACTCGGGTGGATGGTGGGTGAGGGCAGAACCCGCGGGCCCATGCTGACGGGGACCTGGTGGACGATGCTGGCGGGGTAGGTGGTGTGCTGCACGGCGTGCCGCGCAGACCCTTGGGAGGCCACCAGGTGTGCGACGGTGCCCGTGGAGCCCAGGGCGGCAGGGGCGGTGTATGTGTAGAGGTGGGGTTGGGTGGGCAGGTGAGCAGCGGCAGCCGCGGCCAAGTGAGGATGAACTGTACCATGGCTGGGACTATTGTGCGGGAAAGAGTACGGGGCCTGAGCTATCGTTGGAGTGATGTAGGCTTGCTGTCTCCGGTGACTCCCTGTGCGATCGGTCGTGATGTGCTGCTGGGCCTGGATAAAGACAGCAACAGTGATAAGCGGTTACAAGACAAGAGATGGCTCTTTACCTCCTCAGCGGTGCCTGGGAGCCTCCCTGCGACACCAGGACGGCCTCAGGAAAGTCCCTTGCGCTCCTCCTGACACCCTCAGCACCACCACAGTCTTCCCTTGGAAACGGGTGATGGCAAAGGGTCCCTCCCAAGCCTAGGGAGACCCTGCAGTTTCACACATTCACCAAAATGGCCCCCAAAAGGACAACGGAGTCCCCCGCTTCGAGCCACGACCTGCTGGCACAGCTAACATGAAGACCCAGCCTTGGATGCCCGGCTCCTAAGAACATCTTCCACAAGTCCAGTCGCTTGTACAACACGCGTCTTTTGTTAGTGAGCTCTCTGCTGACAAGATGGGGTGCGCTGATAGCTCAGGGGAATGAAGTTGCCTAACTATGCCTGGAACAGGCAATTTATTTTTGCTCAGTTTGGGTCCTTGCGGTTATCATTTCCTCAGTTAGTAAAATAACTACTTTATTTTTTAAAGATAAAACCCTCGGCTCCATCAGATCCTGCAGGTGCCTGGTACCCTCATGTAATCAGCTATAATTACTTGAGCACAGGCAATTTTCTTGCAGTGGGACAGGAGCAATGTACTTTTCCAGGGATTTTTCTAAGGTTTTTTTTTTGCACTGCACAATGTCAAGGAGTTTTCCTGGTCATTTGTAGTCAGAGCATTAAATAACCGAAAAAATAGGAATTAGAAGGCAAGAAGGGCAATGCTCCATGTTATTTCCTTCTGTTCTTCCAAGCCTTCTCATCCTCTTTGTAAGCACTCCCTGCGCTGTCATTGTGGTCTGAAATGCGGCAGCCACACTCCTCCCCCACTCTTGGAAACAGCATCTCGCCCACTTCCTCCATTTTCACTCACTTTTATTTCAAGCTTGTTTAAATTTTGAAATTGCAACTACATTTTGAGGGGGAGGGGACATTCTTCTCCCCCAAATTATTTAAAAAAAAAACCCCAAACAGTTCTGCTTATATCCAGCCCTGGATGCAAACCAGCGCTGTCCTCCGAGCTCTCCAGACTTTCTCCTCTTGAAGCGTTGGTAACTGTGCTGTAGCTTCCCTGCGCTCATTACCTCACCTCAGGGTAGGGAGAAGCCCCAGGTGCAGTACGTGAAAAGGGCATTATTCACTGAAGCTCCTGGGGAGCTCCCTGGGTGTTTTGGTCACAGACTATGAAACATCTTGAGAACTGCATGCTGCCAAGTAACGAGATTTGCCCAGATCTCAGCCCAGGTTTATCACGGGATGGATCAAACTCATTACGTGAGGTCATGTATATGCATAGAGGCTCTGCTTTGCCTTGTCACATCTGATGGAGACTTCTCTCCCAATCCCGCAGCTGGGCTGATGCACTCCCTTCACTTAGAAGATACTCTTCTCATGGTTACCTATAGCTAAGGAGAATTCAGTCCTTCCTACACGGTCCTGCTCCACTCCTTTGTGTCTGAGCCAGTGCACCTTCTCTCTCACATTATTCCCACTCACACTGTTAGATCATCTAACTTCAAAACCCACGGTAAGAGTACCGCCAGCCCACTCAGGGGTGGGATCTGCACTACCTCTACTGCCTGAGCTGGAAGATCAAAGTCTGCAGTGAAGTTGAAACAAGTTGATCAAACTCAACATGGGGCCCAACTATCATTAGACTGGAACAGGACAGCCCGTGCTGGAGGAGTGGTAGGTTACAGCTGGATGACGCACCACCAAAATTTGTCTCGGTTGACTTACCTGACTTAGATTAAGAGGCTGCTGCTGCTGGAAATGTGCTCCTGGTCGCTGCTGCCTATAGGCAACGGCTCCAGACGAGCTCCCTGAAGAGTGACCGCTGGTGGAGGTCACGGTGCTGGAGGACTTGGACTTGTAGGAGGATGAGTGGTGACTGGTGGTGACTGTGCCAGGAAAGGAAACACATTTGTAGCTTACATCACATTCTTTAATTGCTCACCCTACCTTTTCCTCACTGAATCTCCTCCAGTGTGGCTTTTGGGAGGAGACATACAACAGAAGAAGGATAAGAAAATGATTTCTCTTAATTAACAGCATATCTCAGCAGTGCTTCAAATACACGGCCAGCCTGTTATCCTAAAGGCAGACAAGCAGACCTGATACGTGGACCCAAACTGGGCCCAGAGAAGGCTTTACAGATCCTTCAGAAGTGTGAGAAACCGTTCTGCCAGCAGAACTGTACGATGCAGGTACAAATCCCAAGGAGAGAAAGGAAAGTATAGTGTGCACAGCACAAAAAAGCCCTGGTTTGGCTGACCTCACGGTGAGTAGGAAGGGAGGGAGAAGGAGCTGGTGGGGAGCTCACCCTCTGAGCCTTTGTGTTCACCAGCAGTGCGTCAAAAGAAAGGACTGCCAAGTAGCTCAAAGCCAACTGCTTTGGGCCAGACTTCCACCATAAGCCCCTTTTCAACACATCGTACTACCTAGCATTGCGCAGGCTCTGGATGAGCAAACCTCATCAGTCCATAATGAAGATCCTGGGGAAATGTTCTTCCCAGAAACGTCAACAAGTTTGGATGAAAATGCACATGTGTTTTCAATCTCTTACCCGTTTTAAAGTAAACCTACGGAAAGGCAAGGCAGCAAAGGTTCACACTTGCATTTGGGAGCCTTTCATGTCAAATGTTGAGCTAAAGGCTGCATTCTGTTCTTGGGTTTGTACAGAAGTAACTGGGAACGACACTTGCCCCCGTGACTCCTGAGTGTACCAGGGCACATAAATAATGCAATATGGCTCCCAAGAACAGATGTGTCACTTGAGAGAAGGGCAGGAGCACGGTTTCTTTGGAAAACAAAACAAACAAACAAACAAACAAAATGAAACCGAACAATGAGATTCTTCCAAGATAAATCATTTATTTCTTACTAATTTTCTTGACGGAAGAGGTGCAATTTACCTGGTGCCAGGCTATCGCACTCTACCAACACCTCACTGGCCTGGGTTTTCAGTGGTGGCACGATGATCGTTCGGGGGTTCCCACTGCAGTGAGTCTCTGGAACCCCTTTGGTGTCGTAGGTGTTCCCATTATTCTGCCCTGTGCGATGCTGCACGGCGTAAGGACTGTTGTTGCTGGAGGAATCGGAGTAAGGGGAGTCATGCACGGTGACACAGCTGATGACGTTCTTCCTTTGCTTGGACAAGGTGCTGAAACACAAGCACACAAGTGGAAAGAGTGAATGGGCAACGATCGACTCGGAAGCCACCAGAAGACTCTGCCTGTGGCAGACTAGCTCCGTAAAGGCAAAGCACACCCTTCAGTCCTCCGCCAGATAGAGGCTGCTTAAGCCAACCCCCCCGCTTCGAAACTCACTCATTGCTATTCCAGGAAAGCCTTCATGGAGGTCAAGGAGTGAGTAAGACATTGTGGATAGATCTTACATTCACACTACTTAGAATAGCACTGAACCAGACTGCCAGATTTATTTTCAGACTGCTTTTTATATATGTGTGCAGTAGAAGCCCAGCAGTTATACTATGCTTTGTTGCAAGTCTCACCACCCACACAAAAACGTGGCGGTTTCTCCCAGCCTTCCAGCAATGATTTAATAATAGATGCTACGACTTTTCATGATTAAATCCCATGAATCTACAAAATACACTCTGTTCTATTTACTAATATGGTACAATGGGCATATATCCTCAATAAGCATTTGAAACTGAGGAACGAATGAAGAAAAAATGAGTAAAGTATGTAAAGCTTTTGGTCTTCTTTTCTTTCTCTGAATAAACACTGGGTCTCCTGACTCTAGTGTGGATTATCAAGGTCCTGCTGCAGCTAATCTATCTACGACATCAAAAAAGTGATTAAAAAGGAACATCAACACTTGCAAGATTAGAGCTAGAAGTTCATTAGACTAGAGCGCATGAGTACGATTGGGATTTGCTCTGCTATTGTGTCTAATTATTCCTGATGGCTTCTCCTTCCTGTTATGAGCTTGTTTAGGGAGAAAAAGAGAGAGCAAGAAAGAGGATGGAGGAAGGGGGATGGTGAAGATTTGCTTAAATGGCTCACATCCTTGACAGTGCACAGACCTTGACTACAGAAAATAGCTGCTATGTTTCACTGATTGCATTATGTTGTTATGGCAACTGAAGTTTTTAAAATGATGAAAAGAAATGGATAGCACATAAAAAGCTAAGTAATTAGGCTTAATGGTGGAAACAGCCCCAACAGGAACAGAAATGCCATGGAGAAAAAAGAATCCATCTCTTAACTTCTTAAGTGTGCACTTTAAAAAGAGAGAGCTCCCTTTCCCATGGAGTCTCCTCTCTGTTCTCCCACCCTGCCCAGTCCAGCCCAGGGAGCAGCTGATTAATCTGGTCTTAGTCTGTGATGGAGCCGTTTGTTCCCTAGGCTCAGCATCGCTTCTTACCCAGGGAAAGGTGGAGCAGATATTGAGAACAGTTTCCTTCCAAGGACATTGTTTGCCTTACTTATTTTTCACAGTGCTAAAGGAGCACTGGTGGGTTCCCTTCAACTTGTCAGTCCCAAGGCCTCTCCGTCAGCATTCACAAGGTGCAACTCACCGCCTCGCTCCCAAGACTTGGAACTGGAAAGCTATCATCTCCTCCATTAAAGAACACCTTGGGGTGCTGCATTCGCAAACAAGTTACCACCACGCAGACTTTCCCTGGGCTATCATCGCAGGATCCTGGCGTGCCCCGAAGAGGACACAAGACCGTGTTGTTCTACGCACAGTGAAAAATACCGCTCGAGAGGCCCCTGCTATCCTAAAGCACTGACACCTGAAACAGGGCAGATGATAGAGAAGGAGGGGAAGCTATTGCACAGCAATCTGGAAGCTGAAAGCAATCCTTGTAGGGGCAGGGACCTTTTTGACAGGGAAGGCATACGACAGCGAACCCTCGTATTCTGGCTTTCCACAAGGAGCTGGAGAGCATTGGACTAGAAATGGAAAGAGCAACAGAGTATCTGAGATGGACAACTACTGTATGTGAAGAAAGATGTAGCAGTTTGGATATGGTGCTATGAAAGAAGAATATTAAGCCAATAAAAATGACGAATATTGCATCAATATTCCTCTCTCCTTCAGTAGAAATGCCTGTAATCACACATTTATGAGTATCCACACTGCTTGCCCTTTGCAGCTACCCTTGGCTGCCAGTTGGGAGGAGATATATATTCTCTACCTCTGACAGTTATTACATTTTATAAAGAAAAATCAAGTCACTAAAGAGTTTTCTGACAAGTGATAAGGTCTAGCTATTCTTTTACAGTCCCTTCCTTACATAAGTGGCTGAGCTGCTGAACTGGAAATACTTGCTCTTGGCTGACACTTGACATGGGAAGGCTGAGCTGTAGAACTGGAAAGGTGTTTTTCTGTGTAATCCGTGCTATTTATTGTTTTAGAATGGGCATATTTGTCACCAATTTGATTGAGGGCTTGTCAAAGAAGGGACCACGAGGAGTCTTCTCCTTCAAAGTCTTATAGCTCCTTGGTTACAATAAGAGAATCAAGTAAATAGGTTTGGTTGAACAAGTAAGTGACCCCAAACCCAGACCCTTCCAGAGAAAGGGACCATAGGAGGATATTAAACTCATTTCATGGATGGGAACCCCAGAAGGACCAGAGCTATGGTCCTGCCAGGCCTTACACAAGTGCTTAGCACTACCAGTCTGTGTCATCCACCAACGTCAGCGGGGCTATTCCACTAACAGAGCTAAACCACACGGGTAATATTTGGAGGATTAGGGCCTAAATGAATAGCCTCTCGATTCAGCAGGCTGCATCATTTCAAGCGCACGAGGAGTCCCATCGAAAGCAGCTGGATTTTTGTCTTTAGGAAAGGTAACGACTGCGGTTAATGTCAGAGCAGGCAGAGAAGTCAGTCGGGACTATTCATACGCCCAGAGCTCGGCACCTGCTGTAGCAGAGCCTGCCTGAGAGATTAAGGGTGGGAATTTCAAAAGCATCAAAGGCCCAACTCACGCTGAAAATCAGTTGATTCACAGGCTTAGAGATACACGTTAAGTCAAAATGGGGGCTTTTGAAAATTCAACCCAGAGGAGCTAGTACTCCTCCTTCTCAAAGCCTTCTTGCTAGCCAGCAACTGTCCTCCTTCCAGCTCCCTCTGAGGACTCAGCTGCTCTCCCCACGTCGCAGTAATGCAGGAGTTACCTGTGTGAGGTCCAGGCTGATGTATCGCCTTCCCTGCTCACAAACTATCAGGACTGAGAGCTTGTACCTGTTGACACAGCACTTGCCTACTCAGCAAGCTTACTGTATTCCTATAACTCAGCCACAGCTTTTGGGGATGTTTGTGCTTACACAGAAAAATACTATTAAAAGTCTTGCCCCCTTCCTATTAAGCTGCCTCCAAGCCTGGTAATTGCTTTCCCTCCTGCAAGCACAGTAGCAGCAGCATACGTGATTTAGTAGTGTTGAGAGTCGGCATGTGTTCCTGGTCAGCTTGTGTGCCTGCCTGCATTACGTGGGTAGGTGTATTTTAATTCTCCAGAGGAGGGAGGGGGGAAGATTACCAAAGTGGCATCTAATCCATCTACACAGACTGAAAAGCAATAAGCCAGGAAGGCTTTTTAACCCTTACTGGCTGGAGCTGCATCCTCCCTTCAGAACAGCAGTTGGAAAAATATGCATTGCTTTGTAAGTTTATTATTAGTTTATGAGCGGTAGCCCATTCCCACGTGGTCCCGAAGAGCTCGTTCTCAAACTTGGACACAAAACAATTCATGTCTGTCCAATGTGCAGACACAGAGCATGACCGTGCCTTCGAACACGCAGAAGCAGCTCTCGGAGACAGCTCTCTAACATATACCACCCTCGTGAGTGCACAGCGGAGAGACGGACATGGGTCTCTATTCCCCACGGCAAGGAAAGATCTCAAGGAAAAGTCTGATGGAGGAAAGAGAAGATAGTTTGTGCACAGGCACAGGGCAAGGAACTAAGGTGGGCATCTCAGATACTGTTAATGGGAAGGTGCCGAAGGCAGATGCTGAGAATGAAAAGTGAGAGGAAATTAAGGAAAAGATGCTGAATTAGGTAGTAAAACAACATTGGAACCATCTAAATAGCCAAGGACAAGGACAGGGACAACAGCTCTTATAACAGTGTGTAACTTGCGATGATTTCTGCTTGCTGAAGGCCCAGCCCAAAAGCTCGGTATGTGATAGCATTGCATGAACAGGATCTTTTTTCCCTGAATATCTCAAGTTACACCAGAATCCCAGAGAAAGCAAATGGAGCCTAGTAGGGGCAATTCTTCAGCATGTGGTTCACCCACAGGGATACAAACCTCTCAGTGTGGCTGACGCTATAGCAACAGAGGCCTTCAGCTCTCAAGGTCACCAAGATGGCCTTCTAGTTTGGGGGAAGAAGGCACCCATCCCTCAACTGTGCCTTTGAACTGGTGTGCATGTATACCGTGGCACGTTAGCTTTACATCACATCACAAAAATTCTGTTCCAGCTCTCTGAAAACTTAGTAACATGCAACCTTTTCAGTTTGCTGCTTCAGAATAAGCCACCTATTCTAGGAAAGTATAGGGTCAGCCAACAAAAACTCACACTACAACTGCAATCGCTTTCTTCATGTTGAAATCCTATGCCATGCATAGCACAGTGTTGAGAACATGCCCCCCTCTCTTCAGCTCAACCTCCATCCCAACCTGTTAATCCACTCTCACCTTCTTTGTGAATTTGTGATGGTAAGAAATACTTATCAAGTACTACACTGAGGCCGTTTTATTAGGCTATACAGCACGTGCTGTAGCTATTTAAGTCATATATACTGAATTGCTTAGCAGGTTGTAAAGGTTCTACTGCTGAAGGTTTGCTGAGAGAGCTACTGTCTATCTCTGTTATTTTAAGTATTAGTTGCATGTCGGTGTGTCTTCTGGAGATGGAAGGCAGCAATCTTTTACCAGATGACTGTGGTTAGTCAACATATTGCTATGCAGAGTCAGTGCATTACTATGCACAGTATAACATAGCCACAATAGGCTAGATGTCAAAAGAGAATTACAAATAGTATTTTGACCCTGACACGCGCATATCAGCAAGTTGGCAAAAACACCTGGTTTGTGCCTGTCAGCAATTTTTGTGCGTAAGGGGAATGAAAGTCCTCTGAAGTAGGCTCCACCACCGTTGCACTACGATGTGAATAAGGTGAATTAACAACTTGCATCAGCTCACGCTCAGAGACTTCACTGTGTAGTTTACCATTTTAAGAAAAAGGAAAAAAAAAACCCAATGCTGCAAGAATTTTGTGCCAATGAAGATGGCCCATGAGGCAGTTACTCAGTATGCCCACATGACAGCCATGGTCAGTCTTTCTTGTCCAGGAAGACAGTGATTACTGTAAGAATCCCATGGAAAGCCAAGCTGGAGAGGTGTTACTTATGATACCAGCACAGACACAGCAGGCAGTGGGGAAGTGAGGGGCTCTCCTGCCTTGTTGGGGTGGAAGCACCCTCAAAACCACCCACCTCAAGGCCATCACTGTATTGTTTCAAGAAAAGTCATGTTTTCCTTGGCTGTTGCACTTACTGCTTGAGATGGGAATTCATCTAGGCACACCACGACAGCCACCTCCACTGCCTTTCCTTCCAGCCCTTCCTTCTGCCATGCCCTGGGACGCGGCCCTTGGCAGGACATGGAAATACCCCTCGCTGCACCGCCGGCACATCCCTCCCGCAGGACCCCGTGTGCTCGCCCTCCCTCCCACCCACCATTCAGCCATCCCAGGGTGCACTTGTGCCTCTCTGCTCTGTGTTTAAGTTGTTGCTTTATTTTTCTCCACTTCTAAGCTTCAGAAATATTTAATTGAGGGAGGATTTACGTTTAAACCGCTGCACCACGTGAAGTTGCACACTGGGGAGTACTTAACCCCTACTACTTGCTGAATATGTGCTCCGATTACTGCAACTGCAGTTGTACTGTCGGTCAGTCTGTCTGCTTGACTTTCTTGCTAGAGCAAGTAGAGAAACTTAAGAGGAATAAATTTATAAGAAAAAAAATCAAGTCTACTCTCTGTTTCTACTCTCTTCAGTGCTTTACAGGTAATGGTTAGACCTAAATTCTTCTTTCCAGAATGAATAACAGTCAGGGTATTATCTTCCAGCACAGTGGTAAACATCTCTTTGGGCTACAGAGTCTCTTTGTGAAGGATGCTGAACTGAGAGTCTAGAAATTCACTGGTGATAAATAAACAGGGTCACAAAATTGTTTCCTGTTCATATAATGCTTTTTATATGCAAATTTTTTTCTGCTGTCCTGCAAGACAAAATGTCACATGCAAAACTTTGTGGGCAACAGAAACTAGGTAAAAACAATTTCATCCAATTTCATAATTTTGTTTTTTTTCCTATTATTTGCTTACATTTTGAAAGAAAAAAAACCCCTCCATTAAACCAGAAAAAAAAAAATCTTCCCCTTAATTAGTTAATCTCCTAAGACTTTCTCCCCCTTAAATAAAAGTCAAAACTTTTTGCAGTTTTGAAGCTTCCCCAGATTTCACTGTGTTGGGGATATTACTAGAAAAGTCTCAATGTAGCCTGCAAAAAGCCTTGGTTTTGACAAACTGACTTTTTAAATCAGGCATTTGGCCCCTGAAAATCTCTGACCATTTCTGTCCCTGCCGAACTGTACCTGAGGTCCCTCCTCTGTGATTTCACCCCAGGCACGGGGCCGCGGCCCAGCAGATGGCCCCCTTTGACAAGGCTCCATGGAGCAGGTCCTCCAGAGCCCCCCTTGCACCACCTCCCCAGCACCTTTACCCAACAGGAGCCCAACATTTTCAGATGACCATTGATTTTAAAAAGATTACACCAAGCTACGCTCATCAACAGGGCAAAACACATGTGAGCAAAGAACGAGCAACGTGCTGGCCTGCCTGCCTGGTCAGCTGGTATTTCATAAACAACCTACTTGCACATCTGTGCTTTTCATTAGTAAAAGGAAAATTCTGCCCATATCATACCAAATTCTTCAGATTTTTCTTTTGCCAATAAAAAAGTCACATCCCCTGCACTAGAAAAGCTCTCTCTGCTGCTCTGGTATTACAGAGAGGCTTTTCTGTCAGAGTAAATCCAAGCTGTAGGACTCCTTTACTGCATCAGCAGTATCATATTTTATCAGCATTACCAGTCCTTCTTAAACTGAGACTTACGAACTCTTACATCGTCGAAGGACCTACTACTTCTCACAACCACAGGTAGCTCTAATCTCTCTTTGCCGAGCAATCAATAAAATAAACATCTTTAGTCTCATGGGTCAAAGAGAAACTTCCAGTCCCACAGGAAATAAGAGAAGGAAGTGCTGTAGCAAATTCAGGAGCTGATCCAACATCAGTGAAGTTAATGCAAAGATACCACTGCTATCAGTAAGATGGGATCAGGCAATTAACTTTGATCTGTCAAGTGCCGTACGATTTCTGTATTCTAATCTAGAAAAAGCTAATATGTTAGGATGTGACTACCAGCATGTTTCAAGTTATTCTTTATTTTTCACCCCCACACCACAGCGATTGCCCAACAGGGTAATATTTGCAAAAATATGGGTGAGACAATGCATTCTTTGCATGGTTTCATTTTCGACTCAGATCTTGAACATTTAGGCACTGATTACAGTAAAGAACATACTTCACTGCCACTCCCATTTTTCTTGGAGCCAAAAAAATACATAAGAAAACTTGGAGGTACTTTCCTAAATGTGACGTGCTTTCAATGAAAAAGACCTCAACTTTGGCGGGGGCAAAGTTCGTTGGCATTAAATGCTGATACAGCTTCCTTGACTGGAAGCTACGTTCTTACTCCAGCTGAGAATCTGGTCTTAGATATGCCCAGTTCAAAAGGCACTGAGTGAACTGACTTCACTCTCCTGGAGACTTTAAACAAAAGTTTTCATTCTGGACGTGCTATTTTCCATCTGCGTCTCTGCCCCTAATTCTCCACTCGCTCTGGTTACATCTGCACAGGCAATTTAATTCACTCTGGAATTCCAAAAGGTGCCCAAGAACAGCCCGTGTCCGCGCGAAATGTCTCTACATGGCTCAGAAATTAAATCTAGCTCTTAAGCTTTGGCCTTCCAGGAATGCTGTCGCCCTGGCACTCTGTATAGATATGCCATATGGATACAAAAAGTAGCCAGGGATCTGATCCCAGGCAGGAACGTGTCCTGAATATGCTTTAGTCATATCAAAGCCAGTTTGTTTATGTAAGTCTGGCTCCTGGGACTACTTTCCTAACCCCTCAGCAGACCTTGCCCAAATAGTTAAATACCCCAAACTCCCAACTCGATTTCCAGACATTTTCCAGAACTTTGTTCTGTCTGTCTCCCTGGAGAGGTGCCGAGTGAAGAAACTGGTCAGATGGCAGCAAAGTGGAAGCAGAGGAGACAACATTAGCTGAAGTGGCTGCAGGATCTCAGCTCTTCCCTCCACCCTGCTCTGGACCCAAGACGATATCCAGACAGTAAGTATAAGTACTTGCACATAATTTTCCAAAGCCTGGGACCAGCAGCATGGTAAAAATGCTTGCAAATAGCTCCCATGACCCTTGAGGTACCTGCCCTCTTCATGCTGCCCCACCTCACAACCTTAGTTTTCAGCATCCCTTTTGTCTTGCCCTTCCTTTCCCATAAGAACCCTGGAAGTGGGGGCTCCTTATTTATAGTCCACCCGTTTTCCACGCTGACCTTCACTGAACTCTTTCTGGAAACATGCTTTCTTCTCCCTACCAAACTAAGGAATACTGTAGCAATTTTTTTTTAAGTGAAATATGTTACACTGTCCTGTGATCAATTCCCCCCGATAACCATTGCATTCATGGCAAGCCCGAATGTGAGAGGCACTGAGCTCTCACTGCCCGGTGGAGCTCACTGGTTGGGAGAAGGGGAATGGGAAGAGGGAGCAGCTGGCGGGGGGCAGGCTGAAATTGCAGCCCTAGATGCTTGAATCGTGCGGCTCCTCTTTACAGATTTTTAGCTCCTTGAGGCCAAATGCATCTCATCTGTTCTGTGCACATTTGCAGTGCTCCACTTATCACCACAGAGCAGAGATGCAGAGATATAGCTAGATATCTCCAGTGATTAAAGGAAAATCTGCCATGGAGCATGTCCTAAATAAATAAAAAATTCTCTCTTGACAATACTGGAGGGATAAGGTTAAGAATTCCTAGCTCAGTTACCGACATAAAGATGGTATAATTATTCAGCCGTTTGCAAGGCTACTTCTCTACAACTTATAAAGCAGAGTGATGTCTTGTGACTGGCATCAGATGGGAAACCTAGAGTGCTTGCATCTGATGAAAGGTGCTGAAAAGACAGTCCTGGAAAATTAAGTCCTCTCTCATCCACAGTAGATGATCATCAGTGGCAGCTGTCCTGGGCCACACTGTTCACTCGGGTGAGTTAATTCTCTGAGGAGCAAACTCAGTCACCACGGTCTCTATAGCCTCATCTATGCTTCGCTGCAGAGTCAGTCAAAAAGCCATCAGTTTCTGCCACTTAAGATAATAGTTCAGGGTTGTGTTGGCAACACAATCAAAACTGAGCAAACCTCTTGCAATGTATTTACCATTATTGAGTGTTTATGACACAACCACTAACTGTTTTTCAGGACCTTTTTAGGAAAATAGCACATATGGAAGGTGTCATTTAATGCTCTTTACAGATGCCTGGATCACTTAGAAAGAGAAAAGGCAATTTTAAGCTACCTTCCTTCCAAGCCCTTCTTTTTGTCTTTGTTTTAAACAGCTATCTGACTTAAAGAGGCCAATTACCATAGGATCTCTAAAGTCTCCTTTCAACAGTCTTGGGAGATAGAGAAAACTATTATTTCCTCTTAGAGATGAGAGACTATGGCACTCATAGTCTCATATCATAGACTATGACTATGATACTTCTCCAAGGTCACACAGCAACTGTGCAGCACGGTAGGGAATGTCACCTAAGTCTGTGGAGTCCTCAGCTAGTATTTTAGCCGCCCTTTCGTCTTTCCTTTCAAATGAAAGATGACCTGGGTGCTGAGACCCAACTGTAGCTCCTGGGACGCTACAGCAACTCCTGGGATGCTCCAGCACTTCTCTGCCTCTGTCTCTTTCTCCTGCACACAGAGAAGAGCAGAGAGCCACTGCTCACCTGGTGGGTGCATGCTTCTGCTCCTCCTCTTCATCTGTGTCGCTGCTGATAGTGATGACACTCACTGCGGGGCTAGGGGTGTCGGGAATGATTATCGTCTGCCGCTGCCGCTCCCGCGTGGTGCTGGTCGCCACATCGCCCCAGCCGCACGTGACGGAGGTGCTGCAGGCAGGGCTGTTGTGCACCATGGCACAGCGGGGAGGCGTGTTTTCCTTCACTCGTTTCGACCGCTGAGGCGAGCTGATGGATTGAGAGGATGAAACTTCATAGGTGGATGCATTTCTGGAAATGGGAAAGGTTGTTAGCTGGTTAAAACTTGGTTTGCTTAAGTTGCCCATCGCCCTGGCTTTTGATTCCTGGTCTCTGATTCAGTGGCACTGATTTATGGAGGCTAGGAAAACTGCAAAACTGGCATAGTCACCTCTTCGAAGGACAGAGTGCCTCACATGACTTATTCATATAATTGGCTGAAAAGTAGTTTCTTTTAGTAAAAAATGCAATTTTGTTTCCCCTAGAAATTTCCAAATGAGAAATGCTGCCTCCCAGGAGTTTGCACCAGGAGGTAGAGGCTAGTCACACAGCCCAGACATGCAAAACACAGGCAGGCACAGTATGGCTTTCGCAGAAGGAAGAACAACCCAAATGATAATCCCTTTCTCCTCTACCCTGCATGGATGCATCATGACCAGATATTTTTGGGCCAGAAAAAAGTAAAGGTAAAATTAGAATTTGTTGTGGAAAACAGCAATCATTTATCAGGAAAACTGCTTTTCTTAGTTGAAAATTTAATTTTCTGTTTCAGAATCTTTTCAATGAATATTTCCTGCCCAATGCTTCAACCTCTAGGATAGTGGAGTCCCATGGATGAGAGCACGCAGATGGGAGGACATATACTCAGTTTCATTTCATTCCCACGTGAGGCAGCAGATATAGCATATATAAACCAGAAAGAAAAGAACAATCTTTTTATTATGCAGTAGAAAAACATTCTCAAGTCCTGTTTTTTTTCCCAGTCTTCCTACTTCAGCTTCCCTGCCTGACAGTTGAAAGGGCCCACTTGGATCAGGGATCTGAACACAGAACCTGTCCACCAAACAGTGCAGCACAGGTCTGCAGATGGGAATATTTACCAAAGCACACTGACTAAAGCCCATTTCACTCATTTATTTCCCACATTTTCTTTCTTCCTTTTTTTTTTAAACTTTTATTCTTCTGCCTATCGCAGAACATTCGCGGATTCAAAAAAGGAAGCAAACAAAGTTCTCATTTTGTTCTACAGTGGGGCCTGGGCTGCATGTTCAGCTTGGCCCGAAAGCTAACAAAAGGAATAGGTGGCATCCATCAAAAGGAAGTCATTATGGACGTATCGCACTATACCAACTTACACAGGGTCTTTTGCATAACAAATGGCTGCACAGTAGCATTTGCAGTGCTTTTTGAATACCAATGAGCAGCATGGAGTACCCTCCTCTCCAAAGGAGCACGTTCCTCATTTGGCTACAAAAGCATAACAATTAATGAAGCCGTAGAAACCCGTTGGTCTGAAAGTGTCCAATTCTTTCTGGACACTGCCGCCCTGCCCCTGGAGAGGGAAGGGAGAGGGGCGGCCCCGCACAGGCGCACTGGTTGCAACAGGTGCTCTCTTTTGCTGGCTTGCTGGGGTCGTAGCTGCCTCTGCTCTCCATTACGAATGGACTAAGACAGCTGGAGCCCACCCAAAGTAAATGCAACAGTAGAGAGAGCACATAAATGGGAAGGATTTAAATAGTGGCCTCTTAACTAGAGTCAAATTGGTTGTGAACTCAGAGTTCCTCTGGCCCCACTCCAGTCACCCAGGAAAACCACAGGCTCCTCTGTTTTTGCCACTGCACAAGTGGTGACCCATTTTGGTTCTCTCCCCTGCACTGTTCTGTTTTGGTTTTTTTAAAGAAATGTGCTAGTTTCACAGCCCAGAGGACTTTCCCCAGGACAGCTGCACGTACATTGTCAACAGCCTTGTCCTCTAGGCAAGATTACAGGGCTGTGACAGGCACCGCAATCATCCTATCGTTTCAGTTGTGCCACATAACATAGTATGGACCAAAGCCTCGTCTCCTCCTTGCAGAGCCAAATGGTCCTACTGAGAGCTGATAGACTGAGGTGTATAAGGACTGCCCCTGTATGAGATGTCCTTATAAAATGCTCCCTGTTTTATGCTGCCATGATTATAAAAAGGCCAGTGCAGGTATCTGTTGCTGGTGTGTACTGTTGAAGATAGGGGCCAACCACCCACGTTAGGAGCTAGAGAGCCTGAAGGTGGCCTAAAGCCACCCCAGTCCTCCACTCTGCATAGCATTAAAGCTCAGAAGATAGGTCATGATCCTGTTGCTTTTGAAAGGGCAGCTCTTGTATGCACACATCAGGCACGTGCTCCTGAAGCTGCAGTCCCCTGGAGGTGCACCAGCCTGTGGAAATGCAGACGCGGCACCCCAGGAGTGCTTCTTCGAGATCGTGCGGGAAGTAAAAGTGTGGCAACGGGGCATCGCGCCACGCTGACCTGAGAATATAGTTACATTTTTAATTATGGTGACTACAAGGCCTCAGGTAATCACAGCGACATAACAAGCTGTATGAACAGGGCCTGAGTCTCCCATCCTGCATGCCCTCCAGCCGCTAACTCCTGCGCAAAATGATGTTCACTGGATATAAAATGCACCTGACCACCTCTTACCCCCTGCTCTCCTGACCTGGGTACAGACGAGGTGAAACAGCAAAGAGTCCCGTCAGAAGAAGCGTGATCTAATCACTCGCAGGCCGTGGAACAAACTTTATTTTGCCCCACAGATGTCAGCGAATACCACCCTCATCAGCACGCTTGCATTGCAGGGCTGCATTCAGAACAACCCAGGTACGGACTCCTGCCTCACCGACGCCACGACCAGCGCCAGCGCCAGGAGCCGTGCGCACTCACCGGGGCGCCGACTGGTGCTGCTTACTCTTCCTGGCGGAGGTGGCGGCGGCGGGCGGCTGGCGCATGACGTGAGCAACACCCACGTTGACGGGCTGGGCTGCGGGGAGAGTCACATGGCTAGCTAACAGCGCGGGCTGCTGCATGATGGGGTTATAATGGCTGCCGTGAGCGTGGGTGTTTCTGCAAAGGGGGGAGACAGGCACACGTTTAAAATGCAACCGGCGGCTCTTCAGCAGGCTCTTTCACAGGCTCCCACCGCCTTCACCGAGGCACCCTCCTCCAGGGCCCGTTGGGCTCCCAGTCCCACCAGGAAGGAGCGTTTCCCCCAGGGAAGCGACTGAAGGGAGCAGCGTGGGCACAGCGCTCCGCTTCAAGGACGGGGAACGCAGAACCGCCCGTAGCTCTCGGGCAGGGGGGTTGCAGGCTGCAGCCTCCTGCCCTTCTCCCCCTGCTCTGCAGACTCATGGGACCCCCTCCCTCCCGCCCCAGCTCTTCTCACGCCTCCTCCAGCACTGGTGGGTACTTCAGGGAGCCTCCAAGCACCTCCAGTTTACCTCCAGTCTGCCAGCGGTTGGGTGCCCGCCATGGACTCCGGGATGACGGTCGCGTGCTGGACAGAAGTGTGGGTGGCCACCCCAGTCAGCTGCTGCCAGGCAGGAGGGAGCAGGATCTGCTGAGTGCCACTGGGCCACGCTTGCTGTCGGACAGAGGGAAAAACAATTTCTTAACAAGAGGCATCATACGCTGAGTGTGAGTGGTGGTCCATGCTCCGCTGGGGCTCCTAATAATGGTCATGGTCATACTGCCTAGCTCTTACCACTTTTCAGTCATGGACGACAAATACTGTTAGGAAACCACAGGAAAAGCAGTAAAAGTTATCAATATAGAGAGCGCAAAGGAGGGGAAAAAAAAAAACCCTGCCGTCCAAAGCAGCAGCTGTGTTTTAGGTTAAACTGGGAATGGGAGGGATCGAAACTGGTCAGCATTTCAACCCAAACATCGAACTCTTTAGCACCTTTTAATTTTGACTCTCCAGATCAGCTGGGCACTATGGTCCCATTGTTATTTTCCCCCTCCTACAGCCTTTCCATTCTCCTTCCTGCCCCAACAGGACCTAAAGGACTTCAGGAACTTAAAGGGACTAAAAAGGAGAATGGACTTTTCAAGGATCAGAAAACAGAACAGGGGGCTGCAAGGCTTTTGCGAGGAGGGAAAAAAGGTGAATTTGGGGATACCAAAAGGGAATGCGCATCAGTCACCAAGTGCCCCTCAGGAGGAACATCTTGCTGCGCGAGCCAAGGAGCCCAGTCGCCTGCTTCCAGCTCACCAGGAGCCCCCCAGCCAAAGCAGAGCGGAGACATGCACGGCTACACATCGCGTGCCTGCCCTCTCCATGTGCTGTCCGGCTTTTTCAGAGCAGGTGCCCCCCTTGCAGGGGTGGAAATCTCTGCCCTGTGAGCTGAGCCATCGCTCTGCTAGGCAACCGTCCCTCCAGCTGCGCTGCCACAGGCATGACTCGGGTCATCCTGCTCCAGTGACTCCACACACGAGTCAGATGATGGGTTTTTTGACTTGGGAAACTTTCTTTCCTATGTGCTGCCTGAAGGCGGCTCCAGCAGCTTCTCACTGCCTGGGCTGGGCAATGCAGGGGTATCGGCTACAGCCCTCCTTAGTCCCAAAACACACCACTAAATTGGACCCATATTGTGTTATCTCATAGCTCTAAGGAGGCTAAATTTTAAAGAGAGGAGGCTTCTTCCAGGCATGCGTTTGTCCCAATCATCCTCACAAGAATCCTGTTAACTATCCCCATAATCCTCTCCTATCCCCCAGCAAAAACCAACCAAACAAAAAACCAAACACCACCCCACCACCCCCCAAAACCCTTTTCCCAGGTCTGCTCCAAAGTTGACTGTCTTGTCATTTTCCACGTTGCTGAGTTAGATGAAAAGGCTGCTACGGTGAGGCCTCTCAGCAGCGTCTGCAAAGGACGGACAGTCACGGGGCTCCCGAGAGCTCTTCATCTAAGGAGCCACAACCACGGACTGGTGCTGCTCGGAGCAGGTAGGAGGAGGAGGCAAAGACGCAGAAAGATCAGGGAGGAAAAAAGCTTTTTTGTTTTTCCCTTTTTTCCCCGCTTTGATTTAAAAGAGGAGACTAAACTACTGTTGCAGTCAGTCCCAGGGGACTACCTGGATTTACTTGCAGAGAAAACGGCTTCCTCCCTTTTCAGGAAGAGAACTGAACAAATCTAAGCTCCTTTCCCAACTGCAGTGCATAAATTTAGATGCAGTGTCAGGGTCCAGGCACAAATTCCTCACTTATTAGGTAAGGACCACTGAATCATTTAATCTGCAGATAAGACTTGTCTAGGCTGATCCACTAGCACACTGTGCTGTGCTCACACATGGGAGGCTTGCGCCGGCAGACGGAGCCTGTTCTCAGTTATTGCATTACTGCGAAATTGTGCCACCGTGGTGGAGCGCCGCACTGGCCCCTGAGCTCGGGAGGTGGTGGGTCCCCCAGCGTGACGGAGCTCCCGCTTCGGATGTAGAGCAAGAACAACTAATGGAATAAGCGTGTTTGTTCTGAAAGCCGGTGGCAGGACCTCCGTGGGAAGAAGTGTGGTTGGGAAGGAGTTAAAAGGAGAGAAAATCAAGAATTCAGGGCGTTATTCAAGGACAGGGGTCCTTGAATAACGTATAATATAATAAATAATATAATAATAAAATAATATAATAAAAATATAATATAATAAAAATATAATAATAAACACTATATAGAATTATAATATAATAAATAATATAATAAAAATAATATAATACGTATAATATAATAAAATAATCCAGGTTCTGGGTCACATCATGGAAGCCTGTCAGAAAACTGTACAGCTTTGTCTCTTTTGAGATCTGAAGCTGCAGAGACCTATTAGTAACGACAGGATCAGTCTCCTTTCACTGGTGTCTGTGCACACAGTATGTGGACCACACTTGCTTGAGAGGGTGAAAATAGATCCAGAGAAGTTACAAATAAGTTACTTTCGCCACTGGCTCTGCATCTTGCAGGCCGCTTGCTCTGTCTAGCTCTATGCCACGGGCTGCAGACACACAGCTGCCAGAGATGATGCTCAAAATCCATCACTGCCTCTGCCCTGGGTCCCTCCAGCTCCTGAAGCTCCTTCCCGACCCTCCTCCGGGACTGCTAGTCTCATACAAAATGCACAGGGATAGCTGGACACTGGCTGCACTGGGATGCAGTAAGGCTTTGCCAGCCACGGCCATCCTGAGCGGGCAAGCACAGCGACCCGCGCCACGTGCTGGGCAGGGGAGAAAGCTCGACGGCACTACACGGTGCGGGGGGCACAAGGAGCGGCATCGTGCCTGATCAGGGGGACAAATAAGGTGGGTGGAAAGACAGAAGTGGGTTCCCGAGGCGCTATGCTCTCTGCCGGGGACAGTCCCTCTAATAGTGGGAGCAATCGCACAGTCCGGTCTGAAGAGCATTAGATAAGCAGCTGTGCATGAGAGAAATAGCTCTCTGCTGAAAGAGACACACGCAGCCGCTTGGAGATCAGATGTGACTACAATGCATTACAAAGAAGCTGTGTTTTTCCATTCAGGAAACTGGAATTGGGTACAGATTTGTTTGTCAGACCAGCTGCTCAGCCCGAACCGAGCGAGGCCCGCGGACACCAGATGCCACCGGCATCAATCAGAGCGCCTTGCCATCAGAGTGGCAGCGAGCATTTCTCATCACGTGAGACAGACAGATATATCAACAGGCAGACTGCCTCTCTTTTATTAAATCAAAAATTAAAAATCTATGCAAGCGAGGAGTGTTTCTCAGAAAGAGCTTAAATTCCCTTGTGGAAGTGACAGTGAACAAAATGTCAATAGAAAATATGACAGGGGCAGCCCATGAAATGGGAGTTCATGTAGCAGGGGCAGCACAGAAATTGGTAGCAAAGGTTCTTCTGAACACTCCCGCCCTCCCACAGACTGCGCCATGACCCCAACAAGGCCACCTCAAGAAGAAAGAAGGGGCTGCAGGTCTCAGGATCTGCTGTCTTTGGGATGCTTCAGACCTGACCCTCACCCCTTCAAGCCCCATGCAACAGCACACCTCAGGAGGCCTGGGCAGAATGGCGGGGGCATGCAAAGCTCTGTCACCTCCTTCACCCACTGCCTTGGCTGACTTCTTGCACAAGCAATAGGTGCCTGCAACCGTGCCTGGACAGACTGCTTCTTGCTTTGCCATTGTTTTTGTTTCCCCGGCCTCTTGGGCTCTCCTTTCCTACCAAACAAGAGAGCTGGCCCACGTAGGTTGTTACGACAGGCTGCAACAGAGATAGGTCTGATGTTTCAGACAGCCCTCTAACAAAGACTCTGCTATTGGGAAGGGGCAGGGCATGTTAGCTAATGGAAATCACACAGGCTGCAAGTTGTGTTTCGATCCGTCTTCACCAGATAAGCGCGACTGGCAGCCGGCAAAGAAGGGCAATTGCACCAACAGTCTCACCCTGGCAATGCAATGCACCAGCATAAACCCTGAAGTCTGCTGGTACTTGACTGCCTATGAACGTGCTGGCATTAATGAAACCATGGCAGATCAACCAGTCCTGAGTCAGAGGCACACATTTTTGAGTTGCAGGTCATCTTTTCCAGGCTGCACAACTTAGTATTAAGTGTACTAGGTGCTTTTTTTTTTTGCTGCCAGAAACTTGCTTGATATTGGCAGAGGTACCATGGCACCAGCTGAGAACCAGTAGGGCCTGATTCACTGAAGGTAGCACAAGGAGGAATGAACTGCTCCTCCTTTTTGAGGAGCTGGGTTTCCCCTTGAGGATGTGCATGTGATCGGTGGTACCCATTCCTGTTTGGTTTTTTTCCTGGGAGGAACCATGCTTTTCCTGTGAGGGCATTTCAGACAATTGTGCCAACAAGTGCTGCTGACAAGGAGAGCTCCTTGGCTGTGGGGCCCTTGCCTCTGCCCCCTAAATCTCTCTCATAACTTAAGAGCAGAGGGGCAGGTCATAAAACGGAAGGGTGCAAACTTAAAGCATGAAAGATATTTATCGGCAGCATGCAATTCACCAGCGCAACTCCTGGCCACAAACTACCACTGAGACCGCGAGTTCAGGAGGATGCAGGAAGGTTATTACCAGTTCCTCCTGAGCAGAGGCCTGACACAGCTTCCCCTGAGGCTTCGCACTGATTCCAGTGGAGAAGCAAAAGGAAAGAAGGTCTTTCCAGAGACTTTTGCAACTCTGACATAGCCTTTGAGCTGAACAATGAACTGGGGGAGGTTTGGACATTTTGGAGAAAGCTGGAGACCCTTATACGGCTGCCCAAGTCTCCAAACTGCACCATGGAAGGCCCTCAGAGAAAGCTACTCTCCTCAGCCTCCAAGAGCTAAACAACACAAAAAATACCTGCGGAGCTTGGTGTCTTCAGAGCTCCTTACCTGTGCAAGGAGTCCTGGCTGGATCTGAAGAGGCTGGGCCCCAGGAGCCTGAGTGACAATGGGAACGGCGTTCTCCATCCGAACTGAATACCCAGCATGCTTCGAAGGGGAGGCTTGTAACCCTGTTCCACCAGCACAGAAGGTACAGCATTAGCCATCAACAGCATTGCTAGGAACGGGGGTCTGGTTTTCAGAGGTGTCTAAGGGCACTCGCTGATGTCCAACTGCAGCATTCAGTCCCTCTGAAAAATCGGGCTCTTGGAGTCCCACGTATTCCACCCCAGCCCAAAGATGTCCATTATATGTTGACGAACATGATAACATGCATAAGGGTGCAGAAAAGACATTTTCAAAGACGTTAAGGGATTAACTGAGTTCATATTTTTAGGGTACCTCGAATCCATGGGAAACATCTCAATACAACCTGTACAGGGAGAAAAGGAAGACAGGGGAGGGAATGGCTTCTCTTCCCCCATGTTCTCTGGTTTGACAACAGAAAATAGTCCTTGCCAGCCAAAAGCCATTGCTATGTGAGAATGCTCTCTCATGACCCAAGTGGGACAGTGTGATGGGAATCCAGAACTGTACACTCACTCAGCCTTGATGGGAATAGGTGATTTTCTCTTGCACAGCTTCTCAGGACTCATATTTAAAAGGCTCTGATTTGACTGTGTAATCTAGCACACCCCAAACTCCAACCACTGCTGACTCAGCCACACATTAGCCTAACTGAGATGGAGGAAACTTCCCTCTCCACCACTTTAGTGCGTGACAAGCCTGTGCTACCTCCTCTGCTTTAGAGCTTTCTCAAAACAGCAAGCGGAAGATGTTAGCTTACATATTCTAGCAATACATTTCTGAAGTCAAACCCTTGAGATGCATTTTAACGATGTAGAAGAGGTCTAGCTAAACTCCCCTAGTTCAAAAGAGCTTTGATAATCTTGCAGAACATTTAACAAGTGCCTAGAGACTGCTGCACAGACAGGCTTGTAGAAATGAAGAGCAGAAGTTGCACCAGCTGAACTGAGGTCTGTTTAGACCACTTCCTACAGATAACCTGGCTAGTTTTTCCAAATTGCTACAGCATGTAAGGTCAAGAGAAGTGGCTAAATCTGATCATCATCACCTAAGCTGTCTAACAATGGTACCTGCCACTGGTATACACAGGCCGAGCTGTTTGCAGCAGGGCTGGAGCTGAAGGAATCGTACTGATAAACAGTCATGAGCATCTGTTCTGGGGGCAAACCCTCATCTCCACACTCCCTGCTGCATTAACCTCCTGAGTCCCCCTTTTAACAACTGAATCACTGAGAAGTGATGAACCCGTTATTTATATACTGATTTATCATTGTCGTGGGGGCAAGTTTTCAAGTTTACTAAAGCGAGGCAGAAGAGCCTTAAACTCTGTTCAGGGCAAAGGATGACAAATATCACATATTCTCCCCCAACCCCTTCTCAGTGCCTGCCCCATTGTTTTAGACCAGCCAACTCCAGCCCATGATGTTGGAGGCGCCTGCAAGATCCTCCGCTGCTGCAAACATTTCCTTCTGCAACAACCTCATTGCTCTTACGGTAGAAAAACTGCTGGCCTGTAAACAGGATCTGCACTAAGGAAGCTTGTTTCCACTAAGAGCTAGATGAAACAGCAGCGGGGAGGGAGAAGCGACTGGCCAAGACTTGGCGAGGCTGTTACTTACCTTGGAAGCCTGGTGGGCAGACGATGAGAGCTTGCTGGAAGGGGTCGGGCCGGGCACAGATCTGCGCTGTTCCTGTCTGCAGGGGCATGCTCCGCTGGGCCACCGCAGCCATGGACGCCGCTGAGGGCTGGTAGAGTGCAGATTGGTAATTTAGTATGGAGACCTCGGGGTTGGCTAAGGAAATAGTGGCACTGGAAGAGGTGGGAGCCAGGTTGGTGGTCTAAAGGAATGACGGGAATTAAACAAAAACAAACAAAAAATGAGGGAGATGGGTACGTTGGAAGAAGCAAAATCCAAAAATAAAATAAAAAAGTAAAATAGTGTAAGATAAAGGAAAAAAAAAAAACCAAAACAAAAAAACCAGCAAACTGAAACCAAACAAGGGGTAGAACAGGACACTGAGGAGCACAGAGGTAAGGACAACGACGGGGAAAGGAGCATGATCTGCCTGAGTAAATGCAGCTGTACCATGCCACGGGACCTCCGGCCATGCAGCGCTGCTGTGTACTGCTCGTGACACAGCGCGTTCTCCAAAGCAGAACTGTAGCCCATTTATCGCCCAACTGGCTCTGATTTGCAGCATACAGAAGGTGGGTTCAGGAAATGCTGCTATCCCCAAATCATGTTGTTCTCTCATCATGCACATAGCTCTAGAAGCAGCTCACATTTCTTAGGTAAAATAAACTCAGCACCTCCATGCCCTGTGAAGCCTCATCCTGAGAGGGGAGACTCATTCCAGCCTTTCCTCTACTTTGTATCTAAGACAGCACATGCCTCTTAAATTATGTTTTGAATTTGACGGAATCAGAAGGCATAACAGTAGGTAATAATAATACTTTCAAAGTCCAAACTTTGCTTGGCTTGACTTTAAAATCTCTCAGAGCAGAAACTCCAGCAGGGATGTTGCAAAACCACAAAAATCAGCCCAGTGTTCTCCAAAACATCTAGAAATCTTAGGATGATTTGTTTTTTATTTGGACTGAGTCTGTAACAGTGGCAGACAAACAACCCCTAAACAGCTCTGCCACTGCTCTATCAATGTATGCCCTTAGCATTCATGTCTAGGCAACTAGGCTCTACCAGACCAGAGCCCACCTTTCCACTCCATCCAAACACACCAGCATCACTGCTGGAGACAGGTGAGACAACACTTTCTCATGGTGAACGTATGAACCCAGGATGAGGCTTTGATCAAGGCTGCAGGAGGCATTAGGCTCAGCATTTCACGCTGCCCTGGTTGCCACTGGGCCTGGGAAGGGTACCCATGCTGCACTGCCACAGCCACAACCACAGCCATGAAGGATGCGATGGTGAAACATTTCTTCCTCCTCCTTCTCCTCCTCCTCCTCCCCTCTCTGTGCAGAGGCAGAGAAATGCAATCTGTTCCCCTGTGCAACACATCGAGCAGCAACCACGACAGCTCCCACGCTCCTAATCTCAGGAGTCGTAACTGGAAGGAGGCAATGCCCCAATATTTTGCAGAGACAGGGAGCACCAGAGAGCCAAGATGAGCGGTATGTTGAAGAGATCGGTGAAAGGTTTAGAGCTTGTTCAAATTAAAACACCCTTCCTGGAAATGCTTCTAACCACTTCTTCTAGGAACACTGGAGATACCGGTTCTGCTCACAACGCACACCCTTTATGAGAATTCAGAGATTACCATGGACCTCCCCAGCCAGCAACTGATCTTAACATCAAGTGAGTTGTGGGGAAACGAAAGCAAATCTGCATTTCCTACTAGCAATTGTGGTACAAATGGTGTCTCTGCCCTGCAGCTGGGGCCTAGGGGAGCATGTAGCACGCATTTCTTTAGTCAGCATCTCAGAAACAGCCAAGAAAGGGAACCAGTGTTTGTAACTAATACCCTATCACACCAAGCCATGACCTATCTCTCTCTGCATCTCCTAAAGAATTGTTCCAAAAGACCTTCTGTGATCACGTATATCAAGAATTGAGTCATGAAGTCTAGTTTTCTGAGTGACACAGGAACACCCTGTACATCTACACAGAATCCTTTAGCTCCCTTTCTTTCCAAGCACCATTTCCGCAGTGCCACCTGCAATCTCTAGAGTGAATCTTGAGCAGCTTCTTCCCAACAGGCTTAAAAGACAGTAGCTATTTCTTGAGCTTCAGTCTCCTAGAATGCTGTCCCTGGAGAGTTTCCTTTCACTGTTGTAATACAGTACCGCAGTAAACAACTTAGCCTGCTAGTCACATAAATTTGTCAGCCCAGCACCCCCCAGCACTGGGGCATGTAAAACTAATACAAGCGTCCAAAGCATGATTAAAAAGCCAGAGCCCAGCAGTGTAGAGTGCAATGTTTTCGGAGCTGGGGTACATGCACAGGGTCCCCACGTCAACTGTGGCACCTGGAGTAAAACCAATGAGAGATCAGAATAAACATTACCACTAAACTCTTCTTTCCTGTTGATCGGTTACAGTGCTGTGTCTGTTACAGAAGGGTTTAAATTCTTTTTACTTCAATGCCAATTTGACAAGTGCTGTAAGATCACAAATACTTCTGCCTGACCCAGGGAGTGCAGTCCTGCTTGCTGCATTAAGGGACTAATGAGCTTTTCCCCATAGCAACTTCCCAAGTAAGCAGGATTTATCACCCCCAACAACAAAATAAACAATGAGGGCAACATTTCACCGTCGCACAAAATGTCACAAGATTACTGCTTGCCTGAAGAAAAGAGAATGAGGAAGAGCGGAGGAAGGGGAGTAAAAAAGTACCATCTTTTTTCAGGCAGGTTAAATGGGATGCTACTTTGCTTTTCATCTTCTAGACCCTACTGACGAAAACGTTTCAAGCACTGGCTGCTTCTGATCGATGCCCTTACCTGGTTGTGGACTGTGTTCAGCTGGTTGTTAAAAGTCATGGTCAAGTTGGTCGATGTGCTCGGGGCTACGTGGGTGATGAATGGCGTCTTGCTCTGGTTCACTGTGTCATACATATTCACCCGCCGCTTGCAGATCTCCATGTTCTGGAAACAGGACTTGACGCTGTGTAAGGAAAGGGGGGACAAGGAAGAGACAGAAAATCAACCAACCGACCAACACAGGTAACGGTTCATCACAGTCACCCTGCATTAGGTCTCAATGGCAGGCTTGGCACTTTCTAGGCTCTTAAAGCCCTTTGCTATTTTATGCAGGTCTTTCTTAACCAGTGAGAGTCAGAGTAACCCTGTACTGAAGAGGGCCAAAAGGGTGTCAAGACGACAGCGGCTGCTCTGGGACTCCTGGGTGTCCCCATGGGTCTGAGCACTGCAATGTAAGTCACAGATAGCAAGCAAATCTGTCGGTCTTCAGGTGGCAGGGCAAGAAATACAAAGTGGCTATGTTAAAAGAGTGAAAGAGACTGAGAGCAAGAAAGAAAGATACTGTTTTTTCTGATGATTGAGCCTGAGAGGAAAAGACAACTCATGTTTTCTGCCTCAGTGTAAGCCTAAAGGTAGTTTTACAAGTCTTTTGCAAGGAAGAATTTTATTGTTCTTGGTCACTGAGACCCTGAAAAATCCTACTTGTTCCTTTTAAAAAGCAGTTCACTGAGAGCTGAGTCCAGCCAAGAGGTTAAAACATTGCCCCGTCTGGCTAAACACTTCCGCAGATGCTTATCTTAAAGCACATGAGCTGTCCTCTTGCAGTCAGTGGGTCGATTCATATCGCAAAAGGTTATGCCAAATCAGATTCATCAACATCCCGAGGGAATCAAGTTCTGAGGTTATCTCAGACTGAGAATTGGATCTCTTGGGGGGAAAGATTACAGCTTCTTCCTCTACACAGACTTCCCTTTAAATGTTATTGATATAGCAATGGAAATTTTGAGAAGTATGATATTTTGTATCCCCAGTAAAGGAGAAGAAATACTCTCTGCAGTGCTAGAGTGCTCTAGGTGTCTGGTACCTGAAACTGCTGGTATTTCATTTTTAGAATTGGGATACCAAAGCATACAGAGGTTTAAGTGATAACAACATACTGATCTTGCACAAAACTGTATTTTAAAAAAAAAGTCATTTTTCCAAGGTCTAAAAACCAATACAGGTTTTCCACAATTCTTCCATAATAATTGTTTTTACAAATGTGACCTCAGAGTCTGAAACACAACCCAAAAAAGGATAAAGGCATTTATTTTATTTCCATTATCCCAACCCAGAAAAACAGAAAATCCATGCAGTGAAAATCAGCTGTAGCTGTAAAAAATCAGCTGTATGCATAATTTCTTTTTTAATGATCTAAGCTGTTAGAGGTAGGGGAGGTAAACACATCCTCACCTAATTTTTAAGAAACAGAATGTCCCTTCAGAAGGAACAAGCTCATATGATCCCTAGGATTGGTCAGGAAGGGGACCTAGATCTTTTTATCCCTGTCTTGTCTCTTACTCACATGGTCATCTTTCTTCTCTTACAGGTAATATCTTGGTAACTGGATCTGTGCCATAAACACCTGCAGACAAGACAGGCTCAGGACACTGTGCATAGCTGCGCATTATGTGCATTCATTTAAAGAACTATGAAATACCTGTAAGTCGCAGAACATTCAGAAAAATCAAACACTTATCAAATACACAGAGAAGACTATCGGACTGTATTTTCCAGTCAAGTATGAATATAATTCTCCCTCCAAAAAGCAGAAAGCACTGGAAAGAGTATATATTCTGTATATGGTAAACTGTGTGTGTTACCAAATGGTTTTATATAACAAGGTATAATCTCTACTGATGTAATACTGTGTTCTCTGTCTTTACTTTTACAAAAGGAAAAAAAAAAAAAAAGAAGACAGAGACAGAGCAAAACGGACAGAAAGACTGAGGAGTACCCAACAATTTAAGAGCCAGGCAGTTAAATATGTGAAATGGGGAGCTAAACTCGCTTTGCTGTTTGCTTGGAAGTAAGCAGAACAGCCCTTCTCAGGGCTCCCAAACTTGCAGCCTCTCTGAAGCATGCCACAGCAGCGATTCCTTCCAGAAGCGACATCTTCCATATATTCTCACTTTCTCTGCTGCCTGATTTACTTTCAAGAGAGATTACAACTCCCTGCATCTCTTGAGGCTTTGAAGTTTCTATTCTCAAAACCACAGGCAATCACAGACAAAATTTCCATCAACTTGCCACGCTGGTTACAGCTTATTGCTCTCTTTACCCATCACCACTTCCAACACAGAGGTACTGTGCAGGGTTACGCACCTGCCTGGCACAGCATTTCGTATTCAGAGACCTGATGCTGAATTTTTTATTCAGGTACAATTCTCACTGCTATTGGCCCCAATGATATTTTCAACCTTTCTGGGGCTTTGCCTGAGCAGCCACAAGTGAGCGCTTCAAAAATGAAGATGTGATTATGGTCTGCTGCGTTAGCGGAAAGATTTCTGATAGCAATGCACTATGCCACAAATCTCTCCTCTTACACAATCAGCTGTTGCACATTAAGAAGGGCTGTTGCAAATTAAGAGACTTTTGTATATGATGCTAACACTGTTCGAAAACACTGTCATTTTTTAATTTATGGATGTTTTTATATGAAACTTACTTTCTCTCTGTTCAGCACAACAATCTCACATTTTGTTTTCATTACATTTATCACTTACTATCTACTTATAGATAACAATGCTCAAAGATGGCTGTGCAGGGTAAGTCTGGGTCTACACAGGTCATGTACCCACTACCTTCTGGTAAGCAGCTGCTCTTATCTTGTGATAAATGTAACAAAAAGGCAGCTAAAGCTCCTTCACAGAGGGAAAACTACCTTAAATGAACTTGAGAGACTGCAGGTAAGAGCACACATACGGGCAGGACAGGTGCCACACAGTAACCTGTTGCTCTGCAGCACCCACACAAACATACTCTATGGCTTTTTAAGCAGTCCCCTTTATTTCATCCCTGAGCTCCTCACAGCCTTTAAACACCCATGCACATGGCACCCAGTGAAGTACAGTGCCGTGCCAGTAACTCTGTTCTCCCGATGAGGCGAAGGGACAGCCCGCAAAAGCACCCTGAACTGCAAAGTGCTGTAGAGCAGGACGTTCCAAGCTAGGTGTCTTGAAGGCTTTGGAAAACTCCCACTACGTGTTTGCCTTCACTTGCACCTGAGAAGCCTGGCCCTATGTGAACTCCCCAGGGGACAACAGCAACGTGCTGCAGGCAGGTTTCCTGCGTTTCAGGCTGCTGCGCTCTGTGATGTAGCCTTAGGCGAAGGGGGAGTCAGGCGTGAAGGCAGGACACCTCTTCACATCTCCATAGGGCAGTGGAGTCCATCTCCATTCCACAACGTGTCAGCTGAGGTCAGAGAGTGGTACATAGGCAGGCAACAACAAAGCTGAAAACTGAACTCCTTGTCCTGTTGCCTGCGCCTGTAAAGCAGCCTGCTGCAGAAAAAGCTCTTCCCTTAATAAGCAAACAGACCCAAATTGACCCCTGCAAGATGGGAAGGTTCTGGGAAGAAGGGCTGGCTCCCCACCGCAGATAAGGCTGATTACTGCAGTAACAATCAGGACTGTATTACTTTGAGATATACCGATACTTTCAGCAGTAATTGCATAATTTCTTCTGCATTTTAATGCAAACATATGTAATTATTGAATATTTACATAATGAATGTAGCACACACTGCAGCGTTTTAAATGCCAAGCACCTACAACACAATTTTTGCAACCTTAAGAGTTGGCAATCCTCTTTTTTTTAACCAAAAAAAGATTAAAACTTAAGGCTTAAGCGTCTTAATAATGGCCCTCAGATACATTTGGTCTCTACCACAACCAGCTCTCCTCTTTACCCCTCAATTCAAAACCCAAGGGAAACAAAAGCCACGTACTGTGTGCTATGAGGGAAATCGAGCAAGTGCGTCATGGTGACAAAAGGGTGGTTCAGAGTTTCAATGGGTGTTATTCTCTTATCTGCATCTATCGTCAACATCTTCTTTAACAGATCTATGAACTCCCGCCGGTCTGCCTTTTCCACCAACATATCACTGCCTTCCAAATCTGTTGTCATGTTCACCTAAAGGAGAAAGGACAAGGGTGAGCGCTAAAGGGAAAGAGCAGATGGTCAGGTCTCCAGCAAACTGTGTTTACTCCTCGTTGGAGTATATGCCCTGCAAGCTTCCCTGTCTAAAGGGGTAGCTGCTGAAGTCACAGGGCAGACTCTGTGGTGGCTAGTCATCTGGCTTGTGTATGTCAGATCTCTAGACAGACTGTTAAGTGTTCAGCTCGCTTGGGTCAATGGCTAATGAAACACTTAGTCACCCTCCACTGAAGATGAACAGCTTCCATGTGGTAGCAGGCAAGCTCTGATAATCAGTATATTTATCATATAAAGGATTGTGATATCAGATACTTAACTATGTGTCCTGCGAGCAAAAAAAGATATACAAAATAAATAAAAATTGTCAGTAGGCTTATAGGAAACATCCCATTCATGTATCAGGTGCCAGGAAAAAAAACCCTTTATGTTATTTCATCCATTTACACAGTCCTCCATTTCTGCATGTTTGCTTGCGAATGCTACAACGTCTAGACTTTGCTTGCACAAACTCCAGTTTGTGCTAGTGTTGTGCCAGTTTTGTGTGCTGGTTTGTTTGCTAGCACAAACTCCAGTCGCAGGAGTGGTTATGCTGGAATTAACTTTCACAACCACACGGAATCAACACAGTGAATTAGTACTCCCCGTTTCCCCAGATAGCCACGTTTTACAGAGAGCTCACTCTTCTGCAGCCACGGTAATTATTTCCAATGTAACCATTTTACAAATGGAAATATTAAAGCACAGAGAAGTAAGTGACTTGCCAGTGGTTGCACGGAGGAGCACTGGAGAGACAAGAGAAAACGCAGGATTTTCACAGTCAGAGATGTAACTTAGCCATTTTCCAAGGCTGCTTTACTACAGCACATTGAGCCCACACGCCCCTACGTGCATTTTCTCCTACAAAGCAGCACATAACGAGCTGATTTGGTAGGCATAATCCTGGTATTTCTCAGGACCTGGCACAAGAATAGGATCCACAGAGAAATCATGTAGTTCCCCTTTGTTAGCGTTGCCCGAAACCATGTGAGGCAGTCTTGCTGGTTACTCACCAATGCTCTTACCTGTGCCATATCATCCAAACAGTTGAAAATATACTTTCTTGCTTCCTTCGACTTAATCCCCGTCTCTGCCTCATGATCATCTGGCGTCTGCTCAAAACAGGAGACAGGCATTGACCAGAACTGCCCTGCAATCAGCTGCGGGTTATGTGCCACTTCCAGCTTGTGCCTTATCCTGCCCTCATCAGAGACCACTGTGTCTCTCTTGCCTGACCAGATAACATTTACGCTATTTCTGCTACGGTTATATGACAGCTTTGTGTCACAAGGTGATTTATCTCTTCTTTTTCACTTCAGAGGATCCTCCCAACTATGGTGGGAGTCCCAAAGGTCTCTCACATCACCCCAGCATAAGGCTCAGCATCCCATGCTTACAGCCAGAAGCCCACTGGCCTCTCTCTTTGGGGACTGAATGCAGCCAAACACGCTGGTACAAGAGACTCAGGGCTCACTTGCATTGCTAGCAGTTTTGATTGTCAGAATTAAAAAGCTTTCTTTTCTTTTTAGCCCCAATGCATCATATATTAGAGCAAAGTCTGCCCAGGGCAAGTTTCATTTAAACTACACATCAATTCATTGACTACTTAGAGGGAGATCTCCAGGTAAATTCCAGACTTGTTTCCCACAAAGCAGTGCCAAGAAGGTGGGCTAAGGGCTGCAGACTTTGGGGATGGCAGTTTTATCTTGGGCTATACCCACTCCAATGCCTGTGCTGCATTGCAAAAAGCAGAGACCTAGGCTCTGAGGTGACCTGAATGTCTCCTCGGTTCCAGCCACCAACTGCAAGGTAAAAGAAACAAGGGAACGTCTTCCTACCTTCAGCCTCCACAAAGGATATGGTGAATCTGTATCCCTGTTGAAAAACCTTGTAGTCTTTGTCCCTGCACTTAACAAATACTCTGCTGGTAAGCCCTGCGTCTGTGAAATATAGCGAATCTGTAAGAGAAGGATGAGAGGTCACTGTTCATCCTGTGAAGATCTCTGGAGGTCTTCCCTGAAGGAGGGCAGGAGGCATTTAAAACAACAGAACAAAGAAAGAAAGAGAAAATGTAGCATGTAGTTAGACCTCACAAAAAAAAAACCCCAGTGCAAGGAATGAGAGGAAAGAGAATTCCCATACGGCATCCCTCCATTTATCACATACATTACTGGAAACTCACCCTTACGGTATGCTCCCACAAAGCCTGTGGACAAAGGGAGGAAAATCCCTAGGTTTTAGAGGTCAAAGAGGAAGACCCACACAGAGATTTCAATGGGGTGTTTCACTGCTTTGCACCTTTTTGTGTCACACTCTCCTCTCCAGGAGGTAATTTCAACAATTTGATATTTGCGGTCTAACTTTTGCTGTTTTTTCCCCCAGCTGAGCGCACAGCCTTTCCTAGGAACAGTTTGAAGTTCAAAACGGAGGACTATGAAGTGACTGTCTTTGAACTTAGATGAAATATACACTCAAATGAACTGACACCCTCATGGTATGTAAAGTACTTCATCTCTATTGCCTACATGACTTCATTTGTTATTTGGGTTACTTCCACGACTCTGACCTCACTGGCACTCACACAGCTGAAAGATGCTACACATGTGTTTCCAGGATCTCAGACTTTAATTTATTTATTCAAAGGAGAAAAGGGTCTGTGATTATGCAATTAGAGACCAATCTCACACACGCCTGGGGTGCCACACGAAACCTTAACTTTGGCATCTTCTGACTCCTGAACGTTTCACTCTGCAAAATCGCTGCAAACTCTGTAAAACTGCTAAAAATAGCCATCTACTCTAGAAAATTCTAGGGAAGAATGGAAAGCGTTTTTTAGAGAAGAGACAGAGAGAGGTAAAAACATTTAAATAAATAAAGGCATAAAAAGCGGCCGTGTTTTCAAAGACTTCCAAGCACGCAGGACCTGGTTCACTGAGCATGGCTTGCTCGGCTCTACAGCTCCTTAGGTCCATCGGAGCTTGTGCACCTGAGAAGCAGCAGGGTCCTGCCCGCAGCCCAGCAGCAGTGCTGCAGGGTGACTTGGGCTGCAGCGAGGGGCCAGGATCAGCCCCCACCCCTTTCCCAGCTCCCCAGGAACCCTCAGTGTACTTCACTGGAGGAAGCTTGTGCTGGGCAGTTAAGCTGGGCAGGTAGATACGGTGATTTCTTTTTCAGCTGTGTGTTTTATGGCTTTTGGGGTGCGGCAGGGACGAGAAAGAAATCTACTCTTCATGCTTGGTATGTGATTTTCAAATGCTTGTAAGTTTTTCAGCTACGTCTGATTTCCTTTGGAGTCACTAATGGCCCTGCTCTTCACTGTGGTTACTTCCCCTGCCAAATTTCACCTTTAAAGCTCTGACTAGAAAAATACTAGTTACAAAAGAAGAGTCAAAGAAACATTTTCATATATGAAAAACTTATTTATTACCCTGCTCTTTTTTTTGTTTGTTTGGTTTTTGTTTTCTAAAAGAAAAAAGACTCTTTTCAGGCCGCATTTGCAGACAGCTAAGATCACCCTGAAGAAGACTACAGGAATGGAAAGCGTTCTGCAGCCCTGGCTCTAGCAGCCACTGCGCTATCAGTTTTAGGACTACAAAAGGAGCGTAAAAGCCTACAGGGAGAGAAGTACGACAGCTTATATTAACTGGAAACCTACACCACTGTGAACGTTCTCCTTCTTGTCATTGCTTTTAATATGCACCCTCATAAAAGGGGTTATGAAACGCAGCAGAGTTCGTGCAGTTTCTGCTAACAAATAAACCTTTATTCAACACTTGCTGTTACAGCAGAGAAAGGGTGCCTGCTCTGCTCAGTGAGGAGAGATATGTACAGAGCTCTCCAGTCAACGGCAGCATTGACTCTTGATCGAGATTTCACTTAGGCAGTCAGGTCTTAAAAGCCAGCGTACCAAACAGCACACTGGTTACCTAGAATTAATATCCCAGGTGGATAATGACAAAGTTGACTGGGGGGGGGGGGGTGTGTGATAAGAATCACATATCCCCTATTAGCAAAACAGAAAAAGTTGGCATCTGCTCACTCTGACAAAAGAAGGCAAAAAACCTCCAACCCACGAACATCTGTGCTGTTACCAGCATCCAGGGCAATGTCCGTACCTACCTGATCATACTCCGAAGCTCCCGGGTACAACGGCCAGCCCAAGAACAGCTCTGCAATGACACATCCCAATGACCACATATCGATTGCTTCACAAAACGGTAAACCGAGGATGATTTCAGGGGCTCTGCAAAGGAAGAGGTCAGAAAACATCAGCAACGGGAGCAGATCCACTCAGCTGGCGTCGGGAGGCTCACACAGAGCGCGATGCTCACGAAGCTGCCTGCTGCCAACAAGAGTCATTGCTCCTACGGAGCTGAGGGCCCCACTGCCCACCAGCAAAGTGTCTGCTAACCAAGCATTAGTCGGTGAATATTTATCCTTGCAGAAGAGTCCTCTGGTAGCACTTCGCCAAGAGACAGTCCTACGTTTTGCAGCAGTTTGCAAAGGAGAGAACTACCGTTATTTTCATTTGGCAGGTGGGAAAATGAAGGACAAAACCAACGTTGTGCATTCAAGGCCACCCAGTTAAGGCCCCCACTCGAGGTTCTCGGCCCAGCTTGCCATCCTGTGGAGGAACTGCGTGGACTCCCCGCGGTGAAGCATCCTCCATTCACGCAGCTCGACGGGCTTCACAAACAGCCAGACATTAAATAATCATTACAGGACTGGTATAAAAGGATTACTGACTTTTTAAACAAATAGATGTAACCGTAAAACAGAGAAATAATGTAATCAGACCTATTAGACCTAAGCCTTTTCCTCAGGAGGAAGTAGCCAAGAAGCCTTCACTTCCCAGTCTATCCCAGGTGCCTGATTAGATTTCCTCTTCTCCTCCAGCCCAAACAGCCAAAATGCGGCGGCGCTCCCCCTGTGCATTTACTGCTGCCTTCAGGAGATGCCCACTGAGGCACCTCTGCTCAGTGAGTTTTGGTGCTAGCCCTGCTGAGGAAGGAGAGGACAAGGTAAAAGCTTTACTTCAGCTCTCCAGGAGGATCCCCAGCCAGGACATGGAGGAGATGCCCAAATAAGCAAGATCAGCCTCAGCTCAGACTTCCACAGGACCTTAAGGTGAGGGTCATTTCACCTTTCAGCCAGGTAGAAGCTGGTGCCAAATCTTAGCTAGGTACTGTGCAGACCATGCAGTCAATGGAGAGACACACCGCCCCCCCCAAGGGGGATTGGTCCCCCTGTCTTGGGATGGTTTGAATCTTTCTTCACTGAGGCTAGACAAGCTCCCTAAACTCCAGTGGCCAAGGTGAGACAAGATGAATCCTCCCCTTAGCGCCCCAAATGCTTTGCATTTCAAAAGCAGCTTCTATGTGGATGTGCTGGTTTTGGCTGGGATAGAGTTAATTTTCTTTATAGTAGCTAGTATGGGGCTGTGTTTTGGATTTGTGCTGAAAAAAGTGTTGATAATACAGAGATGTTTTAGTTGTTGCTAAGTTGCGCTTATACTAAATCAAGGACTTTTCAGCTTCCCATGCTCTGCCAGGTGCACAAGAAGCTGGGAGGGGGCACAGCTGGGACAGCCGACCCCAGCTGACCAAAGGGCTATTCCACACCATACAATGTCATGCTCAGCATATAAAGCTGGGGGAAGAAGAAGGAAGGGGGGCACATTCAGAGTGATGCCGTTTGTCTTCCCAAGTAACCATTAGGCGTGATGGAGCCCTGCTTTCCTGGAGATGGCTGAACACCTGCCTGCCCATGGGAAGCAGTGAATGAATTCCTTGTTTTGCTTTGCTTGTGTGCGTGGCTTTTGCTTTCCCTATTAAACTGTCTTTATCTCAACCCACGAGTGTTCTCACTTTTACCCTTCCGATTCTCTCCCCCATCCCACCAAGGGGGAGCAAGCGAGCGGCTGTGTGGGGCTTAGTTGCCGGCAGGGGTTAAACCACGACAGTGGAAGAATCAAAAGTACCTTACAAATACTGAAAACCTTATATAAAACCCACCTCTGCACACAAACACCTTCCTTACTTTCCCTACCTCGGCCCAGACTTCCACATGCCGTTAAGTGCCATAGTTCCTATTTTACACAGGGATCCCCTAAGGCTTCTCTCCTGCTCTTCTTGCAGATCTTGCAACACTTTCTTCTAAAGCCCCGGCTTCTGGAGTCAGGTGATGTACAACAGAAAGAAAAACTTACTTTCCCATACTTCTCTAACTATAAAAAAAGAAAAAAAGCAGAAGACAGATAAAAGAAAGAAACATGCATTGCTTTAAAATTTTCATCATTTTAAAAACAGCCTTGGGATTTCTCAGGCCATGATGCATATTTTGGGAATGCCTGGGGTTGACTATTGAGCAAATCAAGTGCTACCATCCAGAGCTGGAAATAGGGCCCATGGTTCCCAGTTTCCCATCTGTCATCAGGATAAGATCTGACACTAGTGAGATCATACTAAGAATTAGCAATTGCAGTGGAAAATATTATGTTTTAATCACGCCATTACACAGTCATGTGAAGACAAGTCTTTAGCCAAGAAACCAAGCAAAATGGGTAATTTTTTCCAAGGAAACAAGCAAAGGCCCTGTAGCAAGAATCTATGCCCCATCCTCAGTCCACAAACTTCCCCAGTTTTGGGTTGACTGGTAATGATAAAAAACTATCTGTTCTCCAACTAGCAACACGGAATGTAAAAATTATGGGAAATCCTGGGATTTTAAGGCAAGGATGCTTTGTGCCTTTCCCACAGAAAACATGCCAGAAACTTAAAAAGCAGCTACCCTTAGCCCTTCCAGCTGCATCTGTGCTTGTTGTTCTCACACCCCACTGTTCTTTAGCCTATCGTGACAAACTTTTTATTCTAACACCAATCTCTCCCTAGGAACAAGGGGTTAATTTTCCTCCTTTCCTCCCCATTCCGTCATCCCTGCACACTACTCGACACCTAGACAAAATGCAGAGAGAAAAAGACAGCTATGGTGACCTGAATCTCATTACTATGTAAATCCTGCATTCAAAGCCATCTGCCTCTCCCTGTCTGCCTTCCACACTGTGAACGAAATGTCCCTGGTCACTAATGAGAGCTCAGCCACGCATCGTCTGAACTTCAAATCCCTCCCACTAACTCAAGTGGAGGGAGTAGAGGGGTGGGCTATCGGTGGGATATTCCCAATGTGATATTGTGTAGAAACCTCCCTGTTCATAAAAATCGCTTGCGCTGCTGTCATATGCAGCACACACCTCCTCCCCTCTCCCCCCACACTTATGCTGCCAACACCTCCGGACCCCTGCAAGAAGGGATGACCTAGAATTTGAGATTCCAAAATTTCTAATTTTTTTCTCATGAGTCTTTGGCTGTCCAGTGGGTTTTCCTTAAAGCCCCAGCTTCTGGAGTGCAGCACTTAGGAGAGAATTTCTTTTTCACACACAAAAGAAGTTTTACACCTCTGCTGTTGGGAAGAAAAGCACAGAACCAGTGCCTGTACCAGTTAGACACATAAAAGGCAACTAAACAGAGTATCATTCATTATATTAAACCAGACCTATTGTTGTAGGGAGGGGAGGTGGTGAGATAGTTTTATTTTATTTTACCTTTTTGAAAGCTGGTATTTGCATTTCTCAATCAAGCCTAAACATTAGTTGTAATCTTTGCCCATTCAGGCCCAAACAGATGATAATTTTGCAACAGTGATGAGAATCCCTGCGAGAGCAGGGCCAGATCGAAGTGATATGGTGCCCTACGCACACCACAGCCAGCATTTGCTGTGGCTTTCTCCCAGCCCTGACTTTGCGTCGTGACTGCAATGTTTCCATGGAGAGGGAGTGGCCCTAAGACAAAAAGACCTTGTTAACTTAATTAAGCAGTCATTAAGACACCAAAAGAAAGACAGGTATCGGACACCACATAAGCTTCCAGATTTTCAGCTAGCAGACACCTCCTTTTTGCCATCCGTAAGAGAGAGCTGGAGTCACCCCAGGAGGAGCAATGGTCTGCCTGCCTGCTGGCACTCTGCTAATGGCCAACACGAGGCATTTTGGTGGAGGATGCTACAAGTTCTGTAATGAAACAACTTGTCCACTGATAAAATGCCTTCCAAACCTCTATTGGGTGGAAATTGTTCCATATGCTCAGTTATGGATGCATAGATCCTTCTGCACATAGACCTTTATCTAACACGTGGAACTCCTCTCCTTCTTAACATAAACATGTCCATTTTTAAAGACAAGGTGAGATCTTGACTTCAATCACACATTGTGGCATAGAGTTCCACAGGCAACCTTCTGCTTTCACTAGCATCTTAACTCAGTTGTTTAAAGCCTCGTTTCCCTTCATCAGGTTAAACTTGTCACCTCTCACTTCATGTTCACATGGATTGGCCTAGAGGTGAAGACAGAAACATTTGAATCACCTTTCTTTTAGCACAAGGTATTTTGATATCTCTGCCCTGTTCTCCCTTGTTTGCAGCAGCTTCTGGCTTCTCAGGGTTCCATCCCATGGATGTTTCAATCCACTTCTACCGCCTGGCCCTACAGCTCCTCTGCCTGACACGACTGCTTGGAGATAGGCTGAACAGACCTAGAAACAGTTAAACACCAGGATATTCCCCAGACTTATTTTACACTATTTGCAGAATGCTTTCACGTTCCAGTCTTCCCTGAGCCTAATATTTTGTTTGCTTTTGGAGTGACATGAAGCATTTCAACAGATGTTTTATCTGGGAGATCCTCTGAGACACACAGTCCTTTCTCCAGAGGAGCTGCAGTTAATTTAGGACATAGAATTATGTAGAAATTGTTCGCCTTTCCTCTTCCAATGTTTACTGCCTTTCAGTACTGCATTGATCTGGCATAAGGTTGTCTGTAATCTAGACCAAGTCTCTTAAATGTTCCTCACTCTTTCCTGCAGCCTAACCTAAGCAAGTCTGTGGTATCTGCACACTTAAGCAGGTCACTGCTGGTCCACCACTTTTTACAGATAATGAATACATTAAACAACTCTGGTCCTCAAATGTGCACGCAGTCCACTCCACAACTGACCCTTTTATTCCTAAAAGCACTCATATTTAGCTCAACTCTAAGAATGGTGTAATTCTCTTTTCCAAAGGGAAAGAAAACATTTCCATGTCTTAGCCAGTTCTTATGTGGGATTTCTCCATTCTGCAGCTGGTAACACTATGTAACAGGGGAAAATGCCCTACTAAAGTGTGCACATCAGAGTATTGCAATTATAAATCGGAAGGAGGATTCACATGGCGGCAGGTCCTCCCAGAACAGCACTGAGGTCTTCAGCAGATCTCTCCATGGCTGCACAGGGAAGTGTTTTCTCTACTGATAATACTGCTTGTTTTAACAGACTCACCAAACCTTTCAGTTGTGGTGGGGATCTTGTTGGAAACCACGCAAAGGCAGCCCGTTGCCAGATACCTCAGTATGTGCAGGAACGTCCCCATTTACCGCCAGTTTTTTGGCTATGCATCCGCAACGCCCTCAGCACAGTAATTCCAGCCTTCGGTACAAGACACATGGAGGGAAAACAGAAAACTTTGCCCTCCTGTCCTTCCTCTGCTGCGAGCTGCCTTTGATGTCTCCCAGTGAAAGGCACCCCCCTTGCAGGCACAACCTGCTCTACAGCTCGCATAGATCTTGCCAGCAGAGACCAAAGATTTAGAAACCACTCGCCACCAACCTGGGAGAGACCGGACTGAACATCCCCTGCCCCCAAGAGCCTGTATCTCCAAGAGAGAAGCAGCCAGCCCATCCCTGCTTCCCACATCTCCTACCCCCTTCCCAGACCAAATTACTCCTCTGGCCAGCAAAGGGTGACCTGCTCTTCGGTTCAGCGCTGGGTCCGGCAAGTCCTTCGTCACCTTGGAGCCCAGCTTGAGCACACCCATGTACACCAGAGAGCTGCCGGTGCTGGGAGCTGGGGACCCAGGGTATGAGGATCCCTGTGCTGGCAGGTCCCCAGAGGCAGAAGGGCCATCTCATCATTTGCTTGCACCTCACATATGACCCCGTCCTGCTTTCAGGCCTGCTGTTGGCAGAGTATTTACTTTAGCAACCCTGCTTTGTGGCAGGGTAATTTCATTGTCTGGTGTTTCTGTCAGGAAAATTAATTACCAGTCTAGCTCACTGGCTTTTTCACCCACACATCACAGGACATTAAAAACAAATGCCAAAAAAATTCATTTCCACAGACTTGGATTCGGAGAGCTGGGCTCCTTCTGAATTTTAAAACTCCCTTGCAAACTGCCCTCCTCGGGGATAATTTACCACCTCTGGTAGGGTCCCGTGGCCGAGCGTGATTGTCTCAGCAGAGTCCTTCATGGACAAGTATACATATCAGACAAAAATATAACTCAAAACTTGATACTTGCTGGCACCTTGAGCAGAGAGCATGCCTGCTTCTCGTCTTCGGGGCGACGCTTCTAGAAGAAGGTTGCGGGCAGCTGCAGGCAGTGCGGACAGACAGACCTACACTGATGCTGTCTGTTGAGTCAATATACACAGCTCCCGCCTTCTTCTACCTGTTAGTCTCACCTGCCAAAGCCTGAACTTCGGGAAGCAGCAGCTTTCACATCTCCATCCCGAAAGCCCTGGGCAGAAGCAGAGGCAGGAGCCGAACCCCTCGGCCTGAGCGGGCACGCACTGACTGGCTGCACGCCCAGGGCTTGACCCCTCTCAGTGTTTGTGCTCTCCCACGCACCACGATACCTCCTGCGAGGAGGAGGAACTGCATCCATCACGTGTCTTACAAAGGGGCTTTTATTCAAGCAACGGGGCTCCATCTTCTTCCCAGCTGAACCCTTTCTATGGCATCTTTATGGACTCTTTCTCATACTTGCTCACTTGACCCTTTTGTATTTTGTGAAGGTATCCACTTTTCATTGCCATATATTGTAGCATGCAGAGTACCCTTAGCACTTAGTTAATGGAGATGGAGAGCATACAGCACCTTTTTTTTGTCCCTCAGACCCCAAACCACTTTTAAGTGCAGGGCTGTAAAAGGAGACAGGCTCATATTCTGGGAGTAAAAGGTTATAGTTGTTATTTCCCTCGCCCCTCCACCTCTCCACTCGCACAGACCCTGGAAGGGATGCAGACATCTAATGTGGATGACACCCAGACTCAAGGCCTTCCTCCATTCTGGGGCTGGGCAGTTGCAGACTTCCCGCCTGTGAAAAAGCCTTCCATCAGGGCCAGAGCTTAACACCTAGAGGCACCCATGGCTCCTGCTCACTCGGTCGCTCCCCGTCCCATGCAGCGGGCAAGGAGAGCTGCTCCAGACCCAACCTGTGCCGCTCACAGCCAGGGAGGGCCAGGCTCACCCCCATTGCTGGCCTCGCTGCAGGACCTCTGCATTTCTCCTGCATCCCTGAGCGCTGGAGGTTGCTCGGATGTTCAGCTGAAGCCCATACAGAAGTGGTACAGCTCTGCAGAGCGCTCGCTAGGGCTTCAAGGACTGCTAGGGCTTCTGGACCATGTTGGGAAGCACCAACCCAACAGAATCGCAGCAAGGGACAGACCTGGGAGTCAGGACTCATCCCAGGACATGCAGGCACACCATGCCATTCAGAATCCAGCATAAAGTTCAAAACCCGGAGAGTGTAGTCAACACGGAGATATCCATGAGGGAGGGAAAGGGCCATTGAGGAATGTCACCCAATCTATCAGAGTACACTGTTTACCCACAAAGATGTTTTGGTTTGAGTTGTAAGGAGGGACGGTGCCTCTGAAGGGCCTACTAACACGCTCCCTATTTCACAGGTCAAACACAGCTATACCCAGTTTCTGGAAAGGACCGTCGATGTAGCTGGAGCCACTTCCAGGACCGTCAGACCACCAGCAAAACCACCACTAGAGGGTAGCTCCAACACTGCATTGCTCACATTGCCCTCACCCATCCCTCAAGATTAGTTTGCAACACATCAAAAAATATCTGTATCAGCTCAGAGGACTGGAAGCTGGATCCACTCAGCCTTCGGTGATGGTTTATGTTACAGGACATAAATATAAACTGGAGGCTGGTAACGAGTGAGGTACTGCAGGGGTTTATCCTGGGACGGGTCTTGTTTAACACCTTTATTGCTGACCCGGGGGAGGAAGCAGAGTGCACTCTCATCCAGTTTATGGGTGACGCCAAACTGGAGAGACCTGGCGATGCACTTGAGGGCAGGGCTGCCACCCAGAAGGACCTGGACAGGCAGGAGGCATGGGCCAACAGGGACCTTCTGAAATGCAGCCAGGACAAATGCCAAGTCCTGCCCCGGGGACAGGTGAGCCCTGGTGACAATACCTGGGAAACTGCTCGGCAGGAAAGGCCATGAGCACCTTGATTTGGGGGGCAGGGGGCTGAAACGAGGACCTTGGTAGCAGCTGGACCAACAGCCTCCCTGGAGCAGGGCCAGCAGACCAAGGAATGCAATGACCCACCTCCAGCCACACTTGTGAGACCACATCTGGATGCCATGTCAGCCTGGGGACCCCAGTGCATGGGGGAACTGGAAGAACAGAACCTCAGTGGGGGGAGAGACAGCCATAGGGGACCTGACAGCAACCTGCCCCCTTGTCCTCTGCCACATGGAGAAGATGGTGCCTGGCTCTTTGCTCAGGTGGGCAGCAGGAGGTGGAAATGATAGACAAATTGAAACAGGGGAGGTTCCCCGTGGGGACAGGGAAAACACCTCCACTGTGCCCATAAATGAGCCACCAGCACAGGCTGGCCCGAGAGGCTGTGCAGCCGCTGCCCTTGGAGGCTTTCAAGACCCAGCAAGACAAAGTCCTGATCTTGATCTCATGGCTGACCCTATCTTGAGCAGCAGGTTGGGCTAAATGACCTCCCAAGGCCCCTTCTCACCTGAACTACTCTGACTCTATATGGGACAGTAACTATACATTTGTCAACAGGAAGGTTACCACAATCCTCCTACATGCAAGCAAAAGACTACATAGCTGGGAGTGTTTCAGGGGGTACAGGCGCAGGTCCCAGGGTGTTTTTAGCAAGTGTACACACACAGCTCTTCTGTCTTTTAAAAACAGAGAGTAAGTTACACAAGAATTACTTCTGGACTTGATTGGCATAATTATCAAACAAGCCTCGGGAGCCTATCATTACTAAGGGTATTTAATACCAAATAAATCATAGAAGCAGACTAAACTACCCGCCCCTTGACACCGCTCATGTTCCACCAGGGTGCTGACTGGGAAGGGTGAAAATATTCCAGAGGACAGTGTCAGAGGCTGACAGGGCTAGCCTGGACGCCAGGAAGTCACCCGCTCCATCCCTGCCCTGATGTTGGGCCATCCATGCCTATGTCACTCCTGGCAAGCATTCAGCCAGCTTGTCTTACAGACCTCCCATGGCAGAGCATCCATAAACTTTGTTGTGCCCCAAAGGACCTCACCCCTTGTAATTTTAAGGAATAATACAGCTGTGCATAGCTGACTTTATGTCATGCTTCATTACAACTCGTTGTCAATCTGGCGTCTACATAATACATATGGAAAAACATAATTTAATACATCTCACTTGACTTTGCCTATACTCAGCTTTCTGCCAGGCTGCACCTCCTCCCTATGTTCACCCTGCCTTGGCCTCAACACATATTCAGTACTTATAATCTTGGCTCTTTTTCTCTCCTGCTTACCTCTGTCTCCTTTTTCCATCTCATCTTTTCTGCTCTCTTCCTGCACTTATTGTGGGTGAAGAGAGAGGTGGACATCACGCACAGGAGAGCTGAAACTCCCTACCCCCATGGAGGGGGTGCACACCATGTGCCTGTAAACACAGCCCTATGCTGCTACGGGGGTGAGCTGAGCAAGTGCAGGTCGTTTGCACCCATCGTTAAAAATGGGGTTTCACACAGACACTCACAAACCAGGCACCCCAATGGGATCCCGACGCTCGCCGCGACCATCAGCAGGAGGCTCTTGGGAAAAGCAATTTCCATGGGTTAATCCTGGAAGAGTTTCAAGCAAAGCGCACTAGCGTATCCCAAGCACTTGCCATTGCTGCGCACCTTTCTTGGGATTAAGAAAGCCGGATTCAGCCATGAACAAAGCCTGGATTTAAATGGGGAGGGAGGGGTTCCTGCCAGGAGGCTCTGCACCACTCTCTTCTCCTATATACATTGCATATATACATTCCATTTAGGTTAGGGCCTGAAAGAAAACCTCCTGCTCTCTTCAGCAAGAGAATGCAAGCAAATGACTGAAGCCCTGAGCTGGAGAAGGCAGTGCAGCTGTTTGTGGAAACAAGACAAAAGATTTAGAAACAGTTGCTTTTTTCCCTCCTCTCCCACGTCAGGCTGTTTACAGAAACCAAGGGATGAAATTTTGCAGACAAAAACACTGAGAGCAGCCTGTCAGTCTCGGAGGGAGGGAGGGAGAGGGAGAGGGAGGGGAGCGTAGGCTTCTTGCAGGACTATGGATCATTGCTAAATTGCTCTATCAATTATTAAACCCATCACTCAAAGCGCAGTAACCAAAATATAGCAGATAAAGCCTTTCTCATCCACTCTCTACCAGCTGCTCTCTTCTTCCTAAAGCCAGAGGGGAATGAAAATTCCTGTAGTTTATATTTTATAAACACCATTTTCCCTGTGCCTTGAAAATAAAAGCTTTTTCGGACAAGGTACAGTAGAACCGAGCCTGCGGCAGGAAGATATTAAAGGAGGACTCACCCTTTCGATTAGCAGACCCAAGGAATAAAACGAAGTCTCTCCAATCAATATGATTCCTTAGCGCCGACAGGTTAAAACATTTGTCTGTGGATAAATGAAGAGGCAGGCCCCAGCCATCAATAGCCGTTAGTTGCCATTTGCCTTTGCCGGTGGGTGGATCTGATATCAACGGCAGGGTGGGTATGGTCCCAGGAAAGGATGAGACGTGGCCAAGTGGCATGTGGCATTTGCTCTGGCCAGTGACTCTGGGGAGATTGAAACTGCAAACACACATCCAGGATGAGAGAGGAAGCCCTGGAGTGGGCAGTGCTGACAGGGAACCACGCGGGACGGAGGACCAGGACCTGACGTCCAGCTGGAAAGGCTTCCACGTGGCTGCCAATGTCCGAACGGACATGAGGTTTTAGCAGCACTATAGGCACTTGCTGGAGGCTGTGGCTCCAGTTCAGCGAAACCCTTTACCATATGCATCACCTGAAGCAAATACGTGCCTGAGTCCCCGTGAGGGCACTGGATGCAGCTAAAGTTAAGCATACATTTAAGTGCTTTGCTGAATCTGAATCCGCTAGCAAGTCCTCATTGCACTTGAGCTGGAAATCTTAAGAGGCAAGAAAAGCTATTAAGCCCAATAATGGAAAAGAAAGCCAGGTCCTGGGTCAGCCAAGAGACATACTAAGCTTGTCCCAGCCAGAAGTGCATCTTTGTACATCCCTGGAGGAAGCCCTACCGGACCGATCACAATCGCGCTCGTCTCTTTGGACTCGGCAAAGCAGGGCTCCGTAAACTTCAGAGGAGGTGCACGACGCTGAGCACCACGACCATCGCCCCCGGGGGTCGTCAGCCCCACGCTGACCCAGAAGTGCAGAAACGTGCACGGGGAGGGGTGGGGGTGATGCAACAACAGCTACATTCAGCACAGCCTGACCTCTGGTTGTTCTCCGAAACAAAGGGTAATGCACGGGGGGGCGGGGAGGGCTGGGGCTCTCCCAGGTTATGGAAGGAATCAGAGAATAGAAAAATCATAATTTGAAAACAAAAGCCCTATCCATGCCAGGCAGTGAATGGAAGAGCCGCAACGTGTTGGGTGCAGAGATCCCCTGAAGGAGGCATCTGATCAAGAAGGGAAGAATGCCAATTATGTGCTCCCATTCATGCCACCGCAATGAAAGCATAATTCTGACTCCGCTTTCTGACCCGCAGTATGCAATTTATGCAAATCCAAGCTGTTCTCGCTTCCCTCAGAGCCAAATGTCCACCAATGCCAGAGCTGGCTCTAACTTTTTGTTTTCTTTTTCAAATCTATTGTTTTCACTGTTGAATATTTAAGACCTTTTGTTGTTGCTGTTGCGTTTCTTTAGAAATGAAATAATAATTAAAGAAATCCCAAAGCACACAGAGACAGTCAAGAGTTGACTTCTCGTCTCCTACGGCCTCCCATTCTGCCACGCTCAGCTCCATCCCAAACCCTTATCGTTCCAGCCCAGAGCCCTGCCACGTATCGGCCAAGTGAAGCTCCTTGCGTCAGATCTGTAACGTTCCCCGAGACTTTTGTTCACAGCAAATACTGCAAGTTGCACCAAGCTGCATGGTGGTTTTATGGGATTAGCCCAAATACCGAGCCAACTGCCAATATAAGGCTCCAAACGATTTCTACCCCTGGCAAACACGGATATGAACCAGACTCGGGCCATGATCCTAAGACTGGCTTCACAGAGCAAGTAGCAGGTCTGAGGCTAAAAATATCAAATTACTGCAGCCTCCTTTATTTTTTTTTTCTTTTAATCATGTCTACTGGCCGCTTTTTTTTTTAATTAGAAAAAGACAAAGACAAAAATAAAGTACTTATCCTGCCTGCTCCTTGGAGAAAGAAGCATTGCCCTTTACTTATCTCTGAAGAGCCACACAGATTTAATATTATTATTAGCAGCAACTATTTGTATTTCTGTAGCACGCAGAAGTCCCAGTGGAAACTGGAGCCCTATAATGCTAGACACTAAAAGACGATGTGCTAAGGGACTGTGTCTGCTCCAGAGAACTGATGATCTAAGGCGATGTGTGGTGACAGGGGAACAGATTGGTGGACCAGTTTGACCAAGATCATACGGAGAGAGCGTAGCAAAGCCAAGAAAAGAAGAGGAGTCCTTGCGAACAGTGTGCCGTATCTATTAGACCACGATGTCTTCTACTTACGATATTTGGGAAGAGCAATAATAATACACGGATTCGAAAGCTCTTTCAAAAGAGATGAGTATTACTGAGGCAAGGCAGATTTTGAGGCAAAATGACCTGTAGATGTCACCCAGCAGCGTGTCGGCAACAGCTCATGAAATCCAAGGCCCACTTTAATGCCCCGCTCGGTGACTCGCAGCATCCCGCCTACGCTGTGAGGACCTGCCTGGTCTACAAACAAGTTTTAGGAAAAGCCTGGGAACGCCTGCCCACGCGCACGTGGAGGTACGCGTGGCTGGGAACAGCAGGGGCACCCCGGAGCCGCCCCAGCTGGCTATTCCTGCTGCACATTTCCACCTTTAACTCAAGCCCTACTAGAATCAACACAGCTCGCAGAGTGACCCACGGAGCAGGTGACAAGAGCCTCCTGTACAAACAGCAGGGCACAGCACCGCGGAAAAACGTTCCTCTTCCACAGAATTGCGGAAACACGAGTCCACTCGGAATTTAACTTATTTTTATTGTATTTATACTAGGAGTAAATCTGGAAGGTTTAAGCAGGGTCCTACTATACTAGGTGCTGTAAAAAAGCATAAGAAAACAGTCCCTGCCCCAAAAGACTCGCCACCTGATTTGGGATCCCTCGTCACCCTGGAAAGATAAACTCTGGGACTTGCTGCTCAGCAGCTGCTAAGCCGGGATCTGCAACCAAGCCTGCACAAAACACAGCCCCTGACCCACCGGGGTGACCACTGACAGCCTGGATGCTGCAGCCGATGGGGACGGGAGTGAGCCCACGGATGCAAGCAGCCCTGCTGGGAAGCCCGAGCAGCCTGGGCTACTGGTATCCCGCTGTCGGTTACGTAAAGAATACAGTAAGGTAAGGCTTAAGCAAATCTGCAGGAAGGACAAAGGATCAGTGCTAAAATCTCACGCTCCTGATAACACATGGCTGCCCTCAACAAGGCAGCACACAAATACCCTTCCAACATGCACCGTGTCAGTGTGGGCCTCAGTGTGGACTCCTGTGAGGAGCAGGGAGTGGGACTCGATGATCCTTATGGGTCCCTTCCAGCGGGAGACATTCTATGATAAGCGCCCGAGGCTCCTGAGCACAAAGGTGAGCCCCGAAGGGTACCTGAGTACCCCCTGCTCCTCATGGAGCCCTGGGCACAGCGACAGGGGCAAGCAGCACCCCGAGGGCTCGCAGGGACCAGTGCCTTGTCTGCAGCAAGTGGGGCCCCGCTCCCCCCATACCACATCTCCCACACTAGCTCCCCTAGTCCCTGCCCTTCCCTCCCACTCCTCCCGCCGTCCTCACCAGCCCTTGCTCCGCTTTGAAACTCGACTCAGCTCGCCTGCTCACTCCAAACACCAGTTTATTTCCTCCCGAGATCCCCTCCTTCCCCACCCCTCCTCCTAGGTTTCACCCTTCCTGGGCTGAATGCCTGCTGGTCCAGTGCCTAGGGAGCAAAGGGATGGACAGGGCAAGCCTGAAACACCATCTCCGGAACGGTGTTTTCCGTGAATGCCCTCTGCTCCCACCCACACCTTGTCTCACATGGGGATGGGAGCTACCACATTTTAGGGCCAAAGACTGCAATTCCCCTGTTGTCCAGCCATGGAAGAGAGCCCTTGCAGCTGTTAGTAGAGGAACAACTCTGACTTTAACCTTTAATGCCACATATCTTACAGGAGCCGGACAGAAAACCAGAATACAAGCAAGAATGCACGTGTGGTGTGCAAATAGTCCCGAAGGAGCCATGATGCTTGCAGGGAGAAAGGCAATGCTTCAGAAGGAAGACTTTTAAAATAAAGTCTTCTGCAAAGTTAAGTTCATTCTTTATTTAAAACCATCACATGGAAAATTCAATTGTTCTCCAACGCATCTCTGTACCAAATCAGGAGACTAAATTCAATCATTAAAGTGTGAAGCTGATGAATTTAAATCCATAGTAAGTGCAAATTTCAACACAATTTTAAGTAAGGAGTCGCTCCCAACACCTTCATAACCTGTCAACACATAGTCATATATTTGTTTCTGGGACTCTTCAAATGTCTCCTTTTACAGTTTCTTTTTTTTCTTGCCAAAACAAATTCTTAAAGCTATCCCGATGTTCTGAAAAAATATAAACATTTCCCACATGTTAAAAATTTAGGTGGCCATGACAGAAATTTTGGAGAGACAAAACTTGTGGAAAAAAAAAATCATACAAAAGAAACTTTTCCTCCTCTTCATACATGAGGGGAATTTGGAATGATTCCCATCTGATTAATTTTAACTTCTAATTCGTCCTTGGATCACACTGCAGTATGGATGTCATTTCTTAATTTGCCTGTTTTGCAAGTAGCCAGTACTGTCCTTGTAAAGGGCAGAGAAATCCCCATACATCAGGAATGCTTTTGGCTGAGGGGAAGTTCAGTAATTATTCCAGAGAAATAAATACAACAATCAAAAGTACTTCCCAGGACATGAAGGCAAAGATCCACCCTTTCTTGAAAGAAGGGGCTCTCTTATGTATACATTCATATCTTCAATTATCGTGACTGCCTGTAACCATTTAGTCCTCTGCTAAGTCAGCTGCAGGGTTCAAGAACATTTCCTGGCATTCTTTACATTTTTTACATGTTGCAATTTTATCTGGCGTCTATCATATGCTTCCCCACGAAATGCCTGAACCAAGTCATCTTCCTCCTGACGGAGGAGTTCGGGGTTCATAAACTTGGCTGCAGCTCTCAGAAACCTCATCACTTAAGGGCTGTGTTTGAAATTACTGAAAACAGGCTCAGTTTGGCTTTGATAGGTAAAACCAGAGTACATTCAAGCAGCAGGGGATGCAAATGGACCAATACCTCCCCTTAAAGACACTCTCACCCAGGCCTGTGCCACCAGTTCTAAGCCCATGAATTTATCACCCCAACATCTTGGAGCTTCCCCATCCCTCCACCAAAAACCTGAGGGTACATCTTTGGTTTCATCACCTCCTTCACCGCACTCTTCCCCACCTCTGTCCCCGCAGCTTCCTCAACACCTATCTTAGTTGTAGAAAGTGGCCTTTTTGGTTTAACCAGGACCACGACAGAGTCGGTGCCGTTGCCCGCACCGCGATGGGCAGGCAGCCTCCAGCTGGGCAGGGGGAGGACGGAAAGGCCCCTGCATGAGGTCCAGCTCATTACCCGCCATATGATTTACTACCAACACACGGCAATATTTAGGGTGCAATAATAAGGCGGTACATGAGTGCTTTACCAACAAACAAGACGGGGAAGGGAATAACTGTATTTCCCCTGTTATTCTATGGGGAGGTTCACCAAAAGGTTAGCGAGAAAACAATGTAGGCCATCGATCACAGGGACAGCTAACCTAGAAAGGTTACTGCATGTTCCTGCCTCATTTTTCACATCTATAATTACCCCGCCGCTTCTCCTCATGTCCCACCCATCGCCAAGCACCAAATGCAAACCTCTGCTCCTTTATTAATTATGTATTTTGTTTACGCTCGTTGTTACCACCCTGCAACATGTCACGGCGGCTGAAGGATGAAGTGGCACAACTTCTGTGATCCCCACAGAGCAGCATGGCCAGGGAAAGGCAGCTTGAAGGCTTTCCTGCCTTTCCTTCACCCGACGTGAGAAGCTGCCACCCCTCAGCGGAGGTCGAGGTGGGATGGAGGTAGGAGGGATGCGGGTCTTTACATCTGCCATGTGAGACGGAGAAGCAAGGTAGGGGCGCGCGAGGGAAGACCATTTCCATTCATGCAGGGCTCAGATTTGCTTTCACATCTTCATCCAACTGAAACAAAATGCCAATATTGCTGAACATACTTAGCACCTCCTAAAGCGCAATCCTACTCTGAACGGTGCCTGTCTAAAAACAGCATCGCCAGGCTCCTTGTTTACTGCGTCTCCCTGATGCCTGATCTGAATTTCTCAGTTTAAAAGAAGAATGGCTTCCCCCCCCCCCCCCCATCTACCAGTCCAGCAAACCCAACCAAGGCTTCGAGAGCCACTCTGGACTCATTTCTTGCACATTTGTGCATGCAGACAGGGGCAGCCAAATCAGAGTTATGCAGAGATGGGCAGCAGAAGCACAAGGCAATGATTTGAAGACAGTGAATTTGCAGGGAACTCAGTATGTTTCTACTCAAAGTACAGCATCACGTTTCTGATGCAGGGAAGCCTGAGGGTCTTTTTTCTTTTTTTTTTACTTTGGGGAAACCTAAAATAGCTTCCTTTGAGAACCTGCACTCTGTAATCACCATTTCTTCCTTCTGCAGTATTTCTGGTTCCAGGCTTTTCAGTTGTAGAATAATAGTAAGTATGTATAAAATAATGAAAACTGCTGGTGTAGCAACAATAGTGAGAAATACTTTAAGCCCTAGATCTGAGAACTATTTTCTGTTCTTGCTTTCTTCTATCCCACCAGAAATTATAATTAATTCATGCTCTAACAATACTAAAATCATTACTTTCTAATTGTAACCATATCTGCAATAGAACTCCATGTTGATGCAAAGTGGAATAGAAAAAAAATTTGCTGAGAAGAGTGAAAAGCTTGCACGACAAAAGTCACGCAATGATATAAAGTTGTATGCATGTCCTGTTTTGGACTTCAGAAAAGTTCACACCCATGGAATGCTAATGAAGAGAGAATCACCCTGGAAAAGCCAGTATGAGTAGTCTCAAGATGAAATTAAATACAGAATTTCTCTGGAGAAAGAAATCTAGAAAGGTGAGAGCTTTTGCAGTGCCTTTGAGGCTGCTGAACTCTGAGATGCTCACCTCAGGATCCTGATAGAAAATTAGGCACAGGGAGGATCCAGAAAAACCAAGGAGGTATAGGTCTCCTTCACACTGGCAAGGAAAACCAAAAGCATGGCACCTGCTGGCCTCCAAGGCTAACTCACTGTATCGAATGTAACCACGCTCAACCACATCAAAATACTCGAATGCATTTCCACATGTTTGTGAAGGGGCCAAAAAAAAAAAAAAATCACAGAGCGTCAGCCCATCCCTAAAGCTTTATTTCTGAGTTGGATCCACAACAGACAGTGGAGAGGATGCTGGAAAAAACCCACAATGGACTACAATGGACATTGGTTCCCATCTCCCAGAGGTGCCATACAAAACCTCTCCTTCTCCACACACTGCGAGTGCCAAACCCTTTCTCAGCCAAACTCCCCGCTCCCCATGCCTACGAGCACATACTGCATTCAGACAAGGCTTCCCTCAGCCAAGCCCTCAGGAAAGCAGCACAGGATGGCTGTAACAGTGACCTGCTGTCTTCGGCGTTGACCGTAGCACAGATGTTCCAGCTATAGGCACCTCCAGTTCAGCTCTCATACCCTCTTTATAGTTCCCCCCTCCAGTCAATGGGCTTTCTCATTATTGAACCCTTGTGGTGCTCCACACTGCGTCCCTGTGACTAGAGGTGATCCTGGCACCTCTGCCAGACCTGGCTCGCGCTGCGATCAAGGGAAAACCCACCAGGAGCACTGGCTTTTTGCACTGATGCCCTTCCTGCACACAACCAAGGCAGGGGTGGCTCCTGAGCAGAAGTCAGAGCTATCATTGGTACAAAACCTGGATCCGGCTGGGGAAGAGCAGCCAGAGCTCATTTGAAGCCAACAGAGTAAAAGCCACCTACACCCACGGAGGGCTGGGCTCTGTGCCCTCCTCCCATCCACACCCATTGTGCCGACCTCTCCAGAGTCAGGCTTGGTTTATAGTTATCTCCTTTCATCCAACGGAGAGGGCCAGTGTCGGTGCGGTGCTCATCCTCGGCTGAATCCACGAGGCAATGTTTACTCGTCACGTCAGCAGCAGGACTGACATCGTACCCAAGTACAGTTTGCTGGACCAAGGGGGAGGAGAACTGGACCGGGAGACGTCTAAAGCTTCTGGTTTTGACAATGCCCACAAGATCCTCAGGGACATCAAGAGATGAACAGGAAGTGCCCTTATTGTGTTTCCAAGGTAATTTCTGAGAAAATGTGAGGATCTCATGTGATCAATTTTAAAGATCTAAAATTGAATGATGGGAATTTTCTTCCCCTCCTGATTAAGCCAATTTACAGTTTTTTCAGGTTGATGCTTCACCCATAAGGTGGGGCATATATGTTGGGGGACATCTCTTGGTTGTTTCTTTGAATTTCATTCTTTATTTATTTGCTACAGAAACAAAGAACAAACAACAACATGGTACAGAGCCGCACGCTCTGGAGTGGAGCAACAGCCACAGATCCTCCAGGACTGAGATAGGCCCTCTGAGGATCCATCTCACTCACTTTTAGAAAAATCCCTGCTTTTCCACTCTTCCTTGAAGCAGTAAACTAGATGAGGGGAGGATTAATTAGCTGATGTTTGTAAAGCCCTTTGAAGATGAAAAGTGTTATTTTTATTTTCAAGTCTCAGCAAAGGAAAAAAAAAAAAGAAAATTAAAAAAGAAAAGGCCAGAGAAAGACTTCCGCTGTTTTTTACAGACAGGGGTCTCACGACTGAGCTCCTGTACGGAGACACTCCTCCAACAGGATATATTAACTGGCAAGCTGACACTGCAGCCCTTCCCCCAGGGCATGCATTAACAGGGGCTCTGCCCAGCTGCCTATTTTCATGAAACATGTAGAACTCAATACCACTGAGACCTCTCCCCCTGCATCAAATTTGCTTGAATTTGTCCGCTGGATTCAAAAGTTAAGGGGAACACAGTGGCAGTGTGATCACACACATGTCATTTCCTTAGAAAAGCAGACGAAAAGCAAATGAGGAAGGCCCTTGAATACAGATGTGGAGTGCCTGGCTACCCAGAACCCAGGTGGGCTACTTTTTCCTGAGGTGTAAATTACAGAAGTGACTTATCTTTTTTAAACACTTTGCACCTACTGTTGGAATTTCTGTATGTCCTTTTTATTTTTTGCAGGTTTTTTGGTGTTTTTTTGTTTGGCTTTTTTTACTCCCCGTGTCCTTGGCATCATGAGGATGCACTCAAAACAGAGGCACGCTGTGGTGCAGGACAAGGATCCCCTGGCAGCTGGAGAGCAACAAGAAGCTTACAGGCGGGTGCCCTGCCCTAGCAAGACAAAAATAGCAAGAAGACAGACAGGATTGCAACGTATTAGCAGAGCTGTGCTTAACGCCTAAGACAAGGATGACAAAGAGCTGTTACAGGTCAGGCCTGAAGTCAGCTGGCAACCCAGAAGGGGAAGACTTTACCTTTTGCAGCCCATTACAGCTCATTCAACTCCCTGCTCTCATCAAAATCTCATGACCACCAAAAATAAACAGGATGCTAGCTTTGGGTTATGCTGTTAGATAACATCTAAATATTCATCTTAATGACGATGCCTACATGTCCAGCTTCAGATACATTCATTCCCCCATGACCAGGACTAGCAGCATCTGTCCTGAGCCTGCTTTCACCTGTAGATCCTTTCCCTGCTCTCAGCTCAGCAAGGCACAACGTGCAAGAGCTGCAAGGTCCTGCATAAAAACAGCCATCTGGTGAAGGGGCAGGAAGAACCAGTTAAAAACAGAGTAGCTCCACCATATGGAGAAAATAATTCAGTTGGGCAGTGTAGGAAGAAGCAAACCCTATTATAATAATTGTGTTGCCAAGTGATGTTGCAGACTTGTTTTTCCCCTCACGGCTTCTGCACTGATTAAGAACAGAGCTTCCCCCATAACATGGCACCATCCCCACAGTAAGATCAAACTGTTCCCCAAACTGACTTGTGGGATTACCGGGTTACCACCAAAATGTTTACAGTGGGAACTGAGCACAGCGACAGGAGCATTGGACACCCCCCCCCCCCCCACTTTGCTTATTCTTCCATTGCAACTTGAAGCACCAAGACTTTGGGAAAAGGTGATCCAGTTCAGTTGTACAGCACCCGAAGGAAGGCTGACTCAAAATTAACACAGGACACAATTACACTAGTGGCAAGCCCAGGTTTGAAAGACTTCTGGCCCACCATACCCAAAGACAGGCAATGCAAACCTGCTTGGGGGTAAGGCACCTCTCTTCCTCAACACAGGAATTCTGGCCCTCCGGTACTCCACCATATATCCAGGACAGAGCAACCTGATAAAACCCTCATTATAAACAGGTCCTTCTAGAACAGCTCCCCTTCTTCTTCAGACATTTCTGGGCTGTCAGTAGAAAGGTACCATGTGTGCAAGTTCCAGAAGTACTCCTTACCCTGCAGAGTGAAGGCAACCCCTTCCTGGAGATGACGCTAATTGGCTTCCCCCACAGCAGCCATTACTACTTGGGCTCCTAGGGTCCTGCAATCAGATTAGCATCACTAAGAGCTAACTACATCCAAAACAGAGAGTCTCCCAAGGTCCCACCCCAGCTCTCCTGGCCACAGTGGTGTGCCCCTCTTGCCCGCTCCTTGGGAATCCAGCAGGTAAGGGATCCACCTCTCCTCCTGCTCCTGTCCCCTCATCACACAGACTAACAGACAGCCCCACAGACAGCAGTGTAACATAACGTGCTAGCACCATTACCTGAGCCCTGCACTTGAGGCAGAGCCCTGCCTGAGCTGCTGAGCTTACCTGAGCTGCTGACCCCTGCACTTGAGGCAGAACAAATGCCCAGCCCAGGCTAACTCCAAGGCGAGTACGGATCTGGCGAGCACGGCCACCACGCTGAATGATGGCAGGTAGCCCCAACTCTCCGCCTGTGAGGGACATACCCTCTTACCGAGCCATTCATTACAGGCGTGCTCTTTCAGGTAAGAGCATCTCAGGGCCAAGTTCAAGGCTGTAGCTTTCTTTTGGTAAAGAACTTCCTCCTTCCCCCTTTTTCCTTTGTTTCTCCTCCCCTTCTCCTTTCTCCCTCTCATCTGTTCCCATGCTGTGGCTTTCCACTGGGCTGCATTTCTTTCCAGACATGCATGGTTGTAACCAGAGAGACTTCCTTGCATGAGCAGCCTTGCAGCTTCCAGCCAAAGGTGGACAAACCCAGTCAGGTCTCTGGGCATGTGGAAGACAGAGCGGGAAGCACAGCCTCTTGCTGCAGACATCGTTCCCAGGCAAGCAAAATCCCAGTCTGAGGCCAGTTAACGTATTAGTCATTAATTCTGGATAAAAGGAAATTTATCTGCACGGCCCTGCTTAGACAAGACTGAAATCTTAACTTGCCCCTCCCCCTTCCCCTGCTCTCCTTTAATACCTTATTAATATTGTACACCAGCACGAGCCAACATGCGATAGAGCTCTATGCAAATACGGCTCAACGCAAAGACAGCTGCACTTAGTTCAGTGCGTTAGCACAACTCCAGAGGAATAGCCAGGGGTTAAAATAAATCATACAGATGACAGAGAAAGCATGTCTTAACTTCCAAATTTCCAGGGAGAAAGCCGTGTGTGCGCATCTGCCAGAGCAGAGTTTACCAAGTTTCATCAAGGAGATAAGGTAGTTAATACTCTGCTTCATTAGAGGCTGCAATGTTCTTTTTGGGACGTCGAGAGGATTGCCTCCTAAGTGTCTAAGGCTCTGTCTTACAAAACCTACTTCTAAAGTGGACTTAAAAGTGCAACTCCGCTCACTAAAAGCAATACCATCAACTTTCCTGTTCATTGTTTCTCTGTAATTCCACATCAGATACGCTTAGTTTCTAGACAGAAACCTTTTTACACGTTTTCCCCTAAGCACAGTCCTGCAAACAACAGACCTGAATTTGAAAGTCAATCACTTCCATTCCTTCCCAAGCACTGCTACCTGCATTGCATTAATTGCTGCTGGCAATCAACAGGTCCCTAGGTATGATGCTGATGAGGGCAGAAGTATTTCTTCCAAGAGTTTTGAAGAGATACCTAACAGAATGAAAATTTTACCTTGATGCATATGCTGTCTGGCCCCTTGGGGTAGGGTCTAGGTGAAGGTTGTTCACAAGAGCTGCTGATAACTACCATGCTTGCCTGCAATCAGAATAAACCTCCATTCAACTCTAGCTGTGAGGAGCAAGCCTGTGGATCAGCCATTAGGGTATCGGTGGTGTCAGGAAGACCAAAGCACTTTGTATTTCCATAAAGACAGCTGTTGGACTTTCAGAAACTTTAATACACTCAGGTAAGACAAGCGCAGTTTATTAATCCCACTTTATAGCTGGGAAGACTAAGAGATGCAGCAGAAAAATAATTTCAACAAGTTCACACAAGCAAAGAAGAAAGTAACTTCCTTTCTCCCAACCTTGTATGTTAGCCACAAGACGATCTTTAGATACAAGTGCCAAGTTTATTAGTAATACATATCACTGCAATTGGTGACCTTGCATTCAGAAATATTTCTCGGCTGTAAAGGACAGCTGAGAACGCATGAAGGTCACTTCGAGCACTTTTTGAGAACAAGCAGTCCAAGGAATGTCATTTTTGTTGAAGAACTATTTAGAAATGAGGTTCCCATTTGGAAAGCTCATCTGCTAGAAGTGACAAAGGACTGAGGGCATCTGCCTTGCCCAATAAATACAGAAAAAACATGTCCCTGCTCTTAGCATAGGAATCATGAGTCTCCAAGGAGCTGGAGTTCAGGAAATAATTAAAGCCCAAGACCGAGCAGGAGCACCTTGCACCCCTCACCACTGCCTCTTCCAGCCAACACCGCTTCAGCAGTGAGCCCAGAGGAAGGAATAAGGCTTCTTTCTGGATTCAGCAAGGGAAAAGGTGACATCCAGAAGGAATGCAGGCAACCTCTCTTATTCCTCAAACAAAGCTACTGGGACCTATTTGTAGAAGTTATCTCTGCATGCTTCCTCTGCGCATTGGGTTTTAGATGTTATGCAAATATCAACTTCAAAATGAGAGAGAGAAGAAGGCTACAAAACAATATAACAACTGAAACCTTTACAAAGCGACATCCTGTCTTCGGTGGTCTTTGATTCAAGCCCAAGATGCATTACTTTGCCCTTAACTGTTCTCTGTACTATTATCCCATATACTGCTCATTATTACAGATAATGCTATAGATCCAAGCCTGCTGCCTGGCAGTGCTTTTATTTGGAAATAACCATAGGCAGACACCTGGCATGTAGCAACACATCAGAAAGGGCCTCAACAATTTTTTTTAATTTTTTTTTTTTAAATTTCACCATGGCCACTCTTTTAGCGCTCTTCCTTCTTTATATAACTGGGAAAGGGCTGAGGTGCGAAGGATCCCACACAGAAAAAGAGCTGGCTTGCAATGCAGAAGAATGAAAGCACTGCTAGGAAAATGAGAAGACAGCTGGCTTCCACAAAGGGTGCCAGACCTCATGTCTAAAATTAAAGAATCTCATGTTCTGAGGAAAGCACCTAGTCTCGCCCTTAAGTAGAAAATTAAAAAGCAAGAACTGGAGCACACCATGTGATTATTAGTGCCCTATAAAAACCTTACACAGGTTGGGAGCCAGATTAAATCCTACACATGTTGGTAGTACCTGACAGGCTTTATTCTTCTGTGGTTTGTTTCAAGGCCTGCATGAATGGAGTTCAAAAATGGCTGGTCAGCGGCCAGAAGCTGGACTCATCTTACAAAAATAGTCACTTTTGGTAGCACGGTTGCGCAGCCCTAGAGAGGCCAAAGACCAAGAGAGTCATGAGGTTGGCTTAGCCCTTTACCTAGATATGATGTCTCCAGGCCATGCAAGAGGGAAAAGAAAAAGGGGAATGGGCATTTCACCCCTGCTTCAACACCGGTCATGCTACCACACTGCCCACCTTCCCTGCCTACTTCCCCAGCACAAGCCTAACCATTCTTCATTGGAGGGAGAGAGCCTGATTAATGGGCGTGAGTAACAAAGCAGATACCAATATGGGCAACTCCTGCAGAGCTCTAGGCCAACGTCAACAGCGTGCACCATCTGCAGACCTGGAGTCCCCCCTGCACGCGAGCCATGGGGAAGCGCACCGCGGGCTTGTCTCGGCTGTTGTGGAGGCTGTGGTCTCCAGGTACATCTCCTCCTGGTGGCACTGCTGGTGTAACCAGTCTCTGCCCCAAACCCCAGGTCCCACCCCTGGGGACAAGCTGGTACAAATGCTCACTGGGTCACACGGGGGTGAACTGGCCCCGACGCACCGGGGCCCAAGACGGGGAGAGGGAGGCAGCACTGCCCAGGCAGCCGCTGTCACCAAAGGGCACATACGTGAGCATGCCCTGGGAAGACAACTGCTGCCTTGGTGAGCTCAGGACCAAGCTATCACACACAGGTATGTAAAAATCAAGCCAGAGCAACGAGTAGAGCGACGGAGATCAAAGTGGGGGAATACGCTGCCGGCCCACAACTCATTTCTCCTGAGCTCCCGGAAGCGCAGTCTTTCAGGTGGTGCTCGGTGGTTTGGACATTAATCACAGATGAAGGCTATTCTCTCTCACATGAAAGCAGAAAGCCCCCAGAAGGCAGCCTGCCGGTGCGGTCGCTGTGACTCACCGGGCGTTGAGGAGGGGCTGGCAGAGGCACGCACCTCCTAAAGGATCACAGACTTTACACCGTCCCGTGTCCTCGCCTATGGAGCTGCCAGGGAGACAAGCTTTGCTTTTTGTATTAACTAACGCACAGTAAATTTATCTCTTTCTTTTAAGAAGTAAGGGGGGAATTGCATCACCTCTCCAGTTTCCCAGCACTTGAAACCTGAATGTATTTCCCACCAACGCCACAAGCAAAGTGTCTCACATCCAGAAGGTAGAGAACAGCACAGAAAGGGAAATGAAGAATTTATCACTCCTGATCAGGTAACAAATATGGGGGGAAAACCTCCCTGGCAAACAGTCAGAAGGACTCAGGAGAAAATCTCTTATGCTTTACCAACCTCTTCCCAGCTCGCTTCTGGTTGGGGGGGGGGGGGGGGGGGGGAATCCATCGTCATTGAAGTAATTTTGAAAAATTAGTTTTTGCACCAACTCTTCCTGCATCACTTTTGTCGCTGGCTGAGGAGAGCACATAGTACTTCAGTCTTTGTAGATTTTCTTTAAGACATATTTTCTCCCTGGCTTTGGGCCAAACCCTGGTATTCTTTTTACTTGGGGAAAGTCCTCAGGAAAGTCTGTCACAGATTTGCCTTGAATTATGGGTCTTTGCCTGTAAAGATTCATCTCTTCCCATCGCTGACTAACATGTGAAAACAATCCAGATCTGGTTGTCGGAAATTTGGTAGGATCACAGAAATTACCTAGCTGCAGCAACCTTGGCTGCAACAGGCTGTGGAAATAACCTTCACACTCCATGGGTCCAACTATGAGAAGCCACCTGAGAATTCATCTATGCTGTTATCAATATTAATATGAGAATCAACACTTATTTCCCCTGCTCCTACTTTCCTGGAAACTAACTACGAAGACGAGGCCCCAGGCAGTTTCACCCACTCGTTTGGAGGGCAACCAGCAGAAGGTGGGTGCAGACCCTCTCCCTCGCTCCCCATCCCGCCGTGCCCCTGCCCAGCCACCCCCCAGTTCAAAGTCGCTGGAGGCCTTGGTTCTTATCATGAAATGTTCTGCCAAATCAAATGTAAACAAATGACATGCACAGTTGACATGGCAACAAAGCAGCCCTGCACGCAACGGCGGCAGCATTTAACTCTGCCGGGCTGGGCACAAATTTGCAGGAAAGACCAGAGCCACAGGAAACCGCAAAGGTAGAAGATAGTATCTCCTCTCCTTTCCCCAGGTGCCTGGAGAAATACACTGCTCAGCACCACTGCTCAACGGCTGGGCCATCTCCTGTGAGATGTCTTCAAATCTCCAGGCGGTTTTGGGTGGCGTGGAAGAGCTCTAGAGCAGCACGCCCGCTTATACATCTCAAAGCCCCTCACAAAGGAGTTCAGCATTTCAGACTAATCTTTCCTACTGAAGACTGACAGTATATCCCTCTTCCCACGTGGCCCACCCTCGTGTAAGGGTTATTTACAGGAGCAGAGTCTGGGCATCCACCATACACGCAAGAATGATAAAAAGCAGCAAAGGGAATGAAAGGGATGCAGCAGCACACCGGTACGATCACTTGGTATACAATACTGTGCTATTCGTCCCCTTCGCAAATCTCCCACCAAAATACAGCCCTAGGCATATACATATTTAATAAAAGGAGTCAGAATAAAAGTCACCACTGTACTTGGGCTCACCTTGGATTGTGCAGTTTCGTCAGCTCCCTTATAGTAAGTCGGATACAACGAAAGCTTGGAGCCAAGCTGGGTGTTTAACTGCAAGCACTTTGGGGCAGGGACTGCAACTGTGTGATTTGACACTGCTTTTCCCTACAGACCTCGTCGTCTTCTAATTTTAGATGCCCAGGACAGTTTTCATGCTCTGACCTAATAAAAAATACTGTGCGCTGTCAAAGAGCATCTCACTTTATCGTGGTGGCAGCACTGTTCCAGGGACCAGGGCAGGAATCCCTGCGAAGCCTGCACAGGGCGTAAGTACTTTGGGAGCGTCAGCACCAGGAAGCATCCTTTCTGGAGCAAACTGTTTTAGTTTCACCTCTCTGAGGAAGGCGTGCGATCTCTGAGCACCCTTCCAGGAGCGCCTAGCAAGGAACGTCAAGTCTGCAAGGCAAAGTCCCTTTAAATAAAAGCAGCTGCTGATGTTAAGATAAGCATCCAAGCAGTAAAAATAATGAAGCTGGCTCTTAAATAATGAGTGCTGATGGCCCCCTCTGCTTGCATTCCTAGCCTAATTACTTACATGGTTAGTTCAGCCCTATATGCCTTTCAAATGCTGCCATTTAAAAATGAAAGTTAAATCCACTTGGAGTGGACAGGAACTAATGGGAACTACCGTGCGTGCACACTGCTGCCAGAGGTGAGGGTCCTGCCACAGGGGCCCTTCCCCTCGGTCTCTACTTTCAACAGGAAAACCTGATTTAAAAACCAAACAAGTAGCCAGCTTACAGATGGAAGAATAGCTCTTTAAGATGGAGGAATCTGCAGCTTGTGAGCTTGGGAAATCAAATTGCTGCCTCGCACAAGACATTTAGAGGTTCAGGTTATGGTGCTGATGCCAGGGAAGGCAGGAGGAGCAGCTCCTGCCGAAGGAACCCCAGGCGTGGGTCGCAGCCCCACGGCTGCCCTTTGCTGGGACCTCCTTCAGCTCCATCCAGCTCCAGGGGAGCTCCCGCAGGTGTCCTCGCACCACACAGCACGTGCTCCAACCACATCCCCTCCACACGGACAGGCCATCCACTGCGTACATACAGGTATATGAAGACCCACCAGCAAATCTATAGGGTTCCTCGCACAACCTCTGAGACTGAATTAGAGGGTGAATTGTTGCTCAAAAAAGAAAAAAAAAAAAAAGGAAAAAAGAAAACCCCAAGAATGAAATGGGACTGCACATACTGAACAGGGTCTGGAAATGGCAGGAAGGATGAGGGACAGATGATGGTTTTGGTGAAGAGGTCAGGGTCCAGAGCATCACACCACTCCTCGCCACACCGCTGCAAGAGGGGGGCCCACCAGAAGAAAGGCTGCAACCCCACCGGGTAGCACCCCAACAGGTCTCTCACATGTGCTCTTCCCCTTTAGTTTGGCACCAACATTTTGGCTCCAGAAGCTATCCTGGCAACAAATTCTTTCCTGAAAATTTATCACATGCCTTTATACAAAGCTGCCAGAATCATTTATAGCCACTTATCTAACAATATCTGCTTTCGCTTCAGTCATTAAGGAAATAAACAGAGGCTGGAAGAGAGTCAGTATGGAAAAGGGGCCTCTATTTTGGAGAAACAACAGCCTTGGACCACCAGAGACAAGCAAATGCTGCCCTGCCTCGGAAACAGGCTAGCGTGACAACAGTGATGGATTATGGAGAGGGATTGCTTCTCAAAATGACGTCCAATTACTCTTCATGCCCAATCAAATTGGTTTTAAGTTATCCCTCAAGTGAAAGAAGCATTCCTGACCTGGAAGAGAAGGCAAGGGCTTTACATGTAAATAAATAATTAGAAATAACCATAGGCTGATGGTGCAGTTGCTGGGGTCTATCAGAGAAGAAACAAGAAAAAACAGCAGTAACGCATGGCTTCTGTCTCACATCTGTGAGGCTTTTTTTCACGATCTGTAATTTATGACAGATTGTTTTTATGAGCCAGTAAACAATGATTTATAACATTAATAAGCCGCAATAGGTAAGTTCCCCGAATACAATTCCCTTGTGTACCCACGACAGGGATGGAAAAGATTTTTCCTTTCGAATACGAAGATCGAACCTCACGAAAGCATTAGCGACATCCAATAACTGCAAAAGCAAGTCCTGTGCTCGTCAGGGCACGAGCCCCAGTTGCAGCCTGCCTTTGTCCCCGTCCCCAAGTGCTCACCCCAGAGCAAGGAGGAGGGAAACGATGCCTGGGCTCGCTCACGCATACAAGTCTGCAGAACTAGGGCTCCTGGGTTGCGAAGTGCTTGGGGATGTGCTATGCCTTTTGTAAATAAAGCACCAGCTATACATCTACGTCCCTGGATAAATAATGTATTCATTGCAAGCACTGCATATCTCTGGTGCCAGTTTTCCTGCATTTAACAACTCTAAAATGCCCCCGACCATTTCAAGAAGGGATACCAAGGCGGACCTGACAATTATTTTTTCTTTCACAGCCTAGATTTGGAATAAATGGCTTGGAGGAATCCAGAATAACTCCCTTAGCCCTTTTCTCACAAGTTCTCACAAATTTCATACCTCAAAAAAGCCCCTGCGACCAGCTGAGAGCTCAGACATAAAATGTGGCTGTTAATGAAGATGTGCCTCTACTTCCAGAACGCAATTCGTTAGGAGAGGAGTGAAGGGGAGGGCAAAAAGGGGGAAATCAAACGCAGCTCCCATAATGTTCACAATTACTGTGAACCAGGAGTCCGGTTCTAGGGAATATGAGCAGTAAATTGCTGAGTGGCTTTCTAATCTAATTATTTCACTTGCAATTCAAATTATTTTCCAATTAAAACCAAGCTAATACATTCTGAAATGTAAATCAGACTCTATTACCTTTTTTAATTGCAATGCCTATACTATTCCCCTTTTCCCTTTAATTGATAAAAGTCAGGGGGAGTTTTCCATACGTTCTCCTGCAGTCCTGTAGGGTTATTTCACGCTGGCCTTGCCGGTCTCACCATCCTTCACCTCCGCCCTTGTTTCCACCACAGCAGAGGCCGATGCTCTCTGCTTAATGAAAGCAAAAAGCTTAGAGAAGGAGGCAGAGGAACAGCTCTTTTCTCTTCATACGACAGCAAAGCCTTCCTGTGGCAGCAGTGCAAAGGTATGGACAAAAGATGCCCGTCGGGTGCCAGCTCTTGCCCTAGAAACTGGGTGTTTGTCCCCAGTTGGTGCGGACCAGCCAGCCCTGGTGCAGTTCTCCTGCACTCGATGGCTGCCTTCTTCCGAAAAAAGAAGAGGAAATAAGTACAGAACATTTTGTCCATCGAGCCAGCCCAGGTCAGATATAAATACATAAAGAACAAGCAAGGAAGCCTCTTCCGCAAAGGGAAGCTATTTTCGATTTAGGCAGGGCCCTTTCCAGACTGACAGCTTCTGAATAAACTTGCACCGTCTATATTACTTCCCTTTCCTATCTGATTGACAAAGCTCAAGGGCAGAGGTAACCTGCAGGATTGGTTCCTCTCGCATCCTACACTTGCCTCCTTTTTCCCTGAGTTTCTTGCAAGTACCGATACTAATTTTGAGCCCAGCAGCCGCTGGTCAGCCCCTCCTGCTCCAGGGTGCGGTGGCCCCGCTCTCCCCAGGGCCCCCGGTGACCTGCGCAGGAGCTGGGCCACCGCACCGCCGTGCAGCAGCGCTGCCCAGGTAGGGGCCCATCACAGCATGCCCACCTTCCCGTAGCACGGCTGGAGGAGCACAAGGCATTCGTTGTCACCCCCTATTTTATCCACACGGGATGGGAGCAGGTAAAATAGCAGGTAACTGCCTGTTGACTCTGCAGTCCAGGTCTGTGTTAGCCCCAGCCTTCAGTCCTGACCCCCAGGGATCATCACACGATGGATGGAGCTGAGCAAGCCAAGGTGCCGTGAGGGGTGGGTGCTCATTCCAAAAGTGAGAGGCAGCTCCCACTGCCTACAGGAAAAGCAAGTGAAAACCAGTGAAACCAAGCAGGGATTCATGCCCCATCGGTGCGGGCAGCTGCTCCAGCCACGATGGCTGCGCTCTTAAGCTTTCCCCTTCTTGAGTCAGAAATGTGAATTAAAGGGAAAAAAGCAAAAACACACAAGAATAAACAGGGGGAGATGTTCAGCCTGGCAGATGGTAACTGTGCTGACAACAGCAGCATGAAGCCTCACCTTTATTCCACTATTAATGGAATAAATTAATAGAGACTGCAGATGTGGAAAGTCTTGCCCTGAATCCAGAAGGCACCTAATCCAAATTCAGTGTGGATTTATACTTCCCACAGTCACACTGCCTTCAACAGGGCTAATGAAGATATAAGGGGAACTACCCTCCTCTCTGGTGCAAATATGCTCTTTTCTGTTGTTTAACTTTTCAGCATTACCTCTAAGATGCTCTGGGAATTTTCAAAATTCAGCTTCACTTCATTCGGCAAACATCCGTGCTCTACCTGTGCTTTTGCTACAGTTTGATATTAACGATTGGATTGCTTTGTAGTTTACATCACTGCAACATACTAGAAACCATTCCGAGAATAGAAATTATTAATTAATTGCCCTCACACATAGACAAAATAAAAAATCAATGGCATATGATTATTTTTTTCAGGTTAGTCCTCAAATGAAGAGTTTCATCTGAAAAAAATCAAAATTCTCTAAATAAAGTATTTTATATATATATAAAAATAAAAAAATATATTTAAACTATATATTATGCATTTAGATTCTTAAGACAGAGAACTAGCCAGGCAGTTAGAAGGTGGGATGACTTTTGAGTCTGAACTACCAGCATCCATTAAAAATTATATGTGGAGATACTTAAAAAAACCTGGCCATAACATACAGTTTTCTAGAAATCATCTCAGCAGGCGGGTGTTGATCTTTTATTCCTATAGAAAGCTTTTCAGACTTCTATTTTATTTTATTGTTTAAGGAAGGTACAAACCAGACCCAAATCTTAGATGTGGAAATCCCCATTTTCAAAGTACTAGGGGAAAAGAAGAAGAAGTAAAAAAAAAAAAAGACAAGCATCCAACTGGAGGAAATTTTCCTCAAGTGTCAAACCTAACATTTTCTTTACATATAGATTCATCTTATTTGGGGCAAACTTGTCTCCAGCAGAGCAGTGAGGATTCTAGTAACCTGTCATACCTCAGGGACTAGTGGGATTTTTATGTGTTTATTAACTCACTGGTAATCTCTTCATCATCCAGGTGATGGTAATCCAGCCTCTCCCTCTCTAGGATTTCCAGTGGCTAGCTGCAGCTCGCCACGCAGGAACGACACTCCTCAAACCCACTACTCCCCGTTATGTTTTTCTCTTCTCGGTTTTAAGCCATGTGGTGCCTGGCATGGCCAGCCCGGAGATGAAGTAACACTGCATTCATCCAAATCCCTCCTTCCCAACCGGTTTGCCGACCGCGGGGTGGTTTTGCACTTGCCGTCCCTCCCGGGTACCGGTGTGTTCTGCATTTTATTGCTTTGATCTCTTCAACTCCCTCTTACTACAAACACATTTCTGAGAGAAGCAGCGAGCGTAGGGGCGAGCATCCAGGGAGGCGGTGGAGGGTTTGGTACTCGGCATTTGAAAACGAGGAGGTTTGAGGGAAGATCAGAATGGGAATGACCCTGCGCTTCCCTCCTGCTCCAGGGTTTCGTCTTGCACCAGGCTGACCATCATGAGGGCTTCCAGGCACAGGGGCCATCACCTTCCCCTCTGGTTCTTCCCAATTTCTTCCCCCTTGAAATCCTCGGCACCCCAAGGGGCCAAAAGGCTCTGGGGGGCTGTGCACAGAGAGGATGTCCACCTGGGCAGCTCCTCGCTTGCATGTAACACCAACCACCCCATGCCCCTTTCGTGGGGGATGCCCCAGGGCCTGCTCCAGGCAAGAGGTGTAGAAAGAGCGCTGGCCCAGAGAGGAAAGTGCAGGCTGGGCCTGAAAAAATTAGAAAAGCGTGGAAAAAACCCAAATAATGTAGCCTAGACTTCTTCAGTAGCTCCTTGTCAGAATTTGGGGAAATTTTGGAAGCAGATTTTCCTAGAGCTGTTACTGCAGTGAACCTGAACCACAAATAACTCCACAGCTGTTGCACTGGAGATGCAAGGATTTAAATCAAGAGAGAAGCAGTTCCCCTCACTTCAGTATCATGGGGAGTCACAGCGGCATTCTTCTCCCACCCAGGCTGTTCCTGCAGATTTTCTCCCAGAAAAGGATAACCTAAAAAGTCACCTGCCAACCTGCAAAATCATGTGAGAGTTTGGTTTGGTTTTTTTTTAAAGAATGTATTCAGTCTCTTTTAAATTTAGCTTGTTTTCAAACTCTTTCTTGCAGTAACACTGAGGTCTAGAAATGTCTCCCCCCTTTTTTTAAGTCAAAAAACAGATTTTCCCAGGTAGGTAGGACGTAAAAAAAAAACCAAACAAAAAAACCCCAAAGCTTTGTAAAACTTGAAGAAAACATAAGGAACTAACGATACTGGGTGCATCTATGCCAGGGTTTCAGCTGGGCCCTTTCAAGGCAAACCTCCCAGTTGCTCCCACTTGTTCTGTGCTCACATTAGAGAGTGGTCTCAGAGTGCATGAACAGGCATTCGCCCACTGAACAAGATCTAATCCAAAACAGCCACCCCCCAAAATACGGCTGTCAGGTCCTTGGCACCAACTGATTTACTCTACAGACCAGCTCCCACCAGGCCACGCTGCTTGCTAGGGCACACAGAGCCACCGTCTCCTGGGCTCCTGCATGGGTAGCTTGTTCTCTGCTGTCATCCATTGAGAGTCATCTTATGGTTCGCATCTCCGTGCCCATGCCCGGAACAGCGCAAGTTTCATTGTGCATCCCTTTACGTGGGAGGACAAAAGCACGGATGGGCCTGATTCATCACATGACCCTTTGTTAAGCCCATTAAAGTGGTAAGAAAATTAACTTAAAAGGGTTAATACACATCTGCAACATGCTATCCTGGTTATGACATTTACCTTCCCCGCCACAAGCAAGTTACCCGGTCTCTTCTCTAGAGTAAAGATAAATGTCAGAGATCAACAATCATGTATTATAAATATACAATGCATATTTTTTTTCTCCTGCTGTTTTGAAGCACTGAAACTGCTTTAGATGACAGGCATGAAATATTTAGAAACCGCTGGAATAGGATGTTCTGAATCCTCCTAAACTTTTAATAACTTGCAAATCACGCTGTCACCCACAGGACAGCACCAGGAAGGTGCCTGTGCCAAGCAGCAACAGCCAAATACCAGCTCCACTTTCGCTGCACCGAGCAGGTACCATTTCCCACAAAGCAGGTGTGGTAGCTCTTGGGTGTCACTTTGTTACACCCGGACAGTGGGGTATTAAATGCAAAAGAAAATTTGCGGCATAATTATCTGAATTCAGTAAAATCTTACAGGGAGCTCTCGGTTCAAACGCGTTAACTTCTCACCGTCCGGAGAAGCACACACAGCCTGCACAGGCAGGATCTGCTTTACAGTAGGCACACATGTGCTAGATAGCTGTTGTTTACTAGGTCATGTTGATTTTGCTTTCAGCTATGTTTTCTTAGGCACCCACGTCTCTTCATGTAGGAGTGCCTTAGAAATTACAAAATATTACTCCCACTCAACATGCACTCGTGTATGTATACATTGGGTTTGTGTGTACATAGCTATAGAGATGCCCACCATAAACAAACATTTGCATCCATCAGCTTTCATAAAAACAAAGGTATTTTTCCATCCCTTCACAGGAAAGTACCGCACCCGAAGCGAGGAAGAGTTACAGCCTCACCGCTTTCATCCGTCCCCCTCATCCCAGCAGCACTTTGGGATCCCAAGTCCTCCGTGCCTCACTTCCAAAGGGACCACGCTCAGCAGAGCCCTGTCGGCCACCTCTCTCCTGGGGCAGATGGAGGAGCAAAAGGGGGTCCTACCCTGCTGAAAGCCTTTCCCTGCAATGCAACTCACTTGCAACTCAGCATTTCCCCACAGAGGGGCCTCCAAATGCACGGATAATTTCGCTCTTCTTCCCTGCCTCTGAAGCATCCCTTCTGCTAGCTGTGGAAAAGCCCAGTTTCTTGGAAAGCAGCAGATTCTTGCTTAAGATAGGAATTCCTGTTAAGGAAGCTGATCCTGATCAAGCCCTTCCCTTCTGCCCCGACCTCCACCCCAGTTTAGGAAATTCACCTTCCTGGAAATGCGTTGGTTATAAAAACAGCCCTAAGAATAGCTTGTGACATTTTTCCCTTTACTACATAAACTTTCTGCTTGCCGAAATCACCCCAACGAAAGCCACCGCAGAATACAAACCGGGGAAAGCGGCGCTTCGCTGGAGAAGTGGTGCGGGTGGCAGCAGGCGATCCTCACGCAGACCATCAGCACACGCCTCGGCATGGAGCTACCTCGCATGTGGCTGTGCGAGACCGTAATATAACCTATCCTAAGGATTCATCCCCTTCCCCGCCACCCCTTGTGCTCGCTACCCTTCCCCCTCCGCGCTTCCCCCTCGCTGTCACCCCAGGTTTGTTTCATTTTGTAAGCAATGGCTTACAGAAGCCACTTGGCGGAAGTTATTAACGCCGCTTTGGTATGGGGAAAATCTCATTAACGTCAGCAAAAGCAGGAAGAGTTCTGAAAAGCTCCCAGCTAATTTGCTTTCTTTTAATTTTCTTGCAATTACAGTAAGCAGTGTAGCGCTCTCCCAATAAATGAGTCTTTAGCATTGTGGCAGCAGCCTTCTCCCCGAATCAATTCTCGCTCAAACTTTTAACCCTTCGCTAGATTGCCGAAGAGGAGAAGTGACTTGCGTGGTGCACCTTCCCAGAACAAACGGAGTTCAGACATTTCCAGTAATTTATCCACACGGTGGAAAATCCCTGTTTTGGCTGTGTGGTTTTTTTTAAACTTTTGCTTTGCAGTCATCACAGCAGTACCAAGCTGGTGCTTCCCACATCCTTTACTTGGTACAAATTCAGTTTCTCTTACAGTAAACACAGTTCCTAAAGGCTGCAATCCAGTTCTTTTCTGAAAAGAGGTTCAGTGTAGCATATCCCATACACTGACTGATTTTTAAAACTCGCTGTGTGATCTATTTTCCCTTACTGCTTTGGAAAGTTGAAGAGCAACAATTCTATTTCAGACTGCAGCTTATTAGTTTTACTCCACTGTAAACAAATAAAATGAAAATTTAAAAAAAGGAAGAAAAGGAAGAATGTTGAATGTTTAAGCATACAGTCTGGAGGGTAGTAAGGGGTCAGGGTTTTGGTTTGCTTTGTTGGGGGGGGGGGGGGGGGGGCAAAAATTGTCCTCTATATAAAGTAAAATTGGACTGATTTTTTCAACCACCAAAATGTTACAATAAAGCCCAACACCAAAATTTCATAGTGGCAGGTTTTCAATTAGAATGGAAAAAAGGTTGGTTTTTTTCTTCTAAAAATTTGGAGAAGTGGAATTGTGGAGGGAAATCATGTTCTGATTAGCCCTAAATGAGATCACTTATCCACATCAAAACAAGTCAGGGAAGTCCAAATACCATTATTATTTGATGGCTCTTTCAAGTTAATACTTTTTTTTTTTTTTAAATTCTCAGCTGTGGATTCATCTAAGAACGTTAGCTTTCCGTTTTAATTAAGTTTCTAATTGTCAAGGCTCCAACCCAAATCTTTACAGCGTCAACCCTAAAATGTAAAAAAATCCCAACCCAAAATAAAGAAGGATCTGCTGTTATTTTTTTCCCTGCAGTTTGACCAACGTTTTTCACCCGTTCCTGGGGCAGCACGCAGGGGAAGCAGGGACAGCAGAAGCCCCTGGGAGGGAGAACTCCTGCTTGGACATTTGGAACTCCCTGCCCAGGTCCCACCGAACACTGCGAAGGTCCAGTCCTCCCAGCAAAGCACACTGCTGACATTGGAGTGGAGAGAAGGGCTGGATCAAAGCAGCGTGAGAAGTTTCCTGCCTTCACAGTTAACAGAAGCCTCTCCACAAAAAAATTACCTACCTGTCCTGGGGACTTCATAAAGCAAGAGCAAAAAGCCTGGCACACGCTACAGTACACTGATTTTTTTTTGCAGAGCTCTAATGAGCACACCAGAACATACGAAAAAAACATTGTATTGATTAAAAATTGTATTACATGTGGAAATTAGGTGGTTAATGAACTGGTGTTTGACTGGACCCTTTGCTGAACGCATTTCAGCCAAGGGAAGCTTCTTGCACTGATTTGCAAGTTGCAGAAAACCCCACTGCTGCCAACATTTGAAAATAATTAAGTAGGACCTTTGCTGTCTGTGGAAAGAAAAGAAGCCAATAAAGACACATTTTTAGCTTCTTTTAAAGGATATTTGATGATCACAAGCTTCTTGCATGGATAAAACTGTGTCTGCACAATGAAAAAGGGCATCCACCAGTACATACATACATGTACCAAGCCCTGTGCCGAGAAATGATTCCTGCATCATTTATAGCTGCTCTACATACTTCATAATGCATGCATGGATAAACTATACCAAATGCAGGATACTGAAACTCTTATTTGTCCAGGCCAGTCACAATCACGTAATTAACTGATGGCCATAAAGAAATCCTTACTCAAACCAGGGACAGCAGGAGCAGGTTATTTTCCTGTTTGCTAGAAACGTGCCCACCCCATTTACAAGTGAAATCCAGGGGCAATGGGGATTTTCAGCACTGAGAAATCAAGAAATCTGAAGTGGGTCGGGAAAAGCAAACTCAGAGGATTTCACTGGAAAGCCACGCACGAAACCCAGGGTTGGCACCCCTGCAGAAGTCACTGTCAGGAACCAAATGCCAGCTCATGTTTTCCTCTTGGCTATGGAGATACGAAACCATTGTAAACACAAATCTTCCTTTCCACTCATTAGTACTCCATCCTCAGAGCTGACAGCATTTCAAAATGAACTGCGTTTAGCCACAGAAACGTAGGGCACCAAACAGGCACATTTTCTGGTGGTGCAGTCACTGGAGGAAAGGTCCCTTCTTGCCACCCCTTCCCTCTCAGGACTTACAGGTCCTCAGCCGACAGGAGCAGTAGAAAACCCCTTCTGTCACACGGCTAGAAATTTCTGCTCTCATGCAAAACACCAGGCTTGCTGCGCTCCTAACAAAGCCGTGTTCAAAACAAGCGTTGGCATGTGCATTTATGTGAAATGACTGAATGGCCCCCGCAGGCTGGTAAAAGGTTCTGGAGTCTTTCACATACAACTTAAGTCATCGGTTTGACCCCGACCCATATCAGTGGTGTCTGAAACTGGCTGCAGCTGAAGACTGCTGGTGTCCCATCTAATAGAGTTGGTAGTATCGCTCTCACTCCTGGAAGACACATATAGAAGCTGTTTGGGGTACTTTGCACAGAGAGATCAAGACTTGGAAAGGAATTAATTTTGAAATTCCTTTTCGTGTACGCTGTTTGTCCCACCAACACAACCTGCGATGGTAGCTGGTAGGCTCTTCAAGCAGATACAAGGCTTTTCATGGATCGTGATACACCCTCCACAGCTAAGTTTTAATTGAAAATATCCTCCATGTTACCATTTCATACAGTCCTGCAAACCATCTACCACAGCCTCATGAACCGGGACTTACAGATGACGCTGATGTCTCCAAGATAACATGCTGGAAGGGTCCATTCCTCCCGCACTACACAATAAAACCCTGCTAATGTTAAAACTGAAGAGCATCCCTGAAAAAGTAATTAAAAAAAACCCACCAAACCCAAAACACAAAACCCCAACACCACCCATCTGTAACGTGGCCTTCCCTTCATCTCCCAAGGCCATGACCAAATCTGCCAGTCAAGTTTCCCACGACAGCTCAATGTTAGTTAACTCATTCCCCCACAAAAAATAAACATGGATACATAAATTCCCCATCCCATTTGTTTGCGTACAAACGCTTAGCTTGAACGAAGCAAAACCACATCTCTGCTGCTATAGCTCCCTCTGAAACTCATTTCTGAGAGCAAAGGTCTCCGACCAGGCCACAGCAGGACTGCCCCGCAAGATGGGGCAAACCGAATTGTAAAGTCATATCGAACTAAGGCACGGTTCAGATTAAACCTCATTTTATTGGGATCTTCAAACCTCCTACTGGCACTCAAATCGGTCTGGTTTTAGCCCATTTTTACAGCCTCACACTGACCACCTTAAAAACCTTATTAACCTGATGAAAAGTGCTCTCTGGCACTTTCTAAACAGTACCAAGCTGCTCATCAGCCCTTACCAAAATGACAGAGAAATAAAGAGTGATCCTCCCTGTGTGAGTTACAGGCTTTGCCCCTGCCTCGCTGAGGCGGCAAACCCTGCTGGCTCACTCCCGTTCACACAGCTCTGCACATGCTCAATAACACCATTGATTTTGTTTGTGCAGGCAGAGAGAATCCAATTTTAAAAAGCCACATTGATTCCCACCCATTAAAAACAGAGCAAGCTGCAGTATTTCCTAAATGGATAGAAAAAGACTGAGGTCAGGGTGGAGGGGTGGGAATAATGTCATTACCCCGAGCTCGTTCTGAAGGACTGAGAATTACAAAAACAGACAATAAAATAGTAACCGTTTGACTTTACGTTATTTGTCGTAGTTTCTAAATTACAAAAATAGCAATTCGACAACAAGGGAGTGCCGAGGCGCAGAGACAAGGGATGCGCAACGGAAGGCATCCAAGAGCATGTAGCTGTGATTAGTTGCATTTGGAGCATGAAGACGTGCACGCATCGAGAGAGGGCACAGACACAGGAACTGAGAGAGAAGCTCTGCAAGTATCTGCGAGGGTCCTGTCTGCTTTTCAGTTCTTTGTTTTAGCACATTAAACAAACAGAGCCATCGCACAGGTCACTGAGGACCTTCCTTCTGCAACTGTGGCCCCAGCTGCACTGCACACAAAAACTATTATTATTCTCTAATGGCTGCACCTTTTGGACAATGATTCAGTGTTTGGGTTTTTTTTTCCTCCTTTTGTGCAGTGCCACTTAGTCTTTCGCTTCATTTTATGTTTTATTCGCACACTCTTGAAATCTTCATGTAGTGACTAAAAATTCATGAGGAAGCCTTAAGTAGGAGCCCCCGCTCCCCCCCTTTTTCTAACCGTAGTGAGCAGCTAAGTAGGTACTGGGCATATATCAGTGCTGCTGCAGCGAGGGGCTGGGAGAAGCTGTGGGTGGGGATGGAGATGGTGCTGCAGCCCTGGGGGTGCTTCCTCATCCTGGATCTAGAACCATGAGCTACAGACAGTGCCCACATAGGGCACCACGGCTCACGGGTGCCCAGCAAACATATCCCAGAGCACAGACAGCCCACACTTGACGTGGCTGGTGGCTCTGCTTCGGCTCAACACTGTGCACCACCCGATCATGAGCCTGCCCGCGCGTTGCAGAGCAGTCACTGATCTCTTCAACTTCAGTCCGACGATGTGAACAGGCAAGTGCTTGCTAGCATTAGTGAGGCTTTCATAATTGGTCCCAGCTGGTTAGTTGTAACATGCCTTGTTGTTGAGCAACTACCTACTAACGCTGTCAGACATCCCCTGGTTGCATAAGGAGGGTTAGTATCATTATTAATTACGGGCTGCCACCAGCCTGTGTCGCATTCTGCAGATAAGAAAGCCTTTAAGCTCCTGGTCAGTCAAGGCCTCATTGGAAAAAGCTCATGCCAGCTTCAAGGAAAGCAAGCTCAGACTGTAGCCACAGCAGCCTCTTGCCCTTTCTACTATACTACAGTTCCTTCAGTGCCTCAGTCCTCTCTCCCCTCTGGGTGCCACAGGGTCCGCTGCTAAGCCGGCCCTCCTGCCACCGCACCGGCCAGCATGCAGAAACCATGGCTCACCAAAGAGGTGCACGTGTGTGCACATGCATACATGCAACAAGGGCACAGCAGATGTTTCAAAGCATTGTGAAGAAATGTACCCCAGTAGCTGGGCCATGCCGCTGATGAAAACCATGACAGCGGCAAATACGATAGCATGGCATGGCTTCAAGCATAACCTAAAAGCTATGCAACGCAACGCGGTATCGAGCAAATGCACTGCTCCTGGTGTGGAAGGGAAACGCGCAACGCTTTGGATCTTTCTCAGGAGGCAAAAGCATGGGGAAATATAATGGAAGTAGCTATTTTGCAAGCTGCTTGAGAATACCAATGGCTCTTACGACAAAGTTTGCAACCATCCCCACTCCTCTAGCCCTCACTCACCATTCAATTTGATCTGTGTGATACAGAAAGTCAGGGGCATTTTCTGCAGAAAAACAAGCAGCACCTCCTCCTTTCTGCCCTGTCATTGGGCTGCCATGACATCCCCCTCACAGGGGGATGTTATAGTGTTTACAGCACCTAATATAACCTACCTATAAGGGCTATAGTTATATTCTGCACACGGCATTCTTACAGGACTTAAAACACCATTTTGAAGGCAGTAATCAGATCCTGCAGCCCCAGGCTAAGGTAAAAGCTGTGAGTGTGTCTAGGAGCTAGAGCTCCAGGGTTGCTCAAAAGCACAGCCCTTGAACTGGAAATGAGTCTCTTCAAATCCCACATAACACCACACCACAGAATTGGGCTGAGAGAAGTGGTCCACATGGCTGTATCGGCTGACTAGAGCAACTCTGGCCTTTGCCATCCTCATCTTTCATCTGAACCAACCTCTCATGCTCTGGGTTTGCTCCTGCTTCTCTCTCTCCAACTTCTACTTTGGCTGCCCTTCAGAGTCTGAGAAGGGCATCAAGGCTGCTAGGAAAATGCCCTGACAACTTACAGGTAGGACAGACACTGCTGCACTTCTCGAGCTGCTGAGGAGAAGCGCCTGGCGATTCTTCACCTCTCTCTGATGAGGAGGCTGAAGGCTTGGGCTCATTCAAGGTCCATGTAACAGGACACTCCCCACCAAAGCGGGGGGGCATCAACTGTGTCCCGACACTCAGCTGCCAAATGCTGCAGATCGATCCTTTTTCTAAGATGTGAGCTATCTCCCCATGCATACCCAATGCCTCCGATAACCACACAGGAACAGCAAACGCACTGCAATGCTTCATACCCGTTACCACCATTCCTCATTTTAGTGTAGCAATTCAACACATGCTTTAATGTTACCCATGCCTCTGGAAGCCAAGATGGCCATTCGCGTAAGTTTAAGCTTAGTTTCTTTTGCTAGCTTGTAGGTACTGATGCCGGAAGGTAGTTCTCTAAATCCAACGTAAATGTTTAAAGTTTATTCCCAAAAGATTTATGTAGACATAAATATACAGATTAAAAACAAGCAAGACTTTTGGGGTCTTTTTATTACCTTCTAAAGTAGCCAGGCACATGGATATTTTATCCCTCTTTTGTATCTGCTTTCTTCCAACTGCATAGTTCAGAGACTTCATACAGATCAGAGGCAAAGTTCAGACTAGCACTGACAATTTCATTAAAAAAAAAAAAGAGAATTGTGTTTTCTTATGTTCTCTGCTCTTTTATTGCTATTTTCAAAATGAAGAACAGACCCTATCAAAGTGCTAAAGGCTGAAAACATAACTCTAAATGATACAGGAAACCCAACTTTGTGCCAATCCATTTTTATCATCTCTTTGTGGCCATAACAAAGCTGAGAACAAGAGCTAAACAATAGAGCAAAAAAGAATAATTTCAACATAATTTTTTTGCTGAAAGTAACGTCAGTGACAATAACAAGAATCCATTCAAAAGACAGAATGTTATCGTCCAACGCAGTTAACATGCCTTTCTTTCTCTTGCTCATTATATATCTTACCCATCAAGCTGTATTTTGGCCTCAATTACAAAGGAATATATTTGGAGCCACCACATCTCCATAGGCATATCGGCATTGCTAAGCAGAACCCAGCCCTTGCTACCTTTCCCTTCCCTGGTCCCTCATGCACCTGCCAAGAGGAGATAGGCTATCAAATGAGCCTCCAGAAAAGCATTTCCAGAAACAACAACATGGCTATCTTCTGCTTTTGCTCATGCAACCCTCCAGAATCCAGTCCACTAATTTAAGTTGCTAACAACAGCAGGAGCTGTATTTTTGACAACTACAGGGATGAGATCGCTTAGGTATGCTTTTTTTTTGATACAGGCCTTCAACATTACTTCCTTTTACCTGCTGAAATCAACTAGCAGTATTTCATCATTAACTTTTTAGCATAGTAATCAGGAAATTTGGCTAGCCTCAGCTGAACCTGTTTACTTTTTAGATTTCATCTGTCCCTCTTAATATTGTGAGCATCAAAGAAATACTCCATTTTCCTCTTGGATGATTATTCTCTGCTTGCAGTCTCCCACTGGCAAGTAAAACACTCTTAAACAAAATAAACTGAAACTTTTTTAAGCCATCAGATACTCCTTCCACCCCACCACCCTGGACTTTCTTTTGAGTGCACAGCTCTGCATGGAAGCAACTAGTTGAAACACGAATTCTTACCATGCTGGATCCAAAAAAGGCCATCAGTTTTCCTTCTGTACGCCAGCTGTCACATTAACGTGCGTGCTAGCCCTCATGGTCATGTGTACCATTATACTCTCTATTACCCTTTTGTTTAAGGGCCTCAACCTCAAAAATCTTTGTGCATTAGGTGCTGTAAACACAGCCCTGCTTCAGAAAACATGGCATCTGAGGAGAACAGCATAAGGTAAACAGCGACAGACACCTACAGCTAGACTGGAGCGTACGGGGAGAAAACACGGTGTTGCTCAGCAGTATTACCACAAGTGATCTAATCGTACGATCTGCAGTTAGAACACAACTCATTACAGTACTGCTCCTCCTGTTGTCAAGTTAACTGAAACATTGCTAGCTTTTTCTTGTCTGCCTTTACATGAGCATGAGCATCAGCTGCTGGAACAGACGATTCTCCTTCTCCTCTAAAGGCTTTGGCTGGTGAGCTTCCTGGGCTTGGGGGCTGCACAAGTCACCAGAGTTATCTGAAAACTGTCCCAAGCCTCCCGCAAAGATATAAATTCAGTGATGACACTACAAAACTTATGGTACTTTTCATGTCTCATCAGGCTCGGAGTACTATGCTTGTCCTTGAGAACTTCTGCTTCAAACAAGCTAGGAATGGCAGTGGTTGGCAAAAAGAAAAACAACAACAAAGAGTTAACTCTTTGAACCATAGAGTTTTTGATTCAGAGTCACCTCAGTTAGATTCAGGCCAAATCCCACACATCTACCCCACCTCTGCCCCTGAGCGGGAGCCTTTGGAGACAAAACAGTAGGTTTGGTAGCAGGTAGGTGTCTGCTACTCCCTGGCTAATGCAAACCAGCAGATGCAGGGACAGAGGGGACAGAACCTGAAAGTGCACCCAAGCACCCATCCCATGCGGTCATAGCAAAATAAAGGCAAAACCTGTCAGCACAAAATAAATCACGTTTGTACAAGTAAAACAATGGCTGTGATTGCTTCTGTCCTTCAATAAGTAGAAGACAGAGGTCAAGCTGCCACTCAGGGACTCACGCATTACTTTCCAGCCCATATTGCAGGAGAAGCACACCGTCCTGTTTGGAAATCGGCTATCTCTGGTTTTGAAGTCTCCTGATAGCAAGAAGGGTGAAATCTCATATTCTTTCCTCCCACATCTTTCCTTATATGGGGAACAGCAACTTCCAGGTAGCAGTTGCCTGTAAGAGGATTTCTCCTCTGCCCTTCCCCTCTCCCAGTTCCCAGAGCCACTTCCCTTCCATTCAAAATTTCTCACAGTATATATATGCATGCCTCTCTTCTGTCCCTATTTTTTTTTTCCTTGTAAAGCACCACAGAATAACCATTGTATGACCTGGCCTACAGTAAAAGGCAAAGGACATTTCCTTGACCTTCCTCCTTAAACAGGTAACAGCTGTGGCTCTAACTCAGCTTAAGTCACGCCACAAGATTAGTGTTTTTCAAGCAAGGTAACCACTCTCCACTGCTTCAGAGTTGCTCCTTTTCCCTAGTGTGACCTGGAGAAGGAGGCAGCTACTGAGCCCCCACCTTTACATTAGCTTACGCTAATTTGAAGCGTCAGTGCAGCAAGTGGCTTGAGAAGTTAAGATAGAAACTTTGGGGACTGAAATCACAGCATTCAGGGGTCTGAAGCTGGGGAATGTATAACCCCATACTAATTGTAGCATCTTTAGGTAATTTCTCTCTTCTGGTAATGACTCATTCGTTCATAAACCAACGTCAGCCACTTTTCTAACCTCATTGCCAATAAGCAGCAGAGCAGAAACACTTTCCAATCAGAAAATGCTCTTTAGTGTAATACAGCTTTTCAGTCCCACTGTGCTGGGGCCTAAAACTTGCGAACCTAATGAATGCACAGACATACGCAGTAAGCTGCCTCCATGTTACACTTAAATCTCTTGCCTGCAGTGAGCAAATGTACAGGGGGAGGCAAAAACCTGATAGGATTTAAATACGTGGTACTTGAGCAAAGCATCCCTGAAATCCTGTGCAAACTGTGTTGCTAATGCTGCTTTTTCATATTCAGAACTGTGGATGATGAATCTTGCTACTTGTAATTCTTCTTATTTTCACACTTGGAGCACCAGACTCATGCCAACAGCCCCTCACCTCGTTCTGCTTCTCAGCAGCCACCACTGCCATTAGCCAGCTACTGCCCTGACCCAAACAAGTGTTGAAATAAGTGGAGAGGGACACGGAAAACCACACTCCAGTGTGTGACTGCAGTGCCTTCTCCTCCACTGACCACCTTTTGCTGGAGTTACGTCCATGGGTTACCACACTGCTGTTCCTATGAGGAGCTGCTGCTGCTCTGTCATCGGAGCTGAAAAAAAAGAGCACCTTTTCCCCTGCTCCGTTTCCTTTGCACTTGGCGAGGAAGCGACTTGAGTGGGAGGAGAGAAAGGAGAGCAAACACAAAACCACAGAAGTAAGCAACTAGGAGCAGAGACCAAACTTTATGTCTCTCATATACACGCAAACAGCGGACTCTGATTGCAGTTGGCCCTTGTTCTAGCCCCGCTAATTGTACCGTCACTCACACATATTGCTGGAGAAGCAACCGCTTGTCACCATACTGAGCTAGGTTATTTCCCAGACCGTGCTCTGAGCACAGGTATCTTTACCAAAAGACAGTATGTCTTTTATGTACCAAAGAGATGGAGTCTCAAGCTCTACAGCCAATAGCTGCAATAGGAGGGTTTTGATTTCTCTTAGGTAAATAGCTCTTTTTAAGTTAAACAAGCTAGCCATTTGTAGCTGTTTCAGACCTGCCCTGGTACAGTAAATACGAGAGTGACCTTGATTTTTCACATCATTGCACCAGGCTGCAGCCTTAAAGGGACTTACTGTGCTTATAAAGCTTGAGAGAAGATAAATAGACAGCAGGAAATCCTGTGACAGGCTTGTTTTGGTGATCATGTGAGAGAGATGGTAGCAAGAGAAAAAAGAAAACACCAAAAAAACCCTAAACACAAGAACACCTGTGGCCAACCTGCAAGTGGGGAGACTGGGACTTCCAAGCCTCTCACTGATCCTCCCAGCATTACCAAAGTAACTCTGGCAGTGAGTGTAGATAAGGTAGGGATTAGTTTAGGATTCAGCACTGGGTTTAAAAAGAATAGAAGTTCATGGATGTTTACATCAGGAGCACGCAGATGACTTCAGGAAGCAGTACACAGACAGGTAACGGAGTGTATTTGCATGCTGCCTCCTCTCTGCAAGCTCTCCGAAAACACACGGGAACTCCAGCTCAGCCGCATTTGAAGCATGTTTCCAAACCAGAAAGTGTTGCTTTCGGGGGGGGTCAGCCCCAGGCCTGGGACCGTGTGGCACGGGGTGGTGTGAACGCCCACAGAGGGAAGGTGTGCTTAAAAGGGAAAGCTATGGAGTAAGAGGGGGTGGAGAAGAAGAGGAGCACTGTTCTCCAAAATCATGTCCCTCTGGAGCTGATGGGGAGAAGAGTGAGGTGAGCTGCCCCAGCATGGGCAGGACACCTGTGTCAGAGCTGGTGGTCAACCACTGAGCCCTGGTCAGCAGCCCTGCCACCGCGGCTCTGCTCCTGCTCCTGCTCCCTGCCTGCCACCGCTGCTCTGCTCCTGCTCCTGCTCCTGCTCCTGCTCCCTGCCTGCACAGCACTGCCCAGGCCACGGGCAGCACCACTGAGGGTGAATGGGGCTGCCTGCAATCCAGAGGGCTGCCTTTCCCTCTACAGGGATCACTGACACGCTTAAAAGCTGCGGCAGCCTTGGGAAAACGCTCTTTTTTTAGACGCAAATTTGCATTTACCTTCTTTCCCCTGTGTTTTGCTTGCTCTTTTGCACAACCGCCATTTTCCTAAAAGAGGGATCGTTGTTTAGCCGTTCACCTGCTCCCAGTGCTTATCCCCTCACCTGAGGCCATCTTCCTGCCGCTTGCATTGGTCACACTGGCAATCCTAATCCCTTTCCACATCTAAAGGGAGATTGTAACTTCAGGTGGGGAAGAGAAATGGCTGGAAATTAGGAACTCCTAAGAAACAAACACTCTTTTTCATGCAAGTATCTCCAACAGTGATAAACAAGGGAAAAGCAATGCGGGAACAACAGGGTATGGTTAACAGGTGGCCCAAAGCCCAGATTTCAGGGTGCTGTTAGGGTCTCTGGTTGTTCCAACAATTAATGGTGCATGTGGCAGCCAAAAATCTTTTTATTTAATTTGTTGTTGTTGTTGTTAATCTGTGCTTAGTGGGACTTTGCCAACCAGTTCCCTGTGGGGTTTTACCTCATTGGACTATGCAGAGGTTTTGCAACTCCAGCTGACTGGTGTGGACCAGAGCCTCTCACCCGTGGGGTGGCATCAGCGGATGGAAAAACAGTGCTCCCGACCCTGGTATCTACCTCTGGCTGCCTTTCACGTACTTGTCTCTGATCTACAACACTCCTAACGGATTGAGCCCTGCCTGTGGGCACACAGGCTCCTTCCTTTCCAGCCACCAAGACAAAACTGAGATCTGCAGAAGGAATAATTACTGTCAGTACCTGTCTTTGCTGTATAGGAGCTTTTTCAGAGAGGGGAGAGGGGACAGAAGGGACTGGCTCAGCACTCAGTTGAGATATTTGATTTTCCACCACTCAGACATGGATGAGCCAAAAGGAAGCAACAGAAGACTCCTCCCCCTCCTCGGGCTATCGACAACTTCTCTTTGCCGGGGAAAGCCTCCCTGTCAGGTTCCTTGCAAACAGCCCTTTGTTTCAAATATTCTTGGGCCTGGAGGCACATAACTGGGCATATTTTATACACTTGGTTAATAAATAAACAAAGCCCTCCTGTGACAGCCTTTCCGACTCCGCACAGGGATGTAGGGCTCCTCTCGGAGCGAGGCCAGCATCACGTGCTGGAGCCGGGCAGGGAGATGCTACAGCATCACAGGGAAAGGGGCAGATCGCTAACTTTGACAAGATAAAGGAGGAGCTGGCATGTCTGCTCAGAGTAAAATAAAAGACACCTAAGGAGATGGTAAGAAGGTTTCAGTAGAGAAAACCCTAGGGAGACTCTGGTCTGAAGAGATTGTTTAGGCTGAAATACAGGCTTTTCTGTTTCAAATTAGACCCCAGAAAGGGAGTTATTTTGGAATATACAGTGTGTATCTTCTGTTGGATGCACCACAGGCACAATGCCGGTCACCATCCCTGCTCCGGGGCGATTTATGCACAAAGGAACTTGGCGAAGAACTATCTTTGCTTGAGTTTTGTAAAATCAAAAACTAACCTGGCCTAACTATCCCACAGATGGGACAAAGCCAAAAGCTTTCAGCTGAACGGCTGTTCCCTTCCAAGATTTGGTGGTCTGGATACAATAAAACTGAGATTCAATTAATCCTGGTGTTGGTTCTGCAAAAAAGAATTCTGCTGAATTTTGGTTCTGAAAAAAACAACTCCAAACTCCAAATGTCCTTGGGGAAGAAATTAAGAGCTGCTTAAAATAGTATAGCTTTAAGTCTGCTTTCCTCTGCAAAGTCTTCTACAATGTATGCCTGTTCTGCAAGCCTGTAGTCCTACCAGGTGTGATCATCACTAAGTGAAACCGAGCTTAAACTTCAGCAATGAACTTGGTGGTTCCGCTCCAGTCCCCAGAAGAAACATTCCTCCTCAAACCATCTAGCTATCCTGCTCTTTACCTTTGAGAGGCAGAGTCAGTAAAGCAGTGAATGTTGCAGGTAGGATTGAAACAGACTGGCAGAGCAATGAAGCTCCCACAGCTGCAAAAGCAGTCAAGTCTGAGATAGAGATGTTTTTGCAAGTCCGGAATGGCAGAAGATGTTGAAATGGAAGTGCACTAACACTGTTATACAAGGACGTAACAGATGCCAATTCACTGAGTAAACTAACAAGCACAGCCTATCCCTGCTGCCATTACTACTGCCTCATTTAAAGGGCAGTTTTGGCCAGAACGGCGCGTGCTCTGAGTCACACAATGGGGAAGAGGTCGAGACGCTGCTCGGGAATCTACCTAGCTTTGGCTCCCTGTCAGCACGGCTAGAGGACTGATACCTGTCATGGCACAATGTTCACGTGTGCCAGTTTAGCCCCCTGCATGCCTCAGGACCCACGCCCACCCAGCTAAGCATGTACAGCCGGTTAAAAAACACACCTGCACACGGCCTCCCTATATACTCCGAATGGGCAGCTGACAACACGCGTGTAGGCCTTCATGCCTGCGTATTTTCCTTCACTGTCTGAATCTAGACTGATAAACACCTCTTCAAACTGATACTCAGCTTCATTCTCTGTTATCCAAACATTTCATCAAAGGCCACTTACCTACTAAGCACACATCTCAACCCATGGCCAGACACGCCACATACCAAAGCCTTTTGAAAACAAGGCACCAAAACTACATTTATCCCTTAATAGTGCAGGGGTGACAGCCGTTATTTTATATCTGCAATATTTTGCAAATTCTAAAAGACTTAAACCTCGTAAGGTGATTATGCCATTAATTAGTGAAACGTGCTCATCCCTGGGGTGCAACACAGCAGCTGTTTCAGCTGAGCAGCAAAGAAAAGCCAAGAGGGCACGGTGGCTCGGTGGTAGTGCCCCCAGGAGAAGCCCTCCTGCTCCGAGCGTCCCAGCGCTGCCACCCCATGCTAGGGAACCCCTCTGGTTCCTGCAAGGGAGGACCGCAGCTCTACCCACCACCCCAACCACCCCCTCTCCCAGAGGGTACTCTCCCCTCTTCCACCTGGGTGCATGAAAGTGGGCTCTAACGGAGGGGGCATCCGTTGCAGCCTGAGCCCTGCATTTCTCAGGGTGTGGGTTTTCCCGGGAAGCTGTTCATACGTGGATTATCAACCCAGAAGGGATCTCTCCGGTCATTCATCCCTCTGACCTCCTGCAAAATGGAGATCACAAAGCCTACCTCAATGATCTCCCCTTCAAACTGCAGCATAAAATAGGAAAAGAAAAAATAAAATCCCATGAAGATACCCCGTGACGCAGCAGCTGTCGCAGCTTTTTGATCGGTTGCTCTGTGAACAGGGCTTCATTTCTAGCCTAAGCGTTTCTGGCTAAAACTGCCAGCTGCAAAGCCCCGCTCCTGCACGGCGAGCTGGGCAGAGCACTTCTCCATCGGCTGCTTTGGTTCCTCACACAGGCACCTCCAGACCATGGCTGCGTCACCACATACCTCCATGAAGGGTCACTGATCAGGCCTGGGCCGTCTCAGCTAGTGATAAGCGACAAGACAAAGGACTACGGTGACTGGTGGGAAGGCTGGGACTACTGTCCCAAACAAGGGGGAACGTTTGGATGGCCTCCAGCCAGGTCCTACACACGCAGGCTAAGGATGCTACATGAGAAACGCTTTGCACCACAGTGAGTTTTGTACCACAGGCTGAAGACGGATGGGTGGAAGGAGGCTGATCCTCTTCACAGCACACCCCCTTTTAGATGACAACTCTGACCACAGTACTGACAAAATCTCTGACTTGGCTGGAGCATCAGCGCAAGGAGCGGCCGACGAAACCAGGACGGGGCGGGAGAGCCCCTGCGCAGCCCAGCACCGCTGGTGGGGAGCGGGGGGAACGATGCGAGTGCGACAGCGCCAGAGCTGCGCAGCCGTGGGGGCCAGGGCAGATAACAACGTGCTGGTGCAGGCCTGGCGGGTGAGAGGACCCTACCCCTGGTTCCCAGTCTGCTCTGGGGCCGTTCCCCTTTAGTAAAGGACTCAGGGTCTTAAGCTCTCGCAACGGCCATGATGCCTTTGTCATTTCGGTGCGGAGCCAGTGGCAGGGCCCAAGGTGTGCCCTGTCCTCACACCCCGCCAGGCTCTGGCTGGTGCTCATGGCCTTTACCAGAGGCGCAGGCCTGGGGCAGGCACCCGGGATGCGACGGTGCTGCCCTCCCAGAGGAGAACTCTTGGCGGCAAGGGGGTAGTTCCTGCAAGGCCCACCGTCGCCTAGCATGTCCTGCCTCTCTCGGGCCCCTCTACAGTCAGGAGTGAGGGAGAAAAATCTCTGGATTTTTCCAGATCCGGATCCAAAATCTCCAGATCCTTCTGGAGAGCACTGGCTTAGCCTGACGGAAACATCCCTGGTGGGACAGAGAGGTCCTGATGTTGGGGTGCCCAGCGAGGGCCCCCGAGCTGCGCCAGCAGTGCAATAGCAAGCCCGTTTCTCTCACAAGAAACTGGGCCGAGGGATCCCGTTCATCTTTGGGCCACCTTACATGGCAGCAACGGCAAATTGCTCACGTAAAGTCTGCAAGCAGCCCTGGGACTGTCTTAGGTTATGCTGGGCTATGCAGATATGGGCCAAGAAAGAGCACGGAGTTTATTTAAAGACACTTCTGTCTTCCACCTCTGGGAGAAGAAAATAGGCCTATCATTTATACGAAGAGGAAAGGCCTTATATTGCTCTGAGAATGAGCAGGATCCCACACGACTTTCCTCACTTGAAAGAATTTGACCATCACATTCTTGAGAGTAGTATTAAACAAAAAAAAAAAAAAAGAGGGAAAAGAAAAAGCAAGTTGTTAATAAAATATGGGGGCGACCTGGGAATTTGCTCCCAAAAGCCCATAATAAAAAACCTCCAGCTGAGAACCAACCTCTTACATTATATTCCCCAGCACTCTGCCTCGTCTTTCCTTAAATGCATGGGGCACAGGCTTCTGTCACTTCTTTGGCATGCCTGCTTAGAGTCTGAGAGGTTTTACTTCGAGGAAGCTTTTCCTTCACGTTCAGCTTAAATGTGCCATTTCTTGAAGTCATCCCCTTGTCTTTTATACTCTAGCAAGCAAAACAAGTGTAAATTAAATGGAAGACACATGAAATCTTTATAAAGCCCTGTGTTTCCCCTAGCATGAAAGTTCCTTCTCTTTGGAGTGGAATGGGTCTTTACTCTGTGCTGTATTTTTCCCCATCAGAAAATGAAGAAGAATATAAATTTTCCTCATGACTTGAATTTAGCTTCATCAGCAGCCCCCTGCTGATGTAATTCAACCCAAGGAGATTTTTCTTTTTCTTATTTTTTTTCCCGGTGAGCTGCTGCCCCTTTTCCCCTCCTCCCATCAATTCAGGCATGGAAAACAAGGGAGGAATTAGACAGACAGAACTTATTATCTAACAAGCTGCAACTTCAGACCGGGCAGGAATAACATTTAAAATATAAAAAGCAAATTTTATCAAGCCTTTACTTCCCCAGAGACTGCCACAAAAATATTCCTTGTTTGTCGCTGAGAATGAACCATTTTTCTCTTTCATTTCTGCTTTCTGTCACATATTTCATTTTGGCTGCCCCTTCTGTCTTTCAGCTAGGGACCTAGGCTGCTAATGCAGAATCACAGATAACTCAACAACAAAATGCCTGTATTATCTTTTTTTTTCCTTCTAGTCTGCCAGGTAATTGCAACCCTAAAAGCTTTTGCATATTTACCACAGAAACATGTCTCTCTTGGAGGATGGGACTGTCATCAGGTAGAATATTTCATTTAATAAGCCTCTTCTGAGGTATAAACTAGGGTTGGGGATTTTTTTCTAGCCTCCTTCAGAGCAAAGGACAAGCAGATAAAAATCAGCTGCTGCGGTGCTACACTGTCAAAGTTCCTGTTCCTGTGAAAATTAACTCTTCCCAAGCTCAGAGCTCAGGAGAGCTTTGCCACTGTGATGTTTATGAAGTAGGAAAAGGGTCTGCTACCAACTCGTGTTGTTTCTTTGTCCCCAGTCCTCCCCATGTATAAGACAGATTTCTCTCCTATTTACAAACAGAGCAACTACCCTGCTTTTCTGTAACCCATCTGATGAGCTGTGGATGCTGCCAGGACTGATTTTCATTAAGTCAGTCATCAAGAAGGATCACATTTTCCCTCTTCTCCCGTTTCACAGAATTACAACAACAAAAACATGGCCTGAACATTTCAAAATTCAGCTGTCATCTAAAGGCTGACTGGTACCAAAGAGAGGGTCTGAGGAGAACATCTGCAGAGAGACTTTGTTGTGTCAAGTGTTGGAGTCAAGACAGGGGGAGAGGATGACCTTCCAGGGGTTATGAAAAGAGGCTGCTTTGCTGAAACTGCTGAAGAGGGATATAGCTGGTTCACACGTTTCGCTTCAGGCACGCCTACACAGAGGTCAGAACTCCATCCTAGCACATAGCATACCTGTAGTTAAAAGCACTGTGAGTGGGAATCAACTGCCCATGCCAGGTCCTCAGTCCAATGCCAAATTACTGACAATATTCATTCATCCCTACCAACAGCTTCCCACATGGAGAAAGGTGTTTCCAGCCTGGCCAGGCTGCCCGCTCACCTGGAGTAGAGCCGACAGGAGCCAGCCAGAATACTCCCATTGACTCTAGCAAGCTCCACAGCCTGTGTCAAAACTACTTGACAAAGCATCTTCTGCATCCATACAGTTTTCCTGTGGGCCAACCTTATTCTTGTGAAGTCCCTGGTTTCATATATGAATAAAGACTGGAAGAGACAGCTGAAATAAGATTGATTGTTTAGGTTAAGGTCTTTCTGAAACCAAGAACCTACTTGCATTGACTTGGAAAGGAAATGTGGACTCTCCAGATGCATCCCCTCTTCTGGAAACAGTCCCAGAGAGAACAAAGTACTGACAGAGGTGAAAGGCTTTCTAAATTGTAACTGGCAAACACCGTTTTTACAACATTTTATGGTTATTTACAAATTTACGACGGTTTTCAATGCAAGTAAACTCCAAGAGGTTAGGATAACATTTTTTCTATCACCAACAAGCCGTTCTGAGAGCCATCCCAGTTTAGGATTAAGGGATGACTCTCATTCGTTTACAGGAATGTAAGAAAATTCCCATAGGTAAAATATTTCTCCTAGTAATGTTACATGAGCCCAGTCTCTTACCTGTAATATCTGGATTGAAGGTAGGTAGAACACACAGCTTTAGACACATGGCTAGCTGAACCAAAGTCTATGACCTTGACCCTATATGGCTGTCGGGATGGGTCTACCAACATGATGTTCTCTGGTTTGAGATCAGCATGAATCAGTCCCAGGCTTTTCAGCTTCATTAGGGCAGTTGCTACCTGCTGGAGAATTGGTCGAATGTACTTAAGGGGCAAGGGACTGAATTTGTTTTGTTTTAGGAAATCATAGAGGTTCTGCTCCAACATTTCAAAGACCAAGCACGTGTGATTCTTGTGCTGGAAGCACTCGTATGCGCGGACAAAGTTGTAGTCATCCGCGCTTTCTGTGCTCAGCCGAGCCAGGATGCTCACTTCAATCTGGCCTTGCCGGGCATAGGAAGGATGGTTCTTTAGGATCTTGATAGCCACAATCTCATTAGTGCCACGTTTCCAGCATTTGACTACTTGTCCGAAGGTTCCACGGCCAAGAAACTCTAACACTTCATACGTGTTGGTCATGGAACAGAGCACCTCATGTTGCACCAGCTGGTAATCCCCTTCGCTGTTGGAGCCACTGTTTTTGGAGGTGGCCGTGGAGGTGGTGGCGGTGGCTACAGTGGCCCCACTGGCATTGTTCTGAATCATTGGTGGATGCTCCTCGATGATCTGCACACTGCTTGTGTTCTCGATCTCCTCACTCTTGCGCTTAAGTCCACATTTTTGGTAGGTGTCCAGAAGGCTCACAGTGCTGCGACGCATCAGGTTGTGTGGCCCGCCCAGTGTTTGCCCAGACACTGCAACCACACCTGAAGTGCTGTTGGCGGATGTCACCACGATGTGCCCCGTACTTGCTGGGAAGATGATGGTCTGTTCGTAAGGGATGCTCGGATTGGGAATCTGGAGGGAGGCGTTGACAGCTGCTGCGGCGGCTGCTTGGGAGGACTGCACGTTCTTGCTCTGGCTGTAGACTTTGCTGTGTGTGCCGTACCCAGTCATATCCCAGTTTGAACTCGGCTCCACTTTCAGTTTCTTCACGCTACAGAAGGCACTTGACTGAAGGGTGTGAGGAGAGAAAACTTGCACATGCGAGGCCATACCTGCAATACAACATCAGAGTGAAACCACAGTGTCAAGATGCCTACCCCAGCTTTTTGCATTTGTTCAGTGGCAGGAAGGGAAAATGGGATATAGACTTCAGATACAGCACACACACACACACAAAAATCAAGTTCTTCCAGAAATATGTATTCAACACAAATTATGCTTTAAAATAAATCATTACCCCTGATTGAACTATACTGACAACAACCAAGATTCCTGCTCTCTTTCTATCCCCCTTCTCATTTTTAATAACAGGAATGTAAATGTTATTTTTACCTCCTCTGCCTAAAGAGACTCCTATTCCCATTGTCTCCAGGAATATATCTAGCTCTCAGGAAGAACTGATGTCAAATACTGCGAAGTATTCTGCTTATGGAGGCCAAATCTCAAATCCTCAGGCTCATCCTACATTAAACAGTTTGGTGGATCTGACTTAAGCCCTCCGATTATTCCTGTAAAACCACTGTGTAGCTTCTGGCCTGCAGAGAGCCAGGACAGGACCAGGAGATGATACACCATGACAAAATGGAGGTGCGCGGACAAAGTTGAGGAGCCAAGACAGAAGCAGCAGATGATGTTTCAGGTTGCTTGCCAAGTCTGCGTGTGGGAATCGTGCACAATGCTGGTCTGTGCTCAGGGACTCTGGAGATGTGAGTTACACAACACGAGCTTCACTGTGTGCTCTCAGTTCTCCCAGATTCATAAAATTGTGTTCATCTATTCTTATTCACAGTGACAATACCATCACTGGAAAGACTGGAAAGCAGATCTCCTGGAAATGAACGGCATTGTTAATGAAGCAATGTACACATTAGCATGTGGCAGAACTAGGTCCTAATATAACTTTATTTTTTAAGAAAAGACAAGAACCTATTTTACTGCAAGCTGCTTTGGTTCTGGAAGAGTTAATGATCTTCTACATCTTTATTATAAAAAACTCCACCAAACAAACAAAAAAAGAAAACCACAACCTCATAACCAAAGTGAAAATAAAGTATCACTGAGACAGACTTACTGAAGGATTCTGAGTAATATTCCACTGAAACAGAAAATACTCCTATTCAGAAAAAAAGACATGGTCCACAGAGAAGAGGACGTCTAAGTCCTGACTTGCTGCCCGCTCTCCCTGCCCAGGGTAGGGATGGTACCGCTGGGGCAAAGGTATTGTGAACTGCACAAATCTATGGGGATTCCTGGGGAAGGAGTTAGCGTCCGGCAGGAGTTAAAGCGGAAGGGCACAGCCTCCTTCACCCTTCTATCTGTCGTCAGTGTTTCTTTTTAATAAACCAGAATGACTAGGGAAGAAAAGGACAATATGCTGAGCTGGCACCGTTGCTGAATTATTAAGCACAAACATAACCTTGACTTGTTTTCAACTTCAAAAAGTTAAAAGCTGAATGAATGCTTCAGTGACAAAACCACAACAAACTCCGCAGTACACATGGATGACTTCTTCATGTGGAGACCTGAAAGTACCTAACACTCGGCTCCCTTTCTAAAAGAAACCCGTTCTCCACCAGTCCGTGTTGCTCTTCAGAAGATTTTCTGGAGCTCAGGTGTACACATACACACTCACACACATGCATGCATAAACATATACACCCAGATAGAAAAATACAAACGTTATTCCACACGACTAATGCTGAGTAGCATGGTCAAGCAAACACACCTGAACACACCCAACACCCATTTTCCCGTTAATTCCCAGCAGCCCAAAGCCCAGAAACTGCTCAGGAGAGGGGTGCTGTGGCAAGCCAAAAATGACTATATGTAGCTACACAGAAGTAACCAGCAAAGCAACCACTCCAGTTTGCTTCAACACCCCCACCTTTATCCCTGCCGCAGCGATGAATTTGTGAAGACAGGGCAGACGCAAAAGAAAACCCCTATCAGGACACATGGGGAAACCCTCACCCCTGCTGGAACGCACAAGCAAAACCCCACTGACCCCGCTCTAGCAACGAAGCCCTGCAAACCGCAGCATGCCCTCCTCTGCAGACATGACCCCTGGCTTTAATGTGATTTCTGATGCCGTTTGCTGCAATTCGTATTAACTTCCCCCCCACCAACCTCCTTGGCAGCAATTTCCAAGGTCCCTGCGACTGGGTCCTTGGACCCCCCCAGCTCCCTGCCCCTCTAAGTGCTGTCTCTCCTCTCTCCTTTCCACGGGGTGATGATGTTGCCACAAATGCCGTAGCATGTGGCACGCGGCAAGCTCGGAGAACCGCAGCGATATTACTCAACTTGTCATCCTGGACACAAATATCGTATGCGAGTGAGCCGAAACTGTGTTTGTTTTTCCACTGATTAAGAAGAGTCACGGTGTTCCTTCTAGTACAGTACCGACCTGCCTGGAGAGTGGGGTTGGTTTGATGTATGTTTTCCCCCCGGACGCGAATAATAAAGCAGATGTAATTGGTAACATATTGTGGACCTAGCAGAGGTGTAATTTATAGCTTTATGGCTTTCATTCCATGGTGTGCTTGAGCAATATCTCTTCATACAAAATAAAAAGGGAAAAAAACGATTGACGCAGAGCAAGGAGAGAGGTTCTTCTCACACGCTCCTCTAAAGAGAACACCAGAAGACCCAGGCACCCCAAATTAAAGTCAGGGATGTGAAGCACAGCAGCTGCAACTTTCTCAGCACCGCTATAAAAATCAGGATAATCGCCACCATTAAGAGAGAGACTTTTGACTGGTGCAAACTGGCAGGGCTCCAGTTGATATCAGCTGATGCTACAAACAAGGTCAGCAGTCACTCGACGTTGTCAACGTCAGATGGCCGCCTGTGCCCCTTGGTGAAACGAGTTGTTGTTAGGGACTGGTTTCCACATCAACAACCAGCCCCTTGCTGTCCCTGCAACACTGCTGGCAGCCTCAGCAGGGGGACAGGAACAGGGGACAAACACTGACCCCCAAAAATGGAGGGGGTGGAGGAAGCAAGGCTGTCCTGTGGATAAAGGGAGGACTTTGGACTCCTCTGCTGCCACTTCCACCCTCCTCGGAGGTTATATCTCATTGCAGGAGAAATATTTTTTTCCCCTAAAAAAAGAGGTATGAAATCTTCTTCCTTCCATCCAAAATTATTTTCTCACATTTGAGGTTTTAGGGGCACATGTTGTAAGGAGAATAATTCGGCCAGCTCTTCAGCGTAGTCCAATACCAAGAAATTACAGGCTGATTGACAGCTTGGTGATGGGAAAAGAAGGCTTCTGCAGCGAAGTCGTTTTTATTGCAAATGTGCCTGTGCAGCTAATGTGAGAAAAACACAACCCTAAATTTCCTGAGGACACTATCAAATTGTGCTGGTGACATGTTCTTTTTTTTAAAAAGGATCTTTACTCCATGGCAATAGCAGAAATAATAATAAATGTGAATAAAAGTTGGATGGTTTGTTACAGGGATCAAATTTCTCATTACAGCCTGTAATACGACTTACAACTTTAGCCTTCTGATTACGTAGGCCAACAACGCTTGCCACAATGTCCATAAAGAAACGAGCTGGGAGTAATGGGGCAATCCATGCCAGCCAAGCCCTGTGACAGCGATGTCCCCTGAGCATCCCCCAGAGCCAGTCTCTGGGGAAAGAGCATCCTCGCTCCTGGAGTCTTGGAGAGGCAGAGGGGCTATAAGCCATGGAGGGAGGGAAAAGGGTGGTTTCATTTGGGAGAAGTCCTCTTGCACTCAGGTCCGCCAAGAAACCTCCTGTGTGAGGCTGGGCCTTTCTTGCTGCCTCCCTTTGACCCAGGAAGATCCTAGCAGACAACTTGCCATGTTTTGCGTGGGACGGCATGAGGCTGGCCCCTGGTTCCTCTCCGTTTTGCTCTCTGACAGGAGCAGAGGGGGTGAGGATGCTCAGGACGAGCAGCCGTGCCCACTGAGCGCTCCTGCTTGCCTGAAGCCTGGCTCAGCAGCCCCAGCTGTGCTAGCAAATGCTTTGTCTGAACTAAGGCAAGTGGCAACACGGACTGAATCCTCCTGGGCTCAGGCTTGGTCCCTGCCTTGGCAGGGGTGCAGGGCAGCCTCCCGCAGCCCCAGTTATCCAGTCAGGCTGCAGCCAGGACTCCGCAACAGCTACATGCAAGCCCTGAAGAGTGCAGGTCTAATTTTTATATCACCCCTGCGCACAGCGAGTCTCTGGGCTGGGAGCAGAATCAAGGTTGGGCACCATGCATTAAATAAAATTGATAGTTCCTTTCTTTAATAATGAGTTTTAGTGTAGCCATTTAAAGCTCTCACACAAGTGACAGTTAACTGGATTTAATGGGGCCTCCCCTGTCCTTGATACGACTCACGTAACTCCCCACAGCATCCACATGAGTTGAAGTATGTAGTGTGCAGCCAGGGGACAATGTTAAAACAGCCTGAATGACTTTTATTAAAAGACTTGACTTTTTTTTCCTGAGAACTCCTCCCACGTCAGCTTTCACTTAATAATAATTTAGCAGGTGCTATTTACAATTCAGATGGCCCTCTTCTGCATGCATACACAAATCACGCAGCCGCCTCACTTGTACTTCCAACAGGTTTCAGGAAAGCCAATGAGGTAAAGTTCCCTATCCCCCCACCTCACCCCAAAGGGCAAAAAATACACTTTGGGGACTAAAGAAGGAACAGCTGGAAAGTCACTGATGTTTTCTTCTGCTTTACTCCTAGCACTTACTGCTGATTTATAAACGTGGCCTTTGCGGTGGCAAGAGACCAAGCCCCTGCCCTGTATTAAGTAGGCAGTAAGACCTTTTGCAGCACCTGCAGAGCTGCCAGTGCACTGTAACCAGAGGCTGCTTGCTGACTGCCACCAGAACGACAGTGCAGGCTTGAAAAATACTGTCGAAAGCACATGGCATGTGTTCAGCATATAAATGATGCACACAAGACACTCCTGAAATAAATATCTTCCACTTCTCCCCAGAGAGGCACAAGCCTGCAAACTCATATGCACGCCCGGGTTAAGAAGGCAATGAAAAGGGGATCTGCTAGGTATGGCTAATGTATTGTACCTTCAAAATAGCCATGTCTCAAGCACAGCACTCTTCTTTCACGGTGGCCTCTGTGTGGCCCCTTTTGAGGCACTGTCCCCAGTCCCACTGCACTCTTGGAACCTCCTTAAAATTTATCTCTCTGGAGGCTACACAAATTCCTTCCCTTGTGCTACCGAACGTTTGGAGACAACCTCAAAGTGGAGTTCAGACCTCAACAGCCTCAGCTCCTTCCTGTTCCTGGTGAGCAGAAGATGTCAAGGGAGCCTTCGTTCCAGGTGAAAATCTCCCTGCCTTCCTGCTCTGCTTTTCCTGTCCTGCTAGTAAAACTCTCGTCCTAATTAGTAGTTTCCTAAATGCTTACGTAGCGCACAGATGATGTGCGCTTAAAGATGTGACAGAGCCTGTCCCCTGCAGTGCTCCAGACCTGGCTTCACATGGGTCCAAGCTGCCACATTTGATCCACGTCCCCTGGCCAGACGAAAAAGCAAGACTTTCCAATGCACAGAGTAGCCATAAACAAAACCAAACAAAGCCAAGCATCCTTCTACCCCACACACACCCAAGAAGCACTATCTCCTGCTGCAGCGCAATGGCCAGGGAGCTCTGATCACGATCACCTTCACACCCTGTATGGCCCCACCACCCCGACTGCCCTCCTACACATCCCTCTCCTGCATTTATAGCATCAGCAATGCAGCCCTGCTTACTATTTCATACTCCACACCGTGACTTGCCTTTATAGATAGGATAAAAGTTAGCAACCGGATCCTCAGTTAGTACTCTTGGGCATGGGGGGTTGTAGGCAACTGCTCCCTATCATCCCCTGAGCAGGTTATTTTGGCATGTGGCTCAGGATACTGCTATCTCCCCCCCCCAAAGCATCTTTATTTCCTTCTTCACTCTCCCTTTTAACTCCTTAAATCCAGGGCAACTTGCCTGCTGGGTACTGAAAGACTTCTCAGCTGACCAGGGAGAAGAGGACACAGCCAGGAAAATATTGGGGAGACCTTCCTCTGAGCCAGCCCAGTCCATCCTGCCCCCTTCCCTGAGCCTCCAGCTCCACTGTACTTGCCCGCAAGCACAGGAGGTGCTGGGAGAGGTGGTAAGGGCTGGCAGGGGCTGCTAGCCAGCACCACCCGGGGAGCAGGGCAGTCGGCAAGCCCGGGCTCGGTGCCTATGTAGGGATGCAGGCTGAAGGCTGGCAAGATGGCGCACACCTGCTTTCCCCTCCAGGACATCTCCGGTGTTGGGGGTGGTGGGAGATGGATGCTTTCTGGTGCATGGTCCCTGCAGGGGCAGCATCTCTTTTCCCAGGGCTACATGTGGAGCCTGTGAGATGGACAGAGCTGTTTGCGCTGGGTCCAGCGCTCCTGGAAGCATCCCTGCCACCCCAGGTGAGAGCTGTCATGAGTAGCTTGGCAGGAAATGGGCTACCCAGAACCCTGGCGTGTCCCGCACAGACTGAACGAGGCAGCACCACCCCGGGCCAGACCCTGCATCGGAGCCTGGAAACATCTAGGCTGCTCCAGCCCCATCCGCCCATGCTCGTCACATCCGTCATGTGAGGCCGACAATGACACGACAATGTCATGTGAGCTGGATCTGGACCATGGGCAACCACTTAAACAAGCATGCTATACATCTGACAGACCAAATTCTTAGGAATTAGTGAATACAAGGCATCACCAGCCATAGATCTCCCTTTGAATCACCTGTGCTGTCTTTTATTTTGTCTCTACAGACAAAGGAGTCAAGTCCCTGCAATATCAAGCCTTTCCTTCAGTGCTCAGTGACCACAATTTCACATCTCACCACTACAAAACTCTGCTCTTCCATATCCACTACAAGCCACAAAGCCCTACTATTAGATATCTTCTGTAATCTAGAAACATTGCAATTCTTATTCATCCTTTTATGTGGGTTCAGGTGCCCACGAGCCTGAGTAACAAGCTGTGGGCTCCTCTGACATTCCTGGTTTTAGGCACGTGAAGCAAAATCTCAGGGACCAATATATACACTTACATTTAATTCCTTGATTACACCTCAGTGAAGGATTCTTTCGGGGTCACCTCCATCTCCCACTTTAATGAATTGCAGTAATGACAAGAGATATTACAGATTTCCTCAGTAAATCATGTGACTAGTTTATGTTTCACATTATAGTTAATTAATGATGCAACACCTGAGAACGCAGGTTAAAATATACCTCACCAGAGGCTCCTTCACTACTTCCCTGCAGATGCTGCAGCCACTGGACCTGACACCAATTTCTAGATCTTGGTGTGAGAAGGTCCAGCAGTCAAGTCCGTGCTCCCCTGAATTGGAAGGCAACCCCTAGATACCTTCCTAGGGAAAAACCCAGCACAGTTGGAACGGTGCAAAACTTCTCTCCAGGACACCTCAACATCACTGAGTAGAAAGCAAATGAAGGCAGCAAGCAAATACATTTGAAAGGCTACAGCCTTGACAAAACAGAGCCAGACCCCAATAAGTAAAGCCCCTTCAGCATACCTGTCAAAGCTGACAGGAAGACTGTCACCTCTATGAAAATCATGCAATGACGCTGCAAATGCTCTACCAAGAAGTCAAAGTGCTCTCCAGACATAATGTAAGAAACCTGGGAGTCTGCTGTGCCCATGGCAGGTCTCGGCAGCTTGAGAAGGCAGATGGATAGCCCTGCCAGACCTACCGCTGAGCAAGTCCTCCCGAGCCTGGGAGCAAAGCCATCACCTCCTGTGACCACTTCTGGAGTCCCAAGAGCAAAATGAGGCAACAAACAATAAAGACAGCACCTGAAAGCCTTCATGGTCTGCATGAGAGTGCGAAGGAACTTACGCACAAACTCAGTGTAAAGATGTTTTAGGAAAGTGGGTGTCAATGAAGTCAGGAACAAGTTTTACAGCCAAACACTCAGTACTCCCAAGGGCCTTGGAGGAGAAGAAAGTCTGCTCTGGAGTCAGAGGTGGGATGAGAAAAAAAGAACAAGATGAAGTCAGACAGGCAGGATCGACAGAAGCCCTGCTTTGAAGCTTTATCTTCAGAGGACACAGGAGGATGTCTAACAAAATGCTTTGCCGAAGAAATCCCGCTTTCAGTTTTCTCAGAGAGAGGCCCGGCAGAGCTGAGGCACGTGCCGGGTGCCCGGCTGGGGCTCTGCTGCAGGCTGCTGCGGGACCCACGAGCAGCACCACATCTCCTTAAAGAGCAGGAGACCGCGGTAACACCTGCAGCACCACTCAAAATGAGGCATGACACATTGAGGCTCATATAATGCCATGCTTAAATGAACTCCTGAAATGCCGGGAATGGCCAGAGGAGGTGGGGGAAGCAAGCTACCAAGGAAGGTTTTGTGGCTACCCCATGCTGAAGCTGAAATGGCACCAGATGAGCCTAAAAGCAGTTATTCAGGTCAAGGAGCCAGGGAGTTAGTTGGCAACAGCATATGTGTTCTGGCCGCCTTCCCCCCTCCCATCGTATGTCCTCCACGGGGAGAAAGTGGAACAAACACTAACCACGGCACTTCTACAGCACCCAAAGTTCCCTTAGGAGAGCTATACAAGGTAGCCTGAGCAGCCATATGAAACTGGCCAGGGCTTCCCTCGTAGTTCAGTTTAGCATGCGTGTGGGTCCATACATTTAACCTCGGAACAAATCTGTAATGCAAGAGCCTCTAGGTTCCCACAAGCTCCACCTCTGATTGCTACTTGCTGACAGAGTTGCATCCTGAAAGCAGAACTGAAAAAAAGAAGGATCTCAGCATGGCTCTGCTTTCCAGGCAGCGTGGGTCAAGTCACTCAGCTGGGTCACTCCAGTTTCCATCTTCCAATTGGGGATTGACCACAGTATCCCCATCTTACAGGGGAAACAGAAGACTTCCTCAGTTCCTCACCCCAGGTCCTATAGCCTTCACTGCCCACCCCACCTGGCCCTCCATGATCTTAGCTCCCGGGAAAGGGTGCCAGGGCCTCTGGAAAAGGGACCAAAATGAATCAGTGTTTCTCTCTGCTGCCCTGGCTGTGCCCCCCTCACCCACGCAGCACTAGCACACTCGTGGCTTCCCACAACTGCCTAGTGGAAAGGATATTTTGGCTTTTTCCACCACAGCTGCCTCCCCACCTGGATGACTTCCCACCTGTAAATATTAGCTTTGTAATGTCAATGACTTCAACTGGCCAGCAAGTGTGGTGAAACCACAGGGAATGGCTGGCACCTCTCACACCTCACTCGTTAGAAGCAACCTTACTTGTGAAGGCAGGACATGGGCAAGGCTCGCTGGAGTCTCAGACTGAGCCTCTCGCTCCCACAGGATTTTTTCTTAAGTGTTTCATTTGCAAAGAGGCCATTGCATGACATTCAGCCCTTGCTTTGTTTATGAAATCTGAACCTCAGATCAAGCACTAGCTGGGCTGAAAAGGTCAGTTTGCCTGTTTGCAAAGTCCCTCCCTTCATTTCATTTCCATCAGGATACAGACCTGTTGGAGAGAAACAAGCCTCTGGTGAGGTCTGGATGAAATACACAGGATCTGGGCTGCAAAGGAAGATGCAGATGCAAGGAGAAAGGTGGGGAAGCTGGGCACGGGGCTCTGGCAAAGCAGAAAATTGAGAGAGACTGATTTGATGACCTCCCAGCTAGCCCAAAGCCAAGGTTAACTACATCTCCTCGCTTCTGCAGCAACATGTCCCTTTCAAGTAAGAATGACCAAACACAGGATTTACAGCACTCTCATACATTGAGGGTTATGGGGTGTTTTAGGAAATTAAGAGAAAGGATACTGCGGGTTAATCACCTAACCTGCATTTTAAGTAGTTAAAACAATTCTGTAAATAACCTGTCCTCACCTAGGCACACGAACACACACCCAAGAGAAAAGCCCTTCAGTTCCTCAGGGAAACACATCTTGAGCGCAAATTTTTCACCCTGTCTTCCAGACTTTATCTTCCTCATCGCTTAGGGCCAAGAAAACATCCCCAAAGTGATGGCCAAACAGCCAGAAAACTTTTTTGCTGTCACTCATGGCTTTTGGTTTGCATTCCAAAGTAAGACTATAAACCCAGAAATGTATGACACGAAACGAGCTGGGGCCATGAGCTGAGACCACAACGGGCACAGCAGGACTGAGCCACCTGGCCCAAACAAAAGACCATCGGGGAGACACAGGGTTTAGGGTTTGGGTATGGACTCATTTTTCCCCAAAAAAACCCTCTTTAATTCACAGGCTGTGCCTAAGAGTAACCCTGTAGAAAAGTGCCACTTAACTGTCTCTCTTGATCCCTTCTCCTCTGAGGGTGCTGAGTAGCTCGCAGGAGACCACGGTGAGAGGGGGCTGCAGCAGTCTCCATGAGAACATGGGGCGTTAACGGGCGTATCCTTGGGAACCCCGGTGACTGCGATGGCTTGGAAATTCCAATGATTTGTTTTGCTGGATTTGAGGTTGTACCGACCTCTGTCACACGAAACACATGGTCACACTCAGGCACACATAGACATGCAAGCACTTGCACAGCCAGAAGATGAGCCATGAAGGCAATGAATCTCTTCTCCAAAAGAAATGCGATCCCAAGCGATCCCACAGAAGTGCCTCTGGACTCCTCCCTGCCCCACTGCTGGCTTGCTGCTGGGGCTGGGGGCTGGCGGTACCTGCCTGATCTCCCACTGCCTTCACAGCAACTTCCTTTTTAAGCAAGGTCTAATAGGACAGAGGCCAGTTCAGCATGCAGAGAAGAAGCCCGTTTGGCCAAGGAAGGACAGGCTAGATGATGCAGGAATCTTTTGCTAACACAGAAAGAAAACCCGATTTAGGCATGAGGATAAACTACATGAAGGATTTCAGAGCCTTGAAGAGTAAACATCCAGAAGCTCAGGAAAGCATATCTACTTGAGAAAGAAGGATATAAGGCCCTTGTGTGTGATGAAGAAGCTCAGGGACACCAGTAACTGCCTACTCCCCCTCAAAGCTCTAAAAGAAAACAAATCAAGAGGAAGGGAAGTCATTAAGAGAAAGAAAACAATAAAAACCTCCACCTGTATCAGCAGAACTCCCTGGCTACCATCAGTCTCTCCCCCAGGTTTCTCTTTTGTGCAGGATATGATTATTTGACATATTTATTTACTCAGCTCTCCAGTGCTTAACGCCATGGCTGCTAGGCTTCTTGTGCTGGTAAGACTAGAGCACGACAGAAGAGGAGCAAAGCTGAACCTGGAGATCCAGTACGATACATGCCAAATGCCTTCTGCAGTGCAGCCTGAGACAGGCTACTGCTGCCATGGGCTAGAAAAGGTGACTGAGCTTCAAAAACAGGCTCTAGGTGGAGACAGCCCCACAGCCAGACTGGGCACACATGCTCCTCTTCGACCAAGAAAGAGCAACCAGCTGATAGCTTCGGTGGGCTGTACAGTGAAAGACAACCCTTGGTGTAACTTTGGTGTAACTTTGCTCCAGACCACTTGATGCTTTTGAGACGATGAACAGGACCCTGCAGAGACACGGGCACCTGAGCATGCCTCACGCCGTGTACGACTGCGCTCACCCTTCGCTACCAGTAACTGCTGTGTGGCACTCACGGGTACAGCGCAGACCCGCTGGAGAGAAACAAGCCTCTGGTGAGGTCTGGATGAAATACACAGGATCTGGGCTGCAAAGGAAGATGAAGATGCAAGGAGAAAGGTGGGGAAGCTGGGCACGGGGCTCTGGCAAAGCAGAAAATTGAGAGAGACTGATTTGATGACCTCCCAGCTAGCCCAAAGCCAGGGTTAACTACATCTCCTCGCTTCTGCAGCAACATGTCCCTTTCAAGTAAGAATGACCAAACACAGGATTTACAGCACTCTCATACATTGAGGGTTATGGGGTGTTTTAGGAAATTAAGAGAAAGGATACTGCGGGTTAATCACCTAACCTGCATTTTAAGTAGTTAAAACAATTCTGTAAATAACCTGTCCTCACCTAGGCACACGAACACACACCCAAGAGAAAAGCCCTTCAGTTCCTCAAGGAAACACATCTTGAGCACAAATTTTTCAAACCTACAGTATCAAAGGTTTGATATTTGAAGCCAAACCTACAGTATCAAAATCCACGTTAGAAAGGAGAGCTGGCTACAAACAACAGAGTAGCTAAAGGGGCTGTCAGGCCTCCTTCTCATCCATGATCCCACATTTGTGAACTGACACGTCGCTATGCATTTACCCCATCTCTTCTATAACCACCTTTTTGGCACTATTACAGCTGTTTTGCAGCCATGCCCTTTCAACCCAGAACACTCGACTCTTTCCTTTTGCTACAGCAAGGAAATTAGAGGATTCAGCCTAGATGCAGCGGGACGACGAGTTCAGCATCATCAGCGCACCGGTGATCGCACCGGTGATATCACAGCTGAGCTGTCCACAGTCACACCTATGGGTTTCAACTAATGATGTAAAGGAAGTCTGGCCAAACTGAGTCACGGGGAAAGCAGAGTTTCTGGGAGAGTAAGCTCTGTATGATTTTCTCACAAGGAGCAAATACACTGCTGTTTCTGCAGGATCCAGAAAAAACAAATTAGTAACATCCTGTGGTCAATAACAAGAGCTTTCAACATGTCTAGGAGAACCTTGGGTATCTTCGCTTTGTCTGACGTAGGAACGACTGGGGAAAAAAATGGCCTGGGGTGGGCCTATGGTTGTTGGTAGAGTGATTGTGAGAATCCTAGTAAATGATGAGAGGGGGGAACTGCCAAAAATACAAAACCAGCTACGGGAATTTAGTCCCAAAAGTCCTGTGAACTTTCATCAGACCTTATGCACTCAAAACTCACAGAGAGCTTTCCAATAGTCATATGGATGAAGAATAAGAAGAGACTGGAAACTAGATTCAGCAGAAGTACAGTAACCGGGGAAAGAATTTCAGTGGGAAGGGGTGAGTTTACACCCTATTGTCATAGCCCCATACCAGCCACTATAAAGAAAATTAACTCTATCTCAACTGAAACCAGGACACCTATATAAATACCCAATTTATTCGATGATTGCAGTACTCCTTTGTGGACATACTCCATGGGTTTGGTCATTTTTCGTATCTGAAAATAGCCACGCTTCCCTCTTTAGTCCTTCCTGGGCTCATGGGAGACTGAAATGAGTCACCAGAGGACCAGCTGAGTCATCCAGCCAAAGCTTGGAAAGCGATGCAAAATTGGTCATCACATCCACGACTAAAACATGGATGACGGCAGCCCTCCTAGCAACCAACCATGCATCAGGCAGCAAGGGTTGGAGACCACTGCCACTACAAGCCATTATTCTAAGCCAGACAGAAGGCGGCCTTAAATGCAAAACAAGCGCTGACCGCTGCTTCTGCATCTGACACAATGTCCTTCTCCATTCAGTTTCCCTATCCCAGTCGCATTAAGAAAAAGGGAGTTCCTTATCTCAGAAATGGCCATCTCCATCTTCCAGATCACGGGCAATTTCTAGCCGATTTTCCGACTTCTACGAACCAAAGTCCTAATTAATTCCATTTCTTTAGAGTATCATCAAATCCTAACAAAACCCGTTTCGGCATGAATCTCCCTCAGGACCAAATAACTATAACCTTTTAAGACTACAGGTCCATATTTCATTTTTATGTCTCTTATCTTCAGAACAAAAGGAAGTGGGGCAATTGCTTTTGGGCACAGAAAATGTATTTACCTAACAATTTTTTTATGGTGATTACAAAAGTTTAGCGAGTGAATTCAGTGTTCAGGACAGTGGGTGACTGTTAGACCTGTCCTGAGGAGCTGGGCACGCTGTAAGCAGATGCAGTGCAAGTTCCCTTGCCCCACACATCACTCAGACTACGAGCCACAACCTTGCGTTTGGGCACCAAATAAATGATGCTGACCCTGACCAGCCGCCCAGCCCTCCTGAGCCCGCTGTCGATCGGCACGCCCCGTCGGGCACGTCTCTGACACACCTGAACAGGCTAAAAGTGCCGAGTGGGACCTCAGTCCTACAAGCGTTAGTCACAGGCGCGAAGTTTAAAACAGATGTATTTATACCGGCACCTACAAAATCAGCATCCCGCAACACAGAGCTCGCCTTTATCTCTGTCCCCCTTTGCGGAAATCTGGCAAAAACAGAAAACAAGATGTAGCTGAGTGACAAAAGCCGCCGAGGGCCACGGAAAGCCCTAATATTAACTCTTATGGAAATATTTACTTCACAGAAGAGACAAATAAAAGGGAGAAGGAGTAGCTCTAGAGCAAAATGAAGAGTCGGTAGATCTCTAGGGTAAACGCCTGTTCGCGCTGTGCTGCCAGAAGAGCAACACTGACTTCAAGGGCTGGGTCGTCTTGCACAGCTGCTCAGGGAAACCCGTCTCCGCACAGCTTGCCGTCGCCCTACGAACCTCACGCCACAAGCTGCCACCGAGCCAAGCGTGGGGGGCTCCGAGGCAGCGGGCGGTTATGGGGACAGCATGTGTGGCAGATCGACAGCGCAGGTCCCTCTGTGGCTCACCCAGAAAACTGCTGGCCTGAGGCCCCCGCCCCTAGCAGCGGCGAATGGCACTGAGGGACTGCACGCGAGATGGCACCAAACAGGTTTTCATGAAACTGCTCTAAATTTCCCAACTAATGATGTCACTCCTGTTTTGTTTTGGTCCTTCCCTCCAGCTCATCCCTGGGTTTCAGCAAGGTCATGATGCATCCACCTTGCTGCGCCTCCGCTCCCAGCCCTCTGCACCTTCTCTCCTTTTTCCTTTACCAAAAAAAATATTAAAAAAAAAGAAGAGCTGAGAGATTCAGATGGGCATCAGTGAATGAAGGACCCAACAAGCCAGCGTAATGTTTGAACCTTAGGGAAGACAGATGTCAAATAGAAGCAGGTGCACTGGACATGCAGTCTTTGAAAGGCCCGGTGGTAGACACTCCGAGCTGTTCAAATGAAATGATAACTTACTCCATGCTCTGCAGGGTCAGAAAATAAATACGAAACTGGATCTTGGCAGCACCAATAGATCCCAAAATTGACCCTCCCACTTTCTGCTCTGCCTGTTCCAAGGAACATGATATTCCTGGAGGACTTTTAAAAACTAAAGTCCAAGCAAGTGTTCTCATGTCCTCTCCACTTCCCAAAGCCAACACAAGCAGCTCACTTGAGTGGCCCTCCCATGCACGGCACCCTCTGGGGTGCTGGCACTTGCTCGCAGCCCAGCACCGGCACCATGGGCCGCCCTGGTACCAACCACGAGCAGTGCAGCAAATGCAGTGTGCAGCTCAGCACACGCGAGCTACAATAAACTTGTCAGACTGTGCAAGACATGAATCATATGGATTGCCACAACAGCAACACAGCATGCGCAGCCCTGCTAAACAAACAAACAAACAAACAAAATTCCTAAGACATCCCAAAACACAGATGCAGGTAAACGGCCACTCTCCTGAGGCTGCCAGTACAGTTATGCTACAGGGCTTGCCTGAAAAACATACGCCCTCCTGATGTGTGACACTTCAGATATGCTTCAGGACGGCTGTAGCAGGGAGCCAGGGGAAAGCGAGAGTAACACGCAGCCTCTTCTCACGGGGAACCTGGACCCTGACCAAGCAGACGCCTGGGTTGCCCGGGATGCTGGAGGTGTGAGAAAACACTTGTAGCAAAGGCTGCCCATCAGCCACCAAGGGCTGTGGCTGCAGAGGTTGCTCAGGGTCTTTTGGAAAACGCATCTCCACGTGCAGTTAGCCAGCTGGAGGTGCTGCCTGTCTTACACTGGCAGGGAAGTTACGCTGGAGAAACAGTAATGCCTTTTCCTACTCAAGGTCCTCCTGGAGTCCTTGCTGCAGCCATGAGACTGAAGCATGGAAATAATGCTACAAGTGCATCTGAGGGGTTTCCATGCTGCTCCTACCCTTCAGGGTGGCTTTTGGAGTGGATGTGAGATGACTGCTCCACCCATGCTTGCGGGCCACCAGGACATACTGTTCTTGAAGGCAACCAACAAATGAACGAGTCACTAATAACTAGACTTGGGATGTCTAGTTATATCTAGCTATAGGATGTCTATGGATATACATCTGTTTTTCACTTGCATCACTGCGATATGGTCAATGGGGACATTGACCATTTTAACCATTCTGCTTCCCCCCAGGCTCTTTAATGATCTCAGTGTGTCACCTCTGAAGCCACAGGCCTTCAAACACTTGCAGACATGCCTCACCTTCTAACCAGCAACTGCAAGCGATGAATCAAGCACACAAAAGCAAAGGGGAAAGGCGTAAGGCCAGTTTGTTTGCTTTTCCTGGAGGAGTCAGGCCACAGACTTCAGCTTCTCCAGGTCAAGACAGTGTCTGCATTAGAAAATATTCTATAAATTTGTTATTTAACTGTTCCCCTAGGGCAGCCGGCTAGACCCTCATGCCACAGGCACGTGGGCCTGTGTCTTGAGTTTAAGCACGTGAATTGTCTTAACTGACTTCAGCAGGACAACTCATGCATTGAAAGCTAACCACATGTGTAAGCGTTAGCAGGATCAGGGCATTAGTCATCTTCCCTTGTTTTCTGCAAGGGGGTTTGTGTATCAAAAAAGAGGCAAAAAACCCCCACAAAACTTGTGGATACAGTTCACATATCCAACTCATACTTGAAACTGAATTAAACTCCTCTCTCCCGCTCTCCCTTTTTTAAAAGTAAGTAATTTTCTACTAGTTAAGTATTTGGTCTGCTGTTAGCTGATTTCGAAAGAAATCCTGTGGAAGGTAGAGTCTCCAGCACCCATGTCTACCCAGAAGCTGCACGCTCTCAGAAGACCTACGCAGGCATTCCGCGGCTTTTCTTCTCCTGATTTTCTTGCAGATTTTTCCTTCCCTTCTTTCTTCATGACTAGCAATATCCATAGTCAAACTCTCTCTCTGCTCTCGGCAGAGTTTGTCTGCTGCTGCTGCACATTCTCCACCTGGAGTGAAAACTCCTCTTTGTGACACCACGTTGTCACTGCAGCCAACGGTGATGTCACAGACCAAGTATTGTGACTTCAGCTGGAAAAGGAGCAGCGGGAGCAGATGAACTCTGAAAACAAAGATATTGTTTTGGTGTAAACAGCCTTCACAGAAAAGAGAGAAAAAAATTTAAAAATAAGTATAAATAAATAGATGATAAATAGAGTTTTATCTAGGCAGATCGCTCAAAGCCCCAACGAGGTGCTGAAAGGTTTGTCATTTTGTTTCTGTGCCGTTAAGAAACGGGGCCATTATTAGCTTTTGAAATAAACATTTTCTACCCTTTTTTAAATTTTGTTTTTAATACCTTCATGTCTTGTCATTGTCCCAGAATAAGCAAACACCATTGCTGTGTAAAGAAACAGGTCTCAGGAAATAACGTACGGTGCATTTCCAAACGCTTCATAAATCCACAGGCAGCTTGCAAATACTGCCTGCATTCCTGTGTGAGGGTGGTTGTTTTTCATGTAAGTCATGTATTAATGCAATTTGAAAAAAAAACTTAACCCCATTCAATCACATCCCCTTCCACCTTTACACTGAAACCCAGAGGTTATAATTACACCCAGGAGCAGGAATAAATTAAAACAAGTGCTGGTGCTGCCTTGTACTCTTTTTTGGAAAGAAAGGTGATCCCGTCTACCCTGCCTTACGTGCTCTAATTCAGAATGGGGCTGGCTGGCTGGCAGGCAAAGGGGCAAAGAGTAGGTTTTCATGAGGTCAGAAATGAAAATGAGGTCATTTTCAGAGGTCAGAAGTGGAGTAACGCATCCCATGTCCTAACACGTACCAGATCTTCAGACGGGGCCGTTATCTTCACTACCTCCCCTTCTGCCACCCAGGACATCTTCAAATGTGGCACCCCAGGAGCTCTGTGGAGGGGAGTGGGAGGGAGGACGCAGGCACTTCATGGGTTAGACACTTTCCACCCCTTAGTAAGGGCTATTTAAAAAATAGCACGCTGCGACAAAGTCAACACCCAGCAGTTTGGGTGTGAAACAGCGGAGGTCGGGGCAACAGACTGATGCATCGCAGTGGACTCCCAGGCGGGCCACGTCTGAGCCCTTCGCTCACGTGGCTCAACGCCGTCTTTCAGAGGAGATGAGCTCCTCCCGTGGTAACAGCCCTCTCCTCCAAAATCCCTGCTCCAGGGCAAGTCCGTGTTTCCCTCGCTAGCGTTTTGGGTAGATGGGACACTGGTGGTGATCCACACTGAGCGTAGGTACGACCTGGAGGTGACCAAAGACGCCCGCACCAGTGGTTGCCCCTGCGTGCAGGCACACACTGCATGAAGCAAGACTAAGGGACTACGGCCCCCTCGTTCCTCCCTCGCAGGGCCCTCGGCCGAAGCAGGACCACCTGCTCTACCCCAGCTTCTTCTCCGGGCTTTCGACAGGGCTGAGAGATCTCAGCTCAGAGTTACACACGGAAAGCTGCCAGTTAAAAGGCATGCTTCCTTTTGGAGGAGTCAATAGCAGGGAATGTGAAAGGCATTTGCTATTAAAAGAAAAAGAAACAAAAAAGAGAAAGAAAGAGAAAGAGAAACTATCGTTGCTTGCTAAAACACAATTGCCTAATGCTTGAACAACTGTAATAACCAGCCAGCGCTTGCAGACCAATGTCTGTCTTGACAAACCTTTCTGAAAATTCACATGCAGAAGGGGAAATATTGGTAGGACTTCTGTTATCAGCTTCTCAGGGGACACCATAAATAATAAGCAGTTCCCTCCCCAAAGCACCTTAATGGCATCCTGGCTTTACAAAAAACGATGCTTGAATATTTTTTCTGAAATATAAACTTGCCATGCACAGTCAAAATTAAAAAGAAATATAGGGCATTTTTAAGAGAAACTCCATGGGGAAAAGCAACTGTGAAATAGCCAAACATCAATTATGAAAACCACATCAAGAAGAGGCTCTTGTGCACGGGCTTTAGGGTTTAGGGATTTGAAGAAAATGTGCATCCTGGTTTGACTCATAATGTAGGCAGAGAATGAGCAAGTTTCCTCAACTTGTACAGCTCAGTGAGTATGTTCTCGTGCTGAACTGTAACCCTTTAAAGTCAGTGTATCTATACAACTTTCCTGCATCTCATAGCTCCTGGCTCACAGCAATCTTTTCTCTCTGCTCCCACCTCCTGTGCAGCATCGGAGCGACCGGCTTACTCCCATCCTAAGTTACTGCAGAAGAAACAGCCACTACTACTGTGACATGGGGCAAACTTCTGCTGAAGTGTGCATCCCAGCCATCCAGTAGCTTGCTCACTGGTGGTATGATCACGATTTCTACTTCAAACCTTCAACCAGAGCCTCCTCCTCCCCTGCTACTGCCCACTCTGAACTAGTAATGGGCTGCGGGCAGCACTACTTCTTTCTACCTGAGGAAATGCATATGGGTAGAAAAGCAAGATACAAGAAAGTGAACAAAAGCAGAGGGATTTGGGGGTGATTCTGCCTGTGAGTCAGGATTGGGTCATTTTCCCAAGCTTAAAGATGATGGTCTCATGCATGTACCACTTAGGATTTCCACAGGGTAGGGGCCAGGAGGGGGAGCAACCAGAACTGTGAGTCCCCGGGGTAAAACCAGGAAACGCCTTCCCACAAGACCCACAGCAAGAAGCAATGGGATGATCTTGTCCTTCTTTAAAATAACTTGCAAGTCTGTTGGTTTGTGGCATTGCCGTTTAATGGTACGCAGCATTATTATAGAAAAACAGCATAAACTGAACAGTTGTCATAAGGGAAAAAAGCCATCTCGGTTTGTTTGCTTTTTTCCTCCATCCCTGACTTCTCTCTATCTCGAGGGTCACACATGCTCCTATACACAATGCCTGGATGCAAGGCTTCACCAAGAATTTTCCTCTCTGATGATCGATGGCACCAGGCGTTTCCCTGTCTCTTCTTCCAGGAGCAATGGCTGTTTATTATTCCTCATGCCCACTCCGCATGATAGACAACTACACAGAAAACAGAAAAAGGTGAAAGCAAGACTATTTAAAGCTGCAAATCAAGAATGCGAGCCTTAGGAAACCTCAGCTTTGTGATTGCCTGCGCAACCTTCCTTCGGCCCCCCTTCTTGCCCACGTACGGTGGCAGAGCTGTTAATCACATAAGCGCAGGCTATTTTTCTATGGGGCCTTGGCCTCACCCAGCACAGAGGGACACACGGTGCTCACTTCGCGAGCAACTAGTCACTATTTCGTCTTCTCTGTGCCGTTCAAGGTGTGGCCCCAAGCCTTGTTTACTAGGTGCCAGCCACACTCTGCTCTGCAGACGGAATTAGTAATTTACTCATGGGCTTTCCTACAGTACACATCATTAGAGTAACTGAATGTCTCACAAACATAAAGGAATGTATTTTCACAATGTGCTCATAAAATAACATACTGTATTATCCATATGTCATGGGCAGGGAATTGAGGCACAGAGAGATTAACATGAAAAGCTTCCACTAATTTTAACTGCCTAATTGAAACTCTTCGGTCCAAATTCTTCAGAGATTTGTTTTGTCTGCTGAGGATGTGACGACAACCATTTTTTTTAAGGCCAAGTTTGGGCTGATGTTCTTGAAGACAGCAGAAGTGGTGCCTCTGACATACGTACCATGCAAATTTCATTGGGTTGTTAAGGTGGGGGATTGTTTTCTCACTTATTTGTACATTTGTTATATTTACCATTCATCAAAAATGTCATCAGAGGTATAAAAGAGCTGTTTTCTAAATACACATTCTGAGGCAGGTAGCTGGGATGGACAATTTTAGCCCAAAGAGTTTAAGTTTCGTAAAGTGAACAACCAAAAAGAGGGTCTTATAATAGGGAAGCTGTTGGATGGCCTCGAGAGCAGGTCATTGCCATGACATACACTTTTCTTTCTCTTGGATATTATCCAGCTGTTGAGGAAACCACACATGCCAGATGTTACACTAACAGAATCATGTCAAACAAATGCAAACTGTAACTAAAGCTTTATTTCATATCCTGGTTCTGTTCAGATAAATAAGATTCATTTATTTTTAATCTTAATGCTCAAAAAAGTCTTGTTACTCAGTTCGAAACAGCAACTTTTGCATGAGGCCCCCCCGCTTTCCACCTGTTGTCTCGGAAAGAGAAAGCAAGTTAAGTATCAGGTATTGTAGGCAGCAGTGGTAATAAGCTGGATATAGGACAGATGGACAGTACTCAGAGGCACTGACTCTTACATTGCTATAAACACATCCCTTCCCTGTTTATATACAGGGAGATTCACAAAATCCTAGAAACAGACCCATCTAAAAATTCCAGACAGTGATTTATCTGTGTTAACAACAGGAAAGAGACAGATGAAAAGACAGGTAGGGGAAAAAAATTAAAAAATCAACCAATCCATGGTGCCAGCCTTCTTCAGAGCAATAAATTATTTTCAGAGACACTTCTGTAGAAGTGTAAAATCCAACCTTGCAACTGTCCACCAAGCGTGCGCAGGACCCGGTGGGAAACAGAGTGAGACAATATGGGAGTTGGCAGGAGAATCGGTTCCTCCATCACCTTGGGAACATGCAAGGACAACCCTGGGATAACTCCCGACGACTGCTCTCTGCCACCCAAGCTGTATTCCTGGCGAATGATGTTATAAACTGTCCCTCCCCTAGACACATACCACACGCACACAGAGACGAACACAGACCCAGTTTCTCTGTCCTGCACTGAAAACTCTCGCCATATATCCCTGCTTTTCAGCTAGCAATGTCTCCTGGCTGCACTAACACTGACTAATTTAGTATTTTTAATCACAGAGGGATTTACAGCACTGCACTACAGCGCTCTCTTTTATTATACCTACTGTTTCTACTGGATCTGGGTACACTCTACATACAAAGTTGCACGTTAGACAAATTACAGTGCACATTAAGTAAATCTCTCTCTAGAAACAGGATTAGATGAAGAGGCAAATCTTCCTCATTCCTAGTGTATAAATTAATATCTCCAAAATCAGTATGAAGTAAGAGCTCCACATCAATTTACGAAAAAACAAAAAAATAGTTTAAACGTTCTCCACAACGAATCAAATTTATGTAGGAGATGTATTCTTTTTCTCCTATTTTGCTTAATAAATAAAACAGCTGGTCTGAGGAATCAGGTCAATCAGTGTCTGGAAAAAGCCCCATTAAAGCTGCTATATAACCTAGTTTCTCAAACTGCATGAGGCATCCTAATATTGGAGAGGCAGAAGTCCATGCAGAGGCAGCCTGGATGGCTCAGCTTCTGGCCCTTCAGGGTTATGGAGGATATTTATCACAAAAGATAGCGGTTAAGTGAGGTATCTTGCAAACATCTAAGGAGCTAGGCTCTGAAGGAGCACAAGAAAGACAACATGATGCATCCAGACCTGTATGTTAAATACGGCTAGTGATCTCGGGCATCTAAGTTGAGCTCATCCAACATGAGATGGGAAAGAACCACATTTTCACATATGCTCAGACCCCCTCAAAGCTAGCCTAGCCCTGCTGCCGCAGTGGGTGACAGCACCTCTTCTCATGGCACTCAATGGCTACGTGGTCCCATCCCTCCCATGCCACGTGGGAGGGGGAACCCGGCAGTGCCCACAGCCATGGGTGTGCTGCGTGGGCGCAGAGCCTATTCCAGTGCAGGCAGAAACCCCCAGCGTCAGCCTTCCTCCCCCTGCACTGCACACGGCTGTCGTTGCGATGCCCCAGCCCTGGTCACCTTGGAAAATGTAGCCCTTCCTTTCTTCTATAGCTTTGAAAATGCTTTGCAAAGGGTTATCGCAAACCATATCCTATGGAGACAAAGATGGAGCCCGAAGAAAGTAAAGTGACTTGCTCAAGCTTAAAGAGCGAGGCAGCAGCAGAACTGGGAAATGAAACCTCCTGACCCATAACCCTAGGTTTTAGCTTCTTAAATAAGGATTCTCTTTCCTCATTAAAAAACTAAAAACGGGAAGAGGGGGAGGAATATTCTGTAGACACAATGAACTTGGCCCTCAGAGGGCTAATGACCTGATATACTTTTTTTTTCCTTCTCACCTCCATTTCCCCTGATAAAGGTACTGTAACTTCAAGGACTATCCTTCTTTACTGGTCTACTTTAACCTAGCGTGTCAGCTCAACATCCTTTTCCCAACCATCTGAAACCAGAGACCATCCTTCCCAGAGAGGAGATTACCTTCTCGCTTTCGATCTCTCTGGATGTCCTCGCAACGCCCTGGACTGAGACCACTCCGCTTTCTAGATCGTGCTGAGGGACACCAAAGCCCTATCCGCTGGTCTCAGCCTGCAGTACATGGCAGCCTAAAAGGGTACCCTGGAGGTAAAACCTGGTTGTTCTCTATTAATTTTTCATTTCAAGAATGACTCCAGGGAAAGGAGGGAGATATAGGTCAGAGATTTTGGGGGCTGATTAGTAACTCCGTACATCTTTCGTTCTTTTTTTTCCCCCCCTCTCTTTTTTTCTCCTTCCAAATTCAGAAGCAGAGGGTTTTCCCTCTGTATTTCTCATTTACTCCTTGAACATCATCGGCATTAGTCAGCAAACTCCTGCTATTTCCTCCACGAGCCCCTGACACTTGCAGAGTGACTAACCCTTCTCTCCGCACACTTTGGCTCCAACAGTTGCATCTGTCTTTTCCCCCAAGAAAAATGGGTCTCCGCGTTGCACACGTGCAGTACTCCCCTGCGGTCACTGCCACATATGTTCCCGCTGCCGCACGGCGGCAAACACCACGATTTTTTATGCACAGAGCTGAAGAGCCAGGAGCGGATGGCAGGGCCTGCATTCAGGTCACTTCTTAACTGACCATCGCAGTAGCAGTGTCCCTCAAACTGGGAAGTGGTTAGCTACTGCCCCAAGCACGGGCACGTGGGGAACACAATGGAGCAAGACTCGACCGACCTAGCTTCTCTTCGCGGCCCTGCCAGTAACCTGGTCTGTCGGGTCACGCTGCCTCCAGGTGCCTGTATTAGCCTTTCCTTCCCGGGACCGAGACTCTGCCCTCGTCGAGGCGCCGGGTGCCTGACGCAGCGCGCAGAAGGTCTCAGCTGGGCTTCTGAGGCACGAATGCAGGGCGACTAAAAACACGGCTCCTCGTGACTCAAGGCCGCCTCATCAGAGCATGACAGAAGGCTCCTCCTGGCCAGGTGGGCTTGCACAAGATGTCCAGCCACGCTCACGGGGGACCTCACATGCAACTCACGCTCACGTAGGCACACCCACAGATCTGCCCACACTTTGCTCTCGGCGCCGCGCTCAAGCAGACGGCGAAGTTGTTGCGTTCACCTTTCCAAGGAGATGCCAAGAGCGCACAGACCACTCTCCCCTCCGTCCAACATGCAAAGAGGACACCTTGCCCCCAGGGCAAGGCCATGCCCTCAGGCTACGGTAGGTGCTAGCTCCTGCCACCCTTTACGGGAACAACCCACATCCAGAGCGGAGCATGTCAGTAAGGACCAGTGGGAAGGCTTGCCAACTTGGTGCCGGAGAAGTCTGTTCCCCATTTGACCTTGCCACCCCCACCCCGGCACCGACCCCGCTCCCCCTGCTGTTACCTCCGTCCCCATTGCAGGAGAGCCTTCTGCATCGCTGTGTAGGGAGGCATGAAAATAAACCACCGGCTCCAGTGCCACACTCCCTCCTGGCAGATCTGTTTCTCTCTTCTTAACTGTTTCCAAGTGCCTGGCTGTTTTATAATCCCCACTGAGCATTCCCTTAACTCCTTCCTCACTGAGCCCTTCCACCCTCCCTCGCCTGCTCTCTCTTAAAAGGCAGAAAAAACCAAGGCGAGGTAGGGGGTACAGAAAGCGAAGGAGGGGGCCTGAATCAAAGAAGGAACAACTGAATCAAACTGCACGTATAACAGAACCAGCAAATTAGTCATGTCCCCAGCCTTCTCTTACGCAGGCAACTGACTCTTCTATTAAGATATTTCTTTTTTTTCCCCGTGGACATTTGTGTACCTTAGAAGCTTCATACGATGAGATCATATGTTTCTACTGGTAGCACAATTTTAAATCACACAGCAGCTTGCCCTTTGAGGTCTGAACTGAAATCGCTTTCTTAGATCACAAGTAAATATGAGTTGATGGCTTCACGCCCAGTGTCACCACCACCCCATTTACGCATATTGCAAAATCCAAGAAGAACTGAGCACAGGTATCACTTCTCGGTGGAAAGACTGGGGATTGCCCCACCTTGGCAATCGCCGCGAGGGCTGCGAGAGGGCTGCGTGGAGGAGCTCAGGCAGAGGGACACGGCATCCCCGCTTCTGAGACGCGGGACTTCGCAATTGCCCTGAAGTGAACTGGCGAGAGCCGCACGCGCTATTGGTGCTAAAGGCTGTACATTGCACATGTGCGTGCATGCCTGTAAGCAAGTGCAGGTGGTGGCAAAGAGGGAGATACCCGGCTTGAGACATTTTAGGAGACGCGCCCACGGGTCAGGGCTACGCTGGGATAACCACGACGTGCTGCAGGTCGCTGTGTGCCGAGGTATGCTGGCAGCACAGCGCGGGGCAGGACAAGTACAGCGACCCAGCAGCTTTGGATTTCATAACCGTGATTACGTGCAAAGCAACGTCACAGAACACTCCGGTGCGTACACTGCTCCTGTGAGACGATGAATAAAGAACACGCGGGGGGGAAAAGCAATGGCTTTCACGTGTCCCCTCTCAGATGGGAACGCAACACATGCAGCTGGCTGCTGTTCTTTCCTCAAAGCCTACGGCTGCTTCTTCCAGCATCTTGAGGTTACCCCTGACAGCTTACACTCAAAAGTTTGCCAAGGTGTCTTTTTCCCTGACAAAATGAGCTATTCTGTCGCACAAGGCTGGGCCGCAGGGCTTTTAAAAACGGTTCTGCTGATGTTCAAAGGGACCAGCTTGCTGTGCAGAGGAGTGGTAGAGTTAATAGTAGTAAGATCAGCACAAGCTCCTACCCTGCCATCTGCCTTCAGCTCAGCCAGGCCTTCTGCTGAACAGCCAACGTGGGCTGGGGCCACCGGAGTGAGCAGCAACTCAATGACATGAAAGACTGCCTGGGTTAGTTGATTAAGAATAAGATTAAGAGCGCAGGAATCCTGTATAGTGTTGGTACTGACTCAGTCTGGGGATTTCACGGGGATATTTAAGCCCGGTTTTCGAAAGAAGTCTTTTATTTTGCGCAGGGGGGTGTTCGCGTGCCTGCTTAAACCAGCCCCACGAACTGATGATCCCAGAAACAGGGGTCATCACTGAAACTGCTACACTTTCTTCTTTGGTCGCCCCCGCTAGAAAGTGGGGATAAATAATACTTAACTACCTCACTCCTGTGTAATGTTTACCTCCTTCACATTATAAAGCTCCGCAGGAAACACAGGAAAGCCCACTGGAATGGACGGGGATGCCCCTCACAACCACGGGTCGCAGATCCCCCTTGTTTGCCCTGTGGACTTCTCCTTTTAAGCGCTGGCCGCTGCCAGCAGACCCTGGCAGAGGCTGCTCAGCTCTGCTCCTGCACATCCAGATTGACAGCTGCCTCAAGAGCTTTCCCTCCTTTTTTATTTATTTTTTTTTAAATAATAGAAGAGTCACTTAAGGCTTGCAGATGACCTCGAAGTACCAAACTGCTGACCCGCCACCGAACTCTGAGCTTGCCAGTGCAACTATGAAGAGCAGAGCTTGGTCCTCTTGAGGAATGGCGAGGGCAAAACAGCTTTGTAGACCCGTAACAAAATGCTGAGGTCCCCTCTGATGTCGTATCATTCTGCAGTGATATCCTACAGCAATTTAAAGGACTGCTGTGGCTGGTCCCCAAACCCAGGAGGAGACAGGCAAAGGGAGCAGAGGAAGGGTGCTGGTCTGGAAGGGGGACGGGGGAGCTGGGATGAGCGAGGGCACAACCTGCCTCCTCCGAAAGTGAAAGGAATGGAGAGGCCCCTCCTTCCACAGACAGACAAAAAGAAAAAGACAGAGTGAAAAGCCTGGACTTAATAATGAAAAACAATAGCTCATCATTTATTTTCATATCCCCTCGCTAATGCTGGAATAATGCTAACAGCGGAATTCTTATGGCATGCATGTCATGCCTGCAAATACCAAGTGAATTACTTCTCAGCTAGGCTATGGGCTATGGCACTGAGCAGCACATTCGTTACAAGCGATTGGATGATGAACAACAGTTCCCAAATTCCTCCTTCACAATGCTACTTGCATTAGTTGTAATTTAATGAGAGAGAGAGAGAGAGAGAGAGAGAAAGTTTTGGCTCAAACCACTGAAATAATACTGCCTGCCGCTGCTTCCCACTGGGTCTTGTATTAACTCACACCACCACCACCTCCACCTCCTCCTCCTCCACCTCCTCCCTTTTCACACCTATCCTCAGGTGCTAAAAGTGGTGTCATGAAACCCATCGGCACGGCAAGAGAGCATGGCAGGAAGCCCCAAGCCCAGGCATTCCTTCTGGCTGAAAGGCAGGAGAGGACACAAACCTCTCCCTCTCCTCTGCTGACAGTAACGGGAAGGCTGGGGGGGGGTTCCTCCAGCAGCCAGTCTCCGCGTGGACAAGCCTCCAACTCTTCTTTGGTTTCTTCCTCTAGAGAGCCAGTGTAGGTGAAAGACACGCAACTGGCAGCTCTGGAAACAGAGCACCAAGCGCACAAAGCACAACGCGAGCCAGCGCAGAGCTCCCACCACGCAGCCTTGCCAGCATGGTCCTCCTGCCTCCCGGAGAGAGCCACAGCGGCGTAGCCCAGCCCTGTCCCTGCCCCGCAGGCTGTCTTAGCTGGTTTGTTGCTCCTTGTAATGATTTTGGGATCTGGTAAGCAGCCAGTAAACGCAAACAAAAACTTTGCTACAGGTAAGGCCTTCAGTGGTACAAATGTGCCATCACTGCTGACCCCCAGCGAACCTGGGAATCACTGCCATGGCTGCTTCCTCAGGAGCTCTTGGGTAGGTCTGTACCTCCCACGTCTTCAGGGCAGAAACCAAGCCCCTCTTCTTTGCTCCACGGACCCTGCCGCAAAAGGAACAGCCTCTTCAGAGAGGCAGGGGCATCTTGCAGTTTTCTGCCCTGAAGGAGCCTAACTGGGCAGCATCGCCTCCCACTCCTGTGGCAACCTTGCCACAGAGCCTGTCCCCCTTCATATGACAGGGCATTTATCCACCAGATAACCCTACACGTAACGTTCATGTCTGAAACATGACCCAGCGTGGGGGGTCTCATATGTTGGGCCAGAAGAAAGCTGAGAGGTCTGATCTGTGCAGCAGACCTAGGAGTAAGAGGCTGCAAATATCATTACCGCTCTCCTGGTGTATCCAGTCTCTTCAGTGCTCCCCTCTGATAGCACGTAAGTGACGAACATCCATGGATTCCTACCCTGTGGAGCATCCAGAATTCTCCTTATCCCCTCCGTGCCAAATGTAATTTAAAAGTCCCCCACCCCCAGCCACATTTTGTGGTGTTTTGAAAAAACGAATCCAAACTAAATTTACATGTTTCTGAAACAAAGGTGTAGGCAGGGGAAGGCAAAATGCCCTTAGGATTGGAACCAAATGTATTTGTGCAAATGAGACCTAGGATTTACAGTTACCTTCCAGCCTCCAGCATGTGCTACAATCTTAGCTTTGGCTTAAAAACCATCTGTCTTCTTGTAAAGGTTGACAAACACCAGTGATCCTTTCTCCGGTGTACTGGCCGAAGTCCCACGGACCTGACTGGGGGAGGAAGGCGGGCAGGATGCCACAGGATGCTCCCAGGGCCATCCGCAGACACGGGTCCGTACGGGCACACAGGTGCACGTGTGTGCTTCCCAGCAATACAGCAGGCACAGTGCGGGGGGCCACCTTCAGGACCTACCCGAATCCCCCCTCCCAAGCCCAGGCATAGCATGGCACGCTCTGTGGCTTTCCTAAAACTATGGCTGTGTTTTACGCCGCGACGGGGCTCTGAAATAAAAGCATCCAATGCCGAAGTGACCCTAAGTGAACGCAACAACAATCGTCACAAATAAACAAGGATCACAGTCACAAAGAAAAGGAAGAAACGGTGAGCCTCAGCCTGCTGTGACTACCTGCGTGCCGGGCAGCTCATCCACTCCCACAGCACGCGGAGCCCCGCGTGTCCCCGAGGGGCACCAGAGGAAAGGGGTCCCTGTGCAGAGAGCCAGCGTGGGGAGGAGGGGACACAGGCATGAGAGGGAAGTGAGGGGCTCCCCTGACGGAGGCCCACCGCAATGGCTACGTGGCCTTTAGGAGCCTGGCACGGGGGGGGTGGTACCTGCTACCGGCCACAAGCTGAGCCCGCTGCCTGCAAAGAGAAGCAGTGACCAGGCTGGGGAGATGGAGAGCGGTTATCAAGGGCAGAACTATAGGGATGAACATACATAGCCAGACATATGGAGACCAGCTGGGCTGCAGGCAGAACGGGCCCATTACTGCAACAACTTATTTGGGCATCCAGTGAAAACCACAGAGGTGAGAACCGTCAGCCACGATTAATCACATTTGCAGTTTAAAACTCAACCAAATCCAATGCTTCTGCTGGGACCAAGAAGTTCAGCTGGAGGTTCCTGGCCCTGCTGGGAAGGCAGAGGCTGTCTTGCCCCTCAGTTCCCCTCCTGGCAGGCTGTCACGGCTCAGGAAGGGTGAAGCTCAGCCGCAGCACTCGGTACCGCACTTCAGTTCCCTTTAAGCCTTCAAATTAGGGTTTACACGGGGCTTAAGCGCAGCCCGTCCCAACACAGGGTTGGATTTCACAGTTCTTGCGTGCTGCTGGGTTGCCACCTCCAACCGAAAAGGGGACGAGTGCCCCGCAGGCTGGCTGGCAGCCAGCCCATCTGCCCAGACACCCCGAGCAGGGGATGGGGAGCGCCTGCCCCCCGCAGCCCTCCCCACGTCCCCGGTGGGCAAGGCAGGAAGGCCGAGATCACCGAGAGAGGCTCCCACTTCCCTTGCCTTGGTTAGCCGAGGAACTCCCAGTATTTGCCTTTTCAGCAAGCATTTCACGGTAACCACGGAGTGTTTTACCTATGCGACTGTGCCCGCCTTTTTCCTCCCCCACGCGCCTGCTGGCCCCCCAAGGCTCACCCCGAGCCCCAGGGGCAACTGCAGAGCCCCCGTGCTCGCCGTCCCACGGCTGGGGACGTCTGACACGCAGCATTCAGCTCCCACGGGAAGTCGGCATGTTCTCGATACGTGGCGTGCTACGTCCTCAGCCGTGGGCTGGTCATCTTCAACCAAGCAGGACCGAACATGGCAGGGCTGTGCTGGGGAGGGGGTGGCAGAGGGGAAGAGGCTGGCGGGGACAGGAGAAAGGACACAAAATACACAAGCAAAGTAAAAGCCCCATCCCCTCCACAAGTCCTGCAATGGCAGAGGGTGAGATGGACAGGAGTACCAACCACAATGAAATCCAAATGAAAAACCGTGACCTGCAACTTGCTCCAGCGATGCCAAGTGACATAAGCACGTTTCCTAGCTCACCCCCAGTGCTGCCACAAGCATCTGTTCTATTGCGCCCGGTATCAAAAGCAGTGGGCATCCCCACCTGAAACCCTGCTCCACCCTGCCATTCACTCACATCCCACCTTCTTCTTCGCTCGCACATTATTTTCTACAGGCAGCGGCTTTTTGGCAGGAGTCTCGGTGTCTGCTTGCGACAGGGCATGGCAAGGGAGAGCAGACGTCTCCTTGTAAAGCATCCTCTTCCTGAAACCCCTTCAACCCTTCCTGGCTGAGAGGAAATGCAGGGCTTGATAATGACTCAAGCACTCCTCTGGGAAACAGCAATGATTTTGGAGGAACACGAAATAACTTTTAAGCCAAGCCCAGTCCTAAAGAGGGGAACTCCACAGTCTGTAGCTCAAGTTCACGGTTGAGCAAGAACAAAACCAGGGCTCAGGCACCTACCTGCAGGGATGCTGAAAAAGATACAGCTACTTTACTGAGGTGGCCTCACCTACATTAGATATATTGTGAGTGACATGGTGAACACATCTAAATGGATACAGATTCTCCAGGAGATATTGCATTTGCATATAGATGCCAGCTACATCACAGGACCAGGTCAAGACTGAAATAACTGAGGCTACAGCAGGACAGACCTGAAACACATTAGCAGAGATGCCAAAGAACTGGCCCAGTAGGGCCACCAAAACCTGGCACTAGGAGAGATGTGTAAAAGACGCCAGCCATGCAGCTGTTCTGGGTCAGGATGGAGACGAGCTAGTGGATGTGGATTACAGATCACTCCCAGGCTAAATGTCTTGGATGATATTTCTCTCAAGCTTGGATTTCTAGTAACCCTTTTGTTCAGCCTGAAAAGAGTCAGATTGCTTCAAAAATCTCTCCCTGCCTTTTACAGGCAGAGTGGCAGTGTCCCCTCCTGAACACACTGTGATTTACAGCCTTCCACACTCACACCAGCGACACAACCCCTTACGCAGAGACTGCAGACAGCACTTCTGCCAACACGTATGCCGTCACAGCATCGCTCCACATAAACACCCTGCATTCACCTTGTTTATATTTCCTCCTGTACAGGCTGCGACAGCTCACAAACACACAGAAGGCCTAATTTATATTTATAATAAATCTCCCTTCTTCATTCCCCGCAGTGGAAAAGAGCCCTGGTACAAATGCAATTTGCTGAGAGAACGGTGTAACAGCTCTAAGGAGAATCAGGCCCACGTTGCCTTCTGTAGACAAAAGGGATGCAGCCACATGCAAATACATGTGCGCGCTCCTACACATGCCTGCAAACATGGAAAGAGTCCCACATACATATATATACACACATATACTCTTCCACTTGCATTCTCACGCACAGAGCTCTGTAACAGCATTTACCATCCCTTCTGACTCGCATGGGCTTTCAGGCAGCACAGGCATTTGGAAGCTGCACTTTCATTATCCAGGTGCTCACAGCCTCAGATAAGCGGTGAGAAAATGACACTGCAAGAGAAGTATTGTCACCATCAATGGGATATGCTCGTGTCTGGGTTTCACATGCCCTTGTCAGGTGGTGCAGCTATTTTAAATGCGGTTTGCAACGTGTTTCTTACCCCCATTTGCTAAATACATACACACTCTGATGTTGAGAGAATGCAGAGGGGGAGTATGATGGGAAGGCAAGTTTCTGGTGGTGCCAGTGATAGCACTAGAAGATATGAAGGCATTTATAATTGTACTGATGACTAAATGTGATCCTCACTTGCTTTGTACACACATGCCTTGGAGGAGTTACAAGGTCTTGGGTTTCTCCACAGTGTCCACAAACTGGCTGTAGCCAAGAGTTGTCTTTTTGTTTTAATCTGGCTTCAGAGAAAAGGTTGCGATCTCTCTTCCCTCTGCAAAGGACCTCATTCCAGCTTCCCTTGCCCCCATCACCCCGAGGCCTGACTGCGGAAGCACGTTCCCCGCAGGACAACGCCGTCAGCCTGCTCAGAAACTGGGGCTAGCATGCCGTGCTGCCGCTGCGCAGGGGAAGCTCACCCAACAAGTCCTCTGTGGTCTCTGCTGGCTCCCAATAAGCTTCCGCGAAGGCGACCTACCTATTAATTCCTGTTGAGGTGTTCTGTGCTCACGTATCTTCTGAGTAACTTTAACCCCTGACGGCGTTGCCGAGTTTGAGTGACTCGTACGATTCTTCCTACTTGCCGACTTCTCTCCACCCTGGTCGTGCTAAGTTGGACTAAAAACTCCTCGCTCAACACGGCCACCAAGCAAACTAGCAGCCCACCCAGATGCCAGAAAGCTTTTGTGCACTGACACCTTGGGAGCTGGAGGCTGGGCATCACCAAATCCCAGTGCTGCTCCGCTGCTGACCCAGGGCTCATCCTGCGGCACGTCACGGAATTGCCATGACGGAAAGAGCCCTGTTACATACTCTTCTGCCCCATTACATCGCTAAAGCTAGCTGACAAGTTATGGATTACTGCTCTGCTCAGATCCCTACGCTGCACTCCTCCCTGAGGCACCAGAGTGCCTAAGCGTGGGATCAAACGTGTTTGTCAACATTAGGGTGCTCAAGAGCATCACTAGAGATTCGCCATGTTAGAGATGACCCTACTCTGGGTATTTTAAAGACCAGCAATGGCCATTTAACTCCCCAGAAATTTTGCCACAAGATTAAAGATTGCACACACACGCAGGGTTATGAGGATATCTAAGAGGATTTTCCTGGAAATTTTTCTCCAGCTTCTGGAAGTCAATCATCTAAATAAGAAAGTAGCAATGATGGCCAGAAATTACCACTATTTAGAGGCAAAACAGAGACCTACTGAAAATCTGCCAAACTATCTGCAATTTGTCAACACTAAATGCTGCCTAGGAGAAAATAAAACCTCTTGCATTTTAGCTGTACTTTCTACCTGCAGCCTCATGCTTTAAGCAAACAGATAGCCTTCCTACCAAGGTAAGCATGGAGCAACATGGATACTCATCCTTCTGCAATCCTGCTGCTGTCAGCTCCTGTCGCAGTGACAGCCTGAAGCCATGGAAGAACCACGCAGATGGTCACAAACCAGGCCCCCAACCCACTACTGGCACAGCACTTCTAGAAACACCACTGTGAAAAGCGACCATTGGGATGAGGCTCAGACCACCTCTGCCACGACCACTCTCTGGGCAGGCTGGAGCATTGTCTGGAGATCATACTTCCGCTGACACCCTTCTTTTGGGTACTTCTCCCTCTTCTCCCCATGCCAAAGCTGGCTGATTTGGGCACCTGTCACATCCTTTCTCAAATACAGGCTGTGAGCTCTCTGGGGCAATGCCACGCCACATTTGTCCGTCTTTTGGAAAATTTGCAGCAGAGACCCTTGACTTGGGATCCCAGCTGCTAGCGGCTACGAATAATTTGTAATTAAAATAAAAGTGAAGCTGCACCAGGGGATTGTTGTGCCTCCAAGTTTTCTCCAGATTACATTACTCTCAGGAGACACAGGAGAGCTACCACCGAGATAAAAAAATAAATCTGAACCTACTAAGTTTACACAGAGACCATCAAAAATATGCGTCTGTATTGTTCTGACCTCCAGATCTTTCTTCTCCCTTCGCTTTTTCCTAACCTTTAAAAGGCATGTAAGATAAACAGAGGAGAAACCAGACAGACAACATCCTCGGAAGAGATGTAGGAATATAATCAAGCCCTCAGACACACACACACAAACACCATAATTTATCTCTTCCTCCTCCTGTTTGATATTATCCTCTGTTCTAGTATCATAATCTGTTGCTATGGAAACAGCTATGATGTCACTACGAGAGGTTTATGGATGCCTTGAACAGGAAGGAAAGGTACATGATGATGGGAGAGAAAAAAAACCACCTACAAACAGCTGCTGAGCAGGAGACATTCCAGGAACAGCAAGTGTTAACAGGGAAAAGATAAATACATTGACGGTGCTGGCGCTGCTGCAGACAAGAGCAGAATATAAACTGTGTTTTAAAAATAAAGAACGCTTACAAATTTTGCCTACAAGGAAAAATATTCTGGGAAAGCTAAAGGAGCTTCCTGAAAAACCAAACTTCCTCTGAAATGTTCTGCAAGTTTTCTGGGACTGGATATTTTCTGAGCCTTGCTGCCAGAGTCCAAGTCTCCATCAACCCACTCCGTCGTCTGCTGTAACATTCCCTCCAGAAGTGTTAGCGTAACACCCCACCAATGCAGCTAATAGTTAGGGAGCTTGCTGGCTACCCGCCATCCCGTGTGCCTTTACGATCTGTAACTAGAAAAAAAAAAGTCATGTCTTCAAGCAAAAATAAACAGAGACGCACTGAATCCACTGGATCACATCCAGTAGCAAATAAACGCCCTGACCCCAAACTATAAGCAAAAAAAGAGCCTTTCTTGCTCTCTTCACCCAAGAGAAAAACCATAATCTTATAGACTTGCTGCCAAACATGCTGACATACCTGACCTGCTACTAGAGAGAACAGTATGTTGAGCCTCATACGCTCGAAACGTGCCCAGCCTTCGGGCCACGCACATCTGTGTGTGGCACGATGCACGTGCGGTTCTCACCCATGAGCTCAGGCGCTGATGACTGTGCCTCCGCACTCGTGCCTGTTTCGGTCACCCGGACTGGTGGTGAGAGTAGGACAGACACGAGGACAGAGGGTGGGACAGTCACACCTTAAAGCCCTTAAAGACTTCATGTGCAGGCTGCGGGAAAATTCAGCGTGCGGGGCCTGCCGGGGAGGAGGAGGGAGGATGGCAGATCAAATTCGTCTTGCATAGCCGCCTTCATTGTGGGAAGGGCAATGGCAGCAACAGAGGAAACCACAAGGATCTCAAATGAATGAAAAGTGCTGGTATTTTGGCTAATCTCTGCCCCACCAGAATTTCCTGAGCATGGAGAGCACGATCAGAGATCTTGCGGGAATGCTACAGCATCAGGTTTGCCTCTGGTCTCAGCTCCAGCTGGGGAATCCCCAGGCAGACTCTCCGTCCCACCTACGAGCATTAGGATGTAGGTGGTATCTCCTGTCCTCGCCCACCTTCCCTTCCAAAGGTGTTAGAGACAACTGCAGGGAAAAAACCTGGGAGAGACTGAAGTCAGTAAGGGCCGCTGCAAAAACAGTCCAAGCCTTCATCAATTGACCGAACTTTCTCTTCCTGCCAGCCTTGGCTGTGACCACCTCAGCTCCTGTACTTTCCAGGGGTCACCTCCCTCTCTCCTGTTACAGTCACTTGCCCTCATCTTCCTTCCCCACCTGTCTCTCTCATCCTCTTCTCTCTTGTTCCTGACCTATTCCCTTACTTCTTCTCAACCTCCAGCTCACCCTTCCCTTCCCCGAACGAAACCCTGTCAAAAAATGTTTAAGGAAACCCACACGCTGTGATTTCCTCTCCCCAAAGAGCCCAGCAGGTTTGTATAATCCACCCTCCTGTGTCTTCGCCTACATAAACTGCAAATCCTTTGGGGTGGGAACTATCTACCCCTTCATGTCACTGTCATGCCTAGTGCAGTAAGGTCCTGCTTTTGTTTGGCACTGGCGCTACTATAGCAAATACAACTCTTCTTAGGAATACCTCAAAAGCACCAAAGGAGAGTAAAAGAATAGGAGGTGCGAAAACAATGCCAAGTGTCTTGTGGGTTTTTTCAGCTTCTTTTATATTTTGGGGGCAAGGTTCTGCTCCTATTTTTTATGAAACAATTTCTTCTCTTCTGTGCTTTCTATTTGGAGCTGCGGAGTGGAAAACAAAGCTGATCTTGGTGAAGAAACAGAGATTGTGCTTTTTTTAAATTGGCAGGTGACACCAAGCAGGAAGGGACTGCAAAGTCAGGGGAATTAGATTAGAATTCAAAACAATCCTGACAAAGTGAAAGGTATAGGATGAAATTCAAATGGGACACATACGAAAATCACATGCTTAGGGAGGAAAGGCTAGCTCCACACATACAGGATAGAAGATGGCTCATAAGGCATCAGACCTCTTGGAGAGGATCTGGGAGCCACGGCACATCACAAGCTACACACAGATGAACGATGTCACAGTGCAAAAGTTAAACCAAACAGGAGCACTGCCTGTAAGAGACGTGAAGGAATACTTCTGCTCTACTTGGCCAGCGCAGGACCCCAGGTAAAGCGCTGTGCTCTAGCAGTGCCATTCAAGAGAGAGGTGGACTAGCCGAAGGGAACGCAGAGAAGCAGGAGGATGGTCGGAGCTGCAGAAAACAAGACACAGGAGAAAGCCGAAGGACGCGTTTGAGATAGGATCTAGCCTAAGGAACATAAAGCCAAGGAGAGACATGACAAAGAGGGAGGAATAGCTTTTCCACACCCACTGTCCATAGCACAAGGAATCACAGCAAGCAAAGCAGAGCGGAGTTACAGAGGAGGTAAAATCTTTTCAATGACAAAGATAGCTAAAGGCAGCGATGACAGCCTGGGCAGGCTGTGGGCCCTCCATACATGGGGAATACGCTGGACAAGCCTGTTAGGGAACATGCTGGACAAGCACACATTGCACATCCTGCATTGAAGAACTTTTTGAAGTCTTTCCTATGCCCAGTTTCTATGAGTTCAATGATTTTGGTGAGAGCTAAGTTTCTCTGGCATTTCAGCATAGCCCACAGACCAAGATAAACCCCTGTCAGCATTTAGAATTAGAGGAGACGATAGCCTGCAGGGTACCGCTGTGTAACACCATTGCTCCAGGTCTTGCTAATGCCTTTAAGGATTAAAGGTTATATTGAACAGGGAAGACAGCTGCCCTTCTGAGTTTCCCAAGTATCTCTGGCAAATACCACTGCATTGCAGGGTGACTTTTCCCACTTTTCAGGGTAGGAGATGTAAGGGATTGCTCTTACTTCATCCTTCCAGAGGCAGACTGTCAGCACAGGCCCTGGAAGGTTAGCAGGACAGAGAATGAGGCGTGAATAAACAGTGAGCTTCAGCTTCTCCAAGCAAATGTCCCATTCAGTGGGAAATGATGAAGAAAACCAAGGGAGCAAACTATGCCATCCTTCATCCAGAATAAAACTCCCTCTCCCTCCAGAATGCGATGCAGATGGGCTAAGGCTCACTGCATGGAGATGGTGCTTTCCCCACATAGCTCCCCAGGTTTCAGCGGCACTGTTGCTCGATCCCCGAAATCAGAATCGAGCCCAGGAGCAGCTCAAGGGGCTCACATCTCGAGGACACTTGCCTCCCACTGGCTGTTTTGTACCCCCCCTGTGAATAAGTGAAAGACCCCGTTCCTCGGCATCATTCTGTCAGTGGCTTGATCAGACAGCCACTCTTTATATAGTACCTTGAACATATACAGCACTGTATAAACACACTATTACAACTTATTATTACCTCCATTAAATAAATAAATTCTAATGGTACAGCTTTTAAATTCTTTTAGCCCTGACTCCGGACTCTCCGAGGTATTCTGAGATGTGGTGATGCCTTTGGCAGCCTATGGAGGATGGGGGCTGCTCCTCCGCTCACCTGCGTGGGGAAGTCTTAGAAGAGTGACTTCTACCATCAAAATGACCTAACTCAGAAGGCTACCTGAATTCAAGAGTGGTCCCAAAATACATGCACTTGTGCTTTCCAGAGGAAGGACCTCAGTTGCTGATGTGGCCAAATGAGGGAGGATTCAGGTGCGCTCCGTGCTGTAAATGGGGGGAAGCAGTAACGTGCCTCTACTCTTCCCCCGCGACAAACAGACAAATTGCTAAATGCCCTATCTGGAGTGAAATTATCACCTGGGTTTATTTTCAAAACAAAAGCTGAACTCTGTACTGCTAGGGGGAATAGTTTCAAAAGAGAAGCTCTCCTGTTAAACACCTAGGTCTGTACTAGGGTATGTAAATAGCTGAAGAAACAACCTTTCCTCTAAATAGCGTTTAATTCTCGCTTCTTGTTATCCACCAGTTAACCTTCCAAAAGCAGGAAAAAGCCCTATAAATAATATTTCACATTCAGAGGGCAGAGATTTCCTAGTAAGGCTGAGGAAACAACCTCATTTTTATAAATGGACTGATTAAGCTATAGAGGCCATGAGTCAGAAAGGTGCTTCAGCGCGTGGCCAGCTTTAAAGACATAAACAATTCTAATGAAGTCAGCAGCACTGCCTGTGAGCTTAAATTTAGGCACAAACCTTAAAATATCTTCTTAAATTGGGATCAGAGAGGAAAAGGGCGGAACTTTCATAAACATCCAGTCTCAGCCTACCCGACCTCTACAGATACAGGCATGGGGACACTGTAATAGCTGTCAGCCCACCACTGAATGCCTTTGCAAACTCCCCTTCTCAGGAGTCTTGCCCAAAGGTACGTGCTATCCCAGTTGCCTCTACTGAGAGAAGTGGTTGAATCTGCCTCATGCCGGTGTCTCAGCGCAGTCTGAGCAGAAGGCGGCTGAACTTGACCTCGCCCTCGCCATCTGGCAGGACTGCTCTAACACCATCACCTCGGACCCACTTGGTGAGGCCCACAATCGGGACAGGGATTTACCTCCACGCCCAGGGTCACTAATCCTTCCATGATTTGACTTCCCAGCACTTTCCTCCTGACCAAATATCCACGTACTTGTACACACCGTTGCTGCGATGTGGCCAAAACTGAGGCTTATTCGTTTAGCCACCCAAGTACATTATCTGCCTCCAAATAAATGGTCTAACTTCCAGGGGTTGACAGGAGTTCAAAACCCTCACAGGCATCGAGGAGGTCTCTGGGCTGTCCCTCATCAGTTGAAGACCTACCACTGATCACGGTCCATAGCCAGCTCTTATCCAGCCTGGATGAAACCACATCCAGTGGTTTCAAAGCACCATGTGAAAGTGGGCGGCAACCACTGGGTAAATGGGGAAACCGAGGCACAGGAAAATGAAAATGACTTCATTTTCCAGGCCAGCTGAGGTGTCCAGATGAAGCCAACAGGGTTTTCCCCACCCGTTACAGCCGCACAGAGGAATGCACTACACGGAGCCCAAGGGCTGACGACTGTGGCGAGTAACTGTGCTTTCCTCTTTGTCCAAGCGTGTTGTTTGCCTGCTTGCCCCGGCCCCTGATCCCGGCAGCGCTCTTTCCACTTCCAAAAATAAAACAGCATTTTTCACCATTACATCTCAAACCCATTTAATCGCTAGACGTGGCAGCATGATAAGAACAATAATTATAACTGGAGGGGGCTTCCTGTTATCCTGGCTATAGCCATATCCTGAGCTAATAAAAACTTACGCTTTTGGTCCCAGCATTGACTTAGCTTAAGTTCTGGTTATTAATTTGTAAACAGGAAGCGCCTCCGAGTTATCATCTCCCTGCACGAACTTTGGGGTAAAGACCTTTATTCCGCCTCACTGGTGCCGCCTCCCTGATGAGCAAGTTTGTGTGCTTAAACGAGATTTGAGGACGCATTCAAAACCCAGCAGGGCTGGCCCGTTCCTGGCATTAAACGGGATCTGATCCGCAACGCGTCTGGGGTCAGAGTTTCAGGCTTCCCAGCCCCTTGTGTGACAAGGATGGCGTGCAGGCAGGTTCCTGCCTGCGCCAAGCTCCAGCAGCGGCACCGGTGGCGAGGTGCAATTTACAAATATTACCGAGATTAATTCCATAAGCCACCCACATAGAAAACTACCGACGCGGCTGCTAAAAATACAGCGCGAGTTGCAAGAAAGTTGTCAGGAATAAGTAAGAAGCAAAGCAAAGAGGAACAAAACCAAAACAGAGGTAATCACTGTTTAGAAAATAAAGGTTAAAGCGTATAAACACCTCTTTTTACCCAATTCTGAAGGATGCCAGGTACGAGGCACCCAGGAAATCACTGGAGACACCCGCCCAGGGCAGAAAGCTACCCACAGCCCAGGCACCGGTGGTGTCTAGCAGTAAGTCCTCTTAAAATGGGGTCTCCCCTGGTCCACAGAGCTTGGCTCTGTTCTCTGCACAGGAGGAAACGTCTCACGACAAGCGCACCGATGATGATTTTGCACAGCAAGGGCAACACTGCCTAGAGGAGCGTCCGAAGAACCAGATTCTCGCCTGCTTCAAGCCATTTGCCTCCTCTGAAGCCGACACAGCCGCCTCTGAGGAAGCCATATCTCCAGTGCCCAACGGGATGGCGGCCACTAGTTTGCCCCAACTCTGGAGCAGAGGCCGTGTGGGATGACGCCTGATGAGGCCCGCTTTGAAGCCCAGCACACTTCCCCATGTGGCTCACAACCAAAACTAAAATCCAGGTCAAACACTGCACGGCGGTGTTACTTCTGTTTTATTTTACTTGGTAGGTTTTTATGTCCTTCATTTTACCACTCAGCTCTGCAACACTTGGAAAAAAATGAGTGAGAAAAACCTGGTAGAGGAGAAGATGACAGCAAAAACTCTGAAATCCTTAAAACGAATGGGAAAATTCTCCTTGCACAGCGGGGTGGGGGGGGAGGATTTCACACCCGATATTCAATTATTTATCATGCCTCACCTATTCATATCAGGTGAGGCACAGTTCTGCTTCCCAGAACCAGTATTTAAGCCAGCTGCTCAGCGCAGGCACACACCCCTCTCACCTCCACGTTAAGAACTGTGGGTGACTTTGTGCATGTGCTCTACGTTACCACTCGCTTAAATTTCTACTGGAACCATTTCATAAGGCCTCTGAGGTGTCACATTTCCTCCTGGGGCGCCTTTTCTGTCACAGAGCCTATGTTCTGAAATCCGTACGGTAGAGACACTGTTTCACCTACCCTCGCCTGCCTTGCCGTGGTGGCGGTGGGCGTGCGTGTGTGCCACCCGAGACTGCTCCGTCAAGGCAGCAGCAGAGAAGCGACTGCCCGCCGCAGCGCAGATCCAACCCCTCGGCTCCTACGCTCTCCTCGGTGGCCTGACTGTACCTGATGCTCCAGAGGAGGGCTACAGACCAGACTGGTTATGCACATAACGTGAGGCTCGTAAGGGAGGATCGCAGCCCTTGCCTCCTTCCAAGGAGGAAATCACATCCCCTGCGATAAGTAAGTTTTTATCTATGCACTGCGATATTGCAGGGAATTCTAAGGACCGCTCATGGCAACTAGGAGGCGAAAAACATTCATTAACCCCTCCTCCGCCTCCCTCGAAGCCATCCAGCAGCAATTTAACCCGCAAGCATACTGCAACACAAAACAAGATAAAACAACCCCTATCAGCCGTTACGCTATCCGCTGGCTCCTGCGAGTTGGGATATTCACCTACTTTAAGGCTTGAGGCGTGCTGCAGAGCCTGGCCGTGGCCCCTTCTGTATCGGTTGCAGGGAATTTGTTTTTACGGGTTGCTTTTCAGGGCATTTTCTCCGTCCGCTCTCTTTTTCCAGTCAGGCAGAAGCACGGGCGCCGCTGAAGTTAGGATGCTCTAAGGAACCGCTAAACTTCCACCCCACGCTCCGGTGCGGCACCGCCGCCTCCTCCCCGGGAGGAAGCCGGCGCCCTGCCTGCGGCCGAGGCCTCCCCTCCCTTCCCTTCCCTTCCCCTCCCCTGCCCGGCTCCGGGGAGGCGGCCGTGCCGGCGCTCGGCGGGCGCCCGCTGCGGCGCGCCGGGAAGGGGAGCGCGGCCGGGCTGACCGCAGGCCCCGCGCCTCACTCCGCCCCCGGCCGCAGCGGAGCCGCCGGGCGCCGCCGCCCGCCGCGGGGCCCCGCACCGCCCCGCACCGCCGCCCGCCCGGGGGATGCGGCCCGGCGAGGAGCGAACTTCAGAGGAATCGCCGCATTACCCACCCTGCCAGCGGCGCCCGCTCGGGAGGGGCTGGGCAGGCTCCGCGGCGGGCGGTGCGATGCTGGGCAGGCCTCACCGGCCCGCCGGTGGCCCGGGGCCGCGCCGGGGGGGGACAGGCCCGGCCCGGCGGGGGGCCGCGGGCAGGGGCCGGGCAGGTACGCGCCGGGGCCGCGAGCACCCGCCGCGCCCGGGGACGGGGGGCTGCGGCCGGGCGGCGGCGGCCTCCCCCTGCCCGCGGCAGTCCCCCGCGGCCGCCCGCTGCCGTTGGAGGCGCCGGGGGCGGCCCGGGCGCAGGGGGGGCTGCCCGGGCCCGGGGGCCGAGGCCGCTCGGCGGCGCGGCCGGCAGAGGGCGCTGCCGGCGGGGCGGCCCCGACCGGCACCCCGGGCCTGCCGCGGCCCCTCCGCCGGCACCGGCCCGCCGCCGCGCAGGGCCCCGCCGCCGCGCAGGGCCCCGCCGCCGCCGCCGCGTCCCCTCCGCGCCCCCCGGCGGCGCCGCCGTCCCCAGGCTCCGGCAGCCCGGTGCCCGGCAGCGGCGAGGGCGGGGAGGGACGGCCGTCCTCCCTCCGCTGCCGAAAACGCTCCTCTTTGTCTGCCTGCCTCTCGCGGGGTCCAAACTCCGCACCGGCGGTGAGCCCGGGGCTGCCCAGAAATAACCCGGCGGGCCGGTAACTTTACACCTTCCGCCGAGCGCCCTCCTCTCGGGCGCTGCAGCCCCGGCTCGATTTTCTCCTCAGATAAGTTTTACCGGCTTCGCCATAGGGAGAAAAGTACCGTGTCCCCGTGTCCCCCGCCCCGCCGGGCGCCCGGGTCTCCGTCGCCACGGACCGACCGGTCCCCGGGCGGGATAAAGCACCCGCCGGGTGGATGTCCCTCCGCTTTATGTAACGCTCCCCGGTCAGCGCCGAGCCGGGAGGGGTGACGGGGGAGGATAAATGCATGGCGAGGGAATTTAAATTAACCCTGATACATTTTTAATTTTTTTTTTTTAAACAGCCACCTTGAAATACGTACCGATCTAACACCACCCCCCCATATTTTTTTCCCCCTTTTTTTTTTTCAAACCGAAAAAACTAAGTTGAGGCACTTGGGCTTCTCGCCGCAGCCCGGGCTGGGCTGAAGGAGAAGCCGGAGGAGCTGACAGGCGCCTGCCGGCAGCCCCGTCCCTCGCCGCCGCTGCCCGCGGGGTCTCCGCGCCCCGGAGGAGAGCCCCGGCGGGGGGAACTCCTGGAAAATCGGCGAAAGGAGCGGGGTGGCCGGTCCTGGAAATGGAAACTGCAGCGAGGGGCAGGCAGGCAGGCAGGCACACACACACACACACACGGAGGCGCAGGGCAAGCTCCGTCCACCTCATTGTTCTGCTCGGCACCGGCACGGACTTCACCCACCGCCCCCCGCCGGGGCCCGAGCGCCCGGGACCGCGGGGCCGGGGAGGGCTGGGGGGGGGGCAGAGCCGGGCGGCGACCCGCGCCTCGCCCCGCTCCCCGCCGGGCGCCGGGCAGGGCGGGGGTGCCCCGCCGCCGCCGCCAGCCTCCCCGCAACAACGCCGGGGGGACGGCGAGCCGCGGGCGGCCGGGGACCCCCGGTCGTCCCCCCCACCCCCGCGGCGGGGCGAGGGGTGCCGGCAGGGCGGGCCGCGCCGTGCCGGGCAGGGGCTTACCTTCGTACATGGGGGCCATCGGTGCAAGGACGCCTGTTATTCATGGCAACGCCGCCACGAACGACGCGAGATCGCAGCCCCCCAAACTCAACACACATCTGCCATCTTGAGCGGGTGTCTCTCGGCGGAGGCGAAGCTGCCGCCTGCCTTCTGCATCGCTGCCCGCCTCAGCGCGGGGGGAGCCGGGCACATCCAGCCCCGCTGCCGGCCCTCCGACGCGGCCGGGGCGGGCGGGCGAGCGGGCGGGGGGCGGCGGCGGCGCCGGGCCGGGCCGGGCCGGGCCGGGGCCGGGGCGAGGCGCGGGGCCGGGCAGGGGCGGCGGGCGGCGGGGCCCCCCCGGCTCGGGACGGCGGCGCTGGGGAGGGAGGGAGGGAGGGAGGGAGGGAAGGAGAGAGGGAGGGAGGAAAGGAGGGAGGGAGGGAGGGAGGGAAGGAGGGGGGCTGGCGCGGTGCCCCCGCTCTCAGCGCGGCATGGCTGCGTGTGCCGGGGCGCCTGCAAAAGTTGCACTGGGGGTGAGAGAAAGGGAGAGAGAGACGGAGGGAGAGAGAGGGAGACGGAGACCGAGACGGAGAGGAGGGAAAAAAAAAAGGGCAAAAAAAAAAAAAAAAGCGAAGGGAGTTTGCAAATAATCAAGCGCCGATGGCACTGATCGCGGCTTCCCAGAAGGAGAGGGAGCGAGCGAGAGAAACCCTCTGCTGAGATTATGTGGGATCTTGTTTAACAACACATTTCAATCAGGAGAAAAAAGGAACAGTCAACAGAAGTTGGTGAAACACTTCTGTCTTCCCCCCCCCTCTCTTTATAGAAAAGAGAGGAAAGAAAAAAAATAAAAAAGGCAGCTGATTGAAGCTTTGCAATTCACTGGCTGTGGGGATCATATAATTTGAGCTCATGTTTTACAATAGCATGGAAAATTCCTACCTCTCCCCCTCTCCCCAAATAAATCTTCTATTCTCTCAAGGCATTTCACAATCTGGTTCACTGACAAAAGTTCCAATTTATCCTTTTTTTTCATTTTGCTTGCTTGCAGTGTAAATATTTAGCGGATGCATTTAAAATAAACATAAGTTGTTACTTTTAGGATTCGGGTTGTGTTTTTGGGTTTTTTTTAGAAAAGGAACCACATCAAAGAAGTGTTTACTTACTGAGATTGACAGCCACTACTCCCCCCCCCCCCCATTTTTATTTTAAAAGATCCATCTCTCTGGTTGAGCTCTTGCTGTAGTAACACCAACCCGACCAGTATCATTTTTGTCAGTGCGTACAGGAAAGCTGTAGGTGAAGCCACGTTATCCGGAGCCCCCTTTGCTGGACAGGGGCTTTACAAAGGAAGGTCAGTCACCAGGTACCCATTACACAGGCAAGGAAGCTGAGACTCATGCAAAGCCCCTGGCAAAGGTGGAAACGAAACCTCGGGCTGTGATCCTGCATTAACTCCTGTCTGGATCTGCCCGCCTGGAGCTCCTTACCAGCGAGCAGTCTGGGACCAGCCCGGTGAAGATGTACTCTCTTCACGCTGTTACGGCTGGTCCCCAAAAATGCTGCCTCTTGCTGCTGCTGGTGCCAGCCCAGACCTCTCCCACCGCAGGATTCGCGGCAGGGCTCGACACCTGGCTGCTCCTATTGATGTCTTGAGGAGGAGGAGGAGGCAAGAAGTAACTTTTATTTGGAGATTTCAGTGAGAGCCAAGCACTCCCGCCAGCCTGGCCCCTAGTCTCAGAGGATGCCTACGCTGGCAGATAAGAGCGGGCCAGGGAGCAACTCGTGTTGACCGGCTGATGGAGCAGGATGGCCGTGTCCGCACTGTGGAGGATGCGATCCCCAGGCTCCTGTGGGCCCCCTTGTTTGCAAGGTATCTTCAGTGTTTTGCACGATTTTTTTCCCCACTGAAAAATGCCTGAAATAACAGGAGGGCTGTCTCACCGCCCATTAGCATTCTGTTTACAACATGAAGCTGAGGATACGTGTGAAATGTGTTGGGGAGTGGCATGCAGGGCAGGTGGAGGTGGTTGAGGGTGCAAAGTCGGCTGGGACGGCACTGGAGGACTGTGTACAGCAGAGGGAGCAAAACCTGCTGCCGTCTCATCCCTGCTTCATTTTGAGAGTGATCCCAAGACCAACCACCACCAGATCTTGGAAAGAAATGAAGCTGCCCCCAGCTGGACCACTGGGCAAGTCCAGGCCAGAGCTGGAGGGCAAGCAGCGTGGACAGCAGTGGGCACAGTATTTGAACCTGCTTCTTGCCCCTCTTTTATTTAGCCATGGCGAGCCTCAGGGTTCAGCTCTAGGCACTGAGTCGATAACCTCGCATTTTCCTGAAACACATTTCTGGTCATTGTAATTCTGCGCTGCTCTCTTCCTTTATGATGGAGGACATCATCTGCTTTCTGAGGCTACTGATGCACCTGATCCCGGCCTGCCTCCCTGCCCTTGATCAGAGCGGCAGCCACGGAGCCCTGTCTCACAGCCACGGAGGAGACGTGGAGAAGTATCGGAGAAGAGCAGAGGACAAAACCAGAGGAGAGGAGCAGGCTGCTAAAGGAACCGGCTTCGCTTCTTGTCATTGCCTTTTGCTGCAGCGTGGCTCCAGGTTAGCCACGTCACCCTTGCTCTCCGTGGCTGTGGAATGGGGGCAGGGGTACCAGCCTCTGCTGCGTGAGACTGCACGGATGGCTTCTTCTCCCTCTCTGTTTCACCCTGAGCTATCCCATAGCCCTTGGGCCTCCGTTAACTCCATGTCCATCAAAGCTAGCACGATGCAGGAGCTTAAAACGTAAACGAAACTCACTCCTCTTTGCCAGAAGAACCCCTTTTGCCAGAAGAAAAGAGGAAGGGGTTGGCGGAGGGGTCTGCAGGACTCACTGTGTGTGGCCTGGGCATGGAAGTGGTCCCTCCTGGCCCTGTGGCCGGCGGGTGGAGCACAGAGGGGGACGCGGGAGCAGCCAAACCTGTGCGTGACATACTTACACAAATGCTGAGGCTTCCTGGCTTCAAAACACAGGTTATTCTGCCTCTTTTAGGGGCAAGGTGCTGAACTTGATGGACCACTTGGCTGGCCCAGGCTGACAATTCCCGATTGCCCTTCAGGTTCAGTAACGCCAAGGACATTACAGATTCTCATCTGCTGATAATGCGTCCAAAGATAGGAAAACTAATGGGGATCTTTTCACCAACTAGGACCGTTCTGGTCTTACATATTTTTAAATGTTGCTGCCAGATGAGGTCACAGCACATTTGGTAAACAAAAACCAGCTCCAACAGGTCCTGACCTTGGCCCAGATCAGCGGCTAAAACCCGGTGCATGGAGGAAGCTCCTGGTGCGTGGACATGCAGAGGGCGCAGGGGTTTGCCTGCCTTCTTGGCTCACACAGGATCCTCCCCGTGAGAGTCTCCTTCGGAGGGGACTTGGGGCATGTGGTTTGGAGCCGGGGGGTACAACCCCTTGCTGCACTTTCCCACTGCTGTGAACAGACAGGGATGCACTCCCTAGCTCTGAGCCTCCAACCTTCTTTCCATTCTCCCCAAAACTGAGCACCTGTGCAAGGATGCTACCTTGGTCATCTGGGTCCCCAGGCCAGGGCCAAAAGCCATGGTGTGAACATACCCATCGGGAGCCAGGCACCAGCAGCATGGCCACAGTAGCACCGGGGCAAAGCCATTCTGCGGGAGAGATCGTGGTCCGCTCTCTGTGTGCCTGAGACCGCAGGATAGGTCACTAAAATTTTTAATCCAGGGAGACTTTCCCACCCCAACAGACTACTTCTTCTCTTTGGCCCCTTCACTCAAGAGAGGATGGCAAGCCAGAGCTGGAGAAGCACATATTAATATCTCATCTTATGAGTTTTCATTTCTCCATTTGCATGTTTGGGTCTACCAGAAACACACCCGTAGTCTGGGTGCAAGTACACGGCATGCTCAGCCTTGTCAGGGAGCGTCGTGTACCACCGAGGCAGCAGCATCCTCAGCTACGTCCACCGTGGCTGCTGGGCGGTGGTGGCAGAGACTGAGCCAGGGAAAGGAGGGGTGGCCTTTTTACCGCTCTGGGCTGGCACTCAGGGGGGCTCGTTTCCATTTCTGCCCCACATACGCAAATCTTGGTGGTCTTGGGCACATCAGTCACTTCTCCAGAAAGGCACACGGTGTTTGACTGGCGTGTCTCAGGGGGCTGCTGGTAACAACCCGAGCCTATACTCAATTGCAGTGGGAGCAGCAGGAGTTACAGTTTCTTGCTGGAAATGGTGAGAGTTTGGGGTTCTTTTTCTTTTTTCTTTTTTTTTTTTTAAAGTTAATAGGGATTTTGGAGTTCAAGGTGCAAGAAGGGAGGCAGGCGAGTTTTAAAACATAGTTGTTGGGCACCGTTCCCATTTTAGCGAGATTGCGTGAATGGACACGAGGTGCCCTTTGGTCTCTCAGAGCCAGAAATCCTACAATGGCATCACCTCCTCTCCTCTGCTGCCTCTGCCAAGAGCACGCCAGCGGCAATGCCAGAGGTGCCTGCTACTGAGGTGCAATTTCTTCCTCCTTCTCCCAAAGAAAGGTGAGGGGGTTTGTGGCTTCCAGCTTTCTCAGCTCGTTGTCCATCCACTGCATTTTCTTCTTCACAAAGATTGAGCCTAAAATATGTACTAATAAAAGACTGTAAGGTACATTAAAAAAAAAAATACCACCAACAAAAAAAAACAGAAAAGAAAGGCTGTAAGCACACAGGGTGAGCACGTCCCCTTCAGTGACAACCTTTAATACCTGTTTGCCGTCACGGAGGAGCTGGAAGGCAGCACGTTGTTAACAAGAATCAGGCCCCAAATCTTTCGCATTAAGCAAAGCAAAATATTTTTGTAAACGCCAGGGGAAGGTTTCCCAGTGAAATACACACAGATGTTTTCTTTTTAAATGTAAATCAGTGCAGGAATGGACAGTTTAATTAAAAGCAAAATTATTAGGTAAGTGCTGAGGGAATCTACTTTATTTGCTGGGTACACTCACATATTTTTACTGGTGAGTCAATTGCAATTTTTAATTTCTTTCCTCCTAATACAATCAGCTCAGAGACTAGCCACTGTGATGTGGAATATTTGGGGGAGGATTTTTCCATGGATAGCAGGAATGTCTGCTCTGTGTGCAAGTTGTGGGTGCCCAGGCAGCCTGCTATGTTACGTCCATTCCCAGCCTTACATCTCTGCTAATCATTAGCAAACACTCGCTATAGGCTGCCTCCGTGGCATCACCTGGAGAAAATCCTGTCCCTTGTGACTGGGGTTTTGGGTTGCTGCTGGCGACTGAAACACTTGGGCTTACTGCTGGCTGGGATGCTGAAGGACAGGGGCTACAGTGTTAACTGACTTTACACCCTGCTGCTGCTCTGTTGCTAGACTCAGCTCCCTTCAGTACCACCCATCCCTCCACATGCAACCCTTTTCGCAGAAGGATGTTTTGCAGAAGCCCCCCTGCCCCTTCGCTCCAGCCCACGCCTCCCTTTTCAGCCTGACAAACAATACAGACTGACTCCTCAGCACGTCAGAAAACAGTCAGCATACTGGACTTGGGACCATGACTGCTTATTTTTTAATGTTCTGAGTAAGGGCCCTTATCTTTGAACGCATATGGAAAATACGCTGCACACTTGAGTGGGGTTGGGGACCGATGGCCCTGTCACAGCTAAAGTTCAAAATAAGACCACAAAAACCTCCAGCAAAATTATCCCGTGCACCAGCGAGTGGGACTGTATAAGAACACAGATATTTTTACTCAGTCTGAACATCAGTGGCATCCTCAGGGCAGCTCATGTGATGCAAGTGCCTCTTTCAGGGGGTAACAATTGGATTTACGGTGCAGACATTCAGAGGGATGAGACTTAATTCCCGCTATGAAACCAGATGATGCTGATAAAGCCTCAGTGGCTTCAATAGATGTACCCCGATATAGACAGCAATGTGGCAATGAGAAACAGGACAGATGTTGGTAAAACGCTTTAGGTACCACGGATGGAAGAAAGGTGTGATGAAAACGCACAGTCTGATTAGTGCCCCGGGGAAGGCAGAGATGTGGGTCACCTCACCCATGCCTTCCACCCATCTGATCACATTTCTGAAGCTTGCTTCCCCGTCAGGAGTATCGCTGAAATAAATGCCCTAAAAATGATGTGGCCTCTCCGTTTGAGGGGTTAAACACAATTTCCCATCATCGAGCTTTTACAGTTGGCTCAGGTACTGTTGCCAGGGTCTTGGATCCTTTTCTTCTTATTATTAAAAAAGAAACTTTGAAATATAAAAAAAAGTGCTTATCAGATAATGAAATTCTAGCTGTGGTCAAGTCTTTCAAACAACCAGGGCCATGATTTAATTGGAAGTAATTATAGTCTTTTCTGAAGTATAATTTTTAGGGTATTTTTTCCCCTGACATTTGCAGTGTGGAAATTAAAAATAAAACGATGTCAGAATCACGAGATTTCAATCTGTCTTCAAACAATAATGTGGGCTAGTGTCAGAGGTTTGTCCTTGGCTGGAAGGAGGAAAAATTCACTGAAGAAAATCCTCCTGGTGAAAATCGCCAACAGCACCTAGTCGTGCATTTTCTGTGCTCAGAAATTCCTGAGAGAGTCCTGCTTCCCAGAGCTCGCTAGAAACCCTCCTACCGCTGCTGCAGTGGGAAAGGGCACATCAGTACCCAGCTCCTGAGAGCACCGCATTTGTGATGCAGGCTTTGTTAATTATTCCACCGGTAAGGCTGAATTAAGAGACACACTTAGAGCAAGGGAAAAAAAAACCCAAACCAACATTCTACACAACAAAGATTAAATGTAGTCCTTATATCCTGCTAAAAACAACCCAGGGCGTAACAAAGTTATTTCCACCCCCACCCCACCCCCAATATTTTCCCAATTTTTAAAGAAGAAATTTTCAAATGATTCTCTTCTAAATTTTGCCCTGATTTCACTCTGTAATTCCTCAGCTTCCTTTGGTGAAACCACCAGTGCATCCCCTAAACTCCAGCTCCCACACTCTGTCTTACCCCAAGTGCCATTCCCAAGGGAGGGACGGTCTCCGCCAGCATAAACTCAACCTTTTTGGTGGCCAGTGGCATCAGCAGGGCCCCGTGGGCAGATCCTCAGCTGCTACCAGCCAGCGCAGCTCTACTGGTACCAGTGATGCTGTAATGCCCACGGACAGACGTGCATCTCTAAATACAGCCACTTGGAAGGACAGTTTGGCCCAGCCTTTTAAAAACAGCTGCTCCAGATGCCGAATAATTTCTGTAGGGATGCGTACGCGCATGCGAGGAACCATCTTGCACTCCGAACCCTGTGCTTCTGGATCTGAAATTTTAGATTTAACGCCCATTTTAAATCCATTCCTGAACACCGGTCAAAGGGGAAGGAGGAAACTATTTCGGATTAAAAGGGCAACACATATGAAAAAGAAAGTCACATATGGGCAGGCTGTGATTATAGTGCTGTGTAAAATGCTGTGGAGCATTGTGTGAGGGATGCTCTGTTCTGCAAAGCGTGTTGTCTTTTTGACGAGGCATTAGGTAAGGTCCCCTATCATTATAGACTCTATGGAGTTATTCACTGGCTGAGTTACAAGCCAAATTCCCACTGGGCAATGCCTGCCTGGCCCACACACGTACCCCACCTCGCCACTCAGCTTTGTTTATCCCATTCTCCGCTCTTCGTCTTAAAAAGACCCATTGCATGGCCTCACCGGTGCAGAACAGCTATGTTTGATCTCAGACACGGCTTGGCTTCAACAGCAAGGGAAGGGACTTCCCTCCACCCTTTGGCCTCTGAAACAGCCTTTTCAAAGAAAGGTATCAGGACAATAATGTTAACTATTTTATTGTACTGGAAGTTATGATAAGGGAAAAAAATTTATACAGACTGAGTTAAAATTTTGGTCAGGCCTTATAAGACAAACTCAGTGACTTTAAAGTAATAAAACTTTATGTGGCGCTTTGCCGAAGCTGATATTCCATGCTTCAGGGATAAGTACGGATGTGCTGACAGGAACCTTGTGGCTTCCAACCCATACGATGCGGAGAGCCCTGTGGCATTTTCTGGAAAGCAACTGCTTTTTCTAAGTTAAACATTCTCATCCCCCCTCCCCAAATGGCCAGAAGACTAGCAGTGTTTCTAAGACAAGCATGCATGTTTACTTCCATGATTTTCATGCTGTCAACAGAAAATACGTGAAGTTGCAGGCAAAGTTTCCAAGAAAGCAGAGATGGAGATTTTCTTTGCTTAGATTAAATTTCCCAGTACCTTCCAGCAGTCCTTTTCCTGCCTTTGCAGGGCTCCCTCGCTCATTCGGGAGCCTGGAGATCTGAGGCCGTGACTTGACCACCGATCTGCTCAGGGACTTTGTGCATGTAGGTACTGTTGGCCAAGGAGGTACCATGTAGGTACATTTGGTCACGCAGTGCCTGCCACGACACAGCCCTGAGCTTGACGGGAGCCTCTTGGCCAGTGACTGGAAACCCTTGTAATATTTGCACTTATTTGACTATTTAATGGAGGTCATCTCCTTTTCCAGCCCAGATCTCTGTAAGAGCCAAACCTGGCCATGATGTCCATCACTGTTAATGCTGTACCAATATTAATAGCTAAGCTGTTGGTGATGGGTTCACACAACAGTGTCGTGCCCTGCTGGTTAGCCGCAGCCTGTGACTATGGCTTTAAAAATTGTGCTGATGAGGTCTTGTCTTGAGACCCTGCCGCCCACCCACTTCCATGCTGAGAGAGCCAAATAAATATTTACTACTTCTCATAATAACACCCAGCCACACTCATCCTTACCGCTGCAGAGTAGTTCATCTAATTGAAATAAGAATATAAGTAAACTGTTTGTCAAGGCAGTTTATTAGGAAAAGCATTGCTGTGTCAGGAGCTCCCTCACTGTGAGAGATGCTGTGTTGTCTCTCTTAATATTTAATGCCATTTTAATAATATTTCCCAGTTAGGGGCACAGGCTGATGCTACAGACTAAAGGCCAAGCCTGCCAAAGTGGGGAGGAAGGAACGCTCATGGACTGAGGTCAGCTCAGCTCCATTGACTTACCCACTTGGAGGCTGGGCAAAGAGCAGTCCTGCTCTTCTTCCGAGGGACTCAGCCACTCCTGGGCCCTCCTCTTGGCAACTTTATCTCAGATTTGTGGATATGGCCTTTCCTCACCCAGAAGGACACTTCAAACCTTTGGGGCCACATCCTGAGGTGGTGGAGATGAGAAACCCACACTTTTCCTTTGGCAAACCCTTTTCTCGTTGCGATGCCGCTCCAGTTGGGCTCATTAATTAGACAGTACCATAAACTACTGAATTTCTCTCAGGCTTGTGATTGCAGCTACAGCTACAGCGCTCCTACCTGTCTTTGGCAACTCTTGTTTTGGAAACCTCTAAACCTCCGGGTTGAAGTCAGAGGTGTTTTTGCTCAAGGAGTGGGGAGCAGCAGCTTAAGTATCAAAGGTCCCCGCTCGTAAAGCATCCACCGAGGCTGCCTCCACGTCGCCCTCCAGCCCTTACAGACCTGCCTTGGCTGCAGAGCTGCTGCTCAGGCGGTGCCCCGGTCCCCATGCCACCCCCCAGGACTTCTCTGGCAGTGATGCCCAGCTCAGGCTCTTCCTTGTTGTGAAAGACTCCTGGCTGAAGGACTGGGGAGTCAGAGCCTTTTGAAGCTGCTGCATAATAAGCTGTATTTTTTTTTTTTCCCCAAACATCACTAGAGAGTTCAATAATAATTACATTAACTTTATAATCAGCCTAACCAGCGTAGGCATCCACCTGGCCTACACGTAGCATTTGTGAGTAATTTTACATAAAGGGCAGGTACTTTTGAACTTAGTGCACAGGACTTGTGCACAAACAGCTATAGGAGGAGGGCCCAATTATAAATAAACCGTCCTTAGTTGTCACTTTGCTGTCTCTGACTTCCCACGCATTCAAATGGTGAGACTGATTCATTTAATCTTACTCTAAAGCAGCAAGCCACAGAGGCAGTTTCCTGGCAGTTGCTTAAAAAAGTGTAGCTGAGCTCTCTTAAATTGTCTTCCCTTGTATTATATTTAGACATTGTGATTAGAGTATCTGCCACGATATGCTTTTCCTTTAAGGCAGAAGTTCAAGCCGCTCTCTGAAAGCAAACAGAGATGCTCCTAGGAACCGAAGGGGCACGAGCGACGTGGTTTGGCATTTAGGAGCAGAGATCTCCAGCGCCGCTTGCGCTGCCGGCTCCCCCGGCGCAGCCAGCCTTATGAAACCTGAGTTTTCAAAGAAGTGCAACATTATTTACCATAATGAGACTACTGGGAAGGGTGGAGGCAGCGAAAGACTTAGCGGCTGTTTCCATGCGTTTTAGCAATATCAGCTGAGCAATTCTTATGGTTTCCCCTTCTCCCCTCCTTTCCTCTTCCCCCCTCAAACCTGGCTTTTCTTGGCAAAGGCTTGGATGCAAAATCTGGACACTCCTGTCATATGAACAACGCTTATACATGTTTATGTCACTGCAAAGCAGATTATAATGACTACACTTCATGCATTTTACTCTAATTAAGTCAGTGGCGGTTTCAACACAGATACAAACTCGATGTGCAGCTCTGCCCTTGACAATTGCATACCGAAGAGAATACCTGAAAGCTCTTGTTTTGCTAAATATGCTCTTTAATATTTTGTAATGCTCAGGTAAATACAGTCGGTGAACGCGGAGTCTTCCGCATTTCTATATTATTATGGAGGAGGTCATTAGATTGCACTGAAGGAGCTTCCCCTGTTATGTGACTTGCTTTGCTGGAGTGCTTGCCAGATTCTGAACTGCAGGTTCCAGTCCTGCTGACCACCAGCTGTGATGAGAAGACCCCCAAACTCCAGCAGACTCTCAGCCACTGGTCTGGCTGCAGGAGCTCTAGAGCAGGGTAGCAAACGGGACAAAAGGCTGGCAGGCAGGACACGGTGAAAGACCCCCTGGGCTCTGAGGTACATGGGGAGACAGGGAGGGCTCTGTGTAGAGGGGGAACAGTAGGGAGCAGATGCCATACCTCCAATGCCTTTTGCTAACCTGGAATAAATACTGCTGTGGAATTTAATGCACTGAATTGAAAGGTGAGTTTCTCCCGTGTGCCAAATGCTGTTTTTTTAGGTTGGTGCAGGATGCGTGTCTTGCTCCTCTAGCTGATCTACAGAGATCTGTAAATCTGTTATTGCTTCCAGATACCCTCATAGAAACTTGTGCTTTTAGTTTAGCATGTAGAAAACTTGAGGTCCTACACCCAGATCTTAATGTTGGTCTAAATGTGATTGGATTACCATTCTTTTAAGATCTGCTGTATTCCTTTTCTCTCAGATAATAATGTCATGCTAGAAGCTTTCCACCATCCCCGGGTCTCTAGAGAGAGTCTTGGAGACTTGAAGGTGACTTTTCTGTGAAATGGTCTCAATATAATTCCAAAAATACTTCATAATTTGGAGCCTGCTCCTCAACCTCCAGCAGAGATCAAAGGGATCCCAGAAAAAAATTAAGCACCATGCATTCCTAAGAGCTGAGCCTTTGGCTGTAATGAATCAATCAACTACCCTTTTATCAGCCAGATATAAATTGACTTGGGGCACTTCGGAGCCTAAGGCTAGTATAAGGCTGCTGGTTTAGGCTTTATTTCCATTAAAAAGTTTGACTCCAGAGGAAGACCTTTGTTTTCAAATGGTGTTTTTTCCATCTTCTTGTTATTTTCACCTTCAAGCTTGCTTGGCCAGTTGGGTATGAAAAGCTTGTTCTTGCTTCCTAGCAGCAAGATTATCTGTTGATGGTATTTATGGGGTTCTAATTACTGTCTGTCATTGGTATTTATGAGGTTTCAATTGCTACAGTACCTAGGCGCCAGGTACAATATTGTGAGATAAGCATAAATGTTATTGAACGTGGACTCTGCTCTTCCCATCCTAGCGCTTGGCCCCTTTGACTTGAATACTTTTCTTTGTACTCTCCCTCCCGCTCCTTTTCATATTTGCGAGGCATCTGAGAAAAGGTGAGTTTTGTGCTCCGCTATGAAACAACCCTGGCTTGTGAGCTCACCCGGGGGGTAGCCGGTGCCCATGGCTCCGTCTCGGACCATATTGTCCTTCTGGCCCTCATGCTGGCGGGTGACCCAAGGTACCACCACTGTGACCGGTGGCACCGGTAGCAGAGCCCACAGCAGCTTGGGTCTGCTTTGCCTGTAGCCTGCACGCCAGCTGCTGCTGAATTGTTTTCCATAGGATATTTTCCAAAACCCAGCAAACTGCGGCAACTGGGAGAGCTGAAATCAAACCAGGTGCTGCTTCCCAGCCTGTGCACAGTCACAGAAGGTGGCCCGGTCAGAGAGCGTGGAAAGCTTTGAACTCTTTGGATCAGGAGCTGCCTAGAAGCGAGCAGAGAGCCGCTGGAGCCTGGCTGGCATTGATGTGAAGAATTTCTTCTTGCTACTGGTACTAAAGAGACAGTTTGCTGCTCAGACAAACTAGAGCCTTGGACCAACATGACCACAAGCTGTGGCCAGAGACTGAGTCTCAGCCTGATTCTGAGGAAAACACATGCCTGGGACTTCCTTCCTACCACTACAGAGAAATTAAAATGATCCCACAAGAAAGTGGAGATGAGATGAAAAAAATGCAGGTCACAGTAGCAGCTAGTTCCTAAGTGGGACAGGCATAAACTTCTTTAGTGTGGATATAGAAGGGGACATATGTTGTTTCTATTATTACCTGATTATGGGAAAGCAGAGGGAAATTTGCTCACAACCTCAAGAAAGTGTTTGAAACACATTTTTAAATCATCTGAAATTAAAAAAAAAAAATTAGGAAGGAAATTGAAATGAAGTATCTGTGGAGATGTTTTTCCCTGCCCTTTGATCAGCTCTGATGGTTCTAATTGATGTCCAAGGAGAAAGCCGGATATGGCTTCGAAATGCAGAAGAAAGGGATTGCACGCTTGGTAAGCGCTGCCTGTGGGACAGCAATCCCGGGACACGCTAAAAATGCATAAATAAGGAAGGTGCCACAAACCAAGATTTATCTCCTGCTTACCCTTACAGCCATTTCCTTACCCTCAAATTTTCTGGAATGAAAAGCCGTAAGGATCAGTAATTATGCTAAGACTTTTCCTTTATGTATCACCGCGCACTCAAGACTTTCAGTCCATTCACAAAGAGCAGTGACGTGCTTGGCAGGAGCCCTTTGAAGCAGGTAGCACCGTTGCTGCCAGCTGGGTTTTGCCAGCAGAAGAGCAGTGGCGGTGGGAGGTGAAGGGACGGAGCCTGCAACGCCGGGATGCCCTCACCTTCCTCGCCCTCGCGAGTTGCTCGTGCCTCTCCTGCTTTGCCCCTGCACGGGTTCCTGGCCTCACAACCCCTCCGAGGGCAGGCTCTGTTGGGATGAGCGTGCATTGCCAGATGCTGGGGTGCACCAGGCGGACAGCGAGCGGGCACCCAGCACCCAGGGCCAACTGAGCCAGCCATCCTGCCCCTTGATTGCCCAGGGCTGCTCCACGACACCAGTAGGTTTGCAGAGAACAAGCAGGGCTGGAGTCAGGTTCCACTGACTCCCAAGGACCAGGCAGCAGCGTCCCAGGGAAAATACATGCCCGCGTAAATAAAGAGGGAAATAATTATAAATGACTGATTAACTGAGCAGAAGTAAAAACGGAAAGCAGAAGCAGGACTGAAAGACAGAAGGCAAAGAAAAGCGCCTGAGATTTTTTGTAGATGCAGAGGTTTGCATTTTGTTTCTAAAGAAAGAGGGGAAGAAATCTAAATACATAGTTAGGAAAAAAAAATCAAATGGGAAATGCGAAAAGAACCACAAGCTTTTGTGAGGAAGCCACTGAAGAGACAGAGCTATAAAAGCACAAATCCAAATATCAACCTTTGTTCCTTCAACAGTAAAAAACCAAATAATTCATTTAGTACAGAGTGAAAGTAAACTTTTGGGAAAGCACCCGAGGACAGTGCTGGGAATTGCTTACCCTGTTATTTTTGCCCCAGTCATTGGGCAGTATAAGTGAGGTAGTTATTAGAAGTGTTATTTATTCCAAGAAACATTGCATTCCTTTCTTCTCATCACTACCTTGCTTATAGTCAGGTGTATTTATTGAAATGTACTCAAAGCCCTGAGCTGCACCACCACCAGTCTCCCAGCACCAGTTATCAGAAGGTGCAGTCTCCCTGACCTGCACCACCACCAGCTCAGCCAGCCAGCAGAAGGATAAAAGGCCCCTATGCAGTGAGATACCCTTCTTCCCCATAGAATCATAGAATAGTTTGGGTTGGAAGGGACCTTTAAAGGTCATCTAGTCCAACCCCCCTGCAATGAGCAGGGACATCTTCAACTAGATCAGGTTGCTCAGAGCCCCGTCCACCCTGACCTTGACTGTGTCCAGGGATGGGGCATCTACCACCGCTCTGGGCAACCTGTCCAGTCTTTCACCACGCTCATGGTAAAAAATTTCTTCCTTATATCTAGTCTGAATCTACTGCCTTTTAGTTTAAAACCATTACCCCTTGTCCTATTGCTACAGGCCCTACTAAAAACTCTCTCTCCATCTTTCTTATAAGCCCCCTTTAAGTATTGAAAGGCCACAGTAAGGTCTCTCCGGAGCCTTCTCTTCTGCAGGCTGAACAACCCCAGCTCTCTCAGCCTTTCCTCATAGGAGAGGTGTTCCAGCCCTCTGACCATTTCTGTGGCCCTCCTCTGGACCCGCTCCAACAGGTCCATGTCTTTCCTGTGCTGAGGGCCCCAGAGCTGGAGGCAGTACTGCAGGGGGGTCTCACCAGCGCGGAGTAGAGGGGCAGAATCCCCTCCCTCGACCTGCTGGCCACGCTGCTTTTGATGCAGCCCAGGATACGGCTGGCTTTCTGGGCTGTGAGCGCACATTGCCGTCTCTTCATTCTTATTATTAAAGAAAAGCTGGAAAAAAGGATAGGCCTTATGGCACATGCCAAAAGCCAACAGCTGCCAATGACAAATCTCCCTTGGACTCAGATACAGAAGATGGTTCCTAGTCCCCTCCTAGAGGGACGTCCTACCCTGTTAAACAGTGAAGCTAGTGGTGGGTGAAACTGGGGCAAGGAGGGAAGTAGAAAGCGGCTTGTCAGGGAAGCAGGATCTCACTTACAGAGCTCCTGAACTGAAAACCCAGCCTTTAACTTTCTTCCAAAAGGCTAGATGGAAAACAAGTCTAAATATGCTTTCTTTGCTCAACATCACAAGGTACCTTCTGTACTCTGTTTTCTCATGTTTCTGGATGAAAGAAAATTCAGCAGGAAATTTATCACCAAATTAAAGTCACCGCTATCAAAATCATTCTGGATCCAAAAGAGCCGAATAAATTTGATCTTACTTGTAGAAACCTATTTTGGGCAATGATAAAGAGCCTGGACCAGCTGCTTCTCACTTAGCTCTTATGTAGGCAACACCTGCAGAGATTTCAGTCGCAGACCGGCTGAGTGAGGGCTGGCTGGGGATTTGCAGTGCCATGAGCTGAGCTGGAGACAGAGGGGCTGGTGCTTGGAGATCACACTACGTTCCTCAGCCTGGGACTCTCCAGAGACCCCAGAAGCACGGTGACCAGGCATGTGCTACCTCTTTTCCAGTCCAGTTAGGAGATAATGGGAGTGACACTGTAGAGAGAAGGTTCAGGCAATGTGATTTAAACAAAAGGAATAAAGAAAAAATCTCCTCTATGATTTTGTGGCTCTTTGAGCACGCTGGGTGGTGGGGCTGGAAGTACAGGAACACGGCCACAAACAGACTTTATTAGTTTAATAAACGAGAATGACTAGCATATTTTGACACTCCATCACTGTAACTAGCCTTTAGTGAGACAGGATCTTTGGCCAGTGCTATTTCTGAGGAGGATTTTCTTGTCCTTATGCTTGCCCTGCCTACCAGGCACGTGGGGGCTGTGCTGTTTAACCCTCCTTCTCGTCTATATTCCCCATTCCCCACAGCCCATAGGCAGTATTGTACAGCATTACTCCCCTCCCCCAAACTTTCCCTCTTTCAGTTGGTGTCACCACAAAGGAATAGATTATTACTGACGCTGATCCCAATTTAATCCTTTCAATAATCTGATTTTTCCAAGCCTATTTATATCCTTGAAATGACAGTGGGGTTTAAAGTGATACAAATACCTGAGCCTAAGCACTGGTACTATCCACACTAGCCTACTCCAGTTTTGACCCTCCAGTATAAAGTGTAACCCCAAAGATTATGTGATAAATCTCCTCCCAAGTGTTGGTAGTGCTAGGCTGGTCCTTGGTCCCTCCCTTTGATGAGCAATACTTTTCATGTTACAGGTTTACTCTGCATTACACTGGTAACAAGCTGAGGTCCCAAAAAAGTTTTAAAGCTCATATAAATGTAGAATTTCTTTTCCCCTTTGCAGATTTTTAATAACCTTCTGGTGTCTGGAAATGATCAAGAAGTAAAGCTTTCATAGCAATGTAAGAAGTATAAACCCGTTCTAGTTTGTTATTTCATCCAGCAACTTGAGAACTTTTTTTATTTTCCTGGGCTTTAAGGTGATCAGCCAATGTTTTCTCCCATTCCCAATCTCCTTAAGAAGCTTATTAATGTTTTACATTCAAAATAAAGACAAAGCAATCTGAAAACAAAGCCATCCTTAGGGCTGCATATTCTAAATGTGCTTGCTGGACTATTTCCACTATTTGTAACCAATTCATTTTAATATTGCTCCTGCTTCTTGCTAGATCTGCAGAACTTCAGTTCACACGTAGCCAAGGAGTAGTTCAACCAGCAGTCAGCAGGTTTTTGTTCATTTTTTCCCCCCACTTTTATAATTCAACACAGTGACTTGTTTATATAACCGAATCCTTTTGTTTCTCCAAAAGGGACTTGGATATTCCACTGAGTGACGACACCCATGGTAGGTGACGGTCTGTTTTTTCCAAAGCAAAGACCTCAGTTTTCAGCAGAATTTACATTCCAGTAATAAATATTTAAAGGAATTATAACGGAACTGAAGCAAAGAATGTCCCTCTGAAACACACACATACGCGTGCACACACACGTGTGCACACACACACACACACACAGTCGCTTAGTCTGGGGTCGCTGCGATGCAGATGGTGCCTCTGTTCAAACCCTGAAATATTTTGCTTTTTCCATTAGAAAACTTGGCCCCTTTGGATTTTTAATACCCCATAAAAAGCTTATAAAATGCTATTCCTTACTGTCTATGTAGCAGATCACTCAAACATCTATGTCAAAGACATTTTCTGCAGCAGGATCTCTTTCTGCCCCCAGAAAAGTGTAAGACAGAATACAAATCATGCTGATTACTTGCTGTCCTTTCTCAGGTATGAGCTTTAGGATTTTTGATCATCTGTATTTTTTCTACAACAGGCTAAAATAAGTGACACCAGTATGTCAGTTTTGGAACATACTGGGGCTACACAGGTACCTTTTGCCTTCACATGCGTAGACTATTATTAAGCAAATGAGATACTGATGTACTTTTCCATTTACAAAGCTTGTATTTGCCTCATGGGCATAACACCAGGTGATGTCTTAATTAATGATGGTGAAGATCATATATATGACATAAACAAAAGAGCTGCTTTTTAAAAACAAAAATAAAAATTCCTACTCCCTTGAGGAAGAAGGAAGAACGAACTGATTCCAAAAAGCAGAATAACGAAAACCAAAAGGCAAAAGAGGGAAGAATACGGCATAACTATTGGAGTTACCTGCAAATGTCTCCCTCTGCAAACAAGACAGTATTTATTCTGTACAGTATGTTGTATCCTGCACAGCACTTCACATTACTCATAAGATAACTGTTGGTCTTTACATTTGCATTGAACCATGCCCACATTAGCAGCACTGCATCTGTATTATCCACTGGCTGAGTATAGTGCCCATTGAGTGCTGCCTGCTGGGGAGGAATCAGAGCTTGCTGTCCCTTCTCGTGCTGTGGGCCACCTTATTTCATGAGCAGCTTCGCCATGAGGAGGCTGATGCCTGCAGAGGAGTTACCTGTGCAGAACTGACCCACTGAGATAACACAGCGTGTCGGGGGTCTGACATGTCCCTTTTCACACTGGCAGATGAGAATGCAGTGGTCAGTACCCTGCTCACCTTCATCCGCTGTGTTATCCGCATCCACAGCAATTGTGTGATGGGAACAACACACTGATGTGTGCTTATCAAGGGAAGACTGTTACCTCTGACTTTCAAGGCTTGAAACATATAGGATGGGTGGGAGCTGCAGAAGGACCTGTGTCTCATACACAATCTCACCAAAAAAGCAAGTGAAAGAGATGGAGAAATGGGTGTTGGGGGGAATAAGTCTTGGAAAGAGAGGGGCCCTAAGGCAAGAGAGTGGGAGGGGGAGGGCTACATGTTATTTTTCCATTCATTCCTGTGTCCAGGGCTAAGCAGGAAAAGAGTACTTCATCTCCATTTCCACCTCCATCTCTGGTTTTTCACCTTGGGCATCTGGTCATTCTTAGCTCAGTAGGTTTGATTTGCTGACCTGACATGAACATATCCATCTTTCATGTTGATCCTGGCTTAAACTCAGCAGAAACAGAAATAAGAGTGGAAAATAACCTAGCTGGCCACTACACAATGACACTGAACCAGTTTAGGAGAAACGGAAGGTGAGCACAGGTATGTGGAAGGTCTCCAGCTACTCAAGTTGGTCCACAGCAAAAGGGTGGGTGGGTGTCTGTGGACATGTGAGCATGGACATGCATGCACCAGTGGAGAAGCAGGGATAAAGGCTTGTACACTCATCAATGCTCCTTGCTGTGTTCAGCTTTCTGCAGGCACCACTGCAAGGAGGCAGCCCTGGGAGAGGTTTACCTTCATCTCTAGAGAGTTTTGGGATGGATCCTCCGGCCAGGGGATGAAAGGAGAAAGACCTCCTGCAAGAAAGGTGAGACCCCTCCAGGGCAGGGGCAGGGCAGGAGAAGCTCCTCCGTGGAGAGGGGCAGGCATGGATGGAGGCAGGAGGGCCTCCTGCTCCTGCAGCTCGCTCTTCCCATGCCATCCCTGCTCCATCTGCTGGCAAGAACAATGCGGAGCCTCCTGCATTGTTCTTGCCCGCCGGGATCCAGCTCCTCCTGCGGCTTCCCCAGCCCAGGTTCCCTCCGTGGCCTCATTTCATCTGCCACAGGGGCCAAGGGTGGGAAGAGCAGAACCTTCCCCAGGCAGAGGAGGGAGAACAACCCTTCCTCTGGGGTCACAGGATGAGGAACTGCCCTCCCATGAGCTTCCCTCTACTTTTGCTTCTAACGTGTCATCAAGGTTACAGAGGAGCAAATTAAGTATTGTGCACACTGCACGTTCACCCTCTGATCTACTGGTCGGGAACCTGATTTCGGTGCTCACTTGTGGTCAGTCAAGCCCCAGCGAAAATGCCCTGCAAATCCCCCGAGGCTGCGTGGCAGCGTGGGATACTGCTGGGGAAGGGGTGAGATGGCAACAGCAGCTCCTGTCTCGGCAAGTGCCCAGGAAACCAGGGTGCAGCTGGGAAAGGTATTCAGGGGAAACATGAGCACTTCGGCTCTCTGGTTTGCTGCTCAGCACTTTGCAAGGTTATTGTTTTGGCTTTACCTCCATTTTTCCCTTGCCTACTAGGTGTTTAAGAGAACGTGCTGAGGAAAGCTCTGGTCTTTTCAAAATCCAGAAGCAACACGGAAAGCATTTGCCATGTACAAATGGCATTGCAAACTTGACTCACTCTGTGCGAGGAGACACAGGCTGGAGCCCCAGTGCGGTGCTGTGCTGTGCTGTGCTGTGCAGGGGTTTTAAGAAAGCTCCCCTGTGAAAGGCGGTGGGATTTTTAGCTCTGGCACTGTTGACACTAAATCGTTTTTCCTCGTCCTGCCTTCTGCTATTGGGAAATCATCTGCACCTGGATTTTGCTTCTCTTTTCCATATGGGAAAAGCATCATGTTCATCCTCCTGCGGTCCTTACAGATGGCATCTCTTTCAGCTCCGCGTTAGAGGCGGTCAGGTGAATAGGGTGGGCTGAGGTTCCCCACATCAGCCATTCCCTCGGGGAGGGAAGAAGGGCAGCCAGTGTCAGACCGATGTTTACAGAAAGTTCAGTCTCCAGTGGATTTCCCTACTCCAACAAAACAATAGGAGGGTCTGGTGCTATATTATCCATGCTTCCTCTTTATTCAGATTTTATCTGTGAATTCTTGCAAATAATGGATGACTGAGACCATTATTGTTCTGGGAAATAGGAAGATGAAAACATTAGACAGACCTTAGCAATTTCAATGGACTTATTCATGGTGTATTTAGTTATGCAAGTCTTTGCAGAGTCAGGAACTAACAAAATACCTGTTGGAATAAGTAATAATCCTGTGTGTTCACAAAAGCAGCTATCTTACAGCTCAGTTTTAATAAGAGATACTGCTTCAGTCAACCACATGCTACAGAGTTCAGAACAAAAAAAGAAAACAAGCATAGCTCCACTCTTAATGCCACAAGATCTCAGGGAAGCAATCCATTCCAGCTCTTCTATGTCTCTGCTTTAATACAGGCATTCTCGATGTAAATTGCATGCCAGTGATTAATAGATCTTCTATCAATTGAACTTGAACTGAAGTCAAAAGAACATACTATTTCTTTTTTTTTTTTTTCTTTTCTAAACCTGCATTAAAAAAGATTATTCAGAAATCTTGGAATGAAAAGTGCTAGGTCAAAACTCACATTTTTCTAGCAAGTCTATGAAAACCTACTTTTAAAAGTCACATACTGTAGAATCTCAATTATCCTGGAAGGCTTATCCAGGTTATGGCTTAAGTATGCTATTCATGTGCTGCCAGCTTGTTCTAGAAGTATAAGATGGGCTGTAGTGCCTTGCAAAGCAGCTAAACTCTTCCCTGGGCCAGACGGAGTCCAGAAGCAGTTCAATGGTTTGACTCGAGCGACGAAGTCCTGCAGCCGCCCGCCAGCCCCGCGCAGAGCTGGGCTGTGCCTCAGCGCTACAAGCCACGGAGCCGTGTGGGTCCTCTGCAGTTCTGGCAGGACTCTGTGTCTGCCTCCGCATCACGTCCCGAGCTCTGGGAAGTCTTCTTCATTTAGGAACATTGCCATATGACTGCACAGAGCCAGCTTTGGCATGGTGCTGTGTGGAAGCTAAGAAGTCTTCATGGGTACCACCTGTCTGTCTGTGGACTAAAACCTCCTGCATAGCTCATGTATTATTATTTTCCATTATCTAGGACCTTTCCTTCTCCTCCTCTTCACCTCAGGTAAAGGGGACCTATTTGTATATCCGTGAGCTTAATACATACTGGGCTTGGAAGAACTTCTCTGGCTCATTGTACATTAACATTGTTCACATTTTTGATGCATATGCAATTAATAAAATTTGGGCAAAACTTTAAAGCTTTGACTATACTCTGGACAGATTATGAATTTTGTGTTCTCCATGAAGTATCGTTAAAACTTGCTACCCACAAGAACTAATTACTAAGAGGAGATTTTACTCTGAAAGGAGAGCTTTCTCTCCTCTGCACAGCCTTCCTCTCGGTGTTACAAAAACAAACATTCCCAGTCAGTCAAATAGGGCCATGCTCCCAAAGGTTTTTTTGTGGGTCTTGTGGCATTTGGTGTTCCTATTGATCTTCCAAATTTGGGACAGCAGTTATTGTGTGAGAAACTTCACTTCTAGTTTCCAAAAGAAAACGCCTAGCTTTTGGGAAGAGATGCCCCAGGTAAAAAGGTAAAGACAAGGTAAAAAAGAACATGCAGTTTAGGCTCACCTTGCACAAGTCCATCAATTCAGGCACAGGTAGCTTGTGAACTGAAAGCCCGAATGTTGCAAACTAATTCAGAATAAAGCAGTATTAGTGTGAAATACATGTCCAGCACAGGGGAGGGGAGTTATGCAGGTGAAGCTACTCTGCAGCAACTCCCAATGTGGATAAGCCCTTAATTACTTCTAAAACCTCACCACTACTAAGCCACGCTTATAATTTCTAGAGGCCTCGAGTTTCTGCAGCAACTGGAGTATGAGATTCAATTGCATTCACTTCAGTGGAGGATACAGTTAAGTATGGGCACATTTGTAGGCTTGACGCCAGTCATTAACTAATTGGTATATGGGAACATTTACGTTTTTCCCATCTGATTTTGCAAAGTTGTTTGGCAATACTTGCTTATGAGCCTTTTTTCACGTCTTTCCCCCCTCCCTTCCCAGCAAACCAGCCCCCCACAGAATCAGAAAGAGCATTGCCACTACACTAACTTCCCATTTTCCCCTTACCGTAACAAAAATATTTGCTGAGTTTTACTTTTTCATACATACATACATACATACACATACATATACACGGTTTTGGTTGTTTTTCTTTTTAAAACAATAGGTTTCAGAGTGTGTGTTTCCTTCGCAGCCGTGCAAAGCCTCCCTTCCCGCCAAGGGCATGTCAGCGGGAGTGGCGGCGGGGGTGTGGGGTGTGTGGCGCTGCCCCTGAGGAACTACAACCCCCAGAGTGCGTGGCGAGGGGCAGCCGGGAGGGAGAAGGGCAGGGAGGCCCGGGGCCTTCTGGGAGTTGTAGTCCCGCGGCCTCTGCCTGGCTGCTGGGCCGAGGGCAGCTTTCCAAGCACCTGTCTGGTTCGTGGGAGGCAGCGATGACTCCGCTCCCCACTGCTCCCCTCGGGGTGTTGCAGTGCAGCTGCCTGCTGGCAGCCCAACCAGGAACCAGTGGAGGAGGCATGGGAGAAACGGCAAGGTAAGGATCTCCTAGTATTTGCTGTGGAGTTGGCGGAGGAGAGGGGCTGTAAATCCTGTTTGCCCCCGCCTTGGTCCTCCTCGCCCCGTGCTTTTGGCTGGGAGGTTTTGCCATGTCGCTCCCGTGGCACATCGCTGGGCGAGTCATCTGGATTTGGGTTGGCTGGCGGAAATGTCTGCAGCATTAGCACGTGGGACCGGCCATGTAGGGATGTCATTCTCCCTTGCAGCTGTGGTTAGAAGTGTGGCTGTTGGCTCCTTTATGTAAAGGTTAGCAGGAATAAATGATCGTTCAATCTTAGAAGAAGGTGGGGGAGGGAATCCCACTCCCTATAGGGACTGGAAATCTTTCTCTAGTGAATAAGGGTCTTATCCAGCTTCTTGCTGAATTTAAGCTTGCTTTTTTAATTCTTTTTTTTTCCTTTTAAGTTGACTTTCTAGGTCTTAGTAGAGAGAAATAGCCAAATACAAATTTTGCATAAGTGGCTGCAACAGCCTTTGCCTGCGTACGTTTCCTTGTTCCAGCATTTCTGCTGTTTGCTGAACTGGAGGCAACTGAAAGTCTCAGGCTGTGCAGATCACTAGGGTGAAAATCCTTGGAAATGCTTCAGTTTCATGCTGCTGCTTAATAAAACAGAGCAGCGGTCAGGATTGTGCAGGGAGGAGAAACGGCTTTGTGTACTTCATGGGTCAGGTAAAACACTCCTGAACATTTTGGCTGTGATCCTCTAACAAGTAGCTGCCTGGGATCCTGTTGGTACTTACACCTGAGTGTAAATTTGCCAGAGAGTTTTGGGAAATACTTTGCACGAGGATGCTCTGTGGGCCTTCCAAGGCTGAACGTACATCACATGGTGATCCCCAATGCATAGGGACTGGGTTCAATGACACAGTTATACCCTGGTGGTCCTTTCCTACAAGTAGTTTACTAATTATGCTGAAGACTGCAGATTTGCTATATGTACTACTTACAGTCAGTGACACTGGTTCTCAGCTACTGCTTCTGGGGTGGGACAGCAAGCATTGGGCACACTGAAGACTGCAGGAGCAGAGTAGAACTTTTTAGCTAAGGCTACTGATGCAAGACCCTATTTAAATGAAAAAAGTGGAAGCACAGACAGGAGTCAGTCCTAGTAAAGGTCTCACCCAAGAGAAGACGCGAAAGGCAGTTCTCAGTTCTGCTGGGAATTGTGTTGCCCTTTTAATGGTAATAAAGTAGCTTTGCCATTAATCTCCGCAGACGCTGCCAAATGCTGAACAGGTCTGGACAACGAGGCAATTCCCATCCTGCTCAGAGACTTGGCACTGCTGGGTCAACTTGGAGGTATGGCTCTTGGGCGTGTTGAGTTGTGCCCCGTGGGCACCAGGGCTGCTGTCGTATGGAAAGGCAGAAATCAGAAAGCTAACAAGCAGGTGTTCTTCACGAATCAAACACACAGAAATGTTAAACACAGTGCCCTCGAATGGTTACCCACAAGGAGGGGATATACATCTAAAATGAGGATGCTATAGCTAATGTTAGAGGTGTTGGTAAGAATTGCTAAACTTTCTGTGAACTAATCCATCACCTTAAAAAAATGCAGCTGCTGTAGTGGGGAGGGCTTGTGGGCTGCTTTTCATGTGAAGTTTTTCATACACCTCATAGACTTCTGGCATATCTGATGTTCTCCCTGTTTACAGTACTAGAGACACTGCTAATATGTAGGTAATAGAAAATAATTTACGGGGGCAGTGGCACTGAACCTGAAAACATTCCCTACACATTTAAGAAACTTTCCCAAATGTGAGCAGCACTAACATAAAAAACGGGGGACCATATCTGCATGCAGCCTCACTGAGTTCTGGGTATTTCCCTGTACACTGACACCATGCGCGCCAGCTTAACTCAGGCGATGACAGCCACTGCAGGACTGGCAGCTCTGTCTCCAGAGCAGTGGCATGGCCAAGGATGCCACCGAAACCCTGGGGCAGGGCAGGGCAGGTGCCCAAGGAGGAGGATGGTGGTGGTGGGACCTCCTGTTGCACCGAGCCCCGTGTGGGCAGCAGCAGCGGTGGGTGCCTCTCCCCGCTCCCTCCTGGAGGTGAGGGCTGTGCCAGCAAAATGCATGGATCTCCCTGCTCCACATTTCCCCATCTGCCAGTTGGGCTGCAATGTCTAAAACAGGCATGGATTTTCCTGTTTACGCAACATCAGCATACCTCCCAAAAAGCAGTTGTGTCGGTTTTGTTTTCCTTTCCTCATACATATCAGAAGTCAAAGAGCGTGATGTGGCTAATGGGATTGTATTGACCCTCTGCCGTTGCTATTAATATCTGAAGAAATTCTGAAATGCCACAGCCCCAATGATAGTACAGTTGCCTGCCTGTCTTTCTCTTGCCAAACAGATTGGGGTCTTTTTACATTAGCAAGTCCAGTAATTGCTAGCTCAAATTTTGCTCCTTGGTAGTGTTAAGAAGCTAGGGACCAGATTACAGATAGAAGAGAATATATAGAGAATATCCATTTTTGCAATGGATAGCAAGTTGATTTGCAATGTCATTTGAACAGTATCTAAATAGCCAATTCTTTTTTTTTAAAAAAAAGGAGGCTGAAGGGGTTTGAGGGGGGTCGTGTCTTTTTCTTGCTGACCGTAGAAACGTAACCCACCCTTTTAAAAAAAGTGCATTCAGAATCCAGCCCTGGTGCACAGGCTACTAAATTTCAATTGGTGTTTTTATGTCATTATTGCAATTGCAGTAACTCTATAAAAGACAAGACAAAAGGTTGCTCTTTCCACTTTGAGCTCTTTCCATCCTCCACTTTTACAGCAAAGGTTACCCTGAGCAATGTGTACTTCTGTCTGTTCTAAGTGTAGAAATACATATTATTCATACCTTGTCAATGTATATGCTGGAAAACAGAAGCTGAATTTATAGCTATATTTCCTCTTTGCCAGGGCTTTTAGAGTTGAGTGTTTCAGTGTTTCCATTATAAACCCCTGTTTTCTGAGGTTTATAACAGTCTTGAAGAGCGTAGCGGTCTTGAACCATAATAGAAAGCGTGTAATGTTGCATTTACAATACAGCTGTAACTGCACATTAAGGAGTGTAATCTTCTCAGTGTACCCACAATGCTCCAATAAGGTTAATTGGAGTTACATATACTAACAGAAAAACAATATTTTACCCTTGGAGTTGGTGCTCTCCATCCAGAGAACTGAGAGCACCACACAGGGACAGAGTGCATCAATGATCTGGACGAGGGGATCGAGTGTGCCCTCAGTAAGTTTACAGATGATGCCAAGTTGTGCGGGAGCGTTGATCTGCTTGAGGGTAGGAAGGCTCTGCAGAGGGACCTGGACAGGCTGGATCGATGGGCTGAGGTCACTTGTATGGGGTTCAACAAGGCCAAGTGCCAGGTCCTGCACTGGGTCACAACAACCCCATGCAACGCTGCAGGCTTGGGGAAGAGTGGCTGGAAAGCTGCCCAGTGGAAAAGGACCTGGGGGTGCTGGTTGACAGCTGCCTGAATATGAGCCAGCAGTGTGCCCAGGTGGCCAAGAAAGCCAACAGCATCCTGGCTTGTATCAGGAATAGTGTGGCCAGCAGGACTAGGGAAGTGATCGTGCTCCTGTACTCGGCACCTCGAATACTGTGTTCAGTTTTGGGCCCCTCACTACAAGAGAGACATTGAGGTGCTGGAGCGTGTCCAGAGAAGGGCAACGAAGCTGGTGAAGGGTCTGGAGCACAAGTCTTACGAGGAGCAGCTGAGGGAGCTGGGACTGTTTAGCCTGGAGAAGTGGAGGCTGAGGGGAGACCTTATGGCTCTCTACAACTGCCTGAAAGGAGGTTGTAGAGAGGTGGGGGTCGGTCTCTTCTCCCAGGTAACGAGTGATAGGACGAGAGGAAATGGCCTCAAGTTGCATCAAGAGAGACTTAGATTGGATATTAGGAATAATTTCTTTACTGAAAGGGTGGTCAAGCATTGGAACAGGCTGCCCAGAGATGTGGTTGAGTCACCATCCTTGGGGGAGTTCAAAAAACGTGTAGATGTTGTGCTTCGGAACATGGTTTAGTAGGCATGGAGGTGTTGGGTTGATGGTTGGACTAGATGATCCTAGAGGTCTTTTCCAACCTTAATGATTCTATGATTCTACCTGCACCAGCCTTACAAAAATGCCATTCCTTGCTACACCATTAAAATACCCATGTGCATCTGCAAAGGCCCCTCTCAGCACCGGCTTCCCTTGTTTGATGCCTCACTGCTTTACAGACTTGACCAAGGGAAACCAAGGCAAAGGTGACTGGAAGAAACTGTATTTTATCAAATGTATGGTGAGGCTTTTGTCCTGTGCGGTGTCTGTGCTGTTTCTGCCCCCGGCTTCTAGTCTTGCGTAAATATAGGTCCCATCTGAAACCCCAGTCTCTTCTTCATTTCCAGTCAGCTTACTCCATCGGGCATCTTGCATTCATGTGTCACTTTGCTTACGAATATAAGGTAAATGAATTACAGTTCATCATAACATCCCACTGTCCCTGGGCTGTCTGAAGTAGTCCCAGCTCCTTTGCCATGCATCTGCGTAGTTGCTGGCTTCTCTAGTTAGCCTGAACTGCCACAGACAGAGCAGGGGATCTTAAGAGGAAAGTACCCCATACATTGGGGTACCTGTCCGGCAGGTCTGGCTGTCTAAGCTGCATCTCTTCCAATGCACCTAGTTTACATTTTTGTTGATAGCTGTAGGACTCTGTGCTGGGCCAGAGATCCCATCATGCCAGTTCGGTTGCTGTGTGAGTGTAACCGTCGGAGTTGGGCGAGTGGGAAGGGTCTGCAGGTAGCGGTGTTCTGAGTTAAAATGAATACTTTAAAATGGATGGTGAGGAAGAAGAGCTGAAGTTAAAAGTGGACAGTTGCCAGGGCTGCTGGCCATGCTCATACTAGAGCTGATTTATCATTGCAATTGCTCACTTGAGCTTGTTGGACTTAATTGGCTGAAGGTAAAGAAAGCAGCAGCATGTTCAGAGTAGAAAGAAACTTCTAAGAATTGTTTAACCCCTCCTTCCCCCCGCCCCCGAGACTCTTGGAGCTTGAAGACTTTGTTAGGCTCTGTGGCCTCTCAAAGAGGTCCTCTCAGATTGTCACAGAGCCATGGTTTTCCACGAACCTTAGCTCTGATCAGCAGCCAGTAAAAGGATAAAGCATGATGGCTAAAAGTTTTGTTCCATGAAGTTTGTTTTTTTTTTTATTTCAGTGAAACTGAGAAGGATACATATTTCATTTTTTCACTAGCCCAGCCACAGTCTAAGGTTGTGCTTATCTGCCACTTGGTAGAAGGCAGCAGAAGGTAGGAAGGAGGTAGGAGGCTGGACTCACCGTGAACCTTAAGCGCAGATCCCATCTACGTTTCAGTCTGAGGGAGCAAGTTAACATGGGTGTCAGCAGGGTTGAAATCTTGTTGAGACTAAGTTCTTCTTGCTGTTTCAACTCGTATGTCACATTATTTAGTCTTCCACTTAACCTCTCTTCCCATGGCTAACAGGTCAGCTTATTGGGTTCATGCCCTTTTGCAAGTATTGCTAACCTCAGGCATTCAGAAATCACAAATTTACTCTCAGATTCATGAGACTTCAGGAAAAACATGCATTTTTTTAACTGAGCAATTAAAATAGTTGAATTAGTATGTTAGCCCTGATCCTTTGAGTTTCACAGCCTGAGAACATTTTTTTCCTTGCTTTGAGGGCTTGACTGTCTTTGCCCCCAGTAAAACCTGTATTTGTCACAATTGCACAAATGAAGAACTAGTGCTTTAGCAAAAACCTGAACTAAGCCAAGACTTGCAGTAAGAACTTGAGATTTGGAAATGCTGGTTTTGTGATTGTGTAAGTTTGTTTTTTCACTTTTTCTTTTTTCTGCCCCCTCACCAGTTATGCATGTCCATGTTACAACATATCTGCTGAGAATGAGAATGCTGACGGGATTTCTGATTTGGTGAATTAGTGTGCAAGGGGTCAGCAGAAAGGACTGCAGCAAAAAAGCAATGAATGGGAGAGCACAAAAGGCTGAACTAGAGTAAAGCCATTCGTATGTTACATGTGCTCTTCTGCAGCATGTAAGGGGCTGCAATTTGCATGTTAGTTATCTGTGCTCCCTTTCATACCAGTAAGAAGGCTTTTGGGAATATTAGGCATGATCTACCAAGAATTATTCATCATGTGACGCATAAATTTAGGCAGTGAATATCCCCCCGATAGGGGCATGAGTAAAGATAAGGCTTTGCAATGTATTTTATATTGCTCCTAGATTTGCCCCACAGTGTGAAGTTATTATATGTCTTCCTGTCACAGCTCTGTGTGCTCCAGTGCACCATACATTTTGTGTTCTTACTGCCATCTGAAAGTATCCAGCATGATTGTTCACACTGCAGTTATTGTCATTTTGAAATATTTATCATGGGGAACATTTTCAAAGGCAAGAGAGGCAACAGGGCACCAACCTCCCCCCGCCTGTCTACAGGAGTCAAAGCAGCATTACCAAACCCTGTACCTGGTGTTCTCCAGGAGAACTTGTCCCGTGAAGGGATGTTTTTGCAGCCTAAAAGAGAGACTATGTGAATGCCACTAAAGAATTGCTGAAGAACTGGCATTGGTCCTCAGTGATTGAACTGCCAGGTTGAGTCTCTGCAGTTGTACTGCCTTTCTACATGTGGATGTAGACTAATCACTTCTGGGCTTCTTGAAGTATAAAAATCATTCCCATGGCAATAGTATTAGTCTGACTTGCTTGATTTTGACCTTTCTTTTTCCTTTGTGCCAGCTTACCACCTCTTCTGTGCTGAGACTAGATAGTGGCAGTACCCAAGTTGTAATGCCTGTCCTGGTTTTGGCATGTTTGTATTGTCTAATCCATTGTACATTCTTTTGCTCTTTCTTTTTGCTTTCTTATTCATCTCGGAGGGATAATTGCCTCCAGTCCCTCTGATTTTAGACAGTTAGAGATAAAGCATAAAGGCAGAGCTGATACTGCCCGCAGTTCCCAGATGAGACCTGATTCTACCATTCTTGGTCAGCCTAAGGGCCATAACTCATGGGAGTGTTCTCTGTTCACATCTGTGGGGCTTCTTCTGGAAACACGTGCTATTTGAAAAAATAGTGGTGGGCCTCAGGTGAAGAATGCTTCTTTACCTCATCTGAGGTTCAACGTTTTTGTGATTTTCGGTGCCTTCCCCCTTTTGTCATTTTGAGTTTTGTCAGGGTATTGACAAATGCATTGTATTAGTGAATTTACTCTTTCAAATACCCTGCTCCCTTGTCTCTGTCATTACCTATTTTTTACCTGTTCCAGGCCTTAGTACTGAGCCTGTCAGGTCCCTGAGGGCACCAATAGATCTTAATTGTCCTGATTGGCCTCACGTGAGACCCCCCACCTACAGACTCTGCCCATGGGCCCCCCAGGAACCCCCCATCTGCCCCAGGAACCCCATTGAAGGTTGGGTCTGGGGCTTCAGTTGCTGACTTGACCCCCTGGGTGGCCCCTGGTCCCGGCTCACCCCTTGCTGTGCTGATGGACCCTGTTACCTGCCTTCTACGTTCAGCCTGGTGGGCTTGTACCCCTTGGTGAGGGCTGGTCTATGTGGGGCTTCCCCTCAGCTCCCATCCCATCCCATCCCATCCCATCCCATCCCATCCCATCCCATCCCCCCTCCTGGCCCTGGCAGCCCATCTCCAGGGCACGTGTGCAGGCTGCTGATAGTCTGTATCAGCAATCTGATGCTTTTGAAAGAGGTACTGAGCAGCATGTTCATCCAGCTTTTGGGTTGTCCTTTTCACAAGCAGAATGCAGGGCGGATGGCCGCGGCTGTCCTCCTGTGACAGGGTGGTCAGATCTGCCTCTTCTTGGCTGCTGTTCTCCCCTTTGTCCTTTCTATTTGTTCTTCGACTCCCTTTCTCCCATTAGGGCAACTCGAAGGATGCAATGGCCAGGGTTTCTCCAGCTGGCAATCCAGGAGCCATTGCACTGCTCTGTGCAACGCTGATTGCTGTAGCTAATTGCCTCCAAGGCGGCTGCCCTGCTTTTAAGGAAGCTGTGTGTAATCTTTCTCTAAAGAAATCTCTTTGTATCATATTGAAAGGATTCCACAATAAAATTATTGAACTGCAAACTGGAGAGGTAAGGTGGGGAATGTAGTAGCTACAGAATGCACACTGAGCTCTCAAAATATTTCCGTTAATTGGGGAAAACCAGCATTCTGCATCTTCCTATTTGCAAAGTGCAGAAAAGGACTGGGCTTTATATGTTTTGGTGTCAATCCCACAAGCTAATGGATGAAAGAGAAGTTGATAAGCACAGTTTAGTTAATTAAGTTATAGAACAAGGTGCTTCTGTTTTGTTTTTCACAGCTCTTTTGACCTGTGGTCCAGAACTGAAACACAGTTTGGAGAATTCAAGCCTTGAGTTTGCTATCTAGAGTAGCTTTTCAGTCAAACAAAGAAGCTTAGGTTTTTTTCATGGTGTTTAAAAACTGAACTTCACAGAAGAAATTACAACTTACTGGTCCTTACCATGATATTGTTACAAAGGCAAACATTTATACGGCTCTCTGCAACTGCAAGACTAGTCTAGGCAGGGTTCTTTGGCTTTTGCTGTCAATGTGGAGCTATTGATCCATGAACATAAATCCTTACTTATCTCCAGTCAAGTTTATAGGACAATGAAATTATAGGATTGCTTGAATCAATCAATGTTTCTAAAGCAAGCTATAGAAATATAAACAAGTTACCGATTATTTAATAAAGTCAATTTGCTTAGAAATGCCTGGCCATGGGCAGCAGATGTTACATTAATTTCTGCTTTCTCTGGAATTTCACCGGGGTTGCAAGATCTTAATGTCACTATTAGCAAAGGTAACTTTATTTTAGAAACTCATTCCGAGCTCTCACAGCAAGAGGAAGAAGCTGTCATTCCTTTTGACCACAAAATCTGTGCTATTTCTAAGTGGAGTTCTTTGAAATAACTAGGATATCTCACAGCTTGTTGCTTTAGAGGGGACTTAGTACAGCGGCACTACATTTAGTTAGCATAATGAGTTTTTTAGCCCCTGTGATATTGACTGAGTTTGAAGTACCATAACTTTTAGTCAGCTAAGATTAAATTTGTTAGTGAAGTACAAGTTTGCATAATATTTTAGCTTGCCTAGAATTTTAAGCTGGGTGCCTGTTTTCTGAGAAGCATTTAGGTTAATATAACCAGGTTCTGACTTGGGGAAACAATTTAAGTATAAAAGTGTGTCTTTCTGTTTCTCAGTAGGAAGTGTCATGAAAGTGGCTTCCTCAGCGTGGTTTCACAGTTACTGTGTTTGCCTTTTGAGATCCAGTTCATTGGAGTGATTTTATTCAAGGTGGTTCAAGAATTTTCCATGAGCCCATGGTGTCCTTTTGGTGCTCCCATCCGTTTTGAATGCAGAGCAGGATCTTTACAAGTGGACTCGGATGCCTCAGTGGTCTGTGTGTTGAGTAGTTTGCCATAGTTTATCATGCAGGAGTACAAAATCATCTGATTAATCTGCTTGGTCAGTCCTTGAACAGAATAGTAATAATGAAGTCATAGACAGCCACTGTAAATCCCTCTATTCCAATACAGTAATGTTCCCAGTACTTTGGCTATTAAGGTTGTTTTAAATATAAAAAATGTCTCTGTGAAATGTGCCTTTGATCTTTTTGATTGGTCTACCTTAAAGATGTTAAGAATTCATTTTGGCTTTGGAAAGGTTTTTGTCTTTAAGATAAATTAATATCATATATACTTACACAGTTTTGTACATGGGCTTTGTTAAAGCTTACACATAAACTAGTCTCTGATTAATCTCATGGTTTTTTTAAGCTGTTCTGTGGTATGTCATTTGCAGTATTTTGTGGCTAAGCTGTCTGTATAACAGAGTTTCCTTCACCTGAAGACTACAAATTTCTATAGAGAAGAACTGCTATAAAATTAAAACTTAACACCTTTCAGACTTCCTTCATCTATCGTAAAGTTGGTGCGGCTCAGCCTTAATTAGATTATTATAGACCTAAAATGTACGAGGTAGAATAGCATGAGAGGAGTTGAATTTGGTCATTAGCAGGAGTTCGTGGTTAGTCTAGCCGGTTAGTCATTAGCCTCTGAAATACATGAGACTACATTTTCCATTTGATATGCTTTGAAGACAGGTCAAAATCCTTAACGTGATTTAGGTCTACTGAGAAGGTCTATAATCCTGCTTTTTAATAAGCTTTATAGTTCATGTCTGAATGATACTTGTGTATGTCAAGCATTGCTGAGGCTCATTGCCACACTTTTATTCATTCTGAAGTTGAAATGCATTGTTTTGGAAAAGCATTTACAGAAAATAGTCCTGGAGTTATAGCAGACAGAGCTTTAAGGCATGAAGGCTTCCTGGACAACCTGGATTGTCTGTGTGCCGGGGTTTTTTTTTTCATTGGAGGAACACTTCAACTTCTCACACTTTGAATGCTATAATGTACTTCCCTTTTTTAATATTTACTGTTGCAAATGTCTGGGCAAGCTGAAGCTCTGGCTGTTTGGGATTGAACTGCTTCTGTCTTGTAGGTCTGCCATTTGCTGGGCAGCTCCAAGGCTGCAGTTACGGCAGTGCTGGGGATTGAAGGATGAGATGCGTGTCTTGAGTTTAAGTAAGTTTGTGTTGCGCGTGGTTTTTTGTTGTTGTTGAAGTTTGTGTTGAACAAGGTGGTGATCTGTGGATTTTACTTGCTGTGGAAGAGAAGAGCTTGGATGGCACTGCATCAAGGAGCTGTGAACCTTGGTAGATGCAATCTTGAGTGAAGCCTTGTGGAGGCAAACACAGACGGTGCTGCTGACTCATAGCAGTCTGACAGGAAAAGGCTCTCTTCCACTTCTGCTTGTCTCTGGCTTCCTCCAGCATGCAGTTAGTGAGGACTTCGCATCTGTCTCCGTAGTTCTTTGATACCATTATCATAATCAGCCTGACCAGCTTGGCTCCACAAAAAGAACTGGGAGGCTGGTGAAAAACATCTGTGCTATTAACTAGTTAATTAGGATGGTGTTTCTCATGTAAAGGACCTGTAAAGAAAGAGGCGACACTGGACAAAGAAGTGATAAACAGCCTGTTTTCATTGCTGACTCCTTCCCCCACCTACCCCGCAAAGCATCACATGGATTTTTGTGACCCTTCACGGAGCTGAGGTCCTTAACGCTGAGATGGTAACTGCGAGCGTGTGGGTCTGCAGTGAGGAGTGCTGCAGGTGGGTTTAGAGTCGACGCTGTGTGCCGCCCTTCTTAATGCTTGGAGGTGCCAGAGTTAAAACCCTCCACCAAGAAACAGGTGCTGAGGCTTAAAAAACAAAACAAAAAGAAAACCCCAGCATCAACAACAGAAAAGGATGGCTGTTGTTGTTGGGAGCTTGATTATGTGTTCTCTTCCAAATTGGAGGCTGATGTGAGAGCCTGTTTTCTTTCATAATGTGTGTGTTTAAGAACTATTCATCCCACCTACCTCCCAGTGTGACTGGGAAAAGGCTCCAGTATACTTCTTAAAAAATAAGTGAGGTCTGTACTTGACTCTGTGTTTGGTGATAGGAGTTTTGCCGTTGACTTTAATAGGAGGGCATCAGTCCTCTATGTGCAGATAAATATGTCCTTTATTTAAAAAGCCAAGTAAATTAAAGCACAGTGAAGTCAAAATATTATTTCTTACCTTCTACACTTGTGGTGATTGGGTTTCTTTTTCGAAGAGACTTTAATGCATATGGATATTTGATTTTTATTTTTTTTCTTAAAGTCCCGCAGGATCAGTTGCTGGTTGGGACTGGCTTGTGCCCATGATGAATTCCTTGCGTTGCTGGTCTTGAATCTTGCTGCAGTTGTTCTTGGAGAACTTGGCAGCAGCAGCAAACCGTCAGACCTGTTATTGACCCAGAATAGCAATAGCATTGTTAATACAATAAGCAAGGTTTTCTGTGAACTCCCGTGCTATTCTGTGGAGCTGATGAGCTGGTTAACACCTTTTACTTATTCTGTAAGGATCTGAGGCTGGAAGAGAATTAATGCAGTTGTGAAGCACAGAGAACCAAAATAGCTGTGATTCAGTTAGAGTAGAGCCAAATCTTCTTAAAATTAAACTCCATTGTGTTAGAGACTTTACTTTTTTGATACCTATATTATTAACTTCTCTGATAAGAGCTGAAAATGTAATACAGTGATATTGGAGAAGCCTTGCACATTAAATCTAAGCTATTATCTTGGGGTTGTATGAGAAGAAACCACTCTTCATCTGGTGTGTTATGGGAATCAGGTGTTGCAGAATTTCTGTTTCTCAAGATTACCATGTAATTCACAAACCTAGTTTTTTGGGTAGTTTTGATTTCCATAGCTTTCAAATAGGTTGTATGGAATAGGTGGGAACAGTACATATATGGGTATTTCTAGTTTCATAAGTAACAAATGATACTGGATAGTTAGGGGAATTTTGTCATGGGCAAGAGTGTTTACTTGCAAGCTGCTGCTGTTGTAATCCTAAAGATTTTTTTTATAATGGTATTTGGTGACTTTGAGCATAACACGTTGATGGTCTTCTCTCGTAGAAGTTCTTCAAGGTTTGCTTTCTGGTTGACTTTTCTGATTGGACTGGATCAGATGCTTGAAACAGGATTGAGGTTTGCAGGCAGGAAAATATCGAAGAAAGCTGAGGAATTCATATACTAGGGACAAACCATTTCCTGGACTGCAGTCAAAGCTTGACTGTTCATGTGTGGGTTGTTCAAAGGAGTGTCACAGCTTGACTGTGCCACAATGCAGAGATAGTAGATGTTATCCCTGATACTAGAAATACAACGCAGGGGTAGCCGGAGTATCTCTGGAGAGGCTAGTTAATGGTACCCCGGGGGGGCACTGCATTGATCCAGGAAAATTTGCTGTAGTACTCATGAACCTGAGATGACACAGCCAAACAGTGCTGTCTGTGTGGGTTAACCGGTTTGACAGATGCTGACTTACGGACCCTGGTACTACAGTTGGGTTTTTCTGCTCATTAGTTTTTCTTTCTATATATGTCTTCTAGCAGTCACATTAGAAGAGTTTTCCCCTAATTCCTCCTTTTAGTTGTGGTAATTTAAAGTTTACCTTGTTCCATTCTTTTAAGGTATAACCAGTTTGGAGATTAAGTGCTAATGAAGTTTTATGTTGCAGAAATGCTCTGTTTTTGTTACTTCAGAGAATGCCACTGTTTGTATGCCAGGGCACCCCTGAAGGGTCTTTATATTCTTCTTCCGTGATCTGTACCATGGTCAGGCTCTCTCCCCCTCTTTTTTTCCCCACACTTCCCCAGCCTCCCATACTTGATGTCTAAAAACCTATTCAACAGCACTGATGTCTCAAGCGGTGGGTATGTAAATATTTACTGGCATGACAGTCAACAACAGCAGGAGGGAGGGGGAAATTGCTACATCCTACCATTCAGGGAACCTTCAAGTTCTGTCTCAGAGAGCACAGTCGATGGGAACAGGAAAGGTTTGCAGTTTGTACTTGACTTGATGTGGTTTTGCTCTCTTGGTTCCTGTTTTGTTGCAGATGTCATTCATATAGCTGTGGAAAGCTTTATCAGCTCTTGAGGAAACTTTCCCCTGCACACACACTCACACCACTCAAGACTGGAGCTGTAGTGGAGGAAAATGGAGCCTGTAGATCTCCTGGCATTTGCCTCCACCGAAATGAATAGTACAACGGTCACCGTGGCTCTGCTGGCAGTCTTCCTGGTTCTGCTGTATTGGTAAGTGATAACGATGATATGGGCTGCAGATCAGACACAAACCCTGCTGAAGCTCCCCCAACATCTATAGTCTTTTATTTGTAAGGGGAAACTGGAAGATAATTGGCTAGAACGGACATGGAGGGAGAGTTGGTTTGGATGCAGAGGTTGAAATAAATACTCACAAAACTCATGATGCTTTTTAGGGAATTCTCTCCTTGCAATATTTTCTCATAAGTGCTTTACCAACAAACTGCTAACAAAAATTGTCTTCAAAATTAAGAACTTATTGTTGGTTTCTTACTAATTTCTGTAGGTGGCAGGAACATTGGTACTGGTCAGAAAGAAACCAAGTACTTGTTGCAGGGTCTTGTTGGACCTCTTCCCTGTACTACGCTGCACACTTGTCCCTTGCCAGGTTTCTTGGCTTAAGTGTACAGACACTTTAGCTGCTGCTTGAATTTCCTCTCTTGTTCTTTCCCCACTGAGTAGTGGATACAAATCAGAATAACAACAGCCCTAATGGTTAGCACAGTAGGCATTGCAGTGAGCTGTGCTGAAATGAAAAAAAAATACCCTGTCCGGATAATTTATTTCAGAAATTAAATTAGCTGAACTGGGAGTGCTTTTCTGACTGCTTTTACTTGAATACCTCTTCAGATCCCACCTTCCAGTCAACCAATATTTTTTCTCATTTGTATGTGTGTTCAAGAAAAAGTTTCAGGGATGGTGGTGGAAAAAGAACCTCTGACAGAAACCCAAAGCTAATCTAGAAGACAATAGTGATGGCACCATGAGTTTAACACAATTGTTGTAGCAGTGTAAATGACAGATCACTTCTGCACATATTTCTTCATTCTTTGACCTTGTTGAGCTTTGTTCAACTTCCTTGTGTGTCAAGGGAGGGTCTAGAGAGTCTAAAAAAAGAGTCAAGTCAAGCCTATATTTGATGTGCATTGCCATATCAAGTAGGTGGGTGAGCCTACTTTCTTAATAAGATCTGCCCAAATCATGACAAAGGTCCAAGTCCTACTTCCTTTGAATTTTACTGGGAAAAAGAATGGCAGGACTAGATCTTTCAGTAAAACCATGCTGTTTAGCTGCTGACCTGTGTACCTCTGTAAGCTTAAGGGGATGAGAGGGAGGGCAGAGGCACATCCACAGTTCAGAAATGCAGCAGATTGGTTGGTGAGATCTGGCCGCCTGTGAGACAGTGAAAGAGCTTGGTGTTTCCACGTAGTACATGTCAAGGTGTGCTGAAGTCTCTGAAGACACAGAACTGCTCCTAAATGTAGTGTACGTTCTGGTGCATGCTTCTCCAGAGCCTCATTTTCTGGTTCAATTTAAGGAAGGCTGTTCCTCCCCTTGAAGTGAAGACATGGCAGTTTAGCTCAGAATTCGGTCTTGCCATAAGCAAACCTAGCTCTAATTGCAGACTGAAGTCAAAGTTAAACGAGGCTCCTGCCTGTGGACAGTCAGCTGCTGAATTGAGTGCCTACCGTTTCAAGTTTCAAAAAGTCCAATTTAGGACTGAGGTGGGAAATTGCCTTACAGTAGAGATACCCCATTCAGTGTTTCTCCTTTCCCGGCTGAAGGTGAGTACTGTGAAGGCAACAAGTAAAGGAAGCTGCAGTTTTATATGGGAAAGTGTTTTATACTCTTACCTGCCAGTGGTTATTACTAACCGATCTTGTTGATCTACAGATACAGGTTGATTTTAAGTAGCTTATTAGATACAGGTGCCTATAGGTCACTCTTCCAATGAGAAGCTGGTGTTTCTTAAACTTTCAGAGAAACATGCTGGACAACATCTGTGGGCTGTTGGTGGGTTTGCCTGGTGGCTAAGCTATTCAGATCCATTTATTTCAGTAAAATGCAGTGACTGAACCCGTAACGTTAATGGCTTGAAGCACATCTGCAAGTGCGGTGGTTATTGTTCAGACCTGTCAACCTATTCATTTCAGAGTCCATTTTTTATAAAGTTTTCTTATACTGCATGTCAAATGTGTAAAAACCAATGCGTGCTCACAGCTTCCTTTATTCATGGCTGAACCCTTGGGTTCAAGGAATTATTTAAAGGGTATGTAAAGGGTTTCTAATAAAAATGCAGGTCCCTAATTCTAGAGAATGTTTTTATTACAATCGTGTTGCATACCCAATTGTCTGGCTCTTCTACGAGTCAGAAAACACAAGTGTTATGTACGGCAGCAGTAATAATAAAGTAATAACTCTTCAAGTTCCTTTGACGTTTTCATTCTAAGCCTTATTCTCTTTTTTTAATAACTTCTGAATTCTTCTTTTTCTAGCTTTTTCTGCCAGCATTGTATCTTTTCAGAAGGGCAGTCATGGGGGAAGGGAGGAATGAATATTTGCCGTTGTAAATTCTGTTATGGTAGTAGCTTATGATTCATCGGGGTCATATTGTGTCAACTGTTGTGTGAATACAAAGAATAGGCAGTTTGTCCACCTTGTTGGCTATAAAAGGCTTACAGGCTAAACAGAAGGCAGTTGCAGGTAGAGAAGAGAGTCGATAGATCTAATGCACGCTACAGTAGTAACATGGTGATGGCAACTGTCGTGTTATTGAGCTATTTCCTTAGCATGATTTTTGTGGATGGGATACTCGGTGGTTTAAATTACACCCTTGAGCTGCTGCCCATCGGCTCAGCCTCAGTCCCTGTTAGCATGTGTATTGTAAGGCCAGCTGTGATTTATCACAGTTCAGCTGGCAGGTGGTATCTTGCTAAGTTGTGATAAGACCAATCTCCTCACATTTTTGGGTAAGGTGAAGTCATATGAAGCAGGGAGGGAAGCAAGGGTTGATTGGGAAAGGGAGGAGAGGCTGTAGCTGCATAAAAATAAACTTCTAGAGAAGATACAGGTCTTAGGAGGAAACTTGGATGATTTGGTCTTTTTTTTTTAGACTCTTATTTATGGTACAATGAAGATCATCAATAACTCTTTATAACAAATCCTCTAATAGCACCTCTGATTTCTCATGCGTTGTCATCAGTGTAATATGAAGGTGATGTTTGTAGTGTATTGTGTCAATTTTAAATCACTAGAAAATTCAGCGACTATAATCTCTCAGTGTTTATCCTCCACATGACCTTAAGTCAGCTATAAGGAGAGGCTTTTTAAGGTAGTTGATTTAATGTTGGGAGTAGGAAGAACAGCGAAGCTTTTAGGTACATAGGCTCTTCAGATTTGAAATGGGAAGAACAAACCTGAGGTTGCTTTTTTGGGAATCTGTTAATTTAACTGATGTGCTCAAGCATGATTGCTGTCCCCTATTCCTGAAGGACTTAGTTGTGCACTACCCTCCCCGTCCTTACTACTTTCTCTCAGTAGGTCAAAGTCTCTTCTTGCAGACCTCATATCATGGCTTCTTTAATGGCTCTTGCTACCTCATTCCTCTTGTGATAGACAATGAAATTACTGCTTTACTGACCACAAAAAGGCATAATATGGCTAAATACATAAAGTTCAGTAATACCAGTGGCACAACACTGAGCGCTCTTAAAAAATCTCTTGTCCATGTCCCTCCCACCCCCTGTGATTTCTACTAGCCAAACAGATTATCAGAGCAGTTTCTTTTAAGAGCACTTTCTTTCTCAATTGCAAGGACTGCTGTCTCTATTCGCTTAATCTCTGTGAATCTCAGGTTTTTTTCAGGCATGAAATAAAAACAAACACTTAAGGGAGGAATGAGGTTAACATTTACAAATCCCAGTGATATTCTCTACTGAAAAAGACCGTAGTATATCTATGCAACATATTGTTCATTTTCATTTCAAACATACGCTGAGTTGGGTATCCCATGGTTGGTTGTAGCTGCAAACATTGCTTTGTGTCTTTCCTTTTGCTGTCTGGGAAGATGTTTGATAAAATGAAAGCAGGAGTTTATCTTGCTTTAAAGTTTAATGTACCATAAGCTTAGCATTATGAAGAAGCTGTCACAGCATTCAGATACCTGTGTTCAAACTGGATTATCAACCCCTTGTCTAAACAAACCTGGGTTTTTTTAGAAACATGGAGGTTGGATGGGAGGTGTTTGTTTATGTTTGTAAGATACACGTCTAATTGCATGCTTTCAAACATAGCAAAACATAAACTAGCAGTGTTCTTGTCTGTTTCTGAAAAGCTAAATCATTCAAAAAGATGCCATTTTTACATTGAAGTAATATTAATGATCACTTGTGTTACAGAAATGTATAGAGAGATTGAGAGATTTGGGTTCCACTGGATCTAGATACTGTCCACCCATTGCATAATAAGTCAATCGTGACCCAAAGCATTTGCAGTCTCTTATCAAAAAGAATGAAAACTAAACTTAATATTTTTTTCCTCTGGCCTTAAGCCTAGACATTTGCATACACTTACATGCAGGAGATACTTGGACATGGGGGACAACATGTGTTAGAGTTCATCAGTTGGTACTATACCTGTGGTACTAGACCACATCAGAAGTTAATCTCAGGACAGGTAGTATTTTGATACAGGTGACAATACTATTACTCATTTGGCATTACTTTACATCTGTGGTTTTGGAAAGGGCTCTGGAAGAGAAAGTTTAGAGATAACCTGTCTGCAAATAAAACTTCATTCTGGTTTTGCAGAACCTTGCTGTTTGGGCTTGAGTTAGGCAAAACTGAAATCAAATATATCTCAGGTATTTTTTTTTTTTCAACTAGATGCCACCTAAAACTAGATCTTGCACCATTTTTTGCTCCTCAAAAAATCAGTATTTACAAAAGATGTTCAACTGCTAGAGCTCTAGGCTTACGGTTTGAGTGGAGGTATAGGGTGAGCAGGTTATTCTCCCTAACGCATCCAGTTAATGCTTCCGGACAGATCCAGTATCAGGCAGTACAAAACTTGGATCCTTTCTGAAAGGAGCACCGACTGTGGGTGGGTAGGCCCAAACTTTTCCAGCTTGTCACTACTGCCATCAAAGGCACAGGGCTGCAAGGACCACTATGGCTGGAAACAGGGCTGGGTACGGCGCATCAACATACATCCATAAAGATGTACAGCTCTGCTCTCGTGTCAGGCTCATCGACTTGAGAGGTTCAGAGAGGCATCCTGATCCTTGGATGTTAAAGCACGCTTGTTTCCCCCGCTGGCAGAAAGCACAGCTCCGCAGGCGGCGAGTGCTGCGGGGCTGGTGCTCCTGCACTGCCGCTGGGCTCTGCGGGCTGAACGCCCCTCGCCCTCGCACATCCCTCCCACGGCGGGCACTGGCCTCCGAGCTGGGCTCTGGGGTTACGGTCCCTAATGAGTCTTCCCCTATTACAACATTGTGGCTTCTCAGTTTGCAGTGGACCCCGCATCAGGTTTACAGGGTCAGATGGCAGGGAAGTTTTGTTGTTTTATGTTCTGTTAACCCCAGCTGTTTTTTTCCTGCAATGGCCATTATGTCAGTGGAAGTCATTCTGCTTCCCTCCCCTTCATTCAAATGGCTTATGAAAGCTAGAAGGATCTGACTCAACAGGAAACATCAGCAAACTGCTGTTGATGACAGAAAAAACTAACAGATTTTGAATTGTCTTTGTCATGCAGCTTTGCATCAAGCAAATCTGGAATTCCCACTAACGTGTCAAACATAATTTGATCCCACAGCTGTGCAAGATATGGCCTCCTCTTTGAGCTAAATCAAGCATCTCTAGGTGAGCCTGAGAAGGAGCAGAGTATGCTACTGAATTATAATTTGGAAAAGTGCCACGCCAGGCCAACAGGAGCAGGATGCAGCCCTTGAGCAATCCCATTTCTGCTTTCCCTTCCTGCAGGGCTTGGAATGGACTGGGTCTGGTCTGGACTGGGTTGCACAGGCAGGAGGGACTGGTAAGGGGGGGCATTACTCTGGCTTCTTCATCAGGCAGCTTCTGCCTGGGAGTCTTCTCTGGAGCTTCATTTAGCTCTTCTGGACTAGCACTTTGGTTTTAACTTCTGATCTGCTGTTTGCCTTGAGGCAGGTTGCTTTGTTTATCTTGGGGATATTCAGACACCTCGCAAACTAATTTTGGGTGCTCTGAATTAGCTTGTAGGAGCTCTTGCCTCCATCTACTGACTGTATTAGGAACCTGAGGAACTTAACACACTGCTCTTGGTGCACTAAATGGCATTGAAATTAGATGATGAAAGAAGGCAATGTAAACAACCTCTTTAAAGAGAAGGCTCTGCCTGCGTGAGCAGTGGGGCACTCCATCCCATTGTGTCTCTTGCTGTGTCTGTGCATTTAATTGCCAGGCTCAGAGGGGCCTCGCAGGACTGCTGTAATTCCTCCAAACAGTGCCATGAAGTCTGCTCTCCCCTGAACCCCAGGAGAGCCTACTGACAGTTCCTGTGGCTGCCCTGCACTGGGGCGACTAGTTTTGCATCCTCATGTTCTCCAAGGGGTGTGGACTTGTCACTCCACATCTTTCAGATAGCGGACCAAGTGTCCTGCCAGCCTGGCTGTGCTCCTTCTTAAATGGAAAGTTAAATCAATGGGCAGTTTTGACAGGTTAGACTTCCTCAGAGTGCTGAAAAGTAAATCTGTGTTCTCCCTTCTCTTGTCTCCTTCAACACTGCTCCCATCATTAAAAGAAAATTGCCTATATTCTTCTTCACTCCTTTTTGTCTTTTCATCAGGCTTGGTCAATAACAATGTTCGGTGTGTTTTGTCCTCATTGCTGGCTCATCAGTAATTAATGCCTTTGATTGCTATGCCTTGTTCTTCTGTAGGGAAGTTTTATACAGTATTTAATGGAGCTGTCTGAAAACTATTTGAAAATAAAATATTGACATATTATTGAGAGATTGTCTTTTATCAGTTCCCCTTGACATACCCGAAACCTTTAGATGGATTTTTCTATCTGTTATCTCCCTCCCTAGGTTTGTTTTTGGCTTTTTTCCCCATTGGAAACAAAGTTTACTGTTCCATGAGCTCAGTGTGTGCTAACTGCTGAGAGCCAGCAGAAAGAGCTCGAAGTATTTTCTGGCTTGGGTCTGGAAATGCATTTATTTCACTTTTGCAGGAGTAGTGGAGGAGCTTGAGAAAATGATGTTCAATGTCTGTCTCTTCATTCCCTTTCTTTATGTACCATTGCTTACACTGGTGACAATTTCTTTTAAGTTCTGCTTGTTTATTTTACATGTTTTCTATGGCTGGAGTGACTGTGCAGATCAGTAGGGATACTAGAGTTTTAATGCAGGGGTCATCTAGCATGTGGTAGATTTTCCATATCCATTCCTCTGGTAGTTTCTTCCCTGGCCAGTACCTTCTTTCATGATTCTGTAGAACCTGTGGGGTTGTTGGGGGAGTTTATTAAGGAAGCAATAAACAAGGGACAGGGCAAAATCTGTTATATTGGTTTGTTTCTTGGATAGGAAAAGAAGCTGGATGCCCAGCAGTGGCTGGAGAAGGACTGGGAAGAATGAGTGGGAACAGAAGGATGTGACTCACTACGAATTTGAAGTGGGTCATTACAGACTGAGGTCAAGTATGTTTGGGAAAGTTGAGGCTGCAGGAAAGGAGCTGAACTGAGATGTATGTTGGGAGTAGGGCATGGGGCAGTGGCTGTATGCTTGTGTTGACAAAGTGAAGTCTACTTCCTTGGAAAGAATAGTTCCTTTCAGCTAGTAGAAACCTTGTGATACTTGTTAGGAGTTGAGGGGTACAGGAAGGATGAAAAGGCAGTGGACTTTAGAGGAGATGGGTAATTAGTAACTGTATGATTGCAAGCTCCTGCTGTATGAATGCTCTTGGATGAGAACTATTGGCAGAGTTTTGAACCTGTAACCCTAAGTATTCTTTTAACTTATTCAGTAGCAATAAATCTGATGTAATCTGTGCATGCATGTTTGTGGTTTCTCATCCAAAAAGCTCCAAAGAGCTTTTATGTAAACACCCTCTCAGTAGAGCTATAACAAGATGAAGAGGTCATCGAGGCACGTGGTTTGAAATGTGGGAAAGACATGAAATATAGCCACCCTGGGAGAGGAAGGAGCAGCTAAAGGATCTTCAATATGTTGCATGCTAGCATGAGGGACAGAGAACGATGGTGGTCAAGACTGCAAGGGCCTTCTTCCAACTCTTAAAGTATCAATATGATCTGTTTGGTCTCCAAGGACTTTAACAAACCTCAGTTTTAAGATTTTCTGAAATACTCATCATGGGTTGAGATGCAGCAATCTCTCCAAGAGAGACCTCAGTATAAGCTTCATGGTAGGAAAACTGAGAAGCTGTACGTTTATGTTAGGATAGATTTCGGTGAGTATAACACTAATCTTCTGGATTGTTTCATGTCTCTGAAAGTTATGACGTATTGTACCCAGCATGGGACTCTGGGTTGCCCAAATATTTCCTCAGTAGCCAGTCAGGTCAGAGCTCTGGCTGAGTGAGAGACAACACAGCTTTAAGAAGAGCAAATACCCCTTGCTGGTTCCAGAAAGACTTCAGATCCACTCTGTAGCTAATGTAATGAAGCGGGGCTGTTCTGGAGTGATGTTCAGCAGCCTTCACTTCTAGATACGTATCTGGCCTGCTGTCTCTCATCTCCTCTTAAGAGCTAAGAATAGGTGGTGCAGAGATAAAGGATCCTCAGTTTTGTGATAACTGTTCCTAGCTATGGCAACAAACAAACCTTGAGCCTTTCAGATCTCAGAAGAATAGTATTTTAAACTTTGTCTACCAGAAAGTTTTACAGTTCAAGTAATTTCTCACAGTTTGGACACCATCCTCAGCAATTATGTTTTTAAACTTTAAAAAGTTAAAATTATTAGCAGGAGTGGATTATTTAGTGGTTTCACAATTTATTTCCTTTCCTGAGATACGACTTTTGCTTAATACAAATGGAAGTGCTATCAACTTGAGTGGAAAACCAGCCATCTGGTGTTCTCCTAGGACACAGAGCCCTGTTGTTAAATGAAAGAGACCATCAGATCTTGGGTGTCAGGCACAGACGAGCGAGGAGCCTCCCCAGAGCAAGGTTGCAGAGAGAGCTTGGAATATCAACTGTGGGCACAAGATGGTGGAAGGACCGTAAGAATCTGTGCCTTCACATCTTGTAAGGACTGGTGTATGTACAGTGTAAGGATGTTCATCCTGCCAGGACTCAAGCTGGGATCTGAGAGTTGGGATTTGAATAGTTTGTCCCTAACCTGCCTCCTCAGCTTTAGTAGAAGCAAGCTATTAACAAGTGTGGTAAGGAGGCCCTAATTTCCATGATAGCTGGTGACTCAGTTCCTCTTTCAAACCTTGACTGTATCACTGATGGACATTTTTCTATTTAATTTTTAACATTTCTTGGGATTCTGTAAAGTAAAGCCTTTTCTCCCTCCTCCCCCCCGTTTTATTTACGTTCCTGAGTGAGACCATAGCCAAGCAGTGAGCTCTGTGCCATGGAAGCATTTTATATTTTGAGCAGAGATAAAAATCTCATTCCTTCTATAAACAAAACAAATCAACAGATGATGCCCAGGAGAACCATTTCTCTATAGCCATTTTCCTCCAGCTGCTTTCTATTCTGTGCAGCTTGCAATGCACCATGTGAAATACGTGTGTGCCTTTCTGTGTGTGCAAAACACAGGTTTCCTCCAGACAGTGGCAGCTCCATCATAAAAAAAAAAAAAAAACAAACCCTAAAAACCACATTTTTTCTTTTACAATGCTGTAATAATAAGATTACTAATAGAGTTGAGATGTTTGGTTGTTTAATAGCGTATAGCTTAGCAATGCAAGAGGATATGCTGGAGGAGCTCTGCAGTCACAGCCACTGCGTCTTCACTCTGAATGGGTTTGGACTATTGTCATGGGAGGATCAGGGGCAGAAATAATCTGAGTTTGAGTGCATCATAAACATAGGTGGGGAATGAGGGTACAGCCAAAATTCTTGTTTGGAGTTTGCTGCCCTGCGTGTGCTTGTGTGTGTCCCTGTGTCAGTGAGGAGCTCCTCTCTGGTGCTGCAGCGGCTTTGTGCCTGGGCATGAGCCTGTTGCAGGAAGCCTGGTGCAAGGCAATGAGAAATGGCCCCTCCAGCCTTTTGGAAGCCTCTTGCTTCCCACAAGTTCTATTGGTTTTCTGTTTTTTCTGGTTTCGTCAAAAGTTGATGGCAGCTCTTGCTTTCCTGCTTTTGTTTGGCCGTGGTGAACAGTGGAGAGGCTCAGGTGAATGGCCAAAAGCTGCAGGGGGGCAGGGGGTGAGACCAGCAGCACCGTGGAAAGAGATCATGCATGGGAAGGAGCAGAGGGTGCTGGATGAGGAGCTGGTAGAGAAAGTGCACGGCGAGGTCTCACATGCTTGGGAATAGTTGCAGGTCAGCCCTTGGCAGAGGTGCAGCTGCAGGTGTCTCTTATCTCAGAAGCATCTTTCTGCTCATCTTCTCCTCCTAAGGTGTTCTTCTGTACAGGAGGAGAGTGGCTAAGCCAGATGTTCCTGAACTGGGGCCTGGGGGAGTAGTATGTATCCTTGCAGGGGCAGGGAAAGGTGATAAAAGTTTGAGCATTGCTAGGTTAATGGACTGTCTTTTTGCCATAAATAGTCCGTAGCCTCTGAGACGTGGAGGAACTTGGAGCTAGCAGGGAGGCAGGAGGGCAGTAAAATTTGGCAACGCTTCTTCTGGTCGTCTTGATAAAGCGTGGTTTAGAAATGAAGGAAAATACTGTGGTTTCTCATCCAAAAAGCTCCCAAGAGCTTTTATGTAAACACCCTGTAAGTATACATGTATGTACACACATATGTATAGATTTATATTTATATATAAATACATAGCAAGTGACTCAGAACAAACAGCTTCTCAATAAGCAGCAGAACATAACTGATCTGATCCTTGGATAGATTGCGCTCAGCGCCCAAAGCAACCCCCTTATCCCATCTCTAGCCAAATGACTTCTGGCAGCTAAGGAAATAACCTTGGGTAAAACCAATAGAACTTTTATAACATGGACATTAGCTATTGACCCTGAATGTATTTTATGACACCACCTTGGTTTTGCCTTGTATATCTTCATTCTGTTGTTGATATGTTGTTCTACGTTTTTGAAAAACTGCCATCTCTCCACACCACTCCAGTATCTGTCATTGCGGCACTCGGGCTGCGGGTTCACACTCATCAGCACTGGATCATTCTCTAAGGCAGATCTGATCTGGACCGAGGTGGGCACATCAGACAATTTTGATTTAATTAACTGGAGTGCAAGACGAGTAATTTATACCATTTCTGCTATGCCACTGGGAGAAGATGGGCTATACCTGATCTGGTTCAAAGTTCACTAGTCCGTATTAACAAATTTGAGTTAACAGAGCTTGTTTCTACCAGATCAGTGCTTTGGGTGGTGTGGCTGGAATGGTTTTGATCAGAGGCTTCTTGCCCTAAACCTGCATTTACTGTATCATTAAAACAGGGTCTCAAACTCGCTTGAGAACTCAGTTCTATTTACTTTGTGCAATTGCCCTGGTAAAGTTAGGGAGCAGCAACAGAAGTTCATTAGAAATTTCACCGACTGCCAAGTGCACATGAATCAATTTTTTAAAACTTGTGTATATGAATGTGTTTCCCAAGGTGATTTGCTTATGTCTGAGCATTTAGGCTTGTAGCATCTATGGAGCTCGAACTCAGAGCTTTAAGGAAATGAAAGGTAAGCGTTGTAACATAGCTGACTTTTTTTTTCAAAGAAGCAAAATATTTTAGGTGCTCAGCTCTTTTGAAAATTTGGCTTTAAATGGGGGTTGTTAACAGTCAGAAATCTTGTCCCAGTTGTTGGTGGCAACGGTTGGTTGTTTTTCTGGGTGACACTATTTGGTGTCAAGTTATAGAGCTGACTGTAAAATTTAAAATGTTTCGGTAAAGTTTACGTGCTTGCCTCATTCATTATCCAAGAAATTCTGAACTCTTAAATAACTGCTCTAAGCTGATTTACTAGTGCAAGCCCTTTAAATACATAGGCTGAATTTGGCTTGCATTGCTTAGACCAGTGATAAAACAGGTTTTTTTTTTTCTTTCTTACCTGAGAACAGTTAGAAATAATTCTCTCACCTTTCAACTTTCACATGGACCTTTTCCTGACTGAAAAATGTTGTTAAACATAATATTGATACAGTAAAAGAGCAACCCACACAGAAACCCAAGCTGCACCATAAATCCTTCTCTGAAGTTGCTCACACTGGTTATGTAAATAAAAGAAAATTGATGCGGTTTGCAGAATTGTGATGATATAGGGGAAATTGCTCTTACGTGGTAGGAATTGTGTGCACCTATGTGTGCCCATCTATCTGTCCACCCACCCAACTCTTTGTTGTTTTGGTTAGCTCTGTAGCTGGCATGCATACCACAGCACCACTACCTGGGGCAGAAAATGCCCTTTCTCAAGGTTTCAGGGAGGATCATTACAGTGGCTGTTTTGTCTTCTCCTTGCTTGGCAAAGACCTTTTGACTGAAAAATATATTGCTCAGTTCAGGAGGAATTACTGTATGTAGTCAGACACTAATGACTTTCAGTTGAATGGGGTGGGTTTTGGTTCCCATTCCAAATAGTTTGTAGAGATATAGTACACTAAGGGACGTTTCAGCCCTGATGACTGTTGATCCCTAAGGATGCAGCTGATCCATCTATGGTTTTTTTAATTTGTAAATGGCATTGCATTTGTAAATAGCTGGTGGCCAAAATCATTATCAATGTGTTAATTTAAAGATCAGTCAGCATTTTCAAAGGCTGGACAGTTGCAAGAGCTTTCTCTGAGCAAGTTGGAGGCTTTGTCTTGTAGGCTGTGAGCAAATTGTTACAAAACACAAGAGAGTTGGTAGGAGTTTGTGGAATCATAATTAATTGACAATGGTTTTTCAAAACCCACATTTTCCAATTTAAAATAAGCTGTTAAAATAATTTAGAACAGTGTTATGATAGTCCCTTGACACACGTGAGTAGCTTTGGGTTAAACATATAAATAATGCTGAAAGGACTATATTTAGTTCCAGACTGATCCAAGGACAACTGAAAAACTGAAGGTCAAATAACAAAACGAAGAAAAGAAAATTATAGCTCTCCTTATTCTGTTCTGCAGCATGCTGCTTGGCAGCCGTGAAGGTTCAATACTGGGGAATTTGTCACATACAACTATTTATGATTTGTACTTTAAGCAAAGCAAGTAAGCATGAAGTGTGTGTACTTATTGACAAAAGCACATCACTGAGTCTTGTCACACTGAATCTAGACAGCAGCTCCTGAGTATTGCAGAATTTCTGGAGCCTGGATATTAAAAGATCTATGAAAGACCAATTAATCAATGATGACTTTCCCCACACTCTGTCTTGACCCTTGGGCTCTAGCAGTTTCTGCCTGGAACTGAGCTAAAGTGTAACCAGGTGCTTAAATGGTGGGCTAAGACCATTGCTTGATTTTTTTTATTTGTACAAGCTATTAAAACTGTTGAACGAGACTTCAGGTCACTACTGACTTGGGAGAACTAGGAGTCCGTGCTTGAGCAGGAGTTTGTTTAAACAGCCCGAGCGCAGAGCTCAGTGCTGCCATTTGCAAAGGCAATGAGCTTCAACCCATCTAAGTCAACCCTCCGGCAGTGGTGGTTTTTTCCTCCCCAATGGAGGGACCAATCCAGGCAGGATCTGAGGGAGGTGCTAGGCTGTATTCTCTTCACCTAGGAAAAGCATTTCACTTAGGTGGCTGCAGGTAACACAGGCACTGTTACAGCCACAGGACCAGATCTCAGTGGGTCATGCCTATTTGTTCAGGTGAGGATCTGCAGAAGGATGCCAAAACTCTGAATGCTCAGGCTGATGATAAACTGATGGAGATTGTCAGTGATGTGATTTGTGCCATCATGTTTATGCAATGTTTCACTTGACCTAATCTTGCCAAGCCTGATCATGCCTGCCTGTCCTCTTGCACAACTCCCCAGCATGCCCAAAGCACTTGCCTACTGGGCAACCAGGCCACAGTTCCTGGGGCCAGATCCCTTCCCTGGGGTATCCGCTGGCCACTTTGCTGAGCCAGCTGACACGTTCTGACTGCCATGCTTTTATTAGGGGATTTTGGTAGTACATGGTGTAATTAATTATTTTCAGAGGCTTTATTCCCTTTGAACTAGTTTCACACTAGCCTCCATCTCCCTGAACTGCTCATGAAACCTTATGCAGTTGAAACTGAGGGTAGTATCTCACAGAATAGTGGGGTTTTCAAATGGGTAATATACTTTATATCAAATGTGTGCATTGTATGGACAATGTCTATTCAGACAAAACATTGGCTACCAGTTGGGTGAAGATCAAATGCATCCTTAGCAGTCCTCAAAAATGAATGGGAATACATGTGGTCCAACTTAGCTAGCAACTTGTCCCAAGACGGATGCATTCAACTCTGCAACATCGAGAGAAACTGGCTTCTTTTACTTAGATGGAAACCATGTCTTGCATAATCTGTGTTTTTGCAATTTCACTTTAAATCTAGGATTTGCATGTCAGAGATAATGGAAAACAATGGTTCCCTTCCAGTTATTAGCTGGCTGTTGTTTACATTTCCTATGAGCAAATCTCTCTCTCTCTTTTTAAAATATTTTTGTGCATGCTGTGTCTAAAAATAAACCAAATTAGAGGCCCAGTAATTAGGGCCATCCCTCAGCAATGAGTTAATCTCCTTGGAGAAGCAAAGGACAAATTGGGATCGTCCTCAGTCAGAGTCCCAGCTGATGCATCATTTTTGGTCTGGTTGTTTCTTCAGCTCCTGAATTTATTATATGTTTAATCTCGCCTGTGTTTCAGAATAAGGTGTAAACTCAGTTATGGTTTAGAAGGTTAGTTGAAGTCTTATCCTGGTGAAGGCCCATGTAAACTAAAACTTGAAATTTGGCCTTAGAAGGTTGTGTAAAACACTAACGCTTGCAAACATGTCTCTTAACAGACATGTTTCTAACAAGTGGTTATTCTCCCACTTCTTTTTTCTTTCAATATTACAAGAAGCACTTACATGAACGGCGTATCTTTTCATTAGTTTAGTTGTGCTGTTCATTTATAGCTTCATTTCCTTTACCTCAGACTTTTACAGATTATTTACAGACTAATTCTGAGTTCATAAACTTAGCTATGCAAACATATGATTTTTTTTAACCATCAGATATACGTGGTTTGGGTGAGGAATCCCTGGGCAGAACAGGGAGTTCAGCAGTGCCACAGGTGAATGTGGGTACAGCTCTGGCTTTGCTTTCGTGTATGAAGCACGACACCTGCATGTGCATGCACAAGAGGAGGAAGAGGAGATAAATTCCTGAAACCTCAATTTCTCTTACTGTTGACTACCGAAAAGGAATTAAACAGGAACTCCCAGCCCTCACTACGTATGGTATGTCACCACAGCATATTTTGGAGTTGTTTTTGAAGGGCCATTAACCTCACTATCTAAAAGCAAGCAAGCAACCAGCATTCTTCTAACTGCCAAATGCAAGTTAAATGGATGCTTAAATTAGTTTTCATCTGTGAAGAACATTTTGTTGTTCATGTTTAGCCTGTAAGGGTGCTCAAATGCCCCAGTTAAAGTCAGAGCCAGCCACATCAGGAGAAATAATCTTTACACAATGTGCTATCTAACTATGCATGCCTTTGTGATGAGAGGAATATACCTTTCTTAACAAAACCAAGTAAGAAGTATCTTAGGAGCACAGAAGGCTTGATTATGATCTTTATTACCTTGCTGTAAAGCAAGAGCAGCACCGCTGAACTCCGTGGAGTTGCTCTAAATTGAAGTGTGAGCTCTGAAATACAGAGTAGAATAAATTCTCTTTATATACTTTAACTTGGAGAAGACAAGTCTCTGTGGCAGTCCCAGCAGGATTACCAGCATTCAATCAATTTCAGGGCTTGTATATCCCAGCATTGTAGGTAGGCTTGGGAAGCTTATTTTGCAGTAGAAATGTCACTGCTCTTCCACAGAATGCTCCACTAACAGCCAAACCTCCTAAATAATCGTCATCCCTACTGTTCAGCGTGTGAACGCTGGGAACAGAAGTGTTGGGGGAATCTTTCGCAGTTCTGGCAGAAAACGCGTCTCTCGCAGAATAGGAGACTTTCCACTGGTGCAAGTCCTTACTTTTAGAGACCTGTCTCTTTGCTGAGATAACCATCTGGCCATCTCTGAGGGATGGCGGTTTGCGGCGCGTTGCTGCTAGGGGTGGGTGTTATCTTTCCAGGTGGCTAGGAAAGCCTCTTATGCTTGCGTGCCATCGCCATGGGCAGAATGCACAACTGAAGGACTTTGAATGCCTAAATGCATTATTCAAACTCCAAAATATTGTGCAATTATTCTTTTTAGGGGGGAACCCTAACCCTGATGACTTTCACTTTTGCTATTTAAGCCAGAAACAAGTCTTTACTTGCTCATAGGTTTTGGGACTTTGAGATTGCTTTCGGTTCTACCTAGCAACCACAAGCCTAGAAGTAACTTTTAGTTGGAGCCCTTTATCCATGCGCAAACCCCACTTCCTTATGCAATCGTGCAGCTTTAATACTGATGCTTTCAGGAAAATCCAAATAATGAGGGATTCATGATAAAGCTGTGAGATTTTGTTGCCAGGTTTATTCTTGCAGAGCAGAACTAATAAAACTTTAAGGAAGAAGCCTTAGCCAAGTTTTTAAAAGTAGGCTATTTTTATTGTGAAAAACAAAATTAAAAAAAACCCCAAAGCTCGGAGATTGAAACTCAAGTTAATTTAATTCATGTGGCCAGCGTAGGCTTTTTGGTGAGCTGGAACCAGACAAACAGGTGTCAGGTGCGTAGAAAACAAAGTAGTATCAGTATGTCGGCTATGAACTGAGCCCTGCTTCCTCCTCCTTGCATGCATAGTACTACGATGAAAGTTGGCAAAAGGAAACATGACTGCACGTGATTAAATGCTGACAGCCGAGGAGCTTGGCTTTCTGTTTACCGAGGTAAAAGTGACAAAAAAGTTGGGGAGTAAAGCTTCCTATGTGTCTTTGCAGAGTACTGGAAAATATGAGCTGAAAAAATGTAAGAAAGCCTGTAATAGCAATCTGATTTAGAAAAGAAAAAATTAAGATCTCCAAAATGTTCTAATGAAAAAATACTCTGATGCAAATTGCGAAGGAAAATCACTGCTCCCCCCCGGGTGTGTGCTGTATTCCAGAGCAATTGAGAAATGCATGCTAATGGGAAAGGAGGGACAAGTTTTCCCCTTTCCTGGACTTTTGATATAATTATTTAGCCAACGCTGAGAGAATCTCTGCATACTCTAAAACTTCAGTCATTTCTGAAATATTGATCTGGGAAGGTCACTAAATTCCAGAGCTGGTGAGGTCAGGGTAATGAGATCAAGTGACAGGCCCAGTAGTACCCACTGATTTAGTTGTTTAGACACTGTAACCAAACCATGACCTTCTTGTTCTGCAGCCTGTTTGATCTAACTGTGAAAACACAGCTGCTTACTGGATATCGCATGTTAGTACCCATGTAGGCGTTCAGGTAACTTTTCGTGACATTTACTTCAGTTATTCTGGGGTTGGATTATAAAAATGAGTATCACCCACCTGTCCAGCCTTGTCTGTTACTCAGAACCCTGTTTTGCTCTCTGCTGGTATAACTAGTGAGAAGAAGACCATGCAGGGCCTGTGAGATACTCCCCCAGCTGACTCGGGGGTGATGTGGTAAGGTGGAAAAAAATCCTCTTGAATGAGGCAGGGAGCAAGACCTCCACAGCCTTCTAGAAAGGTGTTGGTGGGAGCGGGGCAATTACTGCTATTTTCAATCCTGGCAGCTTTGCCTAAGGACTAGCCCTAGATCAAAGTTTCTTCTAGCAGATGGGTGGCTTCAGCTGACTGACTCGTGCAGTGGGCACTGGCAGAGGACCCTCTGGCTCACAGGCTTTGTGTGAAGAGGCTCATTGATGCCCCATTCCCATACTCAGTGCTGATTCCTCGGTGTCTGCTTTCCCCTCCGCCTCTCCGTGCGATGCAGCCTGTGGTACTGCTGTTCAGCAGGCAGGGCAAAGCCTCCGGCATGGAACCCGCGTCTGCCCTGGGCTCCACCTCTGCGTAAAACTGCCCGTGGTACAGGTCTGTTCAGGGATGAACCTGTGTTTTACTCTTCTTTGTTGGTCTTTATATTTCTCTCGCTTTTGGATAGCTGTTTGGTTTTCGACATCTCTGCAACACAATGGTTCCCTCTGGAGATACTCTGCCATCAGCTCTCCACTGCCTGTGCCAGAGTCCACATGGTATTTCCTTCCCCAGGCAGGAAAACACAGGTATGGAGCAGAAATTAAGCCTACTAAAAGCTGTACCATGCTCCCATGGAAATATTTACCCAGATCCATATGAGATCATACACTGGAGCCCAGCTGCTTCCTGCCCCAAGTTTAAACACCGTGAGCACAATAGTAAAGTTTCGTGATGTATGGATGTGACCTGGAATCACTTAGAGCAGAGGAGCGGGATGGAGAATTTATGTCTAGCCCAGGGCAGAGCACGTGGGCTCCTGGCTATTGTGTACTGTTGCCTTTCCACTTGCACACAAGCTTATCAAAATGTTTTTGCAGGCTTGCTCCAACTTCCCTGCACAGCTTTTAACTCTTCATTTGAGGACCTTTGTGAACTAAGCAGTAGCAGCCAGTGCTCAAAGAGGGTGAATGGTGAGAGCTCAGCCAGAGCCAGGCTAAAGAGCCAGGCTGCTGCAGAGCTCTGCAGGAGCTGGGAGTCTGCAGCGCTGTCTTTGCAGGCATGCTGGCTGGTCTCCTTTCCCCACAGGCATAAGAGTAGATGGATTTAAAAATAAATAGGAAGGCAGCCTGGAGTGCCACTGTGTGTGTCCCTCTGAGCATGATTCAAAAGTATGCACTGGGGAAGTTTAGAGATGATTAGGAATATGGACTGGCATCAGAAATACAAAGTGCATCCAGAGAGGCACTGCAGCTCCCTGCGAAGTCAAGCAAAAATAATCCCGTGATGATTTCTCTCCCCACACACACACTCTGCCATGGAGACTGGTGTGGGGTATGGAAACCCAGCCCCACAGTACTGGATGCTGAACAAAAGATGAAAAGATGGTTGCTGGCCTGATAATCTTGAATACATTGGATTCCAGTTTAGTTCATAGTCTCTTTCATGTGTCTAGTAAGCAATAAGGTTCAGATCCTTAAAGTATGTTTTGTGTTTAGTAGGGAGGTGGTTGTCTTTTGAGGAACACAGGCAATACTTCAAACTTTCATCCACACTGAAGTAAAGAATTGAAGCACCTTATTTGTATGATTTTTGTGTTTGTTTTTAAAAAACACTGTCTCTCCCACTTTGTGTGTAACATTTGCACAGTGCATGCATAAAAGGTGAGCAGGAGAACAGTCACTCTAGGCACTGGCGGATTTTTGCCGCGTGCACAAAGGTCTGGAAGAAGCAGTTTTGGGAATGTCTTCCCTCCTGCCACAAAATGTTCCTTAGCTACAGAAAAATAAATTACTTTAGGGTGGGGGCTTTTTCTTTTTGCATGAGAGTGTAGATGTTTTATGGTAAAATTAAGTAATTGAAATGCTCTGGTCTTTTTCTTCTTGTGTTTATGTTTGTTCCTTGCTGTGGTTACCCATCAAGCACCAAACCAAATCGCTAAACATAGTATAACACCAAAGCAAAACTGCCAAACATGGTCCAAATTTGTAGCAAGGCAACATGTATATTTTTTTTTTATTGTGGATATCTGAGGAATCAGCTGAGCATTTATGAAGTACCTATCTGAGCTTTTATCAGGTTGATTTCTAATGTGGATTTATATCAGAATTTGTATAATGAATGAGTGTGGAAGGAATTATTTCTTCTGCTTAGCATTATCTGTATGAAATACTCACCTAGAACGGAAGACCTAGTTGAACATTTCAAAGAAAAATAGCTTTCAAAGCATGCACTTTCTCTCTGTTCTAGGTTAAAAGTATTATGCAGAGGCTTAAATAGCTAGCTGTATTCTGCCCTTTCATATAATGCGATAGGGAATGATAATTTACTTTTGTGTTTAATATTGTGCAGCTGTGAGTTGGCTGCAAAGACTGGAAGCACGCTTACACCCATACGAGAGGCATGCTCCAATTCCACTGTCTGTTGAAGAGATGGAAGAAGTATTGCTAGAAAACTCCACAGAGTGCTATAAAACTGTGTCAGGAGCGTGTTGCTGCAGGGATCAAATAACTAAACCTGCAAAAAGCTGTTGTCTGTTCTTCTGATACGATGCATAGATAATAGAGTACTTCTCAAAGAAAATTCTGAAATGGCCAAATTTGAAGGGGACCGGAAAGTCACCTTGCAAAGCGATGAGCAGTTCATGTTTACTTGCTGTGTTACTTGTATGCAAATTGAAAACACACACACGTGTACAGCAGGGAAAGTACGGCCAGAGCATTTTCACATGTGGCTCTTGAGGTGTTAAATCAGCCAGCACCTTGAATTGCTGCAACGCAGGAAATTGGAGCTGGGTCCTGATGCAGTTCAGGGTGAGGCTGGTCTGCCCAGGAGACCTCTCACTGGAGTCAATGGGAGCTTTCATGGAGCGAGGTACCTGTCTGTAACGCACGGTATCGTGGCCCGGTACAACTCAAGGAAATGGATTTCAAAGATGGTGTAGTCAAGGGAAAATTGGGAGAATGAAGGAAGGAAGTCAGTCAATACCTAGGTGCATGAACAAGTCACTGAGAAAACGCTGTTTCAGTAGAGGGTTTAGGTAACTGTGGGGAATGCTGGTAGTATTTTCTGCTTTACTAAAGATGGAAACACTTTGTTAAATTTAAACCTGTCTCTAACTTTTAGCTATCTGGTTCTTATAGCAAACCTGTGAAGCGTGTATGTGATACTGAAATGGATTAGGTGGGTTGTGATGGAGACTGTGGGATTAGAGTTCACTTTCCCACAGTGACCTCTCGCTCTGGGCTGTGTTTCTGCCCCCTGTACAGCTGTACCTGGCCATGGGCATGCTCCTGCTCAAATTTTCCCTGGAGTCCACAGTCTTGCTGGCATAACACTGCCAGCCGTGGAGCGTGCGTCACCCCAGCAGGCTGTCGGTACCGTTTCTTTTTTCTTGGATCTTGGCATTAAGGCAAAGTGCAAAACACACAACGGGAGCCGGGCGGGAGAGGGGGGGCTGCTCAGGAGGGAGAGGGTGCTGCCATGAGAGGTCACATTTCTGTAAGCTTTTCTGTAAGCTTTGCTCTTCCCCAGTTTACAAGCTGTGCTGGAGAGAAGGGCTGATGTACAGAGATGTCAGACTGTGCCAAAGCAGAGTTGTGTTCTTACATAGCTCAATATTATGCCATATCTGGGAAGAAAGCCTGAATTATTCAGTCACTTGCATAACTGCGTGTAAGAGTGTTTATAATCAAGGACTTGGGTTCTGTCCATATTTATGAATGACCAGGGCTGAGTCTGGGCGTAATTCCAGCACTGACACTGTGTGTGAGTTGCACAACTATTGTGGATACATGACATTGCTGCTCCACGCCAGGCCATGGGACAGACGGGACATCTGGCAGAGTTTGTGCTCCCTGCTTTGAACAGCTCATGCACAGTGGGGACTGCTACTGTACAAGCACGCAAGCCCGGCACGCTTAGAAGTCCTTCTACTGATTTAGCCACTGTCTCTGGCTAAATCAGAGATCCCTCTCCTTCAGACCATTTAATTAGTCACAAGCCACCCCTTGAATTTACCAGGAGCCTATGTCCAGCAAAAATAATAATAACCCCCCCCCCAGCTATTAACTTCCTTGAGTACTAATCGTTGACTCTTCTTGCCTTTTATTAATGGCATATGGATACTGGGTCTTTACTGGACTTGATAAAATGTTGGGCAAAGTGTTGCAATTAGTTCCACAGCTGCTTTGGTCATTGATGTTAAACACTCGTACTTCTCTAGAGGCCACTTTAAATGGGAACCTGATCCAGGCCATTATTACCAACCCCTTTTGCTCTCACCTTCAGCTGAAGGAGTGGAAGCCTTGATGTCACCCAGGGGAGAAAAGTAGCAAGACTGCCGTCTCTCTGTGTCACTCACACCTCAAGGCTCTGCTCCGTAACGTGCTCTTCCTGCACCACTGCTGGGCTCCACCACACAGGGGATCAGTGCATTGCTTTCGTCCCCTAGTTACCACTTGGCAATGATCTAGTCACAGGCGGTCTGCTCATTGTATTTTCCTCCTCTTCAAGGTCCCCTGTGTCAGGTGGCCCCTGCTGACAGGACTAGCTCCCAGAGCTGGTCTTCAGCCCCTCCTGGAAGTAATCAGGATCTTCTCAGCCCCCTGTGTCTGATCGTGCAAGGCACGACGCAGAGAGACCTTCCTGCTCTGCGGATCATATGGTCTAAAGCAGAGGACTGCTGGTACTGATGTATTCATTATCAGCTAATAGCTGTTGGCCAGTGTCCTGGATGAAGGCTTTGCCTGCTGTACTGACATCCATCCAATTTGGGTAAATACTGGATTAAGCAAGAGAGAGGCAGCAAGAAAATGTCACGCTGATCTCCCAGAAACAGCCTGTGATGTATGACTTCTTTGCCTCGTCCTAAATGAATTAGCACTGCTGTAGAAAATGGAAAAAAAAGGCCTCTCTATGCCTTCTACTTGTACATAATAAGAGAGGAAATTTTCCTTCCTGACCACACGTTGGCAGGTCAGTAGATCCCTTCTGAAATGATGCAGAATTAAGGATGTAGAATAATGTTCCTGTGGTAGCATAAGATACTCTAATTTCACTTCCTTACCCAAAGTAATCTCCTTTTTCAAGAAACGCTATTCCAAGTTAGTGGGAAGTTGCCCTATTTATTTCTAGCAACTATGAGTAACTACTGACAACATAAGAGGAGTTTGTTTTGAGGGGGAAGCATCACTCCCAACTGTAGCATGTCATGGGTCATTTGGTCATACAAATATTCTGTTGTTTCTCTTCTGGAGACACAACGGAGTTCCCTCTGTTGCTTCTAGAAATATGCACGTACAAAGCGCGCAGCAATGGAGCTCTGAAGGAGCTCATCTTTCAAAGTAGGAGCTTATCTAACTCCTTTTCAAGTATATTTTTGTCCAAAGCCAGGATGCAGCATGTTGGTCATGCACTCTGCTTAAGGAGTTCTAATTCTTCATAGTTCTCTGACGGCTAGACTAGGCAGCATGGCACCGTCCCCGTCCGGCAGCAGGAACACAGTCCAGCCCTAAACGGTTAACTTCCTCGTGGTGGTCTGTCACCACTTATCAGGAATGGCACTTCCCTTTCAAGACTAACTCTCTTTGGGAGGAAGATGGTGGCTGCTGTTTTTAGAAAGTAAAAAATGCAATTACCTTTACCGAAGGAAGGGAGCAGCTCTAACAGGATTTTTTTATCAGACTATTTTTTTAGACTATTTGGGTAATTCAGTGATTATTACTGCACAGCTCTTTTTCCTTAGGGGATGCTAGACTGTTCCAAAAGCGTTTGTTAGTTTACTTAGACATTAAAGAGGTCCTTATGAATTTAGATTATGCTAAACTACTTCAAAGTGTCCCTAGAGGTCCAAGCTGCTTTGAACTTAACCTCTTCTGCCCAGTCTTGTCATATGTGTGAGCCCGAAGACTGTAAGCAAGAGGTCGGTGATTCTCAGTCTTTTTAATACTTTGACCTATGTTACAACAGGAAAAAATAAACAAACCAGATTCCCTCTGATCTAGCCAGGAAGAAAGAGAGGGGATGGTTTCAGTGGGCCTCTTCGTAACCCTCTTCTTAACCTGCTAGCTCTCCTGACCCATTAAATGGGACAAGCAGGAAAAAAACAAACAAACCCCAACTTTAAATACCCATTGCTTTTCTTCTAACTGCTTTCCTTTAAAATGTGTTTGGTCCTCAGGGCACCTTGAGATCTTAATGGTTTTTTTATATAAAATTTGAATAATGAAGCATGTGAGACACTTGCGATTGGAAAAATATGAACTTTAATAAAGCTGGTCACGCTGCTTGTGAGCTGTGTATATCACACAAAAATGTGTGGCTAGATCCTCCACTGGGGCTGTTCAAAATAACTGCAGTGACTCCAGCGGCGCTGTGCTGATTTACGTGAGGTGAGAATCTGGCTTGCATCCCGTATTATCTTGCAATGTGACTGTGCAGCTGTAACGCAATCTTATTCAGCTCGTTGGGTTTGGGGGCAAAATAAGTGCCCATGGTTATTTTTAGAAAAGCACGTCATCAGAGGGGTTCATATGATTCTCTCTCTCATATATTTATTTTTTATTGCTGTTGACCTACCTGAGCTCTTTTGGTGTTTGGAGATTTTAATAAGAATAATTCAATATTTTTCTCCACTGGGGTAGCTGGATGGGTTTTTTTCCCCCTTTCTATTGCTTCACGGTGTTGGAGGCTATACAGGCAAGGCATTATTTTGCACATGATGCAACACAGCTCTTGTTTTTCTTGAAAGGTGGGTCCGACTGCACCTCTTTTCAGTTTTCAGGTGTCTCTACACAGCCTGCATTCTCCTTCACTCTTTAAAACAGAAATTGGACTGCTTGAGGGTTTTGTGGGTCGTGCACTTCTCATTTTCCCATCTGAAATCTGAGCCCTCAGACCTTACGGTCATCTTGGCTACAGATAATCGTGACGGTTGTTTTTCCCATTTTGACCCTTTGCTTCAGTCCCTGGGCTGCAAAGGGAGCACGAGGGCTATTGGTGTCCTTGGGATCAGGGTCTGTTACTGATCAAAAAGCCTCTTGGATGTGTGCATCCTGTTTATATGCCAGTATCTCCCCTAACAGCATTAGGGAGGAGGAAATTCGGAGTGTCAGTTATTTTTGTAAGCAGAAAGTGCTGCCTATTTCCCCATGAGGCATCAGCAGCTCTTTAAGAACGTTTGGAAGCATGAAGCAACAAGGTACTACTGGGCATTATCACCAGCATTCTTCTTTAAACTATTTTTATTTGCACGTACTTTATCTCCAGCATTTCTTCAGTCTGAGAAGGTCAAGCAGATGCCACATGTACAGTGTAGCCCAGGCAGGCAGATGACACAGTACTGTTTTGACTCGAAAGTCAGACTTCTGCTAAGCATCAAGGGGCAAACCTTTATCTCTGCACGTAGTGCTGAGGAGTGTAGGGAAGAATTCATTCCCTTAGTCAGTGGAGCTGATCTAGATTTTCCATTGCAGTCTTTAACTGCGAGCCTGCTAGCTGCAAGGCTCTTTTCTCCAAAGTAGCTCTGGGACCCCCCCCGAAACTTAGATCTACCAGCCCTGTACAGGTTCCTCTCCCTCATCTATTTCTCCTCTGAAATTCAATTGCTGCAAAGAAAGTGCAGAAGCCTCTGCCTGGTGCTCACATCAAGGTAAATGAAAAGTCTTTGCATTCTCTTTCTATCCTACCTCTTAATGAAGTGTAATCGGCACCTTGGTCCTGCTGGAATGAAGATTGCCAGTGCCCCAAAGGAAGTGACTGACTTGCTCCCAAGAAATATGTAAACCATAAAGATGGTTCTTGAAATGAAGAGCTTTGAAATAAGAATTTGTCAGTAGATTGTAATGTATTGAGTCACTTGGATTGACATGGGTTCTGGGTTGCAGCTTGCTGTTAAGGGCAAAGTCTTGTCCCTTACAAAAATCCTTAAAAAAAATTTCTTTTAAAAGCATGAGATCATCTTGTTCTGTGGAAAGTTTAGTGCATTTGTCTTCCCTGCTGCAAGGTAAGCATAAATCAGACTGTGTTATGATAGAAGCGCTCACTGAAACAAATTCCTAATAAAAGAATAAACATGGAAGCAATCCATCTGTACCCTCCACATTCCTCAATGAAGCCTTCCTAGAAGCATAACTTGGAAGGGAACTGGTGGGGTGGATGGGGGATACTGCTTGCTAGTAAGCACTGACTAATGAGAAGAGGTGTGTTAAAGTTAATTCTGTTTCCCAAGAATTAAATCAGATTCCTATTGTACTTTTATTTTGCCAGCCAAGCTAATCCAACCCCTTCAAGCCCTTGCTTTCAAAAGCTGGGGTACTAATGCAATGTGGAAAGCTCCTTCCATTAGCTCAGATGTGTGTCATCTGGACTTGCTGGTTGCAGTATTGACCTGAATTTAGCTATTGAAGCTGGCAACCCTGTATATTTATAAATACCTTTATTAACCTCCTTCCCTACCTATCCCTTCTCCCCTTCCAAGAAAACCCCACTGTCAGAAACAAACCACCTTGTAACAGGTCCAAATTCAAGTATGCTCTTCTATCTAGGTTAAATTTTGCATAGGCTTTGCCTGGGTTTGATTCTGGCTTGCAGTCTGTCTTGTCCAACCAGAAGACTACATTTAAATAATGCTTGATAAATGGATACTTATGACAAATGTCAAGAGCTTAAGAGGAATATCCATGGAGGAAGCATAGAAGAGGCTTGACCAGTTTCATCCACAGTTCCAAGTTATTGATCCTAAAAATTAAATCAACTACTGAGCAGTGTTTAGATTTGACAGTGTGGTCATTGAGAAAGAAGAAGTGGCTGTCCTTTATGGAAAAGCAGTTACTCTAACACAACTTTAGCACAGAGTTGTTGTACTGCTTATACTGGTTTCTGCAGCACCTTTTGCTTTAAGACTTCAGCTGTTCAATAAACAAACCTGGAGTTCTTGCAAGAGTGTTGTTTTTCCCATCTAAAGGTGGGAGAGCTTGAACACAGCGAAATGATTTGCTGCTGGTGCACAAGTCCATGTCAGTGCTGAGTGGACCTAAAATTTCAGGCTTTCTTGGCAGTGTGCTAGCTCTTATGCGTTATATTGTGCTTGTGTGAAAAATGAGTACCATGAAACTATCTTTCCTCCCCAGCGTAGCTGTGGTGTTTCCTGCATATTGATAACAAAGCGAAGCATCTATAATAAATTCCAGGAACCTTATTTCAATTGTTCTGCGGACGGTGATTAGAGAACAAGGGGAAAGTTCTGGTAGCAATGAATGCCTTGTCACTGTCTGAATGCTGACTTGGCTTGTCTGCGCCTTTCCTGCCCTGCATCATATGGACTGGGCCGAGTTCCCAGCGAGTTTGATGCACGTGTGGACTCCTACGTAGACGACTTGGACTGCAAGCAAGAATACGCAGCGTTCATCTCAACTTCATGCCCATCCTGGACTGTTTTTGAAAAGAGAGTCTGCAGTGTTAGATGGCTGCTGCTATCCTCTGCTATTAGAGAAAACATAGCTTCTTCTCACGTCGCATCGCCTACCTATCTGCTGCTGCTCCATGTAGCTTGTTTTACCATGAGGACCCCCATGCTGAATGATTAACGCAGTTATTTGCCCTTGCAGACTGGGGCAGGTACCCAGAAGAGGTGGCCTGGAACCATGATGGGAAAAGGGGGAGGCTGTGGCCCGAGGTTTGCTGGTACACTTTGTGTTTCCTCACCCATGCGGGTGCCCGGAGGAGCCACCGCAGACCCTCCAAGGTGTCCTTTGCGCCGAGCCCGTGTACTCGCTGGCTCTCGCAGCTCTGGCACAGCAGCGTCGGTCCCTCGGTACCGTGGTGTGACTGCCGGCTCGGCACGGGTCCTGCTTCACCTGCCCGTTGTAGGATCTGGTGGTACGCTTCCAGCCCGACCGCACGGTACTGAGAGACCTTTCAGAAACAGCATATATATGGGGGGGATGGGGTGGAGGGAGAGAGGGGGGAGGGTTGTTTAAACTGTCTCCAAATAAAGATTTGCTCCTGCTGTCTGTGGTTAATATTGATTTAACATATTTTTGCTACAACTCAATTTAGTCTTTACTCTCATCCAGCTGTGGGAGCTCTGGTTTGCAATTGCCTGTGCGATTAATCCTTTTGTGCATTTCTTTCATTGTATGCATAGTGTCAACTCTCACCTAGCACATCACATGCTGAAAAAATCCAGAAACCTGCCTTGTTTTCATTTGCTCTGTTGTACGTACACATCAGTGTGGGTTTTTTTTTAAAAACAAAAATATCCATGAAAACAATGCTGTAGTGTTAAACTTATATCCCTCCCTCCTTCCCCTTCTCCCACACCCTTCCATCCTTCCTAAACCCGTCAAAGGCATATATAATCATTTGGCTTTCCTGGCTTACTGCCATATTTATTACATGAACAGCAATGCACAACAGCACCTGTGAGCTTTATAAAGGTCTTATTCATCTGACGGGCTTGCACAGCGCTCGGCACGGAGATGAGGAATACGTACAAACGGAGCGGGAGGAAATACTGAACGCGTGCTTATGGGAGAAACTACGAGGAGCGCGGGAGGTAGGGTGAGGGGCTTTTTTGAGTTGAGGCCTCTTTTGTGTACTTTCTACTGATTGATGAAGGCGAGCGCTCACCCCTGCCACCACCCGCAACTCACTCCCACATACGCGCACATTCTTGCCTATAGATCGTGCTCCCCTCTGGATGTACACGTAAAGGGCAAAGGCAGCCCTCGGCTCCTACCGCTGTCCTGTGCCTTCTGGGCAGAGACTGTCCTCCGGCCGCCACGCGTGCTCGAGGCGGGTGGCAGTGGGACGTGATTTCTGACTTTCTGTGCACACAGTCACGCTTGTGCATCGGCAGTCAAACAGGACAGCAGTATTTGTTGTGTTTTGCTCTTTCTTTTTTGGCACATAAGTAGGGGATCATATAAACAGGGAGGGTCGTTCATGGAAGCTTTCTGTTCCTGCAGGTATGCACACACACCTGCACAGGTTTATCTGGAAGTCTGATGTTCTTTATACTGAATTAATAAAATAGTTGCAATTTTTTGTTGGTTATTTTAAGAAATGTTCTTGCAATTGTTTTGTCAATCCCTTTAAAGAAAGCCAAAGTGGTATAAATTAATTTTGAACTGGTATAAAGGTGTCCGCACTATGTTGTCTGCAATGAATTTAATCAGTGGAAGTTTTATGTGAAGGACAAGATCTACTGAAATTAAATGCTCAACATCCTCCTCCCGTATTCTGCTCTGTTCTCATAGTTTACATGTAGGTAACCCTTGTTTTAAGATCGGTGAGATTCTCTTGCTTGCAGACAATGTGATTAATTAACTGAGGGGCAGTAATTCTGTAATAAGTAACCAGTGCAGAGTGTTAGCAGCCCAGATGAAACAGCCTGCTTGTGTATCCTCCGGAGCACCGTCATGGGCATTTCTCCTTCTACACAGAGAGCCTGCGCTGGTGCTGTCGGGCAGCAGAGGCCATTTCTGGAAGGGGCGGTGAGGGTTCGTGGTAATGAAATCCCCGAGACCCAACAGAGAGGCAGACGTCGCCTTCACCGACTGGAAGCCAGGCACGAATCTGAAGCTCTGCAGTGATGTGCCACCCCTCTAGTGTGAGTTCAAACTTCGATGGAGGAGTACTTTAATTTGAGGTGAAGTGATTAAAAGAGCTGTGGATTTTTCCTCCCCTCTGCCAGAAGAGAAGCACCATGTGGCCAGGATAGGATGTGTCCCACCTTTCCACAGCAATGCTGCTTCCTTGCTCTTGGAGAAATAAACTGGGCTTAATGCATGATTCTATACTACAAGATGGTGATGCGCAGGGAGTATGAAGAAGCATGTTCTTGATGGATACAGCTCTGCTGGTGGAGCCTTGAGTGCTCTGATTCCCCTGGTAGAGCTCCACTTGGTCCTGGGCACAGTGGCTTTGCTATGCTGCAGTGGAGCACGGCTTTGCTAGTGCAGGGTGTGTGCTCGATGTGGGGTACTGGTAGTTGTGTAACGGTATGGATTTTGTACTACAGTCATAGTTTTGCCACGAGTGTGTGATGGAGAACACGAAAACAGCGTAGGTTCAGCCTTTTGGATGTGACAGTTTTAAGAGCCCCGTGGTGCCTCCCCTCCTATCCCAGGCTCAGGCCAGCCGCAGTTCTGGGTTAAACCCTCAGCAGAAGAGGAGAGACTGGTCAGGACAGCGAGTTAGATAATATGAGGGTTGTAGAGTTTCTCAAGAAGCAGTTATGGTTTTGTTTCCCTTTAAACACAAATTAGGTTATTTTTTTTCCATACAAGTCAGTGGAACTATGTTGCTATAAAATCCTATTAAGAAAGATCATACTTGAACACTGGCTTCTGGTTTTAGTGGGGTTTTCTGGGTCTTTCCTAAGCTTGCTTTCCTGTTGGTATGTCAGTAACAAAGACGTGCATTTGGAATCTCATGTAGTTTGAGAAGCTTTAAAGGTATTTTCCACTTGATAAGGTCTGTTTTTGAGAACATAATGTGTTTATTACAGGTTATCAGATCACATCACTTATAATTTTCTCAGAAAAGCGATCCATTTCTTAGAATAAAATGGCACTGAAAAAAAACATTCAAGTGTTTCCTAATATAGTGCCCCTTAGCCTATCTGTTGAAGTTTTTTTTTTCCTTGTAATATCTATTTGCACAGTGCCTAAGTGCTGAAGTGCATTTTCCTAGTGTTATGGTTTGCATGAAATGTAACTCAGAAAAAGTGCAGTACACCCTCTATGAAGGCTTAATATAAGACCTAAGCGCTACTTAGAGTTTAATGTAAGCCCTGTTTTGATGGGCTGAAGTAGGATACCTGCTGACTTTTTGCACAGTGATGAATTTCACCTCTACAGTTTGATTTGCAATTGATGTTAATAAGGGGATGGCTTACAGGGAAAGCAGTCAGCGTGAAGACAAGTGTGGAGGCCCTACCTTTGACTGGAAATGATAATAGGTGTGGAGCTCGAAATTTGACACGGCTTTTTTATAGCTTGTGAAATACAGGAATGGGTAGGCCTGTCAAAAAATAAACGAAGGCATGTTTTCTGCTTTCCACTGCTTACAGTGCAGCCCAGCAATAAACAGCAGTAAGCAAGGCAAAGGTGGGTGACAGGCTAAGTCTGGAAAGGGGGCTCCTGAGACATCGAGCCCAATCCCCTGCGATTCAGGCACCTGGGTTATCCCCTAAGCCTTTTCATAAACCGATAAAGCTTTAAAGCTCTGTCTTATTAGGTGATTTTGGCTCCCCTACGTGAATAAGCTCAGTAACACATGCCCGTGTCTTCATGCCTCAGAACTCATTGAGGAATTTTTTTTAGGAGACCAGTGAGACATGTTGTTAGGAAAGAGGTAAAGGAGCCAAAAAATTCAGCTTGGTGGCCAGATTTTGAGAAAACTTTTGCAGAGGGGCAGAGAGGCGGATGGCTTACTCATCTCTATGAAAACAGAAGAAGGAAAAGATGGGAAGACTGATGCCTTCAGTAGGACAGAAAGGAGGGGAGACACAAGAAGAGACTAAGTGAAAGATGTAGGAAAGTGTTGCGTGATTTTTCAATCCATAAAAATAAAGATGAGAAGACTTAAATTTTTAATTCTGTTTACAGAATATAAATACGGTGGAAAAGGGGAGGGTTTTTTTAATTCACCGATTGCAACTGGAAATTCGGGGACAGCCTTATAAAAGCTAAGCACTGGGAGCAGTGCTGAGCAGTTGTGTGATACAGTGACAACCAGCAGATGCAGAAAGCAAACATCTGTTGTGCTGCCCAGCACTCACGGGCCAGCTTCTTGCCTGAAGAACAGGCCAGGATCTGCATGTATGTGGTTAAGACTTTGAAATGTCATTGGCAATGAGGAAGGGAACATATCTGAGTCCTCTGTGGCACCTCCATAGAGGGGTCCTCTATGGCACCAAAGTGGGGTGCGTGCACACCAAGGGATGTGCAAGAAAATCCATTAGAGTGAAGGAAGAAAATGGTTTCTGTACCATTAATTAAAAACAAAGGTTACTACATCTTTATCTCATCCTTTCTTATTTTCTACTTTTGTGTATGCTTTGTAATGTACATAATTTATTAGTACAGTAGTACATTTATATAATTTATAAATAAGTACATATACATATATTGGGGCTGCATGCTCAAAAATGTTGTACTGTTAGGGTTGCACAATCAAAAAGGTTTGGCGATCACTGCTCTGTGGAGCCCTTAGAAACAGCAAAGATAGCAAATTAATTGATAAAATACAATATGACAACTTGGACAATGCATTTTTTAATGCTGCGGACATTACTGCTCCGAAAGTCTCGCATAGTGATGTTCATCCATCAGAGAAGGCCAGAGCTAAAAGGGCTTCTTCACATTGATTTGGGATGTGGCTGAGCGTGGCAGTGAAGCTGGAGCGTCAGTGTTGCCCATTTCTACACCTGGCTAAAGCATTTACAAAGGAGGGGGTGTTAGGAAGAGGATCAGTGTTGTCACAGTAAATTTAAGAAGTGGGTTAAATCACTTATTTGGTGGTTGAGAAGTAACCTTTATATTGCCCAAATTATTTACATGCTTCACCCTCGATCACACCTAGTGCCTGTACCGCAAGGGTAAAATCCTTATATTACCTTTATCATGCTCAAGCCTTGCTGCTGCTTTCCATGAGTCAAATTTTGTCAGCCCTTCTTATGCTCTGCAATACTTTTTATTCCAGCAGTACAGCCAATTAACAAAACCATATCAAATGAGATTACTTGCAGAGTGGGTCTGATCCAAACCCCACTGAGGTCAGCTGAGGAACTCCCATGGTCTTCAGCACGTTTGGGATAAGGCCCAGGATAAAGAGCTTGTTGAAATAGCGTTGTTGAATGAGTCCTTAGCTCTTTTCAATAGATTTGATTGAGCTGTGCTAACAGTTTTTTCCAACTGGAAAAAAATAGATAACAGCATGTTTGCATACGGGCTTGTGCTCTCCTCCTTTCTCTCCCCCTCCTCCCTGCATGCACATGTATTTAGCACAGAGGCAGACGCGTGGTTGTGTCAACTAACTGACATGAAGCAGCATATCTCTGATAAAACTGGGACTCTGTTTGATGTAGTTGCAGTCAAATGTGCTTGATTTGAATATGAGGGTTTTTTAAATCTATTTTTATGCAGATTTTAAAGCCTGTAAGGTAATGAGTCAATAAGACAGCTATTAACACTTCAATCTTTCTGATACCCAGAATACGAAAAAGAGATGGATGAGATCTGGCTGTTGTAGATTTAGCCAGCCTTTTCATGCTTGGGCTAAGTTAACCCTGGTTTATATGCTGAGTTTCATGTTTGAGTAGTTCCAGATTTTGGCAAATGTGAGGTTCAACTACATGAAAGACTGTTTAGGTGTGCTGAGATGTGCACAGTGATATTTCTTGACTGGATCCTTCCTTCAATTCCACATTTGTATTTCTCTAATAACGTCCATTTTTCAATGTAATCACACAATAACTTTCACTGACCTTAAAAATTGTGTGCTAGGACTGCCTGCTCATGACTGTCCTCGTGTTTTCTCTATATTGATCACAGCAGGCTTGAATAATGAGCTTCAATTTCTGTCATTAGTGCAGGCCATGGAAGCACTGTGTCCAATTATTTAAAAGAAAAACCACAGAAAACACTTGATTTTATATTTTAGAAAGGAATTTTCTGTTTTCATGTAAGGTCCCAGGATAAATGATGTATACACTAAATCTTTTGTTTATTTTGCTTGCCCCTCTCAGGGTATAATCTTAGTTATACTTACTGAGAGCTGCCTGTGTACAAACACAAGATGCTATTGAATGTATGAAGCATGGCTAACATTCACATATTTATGATTACTACGTGTTCAGACTGACTAATTGTACATGACAGTGCAGATAATTAGGGGGTTGTGTAGGCACCCACTTGGTAAAATTGTACAAGCAGTTGTGTGTCTCAGCTGTGTGAAAATTGTGTCTCTACTCTTCAAATTACAACTTTTGAGGGCTAAAGAAATTTTCTATACAGAACAGGTAGGGCAAACCCAGCACTTCAGTTGTTGCCTTGCAAGACACACAGCAGACATGCAGCAGTCTGCTTCTTGCCGACTCAGCATTTCTCAGGGCTGACCTACAGGTCTGGGTGTTGGTGAGATGGGGCACCCCGTTCCCTGTGCTCTCTCGAAGCCCTGGCCCCCCTTCTAAGATGCACACTTAACAACTCCGACATTGTTCGTCTCATCCTTCCTCTCTTCTATTTTCCACTCCTTCTATACACTGTTACTCCTTCCTTGCGTTACTAGTACAGCAGCAAGCAGTTTCAGCTGGGTGTTTCTGTCGTCTTAACTCTTCTGGCCAACGTGGTCAAAATTTCTTTCCTCTGCTATCTTCAGGTGCCTGTATTTGGACACTTACATGTACATAATGTGATGATTTCTTTTTTTCTTTAGAAAAAGTTCGGTGCCTGCAACTTCCCTTTGTTTCTGCAGAATTTCTGTGCAACAGCTAGTTAAGATAGAGCCCTGTTATTTGAGTAGCTAAATGTAGATTTAGGAGCTTTGTCTTTTGACACCCAAGTTTGAAAAATGTGGCTGCAGGCAGCGATGCAAACTATGTAATCTTTCTCCTTTATAATGAGAGAAACACTGAAATACGTTTCTAATAAGTAAGGATAATGCGATGTGGAATATGCAGCCTCTGGGTTACTTCTTGTTGTTTTATAATTAAATCCAGGAAAGTTTGTTTTGTTTAAGAGCTTTGTAAGCTGAGAGTTGTGGAATACCAGTCGTGCGCAGAACTGCTGTTTTGCTGCTTGAACAGAAACAAGACCACGGCCAATTCACTGGCAAGGTGGAGAAGCCTGCGCAGCTAACATGGGTGCTGTAATTACTGTGTGCTCAGGGTGTCTCGGCTGCCTGAGCTCACATACCATCTTTCATAAGCACTAAATTATCTTTAAAAACAAACAAAAACTACGACATGCTTGCACTGTTTTAGAGACGCGCAACCTATTTTATCACCAGCCGCAACTTGCTAATGGAACAATAGGAACCACCGTAGCCTCGGATGACTGGTCCAAGGGTGTTTCATAAGGCCTCTGAGTCATCTCCTGTCTATTCGTGGCAATGTTTCACCAACCAGGTGCAGGCAAGTACCTCATCTGCCCTTTTGCCAACATGCCAGCAGCTAGAACAGTAAAAACCTCCTTGTCTAAGCTCACTCACAAGCACTTCAGATAACACAGTCCTCAGATTTAGTACCATCACCGTGTACTGCCATCGAACTCTTCCTTTTTCTTTTCCTTTTCCTTTTTCTCTTTCCTTCTCAAATGCTGGTTTCTAACATCACAGGTCAGTCTTTCACTGCTTTGCTCCGTAGGAAGAAAAGCTATGATAGGGTGCATGTGAAAGCCTGTGCCAGTGGTCAAGCAACAGGAGGCAAATTGTGCACACACAAAAAAGGACTATGCTCTGCTGTAAAATACAACTCTGTTCAAATAGACTTGTTTCAGAATCAAAAAGGCAACTGTTCTTCGGGCTCTGATCTGTCAGGAGAGAAAAGTAATAGCACAACTTTAATTTCAGGAGGTTTAAGCCCACAGGTGGCCTGCCCATAGTAGTAAGTCTCAGGTGCTTTGTATGTTGCTGATGGAATAATTAATCCTGCCTGCCTGCCTCCCATAGAGTGGTAAACCATTTCATGGCTGCTGAAGGATATGTGGTCTCCTCTGGATACTCATGTTTTGAAGTTGAGAATATACCTTATGAGGTCTGTATTTAGGAACAGGCTAGAAGAATGAGTCGTTTCTCAGTTTATGTTGAAGAGGAGACTTGAGTAGGAGTTCACTATATTAATACGTTTTTTAGAAAGTGCTGTACTTATTTAAGAATGTGTTTGAGTGCACTGACTTTGAAATGCAATCTACCATTAGTTGCATCTTTTTTCTTCCTTCCTTAAAAAATGCTTTAGGTTACTGGCAGTTACTCTAAGCTGGAAACCATTCTTTACAGCTGTTCATACATCCACACATGCTCATCCCTTTGTACATGCAGAAGGTTGCACAAAATCCTCTAAGATGTTCTGCTGTAGCTGTAAGGTTCAAAATGGTGAGTATGTTGTGGTCTTGCATCTCTGTGATTGTACCCTTTAATAATAGGCATTCCCCCATGCACGTGTAGAAGAGTTTCTTTTGATGTTTTCCCCCCTTTCCTTCAGAGAATTACTGTTCACAATAGCTGCCTGGTTTTTTTAATTGTGATGATTATTTTTTATTTATTAATTATTTTTAAAGTGGAAGACTTGTGGCATGATTGGTTTCCCAAGTAGGCTTTATTTGGCATGAGGAAGGGAGACATGTCTTTCTTCACAGAGGTCTTTGTGATGTCTTTAGATAGAAGGCTCCATGCTCTAAAACATGTTTAATGAAACTGCACGGTAAGATAAGGTACTAAAATAAAAGCCAAGTGCTAGATTCTAATAAACCTTTCAATACAGAAAAGCCTAAGCATGTCTGGGACTGTTTGGCTAATTGTTAGCTGGCTTGGTATCTTTGCTTAGGCTCCCATTTAAAGAGGCAAAGTATTTGTCTTTGCAGATAAGCTGTGGGCAACTTCTAGCCAAAGCCTTTTTGTTGCTGTCTTTAGCTGTGTGTCTGTATCAGTGTGGAAGGGGCCAGTTCCATGACTTTGTCACTGATTTGTATTGGTAGCACAAATCACTCCCTGATGGAAGAGGAGGAAAATAGTCCCTCTTCCATCGATAGCAAACAACAATTAGAGCAATAGTTAATCACTTGTTTATTTATAGACCAGAATGAGCTATGCTTCCATCTAGTTTGACTTCCTGTGTATTCAGGCTGTGTGTTTTCCTTTAGACTTTGTAGAGGGAAGTGCTGTGTGGTGTGGCTTTTTGTTTGGTTGTCTTTTTTTTTTTTTCTTTTTTAAAAAAAGGGAGTTTCCTTATGAAAGCTGGAAGCTACAGTGAGTCCACTAGCTTCCCTGGTAAACTGTTTTAATCTTTAAGTGCCCTTCATCCCAAGAAATGGCATCTGAATTCAGGGTTACATTTCTGTAATGTCTATACCTAACTCGATGAGTGTTTTAGCTTTGCCAGGGAGGATGGAAAGCTGCTCGCTGTCAGAGCTCGTTCCTGGGTGAGTATTTGCAGGCAGCAGTCAAGGCACCTCTCAACTTTCTGTTATTTTTTCTTCCCCATCCTTAGATCTCTTTCTACAAATGTCCTTTGAGCTCCACCCAGTATTCCCACGCCTTTCAGAACAGCGGCGGGACAGGACTGTGTGTAACAGTTGCGCAGTTGTCTTACCTATGCTCTACACGTTGTTTCCTCGCTTCTGCCTGGTAGCCCCTTTCTATGCTCCTGGGGATTACGTTGGTGCTTTTAGCCCCACCAGCAATGCTTCCAGCTCCAATCGAGGCAGCAACCTAGGACGTGTCTGTGACCTTTCCAAGCAGAGCCTTCCATCCTGGAGGTATGATCTGTGTTTCTGCTTCCTAGATGCATCATCAGGCTGCCAGATGATTTCACTTCCCTGTTCTGTAGCAGCAGCCTGTCCTTTTTGCTCTGTGCTGTCCTACCCATCTTTGTGTCAGTGGTTAACTTTGCCAGGAAAGAGCTTCAGAGTCACTCTGTTTAAGGGAAACATTTCTCATAGTGACTGAGCTGACCTAATAACTTGCAGCTGCCAAAAGGGATATTCCACTTCCCATCACCCACTTGCTGGTGCTGACTCCGGCACTCATTTGGCCCCTCGGTGGACCTATCTGGCTAACTACGCAGGCACCCTTCCCTCTCCTTCTAGATACAAAACCACCAGCAAAATAAGTTCATTTCTGCTGGGCTAGTTTGCTGGTTTAGTGGCTGCATCAGTTCAGGCAGGGATCAGATGAACATGGAGAAAGCAGCAAGAGGGGAATATGTGGAGGTGGGTGGTAGGGGGAAGGGAACCACTTTTTCAGCCGCAGTGAGCTCTCAGATTGTCTCAGCTGCCCCCTGCAGCCCTGCTCTAATAGATGACCTGCTGGCTGGACTGTACCCATATAAATGCCATGGCCAGGATGGGTTTGTCATAGTTCAGGTGAGTGGGAGCATTGCTGGTGGTGTGCGATGCCCAACAGCTATCAAATAGCTGCGGGGACAGATTTCCAAACATCAAGTCCCGTGGCTACTCCAATGGCTCTACAGCAGCAGGGTGCCAGACAGAGGCCTGTGGACACATTCCTTAGCACAGAAAATCTGAGTCAGATTTAAGTGGCTGTAACTCAATATTCCTTTTATAAGTAAATAAGAAACCATCCCTGTAAATTCTCCTAGTAAGAGTTTTGCTGATTAATGCCTCACGGTTATCAGCCATGTTTTGTGGCCAAGTATTGAGCCAGCTTTTAGCTTGTCTAGTTTGGTGTCACATTAGTTCTTCTTGCCTAAAAGACCTCACGCTACATGATGTTACGTGGTCTAGTGATTCTAGCGCATTGGACTAGCCCAAGTAGATGCTATTGGAAGAGTTGTATTTATCAACCATACCTATACCCCTGCCAAAAAAACCCCACCCCAGCCCAAAATGAAAGGCTTGTTTGACAATACTGAAAGGCATTAATTCCATTTTTAGCCTCTCCTCAGGTTCCTTTTTGATGGCGTCCCAGATTGATAGTTCCATTATTTTATGTAAGGATGATGTCAGGCTAATTGACTTATCATTACCTCTGCTTTCCTCTTGTCCCTTTACATTTTGGGATTATGCTGGCTATCCTTCAAATGCTCTGAGTTGTGCTAGTGTTCCAGGATTTGTTAAAAATCAGTATTGTTAGTACAGAGCATCTTAGCCATTTTGTTAGGCATGTGCTATGTGACACGGCTTAATTTTTAAAATGTTTACCTTCAGCAGGATGCTGCCTCATCTTTTCCTCAGTTACAAATTGCACCTTTTCTATTGCATAAGTTTAAGAAATGCTTTTTCAAAGTATTGTTTGTCCAAATACCTATACCTGTGGATGCAAAAGTGGAACCAATCAATCTTCTAAACCACTCAAGTAGGCAGCCACCCGATTCCTTCCTTGCATAACTTCCATTTTCCTCTTTCCTCTTCCAAGAATCCTTGAGCTTTGTTATCTTTTTGTATTTTATCTTGAGGAAAGAGAAGTTGCCACAGCAGAGAGCCTTTACACCAACTCACAGGTCCCTAGGCTACTGTGGTAGTCATATGTGGGTTCTGGCCCTTTGCATGGTTTAGAAGTAAAAGGAGTTGAGAAGGGCTAGGTTCTCCAGCGGGCAGCCCAAACAATAGAAGAGAACAAAACCAACTGTAACTGATGGGACCGTAGCATAGAAAATCTCCAGGCTTGCATGTTAGGCTTTCCCTGAGTGTTGCTCAGGAGGGGACCTTCCCAAGGAGGAGGAAAACAGCCCTTTCTGAAGAGGGCTGGTGTCAATGCCCCATGGCAGAGTGTCATCTTAACTCGCCTCTGCTGCGGAGGCACCTTTAAGGGATAGATGCTTGCGAAAGATGGATGCTCACTGTGAATAAAAACATGATGTACGCAACCCCTTGTGGAAAATGAACAGTATCCAAAACATACAAAATGGTTAGGTGTTAATTTTGTTCTGTGGGGAAATGAATAGATTTAGTGTGTGTGTATGCATGCACATGAATGTACATATATGGATGTATACATAAATATAGAAGTATGGTTTCCTAAAGGATTTGAAAGTACCTTAGCTTGAGTTAGCTATTCCTAGCGTATTGACAGAGTACGTGAATAAAACAGCCAGTATGCAGTGTGGTATGCCCATATGGGAATGTATCGCCTTACTTGGGCCTTTAAATTGCAACCACTGTTTCACTGACCACTTGGGGGAGACATTAAAGTTAAAGCTTATCTTCAGAGCTCTGGTAGTGGCCAGTGAGGGTCACCTTCTTCCAGATTGCCATGTTTGGCACATGGCATATAAGATTTGTGCACTACTACACTTTACTTGGTTTGGGTGGATTGTGCTAATGCTTTTTTGTATGTGTCTTTTTTGTATTCCTCCAATTCAAAGATTTTTATCTACTGCTTTTTTGCCATGATTGGATATTCCAGTCTCGCTTCGCTTAGGACAGGCACTAAACTTGAACTGCGCAGGGGTAAGTAAAAGTATTTGTCTTCAGGCCTCCAGCCTTGTCATATGGTTAGCTCCTTAGAGACAAACTAAAGCTGAAAATAGTGATGCAGACCTGTAATGAGCCTAAAAAAAATTATCACTGTTTTAGTTAGCACAAGAAATACACAAATCCAACTGTAATAGTTAATGAGCCTGTCTCCTTGCATCAGAGTCTCTTCCTTATTTGTGGCTCGAGGTAGCGTTGAGGATCCTGTATCCCCTCTCCGGTATGTGACTTCTCTGAAACCTTGACTGGCTGGGAGACCCTTTCCTTTTGACAAGCCTCTTTCTTCCCGCCAGGCTTTCTGTAATGTATATCATGCCTTGCTCTTATTCTCTTCTGCTCTCAATCCCAATTCTGTTGTCAGTCCTTTTATTTTTATCATCTTCTTAATCTCTTTTAAAGCCTCTGTGTATCAGCATCTAGTTTCTTTGTTCTGCCTCTGGAAAATATCACTGATCTACACCCAGGCGCTTGCGGAGAGGGTGAAGAAAACTGGATTCTCTGGGCTTCAGCTGTCCTCTTGCCTGTCTTTGAAGGTGAATTGTTCATGGTAATGACTCGCTATCGTTACCTCCCTGTGGAATTTTAGTTCATTGTGGTAGTTAAAAAGTAATCGAATGACAGTGAGCAGACTTCCCTCCACTTTAGGGGACCCCGTGATGATGATTTATTTATCGTTTTCGTTTCAGCAGGAGCTATGAACCCCTGTCAAAGATCAGGGCTCCACTGTGCACATGAAGGCTGTGCGATGTAATGGAAAGATGGTCGCTGTCTCAGTGAATTTGCAGTTGAGGCGTTGAAGCGTTTTGCTTTCATGTGCCAGGAGCGCTTGAGACTGTTTAACTGAAGGAGAGAGGGTGAGCTGGGACAGGGGTGCAATAGCAGGTCCTTTGAGAGACGCTGTGAAGGGGGTCTTTAATGGATTCGTACGGTACATTACTCGTGCAACAGTATGTCAGATGTTAAAAACCCAAGAGTCAAAGGAACAGGCGACAGTAATGGACTTCCCTTTGTTAGCAGAGAGCAAGGATTACAAATTGCATCCAGGAGCCTGCCAGATAAACAGTTTGAGAAAGAACATGACCGATACGAGAGCAAAGACGCTTCATTACAATTAGCTCTTCCCATCATGTGCACAACTGCTTCATGGAGAGGAGGACTGCGGCTGTGTGGATTATGGAAGACCCAGAAAAGCAGGCTGCAGAGTAAGCTGTCATGTGCTGTGACACCGAGTAATGCAAATCAACTCTGTTCCAGGAAAGCCATTTCCATGTCAGCCTCTACATGAAAATTATCTGACTTGAACAAGGGTTTCTTTATAAAGTTAAGAGAATTATTCTTAAGGATTGGAATTTGTCTGTGTCATGGAGGAATGGCCAGAATGGACTTCAAAGTGCAGTCTGAAGATGAGATAATGTGCAACAAGCACTTTTTTTATAACCAGCAGCCCAGAGAGGAACATGTCAGCTTAAAAAGTATATTTCTGTCTGAACGGTCCAACCTGCTGTTTTACAAGTAATGTGTGGTGTTACTGCATTTTTCAGTGATTAAAGAAGGAAAATACCTTTCAGTCCATTCTGCTCGGGGTTTGACACTTTGCGCATACCCAGCGTTGCTATTCCCGCATCTAGTTGGTTGCTCAGTCTCCTTACGGTTTGAATGGGTGATTCGGAGCTCCAGGAAACCCCAATTGCTTTTGTTTTGCTTTTAATCTGGGTGGCACTTGGGAGCAACACTTGAGCCCGCTTTTTTTAGGCAGTTTTTCGAGTTCGGAGACTCTCCTTGAAGTTTGTTTCCTGTGATCCTTTCATCCAGTCTGTTTGAAATTCTGCTTTTCCTTCGGCTTTGTTTGGCATCTATTCAACTACCTTCTGTTTTGTAGTAGGTATCAGCCTTTGTTAGTGGCCCACGATAGCTTGCTTGGGCTGGTGATGGTGGCTGACTGCTCAAGCACACTGAAAGGCGATTGAAAAAATTTCATTGCTCTTCCTGTCTCATGCCTATGGTTGCTAAAGGGTATTCTGCTAGTGCTGGGGTAGGGAATAAAAGTTATGCATATTCCTTGCTCTATCTACTTTGTCTCTTACAAGGTGAATTCACATTATGAAGAGGACTGAGTTACTCCTCTTTCCCGTGGGCTCAACTCTTGTCAGTCCATAGGTACTCAAGAAGTCATGAATAAGGTGCAAAGGAAGAGAGGAGGCTGAGTTTATTTTCTTTATTTCCATAAGCCTTTGAACCCCACTTCTGTACTTCCACTCACTGTTCATCTGTGGAGGAGCCTTGATGTTGGAAGGATTGTCTCTTCTTCCCTTCAGAAACTGATGATGATGTTCCTTGGTGACCACAGTGCTTTGCTGCTTTTCACAAAGGGAGCTCTGGACACCCTTCACTTTAATTCTAGTGGTATTAAATCATGCAGCAAAACACAGAGCTCTGGACTCGGACTACTTAGATGCATGTATGGTAGCTTCTCTTGTTTAATTCTGGGGCTTTGCAGCCAGCACCGGTGCTATTTCGTGATGTAGCAGATTGTCATTTGTTCCCTGAAGCATTCTCACTTCCAGTGGGTCCTTCTATGCTGCTTCATGTGGCTGGTTCAACCACCTGCCAGAACATGGGATCACTCCTCCAGAGGTGTTTGTGCCTCCTTTGTACCTGAATGGTGTGGAAATGAAATGTATGTGTGTGAAGTGTAATTTAATCATTTGTGGAGTTTTTTATTTGTTGTTGGGAACAATGGAAAACGAGCGAGAGAGGAATGAAAATCTGAGCATGAAAAGAAAAATAAAGAGGCATCCTGTCTCCTTGTGGCATCAGAGTACTCCCAGTTTTCAAGTCATGGGGAGCAGGCAGTCTCCAGTATTAATTTCAAGTTTATCATAGGCTGTCTGGTATGTACAGTATTATAGCATCTTTTCTGTAACTAAGGGTCAGACAATGTTGTCATTGTCAGCCCCCTACTATAATGGATTAGAACTTGCATAAAATAACTAGCTATGAGCTGAGATTTTATGTGCGCTCTCAGAGTGAGAGCCAGCACTTCCTTTATTTTTAATCTGGCATACTTAATTATAGGCGGGTTTGAGAGCACCACAAATTAAGGTTGTGTGATACTCCCATTATATGACTCTATTTTCAATTGTTTATTGCTTTATCAAAGTTTAAGCAGCTGGGCTTGAAGTTTTCCAGGGCTGGTGTCTGCCTTAGGTGGAATTATGGAAAAATTTCAGTTAAAATAGACTCCATAATTTCTGAGACAAAGGCTAAAGAAAAATATTGGTTTGTTTGTTTTATTTTTGGGATCTTTCTGGGGTTTTTTATTACTCTTTAGAGGTGGTGTTTGATTTTTATATTGGCTTTGATGCAGGGATTAAATATTTGGTGAGGGGAGGTGTTTTTTGTCAGTGGATGTACTTTTTGCCCAAATTTGCCTGAGAAAGGCAAATTGTAAGTCTTTGAAAAATTGCAGTTAGCACACATTCACTGGAATCTCTTATGTTTATATATAATTTTAAGCTAATATTTCTGATTCTGTCTTTGCTAAGCGTATTCCCACCCTTTGTCTGTGCTGAGGGTTGACCAGGCAGCAAGTCCCTGAGGACAGTTCAGCTTGCTCCAATTACAGGGACTGAGAAAAGCATTCCTGTAATGGATCCCCCATGCGATAGCATCAATGAGGCTTGGGCACAAGAACTGCAAGCGGGGAGCCTGTCTTACCTCTCCACCAGCCCTTTTCCCCTCGACTCACCCACCACCTGTGTGCAGTGCTGCCGGGGAGGTGGGAAGGGCTGTGTACTGTGGGCGTCGAAGTGATAAGAAAGGAGGGGAATTGTGCAAGTGGTCCCGGATAAATTGCTGCGTGGAGGATGGTGAATGGCTGGTAAGAAACAGCATGGGACTGTGTTGGGAAGGGATCGGTTGGGGAGCTCACGATGGGAGGTGAGGCAGAGGCTGGGCGAGGGCAGCAGTGCAGGTCTGCTCAAGTGAGAAGCAGAGATTGAGGCTGGGAGTGGCAGCAGGACCGTGGATGAGGAAGGACAGGGATGTGGCGGTGCTGCCAGAGGAGCAGATGAGGGCTCACTGGTGAGGTGTCAGCACCCAGCAAGGAGCCTAGCATTTTGGTTTAGGAACTCTTCAATTTTGCTGGTTTTCCTCTCTGAGGAGGTATTAGAGAAACCCTCTGGCAGGCTGTGCCTCACAGCTCCCTTGCATGAAAGACAACCTGCTTCTGTCAGCTCTACCATTAGCTCACTTGGCAAAGGTCTCTGCCATAGTCCTAGGGTCTTTTGATGACCCCTGGGGATGCAAAATGATGCAATGTGATGGATTTTTAATGAGCTTTTAAAAAAACTGAGAACTTGAACATAAAATTGCATTAAAGGCACATTATTGAGCTTCTAAAGTCAAGCACACACAAGTTAAGAAATGCCAGAACAAAGTTGGGCTGTGGACCATTAATTCGGGCTCTGTGTACACTATGAAATGATCTCTGGCGCTCTGATCACATCTGTTTCTGGTCGGCAGGACCTCTGCCACGTTCAGTGCACTGAATGGATGGTGGCCCCTTGATGCTAACTTAAAAATAAATAAATAAAATACTTATTTCATGTGCCATGTAATCATAAGGTCTGTCTGCATTTATCCAGAACTGTCTGAAGGGAGGTGAATTGTCCCTGCAGTCTGTCAGAGCTGCTTATTTGAGACTACAAGTGGGGAAGATGCCTGGAGGCTTGTTCCAGTAACTCTTTTTGTCTATGCTTTGGTGCCTGCCATTCTGCCATATGTACGCTAACAGGCTGGTCTCAAAAAGGGAGGAAGGACTGCGTTCCCCACCTCGCCTTCAGTCAAGGAAGACATCTCGGGCCCAAAAGCACTGGGAGGCAATGAGCCTCTTGAAGCAGTTTTGCCTTTCCCAGGGCTTTCCCTGGCAGGGTGCAACTCCATGCAGCCCTTGTGCCAGCTGGTTCTTAATAGCACTGAGTGGCTCTGTAGGTACTGTTGCTGTTGAGGAATGTGGTACAAGACCTGAACTCTAAAACCAGTTCCCTGACAGCAACAGATATCAAGCAAGTTGTCTGATAGACCACAATTGCATGGATTAAAAAATGAAAGGCAGCTGAGGTACGTATGCACTAGTGGGAATACAACTTGGCTGTGCCTGCACAGCACATCACTACTTGATGTGTATGCTAAGTAACGTTTCAGGAATGCAGCCACCATAGCATTGCAACCCCTTTTTGGCCATATGAAATAATGGGCCAGTGGCCTAGTGAGTACCTCCTTTATGGCAATGAAAAGCCAGAATGATCAGGCTCCCAAGCACACTTTCCTTCCTTGATTTAAACATGAAACTGCATCCGTCATCCATACCATTATTCCTGGTATGTAGGAATGGCTGAGATGCATACAGAAACAGGTGCCATGTCTTCTGCAAATGGAGCTGCATCGCTAGGATATGAACTTGCATAACAATTGGGAAGACTAATTAAGCTGAAACTTCATGTCCTTTTAATTATGCAATTAAGATGTCCAATTACAAAATTAAGATACATAATTACGTGGGGAGGAAGAAAAAACTTCATGAAATTTTACTATGGTTTCTGAAAACTGTGTTTCTAGCAATGCACCTGTTTATGCAAACTTCAGTCTTCCTGGTGGAAGCAAGAACATTTATGGCCTTGAGGTGATACCATTTTCTTCTGTGTGCCTCACAATATCTGCGTGAATGTTGTGGTTTAGCCCCAGCTGGCAACTAAGCCCCACGCAGCTGCTCGCTCTCTCCCCCCCGGTGGGATAGGGGAGAGAATCGGAAGCGTAAAAGTGAGAAAACTTGTGGGTTGAGACAAAGACAGTTTAATAGAACAGAAAAGGAAGAAAATAATAATGATAAAAGAATATACAAAACAAGTGATGCACAATGCAATTGCTCACCACCTGCTGACTGATGCCCAGCCAGTTCCCAAGCAGTGGCTGTGTGCCCCCCCCCCCCCCCCCGCCCCAGCTAACTTCCCCCCATTTTTTTGGTTCAGCATGATGTCATATGGTGTAGAATATCCCTTTGGCCAGTTTGGGTCAGCTGTCCTGGCTGTGTCCTCCCCCAGCTTCTTGTGCACCCCCAGCCTACTTGCTGGCAGGGCAGTATGAGAAGCTGAAGAGTCCTTGACTTACTGTAAGCACTGCTCAGCAACAACTAAAACATCAGTGTGTTATCAACATTATTCTCATCCTAAATCCAAAACACAGCACTATACCGGCTACTAGGAAGAAAATTAACTCTATCCCAGCCAAAACCAGGACAGTGAATAAAAAGGGGGAAGAGGAAATGGGTCCTTAAGAAAGGTATGCTACCAGTATGCTACTAGGGAGCGAAAGGAAGGCTTGGCCTGTGGTCAAGGCAGGAGGGCTGTGGCATGAGAGCTGAGCTTAGCTACCAGCTCTGACCCAGGCTTCCTGTGGACGTCATGTATGGCCTCACATATGCACAGGACCTCAGATCTGCTGTGGACACTCCTCCTGGTGAGGAGACCACCCTTTACATCCACATGGGGTGGAGGTCCCACCTGCTTTCCCAAGGATATATATTGCTGTAAGGACATAACAGACTCTGCTGCTTTTGACCTCCATCATTTTGTTTAAAGGTGCTGAGCTAACAATGAAGAGCTGAAGCTGTGGATTTATGACTCTTGTTCTTTTGCTCTTTATTTGGAAAAGTGACCGCCCAGTGTGAAGGGGCTGCACTCTCAGAGAGGTGATGAAATATTGTCATTGGCCTGCTGTATGGACCATCTGTCTCTCCCAGGGCTACTCTGGAGCATGGCGAAGCGTGTTGCTTTTCTGTATGGGCTTTTTCATTTCATTTACCTTGATTCACTGCTATTTTTTTTCTTTTTTAAAATCTAAGCAACCCCCAAAACTTTAAACACACTGTGACAACCTGCAGCCTTATTACAACCAGTCCCTTGAGCCTATCGGTTCTCTTAAGATAAAAGACACTAAAAAAATTATTCTGCAGACGAGAACAGTATGGATTAAAAAAAGATTGTTAACAGATAGATGAGGTATAACTTTAGTATTGGGCATATAATTTGGCCTTTCCTGCACATTATTCCTGGTGCATTAGCAAATGTTTCAATGAAATAATAATCCTATGGTCATTTAGGTTTTGCAGCTGGAAAACATCTGCCCCTGTGGAGGCAGATGGTGCAAGTGTCTGTAATGTCTGTCTTTTTCTTGTGCAATTATGTCAAAATTAAAACACTGGGAGTGCATGCCAGTGATTAAGAAGAGCAACTGTTACATGGAAGTTCTCCTTATCTCTGAAACTAGTATCACAGCCCTATGAATTCATAGTTAAAAAGTATAGATTTGTTGAACTTGAAAATGAAATTGCAGTACTCAAATAGCCTTATCGCAAACTGGCTAAAGTCTCTTTTGAAGCTTACCTCTAGAATGTACTGAAATTATACTTGTGGATATTCTGTATCTTCTTTTTGAGGAATAGTAATAATTCCTTACTCAGAGTTCAGTATTCTACACAACCAAGTGTATTTCCTTTCAGCAAAAACCTCCATTTTCACCAGGGTTACTGCTAGGTAACAGTAAAGGGCAATTTGGTAACCTTTGTTGATCAAGGTTAGAACAGGTTATTAGAGGGATTTACTTTCCCCATTTTTCTCTTTTCTGCTTTGTGAGAGTGTGCTTCAGGACCTATGTGTCTTTTGGGGATGGACAGCTGATTTAATTTTGTGTTTTGTTTTATTTTTCTTTTAGTGAGTGCACTTTCTGGAGGTAATAACCAGAGGTGGTTATATCCATCTGGGGTGGTATCCAGTTTGGCTGCAATACTCACCCACTTGCAAGACCTGCGTTCTGCAGGTTCCTCTGTCGGAATGGGACCAGATAATGATTTTCTCTCTTAAATATCCTGAGCATCAGACTAGAGGAAAGACTTATGTGGAGGAAAGACTTGTGTGATGGCAGCTCTCCAGTGACCCTGCTGCAGTATTCATAATGCAAAATTTCCCAGAGAGGGCTAAGAGCAGAAAGTCTGACTCTGTAGCCAGCCCAGGGATGATACCAATGTTTTGGTGGGACTGTGCTGTCTAGGCAGTGCTCCCAGGAATGCGTGTATATTTATATATAAGCTGTCATTGTAATGTTGGGGAGGCTACCATTATTTTGTATATTATCACTACTTTCTGAGCAAAACACATCCCAGTGTTAACTGGGATCTGGTATGGGTATATGTAAATAAAGGCAAATAGGTGAAAATGCATGATGATTATCTCTTGTTTGGCAGGAATGATTTCCATTATCTCAGCAAAATACTTTGTTTTCCCACTCAGTCTTCCAAAATAACGCACCTCCCAACTCCCAACAATGAGATTAAATAACATCACTTTTTTATCTCTGAGTGTCCTAGTTTATAGCTTTCAGATATTATTAGGTTGTGCATTACTTAGATGTAGAAGGAATGACGCACTTTCTCTATTGAGAGAAATTTGGGGTAATTTCAATGGTATGTTGAACTCTGTGATGCAGAATTGGCAACTCTGTAATGTTATCATCTGCTACACAAATTGATTGCACTTAATGGTAGACTGTATACTACTTTTTCTTGCAGTACTGATCAGTAGTGACCTGGCTGGGCAGATGGCTAGTTCTGTTGATTATACATCCATCACAACTTACGTTAATTATCTGTTGATTTTAACTCTTTCTCCTTATTTTTTTTGCATGGTGTTTTGTGGAGAGAAGTTCATATTTCAGAGAGCTTAAATCTGCCATGCTGCCCTACAGGAATGTATTTGGCATGTTAACTTTCTTTTAACAGTCGTGTTTAACATATACAGAGAGCATCTAGCTCTGAGAGGCCATTTGAACGTCTTCAAAGAGTTATTGAATTGTTTATTGATCTACTTCATTACTGCTGTTCCACTGGTTCCTTTTGATGTCTTGTCACTTTGTTCAAAATATGATGCCAGGGTTTTAAATTAATAGTTGTGCAGGAGGCCCTACATGTGTAAATATTAGGGTATGTTTCTCCTTTGAGTGAGAATGAGCTAGATTGTCCAGTAAATATTGTTGCCATCAGAGTTTTATCCTTTTTCATGCCCCTCCCTTTGCACAAAGACTCCTTCCTCTCTTCCTCTTAAGAAAACTGAAGTGTCTGAGGTTTTATCTTTTACGTTTTTTAACAGTCTAATCTCTTATTCTGCCATTGGAAGCTTACAGACTAGTTCCCTGCTTAGGGAAATAAATTTGATTAATTTTCCCTCCTTCCCTTTAATCTTTTCCACGTGTGTCTCTTACATTTGCTAAATTCGCGAATTAAAAGTGCCTGCTGATTTTTTCCTTTCATTAATTTATTTAATCACTTTTTGAAGCTTTTTAAGCTTCTGCAATAGACAACATCCCATGGCAAGGAGTTCCATAGTTGGTATATTGATTACTTGGAAAAGTGCTTCATTTTTAATCCTGCCACCTGAATATTCATTTGTGCATTTTAATTTTTTTTTTTAAATAGTGGGTAATAATTCTTTCTTTATTTTCTAAGCCATGCAGGATCTTAAATATATTTGTCATATCCTGCATCAGTTGCTTCTTTTTCCAGGATTAAGATTATAGCCTGTTTGCTTATTCCTTGTACAGAAGTTGTTCCCTATCTTTGGTCATTTTGGTTACCTCTCAGTATCTCTTCTGTTTCTAGATTTTGCATTTGACTTAGCCCTTCTAGTCCATTGGCTGGTCTTCTACCCTTAGTGTGCACCCACAGCAACAGCAGGAGCTTGCCTGATATCACATTAATTTTCGTGATAAATTAACACCGAAGTGTGTTAAGTGGCAGAGTGAGAAATAAGACCTCCCACTGGTGATAAGGCAGGCTCAGAACTGTTTCATTTAGATTTACAATTTCACCAGACGAACGTCTTGTGACTGCCTACAAGGCAACCCTGCCTGTTTGCACTCTTCCAGCTTCTAGCCCACCTCCCCTTCCCGGCAACAAAACCCGGCCGCTGTTTTCCCAGTGCGCCCAGCACACAGCTCTGTGGGTTACCGGCCAAGCGTGTGTCGTGGGTGTGCTGAGTACCCCAATCACATAAATTACCCTCTTCGAGTTATCGGTTGCTTCTGGCTGAAAAGGCAAAGGTTTGTGCCATGAAGCTGTCAGATTCGTGTATTGCTGATGTTCATTGTGTGTTATACAGGACAATTTCTATTTTCTTCTTTTTTAAAAGAAGCCCCCCAAGTCAGTCCTTCCTCTCTCTCCCCCACCCCAAATGGTGGCAATGAGCTGAAATATTGCAGACGTGGGGAAAAAGGCCCTTAAAATAATATTTAAGGTTGCGGAACATAAGCTGGTACATTAGAAATGGCCAAAGTCAAGATTACCTGTGCAGTGGGCCGAGGCCAACTGTATGAGGTTCAACAAGGCCAAGTGCCGGGTCCTGCACTTCCGTCACAGCAACCCCATGCAACGCTGCAGGCTTGGGGAAGAGTGGCTGGAAAGCTGCCTGGCAGAGAAGGACCTGGGGGTGCTGGCTGACAGCCGGCTGAACATGAGCCGGCAGTGTGCCCAGGTGGCCAAGAAAGCCAACAGCATCCTGGCTTGTATCAGGAATAGTGTGGCCAGCAGGACTAGGGAAGTGATCGTGCCCCTGTACTCGGCACCTCGAATACTGTGTTCAGTTTTGGGCCCCTCACTACAAGAGAGACATTGAGGTGCTGGAGCGTGTCCAGAGAAGGGCAACGAAGCTGGTGAAGGGTCTGGAGCACAAGTCTGATGAGGAGCGGCTGAGGGAACTGGGGTTGTTTAGCCTGGAGAAGTGGAGGCAGAGGGGAGACCTTATGGCTCTCTACAACTGCCTGAAAGGAGGTTGTAGAGAGGTGGGTGTCCGTCTCTTCTCCCAGGTAACGAGTGATAGGACGAGAGGAAATGGCCTCAAGTTGCATCAAGAGAGACTTAGATTAGATAGTAGGAATAATTTCTTTACTGAAAGGGTTGTCAAGCATTGGAACAGGCTGCCCAGAGAGGTGGTGGAGTCACCATCCTTGGGGGAGTTCAAAAAACGTGTAGATGTGGTGCTTCGGGACATGGTTTAGTAGGCATGGAGGTGTTGGGTTGATGGTTGGACTAGATGATCCTAGAGGTCTTTTCCAACCTTAATGATTTTATGATTCTATGTTAGATCTTCCTTCTTTTGTGCATGCAGCACCATCAGTCTTTAAGCACTTGCATACTGTTTTCTTTTCTGCAAAACGGCAGATATTTCAACAATACCAGAAATATTGTGAAATCATAGGGTAGAGTTAGATGTGTTTATTGATGAGATTTCTTTTTTTCCTGCTGGCCCTGCCCTTTTGTTGTTATATTTCACTGTGTAGCTTGACTACAGTGCTTCTGTTTCCCTTCTCATTGTAAACCGTGTTTCCTTACCTTTTGAAAACCTACTTCAAATGTAAATGAATAAAAAGCATCAGAAAAAAACACGTTAGGAGGGGAAAAAGGAACGCAAATCCTCTGCTGTATGGAGCTGCTGGTAATATTCAGAAGCTAACAAAGATGAACTGCTCATCTAAGCATAGCCTTCAGAGTCTGGGTGTTTCTTGCCTTGTGAAACTGGGTGCACCGTACACATTAGTTCTGCTCCTTTTTAAATATTTGGTGATCACATTGTTTACTTTGTGTAGTGTAAGGCTCTGTTGTAGTCACTTTTCACTTTGCAGTACATGAAGAACAGGAGTCTACAGAGTGTCCGCTCTACAGTGAAATTAGCAGTTAACTGTAGCCCAGCCTGGTGTTTTGTGATCTGCCATGTATTTTACAGTGAAAACATCCAGGATAAAATGCCGCAAAATTGACGGGTTTCCATTGAGAGAGATTTTCATCTTTTTCACTGTTTACATACTGAAGATGAGGACTTTGCTATGACGCAAAGACACTTTAGAAAGATTTCAAACAACTGCAAAAAATCCTCTCTTTGGGGAAGAAAATGTATCGTGTAGGCTATTTGTCATTTGAAGTTAAACATTTTTTTCCCCAAGAGTATTAGCTGTTTCAATAAGGAAAAACTCTTCTATTTTTTAAAGCGGTTAAGTAACCAAAAAGTCAATAATATGTATAAAACGTGTAATAAATGTCGACTTCTGTGCCTTTATTCTACAATACCCTGTCATACTGAAATAGTGCCCTTGCATAGACTGAAGACACATCATTTCTATTGAGAGGGTTTGTGTTTGTGAAGGTTTGTACTGCCCCATAAAAAAACATTGTTGCTATTTAAAAATGATAAAATCTGTGTCTTCTGATTATGATTTTTGTAAAATATCTTCACTAAAGAAAACCCATTAAGAGAATAGGTACTGTGCTGCAGGAAATCTCAGGAAATGGAAGTACAAAAAGCTACTAACTTGATACTTAAGTCCTATTCTGCTTTGCTGGTCATGTGAGACTTAATTCTCTTAATTTTATATATTTCATTTCACAACATCATTCTTTCCTTTCCCCCCTGCTGGAGGAAAGGACCATTTTCTGGTCCTTTCTCTCTCTTCTTTTCTCTCCCCCCTCCTCCCTGACCCCCAAGAACTGTGCGCTGTTTGCCCATTAGGTTGAACCAGAATATTCCTGCCTGCATCATGTAGGGCATTTCAAATGAGGCATGTGTCAATTATTGGACCCGAAGGAGGAGAGGTCCAAGTCATAGCAATGGGTTGGCATAGTTTTCATAATCAACAAGGCTGTACACTGGGATTAAGAGGGAGTCATCCCGTCAGGATCTGAGGCCACTGCTTCTGCTGTCTCTCCATTATGTCATTCAGATGACTTGCAGACTCGGCAGAATAAAGCAGTTGATATTGCGACCCCTACACTGTATGCAGTTCACAGTTTTTATTTTGGGCTAGATTTAATTTGCTCCCCAGGACTCAACAGTCTCCCTGCAGTTGGGGTTCAAAGCTAAAGGACCGCTCATTAGTTCAGACCTGCCCTGGAAAGAGACGAAGGATTGGAGCAGAGCTTCAAGTTCAGTTTCCTCTCAAAAAAGCATGGTTGCATGTGCCAGTACTGCCCCAGACACGGAACCATCATGCAGGGGGAGAGCTTTAAAACTATACTATTGCTCTGAGCTAAGGTCTTGATATAGACACAGCTGTTATTAATCTTAAAGGTCTTTTGCCCTGGTCCTCCTGGTGATAGTGTTCAGCATGATAGTATTCAGTATTATTGTGTCTTTGGCTAATCAAAGCTGCTGCTGTTAACTCCTGCTCTTTCACGTTTCACTAATTGAAGTCCGCTGACTTAAATCCATTGTTTGTATTAAGAAAGGGGGAGGGGAGGAAAAAAAAAAGACTTTGGGTTTGGGTTTTTCTATTTTCTTTTTTCCCAGTATTGTCCCTGTCAACATGCCACAGTTTCATCTGAAACAAGGGATGCATGAAGCTTTTCAGTCTGGGTTTTGTTTCCCTGTATTTTTTATCTTTGTTTAATTTGCTGACTGGCAGCTGGAAAATCACTTAATCAGCATATCTGGCCCAAATACTAGGCTTGACTTGAACATACTGACAGTGTCTTGGCTCATGCACAACTGAGACTGGTTTGAATTCTTGTTCTGTGATCTCTATAGGTAGCGGTGATGGAAGAAGAAGAAAATAATAGTCTGAAGATCTGTCTTGTTCCCTTCCCAGCTGTGCCACGGTAGTCAAAACCCAAATGCCTATTTTGATCTCGTTTGTAACCTCACATAGCTTTAGAGAGTCACTTCTGACTTACAAGACCCTCTGTGGGAAGAGGAGCAGCTCTCTATTTCCACTGCTCAGTTTGTAGGCCTGTGTTTGAGTCCCTTCGTTCTTTTGTCCTCTCTGAAGCACCAGTGTATTGCATTTATTTCTGTGACCTAAGGAGCTGCTGAGCAATGTCACCACACTGGCAGTTCTGTTTGGCCAACACAGAAAGCATCTTCTCCCTCTCTGAATCCAGGGAAGTCATCTGAACCAATTACTATGGTAAGTCCTATCATGACAAGATCCAAAATTAACTTACTACCTTATTTTTTCCAGGTACTCCACCTCTGCATTCTCCAAACTAAGCAAAGTAGGGATCCGACATCCTCCACCTCTTCCTTTCATTGGAAACCTGCTCTTTTTCAGTGAGGTAAAATATGGTTTTCTTTGTATCTGTCCAAAGTGATGGGAAGAGTGGATAGGAGGTAGGGGGAATTGAAGGGAATCCTGCACTTCAATGGTACCATCTCTTCAAGCATCTCCTTCTGAAAAGAACAAGCAAAACTCTGCTTTTTGAGTGAATTGGTAGAAGCAGTTGTGTGCAAACAGCTCTAATTTCAGGGTAAAATAAACTTGAGGGAAAGAAAATGTGTAAGCTCCTGCAGTTAATTACTTGAGCTTTTCCAAGAAAGTTCATGCCCTCAGTGAAACAAACTTAGTTATGTGAATAGAGCAGATTATGTTAACTAGCCCCAACTGGTTTGTTCTGAGTGGTTTTGGCTCCTACGACCTTTCTGTTTGTTTGTGCTTTTGCTGATTATACACATTATTTTAAAGCTTGTAATGTTGCTTGCTCCTAAGCAGTAACTGGAATTAGGTACCACTGAACGCTGTTGCTCTGTGCCCCCAGTGTTGCCGTCCTCGACTGGGAGGAGGCAGGGAGGGGAAGTATTGGGATTCTGCCTCCAGATTTCATTCCCTTATTTTTCTCACCCGTCCCCTTAGTCTGCTAACGCTGTTCTTTTTTGTTCCTTGCTTGATTTCAGTAATGCTTCTGAGGGTCCAAGATCTCTTAGTAATAAGGAGCTGCCATTTCTCTGGTTGGATCTTAACAGTAAAATCTCTCTAGTGCGTTTCTGTTGCAGTCCAACAACTTTTCAGGAAATCTGGGCTAACTCCAGCAGCTGCCCAATTTCCTCTTTTAAGTGCATGGTCATCAATATCCATGCTGAGATTTGAATTATTAATGAGAATATAGTGCCTCTTACCTTGGTCTTCATGGTGATTGTTCTGTCAATATGTGACTCATTATTAGGTAAAACCCATTTAAATACCAGTTTTACATGTATATCTGATTTCATTTAGAAAATAGCATAAAAGGTAGACTTGATGCGCTCTTGATTAATTTGAACTGGCATTGATAGGGTGACTTTAACATACAGGGGATGCTGGTGGTGTGGAATACAGACGAGTTCACCCTCACTCTTCTGGTTTCAATTTAACTGGATGGCATGAAGCTACTCATTCTGTAGCTCTTTGATGACAAAATCCAGTTATCATTAGTCACCTGCTAACACTTGCTGTAGGAAAAGGTGCCTAGAGACTAAGTTATTTTGTTATGTTGTAGATAGGCTTGCCCTGTACCAGCATACAAGTGGAAAGTTTTTGGAACTGTTATCTATGATCTGTTAGGCAAATTTCATTACCAGAGTTGCATTCATTAAATTCACTTAAAGCAGGCTAATGAAGAAAAGATAAACTTGATTTAACTAACTTTTAGGAAAAAAAAAAAAACAATTAAAGGTAGCTGTGAAATTGTATCTTGGAGTACCAAGAAATAAGAATTCCAAACAGGGTTTTTAAACAGAGTTGAATGATGCAAAACTACAAGCCCCACCAGGATGTATGTCCAGCACTACAACATTTCACCGTCTGTCTTCTCTATAGTCCTGTTGCTGCCGGTAGGAACAGGCAGGGATAAGTCCAAGCTCTTTGTAGTTTTTCTTTCTTCCCTCATATATTTTGCCATGTTTTCTGGATCTGCTCCTCTGGCTGCTTTCTTAGAAATAGTGCCCATAGCAACGCGCCAGTAATAGGAGGGCTGCTTTTATACTGCAGGCTGTTCTCTACGAGAGCATTTTCAGGGACACAAGCGCTCTCACTGCAGTCAGTAGAGGACAGCTGCCACTTTCCCTTCCCCAGCAGGGGAGAACCAGAGGCTGCCCGTCGCCTTCCCGGGGACGGGGATGGTTTGAAGGGCTTAGCTGTGAGGGGCATAGCTGTGCACGAGCAGCTGTTTGTTGGGAGCTGGGGTTACTTTTTTTTTTAATAGGAAGTAGCAAAACGGTGATTTTTTCTGTTGCTACATCTATAATGTTAAGAAGTTCTTGCACTTGCATGTTTATGCAAACCATGTCTTTTCATAGAACTGGCTTTTTAGAGACTCTCCCTTTTAAATAGGCCAGCTCCTTCTTGGTATTGCCAATGTTGTGCAGGGAAAACGCACAAGCCACACTCCCACTAAATCATCAGACTAGCAGTTTTCAACCCATGAACATTTATTTCAGAGGAATTCATGAATGGTGTCTAAGAGGAATGAACCGATATGTGCCGTATGGGGATCTGCATATGTGTAATTCATACATTTCCAGTGTTTCATTTGATCGGCAAATCAACACAGGTTGAAAAGCCCTGCGCAACAGTGAGATCTAGAAGAGAAAGGGAAATCAAAACACTTCAACATATACAGCCTTCCAGTCCAAAAAGTGTCCTCATCTTATGGTTTCAGGCTTTCCTCCTAGAATATGATTGCTAGAAACTTAAGGAAAAAATAAAGGAGGAGAGGGAGTCCTTTTGACATAATCAAGTAAATCTAGGACCTGGGGATTTAAGAAAAAACATTAAATATCAAGAGCTCTCAACAAAATTGTGGGAGTAAGCAGTATTTTTCAATTTGTAATGGCATAAATTCAAGGATTTCCTTGTCTTCTCCCTTACTTCTACTGAAGTGAACGGAGGTTCCTGTTTTGCTCCACTGATACGTGAACAGAGTATCAGGCCTTATCATCCTTTTTTGGCTATTATTCTTCTTCTGTAAGTGTGCCTGAAAACAACTGAACAATGCAAGCAGGATTTGACCAATAGAGCTGGGTCGTGGGGTTTTTAATAAACTTTCAAATGTATTTTAAACAAGAAAATGTTTTCTCCATGAGACTCTTCGAAAGAGTTATTTCAGGGATTTCTCGAACAGTGTATTTTGAGTAAAATAAGAGTTGCTGTTAATACAGTGTCTCTGAGAGAGGAAGAGGAAGTGCTGAAAGTTAAGGGGCTAAGGGAAATGCAACAGGAAAGACCTATCTCCATCACAGAGAAGCAGACTTTAAGAGCTGGCTTGGGGAAAACAAAGTTATTTTACTGTAAGTCGCCCCTTCTCTCTCAAGTACAATAAAGGGAGATAATCGCACCCTGAAACTAAAACATATCCAAGTTAATCGGCTTATCTCAAAAATGAGAAGATAGGAAATTATTGCAGTTCTGCAGCTGGGATATTATCCGAGTCCAAGATATTAGATTAAAAATTCTTCCGTTGCATGAGAACAATTTGTGGTGGGTAAATCTGATGTAATAGTAAATATGATTAGGCTGTTTAAAAAAAGCAGCATGTTCAATTTTCCCAATAACCAAGCAGACTTGCAGCAGGCAGACCGCGGTTTTGCTAGAAGCTCCTGACTGTCCCCCCACCTCTCCACATACTGCCTTTTTCCTACCAATCTGTGGAAAAACATGAGGTTTGTTTGCGATAGCCGCGTAACAGGAGACACAAGGGTATACACAGCATGGACTCTCACACATGGATCTGCGTGGCCTTCAGAGCCGCAGGTTGCAGAAAAAACTAAACAAAACTGTCCTATTAATTCCCAGGCTAATGACTTTATTACGTGACAAATGCAGTGAAAACTGAGAAGGCACACGCACCGCATTACCCTTCCTCCTGAAGAACCGCGGCGAACACTTGACCTGTTGCTATGGCTGTGCTGTGCTTTTCTCCCCCTTTCCCATCCCTTTTCTAAAAAGGCAGCTATGCTGTTTTTAAATGTCATTGGCTCTGACATTTGCACAGCTCTGGTCGCCTGGTACTGTACCTGTGTGCACTGCTCCCTACGCAGCCTTCCGGAGAGCAGCGCTGTGCTGCTGCAGCCTTGGGGCTGGCGTCTCTGGTGTTTTGGGGCGGTGGTAGGTGCGTGGCCGGCTGCCTTGTTTTGGTCCTGGGTAGGCGGGATACGCAGTTGCGCCCTGCGTACAGTTGGGTGATGTGCTTTGGGTCCTTATAATGGCGTGATCATGTGTTGCTTTCCTCCTATTACTCCTAGCAAGCTCCAGTGATGCTTTTGACTGCCTGTGTGCTTGTATCCCTGCCTTGCATTTTAATGAAAGACATCACTCTCTTTAGCCCCTCTCTGCTTGGACAGGATACTCTTTGTTTACACTGTTTATTTCTGTCTGGCCTACTTGTAGATCCTGGGCTACCCCGGAGCGGCCCATTTCTGCTGAATGGAGGTGGGGGCTGTGTGGGTGCTTTGTCTTGCTTTCAGTTTGGGATCTGGCTGGGCTGTGTTGTTTTATGGCTGATGGGTGGGAGTGGAGAAGGGGGGAATGCAGGGAGGAAGCAGAGAGCAAACATAATCTTTTTCCACTACGCATCTGCCAAAAGCATCCTTTGAGTTGGACGTAAAGAAAAATAAAAGGCAGAGTCCTTGCAGGAATGAAATTAACCCCATGTCTAATTTTCAGCCTAGAAAGCAGCGTGTCAGTGCTTAGAGAGAGAGGCTGCAGCGTTTACTGTTCTGGAATTTAATGACACAGCATGTAAACCCAAACAAGGTTGGAGAGAGGCAAATGGTGAGGGGAGCAAAGAGGGGGGGAAAGGGGGAAGGGAAGAAGAGGAGCTCTCAGATAGGCTGTGGACCTGGATTTAATTACAAGAATAATATGGCTTACACTGACAGTGAAAGCCTGCATATGGTTTTGTGTTGCTTCACACAGACAAACAAGAGAGGAATGGGATAGGGAGTGTGTGTTTTGACACTTGATAGCCATCTGAGTGGAAGCAGAAAGGGCAGCCATGGCATCGCCAACCAACCTGGCTTTATCTCCCCCAGTCCACGGTGCGCATGGCTGCCCGAACAGACCTCACGGCGTGCCTCAGGTCTTCTCTTACGTCCTGGGAAAAGTCCCCTTGATTGGGAGGCCTGTGTGTGCATGCATTTCATGTGACATGAATACGTGTGGTGCAGATCTAAACCTAGCCGTGTCACAGCCTGCAACATGACAGAAAACCTGGGGTTAGGTGTGTTTTTATGTGTATATTCATACGTCTATAAAGCCAGTCTCTCTCCCCTTCAAATGCGTGTATTTTCCTAGTTTCAGCTGATACTCTCTGCTACCTCCTTTGATCAGACGTTAGCGTTGTTAGACACCCTGACAAAGTCGGTGCAGTATCTGTTTGTGGGAACCTAATGCAGGAAATCAAGACATTGCAATTAGCTGACTCTCACTTGAATAAATGCTATTTTCACCCTTCAGCGAGAGCTGGACCGCTGGTTTCTCAGAAGAGCGTCGGGTGGAGCCGTGCTGTGGCTCACCCCAGCTTCTCCCTGAGCTTGTGGGGTCTCAGGAGGGTGAGCCTGCCTCTGGGGGAGCGGGGTGTACTCCTCAGAGACTCTTCTGTAGAGGCACGATGTCCTCGGCTTTTTTGCACTCGGTATTTCTGGTAGCTGCATTTGCAAGGAATCCCTGAACGTGATGTCAACTTTAAATAACCTTTATGGAAGCTGGTGCCAGTATTAGGATACACAAAGCAACTGGCAGGTCTTACATGACGGAAGAAGGGGGGTGAATCATTGCTGCTTTGCTGGTGAATAATGGCGACCCAAGCTATCAAGGTACTTGTGGCCATGACAGATGCTTTTGCTCTTTTGGACTGTACTGTTTTTCCTTTGAGGGAAGAAACAGGTCCCTTTCGTATTCCGAGGAATGACGTGTTGACTGTGTGACTTCTGCCTAGAGCAGCTCCCACATCTATTTTCTGTTCAGGGCTGGTTGGGTGTTTCCTGTAGACCTCAGCAGTTGCCCCGAGAAGGAGATGCAGACTTCGCTGATGAGCAACATCATGGCTTTGGTAGTCTTTAAGCCATGTTTTGGTGGTTCCTTTTGGCATACTTTACGTTTGCTTTATTAAACACTGCGTGAGGTGCAGAGGCAATGGCTGGTGCAGTTGCTAGCTGTATGTGAAGGGCTTTACCTGTCAAGTGGAAAGGGGATGATTTTCTTCATGGCAGCACAGCGGGTGAGAAGAGAGACTCTCCAATCATGCTTCCAGCTTTCCCCGGGCTCCCAATGTGATTATGGGCAAGTCTGAGTGGGGCAAATGTTTCTTATTTTCTGGGTAAGCAAATCTCCTTATTTTTGCTTCACCTTGTTCCTCTTTTTACCCACCTGCAAAATGGCATAGATGGTGTTCTGGAATAGATAGGTCTCGCTTTTTCATCAAGTTATGGTGAAACACTTTGAGCAACTTCTCTGGGGACTTTCTCTGGTAGATTTGGGGAGGCTGATATCGCTGCAGTCTTTAAGTCTGGGCAGTCTGAAGGCTGGAGGGAGATGAAATGATTTAGCAATAGTCACAGAGCAAGTGGGTCTGTGAATCAATGCCAGGCCTGAGCTCTGTTTTATAAATGAAGGCATCTGAGTAAGGTGGATCCCCAAGATAACAGTGGTGAAGGACACTTCTCTGCTGTTCCATTCCGTATTTGACCAAAACCGTTGCTTTTAGATGGGTTTTTGGGGTTGACTGAGAAATGGCTACCCAGTATCCATCAGAGCAGAAGTCTGCATCATAAATGACACCTGGCTCCTGAGAGCGGTGTACAGGAAGTTTGCCATGTGTCATGCCTTTTGGAGACTATATTTGCATGTTCATCACATAACCCTTTGGAATTTGCTATGTAGCCTGCTCTTTAAGCAGCGTGTACTGCCAAATTAAAGCCAGCTCTGGCATGACATGTAGCAACAGTGAAAACAAACCAGCCATGCTACGCAGTAGCTGGGTTAAGAGAATGGAGATAATGTATAGTTGCAATGGTAGTAGCATACAGATAGACCCAGTGTAATCACTTAAACTGGAATTTACCTTGGATTCCAGGATCCCTGTGATCATGCACAAGAAGTAGGATTCCCACAAGAAGTAGGGACCTTCACCTTGAAGAGCAGTGCGATAGTGATATGACTGAATAGGAGGACTCATGTAGCTGTTGTAGTAAAGTTAATGGGCTTCTATACATGGACGTAAAAAACCAAAAGAATATTTCTTAGGTGTGATTGTCTTCTGTTCAATTTTGGCTGTAGTCACATCAGTGTAGCACTGGCCTGGAGAGAATGGGGTTGGACTAAATAAAATCTTTTAGTCCTTGAAATTAAAAAAGACAGCAATAGGCTCAGGGCTACCATGAATAAGAGCAATCTCTGTTGTTTTAAATGAACTTGTCACTTGCTCACATTACATGTAAATCTGGAGTTTAGTGGCATCATATGCTGCTCACCTTCTTATTGTGATGTGGAGAAATCCGTATTCAGAAAATCCGTTCTTCTATGTCAGCAGGATCAGTATATATAATAATGGCCAGGTATCAGTTGTAATGCTAAAATTATAGCAGGCTCAGATTGGTTGTTGAGAACAGTTGTTATCCATGAGCCAACAAATTTAGCTGAGTCTTAACTTCATTAGCAGTGTCTAAATGCATTAGCCATATGCTCCTCAGCATATGGGTAAATACATAACAATTTATTTTCATTAGGGTTTTCTTACAAGTGCTGCTAACCCAAGATCCACTGGAAATGTTTACAGCATGACACGTCTCTTCAAATAAGAAGCTGGCCTTCTGTACAGCAAGTCATCCCGAAAGGGTGGCAAGCAAGATACTTCCCCCGCCCTTTCCGAGAGTAGGAAGGTACAGCTGCTGTGGGGCTGATCTGCTGCAGCTAGCCGGGCTTGGTTTCTTCAAGGCTTTATATTAAAATGAGTAATAGTAGGCTTTGGAGAACTGCCTGTTAAAACATGTGCCATTAAATCCCTGATATTCGGTGTGGGCTGTCTTCTGGCTGCCTGCGGTGCAGCTTGGGTGGCATCACCTCCTGGTAGCTTTATCTGGATGTAAGACTCATGACCTTCTGGGTTCTCCCCCCTTCCTCGCCTCCCCAGGCAGGACGTAGAGATGAAATATAACTTTCTCTAAGAGCGACTGAGTATGAAACTGGGTCTTAGTCATGGCCCATGCTCATATGGATACAGTGCTGGGAAGGGCAGTGTGGTTTGCAGGATGGGCATTGGGGCAGGGCTGTGAGGGCTTCAGTAGCTGCAGATGTGGCACAGATGTAAGGCAGCTGTTGCGTGCTCAGGATTCTCTTAATTTGTCAGAAATAAGTGAAACATTATTTTCTGGAGCGCTCTTTTTTGGAAAATATTTATGCAATTTGATCCAGAAATGCAAGTTGCCTAGAAAGACATGGAAGTGTAAGAAAGGATCAATCTTGTCAGAGAGGTATAGAGATCAAAAGTTAATCTAATTCTCCATGTCCTCAGAGGCCTCAGCACACGTGTAAGTGTATATGATAATGTGAAACCAGAATCAGCCAGAGTTGGATTCTAATCAGGTTTGTTTGAGAACTGAGTGGTGTTTTGTGTTTTTTTTAAAGAAAAGAAAAAAAAAAGTTGTTTTTCAACAGGAAGTCTAAACAAACCTGTGTGCTTTAAAAGCATGTATTTCAAATTGCTGTGTTTTTCTTTCTGTTTTCACCATGCAATGCAGTGAAACAGATGATACAGTCTTGGGTTGTCCTTCTACTTTTTAACTTTTCATTTTGTTTCTTTTTTTTATTAACCTTTTTTTCCCTGTCTCCATTTTGTAATTTTTAAATATTCCATGAATTTTAGATGATTTCTAATAAGGCAGAGGGAAAAGTGAAATGTTCTTTGGACAGTTGCACTGGGGCACTTTTAAATATTCAGGTACAAGAAACAACTCACTGAACATTGGTGATTTTTATTTTACCCTACGACAAGAAAAATGAACATTATAAACAAGAGAAAAAGAAATTGAAACCTAGATATATGTTTAAAAATATTCTCAAGTACATATTTTCATAATAAACAATGCAAAAAAATAAACATTTAAATAATTGCAAATTACTCTTTACTATTTTATGAACTTCTGTAGTTTTTGTGCATTATATCTGATGGCTTTTTTCAATTCTGGGCATATGCAAAGCTGTTAACTTTTCATAGGTAGCATCATGCCAGAGGTGATTTAGGTAGGATTAGTGAAAGCTGGGTTAGAAGAGCCATAAGAAGTCACATGTGATGATGAGTTAAGGAGTTTAAGTATTCTCTGGGAAGTTGAGTGGGACTTGAAACACGGTGATTATGTTACACTCAAGAAAAGGGGAAAAAGATACATGGCGAGAGCAGGGGTTGGAGGGAAGTACCCCTTTGGATACACAGAAAAAGAGGATGACGGGGAACACCAAAGGCTTTGCTGATTTGCCTCTATTTGCTTTTATGTCTATATATTGAGAGGAAAGAGCAGGTGATGAGCCCTGGATAGGATAAGGCACCTTGTGCCTCTGGAGAGTAGTCTAGGAAAGAAGTACAAAGAGGTATGAACGAGAAATTGGTGATGGATACATGATTTTTGCAAAGGTTACAGCTTGCAAAGGGATGAACAAATCTACCTTGATCAGTTAATGTGCTGCAACATATAACGTGTTGTGAAAAGGATGTGGCAAGGCAGCAGGAGGAAAAGTGGCGTTTGAGTTATCCTTCTTTGTATTATCCCATGTTTGAGGACAGTCTTGGACAGGAGCACCTTGCAGCCAAGGTGGGGTGGAAAAGGCACTTGATCACACACCAGGAGGAAATGGGAGAGCTTTGGGGAAAAAAGCTGCAGTTGGTGACCTTATACCGGGGGTCTTCATTTTAATAGAGAGTCTCATATAGTTCATGACAGATAGAATTAGGGACCACGCAAGTATCCTGTAGTTATGTTTGTGTTTGTATTTTTCACTACCTTTTTTTCCCCCCAATGCCCCAGGGAGCCATCTCGAAGACCTCATAAACGCGAGATTTCATTTTCTAATGCTATTTCATTTCCTGGATGGAGGACCTGCCACAAGAAGACCAGACCTCAAATTATAATAGCCCTATAAATAACTCCCTAAGGCAAAAGAAAAAAAGAAAGCCTTCGAAAGACAACCGCAAATGCAAAAATGGAGATGTTTGGGTTCTTGCAGAACCAGACTAAGCAGCTTTAGTTAGGACATCATTAATTTAGTGTAAAGTTTTTTTGGGTTTCCCTGTTTATCTCTGTGTGCTGTTTACTTACAAACCTCTATCTCAAAAGTCCTCTGAGGTCTTTTGCTTGAGCTTAATTTTCTACAGTGTTTTGGTGCCTTTTGGCCCGTTCTTAGAGCCTGCTAGAAAATGGAGTTTCCAGGTAAAATTGAAAACAATCCAACAAACTGACTAAAACAAATACAATCGCAAATTGAGTAAAAATAGTCTGAAAATGCAATTTTTTCTTCTTTCTGGATGAAGTCGTTTTATTTCAGCAGACCCAGACTGTCTGCCTGCTTTCCACTGGAAATCTGTGCGGAATTGGCACATCGACTAGAATAAAAACATTCCCGAGGAATCGGCATGTTCTGTCAAAACATTTGAACAGCTCCCGTCTCCCGTAGCACAGCGCTGCTGCGGAGCCGGCAAAGGGAGCTCTGCCACGCGGCGGTGCCGGCTTCCCCTCCAACCTCCCGTCTTGAATCCACCTTTTGGCATAATTATGGGCAAAGTGCTTCAGGTTAAATTATATTTAGTTGTGGTGGGAGCAGAGAAGGAGGTTTGTGAGAGCCTTTTGCACCACGGTGTGACCTATGCGAGGGTTGTCCTTTCTCTGTTCCCGCTAAAACTGTGTTGTATATGTGAGGAAAAGTCAGGAAGGTGAGGCTGTAGGACCCCAGTATCTCCCTATAGCAGCCTGGGTCAATGTACTGGCCAGGGACAGCCGGGCTGGCAAAGCTGAGCTCCAGGAGAAGTCCTGCTGCGCAGGGACAGGGTTCCCCCTTGACAGCTGCCTCTGTGCCATGCATCTCGTGGCTGCATGACTCTCTGCTACGTGTGAGCTCAGCCTCCAACAGCAAAGTTCAATCTCTGTGTTGTGGAGTAATGAGAATTTTTTTCTTTTTTAATGACTTCATTAATTTTAAAAAAAAGAAGGAAAGAAAATTGTAATCTTTGGCTAGAAGAAGATACACAGCAATTACAGAATGTAACTAAGCAAAGTGTGATTGGCCTCAACCTTTGCAGCAGGACACTGATTACTTTACTTTTGCTAAGTAGTACCTTAGTCCTCTAGCACTGAAATGAAGGGGGTCTTGCTGGTAGGCTCTACTCGGTATGAATGAGAGTGGTAAAATCAGGCCTGCAGCCAATTTACCAGCGGTGCTGTCTGTCTGTTATTGAGACCAATTGCTTAGGAATGTAATTGTATCATTCTTGTTACCAAAATTGATATCCCCTGACTGACCGCAGCTAAATGAGGTTTTATTTTTGCAGAATTTCTGGGCTGTTGCATGATAAGGCATTGTGGTGGACAGCATGCAGTCAGTGATTTGAAACAAATGAATTTTTTCTTCATATTTGAAACAGTGATGTGTATTAAGCAATGCTTTACTGTGCTGATGAACTAGCAGATGGTGTCCTTTAAGGCTGCACATGTGACAGTACCCTGTTTGAATGAGTATCCTACCTCCTTGTCTAAGCCTCGGCCAGCAGAAAAATCCTCTATAAAATAACATTAAAGTAAACAAGGTGGGAAGGCAAGCAGCCCTACATATGTGCGTATCTTATACACCGTGGCACAGGCCCACATAGCAATTCAGAGCCATTTTGATAAAAGTGGCATCATTGAGAAATGTGATGGAAGAGAATGATCCGTGCCGTGCGGAGCAAGGAGGGCAGCGGTGGCTTATAAACCAGCCCTAGCTCTGCTTGGGTTAGTGGCAGCGCAGCAATCTTACAGGGGGTGGGTTGTGAATGTGCATTCCTAACTCTATTACTTATCCCCTGGGCCAGAAGGGCCAGATGTGTTGCATAGACAACATATTTAATCTGTGAATGATCATTCCTGATGGATCCCCTCCAGCCAGTCCAAAAGTTACATTACTGGGCCCCAGTCCACTTCACGTAGAAAGACAAGACCACCCAATCTGGTGCCTTTAGGGAAGAGAGAAGGTGGAATTACTGTGATTACTACGGTTAATAATTTCACATTTTATGCAAACAGTTGTACACTCTATGGCCAAAATGCTTATATACTGGTGTCTAACCCAAGGCAGCTAAAGCCATACTGTGGCACCTAAAAGCATAACCATATGATTCTTATAGGAGTTAACAAGTGGTGTTACTTTCAAACATTGCTATAACTCCTTTTCTTTTATTTAGTTAGGCAAAGTCTAGCATGCTGCACTTGTAAATTTTGGCCTGAGCATAAACCATGCTGAAAAAATATGGTCACCTCTGGGACTGAGGCAAAGGCAATTTACACACTATGGCCACATGGGAGGGGGAAACCTGTTAAAATCCTTCTATGGACAATTAAGGCAAATATATGTTAAAAGGCTCTGAGACCTTGCACAATGACGAGCACATCTCTTCCTAGGAGAGGTAACAGGCTGAAACAACAGTGTCAGAAGCCTCTTAATATATTCTATTACTGTCTTGCAAAGACCTGAAACCCAGACTTTGGGTGGTGCAGTGGCGCAGACTTACCACTGTCCTAATACAGGAGCAGTCACTTGATTCGCCAAAAGCTTATCATCTGCAGAGGCAGACCTGGAAGAAGGGAAGCGTTCTTGCAGTTTTATGGGCAAGGAAACTAAGGGCTGTGGCTATAACAGTTTTGCTTCACCACCCATTGAGACCAATGGCCAAGTGCCCGCTGTCTTCGCTGGGCACAGGAGCAGGTAGCAAGTGACTCCTCCAGGCTTGCGCAGAAAGAGGAGGTGGTGGCAAGGCATTTGCATCCACTGGGCTCTGGCTCAGCACTGCAATTGCTGCTGCCTTCTCAGAGCCTCCTGTTGCTGCAGAAAAAGTTTGTATTACATGGAGGAGGATAGTGCCTCAAAACATTCCCACTGGAATAAATAAGCATCTTAAGTCAAGAGTTCAAACACAACTTGCTTTTCTACTACTTCTGTAGTCAGTCTGGTAATTTTTGTTTGGCTTAGGAAAAATAGGAATAAGTGTTAAAATCATGCTTAAAAGATTGCCTCTCTTCAGAGAAATTTGTTACCCTTTTTCTCATTTTCAACAAGGAAAACTTGCTTTTGCAGCAGAGATTTTGACATTAAGTGTCTTGATAGAATAATAGGCGTGAGATGGATTGCAATCTATTGCCTCAAGACTTTGCCAATCATAAACTAAAATCAGTTAATGCATTGAGTTAAATCTTGCTATATTGTGCAATGTGCTAGTAGTATTAAAAAAATCAATCCAGAAAATATATTGATTATATTATCTCCATAGCAACAAACAGTAACGGGATAATGTTAGCTTAATAATTGTGCTTTGTGAAAACCTTTCAGAATAATTACTGCATTGTGGTCTTTTCACAATGTGGAATGCAATAACGCTTCTTCCTTGACTGCAGTCACCATCAGCACTGCGTCAAGAGATGCTGTTTTTGTGTGCATGCATATGTATTCATGGGTAATTTTGCTCCGGGTGAAACAATTTAGAAGACTATTTTGGGATCCATTTTTAAATGGTCAAGACCACAAATTGGCAATTGTTTTCTATGTGGTTTGTTTTCTCCCACCTCCTCTGACAACTGGCTACTGTAAAAAGAGGCCGTTAACATTCCTTCTCCTGCATCTTTCTTTACAAGGCACAAAGATTTTGGCATGTCACAAAACTAAATGTCCAGCTAGTGTGTTAAGGATTTGGGGGAGAGAGGAACTCTACTCTAAAGACAGTGCTTTAAAGCTGTTCCTTTAATTGAGTTTAATCTATCATCCTCAGATATGACCAGCTGAGATATATGCCTGTATTTTGGAGGACCTGATTCTCTTGTGCATCCTGCATTGTCCTATAAATAACCTGAGGTTGTTATGGATAAATAAATACATAAATATATCTATATTCTTACATATAAGGACAGGGGTGTGTATAACATTTTTAGCTTGAAATTTTATCAGAAGAGTCAGAGGAATAGATATAGACACTCTTCATCTGATCTTGCTTTTATTTTTACTTCCACATCAACCCTGTAATTTTGATCTTGAATTAAAAAGAGGTGTTGACCCAAATCTATGATGGAGAGGCCAAGTTTTTAGAGTGGTCAAAACCCCCCAGTTTAATCCCTGCAGTTTAAGCAACCCCTAAACTGTCCTGTCTCTATGAAAGCCCTCAGGGAGCTGGCAGTAGATCAGGAGTCCATTCAGCTTCTGGTCATGCCACTATTTCCTGACGTACCTGTTGTGCAAGGGCTGGGTTTAGAGATCAGCCAGCAGAGAGTAGGCTGCTGCCAGATCTTGCACTGGCAGGAGACTCTCCATAGCTTTCGTAGAGTGCCCCGTACTATCCCCAGTGGTATGGTGGAAAGCCCCTTTACTTGCCAGGACACGAGTGGATGCCACGTTCTCCAACGGTCACTCCTCCAGCCCTTTTCCTGCGGGGCAAACACTGATGTCAGACAGGTTAAACTTTCAGCACCACTTCTTAACAGTGAATCATATTGTTTTGATTCTTACTTCTGGACAGAATTTGTCCTTCAAATGACCCGTAATTTGATTTCTTACTGTTTACCAGGCAAGGGTCCCCTTTTCTTTGAGGAGCCCAGGAAAAAGCCCCTGCTTTGGAACTACTGTTTACAATATGTGACCATCTTGGAGCCAGGAATGTGCAAACCCTCAACTCTGTAGGTGGTGGCACTTTGGTACCGTATCCATAAGAAATGCAGTACAGTGCAAGCGCTGACAGTTTTCCATTTGAGATGATGTCTTCATAAGGAGCTTGATCGTGCTGTTGTCCCCTACCGTTGTTTTCCTCTATAGTTCATCCAGGTTGTTGCTTTATGGGGAGGGTGTGATGGAAGAGTTGTTTTCGGTCCCAGGCAGTGGTTACTTTCTGCCAGTGGCCTAATCCCCTAGGAATGTGGTTAATTCACAGGGAGAGGGAGGGGCAGTGGTTGCTCTCGACTTCGTGCCTTGTGCCAAAGCATCTAGTTCTGTATAGCCGTGTACTGAATGAGGGTGCCAAACCTCTTTCTCCTTTTCTTGGTGCAGATGAATGCAGTTATGAAAGGGCAGCTAAATGCATCAGTTCCTCTGGAAAATATCTGGTATTTGCAGGTGTGTAGCATCATTCATTTAAAAAAAAAAAAAAAGCCCAGATGGATTGACAAGGTGCTTTTTCTGATGCTGCTGCAGTGTCCAGCCCTGGCTGGTGATCTAGAAACAGAACTGAATGGCTGACATGAGCCAATTCAATCCCCACCTCCAAAACCAAGCTCTTCTCTCTGTGAGATTGTCACAGTTGAAGCTATGACTGTGCTTTTGCTTGGCACCCCCTGTGCTCGTCCTGGGTGCTGGCCAGTGGCCTTGCTGATCCCTAGAGCTGTTCCAAATTCTTGTTCCACTGCAGCCTCCCATTTAGTTTCCTTGTGCTATCTCAGCTCCTATTGCTCTCCGTGAGCCTCTCTCCACCCCACACAGGGGTTTGCACTGCGTGTTTCTGTCTGGCTTCTTCGTAGTCCCTTGTTCCAGGGAGGCCTGATACGGCTTTCTAGACTGTCTGTTTTCCGTGCTTGGATCCTACCAGCTACCACATGGGTGGCTTGGATCTTAAACAGTGTTTGGCTCCAGGACAGAACATGAAGAGTAAGCTACCTTGTGAAAACAAGGAGATTTTGTTGGAATAATTATTTTAAGCTAGGCAAAGAGTCAGCTGCCTGGTGTGATGTGGCTGTTGGGGCTGCAGCTCGTCTTATTCCCAAAGGGATAAAACTATTTTGTTCTGCATCAGATCTCACAACACATTTCTGTCCGTAGTGGTTTAGAGTAGGTCTGTCCTACCTGGTGGATGTCGGTCTGGGAGCAGGATGAAGCACACCACGTGTTTGTTCACATGGCTAGGGCGAAGATGCCTGTAGCTCAGCAGCCACGTGCCCCCTCGTGCCCTGCTGAATGTATGGCCTCACCTCAAGGCTTCTGTGTGTCAAGCTGATTTGTCTGCCCTTAACCTTGTGGCTTTTACAGAGGTGCCGTGTGATAGATGGTAGTAAAAAGGGACCTGTTGTGCCTATGCCTGGCCTGTCCATGCTACAGATAGCAGCATGCTCTGTTCTGCATCAGAGGCCAGTACAATCTATAGGGACATTTTTCTCCTTTCATGCTTGAGAGCCTGCATCCATACAAGGTGGGAATTAGACAAGAGGAAGCTGGGCTTGTCCAGCTATGTAAAAATACAGAAATAGTCCTAGTATCTTTCAGTAATGCATTAAGTGGCATGATTAATGTCTGTCACATGTAATGCTCTTTCCAGGACTCTTCCCTTGGCGGAGTACTCTGCGTGCAGCATAGTGCTTTGATTTGGGCACTGTTTTGTGTCTTAGTGTCATCAGGATAAAAGATCAAAATTTGGGAGCTGAACGCAGATGGAGTTTGTGATAATCTTTAGTTCTTTCAGATGTGTGTTTCATAGTTTCAAACTTGGTGGTCACAGATAATTAAGTGGCATTGATTTTATAATCAGTTCATAAACAATGGTAGAGACCCTTAGCACTATACAAGGGAAATGCCTCTGAGGAGGCCAAGATGTTATCACCCACTGAATCAGTAATGTTGCTTCCTGAAGCTGAGGTTTTCTTGAAACCCACCTGTCTAAATAGGATCCACTTAGGCACTAGTGAGTTAAAGCAATATGAGGTAGCCCAGAGTTTGCATCAGAAAAGAAAGCTTAAACGCTGTCGTCCTAATTCTGTAGGTGAAGATGCAAGATTTGCACATGGACGTGTCATTTTTCCAGTACTTATTTCAAAGTCTGTTTGCACTCTATGGCACCTAAGAGAGGCTATTTTACAATGGGATTGGTTAATACCTTTTATACTTAAAAGTGACATTTTCATAATCTGAAGGAATCTGCTCTTGATGGAGCTGAGAAGCAGGGGGACACTCTTCAGAAGCGGAGAAACTCCTTGGAGAAAAAAAAGGTCCCCATCTCCCTTTCTTGGGAAAGAAGTCAACTTTCATTTCTCCAGATGCCAATTTGTTGCCCCCTAAACCAGTGCTGTGTTGTCAGAGTACTCCTGAAATGTTTGTTCTCCTTAGACTTATCTAGCATGTCTGTCTGTCCTACAAGAAGTTGTTTCAATTTCTTTAAATTATGCAATTACTGCTTTGCTTCCCTTAAGGGAGGCCAGCAAAGAAAAGTAATAAAATTCATTCACCATTAGTAAGATGTGCTGAATGCTTATGCTAATCCATCTGAGAGACATTGAGCACACAGTGAAAATACACATTGCAATGTTCTTCTGTTGCACAATGAATTCCCTCCTATAGAAAGCACTGTAATGCTCTGCTTTCCTGTTGTAATTTGAGGATGTGGTAATATTAAGAAAGGCAACAAAGATGGTTAGCGATCCAGTGGAATTACATACAAGAAGAGATTCTGTAGGAGAGAATTACACTCAGCTTGGAAAGAAGACAACTTAGAAGAGATTTAGTGGAAATTACATAGTCTCGTAAAAAAAAAAATCCATCATTCCTTTCTCTTTTTTCTAGTTTCTTGACTTATTATAAATATATGTTTATCACAGGATCAGAAATTGCAGTGAGTCTGTAAGACCTCATATGGAGCCTTTCCTGAACACACATTGCACAAATTGTATTTCTCTTTGTACATGTCTTCATAATGACATGTTTTCTGTTTTTGATAAAGGTTCCTAGAAGCCTGAATAGGTGTCTTCTGTGACATTTACTATTAAGTAAAATAAGGGCCTAGCAGGTTTAAGTGTTATCTAGACAATAGTCCTAATAAAAATAGTAAGGTTGCAATTATAGCTCTACAGCAGATATAAACAAGGTCTAAGCTAATGGCAGGCAACTTCCAAATAGATAAAAAGAAATATTATTTTAGCCAGTGTAATCAGTCTGGAGAATTCATCATTGCAAAAATCATGGAGTTGAATACAGCAGCTAGAATAATTTGAAGGTCTGGATAATTTTCTGACTAATTACATTTGTAGCTATGCATATTATGATAAGAGTAATTGAATCTTAAGCTAACAGTTGGGTGAGGAAGAAACCTCCCTCTATTTAAAGCATTTTAGAGTTAACCGTGTATGTAGGGTTGTATTCCTCTTGCCTTTCTCCGAAGCCTCAGGCATGTGATATGTCTGAAAGCTCAGAAATAGATCGCATTTGTTGATATTTCTATCTCATATACTGTCTGTGTTTCTGTGGCAGAGAAGGAATGGTTTTGTAAGATACCAAGAAGGAGGACTGAGAAACCCGCAGCTTGTCTCTGGCTCTACCATTGACTTCTTGTGTGGCGTTTGGCAAATTGCTTAATCTTGCGTACTTCCAACTCCCCAGCTATGACAGATGGGCGCTTACCATCCCAGAGATGTTGTGGAAATGAAGTTTGTAAAGTGAGATGAGATTGAAAATAGAAAGACAAAAAGAAAGCGAGACTTTCATTGCAGTATGCCAAATTAATGTCTGAGGCCATACCTCTATGGGAATGCTTTGGAAAGTTAAGGTGAATCAACTAGAAGTGTGAATGCAGCGTGCACCTATGAACGTGCAGTACATCTTTTCCACTAAAGAAGAGTCTCTCTTATTCTGGAAGTGACTGTGTATCACCTTGAGGGGCTGGCGTAGATGGGCTGGGTTATTCATCCTACACTCCATTTTTTCTAAGTATCCACATCTTGTCTCCTGTGCCTCAAAACCCTCCTTGGGGTTCTTGCCCCACTATTCTGACTGGGAGGCTGTTCTAAAATCTTACTACTTTGATAGTCAATAACTTTCATCTGATGTCTAGCAACATTTATGCATGGCCAGTTTGTACTCATTTGATCTTTTAGTAACGTAGGCCTTTATATTAAATAGATGTTTTCCCTCCCTGATGATTACTCCCAGTACATTTATAGACAGCAAGCATGTCTCCTTCCTTTGGTCTGCTAAAATGAAACTTTGGTTTGCTAAAATGAACTCTCCTAATTACTACTTTTAAGACAGGCCTTCTGTTGGATCCTTGTAACCCTTTTCTCCACTCATTCAATTTTTAATTCATTCCTTTTGAACGTGGCTCATCAGATTTGCATGCAGCATTCCAGAGAAAGCGTATCCCAGATATTCTACATTTGTAGTTTCCATCATACTTGTTGTTCATCATTATCCTGTGGTTGATGTGTCCATCCAGGTTTTTCCCTTCTCTGTCATTTTCAAACAATAATCTACTACTTCAGAAATTCTTGGCGGTAACGTAGTCCCTCTAAGGGCATACAGCTTTGCCTTCAGCTAAAGACTCTCCTCTGTTGCAGGTGTTCAGGTTCTTTAGGTCATCCAGTTCTTCTGATATGACAATCTCAATCTCTCTGCCTGCTGAGGAAAGAATCTGTCTTTCAACCCAGAATCATGAACGTGCTTCACTAAAGTCTGTCTGCTTTTCGTGCCAAAGGCAGTCCTCAAAACATTGAACAAGGTTTGTCCCAAGACTGAGACCCTTGAGAAGTCTATGGGTTTCCTCCTTTCATGCCTGTACTTTTTCTTTCAACTCAGTCCATACTAATTTCCCTACAGCTTGCGTGTTTACTGTCTCTTGATTTTTATCCCGATCTTCATCCTTTTGGGTGTGATGACTGTTCACCTGCCACCAGACCAAATGCATTACTGAAGTCTGTGTACATCTTCCACTGTTTCCTCACCTAGAAAATGTGTTCTCTTCCCAAAGAAATATAACATGCTGTGTATCCCTTTTCCCATTCCTCTGACCCTCTTTCCTTTAGGTATTTGCTGTGAAGAAGGGTGCCAAGTTGTTACCTGTGGGCCAGAAGTGGTGCCTGAGGGACTGTTAACTGGCTGCAGCTGCTCCGTCCAGCCATGCCACTTACACAGTGCTGGTGCTTACGACTCCAATGTTAGAAAAACATATGGTGAGGTTTGTGAGAAAATCTGAGGACTGTGTGTGTTCCATGCACTGGGAAATCTTGCATGCTATTGAGGTCAGGCTTGCAATTGTGTATTTGCTTGCTTGACTTCCCTTCTCTCCTGCCGACTCTTCAGTTACCAGCCTATTGGAATCAGCCATTAACCTGGTTAATGGGGAGAGACAGCAAATACCAGAAAGGATGATGTGCTTTTTCTTAATTCCCTCTTGGAAACCTGACTGTTTTAAACTGTAAATGTCTCAAGCAAAGGCTGAAAAAGGTCCAAAACATGTCTTGCTTTTGTAATGCAGGCACACCCAGGGAGAGGAGAATGAGCTGAGGCTGTTTTCTCCTCTAGGACTTCACTGGGAAGTGATCTTCGGGGGTGAAAGAGTAGTGCCCTGCCAAAACTGCCCAGGTGGCTTCAAGCTGTCTGTGTGCAGGCTTTGGGGTGGTGAATCGGCATCACTGAATCATATTGTGCCATCTGATCCTTTGGGGTGATGTGATCCATTGAGGTGATATTTCGATGCCATCTGATCCTTTGGGTGGTACGACTCGATCCCAAGAGCCTCTGCCTTCTCTGACCAGGGCAGGTGATGGACAGCAGGAGGAGATGAAAGGCATGGGGTAAGGGCAGAGCAAAAGGGAGAGCTCATGCAAGAGAGAAAACAACCATCTTTCAGGGAAGGACCAGTTTCTCCGAACGGTGATACAACAGCTCCTTGTTCCAGACTGCAAAGGCTAATACACCGCATAGAAATAAACCTGCCCACTTAGTTTTTATTAAAGACCTGAAAAGGTAGAAGGAAAAAATTTACAATTTGTTTGGTATTTAGTTCAGGTAATTTTTTTTAATTGTGTAATGAGAACACATTGTCCAAATTTTCATATGCAGATTCAATTACTGTTCAGTTAATTAGCCTTTACAGATGAGGATTAACTTAATTACATAACACTAACCTCTCTTAATAACTATTAAGGGTGGGAAGGCTGCTTTTAATAAATTTGGAAGGGCTATATGTGTTTTTTAAAATCTGAAATGGCATACACATAAATTAAGCCAAATTACACACAGAGGACAGCCATTAAGGGTAACGATCAAAGGAAACAAACTATGTACATGGCTCGGAATCAGGCTGGTTAGAAGTTCATGCTGTTTTCTTCCTCTTGTCTGCTGGCATCCTAGTGTTTTCACAAGGATTACTACTGGAGATGATGTACAGTCTGGGGTCATTCCTTCAAAGTGGGCTGCAGTCTGATACAAGGTTGCTTTAATTAGATGTTAGCTTGTATTAAAAAAAAAAGTCAATTTGGGTACTAGGGTATTAGCAGTTGGGTTTTTTTCCAGGTGGTCTAAGGGAAAAAGACATGTGAAGCCCCTTGAATACTAAAAATCTGATCCATAAATGTCATTCATTGTCATTATGTACCATAAATACCTGTATAGATTTTTGTTTCTTGATGTGATGTGTGCACTCAAACAATGATGCTTTGGTTATTAATATCATAGTGAAACAGAACATCAGGGTGACATCAGAACAACAGAACATCACTACAGGGTGGTGAGGGTGGAGCGTATATGGGACTAGTGATGGGATGCGGCATCTTTGGCTTCTGAGTCACAGGTTTGAATCCAGGCTGTTTTGGTAAGTGACTGACATCAGGTAATGTGTGATGCTTTTCAGAAAGTGGCAACAAAAGAAGCCTTTTTCCCTTGGCTGTTCTTGCACGGGTAACGTTTCCCACTTACAGTGGATTTTGATGGGCACACCACATCGCTCTCCACACAGCTCAGTAGCATTCAGTACAGTACAAAATTCAAGAGCTACCTTCATGCATTCTGGAAGTCACTTTTTTGGAGTCCAAATTTTGAGCTACTGTCAGGAGCGTGCATCTGCTGGATCCCTACTGTGTGGCCCCCTTCAAACCATTTTATCTAGTGACCCGTAAGGACTATAGCTAAGGTCATAAACCACGTGATTTGTTTTCCAGCTGCAGCAAGCTGAAATGTTACAAAGCATCCTCCAAGCAGTCTGGGTCACTTTACGCTTGAGCTTAAGCTTAAAGTCACTTAAGTCCCCATTTGCAGCCATGAGATCTGCAGGTATTGAGCAACTAATAAGAATAGGTTGGATATGCCTCGTTAGACACCCCAAAAATCGAAATGCATGGTACTACTGTCTTTTTCTGAAAACTTTGGCTTAGTGCCTACACCCATTTTCAGCAAGGAGGGAAGATGACATTGCTGCAGATTTTTCCTTGCTGTGAGGAGCTAGCAAGGTGAATATGCAACAAGGAGGAAATTGCTGAAGGATCCATCTTGCAGTGGCAGAATCTATTGAAAAAAGGGAAGGGGATACTTGAGCCAACAGAGTCCTTTCTGAAGCCCTTTCATGTATGTGCTCCTCAGGCTGAAGTCTCAACGTTCGATATCTCAAGATAGATGGTTGGTAACAGCCAGACTTGGCTCTGTCTGATGCAGACCCAAATCTTTTTACCTTCCATAGGGGTTGCACCTGTATCCCTGAGAGCAGGGTTTGGCCTTGTGAGTGGTTCTACCCACAGATACAGCTGATGATACACGCTCAGAGGAAGGGGGGAATGCAAATTCCCTGTAGGGAGGCAACCGCCAGCCATGTAAACAAAGAAGCCTTCTGGGTGTGCAGCAGTCAGCCCACTTGAGCTGCTGTTTCCATGGTGTACCAGATGCTGCAAAATATGCTTTCTTCAGGGAAAGAAGCTTTTCATACTCCTGCATTATCTTGTTTGATAATGGGCTGTCATCAGGCTGGTACCTCACTGTAGGGGCCACATGCAGCAAGTCCCCCCTGCCCCAACCCTTTTCTGAGTTGTTGTTGATGACAGTTCATATTCTGCAGCTTCCAAACAAAGAAAAAGCTACGTGATTTTTCTGACTTGGACCAGCATTACCGACTATGCTTTTATACTTCATTGTTACGAGTGACTGTTTAATGTGCCACAGTTCCTCCTGATGCACATGGTGTCCTCTCGTAATACCATGCGTTGTTTTGCTTTCCAGTTTCCTTCTGTTTTCCTAAAAAATCAGAATGCATACGTTTCCATTTTTCCCTGATTATCCCCTTCCTAACCCCCACATTGCTTCATTATAGCTCCTGTCTTATGGCTGTTTAAGCCACTGGGTACATGTCAGCAGGCACCTTTTCTGAGTTTGCTTCCTCTCCTTGTGTTTACCCACTGAGTGATCTTGAGTCAAAGAGAGGTCTCTACCTCCATTTTCTTGTAAAACAGTTGCTGCTGGTGGGCAGGTGCTTAGTTATCCTGTGGGTACTAAATACAATTGCAATTATAAACCTGGACAAACCTGCAATAATGAGCCTTGGAGCAGATCGACCTCAGCTAGTGTGAATAAGTTACCAAAAGCACTTACGAGGCTTGCTGTGCTTCCAACATGACTCATAGGAGGAGGAGGATGTTTTCAAGGTACCTGTCTACTGGAAGCCGTGTTCAGGGATGATGCTGCAAAACTGGCAGAGCTATGCGGACGTGGCATATCCCCTCACTGTGTACTGAGACCATCACAGGTTCATTGGCCTTCTTCATGGCTATCGAGAAGAAACACAAGTGCCTTCGTACGACCCTAGCTTCCTCCAGCTGAAAGGCGTGCCTTGGCTTGGAAGGGGTGCGCACACACACTCCCTCTGCCTTGCCCATGCTCCGGCCACCGCAGCCTCGCAGGGCTCTGTGCGTGCTGTTTGCTCGTCTTTCCCAGGCAGCCCGACGAGACCTGATCCTGGGTGCTCACCGTGCCCGTGAAGGGGACCAGGAGAGCAGTGGGTCCTGGGGGTGGATGGCGGAGGCAGGCAGTGGTGCGTTTGTGTGTGCGGGGGTGCAGGACATGAGAAAGTGTCCCGGAGCGTAGAGAACAAGCGTTTTTCTTACTCCCAAGGATGCTTTGTCACAGTCTCTCCCAGATACTTTTCAACTCCTTCTCTCCCCCCCATCTTGCAGGCTTGTACTTCTCACTTTGGGGAAGAAAAACTAAGTGTGGTTAATTTTAAGCCAGTGCAATCATTTAGGAGACCTGGAGGTGGAAAACCAGTTATTGGTTAACAGGTTTGATTTGAAATGTGTTCTGCCTGACCCCTCTCCTGTAGTGAGCCAGGAGCAGCGCTTCCAAGAAGCCGGCTTTCTGGAAGGCTTTTTCACTGAATCAGTTAAAGCCTAGGCTTCTTGGAAATGTTAATATCCTGCTGGCTCGCTGGAATGCAGCTGGTGGATACAGCAAGTGCAATACCTATGCGCGTGCTCGCAATCCAAAGCAAAACTTAGCAGGCGAGGTCCAGGCTGTAGTTTGGGATGTCCCCATCGAAGGCTCAGGCCAGGAGGAAAGTGAGCGGGAGGGCGGACCTGATGCAGCATCATCTCACGAGACTGGAAGTCCCTCTGCCCCGTGCAGCCCACACCATTGTGATACAGCAGTGCTTTGCTCCCCGGGTTCGGCTCTGCCCGCTACCCTCGAGCAGTGCCCTGCGTTGCGCTGGTGCCTCAGCGTGGCTGTAAATGTCGGCTGTGTTTACGCAGGTTGGAGTCTCTCTCCCAGGCAAAGCGGTCGGAGTGCACCGATGAGCTGAGCCTGCTTCATGCAGTCTTAGATGGCTGCATGGAGAATAGCACTGGGGGGAGTTTGGCCCCAGCATTTCCCCTTGCATCGGCAGGGGAAGGCAGTAGGCGACCTTTGTAATGCTGAAATCATAGCAATTGCAGGCTGAAATCCTGCTACTGCTGAAGTATCGCTATAGCAAAATGCAGGTCGGTGTGAATGCGTACGTACCTTTTCCCCTCCCTCAGTGTCTGCAGATAAAAGCCTTTTTGCGTTAGCTGTATGTATTTGTAGTATCACAAAGGCTTTGTCCACCTTAGTATCTGTGTGCTAATGGATGAGGCTTTTCAGCTTACCTTAGTAGTAAAGTATTTTTCAGGTGAGAATATATATTTTTTCAGGCAATCATCTAAACCACCTCTTTCATAATTTTATCTTTAGTGTGTTTTCTTACACACCATCCAGTGCTTTAGCTTTTTGTAGCTGAAGGAAAACCTAAAGGCCTTGCCTTAACCTGGAGACATATTGTCCTGTAGAATAAACATATTGCAAGTCCAGGATTAAAAAAAAAAAAGGCACAACTGTATTAAGACTAAAAACCGATTGAAGGGCTCTATAAGAGGAGGACTGTAGGTGGTGGCACGTGCTTTGCTAATTTGGGTGATAAGTTAGCACCCAAGGGTGATAAGTAGAATAACTACTTTTGATTACCGGATTTTCTTTTGCTTAGTGTGGTAAAATGCTCCCAAAGCATACGCACATTACATGGTCTTGTTTATTTATGTCTGCGGTTAATGTATTTACAATAGATCATATTGTTCTAGCTAATATTCTGCAGTATGTCATAAAAAATAAGAAAGATTCAATATGAGGCATAAGTATTCTACTTTGAATTTTATCTGAAGAATGAAGATAGATCACAATAGTCTTTCCTGAATTAATATAAATGCAGATTAATGCAGTCAAATGTGTTATTTTTCCATAGACAAGTTACAAACACAATGCAGTACGATTCTCAAATATTGCAGTTTTGTTAAAACAGATTTTTTTATATGCACTTTTGGGGATACATTTTGCACACCTTCTTTCAGATTAATCAATTTGAATTCATTTAGGACACTAACAATTTAGTATAGTGGCAGGTTTATTTAGATAAATGGATACCAATTTTCATCAATTATGAAAATGAAACACAGTAAAAAATTCTAAACTTTTGTTAAAATAAATCTGCTTATTATTCTGCAGAGTGTCCCAGGTGACTGCCTTGTGCTAAACTCCAACTTTGCAGGTTTGGGGTTTTTTTAAATAATACAACTAAAACCAAAGCAAGACAAGCTTTCCACGTTCCCTGTGTTTCTCTTGTGTGTAGTAAGTCATATACTTATTCTGTTGTTAATTTCTCTGTCAGTTTTTCCATCCACACACGTATCAGAAAAAAATTATGAGTCAGGACACAAATCATGAAATTAGTTTTAAAAAAAAAAATCACGACATGGTAACATATTTTGTAGTGTAAAACCCTGATGAGAACATGTTGCATGGCTTTCCAGGTCTTTTTTGGGGGTTGGGATTTTTTTTCAGTCATCATTTCTAGACTCTGCTGTCACAGATGGACAATGAGAGAAAGGTGAGGTTATGAGTTAATACTGTGGTTCTCCTAGTTGAGGTTCAAAGTTTTGGTGTGAATGTTAGCAAGACTGTGTAGTAGAGCTTCTGTTAAGTACTGTTCTAAAATACTTTGTTATTTTTCTTTTATCCAGGGTTTCTGGGAAAACCACGCAAAACTCATAACGGAGTATGGACCTGTTTGTGGGTAAGCTTAGCAGTGCCATCAACTTTCTTCTTTTCTGGCTCTTGCTGTTTGGGTTTGTTGGGTGGGAGAGGGGAAAATACCAAGATAAGATGTTCATCAAAATGCAGATTGCGGTGTTTCAGTCTGGGGGACAGAGGTGGAGGTTGTTTGATTACATGCAGAAAGTAACCTTGGCTTATTTTAGTTCAGCATTTGGTGTAGGACTTCATTCTTCTCTTTCTAATTTTAATTATGCACATAGAGTTAGTCTTTTTCAGAACTGTACAAAGCTACCAGCCTTCAATATTCTCTTTTCATCTGCATATTCTTTATACTTACAGTGAACAGTGGAAATAATAATTTATCGTTTTAAAAAAACCCTCAGTTTATGAAATAGTATGAATTTGGTTCAGCTGTTGCTATCGATATTTATGCAAAATTCCTAAACTTAAAATACAATGAAGTACAGATTAGAAATGAGGCATTCCTCTCTCTATAGCTCAGCTGTGCTATCTTAGTTTATTAGGAGTAAAGAGGGTTTAAGCAGTATATCCCTTCGTACAAGCCCTTCCACATTTCTGTGAATGTAATTTCTGTTCCAAGAACTACTTTCCAGTTGTCATCATTTTAAGTGGAAATGCAGTTATTTCATGATAGCTTCTATTGTTATGGTCAGTTGGTGTTTCTAGTGTAAGTATTATTTCAATATATAAGTATGAAGCAATATCCACAAAGTACAAACAATGTCAGATTTTTTTCCTGTGTTCTGAAAGGTGTTTAAGACACTTGTGAGGGAGCATATATGAATGTATGTGTGCATATTTGATCATAAATGATATAAATATGCTTTGTATGCTCTTCCAGGAAAAAAGCTCTATCAGAACGAAGTCAGGCTCAGCCCTATGAAGCATTTGATGCTCCAGTCACAGCCGCCTTGTGGCATTTATGCTCAGCCCTAAGGACAAAGTGCTGCAAGAAGTGATGGAAATAATGAATTCCAAGGGTTAGGTACTTGTCTAAGAGGAAATAATACAGTGTCTTGGCTGGCCAGGAATGGAGAAAGATATTCATTAACACTGTGGCACTTTGTATGTTGTGTAACAAATGGAAAATGACTGAGGCTTATTATCTCCATGACCTTTGGTGTGATGCCCTTAAATGACAATAATGTAAGAACACTGGCATTCATTCCTTGGTATATTTCCCTCTTTATTAATATCATGCCTATTTTTTTCTAAGCTGAATTTGAGACAAGTTGCTGTTTAGTCGTCTGTCTGCTCGCTCGGCCAGGCACAGGCTATGTCATCGGAGAAAGAGATGTATAATTACAGTGTGTGAGCGGATAGATAGAAAGTTTCATTTTTCTGCTCTACACACAGCTGTTAGGGAATGAAACCTCTGTGGGACTTGCATGGGCTGCAAAGCTGGATAATGGTGGTAGTGGTCAGCCAGGACAGTTCTGCCTCTTTGGGATCCTGTAGGTAGGAAGAGTGAGCAAATTGAGCATAACTACGTTCCATTTATTGCATGCATGAAAAACTCAATTTGAGAGGAATCTAGGAGGCTGGCAGAGAAAAAAATGCTGCTTTTTGATATCTCCCAGGAAAACAAAACTGGGCTCAAACATTGGTGTGCTCGAGGTAAGCTTTATTTGTAGTTGAAGGAGGATGTTTTAAAACCTGGCTTGTGAGCTGCTGTTCAATAAGTGTGGTATGTGTCGGGGGGTATTTATCACGGTCCTGTCAACTAAAGAAATTCCTTCTCCTTCCCTATACGTCTTCTGTGTGATTCTTTCTGTGGTTCTTTGAAATAGGCAATAAATGGTAGGTGTGTTTATGTGTATGGTCCCAGCAAAGTATTGGATCTGGCAGTTGGAAGAAGATGTGGAATTTTGCTTTTTCCAGATTGAAAACTGCTTTCCAATAAGCATAAAGAGCAATGATCTTTATTTCTACGGCAGTGAAGTGAGTTGAATACAAATCTTTGGAACTGAAGCCTTTTTTTCTTTCTAAGGTCACTTGAATAGTCTGAATGATACCATCACAACTGTTTTCTTTTGTGTGTGAATTGGTTTCCTTGACAACAGGATGTCAAATCAACTTTTCAGCTTTAATCAAGTCAAAACAATATATCCCTTCCATTCCAAAAGGCCTCAAGTCGTAGAGAATTATTTCAAGTAAGGCTTTTGTAGGTCACAAAAGCATTTTTTTTTTCTTCGCTCCCGTGTGCAGATCCAAAGGAGAGGTGATGGTATTACTCTTTTATAGAGAGAGACAATGCAAATAGTCTTCCGTTGTGTGTGCTGTGAAAACTGTCTGTTTTCATACAGAGATGGCCCAAGATGGAGGCCAAGGCAGAAACAAACGGCTCTGATTTGGTGCAAAAGCAGAGTTGGAGCATTTCTGTTCAATGGGGGAATCCAAGCCACTGACGACTTTTGAAGAGATCCTGCAACAGAGCGGTAGTCTTTGGTTCAGCTATAGTTTGGAGTACCTTCTATAAAAATACCTCCTCTAAAATATGTGTGCTGGTTCTCCATAACAAAAATAAAAAGTGAAAAATATCCTATTTGGAAAGCAATGTACTGATACATGTTAAGATTTGTCTTGAATATTCTCCTTTTTATGGTAAAGAGTTTTGCAGGAAAGTAGTCCTGGTTTCTGTGGAAATTAGTAACCTAGGTCACTTGTTTTTTGGATGAGCTTTGATGTTTTGATACTTTATTTTCACCCCCACCATATCCAATTGTTCCATTTCAATTGTAGGTTATGGCTACTGATTGGAAATAGGTGGTAAGAGCAGACAGAGAAACAAAGAGCTTCTGGGTTGAAGAGGAGAAATAAAGGGGGAGAGTATACTTTATGGAATCAGAAAAGGAACTGCTACAACATGAGCAAAGCTGTAGAGGCAGTGAGTTAATTTTACTTTATATACACATTTTGTATGCATTTGACCACTCTACTGTGATTGCATCATTATGACTTTACAGCACTGTAAGCATGTATGGCTTGGAGTTGGAGAATAGTGCCAAAATAAGTAATATATTCTTGGCCCAACCACACACTACCAGTGAAGGAACAGAAAATACGATACAGCCCCAAGTGGGCAGGTGATTGCCTCTGGGATGAATGAACCTATTCTGCCTGCAACTGTAGCAATGCATTTGGATGTGGGGAAGAGTGTAAGGGTTCATAACATAGACCTCACTGTGTATAGTCAAAGAGTAAGAACAGAAGATTAAAATTCAATGCAATTTGTAGGGTGACACTCTTTCTTCACGTCCTTTTGCATCTGAAACAGCTTGCAGCAGGTCAAACCTTATTCTTACTCTTCCTTCACTTGAACTCTCAACTTCAACCTGCTGTGAGAAGTCTGAACAACTATGTGGTAGAACAAGTGCTAAAGATGACAAGAACAAAGTAAGGCAGAGATGAAGAGATAGGTCTAGGAGTAGCAAGAGGATGGAGGTTGCATTAAACCACCTCTAGAAAGCAGAAGACAATCGGGGTGTTTGAGCTCAGGGTTGTCAGGCTGTGAACTGGCAAAGGGAGGCAACAAGCTCAAAATCTGCATTTTCTAATGGGGGGGAGGAATTAATGAGAATATTTCTGACAAGATCCAGTTGTAAACCATTCTCAATCCCTAATAAAACCACTAACAGCAAACTTCATCTGCCCGTGCTGAGCCTCTGCTGGGCTCCAGCATAAGCACACCAGGATCAGCACAGTACGACAGAAAGCATGTCAAAGTGCAGGCACTCCCGAAGCATCTTGTGAAAACATAGATGTGAATGGAGCTCCGTTTCCATATAAAGAGTATCTTGTTTTGCAGTGGGTTACTTCAGCACATTTTTAAGTAATACACAGAAAGCGACTTAAAATAGGACAGGCAATTTTTCTTAAGGTGTCTATGGGATTACTCAGTGTCTGATCTGTGGGTGGTGGTTTTTCTTTTTTTTTTCTTAAAGACTTCCTAATATTCCTTAAATGATTTCCTAATGAGTCATTATTGGAACAAAGATCAATCCTGGTCACTTAAATGATTGGGTGGTTTAAAGGATTAGGATAGATCATGGAGCCAGTCACTAACCTGAAATGTGTCCAGGGGTGAGTTGTGATTGTAAGCTATGCTGGCAGCTGACGGCTTTTCAGAAGTCTATGCAGCCAGAGTTGGTTCTGTCTTAACGCTTGACTTCTCCTCTCCCCCAAAAATGTTGCTGCAGATGGCACTAGTTAGCATTTCTGCAGATAAGTCCATAATCAAATAGTTGTGGACAAGAAACAGGCTTTTCGCGTGCTGCTCCTGGCCTCTGCATCAGAGCTTAGGCACACTGGTTAGTCACTGTGGAGGTTTGGGGCTTTCCCCTTTTGTGGACAGAAGAGGGACATGCATTTCTGGGATTAAGGCATCTGGAACTTTTCTCAAAGCCTTATCCTTCCTTCTGCCCTCCTCAAACACCTCGGGGCAAACCTAAGGTGGATAGGGGCAGGATCTCCTCCTGCAGCGAACAGCTGATATCTTCATCATGCAGTTAATTTAGCTGAAGAAACAGCGTCTTTATTGCCATTTTAATTTCACAAACTTTTTTTTACCCTCTCTGTTTCTAGCCTTATTCTGCTTTATGTGGAAAGAGTAATCCCAGGACAGGTATTCTCATCTTTGTCTCTGAAGGCTCATGTAAAGAAATAATTTAGTTTTATGAAACAATCTTATCCTGTTTGATTTCCTCTTTTGCACTGGGGGTCTAATGGACTTACTACCTCTCCTGTGGTTCTTCCTTTATTTTGATATTTTAAACAATTTACTTTTCATATTTCAGCTAGAGAAAATCATACCTGGGCAAGGATAGGGGGGAGGGAAGAAAAACAAGCTTCATATTTCTGATCTATAGCTCTTCATAATCTCTGTTTCACATTTAACCTGATAAAGATTTTTGGTAGCCTCACTCGTCTGGATTTTTGTTTTCTTAATGAGCTGTCTACTTTCTTCACCAGAGTCAAGTCTTTCGTATTCCATCAAGATTTATTTTTTTCTCACTGTGTCTCCTCATTTATGTGTTGTGATAAGGTCCTTTGACTCTATAGGATCGTTGATCAGCCCCAGGATTGCTATTGTGAATTAGAGTTATCTCTTTTTCCTTTAAATACCTGCAAATTGTGGATATGGTACAGCAGAACTGTTAACATGTGCCTAACTTTAAGCACATGACTAATCCCATTAAAGTCAACGGTATTACTCAACATGCTTCAAGTTATGCAGAAGTTTATCTACCTTGCTGAATCAGGGCCATAAAAGAAACAATTGCATTTGTGCCTGAAAAATATTTTTACTGCTGTTGGTACACATAAACACCTAGGTTTATTGTAGCTGAAAGAAGTTAATGGGGAGAAAAATATTTCTTCCCACTCCCCACCCTCTCTTTTGACAGCATTTTGCATGTAGACAATTTTATTGCTCCTCTGTGTAATGTGCTAGCCATTCTCTCTGAAATGGAAAAGATTATCTCAAAAAACTGACTGAATAGGAGAATCTTAACATTCTTAAATGAAACTTTCAGACCCCTTCTTTCTCTTTTTTTTTTAATTAATGATTTCACAATTTGTTAATAGTAACCTATTTTTTAAAAGTTGTCTTTTAAAAAAGAACCTAAACCCAACAATATTTCTGGCAGAAATCTAGTGTCACGGTACAATGCTACATCTCCATCTTACTCCCCACACTTAACCATAATTAGGTATTGGTTATAGTTAGTTCCAATGGTTAAATCAAGCTGCTGGAACAAATCCTGAGAGTTACTTATGGGTATATCATCACCAGTGTCTCTTCTCTCTAGAGCTAATTGGTCTTAAAAACATAGCCTTTTATGGGACTGATGCCTAAAGATTTACCCAAAAGGTGGCATACCACACTGTTTTGAGAATTGGAGTCTAGTGTTATTGTTACAGTTGTAATAGTTTTTGTGGGCTGCCTGATCGTTAAGGAGTATTTTACGTTCTGCGTACAGAGACCTGTGGGATGCAGTTTATAGGCACAATTTATGGTAAATTAGTTGACTAGTTTAATTCTGGCGTGTTTCAAATGTACTTAGGTCTCTGGAACATCGCAAATTGATGCTTAGTGTACTAGTAACGTTGAAGGTATTCATTAATGAGCTCTTCTTAGCCATGGACAAATCTTATGTGTGGACTATGACCTCCCATGAGAACCATGCAACCATGAGCTTGTCTGCTCTGTGATGGCTGTTGGTTTGTTACTGTAGCCTTTTGCTGTGCCGGTCAGGTCCAGGGACGCTTGTATTCTAGGTAGTCACAGACAGAGACTCAAAGGCCCACTGAAATGTCACAGTCCCAGCTCTCAGCGCAGGCAAAGCCATTTGGATGGAAATGTTTGATGCAAGCGGTAAAATCCTCTGCGTGCAAAGCTCTCCGTCTCTGCTCTGAGACTCCAGACGTTGCCCTGGGGTGGCTGAGCTGCAGGCATGTGCTCACTGCTGCGCTTTTTCCAAGTTTCTTTCCTCCATCCATGACTGCTCCATGACTCTACTGCAGCTGTTCAAGCCAATGTAAGTCAAAGACCTGATGTAATCTTTTACACCTCTGGAAAGAGAGTGTGAAATCAAACCAAATGAGACAGACAACATTTTATATGTTCTTGGCATGGCAGCAAAGGACAGTGCCTGTCACCTGCACCATGTTCCTGATGCTCGTTTCTGTACTCATGGCGTGTGCAAACTGCTGTGGTCGTAGCTTCAGCAAATTAGTGTTTGCGTAGAGGGAAATCCCCTGGTTGGTACGGCTCTGCTGAGATGGCGTTGGCCAGACGCAGAAAGGCTCTGTGAGATTGGCCAGAACGGCGTCAGCTCCTAAGATTGACGAGGGAAGCAGAGAGCAGGCCCTTGTACCATAGCTTAGCATTTGAGGAACCTGATTAAATCTTGGTCTGCTTCTGCATGTGCAGGTAGAGCAGCTTTGGCTAGCAGGAGGTTTCACCTCCATTTGCTCCCGGGGAGGTGTTGCTTTGTTCCCCTGTTTCCTTGCACGTTGGTAGTGCAGCACTTAGCTGTTAAAGCGTAGTCCTTGTGAGCTCCAGGTTAAGATTATTTGAAAACTGAAGTTTCTTTTGAAAACATGCTGCCTGAGGTGCATTTTACACCTAATATACAGCACAGGTGATCTTTGATCTGTACTGTCTGCTTCTTAGCTAATTAATGCTTAAAATCGTCGTTTTAAAGGGCTTGGGATGGGACTGCTAAACAGATTGCCTCTTCTTATCATGTAACACCATCATGATCAGCACCTGCACACCAGACTGTGTCATCCTAATTCAAGGCAGGGGGAGGAAATATTCTGAGTGAACCCCACAGTTATAAAAACTAGTTTCCTAGGCTTAATTTCACCTTGATCTACCCTCTTCACCATCTACCAGAGCCTGCATTTGTTAATCTTCTTAACAGGCTGTAAAGCCCACCTTGTAATTTTTTCCCCCTCTCCACCATTTGGGAAGAAGCAGGCTGAGGCAGCTCTTTTAAAAGACTGAAAAATCTGAGGCATTATTTCAGTATACCAATCGTACTAGAAAGCATGGGTAAACAGCAGTATTGTAGATTTTGCTGTGCATATTAAATGCTTTCATTAGAATTTCCTACAGCACCCAGAAGTATTGATGCAAACCTGAAGTGGATACATACAATATGTAATGTTCAGTAGCTATTAATGGTCTCTGGCTTCACCTGCTATTTTTCTGATTATGAACTGGTGTTCCCAGTGCCATGCATGGTAATTTTTAAATGAAGTTCCTGAATCTTTTCCCCCCCACTCTACACAGAGGGAGGAAAATGCATCATCTCTCCCAATGTGTGTGCATGTCCCTTTCCCTTTTTTGCCAGCCTTTGAAGCAGATCAACTTTAAACTAATGCTGCAACTCAGGAGCTCCTCCTGCCCTCCTTGGTCGCCCAACACTTCACAGGCGAGTCAGGTTACTGCATGTCCAGGTGACTCCCTACTGCCAGTTTACCCTTCTTTGTGGCAGCCCAAAGAAATCCAAAAGCCGCTTGTGACTGCTTTCTCATGTGCCATGAGAAGCATCAAGCAAAAGGGATTTCCCTTCCCCACATATCCCCACTGGGGGCTGGAGAAGAAGGATGCAGAAAAGAAACTGCAAATCAGCAGCCCGTTGCATGTCCCTGTTCTCCACGAGCCCCAGCACAGGCTGGAGCATCCGTGGCTCTGTCCCCTCCTCATGCCCACATGCTAGGAGCTCCAGGATGCAGATACTGGTTAGGCTCTGTGTCCCCATGCTGGGGAGTCCTTAGACAAGACCTCATGGGGCCTCTGCCCCTTAGGACACCAGTGCATTGCACAGGAATGGATTGGGGATGTCTCAGTTTCTTAGAAATAGTTATATTTTCATCTTTGCGGATGACCACACTTTGCTAGGTATCTATGGAGGTGCTTCCCATCAATTGCTGCCTGTTGTCCTTCAATGGTGCCACCACTTTGTTGGCCCTGGGGTTTGTTCTGTTTTTTCTTTTTACATTGACAACCTTGCCTTGTGGGCTCTGTATTCATGCTTCTTGCTGTAATTTTTTCCCCCCTAAATATTTGCTCTGGCTTTGTTTTCTTTCTCTTACTTCTCTCCATCCTCTTCAGCTCTATACTATCTTTTCTCCATGCTCTAATTTTTATTCCTCCCTGTTTTTCTTATCCATGTTGAGCTGAAAACAGTAACGTGACCTGACAATTTTTACGTCATTCCAAGGTTTTTATGTACTTCCATAAATCTCTTCATTACTTTTTTATTGTTTTGTCATATATAGGTTTTAGTTTTTCCTCTACCTTATTAGTCTGGGGATCAATTTTAGTCTACTATGTTTTATTAGTAGTAAGGGGAACAAAATATCTCCTTTTTCTTTGTTGGTTTGGCACCATCTTCAAATTACCCTTTTTCTCTGTTCGACTACCTCTCTTCTTTCCCTGGAGAGTCTACTTTATGTCAGACCTTCTGCTGGTAGTGAACTGGGTATGATTTCATCAGGCAACAGGCAAAAGTATACCCCACTGCAGAGGGAAAAGTTGTTTTCAGCTGTTATTCTATTTATTTTTTTTCTAGCTTGGGGAGCATGGAATGAGCTGAGCCACCATTACCCTAGGGATTGTTGAATCTTTCTTTCCTTCCATTAAATTTGGTGGCTAAACCTGAAGGCTTGTCTTGAAGGAGGATTTATTTTAGTCATAGTGATAAAATTGTACTGGTATAATTAAACAGCTATAGTAATGTCAAAAAACCTCCCATGCAGTTCTGGAATGAGGCAAACTACATCAGGGAAAAAACTGGCCATCTCCCCCAGCAGTTATTATATCTATAGGGGTGTGCTCCCATAGGAGTTTTTTCTACTCTAACTTTATTAAGATTCAAATCACGTCTTGTCCCAGAATGTCCTCTCTCCCCCATGTAAACAAGCCTGAAAATAGTGGTCTGGACCTTCAAGCTGTTGTTTACTTCAGTGTAGCTCCATTAAAGGCATAGAGCCGTGACTATTTGAGGATCTTGACCCAATGTTTTTAGGTCTCTCTCATGTTATATAACTTTGATTTTTGGATGATGGTGCCTATTGAATAAAATTAGGTTTTGTACAGCAAATTTTAAGACGCATCCAGACATCTTAAAGTAGTTTACAGAAAAAGGAGTGAGTTGGGAGCAATGTTCTGACTCTGTAAGGGCTAGCAGTAGACATTTTATCACTCAGCAATAATCCAAGCTTTTCTGTCAATGTTGGAATCTGTTTTATTGAAAAAAGGATCTTGGCAAGGACACTGGGAATTGCTGCAGAGTCTTTCAAAGTGTCATTATGAGAGGATCTTGGCTCTTTGGGACCCTTTATCGCATGGAACATCTTATGAAATACTCTGTGTGAAGGGCCAAAGTAAAATGTTATCAAAGCAGCCTAACAATTTTATATGTCCACTGGCTGTCCACTTGGCCCAGTAGGAAATAAGCTATGCATAGGGCAGGAGAAAGAGAAAGTAGGTCTGCAAGTGCAGCACAGAGGCAAATGTTAAAATAGGTCAGATGGTAACGTAATGTCACATGGAAAGGCATTAGCCATTAAATATTAAATTATTTTCTATTAAAATAATTTAAATTCTGATTTTTGAGGCAGAGAAGTGTATTGCAAAACAGGAAGATTAATACTTGAAGTACCTAAACTTATTCTCACTACAGACCCAACTTTTCTCCTGCATCAGTGGCATTTTGTTTGCTGTTGCCCAATAACTAACGCAATTGGATTTTCATTAATAGTGAAGAACAGAATCAAGTTTGTGAAACTGCCGTAATTTTCCTCATGTTCATTTCCTTAGCAAAATACTTAAACAAATACACAGTTTGTAAGCCTTCAAGTAGACCCTGATACCCCTTTGGTACACCACTGTGTTTATACATACTCACAGGACTGCTCGGGGCATTGCGTTCAGCATATTTCCCCATCCCATGCCTCTTTTGAGCTTGCCATTTTAAGCGTTGGTTATTTCTGCAGGCAGCGGTTTACGTGATTCGCTCCGGCTGGCACCCCCAAAACCAGGAGGATTGCCGGCGCTCCGGCACCCCTGCCAGAGGAGCCGAAGCAGCAGATTGCACTGAGGTCAGAGGACAAGCGGGTGTTGCTGGCAGTGCTAAAACTGCCATGCAGGCAGCGTTGCATATTTAACTGTAAGGTCTCTGCTGGATTAAAAAGGCTCCAAGTGAGGAGAGCATGATCAATAATTACAAATATTAAAAGTGGTGCCTTCTCTTGCTTTCCTACCTTTTTCCCCTTCCTTCTTTGCCTACAGGACACGAAGCATCTGAATCCCCCAGACGATTGCTCATGCATTTACATTTTCATTTGCTTGGTTTATAGCAAGATTGTTCCAGCTTTTGGGAGGAGCAGCTATCAAAGACGTACAGGCACTGCCATTGTGTTTTATTGTTTCAGTCCATTTTTCCCTGTGAATGCAGGTGGGAGTTTTTCAATGGGTTGGTTTTGTGGTTTTGCTTTCTCTTTCTTCTAAGCATTTATAACCCTTTTATTGTCAATCTTCAATCATTTTTGATAGATCAATATATTTACTTCAGTGATGGTTCGTCCTACAGTTGTGCTTGTATTTTTTTTTTGCTTTGTTTATAGGGGTTATGAATAGATTCAGTGGGTTGTTTCTCTGCTATACCTCTGTCGTTGCGTGAGGATCAAGTCGCTTGATCTTCCTCCAATACCTGTATATTGAGAAGGAATATGAAGTGTTTACATTGGTCTGCTTTCAAATCTACTTGTTTTCCCTTTTTTCTAGGTAGACTTTGAGCAATTAAAAACTCAATTTTTGGTTCAGAGGTGTTCTCCTCAGAAATCCTAAGTACAACTGCTGATGTTTCATGCTCACCTGTTTGGAGGGAAGGGCTCTAGGAAACCACTCCAGCAGACTCCAGAGATCCAGAGGGTTTGGGGAGTAACATAGCAAAGTGGTGTTGGACAATAACATTTACTCGGACGACTCAGAAATGAGGCAGGTCCACGGGAGTCCTGAGGTCTTTAGCCAAGCAGCTGTGACCGAGCCAAAGAGGAGAAATTCTCAAGTCTGCATCTCACTCATGTCCCCAGGCAGCCAGATGTGGGCCCAGGACAGCTGTTTAATGCAGCTGTGAAGAGAGCTCAAACGTGTGCAATGTGCACGGGGGAATCGGGTGCCAGCGTCGGTGTGATACGCTGCACCCTGGCCGGCCGTCAGAAGAAGGAGGTGGGTGAACAGGACCTGCTGCTCCGTGGTGAAAGGGTATGTCCGTGGAAGAGGAGAGGACTAAATGTACTCTTCTGTCCTCAGGGATTTGGGTTGTTTCAGGATACTGTGATGTATATCCCATTTGTTATACAATTGCCCGTTTCTCCCCCCCTCCCCCCCCAAAAAAGGGAGCAGCAAAAGAAGCGTGTTTGTTACAACTGATAATATGTACAATGTGGTAAATGGAAAATAGGTCAACTAGGCAGTGCTCTTACTAATATTACTGTTTGAAACATGATCTGTGACTTATGACTGCACATTAAATATTGGGAAAAATCCCTGAACGTGCATGGATTTCAGCGAGGTTTAATAATTTAAACCAGGTGAGCATATTAGCTGTTTGCAGGACGTTATCCCCATAGTTGCCTTACCAGAGCTGTATACATCCTGTTTTTCAGTATGTCCATTTTTAGGCTGAGATAATTTGCCATGTTATGAAAGTCGTGACTCAACTACTTCCCAGCAGTGTGTTGTCCATTTGTAACAGCAGATTTTCCTGGAAGTCATTACTTTGGAGTGCCATTGTCAGCTGTACACATCACTCCTGCTCCTCTTGTCCTTTGTGGCGCAGATTTGCCCGTTGTTGTTAGCGAGGAGGTTACTGCTGATACACAAGCTATCAGGTTTTTCCATTCTTTCTTTCTTTTCTATCTCTGTTGAATTGCAGTTTCCTTTGTCTTCTGTGCGGTGCACTGAAAGAGGTTAGGAAATTTATCATGGTTATTTTTAATGGGTTTTTAAAGTCCGGCATGACACAGATTGAATTGATTCAGGAAAATTTCCTGGAGCTGCAGCGGTTTTTACTATTAAAAATATTTTTATCATCACATTTTTTCTGTAAGAAAATAAATCTATTTTTTCCTTCTAGTTCTATAACAAAGCCCTGCTTTCTAATGTTTCCACATGGTCAGATATTAGCCATTTCCCTAGATAATTTAGTTTGGTCATGTGTACGGCTAGCATTTTTATTGTAAAGAATTCTGCTAGTGGTTTCATGATAAATGCATAAAGCGCTGGGAAATGACTTTTATTGGGCTTAGTGTGCATTTAATAATGCATTAACAAAATTAAATGATTTTGTGTGTATGTGTGTAGATCTTAATAACGTATAGAAAAAGTACACACTACCATAGGTATGCAAGGATTCTAAAAAATGAATCTTTCCTGTGTGCATTTTGTATGCTGTAGCATAAAAAAGTACATTCCCAGGAGCTCAGTAGGTGGTTACTATCCTTTTTTTCTTTGTTTCAACATATTTTTTTAAGGCAGATCGGGAAAGAAAAGCGAGTCCCAATGACTGTCCCCCTCGTGGCCAGTCCGGCAAACCTTTACTTGCCTGAGTAAGGCTGTCCAGCGTTGGCTGGGATCTGTATCTTTACTGCATGCAAACCGGATGAATGGGTTGCCCGTTGCTTCCCACTTATGAAACCCTGCTTTCATTTGCTTAAACTTAAGATATCTTCAGGCTGGTAGCTATGACCAAGCCAAAGTGTCTTGTTTCTTATTCAACAAAATGGTGTATGCCTGTGTAGTTACACAAAACTCACCTTGGCTTACTCATTTCATCATGTTATGTTTAGGATGAAAAAAAAAAAAAATCAGTTTATTGAGTCCTCTCTATTATTGAGGAATTTAAATATTCTAATATTAAGACAGTATTATTTCAGAAATGCATGCATCTGCATTAACATAAACAGAGCAAAGGAATAAAAAGGGATGGTGTGCAATATATTGTAACTCTGTCATTGATTTAAGATCACAATGCCAGTAAGAAGGAGTAGACTGAAATAAAATTATGTATATGTTTATTTCAAACACCAGTGCAAAAATAAAATATTGTATCGTCCACCACTGCTGATCGTATTTACAGGAGGCAGATGAGCTGTCTTGCCTACGAAGAAATCAAAGATAAAGTGCAGAATTAAAACAAACAGAAACAGCCTACTGATTTTGAATGCCTGTGTTCTGAATGCCTCTTTTGAAGATATGTATGAGGACATGACTTTTCAGCAGATAAAGATACCCAGTGTTTTCTGAAAGACTTTTCTTTCCTTCAGGGCTAAAATAGCTAACCAAAACCGGAGACGTGAAAAACTCCAGTCACACTTGAGTCCTGGCCACGATAAGTAAAGTATATATGAGATGAATGTTGCAGAAACGCAGACTTATGGATGCCTTTTCTTTGTACCCTGATGTCAGGTCTCGGGGAGGAAAAATAATACAAACCTCAATTTTGTCATGGTCAGAAATGCTTTATGAGAGGCAGAAGTCAGATCACACGGGTTTTGTTTTAGTCATCTTGAAGTGCGTTTGCTTAGGTGGAGTTTAGTGATGGGTGTGTAACTTACACTTGTGGTTTTATTATAGTCAACCTGGTTTATAGCTTGCTGTATCTTGCGATGTCGTAGTATCACAAATTATATTTAAATCCTTTGACCTCCTTCCTGTTTCATTTTTTCCATATGGTCGCACATATGCTCTCCTCTTTTTGTCCCCTGGCCCCACATTTTCCTTGGAGCCTGCCCCCCGAGATGCGCGTGCTCTCCTGCTTTCTGGGACACTGAGGATCCTCCCTGGCTTCGCGGCCACCCATTCGGATGGGTCCCCCCTGCTTTGCTAGAAAGCAGCCCTGCGCTGCACGCCCCTCTTCTGCGTGTTCTCTCAGCCATACTGTTCGATGTAGCACCACAATCATATCCCTCATCTTCTTCAAGTGCGCTGCTCTGTCTCCATTTATCTTGTACGAAATGGCTGTAGCCCTGCCAGGGTAATACTGCCTGTTGTTTCCCGGGAATTGCTTACCTGTCTGTCAGGGGCAGCTGCTTAGAGCTCCTGACTAGAAATCAGGATAAGCACTCAGCAGACCCCTCTCCTCCCTTACATGGCAAAAAAAGATGGAGAAAAGGCTGCCCTTGTTTAGCCCGAGTAACATTGTCTGCTTATCCTCCTCAGCCATCTTGTAGCCTTTTTTTTTTCCACTGCACTGATAAAAATAGATAGCACTGTTGAATATAAATAATAGACTCATACGAATCCATACAAATGAACACTCTGTAGATGGTAGCAAGTAAAGTTTGTAGACACAGAAAGTTTGCTGTCTCCCAGAGGTAGGCTTCCCTAGAAATAGTAATTCAGTGTTCCGGAAATAGTAACCTGATGATTTTTCTCTCAGGGTATGGCAAAGGACTACTTTGGTAGTGAATTAGGTGCAAAGAGCCCGAGATGAGACTGCTCCTACGCCGCGTCTCGCAAACCCACAGAAAGGCCGGGCGCAGAAATATGCTGAAACCCACAGGAAACGTCTGCTGCGCCATCATATGAGGTCGGTCAGGCATACTGTGCTTTAACGAGCCCAGACAAAACAAGCTTTGGTGAAAATGTCACAGTCTAAACATGGGTAACAAAACACAGACTAATACAGTCCAAGCTTGGTGGGAAACACCATGGGAAAAGATTTAGAAACCTTCTTCTGGCCATCTTGCCGAGGTGAAGAGCTATGAGCGCTTTCAGCGTCACCCAGTAGCGAGAGCACCGCACACCCGGGCGGGAGGAGCGACCGGTTTCTTATCTCCAGTAGCATCCTATAAAAGCAGTACCCTATTTAAAGCTTTCATTTCGCATTAATGAAGTGGAATACTGATGTAGCTAATCAGCGCTAGCGGTATGATGCAAGCACGCGGAGCGGTGGTGGTGGTGGCAATCATCTGAGCCCAGTTGCCAGGATAAAAATAACCCCCGCCAGCCCTGGGAAGCGGCAGCTCCCCAGCTGCGGAGGAGCACAGCCTGGGACCCCGTGGCTCTGCGCTGCCCTGGCGCCTGGCTTCTCCCGCAGCCCACCTGGAGCAAGGAAAGAACCGATTCTGTTATCCCTGTCCATCCCCTTCGCTGCTTCTCTTTCCAGCCCCGGAACGTGGGCCTGAGTTTTTGTACTTGCACTTGGATCTGGACTCAGATTTCCTCAGAAAACCGAATGGACATAGATTGCCAAATATGCTTGTATAATTCAGAGTTGTTTTTTTTTCTCTTCACGGCACTTTGTGAGCTTAATTTAATCCCTGTCATTCCTTATATGTGGGTAAATGTCATCTACTTCATTTCATGAATGAATTAACACAGCCATGCAGAGTCTGCGTCTCCCGCGCTGCTCACTTAGAAGGGGGAAGGGATTAGTGAATGTGTGTGACACCCTCAAGTTGCTAAACCCCAGCTGGGGTTAGAGATGCCCAGAAATAGATCTTGTTTGCACCCTGGCATAAGGTACTTGAAAGACTCCACCAGCTCTGTACCTTGTAATGGCCCCAGTCAGCCCTCCTTCTCCTTATTGTCAACCCTAAATAGACCACGAGCCTCTCGCTGCACCTGACAAGGGAAGAGCTCCTTTAAAAATAGCTGCGCTTTTAGTGGTGGGGAGAATATAAGTAATCCCGGAATTTTCTTCCTTTTTTGATACTTCCTTAAGCACGTCAGAAAGCAGAGGTCTTTTGGCAAGGTGCAAGTTTGAGATAGCGCAGAGGTTCTTGGTATGTAGAAGATAGAGCATTTTTAATCCCGGGTATGTGGACAAAGAGGTGGATGCATAGCAATACAGAGCGGCGCAGAAAGTGTGCACGAGTGTCTGGGCGTCTTGTTACGCGATATTTTTAATACAGTCAGGAATTAAATTATTAGTTCTATGTGCTTATTTTAAAGCTTTCACGACATGAAAAGAAGCGTAGTTCATCGAAAAAGGAAATGAGGAACAATCTATTCTTAAATAGAAATCACTGTGGCCGTGTCTTCTTTTTCATGAATTTACACAATGGGTTGGATTAGTCTCCGGCTGAGGCATGTGTGTGTGTGTTGGCAGAGCTGTGCTTTGAAACTTTTTTCCGTGCCTGAGACTGCTCAGTGCTACCGGGGCTTCATTTTCATGTGCAAAAAGTTCACCTGTTTCTAGGGGGTTGTGGTTTTTTGGTTTTGGTTTTGTTTTGGGGTTTTGTTTTTTTTTTTCCTTAAGTGCATTTCTCAGTTCTCTAATCTGGAGATACTCAGCTTGCCAGTGCTTTATAAAAATAGTGCAGGAAGGCACCCTGCCAGCTAGAGTCACAGCCCGGGACGCAGGAGAAGTGGCACGGCAGTTAGCGCCCGACTTTCCAGCAGACTTTTCCCTGCCTGAAGAAAGCCAGCGTGGGATTTCCAGGTGTACGTGGCAGCTGAGGAGCTCTGTTCCCACAGGGAACAAAAATTGTCCAAAAAAATAGGTGATTGCTGGCAATTCCTGGCTCCTCTGTACCTGCCTGTGCCCCAGTCCCTCAGCTGGAAAATGGAGGATGTTGTTTGTTTTCCCCACTGTTTGTTGCTCCAGGTTATTTAAATTGTAGGCTCCACAGGCCTAGCATAAGCCTCCTACTTAGGTATAACTCCTGCCAAATTAGGGCCCGGGGACCTTGGAGGCCTCTAGCTGCTAATATAACACAAATAATACGGGGACTCAGGGTACGTTACATATCACTTAGTTCTCCAGAGTCTGAATTGCCTGTCGGAGCTGGAAGGGGACAGTGCTCATGACAAATCAGTTTGCTGACCTCTGAAATAATTAAGCAAGTAACGCCGGGCTTGAGTCCTATTTTAAACAAGCAGTGGGCTATTTGTTTCTTGAGCTTCTCTGCCTGCAGTGAATGGGTGTCTCTAAACAAAAGAGGTAGAGTGATGGAGGAACTTTTTTTTAAGAAAATGTGTCCTAAGAAAATTAGCCTTTTCCCCTGTATTTCTCTGTCTTTGCATACCTCTCCTTTTTTCCTGTTTGTTTGGTGTTTTTTTTTTTTTATTTTGTTTTGTTCTTTGTTCTTTGCTCTTCCCTGAGGAAGATAGGGATAATAAAATTTTCTATTTTCATTTAGCTTTCCAGGTGATCTTTGTGTACTTTACCCGACTGCAGCATAGAAAACAAAGCCTTGTTTATTGCCTAACAGCATATATGTGTTTTATGATTAATGTGATGTGTTTGTAATACACGGGACTGATAATAGATAGGGAGATCAAAGTCTTCTGTGAATTGACAGCAGCACTATAAACAAGGTGAAGGGTTTGCAGGTGTTTCCCACACGGGTGTTACACAAAAGCATACGGCCCTTTGCCATGACGTACTGCACGTGCACTCCATCTTTTCCCGCGCAGCGAGGCAACGATGCTGTGAGCTGTGCTCAGAGAGCACGTCCATTGCTAGGACCTGGGGATGCTGTGGGCAGCAGGTGACCCTGCAGTGAGACCAGAGCGATCTTGGGGGCACAGAAAGGATAATGCTAAATTGGTCTTTTAATTTGAAAAGTAGCTGATTGATCCGCTACGGCGCCGAGAACAGAAATCTGCGTTCCTGAGGGGGCAGGGGGGTCCCTGGCGAATGTTGGAAAGGGAGATGGTGTGCTTGGGTGTTGCAGGAGGGATGGGGCAGTCCAACCTGCCTCTCGTCTCACTGCTCCTACCTCAGCTCATGGTTGGGCTCAGCAGCTCATCTCTCAGGTGTCTCCTACCTCCATGGGGTAACTCCTGTGGCCATGGCCATGGCAGGCACTAGGTGTGGGTTGGAACACCTGGGCCACATCTCTACAGAAAGCAATGGCGGGGCACATGCAGAACAGCAGAAATCATTGCTGGATCGCTGCTTATTCTTGCCGATAAAAGGAAAGACACGTTTCCTAAATGACTAAATATTTGCCAAGAGGACCGCAACATCCTGGGTGAAACCTGAACACGAGGCAGAAGTCTCTGTCCCTTTCATTAATTGTCCTAAGAGTGGTGCTTGTCTGCTCTTATGAATCAAAGTGCTGCAGTTGAGCCTGTTGGATGTTGGTAGCCTCTTAAGCTATTAAAACACACCGAATGCAGATTGACTTCTTTCGCTCAATATACTATAACGCAACCACCCCCTTGGCCTGCGAGCCCTTTGGTAAATGCACTGGAGGGCAGCCTGCCTTTTCCGTAACTTGTGGGAGTAAATCCATGCCCTCTGTCGAACACTTCTGACAAACTTTTTGCCTGGCCCTCGTGGGGACGGTGCAGCACACGGCTGCCCGATTCTGCACCGGCAGCCCACTGGGGCGCCGGCTCGTCGTCCACCCTTTCATCTGCTGGAGGAAGCTAACGCTGTCCTCATGCCGTTGGTGTACTGGTACCAGGTCTTTCCTGTCTCGCCTTCCAACGGAGCTAAAGCTGCTGGTCTAAAAATGTGGATTTTTTTCTCTATTTCAGAGGGCTGCAGTTTAAACTGAAATTTAGTAGAAATTGCCCTAATGGCATAACTTAAATAACTGAGGCCTCATCTACACTTGAAAATTACACTCATGCGTGGGTCATGAAATTTATTTTTACTGGTATGGCAGTGTTACAACAGATTCCCACGTGGACAGAGTTGCATTGCTCTGAGGACGCTGTACTACATTCACCCGTTCTTGTTTCTGTGCAGGAGTGAGCTAGATAGTCACGAGCGTTTGTATTACATCCCGAATGCCCTACATGAAAGTATTACAAAGGGTTGGGTCAAGCAGTGTAACGGTACCATATCACCGTAGTTAAAAGTAGGACTTCTGTGTGTGGACAAGCCCTGTGAAAAGATTAACCTAGAGAAAGTTAATAAAAAGTGCTGTCCTAAATTATTCATGAATCCATTTGTAATGCACTTGCCGGGAGGCTTTTGTTTTTCTCAAACTCTTATTTATTAAAATCTGACAAGAATATCGGGTTTTGTTCAATAATAAATCTAAGTCTATGTGAGGCTGGTGATATCCTCATGTAGTAATACAGAATCAAAATGAAGTTACATAGCGGGGTGAATATGTTATTTACTTGGAAAGAATAGATTATTGTTCAGGAGGATTTTATCTTTTACTTGCCATTTCGGAACAAATAAAAAAAAAAAATCTAGTTGGGAGATATCCTCTTGGTTTGTGACCGAGGCCTTGCAAAGGATTTTAAATATGTTAAAACTTAGTTAAGCATATTTCTGGTGGCTTTGCAGGTTCTGGACCTGTGTTTGCTAAATGCAATAGCTCAGATGATCTTGTTTCATACTTAGCTGTTCTTGTCCTTTTTCCTTAACTTCAGGGGAAGATCATGGAATTCATGCTCCTAGCCTGTGGATTTTGACTTCCAAAGCATGTCCATGCACACCCTCTTCTTCTTGTGTCCTAGAAAAGGTTGGAAAGATTATATACAGAAAGTAGGAGAATGGAAAAAAGCCAACGAGAGAGCTTTTACTGTTGGGGATTCAATAGAAGATGGTAGTTTGTGTGTACTTCACAGCAGTCATTCCTTAAAAGTACGCAGAACTTTGCTTGAAAAGCAATTGAAGATCTTTTTTCAGTATTTTCCGTTTATTAATTTTAGGAGATTTTTTTCCCCTTCTCTTCTTTCTCCTTCTCTGCCCTTATTTATAACTGGATAAGGAAAGGAAAAACAGGTGCCTATAGATAGAAAGTGAGAGAAGAGTAAATAAAAAAGAAAGAGCTTAGCTGTGGAAGCAGAACTGAGAGTTCGGGTGACTGGTCTGAGTTGGAGGATGATGAATAGATTTGTTTGCATAAACTTGGCTTGTGAGTCACTTTCTCATAAAAGCAGCTTGAGCAGACGATGCTCCTGTCCCAAATTTTAGTCCTGAATGCTTTCAAGCACAAAGTGCACTGTGACGCAAGGGCTCCGACTGTGAGCGCTGTCCTGTTATTCCAGTGCACCGGAGCTGGAGCTCTGCAGCTTCCCAATATTGAAATAAACTAGAAGCGTCCCTCTCACACACACACACACACATGTGCTTTGCATGGTGTATGATGTGGTGCCTCTTGGTGGTCAGAGTTAAGCTGTCTGGGTAGACGTAATCAGCTTCTGATTCAGATTTGGACTCTGGTGTTAAGGATTTGGTCCCTATGAAAAGCTGTGTGTTGGAGTACCATCAGTCACTAACCATTAAATGAGACAAGACACTTGATAAACTTGGAGAGGGGAAGGGAAAAGCAGGGTGTGAGCGTGAGAGGTCAATATTCATGGCTGATCATCCCCGGTAGGTTTGGAGTGGCACGTCTTCACCTTGGGAGCTTACTTTGCCTCTCTAATGCCAGAGAAATTGTACGAAGTACATGCGGAAGGGGCATGTAGGGCATTATCCTCTTTTGCCAAAGACTGTGATCAAAGCACTCTTTAAAATGAGGCCTCAGCTCTTTCTTATGCACCTATTAGGATTCTGAAGAAAAGTTTGATCATTAACAGGCAGCTACTTTGCTGTGGTTTAGCAAACTGGGAGAGGTGAAAAAGGGTTATTTTAATAGAACGTACAACCTGTATCTAAGGTTGAAGTGGAGCCTGTGGCTTGGATTTGGGAAATAACAGTTGCCTCTTGAAACCCACCAGAGAAGAAAAGATCTCTTCCTTCCTGAAGAAAATTATTTTCTTGTTCTTCTCTGCCATTTGTTTGTTATGAGTTTTGGTGTTACGGGGGTCAAGGTGGACTGTGAAACCCTGCTTTGGAATCAAGATATTTGTCTGACTTGTTTGCCCCTGGTGAAATCAGTGCTGCTGCAGCTTCATTGCCATGGGAACCTCCAGTTACTAAATTTAATTCAGCCCAGGGTTTGCTTGTCTGTTCTGTCGCTGCAATGTAGACAGGTGATAAGCAATATATTGATACTAATCTATATCATAGCAAAATGATTAGGCATCGATATTACCATGGTATTGCAGCATCTGTGGTATTGCTCTCGTGTCCTGCTCTGAGCTGCCCAGCCCCCCTGTGCCTGCTCCAGCCTCCTCTTCCTCTCTCCTGGCAGAGCCATGGCAGCACCGCCTGCATAGTCTTTCTGGTCCAGCAGTCAGCAAAGGTAGGGACTGCAGGCAACCTCTGCTTGCTGGTGGTACTCCTTCCTCCCCCTGCAGAGCAGCCAAGCATGGAGAGCCCATGGGCCTTGGGGGCAATGCTGCTGGAGAAGGAGCTCTTCTGTGGGGTTGGGGTGGGTCCAAGTACCTCTGTGGCATCCGCAATGGTGTGAAGTCCCCCAAGGACAGACCCTGGCTCCAAAGATCAGATTAAACTGGAAGCAGGAGACAGGGGGTGTATGAGCCGAGAGTGAGAGACCCCCATCACCCAGTCTTCTTGTAAAGTTTTATTAATTTCTTTATACTTGGTGGACTTTTTTTTTCTTTTTTGTGTCTTTTTTTTTCTCATTGGTGTTATGCAAGATTCAGATGGTATCTGTTGGATGGTCACGTTCGTGGTAATGCGGAGCCTGGGCTCTGAGATGCACTCGGTTCCAGTGCTAGTCGAGGTGGTGGAAGTGTGCCTTTACTGCAGCCACGCTGGGGGAACTTCTGGAAAGGCTCATTGTAGACAGGGCTTTGCTATGGAAAGACATTTCATGTGGCTAACTGCAGGATAATCGATTTTGTAGGTCTTTCATGATTGTTTGAGTTGTTGGTTACTAATGTTTTGCCTCTTTGCAGTTTGGTTTAGTGATACTGCATCACTTTGTACAGAATTCGCAGTGAGCATAGAGTGTGTAAACTTGTATGTTAAAATGTTGGCTGAGTATCGATTAATCAGTAAAAGGTTTTAAGCTGTTTCCTTTAAATTCCAGGACCATGCATCTTAATTTAATAGTTGAGAGGGATGGGCAAAGATACTGGTTTACCCAAGGGAATATATTTTCTGTGATATTTGTTCATGGCAAATGTTTTCAAGCCAACAGAGGTATTTTAGGGAAGGTGACGGTTCTCTGGTTGATGTTACCTGCTAAAATGACTTTCTACTTTCTTTGTAGGTACTACATTGGTCGGCAGATGTTTGTGGTGGTCTCCACACCAGAGATGATCAAGCAAATCTTAGTGACAGACTTCAGTAACTTCACCAACAGAACTGTAAGTAGATAGAAAGGTTGGCTTTGTGGATGAAGGTGGTAGTACTGTTAATTTGAGCTCAGACCAAAAGTGACTGCAAGGGAGCTGGAAATAGAGAGGGGGAACAAGTACAACATGGTTCAATGAAACTTGAAGGTATATAAACTCACTATATACATTTCAGTCAAAGACTCCTCTTATCAGGACACTCTGAGGATGAAAGAGAATGTCCTTAAAAAAGATATAGTGCCCTTGTGACTGAGGCACCAGATGGATGCTGAAGAGAGAGGCTTTCAATATCCAGTTTTGCCACTGACCTCCTGTGAAGTCCTGGGAAAATCACTTGCTAGCTCTCTTCCTTGTTCTCAATCTGTAACATGGGGACAGTGTTACTTGCTTTCTCCCACCCATGATCTGTTTTGTGGTTTTAGACTTTGTAAGGCAGGAGCAGGCTGCTTGGGACAGGGACATGCCTCCTGCAGCTAACGTGTGTTGCTTTGTCATACTTACCACTCTGACAATAACAAATAGCAAAGAACGAATTTGGGGTTAGCAAGGACTAATACATATGCTGTTGGTTACTTATTTTACTTATCTATAGACACATAAAAAACTCTTTTTCAAGTACTGGTTAGAACAAATAATGAGGGGGGAATGGCCAGAGGGATAGTAAAGATTTCCAGCAGTTCCTCAGCATTTTACAAGGAAATACTGTCACTGTGACCACATGCTGCCTCAATGCCATCCATTCCCTGCTTCTCCTGGCCCCTTTGTATGCTCAAACCTGCTCAAATAAACTCACATGTATTCAGGAGGGTTGTTTGTGCCCTCGGGGAAAATTTCATCTCTGATCAGCTGTCTGTCTCCTCTGCCCCTCTGATCCTCTCTGCAACCAGACAGTCTGTTTGCAGACTGCTTGTCTCCTTTGCTTGCTTCTTTTGGTACATGAGGTTCATCTTGTGACTACCTGTATCTTATTTAATAACCACTTGTACCAGTCACCCTCCATTCTGTCTGTAACTCACATCTGAATGGAAGAATCCCCGTGTGCAAGCATCTTAGGCTGAAGTTGGTGTGTGTGGCAAGGGTCTTTTCGCCATTTTCTCTATATTTGAAGGAATTTCCCACCCCTTCCCTTCTTCCACCCCCAAGCAGGAACCCTATTTCTTTCTGTCTATAACTTTCCCATGCTTTTCTCCTGTATATTTGATAGGAATAGACTGTACCCACTATTCATAGCAGTAGCTGGTGCCCAAATAACACCTCCCTGAAATTAGAGAGCATTCCTTTGAGGGTACATTCAGATACTCGTTCTGCTCTTAATTTTAGTCAGCCTTGTTATTTGAATATATCTGTCTGTGCATTGTCATCCTTCTTATTTGGTGAAGTTTTTCTTTTTCTCCAGGCTTTTATGGTCAGAGGTTTCTCTCTCTCTCTTGTGGTCGTATATCCATCTGTCATGGTCTGTAACATGTGTTCCTCTCTAAAATTCAGGTAGGTCAGGTCACTATAGCCAGTGTCTCTCCCTTTTTTTCTTCATCAGGGATCTGTTAGGTATAGCTGTCTGTGTAGGTTCATATCTTGCCCTTATCACTTGACCGTCCCCTGAACCATTGTGGCTTTTCTGCACAACATCCTGCTGTATGGATGAGGAACTGAGGCATAGACTGAGTGACATCCCCACCACTAACCAGAAAGCCTGTGGCAGATGAGAAAATCTAACTCCTAGCCCTCTCTTTAACAAAATGAACAGTTTCCCCCCTGTGCACTGTTGCTATTTCTGGCTTGCTTAATGCCCATGAGTCTAATTCAAATGAACTTGCTTCATCGTATATGCTTTTATCTGCTTGTTCCATGGTCTTCTCACACGGCGGCAATCTCTGAGCCTTGTTATTTCTCACTTTCCACTTTGTTCCCCCTGTTCTGGCCATTGCTTTTCACTTACTGAAGGTAGGCAGCCTTCTGTTTCTGGGTTCTCCCACATCTAACCTGGGGATCTTTTTCCCCTCGTGAATTTTCACACTGGAAGCTGCCTCTCCTCTTTAATTCACAGTCAGCTCTCTCGGTGAAGTATCGGCTTCCTATACACTAACAGATAGCCTCTCGGCTATCCTGTACACTAACAATTCTATATGAAAATAAATAGTGCTGGCTGGTATGTAATGAAGGCCAGTGGAATTTATTCAGATGTGATTTTGGTTGTATGTGAATAATGGTTGAAAGGTGAGAGTGAGAAAGCACTTTCCAAGTAATAGAATTCTGTCTTCTCATATTGACTGAATAAATGTCGTTTTAAGACTTTTAATAGGGTTGCTTCTGTTTGTATATTTTAAAATTACTGAAAGCAAGCTCCTCTACTTTAAGTGAGGGTTTCTATTTGTCAGTGGAGAATTCAAAATGCAAAATAGATCCCCCTACCTTATTTTACCCATTCCTTCCCCAAATAGTCTGCTCATGAGTGGTTATAGAATTGACTTCGGAGTCAGTGCTGTTCACAAAGCTAGGCTAATATCTTTCAGCCCAGACATGGCACATGCTTATTATTTCAACCCAAAGCCTTTTTTTTAGCTTAAGAGTGTCAGTCTTTTAGGGTGAGAAGGATGGGAAAGGGGGTGAGACCACTGGGTTTGAACAGGCCTTGGGAAAACCCACTGTGCTTTTCTTCCCCATCTTCCCAAATGCATTTCCAAAATCAAGATTTGTACCTCATCCACCAGAGGTGAAAATGTGAGTTATCTAACCCAGAACACCACAAAGAGAGATTATTCACCACACTCTGTAGCAGTTGTAGCAATCATATGTTAACAAAGTGTCACTGAGTTGAAGGCTGTGCAGGACTAATTCTAAAAGCTAAGTGTATTAGGGGGTAGAAGTTTATATTCCATGTTTATTTTGCTGTTCTTTCAATTAATCTTAAAATATATATATATATATATATTAGAGCAAGAGACAATGGGAAATAGAACTTGTGAAGGGTTGCAAACAGTGGATGATGTACTTGATAGACAGAAGTGGATAAGATGATGATTCAGTGAACTCCGAGCTTTTATGAAAGCTGGCTATAATGTGATGCCATGCCTTTGAGTGCTCGTGAGAAGAATGACCCTAATCTGGGATTGTGTACTTGCTGGCTGCTTGCCGGGAAGTCATCAGAAGACCTTTATGGAATCAGGGTGGTTTTAATCTGCTGAGAGGACTCTTTTGGAAGCATCTCATGTCCTGTCTCCACACCCAGAGAGACCTGGACCGTTACACACTTCTCTCACATTGAACCTATCTGCTCACTCATTATATGGACAAAGTAGATTTTGCATGTGAACAGAAGCCAGACTCCTGTTCATTTTATACAATTATGTTTCCCTTTGATATTACACATTTCACATCTTTACTATGAATATTTTTTGAATATTGCTGTAAAAAGCCTTTTAGGTTCCCTTGCCCTCTTCTGTTGTTTCTGAGTTACTGATTAGTAATTCTTGTGACAGGAGTGTATGGTGACTGCAGATCAAATCTGCATTAAGGTTCACTTCCTTTTAGAACAAGCAACCAAGTCTAGCACGCAGGGTGTTATTCCCCTGTAGGCATGGGGTATATTTATTGTTAACTGGATAATCACAAGAAGGCAATAATGACATTCTACTTTCCCACTTAATTTTGACTTGATTAAGGTGAGCATTGTAGCCATTTAAAAACAAAAATATCTACTGTAATGTACCTTCATACTTGAGGATATGAAGCCTTTTCCCTATGTTTTTAATTACAGTTGACGAAGAAAAGAGGAAAATTAGCTTATAGACCTTCTGCCAAAAAATATGGCATTGATTTTAATTTAGGTTAACCATGGAAACCTCAGCCAGCATTCTAGGCAGGGCCGTGCTGTGGTAAATGATACCTTTTTCTCACAACTATGGTAAGTCGTCTCTTGAATAGAAGGTTTCTTTTAAGAGCACTAAGACCATTTTTAGCTGCATTACTGTGTTGTGAGTGAGATAGGTTTATGATGTTTGTTGCATTCTGCCAGGTGGGATAATGATACATAATCTGTTTTCAGATTGTTTTTAATTTCTGCATTGAAAATTTGTTTTTGAATTAGTACTTGAGAATCATTAAACCATACTTTTAAAAATGTAGGAGCAGAATGTTAAGATGGAGCAATGTGAAGAGAGACATTACCTGGTGTGTAATTTAAATGATCCTGAAGTTGTAGGCCAAATATTTGCTAAAAATGTGGATCAGTGAGCCCAAAGGCAACAGGTAAGTATTGGCTAGTCAAGGTTTGTCAGGCTGCTGGAGTCAGTGCTCTGCCAGGATCCATGTGGCTATCACAAGTGGAAACTAGTAGTTGATCCAGACCAAATCCTTAAATCTGCATGCCAATCAGCTGGAGGAGGGTGAGATTTTAAAATTAAAAATCTACACCAATTCCAATAGCTGTAAGAAAACATCACTCTTTTCTCATCAGGAGCTTTGCTGCTACAGTGGAAAAAGTAGCAATGGATTAACAACAAATAATAATGAAGTGGTAAAAGTAAGAACAAAAAAGTAGCATGGAAGTTGATATAGCATGGCAGTACAAATTCCTTGTATCCCTCTTGAAGGAAAAGACAGTTGCCTGAGCTGCTTTTCTTTTTGTCCTTGTCCTTGTCCTTCCCCTCCTCCTAGTTTATCTGTGTGGGACATGATTATTCTTTTCACGTGTAGAATTTGCCTGTTACACTAAGCTGTTGGCCTCATCTTTATTTTGCTAAATCTGTAATGCTTCAGGCCTACCTGTGGCATTAAACAAATAAAGTACAGCCACCAAATAGGAAGGATCCTATTTTCTGCATCTTGTTCAGCTGTGGTCCAGAACGGCTGCCATAGCCCTGCATCGGCTGTTCTTTCTGGTCTCTTGTTCTCTCTGGTCTCAGGGAACACAGTACTGGCAAGACAAGTGTCTGTGTATATTGCTCTATCAAATGGTTTATCCAAATTTGATACAAGATGCCCTCCAGAGGTCCCTTCCAACCTCAACCATCCTGTAATTCTGTGAATTTTGGGTCAGGCCCTCAGCCAGCATAAATCAGCGTACTTCCATTAACTTCAGGTGACCCTACACTGACTGATAGCGATTATGCGTCTCCAGAGCGGGGCTGGGATGCACAACTGGCTTCAAACAGCTCAGTGTGGTGCCTCAGGAACTGACTCTGTGTGTGTGTGTGTGTGTGTGTGTGTGTGTGTGTGTGTGTGTGTATGTGTTCTTGGCCTTTTGCAAGTAAAGGGTCACTTGCGTGTCTTGTGCAAGATCTTACTTGATACCTTCTGCTTTGATTTTTAGAGTACAGGCATTGCCTGTACGCAGCAGCCCCGCTGATGTGCTGTCATTCAGTAAACAGTGGGAATTCAGTTGTGTATCCAAACCCATAGTCTGATCCAGTTTATGGGCTGGGCTGTTTCTTCAGTCCCTCGCTCACAAATATGGTTTACTGTTTTGAAAAATAAACCCACTAACATATTCATTTGGAGATATGTCATGTAAAAATAGTTAAGGAATGAAAAGTTGTGTAGCATTGCCAAAAGACACATCTACATGCTGTCTTGACCCTGTACCCTTGGTTGGTTGGTTTAGAAATGTTTCTTTTCTTCAAATTAAATGTCCTGGGATTATTTCCGGTTGTGTCAATGCCATCATCATCCTCCTTTCATGTGAATTTCTTAGTTTATTTCCAAATTGTTGTTGCAAAGTGTGATGAACTCAGTTTATAAACAGATGATGAGTGTGCTTTGTTAGAGGCTCACCTTCGCATGGGCGTGTAGTTTGGAGCACTAGTGACACACAGTATGACGGTGCATAAGTCAATATTTGGAAAATGATTCAAACGAATGGAAAAAAAGGTGAAATATATATAATGAGGTCTTCATTTTCCACCCTTTAAAATGACTGTTCAGTGGGATAGTTTAGTACACAACTGATGTTCCAGTGCGTGCTAATAATTTGATTGTGATATTTAGTTTTAAAAACAAGCTGGGTTTTGTGGCAGCAGAGGGAAGGAATGTGCTTTAAATTTGTTCACTGGCTCAGTCTTTTTATATATGTTTTTTCATTTTCCCATTCCTTCATCTTGTTTCATCTTGGATTTTGTTGGGTTCACATAGGACATGGAAGGTGACCAGCATAACACTTCTGGAGCCAACGTGTCCCAGGATTAGTTGTTACACCTGCATGTGTGCATGCGCGCATATTTGTATATATTTATGGATGCGTACAGATGCACACAGATTGATTTGGGGTCTCTCTATGATTTGAGGAGATGCTGAATCTCTAGTCCTCACTAGAGCCTTGCAGATGTCAATTGTGCCATATCTTATTATGGAAACTTCACAAAATGTGCCTCTTTGTACAAGCTGTGGTGACATTTCAGTTCCTGATGCAGCAAAGCCATCACACCTGATGGCAGGCCGTGCCTTGAACATCCAGTTCTTTGTGATACAGAGCTGCGATGTTCTCTCCTCCCTCCCTCCTTCCCTCCCTCCCTTTGCAGGACAAATTCAAGCAAGTGTCGATCCTGCCACATGTACAATAAGGCTCAGTCTCATTGAGCTGCGAATATTCAGTACTTCCAAAAATCATTCTGTGCCTTACGAGGATAAGTGAAAAGGTGTCCAAGCAGTGAATTTATTAAGATTTACTTTTTTGCCTAGCAGTTTTCTACAGCTGCTAGATCATAGTTGGTTTGAAATCTTGGCTGGTACAGCTTCATTATAGAAAGGGAATTATGCTACCAGGGAATGCGTTTGGCTCTACAGCACTTAACTGTTTAATATTAATTTGGTTGACTGCATATTTGTGGGTGCTGTTGTACAGCCATGTGAGCCCAGATGCCTGAGTGATTTTCCAGTGCCAGTCCCTGCCAGGGAGCTGGGCAAGGGCTCTTCCCCTTGTTTTGACCTGATGGTTCTCACTGGGCTGTGCTGGAGCAGGAGCTCCTAGGCTCAACAACCATAACGATGTATCTGCTTTCTTTCCCCAGTGTGCCTCCATGGCTGTCTTCTAGACATAGTAGGATACCTTTCTAGCTTGGTCAATGTATAGGTAACTATTTTGCCACCTTCTTTACCTGGTAAAATAGCTTTTAATTCTGGATTTCTTTCTTCTTTCCTCTTTTTGCTTTCAGAGCTTGCTGGTTAATTTTTCTGAGCAATTAAATCCAGTTTTGTTTAAATGTTTTAAAGTAGCAGTGTGTATGCTTGCAATAGACACTTTAAAATTAAAATAATAAATATTGAGAGGGTCATTTCTTTCAGACTGTGTATGTCTTTTTATGCATGCACAACAAATTGCCCCTTATTCCCTGTATGCTGAAGCTAATAGCACAAAACTAATGTTGTCAAATGATCACTGCTATTGACTGTAAAATTAATCAGACTTTGACTTCAGTTAGCCTTAAAGAAAGACTTGACATATTGGTAGACCGTGTTCTGGGAACCACCTGATCCTCTGAATCCCAGTGAGATGAAGTCTGGTTTTGTGATTAGGGCTGTAGGTTGGGTTTTAGGATCTCTGAGCTCAGTTTTTGGCTTTGCTACAGAATTCCTGTGTTCACAAAGGCAAATCATTTAGGAAGTGCTTTGTCACCTTAACAAATGTAAAAGAGTATGTTGGGAGTTTCCAGCTGAACATTATCATTAGTGAATGTTACTGCTTCAGAACTGATGGCAAATGGTTGGGATTTGGTTTATCTGTTAATTCAAATAGTTGTGGTGGGAGGTTTTTTTGTTTGTTCTTAAAAGAAGCTTCAGAAATGTAGAGGAAAATGTTTTATTGAAAAGCTCTTTTTTTTTCTTCCTTTTAAGTAACTTTCTATTTTGAAGTATTTAAAAAAACCCTAAAGTAGTAAAGTTAATATTAGCAGATTCAGTTGAATGTATTTTGAGGATTATCTTCTCTCAAGTTTGTCATTTTTATTTGTAATTCTAATTCAACAGATAACCAAATGAAATCTCTGTCCTGCAAAGTGGGAAAGCTCATTTGTACTTACCTTGAACACATGGCATGTGCCTCTGCTGACTACTATTCATAAAAAAATGTTAGCCTTTACTTACTTCTATGCACATTCTTATATCTCATTTAATTCAGTGGGCCATGAGTGTGTATTTACCTAAGTGTGTTTATTAATAGTCTGTCCAGAATGGGGACGTTCCCTTAAATAGGAGCCTTTGGTTTTCTGTGCCTCGCGTGGTAAAGAGGGCGAACACGGTCTCTTCTCATACATTTAAGTATTTGATAAAGACTTCTGAAAGTTTAGGAAGATATCGATAACAATAGTTTGGAGTGCCACAGAACGGCTTACAAGCAATCAATCTAAAAACACTGACTGTAGTTAAGTCCAATTAGTTTGAGGATGGTCTGGTTGACTGACTTGGAAGGGACCCTCTGTTAAAGAAGAGAGCCCGTAACTGACATTTTATTTCCTTTGAGCAGTTACTGAGATGGTTTGCTGTTTGAGGAAGGTTTTCTGTGTTGCCGTGGCTGGAGGGAGCTCTCCTGCAAGAGGTCAGCATATCCCCAGCAGTGGTGGTCAGACTGTAGTTGGGCTTGGAGAAAGCCAAGTGTGGCTTGTAAGGGTGCTATTTTAACTAGCTAATATATTGTTGTCCAGATAGGTCGTGTGAATTTGTTTGCTTGAGATTTACGAATCTCTAATTGAGTAAGCAAACACTAATATTTGTCACATTTCCAGGTAAGATAGCAAATAAAACCAGCTGATCCCTCCTGTATGAAGGGCTAGCAGTGATGGTGGAAACAGATGGGTTACACACAGATGGAATACAAAATAAAAACTTTCCACTTTTTCTCTTTTCCAGACATGGGTTGTCTGTTTTCAGATGCTATGGGCCATAAACTTTGGCAATATAAAAGCAATGCAATTGACTGTAAGGAGGCTAGAAGGCTTAAAAACAAGTTTCCTCTTCTCTTGCCCCCCATCAAGACATGATGAATCAATAGGTTGAGACCACGGCTGATGTTGAGATGCACAGTCATCTTATCTTTTACAGGATTTATTATGAAGTGAGTTATTTTTCAGCATGGGTCTAAGTATTTGAATCTATCCCTGAGTCTTTCTCTGGTTTATTAATGGGCTGCAGCGCTGCCATCACCATGGTATCCTGCTACCTCTTTCCCTGGGAAGACTGCAAAACCGCATGTTGATGAAATTTACATTTTTAATTCTCCACTATCCATGCCTATACGTATAAAAATGGCTTGCAAAGCCATGGGGGAACACAAACACAAGGACAATCTGGTATCGAGAAATGACTAGGGTTGCTGTGTTGTTTTGTTTGTGTTTAATGCTCTTTCTTTATGCTATTATACTGCAGCCATCATTGGTTCAATACCTGCTCCTAGGTAGACACCAGCACACCAGATGGATTACGTACTTTACAGCGCTAATGATAGTGGCTGATAATGTGTGCAAATCTCCCTTTCACTGATTGTTCAAGGCAGTTAAGAAATACTGAATACAGCTGTACATAATTACGCTTCTTTTGAAACTAAACCAGCCTGTGAAATTTCTGTTCCTGGAAAATGGTCAAAATTAGTCAATAACAAAACAAACAAACAACAAAAACCCCAACCCTTTGCATGTACTTAGTTAATGGTATATTGTGACATTCTGTTTCTTAGATGCAAGCCTTCCCTGCCAACTCTATTGAGACTTAAAGGGGGAAAAAAATGCTGCATAATGAAACTACAAAGAGGTGGTTTTGCTGCAGGTGTAGGAAGATGCTGATTTGACAACACTCTGTGCGTATGCACTCGTTTATGTCAGAAGGAGTTTGTGTAGGACTAAGTATGTATGTGCCTTAGTGTGTTGCAGGTATGTGAAGGAACATTCCCTCTTTCTACCCGCTCCCTATTTCTTTCACATGTTTTAGTTACTGTAAGATCAACTTTCAAAATTATCTTTTTAGGCTTGTTTATCCTTACCTTTTTTTTCTTTCTTCTATCATTCTGCAAAATTTTCTTTTCTAAATGACTGAAGAAAACAAGATCAGGGTTTTATTAGGTTTTGCCTTCCCCCAGCTTTTCTCCTGTTGAAACTTGCCAATCACTTTTAAAGCCTACATTGGGCTTTTCTGCAGCACAGGAGATATCATTAAGGCTTTAAACCCACTAATGAGGGAAATGTGCGCTGCTTGAAGGCTCCTGCAATATTAACTACATCCAATTATGTTAGGTAAACGTATGAGTATAGTCAAAACAGGATGAAAGCATATCTTTCTATTCAGGCCAAAAGCAGTCTTCTGAGCCAATCTTTCATCAAACTTATATTGGCTATTTATTTACTGGTTTTGCAGCACTTTTTTTTTTATACTGCAACAGTGAAGACAAACAACACTTATAGACAGGAAAGGACTATCTATTCCCAGGGCTCTGTTCCTTATTTAAAGAACACGTTTTACTGCTGGATAAAATATGTGAAATCTTAAGGCTGATAAATATTTTTTTCCTGTTTAAATACAGTATTGCTTCCTTATCTAATCCTGTCCTTAGCTGACTGTGTTACGAGAAGGTGTGATAAATGTGCAGCGGAGATGCAGTTCGTGCTGGTCTTTGCTGGTCCTGATCTTTGATTTCTGTTCATTTGTTGTTTTTTAAAGGGAAGCTCAACTTATCCTACTTTTTTGGGCATATGCTGTGGGGAAATTTTTTCTGAAGCTTATTCAGTCTAATAGCACAGGTTTTCAACAGTCCCTCATTTCTGACTTCTGAAACTGTTATTTGTCTGTAGCAGATTGGTTGTTTTGTTTACAGTTTTCTCCCTTTTCCCTACTGTTGACATACAGGAGAGCATCATGTCCTTTGATTCCTGCCTCTCCCAGTCTGCTTTTGTTAGGAGAAGAGTAGAAGAGTAATTAGTTTCTCACTTGTTCCAGTATTGGTACAGGCTCAGATCACAACATTCAAGTTGGCCTTTTTACATACTTGAGCAATCAGAGTTCAGACCCAGTACTTTGCTTTGTTTTCATGTCTTTATCCACATTTGGAGATAACTCCGCTGCTCATGAACAAAAAGTCCTTTTGAAGCACCTGATGGTAGAGGAACCCGTTCAGGTCTATGCAAGTGATGTTTCACAGCACAGGGAAGTGATTTACATGTACCTACCCAGAAGCCTAGGAGTTCAGCACTGAGCGTTGGAGCAGAAGTGACATGGCAATATATGATAGTCTGAATGGTTGCCATGTATCATGCCTAAGATCTGTGTAGCCTAATTGAGTGTCCTCTTCCAAAAGCGGCCAGCAGCAGAAATCAAAAGAGTAGCATAATAGCAAGACAGACAGTGACAGTAATCTTCCTTCTGGCTTACCTGGCCAGCCTCCCACCTCCCACCCAGCCTACCACAGCAACCAGTGCTGTGGTGACTTCTAGTGCCAGAGGTTTTATCTGGGCATCATTTCTCCTAATGGCTCCCTTGGCTACAAATCAGTTTCCCCACACCACTTTTGAATCCTTTCTGTTAACTATTAACACAAGCAGGTGACTTTTTTTCATGGATGAGCTTTTTGTTTAGAATGTGATGGGAGTTATATTTGGGGACTTGTGTGTATGCAAGTGAAGTTCATTCCTCTTCAGTAACAGTTAATGTGATACACGTGGGCATTATTATACTAATGCCTGCAATCCTTTGCTCTTCATTTTAAGTCTTTTAAAAGTAGTATTGTCATCTCAAAAATAGTGGGAATAATTCTCTCTTTAGTCATTCATTCAGATAGCTTAATCCATTTACCTGCCTTTATGTTTATACTTGAACTTAAACATATGAAAGGTTTTTTCCTTTCCTTCTTTTTTTTTATATAATGATAATATTCTTATCTAGCACAATGCTAACAACCTTTTGTTAAGATGCCTTAGCTGGACTTACCATTCCCACAGCAAGGCCTACAGAAAGGCTCATGTGAGCATTCCTCATCTGGTTCAGCTCAGAAGCTAATCCATCTTAGTTTATGTATCAGTGCGGACTTTTTCAAAACTATGCAGGCTGACTTGGCACTGAAGCAGATGATGAGTGCTTACAGGGGCTCTCCACCGGCTCCATTTCAATGGTGGTAATCTCCAATAGGTGGGGGGTGGCGAACAGCTGATGGGGTAGTAGCATCTTAAATTGATGCAGCTGTTTTTGTAGTGGTTCTCTGACCAGAGCCTGGAAAGTTGTCTTCTGATCTTAACAAAATTACCTAGCAATTAACTCCAGATTTGTTCTAAGCAAAAATTTTTGCCATCCTGGTTTTTTGCTTGTGATTGTACACTACGTAAAGTTCATTCTGCAACAGTAAAACCTCCATGGGAAAGGATGTTTAGAGATGATGTGCTCCTTACCACTGACAGTGTGTTGCAGCTATAAATCTTATAGATCATAAGTGAAAAATGAATCGGCAGGTCTTATTTTAGTCTTCAGTGAGAAATCTTCTTTGTTTATATAGCAACCACATATCTTGGCACCATTTGTTGTAAATAGTTGATAGCAAATAGTTGGCTGGTCTAAGCCTTAGGAAGGGAACACGCCGCAGTGTTATGCAGGTGCTGGGGAAGTGCTGCACTGTGCACGCAATGCTCCCAACCACGACCAAGGAAAGTTGCAGAGCACTTGCCCCGTGCTGCTAACTTTTTCTCAGCGTTAAATTCCCCACACTTAAAAGAAAAAGGAAAGAGGAGGAGGGGTGTAAAATTCAAGCCTGCACACTGCATGGCTTGCTCCCAGCTCTCCAGCGTAATGAGTACTCCCTACTTTGAGCACACCTGGCCACTGCTCATTTTCACGTTGATTCACCTGTTTCTGAAGGCTCGGTGATGGCTAGAGGAGGCTCCATTTAGCCCCCCAGACACATACGCAGCAACAGACATATACACGGATCAGGAAACAGCTATCCTGCAGCAAAAGAAAAGGATTGTTGATCATTGTTAATTATTTACTCCTGCCAGTCTCCTCTCACTGGTGTTAAGCAACAGAAACTAAAATAACTACATTCTTTACTGAAATAATGTCCCATTCTTCTTCTTTTCCTTTCACGCTTGCTCTTGCAGAAAAGGGTTTGGGGAAATAAGTAGTAAAAACAAGAACTATCTTGCACTGTTCTCCTCTGCTAGGTTAATTGTAAGTTTAAGACACACAAGATATTTTTTTCCCTTTTCAAGGCAATTGCAAACGACAGTTTCCCCATTTCCTTTTCCATTTTCAGTATGCGCATTTAGATGAAGCTAAAACTGCACTCTTGCACTTTTTATGCAGCTTTCCTAAAATAATTCTGAATAATTTAACAATGGCTCAGAAACATTCCAGTTTAACCAGTCGTTGACCTTCAGTCACATTTTAATGTCGTCAGGACTATACTGGTATATCATCAGTTCCAAAGAAGCTGTATAGTAGCAGAGGCAATGGTGGTATCTATAATTAGAGTTGCCCAATGTCTTCCATTACAATGTTTACCTCTCAGTAGATCATCAAACTTTAACTGCTTCAATTAATATTTTCCATTTAGAATTTTTCAGTCAAAATGGTCTATTTCGGAGAAGAAGCCTAGGGAAAAGACAGGGTTATTTATCCATTGTGGGGAAAAATAAACCCTTTGACTTTGGCTTTGTTCCCTCTAGTGTAAGGGCTGGATATAAAAAACACTTCGAAAATCTGACCAAACTGCTTAAGTTTATAAGCCCCTGAAGAATCTCAGTAAATACAGACTCAACAAAAATTATTAAAGAACAAGGAAACTCACTTGCTAGTATCGCTCTCCGGTGACAGGGCTCTACAGATCACTGACTTCTTCTACAAGTTGTCATGTGAGCTTTATGTCTAAAGGTTGCGAATCCTGAGTTTGTGACTGATTCATTTCACATGAAAGATTTTTTTTTTTGTATGTAATATTAAAACCTTTCAGGACATTATTTTCTTTATAAATGTTACATTTGCAAAACCAAATAGAGATCCTGTGGCAAAAAATAGCGTAGGCTAACATAACTAAAGAATTGGACCCATTTTTGCATATGCTTTAGGATACAAAGACTGCACTCAGTCTAAGATTTTCGAACCTTTTAACGCCTTATTTTGCACTCCTAATTTCCTCTTAATATAATTGTAATTGACTGCAGCAGGAATAGATGGCATGCTATATTACCAGCATCAAGAATTAAAAAAAATATATACCTTACATGGCCCTTAATGTTTTCTGAGATTTCATTAGGAAATGTGTGGAAGATAGAAGTTTCATGTTGTGGCTGATTTTGAAGAGTCAAAAGCCGAAATAAAAGTAGAAAGTTGATTAGAATATTTTGTTTCAGTTACAGCTTCTAACGTAAAGTCAAAGTTGTTTCAATTTGCAAAGTAAAGTTATTTTGTTCCAAAAACATATATAAGGAGATATTTTCTTGGAACTTTTCTCCATTTTTTCTTCCAGAAAGCCTGGAAAAACAAATTGATTTTGCAGTATTTCCAGTTTCTCTCAACCATGCGGCTTTATTTAAGTTTCTCTAACCAGCTCTGGTTTTATTTTGTTTAATGTTTGATTTGAGTTTTTAGAGGGAACGCCCCCTCCCTAATTGGGGTTTCACCATGTCAGATTAGACGTTCTCTGGATGCCCCAGCTGCTGGATGGCGCAGCCTCGGTTTTTCCCTCCTCGGTGGTCAAGCAGGGCAACTCTCGTTTCCTCACTTTTTTTCAGCTGTTCCCTTGGTGCTCGTGGTAGCTTTTATATTATATTGGCAGTGTACAGTCAGTTTTGGCTGTAAGAACCCTAGGCTGGTCCCAGGGTTAAGATTTATTCTAAGTAAAAATTTCAGCAGGGTTTTAGACATGCTGCAGCGGGTTATTTTTTCAGTTTCAAGATCGCTTTTATTTATCAGGCTGTTGGATGCTGGGGGGATTCAGCACCGACTTCAGATGTGGGAGAAGCAGCTGTGCAGATGCAGAACGAGTTCTCGTGATGCGGGAGCACGTGCTGCAGTGGCCGGCGCTGATGGTTGGAAAGTAAAACCCCTTCCTTTCTCCTTCTCCCACCCACCAGTAAAGCTGGGGCTGGAAGTGCAGATACCGGTAACTCGTAAAAACGCTAGGCGCGTGCCATCAAGCGTGATCTGCGCGCTGAGTACGGGTGCAGCCTGCCAGTCTCGCTGGATGTGTGGTCCTCCAGAGAGTGAGTCCTCTTTTCTCCTTCAAACGGGAAGTCCCAGCAGGCAGGGCTACGGCAACCTCCACTCGCGTTCCCCGTGGTCTTTCCGGGCGCGCCTGGCTGCTGTGGGGTTAACGCTCAGTGAAAGGTTGCAGGTGTTCCATTCTCACAGCTGGCACACACTCCTTCCCTGGGCACTCGATAAAAGACAACCTAAATCCCAAACACTGCGCTGTCCTAGTGTGCGTTGGCTAAAGCTTCCAGCTTGTCTACGCCTGAAATGCTAGCACTGGCTTTTTGGGCTACATAAGGGGGGGAGAATTCAGGATCTGACCCATCCCTCTGGTTCCATGTCATGGTGACAACGCGGTAAGACTGAAGCAACGGGGTGGTGAAGCAGACCCGCCGAACGCTGTGTCGCCTGAAAGGAGGCCTGTTTTGCAAGAAAGGGATCGGTGAGCTCTGGGGCGTGGGCTCCAATCTGTGGGGTTGTGGGTTCTTTTGAAATTTTATCTTCTCCTAGAACTCTTAAGATGACAGGATCTGGTCATGTGCTTCACGCTTCATAATCCGCACTGCTTGCTATTACAAGCCTAATATGTTTGAGAATGCAAAAGTAGCTGATACTGTTAATTTATTTTGAACAAGGTACTTGCTGATACTCAGAGGAGCATTTTAGCTGCTCTCCTGGAAGAAATCAAATAAGAGCGATGTGAGGAACAGTCTGGTTACAGGTTGTTTGGGAAGTGAGGCTGTTTTACTGAAATTGCGAGCTCCAGGGAACTCGTGATAAGTCCTGTAATATTATCTGTACGCAATAGGACTTTATTATTGTTGAAATTATCTTATGACAAACACTTAATTCTCGATGTGCTCAAATTAATTTGTGAGAGTCAAATGAACAAACGCTATTTCATATAAGCATTATAAGCGTGTTTTGACATGCTTTGATAAATTAGGATTTTTTTTTTTACTTGATTGAAACCAGGCAAATAACCACAAATATGTAATCTTGGAAGATAAAATCCTGAAAGTGTGCTATGCAACTACTTACAAAGTTTTATAGCCTAGCTCTTCTTGAGGGACAAATAAATGAAGAACGAAAGCAGCTACTACTATCAGGAAAATGCATTAGTGTTTTGACAGATAGATGTGGAGATCTTAATACACGAAATTTGGTTTTTTCCCTGATGTGTAAATATACACTTAATGTAATTAGAAACAATTGTGAAGTAGCAGGCAGGGAATTCAAATTCTTCAGTTAAGCGGATATTGCAGATGTGATTTGTTGACAGCTTGTCGTGCTGCCATTACAGCTGACCTGGAGTTTTCTTTCTGAATGACTATTCAAAGGAAAACTAACATAAAAAGAGACATATTTGGCCAGGGAATGCTCTGCCTCTGACTAGCAGCAGATGCTTAGAGAAAGAGCAGAACAGGGCAAGTGCAGAGTGGTATTTCCTATGGAATAGCCCCCTAATGTCTGACTGTCCATGGCTTTTGGACTTCCTGAGCAGGAGGCTGCATCCATGTTTTTAATTTTTAATAGCCCTTTTCTTCCAGTAGTTCGATTTAAATAGCATCTTGAACCCATTTGTATTTTTGAAAATCATGAGGAGTCTCCACAAGCAAACTTTTATTTTCTTTGTTTGACGTTGTTTTCAAATTTCCGTTTTGGCATTGGGGGGGAAAAAGGTGAAAAACTTTTTCCTTGAGTTGTTTCGCATGTACTGGAGATCATTGGTCTGAAGTACTGATTCCAAATGTTCTGTTTCAAATTAGATAAATGACAGTTTGAAATATATTTTGTTTATCGGGATGTTGTCACACAGGAAATGGGATTTTAGGCAACAACTTTTAGGTGCTGCATGGCAACCTGGAAGACTGATAAAAACTCTTTGAAAAGACTCGCAGCTTTTGGTCATAGTTTACTACTTACTTGCTTACTTTTGGTGTTTCTCAATGCTTTGCGATTTTAAGCCAGACTGGCCTGTGTATAATTTTATTTCTATATTACAACATCTGAGTGAAAGAGGTCAAACCAAAATTGCCAATAAAATATGAAATACATGAAAACGTGACATTTTTATATATACCCTGCTCTGAAGAAAAGTTTGGCATACAAGTAATATTTTTAAACTAAGCCGTTGGTAAGTCTCCCCTTCACCTGCCTAGTTTGCCTCTGCTAGTACTCAGAAAGTCTTAAGCATTTAACCCCGTTTGAGGGGCTTAATTTGAAAATACAGATTAAAATCATTGCTTAGCCATACCTAGTGCTTGGAAGTGTCTTGAGTCCCTTGGAGCTGGTGATTTCAACACTGATGTTTCTCAGGCACCTGCAATTCTTTTTCTAAGCATCATCAAAAGCCCTTTGATGCCAAAATGCTTAGCAGTTTTGAGATCTACCTCGTGTTCAGCCTAGGAGACCTATGCATATGATATTTCAAGAGGAGATGGACCTCACAGGTACCTTTGAAACTGGCTGGTGGTTCAGGCTCTGAAGAAAAAGTAGCAGCAGCAAACATGTTCCTTCAAGTCACAAGAGAAGGTGATAGAACTGCGCCTCTTCAGTACAGTCCCCAGTGACAGGAGGAGCTGCCCAGAGTGCCCAAAAAAGGCTTTCGTGCATTTTTCTCCTGGAAATCATTCCAAGGTGCTCATCTCATCTCTCTGGGAAGTGCCCTACCTAGCAGCCTGTAGGCGATTGTTGGGGAAGATGCGCTTGCAGCCTTATGTGTTGAAGCTGCTCCGCATTGCATGCGGGCCTTGGCATTCATGGTAGAGAAGTTAGTGAATCTCTGCAGCCTAATAGGGTAGTCATCTGGATCAGGGAAGCCAAGCTTTTTGATACTACTACAAAATAGTGCTGATCACGGAGGCCAAGGTTTCATATACTACTGCAAAATATTGCTCATGCGTCTTTATCTAATGATAGTTTTATATAAACAGACCTTGGAGAGGGACTGGGACTGTAGCGCATTTCACAAGGGGAATGAATGCTCTAAGTCCAGTCTCAGTTCACTCCTCAGTATTCCCTGGCAAGGACAGGAGGGTTTGGGACTATCCCTCCCTGCACCTTCCCCTAGCCTGTACTCTTGCTGTGATAGTTCTTTCCTTCTTCATTATTCTTATTTCCTTACTCTTCTCCCCATCCATCACCCCAGGAAGGAATTACAACTTTTTCTCCCATATGTGTGAGTTTGGTTCCCTCAGTGACATTATGAAAGGGAGTCACCACCATGACTTCCTTCACTTTTCAGTTGAAATAAAGGGAATAATCCCTGATCACAGCTGTAGTGGCCTCTTCTGGAGCACATTGCATTATGATGTCCATGAGAAGGGAGGTGGTGGGGCCCTAGGGAGGCATGAGACTCTTCCTGCGTTGCTGTCACGGCAGCTTGGACAACTCCGTTCTCAGCTTTGGTGAATCCTCTTCTGAGGTCTCTAACTGCAGACCCAAGGCATTTGGGTCAGGATGATGACAGGGGTCAGCAGCCTAAAGGACAGGCAGTGGGAGGCTGGGTAGTACTTACAGTCTCTCTTCGTATTCTCCAGAATCTCCAGGGGTGCTGCAGCGATGTCTCTGAATAAGAAGACTATGGAATATGATATTCCTATGTAACGGAAAGATCTAGCCCAAGTTCTTATGGGCGTTGCCTGCCATTCCTATGTACGCCAATGATTGAAAGCACGGGAATATATCTGTAGCAAAAGTTATTGGGGACTGTTTTTCTCCAAATTCTCCTTACAATCTGTAAAAGGAGCCTTCTGGTCCTCAACCTTTTCTCTAGGAAAAGTGTGCATAAACAGGGAGGCTTTTAATAGTCTTATGACTTTATCCAACATTAAGAAGTCCAGTTACGTCAGCTGGGAAGTGGATTTAAACATTGTGTTTAAAAACTGCTTCTCAGCACAGCAGAAACTGCGTATAGAGCACAGGTTCTCTAGTACAACCTGAATTTGTTTGTAATACCGAAACTCCTAATTAATTAACAGTAAATACTTTTTTTCTTTGGTTTGATTGTTTTGACCCCAAATATTGCAAACTGACCGCCATATACAAACTGATGAAGGCATGGACTTAATTTTGATCTTGCTTACACCAACAAATGGAATGATGTGTGACTTGCATCAGTCTGGGTCAGACTGCAGGAGGCCATATGTGTTTGTTTTAGCATTTATGAATGGTTATATTTACCTCATTGCAATGACTCGCTTTGGTTTCTGTTGACAAAACCGTGACTTAAGAGAATATTTGCGAAGACAAGAACAGATGTTTCCAGGCTGCTTGCCACAGAGAGGAAAAAAGCCAGTATTTACTTGTAAGCTGGTGTTGACTGTGCCATTTTTCCAATGAGTAATGATGAACAGTAGCCATTAGTCAGTTGCTGAAGATCCTGACTTGACAACAAAGGAATGGGCTTGGAGATGCCTTTTTGTATAGTCTGATCTATACAGTAGAGTGGAAGACAATTGCTGTAGTCGCTGAAACCAATTCTACCTTGTAACACACTTTTTAAGTATCTGAATGACCAAGGAGAACCTAAAAGCTTCATGAAATAGATGATGCATGGATATTTTCTCCCCTTCTCCACGAGCATGTTAGTTTCAAATCAAGCTAAAAACTTTTACTAGACACTTTTATGAAATTGCAAAGCAACATAAGCTTTTTGGTTTAGTTTTTTTGGTTTAGTTTGGTGATTTTCTTTTTCCTTCTGCAGCCATAAGAATGCCTCCTGAATCATAGATACTAAAATCAAACTTGTTTTAAATGGCCTTTTATAGAGGGGAAGAAAGTGTAATAGACTACCAGCAGGGTTAATGATGATCTGGGAGGGGTTTTGGGAAAGTGTTTGTGAAGAAATGTGTGTGCACAGTTTTAATGGTCAAGGAGGGACTGACTTCAGTCACCCAGGAGCGGCAGCGTGGGGTGTGTGGCATCTGAGGATTTGGAGATGGAAAGGCAAATGAAGAGTGAGCCTACTCTGGGAGAGACAACACCCGAGTGTAGCGATCGCCTCTGGTGTTATATGGGTGGGGAGCCCCTTGCAGGCAGAGCAGAGGGGTGGGAGAGACCCAGTGGTCTCCCACACTGGGGCACGGTGCTCAGTGGGCAATGCCAGGCCTTTTCCCTCCACGAAGGCTGTGATCTTTGGGTAAGGAGTTGAGTCTTGCTCCAATATAATGATGATTTGTGAAGAGAGAAGTGATACACGTTTTGAAGAGATGTGGCTATAACGTCTGTGTAAGCAGGAATCTGCTAGATGGAAATGATAATGAACTACAGGGTATATGACATAAACCAACTCTGGTTTCTTTTTAATAACGTGCAACACAGTGCTCTCCTGGTTCAACCAGAAGCCACTACACAATGTGTCTTTGAATGTCATGAATGCAGGGAGAGCTGAGCATGACTTTTCCTCTTACAAAACACCAAGCAAGTTTGAAGGAATATATTGTATCAGTTTACCAACAGGGAATTTTTCAAACTAATATATGGAGGCTTCTTCTGCCTTCCCACTTTCATGATCCACTTATTGCAGGCTTGGTAAGATGTATTCCTGGAGATATCGCAGGGTTTTTTTTCCTGTTACTTTTTTTAATAGGAAGTGTTATGTTTATCTGTAAGTGTCATGCCACTGCTACTGGCTGGATGAAATACCATCTGAGCAGTTCATGGGCGTACTGGTTCCACCTGCTGGCTGAACTGGTGGTGATGACCTGTCAATCAAGTGGTACAAGCAGGCTTGAACAAGTAATCTTATGAAAAGATTTTACAAGTAATTCCTGTCTGAGGGATGGGGATAGAGTCTTGTCTTCGTGCTACAAACTTCCTCTCTGGTTTTTCATTAAATTTCATTAAATTCAATTTCAAAATGCAATTTCTTAAGCAGGATGGCAATACCTAATCACAAGTGCGCTTTTAGCAAGACAAGGACAGCAACCCTCTTTGAAAATAAGAAGATGAACAAATTAACCCACTGATGTGCCAGCGCTGCTGCCTGCTCGTTACTTCTGGAGCTCACCCAGGGAGAGAAAGATGAGACCCGTTCACCTTAGAGCTATCACAGATACTGCATGGCGTGCCCGAGGGCTGGGAGAAGGACGACCCCTTGCATTGGGAACATACCCCAAAAATTTCCCCAAAGAGGGAAAAAGGTGGGGGTGGGGGGAACCCAGAGCTGGACTCAACCCTGGATACTGCAATGACCATGGGTACAGAAGGAAGGCTGGAGGCGAGAGGAGCGAATGGCTCTCGTTAGCATGGGTTGTAGGGTTGAGACTAGGGCTAGAGTTCAAGGGCGCATGGGCATGGGATTCCAGTTAAAGCTGGATCCTGCAAAGCCTGCAGGGCTAGAAGAAAGCTGAGAACTTACATGACGGCAAATGGTGTTTGCTAGGTATGACTAATGCCAGAATTAGTGTTGGAGTTACTGTTAGGATTTGCAATTTTGGATGCTCTAGAGCTTAGTTCCTTGTTTGAATCTCACCAGGCTTTCAGTGAGGGTTGGCTCCAGCAGAAGTAAATCTTTTTTGATTGGTTTCGTTAGGACTAGGCTATGATTAAGTCTAAGTTTAAGATTACAAAGTTTCTGAGATCCTGTTTTATAGAGTTTCATTTCTTGCTGTGTTGTCAAAGCACGTGGAGTAGATTAGCAGCTGGTTCTATGGAGGTGAATGGTTTATATTGTAGGTTTTGGAGCTAGTAGGTTTTTAAAGGTCTGTGGTGGTTTTGGCTGGGATAGAGTTAATTTTCTTCATAGAAGCTAGTATGGGGCTATGTTTTGGATTTGTGCTGAAAACAGCATTGATAATACAGAGATGTTTCAGTTACTGCTGAGCAGTGCTTACACAGAGTCAAGGCCTTTTCTGCTTCTCACCCCACCCCACCCCACCAGCGAGTAGGCTGGGGGTGCACAGAAGTTGGGAGGGGACATGGCTGGGACAGCAGACCCCAGCTGACCAAAGGGCTATTCCATACCATATGGTGTCATGCTCAGCATATAAAGCTGGGGGAAGAAGAAAGAAGGGGGGGACGTTCAGAGTGATGGCGTTTGTCTTCCCAAGTAACATTACGCCCTGCTGGACAGAGCCCTGCTTTCCTGGAGATGTCTGAACACCTGCCTGCTGATGGGAAGTAGTGAATGAATTCCTTGGTTTGCTTTGCTTGTGTGCGTGGCTTTTGTTTTACTTATTAAACTGTCTTTATCTCAGCCCACAAGTGTTCTCACTTTTACTCTTCTGATTCTCTCCCCCATCCCACTGAGGGGGAGTGAGTGAGCGGCTGGGTGGCGTTTAGCTGCCTGCCGGGTTAAACCACAACAGTCTTTAGAGGTGCCCTTTAGACTCTTTGAAGGTTCACCTATTCAGGATATTTTAAGAGTGTGTGGCTGCATTGACTTTCTTCTGCTGGTTGCAAACCTTCATCCCTCATTTTTCTGCCAAAGGAAGAAGAGAAGGTTTCTGAGGGAACATCATGGTGCTGCTATCTTTCCTCCTTCTCCAGGCAGTCATTGCTAACTGCCAGAGGTTCAGTCTAGCCTGCTAGTGACAAACTCAGAAAAGGAGCAAATGATTTATGAATCACACAAGGCTACAGTTATACTCCAAAATAAAACTGGGACAGGATATTAATGCATGAGCAGATCCTACAGATGTCCATATTGACATGCTTCTTAGCATGGTTTTGTCTTGCGTTGATTAGTTGTCCGCCAGGCATGGTCTGGGCACAGTTCAGGAGGTGAACATGCACCACGACCATAAGAAGTTTGGATATGGCCATTCTCTTTGGGAAAGTGATTTAACCTCGGGGACAGGAGGGGTTCTGTACCTCTTGGCCTCAGAGCCAGAGAAGAGTCACTTGCCTGAATTATTTAGTAATACACAGCAATCCAAATTGACTCAGGGACAAACAAGCCAATAACTGGGCCTGAAGGGTCAGCCTAAGGAACAGCGTAATGGGGAGGGAATTCTTGCATCAATTGCAAAGATGCTGCTCATCTGCAAACGTTACGTTGTTTTCTGTTTTAAAAGCACTGGTGTTTTAAAGGATTCGTTTGGAAGCAAATCCCTCCAATTTTCTTTGTTGTTTCTGATGGCATGTCTGTGATTGTGGGAACTGGGTAGCACTGTGCAGGTATGCTGCAGCAGATTACCATGCTGCCAGTAGGTTTCATGCAGCATTACTGTACCGCGGTCGGAAATGGTTGATTACACAGGAGAAGGAAGCGCAGAGCAGTTGTTGAGTATTTAGATAATGCTAGATGGAATATGAGTCTGATTGCATTTGACTTAAAAGCAACCTTCTTCCCTGCCTAAAAACCAAAATCCCACCCCTGAAAATATTACAGCTGCCTCCCATGGTAATTTTTTTAGTGATTTTTATAGGCTCAAGAATTCTCAGATACAGCTAGTACTTCGTCTGTTCGGAGAGAGGTGACACCTCATCTTTCACTAAGATACTTCAGGCTCATTCTCATACCAAATCCATTTTCATTCCTGCTATATGAACCTGTAACATAGGTTATGCAATTAGGAGGAAAGTGTTTGCAGAAACGATAAGGAAAACCTGATAAATGAAATCCGCTATACACTGTCAGTCACACTGACGCTGTTCCAATAAACACAAACATGTTTTTGTGTACCCAGTTTAAAGAGACAGAGTAAAACAATTTATGGCCAAAATTGTCTTTCCTTCCTTGCAGCGTTTATATGTATATAATACTATACACACCAACGATATGTTAAGGGAGCATTATTGACATAAAGTAGAGTGCTAAACAGGCAATGCTATGGTTAGTGTTGTAGTTCTAGCATTATAGTTAACAGGCTTTTTGTTCAGTAACTGGGCCCCTCTCTGTGAATGTGCTATATACAGTCTTTATGCAATTAGGAGCATTTTTTAGGGTAGATGTTTGGTTTTAGGAAGTGGTTTTGCTTTCAAGACAAATGCAGTCAGATTTATATCACATCTGTTATTATCTAAGTGGAGCCTTGTCTTCCAGAGGAAATTTGTCTTATAGAGTGCACAGATTGGGCAGCCTTCAATTTAGGAGTGGATGCAAAATACTTTTCTAAGTGTTGCCCTGTAATTTTTTCCTTTTTTTTTTTCTGTACACTATTCAAACCTTGCTTGGAAGACAAAATCAGTCATTTCCTTGTGGGAATTGTTATTCTGCTCTTTCACTGTAGTTTCTGAGTGCCTCAGAAACGTTAATGTATCATTAGCAGTTCTGAGGAGGTGATGTGATACCTCCACTTTATAAATCAGGGAGTGAAGGCTGGTGGTTGAAGCACAGGACCAAGAGTGTTTGCTAATTTGGGGTCCCCATTCAGTGACCTGATTTCTTGGACTAATGCATTTTGTGTGATCAAGGCACATTGCCTGTTGTTGATTTCAGTGGCATTAGTGAGTGCTCAGGTGCTCTGCAATTGGCCTCTGGGCTTGAAACTGAAAACCGAGGAAATAAGGAATACTTATTTGGTGACCAGCTGAGTCAAGATTTAGTGTAAAGGGCTTCCCTAGCAGCACATAAGAACTGTGGAGCAGAGACTAGCATGCAGTACTTTCTCCAAGGATGATGCTCATTTCCAGTTGTCCAGAGCCTCCTTCTTCTGATTCTACTATGCCTTTGAATATCTGTAACAAACGAGGCAGCGCTCCATTGAGTGATGGTCTCTTTAGCTACACCTCTGATCCTCAGAACAGATACCTACTGACAAGTTAGAAAACAGATCATTTATTTAAAGAGCATACTCACAGAAAACAGTCCAAACCACTTCAGCTTTGACAGCGTGTCCCAAATTTTCCTTCTTATTGCATGAAATAGGATTTCTATGTATACATTAAAAATGTGCCCATATTTTATCTTACAGTAGTCATCTGATGACAGTACCTAAGTCAGTCTCTTCCTTCAGCTTAATATCCCGTTATGCACTTTTCTACTTGAAAACAGCTCATCTTTGCTCAAAACTGGTCTGTAGTGTCAGCTCAGTGACATTAGTTTACTACACTGGGTGGTGTTGCTGAGAATGTAAAACTATCCCATTAGCCTGTTTGCAATATAAAATAGGCTTCTGCATTTTACAAGCTTATGCAGTGTAGCAAGATTCTGGCAAGTGTAAAGGAAAAAGGTGTTAAGGAGAGCTGGCAGCTCCTTAAAGAAAAGATATTAAGTGTAAACTCTTCCAATAAGGAAGAGAGTTAAGGAAGTGCAGCAGAAGACCAGTGTAGCTAAATTGTCAGCTCTTCATGGCCCCTGAAGAGAAGAAGTTTTTTTACACAGTGGGAAGTAGGTCAGATTTCCAAGAACAAGGATAAAAAAATAGCATGTAGGGACAATAAAATCAGAAATCCTGAAGCACAAAATGAGATGAAAGTATCCAGGTGTGTATCAGGTGGTAAGAACTCATTTTTCCTATACATTAGTAATAAAAGAAGGACTGAAAGAAAATGTTAGAGGGTGAAAAGGATCAACAGATGGCATTGGGAAGGCCAAAGTGTCTTTGGTTTGTTTGGGTCTTTCCCAGTGAAGTGGTACTGCTGCTACTGGTAACACAAGGGACGGTACTGCCACTGCTACCCTGGGCAGGTAGGCAGGGGCCTGGGTGCCAGAAGATCTCACATGCATAAATGATTGTCTCTGTACAGCCTGATATCGAGAGAGGTGTACACCCTCCACAGCCACCCACCAATTTTAGGATGGTTTGTCTGGCGGACATGGCTGTACGATACCTGAAATACTGATTGAAGATGAGTTGGAAAGTGTTTAGGAACAGTCCACTGTCTGAAGGGAAGCATGAGCTGGGAGGATCCCAGAGGCGGCTTCTTTGCAAGTGCTATTGTGTACTTTTGTTAATGGTTTAGATGATGGCACTGAGTGCGATAACAACATATATAGAAGGCACTAAGCTGGTAAGGATGAAAGACGCTATGAAGGAAAGGGCTACGATTCAAAGTGGTCTTGATCATTTGGAGAAGTAATCAAAGGAATGGTCACAGTTCAATAAGGACGTGTTCTATGTACCACTCTTAGGAGTAACCAACTTTAACAATAAAGGTTGGGGAATAACTTCATAGGGGGCAATTATTCAGAAAAAATTCTGAGAGTTGCAGGGACCCACAAGCCAGTACATGAGTCAACATTGTCATGCTGTGGTATGTAGTATTCTGGGGTGAATAGAGAGGAATATAGCCTGCGGAACATATGAAAAAAAATCCTTCCTTGTCTGGAGTACCACGTCAAGTCACAGGGATTATACCTTGAGAAAGATGTAAATCAACAAGACTATGCAGACGGACAGGAACAAGACTGAACAAACGGTCCCAGATAACATGACTGATAAATATGTATTGAGCAAATTGGTGTTACTTGGGGTAGATGGCAGCAATATGATTAGTGGTTATTATAGCCTTCTGTATATATGGGCTGCTGCGAAGAGGGAGAGAATAACCTGTTTTCTATGCCTGTGATAGCACAAAGACTAAAGACCGTAAGTTCCAGCAAGAGAGATGGTGCTACCATGGTAAGAGTAGTCCAGCACTGGAAGAGTTTGTGTAGGGAGGTTATTGAATCTCCATTGTTGGAGGCCTTCAAGAACAACTAGGAAACAACTCTGGCAATAATATAAGTTGTAGTAGATTCTACTATGGGGCTGGGGCTGGACATCTCCTGATGCCTCTTCCAGGCGTAATTGCGTTGTTTGCTGACATGCTTCCTCTTTCATCTTTATCCTTTTACTCCTTGGTGAATATCACTATTCTCTGGATAGGGATTTCTTAGTTGGTGGGGGTGATTAAAATTTAGCAAATCCATAGCAGTCATCTTGGTACAGAACTTCATGGGGCAGTGCTTTAAACTACTATGTTTGACCAACTGTTGAAGCTGTGAGTCCCAGGCCACAACTTCTTAGTGAGAGTGTTCCTTATAGACAGAGCAAGGACTGGGATTTGCTTTCTAATCAATGTATTTTCTGAAGACTTTTAAAATGCATGTAACAGTCTGACATACCAGCTGTCACCAGAAATCGTGTCCCCCACCGACACCCACGTGCAGTGCGTTGGCACTCATGTCACACGGAGAGGGAGTGTTGACAGGTCCTCTTGCTAGTCACCTTAGAAAGGGAGGAAAGAAGCCAGGGTTCAGCAAAGGAGAACTGGCAATCACAGGAGAACACCAGGAACGGCAGAACCAGAACAGTCTGAGCAAGGAGTTACTGGAGTGGCCTGGGGCTTTTACAAGCCCAAGAGGAAACACGTGCAGCAAAAGAGAAATTTTCTCCAGCCTTATCCATGTTTAGCTTCGTGTTTGGGACTGATTTGAACCTCTTCTGTCGTGGGACAGCAGTGCAATGCCATTCATCGCCAATCTTTCCAAGTTCCAAAGTCTCGAGTAGCTCTAGTTGCATTTGTGTTAAAACTGAATCATGTTTTCTTTTGATTTAGAAGCCGAACTTGATTTCCAAGCCAATGCTTGACAGCATCCTTTGTCTTCGTGATGACAGATGGAAGTATGTCCGGAGCCTCCTGACCCCAGCCTTCAGCAATAACAAACTGAAAGAGGTAAGGTGTAGAGAGTGCTGCTTTCATAATTTAGAAGACATAATCATTTTCTTTTGTGCAGGCATCTACTTTATATAGGTCCCTATTAAGGATAGGTAAAACCTACTACTTTGTGCCAGTTTATTTAGACTTGAGGAGCACGCACAGTAGAGTGTACATATGGTGTGGTCCAGGTCATAGACTGGTGAAAATCGGAATAGCTCATCTGAGGATATGATCCTCTGTCTTTCTCTGTATAAGCCAGTTTGTCCATAAAAGTGTAGCAAACTGAAAAAGGACCCTTACACCTTCCTCCCCCCTGCCCTGTTAGGAGTAAGCTAAAGTACGGGAAAGGTTATTGCTCCCAGTTGGAACATAGCTTTTCGTGATTTGCAGAGTCAGCAGCTCTCATGTTAACACGGGAACTGCTGTCAGTCTATTTTCATTTCTCCATCTCCTTCCTCCCCCCCCCCCTTTTATTCTTTAATCCTTTCATATAATAAAATAAGTCACTGGAACAGAATGTCATTGCCAGATAAATACCTCTGACTGAAAATAAATGTCTCCACGCTGACCTGCTGCTAATTTCCTATAAATGTCTCAGCATTTACTTAGTCATGGGAACCCATTACCCGGTAACAAAGTCCTATTCCAGTGACAAGATATCTCTTAATTAAACGCAGATAAATGGTTGACTGGTTAAAGTCTTCTTTCAAGGAAAAAAACCCAAAAAAACAACCACAGCAAAAAACCACCTCTTCTTTTATGTATTTTATTCTAAAAGGGAACCATGCCTCACTCCGGTGCCCAGTTCTGGGTTGTAAAATTTTCCACTGGGCAGAAGCTTGTGTTGTTTTGACATGCCGCTGTCGAAATCCACAGTAACATCTAAATGTGTCTGGCTCTCCCAGCTCTATAGACAGCGGTCGCTTAGCAACGCCGGCTGTCACCTCCTTATTATGGTAAATTCTAATTGGCCGCTAGCCTGGCGGAGATGCTGATTAATTACAACTGACAATGCCATTGGTTACGCGCCCCGACATTTGCTCTGTCGCCGGCTCCATCGCGAAATTTTAGCGAGGCGAGGACGTTTAAATATGCAAGCGATTAGTTGCTCGTGGTGTTGTGGGGAGAGGAGAGTTTTGCATTTTCCTAGCAGAAATTAATCTGCCTTACTGCAGGTCATTGGCTCTTTGCTGGCGGACTAACAAAACATAAAGCTGCGCTCCCCGCAATTTGTGGAGAGCAACCTCTCCCGGCACCAGCCGGACAGACTTGATGGAGGAGAGCGGTGAGGGTGAGCAGGCGGAGGCCCTGGGCGTCGTGCTTTGGGGCCGGGCAGGTGTGGGTTTGCAGGCTTTGACCGATTAAACCAGGGTGGGAGGAGAAGTCACGGTGCTCGCTTTGCACTTCTTGGTGGTGGAGCTGCAACGCAGGAGGAGGGTAGTGGTAGGAGGTAGAATGGAGGGCTGGCTAGGGCCTGGTAGCCGTCTCACATGCAAAAATTGAGATCTTCATTTTTAGCCTGATGATCAGCTTTCCTTGTGCTTCCTCTTCCAAATTCTGTGGAAGGGAGGCGATTGTGCTTGGGCTCAGGGTGACCTGGAAATGGTCACTTTCTCCTCCCAGTCTACAGAAAGTGGGAATACGAGGAGCAGGGAAGGTGTCTCTGAAAGGCCCAACTTTGTTCCTCTGTCCCATCTCTTCACCAGAAGACCATCCATCCCTACACAGAGAGACGCTTGCAGTAGGTCTCTGAAAGGCCCAACTTTGTTCCTCTTTGTTCCTCCATGTCTTCACCAGAATACCATCCATCCCTACACAGAGACGCTTGCAGTAAGTCCATGTGAGATTAAGAACCTCTTTTGAGTGGATGCACTCCTCAGCCTTGCATTTCATTTTCTACCCAAATACATGAACAGTCCTGGGATTTGAAGTTAATGCAACTTAAGTCCTCGCCCATGTGCTTCTCTTGCTATTGCTTAATTTAGAAGCCATAACAACACTTCTCAAAGGAAATCAATGCTCATTAATTATGATGTCACTTTTTAACTCTCCCATATTTAGTCCTCTCTCAGAACCTCTACAGCAGCATGGAAGTAAAAATACCATGTTCTAGTATTGGCCATACTACAGAGTATTCAGAGTTATGTAGAAGACATCCTGTTTATAATAAACTCTTCCTTTCTACCTCAAAGGAGTTACAAAAAAGCTAGTTTTAGTATTAATTTATTGCATAAGAACCTGGATATGTTGTTTTATGCATATTTATAAATAGCACTAGACACATTCCTCATTTCTTCTCCTAAGACAGTGATTCCTTTGCCACAGAGATCTGAGCTCTGACAAACCCCACACCAGAGTCTTCCTCTCTGTTCACTCTGGACGTCTGCCTTGCCTTCATTCCCCTGTGCAAACTCCCCAGTGATGCTGGAGGGACTGCAGACCTCCCAAGTACCTTTGGAGAGTGGTTCCCCTTGAGCACCACAGCCCCTAGTGCCACTCCAAACGTAGACTTGTCTGGATGCTCTGAGAGAACTGGGAGCTATTAGCCTGTGACGGAGCAATAAACGTTAACAACTCCTTGTGCTCCCCACAGCAATCACTTCAGATAAAAGATGCACAGAGGGCCGGAGAGTTGAGTGTGAGTTCCTGATATCTCCATTTCAGAAACACAAGAATCTACTACTAGGCTAAAGGACAGCTTCAGCACTAGCAATAACAAGAAGCCGATCATCCACTCTTTGGCCCAGCTGCTGGCCAAACCCAAAACAGAGCTAATGTATGTTGCTAAGGTTTGACCTGTAATGCCCCACAGAGGCATCTAGGTGCTGTGGCTGGGGACAGAGGCATGCTTTGCCCTTGTCCCTCTACACAAGCGGTATAGTGTCACTGAGAAGTTCACTAAGCTTGAGGAATTTCCCCTTAGTTTGGCAAAAATGTCCAACAGCCAGCCACCAAAAAATGTTGATCCGAGAACTTTTGAAGTTTGCAAAGTTACGAGCAATTAACTGAAACTAGAGGCTATAGAGCTGTTGGGTAGCCAGCGTAGCGATTGCTGCGTGTATGCAGAGAGTTGTTTTCCTAACATTTTTCAAGATTTTTCTGGCATCTTCTCCAGCTTTCTCTCTCTGTCTCCTCAGTTTCTCTTTAAAAGCCATGCACTGTTTCACTGTTGCTTTTATAGATTTCTATACATTGTGTGTTCTCTCTTTTTAATTGTCTTTTTCTAACAAGTATGTAAAGATCAGTAAAGCAGTCCACGCCAACTGAAGGAAGGTTTGGCTCCAGATAACATTAAATTCAAATACTGTAGTGGTGAGCATAGCATAAATCAATATACTTCTAAGCTTGATCCTGCAGTAAGATTTGGTAGCATCCCACATGAGATGCCACTGGAGTTGGCAGCGGATCTGATAATAAGGTCTTTCCAGTGAGACCCCTGAATGGACCTCATAGTGCCATTGCTATGGGAGCACTAAGAACGATAAATGAGTGATAGGAGGCAGGAGACCCAAGAAGTTTCACTTCCAGCTCTGCCATTGACTGCCTGTGGGTGAACTGGCAGAAGCTACTTAAATTCTCTGTGCTTGAAATGACTTTCATCTGTTAAATGGGAATAATACCGACCACTGAAATTTGATCAAAGATGTAATTCATGAGGAATTGGTGCAGTAAAATACCTGGAGGTCCTTAAGTAAAAGATGCATTTCCCAGTGTTCCTGTCATGCTTTCCTCAGCTATTATGTATTGAAACAAGCTGATATGTTGGTGATCTTGCTGTACCGATCTTGATTCCCTATTTATATTTCTTATTTTGTTCCTCTTCTTTTTGCTGTGGTGCCTGTGATGATCCTGCAGTTCTGGACCCCTTGTCAGACTTGATAAATAGCTTTGCTCTCTTTTACAGCCAACACCAGCAGAAAACCTATTGATTTTTATTTATTCTGATGGTGCTGCAGTAGTCTTGTCATCTCCTATCAGTATGCTGGGAATCCTCTCCTCCATTAACCAACCATTAAAACAAAACAAAACACAAAAATTAAAGAAGAGAGCACAGCATAATGTAGCATTGTCCTAAATAACCTGCGAAGTGGAGTTTGCGTTGAGGCATTTTCTTTCAAACGAAGGGAGACGCAAAGCAGAACTTGTGATAACATGGCAGAACGGTGCAGGAAAATCCTCTAGTGTCACTCTCAGGCATGTAGATCTTCCAGGTCCCACTAGGACATAAGACCTGACAGTCCAACCGTTGAGGTTTCCTTGATTTGCTCTTACTCTGCTTGTGCACATTGGTTGGAGACATTTTGGAAGGGTCTCTGGAAATTGCTATTGTTACTCAGCAAAGCGAGTGTGCTCACCTGAGACAAAGCAAATCACTAATATAAAAGCTGATACGTGAAATGTGCGTATCCTTGAGCCACAAGTCAGCGTCCGGTTGAGTTGCTCACGTTGGTAAGTTGTGCCCATGAATAGCAGGGCCTCACTGTGAGGTGATGGAAACAAATCCTCTCACAAACATCTTCCTGATGCTCCGCTCTTTTCCTGGTTTTAGTCAGGAATTTGAAATCTGGTACAGAAGCAATTCTTATGTTAGAGGTGTATCCTTTTTCCTTCTCCTTCCTTTATATTTCGTCCCATTTGTGGGACAAGAGGCCCAATGTGACATCTGCATACTGTATCTGAACAGTAAAGTCTCCAGTGTGTCTGTCTACAGCGAATATGATCCAGCCTTCTACTTTACAGTTTGGGTGTTAGTAATAAGGGGAATAATAATAGTGAATACTGAGGACCACATCTAACTAGAGGAACGTGACTCTGATGCCTTTGAACAGTGCAAACATCCCCATGCACTGTGCGTACGCAAATCAGAAACTAATTGTTGTTATGTGCCAAATAGCATATTGGCAGGATTTATACAGCAAAGCTCCTGGCATCATGAAAACCCTAACCCCAAATGCTCTTCTTTGGCAGAAAGAAAGAAATTTGGACTCTGGGCTACTCTTACTATTAGATAACTGGCAGATCAAATATTTACAGGGACCATATTGTTTAGATTTTTCTTCATCCTGTTACTCTCAGCCAATCTGAACACAGAGCAGCTGGGGTTTGTTTACCCACCAAGAACTGAATCTCAGGCAGGTTATGCAGCTTTTACGTTCTGACTGGCAAATGATAATGTATAGGAAGTTAGCGATACCCAAGACGGTGCAGATCAACATGTCTTTCTGTGCTGGTTTTCAAAGTTTGATATAGTTCACCTCCCCCAGCACTACTTTATTTTTCTTGACAATTGAATAAAGAGTTTAAAGTGTTAAGGGACTTGAGAATGTTTCAGTCTGTGGTCTTTGTAGTTAGCAATCTTGGACTAATTTATGTCCCTCAGGGGAATAAAAACCCAAACCCAAACCCAGGATTCCTGAGTAGATATCCCCCATAGCTTTCATATGCAAATAATTGTCTCATTGATACGACTCTGTCCTATCACGCTAACAATAAATCAGATCCATGTGCCCCCCTCCCCATTTACCTGGTTATATTTGCTAATAAAAATATCTTATGGCTAGAAATGAATTGCAATGGCATTTTGAAAGGCTGGTGGAATGTGGAAAGTGCAGAGGTGCTGTGAGATGCCCTGGCCAGGCATACATGCCCCTGCCATCTCTGCCAGCTGTTGGAAAGCAATAGCAATCAGCTGGGTGGTTGCAGGTCTGGTGATGTGATGAAGAATAAAAGAGAAAATAAGGCAATAAAAGGAAAATCTGAAATGATCACCATCTGTTTAGGAAACATCATACCTGTTAAAATATACATTTTCATTTTGTTCTCCTTCGCTGGTTCAGTTCATTGAAGGGGCTGGACCCAGAGATTATAAAGCATTTCACCCTGGTTCAATCTGTTGAACAGAAATGTGTTAATTTTGTTGAACCATTTGAGAAGAAGCTCACTGCAGGGGACCTTCTTTAGAAAGCCAAAAGGGGAAGAAAACTGCCACATAACGTGGCATGCACCTCCCGAACACATACCAGCTACTTTTACCGAATACTAATCTGGCCTCAGAATTGTCTTGTGAGACTGTGGCAAAGCCCAAATCAATCCGGCTTTGAACTGAAATAGCGACAACCTGCTCCGTCCCGTATAGGTACGGGACCTTGAGAGCAGCTAGACACATTCTTGACTCAGACTTCTGCCTTTGGAAAACATGTTGGATGCTCCCGTGTTGGCCTTTTGACTGCGTATCGTCTTGCCCATGTGTTAGGATGGCAGTGTGCCTGTGCACGAAGTGTTATGCCAGTTTCACAGAGGTAGAAGTGCCAAGCAAAATGGACTTGGCTGGGCAGGCTGCATAGCTCTCGGAGTGAGCTGAGAGGCTGCAGTAAGTCTTTTTTGGTACCAAGAATGTCAAAAGAGTAGGACAAGTCTGTTCTCATGTTTGCTGACATCCGTATGCTGAAGGAGGTTTTTTGGGAAGGAAAGGCAGGTTTCTGTGCGTATGTCTGCTGATGCTTGGCGTAATTGTTGAGGCAAGACTCTGGTATTAAATTGTAGGCTATAAGGATCACTCAACAGTCTATATGGAGAAAGAGCCATAGCAGATAATGCCGTTAGGGTCACAGCTGGATTGTTGCTACACCCTTCCTCTGCCTCCTTGGAAGGTGTAATCAAGGCAAGTTTCTGATGCCTTTCATATGTAAAAAGTTAAAGAGAAAGAGAGAGAGACGCTTTAATGAGGTCTTGATGGTTGCCTACGTAATGGTTTCCATGAAGCACGAAAGAGGAGACTATTGCACTGTTAGCTACAGCCAGGCTGTGGGTAAGTCTGCCTGGCCATCATGTGTCAGTAACTGGAAAGAACCATTAGCTGAATAAATTCATGTGAATGTCCATTTATTGACGTCACCACTCCAGAAAACCCTGTCCCTCAGGTAGCAATAGCAGTTTGCCCTCAGCAACTTGCAGTGGTATACGTGGTGCTTTCCTAATGTACATGTTAAATCCCTCAAACTGAGGGACAGCACGATAGAAATGCTGGGCCTCTGATGCTAATATCTTTACAGGACTTTGGGACTATGGAAAATATTATTCCTTCTGCCCTGGAGTATATGTAGCCTAAATGTAATGTACTGTAAATATGGATCGTGATAAAGCATCAGTTGGAACAGGGAATGATTAAAAAGAGAGGAGGATGTCTTTGCTTGGTAGCTCTCTGTGTATATAGCCACAGGTGGGCAAGAACCAAAGATCAGGTAAGTGGCAAGGCCTCTTGTGCCTGTAATGTGTGGGTTTATTTTTAGCAGACAGTCCCAACATTTCATCTTACGTGTGCAAAAGTGCCTGACCACACCTGCAGAGGATCCTGAGAGCTCTGTCCCATCTACTGGATAAAACTAATTTAGAATAATTGGGGGTTTTTTTAACATTTTAATGTTTTTCACAATACAATGTGTTCCTTTCTAGATGACACCGCTAATAAACCAGGCCTGTGACGTCCTGCTGTGTAACTTGAAAGTCTATGCAGATTCTGGCAAAGCTTTTGATATCCAGAGGTATGTTCAACATGCCAGAAATTAGTAGCAGATTTAAAGAAAAAAAAAGTCAATAGCAGCGGTTATTCTAAATATGCTCTTACTGTTTAAAAGAAGATTTTTTTTCCTCCCTCGCTTTTGTAAGTGGAGATCATAGTTTAATAGAAGATGTGTCTGATAGATGCCTTTTCTTCCTGGGGGCAGCCATTGCATACTTGAAAAGTAATTTTGGAAAAGCATCTAATGTATTTCTAGCTGTTGTTTAATGAAGTTTTAACAGCTGGAAGCATAAAGGAAAGCTGCATCAGTCCCTGTCCAGTCTGCTCTCTACAGTCTGCCAATAATGTACAAATATAGGAATTGATCTAGTATCAAATCCCTCTAGTCCATCACCCTCTTGCTTTTTTTATATGACATTTTTTGAGCACTTAATCATTCTTACCACATTCCTCCTAACCCCCTCTAATGGCACGCTAGCCTTTTGTGAAATGACGGGATCGGTAGGTACTCCAGATGAGAATGCACCATTGATTTATAAAATGACACTTTAATATTTTCCATACTGTGCTTTCTCCCATTTGTTATGCATTTAATATCCTATTATCTTTTTTGTTGCTCTTTCATCAGAGGTCTTCACTGAACTGTTCACAACACTGTCTGGCCCCTTCTCTGAGCAGATGTATTTCTTCTAGGATCCTGTACGGCATATGAGTAGTTCAAACGCATTCTTTCTAATAGGCACTATTTTGCATACACTTCATTTGCTAGGTTGGTCAGTGCCCTCTGAAGTTCTTTGTGATTTCCCCCAAATTGGAGCAGTGCAAATAGTTTTGTTTCATCTAAAGAAATAGATATTTAGCCAGAATTCATCCATGTCTTTTCAAGTACATACGCAAGTGTATGTGTGTGCACAGAGATCTCTTTATTAAAGATCTGAAGAAATGCTACGAAACCTTGAGATACATTACGCTTAGCCTAGTGCTCTGATGAAAATTGACCTTTTGAGTCCTTCCAGGCTTTTCCCTTTTTTCCATTTGTCCTTTTTCTTTGCCTGGTCTTTTAGCTATTGATCCATGATAGGGTTTCACCTCTCAAGAGGCACTTTGGAAAAGACCTTTTGAAAGTATAAATGAATGATGTTGACCATCTCAGAATATGATCTTCCAGTTGTTTTATCATACTACCATTTCAGCAGGTTTGACATATAAAAATGTGATTCTCATTGCACTGTAGTTTCCCAGAATTGCCTTGGGAGCTATTTTTTGGGTGTAAATACCCTATCTGCAACCTTCTGTTGTCTTGTACATTAATTGTCTTTAGCCATTTTGTGTTTCGCCAACAACTCAAAATTTAGTTTTCAAGCTTTTTCAGTACCTTGGAGAGGTAGATGATTGAGTGCTTCTGAAATTATTGTTTTATTGCAGTGCCCTCTCTTTTAACATTTCAACTTCTAATAATGGGGTTTTTTTGTGTGTAAGAGTTGAAAACCTGAAGGAGTTACTTAGCTTTGCAGTACTGTTGTTATCTTCCAAATCTGCTCTGGTGTCATCAGAATGACAGTGCCCAAAGATCATAGTTTAGAAATGCTGCTTCACAATATGTATACAGGATACAATTGGCCTGAGTCCTGTCCTTCTCTTAATAAATGCTCACTCAGGTTAAAACACCAGAGAATTTGATATTAGCCTTTTGTAAGGGAACATAGAAGAACAGTCATTGCAGACTTGACCAGAGATCAGAAGAATCAAATTTCAAGGATATTTTACATTCTCAGTCCATTTATCTCAAAACTAGATATAACTGCTAATGCCCAGTAGAAATAAAGATGGTGAGACAACTGGATAGATGGTCAGATATGTGGGGAGAGATTCAGTAAATTCTGAAGTTTCTAGATCATGGTCCACAGATCATTTGTAATTCTCAAAGCATTTGCTGCTCCTCTGCAGAGATACAGATTTCACATGGTGTCAGTTCCTCTTGGTTTTGACCACGATTTTACATTACAAAGGAGCTATCAGGAAGATGAAGGAAATCCTTAACAGGAAGTTTTACTTATGCACCTCTTGGAACTGAGAGCTTAGACTGGACTGGTAGTAGATGTGGTTTCTGCAGTTTAAAATGAGAAAGGAATTATCTCTTTTATTACGATGCATACTAAGAAAATGCTTATGAATCTCTGATCTGTTGCATTTGATTTCTAGATAATAACAAATAATTTGTTTATTTTTTTATAATTTTTTAGTAGACTTATTGAGCTATATGAAAATATGTTCACTTTGTAGACAGAGAGAAGGTGATCATTATTAAGCACCAGCATTTGTCAGAATGATGGAAACATCTCTTGTTGGCAAGGCTCAAATCTAAAAGCAAAAAGAATCAGAGGCAAAAATTAATTTCATGTGATGATGGTAGAAGCAAGATATTAATGGATATGTAATTTGTAGCTAATGATTTATCATTCTTCAACTCAATGCAGGTGTTACAACTGCTTTACCTTGGATGTCGTTGGTAGCGTAGCGTTTGGTACTGAGGTGGATTCTCAGAAGAATCCCAACGACCCCTTTGTTAAGAATTGCAGAACATTCTTTGAAATGTCTTTGTTTAAGCCTCTCCTCATTCTAATCCGTGAGTATAGTCTACCTTTGTCTACTACTTTATGGTAATTTTCTAAAACTCATTCTCAAATTGCAAAACACGCTGAAGCAGGAGCAGGAAGATGTATAGCAGACTTTATTTCAGAGGGATTCAGAATGCAACCTACAGGCCAAATACACCCTTGAGATTTCCACCATATGCTCTACAGCTCTTGTCACCATTAATGCAACTTCCTCCAGAAACTGAGAATCTGGGAAGGCAATGGTCCAGGTTGATCTGAGTGGAAGGTTTCTGGGACCTGTAGTTTCTACGGTATCTCTTTTAATACACTTCTGCATTAAAACATAGTAACTGCCCTTTGGAGCCTGAGAGTAAAGTTCTTGTGCACTTGGTTTGCTTGGTTTGATTGAAATCCCACCCATAAACAACTAATAACCCACTAAAGAAAAGAGGTGGAGAAGCAGAAGCAGATAGTGTAAGTCCTCCAAATTCTTATTTGAATAGCAGCAGCAGCCTCGTTGATGGCTGTAAAGGATAAAGATGATATGTGCCAACACAGGCTGTCATTAAGAGAATGCATTTATTTTCAGGTGAATAGATAGGGGATGCAAGAATGGAGTATAAAGCCATTTAGTTCTAAGACATGAAAGCTAAGGCTTCATAGTGTCAGTGGCGTTGTTAATGCAAGGGCAGTAAGAATTGTGGCTGAGGAAGCCACAGCATAATCGAGGTTGTTGAGGTTTTACCATCTTGCTATCTAGACCTGCTCACAGTCGTGTCAGGTGGCACAGTGGCAAAGTTTCCTGTGCCCATCTGATCCTGCTGGCATTTCAGATTGCACCTGTACTAGCAGCGCATGAACTGTTTCCTTCTGGAGTTGCGTATCCAAAATGTCCTGGGGTTAATGTTTAACCTGATTGCAAAGTGGGATTTGTGACTAATTTCTGAAGGGACAGAAATGTGCCCCTATATGTCTAAGACCATGTCCTTCATTAAAGAAAGTTTCTGTAGGATTTGGGTTTGGATTTCTTGGTTGATCTGTTTCTGCTGGTACATTATGTGGTCTGAATTCCACACTGTGTTGCCCTGTTGGCAGCACAGCGGTTTTCCGATGACTGATTTGTTAGTCTTAAGCTGTTCATAAGTTAACAAGCGGTTTATTAAGATGCAAGACTTCACTCAGGTTTCTAGTTCCTGACTATAAAGGCCGTGGACTGGAGACCATCCTTGTGATAACATCCCACTTCCAGAGTCTGTGGCCTGTTTAGAGAAGCAAAATAAAATAGCAAACCAATATCCTAATATTGGAGAACTGTAAATGAGAATGACTACTACACAATTTCATGGATCAGTGCCATAAGCTGCTAGGCTAGTTCAAGATCCCCCACCTTCTGTACGTAATTGTTTGAGTAGGCAGGGAAAATAATTCTTTGTTGTGGTGGCTCTGGGGCATCAAGAAGCTGAACTGAAATCCTGGAGCATTGTGGAAGCAAGCTTGGAAGGCATCTGTCTGGCAGGGGAGTCCCAGCCAACATGGAATTTCTAAAAGGAAATCCTTTACCAGCCTATGGGGGTGGAAGAAAAAGAGGGAAAGAGGAAAAAACAGGTTTCACAAAAATAACACATCCCACTTGATCAGTTTTATAATATTAATGAAAGGAGGGGGACATGCTTTTACATGCTTTTACAGTCTGATTTTGTGTTTTCTTCTTTAAAATCTCTTACAGTTTCTTTCCCATTCATAATGATCCCATTGCTCCAGATTTTGCCAAACAAGAAACAAAAGGAACTGAATGGATTTTTTATCCAAACCATAAAAAATGCAATTGTCTTCAGAGACCAGCAAGATGCAGCTGAGGTAAGGCCATTTCTGTGATAAATATATGGATAAGCAAATGTTTTGAGAAAAAACTGGAAGTGGCATAAGCCTCAGCTGAAAAAGCAAACTCAGTCTGTTTGAACATTCAAAGCAATTTAGTGAAGTTTTTATTCATTTTTAGCTTTATGTACCATTGGTGTCGATGCAGAATTGTTAACACATTACAAGAAAGACTGCTTCTCTTTGTTTTTCTGTTCAAATAAGGGTGTAGTAAATGTTACATCTGGGATGACTTTCCAACCCAGTTTCTAGACCGAGAAGGAAGGATTCACCCTCTAGAATTTTTTCTCATCTTAAAGTCAGGTGTTTTGTCTATGCTACTCTTCCTTAACAAGCAGAGAAAGGGGAGCACCCACTGATTGTTTCAACCCAGTCATTACCTAGGAGCTTAGGTAGGTTTTATATAGTCCTGTGATGGTTCCTAGTGCTTTTGCAAATGGAAGGAACCTGAGTGTCTGATTAAGAACAGACACTTGATATTGAGACAGCTGAAGAGAAAGGTAGTAAATTCTACCTGAAGTATGCAAACTAATGGGTATGCATTATTAGCAAATCGTTTGTCACCCATGTATTTCTCTTTCGTCTGGACATAAGGCAGTTCTGGGTTTTTTTGTTTTAATCACTGTTGTTTTATGAAGTATCTGAAGGCACATGCATTTTTATGGATGTCTCTCTATTTTTGATATACGAAGCATTTGGAACATACGCATGTACTTCAGTTCTGTGATACAAAAGTTCTTCAGGTCTACTTGTCCTTTTGGACCATTCTTTACTGCAGACTGCACCTAATATCCCTAAAAATAAGTTAACCACTTAATTATGGATGTGTAGTGAGAAACAAAGAATAGCAATGAGAATTCCATTTTAAAGGTAGCTGAGACAAGTTTTGCATATCAATTGACATGAAACATGCTACAACATACACATTAAGAAGCTGTTAATATTGAAATATAAGAGATGTTTCTTATCACTTTGAGAGGAAGAGCAATTCTGATGGCATAACAGGGCAGGTGAAAATGGATCCTCCCAACTTTTTCTCACAGCTTAGCCCCACAGCTGTCACCTTTCAGGAAAAAATAGATTTTAGTTTACCCTATGTTACATCCAGGACACATTTAAAAATCAAATTGATTTTCAAAGATATTGCTGCCCTTTGCTGTGTTGCATGTTCTGGTCTTTTTCTTTGACTTTTTCTGCAGCGAAGTCTCACTTCTGTATTTGTTGTGCTTTATCACCACATGCTTCTTGTCTTTCCTCCAGCCCTCCTTTATGAGTCTGTGCCCTCACCAGCCTTTAGGTCTTTGTCTCTGTCCTTCTTTACATCTGAAAGGTTGTAAGCACCACTGACTGGCCACAAACAATTCATGATTCATAAGCATGGTTACTGGCCCAGGCTGAGTGCTGGAGGAATATTTTCTAACAGGGATGGTGTTATCTAAGCTGCTTGCAGACACCTCATTTCTAGTGCACAGATCCAGTGTGAGCTTTTAAATGGCATACTGGTGTGGCTGTCTGTACGGAGAGTTTTGAATCAAAGATTTATGCTGAAGGGGTCTGCATGAAAAGTCTATTCTGTGTATCAATTATAAAAGGGACAATGAAACAATCTAATGTGGATTAGAAGTAGTTAACGTATTAACTGCTATTAATAAAATGCAATGTTATTTCTGTGGCAGTAGCACTGAGAGCATCGATCATGGGCTAAATCCTTTGCTATACTAGAGATGGTTGCTCCCACAAACTGCAGACTAAGATAAAGGACAGCAGGTGGGTTTGGTTAGGAGAAGACACAAAGAAAACCAAGATGGTAGTGACAAGAGCAGGAGGCAGCATTCTCTGCATATGCAGCCTGTTTTCAGGTTTCAGTGGTTGAGGGACCAGAGGTTTAAGGTTATATTGGAAGGGATGTTGGGAGATGCTGTAAGAGATAACACATGGCAGTAGCTGCCCAGTATCAGGGCGGTGTGGAGGAAAGTACAAGGTCCATGTTTGCCTTAACAGTGTATGCACAAGTCCATGACTGGCTGTGGTCCTGCCTGTTCCTGGACTTTTGCCTAGTTTGTAAAATTGGCATATAGGAACTATATCAAACGCTGGGAGTTAGACACTTAGGACCAGACTTCTGAGAGCGCATTAAGTTCCCTTTGCAGTTCAGGATCATTAGCATGGCTTTCAAAAGTGACTAGAAAGTTTGGAGCTTCCTTTTTTTTCCCTCTTTTCACTGCCTGTCTCCTTACACGCTCTTGGAATTTTGACTATTTTAGGTTGGTGGCACACAAGTCCCGTTACAAGTATAGACAACTTAATAATTTGCCAGAAACATAAAAATGGTATGTGAAACAGATCAAAATGCAGCTGTGTCCAATTTAATGCAGAAATGTAATCTGTAGAGATTAGGTGTCCCAGATAGCCCTGCATTGAAGGAGAATTATGTCCTGTGTCCTAGGTCTTGAATGATGAAATGTACCTACTGAAGTCAGTCGGAGTTTTGGCACTGAATTTTAATGAGGCCAAGATATAACCGGTAGCTACTGGTTCTTTCTGCTAATAATGGGAGCTATAAGCAGTGTCTTACGGTCTCCCTGTGCTGCATTAGGCCAATGGGTATTCCTTAAGTTGCCACACTCCTAGATGTTACATTGTGTGCATCTTTTACTCCTCATTGATTTTATCACCATTAAAAATGCTGTTTGTTTTTTTTTCGGGGGGGGGGGCAAAAAAGAAAAAGCGCCTTTGGAACAAACTGTAAAACAATGAAAAGCTCCACAAAAGTGATTCAGCTGAAGCTTGTCGTCCTCTCATCTGCAGCTAACATGAACGAAGAATAAAGAAAGGCCAAAAAACAATGTGACAAGCAAAGTCAGCCTGTTATCATCCCTGTTCTATCAGTAAATGAAACAATGGTTCTGAATGCCTAAAGATAATCCCATGGGCAGATAGTAATTTTACAGCCAGGTTTAGATCTAATAATACGCTTGCAGCTTATATGAGATCTGTGATGTCACTTTCTCTCATCCCATCGGTTAGTGCTGCAGATGTCATTTTAATTATATATTATCTTTCTTTGGTCAGTCAAATAATTCCAGTCCTGGATATTCCACTCATTTGGCTTATATACAAAAACATTTAGCAGTCGTACTTTAGAAATTTTAATATATTACATTTATTCATGGATTCAAATTATTGTAAAATGCTTTTCCCACTATTTACAGAAGAGCAAATTCACCCTGCTCAGCAGAACCAGCACAAATTTAATGCACCACTTAACACCTACTTTGAAGACTCCAGCAGGATTTAAGTGTTCAAATACCTTATCCTGATTATCTGCCCAGGTTTAAATTTCTCCCTTAGGCAAAATGTTTCCAGAAACAGGGCAAATAGACTGTTTGTTTACTTCAATAAATGATAGTTTGATAGATTTTCATTTAATAATCTGATATGCAAATCATTATTCATGTAAGAGTTGTTTTTTCTATCATGTTACAGCTCAGTTCTTAACCTACCAGTCTGTTTTAAATGATGATATCTAGATGAAGGAGTCTTTCATGGTGCTCAAAATTGAGACTCCTTTCTAAAACTGTGGGTTGAAACTAATCCCCCTCAGCAGATGAAAGGCCAGAATTTCATTTGTAATCCATAGTAATAACAACAGTTGAAATGTAACAGTTTAAGGATATTGCAAAACATTATTTTTTGAAAATCACAACAGATCTGTGGGAAAATCCAGTTTTCAAAATACGTGCCCTTTAACAAGGAGAATTGGAGAGTTCATAGAGGCTGCAACACATTCTTCTGGCATCTCCTGATTTTTCCAGTTCTATTGTCTGCTGTGAATGCATAATTCAAGGTCACTGATCCATGCCAGGCAGGTAGTGACCTGATGATGTTTCTGATGATGATCAGCTGTTTCTTGGTGATCTCAAGCCGATTTGAAATGAGAGAGTGGCAAAGCACAGAGAAGTATCACCAGAACTGTATTCATTGACATCTCAGTTGGCAGTTTAGTCAATCTGGCTGGAGACCTACAGACTACCTGAATGCTTTTGGTGTAAAAGCGCAGAGCAGACAGAAGGAACAACGGGAGAAGAGTGTGAAGGCTCTGCTGCTGTGAACCACGCTGCCCGTGAGCCACGTGGTGTAAAGCCACAAAAAAGCTGTACGGGGCTGTCAGTCCTGGTGATGATCTGCCCTCCCGTGAACCGGTATGGCCCTGGGATGCTCTGTACTCTACTGTGCCAGGTCTAGATCACAAGAGGTTTTCCTCTGGTCAGCAATTGCCAGTGAACAATTGCAACCCCCTCCAGTTTTCCCCATTTCTCCTCCTCGTTCCTACCAATCCTTTCCCTGATCCCTGGTAAGTACAGTCGCTGGCTGCCCGCACACCCAGGCAGACACAAGTGATTCCTGGTGTGTGGAGATCCTTTGGTTTTCCAGCATCAGCCACGGGAGCCTAGAAAGGTCGGGAAACTGAATTTTGAGGAAGTCTGAGACTAAGCTCTTGAAATGCCTGCAAAGCAGAGAGCGCTGCCTTTTCACTATTGGGTAGCAATAGTAACGTACTACAAGGCAGTGGTATCTTTTAATATCTTTCTGGGAAATGATGGCCTGGTTACAACTTTAATCTCTGGAACACTGACTCCCAGGGAAAAAGGTGCAATGAGCTCCCCTAAATGCTTTACCTAAGGGGAAGAGGGACATGTGTGTGTGTGTACCTGCATTCTGGTGGATAAGGGACAATCTGAAAACCCAATTACTGTGGCACTCTGTTCTTTTCTCTTCCTTCCTCAGCAGTTCCCTGGAGTTTTTCCTTTTCATGAACTAATGAACTATTTTATTCAAGAGCTGCTTGAAATGAGTTGAGCAGAGGTAATCCTCCTGAAAAAGTCTGATCCTCTCCTTGTCAAGGGAAAACTATACAATTACTAAGAAAACTTAGTTAAAAATTTGCTAAATACTGTGTACATTCCAGGAGCTATGTGTGTGTTTGAACTGTGGAAATGCAGTACAGATGTTAAAAAGTAAATATTTTTCTAAGGAAACAGCAGATGTGAGGATTAGACACCTTCTAATAGTGTGCAGTTTTCCTGCCTTTGTAGAAAACCAAGCAAAAGTTGTTTATATTTGAAAGAAGGTGATGTCCATTTAAGGATACACACTCTATGGCAATATTAAATAATCCATTTTTACTGATTAATAAAGTCAGTAAAACAAAGGATCAGTCCGGTCCTTTTGTTTTTCTAAGTCTGTAGGAGGGATGCTGCGATTCTGTTCTGCTGGGCTGTTCTCACGGTTTGATCATGTCATTATCCACTGCCTTTGTTGGGAAGAAATGTGAAGTGGGCTTTCCAGAAAGGTAGATGAGTGTCTTAAAGATATCGAGGGAATTTGTGCTAAATATGGGGTTTGAACCCAAATCTTAAACCTGTATCTCTGCTGTTTCGAGCAGAAGGTTATCATTTCTCTAGTGTATGCTAAAAATCTTTTGAACATTAAATCTGGTGTCTGTGCTTGGGCAGCATACAGTGATTCTAAGAGGGGAAAAAAAGTGGCATTATGTCAAAAGGCGTTTTAGTTATTCACCTTCTTTTAAAAATCAAGCCGTTACTGCTTGCTTTTAAAATTGTGTTCCTTCCTCCTCACATTTGAAGAAAAATCCTTTTTTTCTTTTTTTTTCCTTTTGCTTAAAATGTAATGAATTTTATGACTTCCTTGGGATTTCTTAAGCGGGCATTTAAACGTAGCAAGGCCTCAAAACCTCGAATGGAGATGAACTTGAAATCCCTATTACTTTTGGTCACCAGTTGAAATTTCTTGATCAGTCTGTTGTTATCTTTCCAACGATGAATTGCAGGCCTACGAAATGTGATCTTTTGGTTTCAGGCCGCTGAAGTGTCTGACTGAGGTGCTTTCATCATGAAATGCAGTTCTGCAGTCTCTCTGCTCAAAAGAGATCAAGGAGAGAATAAGTAACGAGAGCGGTGACTTTCTCACCTCCCTGAGGCATGTTGATGGAGAAGCAGGAAAGAGCTTTGCATTACTGCTGCATCTGTCCCAGTTCTGCAGCCCAGCACACCTGTGAGCCCAGCACTTTACGAGCACTGCAGTCACAAGAAGATAGCAAATGTCCGCTTGGTTACCTGCTGCCAGCAAGCACATACCAGGTCTGCTTGCTGTCGCTCGCCCTTTGCTCTTATCGCGCCATTTCTACTGCCTCCTCAGTTATGGATCAGAGTACTTTATGGATCCTAGACAAGGAACAGGCAGATGGTATCATGTATATGTTATCTCCCCAACTCCAGCAAACCCTGCAGCAACCGTAACAAAATAATCTTGGCATCTGGGACCCTTTCTCCCATACCTCCATCTCTCCCCACTCCCTTTTAGTCTTTTTCAGCCGCTGCTGTGTATCTTCATTTCTTCTTCAAGGGGTGACAGGAGTGTTCCTATCTTGTATTTCACGTGTCCCACCTCAGCTACAATCTGGGGTCCAAGCCGCCGTCATGCACATGAGCAATCTCTTTGACTTCTTGGAGCACCGTTCACATGCTTCAGTTTGCAAGAACATAGGAACATTTCTGTACCAAAGGGCAGAAATGAAATCAAAGGACCAGGATGTTCTTACTGATTAAGCTGGGGAAGTTTTTGGGTATCCAGAGTTGCCAAGACTGATCTTGCAGACAGTACTGGGAAGATGTGAGTATTTATGCAGGAAAAACTAATCTCGCTTTCTAAGAGATGTGTGGTGGAGCTCGTTCAGAGGACCTTCCAAAAAATTGGTTTTTTTCCCTTTTCTGGGCAGAACAGGGGAGGTTCAGATGCTCCCTATAGCAGCATTAATCCACAGGAAGTCATTAGGCCAACAGGGTGCCTTCAGAGTTACAGAGAGGAAGGACTTAAACGCTTCTGTCCATAAGGATTGCATGTATTTTCCTCCTGTTTTCACCAGCCGGTGCGGGAAGTGAAGATGGACTTTTGGCTTTGCTGATCTACAGCATATGAGAAACATCTTTTAATTGAGAAGGGTGGGATTTTTAGTGTTGAAAAAAGGCTTTTTCATCCAGAGTAAAAATAAATAAACCCACATGCTCAGTTGTTGGTAATGTCAAGGGTTTTAGTGACTTTTTAAAATTGTGTTTATATGGGAAAATCAGTCACTTGAAATATGGTTTATCAAAAATCCAGGCCAAAAGATAGCTTAAGGACTCTTTCAAATAATGTTTGCAGTAAAATTTCTCTCTGAAAAACTGGAGGAGGAAAGAATTAAAAGGCAAACCTGTCTTTTTCAAAGAAGCCGCCCCATCCTTGAAGGGGAGATCAAAAGTCCTCTTTTTTTTTTTTTTTGGCCAGCCCTACTTACACCTCCTTCTAGGTGCTGGCTGTTGTGGCTATACCCTGTTTTTCCTGTTCTTGATACTGAAGGGGAGGGAGTGGTCACAGCTCTGGTTTATGTGTCCATAAAAATAAGAAGAGCAAGAGCTCGTTGTGTGTTGAAGGTGGGATCCAGCAAACACTGGTCTGTGTCACTGAGCTTTGTGGTGGCTTAACCAGGACAGGCAAAAAACAGAGGATGAGGAAGCCAAAAAAAAGGTGGTTGTTCCTTAGAAGGGCCTGGGTCTCGTGCTTCTCCTCTGCAACCTAGACCTGGCCTGCCCCATCATGAATTTTTTGCTTTACCCTCCCTTATGAAGGCAAGGGGACCCTGTGCTTGTTATCCAGAGAGAAGTTCAAACATTGAAAATCCTGTTTATGCCTGTGGTAATTCCCTGGAGGCAATAACGTCAGTGCTGGCCACTTGTCCCAGCCTGATCCTGTGCTAGTAATGAGTATTCGCAGCATGCATTTCAATGTCTGATTAAACCTTTCTGAAAGGCCATCTGTTTGAGGAGGATGTGGCATAGGCTTTAATACTTTTTATACCTAGTACTCCATACTGCTGTTTCATGACCTTAGACATAAAGTTTGTCCCCTGGTTAGTTAGCATCTCTCCTGATACTCCAATCAGAGAAAATAATTGGATCAAGGCTGTTGCAACCTGTTGGGTCACTCTGTGTCTTTGGGGAAATGTTCCTGGGTGTTGAGTCACAGAAGTTGCACGGATCTAATGAGACTTTCCTATGTCCAGAGCTGAGAAAAAGGTATCTGTTTTCTGGGAAAGGGAGTAAAGCATCTCCAGCTTTCTTTTCTAGCACTCAGGGCAGAATCTGATGTAGTCATATACTTGTTGATACATGCCAAATCAGTAAGTAATCTGGCCTTTTTGTTGCATGTTCTCATCTGTGCAAAATATCCAGCCTAAACAGTGTCACGTCTGTCTTTCAGGGTCATTTTCCTATAGGCTTGGAAGCGCAGTTTTCCTTTGCAATTCCCTCAGCATAAAGTAAATCTTCTCCAACTTGTCTTTTCCCGCTTCCTGTCATTTGCTTTCCTTCATGGTACGGTCTTGGTATTCATCCCTTTGGCTGAAAGGAAAAAATGTCACCCTGAAGTTGTGCACATTCCCTTTCTTTTATAACTTCTCTCTCTTACAGTTCCTCGTCTTTTCTGTACATTACCCTTGCGGTCTGTCCCTCCCAAATTTCTCAGAAGATCCTACTTGAGGTCACTGAAAGCCTTTCCTTTTTCCTGCTTAATCTGTGATCTGGTCTTCATCCAGGGTGTGGGGTTTTCAAATCAGCAAACAAAGGGAATCTTGCCATAAAATGAAATAATCTGGAGATTAATTTTCTGCATAACAGGGTGGTGGCCTTTAATGCCAAGGTGGGATATAAGATCTAATCTTCATTTACATAGCCTTTTTTTTTTACTTACTCTTGATCTAAATCTGCAAGGGATCTGTTGTCTGGGACTGGGAGTTTTATGTATTTATTTTACCTTGCTGTTCAGAGCAATAGCATGTTTGGGAACTTTCCCTCTACAAACAGATTTTCTTCTGACACATGTAACTAGAGCGTAGCATCCTAATTCTTAATTTAGAAAAAAAGCACAGATTTACTGACCTAATTGCAATAACAAAGCTTTCCCTTTCTCTATCAGTTTTTACAGTTTTGTCTTTCATATTTCATCCTTTTTTTTTTTTCCTTATATCTGTTATTGGTTCACCATCCTTCTTCCCTGAGTCGCTCCCAGAACTAGGAGGGGAGTTGCAGCACTTGTATTAGTGGGTGATCTTCAAATTTGTCTCTGCTAGTCTCTCTGTGTCTCCATTTGCCTACAGTGACCTCTCTCAGCCCCACGCGCTGCCTTCTTTTTGCAATACAGTATGACCTTTTCTGAAGCAGTTATGAAAAAGCTGTTCCATGATATTTCATTCTGGTTCAACTGTCTTGTCCATCTGTTGGCATGTTTTGATCCCTGGAGGTTTTTCCCTTGATCTATCTCAACTGTTGGTATCTACTTTGCACTCCTTTGATATTTCTCCCTTTTCTCTTGTGTCTACTTACCTTAGCAGATCCATACTCCTACTTATAAGAGACACCGACAGCGTGTCTTGCCAACAGGAGAACCATTTATGTGGCCAGCATTTGGATGCCAAGTGCATGAAGTTGCTTTTCTTGTGAACCTGGTGGCAAGTCAGTCTGACCATCTGAATGCACAAAGGTGACCAACTTTGTTTGCCGGGGCAATTCTCTTCTTGCCACCGTGTCCAGGCTGCCCCAGGGGCTGCCTCTCCCCGGCAGCCTGCTGGACCCAGCAGAGCCGGAGGCCTTCACTAGACCCCATCCGCTCATGACCGTATCTGGATTTTGAGGATAATTTAACATTAGGGTTACTTATTATGGAAAACAACAGATTGTCTGTCACTGGAAACCTTGAGGAAAGGCTTTCTAAAATGTTCCCTCGATGTCAGCCGGCTGTGAGGCAGGAATTCCTCCGTGGTGTTCCTCCGTCTACCTTTTGCTAAAGAGCAGCCTGAACGGTTGCGGCGATTCCTCTCTCTCCCCCAAAATCCACCTAGGAAATCCTGCATCGGCAGCAGTCAATGGCAGCCTTGCCCTGGCTTCATAGCCTGTGACTGTGCAGGGCTTTCTCCACTTTCTTCGCAGAGACTACCCTTCATTTTTCCCTCTCACGGGGATAAGCAAGCTATATCTAAGAGAGACAGAGACTACAGGGGAGCCGAGCACCTCCTTTCTCTCTTCAACAGAAATGTACACTTTTTAATAATGTAATCTCAATTAAAAACATACCAATTAAAACGGGCTTTTTAGTAGGTCTCTGGGGAGAGGGAGCCATAATTCACATTAAAATGTAAAGCTTCAGAAGCAGGGAGAGCTAGGTGCATTGCAAGTGCCCAAATATTCAGTGATTTTAATTACAATGGAAACTTGATAAATTGCTTTGTGCCACAATCCATTATTAACAGCTTAATGAATATCACTGCTGCCTGTTTTAAACTGCTCCATGGTGAAAATTGTTGTCAGTATTTCAATTGCAAACTCTGATTTTTAGCGTGTTTGTAACTTGGCCCCTTAAAAAGGGGAGGAAGGTGAAAGTCTGCAGGCTTGGCTTTGGGTCTGGGTAAGTTCTGCTGGCTGCAGCATCCTGAGAGAGATACAGGAGGAAAGATGGAGCTTTTGTGTTTCACCAGTATTGGGACTGGCCAGGGGTTAAATCTGCTCCTTGCACAGTTTAAGAGCAATGTCACAGCTGTTCTTTGGGCATGCAAAGGGCCCTTTGGCCAGCTGAGGGGTCACCAGAGCACAGGGCTACCTTTACATGTGCTGTGTCTCTGCACAATACCCATGAGGCTGGAGGACTGTTTGGGGTGTCTGCGCAGGAGTAAAGGGAAGCAATAGCGTAACAGCCCATGGTCAAGCATGCTGATGAGCTTATTTTGGAGCGAGCAAAGTGCAAGTTGGTTCAAATTTTCCAAGTTTTAGCTAGCAAAAAGCTGATTTGAGGTATGGAATTAGGCAAATCCTTTTAGAGCACTGAAATGTAAACAGTGGTTGCGCTCAGCTTTGAACAGGGACGAAACATTTAATTTTTCTGGACGGTTATTACGGCTGTAATTTTGCTAATGTTAAGATGCTATATATTTATGTGTATATTTATAGTAAACTTGGTACCTTTCCCCTCCTTTTCAAAGCAGCTTAATATTTCAAGGATAAAGGTTATTATTAGGAATGTTATTATTTTAGATGCTAACAGCAGGTATAGCGGGCTTATAGTCGTGCCCCATTGAAGTGTTAAGCCGTAGGGATTAAATAGCCACGGTCTGGCTTCTGTGAGATTTATTACTTATTGTGGGTGTTCTGTTTTCACTTTTCACTTGATCGTGTGGTCTGACTGGAGGGTCACAATCCCCAAAGTGGGGTTACTGCCAGGTGTTTGACAAGATCTTGACAAGATTTGAGTGAGATGCAAGGTAGATCTCAGGACAGAAATGACTGGGAACTGGTCTTCTGATTCAGAGAAGTCACAAGCGCGTATATGAGATAAACATGATTTGTCTGAATGTAATTAATGTCTCAGGTTTTGCTATTATTATTCTGATTATGTTTTTCTGGAAAACAACAAAAGCATATTCACTTTCCCCATCTCAGAAATGGCAGCATTACTCATAATGATGTTAACTTGCACCCTGCCAATTACACAGAGCTCTCCTGGTTCATTATATCAATAATTACACATAGGATTTTTTTGTTTTCTTGAGAAAAATGTTTCATTGACAGAGGAGTAATGATGCCTGTGAGTTGCTTAAGTATTGCTCAGTCAGGGATATGTAAGATGTGGGAGATGTCCTCATATTTTTGGGGAGAAAGACAGCTGGTATTCTGGCATGCTCTTAATATTCATGTGTTTCTGAAGTTGTATGTTTTTTAGTTTGACTTGAGGAAGCATTCCAGACCACAGGGCTGCCTAACTGTCATTTTTCATGCCTCCCTGTACTGGCAGAGGACAAAGTGGCATGAAATATATAAAATGCCATCTAATTTTTCTTTTGTTCTTTAATTGACACACACATGCTGCTTCTGTGTGTTTACCAGTGTGCACAAAACGCCTATATTTGCAAGGTAATAGCTGTGTAAATATTAGAAAGTCATAATGAAACTCTGTGAAGGAAAGGAGAGCAGGGGGAGAATCCTTCCTGCTACCGAGGAGCCATCTATTGGATAAAACCCATAACTGAACCGAGCAGCCATGAAACCGCGGAGGATAACACAGTTTGTTATTGGTCACAGGATAGCTCAAAGTAATCCTTCCCTTCCCAATGCTGCTTTCACCCACTGCGTTAGAAACTTGTACCCCTTTGTGCACACACGTGGAGAGTCAGATGTAGAGGCGATTTATGTACTATAGGTAAAAACCAGTTTAATATAGCTGAAGATCCAGGATAAATCCTAACGTAGGGTGCAGGTGTGATCATGAATGGATAAGCCAGCAGTAGGATTGCCCGCCAGCAGTGGAGAGCAGTCGCTCAGACAAGTAATAGAAAAGAGAAGTGTTTTTCCATATTGTTAATAAAGAACATAAATAACATTAACTGAACTTTTTTGTAACTGTACATGTCATTTATATCAGTCTCACAGCCATAATTAGTTTAGTTTAAAAAAAAAAGATATTTTTTTAGTTACTCAGAATTACTTAAGGCCATCACAAAACCAAATAACGAGGTGTTCCTTCCCTCAAAACATATGCAATCTATATGTAATGTGATGCAGAAAGAGAGGATCTTGAACAAACCATGGGGAGAGATGAGGGAGGATAGGATGTGAACAGTAAATTCCCAGGATGGTCCCGAAACATCCTGATGGCTCTTCGAAGCGAGTGGCAGAGCTTTGCAAGCATCTTAAAGAGAGCATATGGGGCAGGAAGAACAAAGGATAAAGAAGCAATAATGAGATTCCTGGGCATTTTCTTGAATGTTAGACAACTGCTAAAAACAGAACTGATTATTAATCAGGAATTAAATTTAAGCAAATACAATTATAATCTGTGGCAAATAGAAAAGAAACAGAGGGCTGCCTGCAACAGCAGCCTTTAGTCAGCAGTTTGAGTCAGCAGAGGGTCAAGCTTCTGGGTGTCGGACACTGAGCCTAAAACACTCCCTTCCTGCATCCTCCCTTCCTCCTGCGAATAGCGGAGGGGAGCAGTGTCGGATGGTTTGCTGGGAGGCCAGATAAGCTTTGGGAGAGGATGCGTGCATACCGCGTGCAGCAGGGTGGTCAGCTCGCTGCTGGTTTGGGAGTCGGTGCCTGTTCCGCACGCTGGCGTGCATGGGGGGGCCTGGGGGGGCCTGGCCCAAGCTGTGCTTCTTCCCCAGCACCCAGTTATTTCTTCTCTTGCTGTATTTGCCCACTGTGGATTCGGATAACCTCACTCCTCCACCTCCAAGCAGCAAAATATGTGTGGGGCAGGAGAGGCTCTGCTACCACACACACAAATCCAGTATTTATTGTTTGTACTCTGATAATGCCAGGAGTCGTTATCGGAAACGTTCTGTCGTTATCCTAAATGTTTTGCAAATACAGAATAAGGCGGTTGCAGTCCACTGTTACCAGTGTCTCTTGCTCACCGTGATGCAGGGATTGAGAAAGCTGGATGAGACTCTAGCCATTGCATTTTGGGCTGTTTTCTGAGCCTTCCCCTTGCGTGAGCGCAGTGGAGGGAGCTGCGGTGGTTGGACTGTTGTGCTGTGCTCTGGGCTGAGGCTGCCAGCCCAACGCAGCAGAGATGCCAACCAGCTGCCACAAAGTGCATGACACTTGTTCGCCTTTAGACTGGATGGAGAAGCTTAGCGCTTCTCTTCGACACCCAGCCCATTCTGCTCAGCCTGGTATTGGAAGGAAAATCCCCAGAGTCAGAGGCAACAGTCAGTTCATTAGGGGTGTAAATGGACTGGGCTGCAGGCAATCCCTTGGTTTTACACTGAAGAACTACTGGAAGGGTTTCCAGCTCTCTAAGCAAGCCATAGGTTTCTCTGTGGGCCCACATAATTAATGAAACAGTCAAATAGCTGTGTGCTTTATTTTCTCTCTCTCATAACTGTAGTATCTCTTCATCCTACATATCACTTCAGCCAAGTTAGGCCTCCAGTGAGGATCTTTGCAGCTCACAGTCAACAGACCCACACACTTAAGATTAAAAACAGCCTCCTTCTACAAGAGCCATAAAAAGCTATGCTAAACTTGCCTTAACTAGAAACGGTTCTTTGCTCTCTCTCCGTTCACTAACAATTAGATCTGAAATTAAAATTTATTTTCATCCCTGGACTGTGAGGGAACATCTCGAGAAGGAGGCTGTTGTCTTTCAAGATGTGAGCCCTCTAGTGCTACTTTAAGCAGCAGTTTAAGCTGAAGGGAGATGAGTCCTTAACAAAATCTTGTTTTTAAGAAATCTCCCTGGCTTTATTTTCAGGTCGAATTAGGCTTGCCCGTGCCTCTGTAGATTACTAACGCTCTTACTTTAACCTTGCATTTTGAAGGTCAGAAAAGCGCAACGTTTTTGAGGAAGAAACCAGCAGTACCAAAGCATGCTTCTCCCTCACCTCATGAATAGAGGCACTACTACGTGAAAATAGTTTTTTATTTTTCAGCGGTATGATTATCAGCATGCTTTGTTAAAGACCTACTGAAGTAATATATGTATAGAGAGAGACACATATACAAGTAAAGGTTGTGGAGCCTCAGACGTTACGGGTGTAGCTGGGTGAAATCTAATGATCTGCAACATCTGCAGGGACTCGCTGGAGGAGGGGAAACCTCTCCAGTGACGAAAATGGTTCAGTGCTGGGGTGGACTGCCTGGGGAGGCTGTGGGAAGCTGGAGTTTGGCTGGGTTTTTAAGAACAGGTTAGACAAACAGCTGTCAGTGTTGCTTTGGCTGATGCTGCCTCGTGGCAAGGGGATGGAGTAGAGAGCTTGCTGAGTTCCTTCCAGGCCTCTTTCCGCCATGTGATGGTGCTTTTGCCTTAAACTCTTTGAGTCTGTGTAAATCTGTTTTCATCCTAGGTCTTAAAGGGTTTTCTGAGATCATCATTAGCTTTTCCTCATGGGGTTTTACAAGATTTGATGCGTGTTGTACCGATTTTACAGATGGAGAAGCTGCACCAGTTATAACTGTGTTTTAAAGGCAGAAGAGGGAGTGCAGCTTTAAGCATCCCAGCTTCTGCGGAGCTCAGTGCTTTAACCGGTAATTCATATCGGCCACTCTGCAGATTTAGTGGCAAACTCAGCCAATAAAATCCGTGTCATACTTGAATTTACACTTACTTACTCTTGTTTTTTTTAATATTTAAAGGAACATTGGTCACATGTAGAAGATATGTTTTGTTACCATGTTTAATACTTTCCATGTTCAGGTGCTTTCATCAATTTGCTGACGTACCTGCACCTTCTGGGCCTGCTCAGCATTTCGTGTAGCATTTTTGCAACATTATTGTAGGGACACTTCTTTTTTCTTTCAAGCAGAAAGCAAAGGCATTGCTGTGGCTTCTGACATCAAATGCCGTGTCATTGAACACTCACAGTGCTCCCTCATTGCTGTGAACTACTGCCAGAAACTCGCATAGGAGTTTAGTGATGATAATATATGAAAATATCAGAACAAGTCCAAAGTTATACAAAATCTTCTCAGTCTGGGGTTTCACTACAAATGTTAAGATCAGGCCAGGCTGGCAAAAGGCTGCTCCACTTTCCAAGTGGGCACTCAGTGAGATTTTTTTTTTTTGCTTTAAATTTACGCAGGTTTTCAATGCAAGTTATATTGCTTTGTAAGACGTGCCTGCCCGCAGACATTCAGCCCATTTACAATAAAAACATTACAGTAGTTTCACCAGCTGACGTTAACAAATGCAAACAAAAGAGTTTTTTCTGCCAGACCGAAAGCCTCCCAGCCGCTCTCGAACAGCGGCCGTACCCTGCAGTTCAACAGACTCCAGGTCCTTCCAGAGCTGAGCGTCACCCGTGAGAGCACCATGCCCTCAACCTTCAGACGCACAAATTTGAGGGCTGTCAGCTCTGGCCTCCCAGTTTATTCCAGCTTCTGGGTTCAAGCACAAGGCAAAAGGACCATCTCTCTGAAATGTTTTAGGACTGGATGTATTGGCAGAGAGACTGGCTTTTTTGTGATTTCACTGAGGAACCAAATGAAACCTGCAAGTGTTAGGGAGAGGTTGAATCTGATCCTTTCAAAGCAGTTTGGCAAAATGATAGTTTTAGTGGGACTGCATTTTGTGCTTCTTTTTCAAAAAGATCTGGGTAGCTACTGCAGTGCTTTACTGATAACTTCAGGGTGACACAGATTTGTCTCACCTAAAAAGATGGTTGCTAAACCAAACATACAAAAAGTGACCTGGATAGAAAATAATACAGCAGTGTTTGTGCATTTGTAGGAAACTGAAATAATATGAGATGTGAGCTTTCTATCTGTTAGATAAGGATTCTGAAGCTTAGCTCCTGCTTTTTTGAGCTGCCATCAGAGCATTTGAGAAAGGCTAGGAGGGTCTGCACAGTTTATTGTGAGTGGTATTATATTAGCAGCATCACATTTGTATGACTTTTGCACCACACCAAGTGCTTTACAGAATACCAACCGATTATGTCATCTAGTTTGATTCCTTGATTCATCTTGAAGTTGCTTTTTGTAGTTCTGGGCTCTTTTGAACTCAAAATGGGGACCTGAACTATCAGAGTGGTGCAAAATTTGCATTTAGTTTGCAGAAAACACAACTGAAATCCCAGCATTAAGAACAAGAATTCCAGCTGATACACATTTGGTAGTTTTCCTTAAGTAATTTTTGGCTTCACCTTGCAGAGGAGTTGAATGGCTCAATCCCTCTACCAAAAGCATAACCCAAGGGTCCCCTGGATCCCCAAAGCAGTGGTGAATTTGCCAAAAGGTCAGCTGGTACATCAATCTTAGATATGAAAACACAGTTCCCTGTTTAGGATGGAAAGAGCTGGAGACATCCCCCCTGCCCAGGACCCTTGCCTCCTGTGAGAAAAGTCGTGATACATCATGCATGTGAGTGATATATCTCTCTTCTTCTGACAGTTGCAAAACTTAAAAGCAGTGATTTGAGGAGGGGTGATAGATACTGCTGGATTGGCCTTCCCCAGTATAGCACACATCTATTCTTCCAGTGTGTAGCACATAGCTCGTTACAGTTCTGTGCAGAATGATTTCTCTGCATGGCCAGGTGATGTTTAAGGAGACTAATGAGAGAAATGATAGGGCCCAGAACACTGGTGTCAGGAAATATATTGCAAGGTGTCTATCTTGGGGAAGCTGAAAGCGGGGCTTGTCTTATTATATATTTCAAAGGGGATGTCTGTGTCACCACCAAGTTAGACGTGCACCCTGTCCCATACTGCATTCAAATTAGATTTTTTCAAATAGTAGCTTTCCATTCAATTTTCATTGGCTTAATGATAGGCTCTGTGTTATATGGGGGCAAAACAAGAGTCCGTCGCACTGGCACGCCATTCTTTTGAAGCAGGAACTTGTTTCTGAGGCCATTGTAACATAACTATGCAAGTGTCAGAGGACAGGATAGAGGCTATTATGGGCTTCTGCTTTTTGTGAGGAAAATCAAACAAATGTCCCCGATGGAAAAAGGAAGCCAGCTGCTGTATGTGATGACCAGAGAATGTTTTTGTGCAGTGACACTGTCAGTACCTGGTCTGTTGTCAAACTGAAAAAAACTGCCTTTTCTTTTTTTTTTCTGCTGTCAACCGAAGTGGAGAAAACCCCCGTGAATTTTCATGAGATACCTTTTCCTCATTTCCAGCACTTAACAGTCCAATTATATTTGGTTTTATGCTAGCGTTTGCCTCTATTGCCATTGTTAGGTTTTTGAGTCAGAGTGATTTTTCCATCCTGATGGTGCGGAAGAAAAAATATGTTTCATTATGACTGGTTATAACCCTGGAAATCTTTCCTCTCGCTTGGGTTGATGACAATTTTTTATGTTGCATTCTATACTGATGCCTAAAGTGAAGTAGAATGAACCATAAGGAAGAGAAGCTTTGCTAAAATATAGCTCCTTCCACTGTGTAGAATTATCTTGAAAAAAGCTTGCATCTTTCTAATTTTATACTTTTTTTTCCCCCACTATTATTCAAGTAGTTTTTACAAATGAATGTTGTTTTTGTAAGGATTGTTTATGAAGCCATTGCTTTTAGCAACCCCTGCTCACCTGTGAAGAAATTACATGGCACAGATAAGGTATCTAGTTGTTTCTCCATAGGGTGACCTTATAAACAGATTCTGCAACAAGCTAAGCTTTTAAATTCCTAACCAAATATATTGTGTAAGTAATAAAAAGAGCTCCTCAAAATGGCCACAGAGGCATTTCAGAGTACATTCTTGGGAATATTCACTTGTGCTAGCATTCATTAAGTTTGCTTTCAGAAAAAATTCTCATGAATGAAATTTTATTCACTAGTCATTATGATTATTACTTTACTATCATAGCAATAACCAGATGCTTTGTATAAGGCCGGGACCTGATTTTGTCTAAGGCTGGAGAAACATCTTGTAGGGTCTCCAGAGAGTGTATTGTCTAAATATAAGACCAGACTCAGCTAACAGCTCATGACTGGGAACTGCAAACCCTCAGAGAGCAATGGGTTTGTTTACAAGAAAATTCACAGCTAGAGAAGGATGAATGCAGAACCATACCAAATGTTATACCATTTGAACTATAGTATGTTACAGTGTTACAACTCCACTGAATAGGAATGTAATTATACATTTTTATGTCATAAAGGTAGTTTAGGTGATGATGACTAGTCGTATGGAGAAAGGGATTATCTCTACAGATGCAGTTCATTACTATACTGGACTAGTCTATCCACACACTAATGAACACATTGGAACCGGACTGTTCTTTTTTTTTTTGATTTAAAAAATGGCCTAACCCAAATATATGTACCAGGAAAATCCCTGAAGCGTAGGCTATGCCAAAGAGTCGGACTCTGAGTTGTGCAATACGTGGACTCCCAGAATGTGAATAAAGCCCTTCCTGGAAAAGTTCAATGAGATTTTTTAGCTATGCACAGCTGAAGTATGCGTGAAGTCTTGTTTCCTCCGGTCTAGAGGAACATAAAAGAGCAGAGGTATCCTATCACGCTGGAGGAGGATGACTGTGGCAGGGCAGCTGCAACTTTTGGCTTGCCGTATTAGAAATGAAAGACCGGGGAAGCATGGCCAATTTGAATATGGAAATTGTGCCTAAGTCTAGGTACAAGGAAGTATTTTCAGAGCTGGAGCTCATTCACTGAGCACAATGTGTATAATGTTGCCTTGTGTGCCTTCACTTACTGAGGCAGAAGCATGTATCCCGTGCCTTGATGCAGTTTGGCCAATTTGTAAAGTCCTTCAGCGTGCAGTGACTGGCACTGGCTACTATCTGGAGCATTGATTCTTGGGTGTACCAGGGTGCAAGATGCACTGTGGTCATGGGTACAAGGTGCATAATGTACACGTGCAAAATGAAAAGGTTCTGTGGGTTGGAGGGAAGGAGCTGTTAAAGGGGCAGGTTGCCAATCCCTTGTATTACTCAAACCTCAAAATAACCATTCCTTTCTACCTGTAGATTGGTCAGGACAGTTTGTTGGCAGCAGAGCTAAGCACAGGACACTAAGTATTTCTCCTCTTTTGTTGTCTCACTGCTCTCTTTTCCCATGTCGTGTGAAAAAAAAAAAAAACAGATTAAGTCCTTTGACATTTATAATTAATTAGTCCTTCCTTACTCTTATCTTGTTTGCCTGTCCTTTTCTCTGGCTTTTCCTTTTTCTACTTTATCTCTCAATCATCAGATCCAAGAAATCATTCAAATGATTTCTTTTAACAGATAAATACAGCTTTAGGGCATTTTTTTTCTTTTGACGAAAGATTTGGTCCCTTCTTTTGTCCATCCCACTGCACAAGTTGTCATGTTCTGGCACTGCAGTCACTTCTAAGTCCTTGAGCTATCATGTATTCTGTTGGTATTTGAGGAATTGAAAATCAATCACATAGCCTTATGGCTTAGGTTCAGCACAATTCTATTATGCCCACTCCCAAAAGTCAATTCAAACCTTTTGGGTTATATTTCAAAGCCTAATCAAGCTTGCTGTCCAGTCTGGTTTGGAGTCAACTCACTCTTGTCCATAGGTCTGTTTATTAGAGTTTTTCTGTCAGAAACTAGCATGAAAGAAAGCAGTTTTCATAACAGTAGAATCATTCAGTGGGCATTTTGCAAAGACAAGGCACCCAAACAGGTGGTATGGTAGAAGAATGCTTACTGTTGTAATGCGTTTCTGCAAATATGTTTAAAAAAAAAAAAAAAATTATTATGTTGGTACAAGTGTTCGTAACTGTACTTTCTCATAAAAAGATGCACCAGTTTACTGAGATCAGTTTCTAGTCCTGTCTTGTTAAGCTGGCACAGAAATTGTTTTAGATTCAACCCTAAACCTAGACAGTGACTTTCATGCTTTGGACCATGTGAACAAATGAGGATGGTGCCTCCAAGCAGATGGGCCAACTCCTCCAAGTATGAGTTGTGCCACCTCCATTTGGCAGGTGCACATGGGACCATGCATTGACTATGTCAATCCCCTTGCTTCCGGCAAGTGCCAAGAACTCACCCTGAGGATGAAAGAAGCTGTGTATGGAGCTGGCCATTAGCAATCCTCCGTGAAAATATGTACCTGTTATGTATTGGGGGCAGATCACTCTCATCCCACTGGGAGGAAAGCAGTGACCGGCTCTTAGTGATGGCATTTCCAGCTGATTTATAGAAGTCTGCTTGTTCAGTGAAAAGCTGGTGGCCATTCTGGAGCCAAGTGGGCAGTATAAATAGGAAACAGCTCTCTCCTTCTATCCCCCATGGGTAAAGGCATTGCTCTGTGACCCATTCTTTGTGCTTCTTCTCACCTTGTATTCTGTAGAGGCGCAGAGATTTTCTTCAGTGGATGCTTGACTCTCGCGACTCAGCTGACTCCCTGGCAGCCGGGTGTTTTGATGTGATCAGTCCATCTGCCGCTTCCAGACAGAACGAGGCGCCTCTTGCTGGCAGGGCCCCATCTGAAAAGGTTCAGAAGACGTTAACGGAGGATGAGATAGCAGGTCAAGCTTTCCTGTTCCTGATCGCTGGGTACGAGACCACCACTAGCACACTGTCCTTTGCCACGTACTTGCTAGCCACCAACCCAGAGTGCCAGGAGAAGGTGCTTCAGGAGATTGATGAGTTCTCAGCAAAACACGTGAGTACGGTGTGCTGGTGTGGAGCTTCATGCAGGGAGCAAGGCAATGTGAATGTCGTCATGCCACTGTGGCACCTGCATGACCCCTATTTGTCTCAGTTATGTATGCATATATTAACATCTTATTAATATTTTCAGCCAAAAATTCAAAATTAATCTATACTATTTAGGTTTTTGGAAACTGTTAAATAATGTCACTTTACAGCAACTGAAGAGATGGCCCAGAAACTTTGTGTCATAGTGAAAGCTTAACCTTTACAAAATATCTTACATTATTGAAATAAACCAGCTGTTACCAGAATCTACAACTACACATTTCTATTTTTTCCTCTTGTCCAGATACTTTTATTGGTTTTGTGGTCAATTTTATTTACTGATCTTTGTAAGGACATAAACAGCGTTCTTACAAACCATAAACTGCAAAGTTTTGCTTTAAATGTTCATACTTAATTTTTTTCTTCAGCAGCAGAATGTATGTGTATGCTTCAAAAAAAATCACAATATCTAATTCTCTTATACTGTGTTCAAAATACTTCTCCTTCAATATCTGTATTTACCAAGGGCATTTATGTTTTATGGATAACCGTTGACAATATTTTGTATATCTAGCAGACCATGCAGCAGCCATTCTTCCGCCCTACACTCTCTGCACAAGTTGTTAGTTATGAGAATGCGGATCAAGGGTCTTTTTCTTTTCATGAACTCTTTTATAATGGATCATGAGGCTAACAGGAATAAAATGACACCAGGCATGGCTGTCTTGCAGGATTTTAGCTGTTGGATTTGCATGCTGAAAGCCTTAACTATACAGTTTTGGGAGTTTCATCCTTTTTATGCATTCCATCCTCTGTGCTGTACTTACAGAACAAGAAAAGAGTTGTATAATTTTCTGCTTTGCTGGTAATAGAAAATTCTTGACTATGCAAAGTGTGCCCATTCAAAAGCTACCATTTCCCTCCTTTTGCTTGTGCAAACATAAAAGCCAGGATCTGTGTACACAGAAAATGTCTTCTTTTGTCTTGCATGACGAGGTTCTGAGCATAAATGTCTTCTGTTGTCTTGCATGACGAGGTTCTGAGCATGGTGGTTCTCCGTCTAAGATTGCTTTTGCTCTGAGGGTGCAGATGGGTGACAGCAGTGGAGGTTAGGACTGCGCAATCTGATCCACAGAGCTTTTTCTCGGTGCATGCTTCGTACCTCTGGTGTGAGTTAACTCAATACAATGAAACCGTTGATGTGTTACGTTCTCACCTATAGGGCTTGGGTTATATTCTTAGGTTATTAGCTCTACAACACTCCAGCTGGAGCTTATTTACTTGTTGCATTCAAATACGGCAGACCTAATTATGCCCTCGTGTCTGGTTAGTTCAACTGACTTCCTTAAGGCCTGCAAAGATGTGAAGGTGTAACTTGGCCTGGAGTATGTGCAGTTTACTGGTTAATACTGGTGGCAGAGTTGCACATAGAAACCCCTGTTATGCAGCCCCAAGGAAAATATGGTTCATCTCCTCGCCAGCTCCTGAAAACTGACAGCCTAAGAAACCAAAGTGAAATTGCTGGGAGAGGTATCCAATATGATAGGTACGTGATGTCGTGCATATCTGTCTGTAGATGGGGATTTGAATTAGTGAACTTCTCCATGTAAGTGCATAGAAAGCTGACTGCAAGCAGTCATTAACCGGCCGATTGCTTACAGATTTCACACAGGGAGATCATGTATATGTATATGGCTATGTCTATGTTAACCAGTAGTGTGCTCCCGTAGACACAGATTCATCATCTAGCACAGTTGGTAGTGAGGACTGTTGGGTGCACACTGTACACACCTCAGGAGTTTATTTTGGGTTAGTTCAAGTCTGGCCCTGTGTACCAAATCCCCTTAGCAGTTGGACCGATCTTCTGGTTTAGTTGCAGTTAAAGGAGCCCTTCCTGTGCGCTTGGAGACTGCCATGTGAACCAGTGCAAGAGACTTGCATATGAGAGTGCTCCTGATCCAAGCTAGAGAACTAAATGGACGCTATGTTGTATATGGTCTGTCTAAGCTGTCACTCACTATTAGTAGTATTTCAATAATAATCCAATTCAAATGCATAAAGCTTGACTCTCTTGGTTCTCTATCAGGAATATTTTGCTAATAATTTCAGCTTTTGCAGTATCTAGGAGAGGTTGTGGAGCTAGGGACACTCATGGCAGAGAAGTTAAAACCTGGTGTAGAGAGATGGTACTCCAATTAAATATGATTTTTGCAGGCCAGCGCTGTACACAGTCTGTGTGGTGCCTCAACCCCAACTGGTGGCCTCATCCCAAACCATGCTGTCCCATGTGATATATTGATTGGAAGTACCTTTCAAATCACTTCCCCATACTTTACTAGTTTTCAGGTTTAGCTTTAGATGATGCATATATGGCTGTATGGCCAAGGAGAAGAGAGAGAGAAGAATAACTATTCATCTGCTGTCCTTGATACCATGAAATTCATAGATCTAATCTGTGCAGCCCCATCCTTCAAAAGATTTCCTATTATGAACAGTTCATGATTTCAGGGGGGGCAATGCACTGCTCAAGGAGCCCATCCCAGAATAAGGAAAAGGATGCAGCAGTTCAGTCCCCTTAGTGTCTGTAATTAACTACTTTTAGCCTAGAAAATAAGATCTATGCAAATGGTTTGCAAGTTACGGGAGCAGAAGCTATTTTAAAACCGGGAATATATAGATGCCATGTTCAGTTGTCATGCAAGGGAGAGGAAGGGAGGGGGCATAGCAGCTACAGGCTCACAGTTAGTTATCAAGTCAGTTGCTAAGAAATTTTATTAGGTTATTGCTTGTGCTCAGCACATCAGCTTTGCTCTTATCAAGGCACTTTGAAATTTTCTGAAAGGAAGGGCTTTTAGAAGGCCAAAACATGGGGAATGGTACAGTCAGGTTGTTTTGACAGGTGGTGGAAGACTGCTTTGATTTGCAGATATGCAAGTGTTAAACGCAGTACCCTCTTCAGCCAAATTTATACTCAGGTAATTATAACTACAAAATGCTCTCCACCACGTCCCCTTTCCTTCCTCCAACCATTTCAGTTGCCTCATGCAGCATGTTTTATTGACCTAATCTGTGGTGTAGAGCTGCGGTCTGGTTTTACAGCAGCTGCTGTGTATCATCCCAGAGACAGCTGTACTTTGGTGGTGGACAGAGTGATTTATACACTCATTTACTAAAGTTTATAAAGACATGTGAGAGCCATCTGAGAAAAGGTACTATAAATGACAGGCGCAGTTCCAGGTTTTTTGGCACACCAGTCAAAAACTCAAAGCACAGTGACCTTGTGACAGCCAGTAGGGAGGGCAAGGTCGGTCCAGCTGGGCGTACAGCAGTATTTTGGTGGCTCTGGGTGTTGTACTTGAGGATACCCCTGAGTTTGCTCTGATCTTCATCTGTCTTGCTTGCACAGTGGTTACCTTAGCAGAATGGGACAGCATGAAGGGGAAGGAGAAAGCCAAGGCACTGCTGTGTTAGAGATCCCTCTGCTAGCTTGGTGCAAGCCGCTGCGGTGTGGTGCAGAAATACGAGATTAGGTGCTGGAAGTGATCTAGCCCGGTGCTGTGCTGGGAGTCAGGAGCCCAGAGGAGAGGCAGGCCCGACTGACTGTGCGGTACTGCTGTGTTGTGTCCGGCCAAGTTTGTCTCAGAGCTGTCTTGGGAGACCTTTCTGCCTCTCTCCACCACACTGCCCGAATACACTGTTGTCATGGTTTAAACCCAGTCGGCAACTAAGCACCACACAGCCGCTTGCTCACCCTCCCCCCTCCCCAACAGGATGGGGGAGAGAATCGGAAAAAAAAAGTAAAACCCGTGGTTTGAGATAAAGACAGTTTAATAGGACAGCAGAGGAAGAGAATATAATAATAGTATCAATAAAAGAATGCACAAAACAAGTGATGCACAATGCAATTGCTCACCACCTGCTGACCAATGCCCATCCCATCCCTGAGCAGCGATCGCTGCTCCCCAGCCAACTCCCCCCAGTTTCTATACTGAGCATGGTGTCATATGGTATGGAATAGCCCTTTGGCCAGTGTGGGTCAGCTGTCCTGGCTGTGTCCCCTCCCAGCTTCTTGTGCACCTGGCAGAGCATGGGAAGCTGAAAAGTCCTTGACCTGGTATAAGCACTGCTTAGCAACAACTAAAACATCAGCGTGTTATCAACATTATTCTCATCCTAAATCCAAAACACAGCACTACACCAGCTACTAGGAAGAAAATTAACTCTATCCCAGCCAAAACCAGGACAACTGTAGAGATGGTACTTCCAGGCAAGTGTCCTCAGAAAACAGTGCCTGGAGCAAGTCATGGGTTGTCACCTCTTTTTTTACCTCCAGGACCTTCCTCATCTGTTCACTAAAGGACTTTTTAGGTCTCCTCTTGGCTGATAGCTCAGTGTAGAGGCTTGATGTCTCTTTCCCTGAATGTGAAAAGAGGCACCTGGCCCATTTCAGAGTCTGGCAAGCAGGAGAAACCTCTATCCTCGGTTATTGTAGAGGACAGGACACACAGGTTATTGCCCTCCTCACCTCTGTCTGGATCTTTGGGGTGTAGGGAAAGGGAGTGCACAGCTTTTCAACATCTCTGGGGAAGCAGAGAGACAGGGTACAGGGTGGTGACTACTGTCACCACACATTCCATCTTCCCATTCTACCTGTGAATCCCTGTGCCTGCTCCAACTGTACTGGGAAAGACAAGTTTGAGCATAATTCCTCTAACAGCCAAGCTGAAATTAAAATTGTAGAGACTCTGACCTGGCCTTCTTCATTAATCCCTTGGGGGTGTAGTATGTGCCCTGTGAAGGGCCATCCACTGAAAATAAGGTGCGCCTCTTTGCTGCAAGCTTGTTGCTGGGTGTGCAGCTTGCTTTGAAACCATGAAGACAAAATAAACAAGATGAAAAGAGAGTTAAATAGGAGCTGGGGGGGGCAGGACGCCTACATCTGTGTGTGTATAAAATAATATTACTTTCTGCGAGACCACAGATATGTTTCCAGGACAGCAGAGAGGGGTCAGATCTTCAGAAGGTTGTAAACTGGCGCAACATGTTTGGTATTAGTACGGGTATGATGATATGCATCAGTTGAGAAGCTAGCCTGGTATATACCAGTAAAAGAGGACAGAGCAAAAAAAAAAAAAAAAAAGTTGCTATTTCAAGACCATATTATTTTTATAGGGTTTGTGGCTAACCATCCCTAAACTGTTAGAGACTATACAGTTGTGAAGGAGATGGTTTTATCCACATTAACCAGGTGAGAAGGAATACACCCATGGTCTTCACCCTCTCCATTTCAGTCAAAAACGATCCCTGTGCAGAGTTGTTAAAGAGCCCTTCAGAAGGCATGTATTTATGAACAGTTTTTGCACTTGTGACTGATCATTTTGTTGTAAAAGCAAGTTGATTTTTATTTATTTGTGTGTGTGTACGCTTAGCAAAAGCGTAGCAAGCCTGCAGCACACATTCGTTCTGAGCAGATGGACCCTTGCTTCTGAGCCCCACTGCACTCTGAGCTGCTCTGTGTGTTATGTCCTAAACCACAGTGCTTAGGGCATGAAAAATTCCTGCATCTTCCACGCTGGGGATTCCCTTAATATAAGCTCTCTCTTTCTTACCTCTCTTCCCATTTTAGCATTTAAATGCCTCTCTCCCTCCCTCCCTTCTCCCTCCTCTCAAGCCTGAGTAATTCACAATTATAATTTTTTTTTTTGCTTGTTTTACTGGACTGCACAGTTTTAGACAGGAAGAGTAGTGGCACAAAATAGATTGCAAAAACATAGGTGATCAAGTTAACTTCTCATAAGGAGTTATTTGTTGCCCTTAGGTGAAATGTGTTAAGTGGCTATCTATGTGCTCCTGATCTGTTGCAAAGTAAACAGATCAGGTTAAACCACTGAAATGAGGTCGTTTTCTTGAGGGAGAGAAAGCAAGTATGCTTTGGGGCAGCTAAGGAGGGCAGAAGAGCTATAAGAATGAACTGCTCTGCCTCCATGTAATGAAGAAATACATACTTGAAGGTGCCGAGCGTAGAGAAATCTGGAGCAAGGAGCACCCTGAATTCTAATCTCAGCTTCAGGAATAATTTACTGCACATTCTCAGTAATAGTCAACCGTGTCTTGCATTAACAAATGGGAAGACTTGGAACTTACAAGTTTTGTTTTTTAGCTCGTGTCTACATAAACCTCTCATTACTTAAAGCAGCACAAGAAAAAACTGCACTAAAGGCCTAGTGCTAGTTGCAGAACCTGAGACGTGTTGCTGCACTGATACGCAAGGCTGCAGGGGCTCTGCGCTGGCCAGAAGAGGTCTGGTGAAGGACAGAGCAGCAGCTCTCTCCTCGCTGCTAATGCCTAGGAATACTTTCAGGACCCCTGGCAAAGGTGAAGGAGGGCACAGGAGTAGTCACTACAAGTAAATAGATGAAAGGGCAACTATTACTGTAAAACATTCTTTGGAGACTGCAAGACCAACTGGGTTTTCCATTCTATTTTTAAAATGCCGTGTACAGCTCTTATTTATCACTGCTTGATGTGATACTTAGAAACACCAGTGTGAAGAGGAATGAAGAGCAGGGTAAGCCCCAGCATGTCTCTACTCCATCCAATTTCCTATCCACACAAAGCGCTAGCATAACTATTCAATGCCGATGTGACTTACCAACATTTTCACCACTGGCTAGAGACCATAAAGTTTAGAGAAACTTCAAAGTCCTGCCATAGTCTCTCACTATTTAAATGGCTATTTGGAGGTTTTTCTTTAATGGAAAGAAATCTTCCTGTTCCCATAAATATTTGCTTTTCTATTGCTCTGAGGCCCAGGAAAATTTTCAATATGTCTAATTGAAAATGTTGACCAGACTATGTTTCAGCTGTATTCCTTCATGTCAATAATGTTGAATGATGCCAGCCCGAAGTCCTTGCAATCCATAGTTTCATTTATGAAAAGGTACAGTTTAATTCCATTTTAACTGCTGTGTGTGGTCAGTTGTCAATGGGCCGGGTTGAACTAGACTAATACGTAAGCTCCTCCTTTATGATTTATGACTTTGGTGCTGTAATTTATCAAACATACTGGGTGTGGCAGTTGCTCATCTGGGGTAATTTGGGACATCATCATTGACTTGAGTGACTTTACACTGGCATATGATTCTGTTCTTCGCATTGAAGAGCTCCTTCACTAATATCTCTGCAGTCTAACCGAGATGTCTTATTGTAAAGAGATTTTGCCATTTCAAAATTTTCCCTTCCCATAAAATTCCCAGAGAGCAGTGAGAGGTAGGACTATTTTTATGATGTCTCTGTGCCTGATTGAGTACTTTAGATTTTTAAGCTGTTTATGCAGAGAATCTCCTTGGTAGCACAGACTGCTTTCTCTGAGCATTAGTGAAAATGAGAGGTGAAAGTCAAAGAGATGGCACTGTCAGGGAATTACCACAACAATTTGCATGAGCTTGGTGCCTTTCATGCAGTATCTCAAGGCACTATGCTCTCAGAAGCTTGCAACTACAGAGACTAAGCTACACTAAGCAAATATTGCTGACGGTGGAGACTTGCATTTATCAAGGGAGACTGAATTGTAAATAGTTTGCAGAAAAAAGTCGACAGAAGAGAGTCGCTGTTACACATGCATACACATACACGCACAAAACATACAAAACCAGCAAGCACAAGCAATATTGTATGGTGTTGCTGTTTATTCTGTTGAAGGAAATGACCCTCTTTGATTTCTTTATTTGTTTAAGAAGATGTTGCAGAGCCTCCCATCATTCATGAGTGTCAGCTGTCAGCAATCAGTTTTGTTGTTAACAAATAAAAAGATGCTTTTAAACATGTAGAGACTGGGTGCTGTTAGGTTATATTTCTGCAGTTCATACAATTGCTCAGTGTCTGAAATCAGCTAATTATCTTTGTCTCATAGTGCTTCTGGACATACAGGTTGAAGATTGCTAAGTTAGGAGAAGACAATAAGCCCTTCCCTGCATTTCCCCCCTTCTCTTAGTATCTAGAATCTACTGATTTGAATACAGGCTTTGGACTCAAGAGACCCAAAGTCACTTTTCTTGGGCAGAGGTTATTTTGGTTTCTAACTCTTCCTAACTTTCAGCTTAAGGACTTCTGAGACTCGAGGCTTTGGTCTCTTTACCGACTTGTGTCTCTGCTGTATAAGGAGAAGTAGCCTGAGAAAGCTCTTGAGCCCAAGCCTGCCTCGTGTTCGCCCATTTTGCCACAAGCCTGTTCCTAGACTCAAATGCTGAGGGGAAGCACCTAAGGGGGAAGCTTGGGCTCAGTTTGCTCACTGTGCAAGCCTTAGCAGGTATCGCTTTGCATGGGTTGCCTTCTGTCCCAGGCACCCTCCCAGCACCAGCCAGAGAAGTTGTCCTGGAGGCCTTTCTGGAAGATCCCCGTTGCGTGCTCCCACTTTACAGAAGCTGTAGTTTGTAGGCAGCCACAGTCATCCTTTGGCAGAAGCATGGGCAAGCAGGAAGAGTGTGACCAGCCAGGAGCCACATGAGAGCAATTCTTTTCGCTTACCATCTATTTGTAGGTCTCAAACTGTATCTACAGGTCTCTGCTCTCCACAGGTGCCTCTTAAAAAGATAAGCACTTCCTGCAGAGTCAGGTTATTTATAATACGGAAAGAGTTGAGTCAATCAGCTGGTAAGTGCAGGGTGTCTTTTAGGAATGTTTTGGCTTTGCTTTTTTGAAAAGTCTACTGTTAGATTATAGGAACAAAGTCAATGTTCTAAACCCCAGTGGTATTTTGGCATTGTCCCCCTTCCTTGACTTTTCCAAGAACCCTACCAAAAAGACAACCTGGGTATGAAAAACACTTATTTCTTTCCTGGGGAAATCCTTTAAACAGCTGAGAACTGGTGATTCTATGTGGCCTGGAATGAGATGTTGTTGAGATGATTAATGTGCCCATATTTCAAGGAACTTCTTGTTGTTGTTGCTGACATTGCAGGGTTCATTTACCCCTCTTCACCAAAGTAAAAAAAAAAAAAAGGACTTTTATTTTTCCATTTGTTCAGTTCAAGCTTATCAGTCTCTTGCCCGTGAAGACTAATTTTTCTTTTGCTTGCAATGTCACATGTTACTCAGTGAGTCTGCTTTATTGCTATTCTTGAGCAAAACTGAATCTCAGGTAATGTATGCTAGACAAATACTCATTTTCACCCCTGAATTTTCCTGGTATTTTGCCATCCTCATAATAATTGACCCACTATCACTGCTACAGGGTTCATGTTAAATAATAAATTTTTCTAGTGACATGGAACATTTAGTGGTGAAGATGTTAATAATACAGTACTTTAAATGCGATTAGACAGATTTGTTTAAAGAGGAAGTAAAGGGAAGGATGCATCTTCCCTGTCTTTCCTGTCTTTCTATTCCTCCCCCCCCCCCCCATCTGAGGCTTTTATGGAGGAAAGAGTGTATTTGCTTTTAATCTAAGGAAAAATATCACTGCTGAGTAAGAAACTGGTTACAGTTTTCTTCAGGGTTCGTATCCCAGCTGCTCCTGTGTACCACTCTGGACACTATATGGCAGTCAACATGCTTCCCCCAGGGACAGAGAAAACCAAATTCATACCAATATCAATGTTTAATCAATGCTAACTACTAGTATCAGTGTTAACTTTTTAGCTACAGATAGGTAACATTATTTTCAGGGTGTAGCATAGTTCCAGGTAGAATTGGTAGATCAAATTTTGCACTGGGCAGTTGAACCTTGGCAGAAGTGAGTAAGGAGATAAGCTCAAACCACAGTAAACGCACCACCCATCTCCACGACTTTGGGACGGACATACTGTCACCAGTCTTGCCAGAGGAGTTATATATGGCAGGAAGAGAGGTGCACATGGCATGGCTTCTCAGGAATGGGGATGCCCTTCATGGGTACAAGTGCTTGATCTTTGGGTGACAGTCTGTCTAGCACTCAGGAGTTTTTTCTGTGTGAAGCAGGGGTCAAGTCCAGACAGGTATTATACTAATATAGAAGTGGGTCTTTTCATGGAAGTTAGGCACCAAAAGGTTTTCCGTAAGGTATGTGCTGCTGAATTGTAAATCCCTAGCAATGAAAGGGAGGACAGCCAGCCGTAGGCGCAACCTCAGATGCAAGAAATCAGAGAAGCCAAACCATCTGTCCCTGAAAGAACTTACAAATGAGAGAGGGTGGCCTTGGACATCTGTGTCAGGGCCCCACACTGTGTCTCAGCGTTAGCAGTCAATTGCATTCATCAGGCAGGAACTTGTCTCCTGGGGAATATTAAACACTAAAGTAAACAAAGAACATTTTCAAGCTCTATGTTAGTTAGCATCCATTTGGAATGAGATCCCTCCATGTCCCCAGATTGACAGGCAGATTCTCCAGGGGTTGAAGACGTTGGTCCAGCCCTGGCATCCTTGTCTGCTGCAGGAATCTCCACTGACCTATCTACTCCTGAGATGCCTTCAAAGACTCGGGGATAAAATCTTGCTTTAATAGCACTTTCCCTGGTCAGGCAATAACGACTCTTGAGATTTGTGAAAACAAGTGTCACTTTCTTGGTAAGGACTTTTCATGGGCAGAGGAAGAGGAGAGGTATTGGGGAACAGCTCATAAACCAGAAGCGACTAACAAGTCACGTATGTGCGCACATGCCTGCATATGAGAAAGAGGAGGAGGGAGAGAATGAATCATGGCTGAAGAAAAGAAGGCCTTTCATCTGAAAGTTCAACACAGGTTTCTGAATTGCACATATTATATGCATAAGGTGCGAAAGCTGAGCTGAGGGGAACACATGCCTAATTTGCTAAGAAACAGCAAATCCCCAGCAGCAACCAAGAAGAAATTAAACTTGTATTCACCGTATTCATAACTTAAAAATGATCTTAGCTTGTATGAATGTGAGGTCAAAATGGAATTTTTCCTCCAGGTATGTACATAAATTAGGTAGCATTAATAGGAAGTAACCAGTCCATTTATTTGTCAATAAGCATTCAAAGTGAAGGCTGAATGAGCCTGTGCCAGAAGGAATGGAAACTAGTTTGCATTTCATGATTATGTAAAGCAGTTCTTGGTAGAATGAACTTCTTGTGACCTCCCTCCCCCCCCTTTTTTTTTCCTTCTCTACCACCCTGGCAGCACATATGTATTTAAATAATTTCCATTTCTAACAATGTGTTTGTGTGCTACTTTTAATCAGCGTGAGATGGCTTTTGTATTGTTTGTCCTGCTTCATCTTATGCTTCCCTTTAAATACGGAAAGAAAGAAAAAGTGGTATTTCTGGGTGTGCCCTTGCTCTAGAAATGCAGTGGTCTTCCAGTGATATGAGTGAACGTTTCCTTACTTAACCAGATAGCAAGACTGGTGCAGAGGGAGTAGTCAGGAAAACACAAAGAAAAGTAGGAAACGCATGCTATTTGAGCACTGTTCCATTTCACACCAGTTAACAGATTTTATTGTCTCAGAGAACTGGATGTTACCAATTTTTCACTAGTATTGCCAACTAATTTGACATCTGGTTTTCAAAAGACAGGTTGCGGGTCTTTTCCAAAATCAAATCCTTTAAAGCAACCAAAAAACTTGTACCTCAGTGTAACTAGTCACGTTTTGAGTGTTTTGGTCAGTGCCCCAAAATGCTTTCTATGGAAGTGGGCTGGTCAGAAGTGGAATTTCACTTCTGTAGCAGCCGCTGAGATAGGCATTCGGGGCCTCGATCAGGGTAGACTGAGAACTTTTATACACTAGAAACGCCAATAGCTTGAATGGACTGGACTGTTAGTTTCTAGCCAACACTGAGTGGATAAGTAGGTCCTTTAGTGAAGACTCATTTAATAACTGGTACCAAATTCTGCGGTTTCCTTAGTCAGGTCTCAGATGTGATGAGACTGAAAACTCAGTTACTTTCTCGGTCCTAGGAATTATCCTTCGTGACTGCCACTGAGGCATAGCGCATTAGGGCATGTTGTGCAAGCAGAAGAATTCATTCTTTAGTACTGTTGACTCAGTACTTTCCACCTGTATGAAATCTGTGCTTTCAGAATTCAACAAAATATTCGTATTATTTTATATGTAAAACACTTTGATTTTACATGCATCTTAAACAAAAATTGAATTTCAGAAAAGTTTATGTTAATAAACGGGAGAAAAAAATACTTTTTTTTTTTTTTTAAATGCTTAACACACCCTCAGGTCAAAAGAAGGAATGTGTTAAAATGATTGTGACCTTCTGGTGCAATAAAAATTTTGAATAAACTTTAGTATCTTTCTCAATACTCCTAGTTACACTTCAAATTTAAAGGAGAAAATTGAGAAGAAGTGAAAAAGTTCCGAACATTGGGCAATTATTCGCAGCCCCTTGCTGCTGTTGTTGATCTAAATGAAGGGACAAGGAAGTAAAAAAATATCAGAAAGTCACTGTATTGTTAGCTGGAACAAAACACTTCTAAGAGCTCTTGCTTTTTGGAATTCGTTTTCAAGATGCGTGAAGTTCCTATACGTTCAGCATACGATACAAAGAAGATTTTGTGCAGTCGGGAATGAAGATTTAATAGCCTGATAAGTAGAGAACCTTACAGATAATTTCAAGGTGTTAATCTAACCTTGCTGCGCCTTTAATAATTTGGGCATTCTGGAGAATGTAAAAAACAAAAGCTGACTGTTTTAATATCATAGAATAGTCACGGAGAAAAAATTTCTTCCAGCAGAGCAGCTTTTAAATAAATTATTACTTTTTTTTTCCGTGATGGGGAAAAATAACTGTAAGATGGATTTAAAGGGAAGTGAATTTACAAAGTGTCCTGCATCTTTCTCTCTTGCTAATTAGTAACAGTCAAACGTTCTTGTTCTGCAGACAGTGACTACAAAGAAAAGCATAAAGAACTTGGGAAAGACTCTAGAGCTGAAATAATTAGGCAATTTATCATTTCGGGTAATTGGACTTGCGCAAAGCAGCATTATTTACCACAGGTTTCCATTTCTTCTAACCGGGTGTGAAAAATACAGCTACATTGACTGGGAAATGCTCTTAGTGCTTTTTTCAATATGCATTGTGCCAGGGACGTTCAGTTCAAAGTGTGGTGTTCCTCCCAGTGATTTCTTTTCCCTCAGTGATCTTCAGAAGCAGCCTTCAGCTTCTAAAACCTCAAACCAAAATTAGATTAAAGTGCCCCATATGGGGTCAGAAATGGGAGGGAAAGAGAGAGGGGTTTCCACCGGGGAATTTTCACTTAACAAATGAAAGCCTTTGCTTTGTTTCAAAGGAAAAATTGCCAAGTGGAGGTACAACTTAATCACATCGGTAGCCAGCTGAGATGTTTATGCTAATTTCCAAAGGTATGTAAGTATAGGAATCAGGGGGTCCAAAACTCCTGCCTCTGTGATGTGAAAAACACAAGCATTTAAGCACCACCAGCAGATAGCTCTGATGTTGTTTCAGCGTAAGGGGAGAGGGGGGGAGTAGTCGCGAGGGGTTTACTTGAATTTCACTTCACAGTTTGCCGGCAGTATGAATGCCCCTTCACCCAACGGTGAGTTTTTCCATCGTTTTTCCAAGGAGGAGGGCCCAGCTATCCCTTTGCGGTTTGTCAAATTATGGCACTCTCCCAGCTTTGTGCTCTTGCCCTCTACTCTTGAAGATTACGTCTCCACAAGCAGCTTTGCTTGCGATGGACGCTCTGGAAATGTTCAAACTCCCTGGATTTCACCACCAAAGTCTCTGGTCCGTGGTGACCCCTCGGCTGACTTTCTGCCAGACCTGGGGTTGGCCCAGGGTGTCACATCCCGCTCCAGTATACGCAACTTTGCGCTGTGGGTGCTTTGTGGTGCTGGCACCCCAGTGCTCAGGTACGTGTCCCCAGGCTTTGGGGCGAGGAAATCAAGTAGCAGGAGAAATTGGTATTTAAAAGTGATCTTGCTCTACCTGCCTGGTAGAAACCAGCCAGTGGAGAGCCCTACTGGGAGGAGAAGTGGGGGGGAATAAGGTGGTGTTTAAAAGCATTTTACTCCCTGCCTGTGAGAAATTCACAAATATGCACTGCCGGGCTGTCATGGGTGGGTGCCACAGGAGTGCTTTTACGTGGCACAGCTTGACACCAGTTGCATGCATGTCTTCAGATGATAGTATCACGGGTTGTGGGTTTTCCCCCCAACGGCTTGTTATTTTAAAACATTTGTATATGTTTGATACCCTCTTTAATAAGAAAGTCATGACTACCAGCAATTTCCTATGGAGATACAAGGAGCAAGAAGTAGTAGGTTGCTACCTAAAATACTGCCTGGCGCCTGAGCAAGCTCAATATGAGATAAAATGCACAATTTGGATGCAAACTGGGAGTGCTTGATCCCTCGCCAAAGGAGTGTGCGAGCTCCAGTACTGAAAGGCGTACCTCTGTGGATGTGGCCACATTGTCAACAGAGAAGATCCCAACATTTGTCAGGTTTTGTGCCATATCATAATTTGTTGGCTCTTTGCATCGATTACCTGTGTTGAGCAGAGCAGCCAGCCAATATTTCAGGGCCTTTGGGTTGTTTGGCTTAGAGCTAGGATCCAAATAGCTTTGAACTGACCCTGCTTATTTACAAGGAATGTGCAAACTGTCTTTTGGACCAGCCCAGCAGTTGTTGAGCAGCAGGACATGGCTCCTGTGCTCACAGCTCCGTGGAGTGACGGGGACGGTGGCAGTCCCTCACCAAGCCGGGACTGCCGTGCTTCTGAGACTGCGCCTGGTGCTTCCTTGTCTCCTTCTTTGTTTTCCTTTTCTGATCCTTTTCCTTCTTTCCTAAACACACAGGTCTTTGCAGAGAACTACCTGGAGAAACCGCTCTGCCCACTGATGCCTTGCTTGTCATTTTGCATTGCGACAGTCGCCTCTGTGACTTTGCACAGGGGCTGTAATCCTCCTTACTTGATTCTGTAATGGAGCTTATCTGTTCTTATATTTACCCAGAGAGGCGAGTGGTTGCTTTACCTACAGGTTTGAACAATGTTTAACCCAGACTGTAACTGTCAGGCGAACGACTTTCTTTTCTTTAGGCTTGGTACTCTGCCACTTTGGCACTGCAGACTTCTGCTCGTGGGAGCGAGATACTGTATCTTTTTTGAATATTTTAGGTTATTTTAGCACTTTTCATATGATAATGCCCAAATGATACATAAATACTAACATCTAAATGTACCTACAAGGCTTGTAATATTAATGGCCCTGCTTTTTCAGGGTGAGACACAGAGAATTTGAAAGTTTTGGCATAGGAAATAAAGAACTCATCAAGCAATATTTGCATGTTCTGGTTAACTTATATCCCACAAGGAATCCTTTGTAAAATCATCTGGTGTTTGCCCCATGGGTTTAATTGAAAATACAGGGATTTTCATCAGTGGTCCGAATCACTGAAGTCAATAGGTCTACTGGTGTGCACGATTAAAGGATGTGCATGCATCACCCTATGCAAGGACAGAAATGCAAATTGTGGGTTTGCCTGTTTTGAGTAGCCCCTACAAAGCACACTCCTTTCCATTCTGCAGGGGAAAAGAAGGAGGTATTGCCTCTGAAATTCATTAAACCATAGATTTTAAGTTTAGGAGTTTGTTACTGTGCAGTCTAATCTTGTGTACAACCAAGGGCATAGGACTTCACTGAATTAATTCTGTTTAAATTAGTGTATCTGTTTTAAAAAACCCTCCCAGTTGTTTTAATTAGATGGCATAAAATGTTTTTTCCTGACTTTGAAAATGAAGGACCCCAAGAAGAACAAGCAAAACAAAATGCTTTAGTAATATTTTTAATTATCTTTGTTCCATTGTTGCAAGTTTTGCTGTTCTAGAGATGTTGGGCAAAACAGTCTTTAACGTGTTGTCTTTATAGGATTGTGGAACCTTCCACATTTTGCGTTAATTAAACGTATAAATCCTACAAACTGTATCCAGGGTAACTGCAAACCAAGAGCCTGATTCTCAGTTTACATTTATGCCCTCTTTCACCGCTCCTGTAATGGGAATGGGCTGTGAAGGTGTGTGTACATCATCCTCACACTTTATCTCCAGCCGTATTATCATCACCTCATTCCTGCGTGATGCTATCTTGTTAACATATAAACAAGCACTTGCAGCTATGGTAAGGCCTGTTAATGCTGCCATAGTAGGACCTTAGCGCAACTGAGAATCAGGCTCTAAAGACACATCTCTTGTTCTGACAATCCAGTTATTTAAAGGAAAGGAGCAGTACTCCTGTTATTTAAAGTACTCCAGTAAAGTACTTAAAGTACTTTAAATACAGAGTAAAGTATTTAAAGTACTCCAGTTATTTAAAGGAAAGGAGCAGTCTTGCTGGCAAGGAGCACAAAGCAAACCAGTAATTCAGAAAATGATAAGAGAAAGAAAAGACAAAACATGGCACACTCCATTAAGTTTTCCTTCTTTATGAGTGGGAAGAACATGGATGTTTTTGTCATGCTGTGTACTGACTTCGATCTAAGAAGTGTAGCCCATGCAAAATAATCATTTTCTTATAAAAGTTGAAGATAGAGTGGAAACAATTTTTTTATTCTTTTTTGTTCACACCACCTTCTTTTATATTCTCTGAAGTAGTATATTGACTAAAGTAGGAACCTTGATATAGGAATGCAGATACCTTGATTAAATTTTGGATCTTACCGGAGATTAAGTTCAGCTTGTAGAGTAGTAACGTAGAGATGCCTGTCATTTAGGAAACCTGCAAAGGCTTGACCCAAAGCCTCGGGAGGGTGTTGCTTTGGTTCAGATCCTGAGTGAGATGAGTGCTGTGCTTTTCTAATCAAGCGGCTGCTGTTGCTGGGCTCAGGGTTACGGTTGTACACTCAGCCCCAGAGGAGCAGCTGCTCTGCTGTAAATTGGGGCTGGTACTGAGGGGGAGTGAGAGACACAGTAAACACGCAGAGTAGCAGTAAATGACAAGAGGATATGATATGTAACATTAACCAGGCTCAGTGTTTGCTTAGGTTGTGGAATGGTCTTTTAAATCAATCTTTTATTATCAGTGGAGCCTTAGCAGTGCACTTAAATGGAGAACAATGCAAGGACACAGAGACTTGGTGCAAAGTGAACATCCTGCTTTCTCTCCTAGCTCTGATTTTACAAGACAAACCATAGATAGATCCAGGTCATAACATTCAGATGTGAACTTTTTCCATGTTTTGCAATGTTTGGAATTGGGCTCTGATTTCATCCCCGTTCATGTCGTAAGGATTCATCTTGCCACTAGTCCTGACATCCTGTATAAATAGGGCTGGCAACGTCATGCAAGGAGTCCTCCTGCTTCTACCCTAACCTTTCTAGCAACAGTGAATTTACCACAATTTTGTTTCATCTCTTCCCTATCCTTCCCCAAAATAAAGATTAAGTTTGTGTCCATTTTCAATTTATTGCCCTCAGATTCCCCTGAACTTCTGTCATTCTTGGACTGCTGTACAAAAGACCCTTTGCATAGGAAAAGTATTTTCTCCTCATTGTGTGACTGCAATTGTAAGCTACAGTGATATCACCTGTTAGTGTTTTCTTGTGTTAAAACTGTAAGTTCCTAAAATTATTTCTTTCTTTCTTTTTTTTGTTTTTTTTTTTTTTTTTAGAAGTTGGACAGTATGTGTGCCTGTTTTCAGAGGTTCACTTGTGGGTTTTTAACATCCTTTAGAAAATGTGGATATTAGAATTGGATAGAGTATTCTGAAAGCAGTCTCCACCAGTGTGAAATCTTACCAAGCTTACCTCACAGACCTGGTTTTGCTCAGTGCACCCTTGTTTCAAGTGTTGTAGTTGTTGGAGTTAAGTGTTTCTAAGTGTTGTTAGATCTTTTTGTCAATATATTATTTGCCTGTTTCTGTAGTTCTATAAATACACAAAAAGAAATTAGATGGAAAGCGTTGTCACAAGTTGGGCGTTAAGGTTTTGTTTTGTAGGAAAGCAATGTTACCAGATCTTTTAACTCCCACCAAGTCAAAACTAATTGCTGGAACGGTTGCTTGAAACTGAACTGAAATCTGAATACTGTCTTTTATATTTTTAGCATTTCAGATTAAGGAAGTACTAATTTTAATCCCACTAATGCTCAGACTTTGCAGAGAAATGTGGTAGCCACGAGTCACTTGCTGTGCATAGGCAGATATGCAAATTCTAAGCAGTGCATTGGCAAATGCTGCCAAGCCCTCACGTGCATCTGTATGCATCTAAATATATGTACGCTTATATATCCTTCAGCACTGGACTATGCTATGGGATGGTAATTATAGACCAGGTCATTCTTGGTAGTAGATTTTTTTGAAGAAGCTCTTGGGAGAACTTTCTTTTCCAAGCCAGTGATGGGGAGAAAGGTTTTAATTTCAACGCGTTATCCAAGGGGTACAACTCTTCAGTGGTGCAGTACGCCCGTCTCCTGGTCCAGCTCTGCATTACTGTCAGCAATGCAGTAATCAAACCGAGCTATGGGATTTTAACCTCTTCATTTCTGGACTGCAAGAGGCAAACAGAGAATCAAATGAGCCCACATTACCAGCTGGAGCTAGGAGTTTCCCCCACTGTGCTAAGAGATGCTAGACTGAATGCTGGTCCATCCAGTGAACACAAGAGAGATTAATTGGAGCTGTTTGGGTTTGCTGCAGAAGGGAAAGCTGTAGGAAATGGATTTACATTGTTCTTCAGAGCAAGGTAGGAAACAGATCTCTAAGTTAAAAAGCCAGCAGGGCTTGTGGATGTATTCTGTCTGGATTCGGAGCGGCGAGAAGCAGAGCCTCCAAAGGAACACTCGGAGATGTAATGTGCAGTTAAACCCACAGCACTGGTAGGACTGGACAATCACTAGTTAAAGCTAGTTAATTATTTAAGAAAAAAATTATGAAGTATAAAATATTCAAACTGCCTGTGCCTGATGCGTGCCATTGCCACAAAGGCACACACACCTGGGTTTTAAATTCTTGCCTGTTTACTACATTTTTTTAAAGTAAGGTATTTTAATACTAATGATGGAATAATACTATTTGTGAAACTTTAATCATAAACAAAATATGGGGGAGAAACTTTGCTATTTGTTTCTTCCAGAGGGGGATATGTCTGCTTTCTTTAAAAAGAAAATCATTTACAACATTTCTTAGCTCTCTCGGAAATGAATAACTTACTAAGTGTTGTGATAATTGTGCAGAGAACCCGTTCCGGTAACACAGTGTAGCTACAAACTGACTGGGAAATTGGTGCCTTGAGTCTGAAATTACATGTTGCAGTTACCAGGCGTCATTTCAGATTAGCTGTACCTGTCTCGTGGGCAGCTCATCAGGAGCCGCACCGGTGAGTCAGAGAGACCTACCATTTTCCTCACTTAGAAGTTGGCCTGGCGTAGAGGGCTTAACTTAGAAACAAAGACGAAATAAAAATCAGGCTGTGCCGAGCTGTTGAGCCCAGAGACAGGGTCTGCTAGAGAAGCAGTTCGTTGGAAACCTCAGCAAAAAATAAAACCTGCCTCCTGCAAAAGCTTGGAGATGGTGTTAGGCAGCTTATATACCCAGTGACAACTCTCGAGTACCTGGCACTCGCCTGAACTTGCTGTCGACATCTGTACACCTGCTCTTAGCAGGCAGAAGGCAACATTTCTCCGACTGTATCTAAAAATGGCATTTCTCACAAAAAAAAAAAAAAAAAAGGCTGTTAGTCACGGTATCTTTGCCAAACTCCATTTACATGCTGGCTGCTTAAAGACCCATCTGCAGCGTCGATCGCCTGACACCAGTTCACTTCCTGTCCTAAATTGCTGAAAAATCCTGGCGCATAAAATGCTGGCGCCGTGGCTTTTCATTGAATCCATGACCTTCTCCTTCCCCACGTCTGCTCTGTGTGCTCTCGGCTTGGCTTCCCGTGGCCCGCCCTTCGGGGTCTCTGTGATAAAGCTGGGTTGGGTGAGACCTCAGGACCTGGCCCCGCAGACATCAAAGCTGGCGTTTTCCAGGTTCTCTCCTTGCAATGGCATATACACTTGTATTTCCACAGTTGTGGTCTGAAGTCCTGACCCCTAATGTGGGGACCATTGCTGGGTGTGCGTGAGCAGTTCAAGTCACCTTGGGGAGCAGGAGTATCTGTATGTCGAAGCACACATTTTGAAAGTGCACTGAGATCCTTCAGGGTATAAGTTTTATAAATGACAGATATTATAAATCCTGACTGCCTGATGGCAGGCACTAGAGTGGAACATTTTGTCATCAGTGCTTATTATCTCAAGATTCTTAATTAGTTTCATTGACAATTTTCTCGCACTTGAATGTTTCAAATGATTAAATATTTCAGTGCTTGTTTGGTGGCAAGTCTCTCCGTTGTGTACAGCAGGACATAATACCGACTCCAGATAGTCGGCGGAGAAGTGGTGTTCGCCATCCCTTTTGCAGCCCCTCGTGGGAGCTGCTCTCTGAGCGCCGAGGTTGGGTCTCATCGCAGCCGGCTGCAGAACAGCGAGGTGGCCGATTTAGGAGTACCAGAAGGGGGAATGATGAAAAAGTCTAGTTTTCCCTCTCAGCTTTGAATGAAGTATTTTTCCTCCGCTGTCTAGTCCACCATTCGGGTGTCCCAGCTGAACGCACAGGAGTCGTTTGCCCGATTCCTGCAGAGAAAGATATTTCAGCTAGATGGCTTTTCCAGATTTAAAGAATTATACCTGGAGGAGGCTGCCTGCAGTTTTCTTTCCGTCTCCTTCACACTTGTGCTGAGGGCAGCGGGTTGCCATGTCACGGCTGCGGATCGGTGAGTCTCCAGTTTGCATTTAACGTGCACGCCTTCAGCTGCTGCCCACCCTCCTGGCCGGGGCGAGGTGTGCCTCCAGCGTCTGCCGGGGCCCACGAGGCCACTTGCGCCCTCCGTGCACACACGCACCCCCGTCAGCAGAGCACAGGGCCTGTTCTAATCCTTTGAAACGCTAACAATAGTTCGCATCCAAGCTAAAACCTGTCCTGAATCACAAGGATTTTCACCACAGCACGTGGCATGTCTAGTTTATATAAAAGAAAAAAGACCAAAACACCAAAACCCTTTAAAATGCCACTTCTCGTAACTATTTACTTAAGCCATAGGCCTGAATGCTGAATGTCTGTTGTAAATTGATGGTGTAAATTCGCTGTTTGCTTCAGCAACAAAGATTTGGCTCTGCCTTGAGACTTGTAAGAAGGGAATGTTTTAAACCTGTGGTTAGGAGATGCAGCACATTCATATCATTTCTTTAATCAGATTACTTTTTCCCCCTTTTTTTTTTTTTAATTTTTTTTAGACTGAGTTGCGGGGTTTTTTTCAGAGCCCTGTTCCTTCAGTGTTCCCCATAGGTGGAATGTAATTAAACTCCACTGGCATCTCCCCCTGCTGGGATTTAGACTAGGGACAGATCTTTAGGAAGCATAAAACAAATACTGTGAAAAAAGAAACCTTGTTAGAAGAGTTGCCAGAGATTGGGCTCTGCTCCATTTACAAGCTGATAGTTTTGAAAATCTGCCCTTTCTCCTTTCGTGAATTGGTTTCTAGAAATTGCTAATTAATCATTTAAACACCGGGGGCAGGGGGGAACCCACGAATCTTTCGCAGCTCTCGCTCTGCTCAGAGGCTGAGAGTTCACATGTCAAGAAGCACTTTCTGCCTCAAGCCCTGGCTTTTGCTTAAAATAATTCGGCCCCTAAGGAAGGAGGGCTCCAACAGCAATGATGGCAAGCGTGATGGACGCTCAAGCCCTCAGCGTGCTGGCGTGATGGTGACCTGTCCCCTGGGAAGTCCCCATCACTGAGGACATGGGGCAGCTCCTTCCCCGGCCGGGTCGGAGCCGGTTCCCCTCCGCCTGGCCCTGAGGGCATGGGTGGCCTTGTGCTGCTCCATGAGGGGCTGCTCCCTGGCAGCTCCTGCGAGGCTATTCCCACGCTTCACCTCAGCTACTTCTGGCTGCAAAAAAATAAAATACGAGACCTGCCTCTCAGTTCTGGGGGTATAAATACGGAATAACCTTGTCAGCTCGGAGGGTTACTGTGCTGTAACTTGGAGGAGAATGTGTCCCCAGGTATTGCTTGACTAATGGCTATCAAAGGCAAAAGTGAAGTGATAGTAGTTTGGGATCAGGTCCTAGTGAGCTAGTGTCTATATTGCAAAACAAACTGTACCGTAACCGGGACTGCCTTTGATGGTCCTCCTGCCTCGGGATTTAAGATGTTCTCTTTGGAAGCAGGAAAAGACCTAATGCTGGGAATGATGTATTTCTCGCCTGCCTGATAGGAGACTGCTTCCACTTTTCTACATACTTGTGCAACAATGAAACGAGAGTCCTTATTTCTTGGCCGGCGAGGTCTGTCGCTGTGGATGGTGGAGCAGAGCTCTCGGCCCGGTGGCGGAGCAGGGCAGCGTGCTGCTCTCCTCGCAGGGCAGCGATTGCAGCTGCTGAGACCCAAGGTGGGTGCAACCTTCCCTCAGCTGGAAACTAAGTTGTCTTGTAATAGCCCTTTGCGAGGCGGTGGTAGGAGAAGCAGTATTAAGAGGTTTTTTTAAAAAAACAGTTGGGGAAAAGCATACAGCATGCAATGCAATGACTAGGAACATTTCTAGCTTGTAGTCCAGTCAAAAGCAGTTTTTAGTGGGTTATGTATTAACCCTATTAATTGGCTTTTTTCCCGCCATCTTTTTATCTATGCCGATTGCTTTAGCATCTGGGTGCCGGCCATACGGGTGATTACCACGCTGCTGTAGTGTAAACGGAGTACAGGTCACCGCAAAGTCCTTGCTCCCCCCTTCTCCCCTCCGTTATCTGTCCCCTCTTCCACGCTCTGTACTTCCTTCTTGCTCGCCTTTGTGGTGTTGGTCTCACCATGGTCCCTCGTCCATGAGGGTGCTGGGCTCTGCCCTGCTCCCTGTTTGGTGAGGGAGCTTTCTTTGTGTCAGTCACGTGTGGCGTCAGAGTGACCATATAGAAATAGGACGTTCCCCTAAGTGTTGTGATCTGAAATCACGCTTGCTCCAGAGGCCACGCATAATTTACAAAAAATAAGTACCCAAGTTCACTATGGAAAAAACAATCCAGCCTGTGCATCTGTTCGCTGCTATTAGGAGTATTAGTTTTCAAGAGCAATCCATTATACTGTGAAGTACCTTACTTTGTTAGACAAACAAGAAAACCCACACTTTTAATCTCCTGAAGCTTTTAATGGCATCACAGGATGCAGGTACTTGAGACACTGATACCTACAGCAGAGGGATGAAATGGCCTTAGCTTCTCCTTACTGCTGGCCTGAAACCAGCAGAAAACCGAGCTGTGCCATTTTAAGAGGATTTTGCCAGCGAGGACAGTTTTTGTAAGCACATCAGGTGCATGCGCTTGGGCAATAACGGCTATAGACAAGAGAGAGGTCTGTGCTTTGAGCGCTCTGAATTTTCTATGGCTGTATATTAAATTCAAAATAGCAGTCTAAAAGCATACCTTCATTGGCAGAGACTGCTGAAGGGGGGAATAATGGTGGGGTGGGAATTAGCTTAGGCTCTGTCACCTCATAAGTGCAGTGGTTTGGGGGCCGGGGAGGCTTCAGCATCGGCTGCTGAAGTATGGCAGGAGAAAGAGCAGCAGCAAGCTGAGGAGCAGGCTGCTCACCTCTCTGTGTAGCCAGAGATAAATTGCTGCAGCAAAATTGCAAGCAGTGTCTTGTAAAAAAAAACAAAAAACCAAAAAACGGAGGGGCTGGTCTAGGGGTTGAGGGAGACAAGGTATTTTTGGGGGCTGTCTGGAGCAGAGTGAGTTTGGGGTGTTCTGACATGTTCCAGCCACAGCAAAAATACGAAATGGGGGCGAGGAGGCTTGCCCACAGCCAGGCATATTATTATATTATAATTGTATTATAACTGGCTATGCTTTATGAATTGTCGCTTCATGTTTATGTACATACTGTTTGTGTGGCATGTACACGGTGCGGGGATGTTTCTGTGCGTGCAAAGTGGTGAAGCTACTGCTTGCTGCCATGCTTCTGCATCTTCTCTAATGATCGCTGTAAATTTGCCTCTTACCTTTTTGAACTATGCAGCCAGCACTGTAATAAAATGCTCTTTGTGAAGAGAATATTGAAGAGAAGAAGGGGAAAAAAAGAGGGCATGGGTGTGCTTAATAAAAAAAGACTCTGCACTATCGCAGGTGCAGTTGATGCTGTTTAGAGCAGTCACTCATGTCGCTCCAAATAAATAGTAATGACTGTTTCCTGTGACTGTGCTGTGAATCATATTCAGTCCATGCAGGGGAGTAGAAAATAAAGCTGCATGCAATCCACACGAGATGATGGCTCTTGTAATATTCAGCAGTTGGGCCTGGTTAGAAGCGTTTCATTATCTCAGAATTAAGAGAGAGCTTCCTGCTGTCGCAAAAGCTTGTTTATTCTTCTGCCTTCCCTCCCCCTCCCTCCGTTCTTTCTTTCTTTAACATATATCCCCTCTCCCTTTCTCCCATCTCTGAAGTGTTGACTTAATGTTTTTGAGCAGAACTGCAAGGTCAAATTAGGGACAGTGGCCCTGGAAGTACATTAGTAGTTTATTGCATGGTTTTTGGCTTCATAGGAGGGCGCCTGAATTTTCTTTTCTCTTTTGCCCTCTGCTTCTTTTCTTAGCTTATACTCAAAATTTGTCAGGAAGAAGCGGAAGAACCCGACCTTCTTTCCCATTTCTCAGTGAACTTCAGAGTTTTCCTCCTTGCCCTTTGCTTGGTCCAAAGTTAATCAGCGGGAGTCTTTCAGTGAAATCCAGTTGCTGTTGCCACCTTAAGTCACGACACAGTTGCCTCTAGCAAACAGCTGCTCTGTGGGTGCAGATCCATTTGTGCTTAAGTTGGATGTTAGAGGTCAGCTAGCAAACAGATAGTAAAACCAGTCAGATTTCCTCCTTGACTGGAGGGCTGAGCCAGAGCTTCTTGCCTAGACCCCTAAGGAGGAGGCCAAGAGCCAGAGCTTGCTTTTCAGGCTCTACCATCTCTGCAGAGTGGCAGCATGGGGCGAGTAAACCCGTGCGAGGCTCACGTGAACCCACATCAAGGGCTCCCTTTGTAGTTGGTGGGGAAGGACGCTTGTAGAGGGAAATGTGTCCTGTCCTAAGGTCTGAATGATCCCCTGCAGACTTTTCTTTCCCTGTGGGCTAGGGAAAAAGGGATCCTAAGGTAGCTGCGTTTCTAACGTAGGTGCCAAAATAAGATGCAGTGAAGCTGCATGTGCCTTGCTGCTTCAGAGGCTGTGGAGGGTGAGACACACACAAGTTCCCAAACTCATTGTATGTGCTATTTAGAATAAGCGTGGATAACGTGTCCCTGTGTGCTGTGCCTTGCTACAGTCAGGATTGCTGGGGCGTCCCACTTGCGTATCAGTCACAGTCAGCAGAAGCACACAGCTGGAAAGCTGAAGGACCATCTCAAGCCAGGTGTGATTCAGGAAGCATCTCATCTCAAGAAGATCTCTAATTCAGGTTTCCACAACTGGATGATCACTTTGATTCCTTACGGGTGAAGGAGGACAAGCTGAGCTGTGCATCCCTTGAAGGTGGCCCTGCTGTGTTTAGTGGCCAGAACATTCAACACTAAATGGGTGCAGCCAGGGCCTTTACGGGGTATCCGATTTCAGCTCGTAGCTGGAGAGATGCAGGGACCTGTGAGATCCTTCCTGGCTCCTCTCCAGTCAAGTTCTGAAACTAGAGGAACTGTACTGCCCTAAGGACACTGCTCAGATGGACAGTGCCCTCCTGGAGGGTGAATCCGTGAATAGTAATGAATTCATTAAACCTCCTAAAGCATCCCTGTTTCAGTAGTGTTTGCCTCAGCAGCAGTCAAGATGGTTAAAAGGCAATTGCAGCCACTGAAATATGTAGCAAAACTATTATCAGAAGATGTCATTTTTCGTAAATGTCAGTACGTAGATTTTTTATGGGGATATGGTGACAGGTAGTGAATAATTTAACATAAATTTACATAATATAGTGCAGCTGTTAATTTATGGCCATATTAGACTACAAGGTTATGTATCTAATGGCTTTTGGTCTCTTCTTTTTTTTTTTTTTTAAAGTTAAAACTTTCCCTAAATTGTCCCACTTTACTCATAATTCATGAGACACCTGTCTTCCCTCCCTTGTGCCGTACAGAAGGCTGTGCATGTCATACCCTTTTTGTAGCCATATGATTCACAGTGAACTCATTCCCATCTCCAACCTCAATCATTTCAATTCAGTGTATCTCTGTTTTTATTCAAAGCAGGCCTGTGAGGGGCAAGAAGTGCTGTTACTACTGATTGACTTGTATTCCTCAAGGCTGAGCTCTTGGACATAGCTACAGACATGCATTGCTTCTCCCTTGTTTGAAAAACTGGAGACGTGCAGCTGAAGCTAACTGCTCGGTAATTCAAGGTCTCCACCTGCCTACCAAAATAGTCAGTGGAGGTGGCTTCAACTCAGTGCTTGGCACCTGCAGTTGAGGATAGATTTTTTCCAAACATTTGTTTGGTGACTTTGCATGGTACAAGTACTTCCCTAAATGCTAGAGAGGTGTCCATGAATCGATCCTTGCAGGACACTAGTACAGAGGTGAGGCTTGAATCTAGAGGGGCTTGTCAGGGCACAAGTGGTGGCAGGGCCTCTCGGAGTGTTTGATCTGTGGAGCAGAGATTATGGACCACGCTGCTGCTTCCAGGCTGGCCTGAAGCTCCATCCTGCTGCTGGTTTGCCCAGATGACATCCAGCTTGTGGGGCAGAGCAGGAAAGGTACGTGCCTAACGGCACTTGATGCCTCTGAAAGTTCTCCCCTTTTAGGCACTTGAATAAGACTCGGGCTTTCAGGACGGCTGTGTGCATCTAGCACACAGTCATACCAGTATGCCCAGCTGTTTGAATCTCAGATGTTTGGCTGCCTCTTGCATGACATCTAGGTGGGAGGTGAGCTCTCCGTGGAAACCTACTGCAGAAATCAAACCCTCTGAACATTCAAGCCTCATCGTACAACGTGCAGCTCGATAGTGAAGAATTGCGATTAGAAGTCAGTGTTCCTAACTAGTGCAGAGGCTCTTCTTGCGAGGCAGGTAAGTTTTCTTACAATTTGTTGGGGATATTAGTTGAAATATTTTTAAAATGTCCAACTATAGCTTTCCTCCCCTCGATGCATCTCCAGATGGACATGAGAAAGCATGGAGTTTGCACCAACGTGTATTTGAATAGGGTTAAATTGTATGCAGTTTTTGCATGTAAGCCTTGGTAAAAGGTAGTTGGAGCAAAGGGTGAATATTTGTCCTTTTGTCCAGGGTGATGGAGTGAGAGGTTTTGTTCTCTGCAGAGAACAGTAATCAGTAGCAATTTTTTTCAGGTGATGTACAATGTGTATAGCTTCACCCCCCCCAGGAGAGTGGCATACGCTCTTTCTTATTTGCAGGCCTGTATAATCCTGGGGGTGGGGAGAAAGAGGGATTGTTCCATTTCACCCTTGTCCCTGCCTTCATCACTGTGTCCCTCCCGAGGCTTTTGGGAATAAGAAAATCCTGTGTGCCTTTGACCTCAGGGACTACGTCCGTTCTGTGTGGAGTCACGAAAGAAGTTGTCTCCTCTGCTAAGGCAGGTAAAGCCCTGAGAGCAGTGTGATCGCTGTTTGCTTTTCTGTACAGCGCTGTGGAAAATGATGGGTGTTTTAAAAAGCAAGTAAGAGAAGTGTAATTATGCTTTACTGTCTCACACCGGAGGGGAGAGCGAAGGAAGCATTTGGTTACATACAATAGGGTAGTTCATGGTCCCTAAAATGAAATATCGTTCCTTTAGTTCCAAAGTCTCCAGCAGACACTGACTTCTTGTCTCTCCTCTTCCAACCTAGAAGAAAGTTGCCTCGTTTTCCCAAGATTCTTCTCCATATGCTTTGTTTCCTCATGAAACATGAAGCATCATGTGCTCTGTTACCCCCCTGAGGCCAAAATGTTACACCCGTGGCTGTACCCCAGGCTCAGTGCAGAGTTAAATCAGCACGATGGAGCCCTGAAGACCTCCTCTTGGAGCTCACCGCAGCGTAACGATGGCAAGCGAATGCCTGTTTGCCTCTCTAAGGAGGTATCTCTATTAAATACTCAGTATGTTCCTAATTTTTCCATCTTGCTGTCCCACCTCTGCTTAAAGCTCATCATCATAGCCAGATAGCAGGGAGAGCTGTGGTTAAACAAGATCTCCCTGCCCCCACCCCCGTCATGCCTGTTGTGTTTCCAAAACTCCTGATTCAATAATATATTAGGTTGATTCATAGAAAAACAGTGGACCAAATGCCGACCTCTCTTCTCATGTTTCTACGGGGCTTCCAGGAATGAAAAGAGTTAGCACACAGACAGGCGATTTCTCTAGCATACCACAGAGCTGTATTTAGTGTGGCCTCAAACCTAGACTGGATTCCCACTGGACACGATACAAATGTTTAATAATTAATGTCTCTCTTTAAAAAATCAGAGGGGGTGGAAATCTGAGGTTGATCTATCCCAGCAGTTCTTAACTGAGAGATGGTAATGGGTTTAAGAAGCTGAAATTCTTCCTACCCTCTAATATTTCTTGTCAGGAACAGTAAACAAGCCCCGCATTTTTGGGACAGTGGTGCTCAGCGTTCCTGGAGCGCTAATTGGAATATTAAGTATAAGACAGCTATGAGTCACTGTGGTTCTTATTCAAGTCAAAAGCATAAATAGCACTTCTCATATACCCATGCTGTGTCAGTCAAAGATACTGCATTTCCTTTCCCCTCTGCCTCTAATAAACATCCGCCGACCTTAAGCTGCTATATACAGGAAACAGCCTGTTGGTTATTGTGTAAAACTGATAAGGTCCCCTGGGATGCTTTATCTGTCTCTGTTGTGTGTATAAATTTAGCTTCAGTCATTGTAGGTTTTGTTCTTTTACCCTTTTTCCTCTCCTCCTTTTTTAATGCCTGCTAAGTAAACATGGCATTGTGGAAAAGGGGGAAAAGTAATTTTTTAGCATAGTAAGATCAACATCCAGAGACTTAAGGATCCATCAAGTCCTTCCGCTTGCATCTTTCTTACAAATAATGGGTTTCTCTGTTTTGAAATCTATACCTGTTATTTGTTGCTGTACCTACCCACACCCCTATTTCATGCAATTGCAAACTGCAGCAGACCAGAGTGCCTGTCACTATGATTTTGCTCTGAGACATGATGGTATTCGCAGCGATACTGTATTCCTGTCTGCGTTTATGGCAGGTTATGGAGCTTTCCCGCTTGGCACAGTGCTGTGAGATGGCAGCCAGAATGATCTTTTAATGCAGCTCTCTCGTGAGGTTGAGTTCTTGAAGCTATAGAGCAATTAACGCTTTTAATACTTCCAGTATTGCTTAAGGCTTTGGTGTTGGGAGGGTGGTGCTGGGTTTTGGGTTTGTTGTTTTGTATTTAAGAGAGTCCTACCTCTCGTTCTTAATTATTGGTACGTGGGCCAAAAATATGGCCAGCGGTGTCTCAAAGGTGGCTCCAGCTTCTGGGTGGAACGTGTGTGGTGCAATACCATTGTTCCTCACTTTTGCCTGTGGTGTGCTCATACTGAAAGCATGTTGGCGAGCTGAAGGATGTGACTGCATGTAGCAATCCTTCCTTACTCTGCAGCCTCTCAGGGGCCATTTGAATTGGGTTGTCCTGAGGTGATTCAAGCTCTTTTTAAGGTTCCCCCACTACCTGCTGTTATCACTCCTCTTCCATTCAGGAGTTGGTGAGCCTGATGCCCTGTGGTCTGTCTTTTGTGTAATTCCTTCTTATGCAGCTCCAAGGTAAGCACCGAGAGGTGTGTTTTATGCTCAGTTTGTAAAAGTATGACTAATTTGGCACAGTGCTGGACAGAGAAGATTCAGGCCAGATATTTTACCAGCTTCTTCTCAAAAGTGGTAGCTGAGCAAGCTAGCTGCCATTTGTCCTGTGGAAGATCCCCTGCAATGTTCTAGCCTAACTCTCACTGTCCCTCGGTGGAAACTGGGCACCTGCATACTGGTTTTGGCTTTCAAAATGTCCTCTTTGGTCTCCTTCTCTGAAGATGGCCGAGTGACTCCCTTTATTGCTGAACAAGCCAGCAGGGTCTTGCTGCTGCTGCTGTAAATACTGTTACGGCTGTGTATGGGGTGTGTTGAGGGCCAGCAATGTACATATTACTCTTGGTTTCATGGCAGAACGTCTATCTCCGCCATGAGTAGCCAACAGCCTACAGGGCAAAAAAAACAAGTGAGGAGCGTTCAAAAGGGCATGCCTTTACCAAGCCCAGACACAGAAAAGATGCGGGATTGGGCCAGCTATGTGTATACTCTGTGTTCGATAGTATGGCTGCTGCATAACCAAGATAATGGGTTTTCTTAGCTTTTGGTTAGCTAAGTAACCTTGGCGCAGACAACAGACAAGTTAATTATCTGAGCATTAACCTTGTTACTCAGGTGAGTTTCAGTTCTCGCTGACTTTTCTGCTTCTGGTGTGGTTTCCATTACTCTTAGCTCACTCAAAGCTAGCTCAACAGGTACATCCACAGTAGTGGCCTTAACTGCAGTATACACTTACTCTAAGAAGCTTGGTGTGGTTTTCAGGACAAAGGAGATGGGATCAAAAAGTCTTAAAAAATTATAAGGTAAAAAAGCTGGAGAACATCCTTTTGGCACCTTGTCCTTGTGTCAGCTTCTCTGGGGCAAAGGCTACACCTCCTTTAATATTGAGAGCCTTGGGATATTTAAGTGGAAGCAGGATCTTCAGGAAAAGGCCAGATAAAGTCTTCACAGCACTGATGCTTCCCAAATTCCCCCAGCCCAAGGTAGTCCTTGCATTTAGGCTTGCAAGACAGTTGTTAGAGATCTTCTATAGTGTTTGGACGAGGAATTTGTCCAAGCTAGCCAGGGGTGAGGATCTCGCTCTGCTTTTTTGTCATGAGTGGTGCATAAAAATGCATTAGCACTTTTTGTCAGTAATGAACTTCTTTGTTCATTAGGTTAATATTGGCTGCTGTCACTAGTAAGTACATTTTAATGAGGAAGAGAGCATTCTGAATTTGTGGAAACCTGGCACTCTTGGGTCTAATTCACAGCTCATTGAAGTCGGTGAACAGATAGACTCCCACTGAATTCAGGTCCCATTCAGAGCTAAGGCAATTTACCCTGGTTGAGGACCTGCCTCTGGTTTCCCCATGTGGCTACTCAAGTGTAAAGTGCAGCTGCCGCTGGCAGGTTTTTTTCTTCCACTTAGAGTTCTGAATCCATCCGGTATTATTTTCAAGGCAACAACACAGCAATTGAAGTTTTGTTCTACCTCCCCAAATTAAACATCATTTACTTACATCATTTACTTCCACTTGCTGGTTTGCTTTCATTTGACCTGCTAACCATGTCACACAGCATTAGCTTTGTAAATGCTGTCACGAACTTGGTTTGAAGGTTTGTGCCAGGTCAGTTGTAATTCCCTGTTTTTCTCTTGCGTGCCAGAACAAGCAGAGAAATGTATATCATGGGTGTGAGCCCAAGTTTGCAAAGCTTTGGTTGTAAGTAAAATGAACATTTAAAATTTAAAGAGTTTTCTGCTAGTAAAATAATTGAACAGGTTCTCGGTTACTGTCATATTTTAAAGCTGCTATTTCACTTGCAAGTTCCTCAAACTTGCTTTGTATCCCTGTTTCTGGTGTTTCTGATTGAAAATATACATTTTTTAAAAACAGACAAACCAGACTTTCACAGTAAATAGCTCTGTGTACAAATTCCACTTGTTGCTTTGTGGAAAAATTACGGATGTGTTTTAAAAAGCTCCTTCTTCATTATTTCCTTCTCTTCTTAAATAACAATTGTACTTATTTTCATACAAGCCCTCTTTTCCTGCACGGTACATTTGAATAATTTACACATCCCTGCTGCATGGGAACCAGAGAGCAAAGCAGACTTCCTGAGGGAATGTTGCTGCAATCCTTATTCCTGTGATTATTGCTACAGTACCGCTGAGAATTTCCACCCTAGATCTGGGTTTTATTGGAGTATACAATGTTCAAAAAACCTAATAGGACATAGATCCTTAAAAGGCTGCAGTGTGTACTTAAACTGACAAAACAATGTGGATTTAAGGTTGTATACTGCCATTAGAGGTGTTGACTCCTTTCCTAATCCAGGAACTGCTGATGGGTATACCATTGGCCTTCAGTGAAACACCACTGAACTGATTAGGACCCTGAATTAAGTACTCGGGTTCCCAGCATCCCCTTTGTGGTACTAGAGCCTGGATGTTTCCTAAGGTCACCGTCAAAGCTTCTGATTATGATCATATAGTCCTCTAGATGCATTTGAGCTGGATGCAGGACAGCAACAGTTGGTCAACCAACCCTTTGGCTGCACCACAGCTTACATTCCCTTCAAATCTGCAAGCCTGAGTAGTTGCCCCCCACACCTGCCTCAGTCAAAATGACCCTATTTAGCATGAAGACATTTTTTAATTTAGTGTAAGACTTCATCATAAAGTAGTAGGGATTTTGGACTGAATGAGTGGAGAGCGATTACCTGAGCAGATCTGCTGTCAGGATCTGAGGGGTTGGTTGCTTGCAGTTGAGGGTGGTGATGAGCAACGGAAGCAGTAACTTCGTCCGGCTCAGATGCACGCACAACGCAGTGTGCCGACGACACAGCCATGTGCTGACCTGCCCGACTTACTACCACAAGGCAGCACTGCCTCCTAAAGCCGCTTCCAGTGGCTTCTGTCGTGCAGTTGCGTGAGCGTGGACTGCTGAAATGAGTCCACTGGCCATTCTGAGTAAAATTCAGAAAGTTAAAGAAATAGCAGGAAGGGAAAATGAAATCTTAAATTTTTGCACTCCTTTCTTAAGAACCCAGGGAGACCCCGCGGGTCACCACAGCACATGCCTTCAGGTGGAAACAGATGCTCGGAGTCTCATTTGAAAGGGCCCGCAGATCCTTCTCCACGCACTGGCAACACATCATGGATCATAGACCGTGTGCCAGGCCTTCATAGCCAACTTGAAACCTCTATTAAAACATCACTAGCTTCAATTATAATGTACGACAGGAAGAAAGAAAGAGAGATCAAGATCTTAAGTCCTGGCAGTAACAGGGCATTTGTTAAATAAAACTCATCTTTAATGATCAAAGCTGTTATTAGTACATGGGTGAGCACAGATATCTTTTTAATGGTTTTCATTTTCACATTAACCTTTTAATAGTGAGTGAAATCTTTCTAAACTATAGAAAGAAATTATATTTTCACAGCTTACCATGTCAGTGGAAGTCATAAAAAGGGGGCCTTTTCCAAGTGCTAATTTTTCTGAAAATTGAATTTCTCAGGACGCTCCCATTAGGTAGTGGTTGAATCTGCCATCACACAATCCAGGGTCACTTCCCCAAAGCCATCAGTTTACACAAGGTTTCCCTCAGATTCCCATAGACAGCTGCTGCAAAGGATTCTTGCTTAACTTCTCCAGGCTCATGTGTTGTTTGGTTGCTCTTTTAGTACAGCCTTGACCTCCAAGGTGTTCAGATAGGAGCGGTGCACATCACAGCTGGGATACATTGTCCTTAAGGGTATTGTATTGTGGCCCTTTCATATGAGTGGATTGAACTTGATTTAGGGGGAGCAGGAGTAGAATGAAAGGGATGTTTCGGTTTCCTAAGGGAAAATGAAGCGAGCTGTATAATCTTAACTGTTTGTTTTAACTCTTGCTGCAGTCTCTGGCTTTCTCTAAAGAAAGTCCTTTGTCTGCTGGCAGTGACTGCAGAGTGGTTTATAGCTTCCCATGCTTTAGCTTTGCGTTGTAAGAGAAGTGGTACATATAGGCAGCGCTGTAGGCAAAGCCTTTTATGTTTTAGTGGGGAGTGTTTTCTCCTTTAAAAATGTCAAGCTTAATACTGTGATGCAAAGGAGCAGGGCCTCCATTAACCCTCCCCAACAAGGAATGATCCCAAGATCCTACTAGTTCTTTATTAGAGAGGTGGGGTTTCCCCATAAGGCATCATTTGTTATATTACTTCCACCTTGTAAATTACATTTTCTTTTTTTTTCTCTTTTTAAATTATGCTCTGGGGAGGAGAGGGAAGGGAAAGGGCAAGGTACGCCTCTGACTTAGGGTTTAGGGGATGGGGGGAAGAAAGGAGCATAGTGAAATCCTTTCCATCCGAATGTAGGGAATAGAGCAGGCTCCATAAGGAGAAAGTATCCTGCAGAGACATGCAGAACAAAAGAATTTTAGGAGAGGTCTTGGATCAACTGCATTAAGATTATTTTTGTCAGCCAGGTTAAGTGCTTTAGGAAACCTATAGCGTTTGCACCTTTATTTTCCATCGAGTTGATCCTTTCTTATATTCTTGTGAGGGATCCTATCTCCCATTGCATTCTTGAATACAGCCAGAAAACCAGTGATGCTTTGTGCTAAAATGATTTGATCCACCTCGGAACTGATTTGCTGTCAGTGATGAAATCTGTGTGGTGATGAATCTGTCATTCCTCCTCCCCTCTCATGAAAACATGCTGAGGTCTTTGAGTTGGTCGAGGACTACTAAGACTGGGGACACTGATTATCAAGCCAAAATGAAGGAATGAATGCCTTAAGAAAGAAAGTGCATATAGCATCTGTAAGCCTGAAAAAATTTCTTAACAGCTTCTTTAGCCAATATCGGAGTCCCTTCATACTTCCTTCTGCAAGCAGAAATGAAAGCAACAGGGCTAAAACCTAGTCAGTGTTTTAGCAACATCTGCCTTCATAAGACGTTTACTTGCATAAACATGGCTGCTTCCTTATGCCCTTCCTGGATACTATTAACATAGCTGTGATACTGTGATGTGATGTCATATAAATCAATACCTATGCATCCATCGTTGATCGATTACACGACGACTGTTAAATATTTATCAGGTATTTTTCAATTGATCCCACAATTTCAGCATCCAGGTTCCTTACAAAGTGTAAATAATCTCGGTGACCTATACAAATACCCAATTAAATTGAATTTTTTACTATTTGTGTCACTGGCTTCAAAGAAGCTACGCTGATTTGCGTCAGTTGACACTCTGGCCCAAAGCCTCAGGCGCAAATCCAGAGGGTTCACAATAGAGAGGGACGTATAGCCCAGAGGCAGAGGGCAACCATCTCTGCTGAGGCAGGTTTTGATTTTAATGTATTAGGAAGGTTTTTCAGATCTTTTAACTACTTTTAACAATCATAGTGTTGAAATCGTGGCATTTAACAGTTGCAACTTCTCCTTATTTATTTCTTCATTGTCATTGAAAATAATGAATACTGGATCTTTAAAATCCTGCTAAGGCAGGTAAATTGTAATTAATCATGAGCCCTTCATCAATAACTAATTATTCAATTACATTAAAGATAATCTTGTTTTCAGTGACTATCAATCATTAAATGAACTATTGTTTATTTCTAATTCCTAACATCAACACTATTAATTCTGTAATTGCAAGTGTCATGAAATGGCCAGAGCATAATAAAACATACATGCCCTATAACCTCCATATTAAATCAGAATGTCATTCTGACAGATACTGTAGCGTTGCAGATAAGTCACCCTCTTTGCAGCCACCTTTTTCCAATTGAAATAGCTGGAATTAAATGAGAAATAAATACTGCCTGTGTCATAGTTAAGCCCGTTTGGAAAGGCCTAAAGAAGCAAACTAATAGTTAGCAGACTGATAATTACAGACGTTTAAAAATAGATACGTAGCTATTTATGCTGTCTGGAGTATTAATAACTTTATTTACAACTGGAATAAAGCTCAGCTGGGAGAGCCAACCCCTATATGACATTTCCTTGTTGCATGTGGGAGCAGAGGTGGCTCTAATATTTTTAACTAGTGGAGATTTCACCAGAAAATTCGGTAGCAGATGTTGTGTCTGTATGCATGCACAAATAAAACGATAGAGGTTTGAGAGAGCATTATTGTGCAAAACAAAAACCGTACGGGTTATTCATTATCCAAACAGTGCAAACAAGATGAGAATATTTTGTTGCAATACACTGGGCAAACAGGGGAAAAGAAAGCTCATTGCCTCGTAAAGGACCTTGTAACTTTTTGCAGCGTGCCATGTTAACACTCTGCCCATGTTGCCATATGCGTGTCTTGACCAGCTTGGAAACGGCCAGGGAAATCCCTGCTGCAGGCTGCTGCACAGGTCCTGCGTCCTTCCCGCGCCGGTGTGTTGTGGTGCCAGGCTGGGTGCTGCCAGGGGCGCCGGCCCCACTCAGCGCAAGGGGGAAATGGGGCTTACAAAGATTTTACTGAAGGTTGTGAAGTTCTGGTGGGGCTGGAGGTAAGAGCCACTCCAGGGTGGGAGTAAGAAAAAGGATGCATTCACACAGGATTAGCAGCATTTAATAATCTGGGGGCTCAGGGGCTGATGCAGGTGAGGCGGACTTTTGGGTCGAGCGGTGGTTGCCCGGGTCTGAGCCCCCCCAGAGCTCAGTGCCAGCTGCTCGGTGCCCACAGCACCAGCCCCAGCAGCGCAGACGAGGCGGCAGGCGTCTGTTCACAGGCTGGTGCCAGTGATCCTTTAATTCCTTTGTGAAACGGAAGTAGGCATTCCCGTCAACGCCTGGCTTTGCTGCTTCAGCAAGGCAAGCTGTTTATGTTATTAAAAGATGGGTATTTGAATTTGCAAAAGCAGTTTTTCCCTGTCTCATTCAATCTTTCTGCTGCAGCAGTTTCGGTCACCGAACAGGGTCTGTGTGCGTTGTTAATAGGCAGTCACGGAGAAGGCTGGGGGAGCAGAAAGGAGAGGAGGGGAAAAGGAAGGGCTAACCCTTTTCCACCCGCAATCCCCATCACCCCAAACGGCCCCACTGTAAACGCAGGCAGCCAGATGCAGCGCAGAGCAGCCCTGTGCTCGCCAAGAGCCAGCCGGGGCCGGCGTGCAGCCCGCTCCCCGTGCTGCTTCCGAGCACCTGCAGGGCTCGTGGTGTTCAAACCCCCCACTTCTATTAGAGGCAGTGGGCCTGCTCAGCAGCAGCGTAACTACTGGCAAAAACAGGGGTGTGAGGCAGTAGCTTCTTGTGTTTATCACGCTGTCGGTCTCCCAGATGAGGTGGTATTCATCATGCTGTTAATGAGGGCTTAATACCAATACGCTGCTGTAGCGGCAGGTGTTGGCCCTGGCCCCTGGGTGCAGAGGGTGCGTTGCCTCTGCATCCACCATCGGGTTTGTATCCGCTCAGATCCTCTGCCGGTGAATGGGCTGAATTAAATGGATGGAGAATGGGCGATGGAGAAAGGCTGCCTGGCGGGGCTGCAGCTATCCCTGGGTTGACCTAGGGACAGTCCTGGAGACTTCAGGCAGGAGGCCCATCACACCTAGCCCTTCCTCCTGGCAGGAGAAAGGTGCCAGCAATGACCTTGAGCAGGAGCCTGCATGCAGCTTTGGCTGCTGGCTCCTGGCAGTCAAACTTTGGTCATATGGCTCCAAGGGGAAGAGGAGAAGATTTCGAGGGGGTGTAAACCCCTGCATTTTGGGTTTCTGGAGTGTGTAAGAAGTCGTGTACCTGTAAAGTTAATGATTGCTGAGACATCCCTTAGCTCTCTTCTCTATCTGTTGCGTGCCACTTTGGTAATGTTGGTGTATCAACGAACAACACGGGCTTTGTTTATTAAATAGATAGAGCAGCATGTAGTTTAACTGCTTAATCAACAGTACTGCTCGTGCAGCTGTAACAAGCTTGTCCTGATAGCTGCACCCTGCTAGAAGGTAAATGGTTAATCCCGAGGAAGAGAGCGAGCTGCACGGCAGAGTGGCAAGTCAAAGAGCAGACCCACCGTGCCATGGCTTAGTTGTAGGACGTAAGAGCTGGAGTGGGTGACAGAGATAACAGCATCTTCAGAGTCAGAAGAAGATGTGGGCCAGCCTTTTTGTGCATGACTGCCCCTCTTACCCTGTGCCAGCTGGCACTCGGATCATCTGCAGAAGCATATGTTTGACCAGCCCTCCTGCCAGGGGAAGGTGGTAGTTTGGGCTGATTTAAGGAGAACAAATCAGTAAAAGAGCACAGTGAGCAATACAATTGTTTCCTTTATCAGTATGGGGCTTTTTTTAGTAAACTCTAAGCTGAAAATATTGTTCCCTTTTGATTCAAATCTGGCGTGCACTCAGACCTGACCTATGGCATAGCGGTCAACATTCACGGTGTTGGGCTTCTCAGAAGGACCATAGGAAACATGCTGAGAGATGTGCTGTTCGTCCTCCTCTGAACGGGGAGGGGAAGGCTGGTTTCTTGTTTGGAGAGTAGATGCTGGCTAACATTACTTGAACTCCTGGTTTCTGACTTTTCATAACTTCTGACTTGCTCTAAGACCACAGCCTGTGGTAAATGGAGCATGCTTATATTTCCCTTAATGGATGTTTGAGATTCTCGGCTGAAGGGCATTAGGGAAGAGAACATATTATTATAATTTTATTATATCTCCTACTTTTTCGTGACATTATGGAAAGTTCATAGTAGTATTTCAGCATCAGCCTACACAAATAGTATTTAGCAGTGGTATTTTCAGTCACGGGTGCCTAAAATTAGGGCCCTAACTCTATATTTAAGCACCTAAATAGATGCCTGAGTTCATTAGAAACACTAACCACGGGCAATCTCCACCAACGTGAATGAGAGCTTTAGATGTTCAGTGCCCTTTAACACCAAAACATTTATTTATGAGTGTTTTCCTAATCTGGCATCTCATATTAAGCATTAAAGTTTGAATATGGTATGTCATCTCTGATTGTGTCATCCTGATTTTGTAATCAGCATCTAACTGCAAAGAAGCAATAACTAAGTGTCAATGCAGTTTATGCAGTTATCAAAGACAGTTGGTGTCTCTTTGGGGCTTGTGCTTAAATCATCCACTCCAGGAAACACAATTCACATGTTTAGCAGTGTTAATGTAAAAAATACTGTGTATTTTTGAATTAAACCAGGCCCTGAAGTGTTTTCTGGATCTAGCGTCACTTATCTTCCCCATCAAGGTGCACAGCAGTGAGCGCGGCCAGGCTGTTATTGCTTTTACTGTATTCTAAACATGCACACGCATACACACACATCTGTATCATCAAAATCTGGCAAAAGTATTTGTTGTTGTCTCTAAGAAGGAGTAATACTCTCCTACAATGTGCAATTTATAGGCACTAGTTTTTGCTGCCTCTTATTATAAAAACAATTCATCTCATTGCAGAATGTGTGCTTAATTATAATTTTCTAATGCCCTTGAGTTTTTTAAAGTCTAATTTATTGCTCAAGTGTACTGTAGCCAATATTATCTGGTGATGAAGCAAGGGAATTAGCTTAAGGAACTCTGATTTTTCTAGCACTGAATTTGTGATCTGTGACCTTACACAAAACATTTTACCTTTTTCATGAGTCAGCTTCCCCATCTGTTTTTTAAAAAAATAGCTGGAGATTACCAGGTGAAAGGTGCCATATTTTTATTTTGTTAAGTGTCAGAGCACTGGATACATTCAGCACATTATTTATAATGTCCAGCTCTGCATTTGAAACACCTCATCATATTTATACTTTTAATTTGGCTTTACTTTTGCTGTTGTTGCTAAACATAAACCACCCACAGATTAAGGACACTGATGTTCATAGTAGTCTAAGTCATACCAGTGATTCAACCTAAACTTAGTGGTATAACCAGTCAGTACTGCCAGTGGTCTTAGGGCTCGATCGCAACAAAGCAGCGTGAGGAGTGAAACCCATTTTTCTCTTGGCATCTGGTTCAGACCAAACCGACGTTAGCCTGCTTGCGCAGGGGCTGAGGCACATGGGCTGCATCCACGTGGTGCGTGGATCTTGTCTGTGCTCTTCATTGGCTCCAAAGACCCTTTATCGGCTATGCCGAGGGAGAAGAAAAGACGAGGATGTTGTGTGTGATGGGAAGAAGAGAGAGAGGTCAGCTTTTTTCTCCAAAGACATGAGCTTTCTCTAGTTTGAGGCAACTTCAAGTAGCCTGCTAACAAATCTGTGCCGCTGCTTCTGTTGCAGAAGGCTGTGGATGTCACGTGAGTGACTGCTTTCAGAGCCACCCCAGGGGCATTTGAGTGAACGTTTCCTCCAACTGTTGACATCTTGGTGGCCTCAGAAAGCTGGCCCCCTGTGGCTCATAATGGGATGTTGGCTGGATGAGATGAAACAGGGCGTTTAAACAAACCACTGTTGTTTTTCAGTTCTTGCTTGCATTCCTGCTTAGCTGTGTATATATCGTATCACATAATGCATCTACATCCTGTGAGGCATATGTAGTTGACAGAAAAATATCTTGAATAGGAGTATGCAAAGAAATTCCAGTATTTTTTAAGCAAAACTGCCCCAAAATCTTTGCCTTGGTGCTGACAGTGCCGAGATGTTTTCTTTCACAGCTACAGTGCGAGTACCATGGGGGAACACTGTGTGCCCCGGGGGTACACATAAACTCCTGACCCTGCTTAAACTGTATGGCACACGACACCGGGCACATGTCAGCAACATTTGTGTGTTTGGCACCACCGTACCAAACCATGTGTTATTAACACATCATTCATATCCAGCCGACCACGGGTCCGGCAATAATGTTGCAATCACTGGTCCCGATCGCTTCCTGCCAAATAACAAACACAGCCTGTCCTCCCTAAAAATAGAGAACTTTCTTGCTGCGGAGTAATCCCAGTGGCAGCACCAGAGCCATACCTCTCTACAGTCTGCTTCAAGTCTTAAAATATTTCTCTTCTACTTTCTTTCTTGCATAAAGCACAGTTTGGGAAATCTATTAGAGTTATTCATTTTGTTTCGGGGAGCGCAGGGGTGCTAGTGTTTTATTAACACAGTAGCTCTGCTCAATGGCAACATCTGGTTTTCAGTGAAGTTTCAGGGGTTTTTTTTACTCCATTTTCCAGCTGTGTTGACTCAAGTCAGAAGGCAGTCAGCCACTTGTGAGAGTGAAGCCTCCAACACTTAAAGAGCTGAGATATTCTTCGAAACTCCTGAATCTTGGAAAATTAGGGCAGAATCTGACAATACCAATTTTTCCTCTGGCGGCTTCCAGCACTCACAGTTCTGGTTCCAGCCAGGACCAGGAAATTAAAAATCACATGGAAACTTTTGCAGTGCTTTCAGGATGGCTGTAGGTTAGATCTGCACGGAGGCAGAAAGTGCAGGAGGGAGACTTAGTTCTCCCAGGTCATTTGTGTGGTGTTGTTCATGTATCCTGAAAGATGATTTACCCTGCTCGAGAAAACGTGTAAGTCAAGAGAATAAAATCTAGGTTGTCTGGAGCAACGAATGAAAATGCAGCTTCGGTGTCAAGGCATTAACAATTCATTAGGCTTACCTGTGTCCCAGCAGTGGGGCCAGCCAAGAGGCAGATACTCTTATAGCTAACACCGGCTGCGTGTCTGATGTGTGTTATAAATCCCATCCCTTGGGGACTTGCGTTAGCCAGGTGTGGGTACGCGCCTGTGGCTTGAGCTCCAACAGAGCAGGGAATGAGTGGCCAGAAGGACGCATAAAACGTGCTCCTCCACGCTGCTCGCCGGCTCGCCGGCTCGCTGCTCCCCGGCGCGGACTGGCCCCCAGCCTTCCCCGGGCTCCAGACCTGTGGCACCCTGCTAAATCTCAGGGAAAGGCCGAGGTACCTGGAAGGCTGTGACCGCTGGCGGGGTAGCTCCCCTGCCACTTCGTCCACCGTGGCTTCTGTCTTCGCCGCCTCCTCTCCATCCCACGGCACCCGCTTTTTATTCAGCTCTCCTGTTTTCTCTCCTTTCACATTATTGAGCTTTCCTCCTCTGGTGGTGTTTTTGCCTCCTCTCTCTCGCCTCTCAGCTCACCACGCTCCTCGTACAGGAGGAAAACAGCAAGCCGTGCGATCCAGCCTTGTAAGCCACGACTAACAGCAGAATGAAAGGCAGAGGAGGGAGGGCAGCTTTAACACTCAGCATCCGAAAATTAAATTTTTGCTTTTTCTGCGGGCGCTTTTGTTAGAGGAGCTCTGGGCTTCTTCCTGTCCCAGTTACCTGACTGAAGCACGGAGCTGTGCTGCCTTGGGATATGGACTTTGAGTCCAGCCTCTACCTCTGCTTTCACTGGCCAAGCCCAGAGGAACTTCATCGATGCAGCAGAAACTTGCCCAGGGTTAAGCTGGTGTAGGTGGCATCCACTGGCCCTGATGCCTCATGTTCACAGTTTCAAGTATGTTGCCCCAACTTTTGCCCTGTTCTCAACCCTCATTTTTTTTCTGAAAAAAAGCCTAGCCAAACCTAGGAAAATCAGTCTGTGGAACAGGAACTGTTGAGTTGTTTTAGGGTTAAGTTACAACTGTGTTGTTTTTTTCCATGCATGGTTTTTCTTCTTTTTTTTTCCTTTCCCAGACTGCTTGAGTCCTAAATTCCCCCTGTAAATCTGCTTTCTGTACCATCAGTTCTCAGAACAATGAACCACTTGATATACCTGATAAGAGTTAACATGAAAACCGAATAAATCATTTGCTACTCCCTTTTCTTTTTTGCTGTAACTGGGTGTTGGTCTATAAAATGAAGGAAGTTACATTGAGCAGGAAGTTTAAAAATGCTTAGACAGATGTCATTAAAAAAAAAAATCAAAATTGGCTTCCTGCCAAGTGACTGTAATTAAAATTATTCTTCTTAGTGAGAAAAAAGCAGATGCAAAGGGAGGTTTCCTGTCTCTCAAAGTAGGAAATATAAATAACTGTTAGTCTCTCCTTTGTGTGTGCATGTGTGCACACATGTGTGTTTGTGTGAGTGTGCATCTTAATGTAGGACTCGGTTGCTTATTTCTGAAGTGGCTTGTGATTGAAAACTTCAGTCAATACCGTGTGGATGGGTGCTTTATTAATCTATCCTTTTTTTGGTCTTGTTTTTAAATTAAATCTTTGTTGAAAATCATGTATATAAATTGCAGTATATAAATTGCCCTTTCTGTAGTATAGATTACTGAAATGGCTGCTTTTACAGAAAAGAACAGTAAATTTCTGTGTACAGTGTTGAAGGGAGAACAGGATGTGGGTGGGTGTACACGTGTATACAGCTATACACATCTACACACATCATATAGCTATAGCTGATAGCTATATTAATTTAGAAACCAATGCAGTTAATGCTGTGCAACTTCCTAGCATACGTGGAAGTATACAACTATAAAACTGCTTCTATCATCATAACTTCTTTTTTCCTGTACAAGCATCTTTAGTTTGATATAATGCCTTTACATTATACTTTAATTTTGTTTTAATTACAAAGGTTTCTCATCTGATATAATTATACAAATTCTAAAACAGTCTATTAGCCAAATTAGGCAAGTCTACCATCAGGGGATGCGCTCTATTGCTCTTTTCTGTCACCACCGTTTAAAAGGGGGCTGATTCCTTTTCTCTCCTATGCATAGATAAGCTAATGACTTACACAGGTTGACGAAATTCTATCAATCCACTGACTGTGTTTTCTTCAGATGTTGCACTGAATTTTGTAGTTTTGTTTCTTTTTAAAAAGATGTTCCTTTTGAGGAATTGCAGACAAGGCATGGGCATGTGTTTCAGTGTGGATCCATGAGAACTGGTAGGCATTGGTGGTGCAATACCAGTGGTGCAATACCAAGGTAGGAGCCTTGGCAGTTGCTAAGGCTCCTACCTGGTGCATTAGTTTGTGTAGAGTGTGTTCCATACACATATCTGGATGGGACATTGTTTGCTGTTTTTAGCAGCCTCACGTTTACACAGGTCAGACGTACCGTGTGGTCCTTCTACCAATGCTCATTTATGAGTTTTAGTTATGGCATATCTGCATTGAGATGTATTATAGCATAGATACAGTTCCTTGGCAAAAGTGTCCTAGTAATACTGTTTCTTCTCCTCACTGTATTGGGATAAATGGGTCCAGTGAAAGGAGTCAGTAAAAGGGTGCTTGTACTGACATGGGTTTTCCTGATTTATTATGCTATCTAATGTTTTTAAGTAGACTATGCTTGAATTTACCTCCACCTGTGAAGTAAGGTTTAGCCCCAGCACCATTCTACCAATCAGTACATACCGCTCTAACATATATCAAATAGCATATCAATACAAATACACGATATACTACACAAATAGCACAGAGCATAGGTGTGTGGGTGCAGGGCCTCAGTTTGATATTAAGCACATGAAATGAGGAGTAGGAGACAGCAGATAAGCCCCCCGGTGTGTTTTGGGGGTGACGACCACAGGCAGGCATACCTCTCCTTTTCCATGAGTGCACTACAATACAGAGGAACAGCTTAATTTTACTGCTGTTTTCTTCAGGACTCCACAACCGCTCAGCTTCTGTTTGTGGGCCGACCAGTCTCAACGCAGTAAGATACCTGCAACAAGAACCACCACTTATATTGATAAACCCTGACTGACCTGAATATCAGAAGCGGGCTGGCATGCTGGTACAGTGTGTACTGACCTTTGTAAACAATTCTTCTGTGATTTTGGCATCTTTGAGTGGTCCTGGAAAAACTTTCCTTGGAACAGATAGCAGAACTCGCTTCTGTATTTTGAGTTGCCAGATTATCTGGCAAGATAGCTGCTAAAAAGAGGTTACGAGAACAGCTGAAAAAGAGCAAGTACGTGCCTGCTGCAATCAATAGAGCAACTGGCACCCACTGAGCCTGAGTAGGGGTGATCGGAAAACATGCAGGAGGAATATGGACATGTACATCCTATGGGTGCTGCAGTGCTGTGAGAGCCAAAGAGAGTTCTTAACTGCTCAGAGAAATATAGAGGGACTAGTCCGAATGGATGAGTAATGTAGGCTTTGGAGATGAGACAAAAGCTATCCCCAAGAATGCTGTTGGAAACTTTAGCAACAGCTAAGCTTATAGCTCTTTCAGAAAATGAAAGAGAAACATTTTAAACTCACAATCCACTTTACAGTGCAGCCCAAGGCCATAGGTAATCCATCTCTGCCAATCCTAGGATGTCCTCAGTAAGCACAAGTTTAAGAACTGCATTGCAACAAACCTCCTTGTGTCCTGAAAAGAGATTCTTGTCTCTGGTGAAATCCAGAGGCCCTATGAAAAGGTAGGGAAGGTCAAATGTACAGCACAAAGCATGAGAAATCCCTTGTTGTTCCTCCAGTCCTGACTCAGTGCTCTTCTGGAGGGCAGTTTGCCTAAATCTAATCCAGTTGGGTTTGCAGTTATGTCTGTTACTGCTAGGAGAAGTCTACCAAATGCCCCTTTTGACCAAATAAGAGGTCCCAGGCAGTCTGCTAGAGACGTTTTATTGCTGCTTCCCAAGCGGGAAGGGGAGCCATGGCAGGATTAAATGGCCACTTCTGTGGCAGCACCCACAGCTCCCAAATTCTTGTCTGATGCCCTAGGCTCCAAATCAGCAAAAGCTTGAACTCTTGCCTTACTTTAAGCTGCTGAGCCATTACACGGAAAAGATCAGACAGTCTCTGCTGTTGGCAGTGATGCCCTCCTCGCATGCAGTAGTGGCGTGGTATGTCTGCACGTGGGGAGATGTGCTGCGAGGGGAAGGGAATGGGGCACTTTTATTTGGGGCAGGTAGAGGGAAGACTGATCTTTCTTCTACTAAGAGTGTCAGAAAATACACCGATGTTTTTCACTCTTGTGCTGCTCTGCTGCAGACATTCTGCGAGCAGAAAAGGAAAGCAATGGGTTTTTTTGTTGGCATTTTGGCAAAGCGTTTTCATGAGCACGGCTGCCCGCTGAAGACATCTGTTTAAGTTCCCAACCCAGGATAACAAGCAGATCTGGGCAAACATTCGGGGCTGCGTTTTTCCAGCAGGTTGCTTACGTTTCGTACACGTGAATCCAAGGACGAGTAACAGATGCCCTGAGCAGGCCTGGCCAGTGCTTTCGGCTGAAATGCGTGTTTCATGTCCGGCACATGGGAAGGAGATTGCATTCCCGAGGAGCTCTTTTGAGGAGTGCTAAGTAAACAATGAATCTCTCCACAATGGAATTTATTCTGAGTGAATTATCAGGGTTAAAAAAATACTCCGTTGCTTTCAGCTCTTATCTTTGTTTACCATATCACCAAGGACAGTGACCTGCCTTTGTGCCCTAATACTGAACTGTCAGCAAGAGGGACAGGAAATGCTGCCTTCTCTATAGGCTCAGCATATAGGCTTAATGAGAAGAATAACATCTTAGCAGCGGTTGTTGGTTTTGCTCATTTCGGTTTATTCTCTTTTGTTGTCTTGCTTCAGCAAACCTAGATAATCTTAGAGAAAGGCCTTTGTGCCAAATTTCTGCACTCTAATTTAGTGACCTTCAGATATTTAAACATTATTAAGACCAAGTCGAGCTGACAAAAGAGCCTATATCCTTTTCAGTTCCCACTGAGCCGAGCACGCTGCATCCTGTCTGGAGCCTGGTCGCGCGCAGCACTCTCTGAACACAAGCCATCTTTCAGCTCGAGCAAGGAGGGAGCTCACCGACACCAGGCAGAGCACCGGCTCTGTCCCTTACTGTGGTGACGCCAGGTTCGTGGGAAGCCCCACCACCCCTGGGTCACCTGATTAATAACTCCCCTTAATAAGAAATGCATGATGGAAAAAATAATCAAATAGGGAAGCACCATCCAGGCTGGAGCAGAGATGCGCTGGTAGCGCCGCACGCGGTGGAGCAGCGTTGCCTTGCCCCGACAGCCTCTCCTCTGGGTTTTGGGGAGCGCAGGACATGAGAGTGGCATGAGCCTGGCTTCTGCACCCTGATGCTGGCTGCAGGAGCCCATCCTCGTATCTGCTCGGGCAGCACTTTTGGCTCCTCTTCCAGAGGTCCCATAGCAGCAGCAGTTTCCCTGCACAGTTCCCTCTTCGTAATTTGAGAGGGCAGAGGTGCAGGGAGGATGCCCATGGATCCCAACTTCTGTTTGGGACCCAAGGGCTTTATACATAGATAAACCTTGAAAGCAGATCCCTTAAACTTCAAACTACAGCTATTTTTTTCCATGCAAAGGTGGGCAAACAGTGAGTTTCTTTGCCTGTTTGTTGCTGGTGTGTGGGTGAGTGTGTAACACCCATTACAACTTTTTTCCCCCAGCAACTGCACATCGTAAAGCAAAGCTTTAATGGTGGGTTGAGTTCACTTCTTTATTTACACAGAAGGAATGTGTAAAATTTCTGTTCTGGTGGTCTGTCCCCAGTGTTGTTGTCCATTCAAGTTGTACCTTTATTTCGTATAATATCAGTATTAACTGCCCAGACATACCTTACCCCCCAAAAAAAGCAGGAGCGTTACTGTTAGTACTGTGTAATGATCAGGCTTTGAACAGGAGCATCATATGCTGCCTGACTCTGAGCATGCCAGGAGTATCCGCACAATCTCATGATTAAGGTTTACCGTTCTTATTAAAAGTGCTGGAGGAGAGGAAGAAACTTTCCCAAGCTCGCTTGGAAAGCTGCGTCAGGACTTGACCTCCTGACTGCGAGCCCCGTGGCTTCGCCACACAACAGCTACTCCCCGCGCTGCTCCTGCCCTCGCAATAATGTGCCTGGAATCTGACCCCGCGTTTCCCGCTGTCACGTTGGTATCAGCTGGAGATAAATGAAGCCTTTTGTTAACTTGTTCCTTGCTTTGCAGGCTGCTTTTCTCTTCTGGTTTAAAGAAGAGGCAGTGGTGATGTGGCACTGAGGCAGAGCTATGTACACACACTCTCTGTCAGCACGGTATTTGTAATATACTGGCCGAAGCGTCTCTTGTGGTAGAGATGAGACAAGACTCCATTATAAGGAACACAAAGGGGATTTTTCTATCAAGTCCACTGGAAGCAGGGAGCAAGCCGTTGTCTTCCCTGGCTCTTCAGCTCCCAGCCTGTGTAGTACCAAGGAGCAAAAGTGGTGACGTGCATATGCAGAACGCAAAAAAAAAAATCTTCCCACACCCTGACCTAGATAAATAGGACTTGGAATGAATTTTCTGACTTCACAGCACCGACACTTTGAATCTTCTGAGATTCAAAGATCGTAATTTTTTTTTAGTCATTTTTATACCATTTCAAATTGATGGATGTGTTACAGAAAATACACATGCATACATGTGTGCGCACATGAAGAGAGGCCAAAAGTACTAATACCAATCTCTCTTACTGTGCCATAATGCGAAATGGGAAGCGAATGTGTTAGGAAAAGCAGTGGGTATGGACAGAAGCGCAAGATGCTCTGGCTCTTCTGAGCTGCATCGCAAATGCCTTGGGAGCTAAGGCAGGGAAAACTGGGAGGTTGCTCTAAGTTACGCTGGCAGAAGGCAGGTCTAAGTATGCAAGAGGTGCAAAAGGGAATCGCATCCACTTGCAGTTTTTCCCAACGTGTTTCGTACAAGAGGTGTAACTCAGGCAGAATATGATCCCAAGTAACCTGCTTTCCATAATCTTTTCCTTCATAATTGATCCAAACCCCTTTTTTTTTAGTGCATCATAGGTATTATATGACTGGGACTACCAAGTTGTTGCATGATGTCATTTAAACTAGAGCAGCAAAGTTGGAAAAGCAGCAACATGCCATTGGCTTTGTGATTATTCTGCTTGTTCACTAGAAAGGATTGTGGGTTTCTATACACACATGGAAAGAAGAAATAATAAGCACCCTTCATCAGTCAGATAGTCTCTATTTATACATCAGGGTAGGTGTGGGAAGCATGAAGTCCTGGTTTTTCTCTGTTTTTTTTCTTGCTGATTTTCATTTTTTACTTTTTAATTAAATTTCTTCATTTAGAGTCACACAGCTGTCTGGGCTTCAGCCATAGATAAGTGGATCTGCGTATGACAGCAGCAACCAAAATTTATCTTTCTTTTCCCTCTCTCCCCCTCACTTCCTCCCTTCCCCACCCCCCTCTAGTACCCAGCAGAAACAAAATGCTATATATAGACTCAGCACAGTTTCCCCCCCAATTACTTTGTCTGCATGTTTCAATTGCGTTCTGTGTCAAGCTTTGCCAAGGTACCAAGTTTGGCATCTTCAAGAGGAGGTTGGATGCTTAACCCCCGAGGCCCCTCATGCAGTCATACTCCCCCCCCCAAAAAAACCCATGTGCTACAAAACCGTGGGCACTCAGAGGGGCAGCTCACGGTTGTGTGATGTTTATTCACGTGAAGTTCCCAGTCTTGTAGACCTTTTTTTTTTTTTTTTTTTTTAAAAAGGTCTGTGTGATTCTAGCTGAGCGCTAGCAGCAGATGGCCAAAGGGCAGGCAGGGATGGCCCATGGTGCTCTGTAAATAGAATATTACCAGCATCCTGCCATCGCACTGCAAGTCTCTGGGTATTTGTTTTGTATTCTCTAAAATCACTCGACACTGAAGTCAGGTGTATAACCAGAATCTCATCTTTCGTTATTAAAACAAAAAACAACCAATAAAAAAAAAAAAGGAAAAAGCTTTCTAGTTGAAAAGGTAAGACTGGAAACATGAATCCCTGTTCAGAAGCCAGAAGGCAAATGAAGTTCAAAATATTATTATTTGTCATAAATCTCATGTGTTTTCCAGCCAATTTCTAAGTATGTTGGGGCCTCGCTCATAATGTTTGAGCGATCGGGGTTGGTAATATTCTGAGTATGCCTAGCTGCTCTTGTGTGCGTGGCAGGGCCTTTAGAGGAAAAGCCTACAGCTGTGCTCCATCTTTGTTCTCTCAGAAAATCCCCCCCCCCCCCCCCAAATTAGCCCATATGTAGGTATCCATAGATCATTGTGCCACAACTCGTGGCAAAAAGGGCAAAGGATACCGTATTTTATTAGCTATTTTATATGGGCAAAATTGCTAGTGAATCCCCTGCAGACCACTATGGTTTATGCACTTTTCTGGCTTAAAAGTGCTCTTTCGTGCTGAATGATTCAGCAAATGTGTCACTTTGTGGGTGCCATCTTCGTGTCTCAGTGGCATCTGGATGAAGTGGCCTCCACGTCAGGGCTGGCTCAAACCCAAGTGGGTACCACCATGTTGGGCAGGTTCTCCTGGGTCTCTACGCTGCACCCCAGAGCTTTTGTGACTGGAGAGAGCAGGACAGAGCTTTGAAAAAGAAGAAGAAAGGATAAAATACTGCGTATTAAAGCAGTGTGGCCATAAGTGAAATGACAGCACAGAGGTGAGGTGTGGGGAATTGTAAAAATAAGGGTCTCCTTGGAAATACGGAGAGGTAAATGAGCGAGGTGGCCAGGCACTGAGACAGGAAAGGGTCAGGTTCAAGAAGCAAAAATATCCTTGAGAAGCAAGAGAGAAAGAACAGCAAATTGGTCTTCACACCAGGATCGTTGTGGGACTGTGAGGTAATAAATAAATAAAGGCCAAAGCAGCTTACTCATAAAGCAGAAGAAATCGTGAGCAATACTTTCCATTTGCCTTCACCGTAAAGTCTTATATCATCCTAAAACATGCTAGAAATGACCTTGTTCGGATTACAAATGAATTCTGTATTTTCTCACTGCTGACCCTGTGACTTCATCCTGCAGTTTTTTGAGTTGTGGGGTTTTTTTCCCCTCACTCCCGTGTGCTCACGAGGGCCAGCGATACAGTACGTGCGGAGGGGCTTCCTACCTGTGGCAGTCCGCAGTGCCCCCCAAATGGCTGCGCTTCCCGGCTCCATCCTCAGCTGGTGCAGATCGGTCCAGTTCCTCTGACTCTGTGATTCAGGTCTGTGCTAAAGGAGACCATGAAAGATGTGGCCTCCTGAATTGCGTGCTGTTCTTTATAATCTCTTCTCCAATATGCATCTCTAAACATCAGAAAGACCCAGGTCTCGGTTTCTCTTCTTGTCTCCTCTTCAGTTTTTGTGGATCAGTTGGACACTGATAATTGCAGAAGAATTCCAGATAAAAAAATTAAATTTTTGTTTTTCCTTCCTGGCATTAAGGACAGGAAGGCTCTCCTGGGGGAGGCCCCGGTGGAGTTTTTCCACTGGCCTTTTTTGATTGGAAACGTTCCCATGATTTGGGTACGGTTTGAGTGTCATTACAGAGGTCCAGTTGGCCCTCAAATAACCTACTGTGCCTATCAGTGTAATCAGGACCAAGTCATTGTGTGAAGTAAATCATAAACAGATGGACAGCCGTGCCATGCTGCTCTACAAAGGGTAGAGGAAAGCAAAGACACAAACCAGTGCCAGAACATGACACCATGATAGCTTCACTAAATCTAAGCGTGAACAGGCTTAGGGAAATTTCTGTGTTCCCAGATGGAGAAGAGATAAAGTAAGGGAAGAAAGGGAAAGAAATCCTTGAATAGGCATCTGCCAGGATTCGTCGCAGACAGCTTTATCTGAATATCTAGAGAGGTTTGTCATAGGATAGTGTCATGGTAGCAGACACCCCTGCTCACAGCCAGCTCCCCACTGAGCTTGGGGTAGTGGGTTTTGGACTGGCATCTAGGTTTTTTGAAAGTTCCTCTTCATGCATTGGAGGGAGAAAACACAAAAGCTGTTTTAAGTGCTATCAAGTTTTTTCACATACCAATTGTAAATTGCTTTGTTGTACCCAAGGCAGTCAGCACTTTCCAGAGGGAGCAGAAGAGGAAAAGGCATTGAATAGCTTTGGTCAGAAAAGAAGTTTTTCCCCTTTCTTTCTCCATTTTTCATATTTTCAGCTAAAATGTGAGAAGTTTCAACAGGAACAGGCTTTTCCCTCATGCCTTGCAGAAAGGACATACGCTAAAATTTGGAGCTAGGACTGGACTTGGCATAAGCCACTTTGCCAGTCAAGAAGTGAAGCAGCAAGTGGGAGTGACACAGAACTGGTACCACTTAGGAAAGTTTGCCAGCGCTGCCTGAATAGGGAGAAAAGGGAGGTGGAGGTCAAGAGTTGCCACGCAGATGGGACGTACCAGTGCTCCTCTGCTCCAAGGCTTCACATGGCTCATCAGTTTTAAATCATATATTAGAAAATTATTTCTCCCCTTGGCTCTGATCCTTCGCTTTGTGGAAAGTAAGGGGAGAAGGGTTAAGATTTTGCCCGTATTAGGCAGGAGGTGCAGGACTCCACAGCAAGGAATGGGAGCTTTGACACCAGAAAAGCTTCTTTCCTTTCTCTACTTTTAGTACCATCAGTTTCTCAAGAACAGGCTGAGCCCTGAGTTATGATTTTGGCAGCTAAAACCAACCAAACAAAGCTCCTTTTTGTTTAAGACGTATTTAAATGCTTTACAACGGACTTCTTTCTTTTTTGGTCATTTTAAGTCTATGCATTTGGAGCAGTATTTGCCGGTTTACTCACAGGAGTCACACTGAGGCTGAAAAAAAAATCAGGCTATTGATGAAGGCTCGAGTTGGTGGGTGCTCGACTCTTAAGGTTGTAAATTGTTGGTCTCAGCCTTCAGCACCTCTGCCGGCCCCTTGTGTACAGGGAGGGAGTATTTACCAGCAGCACCTCACACATGCATTTGGAAGATGACCAACTAATTAATGTTTGCTAAACACTTTGCGAGCCTCAGGGGAAAAGCAACTATAGAAAGGCAAAGTTTTATTATTGTTGTACTGCACCTAATGTACATAAAATGTTTTCAAGGCATCAGGCACTACATAAATGTTGTATGGTATTAAAACTGACCTGCCCTTGTCGGAACAAATAATAATTACGCTGAGTGATGGGAGAATCTTGCAGTTTCTTTGCTGTGAATGTTTGCCTGTTTACTAATTCAGAAAAGGTCTCATCCAGCAACTGCTGAAGCCAATGACTTAAGCAGCCACTGGCTCAAGCCCATATTTAAGTATCTGCAGAAGGGCAAATTACCGAAGTAATTTATGTTGTGTAAAGCTCTGCTCTCCTCCTGGGTTGGACTGTGCGCTCTAGGGCATATTTCCCCAAACTGCATGCCTGGGGCTGAGTCACCTCTCAGTCCATAAGGCTGCCAAGCCTACAAGGCCATAGAGATGAAGAACAACCGAAGAGGACCTCGCTACATAGCCCGTACGATAGCCTCTATTTGCAGCATGAAAATTCATGCTGATGCCTTTTAATATAAACACAACGTGAGGAAATGAACATTTGATTAAACTAAACACACGGGCCTTTTATATGCAAGGCCCTAATTTAAAGCACTGTCACCTCCATACAGGAAATACCAGCTGGAGCGGGAATGATTAAATTAAATCATCTGGCTCTTATGTGATACCATGAATGTCTGCTGAGAGGGGAAAAAACTCCCTCCTCTTTATTCCTGTAGATCTGCAGCAACCACCAAGGGACACTTCTATAGCAGGAAGGATTAAGTCTTGCACGAACTTCAGTGCTTTGGACTGGTGACATGCCCTTCGGACAGACCTGCCCCCATTTTACAATTCTCTTTCTCAGCCTTTTGGGCCTCTGGCAGTCCTTTCTCCTGTTTAATTTCCTCCTTGCCTCCCTCCCACTGGGATCCTTCTCCATTCAGTATTTCTGCCACCCAAGTAGAAATTTCGATTGTGTCAGACAAGTGTAGAAAGAGAGACTTTCAAGCCTCGGTGGGCTGAGGAGAGAGACCTGGGGGGGATTTCCTGGGGGCTGAGTGGTTTTTAAGGAGGCGAGAAACGGGCAGTCTCTGTGCCTCTGATGGGCTTAGCCTGCTACAATGCACGGCCAGGGATTGTATCACATCCTCAAACAGCTGGAGCGAGGCACGCATTGCATGCAGGTAGGGAGCCACCTCTGGAGAGGAGCTCCTCCTTCCCACCAAACCTCAGTAAAAAGAAAAATAGTATAGAGAGGGTACTTGTATATTAAAAGCTGCCTGGCCGGGCACTATCAGCACACTGGGGACCTGCCCCTTCCTTCATGACAGCGGAGTGCCCCTGACACCTCGTCTCACTCCACTTATGTATTCGCTTTTCATTAAGAGCACCCACTTCTCTTGCCATGGGAATCTGGGACTAGGTAGAGTTGACAAATTTACAAAACCGAGATTGAAACAGATTTTTTTTCTCCTTTCTTTTCGTTTGTAGCTTGCCTTGTAAAGGATTTCCTTAGTGATTTTTTTCTCTTTTCCTGCCTTTTTTTTTCCAGATCTTCTACCTGATGGCACTCATTCTGTTCTTGCTGATCACCATGTGTCAGTAGTAATGTAGGTGGAAGAGAATTTCTGACTGTTTTGGTTGCAGCTTTTGTGTTTATCTGTTTGGTTTTAGGACACCGTTCAGTTTCAGGAAGTATTTTTATCGCACAGAAGTTTCCTTGTGCACAGTGATGCTAGGAAGACCTTGTTTTAGCACTCTGAAAGCTACTGGAGGTAGTGCAGGTCTGTCTTCTGTCTGGAGCTGAAGTCTTTGATTCGAAAAGCAAAGTAACATTAAAGAGAGTCGACATTGGTGTAACCTTATACTTTCTGGCTCTTTCCCCAGCACTTTTGGGTACATACTTCGAACTGCATTTTCTTCTCCCTTACACTGATACAACCCCAGGGAGCTGCATGGATATGCACCAAAGTAACGGAGGGAATTTGGCTGCAAGGTCTGCGTGTAATGTGGTTATCAGTGCATATCAGTGCACTGGCCTTTCCCACCCAGCCCAAGTTCAGGGCTGTGAATCGGCACCTGCCTCTGTCTGTGCTCACGCGACTTGCGTGGCGATGGACCCGGCGAGAGGGGAGCGTGAAGGGTGGAGTATAGAGGAGGTGTGAGGGTGAGCGGCAGGTGATTCGAACAAAAAGCTGTAATACTAAATGTATTTGGCACGCATGGTCTTTAGGAGGAGCCGGGGGGAGTTTGTTTGAGATGTCTGAAGCACTGAGTGCTGCTGCAGCTTGGGAAGTGCCTCAATGAGCAACGTAACGCTCCCAAACCCGGTGAGCATCCACCAAGGGTGGAGGTGAGAGCCTGCATGCTGCATTTCCATTTGAATGACAACCCAAGCAGATGAGAGAGGTGGCAGGTAACCCACATGGAATTAAGTAAAGGGAAGGCTTGGGAGTACATATTTTGGGTAGCCTTTGCTTGCTTCTGGGGAGAGAGGCATGAGGGGATGGAGCTGAGGACTTGCTCTAATGTTCATTTCTGAGAGCAAGTGAGAAGGCACAATGCTGCTGGGGAGCCTTTAGTGCTACCAAGGCGTGCTGTAAGGATTCAAGAGGAGAGGTGCTAGGCAGCTCAGGAAGCCTCTTGCTGCTGCATCTTAATCTGGAAATCAGGCTTCTTGTCCTATTTTTTGTTCCTGAACCTTGTTCTCAATTCTGTAGTCAAGAACTGAATATTTTGCTAGAAGATACCCTTCTGTAGGCCTCTGTCACTGGAAATGGCCAACAGACGCTTGGTGATTTTAGGTAGGCTCTTCTCTATCTTAAAGCAGTGTATCTTAAAGCGGCACCTTCTGCCACCTGGGATGAGTGGGACTCAGGAGCTTCAGGGTCCCGTTTTCCCGGCGGCAAGGGCTGGTTCTGCCTGGTGCCATGCCTCAGGGAGACATCTCGCTTGGCAGGTGCGGGCTGGACCGCAGAGAGCAGAGAGAGAGATTTTGCAGTAGGTATCGCATGAGGACTGCCTTAAGCGTTTTTTTTTAGTATTTGGTCCAAGTTCTGAGGATAAAGCCAAGAAATTTTACTTCATCAACTTTGTCCCTATTTCGCTGCCTGACATTGTAGAGAGGCTTTAGTTTGGTGCTTTACAGGTATTCCAGCATGTTGTGGTGGAATTGGTAAAACATAAGGCAAGCTTTCTTTAAGCAAGTTAAAAGACAGGCACCTGTTGAACCACCCCACCCCTTTTTTTCATTGATCTGCACCTTGAGTGCTGTCCTGTCTCTAACCTTTCCTTTCTTGATATGGTTATTAGACAGGTTGTCGAGGGGCAGCCCGAACTTCACAGTATTCTTGCATTTCTTCCCCTTCTCCTAGGCTAAGCGTGGCACACAGGCTCTAGTTCTGTTAGAGGAAGAGCAGCTCATAGTGGTGACCAAAGAGAGGTCAAAACCCCGAGTAGATTCTTTGATCTATCAGCAGCTTTTGATCCATTTGATCAAGAAACATTTTTGACCTGTTTGTGAATCCTAGCGATGGCAATGGTCTGAATAGCTCTTTTGGCAATTCGAAAGGGGGGTGCGTGAGAGTCACTGGGGATGATGCTGGCTTGTTTTTGACCCACCGCCTCCTATCCTGTTGCTACCCAAAGTCCCCACATTTTGGGGGAGAGCCAATGTGGGCTGTGTAGCTATGCATACACAGAGAACTCATGGATCTGCATCTGCAGTTAAGCAGGTCTGCACGTCATCTCTCTGACATGGGCTTTGTCACAGTCACACCTGCCCATGAGGCATTTGATTTGGATTGCAATTTCTCAGAAACCGCAGCCGGTTCAGTCTCAGGCCATGACTCAGCAGCGCTAGTTATGAGGAATGTGGTCTCTGCAGCCTTCGCTGCTTCCAAATCAATTTCAGGTGCACGTCACACTCTGTCAGCTACACAAAATTTTCTCTGATTTTTTTTCGTTTCTGGCTGCTGAGCACCACCAGACCGTGACCAATAGGATAAGTGGAAATCTTTTATTCACTGAGGTGTACCTGGATTACCATTCCCAAAACAGAGGTGGTAGAGGAGGATCTGTGCCTCAGTCGGCAGCTACTTTGGGGAAAAGTTAGTATCTTGTCTCAGACTGTCGCTGGAGATGGGTTCATGCTGGACGTTGTATGGAAGCAACTGAGGTGCAGGCATATGTTCCCTTCTGCTGACTTGGCTGTGGTGATGCTAACCACAGCCAGCAAAGAGGAGCGAGCAACTGGGAACAGGAACATCTCAAACTGCAGCAGAAAGATTGGCGAGACCTCTCCTGTCAGCACTTGGATTCCCTTGGTGTTCACTGAGGAATTAAAAGTTAACTGAGGGTGGTGGCAAAAAATAGGTTTGCCTGCCTAGAAAACGCTAAAGCCAATACTGAAAAGCAGAGGTGGATCTGAAGGCAGACATCTCTCTTGGAATTTATATGGGGATTAAAACACGTATCATCCTTGTAGCACATAGGCAATTTTATAATCACTGCTGCTATTTCATTTCAGGGTACTCTGTGGGGTGAAGAATTAATTTCCCACCTTTTTCTAAGGAATAGAGGCCTGGGATTTGCTGTTAGTCATAAAGGAGAGTTTGTGGCCAAACTAGATGCTTTCTGGACCTCTGAACTGATTGAACAGTCTGGGATGGGTCAGGGTGTACCACCACACCTCCAGAAATCAAACCGGGGAAACATGCACGCAGAGAAATGCCACAAGATGTTACATGGCCATTTCACTTCCACGTCAACAGGAGAAGACACTACAAGGCTGTGCAAGGCATAAGACAAACTGCTGTGCAAAGCAGTGGCTGCAAAATTAAAATATAGGATGTTTTATTACATGCAATGTGGTGCCTCCTTTCCCCCCCACACCTCTACTTGTTACAGAAAGGAATCTGTTTCTTAATGAAAAAACACCCAATCCTGAGTAAGAGGCATTGTAGACATATTTTTTGCAAGGGGTTAAAGCAGCATCTTTGCACAACACCACCCCCCACCCCAGCAAACCTGCCAGCAGTTGAAAGATATAAATAGGGACATTTAGGGAGAAAAGCATAGTTAAGTTACTTTGAAATGTGCTTGGCTAAAGGAATATTTTGAAGAGAGGGAGTGGAAAAACAAACGGAAAATATTTTCTTTGAAAGGGAAAAAAAAGCAGCAAACTGTCCTTCCTAAATAGAGATACTTGGCTGGTGTGTACTTTACGCAGCCCTGGGTCAGACCTTGCAAACAACTACTAAATTAGGTCCAGCTACTTTGATGCTGAAAGCATGGAAGTGCCAATAATTAAGTTGCATCAGCTGTAGGAAATGACTGATGTGTCTGCCACGCTCATGATAGCGGAGTTCACCGTGCTGCCATTTGACCGACCCCTTTTTCTTTATGTAAGCAAAAGGAATTTTCTTCTAAGGTAAATCAGCTAGTTTTGCACCTTTGTTTTGTTTTCTGAACTGCTAATCCCCTGAAGGTATAGAATCTATTTGAAAGAGCAAATCAAAGCTCCCATAATTTAGTGTTATATTATTTGTTGATGTATGGTTTGATTTAGTGGCTACTTATTATATCAGGTTACCATATAATTATCTTAATTATTGACTCCAGAAGTAAGTAGAGGGATTATGAGAGAGACAGGAAGGCCCAGTGGAAAGAGCATGGCTCAGAGAATCAAACACATCACGGTGTGCTCTTGGCTCCACCACTCATTTATTCTGAGCCTGAACTCTTCCCTCAGCCAGCCCGGCCATGAAGTCACGAGGGATTGCAGGGACAGGACTCAGATACTGATCCAGTATTCAGAGAGATGCAGGAGAGCGGTATAAAAAGGACAGAGGAAAGTTCTGAAAGAGAGATGTAAAATTAGCAGGAAACAAAATTAATACAGGCCACAGCATGCATTCGCATCAAAGCGTGGAGCACCTACATGGTCATGGAGAAGGGTAGTTTTGCCACGAAGGCCTGAAATTTGAGTCTGATCACAGTTCATTTCCAGCCTCTGCTACTGATTTCCCATGCAAAATCAGGTAGTCCTTGGATCCTTTTCTGCTAAACGAGGATGATAAAAAAAAGCCTCCTCCTGTCTTTGGTTTTAGCTATTCAAATTATTGGAGCACAGCTCCTTGCACAGCCTTCAGCCATGGTTCTCGTGACATTGCTGCCATTTGTGGCTTTTAGTCTCCTAGTCCTCTGTCTGATAACCATCGACCAAAGCCAAAGGTTTGAGTTAGTAGGCACCACTGCAGTATAAAAGCAACACTGAAAGGCTGTCAGTGCAGTCTGTGCTTCCTGTATTGATAATATTTGACATATACTGACAAAATACTTCATCTATTGACGAGCTGAGTTGCATCTTTTTCCCTAAGAGAGGAGCAGGCACACTGGTTCTGCTCAGCCTGTGCAAATTACTTTCTCTGGTTTTGCTTTTCTTTCCTGAGCCAAAAAATGGGGATAATAGAATGTATCTATTTCCTTCCTAGAAAAGATCAGTTAATGTGAAATGGTGCATGGTGGCTTAGTACTGAATAAGTGGGATACCCTAATCCAGCAAGGTATCCTCATTCTATTGTACGCCTTTTCTGCATACCATCTGGAGTTGTTCTCTGCTTAGTATTTTCAGTATGTACCATATGTTTTTGCATGAAAATTCAATAAAATATGCATTATACATGAAAAGTGCTGTAGTAAATAAAGGAAGGATGGAATCCAGTCCCCTTTGTGAGCGGCAGGGGCCCCAAATCTTCATAAAAGGTTTAGTCTAGTCTGACGTCTGTGCTTTTCTCCAATTTACTCTGTGTCAGTCTTTAGGAGATGCTCTAATTTAAAACAAAACTCTGCTTTCCTGACGAGGTTATTAGATGTACTTTGGCTGCCCTCTGCTGAGAGCACTGAATAAGACAGGGAAAATGTCCTTTTTCCAAGGAAGGTAACAGTGGGAGAAATTCTCTGTTCATCCATGCACTGAGTCCTGTCACTGCTGCTGGTGGTCGTCCGCGGTTTGGTGTCTCTCGCTGTCAGAGGGCAAAGTCTTCTGAGCTACAGCCCTGTTTGGATTTTAGTGCCCACCACTCGTTGTCAAGGGCCAGGTGGTTTTGTAGCCTTATGAAAATGTGGGCTCGGGCATTGCCCGCCGGGCAAAATTAAGGAACATTACACAAGAGGTGGCCATGGGAGGAAACAGGCTTCTCTCCCCAGGCCTGGGACTATTGCAATCCTGCCAGCTGAGATTTGAGCTGTACCTCAGCCCCCCTCTACTCGGCAGAGCCATCGCTACTGCGTGCCGTTCCTTATCGGGGTGCCGGTTTCTTCCAGTGCCGCCTCCCCCCCCCCCCCCCCGCAAGCATCACAGCACTAGCACTTTGCTTTATTTCTATAACTGGGAAAGGGCAAAGGGTTTGCTCCAACATCAACAAGAATAACTGAAGGACTTGCTGTTTCTTGTGAACAAAGTGCCCCTGGTCTGCCATGCCCTCGTCTTTGGGAAGAAACAAGGGTCTTGTGCAGATTTTAGTGCATGTATAAAACAATAACTCTGTTGTAGCTATTAATGCTCTCTGTAATGCCCTGTTTTTAATACTTCCTAGCAAGTTGATTTATTATTATATCTTCAGCTGGGCTGCGCACCAAAGCATTTTGATGATGAAAGGAATGTTATACACACATTTAATTACTGCCCACATTTTTGTATAATTTTATCATTTACTGTTTTAGATGAGACATCGAGTTCTTCTACAGGAAAAATGCCCAGTAAAAAATAGATTATTTAAAAGCTAATCTGAGATGAGTTTGGCACTTAAATGTGAGAAAATGTAATTGTTCCTTTCTTCCTGCCTTTTCAGATGGTCCCTGATTACCAAAATGTACAAGAACTCCCTTATCTGGACATGGTGATTGCAGAGACATTGCGGATGTACCCACCTGCATTCAGGTATCTTTTTTTTTTTTTCCCCTTTCTGATTCCACACGGTAGATCCTTAGCTCTATAAAATGGAAATCTGCTGTTGGAAGACCAATGTGCCCTTGGTCCCTGTGCCAACATCAATACTGCTTGTGCATTTGAAATATATAATGTGGCCTATTGAAGGAAAACTGGCTAATACTGGTATTTCTAAAGAAGTTTTATACAACAGATTGGCCAAGATTGCTTCCTCACCGTTCTTCACATCCCCCAAGGTTACAGGATGGAGCCATTTTGCAGCAGGACTGGCCTTAGAAAGCCAGACGATGCTGGTTCTGTATGCCTCAGGCTTCAGGGATACAGAGCAAAGACCTGCCCTAGCCTGCTGGTCATTAAGGCCCTGATCTGTGAAAGGGTTGCACGTTCAGAAAGCTGTATTTTACGTGTCTGTTTAACTTGGACCCCTACCATTTTGCACTTAGTACTGTGTTATACTAATATAGCTAAGCTAATGGCTACATCCATTAAATTTTGAAAGTTTTTTGAAAGTTTGTGTGACAGAAAATTAGTCTGTCACACAAGACTAATTTTACTAAGTTATATTGATGAACTGAAAACAAGGGGCAAAGAAATTAGAAAACTGTTTGACTGTCAGATTTCCAAGTTATCACAAGCATAAATGCCAATGTTAAGAACGGAACTTTTCAAAGTGGCCAGCCAGTTGTACTGCTTCTCGTGAAGCTGGGGGAAAAATTCAGATGACTGGAAAGGAGCCAAAGCTGAACTTGCTATGAGAGCCTTTGAAAAATTTACCCCACAATTGCAAGCACCTTAAAATAAAAAAGCTCAAAATCATATTCTCTTTTATATGTTCACAAAGATCAGAAGTCAAGGTTTTTCCATGGACATCTGCAAGATTGTTCAGAGACTAAATGTCAAAGGTACTTGCTCCTGGATGAGATGACTGGGCTTTACTATGTTATACATGGTATACAAGTGGAAATTGTTTTGCCAGTTAAAGCATCAGGGGTCTCTGATTTTCAGCTGAAACACTGGGAAACATTCAATGTTTGTCAGATGGGAAACAGAAAGAGAATGGAGCAAAGTTGTTCTGAAGTTTCGGTTGGCGTTGTCGGTGGTGTTTATTGATCTGGCTTTTACTCTGATGGATGTGGAATGGATAGGACAGCCCAGTGCCTCGGAAAGATGCTAATTGCCTATGACAAGGATAATGCTGAGTTAGAGGAAAATTCAGTAGCAGCCAAGCTTGTTATAAAATGAGTTGGTTTTTTTTTAAAAATGAACTTACTAGCCAGAGAACTTTCTTCCCCAGAACTCATGTTTCCGCTGTCACCAAATTCATGTAAAATGAGAAGGATGGCTTGTCAATGTGTTTTTTAGCATGCCAGTGTTTTGTTCCAGGTTTGGAGCCTCTGTTATTTATTTATCTATGAGAAAGGGAGAGATGGGTGACAGCAAGGAAAGAATGTGTTCCTGTAATGATACCAGACTGACAGCCCTGAAACTGAAATCTTTGTTCAACTTTTTAGGCGGAGCGCGGGAGCAGCCAAGGGAGCTCCTGCACGGTGTCTTGTCCCTGTGCTCCCAGCTGGTGCCGGGGAGTAGCTCCCAGGCTGAGATAGCAGGGCACCCGCCTGGGTCTGGGCTGGTTTGGGGTCTGTAGCGACCACCCAAGCGCCAAAAGATCTAGATCAGGATCTGCCACCGCACATGCACGCCCACACACCATTTTTCACAAGGTTTACAGACCCAAGCTTGGCTTTGGGAGGCGGCTTTTCTCAGTCTTCTTGTCACGATGAGGTTCCTAAGGACAGTCCTACTCTGTCACCTGTCACCACAGGGTGGGAGGAAACTAGAGAGTTTTGTTGCTAACGTCATGCCTATCTTTGATGAGTGTATGTGAAATGCAGTTTTTCCAAGGCTTGTGAATTGGTTGTATTTTTGTAGCAGCAGCAGAACACTTAGCCCTAATATTAAAACCTTTTGCTAAGTTTCAGGTGCTGTCCCAACGTGGGGGAGCTTCTCAAATAAACAAACTCAAAACTACATTAGATACAATTTTTTCCTGAAAGCAAACCAGCATACTCTTTCTGCCTGTTATTAGAGATGACTGACACACACATTTCATCTGCAGTTTTCATAAAAAATGAGTCTAAAACCAACGTTAGCAGCAAAACTGCAGTTTAATAGTTAAAGTTTTGGAAAACCGTAAGCAACCAGAAATGCTTTACTGTGAAAAGGGCAAAAGTTAGCCAGCTGGGTTGGAGCTGTGTGCTTCTAGGTGGAGATGATTGCAACCTGAGAAGACATTAGCATCAGCAACGGTTGCTGTATTTATCTTCTGGGAAAGTGTTGCTCCCGAAATTGCGGGGTCAGTCCAGCTGAAGAGATTGACTTTTATGGTTCCCTCCTGCTGTGTTTTTACCTTTATTAATCATCTGGGATACATGATACTTACTGTTGCAGGTTCACTCGGGAAGCAGCTAAAGACTGTGTAGTGCTGGGGCAGCGTATTCCAGCTGGAGCTGTCATTGAAACCGCAGTTGGACATCTCCACCACAACCCTGAGTTCTGGCCAGAGCCCGAGAAGTTCATTCCTGAGAGGTACGTAAAGTAGAGCTTTCCATTCTTAGGTTGAGTCCTTATTTGGGCCTGTTTAGATCAAAGGCCTGCCTTAAATGCTGTTTCATGTGTTAGGCTGGGCACAGGACTCCAGCCTGTTCAGTGGAGACACCAGATCCTGCTGCTCCTTCACAGCCACAGTCACCCGCTATTCACCCGAAGCAGTATTTCCACCAAGAGGAGCACAGTTTAATTTAGATCATAAAATATGTTATTTCTACCAAATTAGACAAATATGCTATTTCTACCAAATTAGGCGCATCCCACAGAAGGTGCAAGGTCTGGTCAAAGTTGAAATGTGGTGCAGGTTTTCAGACCTGTTTCCAAATCAGATGGTGTAAATAGTGTCACCGCTGGATGCAGAAATTCTGCAGTGAGGTAGCGTATTCACTGGCATGGAGCTACCCAGGAAACCCATCCAGCTCCTGGCTGGTTTAGAGCAGCCTTTTCACCTGAGATGCTGTAACAGTGTGGGTACACTGTGAGTGGGGAACCTGTCCCATCTCCCACTGGGAATTTGCTCTCTGTCCATAAGTTAGGATCCTGGGTTCTTAGCTCTGCTTGGCAAGACATATTTTCACATGGAGCATTTATTCTCTTCAACTGGGGGAGGCACTGTCAAGTTGTGTTTATGTACCCTGCCCTATCTTACAGATGCTGAGTTGAGCTTACGGGGAGAGTTTCAGCTGATGCAGTGCTATCTGGAAGCACAATTTTGTTTTGTGGGCAGCTATATTTTAAGTTGTGCTGTGGGCAGCTGCATTTTAAGCTACCACTACGTTGAAAAGTCTGCTAAGAAAAAAAGTGCATGCTCCATAAACAACCTGGTGTGATGCAGGCAGCCCAGAACCATCTTTCTCAGCAGGACAACACGTGTATGGTGTAGGTGGGTTTGCCCAATGCTCCTTCTGGAGCAAATCTAGGCATATGCTCTATCAGGCAACTTAGGCCATGAAGAGCAATGTCAGGGTTAGAGAGGCCCAGAGCTCTTGTTGGGGAGGAATCTTAGCAATAAATGAAAGTCGGGGAAGGGGGGGTAGCAATGCTTCTCTAGAAATGCTGTCTTAAGTGTTTATTCACCACCTTAACAGTAGTATGAAAGCACATTACGGGGTAAAATGGATAGTGGGGGCTGCAGTCCCTTTGACTCATACAGTGCTGGTTGTAATGTATCTGAGATGAATTCCCTTTTGAAATTTCCCTGAGGAATGAAGCATAATTACTAACACTCTCCCCAGCTTGTATCAGTTGGTAATGTTAGTGAGAATTATAAAATAAGAGCTTAACAAAAAATAAATTAATTCAGCTGCAGCCTTTTTTCCCCCTAATATTTCGTTTTGAAATCTGCCTCAGGAATAATACAAGGGAGACTTTAAATTTACCAGAACAATATATGGGGGTGAGCAAGGCAAGAATTGCATTAACCTGTTTGCATGGGATATGCAACAGTGCTCAGGACATGAGTTAATGGTCCTTCAATCTCAAATTATGGGGTTCTATAGTACTTTCTGCAGTAGTATCCCAATTTTATTTAGGATATCTAAGCATGGGGATGGTGTTAGTGGAAATAATACACAATATTATTTTTTTACAAACCTCAAAAGGAGAGGGATTGTATATAATAGCCTGTATTACCTCTCATCTCTTTCTACCCTGCATGAGTTCTCTGGGCCTTAGCAATCTGAAGTTCTTGCAAACTGTATCAAACAGATGAGAGATTTTCAGGGATGACGCTATACATGAAGGACAGAACTTTTATCCACATACAGAACTGGAAAAGCAGTTCTGTACTACCAGAACAGCTCCAAATACCTTATGACATGGGAGGACTATGTAGATTTCCAGCGTAATGTCACCGCTGTAAAGGTTTGCTTATTTTAAGGAACCACTCTGATCAGTGACTCAGCACAGGCCAGGATGAGCCTCACCTTGTTGATTATGCATTGGCCCTCATAACTTGTACTGACTCATACTCTGTACTCTTGTCTGTACATACTCTGTCCAGTATACATCCATCTTTGCAGTTGTTGGCGAAGAGATTTTACTTTTTTCCCTTTGGTCTGCTGTTCAAATAGGAATTTTTTTCCTTCCTTGTGAGAAAAAAAAAAAAAAGCCTCATTTGTAATGGGTTGATCGAGTATTTTAAAGCTAGCTAGTTGATGCAGATCTGCATAAAGACTGCCACATTAATCAGTCTTTCCAATTGGGCTGAGGTACTTCAGCTCTAAGAACAGAGATGTCTGCAGTTTCAATGTTTCCCAACTGGAACCTGGTCTCTTTGAGCCAAGAGCAGAAAGAAAGGCTGTACTAAATTGTAATAGCTGTCTTCCATGGCCTGTCCAATCCCATGAGATTTCATGTCCCCTTGCAAGCTTCAAAGAGAAATTCCCGTTGATCTGCTTCTGTTTTGCACAGCAGGGAAGCGCTGTTGCTAATTCTAGTTAGTTCACATTGCAGCCCATTAGTTTCCTCTTAGCTGTAATCTCTCCCTCATACATGCAAAGGTCTACACAGCTAGCATGTCTGCACCTGAAGTTACCATTCTTCTGAGCATGGTCATTGAATGAAGGCAATTCATTAAAGATAGATTGGAAGCAATACTAACGTCTGTCTGTCCTCTCCTGGAATCACCAGCTGACAAAGGCTGATGGCCGTAAGTCAATTATCTGTTTACTTAAGGGCATCAGCCCCATCAGGACATAATCTGTCAATAGTCCCATTGACCTGTTCATTAAGACTAACTGAAATAACCACCTTTTGAGATGTAAATGAAAAACATGCAATCAGGAGCAAAAAGCATTTCATGAACCAGTCTCCATCTCTGCACCTTCTAGGTTTACAGAGGAGGCCAAGAAGGAACGACATCCCTTTGCATACCTGCCCTTTGGGGCAGGACCCCGTGGCTGCATTGGCATGAAGATGGGTTTGCTGGAGACAAAAATTACTCTGCTGAGGATTTTGCAGAAGTTTCAGTTTAAGGCCTGCCCAGAGACTGAGGTTTGTACATGCAGAGGCTTGAAGGCCACACTTGTCAGCTTCAGTGAGTTGGCAGTGAGTGTGTCCTAGACAGGACGGCTTACTCTGTGACTTTCTCTTCATTTGAGAAAATTGCTAGAGCCACTTCCATAACAAGGAGCAATAAGAGGCCTGGACTGCATGTTTTAATCAAAAATGTGATTTAACCTTTATGATTTTTCCAACAAAACAAACAGTTACACACCCCTGCCTTAGTGGAGAGCAGTTGCAGGAACACCGCAGTCAAAATGTCTTGATTTATACAGGGTGAGAATGGGTGTACGTCTTTCATGGGATCTCAACATTTTAGTATATGCCTATTGCTATATATATATTGCACCTGGCACTTACTCAGCAGCTCTAGAGTTTACAGAGTTAATTTCTCTCTGTTCAGATCTACAATATACCTGGGCAACCACTGCTTCAGCCTCTGGCTATAAATTCTATTTAATATTATACTACCACAGCTGACTGTAAAACAAGTACTTTACAGCTTCCATAGTAATCCTGGTATGAATTGGCCCCCCAGCAAAAATGTCTGTCTGTATGTGGGGGTGTTTTACACACATAAACAAATACATACAACTGTACATAAGATGCTCTTTTTTCTTTCAGATTCCTTTGCAGCTGAAATCAAAAGCCACACTTGGACCAAAAAATGGAGTCTACATTATGCTAGAGTCTCGGTAAAAGAAGATACACATCCTGAAACCTCCTGGGATGGCAGCCCTTCTTCAGTGACTCACTGGGTATAATTATTTTTCAAAACCCCAAAGACAGGTAGGAGCCTAAGTCCCACTGATGGTCAGTAGGTGCTGCCTCACTGCCCTCCTGTGGGAGATCCTCCAGTCATTTCTTAAAAAGAGATGTTGGCTCCACAGTCATTTGGTGGTTTTCAATTTGCTGTGAATAGTGTCTGTAAAGAAGCATCCCACTGTCACTTGCTTTTCTACATTACACTTCCTTTCACTCATCTTTGAGAATATTTTTTTCATGCTCGAGTTCGATGAATGGAGCAGGTGTTAAGTGTACACTAGATTTACAGTAGATTTTAATTACAATTCATATCTCACACATCCTTCTCATGCGCTCTAAGTCCCCACTCTGGAAAAAGCCCAAGAGGCACCACAGTTGTAGCAGAAGACCTGGGATCCAGTACTTTTTATCCTGATTTTATCCTGAACTCTGCTAAAAATCAAAGCGGAGTCTCCTGCACAATGCTTAATCTCTCCTGTGTCTGTAAAGTGGAAGGAGTTGCACCTTCTTCATGCTTTTGAAGTGATCTGAAATTCGCTTAGATTAACAATTTGCACTTGGCACGTTGCATCAACATGATTGAAGAGGAGTGAAGAATTCCCCCGTTTACCAGTTAAGTTCCAGTAGCTGAGACCAAAGAAAGGAGGTGGCAGCTGTTTGCTGGTTATTGAACTGCTGTTGGAAAGGTGGAGAAAAGAAGATACAAATTTCATGAAAGCAAGAAGACTGGAGGAAATTTAAGGGTATTCAGAAGGTGTTGGTACATCTGCTTCACTGCTTTGAGGCTTTTCCTTTCCAAGCATTGCAGTTGGCACCATCATTGTCTAGCTCATTGACTGAAGGAAATTAAGAGCGCTGCATGCACTAAAGCCAATGGCAAGGGAGTGGGATCCAGGATCATCAGTCCCAGCAGCTCTCTTGATTCCTTATGTGACCCTGGAGCAGGTCATGTCCCAAGTCCCAAGTGCCAACGTGTCCCATGTCACTCCACGCAGGAAGGAACTTGTCTGACTGCCAGCTGCAGCAGCACCATGGGTCCGTTCAAGCTGTATGGCTGTGCACAGGCGTCTCACAGCCAAAGCAGCAGCACGCTTTCACGCTTCGCGTTCCCTCCATGCTCTTTCCTACTCCTCTACAAAGCCCTTCAATCACCACACAGCTAGTGGAGCATCACACAGCAGTGATCGATTGACCGGAAAAAAAAAAACCACATTTCCTTCAGTGAGCACCACAAACTGGTTGCCTGTACAACAAAACCATGGCAGGAGACGGTCTCAGTCTCAGGGTCCTTTGTTCTTCTTTTTTAAAAAAATTTATTATAAATAGCAAAAATTCTTATGGCACCATAATAATAAGGAAACACCTTTCGATTCTTTGCAGGCGTTGACTTTCTGCTTGCTGACATACTCTGCTCGAGGTTTCCTTAGGTACAGTATCTCTCTTGGTGGTATGCACAGAGACGTGTCATGGCAGCAGTAGGAAGTGACTGACTGCTCAGCTTCACTGCAAGGCTTGCTGGAAGGAGCCATCTGCTCACTGATCCCTAGCTGTAGTTTCTCTCCAGCAAGCACCTTTTGCTGCCTTCTTCCCACATACTGCCTTAACACTGATCAAATTACTGTTTCTTGCTCCTGGAAGATTTTGTCTTTGTCTTTCATGGGTTTGGGTTTTTTTTAAACCAAACTGTACAGGTAGTAGTGGTGAAGTACTGACCTGGCAGTCTTGGAATTGTTTCTGTTTCCATAGAGCATCTCTGGCATGCTAATAAAGTGCCTTGTTACAGAAACACTGATTATATGAATTACTGATGGAGTGATTGTTATTTATTTGAAAAGCAATATACTGTATATACCCTAATTTCTACACATTATCCATCATTTTTCCCTCATGAAAGTAGTGTGCTGGCAGTTGATTTACTGTACAGCTTATACATACAACTGGCAAAAAGTTGGATGGGCCTTGCCTAAAAATATCCACCTACCTGAATGAGCAGGAAGCTCATTCCAGTCTGAAGTTAGCTGTCAAAGGCTTGTTTGTCCCTTCAAAATTATTTTACTGTTTTTCTTCTGTACATGACTTAGCAGGTCATTGTGTGCTTCGTTTTTGAACAAATACTCCAAGCCTAAATCAAGCTTATGTCTTTCTTCAATACGCTTTTGTATCGACTGTTCTACAGCTTATCTGACTGCTGTTTGTATCCTCAATATTTGTCTGAGAGAGTGCCACTAGCATGTAGAGTAGCTGAACAACTCATATTTCTGTGCCTGAACAGAGCACTATCATCTTGAATACCATGTTGACTCCACTGGAAAAAGCCAGTACTGCAATGGCTGCAGCTGTGCATCACGTTTTACAGCTTGGAAACTGCACCAAGTCTTTCCCAGCCACTTCTAAGTTAAACATGGACAGTATATATGCAAGTAAACTCATTTGAGTCTGAGCTAACTTTTTTTCAACTGTCCTGCAAAGTTTTCTGGTTAGGAAGTATTATCTATTTTCACCTGTCGGTTTGTAGTGGTATGGAATAGAGGAATTATTTTTGCAGCCATGGGCCAAGCCAGATTTCTGGAAGTGCATCGTCCCTTATTCTACATGCAGGCCTAGCGAGACAGCTCGAGAAGTAAGATGGAGAAAAGGCTGCCAACTTTCCGGTATTATAGGAAGAGCCGCAAGCCATTTCTTCCATTTAAACAAGAGCTGCTGATCCAGTCACCAGACACTGCACGGTCTTCCATTTTAACAGGATACTTCATGATGCTGGCCCTCTCCCCAGCTGTGTGAGCTCAGCAACATACCTAAAGAAAGAGCCGTGTTGAGGGACTGGCGCTGCTCTAGTCCCCTGGAAGCACAAGTTTGCAAAAAACGAGACGTGAGACTGACAGCAGCTCTGCAAACCAGAAACTGGTAATACCCTGTTCATCACAGTGTGTTTGTGCACCCATATAACATGGTCCCAAACCGATCCTGAGCAGAGCTGGCTTTAGTATTCATTAAAAGAACCTACCAGAAAAAGAAGTTATATTTATAGTTGCAACATCAAAACATAACTTTATATCCTTAAGTTATGGCGGCTGTTAGCATTTGTGGTACAGCATGCTTCAATCAACAGCAGTTGATTCTAGGGAGGACAAGGAAGCTGATTTAAAATAATTTCTCTCCTCAGAAACAGTAAGTGTGTTGTCTTGCATCGCTGAGCTGTGGGTTTGTTTAAAATCGGGCATGTCTGTTTTACAAAAGGGTCTTAGTCATTCTCTGACAGCTGATACGAAGCAAAGGCTGCTTGGTAAAGGAAAGCTTCTATTAAAAACATCTTCTGGGACTTTGCAATGATTACAGAAAGCTGTCAGTATAAAGTGGTGTTTTTAATGAGCGTGCTGAGATAGAAAACCTTTACAGTTCTGTACTTTATAAATAGTATTCCTGGAAAAACGGAGCTGGGTGTTAAAAATTATTATGCTTGATGGATTGTAAATTTGAACTATCTATTCTTACTTGGCATTAAACTGCAGAATTTCCTCTCTGTGTGTGATACTTTCCGAAATGACCACCTTCTCATTTCCCTTTGTTAAATGATGTTTCCATCTTGGACACAGCTTCACCTAATATCACTCCTCTGTGCATTTACTATAGTAAATATGCTAAAAGAATTTAAAGCTGATTTACAAACGGTTTCTTTCATTGCTTGGTTCGCACTGGCCTCACTCTCTTAACTGTGAAAAGTCTGATGAGTCTCTAAGATGTTTGCTCCCTGCACTGCTGGGTGCTATGGCTACTTTCAAGGAGGGAGCAGGATTCCCTCAATTGCTAGGATTTTTGCAAGTAGAGATGACGCTGTGACCAGGCCTGAAACAAGAAGTGCAAGGGAGCTATTCAGGCCCGTGAAGCCTATCCCCTGGTAAAACAGGTAAGCACCACTAACCCTGGCCATATAAAACAGCCATCCTCCTGGGTTTTGTGCTGGAAGAGGTATTCCAAGTAAAGCAGCATTTCTACAACTCCCACTTGCCCTTTGGCTCAAAGGCAGCTCTGAGCAATGGTTTCAAGTCTTCTCCAAGCCAAGCACTACTGAGCACACTACCATAGCTGCTATGTGCCATCCACCCAAGTTCCTCTTATCCACCACCCCTGCTCGGCCAGGCCGCAGGTATCCCAGCTGGGTAGCGTACTGCCGCTCCTTTGCTGCCACCGCTTATAGACGGGATTTTTACACCCACATCTTATAAAATCTAGGCAGAGTATCGTGACAAACCTGATTACAGGTAAAATGATTTAAATGGTGCGGTGGGTTGACCTTGGCTGGCTGCCAGACCCCTACCCAGCCCAGTGGGTCGGGTTGATAAACTACTGTGCTCCATACTGCTCTACTGGCATAGCGAAGTTGTTTGGCTTCTGCTGGCTTGCCATCTGTCTTGCCAGGATGGACCCGTTATCAAAAAAGGAAAGAAGTTTCACAGCTTATCTTTCTCCTCACATGGTGTAGGAGTGAAAGATTATTACACTGTTCCTGCTCAGTTTCTTGTCTTAAGTAGCCAAGAGATACTGTCCTCACTCAGAAAAGAGGTTCAATACCAATTTTTGTCTAAAGTTTAGATTTGATGCAAACAACTCTTTAATCTGTTAATTTCCAAATACAATCCAAACAGCTGTAGAGGGGCTCCACTACTTAACAGCAGCATCTTTAAGAAAGTTTCCGAAAGTTTAAGAAAGTAGTGAAACACGGTGCTTTTAGTACTGAGAGACAGAAAACCATTACAAGGAATTTAGTGGTTTGAATATCTGTTTATTTGCTACACATAAGAAAGTTACCACTGCAGTTTCAAAGGTGGAAAACATGGTAACTTTTCTTTTTTGTGTGTTAATGGAGAAATAACAGATGACAAAGTAATACAACCAGCCATTTTATTCCAGTTATTTTACTTACACACAAACACGCACACATACATACCCATCCCCTCCAAGAATTAAGTTAAAGGTTTTAAAAATATTACTAGCTATCAAAAATCTTATTAAAAAATATCTCAACTTTTTGCATGAAAACATGTTTGTTTCAATTTTCTGACCAAAGATTAACATGACTTTAGCTATTCCGGTTCCTAGCTGAAATGCTGGTTATGTTCAGAGGAAGAAAGGCATACTACCAGTATTCTCATTTGCCATGAACGTGTAGATGTAACATGTCTTTCGTTTTGGCAGAAAAATCTTATTTTGCACAGGTATGAAAGCTTTCATACATAATGTTATCCTCGTCAATGAATGTAGTATTTGCTGACAAGCTCATTCGCTGACATGAGATTTATGTATGTTCTATTACAAATCTTTCAAAAGAAAGGATAACAGTCAACTTGCTTTTCCACATCCTGCATTTTACTGTGTTTAAACACAAAGAGGAGTATTTTCCTTTAGATATCATGCTGCTAGTTTTACAATTCATATAAGAAGGAGTTCTGCACAGCCTCACTCCAGCTAATCATGGCTAAGCTCCTGGTTCACAGTGCTGAAGTAATAAAGAGTTACCCAGTGTACACCTGTCAATTATAATCCAGATGAATTAAAAAGAAGTGCTTCTAGAATACAGGTAGAGATGAGCTTTTTTTGGTCCCATACAAAGTGTATCTTAAGGCTTTTGCAGTACACTATAGTTAACAAATACTCATTTAGGAGCATTAAAGCTGTGATAAAGTATCTGTCTATGCATCACCAACTTTAATCTTAAGAAATACTTGACAGTTCAAGTTTTTTTATTATCTGCATACATGCATGCTGACTGCTCAACACTAATAACATCTTTTGCTGTGTTGTGGTTTAACCCCAGCTGGCAACTAAGCACCACACAGCTACTTGCTCATTCCCCCCAGTGGGATGGGGGAGAGAATTGAAGAGTAAAAGTAAGAAAACTCTTTTTCTCGTGGGTTGAGATAAAGACAGTTTAATAGGGAAAGCAAAAGCCGTGCACACAAGCAAAGCAAACCAAGGAATTCATTCACTGCTTCCCACAGGCAGGCAGGTGTTCAGCCATCTCCAGGAAAGCAGGGCTCCATCACGCCTAATGGTTACTTGGGAAGACAAACGCCATCACTCCGAATGTCCCCCCCTTCCTTCTTCTTCCCCAGCTTTATATACTGAGCATGACGTCATATGGTATGGAATAGCCCTTTGGTCAGCTGGGGTCAGCTGTCCCAGCCGTGTCCCCTCCGAACTCCTTGTGCACCCCCAGCCTACTCGCTGGTGGGGTGGGGTGAGAAGCAGCAAAGGCCTTGACTCTGTGTAAGCACTGCTCAACAGTAACTGAAACATCTCTGTGTTATCAACACTGTTTGCAGCACAGATCCAAAACACAGCCCCATACTGGCTGCTATGAAGAAAATTAACTCTATCCCAGCCAAAACCAGCACAGCTGGGAAAAATTAAATATTCAACTTAATCTTCAGATTTTTAAAGCTTTCAGCTTTGTAGCTGAAGACTACTCCACAGGTAAGCACGTTTTTCCTGCAAGGAAGTCCAAAGACACCTTGATTACACAGGTAACCAGTGCATCTCCTGCAACCAAAGGGGCAGTACACCTAATGAGAGACAGTCACTCACTGTCCTTCCCAACAGCTGTAAGAGAACCATAAAGTTGCTCCACAGAAACAAGGTATTGCTAATCAAGCAGTGCAAGCAGTGTATTTCACTCCTAATATGATATTCTTAAATGACTAGGTGAGTCGCCTCCTCTTCTCCCCCCCCCGGCACCTGCCAGCACTCTTCTCATTTGTAGGCACAGTGAAAGTCATGAAAAACTTGTGTTCTCACAGGCCTAAAATACAGCATTTGATAGAGTAAGTCAACTGAGTAGCACAGCACCAAGCAGCCCTTGCTATGCTTCATGTCTTTGGTACTTGTTTTAAATGAGAAAATTAACAAGTGAAAATAAGTCTCTGTTCCTTTTCAACAATCAAGTTTAATTTTTGAGGCTCTGTTGCTGAAGATTAAGTAGGGACAAAACCAGTGCTGCTAAGAATTTATGCAATGAGTTGAGCGCAGAGAGAGATTGTACAGTCTCATTTACAAACACTTGAATGTCTACTGTTACAGGAGACAGATTATTAAAAAAAAGCAGGTTTTATGAAATTTTTAGTTAAAAGATAATCAGGTGGAAGGATACAGCCTCTGACCAACGAGCACGTGTAAAGATCTATCCTGAAACAAGTATACCTAAATATTGTTTAAGCTTGGCAGTCATAGCTAATCCTTATGTTAGAACCATCAGTGAACTCATCTAATAAATTTATAAAAATCTCTAGTAATGCAGGGAAACATGATACCTGCTAAAGTATAGGAGACAGACACAGGATTTTAAGAATTCTAAGACATCTTTTGTGTCTTTTTACCCCCCGTTTTCTATTGCACAGAAAGGATAGAGAATAAATGTTTCTGAACACTCACCTATCCAATTACACAACTTCTAAAAAATCACTTTTTCTCTCTTAAGCCAATACTAAAAAAATGTTTATACCAGCTAAACATAATGATGACAGGTTTTGCTGCTATAGCATTTTTGCCAATGCCTGGTCAATGTATTCTATGAGATACTCTGGATAAATCTGATGCTTCTCAAAGATGACAAAGATAGAAGGGTTTGAAGAGCTATTCACACAACTGTCGTAGAAGTTTTGGTTGTCCTTCAAGGGAGGCCGAACATAAGAAGAACTACCAAGAGTGAACTCCCCCACCAGCACCCGTGCCAGAAACATGGTCTTGGTGTATGAGTCTTTGCTGCAGTAGTTGTCAGAATAAGATGCATCCCTTGCAAAATAGCTTCCTGCAGAAGAGACACCAAGACAGACTTGATAAGACACCAAAATTGCAGGGAAGGAAGTGATACAGTGTGGAAGTGAATTCATAAGCAAATCCATTAAGCAGTTCATGAAGGGCCTTTCCAAAGCCTTCACTTGTCCTGTATGTCCTTCTTAGTGAAAATGACCACTATGTATTACCTACACTTTCATTTTTCACAGCACACATTAAAAAGCCACACAAGTAATGTTTTAAATGTTATCACATTCCTCAAAAAGATTACCTCCTGACCCTAGACGTCCAGCTTCCCCAATCTCACCCAACTTCCCTTCCTGACAGAAGCTACTGATATGCATTAGAACATTTCTGAGAGTTACAGAGTATTCAATGGGATGGGTGGGTAGTCAGTCAGTCAGCCTGCCTCTTGGCTATTCAACTTGGTACGTTGATCCTTTCCTGTACACAGGACAGTGTAAAGTGTAAAGCAATATAATTTGCTAACAAGGCAAAAAGCTTGTAACCAGGATGGCATTTATGTTCCTGGAAAAAAAACAAATAATGCCATGTTGCCTTCCTGTAGGAGCTTGGAGAAATGGGAACAGAACTAAGCCTGGACTCTAGAAGAAACCATCCCTAGAACTGGCCTCTCCTAAGCTTGGCTTTTCTTGCAAGGACAGAGTGGAGCGTAGAGGCCAAGGCCTTTCAGTATGCCTTAGCTCCAAATGATCATTGCCAAAGTCAGCTATGTTGTCCACATCATCACCGAGATAAGCCCTAGATTGGCTGAGTGCCCACTTTCTAACTTCACACCGCTGCAGTAACTATTGAGAATTTTTAGCAAGTCTAGTGTTAATGAAAGACCTGAAAACCAACCTTTGCCGTAGACTGTCCCATGAAGGCCACAGATCCTCCAGTCAAAGTTTTGCTGACAGATGGCATCAATGTATTTTTTACTGGTCCCATGAAATAAAAATCGCTCATCCACAGTGTTTCCACCATTGCTCTTCTGCATTTGTTCCTTCTGCCTGCAATAAGAAGCAGTATCTTTGCAGTTCCACAGTGGCTGTACCCAGACAGGTTCCAGCCATACTAGCACTCGGACAATTTTGCACAAAGAGTACATTCTGGAAATCCTTACGTTAGAGCCTAAACTTTGGGCATACAGGGTATCTTGCTGTCTAGCTGTGTACAAACATGCTTTCATTATACACAAATGCCTTCAAATATTTAATAATAAAAATGTTTTGTTTCATTCACTGCCTATTGGGAGAGGGGGAGGAATGTTACCATTATTTTTTTTCTAAACATGGGAGTTCATGTTAAGGCTTTCCCTCAGTGAGTTTTGCATTTAGTTTTGAAGGCTGTTTCAGTTTTGACCAGCTACAAACCAGTGTTTGTGCCAGATGTGACTGATTACCAGCTTCAAGGCTTCAGTGGAAGGCAGCTGTCCTGGACACAGGCCTGGCAGAAGTCAGAACCACTTACTCAGGAACAAGGATTCCTCCCACAGAGCTCATCTGACTCTTCTAAGCTCTATGTCTTGACTGAGTTTTGGTTTTGTCGGTACCTTTTTATCTACACGTTGATCCTGGTTGGGTATTTCACTTGGGGAGTGGAAGCAGATTCTTAAATGCAGCTGCATTTCAGGAATGCGTGTCTATCTTTAGCATACAGCTAACTGCAGAAACAACAAACTTCATGCACACATACCAGAGCAGTATTTTACACGTACCACTGATACAGTTCCCAGAGAGATGGGTTCTGTACTCTACGAATGCTTTTAATAACCGTTTTGGGCATTGTGCGTTGAAAGTTCACCTTGACGTTCTTGTATTCTTCAGAAGAATGGTCAAGCTCAATCAGCTGTAAGGAAAAGATTAAAAAGCTACTCGCATCTTTTACTAAATCATAACAAAGCCACCCTACCTAGTGCACTACTTGGAACTTTAAAGTCTTTTCTGTGAAGCAGAGGTACAAGCAGCAAAAATACTCTTGGAAAAAAGGCAGATTAAAGATGCCTGCTCTGTAAAAGTGAGCTCTTACCTAGGGAACATTAACTCCTGGGGTTTAAGACACCCAGGTTGCTCTCACAGGACATTAAAGGAGCTGCATGCTTTTGTGCAGCCACCTAGCCCCTTTTAATATTTGGGCCAAGACACATTTGCATGCATATATCAAACAGTACCTAAATACATTGAAGAAATGAGCACATAAATAAAAAAAGAACAGAGAATTTATGTTGCAACAAATTAGAGAGTACCTCTACACCCATACTTTTTAAATCTTTAGTTTATACTCCCTACAGCCAGTGAATACAAACTGCACTGCCTGTTATGTTTTTAAATAAATTGAAAAGACTTTATTCGATCAACCATTTTAGGGAAGAGTAGGGACACAACTGCCAAAAATCAGTTCCTTACATGACAGTCCTGAAAGCAAGCAAAGTTGTCTACTTGCATGTTTTCCCTAGGAACATCAAGAATGTCAACATTAGCCTTCCGTATTTTTTATTGACAATTTCTTGAGGATTTGCATTTGGCAAGTTAATAATTTTTAAGCTTCATATAAGATCTCTTCTGTAGGTATAGTTACTAGAGTTGACAGACATAGTGGTGGAGGCAGGCAGAAAGTCAGCAAAGGTCAGCCATGCAGATATTAACTGGGTGTGTTACAAAGGTAAACAAGTTCACTACACTGGAGTTATGGTACACTTTAATAAGTGATCCCAGCCTGAACTCTGCTGATTTCAGCAATGCTCCACAGACATACAACAGTCTACTTGTACACAGCTCAGGGAATAGCCACCCTGAAGTTTAGAGGCATGATTTCTCTCTGATGCTTCAGCACATGTTGGACTTCAAAGCTATGTATCTTGGGCACCAGTGACAGTCTTGCTAATACAGCCTAAGCTTCAGGCAAATTTGCCAAGGAAAGGGATAAATAGTAGCAGTGAAAGTGAGTGTTGCCATGGTTATACTGCCATCAGTTGTTAGTTTAAATTTGGGTCTAGTTTCACCTCTAGGTTTGCCCAGTGTGGTATCAGGCTCAAATTTACCAACACCTCTGCATTGCATTACATTACATAAGAAACAGTCATCTACAAAGGCACAAGAAACACTGAACTTGTGATGTAACAAACCTGTATGCGACAAAACTGATGGAGAGAAAAACCAAAAAGCTCCAAACCTTGAATCCCAGTTCAGGCAGGGCAGATTTGTCCCAGTGAGCTGGAATGCCCCTAAACTCTTCTGTACGTTTAAAGCCCCTGTACAAGACATTACAAATAGGTAATTAAAACAAAACAAATCCCTACATTTTACGTACATACGATACTAAACATTTTTGCCAAGTTTAGGGAGAATATAGGCAACTGAACATATTCAGAAATATTTCAAAATTGTCTTTTCAGTTCAGTACATTAAAATATTTGTTCTAAATCATCATGTCAAGACTTATGGAAAAAAGCAAGATGACAAATGAGAAAAAAAATTAGATATACACTGAACTAAACATGAAAGTAGTTCTCTTAGTTGCAAAGAGTTGAATGCATACATAAAAGCTCTGCTACACTGGGGTAGATAAATAAAGATGCACCCAGTATCCTATCAGTATGACAGAAACAGGATAGATACAACCCTCCCCTCTACTTCCACCCCAGTTTTAATTAGTGTGTTTAGGTGCTCTTTTCTGCGTTGTTTAAGCAAGCACTGTGTGCTGCAAGGGAATGCGTAAAAAAAGTTGGCTGTTACATGCCATTCTGTAAAACTTCTCCCCCTGCAGACTCCCACCTTTTGCTCCACCTGTAACAACTACTACTCTCCTCTCAGATTGTCTGGTTGTTCTCAACAGAATTGTTTCTAAACTTGTACTTATCTTTGAAAATTACTGATCTCAGATGTCAGAAAGGGCTAGTATGTGTAAACGTTATTGCTTCCATCTGTATCAGCTGCTCTAATAAGACAGCTCCCTACAACATTGCTACACGTTGAATTATCTTCTATGTTTCCACACTGTCTGTGGCCAAGCCCAAACTTCACACCCAAGGCTCCCGAGTTGCTTGAAAACTGTTGGCCAGGCTGCAATACTGCCCTGGCTAGACATTGTTGTAGGAAAGGTATGTCCCTTCCCCTTTCAATTTCTTTTACAATTGTCTTAACAGCTACTCCTTCACCTTATTTGCACCCTTGGAAGACACTGCATTCACAATGCACTAAAGCCATCGTTTCAGAACGAGCAGTTGCAGTTTACCTTGCTTTTGTCTTTTCTACCTCTGTCTGAGAGACAAATTTAGGTCTTCTGCAAATCCCTCTCTCTGTTGTGTAGCGAAGGTTTTTCTGAATCATGGCTGGAAAAAAAAAAAAAAACACAAAAAAAAACCAACGGAACAATCAGAAACATGTTTTAGAAAGCCTTCACACTGCAGCAAAACTTGCCACTAAGTTGTTTTGTCAAAAATGTTGACAAAAAGGCACCGAGCTTTTTTTCTTGCTACACAAAGGGAAGTCAGAGCAGGATGTGGAACCCCCGGTCTATCTGCATAAATCACCGAGAAGGATTTCAGTTTCAGTTTTGCTCTTAACTTTAGAAGGAATGACAGACACTGGTAGCTATTTTCCCTTCATTGTTCCATCAGCCACACTTAACCGAAAAGTATCATTGTAAAATAAGTATCTACTTTTGCTCCATGGATTGCATCCCCTCCTTCTCAATTTGCAATCAGGATACTGTTTTCCTACATGCAGTTGTAGATTTCAAACCCTATAAACACAACCTAACAGCTATCACAGGCCATTCATTTTTATTGACCACCAACAGAAACAAGTCACAGCAACCTGAATTTTAGAGGCATTCTTTCTGGATCTTGGAACCTCTGTAGCTACTGCCATATCATACTAGCAACTAAAAGTCAGTAGCAGCCAGGAGAATGAGGCCTCATCTTCAGAGAGAGATACACAGGAAGAAAACAAACAAACAAAAAAACCTCTTGGCACACCAAGCCTAGAAACTAAGTTTTGGAAGACGTCTACATTGTGTATGTTTGCCTAAGTTACTAAAAAAGCCCAGATCTTAGAAAAGGGATTGATTTACTATGTAATTTTCCCTTCTAAGCCAGACAAGCTTCCCCAGCCTATAGAGAAGATTACAGCATTGCTTTCAATTGAATTATGAACAACATATCACATGCCCTTTCTGCTTGTTTTTTTTCCATGCAGAATGAGATAGTAATGGAGACTTGGATCAAAGGCAACTACACCAAAATAACAGTCTAGGCAGGTTGATTCCCACCACCACTGTTCCCCATGATTTCTGAAAAGGATACCTGAAAAGGCAACAGCTCAGAGAGGATAGTGCCATCACAAATGGCTTAAATTTGTGATGGACAGTGCCATCACAAATGGCTTAAATATCCTGAACTCTTGGGAAACACATCTTCCTACTTTGACATAGTCAAGGTATTTCTTCAGCCTTTCCAGACAGGCAAAGCTATGAAAAGAAAATGTCCTGGTGTCAGCTGGGATAGAGTCAATTTTCCTCCTAGTAGCTGGTATAGTGCTGTGTTTTGGATTTAGCATGAGAATCATGTGATAACACACTGATGTTTTAGTTGTTGCTAAGCAGTGTATACTAAGTCAAGGACTTTTCAGCTTCCCATAGTCTGCCAGCAAGGAGGTGCACAAGAAGCTGGAAAGAGCACAGCCAGGACAGCTGACCCAACCTGGCCAAAGGGCTATTCCATACCATATGATGGCATGCTTGGTATATAAGCTGGGGGGAGTTGGCTGGGGAGCAGCAATTGCTGCTCGGGAACTGGCTGGGTGTTGGTCAGCAGGTTGTGAGCAGTTGTATCACTTGGTTTTCCTGGGTTTTGTTCCTCTCTCTCTCGTTTTTGATGTTTTCCTTTTCATTACAATTTTTTATTATTGTATTTCTATAATTAAACTGCCTTTATCTCAACCCACAAGTTTTCTCACTTTTACCCTTCCAATTCTCTCCTCCCTCCCACTGAAGGCGAGTGAGTGAGCAGCTGTGTGGCACTTAGTTGCCAGCTGGGGTTAAACCACGGCAGTCCTTTTTGGTGCCCAACGTGGGGCCCGAAGGGTTGAGATAACAGGTCTGACCAGAACTCGAGGGGCCCTGCCTCCAGCCAGGTGGAGGAAAGGGACAACTGGGTTTACTGGACTGTGTGGATTCAATGGCCTGGCATATCAGACCCACCGGAGTATAAGGCTCTAGTAGACACCAGTGCACCGTGCACCCTAATGCCATCAAGCTATACAGGGGCAGAACCCATGTGGGCTGCTGCGTTGTGGCAAGATATTGCTGCCCGGGTAGAGAACCTGGTTGTAAAAGTACATGACGTAGGTGCGCACATACCCAAGGGTCGGGCCACTGAGGAACATCAAAACAACCAGCAGGTGGATCAGGCTGCTAAGACTGAAGTGACTCAGGTGGATCTGGACTGGCAACATAAGGGTGAATTATTTACAGCTCAGTGGGCCCATGACACCTCAGGCCATCAAGGAAGAGATTCAACATATAGATGGGCTTGTGATTGGGGGCTGGACTTGACCATGGACACTATTGCACAGGTTATCCATGAATGTGAAGCACGCGCTGTAATCAAGCAAGCCAAGCAGTTAAAGGCTCTCTGGTATGGAGGACGATGGCTGAAATAAAAATATGGGGAGGCCTGGCAGATTGATTAAACCCACCAAGGCAAGTGCTCTGTGCTTACAATGGTGGAAGCAACCACCAGATGGCTGGAAACATATCCTGTGCCCCATGCCACTGTCTGGAACACTATCCTGGGCCTTGAAAAGCAAGTCTTATGGAGACATGGCACCCCAGAAAGAATTGCGTCAGGCAACGGGACTCATTTCCCAAACAACCTCAGGGACACCTGGGCCAAAGAGCATGGCATTGAGTGGGTGTGTCACATCCCCTATCATGCACCAGCCTCCAGGAAAACTGAACGATGCAATGGACTGTTAAAGACTACACTGAGAGCAATGGGTGGTGGGACATTCAAACACTGGGATACATGTTTAGCAATGGCCACCTAGTTAGTCAACACTAGGGGATCTGCCAATCAAGCTGGCCCTGCGCAATCAAAACTTTTATGTACTGTAGAGGGGGATAAAGTCCCTGTCATGCACATAAAAAATGTGCTGGGGAAGACAGTCTGGGTTACTCCTGCTTTGGGCAAAGGCAAACCCATTTGTGGGATTGCTTTTGCTCAAGGACCTGGGTGCACTTGGTGAGGCACTTGGTGGGTAATGCGGAAGGACGGGGAAGTCCGCTGCGTACCTCAAGGGGATTTGATTCTGGGTGAGAACAGCCAATGATTCAAACTGTATGATATTAATTGCTATGTAATACTGTATGTCATTACTACTATAGTTGTTATATGCCATATTAACGGTATTACAGTAAGAATCACCCAGATTAATGAAGAATAAACTTCAATGGAACCGAGCAAAGTGCAGCAGTGATGGAACCAGAACTGGCTTCAGCATGCAACGATCCAACACCACACACCATCTCTCCTGCCCTGAAAGGCTGTTATGACAGATGGAACCCAAAGTCGTGGACTAAGTGAACTCAAGGGACATTTTAGCGGGATGGCCCATAGACCAAGGGAATGATATCTGTGTGTATATATCAAAAGACAGGAAAAGCAGTGATGATTAATTGAAATGTATAGGAAAGTATGGGACCTGGGCATGATGTAGATGGTATAAAATAAGGAGTGGATGCTGTCCTGGTTTCAGCTGGGATAGAGTTAATTTTCTTCCTAGTAGCTGGTGTAGTGCTGTGTTTTGGATTTAGCATGAGAATAACGTGATAACACACTGTTGGTTTAGTTGTTGCTAAGCAGTGTTTATACTAAATCAAGGACTTTTCAGCTTCCCATGCTCTGCCAGCAAGGAGGTGCACAAGAAGCTGGAAGGAGAACAGCCAGGACAGCTGACCCAACCTGGCCAAAGAGATGTTCCATACCATATGACATCATGCTCAGTATATAAGCTATGGGGATTTGGCTGGGGGGCAGCGATCACTGCTCAGGGACTGGCTCGTCATTGGTCAGCGGGTGGTGAGCGGTTGCATCACTTGGTTTTCCTGGGTTTTGTTCCTCTCTCTCGCTTTTGTTTTTTTCCTTTTCATTACAATTTTTTATTATTTTATTTCTATTATTAAACTGTTCTTATCTCAACCCACAAGTTTTCTCACTTTTACCTTTTTGATTCCCTCCCCCCTCCCACTGAGGGGAAGTGAGCAAGCGGCTGTGTGGTGCTTAGTTGCTGGCTGGGGTTAAACCACGACAGCTACATAAATCTTGCAATGCTAAGGATTGTCTGGACCCTACCCCTTGCCCAAGTATTTGTTTTTCTGCAAGCCAGTGATTAAAGCAGACCAGAAGCTGGTTTGCCAAGTCTTCCAGAAGTTTCTCACCATTTGTGTTGGTGCTAGCATGAATGGCAATGTCCCACTTGGACTTGCTGGCAGACATTTTGAAACCTAGCACAAGCACGTCACAAAAATAAAAGGTTTGGAAGAACAGGAATGCCACTTTGCTTATGTGAACAGCTCTTATCCTGAGAACTTTGATAGAAGCTCTGTCTCTGTAAGCATTGCAGGTCAAAGTTCAAATTTCTCTCTCCTATCTCCTGTAGTAATATAGTTTAAAACCACAAAAGACCTGGGAGGAAGGAAAGGAGGGAGGGGCAAAACAAAAAACGAAAGCAAATGGAACCTACCTCCAAAATGGAGTTCATACTCATGTCTTCCAGCTTTGAAGTTCAGCGTTGGAGAACCTTTGGCTATATAAGCTTTCTCCAGGTCCTCACTGGTGACAGTGGCAGCTGCATGATCATTATCCTGTCAGGACAAAACCAGAGAAAAAAAGATTCTCCTGGCCTGTTATATACAAGCAAGTTTAAAAACCAACAACTGTCATATGGTACGGTAGCTGAAGTATATATCAGCCTTTGTGCATGACAGTGGCTTTCAGACAAAAGCCATGTATTAACCAGTTGAAACTGACCCTAAAACAAACCAAGCAGTGTTATGAAGCCTAAACTTACATTGCAACATGCATGCAGTGAACACTCCTACTGAGACCGACCAGACTTTAGCAAAGATGCACAGAGTACTACTGGAACCTCAGAAAACAAAGTTTTAGTCAGGAGCAATGAAAAGAATGTATTAATGTGTATCCTATCTGACACGACTCACTGAAGAATTATCTGTCAATAATATTTGTGACTCACCAGTGAGCACTCCCCTACCTGAACCAATCAAATTTGCAGGGAAAAGATTCCATTAGGCCTCTAAAGTCCATCTGTACAGTATGAGTGAGAGGGAGGGAGGGAGGGAGGGAATGATAAAAGAGGGGGAGGATATAAACACTGTACTTTTCAGTAGTTCTGCACTTTTAACACAGAGTTGAGAGTCTCGCCATTTCTCCACACTTACTTTTTTTCCATACTCCTGCCACAGGCCATACTCATCTTTCCAGTACCAGATCCATTCTGTTGTAAGAATGAAGTGAGGGGGTTTGGCCACAGAGGAAGCTGTAGAAAGACGTCTAACCTTTGCAAACCCACAACACATATTCAGAAAACAGATACATGGCAAGACAGAGCCACTTTCAGTAACACCATTATTAAATCTATAAAAAAAAGGAGAAAAAAAATCAGAACTGTTGTTTGTGAAGCTTTACACATAGGTTCAGAAGCCCACCACAAATTTGCAAATTAAGTCAACATCACTCAAAAGCAGAACACAAACCTGCAGTTTCCACAACAATCCCAGCTCTGTCCTGTGTTTGTACGTATTTTGCGTTACAGTATTACATCTCACATTTGTTCCATGCGCAGTAACCATTATCAACTCCTAAATTAGTGAGTTACATAAGATCAACAGGAACAGTGGAAAGCGTACACTGCTTTCTTCTTGCTAACCAACCATATTCTAAACAGAAGACTGTCATAACTTAAGAACAGCTTGAAAGAGCCTCTAATGTAACATAAGAGGACTAGGTAAATTCTCCAGCATAGGACACAGCATATTGGTAGGAGCCCCTTCCAATACCTTATTGGTGCTACATAACCAGTTCCAAACCCTTAAAGGTATTTCCATATTCTTAATGGTTCTCTGCACCTAAAAGTATCTCTCTCTCCAGGTACACAAGGTATTCTACCAGTTCCACAATATGGACTGGGGGAAAAAGGGGCAGGAAGGGCAAATCTTATGCTACCTTTCCATCCTCCATCGCAAAAGGTGAAAGAGAAGGTTACTTCTAATCATGAGATCAAGCTGTGTATTGACAAGCTTTAACCAAAGACAGATTCCCACAAGTACTTGTGATAAAATCACCATTCTCTGCAGTTTTCCAGCCATTCTTAGTGAGGATTAAGACTTCCTATGGTAACAGTAGTAGGAAGTATTGGGTCAGCTGTCCTGGCTATGCTCCCTCCCAGCTTCTCGTGCACCTCCTCGCTGGCAGAGTATGGGAAGCTGAAAAGTCCTTGACTTAGTATAAACACTGCTTAGCAACAACTAAAACATCAGTGTGTTTCTGAGAACATTATTCTCATGCTAAATCCAAAACACAGCACTATACCGGCTACTAGGAGGAAAATTAACTATCCCAGCCAAAACCAGGACAATACGTTTTTTCACAGCAAAGAATACTAGATTCTACGGGTCAGTCACATAAAATAACTGTGGTGGATTGACCCTGGCCAGCAACCAAGTACCCACACAGCTGATTGCTCACTCCCCCTCTGCTCCTCTGCACAACAGAGGGTAGAAAATAGGAAGGGCAAAAGCGAGAAAAGTTGTGGGTCAATATAAAGGGAGTTCAACATGTGAAGAAGGGGGGTGGTAGTGTAAATAAACAAACAAACAAATAAGGCAAAGCAAATCGCTCACCACCTCCCACAGGCAGTCTAATGCCCAGCCAGCCTCCAAACAGCAGCCACCTTGGAAACCAAAAACCCAACCCTCTTCTTCCTCTGCCCCAGGTTTTATTGCTGAGCATGACATTATATGGTATGGGAGACCTCTTTGGTCAGTTCAGGTCAGCTGTCCCCGCTGATCCTCTCCCAACCCCTTGCCCACCCCCAGCCTACCCACTGTGGAGGAGCAGGGCAGAGTGGGAAAAAGAGAAAGCCTTGACTCTGGGCACTCTTCAGCAACACCTAAAACACTGGTGCATTATCAGCACTGTTTTAGTCACAAATCCAGAACACAGCACTATACGGGCTGCTATGAAGAAAGTTAACACCATCCTAGCCAAACCCAGTATGGTAACCCAGAGGGTCCTATGCAGACTCCAGGCATAAGTAAGTCACAATGGATCAGATCTCCAGCAACAGCAGATCAGCAAAGTCAGGTCAGTAGAAGAATACCGAATAAAGCTACTTATGTAATGACTGCAATAGAATCATAGCAATTTATAGCCACTAATGGCCTGGTCCAATATAGCAAACTCCTAACATTATTAAATTTTATAAGAGTTTATACCTGGTGTTACTGGGGTCACAATATGCTTTTTCTATTTCTTCCATATTCTTCAAGTCCTTCCAGGAATTGCCATCAGAGATCTGCCATCTATATGGCAAGTGAAAATGAGTTCTGATACACTTGTCTATGAAAGTTAAAAAAAAAAAAGTAAGAGATGCATTATTTTTACAGGCTATGAGAAAAACTCCAACATTTCAGGGCTGTACCCCTAGCTGGTGAAAGTATCAAACGCATAGCTATGGAAAGTGTTCACCTTTGGGATCATTACAAGAAATAGTTCAGAATTTTTCAGCATGAGCAAGCAAAACTTAATTTTTGAGCTTAGGCAGAAGTTCAGTTTCTGTACCTACTAGATTCTCTTTGTGCATCTAAATTGCTAGCAGGAGCTCAGTGGTGAAGGACTATTCTGTCTTCTCAGTTTCAGAGACAAAAATTTACAATGAATGGAGATCACAAGCTCACACAAGGCTATTATTTCATATATAGAATAACAGTGTAGACTCAAATATCTATGCTTAACCAATTAGTCCCAAAGTGGTATTACTGAGGAAAAAAAACCCAACAACAAAAAAAACAGTGCTTAGTTTTAGGATAGGAGGTAGCTCATTCAGAGACTTCAAGAAGTCTTTAAGGGTCCAGGCCTCACCAGCAACAAGAGCAGCAGTAGTAGTGGCCCAGGTATCACAAGTGTCACTCAGAAATCATTTGGAGAGTCAGTATGCAGTCAATCCTCAATAGGAGTGAAGATCACATCACTGGCACACATATGCGTAAACTTGAGGCTAGCTTTCACAGTAGAACAACAGGCAACTTAACTACAGGGAAAGCCAAGGAGACTGCACCACACAGTTTATATGAGAAGGTGTGCAGTACATCAGGGAGCTACTACAGGTCAAGAACATCAAAAAGGATGACAAAAGGACAAGAAGACAGCTGGCACAGCAGCCTTTTCCCTAGACAAGCTGAAACATTTTGAAAGGGAGACAGTTCAGACAGACGGAACAGAAGAGTGCTAGAAGAAACAGGGAAGAATGTAGAATTCAGAGTATCTTTTGTAGCTATTTGGAAATGGGACTCCTATCATTCAGTAATCCTTAGGTGAACACAATGGAGTAGCCAATCTCCAACACAGGTGGATATTATACATTTCAGAGTAAAATAAAACAGCTCCTTTGTTTGGTATACCAGGTAGGTCAAATACTTTCCTACCAGCACTGAAGATTACAATGAGATTTAACTAAAGATAAGCATAAGCTCTTAAGCTTCCCCTTTCTGTGTGTTGTGGTCTAGCTTCAGTTGGCACCTAAGCACCACACAGCTGCTCGCTCACCCTCCCCCTGCCCCCGGTGGGATGTGGCAGAGAATCTGAAGACCAAAAGTAAGAAAACTCGTGGGTTGAGGTAAGAACAGTTTAGTAATTGAAATAAAATAATAATAACAATAGTAACAGTGATAAATTGTAATGAAGAGAGAGGGGGGCGGGGGAGGGGGGGGAAGAGGCGGGGGGGGGAGGGGGGAGAGAGAGAGAGAGAGAAAGAGGAACAAAACCCAGAGGAGGAAAAAAACCACGAACAATCAAGTGATGCAACTGCCCACAACCTGCTGACCAATGCCCAGCCCATCCCCGAGCAGCAATCACTGCCCCCCGGCCAACTCCCCCCAGCTTATATAGTGAGCATGACGTCATATGGTATGGAATAGTCCTTTGGTCAGTTTGGATCAACTATCCTGGCTACGCCCCCTCCCAGCTTCTTGTGCACCTGGCAGAGGATGGGAAGCTGAAAAGTCCTTTACTACCGTAAACATTATTTAGCAACTACTAAAACACCAATGTGTCACCACATTATTCTCATACTAAATCCAAAACACAGCACTATACCAGCTACTAAGAAGAAAATTAACTCTATCCCAGCCAAAACCAGGACACTGTGAAAGGTGTCTGTCACTTTCTCTTTATGAGAAAAGGAAAATAGACTGGACTTGCTACAGTCACAACCTACCTTTAAAGCCACAACTTCTGTACAGATGATATAAACAGATCTGTTCCAATTCATCATCATTTGTAGTTGAGGACTCTCGGCTAGAGCTGCGTTTTCTCTCTAGAGGGGAGAATTATAAGCCTTATTACTACACTTTGTTTCAACAAGCCCTCTTAAAAGTGCACATATGGGTACAGAAGATGCCTAAAACTAGTGTTTTAACTACTTAACTGCATTCAGCTCCAGAAAGACACTGAAGTCTTTGATAACCTTGTATACTCAAAAGTCCTATCCCTTTATCCATCCTTTCTGAACTTGACTTTCCTGTAACTGGTAAATTCCGCAGATGCAGTTTTTAGCTATCAACGCAAAATAAGGATAGAATCCAATGCCTTTACATTTCTAGACGGACTTGAGTTAACCAGGCATTCCACATAGCTGTTCACATTGACAGCTATAAAATCTGAAGTCTCAAAATTTGATACTTCTGTAAATTAAAGTACACCTAAAGGAAACAAAGAAGGTAAGAAGGAACTGCAGAGAGAATAGCAGAGATGCACACACACACTTGGATTTTCCATTCTGTTATCCTTTTCTTTCCTGCTAAATTATACTTAAATCACAAATCTAAGGAACTTCAAAAGAAAAGAACAAACAAAATATTACATCTCTGAGAGCTAACTAGGATAGTGCTGTCTGTGAATTCTTGTGCTAGACAATCGCTACATTAAAGAAAAAAATCGATGAAGTAGTTTATAATCACACCCTATTCTTAAACAGTTCTCTACCCTTGTTTATGTTTTTTACCAAGAAAAAAATTATAGATCTCCCTATTTCCAGTTCCTGTTATGCTTTTCTAACCCCAAATTTAAGATTTTTATAAACACCAAGCACTTTATTTCTCAGGAACCCATAATGCCTTGAAATCTACTTCACTTGTCAAGACACAAATCTCTGTCAATGAGATAGGTGCAAGGTCCCTCCTAAAAGACACATCGAGATGTGAATTCAGTTTTCTTTTTCTTGATGACACCTGTGAGAATGTTACATTCACTATAGTGACTCTTCTTCTGATGTTTTCAAAAAATGATATAATTTACCTTTGCATGGTGAAGACTTGGCATCTTCTACATCATACGTGTTCCTGTTGCCATTTTTTATGTCATACATATTCCTATAAATGGAGGGTAGTTTCTCAATAATGTTTGAGCTCATTCCCTGTCTCTCCAGTTTCTCATAACATTCTGGCTTTAATAAGTCATGGGATCGCTTGCAGCTGCTGCCAAATCTGCACTGTCCCCGCAAAAAGTACTGGCAAACATGTAGTTTGGTGCAGATCTTTTTATAGGTACAAGATCCATAAGGTCCATCACCTTTGTTATAATGCAAGCAGACCTTGGGTAGACGAAAAAAAAATAATTTAAAGATCTAAGTACAATGTGCTCATATAGACTGTTTGAATTCACAATTTTTAAATTTTTACAGCTACGTGTTTACATTCGCATTTAAAAGACTTATTCAAGTTTCTTCTTTCTTCTTGTTTTCCAAATGATTCTTGATAGTTCTTCCTTTTCCCTGCTAATGTCTAGAAAGATATTTCAACAGACAACAACCCATCCTACATTCTCAAGCAGATGAGATTTTGTTCTAAATCACATAAATGTAGGATAGTGGATTTTTTTGTGTCACTACCCAAACTCTTTGGTTTTCTAGTTTTGGAATAGTGAACTTTTTTGACCTGAATTTGATGGTAAGAGGTACTGGATCTGCTGGGGATGGAGTTAACTTTCTTCATAGCACACCATACAGCACTATGTTTTGGATTTGTGACCAAAACAGTGTTGATAATGCACCAACGTTTCAGCTACTGCTGAGCAGTGCTTGCACAGTGTCGAACCTTTCTCTTTTTCTCCACTCTGGCCCCCACCCTGGATAGGCTGGGGGTGGGCAAAAAGCTGAGAGAGGACACAGCTAGCCCAAACTGGCCAAAGGGACATTCCATGCCATATAAGGTCATGCTCTAAAATAAAAAAAAGGAGGGGTCCCCACCCCTTCTTACAAGGTTGCCCTCACTCAGAGACTTGCTGGGCATCGGTCTGCTTGTGGGAGGTGGTGACTAACTTCCTTTCCAGCACTTGTTTTCTGCCCTCTTTACTCCACTTGTGAAACTGTCTTTATCTCCATCCTCAAGTTTTGTCACTTTTGTTCTTCTTGTCTTCCCTCACCTGTCCTGCTGGGGGCAGGGGAGAGGGGAGTGAGTGAGGGGCTGTGCGAATGCTTAGCTGCCAGCTGAGGTCAACCCACCACAGACGAGAACAGAGGATGCAGATTTAAAGTTTTAAATTTGCATTATGTTAACTACACTGACACCTAACATCTCCAGCCAGTATCAAGCCTCTTCCACTTTGTGATACTCACTGAAACACAAGGCTAAGAAACTGTCACAGTACTACTCACCTCTGGTAAGAGGGAAGGGTCATTTTGAAGCAGAAGCTGGCGAAGCTCGTTACCATTTAAGTTCTGAAGTCCATATTGTTTTAGAACACAGAGATTGTGGTCTGAGTGGAAGTTGTGAATAAACTTGCATTCCTTCCTACAAGTTAAGACACCCAAGTGCAAAATGAGTGTAACAGACTAGCACTATTTTGCTACCCCATCGGTATTACACTAAACAGTTTAAAAAGCACATCAAATTAGCTAGTTTCAGAAAAATCTGTAGCGCTCCTTTATAAAGTAATTAAGTGATTTGCTAAGCAGATTACCTAATTACTCTGAGGATAACTGCCACGCTATTTCTGATTTACAGTCATTACAGCGTTACTGTAGTCTGACAATAGTGGCATTTTTGACCTGCAGCTCACAACCCTGCGTGAGAAAACACCAAAACGTCAGAGTACCGCTCCCTCCCACTAAAATCAATAAGCACATTCCCCAGCTTCACGCAGCACAAAGTGCCCTGATTTGCTGCTTGCAGCAGCGTGTGCAGAGGGGGGGCAAAGCTTTCACCCTCGCACGGGCCCTACGGGGGGAAGCGCCAGAAGCAGGGCGGTGAGCTGGGGAGGAAGTGTTGCAACCCACAGCCTGTGAAACAACCGCTTGTGCCTCCCCTCCATTGGGAAGAAAAAACGGGAAAAGGAGCATTTCCGACACGGAAAAGAGCAGGGAGGCCTTCCCTGAAGCCTCCTTCCACTGAAGGGGGCACACCGAGCGCAAGGCCGAGCCCCCCAAGGCAGAGTCCCCCTCACCCCCAGGACAAGCCGGCCCCAGGCCCAAGCTCTCAGCCGCCGCCCGCCCGCACCTGGAGAGGCGGAAGCGGTCGCAGCCCCCCCCGGCGCCACCTGGGCTCGTGACAGCAACAGACTTCCTCTCCGAAACACTCACCTTCCCCGCAAACGCCGTCGGTGAGCGCTACCGCCGGCAACGGGGCAGCCAGCACAGGCCGCAGCACTGCCCAGCCCCGCTGGGCGTGGCCCCCCAAAGGCCGGGCGAGGCCCCGGCCCCCGCGGGGAGGGGATCCCGCCGAGGGGAAAGCGGGCTGCGGGGACGGCAACCGCGCCCGGGGGCATGGAGCAGCACACGAGCCCCCGGTAAGCGGTCCCCCGCAAGGCCCGAGCCTCGCCTGCCCGCCCCGGGCAGCGCTGGGCGGGTGTCCCCACCGGCAGCCCCGGGCCGCCAGCCGCCCCTCACCTCGTCTGCTGGTTGCGGCAGAGCCCCTTCAGGTGGTACTTGCAGAGGTGCAGCCGCCCGCACTCCCCCTCGCAGCCCGCGCCGTAGTCCTGGCACAGCCGCACGGGGCTGGTGGCCACCACCGCCACCACCTCTGCCGCCGCCGCCCCCTCCTCGCCGGGCCGCCGCACCAGCGTGAACCGCTGCGCGTCCCGCAGCACCAGCGCCAGCTGCTCCGTCGTGGGCCGGCCCGGCAGCCGCCGCTGGAGCTCACCCTGCTCCAGGCAACCGCCGTGGGCGCACAGCACCTGCAGCGCTTGGGCGGCGAACGCCATGGCCGCTGCGCTGCTGCCTTCCCCGGCGGGAGCCGCGGTCGGCGGGCCGGCCCCGGGACGCTCCACCCGCCGCGGCGAGGAAACGAAAACGAAACCGGCGGCGCGGGGCATGGGCGGGTGGTGGCCGGGCCGCGGGGACGCCGCCCCGGGGAGGGGCTGGGGAAGGAGCGGGGTGCGCTGCCCGCCTGCCCCATCGCGGGGCCGTGGCTTCTTCCTGGCCGGGCGGCGGCTGCCCCTCACGCCCCGGGGCTGGGCCGCCCTGAGGGGACAGCCCTGAGGGGACAGCCCTGAGGGAGGCCCCGGCCCCTTGAGGTGCCCACACTGCCCGCAAGGCTGGAGTCTGCCTTTGCCTGCTGAGATGCTCACAGAAACCCAGGGTCACCCAAAAGGCTTTGATACCTCTTCAGTGGGGTCCGGCGTGTGGTTTGTTTTGTGGGATTTTTTTAACCTGACTGCAGGGAGAGAGCGGGGCACGTGCAGTGGTGCTGCGTGAGGGCCCTTTGCCTCCCTCCTCCTGCTGTTTTTTGGGATGTATTGGCCATTTTTAACCAAATTCGACCAAAAAGGGGTGGCAGCTGCAAACTTGGAGATCTCCTGTAGGAGTAAGTATTCCAGGGGAGAAGAGAGACTGCAGCCAAGTCTCCTTCACCCCCTTCAGTTACAGGAAGAAGGCTGGTGTGTGAATTCAACACTTGTTAGGCACCAGAAAAACTTCTTGGTTAAGGTTTCTGACCTGTGTCAGTTTTTTGATGATACATCATGAAGGCCACTCTCACACTCCTTTCCTTTCAATATGTAAATTAAAAGCTCAGCCATGGGCACGCATCTGCTGGACATGCAACTGCCCTGGTTGCAATGCTGATAGTACCGCCTGCTACACAGTGTCACTGCATCCTCTGCACTGCAGCCATGGCACCAGACCATGGCCAAGCAATGTGCTCACCCTCTGGGAGCTCACAAACTCTTTAGAAGGGGGGCCATCCTTTTAGTTTTTTAAGTGCCTTCCTCTTTGGGTCATTTCATCGCTCCTGGTGCTGCATCACGTTCACTCAGAGGCATGCTTTAAATGATGGTAAAACAATGATGTAAAATACCATTATTTAAGTCAGACTGGCAGCAGTAGGCATGGGGACTGTTAAAGCGGATGGTGATTCTCATTGAACAAGAATCCTGCCTGCTTCCTTCTTTTGCCAGTCAGGTTCTGTTGCGCCTTTCCCCTTGTCTCATCTTATTTCTTTCTCACCCTGTGAGATCAGGAAGGGAGTGACAAAATGGGAAGCTAGACAAGTACATTGAACAGAAGAACAGCTATACTAGGTCATTTAGAGGTTCATATAGATCTGTAGCCTGCCTCCGACAGGCCATCAACAGATGCCTAGGAGGCAATATGAGAAGCTGTAGTGTTACTGTCCTTCATCCCTCCCTTCAGGGTCCACTGATTAGATTTCCTGAAACACAGGAAGAGTGCTATTCTCTCTCTTGGTTCAATTTCTGATTTTATATCCACGGATCATATACCCTTTGTTGTCTCTTTTCCAAATGGAAAAGTTTTGGTCTATTTTAGTCTTTTGTTGTATGGAAGTAATTCCATGGCTTGGGCTATCTTTGTCCTCCTTTGTTCCTTAAGACAGTCTTTCCTTAAGGGACAGACCTGCAGATGGTATGCAAGATGTGAGTGCATCAAATGTGCACAGTGGCTTTTCAGTGTTTTTTGTTTTGTATTCTGTTGCTTTCCTAATAATGCCTACTGTTTGATTTTGTTGATTACTTTTGAGGCTGGAGTGTCACGGTTCATTTAGATATCTCAGATTTACAGAACAACATGCTCTGTAAACTGAACTTCATTTTATGAGCTCATTAGGAAAGCAGACAGACAAGCATGTCAAACTAGGGCTCAGTCCCCTTTTGCACAGATGTCTAAAATGTGACTTCACTAACTCATCACTTCATTAATTCATGAAGTTTCTAACTTACAGGTTCTCCAATTCATAACTCGTAACTTGTGTGCCTGTAAGCAAAATAATTACCTAGCCGAAGATGAGAGTGCTTATCCTTCCTCCTCCCTCACAGTGCGGGCGTCCCCTGTATCATACCAGGAAGCACAAAAGCCTCAGCAGTTTGGCTGCTGTTAGATCAGCTTCAAAAGCTTTTCAGGTAAGTTGATAGTATTTGTACCTTCCAGCTTGGACTTCTGATCTGTACCATTTCCATAAGTTAGTGGATTCTGAAGAAACTTCCAGATGATTAATATGCAAGAATGCAGGAGATGATGGCTGCAGGAGACAGCAAGCTGCAGGTGGTAATGGCTGCATAATGACCTTTATCCCTTCCTGTCTATCCTGTCCTCACTAGTGTTGCTCTTGCTTTGACCTAATGGTGCTGCTCCCAGCATATGAGTGAACAGTCACATTGGAGCTGGTATTTTCATAGAATTAGCCTATTTTCCCTAGACCTCATTCCTGACCAGTAATAGGTCAGAAGCCATCGCTATCCACATGAAGATAGGATAGTTTCTGCCTTCTTGTTTAAAGCTACACTGAATTTCAGCTGCCATTTCATCATCCAATGTACTATAGGGTCTTCCAGCAATTCTTCATCATTCACCTTAATCAATATTCTCCTAAATAATATAGTGCTCTCAGCAAATCCTACTGCCTTATCCTCTTTTCCTGATGGTTTATGAATATATTGAATAGTGCAGGGCTGAGCAGGCCTGCACTGGGGGACTGCCCTCTGCTGGGAAGAACTTTTGGAAATCTAAAAGTCAACTGTACGAACTCTTCTGACCCTTGCTTACATACTTGTTAGTGCCCTCAAATAGTTCCAATGTGTTTCTGAGGTATAAATTTAAAAAGACCTTGCTGGTTTTTCCTTAGTATTTTCTATTTCCAACACCTTCCCTTCCAAATTGGAGGTTTCAGTGATTTGGTGTCATGGTTTAGCCCCAGCCGGCAACTAAGCACCACGTAGCCGCTCGCTCACTCCTACTTGGTGGGATGGGGGAGAGAATCAGAAGAGTAAAAGTGAGAAAACTCGTGGGTTGAGATAAAGGCAGTTTAATAGGGAAAGCAAAAGCCACACATGCAAGCAAAGCAAAACAAGGAATTCATTCACTGCTTCCCATGGGCAGGCAGGTGTTCAGCCATCTCCAGGAAAGCAGGGCTCCATCATGCGTAACACTTACTGGAGAAGACAAATGCCATCACTCCAAATGTCCCCCCCCTTCCTCCTTCTTCCCCCAGCTTTATATGCTGAGCATGATGTCATATGGTATGGAATAGCCCTTTGGTCAGTTTGGATCAACTGTCCTGGCTGTGTCCCCTCCCAACTTCTTCTACACCTGGCAGAGCATGGGAAGCTGAAAAGTCCTTGACTAGTGCAGCAACAACTAAAACATCTCTGTGTTATCAACACTGTTTTCAGCACAAATCCAAAACATAGCCCCATACCAGCTACTATAAAGAAAGTTAACTCTATCTCAGCCAAAACCAGGACATTTGGCTTCCTGCTCTGCAGTTCTCTGGATCCCCACTGTGATCCAGGTGCCGCATTTGTAGCGGATTGATGCACGGACTCCGATAGAGGGGTAAATCAAAGACCCTCTTTCTGATGGGGTATGCATGCTTCCCAGACTCTGCTCAGCCTCTCACTAACCTTTCCTGGTCACCCTCAGGTCTCTGGGAACTCACCACCAAGAGCTCCTGCTCCGTCACACTCCAAAGCTTAAATGAGCCAGCCACACCCCAGGCAGCAGTAAGGCAGGGGATGCTCCACTGCAGCCAGGGCACACACTGTGCCTGGTTAAAGCATGGAGCTAATTCACCTCAGCTGTAACTCAGCTGATTGTAATTATCAGTGCTTTTCATTACTTGAACCTGGGCCCTTAGTACTTCAATCTTGTTAACCCTTTCACTCCCACTATACCTAATTCCTCCTCAATTCCCCCTTTTTGTTTTTCAACAACATATATCTTTTACACCATTTTCTGCAGCATTCCTTGGACACGTGACAATAAACAGGGTAAAAGCAACAAGATACATCATATGGGGTCAGTTCATAAAACACAGTATTCAATAAACTCTATGCATACAGTGACCCAAGACCATAATCCATAACATTTTTTCACAGTTCTTTCACTAGTTCAAACGGCAACCCCTGTCATTCTGCCCACCCCTGAGCGTCTCAAATTACAGGACACGCTATGAGAGCAGCAATATCCTGATCGCTGCTTTTTTCTGCTTGTTGCCGCAACTTCTGCCAATGTTTCCTTGGATCATAATCTGTTTCAACACATTCAAAGTCCCCTCTATTTTTCTCCTTGTACGGGTCCTCTGCAAACAATGAATCCATATTCCTAGGTGATGGTGGTGGTGAAAAATCGGGTGAGGGAGGTGCAGTGGGCGCTAGTTCGTTAGCTGTGGCAGCCGCCGCTTCTTTTTGTCTTTCTCTTACAGTGGCTGCTGCAGCAGCAGCTGTTACAGCACAATCTGCCTTCAGTTGCTTTAACGAGTCTGTAACTAAGCGCCACATGGTTAACAAGCCCATAGCACTGGAATCCCCCCGGTAGCCGCATCCCATGAAACCTGTCCAGCCGTTTCCCATGTACATATTTCAAAAATCTCAGTCAATTCTAGAATTATACCTCAGCCTTTAAGCCAGGCGAGCAGCATGCACAGTTGCATCTCATTATACTTAATGCCATGCTTTTCTAATATCTTAAACACAGTTACCACCGATTTTTCTTCTGCAGACATTGTTGCCCCTATTGTCCCTGGCTGCTCACCTAATCCAGGTGATTACTTTGTCCGGACTTTTCAGCTCTCCAACCGCTGATTATATATTCAGCCAGGCACCGCTACTGGTCGCTCTTTCCTGCAATTCTGTCCCACAGACTTCAAGTTTCTGTTCAGCAGACTTCAAGTCTCCTGTTCAGGCGCTGTTTGTAGCAGATTGATGCACAGACTCCAATCGAGGGGTAAATCAAAGACCCTCTTTCTGATGGGGTATGCATGCTTCCCAGACTCTGCTCAGCCTCTCACTAACCTTTCCTGGTCACCCTCAGGTCTCTGGGAACTCACCACCAAGAGCTCCTGCTCTGTCACACTCCAAAGCTTAAATAAGCCAGCCACACCCCAGGCAGCAGTAAGGCAGGGAATGCTCCACTGCAGCCAGGGCACACACTGTGCCTGGTTAAAGCATGGAGCTAATTCACCTCAGCTGTAACTCAGTTGATTGTAATTACCAGTGCTTTTCATTACTTGAACCTGGGCCCTTAGTACTTCAATCTTGTTAACCCTTTCACTCCCGCTATACCTAATTCCTCCTCACCGCGTTTGCTACTTTCAAGTTGTCTAGTGGCTAGGCACTTCTAAGTGAGAGATCACACACCAAAGATAAGAATTGATGGAGTCACTGAACAGCTGAGGTTGGAAAGGACCACAGGAAGTCATCTGGTCCAAACCCAAATTCAGCTATTTCAAGTTGTTCAGAACAGGGGTAGAAGCCTCCTAAGTTTGGCGTGTTGTCGAATGTTTTCAAATTGTTGGATAACTATATGTACTGCCACATCAGTAGGAGATATCTTGACTGAACCAATACTTAGGCTACCCTCTCACATTCATAAACACCATTGAACCCAGCATGGTACTAGACACGTCCCATTCTCCCCAGTGGGCCTCCATTTAGTTTTTCTGTCCAGTGCCCTAAGTTTAACTGGCTCCCAACCTCTTACATCTTAAATACCTGTCCCAGCATCACTTTGCGGTCCAGGTAGCTGTTTGAACTGCATCTCCCCTCCACACTTTTTTTCCTCATGCTTCTGAAAAATAACACTCATTTGGCAGAAATACGGCATTTTTTTCATCATAAAATTTGTATGAATGACTATGCAAATGCAGAGGTTAACCTTATAGAGGGAGAAGTACAAAGGAGAGCAGTGTAAGGTCAGGGTTGGAGGGGTGTTTGCAGGTAGCTTTACACCATTGCAATTCATTCCAATGTGTTGATGTGCGTATCACAAGGAACTTCACATTGTTGTTCCTGCTTTGCAGCTAGAATGAGTTTTTTGAGCTCTGGAGCAGAGCTATCATTCTATCTCTTTTCAGGAGAACACAAGTAAAACTAGGAGAACAGCCAATGATTGATGCAGAGAGAAGATTTGCAGAGCTGCCTTTGAATTTAAGTACCTTCCTATCCCCAAACCATTACCCGAAGTAAATCACAGTTTATTCCTTCTCACACAAGTTTCTTGTAGTTTGTTTTGTGGCATGTTCCTCAGGAAGAAAAAAAGTACCTCTTTGATTTGATAGAACTTCCCCACCTATGAATTATATATAAGCAAAATTGTATTTTCTCCTTCTTCAGAAGAATTTTCTGCTAATGGAAAAGTCAGTTTTCATTTGTAAAATTAAGTGCCTCCAATGTAAGAAAGGGTTACATGAGACCTCAAGGGCACATAAGGCGGGTGGCTCCTCTTCACCTCTCAAATACCCTAATTAAAGGTAAGGCTGTAACTGTTTTCTTAAATGCCATTGTAGCATAATTGTGTATAACCTATTCTACCTACAGTTTATGACTGCTTTGTGCATTGGCCCTGTAACAAGCTCCCTTTAAGCAGTTCCTATGGTTTCTGAACAGCTGCTGGACTCAGAGCACATGGATTTTTAATAATTGTGGGACTTCAGGTGCTGCAGTTTCAGTGAGCCACCTTTGCTAACATCTGATGTCTTGTGCTATGAAAACTTTGCTCTAGAAATTTTCAGGTGTCAATCATTAATATCTAATATCTTTATTTTTAGGAACATAAAGATATCTAATATCTTTATTTCCTAATATCTTTATTTTTAGGAACAGTTGGTGGATAATTGTGTTAATTTGAATTGCGACATCATTTCATGATCTTGCATGCACTGCTCTTCAAAATGTAATAATTTAATGATTTTCCTGTGAATTTTTGTACACATCTTTAAAATACCCATTATCGTAATAGTGCATGGTGCCCCCACTTCCCACCCCATCCATCTGTTTTATTCCTTCTCCTTTATTCCTTCTTCTCCTTTATTCCATGGTGAAGCTCCTAGCCTTGCATTGTCTGTTCTGGAAGATGATGTAAGGAAAATAGGCAGAACAAGATAGATTTTAGACACAGTTGTGAGCTAGAATGTTCTCTGGTGAAACGTCACCTTCTGGTTGATATAGCTGCATTGCTGATTCTCAGGGGTTCAGAAGCTAAGGAGTGTGATATGTTTGCTTGCGAATGTTTTTGATTGCCTCTGAACCTACCTTTAAACACACGTTCGGAGGGCTAATCACTTTCCCAGTGATGGTCTGACAGCATGGTTACTTTTAAACACTTGGCTAAACCTTCAGTAATTTTGACTGGAACTGGTCTGTTTATAATGGCTTGTATTTGATATATATTACTTCTATGTACTACTCTAATTTCTTGACTTACGACTTGTATTTCTGAAATCTGGACTAATTGACAACATCTCTGCATACCAAGCTTACAGCTACAATCCCAAGAGTTTCCTAGTGGCAGACTAAACTAAAAATCAACCAGCCAACAGATGACGTACAGCAAAAAACTGGAAACTCGGTTGTGGTGCAGTACATGAGTTACACCAGACTGTGGGGCTGTTGGCCATCCCAGAGATCTTGCAGCCTTGGCAAAGAGCAGGATAAATCCTCATTTTCTACTGCTACCTCAGGACTGAGCTTATTTTCAGGTACTAACAGTATAGTCTGGACAGGATATAGGACGAACTGTCTATTTTATAAGAATAGGCCAGCCTAAATGTATATGCAAGAATTTGTATTGTGTACAGTTTGCTTTGTTGCGTAAATATGTTTCAAGTGGCCTTGCTTCTGAAAATAAAAATAACTTTGGGCTGAAAATTCACAGTATAGTTAGTGATGCTGTTATTTGTCATTGGCATACCTCTAGCTTTATTCTGTTGAAGTTTTAGTTACTTGGTGCGGGTGTGAATATTTGTTTATTGCGCGAGCCATAGGCTTTTGTTCTTCTCAGCTTCATACCCTCATAAAGGTGTTGTACTCACAGAGACCCATTACCTTCTATGCTGGCTTCTTCCATCTTTCAGAAACCTCCTAAGAACCTCTCTTCTAGACTCTTCTTCCCTCTACAGATCACGTGTCCCCCTACTTTATTCTTATAAGAACTGAGTTGTGCACTTCAAGGTCTGATCCTCAACTCATGAGGGTTAATGTGGGAGGGAGTCTGTCCATTACTTTTGAGGCCGCAGGTCTCATTCCTGGTGGCTGTTTCCCTAATTCAGTATTTCAAGAGGCTCATCTCTTGCTAGAAGAGCAATGCAGAGCCCTGTCAGCTCACATGTGGACATGCCCCTAAAACTTGTGTGTTTGTTGGAACTAAGCCTCTGAAGCACATCTCTCTTCCAGGACTTCTTAGCAGGGTTCATGACTCCTTTAACACTACAGTGATCCTCAAATGAGCAGTGAGCCATATCCTGAGCAGCAGGATTTTGATTCACTAATGGAGAAGCTGTGTGAATGGTTGACTATATGCTGGCTACAGCTATACAGAATGCCCTTAACAAGTGACTCTGCGTGGTTTTGTCCAAATTTCTTGCCATGACCATTTTCATACCTGTGAAAATATCTTAGCCCACAAAGTCACTCCTTTAAACGACAGGGAAGATGTCACGATTATGATGGTGGAAAAAACCCAAATCCATTTATTTCGGCTAAGTTTTTATGTTCCTCTTTCTCATCAGTTATACTAGAAATTCAAGGTGAAACTTCTGCAAGGTTGGGAGGGAAGCATGGGAACCAACCCAAACAAAAAAGTTTATTGAAACATGCAAATAGAGAGGGCCAAAGTCTAGAAGCCTTTTGTTGTCTCACAACAGTTTTGCCTGCATTTGTCACCACATTATCCACTGTCTACATTATCTACTGCCCGAATATACTGAATCTGAATATGCCTATAAATTCCTCCTTTAAGCTTTGCAGTTTCTCATGGGAGTGACCTCCCTGTTGACAGCTAGTGAATAGCAATTCTATTTTCTTTAAGGGATGAGTTGCCACCAAACCACTTATCTAGGTATCACAAATATTGGCTTAACATGCATGCATTTAAACTAGCAGTTCCAACAGTTCAAACAGTTCTTCTAAAAGCTCAGTACATTTTCAGACTTTCTTATGATGAAAAAAAGGTAATTTGTCAGGAACCAGAACAGTTATTGAACCCTATGTCACGTTTCATTTTGCACTGCAATCAGCAACAATGCAGAAGTTGGCCTCATCATACGGTGTTTCATCCTGCATTAGACAAAATACGAAATTCCATTGATAAAGACTTACCTCTGATCAGTCTCCACCAGCAGTATGAAAAGATATGTTTATGACAGCATGTAATAGTTATGAATGAAAAATTCTATGTCTGCACATACTAGTTCAAAAAAACCTTGCTATTTTATGACTAGATTACTGGTATTTTTATAACATCAAACTGATTTGGAACATGGGACAGAAAGGGTCAATTAGATCATCAACTCTAGTCCTTCACAATCACAGGCAACTCATTTTTTAGATACCCAATTCAGAAAAGTCCACAACATAACCAACAGAGACCCTAAGCCCTAGAAAGCTCTTCAGCACTTTGCAACACATTTAAGACCTGTAGCCTCTGAACACACTAAGGAAAAAGCACGATCATCATAGCCATAGGAGGGGGCAATAGATTTCAGAAGGAGTTGATATGTTTCTCAGGCATTCTGCTTGAAGCCATTGAAGACAGCAGTCAACTGCATATGGGAAACATCCCAAGCAAATATTAAAAACCCCTAAAACTACCTTTGCAAGACATCAGAAACTTGTATTTCCTAGCTGCTAGACCCTACTTTCCATTGAAGCTTCCTAGTTTCAGTGAAAAGTTTCTTGTGACTTTTTCTTCTGTGAGTTCATTTATTGCTCTGTGTGTTCATCGGCTACGTGCACAATTGTTCATGTGATGTGTCACACATCACCTGGAATGTCACAGGGAAATGATTCGGAGATCAGTAGCAGCTACTTATGGTGACAGGGGATAAACAGAAGGAGCAAAGGTTCTTATCAAAAGCAAGCAACATTCTGTGCTTTCAAAATCTTCTTGCAACGGTATACTAAGGTATGTAACTAACATATTCGTACTATCTTAAACAGCTATCTAGAATCCCAACTAAAACAGGTGCTTGGTAAAGGGACACCTAAATTATACGTAATAGTTAAGTGTGTATAGTTTAACTGGAACTGAAGCAGTGAAATGGAAGTGTATTCAGAGATATTCACTATATACAGGGCATTCTGCAGAAAAGTACTTCCAGTAGGACCAAAGATAATATGCTGTATAATACAGTTTACTACTGGTGCAGAAAAAAGCATCATTTCAGAGAAGTCTGCTGCATCTTCTGTTCTTTGGTCGGATGAGCCACGAGAGAGGTTTTTTGGCCAGGTACCCATTTCAACTGGCAAGATAGGCTGGCTAATCTGGATTATCTGTCATTGATCTGTGCAAGGCAAATGTTCTACATTGACATAGAACAAGCACATTTATCAGCTGAACTGCTGTTATCCTTGTATGCCCTCTTGCCACACACCTCTGTCTGTATCAAACTATGTACTGGGCTATCTACCTATGTAGTACCTTATAATTTCAGAATAAAAACACATTCTGCCTATTTTTTGTGTAATGATTGCATTTACTTCTTCAAAAGAGTCTTAAAATAAAGCTAGCATGTCTGCTGAAATGTAGGATGTGGAAATATTGCTTTTGTTCTGCGAGAATGGTGCTACTATATTTTAGCAAGTTTCAAGTTCTATTCAAAAAAGAGGAACTTATTTGTAATAAACATTATGCTGAGTCATATAAGTCTTCTAAAAGAAGATTTACAATTGTTTCCTAGCATTCTCATGGGAATTCCATACTTGCGACAGAGATGATTTTAATCAAAGCTGATGACATTTTTTTTTGGCTTACTTTCATTTCATTTGGTACCTTTCAGTTCCCAAGTTATTACTGGTCTATGTCATTTTCACAAACGTTTTTTCATCAGTCTTTGTACACTGAAATAGCATTGGAAGAACTCTAAAAGGCTACTTTGGGGATTTATTATCACTGATGCTTAATATTTAACTGTAGGCAAACAGTACTGAATAAGAGATAGTCTGATTACTTTGAAATGATGCACAGAGGAAAATCTAGCCATGTTCTTCTTCTGGTTTTAATTTTGCTTGTAATAAAAGAAGACCTGATGTCTCTCTTTCCTCATCAGTATATAAATGGATTATTTTTGCACTACACATATCAAGATCTTTGTGTCATGTTTGTTTTAGAAGACCGTGGACAGCTAGAAAATGAATGAAACAATGAAATGAGGAGAACAGATGTGCCAAAGCTGTGGCTTCCTAGCCACAGGCACATCTCAAGCTCTAACTGCATCTCATAACTAGCTGGAGTCTGTACGAAGACAGAGGCCATTTAGTAATCCTAATTCCTCACGTGGTCCTGCTGAGGCTGACGTTGCTTGGAAATTTATTTGCAAGCTCAGCCCAGACACTTTCCCAAATGGAGCACAAGTAGTATCGTTGTCATCTCTGACCTGTAAACAGTCCCAGAGATTCCCCTTCCAACAACTTTCTGAAGTATGTTGTATGTCCTTTGTGCCCATAATCCATCTGAGATTTTGTTATTTTGGTCATTTTTACAATAGAGATGAACACTGGTAATCTGAGAATTGAGGGGAAGGAATTTTTAGCTAGTTACATTTTTGTTAATGTTGTTTTATATGACTGCCTGTATCTGAGTCAAAAGTCTTCAAAACATTTGGGGAATTTTTTTAATTGCTATTAAAGATTTACATACTTGCACCTTCTGGTAAGAATCAAGAGGTGCCTTTAGAAGCCCATAATTTTTTTTAAAAAGGAAGATGAGACTATATTCTAAAGTAAGAAACTAGTAAAAACACAACCCCCCCTGTCAGTGCACAGAGTGAAAACTTCTTTAAAAGGATATTAAGATTACAAATTAAGTAATCAAAAGTTAGTTACAACATGGCAAAATTAAGTCGACTGGTACACCTTTAATTTGCTCTCACTGTGTACATGTGTTATAGTACTATTTTGACAGGATCACCGGCTACATGTTTCTGCTACAAGATCTTTCCTTCATTCAGTGCATGTATGGGATAATGCTCTTTTAGTGACTAACTAGCCAGTGGGATTTCATTACTGATTGCATCCCCAAGCCTTATTTACTACACAGCCAGATGTTGCTTTCAAGAGAGAATTCCTAACTTCTTTACGGACTTTTTAATGCTTCCCCCATTACAGCATATGAATGCTATGTAAGTATTAAGACATGTATATTCCTAAGAGCTTTATGATGTGAAGTTAATTTTATTATCCCTGCTTTACGGATGTGAAATGAAGGCACAAAGAGATTAAATTAGAGAATACCCACTAATTTTGTGTATTTGATATAAGATACCTAAGAACTCATGTTTTAGAGAGTTCAGCATTTGTGGGCAGACTGTGGGCTCAGGCCAGTGCTCAGTGACTACAGTTGCAGCTGGTACTACTCAGCATTTCTGCAAATCTGATACCAGGGTCTCAAGTCAGAAATCCCAAAAATAAGGAACAAACAGTAAGTGACCACCTGTGAAAGTTTGTTCAAAGGGACTTGCCTAGCATCATTTGGGAACTCTGTGGTAGAGACAGGGTCAGAACCCACTTCTCCAGGGTAGCATTCAGCTGCTTTAATTTTGAGAGCATCCTCTCTCTTCCTTATTCACTAGACAGTTTATAAATTCTGCAACAGATGCAGCAGGGCTTCTGCAATTGACAGTCTCATTTACTGAACAGTCCCAGTTCACCATTAGGGCAAGATTTATTCCATGCACAGAAAAAAGTAGGGTCCTTCAGAGGAAACTGTTAAAATATACACCCAGGGAAGAGGGAAGGGAGATGATTATGTTTTGATTTTGGTGTTTTCTATCTTTGGAGTTCTTCCTCATTCTCCTGGAAGAGGGTCCCACTTCCCCCACTTCCAGATTTCTCAGTTAACAAAAATAATATTTGGAAAAAGCCTGGCATAAAAAATCCCTTCAGTCTGTCACCTACATCTCCACGGTTTCAGTTAACTGTTCAGCTGATGGCAATAGCAGGTTGCTATCTTCTTACTTCACCGGAGAATTTCACAGATATTTGCTGCAGCAGGGAAGCATTAAGAGTCCAGGTGAAATCTTGGGCTCCACTGTAGTCTTGGGAGTTCGGGAGTGGGAAGAGGACACTGGTCCTTCCCCCTCCATTCCTCAAGCTTGGCCCCTCCTTCCCTTATCTTTCACAAGCCGGTCTTCCCTCTCCCCTATCTTTGGCTTCTATTTTTCTTGCCCCCCTCAATCCAAGACACGTTGGCCCAGGCTTCTCATCCCCAACCCTACTCTCTTCGTCCAGGTCCCACAAAATTAGTCCAGATTCTTTTATGAATCTTAACCTTCCTTTTGCCTTCTTGCCAAATAGGTTCCAATCCTCTCTTCTCAAATCCTGGTCAAATTTCTTTCTGGCACCTCTCCCCACCACTCTGCTGAGCACACTGGAGTTCAGAGCCAGTGTCTGTGCAACCACCTTCCATCTCTGATGACCTCCCACTTCCAGTCTTCCTTTCCAGCACCTTCTGCTCTTCTAATTACCAATCAGAGTTTCCTTCTTACACCTTCCCTGGAGTCCTGCATAGCAGTCTCTGGTACTGCTTCCTCCCAAATTCAGCCCTTCTTCTGCCTGTATTCCAGTCAAGTAGCTACTTGTCCCATGAAGCTTCAGTGCTGTCCAGGTGGTGGTAGAAGAAAAAGCTGATCTGAAAGAGCAGGGAAAAGACAGTTCTCGCACTGCTTGTGCTCAACCATATCCTGGTACAAAGCTTCAGCTACAGGGCGAGTCCTGATTTGCCCCTGCCGCAGTTGTTCACAGCATGTGCTGGTGGAGGAGTACATGCACAGTCCTGTGCCTGGGAAGAAGCTGGGAGGGAACACAGCACATCCCCTTGCCCAGGGTCCTCCAGCTTCAGATGCTGAAGTATAAAAATTCGTTGAGCATGGGTGAAGAATTGCAGTGGCTTGCAATGTTGTCTAAATTCAGATGAGTTTTTATGGAACAGAAGAAAACATGTCCCCAACACAGACTGTACTGCACCTGTGAGATTTTCTGTGTCTGATCAATAGCATAATTAAACAGTCCTAAAGAAGATGCTTTTTCAGGACAAAGCAGTTCTGCATTTCAGCTAACACTGTTGAACAAATGTTCAACATGAGGCACAAAACCATAACATCTACCCAGTTATTTCTGTCATGGTTTGCATTTATGGACCTTTCTCAACATATATTTAGAATCAACCTTGAAAGCAGGCAAGAATTACAGGTCATCCCCCACGTTGTTATAACTCCCTGACATGGGACGGAGTAAAGTTTGTTGTCTTAGGCTGTGCGTATGAAATACATAGTGTTTCTGTTGTGCTTAATTTAACTGAGTAGGCTTTATATTCCCTGAATCTAAAAGTTGTTCAAGCCTCCCACATATATTTTGCACAGGTAATGTTAAGAGCTTGGCTTAAAGTGAGAAAAGTACGGCAGACACAGGTCAAAAATACTATTCTATTTGAAGACTGATGTGGAATGTTTCTCATTTTCCCTTGCGGCATCATGTTAACCATGTAACTTGCAAGCTGCCTTCTCTGGAATCCTATTTATATTTGTTTCTGTAAGGTGTTTGACATCTTTTTGGGGAGCTATAATATAAGGCACTACCTCTTACCATGCAGTAATCAGGAGCTCAACTTGTCCGGGCACGTTAGGCACATACTTAGTTTTAAGTTAAAAAGTGCTTCTGATTAGGCATGAGTTTAAGACCACATCTGAATGTTTTCTAGAACTGGGTACCTAGCTCTGAATATCTTTGAAGTTATCTTTAAGGAAGCCACTTTAAATTAAACCTCTGATATCCTTATTCTAGATTCTTATATATGACTGAATTAAGCAGTTAGCTGGCCAACAGCTTAATAACAATTTCATAAAACAGGCAACCAGAAGCCTGAGCTTATAAACCCATGATTCCACTTCTCAATTCACTTCATGTTTTTTCATGTTTCTTCTGTACCTACCTTTATCAGATACATCCTAGAAAACTTGAGTGAGCTAGACTCACTGAGATAATGTTGTAGGTGTGGGTCGGGGGAAATCCATGGGAGACATTTACAGGACGTATGTAAGGCTGAGGTGCGGCATAACTGTCAGGTCTCTTCTTTCTTTGTTGAATTCAATGATAATTCAAAATGCAGGCATCTAGCCTTCTTCTGCTCTAGGTCTCTCTTAAAGGAATTAGATTTTAATGTGTTTATTTGATTCTGTGGGCTTCTGTGGCTGATGAGTGGAAGTGGGAATGGCAACGTGGCCAAAAAAACATTCCTAATTTTTTATCTTAACTGATACCTTTTCCCCTAATAATTCACTTTTCTAGCCATTTAGCCAATGCAATGCAAGAAAAACCCCTTACAGACAAGTTAGTTGTTAGATTTTACCATTTCTTTTGCCTCAAAAAGAAATTGAAAAGAGCGTGGCCAAATAGAAGCCATTGCAAAAATACAGTTTCATTTGAAATTTAAAACCAAAAACCACTCAGCTTTAGAAAATTCTCTTTCAAAAAAGATTCCAAGCCAGCAAACAATTTTACCAACATGCTTCGTACCCTACCATCAAGATACAGGATTTCTTTAACACCAGTTTGTAAAAATCCCCAAAGCCTAAGTGCTTCTTCAGCACTTTCCTGATAATATAGGAAGCATTTATTTGCTAGTCATAGCACTTTATGCCCACATAACTGTTTGCCTCATCAAAGCATAAAACCCCATTATTTGGGACAGCTGTTTTTTAGTCACCTTCAGAGTATAGTAGCGAGAGGAATTCTATTTTTATAGAATTTCCTTTACTGCTCTGCAGTTCCTTAAAATGTATTTCTTTTATCTAGAATTCTGGCAGAAATCTGACCTCATTCTACTCCTTCAATAAAGACAGAATGTGCTGGGGTTTTTTGTAATATGACAATTATAACACCAAGAATCGCTTTAAGTAGTTTTTGTATTTTAACTCCTTTTATTCAGAGCATTGGACTGTAAGGTCAGACATGTTTTTGTGTCTCCAACTGAACTAGATCAACTGGTTACCTCGCACAACTATTTATTACTATCTTCCTCCCAACAATACAGCTTCCTTCCTTTCAGATGACCTGTTTTAAAGTCTTCAGTACTCTACTTTTTCCAACTCAGCCCTGTGTAGGAAATAATCTGTCCAGCTCCCTGATGGGACTTAATGTAGATGTCTGTCCCTGAAAATGGACATTTTGTCAGAGGCTGAAACTGCTGTGCTTTTGGTGGTTGCACGCTTAAACATTTTCTTAACTTTGTGGTACCACTCATGTAGTATGGTAATAACTTGCATGGGAATGATGTCAAAATGTGATCCCACATTTTGCCTTCATAGAAAAAATAGGAGCATATTCACTTTGCAATGCATCTGCCTGGGAAGGGCAGTTGGCCTTCCTGTTGCACATTGCAGAATTTGGGCCAGCCTGGTACCCTATTTATAATTATTTAAGACAAAAGGACCTACAGCAGAAATATCTGGAGGAAAATGCCTATGGAACAGTTCATCTTTTGGTTGAAAGCCCAAACTGATTTCTCTTTTCAGTTTTCAGGAGCTTAATGCCAACATACAGTTTGCTTTTCTAGTTCTTGGTCTTCTGATGAAATTGCACATTTTCCATGAAAGGTGGTGCAGAAAACTTGTATTTGTGTTAAAAACATTTTCCTCCCATTTTAAGTGGAAATTTATTTCTTTTATAGTGTCTCATTCTATTTCTGCCTATTTTGAAGTTATAAGTGAAATACATACACTTCATAGGCCTTATACTAGTATCCAGTAGAGGGTTGAATTTCATTTAAGGTAAAGGTCAGCTTGTATTCTTATAATGAAAAAAGCACGTTGTATTGTTATAATGTATAATATCAGTATTTTCATTAATGGTACCCTCGTTACTTCTATTCTCTAGCTCAACAGACTTAGGAATCCCAGGCTGGCCCCATGACTTTTTTCCACCGCTTATTATTATAGGCATATTTTTCCATTGCTGATAATTTACAGAGGATTTAAAGATAATTTAGGGCCTGCTTAATAATAGATGTTGATTTTTCTTCTTGTTCAACAACTACAGACGTGGTTCTTCAAGAGATGCTTATGTGGTCTGCCTGCCTGAACCTGGTATGTATCTTGTCTTAAAAATGTTAGGATTACATTACATTTATACTGTTTGCTTCTATATAAGTCTGCTGCAGGTCTTTTAATTGGTTTTTTTTTTCATCTGCTACAGGTTTCTAAGACCTTCTTTTCTTTTTTCTTTAAATCTCTGTCCTTCTTTTTTTCCAATTATGTCTGTTTTGTGATAACTATCATCATTGTATCTAAAACCTTGGCGCAGGTCCTTTAAAGTCAACCTAGTCTGAGACTTGATAATAGCTATCAGTGATTATTCTGCTTTTTTCATATGAATGTTAGAATAAGAAATTCATGGAAGCAAATATGTTAGCTAAAAGAAGGTCCATGTACAATTGATTGCTGGAAAATAGGTCTCCATGCTTCTTCTGTTCTTATGCGCTTCCTTAGGCATCCAGCATGAGCAACAATCAGAGACAAGATAGTGAGCTGGATGGACTTTTGGTCAGAGTCATTTCAGCCATTCTTGTCTTCTTAAGCCTTGTTCTTAAATGCTGCCTCCCCCCATATCACAGCTAAAGTGGAACACATTTTTCATTCCCTACATACTCTGGTTTTTGAACTACAAAATGAGTCCCACCAACAATTCCAAATTCTTGCACTGCAGCCAGCAACCATACTATTACATGCTTTTACGGGTTTTCTTAGAAGGCATGTATATATTCTGAGAATATTTCCTTTTCTCAAATAGTCACCCCCTCAGATTTATTTCTAGGCTCTACCTGGAAGTATTATCATCAGGAAATGGTTTTGCACTCTTACACAAACTGAGCTAGAAAGCACTGTTCTGCAGTTGCCTTTCAAGTTTTCTAGATGATTAGAGATCTGAATATTACACAAAAACACCTTAAGGGTCACCATGTGCAGACATCCTGGCATTCCCCAAAGATTTGTAGCTTAAGTAATTTATCCATAATATCTTCATATTTAATAGCCCTGAGTAGATTTTCCTCCAATTTCTTTTTGAAAAGGTATTATTTCTTAGTTTCTGCAACAGCGTGTAGATAACTGATATCTTCTGTAAATTAACAATTTGTTGTGTGAAGTATGGTATCCTTTGCTGGTTGTGTACTTAGCTCCTGTGGTGTCTTTTAGTGTCCCTTCTAATACAAGGACCGTATTGGAACTGTAATATATCTTTATTCATATTGTCTACGTTAATACTGATTTAATAGATTTCTGCCACCCCCCCTCTATTTTTTTCCAGGTTGAAGAAGCAATGCTGCTTTTATGCATATCTAGAAATGACCCGGTCTGACTAGATCAGTGCCTTCCTTCTTCCTAATGCTGCCTAGGATCCAGATGCTGCACTTTTTCCTGTCTGAGGTCCCCTGCGTTGTCTAAGCTGTCAGCTTTTTCTAGATCATTCCTAATGCTAACGAACAGGCCTTTCACCTAATGTGATTTCAGGCACTTTGTTTTAAAATGTGGGTAAGAGCTGCCTCTTTTTAGTGTTGCAGTTCAGTGGCATGAACTCTTGCTATAGAAATAAGAGATTTGGAAAGACTTTTCAATGGTTAATGGAGATTCAAATTTAGATGTCCCACTGAGGCACAGCTTCAAGGTGAAGAAGTGCTGTAGCCTGGATTTAACAAACAGGTCTACTGTGCAGGGCCTTCTCCTGAATGGTGAGGAACACGACGTTAAGCTCCTGCAACCGAACCCGTATCACTACTGTCCAGGGCAGCACTGCAATCAGTGCTGTGGCTGTTGATTTGATTTTGAGGTACAAAACTGCCTCCAAAAGCTTCAGAAGGATCCTAAGGAGTGTAATGTATTGCATTCTGGAGACAAGGCACCAAAAACATACGTATTTCAGTACCTTAATTGTAAAGTCTGCCTTTTATTGACCTGGACATAAGTCTATGCAGTGGAAAGGCAGGGTTTCTAAGTCGTAGTATGGTTGCAGATGCTACAGCAGCTGTTGTATGCCTGCCTCTTCAGCTTTTCCAAAATAGACACAATTTCTTCCGTCCATTCTTTGGTGTTCAAAAGTCTCTGTCTTAACATTTGTCAAATCTCAGATTTATGATTTAGGCGGAATGGGTTTGAAATGGGGTATTGAATTAATCCCGAATGGTCTAAATGCCACTTTAATCTGAAGGCGTGTTTTTTCCACAGTTACTTGGAAAATGATTAGTTCTTATTTGGCTTCCCCAGTTTCACCCTTAAAAGGGTATTAAAATACTGTGTTCTTCTTTTATATGCTTTCTCTTTAAGTAAAAGACTTCCATTTTTACCCTTTATCAGGCTCACCTACTAATGATAGTCTTTCCTTTATCCATTACTATTTTTATAAATTACTCTTATATTATTATTCCTGTCTTGCTGTGATAGTTTTCCACTGAGGTATTATTGGCTTGTAGGTGTTTTAGCTATCCCAATATTTAAGGGAGTACTCATTATACCTGTACATTAATCAAAGTAAGTATTTAATATTTCACTTTAAAATCTTCTTTTAGCTAGGGTGGGGTTTTTTTCCCCCAATGCACTTTTTGTTATTAGTTCCTTGTGCTTCTGTTGTGGTTTCTGGTTTTCTATCTTCACGGGGCTTCCCAGCAGAAAGTCACTTCCTTTGGTTATATGGAGCCAAAGAAGAAGCTTCCTGAGAAGCCCTGCTGACACGGTCAACTGGACCAATATATTGGTTTGAGTTGTAAAGTGGGGGCTTTAGATGCGGGTTTTCCATTGAAGACATGATCTGCCCACTCATGCAGCTTCAGCCTTCATGCTGCACTTCTCTTTTTAGGCCCCAGAAGAGGTAATTAAATGTTTAGACCTAACCTCTGCAATGATTTATCCAAATACCTAATTTTATGACTGTAATTATTTGATGGTTCTAAGTGGAATATGTTACGGATGTAAAATTAGCCAAATAAATATATCTTTTAAGATTGGATCATAAGTTCTTAAAGCAGAAAAACATTAAGATTCAAGCACATCAGTGGTTCCATTTATATCCTTTACATTAAGATAATCACATGTAATTCTGAAATAGCCTAAAAGTGGAGAGTATCTTCTTAAGAAATAGCAAGACGTTTTTTATTTGGACCTATAAAGTCCAGAAAATTATTAACTCTAAAAGGATTAAAGCATTTTAAAAGCAAAATATTTTAAAGCAATATTAAAATTAAAAACATGATTCTGAGATGGGAATCCCAATGTGATACGCAAAGGTTTCATATTCAAAGGTAGCGAAATTAGTCTGATTGACATAATATCTCATTTTAGGCTTAAAATTCAATTCACAAAACATTTTCGATATCGTTTTTCTTCCTTAAGAAGAGAAAAAGCTTCGTACATAAGATGCACTTGGAGATAATAGTTGGACAAAGCTTTTTTTAAAAAAAATGTTGCCCTGTAAGTAACTATAAAGAGCTCTTACAAGGATTAAAATGCAAAAATGCCACTGTCTCTGTTTGACCAACTGTAATGCTTTATAAGGTAGCCAAAGAATTAAAACAAATCAGGAAATCAGGGAAGAATGTGCAACATTAGTGCTGGCACAGCAAGTTTCCCCTTACTGTACTGAAAATAATGCTAGTGTCAACTATGAGCCAGAACCTCTGTACAAATCATCAGTGATCCTTTGGCTTTGGTGGCTCTGCACCAATTTCCGCCAGCTAAAGAACTGATGCTACAACTCCACAAATTAAAACAAAAGTCTATATTTTGCATTGCAGAGAGTTTGCCATTTGCAGAATGATTTGTAAGGCAAGTGAAGGTTTGAACTTATGAAATATCCTCATCTTCTGGTATCTGAATAAACGAACATGTTTGTTGAAATGCACAGACTGACGTCTCCCAACACAAATGGAATCGTTAGACGCAGTTTCATCATCTGATTTGCTTATATGATATGATGCCATAATTGTGTTTTTGGTTTTTATGTTCCCTTTAAGTTTTTTTTCTGTAGGTATACTACACTAAATTATCTGACCAAAATCATGGTAAACAACAGTACTTAGGCTGGTACTAAGTAGCATTTATTTCCTTTTTGTGTTGGCTTGGTGTTTTGGGTTTTTTTAAGGAGAGTTTTCATTGTATTCTGGGGCTGGGAATGTGAATTCAGGCATTTTCTGAGCCCTCTAATTTGAAGTTCAGATTGCAGACTGATTTCACTGTGAAACACGCACGCCTGGATTATCACTGCATTCTACACGTAAAAGAAGAGAGCTTTCTGTGTGTTGATCCCTGTTCTTGCTGTGTGGAGAAAAGGCTGCAATCCTTGCTGCAAGAAACTTCCCAGTTTCTTTTGAACCTTGAATGGAGCGGGCCAGAAGCAGCATAATGGCAGAGATTTGGAAGTTCGCTGGTCAACATGGTTAGACTCAGGAGGTGAGCACAGGCATGTAATCTCTCAACCGTTCCACTTTCAGGGAGACAGCGTCTGTGGTTGTGTAATTATTGTGAACCTACACCCATGAGGATTCACGACAAAAATGGTTACAGAGCTGCATGGCCAGAAGAGGGGTGGCAAAGGGGTCTGCCAAGAGCCAGAACACGTATGTAAGCACAGAAGCTCTCTGTGGCTGTCACGTTCACCAGTTGCTGATTTCTGGAGATTGTGAGTTGGTAGGCAGTCTGTTCTCTGTTCTGTATGGGCAAATGACTCCCTGGAACAGAATAATTTCTACAACCAGGTTTGGTTTGTTTTTTTTTTTTTCTATCAAGTGCCTTGTATCGTGAGTGGTATATCTGTGTTATCTGGGCAGTTACAAATTGTGTGACATTCAGAAAAAATCCGAGAAAGCTACAAATGCCTGGTGAGAAAACTTGCCGTTTCAAGTTTTACATTCCTTTAGGAAGGGAGAGACTGTTTTTTATTCTACATTTGAGCAATGCCTCATGCGAGAGTCTTCATGCTTTCTCGAGCCCTCCGACAAGTGCTGTAATTAATACATTATTTAGTTCTGTATTTTATTCAAAGAGAGGCAAAAATGCTTCTTCTGTACCATTACTAGGAACTAGCTTTGAGTGCCAAGCAAGGATGAAAGAAAGTTCTGAAACTTAAGCAATCATTCTGTTGTTGGAAGTTTATTTTTCAAACATGGAGGAAGGAGAAGAGCTTGATGTTGTGGTTTATAACTGATATTCAAATTTTGATATCAGGCACATCGATTGTTTGAGACATTAAAATGTGAATAGCAAGTTCTCTTTCTCAGGCTTGTATCTGCAATCCATCTTCCCATGCGATGCAAAAATCAAAGCAGGCTTGCTTCTGTAATAACATTTCTTGGTAGAGGCCAACATGCTGCCTGCCTTGACTGTGCTGTGATTTGTGGAGGAGCGAGCAGTGTTAGCTGCTGCTCAGTCCTGAGCTGTACCTTACTCTGCCTCTTCCGAACCCTTACAGGCTTTCCAGGGAGGTAGCCCGAGCCCTCACTCTGAGCTTGTGACAGGCCGAAGATGCAATGCACAAATGAGTTACGGAGTTTAAATCTACCCTACTGAGACAGCGTTTGCTCTTGGTTTTATGCTGTGTGTTTGTGCTACGTATGGCACCTTCCCACTTCCTCTGAAAACAAACCTTTTGCTGACCTGCCTTACGGTGTAGCCTCTTATTTGAAATGAGAACATTCTAATCAAGCAATTTGATTTAGGAAGACTGATCGTTTTAGTGGTGTTAAAGCCATTAGCTTTAATCTCTCAACCTTCACCCTCTTTTACTACTGGGGTGTGTTGGCCCCAGCCAGCAGCCACACACGCACACAGCTGCTTGTGCACTTTGGGAATTTAACTTAATTTATTGCCATAATATATTTAGTTGCTGATTTGGGTATTGGGAAGCTAAGAAGACAAACATTAAAACATCTTTCCTTCCCCTTTCCCAGGCTCAAATGCACTCCAGACAGACCTCCTCCCTTCTTGTTATCTCCCCAGGTTACACTCAGTCCCTTTGGTGAGGTGATGGGTGGCACAGGGGACTGGGGTCAGGACGTAGCCATTTCTCTCTGCCTCTCCTTGTTTCTCACCCTTTTCTTCCACTGCTGCTTCCTTCTTACTCGTTTCCTCTGCTCCAGCATGGGCCCTCCGTGGGCCACAGTCCCTTTGAGGGAGTGTCTGCTCAGTCATGGAACACCTCCAACTCCTCTGACCTTGTTGTCCCTTCAGTCCCTTGTTTCTTTCCTTGTTCCCTTGTTCCCTCCTTGTCCTCTCTGGTGTTCCCTCCCAGGTTTGTCTCCTCACCTTTGGCATTTTCTGCCCTTTCCTCAGCATGTTTTCACAGAGGCGCTGCACACGTGGCTGACGAGCCCCGCTTTGGCACATGGTGGGTCTGTTGCAGAGCCAGCTGGAATTGGCTGTGACCAGCGCCGACAGGACAGCCCTAACCTCCTCCGCAGGGGCCACCCCTGCAGTTTCATGGCCAGGATGAGTGGGGAGCACAGGAGGGCAGAACAGTAACTGCCCAGCTTCAGGTAGAGATGTAGGAGTAGGCAGGTCAGATTGCATCATCAGAGGGCCTTTTAGCACATCATTTATCGGAAGGAATCCAGGAGGGATCTTGAAGGTCATTCATAATTTTAAATCCGATACATACTTCTACTTCAGGAAAGAACTGAACCATGAAAACTATGCTTTTCCATGTTGCAAAGTAAAGTTAACTGTATGTGGAAAGGAAGGGAATTGTGTAATTGTATTTTGGCCTGAAATCCAGTGCTGAGTCACATTTTGATATTTTAAGAGCACAGTTGCCGGTTAATTTTCCTTTATAAGCCCAAGTCACGCCGGAGAAGTGCTACAAAATGGAACGTGTAATTCAAAAAATGACATATATGTATTAATGTATTTCACTAAAAAAAAGATATTCTGAAACTTTGTAGTGCAGATTTTGAAAAGGCAGCTTGCATCCAAAACCAGCAGACAATGGTTGATGCTAACATTGGCTTCAGGTTGTTTCCACTCAGCATTCATAGCCAGGTTAGTTTTTGACTACGGTTATTGGTTGAGGGAGTACAGATAAATATTGTAAGAGATAATTACTGTTTTACAGCAGTTTCATGGCAAATGCTGAGGAAATTTTGTGAAATGTGCCTCTGAAATATGTGGCTGCAAAGAGCTATGGCACAGGATAGATTATGTCAGCAATAAGAAGTTTTGTACTGAAAAACGTAGAGTTCTCATCCTGTAGGATGCAACATCATGGCTTGTAGGTGCTCAGAAACCATGTGGCAAATCGGCAACTACAGCTTGTCTGAATCTGTACTGAATGCTTTAGTAAATGCTTTAGAGCTGGGCCTGGGCTACAAACATGAGCTTTGAAGCAGAGTTCTGAAATTTCCTCAAACTCTTACTTTGGGGTCTAGTTTGGTCTGCTTCTTACACTGAGCTAAGCAGGAGGTTCAGATAAAACCTCAAGGTCCACTGTAGTCTATATGGGACAGATGAGGGATGTAGGTTTTTGCCCTAGACATACATACCGGTGACAGATTTGTTAGGATGTGCCATAGCGAAAAGGATCTCTGCCAGTGCCTAGAATCTGCATGTCTTGGAAAATACTTAAAACATTTAGTTTTATTTTATATCAGTATAAATCACCCTTCTTTTGTGCAGAATGAAGGGCCATGCTAGCAGTGTACTATACCTTTACTCTCAAAAAAATCCCTAGCCGAAACACTTCCCTAAAATCAGCTATTTAATGCATCCCCTTTGCCAGCCCATTGCTGTGGGAACCCAGTCTTTCATTTATTTATGAAACCAGCCAGATTCTTGTGTTGCGTGTGGAGTTGAAATTCTAGGTAAGTGTTCAGATTTTTTTTAAAACTTACTTAAGGTGTGACTTTTTATTTTTTGGTATGAATTCAGCTGTGTAAATGGTATGACCGTTCAACAGTACCTTGCCGATACTTGTACTTTTTTAGGCTTTGAAAGGCATCAAAAGTGACTGCAGATGTTCTGTCAAGGTTACCAAGTATCAGTTTGGAGTCTGAGTTAGACAAAAGCAATTTAAGGAAAGTGAATTACTTAAAATTAGGGGAACACATTGTGAGAATCTTTACAAAGGAGATTCATGTCTTTAATTTCTACAGCTCTATAGCCCAAGAATCTGTGGCCACCATTGCAGCTAAAGGAGTAATGTGGCCCATTCTGGTTTTAGAATAAAATCAGATCGGTTTACCAAAATACTTGCTGCCCTGAAGTCGAAGGGAAAAATCCCATCGACTTCAGTGAGGTCAATTTACTGAATCACCAGGATTTCACTATATATGGTTGGTCATCAAGATTTAAAAAAACTTTTACAAATTTTAACAGTACTTTATAACATACTTATCTGAGGCATAATTACCAGGTTAGAACATTCATGGTGAGTCTTGGATAAAATTCTTTCTCATTTATATTTATGTATGTTGTCTCTTCTTTGCATTTTAAAACGTCACACAGACACCAATTTTGCATCTGCTGAAATCACTGACAAATTTCCAGTATTTTCAATAGATTATAATCAAACCTTTAATGCATAAAATACTGATGAATACATTATTATTATTATTACAGTTATTATTATTATTGTTACAATTTTAAAATAATAATTCAAATGAGAATAGGAAAAAAACCTGCAAGGCAACAGAACCTGATCATTATAATCTGTAACAAATAAATCTGTAACAAATAAAAAAGAGGTACTAAGGAATTGTTTCTGAGTAATGTTGTATATGAAGTATACTCCATGTTAAACTGACTGAAAATGTGTCTATTTTCACTGTTTATTAAACAACCAGATTTGCTTCTGGAACTCACAATTAGTCTGAGAGTTTATCTATATTCATATACAGTCATATGCTAATCTTCATTATGGAAAAAACCCAAGTTTGTTTCAGCTATGTGTGAAAACCAAAAGGACTTAAACACTTGCATTTGTTCAGGTCAGTATTTTCTTTGGGAAGTTAGTAGTTGTGCTAACTAAGACTGACTGTCAGCAATAACACATTTTCACTTCATCATAATGTCTTTAAAAAATGTGTTTACAATGATATGGATAGTAATCTAAAAGTTACAGTATTAATGAAAAGGGAAACTTTAGTAATGCAAAATAGTATGAATTAAAAAAACCCCACATTCAATGTTGCAATTATTTAATTCCATTAAAATACCACTTTCTAATCCTAAATTACTTTTATCTGTGTTATTAAATATATTTTATTCCATCACTGGAGAAAATGTGGAGTTATTTCATTTCATTAATTTTATTTATACTGAGAGAATGATTGTTTATTTTGAAATATACAGTTTTAAAATATTGTTTATTTTAAACAGGATTCAAGTTTTGATATCTAAATAATGGTAAGTCTACAATGCCTTTATTCACGTTCATTACTGAGTGCTCCAAATATGCTACAGAAAACTCTTAGTCAAACTCAGATTTTGGGGGATTTTTTTTAGCTTTTTAGAACAAGTTGTTCTGAAATGACAATAAACAGTCTTCTGGAAATCCACACTTGGTTTCCTATACTAGCATAGTATAGCATTTTCTTTGCATAACTACTTCATAACTTGTGCGTAATAATTTGTCATGTCAGTGTTATTGAATGATAACTTTGGCTTCATAAATCATGTTACACAAGTGATACATACCTCTGTATTACATACTATAAAACACTCCAACAGCAGTAACACCCTTTATGTAAACTTCTGCTGCAAATTAAGGAAATGAACCTCGAAACATTTGCATGAGTGAGTAATGTTACCTGTGTGAGTTGTCCCACTGACCTCAAAGAGACTTCTCAAAGGAGTGAGAACTTTCTCTTAATAGTAAACTATTATGGTAATGCCTCAGTGCCTGCAGAATACATATTCCAGGAGGATGTATATTCTATATAATCACTGTATTTATTTGGGATTTTCCGACTGACAATGTTGAAAGAACCAGCCTGGTCCTTTCTGGCCCCTGACAGAAAAATGTTCTTGCAGAGTTTTCCTGACCAAGATGTACTGGGCCAGGCTTTCGAAGATGCGCTAGAAGTACTGCAGCAGCACTCTGACAGAGAAATGCAGTGTTCACCAGGTAAAAAAGACCATTATTCTATTTCATTTACCATTTTGTATTTTTAAATGGTAAAATGTACTTTTGGTAAATGGTAAAATGTACTTACTAAAATGGTAAGATGTAGACATGTAGGTGGGAGACATGTAGGTGGGAGAGTTATTTCCCAGAGGTGGATTAATGGACAGCAGAAGGGTACATTGGGAGGATGAAAAGGGGAAATAATATGCACTGCCCGGTGTGACATGCATCTTCCATGTCACAGCACAGGGAAGCTGTTGGACAGTCCCCCTCGACTGTCCCCCCAGTACTAGCCCAGGTGCATTGAGCTCAGATTTCCTACAATCAGAGGATATACGACCATGGTGCAACAGCCATTTTCCAGTTTTAATGTTTTAATTGAAAAATGCCCTTCTGTTATGCTGTGAATAAACTCATATAACAATGAATTCCAGTGCAGAAAAAAGAAAAAAAGAAGACCAAGAATCCAACAGGTGAAATTAATCTCCATAATTACATTTTTCCATTAAAATATAAATTTTAAATATTTTTATGCAGAAATGATAGTTTGAGTCTGGATAATTAATAGAAAAGTGTTTTTCTTGGCTTCAAGAGTTTTCTACTTTACAAAACTTAAAATACAGGCAAGCTGTAAATTGTTCCAGTTCAGTCAAGGTTTTGGCAATTAAATTACTATAAAATTTAAAATCTGTGTTTGGTGGTTTTACACTGTAAATAGAAATGGTAGGAAAGGAAAATAGGAGGCTATATCACAAACCCTGTAAGTCCAGAATAAAATATCTACTGTCTTCTGTGTAGAATGTATTTCATAGAGGAACTTTATTTACGTATTATCTATTATATACCGAAATGTAAATAAGACCAATTGGGCTATATCTTCAGCTGTTGTTAATACATTTTTGGCTCCACTGCATTGGTAATTTACACATGCTGAAGGACCCACTATATATAATTTCTTGCAATGTTCTTGCCTGTATCTGTTGTTAGGGCCAATGGAGAGAGGTTTTAAACACTTGCAGCTCAGTGTTTAATATGTGCCACGGCTGTACCCACATTTCCACTTGCAATAGAGGTACCCTCCAAAATCTTCTTCTCACCACCTGCAGCGCGCAATTTATTCCAACTGCCTCAGTCCGGTGTTCTCCTCTGTTTCTTTTAAACATCCTAAGGTCTTTCTTTCAGGCACTGTGTCGTTCTTTCAGGCACTGCAGATGCTCTGATGCTCCCTTACTTCCTTCACGATTGGAGACTTCCTTACAGTGTACTAATGGCCTGCAGAGGAACTGAGTGACATTCCCTTTTCCCTTCTAATACATGTATTATAGTAGTTTATAATTATCCCATTCATTATGTTTGCTGATCTGTTTGGCCTTCCTTTTTCTATTAACCAAACTGTTTCATAATACTATGAAATATCTGACATTTTATCTTAACAAATATTGGTTTTCATTGTGAAGGCAAACAAAACCAGCCTAAGGGTCTGATTAGCCATAACAGTACAGATTATGTTGGATAACCTGCTGATATGAAACGTCTTGGCTCTGGAGAGTTTCTTATCTAGAAGGCAGCCATAGGATAAATGCTTTTTGATAGACCCTGTAGCATATTAGGTTGTTTGCCGCTGGGTTTTTTCCCCTCTTCTCTCCCTTTTACTCACTCAGTTTTTGCTCCATCCTCCTAATCCTCAGGTTACAAAAATTGCCTGACTGTGATCAACCATCACCACCACCTCCGAGCAAGTCCCAGCTACTCTGCAGCTCCATCTACAGAGGACCCAGGGTATAGCTGGAGAAATGTGATTGTAAGTGAACTGATTACTAATAACAGAGTCAGACGTAAATGGAAAATTGGCTGCCGATATGTGATTTCTAATACGAATCATTATGCTAACTCTAACAGAAATTCAGGCTGGCCAGGCATGATTCAGATGAAACTGCCTTGGGAAATATTTGCAAAACATGTTTAATAGCCTCTTTTTAGAATTCACCTTAGCTGTTTGCCTCTCGTGCTCCTCTGTGGTTCATCACGTAACATGACAACTAACGAACAGACCTACTAATACAGTAGGGAAAAGGGCTTCTCTCTATTACCCAGGAGCAGGCAGAGAACAACTTCCAGCCTCCCATAACTTCTGCCGCTGTGAGGAAGTACCACGCCTTTGATTTCTTCTCCAGCAGTTTGCTCTAAGAGCGCTGCAAAGACCAGCATTATCTGGACTCTGAGCTCAGCTTCAGCCTGCAGAGTCGGTATTCATTCTTAAAAACACTGGGAGTGTGGCCTCCGGGAGTGATGGAAAATGAATATTGCAGGGGAGATAATTTCAGGTAAATAGATTCCACAGAAGCCCATTTTCAACCAGCAGATTAGCGACGTGACACAGGAACTACAGAGTCTGTAGGGACCACTGTCCAGGTGGCCCTTGTCTTTTACTAACTCTCCACTGTTCCTCCTCTGCTTCTAGCAGAAGGGTTGAAGGTCCAGAGTGAGGCAATTACTCTGTTTTCCTTCTTAATTTCTCCCCTGGTGGGCAGTCCTTCCCAGTGGACATAAATTGGTGCTGCTTGTTACTGGTACAGGACACTGCATGCCTTCGTGGCTAAGAAAAGTCTTCCATGGGTGAGGTGATGAAAGGTTGCGTTTTGAAGGCTTCAGGGAATTAATTACTACAAGTTTCTTTTTCCTCAGAGAATGTACTCTATTAGTAATTCTTCGTTGTCTTAATTCTTGAAGAACAGTGCAGCAGATTTTTATGCAGAGGAGACTGTCTACCATACGCTGCAGAATACTCCAGAAAGCCAAGTGATGCATGCTGCTGCTGGCCAGCCAAAAGCAGGGAAAGGTGTGTAGCAAGAGCGTATCTTGATATGTACATTATGTTACTTTAAAAAATCTCTTGGCAAATCATGCTTTCTCTTAATTTATTTTCCTTTTAACAGGAAAAAATAGGTTAACATTTAATAGTAACTAGAATAAAACTGCTAGTGTTCAAATCCTACCTGCTTAACCTCATAAGGTAAGATAAATCTGTTATCATCTTATTCTGTCCTCTTGTTTAGCACATGGAAAAACAAACCAGAGGTGTGTTTCACCCCAAATAATCTGGGATGAAGTCTGATGCAGAGAAGTAAATCTATCTATCAATAACATCTTTATGCACTTTAATAACTTATTTTATTTTATGTGGTCCAACAAGGAGTGGTTTTCTTGAAGGTTTTTCACGTACATGAACATTTTTGCACCTGATTTTATGCCTCTCTTTGCTTACTTTTCAAATTACCTCTTAGCTTTTGTCACTTCCAGTGTGCGTTATTATATCTATTTTTGTGCTCCTTTTGGTTGACTTTACTTGAGTGGATATCTATTTTCCAAAGAATGGGTCGGATGACATTGGTCATTACAGTACTTCATTTTTTTATTGCATTAATTCTTTGTTTTTTGTTTGGGTCTCAGCACCCTTTCTATGACTCTGCTAGATGAGATTTACACAGCTTCCGCTCTGAGCTGTTGTACCTACTTTTGACCGTGGGGTCTTTTTGAGTAGCTTCCTGGTTTTGCTGCTTTTTGAAATCCCCTTATCTCAACTTTAACCACATGGTGTCAGTTTTTGGTATCTCTCCCCATTGATGCTGAGCACTGCGGTTTCTGTTGCTTAATAGCTACTACTACTACTACTACAAATTCCTTGGGACAATGGGAAGAGTAGCGTCTCCTTTTAAGTTCTGTACTTCTAGTACTTGAAATTCACCATTGCAAATGAAAAACCTTTCAATCCAGAAATGTTGTTTTTCTAAGTCTTACCCAGCGGTGCACTGGGGAATTTTATGTCAGTATCTGAATTCACCTTCAGTTGTTACTCCTCTGTTAAACTTCATTTCCTATTTCCTATTTCTTTTAGATTATTATCAATCTTCTTTTCCAGAAGGCCATACTGCATAAATTTTCAGAATGACTGACTATTCTTATGAGGCTTTTTTGTGTCCTCTTATGAGTTTATTTGCGTCCATGGCAATATTCCTGCTAGAAACTGTGATCTGGGGGACTATTTCCACTATACCTAAATAAATTTAGTCCTCTTGGCTTCTTATTGAGACATGAGAAGTTTTCTGTACACTAGTAAGTAGTGTGGCCCTTTAGGAATAAATCTGTAGATGAAACAATCAGTACTGAGGACCCAAAGTCTGTGTTTAAAGTGTTTCACAAGGGTTTATTTAGGGCAATCTCTAGGCTGGCCGCAAGTTCTGAAAGCTGCAGTGACTTCTGGAAAGTGTTTTTGAGTTAGGTTTCCTCTGAAAGGAGTCCAGTTAATGCACGTCAAGACCATTCCATGATCTGAACTAAAGCTCGGTGAGCAGAGACAATCAAGAGAGGTACTTCAGAAATACATCTGAATTAGACACACCCAGAGAGAATTAGGCTGCTTCGGGACAATTCAGCACAGAAATCTAATGCAGACGCTCTGAAACACCTTCCGGAGGAACCTGCCTCTCTCCAGTGACCACATAAGAAACCTGAAGAAACTAGCTTAGACTGATGTTTAGGGCCTGGTAACGAACACCACTAGCTTATGCAATGAGGTGCAGTACTAAGATCTGTGAACTAACCCCAGCTCAAACTGGTGCATCCACATTGTGTAGCACTTTGGAGAAAACAGCTGGATTCTAGAAACATAGCTGCATTAACACATAAGAGCCAATAAGCCCTCTCAAACAAAGACATTAGCTAGAGACAATGTGTCTAGAAATAAAGGGGTCGGTCTCTTCTCCTAGGTAACAAGTGATAGGACAAGAGGAAATGGTCTCAAGTTGCGCCAGGGGAGGTTTAGACTGGATATTAGGAAATTTTACTTCACTGAAAGGGTTATCAAGCATTGGAACAGGCTGCCCAGGGAAGTGGTTGAATCACCATCCCTGGAGGTATTTAAAGGACATTTGGATGAGGTGCTTAGGGACATGGTGTAGTGGTGGTCTTGGTAGTGTTAGGTTTATGGTTGGACTCAATGATCTTAAAGGTCTTTTCCAACCTATACGATTCTGTGATTCTGTGAAAAGCTTGGGCAGAAATGACAGCTGAACTAAGAGGACAGACAGCATGAAATCAGATGCTGCTGCAGATATGGCTACACTATTGTTTTCCAGCAGAGACTCAGTCCACTGTAGTCTGCAGATTTTCCCCTGATCTTACTTGTTCTACCATAGGTTCATAGGTTTATAGGATAATTCAGGTTGGAGGGGACCTGAGGAGGTCACTTACTAAGAAGTGTTTACTGTGACAAGGCAGTGTCCTTCACCGGTTTGCTTTTAAGCTTCTCCTCTTGTTAATACTATATGTATTTCTAGTAGAATATGTACTTCTAGTCACAGGCCAATTTTTATTTAGATAATGAAACTTTATTAATTTTTTGGAAAGTACCTCTGATTTCAGGCTCTTCTTCTTCCTAGTCTGACTGTCACTTCTCTCCCTTTTCCTTACCACCAGATGCAGAATTACTGTCATCCCTAACAGATGTCTTGGCTTGACCTCAGTGTTCCTTAGCAACTGTCACTTTTCCCCCGTTCCTAGTTTAAAATAGCCACGCAAGACAAGACTTTATGAACTTTAGGTGCAGCTGCTTGTTTCCACTTTGGTTAAAGTGGAAGCCGTTCTTCTGCATAGACTCTCCTTTCTGCAAAATGTTCCTCTTTGTCTCATAACCTTCAGTTCTTCCTCCTTACGGCAGCTTCTTGGTCACCCTTGGCTTTGTGAAGGGAACTAGAAGTACTTCAGAGAGAGGGATCCACAAGACCTAAGTGAAACTAAATAAGCCTCACTAGTAAACTTGTTTGAGAGCTGAGCCTGTGGGGAGAAGCACTTAGTTAACTGACAAATATTGCAGTACTGAGCTTGCTTTATTCTGCATGGGAATGCGAGTTGACATTTCTGCACATTTTTAGAAAACTACAGCGCACCAGAAGGTCTAGCTCCTTATTGACGAGGTGAGGTTTATGGTTCAAAACTAGCTTGCTCACCCACTCACCCTTTCTTATATCAGAGACTACCTTGCATCCCCAAAACATTCCTGAAACAAACCTGACAAAATTGAGTAATCTCAAAATCTTTGAGTTTTGATTAGGCAGGGAAAACATTTATTCAAAAACATTCAGATTGGCTCTCCAGAACCACTTTCCCGCACTGTCTGAAGATGTAATTTCCTGCAGTGAGTTCCTTGACCATGCACCTGCACAGTATGTGTCTGAAGGCTGCTGAAAGTGGCTTCTGAGACCTACCACACAGTGAAGTCACCAGATATTTGTCATGATCCCCAAAGAACCTGCTCTTGAAACTCTAATGACCAAATCCCTTTCTGTCACCGCATATCTGTACATGTTTCAGAACTATCATCCCATTTGCTGTTGCTGGTCTTCCGTTGCATAGTTTATACTGATCTTTTAATTTGTGGTGGGGTATTAGGTTTACCTATGCTTTTGCCTGTAAGATCCTTTCCAGGAGAAAGACAACTGCTCATCTTTTAAAACAAGTATGAGTTCTGTTCTGACCTTTTGTACTTTATTTCTTAATAGGTAGAAAAAAACTTCGACTGTTTGAGTACCTCCATGAGTCTCTGTATGATCCAGCTATGGCAAACTGCATCCAATGGGTGGATAAGCCCAATGGTGTCTTTCAGTTTGTCTCAAAAAACAAGGAGAAACTTGCAGAGCTGTGGGGAGAAAGAAAGGGAAACCGCAAGATCATGACATATCAGAAAATGGCCAGAGCACTGAGGAATTATGGAAGAACAGGTGAAATCATTAAAATTCGAAGGAAGCTGACGTACCAGTTCAGTGCTGTTGTTTTACAGAGACTTGCTCCGTCTTACTTCTTGGGAAAAGAAACAGTTTATCATCCATACATTCAGTCTAATCAAGAATACCAGTGTGCGGATGACTGGATCAGTTACAATAACTACATGTATAACAACGGTTATGCATTACAGCATGCTAACAGCTAGACATGTCTTTCACATAAACAGGCCTTTGTTAGCTAGTAATACATTCCAGCACAGGACTCTTCTCTGTACATAGCTTTTCCTTTAAGATATCATACAAACACATGAAGAGGAGGGTTTTAAAAATGATGTTGGCCTAGTTTTGTTCCTTTTTAAGTTAATGATAAACGGTCATTGACTATTGAAGAAAACCAGCAGCTGTCGGGTATGTTCTGTTCTCCACGATGTTAATCAGAGGAACTACTTCAGATTCAAGCTGGTATATCCAAGATCAGGATCAAGGTTTTTGTATGTTAGTGGACATGAAAGATCCCATCCTGACAACACTCATTGGAAGTTTTATGCATGTCCCCAACATTTCCAATCAGAATTTAGATGCTGTTGTACCATAGCACATGCACTCCCTCTCAGCTGGGTGCACATGGATTAGAAAGGGAAGAGATTTGCCGACTGCATGAAGCTACTGTCTGCTTTTTTCATCAATGTTCTTTGTTAAGAGACATTTTCTGAGCGAATGCCTGGCTGAACAATAGAGTCCACATGAAGGTGCACCTGTTGGCCAAGTTGTTAATCACTTAAATTAACATATCTTAGCACAGATCCTGACATATGGGGTTAGCATTGCCAGGTGCACATTTCACTGTTGGCAGTGGATTCATTGGGAAAGTGACCATACCATGACAGGGTTAGTAAAGGATTATGCTTTTCATGAAGTTATTTACAGTTCTTCCCCCACTAATACGAGAAGCTGCATTTTTATCAAGCAGTTCTGTACTCACCTAACAAATATAGCTTTGTTATTTTTAACCTTTTTTTGAGTTATAACTTTATACATATAAATACAATTTCACTTCTGCAGCTCTTTTCCTACATGGGAACGTAGCTGAAAGGCTTAGTGATTTTACACTCTCTTTATGGGGAACAAGGACTAAATTTAGGTGAAAAGAGAGTACTAGCCCCTAGCCAGGATGATACCTATAAATCTACTTTTTCTCATAATTCTGTTACCTGATCTACTCGTATCATCGTATGAGTTGGCTGTTGTGCCAAAATACTTCCATTCCACTGCATTCGATTCCAAGTTCTGCATTTTGCTTCAAGAGAGTGCAGGCTCAGATATTAATAAAGACACAATTAATTTCTGTGGAGAGGTATAAATGGTGGCCTGATATGTTTCATGAAATTCACTGACTTTGATAGTTGCCCCTTGCTCTAACTCCTGCTTACTTGTACAGGGATGTAATTTTATGTAATAGACACAATGCAACACACTGTGCTCAAGCAAAATTCAAGGTTTTGAGCACTTTGGTAAGATGAAAGACGTGTACTCTTAGAAATCTGATGCATGTTAAATAGCACTAAAAACAGACCCAGGTTTTAAGTTAGTAAACATCTGTCGAAATAAGAAGGTCATAACTGCGTTGTTAATATTTCATTTTGAGTGTAGTGTCCTGTAAAATGTAAACATTACTACAAAATAGACACAAGAATGCCTCTGGTCTTATAGAACTGAATCTGGATCCTGCTGAGCACTGAACGCAGTGAGAGTTTAACTCCTACAAAGGACTGAGGTCTTTCAGTTGGGATGCCTTCACTATGTGAGCACATATGTAAATACATTTCAAATGTCATAGTGTACATAAATTTGCCAAGAAACTGCACAGTTTAGTTACTCCACATCTGTCACCCGTTGCACGCTGACTTTACGTTATTTACAAGGCTGGTAACATACACTGGGTTAAGAGTCTGCTCTGTGTAAAATGCTTACTTTATCAATATGTTTAGATTCACTTTCCTCAGCCTTATCTACTTGTTAAGGAAATAAATACTTACTCAGATTCTGTGGTACCTTTTTAACTTAGGTATAAACATTAGCATTTGCTTCCTATAAATCTGGTATCCAGGTGAGATGTTATAGGTGCAGCTGGGAGAACAGTACAGAGCTGAAAGAGAAGAGCATAAGGGGTAAGAAGAACTGAAGGAAATTCAGGCAGAGAAATGAGGGAATCATAATATCTGTGGATAGGAGGAGACGGATTTCAGCCACAGGAGTAACCATGGGGACTGACAGCGTTAGAAAGAGATTTCTTTGACAAAAGGTACCCCTCCCCATCCACCCCCCCAGTCAAATGTACCTGGAGAGATTTTAGAAGCTCCTGCTGTAGTTCTGTGGCCATGAAGAAGGATATTTAACTGTGCAATGCACCGATATTGGGCTCACATACAGAAAAGATTCTTGACTGTTAGCAATGCTTTGACCTACCAAAGACAGGCTAAATCATAAGCAAACGCACAAGATGACCAAATATCTGAAGCACAGACTTAGACTTATGGAGGTGTGAAATAAGGTGTAGCTGTTTTTAACTGTGTGAGTGTTTAACCACTGAAACAACACACCAAGGGATGTGGTGGATTCATTGTTTCTCAAAATCTTTAACCCAAGATCATAGCCATTTCTAAGATGTGCAGTACTGCAATAAAGTCATGGTAAAGTCATAGCCATACCACAAGACACAAGACTGAATGTACGAAATTGGACTCCTGCTAGTCTCAGTATTTGCAGGATCCTATCATGTAACTCCATGTAGGAAAGTCAAGGCTACATGTGGAGATCTAAACAGAACTGCAATGGGTGCTTGGAAGGCATTTCGATTCCCAATGCAATCCCCTGTGACCTCACCCTCCATCACTGTCCTCCCACCCTCAGCCTCTGCCCTTGCACCTCCTCCCTCCCATCTGCACAGGCTTGGACACAAGCTGTGATGGTGCCAAGCACCCAGGGGAAACATGAGAGGCAGCTCCCAAGACAGCAGCTTTATCCCGTCTACATAACTCTTGATAACCGGCCCATTGCTGCCACTGCTGACTTCGCCTTCGTCTCTCTCCTGTCTCCTTTCTCCTCACCCTCAGCAGCCAAATCGGGCCAGAAAGCAGCCTGCCTGCCACCCACCTGCCTATATTACACGCTCACCTCTGGCTTAGAGGCTGCATCTTGCCTCAGAAGAGCCTGGAATAGGGCCTAGGGGTGGGGAAAGAAGCTGGGCTGCTCCCAGCTCCCACACTTAGTGCCCCACTTTAAAGGATACCCCAGTCTGAGCAAGGTGCCCCATACCGAAGTCCTGCATCTAACTAATACTGTGCCTCATGATGCTTCAGGCACTTGAATGAGGACATGAGCCTTTTAGAGTGAAGCATGCCTCTGAAGGGATGGCAGAAATCCTCTTGCACACGCGTAGCTAGACATCTGGACAGTCTCCTTGCTCATCCCTTGTGCCAACTTTGCAGCCTGGTTTCTCTCCAGACATGACAGACAAGATCGGAGGGTCCCACGGAAGTGATGGGCTGGTGCCTCTCCCCAACACACAGTTCTTGTTTGCTCAGGTGACCGCAGGTGGGGTATCATGCCTTGTGTATCTGCTGTAGCTTCAGCGTTGTCCTCTGATGGAAGGTCCCTGTGCGACAAGCCAGGATGGCGTGAGGCGAGGTTGCACATTGGTGGAAAGAGCTTTGCCTCTTTGGCATGGGGTGGCTCTGGGCCCACAAGATGGCACTAACGGACAGCTTTTCACACTGAATTTGCGGCGCTTGCAGCCTGGTCATTTGTTCTCTGCACGTCCCTTTTGGTTTTTTCGGTTTTTTTCCCCCATGTTTAATTTTTTCCACCTTCATGCACAGAGCTGCTGCAGATGTGGCAGAAGCAAGACCTTTCCTTTTGACGCTATTACCAGGCCAGATACAGATTCCGCCTGGGGCAGATACAGAAAATGTCACGACCGAGATGATGATATGAAACCCATAAATTAAAGCAGATACTTTATGTCAGCAGATCCACAACTCTGTGTCAACTACCCTGGACAACAGTCAGTTTTACAGCTGCAGTTTTACAGCTCCAAAATAAGTGTGGCTGCAGTGGCTTCCAACATTGCTAGGGTGGTGCATGAAAAAGAAATAAAGCTGATCTTTGAGATTTAGACTTCTGAATTCCTATAAGCAGCAATTACATCGACAGCCTTACAGACTCTGTGGAGGAGGCAGAACCAGAGAACTGTTGTAACATATATTATCTACCCCACCTTGCCCGGCCTATGCCATACTTATGTATATATACACTGTTCAGCAAACCAAAAGCAGGAGAGATTCTTAGCTTCCAGCTGAGAAATTATTTGATTTGAATTTGACTCCAGTGAAACTTTTCCCTTTGTTAGCACTTTGAGCACACATCAAGTACCTGCCTCCACCTTGTCAGACACTTACCAGATGTCATTCTGGTGGCAGATGGGTCAGACTGCCCCGCCATCCCACGTGCAGATGGATGCTATCTCATGGAGAGCGTTGGGTTACCAATTCCTACTTTTTACAAGCTGAGATCTTCTCCTGTCATATCACAGAGCTGCATGTGTGGGTTTACCATTAGTAGTTTGCTTAGTCAGTATAAAAAGGATGGAAAATACTACAAATGGTGGTGGGCTTTTTTGCAAGAAACTGCCCCATGGACTGTTTCCTAAAAAGTATCCTGAGTGCCAGATGTAAACCAAACTATGTAATCTTCTTTTTTGCTTAATGAGAGCTGCCCCTGCATTCTTGGCAACATGTAAACAACCATAGCTAATTGCCTAATAGATGAATGACTGCAAACACTCACTGGTGTATCAGGGTAACACTGGAGCTCAAGTTGGGTGTTCAGGCTATTTTCTAGTTATGTTCCATTGATCTTGGCAATTTTCCTACTTCCCTAGTTTCCAAACTTTCTTTTACGAAGAAGGTCAAGGCAAACTCCCAGACTCTCTCGAAACTGCAGGAGCAGATTCCTACATCTGTGCACCAGCTGAGGGCAATGGCATTACATGTGCCTGCAGCTGTCTGCATGAACAGATTCACTGGAGGGACTGGAGAGGGTCTGAGACAATAAAACAAAATTTGTATTTTAAATATCTTTTGGACAATAGTTTTCAGTTCTGCTTTCAGTCAGGTTTACAAAGACGCTGCGTTTCAGACTGAAACATTTCCTGTAATATTCCACTAGACAATGTGATTAAGGCCTCACATGCATTACGGAAGACCTGGAAAACTGCATAGTCAGTGCACTATGTAGAGAAATCCCTTGCCGATAGTGACAGCAGAGGGCGTTTGCCAAAACACATTGTCTTCTTGGGTTTTTTCAGGTCCAGCAGAGCTCCCTGGGAGTTACCAACTGGCCTCCTGCAAGTGAACTTCACAGGCAGTTACCATCTACCTGTGTAAGCACCTCTGCTGAAATCTACCACTGTTTTAGAGCCTTATTTCATCCAACTTCTAGTCGTCTTACCTGACCTCACAGCTGACATGCTGTGAATTTCGTGTGGCATATTTTGGACCAAAAACTGGCAGCAGTACCTATGAACTCACCATTGGTTTATTCACAAGAGGCTTAGAGCTCTAACACCGGAGCATCACCAGCAATACAGTGCCTATCTTATAATATGGCTGTCTTATCATGTCTTTTATTATATCACCCTCACCAGAAGATTTCAAAGGGCTCTGTAAAAGTACCATTACCCGCATTATATCTGCAGGTAGAGCAGAGCACGCATGAGGTATGGTCAGATGTCCGTGGACTCAACGGCAGGTGAGGAGAATGCCAGCATCCTGAGCCTGTCCTGCAGCCAGCAGCCAGGCCCACCTTGTGCCGGTCCAGCTTCCTGCTGCTTCCGAGTCATCAAAAGAAATAAGTACAATAATTAGCAGAATCCAATCCATGCGCTGAAAGTGCCCAAAAGAGAAGCAAGCAGTGCTCCACCAACACATTCGGCACACCTGGAGGCAGCACAAGCTTTTCATGTTCCTCAACAGCACACCTCGGATTTGAAATGTGGGATGCGCTAGTGCGGAAGGGCAGTCCTGAAGCAGATGGGCACCTTTTTGCCTGAGCAGAGTATTTCTTTTGCTTTTTTGTAGTGAAGGATGTTATATCTAATTATGACAGTTGGGAACTTCAAGCCAGACAGCCTTGGTGCGGGGGCTACATTTTAAAATACCACTCTCCCAAGGCAATATAGGGCCTAAGAGGCACCAGCCACCTTGTTAGGAAGTTGCACATTGAACAGTCAGTGTTGATACAATGGATTATAAGGTGAATTACAGTGCAACCAGGCTGTATTAGCAAGATGCCATCAAACTGCACACAGAGTATAAACTGATGGATGGAAAAGTAAATTCCTTATTTGACATTCCAGAAACACATAACCTGAGCCAAGAGTTCAAGAACCACAATGAAATAAAAAGACAGACAGCTGGTTGTTTGTCATGATATCTCTGTGTAGAATTAGAGGCATTAATTACATATGGGGAATATTAATGACAGTTTAAAGTGGAATGTAGCTAATCATTACCGTACTATCTCCAAGCAGAGCGCTGGTGAAGCCAGATAATATTTTCTTTCCGAGGAAATGAAAACTCAGCAAATCTATTTGGAGTACTAGCAGCATGTAGTAGTCCGAGGGTCTAGGTTGACTTTTCTGCCTCATTAGAGCAGAATGCAATCAATCACAATTGGAAGACATAATTCTTTACAGATTTGGCTAAGCCCATTAGTCTTGTTGAGATCCAGAAAGCACAGGAGATGGCTTAAAAATCATGAGATTGGCTTACAAATAATAATATTTGAATGAATTGATTTGCCTTCTAGTTTTTAACCTTCTTGATTTCAGGTTTCGAGTCTGCATCCAGCACAGTTGAGGCTAACGGTCTTTTCAAAAGAAGAACCAAAGACGGGGAGAGCTGAGGCTGTTGGAAAAGCAGCAGGCTTGGAGAGATGCAGAATAGTGAGGAAGACTCCATCTTCTGTGCAAGCAGCAACGTGCTTCGTAATGGAGGCAAACCCATGCACTACAAGTGGTTAGCGACTTGCAGAGATGAAGGAAAAAAGATGCAGCAGCGAGATGGTCTCTGGCCACTGGAAGTCTGTGCAATCACATGGGCAGCCACGTTTTCACCCAGCTCCTACTGCTCTCAGTTTTCTTTTGGCTGTTTTTAGGCAACTGTCTTACTTTGCACCCCTGAGGTCTGCAGAGCCTCTCAGTCTTCATAGACTAAGGCAAAGGATTTAGATGTCATTTCGGCATGCTGGGACAATATCCAGGGAGTCTAATTGTTCATTCCACTGGTTTAACAGTCCACAGTATTTAAACCAGATGAGAATCAGGTTTAAACATCTTAAAAGGCCTTGGAAGGTCTGAGCATCTCACTAAGAGCAGTCCTGCAGGAAAACTGCAGTTTTCACTTGGTGTCACGGTGAGATTATGCTGTGTCCTGTGAAAAGCACGCTAGAAACGGAAAGTGCTGGGTTGGCTACAGAGCATCAGGGCCCTGAGTGCACGTCCCCCTCTCCCATGGGTTTGGCTGCCTGGGCTCAGGGACAGGGTCAATAAACAGCTGTCTGGCCTTGAAAATGTTGTGAAGAGCTGTTTGAGAAGAAGCTGAAAGAAGTCTCAGTAGGGACTCTCCCCCTTTGCTTGAGAGCTGCATTTAAGCTGGCTCGGACCCTGCCTGAGCTGTGCTGCATCCATGCCCTGCCTGGCCATGTATCTTGTTGATCTTAGACCCTCACCCTGACCCATGGACTGACTTCGTGATGTTACCTCAGACCTGGCTCATCGTTACGGACTTGTCTGCCAATCTCTGGACTGTGTCTGACCTGGTTACTGCCACCAAACCTGTTCTGCTCACCTTGGTTGGGTGCTGCAGGACTATGCCCTTGTCAGCGAGGTTTCTGCCTGGTCCACCTTGTTATGCTCAGCATCCTGCTCCCTTTCCCTTGCAGAGCAGCTTGCCCTTGCTGCTGATGGACACAAAGGCAGCTGAGGTGCAAGTTGTTAAAATTTTCAGTCCTAAAGAATGAATGACACTACCACAACCTGTGAAGTGTCATGAAACACAATCTCAAATGGAATTACTTGAAAATAGTATCTAATCAGTCCTTCAGAGTATTGTTTGGCATATGGGAAGCATTTAATTCTCTCTCTGACCTCTGCGCAAAAAAAGCCACCTCTTACGTAGCTCTCATCTACAGAAGGAAGTTCTCTTATTATGTGCTACACTGCGAATTTAAACCGATGTCGTTACACCAGTAACGACATCGGTTTAAATTGTAATTCCCCTCTCCTCGTGTGAGTTCTTATTCCTCGTGGGTCTCTGCCAAATCCACACTTACTCTGGAATAAGCATTACACAAGTATAGTTGTCAGTGGTATAAGTGGTAGCACTTCCTTACCTGGACTAAGCAAAGAGACATTTTAACGAAACAGCTCTGCAGGATTTGGACTGTTGCACGCTGCAAGTAACTGGACACGTAAGTCTTTCTGCTTTCTGTATTGATTTCTCTCAAATACAGCATGCTTTAATTTCCAGTGTGTGTCCATCGCTTTGATTTCTTCTCATGGTTTGGAGTCCCCGGGTAGCTGTAATTCACCCCTTGGCTTGCCCTCTGACACGGTGAGGACAGCAGCACACAATCAATGGCAGGCTTGCTCCTATTAATCTTGTTCAGTAAGGGCCTGATCCTCTTTCTGCAAAGGGCAAGAGGACAGTTCACACCGACTTCAGTGTAGGCAGGAGAGTGCCCCAAACACTAATGGCTTCAGCAGCAGGTGTTCCAGGGAATCCACATCAATCTTCCCTTTTGCTGAGATTAAAACTTTTGCCACCCTGTGCTGGGCTGGAAGTCAAATACTCATGCAAACTGACTCTCCAGCATTAGGTGTGAAAGGTGTTGCCATGCAAAGCTCTCCATTCATTTTAATTGCAAGCAAAATTAACAACTAGCCCACTTGAAAAATGAACACCTTTAAAACTACTTACTATTACCTTAAGCTCTTATATTTAATGATCTTCCGAGATTGGAAGGAAGAAGCACTATAGACTGTGAGGAAGGTGAATTTCTTACTTTCCAGTGGCAGAAATCTCCTTTCCTTATTTTTCTTAGATTTGATGGGGGTTTTAGGTCAGAGAAATGACCATGTTGTCAGCCTGAGACTTGGGCCAGAGTCATTTGGAAGATGAGGAGCCCTCATTTCCGAGTCCCAATCCGCCAAGACTGTGAACTACCTGCACTGGGACTGGACATGAGCATAAGCCTTTGTACTACTGTGTCATAGTTACTTTTTTAACAACAGCTGCTCAAAGATATTCAGAGGCCTGGAATTATGCAGCACTTCCTGAGAAGGTAGATCAAGCTCCAGCCCTACAGACATTTTGGTCTGTAAGTCTTAATTTCGTATTGTGTAAAACTCATGTAAGACCATCTAGGCACCCACATCTGTGGAGTGGGCTAAATGCAGACCAGCTAGTCAGGAGCTCAGGAAATACGCAAGTTATACAATTAGCAATAAGCAACCAAACATGCCATTTACTCCACATCTGTAGATTTCCAAACAGTTAGGGGCATATATATCTCTGCATAACTCAATCATTCACTGTCTAGCCTTTCAAGTTTTTGTGTATTTGTATCATTTATGGTGTACGATGCAGAACATACACATGGACATAAAAGTTTATATACACAAATGGGCACCACTATAGTAAATATTTAAATTTTCTGTAGAGATTGAAACAGAAAGGAAGGAAGGCATGGGCTATTTGAACTACTTCTACTCCCTTAATATAATATATGATTGTTGCTATTGATTGATATATTGATTGTTGATATATGATTGTTGATTGGGTTCAGCAGATAGCTGAACTGTATCTCATGAAAATATTTTTCATATCATGTTGCCCTTTGAAAATGAGTCTATTTAAAATTTTGTATGATTTATGCCTGTTTGACAGGATCAATTTTTAATTTCAAGGTAGTGAGAGGTATGAGTGGCTGTAGAGACAGCAATTTGCTTACAGTTATCCATTACAACTTCTATGTAGTACTCAGAGCTGTTATTGTCTTTTAATTGTTTTGAGAGCTTTGCATTATAAAACAGAAAGAGTTAAACAAGTGAACTTTATTTTTGTAATAGTACTTTTGCTAATACTTGATAATAGATGAATAAATGCTTTGTAGAGTATTTGAAGAGCATTTGTAGAGCTTTGTAGAGCAGTTTGAAATAAAGCGCCATGTAATTAGATATTTGCCTAGAAGTGGGAGAGAGTGCTACTTTGTATTGGTTGGAAATAATTTTACTCAAATGCAGGATAGAAGGGATCTTCTTAGTGAATACATATAAAGGAACCACATACATACATAAACTTTACATACATACATACTCATATCATCTTGTAGATAAAACATCTGAATAAAATTTGTGTTTTCATATTTATTTCCTGATTCAAACATAGGTAAATAGTTGAATTCTTTGCAGTGACTTAATATCCCATTGGGAAATCCAGTTTAATTCCTGTTCCCCTAGACCCCGCATGGCCCTGAAGTGACTCCAGTTGCCCACCTCTGCAAGGACAGGTCTTATCCCATCCCAGGTTCACCAGAGGTGGGAAGGTGTCTATGAGGTTTAAAGGTCTGAGCGGTGCTGAGACGCTGTGTTGGGGACAAGCTGAGCTGAACCCCAAAATGCCTCCTAATGACTTTTGTTCAGACACTAAAAATTAAAATAGAAGTGGGATTTTGCTCCAGTTAATTAAGTGTTTTGTAGGCACCAAAATATTAGTCCGGGGCATGTTTTGGGAAAAAATACCTGGGGTGGTAAATATCCTGTGGTGCTTCATGCCTCCACCTGGGAAGGTGAAGTGTGGTCCCCCCCGCCCCATGCGGCGGCTGCAGAAATGGAAGTGGGGAAGGACACTGAGGTCCCCAGCAGCACTCTCAGGGCTCCCAGGGCAGCCTGGTGGGGTCAGCCCCTGCAGGTTAGGGTGCATGGGTACAGGCATTTTTCAGTGGGTTTTTCTTCTGTGTCAGCAGCTGTGACGGCCTTGTCATGTTGCAACCAACTCTCATGACAGGTATTGCGGAAACTGCCAGGCTGGGCCGCTTCAGTTTCTGGTTTCCAGCAGTGGCCCATGCCAAGAGCTTGGGGAAAGGTGCAAGAAAGGCTGGCAGTGATTGATGGTGAGGATAGCCTGCCTCTCGTGGGCATCTCTTCTTTAGTGTTATTTGGTAGCTGTGGCGTTGCAGGAGGGTTGAAGTTCTTTCCCAATCCTGGAGGAGTTACAAGTATTTAATTGGAGTATTTCATTAAGAGGCACGCAAAGGCCTCTTAATGCTGCTCAAAGGCTTCATATACTGCTTTGATCATGATCTGAATACTCCCAGTTAATTAATTCTCTTGTTATGACTACTCTGGCCCAGGAGTCACAAAATCGGCATTTCAGATTCCAAAAGGCGGTGTTGCTTGGTCTGCTCCATTTAGGGACGAGCATGCTGTGAAGTCTGTATTCGGACCCACCTCCCTTGTACTCCATGAAAGTGAGGGGTATTAAAAATTGGTGTTTGCATTTGATCCTCTCTTCAGCTTAATGTCACGGTGGAGCACTCTTTTGGATGGGGGTATTTGTTGCTGTTTGTTTTTCACCCTTTTTCTCTCTTGCCCTATACTGACACATGTCATGCTCCTAATACCTTGCAAATATACTCACTAGGTAACAGAGAAACAATGCAGGCTCTTGCCAGTTGTCAATCATATGATCAAAGAGCACAGCACTGTATGTCCCGGGTCAGTGATGAATTTACATCCAGTCTTGTCTAGCACTTTCTTACGCTGGGTATTAAAGAGAGTATTTAGATGTGGAAAACTGGAACCAGAGGGCCTTTGCCACAAACTTATGAGCTTAAGTCCTTCACACGTTGCTGCAGAGATCATTACTTTTTTTCCTGAGCCAGGTAGAAGCAATGTCACCTTCACCACTTTACCATGCATGTGACTTCAGTTGATCTTGACCCACAGCCAAGATGCTAGCTTTATGATTCAAGTTCTGGCATGTTGAAGATGGGAACAAAAATGTAAGACTTCAGATTACACTTTGGCAAGGTCTGTAAAATTCAACACTAAACCTCTTTAGATCCTTTTGGTTAAAGCTTTGGTTTTTTAAAGGTTAATGATCATTTGGTCATCAGAATGAGTTGATGCTGCAAATAAGGAGCATAAATTAGATCACAGCAGAGCTAATAATTTTTCTTTCATGCTCTTTGTATGCAATTTAAACTTTCACTTTATAAGATTGTTTTACTCACATGGGCAGAAGACTTGCTTGCTTTCCTCTTTAGGAAAAGAGTTGAGATGCCAGCTAATTGACAACTCCTGCTTGTAGTGAGTTGAGAGCTCCATTACAAGACGTTGTCCAGTGACCTTGGTTTTAATGTATTTCCAGTATGTAAGACAGATTTTGCTAAAGCTTTATTTCGGAGGTTTGGGGACACAAATATCTATGGGAAGGAAAGATTCCCCTTATGGTATAAAGCAATGGTTGCAGTGTTATAACTGTGTCCATGAGCTCATGTCTATGGCATTTCTGTAAGAAACCTTAGGCTAATGTGTGCTCAGCTCACTGTACTGTTAACTTTATTCCTAATGGCTTTCCCTCCATCCTTTTCACTCCTCTCCGGTCATCTCCCATGCTTTGACCTTTTGCAGTCCCATGTCCCCATACCCCAACACTTGCTAAAGTTCTCTCTCTGCAGTGCTCCCAAAAGCTCCTAGTCTCACTGTCTACCAGCCTTCAATGGTATCAGTTCATGTTTGACACTGGATGGACCTAGACAAAGTTTTAGCATGCCTTTTATCCAGGACAACTCAGTGTTCAGTGTACTAGCAATGCTAACATATCAGCTTTTCACTTTTCCAGTAACTGCATCACATATCTGTGTGTAAGGTACACCTCATCTGTTTCCTCTTGCTAGACATGAATGTTTTATAGCTTTGTATAGAAATTTTTCAGCAATAAAAATAGAAACACTGATGTCAGTTCTTGATAAGTAACTCATATCAAATCACATCCCACTGGTAATCTGGCATAGCTCTTTCTTACAAAAGTATTATGTGAATGGATGCCCAAAATAACATTTGGTGTTATTAGGAGTATCAAGGTCTCATCTGTAATAACAATAACTACTGAAAATCCTGCAGGAATAAAACAGATGATGGTTCTTATATAAAAAAACTTGTGAGTTTCTTTTTAATTTCCTTGTGTGACATGACATTGAGATTATTACAAACTCATCATTAAATGTCATCAGTGATAACATAAAGTTCAGAAAAGCTAATCTTCATGAAGGTTTTCAGGTCTTTTCTCCAGTTATAAAAATTATATAAAAGTCATTTCACAAATGCTGAGATAAAGTAAAAATAGCATTACTTTCTTTCATAGTTCCTCTGTAAGTTTTCCCTCAAAGCATTACATCTGCCACTTAAAAGTCAGCATTTACCACTATGGTACCAGATATGTTAGCATGGCCTATTCAATTTAGTTGTCAGGAAAAATTTTGGGAGTGTGAGGGCAAGGAAGCAGTGCAATACATCTCTAGGGAGGGTATACATCCTTCAGCCCTAGAGGTGTTTGTGGTCAGGCTAGAAAAAAACCCAGGAATCATACTAGGATAGGTGATCTTGCCTTAGCACAGGGGCTGTGTGAAACAATCTTTTGAGACTTCTTCTAGCTCTATTTTCTTAAAATTTTATGTTATAACATTTTCTATAGTAAATATTTTATAGGAATAATAAGTAATAGCAAGTAATAATTGCAGTATAGTAGCTGTCAAAAAGCATTGAAACCTCTAGGTACAAGAGAAATAGTGTCAAAACACATGAAAAGACTGAAATAAATTGCTAGTGTAGCTGACTTAATTGCAATGAAACGAAATCCAGCCAAAGGAAGCTGAAATAAAATTCTGAGGAGACCATTAGAAGCTAAGTGGTGCTATTGTTCACATCTAAACACCCATTGATATATATGTGTATATGTACATACAACATACGTACATCATACGTATATATACATACAACATACATACAAAAATCCCTATATATATAGGGATTTTTATTTGGGCTAGATGTAAGGGCATAATTATAGGAACATGGGTCCTGTGAGCCACCTTTGAGACTAATTTGACTGTCAGATCATAGGCTGGAGAAATAAATATTTGGGTAAAGTTGGTTCTGTCCTCAAAATACGCTGAGGCCCTGCTCTACTTGGCTGTGCAATACATGTAAGAGAAGGCTCTGTTAAGCCTGGCAGGGCTCTGATTGCTTAGGCAAAGTTGGGAATCAGCCAGGGATGAAGACTCAGTCATTTGGGAAGGCATTGCTAGGCTGAAGCTAAGAAAGGAATCAGATCCTACTTGATTTTTGACAATTTAATTTCCATCTTTGGTCTCTGGAAGTGACAACGTGCTGAGAATGAAGGATTCTGCTGCTCAGAAATTATTAAGTCAGCCGTGGTAGAGAGGGGAAATGCAACATGCCTGTGTGGCTCATAATTTTTCTTCAGCGAGTGCTTGCAAGGTTTCCTAGAAGGGGGAAAAACTGCACGGTTTTTGCCAGCTTACTATTGTTTTGGCCTCACTCCCAATTTCTGCAATAAAATCTCCATCCAGGGAGAATTATTCAGTGTTCACCACAGCCTCTAGCCTGAACTGTTGCTCTCAATCTTGATTAAGTCGCAAGTCCTGCTCTAAAACCGCTAAGCAAAGAAGGCAATTGTATGTTCACACCAGAGCAGAGGGCGTGAACTTTCCTTCACGTATAGTTACATATGTTACAGCTGTGACAGCTACTCACGCTGTGGTTCTGCATTAAATATAAGACAGAGGGCACCATCCTGCAAACAGTTGCTCTAGTCGACATAGTCATTCCCACGGAGAGTCATTTAAGCCGATTTTGCGCCGGGTTGTCCTCCAGGAAGTAAAACTGGTGCTTGACGCAACCCAGGTGGAAATGCTTCCAAGAGGACTCATTCTCAGAGCTTTCTGCAGCTCTGCACAGTGCTCACAGAAGTAACTGCATAAATTTTGCAGCGCTAGCAGGGATTAAGTTCTCTGTGCCAGACACAGCCAATTTTAGAACCTTATCTTTTGATTTCTTTTCTTTCTGTTTTTTTTTAATCATAAAGGGCAAAGAAATTGATAGGCAGCGGTTAAGTACAGAACTATGCCTAATCAGGCAGTCTCTATGTATTAGATTTCTGTATACAAATTCATAAGCAATGATGACATTTCAAGGGGTTTTCTAGAATTTCCGTAACCTTTCTGTCTGGATCTGCTGTGTATGCTAACGGAGACATGAGTGCATGCACTGTAACACCAGCATGGCTCTTCTCCTGAAATTTTGCCCATGGTCCCATCCGTCTAGCCTTTAGAGGTGGCCAGGAATCCTAGAGAAATACATAAAGCTCTCAGAATCTCTCTGGGCAAAATTATTAGAACAAATAGGTTGTGTCAGAGAAACCGTAGATATATGAGAAGCTCAGTTGTTGAGAAAGTCGTATTAAAATGTATCAGATCTTGATCATGCACGTGCAATTACCTTGCTTGCTAGAAGGGAGAAAGCAAGGCAGAGCACAGCAGAGAGAATGGCAACCTCCTGGTTGACCTGCTGTCCGCGTTGCTTTGTGTGAGGCATGAAGCTGTACCCCAGCAAACAGATAAAGCCTTGTCTGAGGAGAGTGGGGAGGGGAACATTAGCCGGCCCATGGGTGAGCTATGGTGGCAGCTGAGGCCAGAACATTCCTTTTCAATTGAATTTTCCTGGCATGCAGCTTCTAATGTGTTCTTCCCTAGAACTGCAAGAAAAATCAAAGTGGTTTTAATATCTTACAACATGAAAAAAGAGCAGGCATTACCATGCCATTCCATTGCTTTATTGGCTTATGGAAAGAAAGAAAGAGGAATTTCTTTTGATCCCACACAAGAAGAACCATGTCTGTTTCTCATTTTGAATTCAAAACCCATGCACAAGGAAAAGGAAACTAAATTTGGCATAGCTGTGTCCAAGGACATGTAGGGGCACATCCATAATGCCTGATTTTACCAAGAAATGCTTCCCACAGAGCCCATCCCATACAGAATGGAGTGGAGGTGTTCCGTTCTGATGTAGTTTTGAGTCACTTCAGTAATGCCATGGGTTTATCGCAATAAAAAGTTTGGTGTGAGCATTGTACCCCATGGCTGTAGTTCATTAGTAAATTACACACTGATATAATCTCTTGAGACACTGAATATTGAGTTTCTCTTTATTTTGAGTTCTATGCATGCTCCTTCAATGTAGCTCATCTCAACAGCCTGCAGTCAGCATCTCAAACAAACCAGTAAGCAAGAAGTTGTGTGTTTAGATACAAGAACATGCATGAGAGAGGGAAAATAGGGGGCAGAGGAGGGAAGGAAGAAAGGAAAGAGAAAGAAAAAAAGAAAAGGAGAGAGAAAGAGATAAAAGGAGGAGAGAGAGAGAAGGGGTGAAAGAAAGAGAAATAGCAAGAAAGGAAGAGAGAGGGGGAAAGAAAGAAAGAGCGAGAACTGTCAGGTGGAAGAGTCTGCTGTCTTTTACTATGTCTATCCTGTGTTTATTTTCTGAATTATGTTGAGCAAAACCCATTTTGCCTTATTGTAAAGAAAGCACCTGGGTAAAAGGATACCCTTTAAAGAAGTACAAGGACTTTCTGTACAGACACAGAATGCATGTAAAGTGCTCGCTCATTACTTTATTGAATTCTTATCCAGGCATTATTTAAACTGTTTCCATATGGCACAGGTCTTTCTTATAAAAACCCACCCACTCAGATACCATATTAAAAAAGGCTATCAGATTTCTTTGGCATTGTCTGATTCACAAATCCCTCTTGGCTTTAAGCCAATAGGTTTTTCTGCTCTATCCATCTAAAAATAGATGCTCCTCTCAGGTTTTGCTAATATTTTACCTGGAACTGAAGTCAGGCTGCCAGAGCTAGAGTTACCCGGTTGTCTCTCTAGTCTTTTTAAGGATCGCAATAATTCTGTTCTTTCACTTTGCCTTTTTTCCAACTTTTGACGTTTACGAAAACTTAAGCATTTTTCTGAACATGCGTAGAAGTGTCAGGGTTGCTAGAATAATTGTTTGCTATGACCTCTTTAAGAAAAGCTTTGGCTTCTTTTTCTCATTATTGTACCCTTCTAAGATTTAGAGTTGATGAATTCTAAATCTCTTCTTGCTGTTATCCTCTTGCATCGGTGCTGTGCTGTCCTCCTCTACAGATTAGCAAAAAGCTTTTCCTATTTCCCAACTCGTGTGTAATGTAAGGGTTTCCATCTTTTTTCTCCCTTTCTATTTTTTTTTTTTTTATGTAACTGGACTAGAATGTAATTTTGGAGCACAGCTCTGAGGAACAGGTGGTGGATAAGCTGGGCTAGGAGAGGAGTGAGCTGGCAGTCTGAGTTGGAGGCAAACCTCTGAGCAGGAGGATCCTTCTTGCATCATCCTTGCTTCCAGGACTTACAGAGAAGAGGGGAGTAATTTGTTACTAATCTTCTTTCTCACGCTAGCTTAGCCACTCTGCATGGCAGATAGTGGTGAGTGGACGGAGCCAGCCATTGCCTGTCTCTTACTCACCAGCTCCAAGCTGGCCCTATTGATGTCTGCTATCTGAATCCACAGACCCAACTGCCCCTGCTGGGTGGAAAAGGTTTCTCGTTTCTCTGTGCAGATATTTAATCTGAATTAGACAGTAAGAGAAGTGTCTATCTTAGATAAGTGCCAAAGCTGCATTGATTATTCAAATCTTGTCAGAGCCTCTTGGCTTGTGTTATCATGAAATCTCTCATGAAATAGTCAGTCTTGTGGTTTTGGCATGGTATGTGCTTATAGCTTCTAGCAGGGAGGATAGAAACAGCTACCCTTCCTCCAGAGCTCTGGCCATAGCCAGCAGTGGGGAATATAGGGATAAATAAAAATTAAAAAGACCTTTAAACAGAATGAAGGAAAGCCAAGGGGTGTTGCAAAAATTTGAACCCATTCCTATTTTATCTGACTTCAGATATAACCCCTCTGATTTCTCCACTTCAAAGAGCACAGTCTGCTATGCAAAGTAGCCCTTGCCTAGGGCTGCCTAGACAGCAATTGTCTCCTGTCTTGCAGTTCCAGGGATAGTACAAAACTTCCATCATGCCATCACCTTGACATCATCAGGAATGACAACTGCTTGTTTTCCTTGTGATATATTACTATGAAACAACATAAATATCAACTGGCTGCCCGCACATATTACACTGGGAGTAAACAGCATTGCTCTGAACCTCTAACTTAGTTTGTGAGCAAATTGAAATGCTTATATCTTTAAAAAATTAAACAGAAGTAGAATATTGCAACCCAAGGAATAGTTACAATCAAATTTGCTTCTTATTTCTTGTGCCACCTCCCCTTTCACCCTGCTAGGACTATTTTCCATATATTCTTACCTCTTGGTCCCAGCCAGTTTCACCTCACTTGGGCTGGTCCTGGCCATCAGCATCAGGCTGTACTCATTTGTCTCAGACCTCTGTCTGTTTAGTGATAAAATGATCCTAAACAAAAAATACAAAAAATACTGTTACCTCCTTCACTGCAATGGGTGTCTTGACACCCTGTTTGGTTTTGAGGAAAATGGTTTATAAAAAAAGTGAGAGCCAGGCTCTGTATTGTCATCAAACTTCAGAAAAGGAACACAGGTCTTGGCTTGAATGACAGGATCCTCCTTGGCCGGAAAATGTATAAAATTACTGAAATTATATAGGAATCTTTGTATGCTCCAGCAAAGACTTGTTATATTGCTGTAATGCCTTTGACAATTTTGTAAAAGATGAGTTCTTTTTACAGAAAGATGTGTTTGGTTTGGCATCATTATCTTAGTTTGAAATCACATAAATAATTGCACATGATAAATCCACTTAATTATAAAGAGCGCGCTTAGGAAAACACAGGCTTTAAAAATTGTCTTCTAAATAGGCGTAATCTGTCTTCTAGCTTTAACAGTACACCTATCTTTTTTTTCCAGTTCCTGGCTGGGATGGTGGAAATAGATTCGCGACTGTTCTCAGGACAGTTCAGAAACAGTAGATTAGAGCTGAACCACCGGATATTCAAAGATTAAGTTTGCCCTGTCACGGCTGCAGTTTTAAGAAAACTATTTCAAGGACGGATTGCAGTATAGTCACAGTATCATGGAGCTCTGTACAGCCTGCAAAAGCCCTCCAAATATCTATCCAACCTCTTGTGTGGGTTTTGCAGCCTGTGCTGTATTCCTGGCTGCCACAGCTAAATCTGCTACCACTACCCAGTTTAGATACTGGGTAGGTATCCTTTAAACGGGTAGGCTTACATGGCAGGACCTACAGTGCACTCATCACAGTAGTGCAAGTTCTTGTATTTAAGTTAGCAGACCTATTCTTGCAAGCCAAGTTATTCGTATGCTTATGTTTGCTACGTGCTGATATTATGCATGGGTCTCTCTTTAATAAATGGAGAGAGTCAGCATTTGGAGTGCAGTTTGCAGGTACATATCTGTAAATTAGATGCATATGAAAAATTGTACTCACCATACCTAAAAGAAAGATATTAAGGCTTCCAGAAATTATGCAGAAGGTAAGAAGTGTTGCCTGTTATTGTCCCCTTAAGAAGAAATGACAACTTAAAAGAAAGAATACTACACTCATGAAACACTCCCAGTGCACAGTAAAAATAAATTCAAGTAATAGCAAAAGTTTAAGTTGTAAAGATGGCTACATTACACTATGTGTTTTATTATGCTATATTCTATTTTGCAGTTCTAATATTGTATTTTCTGTCTTAGTTGTTTTTCTCTTCACCCTGCAACAGGGTGTTAGCTTTTGTTTTGCAGTTACTGACTACTGTGCAATTGCTCGATGTCGAGCAAGTCTGGGGAACCGTGACTGTAATGCACTGCAAGAGACTTCATTTTTTGTACTTTTCTTCTGATAACATGGAGGCTGTATTTACCAGAATAATTTAGTAAGTATAGTTTTATCGTAACGCTTCGAAGTAACTACAAACCTCTGACAGCTGCAGCTGTTTTCAGACCCTGTAATGAAATGGAAGATGAGTCAGGCTGACACTGTGCCAAGGGATACTGCCAGTGCAATACAACCTCTGTGATACCTCCAGTGAGGAAAGCAATGTCAGTGAAGAGGAGGTGTCTAGAAAGGTTGAGCCAAAATATGCCTCAGTGACAGATCTCAAGAAAGGAGCTACATCCCCCAGAAGGGAAGTTAGTAGATTTAAACCTGTTCATCTGGGTTTGACACTGTCAGCCTTATCAGTTGAATGGGCAGGCTGTGTCTGCCACACAGTGCCCACTGGAGAACGTACTTGAAGATGTGCGGGTCTGCTGGTAGCAGGATCAATGAGTTTGAAGGGCTCCACTGACTCAAAGATGTGTCCTCCAGTGCCTTCCTCCAGAAGCTTCACTGCATACAACATTGTAAAAGAGCAACATTGGTAGACTGGGAAAATGAGACAAATGAACAGCATTAAAGTGGTGGGCTGCACATAAAAGGTAGCAGGTTCCAAGATGGAGATTTTTTTGCTTTAACAAAAAAGAGGAAGGAAAGTGTAAAAAGTGACCGTGATAGATTCCATTAATAACAGAACAGCATATAGGGAATTAAACCCAGGAAAATCTAAAGCCACAACCCTATAATTTTTGCTATGTAGAAAATATTAGAAAATGACGAGGTTTTGGAAAATTATTGCTCAGTTCTTAGCATTATGAGCTTTTATCAAATGGGATGAGCGACCTGCTAAGCAACTCAATAAATGTAATCCGAGATATATATGCAACTGTACAAAGGGCATCCCAGATAGGGAGTCCTATAAATTTAGATATTAAGTTGATATTAAGGAGGAGAGAGAGCACATTTTGATCCCCCAATCACCTCCAGCAATCACACTTTGCTCTTTGATATGCTCTCACTTGCTGAGTAAGTAGAATAGTACTTGGTGTGAGCTTGCTGGCTCCTGGTAGCACCATTTACTAAATAGCAACAAAATAAAAGGCTAGTATTATTTACAGTGGACCTTTCCTCAGTAAGTTAGTTTTTCCATGCAAAACCCTAAGGGCAGGAAGGATAATTTAGTGTCTAGGACAGGATTAGATATAATACAAGAACTCTCTGCATCCTGTCAGAGGCCATTTAGTCTGCAGTCTTTGCTAGTATGAGATCCTAGAGATACAGGGTTAAAATCTTGTTTAAGTCAATATCTTTCTAACTGGGCAGCTGGATGTTCCTTTACATCTGGAAGCATGATGGCTGATATAGCCTCATTTTTTTTAGCTTGTGTAACTCTGGATGAAACTATTTGGACTACTGAGAAATGGGCAGCTTCAGGGACAGCTGAATTTGTTCTGACAAAACCTCTTCTTCCTCTGCAAGAATCAAGAGCTGGCCACCCTTGCCCTTCTTTCTGCAAGTGCTAGGAGATGACACCCTTACCTGGAGGGCAGCAGAGTTCCTTCAGGGAATGATGGATTTTTGCATTTTCCTTGAATTCCCAGAGACCTCTTCATACATTTCCACCAGCACCTGCATCGAGGAACACTGTTAGGTTCAGTGGGATAAGTACTTGAGGAGAAGCATACCTCTGTACAAATATGTTTGTTCATACACCAAAACTGTATGAATGAGTATGGCTAATCTAACATGTTGGTTGGCTTCATTGTGGCTTACACTAGAGCTATTTTAGTTATTCAGTTATTCATCAGACTAAATACCCCTTTGTGCTTTAACCTCACTTTGTAACCCAAGAGAGGCTGAAGTTATCAATAAAATCACTCCACTCTTTGGTATTTTACATTGCTTTGAATCTTTTAATTGCTTCCTCCTTCTTCGTCATGCCAAATTGCATCCACGTTCTTACTCTGCTAAGCTCTGAAGATGCCATCAGCCAGCCTTAACTTTCTTTGCTCGCATCTCTTTCATCCTACCTATAGCAACATACAAACATTTTCTTTCACAACTCCCTCTTTTTCTGAGGCCTCTTGCAGAAACGGAATTACCTCTTAGTTCTAGTCTATAGCTCTTTCATCTTCTTGTTTAAATTCTTCCTTAAGTTCTTATTGTCCTGAAAACACTAACTCCCTCTGAATTAAGACTACGCGTGTGTCAGTAGCCTTCTTACAGACATCTGACTATCAGGACAAATACTGTCTTATCCTGAGATTTATACAACTCTCAAATCAGGATTAAAGTTGACCCTTGTGATGTGCCACAGACCTGCATGGCAACAGGGAGAAGACACATAGGATTTTAACTTTCTAATCCATTGTATAACTTGTTCAATTCCTGAGGATGCCATGTCTACTCCAGTTGGTGGGCTTAGCAGCTTTAAGTGACCAGGAAGCCAGAGGTGGACTTCTCCCAGTTAAATGGTTTTCATTATCACTGGCAAAAGGAAATGGATATTTTCACCCCTTTTCCTCAGTTCTTTAGGTATAAGAACTACAGCAGAGACTGGCTTGCTCAAGGTGACAGTGGTAGAGGATGGGATTAGAAATTCTGGTCTGTGTATTCATTATTAAGCAGTATAAACTCCATTGGCATACCTGTTCATTTTTAGTAAAATAAGACTAGGATTTTAAAAACTAGGAGCCTGAACCTGGGTTCTTAAGCCCATATTCAGATTACCGTGACTAACTTTGACAGCGCCACATAGACTGCAGCTCCCTGTGACAGCTTAGGGTCCTGAAAACTAAACTAAAATCTGAATATTGAGTTTGGTAGCCACCCTGAAATTCTGTCTTTTACTGTATTTTTTTAAACCAGGCACAAGCATATTCAGGAAATTATGTGACGTTCACTAATGTGACATTTATCCCTATTCATAATGTTTAATGCCAAGGAAAAATGATAGTGCTACACACAACCTACTGCCTGATCCTTTTGACATTGCAGAAATCTGATAGTTTGTTTTATTCCCTCTATTTTTATAGTTCTCTGCAGCTTGATCCTTGGCAAAAGCACATGACAGACAATAATTGCAGAACACTAACAAAAGAAACAAGAGAGGCTGAGAGATTTGAGACAGGAGATAGGAGTGAACAGGAATATGGAGAGACTTAATAGCCTCTCCTGGAATATACTGGAAGTCCCTGGACACATTAGCCAGGTGGCTGCTGGAGAAACTAGCAGGAGGGTTTAAGAAGTGGCCATTTCCAGGTAGTCCCAAGTACCAGACAGACAGAGGTTGTCATTGCAAAGCTTTATGCAACAGCACATGAGAGTGTCCCTGGCCCACTTCAGTGTGCCGATAGCATCGCTAGCTGAGATCAGTGCTGACGCTATCCGTAACTGCCAAAGGAGGGTGAGAAGAAACTAGCTGAGATGATAGTAACTGCTTAAACTGCTAACCCATACCTGTGAGAAGGCAGTAGTAGCAGGAGTATTGAGTACCATCCAGCTGACTTGGCCAAAATGCCCGAAGGAATGATTCACTGTGTGACTCACAAGGAAGAAGGGTTGTGACTGACAGTCTGGGACCATGGCTGGTTCCTGCTGGGCAGGGCAAGGGATGCACTGCCACTGTCTGCCTGAGAAATTTATACAGAAAACATTTTCAACCATATATATAATTTTACTGTAGATACATTTCAAGCCACAGAACTTTTTTAAATTTAGTACTTGAAGTGAAAGAAAAAAGTTTGTCATGCTTGTTTAGGTGCCAGTAGATGCAGTTCATATGCAGGGAAAAAGTCCTGCAGAAGAAATCCCACGAGAGTTATTGAACTGGTAATAAGAAAGCAGTGATGGCATAGTGCACAAATGCTGCTCAGTCCCATTTGGGCTTCTCATATATTTGTATTGTTATGGTTCCAGACTGCTAATACCTTAAGCTTCAGGCTCTAACTTGAGCAGAAAGGGTTTATTTTTGGAAGAAGAATTTTTCCCATAGACAAGTGCCTGCAATACCAACTTTTTTTTTTTTAATAAACCATACAGTAAAACTTAGGCTAAACTGAGAAGATTTGGCCCAAAACATCATTGCACCACTGAGAAAGGAATAGTCAGAACCCAGACTGTAAAATCTGTACACTCAGATGCATTGCACTGCCAACAGCGTGTCTAGGAGGTGGCGGTGGAGAAGAGATTGAGCTGGGTGGCTCATGTATGCACAGATGAAAGACTTTGGATGATGTGCAATTCTGGGGAGGCACAGCCACTGCAAGGGTGAAAAGCCAAACTGGGCTGATCTGCTGTGGCCACTCAGTGAGAAGCTGTACAAGCCCTGGTACACATCAGACAGCAGCTGGGAGGAGCCTGTGGAAGAGGGGGGGAGCACATGAGAGGGCTCGCTTCTGGGCATCCAATGTATTGTGGTTATGAACCCAACAATCTCTCATAATCATTAATCTCTGTGAAAGATGCATTGGGTAGGGCTCTCTGGATATCTACACTAGAGCACAGACATGTGGGCTGGTCACCATTGCAAGGTATAAGACACCTTACCCTAAAATTCACTTCTGCATTGCCCTCTAAAATCCATTTGATAAGGGTTCAGCTCCCTAAACATATGTGTGTAGTGCCATCAGAGGTGCCTGAAGTTACTTAGACGGTCATATGGAAGAGGTGGATTTGACACCAGACTTACTGATGACCCACATGCTGTGCAGGGGCAATGGGAGGCCATGATGGATACCAGAGGGCACTCTCAGGTGGCTGGGTGTGATCATATTGAGGTGACTGAACTGAGCCCCATGACTAGATCTCCACTGACTGCATGGCTGGGAAAGATGAGTTCAGATGCAGAAGCTGGCACTGCACTCACTAAAACTTAAGCACAAGGGATCTCACCCAAAAAGTCAAAACAAGTGTCTGTTCTGAACTTCACATGTGCGGTCCATGGCAAAAGTGAAATATATCCCCTTGGGATTTCTCTTCCAGTGTTCACAGATCCAGAAAGAAGCATATACCTTAGACTAGGAGCCAAGGACAAAGACTGAGAGCCATATCTCAGGGTCCTGTTCTTTGACCCAATACCTCACATGGATCTTCAGATCCCATGACTTGTTTATTCCTTTATATATAAAATATTCTTTCTAGCCTACTTTCACCAGGCTGTTTGTGAAGCTTAATTAATGCAGTAAGTCCTTGTTAACTGATTATAACAGTCTTTCTTAATCTTTAATCTTACCGCTTCATGTAACTTTTTGAGTTACAGCCTATCTTTAAAATTTATGCTGGATGTTCTCCAAAAACTTCAGGTCAGAGTCTTCCACATACAGGGTTTTCCTCAAGAAAAACCTCCTCATCACTCTTTTAAAAGACATCACTAATCTCCAGCCCAGTGCTGACTCAGAGTGAAGAGAGGTTACAAAAACATTGGAAATACTCGTAGAAACCGGCACTGTATTCCTGTTAAAGCCAATAGGTGCTCATAAATGAAGCTAGGGTGGTGCCACCATGTTCCTGTCATTCAGCCATATTAAGTGTGTTACATAAAAGATGACATTTGTTAGTGGAGAAAGGGAGTATGTCATTCCTTTCATTACATAATGTACATAGGAAGAGGGCAAATCTTGCATCCATGGAGCACAAGGGGAACCACAAAGTTATGAGGACTGGTCAGGCTCATAGAGCAAATGACAAAAACTGAATAACCCTTATTTCTTAGTGAGAAGGTAAAGGCCTCCACCAAAGCGGAGATTCACAGCTAGTTATCGCAGGTTTGCCTTGTGGTGGATGGTGCTGCCTTTTCAGTTATGTCCCTTGCAGCCCATGTTCACTCTCATCAGTGAATCAGTGGAACCCCCCAGTGGTTCACTGAAGGTTGAAAGGAATTCGATTTTTGTCTTCCAATACAAAGGAAAAAAGATTTGGATAAATTAAAGAAAAATCTATTTCCGCACAACAGACATTTTTGGAATTAAGAGATCAATATGCAGTACTTCACATGTATCTCAATTATCTTCCAGAGTAGGAAGCGGATGTTTATAAACTGTGGACCTCTGACACAACGAGGGTATAATTTCCTGTTAAACCTAACACTATGTGTGTGTAGGTTGCAGCTAAGAGGGACAGTCCCACTCCCCTGCCTGTGGCTGTGAGCTCCCAGTGCCTCGTATATAGCATTCCCAGGGCTGCTACAGAGTATTGCTTCACCTAGCTAAGCCAGCAGAAATAATGGACCTCCTGCTCCCAATGAGCAGGGTTCCCTCAGATCAGTAAGCTGAACTGATTCATCCTGCTTAGTCACTAGGGCCAAGGCAAGGAAGGGACAAGACCTTCTGGCTGGGGGAGGAGGAAGAGAGAAAGGAGGGCAGAATGACCCCATCGGGCTAGCAGCAGTCTGCAGCTGCACTGGATTACGTGCATCAGGAAACTATACCATTAATATGTCAAACAAATTAGCCCAGTGTATTATACGGTTATAATTATACTGCAGTTATGCTAAGAACAAGTGATTTAATAAATAAAAGAGAATACCAGCCCCAGAACTTGATACCTTTTATTCCATCTATTTATATGCAGCAGTATTTTTTAGGCATTGTAAATAGTAATAATATATCATAGTAGCAACTGAGATTAAGGTTCCACTGTGCAAACAGGTACTAATGCACACTCCATAGGCTCTGTAAGGAAACAGAGAAGGTATGATGATAGCTACAGGGTAAAAGAATGGGTTATCATCCCCACTTTACAAAGAGAGAACTGAGGTATGCCTCGGTTAAGAAAGCTGCTTATGATGATGTGTATGAACTCCTTTGGACATCTGGGAATTGAATGTATTTCTGTTAAATACATTCATAGAGTGATCGTTATATAGTGCAGGTGACCTTAGATGGTGGCAATCTGAATGCAAACAGCCACTTTGACAACATTTCCAGGCTAATAAATAGAGTGAATTTTAAAGTTTTATTTTCAGCCCCTCTATGATTGGGACTTGGATGCTTTTCTCTGAACGCTGATGAATTATGACACTTGGATTTACATCATTCATTCTGAATTGTTGAAATATTTATCTACCTCTATGAAGTATTAAAGTTTGCAAGACCGCAATATTTAAAATTCTAAAGGAGACCAAGCAAAGTTTTTTAATATCAATGTATTTCTAATACTTTAGTTCAGAGGCTTGTGACAATTTTAACATAGAAGACTGGTAACATATCAGCACTAATAATGAACTCTGCCTCTGTCATTGCAATAATTCTAAAACTGCCTCAGAAACGTTAATCAAGTTTACTTGGAATCCCCTGTGCTAGCATTTCCCATAATACAGGGTGTGCATCTTTGCGTACAAGAGGTACCTGCAGAATTTTGATACTGGAACATGCCAATTGTAACCAGTAGGGAAGCAGACTTGGAAAAATAATTTGGGAAAATATGTGCTACTGTTGGGATAGTTATGGATCTCAGGAATTTCCAGGGCAAAATTTCTACAGACATGTTTTTGAAATTGTGCAGACTTCCAATAAGACAGATCAAATGCACTGAAAATCATTTAAAATTAATCCACCAAGTTCAACGGTGAAATACTACATTCAAATCAGAAAACACCAAAAATGCCATTCTGAGAGAGCACTCAAGATCAGCGTCCTAGGTTTATAATGATGAAGGGGCGTTTTCCTCGTCCCAAGCCCCGTTGGCCAGTGCTGGAGACACCGTACCAGCGTGATGCACCATAACCTGCTGGGGCGAACCACGTGCTCTTTGTAAGCTGCTGAGGTAAATTTCACAGCCTTAACGAACGGATCAAATCAGGGCCGAAGAAACTTCTGTTTGTTACGCTGCACCAGGCATTCACAGTTAGAGAGATTTCAGTATGATGGAGCATGTAAACGCAGCGTGGGCCCTGCTTACCTAGGCATAGCTCAGGTGAGGAGCTGCTTCCATTTTCACCTGTGGAAATAAGAACAAAAATCTGGGCCGCAACGTGTCTCTCCTCTCCTGGCTGCAGGGTCCTCTTTCAAGTTTCCTCTTAAAAACAGAGGGAAATAAGCTCTGGCTCTCTTGAAGTCAGTGGCAAAATTCCCCTCGCTTTTCCTTTCTTAGCAACCCTCATCTTAATTTTTTCTGACTGATCCAGCTAAGCAGTCAAGAGAAAGAAGTTGCTCTCCTTCTTCCTCCTGCCTTTTCTCCTGCTGCCCTGACCTAGGGACTGGCTCTTGACTTTGGTGCCGAGTGCCTCAGTGCGCTGGAATTTACTGTCAGAAAGGAAACACTCTGACTGCTATAGGACACCATGGGGCATGTGTTGCTTACACAGTAATGTCACCCTTTGGGTCATTGTAAGGCAAAAGGTAAAGCTGACAAGTGGTGTTTATCTGTCAACGACATCTTGTACATGCCTTGAAGTGTCTCCAAGCCGACTGTCTTGGAAAAAAAATGCGATCTAGGCTTTAAAGTTTAATCTTCCCTCGTCTTGCTACATAGAGTAAGACCCCATTTGTGGATGCTACATTTATACAGAAAGTATTTCTCATCACTTCTCAACCAAGGTCATGTCTCATTTACATGGCAGAAAAGTAGAGTGCCTGACAAAGTAGGAGAGTCTTTTTTCCTGGCAGGTCTACAGTGCAAGGCTGTGATTAAACTGAGCTGGCCAGGTAAGTCTAGGTGTCTTTCGCCAATACCAGTAAGTTCAGCCAAGATGCCAGACAAAAAGGTCTGCCTTCACAAACTAGATGGGGACTTAAAAAGTAACACATATCCTGAGATGCAGCATTCTTCCATGCTGAGGTACTTCCCTCTCTTGCAAAAGTAGAAGTCGTGCATTTTTCAGTTGTACATTTTTAGTCTTCCACTTGCCAGCACGGTAGAAATTTAAATAATCGATTTGTTATTTTTATTGGTAGAAAAGAAAAAAATGCTCTGCGGATTATCAGTGATATCAAAAGAAATAAATTCATCAGAATCTATAATGTCCTATTTTAAATAGCATATGTGGCAAAGGCAGAATCTGAGCACAAAATGACGTCACTATGATGCAATTCTGCCGTAAGCATGGAGAACAGGATTTTCAGGCCTTGTGCCTGGTGGGAGGGGACGAGGGACTTGAATGGGGCTTGGGCACTGTCAAGCCTCATCCCAGCATCCCCCTGGAGAAGCGCGTTTATGGGTTCCTCCTGGTGGGAGGGAAGGCTCCGTCTGCTGCTGCTTCTTGTCCTTCGTCCTTGGGCTCAGTAAATAACTGTTTCCCAGAGGCTCCAAAGCTCCAAATATTAAAAGTGGTTAAAATGGTTTTCTGTTACATAAGAGTTCAAATCTTTGCATTCTTTATTAGTAAAAAATCCAAGATAGTTTTTGATGAAAATGCATAGACACACCAGCATTTTGGGGGTTATTTCCAGATTTTGTCCTGTGTGGACTGGGAACCCTTTCCCATTCTCATTTAAACTGGTTGTTTCTGCCCAGCATTCTTATTTCAATCGATCACCTTTTCTCAATATCAATAAAACCTTTCAGTGGAAAATTTTTAAATAGCTTGGTTAAAGATTTGTCTCTGAGGTCTTCTGTGAATGTCCTGATCCTTTGGCTTGGTGACAAGACAAAGATTTTTCTCTGGTAACAGACAGTGACTTACTAGAATAGAGACTGAAGTAAGTGAGAGAGTTCAGTCCTAGGAATAGCAGCAAATATGAAGTTATGGATGCAGATCTAGCAGCTGCAAGAGCAAATAAGGGCTTTGGATGTTTGACCAAGGGATTTTATTAAAAACAGACAAGAGAGAATGATTTAATTATCTGACGCCTGTTTGGAAATGGCTCAAGGAGTTGAACAGAGTTAAAATAGGATACTCATGTTTTGGAAAGAGACCACAGAAGATTAATTGAGGCAGGCATGGAAGGGAAAGACTCAGAGAGCTTAGCATGTTTGGCCCCTGAGGTGGCTGAGAAGAGGGCTTTAAGGTGGTACACAAAAGCCATACTGCAATGAGGATAAATTTTGGTCAGAAGACCTTTGCTTTACGGAAGGGCAAAATACTAGGTCACAAACCAACTTATGGAAGGAGAATATCAAATTATCAATTATTTCCATCCAAGACATGACAAACAGGGGTGCTTTTAGCAATAGGGTAACTTAATGAAAGGATGACTGGGGAAACCACAGCCTCTAGTTCTAGCTACTGAGGTACAGGAGGTAGGCTAGAAACAAGGTGGAGTTCACGATTTCTGTGAAGGGTCTGGCTCAGTCATTTGGCAAGTAGGCTGGCAGCTGGGTCAGAAGGTGGTTTGTGGCCCTTTCACTTGCTCAGGAGTCGTGTGTTCAGCACAGAGGAGGTAAATGCTTCATCTTCTGGCTCAGCTCCTTCACAAGATCAGTTGCAATCAAATCAGACGAGTGATTGTCATACATGGGGAAGCAGAACAAGACAGAAGGAAAAAAATGGTTTAAAATCTGGACTTCATAGAATGACTAGATAAATCCATTTATTAACAGAGAGTGTACAGGTTGGGTGTATGGATAATTTTAAGTACGTTTAGATGTCTCCGTGATCCAAGAAGCATAAGCTTAGAGATGACCAAAATGGAAAAAACACAAACAGGTCAAGCAAACCCTATGAGAAGGTCATTTCCTTCTTTTCAGTTTTTTCCTTCTTTTTTAACCAGTCTTAAAGCAATTTGGACAACTGTTGGCCAAAGTCAACACCTCTCCTGTATGCAGTGATAAGGCAAGTTTGGTGATTACCATGCACTCTGCAAATGTGGAAAAGGAACTATAAAAAAGCAAGCTCTGAATGACATCTATCCAATAGCACCAAAGTACTAATAAGTGTTACAGCACAAGCAAAAGGGGCTCAATATCATGACAACATTTGTGCAGGAAGAAAAATAAACTGACTAGGTTGTCTTAGATTGGAGTATGAAGTATCTGCAGGTGCTTGAAGCATGGCCTCAGCTGCGAATTAGACTGAAACAAATAACATATGGCTTACTTTCTTAGGAAATAAACTGCTTTCCCTGTCACTGCTAGTGCTAAGGTACACTGAGATATCACAGTCTAAATCTACCCTGGTGGCATCTTTTATAATACTATTAAAAATTACATTACAGGAAAGTTGCAACACTGGAATTTTTTATCAGTGTAAAAGAGAATGTAACACAAAATACAATGAATTATACAAGAATAACTTAAGGGCAGGAAAGAGTCAAAGGATGAGCTAATTTTCAGATGATTGCTACTCCACAGTTTCAATTTCTTTCATGCAGTTGAAGAGCCTTTTGCTTGCACTCTCAGCTGGCCTTTACAAAACAGAGATCTCAAGAAACACACATCTCTCCACATGCTACAAAGGCAAATATAGTGTTTCATGATTTTTTTCTACCCATAACCTATCTTCTTCCCTTGCTGCCTAGCAGAGGTTATAGAGCCAATTTAGTTTTTATAGGTATGTCTATACCAGTCAATAAAGCAGGGCTAGGAGATTATCAGCAGGGTCCTGTGATTATCCACGCTGGGGGATGGCTAGCATGCTTCCTGATACCATTTTGGCTCAGGCCAGCTAGCACTCTCCCACCTATGCCTAAGCATAGCTCAGGCACATGCCAGCAACCAGTCCCCGTGGACATTTTGGCTGCACTGTCCCCGTTTTGGGGTAGAGAAGGAGTTTTGCTGTGCGGATGGGAACCACACACTTTCAGTTGGCCTCTGGGCCTGTGAGTGGTCTTAGTACTGATTCATTTAGTAGTATAAAGGTAGTCTATGAGTTAGATTCTGTGTTCCTGAATATCCTTCTTCTTCTTCCTGTAAAGGAAGCCCTTTAAGGCCGTAAGGATATACACTGGCCTCCAATCCTTTCTCACTGCGAGATTGCGATGGAGGTCCTCTCTAACCCATCTAGTGCTAGACTGTGACCTTATTTAAGCCTGTTTGTATTAACAGGGATCTCCACACACGTAGTTCTTGGCACCTCTTGGCACATGATGGGTGAAATGCAAAGCAAATTGTCTTTACATCTTACAAGGGGCCACTGAGGAAACACCATGCTGGAGAGAATCAGCAGTGGCCCTTCATCCCCCGCTGGTTCCAGCCATCACAGTGTTCGGTGCCTGGATGTCAGTAGAAGAAAGGGGAACAAGAAAAAATTATTTCTGCAATGTTGTTAAGTTTGTTCATGCACTGATTCCCCACTGCCACCACACTCGTACACAGAGGGACAAAATCCCTGGTTACTTATTCAGGGTAGTGCTCTGCTTTCCAAGGACAGGAATTGTTACAGTGATATAAGGAGGTTTACCTAGATAGTGATATAAAACAAAGGAGGAAAATAGCTTTAATATTCCATGTTTAGGTTCTTGTAGGCAGGGGTCTTGCCTTTCTCTGTATTTTATAGGCACATGAATGAGTCAAATAATAAAACACCACAATAAGTAGAGCAGAAAAAGCCAGATGATAGTCTGGTCTCTTAAAAAGAGGAATGAAATGCCCATCCCTTATAAGATGTCCATAAAATTACTAAATAAGCCAGAAAACAACAGTAGAGAAAACAATCATTCATTAGCTACAGGATAAAGAGGCACATGACCACTATTCCATCTCTAACTCCTATTCAAAGATGTAAAATATGTTTTCCATAACATTTGGGTGTATTTAGACAGTGAGCAGTCTGTCTAGTAGCCTAGTTCTTATTGATATGTGATAATGACATGAACATGTGTTTTAATAGCATGAAACCCTTGAGGACCACATCATCTATTGCACTAATCACTACAGTTTTGTCTCAAAATCCTGAAAGGGCATAAGAAAAGAAATCCTAGTACCCCCTGATTAACCTGACCTGCATTTCTATTGCCTACATATTCATAGTTTAAGTAGGAGTTTAAGAGGAGGGCAGCCCAGTGGCTTAGTTTAGTGGCTCGGTGCGTGTGCTATGGATAGGATTTCCATTCCTTCTGTCTGGTTTCCTGGCTTGGCAAAGGCAAGGAGTGTTGCATCTCCTGGATGAGTGGAAAAGAGAATATCTCATCTCTCAGCAGTGACCTCTCCAGTTAATGAGGTAGCAGTGCTGAAAGGAACACTATAGTCTCTACAGAGCCAAAATGAGGATGGCTACAGGGAAAGGACCCAAGAAAGTGTAGCAAATGTAAACAGAAGGGAGATATGGAGGGTCTTCACTGCTCCAAATAGGAACACAATAGTCCTTTTTTCTTCATTAATACTGCAAAGTACTCTACTTCTCACTCCATCTTTGCATACCACTTTCTCTTAAGGGAAGGAAATGAAGTTTCACTGCAGGCATACTGTCTATACTTATTTGTCCCTTTTATGTTGTGGGGAAAGGTGTAAATGTATGCAGGTAATTCCTATAAGTTCTGCAGGCAGGAGGGGCTTTTTAATAGCGTGGCAGTCACTTTCTCAACCTCTATCTGCATGTGTATGCGTGTCTGCATGTTACAGAGAGACACAGAGAGCGAGCATGCGGCTGAATTTAGAAAGTTATAGATGTTCTCATCAGCCCCATGCAATGCAGCAGAGATTCCTTCCAAAAGCCAAGGGAGCAGAGGCTGCAGACAACAGATGTGAGAGGGGTTCCCATAACTGTCAATTTTCAAAGTGTTTGCATTGAAAAGAGAGGAGGTGCTATTTTGATTGATATTTCAGTCCCAGTATATAAAGCAGAGGAATTCTTCTTACCCTCTGCTTGTCACACTGATCTGCATACTCTCTCAGCTGGACTTGGGGCTACTACTTACTGCATCTGAAAGGCTGAAACTCACTGGGAATAGAGAATTCTTGTAACAATGCCGGAACCCACCAAGAAAGATGGTAAGCATAACAAATACTACCTGAACATTTCTTAATTACAGGAATTATGAGTACACACACACACAAAACACCTTTTAGACCATCTTGCATATTTCAGCAACAAATAATATCTAAGACTGATAGCTGCATATCATTATATCATTACAGATCACCAATTCTTTTCAACTAAGAAATTACTTTCAGGTAGGGGTATAGCACAAAACTGTTTTGGCCTCCAACTATTTTAGACAATAAACAATGGCTTTGCAAAGATACTGAGAAACTACTTGATTGGGCAAATGCTGTATTCACTTTATAAAGACTGCAGGATTTTTGCAGTGCAATTAGTGGTTTCTCTATAGCTAAGATATCTATAGACTCTGGAAAACAGGGAATAAGCATTTCTTATGGTTTAAAAACTCAGCATCTTGATATGTTTTTCATAAAGTTTTATAAGTTATTGAATAGGAAAGATGTGTTCATGAAATAGTTTTAAGGTTCTGATGAAAATATATTCTGTATGTCTAATGCCTAAGTGAAAAATGTAGTCAGTTTTTCTGTACAGGTCAAACTGGAATGATACATTTTGCCACACTACAGAAATTATTATTTTATGTTTTAGAAGGATAGTTAAAGGCAGTAACATTGGCCCCCTTTTGTGGTACTATTAAGTTCATAGCAAAGAAACTGAGTATGTAGTCTGCTAGCGAGATACAGAATTGTCCATTGGAGGCTGCCCAAACTGGCATAAAATGTTCAGGGTCTATTAATTCATAACTTTTTAAAAGCTAGCATTTATTTTTTACTATTTTGAAAATTTAAGCTAAATAATCTTCTTATATTTGCATCAATTCTATAGCCCTTCTTTTATTTCTCTTTCAAATTCAGATATTTTGGTAAGAATTTTTGTTGATTATTATTTAGCATTGACAATATATGTAGCTTCTGCAAAGCCATAAATGTGCAAACTGTATATGCTTTGCAAGCGTTGGCAAACAAGAGGTATACAGACAGGTTCTCTAATGCATTCCCAAATGCAAAACTGAGTTTAATTTTAAAGATGATCTTGTGGAAAGTATGGAAGTCATTAAATAGCATTTATTTCCCATCAATTCTGAAAGATCTGATAGGCCCATGTGTATAGCTTGAACAAGTACATTTGATTTAACCCTCACCTATCAATAGCATTTGCTTTATTTTAACAGTCTTTTTGAAATATTTTCTGGTTTTGTGGAAGACAAGAGCAGAGCAACTATCAGGACCATTAGGCAGTTTCAGCACCTTGTTGGGTTGAGGGCATATGAAAACTAAACTTTTTGCATGACTGAGTCTTAAGCAAGTAGTGTTGACAGACCAATGTGATCATTTTACTTACTGGCTCTCCCTAGTACTCGAGGACAATGATGGATGAAGCATCTTTCTGAAAATAGCTACACCAAGTGCACGTATTAATACAAGAGCCTAATCCTCTATATCAAACCTAGAGCCAAGTCCCTTCTAGAGTGTCTTATTTGTAATTCAAATGATTTACACATGTATTAAGTGTCCTTTTTATTTGATCTGTTATTTGACTGGATATTACACAGTTTAATCAGAATGCATTCTGTGGCTGCCAACTAAAAAAAACCAAACCCTAAAATATTTCTGCACTTTCAAAAGATATGTGCTTTGGAGGAAATTTGTTAGGAGGCTCATGTTTCTAAAAGTTATTACTCTGTTTAAGACTAGATTGTTTCAAAGATATTCTTACAATGCAGTGATTACAAATGCAGCTCCGTGGTTGTGTTACAAAGTAAGTTTAGCAACTCTGAACAACATTACATTGACAGTGGAATAAATGTGATTTTTTGATGAGTCAGTATTCAGGAACATAAAAAATATTGAAGCCTTCCATCCTGATAGAGCTAGAGTTCACAAGTAGTAATGAGCTCTGGAAAAATGATACATACAGATTGTATGCTGGTTGTTCCTCATCGCACCCAGCTTATTTGCAGCCAGTAGATCAGGGCGATAACAGTTTATCTTATTGCACTTAAGAGATTAGCTGCTTCCTAAAATTTTTCGTTGATCAAGAACTCACCTGAGCTGGTGGCAGTACCTGTAATGTAAGTACAAGTACTTACTGCATTAGTGGCAGGAGTATTTGGTACCAATAATAGTACAATACCACTGCTACTGCTTGTACTACCTCTACCAATAAGAATTCAGAACCTCGCGTGTCCATGAAATGCCTGTTCTCAAGGTAATTTCCAAGGCATGAAGGATTGAAGGTAATTAATTAATGAAGGTGAACCTTGGACTGACTACATTCTGGAAGGTACCACTGGAAGGACTCTCTGAGAAACCTTTGGGGAATTTGTTGGCGGACTACAATAGAAAGCAGAGAAAAAAAAGAGGTTTAAGGCTTCTGCATCACATGGGCACCTAAGCAGTATGCTTCTGATATTTCCAAATGAAGCAATCTACATGAATGATCCCATACGCCTTATTCTCATAGGTCCAGTTAAAAACAGCACACACAAGAGCAATGAGAGAAATTCCGAGAAATCAGAACCGGGCTAACACTTGAATGTTAAGAAAATCTCAGCTTTGCATTTTTTGTCACTGCAGTCTCTGAAGTACATAATTAGATTTTTCAGAGGCAGTGCTGTAGCAAGCTCCCAGGCTTTTTTTCAGGCCAAATGCTCTTTGAGCTATTTTAAGATTATTAGATTACCAAAGTAAGAAAATTCCTGACTTGGTGAGAGTGTAGCCTCACAATGCACTCTTAACAAACAGGATCACCAAATTAAACACACCACTCAGCTTAGAGGAGGTTGCTGGAGCACTTCAGCCTGATGGAATTTGTCACTGTAGAAACAAGCTGCCATGACTAATGATTTAAGGCCTTTATTGTACTGCTAAAAAGTCAAAGTCCTATATATTACATCAGCTGGGGCTCCTTTGGAGTATATGGTCATGCTGTTGTAATATAGCTTTTTCTTAGCCTGTTCAAAATATCATATTTGCAAGGTGAAGTTTACATCAATGGGTTAACTGATCCCAGTGGAAGACTAGGATAGGACTGTGATGCCAAAGACCTTTACCAGCGCATTTAAATTTAACAGCCTTTAGTTTTCCTGGTGACTAATAAAATAACCCTCCCTCACATAATTACTTCCTGTAATTTATTGTAATCACTCAGTCAATCTTTCCTCTCCCTCCTTTCCTTTAACCAATATTCATAATAAGAGCTGCCCATTAATTAGCTGCCCTCTTAAACTGTCACAGGCCATGGCATTTGGATATGCTTTTGTAAAAGTGCCAAGTCTCTCAAGAGCAACAGTTTCAAACTATTTGTGGGCATCATCCCACAGGGACAGGTGCAAGTCAGTCCCCAGTAGGCAGCTCTGTAAATTTGCCTTATTTATTCTCCCCAATCTAGGAAATAACTCATGGCCATGAGTTAAGCGACCATTCCAAATTTTAAGCCGAAGCATTTATTAACTGTTTGCCAACTTCATTTTCTAAAGGTTTGCAAGCTCTGCTTGAATACTGCCTGGAGCATCCACATATTGGCAAGGTATCAAAATTAAAAATCAGTGTGTTTACTGTAGACAGTGTTTTAGTAAAACTGTTTTTGATCTATAAACAGCATAGATGTAAAAGCTGTGAAGAAAACTATGTGCATATATTGTCTGTTAGAAGGATAATCTCTAAAACATGAAGTAATTTGTGAAAGGAGGTAAACAGTACATATCAGTAGAGACTCCTTTGGAGATATGGTAACACTGTTCTCTCTGAAGAAGCCCAGTTGAAACAGCCTTTACTTCTATTGGCTTTTAAACATGACTGGTTTTGTTTCATTGCATGATTCTTCTATAATTATATTTACATTATATTTATCAAATTCAAAAGAATACCACAGTCTGGTGTATCAAGATAACTGGCACTGTCAAACAAGTGAGCTAGTCATATAAATCATGTAAGTAGACATGTAGAGCAGCATTCCAGTGGGAAATCAATATCAGTATCAAGGTTGGATAAGAGTTAATTAGAGTAAGATTTCTTTTAATATTTTTTCAAGGCTAGACAATTTTTCAGAGGTGAAAAAGAAGGAAATTCTGCTTTGGTATATGGATTTGGTGTGTGTCAAAATTAACACTGCTGATGGAAAGTTTTCCTGAAAATTCAAGAACCCAGCACGTGAACATTGTATAACATTGCTTAGTGCTTTCCATGCAGAAGACTGGACCTGTACAATCGTTTTATTATGGCACCAAACTGGGTAGTGCAGCTGCTGCTGTCCTTGCTGCATAGATACATGCTTCAGTGAGGCAAAAGAAAAGCATACAGACATCCATCTTCTGCCATCATCATTGCCCCTCTGCAGGACTGACTGTAAAATGCATTCCCATTATTTCTAACGACCTTCAGTCTTGGAGCCAAATCACACTCAAAGTCAGCCCCATATATATCATTTACAAGCACTGTATCAAAGTCACAGGTAAATGAGTTTTTGTGGATGAGGGAAGGAGGAAACCCTAACCCCTTATCTTATTTTCCCTCTCAATTCTTTAGAAAGTTTCTCTTCATCACCTCTAGCTAATAAATTTAAAGCCCTCACAAACAGAAAGCAAACTTACGCCTAACTTGTAATTAGATCCATTAGGGTGGGCCCCGCTCCCGTCCTGAGCCCTATAGAGCAGTGTCCTCCTGCACAGATCTTGTTGCACGCTGGGAAATGAGTCGTTCTTAGACTATCTTTGCCCTCCCATTGCTAATTTCTAAGTGTTGCTCCCACACTTCCTTCTGACATGCCAGAGCATCTCAGATTTATTCTTTGACCTTCCACCTCCACTGCTCCTGGGTTTAAGACTACTTTTCCAATCAGATTAATTTGATTGAAAAAACCCCACACTGGCAATGAAAAATCCCCAAACTTGATTTATTTTGGAGTTTTTATTTTTTGTTTTATTATGGTGTAAATTGAAGGAGCTACATTGATTTTTTTTTTCTTATACAATGCATTGATTTTATTTTAATACTAGTGTAGGAGGATAATGTAAGATTGATCTGGCTTACTGATGTTCTTACTTGAGTTGAAAAGCTCATCCACCCTGTGCAAAAAGCAGTGCATCTATGCACAGGAAAAATATTTAATATTGTCACACTAAAATAAAAAACTCATTGAGTTTAGGAGGAAAGCAGGGAACGGTCTTTCAGCAGACCAGAGGGTGCTTTGTACTTGGCAAAACTGAAATTAGCAAATGCTGCCTTTGTGCCTCCCAATGCTGCACCTGTTGGGAAGATAAATAAAGGACTGCCCAGTTCTTTCCCCTCATACCTCCTAAATATATCACTTTAAGAGAGCTTTAAAAAAAACCAACCGTGCTACAGTACCCTTCTGTTCCATGAAAAACTGGATGAGTTTCTTCATATTAGTTTCAGGGATCTACCAAACAAGATGGGAAGGTCTGTGGTCACATAGCAAAAAAACAACAGAGAGATATGGGGAGACTTCAATTACCAAAACATTAGTAGCTACCACACACATTAATGGTCCTTTGAAAATATGTTGTACAACATATTTCATGTTTCATGAGGGGACATCCAGAGGGTTCCTTGAAGTGGAAGAGCAAATCAAGTTTGAAAATAAATTACCTAGGGAAATTTCCCTTGGGATAGGGCCAGATACCAGACTTGTCACCCGGGGAAAATGCGGAGATTCCATTAAGTTAGAGGTCCTAATTTAATAATTGCTCTAGAGTGAGGGGGAAAAGGTTGTTGTCATTCAGACACTCATGTGGCTTTGCACTGAATGTAAAAATCTGTAAAATAAAGGAGAAGGCAAATGGATAGAATCATTAACTTCAGTTGTATTTAGAGTTTTCTCAGTCCCTCTGCAAACAACTTTGTCTCTTGAGTCTAGGGAACCGTGTGGCTCAGAAACAGCCCCTTCTCTTCCCATCCAGCCCTCTCTCTTTGCTCTCAGTCACAACTGAAGTGCTACTTCTGAAGACTCCAAAAAAAGGTCTCTCTTTTTCACTGCTGTTAGGGAACCAATATTTGAAGCCATTTTTCCGTCATTCACTAGGGGAGTACCAGGAGATATTATGCTTTTGCTTTGAAGAGTTGTTGGTGTTTCAAGAGTTAGGGAAGAGACAACTGATCTGACATGAATGTCCATGTTAGTTCATTGAAAATTTTGATAAGTTTGCAACTGTACAAAGATCCTAATGGTCTTTACATTGCCACAGAAGATCTCTGGGTTAGGAACCAGATACCCAAATGGAACTGTATGCAAGTGAACTAGGTGTCCCCGCTCCCACTGGAGTCATGGACAGCAGTTCATTACAGTCAGCAGAGCCCAGACTGCTGGGCAGCTGACCAGCCAGCAGTTGCCTAAACATAGGTGCCTACTGCCATATGAGACGCTTTAGGATACCCATTTTGGGCTGGCAGATATGACTCAGGACCTATGGGAGATCTGCAACACCCTAGAGTAACAGCTAGAAACCAGAAATGTATGCTACAACATCTGAATGTCATTGATCACCTAGGTTTAAGAAAATTAATTGAGCCATAAGCAGCTATTTTATGGTGAATAAAATCTAATTCCATTGATTATAATGGTAGCTTGGACTCCTAGCTCATGCCGTAGACACTCCCTTTTTTGTGAGTACCTTAACAATAAGGCTGCAGAGTTATTCTCTATAATTTGTTCAATTAGTGTTTAAGGATTTTCTGCAATGGGTAGTTTTATAAAAGCACAAGGAGAGACTTCCACTCCAGCATTATTTGCATGTGATACTCAGATGCTCTCCCTCAATAAATGAGGCAGTACATTGGGCTCAGATTCCCTTGAGCAGAGGAGAGTGCACCCTTCTGTAATCTGCTGGATGCACTGATAAAAATTAAAAAAAAAAAAAAAAAGATGCTACTGCCATTTTTTTGTTATTCGGGAGATCCAGCTGGTGTTACTTGCTTTATTTTTTATAAGAAAGTGCCAATATATTTTATTTCATGGCTAAACTGAGTGTTTAAATCAACTCAAAATTAAATTTCTTTTTTGCATCAATGAGAGGAAATAGAAAGTTGCATTCCTGTTCAAATCAATATTAATTCCTCTTCTTCCTTTCTACTCTAGTTTACTCTCACTTCCTGCAACAGTTTTATGCTGTTAGATGAATGACTGGTTACATCAAGGGCATTTGTAGCTATGAGTAACAAGCACCTTTTACATTAAATAATAAAGCGTTTCTGAATATTCTACAATGTGTTCAACAAAACACATGTAGATTTAGGAACCTCCGTTAATTCCTATTTCTGGAATTTACTCTCCCTAATTTGTCAGGTGTGGTTTTAGCTCCTAGATCTCGCTGAACTAGCAGGTGGTTCACCCAAGATGAAGATGTTTGCAGAAGAGAGTGAATTAGAGTCAAAATTCAGTTCTGTGTCCAACAGGATTTTATGTCCTAGGAAGCCATTCTAGAAAGCATATTTTGGTAAAATTTTCAGTCAATCTTCACTCCTTCCTGAGATGCTGTAGGGACACAAATAAAGTTACTGCGGATTCAAGAAGTATGAAAATAGATTTCTGCTCAGAGACCTCTCAGAACCCTAAAAAATGCAGCATTCACAGAACAGAGTGGTTTCTCTCTGGCTTCCCTCCCCCATTACCTGTGTCTGTACTGCTAACGGCATCTCCACAGAGCAGTCAGTGGGACCTAGGCTAGGCGATGCAGGATGTCTTACGTCCACACAGCTTAGAACTGCCTCTTCTGAAGAAGACCAATCACACCCACAATCCTCTACTGCTTGGCCAAGTGTCTTTATGTGTATTTTCAGTTCAAAGTGCCGAAATAACCTGTGGCCTCTGCTGCAGTTAGCCATGGTGGTGTTAGATGTCGTAATACTGAGATGTTTCACGCCCTACTCTCTGGTAGTGCTAGATGGGGGTTAATTTAGGACATTAGACCTCCTGGAGTAGTGTCAGAGGGTTGTTGAACAGAAACTCAAATATGGCACAGCCTCAGAAAAGTTTCAAAATTCAAAAAACATCACCATCCTAAAAATTGCTCCATGCTCTGCCTTGGAGCAAAGTTGTTTCTTTCAGGAAAGACCCTCACGAATAGGATAACTTGCAAGTCGGTCAGTGCATGTGACTTCCATGCAGTGCAGAGCGTTGCAGTATCAGGACATGGGAGCACGGCTGGGTGACTCATTCCACAGTTTAGAGCCCCTCCATGTCCCACCTCCCTGTTCCTAAAAGTGTACAGACACTGCAGCAACAAGGGAGTCCTGCTGTATCTCGCAGCAATGGAACATGTTCAAAAGAGTCATTGCTCTCCCTTCCCTGGAGATTAGGAAATGTTTCTTACATAATTTGCTATCCCCTGGCTATTACTAATTGAAAATAGCATGTGATCTACTTCTTAGGGCAGTTGTCCTTATATGTGAAGGCTCCAGCAAGTTATTTTGATCAGGTGATTATTACAAAAAGCTCCGTTCTAATTTAGCTCTCCGTAGGATCAAGTGGTGGTTTTAGTGAGCGTCTGAAAGCATTGTTCAGTAGTACCATGATGCTTCCTGAGAGGGATCTGTATTAAAATACACACTCATCACGACTTTGCAGGCTCAGAATAACTTCCTAATTTTGGTCATAAATGCCAAGAGTAGGTTGCAGTCATACACAGACACAGATGAAGATTCCCTTTTCATACAGATTTCTGTTTATAAATCTTAGCTCTGTGTGCACAGACATAAATCGCAGAGGCATTTGCTTCACTTCTTGTTATTGAACCGACTGGATGGAACACGTTAGGTAGGGGCTGACCAAAAGCAACTCACAAACCAGCTCAAACGGTTACTTTTTTCTTGAACGGGAGCCATGCTTTGCTCACCCAGCATACAAAACCAGCCCGAAAGCCTATTCCAAATTTTGTCTTCTCTCAAAACCCTGAAGTTGTGATGATGAAATTAAACTGAATACAGATGCAGCTAAAACTGAAAGAGACCGCAAATGAAAAGCTCACTGGTTCAGTTGATGGGATAGGTCTTACTCCTTGATACTCACCTACTCTGGTGAGCTAGTGGACTAGAAAAAGCAGTAAGAAATAGTTGCTGAACAGTTGTTGAATTCCAACCTTTGAGTATTTTTGTGTTAATTTTCATAGCTTTCTGCCGTGAGATCTTTTCCGTGTAAGAGAAATGCACAAATTATGGCCCCTAGCACCAGTTCCAACTGTCCTAGAAGGAACAAAAACTTCCTCTTACCAGTCTGTGCTGATTGTGCTAGTGTGGTACAGCCTCTCACTGTTTTCTGACCTGAAATGAAACATTTCAAACCATTTGCACACCTGAATGTACATAGCATTGCATTTCTGTCCTTTTTCAACAGCTTTATTAGTTTCCAGTACCACCAAAGCATTGTTCCTAGCAAAAATTACAGAAAACACTTATCCCTGGTGATGTGGAGAATATCTGTGGCTAGAGATATCTAGGAACAGTCACATGAGAAATGCCATGCAGATGGAGTAATTCATTGACTAATAGCTTCTGGGTCTCGTGCTGTGATATTCACGTGATAAGAGATATACATACACACACTGTAGCACATTCGGTATCTTCTGTTTTTATAAGAACATAGTATCTAGGCCAAAAACCTTATTTTAGACCCAAAGTGGAGCGTAATACCAATGGAGGCTGTGGCTGCCACTCCTCCACAGATGCAGACTTCAGTGAAGGCACAGAGGGTCAGATGCCTGATGACATTTTTTCCATGGCATTCCCTCCAGCCTTACTAATCTTTCATCTAAGCTTTCCTTAGCCCTATTTTTAAAGGGGAAATCTGACCTCTGTCCTCTGCCCCTTTTTCTTTGCCCTTGTTTTGCATTTCCATGTTTTGCAATGAAGGTTTCCCTCTTACCGAACAGCTTTTTTAGCTGGAAAGAAAGTATATTCAGTGAGCTGTGACTGTTATTCACAATAGCATCTCAAATGCATTTTGCTGTCAAGCTTTGTAAGAGCTTTCTTTTATACATATCACTCACTGATTTACTGGTGCAAACCCTCACAGTTTGTCTGCAAACATCCTGCTGTGGTGTTTTCCCTAAAGACAAAGTTAAGTGATTTTTTTAAAGTGAAGGCTTATAATTCTCACAGTTATCTTCATTGCTGCAGAATGAGATTCAGAGGTAGAAAATGTAACAGTATTAACACAGAGGGATGTATGTAATTTCGTATGCCTAACACGCACAAAGGGACATACGTGACTTTCATGTACATAAATATTGCTGCACGATCCACCAAAGATTTGCCTACTGCCATAGGTCTCTGGCACCTTAGATCTCCTAAATTTTTACCTACAGGAAAAGTCCTTTCTCCCCACATATGCAAAATGCTCCTAAAGGTTTTTCAATACCATGCTGAATTCCAGGCATCTGAGCAACAATAAATATTTATATGCAAACAAGCTTACAAAAAAAGAAAACTCCCAAAGTCAGTACATAGAATTCCCATTAAATAAGTAAGTTTCTGAGTTTTAGGGTAACTTCTGATTCTTTTGGTGTTTGATATCAGCAACTCTGATTACAAAGCTTTCCTGCATTGCCAGTTATGTTTGGTGGTTTTTTTTTAATTCTTCTCCAGACTTAATTACAAATCATCTTTGGTTGGCATGCACTGGAACATCAGCACTCACAAAAAGTAGCAGCCCCTGAATTTCATAACTCAGTATGAGTTACCCTTAGTAAACTAAGAAAGTGGATGCTACTACCCTCTTTTTCATCTTGAGCGAGTTATTTTCCACAAGCCTGATGCCTGAAAATTAGCATGGGGTAAAAAACTCAGGTTGACAGAAGTAATGGATTATTAGTGATTAGCTACTTGAAACGATCTCTAATCACCTACATGCCTGACAGCCCTGTGTCAGGGCTCCTTGTTACAATCCCATTCTGTAAGACACTGACTCTCAAGAGGAGAGTACTGAAGTGCAGATGACAGGAGAGTGCTCTTATCTGAAGGAAGTCTGAGAAGACTCTTCCTTCTCGAAAAGATCACAGAGTATCAGATTAGCTGTCACCCACTGTCAAATAGACTTGAAGCAAATGCTTTTCTTATTTGGTATTTGGATACAGTCATGACAGTGTTTAGACACAGTTGTAGTACATATTACTTTGACAAAGACCCGGTAACATGCTGATAAATTCAGTCCTGGGGAAATCCCAACATGTACATGTTTGGTTTTGCCCTGACCCTCAAAGAAAAGTTGACATTTCAAAAACTATGGAATGGGAATACCAGAAGATTTTCATTTTAAATAGTTGAAATGTTTTAGTCTGAAATTTGGTTAAAATGAAACCAATGAGCACGTCTCAAATGCTTCCTTGTAATTTGCTGAAATAAGTTAGATTGCGTGAATTCACGTCACCACAGCTTTATGCTGATGCCCTCATTTTCCCCTGAGTCCAGCTCTCTAAGCGGAATGATTTCCCACTATCTGCACATAGTCACAAGGCTCTCAGGACTAACCTGAATGCACTGAACAACAGGAGATGTAGTCCTTTGTGGAACTCACTCCAGTTATGTAGAGCATCGGGTCCATAATGCGATTTCCATAATGCGATTTCCATAAAACAATATTGCAATTGATTTCCTTGATTCAGAGTGAAATATTTCAGGATAGCTCAGCAAAACAACAGTGTTGTCATTTGGGTCAAGCAAGAGTGACGACATTTTTCTAAATTAGGAAAAAGCTTCCTGAGCTGGTTTGGAAATTATCTGGACAATCTGAAAGGAAGTTCTTTACTGGTTAAGTACTCATCTCTTGAAATAACTGCCCTTTCAACTTTATTGCTGACTTTCATCCTATAATTAGAAGTGCAACTGTCATTGAAAATATATTGTTAAATTTGAGGAATAAATTACTGTCGTTCCTGAGCAGCAGTTCTTCATTTTATGAAGTTTTTAATCCAATAACCTGGTCTACTTTATTAGGTTTTGCAGCTTTCAGAAAGGAAGTTAGCATTACTCAGTGTACTGCTATCTCTGGTATCATATCATGGTGCCTTTTGCTTTCATTTTTCCCTAGGGAATCTCTTGAACCAAGTGAAAATATTTGCTTCCAGAGAAAAATTATTAACAAACTATTGCAAGGAAGGATAGGAAACTGAGAATAAAGTCTATCTTTCGCCATACTTTTTTACACAGGATCAAACTTTTCTGACGAGTGAATTAATTGATTTCAGGAAGTACATAACAAAGATTAATTAGATTTGGGTTATTTAAAACAAGAATTTCACTTGGCTGGGCTAGGAGTCATTTTGAAAGCTTGATTTCTCATTAGCACCTGCTGCCAAAAAATCATATTATTTTACAGGCAATTTAACACATTAAAAATGTGTTGCAACATTTAATGAATCTAAAGAAAGCACAACTATGCTGTGTTCATGCATTTTGTGTTTATGCAGAAAAGACTGTCTCCTGAACATCGGAACTAACAAAACCTGGCTCTCTATGGCTGTGTGTCTTTTGTCCCTGCAAATACTAAAATACAGACCACTGAATATTGACCTATGAGCCAGATCACTAGCTTTTAACCTGAAAACAAGAATGACATCTGCTCTGAGTCCTCCCTGCTCTCTGGAAATCACAGTCGTACCTGGGGCTGGGAACCCAGCCAGCAAATGGGGTGACTACTGTTAGCCAGCAGCGCCCCTTACGGGTCATTACCAAATATCACCGACACCATCAGGTTTAGTGTGAACCGGCTTTCAGACCTTAATGGGAGCTTTTTAACATACGCTATAAAAAAAAGGCAGAGTGAATACTCACAGCTGAGCTATAGTATAGTGGGAGTGATTCTGCGGAACTTCCATCACACCTACAGCCCTTTTTTTAATACAGCAGAAGACAGAAATCTGTGCTAACCGCTGAGACGAAGCAGAGCTAGGGCTTTCAGGTGTGAAACTGTAGAGGTAAATCTATGAGGCTGAGAAGTCCAGATCAGGTATTTCAGGACTATTTTATTGTTGGTTTTAACATGTAAAAATAGGAACACTGCTTCTATCCCTTAGACATAAGCACCCACCTGACTGGCAATATTTGCACACCCAGTTTTCTCCTTCCCCTGTTTAACTGGAGCCGGAACCATGTAGTACATCATGTGAAGCAACATTAAAGAACAGCTCCGATGATTGAGAACAGGTAGGTGAGGAGTATAGAATTTCAGGAGTATGGAATCATTTTCAGATTTACATTAAATTAGTGGTATAGAAGCTGAGATGGTGCCATAATACAGGAAAGTTTGAGACTTTCTATCATTGAGCCACCATTTGTAGGAAGAAGCTGACTCTGGGTGGAATTTCCACGGTTTTCACTATGCAAATATTATGGGGAAAATGCCTACTTAGAATTTTTTCAGTGACATTTGGGATTGCATATACCTACCTCATTTTATAACAAGTTTTGCAATGACAGTTCAAAATAAAACATTTTTATTTCCAAACATGGAAATAAAACTTACCACAACAAGATGTGGAATGAAAGATAAATCAATACAGCCACAAACCCTCAGGCCTGGAGAATTTTTCAATGGCTTTGCAGGTACAGCTGTGCTGACAAAGCCTTCTCATAAAGGTACAGTTATGATGGCAAACTGAACTACTTTATCAGCAGAAGTCACTTTGGTAAACACTATAACATATTTCAGCAAAATCTTTTTGCCATATAGATGGTGTAACCAGCAAAACTTTGCCTACAAGATTTTGCAGGATAGATAGCATCACAAAATTTCAGTTTTGGAAGTGAAAAAAAAAAAGATTTTTTTTTTTTAATTATGGAATAAATTAGAAAACTGCAATTGTGAAAAGCTCAATGGAAAAACATTTAGTCAAAAAATTTCAGCTAAGTGTGGCCCTCAAATTGTAGTCTACTGCTAGTCTGTGATCTATGAGATACAAGCATGAACACTTTTTTCTTAGATGCACAAGTGCTCAGGAACCAACTTTTATGGATTCATTTCTTTGATATAACGTAAGAGAAGAAAGATACACTGGAAATACAAATGGAATTTAATTACTCCATGTTGGTGCCTTGTGGGCTGAGTAGGTTAAAAATGAGTTTGAGAATGCATGGGAACTTGATAACTAGACTAAAGCCACCAACTTTAGCTTTATTTATCTATTTTAAATACTGTCAACACTTGGCAGCCATGTAGTTCCCAGTTACAGTACATACGCAACTTCAAGACTGCCAAGGAAGTCTTGCACCATCTGATGAGGGTGCTGACTGCTGATGGCTGCCTCCTACCTACCAGAAATTAAATATGAGGGGTTTTAATGCATGGATGACGTAGTCCTTCACTGGACAGTCTACTTGCACAGACTTAGGAGAATATAGATATGTAAACATACATTTTATTAAAGAAATTACTTTTGTTCAAGGTCATGGTTACGGTGTACTTTAGAGATTAATTCCTATATGAAAGCAAAGTTCTCATAAGAAATGGGAAAGATGTGGAAGCTTACATATGACCAGATTTGATTTAATAGCATCATTTTAGAAAAATGGGGACTGCAAGGAAAACACACTAAACAAGAAATGGTTGCTTTATGCACTTCCATAATTATGGATGGCAAGGAAGACAAAATCTGGAGTCACCAGTTACACTGCAGCTCCTCAAGTGGATCTGTAAACTATTTCATTGGTGTCTAATCCATTCCACAGAATTCACTGTTGCTAGGCTTTTGTTCCAACTGTTCATTCAGTTTTTCAGTCCTTAAGTCAGGGAACATTCTGCATTTATTATACGTTAGTTTGATCGGATCTTGTGGCCCACAAAATCCTTTATAATTGGAAGTATTTAGATTATTCCTGAAACAGGAGTATTGTAGGTGAGATTACATGCTAGGACTAATTATCCTTGGTTTTCTTTTTTTCCTACAAGCTGACATTCATTAGGAACGATTTTAAATTTTAATCATATGCAAAACTAAATTTTTAAGCAAACTCTTTGTTAAGTTTATTTCTTCTCCAGTCCCTACCTGAGGATGCATCACTGGATTATGATGCTTTTAATTGTTGGAATATAAAAATAATTTCAGTTTCAGTGAACGTGCTGACTTGTTCACTTTGTTGCAATAAGAGACAGTATTTAACCTAAGGTTGCTGTTTTCATGTCTAACCAGAAACAGTCACAGCAAGCCAAAGCAGGCAGTCTCATCTGTCTACACCATCATTACAAGTGGAAACAGAAAATAGAAATACATTAATAAATTTATTGGTCTGGTTCCATCATACTGTTGGCCACAATAATAGTCATCTAGGCAGCCACCAGAGCACCACTGCTTATTCACTTCAGTCTTTTAGAATGAATTTTGCTCTCAGGACCTAGGCTGGAAGTTTGTTTAGAATAGTTTCTGTAGCTTTATTTTAAAAGTAACATAGAAAATGACCATGGATATTCATTAAAAAGGTAATGATTTCAGCTGTATTAGTTTCCTGCTTCCACTCAGATTGGGAACTGTCTGCAGAAGTTGCACGCAAATCAGATTATTACTCAGTGGAGAACTGAGGCTCATGAGGCAGTGGGCAGACCCTGTCTGCGTGACTGTGCTCAGGTTTTGCAGAATGCTGAGTATTCTGCTCTTCATTGATAAGAGTAGTATTTACTTCAATTTAAGTCCAAGTGGATGCATTAAGAGTGCTTTTATTGGTTACAAATTACTTTGAATCAAGCCCTCTCTTTCCCAGCTCATTTAATCTGGGGTCTGCTAACAGTATTGTTTCCCAGTGAAATGCTCATCATGCTCCGGTAATCTCTATAGTTTGTTGAGCAAGTTCCTGTCTTCCAAAAGATGAGGCTTTTAATCACATCACTGATGCCACTGTGACTCTGTACTGGCCTGGGTGAAGTGACCCATAAAAAATGGTCAAACCATTTTGAGCCATTTCTCTTCTTCAGAGCACTTTTTTTGCAGGGAATGTAAGTAACACTGAAAGGAAGAAGCTTTACTGATTTTCTCTGATGATGATCTGGACATGAGGTCTGTCAAGCAACGGTTCCAGATCCTTCGTCCTTCCCTGCCCACCCATTTCAGTGGAGCATCTATCCCAGGAGAAAGCCATGTGCCACAACAGCGGTTCTCATGTCATAGGGGCCGTGCACAGGTGACAATCCTTACACACGACAACTGCACAAGGGCTGGGGTGAGCCATGCTCTCTCCCCAAACTAGCATTTTGTCTATTTTTGTCTGACTAGCAGAGTCAGCACTTTAGGAATGCCTACGTAATAGTTATATTTGTCTGATCCCTGGAGGCTATGTCCGCAAGTTTAATCCACCGACTTAAATTTGACACAATTTGACACGCCTTTGTGACAAAAAACATTAAGTGACCATCCTCGTGCTCTTTGACATATGAAAGTCACTTTAATATTCTGCTGTTACACGGACAGACATCATACCTGTATCCATGATGGTGCAGCTATAGTCCTGGTTTCCCTTTCAGGTAAATGGGAGTAAGCCCTCTGGTCAGACTGAGTGAGATCCTGAATCCCTTGGCTGTTCACACCAGAGTCTTTGCTGGGTTGTAACCAATCCTGCAGGGAGAAATTAGTGCAGGAGACTTTCCTCCTCCCTCTTGTGAGTGTTCCAGCCCGGTGATGGTGAAATGCTATCTTTAGCCTTTGTGCAAGCCCTGATTTAATGCTCAAGGTCATTTCCTTCACCTAAGGGGGGAAAAAAACCCCCACTACTCATTTTCCAGTATCATTGAGAGTTCCTAAGCCTACCCAAAACAAACCTGGTCATGAGTACAGAGTCGCAAGATAAGAAGGGTTATCCAGCCAGACCTCTTTCCCAGTGTGCCTGGTGATAACCTGTAGCTCTCGAATGGTCTGAACTGCAAGTCTCCAGAATACTTTGCTCCCAGCACGGTAGTAGAGTAGGACCTAGAGACTGCCTTAGAACTGTCAGCATGCCTCGTTATGTTTACACTCCAATCCGAAAAGTAATACATATGATGTCAGGGAGTTTCTATGCTCGTTGCTGTCACAGAAGCCAGTGGAAGTGGGAATTTAGAGCCCTTGAAAACTGGCCACCACACATAAGCACCCTGCCAGTTCCCTGCCAAAGCTTCTTGTGGTTATTGCAGGTCAGGTGTCAGTGCAGCCAGACCTAAAATGGAATTGAAATTTTAAATAATGATAGTCCCAATTTAACATGGTTCTTAAGCATTTCCATAACTTGGGGTAACTTCCATAACTTCCATAACATGGGTAGTCTCATGGAACTTTTTAAAGCTTAGTTACCTATATGCATAGCAAGAGATTTTAAGTCTTATTTTATCTGAAAAACTGAATGTAGTAAATGTGGAACAGTGATGGAAAATTGTTGGTAATGGGTCAAGTTGCATCTCCTGCTGATTTTCAAAAGTGTATGTGTGCATGTATAATTATAAATCACAAATAAAAATGTCTTGGCTCTAAGTGCTCATATCCTATGTCAAACTGGATCCTGAATGCATCTCATGACATGGCTGAGGCATGAAAGCATTTCTGGAGATGTTATTAAGTGACAGTTGTGCTTTCACTTTATTTGCTAACTACACTTCTTAATATACTATCCTTTCTGAGTAGCCCTTCTGTTAGGTATCACATGTAGAAAGGACTGCTAAATTAATTCCTTTTCTTGCTGTAGAATTATATACAGCCAGCTGCTTTGCAAGTTTCACAACCAGTGAACAACCCAAGGTCTGTGTTTAGCACGACACAACCCACTGAAATGCTACATTCTTGGCTTCTTAAATAAAGAACTGCAAAGAAGGGACCATGACCTTTTGTCTTAGAAACTGTGAGGCTGAAGTTAACTTTAGGTGCTTAGTAGAAGGCCCAGTTGACATTATGGTATTAATCCAGCGGTAACTGGACCTTCTACGGCCTCTCTCCCCTGTAGCTCAAGAAGCATCGTTACAACGCAGTGAAGAACACTTCTTCTCCCAAGGGGCTGAGGAGTGCATGCTGGAGGTAACACTTTCTCCGCCGCCAGCCCTCCTGACAATGCCTCGACAGAGCACCATATTAGGCAATGGGGCTGTCAGGAATGGCATCTGGGGACTCCAGTGAGCATGCCTCCTAGGGAAGGGGCACAACCATAAGCTGCTGGTTGAGCGCACAGAGTCCTTTCCTGGCTGACGAGCCTGTTGCAGAGGTCAGCCAGAGAGGGCTGTCATTCTTTGGGGAGGTGGAAACTACTCGGTGCTATTAATGTTTTTTTTTCCTGGCTGTCCTCAGGAATGGAACTGTAAGCCAAGCATGACCATGAAAGGGGTCGCACATGGCCAAAAGATTATGTTGAAGTATCTCCCATGTCTCTGCCACCCCCAGTGCCTGGAACTCTTCCCCCTTCCTTTTTTCCTCCCACACCATACTTCAGGTCTCTTCCCTGATCTCAGTTCTTGCCTCAGTTTTTGTAGCAATAGCCCAAACAGCCTTGAATTATGGTTTAAGAAAGAAACCACTGACTTCTTGGTCTGGCTTCAGTCATCATCCCATCACAGAATCGCAGAATAGCTGAGGTTGGAAGGGACCTCTGGAGACTGTCTGGTCCAACCTCCCTACTCGGAACAAGGTCAACTAGAGTAGGTTGCCCATGACATTGCTCAGGTTTTGAATATCTCCTTGTATGTCTGCATGCATGAGATGAAGTTTAGACTATAAAAATAGTGTTTCAGGTCTGGTCTGTGCTGTAGATTTTGGCTAACATCTGTACCTACTGCTAGGTAAGACAGGACTGGAAAGATGTGTGATTTCTGACCAACACTACTGTGTGATGAAGCCATAAAATACCTTTCAAAATAAAAGAAAAACTCAAGGCAAGTCCCTCAAAAGGCTCATAACCCTTTCATCCAAGCCTGGAAAGTGTTTAATTTGGTGAGCTTTTGTTTATAAATTTGAGGCTCTTGCTGGTGAGCCAGGGAAAATTTTCTAATTCAGTGTTTGTAAGAATACTCCCTGTTTCTAGCTATTAAATTTCAAAAAGACAAGTATACAGTCAATAATGTTCTGCTATTACTTTTCCATGCAAGAAATGGACTTCCATGCCACAGAGATGTTATTTTATTCTCAGTGGAAGCAGTGAGAAATGTCATGGTAGTAAAGGGGATATGTTCCAAAAGGTACTTTTTGTGGTAGAATATTCATATGAAAAATTTTCATATTTTCCTAGGCCACAAAGCAAAATTTGGTATGTTAGTAATTAGACCAGAAAAAATAAATTGCTATGAACCTAAGTAAAGCTATTTTATTTTTACCAGACTCTTGTGTCGGTTGGCCTTTAATATACATTCTCCCTTTTATTCCATATGATGGGTGCTGTGGCTAGAATGTACAGCACTGAGCTCTTTCCTCATAGCAAGGGATTCTCTTTGGACCCTCTACAAGGATTTGCTATAGCATCTGTGTATGTGACTGGAAGTTCCTAAATCATATCAAATTCACACACTCAGCTTAAAATTATATTTGTACTAAAAGTACTCCTCCCTTTTAAACATTAAATGGATTTATTAAGAACGACAAGCATGTTTTAGTTATATTTAGACCTGAGTGCAAAGGAATAGCCTTACCAGCATTTCTGTGTGACAGAAATTGAAACTTTATTTCCTGAATATGACCTGAGGTGGGGTCCCAAAGGTTAATACCCGTAATATGACAAAGGTTAGTAAGAGCCATCTACTGTTACAGTTAAGGATTTCAACCTTTTAAATCTTTGCTCATTGCAAGTAGCTGAACTATAAGTCAATGCACTGTCTCCAATAAATAGTACTATTTTCAACCAGTCTAGAGTCCTAAGGCTTTTACAGGTTGAAAATAAGCTCCCTTTAATGTTTTAAAAATAAATTTTATCTAGTTAATTTGTTCTTATGTTTTTAGATTAGAGAACATGTCATCCCAAAAGGATAACATTTAAATAGGATAAAAAGCCTGCTTTCTGTATCACACATCTGAAAGGGAAGTGATTTAGGTTAAAAACCATGACTGAAAGGAAGAAAAACCAAACATACTGTAGGTCCTATGCAGAGCAGCTAAGCTGATTTTTTTACTGTCTGCTTGCACTGAACACTGAACTCTAGATCTAATGGTGCGGAGAAAAAGAGATAAAGGTCTCTGGATTCACTGTGCATGATTCTCCTCAGTTATGGATCCACTACACTTCACTATTAAAGTCATATCAGATACTATTCCAGTTGATGGGAAGTTTGTTTAAACATAGGATATCACCTGACAAAAGCATATTGCTGTGGTAAATTATCCATTTAAGCATAGGTTGAGACCAGTTGACTCAAACAAATGAAACCCAAACTTGAAATTCAACTTGGATTCCATTATATTCCAGAACTGTCCTAAACAGACATGCCAAAATGCCCCAAAATGTACAACTAGCTGAAAGGACGTTGTAGCAAGGTGGGTGTCGGTCTCTTTTGCCAAGTAACAAGCAATAGGACAAGAGGAAATGTCCTCAAGTTGCACCAGGGGAGGTTTAGATTGGATATTGGGAAAAATTTCTTCACCAAAAGGGTTGTCAAGCATTGGAACAGGCTGCCCAGGGAAGTGGTTGAGTCACCATCCCTGGAGGTATTTAAAAGACATGTAGATGTGGCACTTAGGGACATGGTTTAGTGGTGGACTTGGCAGTGTTAGGTTAATGGTTGGACTTGATGATCTTAAAGGTCTTTTCCAACCTAAATGATTCTATGATTCTATAATTCTATGAGTATTATATCTCTCCAGACTGAACAAGTTCAGTACCCTCTCCTCACAGAGCATAAGCTTTAGGCCTCTCACGATGTCACTCTGAAGATGTCATGTGTTGCATGTGTGAAAGCAAAAAAAATTTGAGAACTGCATTAAAATATTAAATGAACCCAAACTGTGTCCAAATTCAACAAGCATATACCAAATGTGTGAAAAATATTTCCTTTTACTTGAAGCTCAGTATCTGTCTTCTTTCTTCATTTTTCAGAGACTGAAACTGAAAGTGCACCACCACCTCCAGGTTAGTGTAAAAAATGCTAATTTGCACTGTAGCACTAACAATGGTTGCATGAGACTAGATACTACATAGCCATAATATGATTTGTGTTCATTGTCCCTTTGAAAGTGAGAGGACAGTAAGAAAAGTAAGAAAGCCTACCCAAATAAAATGTTCTCACTTCACTTTGTCTGAATGTTGATTTTTTAGACTCAATTTTTGTTTGTGAGAGACTTATTTTTTGCGTAATGATGCAAATGTCCTTCAGGATACAGGAAAATGATGACTGCTTAAATTCTTTGGCTAAATTATGCTGTCTTCTTTGATGCTGAACAGCATCTAATTACCAAAATATTCCCTTTCATTTCTCCTTGAAGGTACACTGTGATTAAAGTTGACAGAATCAAGCATGGGATACATTTCATCTAATTTTAGGCATCTGAAGATTAGGTATCTATCTCGTCTAAGTTGTTCAACAGTGCTGCACCTATAACCAATGGAGCAGATCCTGGGTCATACATGCTCATCCAATGGGCATTTCCTGGATAACCTGTCTAAGATACCACTGGATGCCCATGTATAGTCAATTGCCCTGAGGAGGCTGGTTATCTAGATTGGAGTGGGTGAATAACTTCCAGGAAGCCAAAGTTAGGTGAGGTGAAACTCATTCATAAGGGCTAGGGCTTCAGGTAAAGCTGAAGCTCTGTGCAGCTGCTACATTTTCTTTAGGGGGAGCTGGAAAGGTACGCAAGCCTTTGCTTTGTGGGTTTGATTTGCATTGAGTAACTTGAGTTATATTCTCAGATGCTAGTTAATACATATATACATTATGCATGTCTAATTTAACCATTTGGTGAGTTTTATCCTCTGTATAGCTACCTAAACAACAATACCAAACAGAATAAATACTCTCCACGTGTCAAACCTGCATTTACTTACAGTCTTGCAAACTGGCATTTTACGAGGCTGATTCAAGACATCGTTTTTTAAATGACACAGTCTTTCATTAAAAAATGACAAAGTCTGGAGGTAGTAGTATCACTTGCCACAAGGAGTTTCATGTTTAAATAACGCATATATTATTTTTATGTTAGGATGAACTCTTTCATATTGCATATATTTGTAAGGAAAGTTAATTGATATTTCATTCATGATGGTTGTATTTTACTCAACTGTAAAATCTGTACAGTTGATATTAAAGTAGTTAATTTTGAAATATTCACACTGAGGTTCTTATCTGATATACTTTGTACTTGAATTCATGTTCTTCATCAATCTTAACTTTTGAGTAGAACTGAAATGAGAAACTGCTTTTTGTAGACAGAAAGGAATAGCATCTTGGAAGCATTATATTAAAAACATCTATTAACATGTTCAAATAAATAACATCTTCATCATTTCTACTAAAATACACAGGATTGAATATGAAATCACTCCTATAACCCCCTTCCTTTTCCCCATACCCGTACTTCTTCTGTAAAACAATAGGGTGTCAATAGGCCTTTATGGTTAGGCACAGACTAAACTGGGATATTTCTAAGCTGTCAGTGCCAGTCACTTCTCCTAGCTTCCTTCTGCCTGACTCAAGATGCTGTCATCTTGGATTATCAAGTGCTGTCACACAAAGAGAGAAGTAGGATGTTCAAAAATCCAAATGCTATAACATACAAATAGTTTATTGGACATAATCAGCATCTTGAACTACATCAGGAAATTTTTGGGAAGCCATTGTAAGAGCTCCTTCTAGGTCTCAATGTCAAGCCACCAGGTAGGTATACTTAGCCCTGATGAGGTTTTCAAATGGGATTTAGACATGCTATCACCCACCAAGAACAGTGAATTCTCCTAATCCCAGTTCCCAGTGGGAAAGGAAAGTGCTACTGTAGCAAAATTCCCATTAAAAAGGAACAGGTTTCACCACCTGGCCAAGATGGACAACCTGACAACTGGAGCTTGGGAATTTAGGGAATCCAGACAGAAGCATCTGGGAGTCTGTCACGCTTCCGGAATATGGACTTGTCTTCCAAATTTCAAGTTTTATTTTCATGGTTACCATGGCTATATGCATGTGAACAAGAAATCAGGACAATCATAATATCAACTGGCTCTTACAGATGTTTCCTCCATGGCACAAAAGTTATCTTAGCTCCATCTTGATAATATTAGTCCATTGACCTTCATCCAAACCCATGTTCTATCAGGCAGTTGACAGGTAAGTTTGCCACAGAAAGTCATTGTTCACAGGCAATAGAATATTGAGTGTTTACACCTTGAAGACAGCACAATTCATATGATTTGACAAGTCTCTAAATGGCCTTGTATGCAAATTTAATGAGATAGGAAACCAAAGATAGGAATCCTATCAAATCCTGAAATAGGGAAAGCATGGAAATTTTTATTTTGTTGGAAATACAGTCCAAGTTTTCTCATACATATGAGGTCAAAGATAATTCACATTCACCTGCTTGGAGTAGAGGACAGGCTGGCAACTCTTCTGATCAAGAAAACGAAAACCAAATAGCCTAGGAAAGATTATGATGATAGTTATGAAGATGATGATAAAGAATTAAGAACACCCTCAATACACTCTCTCTGTTGTGTACTTTGTCTTAAGGATAAACCGATTAGGGTGATGCAGCTCTGGATACCATTAATATTTCATGTCTGATCCAATTCCCTTCAAATTAACAACGATATGTAACTCTTTTCAAAGGCTTTTGTAAATAAGCCCAAGAACAAGAGACTAACAATTGCTACTTCTAAAGAACCCAGTATTTTCTTCCACTGAGTACAGGAACATCAATCTTATATGACTTGTTCAAAGCATAGAAAATGCATTGATATGCACAGAGTTGTAAAATGCTTTATGGGATTGCAACTGTATATTACATATACATGTATATCAATAATTCTTTAATTTTGGTTTTTCAGTACTAGCAGGACCTAGAATATTGCTGTATTTTTTAATGCTGTGTAAGTTTTTCTTTTTACTTTAAGATCCTCTCAAAAATATACTTGTACTTCCTACACAGAACAAAAAACACCGCAGGAGGGTGGAACTGGAAAGGGTAAAGGTGAGTTTGAAATCATATTTAAAAAATGGGCAGTAAAGAAAACATTCCTTAATGCTGTTCTGATGCTGGATTGCTTGAGCTTTAATTCAGAATTTTGGTGCCAAATTTCAGAAGTGTGATGTGAAGCTTCCTGGACCCTTTTTCTGCATGACTTATCCAGCACAAGGGAATTATGATACTTACGAGTGTCTTCAAAAATTCTGCAAACGAGACTGACACTTTAGCAATAGTATTTATACAGACTGTCTAATTAATAGATCAAATTTCAAGTGATTTGCATGAGCAGAAAGCCATGTTTAAGTGAGCCTGGATGTTGACACTGACCAAGCTTGCTAAAGCTCAGATACTGTGCACATCGGTAGCTTTTAAATAAAGCAGACAATCTCCTACTATCATTCTAAGCTGTTTCTATTCTACCACAGAAACTTGATATTGCATGTTTTACCTTTCAGCAAAGTCCAATAGATTTTTTCATCTGAAAAAAGAAATGACACATTCATCTTGCTGTCCTCATTGGGAGCCCAGCAGTTGAGCTCATTACAAGTTCTGAAAAATGCCTTTGAGGACTGTCTGCGGTGAACAAACACATAACTGTTCCACTAGCAATGCATGTGAAAATCAGCTCCATTTTTAATATATATCTTTGTGCCACTGAGATTAGACTCCAGGTCTGTTGGCAATTCTTCCTGTTATGAAGATACATTTTGAGGGAACTGGGCCAAGTGCCACTCCTTTTTGTACTCCCTGCCAAAGTAGAATTCAAACAGCTCATCAGCTTATTTTGAAATGAATAATCTTTTTTTTTCTTCATTCCGATAAAAGGCTAAACCAGACCAAAATATATTTACAACTGATGCAATGCTTGCTTTTCATTTGGCACGGTTATGCTTTTTCATGGCAAATCAAGAAATGGCTTGCTTGAAAATGTATTCTGGCTTTTGGTCTCTTCCAGACAAAATCTTGCCTTTTAGGCAGACTGGATGCATATTTTATATTTGCAGATTTATTTGGCAAAGGTGTGCATGGTGATTTTTCTCAGCAAAGTCAAAATATAAACACTGAGAGTGTGTGCTTCAAGTACCCTTTTGAAAATAAAAACGCTGAACCAAGATTCAGTGCATGTTATTTTGCCAGCTATCTTTGCATTGAGCAATTATTTTGACACGCAAAATTTCGTGTGAGTAATCAAATCTGTCATCTTGGTAATGGAAACACAATTCAGGAATAATTTGCATGCCTACTGATAGGAAAAAAGATGAAGGTCTTGCCTCAAGCTATTCCAGCAGTTAGTTCTGCTTGCTTTAATTCTGATATGAGAGAAATTTTTGTTCCTGAACTGAACATGAATGGTGTTTTCCCCACTGCTTACAAGTCTACATTTTACTGAATAAAAAAGAAAACATGGTAGGTATCTTATCAAATACTTCTACTATCTTTTTATACATTATTCTGTTTCTGTTTTGAATTTAGTGAAGCACACAGGTATTTCCTAAGGGGAAAAATGGTTTCTTGGTGCTTACCCTGTCTAGGAGGATTTTGCTAGCAAAAAAATTGTTTGAGATCCTAGTATGGGAAGTGTTTCCAGTTTCAGCCCATGGTGGCAACAGTTGCCTCAGTAAGAATTCCAGTGAAAGTCTGAATACCAATATGAAGAAAGAATGACTTTCTGTCACCTCTGCAAAGCAATGTAGATGTCATTGCCAGGCACTCGGTAGTAATCTTTTCTTTTAATTAGGTATAGTGCAATCGTTGCTATCAGCTCCTGTTTTGTTGCAGAGTATCACCAAGTAAGGGAAAGTTCATTTTCTTAGAGTGATTCCTTCATGTTTGTCTGCCAGAAGAAAATCTTTATAACGGTGAGCATAATTCACAAAACAGGAAAAGGTTCCATTTTTACAATCTGTCCAAAATCATTTACACTAGAAAATGAATGGTTCAACAAGGAAATGAAGACAGAACCAGCTAGAGGTTAGCTTTTGTACAAGCTATTTATAAAACTGTTTCTGTAGCTTCAGAAGTAACAGATTTGGGTACTTCCCTGAATGGGAATGAGATGGGAAACATTTCATATCTGAATTCCACAGCAATTCTACAATACCTGTGTGTTAGCAGTTGTGACCTCTTTGCTGATAATTTGTAAGAAACAGCACACCGTAGGAACCTGGGACAGCCCCTCTCTGCAGCACAGTCAGGCTGTGCTGGAACATGGCATCTAGGAACGTGTCGTAGTTTAACCCCAGCCGGCAACTGAGCCCCACGCAGCCGCTCGCTCACTCCCACCCGGTGGGATGGGGGAGAGAATCGGAAGAGTAAAAGTGAGAACACTCGTCGGCTGAGATAAAGACAGTTTAATAGGGAAAGCAAAAGCCGCGCACACGAGGCAAGCAAAGCAAGGAATTCATTCACTACTTCCCACGGGCAGGCAGGTGTTCAGCCATCTCCAGGAAAGCAGGGCTCCATCACATGTAATGGTTACTTGGGAAGACAAACACCATCACTCCAAACGTCCCCCCCTTCCTTCTTCTTCCCCCAGCTTTATATGGTGAGCATGACGTCATATGGTATGGAATAGCCCTTTGGTCAGCTGGGGTCAGCTGTCCCAGCCGTGTCCCCTCCCAACTCCTTGTGCACCCCCAGCCTACTCGCTGGTGGGGTGGGGTGAGAAGCAGCAAAGGCCTTGACTCTGTGTAAGCACTGCTCAGCAGTAACAACACACCTCTATATTATCAACAGTTTCCAGCACAAATCCAAAACATAGCCCCATACTAGCTACCATGAAGAAAATTAACTCTATCCCAGCCAAAACCAGCACAGAAAGAAAGCTTGGTAGTCCACGTAAACCATGTAGTCCATAATTTTCACCTCATTTCTAAGACAGTTAACAGCAGAAGTTCGGAAGATAAGGTGTACCTATCTGTGTGTCTGTTTTATTGTTCTGTTTCTTTTTAGTAGTTATTGTCTGTGTGAAATTACATATTTATGTCCCTTTATGTTCACTGTAAAGTTAAGAAATGGAGGACAGTGTGATAAATTCTTTGTTATCTTGTGGTTATTTCACTGTAAATCAGTAGCTCAGAGCAGTAAAAATAAAATTTTCTTGCGTACTTTAATCTTTTATAGCATTTCTAGTTTCAAAAATATCTGAAGTAATTTAGTAAAAAAATCAGGATATATAGGACCATCCATTTTATTTTCGGAGAAAAAAGTGACTCAGCAGAAATCCCACCAAATTTACTACATTATTTCATACTCATTCAATTTACATTCTTCTGCCTTTGTTTTTAATTTTAGCATTATTGTATATGTTGAATATTGATATAAATGTATTCTCAATGGCTAGAATAATAATTGAATTTTAATATCAATTTGCTCATTCCTTTTTTTAGGTCCCATCCAGCCATTCAGAGAGCTACTAAAATTTCTGCATGTTTTACTGATATCTTTTTCTCTAGGTTCCATCCAACCATCTACTAAAATGTTTGCACGTTTCATCCTGGTATTTCTCCAGGTTTCACTTATCCATTCCTCTCTACTAAAACTTCCATTGCTGTATGTATGTACTTCAGTTAAACTTCCATTGCTGTATGTATGTACTTCAGTTACTACTTCCAAAGTGCTAAGTGCCCTTCGATGGGACTGCTGAATACTCTTTGAAAATCCGATGGATAATTGAAGGCAACTGAATTTTAAACTCTTAGTCTCAGAAGGGTTAAACTGCGCTTCGCAATTTCAGCATAAACCAAAACGATTCAGCCAGTTGGTTGAGTTACTCTGTATTTATTACTGCACAATGAAGACAAGGGTTCACTCTTTGCGGTGTTTACCTACCTCCTGCCTTAGTCCTGGACACTTGCTCCAGTGTGCAGTAGCACAGCTAAATGTTAAGGCACTCTGAAGTCACCTGCAGCTGCCAAGCAGCGTCTCTGCCCTGTTCACCACCCTGCCTATGTATGCCTGCCATATCTCTCATGCCAGATCCCATGCTCATCGGTGAGTGAGAGCAGGGAACAACAACAAAGACAGACTGATTAGTTTACTGGCTCTTGTTAGCCTTTTACATCAAGTTTGAGATGCTGCTCCGGTGGAGTAAATTCCAAAATTCCCCTGTTCAGTCTGTAGCACCAGGCTTTTGACATTGACACATGGCTTTCAAGTCTTCTTTTAAACAGCTAAAAAAGAGAAAAGTAAAATAATAGATTAATATGATTTTGCCACTTCTGCAAAACATTAGATCTATCAACAATGTGACTGACAGCAGAATAGCAGCTTCCATTTTTGTGTGGTAGATTTCAAGTCAAGGGAAAGTAGAAGGTCTAAAATTCTTGATATCAGCAGTTCATATATAAATCAGTAGTTACTACTTACATTTCGACAGATTTTTCTACACTCTTGCTGTGTCGGCAGTCAGAAATTTTAATATTGAGGTTACACTGATTGTGAGTATAAAAGTCTTACATCAGCTACTTATAAGATATGGAGTTTTCTTTCCTCCTACAAGACTTTAATCCTGATGAAACTTCAAGAGGCCTGGTCCTCAGTTAATGCAATCGTTTAGATACAAGGGAATAAACGTAGATATTGTATTTGTTAATGAAGATGTGCCATAGATGAATAGAAGCCAAAGAACAAAAACCTCTATAGAGTAATACATCCTATCGACCTCCTGTCAAATGAATGAAGTGATTTCTTCATACTTAGTTCTTGTCATACAACAGATTGCTAAATATATTCCATTAAAAGTTTACTCACAGAAGATAAGGACAGTGAACTAATGATCATAGTTTTATCACCAGGTCTGGTATTTTGGGGATTTTTGTTATCTTTAAATAGAATTTATTGCTACAATTGTTCATCACAGAAAGCAAATCGGTTACAGCTGTTGAACCATTTTTCATACCTATTCAATAGTCGGTTCATTTCATCCTAGAAGCCTAAGGTATAAGGAGCGATGGCTTGATAGTTACCCATTTGTCAAAACAATCCTAGTAGCATGTATTCTTTTCATACTCTTTCCATTTACAGCACATTCAATTGTACTTTCACTTTGATACTTCTGAAATGTTTGTTTTTATGCGTTTGTCTTTGACGTTAACATTTTGTTTGAAAAATGATAGATTACCCTGGAGAAAACTCAGCAATCCCTCTGCAAAACTAGTAACACCTTTTTGTTGTTTTAGTTTTTCAAATGTTTAAAGAAAACAGAAATCAAATAGAGGAGTCCTCTAATAATGTGATTATCATACATCATCATGTAGGGTGCATCACATCACATGTTTTATGCTGATTGATCTTTATTTTTTTCCGGCCAGAGAGAATATTCTGTACCTCTTCAAGCCATCATCAACCACAATGGTGACATTATTGACAAAAAGAGCTGAAAGTACACTTTATACTTTCATGAAATATGGAGAAAGATTTGCAGGGGAATTACTTAGCCTTGCATTCATTTAGTTGCTAGCACAATATGTTAAAACATCTGACATGACTTTATCATTACTGTGCTTTCACTGAAAATCAACATCTTCAACATCTTCTTATGCGATTGGATGATGCAGGTGGTGAAAACTCTTCCACTAAATGAATTCTTTTTTTTTTTTTTTACTATGAATAAGAAATAATTTTTGCAAGATAACACATTAATCCTTCATGTGTAGGCCTACCTTTTACAACTGACATCCTCCTCCCAAGGGATTTTTAAAAAGAAGTTTGATGAATCATTAAAAAGGAATGAGTAAAATGTTATGGCTAAGTAGCTAAATTCTATTAACAGACTTTCAATTAGCCTTCAGTGGTTAAGCAAGCATAAAAAATTAATATGACCAGTATTTACAAAAATACAATTATATTTTATATGTGGTTTTGTCATAGTTATTACATTTGTTGTTGAGAAAATATAGACAAATTGTAACTTTAAGATCAAACTCAAAGGATAACTTCAGAGTTTAAAATTCTATTCTGGAAAGCCAAATTTAAAATCTAAAAAAAACCCAAAACCTCCTTAAAAAAGTGGGTTAATATTTTTCCAGAGTTGTTCTTGTTCAGCTATCTTTTCCTCCACTTTGAAATGTTCTCCAGAAGATTTTCTGATACTGTATAAAAGATGTTATCTTTACATTACATATGTATTTAATCCTAAATATATCTAGTTTATTCTAGCCTTTCAAATGATACATTGGTAATTTTGACTTTTTTTTACCTTTAGGCTTTTAAGACACTAAGACTTTTTGCATATTTTTATCAGAAACTGATATCTCCGAGGCTTCTAGTCAACATCTAAAACTCAAAGAGATGTAGGAGACTCTTATAAAGATAGTCTTTACCTTATTCTGGTTTTCTAATAAACATGATTGCAGCATTTCAGATTTAATGCCAGTTTCATGTTTTTTTCAGGCTTTTGATTTATATAAATATATACCTCGATGTACTCTATGAGATTAAACATTTTAAAATACTTGTCTAACAATTGCTTGTAGTGATTTAATACCTGATGATGGTCAACTTTTAGTGTGATTAAAAGGAAAATCCAGTGAGATGATAATAGTTCTGTCTTTACTTTAAATGATTCTCCTGTAATATGGAAAAAATGGGTTGTTTGTTTCTTGCATTTTAAATTAATATTCTAATACAGAAATTACAAATATAAATACAGGGGACTATTTTAAACTGTTGCATATCTTGATTTAATGATGCTGAATGCATATATGGTGCACATTTTAATTGCAGACATGGACACCAGAGAAATGGCATCTTCTTCAGGTCAGATATGTGATTGACCTTGATTTCATTGTGGCTTTTTTGTATTTACTGTGGATTACATCTCTAACAAACAGAACCACTCAGCAGCTTTCATATAAACTCATGATTTAATAATAGATCACAGTCCACATCTCATTTTTCTTTTACTTGCTTGAAACATTAAGGTTTACCATTTCAGCTACTGAATTACGCAAAGCTTTCTTCATCAGTTTGAAGCTTCCATTGTGAATGCTCCTGACTATTAAGATTTCTTTCCCTTTCTTTTGCAGGTTTTACATTTTCACATAGTTGTTTTAAAGCAGATGATCGTCTGTGCTTTCAGTTTCTTTATGTACTTTTTTATTTGTATTTCTTTTCACAGATGAAGATGACACTTCAGTTAGTACTCCACCAGCAGGTTAGGACTGTGATAGTGCTTTGTGTGTGTATGTATGTATGCATTCTTCTCGACTATTAATGAAGAGAGAGTCCAAGCCATTGGACTGATCTCAAAACATACTAATTAGAGAGAAAGTTTTCTGAAGTGCCCTACGTTAAATTAATCTCTGTTCAGAAGTACAAGACCTTCATACCAGATAAGTTCCTTTCTAGTCCAGTCTTGAGGTCTTTGGTAGAAGTTCAGCTGTTGGAAGGTAAAATATCGGTTAGCAGCTCTGAAAGCAACTCCCCTTATCTTTTCCTATCAACAAACCTGGAGTGCATTTTTAAGGTTAGTCTTGAGAGCAAATTCCAGAATTACAAATAAAACAGATGCCTCATGACTTCAAAACAGGTTTATCCACATAATTGTCTGCCACCTCACCTTAGGCCATATGACCTCCAAGGTAGTTTGAATGTACTGCTCCAAGCCATTGCTGCCAAGCTGGCAGATAAAATGCCTTTGGTTGTTGGCTGTAAAAGAAAAGCAATGGCACAGGGTTCCATCATGATAGATGTGACAAGGGCAAAATTTATCCATTGTTTGCTTAATACATTTTTAAAAAATAGACTGTGAATGAAACAGAGATTTTGAACACTAGAAAACGCTTTGCAGTGTGTCAAATGAAAACGTGCTCTTAATTATCTTCACTGCCCTAAATGATTGCATTTTCTTGATTCTCCCAAAAGAATTTGCATTATCAGCTTTGGGCTGAATGCTATCTGTAAAGTCAGTAGCAGTACATTGATTTACAGTAGTAGAGGACCTCATTGGTAAGAGCGAAATATATAAATAACATTTTAAATCACAAACCCCTAAAATTTAATTTTATCATTATTTTGCTCAACCTAGATAAATAAATAGACTATTTAAATAATTCAAAGTACCGTCCCCTCAGATAAACATTGAACAACATAAATTCATCTGTTATCTGGAACTACACAAATCCTGAAGAAAACATCAGCTTCACAGTACCCTTCTAAATATGAACTACTAAAAAGGAAATTTTGAATGGGAATTAAACTAAACTAATTTAGATTTTCTAGAGAAAAGGGGGAAAGATTTCTGAATTTTTTTCTCAGCTGCTCACTTCCTTTTTCTGGTGATCAAATAGTTCCTCATGGGTATGATCCTAAATATCTAGTCTAATCTTGCATGAAGAATCAATGTTCTTTAAATCCCAACGATCTGAGGTCAGTTAAGCTGTGATCTCTGATCCAGTGTCATCTAAATTGCTCTTCCCTTTCAGATGGGATGTCTAAGCCAGCGGAAAGAAAAGATTCAGGTGAGACCTCCTGAAAAACATGTTGAAACAATCCAAATTTTACATCATACAATTATTATTAATAATTTATTTCTTAAAGATTATATTTAATTTTAATTTAATTGTTTATACAGTATCAGACTGTAACTGTTGAAATGCTTTTAGGTATCCGAGCAAATAGGTTTCTAGCAGCCAAAGCAGGAGTGAGAGAGGCTCTGCTGCACCAGACAGGACATGTATCAGTATTTTACACATACATACATACCTATCTATCTATATCTGTTTCTATATAGATAGATATGCAACTATTCCCTTCCTCCTCAGCCTACAGGGTGACAGTGGCTTACCTGAATCCCACACACAGGCCCCAGGAGACTGTAGGAGAATGGCTTCTTCTCACAGCTCAAAGGACGGTGGGGAAAACTTAGCAAAGTCATAACCTCTTTCTTCCTACCCTGGCAGGTAACACATACTGCACCCACTTTTGTGGTTTCAGGATTTGCAGCCTCTGGAACAAAATGAGTAGCAGGTACTTCAACCATGGCTATTGACCTGGCATAGCCGCCTATGCCAGCCCCCTGAGCCAACGTCAAACCCACGTTTTGTTCTGTTTGTTTAATGAATGGGAAAACGTTAATATCTAAAGACGATGATAATATCTAGGTGTTATTTTATGTGGTACCGAATTAATGACTCTATGTAAACTTCTTCCATTTATTAATATCCTTTCTCCATTTCACCCTGTGGCGTCTTAGGTTTGTTACTGCACGTGACCAGTTCCTGTACCGAGCATTGTCACATCATTTTATTCACACCCGTAACTCTCACTCGTTCTTATGTTGTTTCCATATACTAGCATGTTATACTGGCATAATCTAAACATCTAGATTATAGAGAGAGTATATATAGATGTGTATCTATATATATTTGTGTTCATGTATACCTGTGTGTATGTTTTCATATATGTGTATATACATGTGTGTATAAAAACGGTTTGGTTGCATTTTTTTTCCCATGGTTGTCAGGAGTAGTGTTGCATTCCTGAGCAATGGAAATTTTCATGAGTTAAAAAGGTTCCCACAGCAGTAATCTCTACACAGTAGAAAGACAATTCTGACTTCTGGCAAATGAGTTTCTACAGAAAATACTGAGCAGGGGAAGGAACTTTTCATTTCAAGACCAGGTTTTGACTAAGTGAGAAGGGTTGTGTGACTGGTTCCTCATTTATGCTAGTTATGAAACCAAAAGAGCATTGGATAAACTATAAAAAGCTACCTTGGCTTCTGAAACAATTAGCAGTTCAAGGGGAACAAGGGAGACGCAGCTCTGATTTGAGAGACAGGTGGCTTTGTTAATTATAGCTGTACATTTCCACATTTCTCTGCTCTTCAGTACTAGCAGGGCAGCACTGGCTTTACTCAGTTTCCCCTATGCACTGGCCATAACTCCCCAAAAAAAGGAGATGTGGCACTTGGGCTCTGCAAGTTCTCATTTGGAATATGAGACACGTGCGTTGTCTCTCTGTAGAAAGGGAGCAGGTAACAGAGAGACATTCACTGTCTTGCTCTCCCTGCTTTTTCTGTTAGGAATCAGCTTTGACCACAGTTTTGCATGTATTTACCCAAGATGTAAGTGCATAGCACAAAGCCAGGGCTCTTCAGATATGCAGAAAGACCAGAAACGCACAGCTGTGCTGGCATAGTTCTCTGCCCTGGGGAGACTGCTCACTTGCTGCTTCTCTCAGTACCATTGTTCCTTCTCAGTTCCAGAATCTCGATTTCCAGAAAAGAAGGTGCTGTGTCTGAACATGCGACACAATCATTTCCATCTGACGAAGTATTTCTCTGTAAACCATCAGTCTGTGCATGGGGCCGGATGTCGTACTGACTGATCCCCAAACTCTCTGCTTCTGTCATGGTAAAAGAGAACAAAGTTCAAAAGTAAGCTTCATCCCTGCCCTATTTTGCGGACAAAGAGGAAAAACTAACTTGTGCAATTGACTGAGTTCGGGCTTGAGAGAGACCCACCGAAACTATGCATCACATGTGTTTTGTTTGTGTTTATAGCTGTTTGTGTTTTCAGAACCTCTGTCTCTTCTGAAAAACAAAGAGCTGACCTTTGTGCATTGCCTCTGTAAAGCACTCATGGTTGAATGCTGGTGCCATTCGAGTCGCTCAGTACCCGACTTGGCTGATCAGGTTCCCCTCTCTTCCTCCCTGATAGTTTCATTTTCTGTCACCACAGAGGTAGCGTTCTTGCAGGAACTGTATACAATGTGACAGCCAAGCAATGGATGTCAGTGTGAACAAAAACTTACATATCTTTCAGGACATCTGAAGAGAGAGGTAATAGGGTTAGAGAGTTTAGTAAGTTCAGGTAAGTGTATTTTGGCGGGAGTAAAACACGCTCAGATGATTGACATTTCCCTCTCTCTCTGCATCTCAGTATGGTCTATTGGAGAAGGAGGAGCTCCAGAAGAGACAGAAAAATGCGATGACACCCAAAGATCCACTTTATTTGTCGAAAAACCTCAGAGCGGTTCAGTGAGCGTTGGTAAGTGCTTAGAAACAAAATGAAAGCCCCTTCCAGAGAGACAGAGACTGAGGCAGATCCTGGAAAGATACGTGCAGGTCCTGTGACACCCAGCTTCTGCCCTCAGCTACAAGTACTTCCACTGATTTTAGTTGGGTGTGAACTCCACTCTTTGAAGGCAAAAAGGACTGTACAAAGAGAAGCAAAACCCAACTGTTTAATTCAAGACAAGTTCAAAATCTGAGCACAACCCGGCAAAATCTGAGTTTACTGAACGCAATGGGTAAGAGGTATAGTTTCTGGAGAAGGGAGCTGGTTGCTGTGATGCTGTTGGCTGTACTGTTACTGATATGTCAGGAAGATCTACCCAAAGGCCTGAAACGTAGCTTAGAGATTGCTGGGTCAACTTTTGCACCCTACAGCTGTGTGTAAATTAGCAATTAGACTGATAGGAGCAGCTCTGTAGGGAAGCTGGTAGGGTCACCCCCACTGTAACCATTCTGGGGCATTTGCTCTGGACTAGCTGTGGTTTAGCCTGACGGTCTACACACCTATTAGCGGTTGGAGCACAGGTGGTAAACTCTCAGATTAAAACATCTTTGGTTTTAATTTCATGCCAGAGGAATCCAGTTCAAGCATTGTGAGGACCTTCGGTGTTATGAACCAGAGCACAGTAAATGGGGACAGTTAGGAGGTTCACCTGAGCCATATTAACATGGTAATTAGCTGCACCCTAAGCAGGGTAGCAGCAATGGTGAGAAGTTCAGTACAGGCTACTTAATATGTCTGCTGTGTACTTGCATACACTAAGACATGGTTAGATGGGGGGTTTTTTTATACATGCCTATGATTTTTCTCAGCTTCTGAGCAGAAAAAGAGCATTTGGGGAGGATTTATTTGGAAAATAAATATAAGGAGTTAGCTGTATTCTCCTCTGGAGACTATGAATGTTAGGATGGAAACTCAGCAGGGGCTGGGCTGGGGTGTTCTGAAAATTGAGCTAACTTTTACTATTCCCAAATTATTGTTTAGAGAAGACTCTTTCCCCTCCCTCCTCAGCTTAAAGATTTAATGATAGAAATGCATGAAGAGCTCCAGGCTTTCTTTTCCAGACTGGAGTTTATTCACGTTACAACTGCCTGGTAGCCTAGGAACACCTGCGCTTGTTTTAAGCAAGGGAATTCGAATATTGGGAACAATTCGCCCATGACAACATGGAGTTTTGCCTCAACTAATTTAGCCTGCTTCTCCGTGCTTCAAGCTCCACATTGACATGGGCAGAAGGCTTCCAGACCCAGAATCATTAATCTCTGTAACACTGCAGTACTGTCATAGCCTGTGTGACTCCGTCTGAGTCTGATGGTTGTGGTACAGCTAGCACCTGGAGACTGGAAGGAGCAGTAGTAAAAGAAACTTGTACTGACATGACTGACCAACCACATGTTCCTCAATGACTGCGTTATTCTTTTCTCTTTTTAAAAGGTGAGAATATTACATTTATAGCCAAAGTAGAAGCCAAAGATCTTCTCCGAAAGCCAAATGTTAAGTGGTTTAAAGGAAAATGGATGGACTTGGCCAGTAAAGCGGGGAAGCACCTGCAGCTGAAAGAGTCCTTTGAGCGTCACAGTAAGGTGTGATTTTGCTTTTCCTTCTTACAGGGGCAAAGCTCCAAAGACAGCTTAAAGATCAGTCTAAGACAACAGGTAGAAATTTAAGAGCAGTGGATTCTAGCCCTGGCTTCCCCATGCAGATCTCAGTGATGATCTCTGACCCTGTGCAGAAGCAGACTTTTCTGCTCTCCCAGCGCAGGACAAGTAGTAGTGGGAAAATCAAAGTTTTCCATTGCCATTTCTGGGTTCCAGACTCTTTCCAGAGCTCTTTATTCAAGTTATTCCTTACCCCTGGTTTAGGTCTGAAAGACTAATATTTTCAATTCTGCTTTGTGCAAATGTATACCTCACATTAATGAACAATTATGTTTGATTTTTAGATTCACACATTTGAGATGCATATCATTCAAGCTAAGGAAAACTTCGCAGGGAACTATCGCTGTGAAGTATCTTATAAGGACAAGTTTGATAGCTGCTCTTTTGACCTTGAAGTCACTGGTAAGATTCCACTTGTGTCTGTAAAGCTTTATAAAGATTTCTCTTCTTTAACCTGAAATGCCACCTAATTTTGTTCATAACCTTTAAATGAAGTAACGCTTAAAGTGAACATTTTTAGCATAGAGCTCAGAGAATTTTCTTAAGTGTCTGTAATTTATTACTTAAATGAACATTGGGATAGATAGCATGTGAGACATTTATCCAAAAATTAGAAAAGCTGGCAGATGAAACTCGTATTGAATTCAAACCAGGCTCTGGCACGCTAGACAGAGAGCTAGGCTTAGGGCTATTCAGAGAGCGAGGCTTCATCGGGCAGCATCTGAGCAGAGGGACGTGGAGTGGTCATGGCTTGCCAGTGCTTTGCACCCTGTTCAGGCACGGTATGATCATACTCGAGAAAGCTATGTCTTCCACTCTTCATCAAAATAAAGAATAGCACAATGTGGAGAGCACTGGAGAGTCGTACCTTTGTCTAATTCTGTGTTATAGAAGGCCTTACTCTGACAAACGTTAACCCACAGGCTTATCTTTCCCTTTGAGAGCAGTTCTGCCAGCACAACAGCACGCGCGTACCTGCACAATCAGACTGAGAATCACAGAATCACAGAATCGTATAGGTTGGAAAAGACCTTTAAGATCATCGAGTCCAACCGTAAACCTAACACTACCAAGACCACCACTACACCATGTCCCCAAGCACCTCATCCAAACGTCCTGAGAAGGATGGGTGTCTTTCGAAATGCCAGGGCCAGTGGACAAAATAGTTGTTCACTCTCACAAAGCATGTGCCTAGACCGGACTGTTTGTTCGTCAGTCAGGGGAAGCCGGTCACAGTTAAGGGGACATTTGACAGCTGACTGACAGCCCGAGGGGCATAGGTTGGTGTATATATTCAGAGGCCAGCGAGGCAGGGGCCAGCCTGGCTGCACCCCTTCACTGCCTGTGGAGCAGAACCATTTAATCTGATTCAGGCTGGCACAAATGGGTAATTCACACAAGGGGGATTCATCCCTGCACCGAGAATCAACATGAGTCTGTAGTTGTAGAGAAGACTGCCTCTTTCCTCTGATGCTGAGCGTACTGGGAAAGTGCAAGATGCAAGCAGGAAAGAAAGCATAAGGATAGGGAAGACAAAAAGGCCAGAGCCTGTGTATAGGCAGTTAGGGGATCGGCGAGAAACATCACAGAGACAGATCTCCTACGCAGAACTGCAATTAAGTAAACTTAGCTTAGCACTGGGCAGCTTTGCATTTACTGGAACTTAATGCCAAAGGAGCAGCACAAACTGTGGTCACTTAGCAGGAAACTGAAGAAATTTCATATGCCAAATTACATTGATTACATAAATTACATTAATTTCAAATTATGTTTTTAATTCCTGTATTACTGTTATTTCATAGAATCTTCCCAAGTTGTTCCATCCATTGACATCAGATCTGCTTTCAAAAGAAGGTAACTTCAAACAGTGATCCTATGAAGCTCCTCAGTAATGGATGCTGGTAGCATGCACAGAACTTGCAGCAATCTTGGCAGACAATTGTATCAAGTATTTAAAAAAAAAGTTTTTGTAAATAAAGATTAAAGAAGTGGGCTTTAGGGTAGTTGGTAGTGGGTAGAATGGAATAGTTACAACACATAGACAGTACATATGATATTAAATACTCTACTGTGAAATTACAGTGTCATTGGTTTAAGGGAAGAGGGAATATTTAAGGCAATTAAATATCTGGGGTTTTAGAGGTTTTTAAAATCGTATTTTAATTCACTAGAATATTCTACCACATGTTTCCTGAAAATTGTCAGCTACCATATGAAAGTTCCTGGTCCCAATCCTGTACTGATTAAAAGCAGAGAGAAAATTTACACTGATTTCAAGAAGACAGAATCTGGCTTTATGTTATCTTACTGTAAAAAAGTGTGTCATAAAGCCATCGTTACAGAAAAAACTACAAATAATATATTGTAGAGGCATAAGATAAACCATTGTGTCTGAAGTATTTTCTTTTGTTAGTTACCTTTGTGGTAAAATAGCAATTCAAACCAGTATAGACTGTGATAAAATAGTAATTCAAACCAGAATACATGTCATCTTTACCTTTTATGGAGAAAATTGTCTTAGAAGGACAGAAGTATTCAGAATGAAAGTGGTTTACAAACAGAAAATGAATGCAGTTTGTTAATTTACACATACAAGCAAAGCTGTGATTCAGAAGTAACTGGTTTTATTTAGAGGGATTTGATTTAAAGAGAAAATGCAAAAGTTATTACATTCAAGGTGCACTCCTTTCTTGAGCACATTTAAAAAAAACCTGCAATAACTATTCTGCCCAAGCATATGAGGATATCTGAATATTTTCTGATTTTCTAGGTAATATCTTGTATGCAAAATCTGGGATGAAATATTGGCATCATTTGACTTAACATTTGCAGGATTTTGCCCTTACTTTTTACAAATATTAAGGGCATTTCTTTTGTCTATATGTGCTTTATAATAAGGTATTACTGCTTAAAGTCACATTATAGAAAGAAATGCACCTTCACAGGACTGTGATTCTATCTGTAAAAATGTACAATGTACTGTTTCTTCTTTTTTTAACTGCTTTCTCCCTTCATTTAGAGAAAGGTTAAATCTTAAGTGTAATGCTTTGCAATCAGTATTTGACACAGCTATGCATTGTTAAAAGCACCACCCAGCAATGCAAATCTTTGTTTTACCTTCATAGCAAAAGATCAGCACAAGCCCTTTGTTTTTATACGCATACACTATGGAAATGAAAAACAAAGCTCGTTGTGTTGACTAGCTCACATTTATTTGTGTTACTGAAATCTAACACAAATCTTGGCAAATTTATGTATGCAGTTACAAAAATTTGTCATCAAAGTATAATAACAAGCAATACAAACCTTTGTGTTATTTTTCACAACTGCCTAAGGAAACATAATTCGTGTGAAAAAGAATACAAGTTTGTGTTGATTTTATACCATTATTTGTGTGTCTGGACAGTGTTGAGTATATGAGACATGTAGAGCGTTTGCAATGTGTGTTGTCTAAGTCTTCCTGTATTAAACAAAGATTTGATCTTTTTCTATTAATAACAGCGGTGATGGACAAGACGATGCAGGAGAACTTGACTTTAGTGGTCTCCTGAAACGTAGGTGAGAACCAAGTGATGCAGTGAGCAGGTGTGGATTGCAAACCATTAGGTTCGCACACAGAAAGAGTCAGGTGTAGCATTAATAACTTCTTAAGAATTTTCTGACCTTTCATTTTTTTCTATGTTTCTAACTATCTTTCTCATAGTATAATACGCAAATGCTCAGTTAATTGTACCTTTAAGTGTGCAGAAAAGAAACCTCAGATTTGAGTGCACTGGGAAAAAAGTGAGCCACAACCTAAAGAGGCCAATAACATTTAGTTAACTTGCTGTTTATTTTGTGTTTGCATGGAAGGTAGAGGGGAAGAATTTCCTACACAGGGATGAGCAGTTCAGAAAATTGAGTCTGGTGCAAGGGTAAAACCTGAAAGGGTTAAATTTACTTCTTCGAGTACATCTTAACTTGATTTTGTAAGCATCCTGATATGAAAAATCATATATCATGCTTTCAAACCATAGACATTGGTATTAATTCTTTGTAGCTTTCTGCTTCAATATGTGCACACAAACGTTCAATGGTGTTTTATTCACCTTAAATGCTGTGATGGAGAAAAACGTGGGCACATGTTTCTCTGGTTTGCCTTGAAAATCTGGTGTTATGATAGTTATGCCTCTAACTATTAAACCCAGTTTAGTCTTTTAACAGGTTAAGACAAGAGAGTTAATTAGTCTCTTTTTTAAATTTATCACAGAAATTTTATATGCCATGGAAATCAATGACCATAGAGGACTGGAAAAGGAACTAGATCCTTTGTCTCATTTACCACTTACTCTGAAAGAGGAAAACCCAGTATGCAGTATTCATTACATAAAAAGTTCAAGATGGGCTCATGGGCTATGATGGTGAGGATAGTATTTAAGCAACTAAAGCAAACAGGAAAGGCTGAAGATAAAAGTAGGCAGTGAAAGATTTACCTGAGCCGATTCAAATTCACCAGGTCTTTGGTTTTTTAATCTTCTCATCCCTAATTAGGATCTTCAGTTTGACTTTTTATCATACTAATGCAACTTACCATGACAGTTCTCATGACTGCCTGTGGGGTGTTTTATTAGCAACATGAGAGTTGCATGTAAGAGGTCTTGGTGTTTTTGTGGAAAGAGAAATGTGATTTAAGAGTCGTTATCACTTCACTAACAAGTAACTCACATGTTTTGTAAGATAAATACTGTATAGCCATATAAACATAGTATACCTATCATGTGGTTAATGGGCAAAGCAAACTTTTAGTTTTTAAACACCATTATTTGATATTGATCAAATCGGTTCACCACCTCCTTGCTTCAGGCACTGAAATGCAACCTCATACTTCTGAGCTTAATTGAATAAGATTTCTAATTAAGCCCCAGTGTGGATATTAATATCCATTTTATGAGAAAAATAAGTTTTCTTTTCAATTTTTTCAAGAGGCAATGTTGCAGGTGCATTCCTTCTCTTTTGTATGGTTATGTTACCAAGGAAAGAGCTAGAACTTTTCACCTGTGGTGCATAATACTTGAAACATGTTTTTAAAAAAAAACCTAAATGCATAGAATCTATATACTGCCTATTTTCTAATTTCGTGCTGGTCTTGCAGGAAGACAAACCAGTTCCTATCTCAGTAAGCCACTCTGTGACTGGTTATGCTTCGTCAATGCAATGGATCCGTAACAGCACGAAATTCCAAAAGGCACAAGATCTCAAAAACACTGAAACATTTAGGTCCTTTTTTTTTTAAAAGTACATCTTTCAACGAAATGCACATTTTCGGGGAAAAGATCTGACAACGATTTTGTAGAGAGGTCAGTCTGCTTAGGAAATACCAATTTGCCCACTACCCACAGCAGAAACTATTGTGGTCTCAGAACAAAACTGGTTTGCTCTAAGTGTCACAATTTGTTCTCCAGTTATGCAAGAGGAAAAAGAGTCTGGCATTAATTATTTCAAGCTGGTTGAAAATCAGGATACTCTAACCGATCCTCATTCTCAACTACTGTCTGATTCAAAGGGGTATATTATCTTGATTCCCATGGAGCGTACCGCTCCTTAGCACGGACAGGCATTGCATGGCAAGTGGCCAGCCCTGGGAGAGGAGAATGCCACCCCATGGGGTGTGTCAGCTTTTACATATGTCTGCAAGCTGATCTCAACTTGCCACCATGCAGAAGGAATCTCACTGAAAAGCCAGTGTTTGCTGTACATAGTCACCCTCCAGAAAGCATGAGCACAGAAAAAAGTAAAAGGAAAGAAACATAAAATTACATGCCTGAGATTGTCTAGCAATAATTCTAAGATAACAATGTAAGTATTTCAAAGACTCCTCAGTGAGAAGCTTTTTTCCTTTTTAAAATAACACTGGCGTATTATGAAAATTAATAAACCTCATGGATTAAACAGCAAAATGGTTTTCCATAGTTCCTCATCCAACTATGCAGAGATTCTTAGGGACTCCCAGTGCTATTTCAGTATATGTTAAAGAAAATTCTCTGTCAGACTTCATAGAGCTCAGCTCCAACAGTGTTTCACTGCAAAGCTCAGTCTTTTTTTATTTCTCAAATGTTTATTTTCTCACTCTGTTCAAAAGTATTGGTTTCATTAGACCAAATAGATCAAAGCAGAATGATCCTGGTCTGATCCCAAAGAATTCACAGGAAAAAATGTCTAGATTTCTGCTCCAATTCCCGGACTGTTCTAGCAGTTCACTTTTTTGAGCTAAGCTGTCAATCTCAAAAATTATCATTTTGTTTAGGATGCTTCCATTGTTAGCTCATTTAATGGCTGCCATTGTGAAAATAATTATACTTCTCTTTATTGATTGTCTTAGCCTGGAGTTGCAGATAATAAATATGGTATTGAAACTTCTGTATAAAGGTGATGCTATTCACACAGGCCTCTGAAAACACTTCCTGCTCTTAAGACTGAGATAAACATGGAAGCCAACAGATCCATCTTGCAAGTCCAAGCTGGTGTGGAAATCTCCAGTTCCTATCCATATGCCAACTTTAAGTAACTCTGAGAAGCACTGGTGTAACTATAAACAGACCCAGATTCCCTTGGATTTCATGTCCTTTCATTGGTCACCCCTAGTAGCAGTTACAGGGACTCATCGTTTGAAAGCATTTTTATATAATTATGAAATGTACAGATTAGACTCAGATCTCAGTGGTGCCATCATAAATTGCAACTGATTCCACTCAATTACAACAGATAAAACTGATTTAAGTGGGATTAGCCCATATGCTATTATAGTACTACATGTTCAAACTGTATTTTTTTTAAATAATGAAGCAATATAAAAACTCTCATAACTGACTACCTCAGAAAAGGCCAAATTAAAACTTATATCCAAATTCTGTCTTGAAGAAGTGTAAAGTCAGGTGTGAATGTCATTCTGAGCTATTCCACTCATACTGAGTGAAATAAAAAAATATGATGGCGGCCTTCAGATTTTGATCAAAACATTTCTAACCTCACCATAGATCCAGCTTCACCTTTTTTTATGGTGTGATAGAGCCTCACTAACTCTTCTCCCATAATTTTATTTTGCTACTGTTAGGGAGATTAAACAGCAAGAGGAAGAACCTGAGGTAGATGTGTGGGAGCTCCTGAAGAATGCGAATCCCAGTGAATATGAGAAGATTGCTTTTCAGTATGGTATCACTGACCTGAGAGGCATGTTAAAGCGTCTGAAGCGCATGCGCAGGGAAGTGAAGAAGAGTGCAGGTATGGATAAGGCGGAATGTTCTTATGTTGAGTAGTCAAACATGAGCATCCAGCTTAAAAACGCAAACTTGCTTCATTTCCACGTAAGGGGACTTGCACACAACTCAAGCCTTATTACTGCAAGGAGTTAACCAGAAGGCGGCTTTGGTCCACTGTGGTTAGCGTAGACACCCTATCCCATTCAGTGCTGACCAAAAGCATCCCTCCCTCTTGGCCAAACAGTAGTTCCAACTGGAACAAAGTCCCCCAGTTGCGTGGAAAGGTGTTACCTGATCAAACAGTATGGAAATTAGACCTTGTGTTATCCTTAATATCTTCTGCTCTAAAACAGAGTCACTCCAAACACATTGTTTGCTCTTCATAGTTTCAGTTTGCACTTAATCTGACATTCCTCTGAAATCCCAGCTGCACTAAAAACCCTCCACCCTGCGTTGGGTGAGGACATTCAGGCCTGTCTTTCCCCATCTACCCTACTGAATAGTATGAGTGGTGCAATACATACATAAATATAGATATGTTTATATGTATGTGTGTATATATGTGTGTATATAAAATATATGTATATGTTGCATAATATGTACACACACACACACACACACATAAATACAACACACTATCCATTATACTATTGTGGCATTTGCTTGTTCCTGGAGAGCATTTCAGAACTGGATGCAAGATATACATCTGCTGTTCCACTGGTTTCCTGGAGGAGTCCCTTTTGTGTAGGTGAAATTCTCCACAAATTCAGCTGTAATCCATCTGCCTGATATACCCTCTCTCCTCATCCATACCTCACATCATAACATGTGTTACGTTACTACACATTAATTTTTATTTCTATTTTTCATTTGCTGGTATATCTGATTCTGGCCACAGTCGAGGGTGGGAGAAATGGAGTCAATGGGCTTTGGCTGAGCCACTGGGGCAGTTTCTGTATACAGTGGAGCTCTCTAAGGGGCTGGAGCCCAGGGAAACTCCTCACCTTCCCCCAGGAGCCTGGAGTAGGGCTGGAAGCTGGGGCAGGAATTGCGTGGCTGGCAGGAAGAGCTGCTGCCTACCCAGGGGCATCACGTGGAAGTGCCTGAATGTTTTACTGGGAAAGGGGCATCTCTCAGCACCTGGGACCGGTCTGTCTGGTCCCTCTCCCCAGTTCACTATGGAGTAGGATGGAGCTGCCAGCCGTACCAGGATTTTTCAGTGGACAGGGTTTTCCCTACAGGAGGGGCTCCAGATGTTGGGGAAAATGTCTATAGTATCAACAGGATGAGAGTAGGGTGCTCTTCCCCTCACACCACCTTTATTATAAATTGGAAACTTTTACATTGCAACAAGATACATAAAAAATCCTTTTCAGATTTAATAACTCTACTCCTGTTGTGTCAATACATTCAGTCTCCTGCAATCAGACATATGCATAATATAAACCTTAGCAGAAATTGATTACTGAGCTGTGGGCAATTTGTTTGAGGCACTATTTATTTATTCATTTTTGAGCTGCAGATATCTGCTCCCCTGGGTCTAACTTTTGCGGCTGGCAATATCTGAATGTTGATGTTAAAGTGTTTTGAAATGTCTGAGTTGCCTTACCTGGCCTTACCTTGCCCAGAACAACTTGGCCTACATTTGCACATCTCAAAGAACCTTTTTGAAAAGCCCCGTTGGGATTCACAGACTGACAACTTTTGCCTTGTTTCAAGTATTTTTGCAAACGTTTTGCAGCTGTAACATTTATCACAAGTGGAACTGCAATGTACACCTTGCAACCTACAGAAAGAATCAGGAAAGCTAATTTGGCTTTTAGACAAACCAATGTGTTTATTCTGATAGTGGGGAGCTCAATAGGAATTTTGGCTTGGTGCTGCTAAGAGAAGTCCTTTGTAACAGATTCATTGTAAACGATTCCATGGCACCAGCTGTATGCCATTTTATTCTGACATAGCACTTCTCAGCAAGCTGTCAAAGCTCCGTCTACCCAATCCTATTCAGAATACAGTCACACTGCAAAGTCATGAAGAGACACTAGCTTGAAGTTGGTCAGGATAATCGGATCCACATAACTTTGCACTTATTCTAATGTTTCTAGAAAATAAACTGATTCATGTGGACTAGCCTAAGAATATAGAGTGATGCATAACATTGTGTGCATGTATTCTGACAGCTTTGATGAGATTTATGCAATGTCATTTCAGCATTCATATGCTTACTTGTTGTCTGATCTTCTTTTATAATAACACTGCGCTTGCACAACAGCTTTTTCCAAAGGTCTTGATCCTGCATATCAGGTGGACAAAGGAGGTAAAGTAAGGTTCATGGTGGAGCTAGCAGATCCAACAGTGGAACTCAAGTGGTATAAAAATGGCCAAGAAATACGACCAAGTGCAAAGTAAGTGGTTTTATTGTATGTAAACAATAAAATGGGTACACATGTACTTCCTTGAAAGTGTGTTGCATAGATCTATCTCTTTGCTTAGGCTGCACCAATTTTATTTCTGAATTTCATTATACATGAAAAGTAGGCAAGTGATACTATATTGCTCATGACCCAGAAAAGTCCACTGTATGATCAATGTTAATGCAGATTGGCCCCTTTGCTTCAAGAGAAAAGAATTAAAGACCCTCAGCAAAACATGGAGCCACTTCCTACTTGGTAGTTTTTAAAAAATCGGGAAGCACTGTGAGTAAATAAGTCTCTTGTCCTCAGTACTATGTCTGAAGGAGGTCAGAATCTTTCTACAGTAGTTGGTTGCTAAGAGGAGAGATGTTTAACATCACATACTTACCTACCTGGCTCATAAACCACCTGAGGAAAGGGAAGCGAGGTTTGTCTCACCTTCCACTGCCCAGTTAATGCTCACACTGAAGTCAGCAACCTGCATTAGCTCAAAGTGACTTCAGTCATGTGCCACAGGTCTAGTGTACCCAAGCTTCTTCACCATCTGTAACACCTGCATATTGGTTTACTCTCTGGGTTCATCTAGAAGAAGTGGCTTTTCAGGTGCAGACACTTGAGTACAGGTAGAGCAATGGCTGGAAGTTGAGCCCAGTCCTTAGTTTGGGCACAACCAGCTCTTACCACCCGGTGTAGAAAATCCCATTCCACAGTCAGACACAGCTAGGAATGACAATGTGCAACCAGTAAAGCACAACAATGTAATGTTCCTCAAATGTTGCTCAGCAGCACAAAATCCTAGCAACTTTCTCCTCTGGCCCTGTGAAAAATTAGTAATTAGCAAAAGCCCTCTTACAGAGAAGGGGCAGATTTCCTTCATTCTGTTGCTGCAAAAGTCAACGAAGAATTTGGATTAATATTCACAGTTGACAAAAAATGCATAATAAAGAGGGTACCTTTTCCTTAGCCCCTATCTCTGCCATGAGCTATTCAGAACTGTTTCGCAGGCAGCTATATGGATACCTCTCCAGTAGAAGGACCTGGACTGAATGCTCCAGTGCATTTCTTCCAGGCTGCTGAAGCAGCTGTCAGATGCTAATGAGCTTTGGTCATTACAAACCTGGAGCAGATCTAAACTGGTGACATAAAGGTGAAAGGCTCCATATCCCATTACCAAAACCTCATATCCCATTACTGATCTCTTGTGCCATCTGGCCTACCAATAATATTAACTCCTTAACTTTGGCTATTATTATACCTCACAAAAATGTTAAGAGTGCTGGAATGAGGATGGTGTCCTGTTACTGGTTATTTTCATCTTTACTCATCTAGGGTTTCAGACTCCATTTTATTTGCCATCCTTCAGAGCCTGCTCTTTTTTTTTTTATTTTTTCATATCACGCAAGCCTGGGATTTTGGAGCAAGCCAGAAGATGCTCGTTGTCACTCTACACCATAGCTCTTTTTGCAGAAAAGTCTATGACAGTTCTGTTGAATCTTGAAAATTGCTTCCCAGGACCATTTTTCCAGTTCTATGTATAAACAGGATTTTCACCTCTAATAATCCCTAAACACTTTCTACATAAAACAGAAGGGGTCCAGCAGTTTTGCTAACGTATCTTTGCTGCATTCCTGTTCACACAGATACATTTTTGAGCACAAAGGTAACCAGCGAATTTTATTCATCAATAATTGTACGATGACAGATGATGCTCGCTATTATGTAACAGCCGGTGATGAGAAATGCTCCACAGAACTGTTTGTGAGAGGTAACTATGTCAGCTTGCTCCTGTTTCACCTGCTCTAAATTGGTGTGGCTTCTTTGACTGCAACAGAAACTAACAGGGAGGATCTGGTTCAGTATATTTTTGTGTTTGTACTAGCAGCCCTTAGGATCACTCTGTATTTCGGTGATCCCTGACCATTTTTTTCCTCATCCTGTATTTAGTCAAAACCCTGAAAGGGGGGTATGGTTGATTTCATACTGTGCATTGGGATCTAGTGGGGCTGTGGTTCCCTTCATAGTTTTAAAGCCATTTTGGACACTCATTTGTCGTAGCGTTGGCTTTCCTTGACACCGTGCTTAGGTACCTGATGACCCTGATACTCTTGGTCCAACTGATCTCTTTCAAGTACCCTCAGATCAGGCTTTCTAGCAGTTAGCTTTCATTCCATCTGCAGGGATTTAAGGGAAGACTCTATCAAAAGCTATGAATGGGTGGCCATTTCTTCACCCTTTTTGCTCCCAGAGTGTTGATAGTCTTACTGATAATATTCATGGCATTACTCACACATGCACAACAAAACAAACAGAAAAACAAAACTTAAAGTGAGAGAAAAAAATCATCAAATATTTCAGAAACCTATTTAAAATAATGGAGCCCATTGCCCCTATAAATATCATAGGATGACTATTGTACAATCTCTTGCTGTTAAATAAACTTGAGTTTTGATGGCAGGAATGGGTTAAACCAATAAGGGCACCGCATTATGTCATTAGGTCACCTTATTGTGCATAATGGGCTCTAGGACCTAATGAAAACACAGCTTTATGGGAGGGATCTGTGGGAGGCAAGACGGGAATGTCAGCTTCTCATGTCAACCTGCCTGGACAAACTGTCAATAAAAAGGGATGCAAGGCAGGTATTAATCTGAACAAATGTTATTTTTTTATTTAGCACATTTCCTACTAGCATCTTAATGAGCAATTGCTTTTCTGATTTAAGGCAGAAAAAGCTGCACTGAGACTGATATTAGAATTTTAAAGTAGTATCTTCTTCTATAGCATGATTTTGAAAACCTCTTTCACTTAGTTTTCTCTGTCAGAGTGTAAATCTGTAATTTTCTCTTTCCAAAGATCCTCCAATTTTGGTGACCAAAGGCCTGGAGGATACCAATACCTATGTTGGTGAACGAGTAGAACTGAGCTGTGAAGTGTCTGAGGATGATGCAAATGTGAAATGGTAAGCCACACTTTGAATAGGCAAGTTTTCCTTGCCTACAAATTTTAGTTGTAGGCAAAAATGTGGACAGCTTTTTCTATACCAGTAAACCTGAAAATTGTTAAGAAAATCTCAAGAAAACATTATTAAAAAATGTAGCAACAGCAAAAATATCCTTACACATTCATGGATGAGTTTGTTTAACCTTTTCTTGTGGCTGAAGTCTTACAAAGTCTTCTCTGGAAGTTTCAGTCTATGGGAGTCTTATTTGCACAGGACTTCTATTGGAAAAATAATCATTCTTTGTTTTCCATTAGGTTTAAGAATGGTGTAGAACTTACCAATGAACCTAAATCTCGGTATCGAATCAAGGTTGAGGGTAAAAAACACACTTTGATCATAGAGGAAGCTGCAAAAAATGACAATGCAACTTACTCAGTAATGACAACTGGAGGCCAATCAGAAGCTAAGCTTTCGGTTGACTGTAAGTATCATCCACCTTGCTCTTGAATTTGTATGTCACAGCTTACTAGCTTACAGAAATAAAGAATTTGCTTGCCTTTTCCTGGGGGTTTAAAGGGAGGCTTAACTTCCATACCAATTTCTTTGCTGCAAATCTCCAGAACAGTGACTTTCCTTTAGATGCTGTTTGCAGTAACAGGCAATGAACTAGTCCTGCTTGAAAACTTTCTGTCACTCCATCAAGACAGAAAACAAAGCTATCCATCCAAAGATATAATAGGTCAAGAAAGTGAAATTTTCAAGGGAAGTATCTGCTTTTCTTTAATCTATTCAGGTTTTCATAGGAACGCCAAACCAAGGCTTTTTAGCCAAAATCAGGAAAACATATGTTGGAAAAAATAAGCAGTTCTGTAACTAGGCATAGCGTTAACAGGCATCAGGGTCACTTGACCTGAACTCATAGGCACAAATGCATGATATGTAGCTCCCTCGGTATTGTTTGTGCAATATCTCTTTAAAATGCTTGTGGGTTTTAGCGAAGTGTATGTGCCTATCCTTTAAAGTTATCATACATTATGCATAAACATACACTGTTTTGTAATACTTATACTGCTTTTGACTGTTTTGTACAAATTGACATCTTAAGCACAACCAATTCATGCTGTTCTATTATCAGGTTGGAATTACCCTCCATGGCTATTGAGGTCCGTCATCTTTCCTTTCATACAACTTCTGAGGATTTTCCAACTGGCTTTCTATAAAATGCTGTCTTTCCCATTACTTTTTTTTTTTCCTATGTCAGATTATAATCACAGATGTTTACTGCATACACATGGTACTGTGTGTTCAGCCTGGACTTTGGTCTACAGAATCTAGTCTTCCAGAAAGTGGAAGTGAACTGGGGCACCAGTTCTCAGGCTCAAGTTTTACAAAAGCTAGTAATATCTGTGGCTATTTGTGGGGTGAGTTAAGGCAGTTTAGCAAACATGAGAACAAGTAGTGTATGAAGTTAAGCTTACTGGCCAGTCAGCCTTTGGTACCAGCCTTACAAAACAGGTTGGGAACTACAGTTCCCCCTTGTGATGAAATGCTTTGGTAAGTCTCCAAATTACCTCCAATCAGCTGGGAGAGCTATGAGAGTGGTTAGATCACTGTTAGACCACCAGAAAGGTGGGTTGTAATCCCTTCTAGTGCATAGGTCTGGGGACACAGGTCTTTCACTTCTTGAAAGTTTCTTACTGGACTCTGGGGGATAGAAACACCCTACCTCCAGCATTTAAACACCAGAAAGGGGACAGCATTCAAATTGTGCTCCTGGGCTTAGTTCTTCTACTGGCAATATCCATGGAGTTTCCCCAGTCAGGGCATGGGTATTTTGGATCACCCTTTCTAAGGCATCAGACTACATGAAAAGAGGTTAACTTATGTAGCTTACATGTACGTATTACTGGTATTTGGACTTCAGAACTTTATTATTGGAGGCATTCTTCTGATTTGAAGACTGTTGTGATGGCAAGTAGCAGCTCCATGACAGAATCATGAGCTATTGTTTGATACTAGCATTAATATCTCTGCTTCTGTTTTCCTAAGTGAGACCACTGAAGATATCACTTGCACTAGAAGACCAGACTGTGAGGCTTGGACAGGAAATCCACCTGAAGTGTGAGATATCTGAGAACGTGCAAGGGAAATGGTACAAAAATGGGCAACTGGTCGAAGCTAGTGACCGTGTAAAGCTTTATCACAAAGGAAGGTAAGCCTGTTGTGTATTGACTTGACTTTTAATGGAATGATGCTGTGGAGATGCCAATATGTGGGTTACTTCACTGAAAATTATCTGATAATCAAGCCTAACCTCTGTCCCTCAAACATATTTATTTTTATCATCATAAAAGCCATGTCTCCTTGTCCCCTTTCATCTTCTGTCTTTTGGCTGTGGAGGACAATAATCAAATCTTTGGTCCATCTAAGTTCAAGCTATTAATTTTTCTTGATGTTGCTGTTGCTGTTAGTATGGGATATTAAGTAGTAAGGTAAAATAATTGTTAGACATTATTAAAAATATATAGTTTTTAAATGTATGTTTTTCTGATAGCTTCTGTTTGTGTCAACTTAGACCATGTATCTCTGCCCATGCAAAACGTGTGGAGATATCAGGTCCCTTTGCATTTATAGTTTGTCCTTTTTCATGGAAAGTTTGTCAGTTTTAAAAAAAACCCAGGTCCTACCTTTAACTACATCCTCTTCACTTCAGCTTAGCAGACCATTCATACAGCTGAGAACTGCATTTGTGAAGATGCTCGTAAGCAGGCTATGAAATGTTTGCACTGATTCCATAACGCTTGCTAAGTCACAGTAAGGGACAAGTGCCAGCTGTGCAATGACCCCTTGGATTGACGTAAGGTGAAGGAGCTTCCCACAACCTATGTAGGCCCATAGGGTGAGGTGAGGGAAAGGGGAGCAGGAAGGGCACAGAGGTGAGTCCTACCTTGAACAAAGCTTTGATAGGAGAGCAAAAATATCATCGTACTGGAAGACGCAGTTAGGTAGTAAGAGCAGCATATGCTTTGCTCACCCATTTCTTTATTCTGGCAAACAAATAGTAGATTGGATCCTGTCACAAAGATGGTCTAAAAAAAGTCAGAATATTCTCACAATGGGATCACCTAAAGATTTCTTCTTGAACAACCAAATTACAAGCTAACGGCAGCAGCACAGAATCCCTGTGCCAAGATTACACTCCTCTATTTTTCTACTTCTGTGTTCAAACAAAAAATATTAGAATTGGTTACACTATTTGGTAGTTGTCTCAATAATATTTTGTACAAATCACAAAGTATTTAATCAGCTAAAATACCACTAAGGAGCCAGCAAGGGATTTTTAGTCAGTAATTTTACATACTTGCACAGATCTCCTGAACTTTTCACAGGTTTTTCCTTATAGCTTCAAGCAGTCTTCAAAAACAATTTTCTTTGATTTATTTTTCAATTTTTACAGAATCCACAGATTTGTTATAGCGAGCGCTGCTGTTGATGATGAGGGTGAATACATGTTTGTACCAGATGCCTATAATATTAATATTCCATGCAAAGTCCACGTTGTGGGTAAGTATACGGCACAATGACTTATATATAAAATCTCTTTCTCTGACTTTTGGAAATTAAAAGCAGTGTGAAATATCCTTGATTACAATCAGGCTTTTTTCCTCCAAGCAGGCATTTACCACAGAAAAGAGAGCGGCTGCTTTGGCAAAGTGTGAGCTAGTCAGAGAGCGCTTTGCCTGTGCTCAGGATCTGCTCATAGTTTACAAGCCTGGGGGAGCTCCCAGGGAAGGCTTCTTGATGTTGAATTCCTAAATGTAAACCAGTAATAAGAGTTTGTGTAAAACACCTGTTGCTATCCTCTTTTCAGACATACAGTCTCCTTTGTCTTCTTTGAAGAATTGGCTCGCTGACATTTCAAACTGTGATTTGGTTTGGTAAAAGATTAGTAAAGTAGGTACATATTCCCTAAATACATCAAATGATATCTAGAGAGTGAAATGTTTCTGGTCAGTTTTTATTCACTCAGCAAAACAGAAGGCTTGTAATGATCCCAGTCTTTCAAACAAAAATAAAACAAGGCATTGACTCTTCCCACAACAATACCTCACTGGCTTTTAACTGCAACCAGTGACTTGGAAGTCAAAAGGAGAGCAATATAAATGCCCAAAGTTTTGGAAAATATGGTTTGTAATTGAAGCTGAAAGAAGTGGGATATCTGTGTTAGAAAGGTTTAGGGAGAATCAAGAGGGAAGGGGTACTGGAGTGTATGCTCACAGATACAATCTTCCAATACATTAAAAAAAGTTGTAAGAGGATATCCATCAGTTGTTCTCCAGACACATGGGGTACAACAAAAGTGACCATTTAATTTTCAGAAGAAGGCTTTGGGTTAAGAAAACTTTTAAACTGTAAGAACAGTGATGTCTGAAGGGTAATAACTCCAGGTATTGAAGAAAGTCTGCAATGGAAATTCTCAAGAGCCACTTAGAGGAAACCTCCCTCAGAAGTTACCTAAATACGCACAATTCTGCTTCAGGAAGACAGATATTTTTTTTCTGGTCCTACTATTCCAAAATTTCTATGGTGCTATGATCTATTTTTCTTCAGACAACTATTTTCTTCAAAAAAAAATCTTCAAAAATTTTCTTCCAAACAAAAAATCTGTTGACTAAAAATACCAGAATACCAGGAAAATACAAAATATAGAGCATGTTTCCCTATGTTGCAGACCTGTGCCAGGTCACTGAACTCTCAGAGTGGCAGCCACATGGCAAATTTGGACAATCTCTCCTTTTTCAGATCCTCCTAAACTGCACCTGGATGGTCTTGGGGAAGGTAACACTGTGACAGTAGTGGCAGGAAGCAAATTACGGCTTGAGATCCCCATCACTGGCGAGCCAACTCCAAAAGTCATGTGGAGTAAAGGGGACAAGGTACGTTGTCATTATACACATTTCTTGAGCTTAAGAAGGGGCCTTTTACTTCAAAAAACAACCTTTAGCCTTGTGAAGACTTTGATTTTAACAGCAGAAAATAAGGAGATGCATTTTATCTAAAAAAATCTCCTCGCTCAGAAATGAAGGGTAAAATGGATAAATATTATTTAGTATCTTTTGGGTCTTTTTGAGGAAAGGCTGAAATTAACAAAGGAAAAAAATATGGTTTTGCTATAAATAAATTGTAAAGGAGAGGAACATATGAGATGAAAAAGTAAAGCAGTGAAAATTTACCAAATGGTCACTTCTTCTGTACGTACTGCCCAGGATGGCTGCCAGGTTTTGACAGGAAGCCATGGTATGGTCTGGTTTTGGAAAATGAATGATAAAACCTGACAGAGTATGAAGTCTTGAATTAAACAATAGGCTGGGCAATTGGTGTCTTGCATCTGGTGTCTTGATGCAAAACTTTGCACAGATCAACCCCTCCTGTCTAACACCAAAAAGACACTTTTCACATTTAAATTTTCATTGTGGTATGTGGAAGCTGGAACATGTTATTATTACTGGATTTGTTGGACCTATCTGGTCAAATCTCTAACTACTATTTTTCAAATATTAATTGTGGTATCACCACTGTGGACTTGTCCAAATAGGTAATTATTCTAGGAGAGCTCTTACTCCAGAATACATGCCAGAATCTGAAATCTGTGAGGACAAACTACTAACCATTACAATCACTCTGACCTTTAAATTGAATGAATTACATTTCAATCTGACTTTCGGAAGAATCCACTACTCTCTTTCCATCAAATTAATGACAGGTTGTGTTGACAAAAGCATGTTCCTGCTCACAAGACAAGTAAGCCTAGTGCATCTCATCCTTTGAGATGCAATGGCTGAACTGAGTACTAAACAGTTACTGTATTTTAAAGTTATTTATTTGCCTCTCAGTTATTTTGTCATTTTTGTGATCATTAGGTGACTGAAATACTGAGCTTTAGTGTGTTTTTTCTTAGGGTCGCTTTAGTATTTTTGCTGAATTGTCCTGTACTGCATTTGAATTTTGATTTTTGAGCATTTTGATTCTCAAATCCAGAAAATACGACTCTTCTTTCTGCTTACTTTGATTCCTAGTGGATCACAGACAGTGGAAGAATACGGGCAGAAACATACCCAGACAGCAGCTGTCTGGTCATTGATACAGCTGAGAGGGAAGATTCAGGTCCTTTCAGAATAACACTAAAGAATGAGGCTGGAGAGGACACAGCTCTAATCAACATTAAAGTGGTTGGTAAGTCAGGTGGAACAGCGGACATGAGCCATGTCGTTTATCACAGCCCTTTTCAATAAATGGTCCTTGAAGAACCCTACTTTTCTGCACCCAACAAGAGATAAATTCTTCTTCCTCTGTCTGAAGGGTCTCTTCTGTAGATGCTGTCCTTCCTAGCTATCAAACTGTTGTAGATTTTCAGAAAACTTCCATTTCCCTGTTTTTCCCCATTTTCAGATGTGGAATTGAGGTGCAAGGATACAAGTAACAAGGTGCCCAGTGTTACTGAAGGACACAGGAGCTTAGCATGGGATTTAAGTAGGAGTTAATTATCACCCCGCTGCCACCTCACGCTGCAAGTGCCAAACTTGTGCAGTTGTGTCAGGCTGCCCTTAACACTCTGTTCTCCATTCTCCATGTGGCTGTGGGCCTTGTCTTACCACATGCCCTCAAGTGCCCCTCAAGTGTCTTGGCTGTGCTGAAGAGCTTGGCACTTATCCCTTCCTAACCACCTGCCAAGATCCACAAAGACCTTCTTTCTCTCTCTCTCCTCATTAGGAACTCCTCTTGCACTTCAAAAACCATTCAGATTTGTTTCTTATTTGACATTTTTTATTTCAACCTATGCAAAAAGAAGAAGGATTTTTTAAAAAATAATATTTTTTTTGTTTACAACAGATGTCCCTGATCCTCCTCAGGCACCAAATGTGACTGAGGTCGGTGAAGACTGGTGTGTTATGACCTGGGAAGCTCCGGCAAATGATGGTGGATCACCCATCTTAGGTACATACTTTTCTTTTTTTTTGTGGTGATGCTCTAATATAGACAAAAGAAACAAATCCCAAATAATGGACATCATAGGATCAGAGTTTAGCTCAGGCCCTGGAGAGTTGCACTCCGAGTATCCAATTGCAAGGATGTTCTACCCAACCTTTGACTTTATCGGATACCTGTTTTTCTAATGCTTTGAGATTTGTCATTTATTTTGTATGTTGCCACATTATTAATCCCCCTACTTGAAAGACAACCTCTTCTGATACCAAACTTTGAACAGTTAGCCTGTTTGAATGTTAGCAGGGATTTCAGAAACAATTTACTGAGTAAATTGGAATATCTTCTAATACACTGAACCAAGAGGAAAGTCAGAGGGGCCCAGAGGCCAGCAGAATCAGGCCCTTTTCACTCTAAACTAAGTACAGTGGTGTTGTAAGTGAAGTCCCAAAAAAGCTCGTACGTGGCCATGAAAGCCAAATAGGTGACTATCAGACAGTTTGTAATAGGAAAAATTTAACAATAACACCTAAACCACTCTGAGGCTAGAAGGAGATATTGAGGTGTATCCAGGAGAAACACTACTGGCTAGTCAAAAAGTAGACCCCTCACTATTGAGCTTTATGCCACCACTTACTATAATAAAATTTTATTTGGTCAATAGGATATTTCATTGAAAGGAAAAAGAAACAAAGCTCCAGGTGGATGAGGTTGAATTTTGAACTGTGTAAAGAAACAACTTTTGAGCCAAAGAAGATGATTGAAGGTGTTGCTTATGAGGTCCGTGTATTTGCTGTTAATGCAATAGGCATTTCAAAACCAAGTATGCCTTCGAAGTCCTTTGTTCCTTTAGGTAAGTAAACAAGAGCATAGAGATAGGTATGCATGTAGAAAATCATCCTTGATACATTATTACAGTCATCTAATTATACAACTGTAGTTCTTGTTACACTTGTGTTGCTCAGGATGTGTCTTTATTAGGTGCTACATAAACTATATGTCTATCCCAGAAGGATTTATAGTCTTTTATAAACAAGAAACAAGGATGTATAGACAGAAAAATGGTGCACTACAATAAAACAGTGACATGCTATAGGTGAGCCTGATATACTATGGTCAATACGTTTTAAGGACCAGAATTAATAGTTCCATGTTTTTGTATATTGTAGGTACCTCCTGAATCAACAAAGTCAAGCTACTGGCAATTTACAGAATTGATAAAGATGATGGATTATAGTCTTGGTTGTTTTTTGCAGAAAGGGATCACATATTTTCAATATCCTTTTGCAGACAATCCAGATTAGGCTAGGTCATATTTTACACTATTCTACATGGTCTCTTAGTGCTTTATATTAACGTAACAGCTAGAGGGCCTTGTCATTCACCTAGTGACAGACTAATTTGGTGGTCTTTTCATATAAAGAAATGGGTTTTTCAAACTACTGTGACAATCACAAGTCCCTGTAAAAGAAAGGTGCCTTGTTCTGTAGGCCAGCAAAGGTTCCCACCTTGCTGAGCGGCACCCCCACGATGCAGAGGAGGAAGAAGGTGGCTGTTATTGCTACAGCATGGTCTCCTCTTGCCAGAAAATACCTGCTGTTGTAGAATACACTGCTCACAACTTCTCTGCTCTACCTTCCACCGCTCTTTGTCCTCCTCACTCCTCAGCAGGAGGAATAGAACTCTGGGTTACGCCGTGAGCAGATATGGGATGAGGTACCTGCTTCTCCTAGTTTGGTCCTAATTGGGAAAGACATGCCAGGGATGATTGGAAATGCCTGGTAGGAAGGATTTAGTCTGTCACCTATGATGCTAAATTAGAGGAATACACACCATAAATGTAAACCTTTAATTGTAACACAGTTTTCTGCCTTCTCCCCACTGCCTGCTTGCTTCAGCTGTTACCAGTCCACCAACTCTCCTGGCAGTGGATGGAGTGACTGATACCACAGTTACAATGAAATGGAGGCCACCAGACCACATCGGAGCGGCAGGGTTAGATGGCTATGTTGTAGAGTACTGCTTTGAAGGAAGTAAGTGACAACAACTGTGGTATGTTACTCATACTGAAAGTAGGTGAGACTTTCTCCATTTTTTTTCTCTACAGGTAACAGGTGCTCTCACTCTAAAGCAGAGACTAATCAGCCAGAAAACCTCAAGCAGCAGGGTTCTGTTCAGGCTTCCTTTGGTTTGTATTCCAGATCCCGCCCATTGATTGTAGTTCAACTCATCTTACATTTGATCTGAAATCCAAATCAAAAGCCATATAATCTGTTGTAGTGTACCAAGTACCATGTTAATCACTATCCTCTTTTTTGACCTAAATGAAGAGTTGATGCAGTAAAGAGTGGATGGATGAATGAATAGGAAATAATGAATGGCTATAAGTGTAGCCCAAGATATGTGCAGGTTGGCTGGGTTTTAGGGACAGGAGGTCCTCAGTGTGGTAATCCCTACCTTGACATATTACTAATTGGCTACTTCAAGTGCCAGTTCCCAATACTGAGGACAGACAGCCTCTCCAATAGCTGGCTGTAGAAGTTATCTAGGCATGCAAAGTTCATGTCTGGATGTTGAATTTCTCCAACATTTCAGTGTAGTTAGACACAGGATCTTTAACTACGTCCATCTAAGACATAAATCTATACAGAACTGAAGGAGAAAGATAAAGATGTAAGAGATTGAATAAACTTACGAGAGTAAAATAATAAGGAATAGGGAAATACAATGTATATTTTACAACTAAGAGTCTTTGGTGTTCAAGCAGCAGAAACTTAGTATTTTCCAGCAGATTTTCTTCTGAGTTGGCATCAAATGAAGTCTATTTTCAAAAAGTAAAATCCACCAACTCCTGGGTAAGTATCAAATAGCCTGGAGTAGTATGTGCAATACCCAGCCTCCGTGGGCAAACGCCAGTCAGTGGGACTCCAGCAATGTTGTGTGTTTGGATGAATGGGACACAGTTATCTTCAGCTCCCCTAGCTGCTGCTCTTAACTGCGCTGTAAATCAAGTGATGAGTTGGACCCCTTTTTGCATAAAGGCATTTATTTCAACAAAAGCTTTTCATGAATGCAGTCCACAGCCTGGAGACAAGAGGTAGAGGACAGAACTTGTCATTCACGCTGTCACGTGTTTCAGATTCAGACAATCCAGGAAAACAGTAGTTCACAAAAGTGGTCAGATACCACAGGAGCAGAGTGCTCTCAGCTCTCACTCAGGCAAGTGGGAGAGGGAGTGAAGAAGAACCACTGGCTTTTCTCAGGAGCACTCAGCATCTTATAGTATTGAGCTGAATATCTGTAAGGAGCAGAAACAGACTGCAAGAAGCTCAGAGGTCTGGAGAAGATTACCTGAAGGCAGACACAGCTGGAATGGTAGGAAGGGTTTTCCTTGTATATTGGGAGGGAGCTGTGGGAACAGCTCAGAACAAGTAAGCATGCAGTCTTACATCAAGATTCCTATAATGTTTCCATTGCACAGGCAAGATATATGGGAATATAAAGGGAAATAATGAATGGCTATAAGTGTAGTCCAATGTAAGTGTGTCAATGTGAGGACCTCAATGTATGCTGTATATTATGCTCTGTTTAGCATTGGTATGATGGTGGTGGAAAAGTTAAAAGTGTTTGTAATATGTCACTGTCATAAAACCCTTGACATTACAGTATGTGATTTCCAAATTAGGTGACAAGGGAGGATAAGAAATATATATACGCTAATGCAAACTATAGTGTGCAGAGGAATCTTCCAAATCTACCTTTTAAGGACTATTAGACAGATCATTGTATACCTGTTGAATGGAACAAATTATTTACTTTTTTTTTTTCAGATAGGTTTAAAACATATGAAGATACAACAAAATGGCAGTCAACTCTGTCATTTTATTGTTACCCACCGCAGTTAAAATACAATGGGTACAATGTATTTTACATAGCTTTCTGAGTGTTTATGTATATCTATATATGCCTCCTATATATGCATATACATCTATATATACACAATTGATATTACTTATGTATATATGTTATGAAAATGGTTAGGAAGAAGAAAGCTTAGTAGAAAATACCAGTTAAAAAAGATGTGTTATTGGAATATACATCCTTTTCTCTATGTTCAGTCCTTTTTTTCTTTCTTGCAATATCTCAGTACCTCCTTTTCTCAGTCCTTTCAGTGCCTGTTCTGCCTCAAACTAATTTCTTCTATAGTGTTTAATAACTCTTTTTAATTTCAAGGTACTTTTTATGACTGTCTATATTCATTCTGCTGTTCTTCTCTTTTAGTTATCTGTTTGTAAACTCATTTGTCTTTACCTTCTCCATTCTTTCATCATTGTCACTGAAGTAGTTTTAAAGAGGGCTTTTCTGAGATTTCCTTATCATAGCAATCATTAGGAGAAATCACAATCTGAAAATAGGAAGACAAAATATATATAATTATAATTTAGAAGAATCACGTACCATGAGCATTGGTTTGGCTTCGCAAAAAATTGGTATTTGCCTTTAGTCTGAACCTTATAACTTGATCAACATGGTGGACTCTTGGACTTCCTTAACAATGGTAGCACCTTTGCCAGCTCACCGTGTATATTACTGAACTGGAGTCTCACCGTGAGTATCTGGATCCGGCATTGCATAGGTGTGAATAACATGAATATAGAACTCCCCTTCCCAGCGCTACTTTACAACATCCAACTTAAACCTCTTGCTGTGATGCTGTGGAGTAGACCAAATCTTGTTGACACTGGAGAAGTCAATTCCTAGTAATGTATGCTGCTGACTGGTTCTTGTTTGACATTTCAAGGGTAGTCTTGAGCTATGAGCTTGGCCCTAGTTTTCCCTAGGACACTATGTTTATCTGCCTTTAAAGGGCCATTGTACCTGCAGCTGATCTGTTTTCATAGGTAGTAAATAAGCACTTCGGAGAGTCTCTGTTGGGTGAGATCTTTGCCAGTGTACCCATCCAGGACTACGCACAGATACTAGAACGGTATTTTTCCTATCCTGAAAATAGCCAAGTCCAGGATTCCAGGAAATCCCAGGCAGTCATAGCTTTGTCCAGGAAATAAAGCCTTAGTGATTACATCATTTCTGTCATCATCCATGGTTTTGGCCTTCTTTAATTTTCTTTCCATGTCACCTTTAACTAAATGTGTTCTCTTCCTCTGTTTTCCCAAGTTTTTTTCCAAGACTTCTCTTTTTCTGTCTCTGTTACTCAGAATTCTTCTCTGAATTTCTTCCCTCTTCTATGATGTGTTTTCTTCTCTTCCTACACTTTCTCCCATCATAACTTCGTTTCATTTCTCTCTCTTCCAAATGTTCCTTTTGTCTCTTTCTTTTCATCTTTCCAGGGTTGTGATCAGGCCCAAAGAAAAAAACCAACCTTATCTCCTCCTCTTCCTTTATCCTTTAGCTTTCCCATGAGCATCATGCATAACTGTTCTTTGATCTAGATGCCCTCTTCCCATCTCTTTCCTCCCTGCAGTCTCCCTAAATACGGGTCCTCTAAATCTTTAAAGCCCAGCATCTATCTTTGCATACTTACTAACAGGAATTGCTAACCACTGACAAAATGCTCCATCTGTGTGAAAGTGGGTGTCTCTGATTAATTTTAAAGATGGATTCTCACAAGGTATATCGACAGATCTGTCTGAGGAATTGGTGGAGCCACCTTTTAACCTGGAAGGTACAGTATTCAACAAAGGATATAAATCTTCTTTAATGAAAGAAAAACTCTCTTCATAAAAGTAAAGATAAATTTCTGAGAGTGAATTTTAGGGGCAACAGTCTACAGAATTTGCTGTAGTCTGTGTATAAGGGGAGGGGCAGGTGTTCGGGAAACAGTCATTGATTGCAATCTTCTTCTGCTAGAAGCTGAAAGAAGCAGCTTGAAGGAGAACTTAATTCCTAAAAGTAAGACCCACAGTTATGAAAATGTACCACAGTATTGCGTACTAAGTCTGCAGGGCTCTCTAGCTTATAATAGTTCTCTTGTCTTCTGTGCCAATACTATAATGCTATCTTTATATGAAGTGGAAGGTATTGATACTGACTTGCTACTGCATAAATCTGACTTCCAAACGTCAAGGTGCCAGCAGTGTTAAAGTGATCTGTTTAGAGGACAGAGTGGAAAAGAAAGTATCATTTGTAGTTGAAGCTTTTCTGAAAGACTACTGTTTCCATCACTCTATGAATTACATGCGACTGCCTAGGGTAGGATAAAAAATTCCAAGAATGCTGTAATTATGTGAATAATTCTTACACAGCCTTCCTTTTTTAAAGGCACCAGGAGAGACGGCATTTCATTGCAATTTGTAAATATTCTGTGTTTCTCTCATCCGTGTGGTCTCAGTGGTAGTTTCAGGGGTACTCAGTACTGGTCTAATTGTGATATTACTGAAATTAATTGTAAAACCCATTTCTCTCCAAGGAAGCTGTTAAAGCAATGATGAGTGCTTTTGGAAATATATTCTGTGTCCCCCTTGTTTTCTATCAATCAGCTGAATTTAAAGACTAATCAGTTTTCTCACTGAAAATTAAATGATAGACACATTCTAAAAACATTTATTTCTCTAAATATAAATATATAATCAGCAGAAACCCTTAAAGCTTTGAAACATTTTTCCTACGTATGATTAAAGTGAATCAATATCATGTTATAGCATAATTAGAAAAACAAAACAGAGGTATTCATCAGAATATAATGAATCTATGACCATTCTGTAATTTTCCTCATCCGTGCAGTGGATGTATTTATAATTCCCTATTCTTTCGATTCGTCCTCCCCTCCTGTTTTCCCTAAACTAGCTGATGAATGGATCGTGGCTAACCCGGAGCTGACAGACAAAACAAAGTTTACTATCAGTGGCCTGCCGACTGGCTCGAAAATCCTTGTGAGAGTAAAAGCTGTGAATGCTGCTGGTGAAAGTGAGCCCAGGTACCACCCACAGCCTATTTTGGTCAAGGAAGTGATAGGTAAGATCCTCCTGCCTACAGTCACCCACAAATACACTCTGCTTCCATACGTAGTTCATTTTTTTAAGGCTAATACTTACTTGTTGGAAACTGATGATATGGCCTTACAAAGCCGTTGTGCAGTGGCCAGAAATCATGAAACCATCTTCAAAAATATTCATAATTCTTTTTATTTGTTTCATTTCTGAGCCTTTATTGCTCAGCCTTTCAAGGCTTTTTTTCTGCAGAACTTGAACCTGATGTTGCTTTTTCTGAGTTGCACTAAGTTTCTCACCTATTCCTACCACCATAACATTTGGTGTTACAAAAACCAATGGTGTACCAAATGTAACATTGTGGGACCAAGAAATTTAAGATACTTCACTCATTAGTCACTTCTTGGAATTGTAGTCCACGAGTCTGCTATTTATACTGATGCCCACCACTACTGCTTAAGTCAGAAAAGAAGATAAATGTCAAACACAAGCTTTTGGCTTTTTTCAGAACCTCCAAAGATTCGTCTACCAAGACACTTAAAACAAACCTATACTCGAAGAGTTGGAGAAACTGTGAATCTTGTTATTCCTTTCCAGGTAAGAACTAAAAACACTGACAGGAAAATACTACTTTTTCTCATATTGCTGCTTTTTAACTTCTTTCTGAGTAACTTTGGTCGGCCAGTGAATTAACTTAAGCAGATGTGGAAGCAGACAGAAGTACACAGGTGCTGGAAAGCTTTTGCTTTGACGTCTCAAAGAAATGATGTTAAGCCAATTAATGAATTGGGTAACTAGTTTAGACAGACTGATTTGTCATTTGTCATCCAAAGGACACTTATAAATCCTCCCGATAGACATTACATGTGAGACAATTGCTTGCACAACACAAAATGGTTACACTGGCAGTAGTTAGATATGGTATCAAGGGTGGGACTGTAGCATTTAATCTTTTGCTTGTCTCGAGAGATGAAAAGGGAGGGGAAGAGTGGGCAGAGTTTCACTGTCTCCTATAGAAACTGCAACTTTTAAATCCTTGAGATCACAGCTATAATATGACTCTTTCCAAGGATATGGCACAAGTTTTCCCACAGCATCGTGTTAACCTTCATTCCCATACCTTTTACAACAGTGACTGTCTCTCTACCTGCAGGGTCCTTATTCTTCTGAATACAAGAATTATGGCAGAATTCATTTCTATTTCATCTCTGCACACCTAAAGATACTGGGTGGGCATAATCCGTTTATTCTCTAAGACAAGGCATTCAAAAAGGTGTGAGATTACCCTTTTCGGACAGCATCTGCAAATTGTTTGCCTCTGCAAGGCAAATCCCATGGTAAAGCAGGTGGAATTCCCATTTGGGAAAAATGGGAAATAAACATGTTTTCTCTCCCAAAATCATACACAAATTGTTTCCTGGCTTCTTACAGGGAAGACCAAGGGCAAAAGTATCATGGCAGAAAAATGGTTCTCCAATCGACAAGAACCAAATCAACATCCGCAACACTGAAAACGACACTATCATCTTCATCCGAAAGGCAGAAAGGAACCACTCTGGAGAATACAACATGAAAGTGGAAGTAGAGAACCTGGTGGACAAAGCTACGATAGATATTCAGATTGTTGGTATGTTTTGAGAAACAGAAATAAGTGCATGCCAGAGAAGCAGACTCCAGTCATTCCAAGGCTATAGGAAAGCAGAGGAATCCCAAAGAGCATGTTTCTCAACAGTGCTAACTCTCCACGTCCAATTACTTGGCTATAGATTTGTGGTCTCTAAGTAAACCTCCCTACACAATGGCAGGTGCCTGTTGGAACATGTCAGTGTCTTTTTTTCACTGTTATGCTTTTCATGTTCTCGTCTATCCAGGATGCAAGCTTTTTCCTGTTGAGTGGCATCCATAGCCAGAAATGGTAGTAAATTCATAGTAACTTCGTTACAAGTGTAATGTGGAAGAAATCCTAAATGCTGAAGGTACATGAAAATAGGAAAGACAGACAAGAAAACACACTTACTTTTCATTTTTACCAATCTATTTCTTTACATAATAGGCAAAACTGGTAGCACAGCCTTTATAATGATTGACCAACTTTGTCTTTTAGGAACACATCTTCAACTGGTTTTAACTTTTCCAAAATATCATGTCCTTATGCAATTAAAGAGCACATGCATATTAGGCACCATACCCTCAAAGTGGTCAAGTTAAGTTTTTCATAATTCTGACATGTCTTCACTTTGGAAAGTTTTATTTTGCAACCTTGGCTTTCTTTTGATGTTGGTTTTGGCACGTGTGTGTTGTAAGAAAGAGAGAGAGAAATCTAAGTGGAAGGTATGTGTCGGGGAGACAGAGCGAGAGAAAGCAAACAGTGGAAAATGTCAGCTGCAATATTTTTGTTACAGATCGCCCAGGCCCACCAGAGGTTGTAACTATTGAGGACGTCTGGGGAGAGAATGTAAATTTATCATGGAAGCCACCAAAAGATGACGGCAATGCTGCCATTACTGGGTACACTATTCAAAAAGCAGATAAGAAGAGTATGGTAAGTAATAAGGAGATGTTTAAAAGGCTGAGGTACTCATGAATTCTGCCTTTTAAAAATAAAAAGCCTTACATGCTTAAATTGATGTAGGTGGACAGATCATTGATTAGTCAGTGCTCAGAAAATCTGCAAAGCATCTCTGAAAATTCTAAAAATCTCCTGTTCGCTGTATCTAAAGCCTAAAAATTGAAATGTTTTCAGATTATGCCAAAGAGGAGGACTAAAAAGGAAAGGACAGGTGGATTTGAGCGAAGTAATTCTGCTTTTTTCCCTTTGTCTCAGTAGAGAAAATAAAACCCCAAAATATTAATTCTGAAGTCAGTAGGTTGCTAACAGAATCAAAATGTAGTGTTGTTGTTTTCAAACCCATAATGTTACATTGTGTAAGCCATTGCCGCTCCTTAATACCCATGGCAAAATGGTACATATGTAACTCATAAACTGCTTTGAGATTTATAGATGAAAAGTGCAATATAGAGATGTTTATTATTTTCATTAAACTAAAACAAATTTTACACTTCCTTAAAAGACAGTAGTCGGATTCTTACATTTAACACTTACTGCAAATTCAAACACTGGAAATCTAGGACAGTATTTTGGGAGTTGCCTTATCTAAGGGAATCTTCTTGCTGCTCCCCCCGCCCCTCAACTTTAATATGTTGATCTGCTTCATGGTCTGATCAGTTCATTCTTCCTGTGCCACTATTTCCCTTCCCATCCTTCATTTTTTCCTTCTCTTCAGACTGTAAGAAGAGATGGTCTCTGTACAGTGACCAGAACAATGATGTCCCCTGTCTCTAAATTACTGTGTTAAGGAGAAAGCAACAACAGCAGTGTCTAGGGTCCAGTGTGTCATGGCTCGTTCAGGTCATAGTGTCCCCATATTCCCCGTGGTGTTGAATTTTGCAATTCTGGCACAGCTGGCCTTCTACAGAAAACTGTTTTCCCAAAAGGCAGTTTGGCTCTTAAAGTTGACCAGATATCAATGCAAACTGTGGCACAGGGAACTCAGCACAAGTTCATCTTTAGAAAAGCAGGAACACTATGCAGGGCAGAGTAAAGAAAAGCAGAAACATTGCTGTGGTCATATTGCACTTTATATTAATTGCATTTTTAGCATTAAACTCATTCATCTCAGTTTGTTATTTAGGTATTGTGTACTAGGATAGAAATCACACATCCTGTTACTGCTGCAACACTAAAGTGCTACAACCCACCTCCCCATCTGAGCCTTTACATATCAGAGGACCACCTGCATAAAATTAAATTTCTCATGAACACTCAACCTGTGGAACAGGGGGTAGATTAATGCATTGGCCTCTTGCGAGTACATGTTACTGCAGAGTAGTACATGCTACTACTTTTCTTACCTGCAGCAGTACCTTCTCTGTCAGCAGTGTGGACTAGGAATGAAGGAGCCTGCCTTGCCTCGCACAATACCACCTTTGTAATATTGGATTTCCTAAAACGAACCCTCCCAGATAAGAGAGTGTAACAAATTCAGTAGAGTTCACTTTCCATTTGGCCTTCGCTGCTCAGCAGTGAGCTCTGTGGTATTCTCCTTATCACTCGTTTCAGACTGAATAATTAATTATTGCCAGCTTCACTATTTGAGTATCCATTAATATTCCCTTAAAAGCAAAATCTTACTTACAGGCTTGATGATTCCTCCAAACAGTTGACGGCTGAGAGGTGCAGGGCGCTGCGGGGAATCTTACTCTCTGTGTTTGCGTCTTTCAGGAATGGTTCACAGTAATCGAGCACTACCACCGCACCAGTGCCACCATTAACGAGCTCGTCATAGGAAATGAGTACTACTTCCGGATCTTCGCTGAAAACATGTGCGGCCTCAGCGAGGATGCAACGATGACCAAAGAGAGCGCTTTGATTGCAAAGGATGGTTAGCTAATGATCTATTCCTTGTCAAAAGGGAAGGGGTGTGTTCAGAGGCTGGAAGGTGATTAGAGGTAAAGGCATTCAGATGCATTTCTAGCCACGAGATCAGGCACAAGTAACAGCTAGGACATTTCATATTAGGACTTCTTGGTTTGTCCACATAGTTCATAGTTGGTTTTTTAATCAAGAGTGGGACATTTTTCCCATGTTCGGACATTTTGTACGATCTTGGATCTCATACTCCTGTCACCACTGGCAGATCTAAGTTGACAAGAGCTGGAAGAGGAGTAAAGAGGCTGTTCTGTTGGAAGCGGTGGGTCACTGCCTCCCAGTGGAGACTTGGCATCAGCTCTGCAAGTGCTCCTGTCCGTTTCAGGCAGGATCCACCAGAGAAGCACAGCCCCTGCTTCACATCTCGTGCGGGTGGAGCTGGACAATTTCTGATTCTGTGGTCAGAAATCCTGACATTTCAGAAATTGTCAGTTTGAAATTGTACTGTAAACTTAAAAAAAAAAAAAAAATAACTGCCCTTTTATGGAAGGGAAATTCTGCAAACGCTTGGTTTAAAGGAAGAAAATCAATCCAGATTACCTCAGTTTGTCTGAAAGAAAGGAATACATGACTGCCATGACGCAGAGGACAGACAACCTGTACAAGCCACAGTGACAGACTGAAGGACTGAAGGCTCAGGGTACTGGACCCCACTTCCATTATTAAAAAGAAAACCACCTCTCTTTTAGAAATGGTATCATGAACAAAAGAATGGCTACAGGAATTGTTTTTCATCACTGCTTACTTGTCCTTGCCATGAGAGCAAGTATCAGGCCTAAGCTGCACTGAAGTCAGTACAAGAGCTTGGATCAGGTCTCAGTGAAGCTAAGATGTTTAATGATACCTGTGCACAGGAACGGATGTCAGCCTGTCCAGCTGTTTTAAATGCCAGCTTAGTTTGCGGGTGAAGATGATTTACTGACTGTAACCTCCATTGCAGAGCAGGGATAAAGTGGCAGTGAGAAACTAGATTTTTACTACCGCGTTTTCCTTGTACAGAAACTACATCCATTCAGGTATCTGTATTGTTAGTGCACTGTATGAAGCAGAAAGAAAAAAGGATTTTCAGATACAGAGCCAGTTTGTACTCAGAACAAACTGTGAAAAGTAATTGGCAACAGAGCGAACACAGCTTGTCAGGCAGGCATCCCGCGGTACATCAGTCAGGATCCATCCCGCTCTGTAACACGCAGGGCATGCAGGCAAAGACAAAGAATAAATGCGTGTTATTTTGTGCACCACCTACTCAGGAAACACAGAGGAGCTCTCAGGCATCTACCCTATAGCATGACCAAGGGCTATAGTCACTTCCCAGGCTCACTTCCAGCCTCCCCTACAAGTGCAATTACTAGAGTCAGGTTGGTACCTAAAGCAGTGCAGATCAAAACAGATTCAGACTCTGTAGCTTTTTAAGATGCTGGGGGACTTAGCTACACACCAACGCTCTTTTTATAAATGTTTTATTTTCATTTGATAGGTAAAATCTACAAATATCCAGTTTACGACGATTTCGACTTCAGTGAACGGCCATTGTTTACTCAGCCTCTAGTCAACACGTTTGCTGTAGCTGGTTACAACGCTACTTTGAACTGCAGTGTTCGGGGCAACCCCAAGGTACAGCATAGCTCGTAACAGTATCAGTTAAAACACAAGAGAGTTTAACCTGACAATAAAAATTGGAATACCATTTTTACTAGTTGTCTCGCTCACAAGCCAGGCTGAAGGCAAAAAGAGTGGCGCGGGCTCTAAAGAATACAAAAAAGGACCTACTTACCTGTGTTATAGGCGTTATAATAGTTACTAAATCCACAGATAACTCCGTGAAAGGGCAGAACCTCAGGAAAGGGCTGGGCTGTACTGGGACTGGCACCGACAACAGCTGTACAGTTAATATGTCAGGTTGTTACTATAATAAAGCCATAATTATTCTATAAAAAGCTAATTATGCTTTAGGAAAGCCCATTGCAGGTTCTCAGACCCACTGTGCAATGCATCTTCCAGTTTCTTTCGAGTTGTGTCTTTTTGTGATCTGTTTTCTGTTGTGAAAAATTGGACTGACCTAGTAAAATGAGAACTCAAGAGTGTTTCAGAACACGTTTGCTGTTCACTCTTCACCTTCACAGTTTCTGACTGTTCTGTGTGCAATACTGTGAAAAAACATGCTTTACATGCTTTTCTTATTGACTTAGAGTAATTTGATGTCAAAAGCGATTGCTCAGGTGTTTGCTATCATTACAGGGCACCTCTTATATTGATAACAGGCTTATACTTATGACTTTAATTATGTGATAGGAGCTGCACTGAAAAAATCATGCTTAAAAACAAATGCATGATGCAGCTCGTGTTTATGTTTAAGAATTACAGTTTCCTTTCTATCACTATTTTATCTGTTTTGTATCATTTCTGGATTACTCAACTTCAACAGAACACCACAAAAAGTGATAAAATATTTAAGTTCATAGGTTTGTGCATGTGGGTTTTCTTCTGTTTTTACCACAGCCCAAAATAACCTGGCTGAAAAACAAAGTCATTATAATGAATGACCCAAGGTACCGAATGTTCAGCAACCAAGGTGTCTGCACCTTGGAGATCCGCAAACCCAGTCCCTATGATGGAGGTACTTACACCTGCCGAGCTGTCAATGAACTTGGAGAGGCAGAAGTTGATTGCAAACTGGAAGTAAAAGGTAAGGGTTTTAAATCATTGCAAATGCCCTGTTTGCCCGAGTACCACCTACAAAGGAGTCAAAAGTATGCAAGGCAAATGCATAAGGGAGTTCAAACAATTTTTTTAACTTTCCTGAATGAAAATAATAACTTGGTTAGGACAAAATAAACTATCTCGGTTGCTTTGTTTTCTTTTTGTGGACCAACATGCTGTGCTTATGCTATATTGGTTTTTTTTTCACCCCACGCCAATTCACGTATTCAGTGATTGCACGGCTTTTTTCTACAAGTGACAAAATGGCAGACTATACCTCTTAGAGCTATGCCACTTACCTGACAAACTCTAGTAAGACTCAGCCACAAAGCTCTTTGGGAAAATATTAAAAAAATCAGCTCGGATAAGAGACAGATCTCTGAAGGAAATGGCACGGGGAGAAGGAGAGAGGGAAGAAAGATTAGTTCAGGGAAGTCTTTGTCTGCCTTAAAATTACGTACTAAACAAACCAGACATTTGCTTCCAAGGAAAACTCCTTAATGTAGTTTGTTAGCAAAATCATGTAGCAAAAAGCAGTATTGTTCCCAAGGACACAAGCTAGTTGATATAATTGCTGTATTTGCTTTAAGAACAAAGTAATCAAAACCATGGATTTTGCAGATACAGGGAAAGAGGATGAAGTAGACTAGCTTTCTACAACTGAAGACATATCTTTATTTTCATTAATAGACACACTTTATGAACTCCAGGTAGTTTAGCATTGATTGGGATATCATGGATGGCAATAGGATTTGGATTGAACTACTAATGAATACTCTCAGGACCATATTTTCCAGAAAGTTAATTCCTGGAAAAGACAGGGTCATATTTAGCTGGACTAACTCCCACTGAAGGCTTTTGCTTCAGCTGTGGAATAAGCTAAGTATATCTGAAAAAATTAATTTGAGGTTATAAATAAGGAAAGCTGCCTAAAGCCAGCTGATACGACATGTCTAACGCAGGAACTTAGAGGGAATTTAGCCTAGCTGAATATGGCCCTAATTATATTATTTCCATCATGCTAGTCTATAATGAAAAACATAATATTTACTATCCTTATGGACTGTATTGTGTTTGGTTTGGATTTCAATTTCCATTTTCTGTATCTTCTGATATATCTTGTCCCACAACTCAAACCTACTAGCAAGAAGCCATTGCAATAAATGTTTGGTCTATGAAGTTGAACATTTAACTAATGAAATAATGAAAATACGCATAATACGTTTCTTAATTTTCATGATTTATAAGATACTGTGTTTAAAAGGTGATGTCCTCATCCTGGAAGTATGATTGTTTTCCTTAATCACAAGCAAACTCTCTGTTTCACAGTGTAACAGAAGACCTCATCACCTGAGAAGGCTGCTTCATCTATGTTTTTTATACTGAAAGGCCAACTTAGTTTGCTATTTCATTAAAATTCCTAAGTCCTCAAGCCCTAAAGTTCTTATGCATGTTTACACTCAACTGTAACTTTTTCATCTTCAGCACTTTGCTTGTAGTACAACCAAATAGTACATTTTAAATATAAGAAGCTGTTTATTTCTGTCCTTTGTTTTACAAAGAATTTTTTACATATAATGTGCAGAATACTGTGAGACATTTTTAAGATAAGAAATAATTTAACTAATATCTCTCCATTTTAGGAAGTCCAAACTCCAACTGTTGCCATGGATTACGTATTATTCTTCAGTAATTCCCTTTCCAGCTGTTGTGAAATACTGATGCTTCTGTTGATCTTGGAACTTTTTTTCACTGAAAATCAGGATGAATTAGTTTCCTGGTTTTGAAGCGTAATACAAATACCACGTCTTCATTCAGGCTCTCTTTTAATATGCAACAGTTTCCAAGAAATTGTTCACCAGCAGTGGAAGCTGCTCTATGTTAGAGATTTTAAGAGAGAAGTGTGGAGAGATTTTTGCCTTTGATCAATACTGATGGGGAATTTAATTTCTTACATTTACGGACATTTATGGACTGGTATCTGAAATAGGCTGGGAATGCTTAGGCCCTTTTCCAGCCTATTAGAAGTAATGTCTCTAGGAAAAAAGCTACAGTGCTGTTCATTAAAGTGGTTACTAGGTACAGCTAGTCCCTGATGATTTTTGCTGACAAATGTTTATTTAACTTTCATAGGTCCACTTTTCTGAGTAGTGTTCTGAAATGGAGAGCACATGATACACTATGTTCACAGGCTGCCAGGCCTGTCCCATTCACAGCTGATTCTTTCCATAATGGCTGCATTAAAGATTAAAACCAAAATATTGTATCTGGCAACACTGCAGGAAACGTTTAGGGTAGACAACAGTCAGAGCAGTGAAGCACTAGAGCAGATTTCCTGCAGAGGTTATAGAGCCTTTGGTACCGAGAGCCTTTAAGAGCAGCTTAGAAGAATGACAGCAGTACAATTTGTTAGAATTATGATATGCACTAAATGACATCTCAAGATTGCTTCCAGCTCTGTGAGTCCGAGATTTTGACTCAGTTCATAACATTGCCAACACATCCTAGCACCTCAGTCAGATTCGAGTAACCCCCCGATCATTCATCCCACAGGAAACCTTGGATAGATGCACGGGCTTTGCATCACGTCCTGAGGGTTGTATTAATCATCCTATCAACCAGCTGCAGCACGTCCTACAGTCTCAATTCCTCTGGCACCTTATCTTGGGGTTGCAGTTGAACGTACCTTTGCCACAGTGAGAATGAGGCTGTAAGAATTACTCCCTTTAGACAAGGTTTAGTTCATCCTTTCCCACTTTTAAACAAAACCTCCCACACCCGCTGACTGCAAAAGGCTTGTAGCATGGACATTTCTAGACTCAAAAAGCCTTCTTTCTTTCTTACAGGAAGTAATATTTACTTTTAAAAGATCAACTGAAAAAACTGAATACTATGCCATAGACATCTTGCTCAGAGCAGTACTTCACTCTTGCATCACACCTGGAAGAAGTTCTAAAAAATGCAGGCTGTTAGGATCCCACCTGGGCTGTGTGTTGTTTCTCTCTTCTTAGCTATGTGACGGGCTGCTTCATTAACCTAAATACCACCTCCCCTCGTTAATGGTTGGTTTCTGAACCCAATCTCGTATCAACCATTACCTGGTGCAGTCCCACTTCCTCCCACCAAGCCTGGTATTGTGGTTCTCTCCCAGTGGTTTGGGCTGTGAGTGGTCACCCTTGCTGAGATTCCTCTCTCCATCCTGGCAGGTTTAGCCATTACTTTAGACTCCTTTTTGAAGACTGCTTAGCCTAGCAATTTGTAGGGCTTAGACACAGGACAGCTGTTGTAAGGGTTCAGTGCTGACACTCTTAACATGACTGGCAGTTCAGCTGATGAATTCAAAGGGAATAGGATTAAGCGAATACAGCAGCTGTAGCTTGGCAAACCAGGGTAGGCTCAGGGTTTGCTATATAATACAGACAAACGCCAATGAGTATTAAACAGACGGAGCATAAAAACATAATTATGTCTTATTTCACTCTTCTATTGACTTATGTGTTGAATTATCATTCTCTTAAGTTTCCCAGCCTCTTTGTTCATTTAGGAGGGCTCTTCGGATGACTGCTCATCACACTGACGCAGAGCAAAGAGTTATGGATTTCTGACTCACTGGAAATGGATTGCAGTGTGTGTGTATGTGTGTGTGTGTGTTTTCATACGTATAGTTTTAAACTGGTTCAGCTTTACTCCAGCAAGTAAAAATCAAGGTCTGATTTTGTAAAATGATGAGATACAGTTGTATGTTGCCTGAATAAGACCAACAGGCTCAAGGCTATGCTACCTATCTGGTGAAGGTGCTATTCTTGCAGATCTTTGGATAGTAAGTCATGCTAAAGAGCTCCATGCCATGCAACAGTATATATTGCAGTAAGTGAATTTTCCTTATGTTGGCTAGAATTTATTTTATCCATCTATTTCTGACGTGTTGGAGATCCAAAATTTATCATGCATACATATAAGCCCAGTCCTAGGAATGTCATAGAACTACTCACAGAACAGTCTAGGATTTCCGATTTTGCATCGTATTTGAACAACTGAATAGCCATGAATACTCTGGCTATGAATACTATTAGTATGCTACAATTTTCTACTTTTTTAGCCATTCACTTACAGGATTTTAGTGCCAAATTAAACCCCCTAGTTCTTACTAAATTTAATGCTCGTTTCTTGAAAAATCATTAATTATGAGCACACTAATTAAAAAAATAAAAATAATAACCACTTATTCTGTCCTCAAAAAAAAAAGAAAAAAAAAAAGGATTTGCATTTACTGATGTTATTTCAGATAGACAGTACTTAATCCTTGTGGTTTTGGTTTTGCTGAGTGAACTTAAAGATGGCAGTTATATGAGCTGCTTGGTACAACTGCACATACAATAGATTTTTTTGTAAATAAGTGTGCTGAAAAAACTAATGTAATAGATCTTAGGCAAAAGAATAACTCTACCTCATGTATCTTGAAAGATGATGCATACACAGAATCTAATTATATATATTATATAAGGAAAATTCAAAATATGTATCTTTCAAGGTTGAGGTAGATCCCTAACTATGGCTGTAAATCTCTCATTACAAGCAGTAAGGAACTGGTTCCTTATCAGCTTCATTGAGGTCAGCGAAAAGATTCAGATAAAGCACCATGCTTCTTTTATCATGAAACAAATGATTGTGGAGAATGTTTACCTTAAGATCAAAGTCAAGGTTGGTGATCACTCTAATAGGTTAACATAGCAAAGATGCTGTATAAGAACTACTAAAAAATAAGGTGTTAAGATCAACCGGGAAGAATTTCAAATGCGAATAAATACCACTATAAATATTCTAATTCTGCAGTGATATATCATGGAGTAATTAACCCAGGAGAACCATTCTTCTTGGCGGGGAATAATCAGGTTTATAATAAGCATACTCCTCTGGACGTTCCATTTCATTCCCTTCCTCTCTTTCCACATGCAAACGCATTTTCTGCATGCAAAGTGTGTATTTATTTGCTGTTTTAGATTAAACTAGCTAGTGTCTCATGGCATACAATGTTTATGTCACATGAGCAAAGAAGGCCAAATTAATCAAGAATATGGGTATTTAACATCTGAGTTAAAAAGGTTGTAGACCTCTTTCTGCTATGCCACTGGGCATGGAACTACCTGTACTTATAAATAATTTATTTAATGACTGTTGACTACCTTTGACCAGAACACTTAGACATTTCCAGGAGATAGAAATTTGAACAGCTCTCAGTTAGCTTGTAGAATTACTGAAAGAACAGAAGTATCATAAAGTCATTTACTGTGCTTAAAAGGCATTCTTTATTACAGAATTATAGTCTATGGTTACAAGTTAGTGCTGAGAGTGATAATCCATGCCTGAGCTTGCACTACAGAATCTAAGGATGAAATCTTGATCCAACTGAAATCAGTGAAAACTTTTTACTTACAAGCATATCATTTTACTTCATTTCCTCTGGAGCTTATTTTAAATTCAGGTTCAGTGGAGTTCAGAAAATTTGGTTCTTTCTATAGAAATGTAATTGCTTGTAACCTTGCCCAAATCTAGAATATTGGCAGTGCAGTTTTAAAATGTCAGAGATGCACAGAAACTAGTCTCCAGTATATTATGCATCCAAATTTACTATTTTAAACCTAAAACATGTTAAGACATTAGCCTAGATAATGCTCCTGTAGTATCTGAAGTATTAAGGTATTTATCTTAAATGGCTACAACAGGCACAAAGTTGAGTGCTTTTATATTATATACATATATAAATATACATATATGGATGTTTTATAGAGTCAAAATGTTTAATTAAAGGTAAGGGCTCCTATAGAGTAAAGAGCATGCTTTAAGTAATGTAAATGTGGATATGTGACTTTAGTGCACAGGTATGTTATTAGTTTGTACTTGATTATTTTGCCTTACAGAGTTTTGACATATATATATATATATGCTTCAGTGTTATGTGTGTGCTTTTTTTCCCTGGTGGAAAATACTATATATATATATATGTGTTAGCTTCCTTGAAGCTATGTTTGGAAACTTTTATCATAAACATCAGTTGCATAATTTGGTTCCAATCTATACTTTAGACTAATTACAGGAGTTATAGTTACTCGTATATTAATATAGCTTTTACATATTAATGATAATTTTGAAGTGGAACTGGATCCCTACCTTTTTCTCTTCATGTGCTTTTATTCCTACATATTTTACATGACTAAGGATTAAAACATCATCTTGACATAATTATAAGCATAATTTCACTCAACATTTTCTCTCTACTTTTGTGTTTGCGATTAAATTGTTACTTCTCTTTCTCTCTCTCCCTTAGTTACACAGTAAGGATTTTTGAATGTATATTATCATCTAAGGTAAGCTTTCATATGGTTCTTGCATATGAAGCTTATGTCTGTTTACACGTCATACAATGTCTGCCTAGTATGGCATGATTTTCATTATTTCACTTAATGAAAATATTTTTTAAAATGAGTAGCATGATAGTTTTAATGCATATAAATCCAGATTTTTATAATCATTGCTTGTTATGGTAATTCCTCTTAGTAGTACATCCCACTACCTTCTAAATAGTGCACGTTTCAATGGAATTTAACAGTGCATGAGTTAAGCATGATTAATTAGCATGAATAAAATGCAAGTAATAAAAGAGCATTTTGCATTTACAGCCAGTTAGTTTCATATAGGAATATACCTCTACATAAATGAAATATTTATTCCACAGTTAATTTCATTTAAAAATGAATGATTCATATCACAACTTGCACTACATGAGTTGAAAAGAATGCCAAAAAGCATGCTTTTTTTTGTCTGTATTGTGCATCTACCTAAGGTCGGGAGCGAAGAGTTCTGCAACAATGACGGTGTTAAATGAGACAGCACACTCTCATAATCACTAGTAACTAATAGCACTTTAATTGGATAATCCTTGTGTTAATAAAGGTTATAAAACCCTAAAATCTTTACTCAGGATAAATGCTATATGTAAGCATCAGCTCAGTTGCATTTAGCTGAAGCATTCAGAGACAGTGACAAGTTCATCCTGGCAATGTACGTTTGCTTTAAAGCTTTTGGTGTGTTCCAGAAAAGGCTCCGAAGGTAAGTGCAGTCCTTAGCGGGTGGTTTTGCAACTTGCAGAACAGAATACACCTGCAGACTTGTAAGAGGAATAGTAATGGTACGTAGCTTTCTTACCACAAATGCCAACTTTCGCCTTGAGAAAGGGCAGACTGTAGTGCTTTTAGCAAAGTATTTATCTTTTTCCCGCTGTTCCTTCCAAATGTCATTTGATTTCAATGAAATTAACAGAAATACCCATGTGTTTAGTTTCCATGACATTTTTTTCAATGGCAGGAAATTTCACTCCTAATTTGGATTATTTGTATTAAATTACTATTTCTACATCGGTGAGAACTGGGGTGCCCTGGCTGCTGTGTTAGACACTACGTACATGTTTTTCTGGGCCCTGAGAGAAATATTTTGTCTTGAATTGCTAAAATTATTAAATCTTTTGCCTTCTCCCTTTTTCCAGAACACCAAAGAAAACATTGAGTACTTCCAATGGCTTTCTTATAAGCCTAGGTTTCTGTTATAGCAGTGATTTAAAATAGGTTTGGTTCAGTTTTTTATTCACGGTGGCTAAGCCACAGTCATAAAGCACATGTCATCCCAGCTATTATTTTCAAGCAACATGGTAAATATTTTGCTAAATACTTATAAACCATTATAAGACCCAACTCTAGAATAATTTGAATGTCTCTGCATGTTTTCCACAACTCATCGTAGGTAGGTGTTTTCTACACTGTTCCCTCTGGTCTGACTTCCATCTCTGACTATACTCCACCCAGCCTGATGGAAATCCAGGAGGGTTATTTGAGGTGAAGCTTGTCACAGACTATTGCATGGAGTGAGATAAATGACTGAATATATGACATCCTAGAAAGGAAATTCACCCTGCGGAAGAGGACAGGAAAGTTCCGTATAGTACAGAGATTAAATAATGGTTAATTCTTGTGCTGAACTTTTGAACAGGGATGAATTTTGTCCCATCTCAAAATGAAGTACGCAATAGGAACTGACTAAATCTTTGTTGCTTACACCAGAAAATAAAGGTACAAAGCTCGTGCTCCAGGGACCTTCAACCTGAAGATTGTCTTATTCCTTGTTTGTAGGTGGGCTTTCGTTCTTCAGACTATTGATGGATGGAGTGCCTCCGCATATCATTGATTCATATATGCGTGAAGTACAGGCAGACAAAACTGAGGGGAAGTGAGAGTCCGTCCACAGTGTTTCCTCCCACTGCGCTGGAAATTGGTAGCAGAATTACAGCATTTTAGTTCTTGCAATGACAGAACAAACGTGTGGTTGGGGACTTTCTTTTCTTTTCTTTTTTTTTTTTCTTTTTTTTTTTTTTTGTTTCTTATTTGTTGTTTTGTTTTCCCTACCTGCTCTTACTGAAAAGAAAGAATACGCATGGATTGCTTTGGGGTTGAAATGACATGAACTGAAGACAACACACGTTTTGTAATGTTCAGCTTTATTTTCTGTTTGATATTGTGTTCTGTTTTTTAATGAGGAAAGAGGAGAAGCTGTGTAATAAACATGAGGAGGCAGACAGAGTTTGTACTCGGAGGTACAGAGCATATCTTTCTCAGACTGAAAGTAGATGGATTAGCCAGTAGCTGTGCAATAAGACCCTTGGAATACATACCTCTGTGATAATGTATCTTATTCACCTGAGAATTGTTTAACAGAATACGATTTTACTATAACGTAATTAATACATATGTACTTAATGATCATTTAAGCTGAACATATCTTCCTTTAGAAGTTTTGATTTCCTAAATCCAACCCATCAGTCTCTCAACGGAACTGAAATTGTTTTATTTAATGTACAATAAATATGAAGTGTTTAAGATCTATTAAGTTCTCGTTTACTTTTTTTTTTTAGCTTTTTTCTGTCTCATCTTACCACATTTCTTATTTAATTTCCACATACTGTAAAGCAGGAACTTGAGCCCACCACACTGAGTGGAAAACAGTATCAGCAGTCACCTAACCCAATGGGCTTACACTTTAAGATACATGACACAGAATGTGAGTGAAGATAAACGCTGTGGATACAAGCAATTTTGGATCTATATGTTTTCAGTATTTTCAAGTTTATAAATGTCAACCGTGACAGCTTTCATCATTCTGGATCCGCCCCCTTCCTCAGCAATTCATGGAGCTCTTGTAGGTAACGTAGCAGAAAAGGGATTCAGACCATATGACTAGTGAGTTTACCCTGCAAGGCAAAAATGCCTTAGATAAGGTAAAATGGCTACATTACTTATCCAACTCTAGTGTCATTAACCTCCGAGCATTTCAGGAGTGGGGGTGATTGTCTGTAAGTCTCCAGCAAACTCTGAAGCATGTGAGACACAAGGTCACACATAATTTGGACAGGCTGTCGGTTCCCTATTGCCCTGTCATTTATTTACCAGTTCTCACCCCAGCTGCATAGACAGGGTAGGTTATGTGCTTAGTGACTAATGATTGATCTTCAATTATGGTTTATAAAGATAAAGGTCTACTTAAACCAGTAGTACTTTACAAGACGGTTATCTGACGTCAGCGCGTTTTCAAACATCCAGCAGTCAGTAATATGCAATAATAAAAGAACGTTTTACTATGAACTGCCACTGATGAACTGGTGTTTTTTCACTTGAATTACCACTTCTTTCACCTTGGGGATCTGAATGCTTTTTCTCACTTAATGTTCTGTAAATCTTCCTCACTCTGAGATCCTTCTTCTTCCTTCTCTCCTTCCTATCTTTGTGATTTCTTCTGTGCTGCCATCTGTGCAAAGAAGCAATTATCCATTCCCAGTGATGCTGGACACCCCCCCCACCTGCATTTCACCCTGCTCCTGCCAAAATAATTTCTCTCCTACACATTCATTCACATTTACACATGAAAGAAGGCAACACATCTTGTAAGAAGAAAATTCCATAAAGGATTAATAATTTCTCTTTATTCTGTATCTCACCAGTGAATCGGATCTCCCTTCATCTGTTTTGAAGCACAGAAGGCTCTGGGAGAGTTTGAATATATGCCATGCAGGTTTAAGTGTCTAAGCACATGGCCCTTATTTAAAATAATATCAGTGTGTTGAGATACATTATAGTCAGCACCAAAAGCCATAGTTATTTTGAGTTTGTGCTTTTCAGTAAGCCATAAAGGATGTGCATAGCCATCTGCACTTTGTATGCAATGATGTTTACAGCTTCAAGCTTATGGATCTATCTGCCTCCTCAGTCTTAATATACCATACATAATAACCTGGAAGTCAGCATAAATCTCAGCCTCTGTAGGCTCTCTGCTGACGGAATTAGCTACTCTAACTTCTACCAGATGCCAGCAGTGTTAAAGACAAGCTGAACTAAGCTACTTTTCACTGTGTGAATGGTAAGCGTTATATTCAGATGCCCTTAATCCCTCCCCAGTTGCGTTGCCCAGCATTTGCCATTGGCTGTCCCTTGGGCATGAGATGCACCACGCCAATAGGAAGTGCTGGGTATTGGGCCGTGGGTGGAATTCAGATGAGTGGGCATTAGTGTGCTATAAATTCATACTCTCACTAACTATGCTGACCAGCCAAGCCTCTGGATTAAAAATTAATTGAAAATGACTTTGAGAGGAGTAACAGGATGGGGTGGGATAGGAAAGGGATTTCTAGTGGTTCTAAAACAGGCTGCAGAACCTTAAATAGAGACTAACAAAAGATAAAGTTTTTCTTTATGATGATTCACCTAATGGGATTCTCCAGGGATGGTGTTTGATAGATGAAATAAAGTGACCAAAACCAGAGAGTTAAGAAAATGTTAATGAAATCGGCACTTACTACCAGCTTGGGAGAATAAAGACGTACCACAGATAACAAAAACTACTGGCAAAACAACCTAGAGAGAATAGAAGCAGCAGAATATCATGCTGTAGAAAGATATGGCCCAATGCTCCCAAGAAGACATTTCTCCAAAGTAAGCTCACATGGAATTATCCAGGAAATTAGTGAACCTGAAAGAGACCTAGGAGTAACAAGAAGGCAGCAAATAAAACCTGGTCACATGAGATAAAGTAACAGCAAAACACAAAAGCTCCAGGAGAAGTGAAACTAGTAGTGATTTTATGGCTTATGGTTGTGTTCCTCGATGTCTCATGATATGCGAAACCAGTTTAAGTCCTCGGCTAATTGCATTATTCATATTATGTGTTTGCTATGTACACTCTCCATCAACTAGTACGTGCTCAGGTTATAGTTCAGTAGCACCTTTAATAAGAATTTTCTTTTCTGCCCACTTTCACATATGTGGTAGGAACTTAGTATTTTTGTATGCTCCACCTTGGTGTTCAGTTTGACTTACACATGTCAAGGGAAGTTATTACTTGGAGTAAGAAGGCAGATCCAAACATGTATACACACAGAGAGAAAGAAGAATCAAAGTTAATTTAGAAAGGGTTTTATTTTTAAGGAAGCCAGAGGAAAATATTTTGTATTCTCTTGGCATGCTATCCTTGTCCATGGAACGGCACTTGGTATAGAAATGTTACTGCTGTATAAGTATAGATCCATTCTCAAATTGCTGTATGTGGAGCTTGATGCAGGCATTGTAGTTACCCATTTGCACTGAAAGATCATGGCCAGTGTCAGCCCATTTTTCCCTCACTGAAAACAATCTCAGAAATATAGAAAGGGGAGGAGAAAAAACACATGCAAATCTTTTAAAGAATGCTTAAATAGGGATATGCTGTTTACAAGGAGCTCTTTACTGAGAGTCAGAAATTTTAAAAAATATTCCTTTAAAAAAAATGTTTCAAGCTTCCTGTACTTCCTTTTAGGGAAAAAAAAAAAAAGGATAATATTGCTACCTTTTACAGAGCATTGTGAAGAGAGACTTGCTTTATGAATGTCTTTTGTTGCATTTGGGATTCTGGAGCAAAAGGCATTCTATTTTAAGCACAGTGTACTTAACTGTCACTTGACTTTCATGGCCTGCCTTCCTGACTGACAAGTAAAGCTGCTGCTTTGCTGAAGCAGAGAGCATTTGGAAGCAGAAGTGTATCCTGAATACTGAGGAAGTGTTGGAATTCTAAACACACTGGACTTTACATTCTATGTTCTCTTGTTCTATGCTTTGTTGCTGAATATTTTTTAAATTAAAACAAACCTTTCCCCAAGCTCAGTGATAAATTCAGTAGGGAATCTATTTCTTCCTCTACTCACTTGGCCCTCACTTTTTACACCACTTACTTTCCCCTCCATTTCTTCTCCTAGTTTGTTTTCTCTTCTTTTCTTCTTGGTATCTCAAAGAGCTTGAGCAATCTCTCCATAAATACCAGTACCATTATGTTCATTGACCACAGTGATGCACAGGGTATTAAAAGAAACAGTGTTTTTACCTTTTTCCAAACCCAGTGATTCCAGTGGACTGGGGATTTGGCTGCTTGTGAATCTAATTGTCACATTTCCCTTCTGCCATTCCCTAGTTGGCTGTTATTGAATCTTTCTTTATTATGTTATGTATTACCCCCTCCTTTGCTGGCAGTTCCTCTCTTCTCTGTTTTGGCCCCTAATCCCACTTGCCATATTATAACTGTATTTACTGATCTGTAAATGAAATCAGCAGATGAATGACATAGGACGCACATACCACGTCAAGGGATTCTGAAACCACCCTTTTGCGTATGTCACTCGTTTCTGACCCTAGCAGTAGAGAAAGCTACTCAAAAACATACTAACTTTATCAGACAAAGGGAATCAGCTCAATTTGAGTAACAGGAAACTGCTCTGTCCAGGAAATTGTTGTGCCTGGGCAGGAAGCTGCAGCCTCTGGCCCACAATGGAATAACTTAAAAAAGGATTCCTGATTCTAAGAAGATGCCAGTTGGGTATATAATACTCGTTAGAGGTTGTATTTTATACTTACCACTTCATCTTTCATACAGCTACACAGCGCTCACCTTTCCTTGGCCACATTCACAAACCACATACCTTCCCAGAGAGTCAGGGATACACCTAAATCCTTCACATGGCCAATTCAAATAATTTGAAGTGCCACAATTTCTGAAAAGACGCATTTGTTTCTAAGCGCCTTCTCTAAGGGGGTCAAGGAGGTGAAGGCAGTCCTGTGTAAGACAGCGTTCAGGTGCCCCATGACGCCCAAGACCACCACCGCCCAGGCAGCGGGCCTCCTCCCGGGGGCGGAGGACCCCTTGGCTGATACAACGGGGACCACCGCCCTGCAGACATGGCTCTGGCGTCCTGCTGGCTGCAGGGAGCCCACCCGCCGCCCAAGCCCTGCCTTTATTATGCCTTGCTCCGGCATCAAGCCTTGCCGGCCACCGGCTGCGTGCACCCCCGCTGCGGCTGTCAGCTGCGTTATAAAACACGCAAAAGGAAAATGAGTAAGGAAAGCCACAGAGGAGAGGGGGGTTCGACCCACTCTGCCCGCACCCAGCAGTGATGAGACGTGGGAGCTCAGGCCCACCGCTCCAGGGGCCCACGCCGGCCGTGACTGCCCACGGGCCTGGGGAAATGGCGGCAGGCGGGACGGGCCTTCCCGGGGCTCACCCCTCGACGACCAAAGGCTCCCCCCGCCGCCGGGGTGATCCCCATCCCCTCACGGCGAGGCGCGGCTGGCGGAGCAGGGCAACCTCCCCAGAAACAGGGCCACTGCGACCGGGACGGGGGGGCACGGGCACCGCGTCCCCGCCGCGGGGGAGTGAGGGAGCCGTGCCGCGGGACGAAGGAACCAACGGCGGGCCGGGGCGAGGGCGCCCGCCCCGCCCTAGCTGTCGCGGGGCTGGCTGCTCCCCTCCAGCAGGGCCGCCCCTAGGCGTCGGCCTCTTCCGCCTCCCGCCGCTGCGCCGCGGTCCCCAGTTCAGCCCCGCCCCGGGCGGCGGCGGCCTGACGGCGGTCCCGTCCGGTGCGCGGCGAGCGGCGGCCCCCGCGGCGGGGCTGCGGCGGTGGCGCCGGCATGGCCGTGCCCTGGGCTCTGCCCGCGCCCCTCAGCCCGGCGCAGCTGAAGCGCCTGGAGCAGCACCGCTACAGCGCGGCCGGGCGCTCGCTGCTGGAGCCGTGGCTGCAGCCCTACTGGGCCTGGCTGGTGGAGCAGGTCCCGCTGGGGCTGGCCCCCAACGCCATCACCCTGTGCGGCCTCCTGCTGAACTGCCTGACGGCGCTGCCGCTCATCGCCTGCTGCCCCAGCGCCACCGAGCAGGTACCGCCCGCCACGGCCCGCCGCCGCCTCTCCGTTAGAGCCTGACCCCTTCCCCTGCCTGCTACCGTCTCCTCCCGGCACGGCCTCGCCTCAGCCCGGCGGCCCCGCCCTGGCCGCCGCCCCGCGGGGCCCCCGTGCCCTCTCGCCCCGCGGTGCCGCAGCTCGGCCCCGGGCGGCCCGGTGTGGGGCGGCCACCCCGGTACCTCCTGACAGTACCCGAAGCTCTCGGGCCCATGCCTGCCGCGGGGTGCGGTGGCCTGCCACTTGCGGCTCCGTGGCGGTAATACGCGTTGCCCTTCCCACGGTAGGGAGGGCTTAGGTAGCACTGCAGGTTTGCCCTGAGAAATCAGGGAGCGGTGATGCGGGGGTCACGCTTTGGGGTAGCAGGGGTCAAGCTGGAGATGGGTGTTAAGGTTTGAATGCCAGAATGCTGGGGGGATCGTGTCAAAGGGCGAGTTTCAGTGGGCTCCTCTCTCCTCCCCCGTCCTTTGCTGACCAGAGTGGGGATGTCCCTGTGGGGATGGGGCTCTGACTGGGTGCTTGGCCCAGCCCAGACCCCAGCCTCTTCAAGGGACCATCTTACATCCCATGCGTGTGCCTCTGCTCGGGCAGCTTGCTGGGAAGGAGACGTCAGCTGTGTCAACTCCCTTCTCAAGAGGAAGGCTGTAACAGAGGGGCGGTGGAGGTAGAAACAGCTCCAGGCCAGGAGAGGGTGCGGGATGCACCCAGGAGCGGGGCAGAGCTGGCCACAAGGCATGGCTTGACGCCACTTCAGCCATTTCAGCATTGTCTCGTTCAGAATCGAGGTTTGTTTGTGTTGCAGATGTGTTAGCTGACAGTAGCTCAAATGCTTCCCATCCTCGTGTGGGAAACGTGTAATTGCTTTAGCTTCTGGAGGGAAAACAGGCTTGTTAGGATGGGCTGATGCTGCTGTTGCTTAAACTGTGTTGCCAACAGTTTCACTGACAATTTAAGTAGCTCTGTTGGAGCTTTTTGTCCCAGCCTTTTACGAGTTCCCCAGTGCAGAGTCTTCATGGTAGTTAGGGTGGGAAATATCAGGGGAAGATTGCTTTGTGTAGGTAAAATACCTTGAAGGGTGGCTGTTGTTTTTCTTGCGTTCTGATGGGCTTAAACCCTAATGACAGAGGTGGTGGTTGGTTGGGGTTTTTTAATAACTTAGATATACTTTGGTGAGTGTTCTAGTTGACAGAAGCACCTGTCTTTTTCTGTAGTTGCTTTGCCCTTTGTGTTAGCAGAGGTGTTTGTGGCAGACATATCAAGAAGCTGATCCAAATCAAAATTAACTTTGCTTTGGTCTAACCCTAATCACTTCCCTGATTTGCATCACCAGGTAGAGGCACTCTGTGGCGTTGCAGGCAGTAGGAGAAGGGAGGATAGAAATGAGAGTGAATGGTTGGAAACCACAGATTGTCTTCTAGTGGCACTTTCAGAATCAAAATGCTTGTGGAACTGCTACCTTTAGCTTAGTTTTGTGATGTAGTTATCAATTGTGTGCCAGCTATGCGTCTGGGTGTTCATTTTAGCTTTTCCTATTTGCTATTCAGAAAAAAAAAGGCAGGAAGTAAATTTTAAGTTATTTTTTGCTTGAGGACTCTTGTACAAAAAGAAAAAGGTTGTGTTGCAGACACCCAGAGAATTATTCCTTCTAAGAAAGCTTAGGTGGTTTTAGGAATTTTACTGGCTTTTTTAATTGTGGAAGCTGAATTTTTGAAGAACCTATAGTTTGGACTAAACTTCCTTGTTCAGATATCAGTATGTCCTTTATAAATATGTAGTGTAAAGCCAGCCTCCTTATTCTATTGGTTTTTTTGTTGCCTCTGTGCTGTGAGAATTCCCCTCACTTTCTCTTGCCGCATCACTTAGGGCATGGTTATCTCTCATCTGCTTGTTTAATGACTCAGCTTGTCTTCTACCTAAGATGTCATGTGTCTGGATGGCTTTTTAGAAAGCTAAAACTGTTGCAACACTGATAGGTGCTACGTGTACTGTTGTAATACCTACTTTGTACTTTTGACTTGGATGTGTAGGCTGGAAGGGCTAGGGGGAAGGTGGAACTGAAAATGATGTTAAAGGTGATGGAATCACAGACTGAGCTAATAGCGTAGTGCACTTCAACATCACCTCTCTATACTGCCAAGCCACCTCTTCTATTCATGAACAAGTCTTTGTTACCTGACGGACTAACAAGAAGTTATTACATTCTCTTGGTGGAAGTGTAGGAGCGCTGGATAGAAGACTCAGATAAAATAACAAGCAGGTTTTGGTTTTAGGTGGAGGGTTTTTTTATGAGTTGGTTTGTGTGGTTGGTTTTTTTTTTTTCCCCTAACCAGTCTGAAGTGGGCCATTTCTATTAGTCCTTTATTGAAAACACTGAAGTCTTGATGTTTGTACACACTGTTCAAAACAAGTAAGACTGGTAGCTGAAATCCCTCAGAGAGTAGCTGCTAGCAGATGCTTAGAAAAAGAGATCTTTCCCCAGTATCCCTTCCAGCTGCCAAAAGACTGTGGTCTAGGGGTTTCTCGGCGAGGGATTCTACTCAGGTTACTTGCTAGAACAGCAACTGATGGATCTATTTCCCCACAGACACCTTCCAACTCATAATTTTGCCTTTCGAATTATTTGTTTTGAACCTGTTTCTACTTTCAGCTTCCATTATGTCCTATTGCAGTGAATTCCACAATTTAGTAATACTTTTCCCTGCCCCCACACAATGCAATTAATGTCTAAAACCATACAATGTTCCCTTGTTCTCTTATTGTGTAGCTGTTATTTCCTTATACTATTCTTTTTGTCTTCATCAGCATCAGTAACCACTAAAAGCCAGTTTGTTACTGACTAGCACAATATGTTTTGGCTTTTTAAAATAATGTCTGGTAGGAACATGGGTTGTATCACTGTCTCCTGTAAATGCACACTTCAACATAAGCTTTCTTATTTGTAGCTAAGCCATTAGCAGACTGCACCTCTCAAGTGCTCAAGTAACTAAAATCCATGTGTGTAGATTTTTTTAGAGTGTCCAGTTTCTTACTCTGTGTAACTTAGGACAGTAATCTATAGAAATAATAGAGGGGACCGCTACACCAGGTGTAGTGGTGGGGAGGATACTACCTGCATGCTTCATGTTCTGTGGAGGGCTGAAGTATCTTCTTCACTGTGACTGCAGGCTGTTTTTCTGACACCAGTTACAAAATATTTAGGAATGAAAAGGTTTGCTGATTTTAAGTATGAATAGTGTGTATTTGCTGCGTTAGAGTGTAAAAGGAGCACTTCTTAGGTGAGGATTTCCATTTTATCCCCACCACTTGACAGTGAACTGTTTTGCTCTACTGCAAGCGGACTTCTCTGAAGTAGCTACAGTTACTTCATTAGGTTTTGCACATGAATCTCTCATTACCCCTTCCCATTCTGGGGAAAACTGACATGTTAATTTTTTCCTTGCATCAACACTAGGAAGAAAACTGGCTAAACATAGTTCTCTACCTTATTGAAAAGGAGAAAGGAAACTGTGATCCTGCTGCTTTCATGGCCCCTCATGGAGGGGCCTAGCTTCAGTCATCCTTTGAGCTCAGCCACAGGTGTCTCAAATACTACGGGAAGCTAGAATTTTAGGACAGAAATTCATGCTAACAGTAATTATTACTTTGTATTGAATTTATATCTAGTTTAAAAAAAATAAATCTCATAGCAGTTATAGCAGGATCTAAGCAAAGAGCCCCCTAAAATGATTAGAGTAGATTTCACCCAGGAATAAAGACTTGTCCTGCATGCTGTCAGCTTCTTAGGTTCCATCATGTCTCATTCATTTGGGTTTTTTTAAGGCCTTTGTTTCTGTTGTCTATAATTTCCTGCAGATTACTGGGAATAGAGTAATACAGGAACAGAAGAGCATGGATTATGGATTTGCAGTTTGGGCAGCGATGGCGAAAGGGGGCAGGGGCTCAAGGGTTCTTGTGCAGAGAGCAGAGCTATGGAGAGAAGGGAGGCTTGTGATGGCTAGCTCTGTAGAATTGCTTAAAAAATGGTGTAGTGCATTTATAAAAGGGTGCTAGACCTTGCTGAAACATGCTATTTAGAAAGCCATGCAACTAGGGAGACCAAAAAGCAGGGGAGGGTCTAGGTGGCGTGGCTCCAGCTAGCTCTACTATTAACTGCTTGGAGGGAGAGGAACATTGGTGAGGCGCTGTCTCTGCTTCTCTCAATCTCTCTTTTTAAAAATCCCTTTAAAAAACAACAACAAAAACCCACCAAACCCCATTTTTTAAACTGAAAGGAGGCATCGTCTTGAGTTTTTTCCTGTCAGAGGGAGAAATGAAGGGAAGATATTGACAGGTGTGGAATTATGTAAATAGCAAGGGCACAACTGAGCTTTGTGGGAGAGAGAATAAAGAAGCAGAAAAGAGGGGGAACTGGAACAGCTGGTATGAACTGGAGGCATGAAGGAAGAAGCATTAAGCCCCTGACCTGGTAGAGGAGAGGTGCAAAGCACTGAGTGGGGCAGGGAATCCTGCCCATACCCACGAGTGAAGAATGGAGCACTCAGCAGTGAATGGGAGAAAGAGGTATTGGGCGTAAAGGAAGACAGTGAAGGTTCAGGAACCCCAACACAGAAGGACGGGAGGTCTTTCAGAGGGAGCTTGTTGGGGAGAGGAGGATGCTAAAGGAATGCAGGGAGTCCCTGGTGTGCATGAAATGCACTTGGGCTATAGTATGATTTCCACACCCCCCCACCCCAGCCCTCTCCCCCTGGTGTAATGCAGGTTTAAACAGCCCCTTCCCTTCTCCTGCTATTAGTACAATTGTACATAATGCTTTGTGCGAAACAGAAGTGAGGAAAACGATCCATATTTGGGGGGAAGAGGGAGGAAGTCCAGTAAAAATGTCTCTCTCTATTCTGGATGTGTTCCAGAGAGGGGCTGTGTAAAGTAGGGTGGAATTAGTTGCTGTGTTGTTGGATTGAGGAAGTGAGATTATGACTAAAAGTGGTGAGTAATTAAGGGGGGCTGAATCTTTAAATGTTGCATAAGCTTGGGCTGTTGAACTCTCTGGGCTTTGCTTTGAGCTTTGCTTGAAATAAGTGGTAAGGGATCTTCTTGGCACATCTAGCCTTCTGCAGCTGTCCATGCTCCTCTGTGGTGTGGAACCACAGGCAGAAGAATGAGGACTGCTGTTCAATCTACACTTTTTCCTGAAGGAGAGGCATGCCACACATACCTGTCAGATGCTATATGCACGTTGTTTTGTTTTGACACCCTCTGGTTCAGTAGATGACCAGACCTGCTGTACCAAATCTGTGTGTGACAAGATTCTGGGGCTGTATCATCTTTCAGACATCCTTTCTAATTGAAGCAGAGAAGCTGCCTTCTCCCCGCCCCTCTCCCTGGCTTTGTGTTCTCTTGTAGTTCCATGAGAATAGCATCTAGCTCTGGCCAAATAATACATTTGCTTGGACAGGATATAACTTTGGGCAGAGATAATAAACACCTCATCAGTGAAAAGCTGATGATTATTGGGAGCCTCCTGACCTTTCTGCTGAGTCTGTCAGCCATGTCAGCATTCTCAAATGCTCCCACTTCTCTAATTTGCAAACTACTTGGTTCCAGTGTGGGAATCCGGCAGGGGACATCCCTGGGTGAAGAGCCAGGCATGTGAGAAGGCAGAGGAGATGGCAGCTGTAGCTGTATTGAGAGGGTGGATAGCAGAGAGAATCTGTGGTTGTTAGGAACTTCAGAAACCTCTGTGCACCTTCAGTGATTTGGAAAACTGTATTTTACTGATTAAAACATTAGAGCATTCATTTAATCTGCTAAATGCGTAGTTGATCTTGAGTGATCTTTGGTTATTACCACTTTGGGTTTGATTTGAACTGACAGCCTAGGGAAGAAATGCTCCAGATTGTGTTTCTAAGCCCTCTCGGACACCTGTTCCCTTGTTCTTACTGGATATTCTTCCCTTCTCCACAACTGTGGGGATACAGATGCATCTGCTACAGATGTTAACGGATACAGATACCCTAACTGGGAAGAGGATGAAGACTTGTCCCCCTCTTTACAGGTTGTCAATGAGCAGAGCGTTCTAGTTTTGGAGTCTGAGGGGATCGTTGCTTTGATTTGTCCCAGCAGGAGCTAATGCAAACAGACTTGGATCAGCAGTCTTAATGATTATACCTGTATAATAACTTGAAACTCAACAAAAGCCACTGCTTTGTCAAAAAGACCTGATAAGAGAGGTTTGAGTTGAAGCTTATTTATTTATTTATTTTTACATTAAACTTGTGTTAAACTTGTTTTGAGGTAAGGTAAATGTAGATTATGTTACCTTGAACAAGAATTCTTGCCTCGAGTTCTGTGGGTTATGGAAACTTTCATAAACTGACTGCAGTAACCAGCATGCAAACCTTTTGTTTTGGTTAGAATTGAGTTCGTATTTCGTGGAGCTTGCTTTTCAAAAGACTGTGATAATACCAAGCATATGGCATAAAGCACTACAGCTAATGATTAAAAAAAAGTGCCATAACAGGTTTCTGTTCCTGACTGGTGTTTCAATTACGGAAATGATCCAGTTAAATAAGAAACTTCCCACGCTCTGGCATTTGACTTAATTGGTGATATGCCCCACACTGGGGGGAGTGAATGCAGAGTGGGTAAGGAATTTAGCTTGCATATTTAGCACTGGATACAGTCTACTTTTGTTTGTGATACAGAGAACCTGATGACTTTAAGCAAACTAAAACCTATTTCAGTTATAGGTAGATGGTTGCAAAAGGAGGGGAGCCTAATGCAACCAAAAAACCAGTGGTGTCCTGGACAGAATTGCCAGGTGTGGCCTGGTTTACTTGCCAAAACCCAGGGATTAGCACGACAAGTTTCAATAGATCTCAGGCTATCTTTTCATAACTAGTAGAAGTATGTCACAGTAAGGACACCTCGTAAAACACTGCAAATTAACTTTGTGGCATTTCACAGTAATATCAGTGAAAAAAATTGGAGCTGTCTTTAAAATAGTACTTTTTTAAACGACTGCAGTGAAACTGGTGGTTTCTCCTGGCCTTTCTGCTCATGATGCTTCATTCATAGGTCTGTGTCAGGAGCTGCCTTGTTTGAGAATATCTGTTATTCCCCATACAACAAAGTTATTCTGAAAAAGTCAGTATAACACACTTTAATATGTGGATTATGTTACAAGTAAAATGCTCTTAGCTTCAGCAGGGTCCTAACTGTGCTTTTATGTCCTGAAATACCTGAGCAATGACTGACAGCCCTCTATTTTGGAAAGGTGGAGAGTGAGAACGGGGGCCGACAGGTAGCCGCTGCCTCTCTGCAGAATGTCTGAGCAAGTGAGCTTGTGCCAGGAGAAGCGCTTGAGCTCTCTGTTCCTCCAGCTAGCTCTCGGTGATCTGCGAACCCTGGGTGGCAGTAGGCTGCTCCTGTGTCCACAGGCTCTGTCCTTCCCCCTTCATCAGAGGAGAGAAACTTTTTCAAAAGATGGCTAAGAACTCACTCCCTGGTTTAACCCCATCCCCCAACAAAATGTTGAACTGGACTAACAAGGGAGGAAAAACCTAAATAACTCGACTAATTCCATTGGTAAACATCAAACATGTATTGCTGCAATCACTTGACCTGGATTTCTATAGTGTGCTCTTTGGGGGGGTTGCCAGATACCAGCATGTTAAATGGCCATTGGAATGGGAGTATCTACTCATCCTCTTTCACCTCATGAAAGGTGGAAGCTCAAGGCTTCCATCATCTGTGATTACAATTACATCATCTTCCACATCATCTGTGATTACAATTTTTCTTAGTTTTAATCCTTTAATTGGATTTTCTTAATCCAATTTTCCTTGGATTAAGGAGAGAGACGGCCTTGCCAGTTTTGAAGAATTTTCCAAGTTTTCTAGATTTCTATGTACATACAAATGCAGACTTCTCACCTATAGCTGGAGTCCCTAATTCTGTGACTGTCTTTTGCTTCAAAGTTGGGCGAAGCAGCCAACCATTTGACTTCAAATGGTGGAATGTTTTATTAATGAAATTATGATTTTCCTGCTACCCAGTATTTGCATAAATTTGCTGACAATATTGTTTCCATATTAAAAGCACAAAACTAAGCGATAACATAGTGTATCAGCCAGCCTTGAATACATGAGGAAGTCTTAAATAACAGCAAAAAAGCTGTTCAGAACTGAACTTCCCTGAAGCGTGCTGGTTCTTGGGAAAGATGTGTTTTGTGATCAGTCTGACTGGAAGCGTAACTTTTTTCCTAGCACAAGTCAGTGAGTGTAACGATGATGAGAAAACAGAATGGCTGGAGGAGCAGCTCACCTCATCTGCGTTCTTATTGCTGCTTTCTCCTCTCCCTGCCTATGTGCTGATTGGCAACTGTCATTTTTCCTTTTTCCCCAGCAATGACACTGGGTTTATGTGAGTGTGGACAAATCTCAGCTCACTGAGATTTGATCTGTTGTCTAAATCTGCTCGATAGGCTTTAGAGGACTTAGGTAATACACGTAATCACGTTGGTCTATTTGCGCTGCAGGAGAGGAACTGCAGAGGTGTAGAGCCGCAGCAGCTGTCCCTTACCTGGGAGTGTAAGGATTCACTTACCTGGGAGTGTGGCTGCCTGTGGCTGTTTGCTTGTTTAACCTGCAAGTTGCATTTCCAGCATTTATACCTAACTTTGGCTCTCTTTTTGTGAACAGTGCTTCTAAGTGTTAAGGGTACCACTGGAAAATACTTTAGGCAAAAATGTTACCTGTGCTTTGTTCAAAAGGTGTAATAAATAATTTTTTTAGTAAAAACTAATTCCTAGACAAAGACATACTGACTGTGTGTATGAAAATAATGCTTTCGAAAGGTACTCCTGTAGGACAGTTCCTTTGAACCCAAGACTGGTGTTAATGTAACCGATTCACAGCTTGTTTTGAAACTCCGATGGTCTTTATTCAGTAGATAGTTGCTCCTTCATATTTAGTGAATGACTTAATTTCTTCAAACCCTTGTCCAAAGTGCCTCTGTAGTCAATTTTTGTATGTTGGTAAAAATCTCTTTCCCTAAAAGCTGAAGTCTTTATTTAGTAAAATGTAATGGTTTTTTGTATCTACATGTTATAAATCTGAGCAAATAATCTAAGCGTTTATCACATAAACTGCTGAGAACTTTAGTAAGTGCCTTACTACTATTTTCTTTTTTAAAGATTAATTTTATTTTATAACATTTTTCAGCACAAATAATACAAATAATTGTAGAAATACTGCGGTTTTACAGTGGAAAAATAAGTCAATTGATGCACAAGAGAGGTTAAAGTTTTTTGGGTTTTGTTTGGGGTTTTGTTTTTTAAATAATTAGAAGGACCTGTGTTTCACGGGTATATCCAGAGTAGTTCATTATAGTGGTTACTACAGCTCATGTAGGACTAGCGCACAGAATTTGGTTTGTCCGTTAACTAAGTAACAAATAGCACTAAGTAACAAATAGCACAATGCGGTATGGTTTTGTGCTGAACAATATTTTACCTTTAACAGATTATCAGCTAAGAAATTGGGAACTGCCTAGTGACCATCTATGTGAATCTCTTTCAGGCACCTTTTTGGGCATACATCCTGGGTGCATTAGGACTTTTTATCTACCAGTCTCTGGATGCCATTGATGGGAAGCAAGCCAGAAGAACAAACAGTAGTTCTCCTCTAGGAGAACTCTTTGATCATGGTTGCGACTCTATTTCCACAGGTAGCCTTAACCTACTGTTACCCATCCTAGTTTTTAAAACGTTACCTGTTTTCAAGAGGAGCTGATTAATCACAGACTTGTTGAAGTTGGAAAGGACCTCTGGAAATCATCTAGTCCAACCCCCTACTCAGACCAGGGTCAGCATGTTCCCTTCTTTTAGGATAACTTCACCATCTCCTGGTCACTGCAGCCAAGGCTGCCCCTGACCTTTGCATCCCTCACCAGTATCAGGGAGGATATTTCAGAAGTAGCTTTGGCAGATGTTGGGATAACATGCGTTCTGCTCTTACTGTGAATCTTCATATATAGTGTTCTTTGAACGAGCTAGGTGGTGAACAAAGAATTCTGTAAGAGCATGCTTAGAGATTTTTTACTATACATAGCCTGTGTTTTCCAGCAGGGTACAGGTGATGTCTAATAAAGGATTTTAAGGACCTAAAAGACTGATGCTGGCATGTGTAACTAAGGATTCTGCTTTAGGAGTGAGGTGCCAAAATATCAGTTTGGTAATAGGGCATCTAGCCTGGCACTTAGGAGAAGGATAATTTATATTCCTTAGAAGAATGAGTTTAAAAAAAAGTTTATTTGGAGTCCTTAAAAAGTAAGCCTTGCTCAGTTTTACTTTCCGTAACTTAGTTGCTGTTGGTGGCAATGCCTGTACTTCTATAAAAGCTTAATGACTGAAACATTTGCCCTGGGAGTCGGTGTGTTCTTTATGCCTCACTTCCCAGAGAAGTGCCACTACCAGTCTCTCTGAGCTGGGCCCTTCAGGTGAAGCTGTCAGTGTCACAAAGAACACCAGATGACAAGGCCAGAAGAAGGGAGAACCACCACTGTAAGCTAGAAGGTGAGGCCCTCGCTTGGAAGAAAAGGAGTCCTGTGTTTTGGTCTCTCCTGCCAGGACTGTCCCTGAGGTTAGCTACTCAGCAAAGTATCAGTCGTATCATTACTTTGTTATAGTGATGTAAAATGCCTTGTGATTTTTTAATTTCTCTTAACTGCAAGCAAAGAGGGTATATGACTAACATGTTCATTTCTGCTTTTCAGTTTTTGTTGTCCTTGGATCCTGCATAGCAATCCGACTAGGAACAAATCCTGACTGGTTGTTTTTCTGTTGTTTTGTGGGACTGTTCATGTTCTATTCTGCTCACTGGCAGACATATGTATCAGGCATACTAAGGTTTGGAAAGTAAGTAGGTATCTTTAGAAGTGCATGTGGCTTAATGTCTGAGACTGCTAGCTACTTGATTTCCATTTCTTCTTGTGTTTTTCCATGCTCTCTCTTCCTCTCGCCTTCCTCCTCATCTCCCTTCTACCCTAGCAGACTTGTGTTTTACCTGGCAAGAACTTTAAAAGTCTGCATAATATTGAGCAGAGGGCTTGTTCTTTTAGCAGCTGATTTTAGCTATATATGCTTTGTTTGCATGCGTTTTGCTCTTTTGTCTGCAGATTTGTTCACGGAACTTATACAAGCACCATGCAGGCTCAGGCCAGAGGTCTTGCCTGCAGCATAAACAAGTGCTCTGTGTAGGAGTAGGGACAGAGCAAGCATCTACAGTACCTCCCTTTGTAACCTCCCAGCCACAGAACCGTTTCAGCCCAGGGGACTCAGACCCACATGCATTTTGAGAGAAATTCCCATGCTAATGGGTTTCTCTTCCATAGACATCTTCAGTCTTCCTTCGAACAAACTCTGTGCATCCATTGCATCCTTTGTCAAGGAGTTCCACAGAGCTATGGCAGTGCTTGAAGAATTACCCCAGGTTTACTTGGGGGTTTTGCTTTTAATCTGGCTCATACTGGTTTTGATGTCCTTTAGGTTTTGTGTTTGGTCACAATTCTAGCGATTGCTGTGATGCTGTTCATGACTTGGTAGAAGCTTCATCTGTTCTCACTACAGTGTGGGAGGAGAGTCATGACATTCATGTGGAAGATAACAATTTCAATTTAACTCCTAACAGTGTGGGGATTGCGGCACCCTCCCGCAGCTAGCCATGGCCTTTTGCTGGTTTTAAACAATGAGCTGCACTTCAGTAATGATTTCTGAAAAGAGGAAAGGATCAGAGACTTCTGTAGCAGCAAAACTGGAAATATGTGATAGATGAAGGCTGTCCTTCTGATAATCCTAGTCGATTGTTAAGTCACCTGTTTATAGTCCTACTTAGCTCTGACCTTAGCAAATCTGAGTGTCACTGAGCACACAGGCTAGTGATCAGCTATCCTTGCATACTGTTTGATGTCTGTATCAAAAGAAAGCTGTCTCTGTGGTAATGCTAAGAGCTCTTTTTATTCACTGCTAATGCATTTTACCACACAAACTATAACTCTTCTACCTGCCTACCCATCCTACTTTTTTAAAGGACATTTTGTGCTGTAAACAAAAATAGATGCTTTAGAGTGATGGCTGAAATAGGATAATTTCCATACCTGACAGTGGACTACGATGAAGGGAGATGGACTGTGTCACGAGCTCTGGGATTTTGCATAAATGATTACTTTTCTGTGCCTTTTGTTCTTGCATAAAATGTGAGAATTTCCCCTATATCAGGAAGGCACCGAGGCTCCCATGCCACGTAAAACTTCTTCGTTAAAAACTTAATGGCTTCTATGTAAATATAGTGATAGTGCATAGTACAAGCAGTTCGGAATGGCCTGGTGTTTGGCCATGCTTACTGTTTGAAGTTAGACACAACTTTTCTCCAAGATAACTTATTTCTGTTTAGTGAGAACAGGTCAGAGTTGTTTCAAGGCTCGCAATTTTATTTCCCTTAAGCATAGAGGTGAGAGACTAAATGAAGGCAAGAGTATACTGCTCTAAATATGATAATAACATGGATGGAAGATTTCACTGATGCCATTCCTAAATTAGAGGCACTTGATTTTAGAAGTCAAATGACAGATGAGAGAGTCCTAGCACTGATGGCCAGGAAGGATCAGAGCAGCTGGGTACTGTGCTACTGTCAGGTTATGTAGAATACCACACAGTGTCTGATTAAAATCTTTGGACTCTTATTTGGGCGGTGTTGCAACCAACTGTCTGAGCCTCTGTAAAATTAAGTACTAAACACATGTAATTACTCAACTTCAAGTTCAAGCCTCCTCCTGCCACCAACAACAGCAAATGCAGTACAGCTTAGGAATCTAGGTTTTAATAGTACAGAGCACAAACTCTGAACACTTGCACTTGTATATGGATGCTTTTGCATGACGTAACCAACAAGGTCAGTGTGCAGCTACAGCAATGACTGGGCAGATGCCACATTTCACCCCTGGTAGAGAGGGAAAAGCCCACTCCCAGCAGCGCTGTCCTGTTTCCCCCCTGCACAGACTCTGTCACTTGACTTCAAGCCAATTCATGAAACGGGCAGAAGATTAAAAACCTACACAAGGCTAGCAAGCTGAACTGGTTCACCTTACAGCCCGATGAGCACAACAGCTAGTGCAAGCGAGGGAACGCAATGGCGTAGGAAGGAGAGGCCTAACCCATTCCAATGGCTTTGGACAGTGACGAGCACCTCAGCATATTGTCTAGTTGCAGCTTAAACTTTGGCTCTTCTAAGACTAAGGGTAGGAAGCTAGTGATGAAATTTAGCACATTTTATCACTATCTGATGAAAGAAGAGAGTTTTATGTTACTGTAATTATCAAGATCAGATAAATGTTTTCCATTAGCCAAGAGTTGAGTCCTATCTCCCTTTAAAAATACAGTTTCCTGTGCAAACAGTTCACATGCTGAGCAAGTAATGATACATGTTGACTTTGGTCATAGTACCTTAAAACAGCAAATTTATTCAAACTGCTTAAGGAAATGTTGTATTTAAAACATCCATTGTCACTGTTTGCTGGTAACTTCAGTAGAAAGATCAGGTACCTGTCTCAAAACCTTTGGTAGCATAAACAGTACCTTAGATATGCACTTATTTTTTTTTTAATTTATTTTAAAGCTTTATTGAAAATACCGATTCTGTCTCTTGAGCTTCTTCTTAACTTTTTTTATATATTCAGGTCTTCTCAAAACATTTCATCAATCAAATACAGAAAGAAAAGAGTTTGGCTATCTTGTCTGAGAACAAAAAAGGTGGAATACAGAGCCTGGACTTGAGGGGGCATGCAAGGCCACCTATTTTAAAAATGTTTTTATGGAAAAAAGCAAGATATCAATTGTATATCCTCTGAAACAGGGCAGATGCTTAGCTATCCGCTGACTCAGTCCTCAAAATACTGCCCTTACGTGTTGCAGGCTGTATCTGTCAAGTTTTCATGATATGATAGTTTAAAGAAATCCCTTCTGTTGTCCCAGCCTGCAGGGTCCATACTTTTATAAGATATGCTTTTAATGGAAATGTTTGATTTCATTTACTGTGAGCTTGCTTTAAACTTTGATTTGATGCTTACACAGCAACAACTCTGTAAATTTATACAAAATTCTCCAATAGTGAACAATGTATTCATTAAAGATATTCCCCCTATTACAATTATATGTAGCTTGCTCTAGATAAGTGAGTATTGGTTTAATTTTATATCTTAACCAAAGATGTGTGCCTCCATATAGAGTATCTTTCTCAGTCAAGGAAAATCATATTCTGTATACATTGATGTAATCTGAAGTACTTTTAAGGTGCTAATTTAAAGTCACTGTCTTTTGATTTTTTTCCCCCATGCCTGCCTTACACCTACAGCAAAAAGACCTTTCTAAAGGTCCTAAAGGTAACTAAATCTCCTTTTTTTTTCCTTCATAGAGTTGATGTAACTGAAGTTCAGATAGCCATAACAATGCTGCTCTTGATATCTGCATATGGTGGAACAGCAGTATGGGACTATAAGGTAAGTGTATTAAGTATTCAGAGTTCCTGTTGAGTATTCAGTTCCTGTTAAGTGTTCACAGTTCCTATGGTATTTGAAGCTATCTTGTGCAAGTACCATCAACACCTACTAGTTGTCTAATGTTCTGTTTCAGCTTATTGCACAAATGTAGGTTATTTTTATGTTGTGGCTAACTTAGATATAATGGTGTGACTTCCTATGCACAAATTTAGAGCTACATAGAGGAAAAAAGACCCCATCTGCCACATACAAACTTCTGATCTGGAACTAATACTCTGCAGATACTTAAGCTTTAACAAACAGTTTTGTTCTAGTTTTATTTCTTTTGTATATTTTATTGTAAGACATACATTTCTGTCCAGTTAAATGATTTATAGGATACTTTATTTTAAAATTTAAAGAGTAAATGCTTTCAACTAACAAAACCATGGGATGAAGTTAGGGGGTTTTTGGTTAAGTAATCCATATTTATGTGCCAATGGAGATGTACTGATTTTTAACAGTTATGTCAGAACCAACATAAATGTAAATATCTATATTTAAAGAATTGTTTTCTGTCCAAAAGCATTTCCCTGTCTCTGGCTTTTATTCTGATCTTTAAAGATGCACTTGAGTGGACGGGATCAAAAGTATATTAGACTAACATCTTCATCCTTTCTAGGGTCTTTACTCAGAAATGTATAGTACTGCTTGGTTACAGCACATGGAAGAGCTGAGACCCTTCCATGCTATTGATAACCAATGCAAATTAATCTAAATATAAACCATCAAGTAATTCAAATTAATCCACGAGTTTACTCAGCAATGAAGAAATGTTTAGCTAAACTTTGTTTCCTTTCCCCATCCTGCAAGATGGTTTTGTTCTATTTTCCAACAGCTTATTTTCATGTTGGAAAATAAAGTAGGTGCATTAGACTTTAATTATGATTGATTTTTCTTCAGTATGAAAATCTGTGGTAGTTATGCTGTATCTCAAAACAATCTATATTCAAAAATATAGTCAATGGTTTCAATTTATTACTACTTCTTTTTTTTAAATCCTCTGCTGCCCTTTGGAAGTTTCCTTGAAACTGCAATTGATTCTGAAAGGTAACTGTTTAATTAAAATTTGTATCTGGAGACTATTCTAAATGCAAAGATACAGCATACAAACAACATGTACCAAAACACAAAGCAGGCAGATGGTGTTTGTGTTTCCTGTGGTTCAGTATTGTGTTACCCGGTGAAATAGGGTACTGTTTCTTCACAATAGGAACTATCCTTCTGCCCCCTCCCATGCCTTGGTAATGCAGTAATCTGTGTCAAGTTTTTGCTTATGTAGTAAAAATATTTGAAGAACATCGTAAGGAAAAACACAGTAGGATTTAGCTGAATTTCAAGACAAGAACTTAAGTACTCAAAAGTCAAGTTTAAACATTACAAAAGAAATTCATCATCTCCTTACTAAGGAAACAAATTCCAAACACTGTCCTCCTGAGCTTGTTCCTGGAAAAGTGAGAGTTCAAATAAAACAATTGTTCAGTAGGTATCAGTGGCTTTTTAAATCACCTTTTAAAAAAGGTGTTATCCTTAACTTTTAATATCTTTCTTTTGTTTTTCCTGCTAAGGTCCCTTTGGTGGGCTTAGAACTGAAGTTCTTTGCAGTTTTTGGCATACTGTGTGGAACAGCACTTTCTTTTTTCAATTACTTCCGTGTCATCTTTGGTGGAGGGGTTGGAAAGAATGGATCTACAATAGCAGTAAGTTGCTTTAAAAATCTGAACGAGGTTTGAATAACTTATGCCCATAATTGATTGCATTTCAGATAATCATAAGGATTTAATCTGTTTAAGCAGAAAGGCATACGAGTGTTGGATGGCTAAAGCAAAGACTTCATTGTCAACCTTCTCTCCACCTGTTACTGGATTTCTTCTGTCACAGGAACCAGCAATGAATTTTCTTACAAAATTGATTAGTGGTTACCGCAAAGGATACTAATAGCATTGGCATAATGCTAATGGACTTTCCTGAGTCTTTACAACTCTGGTTTTGTTTAGTGGGATTTGCAATACATATAAAATCTGGACCTTTCTATGTGACTGAAGCCCAAGACAAATTTTCTGTCCATTTGTATTTCAGGGAACAAGTGTTCTTTCACCAGGCCTGCACATTGGACTACTTATCACACTGGCCATTATGATCTATAAAAAGTCTACAACTCAGCTGTTTGAAAAACATTCTTGCCTGTATGTCTTGACATTTGGATTTGTGAATGCTAAAATCTCTCAGAAGTTGGTGGTAAGGAATCTTGTTTCAGTCCTAAACCTCCTAAAACTAAACTGGTTCTTGGCTTAACGCTTGCTGGATCAGTGGGCACTGCACATTTTCCCATTCTGCTCTGCCACCGATTAGCAGTTTCATTATGACCAAGACACTGAACTAGACTCAGGCTCCTACAGAGAGATTATATATAACACTGATGCAAACACATACTTATTGTTGAATGTATTGGTTAGAACTTTCAGTTTTGTTTAACTTACTCCTAGAAATACACTGTCTGTCTTTAACATCATAATGGTGGTCCCTCAAGCCTTACTAACAGTGCTGTGACTTCTGATTTGATTATCTGAAATAGGAATTTACTTTAATCATTAAAATGAAGAGATAAACTTCTCTATCTTTCTCTTTTGTAATTAAAAACCTCATCACTGGATTAAAAAAAAATAAAATCTGCCTTACTACATATTTGCTAACAACAGTAGTCCAGCCAGCTGATTCCCTCCCACACCCCGGCATGACATTTTTCAAACACTAGAAAACAGATATTCTACAGACTTCCTTGCTAAACAGGAGTTCACCTAGTGAGCTACTAACTTGGTTCAAGAGAGAGAATGCTGATAAGAAGACTGAGCCTTAAGATTGAACTTGAGGCAGTTCATCTATTCTGTCAAACACCTTGGCTCCCTTCCTCGTTCAGAGGACCCCTGGGTCCTCGTAACCAGCAGTCATCACTGTATGTATGTCAGCTCACTCACTGGCACTTCTGAGCAAACCATGTCTGCGTTGACGCTTTAAACCATGTCTGCCTTGACGCTTTATGTGTAGCTTTGAAGATAGCCTGCTCCAGAGGAAAATCTGTAAAGGTAGTGGGGAAAGGATTTCGTGGGTTTACCTCTCACAGTTTTCTGATACTATTTCAGGAGGCCTTGTCCTTCAGGCACTCTGGAGCAAGGAAACTGCAGTAAAAACTGTAGGCATACACCAGTGGCATATCTCAGCATATCAAACAAGGATACAAACTTCAAAAGAACAAAACAGGTTAAAAAAAAAAAAAAACACCTACACAAGGCGTGACCATGTATGAGGCCCAGTGGAGACATGCGCCAAGGTCTGTGCAGTTTGTGTGGATGTGCCAGAGCTGCTCTGTGGGCACTGACCCTGCGTACCTGTTGCACATCATGCAGATGTGAGCCAGGAACTGCTCCCTGCAGCAGATCCCTTTTGCAGGAGAGATGCATCCTTAGCTGGCTTAGAGTGGAAGCCTTTGTCAGCTCTCCTCTGGATGTAAGCCTTTGTTGTTTGTCCTGTCTTTAGACTGGGACACTCACAGGCTTTTTTGTGAATTTTGCTGCTCAGCATAGAGTTGAACAGTATTTATGTTATGCTAAGAGACCACTTTGTTCACAGGAACCTCTCAGTACTTTAATCATAATTGCCAGGTATCCACAAGCAAGGAAGCAAGGAATGACAGAGTGATTTCTTATGGCAAACTTGGTACCTAGTCTACTTTCCTTCTGCCATTTTTGAGCTTCCTGGTATGGACTCTTCATACGTCCTTTATTAGGTCTCCAACTTCTTACAAAAAAAACTCTTCTGCCTCACAATTAAAGGTGAGCTTAAGTTGTCTCTGAGAATGCTAAATATGGAAGGATGAAGGTGTGGGGGGAATAGACTCCCTCCCTCTGCCCCCAGTAATCTCCTCTTGGTCATTCTGTAAAGCGTCTCTGTGCATACATCACTGTCTCTACTAAACAGTGAAAACAAGTCTTGTCACCTAAGCAAAAGCCTAGTTTCTAGTTAGCTTTTGGCTAAGTAAAGCCAAAATTTTCAAGTTAGACTTGAAAACAACATTTCAAGTGAATAGTATTAATTTTCAGTAATACACTTGCATAGTCTTACCCTTCAAATACAGCACTGAAAAAATAGAGTAGGTAACCCTTGCAAATAGCTAAAATGCACTGATATGTATGTAACTTACAAAAGAACATTGAAGGACATGTATGCATTTCCTATATAATAAAGTCAACGAATACCCACTGATAACTGAAATAGCTGCTGTCACTGATTTAAGTGCTATATATTGATTGAATAACCGGGAAAGAGGTTACTTTATCCTTGGGAAAGAAACTGTCAGGGAGCAGCAGGCCCTGAAGCATTTGCGAAGCCCTTGGCCTGCCTGCTGATTGCTTCCTAAGAACTGTGGACAGCAGGTTGTTGCTGGGCATGGATATCATGCTGGTTTTCTGGCAGTTACACTGATCTTGCAGTCATGCATTTTTGTGTCTCTTTTTTCTTTTTTTTTTTTAACATAGGTGGCTCACATGACAAAAAGTGAAATCTGTCTTCAGGACACTGCATTTATTGGGCCAGGACTTCTGTTTTTGGACCAGTACTTCAACAGTTTCATTGATGAATATATTGTTCTGTGGATAGCATTGGTAAGCATTTTGTTTTATACTTTTCATTTGGTGCATACTTAAAGGAATGGATGGAGAACTGCCCCTGTCATTCTGCTCTGCCATTTCTGACTTGCTCAGATTTCAGCTATCACTGCTGGAGGGAGTGCCAGGATACCATGTAAACATGTATTTTGGGAGCTGACTGCCTTTCTTTCCTTGGAACAGAGATGTGAAAGTAAATTTACAGATCTCTCTTGTAATTACGCTTTAGTTCAGGTGGCTTGTTTAAAGCTATTCTGCGAACTGCAGACTAACCTTTGTTTATCAGACTTCGTGTTTAGTGCTGTTTATTTTTTGGGTTTCGGGGTTTGTGGGTTTTTTTCTGAACAGGACCACTCTATTTTAACATATCTATATGTTAAAATGCTTGTTAAACTTGTCACTTGGATAGATTCTGATTAAAGTATAGCTGAATTTATAGTAGGGACAATTTTAAAAATACTTGTGTTTTTTTTTTCTTTTAACCTGTTCTGTTTTGTTCTTTTGAAGTTCGTATCCTTGTTTGATATGCTGAGATATGCCACTGGTGTATGCCTACAGATTGCTGCTCATCTTCATATACATGTCTTCAGAATTTCATCTCATCAAGCTCCTGAACAGGTTCAAAATCATAATGACTGATTAAATAGGTCAAGGACAAGAGGAGAAGCAGTTAGGGGAATGCTGAATGAAGCAGCCTCTCTTTTTTGGGGAAGACAGATTAAGCTTTTCAAGCAAACAGTTTTATGAGAAAGCTCACTCTATCCCAGATATTACCAGATGTTAGAATTACAAAATAAATACAAATCAATACTTTTGAATCAGGATGTATTCCCCCGTGTTCTAGACATCGCAGCTGTTATTTCATACCATGAATATCACACTTGAAACTTCTGCCATTTCCTGTTAGGTTACCTTAATTCTGTACTTCTGGTCTGGTGAATGTAGACTGCAAACCAAGGTGCTACCAACCAGAATGTGAAGAGGAATTTCATTTTTCCCTAAACCAAGTGACTAATCTAGCATTAGTTTCTAAAGTCTTCTTGAAACTGCTGTGAATTGGTAGTCAGAGGTATCAATGAATACAGTATTGCATTATTAAGACTGGTAAAATGAGGCATCCATGAGGGAAAACTACTCGTTAATCTCTGTTCTGGTATTTCTAAAGAACAAGCTACTGGCTCAGTAGGATGAAGGAAGTATAGCTCAGGAAAATTTTCTTCTATTTCAGAATACTGTTATGAGTGCCTTGAGGATTCATGCATTCTCTAGTATCTAAGTACATAAACTACTGTTACTAAATACAATTGTAGTTTGCATTTTCTTTCAAGGTCGTTTCTGGTTTTGTGGTCATAACAAGGTTTGCCTCATTGTACTCCATCATTATCTAGACTATAGGTAGTTGTGTACTTAGAGGACACTAACTTTACCTATCCTAACTTGTATCTGTAAACTGCACAAGTGAATGACAAAGCTCTTTGATAAACTTAAATGACTCTGACTGACTGTGACAATGCAACCCACCCATATGTAATTCCCTCTGAACTATGTTTGCTATCGCTGTGTTCATCTACCTTATAATCTATCTGACTTGTCTTGTAGCTATCACTGTACTTTATCCAAACAAACAGAACTAAACCCTAATGTGTAGTAAAACTCTCCAAAACAGAAAGTCAGGCCCACTATCAGCCTTTCTCTTTCTTTAAGAACAGACCCACTGGCTAACATAATGTGCCTAACTGAAGGGCTGCTGTTGTCATTAGAGAAAAGCTGAATGAAAGTAGCTTATTATCTGTATGAGCAAATCATGACTTGCACACAAACTCTATAAGCTCAAGCTCCTTTAAATAGGTTCTATTTCAATATGATTTTTGTAAAAAGCTGTCGAATGTAACTGTCTGTTACCCCTTTCAGTTGCTGATACGTAGCTGAGCTGTGAGTTCATAAAGTCCTTCCTGAACTGCACAAAAAGAATGCTATGGTTTGTTTTAAAAATATTACCACTGCAGCTTCCTAGCTGCACATTAATTCAAAAAGATTTCCTGAGGTGTTCAAAGAACTTTAAAAGTGGTGTGTTTTCTGCTAAATTTTGGGGGGAGAAAATGCTATCATCTACACACTCCTGCCTAAGAAGGATATACTGATACACTTGAGGGATAACCATAACTAGGACTAGCACTCTAAGTGACTAATATAAATTCCAAATGAATCCTACTACTCCTGTTTGATGCTGGGAAAGACACAGCATCTACACGCAAACAGCCTGAACCCAGGCCATGGGCAAATAGAAGAAAAGATGGTAAAGACCATTTCAGTTGTGTGAATACTATCAACAAATTAACCACCTGATGAAAAGACAGGCAACTTTTTTTAGAGTGAGAAGGACTGGTTCCCCAGAATGCTCAAAAATGTGTCATGTATAGTAGTAGGTGTAAGTAGTTTTAAGGATATGATTGATGTATGTGGATGATAGGAAACTAATGCAGAAATCAGAAAACGAGAAACATGAGGCAATACTAACAAATAAAACCAGAAACATGAGGCAATACTAACAAATAACCTAGTATTGCAGATAGGAAGCAAAAGCTGTTAACTGTATTTCATAGCATCATCTAATTATCCTTAGAGGGCTGAGACTCAAGCAGCATAGTTGCAAATTAGCATAGTTGCCTGTTACCCACCAGAGGTCCATATTGCCTCATACATCATTCTAGCAATGTAACTTCTGTGTTTGCTCCTTCCCTGAGTCCCTGCAGACGCAGAACAAAAAGAGCTCCATACCAGTTGCAACCTAATAGCTGAAGTTTCTGTACATTAGCCATCACTAATCTGGCTCCCAGAACTGGAGAACCATCATGAAATGACTTGATTCTGAACTAAAAATGCTAGTAAGCTGAGGAGAAGAATCTTTATGGACTGGTTTTGAAATACTTTGTTATGAAAACATCACATTTGTGCGTGTGGGTGTGTGGATGGTTTTTGTTCTAGCTACTATTGTATTAAATCTAAGCATTAAATATGTTAGGAGCTACCTAATTTGTAAAAGTGGATATTCAGACATAATGTTTTTCTGTAAAAACAGACTGCAGGCAAGCTGAGCCGACTGTTTAATTTATGCTGATTTACTGTAATGAGATACATGAAAGATAAATGCTTTATCCTTAAAACTTAGGCCTCCCTAAATTGCTAGTCATTTGGAATTGCAAAAAGTAATATTCCATCTCAAAGGCTTGTAATAACTTGTACTAAATAAATGAGCTAGATTACTTCCAGCAGTGGTTCTACAAGAACTATATACCCGAAAATGCATAATGTTTAATTATGCGTACTTGAGCAGATGTCATATAAAGCTGTGATACTCAGCTTATCATTCAACTAAAGAAACCTGCTTTTTGGACAGATTACAGCAGGTCATAAATCTTACTAGTACAAAGATATTACAATGCCTAGCCTAACAAAAGAGTTAACAAAATTTACTTTAATTTACCATAATACACATCATTAAACAATCTTACATGAGCTATGTCATACTCTGTGAATTTTTATAACTGTTGATATGTCAGCAGACTAAATGTTGAAACTATGAAAATCTTAAAGTCTGCAGTTTGTGAAAAATGCTTCTATCTGCACAATGTGCCTGAAGTTATTATGTAAAATCTGGGTAATTCATTTTTCATTAATTCTGCCCATTGTTACAATTTGCCATTATAAAAAGTGAAACCATTTAAACAGTCCAATGCTATTTAAAGTGAGTATTAAGTAGTTAAAGATTAGTTGGACAGACAGTAAATGGTTTGGGGTCCATACTGCCCCCCCAAGTACTAAATTTACTAATATAAATTCTTACAACATTATCAGACACAAGATTAGAACAATCCATGAAAGCGTTTAATAGGAACTTTAAAACATTTAAATCTTAACATACTTCTCTATGGCTAATGCCTATACTTGTATCATGTTACTTAGGTACAAGTTGTTTCTCCATTGAGCCATCAGAATAACATGGACTGAAGAGACTTGCGAACAGTTGCCATCTCCTGCTGTTGCTGTTACAAGAAAAGGAGATAATACTGAACAAATGCCATATCAATATGATTCCTTTGAGCTAATTAAATGAATGTCAAATGACTTTTTTTATGGAATGTTCTATTTTTGCATTTAACTAACTTCTTCATAGATCTGATACTTACGGTGTCCATCATGATCTTCTTCTGCAACATAGCCATTTCTTTGCGAAGTTCACTTTGTGCACCAGCTAGAAGATTTTCATTGCTCTTCTCCAGCTCTTCCATGCTCTGAAGTTAAGGATAATCTTAATTCAGAACTGTTCAATGTCAAAGGGTTAATTTAAAACAAACAAACCAACCAACCATTATTCAGACTACAGTTTAATTTTTACAGCAGCAGTGGTCACTGATAATTGATTAGTTTTGTCATGAACTTGACAGACAAATCATACAGGACTTTGTACTCCAGTCTACATTCCTGTTCAAACAATATAGACCCTGTGAAGGAAACGGTCCCCTCCACTCGGCATCTGTGAGGTCTCAGCTAGTTATCCTGCATTTCAATAAAGATGAGAGTTCTACAAGAAAAGATTAAACAGACATCTTTAGGGAATGATAGGGGTTTAATATTATGACAACTGTGGAGACTTGAAGTAAGGACTATAAAAACCATTAAACTTCCTTCTCTTTGCACACTTCTCCCCAAATAAGCCAAGTAAAGCTTGATGGTTATCCTCCCTTTTGTATATAGTTATGCCTAACTCTATGTCTGTAGTTGCTATTTTCCTTTACTTGTATTTAGTTTTGCTTACTTGAGGCTTGATTTCTACCTTTTGATCTTCTCGGAGGAGAAAAATCGAAGTAATACTTGACCTTCTGTTCAGTTTTTCATCTTTGATGAAGATGTTTTTGACATTTTGGAATGGTTATTATTTAGTAATGCCTCTGTAATATCCTCTGTCAATTTCAACTATCTTAAACTAAGAGTTGCTCTATTTCAGATTTATTTTTCAATGCTACCAGACTTGAAAAAAACCAAAACATATCATAACTAACTGAAATTTCAAAAAGGGACCAGTTAGGAAACGACTTGAACAGAAATTAAGGTTTGTCAGAAACTGACAGACTTGAATCCTCCCCCTGTACTACTATGTACTAGGGGCCATGCAGCTGGAAAGCAGCTTGGCAGAAAAGGACCTGGGGGTCCTGGTAGGCACCAAGTTGAACGTGAGCCAACAGTGTGCCATTGCAGCAAAGGCAGCTAATAGTATCCTGGGCTGCATTAGGAGGAGTGTGGCCAGCAGGTCGAGGGAGGTGATCTTTCCCCTCTACTCAGCACTGGTGAGGCCACACCTGGAGTGCTGGGCCCAGTTCCAGACTCCTCAGTACCAGAGAGACATGGACATCCTGGATAGAGCCCAATGAAGGGCCACAAAGATGATTAAGGGACAGGAGCATTTCTCTTATGAGGAAAGGCTGAGAGAGCTGGGACTGTTCAGCCTGGAGAAGGCTCAGGGGGGATCTTATCTATATAGATAAAAACCTGAAGGGGGGGTGTAAAGAAGATCAAGCCAGGCTTTTGAGGTGCCCCATCACAGGACAAGGGGCAGTGGGCACAAACTGAAAACACAGGAGGTTCCCTCTGAACTTTTTTACTGTGAGGGTGATTGAGCGCTGGCACAGGTTGCCTAGAGAGGCTGTGGAGTCTCCATCCTTAGAGATACTGAAAAGCCATCTGGACTGGAAAAGCAAGTCCTGGGTAACTGACTCAAGGTAGCCCCGCTGTACCACCTGCTGTCGGGACCAGACGACCTCCAGAGGTCCCTTCCAACCTCAGCCCTTCAGTGTCTCTGCATTCATTACAAAATCAATCATTTAGGGTACTTCCATTTTTCTCACAGTTTAGATTTCTAATACCTTACTTCTTAGAAAAATAGTGGGGGAAGGAAATTCTGGGAATAAAGTGTTTTGTTCTTAGTGTAAAATGACCGGGAAAAATGACTCTTTTTTTTTTTACCAAAAAGTCAAATTTTTGAGTAGTTGTACTCATAATCATTTTTTGTTTGCTGTCTAGTATGTTAGCTACTTTGTTAAAAAACAAAACAAAGCAAAACACACCACAGTTGATCAGTTTGAATCGTGTTTAAAATACATTATCTCTGTAAGCACTGTCCAAAAAAATGGTGTTTGCAGGGACTCCAAGCAAATGCAAAAATTATGCGTAAAGCAACAGGAAAGTTAAATGGGACTGATTACATAACCATCCAGCTGGGCCTGTTTTCACCATAAATCATTATTTCTGTCAGATTCTTCCTGTTGACATTTTAGTGAATGCTTGCCTTGAATACCAGGTTACAGAAAGGAAAACCCTTTCTAAGGAATGTTGCTTAGGAAGAGATGAAGGGAGTTCTAACTGGGCAACTTTAAGGGAATTACAGTTGGGTTTCTTTAAGGGTCACTTTCCGTGCATGAAGCAGCAACAGCTAGAAAGGTTAATGACAGAAAAAAATTGGTATCTAATTCTCATTAGGGGGATGCACCTGCCAGCAGTAATGAAAGCAGTAAATGGCAGCCCAAGATGTATTTTTAATAGATTGTTAAGTTTCACTTTTTTAAATACATACCAAAAATCTAGGGGAATAATTAAGACAAAATCCTCATGATTTAACTGACCTATATAACCTTTAAACTAGTACAAAACTGTGTTCTGTTTAGAAAGTATGCTCTCAGGGTTATGGTTAATATTTGAAACAGGTGAGCCAATCAGATCCCTGTGAGAACACATTTAACTAAATCATTTATTAAACAGATGCAATCTGTATGCATGTATAGAGAGAATAAGCCATGTTCTCAACAAATAAGGGAAAGATACTAACATGAATATTCATGCAAGGCTGTTATTTTCCTTAAATGAACCTCAAGTCTCTATATTTCATAAAGGTTGAACTAATACAGCTTTCTTAAGTGATGTGATGGGGATCAGCTGCCTTCTAAGAAGAAAATTTACTGTACCTTTAAGAATTGCTCATAGAGTTGCTTAATGGTTTTCAGTCTCTGACTTTGAACTATTCTTGCCTGTTGAAAAACTTTTTGTTGCTGACGAAACATATTCTGAAGCAGAAGAAAACAAAAGAATCACATTAGTTAACCAAAAGCACGTGGACAGCAACACTAAGGTCATTTGTCAAAATCAGAATTTCTGCCTTCAGTGGAAATTGGGTCATACAATGTAGATCTCTGCCTGGAGAGTTATCCTTGTTCTTACTAATGAACGGAAGACTGAAGTCTGGATTAAGTCCTGAGTCACCTCCTGAGGTCCCTTTCAACCTGAATTATCCCTACAAGATCCTATGAGGATTGCTATCCAATGCAGTTCTCGAGCGTATCCCAGGGAAATGTGCTGCCTAGGGAAAAGCAAAACTTGCAAATGTGCTTGGAGTACAGCAATATCATGTGACTACATTCCATTGTATAGCTCCTATCCCCTTTCAATCATCAAATTCTCATACATTTATTATATGCAGGCATATTTTTAAGTAATGCATGCTGAAAGACAACTACTTTCCTTTACTCATTTGTTCCCTTAGCCCAAAGACTATGGATGCACAGAATCAGCACACATCTATCTTCTCCATAAATGGTCTTGGCTTTTCTCAAGCCACATGCTGGCCTAGGGCATCACTTACTGCCATTTACACACTTGCAATAAAGTTTATAAATGCACCCCTCTTCACTTTGAAATAGATCCCAAAACGTAAACATTTACAGTTTGAGAGCCACCAAACTTGAATGAATTTTTTTAATTGAGGCAAACAATCGTATGTTTATTTAAACTACATAAAGTGTTTTTACATTTCTGCATTCTTCAGTGTCTAAACAACAGTACTCCCTCCTTGTGAAAATACTGTGAAACACATGCCACACTGGAAACCCACCGCTAGTTTTTCTTCCTGCTCCTCTGCTTTCTGCACATCTACATCCCATTGCTGAAATAAAGTGAGGAACTGCTGGGAGAACTCATGATTGAGCTTCTGCCTATAAAGAGACAGTAGCTATAAGTATGACAAAGGCTATGAAGAATTACAAGGGAAGCTGAGGTTCAGCACACACATGGAGTAGAATAAAAGGAGCTGGCACAGATAAAGAAACAGGTATTTTGACACCTGGCCCTAACTGAATACTGTATGTTTTGAAAAAGTGAATACCCCACTCCCCTCTCCCCCCCCACACCCCCCCCGGAGTGAATGTGGATTATATACATACAAGGAGACAGCACTCGTACACAAAACTCAGGTTAAAAAAAAAATTAAAACAACTTTTCTTCCTAACAATGTCAGGTTTTCTGAGATTTACTATGTTTTTCTAACCGAACTACAGATCTTGGCTTTAACACAAGAGGTTTATAATGAAAAAATGATTAGCTCATTATGCTCTAGTTTCTCTATGTAAACTTAAATTTTGTCAATGCACCAAGACAGATACAGATATTTCTGACTTTCAGTTTTTAGCTGTCTCATTTTTTCAATTTGCTCTACCTGTAGTATCAGATGTAGTAATTAAATATGCCTTAAGAGGTGAGAGGAATGTTGTGTAGGGTGAAAATTATTTACAACGTGAAAATGAAAATTATTTTCTTTCTTAACCAGAATGGTATAAAAACTTTACTGAACATTTTTCAGTTTTCAAGCAGAAACAGAAAATTCCAACTGAAGTGGAAAAAATAAAAACATTGGTTTAAAAGACAAAAATAACATCAAAGGTAATTTTCCATAAAGATAAAACAAAAGTAAAACCAGCTCTTTAAGGTACCTTGCTCTCAAAATGCCAAATCTTAAGTTTCTCCATTCAAAAGAGAAAGCATTACGCTAAACTATTACTGTCAATTTAACCACATGGACACAACTGCAGGCACCAGAAACGGAGGACCTGAGCAGGTATTTAACTAGTAGATACAACTACTTGCTATTTAACTGCAAGAAGATGGACCAGCTATCCATGCTGTGACACAAAAGGGAATTTGATTTCACAAGTTTGAAAAACAAGCATAAATGTTACCTTTGCTCCTGTTGTGTTTTCCAAACATGTTCAATCTTCTGGTTACTGGTTTTGAGTGAGGCTTTCGTATACATTTCTAATCTTTTCCTCTTAGCTAACAGAGCCTTGTTAATGTCAGCTAAAAATGAAAGAATATTTAGAAATTAAGCGTACCAAGATACATCGTGCCTTTTATTAAAAATGCTGATGAGTTACGCTTTGGAGAAGTGAACAAGGTGTGTTCTAATGGAAAGAAACTAATGTGATCTGTGTTCCGGGCTGCTGTGTTTAGTGTCCCTCCACCTGCTGTTGGCACTGGTGTGAGTGCTGCTTCCCGAAGCTCCCTATACACCCTAACCGACATCTGGCCTGTGGAATTGCAACTGCTCGTTGCCCAGCCCCACCAACTACTCTAGCATCTCCTTCGAGTCCCACCTCTCTCAGGGGCCAGACCAAATGGGACCTACCATGATGTGACTCAGCTTTAGCTTCTTTCATTCTGGGTATGGTGTCAGACTGGCTCTGAGCAGACACACACAGTGAACAGAAACTCCAGTGGTTTGAACTCAGAGTAGCTGCAGTGCTTCCATTATGTGGATTTAAATCAGTTCCTTACACACTGTCATCATATGTTCCCCTACTGATTATTATGGTCCAACATGCACTTCTAACACATCATCTATACAATAAGCACACATACATGCTTGAAACACTAGAAGCACTATCCAATCAGTTCACACTGCCTATCTTCAAACATTGTACCTGGACATCTCAGTCTATAAATTCTCCATTCAAAGCTAGAGATACCTTGCACAAACCTGACTTGAGTACAGACATTTTGCCCTTTTCTCTAGTATCTAATGATGATTTAGTCACACCATCAAAATCCTCATTAGTTTAGCTGCATGACTGCAGTGCCAACTCAGAGTTTCCAGACCTTCAAGGAATTTAGTTATGCTTGAAACTTTTTCTTTTTTTTAATAGAAAAAACACACATTTCAGAGTAATATTCAAATTACTCAGATTTCAAAAATAAAGGTAGTATGTGATTGTTATCACTGTGAACATTGAATGAGCGAATGACACTATTTTTCATAGTTCAGATAGACTTCGTAATTTTTAAAAAGTATTCAACTTAATATAAGTTAGTATGTTTGTTTCACTTTAATTTACATTTGGAGATTTAACAAACAAGTCACAGCTTAAGGTTAATACAGCAATTTCTTTTCCTTTGCACTGTAGATTTCAGGAAACATCTGTCAAACCGCTCTCTAATTTGCTGAGGCATCTGCCCCTGCTAATGCCAAACCTATTCTTTTTGAGCAGACAGCATCCTCTCTGATCCATTCATTTTCCTTCCTTCTGTCCTATTTTTGAGTCTTCAATAACAAGCAATCCTAGCTTTTTAACACTGAAATCCTCCTCCTATCTAGACTGCTAGATCTACAATAGCATTCTGATATGTACCTTAACAGCAAAAAGTCTTTAATTCATACATTAAGGAATTCCTTGAACTCCTCTTTCACCTCAAGATTTACATGCAAGTAATGACTGTGTACAGCATTTTGTTACACATACAACGAAAGTATTAAACAGCTATTGAGTATGTAATACGGGCATTAAGATGGTTTCCCTTCCTTCCACCGCTTTCTGATGCTTTGTTACACTGTGATGTGTTATTATAAATTCTTTACAAGTGATACGTGTTTTTTCTCTAACCAGTCAGCTTAGAATCTAAAACTCATCTGGAAATTTAACTATAAGTAAAGCCATCTGAGATCTGATTATGACTAAACTAAATCCAACTAGGTGACATGCATAAATCTCTCATCACTAGATGACTGGCATTACTTACCCTCATTCTGTAGCTCTTCTAGAAACTTGTACTCTTCTTCCCAACTGCTGAACTCTTCTCTTTTCTACTGATTCCCTGTTCTCTAGATTTCTGAAGGTACAGACTACTCTCTAGCTCATTCTGTATCACAACTACAATCTACTTCCAAAATTCCTTCTCTAGAATTAGAACTATTTGTTCTATTTAGCTGCTTATATTACTATTTACATGCTCATTTCTCATGAAGTCTTGCAATCCCCAGTCTCTTCTACCTCATTGTAACAACAAATTGAGTAAGAGCAACAGCTAACTCACATCGTCCCTTTTCTCTACAATATAATGGCTACCTCTTACACCTGATCTTAAAATTCCAATTTATAAAGCACTCGTACATCTTTCCCTTTTTCCTTTGTAATTACCTACACTAATACTTACATCTCACTTGATATGCAGTTATTCTCTTCTCTTCTTTCTCTTTGCTCTACTTACGTATAACATTTTTCTGAAAACTGGCTTTTTTCAGAAATGCTGAAAAATGCTACAGAGACATGGTCATTTCATGTAAATCTTGAAAGTTATTTTATGGTAAGGAGTCACTGCTAATTCTGCAACTTAAATATGAATTGTTTTTTAATTTATTAGAATGTAAACATACTTACCTCCAAATCTTTCCAGCATATTCTGCACTTCACCCCTACAAAATAGTGTTGAAAATTTTTATTTGCTCATTTTCTGACTTTAGAATAAGACTTGTTGTATATGCTTAAAACTAATTTTATTCATGTGCCTATTACTTGTAAGCAGTGACAGAGCTGCTACTGTCAGATAAAAAAATTGCTACAAGATAAAAAGTGACACTCTTTTTCTCGTCCTTCAAGAGGTCTCCTTTTTAGACTAATCTGCTGTTTTTTTAAAAAAATTTACTAGAATCTATTAACTTACTCCCTGGTAAAAAGGCAGTATTAGGCATTTAAAGGGTCCCGAGTGAGGGAGGACAGTAAATAAAATTGATCATTCCCTATACAAAAAGAAAACACAAAAGGTATTTGGAACATTAAATAAAAACAAGGCCATCACAGTTAGCATGACTAGCACAGTAAGAAAAATCCCAGACAAATAACATCAGGGTTGTTTTTACAACACCTTTAAGATGATAACACCAGTGTGTAAGGCAGTGGTACCATAACTGACAAGTCCAAAAAGGGACATGGTGGGCAAAGAAAATGTTTATCTTGTTTTTAGATCACTTTCTCTACAGGATATCACTTTCTTTTTTGAAGAGAAAAAAAAAAAAAATGGAAAAAAGTATCTTCAACTCAACAGCTATAATCTTGCTAAAAACTATGTCAACATACACTTTTTTATTACATTTACACTGCCCATAAATATTGAATTTCATAAGATTTATTTGTAAAAAGAATTTCTTTTTCATGCAATAGTTGGATCACTTAAAGTACTGTTAATATCTTCAAGCAACTAAGATCAGAGGGAAAAAAATTAATGAAATTATCAACACCTTTAGACAAAACTTAAACCATATTTTGAAAGAAACAAGAATTTTAAGAACTCACACAAATATATGAATTTTTAATAGATGTTCAAAAGTATCTACAGAGAAACTGCAGAATTACTCATTTTTAAATGTTACATTTTCTCTTTTTACCTACAACTACCATATCATGTCACCTGATTTTTGAATCAGATACTAAAAAAACCCCAAGCAAAACAAGCATAGTGAATAACTGAAATTGGTATCTATTTAAGACTTGCTTATTTTGGGGGGGGGGGGGGGGGGGGAGAAGAAATCCTAACCTTACCCCATATCATCTGGAACCACATGAGTAGTCACCAAAGGTCTTTTCTTTCCATGCTTGTCCATTACTGGTGTTTCACCTTAATACAAATTTCAAAACGATTCATAAAAATATCTTGTTTTGCGGGGGTCATTTGAGTTATTAAAAGTGTAATGACTTTCCTGTAATGCCACTTCTCTGAACATGTCTCATGGGTCTCAGTTCCCATCCGTAACTCATGCAGCTCCTAAAACTCTGAATCTGAAGTTGACAGATGGTGGTGAATTATTCTGCAAGGCTAGATTTGAGCTCGCACTGCCTTGAGTTCCTCTAGACTGGTCTCAACCAGTTTTAGTTTCTCTGTCCGCTACTACACAATCACACCCAACTCTCAATATAACAATCATCAGAAAGGTAAAAATAATCTAAAAATTGAAAAAGCCCAATCTGTAAGAATTTCATTTTACTGTAAAATAAGTACTGATATTGTGTACTCTGATCTTTAAAAAAGCAAAATCACAGACAGATATTTTTATTCTTTCCAAAAAATAAAAATCCTTGGCTGTCAGATTTCTATTGGGGGGGAAGGGGGAGGGAAGAAATGTAGACTGAACAAATGAAGAAGGGGAGACATTAAAGAGGAACAAACCCAGAGATAACTGCTGAAAGACAAAAATCCAGAAATGGAGTTACATCAAACTTTACAAAAAACTATCAAGTGATGAACGAGAACTGCATTTTTAAGCGAAGTCCACTTTTTTATGACACTCCCTCAAAATTAAAGAAGAATCCCTTGGTTGACTTATTTTCTTTTTTCCTCAGCTTTCTCTGCTTCTTCCTCTTTCTTTTCTTCAGTTCAGATTCTTCCTGAAGTAGTCTCAACCCTGCCAGCATTAAGACTCCAACTACCCTACCTGACTCAGCACTCCATACAAGCAAGCAGAGCTCTTCTTCTGTTGTATCCTGATCTCACAATGTTACATGCAGCCAGGTGATGGAAGGATATGGCATTAAAATAAGGTAACAAAATCATGTAAGAAAATCGTACTCTGTTAAAGACTCCACCTATAATTTTAAGACATAATAGTGCACTATACAGAGCTATTCTATTGTGTTCTCTTCTGTTACCAATCAAAATGATACAATAGGAGACTAGCTGTCACAAACATTATGAACCATGCTTGCTCAGACACTTGCTAACACACAAGTGTCTTCATTTCTATTCATAGTCAGAAATATTACAAACTTCATATTTTAAAAAAAAAAAAAAATATCATATAAGCACCTTCTCTAATATCTTCCTCTGATCCACTCAGCTCTTTTCTTTCCTCCTGAAAGTCATAGGCAGGTATGGCTTGATCTTCCTGTGCTGCTTTACCAGCTTTTCCTCCATGCTTTCTTCCCGATGGTGCCATAATGGGATCTTCTTCCTACTGAAATGGTATGTTGTATTTGTTTCATCACTTTCCCCACAATACTTTGAAGATAAATATGTTTTCATGCATACATTGACCTGTTATGGACACCCCTGTAACAGTCTCCACCGGTAAGGATATTCAAGCAGTCAAACCATTTTAGTTTTGAGCCAGGATTACTCATCAGTGTTTTTTAAGAACAGGATAAAAAAAAAAAAAAACAAAACAAAACAAAAAAAACCCAGGGCTAGTAGCTACACACTTGATTCTGCTGAAAAACAAGGAAGTAAATTATGCACTTTCTTAAGGTGCCTGCCTGCTCGGCTTCCATAATGTTTATTATGTATTTTGTCATATCCGGTACTGCATTCCAAAAAAGCTATGCCAATATTCTATTTTACAAAATACAGAGGTGCTAAACCATAAAGAACAATCTGATTCTACAAGCCATCCCACACAAGACAGACAAATACACACACACATATGACATTTTTAGAAATCCTGGGCAACTTTCACTTTATTATTTTTAGCTATTATGCCTCTGCATTCTGTAATGTAACAAATGCAGTTTCTGTATTTGTAAATGTTTTACAAATACACTGCCCTCTTAAAAAAACACTATTCATTACTTTAGTAATACTAATTTTTATATATTCTGTGTATTTTTATAAATATTCAAGGAGTAAAATATCTATTTAGAGGGAAAAGAGCATAGTTGTAAACATTAAATGCATGAATGACAAAATAAAATCACTTTTTCCTTAGCACTTTATCAACAGCAGAAATAATATACAAATACAATGGGAAATAACAAGCTGAGGATCCTTGCTGAAATATTTCTTCTCTTGTTATCGTTGTCTGATAGCAAGAGGTATGAAACATTTCAAGTTAAATGTCACATAACATATACTTTTAAAAATCTTTAAAAAATAACAGGATTACTTAGAAGACAGAAAGCATACAGAAAAAAAAAATCAGCTTTAATATCCTGTTTTCCAAACTGAGCAAGATGTGACTCAACAGTGGACAAACTTCTCATTCTAGATGCAATTCAACACAGCTAGAAAGATCAATAGGTTTTCCACAAGCCAGGGCAAAGATAGGTCTGAAAATTATGGTCACACACAGAAATTGAGAACTCCAGTAAAGATCTTTTGAATTTCCAGGACTGTGAAGTCTCCCCAGCATTAACAGCTGCTTCACACACCTGAGTTTCCCATTTCTGTTTTTTGAATTATTTCTCCGTAACTATGAAAAGATGGTTTTTAAACCACGTATTACATGGATATATACGTGATCACACGAAGCTATTAAGTAAGGAACATTACTTTTTAATACCCAGCTTTTTCTGTAGTTGATGCTTCTCTATATAGTACAAAGTGAAGATTTTTAGACCTTACAAGTTTCTTCTAAAAAAACCCCCAAAACCTCTTTAAATTATTAATTGGAAAATCAAAAGCTCTTGCATTTAAATCATCCTCAAATGAGACAAAATTTTCAAGACTCATTCTGCTTTTCAACTACTGCAGCTGTTGAAAACATGATTTAAGGAGGAAAGTACTGGTACAGCATCTGGCTGTGCATGTCTCAGTGCTGCCAAACAAAGCACTTCAACTTTAAACTGCAAGCACAAACAGGTATTTATTTACATATATTTTATCTCACATACAGGCACCTTTCTTTGTGCTGAAAATCAGTATACAAAACAGAACTCCCCAGTCCCTCCAGACACTGCAAAACAATCTTGCCACCTCGTGACCCTATACAGCCTTCACCCATTCTGTGTAGCTACCTGCTTTAGGTGAGTCAAGTATCATCAGTCCACAGTTGTGTATTTAACAACGATTTTACAAAGATGTGAAATAAACCAGTATTTGTGTGAATCTCCTATGTGGGGCTTTTCACTATGGGGGCCCACCCGTTTCTACCTCAGAGCAGCAAGGGAGACTTGGGCCCGCACCACACCACTGCCACAACAGGCTTCGAGGGGAAGCCACTGGGGTGTCAAAGGCTAAGGGGCACAGCAGTGTCCTAACCCTGTTCCTTACTCTCCGCCCAACCGCCTTCCATCCCTCTGTTCCTGCCTCTGCCCTGCGATGGGCTCTTCTCCGCCTCACCCCCACGCAGCGCCCACCACGGCCGCCGCCGCCGCCTCACACGGGGGGACCCACCAGCGGCGAGGAGAGAGGGCGCTTCACAACCTCCCGCAGGCGGGAGGGCGGGAACACTGCTTCGCCCCAAACCCCTCACTCCCGGCAGCACCAGAGCCTCTCGCAGCCCTCACACTCCCTCCAGCGCCCCCGCTCCTCTTCTAGGTGAGAGAGGCAGACGGAGGTGACGGGACGCGCTCCCGCCTCAGCAACTCCCACCCCCGGAGAAAAGGCGGGTAGCAGAGCGGACCGCACAAAGGGGAGAGGGCGCATGCGCAGTAGCACCACACCAGCCCGCCGCCAGGGGCCCTGAGGAGCGGTACCTGCGGTCCAGGCCAGGCACGTCGCGCCAATTCAGCATTAAATTCATTTAAACCTCAGCTACCTTAATCCATTTTGTTTTTTAATAGAAATGGCTTCAATTTCTCATTCGGACAACAAAAAGTCTGCAAAACAGGTTGTTACGGTGTATGTAGGCTAAGGTTTGAAGCCGAGGGAGGATTTTCCGTAAGTCAATGCAAACTGGCAATATTTCTCCAGTCAGATTAATTTTACAAACTATGTTTTATGTTTCAGATTTTTTTACTGTTTTCACAGGAGTTTCTGTCCTCACCTAGTTAAGGTGTTTCGCTCTTTATTTATGAAGACCAAACACAAAATCTAAATTAAAAAAAAAATCCAAGCACTATTTCACTTTTCAATCTTCTCATTAATCTCAACCATTTGAGACATTTTACTTAGTACTTCCTTAACTAAGTTTTAAGTTTTTACTGGGTCTGGCTGGGGTGGAGTTAACTGTCCTCACAGCACCCCGCATGGTGTTGCATTTTATACTGGTGACCAAAACAGCGCTGGTAACTCCTGTATTGCAGCGCTTTTACGTTTCCAGTTCCCTCCCTCATCCCACTGGCGGGAGTGAGCCAGTGGCTGGGCGAGAGCTTAGCTGCCACCACAATACTGTTCTCATATTATCTTGCTTCCCTTGCTTGCTTTTTTTCCAGGTACCATGCTCACAAATTTTAGCAGTGATTTTCAATGGATGCTTCTCAGTAAATTTATGCCACATCTGAAGTTAAACAAAATGCTATTACCTTACCCTCAGAACTGCTTAAACAAAAATAAATTGCAGTGACAGCTGAGCTACCTCTGCAAACTATTTATACATAACTTCAGCAGAAAAACTGCCTTAAAATTTCAACCAAGTTATTCCAACTATTTTGATTAGAACGCCAAATGTTAGTTTAAAAAAAAGATCCTAGTCAAACTGGAATGTATCTAATAATAGTTTGAAGTGTAAGAAGCTATCAAAGCTTTCTTGTATTCCTTGAAATGTCTCATTTTCTGCTAGTCTGAAGTACTGTAGATTTAAACTACTTATATTCTACATTTCAGCATAATATTTATTGTAGCATGAAATATAACCTTAATAATTAAAAGTGCTTGCATTTTTAGAATGCTCAAAAGTTTGATTCTACTTTGAGAATCCATTCATGCTTCAAATTAATATTAAATTATTACTATTGGAAGTTTTTTAAGGGAAAAATATGAACTTTTAACATAAGGATTTATACATATTAATGTCTAATTTATCAAATGGGTGAGTTTTGGTTTACTTTAAAACAGAAACAACAGACAAAACTTATCTCATTTTAGTTAATTTCAAAGCAAACCAAGTATCTTACAATACATATGCACATACATTTTGTACATCATCTGATTATAAAAATTAATGCTTTTTTGAATACTGCTAATACAATTAACTGAAGATACACCACCAAAAATTTCTGCTTGAAAAGATTCAGTATCCTTTCCCACATATAACCACGCTATTCTGACGTCTCCGCAAAATACAGGGCCAAACCCTGTTAAATTTAAAAACACCAAAGCTTCATATGTCAGTACAAATATTGTTTTCTGAAGTGAAACACTGCTCCCATACATTGCTACATTAAAACAGTTTGTTACCCATTCATATAGAGAGGCACTTTTGCTTTTATACTTACAGTGCTTGTAAAATACTATACCTTGATCATTTTCATTCGATTACAACCCTCTCTTTGTAATCAAGTCAAGAAATAACACTATTGTATTCTTTGGAATATAATACACCAGATATAAAATATCTTTCACATAACCATTAGTTGGTCTTTTACTGTGTATTTTTTTATTAGCATACATTTCTTCCAAATCCCAATTAACTACTACAAATAGGGGGATGAATTGTCACTGTGCTTTGAAGAATGTCAACATCAATAAATGTATACTAAATCTAAATGACAAGTTACATAATTCTCAATTTTCCCATACAGCTAAAAAAGCAGCGACGACAGAAATATGCAAAATCTTTTGGAATGCAAGATCAAGGACCTGTTAAGCTGATCCCAAACAACTTTGCCTTCCAACATTTTATCTAGTTGGCAACATCCACTGCAATAAATGCAGCTACATTTCTTTAGGTAACCCTTTTTATAAAAAAGGATAACATGGCCATGAACTAACAGCTGTAAAGTAAGATCTGTTGAAAACTGCCTATGTACAGGTTTCCTGCAATTATTTATTTTCTTGTTTTGCATTGTCACAGCTCCAGCAGCTTGTATATCATCAAGAGTACTGCGGAGATTCTAACTGTAGATGCATGATTTTTTTCTTCATATCAACGTAGTTAAGTATCAAACCATAAAAGACACTTATGAGAGAGAGATTTTAAATGCTTATCCCATCTTGAGGTAGACTGATCTCCAAAATAAAGCTCTTCTACACTTTGATTCGCTCATGACCAACTTCCTTTTGAATCCTTCTCCTTGGAAAAATCTTTCGTTTAAGTGCAATTAGCTGAGGAGAGAAAAAAAATACAATATTTAGTTCTCTGCTAGGCTAGAGGTGCACAGCTGGTCAGGCTTTCATCCTAGAAACTATAAAATCTGTACCATCCATGGTAATTAAGTCAATACTGTCCTTTTGGGTTTTTTTCACTGCACAGGAAGAAAGTTATGTACTCAAATTCATCTATTAGGCGTGCACATTTCCACTGGACTTCTCAATAACCAGACTACAAGCAGAAAGTGAAAAATACAGTATGCCTATATTCTGGTTATTTTAAAGTTAATTTGTGTATTTAAATTAATATAACATCAGGCTACATTGTTTCTAAAAGATCAACACAAAGCTGGCATCTTAAAACAGTATTTATATACCTAGCTGTACTACTGAGTTGAGTACTCCCTTCCAAACCAAGTTACTCATGGAGGGCGAGTTTTCTAATATATACAAAAGGCTGAAAATCAAGGGAAAGATTCATGCAAAAGTTACAGGTGGGAAAAAAATAATAATCAAAAGCCAACCTTTCAAGAATTACACCCTCTTCATCAGACCACGGAAAGGGTTACTTAAGGCCCCAACCTGCAAAGAATTACCCATATGATTTGTTCCATTGACTCCCTCTTAAGTTTAGCAGGATTAATCATGTTCAAGAAGGCCACTTTATGCTTGCAGAAGTGGAGGGTTTTTTCATTCGAGTCAAATTCAAAACCTTTTGAATTCTATAGGAGTCTTTGCAATTACTTAGGGATGAGATTTAGATAGGGCCCATAAATACCTTGAGAGTCTCTTCAGGACTAGAGCATTGCTATTACTTAAGTTTTCTTCCTGTTAACTTACTTTGCACTTCTACCAATATGTGTGTTAATAGACCAAGCCTTTCAAAAACCATCACTGATTTTGAACATCCAAATTTAGCACACTTACGGACTTGACAAAGCACCTGAAAAGGGAACACCACTCTCCTTCCCCCCATAAGACTCTTTACAAGGAATCTCAACATGAGAACTTAAAAACTGAAGCAACTTAATCATCAGTCATGTATCATCTTTACTTCCTTTATGAAGGAAAAAATCCTAGCTACTTGCCAAAACCTATTTAAGAAATCCATTTTATGTTATCCTGAAGATACAGCAATCTATTAAACATTATAGAATTGATAAGAAGATATTAATTTTACCTGTTCAGCAAAAAATGAGATGACTGTAAATACAATAAGTGTTACTAGAACACAATGGGTCCAGAATTTGAGCTTGTCTCTATATGCCCTCCTGCACAAAGAAGGAAACAGAAAAACAGCTTCATATATTATAAATGCAAATACAGAAACTTTAAAGAGTTTCCATGAAACAGGCAAAGAAAGTTTTTTCCAGTACTCAAAGGATGGCTAGAAAGAAGATGGAGGCTCTCTCTTCACAAAGACCCACGTGGAGAGGACAAGGGGCAACAGGTACAAGTTGGACTGTGAGAGGTTTCATCCTGGTATAAGAATTTTTTTTTTTTTTTACAGTGAGAATAACCATTCACTGGAACAACCTCCCCAGGGACATGGTGGAGTCCCCACCACTGGAGGTTTTCAAGATGTGACTGGACAGGGTGCTAGATACACTCATCTAGGCTCCCTCTCCCATGAAATGTTGGACCAGATGATCTTTCAAGATCCCTTCCAACCTGGGCTGTCCTATGATTCTGTAAAGCATTTTGATAAACATGGATTTCCACCAGCACTTCAGCATGCTTTAACCTACCCTGGCAGAAATCTGCTTTGGCTACAAACAAGTCAAAATAAAGTGTTCTTGTGAAGCTAACAAAGCCTTGGTGGATGTCCTCAAAAAGGGAGCCAACAGTAGGTCTACTCCTCCAGCCCAAATTTCTACAGTTAACTGCTGAAATGGGTTTGCCCCTCACTCCCTCTGCCACTGCTACAGCAGGGCTTATAGCACTACAATCCACGCCTATTCTTCTCACCTACAATCCTTCTGATTCTTTCTACAGTTCCTCTAAGATTTTCTCTTTCCTTACTAACAGCTTTCTCTCATAATTTGCTGATCAGCAACAAAATTACTATACCACTCTTCTTGTCTCATTTTTATCACTACACTTTCCAAACTTTTGCTTGTGTTCTCAAATCGACTTCCCCAATTTCTGAAGTTAAAATATTGTTTATAAAATGGCAAGAGGTAAATACACATTAAAATTTCACGCATTATGTAAAAATGAGACACACATGTATCTTTTCTGATTATTATCCAGCTGATTATTGCTGTCTGACAGATTAAAAAAATTAAATCACTTCAGGAGAAAGTTACCATAGTTTATATTGCCCCTCTGCAACAGGCATTCCAAACAATGGGGGTTTTTTTACATCTAAAGAAAGTCAGAAGTCCTGATTTTTATTTTTTTTTTTTAAATCTTTGTCTGTGAAGTAGGTTAGGGCCAATCAATGAAATGTTAGTGACTTTTAGAGCAACAGAAAAACCCAAATCCTGCAAATCTCAAATTTTAGTTCATTCAAATCTTTTCACATTATCTTCACTGTTAAGTCCTTCATAACAATATTGGGGGAAAAAATGGCTTGTACCAATATGTTCTATAATTATATGCTATCGTACTACAATAACTTGAAGAGAACTTGTGTAACATACCATTCTTGGAGTTCATGCATATGAAGGAAACGATTCCGATATTCTCTTGGCAGTTCAAATTGGGAAGGTATGGGAAACATTGATTCATAAAAATCCCTAAGCACCGCTTTAACTGTCTGAGCATCCTTATGATTATGATCAATATTGTCATTTAGGCAAACAAATTTTCTAGAAAACAAGAAGTCTTTGTTAGAATATTTCCTTTAATAATATGACAAAGGTATTAGCAAACCAACAGAATCCTTTTAAACAAAATTGATACAGTACCCTTTTAAAACCAAATTGATATATTTGATACTGGTAATCAGTTTCCTTATTGTTGCATTATTTTAAAATTAATTTGATTTTAATTCTAGGAGCACGAAGGCTGACAGTGAGTCAAAACCTCTACGGAATCAAATGACAAGCCACATTTCTCTCTTCTGTTTATGTAATGCTGCCATCTAATGGACATTAGCATGCATCATCCCAGAGCCCACCACTGGATACAGACAGCCGGTTAGAAGGCCAGCATGATGGTTTGGGTAAGGGTTTTCATAGTTTTAAATAAATTATCATGATTAAAGTATCTTAAATAACAAAATGAGCTCCACTGTAGGAGGTAAACATACTAAATTATTAATATTTTACTGTGTATGCTGCAGTCTTCAGAGGAAGTCAACATAAAAACTATAGAAGATTGTACAAGAGAAGCCAAAAGCTTGGTCCCCAGACTTTGAGTTACTGAGAACACTATATAAACTGGGCAGGACATGACTTGAATCACAGACCCAAAGATGAACTTGCGTAATCAACCAAAATACAAACAACAACCTGGACAGAATTCATATGGAAATCGCTGTGACCAAATAAGCATGCTCACAATAATGCCTCTTGCAGAGCGTTATTCCTCATATAAGAAACACACAACTATCTAAGTTACTGCCAATTATTGAAACTAAAGCAGCAGCTAGAGTGCTAGACTGCTATGTACCCTTGGGCCACTCTGACCTGGTGCTTGACAACAAAAATTCCTTTTCCCACATATGGGCAAGGTTATGTGCTTTATTTATATTGTGAGATACAAGACCCTTACATTTTCCCCAGAGGGAGAAATCATATCTGGTGACATATGCCTTGTAATTGCTAACCTTTGTAAATAAGTAGTTCTGGTCAGCTGTATTCTCTATAGTATGGTGTGCTCTTTCAAAGAGCAAAGTTCAGACTTCCTACATGAAGCTAGAAATAAGCAGAACTCTAGAGCACATGAATTGGCCTACACAGGGCATTACCAGTTTTCCTCAGTCTGTACTGAATCTGGCATAATTGGTAACCTTGCTCTAGACGATTATGTGCAGGGGACAAATGGTCATTCAAATTGCTGCATCTGAGAAGATCAAAATATGCCTCTCCTCTTCAAAGATAAGCAAGCTATGTCTACACTATCAAGTAATACTATGCAAAGCAGCTGGTTATGGCAATCATATGTCTACACTGTAAGCATTTTGGGAGTTCACTCTGGACTATCCCTGACCTTGTCCCTTGGACTGGCAGCTCATTAGCCCTGGGAATGCAGTAGCTGCACTCCTGGAGTGTATATCCCTGTTTAGCTTCATCTGAAAGAGATGCAGTTTACAGCCTAAGAGGCTGCTACACAGTGCAAACAAAAGCACAGTAAGTGGGAGTGATGAGGATATTAACCTGTTTCAAATGGAAAGACTTGGATGTTTTAATCCATCCAAAAGAAACCAAATCTGACATTCCTTTGGATATTCCAGAATTAATGCCTAGATGATTAAGGCTCACTTTTCCTTAAGAATGCAAAACAAACATTTTAGGAAGATCAGTAAGTGAACAATGCTTTCAGTTCATCCCGAGAGAAGCACTGAATACCTTTTTTTAGAGACTGTGTATAACTATTATGCTGTTTTACACGCAGGGAAAGCATGGCAAAGAAGGAAATGGCATGCCTATATAGCCATGCCAGCTCTCCTTTGCTAGCAAGATATGACTACAGTACTGCACTATACTTCACAGGAATATAGTCCAAGCAATTGACTCAACCTCACTTCACATACCAGCCAACAATCTGGGACTACAACGCACTATTGTTCCTTCAGGGGAAAAAAGAAACCAACCAACCCAAAAGGGTATGCATATATGGAGTCTCAAGCTGAGTCCATAATAGCATGCCAGTGGGTCATATGAAAATTAGGGAAGATTCAAGACAGATCAGCTCACATGCCTCATCTTGCCTGCTGAGGTTCCTGTGACCACAGACTATAGACACCCTTACTCAAACACATCCTCAATCACTCCACAGAATAGGCAGCTCCATTTTAAGTTGCTAGAAGGCCTCAATCCATTAGGCATACCCATACCACAACCAACACAGCACCAGGATCAAGTCTGACATCAGCAACCATCCTTCAGAATAAGAGGTCAGCGACTGCAAGCACAAACTTGAACACTGAAGGTGAGAAACTCATGTTATGTGCCCTCCTTGGGCCTAACGGAAGGCTTGAAGTCACACCTACGTTTCAAGAAAAAGTCCTAGCAAGCAGATAAAAAAAATGGAGGAGGAAGGGGAAGTGGCAGGATGAGTTAGAGCACTGCCCACTTTTCTTTTGAACCAGGTCATTGTAGGAACTGGAATGCAGGAGTTATGTAGCCAGAAGGCACTCTTGTAAGGAAGAGCAATAGATACAAACCACCTTCAGCTGCAAAATGTCTCAAAACTAGCATTCCCGTTTCTGAATGAATGACCTAGCAAGTAGTACAATGCAAGAGGCAAGTGAAAATCTGCTCTTTATCTACAAATGCAAATAATGGTGTAGCTTTACAGGCAGCTGAGATTACCCAATAGCTCGCTGTGACCTACAAGAAGAGGTTTCACTTTCCCTGGCCCAAGGTACCTTGTCCTACTCTCCTCTCTGCTCTGTTTTTGACACTTGTCAGACCCCTTCTTGAGGCCACACTCATTAAACTGACAGAGAACTCTCTAGTTTTCTGAAGACAGAAGCAAGACACAAGATAAGAGCGTGCAACCAAAAGGAAGGAAGGAGAGGAGATGGGTGGAGGCACTGTCTAACTTTGAAGACAGCTGGCTATTAAATTATCTCACCATGTCTTGTTGAACCCCAGTCTTAAGCAATGGGCTCAGGAGTATAGTTAAAATGCTACTGTGAAGCAGATTCAGACTCAAGTCTCAAATACAGCATCCTTTGCTTTGCAAGGTGGTTGCTGAGAAATGTATACCAGGACATTTGTTTTCCCCATTTATCTCACAGTCATTTCAGGAGCCTAATTCAACACTACAGAGCCTACTCTCAGATTTGGGTATCTAAACCTTTCACGACTACAGAGTGGAGAAACAGGACTACCTTCCGGCTTTGGATGGTTTATCACCAAACATTAAAAAAACCCAATACCTCTTGCCATGTTGTAACAGAGCATGAAAGCATAATGGATATGCAAAACTGATTTTGTAACAAAATAATCCACACCTGAGTTTTATTTTAAAATTGCCACATAAAGCAGATCAAAATGCTCTTCCTTTAAAATAAAACTACCTGCATTATAAACTGTATGCCCTCTAGAATGGCAAAAATGAAAGCCTCAAAAATAGCTGAAGTTTTCTATCTATAAGTTTTCAAAGGTTTTAGATATATAAAAATGTAACAGAAATTAATGAGATAACCCCTAGCATAACAGAAAGAGCAGTCACTTAAGTTTCAGTTAAATAGAAAAAATTAGAAGTACTTTTGGTTAAAATTGGTCTTGCCCTGTAACACACAGTGTAGAAACACTTTACAATAAATTATTTTTTTTCAACACACAAACAGTTTAAACAGTTGAAACAGAAAATTAAAACTACCTCAAAACTTCATACAAATCAAGAAACAGGATACCTGGGATTTTTTCGTATGTCATCCAGCTGACCAACGACATGAGAAACATTTGTGCGAATCATTTTGAAGGCAATTTCCTCTTCTCCCATGATTTCAAACCTTATTGTTAAAAAAAATATTTATACCTTAATAGAACAACCTAAAGTCAGGTTCAATAAATATTTAATATTTTATTAAATAACTCATTTCTAATTTGAGTGTCCAACCTTCATTAGAATTTATAAGTTGATTTCTATCAGTATATTTACATTTTTCAGCTAATGTTCTTGTACAGAACCACTTTCCTGTAGATTTATTAGTAGCCACTGATAAACCAAAGAACTGAATTCTAATACAAATTATATAAACTACAAGTTTTGGCATAAGAGTAACAATATGAAAGTAGACATAACAACACTTACTATGCTTTTTTTTTTTAAACACACAAAATTTACAACTGTAATTTATAATTACACTTCAGACATGAGAAAACATGTTCTTCTTATCCAATCACCAATCCCAGAAAAATCTTAAAATAAAATTACAGAAGAGCATATAAAACTACAGCCTTAAATACAAATAAAACCTTCCTCACCCACCTAATCAAGAACTTGTAGACAAAACAAGTATATGAAATGCAGAAGTATGTAATTTCTGAAGGATACCTTGAGTTTAAAAGGGGGTCAAATGCTCTTTCAACAGTCTTCCTAGAGGTACCACACTTAGATTTTTCACCTTTCTTATCTTGATAAAAGAAAAGACCCTGCCTGCTTGTTGAAGTCTCACCTGAGAACATACTCCATTTATTAAGCTCCCAAAAGTAATAATACAGTTATTCAATACTGAAGTTCAACAGAAAAAAAGAGCAGCTTATATCTTAAACTGACTTATACTAATGTATTTATATGATTAAACACAGCAAATCCTTGCCTCCACCCCAACATTTTTCGATCTCATTTGTTGTGTTAGCTTTTCAGTTTCAGCATAAACTCTCCTGGGAAGAGAATTATTTAAAAAGCTTACAGCACAACTTGAGATACTATGAATTAATGTTTAATAATGTCCAAGAGCTGCCCTAAGCAGCACCTGTAACGTTCTTCCATTCTACAGTTTTATTTGTCTTTGGAGCCACTCCTGGGGCAACTGCACGCTTCAGAAACTCCCCATCACTCTCCCCTGCCCAACACCGCTGGTGAGGCAACGGACAGGCGACAAGGCTATAAGCCCCAGGCCAGCAAACAGCCTCACTGGCATGCAATTGGTTTGCAGGTTTCAGAGAAGAAAGGTCTGAGAGAACCTGATCCCAGGCAGATCTACACAAATACAATTATTCAAACAAACCCATGGTCATGATCATGGTTTGTCCTGCCCTTTCCAAAGGGGATGGAAGCCCTTTTCTTGTCCCCCTCCCTCCCTGCCTGTCACCACTCCTCCTTGCAGGAAAGCTACAAGGTAGTTAGGGCTAAAACGTTTGTTCTTTTCTTTTCTTTTCTTACGCTTCAGTAGAAGAAAGGATGAAGCAGATTTACAACTTCTAGGTACAGGACAGGCTCTTTCCTCCTTTTTATGCTACTTTAACTGCCCTCACTGACTTCATATAACCAATTTATATAGCCATCTAAAGATACTCTGGCTTACTGTGGTACAACACAAATTAGGATCTGGCCCAAGATGACACAAGCAGCATGGAAATATTTAGTCTACTAAATAAGAAACTATGAAAAAAATCACATCATTCTGCACAATGAAACATACATAAGTAGATATCAGTATGTTTCTTCAGTTTCACTGTTAAAATACATTGAGCTAAGATTTGTTAACATATGTCCAAAGATTGTATGTGTATATGTCTTTATACCATTTCTTAATTGCTTTACAAAACCTAGCATGGCTTTTCACGCAATTGTAACAACCAATACCTGTATTTGGTTTTGTCCTTGTATGCCTTACGAATTCTGTCAGTCACAGGTTTGCAATTAGTCACTAGGTTTTTTGTTACTGGAGGCTGGAAGAAAACATTGTTTAGATTATACGTTACTGAAAATTACAGAGTCTGTTGTAAAGATGTACCTTGTAGAAAACTTATATTACAGCTAGAAAGGCCTGTGTATGCTTTACTCTCCTGGAATGAAAAGCAATAGTTTCTTGATCAACTGTTGAGGGGAACAACGACAAAAGACATACTAGTGCGTAACATCACAATTTCCTATTTATCACAAATATTATTGAAAAATAGAGATTATTTTTGGCAAAAATATTGCAACCTCTGGATTTCACCCTCAATAAAATATTCAGAAATTGTAGCTCATTTAACAGCTGTCTTTGACATTCCTCTGGTAGAGGCCATCAGTAACACTGGCCAGACAAGCTTTACAGAACAGCTGATACACGTTAGGCCTTATTTCTATCACAGGCTATGTTGAAACAATTCTGGGAAATAAAATCCCCATTCTCAAGGGATATTTCTATGGTACTAGACTCATTCCAAGAAATTGAGCTGTTGCAGACAACAGAAGTAAAAATAAATTAGGCCTCTGTGCTAAACACAAACACTTATTTTGTTACTACTTGAACTCACTGATAACATTAGTACATTAGGCATTACTGCTTAAATTAGTAATATTTTACTAATCCTCCAAAAATATTAAAGTAATTTGACATTGTTCCCAACCACTGAGACTTATTTTTAACCCCATCTTAAAACATATTCATGGCAGCCATCCTTTATTTCTACTCTTCAAAGTTTTTACTTCACAGAATTCTGCAAACTGAATTGAGAGTCATAATGAGGCAAAATGAAGTAAGGCTATACTGGATGCAATATCCTCAGACTGTGCAGGATTCTCAAATCCACACTTCCATTTCTTCAAATCACACTGACAGAATGGCTTTCTGTAGAACTTTGCTGGAATTCAGACTTAGGGGAAAATATTTTTAAAACCTTGTAACATAACCTGATAAAAATACAAGGCAGGATAGGTGTCCAGAGGGGAGAAAAAAAAAAAAAAAGGAAGGAAAAAAACAGAAAAAAATAGTCAATATCCATATGCATTTATCTGCACACACATTGTAGATCTATGGTTTACATGTGTTGGGGATCAATAATGCTCTTCTACTACCCAACAGTTCATGATCTGTACTCATCAAAATTATTTTTGCTTTGGTACAGTATTGGTTTGAAGCTATAAAACACCAGGTCATCAATTTAGCAAAGTACATGCACACATTTTTTTCAAATGCATAGGTTGATGCAATAATTAAATTCTCATTGTAAAAGAAATTTAGGTATAAGTATCAAATCTAAAGATTCTAGATTCCTAAATTCCAGCAGATTTTAATGAGAATTTAACCACTAAAATAGAAATTAAGGACTTAAATCCTTAAGGAACATCTAGTCCTAAGACCTCAGTTTTCACAGAATGGTTTAGGTTGGAAGGGACCTCGGGAGCTCATCTGATCCAACCCCCCTGCTCATGCAGGGCCACCTAGTGCCAGTTGCCCAGGACTATGTCCAGATGGCTTTTGAGTATCTCCAAGGATGGAGACTGCCCACAAATGGGCAACCCACACCAGTGCTTGGTCACCCTCACAGTAAAAAAAAGTGTTTCCTGATGTTCAGAGAGAGAGCCTCTTGTGTTTTCAGTTTGTGCCCATTATCTCTTGTCCTGTCACTGGGCACCACTGAGAAGAGCCTGACTCCATCTTCTTTGTGCCCTCCCTTCAGATATTTGTATTCATTGATGAGAGTCCCCCTTGAGGCTACTCTTCTTTAGCCTAAACAGTCCCAGTTCTCTCAGCCTTTCCTCATAAGAGAAATGCTCCAGTCCCTTAATCACCTTCATGGCCCTTCACTGGACGCCCTCCAGTGTCCATGTCTGTCTTCTACTGAGGAGCTTGGAACTGAACACAGCACTTGAGGCGTGGCCTCACCAGTGCTGAGTAGAAGGGAAGGGTCACCTCCTTTGACCTGCTGGCAACACTGTGTTTAATGCAGCCCAGGATACCATTAGCCCTCTTTGTGGCAAGGGCACACTGCTGGCTCATGTTCAACTTGGTGTCGACCAGGACCCCTAGGTCCTTCTCTACCAAGCTGCTTTCCAGCTGGGTAGCCCCCAGCATAATACTGGTGCATGGGTTTGTTCCTCCCAAAGTGCAGGACTTTGCACTTCTCCTTGCTGAACTTCATGAGGTTCCTGTCAGCCCATCTTTGGAAGTTAAAAGGAGTTAGTCTGAAGCCTTCAGATTAGGAAGAATTATCCTGAAGATGTCCATCTGATGGTTTGGTGGTTTTTTGGGTTTTGTTTTAGTTTTAAATACATGGGTTATAGTTCAGATAAAGACTTACCAGAAAGTTCCAGTCAGAGAGATATTGGGCTTATTGTCTTTTTGGTTCACAACAGTGAATTTTCCTAGCAAGGATGACTTTTTAAATCCCATATATAGTAACATTTTAAAGCTCACCTTTTCTCTGTTTCTGAAGGAAATTAATGGCTTTATAAGTTAAGAAGTAGCTTGTAAAATTTTCATTTTAAAACACTTACTTCATGTACACACAAGTAGAAATTTTTTGTAAATACTTTCCTTCTGGAAATCACAGCAGCTTTTCAAGCACAGTAAATACATGCTTGGGAAAGAAACCAAGCATCTTTTAAGAGCCATGTTTCTTACCAGATTGGGATCATAATATGCTTCCTGAGTTGGTGGAATGACATGGATCTGAGTGATGTTGGCAGGAAGAGCTTTAGAGCAATTTATTAGCATTTGTTCTAGACCCGTCAAATCCTAACAGAAAGAGAAGAAAAAAAAGATAATCCTGTTTTCTCACTGACATAGTTCTAAAAATCCAGGGTGCACAGACATATTTAATGTTACCTACATAACAAATTTCCATGCTGCTGTTGGAAAAAAGACTTAATATTCAGCAGACCCCAATTCAGTAACTGCTGAAGTCAGTGGGACTCCCCATACACCTAAAGTAAAGCAAATGCTCAGTGCATAGTTGAACTGAGACAAGATAAAGCATGACAATGTCATTTTCATTTAAAAATGAAAATCACATCTTTACTGATGATGTCAGGACAGAATTTCCAAACCAGCAGTGGCATATTAAACCCCAAATCAAGCAAACAGAAAAGTGAACTGAAAGGACAGGAATAAGTTTTTCTGACTAAGGTACAGGTTAAGAACACACTAAAGCAGGGCTGTGTTCCAGCTATGGCAATGATTTTATGTGCTATTTCAAGAACAGATTATTTTATTGGTTTGTGCCAATTCTTCTCTGTAAAGCAGAAATAGTACACTTGGTTCTCTACTGTCTCCAGGAGCGTAACTCCTACAAAGACCACGTCTCTTTGTTCATCAGGTTCCCAGAAAAACAGAAATGTGAATCTTTGCATATGGTTATAGTATTTACCAGTATGACTTCCTTGCTACCCTTTTTCTCACTTCTTTCTTTAGGCCAGAAGTTCCTCAGGGCAAGGACTATCTTACACTATGTGCAAGAACAAGAGTAAGCACAGCAGGATCCCACTCTTCACAGTGGCTTTTACCAGTGAACATCTTTTCTGACAAACTCACACTAACTGCTTTCTTGAACTCAGACACCAGTGATCCATTTTTCTGATGCTGCTACAACTCAATTTAACTGACTCCATATAACAATGACAAAGTAGAACACAATGTTATAGTCTCCATGTAAAATTTAAGAACTGCCAAGTGTTACAGATGCTATAAGCAAGGATAAATAAAGATTTAACTCATTTTAACAGTTTTGGACTTTAAAACTGAAGTTACTCTATAAATTATTGGTAAGGAAAGAGTACCTGCAAACTTAATGGTAGTTCATGTATTCTTGTGGCCAACGTGCGAATCTCTCGGTCAGACAAAATGCCTGACTGGTCCGTATCAACCTCATCGAAGATCTGAGAAATGTTCAGTGGCTGGACTGCACTCATAAGATAGTAGAAATATGAAAAAGCAAACTGCATATCTTCTGAGTGCCGCACTTTGTGAAATGATGTCTTGTCAAACTCCTCGGGAAACCTATATAAAAATGTAAACTAATTTAGTACTCCAGTTTCTTGAAGTAGAACATTCCTTACCTAAAAACAAATTATAATCTAGAACTTTAAAAGGTCCTCAAAAGTCTCCTTATCTTAGCACAACTATCATGTTGTAAAAATTAAATTTCCCTTTTCAAACTATATTTTTAATGAGTAGTCATCAACACATTGGAAATAGCTATAAGCAAAGCATGAATAGAAAGGTAGAACTACCTACAGTTTTACATTATTCCAAACAAAGACATACTTACATATCCTGTAGCTCTTGCATAACAGTGCGGTCAATCATGTGAGGCATATGAGCAGGGACTTTCCGAGACGTAAATCCAAATTTGCTGTTTAAAAGCTTATTTACATATCGAAGGGAATCAGCAAATGTATCTTTCAGCTGCCTTCCAAAACGTTTACCATCAGTAAAGTAGGACATTTGTTTGAGTAATGACTCTTCTTCCTAAACATCAGGACAGCCAAAATCAAGGTTACATTACCGAAAAAGACTGAAAACATTAAACACACAGGAAAAATGACATTTCAGCCAGGTGCCAACTATTTCCAATATTTGAAAATAAGACGAGAAGTTTTGAATATTTTTCTTCATATTCCTTAGTTCTCTCTTTAAAAAGAAAAGATAAAAGGTAACCTTTTCCTTAAAATTTCCCTGCTCTGAGGAAAATCATAGAATCATTAAGGTTGGAAAAGACCTCTAGGATCATCTAGTCCAACCGTCAATCCAACACCTCCATGCCTACTAAACCATGTCCCGAAGCACCACATCTACACATTTTTTTAACTCCTCCAGGGATGGTGACTCAACCACCTCTCTGGGCAGCCTGTTCCAATGCTTGACAACCCTTTCAGTAAAGAAATTTTCCCTAATATCCGATCTAAACCTCCCCTGCCGCAACTTGAGGCCATTTCCTCTCGTCCTATCACTTGTTACTTGGGAGAAGAGACCGACCCCCACCTCTCTACAACCTCCTTTCAGGTAGTTGTCGAGAGCCATAAGGTCTCCCCTCAGCCTCCTTTTCTCCAGACTAAACAACCCCAGTTCCCTCAGCCGCTCCTCATCAGACTTGTGCTCTAGGCCCTTCACCAGCTTCGTTGCCCTTCTCTGGACACGCTCCAGCACCTCAATGTCTCTCTTGTAGTGAGGGGCCCAAAACTGAACACAGTATTTGAGGTGCGGTCTCACCAGTGCCGAGTACAGGGGGTGATCACTTCCCTACTCCTGCTGGCCACGCTATTCCTGATACAAGCCAGGATGCTGTTGGCTTTCTTGGCCACCTGGGCACACTGCTGGCTCATGTTCAGCCAGCTATCAACCAACACCCCCAGGTCCTTCTCTGCTGGGCAGCTTTCCAGTCACTCTTCCCCAAGCCTGTAGCGTTGTATGGGTTTGTTGCGACCCAAGTGCAGGACCCGGCACTTGGCCTTGTTGAACCTCATACAATTGACCTCGGCCCATCAATCCAGCCTGTCCAGGTCCCTACGCAGAGCCTTCCTACCCTCAAGCAGATCAACACTCCCGTGCAGTTTGGTGTCATCTGCAGACTTACTAAGGGCACACTCAATCCCCTCATCCAGATCACTGATAAAGATATTAAACAAGACTGGCCCCAAAACTGAGCCCTGGGGAACACTGCCTATGACTGGCCACCAACTGGATTTAACTCCATTCACCACCACTCTCTGGGCTCAGCCACCCAGCCAGTTTTTTACCCAGTGAAGAGTACACCCGCCTAAGCCATGAGCCGCCAGCTTCTCTAGGAGAATGCTGTGGGAAACAGTGTCAAAGGCTTTACTAAAGTCCAGGCAGATAACATCTACAGCCTTTCCCTCATCCACTAGGCGGGTCACCTGGTCATAGAAGGAGATCAGGTTGGTCAAGCAGGACCTGCCTTTCCTGAACCCATGCTGGCTGGGCCTGATCCCCTGGTTGGCCTGCACATGCCTGTTGAGCACACTCAAGATGAACTGCTCCACAATTTTCCCCGGTACCGAGGTCAGGCTGACAGGCCTGTAGTTCCCCAGATCCTCCTTCCGGCCCTTCTTGTAGATGGGCGTCACACTGGCAAGCCTCCAGTCATCTGGGACCTCCCCTGTTAACCAGGACTGCTGAAAATGATGGAGAGTGGCTTGGCAAGCTCCTCCGCCAGCTCCCTCAGTACTCTCGGGTGGATCCTGTCCAGCCCCATAGACTTTTGAGTGTCCAGGTGGCGTAGCAGGTCGTTAACTGCTTCCTCCTTGATTATGGGGGGTTTATTATTTATAGAAAAGCAGTTTATAAAAAACTTCCTTAATATTTGTGCTCTGACACCTCACACACACACAAAGTCCCTGTTTGCTATCAGATTTATTTGTAATATTGCCTTTTTTTTTTTCTGATTATTCATCCGTATTTGATAAACTGAAATCCTATGAATATAAAGATTCCTCATGCAAAATCCAAACTCAGATGAACAGAAAGAGGGAGTCTTTCAAAAACAGAGCCCCTTTGCTATTTGGAGATGGCTGAACACCTGCCTGCCCATGGGAAGTAGTGAATGAATTCCTTGTTTTGCCTTGCTTGCGTGCGCAGCTTTTGCTTTACCTATTAAACTGTCTTTATCTCAACCCACGAGTTTTCTCACTTTTACCCTTCCGATTCTCTCCCCCATCCCACTGAGGGGGAGTGAGCGAGCGGCTGTGTGGGGCTTAGTTGCTGGCTGGGGTTAAACCACGACACATATTTTTTACATATTTTTAATAAACTGGATCCATATTTGCATAAGTGCAATCAAAACAAAATTTAAGCTTACTGTTCTAGTGCTATGTCTGAATAATAGCACTGTGCCAACATACAATGAATAAAAAGTGAATCTGACTAAAAAAAAAAAGCAGTAGAAAGGGAACAGAAATGGCTATTCAGCTTTTGCCACCTAGCTAAGAGAGGCCCAGATCGTAAACAAATTAGATTTTATGCGAAAAGTCAAAAGGAGCTTTCAAAAAAATCTCAGTATTTGCCTCAAACGCAAGACACATTCCAAATGTATAGATCATATTAACAGTATTCCACTAAATGCCAGAAGATGCAACTATTCCAATAAGCAATGACGTTAAGATACTTACATCAAGCAGGTCCTGGAAATACTTCTTTTTCTCCCATGGCAAAAAGCCTTGGTAACTTCCAGCATAAGACTGTAATTTTCTTCCCACTAGCCCCTCCCTTTCATTTATATCCACCTGCACATGCCCTTTTCCTCCTTCCATTCCCTGTGCATCTTCTCCAGTATCTAAATTCCCAGTATGTTTTGATTTCTGGGTTTCCCTTAATATGAGTGCATTCAGTGCTTTTTCTCGAGTTTCATTTTTATTTCCCATGCTCTGGGCTGGAAGTATGGATTTAGGCTTTACTTTATAAATAGGCTTATTTGTGTTCATTGTCACAACAGTCCCCTTTGTTCCTGTAAGCTTTGAAGGAGCTTCTTCATTTGCTCTTATTGTTTTTATTTTGCCATCGTTTACATCGTTATAAGGCTTCTGCCAGCCGGTATGGCTCTTCTGATCTTCTGAATGATTATGCCCGCCCTTCTTTTCCAGGCCTATAATACTCTTCGCTGTAGTTAAGAACTGGAAAGGTCTCAGGAGAGCAGCCTTGGATAGGTTAAATCCTTTCTGAGTTATATCACCATTTAGTAGTTTTAAGTCCAGGTTCTGCAGTGCTAGCTGAACATCTTCAGGAAGGAGAGACACATTTACTGATGGTATTATCACCGCTTCATGTAGACTCTCTTTTGTGCCATTTCGATGTCTTCTGACTCTTGGAAAGCGTTTTTCTTCAGGAATATCCTCAAATATCATTTCAGCTTCTGGTATTGAAGTTATAGTTTTAAAATCAGAGTTGGATTTTTGCATGGAAGTTGTGTTCAGTTTTGGTTCCTCTCTAGTATCAGCTTCAACAGCTACCTGCATTTTAAACTCTTCATCATTTTTATTTAGAAACGTAAGGTTAAAATAGATCACAGTTGCATTCATGCCACTATGCATTATGAGGTGGATAGTCTTCCATTTGTTAGCAACTGAAGCATGTCGGATAATTGGATTATCACTATATGAACCCTCAATTCCTTTCTTGGCTATTTCGCTGAAGCTGAAGTAGGGCAGACATTCACCTTTGGGAATAACATAGTAGGTCTGATTAAGCTGAAGCGTCACCTTGTACATCTCTTCAAAGTGATCTGGAAAAAAAACCAAGAAACAAAACAAATTTCTGTCAATTTGCAGTGTGACGCTTATCTTTCAGTCATTTTAATTGTAATATGCCCAGCTAGATTCACTACGTTAGCAGGGAGACAGCTTTGTGAAAGAACACTTACTGTAGCTTCCAGTTTCTTGCTCACCTATTTTTAACAATGAATGACTAGAACATATTCAGATATATAAAGCTGCCAGAAATTCCAGTGGTAATTCTAAAAGCCAGTGTAATTTATCACTCTTTCAGTCTCTACCTGAAAAGCCTAAGTGGCTCATTATCACGTCACCTAAAATTATGTATCAGTCATAAGTAAAATGCCCATACTACATTTTTGCCACATTTTAGTGGATTAATGTTACAACAGATTGGATGGAATGAATGGATTTCACTACTACACAGCATCTTGATTTGAGACTTCCAAAATCAGATAGGCTGAATTGAACTTCTCCCTCCCACAGCAGAAGACAGATTATCTGTCAACTCTCACATGAACAAAACCTCGCTGCCAGCAACAGAACTGCCAGTAACACATTTGTCTGAGCTGAGATGCAGGGGAGCCTCTATTCTTCCAAACAGGCCAAATTCTTCCATTTCTGTTCCCCTGCCTATACCAGACAGCACTCTCGATCACTTCATTCACTCCTTCTAGTCTTTCATATCAAAATATACTTCAGACAACTTCACAGGTGACTGAAAGTAGCCTTTGGCAAGAGCCCAGAGCCAGGCTTGAACTCGCGCTGTCAGCATTAGATTGGTTCTTTAATTTCTTAATTGCTATGAGCACCATCAAGTCAGCTGTCCTTATTCGGGTAAAGGCTGTTTGCATAGCTGAAATGTAATTTCTCCATTTAAAATGTAAGCCTCTTGGGGCAAGGAGTTTGATGCCTGCTGCTCCGTAAAGTATCAAGCACCCCACCCATGCTTGGTCAGTAACAGTTTTATTAAATAAAGCAGCATATAATATTGATTCAGGTTTGGATTAGTACATACAAGAAGCATCTGACTTTTTTCTTCACCTGCTAGCAGCTCTTTTCCAGGACCCTGTACAGGGCATCTTAGCCTGATCTGAGAGTAACAATGAACCAAAAAGGTCAGGCAATTCAAGAGAATCCCTACAGAAAGTTTATCAGGGATGTATTTTACATACCTTGGCCACAGTCACCAGCATCAAATCCACAGGAGAGGACATTGCAGGCCTGATCACAGAATTTGTCTGCTAGCCAGGAATTAGCACAGCCTTGGTTACAGTATGAAACACCACTTATTCCTGCACCAAATTGCCATGGTGGTCCATTCCCAATACCTCCAACTGCACCTCCACCAGCAACATAGCGACTACCCCCGCTGTTACCTACAGGGAGAGAAAACAAAAACAAAAAAACCCAGTTATTTGAAATCCTTATTTCTGAGGAAAGGCACATTTTAAGCCACAGTGTTAAAGCTAGACTGAAGAGTCAACAATCTGATTTATCACTGGTGAAATTAAAATGGAGCAAATCTTAACTAGACCTCTGTGAGTTAGTGTAAAATCTACAGTGTGCGCAATCTCCCTGTAGAAGTTTAGGAACCAACTTAAAATTGCAACAAAAACTCCAACATATTTTGTCTTAACTTCAAAAAGGCAGGCAGAAAACTGATTTACCTCTCATGCTTGCAGTCTTGACTTTACAGCCCCCTAGAGTGGTATCACTTCCTCAGTCCAGAAGTACCACTTCATTTTCCTACCCTCCAGTTCTGAAAATTCTGTCTAGCAACTAATGGTGCAGCTTCACAGTCCTGTTATTATTTGGATTCTGAGTCTAAATAATATATAATATTATACAATAATATATAATAATTTGAATTTCAAAAATCTTCTTTTCAGCTAGTCAAATTTGGTACCCAAAGATTTTCCTATGCCGTACTATTTGCTGTCATTTTCCATAGCAATTTGTAGTTTCCAAGAAATAAGGTTTTCATCTGTAAGCCAACTTTTTTCTTTATTATTAAAGGAGGCAAATTTTGCAGTTACAGGAGAACGACAAATTACAGAATTATTCTAGTAAGAAAAAACAGACGGTTCACTTTTTCTAAATTTAATATTGCTGTCTTACCAATGCAATCACCTCCATCCCAATCACACGCTGAGTTATTACAGGCTTTATCACAGTAGCCATCTTTAATCCATGAGCCAGGACATCCCTCAGCACAGTTTGGCACAGGCCAAGTCAAGTAAACCTGGAACAACATTACAGTTTGAGACAAGGACTGGCAAATAGAAGTCAACTGAGCTTGTTTCTTGGAATACAGAGACTTAAAATAATGCCTCCCTGTGTATAATGTCTTAAGTATTCACAAAGCTTTACAAACAGCATTTAAGCCCTACCATCTGTGAAGTAAATATTATTCCTTTCAAACAGAAGTAAGAATTGAAGAATTCCCAAGGCCATACAGCATGGCAGCAATGGCCAGAAAGTAGGACATTCCAAATTCACTTCCGCAACCATATTCCAATGAAAATTAGTATTTTATCTTTTATCAGATAAGAAGGAACTTTAACTCTGAAATAGCTCTGCAGTTCACTTGTTCTCCTGACTCAAAACGTTTCTTCATTACTACCCAGTCATGAGATAAGTGGCACATGTTGAACATAATCCCTGAAGCATCTGATCCTCTACGACTTAAATAATTCTAAGAATTGCCAAGATAAAAAGAAGTGTGTGGGTGTGTGTATTTTCAACTGGGGAGGCATTAAAACACACACATGTTTTCTTTTAGGCCTTATTGTTTCAAGATTTTAGCAGCACATTTCCTACTTAAACACTTACTGATCAGGTTATCACAAACAACGTTGCACCTAAGCTGACTTTTATCATCATAACTGAGAAGAATAACTAAAGAACAATAGAATCACACTGACAATATGGTTTTGCAATTATATGTCTATATCCTTAAAGATTTAAAACAACTAAAAGCCTCCTAACATCCTCAAGTACTGAAACAGTGATTTTAGGGTAGCTTAAACTAATTTTGTACAAAGCTTCTGCATGTGTACACAAGCGTGCACATTTAATTCAGTGGTCTCTAGTGTCTTGTGTACTTACTGTTTTAATATAAATAATAAAAATGCATCTTAATTTTTTCCTCCATGTCGCTCCTGTAGATCAAGCCCATGGACAAAAACGCTGCTGGCAACCAGTCTTTATGCGTGACTATTGCTAATGTTTCCTCAGCCTGCTTTCCTTGCTTTACCCCAGTTGTTGATAATAGGTCTCTTGAAAGACTAAATTACTTGATGTTCATGAACATGCACCAATATATCTTTTAGTAAATAATTATATATATGTTTATATATAGATTGGGCAAAGATATTATAGGTGTCTGGAACAGAGGTAATTAGTGGTAAATTTAAATATTAGACTAGTTTGAATGTCATCTGACCTCAGTGTTCCCATGGAAGAATTGATTCGGTTTTGTTTTGAACATTTCCCACAAAACAAGAAGAATTTACAAGGGAGGGAAGACTGACAGTTGCCAAACACCACATCAGTTTTACCAGTGCTCCGAAAGAAAGTAGTAGAATTAGAGAACGACACTGATAAACTAACAGATGAAGCCTGACAGAGGAACCATAATACCGCCAGAAACCTGTGAGTGAATATGAAAAAAAGTAATTCTGCAACCCAAACATCAACACAGCACACATACAAAAAAAGACAGAGCCCTCCCCACCCTGTACCTTTGCTAACAATTGTCTAGTTAAGAATAATGAACCTTTAGAGGTAAATGGGGGAGCAAAGATAAATCTTCTTATATGTGCTCTCCCTTTCAAAGTAGTATTTATTTGATTTTTATTATATTAGCATAGAAAAGTTTTACATCTACTTCTGGTAAAAAAATCCTTTCATAATGGCTTACCTTTTGACCTTTAGAGTGACTGTAAAAATCATCAGGCCAAACATCCTTCCCAAACATAACATCATCATTGAGATAGATAAACTTCTGAGAGAGTCCACTGATACGATGAATGTGACTTTCAATAGCTGGAGAACTGAAGGTTGGCAAGTGACTCACATTCTGAAATATTTCCTAAAACAAAAGAGCCCCAACAACCCAAAACAGTTTCAGAAGGCAAAAATAAATTTAAAACCCCCCAAACCATAAACAGTCAGGTATATCAGATATATTTTATACTTATCTACTAAAAAAATAAGTTTTATCAAGAACAAGGAGAGATATGAAAGACAAAAAAAGGTGAAAATATTTTCGCAAAAAAGAAAGACTTCACTATCTCATTTTCCCCACACAAAATCATTTTCAAGCCTGCTGCTCAACTTAGAAGCTGCACCTGGTTCAATGCAAAGACACAACTCCTCTTTCACTGGGTACTGGATCAGGCCCAGTGTACGCATATTTATACTTCTCATGCAGTACAGGCTGCACAACATTTCAAGCAAGTTGAGCCTGTTCCAGCATTCAAAAAGTCAGGATTCTTCCATCTCTTTCAAGTAACTTCATAAGAAGACAGCAACAGAAGTTAAATTAGTGTCTTGTTACCACTTAGGTTGCTCAGGGCTCCTATGGCATGTTCAGATACCAAAATTACCCCCTAAAATTACCCCCTAATTCATAATAAGAAGCTACTAGAGTATTTTTGTTTCACTTATTCAGGAAGCCTGAAGGATTCCCTTTCTCTTTTTAACTAAGTCTTTTAGAATGCATAGCTACTTTTTTTGCAGCCATCATCTTAATTCCAGTAATTGTAATCCACCCTGTCTCAACACAAGCTCATTAGGTTATTCCTGGTCCTGAGAGAGTGTTTATGGATTCAGATTACATTTTCCTCTCCCCAGCTTTTTTATAAATAAACTTTATAAGGAAATTAGACACAGGTATACGTTAGCTGAAGCCTCAGTATTTGGAAGAGTGGACTAAATGAAGGCTTGATATATATTCAGTTATCTGCTTAGCCAAAATACAGAGACATACTGGGGTTTAATAAAACCATGGATGAGATGGAGAAGAGGTGGTCACTTCTGCCTTCCAAATAAATGCAGCCTTTAGCTGAAAGGGGATAACTGCATTTCAAAACAAACAGAATCTTTACTAGTGACACTTTGATGCTGGTATTTTTATTTGTTTGAAGGTTTTGGTGGGGTTTTTGTTTGGTTTTTGTTTGTTTGGGGTTTACCTGATGTGTCACTATGGTTATCCGAGGATTATCCAGGTTAAGCCAGGAAGGAATCTGCCCGTTAGTGACGATGAAAATATGCCGTACCCAAGGGGCATGTCTCTCTATTGATCGTAATGAGTATCTCAGCTCTTCATTATCTTCAAAACGGCTGGCAGAAATATCTTCATCCTGTTTAGACTATAAAAAGAAAAAAATCCTTTCTTAGATTTTAAGTAGAACATTCAAGTTCTGATCCAGCCAGGTGACAGTGTGCTTTAGCATATGAGTGCATAAGCATTTGAGGACTTAGATATAAAAAATAAAAAGTACATTGATCAAGTACCATTATTCTTCTAAAGGATCATATTCTTGTGAATTACCAAGGTGAACAATACAGTCTTCTGACACCAATGGCTCACCACCTGGTATCATTAGGATGTCTGCTGACCAAACTGCTAGATGACAGTGCCTTGTGTCATCCTAGCTCTTGAAGAAAGAACTCCAGAAAAAAAAAAAAACCCACACTGTCCTGTTTTCCTGCATTATTAGTCTCAATTATTTCCTGATCTTGATCAAAAGCCAAGTTGCATTTCAAATCAGTAGTATCACCTTTCAGAAATCCAGTCTTAAGAGGCTGGGCCCTTCCAAGTACATTGCATCATAAGCCGTATATAAATGTCACCTAATATAGATACACTGGAAGTGTCATGATGTAGCAGCTCTTCAATTATCCCCTGCTCTTTCATTTTAAAGAATTTAAGCAGGAGAAAATTAACGAAACTGAGCCTAATATTCACTATCAAATAGCTAAATGTTTCCATATGTTTTTGTTAAAAAGACGTTTTAATTAGAAGCTCTTCAGGTAAGTAACAAAATTAGGTTACATGACACTGTGACATATGTTTCTTTTCCCATTTATGAGAACTTAATGACCTCTTCTAAAAAACAACAATTAAGGCTGCCTAAAAGGAACATTTCTAAAAGAAGTATGCCCAACTGAAACAGGAAACTCAAGAAAAATTTGAATGTTTAACAATTACTGCAGATTCCACACACTGTAAATAAGTCTCCTTCTTTTATAATATGTACAGTAACGCAGCTTACACATTCTCAAAAACATAACTGAAAACATTTCAGCAACACCAGCATCCATTGGCTAGGTACCCATTTACAAAGTAATGCGTAATTTCAACATGGGGAAGTATAAAGTTTGAGTTCAGGGTTTGTATTAACAAGGAAAGTTCTCCAAAAGCCAGGTGCACATGATACAAAGACAGACTGCAAGTTTCATAGAATCACAGAATCATAGAATTGTTTAGGTTGGAAAAGACCTTTAAAGATCATCAAGTCCAACCGTTAACCTACCACTGCCAAGTCCACCACTACACCATGTCCCTAAGCACCACATCTACATGTCTTCTAAATACCTCCAGGGATGGTGACTCAACCACTTCCCTGGGCAGCCTGTTCCAATGCCTGACAACCCTTTTGGTGAAGAAAGTTTTCCTAATATTCAATCTAAACCTCCCCTGGCACAACTTGAGGCCACTTCCTCTTGTCCTATCACTCGTTACTTGGGAGAAGAGACCGACACCCACCTCACTACAACCTCCTTTCAGGTAGTTGTAGAGAGCGATAATGTCTCCCCTCTGCCTCCACTTCTCCAGACTAAACAACCCCAGTTCCCTCAGCCGCTCCTCATAAGACTTGTGCTCCAGACCCTTCACCAGCTTTGTTGCCCTTCGCTGGACACGCTCCAGCACCTCAATGTCTTCCTGGATGTCAATGGTTTACTGGAGAGGGCACATTTTCTTTACCCATGTCAGTTGACATTTACTGTAAAATTAAATTCTAGCAGTAGAAAAAACCCAACATTTTAGAAGATCTTATCTTGAAACAGACACCTTGTTATTTTATTTCCTTTTGCTAAATGAAACATCCTTGCTTGTATCAAAAGCATTCAAAGTAAACCTCCTTTCCTTACAGACATCTTATTTCAGGTCTTCAAAATTTTTGGAAGAGAAGTAATTAGCATTTGCTCAGCATATATGATGCTGAAACATATCCTTCCCGAATATGTTTAAGATACATATCCTTAAGATACATATCCTATGTTTAAGATACATAACCTTAAGAAACATATCGGGAAGGAGATAATCATGTTTGTTAATAAAGCCTTCTGTCTCCTCCACACAAGAAGCCTGCTTATCTGCCAGTCAGAATCAGTTAAGCCTTTCAGGACTTGACTGCACACAACTTTATCAGAACATGCGCAGAGGGCAAAATTTTTCACTTAAAACATGAAAATTTCAATTAACTGTCACTGATCCTTCTTCCTCCTTAATTTCAGAATTTGACAGTGTTCTTGTGCTGTTTTCTTACAACATAGTAAATACTGGATTCTTAACACTTCCGAGCTTCTGGAAGAAATCCCATGTTCCTTGTCACTGACTAGTTAGCCTCTACTTGCACTTTTCAAATACTACAACCTTTACATGCTGTAACAGAATTTACCTACCTGACTGACAGAGCTGAGGTCCCATAGTAAATAAGCAGGATTAAGCGTCAGTTCTTTTCCATCTATAGTCATGTTCTTCTTTGCTTGCTTGCTCAGTTCTTGGAAACCCTTAGGGTTATTCAGTTGCAAGAGAGCCACGCTGGCTTCTGAATAGAGCTGCAACTATACAAACAGTGAAAATAATTTCTGGCATGCACCCACAGCAGCACTCTTCCTTTGCCAATTCCATCTTTTTGTTATATATTTCTTACTAGAGCTACTAACAAGAATGATTGGTAAACACTGTTTTAAAGAACTACAATTTTGTAAGAACAGAAAAAGGGGTAGTAAAACGAGAAATGAAAAAAACATTTAAAGATACAGAACATTTCTAGATGCTTAATTTTCACTTTCCAAAGAAAATTTCTCTTTACACAATTTCCCTTTACAGCAACAGTAAAGCTGTCCATGTTATAAATATTCCTGGAGCAAGTGAACAGTAAGTCCCCATCCATTCCCTCCCACCCCCAATAACAAAATTCATATTTTATTACAACTTTATTATATGACTGAAATAATCATACTTTTTTTCCGTCTTAATCAACCAATGCTCCTCAGAAAATTAAGGCCACCAATTCATCGTTGCTGTCAGAAGCGTGAAATTTTCAGAATGGTTTACAGATCAACCTCAGCTCAGAAATCTGAGATACAAAGGGCTCCAGGACTAATCCATGTGGGTCTCCAAGTCCTTAATGATGGTTGCCAATATGCTGTTAAGGTCATTTCTTAGTTGGGGACTGTTTGATCTGTTTGCTGTTTTTATCTCTTGCCACTAGTAAGTCTGTATATCAGATTTCATAATGCACAGGGTAAGAAGGGGCTTGCACTACATGCCCTCTCTAACAGACAGCATAGCTTACAAATTACAGGGCACCAAAACATTTCACTAGAAATATAGCATAACCCAATAAAATGCTGTGTTTACCACATGAAGTAGCATGAGTAGACACAAACAAGCTAAAAGCAGAACTGCACTTTGATTCTCCAAGTGCACACATTCAATAGTCAGACTGAGAATAAATGCAGTTAATCATTGACAATATTTATTAGATGCTATGCTTAATTTTTGTTCCTTCACGCACACAACATAAGACAAATAAGCACATCTACCAGATTTTCAGTTGTATAAGATCTGTAAAAACAATTCATAAATTAACCAAATTTGAATACTGTCATGTTTGAAAACAGCAAAACCATCACAGTTTATTTCAGAATACCCTTAAGTCATTTTTTCTTTATTTTTTATTAAATCTGACCCTTTCTGCTCATTTTAAAACAACACTTGTTCCAGAGTTAGCACCCCTTCCCTTAGCAAGACCAGCTGTCCCACTTGTGACATTTTAAAGCTGTTGATGCTTTGACTCATATGCTATTTGAGATCTTTCAATCTGACTTATGAGGCCTGCCATTAGAAAAATCTGATAAATCTCAGACCTTCCAGGGAATCATCTGAACCTACGGGTGGAAACGATGGCTTCAGTAGCTAAATGGCTGAGGTATAGTTACGGACTGCAGCTAGCAACCTCCAAAAATATCGATATCGAAATGCTACAGATTGCAAAGCTGCCATCAGTGGGTATGTGCTTTATTTAGGAATACAACAGTGTCACACAGTCCCTTAGAATCTGTCATTTAAAACATACGTATAACAAACCAAAAATATTACCAATCTAGAGTTCTGAAAGCATATGAGAACACTGAATTTCTCTTTAACTTGTTTCCACCAAACTCAACAAAATAGGTACCTGTACTACAGATTCCTAACTAGATTTATTACAAACACTTCCCCTTTCCCCCCACTAACACAGCATATATACTTTAGGTTTTTAAACATGTAACAGTCCAAGCACAAACAAGAAGTAGTAGAAAAATGTGCTCCACTGCTCAGCATCAGAGTTTAGATAACCCCTGTATTGAATAGATTATTTTTATTACATCAATGTTTTTTTCCACCAATGCCTTTAAGAAAAAAGTCTTTTCATAAGCAGAGCTATCAATAAAGTTAGATTTCAATGAAGTTATCTGCTGACATAACTAACTAGATTCTAATAAATTGCAAGCTCTGCTCTAAGCATTTTGTTGCTGGTATATTCAAAATGGAACTCTCTCCTGGCAGATTTTGTAATGTCTCACAGGTATTAAGCTCCTCTCAGTGGGGACGCATGCGATTGCCCATTCCTTGAAATATTATCTTCTAGAAAACATCTTCATCCTGAGAAAACAGGTCAGCAGATCCAAAGGTATTGTGAAAATAGAACAGAAAAACAAGCAGGTAGATGCATAGAGTCAGCATGATCCGGCAAGCCTCTGCTGCTAACACAAGCAGGCTGAAAAGACACCATGCAGGCACATGCCCAGACCACCACCCGTGCACATTTATATCACGCACTTGAAAATGAGACAGGGAAACTGCATTCTCCCCACCAGGTAACTTTAAATGCAGGTTCTCCTTTGGACCCAGCATGTTTGGCAACTTTGACTTGCTAGTCTACGCAGCAGGCTGGATGGGCTAAGGCACCCCATGCAGAAGTAAACACTTTCCTTTCCATGTTCTCAAGGTAAGAGGCCTCAAGAGCAGATTTTTTTCCTGAGGTGGGACTTGGACTCTTAACCAGTCTTTAAATTATCACACTTCATCTTCTTAATGACCAAAGCTGATTGTTAAGGAAATGAGATGCTCCTTTTTTCACACTCCAGTATGGATATTGGGAAAACTCACATGCCCACGTAGCAAGGGAAGCAGGGGTGGGCATGTGTTGTGTTAGAGAGTTACAAAAAGGTTTACAAATATGAAATACTGTTGTCTTTACAAATTTATCAAGTTCCCTTTATAAGGTAACATAGTAGGAGGGTCAATTCAGAGTCAAAACCAATGCAATGCCTTAAGTTTTTTTTCCTACAGAGCTTACTTATTACATCTGTGTGAACACACACCACCAATTCCTGAAGCCACCTGTCTGCTCCATCAACACTGACAAGAGCAGCAGTAAGAATCCCAGACCCCCCACCCTCAAGACAGTGAGGACAGCAAACACCCAGCGTCACTGTGCCTGCAGGTTCCTACGTGGATTTTTTTCCTTTAGTAAGACAAGGTCATTAACACACTTTATGGCCCTTAGTTTCCAACATAACTTGTCCATATATGTGTGTGCATGCAGATTAACAGATTAAGAGGAAACAATATTTTGCAAAGGAAGGAGATCGACAAGCTCTGTTTTCCCTGAAGCAATTGGGATATTAAATCTTGAAGGAAAGTCACCTTTCTCCAAAAAATTTTCACTACTGTATACTATTTCAGTGAAAAAGTGTTAGCATGATAGCCTCAAAAAAACAAAATCAAGCAAATCAAATCCCCTGGCCCTTTCAATCCTTCTCTAGTCAGTCTTTACATCACTACCTAGTTTTTAAGTCACAAGCATCTCTTTTAGGCTGAACAATAATAGTTTTCTCCAGAAATGTAGGTAAGGGGGGAAAGGAAAAGTGAAAAAACTTTTTTTCTGTTGTTCTTCATGTATAGGTACAATGTCACATCTTTACAGCCTTTAAAAAAATATGGCTTAGCAGCAGACAGCTGCACAACCAGAGTAACACCTCCATCTAGTGGCATACCGATGCACAGTTAACACACTTGTCCTAAGACACACAAGGTAGAACAACAAATGTGATCAGCAGACACACTGCTGCTTACCTTTCACCTGGAAATAAAGTTCCATATCATTACATTACCATGCAGGCCATAAGTATAAAAATTAATAGACTAACATATGTAATTCAAGTTGGAAATTGATTCATTATATATTAAATCTTCACAATTTAACCCCCTCTAGTTGAGCTCAGCTGCTTTTCTCAGAGATTTTTTAGATTTTTAGAACAAGAAACACCTGGCCCAGATGCTTGAGCAATTTTGGGTCCTCTTTGGATTCAGAAGTTATTTCAATCAAACGAACTAAAGCAATCCAATTAAAGCAGCATTATCAACATTCAAACACACCAACAGCTACAGTCCTCCCTTGCTTACCTTTCTTCCCTTCTAATAGCAGCATTGTTGAAATTTTTTATTATTATTTCTTTACTTCCACCATTGCACCAAAACAGCCACTGAGAGCATGCAGAAACCCATTAAGCATCAGGAGGTGGCTATGAGGCACAAGTCTAGCCTAAACTTAGGTGCAACTTTCTTCTCCACCAGGCATCTTGCACCCCTTCACAGACCTTAGATTCCAGAAGTAGTAACAGCAGAGGAATTGCTACAAATTTCAGTGGAGACTGTAAACAACCAACCTTTTTTCTACTTAACTGTAGCATTAGTCTAGCATCTCTCTCTTTGGTAAGGAGAAAACCATACTTGGTTATGTTTACCATAGCTGCCTGCCTACAACATCCACTGAATGAAGAACTGATTCTGAGCTAGGATCTTAGTAAAAGCTTCTATAGAAACAACCTCATCCACACTTCATACGTAAAAATTTTTATCCTTGCAAATAAAACATTTCTTACATTTATATACCTATATTCCATTGTAGGTGTAACATAAATAAATTGCTGCTATCAAGAGTAGAGAACAGATTGAGGAAGAATCCACTGCTATGACCACACAGGGTACAATAATCACAATTTAATTATTCTAAAGCACCCGCCACCAGGAAAAGAAACACAGACAGCAATGATGACTGGATGGAGAAACTGCAGAATGCTGTGGATACCTGAGAAAAATTGTCTTTATACAGAGATATGCCTAACCAAATTGCAGAAGAGGAGCTCTTAGGAACAGATAATGAGCTGATCACGATGGTAATGTTTACACAAAGATAAGAACACACCAAGGAAAAGAGAACCAGCACGAACAGAAAGATTTGTGATCAACTGGATGACACATGACTGATGACAAGGAGAAAAACACAACCCAGACAAGGTAAGGAAATATCATGTAGAAAGATAATAGGCACAATATGTCACTTACATAAAAACAGACAAGGAGATGGAAGACATATCTAAGACACCCCAGAGATGCAGCCTTTATGTTCATCTGGACAGCAATGCAAAAACACAGAGAAACTATAGCATTTTTAAGATTTGCTAAAGAGGTAAGATAGTGATCAGCTTGGATACAGACAACAGATTAGCCAGCTGCTTGGACATGAGAAGCATGAGAAGCAGAACTGAAACACAGAAAGAATCCATCCATCATGTTTTTTATTGGACTAATACTGCTAGGAGATCCTACTGGAATGGAAAAAAAGATGATGAAAGGGATCATCTGATGAAATGGAAAAAAAATGACTGCAATAAAAAAATTAAGGTCCAGGCAGGATCACTCCACAAGTCTTAAAACCACAAGATAATAAAAAACCAGCACATGGCTCAAAAGTAATTAGGAGAAATCTGGGTATTTCATTCTTCCAAAGTGTCCATGAAAGATGGAAGGTCACTATTATAGGACAAGAGACACAGGCTAGTCTACGAATAAGGTCTGTGCTTGACAAAGATTTACAGCAGAAATCCTGGAGAGAATTATGAACTTCTTAGTGCTGGAAGCAAAAATCCACACAGGAGTATTAAGGAGAAAAAGCATCAACACTGAGTTGAACAATAGTTAGATAATGCAATTAGAGAAATAACCACGACTAACGAAGTACCTGGGGAGAGCTGGGGAACAAGAAAAAAAAACCCACAAAATCCCACAACAGGTATTCTTTTAGTATAAGAAGTATGTTTTAGCAGCAAAAATATTAGTGCAAGCCATGACACCAGACATCAGAGGGAAGAAGAGAAGGTGGTAGAACATCAAGGACAGAAAGATACTGAAGGGTCCAAGACAGACACATAAAAGTTACTCTGGCAAAAGAAGACCAAGTGTTAATGATACAAGGCACCAGAACTCAAAAAAAAAAAAAAAAAAAGTAGGGTACTGTGGATAAAAGAACTGATTTAAGTCAAAATCATTTTGGAAAAAGAGCATAAAGCAACAACCACTAAGGGACAGAGAATGAAATTCCAAATATTGTTTGAGGGGGGAACATTCCTCAGAACTATGATACGATGACAGCTTACATCTATGATGTTCAACCAGAGAACACACATTGCCTAGGATGGTGCTCCAATTTATTCCCAGAGGTGGAATCAGACAGATTTCTTTTCCACCAAATAATCTCTGAACTGATAGAGGCAATATTATTTCAGATACCAATTTGGTAATTAATGAGAACGTTGCAGAAGAGCTGCTCCTAGAAAATAACCATAGGTCAGGAAAACATAAGCTGATTGATTTTAAATTGAAACAGAAAAAAAATAATTAAGGAACATCTTGTTACTAAGTTTCTTAAACACTAAAGGGCAAGTTTAACAAATGAAAAGAGCTGGTAACTGAAGTCAAAGGTATTCTGAGCTCTTCAGCTCCATTAAATCAAATGTGTTAAAACCACCAGGAACCTGTAACTTAAACTGTGGTAAGGAACTAGAAAAGGCTCCAAACCCAAATGGATGAACCTGCACTCAAAGAAGATTCTTCAGATGGCTCAAAGTCATGAAGCATTCAACTAAGAACGTTCCTCATGCAAACTTGAAATTAAGAACCTAGCATCTCAGACAGCAAAACTGAAGTACCATCTCCTGTTGGTTAACAATCTCATTTCTCTACAGTAAACACCATTTCTTTAAAACAATTAAAGAAATACCCATAGCATATAAAACAAGCAGAGACCGGCAGATTGCCCATATGAATATCCACTGCTATTTAACCAATGTGTCACTTGAAAAGGAAGGATGCCCCGGCCACACCAGAGCACACATGCCACCACTCACCCAAACTAGCAACAGATTCACAATAGCAAGAGACAATTTTTGTGAACAGCACCAATACACAGCGGTGGAAAGATGCAAGGGAGGTTACATAGAAACAGTGGCAGCAGTGTTTGCAATGAGCATACTCTAGCACACACCAAGCCTCTGATGGTCTGCCAGCCTTGGGTTAGCCACGTACTATGTATTTTTCACTGTGTAAAAAGTTCTGGTAATGCCTCATTTAAAACGCTGTACAAAATTCCAGTCAATTGTGTTGAAGGCAGACAAAACCACAATGGAAGTGGCAGTGAAGGGCTGTCAGAAGGATGAGAGGAATGGAGAGCCAATGCTGTGGGATGAGCACTGCCTGATTAACTTAGTAAAACAAAGGCTAGGAAAAGCCATAGCCACTCTCTATGAATACACTACAGATGTAAACAAAGGCAAAAGAAAAGAGCTATTTAAGCTTAAATAACTATTTAAGAACTCTCTCTATTAAGCTGTTTAAGAGCATGTAGGAAGAGAGGTACAAATGTGTTTACTTCGGAAGGTTTCTACCATTAGTGAGATTCTAAGACAGCCTGCTAACACAAGCCGAGACAAGGAAGAAGAAATTCAGCTTGCATTAAGTTGGAGTGTGACCAGCCTATGAAAGGGCTTACGCAATATCACTTCTGCAATAGCAGAACACATGATTTGTTAGTCCAGCCTGCGAAAAAAAGACAAGGAAAGGAAGTCATGCTCATTCAAGCACTCAGAACAAGCCGTAAAGTGAATTAGCACATGCTACAGGTGGGGAGACTGACGAAGACAGATGACCTGTAGACTGACATCCCTTTACCCCTGCTAACTCCTTCTCCTTCACAAACTCCCTGGCCTCAGCCCCTTTCACACCACCAATCACATCTCTCTCCAATACATAAGCCAATGATTTTCACAGACTTTTGAAATGTTAATCTATCTGTTAAACCTGGCTGTAACTGGAAAAGGTGTCCAAATGCCAGGGGAGAATAGAAGGCACGAAATGTTTACGGATGGCACAGTCACACAATTTGTGATCTACTGTTGCCTTGCAGGTGGGTAAGTTGAATTGCAACTTGCTCAAGACCATACGGAGTACTTGGCAGAGAGAAATACAGCGTTCAGCTGTGAAACAATCCAAGTTATTACTATTAAGATAATCCTTCTAAAAGCATAGCGGGAAGAAAAAAAGCTAAGAAGCTACATAAACAAAATTCTGTCACATTAAACAAGCCAGTGCTATAGTATGGTTCAGCAAGCCCACACCCTATAGCAAATGGATGAGAGAAAGTGATAAGGCTGGTACTTTTTAAATAGTTGCAGGCTAGCAAATCTAATGCCTAAAAACTCGCAGTCACAGAATGGACAATTGGTCTTTTGAAGGCAACTATTTGAGTCACTATTTACTACTCTTCACAACTCAAGAAAACAGAGTCACACAGAAAAACAGATTACTATCAGAAACATCCTAAGTCTGCTAGGTGAGTGGGATGTGAACCATTCCGAAAAACCAATACAACTAAGTTACTCTTTCCTCCAGACCCTTACCAATTTTACTTTAGAGGCCAGGCTCTCCGGTAGTTTTGTTCGTAGCTGATTTGTTTCTTTGAATGTAGTTGGAAATCCACTAAGGAAGGCCAAGTCTTGCATTAGAACTAGACCTGGAACTTCTTTGTCTGTAGTCTAAAACCAAGAAAACATGGAATAAAGACTTTTTTAAACTTACAGTAATTCACATTTATCTGTAAATCCTTCATCAGGTGACAGATTTAATAGCATATATTTTGTGTGTTTTTGTCACTTAATATTTGTCACAAAATAGTGTATATTTGTCACTTAACCCAAACTTCAACATTGAAATAAGGGTTATTTTAAAAGCTTTCATTTCTTACTACATGTGAGTTATGGAAAGAGAATAGCACAGAAACACTTTCTAAAAATGTACAAAAAGTTTACCATACACAAATGCTTATCAACAGATTTTAAAAGTACATACCAAGTAACCCCTCCATACTATCTGTTTGCTGTTGTCTTTTAACATTCCAGAATGGGCAGCTTCAACTAGAATAAATAAAATGCATTGCAAATCAAAAACTGGAAGTCACTTCTTTTGTATATTCTAGTAACTAAGATACACTTTTGCAAATTAAAAAGATTTGGATATTTATGGTGTGAAGAGTCGTCTTTATAACTGGTAAATAATTCTTGGTGGTAAAAAAAAACACCAGTGGTTGGGCTAGTGGGTGGTAGTGGTCAGGCACTACATATTAAACAAAATAAGCCCGTACCTGCTCTAAGATCCTACATATATATGCTGAACACATGGATAATTTTGTTTTAAGGTATACAATCCTTTGAGCAAGGGCAGAACTTATTGCACAATATTCAAACTAGACTTCACAGCAACTAAAAGAGGATTTCTAAAACTAATCTTCCTCAGTCCAAACCTCAGTCTTCCGAGGTTATCAGTGCAACACAGATATTCAGATATCAAACCTGTTTTGCAATAGTCTTTTAAAGCACGGAACTCTAATCATCTGTAATCAGTTGTCTGGGAGGTAAGCAAACAGTATCATTAATGTCATCATTTAGAGTAACAGACTGAGGGCAAGAGTTGCTGAATGACTTGCTAAAGTCAAACAGAAAATTAGTGGCAGAGTCAGTACTGGAGGAAAAAAAAAAAACTAATTTGCAGCAGCTTACTAAAAAGCTTGCTCTAGAAAACTGGCTGGAATCTGACAAATAGGTTCTTACCATCCTTAGGGCTATCAAAAACAATTACTGTCACGTTGGTAGAAGGATTTTTTGGTTTTGCTACAAAGAACATATTGGTAGCAGCTTGTAAAGCTGGATGAATGGACAACAGGTCTTTCAGTGTGACGTTGGTAGGCAGCGCAGGATCCAGGACAAGCATTGGCACTTTGATGCAGTGTGTCAGCAAACACTCCAGTTGCTTCTCACTACAGCAAATACCAAAGGTATATTTAACACTAGTGGAAAACTTAAGACAAAAATCAATGTTACATGCAACAAGAGATGTTTTTGTGAGATCTGATCAATTATTTCTAACATCTGCTGGGGCAGGGGGAAATTACTAAGAGCATGCTTACTTTGCTGCAGAAGGCAAATATCTGACTGTTACAGTTTAGTTCATTCCGATAACTGTTTTTCTAAAAGTTTCCAAGATTTCAAAGTTTGCCCACAGAGGAGACCTTATAAAGATCTCTAAATAGCAGAACAACCAAGCCAAATGAAGAATGGGACAGACCAGGCCCTGCTGCTTCCTGGCAGCAGAGGCATAAGAGGCTTGAACCCTCCACAGACAATTCCTTGCAGTGCCATGTAAACAAATGGCAGGTGAAAGCAACGCTGAAATTTTCATGCTTTTGAATTATAAAACTCCAGGTACACATGCATTAAAAATCCACACTCTGAATAGGAACTATGCCTAACCAGTGACAAAGATATGCTTTCTGAACTTCAGAAATTGTCACATTTTAATAAGCTTATTCATATATGTCACAATAACATTCCTTTTATCCAACATATATATTCTCATGCTGTCAACTTTTCTTGAAGTCACATAGAAGGAAAGCATGCACAGGCTACAGAAAACCAAATAACCTCCCCAACCAGCATCTGCTTTCAGCTAACAATGAGTAGGATATCATTTATTCCAGTTTATGCCCAAAACCACAGAAACTCACCTCTTCTTTGTTGGTTCTGTTGCATTCTTTCCCAGGATTTCCCTATTACAAAATTAAAACTACGTTAAATAACACTGCGTTGACAGTAAGGAATTTAGTCTAATTTCAGATTGTTAATTGAGTCAGGGACACGTTGTGAAAGCACCGATAACCCAGTTATAAAACTGCCAAGGTCTTGCCATTGGCCTTGCCAAGGCGAGCACAGACTGACACACGTGCCCCTCACTGCTCACCCTCATGCAGCGTAGCTCAAAAATTCTTGGTTGTGCTGACAGCTGTGGCAGCAGGACTCTTCTTGCCAGGATTTTCAGGGGTTATTATTACATTACTTAACGAAACTGATGTTGATGTGAAAAACACTGGTAAGAAACCAGGATGAAGTGACCTGAAACTAGGCTGACTTGATTGTTTTGCCTTACCTACATATTCTGATAAGGTCTATCACGCATTTGCCATGTGCACGTAGAGGCTAATGAGGATTAATGTAAAGGTAGTGCAGTGCTGATGCTAAATAATAATCATAATATCAGAAGGGCGCCCTTCTACACACACCAACAGAAAGAGAACCACCATCCATCAAGCTACTGTCTCTCACTGAAGAATAACGCACCTGGACCATGACTAGCTCAATTCAGGTGTATCGACAAGAAAGTTACAACTTACTAAGTTTTGCTATGCAATACAAAAATATACACTCCTTAGCAGAGATTTATAGCATCCTTGCCTTTGTCTTATGCAGTTATCTTGATCCCATGAAACACCTCTTCCTGTAACAGTGCTAACGGATTTCAAAAGTACATGAAAAAAGTTATCTACAAGGGAGAGAACCAGGTGCCCCTGTAGATAATGAACGTGGAATGGGCATGAGTCTTACTCATAAGCTTGATATAAACTTTCCAAATCAGCATTATGGAAAAAAACTATGTTTTTCCCTTTGTAAAATGGGAATCACAGCATAAGTGATGGCAAAGCTAAAACCACTAACATTTGCTATATGACCTGCTAGAAAAAGATTAGTATAAATCTGAAAGCTTTTCAGAGCAGAGATCACATCTATGTTTAAGATGTTTAAACTTAATGGATTTAAAGTTCTACTAATACTTTCATTGTTTAGGTAGCAAAACAAAGACTCAGAATTTCACTTGCGATCGCATTGTCAGTGGTACCTAAATTGCAAGTCATAACATGCCAAAAATGAGATCAATCCACTCACTTGTGGATTTCAGATTATTCTGAATTAAACTATTATGACCCTTAAAATACAGATTTGTTCTTCCATTTAGCATATTTTCTGGCCAAAAGAGACCACGTGACCACAGAGTTGCTTATTAAGAACTAAATCAATGGTTACAAGACACAATCCAAGTATTTGTGTGGCACAAATCCAGCAGCCTGTGTTTGAAGCCTTAGATCAGTAATTTTGCAGAACAGTATAGCACAATCTATAACACCAAATGAAGCAATACATGTCTTTCCCTCCTAAGTTAGAAGGCTGACTCATACCTTTCTAACATGAACGAATTATCTTCCTCTTTCTCAGTTTCAGTGTTTGGGAGACTACAAATCTAACTTTAAAAAGAAGCCTTTAAGAAACATATGCTTAAGATTTTATTAAGCCCATTATAAGAAGAAATATGGGGGGAGGGGTGAGGAGGAAAAAGGGGATGAAGAGAGGTTTTACATTAGAGATATAGTTTTTATTATTATTATTTACAAACTGAGTTCTAGAAATCAAGACAAAATGACATACACAAAGCACAGTTTTCTGCGTGGCATTTTACAAATTCAAGACAGAACAGCCTTAATTACTTTAAATTATTATGCTTTGTATCTTAAGCAGTTTTCTGATTAGACAGTACTTCATAGCTAAATGTAGAACTGAAACAAGGTTTTGAGAATAATCAAAGGAAGAAGTGAGAAAATGCACTTTGTTTTTCTCCCATGTTACTCAACATGAAAATTCAAAGAGGGCTAGTACTGCATTAGATTGCTGCTGTCGGTTAAAGGGAAAAAATACATAAGATTATTACCTCATTATTTTCTGTTCTTCCTCCATCTGTTCTCTGACCTGTTGCAATTCTTTGATCAGTTCAACATCTGTGCCATTCACCCAGGTGTATACCACATCAATCGGCATGGGTAAACAAAGCCTACATAATTCAAATGAAAGCTACATAAGCTGTTTAATATTGCAAGTGCTTGTGGCATCCTACAATAGCAATTTCTGTCTAACAACAGAAATACTTGGTGTCTGGGCTGCAAACAAGACAAAGCAAAAAGCTTCTCTTTAGCTCTCTATATATCATCTCTTAATTATACACAAGCCTTTGACAAAACAGCACAGACATAAAACCAAAAAGGACGTACAGTGGCTGTAACAGTTCAGTAAATAAATGAAATGTGAACTTCATGCTTTAAATTTCTCGGACGTTAACCTATAACCCAACTCCTTTGAACCCATAAAATATTTCACAAATCAGTACCAGCATCCAGGCACATCCTTAATTCACCAGCTACATTAGACAGGACAGCACGAAGTATAAAGACTTAAATCATACTTACTGTTATTTAATTGCACAGAACCAATAAGATCTCAGCAGGACTAGGTCTCTATCCTAGGAATGCCTCTTAGATATTAATGAGAGGGCATTTCATAAACCAACAACCTAAGTAGGGTACATGAATTCAGACTCTGGACACAGCAGTCAAATTCATTCTTGACAATTTAATATCCTGGAGCTGTTTCTGGACAGTTACAGATTTCCTAGCATCCCTAAGGCAGAAGAAAAGAAAGGGGTTTGGGTACCTTTTTTCTATTTGTTTATGATAATCTCCTCCCCAAGGCCCACAGCTTTGTTTCAGCGGGTAATCCAGGCTGCTGCCATAGGTGAACCTCTCAGTCTCAGACAGCAGGAGGATGCCCCAACTATTATTTTCCAAAGTTCCAGTGTCAAGCTATTCAATACGTTCCTAAACTGTAGATGGCCTAGCAAACATTGAGCACCTCTCTAATGCCAAGATCCATGGGGTCACACAATGAGGTTTCCAAGGAAAGGTGTTCCCTCCCCACCCACTGCATCCTTCAAAAAGCATTCAAAAAGAGACAGAGCTTATAGGCAAGTATCTCCTCCACCTTCCCTTGCACAGTATGACATGCAGACAGCTTCCACCCAGCTTCATTTTCTACTGGCTGAGATTCAATAACTGAAGCACAAAATTTGGTAAAAGGGCAGCCAGTAGCTGGTCACAGCACAATAGACAGGAACATTTTGTACTCAATTCATCACTGCTCCTAACTGAGCTACAGCACTTAGAGGATAACAGTGGGTCAGTTGGAACATCTAAGCAGCAGCGCTGCCTTCCCCAGCAGCACCACCCAGAAAGTCTCTCTCACCTCTGACATGCAACACTCTGCAGGAGGCTACCCTCTCAACTGGCAAAAAAAAGTCAATTTACTGAATAAAACTACCCTTCTAATCAGTTATTTCATCTCTTTCTCAGGAGATGACACTAGCTTCCGGTTCATTAACAGATACAACTCAAGGCATCTTTTGAACTAAAAAGTCCTCCACAGGAGTAGAAATTCAATGGCAGGAGCTCTTCCAGTTTTTCTACATTTGTTGTGATCAGTTAAATTATTGGATTGACAGTCCCTTAAATGCTGTCCTAAAACACTAGTCCCTAAAACACTAGGACAAGAGTGTTTTAGATGGAAGCACCTGACTCAAGCCAGGTGATTTCAAAAGTGCCCAACCCTCAGTCTTCTGGGCAAAGTGCAGAGACTATTTACCCAGGCTTCACTGAAGACCATAACATGAAAAAAAAAAAAAAAAAAAAGCCTCAATTCCAACTCTTTCTAGGGTATGAGGCAATTTTGACTTCTGTGAAGCCTCTCCCCAGTTTATAATTTGCTAAAAGCGTGTTTCTATGCAATAGCACATATAAGTATGTAATTTGCTACACTTCATTTTTAGCATTGAAATGATGTCACATACAGCCAAATGCTAATAAACTCCACAGAGGAAAGGCATTTGTGTTCAGATGCAGGTAGGTCAACTCTGAATTAACCCTGGCATGGCAAGGTCATTCTTCATTACCAGTGGCAATAGAGACTAGTAAAAAAGGCTATTAAAGCAAGTGAACTGTTTGCAGATCCACTAGTCTAATTGCTTAAAATTTATCCAAATACTCAGATAAATTTTCTTAATGCATTTTTACAGCATACATTGTTTGAGAAAGTAGTGGTTATCAAACATAATAATAAAAACCAGGTATCATACACAAATTAATTTGTTGCTCCCAACTAGAAACAGTAACACTGTTAAGATTTCACCTTTTTGGTCTTTGCCAAAGCTTTCTGGTTGGTTTCACGGCTTCTTAAAAAGTACTGAGAGTTTATATTTTGAAAAGCATGTAGCGGCATTTTGCTTTAAAATTAAAAAGGAACAGGAGAGCCACTTCCACACTATTCTTTTCAAACACTATTTTTAACATGCAGAGTCTTTTGCAAATTGTTCAAGGTCAGAAAAGATCAAAAACTTTCTCCTTCAAATTCTGTAGCTGCGTTTCTCCTTCATGTGGATTTATGCATTTGATCTTCATCACAAATACCAGTCTGGCAAACAGATTAAGCCCAAAATAAGCTGCCTAAATGGGAATTATGTAACACCTTTCTACAGAAAATCATCAACTTTCCTATTTGCTACTGATTTTAATATTAGCAAACATGGACTTTGGAAACTTTTGAAACTTCCTTGGAGACTCCCAGACAATTAATGAGGCTCGTTTTGGATAGTCCTTTACTTTTTCCTCTTTCAAAAACATACCCATTTTTTACTTGCAAACCTAAAAACATCAATAGGATCCTGCTTGAAGACAAAGCCAGAGCCACCAGCTCTCCCAGACAGGACAGACAGCACCTGGCACGTGCTGCCTCTTCTATGCACCCGCATTTCCGTACCTGTGATGTTTGTTTACAGAGCAGAGCCATGCTCACAGCCAAGATTGCTGCTAGAAGACAAAGCCTCATTGTCTCAGCGTCCACAGTTGATGGAGTACAGCAGCCTCTGGATCTCTCCCAAGCTACCATACAGCGATCTCGAACCTTGCTGAGACTCTTTATGAACAAGCGTAAGTCTATTACACCCTTAAGCTTCCCACTGTAAACCTCCCAGCCCTCCTGCCTGTAATTGCCCACCAATGGCAACTCAACTGTTCCATTGCTATTCCCGCTCCAGTACCTCTTGGCTCCCTAATTTGTGCATATTTTCCTCTCTCTAGCCTCACTCTGCTCAACTATTAATGGCTCCCATTTGCTGTACCACACTGAAATCAGTTTGTACATTTTAAAAGCTGATGATTGTTCCTTCACATTTTGTTTCCATACATATTTTCAAGTTTTAAGTATGATTTGGCCACGTCCTGGAATAGCAAAATTACACTTCAGCATTTGCCAAAATGCAGAATTTGCTGGTGGAGAGAAATAAAATAGAGTTCTTGTCCAAGACTCTCATGCATGCAACTCCATTATTTAGTTTCCTTCTCTCCTTTTTATTTTCATACCAAAACTAAGTCTTCAAAAATGGGTTTGGATGAGGTGGCTTGGTAAAAAGCCCTGGAATTTCTACTCCACTGTCTCAAGCTGCATAAGAGCCTGGGCAATGTAAGTAGGAAGTTTAGCAGCTGATGTGACTACCTGGGAAGTGCAACAGCTGGGATGCCAAAGGACATGCAACAGGAGGGAAAAGCACACCAGAGCAATTGCTAAACTTCAAGGCAAAACAAGAAGTCTTCCGTGGTCTGGCAGGGAACAGCGTTCAACAGGTGTAACTAATGGTGCTAGCAACATCACTGGTTTTATGTTACTCAGGAAGAAAAGCTTTTTGAGTTTATAATCATATGGAGCTTGCCCACATACACAAATTTGTCTACAATTTACACTGCAATTTTCTTTATAAAAGTTTATAACACAACTGTTTGACAAGGACAAAGATGTTTTCCTGCAAAGCTCCTAGAAGATAACACTACTTTAAGTTGAAGGTCCATTAATGTTTCTTAAAGGCCACGCAGCTTTTACTTTCCACTAAGCAGTGGATCTGCTTAATTTCCAAACCAACAAGCTCATGTTCTCCAATTCTGAATATTTTTCTCTAACACTAAAATAAGAACTGATTAAAATCAATGGATAAGCTAGGATCAAAACAGGAAGTTCACAATCCTCAGTTTATGTAAAAACCATGTGACACCCTACATGTTGCATTGATATCAGCCTTAAAAACTCCATCAAACCACCACTGATACAGTGTGTCCTGCAAGAAGGAATCCATTACTGCATTCGTGAAGTCTGATAATAAAAACAAACTGAACCCCTGACAAGGGACTTCTAAAAGTTAACAGATGCCTGAAAGTACGTCTCCGCAAAGACTTTTTGTTGGTATGAATTTTTACGGGAAGTTGGTATCTGCACACAAATATCACAACAAACCTCCCTGTCAGGCCTGACGTAAGAGTATTAAAGGCATATGGGTGAACTGGAATAACTTAAGCACCCATCATGAAAACCTTAAGCTTTTGCTCAGGCAGCCAATAGTTCCTCCCCAGGCACTGGATTTTTTGCTCACAATTCAGAGAGATCAACACTAGCTAAGGAGTGCTTTACACAACCAAAATGAAGAAAAAGCAATGCAGAAATGGGAACTGACTATACCTACATCACAACAGTAAGATTTGCCATTTTGTTTTGGACAAAGTCAACCATTTTATAAAAGCACTGTACTTAATTATCACAAAGTCAGGCATTTGAGTACTGACAGGAACAAACTACCATGCTTTCACTTCAGCACTGCAGAAACATGTAAACATTAAGTTAATAATCCATATGAGCTGTATCACTCTGCTTTCATCTGTCATAGTTTGGAAAATGGATGAGGGGAGTAAGAGATGAGACTGTAAAAGTGCACAGGATTCACTGACACCATGCAGTGTACTTTTACAGAGTTATCTCGCACCAGCTAAAGCATGACAAACTGATCTGATCATTTCTACTGTCCCGTGATTCAACAAACCTCAAGGCAGATTAAGCATCTCCTTTCAGGGTTTGTTTTTTTTTCCAGTCGAGTGTATCAACACTTAAGAGTCAGATGATATCTCCTTAGTAGCTTCTTCCACCTACCAATTCACAGTCCACTGACTTCCTGAGCAACAGACCCCACAACTATTCAGACACGAATGATGAAACCACAAGAAGTCATGTAGCAGTTAATACAACTGAAACAAATGACCCATATGAACTGGTTTCCAACTTGCTGTGGGTGACTTCTCCCATGTACTCAGCTTTAAAAAGCTGCTTCTTATGAGCTTTGTGACTCCTCTACTAAATAATGTTCCTCATGAGATGTCACAGAAAATGTAAGGTAAATGACAAATAACTTTTCAAAACACTGAAAGTTGGAATTTTAAGTGCACAGGAACAGTACTTATATTTTCTTATCTTAATATGGAAAATACGTCATCCCTTTGTTGTTAACATTATCACCATTTTGATGTTTCATTAGAGACTGGATTAATTAAATGCATTTAAAATATAAACTCTGTTATATGACTAGAACTTCCAAATGCCAAGCATCTTCCAAGCTGGGATATTAAGCACTAACTCACAATTTTAAAACCACTAAGTTAAAAATTTGCTGTAGATTTAGAGCCCATTCAATAAGGTCCTACTCAACAGTATGTTACTTCATCTAGAGTATTTGATTTAAATATTTGAAAATTCATTGAATAGTAAAATGTGCAATACTGTCAACTTCAAGTAAAGCTCACCGATTCTGAAATGATTTGCCCGCAACGTTGTCTCTGTATGAATCAAACATAACATGATACTGGTCTCTACTCCACTCCAAGACAACCTGCAAAGAAAAAAAACGACTTGATGTCACCATCTTCTAAAATTACACACGTTTCTCCTTTTGAAATGCTTAACCACAATCAATTTGATTCAAATTGATCTACGCATTAATGCACAACTCGCCAGAACTAATCCAAACTAAGTTATTACTCTGAGCCAGCAATCAGACCCAGAACTTAGAGCACACTTGATTTAAACAAACTTTGTTTTTTCTCTGCAAGAAAGGATTTCATGTTTTACAGACACACTTTTTAAGGTACTATTCATTTAGGTTACCTCTCCCCCTTGTCTCTTAGCCTTTAAAAATTCCGCAATGTTTTCTCAACAAATATACTTCAATGCAAGCAGGACACTCCCACCCCCACCCCCCCCAATATTTTCCTTGTCTTCCTTTCTATTCTCATACAGGATATATTGACATTCACACCTCTGAAATCTGAGCTTTGGAAACCCACAGCCAGGCCAGGGCATATCAAGTTATGCAAATTAACCTGGCCATGAACTTAAAACACAATAGCTCTTTCCCAATACAGGTGATGTCTTAACATTGCAGCCAGACTAACCCAACAGCAAGTATTTCTGCGGGCTGCAGCCTCTCTTCCATCCCCCTGCATTTCTGCCACCCCCCTTTAGCTTGACACGAGTCCACCCAACATGCAGGGAGCCAAGTCACGGAGCTAAACCAACAGAAAGATGAACCTTCAAAAATCAGAGCACTTTATCTTCCTCTACTCGGTTGTTGGCGCAGATGAGAAATGGTGGGAACACACAGCTGAGGGCAGGGTTGTCTTCCCCACCTTCATCCAGCCATCAAGGTCGCTTAGCTAAAACGCCAAGCTGCACCCAACTTAAATGCCCTTTGCTAGCCGCCCCCATTCACGGGCATATTTATATATTAGCTATATGGGAAACCAATAGCAAGCTGATTCCTACTTTGGAAAGCTGCAAGTTTACATTCCATTTCTATACTTAAATGTAAATATATACACACACACTAAAAAAAGGCACATAGTTACATTTCCATTACTAACAAAGTATCAGATATCATGGTTCTAAACAGAAAAAAGAAAAACAACCCAGACTTTTCAATGCTAAAAAGGCTTAATATGCTTTGATATAGCAAAAAAGCATAAGTAATTCGAGATAAAAATAATGTAAAACATTTAGGTTCTACTCTGAGGTAAACTTGCTATGATATTTTTCACAGTGAAAGTCCAACCTTAAAAACTACAGTGGCATCTCGTGCTGCTTTAGAGATGAAGGGGTAGGGGCTTGTTTTACCTGGATAAGTATGTATTTAGATGTATGGGAGAGGAAAAAAAAATACCAGGAAAGGATAGTATACACTTTACACCACTGTTCTTAGATTTGAATTTTACTATTGCTTATTTCTTGTATTACAGGAACTATGAAATATACCATTTCTCTAAGATAGCACTCAAAACCATAACATAAAGACTACCTCCCTCCCCTTTAAGAAGATGCACATCTCTGTACCCTCATGCCCACTAAAGCAAATTAAAGCCTCTAGAGAGCGGGGAAGCCCCATCATGTGGCTGGGTGACAAGCATGCACACACAATTCCTGCAAAAGCTGCAAACGGTCTTTTTGTAACCAAGATCACATCTGTACAAGTTCATTCCCCTTACACAAAGGACACGATTCCCCAGGTGAGCATAAAATCTCCTCCCTTAAATACCAAAGTCAGGAAGTGTCTTAAAAACACACTATTATACTTTTTCATGCACAAGTCATTAGGTCCTTCTGCCAAATACACTAGTTTAATACAGCACACACTGAAAGATATCCACACAGAAACATCTGCTACTACTGATAATGATGAATTGACACACACTGATTCTAGAAGAAATACAGAAGTATTTGAGTAAGAATGTAATTTATTATATGAATAATACGGCTCTCCAGAAGAAAAACATTAACCATTGAAGCATTTGCTGTTTGCGTTGGTGCAGCTATAACCAAAAAGACCCAGGACAGCTCTCATAAGAAACACGTTTAGGAAAAAAGTTAAGCTCTTCCCACCTGATACATTTTCCTGTAATTGTTTCCTCCTGTCACATTATTTGTGTTGCAAAAATGCCTGGAGGCCGCTTTGCTTCAACTTTACATATTGATACTATAAAACCACTAAGGGGACAACAGTAAAAAAAAAAAAAGGGGGAGAGACACCCTCTATTAGGAGATACTGTATCAGACAGATGATAACAGTGGCTCTGGCATGTTCCAGTTATAAAACATTTTACAAAGCTGAGCCACCTACAGAAGGAGGGCCAAGAATGGCTTACAACCAAACTGTCCTAAAACTCAAAGCTCATCTTACGACTAGGTTACAGCATCGCCTTACATCTGGCTACCCTATATGTTTTTGCAGAAATGCTCCTGAATCATGCTTAACACACTGTTATTTCATTGAGCTCAAGTTTTTTTTTTTAAATCAAGCTCATTTTCACCTTGAGGCTGTGAGGACATCATTACCAACCTCAAATTATTTGCCCTAGCCATCCATTTTTATGCCAGCATTAATATTGATATTAGCATGAATCTAAGCAAGCAGATCTAATTTTGCCTGCTAGGATGAAAAATCTGCCTCTGGGGTCGGGGAAAAGCAGAACTACAAATGCTGCTCAGACACCAGGGTCTGATAAGTGTTGCCTCACGCTGCTTTTTATTGCTTGACAGTTCCCCGCAGATCGTTAAAAATGGTTGACCTGATAATTACTAGAAAGGTTTCTGGTTTCATTTTCAAAACAGTCTTCTTTATTAGTTGCTACCTTGCGGACTCTGCACTGAGGAAAAGAAGTGTTTTCCATTCCCACTATAGTTGTCAGAAAAGGTCTAATAGTGTTCTCACAAGCCTAGTCTCTCCTAAATCCTTAAACTACCGCCATTTACCAAAACATACCACTTTAAATCAAAAAAGTAAAGAGTAAAATGCATGCAAACATCCCTTACCATGCTCATTTACCATCACTGTAAAAAAAAAAGGTTCTTCTGTATTTCTGTATGGTCATTCCATAAAGGGTGGCGTTTTTGTTGGTGTTTTGTTTGGGGTTTTTTAAACATTTCTGGTCACTTCTTTTTTCTTAACGTATAATTTTGAAAGTTTACTCCTACATGAATCTGCCAGTTCTTCGCTCACTCTCTAAATAGTATCTACGCTTTCCAAATAGCTCTAAAAGGCATGGACACTTAGCAGCAAACTAAGATTTGGTAGGAAAATAATGCTGCGCAGTGATTTTGACTGATTCTCAGGGAAATCAGCCGTAACCTGGACAACTACTGAAGTGTTTTAAAAAACCTTCAAAGTTCTAAGGAATCCTAAAGTTGTGTTTAAGATCCCATTCTGAAGAAAGGCAAAAGCATACTCAAAGTTTCACAGCACCAAGAGGTATACACCAATCCAAGTTGACAATCATGTACGAGCAGGTGGCTAAAAGTACTACACAATTAATTAATTCACGGATGGCTATCAAGTGTTTCAGGAACTTGTGAACACTGCAAGACAGCAGAGATGAAGTACTTCATGCAAAGAAGATGTACAGCTACACAAAATAAAGTTCTGATTGTGCTACACTCAAGAGTTTCAGGTAATACTCTTTACGGCCCTTCATTTTTTCTGTATCTCAAAGTGCCCATCAAAATACAACAGGCAAGGAAAAAAAAAAAAGGAAAAAAGAAAAACAATAACTTGTCTTGAGAAATTTAGGAATCAGGAAATACCAGCCTGTTTGCATTTAACACTGCCATCCTTTTACACTGACAAAAATACTTTCTTTAATTCCCTGGATACTTACTATATTCTCAAACGCTACACTGAAGCAGGATTGTCTTCTTCCCCTCCAGATTCTTTCATTGACGACTTCCAAAACAGATAGGGTAATATGAAATGAAACTTTAAAATATACTATGCACCCGCATGAAATCGTATCCAGAAAAAGTAGGAGTTATATTGCATCATTTACAAAGTAACAGGAAAACTGAGTAATAAGCAGCGAGCAATGTAATGCAGACTCTGCTGAGCTGCAGGCAGGTTGGAGAGGCGACATTTAACTCCTTAAACTCTGGAAGGGAGAAAGATTCTGTCACTCCCGGTTACCATTTGAAGGTTACATTCATCACAGGCTTCAGAAGAGTCAAATAATAATAAGAAAAACAATACAGCAGTAATAAATCACCTGATAAGGGAAGTGGAAAGAATTGCACAAGACAAGAAAACACGAGCTCCTGGAGCACGGAGGTTTTTCTCAGCTCTCCTCTGCCAGGGCCCGCCAAGACTGTTAGAAACCACCTAACACCCCCCGGGGGGCACTTCACCCTTGCGTCACACCTGACGTTTGCAGGAGAGCGGCGTTACTGCCCACAGGCGCACCGTACGCGCCAGCCGCGCCGACAAGTGCGGAGAAGGCGGCCTGACGAGAGGGAGCTGCCGCCCAGCTGCTTTCCAGGATGCGAGGGAGACAGCCCCTATAGCTACCGCAGGCCTATAGCCAGCACCACTCATCACGCCGAAAATACGGCACGCGGGGGTGCTTCGTGTGGTTTCTCCACCGCGACCCCAGAACAGAAAGGGAGCTCCACCACCGTAAAGCACGTCTTCTCCCTTATGTCTAAAAAAAGAATATATATATATATATATATATACATAAAACCAGCATTCACGACCAAGCTGCTTGCTGAAGGAACTCGCTGCTCACAGGACATGACAACTACCCGGCTCCCGACAGGGAAAAAAGCCCCGAACCGAAACGCACCCACGCCCTCCGTGCCGTGCAGCCGCGGGACTGCGCCGGGCGCCGCCTGCGCGGGCGCCTCTCCCCGCCGGCACGGCTCGGCTCGGCTCGGCACGGCACGGCTCGGCTCGGCACGGCACGGCTCGGCTCGGCACGGCACGGCACGGCTCGGCACGGCACGGCTCGGCACGGCTCGGCCGGGGCTGCTCGGAGGACGGGAGGGGAAAGGGGGCAGCCACGCCACGCCGGCGGGGCGCCGTACTGACCTCCCCGAACTGCAGGGCGGAGACGATCATGAGGACGAGGCCCCCGAGGCAGAGGCAGGGCCCATACCTGTGCGACAGGCAGGTATAGGTCTGGCGCTGCAGGAGCTTTAGCAGCATGGCCGGCCGGCGGCCGCCGCTACCGCCGCCTCGCCCGGCGCGGCCCGGCCCGGCCCGGCCCGCCTCACCGCGCTGCCCTGCGCCGGGGCGGGCGGGCGGGTCCCGCCGCCCTCTGCGCCCGCCCCGCTTCCGGCAGCGCCGCGGCGCCACCTGGCGGCAGCGGGCGGCGGCCTCGGCGCGGGCGGGCGGGGGCGGGGCGGCGGTGGATGCCCCGCCCCCGCGCCGCGGTGGGGCTGGCTCCGCTCAGCTTTCCCGCCCTCACGGCTCTGGCGGCGGCGGCGGGTCCCGGCCTCTGCCGTCCCCGCTTCTTCGGGGTTTTCCTCTGCCTTCCCAAAGGGCCCAACACGAGAAGGCAATAAGGGGCCAGACTATAGGATTTTTTTACTTCTTTGGCTCCTCGCTCATGGCTTTGGGGGCTCACGGTGCAAGGCTTCGAGGCGTGTCAATGGTACGGACCTGCCAGAGGTGGCGGATTGTCCCTGCAGTTTTTTAAGAAACCATCCGGACGAAGAAATCCGGATCCAGCACTGTGTTTGCAGCAGGTGGGCCACAAAATACGCCCTGTCCTATGCACCTGCAGTGCTTTGCTGACAGCGCTCCCCCAGACATTTGAAAAGTGAATTGACGCACGTGAGAATATGCACCCAGGAATGAAAAACCACACCAGCTTCATTTCATTGCCGTGATCGTACTTGTGATTCTTCCCTTGTTAACTACTGGCTGTAGAATAAAATTTAAACGTTGTGATGTGTAATGTCTAGGTGATCATGAAATTACTGACCCACAAGACAATTTCTCTGCATGTGCAAATACCTCTCCAGCTGCGGCCAGCAGAGCTGCACCGTCCTGTCATGCTTCCAGATATGCTGCAAAGCAAATTTGCTTTCCCTAGCTAAGAGGGATGGGGAGGACTCTTGGATATCATAAAGATACAGTAGAGCTACATGCTGAGATTTCATTTAAGCACTTCCATGCGTGTTTCGGCACAGAAATGAAGTGCAGGGGTAGGTTCATGAAAGGGGAACCACCAGGCTAGAAGAAGGTTATTCATGGAGTTCTTCAAGAACAGTTCTTGAGGCAAAAACGTGATAACAAGAAACTAGGTGGAGGTTACTAGCTGACAGCAGACTCTGCAAGTCCTTAATCTGGACCAGTTTGGTTTCTGCCATGAAGTTCAGCCATCTACATGGGACGCTGCTGGTATCGCCACTGTCAAAAGCTTCATCGAGCAGAGGCACTCTGGTTACCAGAGCAAAATAAAGTGGTGTCATAGGCCCTCATGAGGCCAGGGACAGTAGCACCTGTCTCTGTAGTCCTTTATCCCTGCATCAAAAGGTCTTCTAAGTATTTCTTACAACTCACTGCAGGGATTTTTCTGAGCAACGAAGATCATCCACACATTCTTGTTTTTCCCTGTGTAGAGTAAAAGTGCCTGACCATTTCCAGAAGTTTGTCCTAGCATATTTACACAGTTGTGGTGTGAGAGGGCTGCACCTGGCTGTACTTCTTTAAGAAGTGTCCAAGAGTACATACATGGCTCTTTGGCACAGCTCTCCCAATCCACTGAGCCCTACTCCTATTTACCTTTTTGGTGTCACAGTGTTTTTCCTTTCTTCATGGGCCATGGGACAGGATGGCAAATTCACTAGGGGCTACCTTCAGAGCCTCAGAGCCCACCACACAGTGCTATGTTCCACCTCCTTATCCTGCGTTATCACCATGATTATACATACTTATTTGGCCCTTCATGATAACCCAGCCTTCTGAGTGCATCTCGATACACAGAAACCCCTAGCTAAGCTTTCGTCGCCTGTTGTGCGCATCCAGCACTTTCTCCTAACACATGCAGTCTTCTTCCTCCACATGTTCTCACCAATGTGCCAAAGTACTACCCTGGAGGAATATAATCTTTAGATATTTGCTGGTACTTCCCTCACCTGCACCTCCTGTTCAAGCACTGCGCTATTATTATTGAGCTATTAGTACTGAATGGCAGCGTCTCTTTACCACCGCCTGCAGCACTGTGGCTGCAGTACTAGTGATGGCCTGGTATTCTGAGTCAGCGGACTGAGGTTTTTATTGAGAACTGAGGTATAGCATGTATGCAGATTATGAAAACAAAAACATTAGTTCTAGTCAACAATACAGCATACATGCAGAAATGGACTAAAATGTGCAGAGGATACGAAGCTGAGAGACATAACACCAAAGTAAAGCAGAAAATCAGTCAGGGAAAGCTGAATGATTTCAAGGCCTGGATTAATAATTAGTGCAAAGTGTGGGATGATACATTTATACAGACTAATAAATACTTCCATATAATACCAATGTGATAAAGCCATTAAAATTTGCATAATCTTTATATGATTTTGTAAGGTACCAGCCAAAGTATTCCAGTAGATACAGAGATGTAAAAAGCTACTGTACAAATCATGATGAGATTATATCTGTCCTTGCTTGTAGAATACTCATGTTCAAGGAATATATATTTAAATTGAAACAGATGCACGAAAAGTAACAATCAGATCCTGCCTTCTGAGAAGACGCTAAAAGGTTTTAGCTTGTTCAGATCACAGGAATGAACATCAGAAGTTTATTTACTAAATGCAATGCTGTCACCAGGTTAAACCAAAACAAAAAAAAACCCCAAACAAACAAAACAAAAAAAAAGAGAGAAAAACAGAATCTAGAATATATTTGAAATAGGAATAGCAGGAATATCTATCAAGCCTTGAGAGAGCTTAGCCAGCTTGTGACAGGAAGCAGGACTGTACTCCAGATGTTTCCCTATATTCCCATTTTGCCATGGGTTCATACGCTGTTGCCATCTTCAGTCCATCAAAGGCTTAATTATTCCATGCAACACAGAAAGGCACGACAGAAAATGGATGAAAACAAGGGCACCCTCAAGTTGCTAATTAATTGCAAGTTGCAGAGTGCACATAGTAGATGCAGGTTCAAATCCCTTTTGAGACACTCTGAATCCAAGTTGCTTGGATCCTTCCGCATCTGTCACTAGAAAATCTTTCCAAGCTCAAAACCAGAAACCAGATCAGGGACCTTGCCTCACTTTGCAACCAGCTTTGTGAGCATGTCTCTGAAAGGGGCTGGGTTCAGGCCAAATTCTTCTTTTTTCACATTTTATCTCACGCATTGCTTAGGCAGCTGTCCAGGTGAGTATCTTGCTATTGCATCGAAGAATGGGATACTTAACTTTCTTCATTTCCCCAGTCACTGCAGAGGCAGATGAACCTAGATATTCTGCTTGGAGCAATAAATTCCACTAGGTGTCAGGATATCTAAAAATTAGATGCTGCCATTATAATCAAACATATATTTAAGGGCCTTGCCAAACCACTATCCATGTAAACCATTGGGCTCTTGGAATAATCTACTTAACTGTACTTGTATTTGTATTAACTTGAAGACGCACGTAGCAGTACTTAAAGCAAAGGCATGCCTTCTGTGGAATATGAAGTAATCTAAATAAGCAGTCAAATAATTATAAACATACTTTATCTCGATCCTGATTTTCTGCAAGTTGCCTTCACCAACATTTTCTATCTTTTAGATCTCAGAAAGCTCTCTGAATTTGAGATGTTTTTCTTACTACAGTTAGATCTTCTTTCTCAGAGGGGGTAAAAGCTACTTTCAAGAGGAAAGTAGTAACTACTTCTTTTAAACGGGACTGGAGATCCTGTAATGTTCAAAGGCTTGAGGAAGGCAGGAGTTGCTGCTACTCTTCTTCATGTCTACCCTGGGAAAACAGCAATCACTCACACTGTTCCTTCCTTAGAAAAGCTGAAGTATTGTGGAATACTCTTTCCAAATCTTTTGCATTCTAATTTACTGGGAAGGGAGAAGAGTAAGAGCTAAATATCCAAGGCAACAATGTAATTATCTTTTGTTGGGGCAGAAGACCAGAAACGATCAACCTAGCATCTCAAGCTTCTCTGTTAGCCAAGAATAATATTCACTGCACACTCCTTGAATCTTGCACTAAAGCAAAGAGAATTAACATCTTCATAGGCTTCCAGTGTTCATCACTGTACAGTCTGTTTCACAAACATGAATTGATCTTGCAGCACCTCTATGAAGAAAATATTACCAAGCACAAAGGCAAAGACAAAATTCAGCAAGTTTGATGCCTGCTTCCACTTTAGGACCAATTTTTCACAGTACAGGAGCTAACCGGTAGTACTCAAGGCTCAGCAGTTCACTTTTAGGGACTTTGGTTGCATTTGTGAATGCTCAGAACTTCTGAGCATGCAGAGGTGTCTCAAGGCAGGCAAGCAAAAGTAAAGAACATAGAAGTAATGACTTACCCATGGAAAGTTTGAAGCGACTTGGCTATCATCATAGAAGAGTTTTGCAGCAGAGGCAGAGGCCAATTTATATTTACTTATTGTAATTATGCAGCCATCATTTCTATTCCTGCCCTATTCACAAGAGATCTTCTAAGAACTTTTGTAAAAAACCTAGTTCTTCTACACAACTGTGAAGAGGTTTGCCTCATGCAGTGAAGGATGGAGAGGAGAAAAAAGCAGCCAATTATTTCACCACTTACTCTTTTAATGCATGTGCTCAGAAGGATTAAAGTCCTCAAAAGCTCCTATAAAAGTGTCTAAATTCCTATCAATTTTAGTGGCAAGCTAGACACCTGCCTACTAAATGCATGCTCCATAATTACCTTTGTGCATCTGGTCTAAACAGTCTCTTTCCAGTAACATTTAAGAAAAAAAAAAGTAATAAAATTTTATTAGCATAAACATAATCCAGAAATCCTCCTAATTTTTCCTCAGTTGTCAATACCTACCATTGATATTACATCTCTATATTGTGCAAAAATGGCATGTATAAGTATCCAGGGTAGCTTTGTCCTATTTAGCAGAAGATGAGTAATAGTGAAGACTTGCCAGTGTGGACTTCAGGGCAGGTTACATGAGCTCCTGGTGAGAAGCATGTGCGTTGATAGTCCACAGTGAAAGCTGTGTTGCCAGATCTTCACAACTAACATGATCTGTGGCAGCTGGGTTAAAACTATCTGAGTTGCAGCATGACATTTTGGAAGCTGGACACACTTGCTGACCCACCAACAAGGGACCTACAGCCCCTCTCGACAGCTCTGGCCCATTTCTTCCCTGCCAAAGCCCTTCAAAGGTTTCTCTGCTACGCTTGCATGTTCATTTACTATATTAACATACTCTTAAGGACCAGCTCCTCTAAGAAGTTAGGTATCTTCTGTGCCCCTAGCAGCCAAAAGAGGACTTTGTAGAGGGCGAGGCCCTAAACAGCAGTCAAAACAGGCTGGTGTGCTTGTCAGTATTTTGAAGAGCTGCATTAGCACTTTCTGTGGAAAGAAAATGGAAGACAACAGGGCCTTCTAGGACTTCTCTCATCTCCAACCCCCCCAAAAAAGTATTAATATCCATGCTTCTGAAATCCTATTTAAAGCAGTAACCTTAGGCATATCGGAATGAGTAGCTCAGTACAGTGCAGTGAATTTGGTAGTACCACTATCTATCAAACACAATAATTAGATCAAAATTAGTCATTCAGAACATAACAGAGTAAAAGATGGTCACTAGGCAGTGTTCAGTCCTTAAAAAAAATCATCTCATTTTGACTCACCATTTATAAAGATCTTAGCCTTTGATAAGACTCAATCCCACTGACATTACCTCTAAAATAGAGATTGAATATAAGTGATCAGGATGTCAGTTTCTGAGAGATTATGTTGGTCCCCTGATGCTATGCCTTGTAACTGATTATCTCTAAATCTGTCTGCAGTAATTTTAGCCTCATGAGCGAATGCAATCTGATTATATGCAGCTAGTGAGAGTTTTCACTCAGTACTGCAGCAAACGTGGAAATTTGAAAATTGTGCTCGGTACTTCAGTGTGTCACTAGTTTTGAAAATCCTCAGATGTTCAGCTCCTAACCCTCTGGATAGGTATGCAAGGAACATTTATGACTTCTTGAAAATTTTGTTGATAGAATATAGAATCCTTTTTTTGCTTCAGACCCCATTTCTCTACCGGCCCATTTCTATACAGGAAAAAACATTTTATTATCTCTGAAACAGCAACCAGTCATCCTATGCTTTCCACTTTTTTCTGTTTGTGCAGACACTAGGAAGGTTATTTATATTAAACAGAAGAGCATGGCTGGTAAATATGAGATATAACTAAAGAAAAAAGGAAAACAATAATATCTTAAGAAAAAAAAAGCAGTGACTGGAGAGCAAAGGATTGGAACAATGGCATTTTGGAAATCTCTGAAAGTGAGCGTCTAGATGAAGCTGAGGCAGCATGTGCACCTGGCACAGAAATCAAATTTTCAAAGTGTAATACTCACCAACATTTTCTTCTGAAATACCCCATTATTTTCTGAGCACTTCAAACTAAGATAAAAAATGCCTGCAGAAAGCCACAAGAAGCCTTTTGAAACTTTGGAGATAGCTCTACAACGTCAATATGGTTAAATTAGCGGGCAACTTGGCCTGGTCCAGTTCTTCTGCAGAATGTCAACTGCTCTGTCTTCTGTGGAAGAAGGGACGAAGAGCCATCATGTACTGAAATGAGTTAAATTAATCAGGGACTTAGGCTGCAGCATATTTAGAATGGAATGGAATGGAATGGAATGGAATAGAAATAGAATAGAATAGAATAGAATAGAATAGAATAGAATAGAATAGAATAGAATAGAATAGAATAGAATAGAATATTTCAGTTGGAAAGGACCTACAACAATCATCTAGTCCAACTGCCTGACCACTTCAGGGCCAACCAAAAGTTAAAGCATGTTATTAAGGGCATAGTTCAAATGCGTCTTAAACACTGACAGGCATGGGGCATCAACCACCTCTCTAGGAAGCCTCTTCCAGTGTTTGACCACCCTCTCAGTAAAGAAATGCTTCCTAATGTCTACTCTAAACCTCCCCTGATGCAGCTTTGAACCATTCCCATGTGTCCTGTCACTGGATACCAGGGAGAAGACATCAGCACCTCCCTCTCCACTTCCCCTCCTCAGGAAGCTGTAGAGAGCAATGAGGTCGCAGCTCAGCCTCCTTTTCTCCAAAATAGACAAACCCAAAGTCCTCAGCCGCTCCTCATAGGACTGCCTTCCAGCCCTTTCACCAGCTTTGTTGCCCTCCTCTGGACGTATTCAAGTACCTTAACATTCTTCTTACATTGTGGGGCGCAGAACTGCACACACTACTCAAGGTGAGGCCGCACCAATGCTGAATACAGCGGGATAATCACCTCATTTGACCGGCTGGTTATGCTGTGTTTGATGCACCCCAGGATGCGGTTTGCCCTCTTGGCTGCCAGGGCATGCTGCTGACTCATATTGAGCCTGCTGTCGACCAGCACCCCCAGATCCCTTTCTGCAGGGCTGCTCCCCAGGCACTCCTTTCCCAGTTTATACTTGTACTATGCCCCAGGCACAGAATCTGGCATTTGTTCTTGGGGTTTTTTTGGTTTCTTTTTTGTTTCTTTTTTTTTTAATAGCAAGTCTTTGCTTTTTAAAGGGATATGCTCCTAGCAACAGGCAATAACAATTTAAGTAGATTGTGGCCTTCAAACCAAAACATATCCGTATGTCTGTTTCCAAAGTCCCTAATGGAGTGGGTGAAAGAGCCTGGAAAGTCACCTCAAGCCATGATTTAATATACAATGTACATTAAAAATTATATATTGTATAATTATAATATTATATAATTTATTTTTTTAAGTATTACATTTCACCATGCTTTTGGAAAATATACTGTTAGAATTCATTATCCTTGATATTCAACTGTCACTAAAGAAAAGAAAAGAAAAAAGGGAAGGGAAGGGAAGGGAAGGGAAGGGAAGGGAAGGGAAGGGAAGGGAAGGGAAGGGAAGGGAAGGGAAGGGAAGGGAAGGGAAGGGAAGGGAAGGGAAGGGAAGAATTTCTTGGAGTCAAGTCTAGTTCTCTGAAATGTTTGATTATTCTAAAGAGTAAAATGGTAATATTTTGTATTTTAACACTAAAAACACAGGGCCTTTAGTACATTGATGTCATTGTTACATAATAGTGCTGGAACTTATATTTCTTTTGTTAATCCTACCAAGTTGTAGTAGCACAGAGAACAGACTGTATGGATTTGACTGTCAGAATGGGCAGAATAGTCTTTTAAATCCACTCAGCAGCACACTTAGAAAAAAATGGAGGTGTCTTTAGTGATGAGGAGTGGTCAAGAAGATTTTGTGGCTGTATCAAATGGCACATACTTTTTACATGACAGTGGTAAGATGGAGGCTCAGAACATTAGAAAAGCATTTAATTTTGGTTAGTTAGCTCTTAATCACCTGATATGGATCACAGTATCAGACAGAAGGATGAAATAAAGGACCTGTTTAGGATGAACAATTTCCTTTGTTGCTTGGAAATATACTTTCTATGTCTAAAAATGCCTAAGAGACTACAAAGAGAGTAGAGTGGAAATAATTACTACAAGATCTTTTTGGAAAGCCCTATTAACTGTTGTTCTTCATGTTTATTTTGTTTCAGAACATGATAAGAATTCATCATGAGTCCTTTATTTTCAGGTACCTACAACTACAGTGTCTGTTATCCCCAGAAAAACTAGACTTTGAATGCTTGCTCTATGAGCCTCCAAGGAACAACCTGAATCCCCTAGGGCCCACCCAGGGAGAAGGACCGAGGTGGTTTTCTCCAGCAGGGAGGTGGCGGGTGGCCCTATGAGATGGAGCAACCCACTCAGGTGGGCCCTAACGGGCAGCTTCTGGCTGCTGCTGGCTACGGCACCACCTCCCACCTCCCACTGAACCCTGATGATGGGCTGCAACAATGCGCAACTCGGACCACTGGAAAACCTGATGCCTCTACCTGCCACTGTTGTTCATGAGTGTGGAAAAGCTGGTACAGACAAGACCCAGGTATAGGTCACAATCTTTTCTCTGGGGCTCCCAGAATTGCACCAGCTTTTCCTCGATCCAAAGTTCCTCACCCAAATAAGAAGCAGTGATGCTCTGCTCCCAGAGGTTATCACAGTACTCATGGCCAGGGTACAAAGCTGAGCATTTGCTTATGCCTCATGATACTGATTTCACTGCATTTCTACTGAACAGGAAAAATCCTTCTGCCTTTATTTCATATTATTTGTGGTCTTATCAGTTGCTACACAGCACAAATCTTTGATATAGAAGAACTGTGAAGGATGTTGGCAAAGGCCAAGAAAGGATGGAAAACACAGTTCATTAAAACTGAAAAGACAAAATTGGACAAAATATTTAGGGTTTTGTAAAATTTGTAAAATCTTACTAAGTAAGTCTGTTTGTTACATTTGTATCAGCTAGAAACAAACAGTTCCAACATAAATTTCATAATATTACCCTGAAGCACATGTAGCTGCTCTCTGCAGCCTTGTTAGACCTTGGTGTCAACTGTGACCAGACACGAAAGAAGGAAGTTTATGAAAGGAGCAAACAGTAATGCAGCCAGCAATGTGCAAAGCGTGGTATAAACAGGAAGAAATAGTTGAATGCCCTATTTTTAGCAATATGCTGCAGTAAAGGCAGACAACCCAACATCTGTAAATTGTTCTGGCAAATCTAGTTTAACATATTAAAATAGGAACTGATTTTTCAGCAGTGGATAGTCATCATTTCCAGGAGGTTTTATGTTCGACATAGCACATCATTAGCCACTTCTGATGTTGAGAAAAAGACATTTTTGATAGCTTTTCCTAGGATTGGTCAAATTATCTCAGTTTAGACTCTGATTCCTTTAATCCCTTTGCATCTTAATTGGACTCAAGGTCATGAATTTCTTTACTTCCTTTTCCTCTTCAGCAAGCAACTTCACGTCTATTACTGTGTTCCACTAAGAAAACTGCAAGGTACTTCTCTCAGATGGCAAGGCCACATAAAAAGCTACCATTTTGCTTTGAATGATTGCCCTTTCCCTAAAAATGTGCTTCTCTAAAAATGTAGTGCCAAAATTATTAAAATGTTAGAGCCAAATTCTCCCACTACCTACTTCAGCATGTTGAGTAGCTAATTTAGAGTGAGGGAGAACAAAGCCACTGCAGAATGGTTCATCTGCAGCTAGTCTCTTTCTTGCCCTTTATAGCCCACATCAGTCTACAGCTCATGCATTCTGGAAACAAAGATTTATCCCACTAAACTCTTTCTTTTGAAAAATATCACCTGAAAAGAAAGTGAAAATAGAGAGTAGAGACGTTAAAAATATACATTTTGAGAGCTAATCTTCCCTAGGAATTCTGGAATAACACTTTTCAGATCTCAGCATTATTGGGAAATATTGATCCAAACCTTTCCCGCACCACAGGAAGCTTCTATCCTTTTTTGGAGAGAAAACGACACAATTTCAACACAGCAGTTACCTCTCTTGGTTCTTAAGGGAGTGGTCAATATTTTTTACTTGCCTGCTCTTTTTGACATCTGAGACATCTTTATCTATATTTTGGTTAGACATTTGGTTAGCTATTACAACCTAGCTAACTACAGAGGGAACCAAAACAAACAGCAAAATAAACCATCTTTCTCTTGAACAGTGACACCTGACAACTACTTTACAACTAAATCACATTACTTGCCAGAAATATTAGCGTAATGCCATGAATGCCTCACAGTATAAGACTTCACAGGTGTTGTAAGTTGTTATTATTGCCATTCTGAACTTCATGTCAGAAGTGAGAATAGCTTACACATGCTTTTGTTACTGAGAGAAGGTTACAAGCATTTGGCATGTGACCAAAGAGGAAGCGAAGCGGTACCACAAACCAGCTTGAACCCTTCAGACAGTAATCTGCAGAATTCACAGGTATTGTGTTTGATTCCTCCTGTAAATGTCCTTCTGGCACAACCTGGGTCTGGCAACTGCTTCGTTCTTTCCAGCCAATACCATCTTTACCACAGCAGTCCCCAGCTGCTGCACAGCTGTTACACCCCCCTGTCCTTATTTCACCATACACTGCTTTTCTCTTTACAAGCAACAAATTCTTCCTCTTCTCTCTCACTTTATTCCCTAGGAGGATCTAGTTCTGCTTACGAGTAGTCATAAGTCTGTGAATTCCAAAGGGTATGTCGTTATCATGGAGCTCCCTGGATGTCCAGGTCTGGTTACATGTAAATAAATCCAACAAGTAATCTCTGAGTGCAAAATCTGCAGACCTTATGTTTTTAAATTCTAAATGTAATCTTCTCACAGACTTTTAGTATTTTTGGGCTTGTTCTACGCTGGAAACACTTTCAAGTTTAAAGAAAGATAAAAGTTCTAGAACAGTGAAGTAACAGGCCAAAATAAAATTGTATTTTCAATTTTATTTAGTGTTTTGAATGCCTGTGTATGACAGCCAAAGGAAGCTTGGGAGGTACCCTTTACTCATCTTTAAAAAATACGTATGATGTAAGGCAAAAATCACTTGGCTTTGGTATAGAGTTTGCTAAAGGATTGGCAGGTGTTAGTAAAAAAAAAGTAAGCATTCCATTAATGGATCAAGGCTGCTTTTTTCCTAGCACTTGTGTGTAGCAAAATAGAAGATTTTAAGCAGTAACTGAAATACTTAACCTCTCTCTTGCTCCTGTTCCAGACTTTCATTACTGTCATGTTCTCATCTTGCTTGTTCTTCCATCTTCCAGCAAGTTCTTTACCAAATCAGGGAAGTAAGAGCTACCACAACTATTCTGCACACCAATGCAGTTCTAGTCTGAACACCATGCAGAGATATTAAAGACCAACATGTTTGCGGAGGGGGAGTTTTCTAAATAGGTCTTTCATGTTCCATATCACTTTATAACAAGTGAGTTTGGAATTACACATTGCAGCCGGCACTTTCTTATTTTGATATCTTTCAAAATCTGCCTAAATTAAGCTCTGCTGCTTCTCCATACCTATATTTTTAAACAGCTTTCTTGTAAACACAATTCTCAGGCAGCAAGCAGTTTAAGTGCATGAAGTGTAACAGGGGAAGGACTGAAGCAAACCAGTATCAGGACCAAGCTGTTACAAGAGAGACCATTGCAGTGCCTGTCTCAGCTTCCCTCAGAGGAAACCAGGCCTGTTTACAAGCCAGTCCAGAAAACGCCAACCTCCATTGTTTAAATACAAGAATGGATTCATCAGAGAAAATGGTCTAGATGTGACAGATACATACCAGAGAAGTGAAGTGTGCACGTAACCTGTCTAGATTTAGAAGGTACTACTCAATATTCTTTTTATCCATGCTCAAAGTGAGACGCTTATGTATCTAGAAAACGTGATTGCCCTGCTATTGCTTCAATCCCTGAGCCTTCAAGCCAGCCCTTCCTCCCAAATTGTTTTTAGCTACCTGTATTTTCTGTTAAGAAGAGAATGCCTGCCAATGGCAAATAAATAAACTTTTCACCAGCAGTTGAAAAAGCCCATGGAGTATGCACCCACAAGGCAGCATGACTGCATTCGAATAATGAGTGCATTTTTTTTTTAATCAAATACAGCTATGGACAGTAAGGAGAGCAGAATGGGAGATAGATAGATTTAAAAATCAGTATATAATCATTTTCAGATTGCAGGTGCCAAGGCAAAATTTATTCTAGGACACAATATTTTAAAAACTGAAGAGTGCTATATAGGTGACATAACACAACAATGAGCTTCTTACATGACACTTTGCACAGAAGATCTCTTTATGCACCTTAGCTAACTGAAATTACCTGACTTTCCTCAGAAGGTGATGTGATAAAGAAAATAGTTACATATAATAAATATAAAATCCATGGAAACCAGGTTGTGAATAAAATAGAAGAAAAGTGGGGATACAAGTACCACCAGCATAGCCTATTTTAGGCCTTTTCCATGACTATTTCCTTTACCTTCATATGTTTTCAAATCACTGACATGGATATTATTATTTGCACATCTTGACACATCTATTTTTCTAATGATTGTAATATGATATTGCACTGACAAGTATAAATTTATATCAATGTTTTAGAAATAAAGGAAGTAGTCCGATCACTTTGTTAAACCACAGAATCATAGAATGGTTTGGATTGGAATGGACCTTTAAAGATCATCTAGTCCAACCCCCCTGTGACAGGCAGGGACATCTTTCACTAAACCAGGTTGCTCAAAGCCCCCTCCAACCTGACGTGGGAACACTTCCAGGGATGGGGCATCCACAACTTCTCTGGGCAACCTGTTCCAGTGTCTCATTACTCTCATTGTAAATAATTTCTTTCTTATATCTAGCCTAAATCTACCCTCTTTCAGTTTAAAACCATTACTCCTTGTCCTGTCACTACAGACCTTGGTAAAAAGTCTCTCTCCATCTCTCTTATAAGCCCCCTTTACGTATTGCAAGGCCACAATAAGGTCTCCCTGGAGCCTTCTCTTCTCCAGGCTGAAGAACCCCAACTCTCTCAGCCTTTCTTCACGGGAGAGGTGTTCCAGCCCTCTGGTCATTTTTGTGGCCCTCCTCTGGACCCACTCCAATAGGTCTGTCTTGTACTGGAGACTCCAGAGCTGGAGGCAGTACTCCAGGTGGGATCTCACCAGAGTGGAGTAGAGGGGCAGAATCACCTCCCTTGACCTGCTGGCCATGCTTCTTTTGATGCAGCCCAGGATACGGTTGGCTTTCTGGGCTGTGAGCACACATTGCTGGCACCTCTCTAATTTTTCATCTACAAAAATCCAGTGAAGCTACATTAAAGTCCATAGTTATTTTATATTTGTATACTGCCAGTGTTTTAATATAATTTGTCCAAAGCACAATAAATCAAAATACATAGACCTTCTTTGAAATACCACACTAATGTTCTCAAGTCCAGTAAATAAAATTACTTCCCCCAAGTTTGTGAGTAACCTTGTTACTCCTTGCAGCTCCTAATTATCTTTTGAAGAACAATGTACTAATTCTGCCAACAAAAACAAATTAAAGATCACCGCTCAAATTGCATGTCATTACTGACTACCTCCTACCATAAAAGTATAAAGAAACATCACGAGCTGTAATAAATGTTTACACAGCAACAAAGTGCCTTTGCTAGTGATCGCCAAACAGTAAGTTACCACCTGCTTGAACCAAAGACATGTCTTTTTCTTTCACTCCAAATAATGTCTGGGCACTGCCAAAAGTCATGTGAAGAATTTAAATACTCAACTCTCACTTAAGAGTGAGTTATTTACTACTTACAAAACTATAGTTAGTATAATGAGATTTTGCAGAACGATGGATGAAACATTTTTTCAACAATGTCACTTAAATGTTGATGCAGTAAATAAAGTGAATCCTATCCTCTTTCTACAAGGAACCAAAGTGGAATACTACATTACTGACAAAAAAAAAAAGTCAAATTCTACTTCTATAAATACAGTGAACATCAATAAATTTCTGCAGTGTATTTATTTACCAAAGAGACTAGATATAGTGCCTGTATAGTATTTCTTTTAATTTTCTGTTTCAAGGGAAAAAAACCTCACTACACCTCACTATCAGATACCTGATAGTGAGGTGTAATTAAACAAAAAGTTTTAAATCAGCATATATTAAGACAGCTCAAATATTAATTTCATTCCATTATTTTTGTATCTCTAACTTAAAAAGAAATAAACCCTTTCTTTCAGCCAGAAATTTCTGCCACTCAAAATTACTAGAAGATAGATTACCTATAGAAAGATTAAGTATGAATTTGTAGTTTGGCTTTTTTTGTTGTTTTTGGGTTTTTTTCCCAAACCCCTGCTTTCCCTATACCTAGAATACCTCTCTTTCAGAGTAGTACACAAGCATTATTAGCCAGTATGAAAAGGGATGGGCTTTTTGTTTTTTTTTTTTAAGAAGTGCTCGAGTGTAATAATGAAGTATCAGTGAATTGTTAGACTCAAGTTATACGTTAAGAATGTGAGCAACATGCTACTGCCAAAAGGCGTAGGGTGTAGAGTACCTCCAGTATTAGCAGTAGAATAATTGGTGTGTTTACTTTTTTGTACTTACACTAACGTACACTATCCCAAGTCCTTTTATTAAATTTCTGTCTCGCTTCCTAATATCCCCAAAGGCATGCAGAGTACTCACCTTCTAACTTGCTATGCTTCCACCACACGGAATGTGTACTGAAGGTAGCAAGACAAGACTCTCAATAAATTTTCAAGGAGACAAAAGGAGAGAGGTGGAATGTGCACATATTTGTCTGTGTTTCAGAATGGTGACCATGCATTTGGATGTTAGTTTGGGAAGCAGATAAATATAAGTCAAGGAAATAGAAACAACCTTGACAGATTGTCCATGGCTTCAGGTTAAACCAAAGCGAAAATGCAGAACACAGCATGATTTTGAATTCAACTGTGGTTTCCCTCAGAGCGTGTGAAAAAGTGAATCCGCCAGAAGATTTGCAGATCAAGGCTACGTTACGTGCTTGAAATGAAAGTCCAAGGTAGATGAGTTTTGTACCATGTAGGACTCCACAACGAGACCTTCAAACCCCAGGGTTTCTGAACCAGTTTGTGCCTCCCGTGCCCGTGCCCCATCCCGGGATCTCCGCGGGCTTCTCGCCAGCACAGCCGGCCTCGCAGCGAGCGCAAGCTGCGAAACCCATAGCGATAAACGCAAACAGTGGACTGCCTTTTTAGCCCTTTTCCTTTTAAAGACACCTGTGAACGCACATACCGCCCGCACCTTCCGCAGGCCCTGCCAAGCACTCCCCGCCAGCACAGCCCGCCTCCGTGGCCCCGACCAGGGCGTGTGCGGCCCGGAGAGCCGGCAGCGACCGAGGCCGCCCGGGGCCGGGGCCGGGGCCGGGGCTGTGGGGAGACTTTCCGTCGTCGATCGGAAACTCTCCACAGGTGTAAGGCGAACGGGACCACCTCGGCCGGCCCCCTCGCTCCCCACCGCCCGGGGCACCCCGCCGGGCCGGCTGGGCCGTTTGCCGTTGGCGGCTGTTAGCCGCGGCGGGCGGGGCGGGCGCGAGCGCTGCCCCCCAGGGGGAGCGCTGAGGAGAAACGAGAGTGGAGGGAAGGCTGCGGGCGGCGCGGGATCCCTGGGGCTGCTGGAGGGCGCAGCGCCTCTGCCTGGCGGAGAAAGACACGTGTGGGGCGGGCGGGTGGGTGCGAACCGGCCGGGGTGTGTGTGTGCGCGTCCCGCAAGTCCTCGGTCACGGTCCGTGACTTCAGGGCGCCGCCACGGAGCCCTGCCGGGGGCTCCCGCCCCAGCCGCTGATGCCCGGGGCAGGGCAGCCGCCGGCGATGCTGTGCTGCATGCCCGGCGTGGCTTTCGTCCCCGCTTTGCTCGTCAGCTGGTCCTCGGCCGCCTTCATCATCTCCTATATGATCGCCGTGCTGGCGGGCCACGTCGAGCCCCTCGTCCCCTACATCAGGTGAGGCTGAGGTGCCGGCGGGGCGCGGGGGGTGACGCCCGGGCAGTGAGGCGGCGGCTTAGCCAGGAGGTGCTGACGGGCTCCTTCACCGCCGGCTCCGCGGCTCCTTCCCCCCGCGGCCGGGGCCGGGGCCCCGGCGCGGATGTGGGGTTCCCCGGAGGAGGAGAGGCAGCGTTGGCAGGGCCTTCCTGTGAGGGGAGGCAGAGCAGGGGCCAGCTGTGCGCTCCTGTCACCCATCACACCTCTAGCACCCAGTCCTCTCGGAGACCCACAAGACCCCAGTGCTGATGGACATGGTAGAAAGGACCTGAAACAGTTTTCTGCTAGAGCCAAAGTGTGCTGCAGGCCTGATCCTAGCAAAACTTAAAGTAACTGCGCTGGAATCAGTGGTGGAAATGTAGTTTTGCTTGTGTAATGCTAGAACTTGGGCAAACTGCACCGGATAGTGACAGGACTTGAAGCCCTGCAATAGCTTTTGTAGGACACACACACCCACAAACACACGTTTTTACAATTTCAGTACAGGAACAATGAGTGTAAAAGGCTCCCTGAAAAATGACTGGCATCTCTTTTCTATAACCTTAGTCATGTAAATGCAATTCTGTATAAATCATTGTTTATACATTGCTTATGTTAGCATTTAAATCTGAGCTGTGAAATTACTAGTATTTAGCTCTTAATAGATTAAAGGTAAGCCAGAAATCCAAAAGTGGTCTCTGATATATTGAAGATCTAAAAAAGACTTTCAAATATGTCTTTCCAGATACCTCTAGACCTAATTCCTTGAAGGACTTTCTGGACGTGCATAGTTTCAGAAGACTGCTAACCTGATTTGTACATACACATAAATTTGATTGAAAATTAGGGTCTGTCATCATAAGCAAGTGAGATGGTGCAAATGACACCGCAACCCACAAGAAAGTTGAGCTTCATTCAAATTGAGCCAAAGAAAGTTGGGCTTCATGCTTATGTTAGCAAAACTTTTTAGATTATCTGCCCAAATCTGGACTCAGCTCTTGGAAAGACTTGTTCTTGTACACGCACAAATACCCTACTGCCTTAACAATTGTGGTTATACTCATGCTCTTCCTTGATTACATACACAGTTTTACTGACAAAGAAGTGCTTGTAACCAGTGCAATTTATCCATTTTTAACCAAGAAAAATTAACCATTTAATATAACTGTGTCCACATTGGTTTGTGCTCAGAAGGATTTTGAGGTCCTGTAGTAAGAAATTTGACAAATTATGTTTCTTATGTTGAAGCCATGTCCTTGAATAAAATATATGAGAGAACAGGATGGGTTTTTTCTGTATAACTGTGTTTGCAGTCAAGTTTTTGACAGCCCAGATATCTCAATTGTAAGTGTCATTCTTTTTATAAAGAGGTAGACCAAACCTACAAGTCACAGCTGTGTAACTCTGATGAATGTATCACAGCTGCCATACTTATATCAATCTAACTGAACATCTCACTGAAAAAAATCATTCTTACCCTTTAACTAAGGAATCACAATGAATGTCCACATTCCCTAAAAAAACCCAAGACATATGATGCTGTGTCAGTGATTAAAAAAAACCAAACCCACTCACATTTCAGGCCCTCTGCATTTGCTAGAGTAAAGTTTTTTAGAAGACAGATGTCTTATTTATTTTACATCCTTTTAACACAACATTTGAACTAAGAATATACATTGACTGTTCATGAACAATCTGTAATAATTCTAAAGGTGCATGGTCTAAGCATATGATCTTTGTAGGATCTGCACTTGGGAGTAATATGATGATTCCTTCTAAGTACGCAGGCCAATAGTCATACCATAGTTCATATTCTTATTTTGCAGGTCATTGCTTTAGCCTAAGAAGCTGAATCATGGGATTAAGAACGTGATTTAGTGAAACTTTGAGTGATAAAAAAGAAAGAGGAAGAATGTTGCAACATTTCAGTTGTGCAATATCTTAAAATGAACTATAAAAATTAAATAGAGCTTGTATGGGGAAATTCCAGTTACACAAAGGAGAAAAATGTTGACAAATTTTAGTTCAACATTTCTGTAATTCTTCTTTACATTCCTCAAGTACCCTGTGTATGCCTTGAGGTAACGTGTTAATTTTATTTGTTTACCATGTAACAGCTGTCACAGTGAGAGAAAGACCACATCTAAATTTGTCATTGAAACTGTGCTAATGTGTCATCAAGTAAACCATATAAATACATTTCTGGGTAGATAAAAATTAATATGATTTTGTGTTTTCTAGCAACCGAGGCCTAAAAGATTATTAGCTTTTGCCCAAATTAGTTCTTTTGCTCATACTACTCAAAATCGAAACTAATTTGGATGTACTGGGGCGGCTGTTTGGTGGTTTGAATTCTCAGTGAAAGAGTAAAGGGAATTTTCCTTAAGGTATTTGCTGCCAGTTAGTACCTCTGGATCAATCAGAATCCCTGTAGGCAGAATATAATCATCCTCCTTCAAAAATCTGGGACTTGAGTTTGGAGAGATATACTTTATGATGGCTGTGAAGAAAATTTGATGATGATGAGTCTTTTGACCCTAAAATATTTATTCCCTGTCTCTTCTACCTTCTTGTCTTTCCACTCTTCAGAAGACTGACTGTTTGTAGAATTCTACTACAAGAGATGGTGACACAAATGCTGTCAGTTTCATACAAGGTTCCTTGTCTTTTCCACGGTGGTTGTGCTCACTTATGCACCATTGCAAATAAGTGAGCACATGTTTTTGTTTCATATGTGCCATTTGCTTTTTTCTTTTTCATGAAAAGAAAGTAACTGTCACAAATACTTTTTTTTTTCTTTTTTTCCAAAGCAGCAGACCAGAAGTAAAACAAAAATGTACCTAAGTCTTCATTTAGCTTCAGGGATTTTTTAGTGGAAAATACGGCATTAAAAAGATTGTGTCCTTGAAAGTCCAGTGCAGTACTTTGTAAATACATTGTAGATATGATGTAGTATTCTTGGTATGAAATTTCTTGAAAGCATACATCTAACATTATTAAGTTTAAAAATCAACAATAGCAAAATTCACCCATAAAGCTTTAGCTTGAGAAAAGCTTTAATTAAAAAATGAATGGAGTTCAGTGCAATTTCAGGTTATTTGGATTGCTCTTATGATGTGAAGTGTTCCAAGAACTTCACATGGCTTTCTTTGCATGTGCCGATTCCATTCTCTTCTCACCTAAAGTCCTTCAAAAGCTTTGAAGTGATCACAGTCCTGTACTTAGCATAGAGCAGTTTCTGATTTGCAAAAGTCCTTCAAGATTGTCACAAGTGGCCCACTTTTTAAATGGAGTCCTTTGTCGTATTAATGAAAACACTCCAGAAACATGAGGAAAATATGTGAAGTTCAAGGTTAAAAAATGGGCTAAATGAAGCATGGATTAAGATGATTTTTCAGAAGCATCAAACAAAAAAATGAGAGTTACTGTACTGTTTTCATCAATTCCACTATCAAAGAGAAACAAGACTAATACAGAGTACAAGCTGGAACAAGTCTTCAGAAAGCCTTACAACAAGAAAATACAGATGAATAGCGATTCTTAATGCCTGAGAAGTTGTTGTAAAAACTTGTCTAAAAGCCTGGTCCAAGCTTTTGTTGTCTAAGAATTTGGAACCAATCTAGTCAAAAGAAATACAAGATTTTTCTCTATTTTTTGCATCAGCTCTTCATAGAAAAGGATTCTCCCTTCACCCTAAGCTTCCTCCCGTTCTTGATAAATCATCTTAGCAACTGATTACACAAATGCCTCTGTAACATAGCAGAGGTTTGAGAGCAAATATTAATTTCAAAAAAATTAAGTATTTTCATATGGTCATACTCTTCTGGCTTGAACTTAACAAAATTGTCAAAATATTTAAGAATGATGGCTTATGTAGAGAGTGCTTTCTCTTTTGGGTGTTAAGAACACAGGCATTCATGCTGAGCACCTGTCATTTTGGCTGCACTCAGTGGTAGGTTCAGAAGTTTAGAACATCTTCTTGAATCACATTAAAAAAAATCTCTAGCTAGTACCTACTTGTCCCATCATACACCTAAGAGAAAGTTTTGTTCTCAGAATCTTTGCTCAGTTTCCACTGAACTTGGACATTAGCTAAAATCTGTACGTGTTTACGTTTCTGACAATAGAGTTCCTTGGGTGCCTCTGTTTACACACACAGTCGTGCCTCTTGGTACTGCTGAGTAACTGAAAACTGAGCTCGCATCCAAATTATGTAAAGATTTGTGAGCTACATGTTTTACATTGGCTTGACCAACAGAGCCTGATCAAATAGATATCAACTGGTTGTACGTTAGACAAGGAAAAATAGCGTAAAGAGGTGACGGCATTGCAGTATTCTTCTTTCAACAGAGCACTCACCTTGTATAAAAGATCCCTGCTCAAGGGAACATGAACCCACATACTCCTAGGAATATGTCCTTCCTGTGAGAAAAGGGCATTTTCTGGGGTGGGTGTTTGCACATACGTAGGGAAAAGAGGGAAAAGCATTCTATGATGAAGTTATTCCATTTTCTAAATAACATTTATTTTGTATATATGACATTTTTCATATATGTGTGCATGTATGTATGTGTATAAATTCTGTAGATATTCTTACACTCATGCTCCATCTGTCTGTCCCAGTGAACTTCTAATTATCCCCTATAAGGGTGAATTGCTTCAGCAGAAGAGACAACACCTTGGGCCTAGAGTACTCTTAATCTGTATCTACGTTAGAAAATTAAACAGTGCCTAGGAACGTTCCCAGGCATTGGAACACAATTGCTCTCCTGGGGTAAAGTCCTTTCAAACAAATAAGGAAATTAAGCCCAATTCTGTCACATTTTAGGATACTGAATGCCATATCTAATGATATGTTTTACTCCGTCATGGTGTTAATTTAGCAGATAAAGTAATGTCATTTCTAAAATGTCATTTATGTAATCATTTATGTCATTCATGAGAAAAGTATCGCTCTGTCACATCTCTGCATATTGCATACAGAAAAGGAAGAAATACAGTTCAAATAGTATGCTCTAAAAATACGATTTCTTTCTAAAAAGAAAGATTCAGTACTACAAATGGAGCTTAAGTGTGCAGCAGACAACATTCCAATTTATATGTTTAAATGTCTTACGCACGTAGCAGCAGTTCACGCAAGTTACATTTCTCTTGGGGTTTCATATGTACATCTCATTTACGTTTCACGGATTTCAATTAACTTTTAATTTCTTTCTCTTCTGCTATAGTGACACTGGAACTAAACCTCCAGAGAGTGGTATCTTTGGTTTTATGATTAATATTTCAGCACTTTTAGGTATGTATAAGGTACTTGGTTTGAACACAGCAAATAAATGGAAACTAGCAAAAGCTGTCTGCTTACATTGCAGTCCATACAATATTCTGCAGAAAAAGTACTCCACAGTCAAATGGTAGTATCAGATAGATGAAGTAATATCTAGAGGGCCAGGTCCTTTGGGTCAGTAAGTGGAGGCTTAGAGGCACTTCCATCTCTTAACAGCACCTCATCAGTGCAAAGTAGTCAATGCAGCTGGAATAAAAAGTGGAAGAAAGATGGCATAATTACTTTGCAAAAACTGTATCTTTGATGTAGGGAGACATTAGGTTCTAGGATGCTGCAGCAAAGGGAAGAACAGTGTTGAAGCAATACCTGGTTTCCTCTGCAAGATGCCTACTCCTCTACTAAATGTCTACTAGCATTGAATCAGGCAGTTTGGCATTTTCTATTCACTTCTAGGGGATGGAGGATCAAGAGCTGTGTACCTCTGTATACATGTAGTCCATGATGGCCTTTATGCAAAGTAAAAATGACATGTTTTACCTTTTCTAAGAGCCTCATTCAGTCACGCTATCTTGGTGTGTTTCATGTAACCTCATAGTGCCTGGACAAAGTTACCTGATTTATTTTTTCAACTGTAGATAGACTGAAACTATGTTCTGTATTATTGAACTGTGGTACAGCTTATTATATCCTGATGAACCATGATCTTCTAAGTAGAGGTGTTTTTCAGCAGTGAACTGCATACTGGGGTCACGTAGGCTGGAATAAAATCTGCATGTAGTAGTCTGGGGACACTGTTGTACTGAAGAGCAGCCAGAATTGGCCTAAAAGCTTTGAAAATATTTTCTGGATACACAGCTAGTTATATTTTTTTCTGTTTCCACTCTACAAAAATGTATTAATTCTTCAGGGCATCCATTATAAGGAGATATAGTTCTGGTACAAGACTGCATATCGGAGCAGAATAAATTCTCCCACTTCCAGCTTATGGTTCATCTCCTTGTAACATCTATTCCTAATGTAGAATGCCAATGCCTCTGTGCCTAAAACGCACAGGAAAATGGGATTTAAATTAGTTTTTTTCTTGAAGTGATGTGCAGTTATTTCTAGATAACATTAATGTGCGATGTTAAGACTAAGATAATGTTAAGACAGTTCTATCTGAATGTAATACATCTGAAATTCACTACCTTTCTTCTTCATCCCAGTAGAGTTAAAGGCAGTATTATTTATTATATTATGCTTATAATTTTATTCTGTATGCTAATGTGTTACAGGGCAAGGTGTTAAAATGTAAGCAATATATTATCATTGAACAAAATATGTATTTTTTGTTTTTCAGGTGTAATTACAATGTACATCAGATATTTATTAATAGAGAAGCAAAATGAGTCATCGCACTTTGTTAGGTCTTCGTGCAACATGTTTTCATTATGTATTGGATTGATGGGCTGTATTGGAATGGGCATAGTTGCAAATTTTCAGGTATGACTGTAAATTTCATATCATAAATGAAACTAAAGTTGTTTTACCAGTTAAAAAATTAAATAGATAAGAGTGGTTAACATTATCCCAGTGTGGATACTTGGCAAATGTAGTAAGAATGTCTTTCTTGCTCCTGCCTTTTTTCAGTAGCTTTAAAAAGACAGATTTGCTTTCTCCCTATATACTATATTTTTTGCTTGTACAGTTATGTCAGTAAGGGGTTTTGTGCATGCTTGTCTTGTAATATATCTGTACTAGAAAACAACTTAATATAGATGCTTTTGCTGTAAAATTTTTACTATGAAAATTGTACTGTAAAAAGGCTTTGCTATTCACAGTTTAGCTTGCTTACAGTCAGGTAGGGCAGAATAAGTCAGACTAGCAAAAGCACCTGTATTTTTACCTGAATGATGGCACGCACACTAGCAGCATTTTCGACAGAATAAACTAGACTTATCTGACAGGTTAGAGCATTGAGCACAATATTAGCCCATTGTTTTGAGTCTGTAGGGGATGGCATAACAACATGTTAAGTCTTTTGATAGAGACATGTAGAGATGTGTAGAATTACCATTTACTTTGCCAGAAAGGATAAGACATCTCATCATAAATCAAAGAAGTCCAGCCCTCAGTGTCTGAAAGAAAATTCAATAGAGAGGAACAATATTGAAACAGATTATTCCACCTTTTCTAGTGAGGAAGCATGTAATAGGGTAGATTCTGACACGAAAAAGTATTAGGACAATTGCACTGAAAACTTCAGCTGAGAATCAAGTCAAGTTTAATTGGCAGGTAGTTTGAGATACTGCCTTTAAATCTGTGGAAACAGCTGAATTATTTCTTTTAAAGGATGGTCTACCTTGGGGAACATTTTGGTAAATACTGTTGTGCTCCTATAGTGACTTGACAACATACAGATAAACTGAAAGTAAAGATTGTCAGGGCTTCAGCAGCCAATACAATTTCGCGTGTAATTGACATGGTATTTTCAGATAAAAACCTCTGACTTAGATGGATATCTTGCTCTTTTTAGTTTTACCTCCAGGCAGTGTGTGTGGATTGCAAACACTACAGGCACTGCAGTCTATTCTAAGCATGCTATTGTACTTTTAAATATCTGTACTCTTATTGATTAGATTTATATGTGGCACAAAAAAAGTTAGATGATGGGGAACAGTGTTGCTTGACTGAAATAGAAAACAAACTCAGCTTCAATAAGGAAAAGATAAATCAGGAATGCAAAATAACTTGGGAGAGTCGGGGAAGCAGAAACTTTGATCCTAAAGTTTCCAAAGGGGCCCCTTGACAGTTATAACATTGGTTCTTATCTAATCTCTGTTGCCTCTCATTGCCTGTTTATAAACTCCTTCCCCACCTAATTTCTCTTTCCTCTGCTTTGACCTGACTTTCCATGTGAAGTGCAGTTTGTAGGAAGGGTTCAGAACACAGTGAGGATCTAATCTAGCTAAGGATCTAATCTAGCAGATTTTTGAGCATGCTTAGTTGCCCAGGAAGATGGAAATGGTGGCTTGCAAGTCTTCGGTCTTTTAACTGTGTAGTGTACAACTAGTGAACAGTACACTCTTATGCTCATTTACCAGTATGAGACATGAAGAGGCTGTGAGATTTGCTCAAGGTCAGGTGATTGTTTCAGGTCAGGAGACCAAAGAAAAGCTGGACTTAGAAGTTATTTCTTTAGCATTCAGTCTAGTCCCTCTAATCAGTGGGTCATGCAGAAAATTCAGAGTCATGTACACAAACTTTCTTAACACTTATTTTTCCCCAGCAGGTGAGGTAGCACCATACCTGGGTATTGTAGTAGAGCTGATTGACACTATTGGGCATCAGTTCATTTTCTCTTTCCCCAAAGCAAAATATCTATTTTGTTAAAAAGGCTTCAGTGTGAAATTATACTGGAAATACTTAAGGTTTGCTTTTATTTACTCAAATCTTGTGCCACTTGTAGTGAGTCTTTTAAGTAGCATAGTTAGTTGTAAGGACATTTTTTTCACCCTTTTTGCTTCAAGGTAAGATATGGTAGGTAGCATGGAGTTTTAATAGTAGTGGTCTCTGAACACTTAGCAAAAGTGAGGAATTAGGTGGGAGAAAACACTAGGAGTGTGCCCTCTAAAAGCAAAAGAGTTTCTGAGAAAATAAGTAATGGTCATGAATAAGGTGTTTGTTCTCTGTTTTAAATAACACAATGCTTGAAATACAGAAATGAAAGACAGTGGAGGGTTAGCTTTAAGAAGATAATTGGATATGGAAGGAAAAATCCCATAGCCCTTAATGAATAAGGCCAGGTCTTAGCAGGTCTGGTTTTGCCTGTTAGACATTACACATGATTAAAGAGAGATCTTCCTGTCTTTGACTAGAAAGCTTAGGAGGCTTACCATAGCAGATGTAGCAAAATTTCCCAGATTCTGTAGGGGTTGAGTGTGATGGGCTTTTTAGGGAAGCTGTGGCAGTTTGATAGGAGCAATCATGAGAGCCATGTTAGAAAAGCTCTGTACAAGTAGTAGCAGCTAACCATTGTGCTGATTCTCTTTCCAGGAGCTGTCTGTAACCAGTGTCCATGACATAGGAGCTTTGGTGGCATTTGGCTCGGGTGTTGTATACATTACACTTCAGTCTATAATCTCTTACAAGTCCTGTCCACAATGGAACACTTACTTTGTGTGTCACATAAGGATGGCCATATCTGTAATATCATGCATTGCTTTCATTCCCAGTATCCTTTATGGTGTATCCCACGGTTTTCCCTTTATGTGTTCATGATTTTCCTTTTAAGTTAAACCATTGCTGATAAAGGATGAAAATGAGGTTACAGTCTTTGCTTAGGTCTCTCTATTATTTCTGCTATAATGATGCATCTAGCATGTCGAGACACCATTAATAGCATAACGATGAGTTTCAGGGTCTTCTAAAAAGCTATACCTCTTCTTTCAGTGGTATATTTAAATCTAATGCCCCAGTGTTCTTCATAGGATCATATGATAATAAAGCTAGACCAACTTTCCAACCTCTTTCATCTGAAGGAGGGTACAGAGAAAGGCCTGCAAAACAGGGGGCATAACTTCTAAAATGAACCTAACACATGGACATATAAAATACAGTTGGCATACACAGGATTTCCTTCAAGCCTAAGCAGATGCTTTTGATCATGTTGGCTGGAGTATTTGGCTTCATTAGATGCCTCCCCTAGAGACACACTCAGCACGCTTACTGGCTTTTCCCACAGCCTGCTGAAATTAGAGTCATCCCATTGATTTTATTGGTCTTTAGGTGATCTGCCAGTGTTGAAAAGTGGTTGCAGCAGATCATCACATCAGCCAGCCAGCTACAGCCTGCTTTTGGTTTCAGCAGCTGTGAAAGGGCTTTTAAAGAGGGCCCCAGTCCTGAGAGAAAGTTGTACAAATATATCAAGGCACCTATTGTGGACCAATGGAAACCAACATGGTTCCCCTTCCAACAATGCAGGACTCTACTCCCACAGTTATAAATCATGAATGTGGTCTAAGTTTTGGAGTGTCTCCTCTTGTCCTCTGTATTTTGGAAGAACTCCCAGACACCTTTCTTTTTGCAGAATTTTTTTTTGATTGCTGCTATCAGTTACATTTCAATAATGTGTTTCATTTACTTGTCTTCTTAATGCTTTGATTTGATATTCTGGTTGTTCAGGATCTCCTGTGTTACAGAAGGGGGAGATAGGGGTCTTTTTTTGTAAGCAGACATTTTCACTGCTACTTACTAAACTTTTATAGTTTCCTTTACACTGTGTTTTTCCCAGTGATTGTGTTTGCTTCGCAAATTTCCATGTCAAAAATTGATTGGACTCCAGGTGAAAAGGTAAAATCTCATTAGGTAGCCAATTTACCCTGTATCATATTATTTGGGGTATGCTGTTATGTTTATCTAAAAGTGTATAGCATTACAAACACTTCAGAGACTTTAAATAGTACCTTATCATGAACAGATTCGTGAAATTTCACCAATTTGTGCAATGCTGGTTTCCAGTTATTTCTTCATTAGGAAACTGTCTGTGGCTTGGGTAAGAAAACTTATCATGGATGGGTCAATCTTCAGAGAGTTAGACTTTCATTTTAACCAAGCATTTGAAACTTACCCATAGAACAAATTGTAAAAAAAAAAAGATATTCTGGAAGTGAGTTGTTCTACTTCCTTTTATAGGCACATTTCTTGAAAATGAACTTCACACATGAAACAAAAGTGGGCCAATTTGATTCTGAAGTTTTTGAGGTTTTTTATAACATTGGTTTTCTCAGCTTTTTCACCATTTTCTGTTAAATAGTCTTTACTATTGTGATAAACATTGGGGGTCTGACCTGAAGTATACTAAAGTCAGTATCAGGTATTTGAATTTATTTGAGTGCTCTCAGAATGAGATCTATGATAGGTAAGTTTTCTTTTTGGACAAACTTTGCCACATGGAGGTATTCAAAAACAGGTTAAATAATGCAGAGCATATCCTGCTTGAAGAGCATAATAAAAGTGCACTTGGCAAATGTACTTCAACCAAACAGTGGCAAGGCAGCTGTGAGATAAATCTTCACAAGTTAGATAATCTCAGTAATATCTACCTCTTGAGGTTTTTTTTACTTGAGATGCAAGGATGAGAAAAAGTTTTTACTGAAACGTGGCATATTTGTTGATGGCATGTTAAGAAACACTCTAAATTCTGTTTGTGTCATATTACATAGGTTTTCTATGATGGTCTTCTTAAAAACAAAGATCTTGTCAGGAACTGTGATACAAGGGTAATCCTCCATTTTAAAACATCGTGAGAAATTACTGTAAAGGATAGTACTACTGAACTCAGTGGCTCTGAGTAAAAGTTTTGAATATGGGCACTTTGGTATCCTTCACATAAGAACTAAATTTTTTTAGGTGCAAATTATATTCAAGATATGTTTTGACCTTGTGCTAATTGTAGTTTTCTTGTACAATTTTTTATGTTAGTGCACAAGACATGTTGCTTAAGGGAACAAATGCAACCTTGATAAATATACTTACTATTCTGTAAAAACTAAATCTGAATTGACTTTTATACAACAGGGTATTGGGATGATGAGTCATAAGTCTTAGAATATTTGTTGAATTTACAGAAGAAAATGTCTGCTTTTATAGCATTCCACAGTTATCTTGTTTAGCTGTTTTATCTGAAAATTTATTTTATGTCTCATTCTATCAGGATTATACTTATCATTTTGTGAGTGCGATCTGTGAATGGACAGTGGCCTTTGGTTTTATCTTCTTCTTTTTAACATTCATTAGAGATTTTCAGGTTGGTATCCTCATATTTTAGCAGTGACTAAGAAGTGCTATGAATTGTATAACAACAAATGCAATAGAAAATTACCATTCTTTATCTCAGCGAGATATACCAAAGCTATACAGAAAAAAATTTTATCAGTCACAGAATGGATTTCTGTCTACCCAAAGCTTTCCATGAGCCAAAGCTTTCTATGCTGTAACAGGATAGAGACTGTAGGAAAAAGTCTGTTAGCAAGAAGCTATACCTAGGGAACTTACACCATAGGACCTTTGGAGGAAGTATATGGCAATTTTCACAAAGCCCCTCCACACAGAACAGAGACTGAGGAGAAAATAAGTTTCATACGTTGGAGTTGGAATACATGGGAATGTTTTTCCCCTTGGTTTTAAAACATAAAAATCAGTTTTATAAACCAGTTTAATAGTTTAATAGGTGTCTGGTTTTGAAAATTATTCAGTAAATTAATAGCTTCTACTTATTTACCAATTTTTTTGTAGAAAGAGGGCCTCTAAAGGTGACATAATAACAAATATGAAGAATATCAAATACTTTTTGAAAAGTATTGACATGAAAACCTTCTGGTTTGGGTAGCTGGATGTGGTGATGCATCAAGCCTGACTTTAAGGAAGAAAAAATATTAGATTGGTTAAAAAGAAAAACATTTATACGATTTGTGAAAGGCACGCCTTGAACTTACTTTCTCAAGCTTTGCCTTGCCAGCTCTTGTTGTTTACACAGCATGTTCTAGCCGCACCGTTTCATGGGGTTTTTGTTTGGTAGAGGGATACAAAATGCTCATAATACCAAAGTGTGAGGCTTAACTTTGGCAAAAGAACTTGTAAAAAAATAAAAATCATTACTCATGGCAAGTGCCTTGTGGAGATTTGAGGACAAAACCTCCTGCATATTACTGTAGGTGTTAGGAGGATCATGGCCTCCTTATCCTTCTCAGACTTCTGGATGTTTGTTTTCTCCATAAAGTAGTTGGATCTTTGCAAGACTGGAGTAGAGAGCTTAAGGTAAAAAAGACAGAACTGCTGCTTTATACCATAATTACAAAGATGAACTAACTCAGTTGTAATCACTGTAGATTTCATACCCCATACCTATGACTTTCATGTATACCATTTTCTCACACGAGTCCCAGAAAGTCGAAAACTAGATCCAAGGACTTGCATAACTGTAGAACTAATAATCGAGATCACATATATGAGCCAATTGGTGCTGTGATAAATTGCTGAAAACCATATCCAGAATTTGTGGAGGTGGGAAGGGAGGAAAAATAGTGAGTCCTCTGGTATAAACCCAAAATTTGACATCTGATCATGTAAAACTTTGTAATTAATTTACTTGTTTCTTCACTTATGTGCTTGTTCAGCATGGAAGTGGTTAATATATATAATCTGTACATAACTTTCATAAGCATATACAGAAATCGATTTTCAACTAAGGATTCAGAGTTAACATATATTTTGCTAACCGATAGCAAACATTTCTAAATGTTTACTTTTGACTGATAGTACTGAATAGACCATGGGTGTAGGGCTTTCCCTTAAAAAAAAAAAAAAAAAAAAGCTAGGTTCTGCAGAACAAAACTCTTTTTAAAAAAAAGTAATTGTTCAAAATTACACAGTGAAGACATACAATTGCCATCTAAAACTGACAAAAATATTGAAGTACCATTCAGAAATGCATGCTCATTAATTTACCATTTGGGGGGGGGAGGTATTTATTGCCAGTCCATCAGTCTCTGATGTCTACATATATGATGGTATCTGTTTTATCAAAAGTCAAACTCTTCCTTTGGAGATACATATTTTCAGACAATGCTGTAGTCCTCAGAGTAGCTAAATGAGTTGATAAATCTGCTTCAGATCACAGATCCCAAAGTGTTCAACATTGAAAGTTTAACTATATATAAATATTGTGAACACAATAAATAAGAGAAAGTGATGGAATTAAACTAAATAGAAATGCAGACATTTTAAATTACAGGCTATAAAATAGGATGAAATCCAATGTTAGTGTTTGACAATGACAGAAAGATTTTTTAGATTCTGTCCTCTTTTTGTCCTAACAAGTGCTCACAGAAAGCCAAACTATTAATTCAGAAAAAACAACTGCCAGACTCTTAAGAAAAATAAGCCATCTTTTTTTTTAATTTCTCACAGTATGTATTTCACTTAAATACTTTTTTTTTGTTTTATCTCCTTGTACTTTATATCACAGAACTGTAAAATTAATTTATCGTAAGCTGATCTTGTTTTATTTTTCTTTTAGAGATTTTCTTTAAGGATATCAACAGAAATACATGAAGACTCCTGATGGTGGAGAAAATTATTTTATATATATATGAATATTCTAGGTTTCTTTTTACTTACAGAAAATGTTGCAGAGGGACAGGGATTTTCAAAGTTGTATAAAGAACCCATGCCATTAACTCCCCAACATCTATGACAGCATCCACTAAAACATTTTAAAAACTCGCAGCAATGTTCCTGCTACCTTTTTGCAATATTTTGTAATTTTTATACTGTTTAATAGATTAAAAATACAGTAATAGAAGCAATCTGTAGAAGCACTTGAAAGTCCTTCAAAGACTTTTGATCTCCTCAGCTCTTTCCCTTTGAACGTATCCATACTTTTTCATTTGTTATAGTCTGATTAGTAACATTAGTTTTAAACTTGACAAAGTACATTTTGCAAATAGTTAGGAAAGTCTAAAGACAATGGAAAACACTAAGGCTGAATTCCTACTCTGTTAAGTTGCAAGGACTGTGGAGGAATGTGTGAGCAGAAGTGGGCATCTTTGTTTCAAGACTAGAAATTTGCAGTTAGTAGATGGCAACACTATGCTACATGTTTCTGACAGTGGGCACTATATACAAATACAAACCTGAGGAGAAGTTTAAACTATATTGCTTGAAAAATGTTTTCGAATCATCACTGCAGTGTATGTTGTAAAAGTCTGTTCCTTTTTCCCCTGTATGCACTGCTGGCTGTAGGAAGCTTAAAACTGAAGTGGGAATAGAAAGTCAATTTACATTTATGCATGATCTACTAAAGAGAAATCTTACTGCAATTTGGTTAATACAAAGCAGAAGTTTTCCAGCCTGTGTTTTAACCTACAATGATGGAATGAAGAGGGCCTCCAAAAAGTCGTTGGGAGTGAATAGAAAACAAGAAGAGGCACCAGTAGCTTTCAGGTGTTCAGTTATATGTGCATGAGTATTATATATATATAAAACTGAAGGAAAAAAGTCCTGGAGAGCTTCTGTAGTGATGATATGGCATATTTGCTGCTATAAACTTACTTCTGTAATGAAAGCCTTGGAAAGGAACTAATTGAGAAGTCAGATGTTACAAGTATCTGGAGGCAAAAGGGTCTTTCACGGACTGATTCGCTACCTCCATTTAGTGCATTAACCACTTGGATATCAATCAAGTTCTCTGAAAATTACATTTGTCATGGTCTATCACAGTTTACGCAGAAATATTGATGATTTTCAGTTGCTAATTTTCCATGAGATAAAACAAATGTGTGATTTGGAGAGTGATGTCTTAAGACTAGTCATCTGTTGATATCTCCGTGGATGTGTATTTTAAACTGTATTAAATTCAGCTGTTTCACAACTTAAAGAGTCCACTTTTTCTTTATAAGTTCTTCCAAATAAAAATAGTAAAAATGTTTTTCACTGGCAGATGTGCTTTCCACAGTATTCAGGTTATCTTGCAGAGGTTTATAGTTACAATCACGTTAAAAATCGAATCTAGTACTGACTAAATGCAAGACTTATGTCTTGCTGATTAGTATCCTGCAAGGGGCACACATTCCTTCAAGTAAGACCAGAAATACTCACAAGAAAATGTATACCAACCACAAAAAGTGACATCCTGTTATTTTGAAGGCCATGTTAAGAAAAGACCATATTTCTTTGTGCATTGTGTATTGTTCTTTTATTGCTTTTTATCTTAGCTTTCTTAAAGTAAAGTATAAGGAGCTTGAAGTTGTTACTTCAAATGATATCAGGTTTCAGCTCATCAATTTACTAAACCCTTTACATGGAAAAAAGAAATTACGTTAACTTGAAGTTCAGCCTTAACTAATATTAGTGTGTTTTTGTAGTGAATGTGAGTACACTTAAACAGGGAAAGAATTATTTGTATTGTTCTGATTTAGGCAGGAAATCACCACAATAAATTTCGCAAGTTTCAAGATGAGAGAACACTAAGAAAACATTAAATCATCATCCCACTACAGGGCTCCTGAAACAAGTTCACACTTACCTAATCTCTTAGTACTCTGTCCTCCTCAACAGAATCATATCCAGCCTGCCAACCTTTACAGTGCTTACAGTCTCCTAAAGAGAAAGAAAAAAAAAAACGAAAAAAGTTTTCAGAGAAAGTGGCTGAATCATGATAATTTTCTTTGCTGAAATCAACATGTTAATTCAAGTACTGAGGAACTACTGAATGAAATCGTTCCCATTTTTCTGAGCTTTATCATGATACATTTTTATATGAGTTACAGTCATGACCAAAAGAATGCGTCACCAACAGTTTGCCTTGTATTTAATTTGTTAGGCCAAAAACATCAATGTGCATCAACATGCTGATGGAGACAATGGGTTATTACCTTTTCATCTGTGCAGTGGAAAAACTATTGAAAACACTTTGATTATTCTCTGGCTCCAGGCAGCTTTTCAGTCAAGATCCTAATTATTTTTTCAGTTGAAATGTGAGTTGACATGTTGCAAGCAATTGAAAAATCTTTTCTTCTACCAAGTTGTATCATTTTAGCAGTAGATGGCTCTTGTTAGATAACACTATTTAACTTTTTACAATCAAATGTTCTCTACAGGTTACTACAAGTAATGTCTCAGTACACTTCTGTTCCTTTGCAACAGACCCTTTTTTCTGTATTTTCACATTTCTTAGCAACAAGAAATAGCTATTTTTTCTTGGGAGCTATGCTAGAAATATTTTTACCGTCTACTCTGTTTGCGTGATGTTTTCTATTTGTCAGCCCATCTTGAGTGATTGAGAAACTTCTTTTGCCTAAACTACAGTAAATCACATGACAGTTATTGTTATTTTTAGTGATTATGCTAAATCATTTCTCTACCCTTTCCAAAAGTGCAAAGCCTCATTTTTCTAGGTTGTGCTTGAGCTACTGATGAAATACTACCATTGCGGTCTCTATCACAGTTCCAAATCATGGAAGGATGAAACTCAATCGACTCAAAATACCTAAAACCCACTTTGTCTTAGGACAGTCTTACTGTCTCTGCTCTTCTCTCCCATGTGTGCTCAGCCAGTGGTCACCAGATATTGCACCTTTGTTTTTTCTCATATTCTAAATTTTTATTTCTGATCTGCTCTGTTTGCATACTGCCTTATCTCTGACAGCAGCGTGTGTTTGATAGTAGTAAAACGATCTTGATGGCAAGGACTTTATTATTTGGTGGTAATACTGGTTGCAAAAGTTTCAAGCAGACTAGAGGGATTATGGTAATATATGTCAGTAAGTTTTGGACATTTCAGTATGAAGTTTGTAAAGACATTCAAGAGCTTGGTATTTTAAACTGCTCTGTAAATACAGAGTCTTGGTCTCAATATTGACACCACATTTTCACCAGCCTTCAAGTTTTGGAGGGTCTGCTTGAAGACTTCAGAGTGTTTGGGGTTCATGAGCTGATCCTAGTGATTTACAATGTCCGCTACAGATATTCTCTCTGGAAGAAGCTGGAAGAGCCGGAAGAGCTGTTCTCCTCAAAGAAATGGTGAAAGGCAGCATGGTGCTTGGATTTTAAGAAGGGGCAATGTTTATTTCTTTGGAAGAGGAACTAATGTCCCTTTATTTGGGAGAAATTTGACATAGCATAAGGAAGTTGCAGTAGGCTTTAATTGATAAGATTTCTGTAGCTTTGACTAAAACTATCAAAGCTGGGTCTGTCTTTCACTGCATTTGTATGGGTGTGCACATGTGGTCTGTACGTGCATACACGAACAGTATTGGCATGATGAAGCCTGACAGCGGTTAGACTCCTGCATGTTGCTGTAATACACATAAATGATAATAATTGCTATATTTTATAAAAAACAGAAGTGATTCTATGAGCTTTGGCTATGTTTTCTAATTGGTACTGAAATGCAGAAAGAGTATTTCTCACATTTTAATGAGAAAATAGGCAACTTCTACATTTGGTGTCTGTATTTTTCCCTGTACACAATAGATGGCACTAGTAGACCACATGATCAGGGTTTATTTTCCATGTTCAGGCAAGCAAGTACAATAGTTTTGTAGGTAGCTTTAACTGTTTTTAATAGTCATCTGGAGACCCAGTTAAATGATTTTTTTATTATGCCTTTGTGGAAAACAAGTCAGATCTAAGTTTCCTTGCCATCCCTTCCTGCCTTAAGCTAAGTAAATATGTTTTGCTACTGCAACATGTAGTTTCATAGCAACTTCAATATTCAGATTATTTGTCTAAATCAAAGGAGCCACTTGCTGTAGTTAGCACTGGCGCAAGCTGCAGTTCAGCTGTCATTATTAAGCCTCTTCCCTTGGGAAGTTTTTCCTACCCTATTACAAAGAAGGTACATTTTACTCAGTAGCTTCAATAGGCTTCTGTCAGTTTGCAATGGAGCATTAGGAGACAATATAGACTTTATTTTCATGAGACAACAATATAAAAAGAACAAGATTTTAACATTTCTAAATTGTAGCCATTCTGTACCCAGAAACAGTGACTTGTTGGGTTGTAAAAAAAATTCAAAGGCAGCTGCTGTATCTATTTAAAATCCACTTTTATTTACATATAGTAAGTCTGTTTTCTGTTATTTCTTTGCCTATCTAAACACTTGAATAGCATTTTTTGCATGTCTTCTGTGAAGTGTATCAATAATCCAGGCCTCTGAACATCTATTATTTTACCTGGAATTACACAAGTTCAGCATTCTCGGTCTTAAATAAGCCACGCTGAGCATAGATAGTCCTCTAAAAACTTTCATCAAATGTTGCATGGATTTTTTTAACATAAATATAGAAAGTGCTTTAACAAAGTATGAATACTTTGTTATTGATAGGCATCTTTAACACGGTAGAACCTTCTTACTCCACAACATGACTCCCCTCCCAACACACACATAAAATTAATTGTAAGTGGAAGGTACGTTTCAAAGAAGGTTTCTCTGATTAACATCTAGACTTTCATCATGAGATCCCCAGGAACAGTCTCTCTCTAGCCCTACTTTTATTAGATATTAGCAGCTGATGGATCTCCCTGCAAAGAGGTATCTTTCCTTCCTCTTACGCTGCATCAAACAGTTGAAACACATTAGATGGTTTCCATGAACTTTTTTTCTTTTGGTTTGAATTCGAGAGTATTTTGCTATGGCAATGGGAAGAAGGAGAGTGGCAGCACAGATGAACATCAACTTGGTAAGGTGGTCACAGCAGGTGTCACACAAGTGGACAATGTCACAAGTGGACAATGTCAGGCAGGTCGGTATGAGAAGATCATCTGTCTGCAATAGGGGTTTTATTTTGTGTTGTTTTGCTTGGCAAAGGCAGAAACCGGGCAAAAAGTCAATACCTTAAAGTTAATTTTAAAGCTCTTGTGGAAGACTAGGGAAATTCTAACCAGGAAAAAAGGAAATAACACTGGTAATGAGATATAATATGTGCCTTAGCTTTTATCTTTGTGCATAATGGGTCTTTTTTATCTTTGTTCATTTTAGCTAGAATCTGGAACCATTTATTTTCTGTCTGTCTATGGGTGACTGGGTGATGCAATTCTTGAGCAATACTACAATTCAAAGGAATTTTTTTTGTTCAAATCAACCAGCTTCCCCCTTAAACACCCAGTGTGTAGATACTTCAAAAACCTTGACTATGTTCCAATCAAATTTTCTGAAACAAGGGCTTATGCAACTAGACTTTGTCATATCCCAGCATTTCTAGGCTGGCTCTGTTTTTTCTAGTAATCTGTGCTAGGTTTAATTCATACAGGTGACCTGTGAAAGTAAAAAACTATTATTTTGGGGTTACCATCAATATTGTTTTATACAATTGCTAGTTTCTTCCCCAGGATAGTTTTTTATAGTAAAATAATTTGTGGGCTTTTTTCCTTTAAAAAGTTACAAATAGAATTTTGTACAGATTTGAACTTTCACTAGGATTACATGTAAAATCTTGTCTTTACTGCGTAGAACTGATTTTGACCATAGCTCTTGAGCTTAAGGCAAAAATGTCCCGTTCAAAAATTCCTCTTGATGAAATATCACTGTGTTCTTATAGACAGCTATTTAATCTTTGAAGATCCAAATTCAATAGGAGATAAGAACCTTCACTTGAAGGAAAAGTGATTTTCTTACCTTTAATCAACTAAAATCAGATTACAAGCCTTTTACTGGCTTTAATTGTTGTATTTCTTGCTCTGCTCAGCAAGTGCATAAGTTGTTCATAGGGCCCGGAGATGTTTCCTGGATAGCTTCTGGAATCAGCAGAATAACCTCAGGGATGAATCTGGAAAATAAGTTATTTCTCTGTAAGCAGTTTGAAGGAGATGTCAAGCTCTAAGAGTGTCTGCTTGTTCTGCTCCTGCTCCTTAAACCCAACTTGTTTTCTTACTGAAGAAATGGAAATGGAGTGTTCAAAGTGAAGTGATACCACAGATTGCAAAACGATGTCATTTTGATTAAGCCTCTAATAACATTTAATTTGAAATTCAGTGCAAAAGCTATTGTGTGTAAAGATCATGGCACTGTGGCAAGATCTGAGAAGTCCCCAAGTAGCTGTAACAGTCTTAGAAGCAACTGAGGAACCAGGAGCCAGGCTTCAGCAAGCACTCATTTTCTCAGGAGTGTGGAAGCTTTCCATTGGCATGGCTTCCTCTTGGTTTTGGGGGCACGGAGATGGCGCCATTTCTTGTTTCTCCCTTTGTCCTCTGTCCTTCTGTGTTACCTAATACTCAGTTCACACAAATTGCGTTGGCAAATGGCTCTCCTAGTATGTTAGTATTAGGATGTGGTTTCTATGATTCTGTTCCAGAAATCATCTTTCTTCATGACAGTCAACAAATTAGCCTTACTTTCCTCCATTTTGTGGTCTCAATCTGATGTCTGAGGAATTTAAACGTATGCAGGTAGTAAGTCATGGGTGCTCTCGGACCTGACGGCCAACCAAAATCAACTCTCAACTGAGATCCTGCCTACAGCTGGCATGGCTGGTTAGCTTAAAAGTGTTTAAACCAAATATTCGGGGTAATTATAGCATTATAGCAGATTTTAAAGGGTGATTGCCAGTGCTGTCAAAGGGTGAAGCTGACATTTTTTCAGTACCCCTCCTTGCCAAACAGCTTTAAAATTTGAACATTATTACTGTGTTAGCGTAGCTTTTTAGTCTTGAACTGAATTTAAAACATGCTTACTGTTTAGGGTAGGCAATACAAAATCCCTATTGCTACTTTCCTGGAATTTCAACCAAAAGGAATGGTAAAACATTATATAATCAGATTTTTTAAAAATCGACTTGCAGTTTTACATGGCATCTTGTGTCTGCTCATGGCAGCCAGAACTGAGCGTTGCCATTGAAAACAGAGTCATGGCAGTATATTCACTCCAAAAATACCTTCTGGTTGCAAAAATATTTAACAATGTTAGGACTAAAGAGGAGTGAGAGGAAACTAAAGAAAGACAGGGTTGGAAACTGTTCATTGCACTGTCAGATAAAAATTCAATATGGAAAAATGCACAAACAGACAAATAAAAAGCAGTATCTGGAGTAAAAACGCAGTCCTGCAGACCACTGAGTCTTCTTGAGTAGGGGCTGATGGATGAAAGGGGGTTGCCTCTCAAACCACCCAGTTAAATTCAGTGAGCAGAAAGTGCTGTGCATCAAGCATTCAACTCAGGACTGGGGACAGATAAGTCTCTCCCAGATTTCTCGAAAGAATAGAAACACTGCCTTTGCGCATGCCTCTGGGTTTTGGAAAAAGAGAAATGTTGGAAAACGAAATCCTAGAAATAACATGGATGGGTTATTGAAAGCATCCCATAAATCATGGTAGCAGTTAAATGGCATGGCAAAATGGGAAAATTAGTGATCTCTCAATTTTCTGCAAGGGGAACTGGAGATGGGTCATCATCTGGAATACGAAATTATGTAACCTTATGACAGAATCAGCAGTTCCCCTGCATTTTTGTCAGTTTTGTCAGTTACTCTCAAGACATGCAGACTCAGAAACAGGTCTAAAGTTTAGAAGCTGAGAGAACAGGCGAGAAAGAGGAGAGTCCCCATATAAGAAAAGAGGGGAAGGAAAAGGTAGGGCTACAGGAGTTTGCCTCAAACAAAGCCTGCGGAAATGAACATGCCACTTGTCACTGGCCTCTGTGGAAATAAAGAAAAACATAAAGAACTCTTTATTACCCTGTAATGAATATACAATCAATACCATTAAATGACAGCACAGTACACAGAGGGAGCAGGAAGCACTTTTTCTCCAGTTTCCAGCTACTAAGGATCGATATCTTGGTAGGTTTCTTAGGAGCAGAGTTATATTGTAACTGCAGTCACAGGACCTGGAGAAGAGGTACCTGCTCACCGATTGCAGCAGATCGGACAGAGCCAGGAGGATTTCTTCCATCTGTGGATTTTCAGTGTAGAATTTGGGATAACAGGAGATTGTGCTTGCTTTTAAAGGTCCTCATGTAGCTTCTGGTGGGAAGACACCAGCTTGTTTGGCAGGCCCATAGGGAACACAGGAGAGTTTTTTGCCAGCAAAATCACAGAACTAGAAGAGGAACAGAGCCTCTGAAATGAAACACTGCGGAATGAGCTACACAGGAAAGATGTCTGCTCCTGTCTCCGGTGCCATGTGGGAGACTCTGAAAAGGGTGTCACTGCAGGTGCAAGGAGGGTTTGCTTGATCGTGATGGGTTCTCCACTCCTGGCGGCTAAGTGATGGCTGAAATACATCTCAAGGAGTCAATGCACAAGGACCCTTCACGTCACAAGATGGGAAAACACAAACCTAAGTCAGGAGCCCCACACTCATCACTGAAAATTAAAAAAAAAACAAACAAAAAAAACAGGAAAGAAAAACAGTGAAATTGGAAATAAAACAGATACAGAACTACAAACCTCTGGTGAGTCTAATGGACCAGTACTGATCTGGGGAAGAGAACTATGCTGATGCAACTGGAAGAGCCACAGGGTAAATGACCACCCATCAAATAATATGTAATGAAGTCTTAAAACGTCTGTTGACAATCAGAAGGAGGACGGAGACTCCAGCAGGAAAAGGCAGAGATGGCTTTTCTTACCTGTGTTTACACTGGGCTGCATTAGGATCAATCAAATGTGCTGTCGTACTTCATCCAACCAAACCTATGGAATCAATTCTCATCTCCTAAATACTCTGCACAGAGGGTAGTTCTGTTAGTCTAGTGTTTAACATAAAATATTGCTACTCTGAACTCACTCCTTAGCATACGTTTGTGGCTGCCCCAATCATTTATTTTTGGGCTATTGTGAATTGTCAGTATCATTTTCTTTAAACAAGGGAACGCATTATTCAGAAAGTGCCAAACAACATCTTTATAATTATCATGAAGTCTCCTATAGAGCGTTTCCTGTTAACTTTCATAGTGTTTTGAAGAAAATTCTTTTGAAGGCTTTTGTAGGCTCTTGTCCAACATATCTGGGGAGTCTGTTTTTCAACATCTAGTTTTACTCTTTAACATTTATTTATGGCCACTTTAGTGACTTTAACTTCCTAGGATTTAAAAATATTTTTTTAACCAACTTACTCATCTCAGATTTGCACAAATTTGAACAGAGACCAGCTGCTTCACTAGTAATTAAAGTATAATCACAAAACCTGTTCTTAAAACAACTTCATTTGCAGCTTGTGTTCTTCTTTTCAACACTGTGCATGAACAGGCACACAGAGCTAGCTTTGTTTCGGCTGTGTACAGCTACATCAGACCTGTGCAGGGTACAAAGAGGAAGCTATAGAGGCTGAAGTTTACAGCAGATACTGTAAACAGGACATGAATTCCAGTGCAAGTTCCTTTCAGGAAACCTAGCCATTTTTGTCACTTTTTTTTTACCCCCAGTATTTTTTTACTATGTTTTTAAACCTGCTTCTTTTTAAAGGATACCAATTGGTGTCATCTTTCCCGCACCCACTTAGCTACCACCCCTTATCAGAACTGCAGTTTAAGATCCTAGAACAAACTGGAATGATTTAGGCTTATGTTATTTCCTGGCTGCTTATAAAGGTCAGAGTAGCTGGCTACTTCTTGCATCTACATTTACAGTGATGGGAGCAAATGTTTTCGTAATGAATCCTCTTAAACTTGAAATACAAATCCAATCACATTCTGAAACGTCCGTTCCCTTGAGATCATTTCATGTTTGCTGCTGCTTTTGATTCTCCATATTGCTCATGGTAATTCTTTTGCTGGTGCAGGGTAAACTAGTTTTCCTCTGCCACTCAACTCTGCGCATAACACGCTGCTTTATATACAGCTCATTACTTCTTAACATCTACTTCTAAACAGGGACAGTGCTGTTTCAAATAAGGCAGAAATGACTTAGCCCATCATACTACTGCTCAGGTAGCCTTAAGACAGTGTGTCTTTCTGCAGATTGTATTGCAGCTGACATCTGGCATGCCACACAGAAAGAGAGGATTCTTTGCCTAATGGTTGAAACGTTCTCAATCAGTAAATACTTAAACATAGCTGGAAATTGGCAGAATATGAGGGGTCTCCTGTTAAGTAGGACATCTGCTTGTAGGATATTCCAAAAGAAGGCCCTAGGAAGGAAAATTATGAAGTGAGAAATTGTTTGTGTTAAGGCTAAAGTGTTCAAAAAACAAGTATTGTTATTAGATCTGATTTAGTTCCTCTGATGTTACATCAAACCTTATTAGCCTTCTTTTAGCAAAAAGCTGAGGCTGTTGCTTAACTTTCTGGAACAAGCCATGAATTCCATTGTTTTTCAGAGGCTGTGGTTTGATTCCCAGAACCAAAATGAATCTGATTCTTGAGCTGGCGTATACCCTTAAAGCATTCCTAGATCAGGGCTCTGAAAAGAGAGGCTTTGGTTTCAAAACCTCTTCCACATTAATGGGTTCCTTATGGGTGATAATGGTGCAATTATGAGAGATGAAGAACCAGACTGAGCAGCGGGCTATGCAGCAGTCGCCCTTTTCAGATTCATTGGAGAGAAGGAGTAGAGACTGGGGGTACTTAAATTTGGCCTCAGGAGGAAAACGAGATCTCCTAACCATGCTACATGGTAGCTGCTGTGTTAAGGAGGCTGTTTACGAGAGGACTCATTCAACACCATTGAAATCCTGTGGAATCTTTCCACTCTGCTTGGATTTAAATCACATTCTGTTCCTGTCACACTTATTTGCTCAATGTTAACTGCCTTGAAAAGGCCTTTGAGAGCCATTTGCAGAAAAAAACCCCTGCTTACTATTTTTGGTTGACAGTAACTTATGAGGCAGGTAAACAGCAGTGGTTACCGATGCCACTTTTATCTCCTGACTATTGAAATACTCAGTGCACAGGTTACTGATGGGGCTGGTCTGTATAATTGCTGTTTCTTGTTTGTCATCACCTGTCCAGCAGTTAAATGCATGAACTAAATTTTGTCCTTAGTTCTATAAATATATATGTGCTTATAGTTGAGCCTAGGTATGTTTGAATGACTGGACATGAGTTCTGTGCACTGCTGTGAAACAACAATTAAAAATTATCTTCTCCTGAAAAGAACTAACTACCTGTCCTATACAATGGCATAACATTAAGGGTATCACAGAGATCAGGTTGGATGGTACCACGTGCCCTGGGCTATCCACCTTGACACACTGGGTTAATTAGCGGATTACAGCTGGCACTCCATTTATCATAATTTTCAATCTCTTATCCAGAAACGGTGCTTCATGTAAAGCAAGACTGATAAAAACGTATTCATTTGCAAGAGAACCCAGAGCCAAAGCTAACATAAGTTTTGTGCTCATTTACACTCTGCCAAAAACTACAGGCTTCACAAAAGAGCTTGCTGATACCTTTATGGCAACAGTGTTGAAATGCCCAGCAGATTTGGCAGGCTAAGTTTTTAGCATTCATAAGGCTGCAGATGTAGAAGTCTTGGACAGCTGTCTTCATCAGTCCAGTCTGCATATGTGACCTCATCTTTGACGTGGCTGTTGGAATAGTGTCAAAAAACATATCTTACCTCATTAGGTAGCAGTCGGAACTACCTAAATGTGATGTGGATGATGTATCCAGATTCAACAATAAGGACTGCTGGATGGAAAGTTTCAAAGGTGTCCTCTGCATAATATCCTTTCGAATGACTGCTACTCCTCCATCTGATGTAACCTGCTCAGTAGATGTTTGTCGTGGTTTTCATGAACTGGTCTCCAAATGGTTGTTTTCTCCCCTTTTTTTTTTTAATCATCAGTCCTGTATTTAAAATTACTCTATGCTAGCTGGGGCCAGAAATCTAGAGAACAGATAGCCAAGAATCAAGTGTTCATCAGATATGATGGCAAAAATGAACTCCCCAGACTTATGCTGTGATTAGATTAGATTAGGAAAATTCTTTTATGTGCCTGGACCAAAGCTGCTAGATCACGTCTTCTGGAGCTACTCAGGGCAGCAAGGCTTCAATATTCATGTGGAAGAAGCCCTTGACAGCTGCCAAGCACATAGGCTTCAAAGCACTTGCCTTTATTTAGGAGGGCATCCTAAAGAGTACAGCTGCATTTCTCTCTTACCCAGCACATAAGCTTTCTTGCAGTCTCAGAACAGAGTACATTTGCTGTGCTGGTTCATGAGGCACAGGGTATCACCTGTGAAAGGAGTAACTAACACCTTCATTTGGAAAACAGATCTTCCAGTCTTACTGCACAAAGGTGGAAGTAGCAATGAAGACATTCTCCCTGGCTATGTTACGTGTAACCTAATACCATTCAGTACCAAACCTTTTGTTCTTGCAGTAATTCACAAAGAAGCAAGCAAAGATAGGTGACAAACTTTTCTATGAAAATCTACACCCTTGGTCACCGGAATTCCATTAGACTAGAATAGAAAAGTGCTATATTAGTATTATTATTAATTATTAAAGCCAAGGAAAGTCTTCCCTGGGAAGTCATTCCCTGGGAATGAGGGAGTTTGGGGAGATACCACTGTCCTTAACTATCCATACACCAGGCTACACCTCATGAGATGAAAGAAGAAAGCTGTCTTTACAGGAATTACTCTGGGCTTTTTGAGGAACAAATGGCAACAGTCTGGGCAGGAAAGTCCATTCATTCTGAAAGAATACACCTAAAACCAAGAACTTAAAAAAAAAGTATTTATTTCTTTTCTGGAGGCAGGCCAACCAAATGAAGAAAATCAAACTGTAAACTCCATGAACTTTGTGTGATGCTGAGATTTGTTTATTTATAACAAAATGGAGAAAAAAGAGGCAGGAGCACCTATCTTGTAACATGAACTTTAAAGTGTAAAATAAATATAAAGCTAAGAAGCAGTCAGGCCCAGGAATCCAAAACAAAGTTTGTTCAAAACGTGAGCAGGGGCACAGCTGTCACAATGCTGACTTAGCATTCTTCAGGTTTCAAAGGAAAGTCAAGTCCATCAGTATTTCCATATCCAAGTAAATCGATACCTAGCCTTAGCTGCAGACACTGCACTCGTTCACACTCTTTCATCAGGGAAACAACCAGAATGTCAGTTGTCCTTGGACACAAAAAAAAAACCCAAACCAAACAACACGTGAATAATTGCACAGTGATATTGTATTTCTGCCTTTCATATAGAAGCCAAACTGGAGTTATAAGTTGTCATAATTTCAGTTACGGTTTGGAAAAGTGATTCCCAAGCAGAGTTTGTGGACCACTAGTTATCCACAGCAATCCTCAGAACCACCGATGCTCCAGGCTCCTGGCAGACAAAATCTGAAGGTTGACAATAGTTCATTGCTTTAACTTTTTAAATTATTACTGACTTGGAATAATTTTTCTCTCAATTCTTTTTCAGAAAAACAAATTCTTTCTGCAGTCATTTAGGTATTACGCTGAGTTTGGTCTACAGCACATAGTTTAGGAAGCGTTTTTTTTTTTGTCCTTACTACGTAATTGGCTATTGCAAACTGCCTGCAGGAAATTTAGAAATAAAACAAGTTTTTCAAGGGCGACTAATGCTTTACCTGGAGAAAACAGGCTTTATTTTGCACTGTCTACGTGATTTCTTTTAAAAAATGGGTGAAAGTTTTGGAAATATAGTGTATTTCCAAAATGTTAATATGCTGACAGATCAGTAAATATAAAATCTGAAATCAAATGAGAATTTGAGTAATTTGACTGGAAAGACAATTTGCTCTCTGAATACTTGCCTTTTTCAAGTTAGAGGGTGGTGGGGTTATTTTCCGAAGGTTTGCCAGCGCATGAAGGAGGACAGGTCTTTCCATGCCTGGCCAGCCTAACAGTGGCAGGAAGGATGGAACCACGCTACATTTACTTTATCTTAGTTCACCAAAACAAGGTTTCAGCTGCAGTTTTAAAGAAGCAGAAAACATGAACGGCCGGCAGCAGCAGCTGATGAGAACCAGAGAAGAGGGCAGCCCGCCGTGAGACAGACAGAGGGCTATGTGGGTTTGTCTCCAGCGGGCCCCTATAAAATAGTAGCTGGGACAGACACCTGCGGGCTCCCGGCTCGCAGAAAGGTTCATGCCGTTTGTGAAAGCTGAGGACAAGGGGGACAAAATCCCAAATAGGGGCCATTGCGGTACACCATGAAGAAAAAGCCAGCCTTCTTTCCTGCTGCCCTCATCCTAACTTCAGTCCGTCACTACAATAATCTTGGCATGCAAGAGAATATTTCTCCTATAACCTCCCATTCTTGTTCGTGCTTGCTCAGTTTTCGGTGTCTTGCTGACAACGCTTAGCTTGGTTAAATAGCACGACTCCGCTATAAATCTCAGGTACAGCTCTGTTCTCAGCAAGTTAGACCAAATGGCAGCTAAAACTCTGGCAACTCCCTGCAGCCTGCCTGCAGGAGGACTCCAACTTTTCCTGCCTTTGGTGGATCAAAATCAGTGGGAGGCAATTATTGTTATTTTTAGCAAAAAGCAGAGTGCAGGAACCATAAACTGGCTGGAAAGGTCTGAAATGTGGAAAATCTGAAATTATACAAAGGCTTGTTTTCAGTCCTCATTTATTATCATAAAGCAGCAAAACCTGATTCTCTTCCTATCACTAAAGCTTTCTTACTGACTAGTCTGCCACATTTCTGTTGGCACCTCTCACCACAGGTGTCCTTGATCCAAGGTTTGTATCTGTGATTCAAACAGTAATGAAGGAATGCAAATATTTTAAATATTGAATTAGTTTGGATTGAATGTGATTTCTGAGCACTTTTGGACTGTTTGCCTTTAAAAGAAGCAATAAAGAAGAAGAAGAAAAAAAAAAAAAAACCCACCTTTTAAATTTAGCTTTCTACACTAAGGTGATTAACTCTCTTCCATCCCACTCCCCAAGTCACCCTGTGTTTTTACTCTAGTATTTGTATTACCATTTTGAGAATAAGTTCCTTATGATTTTGCTTTGTGGAAAACTATGCTCCAGCTTTAAAGCTTCTACAGTAAGTTTTTATTTATGAGTCATTTGTACCAAAACCAGACACTTTTGGAACTGAATGCTGCCAAGTCAGGACATCTAAGGAAAACAAAACTGAAATTTAACATTAAATCTTTTTAAAGTTTCTTACAATGATCTGACAGCAGAAAAGCTCCTGCCTCTCGTGATATTTAGAATTTCATATTTTGTCATATATTCGCCTAACTGTATCGAAGCAGTCAGACATGATAATTTCGATTTAGATAGCATGTCTGTGCTTTTGCAACAGTTTAAGCATTATTATCCTTGCTATTTTAAAACAGGTGATGCCAAGCAAATTTTTGGAGCAGTCACCCCTTGGCCACACGTACACATGTGCTGATGTGGGACAAAGGTTTTCTCAACGGGAGCTCATACTTTCTGCTCTACCCATACCTATTGGGGACCTTAAAGAACATGTATGATGCTCATCTAAGTTGCTCTCTCTCTTTCTGTCTTGCCATGATGAGTATAGGACCAGAGCAAGTGATGTCAAAACCCAAAAAGTTCATACCTGCAACACACTGTTACATAGTCCTGCATTTTTCTTGGGGCTTTCTCTCCCATGTGTCCAAATCATCTTCTACGTAGACAAGAAAAGGAATGAATGCAACGATCGGTAGAACTTTGTCAATCAGAAATGACTTCTAGTGTGCAATTCGATCCATCCTTTTGCAAGTACAAGTCTTTTTACTGCAAGGATGCTAGGGAAGTTAATAAGCAGATGTTACAGATCTTATGCTGATGATGTTAATAAAGACTAGAAAGACTTACGGCTTTTCAAATAGGCAAAATCACATAACATGGTATTTCCTATTTGCATGTTTTAAATAAGAGACAACGTATGGGCTCTCTTGATCATTCAGTTCCTCTTTGGTAATAAAATGCATCTGGATTAAGTATGAATTAATCTAAAAAGCTATGTATGTAGAACAAATAGGAGTCTCTCCACTCCTATTTTTTAATTTAAGACAGGACTGGGATGAAAAAGAAAGCCAAAACATCTACAGTATAACATAAAAAGAACAAAATACATCATATCTTCATTAAGGCAATCTTAGCAGCTTTACACAAATATTTCTGACTGACCATAAAGATTTGTAATATTCCAAAGGGAATGTGACAAAACTGATTGTTTTAAAAAGTTTCATACAAATCAATTATACCTCCTTCCAAGTAATTTGAAGTCTTTCAAAATCAGAAAACTGGTTCAAAAATGTTCTTTCCAGATCTTTCCATTAAATCTTTCAAACATTCACTTTGTCAGATAAATTGAACTCATTTGCTAAACACAAAATTTCTACACAAACATAGATGAACATTTTTGCATTTGTGGAATTTAAGCTACTGCCCCCCTAGAGCTCAAATGAATGACGCAGAGTCATACTGGCTGTCATTTTACTAGATTGCTTGTTTGTTTGTTTGTGTTTTGGTTTTAGGGAAAAACTAACTTTTAGTATCTCTGTGGTTCCACCTAACCAATTAGAGAAAACCTGCTACCGTATGGGACATACGTCACCACTTCTGTGTTTTATTATTTGCTACTATCTTTTTTTCTCATTAGGAATCCAAGTCACTAACCGTGTTAGATGGAAAAATACAAGTTTACTGAAGGCTGCAACTGAGTTTTGACTCTGAGGAAATGCAGTTCTAACTCCTTTCCTCAAGTGCCTGCCTATACATTTGGGGATGGCCAAGATACACAATTTGTACCATTCAGGCATTCTCCAGACATTCGAAGTGGGATGCAATTTTCTTTAATCCTAGATTTGCCCGTTTTTCCACTTCACCAGCCAAAAAAACGTGTTTAGAGGATGCGTTGTGGGTGCCTGTGGCAACTGGGTATGTTTATCAGGGCATCTGTTGTTGCACCTTTTTACTGCTCTGTCAGAAAACTATTTCCTTTTATTACAATTGGAGTTTTCAGTTTTCTCTCAAGAAACCCCTCCAATATTCAGAGAGCCTTTCGGGGTGTGCTATTAGTGCCAAAAAATAAAGTTTTACCAGACCTCTTCCCAACATCTAATTTATATGCACCACTGCCTATTTTTTATTAGGTGTTATTTGGTATCTTTTCCACACTATCCCTCCCCACACAAGAAGAATGAGTCAACCCTTTTCTCTTAGTCTCTGCTGCCTGTACGTATTAAAATTTCAAGCCAAAACTGGGCTTTGCAACCGTCACGCGTTTTTTCCCATAAACATGCAAGCTGTAAATTGTCAGTTTTAAAGCTACCTGTGCAACAGTACAATCTGAGCCTCCTCTGCAAGCGTACTGCCATTTGTGTTTTAATTTTGCAGTTATGCTCTATATTTCCACAGGGAGCCTCCCGTTCATTCTCTTTCCTGGAGAGTGGTGCAGGGCAACCATTACTTTCGTGGTTTTTGCACATGGCGCTCTGATGCTTTTAAGCTGAGGGGAGCTCAGCAGAAAATGTCGTAGCACAAATGGCCAGGGAAGTCCCTGCTGCGGGCTGCTGCGCAGGTCCTGCGTCCCTCCCACTCCAGCGCGTTGTGGTGCTGGGCTTGGTGCTGCCAGGGGCACCGTCCCCTCTTGGCACAAGCGGGAAATGGGCTTACAAAGATTTTACTGAAGGTTGTAAAGTTCTGGTGGGGCTGGACTTCACTAGGAGGAGATAGACGATCAAGGAGGCCAATCGCCCATCTTGGAGCTCTTTGAGAAAACCCTCAGATCTGATTTTCTCGCTTGACTTCAGACTTTCCTCCACACTACGAACATGCATGGTGATCACTGGACTGTGTAATGACCAGAGCGTTTGTCTCTGGACCTGATCCTGAATTGCAAAGTCAGCCTGACCTCAAACCTGTCTCATCGCTAAGGACTTGCCTGGTGATCTGGACTCTTGGTCAAACGTGGCTCCCGTCACGGGACCCTCTCTGCTCACCCCACCCGGGCGCTGTGGGACTGCGCCCGTGCTGGCCAGCTCTGTGCCCTGCTCCTGCCTTGCCACCAGCCTAGGTCCTGTCTCGCCCTCCCTCAGGGAAAGGGAACCTGCCCTTGCTGCTCCCTGACAAAGGCTTCCCCTCTGATCTAAACGCGAGGACACTGAAGCTTCTCAAAAATACTATTTTTAAAAAATACAGAAAAAAGACTTCTTTTCCCTAACTTTCTCAAGAAGACCTTTTGAATGAAACTGTTCAGAAACAAATCATCCCAAGAAGGGCACCTGGTCCTGAATGTTTCGCTCCAGTGTTTGAAACACGGCAGGTCTAAAAATCTGCTTTAAGTGGCTCTGAAATTTTTATAAATACTTCTGTGCGATTTTGCAAGAAATGGACGCAAGGAATGAGGGTAAGCATGGAAAGAGGGGACTGGGCAAGTCAGCGAGGCATCGTGAAGGAGCTAGAGGAAGCAAAAGGAGCAGGTGGTCAGTCTTTCCTCTCTGGGAGCTCCAGTCACTCCTATGAAAGAAACATGAGCTGAAAATTGACTCAAGCTGCTGCGACCAGCTCAGATTCACCATCACAGTGTAAGAGAGCAGGCAGGAATTTCAAGAGGCGTCTTGACCAGTCGCACTCAGAGCTGACATACTTTTGGGAAATATGGATGAACGCTCTGGTTTAGATGGCTAAATATTATTCCTGCTATTGCCATGGGATTGTTTATGCAAATGACTGTCATGCAGAAAGGGTTTAGAAGGAATGAAAAATATGACAACCTGTAAGTCAAGACACTAAATTGGGTAGTAGAAGTGAAAGGGACTCCTAAGTCAGGCTCCTTAACTTTAGCCTTTGTTTAAGCTCAGTGACTGATTTAACTACAGGGAAAAGAAAGCCTTTGTTAAGGATTTAATGCTGTCCCTTTCACTGAGAAAGCTTCTGCATATAACACACAAAAATCATAGAGCAACACTGAGAAATACTAGCACTGGTGTTTCCTATATTTGCAGTTCACAGGTAAGTATGTCATCTTGGCAGTAAAATGGAGCTGACAGTGCTTAAAGCAGCTGTAACTTTCCCTTCCACACCTACCAGAGAACCAAAAACTGGAGACATCCCTCCTGGAAAATTAATTTTCAAAAATACTTACTTTTCGGTGTTCTGTTCAGCAAATTTGGTTTTGGGTTTTTTTTTTCCTTTCTTCCTTCCTTCTTGCACATGCAGCACAGACCATTTACAAAGAGAATTACAGGTGGCTTCCTGAGAGTAATGATCCAGGAGAAGAGGAAGGGGACAGCAGCCTTAGCATGTTTTCTATTTACAAATCCTAACCAAGAGGTTTCTGTTCCCTCTCATGCAACTTTACAAAACTGTCTTGAAAACAACAACCAAGCCACAAAATTATTCAGCTACTACTTTTCCAACATTACTATGAAATAATTCCGATATTGCACGCCCTAGTGTTTTGGGGTGTGTGGGGTTTTTTCACTTCTGTTTTCTTAAAGAATGATTTTTGTAAGGCTGGCCTAATGTATTTGTGATTTCCCTCTGGGACTCTTGAATGGAAGTGCTAGGGAAGAGACAAGCTTTTATGTGGCTTTCCCTTCCCCATTTCTTCTTTGCTGATCTAGAACCATCTGATCTTGGCTTGTGCCTAAAGGCAAATAGACCAGAGCTGTAACTGCGGTGTAATGGTTCCAGTGATTTTACAGAAGAAGGTTTCATCACAATGTTCCCCCTTCTTCCCAATTCTTGAGTAACAGAAAACCATAAACCAAAGAAAAAACACTTCAGAGCAAGGTGAGGAGAAGCCAGGAAATGGCTTGTGATGGCAGGAATTAGGGGAACTTAGTTGAAATTAGGGATGGTAATGTGTATTGCTATCACTCCATGACTTAATGAACTTCAACAACAAGTCTGCATATTTTAAAGGCCCTTGGGACAGCAGAAAAGAGAATTTCTGATCTCTGAAAACAGCAAAGAAGTTTTACTGTTTTTTTTTCCATCAAATTACCAGCTGCTATGGTTAAAAACAAATCCTGCCATCATCTATTTTGTTAATTCTTTGGTTTTTCAGAAAAAGAGTATAACTTGTAGACCAAAACCTTATGTAGGTCACTAAGGTTGCATAAAATACTGTGTAAATGCTGTCATAAAACCAAGCAAAGCAAAATTATTCTGCCGTAAATAACATGTGGTTACCATTTGTTTACAATTTAGTCCAGCTATCAAAACAAGCTAAACATTTTGATAAATGGTTCACAGTCATTTTGTAAAGAACACAGATTAGGGGAGGTATATCCAACATCTGCTCTTCTAGTGTCCGGAGTACTGCTGAGCCTCAGCTCCCTCTGCCTGGGCAATACGCAAGCTACCAGAGCGCTCTGGGGTCAAGCTACATAGGCAATTGTATGTGCTGCTCACTGCACCTGATGCCACTGATGAGCTGATTCCACTGAAGCCATCCTAATATTTTAAAAGAAAAGAAAGAAATGCCATGAATTCCCTCTTCGTTTCGTTTAATTCTTTCTGAAAGAAAGGATTTATAAAGAAGAGCAGGATTTGGGGTTGACAACACATCATTTTCTTAGTACACAAATGACTTAAGATCAGCAATTGTAATTTGTCTGGAGGATAAACACGGAAATATTTTGCACTAAAGAGCTGTTGGAAGTGATGTGCAGAGGGGGAATGTCTGGTTGCCTGTGGAGGCTGAAGGGAGGCTTGCTTCAAAGCCAAGTTTCGAATACCATCTGTTTTCACTATAACACTATGTAACAAAACAAGCCTCAGTAAAATTTTCATTTAAGTGGGAGAGGATTTAATTGTTTTGCCTTTTTTCACTGTCATCTCTCCTCTAATTCAGAAAGATGTTTGAAGGAATTTTGTTTGCTTGGGTCTTGGACATAAATAAAGAATGTGCACTGCTCAGGAACAGATGAAGTGTTGGAAACTGGAACTAAAAATGTAAACATGTTTGAGAAGTTAGGAGCGTGTATGTGGGAATGTGTACGTGTGGATGCATTTCTTGTGAAGTGAAAGAGTTTGTATAATAAAAACTTTCAAAACCTAAGGATAAAGACTCTATCCATAATCAAGTTAACCATCAATGAATGCTTTTTTCTCCCCAGTTTGCTGTGTTTTCATATGTAGGCTAGAGAAAAACAGATCAAGCAAGCAAAACTATTAAGTGAAGACTGGCACTACAGTGAATCTGCTGTGCAAACCTAAAATCAGAAATGCTGTCTATCTTCTAGCTAAGTATGAACTGCACGTGTTATCGGAGAAAGGACATAAACTGCATCGGTGGACAATTGCTTGCCCCTGACAGACACGAAACCTGGAAGGGATGAGCAGAATGACTGCTGACCAGAAGTTTCTCTCTTACGGCAGGCTGATACTCTTGGCGGGTGATTCCTGCGTGATAAGAAGTCTCACACAATAAGGATGCACACTGAAAAACGGCCAAAATATGGTATTCAAAGTTGCATGGCTAGTACCTGAACTGATTGTGACGATAATTGCGGCTATTTGTGACGATAAATGTGGCTATTTGTGACGATAAATGTGGCTATAGCTTGATCGTGTGCTCGGTGTGTGAATAAAATGGTAGTTAAGATGCCCAACAGAGGCATACTAAAAGCTAACAAAAAAAATATCATAACCTCTTTTAAAAAACGAAAAAGGAAGCCCTCTTGGGGGAAGGTGGGGCTCATGGCTCCTGAAGTCAGGTTATTGGGTCAGCAGAGCCCCATTGTCTGGCAAACCCCCCTACTGACAGCGCGTCCATTACTTATCACGCTGCCCTAGTGAAGGCATCTGATGAAAGAATCCAGTGTCAAATACTTGGGCAAGATTGAGCAATTCAGTCCCCGGGAGAGGTGAGATTAGCAACACACCGTGCAGCAGCCAGCTGGGGCCTGACGATGGGTAGCTGGACTTTGTGCTGCTGGTGGCTGAGGCTCATTGTAATGCCTGGAAATCTTGTGGAGGGCAACAGCATGTAATGGAGCAAAGGGATGGATGCCCAGGAGAGGCAGGTCCTGGAAAAAACAGTTAGTGCAGCATGTGCTGATATGTATGACAATATAGACACAATAATTGAAAGGAAAAAACGTCCAGAACAGGAGAAATACAAGATCGGTTATGCAACCCACTCTGTTTTTACGGCAAAAGGAAAGTTTGTACTCCCACCTGATTTCTGAGGACTGCCTTACACAACACTAGCACAGCGTGGCCCACTTGTGAGCACAATATAAATAATTCCCGAAGAGAACTGTCCTATTGTTCCTGTCCTCTCTGCCAAAGCTTCAGTCGCCACAAAAGCAAGGCATCTCCCTTCATCCAAGCTGGTCACATTTTGAAATGTTTTCTGGTAACTGTATACTTAGAGCAAGAAGTTCAGGGAAATGAACAGAATTTGATTTCCTAGGGAGCTCGAGCATGTGCCTGACTGGCTTTGATTTCTAAGATGGAAGTTCTATGTGTACATTTCGTATAGCAGGGCTACAGACCATGGCCTTATGCTCATAAAAATCTGTTGGAGACAATGGAAACCCTGCTTAGTGAACCTCACGTTCTAGCTGCTGGGCAGACCAGTTGCCACTGGTTATAATCTCACTGGCCATGTATCAGTGTTGTGCTGTTCTGCTGATTGACCCATTGCCGAATAAAGAAAATCCAGAATTGAGTTAGGGCTGTAACTAGAGAGGGCTAAAGGCTTCTGGCTGATGAGAGGGTCTAACCTTAGAGGAAAAGTATAAATTGGTACTTTTATAACACCTCTTTCTGACATTGATCACTTGGGGTCTAAGAAGGCTTCAGCCAGGGATGCAGCCTTTCTTCAGCTCAAATACTATTACATTATCTCTCTCTTTTACCCAGTTACTTTCATCACACCCATAGAGACCCTGATCTTTGAGATGTCTTCGTCTCTCCCCTACCAAAATATGACTGAAACTAGCCAATAGGTTCTGAAAGTTGAGGAAAACTAAGGACAGACACATGTACAAAGCGATGGTGTTTTCATAGTACATCAGGCTGAAACACTTTCCACAATTAAAATATTACGCAGAAGCTATCATAGAGTCATCCTATAAAATGGAAGACGTCAAAAGAGAGATTTGCATGCAAAAGAGAGTTTTAAACTATGGTAATAGGTCAATTCAACAATGTTTGAAGAGCAAGGATGCCAGGAGGCTGAAGAACAATAACAAAGCCTAACGTTTACAATAGAAGAGGAGGCAGACACGAAAGCCAAGTCAGAGGCAAAGAGAAGTTACAGTAAGAAAAATACTAATAATCACCCCCCGCCCATGATATTTTAACTGTATTCAGCTGCTTTGAAATTGCCTTCTCGATATATGCTTTTGTGCAGGCAGGCAAGCTTTTGACATCAGTTCCCTAAACCACACTGAACACATGATAAAGCATTATGAACCATTTTTCACCTAATCCATTATTAAAAAAATACTGGCTGCCGCCTATTTCACCCTTTGCTTTTGATGATGCCAGGCATCATGCTGGGCAAACAAGACAGTGTTGTTCAAGGTTTCTTGAAAAAAATCGCCGTTGTTATTATTTGGCAGTTCCCTAAAAGCACTGCACACAAAAAGCAAATGATGAAACAACTGAGAAAAAGACACCCCTCGTTTTCCCTGTTCATCCCCCTCCCTACTTCTACTCTACTTTAAAAGTAGGTGAACTGGAGCCAGAAGATCAAAGGATCACCTCCGCATGCAAAAGTATTCCTTTTCAAAGAGCTGTTGGGAAGCGGTATAGAGAAATCAACACCCTAAGACGTTCATTGTGAACAGTTTAACTCTCACTGGGGAGGGATTCCCCATGCCCCTGAAAAATGGCGTAAACTGTGCCACAAGAAATCACACGAGGATTATAAAATCTGTTGGGAGCATGGAGTCAGCTGAACACTAGAGATCATTTGTCTGAAAGCAAAAAGGATAATCACAATTCTTAGGAGAGTTATCATTTAAAATTGGCCTTACAAGTTTTTTCCACTGTCCAATTCTTCACAGCAGGGTAATTCAAGTGTACTCAAGTTCTCACTACTACAAGTGACATAAAGGGTAAGGTTAATTAAACAGTTGATGGTAATCACCTATAAAAAGAACTGCTCATATAAACGTAAAAAATTACTCCCAGATCCCTTTCTTCTGACCCGTCCTTTTCAGCACTCAGATGCGTGCTCTTTCCAGTAACAGATTGGTCCCAAGCCTAGCATCCATTTTACTACAATTTCTGATTCCACAGACCAGGACAGAAAGTGATAATGAAGCACAAAAAGGGATTTCTAGTGTAGAGGGAATAGCATGTCCTCAGATGGAGCAGACAGCTTTCAAGTACAAGCTCATATACTAGAACATGCAAGAGCTTGATAAGCAAAATGTATATTACCTAAATCAGAGAATATTATTTACCATTTCATTCCTTCAGGCAGAGGGCACCAGTTATGAAGTTTGATGCAAAAAAAATCAACTGTCTGAAAAGTGAATGTTTGTTCAGAATTTTCCTTTCCACCCATTTACCTGAAAATGGGAAATACAGAATCACAGAATCGTATAGGTTGGAAAAGACCTTTAAGATCATCAAGTCCAACCATAAACCTAACACTACCAAGACCACCACTACACCATGTCCCTAAGCACCTCATCCAAACGTCCTTTAAATACCTCCAGGGATGGCGACTCAACCACTTCCCTGGGCAGCCTGTTCCAATGCTTGATAACCCTTTCAGTGAAGTAAAATTTCCTAATATCCAATCTAAACCACCCCTGGCACAACTTGAGGCCATTTCCTCTCGTCCTATCACTTGTTCCCTGGGAGAAGAGACTGATCCCCACCTCGCTACAGCCTCCTTTCAGGCAGTTGTAGAGAGCCATAAGGTCTCCCCTCAGCCTCCTTTTCTCCAGGCTAAACAACCCCAGTTCCCCCAGCCGCTCCCCATAAGACTTCTGCTCTAAGCCCTTCACCAGCTTCGTTGCCCTTCTCTGGACACGCTCCAGCACCTCAATGTCTCTCTTGTAGTGAGGGGCCCAAAACTGAACACAGTATTCGAGGTGCGGCCTCACCAGTGCCGAGTACAGGGGCACGATCACTTCCCTTGTCCTGCTGGCCACACTATTCCTGATACAAGCCAGGATACCATTGGCTTTCTTGGCCACCTGGGCACACTGCCGGCTCATGTTCAGCCGGCTGTCAACCAACACCCCCAGGTCCTTCTCTGCCAGGCAGCTTTCCAGCCACTCTTCCCCAAGCCTGCAGCGTTGCATGGGGTTGCTGTGACCCAAGTGCAGGACCCGGCACTTGGCCTTGTTAAACCTCATACAATTGACCTTGGCCCATCAACCCAGCCTGTCCAGGTCCCTCTGCAGAGCCTTCCTACCCTCCAGCAGATCAACACTCCCGCACAACTTGGTGTCGTCTGCAAACTTACTGAGGGTGCACTCGATCCCCTCGTCCACATCATTGATAAAGATGTTAAACAGAACTGGCCCCAACACCGAGCCCTGGGGAACACCGCTTGTGACCGGCCGCCAACTGGAGTAAACTCCATTCACCACCACTCTTTGGGCCCGGCCATCCAGCCAGTTCTTTACCCAGCGAAGAGGACACCCGTCCAAGCCATGAGCCGCCAGCTTCTCTAGGAGAACGCTGTGGAGACAGTGTCAAAAGCTTTACTAAAGTCCAGGCAGATAACATCTACAGCCTTTCCCTCATCCACTAGGCGGGTCACCTGGTCATAGAAGGAGATCAGGTTGGTCAAGCAGGACCTGCCTTTCCTGAACCCATGCTGGCTGGGCTTGATCCCTTGGTTATCCACATGCCATGTGATGGCACTCAAGATGACCTGCTCATTCATACACTGAATAAGAAAATAATCCACTTGTTTCAGGTCAGGACACCTGACTTAAACAACTTTTAAAAAAAAAAAAAACAAAAAAAACCTTGGGTGTTTCATGCTGTATCTGTCCTCACCCAATGACCTGCATTTTAATTTACAGCCATTTAAACTTGTTTCCTCAAAATGAGTATAAGTATGTGGAGACACATCCTATGCTAAGCTTGTTTCTGTCACTCATTTTCTGTATGGTATGGGGTATGTTATTTTAATTTTCTGCTTATAACGAACTAGCTCTCATAACAAACTAGCCCATGGAACTCCCTTAAAGCAATATTGTATTAGCAAAGTTAGACAGTCAAACACAAGGCAGGAATATCCAGAGCTTCCCGAACTAATGCAAACGTTTTTGGAAGCACTAACAAACTTGCAATTTAGCACTGCACATCAGTCTCTGCTCACAGCTGGAGTAAAATCTTGGTGGCAAGAAAAGGAACTGCCAGAGCACTGCAGTGCTCCTCACACCTTCCGCTGAAGTATTGATTTTTACCAGAGACAGAACCGCAAGACTAAGCGAGCCACAGGCCTGAGCTAATGTGGCAGTTCCCGTCTTGCCTGTGAAGTGGTCTGAATGGAGACGCCATCACATGAAGTATCAGGAGAATAAGGCTTTGGGCACTAGTGCAGGCATTTGACCTGCAGCCATCTCAGACAACAGGTTGCCAAATTTTCTGGAGCAAGAAAATACACGTTCCATTTTGCAGACGAATCCATTGTAATGCTGTAACCTTGTGTCAGCTTTTCAGAGATAAAACTGGATTCCCAGAAAGCTTAAGACTGTGATGAACTTCAGTTTCTTGCTACATAACATTATGGAAAGCAAAATCGACCTGATCACACGCAACTCAGTGCCGATCTTAGTGATACTCTTTTTCCAAGTACAGGCTATAGCTTCTTATGACTTTTTTTCACAGAATGTCAAACTATACACTTACTCACTGGTGTAAATAACACACACTGGAAAGAAAAACAAGAGAGAGGAAGAGAACCAGCTTGGAAAAAGAACCATCAATTTTCTTTTCAAATGTAGCTGAACAGGAGAGTTGAGAGGGAACAGATTAATGATTAAGAGTGCTAAACGAGGACTTCAGTGTAAAGTTATTATCATGTCCAGATGTTGTTTCTGCCTTTGACAGTTGTTTGAGGTTTCACTTACATAAATACAGATACATATCTAGTCTTAAGGCCCCCACATGCGTTTAAAATGCCTGTAATAACTTTAAGAAACAGACCTTTATACATTCTGCACTCCAGTTCACCTGCAAAATGAGGAAGATGGTGATGGGGTAAAGAAAAAAAAAAGCTTGTTTAACCATCGAGTACATAATTTACTAACAGTACATAATCAGTACACAATTAGTATTAACAGATGCATTCAAGAGTTATTCCAGCAACAAGCTGAAGTAGTTCTCATGCCTACAAATTGTAATATTGCCCCGGATGATGATTTTAAATCCATGTAAAATTTGGGTATATTAGATATGTATGACTGACACCTTTTAATGTATACTGCATCTTTTAAAAGTTAATTGCTGTTGGAAACTTTTTTAAAATAAGTCACTTACTTACTTACTTACTTAAAAATGGACTTCATCCCTTGAAAGTACTACGTATATCTGATTACTATGCAGCCAAGTTGAAATAATCCCTCCATCTCCTATGCCAAAACAGATGGCAAATAATGAGCAAGTTGGAATATTCTCTGCTTATAGTATTTAGCTTGCGGTTAAGGACTTTCCAACTTTCTGGGTTAGCACCATCTCACTAGAAAACTGCTGTAGATCAAGGAGGACTAGCACAGCTGACATAATTCAGTTTCAAACCAACCTTCCCATACTTAATAGCTTCTTGTGTCAGCATGTGTCCTAAGCTGAAACATCTCAGATTGAACTTGGCTACAACCTAAGAGTAGAGGGATGTGTTTAGCAGATGAGACTGGCAGGAATAGAGGAGCTTAATGCGGTCAGAGGTTCCGAAGGCAGTGGAAGCATTATGGCAGCTGATGCACTGAAGGTAAAAAAGGAAGGTTTTATCTTTTTCTCCCTGGTTCCTCACAGTTCAAACGCTTGGATTTTTACTGTGCGGTGTGCCACCACTCCAGTGGGAGAGGAGACAAAGTGGCAAGACTTTTCTTAACGTTTCTGCAAGCCTACCAACATTGCACTATTCCAAAGTAAACAGCCACCCTGAAAAAAAACCCCAAGTCTTAAGCAATTACATTCAGCGTGCCTATTAATGAAATTGTTATTCTGTGACATATGTAATTACCAATTAATTATCCCTCATTTTAACAAGTGACAGTAGGCTAGAGGCTTTCTTTCTCATTCCACATAAAAATACATCTGTAGTGGTGTAAAAGACAATTGATTTTAGGTTTTTCAGACTAAAATTACACAAAAAGCTTCTTCAAAATGATAAACAATGGAAGTCACACCTCCTTTAATATGTTTTGGTAACCTTGTTTATTTCTTTAAAAAATAATTAACTACTATGTCTCAAGTCAACTCTTTAAATCATGCTATTTCCTTACACAGGTTAGTATCAGTTCAAGAGTATCCAACATACAGTCCTCATTAATTTCAGTCTTCCTTAAATGTTCTTGTTAGAATAGCAGCTATGGGATGTCCAGTTCTCTTCTAGTCAGAGTGCTAACATGGCTTAGGTTAAACTCCAAACCCTTATTTTCAAAACTCTCCCCTTCAGGTAGCAGATTGATGCAACTTCAGCATAACTAGTTTTGGAGAAACACAAACTGCAGAGACTTCAGAAGAATTTTCATTATCCCGTTTAAAACAACATATAGGAATAAAACAGAACCACAACTTCGGTTTACAAAACATAGCTTTAATTATACAGATTGCTTCAATGAGTTTTCAAATACAGATTTCAAGAAGTCACCAGTGTTTTAATATATGCTTTCTGAAATAACACTATGACATTTACTTAGAAATACTTATTGCTAATATGTTCATATTTGTCAAGTTTTACCAAGTGTTAACTATTGAATATTTTTGTTTAAGTGTTCAATAATAATAAACTCATTATTGCAATGCCATCTCTAGACATTCTCTAATGCATACATACTTTCGTAGGGATTCAGGCATTACTCTGATTTACAGGTTATGAAAAGTTTAAGTATGTCTGCTAGACTCAAGTGGGAGCCATGCTTAAGTTACAGAAAAAAAGGCAGCTAACCTACTGAAGTGGCATAAATAACTAAGAGAGAAGATAATGACTCAGTCATAAAAGCTAACAAATTTATATATTTAGAGCTTCAGTTTTAGTCTTTTCTTGGTCTCAGGAAGAATGCGAAATACCAGAAAGCGAATGATTGCCTGGCCCACAGCATTCTGGTATAATCACAGTAATCTGGGGAATTCAAATAGTTTGTGAAGAATTTCATGTGGAACAAATTATATTAAAGAAGATTATTTAATGAAATGTCATTTTTGACTCATGGAGTAGATTAAGTACTTTGGAGGGAAGTCTTCAGGGCCAGTCAGGCTCCCAGTGGATTTCTTTACATTGTTCCTCAATGCATACCTCAAGAGGTAGCAAGGTAGTTTTATCATTATACAAACTGAATTTTGTTTTCTTTGCTGAAATTATCAGCAAAGGCACCAACTTGGAAGTGATTTCTTATCCAATGCAAACTGCTTAGCCACAGCTGCTTTCCAATAAGCCCAAGAGCAGTCAGAAAGTGGTTGCTTGCTGACCCATGTGACAGTGAACAAGTAGTGAGAATCTGGTATTCCATTAATAATCTCCCAGTCACTTGCTTCTTTCACAGTGTCATTTTCAAACCAGTCTTGCAATATTTGTAGCATTCTATACCACTGTAACCTGAATTTGATAAATGAACTCTTCTACAGAGCAGGAATCTCTTTAACAACTTTGTACTGACTCTAGCATGAAATTGAATATCAGTATATACTTTGAAAACAGATTCAGATTGGTTTTTAATATATTTTTCATTTGTATTTTAGTTTCTTTCAAAACAGTGTCACTAATTTGCAATCACCATAAGATAGTTGACTTCTGTGTAATTCTTGTTGCGTCACTTCAGAATATAGTATATTAGAAAAAAATACACTTCATCAGATTACAATTAAACAATTTCATTTTGAAAAGTTACTTCACCTGTATGTTATGGGACAGAAAGAAGGCAACTTAGGTTAAAAGTGTTATGTAGAAAATCCAGTAATGACCAGAATGCAGTCTTAGAGACCTGGAGGTTTAGAGGCGTGGAATTTTTAGAGTTTTACAAAGTAATTTCAGAAGAATCAGAAAGGAATCTGAAATGATGCAGCATAAAAATTGCAAGGCTCTCACGACTAATTTTCATGGTGGAAAGGTTCAGGTTGAAACACGCTGCCTGTTCAAACTTTCTGGGAGAGAAAATGGACGATCTTAGTTCTTAAAAATGCTGTCAGATAAATCACGTCAACCACGTGACACACGCAAAACCATTGTCTGCTAAAGCTCCAAACACATTAGCACTTAACAGAGGTTTCCAAAGGCCAAAATCAATTTCTTTAGTCACTAAATGAAGATTCACTATCAGAACTGTCTTCTGCATTCCCATCATCTCCCCAGGCAGGCACAGGGGCATCGGGGGTCCTGCAGGCAACAAAAATGTTGTATGTCGTAAATCCTAAAAGGCAGCTGAGAACGCAAGCAACTTAGCGTGTAATGCTAATGTCCTTTCACTACAACTGCATGCACTTTATATCCGCAACATTTAACACATTAACTGTTCACGGTTTACAAACTTACACCTTATTGGTATTGCTTCACTTACAACTGAAAGATAAATGCTAGAAACTGTAACTCACTGGACATCAAAACTCCGCAGACATCAGTTTGAATGCACACCTTTGAGGTTATCAGAAATAATGAAAGATCATTGAGAAGTGGCAAACACTTGTAGAAAGAGTTGAAAGCAGGCAATACTGATTAATTCAAATTTTTTCAAACTTCAGAGGTTCTTGGGCTGAAAGGAACATGCTGTACACCATGAAGCAGTGTAAATAGTACATGAAAAAAATAAGACAGGAAATGAACAATATTGTATCCAACTAAAACTGCAGGGATAATTTAGAGAAGCAAAAAAGAATTACTCAGAGTGGAATTTGGCTAGAACACTGGGTTAAATTTGACATGCAAGAGCAGCCATGGGATTTTTATTGACTATAAATGATCAGATCTCTTGTATTTAGTTTTGAAGAGAATATTTAAGATGGATCTTAACATTGTGTCAAAACATTTGCTCAGAGAATCTACTGGGAATGAAGGGGAGAGAAGCAAGCCATCTAAAGACTAACCAACAGTACTGACTGAAGATGCTGGCTCTCCTGGAGTCTCACTCCTAAGTATGTAATGAGTTTGACAACACAAGCAAGACTGAGCCTAGTAAATTCTGAAACCAAGGCAGAAAATATACATGCAATTATACTTGGGGAAGGATGATCTTCACAGAAACTAGCTTCCTGTATGATAGTTAACTGCTCTCTTTGATAAAATATTACATTTTAAACTAAGCTGACAATAATATTATTTGTCCCGTTGTTATTTATCTTGGGGCTATCCCTGTGTGTCATGCCACAGAATTTCTTTTCCAACTTTAGTTCTGTTTATTACAATTTCTCTGTTGGAAATCCCTAAGGTACCTTTAAAGCGTTTCTAAACATTTTGGGTGCAAAAATGAGAAGTGCATTAAAGAACTGTGAGAGAGCCTTCTCCCTCCCCCCTCCACACCTCCAAAATAAATTAAGAAAGCGTTTGCTTTCTCATGCAAATACCACTTCACAATATTATGCCTTGTTGCTGTGGTAATGACAAAACAGAAGAGCTGTGCAAAGACATGTGATCTGGAGAGACCAGTGCAAAAACTCTCCTCTAGTAAGGAGAGGAAGATGGCAATGAATTCCTTTAGTTCGCGAGGGCAGGACAAACTCTCCTGGAATTGTAGACAGGCAAGAGAGGAAGGATAAGAAACAAAAGTTAAAAATAGATAAATTGGGAGCTTGATAGAATAGGCAAACTCTGTGAAAAGTTGAGAAAGGAGCGATAACAGAAGTAAAACAGCCGAAGGAAGAGAGTATAAACAACTCCATATTATTACAACTAGCATCTCTGCAGCCACAGAAAAACCATGCTTAGTAACTGGCAAGTAGCTGGGAGAGTCTGCAATAAGTGACTGAGCATACAGCAATATGTACATTTTCCTAATTTTCACTGAGACTGAGTGAGCAGGCCTAAGGAACCCGAACACCTAAGGTGGTGTGAATGGCAAGATACATATTAAAAAAAAAAAAAGTCTATGATACTGAGGCAAGAAAGCAAGAAGATTAAAAGAAAGGTCACCCCTGACTCCTTAAAATATTAAAAAATTATTTCAAGTAATACCAATTCTTCAAAGAGGTATTATGCACCTTGCCAAATAATTAGCTTTCTTTAACCAGGTAGATTTGCTATATGGTTTTCAAACCAATAACATTTTAAAGAAAATCTGCCTAAGCATTAGTGTTACACAGAATCTTTGAAGATGGACTTTGAGACCAAACCCCAAACATATTCTGTGAGCCCCAATCCACAGTAATAATATTTCTGTCTTAACCCAAAATAGACAATCCAAAAGCAGGTACTTTTTTAAAAAAGCTTTTGAAATTTTAACCTATTATCTTATTTTTATCTACTATAAAAATCCATCCAAACATGAAGAAATAGCAGCATTTACAGCAAGGTATGGACCAGAAACGCAGATTAAGAAATACAACACATTTAACACACACATAGTAAAACCATGTTTGATAACCCTGTCTCAGATTTGCACAGGTTCTTTCTTGTGTTCTTTTTCTTATTTCTCATTCGATCAGTAAAAATATCAAATGAGGAATAACTACTTTAGGCTTATTTAGACACCAGGAAGTAGCTGGGAGATAAAGTGACTCAACGTACGATGATATTTCAGTTTTCCTATATTTTTATTTATTTTATTAAACAATTGCTAGTTTCAGAATAAGCCTTCCCAAAATGTAAAAAGACTTCACTGGAAAGGAGAAGCCATCTTTCTAGTACATTGACAGTTTCTGAAGAGGATGCAAAAGTGTTTCAAACAGTTTAGTGGCTATGATGTAAGAATCAAAGTTAATATTTTCATCAGTTTAACAGATTCTGTGAAATAGTACAGTAAAACTAAATTACATGTCAAATGTAAAATAAGCTTAAAATTCATGCTTAAGGCCAGAAAAGTAGCTCTGAAAATGAGTATCTATTCTTAGTAGTCTTCACAAGAGGTTAGCTCAATCAACAGTCACAATTTTGAACTGCTAACTTCAATTTACACTGTCAATGTTGGAGTCAAGCTGTACACTCCATCCACTGAGGGAATCTGGAAAAAACTGTGTTGTCCCTCATGCATCTGGCAAAATAAAATAGAGTGTGTTCTTATTACTCTACAATGATGACATTTTGTTATTGAAGTGTTGGAAGAAAATATCTGGGAAAAACCTCATACTCTAAACAGTACAGTGAAAATGGCTAGTGACGTATTATTTGATTCCTCATCGCTAAATGCACATTGCCAAATGTTACCTTGTCATTGCTATAGCCTTTTCCTTGAACTGCACCACCTCTGCTGGGCTTGGAAGAAGCCCTTGCATTTCCTCTCAAGTCTGAATGGTAATGTCTTGCAATTTCCTGTTTGGGAGGGTGCAATACTTACCCATTTATATTCCAGTCTCTGTATTTCCTGGGCTTTGCCTTGGACTAGACAGTACTGAAAAGACAGCTCATACTTGAGATTGCATCCCTCCTCCTTTGGTACTGATGGCCCTCTTCAGACCTATAACATGCTAAATACGCCTTTCACGGAAGACTTCAAAACCCATTTTAATGCTGATAATTTAGATTCACAATACCATAAAAAATCTTTACTAAGCACACTTTTTTCCAAGTTTTTTAAACACATGGTTGCATTCCAGCCCTACTGAAAGTTACAAGTTACTTACTCAAGAAGATCTGGATTTAGCCCTTCAGAAATCATTTTGTTTCGTATTGCCATTACAGGAACACCCTGTGTAGGAGGAAGAATAATATGAAACTACTGGACACAAACAGGTGAACTAAATTCCACAGGGTTCTTTTAGGCTACATTTTCATACAAATTCATGCATGTCACTTGTTGAACAAGAGCATGGAATGATAATCTCAGTTGCCATCAGTATGAACCTAGAAGTGAGAAATGACTGAGATCAAAGGCCCTTTTAATCCTTCTTATGTTTATGGCAAAGCATCTAGAGAAAGTTGCAGGGAGAGAGATATATTTGCAATTCATGCAGACAAAACCAGGAAGCTGAAGTCATGTGTATGGATGAAAATGTGAAGAAAGCACAAAACAGCACAAAGACAGCAGAGAACAGTTGTGCCAGAAAGATGAAGAAGACTCGGACATGTTGAAGGTATAGCCAAAGAGGGAGGAAAACCAGGAAAGTGCATCTGCTACAGCTCCGGAAGGATACCTTAAGGCAGTGCTAAAAATTGGAAAAGGCTTTAAAAATCATGCATAAAAAGGCAAACAGGACATGAGAACAGAAGCACAATTTAAAAGTTATTCCTCTGAATGCAAGTGCTTGTACAGTCAGGCTTGAATCTTCTATGACTTGCGGACAGATTTTAGCCAACTATGTACGTGTTAAAAAAAATTCCTTCCTTTCACTGCAAGTCCTTCCAAAGCTTCTGCACTTTATTTTATTCAGCAACACCTAAACATCCCCTCATCTTGGATCGCATACCCAAGAACACTTTGACCCACATCGTCTCATGAGATACATTCCAACAAACTGCTCCTATGTTTCCACTAGAGTTGCTCGAAGACAAGTTGTTGCTTTGCCATCCCCTGTTGCAAACCATCAGAAACACCACCTGGACCACTGCATGCCAAGATAGGAGGGAAAAAAAAAAAAGAGGATACAATTTCTGATTTCCAAGATTTCCAAGGGACAAAGCCACTGGTGGTCTAGGAGAGTCAGAAGAGGCCTCACAACCTAAATGAAAAGTAGTGCAGGATTCTTTTGGCACAGGACAAATCTCTGTTGTCCAAAGTAAGTAAAATAGTGATAAAATAAAGGGCAGCCATGACTAATGTTCCAGAGAAGCATGTGGCAGAGAAACTAGTGACAGTTGCAGTAGCTAACCTGGCAAAGCGTAAGCTAGCTGTCTTACTGTGTTTTCCTTGTGCAGTTTCACAGTAAGAATCACAATCAAGACTTTTGTTTGAAGATTCCAGCACACAGACAGGTACATAGTTTTAGCAATCTATTAGACATATTGGCAAAAACATGACTCAAATAGTTGTGAGGTATTAGCTTGTAATAAAGAATTTCTCAGTAATTCACAACTAATGTACATTACAAAAGGGAAAGCATTTGAATATTTCATGACAGTTTAAAATATTCACTTATTCTAGTATAGATTTGGACACCAGGAACTGTGTGCCTATACACCGTCTCGTACCATCTACTGTTTTTTTCCTCGCTTGACTGCTCTTAGGGTTCCTTTCCCCAGCTCAGAAGTCACTGATGAAGTGGTTATGCATCAATTTGAACCATGTGAAAACCAGATTGAGTCAGATCAGGCAAAGGAGAATTCGTATTGCTCTCAATGAAAGGCAGCTTGGTATATGAACTTCTAAGAATGGGTCAGAAACTGTTATGTTTTTATGTTCACACTTGGAGAAGCGTTTTATTCCAAAATTGTATGCATCAAAATATGTAAGAAAAAAACCTCTCAGTACCCCCATATATCATATATTTACAAAATTGATCTTAAGTTTAATCAAAATACCCTTCAACACTGCACTTTTTTCCTGAAAGAAAACAAGTAAGATTGTACCTATATCTGTTTATAATAAAATTAGGGCATTACAATTACTTTATCTTTCACACTTCTGTAAGTTTTAACCTGGAAAATCAGAGCCTAATACCGCTGTGACCCTAAATCTTACTGAAATAAAACAGACAACTATTTTAAATCTAAACAGTAACTACGCTGAGCATACAGGTCCACTGAATGGCACAGGTGTACTTTTCTAACATAGGAGCCAATACTAAATTTCCATCGCATTTGCCTCCACCCAGTTAAGATTTGAAATAATCCAAATCACTACACATTCAACACAGCGTACCCCAGCCCTACTCCCAGCCTGGTCCTGCAGCTTGGGAAGCGCGCAGGTTCTGGAAAAGCCACAGTGCAAGTAGCAATCTTGTTGCAGAATAGGTTTTGGTTCTCCATAGTGCAGAAAGAGGTCACATACCATCAGTGCTGGCAATTCCTGAAGATCAGTGTACTCTCCATGTCTGGTTTTTATTTCAGTCCTTTAAAGTAAGGACCAATCTGTATCAGGCCAGTCAGTATCTTGGCGTCTATGCAGTCATGTTTGGTGCTTAGTAAGTAAGAGTATTTGTATTTTAAACATGAAGTTTATTTGAAATTGTAGACTGCTCCTCTCACTCTATCAATACAAGTGTTCTGAACGTTTATTGTAGCAAAAAAAGATACTGCTTTTGTAAGGTTTGCTTGAATATTATTGTTGTAATTTTAAAAAATATGAATTTAGTATGCTCAGCTGCACTCCATCATTTGTAAATATTTCACAGAACAGCTATCTTTAGTGTAAGAGAAATATCTCTTCATGGTGTTAATTCTTAAATACTACAAATATTGTGAGCAATAAACAAATGATCAGTTCAAACAAATCTTCAGCTAGAAACTTAATTTGAGCAAATAAATGACACGTGACTGGACGAGAAGACAAGTCTGGCAAATACAAAAACACACATTAATTTGTAGTATGTTAGTTTGACTTTCCTACCACGCTGTTTACAACTGGCAGAGAAGTCACCAGGAACTGCCAATACAAAGGATAAATGTGGAAAGTGAGATCTCACTCCTCTAGCAGTCACCAAAAAAAAAAGTCAAAGTAATTAGACCATCCAGCACTTTCACATCCACTTTGAAATCTGGCATTAAATCAATACACTAACATAGCATTCTACTCTTGCTAATACCCCACTGCTAGGTTTTCCAAAGGGTTTGTAATACGCTACCAATAAAGTTCCAATTTGTGATTCAAATGAAAAATAAGGTCTGGAACACCATCCAGAGTACAAAGCACACCAATTGTAATAATTGCTCTGAAGAGGGAGTGAAACCATGAAGTTGGTTTTAACATAAGCAACACTTTACTAATACGATGCCACAGTAATATTTTCCAGAATTATAATATATATTTTAGAGGAAAATTTCCACTGACAGCTTGAAAATAAAGACAGATTTTCTTCTTTGTTTCCAATCTCATTTTTAATTTTGTGGGCATGAAAAAAAGAGCTCTTAAAAAATGTCTCCCATTCACCTTTTCACTCCTTCATTAGTTTTCACACATGTAAACATTAAGATTACATTCATTTATTTCCTATTTATCTGTAGAACAGCCCACAGATAAAGAGGTAAACAAAACCTGCATCATGAATAACAGGAAACTGAAGTGGAACCAAGTAGTGAAGCAATTCTTCTATCTCTATTTTGAACCCTATAGAAATATCAAATACTCCTGCTCTGGACTATACTAGCAAAGCTGCATTTTGCACTCTACAGCAAAACCAAACTGTAATCATGTTTGTGTGTAGGGAATGACACCAATTCTGCCAGAATAACTACACTTTCAGTGGCATCTTCTGTGACTCCAGCTAATATCACTCTGCATTTGCACATCTTCACACCTTCAGTTTACAAGTATATTGGCAGAATTTTGTTGAAAGATCTTGCCTGAAGCTGAGGGAATATATTATGTCAACTCACTTATTAGAGAAGATGTGCTAGAAATACTGTGATGTTATCCTAGCTTAAAGATTACTGATGCAATATAAATCTTCAGACATTTAATGTTCACTTACAGCTGTGTGTGACGTTCCACCTAAAAATAATGGAGTACCCAAAGAATTATAAGAGAACTGACTTACCACTTGTACCATTTTGAGATATCTGGCATATCTTGGATCCTTGGCCACAGTTCTGACATTTTCTGTTACTACCTCCGTTTTCTGTAACCCTTCTTCGTGTATATTGTTCTGCTGTATACAAAAAAGATGACACTTTAATGGTTAGCTATACAGAACAGAAGAATGGACAGATTTCAATCCATAAAATTTGTAATTTACACGTAAAGTGCAAGTCTTCTTACATCAAGATTATTCTGATCTACACTCATAGTATTAGAAATTTCCAAGATGTACGAATACACAAAAATCAGCTCTTTCATTATGGACTGTTACAAGTGTGACTTTCTACTTTTAGTGACAATTTTAAGTTATTGTACAATACATGAAAAAAAAAACCTAGCCTATAATAGCCCTGTTAAGTTTGTTGTATTTAATGAATAAAACAGAACTGAATTTAAATGCTCACTTTAGAAAAAAATAATATTTTAAGGATTGTATCTTTATATGTCCCCTAGTGGTCCAATGCATTTTTTCCTCAAAATACTTATTTGATTCCCTGACAAATGTTTCATACAGATTGTATAACTTTTAAACTATACTTTTTAGTATAAACCGTTAACCTAAAGGATAATGTAATGAAAGCAAAGAATCCTTGAGAGTAATTTATTAAAAAAATAAAAAATGACAAGAAGCTATAGTACTATTTAAAGGACAACAGAAAGCTGCATATTTGCTATTAAACTAACCATTTGAAAGTAGCATTGGGAACCTCCTTTCAGGAATATCTGTCCCTACTGTAATATCTGAGAGGAGGAACATTTTAAAGAAAATGAAGTAACTGGGAGTCATTCTCTAACATGACTGAAACATGCAATGCTAACTGTCCATTCTGTCTCCCATGTTGCTGGCTGCAAATTAGAATTACAATCTTTAACAGGCAGGGAAAGGGAGCAGAGTTCTCCAGCTATTGCTGCTCCACAGCAACTTCCACCAAATAAGAGAATTGGAGATTGGAATTGGAGATTCCAAGAAAAGAAACTATAATAGGAAACTGAGGAAAGAACTCCATCTACAAATGAGCCAGAAAGCTTCACTTATTGAAGTGATGATCACAGGATTTAAGTCTGGGTTAAAAAACGAACCAACCAAGCACACGCATACAAAAAAACCCCAACAAAAAATTAATTGTAGGGATAGGATCTTAATGTTGATCACTTACAATAGCTGCCATTTTCTGTACATAGATGATAATATGTAGAAAACATTCACTGTAATAATCTCTTTAAAATAAAGTATGCTAGAAAGTCCTATTTGAGCTGAAAGCTCACATTCTAAAGGAAGGAGGAAAGAGTTGGAATTATGTGATTTGAATCGTTATTTTTATTCATGATGTTCCCAGTCCCCTGGTGTAATTCATGTTCATATTTTAGTGTGACTGAAGAAGAGGAAGGAGGCATTTACCATTAGATTTGAGTTAGTTCTAATTATTTAAGCCAGATATTCAAGAAAGGGTATACCCTTTTTTTGTTTTAAGTCACTCGTTAAAACAGTTTCATTAGTGAAAAATGTAGTTTTAGATCTTTACAGTTGATTGCTCTCTTCCAATAGACTTGCTTCTTCCATCTATTTCAAATGAGACTAGAAACTTGCCACTGAGAGGTATATTCCTTCAATGTATCAGTTATGCCTCATTACTTACTCCAGATTGAGGTGATACAGCTGTCTGTTGATCCGTAGTAGCTTGTGCCACAGGACCATTTGTAACATTATTCATATTTGCACTGGACACTTCAAATTTGACATCTTCTAGGCCAGGAATAGAGGATAACTGAATGTACAAAACATCATCAAATAAGCAATGAGCATATCATAAGTCTACGTGTACAATAAAATCTGCAGTATGCTGCTTACCACGTATTCCGCAGGTAGGTTTCACATTAGTAAAATCATAACTTTTTATCACTAGTTTTGGTATTTTGATTGGCAAAAAAAAATAGATTTTTCTATTCAGGTGGCTTCTACAACAAAAACCCCAAAACACTCCATTAGAGCTTTCACTGTTAACACAGGGTTGCAGTGCAGGAAAGGCTTCAACACCTTCCCAGCATTTTGCTACTGCACTTATCAACCACACAAGAGCTGTGCCATCTTCTCTGCTACTTCCTCTGTAGTGAAAGAAATCATGACAAGAACAGCTCTATTACCTAACAGATGGGTAACTGGTTACAGATTTTGCAATTTTCTTCATCTTTCACTCTTTTTTGAGGAAATGCTGAGAGTGGATATTAAATACGCCACATATTTATGTAAAGGAAATTCTATTTAACATGATTATGAAGCATTCTGCAAAAATTATCAATACTGATAATTTCTAAATATTTTGAAATAAATAAGAGTTAGTAAGCACTGTTTGTACTACTACAGTATTTTTTTCACAAACATCTTAATGAATGGTTTCAAAATGTCCTACCCTTGCTCCTAGAAAAGCCAACCAAAATTCCTTCCGTCATTATTGAAAGAAGGATTGGTTAAAACTTTACAGTGGGTGGTTTTTTAGTTTTGGGGTTTGTTTTTTTTTTCTTTTAGCAAATAAAATGATAATACATGACTACAGATTATATCCTTTTGTCATTTTAGCTAAAGAAGATACATCAGACACATTTGTGTTACCTTAGATCCAATTCAGGTCACATTTCAATATCAAAAGGTTTACAAGGCATCTATCTAGTTACTTATACCAGTTGAAATCCTTACAGTCCGGTAACACTTACAAAGATACTTTTGCTTTATAAAGGGGGCAAAAATTTCTTATTAGAGTTTGCATGGGAAATGCAATATTGTACTGCAACCCTGCAACACAAGTTGCGTATTTTAATATTGGAGAACTTATCTCCATTTTCTTAAAATCAAATATTGCAATAAAATCCACACAAGTCAACTGCCATATAGTTAGTTGCCCTTTCAAGATCCAAGTGCTTCTTTCCTGTTCAATATGCTTAACAGAGACAAACCCAACATTTCCACTATGTGATGTTGGTTCCTTTCTTCCATATCAACTACATGTTCAAATTTTACACAATGTAAGTGGCAAGGCATACAAAGAGAGAATTTGCCATGTGAGCATTTAGTATTAGCTCCTTCAAATAATTACAAAACCTTATTTGCTCAATTCAGACTATGAAAATGAAGCTAGTTCATGTAATCTAAGAGGCTGTCACTGTTAGAAGACAAAGTCTATACCCATACAAACCTTTGCATCCAAAATATTGAGTGTTGTTTCAATTTGTTGGATACGGAGAGAGAGTGCTGACAATTTCTAGAACAGAAGACAATTAGGATGTGAAAACACTCCAGTAGGCCATTTGTACATATAAAACAGTTCACATCTAGCTAAACAAAATCACTTTTCTCTTCGACCTGCTGAAGGCAGAGTAGAGTGTAAATGAGATGATAACGTTATGAAATAAATGAAGCAATGACATCCCTTTTTAGTACAGTAGCTACAGTGGTTCAAATTTTAAATAATTTTACTAGGCAGTTAGTTTTCCCAAATAATGACTGACAGAAATGAAGACAGACTGTGTACAAAAGAAAGCCAAAGTAAATAGGGTATTATTTTGAGTAACTGGAGAATAATGGTAGACATACTGTACTCTCACAGTTACCAAAACATCTTTCTTCAAAGTTTTTTCCAAATGTGGAAGATGAAAAGATGTGATGTGTGTGTATGTAACTGAGCAAATACAAAGTAGAAAAACCTGATAAAGAATACAGCAGGTGATTGAAAGTCCTATATAGTCAAAATGCACAGTGAACCAGAACTAACCAGAAGCTTTATATGCTCCAGGTGCACCTCAATCAAATTTTGACACCTTTTTTTTTTTTAAATACAACTTAAGTTTTTCTAAATTACTCTATAAGAACTGTCACGCTTTTAACTAATCACTACCATACTCTACCAGACCTGTCCAAGTGAAGTTGGCTAGCACGCTGGCTGGCAGATATGTACCACTCTGACAGCTTTCTGGCATGTTGCAAGATTCTGCTTGGCTCTGAAGCAGAACTTTAACACCCTAAGAAAATGGCAGTTCTGCCAATATGCTAGAAAAAGTAAAAGGAGACTGACAGGAGTTAGTCTTTTTGGATAGTGCACTGACTTGTTTACAGATGGTTCTTCGTTCATGAAGAGGAGTTAGTTCCTATTGGAAGGAACTATGTGCCCTACATGTAGCTGCAGAAAGGGGATGAAAGATGTACAAAAGACAGTTATATAACTTTACAGGTCAGTTTGACTAGACAAGAGCCAAGAAATTTAGAGTTAAGGATGGTGTCAGCCCTAATTTTGAATTTCTTGGCTTCTGTCGATTTAGATTGGGACCTTTCACATTAAAAACACTTCTGTACTTCATAAATACAAAAAACTTTTCAAGCAGTTTATAAAGCAACTATTTAGTCTCTTGGGTAACAACACGTTTAGGTTAACTAATAACTGTTTTATTAACTAGACGTCACAGCGTTGCTGCGTGCTCAAGATGGCTTTAAATATATGTGTTCCGATTTCCATAGCGCCTATGCAAGAGGCAATACTGAGATTATGTGACAAACAAGTTTTGGACAACTGACAACAGCATCACCAGGCCCGCGTATCAAGTTACAATAAGTTTAAAAATCTAGAAAAAAATTACTTTTTTTTCCTCTGAAGCTCCATATGTTGATGTGGTAGCCAAATTTTATACTTGTCATGGGTCTGGCTCTAAACGTTACTAACAAATAACACAATTTCTCAGATTACACGGCTTAGTCTAATTGGATTTGACTGCTGCCCTATATAGCCCTGCTGGCTAGGCCATATAGTAGTCTTTGTCAAATAACTTAGCAAACAGTTACAAAAAAAACACTAATGACATAAAGGTTAAGCTCAAAGCCACATTAGAAAACACCCTTTCTACAAGGGAGGAAGCACTCTTGTCCTGTTCAATTCTAGTCCTGTCAGTCTGGTATATTTCCATTGACAATAAAGTCACCATAAAAACTGGTTAACACTAAGTATTTTTTTTTTTTTTTTCACAAGACACTAAAATTAACTGCTTCATGTTCCATATTAATCACTTGCCAAAAACGTCTTTTTTTCCACATCAAAATTATGTACATTCAGATCTTAGTGTATGACCCTTTTAAATTAAAGGTGGTAAAATCTGAAAGCAAGTTTTGATGCAATATCCTAGGACGCAGATGAGAGGGATACTGAGTGTCAAAATGGATTCAGTACCACAGGAATATGGCATGCTTCTTCCAAAACAAGACGATATCCACAGATGGAGCTGCTCAGAACAAATTCCATGTATCAAAAAGTTCAAAGACTGTGCCAAACGGCAAAGCTTAAGGAAACAGGATTAAGTGTGGTATAATCAGCAGTTCATGTGGGTACCTTGGGGAAAAAAATCTGTCTTAAGCACTTGCTCAAGAGAAACCTTGAACAGAAAGCAGACTGAATTTTTTTGGTTTAAGCTACCAGTATTATTGCATCAAAAATACTGAAAGTGAATGGTTCTCATTTCTAAGATTTTTTTCATTGTATAAATTGACAGCTAGGAAAATAATAAACATACCTCTTCACAAACAGTAGAAAAGCGGTTGAGAAACTGCACTGTGTGAACCACAAACTGGTTTAGAAATGCTACAGTTCTTTTCTGCTGAATAGCAGGAACCTGCATTAAATAATATAAGAAAATTAGATTATATATAGATGTCAATTCTCACACTTGGATTCAAAGACCTGTTAAAAAATGCAAATGTTTTAGAAGAAATTATTTTAGAAATCTGCCTTAAGTGTGCTTGCTATGAATGCGTATATATACAATTTTTTAATAGATATACATGTATACAAATCCTTTTTCACTAAAAATCTACTAACATGGCAGTTGAAAAGTTGCAGGATACACAGAAAAGGCAACAAGAGCCACATAAATGAAGGACTGTTATCTTATTTAAGAAAACACTTTTAGATGAAATCGTGAACATTCCTGAAAAAGTGTTAAAATTTTTTAAAAACAGAGAGGAAATCAGAATCTTTCCTTCTGAAACGTAAGAAGGAAAAGAAAACTTGGTCATCCATAGGAATACTCAGTTACAACCAACATCATAATAAAAAACAAATAGTGAAATTGCCATCTCAGTCTTTAGTGGCTACCTATACTTTTTCTTATTTGCAAGCCCAGACTATCCTAAAATTACACTTTAGTGTCACTCCTCCAAGTCAGACCCGATGCAGACATACTCTTCAGACTAAAAGGTAGAATGTTGTCACAAAAAAGCCTGGTGCTCATAACTTAACAGACAGTTGGCATTTTTATTTAAACTATGACACAAGACTGGAATCAAGAACATTCACAGAAATGTTTATGTATAAAATTATAGCGCCTCAGGGTTAATTACCTTGGACAGTTGTTTAAGTCTTAAACTTCACACAGGAAATTACTCTATGGAATCGTAATTGGTTAAAGTGAAGGATTTACAAGGAAAAATATTTGCAGCCAAGCTTCAGCTGCACTGAACAACAGTTTGTGAATATAGTGACTCTCTGGTCTTCACCTCTTCTCTGGTCTTCCATTTGTCAGTGTAGCCATTCACTACACTTTGCAAATCTTAAGACATCCGGATTTTTTGTGAGACCTTTGTTGCTACTATCTCAAGTTTTCAGCCTGTGCACCTGTATGGCAGGGTTTCATAAGTTCAATTCTGTAGTTCCAAAACTGTCGAACAGTGCTTATGACCTTATCAGAAATTTATGGGATAGCACAACGGATGGAAGGATCATTGCGGCAATTGGAACTACCTTTATGCTCTGTATTGGAGAAACAAAGCTAAAAAAATAGGTTTGCATTATTAAAAGCCACGAATCAGCAGCTTTGAACGGGATTTGCAGTTCTAAGACTGAAATGGCTTAGCCTTTAAATATAACGCTATCACAGAACTTGTAGCAAAACGCCTTTGGAAAACGTTAACACCGCACTCCTGGAGACACAACTTAAGGCAAGACGAACCGCCTTGTCCTCCTGCGACCCCGCTGCGGGAACTCGGCCGCTGGTACGGAGGCAGCAGGTGCTGAGGGCACCGTCTCGGCAGCCCCAGCACACCGCCCCAGAAGCAGCTCTCCTCGCCCGCGGCTGCAGAGGGGCGCCGGGGAGTCCGGCGAGGCCGCGGCCGGGCTCAGGGGCGAGCCCCACCGCCGGGCCGGGCCGGGCAGCGGAGTGAGGGGGGGGGAGACGGGGCTCGCCCAGCACCAGGGCCAGCGCAGCCGCCGCCGGGGGAGGAAGCGGGACAGCTCCGGACCCCCGGGCGACCGCAGCCCGTACCTTGGTGAGGTCAATGCCGGAGCCCACAATGGGCAGCCCGTCCTCGTCCATCCCCGCGGCTCCGCGCGGGTCCGAGGCCGCGGGACGGAGCGCAGCCCCGCACCCGCCAGCCACCTCCCGCCGCACCCCGGAAGCCCCTGGCGCTCCGTACGCGACCTCTTCACCTCGGCCCGGAAACAAAACCTCCACGCCGAGGGGCGCGAGGCCGTACCCGTGCGCATGCGCAGTCTCCCCTCCCGACGCAATGCATCATGGGAAGCGTAGTCCGGGGGGAGGGGGGGGGGAGGGCGGCAGCGGGCGCCGCGGAGCCGGGGCGGGCCGGAGCCCCTCGCCCTGCGGGGCTTTTGCCTCCTCACCTTCTGCGGCCTCCGCCCGTCTCTTTGTAACCCGCCCCTGCCGCAGGACAACGCACAGACCAAGCCATCGTGGCCAGATGCTCCTGAAGTATAAAGGCACTGCTTCTCCCAAAACTTGTGCGGTTGGTTCTGCAAATCGTCCCTGCCGCAGAGGGGCCCCGGCCAGGCCGTGGGGCCCGGCATTGTCCTGCTTCAGGTCACGGTGACTCACACTGGTACGGACACCAGTCCACAGCCTCAGGGCAAGGCCCTGGGTAATGTAGGTTGTGAAGATAAAGCGTCTTCCCCGGCGGTCAAACATCGAAGAAATAATGAGAAAAGCCAGCGAAGAAACTGTTTCTGTGTTCATATGCATAATTCAGGTGGTGAAGGGCCACACTTTGAATATGGGGAATAAAAATAACAAGCACTGAATGACCCTGGGATCTTCTGAAAAAGACAAAAGCATGGCTGTAATCACATTAGGAAAGATTCCTGTACTTCAGTGCTTATGCAAAAGGAAAAAAGAGGGTATGGTAAACCTAGCTGTGGCCTGTCTAACGTTTGTGTTTTGTTCAGCAATACCCATCACTGCTTTCACTTGATTCTCAAGCATAGGTCTGTTCCTTTTCAGCCAAGGAACCTCAAGAGGTACCCGGCTCCAAGAAAAGGGGGAATAGCCTGTAGGTTTGCAAATGTTCCTCTGGAAGAATTCCCTAACTGGAAAATAACCAATCTGTTTTTTTTATCTTTGAGTGGTTGCTTGTATTATTTTTCTCTACAACAGATTGAAAGAACTGATGAGACCATTTAGAAGTGGGATCCCAATATGAAGATAGGTGGAACCACTCTAATGGGTTGCATCATCAGAAAAGGTTTCCCATCTGTCTTGCTCCCCGCTGACAGCTATGTGCGTTCATTTTACCATTTGTCAGTTATAGCACATGGTGATCCCTTCCTTAAGGCAGTTCAAATTGCCATCTTGGCAGAGAACTAGCATTAGAGGAGGGTCTATTTTCTGCTTGGTTCATGTGTTGAATCAAATCAGCCACAGTGTGTGTTGAACACCAGAATCTGGTGAGCAGGGTCACAGAGTAAGACCTTGCTGGCTTTGGTAGCAAAAATACAGATAACTCTGCTACCTCATGCAACTTCACCCGTGACATTTCAGGAGAAGAGCAACAGAAATACTTCTTTGTTGGACACAACAAAGATCTGATCTTTTATGTTGTGCTTGATTGAGCTCTACTGGCTGAAACTGAAAGGCATAGTGAAAGCTTCGGAAGAGGACCTGATCTCCTGGTACTGCCAATTTGTCTACCATCTTTGCTAATAAAATTTTGAATGTGATACCTACAGTTATACACAGTTATGTACAAGAGATTGTGAGCTGAACAGAAAGTATATTTGACCCCATCTTATATAATATTAAATAATCTGGTTCCTGCATCTTCAACAGGTCTTCTATGAGCTAAGGCATCTATTCTATGGGACAGATCATCCAGAGAACTGATTGGGATCAAAGCCATTAAAGAACAAGTCATCAAACATTTGAAGACGTGTTGCCTCTATGGAGAGTCAGGAATGGCAGTTGCATGTAGATCATGCATCTAACCCCTAGGCTGATTAACTATGAATGAAAGATGAGAAATGACCTTTAAATCCCCAAAGACATGGCTCCAGACAGAGCATTACGCACACTTGCATTTGTAAGTAAACACTAACTCGAACAGTATATGGAAATTGCCTCTATTGGGTTATTCTGTGAAAACTATCGTTGACTCTCAGAATTTATTCTCATGTTAGCCAGCAATAATCAATTCAGAAAAGAATCTGTCCTTTGGAAAAGGGTTGGGATGTCAAACTGAACACTGATTTCCCAGTCCTGATGTCTGGGCTAAGTTTTAGAGAATCTAGGCTAAGCAATGAAAAATCCTAGAATGATGATGTGTGCCATGTTTGTTATAACATTGGAACAAAAGATTACCAACATCTCAACCTGTTAAGTAAAACTTTACTTCATTTAAATTCTAAAGTTGTGTACTACTGGAAGGCAAGACAAATCAGGGTGATTTGGGGTCCTTGTTTACAGCAGTGAATCCAAATAGAATGTAGTGGAGAAAATATTTAGTGAAAATTCTTCATGGTTACATCTAAATACTGCTATATTTAATTTAAAAATGATCTTAAATTTAGAGCAGTTAAGAATCTACCATAGTCTGAGGCTATCAGTAGGAAGTTCTCATGGGATTAGATGAATAAAAACGCACTCATTACTTTAATATCTTGAAGATTAGAACCCGAATGTGCTATGCTAATTTTGGTTTAAAATTTAACAAAATTCTCAATTTACTTCCAGATGATTTCAGTTTGCTAAGCATTTTACAAACCCATATACAGAATGCATGGTAGCTGCACACAGAACACTTAGATCTGTTACTCAAGTTTACATAAAATTCTCATTTATGTACTGAAGCAGCTTTTCTTTGATTTTATATTTAGTACATTCATAATATATTACTAACCTGCTGTCATACACATATCCTTATTACTTTCATACTAAAATACTATAGCAAAGTCTTTTTGCCCATACTGTTTGAATTATTGAACAACCTGTGTTTCATACCATGTTTTGAAGCAATGACATGTAGTTGGCAATTTCTCACATCTCCCAAAGGAAGGACAAGGGGTTAGGCTATAAAGTTCAATAGGTTTAATCTAGCTTATAGGAATTGTGCAAATTTTTGTTGGGCAAAGGACCTGTTTGTTTAAATTATCTAAGTGAATGATCTTGCCACCTTAATTACCTCAAAAAAACCCCTATGTTATATTCAAGAAGACTTAATCTCATTTACCATAAAATGTCTGTAATACGAGCTTTCCAGGCAATGCCACAGAAATTTAATAATGTAAATGCTTAGTCAAATCTTATCTGAATCTCTTGGTCTGTAAAGCTGGACAAGACATTTCACAAGAATATGCTCTTCTGTGAACTTTCTGGTTCTTCCTGCTTTTAATTTGGCAAAAAATACTGCATAGAAAGTGCAACACAGCACTCTTTTTCCCAGCTGGAATTAGGAAATGCAGGGTATGAAAACTGAAAAACAGAGAATAGAGGAAAATGATGCAAATTTTTCCAAAACCTCTTAAAAAATGTTTTAATTGAACTGTTTTTTTAAACTGGAACTATTAATGACTGAACCCCAATGGGAGGATTTATAAAAAATAATTGATAATATCCAGATTTACAGTGTGTACAATTTGAAAATGTATTTTGTACCAGCACCTATACTGGATGATAAATGTCAAATTAAGGAATAAATACTGCACAGTACATAACTGCTGGCAGTTTATACCCTATGTATGTGTACATATCTATGCAAGCATTTAAAGACACAGTCATGTAGCTCCACCTTTCAGTAAAGTAAAGATTAAAGACTGTGTAACGGTTACTGAAATGCAGTTCAGTTGAACATTAGTATTTTGAAGATATTAACCTTAGAGATGCTGAAGCTAACTTGAAGTGCAAAAGCTGTGTGTACAGAAAACTGATCAAAGCTTTGTCTTCATCATTAGTAAAAAATACTTTGTCTTGTGATTAGCATACACTAAAAAGTAAAGGCAACAGCATGGGTTTCAAAGCACTGAAATTGATCTGCTACATATATTTTTATATTGCAGACAAAATCAGAGCCTCTTGTCAATTGCAAAACAAAACTGCACAAACTGAAAAAAACGGGCAAGTGCTACTGTAACTTACCATGTTCGTATGCATTTTGTATGCTTATATACTGTTACAGGTCCCAAGACACAATATTCTGTTAGAATCGGCACAGAACTCAAATAGCTATACAATTGAGAGGCAAGTTAAACAGAAACAAAAAGCTGATCCAAAAAAATTTCCAGACATGGTGTCACCTGATCCTCCATAGGGGCAAAAGTTGTTTTTACTAAGGTAGTCCAATGAACAGCTGAAAAGGTCAGAATGTGGATTGACATTTTTTTGATTTCCCATGGAGTCTTCTAAATCCATGCTTGTAAAGGGTATTCTGGCAAAGCTTTCTGTATGAAACTGATACTGCCTCAATGATTTTTCCCTCAACTGAATTTTAAAAAAAAAGCCTATCTCAATAATTTAGGTATGTCAGAATATGTACAAATTTAGCAAACAGAAGGTTCAGAGAATTACCAGCCCTTGACAGTTAAATAGACTGAGAAATACAAATGTCAGGTGTTATGTAGGTTCATTTAAAAAAAGCAAAACAGAAATTAAATGATAAATGGTTTGCAGTTCTCTGAATATGGCTCTTTGAGTTTCAATTTTCCAAGTACTGTGCTAAGGCAACATCAGAGGATTAACTAATTATTTTGTTCTGTATGGAAGAACATGGGGAACATGCTAAAAACATTAGCTGCTCATTTTTTTTTTTCCTAAATACCCATTTTATACTGGAAAGAAGTAATACGAAGAACCTTGAACTTGGCAAGATCATTCCCATCCTTGGTAAATATTTTTAAGTAGTCCTTAAAAACAGAGTATTAAAAACAAGCATCTTAGCTTCTGAATTAACTACAGAATGAAAGAATTTCTGCCCTCTGCCCCCTTGGGTTTTGAGCAATTCTAAATAAAAAAAGTCTTAGTCAAAATGCACCTGCACATACCTAACGCAAATTGCCTTTGTCAATATGGGTGCTGAGTATAGTGCACGATATTCTGCATAGCTACATGCTATGTAAAGCTTTGCTCTGAGAGTGGACAGAAAAAAAAATCTGTTTCAGTTTCACTACACATCCAGAAGGATTACAGTGCCCCAGTCCAATCCTTTCTCTCAGACCCACAAAGATTTTTATCTGTGTCTACGAGCCAATTAAACCTCCCATTAAGCCTGTACTCTCTGGTCAAACTCTGAATATGAGATGAACAAAGTGCTGTATCTTGAAACATCCTCCAGTCTGCTTATTTTGCAGTTTAAGCACACACCAGTCAAGACCGGAGTGTCTTGCAAACCCATCTTAAAGTTAACAAGTTGTGTAAGTTCTAGCCCAGCATTTTGTTTCCTACACACTGGGGTTTCCTTTTGGTCGCATATATTCAGCCGGTTGCTTTTAACTCTCTACTGCCCAAGCCAAAAAAGAGAAAACTTATTTTATGGCTCTTAGTCAGTCGAGTCCACATGGCAAACATTTTGTGTGTATCTGGCAAACAGAACATACAAGAGTTCTACGTTATATGGACTCCAAGGACCCGAGTCTTATAGTAACACCAGTTATTTGCACCTCCCTGGAAAAGGTCCCCTGGCTGGTGGCAGGCAGGTGATGAGTTGGACTGCTGCTCAGTACAGGAAGCGTATTAGGCACAGTAAGTCCACTTGCTGCATTACAAGGGAAGAGTGGTGAAGGTCCCTACACCAGGGCTGCTTATCTGCACTGTGAAAAATTCACCTGTATGCTGGTGCATCGTTTATGTGGGTTCTGCATCAAATAGCCAGCCTTCTGGAGGGAAACAATAATTTAAAGCACAAATAATACATTTCACCTAAAAATAATGTCTGTATTCATTACACTCACCTGTAATGAATATGGAGATTTCCACAGAACATAGGGCAAGTTCAAACAGCAATGAGCAGCTGGAGGCCTCCCGGGAAAGGAATCTTCCATCACACAAGCTACTGCACAGCAGCTAGAGGAAGGTGGGGGCCTGGTTAATTCATATCTGTTAACTGAAAGCTGAATGTAGTAGAAATTCCATCAGTATCATAGGAAGAAGCAGTCTGAAATTTTCAGCAGATATCAGACCAAGGCATTCTGTCTTAAAGTAATTTAAAAATATTGAAATGAGAGTCTTACTGGGATTACTACCACTTCCACTTTACAATGTAGTACTTTTAGAGACGGTTTTAGGATGCAATCTTTGCATCAGTTTTGGCCAAGAAAATGATAAGAAACTTCTGAAAGAGACCCGTAAACAAAGATTGAATAAAAACATTTTTAAAGTATTCACATGCAGCTTTGTCATGAAAATCAAAGGAAGCCCATTTTTATGTCTCATTCCATGATCAAAAAAATAACACATTGTTTCTTTTACTTCAGAAGTCCTTCCAGTTCTGAGGGAGGAAGACATCTCCCCAGGAGTCTCAGGGAAAAGACGTACACAGGTAAGGGAAAAGCTCAGATGAACTGCAGTGTGCTATTCTGGCTCAAAATTGATGACTAACTGGACAGAGATACAAGGATATGTTGGAACATGATCAAAGGTGAATCGAGAAGATGATACCAAAGGCATAATCATGCTATTTGGGAAGATGCAGCTCCTAGGTCTTGCTCCAGGACCACTGCTTTTAAGTACAGTCTCCCACAAACTATTACAGGATAAAGCCAACAGGCACTAGACAACTCCAACATTAAGACAAGCAATGAGATGCCCAGTGAAGTGGCATAGTCGAATGCAAACCATTCGGTGCGATCCTGTATGACCAAAGACTGTCCACTACACAGAAAACGCTACAGCAAAGATAGCGAGAACACTGCTATATGATTCTTGGTTGCATGCTAAATAGTTACTCACTTTTGAGACCCATTTGCACTTTTATCAACTTTTCTGTGCTACTTTGCTTGTTCTGCACTTTTGATGTTTTCTTATAGCCCGCTGGGATAACCTTATAAAACACTTTTGGTATCTTCTTTTTATTATTAAATCTATTTTGGTTGCACTGCGTGTTGGTGAGTGAATGATTTGGGAAAAAAAATAAAAAGAGGGTCAAAAGGTTGCATGCAATTGATTCTGACTGGACACTACTGTAATACCAAAATATTTATCCTCATTTAAGTCTGTTGGATACCCTTACACCAACTCTACTTACCCTGTCTTTGTGGCATCCAGCTGTTGGATTTAATAGTTTCCTTGCTTTCTGTACAAGGATCTCAAATACTGCTTTAATAATTACCTCTTTCATTGAAAGCCTAGTAAAGTGAGCAGTCTTTCAGATTTCAGTATTTTGGACTCCTCCAATTTCTATCTATAGAAGTTGTTTTGATTTGAGATTTGGAATTACTTTCCTCCAAAATTAGCAGAATTAAATTCTGTGATAATTTCAAATTTTGTTTCCTTAGTAAGGATAACTGGAGATCAAGCTGCAGCAGATGGTAGCCCCGCTGGAGAAAGTAAAAAAGGTCTTCCAAATAGTTTGGAATAGTCCAATTATATCACAGTTTATGGAGACAGGGTTATTATCAGCTACACCAATGAAAACTCATGATCTATGCTAATTATTGCTTTTTTGTTTGCTTGTTTGTTTTGTGGCAATATTAAAGAATAGTGAGAATGTTAACACAGAAGAAAATGGTGATAACACACAAAAAGTCTTTCTTGTTTAGAAGAGGGCAAACAAATTCAATTTAAAGTACAAATGACAATCCTAAGAGGTTAAAAAGACCTTCCAGTGTTGTCACAGTATCAATTTAATTACTATAGAATTTTTCTAAAAGTATTTTACATTGATAAATACAATCCACTGATTATAGTATTGTGGAACACGTGGTAAGCAGCTTTTATTTTGTTGTTAACTCATGTAAATCTACAAATGCACACAGTTAAGAGTTCATTTGCTTACTTGCGGGTATTAAAAATTTTTGCATTAGAATGACTTTTGGTTTTTTTAATTAGTCCACAACCCAGGGTTACTTAAAAACCTTAACAGGTATCATAATTAAAGGAACATGCTTTAAAAGTACAATAGTACTTAACAAAAAAAAGGAATGCAACTTTTCCAGAAAAAGAAGCCTTAGAGGACTGCTTTACACATTTGACTTTTTAAAGTGGGCAGTCAGTAGAACAGCTTTGTGAATAAAATAAACAGAACTTTAAAACCTTTAGGAAATTAAGTCCTTTCTCCTACAAAGGATGAGATTCAATAGACAATGCTGAAAATAGATTAATCTATGAGGAACTTTGTATTCATCTTTTAACTAAATTTTGGTGGCAGTTGGAAAACAAAGTTTCTCAATGATAAGAAAAGATGAGAAATAAAATATGGTCTTACTTTTTTAAAGGTGGCTGTAATGTCACTTTTTGCTGTCCTAATTCTGAATTGGTTGTATGTGTCCAGCATAAATAGGGACAAACAAAAGACTATTTTAAAATCTAACTCCTGCAAATAAGGATGGCTATGGTGCTGTAAGGAGCTGTGACACTAGCTGAACATCTCAATACCACTTAACTTGCAAAAGCATGCAAAAAGGATACTGAAGACAGGAGTTGTCTCTGTCTTTTACTCTTTCCTCTTTTACTTCACTTCTGGGTCTTGTATGGGAGGGGCAAGAAAAATATGCTTCTAGAAAGCAGAATGTCTTTGATTTTTCTGTAAAAGGCTGGAAGTAAAAGGCTGTAAACAGAAAAAACCCACATGCTGTTTGGCATACTTGAAATAAATCCCTCTGTCATCTTAAGAGGAATAATACTTCTTAAAATTATCATTCTGATTATACCATTAGCTTCTTCACTGTTAGTGATAACTAGTTTATTCAGCAAATACATTCACAGACAACTTTTTATGACAGTATATTATTGTACTTCTTTCTTATAAGACAGTGATGGTCGGTGTCCTGGTTTTGGCTGGCATAGAGTTAATTTTCTTCCTAGTAGCAGGTATAGTGCTGTGTTTTGGATTTTAGTATGAGAATAATATTGATAACACACTGATGTTTTGGCTGTTGCTAAGTGGTGGTCACACTAGTCAAGGACTTTTCAGCTTCCCATGCTCTGCCAGGTGCACAAGAAGCTGGGAGGGGGCACAGCCAGGACAGCTGACCCAAACTGCCCAAAGGACTATTCCATACCATATGATGTCATGCTCAGTATAGAAACTGGGGGGAGTTGGCTGGGGGGCAGCGATCGCTGCTAGGGGACTGGCTGGGCGTTGGTTGGCGGGTGGTGAGCGGTTGTATCACTGGGGTTTTTTTGGTCCCGTTCCCCCCTCCCCCCTTGGGTTTTGTTCCTCGCTCACTCTCTTGTTGTTTTCCTTCTCATTACAATTTTTTTTTTGTTCCAATTATTAAACTGTTCTTATCTCAACCCATGAGTTTTCTTACTTTTGCTCTTCTGATTCTCTCTCCCATCCCACCGGGATGGTGTAAGCAAGTGTCTGTGTGGTACTTAATTGCCGACTGGGGCTAAACCACAACAGTCCTTTTTGGCGCCCAATGTGGGGCCCAAAAGGTTTGAGATAATAACAGATTAACCAGAGCATATTAAGGAATTTAGATCTGTTAGTAGTTGCGGGCCACAATATTGATTCATCTGTTCTTGATGTTGGTTTACCTGATCTGCACCATGCTCATTTTTTTTGCTGTACATGTTAAAGATCGGTGTTGGTTTTTGCCATTTGCTGTGCTCTGCTTTAATTGGTGATGTTTTGCCTGTGAGATCTGTTATTAAAACAGTGACCTTGGGTTTATTTTGGTATCTTAAGTGCTGTACTGAAACCATTACTGTACGTCAGGTACCACCTTATGGAGACAATTAGCAGTTATATTTCTTCCTCTGAGAGGTTTTTTATGGAGGAAATGGAGAATGGCATCTGCACTACTTTGTTCTACAATGTTTCCTCCTTTGTAACAATAACTTTTCAGTATCTTGAACATCCTTGGGTAGTTTAAGATATGTCTATTGCTATTGCTCGGGAATACTGTTTCGATTTTGTCCAAGATTAGTAAACAATTTAAGAATATCATCCAGAGGTTTGCCCCAAGGATGGATAGTTATGAGTGGCAGGGTGTGTGGGATAGCATGGGCAAATGCCTAGGATGGTGGGCACCTCCAATGTTTTGGAACTTCACCCCTGAACAAGTGCAGAATCCTGAAAAATAGTAGAATGTTTGGAAAAAGTATGTTGTCACCCTGAAAATTCTGAGGAGATACAAATCACTGCAATGTGCTGGGGCCTGGCCCATGCCTACCGAGCCCTGTTCAACACTATTCAGAACCCTCAAGGATCTGGTGACACCGTGGCTACTCCGTCCCCCTCTGCGACAGGCACTGCAGCTGCTCCAGCCCCCCACGACAGATAATGCGGTTCAACCAGGGAACCAACCCATGTCAGTATCAGTCACCCCTATACACAAGAAGAAATCCTGGAAGCGAAAGTCAGCTCACTTAGAAAGGGAAGATGAAAGAGCAGGGCCATCGCAAGGAGAGGAAGAGGAAGAACTTGTGGATGAGACAGAAACTGCCTGATCCCTATCCCTGAGTAAGCTGCGAGATATGCAAAAAGATTTCAGCCGTCGTCCAGGCGAGCACATTGTCACCTGGCTGCTCCGATGCTGGGATAGCGGGGCCAGTAGCCTGGAATTAGAGGGTAGGGAAGCCAAACAGCTGGGATCCCTTTCTAGGGAAGGAGGCATTGACAAAGTGATTGGTAAAGGGGCACCAGCTCTCAGCCTCTGGAGACGACTCCTGTCAGCCATGAAGGAAAGATATCCCCTCAAGGAGGATGTTGTATATCGCCCCAGGAAATGGACCACCATGGAAAAAGGTATCCAGTACCTGAGGGAATTAGCCGTGCTGCGGGTGATTTATGGTGACCTGGACGACGAGCGGTTACCCAAAGATCCAGATGAGGTCCAGTGCACACGACCCACGTGGCAGAAGTTGGTACGGAACGCACCATTGTCGTGTGCCAACTCATTGGCAATACTGACCTGGAAAGACAGAGAGGGTCCAACAGTGGATGAAGCGGCTAGTCAGCTCCGGGAATATGAAGAAAGTATCTCTTCCTCCCTTGTCTCTGCTGTAGAGAAACTGTCCCAGAAGGTCCAGTGACTTGAAGAAGATAGGGCCTGCTTTCCACCTGTACAGACCAGTATCTCAGCTATGAGGAGTCAGCATTCCTCTGCTCAAGAGAGAGCATATAGAGGGTACACACCACGGGGCACCCTGTGGTTTTACCTGTGTGACCACGGAGAGGACATGAGGAAGTGGGATGGAAAACCCACCTCAACCCTAGAGGCACAGGTACGTGAGTTGCAAGGAAAAACAATCACCAAAGGGGGTTCTTCAAGGAAAATTGCTGCTCTGGTTTCCAGTGGACAGTTCTCCAGACAGAGTAAAAGGGCTGATCTTACTCCTGATTTTAATGAAGGAGCTCCTGACTTGTATATACAAGAAATGGGTAATCAATATTATGACCAGGAATAGGGAGGCCCTGCCTCCAGCCAGGTGGAGGAAAGGGACAACCGGGTTTACTGGACTGTGTGGATTTGATGGCCTGGCACATCAGACCCACAGGGGTATAAGGCTCTAGTGGACACTGGTGCACAGTGTACCCTAATGCCATCAAGCTATACAGGGGCAGAACCCGTCTGTATTTCTGGAGTGTCAGGGGGATCCCAAGAGCTAACTGTATTGGAGGCTGAAGTGAGCCTAACCGGGAATGAGTGGCAAAAGCACCTCTGTGACTGGCCCAGAGGCTCCGTGCATCCTTGGCACAGACTGCCTCAGGAGAGGGTATTTCAAGGACCCAAAAGGGTACCAGTGGGCTTTTGGTATAGCTGCCTTGGAGACGGAGGAAATTAAACAGCTGTCAACACTGCCCAGTCTTTCAGAGGACCCTTCTGTTGTGGGGTTGCTGAGGGTTGAAGAACAACAGGTGCCAATTGCTACCACAACAGTGCACTGGAGGCACTATCGCACAAAATCGGACTCCCTGATTCCCATCCATAAACTGATTCATTGACTGGAGAGCCAAGGAGTGATCAGCAAGACTTGCTCACCCTTTAACAGTCCCATATGGCCAGTGTGAAAGTCTAATGGAGAGGGGAGACTAACAGTAGACTATCATGGCCTGAATGAAGTCACGCCACCGCTGAGTGCTGCCGTGCCGGACATGCTGGAACTTCAATACCAACTGGAGTCAAAAGCAGCCAAGTGGTATGCCACAATTGATATTGCTAATGCGATATCATTTTCTCAATCCCTTTGGCAGCAGAGTGCAGGCCACAGTTTGCTTTCACTTGGAGGGGCGTTCACTTGGAATCGATTGCCCCAGGGGTGGAAACACAGCCCTACCATTTGCCATGGACTGATCCAAACGGCACTGGAACAGGGTGAAGCTCCAGAACATCTACGATACATTGATGACATTATCGTGTGGGGCAATACAACAGAAGAAGTTTTTGAGAAAGGGAAGAAAATAGTCCAAATCCTCCTGAAAGCCAGTTTTGCCATGAAACAAAGTAAGGTCAAGGGACCTGCACAGGAGATCCAGTTTTTAGGAATAAAATGGCAAGATGGACGTCATCAGATCCCAATGGATGTGATTAACAAAATAACAGCCATGTCTCCACCAACTAGCAAAAAGGAAACACAAGCTTTCTTAGGCGTTGTGGGTTTTTGGAGAATGCATATTCCAAATTACAGTCTGATTGTAAGCCCTCTATATCAAGTGACCCAGAAGAACGATTTCAAATGGGGCCCTGAGCGATGATAAGCCTTTGAACAAATTAAACAGGAGATAGTTCATGCAGTAGCCCTTGGGCCAGTCCAGGCAGGAAAAGATGTAAAAAATGTGCTCTACACCACAGCCGGGGAGAATGGCCCTACCTGGAGCCTCTGGCAGAAAGCACCAGGAGAGACTCAAGGTCAGCCCTTAGGGTTTTGGAGTTGGGGATACAGAGGATCCGAGGCCTGCTATACTCCAACTGAAAAAGAGATATTGGCAGCATACGAAGGGGTTTGAGCTGCTTCGAAAGTGGTTGGTACTGAAGCACAGCTCCTCCTGGCACCCCGGCTGCTGGTGCTGGGCTGGATGTTCAAAGGGAGGGTCCCCTCTGCACATCGTGCAACTGATGCTATGTGGAGTAAGTGGGTTGCACTGATCACACAATGGGCTCAAATAGGAAACCCCAGTCACCCAGGAATCTTGGAATTAATTATGGACTGGCCAGAAAGCAAAGATTTCGGAATATCACCAGAGGAGGAGGTGACGCGTGCTGAGGAGGCTCCATTGTATAATTAACTACCAGAAAATGAGAAGCAATATGCCCTGTTCACTGATGGGTCCTGTCATATTGTGGGAAAGCATTGGAGGTGGAAGGCTGCTGTATGGAGTCCTATACGACAAGTTGTAGAAACTGCTGAAGGAGAAGGTGAATCGAGCCAATTTGTAGAAGTAAAGGCCGTCCAGCTGGCTTTAGACATTGCTGAATGAGAAAAATGGCCAGCGCTCTATCTCTATACTGACTCATGGATGGTGGCAAATGCCCTGTGGGGGTGGTTGCAGCAATGGAAGCAAAGCAACTGGCAGTGCAGAGGCAAATCCATCTGGGCTGCCGGGTTGTGGCAAGATATTGCTGCCCGAGTAGAGAACCTGGTTGTAAAAGTACATCATGTAGGTGCTCATGTACCCAAGAGTTGGGCCACTGAAGAACATCAAAACAACCAGCAGGTGGATCAGGCTGCTAAGACTGAAGTGACTCAGGTGGATCTGGACTGGCAACATAAGGGTGAATTATTTACAGCTCAGTGGGCCCATGACACCTCAGGCCATCAAGGAAGAGATTCAACATATAGATGGGCTTGTGATCGAGGGGTGGACTTGACCATGGACACTATTGCACAGGTTATCCATGAATGTGAAGCACGTGCTGCAATCAAGCAAGCCAAGCAGTTAAAGGCTCTCTGGTATGGAGGACGATGGCTGAAATATAAATATGGGGAGGGATGGCAGATTGATTATATCACACTCCCACAAACCCACCAAGGCAAGTGCTCTGTGCTTACAATGGTGGAAGCAACCACTGGATGGCTGGAAACATATCCTGTGCCCCATGCCACCATCCAGAACACTATCCTGGGCCTTGAAAAGCAAGTCTTATGGCGACAGGGAACCCCAGAAAGAATTGCGTCAGGCAACGGGACTCATTTTCGAAACCTCATGGGCACCTGGGCCAAGGAGCATGGCATTGAGTGGGTGTATCACATCCCCTATCATGCACCAGCCTCCGGGAAAATTGAACGATGCAATGCACTGTTAAAGAATACACTGCGAGCAATGGGTGGTGGGACATTCAAACATCGGGATACACATTTAGCAAAGGCCACCTGGTTAGTCAACACTAGGGGATCTGCCAATCGAGCTGGCCCTGCGCAATCAAAACTTTTACACACTGTCAAAGGAGATAAAATCCTTGTAGTGCACATAAAAACATGCTGGGGAAGACAGTCTGGGTTACTCCTGCCTCGGGCAAAGGCAAGCCCATTTGTGGGATTGCTTTTGCTCAGGGACCTGGGTGCACTTGGTGGCTATATAATACTGTATGTCGTCACTTTTATGGTTACTATATACCATATCAACGATATTTCAGTAAGAATCACCCAGATTAATGAAGAATGAACTTTGATGAAACCAAGCAAAGTGCTGAGGCAATGGAACCAGAACTGACTTCAGCATGCAACAATCCAACACCACACACCATCTCTCCTGCCCTGAAAGGCTGTTATGACAGATAAAACCCGAAGTCGTGGACTAAGTGAACTCAAGGGACATTTTAGAGGGATGGCCCATAGACCAAGGGAATGATATCTGTGTGTATATATCAAAAGACAGGAGAAGTGGTGATTAATTGAAATGTATTGGAAAGTATGGGACCTGGGCATGACGTAGATGGTATAGAATAAGGGGTGGATACTGTCCTGGTTTTGGCTGGATAGAGCCAGCTAGAGTTAATTTTCTTCCTAGTAGCTGATACAGTGCTGTGTTTTGGATTTTAGTATGAGAATAATATTGATAACATGCTGATGTTTTGGCTGTTGCTAAGCCGTGTTTACACTGGTCAAGGACTTTTCAGCTTCCCATGCTCTGCCAGGTGCACAAGAAGCTGGGAGGGGGCACAGCGAGGATAGTTGATCCAAACTGGCCAAAGGGATATTCCATACCATATGACATCATGCTCAGTATATAAACTGGGGGGAGTTTGCTGGGGGGTAGCAGTCGCTGCTCGGGGACTGGCTGGGTATTGGTTGGCAGGTGGTGAGCGGTTGTATCGCTATTTTGTTCCCCCCTCCCCCCTTGGGTTTTGTTTCTCTCTCACTTTCTTGTTTTCCTTCTCATTACAATTTTTTTTTGTTGTTCCAATTTTTAAACTGTTCTTATCTCAACCCACGAGTTTTCTTACTTTTGCTCTTCCAATTCTCTCCCCCATCCCACCAAGGCGGGGGGAGGGTGAGTGAGCGGCTGTGTGGTACTTAATTGCTGACTGGGGCTAAACCACAACAATCAGAAAGTTAATACAGACACAGGTGTACTTTCTGTAGGTACTCTGGACAATTTCAGAGTATTTGAGCTGTGTTTTCTGAGTGAGATTGCCAGACTGAGATTGCTGGATACAAAATCTCTTAAAAAAAAAAAACACTTTAAAAAATTCATTTCACACCAAATACCATGTTAAAAAAGTGTACATTTTATTTTAAGGGAAGTAACCAAGTATCAGATGTATGGTAACTGATTTTACAGAAGCTCTTGTATTTGCAAGGTAAAAATCAAACACAAATGTTCCATATTTTACTTGCTCCTTTCTTATGTTCTCCAAGGGAATAAATACCAGTACAAAGAGTAAATTCCTTTGTTTTACTAGGAAGGAGACATTATGCTGTAAAGTTTCATATTGAAGGCAAATGCTTATTTTACATTTCAGTTACCCAGAAGAAAATTTTATGATCTCCTCCAACTGCACATAATGGAAGAGTTCTGTGCCATGTCAAACCAGATCCTACAGCTGCAGTGCCGGTAAGAATGGGCTTTAAAAAAAGAAAAGAGAGAGAGAAACATCAATACAACTGACCATATAAATGATTACTATACCACATATACCAAGTTGCATAGACAAATAAACACCATAGATTTAGTACTCCTTAACAAATACAGTTAAAATACAACAAAAATCCAACTGAAAAATCTGACTGTCTGCTACTTAGTTCCAGTAGCCACTTACCACATTTAAGTAAGGTGCAGCAAAATATTCCATGATAACAAATTGTTTCAACTATTTTCATTATTATTAACACTATTATTATTTTAAAGGCATACTTTCAAACTTAGAAACCTTTTTAAATGAAATTACTTCCTGTTATTTAAGTGTACTCACAACTAGTATGTTTGGAGGTAATATTTTTACTGTAAGCGTTAGAAATATATACTAACTCCAGCAAAACCAAAATATTTCCTATACTTTACATTCATCGTCTCTGGATATATTTTCATTAATGTCAAACCTGTAAAATACACAACCAGCTGTTTTTAGCCTCTAGAATTAGAAATACTGAGAAATGTATTAAATAATAGGTTAAATGTGGTTTTTTTCCCCTTAGCACCGATAAGGCAAAGCAAAATAAAACATATAGATCAAGCAGCATTTTAAATAGCAGGTTAAGCATGGTGTGATTTTTCTTTCCTTAGCATGGATGACACAAAAAAAAAAAAAATAGGTAGACCAAGCAGCATTTCTGGATTGTTTGGGCTAGTTTTTAACTGTAGCTTATAACAATTTATGAGCCTGATTTGAAGAGAATAGATGCAATTCCAGTCAAAAGCTGAACTCAGAAATTTACCTGGGGATGTCCTAAATGATGAACAAGCAGTTGAGTAGTTGTCTTTCCTGGATATCCAGTGGTTGCAAACAGATTTTCATTCACTTGGGACCACCTATGAATAAAATGAACATACTTTTCAAATATCCGTATCAGACTATCAGAAGTGCACACAAAGCGGAGTTCTCTCCCTTGTGGTTAACTGTGTGAAGCTGTCAGATACTCCACTAACACCAGAGAAATAAATTCAGAGAAATGGCTTGTAAATGATTCGCTACCCGCAGCCCCATATGCATGTTGTTGTAAAACAGAAAAAAATCATGGGAATGTTACACATATGTACTAAATACAGGTCATTCACAAATTTCACAAAGTTTATAAACCAGGTCCCCCTAAAAATTATTTAAGTGAGACACAACCAGGTCCCTAAACTCACAACTGCTTGCATATACATAGATTTATATAGACAAAAACCACAGAATAGAGACAACACTTATACCTGAATAATCTGGCTCGATCAACATGGACAGGTCTCTTATCCTGTGGATAACTAAAACAGACATTCATCGTAAAAAACTGTTCCACAAACAACTATAGCTCATACAGTAAGTACCAAAAGCATGTATCATTTAAACAGTGAAGGGGACAAATTGTCTACTCTCTGTGAAGAAGCTGAGGGAAAACCAGAGCATTCCTGCAGCTTACATCTCAATTTGGAGCAGGAAAACTGAAGTAGTTGTTCAGTTTATTATGGTTCAATAATGATGTATTTATGACTTAGAATGGAATTTTAAGAAACACATAGAACCTACAGTGAGAGGTAAACAGTAGTGAGGTGCTGTCTCAAATGGAAAAAAGACAGACTGTTATTTTTAATAGATAAATATTGACAGATAAAGATGAAACAAAGAATGCCAGGGAATGATCTGTATTGATTTCATAATTCCTGATGAATGTTCATTTATTTACTGAATAGGTAATATAATACATAGTGCATTTAAGTGCTATATTAGCAAAGTAGCCACATTTCTTCATGTACTGCTTAAGAAGAGAATAAAGAAACCTATCTCATGTGCATAAAGATACCTGGAGCGAGTGATATCCCAGATTAGCCAATCACTTCCAGCAACTGCTCCAATTTTAAGAGTATTTTTTAAACACCAGTCTGCTGACATCAGCGGTGTTTGTTCACACTCTAGGGAGAGAATGGCCTGCTGTGTAATTAGATCATAGAATCGTATTGTTCCATTCTTCTCCGCTACCATCAGCTGTTAAGAGAAATTAATAGAACATTGTAAACTTAGCATGTAATGAATCTTAGTACTGTTTAATATCTTCATCAGTGACACAGACAGTGGGATTGAGTGCACCCTCAGCAAATTTACAGATGACACCAAGCTGAGTGGTGTTGCTGACAGGCCTGAGGGACAGGATGCCATCCAGAGGGACCTGGACAAGCTGGAGAAGTGGGCTCATGTGAACCTCATGAGGTTCAACAAGGCCAAGTGCAAGGTCCTCCACCTGGGTCGGGGCAACCCCTGGTATCAATACAGGCTGGGGGATGAAGGAATCGAGAGCAGTCCTGCGGAAAAGGACCTGGGGGTATTGGTGGATGAAAAGCTGGACATGAGCTGGCAACGTGCACTCGCAGCCCAGAAAGCCAACCATATCCTGGGCTGCATCAAAAGAAGCATGGCTAGCAGGTCGAGGAAGGGGATTCTGCCCCTCTACTCCACTCTTGTGAGACCCCCCCACCGGAGTACTGCCTCCAGCTCTGGAGTCCTCAGCACAGGAAAGACATGGACCTGTTGGAGCGGGTCCAGAGGAGGGCCATGAAAATGATCAGAGGGCTGGAACGCCTCTCCTATGAGGAAAGGCTGAGAGAGCTGGGGTTGTTCAGCCTGCAGAAGAGAAGGCTCCGGGGAGACCTTATTGCAGCCTTTCAATACTTAAAGGGGGCTTGTTGCAGGGGGGTTGGACTAGATGACCTTTAAAGGTCCCTTCCAACCCAAACCATTCTATGATTCTGTGATTCTACTCTATAGCAAACCTAGCATACTTTCAAGCAAATAATAATATTAAAATAGGTACAATTTTTCACTTTCTACCAGAAAACATTCTCCTGAACACTCTTCCACCAATAAATAAAAAGCACTTTAATCTAGACTACTGTCACATTGTTATACATAGTGATTACGTGATTTTATCTCTACATATCTTTAGATATCTACGTATATAATTTTGGCATTTAGAAGCACCAGTTCTCACCCACAGATGCACTGTGCTTTTAGAACTGTAAAGCAAAAAGTTATTCTTTTAAAATTAAAAAGTTCCTGTTCTGACAACAAAGAACTGACTGACAGACATAGTGCTGTACACGGAAACAACAATATTGATCAGTGTAACTGTAGAATCTGGATTCACGCTTACTGAATTTATATACCATCTCTTGCTTCATCCTATAACAGTTCACAACAGATTTTATCTAAACTTTTTCTATTCAAGTAATGTATTCAAGTAGTTGTTTATTAAGTATTGTAGAGAGAGCTTTCTGATTAATGGTGAAAGAGCTTTTCTCCATGAGGAGACGATGGTTCTCAGATAGTCATGAACAATAATTAAGGAAGGCAAAGAAGCATTAAAAACAATACTCCAATAACATCCAAGTTGGTTTGGAAAAAGAGAGCTGTCACCAAAACATGCTCTTCTGCAAACTAAGAGACACGGTGCAGTAAGCATTTTGACCTGCAATAAGCTTTTCAGCAACCATCAGTCTGTCAAGTTTTACTAGCTTTTTGAAGGGGTTTTTCTTTAAAAAAAAAAAAAAAAAAATCTTGTGCCTACTCATTGATAAGGATCAAATAAAAGACAAGCTAATATGTAAGATTGGTGTAATATTGCAGTATTTTTTGGCTAGTCTAGTAATTTTGTTGTGCTAACAAAGTTGCCCAGTAGCAAAGAGTAACAAACACATTCAATTGTAATACCACCTGAATAAGCAGTTTTCCTAGTTTTCTTAGTAAGGACCGGATATTGATATTGGTGGAAAGTGTAGTGAGAATAGAGATCCTTCTTCCCTATTGCTATGTAAATATTTTGATACCTTATTTGACTGCTTTTCTCTGTTTTAAGTGTGTGTTTTTGTGGCAATCTGAAAAACAATTTGTAGCTGCTTAAGGCAGTTATTGATTGGCACAACAGGAATAATAAATCCAAGATTGCAAGGACTAGACCATTAATGAAGCTGAATATTTTGGTATATATCAGCTGATTAATCCTCCCCAGTACAATAAACAGATAAGTATAAAATCGCAGTTTATTGATTTGTTTTGATTTTTCAGCACATATTTCATCTATTCCAAGCAAGAACAACAACAAAAAAATCCCTTGCTAACTTCAAACAGATCCTTTTCAAAACTTGGCGTGCTTTCTAAGAGTCTATGTTATTGGTGAACCATGTCACCATGACTGAGAAAAACTTGAACTTTTCTCTGGTAACTGTAAGTTAATATGCAATCGGCACAATAGTTATCAACAACAATTGATGTATGTAATCAAGAAGGAATATTTCTGATGGGAGGAGTGAGGGACTGAGGGTAAAATGATGGGAATGAGAATTCATTTACAGTGACTTCACATTAGCAGATGAAACCAATATCCAGTTACAATGTACACTAGCTCCCCAAACTTCTATCTTACTACAGCATCAAAGATTCATAGTTCAGGTAAGTCCACCCTCCTGTTATTTTAAAGATGGTGAGGATGAAGAGCCAGAAAACACAACCTTAAAAGCCTCCTCAGGATGCCAGCAAACACTCATTCCAGGAGAACGTAAAACAAAATGGGCCTTCTCATTTCCTTCCAAATCCCAGACCCTAAAGCAAAAAAAAAAAAAAAAAAAGGGCAAAGTATTAAACTATTTATTGCCATTTGACTGCAAATACATTAACTTTCAGTGCCTCAATACATTCACAAAGTGACCAAATGAAATAGTGTTCGTGCTTTATCACTTCAAGAGTTCAGTAAGTGTTCAGTGCTGAAGATAATGTATTTTAACATTGATGAACTAGGCAGAGCCTCTGTTTAAAAGGGCAATGTCCAAATAATTTGACAAATTTAATTGTCTAGACATGAAATCTAGACGATACGTTCTCACTTTATTCGTAAGTCAACAGTACAGCCTTTGTACTATACCACAAATAACAGTGAGACAATAAAAAGCAGGAAGGTCAGTGTTGGTCTAGCTGATACAAGCTAGAGTGAAGTACCAAGCAACTTAAATCATCGACATTACCACGTAAAGGATAAGACCATGCACTAAACTATTTTGTTTGTCTAATATATGAATTTCCATTTTTTCCTGGTAAGACAAGAATGAGTAATGGAAATATAAGAAACTACAAATGAAGCTAAAGCAAGCAAAAGGATCTACGGCAGATGTAACACTAGCCCAACAAAGGGTCTTGGCAAGCTTTCAACAAATAAATCACATGTGCCAGTTTAACCTTTTCCTTTAGAAGCACCTACAGTGCATATCAAGCAGTTAAAAAACCCAACTTTAAAAATCAACAATATTTGGTCAATATGGATTGACAGGGAAGCATATGATGAAACACCAAAACTAGGTTAGGTGATGAGTTTTTGGATGCATTCAATATGAGTGTTAATGAGCCACGACGCTACTTGGTTTATAAAGTGCAACAAAACCAAAACTGAGACTATTTTACCTCATAGCCACTGCTCAACTGCCTCTTTTCCTACAAAATCAGTAGCTCAGTTGTAGGACAAAGACATCGCAGTTGTGAACATCAGTCTGAACCACAAGGCTGCATACTATTTATATGCATTTTCACACTGAAACATACACATATATCCTTCCTCCCTGACACACAAAACCTCAGAAACAGCCAATTTTTTAAGTAGTGTTCTGCCCAGTCTTTTGAGTTAGATGAGTGGCTACGTACTATTATTGTTTATTCTAGAGGATTTTTGCTGACTTCCTCCAGACTTTTTCAGTTTATATCTCACCAGGGTGCTTAGAGCCTTACATTTAAGAGATTTCAAAAAATTCTTAAATAATAAATCATAAGTCTAGACAAAATATATGGGAATAAAGTAAATATATTTAATGAACAATGTTGTTTTCTTATGCCAAACCACAACAGATCAAATATTTGTTTTCCCTGTAGAAAACACAGGGTCTCTAATCTTGAAGGATCAGTGTCCTTATTAAAAAAGTCAAAACAAAAACCTGACAACCGTTTAAAAAATGAAATATCTACTTGATTAGGTAATTTAGAAACATACAATACTTTCTTCTACTGCCAAAAATTTTGCCTTGTAGATTTGTCCAAGTCAAATCAACACCTTCCATGTGTATTTACTGTGCAGAGAGAAAAAGATGATATAACAGAAGACGGTGAATCATTTTGGCCAAAGGAGCATGCCATCATGTTTCCTTCCCTGAAGTGAGTGAGGTTATTAGGTGTTGAGACAGAAATTTATGCTTTCTACCTCCCTAACTTTGTTATTTATAAAATGCCAAACTTGTATCTCTTACTTTGTAAGAATGGTAAGATTGTGAGTAACAAACAGTATAGGAGGGAGGAAGAAAGGATAAATGCCCCCCTTATATTTTCTGCTTTCTTTATTGATAACAAAGATGGTATCATTTAGTTTAAAACAAACAAACAAACCAACCAACCAACCAACCAGGCAATACATATCAAAATAGATCCTTGTCTCAAGGCATCAAGTCCATGCTGGTATGGAAGTTTACAATTACATATGTGTTCAATTAACTCTTTTCAATATTTCTTTGTGACTAACCCAAGTAAAAAATGTGCAAAGACCAAAAATTTAGCCAAACTGAATTTCAGTTACTCAATTACTCAGTAATCATAACCAAATCAGCTACAGATGCTAAAAACCCCTCTAGTTTTGTCCACATTCCTATCACATAAATCAATCCAAAAAGACGGAGCATTTTGTCTCTCATTCAAAGCTCTTGAAACTTTATTAATATTACCATGATTTTATACCAAAGCAAACTAGTGTCTACTTTTCTCCAAACATCTTTATTTTTTGTAACCCTGCAATGTGTCACCCTCTTACTTCTCCTCCTCCCACCAACCATGGTTGTATAGACTTATTATTGGGCTTGTGGTATTTTTTTGATATTTAAAAAAGCTTCCACAATAAATTTAAAGGAGAAAAGTTTGAATAACCACAGTTGAAATGAGGGCCAAAGTTTGAATAATAAAAAGCCTCAAAAATAATATTAATCTGTTCAGTAAATTCATTATTTTTTAAGTAACTAAGGACTGAGAAATTATATGCTGCAGTGCTCACAAAATTTAAATAAAATACAGGTAGTTGCAAATGCCATTAAAGAAAATTCCTGAGAGATTAGTACATTTCTCTTGTCACTCACATCCTATGATTAAACAAACAAATGACAACTGCAGTTGATATTCAAACTGGAGAATACAACTGCAGAAGACATGCAATGACATGCAAATGACATTGCAAATGACATGCAAATGACAACTGCAGAAGATATTCAAACTACATTGGAACAACTATATTGTATGTCGTATGCATGAATATGGATAATGACATGCTGCATATGTGCAGTAATTTTATCACACAATGGACTTTTATTAAAGTTGGCAAAGTATTCATAATGGACTTTTATTAAAGTTGGCAAAGTATTCATTAGAACATCTGAAAACCTGCCTTGTAGCAATGGAGATGATCCTTATTTTATATTCTAACTTTCTGAATTCTGAATAATTCTAACCAGAGAGCAAAACCAAATCCTAACTGAATAAACCCCATCATTTGCAATCGTAAAAGAACAAAACCATATTGCAACCTTCAGGTGTTTCTCAAATCCCCAGAGATGGAAGTAAAAAGGGGAATTCTTTCAATGTAAGATTTCCAACAATTTTAGTGAGTGGGGTGGGGGCTAGAACAAACCTTGACATCTGATACCATTCCCAACCACAAAGTATCATCAACTATACTTGAGCCATTACTTACAGATTAGTCTGACCTACTTTTAAAAATGCCCAACATGTTTTTGTTTTTGTTTTTTTTAATAATATCTAACTTAAATATCCCTTGCTGATGTTTTTTCTATCTCCATCAGACATATTCCATGTGTGAGGAAAATCCTATCACCCCTGAAAAGCCTAGAGGACTATGGAGAAGGGAGAGATTCCTGTTACAGAGATCACACAACAAAGGTAAAGAGCAAAGTTGTTCCTCACTGAGCACAAGGAGTGAGGAGAGGAAGATCTCAGAAAAGGAAAATGGAAGTGCAGATATTAGTTAACACTGTGGAGAATACAACCAACACTGGCCTTGTCTCAGGTCTTCTGCCAACTCCGTATGGAGGTGGTTATCAAAGATCCGAAGAGGATGCTAGGTAGGACATGAAAGAACAGAAGGCTGAAGCAGAACTGTAGAAATCCCCTCTAGCTGTTCAGAAGAAGAGAAAGGTGTAATATTAAATTTCTAGTAATTTATTTTATTTTACTGACAAAATAAAGCATGTAGGTTTTTATAAATCAGGTAATGCACTGCCCAACTAATGGTTCACCGCTGCAGAATCTGTAGCAGAATTAGGTAGCAGAACTCCCTATTCAGCACACTGTGTGAAACAAGCCACAAAAATGGTTGCCTGGGGAGGAAGGGGAAATTCATCTGTGCTGCCTAGCACTAGTCCACCAGGCACAGCCATCTTAACTATCTCCTGACTCAGCATACATGTTCCTATATGTGTGCTTGTAGAGCATTTCCTTCACTTATTTTTGATCTGTGAAATAAAAGCCTTTTCATAGAGTAAATGTGTAAATACTCTTTCAGAAAGTTGACCCACGTTCAACATTTTCTTTTGGTGGTCAAAGGAAATGTCAATGTTATTAAAGAATTAGTAATTAGAATCTTTCGGATTTGGGCATTAAAATCCATGTTACCTCTAGCTTCTTGTAATATCTACTTGGATATGCAAGCATTGATCTATTTTTCACTGGTAACTGTGGGATGTGATTCTGATTATCCCCTGCAATGTTAGTAGAAGTAGGAGAGGCGGGGAGCTGTACATGTACTATCTCAAGCATCTCAACTGACTGTTCTTTGCTAATATGCATTCCAGAACATGCACACTCAGAAGTAAGTTCAAGAAATACACACTACTACTGCTACTGCCATACCCTTGAAGTTATCTAAAGCAAAGCCAGAGACTAAGCAGTATTTTCGCAAAAATGTGAAGCTTCAGTTGTATCCTTTCAGCCAAAGAAAAATTAGCTGTTAGAGTTACCAGCTTATCGTTTCCAATGTAGACATAAAACTAAATGCTTCTGTGGGATGACTGTTACTGAGAAACCCAGTTACAATTCTGCCAATGAGTTTCTAAAATACAAGGTAACTGCTAAACAAATCTAATGCAATGATTTCTATTTAGAACAATTTATAGGCTAGACTACATTCTAGGACTGTGTGACCCTTAACATAAGTCATAATGCGTCACAGGAAATAGCTACCATTTCATCCGCTTATTTTGAAGACTTCCTAACTAAAGGCTTATTCATCCACACTTAAGACCAGACTGAAATAACGTTCCAAACATTTGATTCAGAAAGTGATTTTTTTTTTTTTTTTTTTTTTTAAGCTGACTGGATACTGTAACAGACCAGTTTATTCTAGCATAGTGACTGTGAAGTACAACTTAAGTTGTTGGTTAATACTTGCATTATGGCTGTAAAGTATAACAGAAATTGTGTAAGACTACATTTGGGGGACATACAGGGGTGCATAAAAAAAAGCGTGCAAAGTCAAAGACTACACTCTTAAAAATAACCCAAAACTCTCCTTTATTTTTATCAATTATAATGCATAACTAGCTTGATAATTGTAATCAGCATACCTCAGAAAGGATAAATATTTTGGTATGACATTTCTTGTATGAAGAGGCACTGGGGAATTCTATCACAACAAACAGATGAAGATAGAACAACATGAAATAAGATACCTTTTTTAAAAATTTTGGCAAAAATCCATAATTGAGTGCACTAGGGATGGGAAGATATAAATAAAATATAACTTTGGAGGCAGGAATAAGTGAGAATGGCAACTTTTCAATATAGCCAAAGACTGAAATATTTATTGAATTAAGAAGGTAAGACTCAAGTGCAACAAGCGCTGGCAAGACAAAAACCGAACAAGAGTTACCATTGGCTTTACTTCATATTGTCTAGAGAAAGACCTACACAAAATAACTAAGACATAAGAGTACCACATAAATAACTACACTACAGATTAAAAAAACCCTAAAAACAGACGAAACACTACAATAAATTTTGAGACTCTAGTTAATTTAGTTTCCAGTGATATCAAACCTTTCCTCTGAATCTCTGTCCAGGGAGCAAAACTAACCTTCTGATGGACTGGCAGTTGTGGTATGTGCAACAGAGAAGGCTGAACTTGACAGTGACTGATAAATAAATTCACAAAGTCCTGCCTTATGAAGCAACATGAGCCACAGAATAAGTAACTGAACAGAACTCAGAAAGAAATCAAAGGGCAAATACATTCACAGATAAGAATGAAGATAAGATGAAGATAAGTCAATTGTACTTTATTTTCTATTACACACACAAAAAGAGAGGGAGATGATGTAGTTTAAGGAATAATAAAAAAAAGAGAGAGGAAAGGAGAGAGAAGGATGGATGAGTCCTTTTCAGCTTTTTAAAATACAAGCCAATCCAGCACTTGATGACCATAAGAAATTGCCGTGCTACTATTATTAAGGGCCTGACACTGTCACTAATCTTTCAGTTCAATATGAGGATGGAGTATGAGGTGGTTATCAATCAGATTGACTTAACCTTTTAACAGTTAGAGGTTAATTTTTAGCATGCATATGAGACTAGTGGGTTTTACCAGGATGGTATTTTGCATGAAATACTTCAAGAACATCAGCTAGTGTCAAAAACTACCAACAGTGGAGGGGTGTCTGTTAAGCTCGTGCTGTTTTCCAAACATTTCCTATGTTCTTTTTGCAGAGGCTTCATTAAGTATCAGAACAAAATGATTTGTACATCTGAATCCCTGCAGCCTCCTATATTGTGTTTCCAAATCATAATGAAAAAGCCAGCAATATTTTTTCTTTTCTTAAGAGTGGTGCACAGTGAGTTGCACCCACAGTTCTCATTAGCAAAGTGGGATGCGTGTGTTCCCACACATAATGCAAATGTTCAAAGAAGTGTATAATGCTTTATAATTTTAAGGAATTAAATGAAATATTCCTTAAAGCTATCATAAAAGATTTTTTCTTATTCATTAAGCATGCTCTTATGATACTAAGCAATGGACAAGCAAATTACTTTAATTACACATAAATATTTTATAGAGTTTTGAAACTGACATATGAAAGGTAGATCATGAAGAAAAAACAACTAGATTTGAAGAAAAACAATTAGATTAAATCCAAGAGGTAATTTATTTTTCTTTTCTGTCATGACCAAGTTTGGCTTTCAGCAGAAATGTATAAATACCCTAAATTTGAGTTTTTTTAATGTATACACAAGATATTTACTTTTATTTATTTTTACTTCAATTGTACTCAATATGTTAACACATATGACTTAGAAATAAAACTGATTCAAATTTTTGTTTACTATAACAGTAGTTATTTTAGCTATTTCCTCTGCCAGTCCTTTACCATTTTGTTTAAATTTTGCAATCAAACTTTAAAAATAATTTTATTTTCTATTTTTTAAGAAAGAGTAAAGAAATTATGAAATGCGTAAAAAAGTTAAATACGGGAAACTATCCTGTGAGTTCCTCAATATTAGTTTACTACATATTATTCTATAAAATAAGCAAAATTTGAAAATTACTATACCCTGCCAAAGATATAAATTAACTATATGCTTGTGAAGAGGTTCATCCATCTTGTAACATAGCCATCATTGGGACAAAATGAAGGAAGTAATATATGATATTTAGGACCCATGATCTGAATTTTTCAATCAACTTTGCAGATGTAATTTTAGCTACAGGAATTTTGATCTTTACTATAAATACAGTTGTGAGTAACTGCAACATGGTGGGTTGTAAGACTCTTCCAAAGGTCTCTTCTTTCAGAAAAGCAATTATTTTTAAGGTTATATTAGTTTTGAGATTCTCAGTGCAGAGAAATGCGAGATTATTAAAGTGTACAACATATTTACCAACACCTCTTCACTTGTCCATGAATGCACACAACACTTTTATTCACAGCTAGATAACACAGATGGCTACTGCAATTATTTTTATGCAAGAGTATTTTTAATTCAGTTCTACTTCACAGCTGGGAAAAAGTCTTGTGTTGTGAGACCAACAAGGCCAACAAAGACTATGGCCAACAAGAAACAACAAGAATTCCTGAATGACATAGCAGCAATTCAAAGGTAAGAACACTGAATATATCACCACAGCCTCTTCAACCAGTATCTGACTTACACTGTCTTCCAACCAAAATGACTGAACCCAGCTCTCAGATATCACTGTTGCAGCAGCTTGTGGCAAGATTGTTTAGTGCGTGAAAACTGAAAATTTGGGTTCCTTAGAGATCTCTCCTAAACTTACTACTGAGTGAAAACCAGGGAAGATCTAAACATGTTTGTATATATTCTGTACATACTGAGACATTGTATTAAGACATTATTAAGATTTAAAAGTGGAACTCTAACAGAACAATACCCAAATACTCAAAACTTCGTGTTCTTGTACTAATTGTTCTAGAACTTTATTCCAAAGGTATTAGCAGATGATGTATCCTGAGAACAATTTCAGGATAGAAACTCAGTACAGACAGAAGAATTATTCCTCTTCTTACATTACTGCTGAAGCAAATTACACAGTAAGTAAGGAATGATTTTGGTAAGTCCCAGGGAATGCATTTTCCATTAGTTTTGAAAGTGTAACCTTTAAATTCAATAAAAAAAGTCTTCATGCTCCACATGCATGAATGGAAAAAATAAGAACTCAAGTAGCCAAAAAAAATCCTACTTATTTCCCATGGCTTTTAACCAAAGACTTTATGGGTTACTGCATAAAATATCTTTCAGAGTTACTAAGTTGAAATCTTGATAGCATACATTAATTATATGATTTTTATTTCCTTTTAATTTAGTATCAATTAGACTACTAGTTTTAAAACAGGTCTCTTTCATCCCAGGAACACTGAGTATTTCATAAAATAAACAAAAAAAGGCCACACATTCAAACAGCTCTTTGCTGAATAAGCCCAATATTAGTTTAGATTTAATGAAGAAATCAAGGATAGGAAATAAATTAGAACAAGCTACGAATAAGTCATACATTTCTACTCTTCATTCCTAATGATTTTGTTGGGAATATGGACAGGTAATCTATGGAAAAATCTGCCTATTGGTCAAAGAAGTATTTCTGAGTTCCCTAGGGGTTTTAAAATCACAGGCCTTTTAGATTTTCAATTTATGTAGGACAGAGTAGCTCAACTAAAGCTACTAAACTGTGATTTATACCAGTTGATGATCTACCCCTTACAAAATCTCATACACAGAATAATCATTCTAAGAGCTATTCCCTTCTCTCTTAGCAGGTAGAAGATAGCTTAAGTGAAAAATTACTTTTTTCTCCTGAGCACTACCTGGTCATTTACATACGAATTGATATGGTGGTAACTTCAAAGACCAAATATATAATTCATATAATCAGAGAAAACACTAAAACAGTTCCTTAATTGAGACAAGTTTTGAGTTGTCACAGCTATGACAAAGAAAAATCAAAGATTATGCTTTCTCAAGTCTCTTGCTGCTACTGCAATGACTTGCAAAGCCTGCATAGCTGCCCTCCTGATCTCTCCAACTGTGAGCTGCGTTGGAGGGATAATAATAGCAGCTTTATAGATTCATGTGCACTACTAGAAGAGGAGGATGGAGGACCTTTTGACAAGGAAAAAGTCCTGTACTACAAAACCTTAACCAGCATTTTTCAAAGTATTTAACCATGCTTCCCTTTTACTTCCAGTTACAAATAACTAAATACATGGGTTTGAAGCAGCTATAATCATGGTATTATGAGCTGGCAGTACCACTGTATTAGTATGGTACTGTCCTTAGACTACATAATCCCACCTGCTAGGAAGGCTAATAAATTTGGGTAAACGGACAATTTCACATACATACACTTGTTTTAAACTTGACTCATCTGATAACAGAATGGATAGAGAGGGTCTGTACAGTTCAGTGCTGAGCTATGCATGTCTTCTCTCTCCTATTCTCATACCTTTTATTCCTGTCCCAGCAGGGGAAATTATAGTACATAATTCCAAGACAGAACAGTTTTCTTCACATTGTATCTAGTTAGTTCAAAATGTTGCTTTGCAAAAAAACAACCCACAAGTCACAACAAAAAGCCAGTCCACAACCTAGTTAAACAAGACTAGTCCACTTGTTGTCTTGTTAGTGGACTAGTCTTGTTAGCAGGCTATGAAGGCCCACTAAAAATAAATAAATAAATGCTTATTTATTTAAGCAAACATATAAAGCATACACGCACAGAAAAAGCCAAACACTACTATTTCAATAACGTTTTTGAACAAAATGCATACCTGCAGGTGTGATCATCACTTACACTTGCAACTTCTTGACCTTCTTTGGGAGCAAACACCAGATCATTAATGTAATCTGAGTGGCCATCAAATGTCTGTCAAGCAGAAAAAAGAAATGCCTTCACCTTAAAGCTGACTGTTCCATCAGCCCTTTTAATAAACCCACTAAAGGAAAGATGTAGAAGTGTTAAGATAAAGCCATCATTTTACATGGAAGGTAAAAAGAGTATTTATCAGTAACTGGAGTTCTTTAAAATATCTAGTTCATGTGTAGATTCATACTGTAGGTGAAAAGACCCCCCACTACTCCTTGTAGTTACCAGAGGTCAGCTTGATGCTCTTGCTTGACAGAGACCAGTGAATTGCACCAGAACTTTTTATCCTCCTTTTAACCACTGAATTTCAAAGGTAGAAGATAATAAATCTCAGAAAGAAAGAGGAGAAAGAGCAGGAAGTGAATGTATGCATGATCTACATATCTTAGAGAACTCTGATTATTGGTAAGTAACTCTTATCTCTGAATAGTAGTTTTTACTAGGGGTTCCTGCAAGCAGCAAGAGTTTTTTCCTGAAGGAGCAATAAACCAGCCACTTGTCCAGTATATGGCGTTTTCCAAGCAGTCAGCACACAAATTGCCTAAGAGCATATGTCCACAAAAGATGGCAGACCAAAAGGCTACCTTTAGAAAAAACAGTGAAAAAACTCTCAGTGAAAGAAGATGAAACTGAAGACAATGCACACTGAAGACTTCAAGAAAACCAAAAATGAGGAACAACAGTACAAGCAAAAGCAAGCAAGCCATACACCACTTCAGCAATTAAGCACAATTTCTGTTAAGCATTTGAGAAGAACAGACATAGTGCTTTGTGCTCTCTGCTTTATATGCTGTTGTGCTGAAGAGGAAAGAAAATGGGGTATAGTGTACACTCTTCTTTTACTGTGAATTAACAGATTGTCCATTCTCAAATAATAGGATATGAGGACTCATGGTGTGAATGTACATGTGAACTGTCACTCAAAAGCAAACATTTACAGTTGTATCAGAAAGCATGAAGTCATTTCAAAGGAAACCTTATTACTGTGTAATTGTTCTCGCCTGAAGCTTCTTAATCATGATATTTTTATTTCAAACTACTGACAATAATTTATCTACAATAAAAACCAACTTGGCAGCATAGCTTTTCTGAATAAAAGCAAAATCCCTGTTTTAGTAAAAATTAAATGTTAGACAATTTTTACATATTTTGAAGGCTTTTCAGCTATCTTGGCCATAATATCAAGACATCTTTTTTTCTCAATTCTGTTAAGTGTTTTGTACTTATCTACAGACATCAGTAATCTTCTGAGGTTTACAGTATCCTCAAAAACCTAAGTGAAAGAAGTTATACAGATTTAGCATTAAGCAAGCATGCAAAACTAATCTCATTTAGGGTCCAGTCAAAGTTTAAAGTACATTCGAATTCATTCACATGGGGGCTAGGTATGAATAAATCACCTCTAGTCTCATTAGAAAATCTGTAGCTAGTTAAGATATCAGTTTGCTTTATCTGAGGATTTATATGTATTTTCTCTCATTAACTACTTCTATGGTCTTTCTGACAGAAATCACACTTAAAATTTTAAGTCAGGCAAATGTCCATATGTAGATGTTCTATGTGTTGCTGTTCCATCCTCTTCAGTTCCACCGATTAAGTATCAAGGCATAGCTGCTCTTGTTTTGCCCAGCAAGGTATCATAAAAAGGAGACAAAAATATCCTCTGGATAATAGCATGGCATGGAAAGATTGCAGAGGAAAAAAACGTCGAATGAAAACAACCAGTTCCACAGCTTTCTGAAAGGAAAACACACTGTTCTCTAAGTGTAGCTATTCTGAGGAACAAATGCAGAATAAAAAAAAAAAAAAAAAAAAAAATCTCTCAAGCATGCACAATAACTAAATACCCCTCTCTCAAAATTTTATGAATGCCTCATCAATTCAATACAGAAACATTTCCAGCAGCCAACTTAATTTTTTCCAATAGCTCATAATTTTATTAAAACCTAGTGGATTATACTAGAACTAATACATCCTAAGATGATGCTAAACTATTTAGACAGAAATGCCAAGTCTTTTGAAAATTTTCAGCATTCTGAATTCAAATATCCTGCCTCATTTTACTTCCACAGTTCTGATGAAATATGCTTTTTATTAAATAAAATTTGAAGCAGGAGAAGGAAGCCACAATTAATTTCCAAATGAAAACCTCAAAAGAAGAAAAAGATTTCACGAAGATCCATCAGTTATTGCCATCATTTTACCTTTTGTTTGCTGTTCTGGGCTTGGTCCAACCCATAAATTTTGGATTAGTCGTGTTGACAAAGTAATGGAAAACTCAGTATGCTTCAAGTTCCTTGTTGATAATTACATCAAGACAGTTTTTCTACTGGGAAAACAGAGTAAGATCACTCCGTCTATCCCTCCAGAAGCAACACATACTAATTGTTTACTATAAAAGACAAAATGTTCAGAGATTACATTTTGACTGTAATCACATACTTCCTTCAGCTTTGTTTGCACATTTTGTACCTCTCCTGAAAATCCCATGTGTAAAGTGTGTACTGTACAATGGATCAAAGTCTTCCATGTGTTCTTCATGACTTCAACCTCAAGTTTATGAAATAGCTTTTCTGAGGTATCAATTGACTGTGACTAAGAAAGCACTGTATCAAACTTTATTGAAAGCCAGCTCAGCATAGCTCACCGAGTATTTGTAAACACCTGAGATTTTGCAAATACTTTAAATCAGAGTTAGGTATTCCTTTTTCCTTGACAAGAAGTATATAGTACAATGATCATCCAGGTATAAGAAATTAAGATGATTACCCAGAGAAAGTATTTTCCACACTTTTTGTCAAAAAAACCCAGAAGATAGTCTCATAGACATTTTTACCAATATAAACACACTAGTCCACATTCTTCCTTTTCACTAATGAGTTCCTTGCTATTAGGTAAAAATATGTAATTTTAGCTGTTTTCTGATTATTTTGAATGTTAGACCAAGCCTGATCCAGTAACAGTATGAATTTTTACTTTTTCCTCAGTCTCAGTACATCCTTAATTAAGTTCTTAGACTGTTAATTCCAGTGATGGAGCTGACATAAACAAAGCGAATAGCTTTACTGTTAAATTCAAGCCAACACTTCTCATTTGTATTGCATAAGCACCAAACGATCTTTAGTCTTCTGTGGTGTCAAAAATGAAGAAGCATCCATGATATCTTCAGCTGACAAAACTGAAATTCTATGATTTTTCTGTCTACATTAGACACTGGAAGAGCTTATTCATATCAACTGGAGTTGAATAATTAAAGTATTGTAATTGCTTGTTTCCTTCTGGGGCAAAATAACTTCTATACTTGTAGTACTTACAGCTGTGGCTGTTCAGCCTAAATACCACATTCTAACATCCAACACCTGTTGTATTAATGCTCTGTGGTCTCTATACTCACTACCTATAATAAAAAATTATTCTGATCTGTTATGCAATGAACATACATTTGCAGTAGAAGTTCGTAACTGCAAGTCATAGCGTTTTGTGTAGAAAGAACTCCTAAGGGTAGATGAATCAGTTCTCCAAAGAACCTTTTTGTATGAAAAATAATTGCGATCTTAATGGAAATGTAAATGTGGCATTTCAAATTTATTTCTAGGCATCCAGTCAAAGCTACTGTGTAATAAATTCCCCTAAATTAGAAGTGCATGTTTTAAAGTGTCATTTGTATTGGTCAGATACCAGAAAAAAGTCTTGTCAGAACTGGGAAAACAATAACCCATCACAGAAATTCTGTTCTTTAAAAACAGCACTCAGCAGACTGTGCTACTGAGTTGCCCCCTTTGCTTCTCTGGTTGTAATATAGACCATGCACTGATAATAAGCTAGAAAAGAATCATTTCATTGGATATATTCAAAATTATTGTTATTTTAAAAGTGTGTTGTTTGTAATCTCATTCAAATTCAAAAATAAAGAGCTTACTAGAATTCATTAGAATAAAGTCGCTTATTTGAACTTGCATGTTAGAAGTTTAAGCTCACAAATTATCAAAGATGTGTTTGTGTGAAGTTCTAATACTGATTATTTCTCTGGAAGCAATTAGTTCCTAATGAGCAAAATGGCAGATCCCATTGGTAATTCCTAGTGTTAAGTCTGGGCTGTATCCCACATCAATGTGGAGAGTCTGAAAGCTGGTGTAGACATGAAGGCTACTCTGGAACGTATAGAAGAGTACCTTTTGCTAAGGACCAGATGATGTATGAACAGGAAGAGGTATGAAAATTATGAACTATCACAGCTGTCACATTCAATTTTTGGCAAAACCACATAAAATTGTTGATCATTAATTAACCCCCAATAAAAATAATTAACAGCTTTCATATTTATTAAACTTGGAAAAAAACACTCATCCATGGCTTGAACCAGTATCCACTGAAGTCAAGAGACTTCTCATTGATTTTAGCAGACAGTCCATCAGGTCCCTTGTTAATCCAAAATAAATAAAAAAATTAGAATTTAGATGCTGAATTTAGCTGAATGGAGCCTGTAGTACCAGGTTATCCATATGTTTGATTATTTCCACTTATTAACCATCCATCATCTACACTATTATTAATGATTTCATCCATTCTCTTTCTTCTGTGTGCGTACAAACAATTCTATAAATTTCTCAAATTGCAATAGACATACATAATTAATAAGTAACTTAACATTCTGCTAAGAAGTTAAAAGATTTAATTCTCAACGTTAAAGCCTGTTGTCGGCAATATCATAAAACTGGCAGAAATTATATAGATAACTTAAATAAGGAATGACAGACATCAACTCACAAGCAAACAGCATTAAGAACTTTTAGAAATATTTCGTCAGAAGTGCCACCCAAGTTGATTGTAACTATGTCAGTTATCGCACTGCCTGGGTGACAAAGCCATATAAGATGACCAAACACAAAAGAAAGAAATTAAGGGTATGTGCATGTATGAAGTAACATAACAAGTATTTTCTTTAAAGAAAAGATGTTCTGTTTTTTAGTAACATCCATCTTTACTTCTTATGCCATGCCTTTATTCATTCCATTATCAGTATGCAGTGACATCTGCAATTCACTTTGTTTCTGTATGACAAATATCATTGTCTTACTAATAGAAATTACCAAACCACAAATGAAAGTCTATTATTTTCTCCTTTATACTCAATACACAACTCTCACCAAAAGAGGCATTATCATATTCTAAAGCACTAAAAAAGAAGGAACCCTCTGCCCCAGTTTTTTAGTATTAATTAGCCTTGCTTATTCTTGGCCGAGACCTCAACAAAACAAATTCAAACTGGTTAGCACAAACATCTAATTAATATTAGTACTTGGACTGGGACATTGTTTCAAAGGCAGAATTTTGAAGAATATGTACACATGCAAGTGACAGAGGAGTTGACATGTCTTGCAAACAAAAGAAATCTCCAGAAAACCAATCTTCAGCTTATAAAGTGAAGACAGTATTTAGATGTGGCTTCTTTTATATCACTGGTTTAAGAACACTATCACCTACACTGAAAGAAGGGGAAGTGAAATTGTATTTGAAGTAGACATTTCCTTTGTTTCTATCTTAGAAATAAACAAGTGACAGCCTATGGGCATACTTAGTGTACCTGTCTGCACCTATGTACTAAATTCAGTATTCTTTCTTTAAATTTTCTACTGTTTGAAAGAGTTGAATTGCAACTTCCAGTTCCCCATGAAAGAGAAATTACTAAATTTGCTTTTCGTATTGAGGAGTCCAATAACCAATACCACATAAAATTTTACAGGTCTCTATATAAAGGAACCTTATCCAACATGGTACTTGAAATTCACCTGTAGAACATTCTGTTTATGAGTATATTTTAGATGATCCATAAGCCTCCACTTGCTTGTCTTCAATTTGTTTAAATTGTTACATAAATACTTTTAAATCAAAAGATCTTGTAGCTGATAATTACAGTTATTCCCACTTTAAAGACAGAAAGGTATATACAATATAATTATTTTCCCTAGAGATGATGGATGTAGGATCTGTCACAGTTCAGTGCTCTCTCATACAGTACATTAAGAGAAATGGGGCAGAAGGGCACTTAAAGGTTAGACTTCACTAAAGACTAAATAATTTTTTAAAAATCAGCTTAGCTGCCCTTACCTTAAATTCATTCTTGTCCTGCAGGTCTGAAGTAAATAGCCTTAACTTCCTATCAGAAGCCGCAGTGCAAAACCTACACTCAACAGACAAAGAAAAGCTCTTCAGTCAATTAACACTGCAATAGTTGACTTTTTATCAGTTTCCCTTCAGTTTAAACCTGCAAAGTGACATGCAAAGGGAAATTCAGATTTTGAAAAAATCCAAAAGCTTCTATCTTAATTTTTCTGCTTTGGCAACAAGCAGAGTTATAATTGGAACTTATCTATAAAATAGTGTGTATCGAGTGCCAAGAATATTTTCATGGAAAGAAACACAAAATATTTTACAAAGCTAAATCTGAATCAACTGTGAATTACCTGAAATATCTCTCATAACTGCCATGGATACTTCCCTTGGAAGAAGTTAAGTGGCAGAGCATGAAAAAGAACCCTCATTATCAGTGTTTTAAAATACTGAAACATAAATTCATAAACCAATTTCTAACACATTTTAAACAAAAGACTGTACAAAAATGCAGCAGTAAGCAACCACCATAATTTTGAAGAGGCTTACAAACTTGAGAACATTTTAATTCTTAAGGGCATATTTAATAGTTAACTGTCTTTCTAGATTTACACCTCAATGGGTCTCACAAATAGCATCTGACCTACTCCTAAACACAGCCCATACTATGCAGACCCTTACAAATAGCTTTATAAAGCAGGCCATTACAATAGTCTCATCCCTGGTAAAGTTCTTAAAATAATTCCTTCTTCGCAGATGTACAAAGAAAGAACTCACTACATTTTAGGTCCATTAAAATAATGAATAAGGAAAAAAAATATTTACTGCTAGTTGACTGGGGGACAGGGCAAGGGGGACAAGAAGTAGAACAAAAAAAAAACAAAAAAAGAATTACTCTAAGAATGAAAATGTTGTTCTACTGAAGTGTTCAGAGATTTCGTCAGTGATTTCTAAAGAGTTAGATTTCACCCATAAGCTTTAAACTTAGTCCAATATTAAGGAATTGGGGAAAACAGATAACAGACAAGGATTCATTGTACTCGTTTATCATAATATCCTTATCTGGATATTATCATAAATACCTTATCTGGGGAGGTAAAGCATCAAGTCTAGTTTCTGGACTCCATGCTATGGCATCAACTCGGATTCCATGATGAAACGTTCTCAGTGTCTTATATTGCATGCATTCCACTTCTGCATCCTCCTCCTATAGAAATATTGTAGTTAGCTAATCCTGAACAATGTCTTGATGACTTCTAAAAATTGAGATTGATATGAATATGATATGAACTGATACAATTTTGAAGGGCTTTCAAAATTACATGTGTCTGAGATCTTTTTAGATTGTAACACCCTCAAAGTGAAAATCTGGAACATAAAGAAAGTATTAACTTGAAATATGTAAGTACTTAAAAATACATGAAATTATTGCAGTCTCAAGCCAGAGGCCAATGCAGAGCACAAAAATGAGAACGGAGCTACAAAGATGCTGAGCCCATTCTTTGCACAAATAATATCTTCACAGATACAACTAAAGCCACTTATCACAGCGTGGTAAGTACACACTGCAATGAGAAGAAACAATGGGAACAAAAGCAAGCACGTCATTTAAGCTATCTTCTCTCCAAGTTGTTTTTGCACTATGGAAAAATGCTAGCACTTCCGGAACAACATTCTTCAAACAGCAGGAGCTAGAAAGGTACCTTCTGGCATCTAACATGACCAAAATTACTAACTTGTCTATCCTTCCTGCTGGTGAGCGCACTGGATGGTGAGAAAGGTGAAACAAGAGTTGGGGTTGTGGATTCAGTCTATCAGTTGACCTCTAAAAAAAAACCTTAAAAAGTTTTCAAAACATCTAATGGAGCACCTCAAAGGATATTTCTACAAAATTTTCTCTATGTCACGATTCGCCTTTAAGGTGAAGAACCTCTCTGTATGCCCTCTGCATAACGTAGAGGCTAGGGAGAACCTAGCTGAGGAAGCATGAAATTATCCAGAGTTTTTCAATGCTTCTTGAAGCAAGGAGCAAGAATAGCATTTTCTTCCCCTACTTTGAAATATTCAATCACTCCACATCTGGAAGGAAAGGGAGGATATGAAAATTATAGAAAAACTACCTTGTACGAGTCGTTGTCAAAATTTTTAATTAGTTTCTTTTCAAGGCTTACACCAGAAACAAGATAGAGGGCAATACAGATGACAAGAGGTGTTTGTAGTTAGCACTAGGTGCTTTTCAGAAAGTTTCCAACAGTAAGACTTTGGGGAATAATAATAATAAAAAGACCAGTTATGCTGTTATTCATATTAGATAAAGTACAAAAATAATACTGTATAACAGAGAAGTGACTTGAAGAAAAAATGCTTAAAAATAGATTCCAAAGTTGTCTCCTATTGATTTTCAAGCATCTAGGCAAAAAAAACCCTAATTGAAGAAATCTTATACACTATAAAAATATACAGTACACAGCATTTTACATTTTAAAAACTATCATAATATGATGACTCTAAATAATTTCAAGGTAAGAAAACATATTTTACTGTTTCTAACAGTCTGTGAGAGAGATTCAATAAAAACCATTGGGAAAGCAAAAAAAAAAAAAGGTAATTATTTCTACAGTCCTTCCTTAAAAGAAATATCTATAAAATTAACACAGACACTTTAGTTGTAAAGTTGAAAGTAGCTGTAATCTTTCCTTTTTCGCAGGCCAGCTGAAAGGTTTGGAAAATAATTTAATCTAAATAGCAAGCGTACATAGAACAAAAATATAACTGTGCACAAAAGGAGCCAATTACCCTGTGATGATAAAGAACAGCATACAGCAAATATTAAGTCACATATTTCCAAAGTTGCACACTTAAGTTCTCAGATAGCAGTCACCAACATTAGCAAGAGATGCTAAAATGGGATTACTCTTCCAGTAGAGCACTCCTGTTTTCTTTGCAGTCTATTCAAGGAGTGCAGTGATAGGACAAGAGGTAATGGCTTTAAACTGAAAGAGAGTAGGTTTAGATTAGATATTAGGAAGAAATTCTTTACACTGAGGGTGGTGAGACACTGGAACAGGTTGCCCTGAGAAGTTGGGGATGCCCCCTCCCTGGAAGTGTTCAAGACCAGGTTGGATGGGGCTTTGAGCAACCTGATCTAGTGGAAGATGTCCCTGGCCATGGCAGGGGGGTCGGACTAGATGACCTTTAAGGTCCCTTCCAACCCAAACCATTCTATGATTCCATGATTCTATTCAAAAGGAACTTTATACCAGAAGGATGGTAATTTACACCAGCGTGTATTTTATATATATACTTATATATATACGTATTTTCTTGAAAAACAAATATCCCAGACTTACTAATGTAATAAATCAGTAAAACTCTCCCCTGATTACATGAGGAGGGGAGGAAACAAGAAAGCGACCAGGGTCTTTGTGCAGTAGAGGTGCTGGCAAAGTAAGTTTCAGGAAGCAACTAATAAAATCAACAATAACACAAACTAACCTGAAATCTGCACGTCCCAACAACTACGTAATTATTGCCACCATATGCAATGAGGGAACATGCATCTCCGCTATCAAATGGATTGAATTTTACCACGTGCACATAATCTTCACAATCCACAGTGTAAGCAGTGTTTCTAGTAGAATCTTGCTTCATTTTCAGTGGACTAAGTCAAGGTATCACGGAACTGATGTCTTCTCCAGGATGGAAATCTACATTCCTACACAGAAAGTTTTAAAAAGCATGCATTACTCATTTGCATGAAGAAAAAATCTAAAAGGTATTTGTGACACAACAAATCAAAATTTCCTGTAACATCATAGTTAAGAACACAAAAGCTGCACTTAAGCTCATTATTTTTAGATGTAGCATGTAGTTTCATCAATCAAAAGATTAACTAACCTAACTGACATACATTCAAAACTGTCTCTACAGACCTCAGCAATAACTGCAGATTTTGTGCTACTGTTGGCAACCCAACACCAAGACAAGAAATTAAGTAACTGCACACACCAGAAGAGACACATACAGAATTTTTACATTTTCAACCAAATGACAAGAAATGATAAATTACTACCTTCAAATTCTCTTTACTTGTGTACCTCTTTAAAGACTGTATGTGTCTAACTAAAAGCAGAGTTAATCAATGCTGCAAAACTGTAAATGAGAATACCGTCATGCATAATATTTAAACATGGTTCCATGACTTAAGCCACCCCAACTGCAGACAGAGCACCTATACCTCTGTGTACCAAAGAACTTGTGCTTTACTGTATTCAACCAGTTTTCAAGAAAATCAGGCTCCTGTGCTAAAACACAAGAGGCCGAGATACACAACTGATTTCAGAATCACTCCTTTTAGTCCCAGTACAGATTTGACACTAGTTTAAGCCTTTTTGGGAAATCAGACCTTTAATTACACACTATGGGGAACAGCTTTAAATCTCAGACCTTTGACAGATTTTGCTGTGTTAACGATCTGAAGGTCTCTGCATCCAAGACTGGAATATTTTGCTTGGGAGCCACCCAGGTTTGACACGGGCATCACTGAGATGCAGAGAGGCTCTCCATAGTTGCAATGTTTATTTATTAATTAATACGACAAACCACCATATTAATATGAATACTTTAGCCATATAACTTGTATAGCTATGCTCCTAAGGCCAAATGCAAATTTTAACCCTATCCGTAGTGTTCTTCCCTTAAGGCTTCCCACAAACACAGGCCACCAGACTGGCTTTAAGTGAAAATACCAAGGACGCTATTAGCTTCATTCCTTTGGGAAACACAATTCGGGCAACTGAGCCGTGTGGGTGCCCGTTACCTCCTCTGCCTCCTCCTTTAACCTCCCACTCCCTCCTTTTCCTTCAGGGCCCAGCTGCTACTCCCGAGCGAGGCTGCCAGAGACCGTGCCGGTCCCACAGCGCTACCGCTCCTCAGGCAAGGGCGAGGGCCCGGGCTGGTCCGCACAGCGGCTAGGCCGGCCCGGCTCCTGGGTCTGACCGGGCGAAGCTCCGAGTTCCCCCTCACCCCGGGAGGGGACACCCCCCCCTACCCCCGCCTCACACGCACCTCTGCGGCCCCAAATCACCCACCGGCACCGCCTCTCCCGCCAACAGCCAGCAGCACCTCCCACCCCAGGCGCAGCAACCCTGTGCTTCCGGGTCAACGGCTCCCACTCTCTAATTGGGCAGCTACGGAGGATTTAAATTTAAACCGCCGGTGAGAGCAGTTACGCGTTCTAACTGCCTCGCTGCGTGAGCGGCTCTATCCTCCCGGTCACGCAGGTAGCTCCGCTGGAACAGCAGGAGCGCTTCAGCCGGTCTGCGGGTGGGGTGTAAAGGTTGTGCTCTTCCTCCGGGAGAGGCGGGGGTGCCGCGGCTTCGCGTTGTACCTGGGGCGGGGGAGCTGCGCAAGGCTGGACCGAGGTGCGGGGGGGCCCTGAGGAGGCCACAGCCGGGAGTTTTCAGCTAAGGGAGCGGGGCGGCGGCGGTGGTAATGTCAGCTCTTGGGGTTTAGGATTTGGGGCCTGTTTCGCAGGCTTTTTGGCTTGCTCGGGCTGGGCGCTTGCTCCGAGTGGCAGGTCTTGTCCCTTGGAAATCTCTCAGAGGGGGGGAGAGAGAGAAACGCCTCCGGAGAGATTTTTGTCTGCCCCACACTGACTCGTACCTGCCCACCTGTTTCATCCTCTATGGCCTGCATGTTTCGTTCATGTCAATGTAAGGTAATAAAGCAGGCTGTACTCTTCAGACATTTTGGGGAGTAAGTAATTGCAGTTGCTGTTACAGTCTTGCTTGCTACCTGATGTCTGCAGTTTTCCCTGTCCCTCTCCCATGCCTCATCATTTTTCTGGATCGTACCAATCACCAAAAAAACCGCTGTGGAGTGTGCCTTAGCTAGGTGAAATAAAGGGAAAGGTTGGGTTTGTGTTCTGAAAGTAAAGGTATGGGTATTGCTCCTGTACTGTCACTGCAGTGTTAGGGAACTGTGTTTCAGGAAAGAACAAGTTTAAAGAAGGCAAATTTTTTGGAGTCTCGTGTACCTGTGTCTTGACAAATGCAAGAAAGTGGAAAAAGACCAAAGCAGTGAAGTAGTCAAGTTCAAAACTGATACTGAAACTCATTGCCAAAGGAAATAGGGGAGATAATGACTTATGGAATGAAAAAAAGAAATAAGACAAAAGCAGGTATATAGGTAACAAAAGCATTTAGAGATATCTTTGTTAGTAAGTCTTAGAAATCTTATTTCCAGGTTTAAAACATTCTGATAGATGCTGATCTGAATGTATAGTGAATGCAGATAGTGCAGAAGACATGCTGGGACATTCAGACTGGCTGCTTTCAGAGACAAAAGGCTGTCATAATTGTGATAATGTTTATTCTTTTATGTTGACCTAATGTACAAGGAAAGTAAAGGGTCTTCATGAAGACACGTCATACATAAGCACTTTTAACCCCTTATCTTCATAGTTGCTCTGCCATAGTGAGGCGAGCCTCACTAGACTTTTGGTTTAGTGGGAAGAATTTATTCTAGGAACTTGATCTGCAAGAAGATACAACAGGATTTGCACAGCTTATTGGAAGGTGAAGATGTGCATAGGCCTCTTGCATATTATATTAATTTTTATTTCTCTTAATTATTTCTGTTTTCTTCTCTAGACAATGATTGCTTTCCAGCAAAAAATTTTAAACTTGATCAAGTGTTTCAGAAGACAATGGCCTTTATTTTCAAACTCTGAAAGGACTACTGTATGTGGAGCAGACCGCATGCTGATGGCATTACAACTGTCAATAGCTGAAGTCAATAAACAGGTTGGCATTCTTTCAGTACATTCTTGGTACTTAGCATGTCTCAAACTTTGTTCGCTTACTGGACTTTTTGCTTGCGCACCTACTTGAAATGGCAGTTTTTGTCACTTCGTTGTTGTTTTAACTGAGGGTCAGATGCAGCAAGGCACTAAAACTAATATGGTTTAACACACTGTTGAATCAGGGCTTAGGAAAAGAACCACAAGACAGATGGGAGAATGGAAGTGTTTTAAGTGTATGTCTGAGTTCTAAACTTTAATATTAAATACTAGTGTATTTTTGCTGATCATGTAACTTCTGTTTATTTCCATCAAATGTTTCTTCTGTGCTGTCAATCAGAGTGGGAGAACTATGGCATTTGGGATGCATCTTTTTTCTGAGTATTCCGAAAATGCTTTGGAATGACCTGAGAAGAACATGAGTATAAAACTGATTTGGTATAGGCTGCATGAGTTGTGCTTGCAGCAGTCCATTCTTAAATGCTGTTTTTCCTGAGGCTCATCAGATGAAGACCTATACCTATAAGTTGTGAGTGTGCACCCAGTACCAGTAGGAAATATATGGCCTTCTTTGCATATGTACGAGAAGTGTCTGTCAAATGATGAACAGGAGATGTAACCCTGAAGTGTCTCCGTAAGAAGCACTGGAGCTTGTCACAGCTGGAAGTTTGGGCATTAGCAATCATCTGAAACATACCAAAAACTGTTGCAACATACAGTCAGGCCTTTGCATGTGTCTCATTTAATGAGAACAATTGCAATAGTTACTTTGATAATCTAAAGATATCTTTTTAGGTCAATAACCTTATTTATTGATGAAAACAAATTACCATTGTTGGAAGACTTACCCAAATGTTGCATAGTAAATTAAACACATAGTACAAATCTTTAGTTTTTAAAAAAAAAGAAAAATAAACACAACGCAAACAACAAAACCAACCCCTGCAAACCAACAAAAAACCCCAAACAAACAGAAAACCTGCTTCAGTTTGTACCCTCCTAGTTACAACGTATTATTTTAAAAATTACCACTTGTACTGGAAGAAGCTTATATGTTGGAAGAAATATTTCCAGAACCACTCTTTAGCCTAACTGAACTCATCACCAGAAAAAGCTTTGTAGTCCAAAATGTGCAGAATGGGGGTGTCTTTTGTTGAAACATTAAGTATAAAACTAGTCAATTCATCCCCACTGCAATACCCCTAACAGCAGAAATATTAGAATCCCAAGATTCTGCATTTGTACCTCATAGAATGTAATATATTCCAGCCAGGATCCCGATGTCCTCACAATACCTCTGTAGGTAAAACTACAAAATTATTGTGCACCAAAATGAACTCGTGGAGAACTGATAAAGGGCAATAATGCAAAACTATCTGTGGAGGCAATCACTTTGTCATGTTTGTTGTGATTCTCAAGGGAGAAATACAAACATTTTTCCAAAGCCAACTCTGGGAACTAAAATGTGTTATTCTGTTGGATGTCAGATATTACAGACATGATAAAGATGATATTTTTATGGTTCATTGCTACTTCTTTCCTAACAGCTTACAATAAGCTCTTTCCTTCCCCTGGAGGTAACTAGTTTATTCCACTTTCTTCTTTTTTCTCCTCCAGCAAAGATTACTCCCCTCTAAAAGTATCTGTTCTTTCACAGATGATCTAACAAAAATTAAAGCAATTATTTTCAACTCATTTCATTTTGAAATATACTGCTTTTACTTCAAATCTGAAGAAAGACCGAGTGCTCAAAACCTAATTTGTTTTTTCTAATTATACCAGTTGGTCTAATAAGACAAATTAGCAGTATGTGTAAACCTTGTCTTGCATATGTGGATTAAAACTATTTAACATTTGCATGTGCTGTCTCTGAAATTCAATTTCTTCAGTTAAATGTCCATTTTGATGTTTTTAGTGTTAGAGTAAAATATGGCTGTTTTATTTTTTTTTTTTGGCACTGAAACTTCAAACTAAGATGCAGAGTATTACAGCTGTACACATGTCCCTTGTTAGGTCTCTGATTTAAGTACAATAATTTTGTATTGTAAATATAACACCTATAGAATAGAAGTCTATTATGATAAAGTCAATTACTGCAAGAAGAATAACTGTACTGACAGGCTATTGACTGACTGGATTGAAAAAACAAACAAACAAACAAACAACCTACCACAAACAACAAAAAACTATTCTCTTTCTTTAGCAGCCTGGACAATTTTAATGGATTTGGTGTTTTAACTGTTATCTGTATCTGCAGTAGAAATGAAAAATAACAAAGCTTTTTGGAGAACTCCAGAAAAGTTTAAAAGTCTCATAATTTATTAGTCTTAAATTTCACCAAGAATAAGGGTAGCAAACAGTGTGATAAACATTGATGAAATAGCAGGGATGAAAGGAAAAAAAAATCTATGCTTTGAATTCTGTGAAAATACTTTGTCTTGTAGCACAGTTGTAGTCATATGGCATAAAGACAAGTGGCACGTGGTCTGTGGTGAAAGTTAATACCTTTTACCTAGACTGATTAGTATAGGTCTAAAATCTAGGAAAACTTTCGAGAAGAACCACCTTTCTTAAGGTTTGAAATAGGAATAACAATTTTTAAGTTGAAGTTCTGTTGAGGGTAATTGCTTTAAGTTGACTATGTTTGCATCTGAGGGTTAGGAGGGGTAGGAGATAGGTTATTAGGACAAATAATCACTTGTCATTTTCAGACCATGGCAGTTCTAGCTAGTAGTGGGGGAAACTGAGACATCATAAATTTAAATTCACAGACTTGTCTGAAATGTTTTGTAAATCTCTATTCTAGCCCTAGGACTGTGAGACTGGAAGAAAAAGTGCTTCATTGTTGATTTTAGAAATACATTTTCCCTTTAGAAATGTGTGTTTGTCTCTTTCTGATTCTGGATGAAATCAGGTTTGGTGTATGGTTAGTTCTACCCTGTGCTTCCATGAGTGCATCTTGTACACTGTCTGAAGAATATTATGTTCTGTTCAGTATGCTGTATTTCTTGAAAGGTTTTCCAAATCATCCTGTTTCCATGCTGGCAAATAAAGAAAAACACAAAGTTGTTTTACAGCGTTACTCCCTTAAACTGTTGTGTCTGTCTCCCTTTTGGTAATGAGAGATTCCTACCAACTTTGTAGCAATTTTATGTAATATGTTGCTTGTAACATATTGTAATGATGCTACCAAGAGACATTGTCTTGGCTGTTCTTCAGTATGATTCATTTTTCACTGAATCACAGAAGGGTTGAGGTTGGAAGGGACCTCTGGAGGTCATCTTGTCCAACCTCCCTCCTCAAGGAGGGCCACCTAGTGGCAGTTGCCCAGGATCATGTCCAGATGGCTTTCAAATGTCTCCAAGGATGGAGACTCCCTAACCTCCCTGAGCAACCTGTGCCAGTGCTCAATCATCCTCACAGTGAAAAAGCATTTCCTGGTGTTCTGAGGGAGCCTCCTGTGTTTCTTTCAGTTTGTGCCCATTCCCTCTGGTCCTGCCGCTGGGCACCTTACAAAAGAGCCTGGCTCCATCCTCTTTGCACCCTCCCTTCAGATATTTATATACATTGATGAGATCCTCCCTGAGCATTCTCTTCTCCAGCCTAAACAGCCCCAGCTCTCTCAGCCTTTCCTCATATGTGAGATGCTCCTGTCCCTTAATCATCTTTGTGGATGATTCACTGGACTTTGCTGGACTCTCTCCAGTATGTCAGTGTGTCTCCCTTGTATTGAGGAGCCCAGAACTGGACACAGTACTCAGATGTGGTCTCACCAGCGCTCAGTAGTCTTCTCTATAAGGGACAGGCTCTTTTTTTAGAAAAAAATGTTGAAGTAGATGAATATTTAATTGGATTTTTTAAAAGCAAATGATATATTGAGACTGTTCTACTGTCTTTCCCATACCCTGTGTAAACAAATCATAAGTGGTTAAATTATTGTTTCTTGTATTTTTGTGTTGCTGAACAGCTGGAGTGGCTTTAACTGTGTTAAAACTGTTGCTACTTAAATCTTGAGGCATCCTCCCTAGCTTATCAATAGGACTTTCTCTTCTTCTCCCTCCCACCCCCCTTCTCTATAGTATTACAGGTTTCTGTTTGGAGGGGTGGAAAGGGAAGCAAGAATGTAGCGTGGGGGTTTCTTGGTTGTTTTTTTTTCTTTTTAACCAAAAGTGTGCTAAAATTTCTATCTTGTTTTTATTACCACTATAGCTGATAGAGTTGACTTTAGAAAGTAATAGTTTGTTGCTTGGATGAGTACGGTTTTTACTTTGTCTGTTTCAGAGTTGCAAGTTGCAAGTCCTATTGTTGCAAGTACTAACTGTTCTACTGACCCATACATACTGTAGCTCTCTGGTCTGCCTTAAACAGAGCATACCTCTGTTCTCTTTGACCCTGGTACTTTTCCCCTTGACACCACCCTCCCCTCCCCCCCGCCCCCAAGATGTTCAGTCCCAAACAATTACCTATGCAAGGTATACTGGCGTTTCTCTCAGCTTGGTATATTGGCCTGTAACTTCACTGGCTTTGCTTCTATCAGATTGCAATATAACAACTATCAGATGCTTATATCTATACACTTGTGCTTATATGAACCAGTTTCTAAATCTATGCATGGCACTATCAACATCCACTGGAATGGGAAATTTATTAAAAATGCTGCTTTATACTACTTTAATGTGTTTTACGTACCACAGTTTGGGAACTTCTCTCTTGTATGAGAGCACACACAAGCAATGAAGACCCAGTAGGACCAGAGGTGACAAGACTGCAGATTGCACAACTCGAGGGCAATGCCAGACAGCAATACTGCAGTCTAGGAGTATGCCTGAAAATAATAGAACTAGAGACAACACCTGGGTGATGGTTAAGCACAGCAGTCTTGGAACCATATTCCAAAAATGGTTAGTGACTATTTGTTTGGGGAAGGCAGGAGAGAACATGATATTGCTGAAATACACATCACTTTCTGTTTTTTAAAATGATTTTTTGTCAAAATAGAAGTTGCTTTGCTATGCAGTTAGCGCTAGAAAGCTTGTAATACCTACAAAATACTAAAAAATGGTGTCTTTAGGCATGAAATGTTGCTACTGGATTTCAGACATTCTAAAATAAGAGTGCAAGGAAACTTAACATACTGCACTACCAGGAAGTGAAGATGCTTTACAATACTTTATTGTTTCTATGCCTATGAAACACAATACTTGCCATGTCTGTCATGGAATGAAGTGTGGAACTTTTTGAACTTCCTTAAGCTATTAGCCAGTTGGCATATGCTTACTGCAAAACACCACATTTTTTTAATTAATTTTAAAACCAGAGACTCTTGACAAATTGACTGTATAAGTAATAGAATACAGTCACAGTGAGCACCTGATCATGAAGGTTAATATCTGGAGTGCAATTTTATTTGCATTTAAAATATTTTTGCAACACTAATATAAACTTTGCTAATCTCTGCAGGTCCTTGGTCTGGTGAGGAAAGGTTTTGATTTATTAGATACCATATTGAAGTTGTACTTTAACTTGGTATGTCTGGAAGATTTTGTTTCAAAACAAAGTGAGAAAACAACATTTTTTTTTTTCTCCAACCTATGACTGTTTTGACCTCTTTAAATTGGGTTATAATATGATTATAAGTTTAATTTTTTGAGGGGCTGAAATGGAAAACAAGTGCTTTTCAGAAAACATATGCTATTTTAATATTCTGGTAATTTGTGGAATAGCATGCAAGTTCATAGTGCTGAATTATTTGTAACCCATGCACAAATTAGAAGGCAAAAAAGTGCTCTGAAAGTAATATGCTGGAGCACTCTTTTCATTTTCACTCCTAGTTCTTTGTCTAGGCAATATCAAAGTAGTTGACTTTCAGGACTTTGGAATGGTATATTTAACCAGGTCTATTGGGAAAGTTGTGCTAAGTATGCTAGAGCCCTAAGGAAGGACCTTTTGGGCTGGAACAACTTAAATTATTAGAATTGCTCTTGACCTGTTTTTGTATTTAGTTTGGCATTCAGTTGCTAATGGTGTTTGTAGGTAATTATTTTATCCAGATTAAAGTTGCTTAATGTGAAAATGTCATGAAATAAAATAAAATCTTTGCACTAGATGGGAGTTATCTGCCATTACTGACATAGCAAATGACCATTGCACTCAGTCGCAGGGCATTTATACCGTGTTACATAATTAATTACATGACCCTATAATGCTTGCTTTTTTTTGCTGTCATATACTGGGCAATGCTTTAGATACCAGTAGTATGAACTCTGTTTCTTTGGTGAAAATTGAAAAATTTGCTACAGTTGCAAAATTACTTGTGTGTATTCTGAGGTCTAATTCAAATAGAAGGACCTCATCTGAAAAAGTTTAACAGCATGAAGTGGGGACTGGTACATAGACCAAAGAGCAGAGTGTGGACGAAAATGAGGAGTCTAGTTGTGAAAGAGGAGGGGATAAGAGCAAGTAGCAAGGAAGTCACAGATTTCGGGGGAAAGAGGAGATGGTGGTGGGGAAGTTGGTATCGGGAGGATGTAGAGTATGGAAAGGTGTGCAGTAAACGTGGCTATGAGAAAACAGAGATTGTGATGGACATTGGATAAGACACCAAGATTTGGAAGCAAAGTGAAAACAGGCACAGAATTTAATGAGGTACGGGTGTGTAGGGAGATTAGCAACTCCTAGCTAGAATTTTGGAAAGGCAGAGAACAATACAGGAGTGAAAGTCCAGGGTTGGTGGTCAAGAGATGAAAAACAGGTTAACAAGTCATTAGTGAATAAAGGACCAAATTCTGAATTAGAGAGGCCAGAAATATGTGTGTAATCCTGCATCCCAAACCCTGTGTTTTGTCTGTTACCTTTAGCTCAATCTAATTAGTAGCAGAATTCTCTGCTACTATGTATTTTTGCTTATATAAGCAGCATCTTAGTGCAATTCTTTCTTTGCAGGCATAGCTTGGCTTACAGGGATTGAAATTGATTTTCTGGCTTCCTCAGTGTTGCAGCCTTTAACCATTGACAACACACTCATCTCCGTTATTGGCAGCCACAAGAGACAGGCTTAGATTTCTTGCAGTTCCTTGTACTCCCACACTGAACCGCAAAACTTAATTAAACTGTCTGATGATCAGGGAGCTGATTTCTACTCCCCCCCCCCCCCCCCCAACTGTGAATCACTTGGTTTAAAAAACAGTGCTTTACTGAAAGTGAAAAAGACAATGTCAGGGTTTAAAAAAATAGGATTATATATTGTACCTAATTATTTCTTTCTTAGGGTGCAGCAGTAACTGCTCTTTCCTCTAGCTTCTTACTGATACAACTGGATGGTAGCTGGCTTGCATCCTACCTCCTTCAGTAACACATCACTTGGTTTGTGACTCAAACAACAGGGCTTTGTCACTTACTCGGCTTGTTTTTAAATTTCTCTGAATTCCACCTCCACTATCTGTTCCTATCTGCTGTGACACCTTCACCTTTTTTTTTTGTCATTTGTGCTCTGCTGCCATACTTGTAGCCTCCAACCAGGCCAGGTTTGCTAACAACTTTGGTTCTTTAGTTACTTCTGCTTCATAAATGAGATTACATGTAGCATTATGGACTACATACAGTCTCTCTCATTCTTAGTCTCTTCGGTTCTCCCATGTAGAGATAACTTTTTAAGAAAAGTTTATGCCCTTTTTTCCTTTTGGTTTAGAACGGTACAACAAAACTGCAAGCTTATTGCTTTACAGTTAAGTGTTCACTCTTCTAAGAAGTGCTTAGGCATGATTACTTAATACACCCCTACATATAAATGCAGTAATAGTAGATGTCCCCACTTTGATGTAAATCCTTTGAAAAAAATATGATAAACTAATATGTAAATTAAACATGATTTTAGTAATTTCTGTTGATATATTTTCTGCTTCTGTCCACCAAAGTTCAACAGAGCACTCCTCTCAAGAGCTGGAAAGAAGAAAGGGACTTCTAACTGATACAAGTGTCTTAAGTTACTTTGTGATAAATTTGAATTTTCTTTTTCACCTAGAATAGGAAAATGCTCTTCAGTTGCTAATAAAATGCTGTTATTTTGCTACCCATGTATTTGTTGTCATTTACCCACTTTATCTACTCTTTTAAATTAACTTTCTGTTAATGTCTGTTAATTCTGCTAATTTTCTGATAAGCTGTAATTCTTTTTTCCTATTTGGAGGTTGGGGAGAAGGCAGAGGGGCACATGGAATGTAATCTAATATTTTTGACAGGGAGAGTGGGCCAGAAGCTGGGTATAAGATTGTAGCCTATCCTGTATAGTTAATGTTAGTTATGGTACTAGTAACAGATAGGTGTGTATTGCTTTAATGTATGTTAGATCTATGTATCAGTGTTATGCTAAAGTATAACTGTAGTAACACAGGAAAAAAAGCTTTTTTTTTTTTTTTTTTTTTGACATGGCATATGTTTTCCCAGATTAATGCTTGAAGCAAGGTAATAGAGTTCTTTGGATGCCTTTGTTGATGTAAATGCTTGTAATGCATGTAAATGTTACTGCCTTTGGGATGTAAATGCTTGCCATGCAGAAAACTATTTCTGCAAATAAATAACTTTATGTAAGTAGTAGTTCTGCAAAAGTCAGTATGTCTCTTCTTATGAGTAAAGTTCAATATACATACCTGCTATTTTAAAGATCAGGAGCAAATACTGCATATAACAAAACTCAAATGTAAAGGCGAAGCACTGGAAGAACTTCAACTATAAGTAAGACTTTGTTTATTATAAACGTAAATATTTAATTATAATAGTTTTTTTAAAAAACATATACGCAGCTTGTTTTAAAGTTATTTTTAAAGCTATGCTGAATACAAACCATAATATTTTTGCTTTTTTCTGTTCTGTTAGCACCATGGAGATTTTACAGTATCACTTAGTGATGTGTTGGAAGCTTGGAAATATTTGTTACATGACAAACTGGGATTATTGCATGAAAACATGAAAGAACCTGAAAATTATGCTGACTTAAAAAAAGCCTATCATGCCTTCTTGGCAAGAAGCAATATGTTAGATCTAATAGATATATGTCAGAAGTGCTATGGTCTTGGACTTGTATCTGAAGATGAAAGCATAGCCCCTGTAAGTATTTTGTTTGTTTGATCTCTGATATTGTTTTGACATCTTTTCATTCCAGTTATGGATTTATGACACTTCTAAATATACACAGGAGCTCTGAATTATTCACAAGTTACTTTGCTCTTCTATTGGGGAAGCAGATGAGTTTAAATTACTACATCTTTTAAAGAAATCTTAAATTCACTCAAAAATTATTTCTTTCTGCTGTCCTGCTGGATGGGTGGGTCCCACAGCTCTTCAGTGAGTATATCACTCTGTCAGAAATGGAACTGAAAAATGAACTGTAGAGATTTGATAAGACTAGAATAAAGCTTAGTGGTCAACATGTGTCATGGAGTTTTGGTTGTATGTTGATATGCAATCAAAATATTTTTAATGGTTATTTTAAAAATACCATGCTCTTAAAAGCAAAAAATTCCCTATGCTACATGTAGTCCCATGTTAGATTTTTCCAGAAACCAGAAGAGATTCCACTTCAGCCACTCAGTCAGCAGCTCTGTTGTGGTTTATTGCAGCTCAGATGTTCTTATGACACTGCATGTGAGGCTATGCTCTAGGCTAAAGAATTAGTTCTAGTGTGTATTCCACTCTTAGGCTATGAAAGTCTATGAAAAATGAATTTGATTAATCTCTGTGTTATTGGATAAAATATATGTGTAAGTAGCAATTAAGATAAGTTTGAAACACAAGCATTCCACATGATTTTATTTGATTCTGTGCTCTCTCGAGCATGGAAAGGTCAGAAGACAAAGGATATTGATACTGAAAAAACTAATGAATGTTGGATTTAGATACACATGCTTCTAGCTTGTAATGAAAATTAGAGAGGAGTTAATTGTCTGCTTTTACTGCCCACTGTCAGCATAGCAGACTTAAACAAATTACTGTTTAGTTTATCTTCTGAATTTGATGTATATTTAATTAGATGGTCATTTTAATGAGGGAACCTGTATCATTAACTGAACATTAATTGAACTGAGGTATATTATGAACATACCATGAATTACTAGCTATAGCATAATTAAAACTGCTTACCTTCCAGCCCTAGTAAGAAGGAAAAGCTTTCTCCATGAAAAAGTGGTCAAATATTGGAACAGTTGCCCAGAGAGGGTGTGGAATCTCATCTTTAGAGATATTAAAAACTTGGCTCAGTATGTCACTGGGCAACCTGGTCAAACTCGTCCTGCTTCAAGCATGGGTTTGTACTAGATAATCTCTATAGGTGCCTTTTAACCTAAGTTATTGTATGATTCTATGACAAGTATGCTTGTAACCAGCTTGCTTACTTCCTTAAAGGTTTGGAGAACCTACACTCAAACACTCATGTGATTATTAGGCACAAAAGAGATTATAAGGAGAAATGAAGTTCAGGAAGGGCATGGAAACTGCAGTGGTTTGGTTTTTTTGTGTGGTTTTTTTTTTTTAATTTTTTTTTCTTCCTGTTTTCATAGGGAAGGTAGAGAACTTGGGTGGGTTAATGAGCTCTTCCTAAACATGGTATAACATGTTAAATGTTCTCCAAAATATAAGCAGCTACTTTTAGTGCAAGTGTATTACATAACTGTTTGAGATATCTTTTCTAAGTTAATGTGAATCTTGCACCTCATTTCTCTACTGAAACAGTTGTACTTTTAGAGACTAAAACCAAAAGTAGGTTGTAAGGGCTGCATTAACCTCAAAACACAAGCAAACTGGCAGAGACACAGTTTCACCAGGTTTTAATACTACTTTTGCTTTCTAGTCATCTTCATATTTAAGTTTATTCTAATCTTTTTATTAAAGGTTCAGCTGTTGGAATTTATGTCTGGTGTAATGAATGTACAAGAAAATAATGATTCTGTTCTTTCTATTCCTTCTACACCAGTCAACAGACAGGGCCAGGAGAATGTGAAGGTAAAAATTATTTCTGTCTCTTTTGTAATGTCCTGTATATATTGAAAAGATGAAATATAACATAGTTTCCTTTTCCAATTATTGGTATTAAAATGTTGCTGGCTTAACAAACCAAAGCATGTGTATTTAAACTCTGTGTCACTTGAGTATATTGTAGGTGTGTGCATGGGGCCAAGTGCAGAAATTTATATTCTGGAGGACAGCCCTCTTATGGCAGGCATTTGATGTAGACTTAATCTGCCTTGAAACACCAGGGAATAAATTTTCTACAAGTACACCATCACTCAGACATTGTCTTGACTAAGAGTTAAATGATTTGCCCAATGCTGCAAAGCAAAGTGGTAGGTGAAGTAAACTTCTTCAATTTCATTTTATTAGCTCGTACTCCCTTACATACGGAAGAAATCTGAATAGTCACTGTAGTGATAGCTGTAGGAAAGCAAACAAGGTTTGTCTGTCCCAGTAGAAGACTTGAGGACTTTCTGGGAATACTGGATTCTTTCCTTTTACCCTTTCAACCCCTAAAACAAGAATCTCAGAGTACTATATAACAATGCTTGAAGTGCTGGAGCTTTAGTAATTTCCAAACTTGCTTTTCTCATAAGTGGCAATTTCAATTCAGTATTTTGTTACAACTCAAAATATTTCTTAACAAGAAAATATTTTCTGAACTAAGGTTCTCCCTTAGATAGCACTTTTACCACTAACATAATGGCTTTCTTGCTGCTCTGACTTGTGTAGTAAAAATATTCCTTGCTCTTTTTTCCTTCTCTTAAATCTATCTTTTCAGACTGTCACACATACATGTTTGGTTTTTTTACTGCCTACATTTTTGTTGTATACATCCTGTTGAATAAGAAGAATAAGAATTCCATAGCAAATATAGGTTTTCTCATTATCTTTCCTTTTGTTAATGGCCTTTTTTGGTCTTTGTTTTCTTTACTTGCAACAAAACTGTAAATTCTTCAGTCCTGTTGTTCTTACAGGGTGCAGAACAGTGCTCCAATATAAGCAATTACAATGTTAAGTTTTGGTTATGTGGGTGGAGCTGGGTCACAATTCATGTCAAAACTCAATCAGTGGAGTTTCTGTGATTGAAATCCTCAGGGAGCTAAGGGAAAAATTACTGAATCTGGTGCAGAGCTGGTGAGTTGTTTAAAATCTTAGCCTATTTGAAGTTAATGACAAATCCTTATGTCGTTTAATAGCGCTAGTATTTTGCCTTGGGATAGAAAAGGAATCTGTGAAGAGGTTTCTAAGTAGAAATTAATAGCTAGAGATCCAACCCTCAAATATTTTGTGAATATTCAAGTACAGTGTATGTAATATTAACATATTAATCATGCTTGCTTTTGTTAATACTTCCAGAATCCCCATACATAAAGTAGCATTTTGAAATTATGCAAGGTGAAATTCTTACTCTTCCAAAAATTATATCAGTACATATCTAATTAGCTTTAAAAAAAGAAAAAAAAAAAAAAAGAGAACATAATTTAGCAGTGGGATGACCAGTTTGTGTGATGCTTTCTTATACAGGTGACAATCCTGGCAAAGAAGTGTGTTTGCTCATATTTAAGCCTGTTGGTGAATTCTAAGGATGATCTGGCATTGGCTCATGTTCTAAATGTTCCTGACAGAGGACTTGGTAGAGAAGCCTTCACTAACCTAAAACATGCCTCACAGAAGAGAAAAATGTCAGTTTTCCTGGTATGTGTGTCAAATGAAACTTGCTGTAGATCAGAGGCAATGAAATAGATCTATAAACATAAAATGTTGCTTTAATCTCATATGCAAGACTGACATTTGCAAGCCAAGTCAAATACCACCGTAAACATGGTTTCTAGGTTAAAAAGACACAACAGAGATTCTATCTGAAAAAATGGGTGTTTGCTTGGTCATGAGATCTAAAGACGCACAGAGAAATAATTGCGTGCATGTGTACCTCTATAGCTCTAAAGTGTGATGTAAAAACAGGCATCGAGACTGTTCATCCCAAACACTGACTGAGATCCTGAAAAAGTTTACTATCTTAAACATGAATATAAGATATGCTTTTCATTATTGCTTTTAAAATTTTGAAATCTTCATAAATAGTGTGAAGTGAGGTCATGAGTATGCATATCAAAGAAAAAAGACAAAGGAAGAAAAGATGGCATTAGACTAGATGTCGCTGCTTACCAAATGCCTCTAAAAGCAATGAGGTTGGGTTAAATAAATATCACAAAGCAGTATTAACATTAACAAAACCAAGCCACTAACAATGCACTACAATGCATTTCAGCGCTGTGAGTAAGTATTTTGGTTAAATAGTAAACCAGCATTTTTCTGTGTGTTTGTTAAACTTGAGACATCTGGAACCTAAAGTATTTCTGTGTACAAATTGCTTTTCTTAGAGCAACCTGGTGACAAAACCCTGCCTTTGACATGTACACTAGAACAGAGGCTGAAATTTGAAAGGCCAGTATTGCATTTTTTTTTCAGTTTGACCCAGAATTTAGGGAGGGTAATGCTTTCCAGTCATTTGCAGCTTGATTAGTCTTGAAATACTCTTCAAGATGTGATTAGTATGGGGCATTCCTGCTCATTTTATTCTCAAGGCACAGAGCTGGAAAAAAAACCCCTTGAGACAGTGGTATGCTCTTTTCTCAATGCCCTTGTATAGGGATATAAAAAGTTACAGCATCAATGTGCAGTGCTCACAGAGGCTTGTTGCTAAAGAATCTAGTTTGGTATGTGAGGTGCATTTGTACTTACAGTAGTTATAGTCAGCACAGAGCCATCTCAAAAATAGTTGGAATAAGATGAGTAAGAATTCTTTCTCCAAAGAACCACTGTAGTCCCTCATATTCAAAATAATCAAATTTTGCATGCACAGTGGCCTCAGTGCAGACAAGAGCAGACCAAGGAAAAACAGTATGGGTATGTAACAGTCGCTGAAGCAGCTGCATTCTCAGATTTTTATGGTTGAATAAATATGGAAAATTTGTGAAATCTCAGTTCCAGGATTAATTATTTTAGCTCCTAATGCTCTGTTAACATTGTATAAAAAAAGTATGTGTTTGGACTGGATTTATTACCTCTTCCTCACAGTTGCCAGAGGGGAAACTTCTCTACCGTGTAAAGAAGTCTTCTTTTCTGGCATCTGTGTCTTGTAGAAATCTTGCAAAGCCAGAATATTTTCCATTGGGAAGGCAAGGTCCTATGAACTGTACTTGATCCACAGGAAATCTTTAGCACAAAGGCAGGAATACTGGCAGGTTTACTTTCTTTGCTAGAGTAATTCCAGTTGTACTCTTTCCAGTCTTAAGAGCTTTATGTTTTAGCTGTATAGTCTGAAATTAAAATTTATATGCAGAATTAATATTACTGCATCTGTGTCAAGCGTATTGGATTGTTATCTTTACTTTCACCTTTCTGGAGAACTGCTGAGCTTTTTATTCTGACTGTTCCCTTAAAGTTTGAGGGGTTGTCCTCTAAGGCGTACTGCTTTTGGGACATCTCTTGTTTTCAGTGTCTTTATAGCATATAAAAATACATGGAAACTTTCAGAATTGGGTACCTGTGATGATAGAAGTCTTAACTGTCATAATTTCTCAGAACCTTTGAGTATACATTATTTTTATTTGCACCTCTAAAAATAAATATACTACTGAAGTCAACTTTTACATGCTTATGTTAAAATTGTTCTTGGGTCATAGACAGCTCTCTGAGTAGAAGAGTAGTTCTTGTGAGGTCAGCACAAGCATTTAAACAGCAGCAGCAACAACAAAAAAATTCTATACCCTGTGTTAATAAAGTTTTTTCTAAGCTGCCAAAAGGCCAATGTAAATATCAAATTAGCTGGGTCATTTTTGCTTTGGCTTGTGGGTTTTTTTTTATACTGCTGCACTATTTAAGCATTGATCTTGCAAATATTTATGGTGAGATGTACAAAGCTTGCCATTAAGAGGTATTCTATTGATTTCAGTTAAAATTATTTCTGCTATCAACCAGCTGTTATACACGGTTTGCAAATCTGTAGGAGAGGCTCACTTCAACGTGCATACATGTCGCATAGGTCTAAAGTTTCGTATTTCTGAATATTTCTCCAAATAGATGGCAATATCTTTTATCCGAACCGTAGAACTTGGAGGAAGAGGCTGTGCATCTTCATTATTTGATCCATTAAGAGTCCATGTAAAGGGGCTTTCAGACTTTGTTAATTTTATTGACAAGCTGCAAGAAATTGTTGGTGAAATCTTAAATCCAAGGTAATAGAATTTCTGTTATATTTTTGTCTTGTTGAGCTCCTTTTTTTTTTTCTTGTGCATGTGTCTCGAGGAGGGGAAACAAAAGAAAACCTAATCATTTACTTATTAAATAATTCAGAGTAAATGTTTACAACTTAAACCTTATTAGAAGATATAAATATTTGAAAAACAATTGGGATAAGCTTACAGATTTTTGAGGTTATTCTTTGTATTAAATTTTTATCAAATTAATGTATGTATGGCTATTTGATTAGTTCCCTAGTTGTAAATGAACTTCCAAAGATTTCAATATTGTGGGTCTGGTAAGTACATGAACTGATATGTGCTTTACTTTGTCTCGCTCATTAATTACTTCCTTTTTGTCATTTCATTGTATATACCCTTATATAAAGGAGTCTTTATTGCTGCTGACAAATGATGACATTGGTTATTTAGCCTTTCTTTTCTCTTCTCTTCTCTTCTCTTTAACTACATAAGTGAGGCATAAGAATTATTTCTTAGGAAGGCTCTGGTGAAGTCACTGATTTTAAATGTTGTTGAAGACCTGAAGTTAGTCTTTTGGGCAGGCTTATAAATGTGAGATTAATTAGAGAGAAGTGTAAGTGTAACGCAGGAATTTGAATTGGTAAGTGCTGGCATTAGTACAGAGAGAAGAGCAATTTTCTTAAGCATTATAGAAGTTAGTAATTTTTTTCACTTATAATCAGTAATTTTTCTATACAAAACTTTAGCAAATCAGACGTAATAGTCCTGTCCTTGATACTAAAGAATCTTTTTTTTAGGTGGAATTGAGTCTAATCCACACAGTTGAAAACAATGTTATAAGCAAACCATAAGCATTATTTAAATTACTGTTCAGATTGCATTGAAGCTGGAAGTGGGAAGTATTTCTGAAGCTGTTTCGTAATTCTTGTTTTACTTTTTAATTCTGCTTCTTTGTTCTTTCTTTTCAACATCCTGGGTACCAGAGACATGCTGTCTGTGGTGATTAAAGAAAAATTTTGACTCAACATCTAATGTGTGCTTTTTTCTTTATTTTAATCATACCTGGCACTGTACATTGATAAAAATGAGAAATGGAAAAACATTTATGTGCATGAACTTACTTTTTAGGGTGGAAAGACCACTTTTTCAGGTATGTACAGTTCATCAAAGTGTAACATAAAATGCTACATCTTGTTAATTGCCCTTCTGTTTAAGGCATGTGAGAAAAATCAGAGTGGGATAGTTGCTGGGATTTACCAGTTTCTAACTGGGAGAATTCTCTAGAGCTTGGAAGTTCTTTTCAGTATTCAGCTATTTATTCTGTTGCTTTCTCTGCTGTACCTGCTGTCTCATTTATTCTCAGATATATATCTCATTGACGTCAGATTCTGGTGTGTTCATTAGATTGCATGTACATGTAGGTGATGTTGGTTGTTATTACTGACCAAGAATGGAAGCTAGCTGTACTGTGGTGTTTCTAGAATCTCTTGTACTTTATATGGGCTTTATAACCTCCTGATGTAAAATACTACTATTGTTTTTATATATGTATCTATATAGCAGCTAGTGCTTATAGAAATATACCAATTGGTTGTCTTTGAAAGAATCTTCATTAGTATGCTGAAGTGCTCAAATATTATAGGACTAGTATACAGCTTAGAAACTGTAAGGGTCACAACATTGGTGAACAAAAAGATATTTTTCTTAAGTGTTTGGTAAGTCATATGAGCAAGGACTGTCTGTATGCCCTGCCTGTGATGTGACAGTTGTTATGAATTCCAGAAGATGTAGTTTTACCCAAGAAATTTCTCTAGTTCTGTTACTGCTGCAATCTAAAGAACAGAGGAAAAAAAGCAACAGTGCAGCAAAAGTTTCAGTTGCTTAGGCTTTACAAGCCTGCTGAGAAATCCAAAAGCAAACTGGACAACCTATCTGCAGTATTGCTCTTTCTCTGATGTAGAGATTAGCCAAGGTGCAAAACCCAGGTCTCAGTATTTGCTATGCCACAAGAAAAATGCAGTATTTTTGGTTGTTTACTTAATGATTAGAAGTCTGTTATTTCAGTTTCATCTTGTTACAGTGGAGATCTTATGAAACTTGAACTTGCATAAAATACAAAGTAGCTAAATAAATGCAGGGTCATTGTGGAACACATGTTGAAAAGAGGCTTTCTTCGTCTGCCTGAGTCGAGTTCCTTTGCTCTGGAAACCTGGAAACCGAACTGAAGATGTTGGACAGTGATGGGATGTCCTTAAGAGTATTTTGAACATAGTAGGAGATACAGTGCAACCAAGTATCTGCTACCTATGGAGAATAACAAAAATGTGTTTCTCATCCCCAAGTCATTTGGCTAAGAAAGTGAACAGTAGATGAGATGAGGGAAGGGAAAGCTGTCAACCAGAGTGGAAATTTAATGAAATGATGATGATTTGATTCAAATATGGCACAAAGTGTAAGCAGACCTGGTAGCAGGAGAAATGGAAAGATATAATGAACTTTGGTAGTTTCAAGGTGTATTCACTGAGCAGAATGGACATTCTTACAAACCTCTGGAATTCTGAAATAGTTCAACTTTGCCTCTCCTCATTCTCCAGATGTCTAAGAAATCACTAATCTTTCAAGAATCAGTAGCATGAACATTCCTTAAAGTTTGGGGATGCTGTGAAACTTGTAACCCTAAAACTATTTATGGATTCTGTACATGCAAGACTTGGACAATATTTATGCAGTAAATAGAGAGCTTGGATGTTCTACTTTTTGTGCCTGTTTCTTGACAAGATACGTAGCAATGTTGTCTTTGTCAGTGAAGTGGATTATTATCATACACCTGAGGATCTGGAAACTCTTTTCTGTTGGTATAAATGAAGAAGTGCAGTACTAATCCATATATATACACACACACATACTTTAAAAATCCCCACTGCTTTTGTAGAGTAGCAAAGTTGGTAGATGGGCAGTAGATTTTCTTCTTGAATCGGGCCCTGACTTCGCTGTAAGCACTGACCGCTAGGTGACACTATTGCACAGCTCACATTAGTAGTTTAAATCTGAAGTTAGCTGTATTGTTTCATTCAACACGTTTGAGCGAGTGTGATGCTTTGGAGTGGGTTTTCATTTCAAGTCCGTGAGCAGTCTTCTACAGTCTGTTGTAGAAGTTATGCAGCTTGACTTGATCATGCACGTGGATTAGTGCATTGAGCTTCCCCTTGACAGGGAAAATGCTGTTTCTTATGTGTTGTCTTTATGAAGCTGTGATTGCGTCTGGAGATGCAGTAGTATTTTGGGAGAGAAAGCATATGAGACTTTATCTGGTCTTGTGCTGAATGTTTGAGTTAATTGGATAGTATTCACGCAGCCCTGGGGTTTTGTGTTCTGAAGTTGCTGGAAAGTTGTGCAAGTGTGTGCAAAACATTGTCTATAGGGCTTCTTAAACTTAGATCATAGAATAGAATGATCATAGAATGATCTGGATGAGGGGATTGAGTGCAACCTCAGTAAGTTTGCAGATGACACCAAACTGGGCGGGAGTGTTGATCTGCTCGAGGGTAGGAAGGCTCTGCAGATGGATCTGGACAGGCTGGATCGATGGGCCGAGGTCAATTGTATGAGGTTTAACAAGGCCAAGTGCCAGGTCCTGCACTTGGGTCACAACAACCCCATGCAACGCTACAGGCTTGGGGAAGAGTGGCTGGAAAGCTGCCCAGTGGAAAAGGACCTGGGGGTGCTGGTTGACAGCCGCCTGAATATGAGCCAGCAGTGTGCCCAGGTGGCCAAGAAAGCCAACAGCATCCTGGCTTGTATCAGGAATAGTGTGGCCAGCAGGACTAGGGAAGTGATCGTGCCCCTGTACTCGGCACCTCGAATACTGTGTTCAGTTTTGGGCCCCTCAGTACAAGAGAGACATTGAGGTGCTGGAGCGTGTCCAGAGAAGGGCAACGAAGCTGGTGAAGGGTCTGGAGCACAAGTCTGATGAGGAGCAGCTGAGGGAACTGGGATTGTTTAGTCTGGAGAAAAGGAGGCTGAGGGGAGACCTTATTGCTCTCGACAACTACCTGAAAGGAGGTTGTAGTGAGGTGGGGGTCAGTCTCTTCTCCCAAGTAACGAGTGATAGGAGAAGAGGAAATGGCCTCAAGTTGCGCCATGGAAGGTTTAGATTGGATATTAGGAAATTTTACTTCACTGAAAGGGTTGTCCAGCATTGGAACAGGCTGCCCAGGGAAGTGGTTGAGTCGCCATCCCTGGAGGTATTTAAAAGACATTTGGATGAGGTGCTTAGGGACATGGTGTAGTGGTGGTCTTGGTAGTGTTAGGTTTATGGTTGTACTTGATGATCTTAAAGGTCTTTTCCAACCTATATGATTCTTCGAATAATTCAGGTTGGAAGGAACATCAGAAAGTTTTTGGTCCAACATCCTGCTCAAAGCAGGATCAATTATGGGGTCAGCCTAGGTTAATCAGGGCTTGATCCAGTCAAGCTTCATGCTGTTTCTATCCTCAGAGGTTTTCAGTCTCCCTCTTGGCAACCTGTTCCACTGCTTGAGTGTCCTCAGGGTGAAAAGTGTTTTTCCTTATATCAAGTTGGGACCTCTCTTGTTTCAATTTATGCCTATTGTCTCTTTTCGTTCCACTAACTGCCAGCATGAGGAGCCTGGCTCCATCTTCTTGGTGACCTTCTTGTGGGTATTGGAAAGCTGTTAGGAGATCCCCCTGAAGCCTTCTCTTCTGCGGACTGAACAAGCTGTTCCCTTAGCTGCTTCTTACAGGGCATGTCTCCCTGACCATCTTGGCAGCCCTCTGCTGAACTTGCTCCAGTTTATCAGTGTCTTTCCTGGACTGGGGGCCCCAAAACTGGATGCAGTATTCTAAATTTGGTCCAACGAGTGCTGATTAGAGAGGGATAATCACATTCCTCAGACTACTGGCTACGCTACTGTTGATGCAGCCAAGGATACTGTTGGCCTTCTTTGCTGCCAAGGCACACTCCTGGCTCACGGTTAGCTTGCTGAACATGCATGAAGACTCCCAGGTTGTTTTACATAGAGCTGCTCCCCAGCCTGTATCATTGTAAAGGGTTATCCCTTTCCAAGGCTTTGCATGTCCTGTTGAATTTCATATGGTTCCTGTCAGCCCATTCCTCCCATCTGTTCAGGCATCTCTGCATGGCAGCTCTGCCCTCAAGCATACTGACCGTTCCATCCAATTTGGTGTCATCTGCAAACTTGATGAGCATGTATTTTTATCACTGAGTGATAAAAGAAAAGATTTAAAGATTTTATTTAAAAGAAAAAAAAAAGGTTCCAGGATAGTCCCCTGTGGTACTCCATTTGTTACTGGACTCCAGATACAGTACAACATGTTTACTACCTTCTGAGCCTGATCATCCAACCAGTTTTTAACTCATCTAGTTGTCCATCCATCCAGACTGTAACAACCAAACTTGTATGTTGAGAGTATTTTCTGACAGTGTTGAAAGCCTTGCTACAATCAAGGTAAATGGTATCCACCATTCTCCCCTGGTCTGCAAAGCCAATCATTTTATTATAGGAGGCAATCAGATTGGCCAGGCATAATTTACACTTGATAAATCCATACTTACAGTTACCAGCTACCACCTAATCCTTCACATGCCCAGAAATGTTTTCTCAGAGGACTGTTTACATTATTCTCTCAGGGAACAAAGTGAGGCTGATGAACCTGTGGTTCCCCAAACTGTCCTTTTGGTCTTTTTTGCAAACATTTGCTTTTTTCCATTTGTTAGGAACCTCTCCTGAATGTTATCCCACAAGTGTGAGGTTGTTTACCTGGTGTGTGAGATGTCAGTATACACACAGGGCAGAGGTATTTTATTTCATGTCTGCACAGAGATGGTTGCTAGGTGGTAGCTCCACAAAGCTAGCACAAAGTTTGGTCATGCAGGTACAGTATTTATACGGTCTAGTTATATATATGCATAAGTAATTACATAAAGCAGTTTTCCATTGGTCTACATTTCTCTTATTTCAACTTAAAGCTACAATGCTACTTTAATATTCTGCACATGCTCAAAGGTGAGGGGTCTCTGCTTGGGCTGGGGTCTCCAGCTCAAGGGGTGTGACTTTTAGTTTTATAATGAGGATAGTTTACGTGAGGGTGCTTCTTATCACACTTCTACTAGTTGTTTCAGATGGTTCCCAAAACATCTTAATTAGCTTACGTATTTCTCCAGGATGTGCTTCTCTCCCAAGGACAGTAATTCTTGTTTAGACATTCCAATCTGAGTCCCCCTTATCAACTTTACCTAAGTCCTGGCCTTCCACCAGCTCCTGTTATATTACATGATCACCATGACTTTTCAAAGGTGGTATAGAGTGACCTTACAAGGACATCAGCCAGTTCTATTAGTGCTCTTGGATGCAGCATTTGGTTCTATGGACTTATATGGGCTCAGTTCTGTCAAGTAAACCCTGACTTGATCCTTATCCACTGCTGGCAGTTCTCTGAAAACTTTCTCTAATCAGAGGCCTGGGAGACCATGTTGATGAAGACTGAGGCAAAGAAGGCATGGAGTACCTCAGTTTTATCTGTGTCCACTGTTGCAAAATCTGCTGCCTTTCAGCAAAGGTCCCTCATTTTCTTTGTTCAGCCTTTTAATACAAAAGCAGCAGGTGAAGCTACTTTAACGTTCCTTGCAAGTCTCAACTTCAGCTGAACTTTGGCTTTCCTGACAACATCCCTAAATGCCCGAGCAGTGTTTCTAGATTATTTCTTTGTAACCCATCCCTTTTTCACCATCCTGTGTAAAGCCTTTTTACATTGAAGCTCTGTCAGCAGTTCACTGTTTAGCCAAGCTGGTCTACGGATATTTCTACATGTTTTCCTGAGTATTGTGATGGACTATTCTTGTGCTTGTAATATGCTGTCATTAATAACATGTCAGCTATCCTGAGCACCTTTGCCTTTTAGGACTTTCTCACATGGGATTCCATGTACCAGTCCACTGAATAAGCTGAAATCTGCTCTCCTAAAGTCAGTCTATACTCTGCTACTTACTTTCTTTCCTCGCTCCCCTAGGATCTTGAAGTCCACCACTTCATGATTGCTACAGCCGAGGCTGCCATTGAGATTCCACCCCCCCCATCCCTGGCCAATTCTTCCTTGTTAGTGAATTGCAGACCCAGCTGTCTGTAACTCCATGTGTCACCCATCCAGTATCCCTGACACCCTCTAGAAATCTTGACTGCTTGCATCCCATTGTGATGCTCTTCCAGCAGATGTTGGGGTGGTGGTGGTAAAGTGCCCTGTAAGAACCAGGGTCTGTGATACAGAGCCTGCTGAGAGTTGCTTTAAGAATACTTTGCCCATTTCCTGATGTGTGTTGGGTTGTCTATAACAAACTCTGACCCTGCTTCACAAGCTCTCTATGAGCCTCTTGTCTGTCCAATAGAAGAGCTCCTCCATACCTCTGTGCTGCTCCTGCATATAGAGGGCACTCCCCCACCTTGTCTTCCTGAAGAGCTTGTTGCATTCATCCTTTGCAGCACTCCAGCTGTCAGGCTGTCCCACCATGTCTTGCTTATTCCAATGAAGTTGTAGTTCTGTACCCATGAGGAGCTTATATTCCTTCTAACTTGTTTTGTTGTGTTTTACTGGATAAATGTCTTTACACTGTTTTAGAGTATTTGCAATGTGCTGTTTCTCAGTAAAATACTGAGAACTTAGACACTCTAACCTTAGTTTCTCAACTCAGCGTCATTGAAATGAAGAATATTTTGGCATTTAAATATTTGCAGTGAAAGTTACTGATTGTATAGAATGACCCAAATTAAGACTGTATTACCATTCTACCATATTAACAAACATTGTGCTTGTGACTTAATTAAAAATGTTCTTACATTTTGAAGAAATAGAAAAATATCAGAAAGGCTTATGTAAGAAAATAATTATTTTATAAGAAAAAAAATTAGGTTTAAACCAGACTCTTAAAAAAATTTTCCCTGAAAATGCTTGCCACTTCAAAGACTACCATGCTTTAACATAATTTTGGAGTAAATTATCTGCTTTACCTACACATTTAACTTTATAATGGAAATACTGATATACTTTAATCTGATTGTCATAATTTAAATTTAATGTTGAGAATGTTTAAAAATATATTTAGAAGTAAATAATTTTTTAAATAAACCTAATTGTGGTTTAAATTGGATTTGCAAGAAAATAGAAAACTTTAGTTGAGAAAGCTGATCTTTTGAAGTAAGTCTGACTTAAGACATCACAGGTGAAGTGTGGTATCTTAAGTGTTCCAATTGTACAATACTGCATTTAATTAAATTGTGATTTTTGTAATTTGCTGTCCCTTTCCTTAACTTCCTAATTTAGGCTGGTGCTGGAGAATACACTGACTGTTATGTCCTAGATATTGAAATTCAAGTATAGTCCCTTAATTAAAAAGAAGACATGGAGGCTGTGGTTCTATGGCACTTTGATATCAGTGCTGGATTGAAAAGTCTTACCCTTATGCCATCATGCAGATACCAAAATACTAGTTCATCTGTTTCCATGGCCTCCCTTTAATTCAGATTTGAGAAGCAGTCTGGCAGCTCCCTGCCCATAATTCCAATCCTGATAACTTTCAGTAAATTTCAGGAAATTGATTATGTCTAGAGGGAACTATCAAGTTGGATATGTTATGGTGGAACAATGAAACTGTAGCATGGAATGCGTATGGCTGCTCATCAAGAATCTTATTCTGGGAAGAATACTTGTTTAGTTTTATAGTAGCTTCGTCACCGGACTTGAGGAGCATTGCTTGATATGGAGGATATCCAAAATTAATCTTGGTGAGAGCAAACACTGACAGAACAACAACTTTGGTTTTTGCAGTAAGTTATTGGGAAGGTACCAGATCTTTTAGATGGTGGCACTTCCTGAGGAAGGGTCACTCTGTTTCTTCCACCAAGCTAAAAGATAGACATTTTTGGCAATGCAGCAAAAGTGGCAGGAGCAACATGGAAGAATACTTAGCAACAGGATTCTATTTTTCTGTGCTTTTATTGTGGATCTAATAAACTGCACAACTCTGAAGGGCCTAAGGTAGGGTCTTCACCTAATATTTAGTTCTGTATAGTTTAAAAAATTAGAGTAATAATGCATGCATCCGTTGTTTGAGATGGAACTTTTGAGTACTATGAGTGTTTTGATATAGTTAGTTTTTTCTTTTACAGATATATTTAAAATCTAGGTAAGCTCACTGATACAATTTTATTGTTGAAATTTTGTAATCTAAATTAACATGAACTACTAATTTTTAAAAATGCATATAACATAATTAGAAAAAACATTGGGTTTGCTTTAAAGACACAGTTACTGCTCTGTTAAAAGCATTTGTATTTTGTATTGTTTCTCAGATAAATTTTGTCCCACTCTTCTACCCAGGTAGGTGAAGCTCTAGTTGACATCCTGCTTCTTTGTGTTTGAGAATAGAATTAGATCACTACTCTCTTCATATAGTTCTAAATTCAAAAATTGGATAACTGTTCAGTTCTTATCGAGTTTTAAAACAGCTTCCTAAATCCATAACAAAGAAAAAGGCTGTGATCCCCTCCCACCCTATGATCACTAGGTATTTGTAATGTGTTTTAAGACATATGTTTCCACTACATAAGTTACATAGCTGTATATTTGTCATCTATTTTTTACCTTGGTTGGAGAAGTTAAAATGAATGAATAAAAATGTTGACTTTAGGATAACAGAATTTTGATATATTCTCTTCTGTTCTTGGAATAGGCTTGAGGAGTCTGTTCTGTTTTTTATCAGGTTTTGAATATTGTCCATATCCTCAACTCTTTTTTTTTTTTTTTTTTCCTTCTGTATGCTACTTTAGTCTTTTCCACAAAAGATGCATTTCCAGAAAATAAATAGAAGCGCTTCTGCATCATATTAACTTTGCACACTAAGGCCCCAGTTCTGTAAGAAGAGCTCTTGCTGATTTCATTTAGATTTTAGGTAAGCAGAGGAGCTTCTTTATGTGGTAATCTCAGTATGAACAAAATAGACAAGGCATGCAATTACTTTCTTATAAATGAGTTACATCAACATAAGAAAAGATGGTTTGATACGGAAAATGAGATAGAAATAGATAGGACTGGTACACAGATGATGGGGTTCAAGCAGGCACAAGATCTGAGAATATTTTTAGTAGAAGCAACAAGTGACAGAAGATATGATTTATACAATGCCTAGTTAACAGGTAGAGTTTTACATTGTGCTATTACTTTAAACTCCCTTTAGAAGCACTGATGTGAATAAGGCATTTTTAGCATGTGATTCATTTTATCTTCGTGTAGACATCTGTTTTTCTTTGGCTACGAGACAGGTGAGATGAATCCCACCTGAACTGTCTACTCCTCTTTTAGTGCTGGTTCATGCTGAAGATGATAAGCCATTCCTTCTGTCAGTTGATCTAAAATGTTTGGGAACTTGTTAATTTAAAAAAAAAATAACTGAACATTATCTGTAAAACTAAACACTTAGAGGCTGCCAGTGAAGTCTTAGTTCAGTCATCTGAGATGCATGCATTAACATAATCTTTAATTGTGCTATCACATGCTTTCCCCTCACCCACTCACCTGGCAGTCCTGGCTTTTGTGGATAGGAAACAAGAGTGTAAATTGAGACTGTGTAATGGAAGATGGTAGTGTTTTTTGGACCCTTTCCAGTTGGCTGAAGCAAATGAAGAATAGTGCAGGCCATGAAAGAAGTGAAAGGGTGCTTGGTTCTAGGTCTCTTCTCCTATGGACTTACTATGGAATACTAGATAGACATGCTGATGGTCACATTTGGACTTTGCTGAGTCCACTTAGTGGAAGATCACCACTGTACTGTTGGATCCAGGCTTTTGTGTCTGAACGTTCCCTGCTGGACGGGGGAAGGTGGATATTTCTAAAGGGTTGATTCTTTTAGCATTTATAATTACTCTGATGGATTTTCTTTGGTTATCTCTATCATAGGTAAAGATAGAAGTGGATTTTCTAGTTGAGGTTTCTTTCAGTTCATACCTTTTGAACAAAGAAGAATTGTTACATATGACTCTGAACAGAAGATCATTTTATTAGCATTTACAAAAAATTGCTATTTTACATCTGTCATAGTGGTAACTGACAGATGTTTACTGCTAACTGGATTTGATAAGGGTCCTCCTTCAATATGATTTAAAAGACCATGGATGCAAGACTGAAGCACTTTAACCTAGAATACTTCATGTCAGCAGCCTATGATCTGAATGAAACATCAGAGAAAGCTTGCTAGCAGTCACCCTGCCTAGGCCTAGAAAGGAACAAGGTCTCTCCAGTTCTCTGTTGCCTTAGACAAATGGCATTGCTTTGTTTAATGTATCAAGTTCATTCTTGAATTCAGTTAAGTTTCTTGCTCCTCTTTCAGAATTAAGAACTAAAATTCTTAACTTTTGCTGCTGTAAAAATTATCTGAAGACAGATAACTTTGCCCATGTAATTCCATATTGAAGGTTTTGCTGCCCTTCTAGCTGTTAGGAACTGCAAAGTGGATAATAGTTTTCAACCTTACTCTGTTCATATAAACATTATTTTTTCTAGTGCAATGCCAGATATTTTAAAGTTCATTTAAGCTCAACTGATTTTCCAGATAATATAAACCTATAAAAGAGTTATATCAGAGCAATCTGGCATAGGGTCTCCTTTTTGTCAAAAACAAAAAACAAAAAAACCCCAACAAAACAAAAACCCACAAACAAACATAAGTTGCTCAGGTAACTTATTTGATTGCTTTAAACAGAACTATTATATTTATTGTTGAATTAATTTATAGTTTCATCTTCAAGATGGTTATTTGTTAAGTTGTTTTTTGATCCAGTGAATTGTCTTTTCTGGGAAAGGGATGATACTCTCTACCACAGAAGGCACTCTATAAACATGGACAGAGACCTAGCCATCTCCATTTGTGCTCTAGATGGCATATACAAAGAGATTAAAAGAATGCCTCTCCTACTGAGACTGGCTTGACCGTACTTTTTGAAACTGCTAGACATAGTTAGAGCTTTCTGTAGAAAGCTTTGAAATATTCATGAAATAGCACAAATGAGGTGTATTCAACATTTTATAAATAAATTCAAGACTAATAAAACAAATCTCACAACATAACTGATTTTGTTATATCATATCCTGGGGTAAAATGGCATAAGCTATGGCACAGTGTTTCAATACTAATCCACACATGTTAGATCAGCATTTTATGTCTTGGTTTATATAAATTCTAGTTGAAGTATGAATAAACTTTTCCTTTTCTTTGCTCCAGTTAGTACTGTGTATATCTGATGGGGGACTGGAACTCTTTCCTGGAAAAGAAGAAGGAATATGGGGAGAAAAAGAGATTAAATGAACTTTACTTCTAATAGCAAATAGCCTTAGTTGGCATTGGGTAGAAGAGGCAAAAAAATAAAAACTGATAAAAACATTTTCTATGTTTGTGTGTTTGTGGTTGTTTTTTTTTTTTTTTTTTTTTTCCGTCAGTGAAAACTACAAGGTAGTCAAGTTACATACAGAGCATAGCATTTAAATTAAGGGCATGATTATCTTAATTAACTGACGCCCAGTGCTATCTGTATAATAATACTTTTTCTTCCAACATACATACATTTACATGTATGTAAAATGTGTGGAAATTATAATGATGTAGATAAGCTCAAGATATCTGTAGACAGAAAGGACTGAACCTGGCTTTCAAAGACAGCTTCAGTCAATCCCTTCACCTGCCTGTTTGTCGTGTAGTTCTAGGTTCAGTGCAGTATTTATGAAACAGATACTACTCATTTAATACAATGGTTTTGTCATTTAAGGGTATTATTTTGGAAAGTGTCAGTTTAGGGCTGAGGGAAATAAAGCATTTTGGCAAGAAGCATCAGGAGACTTGGCTACAGTTCCTGTATGCATCTCTGAGACAGAACTTTTCTTCAGCAGTGCTCTCTTCTTACCTCTTGACAACTTGCACTGGATGATTTTTTTTTTCCCTTGAACTTTTCATTCTCTTGTGGTTAGACTGAATTGTGGTTTTTGGAGCAGAGGTACACCAGCATATTTTTTCCTTTTTTTTTTTTTTTTTTTTTTAACTATCTTTTCTAAGATCTGGATGGTTCTTGACCTGTGTGCAGAGAGACTTCATATGGTGACTTTTCTTTTGGCTAAGTGCATACATTGTGCTTAAATTTCTGCAAAGCACAAGTTTTTCTGTTTAAAAAAGTCTGCAAATCTAATGTGAATTGAATAATCTTTAATCTGTGAAAGTTAAAGCTGAGAATTGTGTGGAACTATTTGGTTTTGACCTGGAAAAAAGCCAAAAAAAAGTTTCAAGTTAACTTCAGGTTTTCTAAGTTATTTACGGGAGTCTTGTTCAGCCAGAATAAGCCAAACCAGCAAGGTCTCTGGCCCAGTTCCCTCCATGTATTTTAACAGGAAACAATATAAACAAACTAGTTTTCCTCTTACTTGATTCCTATTCTTACCTAGCTCTGCCCACTTACTTTATATTTTATGTGAATGTAGACATGCAGAGTTTCATTTGATGGAGGTTCTCCCAACTAGAATTCTAAAATTCATCTTCAGAATTTAATGTCTACAAAATATACCTTTCTTTCAATTTGCAAGGTATCCTTTTAGGGTATGTAGGCAGAAGGATGGAAGAAGCCAGTAAGCATGGAGGAAGTTGAAAAATTTGGTCATCATCTCACACTTGGCTATGTCATGTAGAGTAATAAAGCCCTTGCCATTGCTTTGGGTTTTTTTGGCAGAGCTGTGATTTGCAGCATCATAGATGTATCTAAAAATTCTACTGTAGGTGCCAATAGCAGCTCAAGAGTTCAGGGTGTGTGAATAAATACGGAGTCGTTTTGTACAGTCCATGGTATAGTTAAATCAAAGCTATTGGTGTCTGAGCTAGATAGACTGATGTTAGGTTACACTCAACATGCTGCATTTCTGCTTTGATTTGGACTATAAACCTAACTCTTGGGGGAAAAAAAATTTAAAACTTCAGTAATTCTGCTGTTAAAGGCAAGATTTAACAGTCTACCCTTTTTTTAGGGTTGGCCATCCTATCCAATTATTACATGTTGCAGGAAGGTGGCTAATGTTTCCTAAAGTCTGGAAAAAGAAACAGTAGGAAAGGGAAGATGGATTATTGCAATAGATCATGAAGCAGATTGACTGCAAAGGAAAAATTCTTAGAGCAGGAGTTCAGAATGAACAGAATTGCTTTTGTTGCTTTTGCTGCTTTTGCCTGACAATAAGTATAAACTTAGGCTTTATAAAACTTAAAAAAAAAAAAAAAATCCCAAAAAACCCCAAACCAACCAACCAAACAAAAAACAACAACAACAAAAAGCTGACAGGAAATCAGTCTCATAACTGAACTTAGCATCACGAGCATATCTAGCTTCATTGGAAATTTTTTGTCAAAAACATGGTGACTGGAAGGCTGGGGGTTTTTTTTGCTGGTTTTCATTTAATTTTTTGAGTCACTACTGTCACTGCAGAGAATCTACATTATTTTAAGGATTTGAAATGTGATGGTACAACTTCAAAGAGGTCCACAAGCACAGGATCTTCTCTCCAACACTGGCAATAAATACATGCCTTGTAAGAACAGAGAAAATGTTTATGGTACTTCTCCTGAGTGCTGTCTCAATCTCTAATTTCAGTTCAGGGAATTTTCTGAACACAGCGTTCTACCTATTTTTCCTGGGAATGAGTTTTTTTTTTTTTTTTAAAGAGTGGGTCCTTTGTGCCTCTTGTTATGATTTTATTTCTTTCTTTATTCTTACATGTGTTATCAGCTGGTATTCTAAGGTGAAAATAACTCTGTACATGAAAAAGTAAAAGGGGAGGGAATCAATTAAAAAAACCCTATAAATTGGAGCTAAAAATATGGAATACCACAGTCTGAAAAGGTTGAGGAAAATAAGCAGAAAGAGAATGAAATTGAAGACAAGATGTCATGGGGAAATAATGAAGTCCTTTATATATATGTGATGTTAAACAGATGATAAATGATTGCTTGGAGGGGTGAGGGGAATCTTGATTATAATCAACTTTGTCAGTCTGAGTGGTGGGTTCATGTTCTGAGAAGACTGGAGAATTGGTAAAGTTTCCAAACAGCATGCAACTTCAAAAAGCTTTTGGGAAGAGATGCATTATGATGTAGGAGAGCTGAGTGGTTCTTGTAATGTTTTTTTTATTTGCCCAAACTCAAGCAATGCTAAAACATACAGTCTTTCACTTAACATTTTGTGTAGGTACTGGACAAAATTATTAAGCATTTAACTTAAGGGGTTTATTCTGTCTTTCACTAAATCTTCATCAAAGTAGTCAAGACACATTTGCTGTCTCAATATAGTTTTTGATCATCTGAGATATGATCTGTGAATCCCTAGCTAATTTTACTTAACTTGGTTCATAGTCATAGTTCATAATAGTGCCTCATGACTAGTGATTCCTACCTTCATACTTCCATATGGCTTTTGCACTGACTTGCCCCACATTACACTTGCAAAATGAGAAATTCACTCCTAACACTTGGATTTTCCATTCTTGTGATGTGACTATGCTCACTCTCATTATAAGCTTTAAGTTATTTTATTTTACTAATTTTGAGCAGCATTGTTCAGGGCAGCACTTGCAGCCCCTGAGTGGAAAGTTGCACTTACAAATGGCCAGTGGAATTCTTGGAATTGTAACTACTGCTTCTCATTCACCAGGTCTGCGTAAATCGAGGTGCACTGTCACAAGAGCCTCAGTCCCTGTAGCCGTTTTTTGGACACAAGATCTTTGGGTTTTCTTGTGATTCTTTAAGAATTGATTATTGTTTTTTTTTCTTTTTTTTACATACTCAGGATAATGCAGTCTACCTGGCAGCCTGTTCTATTTCCATTTTTATAGAACTTGTGGATCTTGCAAGTCTGAGGGAGCAAGACATGGTGTAGTTCTCTCAGTACTGCCTATTGGAACATCATCTGTACAACTGTAACTGCTAATCACTCAGGAGTTTCACTGGGGAGAGACCTGGTAGTTCTAATCCAAAAGTCATCCCAAAAGTAGTCTATCATACATGCAATGTGGATGGTTCAAGGTACAGGACCACAAAGTGAAATTAACAGTCTACACATAGTTTAGGTGCACTCACAAATGCCTTCTAATCCTTCTATAAGAAGAGTTGAAATAAAGCCCCTAGATCAATCAGATTCAATTATTTATATTTTTTATGTCAAACTGCATGGACATTTCATAATTAAACTACTAAATTCTTTTCTGTAGGCATTTTTTCTAGTTGACGAAAAAAAGAGATTAATAGTGCATGCCTTTATGGCAAACAGTGATGTTCATCTAGTCTAATTACTATCTATTTAAATAAAATTGAAAGCAGATTGATATTTTGAAGCACTTTCATGAAGCACAAAAGACTCAAAAATCTAATAGGCTGTTAAATTGGAATGCATGTTCCAGTGAAACATTTTGTTTACACTTAACAGCTTATGAGCAAAACAGTAACTGTAGGTTTAAAGAAAGTACTTTTCTTTGAACTTATATGGAGAAGTCAGTTTTGTGTTGCAGCTCAGAGTATTACTAAATGCTGAATTCATTACCTTTCCTTATAATCTTTTTTTTTCCAAACTATTATGTTGGACAATACTTCTACACTGCTGTTTGATTTAAAAGATCAAAGCTGTTCTCTAAAGAGTTTTGATTAACTGTGAAGACTGGCTATGTTCAACACTAATAGGTATACTAAAGCGTTGCCAGGATTAATGTGGAGATGACCCTGTGCCTATTTTCAGAATTGCAGGGGGGCGAATTCTGTCAACAGTGAAGATGCATTTGATAAAAGGCCGAAGCAATGGGGATCCTTTCTGTCAGGCAGTAGAGGAAGTTGTACAAGATTTGGATTTGAAGATTAAAAATATTATCGATTCGCAACATGAAGTCTTAACTGCCAGCACTACTGGAGTCAGTCCAGCACGGGTAATGGGACTTCTTTTGTTCTTTTTACTGTTTAGCTTTACAAGAAAGCAAATGTCTTTCTCCTGTTTTGTTTCTTTTTTATTTTTAAAGGACTTTATATAGAGTATTATCTTTTCTTAACAGTACAGAGCAGTGTCATTTCCTCTACACTGTGGTTTTAAACTTGTTGAAAGACTTACACTTGAGGATTACAGTGTGGATTTTGAAAAGCTCATTTACTTAAACTAAACTTCTTACCTCAAAATTGTAAATAAAATACTCTTCAAAATTTAGTTTGTTCATGCAGTTGTTATAGATCTAGATACTTTTAACTGTCAGATTTGCTACTAATTTCAAGGCAGTAGAGCTATAACAAATTTCCAAACAGAAAAATGCATGAAAGTGAAATTAAGATTTGAGAATCTGTATCAGTAATGTATCAGTAATTTTCATTTAAATACACAGGTTTTAATTAGCTCAGCATCAAGTATTTCTAAGGGTAAGGCATTCAAAATAAGGTTAAATATGGAAGAAGTCCAAACCATGGTGAAATGTGGAGTGGGAGGGGAATAAAAATACAACCCCAAACAATCAACATGTAAGTTTTTTTCTTTTAGTGTTTCAAGATACTAATGAAACTATGAAAGAACTTTAAATATCCTGATTCTTTCCATGAAACTAAAATCATTAAGTCAGGTGTGAAGAGCAGAATAGAGGATTTCTATTTGTGGTTTCTGTACTTTGAATTTAGTCAGGTTTATATTATGATGTTTTTTGTGATGAAAACATCAACAAGCTTTAATTTTTTATTTTACATTGTTGATTTATAAAATATCTAATGTCATGTATTTTTTTATAAAACTTTTTAAAACTTATAGACGCTTTGAATGTGTGTACGTTGTTAGAATGCTTTGTTTTGTGAAATCACTGGAATTACCCCATGGTAACATAAGATTTTTAACAAATTTTAATCAGACTTCCAATATGCCTTTTCTTTTCTATGAGAGCTAAAATCAGCCAGACCCTAGTGGCTACTTAAACTGGTTAAAATGTGTGTTTCCACTGAGCAGTTGGAGTATATATTTTATCCTCATTTTCCTGTTTCCCCTGACTCTTTCATCGCTGCATTTCCCTGTTTCCCTTTCATATCTTTCTATTTCTTTCTCTTCCCCATCTGAAAACTTGATCACTGTTATCAGTTCTGTATTTAGCTACTTGTATTCCTGATAAAATTTTTAAAAATTTAGATAATTATAAGCCAGGTAAAACTATTTTAATAAAACTTCATTCTTCAGAGAAATTCACCAAAAAATGGCTTTTCCAAAATGGTTAGTGTTTCTTATTGTTCTCCATAGGTGAAGTTCATAGCCTAATGACTCTGTAGAAATGTTCACCAGTATCCTTGTTGAGGTAGAAGATAGCAAAGATGGTTGTATTCTGATGTTGTTAGGAAATGTGGTTAAATACTTAATCCCATTGAGAGCAGTGTGAAGTTAATATTTTTCTCAAAATGGGCACCTGAGGGCAGCTTATGAACTTAATTATATACTGTGAGTCTGTGGTTCTTTGTTGAAGCTTTTGCCAGTTCTTGAGTTTAAGTTAATTGATAGCTGGAACATGCCATCTCTTAGTGGATGGACAGATTCTACTATAGTTCTTCTCAGTGAGGAAACTTGAGTACATAGCAGAGGATGATGAGCTTTTAGCTAATCCTTTTCACCATACTCACTACAGTCCATCCATACTCACCACAGTACGGATGCAACTGAGATCCATCAGAGATGACTGTGGTCTGGATGTGACTGATGTGCTGCTTGGCTTGACAAATCTAGTGCTGTATTGGGTTTACATGGCAAGGTTTCAGTAATGGGGAGGGCTGCAGGGGTGGCTTCTGTGAACACACCAGAAGCTGTGCCCATGTTGGACAGAGCCAGTTCCAGCTGGTTCCAAGATGGACCCACTGCTGGGCAAAGCTGAGCCAATCAGTGACGGTGGTAGTGTCTCTGTGCTAACATTTAAGAAAGGGTAAAAAAATGCTGTGCAACAGCAGTTGGGAGAGAGGATTTGAGAATACACAAGAGAACCAACTCTGCAGACACCAAGCTCAGTGAAGAAGGAGGGGGAGGAGGTGCTCCAGGCACCGGAGCAGAGATTTGCCTGCAGCCCATGATGAAGACCATAGTGATGCAGGTTGTCCCTCTGCAGCTCATGGAGATCCACAGTGGAGCAGATATCCACCCTGCAGCCTGTGGAAGACCCCATGATGGAGCATGTGGATGTGCCCTGAAGGAAGCTGTGACCATGTGGAAAGCCCACACTGGAGCAGGTTCCTGGCAGAAACTGTAGCCCGTGGAGAAAACCTGCCCATGTAGAAGCAGGTTTTCTGGTAGGACCTGTGACCTCATGGGGGACCCATGCTGGAGCAGTCTGTTCCTGAAGGACTGCACCCTGTGGAAAGGACCCATGCTGGAGCAGTTCGTGAAGGACTGTATCCCATGGGAGGCACCCCACACAGGAGCAGAGAAAGAGCGTGGGGAAGAAGGAGCAGCAGAGACAAAGCGTTAGGAACTGACCACAACCCTTATTCCCCATCCTGCTGTGCCACTCAGGGCAAGGAGGTAGAAGAGTTGGGAGTGAAGTTGAGTCTCAGAAGGAGGGAGCAGTCCTATTCTGATTAATTGGCAATGAATTACATTAATTTCCTTAAGTCAAGTCTGTTTTGCCCATGATGATAATTGGTAAGTGAACTCCCTGTCCTCATCTCGACCCCACAAGCTTTTCATCATATTTTGTCTCCCTGTCCTGTTGAGTACGGGGAGTGATAGAGCAGCTTAGTGGGCACCTGGCAGCTAGCCAAGGTCAACCCACCACAGTCTTTCATGGTGCCCAATGTGGGTCCTGAGGAATTAGAGATAAGGACAGTAATTGGGAGAGGTAACGGGCAAAATGTGAACTGAACATTGCTAGAGAGGAATAAACGTGGGGAATTTTTGTTTTTGTAATTATGGTGAAGGGACGAGGGGTGGAGTGTGTGTAAATTGTCTGCCTTTGTTGGTGTTCTGATGATGATATTCCGATTTTGGTGTGGGGAATTCTTTTTGTTGACGTAAATGAAGTTTGTGAAGATTGTGTGATGAATGTATATTTTAAGGATAATTCTTAAATATGTGATTCACAGAGTTGAGGGGTGGAAAAGGAAGCTTAGACAAATGTTAAGAGACTGATGGTAAATTGTATATTTTAGCGGAGCTTGGTGTGGAAGAACTTTTTACTGAGCATATAGAGGGGTAGGTTACCATTACTAATTAAAAAAGAAAACAAACAAAACAAACAAAACCCCATAAGTTTTCCAAATGAATTGGAGCTGTGTAAAAAAAAAAAAAAAAAAAAAAAAAGAGCATCTGTATTGTTCCATTAAGATCTCAGGACAGCAAAGGTTAATGCTCTGTGCTGAGTTTCACATATAGCTTGTTTTTTTTAATTGTGTTTTGTTTTTTACTTTATAAAGAAACCCCCAAACCCTGATGCTATAATTTTTCAGAAAAATTGTTCTGTATTCAGAGTAAGTTCTGGTTTTGATAGGATGTTATGTTTTTTTTGTACATAAGAGATTGAATCATTTCTTTGAGTGCAAATTTAAAATATGATCTTAACTATAGAGCTGAAAATGATGCCTCCACTAGCTCCTGGGAAGGCTGCTTCCTCATAAAATGTACCTGAAGAGAGTTACTTTGCTAGAAAAATATTTGCTTTTCTCCTGGCATTGGCAGTTTTCTTCCACCATTGCTCAGTTTTCGTGCAGATACCTGTTTTATAAGAATCTAGAGCTCCCGGAAAAGTTATTACTTCATGCAGCAGGAAGCACTACTTTGTGTTAAAGCCTGCATGAGTGACTAATAGGAATTATGATTAACTTCTTCCTGAGAAAATTACTACTGTAAATGGAATCTGGCTGGTGTTTCTGGAACTAACCAGAATAGTCTGGAGTAGCTAATGGTAACTACCCTTGAAAGACTGATCAACTATTTTCTTGAAAAAATAATTTGAATTGTGATTTTAAGCTTACTAATAAACAAGATTTTTATAGCAGGGATTGTTGTCTTGCCTAAAGTTCTTATTGTGCCTTGGACAATAGGATTTTTGTCCATAGTTAGTACAAGTCACTGTTGTAGTAAATGAGATTTCAGAAGGTCATCTTTTGGCAGTTAGGATGTTATGTTATATTCTAAAGATTATTTTTTTCCTTTGTGTATAATCAGTCAAGATGATGCCAAATTTGTACTTTTCTCATTAAGACAAGTTTACCGTGACACACATGACATTTTATAAAAATCTATGATGTGGTGATGTAATGACTGAAGAGGTTCAGAATAAATTTTGAGGAAATTAAATGGTACTGAAATAGGCCAATTCTGTAAAGCCAAGTAACAACCATTTCTGTAATTGCTATTTCTAGCTATTGATTATAACTTATAGTAACTGACTGACATGTGTTGCTATGGTTTCTTGAAAACTACATACACTAATTGATGTAATCAAATAGAGAGAGAAATAGAGTTTGATCTTTTCAAGTCTGTGTTTAAAAGCAGTTAACTGATTAGATAAATGCAGTTCATTGCTTGTCCTGTCCTTCTGAACAAAGTCAGGCTATGCAATGTTTCTGTGTATTGGTAAATAAGAAAGCCTATAGTTTTTAAAATCTACTACTGTGTATTAAGCACTAAATTTCTCTATGGAACTCCTAGTACTTTTGAAGAAAAATATAGCAAACTTGCAATTCTTGCAGTCCCATAGTGGCTATGGAATTCTACATCTGTACTGCTGACTGTAGCATTGAGCACTTCCAGATGTGGATTATTATTTTCTTTAAGGAATTCTTTATTCTTGTGGAAAATCATGAAGAATTCATCCTGTTCCAAACAACAGGAGATTGTGCCAAGTACCTCTGTTGTCAAATCTTGATGGAAATCTCAGTTTTAACCAACTGCTTTAGCAGATTCAGTTAGTCAGAGGAGTTGGACTTCACCAGAATGTTTGTGTACCTCATAGCACTCAAATTGGTTGTGAGAAAATAATATGTTAATTTCTGCTGCATGGTTTCATCACAGATTTGTATATTTATCTGTGTGACTTGCTCATCAGTGTATACCTCCAGCTGGCAGTGATCTAAACTCTACTAATTGCTTGGGATGAGGAAGAAACTTTCCCATGGGCAGGTTCCCTGTAAATGCTTATTGCGACAGGGAAGGAGGGGATTCGCACACCTTGTGTTGATATGGGTTGCTTTTGCAGGTTAGCTCTTGGTCTGGCTTGCTAACCTTTCCTGCTGTATGTTCCTTTTATTTTTATTTACTTTTAGCCAAAATTGCATTCCATAAATCATGGCACTGTGTATTGTGGCAGAGATACTGTAAAGGTCTTACTAGTTCTTCTGGATGAAGAAGCTGTCAATCCTCCTACCCAGAACAAAGCAGAACTATTATATGATGACGAAAGCTTAAACTTGTTTGGAATCACCTCTGTTTTGACACTGTTCAGGTGAGTACTAGAAGGTTTTTTGTGTTTGTGTTGGGTTTGTTTGTTTTTCAAGATCTTATACTGAGTGGCTAACAAAGCATTGGTATTACTTACACAAAGCAAATGACCAAAGTGCAGTCTGTTGTGAGGTTAGGTGTGAAGCGAAAGCATTCTTACAACACTCTCAAGTTCTCAAAAGTATCCTGCCTCCTCATTTGCATTTTCTGTATCTTCAAGATACTTTTGTAATATGGACTTTTTGAGCTAGTACATTTCTGGGCTGCACAAAACCCATGAAGGAATATCCTTTGCAACAAACCTTCCAAATACCCCTCAAGTTTGAACTCCTAAGTTCAAATACTTTCTGATCAGTAGCTAATTAGATTGTTATTCAATTTGAATATGCCTCCTTTGTCTAGCTATGACACAAGAGATTTTTGGATTATATCCTGTTTTCTTCCTATGTAGTAATTATTTCATGGAGACAGTTTTAAATAGTTAAATAGTGTTTCACATCATGATCCACCAATCAGGATGGTATTGCACAAAGGATGTTGGAACATTCACATGCATGAAGATTTATTAGTAGGGTCTGTAGCTGATGGCATACATTTACTCTAATGGTGAAAGTTGTTTTTGGGGAAGAATAAAATCAAAAGAGGAGGGAGAGGAGAGGAAAGAGAAAACTCTTTCTGATGGCCATCTGGGAAGTAAAGCAGCCAGGGTTCCCAGACAAGCATCCTCTGTAGTACAGTGATTGGTTCCCCAATAGTGCTTTTCCCAGGGTAACTATATTGTCTTTATAAGGACCTGCTCAAACCCCTTATTGGTTGTCCCTGCTTTTGGTGCCTTTAGCGGTGATTGAAGCATCTGTTCATCAGGGCAGGGGCTGCATGGCCAGTTTCTTATTAAGCTCTGTGCATATACATTTTTGGGTTCCCTAACATACAAGAAATGCTGCAATGGAAAGGGTAGGAAAAGTGGGGAAGAAGCGGGTGTTTCTTATGCTGGTGGCAGTTGTTTTCCATGAGAGCCCACCATAACACCACTATCAGAATGTACAGGTGCCAGGTTGTGAGGATAACAGCAAGGAAAGAGAAAAACAGTGATAGGTCCTAAACTGGAAGATGGAAGATCTCAAAAGTCGAAGAATTTAAGGGCTCCATTAGATTTATTGTTCGACCTCTTTTATGAAACCAAAGGAACAAGCACATTCTAATAAAACTTAAAAAAAATAGTTTCACTACTAAGAATTCTAAATAAATCTGTAATCATTTTTAATATAAAAGGCAGCTTGTACAACTTATTGTGGAATATTTCTTTCACTTCTTAAATATCTGTGGATAGCTGTAGCTATACATTTCGATTTCATTATGTAACAAGCTCAAAATAACCCTGATTTCAGTCTCTTATTTTTCTATTACTTCAGATTCAGGAAAACTGATCCACATCACTTTTTAAATTGGTTCATTAATTTAATAAACCTCATTGTGGTTGTATTTTTAACAGAATGAAAAGGAGCTTAATCAGATTTAGGTTAATGTTCTATGTGAATGGAGTCAAGGCCCACCTGAATTCTTCTGAATTAAACACTGCTATTATTCAGAGCTAGAAATCTTTTTTTTTTTTTTTTTTAAGTAACTCTATAATTTAAAATGGGTTTTAAACCACTTATTTTTGAATAAGAGTGCCCACTGAGTGCTTTGGTTTCACTTACTTCATTTGATTTTTCAGCTGACTTAATTTTCTTGAATTTTCCCCAAAGGGATAAGACATTTGTTTGACTTAAAATCTTCTTGGTGTACATGTAAGCAGGTATTGCTGTCTGGGAATTTATATTGTAATCTAGACAATTCTTGTGTTTTCCTTAGTAATTCTGAGTGGTCAATTTGTTTTAGATTTTACTTTCTAGTATATAATTTTTTTAATATTATCTGTATGCTTCCATTTAAAAAATTGATTTAGAAGTAATTTATTCAAAGTATTGAATTTATGATACTAAATAATTGGTTTAGGAATAAAAAACTTAGCGAAAACTGAAATGAAACTTGAAATGAAATGAAACAAAGAATCAAATCTTTGTGTTCTGTATTTCTCTAGCAGCTTTACTGTAAGGCTCAATTGCTTTGAATGTTGAACACATTAATGCTACACAGGATAGTAGCTAAAGTGTCACTCTGACTTGCATCAATGTACAGGCACCTCTATGGTTACAGCACTTTTTTTGTTAATGCTTATGTCTCAAATATTTGATCTAGAGTGTTTGCAGTCTTTTTGCCAATCTATTGTTAATAGTAAATCTGGAACAGTTTACAGGATAAATGGCAGTACCTTTGGCAGTAAACGTCACTGCAGTTTTCAGATTCTTTTTTGCTAATCTGATTCTGTGTATCAGATTGGTCACCTCATATGGTAGTTATTGTTTTATGGTTTTTGATCACATGGTAGTTATTGTTTTGAGTTTTTTTGCAATGCTTTTTGTTATTTCTAGAGACTTCATTACTGAAGAATCCCAAAATATGTTTAAAGTTCGTGAGTAGTTTTGTCTGGGTTCTGGTCAGTTTGAGAGAGCTCTGTTAGTTTTCAGGTGAAGACTGAGGTTAAATGAGAGCACCTCTTTTTCAAAACGTCAGCATTTCAGGATTTTTTCTTGCTTTGTTACTCTTTTAATAAACTTCTAGATCAATTGGGCAGATTTATCTCTCTGCACTGAAATCCTGCAAAAAAGCTACTGCTGAGAAGCAGCTACTGTGTTGTTTAACTTTTTGTTGGCTTTCTTTAATTAAAAATATTTTCATTGTAATTTGTGAAACGCACGTGTACTTGGGAACTGAAAATGTAAGCACTGACAATAGATCCTCAGTGTTTTAGAACATCCTAACCAAGCTGAAGTTTTTCTTACTTAATCTGTCCTTTAGAATATCCGTCAAATATTTTCCTTCTGTAAGCATCTCATTTCAATATTCTGGAAAATATTCTTTTTAGATATGTATTATAGAAGTTCAAATAAAATTCTCTTGCTATTTTTTTTTGCATTTTGAAGCTGCATGCAAGGCAGAAGTGTGCTATTTTTCCCATAGTATTTTTACATTTTTTAAGCAAACATAAAAATGTAATGATGATATTGAATCAAAGTAAGGTAATTCTGATATAATTAATGATATTATTTATATTTTAGAGTTAAAATTTGCATGACCATGGATTAAGTATTTTCATAACTTTTTGCAATAAAGGTTGTCTTTTTCTGGTTTTGCAGGTTCAACAGGTATTCAGGGTTTGGGGAATTTTTTTTTTTTTCTGCTGTTTTTCATATCATTCCTATCATCTTCCTATCCTATTAATGTTAAAGCCAGTCATTACTAGTTGCTCATTTCTTTTCTTGCTTTTTAAAATTTCCTTCTATTTAAGGAATACCGGTGTTGATCTGGTGTATAAAACAAAGAATCTCTTGAAAATCCATTTCTGTGGGCACTGAAAAGGAAACTAACATATCCATGCACTGGAGAAGCAGTGATAATTAAATCAGTTGCTTATCCTGAGGAATCATCAGTTGTTGGAAAAGTGGGATGCTGAGAATTTTGTCATTACGGGTTACAAAGAGGACTCATGAACTAGAACAACAGCATAGAACAGGAGCGTGCTGAAGCTACATATTTTGGCAATTTAAATAGCAAAAACATTGCAAGGTCCTGCAGAAATTTTGAACCACAGACAAATATAAAGAAATAAAACAAAGAATGAGCTATAATAAAATAAATTTTATTTATGGAATGATTGAATAGAATGAGCTAAATAAATAAAATAAAGAATGAGTTATTTTTTAAAAAACTGTCCTCATATGCACACTGGCCTCCCATAAGCATAGATGGAGAAGTAATTATTTACAGATGCACAGATTAGTTCTTCTTATTTCAAGACCAAAAAGTCCTCTTTTATATGCATCAATAATTTTTTGCATTATATGCATCAAAGTTTTTAATTAATGTACATAACTGTTCACATACGGAAATATAGGAGGGTGTAGGCATTTTGTTTGTGTGAGTACTTCTATTGAAAAGTCTGTAAATATGAGGAAAATTATGCTGGATGTCAACCAGATGCTATTCAAGGGGGTGTAAGTAGAATGGTGACTTGGTAACTCATCACCAGCATTACAAATAACACTGTGGCTGCAGAACTATAATATTGTAAACATTCTGCAAAATGATACCAGAAATTGGAACTGTAGGTTTGGTTTCATTATGGTGTCTTCAGTTGTCAGACTACATGTGGTTACTTAGGAAGGAAGAAAACAAAGTAAGGCTTGGAGAGTGAAGATACTTGCCTTCCTGTCTCTGAGGAACTTGGTATGGTAACATTTTTCTTAACTAATTGCTTTTACATGTTCTAAATACTTCTTATCTCTTTTTAATATAGATCTCCAGCACAATCCAATGGATCTTCTCCAAAACCTCTTAGACAACGTATTCAGAAATCTATGGAGGAAAAAAAAATTAAGGTATTGTGTAGGAATTGCTATGTGACTATAGATGCACTGAAATAATTACGCTAAAATGAAAATAACAGTGTTAAAATTATCAAATACTTGGCTGAAATGTATCCCATAGCTAGAGAAATGTAATTGTGATTAACTTGTGGTAATTGGCCCAACTCAAGCAGTGTTGTAATATGAATGGAAATATCTAAAACTCCAGAAGCGAAAGACTTTAAACTTAAAAGTACTTCTTAATGAAGATCTCTTAATGGAGATGTACTGAGTTAATCTATATCTCTCCATTTAACCATCTGTGTATTTCAGGCCTATAGAAATAAAACTGAAGCTATGTGAAAAACGAGATAAAACTGAACACAGGCACCTGATTTCAGTTTTGATAATATAGGCATTCTAAAAGTGTAATAATGACTTTTTTGTTGCATTTTTTGGGATGCTTTTTATTTGTGACGTTCTGAGGATATTTCCATAACATTGCTTTGTGAACAATAAAATATGCTAATGTTTGCTATTTTGTAGATGAAATGGAACATTAGAAGAGTATGTTGGTGTTGTGAGTGGCACTGTTCACAAGTACAACTTCAATGTTTCTGAAAATTGCAGTCTTCCAGTGTCCTGCATTTTACATGGTCTTTTTTCCCTCAGAATTGTTGAACTTGAACGTTGGGACTATGGAAAGAGATAGAGCTTGTATCTTCCACAGCATTTCAACAGAGAGCTAAATAAAAGTAGTGACTTAATATTTTTTTACAAACTTAGTCCTGACAACAGGTAAAAACACAAATGTAATTAGTATATAAGGAAGGAAACAGAGGTGTTTTAAGCCATCAGAATTAGTTCTAGAACAGCACAATGGAAGATATCTTTCTGCCACTGGACATAAGGGGAATTTTAACATATTACATGTTTGAGAAGTAGAAAGTCATTAAAAGGAAGTAAAATGAGAAGCACTGTTAATTTTTCCAGCATGTGTTTTAAATATACTCCGACTTCATTCCGAGCTTTTTTTGGAATGCGGGTGGGGTGGATGATGGGTGTTTTGGATACGTGCACTAATTATGGTGAAATTTAGCTTAAAACTAATAGGCAAATTATGAAAGATTGAAGATGATAAAGGATCTTCATTATATTAATTTCACAATAAGCAGCATATTTAAATTGCAGCTTTACTCATCAAATAGCAAAAATGTGATATGCTGTTTGCATAATACATTGAAATACATAGTTTTCTTATCTAAATGGAGGTTTTGTATTTGGATTAATGAACAGCTGTGTTCAGTATCAAAGTATAAAAATTATTATCTAAAAGTAATACCTGTCACATTTGAGACCTTTTCTGGAAACTTACAAGGTTTTTGACACAAAGTATCAAACATATGAGTCTCGAGGCTGATTCATATTATGAAACTATGGGGGTTTTTTTGGATATACTTTTTTGCTAGTGAAAAATACCAGATTAGCTACCATAATTTCTGTGCAAATAGTAGTTCTTTCAAAGGTCTCTGAATAATTGAATGAGTTCTACTTCAGGAGCAGGAATTGCATGCAAAGGTTCATCATGACAGTCTCCTATGCTGCTTTTGTAGTGCCTGACTCTAATAAAGGTTCTGTGACTCCTATGATCCTTGTTAATACAATACAAGAATCTGACTTTTTCTGTAGGATTCTTGTCCTAGTCTTGTTTCACCATGATTGATGAAGGAGAATGTACCTGTAGCAAAATAGAATGAAACATCTAATGTTTTTAGCCAATAATTTTTGAAATCTTTCAATCAACTTCTAGAACTGATTTTGATGCTCAGCAGGTGCCTAGTATAGTTGAGGATGATTATTTTGAAATATAAATGACCTTTTGTCTTATGAAAACCCAAATTCAAAGAGAAAAAGCAACAGGTCTAAAGTTTGTGGTTCATACTTTTAAACTTTCTTTGGCATCTTAGAAGACTGTAAAGCTTGCTTATAGTGTTATCTTTTGTAGATTATATCTGTGATGGTGGACTCTCTTCCCCTACTTTAACAATGTGGATGATAACATGTAATTAACATGTTAAACTGAACAGCTGCTTGGAGCTATACAGCTCATATCTTAGAGCAACATTGAGGCTGCTAAACTGCCTCTAGTAATCACAATCAGTCATCTTTGTGGCTTTCTTCCAGTATATCCTATTGTACCAGAGAGACAAAGTACAGCATGGAACTGAGGCCGAATACCTCAAGATGTTTTTCCATTTAAAAAAATGAAAATAAAAATCAAGCAGTTCAGAGTGTAAATGTTCCTCAATTATGTATCAGCACAGAGTCCTCTTACTCAAGATAAGATGTCTAAGTGTTTCACATTATGTTTGCAATTCTCTTTTCCGTGTATCAGCCAAACATTGCCATCTAAACTTCACTATGGTCCTGTGAAGTCTGGAATTATTCTTCTGGTATTCCTATGTTCACTCTAGTCTTGCTTCTCCTTCCAGTGAACTAAAATTGCTGTTGCGAAACAGCTAATGACTTTTCTAACTGAAACTTGGATAGTTCTCTGCCATTCATCTTTGATCTCCATCCTCTCACATAAAATCCTATTTTCTTTCTTGAAATGTTCATCTTTCATTTTGTCTCTTTCTGGTTTTCTTTCTACCTTTCTAACAATTTCTACAGAGTTTCTTTTGCATATTTCTTCTCCTTCCTTTTCTTCCTTTTTCTATGAAGACTTTATAGGGCCCTGTCTTTCTCTTTTCTTTTTCAGTACCTTCTTTGTGGATGAATACATCTACAAACAGAAGTTCAGCTATCATCTTTACATGAACAGTTCACAGATCTACATCTGACCTAAGCGTCCCTTCTGTCAAAACTGACATCTTTTGTTACTTCTGTACCATCCTGTGAATACCCAGCTGTTGATCTTGAGTTGGTACGTCTATCTTTCCTGGTATATTTAACATTGAGGACAGTATCCTACCTGTTACTTTTTCACTCCGTAACACCTCTGGAATATATTCTTCTCTATCCATATGTCCACTCCACTATAATTTATTAAAGGTTCATTTTGCTTTTTGATGTGCTGCCATGTATTTTTCTTGAACTTGACAGTTGCAGCTTTGGCCTATCTTTCTTCACTGAGATTGCTGTACAAAAAGTTATCAAAGTGATGAGACGCTAGATGCCATTCTTCTGTTTGCATCTCAATCTGTTCCTTTAAGTTGTAGTAGATACAAGCTACTTGTTTTCACCCATCCCACCCCATTGATTGTTTCTGATTAGCTGCTTAGAGATATCTGTCCTTGCTTACATTCAGCCTGCAATACCAATCTTCATTGTTCATTTGTTAATTTTCAGACTAGCTTTTTCAGCTGTTTTATACTTTCTTATGGCTGAAGAGATTTCCTATAGGTATCTGCAGAACTCATTAGCCTCCTTTTAAAACCTTTTTCAGTACCTTTAAATCAACCTCTCCCCAAAACTTAGCAGTGCTTTGTGTTGAGATGGATGCCCATTACAATGACTAGTTTCAGTTCCTTTCTCTATGAATCCATATATTTCTTGTCTTGGATTGTAATGTCTCTTGGTAGAAATAAATTTTGTTCTGCCTTTACTGTGCAGCACATAGCACAATGAATTCCTTGTCCATGACCATAGATCTCAAGTGCTGTAGTAATATTTATCACCTTCTTACATTGAATATCAGTATTCATTATTATTTCATTACAACCATCTTGAAATGTGTGCAGGCTGCTTTTAAAATTCACAGTTGTGAATTTTGTTATGCATAATACACTCATTTTAACAATTGACTCAGAAGAGACAAAATACATATGTTTTTTGAATAAGACAATAGCAACATGATGTTTCTTCTCAATGTCAATGATTCTTCTGAGAAGTTTCTTATGCAGTATGTGTGATGGTAGCTTTAGTTCCATAAAATTGTCCTAAGGATCGTTTTTCCATGCTACCTCTGATAGGTGGTTAGCTGGATGGTTAGTCTATAGTACAAATTCATGATCTCTAATTAGAACTTGTCCCATAAAAGTCTCATTTTCCATTATATTTGAGAGGGGAAGAAAAACACAGTAGTGATGATTAGTATGGTTGTATGCTGAGTCCCATCAAGATGTATGTGTTGAATAAAGAAATTTAGGAAAATCTAGGAATTGAAAGGAGAAACACTTCTCTAAATTAAAAAAAAAAAAAAAAAAAGAAAAGAAGGGGGGGAATCATGATGCCCTCTCCTTCCTTAAGATGAACTGATCTCTCAACTTTTGCAGAATTATGTGGAGGAGTGCAGATTGATAATATCTAGACCTAAGGCACAACATCATGCATGTATGTTTAGCATCTAAAAATATGGAGAGTGGATAAAGTAAACAGGTAGCTATGACCTGGAATTGGTGTTTAAAAATAAAATAAATCTGTGGGTATTTCCCTTGTGCCAAAACAAATTCCTGGCAACAGTGAAAGTCAAAGAAATATTTTTGTCTTTCAATCCTTATTAAATACTGGAAGAGATGCAGAAAGATCACCTAACTGTAATGGCATTTGTTGGGAGGCAAAGCTGTCGCTCTTATCCCTTGAGGAGAAAGAAGTCTGGGGAACTAGCATGTTGCGTTTTTTTCCATTCCTTCCAGCAGAAGCAGGTAAGAGTAATAATAAGAAACTCAGTCTTCCTTAGAGAGACAGTATAGAGTTTCAAGTTTGTTATCTATTGTTTAAGTGAAGTGTCTTCTGGTGAATGGTAATTTGTGGAAGTAGTCTTTAATTCAGAAAGGTATGTAGAATATCTACTGAGTTATGTCTCTTGTTGTCAGTTGTCCTTACCACTCCTTTCTGCTTTATAAAAAATACTTTATACATACTTTATAGAAAAATACTTTATAGAGAGTTTAATTGGACAGGAGAGAGGTATTTTATCTAAAAAGGGTTCATCTAACCTTATGTCTGCTTCTTTGAATCATACGTCCATTTATCTGAAATGGGTAGATACCCTATTGTTTGACTACTTATTTTGTTGATTTCAATGGAGTTATGTAAGTCCTGCTTACTGGTGAGAGAGGAATGGAAGGACTGTTACAATCACACGCTTTGTTTAGGTGAAAGAGCAACTTAAGACAACAAAAATGTTGCATAATAAGATTTTCATCTTTCTTCTGCACCAGAAAAGATTAATTAGACTTTCAAGTTGTAGGTAAAATATTGTTCCTGGACTAATGGGATTCAGTGAAACTGAGAACTTCAGGAGTTAAGAAGAAAGGAACAAAAGCTATTAGTCTGTGAGCATGCGATATATGAGAGAGTAACAGATCTTTTTTTGTAAACTTAGGATTGTTTTGGCCTTTTGATACATTGTGTTAGAAATCCTGCTGCATTGTTAACACATTTACCCTGAAACAGCTGCAAGGAATTTCAGTAGTTTGGCATGTTTTTTATTTAATGTAACTGGAGACAACCTTTTGTATATGAGGCACTATTTCCCTCCAGTTGGGAACATAACTGTAGTTTTAGTTTTAAAAAGAATTTGTGGCTTAAGAACTCTAACAAATCTTGGCATGCTTGAAGTTCATTGTAATTTTACTGTGTATAGAAATCCTTCCAAGGAAAAAGCTCCACAAAGCAAAAAATCCCAGTCTGCCTTTCTCATGTGACTTCTTCATGCCTATATAAAATGACTTAATATCTACCTTCATGCACTGCTGTTTTTTTTCATTGCTTAGTTCTCTAAATGCTGTTACTTGAGAGAATTGTTTTGCCTATTTGTGATTCCAGTACAAATAAACTGTGACTTGGAAAACTATCAACAGGAAGTTATCAAGAGTTTTCTGTATGTCCACTATAATTGTAAGCAGAAAATTCATAGTAATAGAGGAAACAATCTTCTTCAGGTAGTAGTCTCATCTGTTGTAGCAAGAGATATTTATTTCTAAGTGGAATAGAATTATGGAGAACACTAAGCTGAGTAGTAGTTTCAACGTGTATGGAGTATGCTAAAAATGAGTATCTGGAAGAGAGAGGCAGAGGGGAGGAAAAGGTTATGTTCAGCACAAAATCTGAAGAAAGACTTCATTATTAGTGTCAGTTGATAAACCACACTTGTGTAGAAAATACCATTTTTGTTTCTACAAGACTGCTAAACTACTTTCCTAGGATCCATAGCTGTGAGTTTTGAGTACTTTCGAAATCCAATAATGAGGTGATTTGAGGCTAAATGTTCTCCAAACAGTAGTAGGTTAATTTGGGATAGCAAAAGGCTGGTACGATGTCATGCTAAAAAAATTTCATAGTTTCAGTACAATAAAAGCTTGCTATTACCTGAGCTATTCAGGACACTTTTCATGTTTGAATAACACGATGCCTTGGTTTGGCAACGGTACTTACCGTTTATTGTTTTGTTACTCTTCCCTTTGCACTCCCTTCCCTTTTTCAACTTTCTCTTTCAACTTACCTTTAATAGTTTTTTCTAAAATGACACGGGAAAGGGTGGAGAAAAGACTTTTTCTCTTTTTATCTCTTTTCCAAATAGTACTCTAATTGTTTGGCTAGAAAATAAAAACATGTGTTTGTTGTTACTGATGTAGGTTTTCAAATTCTGTTATGCCATTCCAGTGTATAAAAACCAAATCTCAACATTCTTACTGACTAAATATTGGCAGTACTATCTGTATGCAGATGCTGGAAGGAGATCTGGAATAGATTATCAACTAACTTTTAGAAATAAATAGAGCATGCACCATTGATATTTCATATAAAAGTGAATGTTTTATATTGGCATCTCGAACAACTGAAACTTCTCTAGATATAGAAGTCGAGGTGGGAGAATGTCCTGCTTTACCTACTCATTAGGACTACTAATTGACCTACATGTGCTGAAACACTGTCTTAAATTCTATCATACTTTCTTCCAGCTGAACAGCGGTATCAGCAAACCCCTTTTTCTGAAATGCAGCAGAATTTCTTTCCTTGTATAGGGATAACAGCAACATCCCACTTGCTTGTGAAGAGGCGAGGGGATAGTAAGTCTGAATTCATTGCACGCCATCTGTGTGCAACTACTTGATTAGCAAATTGAGCTCCTGACATCTTTTTGCTCTCCCAGAGCTGTGGGTCATTGGGATGGTGCCCTCAAAGCAGTGGATTTCAGGGAATTTAATGTAAAAGAACTCTAATTTCTAAGGGCTATTTCAAGTTGTTGACAGGCTTTATTATGTGTGCTTCAATCAAGTTTTAAGTTGCTCTTTTTTCTTTAAAACCGTTCTAGTGAACTGCTGCTTTTTAATTCAGCACTAGACTTGTGCTCTTTTGTTCTGCCTTCAGGCTATTAACATTTACTTATTGCTATCTCACTCAGTGTAATACAGTTGATTTTAGTAGTGAATATACATTCCTAGACTAGTTGGGAAGTTTGCTTCAGGAAATTTAGCCTTGCACTCTTGATTTATGTATACCCTTTAGATTAGTACTAGCATCAGCTGAAACAGTCATATTTGGTAGAGCTTTGTACACTGATTGCAAATGACTAAATGGTATGTGATGCAATACACAGTGAAGTTTTGAGGCATATTTCAAGCTTCAGTGAAGTTGAAAGAGAGAGATGGGTTTGTGCTGCAGGTTTTTCGGTATTTGAACTTGACTTCTGTCCTTTGACTCTGCATATTCTAATCCCTGCAAACTGAATTAATGAAGTGTCAGATGGGGGTGGTAAAAAGAAATCCTGATGTCCCAAAAAATATCTGGATTTATTGTTGATTATAAAATGGTAACTATCAGGCTTTCTTGCTCCAGTTTGATGTTCTTCATGCTGTGTTTATTATATCTTCATCAGCTCAGCACAAATTGTAGCTTATTTGCCTCTTGCAATATGAATATGTGATAGAACTCTCTGCAAGTTATTGTTGCATAGTTTTTCATGTGTGTCATTTGCTGAACAATAATTAAGAATTGAGGGAATTTTAAAGAATTAAGATTAAGTGTTTAAGAAACATAGCAAATACAGGAAAATATTTTTCATTAATATTACAGTAACCTTAAGCTTAAAGAAAATGTAAGCCCCTTATATTCTATTGTAACTGTACAATAGGATGTTGATTAAGTTTAAAATAGATTGGAGTTGCATTTTTAATTATTTCAAATTCTTAACCTTATTCTGGGTATAGCTCCTCTATCCTTCAAAACACTTTCTGAAAAGAGTATAAACTTAATGACATACACTTAATGACTTGGTGAGCTAAGGCATAAACTTGAAGCACACAAAACCTTGTAAATGTCTATGTATATAGTCTTACTTTATGGTAAATGTTTTAAGTACAGAGTAGATTAACACTTAAAAAAGATTAGAATTGTTGAGAGTCAGGCTAGCTAGTTCTCCCTGTTAAATCTGCCTTTCTTTCTCAGGCTGTTATCTGGCATAGAGAAATTGAAGTTTGGGAGTGATGGGCAACTAGGAAAACTGGGTCGTCTTAACTCCTGAAGGGAATACTGAGTTTACAGTAAAACTATATATGTACAGACATATTAAGTCAGAAATAAAAACTACATTTCTGTAAATAAATGGGATATTTTTTCCAAAAAGACTGTAGGTGTGTTCACCTGGCCAACTGCAGTATCATGAAGAGATACTTAAGTTGTATCTCAATGGTAAAAAGCTACAGTCTGTTAGCTTATATGGATGAAAACAGTATCTGATGAAAGTGGCATAAGTTGTGACTGAATTTTGTGGATGAAGGCCTGTGTGAAAGGAGGTTTCTGGGAACATTTTCTTTCTGTCTAAATCTGAGATTTTGAGTTGGAAGAAAAATATATCTATAAGGGTCAAACCTGAACTGTAAGATTTAAACATGCTTTTGTTAAGAAGAAAAGTAGACTTGCATAATGCAAACGTTTTAATTGGAAAAGTGGCTGTAAACCTTTTATTTGACAAATCATTCTGTTATCTATATATATAGCAACACTTATTTTGTTACAATGTTTTTTGCTTTTTCTTTTTCCTGGTATTTGTACTGTAGCACCTGTTCAGCTCGAATTTATTTGAATTCACCTGTGCTGTTGTAATAGAATTATTAGCTAAAAATCCTAATATATTGTAATTATCTGCTCTGTGCTATACCTTTCAACATCTTTTGTATAATCCAGTAGACTTTCAAATGGAAGTGAGGGCAGAGTTTGTCTTGCAGAGTCTTTGGCATTTGTGGTAAATGGGCCAGAAATTAGAAAGCTTGACCCTGAAATTCTAAGCTGATGTGAAGCTGTAACTTAAGTGTAAACTGAGGAATTTTGACCTGTAACCATTGATTCCATTAAATATGGATATATTGAATATATTGAAAAACTTTATTTAATTTCTTGTAGTGAACCAAATATTTGGATTTGCCTGTGCTATGAGACTAGGTTCACTGCTTCCAAGACTAGGAGGTGGAGATGAGCATGCAGAACCAGATACAAAAGTGTTCTTCAATACTGTAGATTTCTGGCAGCTTACGCTATATGGGTGTCGTGGTTTAACCCCAGCCAGCAACTAAGCACCATGCAGCCGCTCGCTCACTCCCCCTCAGTGGGATGGGGGAGAGAATCAGAAGAGTAGAAGTGAGAAAACTCGAGGGTTGAGATAAAGACAGTTTAATAGGGAAAGCAAAAGCCGCGCACACAAGCAAAGCAAAACAAGGAATTCGTTCACTACTTCCCACGGGCAGGCAGGTGTTCAGCCATCTCCAGGAAAGCAGGGCTCCATCACGCATAACAGTTACTTGGGAAGACAAACGCCATCACTCCAAATGTCACCTCTTCCTTCTTCTTCCCCAGCTTTATATACTGCGCATGACGTCATATGGTATGGAATAGCCCTTTGGCCCATTTGGATCAACTGTCCTGGCTGTAGCCCCTCCCAAATTCTTGTGCACCTGGCAGAGCATGGGAAGCTGAAAAGTCCTTGTCTAGTGTAAACATTACTTAGCAACAACTAAAACATCTCTGTGTTATCAACACTGTTTTCAGCACAAATCTAAAACATAGCTCCATACTAGCTTCTATGAAGAAAATTAGCTCTATCCCAGCCAAAACCAGCACAATGGGTATGTTTTGACAAATGTGGAGTTAGACATTGGCATTCAATGAGGAAATGCCTTTATTTTGTGAGTAAATGGGAAATCTGAAATTTGCCAAAGATAGATCTGAAATAATACTTTATATTCCAGTTTTAGGTATAAGTATATTGAAGCTTAGTTTATATTACTGACATCTCGGAGATGATGACCTGTAGAAATATGATAATTGACTGTAGTAGCTATGACAGCTACTCAAAACGGTAGAGTCTGCAGTCTATCAAAAGAGGGGGCTTTGACAGCTTTAAAAGTTAACATGTAACTTTCTGAAAGAGATGAAAAAAGGTTTTAAAATTATTTTAGGACTTTAATAGAATAATTTATTAGTATTCTTGAAAACCTTTACACTTTGTAAATGAATACTTCATAAATATTTTTTATATGAGCATACTAATTTTTCTGGTGTCTTACATGACCTAAAAGCTTTCCAGATGGAAGAATGGGGAAACTTATTATTTTACTAGTCCTGCAGGTGTTGTCTTTTACTTTTGTAAATAATTAAAGCTAATACTGGATTGCTATTTGCAGATGAAGCAATCTTCAATCAAATCTCAGTTTGCATGTACATATAAAAATGAGTTGAGTGAAATAAAAGGTCAGCATTTCCTCAGCAGTAGCCAAATTCCAACCTGCATACATCCTGCACCAAAGCAACATTTAAAAGCTGGATATCTCATAGGTAAGCTGTAGTAGGATTGAGTAAATAAATGTGATAGCTGGTATTTCAAATGTTATCAAACAAGGCTTTAGTAAAACCCAAGTATAAATATGTTTTCAAGAAAAAAAAGATGTCTCAGTCCTCTGTGTATGCTATGAGCAGTTAAATGTCTTTGCATTAAAATTGTAATGCTAATGCTTTGAGAATATAAATCTATTTGAAAAATTTGTATTGATGCTATCTTGAGGTAAAAAAATTAATACATTTTACATACATAATGTTTCTTCTTATTTTACAAAAGTAAGCTAAGTAAAATTTGTATTTTTGCCATTCATAAAAGGGAAAAATTTGTTGTACTACTATAAAACATATCATATATATAATTTCTAGGCCCTTTAAACATCTTTTCCAATATCTTAAAGTTATAAATCCACTTCCCGAAGTTAGTTGCTATTATATGGTTTTGAGCAATGTCATTTTAAGTTGGCAGTATGCTTATGAACGCATAGCAAATGTAACTGCAATGACCAGCATAGTTTTGTTTTACTGATAAAGCACTAGTTTTGATTAAAAAATTCACATGGCAGTTCTCTGATAGAAAAAGGATGAATAATTGCAGGTAACTTTTTATTTCTTCACATATGTTTTTTGATATTCTTACATGACAGAAGGTATGAATTCATGTCTTGATGTACCAATGCTTGGAACTATTTCTGAAAATGTTCACCAGACTAGAAGTTATGCAGAAATGGGAAAGCTGAATTGTCAGCCAAGAAACAAGAACTCCAAGAATGAACAGATGGATTTGAATAATGACAAAGTAATCTGTGATAAGGAAAGTGAACCATCTTTGCAAAAAAATGCTAAAAGACTTAAGACTTCAAACAACCCTCAGAAGGAATTGGACAGCAAAATCGGTGGAAAGAGAAAACACAGCAAAACTGCAAGCAAGAATAAGTTGATTGCTGGTCAGGCAAAATTAACTCACTTTTTTTGACTATAAGGTTTTTTTGTTTTGACATACATGGTACATTGACTGGTCCAGAAGTTGTAAAATTTTGTGAGAAAAGGGTGAAATTCATTAATTGCTTCCTTTCATACTCAAATAAGTGGAAGTAGCTTGTGTGTAATATTAGACAAATACTTAGAAGTCTAGATTATGCAGGAGTCTTTTATTTTTTGATAACAGTACATCATTAGTAATTACAGCTATGTTCTTTTTGGTAATGAATTATGTTTCCCTCTACAATGCGATGGGAAAGTATTTTTGGATGCATATGTATAGCCACACTAAAACCCAGTAACTTCAAATTACATTAAATTCATAATAAAACGTTTAATCTTCAAAGAAGGTTGTGTAGATCATTAGTTTTCAGACTTGCCAACAAGGTCGATAGACTCTTCCCAGCATACACCTGAGCACTACAGGAAAAAAAAATCTGAAAGTTTAAATCATCAAATAGATAGAATTCTTTATGGCCTCTGGAAATATGAATTTAACAAATGCTTCCTCCCCTGTGCACCAAATCACAATAGATGTAAACTGGAAATGCAAGATTTCATCAGCCCTAGGAAATCCCAAACATGACATGGAGTATTTAAATGAACCTTTATCAAATTGCTGTATAGACATTGCATTATACTTTACCAGAATGATATAAGTTTCGTGTAAAAATGAAGATATACTTACTGTCAAAATCCCTTCTTCCTATAGGGAATTTAGCTAAATTTTCTTCATCTGCAGTCTCTCTTTCCTGTATTGATTCAATGTTTCGAATTTCAGTGTCAGCTGGAAAAGCCATGGCTCCCTTCAGTGCAAGATAAGGTAGTTGCTTTCTACCTAAGTTGATTGGCATAACATGATTTAAGAAATCATGTCTGGAACCTGTGTCCTGTTTTAAGGGAAAACAAGGGTAGCAGTTTATTTAAAGTCAGTTGTGTTCAATTTCTGTACTTGATATTTTATACTTCATACTCAGCAGTGCAAGTATTTTGTCTTTCAAATGATATTTTAAAAGTAATGACCTGCGTTACATCTTTGGCTGAAATAGTTTTATGGTTAAGAACATGATAAAATAATGAGTCTTATACTTGGTGAAGTTAAAAACCTGTTGCTGCATATAGGGACATGCTGAATGAAACATAAATACAGGCTTTTTCCCCCACAAGTTTTGGCTACATATAGTTCTGTAAAAATCAGATTTCTCTTATTCAACTGTCCAAGTTACACATTCAAAATCTTGGAATTAGATACTTACAGTTGAAAATTTATTCTTGGCCATACTTTGTTAAACTGATATTTTTGTATATTCACCAGGTTATTGCTTTAAATTATTGTACTTGTTTCTAAAAGGCTATAAAGAGAATTTCCATTTTACAATTAAGCCAAAATGTAAACCTGAAAACTCACCAAAAACTTCATGTTTCTGTCATCCTCTTCGTCCAAAACACTGCTGTCTTCAGTCTTATAATGTTTCAGCAAAGGTATAGCTCCTCTGTTTGCAGTTCTATCTCCGTTTTGAAGAGTTTTTCCTAGCTTTAACGTGGTTAGCAACATATCTTCATCTTCTACCTTTTGCAGAGATTTTGAAACTGAGAATAGAAAACCTTGAGAGAAAAGAGAGAGAGAGAGAATTAACATGTATGATGAGATACACATTCTTAGTTACTTAACGCTTGCATAGAGGTTAAGCAGTTTTCAAATTTTAAGAAAGCTTTCCAGTTGTAAATTAATATGTTCTCCATCTGTGCCCACTTTATATATTTTACAGATTGAATGGAAACTACTTCAATGGCTGATGAGTTCACTCTTTTAAAATGACTCATATTAAGAAGTAACCTTTTCTATAATCCTTCTAATCCCATCTGTTGTTTAGAACTACTTAAACATTTCTTTAGCATGGACAACTTGTTTCTTTGTATGTTTTTAGAACAGTACAGATTAGTTCCTTTTGATGGATCAGTATAACAAAGTTCACAGAAAAAGTGATGTCCATTTGTGTTGTTTATAAAGCCTTACTTCCAGTTAAGGCAATTTAAGAAAAGGAACTAATCTACATAAGTAAGCAGAACTGTTGTAAAGGTATAATCTGTCATAGTTTTTGATCAAAACTGATTCACTAAAGAGTTGAAAAGCTTGAAATTTAACAAGCTCAGACTGCTACAGTGTTAGAGCTGAAATAATTAATTTATATTTCGAAGTCTGTTATGTCAGATTACATTTTTCAGAGCTTATATCTAGAAATCTTTATTAATACCTAAGTAATTATATTTGTCTGCATTTTCTTTCTGAAAGTGGACCTTTCCCAGATACAAATATAATGTAGTCAGATACACTTGCTAAGAATGTAGAAAGAAAAGTAAACTTCCGTTTTTCATTTAAAAAGTCTTTCAAGTCTACCTGTTACCCTGTGGAAGGAAATGTAGGAATTTCCGCATAACTTTTTTTTTTTTTTTTTTTAACCTAATCTGGAAAGCAAATGGGGCCACCTCAAATTTAGCTAATCTTAATGTCAGTGATACAAACCACCTATTCAGTGGCTGTGTGCCTCTTAGCTGGTTCCCATCTCTTAAATCCATGGTTTTTTTAACCTTTAGGTTAGCGCAGGGAACCAAACATCCTGCTAGTCAAGGCAAACCACTAGGAAATTGACCAAGAAACTGACTAAGCAGAAAGAGTACTGGTTCCCCCTTGTTTTCCTCACTCACTCCCCATTTTGCTTTTCCTGCTTTTTCTCTGTACTGTCATACACTAGGAACAAAATGTAAGCTTTTATTAGCAAAAGTGATTTCTAACAGTGGTTCACTTTTTTGTACTGATTTTCTGGCTGGAAAGCTGCCTGGCAGAGAAGGACCTGGGGGTGTTGGTTGACAGCCGCCTGAATATGAGCCAGCAGTGTGCCCAGGCGGCCAAGAAAGCCAATGGCATCCTGGCTTGTATCAAAAATAGCGTGGCCAGCAGGACTAGGGAAGTGATCGTGCCCCTGTACTCAGCACTGGTGAGGCCGCACCTCGAATACTGTCTTCAGTTTTGGGCCCCTCAGTACAAGAGAGACATTGAGGTGCTGGAGCATGTCCAGAGAAGGGCAACGAAGCTGGGGAAGGGTCTGGAGCACAAGTCTGATGAGGAGCGGCTGAGGGAACTGGGGTTGTTTAGCCTGGAGAAAAGGAGGCTGAGGGGAGACCTTATTGCTCTCTACAACTACCTGAAAGGAGGTTGTAGAGAGGTGGGGGTCGGTCTCTTCTCCCAAGTAACGAGTGATAGGACAAGAGGAAATGGCCTCAAGTTGCGCCAGGGGAGGTTTAGACTGGATATTAGGAAATTTTACTTCACTGAAAGGGTTATCAAGCATTGGAACAGGCTGCCCAGGGAAGTGGTTGAGTCGCCATCCCTGGAGGTATTTAAAGGACGTTTGGATGAGGTGCTTATGGACATGGTGTAGTGGTGGTCTTGGTAGTGTTAGGTTTTCGGTTGGACTCGATGATCTTAAAGGTCTTTTCCAACCTATACGATTCTGTGATTCTGTCACTAGTACCTACCACTGATGTGGTGTGAAGGAGAAAGTAAGATTGATATTTAATAGTTTAGGCAAGTCTACAACACAACAATGGGAGTCACAGATAGCAAGTATACATTTTGCCTTTATACTTGTTACAAGAAGTCCAAGGAGGAAATATGAGTGCTGCCAAGAGGTGTTGCATAGTCTTAGGGAAGTACAGAAAGAATAATAATGATTCCTGCTGAAAACAGGCAATGATACAACACTAATCCGCAGACTGAGGATGTTATGCAGAAGAACTGACCAGTGTTGTTGGAACTGTGGTATTTTTAATCACCGTTCACTGCTAAACTTCCTGGAAAAGCAGACTGCCTTGCCAAAGTAACTTCTCAGTAAGAAGTTTCATGGGAAAATATGTCCTGCTGGACTAAGCAGATTTTGACTAAGACATTTTGGGTATACCCACTTTTCCTCAAATGAGGAAAGTGCATTTAATCCTTTCCGGGCAGAGCATCTCTGACAAATAGAATTATTGTTTCTCATTCTTTTCATTTCCTTGCTGTAGAGCCTGTACTTGCCTCTGGGCAATTGAAGTGGTTTCTTTTCTTTGACTTTAATTGCCTGGCTACGGAGGAGACAAATTTGAAAGTCAATTGTATATGGTTTTATACTTCTCATCCAACCTCCCTTTGCTAATTTGTGTTCTTCCCTCACATTCAGTATTTGTACAGTTTTGTTCAATTAATATAGCAAAAGCCATGTATGCTCTGTAATGGTACTTTTCATTTAGCTCAGCCTTGGGCAGAACAGGAGGAGTGCTTCGGAGCTGCCATTGGCTGCAAACCTTTCTCTTTATATGTTGGTATATAAATTAAGAGTTGGGAAACAAGCTATCCACCCAGTAATTGTGTATGTGGCAAGAGCTTCTGCTTATCTGAAGCTATAGTACCCACAGGTATGTAGAGCGTATCACATATGGTTTGCTTTCAAATACTTCTCTTTCATTTAATACAAGGCACAGTTAAAATAAGAACAACTGACCTGGATCAATTGGAAAGTCCTTCTACAGTGTCTATTTAGTTGTCTACTGTGTCTTTAAGCTGATGTCTGTGGAAGAATATAAGATCAGGGCAAACTTATGGTACTGCCCCCAATATCCTTCTTGAACTGGCTGTTAATTTTTAAGGATTGCTGAAAATCTGAGGTGGTTCTAGTGATAATTAGTAGAACCTCCTAATTAGACTGTGAAGAAATCAATAGATCAATAGCATATGTCTATAAATTCGGTGACTTTTCTGCCTGTTCAGAGCAGTAGATAACATTTGTACACCTGCAGCTTTGCAATGCACTGTGTATATCTCTTCATAATGCCTTTGGGAATCCTAACACATTTTTTCCTTTTCATCTTGAAACTTTCAATTTTAGTAAAAATGTAAAATGTTTTAATATATCAGCTTCTATGTTTTATCATTTTTTATCAAATTGGCTTTTTATTTTTATAGTAAATAATAACTAGTGCTGCTTACAGAGCAATAACAATTATTTTGATAAACTCTTCTTGCTTCTACACTGCGTCTTGTTACAATGAAATATGAACTCCTAACATCTGAAATCTGATGTGGTATATGTGAGGAAATAAAATCTAGGTGATAGTGTGCCGGGAATTTCTCATATACTCATTTTGAATTCTTCTAGGAATGGGTTACGAAACAATTGTAATAGTTTTATTTGGTCTTGTAACTACAGTAATTTCCATGTACAGGTGTTTGAGCCTAATGCCTAGTATTGACTGAACAATAAATAAAACAGGTGTATTTTATATAAAGCCAAATATTTTCTTTTACTATTATCAGAATTGAAAAACTTTGCAATGCAAGAGAGAGTATTTAAGCAACCTTAACAAATAATTTTACTGATTCTTAAAATAGCACAAAAATACCTGGTCAATGTTAATTTGCCCAGTAGCATACTACTACTGATTTTAAAAGATGGTGTGTTTGGGGGGTTTTTGTTTGTTTGTTTTTAGTTTGGATCTTGTAGATTTTATATAAACAGCTGTATTTCAGTCCTTCTTGAGTGCAGTTAGAAGATATTTGTCATTTGAACCAAGGGCCACACATACTGAGAGTTTGGAAGACTGATTTAAAACCAACCCCAAACTCTTCATAATGTACTCGTTCATTTGTGTGATCCTCTAGTAGCAGAGAAGGAAATGCAGGCTGTCTTTGTTATCCCTACAGAATGTAAAAGGATGGAGTTATGTGCGTAAGATGTATTTCCAGGGCACTTAAAACATTTGAGTAGTTTTGAGTAACAACGAAGCATTTTCTTACCTTGATAAATAACTGAATATATTAGATTTTTTGTATTAGATAAAATAAATTTGTGGCATTTATTTTATTAAGAGATCCATTTTGGCAATAGAGTTAACAACATACATCGTGCATTGTGTCAGAAACTTAGGTGAACCTGTTTTAATTTCTCAGGCATAGATTTTTTTTTTTCCTGATCCTTTTTCTTGTGATCTTGAATGGAGTGGAAAGAATAGACTGATGGTATTAATTGTTGATTTGTGCATTTTGTTTAGTACTGATACAAATGGAGGTAAAAAAATTCCAGAAAGGATTTATCTGCTTAGGAACTGCCATTCCTTCTTAAGCCTTGAAGAGGAATCCTGTATTTTCTATACTGGTTTTGGGCTAGTCAGTTGTTTTGCTTCAAACTAGAATGTAAATGGAATCTAGCAAGCACATTTGACAAGAAGCTGGCTACAGCCGGTCAGTAGGAAGTAATGAGGTTATGAGTTGTATCTGAAATCCCAACCCCTTCTTGGGTATTAGCTGTATCATGTATATTTGCTCATTTTGGACCCAGGGCCTGGAACTTTCTCTTGCAAGATGGACACTTTATTTAAGTGACCTTAGCACCTCATTGTATAGACTGTCTGTCTTAAATACCTAACATAAGTGTTTTAGTTCCAAACACCTCCCACCCCTAATCCAACAAGTAGGTGCTAAAGTGGAGATTCCTTGTGCTATTAATGGAAAGAACTTCTGATGAGCAGTTCACAGGACATAACAGAGGTAATTAGCACACTTCGTTATTGACTGTAGGAAATTAAGACTCTTGCCTAGCACCGATTCATTGTTCGTCCCTATTGACTTGGTAGTCACCTAGAATAAACAAGTTGATTTAGCATGAAGGAGGCACTATGCTGCTTATAAAGGGACAGCTCTGGACTTGTGCAGGAGCACAGCTCTAAATATTTGGAGAACTTAAAGTCATCTTCTGTTTATGTGGCAGGAGAATGTACAAGGAAAGAGTGGGGATGAATCCCTGCAAACTAGGTGACTTTTACTGAATTTCTGCCCAAGACCCAGAATAGCCATTTCAGTCCTCTGTTGAATTATAGTCTATGTATTTATAGAATGAAATGTTGCATTTGGTTGTGTTACAAATAAATTTCATAGTTTGGAAAACTTTAAAATATTTTCTGCTGTTTGTTATTTTGAAAGAAATTTCAGAATTTCATTTGGAGGAACTGCATAGAAACATACATATTTCTTAAGGAATTGTACTCAGCAGAAGAACTGAATAATGCATGTATAGTTCCTTCTAGCAAAAGATAATGATAGGCGTATTGGTCATTGTGTCCTTTCTTAGGATTCTTCCTACTGAATAAAATGGTCTGTTCTCATGGGAATAATTTGCCAATACACTATGCTTAAAATTAATTGAACTGTTCTTTTCACTGTTTAAAAACAAACAAACAAACCCAGAAACCAATCCTCCCTCCCAAAAACTAAGTTTCTTATTCTGAAAGACCTTTTGCAAAACAGTCCATATGTAACTCTATTAAGGGATTCCCAATTAATCAGTAAAGTGGAAAGAGGGAGGAAGATTCCTCAAGCAATATTAGCTTCTTAATGAAGAAAAAAGCGGTGGTGATGGTGAACATGCTGTATAAATCTAGACTACTAGGCAAAAATTGAATAACAGATTTACAAATATCGACCTATTGATTACAACAGATTCAAATAAATTCTTATCTGCTGTTAGATTCAAGGTAAATCTGTAAGCAGAGAAGCTTATTGGTATCATAACTCAAGGAATAGCTTTGGACTTGAGAGTATAGATGAAATCCTTATGTCCTTTTTTTAAGCTTTATTAACCTCGGTCTGCCTTGGAAGGCTTTGCTATGTCTGCCAGAATGCCTGGCCTTTGTGTATGTCTTTTTAGACTATTTGCTTTCTCTTCAGTCAACTGTACCTCATCAAACTGTATTTTATATATCCATCTTTGCACTTACATTTGTATTCTGTAAAAAAAGTTTGAATTAGTCTGTTTTGATGTAAGAATCTGCATTTCTAAGAGAAGTCCCTAGTGCACAAAATTATTGCGGATGAGCCACAGTCAATTTTTCTGAAACCAACCAACAGCAGGAACTTCCTTATAAGCATAATCAAGAGGCCAAGTGTTGTGGTTTAGCCCCAGCCGGCAGCTAAGCACCACCCAGCCGCTCACTCCCTCCCTCCCGGTGGGATGGGGGAGAGAATCGGAAGAGCAAAAGTAAGAAAACTCGTGGGTTCAGATAAGAACAGTTTAATAATTGGAACAAAATAATAATAATAATAATAATGAATTGTAATGAGAAGGAAAACAACGAGAGAGAGAGGAACAAAACCCAAGGGAGGGAAAAAGACAAATAAAATAAAAATTATACAACCGCTCACCACCCGCCGACCGACACCCAGCCAGTCCACGAGCAGTGATCGCTACCCCCCAGCCAACTCCCCCAGTTTCTATACTGGGCATGACGTCATATGGTATGGAATAGTCCTTTGGTCAGTTTGGATCAACTATCCTGGCTGTGCCCCCTCCCATTTCCTGTGCACCTGGCAGAGCATGGGAAGCTGAAAAGTCCTTGACCAGTGTAAACGCCACGTAGCAACAGCCAAAACATCAGCATGTTATCAACGTTATTCTCATACTAAAATCCAAAACACAGCACTATACCTGCTACTAGGAAGAAAATTAGCTCTATCCCAGACGAAACCAGGACACTAAGAAAGACTGGGCCCCTTTTCTTCGCAGGCAGATGAGAGGATTTCAGCCAAGAAAAAATACAGGAAAAAGCAGGAGGTGCAACTGCAATTTTGAACTTCATTTGAGTACATGATATCTGTGAGAGGTCATGAGCCTGGCTATCCAGTACAAGTCTGCTAGAATTCCTGTGATTTCTACTCTTCACCATTATTGTTCATATGGTTTTGATAGTGCTGAGGTGAGTAATTTGTTTTGCCTAACTAACACTGAGGCAGGAGAATTTCTTTGGAAGTATTGCCTCTTGAAAGTGCTGGACCAATGCTAATAGAACCGTTAGTGGATCAAGCTCTCTAAACGGCAGCAAATACTATTGCTGATACACAATGATCATAAGACTGACAGTGGCTTGCATTTGACAGGAGAAGCAGTTCTTCTATTTGCAAATTTTTATGAAAGAAGTCTGGGTAAGGTAAAAGAATGTTATTACCAATATTGTCACGGGTCTTATCCATAAATTCTGCTGAAGGTGTATTTGTGTTCCATGCGCGTCAGTACAGATTCTTTTAGAGAGCTGAATCCTCTGAGTCTGTTTGCATGATGAGAGTTGACATACTGCTCACATGGGGCTGTAAGATGAATGAATCCAATTCTACCACAATTCCTTTTCACAGACCAGGCAAACAGTAAATCTGCACTTTGTAAAAATCCAAACACTTAGTTGTTTGTTACCTGATTATTTTTTTTTTTTACCCATAATGTTAATTTTTATTTAGTTCTTCTTCACATTCCATTCCCTTTTAAAAATAATTGCATTTTCATCTGAGTTGTTTCTACTAATGTTTTGTTCTTACGACAGAGTATAAACCTCAGGTTTTAAGAATCTTGTTTCTTGTGAAGCAATAACATTGCATTATGAGTCCACAAAGTATTTTTACACTGCTTTGGATGTGAGAAACATTCTTGAGAGATGCTATTTTGTAAGTAATTCTTGAAATGAACACAAAGGTCAGAGGTGTTTACAAGAAGCTGTGATGCCACAGAGAACAGAGAAATGCTCTAGTATACTTTTAATGTGGTAAGCTGAGTCACATACCTAAGGCATGGGTCTGGGTTTCTCCTCCTGGGTCCTAGCACAAGGAATCAGATCTCTTTTCATTCTGTTATTGTGAAGTAAAATTCAAAACCTACAAGGGACCCACCTGGTATTCTCTCTTCTGTTTGCCATACTAGTCCTTGATACTGACTGTTCTACTGTTTACTCCTGCCATTCATATGGTATTAGCACTGTGGTATACAGAACCTTACAATATTTGTGATCTCTTAATTACAGCAGTAGGTCATTATTGCAATGCTTGTGATTGTTATGCAAGATCTAGGAGTGATATTATGATTTAGTGACTATTGTATCCTTGCAATACTTTTTCTTGACTATTATGTATGCCAGCAATCTAGCCAAATTGTACCTGCTTCTGTTATATCAATTACAGTCAGGTCTTTTTCATCCCAAGCATGTGAACTTTGTATATGATTGAAACATCTGTCTCAGACTCTGAGGAAGAGGATTTGCAGGCTGTTAATCATACAGTTTCTACACTGTATTACCTTTGTCTGCAGATGAGACTGTGCTATGACTGATACTCAAAAGTACAGCCAGATACTTATAAAAGTTTTCAAGAGTTACTGCACAGAATGGCAGTCACACTGGAGATTCCAATGGAAGCTATCCAGGAGAAATCACATAAGTTTCTGGACATATTATGTACCTCTATGCCAGCATGCCTTGTAATTCCCATAAATGAGGGCCTGTTGGAGTCAGCCAAATTACTCTGGCAGATGTCTGCTTCTTTACTGTTGACAATCCAGATGGGTGGATTGTTGTTATCCAGTGCTTTCAGCAAGCTTTGAACAAGTCTATAAACACTGGCGCCAGGATTGTTAACTGTGGCAGCAGTCTGCTGGACTGATGAGCATCAAGGTTTACAAAGATCAATGCCACAAGGTAAAGAATTACACAAAACTTTAGTTAATTAGAAGCAAACCAACCTGCTTTTCAATTATCTCGTTCTAGTTATGAACTAATGCTGGATGGGATGTCTTTAATGGAAGATAGCGCTGTTGTTGGTGAAATATCAGTAATTATTTGCATTGATATAGAATTGTGAAAGGTTTGCCTTAGCCAGAGTTATATTTTGTAAGACTCAGTTAATTTCCCAGCAAAAAAATTGAAATGGTTAGCCTAGTATATCCCTGTGTTTAGCACTTGTTTGGCATGCCTCTTATTTTGAATATTAAGGGTCATTTTGCCCAAGGGCAAGCAACATCAGCTATCTTCTTTGAGAAATGTACTGCTGCAATGACTTTTGCCAAACATTGACTTCAACTTGGTGATTCATTTAGATGTCAAGTTTTGGATAAAAGTACTGTTTGCAGCTGAAATCACTCTGTCTCACCATTTTGGGCGATGCTGTCTGCCATTCATATTGTATCCACGTTGATTCACTATTCAAAGAATAATTACTTGCTGACAATGTGTTTAATTCTCTGAGATGTTATCAACGTGCATCCCATAACATACTCTGGTTTCATTTTTGCTGGCCCTGCCTGCTATGGACATTGAGTTGTAAGTGACTTTTAAGGGACCAAGGGTTCCCTTTATCCTACACATGTGGGTATGAGGCAGCTGGGTATACATGATATTTATATATGAGATCTTCATTTTTTTAAATGGAAGTGGTACATATACACAAAGACTAGAACCAATATAGATTACAGATTCAGCTGTATGACTCATTGCTACTTTGCATGGATAGTGATTCTTTTTGGATATATAGTGATTTGCCAGTGTTGTTCTCCTTAGGATCTGAACTCAGCGATAGATTTTGCTCCTCACCATCTACTGAAACCTTGTTTACTGTATCACACTTCAGACCAGCTTGCCCTTCAAAATAATGGGACTATTAAAAAAAACCCAAACCCCAGCACTGTCTTAATTAGTATTATGTAGGGATGGTATAATCTTGAAATCTCATCTATGTTTTCGACAAATGTTTTTCTTGACCAAAATGGAAGACAGAGATTGCATTTACCCATTGCTTACCCAAGCCTAATTCAAAATTTTTGGAAACTTGAGCTACTAGTCATTTCACAGATTTCATGCTTAAAAATTGCTGCTTAATGAAATTTTAGCCATTAGCTGTTTTTCTGAATTGCTAAGATTGGATTCAGTTGAACTCATTTACGATTTCTAAGATATTACTAATATGCAGTCATGATCAAGAACTGGTTGCCACTACCTGTTGATTCAGAGATGCCATCTATAATTACAATCATTAATTTTAAATAAACATACTGGGCAATTCCTGGCAAAGAACAATCAGGTTTTAAGATTAGATTTTATGGTAAAACCTATAAATTCCTTCCTGCTGGAAGGGCAACACAGCGGGTCACAAGCAGTCCAGGAGACATCTGGAGTGCACTGATGATGACTTCTTGACGCAGATTGACTGAAGAGCTGATGAGTGGAAGCGCTCTGATGGACCTGGTACCAATAATTAGGAACTGGTTGTGAAGATTGTCATGGCCTTGGCTGCAGTGACCATGAAATGGTGGAGTTCAGGATCCTGAGAGAAGAGAACAGGGCAAATAGGATCATAACTTTGAATTTCAGAAGAACAAACTTTGCTCTGTTTAGGGTTCTGCTTGGGACAAACCCATGGGACGAAGAGAAGAGTGGTCCAGGATTGCTGGGTCACCTCCTCTAAACTCAAGATTTGTCTATCTGAAAGTCAAGGGAAGGTGGCAGGAGGCCTGCACTGATCAACAAGAAGCTCCTGGCAAAACTCAAACATAATCATAAGGGATGTGGAAGTAGGGACAGGTAAGCTGGGAGACTATAGAGAAGACACTATCTGAGTGTGTGGGGACTGGCTTAGAAAAACCAAAGACCAAATGGAGTTGAATCGGGTGAGAGGTGCGAAGGGCAAAAACGAGTTCTATAGCTCTATCAGTAGAAAAAGGAAGAATTTGGAAAATGTGAGTGTGCTGCTGAAAGGGGCAGGGGACTGGGCACTAAAGGACATAAAAAGGCTAGGGTACTCAATGCTGGTTTTGCCTCAGTCTCTACAGATAGGATTTGCCTTCAAGAATCCCATGCCCCTGAGTCCAGAGGGAGCATCTGGAGTAATAAGGACTTTCCCTCAGTAGAGGAGGATCAGGTTAGGGGACTTTTAAACAAACTGGACATACATAAGGGGGATATCCCCGTGTTGAGCAGCAGGCTGGGCTAGAAGATCACATGAGGTCCTTTCCAACCTCAACCATTCTGTGATTCATAATTCTGAATTAATTTTTACATCTCAGTGGAATCTCATGTTTGCTAAATTTACATTTTCCTAAATATTAGTATACCATTAGCTTAACTTTCTTTTAATTTATATCTCCTGCTTCAGCAGATGTCTCTTTAACCTGCATTGTCTACCTGTTTTATTAGTTCATCTACTAAAGAATCTGGAATATTCAACAAAAATGCTTTCTTCAGGATGTAAAAGTGAGTCAAAACAAGTTTAATAACAACAAGATCTGTAAGTGATCAGAGTGAACTGGTTTTCTCTCTGATCTTTTGTAATGAAAATTATTCTTTTTCATTTATTTAATGAATAAATATCTAAGTTTAACATTTAGCATAAGTATTTTTAACCTGAAGTGATGAGCTTGTTCTTTCTGTCTTGCAAGTCAAAAATATCTGTCTTGCAATATCACTGCTTTTTGCAAGAACAATTTTAATCATTAACAACTTTTCTCAGCATTTGTATTTGTGAGTTCTACTTCATACACATGTATCATGACTTTTAATTTTAAAATGTAATTACATTAAGGTATTTTATGTTAATATGTTTAATAAAGCCATAGAACGTTCCAGAAAATTTAATACAAGACTTTTGCATATGGAAACATTGTATTTATTGGTGCTAAATGATGGAGAGCCATATATGTAGCCATATATTCATTGGTGGAAAGTGGTGAAGAGCCATTTTTTTCTTCATATTTAATGAATGGGCAACAAGTGCATATTTATTACATTCCATGGGGTTGTTAGGCATGAATAGAAAGAGAAGTCAGAGAAAATACAGAGAAGCCAACTCATGTGGTACAGTTCCGCACTTCTTGACAGTTTTGTACAAAGAATATGACCTACTTGACTTCTGAATCTGACTTAATTTCTGATTTATGCATAATACGTAATATTGGCTCTGAACTGAATATATATGTTATAAAAATCCGGGAGTAATATGTGAAGAACTGTGTGGTAAGATATGAAGATGTCCAGGGTAGATGCCAAGCTGGTTCATTTGCCTCCTCCTCACATATGTAAGTTGAAAGAGAAAAAATAAGTTTCTTACCATTATTATGATATTTTTATAGTAAACTGGTACTTAAGAGCGCTTAAGTATTGGTCCTTATTTGGCACTCTCTTTGTACCATCATTTCTGATTACATAATCTCAAATATTTTTGTAGATGAAGTCACAGATAATCTTAAAAACCAACAGTGTTTTGATGTTAGAAAAATGTATCAATTGCAATCATCTGGATTTTTTCCTGTTGTTGAATTTTCTTTCATAAACAGTCAAACATTTCTAGAATGGTAAGGAAATTGTTTATCATCAGCATACTAAAATGGGTACAAAAGCTAAACAGTTACATATGACATTGATTATATCGAATAAGATTGTCCCTGCAGTATTTGCCACAAGATGATTGTGCAAAATCATGCTTCTGATGACGTACTTAATTGCAGTCCTTCAAATATTTTTTTTCATTAGAAATAGGCAAGCTCTACATTTTGCTAGGTATTGTCATTAACTTTACATATTTTTGTGGGAGCTTAATGTGCTTAATGAAAAATTGGTTTTAATTATCAAGAGACGTTTATATAACATTTCCTTCCCATTTTAGACACTAACTTGCTATTTCTTGTAATCATATAGAGATGAAGCTTGTTAAATCAGTAAGCATTTTATCAACCAAAAGAGATCACTGAAGTTAAACTTATAATTAGACTTAGACTTGTACCTGTTTTAGGAAACAGCAGAATTTGACCATCAGATGATGAACTAGAATAGTGAAAATGTGGTGAAATAGAAAGCAGGTTGTTTTTATATCAAAAGTAAATATTAATTATAGTTTTAAATGTAAATATAACGTTATGTTGATGATGTGTTCCATTGTTTATTTTGAAAAGTATGATATGTGTTGAACTAAGCCTGCAAAGGAAAATGCAGTGTTTTGTTACCTGTGTGTATTTGCCTAGACTTACAATAATTTGAAAACACAGTGGGTCTCTGTCACACAGAAATTTCGTGTGTGGGAGGCTGAGGTCTTATGCTCTCACAAATGACAAATGCATGACACATATAAGTAGTGTCATTGAATACATTCTGTATATACCATCTGCTATAGAACCATTGTTTTAAGAATTAAAAAGTCTGAATGCAACTTTCTTGCATTCCTTGGTCAAAACCAGCCAGAATATCTAGTTGCTATTAGTCCAAAAGAGCTCATAGGTAGAGCAGAATGAATATAAATGCAAAACACTTCTGGTATTGACCAGCAATAGCTTTTCATTAAAGTAAAAGTATCTGTGTAAATGTATACATAGACAAAAACATAGTGAAGTTCATTATCTTTGAGTATTCTGGGACTAGGAGATGGGTCTCATTGAGATCTTTGCATTGACTTGACATTTCTAGCTTAGCCAGACAGTGAAATACCTGATCTTAAATGTTAAAATGTCACAAGCTTAAAAAAAAATGCTGTTGGCATATGACTGAATAGAACTCAGCCTCGAGTCAGAGTATTTGGTATTTGGGAGGAAAATTCACATGGAGAAGTGTAAATGTTTCTCTGTCAAGTTATTTATAATACTAATAACAGCAGTTACTAGTATTAGTTATTAGCTTGTTGGAATCCCCAAACGCTAGGCATGTTAGTCTTGGCAAAGGGTGACAAAAGGCAGGTAATGCAGACAAAGGTCAGCAATAAATTTTGTAATATTACATCACCCTTAAGTGTCTAGCGATACTGGATCTTGGAGACAGCTGGCTACTTTTATAAAAGAAGAGTAAGAGAGTCAGATATGTATGTAAATATTAATTCTAACTGTGAGCACTCTAGTTTGCAAAAGAGAAAAGGGATATATTCGCTACTCTGGGCAGAAGAACATATGTCCTTGAAGGCTTCCAAAGGGAAAGCCTAGAAGATCGCTACTGCCAGCTGGTGAAGATGGAAAGCATCAAGTCAATAGACTGTAAGACTGGTTTGTGATTTAGAGATGTTTGTAGGTCTTGTTGATGAGGAAGGTTTATGCTGTGAACTAAATGTAGCTTTTTCCCTTTCAAGCTGATCATATGCTGTCCCCTATTTGGAGAAGAGTGCTTATATGTTTTCTTAGTTTGAGTAAGAGTGGTTCCTTTCATTACTGCTAAATTTTTATGTTCATTTGTGGCTATAAGTCCTTTCTTGATGTGACCCCTGGATGCTGAACAAACAGAAGCTCTGTCTACATATCGATAGTACATTTTACCTGCATGTCTAACATTATTTTTGCAGCTCAAAAGAGGACCATGGCTCCTCTTTTCTTCACCTTCACAAAAATTATCACCCTCATTCATTTTCCTGTAATCTTTTCTTATAAACATAGGTAACATGTTCTTTCCTAAGATGCATGTTTAGTCTGTAAATTAAAATCAAGCATGTTTATTAGCTCCAGTATCAATGGAACTGTATCTTGTCTAATGATACTCTGTTTGCAGAACCTATGAAAGGAATGTACTTTTTGAATTGACATTGAGTTGAAAATGCAAGATAACCCTGGAAGTTTATGGAAGATGGCTCTGTGCTTTTGGGAATAGGTGAGATATCAGTTCTTTCTTTGATACATGTCTCAGTTTAATCAGAGGTTCATATAGGTAGCTATGGTAAATTATGAACTTTCTGTTCCTTTAAGATTTCAAATTAGGAAGGAGATTTAATCAGTAAATAATGAATCAACTATAATTCCTGAAATAAAATAAAAGCACATGTAGAAATATATTTTTTTCTCTGTTTTGCTATATAAAGCTTGGGTCAGCATGAAGTATGCTATACACAGTTTTTGATATGGTGCTTGATTGATAGTCACAAAACTAATGAGAGATCATCCCCCTTCAGTCTTTGCAGTCCCATGTGAACTATCCAAAAGGCTATACTAAGAGCAAGAAACTGCAACTGCACAGTAGTTGCCGAACAATCATGTTTAAGCATGGCTGACTATATATTCAGGCGTTGAAAAAGGTATCCTGTTAACAAAAGAAATACCTGCATAGGTGATTAGGTTCATGCACACATATCTGAGAGTGTGACTGGAGACCAGTATTTGATCTTTTATATAAGCAAAAATCTTTGGAATGAGGAGAATAAAAGCTATATTTTTAAATTGTACCAGTAGCAACCAGAACTCTACTTTAATGTTGTCCATCTGCCACAGGTAGGTATGCAAGAGGTATAATATTTGATTTTGCATATATTTTTCTGGCATACAACATGCAAAAGTATGCTTTCAAATGTTATGAATCATTCATAAACTTCTACAGCTTAATCTTTCTTTATATCTATTATCATTCCTCCACTAGTGTAACATGCTCCGCTGTTTCTGTATAATTTATACACAGAATTTGGGTGCTCTCTCCAATACAACATCCTTGCTTGTTTCATAAGAAGCATTATAATTTTAAGGTTTCCTGATCATTTCTGGCAGGTTTTTTTTGCGTGTATTAAAGCTTGTAGAAGTCTCTAAGTGATTTCTGGGTCTGCTCTAGTAACTTGCCATTTAGCTGGCATATTTCAAATTCACTTTAAAAAAATCTCGAAATATGGGTTAGATTGTTTTAGCTATAGGCTAGTGGAGAAACACAGAGGGTTTTTTATAGTTGCCTGTGTACACTGTATCTGTTTTTAAGTTATAAAGAACAGAGGTTACAAATATTAAGATAATTTTAAAAGGATAAATTAAGATAAAAAGGGATTTGGGAGGATAATTTTGACAAAAAACAGTTAGGAAATTATAGAACACATTTATTCTTTGTTAATTCATTTGTTTACCACATAATGTATTTGCAGTCCTTGAAAATATTCTGAGTTTGCAACACTATGGAGAATTTGGCCTTCTAAAATAATAAGGCAATGAGTAGTAATCCAGCTGTAGGAGTTTAAGCTATAAATGGAAAAGTTTAAAAGAGGAGCTGGAGCTGTAGTTAGCTAATAAGACAAGCTTTGAGCTAAATCCTATAACTTCATCTTTTAATCATCACTTTCCTGATGTCTATGGTGATTTGGGATCTGGGTGAGGTAAATAACATAGCTAGATTTTGTGTAATTTATTCATGGAATTCATTTGTCACTTCCAGAAGTGAAATGTGTTAGTTAAGCACTTAATAAGAGAGTCAAAATAAGGCCTGTCTGAAGCATTCACAGGTATACAATTATCACATTTTAACTAGAACACTTGTTAAAGTGTGACCTTTCATCTAAAATACATATATATACAGCCATAAAAATACTTTTTGTTAAGAATTTATTCTGTGGAAGTATATTTGTGCTAAGTGCTTCTGAAAGTGAGAGACTATTGGCAGCAGGAATACTATTCATGGAAGGGGTGACAAAGAACTGCTGCAAATGAGACTTGATAAATAATCACATTTGCTTCATCCTGTTTAGAGAATAAAAAGAAAAGTGGATTTATATCAACAAAGCACTTAACCCCATTTCTAACTTAAGCATGTCAACAGTATAGCCAGTGATTAACTCAGGCAACTCTTGCATTTTGCAGCACTGATCTGTGTTAGTGCCCTGTGTTACAACGATTACGCTGTTCTATTGCCATAAAGGTTCCTAAAATGGTTTTTAACATCATTGTATATCTGTTCATCAGCTGCTGCTGCCTAACTGGGGCAGATAGTATACTACAACAGGATTGCCAGTAATGTAACAGCTCGTTCCCAGTTCCAGTTTGGTGATTTCATGTGTAAGCAGGGAAATTTAGTACGATGATGGTGAATATTAGTTCTTGTCACTGGCATTTAATTTTACCCTCAAATGAGAACACTACATTAGTGTAATTCGACTGTAATAAAACCCTACACTGATTTGGACCCTCCCCCCCCCCCATTCTTTAGCAGAATGCTGGGGAATAAATGCTTCTCTCTGACATACACCATCTCATTCAGTTCTTAGTTTTATATCTGGCTGGTTCCAGAAACTGATGGGAAGTAAGAGCATTTGCACTGCATATTTTACATGTGCCTCACTAGACCTAGGTAATTTATTCACCTGTAGATTATTAGCTGAGAAATGTACCTGTGGTTTAACATTGTATCTGAATAGCAGCTGAATTTATTACCTACCCTTGTCTGATCTGCAAATAGGGGGCAAAATCCACAAAATGCTCTTCTCCTTCTACCCCACGGCCCAATGGTCAGGCAATTTGTATACTATTTGGTTTTGACAGAACATCTTTTATTTGTCACTATGTGAAAATAGTACAGCTGATCATGGCTCCTGTGAACATACTTTCGTATTCTCCCCTTCAGGTCATTGTATATAATAGTGAGATGAACAAACAATCCCCAACAAACTTGGGGTTGATTGAGCACAAGAAGGGTGTTCCACAAGAAATTCAATGTTCTCTAACCCAAAAAGGAATGTTGAAATTTATGACATATACCTGATGACTTTTAGCCTGACTCCTTAAGGAAGTAAGACTTAGGCAGTCACACTGAATGTGTAGATTTTGTAAGACTGTGTTGTCAGCTTCTACCTCTCTGCCAATTTCAACCAAATTTGGGGGGTGGAGGAGAAGTAGGGATCTTGCAGATAAGTAACTTCCTATCAGTTCCATTAAAGTAAGTGGCTAGAAGAAGAAACCCATTAAGTTTCCCAACTGAAAGACAAGCTTCTGTCTCTGTTCATGCTTTCTTAGGCTCTAGGGAATGAATGTGGATGAGAGTTCCAACTACAGGAAAAGCTTCAATTGGAGCCCATAATGACATAAGTTTGAAGCAAACTAAGCTTCATTAATTCCAATACTCATGGAAGTGTTTGTTTAGGTGGAAACTGAGTACTGGTTGATGCAGCACTGTTTAGAAAAATGAGCATGAGTTGGAAATTTAACCCTAGCTGTCCCAATGATTTATTCTATGACACTAGACAGTTACTTTTCCTGACCCTTTTTTCAGTTTTGTTTTTCTTCCATTTAAGTTAAGTATCCTGCAGCCCAGGAGACTGTTAGCCTTCTTTTGCAGCAAGGGCACATTGCTGGCTCATGTTCAACTTGGTGTCCACCAGGACCCCTAGGTCCTTTGCTGCCAAGCTGCTTTCCAGTTTATCCCCAGCATGGGGTCTATTCTTCCCCAGGTGCGGGACTGCACTTTCCTTTGTTGAACTCCATTATGTTCTGGCTGGCCCATTTCTCCAGCCTATCGAGGTCCCTTTGAATGGCAGCACAACCCTCTGGTGTATCAGTCACTCCTTCCAGTTTTGTATCATGAGCAAACTTGCTGACGATATACTCTGCCCCATCATCCGGATCGTTAATGAAGGTGTTGAACAGGATTGCACCTAGTACTGAACCTGGTTTACACCCTGGGGTGCATGGCTAGTTACTAGCCTCTAACTGGACTTTGTACCACTGATCACCACTCTCTGGGCCCAGCCATTCATCCAGTTTTCAATCCACCTTACTGTCTGCTCATCCAGCCCGTGTCGTATCAGCTTTTCTATGAGGATCTTACAGGAGACAGTGATGAAAGCCTTACTGAAGTCTAGGTAGACTATATCTACTGCTCTCCCCTCATCTACCAAGCCAGTTGTTTCATCATAGAATGTTATCAGGTTGGTCAAGCACTCCTTTCCTTTCATGAATCCATGCTGAGTATTCCTGATGACTTGTCCTTCACGTCCCTGGAAATGGTTTCCAGGATTAGTCGTTCCATCACCTTCCCAGGGATAGAGGTAAGGTTGACCAGCCTGTAGCTCCCTGGGTCATACTTCCTGCCCTTTCTGAAGACAGGAATGACATTTGATTTCCTACCGTCTCAGCCACTTCTCCCAATTGCCATGATAATTCAAAGATTATTAAGTGGCCTCAAAATTTTGTCAGCCAGCTCCCTCAGAACTAGGGTACATCCCATGAGGGCCCACAGATTTATGTATGTCCTGCTTGCATAAGTATTCTCTGATCTGATCCTCTTCTACCAAGGATACATTTTCCTTGCTCCAGACTTTGCCCCTGGACTCCAGGGCCTGGGATTCTGGAAGGCTAATCTTGCTAGTAAAGACTGAGGGAAAGAAGGCATTTAGTACCTCTGCCTTTTCCATGTCCTGTGTCACCATTCAGCAGCGAGCCCATGTTTTCCCAAATCTTTCTTTTGCCAATTCTGTACTTACAGAAGCCCTTCTCATTGCCTTTGGCATCCCTTGCCAAAGTCAGTTCCAAGTGGGCTTCGGCTTTCCTAAATTCATCTCTGCAGTGTCTCTATTCCTTCCAGATTTCCTGTCCCTGCTTCTACCTTCTGCATTATGAAGCTCCTTGTTCATCCATACAGGGATCCTGGCATTTTTGCCTGAATCCTGCTCATTGGGATGGACTGCTTCTGAGCTTGGAGCAGGTGATGCTTGAATATTAACCAGCTTTCTTGGGCCCCCTCTTCTCTCCATGGCCTTATCCCATGGAACTCTTCCAAGCAAATCCCTGAAGAGGCGAAAGTCTGCTTTCCTGAAGTCTAGGGTTGTGATCTTGCTTTTTGCCCTCCTCTCAGGATCCCGAACACCAGAATCTCACAGTCACTGAAGCCAAGGCTGCCTTTGACTTTCACATCCCCAACAAGCCCTTCCATGTTTGTATGAGGTCCAGCAGAGGACCTCTCCTCTTTGGCTTCTCTGTCACTTGGGTCAGGAGGTTATCAGAAGTGCTCCTCAGGAAACTACTGGATTACATATGCCCTGCTGTGTTGTTTCTCCAGTGGATATTGGGATGGTTCAAGTCCCCCATAAGAACCAGGGCCTGTGCGCACGAGGCTACTTCTACCTGTCTGCAGAAGGCCTCATCCGCTTTTTCTTCCTCGTCAGGTAGCCTATAGCAGACATCCAATATAATGTCACCCATACTACTGGTCTGCTCTTCAAGGTTTATTCATAAATTCTCAGTTGGCTCATCATCCACCCCTAGGCAGAGCTCCATGCATTCTAGCTGTTCTGTCACATTAAGGGCAACGCCACCGCCTCATCTTCCTGGCTTGTCCTTCCTAAAGAGCCTGTTTCCCTCCATTGCAACACTCCAGATACATGATCCATTGTACCATGTCTCCATGATCATAACAAGATCATAGCCCTGCAACTGCACGCAGATCTCTCTTTCCTCATGTTTCTTCCCCATTCAGTGGGCATTAGTGTACAGGCTGATTTCCCAGAAAGGCTTTGAAGGTTTTTTCCATAGTGTTGCCTTGTATGTGAGCAAGGAAGTGCCTACAACTACTTGAGGAGATCCTGCTTAAGCTCTTTTGTGTTCACTTTCATTCACACCACCACAGGCCCTTTGCTCATCAGTTGGGTCCATCAGTCCCTCACACAGCTGCTGGTAACTCTCTCCTTCCCTTGTTGAGGTCTAAGAGCCTGAATCTGTTCTGAAAATGAATCTTTGTTTTCTGTATGGCTGAGGTGCTTTTGAAAGTTTTACCGAAAGAAAGTTATACTCTTACTTACTTTAAAATATCCTAGTTTTACTTCATTTGTCATTTAATGATATACACTGATAGATAGCTAGACAGATATATTAGTCATTGATGGGCATTCAAGAATCATTCACGTCATATTTATTGAATTCGTATGTCTATATCTGGAAGACTGGAGAGAGCAAAGTTCAGCAGATAAAATGATTATACTTTCAGTGATGATTTCTAAATTGTTTGTAAACATTTAAAGCCACAGTAGTTCATACATATCCCAGGTGATAGACCCTCATTTATTTATATGCCAGGCACATCTGTAAATAACCTTGAGTAAGGATCTTAAATATCACTTATGTCCTTGTTTGAAGATTTAAATTAAAGGAGAAAGCCCACTCTGACAGTGTGCTCCTTAATTCTCATATGAATTTATTGATCATTATTTTCAATCTCTTTGTTGGCATATTGGGTTTGCATGGCAAAGTTTTGGTAGCAGGGGGAGCTACAGGGGTGGCTTCTGTGAGAAGCTGCTAGAAACTTCCCCTATGTCTAATAGAGGCAATGCCAGCTGGCTCCAAGACGGACCTGCTGCTGACCAAGGCCGAGCCCATCAGTGACGGTGGTAGCACCTCTTGGTAACATACTTAAGAAGGAAAAAGAAAAAAGCACAACAATCTGCAGCTGGAAAGAGGAATGAGAATATGTGAGAGAACCAAGTGTGCAGACACCAAGGTCAGTGAAGAAGGAGGAGGAGGAGGTCCTCCAGGCGTCAGAGCAGAGATTCCCCTGCAGCCCGTGGTGAAGACCATGGTGAGGCAGGCTGTCCCCCTGCAGCCCATGGAGGTTAATGGTGGAGCAGATATCCACCTGCAGCCCATGGAGGACCCCACACTGGAGCAGGTGGATGTGCCCGAAGGAGGCTGTGACCCTGTGGGAAGCCTGCACTGGAGCAGGCTCCTGGCAGGACCTGTGGACCCATGGAGAAAGGAGCCCACGCTGGAGCAGGTTTGCTGGCAGGACTTGTGACCCTGTGGGGGACCCGCGCTGGAGCAGTCTGTTCCTGTAGGACTGCACCCCATGGAAAAGACCCACACTGGAGCAGTTTGTGAATACCTGCAGCCTGTGTGAAGGACTCACATTGGAGAAGTTCATGGAGGACTGTCTCCTGTGGGAGGGACCCCATGCTGGAGCAGGGGAAGAGTGTGAGGAGTCCTCCCCCTAAGGAGAAAGAAGCGGCAGAGATGTGTGATGAACTGACCACAACCCCCATTCCCTGTCCCCCTGCACCACTGGCGGGGAGGAGGTAGAGAAATTGGGAGTAAAGTTAACCCGGGAAGAAGGGAGGGGTGGGGGAAGGTGTTTTAAGATTTAGTTTTTATTTTCTCATTATCCTACTCTGATTTGATTGGTAATAAATTAAATTAATTTTCCCCAAGTCGAGTCTGTTCTGCCCATGACGGTAACTGCTGAATGATCTCCCTGTCCTTATCTCAACCCATGAGCCTTTCATTATATTTTCTCTCCCCTGTCCAGCTGAGGAGGAGAGTGATAGAGGAGCTTTGGTGGGCACCTGGCATCCAGCCAGGGTCAACCCACCACAGTTGGCTAGCTAGTCAGGAAAAAAAATCTAGTATTAAAACATCAATCTTCCTATACTGGACAAAACTGTCACCTATTAACCTTTGTTAGACTATGTGGGTTGGGTTTCTATAGTTCAGTGTCTAATGTAAAATATTGATTTAACTGCATAAATTACATAGTTTATTGTCATAATATAGCCTGCAAAACAACAATTGAACTTCCTTTGTTCTAAGCAGCAAAGTTTAAACTTCAAAGCATTGCACTGAAAAATATATTGAGATTATGAACTTCAAGAATTCTTACACATTGTATAATTCATTGCTATCCTGTTATTTTGATTTAATAGCATGCATAGGTTTAATATACCTGAAACTTTGAACCTGAAAATTCAAATATGATTTTCGCTATTGCTTACAATGAGGCCAATATTATAAAAGAGTAGAGTCATAAAAATGATAGAAAATGTATTACAAAAAAGGGAAAGCATTTTTTGTGTTCTGTTGATACCCATTCAAATACATAAAAGGTATGTTAACTCTGTGAAGTAGTGTACCATATGCAAGAATGCCACTGTTTTCCAAATATTACATCATATCTATTCAGTATGACAGTAGCTTTAGGCATGAAATAAAACTTTGATTGCTATTATTTTAGACTTATGTGGAAAGATGTTTATGGTACTCCTGGAAATGCTGCATCGAATTGCACTTATTTCCCAGATTTATATTGGGCTAAAAGAAGTCATTAGCAATTTGCATTTTGAGAGCATTGTTGGTACAATATGGTGGTGTGAGTCACCAAAAGCTTAGTGACATAAAGAATTACAGCCTGAAGGAAAAAAAATATTGCTTGCCCAGAGTACTGCATCTGATTTAGTATATTATGATCAGAGATTTGAATTGCCTTTTTATATCTTGTTTTTCAAAATATGAATTTAGCACTGTTAAAAGGTACTGACTTGGAGTTTTGAAATGATTCCTCTGTGTCCTTGAACAGACACAGCACAGGCAGCAGCAATTTGTGTCTCTGAACAGATGTAGCAGCAGAATTGTGATCTTCCCTACACAATTCAACTATGTGCCTTGAATATGACTTTAAAGCAGTGATGGCAAGCTTCTTGGTTGCATCTTGAAACTGTCATGTGTTCCCATTGTCAATAGCACACAGAAAATTGGTGTTTGGTGCCATTACTGCTGCTGTGCCAGAGTTCACTTTTCCCTTGTCTGTTGCTCTCATGGGCTACTAACTGTGTGAAATGGACTAGTATGATGATGGTAGCAATATTAGCAGGTGATCAAAAAAAGGTAGTTGTCATTTAACCCATAGTTCCTTTAAGAGACAAGACAACACTTTAAGGAGACTGGGCATATCTCAATTTCCAACTTACTGTTTGCTTCTTAGGCAGCCTTAACTGGGGATATAAGAAGTGTAACGTCCAATGCTTTCTGATATACACAGATCTTTCTTCAGAATTCACTACGTGTATAGTTTTCCATGAAAGAATATTTGAAAGTAAGTAAGCACTAATTTGGAACTGAAGTGGAAGAGACCGTGATTTCATTTATGGGGAGCAAATCATTAATTTAAAGTCTGTCCATGGAAATATAGTTTCTGTTAACTGACTAAATTACAATATTTTGGCCAAATACGGATAAAAGAAATTCCTTTGGCAGAGCCTAATAGGCTTTGATTATCCTACACTAAAACTGACACAACAGTTCCAAGCAGTAGAAGTTTTATCTACACAGGGAATTTTCAGTATAAATAGATGTGAACCTGTTTTAGCAGCAGATAGTTCGGGATCTTTAATCTAGATAAAACTACATCTAGAGTTTTGTTTACTGATAGCTATTACATATTAATATATTTCTTATTCACTTCTTGTGGAAAACTCAGAGGAAATCCCCTACACCAATTTTAACCTTTCAGTTGTTTCTACTCCAAACTGCATGAACTCTTATTCTACCCCGTGTTCACAACACTGGCCTGGTTATTTTTTTTTTCCCCTGGAGATTTCTTGTGTTTGTAGCTATATGGAACATGAAAAAGAGGGAATAGTATCAGCTTTTTTAGCACAGGCTCGCCAGACTGCACAGTAATAGAAAAGGCTGCTGCTATAAACGTCTGCTGCTGGGAGTCCTCATCTACTAAAACTAGGTCTGCTGAAGTCCAGCATTGACTTTGTAGATTCAGTGGTGTTAACATTGTTGAATCTACATATTTGTTGGTGCTTTTGTATTCTATACTCATGATATATAGTGATACTGCTTATAATGATGTTACTTCATATTTTACAACAATTCTTCACTAATGTTTCATGACTAATTTTTCATAAGCATAGGCACTTTCATAAGCATTTAATGGAGGGAGAATGTAATTGGATAGCTTTATTTCTTTAATTTTTCTGCCAGAAAATGCCCATGGCTGGAGGACACACAGAAACTCCTGACATTCAGATAGTAGCAGTACCTCCAGTTTAAAACCCGATCTTAAATTCTTTTGAAGAAAAATGCTGTAATGCTGGGAAACCATGTAGCCTTTAAAAGATAGAACTTGTAAAACTTAAACTGAACAGTTTGGAACAGAATAAGATACTGGTGCCTACTTTGTATCTTAACAATAGTATCATGATGACTCATCAATACTGTAGACTACACAGGAAAAAAAGAAAACCAAATTGCTCTGTGAAAACTTTCCCATTTATCTTTATAATTCAGACTATAGCCCTTCTTTCCGTGGGACCATTAAGAGGATCTCATTCTTCTACCCATTGTTATTACATAAAACTTGTGGAAACTTACTGTGACACGTCTACACCTTACCAAATTTCTTGAAACGTGCAGCCAGTTCAAAGTTGTTAGAAAAAGATAGATGCACTGCTACATGTATCATGATCATGCAAGATTTATTTCTCTATGACACCAGTATAAAAATATTTTAATGAGGAAAACTTAGTCTTTTATAGGATTTGTTCCTTTGTGTTTTATAAAAATTATCACAAACTAAATTTCATGCTTATTATGTTATTGATTCTTTTGTGTATCCTTCTACCAAAGAATATTAGAAGAGTTCTTAATTAGGTTCTATTAAAGATTTTTTTTAATGCAATTCAAGTTGTTAAGATGCTTTTTCGCAAGGGGGATTTTTTTCTTATACATAAGTAACACACCAGAGAGCAACTTCTTTTTCTGTCAAGGCAAACTGTAGTAGAGCATAAAGCTTGGCACAAGCTTGTTCCTCACCATAGGTATTTCCACAGTTATTCTTGCAGGATTCTTCAGTCTGACAGAGAACTCATAGGACTAGCTGATCTAGCTGCCTAAAGGAGACAAGAAGGTAGCTTTGTATACTTGTGCAAGGTCCTAACACCTGGCAAAACTACTCTTAGCATAAACACTTAAAACACTTAAAAGAATTTATACTATTCTAACATCTCCTACAACATGTTCATGTGCTGGTTTATTTTAAAAATATTTTTTAATTGGTTAAAACACCAAAAGCAAACAAAACCATAACACACACACACACCCCCACCCATTCAACTGGATTTTTACTAAATCAGTCTGGATCAGTGTACATTGGGAAGGCCAGAGCTGTTTAAATATAAATTTAGACTGGATCTAAATTGGGCTCCAAATCTCTTTTAAAAGTGCTTCATTACAGTCCAAAAATATGTCTTTGGAACTTGCTTAAACTCACAGCCCTTGGAAGCGTAAATACTTACTCCTACTGAAGTTGCTATGATTTTTAAATATACTGCTTTTACAAGAAAGGATATTAACTTCTCTGTAGCTGCTTGCTGCTATTTACTAGTGATCTGGATGACTATAAGAAATCTAGAAAGCTACTAAAAGTCTAAGCAGGAAAAAAGAGTACTTATATTACCCAGAAAAACTCAGCTGTAGTTTCAGCTGCCTAAATGGAAAATGCCCACCAGCTCTTTTTTGAAAGTTCTATGTAAGACTTGCATGACTGTGACTCTACTTGATCTAGGTGATGAAACTCATTTTCTTCGTGGAATGTTTTTTTGCTTCTTATACCTTAAGTTTGCTTTTTACGATGATAGAATTTTGATAGCAACAAAAATAAGCATTTTATTTTTTTTGAGAGATTTCTCTCACTCCCCCCCTCCAAAGTTTTTTGTGAGATCTTAATTTGTTTCTGTTTAACATGAAAGAACTAGTCAGAGAGCATTTGCACTGTGTCTGGCTATCTTGTAATTAGTAGAATAACTTATTTGTTTTCTTGGAATTTTGTGGATTCCAGTGTGATGCAAAGACACTGAAAAAGATTGCAGGGGAAGGTCATAGAATCACCGTCACTAGCAATCTCTAAGTCAGTCATGGCTATGTCCATCAGTGCCTTTTATTTTTGGTTGTCTTTGCTTTAATGAAATAAATTTCTAATCCCAGGATTGTCTTAGATTTTAAATTGTCTTGTGCCAGAGACATTGCTGTCTCTTGTTTGGATGAATGCATAGTTATGACAATTCATTAATAAATAATATATGTAGTCATATTTTGTGCCAAAAATAATTAAAATAACTCTTGTTAGAATATGGATCCAACTACTAGATTTAGTTTCCTGCATTATTTCATCATTCTGACTCATTATATCCTTCTTTCTTTAATTTTGGAATAGATAGATTAGAGGTCTATTGTTCTTCTCTGCCCATAATGAGTTTTACTAAGCAACTTTCCTAATCACTAGAAGCGTAAGAATCAACTAAAGCAGTAAAGAATTCCAGACATGGTAAGAGTGAATTATATGTACATATAAAATGAGAAAACATTGTTTGATTGAAATCTTGACTTTATGAAAATGTAGTAAGCAACTTGTGGTTGGAGGAAATATTTTAAAGCATTTTAAAATAGACCATCATAAGGGAAAAGCTATCTTTGACAGTTTTTCTTCTAGAGTTACTGTGTAGAACTTTGTCAGGATCCTAGGTAGTTCTTTTCTTTATTGCTGCTGAGAGTCACCTAGCTTCTGCAGCATGATCTGGTTTTGGCTGGCAGCGTGGGGACTTGGGTCCCCAGGTGGAGGGCAGGGTACGCACTCACACTACCTTTGAGAAAGAATCCCATGGAAAAGCTAATTAAATAACAGAAAGCAGGTAAAGGGTTTAAAAACCAGGGTTCATTTTTTAATCACCTATTTTACTTTTAGAATTTAGGAAGTAGCCTACCTGTGAAGAGGGAAGTCAGCAAGATGGAGCTTGTGCTTTGAAATCCTTCAGCTGGTGGTATGTGTAGGTACCAAGATGGAATCTTCCTGAGTGAAGCAAAATTACTTAAGGTCACTGAAGTTTTATTGTATCTCTTACACCATCAGCAGATGGAAAAAAGATTGTCAGGAAAAGAGGACATAAAGTCAAGTGAGTCCTACCAAAGAGGCTCTAGGGCAATATGATGGCAATATGTACAGTCCTTACAACGAAGAGGTGGAAGGAAGTTGTAAGACCTTAAATCAAGGTTCAGCTTCTGCTTGCATCTGTCATGATTTGTATAAAGTCTGGCAGCACCTTTGGCCTTGGTGATAGTGGAAAGATACCTGCAGACCCACCAAAACTGATCTTATTTTGGGAGGCTCATATAATATCACCTGTCCAAAACCAGGCATAGACAGCACAGAGAGGTGATATTTGTCTCAGAGTTAGATATTAGTTCTTGCCTCTCATTTCAGCCCAAAGGGTCTCCGACATCTTTACCTGTTGTCAGTCAGTGAATTAAGTGTTAAGGGATTGAAACTGCCCTGGAAGTGAGATAGTTCAGTGAGAAGAAAGTTGAAGGCTTCTTTTCTTGGTTTGACACTCAACTACTAACAAGAATTGCATCTTGGACTTTAATAAGTTTTAAAGACTATCTGTTTTCAGGTTTGTCAGTAATCTCAAAACTGCTTTTTTCGACAGAAATTGTTGCTCTTCCCTTTTTATCTGCTTGATTCTCCTTAAGAAAGTTAGACTCAGTGATGATATTGTTCAGTCATGCAGCTCATCCCATCAGTTTTGAGTAATATCAACTGGGTTAAATATAAGTTCAGAAATGAAAAATTCTAATTGTAGTTCATATCAGAGTTCTAACTGCTTAGGTGATAGGCAGATAAATTCTTTACATGGTTTTTGGTGACATGATTTTGTTCTTGGTGATTCGAGTTTGTCTTAAATTAGTGTTCATTTATTCCCACTTTTTACCCTCCCTTTTTGTTATTAAATGCATTTCTCTCTAGTTTAGCCAATAGTCCTTGACTATTCAAACAGAGGTGATCCAAACTGTCACCAAGGAATGTGAACTTCTTTTATATAAAACTATTTACCTACCCAGTGATTCACTTCCAAAACTTCATTTTTCTTTGTACAGAATATAAGATCTATGTTTGGAAACATTTCATCATTCCCAGTTTGTAAGTTACAGATTTCTTCGGAGAACTGTCACATAAAGCAGCAGTGGTAATCACTGTCTGCACATTTATCTTCATTGTAGAATGTGATGAATTTTGAGAGACTCCACAAAGGAGTTTAGTTCAGTATAACTAGTCTTTTTAAAAAAAAAAGTTGTGTTACTATCAATGTCAGTATTTCCATATGCATAAAATTTGGCCATGAGATTCAATTACTTATTTCTCCTAAGATGGCTCAACATCCTATATTTCTTGCAAGATTGGCATGAGTTCGTTCTGCACCATATCAAATTATGTTTCTAATCAAGGCCAACAAACACTTGTGTAAGAATACTTTTTTTCTAGTAGAAAAATGAAATCTTGACTAATTCTTGGCTGGTATTTATTTTGCTTTTACCTGGATTTTTTTTTCCTTTTTTTTGATGTTGACATTTTCTGTGCAGCAGGAAATCTCCAGTTTTCAATCAAATATACTTGCATGTTTTAAGAAAAATTGATAGGTCTTTTAGAACTGAGGAAGTTAGCTTTATTTAAAAGTAAGATCTGTAGCTGTGAGGGGAAGTTAGTCTCAAGCAGCAGAAGTTAAGGAAAATAAAATAACTTTAGTAAATTAACTTAAATTTAAGAAATCTGTACTTGGATGTTGTCTGATTGCAATTCCCATTTCCTACTAGCTAACTGAAAGCTTTATATAATTTCCACTAACACAGGAGTCTCAGCTCGTATTGTTTGGCCCTTAGCTGGATTTCTTCTAATTTCTTTTCAATTTTAGTCAGAAACCCTGTTGGCATTTAAAGAGATTTTCAATCTGTAGCAGTCATATTATACAGAACAAGAGGAAGAGTCTGTGCTTGGTCTTCTGTTTAACAGGAAGGCTGTCTTCAACAGAAGTGCTCCACTGCTATTGCTTTTGCAACGTATCATTACAATCAGTATCATTTGTTCCATGCTTTTTCAGCATCTGTGAAGCAGCAGCTGGTTACTGCTTTCTTCATCATCAAAGTGCTTTCAAGGACATTGGACTAGAAACTTCTAGGAGAATTTTATTAATTTGCAAACACAGAAATATGAGTATTTCAATGTTGGTTTCAAATGTAGGTCAAGTAAGATGTTAAAAAATATTGGGGAAGGCTTATCCACCATGGGAACATGTGTGTTGATCAAATATGAAAAATCTTCTTGGAAGCAATGGAATATTCTTCTTATAATTTTGATGATTCTCCATTATTTGGATAATTTTAATTCTCCTCTTTATAATTTCCTTTTATTTTGCTAGGGATACCAGAAGTACAGTTGGTCCCTTTAAATCTTTATGTCGACATAAAATGTCTGCATTTAATACACTTCAGTCCTGGGATTTACACAGCTCTAATACAAATAAATCTTCTCCAAATAGAAATCTGGGCACATTCTAGCCACCTCTAATCCTTCTGCAACATTAAACATCTACAAATAGCACTTAATTGATAGCCACCAGCCCACATTTTACGTATGTGAAGTTTGGCAATAAAAGCAAAAAGATTTGGACATTTCGATTTAGAAGGCATCATGCTGTCGGCATGTCCTTTGCTTATTTGTTCTTACACGTAAGTGGGATTCCGTTTTTATGGTAAAGCTATCAAGAAATGTATCATGAAGAGGCAGTTGCTGTCTTAGCTAATCATCAACTTCTTTTCAATAATAATTCAACATAAACTTGGGGAAGAGAAGATCCAAAATGATCAATGTTTAAATGTTTTAAATAGGTAAGAAACAGTGGTAGAGGCTCTATGGGACATAAAAACAATAGATCATCTCAGTGCTCTGTCATATGCTTCATTTACTTAAGGCCAACCCATTGCAGATGTTGTTAATAATAGCTAAAGTCTGATACAATCAAATATACAGCTAAGTTGCTTTAATGATACTTTAAGATGACATCTGTTTGCTATTTGTTACACGTAGAAATGCAAATTAGTTCTTGCTTTCAAAGTTCTTTTAGAATAAGTGAGACTGGTGATTTTGGAAAGAGACATAGCAAACTTTGCTGTTCAGATTTCTCCAACTATCAACATATTGTTAAAATATCTGTAATTTCATTGCACTTCCTTTAGTAAATATAAATTCAAGGAAGTACTTTAATTAGCTACTATAATTTTCCCCAGAGAACCTAATTTATTTTATTCTGTTGTTACAAAATCATAGAATTGTTGAGGTGGGAAAGGACCAACCTCCCTGCTCAAAGCAGGGTCAACTACAGCACATTGTCCAGGACTGTGACTAGTTGGGTTTGAACACCTCCAGGGGTGGAGACTTCACAACCTCTCTGGGCAACCTCAAGGGTTTGACTACCCTTACAGTAAAAAAGGGGTTTTTTTGTTACATTTGAGTGCAATTTCCATTATTTTACATTCCATTGCCTCTTTTCCTTTCACTGGTTACCACTGAAAATAGTCTGGCTCTGTTGTCTTTACTACCTTGCATCTGATATTTATTACACATTCATAAGATCTCCCCTGAACCTTTCTTCTTGTGGCTAAACAGTCCCAGCTCTCTCACCCTCTTCTCTTATGTCAGAAATTGGAAATTATTTTGGATAGGTGAAGAAAGCATCTTTTATATCTTTCTAATACAATTCTAAAGTTTATTCCAACTCCCTTATTGACATATTTTTGTTATTCCTAATAATTTTATTATAGTTATGCCACTGCTGATCCTAACAATATCACATTCTTCCCCCTTCCCCACCTATTAAAATATCTCCTGTGTCCTCTGCATGTCTCTTTAGCGTGTGAAGTGAAAAGATATGTCTAATCATCAAATATTTCTCATTATAGTTTGAAAAATTAAAAAATTACAATAAGTGTCTGCAGTTGTACTACATTTAAGGTGTAGTGATTGGAACTAATATTGTGGAATACTAAAGTACATTTATTTAAAAGGTCTACTCGGCTTTTGATTTCTGCCACTAGGAGGTGAGTGGTCCTTTCACATGATCAGCACTAGGAAAATCTTGTCTTGCTCAGTGCCTTTTTTATCCCTCCACTATCTTTTTTTTTTTTAGAATAGGAATGTATTGTGTTTGGTTTTTCTTTTATAATGCTTCCTTAGTGTTTGTGGCTCACTCTGTTCCAACAATCATTTCCTCTTGGTTGATAATCTGTTCTTCCCTCCCTCAAAATGGCCTAAAAGCATTTCCTCCCTTTGCCTTTTCCAGCATTTCTGCCTGACTTTAAAAAAAAAAAAGAAACCAAATTTAAAAAAAAATCTCCAATCTAGCCTTTCCAAACTGGCAGCCTGGTCACTGTAGCCCTGAATCCCCTTAAAGCCAAATGCTTTAAGGCCACTTGAATTCAGTAAATGCCAAGAGCTAGGGTTATTCAAATGCCCCTATGGAATTAGGTGCTCATTTCTTACTAAAAGACTTTGTAAGGACATCACCTCTAGTTCTTGGCCCTTTAAATTTGTCACTGTTGGTTATATTTATGAAATTGCTCTTTTATTTAAGTGCTTTAAAATTCCAGCAAAACCACTGACAGAAGCTATCTATGTTTCTCCCTAATTTCTTTTTTCAGTAATGCTATCATATTTTTAACTAGCTTTTCTACTTCAAAATTTCTGTCCCCTGAATTATTTGTAACTTCTTAGGCTAAATATTCCCCAATTGTACTAAATGCTGCAATTTGCACTCTTAACTACTCTCCTCTCTGCACTGTCTTTCAACAGGTAAAGGTCAGTGAGGGACAAGAAATGTGACCTCAAATGAAAAAGACCAGGCAAAAGGCATTTCATGGGGCTTGCATACAGTAGCAAGTGCTAAATATTAAAATTTTTACTCTAATGCAGGTGTTTACTTGGAGGTGTCTCATTCTGCTCAAGCATCTTAGAATCTCATTCTGCAGAAATATGTAAGAGGTTTTCAGTCTCTTTCTTGCAAATCTTTACACCCACAAGTGAAAACATAAAAAAATCAATAGCAGAACACTTTTTTTTCATTGGAGTATGCCTTGAGAGAATAATTCTTTTTTGCAAATTGCAGGATATAAAAATAAATAATAAAACACACGATTATGTAATAAATCAAGATATTGTGGTTTCCTAAGTACTCAAGACTAGGGATACTGCATCCTCACTCTTTTTTTTTTTTCCTCATTGATTTGAAAATGAAGATATATGAACTCCATCTCTTTTTACTGTTGGTATATTCCCGCACATTCTGATAGTAACTGAAATGAGGTCAGGTAACCATATCCCTGCCATATATTGTCAGGGAACACAGCAAGGATAAAATAATGTAGTAGGAACTTTCTTTTTCTTATTCTTGAGTCACGTGTAAAATATTTACCAGATAATTCAAATTTATCCTCTTTCTTCCTTTAATTTTTAGCTGCAATTACATTTTTCCTTTTGCTGAAGTGTTGGAAGTACATGCCTCAAGTACACCAAAACAATTATTTTTTTGCGAATTTTTTTTTAAATTCATAATGTATCTCCACCCCCATGGTAGACTTTCCTATGCTTACTTTTTAAATTCATAGTTTTATAAGAATGAGGAACAGTTTTTTTAATAAAGCAAATTTAGCTAGGGAGACAGAGGGGTTTTGTCCTAACTTATTGGTTCTTGCCATGTGCTGTTCTTCTTCATGTTAACTTTTAGATAGCATTTTCATTTATCAAATACAGCTTTATTTGGAAACGCATTTAAGTTGGTGGTTAAATTCCTTTCTTTTTTTCCTTTTTTTTTTTTTCCCCCCTTTTCCCCTTGCCTATGAGTTTATGAGCTTTGTTATTGTGGGGAATGTTATGATAATATTATCCATATAAAATTTTTAAGTAACTGCACAATAATTCAGATCTATCTTGCATCAATCACATTGAGCCAAAATCTGTGATTTCTAATCAATAAAGTTCTTCACTATAGTGGGAGTTTTGCTCAATTTAAGACCTGCAGCATTTGGCCTGTATTTTTTCCTGTACTAAAAGAACTTGATCATGTTTTCATGAAATAAACCTAGTACTCTTTTCTACTTTTTTTCCTTTCCAGGATCTCATTTCCTCTAAGACATCTGGCATGTAAAATTGGCTGACAGGAATGTTGCCTCGTGCATGAGCCTTGGAATGTTAGCACTCTAAAGCTCAGTGCCATATCATGAGTGTGTTTTTCATAATGTTGGGAAGGATGAGTTTCCAGTTTATTCTTGTGCACAGACTCAGGATTTTTCTTTTAACAGTGCTTTGACCAGTTGTTATATGTAGGAGCTGAACCTTTAGCTGGTAGCGTAGAGAGCAATAACTTGTTCAAGTAACCAGTCTCAAAACAAGACACCAAAACTGAAAGGCTTGATTTCCTCTCCGAATTGGATGACATGAATACATTCCAAAATGGGTGATTTTTCCCCAACTTTTGTGTTTTTACTTATCTGTTACAAGGTTGATGGACTGTAAAAATATTTGCTCTGCAGAATAGTCATGCTTTATGTCTTTCTTGTAAAACAAACAAAACCAAACTCCAGTCAACATAAAATCATTCTTTAGTTCCATTAATATGAAAGGAGAGGTTCCATTGATCATACTAGATTTCAGATAAGGCTCTTAGGCAGGCTTATAGCTGAACTATTTTTAGTTTTCTAATATAAGGAATGTATAATTGAAATATTCAGAGCTGCTGTCACCTACTGCACATAGCATATATGAGCGGTATTATTCTGTTAGTCAGACTTGCATCACAGTTGAGCTGTCATACATTCAGCTGTACTGAAGTCAGGGAGCTGCAGCTCCTCACAAAACCCTCTGAAGGTTCTGTGTCTGTCATATGAGACAGTCAGGTGAGTGCCAAATTCACTGAAGCTCACCAAACTGAATATATTGAGGCTACAATTGCTGCAACAAGTTAGAGAAGTAAAGCTACAGAGCAAATGGGGGTGGGCCGGAGGAGAAGGCGCAAAATGAGAACGCAGGGCTGAAAGCAAGCAAGCAAAAAAGGAGTTGTTAAAATCAGTGGGGAGAGGAATCAAATGTGCACTGCTTAAGCTTCCTCAGAGATACTCTGGTCAGTCATCCCTGGTACACTTTGCCTATGCATCAGTTTTTCAGGCTGTTTTGTCCTTGATATCACTGCTCCTCTTTCTTGCTCATAGCAGCCTGATACTTTCTAACATGTAGGTTCCCACTCCACTGACATATTTGACTTTCCTTTCCTGTCTGGTTGTCCTTAATGCTGCATTATGCAAAAATTTTGACTCTTGGCTGCTTCACATCTGTGGGATTCCAAGGGGAGAAGTCAGATTATTTTTTTCTAATCAACAACAAATATAACAGTGAAGTACCCTACTAGCTGTGAATATCTTCACACTGGCACTGTAATAAGTGTGTTTAAACTTTTAGGATTTCCATTGCTATGAAGGATGAGAGCTTGCCTTGATTTCTGTGTTATTGAAAGATAGCAAGTCATCAAAATTATGGATTTTTAAAAAAAGTATTATTTTTAGAGAGCAGAACATTTTGCATGCCGAGCATAGCCTTGAGTGTCTGCTGAGAATTTGCACCAGAGACAGAACCTAAAATAATATAGCCATAGAACGGATACTGAATGGATCTGAAATCTATGCCTGTTTCAAATTTAAGCTACTGCTTTTGCACAAAGGAAATAGTTTCTTGTTTGTCAGATGTAAAATAAGGTTTACTATGTTACATATATGTCCAGTTTAGAGGAACACTTTTTAAAGCTTTGAATGTAGGTTATTTAAAATTTTCAGCAAATTAGGTAGTTTTGTCAGAATGCTGTGTGCATAATGAATTTCAAAATTTACAGTAAAACCAGATTTCAACATCTCCTATGCAGAATTAAAAAGAAATGTGCAGAATATACATTTTGAACTCAACTATGCATATCTGTAACATTCTGCTAAATGTTTAATATTTATGTTTTTCACTGTATAGATTCATTAATATCACTTGCCTGTCAGACAATGCAGTTAATGGAATGCAACTATCTTTTAATGTGTTTTATTTACTCTGCCATCTCTTTCCAAGACTAAAAAAACCCAAGCCTTTCATGTTTCCTAGACCTCTGGTCGTTTTTGCATCCCTTTGGATACTTTTCATTCAACGCTATCTATGGAATTTGATGCAGAAACTGAGTACAGCATTCCAGTGGAAGCCTCAACACTTCTGAAATGGCTATATTTTCTTTCAATCTTCCACTCTTCCTCCCCTAGTTTGAAAGATGCATTTTACCATGAATTAGCTCCTTTAGAAATTGCATAAATAGTTAAGTAAATTTTGTTTGTTAAAGATGAAGAGTATTTCTTCTTGTATCATTAAATCTGTGTGTAAAGTATTAGAAGAGTCTCTTTTTTCTTTTTTTTCTTTTTTTTTTTTTTTTCTTCACTGTGGTCTTTTTGTATTGGGATGTGAGAAATTCCTCAGCACAGGAGTTGTAATTTTGGATCCATAGCATCATGTTACATGAGTGATAAGGCATTCTCAGTTGCTATATGAGAAAGCTTGTCATAATTTCTCAGTCCTAGATTTTTTGCTAATAGAAAGGTGAAGCAATATTTAAAATATTAGGTTTCTACTAAGTTCATCCTATGTATGGTAGGACAAAATGATAACACTTTCAGAGGATATTTTTCTCCACTGCTTAGAGGGAGGGCCTGAAAACTAAAATTTTCAATGGCTACATGTAGGTGTGATGAATGAGCGCAAATCCACAGTGGAGAAAGATGGAAACTTCTTGGAAATTCCTCTCTCTATTTTCTCTTTAGTGAGTCAAGCAGATGCTAAGGCAAAGTAAGTGGTTGAAGTTAGCAGAAATGAATTGCAATACAGAAATCAGAAATTACTTGTTCAGTGTCTCATGATGTGTAAAATTCTACAGTGAGGTAGGTGTGCATTAGTTAAAATGGATGACCAAAATTAGTACGTTAATCCCAAAGCTGTAACTTGACGTTTAGAGGTGTCCCTGGGTCAGTTGGCATTCCTCTTCAAGTTTCTACTGTGGATTAGCTCCTCTGCATGCCCTAGAACATCAAAATGAGAATATTGAAACAAATGTTTTCACCTGAAAATGCTCCTTTGTCAATACATAAACTTCAAACATAACCTTCTATAATAAAATGTTTTTTCAATGACAAGTTTAAATTCTTGGGATGTTCTATAGTATATTTTCCAAATATGAGTTTGAGGCAGTCATCTGACTTTTTTTAAAGTAGGAAAACGTGCACTATAATTTCTTAGTTATGAATCTGATCTTCAGATCTTGAATTTAGGGTGAGATGAATGTTTTTCTTCAGTCAGTAATGAGATGCTTACATGCTTTTACTGCTTTTCTCTTGACACAGTATGTAAACAGAGATATCATTACCAAGCCTTTAAAATAAGGAAAATCTTAGTCCTCTTCTGAGCAAAGTTCATGACAAATAATTGGCACGTGAATTTAGTGTATTGTCTTTTCCATATTCAAAACCTGTCCAAATCTCATTTGACTAAGCATAAAAAAACCTCTGTGAATGTCATTAGAAGTATTGATGAATACTCTATTTTTTATTGTCTCTTTTTGGTTTTGATAAGACATTGTTAAATTGCATGCTAGTCTTTCTTCTTATATGAATACAGTTTTATTCTCCAGAGACTGAAGGAATTGTTTTCACAGTGAAATTTTTTTTTTTAAGCATTTCCTTTTTCAATTAAAGTTGGAAACTTTAATCAGCTGGTAAATTAGTGTGTACTTGTTACAGCTTGTTTGCATGATGCTCGTTTCCCTCATAAATATATTACAGGACTCTTAAATCTTACCAGCCACATGGTGGTTAGAAGAGGGATCTCAGTTAGCAATGATTCAAAAAGTATTGGTTTGTTATCTTCTTGAATTGCTGTTTTTTTCTTTTTTGTCTGTTTTGAAGCTTTTGCCCTTTCAACAGAGTAATGTCTGTTGTGCAGCCCTACTGACAGAGCAAGTGTTGAAAAATGTGTAGCAGTTGCTGATTTCTCCTAATTCACTATCACTTGGCTGCTTACATGATGTAAATTCTTGTTCCATCTAGGCATTGATTTCTCAAGAGATTACTACAGAGAGAGATACAAAAACCCTTTGCCATCTCTTTTGGTAGCTGAATTTCTGTGTATGTTTTTCCAGGAGACCAATGAGGTTACGTTTTGGCAGAAGAATAATAAAAATAAACCTGTTAGGAGTACATATATAGTTTAGATTGCAATCGCAACTGCTACATGTAAGTGTTTAGTGTTTGTAGAAACCTGTATCTGTTTGTTTGTAGGACTTTACAAGTCTGTGATATCTGAGGACTGTACTATATGGTGTTTTCAGTAAGACTTCTAGGCTGATGTCAGGATATCAGTTTACTGTCTTTCGCCTTCTGAACTTGCAGTCTGGTAGATTCCGATATCTGAGTCTTCCATACTTAACTTTTAGGATGATATGTTAAAAGTGGGATAAATATATTCCCTATATATACACCTGATATGTTTATCTAACACTATGTTCAAATGAATGTAATAGCTTAATTTTTCTTTGAAGTTACTCTAAAAAGTCTGGGTTGACTTTATATATGTATTTCAGTACACAGATTAAATTCTTCATCCACAAAGACAGAATCTGAAACAGTGACTAGGAACAATTAAAAAGCAAACTTAAAGAAACAAGCGATAAACTTAAATATATGAAGTAGCATTGTCCCATGACATATAAAGATAGATAATATCTTTGTAACTGGAAAAGGATGTCATAAACATTTCAAAGGCCTTGACAGTACGTCCCGTTGATTTCAGTAGCTTTCTCATCAGATCTATCTTACACTTGATGCTTTATTTCCCAAATCCAGAATAACAGAATGTCTGTAGCAAGATATTTATTTTTAACAGAGGATAGAAAAACAATTGGAATTCTTGAATGCTGTTCTTGGTTCTGTTATGGACTAGCTGTATATTTTTTAGCAAGTCAGGTAGAATTTGGTCTTTTACTTTCATCTGATGCAAAATGAAGATAATTCTGCTTCATTTTCTTCTGAAAAACACTGTGAGATGTTCCATAAGTAGAAAGAATTATTCATTCATGATCTCATAACGTAATTATCTGTACTAGTTACTGTCAATTTTTTATGTTATGTTCAAATTATATGGCATACCACCTCGATAATGTGTTCAGGCTTCAGTAATCTGAGGCACCACATGACACATTTCTAAACTGAGAGTTTTAGAGGGGCCTTCATCATAGAGTATTATATAATTACAGTTATGTTTCAGCTTTTACATTTTTGCATTTGACCTTTCAGTTTCCTGAAACTTTTGAGATTAGAATTTTGCAGATTTATTCTCTTCCTGAGTAGTATCTGTAATTGTACGTACACTCTGAAATTGGGCAAGTAATAGATATTTCTGCGTAAGGGGGCAAGCTGGATAGGAAAGAATCCACTGTGTTATTATAAATTATTGAGTATTGTTTTTAGCCAAATATTGAACAGATCTTTTTAGAACGGGAGAGACATTCCAAATAAGTTGCCTTTGTTTGTTCCATTGTTTGCCTTGATTTATGAGCCTTTCAAAATTTTATACTGCACATTAAGTCAGCTTTTTGTGCAGCTGGAAAATCCCTCGTCTACACAAGCTTGTGCTGCATACGTCCATGTACTTCTAATGATTGTCACCCTTTCTGGTGCTTGAGAAAATTTAAGAAGCTAATGTAACAGGTGAGGAAGAAATCCCAAGATGCTGGAGAAGCACTGTGGTGTCATCAGTTAAACTCTGATTTTTTTAATCAAGGTGCCAGGGACAATTTACCTGTATCTGACACTAGTGTGCTGAGTGATATTGGGGAAGTTATTCTGTCCAACCTATAATAAAATGAAAACATCACCATTCGTTTCTCACATTTGAGGATATGAGAGCCATAATGAGAGAGAAAAGAAGTAAGAGAGCATATATAAAAAAGGTAACTAGCAGAACCAAATCAAATCAAGGGATTTGTACTCTGACAAGGGAAAGAATCACAGCTATATGAAATATAGGAAGCCTCAAGTATATACTTTGTTATTTATTTGAAAGGCATATAGTAGCTTAAAATCCTTAAATAAAATAAGGTTTAAACGTACCTCTTATTAAATATTGTTGAAAAATGTCAGTGAAGGAAGTGAAAAGAGTATCCAGACAGAAATTAAAAAAAGAATAAAACTCATTGCATAGCTTTCTGTTGGAGTAGCAAAAGGCGTATCATGAGTTAATAAAGAAAAAAATATAACAGTACATCTATATTAATAGACTTACATTACATGGAAAAATACTTATGGACATAGAATTATAATGATTTTAATATCACTTTTATTAATAAGAAACATTTTAAGTGGGCCTACTTATGGTACATATTTATGTACAGATTCAAGTACCTTACGGAATCTTGGCCAAAGACTCAGATGGCATTTCTATACTGGTAATTCTATTACTGCACTGGCACTTAGAGCAAAGAAGTTTAAAGAACTAGTCCATTTCCTCATTAAAAGGAAATAGAAATGCAAAAAGACTGAAAGACAAATCATGCCAACTAGAGATTTTCTTTATTTAGTGCCCAGGAAATTTCCAGTCCATCTCAGAACAGAATGGTTAGAAACTGTGTTGACCTTTTCCTCAAGATTTCAGCAGTATTTCAGGGCCAGACTTGCTGGCCACTGGCATTCTACAGGATACAGAAATATAAGCTTCAAACTGATAGGAAAACCCTAGATGTCAGAGGTTACCTAGGAAGGCAGTAAAAATGTCTCCATTTGAATATGAGAACTAAGTTTGTGAGCTGATGATGAAATTTCTTGACTCACTGGAGTTTGTGGGTAGTGGTAGGGTTAGCAAGCTGCAAGTTCAGCTATTAAGTTATCTTGATTTTGTGATTACAGAGAGTATGGACACGGAAATAGAAAGTGCAAAAAGTGAAAGTAAGGATAGGAGAAAATATTTTAATATTAACTGGCGCTGGTTTTCTGGCTGGCATAGCAGAGAACATGCAGTATTTGAACTAAGTTAAAAAGCTGGGCAAAAAAGCTAAATGCTGTTTAGACAGAACAAGAACAGCAGGAAATGTGTTTGATAGTAAGCTATATTTGCAGAAAAGGCTAATTTAAATGTTTTGTCTGAAGTCAATCGCTTATTTATCGGTTACTAAAACAACAATGGGATATGCTTAAAGCAGTATGGGATTGTGTTCAGCATGTTAAATTACCAAGAATTTACTGACTGATTTGGCCCTAAGAGCTAGGAATGAGTTATGTGTACAAAAAAGTATTTGAAGCTGGGAAGTACCAGTAATGATAACAATATATAGATGAAGATGTGCAGGAAAAGCAATGATATAAAGTATTTTTGGAGAAGCAAGGATTTGAAGAATGTGAAATGAAGAAAACTGTCTCTGTTGCACAGTATGAATACAGATTTTGGTAGGGATTCTGCAGTCCAGTAGTTTCAATAAAATCCAGATGAATCCAAACACAGGTAACAGACTGATAATTCTGTAATGAGAACTAGAACACAAATGATGGATGTGACAGAAACATAAACTATTTGAAAGAATTAAATAAAATATATATCTGAAATATCAATGCCTAGACCAAAACTGAACAAAAATTAGCAGCTTCTCTGTGGCCTGTTAATGGTGGAAATAACTGATTTTCTCTGTTCTATCTGCTTTTAAATCTACAAGATCTTAAAGTGATTAGAGTTGTGTAGTGTGTTGTATGCCCAGAGCTGTTTCACCTAAAGAATTAAAATACCTCCCTCCTCTGTAAGCCACACTGGGGTCTGGAATCCATCCTGTATAGCATTTAAGTCTTCAAAGGTCTTGATCTCATCGGAAGGCTGAGTGCATGCTTAATGATGTAGTATCGGGTACCCAAAAAGCGCTGGCTTTGTTGCTTTTTTTTTTTCTTTTTCAAATTGCAAGCTAATTGCAGTATGCATAGAATCAATGGGAGACCTGATTTGATTCCATTTTCAGCCTGATGGCATTCAAACTTTTATCTCTCACTTCTTGACCGCATGCCCAAATCAGTAGACTTACCAGCTTTTTTTGTTGGAAGGATTGGGAAGGCATTTGCTGCTTCTCCTATTGCACTGGGTCACTATGTAGCAAGAATACGTGATACTTGGAACAGAAGGAAAAAGCAAATAAAAAGAGTTGAAAACATTACTTAGTGGAGAGAGCACATGCTGAGAAGGTGAGTCCCGGAGGACTTGGAGTCTGGTCCAAGGACAGTGCACTTTAATTGAAATAGTTGTTGTATTAAAGGTTGAGTCCAAGCACTCCCCAAACAAACAAAACCAACCCAGTGGTAATCTGGAAATCCTGCTTTAATCTTTGTTTTATCTCAGTTTAACTAACACTTTTCTTCCTGTTCTGTTCAATTTCTTCTCAACGTTTTGGTTGTCAAAATACAGAAATGACAAATGACTTCTTTTCAGAAAGCCAGCAGAAAATCCGTGTACCACTGATGCATAGTGCAACATGTGCAAACTGTTATGTATGTTAATAGCTCTGTCACCCTCTCAGTTGGTAAAACATACTTCTCAGAGGTAACTCATTTTTGCAGAGATGAAAGATTGGCTTAGAATCACCACTAATCAACTTTACCTAAAAAGTATGTACAAGAGATATAATAAGTAAAAATATAAAGTTGTAAGCCAAAATTAAGGCAATAATGTATGAATAACGGTATTTTTAACCAAGTGTAAAACAGTATGAAAATACAGGACAAAAACATGCAATAGCTGAATAAAGTTGCCCAAGTAAGAAAAAAAAAAATCAGTTTAGTTCTCCAAACACAATGTCAACTTTGCACTAATAAAATAAGAATTTTGTCCATGACATTTTTAACAGCTGAGGTTGATAGTCCTAATTTTTACTAAGCTTCCAGAAGTTCTGCTGGCCTTCAAGTAGCAATGGATTTCTGGACTGATTTTTCTCTTTAGCTGTGATCCAAAACCAGTTCCAAGTTAAGGTAATAAATAAGATAATGTCCCAGTAAGTCAATATCCAGGCTTGCTTAATCTGCTGCAACTCTTTAATCAAAAGGTTCTATAAATTAACTTATGTGCTTCTGAGGAAAAGCACAATTGAAGAAAGGAGCTGGCCACTAAAGTTTTAATTTTTTTTCCTGAACTATTAGTAATTTCTTAGACATTTCCTTAATCCCTGTGGAGTGTTCTTATTTTGATTGTGTTAGCATAGCTTACCATACAGTCATATTTATTAACAAGTACATGTTGTTTATGCAAGATTGAAAACTTGTGGTAATGTATGCAATACATATGATTAAAAACTTTTAAAAATTGTAATTAAGATTACAAATGAATGGATTTTTAAAAACTTCATTGGCCACATTGCCAAATCCACAAGTTGTTATGATGTCTGTTACCTGCATCTCATAATCAGAAATTAAGAATCAAAACATGTTTATTATTGTTGGGTGATTATTTTTAAACCAAAATGTCCATAAATTGCTCAAGTATTACAATAAGACAGTGTGCATTTAAAAATTATTGGCTGTGAATATTTGAATATAGAGAATTTTCTGGGAAGGATATTACTTTAGGGATTGTGCACTTAGAGATTGTGCACTTAGAGTTTAGAATGGCTGCTATGCCAGCAGGATAAAAATACAAGAAGTCCGTGTAAAGATAAGATGGGGAAACCAGTCCAGGAAACTGTTTTGCACGGTAGCCAAAATCAATATCTAGGGAAAAATGCTAGAACAAGGCAAGATGTAGTGAAACTTTCCTACCCTCCATTGATTTACAATTTAGAGACTTCCTGGGCCACAGGCCTTTTTTGTGTCTATTTGCATTTGCAGCGGTAGGGCTGTCCTCAGGCCTCCCAGAACCATGAGTTCACTGGCAGAGTGAAGCATTGCCCGTAACAAAAGAAGATGGAATTATGGAGCTTTAATCCAAGTGGAGATACACAAGTTCTTGGGACCACATGGGATACATATGAGGGTGATGAGGGAGCTATGCAGTATTGTTGTGAGGCTGCTCTCTATCATATTGGAAAGGTTATGGCAACTGTGGGAGTTTAGTGACTGAAAAAAGGCAAACCTTGCACCCATCTGAGAGGGCCAAGATCTGTGGAGATACAAGTTGGCCTCAGTACCTGGAAAGTTATAGCAAAAAAATCTTCCTGGACGCTGTTTCAAAGCACATGAAGGACAAGACAGCAACTGGGAACAGCCAGCATAGATTTACCAAGCATAATCATGCCTAATCGACCTGGTTGCCTTAATATCACCCATAAACTTTGTGTTCTTACCATTCACCCCTTCTCCAGCTCATTTAGGAAAAGGTTGAACAGCGTGGGTGCTAGAACAGATTGCAGCAGGATTTCACGTATGGTGCCCCTCCACTATTGGCTGGCCATTTTTCCTGCTTTATCTTTTCTGCTTTTTAATCAGCAGTGTGCACATATGAAGAATTTCCTTCTCATTCCACGACAGTTTAGTGTTTTTAAGAACTTTGGATGAGGGACCTAATTTACAAGAATTTTGGAAATCTGAGATCACCCTGATCTTTCTTGACTACGTGCTTGTCTTTTCTTCCAAAGAACTCCCAACAGATTTCTGAGGCTTAACTTCACAACAACCATCTTCCTTTTCCTGCAAGATACCATATTTATCACATAATATTTACTCACATACCCACAGATTCTGTTCTTGAGAACAATTTAAGTGATACATATATAAGGAATGGTAGTTTGTAGTTCCTTAAAAGTCCCTTGGATATCTCTGGAAGAGTATACACATTAGCTACCACCTAGTTCTCATATAGCAAGGAGCTTTTGAGTGAGTGGCTGTATACCAAAGTTCAGATATCTTCATCTGTGGGTGAATACAGTTTGTTCCTGGTCATTCATTACTATTAATTTTATCTATAGGTTCCATAATTCCTTCTGCTGACACTTCATTTGATCAAGGCTCTTGAGCCACTAGTTAACTTTCCATGTCAGTCCTATCTTAGGAGTGAAGCCTGCTCATCCCGTTAAGGTTATGTCCTGATTTTGGTGTATTCTGAGAATTGAAATGTGTATGCCAGGGAAGAGAAAGGAAGAATGGAAATTACTGCAAAATCTATGTGGATGAGGAATTTTCAACGCATTTTTTATTAACCATAATCCTTTATTAGACCTCACAGAGGTGTAAACTATACATACAAATACATTAGAAAGATACCCTCTTAACAGTAATGCTTCACATTTTGGACCTGATACCAAGAGGGTTGCAAACATTTCAGTACATTCTACAAACCAAAGGGTGCATTAGCCTTTATGTATACAGAGTGACAAAGCCCTTTACTGAAATCAAAGTAGATAAAAGTGAAATTCAGTCAACTACCTCTTCCAACCTTTACCTACTATAAATGCATATAAAAGCCTTTAAAAGCATGAATATACTATTATTTATGGAGCAAAGTTTACTGTTCTAGACAGCTCGTAGAGAGGGGGGAAGAGAATGGTCAAGATGGCATTACATGAACTGCAAACTAGCAAAAATTCTTGATTTTTTTTTATATTTGTACATATTGAGCTCCGTTTTTTGATTTATTGGTTGTTACTAGAAAAGCTTATAAGTGCTAAATGGGGAGAATAGCGCAACAAAGACATTGTTGAGGTATTTGGGGGATTCTGCAACACAATGATGTTACATACACAGTATGAAATATTATTTGTCATCAAGTAGTGACATTGTATTATGAGTAAGCACAAGAAAATAAAAAAGAAAGAATAAATCCAGTTAGAACTTTAATAGAGAGTTTAAATGGTTTTTAGTGAATGAACATTTAACACTTGTCACTGTTTGGTTATAATGACTTGAAATGTTAATAGTAGCATTATTCAGTAGTGAAATCAGAAATTCATGTATCCACATTCACGCTTGCATCATGGAAACCCCAGTTTTAGTCAGGATACCAATTGAAGTCCAACAGTGAAGAAAGGGAGGACAGTCAATATTCCTGTTGGAAAGGGTGTCCTCCTGAAAACCAAGTGCTATCGCTTTCTTCATTTAGCACTTGTGGATGGCTTTGGAGATAATTTGGGAGGAGAGAAAGCTCATGTGTGATTTGATTATCAGCAGCAGGTGGTGCTGCTTCTTCTATTTTGTTTCCTAAAATCCTGAGGCTTGATAAACTTGTTTTATATTTAACCCAAAGACTCCAAGGATTAAGAAACTATAAAACAGAACCATCACATTCTGATAAAAGCAACATGAAGTATCACACTACAGGTGAAGCTGTTCAGAACATTATGAAGTACTGGTATGCTTTGAGTGGTGCATTTTATGACTCATGTTTGATGAGACTTAGTTTAATCAGGCAACTATTATCACTACACACTTTTAAAAATTGTTTTTTTCATCTTGCACAGGATTTCTGTAGAATTCAGTTGAAATAATTCCTTAGAAATGGTAATAAATGAAAAGGTAAGATTTATATACTGTATCACGCAGTGTAACTTGCATGTGCTTTATTATATTCAAACTTGTCTCTGAGTGGAAATAATGAAGAGTATTATAATTATTATGCAGTATTTATACCAATTTGATTTGAAATTCTAATCTAAAAAAAAATTAAGATAGAATTCATCCCTGTGCATGAAATAAGGACATTGTACCTCTGTCATTGGTAGCACTTTAGTCTATTGGTCTTGGATCCTTTGATCATTGTTGAAGTGGGCTTTTTCATACCATAAACCAGGTTAATGCCAGTAAACCAGGAAGAGTGGAACATTCTTTTGGTTTTAAAATTTAAGAAGTTAAATATTTCACTACAAAATATGAATTTCATTGAATCAGTTGTAAATATAGTTATCTGGTTAAACGTTTTTCTTTAACACGAGTACATGAAGCATGATCCTATTTATCAAGACAGAGTCCTTTTTGTTCTGCAGGTGTTTTGTTGCTGCTTTAGAGGAATGAGATGATACTAATGAATGTAAAATACAGTAAGATAGAATGTCTTTGATTTAGTTAAAAAAGGGTTCATTCCTTTAAAATATGAAAAAAACCTCCCAGTTATACTTGTGCTGTTTCTTAAGAACTTCAATCAAGTGTGAATATGGAAATATTGTAGGTGGGTGTATGTATGTTAAATATTTGTGGGAAAGAATGTTTAGCAGCAGAAGTATCATGTTGATGCTTTTTATGACTTTTGTGAGCCACGCTGGCAAAATAAAAAGTTACTGAAGAATACAGAGAAATCAAAAATTCTTATAAATAATTTGAGATATAGGAATTTACAGTGCTAAGTCTTTTCCACTTCTGAAATAGTTAAGGGTGCTATAGAGAAGCGTGAATTATTCTTACAAAAAACATCTAATTGACAAATGAATAATTGAGGTGATATTATTAAATTATAGAAATTTTGATTCTTCTCTGTTTATATTATCCATTATTCTTACTTTGAAGGGATGCTTACATTTAAAAAATCTCACTTAACAGAAGTTATCTGGATAAGAATTAAATAAAAGAAAATTTTTCAATCAATGTTTTCGTAGTAAGGCCCTCAGAGTTAGTATTTTATATCTGTACTTAAACAGATAGATAGATTTATCTGATGACAGCAGAGAAGTGTCTCATGATTTAAAAATCAGGTCATTTCTTGAGGTGTGAAAAACAAAGGTGGGATCTAACTTGTGACACCCATATTATACAATGTTCTTCTAAAATTAGATTCCAACTGGATTATTGAATATAATCCATGAGAAACAATGTGTAAAAAGCAAGAAATTCAAATTTTACTTGACAGGAAAATGAAGAAAAGCATAATATACACATGCACACACACATGCACATACACATACACACATTATAACATTATACATATATATACATACATATGTCTCTATATATGTATATATATACACGTACACACACCCTTTATGCAACTAGTATAAGATTTCCTAATGTAAGCATCAGGGAGGTCCTTCTTGTTTTGGTCTCTGCTAGCCTGGTATCTCTATACTGTACTATATGTAATCAAGTTTCAGATATTCCCATAACACCCTTCATGTAAAAAATCAAGGAAGATTTATATATATCAGATACTGTGTGTTTGGACAGTTATAGTCCAGTGGAATATTCCAATGCTGTGAGAAGCAAAAGTATAGTGTAGGATTAGAATGAGTAAAAACTTTGTGTTAATAACTTTTTTCCTTCTTTCAAGACAACTTTAATCTAGTTGCTTTACTTAATACTACTTCCACACATGAATTGGATAATTAATAATCTCATCAAGGTAAATTCTTTATTTTTTGTAGATAGTACCCAAGAGGAAAAAATCTGAATCGTTTGAAAGCCTCATCTCCTCCTCCTTACCCCTGCCCCCCAAATCAAAACAAAGTGAATCAAAATGAAACACCCCCCCCCCCCCCAACAAAGAAACAAACAATAAAATTATGTTACAATAGTGTTTTAACTAGTTTTGCTGGGGGGAGGGGGAGGGAGGAATGAATGTTGGTTTTAAATAGAAGTTTGGCATTTGGAAGACTTGTTTGCACTGAACAGTATCCTTAAAAGAGGGACCAGTATAGGTTGAGTCCCCAAATAAATTATTACTATTCCTTTTCAGACTAAAAATAAAACATTTTAAATATATTGATTATACCTTCATCAGAACATAAGTATTCTATCTAGCCTATATGTTCCAAGAATCTCTATTTGGGCTTAACTTACCATCATTTCAAAACAAAACAAAGAAATGTGAAATTTTGCACATTAGGATGTTCATAGTGACCACATAAAGTTAAAAAAAAAAATTCACAGACTGTTAGCCATATATTTCAACTTTTTCTCACAATTTGAAACTGGTGAGAATTAAAAATAGCATCAGTTTCATGTTAGGAATATTTTTTTTTCATTTGTTGTTAAAATCAGATGCATTTCTTTGTGCTATTTTTTTTAAGGAATATTGACTTTGGGGGGCGTGCCATGAGTGAGAAAGTAATCAGGTAAAAATAAAAACATGTGCTTTATGAAAATCTTGATCATATCATGCCACTGACTTTAAGCCAAACTCTACACTGATTTCAGGCTAGAGTGTGGCTTAAAAATCTTTGGTATGATACAGGACTCGCATTAATCTGAACAGGCTTTCAGTCATATCCATTGTTCCCTCACTTTAAATGCTTTTCTTTGTCTATATTTCTGACTTGGAGTAAAGATTCAGAATTGCATTTCAAGTCCATGAATTTTTGTGGCATTTTGACTCTTATTCCTGCCCCGTCTCCATCAATTTAAGATTTCTTTGCCATTGCTGAGTGACAAAAAGTTGAAAAGTTATGGCTAGTTGTATTTCTATTTTAATAACCATACCTATATAATTGTCATTTTCATACATTAAAAAAATATTTATGCTTTCTTTTATATTTTAGTCAAGTACTTTCTTAAACAAAACAATAGCACCACTTTGGCATTGTTGGCCAAATCAGTAACAGGTAAAGCAAATATGCATACACCTTTCTGAACTTGTCTTATCATGCACTTCCTCATTAACATGGAGAGCCAAGAAGACACAATGCTTGGCCTAGAGTCTTCATTAATCAACTTTAGCCATTGATACTAAGTCAACAACCAGCTCACGGGACAACTGAACACAGCTACTAGATGTGTATGGAATTCACTTCTGTGAAGAAAGCCTACCACTAACTTACCCTTTAATCTTAAAAAAGGAATCGACGCTGTAATCTGCCTTGGGCAAAAGGTGCCTACTTTAATGTACCTCCCGGGACTGAACGCAGTATCCCATTATTCGATTTTCTTTTCTGTCTTGACTGAATGGTACAAATGAGCCTCATACAAGTCTTTCACACAAATGTAAGTTCGTAAGTACATTTTGAGCAGAATATAAAATTTATTTATTTTCCATTTAAACTCTTAATGATTAATTATGGTTACTATGGAAATGAGGCTCAAATTTTGCTACCTTGATGACTTCAGTGGGTTTAGATCTGCAGTGCTTTTTGCTCTAACTGAAAATAATGAGACTTAATTCACTTTTTTACTTCTGCACTTCAGTGACATTCTATGTAATAATTGGAGTTTTATGTCTATTCTAGAATGCAAAAATCTGTGACTTCTCTCATGTGATTTACATGATATGGAAGGATGGAGAGTGGGATTTTCTTTACCACTTAAGTGATTTATTAGAATCAACAGCATCCAGTGGGAGCCCTGTTCCTAAATATCTGGAGTGCTTTTGAATATCCAGCTGAACCCTTCAGTTTCTCTAATTTGAAGTTTTTCAAGTCAGGCTACTTTGTACTTTTGGGAGGGAGATGTTTTGGCTCATGCTTCAACTTCTTTAAGTACTGGATTTACTCAGATTATTAACCTAATGCAGCCCTTTATCTTTCACACTGACTAGTCTATCATGTGCTCCCTGCCATATGACTGGAGATTTCTTATACAAGTATGCATTTCTCATCCATGCATTTCTCACCTCTACGGTGGTGGAGCTAGTCTCCATTTTGTGATACCATTTATTCTCCAGTAAAGCAAAGTGTTGCTTTTGAACCTTGTAGCTATTCATTATTTATTGTAGTTTCTTTCAAGAATTGTTCTAATTTGTTTAGACAGTTGTCAAGTTCTGATGTTAGATATTGCTGCCTATGAGTGACATTTTCTAATTATGATTTCTCGACAGGGTAAATATGGTGGCATGAATGTGAGTGCATGAATCCCAAGACCCAAATTTGAATTAATTTACAGGAATTAAATAGCACAATGTTGTATGGTTATTCAGTTACGTTAACAGTGCATCAGTAGAATGTTATCTACAAAGAAACTCGTCACCACAGAGATCTGCAAATTGCTTTTTGCGCTCACATCTTTCCTCCCTCCTCCCCTTAGAACTTCAGAGGAGGTAAGGGACAGAAAGAGTCATGGACATGAAATGGAAATATGCATTATGTCTGTGACATCAAAATAAAGGCTTATTCTTAGAATACATTTCAGAATTCTTAACAGCCATTGAAGTAAAAATACTCCCCTTTCCATCTCCACTGCCAAAAAGAGGCCTGTGAGAGCTGTGAAAGATATCAGAATTTCTACCTCTGTTTATTGAATTGGTCGTAAATAATTTAGGTTAGTTTCCCCACCTGTTTCTCTACTTTCTTCCTTTTTGAACATAACTATCTCAGTCAGTGACAGCTGTGACATTCTTTTCATTCATTTACCGCTCTGCTTTTACATTGCGATGGCAGTCTATTGTGCATGTAAACATGCATCTCACAGAAAGTGGAGGGTTTAAAGAATTGCATAGGAATACATTGCACTTTCCTTGGAAAAAATACGAAACCCAAATTTTCTATGGGAACAAAAAAGGAACTATAATAATTTGTTAGACTTTTGAAACCTACCCTCCCTGTCTGTTTCATAAGAAACTATTGAGGAGCTGTACCATATGCAGTCTGCAGAGATTCTTCTCTTGTGTTTTAATCAATAGTTCAGTCATCTACTCCCATGGATGTAGTAGAAAGTAAGGCAGATTTGAGCCTTTAAAAAGAGATAATTCCTTTACAGATCTAATCTAACGTCTCCCTGATTGCTCCCTTCACAGAGTATTCTCCCTGCCCTCTTTGGGGTTGACCAAGGGATATTTCATCCCTCGTCTGTGCTTACCACGTGCAGGGTGATGGGGGGAAGAAGTTGAGTGGAACCACATTGCAGTTCTGGACAGGATGGAACAGTGCATTCTCTCCTGCCTTCTCTTCCCTTCTCTCACAGAGAAGTTTATTGCTCACCCTGGGACACGGTTGGCTACCTATGGCCCTTTGCTGCATGGCCAATCTAGCACTGAGTTAGTTTACAAAAATGGAGCATAGGACACAGTTATTCAAGGTAGGATCAGTGCAGTACCTATCAAGGTTACAAAGCAGAGATTATCCAGAAATACATATGTCTCCCACAAGGGTGCATGAAAAGCTATTGTGAGTAGCAGTTTGAAAGACATGATGGTGCATCTCTTCTTGAGGACTCTTTCTACACTGTAATTTTGTGATTAGATTAGCTTTTCTGATTTACAGAGCGATGCAGCAGCCTAATCAACAGTCCATTTAGTCACATCTGATTGTGGGAAGAATTAAAATGGCAGCAAACTTGAGTAACCCTTTGTTACATTTGAATAGAATGCTGATATTTCAGAAAGATTTACGCCCTGAAGGGCTCCCCTTTGAAGTCATTTGAGGGCTGTTTCTCAAATTGTCTTCTCTGGGCCTAAGCATGTATGAATTTGTGTTCCACATTACCGTAAGTGAAAACACCACCATTCAAACATCTAAAAGGAAACAAGTATCTGAATTTTCTTTTGAAGATGGGAAAGTTATTTCCATGTTGGAATCTGAAGCCATTTTAGTGCGTTTAAACTGAGTATTTTTAAAACTGTTTTGTTATTTAATCTTTGGCTTGATCTTTTCATATTTGCTTCTACCTACTACCGTTTTGGCCAGACCCTTTCATGTAACAAACTATAAAATAGCACCGTTGTACTATAAAACAGAGATTTTTACATACTGTTTGATATATGTGTATTATTGATATGCTAAATTTTACATACTGCATTATATGGAGGAAGAAAGAAGTTACCTATACTGTTGCAAAATAATTACCTGGAAGAATCATTAATGGTTTGAGAGCCTATGTATGCTTTAACTGCTTTTAAAAATCTTTTGTCTCACAAATTGCAATAAACTGCATCTTTGCAAGAGAAGGAAAAATAAAACTGTCTTAAAACAAATGCATCTATAACCCATATTCTGTCAAAATGCCACAGATGGAATTAATGGATGTTTAAAACCGTATATGTTACCTTACTGCTGCTGTTACTGGGAATGTCAAACTGTGCAAATATGAAGGGGTAGACAAACAATGTTATCAGACACTGTAAAACAAACAGCCTGTTGCTTGTATAGAAGTGCAAATAAAAAAAACACCACTTAGACAAGGCTGATGAATGACTCCAGCAGCCAGTGTTCATAGGTTAATTTAGTGCAATTGGATCCATCAAGAGCCCATAAATTTGTAGGCTTTTGAGGGGCACAGGACTTTAAGAGATTTTGTGCAGGACATTTAAAACAGGTTAACAAACGGTAATATATCAACCACAGATTTTTTTAGCTCTGGGCTGGTTAAAATGTTCTGTTCTCTAAAGACTTAATATTGGAATGTTTAGTTGCATTGTTCACTGGGAGAATGCCCATTGGTTGAGATTGCATCAAGCTTATTAAACCATAGGTTTTTTTTAAGTCTTCCAATGTTTAACAAATAATTTATTTACAGCAAAGTATCCTGCAGATGGCACATTCATTCTTCATTCTTGTGGATGGCATGTTCTTACATTCTGTAGTTTCTGTTTCCTGTGTTCCCTCTACTTGTATTCTTCAAATGCACTTCCTGAAGGTGTAGAGAAAAAGAATTATTCCAGATAGGTTTTAATGCACTATATGACCACAAAACTCATATTAGTGGGAAAACAGTTATCCTGAATGCTGGAATTGTTAGAGCCCTTCTGCCAGTTCACAGAGAACTTAACTACACAAAACTTCTGTACACTAAATTCCCCATTCTCCTAAGCATAAACACTTTGATTGCTGTCATTGTTGATCTTGGCAGAGGAAACATCTGCATACTGGAACCTTGATGGGCTTAGACAACACAGTAAGTACCAAAGATTTTCTTTCTTTCAGAACAAGGATATTTGCAAAAGCAGGATGTACAGGGGGCAGGGAACTTTAGAACTGTAACTGCAGGATTTATGGAACCTCCTGGGCTTTGATACCCAATGGTCAGAGGTTTTAAAAATTGCTGAGTGGGACTCTGTTACCTACATTTTGCATAAGTGGCATATTAGATGTGTAAGATTTTTGTTGGATAAGACCTTTAGGAGGATAAAAAGTCTGGGTTCACTGCAGGAGCTGCAGCCAAATAATTTGTATTTTCAAAGAGACAAGGTGATGTGCCAGGCAAATCAAGAGAGCTTGGAATGAATAATGACCTCAGTTCACTGTTTTTCCATGCACCAGCCAGTTTCCAGCAGCCCTGATGGGTGTGGCATATATCTTTCTTTGATTTCCTTATTTGCCATGTTGGTAAATATTAGCTGGGCTCAAATCTTTGCACATTCTGCACCAGACTAGAGGCAGAATTGTGAAGTGACTCTCCATATTTATAATCATTATCAGAAGTAAAATTCTTAGTTAACTCAAATCATGTCTGTTGTCTTAAGAAAAGCCAAAAATACAAAATCTCCCTGAGAAAGGTAAGGCATGTGTATGCAGCTCTACCACTGCATTATCTGCTATTTAAGCCCTAAAAAATAAGGAAATGTATTCTCTAAAATTTAAGAAGTAATGACATTTTTGCTTGCTTTTCTGATGGACAGAAAGAAAATGGAAGCTGATTTGGTGCATTACAGTAGTTTTGTGGGGTTTTTAAAAAGTATTTCCTATATAAAATACTATTCTCTATATAACTTCCACTTGCCTCCAGTATCTATTAAACATAAAATAAATCAGAAAATGGCAAAGGATCACAAAGCTTGAGCTCACATAGAGCTTATTCATTTTCACTGGTTTTGGATTGGATTCTGATGGATATGAGTTGAATTATTATTTTCAGAATATAAAAAAAACCCAAGCAGTACTAGTAATTGTTAAATTAATTATACCACCAACAAGTAAGAACATTGAGCCAAACTAAGATTTATCATCGCTGACAAGCCAAATTTGTTAATAGCAAAGTATTCAGAATGAAGAAATGTCTTTGTTAGGGATCTGCTGTTCTAGACGTTCTTAGTCTGAAATGCAATACTAAATGACAAAGAAGAGATTAATCATCTAGTCACTATTCCCGTGATCATTTCAGTAGGATACTGCCTTGTCTTCATCAAATTTTCCTAATACCACTATGGAATAGCTTCCTTAGTATGGATTGACTGCAGAAACCGAAATGTCAACAGAATTCTGCTTATCCATAAATTAAAATAATTTTTGCTGTTTCATTGCCTGTTTCTTTTCCAGCTTTTCCAAAACTACCTTTTCTGTCTTAGTTTTCCCTAAGTTGCACCTTAGTTTTCACCCTGAAGTACTCATTCTGGATGAACCCTTCAATTTTCACTGATTTTCACTAAAATCATCATTGCAGCACTTCACAGGAGTCTGCCACTGTTAAGGATCCTGCCTTATGCTACAAATGCTTATACTGGTAACAATGAAGTAAGAAAACAGGAATTCCTTGACCCATCTGCCCTGTTTTTTTCCTCGTGGCAACAAAGCAAAATATCCTTGTCAATGCTGCCCCTAGGTTCTCTTCTTCGAAGACAGTTTACCAGCATATAGGAAAAGTTATATGCTACATTTTATTTGCAGAAAGTCATACATTCTTAAAGGCTGCACATTCATGATCTATAAAATGGACAGTGAGAGCCTTATGAAACAACAGCTATTTTGCATTGCAGTGGCTTTTGAAGTATACTTAGATTGAAAATTAACTATAAGTTTCCCAAATGAAAACATAAGTTCTCTCCACTGCTACTGTTGTCTGACTTTAAAATGGCTTTATCATCCAAAGAAAGCAAATACTAAGATCCAGCAGAGTTTTAGTTATAGCCTTAATATTGACATGTAGATGGAAAAAAAGCTGTCGTAATACACAGGCTAGCTTTGAAATTGAGGGAAGATGGCAGGTTACTTTTAGAACAGTTTCTTCTCTGGAATTAGCATTTTGACGAATAGCTACAAAGAAGTGGCACTGGTGGAGGCATCAGTAACATGCATGCCAGAAAATGCTTTGACCCACATAACACATTTTTTCAAGTATGCAATGTTAAGACCATTGAAAAAAAAAAGTGTGAATGCCTGAATCAGGTTCTCAGACCTGCATTTGCACTGGTATAGAAAAGCTTGCCTTATTTCTCAAGTCTTTGGAAAAAAGGTAATTCGAAATAAAATTATCTGTGATGCTTGTTTCATTATCAGATCCTCTGAGCTGATATTCAGACCCAGACAAAAACAATAAGCATTTTAAGATGACAGATGCAAAATGTCAACTTTGCATAAGTCAGTTCATGAACGGAGAAGCGCAGACTTCTGCCCTATCACCCTAAGCATGGATCTTTGGAGACAGAGCAGCATTAACATAAGGATAACAACTACCTCAGTGATAGTAAAGGTCATTTAACTAAGATGGAAGGATATTGGAAGCACGCAGCAACATTCTTACCCTTTTAGGATGGACATTCAAACCTCATACTGACATTAAAAGACCTCTTGCTTTATTGGTAATAAATGGAAAGTCTAAAGTTTGTAGTAACAGGCATGATATCTTGGCTACGAACTCTCTGGGATCTCTTCGAAAGCTTTTTAGTTCTGTGGGCAGTGTGATCAGTAACATAATAACAAGGCTGGAAAGTAAGCAATGGGAGAAAATAATTTTCTGAAGTGAAGAGGCCAATTTCTTCTATGTTACACCTAAAGTTTCCGTCATTGGCTTGGTAATGTGGTATGGCTGTAATAGAAATTAGGATTAGTGCCATTGTGCATATTTTGGCCTGTAAATGTATCTGTGAGTTGATACTGAGCCAATTACAAAAGAATCTGTCAATCTTAGGAAGACTAATGAGAAATAATGCCATACTTTTTCTGTTTTCTTAATAGTATTTTCTTAAATGAAAAATATTAACATCTTTTCCCTCTCTCTTAGTCCCACTTAGTATTTATGCAAATTTTGATGATTACATAAAATCTGAGAAGGATTTTTGAGAGAATCCGCTTGATACTTTGATACTTTGATACTATTGATACTTTGTTAGTAATACACATATTTATGTGTATTTTCCACATATGGGGCCTAAAGAAGAATAAGAACTAAAAATCTGAGGAAGAGCAAAATTATATCAAGACGTACACCTCTTTGGTCCTTTTGCTCAGGGTGCGAGGGGATGGCATGGTACTATGGTTTTTTGTTTTCCCTCTTCTTTATTTACTGGATTTTAAAATCGGCCTTACCAGTGTTCACATTCATGTAATAATTTTCAAGGTACCTTGTAGCTTTAAATTGATAAGAACTTTGTGCCACTGGTTCTGTGACACTGCTTCATTCAAAAAGATCACAGTCTTCCCTCACATACACAACTGTTGTGGAAATAGCTCAATTTCCTTTGCTTGAACAGAGAACAGTTGTTTTTCAAAGTTCTATTCACTAGTTTTCCAAATTGCTGTTAAAACTTAATTCACTTAAGGGTAAATAAACTAAACTTTCATTATTGTTTCTTAGAAGAGAAAGAAACGAATGAAAGAAAAGTTAGATGGAACCATGTACACTGAAGACAGAACTTTAATTCCCCTTCTTGCGCCTGTTTTGCGGTTTAAAACTAAACATAAATATAGTGTAAAAATAGGTGAAACCATTACTTTGCTTTCCAGCACAAGTACTGAATGTTTCTTCCTGTTCCTCACTCCTACCTTACTAGCTGATGTATTTGCCCATTCAATGAGATTTTAATCTGAAAGCAATATCAATTATTATCCTCATAGTTTTAGGTTAAAAAACCAATCTTGATCTATAGTGTGCTTTGGTTTCACACCTGTTCTCTTTGTTAAAAATTCAGGGACATCTTTCTTGGGTTTAGAAATGCTGACGTGATTAAGTTGTGCCTGCTTTAATAATCTCTGCTTATATATGTAACTAACTGCAATTGAGGTAGAATTTTATACTGGATTTGTATTATGCAGTTGATCACTTCCTATTTTTTATCAGTTCTGGCAAGATGAATACCTAAGTATCTCTCATTTTTTAACAGTAAGAATTCTACTGAAAGCTTTCAACAGAGTATTCAAATAGCAAGCAAGTAACCAAAACAAGCTTTGGATGAGCATAATTGATGTGTGATCATTAAATGAGTGAACAACAGATCGTGCAGGCTGGTTGGATTATTTCATCAAATCTTTAGGTTTTCCCTAGTCTTTAAAAAATTATTATTTCTCATGAATTTTCAAATGAAATTTATTACAAAAGAAAATTGCTGCAAGACTAATAGGAATATTTGCTGTATTGTGATCCTTCAAAAAATTACCTGTTGGTTTAAATGTACATGTGTTTTAATCAAATTTAATTTTTACAGTATTTTAACTGTTTGTTTTACTGGGGTCTTGTTTTGAATAGTATTATAATGAATGCAAAAAGGTGAAGTACTAAATTTCAGTAGCTTAATTAAGATGGTCAGAAGCAAAGTAAGGGGATTTTGAGTAATATTAAATTCCTTGAAATTTGAAGTTTTGAGGAGACTGAAAATAGCTTAATGAAGATCAGTTTCACCACAAAAAAGACAGAGCTGCAAGAAATCAAAAAGCTTTTTTTTTTTACTTTTTGAGATTAAAATGTTTTGCTTTGGTAATACCAAAATATTAAATTCCAGCAGTTCCAATGTCAAACTTCTGACCTTCCCTTTTCAAAACATCCTTTTTTTCATTCAGTGTAGTAAAGAGATATAGAGAACTAATTCATGTTAATAATATAAATATTAATAATAGAAAGGTATCTACATTGAAGTAAATTCAATAAACTGAAAAAAGAAAACCAATCTTTATAACCCTTGGTCTTAGTGTTGCAAAAGGATCTAAAATTACTCTATTCCCTTACCTAAATAGTTCAGAACAGTTGTCCTGAATTTTTTTTTTATTATTTCATCAATCTGAACACTAAACTGAAAATCAAATTTAATCACCTAGCTTTCCTTAGGAAGCCTATTAGAGAAAACCAATTGTATTACCTGTAGTTCTTGCACATTTTATGCCATTTCTATATTTCTGGTCAGCTGCTCTTGTACTGAGGAATCTGAATGATCAGGGCAATATATTCTAAAACACAGATTGACTGAATATAGATTATATGAATAGATCCTATTCTATTTTAAAGGAATAATTTACCTTTGCAGGTCAAGTTCAGAGGAACAGAAACAAAAGATATAAAGTAAACGGCTTACTAAATCTTAGCCAGCTATGTTGGCTTTGTATAAAATCTGCTTCAGATATGATTGTTACAGCAACATGTGAAGGCTATTGAAAAAACTATTTGTATAAAACTAAAGCATTTTCTCATTGACCAACCATTGTCCAGTTGTCACCAAGAAGACAACTTTTCTTCTATGCCAGATTTGAGCATTTAGAAACAGGACTGCCACTTCACTGTATATTTCCTGTACCCCAGCTTGGATATATTTATTGTTTCACACTGGAGAAAGCAATTTGAATGCTCCAGAAGCCTCTCAAACTACAAACAGTTTTTTCATCCCAGAGTTGCTGACCTAGACAGATTAGGTGACCTCTGTAGGCTTCAACTCAAAAATATAAAGTATTTCAGGCAGTAGGGGAGATGATACTTTTTAAGTAGGGGACACACACTTTAGTGAGAGTTTAGTATCCTTTAGACGATGTCTGAGAAGGATGTTTGACTGCTGGGCACTAATAGAAACTACCTATTACTGTAGTTCACAGCTTACTCAAGGCCCACAGTGCTGAAATCCAGCTGGACAGATACTCTGAGTTATCCCATCTGTTCACTAGAGACTTTGGGGGGGTTAACCTGTAGCTATAACATTGTGCTCTGATGCACACACCTCATTTCTCTCTGCAAGCTAGTATGCACGTTTGTTGCATTCACTGGCTGCTCCAGTTTAAGGTAATTTTGTCATGGGCTGAGTGCAAAAGAGGTGGTGAAAGCTGGGCATTTAAATTGGGATAGAGTTAAGGTTGAGTATGTGCTCCATTGTATACAGCAGCTGAGGCAATAACAAAGTGCTTCTAACTGCCTTCTTTCTTAATTTCTTTTTTTGTAATCTGTGAAGTATGCTGTGTACATAACACCCCTAAGTATTTCATAACGATGTGCTTATTTTTTCCTTTTCAATATTTATTTGTGAGTAAAGGTCTTAGAACAGGACAAATAGAGATCATATAGAGAAAAAAATATTTAGTTTGTTAGCTACACACAAACATAACTCTACACATACAGTCTCTGTGATTGGATTAAAACTAGTTCTTGATGTAGGCCTTCGAGCAGCGAATTGGCATTTGGGGTTCCCAGCCCACATTAATCATTCCGTGCCTGGCCCTCATCATTCAGATTTGTGTGTGTAGCGTAGCAACGCTTGTTTGTAATGTAATGACTAAAGATCAGCATTAACGTAACCTATGAACAGAAGAACAGCCCTGCTTCATTGAAGAAAGTTATTCTACCAAATCATGCATAGGAGGAATGATCTCCTCAAGGAATTGGGAAAGTAGACCACTTACAAAAACACTTAAACCAAAACAAAAATCCTGGATTTGTCTATTAAAAAGGTTATGAGGAGATGCCAAATAAAAACTACATTAGAAGTATGAAAGGCATAAGAAACTGATTGTGTATGAAATCTGAGAGTGCCTGTACAACGTCTTATATATTCCACTTAATCCTGCCTTAAATCTTGTATCTAAATAAGAAAGTATTAAAGAGGTCATATATATTATCTCTACATATATATTCACTTTATACGCGTAAGATATGTATCTCATATATAACATTAAGCAAGAAAAATATTCTAAAGCAGAAAAAAAATTGCTTAACTGAAAAATAATTTGACTTTCGTATAATTATTTTTTTAATTAAAATCAGTGACATATCAACACTATGAATTAGCTAAATACATTCATATTGGGGGAGCCTATCAAAAGAAGAAAGTATGAATATAGCATTGTCTGTCTTAATGGAGGCATGTACAGCTGACTGAAAAAAGAAAGAAAAAATAATTACATGAGAATATGTACCAGAGCTTTTTCACATAGAGTTTTTCATAATGAATTCTCTTTCCGTTCTCTTCCCTTCCCTGTATTTTCCTTTTATCTATCACAAATCTGAATAATAGTTTCTCCTACCCCTTCTGTATTTTTGTTTCCTCAATCTAATTTTCTCCATCCACAGATATTAATGAAAATTTCAGTTTGTTTTTCCCATCAGTTTTCTGTTATTTTATCACCAAGTTCCCATCAAGAAGCATTTATGATTTTTCTGCTTCTATTCACCTCTCTCCTCCTTTTCCTATACATTTTCTTTAAAGTTGTTGGGTTTTTTAGTATTGATTTTTCTCTAATTTTATTTTCTCTCCCCTGTTCTCAAAATTCTGTCTTTTCTGTGTGATGCACCCTGGTTCATTCAGCTCTTCAATATTTCTCATCTTCTCAGCCTCTTTGATCTAATTGCCTCCCGTTTCTTTTCCTCTGCTCTTCATTGTCCTTTTACTGCCCTTTTCACATCTTGATTTTTTTCTCCTTTTAATTTCCTGGATGATTTCTTCTGCAGCTAGGTTCTCTCAATTACTACATACTCCCTCTAATTTTTTTCTTCCAGTATCCCCTCTTGCACACTACCTCCCCTGCTGCTGCAGAAAGATGCAAAGCCTTTCTTCTGTTCCTTCCTGTTTGTAAGAAAAGCGTTTTCCTGCCTATCTTTTGAACTGGGAAGAGGACAGCTGCCTAAAGAATGACATCATTCCTTAGCCCTCCAAGGAAAGTGGTGTGGAGATCTGTCAGAAAGCTGGCAGGTATCTTGTCTCGTTTTACGTGAAGTTACAGAATGTTTTACACATCACCTTAGCAACAAGTATGGGAAGGAGCACACGGATTACTGGCCAAGCCTGTTGTCTTCTTTTCCCGCAAGCCTTAAATATATGTGTGCCCAGACAGGAATAAACCACAGGGTTTTCTTGTCTATAGTTGAGCTCTACCTGAAGAAGACTTCACTTGTTGTCATGTATGCCTTCTGAGATGTTCACGGCTAAGGTGATACTTCCCAGGAAGATTCATACAGCCATTACTTTAAAAGGTTGCAAACTCTTGAGGAAGAGGTGAAAGGATTCCATTCTATGGACTGATTTACAGAAAAGAAATGTATGCTGGAACGATTACAACTGCTCTTTTCATAAAGATGATATTAAGGAAATTAGTATATAGTGCTGGTTTCTTGACTTCCTATGAAATCTTAGGATTTCATGCAGTTCCATTTCTTGTGAGAAAAAATGTTCAGATAACTGCAGGAGTGGGGCCAACATATGTGTAGGACAGACAGAGTCAACAGCAATAAAATATATCACTAGAGGCTTACAGCAGATGACAGATAACATGTAAAACAGATGTTCAGAGCTCAAACAGGAGAGACAGTTGGACATGAGCTTAATGGCAGCCTAGCCTAAGATGGGTTTTCTGAACGATAGGCTCTGTTGAGGAGAGGTGAGTTTAACTACATATATGTACAGTATATCTAGTATAACAGGAACAAAAATCTGAATACTCGAACCAAACAACTATACAAATAATACCAATGAGTATTTGAAGTGGTTGGAAAACATACATAGTAAACTTTAAATAGTTAAAATGAAGTACGTAATCATTGCAGTGACCATCCAGTTAATTTAGTTCTGATAAATAAAAAAAAAGCCAAAATAATGAGGAAAGAAAAAAATCATTTGTTCATTTACATGTGAAATGAATAGCAGAAGAGCTGTGTTTTCCCCCTTGATCACTCACTCTGCCTCTTCCTGAAAAGGAAGGATGAGTGAGGAGGTTCCGTATAGATCAGTTGTTAAACATTCAGTGTTTGGTTTCTCTTTTGAAAGAAGTCTTAGGTGCTATTTATGATTGGATGATGTGAGTATTTGTCATTAACTACCCAATAGCAGGATAAAGCCTCACAACTACTAGCTTAGTAATTCCATCTTTTACTCAGTGTTCTAGGAGATGGGATAGAACACACCATTTCCTACTTATTTCCTACCACAGACACTATTTTCTAAAACCCCACTAAATATCAGTGTCCCTAGTAGGCAGAACACATCAGTTACTTGCTATGTTACCAGCCTTGATAGAATTTTCCTTCCCTAAAATAGGTAGGGTTTTGTTTTGTTTTGTTTTGTTTTTTTCCAGCCTGGCCTACCTTTTGTGCTTTTGGCATATCAGTGTGGCGCTGAGCACGTACAGAGCGTGCAGATTTAGGTGGCTTTATTGGAGCACAATACATCTCCAGCCTCCTCAGGTCACAACTCTGGAAGCAGCATTCATCCACTATTCCCTTGTGGTGTAAGCGTCTACTGCTGGATCCATACCCTGTAGGCTTACCTATTCAAAACACAAATGGAAAGTTTTTATGTTAGAAAGAAAATGCAAAGATCTCAGCAGCAATCATGTTAAGTTGCATTATTTTAACTGAATCACCAATGACAGTTGTAGAGGCTGCCTGTGTGTATCTATTCTAAGACCCTGGTCTCAGATACAGCTTCAGATGATATTCCTGGAAATGGCCAGCTTTGATTTCTGTCTATGGGTGGTTGCTATTTAAGCATTTGAGCAAAATTATATCTTCTTAGAAAAATATTATTAAAAGATTTTATTGAACTGTCTTGGCATTGAGAATGGAGAGGGAGGAAGTTGAAATCTGGCATTTAGAAGACTTGCAAAGTAAATTTGCCCTTTAGCTTTTGGATGAAAACTGATTGTTGAGCTGACTGAGGTAGCTGGTGTTTAAAGATTATAGATCATGCCTGTATTGTAGGCAAGTATTTTCTAATGAAAAAGGCTCCACGGAGCAGTCACTATATGAAGTCGGAGTGTGTTCCAAAAGGGGAAATAAATACTGTATACCACTGCACAAGCTGTAAGATCTGCAAGCTCAAAAACTAGTGGGAAGCAGGAAATAAGGTAACAAAGTAACCAATGAAAAGCAACAAAAATAGGAAGATGGTTGATGGAACAGATAAAAGGAGATTTTATATTCTATAGCTTTGCACAATATAGGAAATGGGACTGACATAACGTTCTTTTCCCGTGTTTTGTGTTTGCACTGGGCATCTGTAGAAAGTACTTGATTGGCAAATGTTTTGCATTTTTCACTCAGGTCCAGTAAAGGGTGACATTTTCATTCATAAAACTCTTACACTCTTTTTTTCAGTGATTTATGATTTCTTTAGTAACTTTTGATTTCTCTGCTATACTATGCAAAGATAACAGACCCATTATTTCCTGGGCTTGTTTATATGCAACCCAGTCGGATATGCAGTTGCCCTGTTATGACTAACTAGAAATGAAGGAACAGTAAATTCACAAAAATAAGTAGTTGCTTACTTACTACGTCTTTTCTAAAATTCTGGTAGAATTTGGTTTCAGACCAATAAAATTCTGAAAAGATTAAATGTTTTGTTTTGACATTTTCAGCATTAAATGTTTCCATTTACAGAATGATCCACATTGGTTAAGAACCCAAAAATACGGAAAAAAAGAAAGAAAATTGCACCAAGAGCCAAAAAATGAAGTAACTCAGTTCAGTCAGCTCTACCATTTTTTTTTCTTGCCTTTTTTTTTCCCCTTCAGTTTTATCACTGAGACCAAAAATCTGTTATTCACAGAGTTTGGCAGGAGTTTACGTTTTAAGAAATTACTCAAGCTAGATAAAGGATAAAGGTATCGAAAAAGATGAAAATTCAGTCTCTCTTTGGGAAATTATTGCTTCCAATGCTTATACAGCAAATTCTAGGTTAAAATCCATATACTTGTCCTGCAGTTGTCAATTTGAAGACAACACTGCATTTTGCAATTCTCTGTGATTAAAACATATGTCCACTGACGAAGAACCCTTGAGGCCTTAGTACATCCGTAAATGAAAAGACCTCTAGTGGTAAAGTATGTCTAACATTTTAGCCAGCAATATAGTCAGCTAAGAACTAACTATCCCTATGAGCTTTGTAAACCCAGACAATAGGTATTTAAATGTCTTTTTTTCCAGGGACTATAAATTAAACAACAAAAAAAACATGCTTACTTAGTATATTGCAATCCACTGAGGGCCTCTATACTGTACATAGCCTGCTAAATTATTTGTTTCATAAGACTAAACAGAACAGCAAGCCAGGAGTAGATTACAGTAATATTTTTATTTGTCTGTGTGTGTGTGTGTGTGTTGTTTTCTGTGTGTCACTGAAAAGTATTATAAATGTTAAGACACAGAGTTTAGGGGTTTTTTTCCACACTATTTTCACTCACTGAGTTATAATATAAAGTGCAAGCTTTTCCCTGGGGATTTTACTGAAGTCTGTTAATCAGGTTGTCTTAGCCTATTACTTTTAAAATCTAGCAGTCATGATAAAATGTGGAGTGTCATTACTGTGCGGGATACCCAGAGCTGTTCCACATTTTGTCTTGCTCCCATTTAAAACATGGAAGGGCAAATTCTGTTCCTGGATATGCAGGTGTAACCCTTCCTAATAGATCCAGCTGAACTGTAGGTACAAATAGTTGAATAGTTAAGCTTACCTTTCTTTTCTGTCTGCCACTTTTTCATAAGCAAACACACTCTAAAAGCTTCTGTTCAAGAATTTTCCTTTAAATGATATTTCATAGCAGCTAACAGGCATAGAAGTTTGGTTGATTCCCTGGCTACTGCTAATAGTAAAAATAAGGATGGACAGTTCATTGGTTACTTTAATCTGGCTTATCATGACCTTTCTACCTAGAAAATAAGCTACCTATTAAAAAAAATTCTATCAATCCAATAGAATATTTCAGGATTAGTAATATTTTGCACTTCTAAGAACCTTACAAATGTTAGCTCCTCATGACATTCATGCTAGGTAGATAATATTACCTCTAGGTGACAAAACTTAGAATCAGTAAGATGAAATGTGTTGGCCAGGAACTTCCATGAGTCAACAACAGAACTTGATAGAAGAAATCTTCTTTCCCTGATTACTAAGACTATAAATGTCTAATGACTGATAGCAGCATTTTTTATGGGATCCATTGGTATATGAAAGGGTTATAAAGGCAATAGTCAAATTAAAGGTAAAGTTTGCAAGGTTGCAAAAATTGTGCTGTTTAATGTGGTTAACATTTAGCTTTGTCATGATTGAAGCCAAAGATAACTGGTTGATAGAAGTGATTTTTTTTGGAAAATCTTTCATCTCCTTTAACAATCAATAGTTCTTTCCAATTTGTCTGTGTTTAGCCTGTACTTATACAGCATTGCTTGTATTTTGCCATTTTAAATTTAACTCAATTATATAATCTAACGCTTTCTTTCCTTAAATATTTTTTACTCAAGACATAAGATAAAACAGTGACATGCAATGGGTTATATAGCATTCTACCAGTTTATCAGTATCATTTCTAGTACGAAATTTATGACTTTTAGTAAATACAGTCATTTCAACAGGAATATATTTGATTTTTCTTTGATGGTACCTGAAGTAGAGGAACTAGAGCCATGTACTCTAACTTTTAATAACATCACTCATTTATTTGGATATGATGTCTTCCCAATAAGTCAAGCAGGAACTTATACAATTTTTTGTTAGTTGGAAGTTGTCAATTCTGAGTTTTATCCTCATCTAGCTACTATCTTGTTGTGTGATTACATGGAAGTTATTTTACCTTTCAGTGTCTGAATTTAACCATTTATAAAGTTGATAAAATACCTTGAATAATCCATGAAGCATTGCCTGCCTGACTTAGTAATCACTAGCAACATTTCTTCTACACTATCATATGCATAAATAGTTAGTACAAATCCTGAATCCTGGAATCTTTCAGGTGAAAATCTCAGTGCACTTCAAAATCATTTTTACTGTAGCCAGACCAAAGACATCTATGAGTTGTTTTTCTTTCTGACAGAATAACACTTTTATGAAGGAGGATATAATAACTTATAGCGCTTTAAAAAACCTGCATGGTACATGTAACAAATTTGGAATGGAATCGCTAACACATCAGTGATGTGGTCAGCAATGAAACTTAACATTTATTTATAGACTTAAATATTCATGTATTACATGGGATACTAAATGCTCATCCTTCATAAAAAGATAACATTAGTATTGTGAAGTCAAATTGTTTTTTTTTTTCTTTAAAAAAAAAGTTTTCCCAAGATTTTTGAAAGACCTAAGCAACCAATTATACCTAAAATTCATATAAAATAAAGTGATATTACCTAAAGTGCTGTACAACAGATAGAGCATATAAATAGAAAAAAAAAAAAGAAAAATGATTCTTTTTCAGTAATCATGATTCTGGACTCTACTTTTGAGAAGTATCTGATGTCCAAATTAATTTTAAACCAATAGATTTTAAATCACTGCTCTCCTCTTAAGTGCTGCAGTATAGAAAAGATGCTATCACAGACAACGATGAGATAAAGAATGACAAGGAGATACTACCATTTCTACAGATATTATCAGTATTTGACCCATATTCTTCTGGAAGGACTGCGGGATCAGATGGTCCCAGTTCATCAAGTTACCAAAGTATGCACTTAGATCTAGGCAAATGTTCAAGCTTCTATATGGTCTGCTGGGCTAAAGCACATATTCAATAGTAAGTACATGCCTGAGTGCTCTCCTACACAGGGACTGATGTAACTAAGCACTTAAGTTAATTTCTAGACCAAAATCCATGTTAGTGAATAAATGGCTGGTGGTTCTGCACATTTACTACCAGTTTTCTGTTCCTTAATTTTTTTTTATGATATTGCCATAAAATACTGACTGATCCTGCTGTGTCAGTATACTGGGCACCCATGTAGTTCTTTCGCACCTTTATGACACAATTTAAGTGCTGCCTTCCAGCTGTTACAAAAAGTTCCTTACATTTACTCAACTTTCAAAGTGCTGCCTGTGGACATATAACAGTCCTAGGCATTCCTTTTTGCTGATGTACACTGATTTCCTTGAGGTTTCTTTCCTTTTTTGTCAGTTGCTAGCTCAAAGGAGGTTTCATATCATGTAGGTCAAAGTTTACTTAATAGAATTTTTGGCTCTCATTTAATCTACTGTACCAAGTATGTGAATGTTTCTTCCCACGTGCTACAAGCAGATAAAAAGTCTCGTCACACTGTTCACACCAGTCACAAAGTCTAGTCCCCTGAAAGCAGGCCAAGGTACAGAGTTCCAGTAGTTAAACAGCTGGCTTCTGTACTAACAGCACTTCCCTTTAAATAATGCAAAGTCAGTGGAGTAATTCAGCAGGGCTTGTTTACACTTGATTTCTTTGTTCCCCGCCTTCCCTCCAAAATATCTCACTGGTGCTGCCATTGGTTCTGCTCTAGTGACGATTTCAGTGTGAGAAGCACTGGTGTAGGTGGACTATAGAAGTTTCAACTGTCAAACTATCTAGGCATTCTGTGGAGAATTATAATTTACTGCTGTAGCATTAGCGTTAGAAATTACATGAGAAATAGCCCAGGATAAACATAATGCTAATCTACTGTTTAGAGGACTCTAGAAGAACTGGGGTAACTTGTCCTGCAGCTTTTATGTGACTCTTTATATTTGCTGTACATAGTGTCTTTTTTAGCCCAGCAGTAGAACCTGAGAATGCCATTTAGACTGTAATTCAGAAAAACATCATAAATCTGAAAAACAGTGAACTTATTCCTAACCTACTATTAGAGTCAATCATCAGCTATAACTGCAGCTTTTTAAAGTAACGTGAAAGGCTATTGACCAATTAGTGTACTATAAGCTTGTACTGAGAAACTCAAAATTTTTCCATCAAAACATCAGGGTAGTATAATTTGTACAACTTGAAGCATTGATAGCAGTTTTGGGGTACCTCTGTGAGGGATCCTGCAGAGAAGTGTGATGACAAACTTTTTTTCTCATTTACCACGGTGTCCAGTTCGTAGCTTACAGTATCTGGATGTATGTAAACATACTATGAGGCAGTAAGTCAGTCAGACAGAATTTTTCTGTGGCCTGAACAACAAGATTGAGAGTCTGTGGTGCTATATTACAATGTAGAAACTTAACAAGCACATCCTGTATGCTAGGTCCAGACTGGGAGCTGGTGGTTGGAGTATTTTTGAGTTGCATGTACTACCTGCCTTACGGTGGCACAGAAGGCTAGGGATGCTGAGGTTGAGATTCATCTTACTCAGCTTTACTGTCTGAAAATTAGGGATCTAGTTTAAGATAGTCAAGTCAACAAGCAGGTGTGTCTGGAGAGTGACTTATTCCTGTTTTGAATGCTTTGCTTAAAATGAAATGAATCCTTGTCCTCTGAAAGAGCCCGTGTTCTTTCATCGACTACAGATAAAGCTACTTGATCTAGTCTTAGAGCATACACACAACTTCTTCTAGGTAACTGAACTCAAAGAAAATGATTTCCATTGGAAGTGATTTGTCCTAAATCACAAGATTTTTGTCACTGGTGGAGTACAAAGCCATTGTCTTTTATTTCCATTTTAACAATTCAATATAATGACACATATTGTTCTAAAAAGCATACCAGCCAGTCTACTGTTTAATTATGTATCTCCACACCTCTTTGACTATGTTCTGTATATCAGGCTAGTGTTCTTGTCTATTTTTGCATTATAGATGCATGCATATGCAAAATAAGAGATTGTTGATATCACTTTTCATCTCCTTGTGATCTTAGACAAATGGTTTAATGTTATATTGGTAATACTTCTTGAGGGTACTCTGGAATTTCTAATCTGTATTTGGAAAATTATGAGTCAATGTTCAATCAGCAGGAAATGCCTGTATTTTGATACTTCTATGAACTGTTAAAACAAACAAACAAACAAGCAAACAACAAATCTTGTGAACTGTTGTAAAGTCCCTTAACAGAACTACCTCAAGGTTTAAACATTGCAAAGTAGGCAATCTGATTTTCATGTAAATAAGTTGCATGCATTTTGAAGCTACAATATTTAATATTTAGCTTCCATTTTCCTTCAATGTTTTGTTAGTGCCAAAAAATAATTATGCTTAGACTGATTTTTGTTTGTATTCATCAAAATGAGCATATATTAGCATTTATAAATGCTCAATGAATGGATGCTCTAGCTCTGAAGTCTAATTTAATATGCATGAGAATAGAGGATAAGCTTTATCAGTATGCACAAGTAAAATCTTTATGAAAGCATATGCATTTGTTAATATTGAGATATTGCACTAGAGCTACTGCTTTGTGGAATACTGGTTTGCATTAATTCCCGAGTCTAAGGCAAGAAGATGTTTGCTCCTTGCTCTGAAATTCTAGGTGAGTAGGACTGGGAAAACACAGGCACTCAGTACTGATCTATAAGAGAAATCTATTAAGACTTCACAGAGTGTTTTGCCTGAATAATTAAGATTTATAAGCTGCACCTTATGAAAAAATGAAAACTCTTTGATTTTTCAAATGGAGAGTAAAATAACTATTTCACTTCTTTAAAGTCAGTTAGCCGACAAACATAGATTTATTCCAAAAGGTGTCTTAATTTTTAATTTGTATGTCTGGTTTTATTTAGTCTGCCACACAGTTGACGAAGGTAATTTTTTCCTCTAGAAATATGCTTTCAGAAGCATTTTTTTTTCTTCATTGTGTATTTAATGGGAAAAAAAATCTCCTCTTTCCCTAAACTTATTTCCGAAGTACAGTACTTGTAACAATTTCCTCTCACATATAGCTGCACTGTACTCTGCCCTTTTTATGGAATGGCTGCTTTGGAGGCCACTCAGTATACTAAGCATATGATAGAGCCATTATGCTTCACACAGTAGTTCCTAAGCCAGTTGCAACTTGTGAAGAGAAAGACCTATAGTTTTGTGAGTATTGCACTGGGATATGAAACGGAAATTTCAGAGTTTAGAATTCTTTTGAGGAAAAAAAATAGCAGAAAGAGTGGGAAACAATATAATGTATTATTTTACACCAATTCAGTGCTCTAGAGGGTGAAAACCTTGCCAACCTAGCACAATTTACAAGCCTACGTCAGATTCCAGGGCTGGAAAGTGCCAGATGCTGCCAAAAAATATATACTTTGGCAAGGGAAATGTTTTGCTGGAAAGAAATTCACTATTGCAAGAATAGCCAGGTTTATCAGGGTTTAGGACAAGATAATTAGAAACCAGTAGCTCATTGTTACATTTGAATATTGCCCCCTATAGTGCATCGAGGAGGACAATGATAATACAGTCATCCATCCATAATGAGAATACATTCTCTCCTCTTCTTGTATATGTTCTCACAGTAAATAATTACTGCTTACCCTTGTGTGTGGTGGAAGGACAATCAATCATGATAGGACCTTTCTTACCCTTCTTATCCCATAGCCAATGTAAAACTGCTTTTTATTTGGATTAGCAAATGGATAACAATGCAAAAACAATAATTGAGTGAAATCCTAGCATCACTGAAGTCACTGGGAAATCTTTTAGTGCAGTCAGGATTATGTCCTGATGAATCAGGTGCCAGAAGCTACTTATATATAACCTGATCCAAGGTCTATTAAAATCAATGAAAAGACTTCTATTGCCCTTAGTAGGCTTTGCATCAGGCTGATAATGAACAATGACCTGCTTTTTCTTCCAACCTTGCAGTTCAGTGAGTAAATACTATCTTAGTGGCATCTAGAGAGATTTGCAGGGAAAGGATGTGATGTGATTCCTTGAAGGAGATAAGAACAAAAGAATACTGATGCACAATGTGAAGCAGAATGACTGCTGTGTGGGTAATGCCACTGACCACATAAGAAGCAGTACATTGCTTTGCATTGTGTAATCGAGATTTTTGTCTCTATAGGTACTCTTTCTCATCTGTATTCTGAGAAAGGAAAGCAAATAACAAATGACAAACATGGTACTCTTGTTCCTGCGTTTTGGAAACATCATCTGGTTAGAGGCAGAAGGTGTGAATGGCTGTTGCATTAAGTAACTCCTGTGTAATACCTTTCACACGATCCAGGAGTGCACCTATTGACACAAGTTACAATTTTTATTTATATTTATACAGCAGTAGCACTTACAGGATGGTAAGCAGTTGAGCATAGGCCACTGTCATCTTCTCTACTATAGAGGTAGAAAATTTCCATTCCCTTATTAGAAACAAGTATGACAACAGAAAATAAAGCAGGAGGGAGAAAGAAGATAACAGTAAAGGCCTGGCTTACTTCTCACTTACACTAGTTTTGTATTTATCTAATGCAGTTAACTTCAGTGGATTTACTCAAATGTGCTCTAAGGTTTAGAGCTATAAGCCCAGTTTAGTAAGATCTGATATCATTGCCGAGGGCTTTGTCAGCAAGAAGCATCCAACCTTGTACAATGATGCAGCAACAGAGCATAAGGAATAAACAAGATTCAGCTTTGTACCTGTGCAGTATTGTCTGAATCTTGTTTAGACTTTCAGTTATTGAACCTTTCCATACAAGTCAGAATGGCATTACTTTAATTACTTCAAAAATTACTTTAAGTGTGGTAAGATGACTTGATGCTTTTGATAAAAGTCCAGCATGTAGTTTTCTTATGGCCAACATTTTAAATGTGAATTATTTTCCAGAAAACTGATTTCTGATTGTCTGCTACTTTTGGCATATTTGAATACTTTTACTTGTGAAGATTGACTTACAAGATTCCTGATTAGCAAGGACAAATTAACCACTACATTCGAGAAGGGAATTAAGACGGAAAGATTAAGAGACAGATTCTTTTATCTTCACTGATGTTAAACAGTACTTCATCCTAAATTAAGAGAGCTCTTTGCAGAGAAAGGTAGTACTTAATTTGAGTAATATTTATGGAATCTACCTATCAATTATTTGCACAGGAGAAGGCTGTGACAGTGCCAGGAACTGAACCTACATCAACATAAGCATCAGGCCAATGCTTTAACCATATACCTGTCTTCCTTTAACCTTATTTTTTAGTCAGTAGGGCATGTAAAAATCTAATCTTGAAATGAAACACTCCTTGGAGGTCATGATGCTCCTGTTAAACTTGTCTAATGAGATAAAAGAAAAAGAGAAACTTTCTAGTGGAGTACATAGTCATTAGGGAGTGAGGATGAAGTCATTGGGATGAGAAAGGGACAGTGAGTTGTGTCTGGAAACAAAACCAGAACTAAACCTAGAGAAAATATACTGTTACGGTGGATTTGCCTTTCACTCACTCTGGTTTTCTACCAGTTGTAGCTCCATTCTTTAGTGATTTAATACTGCAATAGGAGCTAGGAGAATCAGTTCTAGTGACAGGAACATAAAGAAAAAGAAGTCACTGCTGAATAATAAATGAAACTACTCTTGTTCTCCTTGACCATCCAACTCACCTTGTTATTACTGAAGACACGCAGGGGGATTATAAAGGAACACTGGTATAGTGTAGGGAGAAATTGCTTCCAGTATAATACCTTAATTACCAAAACTACAGTTTCTGTAGGATTGTTGAAAATGGAAGTCCTTAAAGGCAGTAAAGTTGGTTTAGAAGCAAATAGGAAGTAATCCTTCTTTTACAGGGCTGACAATGCCCTCTCCAGTCACAGTTTTTAAAAGGGAATGTGGTTTCCGAGTAGATTTTTTTAAGTTCTCACTTGCTAAGTTTCAATGGCCTTTTCAGGGAAGTTCAAAGGTTTTAAAAGTTCATTTCCATTTACAGAGAAGTTTTTCTAAGTAACCAGAATTATTCCTTTCTTTTACAACTTGTTTATACTTGATTAATGATTGAAACCTCCGCATCAGTTAAAGATGGTTTTCAATGGCTTCTCTTATTTGGCAATCTTACTGTCCTTTTGTTTCACTAGGTTTGTTCTGTGGGTCATACAGGAATACTATAAACTTTAAAAGGGCTGTGGCAATGTTGAAGTTGTTCTGGCTTTTAAATTCCACGTGCTCACTGACTTCTTTTGAGCCACAACTTTGTGCATGCCCAATCATTTAAGCAAGGGAATCCAGTTCAGCAGAAAAGAAGTAGGATGAATAAGTATGCTTACAATGTGTAGACTTTTTCATTTGTCTTATTGGTGTACTAATGCATAAGCTTCATGGTGACTCTGTAAATGCTAACTCTGTTAGATGTGCTTCAGTCTACAAAATCATTTTTCTCAATGCTGGGCCAGTGTTTTTGCACATCATGACATCCACTTCATCAGGCTGAGCCTACTATTGCTCAGGAGCTATAGTGGCTACAAAAAACAACAACAACAACAAAAGTATTGTGGAAAAATGAAAAAAGTACTTGTCTTAAGCGTACTTGGCCAGTGGAGGGCTTACATGGTATGACAGAAAATGAGAAAGTACAACCAAGTAATTCCTATGAAGTGCATTTCTGAAGAATGTCTTTTATTCCTGTATTTGTTATTAGAAATCACAGCCATTTTTAATTCTCAAGCCTTCAACACCTATTGGTCAATTTGTATTCCTTTAAATGCTAATAAATGTCAAAGCCTGGAGGACTTTGAAGAAAGCTTTTGATCATCTGAAAGCATAGATTCTGAGTTGTGTCTGAAGATATTTCTTGGACATAAGCATCAGTATTAAGGCCTTTTCAAATATTTTTGTTGTGAGCCTTTAGATATTTAGTTCTGTAGTTACAAGTTACTTAACTGTATTTGAAATTAATAATCCAGTATTCAAATATGACATTAAGAGTCAAGCTGTACAAAGGAAAATTATGTTCAGGCATACTCTGTTGGTACCCAAAATTTTACTTAATAAGATCATAAACATTTTCAAATAACTATCCTCAAGTAGTTAACTGTAGTTAATCCTACACTTAAATCTGATATAGACACACATAAACTGAATCAAATAGAATAGAAAACAATATTTCCACACAAAAAAGCCCACCAAAACCCTTGTAATTTATTCTTCTTTGCTTCTTCTATCTAATTTGATACAACTAAAGGAATGGCCAAATGTCCAGGGCAGGTTAAGTCATTTTCAGATATTATAGATGTGCAGTTAAAAAGGTTTTTTTTAATAACATATTCAAATTAACTTGTCATTAGCTGCTCAAATGTAATTAAAAAGTGGAATAATCTATGCAATTTCCTCTGACTCTGCCTCCTAAAAGTGCTATTGCATAATTGTGATAATACTTGCAACCTCCTGCACTTTTAGTATTTATACACTTTGAGTGTGGATGTAGATGCCAGCAGTACAATATTTCTTTCTCTTAGTCCTTCTGTACCAAAACTTTTTAGAGTTCTTTCCATTGAGAGTGATTTTTGGATAAAATATGACCATTGCTCTCACTGAACCTTTGGTCAAAATGTATACCAAATGAAAGTTTTCTGTGGTTTGGGAAAGTTGGATTAATTTTTTCCCCCTTGTTTTTCATTTTGCATTCCTCTGAACTCCTCTTTGCTAGCCAGAAAAGGAGGTGCCAAAATAACCCAAGGAGGCTGTGCAGCCTGTCTGGAAGTGAGAAGTTCAGCAAGTTTAGTGAGAGTGGCTGTTCACGTAAGATTTCCAGTGTAAGGGCCTTAACCAGGATGACACTTGATTTTCAGTTTTGCAGAACTCATTTTTCCCATTTGTGAAATTCAGAAAAGTTTCAGGTCAGCATCCAGGATAAAATTCTAAATGGAAGTAAAATGAAGCCACTTTCACAGTTCTGTTTGTCTAAAATGGGTCTGAATTTTCTCTTCTTTGCTTCTAAATGATTATCTAAACTGCATCTCTTGTGATTTTGCTTAATTATTTGCAATCTCTCCTCATCTGTCAGTTGCTTATGCCTCTCATGCATTACTTCTTGTCTTCTTCTAATACCACTTCATAACTTTTCTAATGAATTTCCTAAATGCATTCCAGCATTCTAGGTATTCTTTGTTTATCCCTCTAGCAGTTACACAGCAGGGCATTAAATAAGTTGTTATCAATTTAAACTTCATAATTGTTTTGACTTTCTATCCAGCATCATAAAACTGCTATGCAATTAACTGTGATCACTCTAAAGATTAAAAACACAAAAATAAACTATTACATATGGTTTTCTCTATACAACTTTAGAAGAATATTGGTTTTAGACCTGATAAATTTAACACATATCTCATTTAGAATTAGTGACAATAAAATACAATCAACATAAGCATCATCCTTGCTATTTTTTTCTAATCTTAGTGATACAAAGCATAAACCAAAAGTTTTAATGCAGGAAATAGCTGCATATTATGGACCTGTATGGGACTGAATCTCTATCTTTCTCTCTTTATGTGCCTGTCTCTCAGTCTTGCATGACTGGGATCTTTTGCCAACAGCTACTATGCAGCATCTTCGTAGAATGCTACAGGTACCACGGTGGCATATGCTGCCTCTCCAATGGCTTCTTGTGTCTTCAACTGTATATATGATGTGAATATTACATGAATTACATGCTGTAGTGATATATATATAGAGATATTTTTTTTCTCTGTCATATGAGATAAAGAGATGGAGCTGTTGTAATGAAGCCATATCACTAGCAAATAGATCCAAGCACTGGAATTTCCTGGATATTATTTATATTATAGAGCAAACTGGCTACATCTCTGGAAGATTCGAGTGATCAGCACATAATAGAGAAAATTTACCCTAGTACCTAAGGTTTACAAAAAAGCTCTCTGTCCTTTAAATGCTTTTTATCAATTGTTCTTAAGGTCAAGGTCTACTGAAAAATTTAAACAGAATATTTATCTGACAGGGACTGCAGTTTATTTCTGCATCATTCTCAAGTTTTTGGATTCCTTTTTCAATTAAGACCGGTTTTATGGCTGGTCACACATTAGCCCTGAAATCACTTTATCTGGAACGCCCATTAAGGCTAGCTGTAAGTATTTATAGCTTTTTTCCTTCAGTGCTGAGATCCAGGAGTTTTTATAATAGTTGCATCTTCTGGCCAGTGTGTGTTGCTGGAATGCCTGGAGACCGACAGTGGCATCGTAGTCTTTGTTTTGCTGCGTTGTGTGCAAAATATGGGCGGTAGGTTCAGTTTCTTTTTTACACTAGAGGGCTCCTTCACACTTGGTTAGCAGTGTGGCAGCACCTACAAGTCAGAGCAGTGGAAACATGCTGCAGTGTAAGGGTATGCCTGCACTATAGGATGTAACAGGCTGGCTGTGTCTTCGCTTCAGAGAAATTGCTTCTGCGTGTCATGATGATGTCACCTCCTGAGCAGTATCAGGAAGGCTTGTGATAATTTCCCCTCCTTCTTACCACATAATGTGGGAAGAACAGAAACACTGTGGAACTATTTCTGAACAAAGAGAAGTTAGGATTCGCTCCCTGTTCAGTTTATACAAACACATGAGAATGGTAAATGCCACAATCAAGCCAGCTGGCAAACTGGAAATCTTATCATCTTAAACGTTTCCTAAAATTATGATCACTAGGTAAGATTTTTGGAGGCTGTTGAAAATCATGTCTACTTGTCTCTCTGTTTTTGGAATGGCTGAGTTAATTCAGTTTCAGTAGTGGGACCGGTATTTTTACAGGTTGAAGAAAATGCTTATTCTACCTCTGCACGTTGTAGTAGTTTTTCCTGTCAGTATTTGGATCTTGGACTACAGTGGCTCAAATAACACACTCAAAAAACTAGAAAGTGGAAGGAAAGCTTAACTGTTGGAGGAAGGCACCCCCATGTGATAACCCCTCTTGACCTTTTTTAGACCAGAATTTCAGGTAGTTTTGACCTGTAAAAACAGTTCTGGAATTTGAAAAATAAATTGGTAGCAAAGATGTGCAAATCAGAAAGTAAAACACTTCTCAAATAGCTGTCCTGTACTCTGTCCTTTGGCCTCTTTTCTGCATTATTAATAGTTTTCTTAATTGTCTATACAGAAATTTCTTAGTATTAATCAGTCTAGGCTTTCTTAATTTCTAGTTTAAATGAAGTATTATGGTAGAAAATCAGCTAACTTACACAAACTAGCTGTTTGCTGTAGTTCAGTAACCTTTTAAGTTTCTAAAATAACTGAACCGTATTCAGTATGACAGGTTGTGTGGTAAACACCGTTGTCCATTCAACTAACATCAGAAATTGTTCCCAAAACACTGAGTTATGCTGATATTTTAAAATATTTCTACTGATCTCCACAGCTTATGTACTTAAGCCCTACCCTGCTCTTTGTCAGCTTCATGCTTGGGAAATGTCACTGGAGTGACAGCTGGTGGAGTGAAGGCAAAGAGCAGAGAGGAAGCATTGAAAAATGCTTGGAACGTGTTGCTGTATTTTAGGGACAAAAGATACTAGAAATATAGAAAACAATATATGGCTTTTAAAATCCACAACTTGTTCCATCCTATGTAAAAGACTGTTTAGTATTGGTTGTAATTAAACTTATATGCATGATAAGCAGTATATTTATCGGAACTCCTTGCCATTATTCAATAATGCAGCAACAAGGAAGATTATCCTTTCCCCTACTCCAGGATGACGTCATTGTACTGATAAGTAGGACTTAGGAAAGGTTTATGTTCTTAGCACTAGAATTAAAGAATATAATACTCCTTTTAATATCGTAATTTCTAGCTCTACTAATTTTCAATGTTTGTCTTGCAAGATCATTAGGAAATTCAGAAATCATTTATCTGGTTTGAGAGAAAGAGAGTGAGGTGACCTAAGGATAAATAAGCTCTCTGCTGTAGTGTTCCTCTACTACTGTATAACATCTGGCACGTATCTACAAAGTCTTTCAAAGTGATATGCTGTAAAATTGCTAAGAAGTGCAGTCTTTAAAAATTCAAACATATTGTTAACATTTTAGTGTTGAAGCTGGTAGTAATTATTGAGTACTATATTTGTACTATATCTAATAGAACAGACATTCTTAATTTATTATTTCACACTGTAAATTTTCACATTAGACATCATACCAGCTCAAGATAAAATATCAGTGATAGGACACTTGTTCTTTCTTTTTATTCAGAAGAAACCAGACATTATTGCACCATGTCCTGTATCTTGCTCAGATTTATTTTGACTCATTTCCTTACATAAATTGCTGAAACCTCTCCAGAGTTCTTAATGGACCATTCATTTGTCTCAGTGCTCTGGCACAATTATATAAAGTTGTATTTAGTGGACATAGAAGAAGAAAGATTAAGAGTTAGCTCTTCTGGATGGTCTATATGGCATCTGGTATAGCTCAAGCTGGAATCAATGAAGGGCAGCCCAATCCCTAAAGAACAATTCATCCTGTCTTATTGCACAAAGTCTGTATAAGTGTTTGAAAATTAAATACTTCTGCAAAAGCAAACTAAATAGCGCGTAACACTATCATCAACTGAGCAGCAGAACACGAAGTTTGGTAATCATACATATAAATTATGATTGTTTGGATTCGATGGCCTGGTACATCAGACCCACAGGAGTATAAGGCTCTAGTAGGCACCGGTGCACAGTGTACCCTAATGCCATCAAGCTGGGAAGAGACAGACCCCATAAATGAGATGGTAACCACTTGATCCCTATCCCTGAGTGAGCTGCCTTGTAGACAGAGGAAATTAAAGAGCTGTCTACCTTGCCCAGTCTCTTGAAGGATCCTTCTATTGTGGGATTGCTGGGGGTCAAAGAACAGGTGCCAATCACTACCACAACAGTGCTCCGGCAGCAATATTGCACCAACTGAGACTCCCTGATTCCCATCCATAAGCTGATTCATCAGCTGGAAAGCCACGGAGTGATCAGCAAGACTGGCTTGCCCTTTAACAGTCCCATATGGCCAGTGCGAAAGTCTAATGGAGAGGGGAGACTAACAGTAGACTATCGTGGCCTGAACAAAGTCACACCACTGCTGAGTGCTGCCGTGCTGGACATGCTGGAACTTCAATACCAACTGGAGTCAAAAGCAGCCAAGTGGTATGCCACAACTGATATTGCTAATGTATTTTTCTCAATCCCTTTGGCAGCAGAGTGCAGGCCACAGTTTGCTTTCACTTGGAGGGACATCCAATACACCTGGAATCGACTGCCCCAGGGCTGGAAACACAGCCCCACCATTTGCCATGGACTGATCCAGACTGGGACAGGGTGAGGCTCCGGAACACCTGCAATACGTTGATGACATCATTGTATGGGGCAATACAACAGAAGAAGTTTTTGAGAAAGGGAAGAATATAGTCCAAATCCTGATGGCCGGTTTTGCCATAAAACAAAGTCAGGTCAAGGGACCTGCACAGGAGATAGTTCATGCAGTAGTTCTTGGGCCAGTCCAGGCAGGACAAGATGCAAAAAATATGCTCTACAGCACAGCCGGGGAGAATGGCCCTACTGGAACCTCTGGCAGAAAGCACCAGGGGAAACTCGAGGTCGACCCCTGGGGTTTTGGAGTTGGGGATACTGAGGATCCAAGGCCTGATATACTCCAACTGAAAAAGAGATATTGGCAGCATACGAAGGGGTTTGAGCTGCTTCGGAAGTGGTTGGTACTGAAGCACAGCTCCTCCTGGCACCCCGGCTGCTGGTGCTGGGCTGGATGTTCAAAGGGAGGGTCCCCTCTGCACATCGTGCAACTGATGCTACATGGAGTAAGTGGGTTGCACTCATCACACACGGAGCTCAAACAGGAAACCCCAGTCACCCAGGAATTTTGGAATTAATTATGGACTGGCCAGAAAGCAAAGATTTCGGAATATCGCCAGAGGAGAAGATGATGAGTGCTGAAGAGGCTCCACTGTATAATTAACTACCAGAAAATGAGAAGCAATATGCCCTGTTCACTGATGGGTCCTGTCATCTTGTGGGAAAGCATTGGAGGTGGAAGGCTGCTATATGGAGTCCTATACGACAAGTTGTAGAAACTGCTGAAGGAGAAGGTGAATCAAGTCAGTTTGCAGAGCTGAAGGCCGTCCAGCTGGCTTTAGATATTGCTGAATGAGAAAAGTGGCCAGAGCTCTATCTCTACACTGACTCATGGATGGTGGCAAATGCCCTGTGGGGGTGGTTGCAGCAATGGAAGCAAAGCAACTGGCAGTGCAGAGGCAAATCCATCTGGGCTGCCGGGTTGTGGCAAGATATTGCTGCCCGAGTAGAGAACCTGGTTGTAAAAGTACATCATGTAGGTGCTCATGTACCCAAGAGTTGGGCCACTGAAGAACATCAAAACAACCAGCAGGTGGATCAGGCTGCTAAGATTGAAGTGACTCAGGTGGACCTGGACTGGCAACATAAGGGTGAATTATTTACAGCTCAGTGGGCCCATGACACCTCAGGCCATCAAGGAAGAGATTCAACATATAGATGGGCTCGTGATCGGGGGCTGGACTTGACCATGGACACTATTGCACAGGTTATCCATGAATGTGAAGCATGCACTGCAATCAAGCAAGCCAAGCAGTTAAAGGCTCTCTGGTATGGAGGATGATGGCTGAAATAAAAATATGGGGAGGCCTGGCAGATTGATTATATCACACTCCCACAAACCCACTAAGGCAAGTGCTCTGTGCTTACAATGGTGGAAGCAACCACTGGATGGCTAGAAACATATCCTGTGCCCCATGCCACCGTCCAGAACACTATCCTGGGCCTTGAAAAGCAAGTCTTACGGAGATGTGGCACCCCAGAAAGAATTGCGTCAGGCAACGGGACTCATTTCCCAAACAACCTCAGGGACACCTGGGCCAAAGAGCATGGCATTGAGTGGGTGTATCACATCCCCTATCATGCACCAGCCTCCAGGAAAATTGAACGAGACTGTTAAAGACTATGCTGAGAGCAATGGGTGGTGGGGCATTCAAACATTGGGATACACATTTAGCAAAGGCCACCTGGTTAGTTAACACTAGGCGATCTGCGAATCGAGCTGGCCCTGCGCAATCAAAACTTTTATGTACTGTAGAGGGGGATAAAGTCCCTGTAGTGCACATAAAAAATGTGCTGGGGAAGACAGTCTGGGTTACTCCTGCTTTGGGCAAAGGCAACAACACCATTTGTGGGATTGCTTTTGCTCAAGGACCTGGGTGCACTTGGTGAGGCACTTGGTGGGTAATGTGGAAGGACGGGGAAGTCCGCTGCGTACCTCAAGGGGATTTGATTCTGGGTGAGAACAGCCAATGATTCAAACTGTATGATATTAATTGCTATGTAATACTGTATGTCATTACTACTATAGTTGCCATATGCCATATCAATGGTATTACAGTAAGAATCCCCCAGATTAATGAAGAATGAATTTTGATGAAACTGAGCAAAGTGCAGAGGTGACAGAATCAGAATTGGCTTCAGCATGCAACGATCCAACACCACACACCATCTCTCCTGCCCTGAAAGGCTGTTATGACAGATGGAACCCAAAGTCGTGGACTAAATGAACTCAAGGGACATTTTAGCGGGATGGCCCATAGACCAAGGGAATGATATCTGTGTGTATATATTAAAAGACAGAAAAAGCGGTGGTGATTAATTGAAGTGTATAGGAAAGTATGGGACCTGGGCATGACATAGATGGTATAGAATAAGGGGTGGATACTGTCCTGGTTTCGGCTGGGATAGAGTTAATTTTCTTCCTAGTAGTTGATATAGTGCTGTGTTTTGGATTTAGCATGAGAATAATGTGATAACACACCAGTGGTTTAGTTGTTGCTAAGCAGTGCTTATACTAAATCAAGGACTTTTCAGCTTCCCATGCTCTGCCAGGTGGACAAGAAGCTGGGACAGAGCATAGCCAGGGCAGCTGACCCAACCTGGCCAAAGGGATGTTCCATACCATATGATGGCATGCTCAGTATATAAACTGGGGGGAGTTGGCCAGAGGATAGGGGTCACTGCTCAGGGACTGGCTGCATGTCGGTCAGTGGGTGGTGAGTGGTTGCATCACTTGGGTTTTTTTTCCCTGGGTTTTTTTTCCTCTCTCTCTCTTGTTGTTTTCCTTTTCATTACAATTTATTATTATTATTATTATTGTTGTTGTTATTATGATTATTATTATTAGATTTTGTTTCAATTATTAAACTGTTCTTATCTCAACCCATGAGTTTTCTTACTTTTGACTTTCCGATTCTTTTCCCCATCCCGCCATGGGGGGAGGGTGAGCGAGCAACTGCATGGTGCTTAGTTGCCAGCTGGGGTTAAACCACGACACACCATAATATTGCCATTGACACTAATAGTTAGAGCAGGTAACAACACCTAAACTTCAGATTGCCTGATGCTTTCTAATATTAATCACAGCCTTAACATTGTTATAACTTAACCAAAACTTAACTGTCTGGGCTTCAGGTTTTGTGTACTGTGCATCTTTGGTAAGTTTTTGAGGTTTTTTGTTTTCTTCTTGTAAAGGAATGGGAGAGAGAAAGGTGCAGCTAAAACCATTGAGTCATTTCCTACAATAAGATTAGAAGCCACATGGTTTTGCCCTTATTAAAGTGTAACCCCCTCTTCTCTGCAGTGTATGGCTGTTTTATTGAATAACCCTTGTGCTTCTGTGATGTGAAAGTGGGATTTGGGGAGGAGGCAAAAAAGGAAATTACTTTGGTTCAGATATGTGCATTTGTGTCCTGCATGTGGAAATTCACCTAAAAGTTGCAAATTTCCAAGTTTCTGAGGTATTTATCAGTAAAGGTAGGTATAGGTATTTATCAGTCCAGTATAACTATTTACCGGTTCAGTTCTCTGAAGAGTTGGGCTGCCGCAAGTGTTTTTCTTTTTATATTCCCCTCATTTCAAGGAGTTGTCATCTGGCAACTCTCCTGCTCTTTAGAATGGCTGCTATCATTTGTTACTGCTGCCATAACTGAACCTGATGTCTGATATTGACATTTCTGCATCTGAACATTGAGGCGAGGTTTCTCTTAAAAACCTTTTTTCTTGGACTCTACTGAGATTGAAGTTAAATGAGATGTGGCTACTTTGTGGTTAGGTGATCTGGTGTGGGTATTTCTATAGAGGTGCTTCACAGTCTGCGCTAACCAGGACTGCAAGCTTGATACGTATATAGCTATCCTCTGACATGCCATTGCTAGTACACGGTGCAGTCACTGCCCAACCCAGATCCGGTAAGAAAAATTGGACACAGTTGCATGTGCTGTGCGTTTGTGAGAGGAGAACTGTCCTTGAAACCTGGTTCAAACATGATTCACCCTCAAAGGAATCAAAGTCCTAGTTCAGGTAAGGTAGCTGCCAAATACAGAACTTTATTAGCAACTTTTAAAGGCTCCTCTGTCTTAAATTATGTTTTCTTTTGATTCATTGTTTTTACCTCTTTCCAGATGAAATTTTTATGCCTTGCTTGTAACGCCTTTCTCTTGTTGCTAATTCTCGCCTTCTTTTCTTCTGCATGCAATTCTGATGTATAATGACTGTTTTTAAAAGAAATATACTAGAGTATTGACTCCTTTAAATTAATGATGGCTATCTCAAAGCTCAGACTAAGGGATTTTTTTTCTATTGTTCCTGCATTAAGAATACCGGAAAATTTTGAACAGAGTTTCTATTAAATTTGAAAGAGTAAAACTTTTCTCAACTGATTTTCCAAATCAAAATTACTTAGCAATTCTGAAAAATAATACCTTCACAGTTCATTAACACAGTATTGACCCAGAACTGACAGACATCCTACCTACAAGGAAGCCATTGACTTCAGGGAAGTTAACCTCATGGGAATGTTGATAGAAACAGGGCTAGGAAAAGAGTATGCAAGGCAAGTGCACTCTTCTCTGAGGCGACTCTTTTGATTTATTGCCTCATCTCTGTGTTAGCATTGGCAGAATGTTGTGGAGAATGAAAAGAAATTGCTTACTAGGCTCTACCACTTTATTGAGAGGATGCAAGGAAAGTGGTGTGAAAAGTGGAATGTGTGGGGAATTAGAGAGAGAGCACAGTTTTTTGTTGTTGGCAGATGTCTGCTAGGCTTCACCATTTTACTGGGGTGGTACAATTCAGTTGTTATGACACATCCAGGAAGAAAAACAGAAAACACGAGCTGGAGGCTTGGAGAAAATTAAATGATGATGACTCAGAACTTACACCCCAAAGTAAAATGAAGATTGAAACGCTGCACCAATTTGTTTAGCAGAGGAATCTGAAGCACACATGAAGAAATGAGCTTCCAATTTATTGAAGCTTTGACTGATCTTCAGATGAAGAGAGTAATATTAGAAAGCTAGTGTCAAGGTGAAAGGCAAAGATGATTACAGATAAACTGCAAGCTGAGCTTATGTTTTTGCTGCCATTCTCTCTTCAAAATATTCTTTTTGTTCGGTGTGTAGTCAGGCCCACATCTGCTTCTGCTGAAATCCAAGGAAAAGTGTTTCAGCGCTTAGAAGTGTTATTGTTTGACTCATTTGGCTGGGAGAATGAGTCTCAAGTAACCTATGAACTCTGTGCCATATACTTGCAGTAAGCAGAGGGCCTGCTGGGGTGATCTATTTAACTTGCCATTAAGTTTTATGTAACTGTTATAGTATTGTTTAAAAATGGTTTGAGGGATTCTCTGCAGCAATATGGCATACATTAACTTCTAGTTTGAAAGTAGTAGCCAATTTTTATCCCTTAAGTAAACAGATCTATTTTTATTGTATTTACTGAACTGTCTTCCTAAGTCTAATAGACTATTACCTATAATTTATCATCCTTACTGCAATGTGGCATTTTGCTTAAAACTTTAACCCTTCCGATGGTTGAGTTAGACATGGGTGAGCTTTTAAAAAATAGTATTTGGATGGATCTGAATGGTTACCTGAATCGGGGGATTTCAAAAGCATTTAAAAGGTGAATAAACATCATTGCCTCATTTTCACACATGGTGAAAGTAAGACAAATACAGATAAAATGGGTTTGTTCAAGGTTATGTAAGCTAGTTAGTCCTAGAGCTAGAAATAGTCATAGCCCTCCCAGCTGCTTTATTCTTTATCCATTGCCTATCTACAGAAGCACTTGATCTGTCCTCTGAAATATAAAAGGTGAGAGAGAGTTTACACCAATTAGGCTTCTCGTACTTGGAAGTCTTATTTCTGGATTCATGGATTGCATAGAAAGGGACTGTGTTAGCCACAATTGTGTACTGCTGGACTCATACATTTCAACATCTCACCATTTCTTTTTATGGGTGCAAAACTTATAAATAAATTTTCTGTACATATGAGAAACCAGTTAGCAACAAGATCATCTTATGCAGCATATCAAGAAATCAAGTAACTGTGGGTCTGATATTGGAAGTAATCTGTGTCCAGAATTCTTGTGCACTTCACGTAGCAGTTATAATTGCCAAGTGTTGAAAGACCAGATGGTGGTCCTGTTACTTTTTACCAGAGAAATTCAGGTCCTTTTATCTTTGCCAAAGAAGCTGTAATTCAGTCTACCCCAGGTGATGGTGTTGTATGGGGCATATCATCCCTTATCTTGTGAAAGCATAGCCTCAAAAATCATTGAATAGCATGCAGCCAACAGGGTATAGTAAGCCTTTATTTCATACTTTTATGCTTCATAAAGACAGTGTTAGTGGTCTCCCCAGTGGATTATCAAGCAGGAAATGGCTACATTACACCACTGCTGATGACTGTGATCACATAAAGGGACTATCAGTCCAACGTAGTGCCTCTGGTTTACAGCTCCAATATACTGATATTCTAAAAGGACAGGTAAGAGGTAACACCAGACACTCCCTACCGCAAGTCACTTGAGGCAAAGGGTACATGTCATTCCCTTTACTAGTACCTGGCAATACTGAATTCTGTTTATCACCAGCCACTTGGCAGCAAGAACTATTCCTGGTCAGTGCTTTGCTGCTGCCCTGCACAGCAGCTGCTCTGGAATTTCTGCAGCTCACAGAAATGAGGCAATTTCTGTCACTCCAGTAAGAGCAGAAGGAAGCTAATAATTCTTTGGAAGCGTGCTTAGGTTTGAAGAAAAGGAGAAGAGGATTACATTCCCAGTTTCTGTTACATGCTCTTCTCTGTTGCTTATAGTTGTTTGGCCTAATCTATACTAAGTTAACTTGGACTGACAGACCATTTACTTAGCAATTTGGGAGTACCATGCTATTTATTGGCTGCATATATTTAGGTGCATCATGGCCCATTTGTAACATAGAAGCTCAAGTTATTGTCGTCCATTAAAATGATCAGGATTAACTCTCTTACCAGACTATATCACTATGAGTTATATTGGTGATGAAACGTGTGCTTACTGTGTCTGTTGCCTGAATCCAAGCTTCCAGTGTTAACATTGGCTTAACAAGCTTTACATTTTCTTTTCCCCTTATTAAAAAAATATAAAGAGCTCATATTTCAAACTAAATCTCCTGAATTGGACTTTATTTAACATCTGACACAGCTGAGATTTTAAGCCGCTGAATGCACATATAACGCATTTTAAAAAGTGACATTGCTATGGTTATGAGTTACACAACAACATGATGTCAGCCCTCTGATTGGTGTCATGGTATTTAGCAATGCCACTTGGACAGGAAAGTTCACACACAGAAGCCTGTCCAGCAGTTCTAAGAATTTTATATCTTTTGAAGTATTCAATATATTTCTTTATGTGTTGAAGCACTGGCCTTCCAAACCCTTGTTTTTATTTTCCAGCAATCTCAGTGAACTTGGGGTCATTGGATTGCGTGCTTTCTCACTGGCTGCACTGAAATCAAGCAGCCATCAGCTAAATTACTATAGTTTAAATGTGTCTAAAAAGAATTCAAAGCAGTACTTTGAAACAGCATTATGACTCTGCTTTCAACAAGGCACGAGGATATAACGCAAACCAAAGAGGCAGAGGTGGTTCAAAGAAAAGGTGGGTTTTCTGTAATGGCTCAAAATAGGAAACAATGGGACTTTCAGATTTCAACTGCCTACTTCAGACACAAGTTTTCTGTGATTATAGTTGTTTCAGCAAGAAAACAATCTACTGTTGATACAAATTAGGTCTTAGTTTTCCGACACATCTCTCCATCTCCTGAGACTATAGGGAAACAGCAAAATGAAAACTTCATCAAAATATTATCAATCTATAGTGACAATATGGCAATGATAGCCTATCAGTACCTTTGTCTGAAAAAAGACGAATTAAGGCCAGTTAGGATGGAATTGACCATGAAATTCATATTTATCTGTTTAGGTTCTTCAGAACAAACAGTTTTCCAAGTGTTGCATACAATATGGTGATGCAGAGTGGGGAAAGCAGGAAAAAAAAACAAATTGACTTATAAAGTGGCTTTTTATTTAGTAGATTACTGTCCATTGCCAACAAAGCTTGGTATGTGCAAAACGTGTTTTTACAGTGACTGTTGAGAAATGCACTGGTGGTCTCTGCTAACACTCACATCATAAAATACTTGAATGAATTCTCATCCAGTTGGTAGTTTCAGTTGACTACCCATGAATAGATAAGCCTAATTTATGTTGTCATTACTGAAGACAGGAAATTACTTATTCCAGCTGAAGGTTTAGCATGCAACTCTGAGAGGTGTTTACACAACCACAGTACTTCATGAACTTTTTGTGAACAGATATAGGACTTTTCTCTACCACCTTTCATGAGCTTCTTCATTAGCTGAAAAGGAAAATAAATGTTTTCATGTTCTTTCTTAATTATTTTTAGACTTTTCATCTAAAATCAGGTCTCTTGACCAAGAAATTTCAATCATTTAAAATTTTAAATGATTCTGCACTGGATTCTATTTATCACCAGCCACTTGGCAACAAAAACTATTCCTGGTCAGTGCTTTGCTGCTGCCCTGCACAGCAGCTGCTCTGGAATTTCTGCAGCTTGCAAGGATGAGGTAATTTCTGTCACTCCAATGAAAGCAGAAAGAGGCTAATGATTTTTTTGAAAGATGCTTAGATGTGAACAAAAAGAGAGGACGATTACATTGCTTTTCTTTCTAGCTCTCTTGGCAGAAGTGCTTTGTTAGCTCAGGTAGGATAGGCTATATGCTGAAGCCGCTTTTGAGCGAGCAGCACACTTGCAGCTGCATGTTTTAAAATCTGCTTTTGTCTTTTTGCTTCAGTTTCCCCTGTATAAAGGGAAGGTACTACTTCACTATATCTCTAGGTTAAATTAATTGACATTTGTATTCTGTTTTGAACGTACAAAGTATAGCAGAAATGTTAAAATTACTTTGCAAAAAAAATCCTTGCCATCTCCAGTTGGATATGCAATTACTAGGGCAAAAAAACTTATAAATGCTCAGAGAAACAGATGAGTTCCTTGGAAACTGTAGGGTATAATGTATTTGTCTGAGTGCTGCAATCAAATACTTCTATGATGAACACTCTAGAGGAGTTTATGAGGAAAATATTAATTCTTATTGTCTGCAGTGTTTGGATCTTGGAAGTCAATAGGGCAGGAGACCACCCATTACATAGTGGAGACAATAAATATTTGAATGACTTTTTCCTTCTCCCAACCAGTGTGCATCCTGCATAACTACGGATACAATTTTTTGTTAAAGACTGTAGTCATTTAGTGATGGACTGTATCATAATGTAAAGCTGATTGGCCTGTGACCAAAATTAAGGCTAATATTCCCTGATTTTAAGGGATTCTTAAGACCAAAGCTTAAGTCACTAGTTCTTTCATTAAGCTCTTCTGTTTCAGTTGCAGCACATGTTTAAAAAATGTGTTTAATTCATACATTCCTGCATTATTTGTGGTTACAGAAACTACTACTTTTTAATAAAACCTGCAGATTCTCTTACTCCTTATATTACAATGTATTTAGAATTATTGCAGTAAATTTAGGTGCTGTCAGATAGACTCAATGCAGTGGAGACTAGGTCTAAGTCATAATTACATGAAACTCCAAAATAAGACATCCTAAAGAAGTTTGAGAGATTTTTAATCATATTTTTCTGGTCAGAATACAAAGAAAACAATAAAATATGCATTGTCTCCAACTTCCTGCAATGATTATAATTTTTCTCATGTTTGATCTTTATCCTGTATTGTTTGTGGTCCATGCTTAGGCTTTGGCATCTTGCAAATGAGGTTAGTGAAAGGTAGCATTTACAGTACTTATTAACCACTGTCTGTTCCAGAATGCCTCTTAGAATATTTATTCAAATTCAGCCTTCATTATTTTTAGCTCACTTGGGAAATTATTAGCTTTCATCTGATGCCTCACATATTTATGCTAGAAATAAGAAGATTTCATACTAAGCGTATTAGTATGTTTAACGTCAGAAAGGAAGCCAAATCATTATACCAATTCTTATTTTGAAGAGCTTTTAATAGTGATAGCTCTTTCACAAGTAGTCAATAAGGTCCATAAGCAAAATTTAGACAAGTAGCTAAGGACCCTGACTCGTATTTCCGAAGATATTGAGGTGGCTAAAAACACAGGCATATGCCTAGAACGGTTTTAAAAAAAAACTGCCTAGGACCACCTATCATTGATTTCAGTGGAACTTAGATACATGACTGCTTTTGAAAAATCTCTTGAGTGTCCATCTGCCTCTTCAGTGCCTAAAAAACATTGAAAATCTGTCTCATATGCCTTTAGGAGCCTCCAAGGTCTCACTGACTTTTCATGAGACTTGTACTAATTTTTTTAAATAAATTAACACTTCTAAAAAGTTAGTGTTCAGCTTTTTAGATGTAGCCATCTACCTGCCACAAAATCAAGACCAATTTAGGCACTTCAGGAAACACTTATGTATGAAGAATTGATAATTTTTAATAGTTTGTGCCATGAATGGTAATGAACTTTAAAATACACTACAAACCTTTCAGGCTGGTTTGAATGAATGTTAAAAATGAGGAGTTTTTTGATATGCAAGTACCCTTTTCAAATTAGGCACAAGTAGTGTCTGTTGATTGCTCAAAAGAGCCTCTATTTGCTATATTTATAATACAGAAGGAAAAATATCAGAAGTTCAGCTTGTAGTTCTTAGGAAAAACAGATGACTAGTTAGAAACCAGTGGGAATCCAGTCAAGGGAAAATATTTGTGGTGCAATGATACTTATGGCCAAAAGACCTAGGAAAATCAATGATCAATGTTTTCTTTAGTGAGCATAGAGAATTCCTCCAATTAACTCACACTATCCTCACTGCACTGAGCCAAAGCCAATTGAAGTTAACAGATAATCTTGAGTAAGTATCCATGGACTCCTGGTTATGGATTATGAAGTGAAGAAACTCCTCGACAGGGCCAGCCTGGATTATTAACACCACTATTTTCCCCTTCTTTGGTATCATCTTTGTCCCTTCTTTATTATATTACATATCAGCTTTTCCTTGACAATGTCTTTCTTTTCTCTGCCATGTGGAAGTGTAGATACACACTTTCTTTTAATATTATATCCTAAAAAACCCCAACAACGGCACTCCTACTTGTTTCTTAATTCAAAGATAATAATTTTGCATTCAAAATGTGTTGCAGGTTATTTGATTCTTGATGGGAGGTTCAAGCCTGATTTATTAAAAAAAATTGCTCTTTTTTCACAGATCTGAGCTTCATCTGTTTCATATGAGAGTATAAATTTCTATTTGAAAAGAGCAGCAGACAATAAGAATATCACCACTTATGAATTCTGCTCATTTTATTAGTCTTCATCTTAGTGATAACAGGAAATAGTTATCTTTTATTGCATCAACTCCTACTGCTTTCAAAAAATAAAATGACTATGTAACAAAAATTATAGTAGTTGACTTAACACCATTAGAGCTGCAGTTGTAGAATTTCATTCCATTGTTTGCAAAAAGAAAGATAAGGGCCAAATTCTACAAAAATATCTTCCTATTATTTTTTGAATGACCATATTATCTTGACGACTCCACTTTTTGTAATGATTGTATCTTGGGATAGCTCTATTAAATCTGCCGTATCTAATTCCTGAGATAATGGTGGAACTCTACAAGTGTATGAAAATCATTCATGTGAGTATCTCATACAAGATCACCCTTCATGACTTTTAAATGCAGAATTCACTACATAATTGTGAAGTGAGAGAATGTTGTGGAAACACTACCCTCATTTCTATCCCATTTCCCTCAAGCCAGACCAACTGGCAATGGTACAATGCACAATATTAAGAGTAGCCTGAAATAAGCTGATTGTATACATATTTATTCATAGCAAATATAAATAATCCTTTCTGGTTTTCAGTGCTGTGCTCTGCTTCAAAACAATACAGTTACTGAAAAAGTTTTGCCAAGATCTGAACAACCTAAAGTACAGTTCCTAGTCGCCATAGCTGGCTTGGAAATTTTAACTACTGCAATTACTGTTCCCTGCAAAGGGATGACTTTAGAGAAGACCATGGAATACGGTTATCTTTGTTCTGTACTGTTTCTATATTGCCTTGGATGAAGGGAGGAACTTAAGCAAGGACGGTGAGGGACTTCGTGCTGTTGATTCAACTCATTGAATGGCTAACAACCTCAGGCAGGGTTCTGTCTTACTTCAGTCATATTATTGCTTTTATAGATGAGCTCATTAGGCCAGCAGTAGCTATTCTTTAAGTCTTCAAATTGCCTGAGTATCTCAAAACTGTATGTCTGTTGTACCAATGAGTATCTCAAGACTGTACTTGAGCATCATTCTGTGTCCTCTCCATGATGATACTTTATGGCACAGTATTCTAATAGAGAAAATGCTTCTTTCATGATGTCTGATATTTAGATGTCACTCTAGGTTTTAAATATTATTATTGCCTCAATTTCTTAAAAAACTGCTGGGCCATGTATATTCATAGGAATAGAAATGAATCTGTGTGAACAGCAGTGTAAGAAATTGCTTCATTATTCATGCATGGATAAGTGCACCTTGTCTCATTATGCAGGAATAAAACATGAAGGAGTGTTACTTATTATGGCACGTAAGAGTATATTCTATCTATTATATCAAGAAAGAAAAGATAGATAAGCTTTTCCCTTCTACTGTCTCAGAGCGGAGTGCTTTCTCCAACAGGATTCACACTTAGTCAGACTAAGGCCTGGGAGTTCTTAGAGGCCAAAGGAGCAACTCTATCTGATGTTACCTGCATAAAGCACATTCTGGGTCTTTGCTTAACTGTGTTATACCATGGCAGCTAAAATAAGCTTGGATTTGCTTTGATCTGAAATGCAGTCTCTATGCGTGCATCCTTATCTCTACATTGAAGTTCACTGTGTGGTTTTAAATAGATTAATCCCACCAAAATTTAGGCTCTTAATGGAGGGTCCTTACTCAACTGACTTAACTAACTTAAGGATACAATTGCCATAGCTTCCTTGCTTAATTTAGTGGAGAAGGAAAAGTAATTCCTACAGGATATTCAGAACAATGAGAGCTCTGAAAGTTTCTTGCTCCTCTCACTGACTGTAGAATGAGCTTGAGCAGGCTCCTAACTCAGATACCTCATTTAAGTGCCCAAAAGTAGATGGAATGAATCCGAACCAGAATCTCTTTGTGTATATTGGATCAAGCTCTGTTTAGTCTTTATCATTCAGAAGGTTCAGTCTGTATGTGGATAAATGAAAATGATGCTTGTCACAGATTGTCTGTCTAGAAATAACTGAATTTAAAAGTCTTTTGTCTAAAAAGAGGTGAAAGGAACACTACAGTCAACCACACAAAATACAAATGAGAGCTTTTCTAATAATCTATCCTTCTCTATATGAATCATGGAGGTATAATAACATCACCTATTCTTCCTAAACCTCTACCCTCCCTTGAAAAAAAGAAGAACCCCCCCCCCCCAAAAAAAAAAATCAGTAAGGAATACTTTGATAATACTGAATTCCAAAATATAAGTAGGGTCATAATGCAAATTATTTCAGTAGTACCTCTGTTTTCATTGACTGCCCATTGATTTAGAGTAAAATGCCAGAAACAATTAGAAAAAAGAGAAGTGTTCTAAAAGCAAATATATATGGTGTTTTTGCATTTAATCTTAGCTATATATTTCAGGAATAAACATGGCTTTTATTCAGGACATGTATTTGCCAATAATACATCTGATTAAACTAGGAAAATTAGACATACTATCAGTAGCTTGCTCCCAAATTACACAAGAAGAAATTAGATACATTTTCAGTAGCTTGCTCTCAAATCTCTTCAGTCTATGAGTCACCAGATTCTTCCTGCCAAACTAAATATGTCTGTGAAAGGCTGGAAACTTTAATGGAAAGAAACATAAAACTTGAAATACGTAGGAAAAACTAAGTTTTTTCATGGAAGACCTGTTGACTAGTAATTCAGGAATTCAGGGGATGTAGAAACAAATTATTACATCTTACTTGTCTAGAGAAGTTTTGAGGTATGAAACGTACTCAATTTAAACCTGCTATGTTAACCTAAAATAGATGTCCTTATTAGCTTTCATATAACTTAAAGCAATCAATGAAGACTTACAAAAAGAAGCTGTAAAAACTTCGTTATAATAGTAGAAGCTCTTATCCAGTCATTTTGATGGGGCTGAGTTAAAAGAAAACTTCAGTATAGTTAATGTAAGTCTGAAAAAAATCCCTCTGTTGTAAATTGGATTTATTACACATAGTACCACGCAGCCATCAAAGCCAATTATGAATGTACTCATCTTTTTAGATCCACAACCATAACGACACCTTCTCTACCATTTTCCCCACAATACTTACACTTTTTCTACCTTTGCGTAAGCCACACATTTAAAAATATTCTTTAGAATACAGACTTGTTGTGAAATACAGAGTTTGTGTGCGTAATTTAAACTTTGGCTTAAGACTTGGCTGTGAATTAACATTCTTTTGAAGTCAAAACAATTTTCAGTAGTATTTAATTGCCTTAGAAGTTGCTGTTTATAGGAGCTGGAGTGTTACTTAAGTGCTTACTTGTTTGGAGATAGAAATAGTTAATAAGTATTGCTAGAATATTTATTTTCAGAAAGAAAACAGTTTTGTTCACAGAGCTGGATTGAATCAGAATGATCTGAGCCAACCTCTTCTTTTTTCTGCGTACTCAGCCTTGTGTAAATTTCTGCCCAACACACAAAGACACAAATGCTATAAACAAATAGTTCTGTATCAAAAAATTCATATAGTTTCAGGTTTGGGCATGAGCCATAATTTCCTAATGGAGCTACTTATCAGGACACTTTCCCTGCTTCCACACTTTTATGGGCACATAAGGAAGCAGAAGGGTCTGCTGTCTGGAGGCATTCTCTTACTCTAGAACAGTTATATTACATAGATGGGAAAACTGAGATCACAGCTGAATTTCAAAAGTCAGATGGGAAGGATATAAATATGCTGTAGACTCGGGGGGGAAAAAAAAAAAGAGAGAGACATGAGCCCTAAATTGTTTCTTTGATAAAAGGAAGCTATTTCAGTTTTCACTAGCAAAGGATTTAACATGAAGGTAGAAAACAGCTTCCACTCTGTCTTGTAAGAGCAAGAACATTGAAAACATATTAAATTTGACTGTACATGGGATTCAATCAGAAAATACAGCAAGTATCTCAGATTTGTGTCTGATTTTGTAGGAATTTAAGTTTACTAAGGAATTCAAAGCAGTTTTCTAAGGAATTCTCAAACCAATTTACCAGGAATTGGCATTGGAGAGGCAATCAGAAAATTTAACCTAAAAGTTGCTCAGATAAAATTGACAAGATAAGCTCACTTATGTAATTTGTCTAATACTTAAGTCTGAAAAGAAGATAGCATTTCACTCTTCTTGCTTTGATACAGTAAGAAAAGCAATTTATCCTATTATTCTCAAAGTTACATGTTAACCAGTGCCTGAGGTACAGCCTTTTGGTTGAAATAAGCATTTAGTATTTAACTGGATTCAATTTTTTAAACTTTTACTTACAGTGACAATGCAGAATTTTCTATAAGTTGGAGTGACCCTCCAAAGGCTATGGTTGTGTTAAAATTCTTGTTCTCAGAACCTCATTCACTGATGCAAACATGAAATATGCCTGTCATTACTTAACAATTAGACCCAGTACTTGGGCTATATCTTGTGTAGTGATTTTGCATTAAATGCACCACAAAGAAAGTATGAATTAATGGCTTTTTCTTCTTTTTGACATGGAAGTTCCTGTGGTTATTACCAGAGATAAATTTATCATAAATTCTTCAATAAGTATACATTTGTTGTATTTCTTTTGTCTTGATTTCCAGACTAAGAAATGACTTAACTGTTGATTACCCCTTTCATTTGTTGTCATATTTTTGAATAATTAAGATTGTATCATAGGGAAATATTGACATTTGGGTATGGTTTAATAAACAAGTTCAGATCATTCTTTTTTAGCAAAGCCCTGAATGAAAATGGCTTTAAGTCGCTATTTGATTTTCAGTGATGTGAGAGGGTTTGAAACATGCGTAAGAGCTGAAGTGCTGAATAAGCTCTAGAGAAATGGCTGTATGAACTTCCTTTGTTGGATGAGCACTCTGTATAGATTGCCCTAGATGCTCAAGCAGTTAATGCAAAAGGTTTTAATCAAGAGACTGTGTGGTTCTCCTAAACTGAATAATTTGCTTTGCGACTCTTGCTGCTGTTGATCAAATATTGCAAATGCATTATTAATTCCAGAACAAATGAAGAGATCCATATGCAAAGGTTTTGGCCAATTGCATAAAGCATATGCCAGAATTGAAGTCAGTGAAGGGTTTTTCTTGGTATTTAAGATTCAGTGGAAAAGTAAGAGGGGCAGCTATGCCAAGAATTAATGTTGATCTTGCCAAGTGCTTCTTTGAGTGACTTTATCCAACATGAGACTAAACAATGTATTAAATACACATATAGCAGTTAGGGAATCAAATGTCAAATAACAGCTTTCTGCTATTTGAGACCAAATTTGAAACTTGGTCTAATGCATAGATAAAGGCAAACATCATAAAAAGCATTAGCATCTCTAACATCTAACAGCGAATAAGGACACACATAAGTTGAACTTCTGGAGAAACTGTACTTCTTTGGTTTTGGTAGTAGACACTTTTTGCAGAGATGTTTCTTGCTGAAATTTTGATCAATGGCTTGCTTCCAGTCATGTCATTAAAATTATCATTACTACTACAGTCCCTTTTAATGAAAAGGTTGAAAAATTATTAAATCCTTGCCAACCAGAGAACTAGCTGCAGACAAGACCTGTTTGCAGAGTCTAAATTTAGTGTGTTTTAAAGGCTAATTCCTCCTAGACTCACTGCGTGATCCATGGAGAAAGAAGGCGGAACCTCTCTCTCTGTTATTAAAGAGGTAACTTAAGAAGATTAACCTCACTAAACTAAGGTTAGCCTTTATGAACACTTCCTAACCTTTCTTAATGTGGTAAAAAAGGACAAAATTCTTTACAAGACTGGCTTATTTTCAGAGAAATGATTACTCAATGATTACTACCAGGGGCAACAGAACACATACCAAACTTATGTATCAGTTATTTGACTATATAGTGATACCATTCCAGAAGCCAGCGCTGTCTTTTTTCTTACAGAGGTATATCAATAACTGTGCCTAGTGTCCTGGTTCCCTGAGCACTGACCCTGCACACCTGGCTAAAGCACATCTTAGCTCCTTTCTAGGCTAGCTTTCGTGTAAGAAGTAAGGGACCTGGAGATAAAGATTGAGGAATACACTCAAATCTTCCATGGATACAGGATTTGGACATGAATGGGGCATGCAGCCAGACCAAGGAACTTAAAAACACTCTCAGATCTTGCTGCGTGAACATAGCCAAGATGACCAGCATTTCTTTGCAAAGATTTGTAAGACTGTCACTGACACCACAGGCTGTGTGTGTCCACAGCGGATTTTCAGCATGCCTCTCCTGGGCTTGTAACATTAACATTCCTTTCAATCAGGGACACAGAGAGTGTGATGACTCATAGCTCCTACAGGTATGGAGTAGTTAAAGAACTGAGTGCCATGCCATCTCTTGTAATTATGTTGATAGGTTTGACAGGCCTAGAAACTTTAATAACACCTTAAAAGCAGACTTCCTGAAGTAAATAAGGAGCTGTTAACTAAAGGGAAATGGAAGAAGCAAAACGTAATTGCCTATTGCTATGCCCCTTATTTCCTCCTTTGTAAGGCAGCAATTCCTCGATATATACCTTAGTTCTACAAAGCAATGAGATCTAATGACAGCTCTGATTACCCAAAATTATGTTCACTGTCTGATCCTGTTTTTCTGATGATTATAAACCAATAGTCTTATGTTGAGCACAGCTGGGGATATTCCCAAGGACAACACGTAATTCTGACTTAGTGGAAAAAAATGTAGTAAAAATCTGTAATGATTCTCCACAAAGCAGTTGACACAGGGAGCATTAGTCTGGATACCAGAAAAGCCTATCTTTTATGAGATTCACTCTTTTACATATGGAAGCATGTGCTAGATCATTCTCCATTCTCTGAAGAATATCAGAAGAACTCCACTGTGTCAGGTATCTAAATTCAGCTCCTTCTTTTCTATGCAAGTGACACTTCAGAAGATTCCCCATAAGCCAAAAGCAGTTTTTTTAACAGAAAAAGCGTGGTTTTTTTAATTCATGAAATTGTTTGCCATGGTTTCAAATAAGTATTGCCATATAACTTAGGATTTAGAAATTAGAATGATCGAAACTGTCTAAGGAAATAAGAAAGCTATTTCTCTACTGGCACTTGTGCGTATTGTTAGCCAAACTGGTATCCATTTATTGGAAAAGGAAAAGGTATATTTTCAAAGGAGAAGAAACTAGATAAAAAAGAATATAGCATTTGCTCCTTAGAGCAAACTACATTTGCTTTCCTTTCTCATGGTAGTAATAGTCCTCAGGAAACAACATGAGCAAGAATGAATGATTGTCCGTCAAATTCAACTTGTACGAAGAAAAAAAATATCTTTTTTTAATTAATCTACAAAGTAAATTCCTGTGATAAGACTAGACTATTTCAAGCAAAATGTCCCCCCTCCCCGGCTATTGATTCTGTAAGTTTCCTGTAATTTGTCCTTTCAGTTTTTCCAACATTCTCTGCCCTCAGCATTGTTTTGTAATAGCAGTGGCATGGTAGACCTTTCTAGACATTAAAATTCAAATGAACATAGCAGCCATCCCACTTTGCTTCATGATTGTTGAATCCAGAGTTCTTGAGGCTAGAGAAACATTAATTGAGAAGAGTTGTGTCTAAGTGTAGCCACTTCTGTAGCTGTGGCCAGGCTCTTTGTCAGCTTCTCCTAACATAAGCTAGTACACAGGAACTTGAGTGGCAGAAGTTCTGCTAGAGAGGTGTTGCTAGATAAAAGGTGGCAACAAACTGCTCTTCACTGGTGAATCATGGGAGAGAAAAAGCTGTCCAAGAAGTAGCCAGTGCTGGCTGGGGTTCAATGTGACCAAAGGAAAAAGCAGATGCTCTATTTTGGGATTTGTGCAGTGTTCTCCCCTAAAAAACTTTAAGAAATGCTCCTTGCCAGTCTACCTCATGAAGAAAGGGTGTGGTAGAAACCACATTTGACTTCCTCTTGAAGTCAATACTTTTCTTCGTGTGTAGTAAGCAGTTGGGACATCTCTTCAGAAGCTGTAAAGAATTTCCTTTTATAGCTAGAAAGTTGGGCAGACTAGACTATATAAAGGAATTTTTTTTCTTCCAGTCCTAGCCGTAGATATAGCCTTGTGGTTGTGGAGTACAGAGTTTCAACAGAAAGCAACTCAATTATTTCTATCTTCATTTCCACCCACAACTCCCAAGGAATAGTCAGAAGCTTTGACCTTGAATCTGAACCAGCAGTTCCACCTCACCCAAAAGGTATTCTTTATATTTGGAGTCTCTAGTGAAATACAGAATGATGGAAGAAAAACCTTCCCTCACAGCTATTTCCTGTGCAAGTTAAAGGCAAACATTACCATTGATTATACTTTATATAAAAGAACCAGAATATGAGAATAGAAGGCTTAAAATACAATTTAAATTGACATCCTCTTCACAATAAAAGAAAAAAGTTCACTGGTTTTTTACTTCTGCAAATGATGTGGCATTCTTAAAAAGTCCCAAGAAATGGAGCAACATTTTTTACTTCCAATAATATGCTGCATTATATAGTACATTTCAAATGAGGATCTCAAGTTGTTTTAGCAATGTTACTGGATTTACTTTTCTATAGGTCTATATTTTAGATTAAACACTAACAAATAAGAGGGAGAAGGCTAAAACAGATTAAACTGCTGCCTCATAAATCAGAAGTAGTCAGGTAGAGGACACATACTACTTAGCATCCAAGGGCCACGTATCAACTTCATAAAATTCCTGTTGAATGTTGCAATTGCAGTCTGCTGATTACAATAGTGCAAGACTTTCCTAAAACAGGGTGGTCATTCTTTAGTAAAACCTCCCACAGTCTTCCATACAAAATAATAAGGTAGACCTTTATGGTGTCAACAGTTACATTATTTCAAGTGAAAACTCAGAATGTAAGAAAACAACAAAGAAAACTAGAGAGAAAGTCTATACTGACAGCAGACAAAACTCAAGATTGCAAGGGTAAAGATCTCCTTTAAAACTTCAGAAACCCATCCTGGTATTTTAAAGTAAGGATGATCTAGCTTAGGGAATGTAGAGATTTGAAACAGATTGTGCAACCTTAGAATAACTGAGATTGAAAACAGAGTTATTGCTGATGATTAGCATTTCACATGTCCTCTTACCTTGAGGAACACAAAGAGTACACATAACAGTAAGTCTGATTGCTTGGCAGTACCAGCCACTCTTGTGGTAAGCAAGTGTGATAGTTCTCTGAACAAGCAGCAAACACGTTTCTGGGAGAGGAATGACTGGTAAAACTCCTAAGGTACATGCACAGTAAAAAACCCCATGCTATGCTGTTCTAAGGATGCAGTATATAGTCTCATTGTTTCTTGGTGCAGAAACAGGAGGGGAAGATGAAAATCTTCCTTTACATTCCTTCCAGCCACGAAGAGAAAGTATTTGTAGGACACTCAAATAGCCCCTTAAGTGTAAAACTCAGCTGTTGATAGATGTAACAGATTTTGATGTTCAAATGAACACATAAAGAGTTCGTAGAAAAATGTAAATTCCTTTATGAGAGATTCCAGTATTTTTAATACTGTGTTTAGCACCAGAAAACTAAGTTAAACAGCACCCTAGAGCAGATGCTCATTAATGATAGCTAAAGTGTTAAATACAGAAAAGAAGGGTTCTTTAGTGAATTACTTTACATATATGAAACTAAGGCTCCCAGTTTCAAACATAAACTTTAATAGAAAGTGCCAAGCAGGTAGTGAAAATGTCTGCAGCTTGTATGTTGAGGAAATCAGCATTTTCTGTAAATTAAAGGTGCAAGAATCTGGATTTCCCTAAGTCTGTTTTTATTGCAAGCAAGGAGAAAAATATTGAAAACAATAACTGCATGAATAGAAATGAATAGGAATGGGGTGGGTAAGATCAGAAAAACAAAAGTGATAGCTTAGAAAGCAAGAATTATTAGGATAAAATGAGGATTATAAAAGTAAAAAAAAAAAAAGCTAGACCTCACAAAGAATATAAAAATAAATAGAAAAAACCCTCTTCAGTTAATTTCTTGTCTTTATAGCCTAACCACCCATATTTCCTGTTCTTAGTTATATTCTTGTTTGGAAAGATAACTGAGGCCCTGAAGGAGAGGTAACTTCAGACAAGAACTTCAGACAAGCACATATAATTATTAAAAGTAAACATTAGCTCCAGAGGCTCTAAAAGCACAAATTCCTCCATGTTTTGAAGAAATATATTAATGAATAAATTCAGAATGAATATACTCCTAGCTAAAAGTTTCATTATCTTTATGTTATTTGAGTAGCAAATAGCTGAAAATTAGAAATAGATTTCTATTATTTACAGGTTGTGTATTTCTTGATCTTGACAGCACTTGTAAGAAGGTACCAAGATAAAAGAGTTACTTATCTAACTACTCCAGCTTTGCACAATCTAAAACACAGCAAAGGAAAAATATTGTGATGTTCAGTTCCAAAGTGTAGGTCTTGCTCCAAGAAGTTATTTGAGTACTAACATATCCACAATATTGCAGACTTAAGTTTATCTGTTGTCTGTACTGGTGTTAATTTTTATTATCTCACTATGAATCAATTTTTCTTCACTGCATTTAACTGACGAAGCATGTGGATACTTGGATGTGGTAACTTTCTGCTTGCTGCCTTCCAGCTTTTCTTTTTTTCAAGCCAGATGTTGAAGCTTAGTGTATTTTTAATATGATACAATGTGTACGTAAACTGTTTATGAGTAGTCTGACACAACAGGTACGTGCAGATTTGCCTCATGAATATCTTGGGTCTAGTATGTGCTTTCATTCATTTAATTTCAGTGGCAGGTCAGCAGAAAGCAGTAATATAGCAGGTGGAATAGCAGCAGCTGGAAAGCAGTTAAAAACAATAACGTATCTGAAAAGGAAAATTTGTCAGAAAATCAGAGAGGCTGAACACAGGCACATCTTTATTTTTTACAGAGACTTCATGGTCACTGAAGACTTGGGCATCTCCAAGACAGAGGATACTAGTCATACTCGGCAGCCTGGTTTCATCATTTCTCAAGCTCACTTAGAGCAGTTGCAAACTTCAATAGATTACATGGAAAAGTTTAGCAGTTGAATGGAAGAAGGGGTTGACTTACTGAAGTAAAAGCCTCTGTCTCCACACACGAACTGAAGAGCATCAACCAGCTCAGCACCACAGAGTGTTTCTGGGCCAGCAGCAGCAGAACTGGTTAAGGTAAGCAAACACAGGCCAAGGTAGAAGAAATGAATGTAGGACACAGTGTGCATCTTCACCTGCCAAGGAAGCAAAAGCAGTGTCAAAATTTCCCAACAGAGTCCTAAATAAAATGACTCCTGCACCCTTGTGAGTTGAGAATTCATATGTACTGTAGTTTGTCAGACAATAAACACAGTATCAGGAAATGCCTCACCATAATTTTGCAACTGTCTACATATTCTAGTCCATGTATTTTCTAAACTGATTACTTCCTCTGGTGAATATTCTTGATTCACATTCACACGTAGTTAGAGAACCTTGTAGTAACTATGATTTATGGTTGCTCCTGAAAGAGGAGGATATGGAAGAGTGCAATAGACAGGCAAAAGGAAGCCCAGAATAATAAGAGTAAGGAAGACTAGACAACCTTGAATTTGAGACCAGATAGGCTAAGAGGGAATATGACAGTTGCCTGCCAATGTACTGCGGGAGATGGAGGTGGCATATGACAGAGAAGAGCTATTTAAACTAAAGAACAGCACTGGCACGAGAATAAATGGCTGTAAACTGGACGGAAGGAAATTTGGCTCAGTAGGAAGAGGGCTCATAATTAGTACTCCATGGTCCTCCAGCCACCTTAAAAAGGGAAATACCAGCATAAAACAAAAGAAGTTTCAAGGCAGAGCTTGCCAAAGTTACAGAAGAGTTATGTGGGACCTTCCATAGCAGAGGACCACATTCAATGACTTTTACAGTCCTCTGTTACTAGCAAGATAACATTTGGAAGCATTCAAGAAATTAAGAAGAGCACTAGTGGGAGTGTTAAGGATTTGTATTTTTACTTGATGGAAGCAGCTATACTTTCACTGACCTCCATCATATCCTCTTAGTCAGGTTTGGCTATGAGGTATACACAGAGGTGATAATTCTTTTCTCATTTACATTTGGTTACAAACTATCTTTTTCCTGGACTTATGATTGAAGAAAGGCCAATCCTCAATGGGTGTAAATTTGCACCATTCTATTTATCCTCTTCCTTTTATATCAATTTATATCAACCAAAGATCTTACCCAACATGTCAAAGAAGATAGCATTATTTTTTTTAAATACTAGGAAAAGCTATTTATATTTAGTAACAGGACAGTGAAGAATGTGCTTAATGCATATTCTGAACTGATTTAGATCACTTGCCAAAAATGTTAGTTTCAACAGATGTAAATCTGCATTTAATTTCATTCTCTTTTAAGGTTAACATTAGTATTGCAGTCAGGTAAGAAGTTACAAATCTTTCTTGCACATACAGTTAACCTTGGCTTAAAACTGCTTTGTATTAGCAGACTAGTGCAAAGTAATTGGAGTAAAATGATTGATCTTCCCTAAAGTTTCTTTCAGGGTTTCAGGGACCATTTAATCTTATTTTTTCACTGAACTTTTGAAAAACCCATGAAATTGTCTATTGTCTGCTCATATGGGATCTGATCCAGTGGGGTATTGAGCCTTCTCTAGTCAATAATTTTTAAGAATTCTTATTTTCTTGGCAAGGGATCTTAGCACCTTGCGGGATGAATCCCCTATTTCAACTTAAGTCAAAGCTGAGTAAGACACAAATCTATAAATAAGTCAGACGTTATCCCCCTTTTTTTCCTGATATTTCCACTGTGAAAATAATGAACAAATCTAAATCCCATGATATATCATAAAAAGAATGAATAATTGTTTCCTATTCACAAGTCTTTAGCCAACTTTGCCATGCAAAAAACAACAAGCTTTAATGCATGGATATGACTTCAATGGCAGATGGAGGAAGATCAGATTATAAATGAATGATGATAACATGAGGCATTATTTCCTGTAATGATTCCATATCTTAACAACATCAATTTCTTTTTTCCCTTGCCATATTTTTGAATTTGTAAGATAAATGTGATGCACCTGCAGTTTAAGATGGTTCCCAGTTCTGAGGAGGTAAAGCAGAAAGCTGTTTAGCACACCACCTCAGAAGTCTGAAAGACATTACAAATACAAGAACATTATGTATTTAACAATTTGTTCTTGTATAACATGTGGGCCAGAAATAAACATAAATCTTAGACATTTAACAATTTTGTATTTTTCAAGACTTTTCAGCTGGGTTGCATTTTCAGATAAATATCAGCACTGAACTACAACAAAACAGATTATCTACTGTTTTTCCTTTAGTGGAAGCCAAAAAGGCTGCACAGTATAAACCACAGAGAATTTCTTACTTTATCTCCAAATTTAAAAACAGTCAAGAACTTTCAAACAAGTAAAAAGTTTGGGGAAAAGAAAACAGACTCACATGTTTCTAGGGCCCAATCAATTATTTGTTAAATTAAGTGCTATTTCATCAAAACTAATTCCAAAGCATAGTTTAACTTTACTTCATCATTTTAATTAAACGTAACATTAGTTGAGTCAATATGTTTGTGATAAAATCAAAGTTCCCATTTATGTCTGAGGGGAATATTCTTAAGAAAATACAGACTTGTAATCCAATATTGCTTCAGGTTCTTTACAAACAGGCAGGGTGCTTGCAATGTCCCCAATTTGACTAGAAAGTTGAGAGTTTAAAAGAAAACGCATTGGCATGTGGGTGGGGTTTATTGAAGCATCTAATTACATTTTGAAATTGAATACAGGTTCAGGATGAGCCTGGTTAAGCACTTCTTTTAGTTGCATAGAATGACTGACTGTATTTTCACAGCTGGAATTTCCTCTTTTTTCAGTAAAATAACCAGCTTTTGCTGCATTCCTCTTTTAATAGTCCAGAAGAGTGGCACCACAGAGGAATGTCATATATGAACACTCTACATCTCTTTTACTTCTTGATTCTTCTATGTAAGTCCTCTTCGTCTAACAAACTATCAGTTGCCACAAGTTGTGCATAAGAATTCTTCACCTGCTTGGTCATTTTAATAACATATAAGAACATCTACAATAATTATAAATATCTTGAAGGGGGCAACATTTTTATGGATAGTATATGCTACAGAAAAAAAAAATCAAGAGTTATATTCAAAATTACAGTTTGCTATATAGAGGTTGGACCTGATTACCAAGCCATAGAAGTATGTAATTAGTATGTAATAACAGTATTCACTAGTAATTATTATATAAATAAAGCATATATACTCTGGAATGGATCAAGGTTTAAATGCTGCTAACTTTGATTAAAGAATCTGGGCTACATCCTAACCTAAATCAATATGTTCCATTGATTCCAAGGAAGCTTGGCAGGATGCACCAGCTGAGGAACTAGCACATTACTTTTATGTCTCTTAGTGCCTTGCTCAATACTTAAAAAAAATCATCTTCATCTTCCAAGTATATTGAAAGGGATGCCCATTTATACATTAAGAGAATGGTTTCATCCATTGCAATTACAGACCTCCTCTTTTGAATCACATTAAGGAATGAGATGTGTGTTTTAAGTGTAAGACACTCTAAAAAAAATAATTAGGCCCTAAACAATTAAAACAGGAGAATTCTGTCAACTGCATAAGTGTCCTTGCAACATATTAATGCAAAAAAGTTCTTGAAGGATATAAATTTGCTGATAATGGAAAGTTGAACTAGGGCCAATTGAGAGAAACAGAGGTCAATGCACCTACTGAAGCCAAATTTACTTAAAGGCAGTTTATATTAATGTGTAGAAATTATAGGGTCATAACATGAAACTCCACATGCAAACTTTCCTGAAACAGCCCTCCCTACAAGGGAAAACTTGGAGATGAACATGTAGGGGAATTTCCATTTTCTTTATGTACAATTGCTTAAGCTATACAAATATGCAAGGTCAGCAAGAGTCGCAGCTGGCTTCTAATGTAGAAAACAAACTGAACTTCACATTTACTTTTAATTTATGAAAGCAAAAACCAAGTAAATGCTACAATGCTGCCAGAAAATTGCTGCAGTGACAACATCCCTTAAAAGTTTCCCTGTGAAAGCATGAACATTTTATCTACAATTGTGTATAATAAAACTGCAGAAACTTTAAATGTGAATAATACATTTTTTCCTATAAAACCCTGCACCTGCAGAAAATAGCTAAAAGTTCTTGTTTTCAGAAGCATTAATTAAAAATATAGACAATGATGTAATTGGACCCTTTAATAATGACATAACTGAAATATTGCAAAGTTCTCTGAATAGAAGTGAAATTTAAGACATGTATCTGCAATAGTTTACCCTTACAGTTATCTATGTAATTGCAACTATTACATACAGCCATTTTCCAGATCGCATAAAATTGCATGTTCAGCAATTTATAAATAATTCTCAGTTCTAAAATAATGTTATTGAAAAGTGCACAATACTCTTCAAACCAGAAGCAGACAATACACAGTAAAATAAAACTAAAAAATTATTTGAAATAGTAATAAAGATTTACCTTCAAGAAATCACAAAAGCAGCACTTAACTAATTGTGTTGAAAGACTGTTGATTTTTTCCATTGCTTCTTAAAAGTGCAAAGTCTGGAAATGAATTTGTTAGCAGTAATGATGAGAAAAAAGAAATCCAGAGAGATGTGAGATGTTGAGAGCAATGTCACATTTCAATATTGAGGACTTTATTCCATTGCGCAGGCTCTATCTGCTCTGATTTTAGCAGTGACAGTGAGATTTAGCAAACAGAAGAGGGATTTAGAGAAAATCCTCACATTTATCTACATTACACAGACACTGTAGACAGGAAACAGCTGGGGGAGCATTTGCCTTCTCTCTCTCTCCCTCTTCTGGCAAAGTTACCGAGTAAGGACTTTTTTGGGCATGGTGACAAATAACATCATACCTTTGCATTTTAAAACTAGAGCACAGAAGCATATTTTTTTCCCTTTAAAAGAATGTGAATTAGTGACTGAGGGGTTAGCAGACAAAAAAGCTTGTGCTGCCATGAAAAATAAGAAAATGTATTCTGGTTAACTTTCAGATAGCTATGTGTGCATTTGTATTTATGTGTGTGTGTGTGTCTGCATTTCAAATATATAAAAACTTATATACATAAGGGCATTGCTTGTATATATGCATACCTTTGTATACATATGTCCACATTTTATTTATGCACAGAGGGACAGGTATTTTATTTATACAGTACAGAAAGACAGGCAGTCAGTTATGTACTTTTTTCTTAATGCATCTTTACATTATTAAACTTGGCACGCCTGTATGCTGAGTAACAATTAAAACCTCCAACTCTCTGTTCTATTAACCCTAGAACAGCAGCTTGTAGTTTGCTAAAAATAACAGAATTGTTGAGCATTACTTGTAAATAGGGCAAATAGCTTTGTGATCTTTTAGCAACCACACAGAAGTCATATCATTTCCTAGAATTTACAGTACTATGAATATAGTAACATAAGTAGCCCAGTTTGGGGGGCTTCCATGACATTTATCTTAAATGTGCTGTAGTAATTATAAAGTGATTTTCCCCCCTTTTACTAGTAATCTTCATAATGACTCTTGATAACAATTTAAATGACACTGGGAAAGAGATAATTCAACTTTGTTAGTTCTGCAATACCTAACTTTTGCCTTTTTATTTTTCCTCAATTATGAGTATATTATAAATAACACCAGCTGGCCAGCAACATGCTCTCACGGGTTATGATGTCATTCAAATCCCTCAACTGTGTTAGTGGCTTGCAATGTGCTCCAAGCCAGCTGTTTTTCTATTTATAATGTATGCTTGCATTTCAATACTTAGCTATTGAGAATAAAGTTGTGATGCTGTTTTATGATACAATTTGTACTTGTTACCCTTTGGTTTTGGAAGATGGCATTTAAAAGTAGAGGATTAAACAAGACTGTAGCTCTAGAGACCAAATACAGGTCAAAAACAGTGCCTGATTTCCATAAAAGCTGTTTCAGAACATTGTATTTTGTCCCTGTTCTCTTCCACTCAAGTGACAGTTATATGCTGAGGTGCTAGCTGTACTTTATTATTGAAAATAAAAATTGAGATCATGTTGGCCCAGGACCATTCTCGGTTTTCAGATCCACCTTGAACTATATGGTGCTTGCCAGGCTGAAAGAACATATTTAGTTATTTGTATCCTCTATGAATGGCTAACACTCTGCTCTGTGCAGTTTTAAATGGTGCATGGTTAGCTAAGCTGATTAATCCTTGGAAGGGATTTCTTCTAATGTAGCATAGTGGCAGAATCATGGGGGGCTTTGAGGTAAGTTTGTTTCGTTCAGGTAATACCAGTATTTCAAGTATTCTAATACACATTTGTACTTCAGGTACTGTATTTTAATATTCTGGCCTGTTTCATTCTTCCCTCTGCATTTCAGAGGTCATTGAATAACAGCACCATTCTACACATAGCTTGACGTAGCCTGCTACAACTCAAGGGGCATGTATCACTTATTTCACCACCCAGAAGAATGGGGGAAGACAAATTATCAAAGCTCTGATATTCTTTATTTTTTACTTTTATAGTGCTGCAGATGGGTGCACATACTTCTGCCTTTTTCTTCCTAAATAACAGAAGGAATCAACTCATTCATCACTTCCTCACTGCCTGAGCTTCAAACCCTTGTTTCACTCCTCACTGCTTGCTCTCTCCTAGGTTTCACCAGGCCTCTCTTGGTCATGAGAGCAGCATGCAGCAGAAGATACAGCTTTTGGCTTTCAGGGTAGCCAGAGAATTGTGGTGTCTCTACACAAATGCTAATCCTGTTTCTTTCCATGGAGCCATTCTGAACTCATATCTTCATTCCTCCTGACCAGCCTAAGTTTCTGATGCACTTCTTTCTTTTAGTTCTTGTTTTAAAGTGGTATTGTGAAAAGGCAGGAAAACAGATTCAAGAGAGGTTTTTGGTAGTAATTTTGAGACTTAGTGCAGTGCTTTTCCTCACTAACAAGTAATGCCATTTTTTTTCTAGAAAATGAAACATTCCTCAGGACATATTGATCTGGGGATCACTACTTTCCTAAAATATAGCTTCTATTCTGGTGATAATATTCTAGTCAATATAGCAGTCTGCTAACTAATAGAGAATTGTTCATTTCTCCCTTGTTAAGTATAATAGCTTTTACTTTATAAACCATTTAGAATAAAGTACTGTATGATTACTACTTTATGACTAAGTCCTTATGCAGTTATATAAATTCCCTTGAATAAAATGCACCTGTAAACTACAGAGTGTATTGTAGTCATCAAAATACTCACAAAAGATGTCCAGGTCAGAAAAAGTTATTTAATTGGAATATGTATACCTATTCTACATTAAAAGGCAATAGCATATATATCTTTCTTTGGCTTCTTGCCAAACATAACCTGCATTGATATAATAGCCACAAAGATATGAAATGTGTGAGATGATAGACAATCAGATATTTAGGAATTTATGTGTTCTGATCCTCATCTTTTTTGCACTTTCATACTCCTATGATATCACTAACATGCTGTAATGCTGTAGACCTCATGCATGAGTTTTTCTGGGGAGAACTCCCATTTTATAGAAGACAGTTAGCAAAACTACAAATAATCAATTATCCTAATTAATATATTATCCGTCCTTAAATCTTTCCTTGGAACGTTGCCACAATGCCTGAAAAAAATCTGAACTCTAGTAAGGCAACTGGTATGCCATCCTCTAGCATTCTTCTATATTGGATCACTGCTACCTATATGCAGTTATTTTTTATCTGTAACTTGTTTCTTTTCTTACATTGGGATTATAAGTTTTCTGGAACCAAGATAGAACCACTAAAATAGATATCATCTTTTTGAAGGAATGATGTCTCATCAGTCTTCCCTTAGCTTACTGACACTGGTTACTGAATTCAGTTCACTGGGCCAATGGGAACTGCATTTTTTATGTCTTTTTTTTTTTTTTTGAGGTCCCAATCATTATATTAGACATTAAATACAGTACTAATTTGCCTAAATCTAGGCATCTAGTGTCATTTTTAGTGCTGCAGGATATCCTGCATACCCCCAGCTTCCACTACAGAGTGATAGTTATTTCCCATAAGTCTCTGTGTCCTATCTGCTGACCTCATATAGATTTCTTGCATACTTTAGGGCATCTCAAATGGCCTTCAGCACCTGCAGGTAACTGAACCCCACCATAAGGCCTTCTTTTGGCATGCTGATCTGGGATTCTTTTAAGTGCAGCCTTTGGCCTGAGTATTACCTTTGGCTTCTTCATAAATAGAGATACTCTGTCTTCTGTCATTTACTATTTTTGTGATCCATTTGTGAAGAGGTTTTAAAGTGGATAATACAACAATTTTCATTGAATTTCAGCATGATGTGAGTGTATATTTTCCTTATTCTCCTTTGCTTAGCCTCCAGCTTAAGCTCTTTTGGTTTGGAGCTGTCTCTTTTTATGTGCTTCATAAATCATCTTGCTTACTTTTGGATAAGATAAAATGTTATTTACAATGTTAGTATTATTTCCTGAAACACACAAATGATTGTTTAGCTCTTATAGTCTCTAGTGAATTATTTGTAAAATATTACGTGTTTACTATTGGATAAGTTTGGCTTTCTTTTCTAGGAAACAACTTTGGAGAAAGGGGTGAAAGGGAGTATTTTATTAATATGGAATGTTACGTTGAAGTTAGTGATAAGTCAAGTATATGGCAGAAAATTCCTTTCATCAAGTTAAAAGTTAGGAAATCAAGAAAGAAATCATTTTACTAATTTATTTGAGCTAATGAACTGTTTAAAAAAAAAAACAACAAACACCTCTTCTCATGGTGGCCTAAGTAGCACTGTCAGTACATGAAAAACAAGTAACAAATTTGATGGGGAGGATGAGGGCATGAAATTTGAGCTGTCATTATATTGGCAATATTGAAGAGACATCAAGGAGAGAGCAGTGCCATGAAAAGCAGTTTCTCACTTGGGCAAAACAGAGAAAGTGCAAGTTTCACGATTAAATTAGCATCAAGTAAATTGAAACCTTTCATATTCGCTGATCAAGAAAAACATGAGTGTTTGAAGATCAGGATGGGTGTGTGAGAACCCCAGTCCAGAACTACTGCTTATAGATAGTAGTGGTAGAAACAATTGGTGTTAATAACAGGTCAGAATTAATCCATGGACTTGTAAACTGAAAGTACTGAGTACTTCACACTGTGTGGAGTAAGAACAATAGCTTTGCTAAGATCACAAGAGGCCAAGGACTTTATTCCTTGCAACTAGGATGCAGAGAAAGTGTGTGGTTAGAATGCTGTGATGAATAAAATGAAGTACCGCATAATTTTAATTTATGGTATAAGTTAAAGTAGCTACCATTTTGAATATCCTTCTATTAGTATGGTTTTTTCCCTAGGTTTTAGAAACAAGTGCTGCTAAAAATAATACAAAGCCAAGTAATGAAATATACATCAACTAATGGATATATTGCTTTCACAGTTTAAATACTTATAATTTTTTAAAATGATAATATATTATGGAAATTATTTATTAATTATTATTAAGTGGCATGAGATGACGTGTAGTTATGACTGGTAAAACAAAAATAGAAAATATGAAAAGTAATATTGAATAAACAAAACTAAAAAACTCAAGGAAAATGTGTTTCAACATTTTTGAAAGCATTTTTTTAGTTTTTTTAATTTCTGTTTTGTGGGAAATTTTGAAATAGTTTGTTCTGATTCAGAATAATCAAAATACCAGAATTTTCCATTAAACTGGAAATTCCCAGTTTCAGCTGTGTGTAGTCTTGCTCTCCCTTTCCCAACGTTAAGCACTGAATAGATCAACTTTGCTCCAAAAAGTTGCTTTCTTTCCTATTCCTGAAAGAAGCAAAAAGTCAGAATTAACAAAGAAAGAAAATTGAGAAATATGACTGCATAAGCTCTATGCTTACATGCACATAAAGAAGGCAAAACAAGGGAGAATTGTGATAGGCTGGGGTTTACATATGTATGTGTATCTTCCTGGTAGAGGAAGGATGATTTAGTGAGTCCCTTAAACGTCTGTATCACAGGAAGAAAAATGCATGGCCTTAGATATTCCTTTCATTTCCTAAACTTTTACCTCCACATTTAGATGAAATGTAGAGACATATTCATTTTTTCCTGAGTCATCTCAAGGGTTAAACTGTGATCATAGTTTTTCATAAAATACGGTCTAGCAGATATATTTAATGATATTTTGCTTTTTCCATAAGTTAGACACATCAATGCTAATGCCTATGTGTGATATTGCTTTTTGGTTTGCTGACTTGGAAAGAACTGTAAAAGAGAGCAAACTGAATACTGTAAATTTTATCACAAGCACGTTGCATATTTCCATACAAAGCAAACAGTGTGAGCACATGGCAAAAATGCCTATTTATTTTATCTTGGCTTGAAGAGTTTTTGCATGAGTTACAATAAGGAACACTTTCTGAAGTCTGGACTTATAAACAAACACTATTTGCAGATGCAATAAGATGTCTCTAAACAAAAAGAACATCTGGTTAGTCCAGTTTTAATTTCTTTAATTTACAATTAATTTGGCTCCTACTGCATTGCTTAGGACTTTCTTCTGGGTTCATTTCTCTTCACTCCCATGATTTACTACACAGAAGGGGCTTATCTCATAAAATTTATACAGTGTTTTGTGGAGTGAAGCCAGTATGTTCTGCACCTTCAAAGACTAAGCCCCTTCATTGACATTTTCATTTGTATTTTCTTCAAATAAAAGTTACAGATATATTGGTCACCTCTAGTTTGGCCTATCAGTTACAGTGATACTCTGGTTTATTTTGATCAAAACATTAAAAGCTAATGAAAAAAATAACCCAAACCCATAAACAACCTCACCTAATTATAATTTCTAGATTTTGGTCAGCTATGCTTTCATTAAGAAACTACTGAATAATTCATTTAACTACTGAACTACTAAAAAGAACCCACAGAATGACAAAGTTGCTGTAAATAAAAGCTATATTGATTCTGATTCATGAGTGTTTCTCTGTAATAAAGACTTAACCAATGTCATTTAAAGCTCAGACCTCAATCTATACTGTAGCCCTAGGATATAGCAAGCATCTCTTCAACCGTCATCTTAAACGGTATTGTCTGATCAAATGACCAAATCATATTTCCTTTCCCTTTTTTCATCTTAAAATATGAAGTATGTTGGACTATAGCAGAATGAGGCTCTGCATTTAGCAAAATAGGAGTGAATCTATCTTAACTCATGCATGGATTCTGTGGTTCTGAACAATATCTGCTTAGTAAGCTTGATGTATTTTTCACCCTTTATTTTCATCTGCTTTGTCTTTGATAACGTTATTTTGTCATTGGATATATTTTTAGGTTTTCTGAATGGTGATGGCGACTTAGGTCATTGAGACTAATTTTGAAAATCTGTGGTTTCGGATTTCAGGGCATCCTGTATGTGAATGCATTAAAACAAACAAAAATGCATCTTTGATCTCTAACACATCTTAAATACAATTGCGTTGAACTTGGCTCTTATCATTTCTACCTCTTTATTACTGTATTACCTTGAGTCCCTTGAGCCATTTCTCTAATCAATTCCATACTTTCCTATCTGTGAAACAGGAATAAATGTTCTGAAATGTTTTGTAATGTACTTTGAGACTAATAGAGGGAAAGCAGAGCAAGCCACGTCATGTATTTTTTGGAAAACATCATCGTGGCCAAGAAACACCTCTGTATGTTTATAGGAAGTGACAAGTTACTGTGTTAGCCCTGTGCGTATTATGTCTCTGTCATCTTCCAAAAGTGTTAAGCATAGCTGGAAGAGTTCCCAACAGATGCTTCCTTTTACTTATTTTCTTATTTTTTCTTTTACACCATTCACAAGCGTTCTTGTCAAAGACCTTCTTTGCAAAACTCTTTCTGGAATGATTGTTCTTCATACGATACTAATATTAAAGTATCATAAAAGTTTATGCTTCATTACTGTTTAAGAAAGCAATGCTGTTATTTAAACTTACGTAAGTGAGGAGTAATATATCCGAAAACAGTGAAATATAACTGGAAAGGGAATTGCATCCCATGAGGTGACAGAAACCAATGGCTAGCTATGTATTACTTAGGATGTATGGGGAACAATTTAATAAATAATCCTTAGTCTAAATATGTACACATGGCTGATTATAGAACAGGGTCCTGATTCTACAAGCAGACTCATTAGCATGAAACTTTTTTCCAGTCTCTGAACCTGCCTATGGGTTGAGCCATGCCCCAGTGCAAAAAAAAGCCTCCTGGGTTGCTTTTCAGTGGTAATGGCCACCTGCAGCACTGACTTGACTTCCTTTGGTGCTAATAGGTAGTTACCATTTAAGATTGGTAAGATCGATTTGAATCTTACTTACCCTTTCCATAATAGTGTAACCTCTTTTCCTTCAGTGTTATGTAGAATATTAGATCCTTTTTTAAACATAAAATAAAAAATCATGAATATGAAAGGTTTTATCATATGAAAAAACACACACAGAATTAAGAAAACATGCTTTATCTTTGTTAAAGAGGGGCAAGTTCTGTGACAAGTATCATGGGTTAGAATTTTAGATGATGAAGAGAAATAAGAATCTTAAGCCAAATTATTTCATTGTTTAGAATTTTAGCTTTTCTCACAAAAGATTAGGAGAAGGAGAACACATTTACTTCATATTCTGTGTTAGCTATTTAAACAGGACTTTCCTGTTTCTATGTCTACTTTTACAGCTATCACATCTTTAGTTTGCTAAATCTTTATTTTTCTTGCATGGTTTTTTGTTACAGAGGATATTTTATTATTTTAATATTTATTTATTATATTATTTTTAAGATTATTATTGCTTCTTTAGAAAAATATTACTGTTTCAAATCTTTATTTTTATGGGCTACAGCATCATCATTATAGTAAAGAACTGAATATTGGTGCAGTTTTGAGATGCTTCCAAACATCATCAGTGTTTAAAAACACTCCTTTAAGATTTGAAAAGTGTAGCAGGCTGTGTAGCAGATTTTATCAGTGGAAAAAAAATCTTTGCTTATTGTTTGATTTAAAAGGTTTCTCTTTCTTTAAAAATTTCTATTTCCATTCTCTTGTCTTTTGACAGAAAAGAAAGCATACATACAAGCATGGTATCTATCTATGCTTTGCAATGTTTGTGTGGGTTTTTTATACTTATGTGTCTTTTGGTGGATGATTCAGATTTTTAACAGATTTTTCTTAATGTTTCTATAATCATTAATACTGAACCTATATGCTGCTGGGTCATTCAGAAACACAAGTCTGAGCCAGATCAGCTGTGAACACAAGATCACATTTCAGCTGAATAAGGCAGAGCAGAATTCAGCATTGATGGGGTTTTATGCTGGTTGCAGGAGACATGGTATTTTATTCTTTATAACGTTAGAGGGGTGCAGGCAATTGTTATGTGAGCTGGCATAAAGACTGCAGGTACAAAATTAACCTGTCAAAACTTGAGCAAATTTTAACAGGCACAGTGAGTTTTGTTTGAAGCTTCATGTCATGTATGCTTGGAATATTTTTATATAGTATTAGAAGCCCTACAACTGAGTGTACTAATCATTGAACCATGGACTCTAGCAAGATTGGAACATACTGGCTTAAAATCAGTTGCATTTTTTTTTAATTTTAAAAGTTATCTTTTGAAGTTTTTGTAGAAGATTACAGTGCTCTGATAGGTGTGTTAGGTCTCTTTCTTTTATTCTAATCTTTACTGATATTTTTTATCATTTTCTTCTATTCTTATTCTACAAACATATATGGAAACAAAAGTATGCTAGGTGCTTTTCTGTCTACTTTTTGTTGTGATAGGTATATATTATTCTAGTCATACTGAAATACATGTAAACTTACTGTTCAGTTCTTTCCTGGAACATTTGTCTGTTTTGCCAGTATTTCTTCCACCAGAAGAATCTCTAACATTGCTACTATATAAAAATAACATCCCCTCCCCTCTAAATTAAAAAAGGGGATTTTATGGTTGAAAAATCAAGCACATGATATGAAAAAAATAAGATTTGCTGTTGCACCTGAACCCTTTCATCAGCTCCCACTGTACATTTAGTTTCTTCCCTGAATGAAGAAGGAATTATTTGGGGGAAATACTCTGTGGTCATGTAATTACAGGTTAATAGAAGGATGGACTCAAGGCTACATGAGTGGCCACATGTTTGGCATTTCCAAGACCACTTTCCAGTCTTGCAAAACATGCATCTGAATAGCAAACATCATTTCTTGGGCTTTGAGCATGAGATTCACTCCTTTTGCTCATACTTTAATCCTCCTGCCACAAAAGTGGTATCTCATTAACATTTAGTAAAATTTTTATTGCTTCTTCATGGCTGCACATGGCATGTAGTGCTCAAAGACAGGAAAAACAGCCTGTATTGTTGTGTTCAGTGCCATACTTACCAGCGATGTTGGTTTTGGAGGCTGTGTCTATGTTTCACAGGGCGGGCAACCTAGGCACCACCTTTCTCTGGAAATTACAGCAAAGAAAGGTGTGTGCTCAGGTCTTGACTCAAGGCTCAGGATGTGAACAGGATGTGCACCTCGACTGGGGCACTTGTAAGTGCTTCTCAGTTTCGCTGTCCATATGTAGTTACAGGAACCTCTTGACTAAATGTTGCATGGGAAACAGCCTCCTATAATTTTAACGTGGCTCAGTCTTCCTGGAGGCAACCATTGCATGACCTTGTATGTAAAAAGATCTGACATGATCCAGATGCATTGTGTACTAACTACTTCTACTTGCTAACTGCTACTGGGTTTTCATGGCTATCAGGTGACTTGAGAAGTCTAGAGCAATCTTCATTTCAAACACATGAAATCCTTTTGTAGCTCAGCAGGCACATGGCCTTTGGCTATCACACTACTATATATGACAAACTAAGCAAGGTGTTCTCATGATTTAGTTGGGAAGCTCTGTCAAGAAGGTCTGTCTGCTAAAAGAAATGGCTTAGCTGATACTGTTATAACGGTGTGAAGGCATACACTGATGCAAAAAGAGAAGGTTTTAGCAGATGTTAATGATAGGTCCTAGGTCCCTGATTTTACCCTTGCAGTTACAGTTGGTTATGTTTTTCTTTCCTTCCTGCCTTGCACTGATACACCATGCTGTACATAGTGGAAAAAAAAAAAGCTGTTATGTTCCACTGGGGCTCTATACAGGGAGACATTTTTAATGTTCTTATAGACCCTTCAAGATACATACTGATTGTGAATATTTATTAATTTATTTCAAAACTAATGAAGCCTGTATTTGATTTTGATCATGTGTGATTCTTTTTTAAAGGCAGTGTTTGAATAACAGGTGAGACAGAATGGTTTGATAAAAAAAAAAAATCATGCTTTTGTCTCTTCCATCCAAACTGATCGGTGGCTTACTTACTACCTACAGAACTGTAAACATGTTTACATTTATGCTTAAATACTGTTCAGTGTGATATCGATAGTGAAATCTATCCTCAAAATAAGTGCTGGAACTGGTAAGTAACCCTAATATTAATGCAAATGTTCTCAAAACCGAGTTTTACAATACAGTATTTTAAATATGCATTATGTGAACACTTCTGGTTTGAGTTGATTCATGTGTTATAAGAACCAGCTGAAGTTCATGATGTAACCATGTTAACACTTTTTAATAGCTTTTTGAGAACACAACACAATTGTGTTAATGATAATCAGTTAAAGACTCTATTTGTTCCAGATGTTACTTTTCTAGGCAAAAAAAAAGATTAAAAAAAAAATAATTTCTTCTATGTCCCTGTTTAATATCAATTACTCAGAAAAGTCCTAATGTAAACCTAATCTCTTTCTTTAGATAACATACTAGCAAGTCATAGCTTGAATTGGATATGTGAATACAATTGTGAAAGAAGCAGAGATGCCTAGAAAAGCATTTTCTTTTTCTGGCACGGGCCTTTAGTTCCCAGTGGCCTGAAGTCCCACACCACAAAATCACTATAATTGGCATGGCTGGCAACTTCTTCTCTCATTGTCAAACAGATCCTTTACAGTAAATTTGTAGGAACTTTGAAATTGAGCTAATACCAAAAGTATCAAAAGGAAAAAAGAAAGCAAACCACACGCAGATTCAAGCATACCATTAAATGACTGACTTTTGATAAACCGTAAGATTAAGTGACCTATATTAACAAAAAAAAAGCATTTATTTATTAGTTGCTTATATTTCAAAGGTTCCTCCAAGAGAAATTTGACATTCAAAGCCTCATCGGCAACATGGGTACATTTTACTAGACTTATGTTAGATAGACATGTCCAAGCTTGTTCATAATGTTAAATAAACATTGATCTTAAAGGTTATAACTTCAGGAAAGAAAGGAATCAGGATTTTGGGAGGTGGTAAAACATTATGCATATATCTCTATGTTGCAGTAGTAGCTGGAAAATATCTTAAGTCATTATAATAGGCTGTAAGAAATACCTTTTTCTAAGACTTTTCCTCCCTGCATAAATTAGGAAAAGGTATGGTGGCCCAGAAACTCTCCTGCAGTAGGACAAGCTCAAGAAAGGAAGGAAGTTATTTATGGGTCCTAGATTCCTACAGTTATGTAGCTCTTCTACATTGCTCCAGAAGATCTCCCCAATAAGGATATCTCAGGCAGAGGACATGTACAAGACCACAATGAATATCCCATGATTTTCAACCACACCATTCATGTTCATAGGATGTCCTTGGGTGTATCCCCAAGGGTCTCTTGTAGCACCTCTTGTAAGGATACTTGCTCTCTTCTTTGGTCTATACTGCAAACACTCTGTGGCCCATTATGCTGCTTTTCATAAAGGAGCCTTCTCACTGTTCCCCTTCAACATTGCCATTGATCTTTCTGTGTCTGCATGTTCAGATTAGTCATGACTAACAAGATTGGAGAGGAGTGAGGAAGGAAGCAGGAGGCTCCAAGGAAGGAGATGAACCTGCTGCCCAGAAGTAAAGCAACATTCTTCTGCCCTCTGCACATATGGTCACTGTATCTTGAGGACTGTGTCCTTTTGTACAGTGTTTGTTCTAGTCAAGTCCCAGTTTCTCTTTGCTGCACCAAGAACATAAGAGTTCTGGCCAACTGTGTCTTGGTCATTCTGGGCACACATTGTGAGCATCCTTGCTGACATACGATGCTCCTATCATACGATGAAACTACAAGGAATTTAGCTACATGCAACACCTGCCACACATCTGCTGAGTTTTCCTCTGGTTCACTCAAAGCACAAAGGCATTGCCTATGAAGCAGGTGGACTGGCAGTGTGGAGAGTGCTATAAGGATCCCTCAGGACTATAGAGTCCTTCAAAATGCCTGTAGGGAGAGCATGGACTGTCACTGTTTATTCCAACGCAGTGAAGACCTTGACCTTGATAGATACTGCCCTTGCAAGGCAAGGGAAATATACCATCTGTATCAACATATATTGGGCATTAGGCCAAAATAATAGAGTCTTTTTGTAAACAGCAAAACCATTTTTTTTTGGTTAAGTGTAAAAGTCACTTCTGTTTTCCAATTTAAGCAGATTTTATTAGCCTTACATGGAGAAAAAGAGTCTTAAAAAGCAGTGAAAACTGAAAGACAGACCTTTTTTTCTCTGTTGTTAAATACAAAATCTCCCACACCCAAAAGGCAGAAAATGTTTTCTGCCAATACAGTCAGAATATACATAAAAAGGCTACCTATATTAATCACAGTCAGATTAAGCATTGACTTTTTACAGAAGCACTGTGACATGTTCATGCCCTTGATGGGCTGCCTTATTTGGATGTTTTCATAGTGTTAATGAATGTCTGCAGTTTGATCAGGGAAAAACAGAAAATGTAGATACAAGTCATGTAGTGACAAGTTTTTTTCAAAGTATTTAAGAAAAAAAGCATCCCCTAACAGCCACACGTGTTTGTGGAAGAAAAATGTGCAAAAAGTGAGTGTCACTAGCCTTCTCTGTCTTACAGACTGTTGAATTCTCCACTGAGTATTCATTAAAAAATATCTATTATCATAGTTCCTGTATATGACTGCAAATAGGACATCCTGCCTTACAAAAAACAAAATCAAGAGTCAAGAAGAGCCCCTTCTCCATGTCTGTCAATAATCCTTTGGGAAACCTGTACCTAGCAGTCACTTTACTGCCCAGTGTTGACGATATGCTGCATGCCCCCTCTGTAGTTTTTTCTTGGTTGTATGGGTAAAATCACTTGCCTGGACTCCCCAGTGCTGTATATGTATAGAACTGAAGAAACAAATAGGTAAACCGAGCTAGAGTAGTGCAGCTCTGTGTTTAATCCTATTAACAGTGGCCAGTTCAGTCTGCACTGGCTGCTTACTTTTGCTGAATGGTGATCCTGCCTACTAACGCCGTCCTTGTGCCTTAGAGGGAAGGGGACTGTGGCCATATAGATAGGAGAGATGTTCCACTGCCTTTATCTGCATCCTCACAACTGTAGACCTGGGCATCTGCCTCATTACATTTCCCCTCCCAGGGAATGAGGTAGTCCACTTCCCCTTGCTTGTCCCTTAGGTCATGATCACACCCTTCTCCCAGTTATGAACATCTTGTCTCCAAAGGAAAAAATGCCTGCCTTATGAGTTTGGTCTGTTCAGCAGGGTTTTGGAAGGGACATATCCTGTATAGAGGTACAGGGGTTAAGCAGTCTGATATGAGATTGGGGCAGGATGGGCTATGCTGCATTAGGCGTGATGTTTTGGAATACCAGGGTGGGCTGGCAGGAGTGCAGATCATCTAAGCTGTGTAAAGAATTCCAAGCATGCTGGAGGAGAGCTCTCTTAAGGTTTATTTCTTGACATTAAAACTGCAATGCTCTCAGTTTCACATAAAGGAGACTCAAAGTGCTAGACAATGTGGGCAGTCGGAGAATCTGGTCTTGAGTCTGCTGCTGAAACTGTAACAAGGCAAACTGTAACTGCAACACAGCAGTTCACTCGACTCGTTCTGGCCATAGCCCTGGCATGGCTGTTTTAACATGTGCCAAGCTGATTATAGTCTGCAGGAGACTATGTGCCAACTGAGAATTGCTGGAAGGCAGGCCAACATCAAAACAGTTAGAGGGTAAACTGCTTGTTGACTTTGTGAGTGACTTCTGGGAAGAGGGGCAGCCTCTGGCAGCCTCTGAAATTGCTGAGAATGGAAGGAAGTAGTGTCCTCTCAGAAATGCAGTTTGGGGTGGTTATGAGAAAAAATAACCCTTGTGCCTCTTTGAGACAAGAGTTGTGGGAAAGATAGAGTGAGTTCATGGACTTAGTGTGGGGGAAGGGAGTGAAGAAACTTGCTGGTTTTGTTAGGAAATTGGTTAGTTTTTCCTTGCTCACTCCAGTTCAATCCAGAGGATTGGGGCCCTATATGAGCCAATGAAGTCAGGATGGTTTGGAATACATTGTCCTTATTGGCCACAAAAGCCAAAAAGGGAAGGTATTTCAGTCCACCCTTTTAATAAAAATAGACACATATCACACAGATACCCCTGGACTTTATTCTTTCTGCTGGTAATAGGTTGACCAACACCCCTCAGTTGATCATTGCCAGTCTTCTTAATAGGGACTGAAATTCATAAGCCATAGCTCTATTTCTTGGCTTTCGTCTGTGCTTAAAAGCATTACAAATGGAGCAGGAGTTGATAGGTAAACTTGTAGCACTTAAATCCAGGCATTTATTAATGATCAAATGCATTTAGTTCATTAAATCAATCTCTCTCATAGGATTTTTTCTTCTGCCCTCAATTCCCTGTATCACTACAACCAAAAGGAGTTGTAACGTCTGCATATTTTTAAAATAAACAGAAAAATCCTTGATGGTGCTGGACTAGATGTTCCTGATAACATGTTGCCAACAGAAAAGTTCTCATCCTTCAAGAAAGTTTTTCAAGTGGTCATGACACTCTCAATCACGTAAGCCTCTCCAGAACAGACATTCGGTGCCCTCAAATGACTCTTCAGACTTGGCTCAGAAACAGGCTGACACAAAAGGGGCTAATTAACACACACATTTTCATGTGGAGGAATCTGGTTTCCAAACAGATTTTTACCAGCAATATAGCTGACAAGCTGAATCTGCTAGGGCTGTTTCTTCCGTCCAATTTGAATGAAAATGGAAACAAGGGATAGGAGAAAGAGACATTTCATTCCAGTGATGATACAGACGTGATGAATTCCTTTGAGCCCAACTTCTGTCATGTTATGTTTCTTCTTAAATGAAGCAAGGCACAAAATATCAGGGGAAACAAATTAAAATATAGATAGATGTTACATGTGCCATGTACATATCCACAGGAAATGTGGGTTCTACTTGGATTGATTCTGAACCAATTATTATTTTACTGTCATCATTATGGGAAATTATATATGCCTCTCTCCCCACCATAGCAATAACTACCAAGTGTTAATAGCTAATTGCTCCAGACTAATCCACTGCATGTACCCTTTTGTCTGGCAGGGTATTGCTGTGGCTGCTAGTAAAGGGCTCTGAAGATAAGAACAGATTTTCACATGTTTTAGTGTATCACAAGGAGTCCATTGTAACATTGTGCCCTTTGGATTAACATTAAAGAAACGATTTTTTGTCAGTTTATCAAAGGAAAATTAAAGTTCCTTAGACATCAGTTACATTGAATCTGAGCCTTTAATCATACTGACAAGAAAAGATAGAGAATTTGAGCTAAAGAATGTGTTCATGGCCTTAATGTTGGCTGGCTGGTATTTAACTCTGTGTAAGCTACTGATTTTTACAGGGAAGAGTTTTATCTCACTAAAGATATATACTTCTGTATCATTTCAGTTTAAAATATTCTACCCCTTATACCTCTATACATTTACCCTATATAGTAGACTGGATTTTTTTCATTCCAAAGCCTATTAGATAAATTTCTAGAAATGGTTCATTCAGAAACCAGTTTGTTCTGCATCCAGCAACACAAGGAACTCAAACACAAGTTTAGGGAAAAAAAAGTCCTGATTCTCAATGACACTGCCTGGGCAGTCCTTATTCCACATGAAACTCTATTTGCAGTATTACCAAATATTAATGTACTGAAAACTGTTATAAATGGGTACTGGGCCAAGTCCCAGAAAAACCTTTAGGAAATGCTTAATGAAAAAAAGTGCTGAACTTGAAGCTTCTCTTCCCTAAAGTAAGAGAATGCTAAGTGAAAATCATATGCAAACAGAAGGTGATCTGGTTACTAAATGAATTACTGTATAGTTATTTGGGATTACAGACTTCTACACATCTGATCAACAGAAAAATGAACAAACAAGTTAAAGTTCTAGAAAGAAAGCCTCCTGGACAAACAGCTGGGGGTAATTATAAGACCATGACCATGCCATCAACAGTGTAGGTGTTACTTTCAGTTTGGAGCCAAAGGGAAAATAAGGCAGTTAAAAACATGCTCTGGGGAGAAGGAGTAGGAAAGAGCTGTAAATATAATAACATAAAGGGCCACCTTAAAAAAAAGTAGTAGGAGTAAGTAGAGAGCATACAAGGAATAGAAAATGTACACATTTAAAAGAAAAGCACATTTTTAGGAGCAGAAAAGTGTAGAAATAGCTTGAGAGTTATGCAAAGTCAAGCTGAATCAGATGTTACAAAACCTCCCCATAAATAATGCTTATTTAATTTTCTCTTCTACACTTCCTATAGTGGGCTTATGGCACCTTTTTTCTCTCTTGCTATATAATTTTCTGTTTTCTCCTTCTAAGTATTTTGCAGTGCAGCAAGTATTTTGTAGTTCTCCTGTGTTATGTTCTCTCCTTCACTTTTATTAGTGTGTACTTCCATGGGTTGTCTGCCTCCTTTAGCATAAATTCTCCTTTTCACTGCTATTTACTAACTGCAACCAGGTTGAGCATTTGGGATACTGAACTTCAGGTGGAAGGTGGTATACAATAGATTTTTCTTGGAAAAGCTTTGTTTCTAATAAAACAATATTTTTTGGTATGAGAGATGTCCATTCACTGAATACCATGGGTGATTACTTGTGCCAGCAAAAGTACTCAGTTAATATTAAGACTCTGAAGCCCAAAGCCTAATGGGAGACAGTTTTGTGTGGTATGACCACTGAAGAAGTGATAGCTGAAATCTTGTGAGATAAACGGGAAATACTGAGATGTGGGATCAGTGGTGTAATTAGCCTAGGAGGAATGACAGCAAGGACTGTAGTTTTATGTTGCTTTAAAACAGTATAGTGTGTCTTCAATGTCTTGCTGAAGTATTAATCAAAACTAACATGAAAGAAAAATACCCAGCAAACAAATTAACAATATTACTTCATGTAACAGCATAGGTATTCACTGGAAGACTAACATCTACATTTTGGACAAATACAGTCATCCATTTTATATTTCTCAGGGTCTTTACTCAACAGAATACTGTTATAGTCAGTATAATTAAATAGCTGAGAGGACTGGAATTGATCCTCTTTAAGTTTCCATTCATATATTAGTCTTCATTTCTGCAGTGATGTAAGATGCAGAAAGAGATTTATCAGTTTTGCTGATTCAGAAAGAGTAATTTTTCTGTATGAACGCTTAAAAATGTAAGCAAGACTGACCAGTTCCAGGCCCTGGAGGAACTATGAGATGAAATTCAGTCTCTCATTCAGATCCAAAGAAAATAATGATGAGAGAAGGTCAATATGCATCCGTACAAGAAAATGGGTAATGAGAATGAAAGAGTTGAGAATGAATGAGACTAAAAAGTCTCATCTGAAACACCTGGTGCAAGCAGACATGTAGCTCCCTAGTTTTGTTACAGCTTGACTAAAGTACAGCCAAATTTTTATTTATTTTGAATGTACAGACTTTCTGATATGTTCTCTACTGTCAAACTAGTTCATTTTTTTTCCTCTTTCATAAATTGGTTGCCTGTTCAGACTGTGCAACACACTTTTTACCTTTGGAACTACTGGTTAATGCTCTGGAATTCTCATTTATGATCTGAACGACACTAGGAGGCATCAGGTATAGTTTTGAGCATTTTTCAGCGTAAGTTCTTGTGGAAAGCACCATACAAACACTACAAAAGCTTTTGACAATAAATCTTGAAGGTTGTTGAAAGAAAATGTTGAGCCACAGGGAACAACAAAAAAAAAAATGTGTAACTTTAACTTGTGTTGGTGTGAACTGAGCATGTATTCCTCTGTTTGGGAGGTGTCAAGTTAAGCATGCTATCTAACGACAGCCCTTTATAGTGGCTGAGGTCTAAACTTGACCCAAGTGCATGTTTAGCCAGATGTCATTTGCGATTACAAGAATTTGGACTGACTTTCAGCTAAACCACAAACCTAGATGAATGAATGTTGTTCCAGATGCATTATCTCATAATCCTAAAGAAAATAAGATCTCAGATGAAAGGACTATAGAACTTTTCTTTGTATGAGCTTTGAAAGCTAAGGCTAATCCTGAGATCATTGAAAAGGTTTAACCTACCACTGTGTGAAATTTTAGCCAAACAGAACTTAAGAGCTTTAATATTTTAGAATCCCCTCAAATTAGTAAAGGAATATTCAAAATTAATTTAATTGGTTCAATGGTCTTGAAATGTATAACAATTTCTCACTTTAAAATATTATTATGTGTTTTTTAGCTTACATTGTGCTAGTGACATCTTGACAATATATGGAATATTCTTCATTGTGGGGAACTCTTTACACATAGTGTTATCCAGAAAGATCACAGAGATACTATAGTTCAATAATACCTTGACATAAAGACTTGTATTGAATATCTGGAGAAAAAGGAACTGGGAGAAAGAGAGTGAATGTTTTAGGTGCTGTATTTTATCTCCAGTCAATAAATACCCACTGTATATCTCTAGATGAGTATATATATATATTGCATGAGTATTGGCACTCTCAATCTCACTCTTCTGTGCTACAGAAGGCAATCCAGGCTACTAGTTTAGTTACTAACTTTTAGCTAATTAGAGATCTTGGGTGACACCTCCTCCCCCACAAAACATTCCAGAAGACACAAAAATAAGCAGGGCTTTAAAACAGCAGTGAAAGCCCTATACCTTCTGCACAGCTGAAGATCCAATATTGTTAGGGCTACTCTATAACCCTCGATTTCAGATCAGGTTATAGTGTGTTAACATGCTGTTGTCTGTCAGCTGAACTGTGGAAAATGTAAGTGGGACTTCTTAGCCTGTAGCATGAGCAAAAATGAGTCTCAGTTTAAGTTGTTTTCTTTGTGGACTGAGCTAAGTCACAGTACCTTCCCTTTGTTTCTGGCTAAGAGTGAACTGGCAAACAAAGATCATGTTTTGTATGATAATTTGTCAAGCAACTTGATGGTGTGTCTGAGTCCTTATTGAGAGATATCCTAAATATTCTAAAAGACTTTATGCCTGGTAGAACTTACAAAGCAAGCTGATTTATATGCAGATACAATAATTAACAAAACCAGGCCCATGTTCTTAATGGTGGGACATTTTATTGGATTACTGGCATCACAGAATTTAAACAGGAAAAAGAATATATATCTCCGTAAAAGACTATGAGTATCATTGTTGGTTTCCTTGGTGTAACCAGAGTGATCAATGGTTTTTGAACTCCAGTTGTGGAAGCAGCCAGAAAATGAACAGATACAGAGGTATGGGAAACAGTGACATGGGATAAATATGCAGGAACTGGAAATCAGTTATGCTGAAGGTATTACTGTTAATACCTTAGAAAAATATTTGGCTCTACTCTCGGTACATATATCTTTGAGATGTCTGTATTAGCCTAATGATGAAGGATTAGCAAGCCTCTTCTAGGTAGCTAATTCATACAGGTTTGTGTCAAAAAAGAATGATATTCTTTTGGTTTGGGAATTTGACACCTTGTTATAGATAATTTAGAGTGTATGAGAGAACTATCTTTTTGATGCCAAATGGCAATCTCCAATAATGGCCAGCATTGTTATAATGAGGTTCACAGATTTGAGTAGTTACTCCTTCCAACTGTATTCTTTCTGGATGAGAAGTGAAAGTCTGCTAACATGATATTCAATTATTTGCTTACTTTCTTAACATTTAACCTGCAGCAGCCAAGTTGGCCTTAACTCTTGTTTACATAGCTAATCCTTCCCTACCATAGACACTTAAAAAAAAATGACACCTATTTAGTGAAATGAACTTTCTTCTGCCTTTGTTTCATGATTTATTTGAACTCAGGTGATACTCTCATCATCGTGGGAAGAATAGGAAGAATAAGTAATTACTGGCTTTGCTGAGAATGGCTAGTGAAGGAATCACCTGAAGTAGATTTAAATTCTTTACCTGTGCAACATAAATCAGAAAACACATCTGTCACACAATTCAAGATTTGTTTTCCTTGTATACATATCAATTAGCTACAGGAATGCTTTGATAGTGTTTTCTAAATGTGTTGTAACACTGCTGAGGAAATTATCATTTAAGAGTGCTGAGGTAGCTGGCCAATGTCATTGCAAGGCTGCTCTAAAAAAATCTTTGAAAAGTCATGGCAGTTGAGTGAGATTCCTAAGGACTGGCAGACAGCAAAGACACTCCTGTTTTCAAGAAGGACAAAAAGAAAGAGCAGCTGATATTATTTATTTTGACTTTAGCAAGGCTTTCAACACTGTCTCCCATAATATCTGCATAGACAAACTGATGAATCTGGACAACATAAACAGACAGTGAGGTGGATTGAAGACTAGCTGAACTGCTGGGATCAAAGGGTAGCAGCATGAAGTCCTGCTGGAGAGTAGTCACTATCTGCGTGCTCCAGGACTAGATACTGGAGTCAATACTGTTTAACGTCGTCACTTTTGATCTGGATAAAGGGGCAGAGAGCACACACGGCAAGTTTGTGGATGATGCAAAATTAGAATGGTTGATACACTAAATGGTTGTGCTGCCTTTCAGAGAGACCTTGACAGGCTGGAGAAACGGGTCAACAGGAATCTCATGATTTTTAACAAAAGGGAAATGTAAAGTCCTGCACCTGGGAAGAAATAACCCCATTCACCAGCACAAGCTGGAGACCAACCAGCTGGAAATCAGGTTTGCAGAAAAGACCTGGTGACCCTGGTGGACAAGTGGATCATGAGCTAAGAATGTGCCCTTGTGGCAAAGAAGGCCTACAGTGTCCTGGGCTGTATTAGGCAAAGCATTGCCAGCAGGTGGAGGGAGGTGACCCTTTCCCTTTTTCTACTCCAGTCCTGGGCTCACCCACATACAAAAAAAGACACTGACATACTGGAGTGAGTCCACTGAAGGGCATGAAGATGATTTAGGGACTGGAGCATCTGACATGAGAGACAGAGAGCTGGGATTGTTAAGCCTGGAGAAGAGAAGGCTTAGAGGAATCTTATCAAAGTGGCAAGGGGGAAGGAGTAAAGAAGGTGAAGCTAGATTCTTATCAGTGATATCCTGTGAAAGGATAAGAGGCAATAGAAACAAACTGAAACACAGTATATTCAGATTAAACATAAGAAAAAAGATTTTTATAGTGAGAGTGTTCAAAGGCTGGAAGAGGTTCCCCGCAGAGATTGCAGAGTCTCCATCCTTGGAGATATTCAAAACCTGGATGGATATATTACTGAGCAAACTGCTTTAGTTGACCCTGCTCAGACCAGAAGGGTGGTGGATGAGGGGAGAGAAGCTGGTATTGTTGGAGGATTGATAGACAATGTCCAGAGATCCCTTCCAACCCCAACGATTTGCTGATTCTGTGAAATGACTTTCAAGAACTAAACCTTCCACGCACTATCCACACACTATGTAGACTAGTATGTCTGCATAAAATGTCATGACTTAAATGACTGAAACAATCAGAAAATGTGTCTGACAAGGCAAAATGTTGTTTTGTGAACCACAGTGCATGAGAATTTAGCCTTGACCTTTTGCCCGGGGTTGAGAGGAATTGGTTGGGTATACAGGTAGCAGAGAAGTATGGTTAGGGTAGTTGGTTGGAAGAAGCCTATTTTGTTTCCTTTTCTAGCCCATGAGAAGGTTTTGGCAGTTGTCTTGTCATTCAGTTGTTTATAGGAAACAATGTCCAGGGCCTGTAAAGCAAAAGTCTGAAACTCTTGAGCATTCTTCAGTTTTCATGAGTCCTACAGGGAAAGTAGACCACATATATTCACTAATTAATACATAAGATGCTTAATATTTGTCTCTTCATAGATAATATTTCTGCTAAAGTAACATCTCCCATTCCCTGTGACATACCTAACAAGGTATTTCAAAAACTGAGAAGAGCTGCATTTCTAGTACTCAGTATTAACTTGTTGGGGAGAACATATTTATTTCTTGTATGGATACAAATAGATGGGAAAAGCATACTGTTATTACTAACTTGGCTCAAGTCACAATTATGTTCAAAACTAGACAGTACTTCTACAAATATCTTGCTTTTTTCACTGTCTGAAGTTTTATATGTTTTAACTTTCAGCAGTAAATGTGTCACTCATCCAGAAGCTTCATCCAGAAGTCGTAGTTGGCACACACTCCATTATACCAAATAATACTAAATAATGAAGAAGAATGGAGACTGATTATTAATGCAAAATGACTTGAATAAGCGAATGAATAGAATGACAAAAATAGATTAAATAATTGTGAGTCTCAGAAAGGATGTTAAAATGTACGTCTTACATAAATCAAAAATGAAGTGTGTACGACACAGAATGAGTCATCCTGTGAATAAGGGGAAGATGAATTCAAATGTTATTTGCCAGTAGTAATAGATGGTACCACTCTGGTTCTGTCAATCTGCTAAATAATAAAGATGGGCCTAATACAGGAAGTCAGTAGGAGTTTTGCTTGGCTAAGGAATGTAGCACAGAGCACTGGGAAAGTAATGAATTTAAATAAGAAATACCTATTGTGTTGGCCTACATTCTAATCCTGCCTCTACCTAATTAAATAGCAAAATGTTTATTAGCATCACTGGGAACAGGGAAGAACCCCCTCTCCTCTGATACAAATTAATTCCTTTGTTAGCAGCAAAGTAAAATGTAAGGTAACCTGCAAATAGCCTACGACATGTTATTTTTGCTCAAAATAGTAAAAGCTTTAACAGAGGTTTTTTAGTAATGTCCATCAGTGAAGGACAAGGTGGGAATGTTGTTCTTTTAGAGGCAGAAGAAATTTATATTTTTATCATATGCCACAGTACACATGAAAGAAATAGCAAATCTATAGGACAAGAGACTTGTAAGAATTAGCATACAGATGATATCACATTATAAAATCTGAATTATATAAATAGGTATTATTACATTCATCATTGACTATTTCATCATTGAATTAGAAATTGTAAGTTTAAAATCAAATGGCATTTCCATATGAATTTCTGACTATGGATAAGATACCACAGATGAGGCTCAAAAGTTTATATTGTTTTTAGTGGTGTCTAGATTGGGTCAGTTTTTGAAAGCCTCCCTCTTCCCTGTACATATTAGGGTGGGGGAAAAAAGCAACAATGACCGCTATTTTATTGTGCTTACAAATCTGAATTCTCAAATTTTAGCTTGTCACTGCTAAAGGAAAAAAAAGTAATAGTGGCATCGTTTTAGTGCACTGAGAGTGGAAAAAAAAGTAGAGAAGTAAAAAGAGACTAGAAAGACAGGGGAAATAAACTTGGCAAAAAAAATCTTGAAGCGCAGGAAGGTCAGAACAGGAGAGAAAGCTTGGAGGAGACAGATGTGCTTGGGAACAAAAAGGGTAAACGCAATTTCTGGAGTAGAGTGAAGCCTTGGACTCATTAAAGCAGAGCAAAACAATCAAGAAGGAGACTTTGGGGAGCAAAGAGAGCAATCACACCTTGGAAGGAAAAAGAGAAAGAAACTGGGAAGTGGGCCTGAAAGAGGAGAGCAGGGGAGAGTTGAGAAATGAAGTTTTGGGAGAAGAGATAGGGCTTTGCTAGGATGGAGTTAAGCAAAAAATATTGCTAAAGGCTCCAACTCTCTGAAATGTCAGCCAAGGTGGCTGTCTGTAAATCTCTGGGTTTATTTATTTGTCTTGCCACAATATATAAAGGAATTTATTTAGTTAGTGAAACACATTTTTATTGCATTCTGCAGAGCCTATTCTCCCTTCAGTGTACATGCTAATGGGAAATTGTTGAATAAACCGATGGGAGAACAGATGTCTCTGAGTAGTTTTCCATTGACAATTTTTTCTTGCCATTTAGAATTTTTAAGAATATGCAAACTTTTCGAAAAGTCCACATAGAATGTGCCTAATTCATGCAGGCTAGAAATGCAGAAATTCATACCTAATTGTGAAATACAGAGAGCTGACAAATGGCTAGATGATATAACTCTGAATCACTTAATCACTAACATGGTCAGATTGTCAGTGATGTTACTCCAACAGAAAGCGCTCCCCTACGTGAAAAACAATTGTACACTGTATTCCCAAAGACTATCTTGGACAGTGAATTAAGCAGTCTGAGTGATTAATGGATTCAGCGAATACTGGAATAGATTAATCAGTCTTTGATTGTGGTGTGTTCAGAGAAGTAAAGAAGTTATGGAAAAAAAAAGGAGTTCTGTTAACAATATAGGTCTTCCATTGAAAGCTATAAAGTTTTGTAGAATTTGTCCAATTATACATATTTAATCAGATATATCACATTAGGAAAAGAGTCTGCTTCCTTTGCTCATAACAATTAGTATGTCACTCTTCAGGTGGGATACCTGAAAGCAGCAGAAGGCCTTGAGAAATAATGTACCATTCTTCCTATAAAAATGAGGAGGAAATAATGTGTTTAAAAACTTCTTTCATTATTTTCTTTTTTTCACTGTGTATCAGCACTGCTTTGAAAAGTTCCCTCCCTTGCTTAATCTGATTGTTGGCTTACATCACCATGCTGCAGCCTGAGCTAAGCCAAAGCAACCTAAACCCCAATGAATCTGCAGTATCTCATCTACTAATAATCACATTTTTTTCACGGGTTTCATAATGAGCTAACTACATAAGAATGTTGTTTTTACCTGTTGGCGAATCTATAGCTTATATATTCTGAAGACAAAAATGAGGAAAGCAAAATGTCATCACAGCAACTACCAAAATAAAATTTTTCTACTAATATAATGTGACAATTGTTGTTATATTTTGGACAGGGAAATTACGAACCAAAGATTAAAATCCTTCTGGTACTTAGGAAACACACCTTGTTTGGGATTCTTCCTAACCATGTTGTCTCATTCTGTTCCGTTCAGTAAAAAAAATACATACATATATATATATAAAGTTCTTTCCATCTTTGAGCATTACACTGACACACACACACACACAAATGAGTATAAAAAGAAGGGGGGTGGGTTACACAACTTCTTTTAATTTGGTGTGATGTGGGTAGAGAGGACAAACCATATCCAAAAGTAGACGGAGAAGGGTTCTCTGCCGTGTCATTGAGTGGAGGAAAGGGCAGACTTAGACGCGCTAGATGCAGGAATTGTCAGGTTACATGTGTTGAACCAGCTGCCATGAACAGAGTGATTTCTGGCATCTTGTAAGAAACCTGCTGGTGGCTGGTGTATGGAGCCATAACCTCCATATCAAAAAGAGGGAAACTTTTTCTGTTTGGAGTCCATTTAAACGCTGACTATTGTAAAGGGTGTTTGTCTTTAGCAGGGATTGCAACCCAGGACGAATAGAGTCCTGAACTGTTAATTTCAATCTTGGCTGCAGGAAAGATTTTTTTCATTATTTTGACTAGTCTCAGAAAAGGTGGGTACAATCCTTGTTTTGAATTTCAGTGCCTTGGGGTACCCATCTCAAAACCAGACCCAGCAACTTCCGCATGTTGTGCATGAGAGTAAGTGATGCACAAGAGAGGCACGTATCACAAGACTTGCCTTGCAATTGACCTCTGTGAGACTTCATCCACAGCCTCCCATAGGGATCTGAGTGAATACTAGACCCCCTACAGGTCAGAGAGTTCTGCCAACTTGCATCAAGTTTACATTAAAACAAGAAAGGAAAAATAAATTCTCAAACCTTTCAAATGGAGAAACATTTTTTGAATTAAGATTTATTACTTGGTTTCATAATCTGTTACTTGACAGAGGCCGGCTATACAAAGTGTGGAGTCTATTAGATTAGTTTATATAACAGATGGTTCTGTTTTCAAATTTACTCCAAATGTTCAGATGCTTTAGTAAATTAATATTTTCCATCTGATAATACTCCATGGGCTCAGCTTTAATCTTTGGTCTTTCAACAAAAAAAGAGTTAATAAAGACCACTGGGAATCATTGACACTTGATTTGAAAATGACAGCCTGGGGAGTGACAGAACTTTGGTAAAATGCATAAGCAATGGCAATAAGAGTATTGTACTGAGGTTTAAGCTAAAATCACAAGGTATGCAGTGTTGCAGTTTACCTCTCAAAATAATTTTATGGGAAGATTTCAAAACCTGTTTCATATGTTAGACAAGTGTGTGCGTTTCTTGCACTATCCAAAAGTTCCACTTGTGTAAAAACCAGTCTTGAAAGTGCATAAAGAAAGCAAGACCAGACCAATAAATTAATTAAGCCTCATAAAAGCTCTGTAAAATGGGTGAGATTATCAGTTTAGTACAACACCCTATCAGAGTGTATTAATTGTAATAAATGGCTCATCTTATGTGGTTTGGAATCACTGGAAGAAAAAAAAAAAAAAAAGAAATCCAAGACAGCTTCTAAAGACCTGCAGGCAGTACACTGTGTTGTCTGTTTCTTACTCAGTACACATATAGAGATGTTCTATATCTGCTTGTTAACCTTATATCAACCTTCAACAATTTTCTTTCTTTCTCTAAACTGACATCTAAAAAGAACCTTACTAAAAGATATTAAGAAAACAGGAACTGCAAACAGTGACATTGTTGTTTCAACATAAATTTGCTCTCTGTACATACATGTGATATGATACCAGTTTCAATTATATAGCACTTTTACTTAGAAAGCCACATCACACTTTTCCTACAGAACTCCAACCTCATTAATGGCTATGACAAATGGTGCTCATTGAAGATTGGTCTTTATTCAGTAGTTCTTCACAGTCTCATTTTTAAATATATGACCCTATGCATTATTTATCATATGCCATCCAAACCCTGTCCTGAATATAGAACTTTTACTGTGTACAGAAATATTTCTACTAGGCTCTTGCATTAGTGCCAATGGATTAGTTCAAAAGGAATATGTGACCTTAGACAGGATTCCAGAACCCTGGTGTTGTGTGACCAGACTCCGTACATGATGTTAAGGGAGAGTAAAGATATTTCAGAGGGCTATGTGATTGACTATCAAATTGAGTAGACTGCTGTCCAGGGATGACACATAGACTATTATTGAAAACAAAAGTACAGTTTAAGTCTTTCCACCATGGAAACTTAAGAATCTTACTCAAGGGTACAGGAAGGCACATCTTTACACTTTGGACAAAAGCCCTATCCCTCACCCTTGGTGCGGTATCTAAGTTCTTGCTTTCAGTAAAGAGCAGGGAACATTATTATTTCCAAATTTAACTGGAGGAGGAGGCAACAAAAGAATTGATGGTATTGTTGCCGTGATGTTGGTGATGCAGTAGTTTACTAGTTAAACATTCAATTGACATGTTAGAAATCCAGGATTAGTTAACTTCCATCTGTCTCTGACAGAGGAATCAAATGTGTACTCAACATCTATGCCACTGTGCAAAAAAGCATCCAAGTTTTACTTGATCAGGCAAGAAAAAGGACAAGATAAATGTAATGGCTAGAACATGCAGTTGAGAATGAGGGAAGAAATGAGTGAGCAGCTGCTGCTTAAGATAGGGAACATCTATTTTGCCCTTTTCCTTATAAGGAATTCTTTAAAAATACAGAAAACCTACAATGGAGTGCAGAACTTTCTAATCCAGCCCCGCTGTTGCCTGGAGCCTAACAACTTGTCCAGAAAGTTCATATGCATCATCCTTTCATGTTGTGGCACAGTTTCAAAAGGAACCAGTGTATCTACCCTCCCTTCCTCGCATTCCCCAAAAGTCTATTCTGTGGAAGCTCTGAGTATGACTCACCTCAGAAGTGGGGGGAAATTGAGTCTGTACCTCCTACATCCCTGAGAAATGCCATGCTGACTAGACTGTTAGAGTAGACTTAACAGGAGGCACCACCTTCTTGGCCAGTTAGGTTCTAACAGAAATCAGTGGGAGTACGCCTTTTAATAGACATAGATGGGAGTTTCTAGATTCAAATCAGGCTAAGGAAAGCATGTATATTGAAATAAGCCCTATTTACAGTGACATACCTCTCTGTGAATATGCAGAAGCAGAATTTTAGATACTTGATACACTGTGAAGTAATTGAGACTCTTATGGAGATGAGGTGTTTCTAAGATTTGGTGGAAAAGGGTGTTAGAGGATCTCAGAATTAGAAGTAGGCTCTGGCTTGAATTTACATGAAGACCTACTGTCATTATTTTAGTCCTTTCAATCTGTCCATAGCACTTCAAAAATATTCATGGTTTTATTTCAGTGACAGTCTTGTCCAGTAGAGACTTTTATCATAAAATCACAGAATCATAGAATCATTACGGTTGGAAAAGACCTCTAAGATCATCTAGTCCAACTGTCAACCCAACACCTCCATGCCTACTAAACCATGTCCCGAAGTGCCACGTCTACACGTTTTTGGAACTCTTCCAGGGATGGTGACTCCACCACCTCTCTGGGCAGCCTGTTCCAATGCTTGACCACCCTTTCAGTAAAGCAATTTTTCCTAATATCCAATCTAAATTTCCCCTGACAAAACTTGAAGCCATTGCGTCTCATCCTATTGCTAGTTACTTGGGAGAAGAGACGGATACCCACCTTGCTACAACCTCCTTTCAGGTAGTTGTAGAGAGAGATAATGTCTCCCCTCTGCCTCCACTTCTCCAGACTAAACAACCCCAGTTCCCCCAGCCGCTCCTCATAAGACTTGTGCTCCAGACCCTTCACCAGCTTCGTTGCCCTTCTCTGGACACACTCCAGCACCTCAATGTCTCTGTTGTACTGAGGGGCCCAAAACTGAACACAGTATTCGAGGTGCCGAGTACAGGGGCACGATCACTTCCCTAGTCCTGCTGGCCACGCTATTCCTGATACAAGCCAGGATGCTGTTGGCTTTCTTGGCCACCTGGGCACACTGCCAGCTCATGTTCAGCTGGCTGTCAACCAGCACCCCCAGGTCCTTTTCCACTGGGCAGCTTTCCAGCCACTCTTCCCCAAGCCTGCAGCGTTGCATGGGGTTGTTGTGACAGAAGTGCAGGACCTGACACTTGGCCTTGTTGAACCTCATACAGTTGGCCTTGGCCCATCGACCCAGCCTGTCCAGATCCCTCTGCAGAGCCTTCCTACCCTCAAGCAGATTGACACTCCCACCCAACTTGGTGTCATCTGCAAATTTACTGAGGGCACACTCAATCCCCTCATCCAGATCACTGATAAAGATATTAAACAAGACTGGCCCCAAAACTGAGCCCTGGGGAACACCGCTTGTGACGAGCCGCCAACTGGATTTAACTCCGTTCACCACCACTCTCTGGGCTCAGCCACCCAGCCAGTTTTTTACCCAGCAAAGAGTACACCCGCCTAAGCCATGAGCCGCCAGCTTCTCTAGGAGAATGCTGTGGGAGACAGTGTCAAAAGCTTTACTAAAGTCCAGGCAGATAACATCTACAGCCTTTCCCTCATCCACTAGGCGGGTCACCTGGTCATAGAAGGAGATCAGGTTGGTCAAGCAGGACCTGCCTTTCATGAACCCATGCTGGCTGGGCCTGATCCCCTGGTTGGCCTGCACATGCCTGTTGAGCACACTCAAGATGAACTGCTCCACAATTTTCCCTGGTACCGAGGTCAGGCCTGTAGTTCCCCAGATCCTCCTTCCGGCCCTTCTTGTAGATGGGCGTCACACTGGCAAGCCTCCAGTCATCTGGGACCTCCCCTGTTAACCAGGACTGCTGAAAATGACGGAGAGTGGCTTGGCAAGCTCCTCCGCCAGCTCCCTCAGTACTCTCGGGTGGATCCCATCCGTCCCCATAGACTTGTGAGTGTCCAGGTGGCGTAGTAGGTCGTTAACTGCTTCCTCGTGGATCATCACAGAACTATGACAGACTATAGCTAAAACAGTGAAAGAACATAAGGTGGCCAGTCTGACATAGATGAGTTGGCTTTATAAGAACAGTGTAAGTGAAGAGTAGAGCTCATCCAAGACCTCTTTGGTCTCACTGACCTCAGTTACAGCAATAAGAGCTCAGCACACTTGCTGTGTGGTTTCATGTTGCACAACCAACAAAAAGCAACTACCTTGTCCACTTCAGAAAATTTCAGATTATTTGACTTTCCCAGCAGCACCTAAGAGTTGCAACAACAGCTGAGACAAAATCCATTTACCCAGGGAAGCTTTAACTTCTCTGGTCTTGAGGACGTGCCTCTGCTTCCTGCATGTTCCAGTCTCAATGTTATGCTTTATAGCAAGACTGGTAGCTATCCTCATTCACCAGAAAGCCTTGAGTACCATGCACTAAATAAGGCCTGGCTTCACTTGGAAGAACTGTATCGTCATGGACTTTGATTGTATCCATACACATATGCACAAGAGAGATACATCACAACTTCATAAAGCAATTTACATTGCAGTAACAAAACAGGAACAAAAATTAGACTAAAAAACCACTGAACTTTCAATCCTCACGTGGGTCATCAGTGGGTCTGGGTTCTTCAAATGTGTAACACAGCTGTTTAGCACTTGAGCTAACAAAGTAATTTGTAGTAGCAGAAGGCTTTTATCTTCCACTAGGGGGGGAATGGATCCACATACTTTGCTGGTGAGTTTAACAAATCTTTGCTAGCTCATGAAGAAATTATGAGACTTGGGGGTAGTAGGTTAACTGGTGTCCTAAGGCAAAGGTTAAGAAAGTAATAGTCTAAAAATAGAAACATACCCCAAGAATGATGCCTAGTTTCCTTTTATCTGTCTCCGGATTTCTGAGAGCTTTGGGATATGCTCGGGTTAAACTTTTTTCTGCAACTAAGAGGGGGGAAAAAATTGAAAAAGTAGGACTTCAGGAAAAACATCAAGTATTACAATATGCACTGTAAAAGTGTTTGAGTAGGTGAAATTTAGTAACGTATGTGGTGACTGAAAGCAGGGTCATCCGTTCAAAAGTGCTGAGCAGCCTCCACCATAGACATCAGTTCCTGTGCTACATGCAATGGCTCAAAGCCTCCTGGTGCTACCCTTCCTCCATTCACTACAGTCAACAGCAGCTTACCTGACAAACTGTCCCGGTGGTTTCTACCTTAAATTTCTGTGAAGCAAAGGTGACAGGACCTGACATTTAGTAAACAGAAACTTTACAAAATCACTAATGATGCGAAGATCTTTGATTGCCAAAGTTGGGAGCACTTTTGAGTTTGTCTCAGCCAGGCCCTCAGTCCTGTGTTGTGCTGGGGGCCTGCAGCTCCCTAACAGCCTTGGCTATGGATGCGCTTCTCACTGTGTCACCTCGGGCCTCAATTACTGCTCTCAATTTTTATTTTCCCTACCCCTGTTCATTCTTCTACTAATGCCAGTTCTCCTCCGTTTCCCTCCCTCGTGGCAATGAATTTTCATTCACTGTGGGCCTCTCCAGTTCCCACTGAAGTCAACGAGTGCTTTGCCATTGACTTCCGTGGGAGCAAGATCTGGCCTTTCTTATTCTTTCTCTCTCTTCACCCACCCACAGCTGTCGCCTATCTATTCTTATGCTGCTTCTCTAGGTTTTTTTAATTCTCTGTCCAATATTATAAACTTCATATTTTTTTAATATTTCTCTGGCCTCTTTATGCACTGTAATCTGAACCTTTTGCTATTTAACCTCCCTAACGTTTCACACACCCATTCCCTTGTCCCTCTTTCATTTTGTTTCTTTTCCAGCTTTTGGCTTTCCTATTTTAACCTCTCTGACTGAAATAGGAAACAGAAAAATAAACGAAAGTACTAAGAACTTCATACAGTAGCTGGGTGAGGTGGTGGTTTGGATTCATCAAAGGGTATTCGTTTTTCAAATTTTAATAGCCTAGATAGGAATCTTGTTCATTATTCATCTGTGTTAGAATTGTAATGAAATGCTGCAGTGGGGGGAATTAAATTTCTAGACAGATGCTTCATAAATAAAGAAGCATTTCATAAATATCAAATTATGCCACTATCTTAGCATGTGCAGGTTCTCTGTCATTACAGAAATGTGATAATTATCTCTGATTATTCATTATAATTTAAGAATGGATAATGAGTAGAAAATGTATGCATGAAGGAGGGAAATACCTGTAGCACTGAGGTTTTACCTTTTCTCTTTTATATCTGAGTTTTAGGGGAGTTTGCAGTATTAATTCAGCTCTCATTTCAGCAGAGAAAATTAGTATGTGGTTAAGTAGTATCTCTGTTCAACAGTACATTTAACTGTATGTTTCACTAACTGCTGAATAGTACTTTTTCCTTGCAACAGGCTCTTTCTCTTTGAACAGTACTCTGTTCCCACTGGCGCTTTCATAGATATGGTCAACATGAAAACTTATTTTGTTGTTTTTTAAAATATATTTTATGAGCAGAATTAAATAATTATATTTCCCAGTTTTCTTTTGTATTCCAGACAGAAATAATCTGCCTAAATAGGTTCATGACAGGCAACAGCAATATGAAATTCTCACACTCTTTCATGCCTTTTTACCTGAGGGGCCATTAGAGGAATGAGAACTGAGGCAACTGGCCAAGGTACAGCCATTCTGTGAAATTTCTACTGGAAAGGGTTCCAGTCATGGTGGTGGTTGTTGACTGTAGTACTTGTGACAAGTATTTCACAGACTTTCCCTAACATATTTGATAAAGGGAGGTGAACTGCTCATGAGATGCTATTTGGTGAATAATATATTTCTGTCACCACCTACCTAATCTGGATTAGAACTGTGGTCAGATTTAAGAGATATATGGACAAGTAATAAGACCGTGAGTAGTAATGAAAGTTCATTTCAACAGAGGAGAAAGTTTCCAGTGTGATGGATATAATTTGTTAGGATTCTAGGAAGTACGATGCAGGGCCTAAAGGAAAAGTAAAGGAACAAGAGAAGAGCATGGTATAGGGAAAATTTCTCTTTTCATACATGAAGAGGTAACAGAATGTGCTAACATATCTGCAGTAGCTCAGCTGAGCTAGCACAAGTAGCACAGGTGACAAAGTAGAAAGAATAAGAAGAAAGGAAACAGGGGGCACAGGACTTCTGGACTTGGATGTTCCAGAAAATCAGGTTGGAAGAGACTTCAGGAGAGCATCTACTCATGCCCTTTGTAACCAGGAAGCATATGCCATCCTGGAGGTGCTCTAATGGCAGATGAAACATGAAGAAGCCTTGTGATTGCTTGTCTCAGAGCCATGCTGTGATTAGGCACAAGTAATATTTTTAATGGAAGTGAGACATGAACTAAAGAGGGTTGAGAAAAACTGCATTTTAGTTCAGTATTCATTTCCTCAGCAGGTTTTACTATCCCCAAATTATTCTTGACAGACCAGCTCCAAGTATTTACTTCTTTTACACTGATTACATTTTTATTTCATAGCAAAAATTCTTATTCCTTGTCCATATCGTATCTAAAATGTAATGAGATCTTTTACAATTTAATTAGGATTGTTACAGAATAACAGGCTGAAAGTCTTATCATATGCTGTAAGATACCATATAAAATCTGTATGCATACAGTATTTTATTATCACATGATCAGATAGGAAACTTAGGCTATTCATCATTAAACTACTTGGGAATTAAACAGAGAGATCAAGAAATTCTTGTCTGCAAAATGCCATAACAGTTATGTATTACCGAAGTGGTACAATGAGGTCCATTTTGTGAACTGAAGAGAGGTTTCAGTTATGCATCACCCGCATGCAATATTCCTGTTCATATTTGCATATAACTATAGCAGTAGACTCATCCTTATATTGTATTAATGTTAATATTTTGTGTGTGCAGACATGTGGTTAGTTATTGTATAATTCTGAATTGTGTGGTAAAGTCCAGTCAACACTCTTTTCTGGATTTAAATGCAAATCAAGTAGTTCTGGCGTTTAATTTTTATTAATCACAAAGTACTCTAAACTTTCTCAGAGTCTGATCTTTTCATCCTAAGCTTATTTGATCTTCATCCAAGTAACCAGCATGATTCAGTATTCTCCCAGGATATAATATTATAGTTTGAAAAGTGATTGTTAAATGCATTAATAATTTCAATGGGATCATTAATAACATCTCTTGTCAGTGACCTAGCTCGGATAATAACTTTCTTGTGACTTGCATGAAGTAAATTTTTTCGGGGGGGAGGGATATCCTTTTCCAGAGGTTTCTAGATGTCTCTCAGTTGTTTTCCAGTGACTGAAATAGCTTTTAACTGTGGTATGTCTTGAGGTTTATGCATTCATTTCTAAGAAAATGTGATAATTGGTTAACCAACCATTCCTCTGTAGTTGGCCTGATTGCTTAACCTAACAACTCCACCAATATTTGCTGTAAATAACAGTAATTATATGTATTTTTCATGATAATGTCATGTTGTTACACACTAATTTAAGGCAGCAAGTGTCTATTGACACAAGTCATATAAATCTATTAAAATAGTGTGGCAAAGAGATCTCTTCTGGACTGAAAATTAATTTGGCAGAATTTCAGTTTATAAGAACAATGTATCATCATTGTTAGTATTTCCATGTCAGGATAGTCACGTGGTTGCAAGGGCAATTCTCTGGCTGTTGGCATACCATTAAGAACCCCAAAATGCACTGTGACTTGGAGAGAGACATTAATTGTATTTGTCTCCCTGTTTACCCCTGCCAGTTTGATGGAATGCTGTCTTGCAGCATTCATCTTGCAGACCACCATATCCTTCTGCAATGATAGCAAGCTATATCTAGATCTCTTTACATTCTCTATATTGCTCCTGTTTTCCACGTGGAGAATAAAGAAAGTCTGACTACTTGTTGTCCCTGCAAAGAGATTGTCACTGTTGAAGCAAGGGCCATGCTTCTTTCTGCTTCATATACCTTAGTATGATGTGTAGCAATGGAGCCAAGGACCAAGGTGACATCCTTTATCAAAGAAAGTAGGTTAAGAAAAAAAATTCAGTTGTGGAAGCAACAATATAGCCTGCTAAAACAAGGAGACGGAAATCCCTGCCAAACATTGAAGTAACTCATTAGCAACCAGTTCTGTAAGTAGTTGCGTCTGTGCATTGCCTGGTGTGAGAAAGCCAGTTTTCACTGTGATGGGACAATGAGAATGTCCTTAGGTAGATCTGCTTGTAACTATCCTTCACTGAAACATATTCTGGTTACTATTTTCTGCCGTCTCCTTCCATGTGATACATTCAGTGTTGTATAGCTGATAAGCAAGATTTATTATGTATTATCAGCAGCAGACCCACCTTTGACTCTTTTGCACATACATTGAAGGGGCAGAATGGGGTCCATAGTGGTAGACTACAATGTTTACTATGGCTGGTGTTCTTTGGACAGCGAATGAAGCAGCTAAGCTAACGTGAAGCTAATTATATGTGCAGGACCATTCATTTCACTGCATGTTTTTTGTCTTTCTAGACCTAGAGATTTTAATAACATTTTTCAGATGCGTATTGTTATTATTGTACTTTTTGGGGGTTATCCTAAAATTGGAGTTATTATTCTTCAGTCCATTCCCTAGGTCAAGTTAGAGTCACCCATAAGAATCTCCATCTTCAGTCAGCAACCAGTGGGTGTAACTGAGCTGGTTGTAACAGCTGGGGAATGCAGGCATTCATACAATGACTGTGTCATTGTATGCATTGGCATAAGCATCACACTAGGAAATTTGCCTTATTGTGCTTACCCTCTTCCCTTACCTTTCCCAGAAGAAAAAAAAATCCACCATTGGCTAGCTTGGTGGTTGCTTTATTCTTCTGAAACATTCTTGTGAAGCAAGGCCTAAACACAACAGAAGCGTCCCTAAATTGCTACAGGCAGAATTTTACAACAAACTCCAGCTAGGACAATGATTAGTAGAGAGGAAAAGAGGCTATTCAATCTGGCCTTGTGTTATGCAGTCCCTATAGGTGTTGTTGATTAACAAGATACTAAACAAGATACTAATTATGCATTGTAGCTTCAGTTCTGTGAAGTCCTGTGTCCTATAACTTTAATCCTTCTTTGCGTGCAGGCAAACTGGGTAAGTACTTATCTCCTCTCTTCAGATGAGAGGCTGAAAATTAGGTTGTTAGCATTACGGAATCATAGAAATTAAAGATGGGAAAATTTTATTAGCTCATCTACAGTAGTTCATCATCTTGCCAATACAAGCATTTTACTATAGAACAATGACTCCTTGCTCAAAGCCGCAGAGAGAATCAGTGTCAGAGCCAGGATTAAAACTCAAGGAGTTTCTGGCTCCCTGTCCTCTACTCAGATGGCAAGAGCATACTGCAGAAAAGCTAGATTGTCCAAACATTAACAAAAAACAGCAGGGATGATTTGATTAATTCAGATTCATTGCTAAAAGGCCTGTAGTGGTTTTGATTAGCCCTTGGGCCCTCATCAGGCTTAGAGGGGTGTGTGTGGTAAATTTCCTTTTCCCAGTATATTACCTAGAAGATCTTGAAGTGATATGTGTTCTTGAGAAATGTGCAATCAAAACACTACTTCAAGCAAATCCCTATGAATATCTGGATCAGCATCTTTATGATAAATAGGTCAGACTTAATCCTGTAAGCTCTTGAAGGCAGGGGCTATATTTTCAATATGTCCATACAGTGCCTTACTGGACACCCTAAACAGTACTGTGATATAAATTAATAATAATTAATATTCATTTATTGGACATGAGAGCTGAAGTTAGAAGTTATTTCTGAGGTGTAGCTTCACTTGTTCATAAGCAGTCGCACCATGATAGTTCTATACGCTTAGTTCACAGGGCTATTTGTATCAGGTGTTCTGTACGCCATATATATTTGCAAGGATGAGTATTACATGGGATGTGGTTATTATTGTTATTATTATTGCATAGCACTCAGTATATATATTTCTATAGATGCTCATGTAGCGTCTATAGAAAGAACACTTAAAAAGTCAATATTTACTGCACAGCTCAGTTTCAACACCAAAATTTTCATACACAGGTTTTTACAATAAAAGTATTATTATTGCCCGGTATTATTGCCCTGGAAACACTGCCCGGTATTAAAGTTTTCAGATGTGTCTCATCACAAAATCTTGTTTTCAGTAGCTAACCTTTAACTATTTAAGGAAACTTTTCAGTGATATGTTTCTACCTCAGACAGGATTTTTTGAGCAAATTTTACTCTGAATAGTCCAGTTATTTCTAAGAAATCAAGATAAAAAATTGCAACTATTTTAGTGAGAACATTTGAACCCTTGTGTTTTGGAGCAGGGATATAAAATTTGTCAAAAGGTGAACTTTATGTTGGATGTCTGTTTTCTTCCCGTTTTGAACAACAATTTCAGAATGTTATGAGTTATTCTGGAAGCAGTTTTTCTTCACTTAACTTCTTCCCACTTAAAAATGAAGCTTTCCACTGATCTGATTCTGTTTACTCTTGAACATCAAGGTTTTTACCTCTTCAGTGCTCTTTTGGTCCTTCCCCAGTTGTCAGATGACTTTTCAGACACTAACAAATGACACTCAGTGTTGAGTTTTACATTGCATTTTAGCAGGAATCTGAGAATGAGTGGTTACACGCTGTGGCAATGCAGAAGATAATGAGAATTAGCTCTCTGCGTGTAGCTAAGGTTGCGCTTTCACAATCACTTGAAGATGATCTAAGTAGATGCTTCTGCCAAAAGTGGTGACCTCACCTATCCCCAGACAATGGTGGCATATTCCTGCTTCTTGAATTTTAGAGAACTAATACAGATAAAGACTACTAACTTTTTGGCTGAATTAGTTTGCTGACACTGTTGCTATGCAGATGCTAGCACAGGAGTGGGAGTAAGACTTCTTGCCTATGGCAGGGACAGGGAATGTTAGCTCATATCAGCAGCTGAAATTATCTTTAACTAATAATTACTAGCAGTCATGTCCTCCTCACCTTTCCGTTGACTATATATAATCTTTGAATTCAGTCAACAGTCCAGTAGTATAGAGATTAGTTGATAAGACATGGCTGGTAAACATCAACAACTTTTGAATATGCCACTAGCAAACCTTATCTGCTACCTGAAAATTATTAGGGATAGTCATAGGGATTTTGTTGTATGCCTGTATTTCCTTTATTGAATTACAGACCACCTGATTTGCACGTATAATTTGGCCATAAAGGATGGAATTCATTTTACATATCTTTAGATGTCTGTAATGTAAACGTTGAAAACTGAGCTGACCACCTAGGCTCCCTTTAATCACCAGTGTAATGTTATTGGGACTTATAGATTGAGACCTGCTTCAATAATCTATCTTTAGAAGGATTAATCATGCTCTAGAAATGCTTACCTTGCTCTATTGAGTAAATAAAAAAATAATCCTCTGCAGATGAGTAGTCACATGGCAACATATACACTGTTATATGAGATGAAGCCAATCAAAAAGCCTAACCATCTAACCTGGTAAACTCAAGGACTGGTTAGGCAAGGAGATTTGGTCAGAGAGAGGCTGGAATTGGTTAGCAAATTTGTGATGCAGCTGGGAATAAATGGGGCTGAAGGCAAAAACAACTGGTACAAACAATCAACTACCAGCTCCTTTCCTCTTCTAAATGATAATGGTCTGTGCCATGCAGCAAGATATATCAGCCTTACTCATGACTCATGTGAGTATCAAAATAGTACAACTTGATGGATGTTGCCAATTTCATATTTTGCTGTTTTAAAAACATAAGCATTTATTCAAAGTCAAGCACTCAAAAGTGAGAATTGCCATTAAGTTCATCCCTAAAGCATCATCATCCATGCTACACTCTCCATGAGACTGAGATCTCAGGTGGGAGTTTACAATATCCCTATTCAAGACCAGCATATTCCCCTGAATGTAAAGGTTGTACATGTCTATGCAAAAAACCAAAACCAGATATGCCTGAAGAACGAAATCGGTAACCTCTCCCTACATTCCAAGAGGAGGAAAAAACAAACAAGTAAGAAGATATGTCAGTCAAGCATGCTGTTGTACTGCTACATGCAAATAACTTGAAAGTATTTAAACAAGTAGAAAATAAATACTTTTAAGAAAAGCAAAACTTTAGAAAAAATAATACTTGCAAAATGTAAATGTTTCTAAAAGCTTTATAAGTATTTTTGTTTGGTTTTAAACTAAATCTGACATCTAACTGTGTACAGTAATATTGTCATGCTTTGTTTGGTGTTATGTATTATGTATTATGGACCAACTGAATCAGAGAGCTATCTACATAATAAAAATTAGACAAGCCTTAAGTATTTGTTGAACTGAGGCCAAAGCAGTCATGTTAACATACAGTTCAATTAAATTATGTTTTAAATATAAAAAGTAGAGATATATTAAATGCAGTTGAGTAGTATGTAAGAAATAAACAGCTAACTTTCCAGCTGGGCATTTACAACCTTTGGCATGTAACTAACAGTAACTTCAGTGAGATTTAAGTGTGTTAGGTTAAGCACTATGCATAGGAGCATGAGGCATGAGAACAACTTCAGCGTATGAGAGCAGGGGATGGTCCCAATGGAAAGCACATCTGTAAGTTTCATATACTGTGATTTCCCTGGCTCCAGTTGCAGATCATGCCATTGTTTCTAAATAGCTCTGAGATTCCTCCCTGTGTCAGTGCAAAGCATTGTTAAGTTAAAACTACTTCTGTGCTGCTCAGTTTTTTAGTTTTCTTGGCATACTCTGCTGAGGAAGAGGAACGCTTAGGGCTAAAAATGAATAACTTTAATTAGAGTAGGGCCTTCTATTACTGGGCCAAATTCTGAGTCCTTCAGCTGAGCAGAACTCCCACTAATTTGAGAACTTTTGTTCAGTTGACTGCATAACTGGAATCATTGTCCCATGTTAACCTCTGGTAGCTTAGTTAGTCTCATTGCAAGATACACAGGGAAAGCCATCTTAATCCTGAGGAGCTGAGTCTAAAAATGGGTCACTAACAGCCCTCTTCTAAAAGAGCTTTTATGTCCTAGCTTCAGCTTGATTTAATATTTTAAACTGCTGGTGATGCAGAGTACCTCTTTTATAGTAGCTGAGGGTTTGTTTTTGAGTTACTACTGCTGCATTCTGGGAGACCAAGAGTAAAATTCTTGATTGTTTTTCAGTAAAAACAAAATCTAGTTGGAAATGACTTGCATATTCTTCAAGATGATTGCTTTTGCTAATCCAGCTAACTACCTCAAATTCTCCGTAATTTCGGATGAGCAAGCCACTGGGAAATTTTTTGTGCTGCACTCGAGGATGGTTGCATTTCACTGATGGATAAAGCAGGAGTTTCTCCCTCCACTTCTGTTTATGACAGTCAGGAAACAATATGATCTGGAATACTTCTGGAAGAAAGGAATAGTGCTGTAAGAAATATGGCTTTAAAGACTATTTTCTAAGGCTTCTAATCTGGCTGCATGCATTGTTACTCTGTTCTCAAAGCAAAAGTACCTTATGGGAGAACTATTATTAGCATTTTTATTGCTTAAGGAACTTATTATTAAAAGAATGTAAAGGAGAAAAACAGCCAGCTCCTTGTCAAATGTCAGCTTTTCTGACAGTAAGGGTAAGAATTTCAGAAGTCCTCAGATTTACTTTACACTACGTCTTTTCAAGTCAGCAGGAAAAATTGTATCAACTTTGATGGCATTTAGACCAGAATGAAAGAAAATAATTAGAAATTTCAAAGAAATAGAAAATTTCAACTTGCATTGTTAGCTGTTGGTCTCATATACTGACAATTATGGGAATTTTTCCATTCTGTTTTTCATTGCATTGTGACTGAGGTTATCACAATTTTATTCTAAATCTTATCTTAATAACCTTAGTGTTAAGCCCCTTTTGATGGATTTAGGAAAAATGGTTTAAGACATTTCTTTTTCATTCAATGACTTAAAGTGGTGAATAATTTCACCATAACACTTGTAAGTTATTTTTTATTATCTTGATAATCCAAAAGATGTACATTATTTTTATTCTCAATTTGCCAAGCTTCAATTTCTAGCTATTAGTTCTTGATATTTACTTTTTTTAATTAAAAAATTAAAAAAAACACTACCGAAAGTCTTCTCATTTAATCACTAATAAACTATTATCAGGTCACCTAGTTAGTTTCTCTTGCATAAATTAACTAGTCTGAGCTTTTCTGTTCTGGCATTCTAAGACTGATTTTCCACACCATGATTCATTCTTATTTTGCTTTCCTGAGCCCTACATGATTTTTTAATATCTTTTTTTAAGTGTGGGCATCAGAATTACACACACTATTCCAGTAATGGCCTCACTGGTGAGAGTCAAATGTAAAAATCGCTACAAAATGCATTATTCAAATACTATTGCGATAGGGGCCAGATAGTACCTAGCTATCCTGATAGATATAAAAGCTGTAATAACATTCCATTCCAACCTTTTCTTTGGTTTTGGTTCCTGTGGTTCTATGCACTCACCATGTTCATTTTACTTTGAGTTTTGGTTGTTCCAAAACTGTAAAGTGAAACTCCACAGCCCACATCTCAGCCCACAGTTCTTCCCCTTCTGCCCTCTCAATTTTGTGTTGAAACTATGCAAAAATGTGCATTTTTGTTATTTTTATTTAAACACAAAAATAGTTTGGCACAACTGTGCTGAAAACTGGGTCATGGCTCGTTCAGAATATTTGCAGCCCTTTCAAGGAACATCGGTTGTACTTAGGGCTTGTAATGAATTCTGAATTTAACAGAGTTTCAGGTGGCAAGTGTGACTGTTGTCCTATGTTAAACGACTATGCTTTTTAATGTTTCAGAATATGCTACTGTAAGTTAATTCCTGTTTGTTTTCTTCCAGACAGTTACTGATTGAAGCTAAAAGTTAAAATATTTTTGTATTCAGAAGGTAAGTGGCAGATTGAAAGTAGTTCATTTAAATTAAGTTTACTGAATGCGAAAATGACTCCATAGGGAATTAAACTGAGGTCTGTTTTTCAATAACATTTGTGATTGTGATTTCCTCAAAACACTGCTTTATACAAATTGGGTTCAGCATGGTCAGGCTGAAGACCCACAACAAAGTGACATTAGTTTAACAAGAAATCATGCATCAGCAGAGCAACAGTTACAGCATGGGAGGATGTTTTCTTCTCAAAGCAAATATAAGGTCATCCAACATGAATGTTCGGGCACATGGTTGAATTATAGAAGCTTTGTTCAGTCTTGGTAGCTGAAATTGTGTATCCTCTCAGCCAGTCAGTCATATGTTAATAAAACCTAGTTTAAGTCTCAAGGAAAAAGGTTATATTGCCTTGCATATGAAGGAGGCTAAGAAGACAAATATAAAATGTCACAGAATTTCAACTGGTGCATGGTAACTTGATTGTTATATGCCTGTAATGTAGATTGCTCTTAAAAAGTACCATTCTCGTGGTATCTGTTTAGTAGTATGAAACTTTTAGTAAATGAACCCCAAGTCTTATAGGGAATTTAACAAAGACTGCAAACCTTTTGGTGTAATAGGTTGGATTTCCAGCAAATATGGGGCAATTTATTCTTTGGAGGGGAACTGTATAAAGCCTGCCTGTTTCAGCTAATTCTTGCTTTTGATCTGACGCAAACCTATAGGCTTAAAAGAAAAGGCAAAAACTTTTCTTTGGCAATTGTTCAGTCTAGCTCTGAAACCTGAATGAGACTGGACTTCATAGGAAGAGTAGGTTCCATACTTTATCTCTAAACGTGAATGGGAGAATGATGACAGCTTTGTACTTTCATCATCTTCACTCCGAGCATGGATGACAGAAGGACAGCTAAAATAAAGCTGTCAGTTCAGTTATGTTATTTTTATAAATAGACGGCAGTATGTTTACAATAATTCAGTTTCTTTAAGTAGTAAGGAAATCAAACCTTAGAAATGTACTTTGAGATGATAGTAATCACCACAATTTCAAAGTAACACTGAGGGATTTAAAAAAGTGAATCCCATGTTTATCAGTTAGTTTTATTAACCCTCTTTGCTATGTCTTGAAATTAAAATACAAATTTCAAGCCAAGAAGTATGGAGCTATTATTCAGATCCTCACGCATAGCTATTGCAAAGAAGCACAGAATCACAGGTTACAGTATTTTATGAAGAGCAATGAAGCTCACATCAAGAAACATGGAATTACTTAAAACTCAGCAAGTTGTGAAATTCATTGAAAATTCAAGACCTGTTCCAGCTCTCTGAAATGTTTGGGAAACCTTAAAATAACTCATGATCTGAATTTTTGGAACGCATGAATCAATACCTGCATGAACTTTGGGGATCAGTCACCACATGATTCTGCTATGATGAAGTCACTAATGTGCTCCTGTGAAATCCAGTGGAGGGGCTGACAGTGCCAGGGTATCTAGTGGAACCAAGTCAGCTGTTATTGACTTCCTTAAAAATAATGTAGAACATGAAGCCAAGGCCCTGTGTAAATTTTTTTTGTTACATTATTGGCAGCATGGAAAAACTACAAGTCACCTGATGTAGCAATACTTATGAAAACCCTTGTGTAGATGCCCTCATGTCAGCAAAAAGGTATGTTTGTTCACGTAAATACACCTCAGAATGCAATATATCTCATAGACAAACTAATGAAGTATGGAATATTTGCAGGGATGCGGGAATTACTCATAATATTTGCTAGAATGATTCAAAGGCTCGTCAAACCTAAGTGCAAATCCTGAATATTTTTCAACTCATGATAGCAAACATAAAAAAGCTTTGAGTGTTCCAGAAAGTAGTCACTCTTCACTTTAGCAACCATAAGACATAGGCAGAGCTAAATAAAACATGTGCACATGTTTCTCTGTTTCTCTTTCCTCACAGCTTCAACTCAAACTGATGCAAGTCATAATCTTCTTGGGTATCAGAGAAAAATCTCCTTCAACTCACTTCTGTAGCTAATTTTCTGCTTTTAGTTCCTTCTTGATCTCATCTCTTAACCCGTTATTACTTCTTAAGTGTCCTTTTTGTTGAATCTCATCACTTTCATCAAATGATCACATATTCTCCATTAGAGATTCATTGCTAGTTATCAACCCACTTTGCTGCATTTGTGTTTTGGCTGCTATCTTCAGTATATTCAAACATCAGTCACTGTGCTCACCTGCTCACTCGATCCAGACCTGCATATGTGACACAGGTTAGCCCACTAATCATATGACTCCCAGCAAGTGTCTCCAAAAGAACTATCTGAAGTCTGGGAACATGGATCACAAAGTTAATCAGGTAAAGGGAGGCATGCATTCTATTATTAACATTTAATGCAGAGATCTGGTTTATTCGTCATATAATCTTCCACTCCATGAGAAGGTTTTGCCAGCTCTAGCTTAACTGGCAAACCCTACCCAGCACAGATGAATGCCAAATTTTGTGCTAACCCTTGTAAACCAAAACCATCATGTTTCATGTAGCTCTCTTCATATCTGCTGTAATACCTAAACAAAATGGGGTGAATTGAGGACAGGGTTGCAGCCCAAACTCTGAATTTCCTAGCTTTTGTGGGCTTAAGTCATACCCTTAATGTTATTTGAAAGTATTTTTTTGTGGTTTAATATATACTATAACTTGTTCTTTTGTGACAACTGGATTTATACTGGCTTCATCCCTAATACCACTGGAAACTGGAAGCAGGTCATAGTGTGAGCCTGTCTTCCAAATATTTTAAACAGAAAGTCACCATTCTGCACTCATTGCTCTTGTTCTCCAATAAAAGTTCAGTGTTCCATATTAATTAGAATGATAGTTCTTATGCCAATGCCACATCCAACTTGTAGGCTATTTGTCCTCCTGAATGTTAAAGGTGAACAAATGAACAAAAATCTCTTTGTTCTCCTTTCTTTTTCTCCTTTCTTTTTTATTCATATGAAATGACCTGGTTTTAATGAAAAAAGGGTGGGTTTTTTGCACTAGAAATTCTTTTCTTTTCCTTTAATTTGATTTTCCTTGGCTGATTCGATAGTTGCTCTATTCTATGTTTGAACGTTTTAATGGTACAGGCTGTGCTCACGTTGACAAAAGTCTGCCTATAAGTACCGTCTAATATGTCTTCATATTAAAACTACAGGCCTTAGTTGTCTGAGTAACATTACATCACATAGCAAAATAAGTTCATGTTTACATGTGAATGGTGACATAAATCCTGTGTGGAAGTCCTGCTCCTAATAACTGCTCAGGTCACAGACCTGAACTGTATTGCTGGAAGTCAAATCACTTCCAGCAGAATGCTTTTCCTCCATGTATGTACATGAGTTTTTTAATTTTGAAAAAAAATTCCTCTTCTTGCCACACCAAAATATGTACCAAACCCATACACTTCTTCCTTGAGGGGGAAGATGCTGGATCTTCTCCTGTATGGATAGAACCCAGTTTCATGAGAACCAAAGGAATGGAGACATCTGTGGGAGAAAATGAGTGAGGGGAACAGAGGAAGGACAATTGGAGAAGAAAGAGAAGATCTTGAAGAGTCCATGGGTACTACTTGTGTCCCGATACAAGCAGAGAATTGGAGGTTCCAAACCCAAGCTTCACCCCACCACTACGCCATACACTTTTTTCCTCTACGAAGTGATTTTTTGGGCACTTCAATGCAACGTGAGTGAGGGCTGCCACTGAAACAGCAGCCTCTCCCTTCCCAGCCTTCTGACTGTATTTTTCTGTCCTGCCACTTCTCCTTTAGAGGCATTAGGGAGAGACCATTCATTCAGTAAGTCAGCTCAGTGAGCAGATCTGGCTGCAGATGGACCCTTTTTTGCTACCTTTTTTGCTATCTTTTTCCATGCCGACTTGCATATGAGTTGGACTAAAAAAGTGTGGAACTTCACCCTCCATTGCACCGATAGAGCTATACGGGTGGCCTTTTTTTGTTTGTTTCAATGGTCTGTTTACAGTGCAGCACCATAAGCAGTTGAGATAAGAACAAGGCGGGTGTGGACAGGAACGTTGTAATTTTACTTTACCACTGAATGAACTGTAACATTCGCATACCTACAGCATTCATTCATACAACATGCATATAGCTACAGAGAGAAGCTGGATAAAAGGAAGTATTCCAGAGACAGAGAGATCACAAAAAATCTTGAACAGCTAATCTGCTCTCTGTCTGACCAAAAAACTTTGCTAAAGTGACTTTTGTAACTCGAAAGCTTTTGTTGTATATCCAGAAAGTCAATAAACTGACTTATTTTTGGAAAGGCAACTGTTACTGGCAAATTACTTGGTTCCTTATCTTTTCATAAAGGTGTAAGTCAGCATTTCAAAGCAGATTGAGACAAGAGATTTTAGGAGCTGTGGTTTTCAGACTTGTTCTCAAAAGATCTGGAAGACCTTACCCCTGTGCCAGCCACTGGCTAAAAGGGATTGCTCAGAACACTGTGTAAGGGCTATATTTGCAGGAGAAATCCCTTTTACACAGATTTGGGTCTCAGCTCAATACTGTCTAATTTAATTAAGAAGCGCTTAAGAAAGCTTCATTTTTGCAGCTGTCTTAAATTTTTTTTCTCCATTAAAATAAACCAGTATAAATCCCCTCTTTCTTTGTTGATGTAGCTTTCACTTTGCAGAACATCTGTAATAAGGGGGAGAAACAACTCCTTTTTGCTCTTGAAAGTCAGAGTTGTGAAATATGGTAACAGGCATTTGGCAGATTAAGTGTTAATTTTTTGTCATCTTATTGGACACTAGTTTTTCTCACCTGTTCTGAGGTCCACGTACTTATCCCTTTTATCGCTTCCTTGTACTCTTCTGACAATGCTAAGAAGTCAAGCTGTTTTGTTTCATATGGGGGAATTCCAAATGCATATGAAGCTGTCATAGTGAACCACACTTTACCAGACCTATTTCTTGTATCTTTCTTCCTTTTTGGTGTCTAGCAGAAGTGTGCATGGGGCTCTGGCAACCCCAGACTGAGAAAATAGCTTCCTAGTAACATTGGTGCAAGCTACATTAAACTTAAGTGTTTCATCCATATGGTTTTGCTGAAGACTGAATTTGCCAAAAATAAGGTCACATCCCAGTAAAGGGGACATCTACCCAGATTCCCAAAGTTGGAAGACCTCACCAAAATGACAGTGGTGATATTGTGGCACATGAATAGTAGTAAATGTCTTGCTGCTTCTCCAGGAGATCGATCATTATTATTGCCAAAGGTATTAAAATATATATACATGTATCGCTTCCATTCTTTTGGGCTGAACTGTAAGTAGCAAAAGGAGTTTATGTTTGCTACCTCAGAATACAATATGGAGGAATGTGTGTATGTATGTACACACATACAACCACACATAAATGCACACAAACACAGAGGTTAGTTTTCATTTACTTTAAAATGCGTAAGTGTATTTGTAAGATGGAAACTAAGAAAATCCATAGTAAGACTGAATGAAGTCCCAGTACCTCCTAAGACTTGAGAACAGAAAAGAGTTTTCCAAGCTTTCATGTATGGAAGTACCAGATAAGTCAATGGGTGTTCTCTGTGCTAGGAGCTTCCAGGGCTACTTTCTCTATGTCAACAGCATTGCCTTATAACTTGTTTTTAAAGGTGGCCCAGTATCCACAGCCACCACTGATTTAACTGGAGCTTTGGGTGCTCAGTACCCCTGAAACTGGGCTTATGGCTTCCATGATACTTCAGGAAAGGCAGTCACACAAAAACACTTCAGGGAAATTAACATCTGGCATTTGGGTTAATGTAAGATTTGCTCAAGGTGACAATTCCTGGTAAAAAATTACACTGGAGAGGAAAAACAAAAAAAGAAAGAAAACCTGACTTACTCATAGTGTAATAACACTGTGCTTTTAAAATGCTTTTAACCACAAACTGTTTGGAGCAACGAACTGCAATCTATTAAGTTTCAGCTCACAGGGATTTTACTTTTTCCTCAACCCTTTCTTGTACGTTATATAAGTATTTTTAGGAAATTCATAGTTCTTAATGAATTTAAAAGAAATATCTAGCTTTATGAGGAGAAACCAACTAATATCCATAGCTTCTAAAGGTAGACTTTGGAAGCTAAGGAGATTTTTCACTATTGATTGGCGGATATGTTCTATAGTAAATTATTTTTCTTTGTCCTTCTGGGAATTATTTCATTTTAACTTCAGGAGCAAATCCAGCCTGATTTATACAGGTGTCATTATACAGAATACTGGAACTTTTATCACGTTTCTTGCTTTGGGATGAGTAAAGTAAGCAAAAGTTGCCTTAAAGAGTGTATCTATCCAGAGCAAGAATTTTTTCAATATCTAGCTTATATGGGAGAGATTTTTACATATAAAATATATTTATCCTTCTTGAATTAAGTCATATAGGCAATATTTTAATGTTATACTGGTATTTATAACCACAGTAATTTTTTCTTTATCCACGTAGACCTTTCAGGAGTTTCAGTGAGAACGGAAACTTGTTCATCTCAATGGTGATGGAGCTAATACATTTTTGCAAATTAATAAAAAAAGCCAATGAAATTCTTATTGGAATAACATCCCCGCATATTTTTCCATCTCAGTTTTAGGATGTTGGATTGGATCATCTGTTTGGGAAGTCAAGAAGCAATGAAATCTAATGACCAAATGCTACTTTTCATGGATTTATTGGGGCAGCCCATTACCTGCTATTCTGCTTTTGTAGATTTATTAAATATTTTATGGAGAAGGCTTATTTCACATTGTATCAGACTATGTTAGGATAGCAGTTCTTGTACCTAGGAATAGAAGTATGCTTAATGGCTAGAAGTGTTCTATAATGCTTCTTGGAAGCTGATTAAAAACAGTGTTTGCTTTGGGACTGTGATGATTTTAAGCCTTATTAAAGGATTCACCTAGTATTCTTCCTCTCCCCATCATTCCTTTTTTGGTTATTCAGGATATAAACAGCTTAATCATTCACAAGATGAAATTTATGAACCAAATTTTAGCATGGTTGCTTTGATTGGTGCCAGAAGAGGTGGGGATGTGAGGGTGAGGATTTGGCCTTTCCTCACATGGAGGAAATAGTGGCCTTCAGGTAACAAGTCTGCGACGACAGGAACAGAGGAAGAGAAAGAAGCTGCTTGGTGAACCAAGTGTCAATCATATAGTACCTGGGAGAAGAGGCAGGAGGAACAGGAGACAGATCTAGCTTGGGAACCACTTCTGATTTTGATACCTAATTCAGAACAAAACTGTCTTCAGCTTGGGTCTGGTAGCTAACCGATGGAAGATTTAAAAGAAAATGTAAGTAGTGGAAAAGCAATACTTGGAAGCATCTCTGTCTACTTGTTTTGCCAGAAGAATACCGTTAGACTTGGTTTCTATTTCAGGCAAACATTGATAGGATATCATTTGCGATGATGGGCATTGTGCCGAGTGTATAATTTAGGGGTGTGCAAGAATCTGTCTCTTTTAAGGCTGACTGCAAATATTGTTTTATAAACTGGATAATTGAGCAATAATCATCAGTATCACATAAATGGAAGGCTAGCTCTTCTCCTACTTCAAGAGGCTGAAACAGCGTTAGCCTGATACAGAATGGTCAAATGTCATCTGTACTATGCATTCCACTTGAAAACGAACAAAGTATATTCTTGAGTTTTAGAAATAAATTAGTAATTCAGTCCTCACACAAAACTCTCTTGATTTCAATGGAAATGCTCTGCATAACAGAGTGGGTGGATCTTAAGCCTTCAGCTTTCCCATCTGCTTTTCTAGGGATAAATTCAGACAGCGGTATGTATGTCTGATAAAGAGTCTATGAACAATCAGGAATGAACACCTTCCGCGGCATTCTAAACTCTCCAGATTAAAGCTGATGCATATTTTGCTGGAAAAAAATGCAAGTGTATATTAAAATAAACTATTAATACTACTGTAATTTAGTATATTAATAATTTTACTAAAATTCTTCTAGTAACGAAGTTATTCTAGACGACATTGTCCTGTAGTTCATGGAGCTTGTAATATTGAAGAATGAGGCCAAAAAACATACTTTGGAATACTTTGGAAGCATAGCATGTGCAGAGCATCATACTAATGCTGTAAAGCTTATCAAATATCTCTGAGATTTCCAGGAACTATCTTCCTGTGTAAAAAAGGTGGTAAAGGAACATTTTCTGCTGGTACTAAGGTTACTGGGGAAAGAGGAAAGTTCATAGGCTCAGGGAGGCTGTCAGGGTGGTTAACCTCAGTTGCCAAGGGTGATTCATAGTGTTTTTTCTCTGAGAAATAACCCATACTGATTTGCTTAGATTAAAGAAGTCTGGCAGATCATGTTGTTAAAACAGTCTGTACCAACCCTTATGGATGAAAAGTTGACATCGTATATTCCAGAATAGGACAAGGGTCTGTATGAGACAGAGAGACAGGTGAAAAGTTCTGAACTAATTTAATCAGGCTCTCCAATACTTCTATATGCGTTCCTCATGTAGAAGATGATTGCCTGCCCAATAAACTAGATCTGCATAGAAGTTCTCATTGCCTTATGAATTGTTTTCTCTTAAGCTTTTATTGTTCTAAGTAGGTGATAACTAGCACTGTTACAGATGACTCTGCACTTATTAGTCCTAACATTGTCCCAGTGAGAACACGGATCCTTGAAGTCAGACTTGCAGATACTGTCCCAAAGACCCACAGCCTCAATCTCCTCCTGGATGGCGGGAAAATAAAGGGCTCCTTCCCAAAAATTGTGTCATTTCAAGGTTTTAAGACTTAAATAGGACCACTGAAAGAGGCACAATGGATTAGAGGTGCATTAAGCTCAGAAACTGTAACAGAGATGCTCTGGGACACACCAATCCATGAGGATTTTGTGAAGAGGAAAGATAAAAGAAAGGTTAGGTGGATCTTCAGTATGCTGAATGTGCCTCACAGTTTTTATAGAATAATATAACTGAACTGTGCTTAGCTCAATTTAAAATTTTACTTTGTGGTTGACCTTTTCCAGATTAATGACACAGTTTCAATGGTAGGACACAGGAGACGTGCCAGTTACAGTCATTAAATAAAAACATTAAGAGAAACTATATATATTGTTGCCTAGCAGAGAACCAAAACATTTTTTCCTGAAAGCCACATGAACTTATTTTCCAGGTCTTAAAAATGGCTGTGCATTGGACATCAATAGAAAGGAACTGGAAGGGAGAGGTGATTTGTAGTAGTTGTGCTTTGGATGGTGATGATAATTATTATTATATCCCCAAATACTTTTTATATGCAAATAAATATTGGGTTTGAAAAATAGTGCCAGAGCATTAAGGTCACACTCTAGCTAGATATTTTAAGATGTGCTTCACTTTACTGACTTTAATTACTGTCTGTTTAAGATCTTTCTACCAATTTCCAGATGTTATCTCAAATCTGATACAGATAAATGAAGACTCTTAATCTTTTTCCTGTTAATCCCTTTTACCTTTCTTCCAATCAGTATGAATAATGCTCCTGTTTACTCAGTCCCAGAACCCAGGCATAACCTTTGGGTTGGGCTTTATTCCACATCTTCACATCCAGGCTCTGCAAGTGTCTTTGCCATCTGAGACCTTCATTCTGGGCTGGGATGAATCTGCCTCTGAACATGCCTGTCTGTGTACTCTAACTATATATCGACAACAAAAGCAAGTAGTTTGGATTACATATATTTTTAGCAGGCCATAGTTGGATAAAGTGAATCGCCATATGAGATGATGAGGGCCTGGATCAAGGATTTAGCAACATGGAAGAACAGAAAAGGTGGAATATGAAAGATGATCTGGAGAAGGAACTTTTAGGCATAGCATCATTTTGAGATGTCTAGGCAAAAAGGTTGTTTTCATTCTGTCTGGAGTTAATAAGAACTTCTTCTTTCCTTTTTTTTCTGAAGAAAGGCAGATCCATGATTTTTGTTCTCTTCAGAACAGAATTAAGATACATGTGTTGGAGGAATATTACTGAAAAGAAGTCACCCAAAGTATAAGCGTTCAAACAACAACGAGCTTTGAAGATGGCAATGAAAACCTCAGTGTTTGCGCTAGACAAGGAATGGGTGCAGTAAATAAAACCTCAGTTAGAGGATCCTGTTAACTTCTGCTAGTAGAGGTAATGGGCTGAATGTGACAGTTCATATTCTCTGCAGTGCCTGAAGGCTTGGAGCTGCAAGAGTAGGCTACCATGTGTGAAGATTATGCTGTGTTCATGGCCTAGTATGTAGACTTATTTTCCTATGATTTGGAGAAATGCTTTTGAAGCACTCAATTTTCTAAAGCACCAGGGCAATTCCTTCCTTTTGCTGACACTGGAAGCTAATAATCTGTCAATGCAAATGTTTCATTTTCAAAACACGAAGTCATTTGTGATATGAACTGTGTGGATTTTTGTTTGTTTCATCTCTATGACATACAAAGCCTGAAACTGCGTGTGATAGAGAGCGGGGGAGAAAGGCATCTAATTTGCTCATGGTTTGCATTTTAAATGTTCTCTTATATTTCTGTGTGAAAAGGGCAGGGCTTTTAATAATGACTTTCTTCCTTTTTTTTTTTTTTGTAAATGATCAAAATAGAAACTTAATTTTAAGCAGGAAGTAATCAGTTGAGTTATCCTCTCATTTCTTTGAAACTTGATTCCAAGATCAACTATCCTTTCCTGAAGATATTCAGGTAGCTTCCTTCTTTTCTTTTTATTTTAATTTTGGGTGACTGCTCTGTCTTCTCAAAAAAACTGATGGTAAGCATACTAGCAATATTGGCATGCCTACCATACTGAATTGCTGTATCCCTTATGGAGGTATCTCTAGAATGTCTCTGTACAAGGAATATATCTAGTTTGCATTCATACTACAAATATATTTAGTGTAGGTCCATGTGTCTTGAGACTGGGTGTTGTGATTCCTTCTCAAGTGGAACCTTTTCTGCTCTAAAATCACTCCATCAATACAAGTAGAGGTGGTTCTAGGCTGATAGAGCCAGAGACTTCAATTTCTTCTACACTAGGGCTATGCGTATGAGTTATTGATTTGCATTTGCAGATTATTTTTTGTTTTGCTTATATGGACTCCAATTACAATTAAAATGGATTTTTATTTATTTGAAAAAGGGTTATGAATGTTAATAGGATATGTAGATTACCTGAATGAATATAATTACTTCAGGCAGACAAGGCACATAAATGTATTCCATGTTTCCAGATATTTTTCTATTTCTCTGGCAATTTGAAATACAAAGTTCTCATCTGCCTCTTTCAAACTTACTGGCCTCCACCACACTGTGATAAAAAAAACAACAAAAACTGCATGAAGTCTAATTTTTTTTTCCTTTTCAAATGAATATTCAAACAAGCTGTGTTATCCAGATATCCAAAATCTCTGTGTGGTATTGACTGCAAAGGTTAACCCAATTTCAGAAAGACTGCAGTTAATAGATTTCATGGGCATTACTTAAGTAAAATTACCACCTAAGTGAAATGGGAAAACATCACATGAAAACCAAACAAAACTGTCTTGTAAAAAGACATCTTAAGCCCAAATGAAACAAGAATATCATTGAGTCCAGTTAAAAATTGAGGTGAAAAATTGGAAGAAATTTGCAGGGAACTTTGCCATTTTGTTTTACAGAAAATGAATGGATGTGTTCCCGTTTCTGTGGAAAATTTTGGAGGTAACTCACATAATTTATAATTGATTTTCCACTAAACTGTTGAAAAATCTTTTTTTTGCTTCTGCTGCTAAAGTGCAGCACCAGCAAAAATCTGCAGAACATCTTGGCAAATTCTTCAGAAATTAACTCTACCTCAAAAACCTGAAAGTATGATGTCTTTTTTTTTTTTTTTTGAAAAAGAGAATACCATGAACGTGTGGAATACATTAGTTCCATAATTCAGTAAAAGACCATTGTACTGTAGTTATAGCAGTACATTTTAACAGAACATTTCAAATGACACTTTGAGGTAAATTTTATACTTTTTAGATTTGAAATATAATAGTGCCTTTTTAGAGCTCTTGGACCTAATCTATGACTTAGATGCCATACACCAACAAGTGTCAAACCTGCAGTCAGTTTGCTGTTTCCTAGATTTCTAAAAGTCTGGATATTAGAACTCCTTAAAAGAATCACCTCGTGGGTTTTATTACTGCATAATGAGTCTTTCAGCTCTGAGTTGCTGACTGAATTTTCTGTAGCAACAAAAATGCTTTATTATCTGGAGAGCAGTTAAAGAAATCAGAAGTTTCATTTACTGTGTGAGAACTTTGCCCACAACTTGAACGCAGTACAAAGAGCCATTAGAATTAACCTTAATTGACAAGTTCACCAGAAATCAAGGAGAAACAGTTATCTTTTCCTCTGAAGTATATTTCTACCTGCACTGTTTTGAGATCTCACTTTTGATATAGACAAGAGTGAGATGTACATTTTTACTGCTCATATTGTAGCTGTGCTGTGGAGGAAGAAGTCTTCAGCTAAAGCTGAAGATCCTTTAGAATTAAATACACATTTTGCTGCTGATGTCAGTGGGACCAGCATTTCGCCCTTAGGTTCCATAAAACTCAACCTGGAACCATTCCAAATGCACTACACTGAATTTTCAAAACTATCTGCAGAGCATCTTTTGCAAAATTACTTACTCAGTAGGCTTTAGAAACAGCTAAATGAAAGGGTTTCACTTGCTCTCTCAAGCTACAGACAGTAAGCTACCAGTTATCTCCTAAAGCCCTTGAGAATATGTTTTAGTTTAGCTATGGTATTAGTTTTGTCATAGCACTAATATGAAAAAAAAGTGTGTAAGATTACTTTCACTGCTAGTAGTCTTAAATTTATGCACTTCACTTGGCACTGGTGAGATTTTCAGATACTTTTTGAAAAAGATTTTTGTCAATATTTTCTGTCACTATAGATCCATCATATCATTTGAGAAGTACTGCTTAAGAGACAGATGTATACCTTTGTTTCTCATTTCCTAACTGCTAATATTAGATTATGCATATTATGTTGCTAAGACCTAGTTTCACTCAAGCTTATTTTCAAAATGCCCATTTCTATCTCTATCTTGATAGAGAGACAAGGCTGTATATTTTCATGTTTTCTGAATTGAAAACCTTCAAATACATACTAGAATATTAACTGAAAATTCTCAACTGAAATACTAATTAACTGACAATATCGTTACCACATGGTGTCCAAGCCGATATTGACTACCTTCTACATGTAAATGTTTAAAGTATATGAATTATAACCAGTTTTGCACTTCAAACAGAATATTTCTGGTTTAGATATAATGTAGAATTAAGAGTTGATTTCTGCCTTTAAAATTGATTATTTAGTGACTAATTTTGAAAAAAAAACAACCTTACTTGATCTTTGACATAAAATTTAGGGGTTTTTTCCTTACAATGGTCTTCTACACCAGGTGTATCTGCTATTCATACTTTTGGTCACTTTTGGTGCAGATTGCTCATTTGCTTAAGCTCTAAACACATGTTTATATGATGCAGATCAACTGAGCTTCACTGTATTCAAGGTAATACCTGTCTGTAAGACACTGGGAAAGTATGAAATCTGACTTCAGGTTAGCAATCTATTCTCGTATTACTTCAGGTTTAAAACTAATTGTCAGAGAAGCATCCACCTTCTAGAATCTGAATTAATGATTCAAAGCTTCTATGCTCAGATATTTTTGCTACAGTGTACTTTGGCTGTGAAGCTTCTCATGCTGGTATTTATGAGTGTGACATGGGTCCATTTACTAAAACTACACTAGAAGCTTATTTGATTTATGTGACTTATTTATAATTATTTAGCATACTAATTTTACTTCTTTAAATTGGCTGAGTTGCAAGGCTAGACAGATACCATAAAAAGAGTGCTTTTTATTTATTAATTGATTAATTCTGTAATAACCTGATGCTACTTCATAGTTAAATTGCTCTGTATGTTCACAAAGACAAAACTGTAGGGGAAATTAGTGTCAAATGAACTCTCAGCCATTCCCCCTCTATTTAAAAAAGAACATTATATCCATTTTCAAGTTACCATATCCCAAGGGAAAATTGCTATGTAACTTCTTTTCTCTCTCAAAAAAAGCTCTTCAGTCAGTTACAAAATAATGGCCAAAGATTTATTCTATAGCTCCTGAAGATTACTTCAATGCATAGAAAAATAAAATTACACAAGTACCTTACTGAAAGCTGAACACTAGTGTTAATTTCACATTTTTTATGAGTTCTTGTTAGTTATTGTTAATTTAAACTGATTCAAGTGGTGTGATTTGGATGCAAATTCCTCTGTGTAATTTGTGTTGTTTTTTAAGAAAGAGAAACTTTGTGACATAATCAATTATATGCTGGAGGAGACATTTGACTCGGATAAATACACAGGTTGGGAGTAGGAGAGTGCCATTAAATATAGGACTAAAGAGTGTATGATGTGATCCTCTGCTATTTTAAACATGTCTGTGAACATAAACAAATTGGTTAAAATATTCCTGGATGTAAAAGTGGTACTATCAGCTAATCCATATTTTGGGTTTGTTTGTTTTTTTTTTATAAAATCTTTTGATATGTGCAGAAGAAAGGTGAAATATTCCAAACTAAATTACCTTCCCTTCTTATTACTCATATTTTCATCTTCTATATTATCCCTTAAGTGTACATGTCATTCTAATTCAACTGGCTGTTGTTCCTTTTCATTCTAATTTCACCTTGCTTTCACCTTTATTAATCTTTTCTGCCACAAAATCTACAAACACTATCTTATCCTTTTGGAGTCAGTGATTTTCTTTGACCCAAATTTGTACCCAAGGTACTACAAACAATGAGATGCAATAAATATAAAATAATACAATGTTAAATTCTGCACTGTGATTTGAAATGTGGAAGGAAAATGTTTTGTGTTTTGTACAGCATCAAAGAAATTATTGTCACTTAGTCAAGTGCTGCAGAAATTGGAAGTACAGATAGCTTAAGATCTTTTGACATGTTAAGATCTTTTGACATGTTATTCTTTAAGGAGGAAGTCCTAAAGGCACAAGAGCGGGCTGTCCCCAGGTGCCGAAAGACGAGCCGGCGGGGAAGAAGACCGGCCTGGCTGACTAGAGAGCTCTGGCTCGAACTGAGGAGAAAGAGGAGAGTCTATGACCTCTGGAAGAAGGGGCGGGCAACTCAGGAGGACTACAGGGGTGTAGCGAGGCTGTGCAGGGAGAAAACTAGAAGGGCCAAAGCTGAGCTAGAGCTCAGTCTGGCTGCTGCTATAAAAGACAACAAAAAACACTTCTTCAAATACATTAGCAGCAAAAGGAGAGCTAAGGAGAATCTCCAGCCCCTAGTAGATGTGGGAGGAAACACAGTGACCAAGGATGAGGAAAAGGCTGAGGTACTTAATGCCTTCTTTGCCTCAGTCTTTATTAGCAGGGCCGAATGTTCTATGGGTACCCAGCCCCTGGAGTTGGAAGATAGGGATGGGGACCAGACTGGAGCCCCCATTATCCAGGGGGAAATGGTGAGTGACCTGCTGCACCACTTAGACACTCACAAGTCTATGGGGCCTGATGAGATCCACCCGAGAGTGTTGAAGGAGCTGGCAGATGTGCTCACCAAGCCCCTTTCCATCATTTACCAGCAGTCCTGGCTAACTGGGGAAGTCCCTGCTGACTGGAGATTAGCGAATGTGACACCCATCTTCAAGAAGGGCCGGAAGGAGGACCCGGGGAACTACAGGCCTGTCAGCCTGACCTCGGTGCCGGGGAAGCTGATGGAGCAGATCATCCTGAGTGCTATCACACGGCATGTAGAGAATAACCAGGGGATCAGGCCCAGCCAGCATGGGTTCAGGAAAGGCAGGTCCTGCTTGACCAACCTGATCTCCTTCTATGATAAGGTGACCCGCCTAGTGGATGAGGGGAAGTCTGTGGATGTTGTCTATCTAGACTTCAGTAAAGCCTTTGACACGGTTTCCCACGGCATTCTCCTGGAGAAACTGGCTGCTCATGGCTTGGACGGGTGTACTCTTCGCTGGGTAAAGAACTGGCTGGACGGCCGGGCCCAGAGAGTGGTGGTGAATGGAGTTTACTCTGGTTGGCGGCCGGTCACAAGCGGTGTTCCCCAGGGCTCGGTGTTGGGGCCAGTTCTGTTTAACATCTTTATCAATGATCTGGACGAAGGGATCGAGTGCACTCTCAGTAAGTTTGCAGACGACACCAAGTTGTGTGGGAGTGTTGATCTGCTGGAGGGTAGGCAGGCTCTGCAGAGGGACCTGGACAGGCTGGATCGATGGGCTGGGGTGAATTGTATGAGGTTTAACAAGGCCAAGTGCAAGGTCCTGCACTTGGGCCACAGCAACCCCATGCAACGCTACAGGCTTGGGGAAGAGTGGCTGGAAAGCTGCCTGGCAGAGAAGGACCTGGGGGTGTTGGTTGACAGCCGCCTGAATATGAGCCAGCAGTGTGCCCAGGCGGCCAAGAAGGCCAATGGCATCCTGGCCTGTATCAAAAATAGCGTGGCCAGCAGGACTAGGGAAGTGATTGTGCCCCTGTACTCGGCACTGGTGAGGCCGCACCTCGAATACTGTGTTCAGTTTTGGGCCCCCCACTACAAGAGGGATATTGAGGTACTGGAGCGCGTACAGAGAAGGGCAACGAAGCTGGTGAAGGGTCTGGAGCAGAAGTCTTATGAGGAGCGGCTGAGGGAGCTGGGACTGTTTAGCCTGGAGAAAAGGAGGCTGAGGGGAGACCTCATCGCTCTCTACAACTACCTGAAAGGAGGTTGTAGAGAGGTGGGGGTCGGTCTCTTCTCCCAGGTAACAAGTGATAGGACAAGAGGAAATGGCCTCAAGTTGCGCCAGGGGAGGTTTAGACTGGATATTAGGAAATTTTTCTTCACCGAGAGGGTTATCAAGCATTGGAACAGACTGCCCAGGGAAGTGGTTGAGTCGCCATCCCTGGAGGTATTTAAAGGACGTTTGGATGAGGTACTTAGAGACATGGTGTAGTGATGGTTTTTGGCAGTGTTAGGTTTATGGTTGGACTCGATGATCTTAAAGGTCTTTTCCAACCTATATGATTCTGTGATTCTGTGATTCTGTGATTCTGTTATGGGCATTATATGCAAGAAAATTCTGACATTTTTCATTATAAGATGCTTTTTAAAATTGTTCATAACTTTGCTAAAATTAAACTGCTTGGGTCGGAATTTCCTTGTCTGACTGGGGCAGGTTTTGTTCATTTTAAGTTTCAGTTTCTCAAAAGATAAGTTTTACACATTGTCATGTGTAAAACTTAAGTTTTACATAAGTTTTACACCTGTTGCCATGACAATAATCATGAGTCTGTACTTGGAGCAGGGACTTCTCACATGCGAGAAGAACTGTTTGAGTTTTAGGGATGGATCATTTACTTGCCCTTGAAAATTTGCCCGGTTTTGGCCAAATTGTAATTCTTTGAATAGTCTTAATTTACACACCCTCAGTACTGTTTAGTTAACAAGTTTTCACACACATATTTTATGAATATTCCCTATGTCTTAGGCATGCCTTGTCTGCTCAGAGAGCCAATGGACAATTAAAACTGTTTGAAACATCTTCAGTCTCATTGAGGAAATCATTCAAATCAATCCCCTATGCAGTTGTTTCCAGGACACTGCATGAAAAACAGTGTCTACACCATGCAAAATTTTAATGGTTTCCACACTAGCTTGAAATGACTGGCTATATCTGCATTGCATAGGGCAAATATGGCTATTCTTGCCTCTACATAGGGCTGTTCTGCACTGCTTCTGATCCTTACAGTTTAGGTATCTCTGCATTTTCCTCCCTTACCTGCTGTAATTATATCCACAGCCTATCTGTATTCTCCATAAACTTGCTCTTGCTCCTGAAACATCATGGAGAAGGTAGAGAGGAGGAAGGGTATACAAGAAAGAAGAGAGGAGTCTAGGGGTGTACAGTCAGAATCCTGCAGATGGAGAGAGAAGAGCAACAGAGGGAGAGCATGGAGGTGTGCTGAGCAGGGAAGGCTCTGGAGATTGGGAGAGAAAGGCCTGTAAACACAAGAGTAAATGCCTTAGACACTCTAGACCTTGCATTCCTATGTTGTCTGTTAAGTAGGTATGGAAACCCTTAGCAGATCGTATCTCTTGACTTTCATCAACATCAGGCTCAGACAGAGGGTGATAAGCCTTCCTCAATAGAGTGACTGCATCAGTGGACAGGTAAGAGCTACGAATGTCATCTACCTACATCTCTGTAAGGCCTTTGATACAGTCCACGACAACATTCTTGCTGCTAAATTGGCGAGACACAGGTTTGATGGATAGACCGTTAGATGGAGAAGGAATTGGCTGGATGTCCATGTCCAAAGAGTTATATTCAACGGCTTAGTGTCCAAGTGGAAAGCAGTAACAGGTGGTGTCCCTCAAGGATCCGTACTGGGACCAATACTATTTAATATCTTCATCAATGGCATAGACAGTGGGACTGACTGCACCTTCAGCAAGTTTGCAGATGACACCAAGCTGAGTGGTGCAGTTGATTTGCTAGAGGAAAGGGATGCCATCCAGAGGAACTTCACAGGCTTGAGGAGTAGATCCACCATCTGAACCTCATGAAGTTCAACAAGGCCAAGTACAAGGTCCAGCACCGGGGTTGGGGCAATCCACAGTATCAGTATGGACTGGGGGATGAATGGATTGAAGGCAGCCCTGCGGAGAAGGACTTGAGTCTACTAGTAGATGGACGTGAAAACTGGACATGAGCCAGCAACGTGGACTTACAGCCCAGAAAGCCAATCATATCCTAGGCTGCATCGAAAGAAATGTGGCCGGTGGGTCAAGGGAGGGGATTTTCCCCCTCTACTCTGCTCTCGCGAGACTCCACCTGGAGTATTGCATGCAGCTGTGGAGTCCCCTGTACAAGAAAGACATGGACCTGTTAGAGAGGGTCCAGAGGAGGGACATGAAAATGGTTAGAGGGCTGGAGCACCTCTCCTGTGAAGAAAGGCTGAGACAGTTGTGATTGTTCAGCCTGGGGAAGAGGAGGCTCCATGGAGACCATATTGCATCCTTTCAATATATAAAGGGGGCTTATAAGAAAGACAGAGAGAGACTTTTTACCAAGGTCCATAGTGACAGGACAAGGAGTAATGATTTTAAACCGAAAGAGGGTAGACTTAGATTAGATATAAGGAAGAAATTCTTTATGATGAGAGTGATGAGACACTGGAACAGCTCGCCCAGAGAAGTTGTGGATGCCCCATCCCTGGAAGTGTTCCCATGTCAGGTTGGAGGGGGCTTTGAGCAACCTGATCTAGTGAAAGATGTCCCTGCGGGGCTGGACTAGCTGATCTTTAAAGGTGCTTTCCAACCCAAACCATTCTACAATTCTATGATTCTAAGTTTCCACTCCTGCCATTTATTGTGTTAGCTCAGGTTGTAAAGGACGGTGTTGTGATTCTAAAAGTTATGATTCAGATGAGGACCAATAGCCTACTTCAGGTCAGACCTCTAGTTTTTAGGATAAATTTCAGGAAATTACACTAAAAAATACTGCAAGAGTGTTAAAGCTGCAAAGTCAAGTACTTCAAAGCTGTGTCAAAATGAAAGATATTTGTTCTTTTTCCAGTAGACCTGTGTGTATATATTACAATGATGCTTTTAACTGTGCTTTTGAATGCTTTGGTCCACCGATGAGGCAAAGTTGTTAATAAATGGTAGGAAAAAGCTGGATATTTTGACTGCTAGAAAGGATGGATTAAACAACGTCAGGTTCTGTGTACCCAAAGAAGCAGCAATCTAGATTTTTGTGATGAGCATATTACTTCTCTATATCGGACAAATAACAGGGAAATAATTCTTTATATTGCCATTCAAATGATCACCTTCCAGTTTCAGTGTCAATTTCTTAAAATGAACAGGACAACCCATACTTTTCAGAGCTATTGTTTCACAATCATCTTATTCCCCGGAAGAAAAAGAATATAATAGGCATTTTACATGCCTATTTTGCTAGCTTTGAGAACTAGACAAAAACTGTGGTTCTGGATTACAGCTCTAGAAAGTAGAGGGTGTAGCAAATTCAGAAGCTAGTAGATTGCAGATTTCATAAACTATCTGTTTTAGCAAGTATGCATTGCTATACAGATAGATTAGCAAAGCAAAGCACTTGATGCTGAGGACCCAACATATGTACTATCCACATTTCCAAGATCTCACTTTGGATGAGATTTAGTAAGGTTCCCTGGACCAAAACCATGTAATCTGAAAAACAGCATCTGAAATGCTAGACCTTCACTGTCTATCTGTTCCTGCACTTTATGGATGGCATTGATAGGATGCACATTCCAATCTGGTGCCCAGCCCAGGACAGCTAAGCTTATACAAAACTGCAATGGCCTGAATGCTTACTGGGAGGGAAAAAAAAGGAGTTGAAAACCTGCAGTACACCAAGTGGTGCTTTCTTACCAAGAAAGCAAGAGGGGAGGAGAGGGACATTGCTTGCCCTTCATTTCACTGGCACATGGCAGGGCAGAAGGGGGTGTGAGGGCAGGGAAGCGGGATAAAGTTAGTACTGGGTTTGCATGACTTCGTGTAATGCTTTACAAAAGATAGCTGCACAGATCCATCTGATTACTCCCTGTGGGGGGGAAAGGTACCCTCAAAAAGGAAACCTTTTGCCCCTACTGAAACAAAAGCTTCTCTCCTTCTGTTCCCCTTTTTTTCAGTACTTCAGTGAAATGATTAATCCGTCCTGTGCTTGTGCTTTTGGCTGAAGCACCTATTCCTAGAGCTGCTACGCCCTTCCAGCCTAATGATGGGCCATTAACACCCCATGGCTTGCATACCCTGCCTTAAAGGTCCTCACAGCTGGACCTCCTCAGTCCCAGCAACTACCTCCACCCTCCCACTCACAATGCATTCAGCAGCCAAGCTCTCTGCATGCCTATTCCCCTGAAAAGTCAGAGAGGGACCACTGTTCAACAGCCCATGGCCCAGGCATGTAGCTTTAAGCAACAGCCAAAAATCTGAGTGGGAGGAACACCTGCAGCTCAACAGAAATGGGTCAGCAAAACTGTTCAAACAACAACAATTTTTTATTCCCTGAGAGGGCCAACATGACCCATAACTTGTCAGGAGATGAAGAGGGAGGGAGTTTTTTTTGGGGGGTGAGTGAATAGGAAAAAGACAGAAAAGTAAGTGGGGGAGACAATATGCCCACCACTCAGGAATTCCTTAGTAAGATAGCATGGCCCACAAAGGACTAAACATACCCCCAAAATGCCAGTGTAGCAGTTCTTACACACCCATGATTATTGGAAGGACTAGAAAGGCCCCAGCAGATGCCCTGCTGTGTGAAGCCTGCTGACATGCCTTGCTCCCCTGGGCCAGTTTGGACGCCTAAGGGGTGTTTCTGAGTACTGAGGATGGATAGCATTCATTTTGGGGGAATGGAGATCATATGTCAGGGTTCAGCTGACCTTTCTCCTCTGGTGTCTCCTGCAGCTGGCTCACTCGTCATAGACAGAGACCAGGGTTTTGGTGGGAGACCAAAGGTGTCGCAGGAACCACTGCTCATACAATTTCTTCAGAGCTTCCTGCTCACAACCCTATGGGGAAGTGTGCTGCAATCTGTTCTCCAGGTGGCCCAAGAACTGCTGTGGGGTCTGCTGCTTCTATCTCTTATTCCCACCATTCTCAGCACCCTCAGGTCTTAAGCACTACATCAGTACGTCTTCATCAATGGAGTCTGAGGCACTAAGGAAAGCAAGTCTGTTAGTCCTTGATTCCATGTGAACATACAACACAGCTCTCTGTTGCCTATAGCCCTTCCCTACACCAGCAGCAGGTTCTAAAGCTCATGCCCTGCTGTGTTTAGGAAGGGTAATGGTCTTTGGACAGACATCTTGGGCACTGCATAAGCATGGCATGTTCTATGTGTGACTTCTTCAGTCATTGAGACAGAAAAAAGGCATTCATAGAGGGTGAGGAATGGCTTCTGACATGGCTAGCTGCTGAATGCAAGATGACTCTCACAGCTCTAATTGAATTGTGTGCAAAGGCATTAAAGCCCCTGCAGACAAATCAAAAATCATAGGATAATTCGGGTTGGTGGGGACGTCAGGAGGTTATCCAGTTCAACCTCCTGCTCAAAGCAGGGTCAGCTATGAGATCAAACTCAGGGTTTTAATTTCTATTTCTGATCTAAGACCAATGCTTTAGTTCTACCAGAAACATCTTAGGATCCTTTCCTTCCACTTCAGGAACGTGTGTGAAAAAGCTGTACCCTTACCCAGACTGGAATGCTGGCTGCTGCACAGGGTGTCGTCGATGCTGGCTGTGGCAAGGCGCAGGCTTTCCCAGATGTTGATCTTTCTTTGCATGGCTGTTTTGCAGGGTCTGGTGGTGGGGCTCCTGGACCAGTGTGAAACGCTGCACTGTTATCTAAAGTCTCCAGTGTGAAGATCTTGTAAGACAGGGTACAACATGTCCAACTAGATGTCAGGCTCAGCGGAGTGCTTCCAACCAGAAGAGGTCAAGATTTTCCAGAAGAGTGGAATGCTGTTGTACCACCTCCAATATATCTTTGTTACCCTTGCCTTCAGGAAAATGCCAGTCTTCTTCATGAACTTTATTGCACATCGATCACCAGTTCTCTCAGACCCAGCAGCAGTTGTACAGTTAGCAATGACCCTTCTACTGGGTAATCCTGCTGCTGGAGAAACATTGGGACCTCTCCCAGTGCAGGCTGACAGGTGTCATGTCCTTGGAGGCTTAGATGACACCTTGAAGGGTCTTCTGAGAAGCTTCCCCTTGACATTAGGGAAAAAAGCATTTGAAAATGTGGTAGGAGGGAAAGAGAAGGTAATAAAAAGACTCTGAGTACAGAAACAAAAATAGCAAGGTCAGGTAAAAAAGAAAGGATATTGAGACAGGAGAAAGGTTGGATAGATGAAGAAGTGCAGTTGCAGAGTCTTGAGAGCTAGTGTACAATAGCCACATAAAGGCACAGACATATTTTGTCACTTTATATTGTATGAGAAATACTCCGGAGTGTTAGATCTCAACAGTACGAGAGAATTGTGGTTTTGTATGTGTGGTTGATATAATCTGGAAGACTTTACAGTAATGCAGTCTCCTCATCAGCAGTTGTTGTGCATTGGTGTGTAGCCACCTGGACCAGAGTTTCTGACTGCGGTCCACAATCTGAACTGATACCTGGTAAGCAGGGATGAGTGGGGTACTTGCTTCAAATGCCACACTGGAACTCTAATGTAGATGTATGCAAGTTACTTTTCCGTCTGTCTCCAAGTTACTCTCCTGTTGTTTGATCTGATTTACTATCAGTTTTTATCTTCCCTTTCAGGTGGATGTTGCTTAGATTATTGAAACTTACCATTAAATTTTCTAGGCGGCAACGGTGGAAAGAAACAGGACAGCTTATTGGATTAATTAATGACAAATACCTATGTTTATATTTTTAATTATTAGAGTCACAATTTCTTTCTGAAAGAGTCTCAGTTTCTTTTTTCAAATTCAAGGTAGTTGTCTTTGACTACTATATAATACTAAGATGTGAATCTCAGATTTTTGTTTTAATGAAGCTATTTTCATTAGCACCATTGTAAAGATTATATGATTATTTTGCTTATCTTTGTAACACTTTATCAATGAGATTATTTCTGGGTTGTTTTATTTTTCATCTGAATTTGTCTTCTAAGGCCAAGTTATTAATTTCTTTAGTGCCACTATTCAGGTGTCAGCTGTTCACATTTTGCATCTTAGATGACTTTCAAAATAGTATTTTGTCTTAGTAAATTTCCCTTTTTTGTTCAGGATGATGAAGATTTACTACAAGATTCTCTCTATGACTATGTTAACAATTTTCCAATCTTCTGGAATTTTTCTAGTGCTCTTCAATGTTTGCCAGAAAATTATATTAGTAATTTAGAGGTTTCCTCAGCTACTTTATTTAAGACTCTTAAACCTCAGATATCGGAGTCTGTGGTTTTTTTAAAGTTTAATTGTCACAGAGACTACCTCACATCCTCCTTTGTTATTCATGGCTAATTTTTTGATCTATCAGTAATACCTTAAGAAGTAGATACATAACACGATTTATTCCAAATGCCACTGGAATACGTAACGAACATTTCTGCTTTTCCTTGATCACACTTCACCATCTTGCTGTCTGACTCTAGCTATTGACTTATAATTAATTCACTGAGTTTATTGCTTCTGGAATGTTTTAAAATGTAAATTAAAATGTAAATGTAAATGTAAATTAAAATTTGTTGATTTATGATAACTCATCCATTCATGTGACTTACTGACTTCATTACCCTTATATCTATTTGTAGTTTATAATCATTCTCTTTTCATTTGTTTTTAATTCCCTCTCCATATATACATGCACATACATGTACATATGCACGTGTACTATATGCTTGTGTATGTATATAGGTGTAAATACACAATTTCTGTCATTGCTTTCACCAGGAAAGATATCTTCTTGGCTCAAGTATCTTTTTTTGAATGTGAGGAATCTTGGTTTCTTGGGCATCTAGCAAGATGTTCCTGAAAAATTCCCAGTTGTTTTAACACTTCTTCAGTTAAATGCATGTTCCCAACTCTAATCTCAGCTGTTCCTCTAAGTTTCAAAAACTGCAGGTTTTAAAAGGTCCAACAGAAGATATTTCAGGTTGGTGACATATCCTGTTTGCATTAAATAAATCAAACCTCATTTCATTAGGTAATTTTTCAATTTTTCAATTTTTATAAAAGCCATTAACTGTTCCTTATTTATCATAATGAGGTCCATTATGGTGAGTAATTGATAATGGACATTACTGAGTTACTTGATATCCCATGCAGGATTTCTGTGTTAAGAAAAAAATCCATTATTTTTAGAAATTTCTGAAGTTGTATTACTGGCTGTGTAGACTGAGAAAATGATCTGCAGGATGAAAGACACTTATGGTAACAGAGTTTTCCTTTCTGCTCTTAATAACCAGATTTTTTGAGGGGAAGCCTGTCTTATATTTTTGTGAAATGTGGTAGTCTGTTATAGATACCTCCTAGTTTGATTTTGTTTGTTTAACTAATTAATACTCTAACCACAAACACTGGAGAGTCCTCTCAGTCATCTATGACTTTCTAATCATGTAACAGGATACTGGATATAAAATATCACCACCATCTGCCCTGGTTTTCCACTGTAGCTTTTATGGAACACATTAGACATGAAATGCAATCCTCCCAAACCCATAGGACATACCCCATCAAGTTTCTCTATTACTAATCACATAACTTCCTTTCTCCTACGTGACTACTTCCAACTACTCTCATTGACTCTCCAGGCTCCACACAGTAGTATTCATAATACGTCTCAGCATACTTATTTGCATTTCAGTTTGTCATTAAAAAAGTGATGCTTTTAGTTGGCTTACATGCTTGGGCATGTATATCTTATTCTGTCATCATGATTCTTTCCTTTCATGAGGTTTGAGTAGATTAAGTCTTCCTGACTACTTCATCTGTCAACGGGAAGACTGGTACGTATTTTGCTGAGATGTAGGCCATAAAACCATGTGATCTTTTATTTCCTCAGAGGTTACCTTGCTGTTTTATTGAACCAAAATCTTCCCTTACTTCACCTGCCACCCCTACTATAGAACTCCATTATCTTCTGCCTGCTTTTTAATCTTACTTGAAAAACAGCTTAACATTTCTAAGGTATCAGCTGGGTTAGCATTTTTCAGCTTTTCTCAGCTCCCTGGTTAATTAATGTTGTTAGTGGCTGAAAATCACCTGAAATAAAGAAAAAATTCTAACCTCAAAGCTTTTTAATTGTCTTTAGTGTTTCCTGTTGGATGGGAGAAATCATCCTGCCGTCTGTGGTGTATTGTGGAATACCTCTTAGGCACATGCCCAGGATACTTCTGGGGCACTTCTGAGTACCCTGGTAAATTTTCCTCTGCTAAACTAATAGATTAGTTCTTACAGACTGTTCTTTGCTGATGTCTTACTCAGTATCAGGTAGTTATTTGATACTTCCAGCTGGGACAATAGACTCTAGAGACTTAAAATTGGCAGTGAGAACAGACTAATCTTTGTATTTTCTCACTTGACTTAGTTACTTGGCATTGGAAGACTGGACAATCTGCTGTGATATTGGCCCAGCTGATCCACTGGGAAATCCCATATATGCACGGTATATGAACTTCAGTATCACGGACTTCTTCCCCATTTTGGCTACCAGACTGAACCTCATGTAGAGGTTAAATCATTTCTCTTCACAAGGCAGGATACAGATAATACTAGATTTGGTGTTGGTCATAGAAAATGATGACTGTTCATCTTTGTTGCTATAGCAAAACCACATGTATACAGAAAAGCTTATAAACACTACTCTGCAAATTCTGATGGAAACTCTGCCGCTAACTCCTCTATTAATACACAGTGTCTGTATTAGCTAGCTTTTATTCATCATTTAAGTCAGTCCCATCCTGTGTCAAGAATTGTCAGCAAAGTTCAAACACCAGATGAAGATCACATACCTCAGGTGGTATGCGTGAAAATCAATGATATATTCCTGTAATTGTTCATAAAAGATCCAAACAGGAGGATTTAACTGGGTCATATATTCAGCTCTTTCCTCTCATGATGATATACCGCTTAAACTCCACCTTTGGTCTCTCCCTGTCTGCAGCCCTGGCTGCTCTATAGCCTGGTTCTGTTCCTTGTTGTGGAAGCATTTTGAAATCATTATGCCTTTGTTTTCTGGGAGGCAAGATTTATAGGGAAGGTAATATCCTTTATTAGACCATTTGGTTCATTTGGAAAAAATGGACATTCTTGCAGGGTCAGAGTTCCTTCATTACACTTGTTTTTTGCCTGCTTGGTTTTTCCATTTCTGAGAGCTGTGCTTAGAGAAAGCAGGCCTTCTCATTTTGTCCTTTTCAGTTGCTACATTTTCTTCCACTGTAATAGAGACAACACATTTACTTGTGTTATTTTGTGGAGACTTGTGTTCTTTTGTGGAGACTTGTGTGCTTGTTTTTCCAAAATCCAAAATAAAAATAATAAAACCAATTTTAGGCCAAACATCTGTATTTTGGCCCTCGTATATGGAAACCTCATTCCCTCCAGGTTTTTTGGAAAAAGTCCTGGACTGATATGATCAACTTCTTTTTTCTTAAAGGAAAAATAAAAATCTGCTTTACCAGTTACATAAGAGGCAGAGAAAGACCCTATGGAGAATAACAAGATATATGTATTGATTTTAAAATGACAAATAGAAACAGTCCAAATATTTGCAAATTATTTCTTCTGCTGCTTACCCCCCAGATAATGGAAAAACAATCCGTGTTGAGTAAGAGACTGTAGGTTGTGAATATTTTTAAGGTCCAATGCAGCCCTGAATTCCAGACCCATGCAACTTCTCAGATGTCTAGCAGAGTTTATGTAAGTTTTGACTGAGTTAAATACCAATATATTTTTGCTTGACAGCATGACATATACATAGTGGGCAAAAAGTTCTTACACTTTTCTAGTAATACCATTCTATGCTTTTCTCACTTTGTTTACTTCTCCCTGAAATGACCGTGACCTTCTGCCAGATTTTCTTGAAGGTTATGCTAATCTTTATTGGCAAGAGAAACAGTAGCTGGAGCAAAAAAGTGAAAGAGAATGCCACATGAGAATGAACAGCATGCAGAGCGTGAGAAGTTTCTGCAATAGCTGGAACTGGAGCAGCTTTGTCAGCATGCAGTCCCTGGAGCAGTAAGTGGGGATGTATACACTGAAATATCCTAGAATGAAATCTTAATTAATTTTCTGGTACTCAAAAAGTCATTTGGGATAAATCCTTTGCTAAGACAGGTGGGTGCACCTCAGGTACTTTATATGAAATTTTGTCCATTTCATGCAGCCCCTCATTTGGCCCCAAATTTAATTTCTTTTGTGTTTCAATGCAAATGAATGTGTATATCCAGCTGTGTGAACAAATGGAGAAAGATCTCTATATCCATGTCCCTCTTGCCTGAGAATTATGTGTGTAGTCTTTCACATATAAATGGCAAATGTGTTTATGAGCAGGGTCAAAATAACTTCCCATAAAACTTTCTGACATGATATCAAATAACCACAGCTTAAAACATGGCCAAAATTAAGCTATCTCATGTTAGATTCACGCTGATCAGTATATTTAACAAGATGGGAGTAGTCTCATGGAGTGGGGGGAAGGGGTTAATGCCACTATCTTTAAAGAGCTGGAACTGCTGCTGCTTGGTAGTAGATCCCCAGCATTGTAGTTTAAGCCACTTCAGGCTCTTGAACATTGCAACATCTGTAGCATGGTTCAGGGCCAAAATGCAAACAGTTATGTCACATCTACTTTACAAGATGGAACGTGGTTTAACCAAGTTGAGGGACAGGCATGCTGTAACGAGGCCCCACAATATGTTTGTTTTTGTAGAGCAGATGAACCCTAAATTAGTACCAGATGTTAGTACTAGACCTGCTGTATAGGGAACACAGCAGGGAACTAGCAATTATGGTGGAGCCACTGTGAGGCCATATTTAAGGTTGCATTCTGTTTTACACTTACAGTGAGAACTCAGTCTTTTCCTATTATAGTAAAACACCATATTGCTCCTTCCAGTGTTGGTCCGTACGTGTATCTACTGTGGGATGACGAAGTGCCTTGTGCTCTCAAGCCAAGGTACTTTTTGCCTTTGGAGTGCCCAAACAGCATATATATGCCCTATTTCTATTTGTGCTCTGCACTGACATCATGAAGAGTGGTGCGAGCGTCTTCCTTCTTGGTTTGCTTCAGCTGCCTTTGGCTTCAGATGTAGCTCTGCTCTCATCACAGGCTGCAATGTTTTTGGCCTTGTGATCATTTTTCTGTCATTTTGCTTGTTAGTTTGTTCATTAGTTACTTAGTAATTTTCTTTGTTTTCTTGGACTTTTTTTGTTGCCAATACCTTCCCTCTTGGCAAACAGGGAAAAGAGGAGATTTTCAGTTTGAGTTAAGCCACATGGCTTCCAATAGCCTTTTAGTTCTCTGTCTCAGAACAATTTAGTCCCCTATCCCACATGGCTTTTTCGTGACAAGGTCTTCGTGCTTGCACCTCCCATCACATGTGCTGAGGGCGTGTGTCAGGAAGAATCCTTACTGCCAGGAAGACAATTCCTTATTGTCAGAAAGAATCCCTTATTCTGGAGATTCTGCTACCTCCAAGTCCTTCACTTCCTCAGCTAGAAAAGACCTTGAGTGCAGTCTCTTGATCTTAACTGGAAATCCACAAGGATAACTTCAGACACCAGCAGGACAACTCAGAGGACAAGGACTCTGTGCTTGGAAGGTCTTTTTTCTCATTAATGTCTGAGTAGTTTTCCTTTGGTGCAACAGAGTGCATGGGGAGTTCAAGGAAGATAATTCAATCCGAAGTCTTTAAATAAATGTCTCTTGTTTCTTCCTTGCTTTTTAACTTCCACGACTTATTGGTCCCACAGGCTACATCTATGGAAGTATAGTGTAAAGGGCCATGATTTAGGATTTGACTACCATTCTCTTACAATCCACAGTGTTTAGCTGACAGCACACACTTTTGCACAGTTTTGATGCATGCCAACTAGTACTCTCCAAAGTAGTACTCAGTTACAGTTCAGGGGATAATAGGGGCCAGGGAGTGTTCCTAGAAAACAGTATGGATAAGACCACCTTGTTTTGGGTAGGTATAGAATGTAGCTATGAGGGCACAAGTTTGCTCTTAGAACATGCCATTTATTCTAAAGTCCAGAGAATGGTCCCTGGGGTGTTTTATTTGCTAGTGCAGCTGTAGCCATATTGTTCCTGAAGAGGTTCAGATGTACGTTTGTATCAATAACTCAACCCAGATATATGGCAGTGGGCTCCTGTGATGATACAAAATCATCAGGAACACTAGGAAGCCTTTGGTATTGAACCAGTGAAATCAAAATTGTATCTTCTGAGAACTGTTGATCCAACTGTATAGATCCTCTTGGTCACTCCATGACTGCACAGAGACCTATTGTCATTCAGAGACAGGTCTCCACATTGTTTCACCAACTAGCAATTATTCTTCTAGTTACACATACTCATTTCACAGGATCAGAAAAACTCCTTCTTTTGCAGAATCAGATTTTATTCCTCTCTTTGCTCTTCTCACCATAACCAAAGAGATTCTTAGGCTATTGTGCCTACACACTGCATAAGTCTTCATTAGCACTGCGGCCTCCATCACTACCATTTGGCTTCCTGTTTTCTAACTTCTCCTTGAACTCCTTGAGTGAGGAACAAATCTTACAATATTCACAACAACATCACTAAAGCTGACTCCTTCTCAGCCCCTCAGAATTGCAAAAAGGTGCTTTTTGCAATTGAGATTCTCATGGGGAAGACACTCATACTCAGTTCACTGGGCTCAGGGTCCACTCTTACGTGTGCCTACAGATCTTATTAGCCCTAGTCTTTTCCACAGGCAGGCAAACTCAGTGGTAGATTGTACAGGTCAGTGTTCGGGAGCGTGATCACAGCCTTACAACCTGTTACCCGTCTTCTTCAGCTCCACTGAAACTGGAGTGCAAGGATATTTAAAGTGCCACTTAATGAACCACAGTGCTCTGAATCTACTATCTTCGTCTTCTCTACATGAGTCTGTAGTCTCTCCTGACACCTAGGAGATTATTTAAAGTGGTTCCAGAAACTCATAAGGTGGTCCAGGCTTTTGTGATCATAATGGAGGAGTAGAAGGTTGTATTCTGTTTTAAACTCATTCAATCTGCTATTTTACAGTCAAATGTAGTGAGTCTGTGAAAATTTACAGCTTTTTAATCCATGAGTAAAACTTGAATAGTCTGCGAAGCTTCAAAAAATGGATCAATGAATGTCTGAGAAAATCAATTAAAAATTGTTCTTCAATAAGTCACATTCAGAACTGCATACTTTTTCAGGACCCTCTACCTTACCATTTAAAAAAGTAGAAGACCTGTATGGAATGTAAGTTCGATAGATTTGCTGGGATCACAGGATATTTTTTTTCTTTGTTAATCAACAAAAATTTTATTTTTCAGAAGCAATTTTATTTATGCTGCGGTAAGCTAATGGTAAAAACATTCTGCTCAACCTCTGTCCTCTGACTCAATTTAAAGATAGAAGAAGGGGAATCTAAAAAAAACCCAGTAATGCATTACTTTTGTTGTCATTCCCTGTATTCCTGGGGATAGAAAACAGATTTTGCCTGGTTGGGGAAAAAAGCAGTAAAGGAGTTCACAACTTATGCAAAGAAGATACCGGTCAGTGAACACCGTGATGCTCATCATGTTTAGGTAGGAGACAATTCTAAATACGTGCCAGCAGGCAAGCCACTTGCCCTGCTTGTGGGGACAAAGTATTGATGAATTTTGAGGAAGGCAGCCCTGAACAAGCAAAGTTGGCCTTGCTACCAGGCAGATGTGCTTCTGCCTGTGGAACAAAGCTGTGTGTTACTGGTAGCTTTACCTTTCCATGTTTTTCTTTTCTGTTTTGCATTAAATGTGTTACACAAGTAACTGTAACACCCTTACAATGTGGTATTGTTGCACATTAATCTAAGGAAGCTATGGAAACAGACACTGCCTCAGAAGGGAAGAGGGTTCACCTTCAACATAACAGAAGCTAATTTCAAGAACATTCAGTAGATTTTCAATAAATGAGGAATCTCTCTCAAGACTACTCTGGAAATAAGACAACTCTACCAAGATTTGGAAGATCATGTTGTGGATCCACATTTTGATAAGAGTTCTTTTAGCATACAAAGGAGGTGGAGAAGCGTTTGTTTCCTCCTGCAGGTAATCACGCCTAGCGTGCCAGGGCCCAGCCTGTGTTACAGGTATTGTGCAAGGAGCTTGCCAAATGCTGATTCCGTGGAATATCGGTCATTAGCCTAGATTAATGGAAGGCTTTTTCAGGGTTAGGCAAAACCAGGCATAACACTAATGGTGGTGAAATATATTGTGTGACTCACCCTTAGCAAATGCTTCCCAACCAAGGGATTAAAGAGTGGGATTTCTGATACTTCTTAAACTTAACTAGTTTAATTGAGGGGGAGGGTATTCTGAATATTGATCTCTCGGATGATGTTCCAGTTGATAACCATGCAGATGAATGAGATTAGGGAATAGGGGAGATATGGCCTTGCATGATGCTCTCTCTTTGAAAACCCATGGCTCTATTACAATACACTGTAACATAAAATCAGTCCTGGAGCTGATAAAGGTTTAGAGCTCACATAACACCTAAGAGCTCACTTAAATTTTGACTTGTCTGTGAGAGAGAAAAGAGTAAACTCCCAAAACAGGTTTCTGTCAGCGTCTCAGATGTTTTTTGCTTTGGTTACTGTAAACTTCTCTTGTTTGGTCCCGCAGTTCCTCTGTTCTCTCCCTCACATCTGTCCTAAATGTTTCTGCTAAAGTCATACTCGTTTCCTCCCACACATTAGCACTCCATTGATTTCCTGTCACTTGCCATGTCAAATTCAAGCTGTTCATCTTTACCTACAACGCCCTTATTGTGTGCCCCCACCTATATATCCAGTTTCATTTCCTCTGACTCCCCCTCCCACATCCCTTATCTGGAAATGACCTCAGTTCACAGGATTTGTTGCCCACAAAAGAAAAGACAGGAGTGAAACTGCTTTTAATCAAAGCCCTGGTTTTCATAGAAAGTCATACCTGCCTAACTGAAAGTATTATTTTAGGCCAATATAATCAAACCAGGGCAACTTTATTTTGGGGTATTCCTTTTATCATTGTTAAAGCATATGATACATACATTAGTTTGCATTGGCGTGTGGAAGCTAAACTGATAAAACCATTTTGAGAGCCAATATGACCGTTAGAGTTGAAAAGAAAATAGTTTTCTTCCATTGTACATTTTTGACATTTCAAAAGAAAAAAGAAAAATCCTGTCTTCCCATTGAAACAAAGCTCTCAGAGCATTGCTAGAAATGAGAAGGACCTGCACCAGGAACATAACAGTGGGGCATGATAAGAAGATCGATTCCTTGTGAATCAAACAAAAGAAAGTCTTGATCCCGGGTGTTTCCTGATTTCTCACACTTTGCCTACTTACTAAGTTTTTTATTGGTCTAGGATCTGGAGGGAAGCTGCCTCTTCTTCTCTCTCTTGCTCAGCTCCTCTTCCTAACTTCCCAGCATGTCTTTTCTATTTTTTGTCTCTTTGCTTATTGCCTTTCTAGGCATGGTATAGAAGAGATGGGCATCTAGAACAACATTAAGACAAGACTGGTATAAAGAGCTTTGCATGGTACACTTTACTAACTGTAACTGTGTACGTTTTGCCCAAGGATCTGTTCCAATGTAGCAATCTAATTACCCTATATCCCATCTATGCATGCCTCTGTGGATAGGTACACCCAATCTTTGCTACGTCCTAATATGCGGTATGTCTTCTTCTGCCCACTGTTGATGTGTCTTTGTATCTAGTTAATTCAGCATAACAACTAACTTCTGAAATCACTCAAACTTTCTTATTTCCCTATCACTTTTCCCACAGTGAAATCTGATTACGTGGGGGATAGGAAGACTGGCCTTTTTCTCCTGTCTACACTGAAAGAGAAGGCTATACCTACCTACATGTACACAGGTAGTACTTCAACTCCTAGTAGCTCCCTGTTCAATTTTATGTACCTAGTCACATCACCTAAATGTTTGTATACAGGTTTTATGTTTAAGACTTGTTGATTCTTTCTTTTTCTCATCAGCAACAAGATGGGAAGGCCAACCGTTGGGAAGGCTTTTCTTGTTTAGACAACCTCGAGTCAAAGAATGGCTGAGTAAATTTGGCACTGTTTTTCTCAGAAAACTCTTGCAAAATGTGTCACAAGGTGGGGGTAAGAAGTGTCCTGACTGCTGTCATGCTACTGACTCTTGCATAGGGGCGGCTATAAGTCTACAGTTCTCTTGAAATAAAACAGATGAAGGGAGAAGCCAAGAACATACTGCATGCTGCACATGTGTGTGCATGTTTGTGTGATGGTTAGGGTGGTTTTTTTTCTGAATTTGTTTGCTTTGAGACTGAAGGTGAAAACAAGTGGCTCTGTCTTTTATTAAAGACACAGTAGGTCGAATTCACCCACAGTGTAAATGTGCTTTGGCTTCCTAGTTCTCCCCACCTGAGCTAGCAGCAACTGTTTTTCCAGCACGTTTATTCCAGTATCAGCAGAGATAAAGCAATTTGAGGAAGAAGGAGTGGGGGCTAAACTAGAGGCCAAGGGCAGGGAGCTTTTCATGCAGCCTCTCAAACACATTGATTGTAGTTTGGGATTTTTCAAAGCTGCACATGTTGAGTAATATCTGCCAATAAACACAGCTCAGTGGGTGAGAAATCTGTCTGCCTCTTGCTGAGCATTAGAAGAGAAAAGACACCAAATGAGCAGTTTCCTCACATGTGGGTCATGCCCCTCACTGGGGTACTTGCCCCTGACCTAATCCTGTTCCACTTTGTCTCCCTCACTCCCTCCTGTCTTCCTTCCCCCTTCTACTCCTCCACTGCTGCACTACTGGTGGTCTGGTGCACGCTGCACAGATGTTTTCCCCATGCTATTATAAGATTATTTTTCAAGTGGCTTCTTGGAACAGATGTTCCAGTGTGTACACTCTCCTTCCCTTGGCTGAAAGTGCTCTGCACAAAGAGCAGATTGCATTGCTGCTCTCCTTTTGATCTAAAGAGCGAAAGCAAGAAAAAAACCCCACACAAATGATGCTGGTTTTCGTTTCAGGCTGCTTGGCAATGGTGCACCTGGGTGTGTGTCTCCTGCTTCTCTTCTCCCCCATCACTAGTGCTGCTTGCAGATGTTTTTTTCTGTGCCTTTCTTCTTCAGCCCATTTTTTTCCCTCTGTGACCCAATACTTTACTCCCACTGCTTTTAAATTTTCTTTCATCTAACACTCTGGTATTCGTGCTTCCAAAATTGTTCTCTGACCCATTGCCAGCACCTCATCTTCATCTTCTCCTTCCTTTGGCAACTCCTGGACTGTTAGGATGGATTAGTCTTCTGTGTTTGGGTACAAGGCCTGTCCCCTTTTTTGTCTTTTCATTTTGAGTTCAGATTCATTGCTTAGTTTCTCCTTCATTGCCCCAGCGAATTCACCTGAATATTGCTGCTTCTACTTTTTCATTTTTTTTAACCCATTGGGTCAGAAACATTTTCAAGAGTCAGAGGTCTTGTGATGTCAAGGAAGCATCTTTTTCAAGTGCCACTTTAATTTATAGATTTAGCAAAGGCATGACACAAGGAGGTTGTGAAATGTGTGCTATATTTTAGGATCCTGTAGCTAGGCTTAACCCTCTGAAACTCATCTTTTGGGATTAAAAAAATTTAAAAAATCTTTATTTGATCACATCCAGTCTTTCAAATAGACAGTATGTCAGCTTCAACTCCATGTGTTGGCCTTCCTTAAAAATTCAACTTACATGAATCCAGTCTTTAGGGAGAAAAGTAAATATTGCAAATCTTTTCCAAGCCAGTAAAATAGAATTTGGGAGTGGGTTCCTAACCTACTATTAATCAGCTTCAGTTAATTCAGGATGATTTACATCAGGGGAGAATTTGATTTGGATATGCGTTCAAAAAAATCTGCCCATTATTATTCTTGTTTTGATATGGCCAGCACTGTGTGTACCCATTACTTCTTTTTATAATGTCCTCTTATGGAAAAGTCCTGCAGAATTCATTGGGGAATGATAACCTCACATAAGAATGTATAGGATTCTCTAACAGGAAAAATTATTCTCCATTGCATTCACAGTCTGTCCTAGATTCCTCCAGAAATGTTAATAATCTTTGTTGATTTATAGACTTGCAGAGAAATTTCTCTAGAACTCAACTGGGGTAAACTTATTAAGTATCATACCTTCCCAGGGAAGATTTAAACCACAATTATAACCTTGTGAACCCTTCCCTTCTCTAGCTTCCCTTCTAAGATTGTTCTGCTGGCATTGTACTGCAGTGCGTATCAGCAATAAATAAACAAACAAACAAAAAACCAAACAAATAGGGGGATATATGCTTTGGCAGCATTTCCCATCCACTAAACTACTCCTGCCTGTGAGCTGAGCCTGCAAGCACAGCTGTGGTTGTGATGCACTGCTCTCAAACTAAGAATACCTGTAAATCTGACCTATGGATATAAATTCACCTACAATCCAAATGATCTATTACATGTAAATGACTCTATTTCCATTCACATTTGGTACCAGTCTACCACACATCCTCCTTCTCTGCAAACCCAGAAAACTGGCCTTTCAGTACTATTGGTGGCAGCTTACTTCTTGCTAGCCTTGCATTCTGCACTGAAGTATTAGAAAACTGTCTTAGCCGCCTCTGTATTGTTGGTATCTAAAAGGGTAGTGGAAGGGAGAAGGTAAAGAAGAAAACCAACTGGTTTAATGATGATTGTCAACAGGCTTATAAAAAAGATCATATGCTATAAAGCACGTGATAGCAGGAAACTGGATTCTAATGGTACAGGAAATCCAATCCTATTTCCTGACCTTTCTATGTGATTGGTGTAGCAGGTGACATTGTAAACATAGTCACATCCAGCATGAACCCAAAGTTTGCAAAAAATCAATAATCTATTATTTCAGTCAAAAAATTCATTGAAAATAGGCTGAAAAACAACCACGCTTGCCATCCAGGCCATTTCTTCTGACCCAAGGCCAGACCCATGTGTCATTCTGTACAAACATTTTTTTGCTGCCTTGTTAAAATTCTCTGTTGACAGAGATGCCATAGGCTTGACAGCCTATTCAAGTGTTCAACCATTCCTGCTGTCCATATAGTGTTTCAAGTGCTGAATGACATTTGTGGTTGCCATTGGCAGCTGAAAGGCAGCTGCAGTAGCCTTTCTTCAAAAACTCACGGGGTAATAGTAGGAATATCTAGACTATCTCTGTTGGGCTTCTTTAAGCCTCTGAGTTAGGTGTAACCTGTTATCTTAAACCCTGGGGCAGCAGGCAGGGGTTGCTTTGGTTTGGTTTTGTTCATTTAGATTAAATAATAGAGAGCAAAGCTTAAGATGTCTTTATTTTCTTTTTTATAAATAAATATTTATATAATTATGTAAAATAAAAAGTTGGGGTTTTTTTAGTTGTTGCTTTGCCGTTCAGCAGACCTAAAAATAAAACCCATGGAATTATTATTTTTAAAGTATAAAAAATTCAGTGTCACTGACACTAATCTTTAGCCGACAATGTTCTCTGTGAGTATGGTATTTTAGCTGCCTTTCTGTTTATCTTTCTTCAAAAGAATTTGGACTGCTAAAGAGGGTCTTTAGGCAGGGCCTGCTGTTTAAACTGTACCTTTCCAGAAGATGGAATCACAGATGGCTCTAATGAAGACGTGCCTCCACATCAGATATCATCCTTGCTTCAGGGTCGAAGGAGGAGTTCATCTTAAAACACTCTTGACATGGACTGATCTGTGCTGGACAGAAAAATGTGAAGAACCAAGATTCCACTTGTGGCGGACGTGTGCAGACGTAAGCAGCTATGAACAGCAGGGATCAAAAGCTGCACAGCCCCTGCAGAGCTGCTTGGAGATTCGCTATTACTTTTAATGATAATTTAGACAAAGTAATAATCTAACCTGTAGCAATTGGCAGTTATCTGGATTTCAGTCTGATTTTCAATGAGCTGTCTTAGGACTTCATTTTGTCTGTTCAGTTTGTTTTTAATACATAGATTGTCAAAGTTTTATAACATGCTTCCATATATCTGCATTTATAACTGCATGATAAATTGCATTTCTCTGCCTCCAGATGTGACCACCTCAAAATTTCCTGTGAGAGGCAGTGCTGACAGAGCTAGGACAAAGAAATCATGAGAAGGTGGCTTTCCAAGTGCATTCAGCTAATGAGTGGCAGGACAGAGAAACGGTAGTTCTTGGATGCAAAAATGAATAGCATAGATCCCAAATGATTGAAACTGAACACTTCAAGAAAGCTTTTACAGGGGTAAAATCCTCTGTCTTCTACCATCCTAATATTTAACAATGTGGAAAAGCAACAAGGTAAAAAAGTCAAGAAAATATTGTTAATCACAACAGACTGCAGTCAGTACCTTGAACTAACTCTGTGTATTGGTTAACAGTCATACTTCATCAGAGCACTTTGAAAGAAGATTGCAAACCTTGTCTTGTTTCACCTGAGAAGGGGAAAAGGGACAAACTCCCACCTTTCCTAGTTAAGGAAAAAGGAAGTATTGGCATAACCTGGAGTTTTGAACTCCAGTCCCTAAAGTGCACTGAATAGTCCTCCGTGGGAGATTTCCACTTACTTTTGATAACTTTGCATCAGGGCCTCTGTCTCATGGCCTCTGTCACGGATATATCTAAAAATATATAGGCACCTTGGACCCCAATCACACAATTTACAGGCTGTGGATGAGGTGGAGTTCCAAGGACTTAAATTCATCTTTCATGGTGACAGGTTTGTGCTCTTGGACTGAGATCTCTGTACTACGTCTTTCTGAGGCATAACAAATACTTTTCCTCTGACCAGCATTCTGACACATGGGATGTTCAGAATATGATGTTCCTGAAAGGCACAAGAAAGGATATTTGTTGTTACCAGCCATTGTCTTTTCTGTTTTGTCCTTTTTAGTCTGTATGCACATTTTGTAACACCTTGTCATGGTTCAGAGCTTCCGTAGGATTATGGCTTTAACAGAGGCCTAAAAGACGAACTCATGCTCGGTCTGATTTAACATCCCTGACTATCCTTTGTGATTTCCACCCTATCTATCCACAGCTTCCTGACCCTCCCTAGCCAATCTGTTCCTGCATTGTGGAATGGGCTTACTTGATCTGACTTTACATTGCTTAGAAGTAGGGCTGTTAATTTTGGCTTGTAATTGCAACTAAATATCAAATAGAAACAAAAACAGTAAAAAAAACCCCCAAACATTGCAATGATAAACCAAGATGAAGTACTGTATTCCAGCAAATTTTTCTGTTCCAGGAGGATCTGGACATTCCCTTTATAAATCATGCTGGACATTAATGTCCTCTCTGTTTCCCACATGCCTCTCAATACCACATTTTTGTCACACTCATCTCCAGATATTCCTCCTATCCCCATTCTTCTCCTTACTCCTGCATAGCTCTGGACATACCTTGCCCTTTTCCAAGCAAGCTGATCTGGTATCAGTGCTGATGCGAATCTTGCTGGAACTGTATTGCCCCTGGAGGTCTGAGGGTGTGATCTAAAACTACCTTGTAGGAATGATAGGGTTAAAAACCATCATGGGGTGCACAGGAAAGTATTCTGTGGGCAGGGATAAGGCACATCTAATCTACAGGATGTTCTTGTGTCATTAGTATCTTAACTGTTGTCCTACAGGGCCAATTATAAATAGTTCTGCAGTCACCAGATGGGAAATGTTTTTAATCACAAACCTTACTCTCTAAGCTTCTTTGTCCCTTCTCCCTGGACAAACATGTGACAATTGATTAATATTAAACCAGATGTTGTTTATTTAACTGATAAATGGAAAACATGTTATTGGTTAACAGCTCTGTTTGGAAACAGTGTTTTAGAGGTGATCATGTAATAAAAAGGGAGGAAACCCAAGTGGCAACATAGAGCATTAAGGCTGAGGCTGGTAACAACTACCGTCAGTCAGCTAGGCAAGGCTGTCAGAACTTACAAAGAGATGAGAACAGGGCTGTTTGATTTGCAAGTCAGGTTTTAAGCCATATTTTTTGATTGCACAACTGAATTTAACTCTTAGCTAAACAAGTAGACTTAGCATTTGAAGTTACAAAGTCCATCTGTTCAGAGTCATCTCACAGGATCTTTTCCTCCTGGCTGGGAAACCTTACAAAGTAGGCTTTTTTTGCCACTGCAGTGCAGTTGATTTCTGAGAAGGCTTAAATAACATTGCAGAAGTCTTCTTTTCTAAGGGACAGCCAAAACTTCCTTGGCTCACCTGCCAGCTCTGTTCTGACTCTTCTGTGTCACACATCTGTCTGCTCACACCACACTGTTGGATGACTCCTGAGTTTATGGGAATATTTGTGACCACTCTTAATTGAGATGAAGGCTATGACTCCAGCAGCCAACAGCAGGCAAACATCGGCTGTCTAAAAGATATGAGCACTCTCTTTTATAAAAATGCATTATAGTTTCTGGCACTTCCTAGATGGCTGAGCTCAAGTGCTGGAGAATGTGAGGGTGAGACATTGTGACTCAGCTGTTTGCTGTATAGCATTCATTAATATCTTGTATATTTTCCTGCAAGGACGGTTATAAATAGCTTTGTAGTGATCAGATGGGAAACAGTAAGTGCAATCCTTACTCAGCACCACTGGGGAATAAGCTTCGCATCATCCCTCCCCCCCTTTCTTTCTCTGACACCCTTGTTGGTCCCTGACCACTTTTACTGCGGGGATAGTGGCCCCAGCGTGGGTGCTGGTGGTGCAGGGACTCCTCACCTCATGGGGTGAACAGGAGGGCAAAGAACCATGAGGAATGCAAGGAACCCAACTCTGCCCCTACCTCCACATGCCAGCTAGATCAAATGGCTATAGGTCTGATTCAGGGTCCTCTGAAGTCCATGCAAATATTTGTGTTGATTTCAGTGGCTTTGGATCAGCACCTGTGTACACAGATGAAAGTATGCTTTTTTTCCCAAAAAGGGACAAAGTCATGTTTTCCTTTCATAGAGAGAAGGGAGCGCTGATACCATGTTCCCTGCTCTGCTCCTGGGACAGTCCATCTAGATGTTGTTGTGTGCCCTGATCAGTTGTTCGAGTTCTAGCTGATCCCTAGAAAGTCTTCCTCGTGCGTACCCCTGCAGTCTTCTTGTTATGAGTCAAAGGAATGATGCATAATGTTTTCTGCCTCGTAGTTCTGAATGTTAAAGGGGTAATCTAAGACTAGAATCATTTTATGGAATGTGTCCATTCCAAGAGAAGGAAAATTTAAGCCTTTATTACCCACAGCAGCTGTACATCAGTGTGAGTGGCAGAACACCTTAATTCTTTAAAAGTGCATTCCACCTGTGCTACCATGCAATTTCTGGTTTTTCTTTAAAGCCTTTGTACCTGAAAGTTGTGTGGTTTAATTGATTTTTTTTTTTCTTGGAAGAATATAGATAAGGAACTCACGAGCAAATAAACACTAAGGTTACAGTCCAGGTAAGTTTACTGTTTCACAAGTCATTTAAGTTCATATTCCTGCAAGTCTCTGATAGTGTGCAACCTCCTCTGACATGATGTAGAAGGTAGTTTATTTTCGAGAGTTACATCTGTTGCATGTTCTAGGCATCATCATCAGTGAAAAAAAAAAAAAGTGTAATAAGGTCAAGCCCCAGGGGCTTGCATGATTTAAAAAAAAAAGACTTTATAGCCCATGATTTGTCAGTTTGATTGACTGCTGTTGAGGCAATGGTCTGTGTTTAATCCATCTTCTTCACTTTAATTCTGCAGTTTCAAAGTCTATCTCAAGGTTGATCAAGTCCTTCATTATAAAACCCTGCTTTGAAACTTGGACCATAAAAACTTTCTTTTTAATGTTGTCAAGGTCATAATGAAATAGAAATTAAAAAGATTATGGCAGTAATTCTGTGGGATTAAAAAACTATTCCACATTGTTGTTTTTCAGCTGGAAGGAAAAGATGGCTTTCTTTTTTCTTTTGAAATGCAAAGGAGTTCAGTTATACTATTCCTGGAGTATGTTTCTGTTGATCTCTTATGATTCGTCTATAGAAGAATTCTCTGGATAAAACACTTCTAAATAAAAAAACTTGTAGTTTTGGGTAAAACATACAGTAATGGAGTTTTGAGAACTCCTGCAATGCTTTCGTAAGTGACAGTATTTTGACGAAGGCTAAGGTTCTGTGTTCTGGTCAATAATACAAGATTTTCCGACTCTTTAGGGAATGCCAGTCCTGTTTGGGGCAAAGTCCTTCTACCTGGTTACCTGCCTGGGAGAACGCTCAGTAAGGGCTGCTGGAAGGAGTAGGCAAAGGTCCTTGCACCTCCCTTTAACAAGAAGGAAATAGGAAGATCACAACATGCTAGAAAATCTCCATGCATTCCCATTCTCTGTTTTGTCTGAGCAAGAAAATGCCTCTTTTTTTTCTACATTGCTTAACTAGTCTTTCTGAAAACATCTGAAGTTGCTTTTCAGCAGGCATAAAAGGAAGAAAGAACCCCGAGAGAATTGCTTCCTAAGCTCTTTTGATAGTGGTGAATGATTGCAGGAGGTGATGAAGGTGGGCAAGTTTGTGTGCAAATAAGAAGAAATTAGGGAGATGCTGGCAACAGGACTGTGCAGCAATGACAGATACGGAGGTCAGAGAACTATGGAGAGTCAAAGATCACAGAAATTTAGAGAAGTATGTGGGACAGAGCATCATTTTGGAAGCCAGGAGGGTAGATTAATCAGAGAGAGGGAAACAAGTGAATATGAGGAATAAGATTTCTTGACCCAAGGGCCAAAATCCTGTTTAACCACAGGAGAAACATGAAGGGTGGTTGGCTAAATATTGAATGAATACTTGGATTATACTCCAAGAATACTTGGAGCACATGAAGTTGTGAGAGATGCCCTTGATCAGAGCAGAAATTGATGCCACATGATTTCTGGCACGTTTCTGGAACAGTCAGGGCAGAAATTGCTGGCAGATGTCCTTTCTCTTAGGCTCTCTACAGACAGCTCTTCACAATCCCCGGACCTTTGTGAACCACCTTCAAGGCCATTTCTGGCACTGGCCAGAATCCCTAAGAGGTACTAAGGGTGAGGGTAGAAGTACCAGCTAAGCAGAGGAAAGGGACCTGGCCAAAGGACTGGAAGACCACTTTGGAGTTAATTGTTGGGGGCTTTCTTATTTATTTCGCATTTTAGAGCACAAGTAAGGGTTAGAGATGGAGACTTCTCCTTATTTTCTGTGTTTTTTCAAGGACAGTTAGCTGAGGACCCAGCAACCCAGATTTTTAAGCTCCTTACTAGTTCCAGAGAATTCTCAGACAGACCAGGAAAAACAATTTCCCTAAGTGCCTGGTGTAATTTTCCCCTTTTTCAACGTGGGCTCTGTGTTCCTCATGCTGGTAAACTCTGCCGCTTCTGGTCCAAATCTTTTGGTTGCCTCTAACGAAAGGCGAGCTGAAGCCCAGACATATGGTAGGGAGTTGGCAGAGAGCACAGCAGATAGCAATGGCTCCAAGGTCTCAAAGGTAGCATGTAGTTGATACACTACACATAAGCATGGAGAAACAGTTCATTCTGGCTGATGTTGGCTAGCTACCACAGGTGTAGTCAAGCCACAGGGAAGAAGTAAGGAAGGCAGAGTGAAGACATATAGGAGGCAGGTTTTCCTGCCACGAACAGGGATAAGCAAAGAAGCCCACTGATTCTGGTGCCACTTCTGTAGGACTAGGTGAAACCAGCAGCATGTATTTGTGATCTGGTAGAAGACCAGACTAATAACAGCATTGTTGACCCCATTCCTGGACTGAACTTTGGTTGGAGGGGGGACCAAGTGTCAGGTTGTGCTTGTTGTCATAAATTATGAAGGAGGCGCCCAAGAAATGCCTTCATTTGGAGCCTGTCAAAGTTTTGTGTGTTGCCCTCAATGCTTACAGATGTACCTCACAGAGCATGACCATGAGCCTTGATGGCCAACTTGCCTTATCCACTGGAGACAGTGCAAGAGACTTGCTATTTGATTAAAGCATCCTGATGGTTCTGAGCTGAGTCAAACTTTTCATATAGGGCAGAGTCAGAGGTTTTAGAGTCGGTGAGGTGCAAATATGTCAGAAAAAGAAGACAATGTCAGTTGTGTAGCAAAGGTTTGAGAGTATCCCTAAGAGTACCTGTCAGTGAAGACATGGACTAAACTTGGCTTCCTTTAAGGTGCACTAAAGGCCTGCACTGTGAGGACAGATGGGGCATTTCAGCCAAATACCATAACAAGAGCAGTGCTTGGGAACACTCTGTTTTAGCAGTGTGCATGAGACCAAAGGGTAATTCACGGTGACTGCCAGGATCCCAGTGCTTTCTAAAGGAGTGATTTTAGAGAGGGGAGCAGTATATTACTGTGACAAAATACTTGTACTGCCTTATCCAACTGTCTTAGCTCACAATCTATGTGCATAAGAGACAAAAATAGGAGATGTTAGATATAATGTGAAGTGTCTAGCATATGACAAAAAAAGATTGTAATGATTATGGGAAATAAAAGTGAAATACAACTTTATCTGATTATGAAATTACACAGGGGAAGGAGGGTGACCCTAGTAACCTACTGTGTTCAGTGAGCTGTTAATAATGGACAGTTACAGTCTTCTGGAAAAATTTAAGAGGCATGGCTGTAAATCTGGTTCAAGAGGAACACTGAAGATGGGCTAAATGTCACAGAGCCCTAATCTGTCTGGGGTGTTTGGGGATAAGTCAGAGCTCTACTGTGCATGGGTCCAGCACCCTTGCAGACAAATAGAGATGGCCAGGTTGTCATGGCTAGAGTCTTGGCCCTGGGCACTGACAGGACCAAAATGTCACTCTTGACTCTCTCACACAAGTGACTGGGAAAGGGAGGGCTTGAAGTTATGGTTACCTCTCACTTCCCTGCTGCCAGAGTAGCCTGAATATGCTTGCAAAATTATATTGTGCCCCAGTATGACTATAGCAACCTTCTACCTTACTAGTGCTACTTAAGTACCGACCGGTCTCTGCTCTCTGTACCCACTCATGCTTGCCCCCTGCTTGTCTAAGGGAAAAACACTAGTGATGCATATAAAGTAACTATGTTCAAAATAAGAAACCATAGCCTTTTTTAATAATGTACTTTAGGAAGATGAAATATCCATAAAAAGACAAGCACATTTATTAAAAAAATGTCTGCCAGGGTGACATTTGCCAGTTTCTGGTACGATGGGATAATTTTTGAGTGTGGAACTTTTCTCCCAGAAGTGTAGAACTCTGGATGGTATTTTTGAGAAACGAGAGTCAGATATTCAACAGATATTCCCAAATGTTGAAGTCTTCTGAAAGTCTGGTTTGGATAGCGGGGTGAGAGTGGAGGACATGGGCCCTTCTAAAAAGTATGCCCTAAATCAATAGTGAGGAATTATAATTTCCATTCACATTGAAGAAGTCCTTCCTATAAGTCCAGTCTTACAGTAGCATTTGAACAGGCTTATTCTTGTAGACTCTTTCTGATTTACACTAATAGAAAAATTAAAATGAGGAACTGGTCTTTTAATATGACAGGACACAGTTGCAAGGCCAGTTACCATTTCACATGTCCAAGGTAGGTAGGTAAAGGCCAAATACCTGGAGTAATTACTTAGCAGGGAGAAGCTTGCAGGGAGTGAGGGGAAAATAATTCTGGCAGCAGTCTCAGATAAGGAAGATACGGGCAACCAAGGCATGATTCTTTTAAGTATCATAGACTATTGCTTTGCAGAGTGGTCATAGTAAATCACTCCTTCCACCAATGCATATGGTGATATTAGCAGTTATAAAATTCATCTAAGAATTAAGAGAGTAGCTCAAAATGAGGCTCCAACGGTAGTCTAAAATGATGAACTGAGCCAGACCAAAGTCTTAAGACTGCGAAAAGAAGAATTACAAGGGTGAATTGAGCTGAATGGTCAGTATTTAAAAGCACAGATTCTAGAAGGAGACCTGTGATGAAAATTAAACTCAGGAAATACTTCACACTTCAAGAACATAGAAGTACACAGCCTGATAAGGTAGGCTAGACTTGAGTCTTTTGTAGAAAATTATTGTTTAGAATTATCTTTTCTCACCTCCCTTAAGATTCTGTATTTGAGCGAATTATTCCTGGCACTTTTTGGGAATCTAATGTCTGGAAGTTCTTCTTTGCTAAAGAGGTTTTTCTGGGACAATATTTTGCTACATTGCTATCTTAGTTTCATTTTTGAAAGTTCTGCCTGTCATTATGGTGTTTAAATTCCATATACAAAATAAAAAATCAATGCATACATACTTGGATGACATGGAACTAGTGAATATACATGGAAAATGATGCCTTTATGTAAGCAAAACTGTATTTAAAAAAAATAATAATAGTTAAAATGAAAACAAAAATAATACATCTGTAATTACACTATTTTTTCATGTTGAAAACTTAAAACATTTTAGACATTGGACAGCTATGTAGGAAAATACAGTCTTGATTTCACACTGCAATATCTGTGAGTGGTTTTTCTCACATGAGTAACTGTATTTCAGTGTTTAAGACCCCAGTTCTGCAAACACTTCAGTATGCAACTTGGACCATTTTGTTTGGGAGGGGCATCAACCTAAATGAGTTGCATATTTGGGGTCAAATTTCCAAAAAGGGGTACAAAAGTTAAAGCTACTCACTTATGTAATAGGTTCAGTGTAACTGCTCAGATATGGACAGATATTTATGAGTCTAAGAATTTGCAGAAGAGGGTTATTAGATCTGGATCTTATTTTAGATTCTGGTCCAGCTTATTACTTTGTCTGTCCAGAACTAAATGCATGGTTTAGATCTTAGGCCCTAATCTTGCAAATACTTAATGCATGTTTAATTTCACCATATCTGAAAAAGTTTTAAGGTATGTTAATGTTAGCAGGGTAAGGTTCTCTGGGCAAGGGTAAAACCTGACTTTCTCATTGAATTCCCATTGGTATCAGCAGAGTCAGGATTTGCACTGGTATCCATGATATATGAGCTTCCATAAACCATAAGGAATACATATATGTTTTTAAGTTTTCTTTGGGGACTTCCAGACCACTTTCCTATAATCTTGTATTTTGTTTCAGACTTTGTTTTCTGGCATATTTTTACTCTAAAACCAAGATGCAAAAAGTTTATAGGAAGTAATAGCTACCTCATTTGTTGTCTGAATGATCATAATAATGGGTCAGTAATCAGAGGAAGAGTACTGCCTGCTTCTTATTGTGTAAAGGGCATACATCTGTGAATAACATTTTAGTTGGCACATTCTAACAGACACCCAAATTGCTAATATCCACAGCTGATTGCAATGCTAGCTCTGAATAAAGAAAAGGAAGGCTGGCTACCTCAAGGCATGCTGGGAAGGTGGAGCTTCTAGGAGGTTTTTAGGAGGATTGTCTTGATTAAATTTGTGATTTTTCTCTAACCTCAGTAATGAAGGATTTATAACCTTATCACATCTTGAAATGTAGAATCATGGAATAATTCAGGGTGGAAGGGGCTTCCTGCTCAAAGCAGGGCCAGGCCTGAGATCAGACCAGGTTGCGTAGATCTTTATCCAGCCTGGTCTTGAAAATCTCCAACCTCCCTAGGTCACCTGGTCCATTGCTTGACTGTCCTAATACAGAACACTTCTGTGAGGAAGTAGAAACTGCTGAGCAGGGTTTATGTGCTTTCTTGGGGCACGCAGGGAACAAGAGAAAATGGCTTTCGCAGATAAAAGTTTCAAGAACCAGGGTGAGAAGCTCCCTGGGAGAGCACAGAGGAAATAGAGGTCCATCTCAATCTGCTTCTATGCATGCTGTTTCTAAGGGTGGTGGGAGCTTGGGTGTGGAGCAGCTGTAGGGTCCAATGGATGTGATGATTATTCTTTGCTGTGGTATATATGCTTTCTTCAAAATAGTGTTTTGTGATACCAACAGTGCCTGGAGAGTCAATTTCAAATTAGTGCAATTGAAATATCAAATGATTAACAGAAAGGTTAGTAGCTACTTAGTATTAAAACTGCAAAATTATTCTTATGCAGCAAAGATAATAGGAGCCTGACTGGCAAAAATCACACTAACATAGTAAAGCTAAATGGACATCACTCAGGTTTTAAAATAGTGGAAAAGAAAGTTGAATGCCATTCTGATAACCAGAAGGGGTTTACTTACTGAATGGGACATAAATAGTCTTAAAAATGTGCAAGTAATTTAATGGTGAGAAATGTACTAAGGATGTAATACAACAACAATACAGATCCTAGTTTTCTGCCAGAACATATATGCAGTGCAAACAATCCTTTTAGTGCCTTGTGGAAGAAAGTAAAAGGGTTAGCAGAATTAGAATGGGCTGAATGAAGTCAGATGCCAGCTGACTGAAGTGATGGTATGGTCACCATATATATGTATGGAAGGAGGCAAAGCTATCAAGTTATCTCTTAGCCTGCGAGAAGTGCTAAGAAGGCCAAACCTAGATTTTTTTATTATTATTATTTTATTTTTGAACTTCTTTTTTTTTTTTTTTTTTTCTCCAGCCTATGGTTTTGGCATCTTGAGTTAGAATCTTCTCCTTGGGCAGATAAGTTCAAGTGCTTTCATTGCAGGATTCCACTGACACATAAGATGTACCAAAATCTCTTTGACTGGAAATAATGATTGATGATGTGCTTATTTGGGACAGAAATTATTATGTGTTATAAAAATCTACATAATGTATGCCAAGCAAAAAAATCCTTAAATTGACTGAGAACTAATATCCAATTGGGATGAGTAAGACCGGTTATTTAGGAAACCTACTATGATTTGTGCGTCGTGACAAAGGAATTTGACCGAACGTAAGTAAGGTAATTGGACAAGTGGAAAGACTTCAAAAGAAAAAGGCCACCCAGAGATTTACAGACTCATTACTATTTCTAAGCAAATCTATTCCCTGATTCATCATAAATATTCCACTGAGCATATTGCTAGGGGACAATAGCAAATGCTGCTGTGATTACAAGCGGAAAGACTTGGGGAGCTGCCACAGAGGAGCTGAAACTAATTTTTCTGTTTAATGAAGAGTCCAAGTAGATACAAGTTTATGTGGATTAGAGACTGCCCTTCTGAAAGAAGACAATCTGGGGGCATATCCTTTCAACACACAGATTTAACTGCAATAGAACTATACTCAGATTGGGAAATACAACTGCTGGTTATTGGATTGAGTTATGAGTGGTTTCATGAATATGTTTGTAAATCACTTGAGGTAAAAACAGATCATATACCACAGGAATCTATATGATAGAAAGTACTCTACAGATAGCCCTTTTAGCCTCAGAAAGCATCCATGAAATTGAAAAAAACCCTTCAATTTGAAATCCTGGCTTGAAAAGGGCATGATTAGAATATCCATGATTAGGAGAGGAAACATGAAGTGGTCTATGAGGGCTCTTTTCAGGGACATCCTTGCCTAAGCATAGATTTTTGCAAAGGTGTTGGAAGTGTAATGGAACATGCTGAGATTGGGAGGACATCACTAGGTAGTGTCAAAACGTCCCTGCACTGACTGTTGCAGAAGTGCTAATGGAGTTTTAAATAATCTTTTCTGTTCCTTAGGTCTCATAATGTGTAGCTTTCTTTACTCCAAGGACCTGAGTACATTATCAGAGTTTAAGCATTTACATGTTTCTAAGAAACAGAATGCTGGAAAACAAACAAGAAGTTGAAACAATAGGAAGATCTTGTTTGCTTTCATCTGAATTTCATTCATAATTTGTATGGATCACATTATTTTATTTTTTTTAATGAAAAAGGTCTTGTTTAAATTTAAATTGCTGTATGTTACATTTCATAAAGCAACCGCTTATAAATTTGTAGTATAACCCCCTTCCCCTGCATACGAGATTCCAGATGAATTAATAACCGATTGTGTTCAGCAGTCCATAAATTTCTACTCTTTTCAGCCAACCTCTTTTGAGTATTTGCATGGGTTAGCAGAAATAGTTCAGTTATGAGAATATATTCTGGAGAGTTTAACAAATTTATTCACATGGAGCACTATTGCAAAACATATCATACATCTCACTGTGCAAAGATGATGTTAGAGACTTAGGGGCAGAAGAACAAAAGTTTCAGTGCCAGAATGTAATGGGTTTCTTGAACCGAAGGTGGTTAACCGTGGTTAGCCAAAAGAACTATACATCAAGAATGACAAATAGGGCAGAAAACTTACTCCAAGAATGTACAATAGTTACCGTTAGTGTGTCTGAGAATATTTCAAGCAAAGCAATGGGACTTGTGCTAAGGGAATAAGTTGATGATCTTAACTATGCCCTTTCTTATAAGCACTCATGATAGTGAATGCTCTCAGAAGAGAACATCAGGAGTCACTGGCTTTCTGTTTCTTGAGAACAAATGTAAAGAAGCCAATGCAGACATTAGAAATGGAAAGCCTCAGGAACAGTAAGTATGACCCTCCAGCAGTGCTTCCACTTTCACAGTTGGTTAGGCAGCCCTATGAGCTTCAGAGTGCACAGTGACACTGTGATGGTAAACCTTGGAGGATCAGAGGTGATTATTGCTAGCAGAGATCCAAAAGGCATCAGTACAGTCTGTTTATGGGTGTGTGGAATTCTGGGAGTTTATTCTGTCTTCTCTTCTATAGATATTGATTTGTGCTTTACTAATTGCTTGACTTCGTCTGTGGTAGTTGTTGGTTTTGGTTGAAACATTTCCTTTTCTTATCTAATTTTCCAAGATTAAAAAATATCTAGAGGGCAAGGGGATATAATTTAGCTACTAAATCCAGTGGTTGGGTCTTTTATGACCCAACCCATATCCTATGGCTAATGCCAGGAAATACCAGCACTCCTTTGTGTTACATTACAATGTCTAATACGCTGAAAGAATATTGTCTTTCATTAAATGAAACAATCTTTCAGCAGCTCCTCAAATAAGTCGTATAACCAGTAATTTTTTTTTCCGCAGTAAAGGCTGAGATGCTCCCTTTGCAGTTCAGAATCGTCGCCCAGTTTCTAAGCCACAACAGTAGGGCTCTTTTAATGGGTAATCTATTGTTGCTCCAGTATTACTGGTGCCCACTGGCAGAGGACTACTGGTGTCATGTAATCATAAGTACTCGTGTGAATGAACTCCAAGTTGTTAGTAGTTCCTCTGGCACATCACACCCCTTTTCAATGAAGCAATGTACCTATTTGGAAAAAAACCAACCAGTTTTAACTCTTCAGTGGTGTTCTGCCTGTGGTGCTTCTCAGATTCAAATAACTTTGCCTAGAAATATTTTCAGATATTTTTCAAGATACATTAGGATGTAATTATGCTCATATCACATATTCCTGCATTATTGGTTAGTATTTTTAATGTCCTGAGACAGTTGCAGTCTCTCTTTTCCAATAAACTTGTTCTTTAAAGTGTATCTATGTGGTCTACTGCAGAACACTGAACTTTCATTCTTTCTGCATGTGTATATGTTCATCCTTGCTGAAAAGCTTTAATATTAAATAAAGTGTAAGCAAGCCCCACATTCTAGTAAAGAACCGTAGTAATTATATTCCTAGAAAATAAGAAAGTTCAGAAACTATTTTCTGCTTGTAAATAAAAATGACAGAAGCAGTTTCTCCCTTGCAGACATGGGCAAGAAAAGTAATTTCAGGTCCTGATGGATTCAGAATGGTTTAAGTGTAGTAATTTACCTTTATCAACAATGTAACAGGATCTGTAACAACTGTAACACTGAAAACTGTGTCTTTAGCAGGGACAATAAACTTTCTGAGGGAAGGTTAATTTAGTTTTCAGATAAATGGGAAAACAGTATACTCTATAACTAAACTAAATTGTTGCATGCTACAGCAACACAAATTTCAGCCTTCAGTCACCAATGGAAATTTTCTTATCCCTGTTAAGAAATAAAGGTAAACAAAAACACTTCTTATTTGTCTGCCAGTTCTGAGACTTTTAGGAAAACAGTGAAAATTCTGCAGGCAGTCTAAGAGATGAAGGATACGAGTTATTTTGGGAGCTGGTGAGATAAACCGGACAGTATTTTACCAGTACTGCTGTATCAGATCAGACAAAATCTATCTGCCCTAGTCTTCTGTCTCTGGTTGATGGCACGTACTTAGGGAAAGAATATAAAAAGGTAGCGTACAGACAGATACTTCCACCGCTGTAACTCCCTGAGATAGAGGCTTACAAGCCCAGACACTGCATCTCTGTATTTAATGGCATTTGATTTATTTGCCTCTTATAAAAATATATCAAAACACTTCATGAGCTCATGTATGCAATTATTTTTTGCAAATCCTGCAGCAAGGAGTTCCATAGCTAAATTGCACCTTGTTAATTAAAATCCTTCTTTTCATTTACTTCAATCAGTTACTTAACACTCTATTTTGATGACCCCTGATTTTTTTATTATGAACAGTGATAATCGTGACTTTATAGAAGGTCTTGCATGACTTTAGCTCGTTTGTCTCTCTTTCAGGGCTGAAGAGCTCTAGACATTTATCCTCAAACATAGGCTACCCCATGCCTTTGATCCTTCTTGTCATCCTTTTTTGTACTGTTTCTATTTCTGGCATATTCTTTTTGAGAAGAAGTCACCAGAACCACTCACATGGTGGCTTCATGATGTTTTCTGTTGTGGTTTTGACAGCAGATGCTTAGGGAAGTACATTAGAGAAGGTTATCATACAGAATCATTCTATTCTCACAGTGCCTAGAGTTTAGCTAGTAGCAGAATAGCTCTTTTGACAGTTAGAAATGTCTACAGCAAAGACTAACCCCAATTCTCTTATCTGATTTCCTGTGTAGGCCTGCATTTTTCAAGGCAAAAATGGTATAGAAAAGAAGAAAGGATCAGGAACTCCTTAATTTAGAAGGAGGAAGTGTGAAACTCTGGCCTAAGAAATACAGTCTGGATTAGAACTGTAGAAGTTGTTACTTTTTTTTTTTTTTAAATAGTTACTTGGGGCTGGAGGGAGGAGGTTCAGTGGTTGAACCCAAAATAAATAAGTACTTGCGGTCAGCCCAAAATCAAATTTTTCTGTGAATTGAAACAAATAGTCATTGCCAGTAGGAATGTTCAAACCCATATGGAGAAAATGCAGTTTCTAGGGTCTGATCTCAAGAGCAGAGGTTCTCAACAAATATTCACCTTTTGCACCATATGCTTTCATGACCCATTGTAACCCCGCATCCTGTTGCTGTGAATAGGAATAAAGGCTTTCCTATACATGTTTTCATTTTTCCTGTTTCTGAAAGAAATGAGACGTTGTTTAACAGCAAATCTAATTTGGATGTGATTATTACTGTTGAGAGAATAAGTGCTGGCTGGCTGGGTAGGGAGCCAAGAAAGGTTTCTAGCCACAAGCAAAGAAAACAGCAAGATGGGACTCGGCAACTCCATGCCCTTGCCAAAAGGGTAACACCAAGTTTGAGGGAAGGTGTCTCTCACGGGCATAAAGAAAAGACCTTTTCATATTGGGTACTGGAGTCTGCCACTGATTAATTACAGTCCCAAAAGACCTGTAAGCGAGTGAGAAGAGATCATAAGCATCTGGCATTTGTAATGAGAAGATAGATGGGAAAGGCACAGGACTGTTGTTATTTCTCTAAACTCTTGTGTATCTGCAAAAGAAACAGGGGTTCATAACTTTTTCTGAGGGAGAAGACTCAGATGCTTTGCGCCATTCACTAGTACCATCTTGGCTGTGGGTGGTTTGAAGTAACTGGGAAGAATGGCTGAGACACTGTGTTTCCTCCACCCCACTGGTATTACAGCTGTATCCAACTCTGGGCAAAAATATCCTAGTATGAGAAAAGTAAATAACCATACAATAACTGTGTGTTGGTGGTGGGGAAGAGAGTGAGGAAATCAGGATATAGGTTTACCTCCCCTCCCTCCCCACCCCCCATCCTGGTAGAGGACCACATGTGTAAGAACAGCGAGCAAACTATAAGATCTTAGGCCCTGATAAGTAAGATATTTAACTCCACCCTGAAATTCCTCAGATTGCACACAGTCCTTGGAACATCCCAGGTTCCTTGGAAATTTTCTTTGGCAAAATTTTTAATGACAGTGGAGAACAAGTGCAAGACAAAGTGAATGTAACGGAAGACTGCCAAAATTTAGTGTCCAGCATATGCAGTCAATAGGTTTTATAACCTGCATGATTCCAAAAGTTATGTTTCACTTTAGATACAGTGGGCTTGCTCTGAGTCAGTTATAATCTCTTCTGTACTGCTTACCCCTCCATTGTATGCTTGTATCACTACAGTTGCAAAGAAACTACAGTTTGTGCTAAGCCAGTAGCTGTTGCTCTACGTGCCTGGAGTAGTAGCATGACTGAGAACTATCCCCCAGTTAAGCTGAAATGGAGAGCGTTCAGTAGCTCACTACGGGACTGTGTGACTTACAAAAATAGAAAGCATTACTTACAACAAACATTGTGATTGCCTATACACATCCGTTAACTTATAAAGGTTATGAAGAACTCACTGTTGAAATTATTTAAGTAGTTTTGTTGGAATACTTTTCCTTCAGAAAATTCAGCCAGAAGTGAAAACTGGATGTATTTTTTAATAGGGTTTTTTTTAAAGAAAACACTAAAAAATGCCCTACAGAAAGCAAGTATCCTTGCAAAAAGTTGTTGTTTTTTGGGTTTTTTTCTTGCCAAATCCCCAATTTTCTATCGCATAGTTTCAACAATTTTTTTCAGACAGCCCAAGGAGCAAGAAAGATCAAATGAAATCTGTGAAGTGCTCTTAAAACTGAGAGGAGGGGTAAAATCCTACAAAGAAAAAAATGTTAAGCTGTTTGGACCACAAAGGAATATTTGGGGAGTGTACTAAGACTTGTCTATGTCTTGTTGATTTGCCCTGAAACTGCTAAACAGCTAATGAAGCAAAAGTTCAACTCAAACAGTTTAATCTAGAGCTGACTGAAAAAATACTTGGAGCAAAACATTTCAATATAAAATGGCTTTCTTCCAAAACCAGAACTTTCAGGAAAAGCTTTCAGTTTCTTCTAAATTTCCATTTTTTATTGGAACCAAATATTTTGGTCTTCTATTCTTCTCCTTTTTTTTTTTTCCCTTCTCCCTGCACCCTACTTTCTTTTGCCACTGAGTACAACGTAAAGACTAATGTCTTGAGACTATTCACTCCCAAAATTTTCTTTAAGTTTTTTTTTCTTTTTCTTTTGTGACTTTCCAAAACATTCTCAACTTTGGAAATGTTGGGGAATAACAAAAGGGGGAAAAATATATATTTATTTGTAACCCTACAACTTTTTTGAAGTAGAGAAAGCTTTGAAAAGTTGCAGAATAGCAGATTTTCTGCTAAATAAAATTAATGATGTTCACAGAAAAAGAACGGGCTCAAAAATAGAAATTAAATTTAAAATTTGAAAAAACCCTCATACTCCAAGCCACATATGAAATAGTAATATCAGTATCTTCTGTAAAAATGTTTTTTCCAGAGTCATAGATTTCAGTGTCAGGAAGGACCATCAGATTATCCAGTTTTCCTGTAGATTGCAGTCCATAGCATGTCACCAGTTATTCCTATTTGAGCTTAGTAACTCTGCCCAATTAACCTGGGACTTCTGGGATTGCTAGTGGACCTCCATTTTGTTCATAAGCTTTCCAAGGTTGGCAGGTGCTGTTGACCACCACTTGAAACTTGCCTAATAATCTCGCCATTGGCCAGCAAAGGCTGGAGAGCTGCTATATAGGCATGCTATATATTTCCCTCAAATCTTAGAATGCATTCACAGTAATGGCTGAATTTCAGTATAGACATTCCTGGGCTCCTTCAGAAACATCTAGCTTTGATACCAGGATTTGTGGCTGCAAAAGAAACAGAAGGACCTGGATAAATATTTAGGCATTTGGTTTGCACTGAATTCCAGCCTGCTGCAGATAAACTCCTGTCTGAGGCACCGCAGGTCTTTCTGTACTGCCATTCTTACTGCTGTACAGAGATAACTTTACACACAAGCTTAAATATTCTACTGACTCTAGACCTTAGTTAATGTAAAATATCAGTCAGAGGAGTAGTTGGGATTCTGCAAAAAACAATAAACTGGCATAATCTATGGACTGGATGCTGATAGCAAGGTCACACTGAAACATCTGAAGCAGACCCCCAAAGAAGGACAGCAAATTACCACTGGAGCTTCTTGAGTGAAAGTCAGGTGTCAGGCTGTGAATGTGCCAGGCTCTCACTGAAGTGTCACTACAAATTTCAAGGTTTGCCAAGTTTTCCAACCTGCTGGTTGGCAAGCAACAACTGCATGACACCATTGCCACAGTCCCACTACGATGAAACCCACTGACATTGATGGAAGTACTCTCTTGCACTTCCCTTGGCTGTGAACAACTTTGGTGTTCACCGTTACTGTTGTTTTTATTTAAGAATGCATAGTGGAAAGTCTGGGAGAAGAGTCAACGGGCACAGAGACAACAGACAATGGAATGGGGCTATGGTTATGAAACAAACAGGAAAGATTTTTGCGGTATCCTGAATTTTAAAGAATGGGTGCAGGAAAAGTATGTCAAGAGAAGGCAACAAGTAACTGTGAGACTAGGAAGAAGTCCAAGAATGATTCTAGATTTTAAACAATATATAATCAAGATTACAGGCTAAAGGAAGAAAACAATTCAAAGGAGTAAGAGAATCAAACAGAAGAGCTTTTTGTAGTTGTGAGGAAGGAGGAAAAATATGTAGGAGAGGAGAATTTAAAGTAGAGAAACAAAACATAGGAAAGAAAAGTAATGACTTGAGAAATGTGTGTCAAAGCTGATTCAGAAATAATAGCTTTGAGTAGGTGTGAAGGGAAGAAAAAAAATCACAGAGGAAGTGGCAGGGGATACAGAAAACACACGGGGATGAGAAAAGAGTCAGGAGCTCAGAGAAATATAACAAAGAATTGTGAGGAGGAATATTTTGGGGTAAAAGGCAGGCTGATGTAGGCATGCAAAGAAGCCTTCCCCCTTCTCCCCCCTTATTTTTTTCTCTGCTCTTTGTTTATATCCCACTGAGGATAGTGGGATCTTTCTATCTCTGTCAATGCTGTTGAACTTCTAGCTTTGCTGGTTTGATAGCCATACCCATCACTGGAGGATTTAGTATGCACAAACTAGAAGAATATGACTGTACATACTGTCAACCATGCGTGCTTAGCTAACAGCACAGGAATCAAGCCTAGACTGACTCTAGCAAATTAAGCAATGCCAGGGAATGTTCATGAGAGCTGAAGACCACTTTTCTCTATTAAATTGTTAGCATGGATGCTGGCAACACTCTGACCCAGGTCAGATAGCACTCTCCTAGACAATTCCCAAGTATGGCTCGGGAGTTAATGCATGCCAAGTGCTGTTCCCAGTAGGCAGTCTGGATGCACTCGCCCCAGTTTGGCGGGTAAGGAAAGCGAATGGGATTGAGGCAGCCTGTTCTGTGCCAGATATGCTGTGGGCCAGGGAACATTCCTTAGCACATTTAGTTTACTAGCATGGATGCAGCCAAAGAGTGCATTGTTTCCTCTCTTGAAAGAGGATGCAGTTACTCCTTAGTTTAGAACAAGGTCAGCTTCCTTTAGATAGGAAAAGGTAAAGAGTTAGAAAGCTGCTGGAAGAACAGCCCCAAGTCTCTGAAGGGGAAGAGGCAAGGTACACACAGAACAGCAGAAGCACCTCCAAGCAATGGAAGAATGGGGGACTGTGAAATTAGAAGTGCCTGTATAAATCTTGGGGGGGGGGCGGGAGGGCAGGGAACTAAACTAAAGATAGAGCTGTATCTGGATGTGCTGAAACCATTGCCTACCATGCTGAAAAGTATTAGGGCTGCATTTGTACAGGTGGTAACATATGGGGTCTTGTCCATGCCCACGCTCATAGGCACTAGGGCAGAATATTATACATGGAAGTGGGCAGTGTTACTTGTTTAGCATCTTCTCGAATGGCTACGCTCACGAAAGCACATGTAGTGAATTGTGGTGCTGTAGGCAGGACACACAGTCTAGAAGCAACATGAATCTCATGTGAAATGTGCAAATGCTGAACAGGCAAATTGGCAGATGATCTCATGGAGAAACCTGGAGGTTAGGTACAACTAGACCTGGAAGTAAGTACACAGCTTTCTTCACCTCCTGTTAGCATTAGTTAATGTCCGCATGTTGAAGATAAAAGACATTTTATAAACTTATAATTAGTATGTTAAAAACATAATTTTGTTTTACTGGCTTATGTCATTTGCGCCTTTGTGCCTAGATCCAATCAGTCAGCTGAAATAAAATATTGAGTAAAAACAACTTTTAATGTGAATACTGTGTCAATGAATACAGCCTTCTGTTGTGCCAGAAGTGTTGCTCTTCTGTGTTAGCAAGCAGAGTATACAGGAAGATTCTGCACTTTTGCAGGACATTGGAGAGTTTAACAATGGAGTGCGGTGCTGTGATCTTGTCAAATGAAATCCTCTGGACTTGTATTCTCCATCTGTTTCCATTCAGGTCAAGTGCATGTGCTTCTCATTTATTACTGTCTGTCATCTGCATGACAGGAACACCTAGAGGTCCCACCTGAGATCAGCTCCTGCCATTCCTAGATACTGTACAGAGACTCATACTAAGACACAGCCTTCACTCAGAGAGTTTATAGTCCAAATGGCTATGACAAAAAAAGGATGAAGTGAAATGGCTTCAGATGGAAGATCATGAGCTACAATGCAAGCAGATTGAGATGAAATCCTGGCCTCATGTCAATGAGAGTTTTGACATTCATTTCCATGTGACCTGGATTTCTTCCCTGGTTGACTTGTCCAAAACTACAGGGGAAGTCTACATCAGAGACAGGAATTGAACTCTGAGTCTCTGTCTGGTGACATCACCCTTCCTGCCAAAGGGGCAGATGATTTAGATGTGCTCCATGCACAGTGCGCTCAACAAAATTAATGGAAGTTGTGCATGTCAAGGCTCTACAGGCCTGGGCCATTCGTCCCTTGTACATCCTTTCCTTTCACCTCTTGGTAGAACCTCTGAGTTCTGACTGTGAGAGACGAGTAAACTCAGCAGGTTCACATAGAAGGCATATATGAACCTTTTGCAGCCTGAGTGTGAGCTTAGGGTTGGAAGGAATCCAAAACCTCAAAAGGAAATTCAGCTGAAATGACCAACTTTTTGCCTGGTTTGGGGTCAAAACCTAGTGAAAACAACACTTCAGATGGTTTCTATATAAAAAAAAACCATGAAGCCACCCAGGTTTATAGAAAACAACCTTAAATTTTCTTACTGTGAAGCCAGGTTCGGAAAGAAGGTATGGAAAATTGAGTAATACTGCTCAAGTTCCAGGTTGATGGCAAAGGTTCAAAATATTTTAAACCTGCTCCACTCTAGGTTCAATTCACTTCTAAAGCTTGGCATAAATCCAGCAGCTACCTAAAATGGTATAGTATCAAGATACTTACCAGACATTTGTAGTTTCCTCTACCAAACCATTTGCAAAGCTTTTCTCTAAGCGTTGATCTCGTCAGAAAACTCACAACTTCCAGTGTTCCTTGGAATTTTATTCTGAAGAGTTTTAATTCTAGACCGGTCCACCCCAGCAAAGGAGATAAAATACTTAGGTCTAAATTAAATATACTACAAGAGTTCTCCTTAATGACAGGCCACCAGCCTGTGCCTGTAAAAAGACAAGGCTAAGAAATGCAGCAAACCAGTTATTTTGGTAGAGCTAGAGCTCATGAAGTCTTGGTCTTGCAAGAGTTGACAGCTGTCAGCTTCAGCTTTGGTATTCTATGAGGCCCTTATTTTCTTGGTGGAATTTAAGACAATAATCCTTCCTGTGGACTAAAATGCATTTGATGAAACTTCATGGTGTTAGATAAAGATCTTCAAACAATGATATATCGGCCATTTAAGCACAGCAAGAGCCCTGGAAAAGAACAAACTTAACTCTTAAGAGAAAAGGGTCCTGGTTCAAATCTCACTGAAAATATGTGCACTGATTTCTTCATAGAATGCGAGTATTCTGCTTAAGTCCAAACTAGATAGTCATTAGCTTGTAATTAAGTCAAGTGAAAAAAATCGCTATGATTACTATAAAGTCTTTCTTCTTGGGAAACTCTACTAACAGTGATATTTTAATCAAGCATTCAAAAAAGTAAGAATTTGAATTCACTAAATGTGATTAAAAGCTCTTTTCTGAACAAAAAGTTGTATGCACAGACATACTTGAAGAATTCTGGGTAGAAGTTCTAGTACCTCTGGTTCCTGTGCTGTCTGTTACCCATAATAAGCTTAGAAAAGCTACTTGTCATGGCATTTGAGCAATGTTCTTATCACAAATGTGAATCAGGATAGTATCTTTAGTCCAGAAATAAAACACAAAGCAGATAACATGGAGATGAAAAGTAACTTCTGCATAAGGCAACACATTAGTTACTCTGTGTGTGTATTTTTAGTAGTCTTCTGGTTGTCTTAAGTCTTCACTGAGCTAAGAACAAGGTTTTCCTAGGAAAATCAACATTGTGTTTTCAGTTTTACTGAATTTAAAGCCTACTAAATTTAGCAGTAGCAGTCATGTATGAATACCATTCCTTCTGCTAGTCTCTTTTATAATGATGGGAAACAAAATTAAGATGGAGGAGAAAGAAATAAGGAGGATATAAATTGCAAGTGAACCAGGTGACACCTAAGCCGTGAAAGAATAGGGCCCATCATAGATCATTTTACTTACATTTGTATTGTGTTTGCTGTCAGATAATACAGTAGCTGGTAGGATACAGATGACCTAGGGAATTACCTGCAATTAGATCCTACAAATATTACAAAGGAGAAATTTTGTCCAACCTATGAGAGTGATAAGTGCTTTGATAAGAAAACTTCTGATTTCATTTCAGTGCTACCATCTGGTGGGCAAAATGCAGACAGCAAAAATCACATTGTTATAACACTGGAACATTCTGATACAGTTAGTTTTTGTTTTATTTTGTGAAGGAAACATAAGATATTATTAAAACAACTTGAACATCTGGTTTGGGGATAAAGTCATTTTGCAGTGTTACTGCCAAGCCTCAGGGCCAAGCGCAAAGAGAACAACCTTCCCGTCCAGCCTCTCCATAATGCATAACACCAAACTGTAAAATTTCAAGTCCAACACAAATGACGAACAACATATACTGGAGCTATAGCTGTACACATCTAGACAAATTCACCTGATAGCTTGAAAGCCAGGGAACTGTATGAGACTAAAGCTGCAGAATTTTAAAAGCCAACAGCAGGGAAGGGGAATCATGTTTATTTTAGTATGGGTAAGTTAAAGACAAAGTTACATCAGGCATTCTGAGAAAAGAAGTGGAAAGGAAAATCACTAGGAAATCTTTGTAATTAGTTATTGAAAGGCTCTGTAAAGATGCCATAATGAAGAGCAGTGCTGTTTTCTTTGGTACACTTAGAACTTACAATGTGAAGGTGGAAACAAGGGTCAGATCTGATCTTCTCCAACTACTGCCTGAACTTTTGGGATCTGGAAGAAAAGGGACTAATTGTTCCAATTTTGTATTACTTACTTTCAAATGAATCTGGCCTCAAACCTCAAACATTTATGCAAACTTCTTGCCTGTTAAAATGTATGTAACTGTCATAACCACATGACTTTAAGTTTTATAAAACCTTGGGAGAGATTTTACTGAAAACACTGCTTCAGGGTTGAAGTTCTGGTGTCATTAACCTTAGTATGGCTGAGATTTTACCCCTGGCATTCTTCATTTTTCCTATACTCTCATTTTCTCAGATGTAAATAAGAACTAGCCACTGATGTTTCAAATGCTTCCAGTCCTTACTCGAGCACTCTCTTTGGCCATCTGCCTGCACCCAATAATGAACTGTCTTTGAAAACGCGATTGAAGCTGTATTATACCATCTGTGATCACTGTGACCTTTAACCTGGCATAAATGTATGAAAATGAAACCCAGCTTAGCAAAATTTAATCAATAATGTTTTTTTTGGAGCAGGTGTGAATACACCATTACTGGTCTCTGAGACTGATACATTAAATCCTTTGATTTAACTCGGCAGACTTCATATAATAATCTTCTGTGTTTAAGTGCTGATATTGGTATTTTTTGAGTCTTGGGTAACGTAAATCTACTGCTCCAGAAGGTCAGCCAGTAGGTGACTTAATGTCTCTAAGAACTTCCACTAATGAGTACAACAGTAATTCATGATAATTTCAACCTTGGTAATAAGGTTCACAGAGATCTGGTCAAGCATTCCAAAACTCCAGCTTCATCAGGAAATTTGTACTGCGGTTGAATGAGAATAAATAACCGCTTTCTGAGATTTGTCTCATACATTGCTCTTCTGAGTTCCTGCCAGCCTGTCGACTAGAACAAATATCCATTCTTCCAGTATAGATTAAAGTGACTTCTATTTTTCCTACTACAGTCTTGGCCCTTGACTTACAAGTGATAGTGATCAGATGCAAGAAAGACCGAGAAGAGTTACTGTGTTATAAGTAAAGAAATGGAAACCATTTTTCAACTCTTGATAAAACATGTTCCTGAGGTTTCTGAGGTTTGAACCCCTCTACACATTTTATGTTAAAAAGGTGAACAAATATTAGAAATTCTCAGATTTTAATGCCAGAAGAGCAGAAAGAACAACTGCTGTTCATTTAATCTGATTTCCTACAGCTAGTATTTCAAGGGCATATGGAAGTTTGGGCTGTGTTTTGGTTTGCCCTTTTTTTTTTATTTTAATGGAAGGATATTATCATTATTTGTGGAAAGATCTCTTTCTGAAGTACCCCAGAAATCAGCAATTGTTCCTATTAAGACCTTCTATACATAGGAAATCACACATGCTGGCTCAGAGATGCTGCTTCTCCCCTATACAGTGTTCTGTATTTTTTGAGGGGCAATACTGGTTGGAAAAACTTTTGCCAAATGCTGAGCTCGAAAAGACCTCGGCGTCTACCTGGGAGTTTGATACTGTGTGCTTTCCCTGGGCTTAAACCGTTAACTAAGTATCTCTTGTCAGAGACAGGCTATTGGGCTAGACAGAGCTTATCTGAGCCTGTACAGGTGTTCTTGTGTTTCTCAGCATGCTTATGTGAAGACCCAGTTACCTACGAGGCTATAGTTTGCTTTCCTTTATGGCAAAATCACTTCAAAACCCCTGAGCCCAAAAGAGGAGCTGCTGCAACCCAGATTGGCATGGTCCTCCCACTGCGGGAAGAACGACTGCCTGTCTCCCTGGACTGAGACCTCAGAGTTATCCGGGGGCCGGGAGCAGCTGCCTCACGCCAGAGGCCGTATCCGGACTCCATGGTACTGGCTCTCGGTTCCAGCTGAATTCAAAGTTTACCATATGCCCTAACTCCCATAGGGATGAGTCTTTGTGTGAGAGGCAAATGATTTTGGCTCCCCCTTATACCGAACTGTACTGAATTCATATCTTTCCCCCTTCATTTCAAGCCCTTCCTGTATAACACCAGCTATAAATTATTCCCTAGGAATTCCTTTATTTAACATATTTCTTCTTTTTGATTGCTATGGTATCTTTTAGAAGGAGATCCAGTTCTAATTTGAAGACTTGATCTGGTAAATTTTTCTTCCTCCCCTCAACATTCAGTGACCCTACTACATATGTGTGTATGCATTTATTTATTCCTTGGCTTTGAGATTGATAGGACGTAGCCAGGGAAAAGACATAAATAACATGCCCAAAAGAAAAGGATGAGAAGAAAACTGTAAGGATTCCTTACTCAGGTTTTAATGCCTTTTGAAGAAAAATTGGTTTTGACATTTTTCACAATTTTTGGTTTCCTCTTTGTGGCAGTTTACAATGACCATTTTGAGCTAAGTATTCCTTATAGAGCAGGACTGGAAACAACATCTCTGTGTCAGGATAAGGTGCTGGTAGTACCATAGGAACAATATTCCTTTGAGATGATCCAAAAGATCTGCTAGGTTTTCCCTTTCATCATACCATTTTTCCTGATGACCCACACAGATGGGTACATGAAAGTTGTCTTGGGCTCTGGTCTTCCATAGGCAACATGGTTGTCACCGTCGGAATGACCTGCTCCTTTATGAAGCTATTCTGACCTTCACAATTTTCTTCATAGCAGACCACAGTAATATCAGTCTTGCTGCAAGTATCCATGTCATTAAGCATACTCACAGATATTCCAAAAATAAACAAATAGAGTTGCTTGCTTCCTCCGCAGGGTGTCCAAGTTGATTTTTAAACTGAGAGTAGCAAAGATGGAGTCTTGCAAAGACTGTCTATTTTTTGATATGTCTAGCAATACTAGATTTGAGAGAGGCAATTTCCTGTATTTAATGTTTTAGCATGCTGAGTGGTGAAGTAATGACTATTTTCAATAACAGCATTTTTTTTCCAGTGGAAGCTCATTCCCTTTTCATACAGCAGCTGCTTCCTACAGGACGACTTTAAGGCTGCACACATTACAAAGAGGTATTGAAAGCGACAATGGCTGGATGTGCTTCAAGTATGTCAGAAGAGAACCCTACTGGCCCTCAAAGTGCCTGGGATGGGTGGCATGGGATCAGAAGGTGCAGAATGGTACTCCTATTGGATCCCAAACTGCAAAAGTTCATGTAGCCTGGGCTTCTGTTATTAATCTGTGCATTAGCAATAATTTCACATATATTCTGCCAATTCCCCAGGCTTGTCTGGTTGTAGGGTTCCTTCCGCCAGATTTTTCAGCCTGTCTTCTGGAGCCCTTCTCTGGGGGATTGCTCCCACCTCCTTTATGTCAGAATGGATATCAAGGCACTTACCTCAGTAAGCCAGCAGAGTTTATACAACATTTCCCAGCAGGCTTCACTTTGGATAACAAGGCAGGTTGTCTCTGGCAAGGGCTAGTGGCTTGTGATACAGTCCTTTTAAAAAAGCTATGGTAAAATAGAATTTACAGTGATACTGGCTATGGAGAATTTGATTTCTGTGGTGCTGTTAATAGAGTTTTTTTCTCCTTCAACTTTTTGTCTCCTAGCAATGGTATCCATTTATTTTATGAACTTATGAATGCTCTTATCATCCTTTTGTGGCCAGCAATGATGTCTGGCACTAGAATATTTGATTATGGCCAGCAGAAGAGAAAGTGAAAACGTAACCTCCCTATAAAATTGTAAAGATTTCAGGGGAGATATATTGAATATAGAGATTACAGGAGAACTTTCCTGTGTAACTGGCTGGCTTCCCAGGCTTTTGCTATTGGTGCAGTATATAATAAATGGCACTATATCACCATTTACCTTCTTTCTGCTGATTTTTTTCAACAGTACCACAGCATAATGTGTGAAATTCTTGGATTCCTGCACTAGCTTTTTCAAGACCCAGTAGACTGTAGTGAAATTGCTTCTTTTTTTTCTTTTTTCTGTAGCATCAAGCTATAGACACAAACATTTCGCCAGACCTATGGAACACATTCTAACAACCTTATTGAGTTTGCCATTACACTTCAACTCTACAGATGAGGGAAAAAGGGGCATTTTTTTAAAGTACTGTGTCCACTAATCCCAGTCTTGAGGCAGAATGGTTACAACTGTTGACATTTTCAAATGTGGGTTCCCCAGTCTAAGAGTTGCTCCCTGACCTGCTATCTGTGTCAGGATGAGGCAAACATGAAAGTTTCATGCTCATTTCATTAGAATGTCATTCCCATGAGTCCAAAACTGTCAGTGGTATACAGGATGAGTATATTCCTATGGAAGTAGGTGATTATGTTTGCATGTTGTCAGTAGGAACTAAACCATGGCATTTTACACACTTCTAGCTAGATCCCCTTTTACAGTAAGAGAAAAAGCTCAGGTGTTTGATTCATGGAAAAGGTAACAAATAGTCTGGGGCAAATCTTGAGAGAGTGCACTGAGATTAAGCTAAACCTGTGCTTTGGGAGACTTAAAAGCTCATCTTCACTGATCAAATCTGTGCTTAAGGGGTGGCATGATAACAAATTTTCCCTGTACCACTTCCTGATAATGATCCCATCTTTCCTAACTTATTTAGAAGATGTAGCTAATCCCAGTGAAATCGGAGGTGTCCTTGCCTTCTTAACCATGTATGCAGGAGCAGGGCCTTGTGCATTAAAATCCAGTTGAAACACAGAAGGTTACATTATGTAAAGGACTAGAGAAGAGCAACTGATATCATGTCCAAAAAAATAAAGTTCTTTTCATGGACCTCTCAGAAAAAGTTTTCACTCAAGGATCCTGAGAGGGAACATTTGCATGTGTTGTATTTACACGGGCTTCTGTTAAGACTAATAATTACACAGAAGCCTCCTGACACCATACGTGCAATTACACATACCCTTCCCTGTGCCTCTCTATTTTGAAACGAGTTAAAGTCTGAATCTGGGATAGAACCATTGATTTTCTTTAAATGTCACACAATAGTTTGATCATTCATTTTTTGCTAGTAATATATTCAGAACAGTGGACATCTCATTTTTTCTTTGGAAGTTCCTAATCTATAACAAAAAGAAGGAATTGCCTAGTGCTATGTAGGATCTTGTATAATTGACAGTTTTTCCTTGGTTGCAGCACTGCTCTTTGCTCCATAGGTGGGGTGTGGCCTAAATGAAGCCTTCAAATCAGAGCCCCCATAGAAGAAGAACTTCTGATCTATGCTTCATGTCTAAGGCCAATCTCTTTTAGAAGGCTTAATTAAAAATCAGTGGAGTGGGTAAAAGCTGCTTCTGACTTCACTGGACTTGGGATCAGGATGATGAGTATATAATATTTCCAGTGTAAATCCTTGTATATATTCTTATGTTTTAACTATGTTTGTAGATAGAGTGTCTTCATTTTGTAACATAGGAATACTCAACAAGTCACAGACATCTGTAACACAGTAGACAGTAGACAAAACTACAAGCAAGCAACTAAACTAAAAAAAAAGAACCATAGACAATACATTTCCATAAAGGCAAGATAAAGTTCAAAGACAAAGCTAGACTCAGACATTCAGTTATAAGAGAGATTTATAACTGTACTGGAGAAATATTTAAATATGACAGTTCCCATGTGTATGAGCAAAATAGCAAGTTCCCATGCAGATAAATAAAATGCATTTCAATATTCTTACGCTAGTCTCTGTTTATATGAGTTTATGCCAGAATTCAGACTAACGATAAGGGTTTGCTACTGCAAATAACTGAAGATTAATCCAGATGTTGGTGTTGGTTCTTAGAGGAGTAGAAAGCAGATGTATTGAAAGCAGTGAAGCTGCTGTTGATGGTTTCTTATCTTTAGTATTACATTTTGTAATGTGTGGTAGGGATGAAAGGAGTGCACAGAATGGATGAATGATATTTCAATAGTTGGTATGGAGCAGTTAGTAGGAAACAAATTTTGTACTAGGTGGTGGATAATCTTAAACCATCCAGCCTGTCTTCAGTGCTTGTGTAGAATTCTGTCTTTATTAAAAATCTGATTTTCCTTGTCTTTTTTGTTGTTACAGGGGAAAACATAGTGGCTTTGCTGTTAAGACTTGCTTTTTTACCATATCTGCAAAAAAAAATTGTCTTTTTGCTTTATGAACCTAAATGCCTGGTTATAGAATGGGATGGAATGTGATCCCTTTGACTCTAATATGGATTACAGGATAGTGTAGGGCAAAAACTGCTCACTCCCAGTGCACAGGACAGCTACTACTCATGGAGTGTAATTTCCTGGGAACCATGGAAGCTGGGGGCACCATTCAGTCCGATAATCAGTTTGTGCTGCTGGATCAGATTTGCATGGGAGAAATACCAATAGCAGCTAGAGGAGACCATGAAGGACAGAGAGTAGGGAATGCAGGGAGAGAGGCACCAAAGCTCCACTCATTCTTCCAAAAATTTGAAACCTTCTAATTTCCAGCCTAAATTTAGTCCTAGCCAATTTACAACCACTGACACTGTTATTGTCTTTAGATTTTCAAATTTATTCTCTGTATCTACTTTTGTACCTTCCCTTATGTCTGCTGAACTCACAATCATTGGGACATCCAGCAGCCTTTGTTCTGCTAGCCTGAACGACCTATTGGTTTAGGTCCTCTTCTACGAGGCAGGCTCTGATGAGCAGCGTGGCCATCCTCTGTACCTGCTTCATTTTCAATACATCTTTGTTGCACATGGGTGGTCAGAATTGCATTGTATTCATAATGGAGGCTTGCCAAAGCTTTTTGCAATGACATTAATACTTCCCTTTCTTTAGCAAGACATGCTACAGTCATAGCTGTCATCTTCTTTGTGGCTGCATCTTGTTAATGACTAATCATCAACTCTTTCCCTCTTCTCCTGTCCTGTTAGAGCTGTCCTAATAAAATCTGTAGCTATGCACTGTAGCTAATAAGATGGATTTTGTTGCAAGGCTATGCTTGGATATTGCCATAAAAGTTTCAAATGAAAAGTTCCTTCTGTTTGCATTTTTCAGGCAAAATTCACTGCTCACTCTGACCTCAGTAGCCAAAAGATTATTTTAATAGGTGTGGTATTTATGGGTAGAGTCAAACAAATAAGGCTGGTTTTGTGGTTGTTTTTCCCCCTTTTTCATCCTTTCCTGTGATTATGACAAAAGATCCAGGGAGTAAGATGAGTAGAGTCAGCCTATCCCAGATGGTCCCACTTCCACTTGATTTGGAGAGCAGAAAGGATTCACCAGCTGAGTAGCCGGACGACATTATTTAGGTGATCTACATCTTCCTCACAACCACTTGACTCAGTGACCAGAGAACTACAGAATGCTCTGGTGACAGGTCCTCACCTAGTGCCACGGTGCCACTTGGCACCTGTGCGCACAGCCACAGCTGGTGCCTGCTCAGCCCTGCCTGCCTTCCCTCACACCTACCTGCAGGAGCTGCCTGGGCCAGCAGCATTATTTTTGAACAGGCATCGGTGCTGTTCTTAAGGAATACACAAAAACTCACAGGCATGTTGAGACAGAAAAGCAGAACTGCAGTAGGGGTCTCCTCATTCTCTCACTAGCACACACCTTGATGTCCTGTGCTATCCCAAATCACCATCAGCTCCCTAATGGGGCCCAATGCCTATCCCTCAAATTTACAGCTCCAGAATGCTTATGTAAATGCAGAGATCACAGAATCATAGAATGGTTTGGGTTGGAAGGGACCTTTAAAGGTCATCTAGTCCAGCTCCCCTGATGTGGACCATGTATTGATTCATCTCATCTCTGGGAAACACGTTTAAATCAGTCTGTGTTGTTCTGTATGTTGCAGTCATGATTATCACTGTAAGCCGGAGTTTGGGACATTTGAGTAATTGCTGCAAACTTTTAGCAATAGTTCCATTACAATGGCCAGGATCTGGTTCCTGGTTGATATAATTCCCTGAGACTGTTTCCCTATATTTGCAGGGAAGAAGCGTCCGTGTTACTCACAAGGATTCTGGAGACACTGATCCTTCACAAGGAAAGCAGAGTCAGTGAAGAGACAGACTGGATCTTTTGCTAGTCTCTAAAGACACTCTGCTCTCTCCCTTAACCGCAGAACAACTGCAGGCATTTCCAGAGTGCATCCCAGTCTGCTTGTATGTATCCTTCTCTGATGAAAGTATAGGAAGGCAAGAGGAAACATTAGGCAAGAATATCTAACAGCCCACTGAGCCAGCCCTGAAGATAGCAGAGGACCGGCAACAACAGCACCTACTCCCCCCTGCCTTTGCCTAACTCTTCACTGGTTAGAGGATTTTAAGAAGCCTGGATAATCCTCTGCCCCTACTTCCAGTGTTAGGAGCTTAAAATCCAGACAAAATAAGCCCTAGTTAATGACCTCAGAATGGATTAGGTGAAATCCATTAGGATTCACTAGAACTCCATTAGGAATTCATTAGGAACAGAGTTTATCTCTTCAGAGCCTATTGATATATTATTGCTGCTACTATTACTACTATAAGCACCAATAATCATAAATATCACAGCTTATACAGTATCTGAAGGACACCTAAGGCTGATATAAAATATCATGTATATTTTGGATAACACTTCATTCAATATTTAATCTACTGCATGTCCACTTTCCTTGGGCATTTGTTGTTGATGCTGGTTATTTTGTCACTGTAGCCCACATTGTTCTTCAAGGCATGATTCTCTGCCTTCCTTCGTGATTAATTTGGTTTGCTTTCCAGCTTTTTTTCCTGTGGGTGGAAAATTTAACCATCAGCAACAACAGACCCTTTTGCGTTTAGGACGCAGGGCTCTCTTTTGCGGTAAGACCACTGTGTTTGTGCAAAAGTAGCTTTACTGCTATGCTCACAGTCCCATGATCCTAGAGCATTTGATCAAGTCCCTTAGTGGTTTCTCTGCCACCGGAAGGTCCCTGTATTACACTGTTCGTAGCTCCCAAAGGGCTGTTTCTCTAGCTGAGAAGCAATAGGAGTATAAGGTCTTTCCAGTTACCATGTCGTTATCTCACTACCCTACCCAAGGCAGGGAGCTGAGCAGAGTGCTACAATATTCCCAGATTGCCATCCTCGATATTAGAGAAATCTTCCCAAAGGCTGTGAAGCCAGGTGTGAGGCGTGTTTATGTCACTGGCCTGCTGCACGGTAGTCTTGCTGGAGCTGGCAGGCTGGCCTGGACTGTGAGTGTATTCTGAGAGGCAGGCAATTCAGAAACTCAGGAGCCACTTCTCTGTGTGCTGGCCACAATTCCTGCTTCCCCTGCCAATATGCTTATGGTTTGGCATTTGTAGACACACCGCAGCTGTCCAGTTGATAAACTGACACACTCTGGGTGGCCCTCATCTCTTGAGATTTTACAACTGCTGTTTGCTCCACCAGACATGAATTGAAGTCTTCCAAACTCTCCCACAGAGACTTTCCTGGTACTCTGGTTTCAAGTTCAGAACAAGAATCCAGAGCAGACATTTTATTCCTAATAACACTTGTTTTCCTACACTGCTGCTCTCCTTCAGCTAACTGGTGCCTGTGATGAACCCACACTTCTGTTCCCTGGTTCGTCTGGCTCAGTAGCAGTCAGGAGTTATTTACAGTACCCTCCAATCCAGTAGCCCTCTACCCTTGAAGTAAAAAGGACTGTGTATGCTCTACAGTCAAACTCAGGATTACAGATCAAATGTATTGCTGTGCATGTACATTTGTATGATCCTTGGGCCTCCTCCTGGTGTTTCCTGCATGCTCGTTGTCCAGGTTAAAGAAACAGCTATCACCCAGTTATGTACAGTAAAACAACACTGAAAAATGCAACGTCCCTAGCAGACATCTTGAGAAATACAACTGCTGGGCTGTCTGCATTTAAGGTAAATTTTGTAGCACCTTACAGTGACTGGTACGTGTCTTGGATGTCTCATGCAAGTCTTGCTTTACTCACATATTACTCCTGGAATATGTAGCTACTTCATCTAGTAGAAAAGGACCAAAGAAAACTGAACACCCATAGGAGGTGATGTTTCAAGCACAAGGAATTTAAATAGTTTCAGTTTTTAGTGGCCACCATCAAAATCTCGTCAGTATTGTTCTTTTCTAGCTCCTACATCACGGCATTCAGGTAACAGTGAGAACAGATTTACAGATTCTAATTTCATGCCAAATGGATACCATAGTAGAGCAACTGTTGGACTGCAGACAGAAGGAGAGGTATTCATTTCCGCTTGCTTCTGCAGTAGATTCATTGAAATGTGTTAGCTCAGCTGTGTGCATATATGCTGATGTAATCAAGCCAGGTGCATGCACAGAATTTTCTAACAGGAGGTGGAGATGAGACTGGATCACGTAAAGAGGAGATGGAGAGCTGTGCAGGATGTTTAAAGGTCACAAGGATGCTTAACATTTTGTACCAGACATGTGAGGAGGGAAAATAGCACAGGGGCACAGAGTCGTTAATACACTGAATGGCAAGAGGGGTATGAGTTAGGCATTTAAGGGTCTGGAGTTCCAGATCATGTATGGTGCAAAGGAGAGGGGAGGGGAGTCTGCCCCTCTGTGAGTTTAGATAGAAAAGATTAGGGAACCTGAGCTACTTATAGGAAAGGCAGGGAATGGAGTAAGGATTAGCTAGGGAACATTTTACTATGCCACTTGAACCAGACCAGACTTTTTAGTAGGCAAATGTTTGCTTCCAGCAAAACAGACCCAGAAGCAGCTCTCGTAAAATGTATAAGGTTTTTTTCAGGCATCCAAATACTGCGTTCTAGTTCAGTCTGTCATTTTTCAAGGGAATGTGGTTTTCGTTTGCCTTCTCAGGACCAGAGAGAGATATGGGACAAGGGTGTACAGGAGGACACGTGGATAAACAAGGCTGAGCTTGTAGAGAAAGCTTTCCAGCTTGATTCCTGCCACCAGAGACTTGTATACCATTAAACTTCCTAGATAGCCTCTCAGATTGTATAAGTGAAAAAGACATTACATAAACTGCCAGCATTTTTTCTCTTTTTCACTTTGAGAACCACCCTTGTGGGACAGTTGTAAGGAATTTAGTAGGGTTGGCTCTAATAAATTTCTGCGGATAGTACTCTAAAAATACAGACAGAAGAGGAAGCAATACTCTTTTTTTCTGGTTTTGTTTTTAAACAGTTATAGAATTCTAAAAAAGGGATTTGATTCTTTTAAGTTTTATAGGATACCGTGGGAAACCTTTGAATTTTCATTGCATTCTATTACACGTTCAGTATAGAGGAGGTGCCGTCAGGTATCTTCAGTGGAAGTGGGTATGTGCCTTCAGGACTCACCAAAACCCAGTTGGATTATGTGCTTAATCCCCAACCTTCCTGTGACCTGATAACTATAAGCTGCTTCAGTTTTGCATTCTTAACAACAGTCCACCACTTTGACAGAGACTGTTATTCTATCCCTAAAAGAAATTACATATTGCTGCAGCCCCAGGAAGCCTGCTTGTCCAACTACAAGTTCACTGATAGAGTAGTTGAACGAAGAAGTAAGTCATGTGCCTCCATGCTGGTCATCAAGAGTGGCCATCACAAATGAATATCACCTTTGACCATCCCAAGCAATAACTCCTTATGTTCACCCTTTCTTCTAGATCACAACTGCAGTCTGTTAATATTGACATCTCATGACATGAATGGCTTCAGTTCGGATCCCAATGGCAGTAGTCTGGGATGGAAGAAATCCTTTTTTTCTAGTTTCAGTAAAAGTTTCATGACTCATGAATACTTGCATGAAATCCAAATCCAGTTAATTTAGTTTCCAGGTTGTATGGAGTTCTGAGATCAGTTTCTTCCAAAGAAGTGGAGTTTGACATACCAAGTAATGGGCACGAAAAGCACCACCTTCATTTGTTTTGACCTAGAAGCTGCCACACTAGTGCCTGCCACTGACCTCCATGGAGGATGTGGGACAATACATGGCCTCCCACAGAGCTCTGCCACCAGGTCACATAGGAAAGCCCTGGCTCTTACCTGTCCCACATCAGCTCTCTCTCTTGTTCCCCTATGGGGTTGCTCAAAATCAACTGAATTATGCAACGAAAGCTGACCGAGGTCTCTATTGGTAAATCCAGTATTACGGGCCTTTGCATAATAATTCCAGGACCAGTCTTTCTCTCCATCTTCCAAGAAATTTGATAGCTAAAGATTATGACACCTCTGCAGAGTGACTTTTCCAGATCAGTGACCATTCCCTGTGAAGGTTTCATCCGTCACTGAATGTTTACAGTCACTTCGGGAACAATTGCTTCTATCCCTTTTTACCTACACCAGTTTGGTATTACCAATGTTGCTTCCAAGGTCAAATCTATAGCAGCATTCATTTTTATGAGAATCACTAGTAACCTCTTAAACAAAATGACCTCATAAATGACAATCTTTGTCAAAGACATTTGGAGGAGAATGGTACCATAGACACATATACACACACTCTGCAGCTGGGAAAAGAAGGCTCTTCTCGGCACTCTTCTTCATGTATATTTTTTGTAGCCAAAAACTAGAGTGGGAAAGGAAAAGATAACATCTGAGTTGGGATGACCAAAGTACATAGAGAGAACAATTTAGTCTCTTAAAACAATGCAAGAAGTTAGATTCCAGTAGTAATTCAAGTGAAGGCAGGGGGTTGGGCCACATCCAAACATCTATGCAGTCCCAGTGACCCAAGCTATCACATGCAATATACCTCACTTCTTTATTTGCTTGTTTATTCTTAATGACTACAAGGGCACTTGATGTGATAAAACATGGACAATGTCCTGAGTTCAGCTGGAGAGAGTTAGGATATTATCTTTCTGGAGCTTCTCCCTGCAGTAATGATGATACCCGTTTTGGGGTTAATTTTCTGTTGAATAAGCACGTCAGGTTTTAAGGCACTGGTCCAGACTGTAAACAAGTCAGTCTCTTTGGAGCCTGCTTTGGCAGCTCAGCTGAGGTTACTATTTGTATTAAAATATTTGCTAACCTATTCTTCATAAAGCTAGGTATGTTTCCGTGAAAAGGAGAGGCAATGTTGACATCTGTCCTCTTGCCAGCAGCAGCAATCACGTTACCTTGTTATCTCAGCTAGCCCTCCCCCATGCTGATGCACTAAATAAGGGACTGCTGAAATTCTGGCCTGGGGCTGATTACATTTCTGCTCCATACACAACTCTGAGTATCTGTGCAAAAGGCAGGAGCAGCTCGGTCACACCGTTCCAGTGGCACCGAGATCAGAAGAAACCTTACTGCTGAGAGAAATCAGTGATAGAAAGCTCTGGAATGTTAATTTTACATGAGGTAGAGATTTTTCACATGTGGCTGACAAGCAATTTAAAGCACTAAGGAGAGTTCAAGGGGAAGTTAAGTGGTCCACGTAGATACAGAGATACTAGAATCATTTGGATGCATTTAGGATGCAGGATAGACAAAGAATTCATCTCGTCCCCAAGCTGTTTGGAGCTGTGACTACATTTTGGTTCTCAGCTTGTACAGAGTTTTCTATAGCAAGACTAACCCCAACTATAATAGATCATTGTAATAGCTCTGTTCATATTATGAGGTTGGGGAGTGGAAAGCAATCTAAACAATGTAAGACCACCACAATTACTTCAATTGTTTTTATAGGTTACCCATAAAATTGTGGGTGCTTCTCAGACATAGAAAAAGGCATAGACTTGAACTTAGATCTTATCGCCCAAGGCTCTAGCCCAGTGCGTGCTCCTTGCACTTTCAAAACTCTCATTGACTGCAGTAGTAGATCTAGGATAAAATGCAGGAACTTCAGGATTATTATTTATGCTCCAAGATTAAATGAGGTGTTTGCAAGAAGAAAAAGTACTAGCTTCTGGGGCATAGAAGGTTGCTGTCCCTTTTGTACAAATGTGCAATCTGAAGGCATAGGAGGTTTTACCTGGTCAGGTTTTTTTGCCTTTTGATCCTTCCATTTGCCATTGGGTAGAGTAAGTAGTTAGTGATAACTTTACTTTGCTTAGACTTCCTGTTCTCCATTTCTTTGCATTTGATATACAGTTCAAAGTCTGATGAAGAAGTATTAGAAATAATCGATGTTGTACCCACAAACAAGGAGGTAAATCAGGCACTCTATTGTCTGATTTTTAAATGATGGGAGATTTACACCTATAAGGCAGAGAATTTTTTCTTTGAAATAGGTAAGAATTTGCAAAGCACCTGGGGTTGGCCTCATCCTGCTCCCAACAAAGTGAAAGCTTAATGCTTCCACTCACTTCAGTAGGAGCAAAGGTGGATAAATGATGAGCACATTTGGAAGCGTTCCCTGTCAAGCAATTAGGGCTAAGTATGCTGCTGGCCAGATCCTGAAGTGATTTATCAGCTAATGAAAATTGATATGCATTCACCTTACCCAGTGTAGCTGGATCAATTTATATCTGACCCTCTGTTCTGGGAATTCCTAGTGACAGTATTGATATAGCTATGATGGGCTAAGTATACAGGCAAAATCAGTTTTGTGGGAAGAGGTGATACGTTTGTTACTCCAGCTTATGTTGCTGGAAAATCAGACAACCTTCAGGGCATATAAACCCCTTTTTCCATTTCGTACCTGAAGGCTGGCCCATATTTCTGAAGGCATGCTTGTTTTTTTTCTAATGGTATTAGTTGGGCTAATGGGAGATACTATCTTTCCCTGCAAACTTAGATACAGAGATTTCTTCAAGACATGACTGTCTATTACAGTTCTTTCTTAGGTATCTGTCTAGCACAAGGCAGTCTCACTCACTATTCACTGCTGTTAATTTCTTCCCTTTTTCTTCTTTTCTTCCCACTTCTGCCCATTCCCATCCATTATGGTTCCCTTCTTGTAATCATCATGCTGAACTCCTATTTAACTTTTTCCCTTATTTGGTGGTGTGGATGGGCTTGCTCCACAAAAGACAAAGCACCCCACAGTATCTTTATGATTGTGTTTTGACATTTTTTTGATTCTCATGTAATTATAGGCTGAGTTACTTTGATATGGACCTGATCCAACATCTGAGTATTTTATTGGTTTGCATACTGTTAGTGTTAAAAATTACTTTTTTCTTTTAAAGTGACAAACTTCCCTTATTTTTCCCATTTTGTTTTTATTAGCCTTTCTTGATGGTAGGTCAGGTTAGGTGCTTTGCCATCTCTGCTGCATCTGTCATCTCCTAATACTGAAACTGACTTTTACAGAGGCTGTTGTTCTTATCTTTGAGCTTTCAGAGCAATGTTTGTATGTGGGGCAGATTTTTGTTCTCTCTCTGTCTTCTTTGCTGTCTCTGCTTCTTGTCTTTTTGGTTTGTCTTTGGCTTTTGTCTTTCTGTTTTTTTGGCTCGGCTGTTCAGTAGCAGAGGCAAAGTTATTGTTAGCTCTAGCTGAGAGAAAAAACAAGATGGAGAGATGCTTCTTTCTTCCACAGTTTAGTTTGATGTAAGATCTTCCATTATGAGCCTGATTTTGAATCCTACCCTGACTTCTTCAAGCTGAAATGAATCCACCTGAAATTGCACAGGCAAACTTTTATGTCAGACTACAATTTCTCAGGAAAACCTGACTGATATTAGGCAAAACATTTGGGAGATAGGAAGATATTTTTAAAAGTGGGGTGATCTCACTTTTTGGATAATTTCCTAATGTTTATTTTAAAGAAATGTCATGACTCAAAACTCTTGACTGAGAAACTCCAAATTTGGGTTACTTTGTTGTCCCTGGCAAGGATAGGTGCTTTGGATGTAGTTTGGAAGGTATGGGGGGATTATAATTTAGATATTAGTAACAACGATGTCTACATACATTAGAAACACATCGGGTTTCTGAATACCACATTCTGGCTTGTGCATTGTTTATAAACCACATACCAACAGCCTTTGTGCTCTTTAAGCAGTATGCAGTACCATACACTCTTTAGGAAGCACATAGCCAAAGGCTACCAGATGCCTGAACAGTTGCTATTATATCCATCAAGCAGGATGTAAGAAGCACTCAGTTTGAAGCATCTTCTGATCTCCACAGGAGTTTCTACAGAGTCTGTCAACTTCATGGGCATTCTCAGGATTCTGCTGGCTGAGAAGACCTCTCAGTGCCTCTCTGGGCATATCCCAAAAGTGAGCTCTCAATGCACCCTGCTCCTAGCCTACTGCTTGATTGTGAGTAGCTCCCTGCATTAACTATGGCTTTTAGGGAAGCACTTACACATTTCTCTTAAGCTCCAGAATGCTGAAATGTGGAAGTTCCCTGATCTAGAATTAAGTCCAAGGAAAAGAGTGGTAGTTAAAAGGGCAGGTGGGGATGTGTAAGTGCTTGTGGATAAAAGGGTAATCCTGAAATAATGTCATTATCTGAACTCCTCAGTTACTGTCAAATAAACATACGGAAAGTACAGAATTAGGGTAAACTGCCCCTAAACATCTTGATAGAGAAAATGACTTCATTATGCCTGAATCTTAGTACCTTCAAAGGCAACTTGGTCTGCAGTGTAAGGTCTGCACAGCCTGTAAATATTCTGGTCCATAATTCCTGGAGTCCCAAGTCTGGTTTTGGGGGTGTTCTGCTCTTAATAAAAACTGATGTAGGTCAGGTAAGTACTTTATTAACTCATATAACTATGGCACATACTAGGACATCTTAAGAGTGAGCTTTGAGTGAGCTTTGATTTCACCAAAACGTCAAGGCGGCAGACTTGGCCTCTGGCTGCAGGTGAGTGCCAGCAGGGAGAGTCTGGTCACGGGAGTGGGGAATTCAGCAGGGGCTGCAAAACTCTCTCAAGGTGGGCAAAGTTCCTTGCTGGAACAGTGAGACAGCTACCAGTGCTCAAGCAAGGCGGCTTAGGTTAGGTAAGTTTACATTACAAAACCATTCTGCCTGCCATGTAGAAAAATGCTGAAACATTTCGAAATTCCTCTAATAGTAGTACCTTTATTCATAATGAGTCTTGGATATTGTACCACCTAGTAAAACCATAGTCCAGACTTATTCAGAGTTTAAATACTCACAGTAATTAAATCAAACTAGTGAAATCAAATCCACTTCCAAAAAAGATCAACACACCTCTAAGATACCACTTTGAATGCTTCTCTTCTGAACACACCAGCTGTCATGGGGAAAGTAGTGAAACTGGATATGAAATGCTGTTTCTGAAATCCTCCGCAGAGCAGCAAACTGATGAGGAAGATAAGTCTTCTTCTTGTGAAATGTATGTATTTTGCTTATTCCTCCACTCTGGAGGAATAATAAACAAATTTATTAGGCTAGTGAAATGGGCAATGGGTACCTCTTCAGTAGAGACCTTGTGTACTCCAGTGATTAGATTTGGGATAAGTTGTCCAGGCAAAAGGTAAATGAAGGTAATAAATTTAAGTGCATCTCCTGAGAATCACTAACTACCTTTTACCTTTGGGAGGGTGAATTTTTTGACAGATTAGGATTTTCTAGAACACAGAATATGTATATCCTTCCTCCAAAATCAGTCTCAACTGTGTTTTCTGTCTCTTTCAAGCAACATCAGAAACACTTTGCGGATAAAGGATCATTTTCTAGAGAACACTTTGGTAACACGAGGGGTCTCTAGCCAAATATGACAATAGTCAACATAGTTCCTTGTGTACTTCACAGTTAAGAAATCTTATTGAAAGTTCAAAGGATTGGATTAAATTCCTCTTGGATTTCCTGTGATAATCTCAGTTGGATCATCTGCTCTTACATGTTAGAGCTCAACAATGTCTGACTCTGTTAAGGAAAAATGACATTTATTAGACACAACTTTCCTTTACAAACCTTCCTCATCTGGCTGGGACACCACGTGCTGTTTAAAGGGCTGTCTTGCAGCTAATGAGAATTTTGTATAGAGAACCAAAAATAATATCAGATGGGAAAGAATGAACTGCATTAACCCTTTACCTTAAAAAAACCCCATGGTGATTTCAGACTTCGCTTCTCTCTCTCTACATGTTAGAGTCCATTTAATGTATACTGCAATTTCAGTTTTTGTTAGCAAAGGTTAAATTCATCCTGCTTTGCATTGCTGCAGGACCTGGTTTGAAACACTCATACATTATTCAAATTCTTTACCGGCGTGCTCAGGAGTAGTTGCACAGAACAATCATTTTCAGCACCTGTGTGCCAGTCTGAAGGTCCAAAAGGAGGTTCATGACAAGTAATTTGGTGAACATTAAGGGCCAGAGTCCTTGGATATAGACTTGTATTTCAGGAGATGCGGTTTGTGGGTATTGAAGGATAGAACACCAATCAAATGGACCAATACTTCTTTTGGGCAGAAAAGTTATTCTTTGCATTTGCTCTTCGTATCTTTATTGGCATCCCCCATTAGCTATTTTTGAAGGCATCTATACTTTGGGAAGGATGCTTATACGTTTGTTGTATTAAATCTAAGTAGGCAAGTACTAAATGTTCAGCTAATACAGATCGTCCTAGCCCCACTGATACTAAATTTACTCAGCTAAGCATCTGTTCTGGTCTATATGAAGTCATTGGAAGTTTTGCTGTTGACTTTAGAGGACCAGATTTCACTCACTCTTTTAAATATTTAAACTACTATATTTAGGCATTGTGACCTTGGTGAGTGCTTTGAATGCACCTGATAAAGGAAATAAGTTTCTGATGTGTTGTACCATGTGGTGAGAATGCATACATTGTTATTTTTTTTGGTTTGAACTTTTATAGAGTACTTGAGGAGAAATCCATAAATTTGAGTAATTTAGTCTACTAGTTAAGCAAGTGTAGTGATCTCTTTTGGGCCAGAGCTTCTTGTTTCCCCTATTTCTAATGCAAAAGTTCTCTTGTAAAGATTTACCTATATGACAGAGACAAGGTTGCAAATTCTATTAGCAGATGAGGATTTTGCTTGAGCAAGGTTAAGCGGCTGATAGTGATCTATGTCATGACTCAAACACGACTAGGGAAGAAAGTTTGTACTGGCTTCCCTGAAAGAATGCCTTTGCTGATTTTTATAGGCTTCATCCGAAACCCAATAAGAGAACTCTTCAGTGCCATTAGAGAGGCAGAAGCAATTCCAAGAAAAAGGAAAATTTGAAAATCTGCATTTTCAGCAGTGACTACTATTGGTTATTCCTCAGTTTCAAAGTTCACAAGCAGAGAACTCAAAGGAAAATTTGGAAGGAAATCCAAATGAAAAGGGGCCCCTGTTTCAGGCTGTTGGTACTTTCTGCTTTTCTGACTCCTCTTTTGAAGTGTCTCCAGTCAAGCATCTGAATCTCTAGTCATTTTAGAACTCTCAGGCTCATTCTTTTCTTTTTTCCTCATCTTTTTCTCTTTCCCTCTTCTCTTTTCTATTAAGGTCAAATCCTGCTTCTCCTGATGCCAATAACAAAACTCCCATTGATTTCAACATGAGCAGGAAATATGCAGTTTGCTATTTACCACAACCACCACAATGAATCTCTGGGAAGAATTCATTTATATTCATTCCAACGATGCCATGAAAAATGGGCTCTTGCTATTTTATCACATCCAAACTGTTGCTCTAACTCTAACATCCTAGCTGTTGCTAACAAGTCAGTGATGATTTGTAAACCAACAATTTATGGTAACCACATTCCATCCCCATTATGATGTGTGGTTTGGAAATGGAAAAGTAATCAAGACCTCCTGTTAAGAGACTTTATTTCAGTTGAATGTTTCTGTAAATAAAAGCATTTTGAAAGGATCATTGCTATATGTTTCTAACTCCAAATTGTTCATTTGATCTAGGCCCCATCTACGCTCCAAATTCCTGCCAGGCTCTGTCTGTCAAGAGTGTGAGATCCCCAACGGTGGCATGAGATACTGGCAAAACTGTTTCCATCAATACAAGTATTTTCACTCAACTGGATAGTTTCACTAGACTGGAACAGCAGTTCCATTTCTTGGAGACAGCTATGTCCATTCTTTGGAATACTTCATAATACTTTATCAGCACACTATAAGGGTACTCTGACATAAATAAAGGCCTCCTACTAAAGTTACAGTAACAGATGAAGAATTATAGTCAGACCCATGGTATGTAGTAATGCCCTTGGGAACTAAGAGCCTGCGTAGTTTGTGCAACACTTTGTCTTGGTTGTAAGGATTGTGGGCAGTCACTATGACACTAAGGAGGACTTTCCAGCACTTTGATGGGAGACCACCTAGAATTACTGGTAAATCGATTCAAACAAGGGAATTTTGTTCCAGTACTAGGTTCTGGTACCAACTAGGTTGAAAACCTTCTTTTGATCTCTCTGACACTAATAAACTCTGTCCTTTCAACCCTGTGTAAGAAGCCTAGCAGTCTGGGTTTGAGGTTAGAGCCACTTTGTTTGGTAACCTGCTAAAGGAGATATCAAATTAGGCAGTCTAGAGAGTGCCCTTCTTAATCAGCACTAACTATAATGTGATATGAAGATAGAGACCACACTAATTAGGAAATAAAGCTCTCTTCTTACCCCTTCCTCTCCAGCAAAAATCACCACTTGATTAGTTTACATATCCCAGGATCGAGCACAATTCACTGGGGGTAAGATGTCAGCTCAAAGGGTTTATATGAATGCTCTGATTTTCTGTTGAACAAAAGGCTGACTACTGAAAATCACTCTCAAACTGACTTTTATTTTGTGAGCTAAGAGTATGAAGAGGTTTTGAGCATGTACGAATCCTCATGAGGTGTTCATTAACTTGGCTATATTGTAATAATGGTATGAAAAATTAACAAATATTTTGTTATTAAGTAACTTTCTAAGTAGTGATCTCCATAACATTAATGTGAAATACATATTTTAAAGGACATTTTACCTCATTTGGTATAACAGCCTGAAAAATAAGACACAAATCCTGGCAAGAGAGCTCATTCACCATGGGGCACTACAGCCACAGGTCCATGATAAGAAGCATTCATGGGCTTAACTCCAGTTTAATGTGTTCCTTCCCACTCCTGACCCTCTGCTGCAAGCACAATGCCTTCTCGTTAGCGGCAGCACAACCGTTCATGAGCCTGTCTTGTGAACTAGACCTCTGAAATTTGGTTGAAAAAAAGCAGTATGTGTGAGGGAGAGAATAATAATGTTGGAGTCGTTTCCTGGTCTGTCATAGTCATGCTGCCAGGTGTGGCAGGCAGCAATGAACAGCGGAAAGTGGGAGGAGGTTGTAGATGGGACTGTTTGAAGCCACTAGTAGCGTTGCCAAAGGCAAAACTATAACCCAAACTAGCTTTAGAAAAGAGCCTAAATATTTCACTAAAGAGATAACCAACATATGGTCCTACAAGCTGCTAGATACGGGTTCTGGTGTGCCTTGAAAGGGCAGGTTCTACCACGCTGCACTCTGCAGCCAGAGAGCCACTCAAGTGTGATGTTAGGGGCCACTGCAGCCCAGCCAGTTCCATCCCCCTTGAGCAGCATTTGGTAACACCTGGCCTCACCAGTTCTGGAAACAAGTCAAAATCTCAAAGCTGGGTTAGATGATTTTGTCCCTACCGCTCATTCTTTCCAAATAGCCCTTTTGGGCATGGAATAGATTTCTGTATTTCTTCTGTATTTCCACGAATGTTTACTATCCCGGTGTATATGTCTTTGGCCTAATATATCACGCTGTTCTTTAATTAGGAAGTTAACAAAAGGAAGACGATTGTCAACAATTGTCCAGTAGCAGGAGTCCGTCAGATAACTGGGCAAAAGTTAAGCGAGCCACCATGTTTACATTAATGCTAATGCTGCGCTACCACCTCGTGGTCAAAAGGTAAATAGCACTGAGCTGTTCGACACGCAGGTACACTGTCCGTATGAAATAAACACAGCCCTGCTTGGGAAGGTGACTGTGGGCAGTCCAGCCGACAAGGCCGGTATAGTCTGAATCCTGCAGATTGAGACAGTTCAGGATCTGGGCAGCCAGCAGAAGCCAAACAGATTGGGAAAATCTGCTGGAGCTCCGAAGTGTGATAGCAGGTGAAGGGTACCCCTCAAAGGGATATTACAGTCTGAGTCTCCTCTAGGATATAGAGAGAAGCAAGTAGGAATGGTATCATGTTCCTATGATACTAGAGTACCAATGCCTTTATATAGGCAACTCCTCTGATCTGCCAGCTCTCAACCGCAACCCTTGGAGCTACTTGCAGCTTCCTTCACTGTCTTCTACCTGCTAGCTCAACTGACAAGTCCTTTGGCAGTGTATTACCTTGGAGTCCCAACTCCTCCATGGTCTCCTCTCCACGTGCTGGGATTACAGCAGCTCTCTTGTATTTCAATGCTGTGCTTCAGAGAAGAATAGAAATCAGAACACCACCTAAAAGTCCAGTTACTGAACATGTTAGTAATAAGAATATTATTGGTAGACTCAGCCCTATGGAGGGCAAGAGGCAAATGGGCACAAATCCAAATACAGAAAATTCCATTTAAACATAAAAAGCTTTTTTTACTGTGAGAGTGGTCAAACACTAGGACAGGCTGCCCAGAGAGGTTGTGAAGTCTCTGTCCTTGGAGATATTCACAGCCTGACTGGACATAATAGCGAGCACCCTGCTCTGAGCAGGGTGTTGGACTAGACAATCTCCAGAGGTCCTTTCCAACCTCTGTGATTCTGTTCAGTAACATGTTCATTATTCCAGACACAGTTCTGATAGGAGCAATGCCCCTGTGTACAACTTCTTGTTCCTGATTTGGCAGAGAGAGGAAAAACATTCCTATTTTTTGATTCTGCTTTCAGGATAACACTCAGCCCACAGGTAGCATGGGACATGAATGAGTCCTTGTGGTCTCTTCAGCACTTTTGCCTGCACTACTTCTCCTGTTGCCCAAAGAAACTTATTGAAGCATCACAGCTCCCTTTTGGCCCCAGCTTCTGTCTTACAAGGAGTTGGGAAAGACCAAAGTATATATATTATTTTTTGGTGTGGCAGAAGCACAGGATAAGCTTAGGGCATGAGGGGCAGTAAATGCACTGCAGGTGCTCTTCCACTCCAGCCCTATGGAAGAGTGCTTCTTCAATTCAGGATTAGATTCTTCACCCCTTGCTCTGCCTCAAGCACAGCAAAATTGCTACACAGGACTACCATGAATCTAGGACTCTCTCCCATTTATGCTCACCTGCTGTTCTTTTGCTCCTCTCTTCCACTGACCAATACTATGAAACAGCAGAGGTGCCATGGAGAAATGGCTTGTGTACCAAAGACCTTAATCTTAAAGTTGTGTTAATTTCACCTACTGAGATCTTGCTAGTGAAAGATTTTCATGTCATGCCAAAAATAACAACTTCTTTACTGAGGGTGGAAGTCTGATAATGTGACAAATGCTGAATCTGTTTCTCTGGAGAGAAATTGCTAGCAGAAGACTCCGTGATGGGGTTGTAGGAGGAATACAGAGCAAAAGAGTTCTTGCTGGATTTTGTTGGTGCCCTCAGCTACAGGAGTACATTCTTCCTCACTTCTATGAGTTGGGTTCCTTATGTATAAAAATTATTTCTCCTTGCTCCATGTTTCCTAAATGATATAATTTATCTTACTCTGTCTTGCACGCAAATATAAACAAGATTCCATAATCTCAAAACTGATATATTAGAAAGCGCAAAACCTGAACTTCCTTTCCTAAATTCGCAGGCAACATAGTGGGCCCTGTAGCATAGCCTAAGACAGCTCTTCTGAAACTGGTGGTGTAATACCATTTTGTATCAGCTTAGGATACGGAACTAAGCCATCAGTGGGAATCATACTGCACCCAACAATCCTCTGTAATAACTTTAGTTTCTTCAGCTGTTAGTCAGCACCTAAAAGCTTTAGTAAACTGCTGGAATGTGAAGAACAATTTGCACAAATTAATCAGGAAAGCCTTTGTACAGCCCATCTTGGCCATTTAAGTAGTAAAGAGTGAGGTGTTCTCTAGTTTTCTGCATAATGACGTTATGGCTTCTTTGCTTCATGTTTTCAGTCTGATTCTGGACAAATAGAGATGTCAAGGCAATAGGAAAGTCAACTGCCTCCACCCAAACTTGTTTGTTTATCTATCTTTAACTCCATTTAACCAAGGAAGATAGCAACGCAGAAACTAATGATGTATCACAAAGTACTGAGAAAATGTGCTTGAATGGTTTGCCCACAACCCAAACAGGCAATATTGTAAAGCCATTACCACATTAATGATGGGGTGGAATTATTACCAAACTGTGTATGCACTTGATAGCACTATTGGATGATACATTTGTAATAGCCCATTCTGGTAACCTTTGACTTGTTTCCTGCCCAGGGATAAAATTGGTAATTGGAAGAAAGTTACAACAAGCATCAGTGACTAGCAAGTTTCATTTACAAAAGTCCTTCCTTCTCAAGCTCCCTGCAGCTAACACAATGTTTCATAAAGGGGGCTAAAATTCAGATTTGGTTACAGAGCCTGCCTTTGTAGGACACTAGAGACACAAGAATCAAGTGAAATCATTTTGTTTACCCAGATTTAAACCAAGAAATATGAACTAATGCAATAGTCAGAACCAAATTGAAATGTCTGAAGTACAAGACTTAAACACTGTACAAAATTCATATCATCATCCAACACACATTCCATTTCTAACCCATCAGTTTTGGGATTCATTCAGGAAATACTTAAAAACAGGCCTTTTTTTTCTTTTTTTATGGGTTCTATTGAGAATGTTTCTAACACTCTTGTACAAAACATAATGATGATCATCTGTGTCATCTTGTGAGATGTTCCTGAAAGACGGCATTTATTAATTAACAAATTAATAGATATTTTCCTTCTACAAGTTCATTTTAATTGTCTATTTATGTCAGAGTATTTAAAGTGTGCCAGTGTACCACTTCAAGGAATATTTCTACAATACTGATAGTGGGGGTTTTTTTCTGTGTCAGTAAATATAAGAGGAAAGTACTAAATGCTGCACAGTGATATGACTGTAAATGCATCCTTTATTTTTACTTCCACATTTTAGCTATTAGCCTGCTCAACAGAAATTTTGCTGTTGAGTCAGAGTCTGTAAGTGAGATCAGTCAAACTGGCTTCACTAAAGTCAACAGCGTATCCTGCTTTATTGCACACCATGCTCAAACTCCACAACTTCAGTGACAGCTGAAATAGGCCACATAGTTGTAAATTGTATCCAAAATGCCATGAACTTCCAAACTGGAGGATTTCTCTAGTTACTGTACCTGACAGGTGTTATGTCCTATGTTTTATATTTAGTAGTTTATGTTTAAATCTATCATGGGTAATTTTGTGAAAGACATACCTTGAAGACTAACACTACTGGTTGTGGATGGGAGTGGAGATTTGGTTTGGATACATCAAGTGGTAGCTGTCACACCTTTTACCCAAATGTAACCATTTGCCAGGTCTTAATTGCCTTTGGCAATGGCCAGGTTTAAGTTTAAGAGGGTCCATTTGTTGCTCAAGTTCCACCCAAACCCCTGGGAAGATAATATTAAACTTTCTCACGTTCAGTGAGCTAATTTTCTCCATTTGCAAACAGAAGTCAAAGGGATCAATAAATAACATTTTTAAAGAAAGAGAAAAAAGAAAACTCTTGACAAAATAGTTAAGCAGGGTGAAAGACAGCACCTAGCATACAGCTATAGCAATAACAATTTTATAGTCTTCTGCTGGAGGGGCAGTGCTTGGCCAGCTGCTTGCTTTCCCCTCCTAAGATAGCCTTCACTCAAAATTTAGGACTCTTGTGTCTTGCAGGGCAGCAAGGCCTGGTCAGCTTCAGCTTTCCCACACACCATGTAAAAAACTCTTTCCCAAAGACCCCTTTTCTACTTTCTAATCTTTGTACCCCATGCTGAAACTAAATGCTTTAGATAAGGCTAACACTCCTCAGGTACAGTTAAAAAGTCTCAACCGACCTCGACTCCTCTACATTCTTAGAGGTACGAACTTTCTTCCTTTATGCTAAAAAGCTCCTTTTCAAACAGAAATATTTCTCAAATATAATGAAACAGCATATGCAAAACAAACATGTTTTAGGCCTACCTACCAGTCCTTTCCATTCCTTGTCCCTTTGCTCTGCCAGTTGTCAGCCAGACTCCTTTTCTAGTCTGAGTTTCTTTCCCCTCAGGAATTCTTCAGGTGGGAGAGAGTGCCAGAGATTTGCTTCACTTTGGGCCTCAGCCACCAGCGTTACCAAATTTAATGTATATTTAATACGATACAGCCAGTAACCCATTCTGCCAATCTCTGATCAAGCGCCATCTGAAGAATGCTGTGAAGTAATGTCCTCTAACTACATCTCAAAGCCCACGTATAAACTCCTGATTAGTGGTAGGTGAGATTACTAGGGATGTATGTATATACCCCTGTTTCTTTGCCAGCTGGAATTTCTCCATGCTGTAGGATATCTATGGAAGCAGGCTCCAGGGAACCTTCTGTTTCTGCAGTACGTGTGTAAGGCAAAGCTACCAGAGGGTTTTTCCTGGTAGCTTCATTTCCTGCCTCAAGCAGTCATGTAACACTTCTGCGTGTGGTTAATTGTCGGTCATGATTTACTGGGTAAGTTACGGCATTTCAGTGACGGGTGTAAGGTGATCTTCATGTGTGTAGTTATATATGGGACAATTTCATGGTTTAGGTTTCTTCAGGAATACGCTATCATTTCCATGGAAGTTTGCTTTTTTTTTTGTTTGCTTCTTCCTTCATGGATCAGCAGAGACAAGGAAGACTGCGTGTAATGAGGTTTCCTTTCTTGGAAGGTCTTTTTTTCTTTTTTTTTTTCCCCCTCTGGTATTTCTTTAATTGGTTAAGTAAGGTTTACATTCACCAGGTAGTATATATAAAGGGCGAAATGTTAAGGGAACCAGAGGGAAGTGATTGAGAAGGTCTTTCTGAGGATGGCAGCTCTGTCTTGTAATACAATATGATTTCTCGTGGGAGTGGGTGGGAGGCCTGCCTAAATTTTCTCTTCCTGTCCTGCCAAATTCCCCAAATTGCATAACTGTGTATTCTCCTTACACAGTGGTACCCTTGGCATCCCTAGTGGATCTGCAGGGAAGCAGTGAAGCAGCTGGAGGCTTGAAGGTGGACCAAAATTGGTAGAGGACAGACTTGGTTAGCCAAAAACAAAACAAACCCAAACCCACGAACTGAATTTACTAACTCTCCCATGTATAACGGAACAACACAATACAGATTTAATAACATACACTATTTTGTTATAAATGCACTCCATCTAGGAAAAATAAGCTTATCGGGATAAGCAAAAGACCCAAGGGGAGTTCATCAGTTCAGTTTCAAGTCACAAGATGTGTTTTACTTGGCTTTGGAGCCTTCTTGTGCAAGATTAATGTGAAACTGCTGAAATGCAAACTGACAAAAAGACGTATTTTTACTGGTTGGTGCTTTTTCCTCTGTGCCATTATTTTCATCGGGAGGCCCCATTGCTGCCTTCCCCATCACCCCTGCCTTAGACTGACAGGAGTATGAGGTACTTCTTGGCTTCTGTGAGGAAATGAAAGAATGACTATTGGAAGAGCAGCATGACCAGCGTACCTCCTAAGGATATAACCCTGAAGGCTTTTGCTTTGTCACTACACTGAATCAGAAGAGAAGAATTTGGACCTCCTTATAGGGGAGTGTCAAACATGGCTATCCTGGGGTAGGTTTTGCCTGAGTAAGGAGGGAAAGATTTGCCTCCTTTGGAAAAATATTTATGCTTCTTAAAAGTTCTAGTAGACAAATTCATTACTTTTGAAGCTTTGCCTACCCTAGTCGTGTATGCCGGTTGACTGTCATTAAGACAATAAAAAAGCAAGTACACCCACAGAGGTTTTGATAATCCTGCTCTTATTGTCTGTGTACAGCACCTTAAATAGGCTCAGTACTGTCACTGGGATTGCTCGAGAGATCGGGTACTACTCAGCATGTGTAAGGGTGGGAGAATCTGGCTCCAAATGGTTTCTTTTTCTCTCCTTGCTACAGGAACTGGAAAAGACAAGGGTGTGTGGGCGGGCCTGGAGTCCCTCCAAGGAAAGTGTGAGGCCTTGGGCAAAACAAATCCATCAGGTCTCTCATTTCTTCCAAATATAGGTCTGTTCTGAGCAATAGCCAAACTCAAGTCTAAACTCCACATTCGACTGTTTCAGAGGGAATACATGAAAAAGACCCTATGGCCTACAGAGTCCATCTATAGAAAATATTTTGATAGCTCTTCCGCTCTGGCATTATCTTCCACTTAAAAAGAAAGAAAAAGAAAACACACAAAACTGGAGCACATGGTTCAATTTTCATTGTAAAACAACTGATTGATGAAAATAATACTTCTGAAAACAATCTGTTGTGAGCTATCAAGCATTTTTGCCTATGCACCAACTGGCAGGAAGTAGACAGATAAATTATTACAATATGTAACAAAACAAATTGCTCTGAAGAGAAATGGTATTTGTGTGTGTGTGTGTATGAGCAGTATAAGTAGAATCAAATCCATAAAATTATGCTGAGAGATCATCCTCCATCACAGCAGAAATAAACTGGAAGCAAAGGAACTCACTTAGCTCTGACCCTGTCTGAATCTCTAGTAAAAGAGAGTTTATGATATGCAAGTGTTCTCCTGGAGTAGAATAGAAGAATCCTGGACTTAAATGAAAAAAGAATGAACTTGGGATGTTCCTGCTGTTGAGAGGAAGGGGTCTCACGGACATTTTTGCCAAGTTACTTCCAAATTTTTCAGGCATCACCACATTTGAATAAAATGGAGCAGTTGCAGCAGCTCCCCCAGATCTTGAATACTCTATTACTGCCCATGGGAAAATTTTCTGAGGTGCTTATAGATATGAAGATTTAACAAACAAAATCCCATTAACTTTCAATAAGACAGTTTCTTTAGAGCCTGGCCCATGGACAAATTACAGTGAGATAAGCTCTGTATGAAGTAACAGCATGTGAATTGCTCTGTGGTGACTTTCTGTGTACATGCTCCTATCCCACAGTGACCAGTTAAGGCAGAGAGGACTCCTTTTCCATCAAGAGCCAAAACACCTCACATTTGCCTCAGAGTTCAGACCACATACACTGGCAGTTAGTGGATAGTAGTGGACAAGCTCGCTGTCTGCCACGTGCTAAATATACTTTTATAAAATAAGTAGAGCTTCTAAGCTGCGCAGGATAAATCTACCTTGACATTTGTGGATCGCTGTCACCCAGCTTCAGCCATGAGATCTACATTGCCCCTGCTTATGCCATACCTGTAACCTGCATCAACCCCATCTGTTTGCACTGCTGCTAAGAAGAGAGGGAATCCTTCTAGGCATGAGCCTCATCTTCTTTTTCTGAACTTGTCTCTACTTGTGGATAGTAGAGGAAGGAAGGGGATACGAAGAGCATGAAAGTCTGGAAAAGGTAATTATGGGATTGATTCTGGGAAACATGACCTGCAGAGCATAGATAAATTTCAGACACATCTCAGAGAGGGACTGAAGAGGGAGACAAGATGAGTTGGAGCTGATATTTTTTCCATAGCAAGGCTATATGGCTGCTAGTGGTTGATCTTAGATTTTACACTAGATGTTCCGTAGATTTGGCCTTTTGGTTATTACTCCAATCATCATGACATCAATAAGAAACAAAGACTTTTAAAGGTCTCCAGGAGTATCCGAATCCCATGAAAAACCAATGGGACTCTATTTCTTAAAGGCTTCTTTGAAAGTCCTTCCTTACACCAAATTTCTTTCCCAGAATCCAAGTTTTCCTTTCAAATTAAGCATCCTTGTATGTGAGAGCCAGAGTACCATGGCCCCATTATTTTCTGCCTTTTTTTAGCCAAGGGACAAATATTCTGCGATCTCAAATATGACAGGAAATTATTTTGCCATATTTGAAGGCTACTGAATGAGATGAGTGTCTAAAAAATAAATAGCAAGCAGAAGTAAAGGGTTCCTCTTACAAACTCTTGCATTTGCACATTGTAAGGGAACCATTCATAGTTTGTGAGCACAATAGCTGATAGTAATTGCTAGCAGAAATGAGCTAGCTGCAAGCACTGCTAACTTTAGGCAGCTAGCCAACCTAAAAGACTGTGATCATGTCATTTAAGGAGCAAGTAAAAGACTGTGTGGCTGAGGAGTTACTGTGCTATTTTGTGACAGATAACTTGAAAAGGTGGCAGGTGAATAAAAAAAACCTGTAAGAGTCCAATAATAACAGATAAATACATTCCAAACAGCTGTAGCTCATATCACCTACCAAAAATTGGAGTAATTTGGTCTTGTTTGTCATTGAAACTTACTTAATAGGAACTCATTAACGTGGCTAAGTCAGCAGCCTAAATTACAGTGAAAAGATTAGCTTGACAGAGCTGTTTTATGGGTTAAAGATTTTTGCATGCAACTACAACTTCATCACTAAATCTTCAAGTGCTGGAACCATCTACAAGTATCTCAGTGCCAGGTGAGATGTACTGCTGCAGTTTTAAGAAAGGTTTTCAAGGGCCAAGCAGAGGTTTTTCAGTTCCTCTTTCATTTGACAGAGTGCTGTCTTGACTTTCTGAGGTGTGTTCATAACCTCTATGGTGCTGGTGTATGGGTCATAGTGCAGAGAAAAAGGCTTCTTGATCTTCATCATGTAGTTTCTGTGGGGAAAGAAGACAGAGCTGCTAGTTCAGAAGCCATTTCCCTAAGTGTAAAACCTGCAGGACCTAATTTCTCAGTATGTAGGCATGGACTTGTCAGGGAGCAGAGGCTGCTGTGACTACTTGCAGCCCACAAGATCTGCGGTGCCTGCTTTTCAGCATGGCTGGCTCAGACCCGTCTGTGCTCTTACAGCTCTGCGTTAACACAGTTCAGAGTTATTACAACCACAAGCTGAGGAATGCAGGAACACAGCATGTCTGCCGCCTTCACTTCCAAGAAATAACCTGGAGTAGTTCTTTCTGTGTAAAATTCTAAAAACCTGTTGATACTAGGCATCCTAGGCTATTTTGCTGTCTCTGTTAAAAGAAAAAACATGATTGCTCGCCATTTTCGACAATGTTTCCATTAAGTACATGCTGGTAGGAACCCCCTGTACTGATGTTGCCTTATGTTTTCCATTCTGACATATTCTTGTGCCTTTGGTTATTTTGAGCAGCTTTGGCTGTGCAACTATTTTGAAAAAATATATGAAAATTCTTCAAGTCTGAGAATGGTGTAGTCCTTGTCCTTGTAAGTTCTTTTCAGGTTTGCCTGAGTCAAATGCTCTTGAAAGTCCTCTCTCTTCTGCCAGTGAGTTCTCAGCCACATTTTTACAGACAATAACAATTTAATGTGAACCTTCAGATTTAAGATGAGGGGCCTAATTTGCCATTGCTATAACCCCAGCAGACAGTGCTTCTGGGGAAAAGGTAGGAGGAGTAGGGAAGAAGCCTGGCCCAGTTCTCTTCCTCCAATAAATCCCTTATTTCAGCTCCTACATGGTCCCCAGTAGATCCACAACCAGCATCCTGCCTCCAGCCAGAATTGGTCATGTTGTTCTAACTGTTGGAGATAAAGGCCAGAATTTAAACCCTGCCTACTTAAAAAAAAAAAAAATTAAAAAAATCCTTACTGCATAACATAACACAGTCAAAGAAATGCATTTAGAACACCTCAAGCTAATTTGAAATAATGTTATTTAGGTTGCAGTCAGCTACTTTGTAGAAATTAGATTGCTTGTGAATGCTGATTCTGCATTCTTGTGCAGATATAATCAGAGGAGAAAGGCAATCTTGTTTTTAAGCCCCCTGCTGATCCATGTTAATTCCTGAGTCTGCTATAAAATTTCCATGTGACCTTGGGTAAATCAGTTCTTCAAGATCTCCTATTTGTATGGATTAGCACATAGGCACCCCAACTGTGGGATTGCACTCTACTCCCACTATTCAGTTACAGGATTTACTTCAGAAGTTGCTAAAAGGAGGCATTGCTAAGATGAAGCATGGGACAGGGCATAATATATAGTTACGATTTATAGTTACGATTTATAGTTACGAAGCCCAGGTCAGAAGAACGTACCTCTCGTCTTACCACCACCTCCACGAGGAAGAAAAGAAGGGTTATAGTTGTGGGTGACTCCTTTCTGAAGGGAACCGAGGGTCCGATATGCCGGCCAGACCCTCCTCTTAGGGAAGTCTGCTGCCTCCCTGGAGCCCGCGTGAAGGATGTCACGAGGGTACTCCCTAGTCTGGTACGGCCCTCGGACTATTACCCCCTACTGCTCTTCCATGTGGGGGGCGATGATACTGCAACGCGAAGTCCTAGGGTGATCAAAAGAGACTTGAGGGCCTTGGGACGGCTAGTAAGAAACTCAGGAGCGCAGGTTATTTTCTCTTCTCTCCTTCCAGTGGTGGGCAGTGACACCAGAAGGAACAGAGATGCCCAATCTATTAATGCATGGCTCCGTGGCTGGTGTCATCGCCACGGATTTGGTTTTTTTGACAACGGAATGGCCTACGCCGCACCGGGTTTGCTGGCATCCGATGGGATTCATCTTTCTCAGAGGGGAAAGAGAATCTTTGCACAGGAACTTGCAGGGCTCATTGACAGAGCTTTAAACTAGACTCGAAGGGGGAGGGGGATAATATCAGGCTTGCCCGAGAGAAGCTGAGGGGCGACGTGCCATGGTTGGAGGGAGCGGCTGACAGCGAGGACAGTCGGCCTGAGTCCTCGAGATGCACGGGGTACGCTTGGGCACAGCCGAAGTCGAGCGGAGTTGAGCCAGGGGATACTGAGGCAACGGGAGCCAAGAGGGAAACACCAGTGAAATGCCTCAAAGCACGCAAGGGGTGTTCTTCTATGAAGGAGGCACGGACGACACCCCAGCTGAAGTGCCTCTACACCAATGCACGCAGCATGGGCAACAAGCAGGAGGAGTTGGAAGCCATTGTACGTCAGGAAAACTATGATATGGTGGCCATCACAGAAACATGGTGGGATGACTCGCACAACTGGAGTGCAGCGATGGATGGCTATAAACTCTTCAGGAGGGATAGGCGAGGCAGGAGAGGTGGTGGGGTAGCCCTATACGTCAGGGACAGTCTGGATAGTTTAGAGCTCAATGATGGTGATGATAGGGTGGAGTGTCTGTGGGTCAGAATCAGGGGGAAGGCCAACAAGGCAGATATTGTGGTGGGAGTCTGTTACAGACCCTCCAGCCAGGATGAGGAGACAGATGAACTATTCTATAAGCAGCTGGGAGAAGCCTCACGATCGCTAGCCCTTGTTCTTGTGGGGGACTTCAACCTGCCAGATGTCTGCTGGAAATACAATACAGCAGAGAGGAAACAGTCCAGGAGGTTCCTGGAGCGTGTGGCAGATAACTTCCTGACGCAGCTGGTGAGTGAGCCAACGAGGGAAGGTGCCCCGCTGGACCTCTTGTTCACCAACAGAGAAGGACTGGTGAGTGATGTGATGGTTGGAGGCTGTCTTGGGCAGAGCGATCATGAAATGATAGAGTTTTTGATACGTGGAGAAGCGGCGAGGGGGGTCGGCAAAACTGCCACCTTAGACTTCCGGAGGGCGGACTTCAGCCTGTTTAGGAGACTGGTCGACAGAGTCCCCTGGGAGGCAGCTCTTATGGGCAAAGGGGTCCAGGAAGGCTGGACATTCTTTAAGGAGGAAGTCCTAAAGGCACAAGAGCGGGCTGTCCCCAGGTGCCGAAAGACGAGCCGGCGGGGAAGAAGACCGGCCTGGCTGACTAGAGAGCTCTGGCTCGAACTGAGGAGAAAGAGGAGAGTCTATGACCTCTGGAAGAAGGGGCGGGCAACTCAGGAGGACTACAGGGGTGTAGCGAGGCTGTGCAGGGAGAAAACTAGAAGGGCCAAAGCTGAGCTAGAGCTCAGTCTGGCTGCTGCTATAAAAGACAACAAAAAACACTTCTTCAAATACATTAGCAGCAAAAGGAGAGCTAAGGAGAATCTCCAGCCCCTAGTAGATGTGGGAGGAAACACAGTGACCAAGGATGAGGAAAAGGCTGAGGTACTTAATGCCTTCTTTGCCTCAGTCTTTATTAGCAGGGCCGAATGTTCTATGGGTACCCAGCCCCTGGAGTTGGAAGATAGGGATGGGGACCAGACTGGAGCCCCCATTATCCAGGGGGAAATGGTGAGTGACCTGCTGCACCACTTAGACACTCACAAGTCTATGGGGCCTGATGAGATCCACCCGAGAGTGTTGAAGGAGCTGGCAGATGTGCTCACCAAGCCCCTTTCCATCATTTACCAGCAGTCCTGGCTAACTGGGGAAGTCCCTGCTGACTGGAGATTAGCGAATGTGACACCCATCTTCAAGAAGGGCCGGAAGGAGGACCCGGGGAACTACAGGCCTGTCAGCCTGACCTCGGTGCCGGGGAAGCTGATGGAGCAGATCATCCTGAGTGCTATCACACGGCATGTAGAGAATAACCAGGGGATCAGGCCCAGCCAGCATGGGTTCAGGAAAGGCAGGTCCTGCTTGACCAACCTGATCTCCTTCTATGATAAGGTGACCCGCCTAGTGGATGAGGGGAAGTCTGTGGATGTTGTCTATCTAGACTTCAGTAAAGCCTTTGACACGGTTTCCCACGGCATTCTCCTGGAGAAACTGGCTGCTCATGGCTTGGACGGGTGTACTCTTCGCTGGGTAAAGAACTGGCTGGACGGCCGGGCCCAGAGAGTGGTGGTGAATGGAGTTTACTCCGGTTGGCGGCCGGTCACAAGCGGTGTTCCCCAGGGCTCGGTGTTGGGGCCAGTTCTGTTTAACATCTTTATCAATGATCTGGACGAAGGGATCGAGTGCACCCTCAGTAAGTTTGCAGACGACACCAAGTTGTGTGGGAGTGTTGATCTGCTGGAGGGTAGGCAGGCTCTGCAGAGGGACCTGGACAGGCTGGATCGATGGGCTGGGGTGAATTGTATGAGGTTTAACAAGGCCAAGTGCAAGGTCCTGCACTTGGGCCACAGCAACCCCATGCAACGCTACAGGCTTGGGGAAGAGTGGCTGGAAAGCTGCCTGGCAGAGAAGGACCTGGGGGTGTTGGTTGACAGCCGCCTGAATATGAGCCAGCAGTGTGCCCAGGCGGCCAAGAAGGCCAATGGCATCCTGGCCTGTATCAAAAATAGCGTGGCCAGCAGGACTAGGGAAGTGATTGTGCCCCTGTACTCGGCACTGGTGAGGCCGCACCTCGAATACTGTGTTCAGTTTTGGGCCCCCCACTACAAGAGGGATATTGAGGTACTGGAGCGCGTACAGAGAAGGGCAACGAAGCTGGTGAAGGGTCTGGAGCAGAAGTCTTATGAGGAGCGGCTGAGGGAGCTGGGACTGTTTAGCCTGGAGAAAAGGAGGCTGAGGGGAGACCTCATCGCTCTCTACAACTACCTGAAAGGAGGTTGTAGAGAGGTGGGGGTCGGTCTCTTCTCCCAGGTAACAAGTGATAGGACAAGAGGAAATGGCCTCAAGTTGCGCCAGGGGAGGTTTAGACTGGATATTAGGAAATTTTTCTTCACCGAGAGGGTTATCAAGCATTGGAACAGACTGCCCAGGGAAGTGGTTGAGTCGCCATCCCTGGAGGTATTTAAAGGACGTTTGGATGAGGTACTTAGAGACATGGTGTAGTGATGGTTTTTGGCAGTGTTAGGTTTATGGTTGGACTCGATGATCTTAAAGGTCTTTTCCAACCTATATGATTCTGTGATTCTGTGATTCTGTGATTTTCTATGAAGCTTTTCTGAGATAAACAATCTCATGTTCGACTTTGTTGTAAAAAAGACACTGTGCAGATGAAGTGAGCAGTGAGATAGCCTGGCATGGTTATTGTAGTAGTGGTAGATATATTTGAGATTAGGATTCAAGCCGGTGTGCCCCCCTCAGTGTAAATACCCATAAACACTTTACTTACTGAAGCTTGGCCTTGGCATCTTCCAGATTTTCTGCTATGAAATATACAGGCTGGAAGGCTTGATCCTGATAGGGGTGAACTGCAGTCACTTCTGGATCAAAAGGCTTGTACTCTGGCTTGCTTGATAAAGCATACTTTGGAACGGGAACAACACAGGTTAGAGCAGGCGAATGAACGTAGCAAGAATTAGTGCCTACTGGGTCATGAAATGCTCTTTGTAGAATAGTTAAAGGTAATATCAAGTCCTGTTCTTTCACAGGTGAAAGCTGCTTTTCATAATTAGCAGTTAATAAACCAAATAATAAATAATTTTTAAACAGAAGGAACAAAAAAAAAAGGAAAGATACAGTTCCTGTATTACAGTGACGTATGATTTGGTACCATAGCCACGTTCTCAGACAGGGAGGGGAAAGTCTATGCCACCCCCCAAAATCTGAATATCTAGCAGAAAAAATAATATCATACTACTTTTTTCGACTAGTATCACAGAAGATTCAGAGTCCTGTGCAGTGCTATTTCAAAGTCCCCAGCCAATGTCACAAATCTCGCATTTCCTGCTGCACTGAAGAACAGACAGAATACTCCTGGTATTTTCTGCAAAGCTCCCGTGCCGGTTAAGCAGCCTGAAAGCTTTCCTGAAACCCAAGATATAAATATGCACTATACTCTGTGTGTGCGCGTTTGTGTTTTGGGCCCGCTGAGGTTCTTCTATATGTTCTTCTCATGTTCTTCTACACTGTTCCCTCAGGCAGACAGGAGGATTATGGAAGCCACTTATGTCCACCCTGCAGTCCATAGGCACATCTATCATTTGTTCACACATACTAGAGACACCTTTAAACAGGCCAGCAGCAGAGCTGGTGACAGTGTGATTGCGTAGGTATTGGTGTTGGTTGTTTAGTTCTTGCACAGGGTCCTGGGAAGGCAACACAGCTGAGGCTTAAAGTGAGTTCCTGCACGGTTTGTCTGCCCCTGAAACCCAAGTGAGATAGTTCAAAGCTAGCTCAGCTCCAGTGACATTTGAACTGCACCGTAGATGTGCCTAAAAGCTGGTTTGGCCTCCAGTTGGCCAGCCTGGTGAGTGCCATGGCCACTTCGGTGAAGTGTCCTGGGTACAAACAAAAAGCAAAAAGGCAACTCATTCCAGTCAACATCGAGACCTTTCTTTCCACCTTCAGCCTGGACAGTGGGCCCCATCCACCTAGGGACAGCCTTTTAGTACCCATCCCTCCTTTGAGATCTGCCTGTTTGTTTTTCTCTCTTCTTCCCCAGTCTTCAGAAGCTCCCTTCACTATTTTATGATCCAAATGCCAACTCCCATGGTACTCGTAAATAACTGGTAAGAGTGGGTGACACTGCACAAGACATTCAGCTCAATCTGCTAACTGGAAAAATTCAGACAGTACCCTTGAGCACATTTTTAGATATTTCACTGAACTGAGCCTGAACTCTCCATCACTGGAGGCCTGCCTTAACCAGTAGGCCAATTTGCTGCAGAACTGGTGCAGAAATTAATACAGGGCTTTTTTTTTTTAAAAAAAAAAAAGGAACAATAATATAAAATGCTAAAAGATGGTGTTTTTCCTGTTCTTCATTTGCAGTGTGTAATTGAAGAATAAATCTTGGAGAGCACTCATACAATCTAAGATGGATGGTGTACACAAACATGAGGCTGCTCTTATCATCTTAGACGCTCTGGGGACTAATGGGAAAAGATTTCAGAAACTCAGAACCTGACAGGGGTCCCATTATGCTGACAGTGTTGAAGCAGAACTGAAATCTCATTGATTTCAGTGGAAGTTCAGCTTGAAATCGGATGGCCTTAAAGGCCTCTACAAGTTAAGTACTTGTTGTGCTGCAAGAAAAGCATATGTAGCACTGAGTGTTGCCAGAAGTGTGGTATGAGCCATAAGATTTTACAGTACGTAGGACAGAGTCCAGCTGAGTGTTAACAGGAGAAGCATTTTGGATAATGTAGAACAGCTGACAGAATATAGTGAAATAAACAGTGCAATACTGAGAGCTGTTGGGGAGGAATTCTTACAGTTCAGAGGAGGCAAGGTTGGCCAGCAGTCAGACCCATTACAACTGTTCAGTTTAGACTTGGGTATGGTTATCCTGTCCCTTCCAATACCTAGCTGCTGTCACTAAATAATTTGTTAGATAACATGGATTCAAGTGCAAGTCTCACGCAGAGGCTGTCTAGCTCTACCTCTCATCTTCTGCCTTTGTCCCTAGTTATGGCCTGAGTTTGGGCAGGATCAGCTCATCCACAGAAAATAACCACCTGAAGCTGAGTTCAAACTGGTCAGAGTGGGTGCTGTGGAGAAGAGGAAAACATTTGAAGATTTCATAGTCAGGATGTGGTTCCCTGGGTTACAGTCACACACCCACAGACAGTCAGTCCAGGCTGCAGTTCAGGGACCTTCCCAGACTCCTTGCTGACGCTAAGTTCTCACATAACATTAGCTGGGCGTACTGCTGCTCACCTTCTCCAGCTGGTTAGATGTTATCATCTTGTAGCCAACCACCTAGCCTTAGTAACTCATGCCTTTTTTGCCTCCTTAGTGACCAAATCATCCTGCTATTCCTGGTTCAGAAGCCTTCAGTGATGAGGAAACCCCTCCTTTGCACAGGCTGCTGCAGCGTGTTTCCTCCATCACATGAGCTGGAGTGAGTCTGCCTGCACCAAATATGCCGATCAGCTAAATGATAGGGAATCGAGTTTGGGGCCTCCATGCACAAGCCCACGTCTGGGCCCATACTGGGAAGACTGGCAGATAATTACCAGGATGGACAATGGCTTTCTCCCAAGCAGCAGCAAAACTTATCTAGAGCTTTCTCAAGAGCCAGTCTAAGACTGCAAAATGAGCTTTGCAAGACTGAAGGCTATCATGACCCTCAATACCTTCCAGTCTTCATCTTCTCTAACAAAACTGCCTAGCCACTGCTGTTTTTCTAAAAAAATCCCTTTTATGAAATAGACACTGCGCTACAGATATTTCGCCTCTTCAGCTGTAAAAGAAACAGTTGGTATATGTTTTCAAGTTGCTAGCAGGTGCTTAGGCATAGGACCTCAGCACTTCACTGACACTGCCATGGTCTATACTGAACTTAGAATCAGATGCTTATGCAGACTAGAATGATTAAATAGAAATATTTCTGTATTTCAGTTTTGTTCCAAATAAAAATCTGTGAGATGAATCAGTCAGCCATAAAAGGAAACTTCAGCACTTAAGGCCATGGATATAATTAATTTGTGTACGAGAAGTTTCAGATGTTCAAGGTGAAGTGCACAGAACCCAAAAGCTACACAGTGATGAAATTGCAGAGGTCACATAGGGATTGTGCAGGGCACATAGCAATATTGCTGGTGAACTACTTGCCCATCTTCAGACTGTCTTAGGTGTTACATGCAAGAATGACATGCTTTTGGAAGGGGGAGGTAATCCTTCTTCATTACCTATTGAATATAAATGCTATCACATCTGCATGTAATTTCAGTAATATGATGGACGAAGACCTAGGTAGACCCAGCTGTATCAAAAGTTTATCCAGCAGCATTACCCAACAACTACTGATGATAAAAGTCATGACAAGAATCTGCCATTTATCAACTCAAGGACAGTTACTACTTCCATTGTCAACCTTAGAGGTAGGGAATTTGAGATGCAGTTATACTTCTGTGTTATATAGCACAGTTTTGTGAACAAGCAGTTCTTGCCTACTACTTTAATCAAAAGCAGAAGAGCTTGTTGGTGTCTGGTGAAGAAAAGGGTAGAAAGAGAGGAGAGAGAGCACAAGTCTGGTACACTCAACTCCAGCCACCAACGGTGAGCATTTCTGACACGACTTCTACCTTCATCTGTGTCAAAATTAAACAGAAAAAGGAGGTAAGAACACGCAGATAGATTCTGTAGTGCATTTTACTATGAAAGCTACATAAGTATCAGAGACATGACTGCCTCTGCCCTTTAGTACCCTGTTTAACATGTAAATGCATTTGATTTAAAACTATAAAGTATTCAGGCAGGCAGAGTAGAATAAATGTTGCCTTAAACTGTGCTTTGATATTGGACCTTTTTGGCTTTACCAGGTAAATAAAAGCAAGCCTATGTCTCCTGTTTGTTGGCTGTGAATATAGCAAGTACTGAAAGGTTCTCAGAAAAACAGTAGCTTCAGCCTTATCCTAGAACGGATAGACATGTAAACCAAATGCATTGCACTGCAGCCTAATTTGTAGGGGAGCTCATTGATCTGCTGTTTCAAAACAATACATTTCACTGTTCTACAGATGAGAGTTGTGACAGTGCTAGCACACTTCTGCTCATGTTCATGAGCAGTCAGGCACAAGATCGGGTTGCTATGTAGAAAGGAAGGCACATTTATTTCTCTAGAGGGCTAGTGAGCATGAAGATCTCTCAGCTTATCAATAGAGAAAGCTCTGCAAATCATATACCACAGACTTTGCTCACAAAAGTCTCCAAATTACAAGTGCTGGGAAAAAAACAATGCTAAACTCGGCAGGTGGTAAAATGAAGGTTGAGGGTTCCTCTTTCTAGATGTTCTCAACTGCCCCTCTCTTGGGACTCCTCTTATCAATGTCTTGAGCTATGTTAATATGTTGTTTCCTCCTTCTGTCAATTGACTGGGAAGTAGGCTGGCCGGTATACCATTAGGAGAGTTTTGTAATATGTTTATTGTCATAACAATCCAACTATCTCCAGGTATGGGAGTCCAAGCTGTGCTCATCCAGCCATGGTTCCATGTAAATGTATCATGTCACTGGCTGTTAGGCTGTTCTGTCTATGTGTTAAGCTTAAAATATATCTCCCATGAAAAAAATTGATTTCTGGTTTATAAAAATGCTTGAAAAGAGTGCTTTTTATTCTCCTTTGGCTCTTAATAATTCAAAAAAATCATCCAGTATCTGCACAACCTGAAGCAATTGAGACCTACTGATACCAGTTTAGGGCTTTTGCACTTAGAAACTGATCATCTGCTTCAGTGCTCTGGGAAACTGGGGAGAAATTAGTATCCCCCCTATCAGCTGTTTGTCCAAAGGAGGGGAAACCCATAAGCTTTCTGTAAAGGTGTACAGTCCCTCTTTCCACAGTCAATCTGTCCAGGCAGGGCAATATCAAACCTGTGTACGCAGATTTTCATCTACATAAAACTCGAGCTGGGATTAGTTTTGAAATGTATTTAGGAATGTAAAATATTAAAGCATTTTCTTTTTGTCACTGTCCGTGCTATTTACAGTTTCTTCGCACTTTATTTGGTCCAGTCAGTCAGTGCCTTTCTGATTCATATGTGCATGAATGTCAATGGCATGGATGAAGTAGCAGGGTTCATAATAGGCATAGTATTGCCCTCTAGTGAGTAATTCAGAAAGGTACATGAGTTTATGTTAAAGTCAACGGTCTTACTACTGGCCAGGAGCAGTAAGAAGCAAATCTAATACTTTATAGGATGGTTGCTTTTGTTGCATTTCATCTCTTTAGGTGGAAGACAGGTATAATCCTACAGTAGTTTTTCCCCTACTTAGTAGCTTCTGGGAAGGGAGAATGAATTTCTTTGCAAAAGAAAAATCAGTATTTTAAATCACATTGTTTTATGTGAGGAAACAATATTTTGCTGTTACCAGAGAGTTCAGAAAACTGGATTATAGAAATCTTTAAATACCATATGTTTAACACATACCGTAAGCTCCCCATAAGATGAAAGCAGTCCTGCCCCGTAAGCTTTGATTGATCCGTTTTGCTTGCAGAGACCAAACTCCACAGTGAACCAATAAAGCTGGTAATAAGAACAACTTGTGAAAAACAGTCTCAACAGGCAGTTCATTTTTAAGGTTCTCAATTTTTCCTTTAATTTTCTTTTATCCTTATGCCTTAATGTCTTTGTATCTTCAAATTTTATAGTTGTATATTTTAAGAAAATTATTTTTTCTGTCAACATATATAACACATACAAATTATAAGACATATTTTTTCAAAACTTACCATCCTTCCCATTCTCACTCCCCAAAAAAAGAAATAAAAAATTGCTAATGATAATTACATGGGTAAATAAAGTCATAAAGTCCTATCCCCTTCTTTCTTTGGAAGATGTTACGAATTACCCTGCAACCTCCTAGCCCTGAGCTCCATTATAGTCAGTAGTAGCTGACAGATTTCAACCCATAGTCCCTAGGACAGGTAGACCCCCATAGAGGGTTCAAGACCCTAGGAAAGGCACTTTAAAGGACAGTTTCCCTCCTCCTTTGTCTGTGTGACAGTAGTCAGAAGAATTGAAGAATGACTTATCCCTTAGCAGCAATGTACCCTTTAAGATTATGCCAATTACATCTTTATCGTGCTCCAGTAGAAAATAAAGATACATCTCTCTGGGCTTTTCTTGCAATAAAGCATGCTTAGGACCATATTTCCTTTACCTGCTGGACAGTAGTGGGATAAAAGCAACTCTTGCCTTTGCCAACCTGTTAGCCCTTCCCTTATTATAGCTTCTAAGGAAATGGACAGTGGAGGATGAATTCTGGACACAGGCTGACCCCTGAGCAGCTGCAGAGGTGTTGTGCAAAAGAAAAACATGGAAAACATGAGGCATTTCAAGAACATGGCTTTGTGTCACAATTCTTTAAGGTTCCTTTAGGGACACATAGCTCTTTGCTGCCTCATATACAAGGCTGGACCTTGGCGTCAGTTTAGCCATAAGTTGCATTCTCAGCACCCTTCTCAAAGAACGGCAGGTAGTTTGTAAAATAATGTGAAACTCTACGTTATTCTGTCTATTCTGCCTCTTACTTCTTTCTCTTTCTTTCCTTCTCCCACCTTCTTTCACATGTCTTATAATTTTGATGACTTGGTCTTAGCCTGCAAATTTACCACTGAAGAAACAGCATGCCAGGATCTTTCTTTCTGCAGAATCCTGAGCTGCTTTCTCTACAGTTCAGCTAATAATTCTGCATTCTTACTGTGTTAACAATCTGGATTCTTATTATTTTACAGTGAAAGGTCTTTCAAGTATATCCTCGTTTTGCGGAAGTTCTTTTTGACTGGAGAATGAGACATGGGAGGAGGAGGAATTCTTTTTAGTGTTTCCTTAGATATCCTGTATTTGGCTTTTAGTTAGTGAGGTTCTTTCAGCTCTCACTGTTTTAACAGGATACAAGACACAGTACTAGTGGCAGTCTGTGGACGACGTGAACACTGGCAATTTCCCATCTCTTGTGCACGGATCCACCTGCTTAGAGAAGTCCAGGGACTGAATGAAATAATGGCATTTCAAAGTTTGTCTTAAAAATGTTATAGACCATAGCAACAAGCAAAGTTGAAATTCTTTAAACAAACTTTTAGTTAGCTTAACTGTTGTCGTATCATCTAAGCTAGCTACCTACATTCTCTTTATAATGAACAGAGAATGACAGGGACTTCCAGAGAGAAAAAATAATTTATGTTAGACATCAGTGTCAGGATAGCGAATGCATTACAGGTTCTTCTCTATCTTCACTTTCTAGTGAAGGAACCTACATTAGATGTCTAACTTTTAAACAATTGAAGATTGATATGTTAATCCAGAATATGTTTACTGTTCAGAATACTTGAATGGCGCTTACAAAATCGTATTCTCACAGATCCTGAACTGCAGGTAGCCCTTTCAAAAATGTGCCCTTATTCTATCTCCCCAAACCTTAGATGATACTATGACAATTTCAGATATAAGACCCATCATTCTTCTAACCTTAACCCTACCTCTATCTAGTCCTAGCCAGTCCAGAGTCAGGGAGGGGTGCTTGCAGAGTAATGCTATGTAAGCTACTGGCCTTCACCCAATCTCACCAAGACCTAGGGTAACGATGCAAAATGGCTCTCCGGGACCAGCCATTTTAACCCTCTTTTTTAACCCTCTCCATTCTTTTAACCCTAGCACAGGCATGGATCTTAATCTTACTCTAGCCTCTCTAGACTCAGAGAGGGGAAATGGCAGAAGAAATGTGGACATGTCACTGCCTTTTCCTACATAGTCCCCTCACATCACCAGCCCAGGACCTGGATGATGCTACAAAAAATTCAGCATTGGTACCTTTTGCTCTCCGAACTCTAAAAATACTGCTAGTCTTACCTAGTCCTGACCCAAGGACGGATATGTGCAGATAGATTTTACGTAAGCCATAATCTCCTTCAGGCAGTGCCTCGTTCCACTTCACCATGAGTGGGGCTGTGGGCTGGGTGAGTAATTTCAGGAGTGACAGTCTCCTCCCATACACCCCCTTTCTTGAATGAGCCTCATCCAGCTGGGTGAGGGTAAGGCTCCTCTCCTCCCCTGAAAAAATCACCAAGGCTGGGAAATGGCTGTCACTATCAGAAAAAAAATCATCTGGCCTCCAGCCCACTTTCAGAAAAAGTTAATATGGCAGCAAGAGGCTACATGAGTTGTTTTGGCAGATGTATACAGCCTAGTGACTCAGAACGGAATGACAGTACCTGCTCTCAAATTGCTTTTAAGTGCTCACCTATTTTGCGAGATTAATGAATACAGGGTGAATCAAATTCTGATGGTTCCCTGCACCTTGTGTACAAGAAAATGCAGGAATCACATTGGGTATCCAGTCTATTAGGTGAATCTGGAAAGTGAGTTGGGACACTCCTCTGGCTGAAATTGTAGAAACTCAGCTTCAGCAATATATTCTTACAGAAGCAAAAAGTATAAGCATTTCCTCAGCTGGAATCACATGCTACTGGGCTCGCCCAGAGGGACTCCAGCCCCTGCTCCAGCACTTCCCTAACCTGTGGATGAGGAGAAGAGACAATCCTGCTGATGGTCCCATTTTTGTAGCTAATCTGAGACACTGGAGAAGAGCCTTCCCTGCACAGTAAGGGATATGCAGTGAATCGTTTGGGTTTTGCCTCCGATATTAAACTGCCATCTGTACTTACTGTAGCCAGTTTCTCAATCTCCGCTTCAGATGATCCAAGAGAAGCCAGTCCAATATCCTAAAGCAAGTAAGCAAGCAGGCAGTGTTACACTAGTGTGATTATTCAGCCCAAGGGAGAGAAAGAGGGGAGGGGGAGGACCACATCATTTCTAGCATGAATAGCATGAACTATTCATTGTTTTTGTCACCCAAAATGACCTTCCATGGCTTCCAGGATGCCTACCTCTCCCTGGCCCCCAGCTACATACCACTGGGAGCCACATTAGATGAGTGTTTAATCCTCAGCGTTCTCTGTGTAAAGTTAACTGTCTCTTGGCTTAATGCTGGACTATCCCTGGCAGAGATTTATAGGGAAGCATGAGAAGGAAGGACAGCAAGGTGGGTTTTATCTTTGCCATTACCTTTCTATCTCTCACTCTCTTTCTGACAGCCCTTATGAGTGGGTCAAATCCATGCAGGGAGGATTCTGTTTACTCTTATCTGTGCTCCCTGTTAATTGTTATTCTCACAATAGGAATCTGTAGATGTCTCTTCTTAGCTATCCCGGGAGCCATATCATGCAACAAACAAACAAAATTAGGGCATTTTCGCCATTCATCGTCTCATGTTGAATGGAACAAAAAAGAATTTTCATGGGGTGAATTTCAACTGTGAAAATACTTTGGGAAAAAAAAAAGTGAAATGTGGAAATTCATTTAATGTGATCCCATGTTGTATAGTCTGTGTTACAGATGGGAAAAGAGGAAAATTGAAAGTTTTGAAATTGCTATAATCTCTTATGTCTGTTGTGTCTTCAGTTCTGGTATTGAACTGAAGAGGCTTCTTCCAGAATAAATTACAGATCACTAGGATATTTTAAGTACTACTCATCTGAATCTGATAATAACCAATATTTATGACCAAAATGAAAACTGGCATGTATCCAAATCGATACAACTGCAAACCACATTGTATGAGGTGAACTGGCTTTCTTTTTAAGATATTCTGACAGGGACCTACATCATGTAACTCCTCTGCTCTTATTGCCAGTTTCCACACTGGCCACTGATTGATAAGCCTAGAATATGAGTTATCCTCTTCCCTCTGCTATGGTTTTGAGGCACATTCATAGTTCTGAAGTCTTTAATTATACGAGGTCATTGAGTTCATTTGGGTCTGACACTCACTGCTCATACTAAATAACCCCTTATTGTACAAAGAAGCCCTGTTTGCTTTTTGGACCCTCCTCACCAGTGTGAGCAATGCTGTGAGAATCTGGTGAGTTGTAAAAGGAAAAACAACTCTAATGAATGACATGGTGATGGACACAATTGAAGTATCATGTGAGATAAAAATGTACATCCAGAGACAGAACCAGCCTGGGGGCTTGATGGCTGTTGCTGGTTAGGTTCATGTGGTGTAGGACAGGAAGCCAGGGGAACAGCGTAGTCAGTACAACTCAAACACGCAGCACCGCAGAGGCTCCACTGGCATCCTTCTGCAGACTGACATGGCCCTCCCACAGAGAAGTCCCACAAGCACTGCCTGCCCTTCCTTTTACATGATGTCCATAGGGAGCAGTGCTACCACTCCCTCGGAGTAAATGTCTCCCAGAGCACTGCTAGCCCACCACCCCTGGAGGTTGAGACTCGGGCACAATCAAGTCTTAAGATAGTGTTTCAAGCACGGTGAGCTGCATGCCTTTGAGGCATGTCTGGACTGCTATCCAGACTAGATGGTTAAACAGCCAGCAGAACAAGCTTCTTACCTGTGAGAACTGGGCGAACTCCTTGTCAGCTAGCATTGGAACATGACCCAACAACTCATGGCAGCAGTCTCTGGAAAACAAGTGACCTTCATGTTCAATAAAGGTTTCTTTTCCTGCCCTACATGAACGTCCCATGAAGGACTTCAGCCGATAGACCCCCAAAGGGAGCTAGTGTGAGGGCTGCTCCACAGTAGCTGCCTCCATACCTGGCCTGGCTCTGCAGGGAGCATGACAGAGCATTCCCTTCTGCATGGGGAGCCAGCTGCCCCCTGCTACCTTGGCTATTGTCTCACTTGGGATGGCACGGGCACTAGTCTCCTATGTCACAACGTCTTTGAAAGGCCCCTGTTTTGTCCCAGCATACAACAAAAGTGTCTGTGCGAACTTGTAATTTCTCATGAAATGTAATTGTTGTTGTCTGGCCAGCACTTACTGGGAGAGTTTCACAGCAGGAAATCAAACCCCAGCAGATGGTAACTGAAGGCAGGATGAAAAGATTAAACCAGATATTCTCCAGTCTTTTCCTTCCCCAGACAACTTTGCAAGAGAGACAGAGACCACACCCTCTCATGCATGACTTCCCCTTCTAACTCTCCAGCTACCAGTTTCTCAAATAGTTTCATTCTGTGGGCTACTGGGTAGAGCTTCAGAGCTGTTCCCAAGAGAATCATCCTCAACACATTCAGAAGGTCGGGACTGTGCCAGGGCATCAAACTTACGGTTCTGGGGAATGCATAGGAGAAGAGAAATGCCTTATATACTGTGTGCTCTGGAACACACGAAATGCCAGGCTGGCAAGGAAGTCACGAGCAGACAGCAGTCCTGCAGCTGGTCTCAGCTGGAAACCTGTTCTCTCTGCAAAGGGAAGTGACACCGAATTTAGGCATTTCTAGGGTTAACTACATAGCACACTTACTTCAGGTAACCAGTTTCAGAGGACCTTCGTGCTCTGTTGCAGTAGCTCCCTCCACCTAAGCATAGTAGGAACATCCTGGCTTGTCATTATTGACGTGCCCCTGTACTGCTATGGGTCCAGTTACTGCAACATCAAATCACCTAGCCGTCCATCCTATGTGTATTCACACAGCAAAGATATGAGGTATGGGAGCACTGCCTACCCCAGTTTACATTTTTAGTACATTTACACACATTTATCTACTATGTCCCACATGCCACTGATGTGTCTGAGGTCACATATGATCCTTATGATCAAGCAGGGGACAGAACCTGCATTTTCAGTTCTGGCTAGTCTATTAATCCTTGGATTATCTCTGTCATTGCCTGTATAGCATATGTAAAAGAAAATCAGGAGTTAGGTAAGGGACACACCCCACCCCTACCCTTGTCTGAGAGCACCTGGCTCTTCCCTGATGCTAGGTTACTGTTTAGCCTTGTCCTGCAGACTTTCTTATTCCCTACCCTGAAACCCCTGGTACCTTGCACTGTTGACGACAGAAGTAGGTGGACCATGAGGATGCCCTGCTGCAGTCTGGGCAATTCTTCTGTTCCTCAATGGACCTAGTTCAACATATCCCAGATGTAGAATTGGAGCATACTATTCAACTTCATTTCTCTCTGTCAGTGCATGCTCCACATGTATAAACTAGCTCAGCACTGGAAAAACTTGCTATCAATTTTATCTTTCTGCCTGGACTTCGTTAGAATGGGAACACACAGGAGAAAGAGCAAACAGGTCCTCATCGGAGATAAGGGTGCTGGAATTTGGCCCTTAACCATTTAACATCAGAGTTGCCATCAGTGCTCTCACCTATTTTTCCCCTGGGATTTTTTTCACTATTATGTTTGTCTAGAACTAACTACACAGCCTCCCAGTGATGTGATTGTATATGTTTTGCTTTGCATGTGTCCATAGAACAGAACAGAAGAATGCAACACATTTGCACTGTGATTTCAGCTTTTGCAATCAGTGTTACCCCAGGACAACCTGCACTACTATGAAAGGTCTGTGAGAGACGACTAACAAAATAACCCGTCCTATGGTCAGCAGAATACAGAATCTACATTTCCATGGGAAACATGTTGGTGGTCTGCAAAGCTAAGAAAATTGAAAATCACTGCTTTAAAAGAGAGCCAATGATAATCTTTTTGAAGTCCTATATTCAAAATCTGTGTTGCATTCTCAGCTCCCATAAATGACATTTCATCTTCTTTAAAGCATAAAACTACATTTAAAAAAAAAATCAGAAATGGCTTTATTCTCCCTTCTCTATCCATATTCTATTGTGTCATGAAGCCTGGAACCTAATTTATTTTATGTAAACAAACAAAAAAATTCCCACCCAGAAACCAAGCCATTTACAAGATTTGTTTTGTTTTGTTTTTTAATGTTTCTTCCAGCATTTCTTGTCTTGCTCTGTCTGGCTATTAGCACATTTCTCATTAAAAAAAAAAAAAAAGAGAGAGAAGAAAAGGAAAACAAAAAAAGGCTTCACTGGAAGCATTAGAAGTGGCAAAACATCTGAAGCTATACAGGACAAAAAAAAGAGTGGACAGCAAGGAATGCTTCTACCTGACAATGTGAGGGACTAGGTGGTTAGCATTTGCCATGGTTATCTTCTATTGCTCCACTGAATTCAAAGGCAGTGTGTACAGAACTGCTTCAAAGCTGAACAACAGCTAAAAGAACTGTGGAGATTATGTCTTTATCTTTGTCTATATGCTGAGCAAAGGCATCAGAGTTAACCAGGGAATCAGAAGTGGTTGTAAAGCAGCTTACTATTCTCCCCCCTCCCCAATCAAGAAAGCAGGGTGTTTGGGGGAATAGACAGACCATCAGCTATGTCTCTTTAGGCACTGGCCAGGAGCTGGCACAAGAAGGGTACTCCCTTGCTGCTGATGCCATACTAAGCCAATCCAGAGGAATGTGAAAATCTCAGAATCTGGTCATCTTTGGGCTACATTCTCAGTCTGAGTGAAGTGAAAACTGCACCAGCTGAAAAATATATTAGACGAGAACTAAGTAACTCAGTTTTGGAAGGACTATGAAAGAGTCTAGGGAAATTTATATTGCTTTAGCATCCATGTTGGAGAAGCAGGAGGGAAAATGAAAATTACAGCTTATGTTCCCTGAGATGCCCTTTTAAATATAGGCCAGTGAATCAGACAGTCTGCTGATGGAACAGACTTGGCCAGTTGCCTTGAAAAGCCATAGGAAAAAGTTATCTGCTGAAGGTAATAGCTGCAAAATCTGAACTTCTATTTCATTACTGCACAATAAAACCAGCAATCAGTAGAGAATTGGGGGTGTGGTTGATTGGACCTGCTGCCCAAAGATCTCTGAAATCAAAATGAGTTGAAGAGAAGGTCTTGAGCAGTTGACCTAAAGTGATCTGTAAGGCTTAATTCTTGGCCTAAAAAACTCGTGTATACAGGCCTGTGCGTTGTAGTGTGAGCTTGCTTGAGTTAGCTGGCTGTAATTTCTTCCAGCTGTGCATGACAATGACTGCCTAAATCCAAACATCTTTCCTAGAAAGAAAGATGTGCTTAGGTTCATCTAGTTAACCCTTTAGAAAAACACTTGCCATTTGAAACAGTCACATGGCTAACCATTTAAATTCCCTTTAAGTAATTATGAAATACTTATGATGTGGAGTTCATCTCTGTTCAAACCAGGCTTACTAGCAAGCCAGGTAATACTAGACAGATCTTGTAGTTCAACTTGTATTGAAGTCAAAAGGAATTGCTTGCTTGAGTTCACAGATACTGCTGAGGAAAAGAGATGTAAGTTTATTTGGCTGTGTGGGCTGGTTATAACATGATCACTTTCTCTCCAGGATATCCCTCTCTCTCTCTCTGCATCCCTATAGTTTATTATATTCAAAGCTGTGCCAGGGGAGGTTTTTCAAAGCTGCACCAGGGGAGGTTGAGACTGGACATTAGGAAGCATTTCTTTATCGAGAGGGTGGTCAAACACTGGAAGAGGCTTCCCAGAGAGGTGGTCAATGCCCTGAGCCTGTCAGTGTTTAAGAGGCATTTGGACAATGCCCTTAACAACATGCTTTAACTTTTGGTCAGCCCTGAATTGGTCAGGCAGTTGGACTAGATGATCGTTGTAGGTCCTTTCCAACTGAAATAGTCTATTCTATTCTATTCTATTCTATTCTATTCTATTCTATTCTATTCTATTCTATTCTATATAAAGTCTTATCATCATATATGCTAAAGAATGGTCCGGTCCTTAGAGGCAGTATTTAGCAAAGATATGTGCTGGGATTTATGTCCTAAATGGGAGAGTGGGACAGTTCGGGGCTGACCCAGAACTAACCAGTGACAGGAGGAACTGTACTACACATCTCCACATGGGCTGTAGTTGAAATACATCCTCTGTAGGCCAAGGAATTTTAGGAGACATGTCACAGCCTATAGTTTGGTTAAGGTTTGGTTGGTTGAGCACTGCACACCTGTAACACAGGAAAGAGCCTAAACACACAGTTGATTGATGAGTTGTAAGGAGCAAAAATTCTGGCCTTGCTGACACTGGTGGTAAAAGCCACCCAAATTAGTAATAAATCAGAAGAGTTCCTTATAAATCATACCCCTCACCCAGTGGCTGCTTAGCATGAGGCTGTCTTTAACACAGATTTTACAGACCTTGCAGATGCTTCTGACTCAAACTGAGTTTGTTACAAAGAGACCTTACAATAATGTAAATCTTCATGCTATTCTAGAAAGTATTCTGCATAGCGAAATGACCTTATTAGAGTGAATCATTGAAGTAAGATATCAATTCAAAGCTCCATATAATGGGACTAAAATAGCTTGCTCACTCTTAATTGTGTCTACACAGTTCTTTTGAACAAACTTTGTTCCGTCTATGCATAATCTTTTACAAAACCTGTAGGCTAAACTAATCCAGGTTTTATCTACAGTTTAAGGAGGGTAGGACCACCACTCCCGAGAGCCATTCTTTCCATTTTCCTTAGACACCCATTCCAGGATGGAATAAAATGCCTCTGAAGTGCCTGATTCTCATTCCCAGTCAGAATAGTTTGGACAATTAGCTTACACTAGGCACCCCGTGTTTATAGTAAATGAATTGAAACTCACTGTGAACATCTTCCCAACCGTTATTAGCAGAATTTTCAGAATTACTGTTTTTACTGCTTTTTTTTTTTTTTTTTTTTGCTTAGGACAGTTTGTATGGCATAGAGAAAATTTAGAACCAGAGCCTATGAAAGAAGTGAGCAGGCCCAGACACCAGGCAATCAAATCCTGTCAACCAACATGAGCAATACAAACAGTACTATGACAGGATATTCTTGCATTATCCTAAATTCTCCCACTTTGAAATCACCTGATTCACTTAAAGAATGTGAATATCTGTGGTAATCAAATCAGTATCACATGATTGCTGGAGCTCCCTGCTGTCAGCTACTGTGTAAATGAGATAAGATAAGATCAACTACTTGATGAGAAAAAATATTTATCAGCCCAGTTACTATAGGAGGGAAGTAAGATGGATGGTTGAATAGAAGGGAATGGTGCTCAGGAGAGATGCTTTTCATATGCCAACCCTCTATCCCCTTACACTAAAGATGCAATAAAAACTTTGTCATCAAACAGCTTAATCTTCCCTAAAAATGGCAATGTCTTAGAAAACTCTTCAGCAACACAAAGCTTATTCAAGCTTACTAGCATCACTTACTGATACATGGAGCAGGTCACTTGATTTCCTGAATATCATATTTAAATTTAATTTATTTAAAGTTAAGCCATACTTTTTATTATTTATTTCATCATAGTGATCAGCTGTCCTCCTCTCTCTGGCACATCTCCTTGTCACCGAGAAGGAGCTAGGAGGCTTTAAAGACCACCTTTCTTTAGTCATTCTTGATAACTGTAGGAAATCAGCTGGTTGACACAAAGCACCTGGCCTTGGAAATTCATGCAGCCTGTGGCCTCATAAAAATAATGCAGGCTCCCTTCCTCTCCTGCCTCTTGCTAGTCAGCCCCCAGCTACTAGCAATCTTATGTGTCCTTTCATCTAAGGCCACATCTTCATGCATTTACAGACTAGCATCACAGCCTTTCTTCTCTCCTGTCAGCCACGTGGTAGGTACCAAGGAGTTTAGTGTGCCAAGTGGGACCACAGAGACAGAAAGAAGGAGTGTTGTTTCAAGGCAGCTGCTGAATGACTAGCAGGATCTCCTGGAAATCATTTCCTCTAGCACACGTTGCCATTCTGTCTCATGCGTCAGAAAAAAAGTGGACTTGAGAGGTATCTACCTGGACTTGTGTTTGGGTCTTACTAGCAGCACAGCTATAGAAGCATAAAATACAGCCAAACCCCTAGAAAACCTGTGTGTTGAAGTCATGCTGAGCAGTGTGCTGCTGTGGCTGTACTGCTGCTAGTACTGGAATTAGCTGGTTTGTGCTACACCAACTGCAGCCACTCACAGAGCAAACACAAACTGACTTACAGCGTGGTCCCTGGATATGCCTGGTATTAATGCCCTGTGCTACATCTCATCTCGTATGAGGCAACTCTACAGCTAATCAGCTGTGCTCACCAGCTTGGGTCCTACAAGACGGTTTGTGTGTGTATGTAGTCTACAAACATATCCAGGAAACCCTAGAATAAACCATGGTTCATAGTGACCAACCTTTTAAAAATCTGGAGACATCCTGAAGTTGAGGTATGTTGTCCTCTTGATAGCCACAGTATTTCTGCAGCTGCTGGAAAGCATCCAGGTACTGGGTACAGGCATGAGTAGGGTAAAGGCTGCTCAGCTTCCTGTAGACTTCTCTCCTGAAAAGCAAAAGCCACATAACATGACCCACCTCAATAAAGCAGTCCTTATCTGCCCTATCTACAGATCCACAGAGAGGCATAAACCCCCAGCATAGGCAAAGGTCTAAAAATCTGAACTCAGGACACCTGGTGCTTGGAAGGTGATGGCTGGGTGGATGGAGCAAAGCATAAGGGGTTTTTGTTTCACTTTTCGTTTAGAAGGTGGGTTCTGTTCAGCAAATCTTTTTTGTCCCTTCCTACACCCTCCTTTAATGTAAAAGGACTCTAATCCTGATTCAGAAGTGTTTCTTGCTTAGGTATAAGGGTGTTGGAGGTACCAGGGAAATCGCAGGGAGAAAGCTGAGGCTGTGGCCCTCTCTATGTTGTGAAGTTTAGGGATGGAATGAGTCAGGTATTCCCTTCCCCTCTACATTGGGGTACAACTTGAAATGCCAGTCCCTCAATCTCCATGCTGAAGCCTAGCCTATATTTGACTCTTACAAACCTCCTCCTAAAAAAGCACATTTTCTGATACTGAAGAGTAACATCTGGACAGGCAAAGAGGTTCATACTTTTGCAGTTCAAAATGCCTGGCATGGGCTATGTATTTGAAAGACATGCCAACTTCTTGAAGCGTTTAGCCCATTATACAAAAAGACACCAGCTGAAGAAAAATATATATAACCAGATTTGGGCACAGGCTTCAAGCTTCTCCCAAACTTATTGGTGCTTGGATTTAGAGCTGTGGTTTGGAATATATTTAGCTGTTGCAAAATAAACAAGTAGTAGTAATAGGATGGCAAAGAACCTTATAGAAATGGTTATTTTTGTTCAGACATGGCCCTAGGGTGTTAACAATTTTATAAACATTGTTTTATGAAAATTGAGATCATTCTTGGAAATGCTGGCTACGGAAAATGACCTTTTGTTGTTTTTGTATTGTATTTTTTTTGTGATGCTATTGTTGCTATGGAGGTGATAGCCAGTCCCTGGTAATGTCTCTCTTCGTTTGTACGAATGTCTTACACAGTGTGGGAGTAATGAACCAGAATGAAGGGGGGAGGAAAACCTTAGGAGGAAAAAAAATTAAAAGAACAGAGGGAAACAGTGGCTGCTGTCACTATTGCAAAAGCCGCAGGAGACTGGGCCATTTCCATAGAAGAATTAGGAAAAAATGAGGAGGACTAGAGTTCAAGTGTTGCCCTGGCTTATTTCCCTGTAGAATACTACTGACTTCAGTGGGATTGCATAGGATCTGAACCAGTACACAGTTCATCCCAAGACTGGAGTCTAGAGAGAGCAGGCTTGTTTACAATTCTGCACATATGGTCCCTTTTATCAAAGTATCATTCTACTGTGTGTCCAAACATTGACTACCACAGAAACGTACGCAGTCTCAGAGACTAGTGATGAATTATCCAAACCTAAGTGTCCCTCCTCTCTAAGTACCTCTAAGGCAATCATCTAAGTTCATTCCAAAGTCAATAAAGTAGCAGATATTTCCAGACAACAATTTAGCTTGCGCTAATGTAGTGTCTCAAATAGGTGTAATGCCTCACCATATGGAAGTGCTATCACCCAAAGGATCATTAAGCTGCTACTTGATGGTACTTCAGTCCAGAGATGGAAAGAGAAACTGCTGAAAGCACGGTCTGTGAAATACTCTAGAAAGGAGCCTGATAACGAATGATAGAGCCAGCCAGCCACTTGAAAGACTTCAAAGGCAATGACCTTATTTTGCATACATTTCTGTATTCTTTTAGAAAAAAGTGGCACTATTCAGCTTTATTATGAAGATGTGACAGGTGCATCCCCATAATTTTCTCCTGGATTCTTCCTTTTTCTTATATAGCTTTTACCCATAAGACATCTTTTATGACTACTTAGTTTCAGGGCCTTCCAAGAAGCCTGCTTGAAAACAGAAACTCAGATCATCCGTACCCTCTGTTTTCAGAAAGTCATATTTCTTCACTTGATTAGTTTTCATTTTTATAACGATGTTGCTACAAACTGAAGGCATCCAACAACTCTTCAGAGTGAACACCAAGGGAATTTAGTCTGTGCTACAAATTTCCCGTTCAATTGCACAGTGCTCAATTAAGTTGTGCTGTAATGCAGCTGACCTCAGGGCACAGCCCCAGGGGGCTGTGATAACCATTGGGAGGTCTAATTTTGGAAACAGCTTTACATAACAAGACAACCTGGGTTGCTGGGGCTGGCTGTTTGGGGAAATAGGCAGATACTCCTTTAAAGGTCTATTCTGTTACCACAGTGGGACTAATTCTAGGTGGAGAAGGGCTGGAATGACGGAGGTTGGCAACAAAAGGGAAAAACAGGAAAGAACACAAAATTAAATTTTCTTAAATATGACATTCCCACACACCATCCCATGCCAAGATTGTTGGCTGGTGGTAGCAATCATGAGCGTGACACCGACCATCAATCTTTGACAACTGAAAGATGCTATAAAAACCTATTTGAGCTTAATAAAAATGTAACCGCCTGGACGAGTTGGATGCAAGGTTTCAATGTGATTGTGGGCAACACCCCTCAAGCTTTCTATGACACGGTAGATTTTATTTAAAATAAAATAATCACTGAAAAAGATGGGATGGCCCTGTGGTTGAGGTTCTGGCATGAGACATCTAGTGTATGGATTTAATTCCTGGCATTGACATAAACTTTGTGTATAATTTTGGGCAAATCACTTAAGCTCTAGCTTTTTCAGTTCCACAGTTACAAAATGTGGTCATCATTCTTTCTTTTTTCCCACCTTTAGGCTGTGTTTTCCATTTAAATTATAAATTTTTCTGAACAAAGACTCTCTTATTATGTGCACGTGGCACCTTGCTCAATCCTGGGACTCTGCTCTTAGTTGGGACATTTGGACATACTTATGTTTGTATTGTCATACAAATGTGTAATTATTGCTGCTTACTGAGATTTGTTAAAGTTAGTGGGAGAAAGTGGAAACAGAGGTATATGAAATAAGAACTCTGCTTTCTTTCAAATCTGCCACATATTTCACATAAAGTCTGCAAACATACTTTGAATTGAATTAATGTTGTTTGGTTGGTTGTTTTGGTTTTGGGGGTTTTTTTTTGAGAGGCAAATGTTCAGGAGAAACAAAGCCCCAGTGAAGAAATGCTGCACCCATGTAAAAGTAACTTGCCATCATTTCATATGACATCAAATGCCTTTTTACAGTGTAAATAATGTATCCTGGAAGGGTACTCCAGAATTTCCTTTATCTTCAGTTTGAGAGAATGATACCTATTCATGTTAACAGCACTGAATTCTTGCAGGAGAACAAGCAAGGCTGGTCTGTCCTATGAACATTGGGTTAGCCACATCCTATGAGTGAACTTCCATCCTGCAAGTGGGCATTTTCTCCCGGTAACGGATTTGGAAAGGTGATATTTCTGTCACCACCATAGCTATGGTTAATTAGAGGTCAGTTAGAAGAAGTTATGCTATAGGCTCCACGTGATTTCTGGCTTTGGATATCTTGATGGGATTGGCAGGCAGAGACATGGTCAGGAAAATGCATTTTGCTCTAGAAAGTGAGTAGTTAAGACCAGCCCTGAGAATGGCTTTCTGCAAAACAAATGACCAAAAGGAGACACTTAACCAAGGTGTAAAATCTGAGCTGGATAAATATGGTTTTAAAATGTTATAACTGTCTCACATTGCCAGTCTTTCCTGGGACTGCAGTGGAATGGCCAGGAGTCAGAGTACAAGTAACAAACTCACCAAGTTGCAGTCTCCTGCGCTGTGTACTCGATGCGAGGCAAAGGGTCTCCTCTGTAATGAAGAGAGGAAATAATGCATGTGTCTAAAGCAGGTTTCAAGTTCAGTTTCCAAGTATTATTTTCTTTGCCTGCACCATGAATATTTGCTGTAATGAAGACAGAAACAGCAAAACAGTACATAATTAACAACTTCTTTGTCTTGGTAGGCTCTAATGTGTGCATTTTCTCCTCTGTTCCAGTGTGGGGAAGTAACAGAGGGATATGGTAAGAAAGGGAGCCATGTTCTGCTTTACAGAAGAAAAAAGAGGCCTTCAGGCTTACCCTTACCTCTGCTGAAGGCAATCTAGCGATCAAAACGCAGTGTGTGCCTGGAGGGTCCATCCATGGAGGATGTGATCAGCACAGTATCATCGCAGAGAAGCATTCACAAACTCACCAGCAGAGAGCTGCCCAGGCATACACTGCATGGTTATCACGAACTTCTCTGGTGGGCAGTCTTCTCTCCTCTTCCTCACTGTTGCTTCTTCAGTAGCTCTGAGTCAGTTCAGTGTGTGCTTTTATGCTGTTTTATGCTGCACTAGATGTGATATATAGTGGTGGTGAGAAAACTGTACTCAAATAGAAGTCTCTCAAGACGTGGGAGATTCCACCAGTTCTTGGAGACCACGAGGCTGATAATCCACAACCAGTTCTACCTATACATCTGACTGACTCTGTCAGACAACACTGTGATTCTGGTGAGGTTTTACATATAAAGGCAGAAACGTCTTCAGTCACCCACACGAGACCTGAGAGGTTTTTAGGTAGCTAATATACATGGCTAGAGACATTTTGTCAAACAAGTAACCAAAATAGTAAATTGCTTTTCTTTGTCAAAAGTATGTCCCTAAACGTTGTTCCTTATAGTTCCTTGAAAAATATTAGCCTCAGCTCAGGAGCTAATCCTAAAAGGAACTGCAAAATTGAAATGAAAGAGCCATACCAACCAACTCTGCTAAGACAAAATGCAGCACTGAAGGAGATGTGAATGCAATCCTAAGATTTTTATCTTAAGGTATATTTGCTGTGTTGTGGGAAAAGTCTATTTCCTATCGAGTGAAAGCTTCTGTGGCTGAATTCTGTTTTCTAACACATAGCCCCATTGATACATTGACAAAAGATTAGGTCTCTGGTATTTCTTGCACACAAAGATGTCTGAAAGCACATGTGGACCCCTGAAGTCTCTCTTCAGCAGCCTCATACTTACACTCTGTAATTAAAGGCAAGGTCAGCAAAGAATGCCCTCCGTTTCCTATAGTCCAGGTCGGTGTATCCCTGAGTTAGAAAATAATTCAAAAAAAGTTTTACATTAAGAGAGATTTGTGGGCATAAATAAATTTGCTGACAGAAGCATTCAGAATAACTAGGCCTCAGATAGATTGTTTTTTCTGAGGCAATGAATCTTGAGCCTTATGAACACGGTAAGCCAAATTCAGTTACATCCGTGACATTTTGATGAAAATTTGGGACCTGTGACCAAAAAGGAGAGTAACATGGCTTGGTGGGAAGGTTTTGGAGTTGTTCATAAACACTACATCACAAACCATTGCACTTACAGTCAAATTTAAATGCAAATCACATTAAAAATGGAATTGAAATAGGGGTGCCACTTCTGCTGGGGAAGAGCTAATTTCTCAATCATTTATTTCGTGCGCTAAGCATGAAGGTTGCAATATAGGACTGTGATGGACATGATGGTACCAAACCTAGTACCACCTTGCCAGAGAAAGTACACTGCACCTGCACAGTACCCTGCACTTCAGGAGAAGAAGAGGTCCTCACTGGTTAGAAATCATTAGATTTCACCAATGAATCTGTAGAAATTAGAGGCTTTCAGCTCAATCCCCCCTTGCCCATTTATTACCGTGTTAGGATAAAGACAGATTCAGTGGTATCTGTTTAAAGGGGCAGTTTACTTACTAAATACCAGAGTTTTCTTCCCCCACCCCACCCCCTCCAATGTTTACTAGAAGTTGAGCTTCAAGCAGGCTTCTCCAGCTATTAAATATGAATAGAGATGTGGAATCAAATTCCTTTGAATTTTACATCATTAATAATAGGAATATTATCTGAAACCTGAAATCTGGCACTGTGTTACTAATATAACTCATAAAGCAGCATTGATCAGCATCACTGTACAAATATTTATTATTCTAAAATATTCAGAATTTACTGGAACCACTTTGCATACTACAAGCCAAATTTCTCCCTTAGGTTTATTCACATAATTTTCAGTGTAGCAATAATACCAGTAATAGTGCAGTTAATGAGTATTGTGTGCGTGAATCTGAGGAAAGAACTGGATCCTGAGAACATGTTTATTTTTGTCATGTGTTATGGATAATATGTTCATTCAGATGCCACCCTTGCTTGTCAGTAGCTATAACAAGTCCATGCAAAACACATGGAAAAGCCATTGGGCCAGACTAACATTGATGATGTGACCTCTCAGCTTTGTCCCTACTGTTCCCAGGGCTCTGTACCCACCCTCTAAGCAGCAGGAGTCTCCCTGGGGGACCTCTACAGCAAGTGTCAGGGTGCCCCAGAGACTGGTGTCACGGTGTCGTTGGTTTGCTTTACTGGACATTACAGAGACAGTGAAGAACAAAGTGAAGCTGTTGAGATGGACAGCCCAAACTGTCTGTTTGGTAATAAATATACATGCAAAATCTCTGCTGAGCTACCTGTACATCAGCATATTTTATACTTTCCTCCACCCTGTCCATTTTTGAGCCCTGCTTAGCAGCACAGTCAATGAGCCCGTGTTGTGCTCCCTCCTGCCACAGGCAAATGATTTTCAGTGCCTGAGCTAACTTGTTTCAAGCTAGTTTAGGTATTTTTACACGGCACTGCATTCTGCAGTGTAGATTCATCCCCACTCAATACTTCGGTAACTCTGCACCACCGGTGCTCTCTCTCATCCTCTTCAGTGCTCACACCTTCTATTTGACAAAGTAGGAGGGGAACTTAGTCCAGTTCAAAGAATTCCCAGTGTGCATTCATTTATCTCATGAGAAACAGCCTCAGAGCTAGCTCAGGAAAATGACAAATACTTGGATTGTTTCTATCAGAAGGATGTGAGGAAGAATGAAAGATGGCCTCAAGTTGCACCAGGGGAGGTTTAGACTGGATATTAGGAAAAATTTCTTCACTGAAAGGGTTGTCAAGCATTGGAACAGGCTGCCCAGGGAAGTGGTTGAGTCACCATCCCTGGAGGTATTTAAAAGACGTGTAGATGTGGTGCTTAGGAACATGGTTTAGTGGTGGACTTGGCAGTGCTAGGTTAACGATTGGACTTGATGATCTTAAAGGTCTCTTCCAACCTAAATGATTCTATGATTCTATGTCCTGGTTAAGGAGGATACAAAGGTCTCCTAGAGCATTATATTTTAATAAGTGATTCTCAAAAATGGAAGATAGACTTGTAAAGTTTTTTTGTACCACACAGAACTGGACATAGCTAACATTAACATTGTGTAGGTTAGTGAAAGGGTCTAAATAGAATTCAGACATTTAGAGAAGAGAATGACAAAATCTTGTATGTTCTGTTGGCACCCCTCTAAATCTTCTTTGCATTTTTCAGTGCAAAGTCTGTGCTTTTTTTCCTTTTCATGCATCACTTCTATGTGATGTTTGGCAGAACACTTCACAACAATTCTGTGACCTACCTTGGCAGTCAGCAAATGGCCCTTTGGAGTCCCTTATTTGTCTGTACCTAACTCATATCTCATCTGTACTAAAGTTAGAAAACTTTGATGAAAAGAGTGTGTGTTCATTTGTTTCCAGCACTTTGCCTTAACTATTATCTTTGCCTTAACCATTGCCTTAACTATATAATAACTATTGCCTTAACTATTATTTGCCTTAACTATCACTAGAACAGGACTCTACAGTGCATTTTTCCTCTTCCTTCTCTAGAGTTTCTGCTTATGGCAAGGCTAAGAGTACGCACATAAAACTATTATGACTAAAGTTCTTTTTGTGGCCCATTCAAGATCTGCTGCCTGAATCCAAGGGAAAGCCCGTCACAAGCATTCTAACAATATTTGCAGAGTAGTATCAATAAATACTGCCAAAATACTGGCTCCAAAGACCTTGTGAAAAGTCAGATGTAAATTAGGATTTTAATCTTTCCAACTTGCTTCCTATTTAAACTTTAGATGCTTATATCAACTGAAATCACTAGACCTTTTGAGCTTCTCCAGTCACATTTAAATCTCAGTCCAGGTATTATATCCATTAATCAGTGCTGCCATGTATTTATCTTATTTTCTGTCTAGCTGATTTTTGCAAGTTTAAGCATAATACTGCCTTCTGTGGGATCTGAGGATCTGGTATTTATTAGTGACTAGCTCTTTGCCACTTGTCCTGATAACCATCCTCTGTACATCTGCACTTGAATGAGATTCCTGGCACATGCAAAATTAAAAATGCAGGTATGGAATATCTGAAAGGTTAAAACATAGAAAACACAAAAAAGCAGAAGGCTGGGGAACTTGACCTTTATGTAGACCAGCTAATACAAAATGAGCATTCTTCAGATATATCAGGGGTGAAAAAATAAATGAGATTTTTTTAAACTAAACAACGAAATGTAAACTCATGCTAAAGAATATGTTGAATAAAAATTACTTCAGCATGTGTCTGATGTTAATCCTATGTACCTTGACAAATCAGGACCCTTAAGCTTTTCTCATTATTAAGTTAGTCATTCTATACTCCCTAATTCTGCTGAAGATCAGCCTTTATCTGATCCTTCATTTTTTCTGTCCTTTCATGAGTATTTCTTTACTCCTGAAATTTTCCTTACAAAAATTTCCCTACAGAGAGTTTCTTTTTAAAAAATGAAATAGCAGTGACATCAAACTTACAGGGTGACCATGGTCCAAACTGGGATCATACTTAGTGATCAGATGGTGACACTTGTCCAGATCTTGGATTTTTCTGGGGAACCAGGGAACTGGAGAGAAAGCAGCAAGAGTCAAATGAGATAGGATCAAATAATTTTTAAAAGACACAGAAAATAAAAGTTGTGCTGAAGATTACAAGCTTTCTTTTCATCAATATCTAAGAATATTCATATCTACTTGTCACCATATGTCAGTAGTTGACTTTGTTTGCCGAGTCTGGCAGACTGAATGAAAAATCATCTGAAACTAACTTGCAATGACAGTCTCTCAGTTTTAATTAGTAGAAACAATTTTTAAAGGCATAAACATTTCTTTTTAGGCCAAATGAGATGTTCTGTTTGACACAGCACAACAAATTTATTTCTACATTTTGGATTTAAGAAAATATTTTGATCTTCTCTAAAAAGTAGTCTTAAATTTTCATACCTTTAAAAGTGAAAACAACATTTTAAAAGAAAAACATGAAATTTCTAGAAACAAAATAGGCCAAGAAGTATCCTGATTTCAAGTTTTTTCCTTCTGGCTCATTTTTATTTTTTTCCAGCAAAATTATTCTAGCATTAGCTGAATTTCCAAACAGTTTCCTTCCCCTGAAGTGAGGACCTTTCCTGGTGACTAAAATTAAAATAAAGTGTGCTCATTTTAATTTAAGTGCCAGCATTTATAAACAATGAATTTAAAAAAATACTGAAAAAAAGACAAAAGTTATACTGCTTTCTGAGGTCAGACTGATGCTGTGATCAGACCTAGTGTGTTACAGCTCAGAAAAGGTCCATTTGGGGTCACCTTAATCTCATACTTGACAAGAGACCAGGCATCTCTGTACTGAATTTAGCTTTAGCCCTATTATATTATATCCAGGCACAGCCAGTTCACAAAGGTACAAGGCTACAAATACACACCAGTGTTGGGAAATTCCAGTTCTTTCATGCAGTTGTAGCCAGTTCTGCAATAAGAAGGAAGAAATACTAGTCTGACAGATGACTTACGGCACCCCAGAATTTTTTTGCTGAGCCTTTGTCTTTGGCTTTACCAATGGTTCTGCAAGATGCCTGTCCTGCCATCTATAGCCATATCTCCTGAAAACCTGTACCTGATCATAAGTCTTCCAGTGTACGTCCCCATACACATCTTGCCTATCCCTTACTGAGTCCTGGGAGAAGGCAGACAGGCTAAAGGAGAGGAGAAGGACCATGGCAAAACCCTTGGGCCGGTCACAGAAATGGATGCAGCCAATAAAACAGGGATAGTGCTGACAGATGCCAGTTTGGCTGCATCTGTCTCTGCTTCATGGAAGCAGAGAGAACCACTGCTTTTCTCAACTGAGTACCAAATTAATTTGGGTTAAAACCACTATGGGCAGGGCGTTGTCTCATCACTGTCCTTCAGCAAACTGCCTGGGAAGGCCTGTCTGGCTCACCTAAAAACTCCAAAGGAAAGAATAAAAAGTCCACATGGGAAAAAATAGATTAATCCAGGAGCTGGAGCTTCAGGTGACAAGGGTAGCCAGAACTTACACACTTGCATCTTCCTAGTAAAAAAATTGCTGACCAGTAAGCAAGCTTATGCAGCTTAGATATCTCCTAGTTACCAAAATGCTCTCACAGGCATCTGCAAACCTCACTAGAAAGTGAAGCTGCAGCTAGTCTCTTTCAACAAGATGCACTGCCACTTTCAATAAGATATACCAGGAAAATTAGCCACTAGCCAGTCTTAGACCTAGGGGCTGTCTGAGCTGAAAGTCCTCTGACACTTTAGCACCCCCAAATTCACCTCAATAGGAACAAAACACGAAGAGCTTTAAGGCCAAAACTTCCAAATCCCCAGTTCTTGCTGGTGCCCACACCTAAGGTGTCTCTGTGGGTCACAAATACCAACTCTCTGACCCTCTCATCTTGAAATCAAATGAACTGCTTATGGCACTACTGAATTCTGGGGTCTGAAACACCGAGAAAAGACTCTTTACAAAGGAAGGAGTGCTGTGTGTAAGTCTGAGATAACTTAGAAACAGAAAGACTCTGGCCATTTGCATGGCAAGTATATTAATTCTAGCATCATTACATCCAAAATAAACCTGATTACTTTTATGATTGATTGCTGTTCAAAACCATAAGAAAAAGGAAAATGTGAAGAAAATTATGTCCCTAATATTCCTCTGCTTTAACCATAAACACACTCTTTTTTAACAGTCCCTTGTTTTTATTGTAGATCCCAGTCACAGCACATCTGAAACTAACTGCTACTTCTGAGCACAAACCTCTAAACCGCCAAGGAAATCCTAAAGAAATGCTTCCTCAGCTCCCAAATCTTCTTTGCCTCTTCAGTTTCCCTGATGACAGTGATACCCTTTTGATACCCCTGCAGTCCCTGATAACAGCTTGGCATGAACTGCCTCTCATCACTAGCCTGAAGGTAAATTTCAAGCAACACCCAAAGATGTCCAAACAGGAATATATTAGCTAAAAGGGACCTGGGGATTTCTGCCTGGCCTTGTCAAGGGTGGGAAACCTCATGGCAATTCTGTATTCAGAGAACTCAATCTATGAGCTGGACCCTCAGCCTTCTCATCTATCAGGGGCATCCCTGGCACCCTCAGGATTGTATTAAAGGTCTCTAACAGCTTGTTGTACTCACTGATCCCTCTACCCGCCTGTAAACAGGAAAAATACCAGTCTACCTCTGGCAAACTCACTTCTCATCCTGATGACTGCTAGGGATGGTGACCCAAATACAGCACAGGCAGTAGTAAGCCACTTGCAGCACTTTGCCAGGTGAAATACTGTTCCTAAGTGCAACCTTTGAAGCTGCACAACCTCCAAACAAGCTTTTCAGGTGCCTGGGAAAATGCCTGATGCTCTGTTATCCAGATTTGGCAGCGGGTCTGTTCTCTACAAGAAGGTCATCCCCTGGTTCTGCCAGCCTGCCCAGTACCTGCAGACTTTCTGCTGACCCTCTCTCCCTCTTGCACTCTGGAAGCTTCTTACAGCTTGTTGCATTTAGCTCTTTTCAGTGAAGGAGCAATCTACCTCCAGACAGTCCTACTGGACGCAGATGGCAGTAGCTGGGACACCATAAACAGCCAGCTACTGCTTCTTTTAACAAAACAAATGCAATACACTACAAGCAAATGAAACATTCAGACCCTCTGCCATATCACTGCATTCCCATCAAGTGTCTGTGTTCACTCTGCAGAGCTGCAGAGAAGTCAGTTCTCTGCACAGCTCTCAGCTCTCAGCCTACAGTCTTCCTGTCATTGAGGAGTTTCCAGTTTCTCCTCAACTTCTTGTTTTGCTACTCTATCATTCTCATCTCCTTTTTTGCTGGAACACTTTCCTCACCACAGTTCCACTGGCTATCACAAAGTGCCTCACTTTCCACACCAATGGGAATGGTCCCAATTCAGGGAAAAGAGTCATGCAGTGAAGAAAAATTAATGCACCTGTTTTCCAGATTAATGAAATTACTACTATGAAGCTAATGCTAAAAAACGTACTCCGAAAAGAAACAAAACAGCTAACAGATGCATACATTTCTTACCTTTGTCTTCTCTGCTAGTTTTCACATCCTCTGCTACTCTCTTTAAGGAGGTGATAAGGATACTAACATCAGCACTGTGAACTTCACATTCAACAAAAATGTCAAGATCGTCAGCGGAGTTCTTGGGCTTTTTGGCTCGTCTGGTTTCAAAGTGATGGATCTGAGTTTCAAGCATCTGCAACAGCCAGATGCTCATATGATGAAGCTTCTCCAAAGACTGAAAAGCCAGGTAAGTCTAGATACACTTCTACAATGTCTTTAAAAGGTGACTAAAAGAGGTCTTAACAAGAACTGCGTGTTAAGCAATGAAGCCTAATAATGCCCAGTGTAGAAGGAGCTAAAATACAGGGCAGAGCTAAAGATTAAACACTGTAGAATTAGGTAGAGATAGATGAAGATGAAAGATGAGATACTGTTGACTGTAGCATTTCATCTGTGCAGCAATAATAAATGAGTGGCTGGGTAACTCTTAAGACCTCAGCAGAATGAAAGCGGATCTATTGATGTTTAATAACACCATAATCATTAAATAATTGCAAACGATTAAAAATAAGTAACAAATATAATACTTTTCTTTTGAGTTATTCATTTTCACAGATGAGAGTGAGCATCTGGTAAGGGTATTTCAAGTGCCCAGAATATATAATGCCTGTATGGTTTACAGCTCTTGTATTCTCTGTATCTCCTGCCAAACATGCAGGGAGAATTCATTGGCTTCTAACATCCCCACAATCTGGGTGCTTGAAATGCTGGCCTGTTGTTTAGTCGTGGCTGGCCACCACAACTGCTAGAGACATAACAGATTGGTATCTGCTCTAAACAGTCCTTATATAAAATGATGATTCTTCTAAATGACTGTGTCCAGCTGCTCCCTCCCTCCAGAGCACTCTCCTCCTTTACCTGGAGAGGCCAGCCTCTCTGAGCAGCTGTAGCAAAACAGGGACAATGAGAAAGGGGGAAGGCGGGTGGAGGCATAAGTCAAGCAGGGAGCAGGAGAAGGGTGAGAGAGGGGGAGATGCAGAGTGGGAGAGGTGAAGGCAATAGGGATAGAAGAGAGAGCTCAGTGGAAGAAGGGAATGGTGAGGTCTGTACCTCAAAGACTCTGGCTGCCCTAGAGAGCTCAATCTTCTTCACGTTGCAAAGGGTGAGGGTCAAGATGAGAGTGGCTCTGCCATCCTCCCTGTTGGAGTCCAGGCTGCCTTGCCTGTTCAAGGACTCTATGCCATGCATCTCCTTCTCCTTGCTGGCCTCTTCCTTTTGGCCTGAGATCCCCAGCAAGTCAGTCTTCATTTGGGAGACAGAGGAGTGGATTGCAATTGTCAGATGTTGAGTGGAAACTGCCCGAGGATGTGAGTGCTTCTCCCAGAGCAATGGCCAGGGGATGTGGTGGGACAGGAGATGCAGTGCGTCTATGTGGGTGGTAAAATCAGAGCTGCCAGACAGCAGTGAGGCAAGCTGATTGCTACTGTGTTGGGCGTAGGGACATTTATGTTGGCCACGCCAGACACATCAAGGGAAACTGCCTGCATAGGATATGCGCAAGAGCCCAAGATAACCCTCCTCCTCTGGGTAACTTCAAAGCACGGCCCTCCTGCTCTGTTTGAAGGTGTCTGCAAGCCGTTCAACCCTGGAGATGGGCTCCTTTGTGGAGAGGCAGTTAGCCTGAGTCCCTTTTACATCTCCCAGTCTGGACTGCCCTGCACAATGTCTGAGATTGTCCTTCCTCCCCACCCTCTTTTACCTCACTGGGGCCCTCTCTGCATTGACCATGCCCCCAGGAAACCAAAGGGGCTCTTCCCCCAACCCCTAGCCCAATCCAAGTGGTGTCCACTCCCAACAGACACAATTGTGGGAGTGCCAGAGAGACCTGAGCCAGAGTCAAAGCTCATTGCCTACTTCTGAGCTTTTCCTGCCCACAGGATCTGACCTGTCCTACCCTATATCCACAAGAGCCGAGTGCTGCCTCTAGGCTAAGTTCCTCTGTTGGAATTTGTTTCTGTCGTGATTTAATCTCCAGTGAACTGGACTCTCAAAAAGTCCAGGGTCACATCTTTCTCACAGCTGGCAGGGCAAGCTCAAGGAGGATTCAGCTCTTCTCCTTCCAGGGCATGGCATCCCTTGACGTCCATAAACATGCTTCTGGGTATGAGCACTTATGTCTTCATACCCTAAGTTACAGTGTGCTGGAACCCCTGTGAAAATCGTCTTGCAGGCCCACAGGGAAGGCTACCTCTCTGTCCTCCCTTTGCAAATGGAGCCATTTCTGATGTGCCCCTTAGCTGATCCTGTCTGGGTCACACGCTCCAGTGCTGTGTTTCTCTTGCCTCCCCTGGCCAGGAAAGTTAAAGACGGTGCAACCAGTTTTGTTCTCCAGAGACCATGACAGCACCGTGTTTCCCCTTGGTCCAAGACAGAGCAGCTGGGAAGGTCTCGATGTCCCCATCTGTTGCCTGGCTGAGACAGACAAACCAAAGGTAAATTTTGGAGCACCATGCCCAGCAGGCAGGTCTCAGTGTTCTGAGGAACATTGGCCCATCCAGACCTCGGGCACTGAGGGCTTTGCAGGACGTGATGAGTGCCAGCCCGGGAAGAGGTGTCTTCCCGCAGGCAGGGCAGGGCCGGGCAGGGCGGGGCAGGGCAGGGCGGGGCGGGGCAGGGCAGGGCAGGGCAGGGCGGGGCGGGGTGGGGCAGGGTGGGGCAGGCCGCTGTCCGCGGTGCTGAACCCGGCCTGGCTCCGGGCGGCGGCACCCTCCACTCCACGGGCTGCCCTGGGCCCCCCACCCCCGGCCCGGCTCATGTCCCAGGGGCTCCAAAGGGCAAGGGGGCACTTCAGAGGTGGATGAATTGCAGCTGCAAACTGAACGGGGAGGGGGGAGAAGAAGTGGGCTTTAAGGGGCAAAAAGTCTCTTCCCACTCCTACGTTCCCTCAGCAGTGGTGGCAAGGCTGGGCACAGGAGAAAGAGCTGAGCTGAGTCTGACTATCTGAGTCCAAACTGGGCCTTTCCCATGAAGGGTGGGTGCATGCATCCCCACATCCAGGGCACAGACATGGCACAAACAACAAATGGCAAGTGGCGGTGTGCTCCGCTCCCGCCCCCGCGTAAGCAGTAACCACCAGTGGGAGTCGTCCTGATAGCTGCATCCAGCTTATGCCAGACCTTGAGGATGGATGGCAACAAAGTAGCCAAGGGCTTCCTGAAGCAGTGATCCAAATGTCTTGCTGATATGCAAATGTGACTATGAGTTAATCATCTTACTCCTTAAATAGTGGACAGCCCAGGGCCCATTGAGCTGTCCTGCATGGCAGCGGGCTGCACACCAGGATCTCCCCTTGAGTAGGGATGCCTCTCAAGGTTACTCCTCGAGGTTGAGAGATTCCCTGCCACACAGATCCTTGGTAAGTGACTAACAGCATGCTAAACTTGGAAATCTTAGCTAAGTGATATAAAGGTTTGGTTGCGCATGTATAATCCTTTAGACATAAACCATTGACCAAGTCTGGGACTAGAATTGGATCCAGCCACACCTAGACTCCTCTCTGAGAAGGAGTTTAGAAAGCAAGGGGGTCCTTTCTGAATCTCATGACTCAACGGGAGGGTCTCCCTAACAGTTTTGTCTGACCCTGTCCTCTATGCAGTAAATAATCAAGTGTACTTTGCCATCAAACCTTGTTAAACCACTGTCGTGTTGAACTTTGTTAACTCCCTGTTCTATATCAATAAAGTATATTTTTGCTTCTCTCTTACAAGTGAAGTGCACTCTCACTCCATCCGCAACATGGCACAAGGTCTCCTACTCCAGCTACATATGGACATGTAGGTGAAAGCCCTAGGGCTCAAGATGCATGTTTAAGGCACTGGCCACAAATACTGGCAGAGCAGGGACATCAGGCTCCTGTGGCTGTCTCTATGCTCTAGTGTCAGAGTCCCATCTCTATATGTTTGTAGAACACTAATCATGGTTCTGTGTATGAATTGAGTTTCTCTATAGAGCCAGACTGGACTCATCAGCCAGTGTGATAGCTGAAGCAGCATAGGCAGAGCTTACAGCACAGCTTTGCAGCCCACTGCAAAACCAGCACAGAGAGCCCTGGCTCTGCAGGTGGTGAAATGTCCTTGCCCAGCCAGTGGACACTCCAATACCACCTTGAATCCATGCTTGGGGCAGGCGCAGGAAGGCCTCAAGCATGGTGTCATGGTGTAAGTCAGCTCTGCTGAGACATCCCAGAGTCCTGCTTTCAGCACTTTTGGGGGCTCTAGGAATGCAGGAGGAGTGGTCTCAGGGTGGGTGCTGCAGTTTAAAGGGCTATGCAAGGGCTGGAGCACAGTGTGTCATCCTTTCCCATGGGGACAGGCAGCTTCTCCCTGCAGAAGGCTGGGATCTCCCACTCCAAGAGTAGGTTCACCCCCTCTCATACAGCCCCTGGGGTGGGTGCTTTAAAAGGCTGTGGCTGATCGCCATGAACAGCCTGCCCATTTTTGATCTGTTCCCATCGCGAATATCTCCACTCTGTATGAGCACAGTGCTATTCATTTGAGATGGATGTGGCATTAATATTTCTGTTTATTTAGGTTAGTTTAAATGGTTACATTTGAACATGAAAAAAATCTTGTCTGCTAACTGCCAGAATGGTTTGAAGCAGCAAAGAGACAGACTTCAAAAGAATGCACTCTTGTGGGGTCATCTTGTGCTTAATCCCTCTTTCAACAATTTCTGCATCCTTTGAGGAATAAAGCATCCCTACTCCAAGGCTGCTGTCATATCTAGGCATCTTAAGACACCCAGAGGAGACCACCTCCCTGTGTAACCTGTGCTGACAACTCCCACTCCATCACCATCACTGACCTTGGCCAAGGTCACTGCAAAGGAAGGGGGCCTCATGAGAGGGCTTCTTTGGTCACCTGAAACACAGCTGGAGATGGGGACATCAAAAAATGTGACCACAGTGGGATAGAAGAGATTACTTAAAAGAGTAGCTTAGGATAGGTTAGTCAGAGTAGCATACAAAGATGTACAGAGTATACAAAGGTAGAGCAATCAAGGCTTTGCTGTACATTTCTAGGTAATTGGACACATCAAGAGATTTTTTTTTTATATATCAGTTTCATGATCTTGTCTGGATGAGTTATACTCAACCAGTGCAAGACAGCCTTTTTTGAGTTGGAACCCACCTCAAATGGGCGTTCCCCCCTACCTGGGCATTTAATTCTGATCGACCTGTGTGGTTACCTTACAAAGAGGAGTTACACTGGCCAGATAACTTTAATTTTCTTTAGCATGGAAATAAGAAGCCACCCATTAAGAAGTACTATTTAAAATGCAACTTATTCGTACTATTTAAAGCACATATGCACAAGCTAATTTGTTCTGCAAGAAAAATCTACTTTCAGTATATTTCCTCGGCTTTTAAAATACTGAGCATTTAACTTTTTCTCATCTCTCAGTCTTGCTGAACGTCTATGTTATGCTGCTTTGGCTGGAGTTATTGCTCATTTAAATCTGCATTAAGGGACACAGAATCAGACATGTGGCATCAATACTCTTTAACCATTCCACTTGCACATAAAAGACAACCATGAATCCTGGGTTCTCAATATCACTATAGATTTACTGCTACTGTCACTCATAACAACAGCCAGAAGCAGAGGAGCTTGGAAAGTTGAGGACTAGTTTGAAAGACTTCACCCTTGAGATGAAATTGTCTCTTCGTGGTACACAGTTACCTTATGGGTCCTATTACATTAAGAGAGAAAAATATGGGCTACTTTCACACTGAAAATACATGCCAAACAGGACTGAAAGATCTACACAGACATTGTCATGAGAAAAAAAGGAAGACAAAAGATAGATACAGAGATAAAAAAGCTCACTTCAAAGCACCAAAATGATACCATTTTGCATGACTGTATGTCTATTGAAAAGGGTTCCAGCTGGTATGCTTAGATTAATGTTATTACTCACCACAAATATAATGGAAACAGCTGTACTTTCTATCTTCCTAAAGGATGAGGCTTACATTAAAGCTCCATTGATTTTCAAACTATAAATACAAGATTAGTACAGTAGCAGGTATGAGACTCGTGGACTTTCAAATCCCTCTCCATCTTTGGATCTTCTAACAGAAATGTGACTCCTGAATCATGTTAGTATCATAATGTAGAATTGTTTCAAGCTGGAAATACTCTTCTGCTTTGCTTTGCTCCATTCTGTTCCAACGTACAAGTGCTGATCTCCTTTCTCCTTCAACTAGGGAGCAACAGGGAGGCATTATACAATATGGACCAGTCCAGGAGGGCATTTAGCTGCTTTGAGTGAAAGTTATTGGATAAAATACAGAAATAGCTTTCTGAACAGCCAAGCTCTTCTCTCTCCATGGCTGAGCCATTGAGTTAATCTGGATTCAGCTTTGCTTCCATTTGCTGCCTCAGCTGACCTATACTCCAGGAAGAATAAAACTGCTTTAACCCAAAAAGGGAGATTAAAACTCAAGTGGGAGAAGGAAGGAGACTCCAAAAAGTATCATGACTTAGGAGCTGTCTTGAAAGATATCATGTTGGAGTTTGAATACACTCAGACTGGAACACAGCTAACCCAGGTCTTCCATAGCTTTGGTGGGGACTCTAGCCACAGATACAGTGAGTTAGGAGTTGGAAGGCTCTGGTGTCTTCAGCTGCATTGTAAGAACCACTTCTCCTCCATTTCCACGGTGTTGGTATCCACCTCCTGGATTGTGAGTCCAGAAAGTTGGGAGACACCTTGTAGCAGTGCTGAATAAAGCACTCTCAGAGGACACACACAACACAAGGTAGCCTTCACACATCAGCCTTCCACAGAGAGTAGACACATCAGCCTTCCATAGACTCCATGCTCTGGATAGGCAGTCTCAGTGCCTTGCCTATGGACTCTGCTCTGCACACCAATGACACATCACAGCATACAGCGTTCTTGACTTGCACAAACCTTTTTGGGATTGGTGCTTGTGCAAATACAGTATATTTATACACAGTAATAAATCTTTGTTAATGAGGCTGCAGCATACTTGCTGTCTTTTCTGCTAGCATCTGTGCTTTGGATCAATGGTAACATCACATTTCTAGGAAAAAAAAATATCAGGATTGAGGTGCTTGTGTATAAAAGTAGAGGTACAGAGGGCCAAGCAGTATATGTATACCCCCTGAAAGGTGTAGAGTTTGGGACTCCATGCGAACCTTGCACAAATGTGAGGGACTGAGGGGAGAATGACTGTGAGAGAAAGCAAGGTGGGTTAGTCTGTTGGTCATTACCATCCTGTCTCTGGGCCCAGGGTGGTAATGCAACCTCACAGCTGCAGCAGACTATAGCTCTGCATGGTGGAGATCTCTTCCTTCTGCTAACCTTTGGCACAAGAGATACGAAGGCTTTCCTCAGATTCCCAGAACTAAGGTGAATTTTTGCATTAGTGAGAAAAAGTGGATTAGTGTTTGAAGGCCAAAAGAGCCAAAGGTTACTTGTAGGTGTCTCTTTCTCCGCTAATCTATAGTAATTAAGATATACAACAAAAGCATTCATGCAGTACACAGGAAGATAATAGACTGAGACTAGAAGAAGACTGGTATTTCCACATGGCAGCTTCAAGTCAGCAGCCAGCGATTAGCAAGTTACAGCGAATCTTCATTTTATCTTCTGGAGGGCATTGCAAAGGATCCCCATCTCACCTGCAAAGAAAAGAATCAGAGCAGTTAATCCTACAGCTAGCCCATTTCTAACACTCCTGTATATGTTTACCCTTTATATCCATTCCCTGAAAGAATAAGATGAACAAAGAAGTACTAAATTGGACACATTTATTAGGGCCTTACTGGAGTAAGGTTTGCAGAGTCAGCCCTTTGCCTTCATCAGCCATACAAGTATGGATCACAGGATCAGGGATGCCGGCTTTTAGTAGGTTAGCCAATGTTAGGGGGAAAACTTATCAGGAAAAAGGCTAGAATGGCAAAAGGAAATGTGATTAAAGCCAAGCTTTTCCTTTACTTCCTCACCGAGAACAGCTAGAGCCACACATCAGAATCCATCACAAGGCCCTCTGCCCTTTCCTAGCACCTCCACTAAAACTGGATATTTCAGATGTAACAAACTACAGACAAGGGGAAATGCTATTTTGAAGCTTGGCTAGAATTAGGAAGCAATTTTTGCACCAGAAAGGAGATGTGTGCTGCTTGAACTTGGTCAGGCTCAGAGCATTACAAGCAACTAGATGAAATCTGCTTTGTGGTTGCTATTTCTGATCCAAGGTTTGAGGAATTCAAGGTAACAAATCTGTAGTTCCTTACTATTGATAGTGTCGGCTAAGTTCTTCAGCTGTTTTGCATTGTCCAGGACTTCAATCCTCTGGGTGTAGGGATTGTACCGAACAGAGAAAGGACGAGGTATCGTTTGAGCAAATTTCCTGAGGCAAAAATACAAAAACACATACAAACTTGAAAAGCTCCTTTTTCCAGTAATTCACTCTTTCCTCGGTGTGTGCATTTGATGAGGGGAATAAGAAAATCTGTGAGAGGAAATAACTGAAATTCCTGCCGAGTGATTTGAGACCTACAGCATTCTGTGACACGCTTGAATCTGCGTTTGTCCTTACCACCTTTGTTTTTTTCCAAACAGGACTAATTATGCTATTGGCATGGCAACACTGCTCTTGGTATAGGCCAACTATGTAGCTACTGGGGTTTGCCAAACTTGAAAACCTCATTTTCCTTTCAGTAATGCACAATATAGGAATCCTGATCCAAGTCTGCAATTTCTGGGAAAGTAAGGTCAAATACCTATGCCATCCTGGCATACCAAGGAGCAAGCAGAGTGCTAACTGCTGGTATGGTTGGTAGTGGCTTCCAGGTCATTGCAAAGATAGGAGATAGCCAATGGAGTGAAGCAGCATTCTTGCCACCCCTTATTTGCAGCCTTCCCTTCTGCAAAATAGTTAATTCCATGGCAGAAACATTAAGATTTTGGTATCTTGGGAAAACATTAATTTGCATAACCACAGAACTGTGGAAAGGAGGACCTTGAATGGGATGATGGTCAGAGCTATTGTTCCAGGCTCCTTGTAGACCCCAGCAGGATACTGGCTTATATATCTGCTTTGGATTACTGAAGTTACTGCTGAAAGAGGAAGGAAAGCACGCAGGAGTTGATTATGGAGCCCCACTATACAGACTGTGACTCAGCATGGTAAATTCCATACACCCAGAACAGTGGAATATGCTGGATGCCAGCTCCACATTGCTCCTTCAGTTTAGTCCTAATTACTATCAGCTAAGGCCATTGTCTCAAATAGAGTTCAGTGTGAGCAGGCTGCAAAGTGTGACAGTGGAAAAAAATTATGTTGGCTAGGATGAAAATGTTTAGTGGCATCAGTCCAGGTTTTCTAAGGGCAGAGATCCACATTAGAAGACAGTCTTCCTACATCTCAGGTGAAGGTAAGATCCTAATTAGAAGACGAATGCCTTAAGCTGAATTATTTTAGGTCAGCCTCAGAATAATTTTTCAGGGAGGTTTTCCATTACACACAAACACACATGTCCAGGTGCAAGCCACGAACACAGGCACTGAACCAACTCCCAGACCTCTATTTCAGTTTAACCAGTTTTCCAATTTGGTCATTGAAGCAATTAAAAGAAGCTCCAAGATCGTTTTTATAGAGTAAGGCAGCATATTCTGTTTTCTCAAGGAACTTGCTACTCAGTTAGAGAAGTATACAGAGAAGATAGAAACTCTGTGCAGGATATTAATAGCACAAACCAGAAGAGAAGGCCATCTTTCTCAGGTATTACCACAGAGAAAAGGGCAGAAGGAGAGGCTACAGGCTTATGATGACTGAGGAAGCAGCAGGGGAGGTAGCTAGGAAGACTTTGGAGCTGGGGAGCCTGGGGCAGCAGAATATCTTTGGTCTCGGTATGTGTTTATCTGTGAATGGGAGAGAGAGAGAGAAGAGACTGCAGGTCTGGGACAAGTCCCTGTGTGGCATCTCCAAGTGAAAAATTTGTTGAGTGTGAACCAAGGCTAACTCCCAGTTGGCTTGGCTACCATCCAGAAATACGGTGGTGTTTTTTTTAAACAGAAATAGAAATATTGCTCCGAGGTGGAACCCAAGCTGAACCCCAAACACAAACTGAGCCATTCCTGTTTCAAGAACCAGAACTGAACCTGAACCATTATTTCAAAGTCTTGTTGAACTGGAACTGAATCTGTATTTCAGTCACAGATGACTGAAAGATTTACTGTGTAGCCCTGTAGTCTTGTAAACACACTGCTGGTAACAAGCTGGAGGCTGTATTAAGCTAACCACACAGGCCTCAGGACTGGGTTTATTAGGCTTGCTTGCAGTTTTGTTTAGCTGTAATAGCAATTGTCTAATGACCATGCAGCTATTACCTAATTTGTTTTGGTTTTCCTTAATTCTGAATAACTCTGTGCTATAATGCCTATCGTTAATAATTTTTATATAGGCAGGAATAGCAAGTAGTTATACTGTACAGAGTGAATTAAGTCTGACCCTAAAGTAATAATGCAGCATAAAGGAGTACCAGCATGGGGTGATAACAGAGGCCTTAAAGGTGCAAGCATAGGATGATGCTGGTTGTCCCCAGGCTATCAACAACTCCCCACTAGTCAGTTATTCATAGTAAAGCAAACTTAGGAGCTGAGAAAAAGAACAGTTTTAGAGGAATCAAAAGGGACAAAGAAAAAAATATTTAACATAAATTGTAAAGTCAGGAGTAACATAGATTTGCAGACCAATGTAGAAAGAGCAAGATGTAAAGCATGTCAGAAAACATAAAAATGGCCCTGAGGAAACCTTGGGCTGAGGAGGAAGAAAGGAAGCATCAACACCATCCACCTCCTCACAAAAGAGAGAAAGAAGCTCCATTCATTAATGTCACAGTCCTGCTCTGAAGACCTCAAGATGCTGATTACTTGACAACTCCACCCCCCCCGCCGCCAGGCTGAAACTGTTGACTTAAGACACAAAAGAAAGTGTAAGGGTGAGCATAACTTCAGAGGAAAAGGAGTAGATACTAGGAGATTTTTTGTACAATAACTTATAACTATAGTGTTGTTAAAGAGACTTCTTTTGCATTAATTAGCTAGCTTTGACCCTAAGTGTTAGTATCATTGCAGTTGGACTAATAATAATTTTTTATTGGATTTTGGTTATACAGATGAAACTCTTAATTAGACTAACCACAAATTCTTGGCTTCATGTATAAGGTATGTTCCCTTTATTGCCCATAACAAGATTTTGAGTGTAACAACTGCTTAGTCTCTTTAAGCATTGCACAACTTTTTCTAATGCCTCTCAAAACATTACTGTCAACCCAAGACTTGTTATAGCAATGGGATCCATTGTATTGGCAGTGAACAAGAAATTGGATCTTGTATGGAATGACTGGATTACCTTAGCTTTTCTTTAGCATCTTTAAAACTTTCAGCAACATAGTAGACAGGCTGGAACTCAGTAACAGGGTACTTCTGCACAGCAGTCTTCTCCAGGACAAGAGGCTGAATCTCAGGCTTACTTGACAAACAATACTGTGAGCAAAAGGATAAGAAATTTATTTCAGTTAAACAGTGCTTGAATTTGCTGTGAAAGAAAGATAAAGCTACTGAATGCCACCCTGTTTCAGACAGGAAAGAGTTGTTCCTTTCTGAACAACTTTCCTATCTGTGGAATACAATGACCATGTCACTTACTAGGAAGGAAGCAGGTATGAGTCCCCTGTCTATGTATACACTGACACATTTATTAGAGCTCTTCAATGAAGTACATTTCATGCTACTTCTGTGCACAAAGTATGAAGCAAAATAAGGATCTGAAGACATTCAGAAGAGAAATTTGAGCAATTATAAACATCTTTGAAACGCTGTTTTATAGAACACACCTGCAGCTCCCCAAATGAAGACAGCAGCCCTGCACCATACGCCTTGAGTGAATCGCCTTCCTTACATAGTCCAAACTCCACCGTAAACCAATAAACCTAGCAAGAAAATTGACAGAAACATATGATTCCTTGATCAAAAAGAGCAGGTGCACATCATTGATTTGAATACATTTGGAGTTTACATTTCTATTTAAAATGTTGTCATGTGTCAAATATCAACTATATAAATACAATAAATGTCCCCACAGATGGAAATTCTTCACCTGGAAGGGGCACAGTGCTAGACTCAATGTGCCTGCAAATCAGTTCAGTTCCCTGACAAACACAGTTGTGTTTTACTGTGCTTATATTTGTCAGCTGAGCAGAGACAATGAACCTATAGCAGTAAAATTTCATTTTGGCTGCCCAACTCAGTTGAAGTTTGAACCTTAGTTGATAGAACTTTGTGTCGTTTCACACAGAGGGTGTCTAGCTGCAGCAGCAGGAGAGGGAATGGGCTGTTAGTGCAATATTGAAGGAAGATGGTGTGTGGCCTAGCTTGACTTCTTGGTTTGTCATTTTGAAGGGATACCTGCTCTGGCTCAGAAGAACTACGTCATCTATCAGAAACAGCAAAGATGGTGCAATGCCTTTCCCAGGCAAGTTGGTACTGGGGACACTAATCTCACAGGAATATCCTTGTTTTTATTTGAAGTTTGCACTTCTGGGTCTCAGTAGTCTCAGAGCAGGATTCAGGTGAGCCACACTGACTGCAGAGAACATTATCTGCCTGGCAGGGTGGAAGAGAAGGGGCACTCGCAGGTAGAACAACTACTGAAGCTGCCTCCTGAAATTTCCTATGGGGATGTAGTAACATGTAATCTGTTCTTGCCCAATATGTTTGTGCTGGAGGAAATCTTGTCTGGGCTTCTGTGTTTAATCACAACTGTCACTTTGAATAAGGGGTGCCAAAGTTATTTTCCTTTAATGCAACTGTTTCAGGGTGGGGTTTTCCAATCACGGACTTCTCTCTGTTCCCATTCAACTCTATGGGAGTTCTATCAGTGACTTCAGTGGCAGCAGAATTAAGACAACACAGGGTGCTTTGGAAAATTGAGCCCTCATTTATTAAATTACCGTAGCGAGTTTCTCGATGAAATCATCCGGAGCTCCCAGAGATGCCAGTCCAATTTCCTGTAACAATAAACCATTATTCTTCAAGCTGTTATTGCAAACATTCTTCCTGTCTTGTCTTATGTAGTTTCTCACATTTTAAATGTTACCATCACTTACTACCACACACAAATGTTTACAGGACATGTTGCTATCATGCAACATCAATTTTAAACCAGAAATCTCTCCAGAAATGAACAAAAGGTCCTGTCCAAATGTCGTTTACAAGGCATGATCCTTTGTGCCTGGTACAAAGCCCACTGAGGTCAAATAAAATTTTCTCTTGCTTTGACAGGCTTTTGATAAAGTCTACAATGCACACCCAAGAGAATGATATGGTCAAAAGGAGGTAAATCAGTCACACCCACACACCTTAAATATTTCTCTTTGTTTTGATGGACCCTGATTACAGGAGTCTTCCTGGAGCCTTGAATGAGTTATTTTTCCTGAATGGCAGGGCACGATTTGAAAGAGCTTATTCGTACCTTAGGAGCTAACGGAGACTTTCCCAGGACACATGCCATAGCTGGATTCAGAAGACATCCACACAACACTGCATATAACTAGGTACCTTTCTTGGTTTGCTCCAGTGAGGACTGTGCAGTGCAAAATCAGAGCCACACACACACCCACACCAAGAGCATGGGAGCAGCCATCACCATGTCAAATTCTAATAAACCAAGGTGCAATAGGGCTTATCTTGAAGGAAACCCCAGTTCTGGGAAAGGGCAGAGCCTGAGAGCAATACTGAATGCTTACTAACTACATCAAGTCAACTTTTGTCTTGTGAGCAGGATGTTACATCAAGTCCATTTTCCCTTCCTTCCTTCCTTCCTTCTGTTCTTCTACCCTTCTGTCCTCCATCCTTCTTTCCATCCTTCTTTGTCTCTCTCTTTTTCTTTCTCTTCTTGTCTTTCCTTTTCCTTCCTTCCTTCCTTCCTTCTTTCCTTCCTTCCTTCCTTCCTTCCTTCCTTCCTTCCTTCCTTCCTTCCTTCCTTCCTTCCTTCCTTCCTTCCTTCTCTCTCTTTCTGTCTGCCTGTCTCTCTGTCTCTTTGTCTTTCTGACATTCTCTCTTTCTGTCTTTTCATGTTTTCTGGTAAGATGCAGACAAAAGTTTACTCCTTCACCGAGGTTTGGCTTCTTTTCCAGAGACATTAACGCTACCAAAGAGAAAGCTCCTCTCCAGCCTTCTCCCGTGCTTGCAGCTGGGACAGTTCCCCACTTTACTCAGTCTCCTCTGTGGCTTCAATAGAAAACAAAAAAAAAATCTTCACTTTCCCTAACATTTGGACTGCAGGGTGGGGCAATAATTCATCTGACTCATGAGCCATTTAACTTTGCTCAGAAGGATCAACATCTACAACAAGGTTTTCGATGACAGCTTCACAACAGGTTTGCCTGTAAAAAAACAACTCACACAAGACAGACATTTGGAGTTTGGGTGTATGAGTTCACCTAAGTGATTTGTGTCATGATTTCAAGCAATAAATAAATCAGCCTCAGTCACTCAAATAATATGCTAATAAACACCACACCCCTCATAGCTCTTGGTTCATCCTCTGGGTTACCTAGTCTCTGGTGTGCTCAATTATAAAAATAGTAAAACCACTGAGCAACTTACCTGGGAAAACTGAGCAAAACTGGGATCAGCAAAAAGAGGCACATGTCCTAGCAGCTCATGGCAAATATCACTGCAGGAAAACATGACATCTGAATAACTTTAATTTAGGAAAAGTCCATCAATGCAGGATGAATGCCCCAGAGTCAGCACATAGTCAGGAGTACCATGCACTTGCTCCTACCAGCAAATAATGCTCAAGACTCAAAGGAAAATATTTTGCTCTAAAATTATTCTTGTCATGGAAAGGCTTGCACACTCCAGGGTTTTCAGTGCTTTTGTCATCATACATCCCTCAGAGGAAGGATGATACATTATTTGTTTTTCCTTATGGAAGAAAATCATCCACTCAACAGCCCACCCAGCTCAGGAAAGCCCAGAAAGAAATCACCCCACCAAAGGGAACATGGACTTTTCAGTCTCAAGGACAAGAAACCTCTTCAGATGAAGCTCAGGCTACTAAGACAATTCACCATGGTGTCAATATGCACCTCAAGAGCTCAACTCCAGTCCATGTTCAGGCCCACAGCCTCCCACTGAGAGGTGGAAGCTCACCCTTCCTCAGGTAGAACTATTTTCATCAGAAGTTGAAGTTGGCAGCTGGACAGGCATGTTTGAGGAAGGACTCACCTAGGGACTGCTAGATTTTTCAAAGACAGAGAAGTCATTTGGTGAGATGGAAAGAGGAGAGGGATAAGATGCTCCCAAGAGGGCAAATTCTGTGAAAGATATTTCAGCCTGGCTTTGTGCACAATGAGAATGGGGTGAAGAGAAGCAGGGAGGAAAATCAGAAGAATGAGAGATAGAAAAATGGAGGGAAAAAGGACGTTGTGTGAAGAAGTAGGAAGCAAAGAAACGGTAAGAGAGAGGAGAAAGAATTGCAACAATATGAAGCAGAGGAAGAAAACTGTTTTGAAAACGGCAAGTGGAAAAGGACAATAGACAGGGACAGAGAGAAACATTACAATATAAAACTGAAAAAGAGAAGGGATCAATGATCTAGGCTTCCTCTATTGCTGCCAGAAGCTTCCTTGCAACATATTGAGTCATTCCTGCACTAGATTTCACACCACTGTTTGGGTGCTAATAGCTAAGCTAAATGCCTTTGTACACTGCTCTCTCGCCTCCCAGCCACCAAGCAAGCACGCCTTCAGTAGCAAAACTGTCTGATCAGTCCCATAAGAACTTGCAGAAGAGGATGCAGCTTGTTAAAAAGACTGGAAGTCTTCCGGAAATGTTTTCAGAAGAGAGCAGTCGCTTGGCCACTCTCCATTAGCTCTGTTCCCAGGAGTGCCCCAGAGTCCCACATGGTTATTATCAGTTGGGCTGACCCCACTGTTAGTCTGCTGCAACTTTACACGCTTTCTGTGCCACCGTACTTACGGCTCTGGTGTGTACATGGGTTTGGACGCATGGCGAATATACTGCGTAGAGTGAAATACTCGGAACGCCAGCCCAGCCAAGAAATCCCGAGAGGAGAGCAAGCCTGCAACAGGACGCAGGCGAAATCCAGTGCAGGCTGAAGGGACAAAAAAAAATGGCATCTTAAAAACAGCTAGTGTGCTTGATGTGTCCTTATCTGGACTCCTCACAGGGGAAAAAGTTTGTTCATTGTTTTCTTTGCTCTCCTTATGTTAAACAGAGTTTAGCTGTGAAATAGCAGGGAATTTTCTACCCATGTGTACCACAATCACAGTATCTGAGCTTCTGTACCATTGTACCCCTGGAAGTTTTAGAGAGGGACTTGGGACACAGGCTAAGTGATGCCCAAGCCTGTGATAAAGCAGGGACTGCTTTTCCATCTCTGGAAGCACCACCCCCACTGACAGCTGAGGCCTTTCATTTGGTTTGGTTCTTTTATATGCTTCAAACCTACTCTGCAAGAATCTTGAAATATCTTCAAGCTGGGGAATGTTGTCCTCCTGGTAGCCACAGTACTTCTCCAGCAGTGGGAACACGTGGTTGTGTTCATAACAAGCATGAGTTGGATAGAGACTCTTCAGCTCCCTGAAGACCGTGCCCCATGTTTTCTTTTCTTCTTCTGTGTAGGTCACTCGAGGAATAGGTTGGCCACTGGAAAGAAAATGTATACCCTCCATAGGAGCAACAGAGAAAATGTCCTATGCCACCAATATCATACTCAGGAGCTTTACATGAGCTGGCCAGGAGCTGCTGGTGCAGGAGGGGAGATACCTTTGGTCTGACATGCAGGTGCAAAAGGACCCTCACCTGCCCCTAGGCACAGGCTGGGAAGGACTTTACTGACATCAGCTGAGATACTGGCCTTTAGAAAACTCCTTGCATTATTGTGGTAAAAATAAATTTGTGCTTATTTGTCTTATCAAGATATTCTTCTAAAAATATTTGCTGGCTGTTGGTTTCAATTTATTTGCATTTCTAAATATGGAGCAGCTGTTTTATTTCTTGCTCTAATACACATTACATTAGTTGTTTTGGTTACAACAGGGAAGCCATCAGCTCCAGAAAACTGTTTCTTGGAGGGGCAGAGAAATTCTGATCTGTGCTTTATGCTGTAACAGATGCAGACTCCAGCCAGTTTGACTTTTTATAATTGTAATGAGTAATTTTGAGTCAAATCCCACCCTCAGGCCTCCATGTGCTTAGCTCATGTTGAAGCTAGCAGGAATAAGACAATCGCAAGCAATGTAGTTTGGCCTCCTGTGAATAGTCAATTCCTTAACAATAATGATAGGGCCATAGGTGAATCCAGCAGCTTTGAAAAATCAAAGGGTTTTAAGTAACTTAATAGGGTTAACATCACTGCTGGAATAATGCTGGAGCTTTCCAAGCCCCAGAGACCCATTGTTAAACTCTTGATGACACCCCACCATCTCCCACTCCCTCATTTTTTCCTTGAGCCTCAGGGCAGCTCCTCTGGAGCGCCGTCATTTTCTGTCTCTCTGTATCAGCCCTCCTTGATCTGTGGAGCTTTAAACATCATGTTGAATTATGAGGATTGCTGGGGGATTGTTGTTCCTATGGTACTCCTAAGTAATCCTCAACCACCTTCCAGGGCTACAGGGGGAAGCTATGACTTAAAAACCTTTCAAATTTCAATTAAAAAATTTCAGGGATCAACAGGGCCAGAAGCAAAGGAAAGCAGAGGGAAGAGGCAAGCTAAAAGCAAAGAAGTCAGGGTAATTAAGCATTCAACAAAAACAATGTGTAAACGTATTGGGAGAGAAAGCAAAAGAGAAAAGGCAGAACAGAGAGGCAAACAGCAGGAGGAAAGAGGACAAAATAGGTGCAAAAGAAGGGACACAGAAGAAGATTAAACTGATGGTGGGAAGAAGAGTACAAAACAAGCAACCGCAGACCCACCTCACCTTTGTAGCTGGGTAGCACCTTCACAAGCTAATCACATTTGCCTTTTCAGATATGAAGCTTGATAACTTTGGTTGTCCCTCTCCTCCTGCCTGGTTCTCTGTGTCTCTGTCCCCCCATGCTGAAGACACCCCCTTGACCTCTCCTCACCACTGTAGACCCTGAAAGGCATGTCCGCCTGGTGTAGCACCCAGGGCAAAGACATCACAGATCCATCTGGGCCTTCCCGAATCAACACCCAAAGTCTCAAAAACCACATGCCTTCTTTCCATGAGCCCCAGAAGTCCAGACATGGGCTTTCACACCCTACTTACTGCTCTGTTACTGAAAGACCTAATTGGAAGGTCCAAGAAGGTCACAAAAAAGGTGCTTTTCGGACATAGGTCCGGGTCTGTATAGGCTCTGTTTCTGATGTGTCTGAGGATCTGGATAACAGACTAAATATTAATTAGTTACATCTTGGAATATAATGGTTTCATCTTCCTAAGGTGGTTTCAGTTTGAATCTTGGGGGGAGGGCATGGTTAACATGTTTTTTGTTTTATTTCTATGTAGAATTTGGTGAAAGCCTCCAAACTAGAGACCAGAATTTGCTATCCATTATGCAGGAAAGGTAAATATGTGAGATACCTATAAATGGGCATTAGATCCATCCACGTCTGGCCACAAAGTCTTATCCAAATTTTCTAGCTATAAACTGGGCTCCTGACTTTTTCCACCTGACTTTTTTCACTTTCCATCAATCAGTCCAATTTTGTCTCATTTTGTGATTAGATTATTAGCTCTTTGGCTCAGGGACTATCTTTTCATCACAGTCTTGTGCAAAGTGGAGCCCTAAATGTACAACATATGTTACTTTATCCTTTGCAATCACAATTTTTACCAGTCTCAGCAAGAATCAGGCCCAGTAGTACTGATGTAAATGTGTGAGTGGCTGTGGGAACAGAATTTTATCTCCTCCACATCTGATCACTGAAAGCAATCAAGCAAGCCTGTTCTAACTGAATTTATCATCTCCATTTATTTTTCTTGGGAAATGAGAGCCCAAATTGCTGATTGCAGCTGGGTCAGACATGATAAAAGTAGAGTATCAGGCGGTGGATTAGCATCAGAACCATAAGTTATTCATTATTTTAATAGTGTATGCAGCTCCTGCTTTAATGTAAATTATAGGCACTCCTCCCCCAGCCCTGATTTAATGGGGAGAATACCAGAAGCGGCTTTATTCAGTGCTCAGATCTTTGTAGTAGCAACGGAGTCTGCTGCTCAATTAGACAACAAAGCTGGGGAAGAGGGGTGTTGTCGGGAAAGAAGGGAGGCGATGTTCTCTTCTGAACGTGTGCCTGGAACAATTTACTTTTGTTTTACTGTGATTTGGGGATAAATGCATGAACAGGAAGACTTAAACACATGGCAGAGAAAAGCCAACAGCAAGAGGACGCTTGTGGAAAAATAGGGATTGACAGCAGGGTGAGAGCCCTAGGAGAGGGCAGGAGATGTGGGCTTGCTTTCTGCCCACGCACTGAGCACTCACTGTCTGTAGTTGTAGGCAATATCTGCAAACTCCTTCCTCCGGGCCCGGTACACAGGATCTTTGAACCCCTAAAGAGAAACAGCGATGGTCAGTGCCTGTGTAAGTGCAGGTGGTGAACAGCATTCCTCTTACCAAGTGCCCTTGGGCACGGCTGGTGCAGTCCAAGAAGTGCAGGAGGGTGAGTGGGGAAGCTGCCTCCGTCCTCCCTGGCTCTGCTCACAAAGGACACCACTCCTTCCCATTCTGCAGGGCCACCAGAGCAGCCATTCAGCCACAGCCTCCCAACACCTCTTACCTCCCAAGTCCTTTCATTTTCTCATTTACACTTGCTACAAAAAGGGGAAGCATGCTCCTTTACAGTGCCAGCAAAGGTGCTTCTGTGAGAGCAATACACCTCATTAACAGCACTCAGATAACCAGGTCCTTCTAGTTTCTTATGAAGCTTGTTGCAGTTCCCCACAGAGCTGGGCTGGTCTAGAGGAGCAGAGTCAAACCGCATTAGAAGCACACTCATCAGCTCAGTCAGGCTTTTTAGGTGGGTTTTCAACATGAACCACATTTAAAGGTGCTGATTTTCAAACTGTTAGAAGAACAGTAGGCACTTTGCAGGCCCAAAAGCCCTATTTGCACTATGAATTCAACCATTTGAAGGGATTTAATTACTACAGAGAATGTCTAATAGACCTTGCGGTTGGGAGCTTGACCTTTGCAGCTAATTACCAATAGAACCAGGGATAAGAGATATAATCTCTAAATCTTCATCTAGCATAACCATTCTCCTATCCTAGTGTGCCTGCTATTTAGACTAAAAGTTCCTCAGGGCTAGGAGTGTCTTCACTACCTAAAGTAGAGAAACATCCTTCCAAGCTAGGACACACTTCTGCAGGGCAAATAGCAACAACTCACTGGGCACTGCAGCAGTTCATGAATGCATCTCTTAGTGGTGTATGGCACAACCGGACTGAGGGGCCATGAAACACAACCAGGTACAGGATGCAGCTGAAGCAGAGTGGAGATCTAAGAGTGTGAGTCAAAAAGGGGCAGCCAATGGCCTAAAAAATGCGCTGTCCAAGATTAACCTAGCATAGGTTAATAGCATTTGTGATTAAATCACATATGACTTTACTACTAAAAACCCAGGCTCCTTTAATTTCTTTTTTTTCTGCACTCTATGTGCTGTCACACCTATTTACCCCAGCAGCTGGGTTTCCTTTTTAAGGCACAAACTGCTCACTAACTAATTCTAGGAACTGGAGTAGAGATGCTTCATTCCTTTTAATATCTTTTTTTTTTTTTTGGTGTCTTTTTTCAAATACAATCTTGGTCTATTCCCATATGACACACAAGGGGGCCATTGACTCACTGTATCTCCTTTCAGTCTGCCTTTCACATGACCACACTGAACATCATGAATCATTGTACATGATACATAACACATCTCGAATTAAGCAATAGGTAGTGAATGACTAATCACCCCATCTCAATTAAACTAATAGCAGCAATTTTTGTTGCGCTGCATGTAATTTATTTATAATCACCCTATCTCAATTAAACTAATAGCAGCAATTTCTGTTGCGCTGCATGGAACTCAGTGTGTTTTGACAAATGAAAATAAGTTGTTGTTTGCTTGGAGAGGGAATAGAGGCAGAAAGTATTCTTGTATCTGGAAGAGCTGAAAAACCACTGAATAAATTTTTTTTATCAGCTAAGCCAATGAACAAAACTTTCTGGCTCTACCATTTAAACCACAAACTTTTTGAAACAGAGACCTTTTCTTTTGTTCTGTCTCACCATACAAGAATCATGTCAGATTTAACAACCACATAACAAGGCACTAAGCTCAATCGTGTTTATGTGATCAAGGATGAATAAAAGAGTTTTCCTATCGCTGGGCTATGATATGCTGCTTCTGAAGTTTTTGTTGCTAGTGATTCACAAAATGAGTCTGAAGTCACCATATCGGAGCCACTTGGGAAAACCAGAGGTGTCCCTGTGGTGGCTCTGTGCTCTGATAACCTCTATAACTTTTAAGGTCGCCTGGTATTTGCTCAAATTAAAGCACCCTTTGGTCTGATTTATTTCATAGTAAGGATTGGGCTGATTCTAACCCTAGAAATGTGGTACCCTTCTTGTCCTAAACCACATGACACTTAGTCTACTAGATTTGTCTTAAAGCAGAGCAAATGTAAATGAGAGAAACATCTGTCCCAATAACTAGAAACACGTTAAAAAAATAAAGCTCTTTTTCTTACAGGATGGTCAGCATCCAGTTCTGCTCCATAGCTTAGGATCTGATTGGCAAACCTGTCCAGCTCCTGGATACTCCTTGGGAACCATGGCACTGCAAAACAGAAAAGAAATAGAGACTGGTGTGCTGCTTCGTTACTTGGTTTGGGGCCTTCTTCTGGTCTTTCCATCTTTTCATCATAAACATAAACAAATGCAAAGGGCTAAAATATTTGGGCAGCTATGGTCTTTCCCTGTAGTAGGAGGCAAGAGCAAACCCTGCAAGTTATCTTGAATTTGTAGCTGTTTTGCACTATTGGAAGAATACAGAGCATCAGGAATGTCTAGCCCTTGGTGCAGAGCTGGCTTGTAATGTTTATGATTTTCTGTTTATTATTCTGGTTTCTTGGCTTACCAAAATGTAGGAATTTTTCCAGAGCATCCTTCCTTTCACAGTAGCTAGAATCAGCTGTTTCAAAGGAACAGCAAGAAACCCCACAGCAAGAAGGATACAGGATTATTTGACCCTCTGAAAATCTCTTTCTAAGACTTACTTGGTGGCCTTACTTAAGCTAGGATGCTGAAATAAAATGATAAATGGCACCCTAATACCTCAGACTAGCATTGTATTACTGTAGTCATTATACAATAATGCATTCATTTAATTAACATTCTGGGCCTGGTTCTCTATTGCCTTGTAACTCACATAATATATACACTGCCTACGGTGCAGCCAGCATGTGAAATGGGACTTCACCGACTACACAGCACATAATGCCCATGCGGCCCTCCCTTTACAGAATGACATAAGGTGGAAAGCAAGGAAGAATCATAGGGCTTTCCAGATGCGATGTGTTCAGATAGGGGAAAGCGGAAGGCAAATGCCTTCATGGCAATTGCACTACGAGGAGAGGCTCTTTGCGGCTCATGAGGTACATGGAGCAGTCATCCTAGGTCAGCCCTCCTTCCTGGAGCCATGAGTGTATTCACCCAGTGGTCCAGGCAGTCCCCTGCCACATGTCCCCTCACCAGCAAGAGGCCTGGCACACATGTACAGTGGCTGTACCAGGCTGCAGCCCCCTCTTCCATCTCCTTCAGAAGGATCTGGCTGCATACCAAGCAACAGACATCCTTGTCAGCCACCACTGGGCTTGGCCACCCCAGCCCTCTGAAACACTGAGACAGGGAAGCTCAACGGAGGGAGTGCAGGGATCATGGGCCCATTCCTCTCCCTTGTCCTGTCATCGCTTCGGGAAGTGCATCTGTAGGTACCACCAGTAGGTACCACTGGCAGCTGGGGACATCCTGGGAGCCTCCAGTGCTGCTGGGTTTGGCGTGTTTGGCTTTCCGTTCTGCTGCCCCATTCTTACATTTTTGGCCCTTTGACCCTAGCTGCCTGCCTTTTTACTTTTTCCCTTCCCTTCTGCCTGAGTCAGAGGCTACAGCCATGCCTGAATTGAAAAGCCTGTGATGAACTTCCCACAAATACAACTAACTGCTCTTTGAACCTGTGTACACATCTGTCTCCAGCAAACTCTGCAGCACTGAGCTCTATCATTTCTTTACATGTGATAGGAAAAATTACTCCCTTTTGTTTTAAACTTGATTATTTCATTTGATGTTAATTACTTCCTGCATACAAAAATCATTTGTTGTTATTCACCTTCTCCAGGCCACCTAGGATTTTATAGCTCTCTGTCAGGTCCTCCATCTACCATCCATCGTCCTGGCTGAGATTTTGCCTGTGTATTTTAGGCACAGAAACCATGGGCTATCTTTGTGCACTCACATCACTTCTCTCTGCACTACTTCCAGTTCTACCATGTTTTTTTCTGAGGAAAGGGCACAAGACCTCCATCTAAGGCCGTACCCCATGCTCAGGCCCTTCAGTCATGTCCTATATGCTCCCCACACTGAGTACAAGTCAAGTCCATGGACTCTGAGGCTAATATCACCCAAAGGTCTGCTAGTCCAAGCCCAGGGGCTCTGAGCAGTCTCTCTATCAATAAAACATTGCAGTTCATTTAGTGACCTTCTTGCACAAATGGGTGTCGCTTGCTCAGTCAGTGCGTGGAAACCAGCTCATTCCCCTGTGTGGCTCTCTGCTCGGCTGGGAGCACTGCCACTCAGCCATACCTCCCCATTTGATTTTGGGGTTTGTGCCTGTCAACCTGATCCCCATCCGGCAGCTGCTGCATGAGCTCCCTGCAGTGCCTGGCTGATGGGGCTCATCCCGGACCTGGATGGACCACCTACGGGATAAGAGGATCACTCTGTTTCCAGGACTATTCAGCCTTGCTTTCTGCTGAGCCTAACACGGAGGGCACTTGTGGCGCTGGGTTTCTGCGAGGCACCTGCACAGAGGGGCCGGTGCAACAACAGCAGATTTACAGGGCACACTTTGGGCGACGACGGCTCAGCCCCACACAGAGTGCTCGCTCCCCCTGACCTGCTGTCCCACCAGCAGCCTGGCTCCATCCAGCGCTCCCGCTGGGCGCCCTCGGATTTCTTTCAGGCGGGCCAGGCAAAGCAGGCGGCTGGTGGCTGCCAGTCGGGGGAGGTCCCGGGCTGCCCGGGCTCCCTGGGCTGCAGAGACCCGTCCCGGCGGCTCGGCAGTGCTCCCGGCTCTGCCTCTCCTTCTTCCGCCCAGCAGAAGTGGGTTTTGGTCCCCCCCTTTCCGAGCTGCACACCCTTCTGCTTTGCCCTAAAAACCAGACCTGAACAAGTCACTAGATGGCAGCAGCAGTCCCAGGAAGATCGTCCCAAAAGGACTTTATTTGCTGGGTGTACCGCTAGCTCTCCAGTTTCTCCAGAAATACTCTCTCACCTTGCTGTTAGCAGCCTTCCTGCACCTCCAGCCCCTTGAGTTAAACCGGTAGGAGGAGGTAAGGAGAAAAAGGTGTGCTGGAGTCCTAGAGAGGAGTCACTACTCACTTACACCATGTGAAGGGTGAGCACACCCAGCCATCCTGCCCCTATTTTCTATATGGGCAGCCAGGCACAGGGTTTATCTCCTACCTCTGCCACTGAGCTTTGTGTGATGGTGGGGAATCACTTGACTGATTTGTGCTTCAGACTCCCCACTATCATGTTGGGGTGAGGCACACTGATAAATGTTTCGGGATTAGGCACTAGAAAAAAAGCTGTCTGGCAGCCCCACAGCAAAGGATTTGTCAGTGTCAGAGTGAATAACCGCTGTTCTCACGGATCCGCCATGACCTGAAGGGTCCAGAATGTGCAGACAGACTGCTCGGGGCTGAAGTGGATTTCAGCAGCGATGTCTGTAGGGTTTTGCTGCCCTGAATCAGAAAGGTCTAGGTGGGCAGGGTTTGAATCATTGCAACTTCAAGAAGGGATAAACAGATATATAATAGTGACTTACTTTCATTAAATATATCTTATTCTCAAGATCCCCAAAGTACTTGGTGCAGAGCTCATGAAAAACTCTGGGACAGACTGAGCCCTGGGCTGATGTGATACCAGTCCCAGGCACGGAGATGGGTGGCTTGTTTTTCCCCTACATAGGAGCAGTACCTTATCTTTTAGGCATGCAGCCCCTATAGGTACCTGACCTATTTTCAGCAGATCTCTACCCTTCACCCAGGTCCCCCCAGACACCAGCGGTAGCTCAGAGAGAGCAGCTCTGAGCTTGCAGAGCTGCATGACAGGGGCAGGCTGTGAAAGGGAAATCCTGAGGATGCTTAGTGCTATTTGCACCATCATAGTTGATGTTAAGTCAGGTCCTGGAAAGTCCTGAGCCTTCTCAGCTCTTGTGGAAACAAGAATCAAAGGCACTAAGCACAGCCCCAGGGCAGGCACTGCACCAAGTCTTACAGCCCTCGCTCGCATCAGGGACCAGGGTGCAAAAGGGCTACTGGGTCTTCTGCCTAGCTGTGGTGTGCCAGGAGGCTGTCCCCAGCCCTCCCAGCAACTATTTAAAAGATCAAATCAAATTACCCCCTGGCTGAATCTATCCCATATTTTGTTTGTGACATCCTCCTCCAGCCCCGTTCACCAGACTAGCTGTCTGTCTGCACAGCCATTAATGAATTGCCAGGGCAAGCTGTTGCAACACTGGGCCTCTGTGAAGGTCTGAGGAGCAAACGTGGGCTGATCAGTAATAAATATTGATTTGTCTGTAAGTGAAACAGCAGCATTTATGGGTTCATGCTGGACACCCAAGTGGTGACCAAATTACCATGGGGTCAAATGCTTAGCAGAATGCTAATAAGCCATTTATATGAGGGGCAGCAAAGCAGGGGCAGCGAGGACTTCTGCAGAACTCCTCCATTCGGGCCATTGTGAGGAGGGTCAAAGACAGGTCTATGCAATTTATAGCAGTTCAAGGCCCAGGTTTAGCCCTTTTTTAAACAGTCCCAAATGCTTTGGCCAGCCTCAGGGTTTAGCAAACAAGGCCCCTACAGAACCTCAGCCTCCAGCCTGTCTCAAAAATGCAATAAATTGTCTGCATTTCCCTAATGTTGCAACAGAATAATATTTAATTATTTTTATTCATGGGCTCTGAGTGGTCTGCAGATACCCAGCTTGTTTCCAAAAAGAGCCATGAAGAGATGCACTGTGTTTTCACAACAAATCTTTCCATCTCTACAAAGGGCTTTTGGCCCAGTGACTGCTAGCCCATCTCCTCCGAAGCTCTAAAACTACCTTTAGATTTAGAGCATTTTGCTGGCCTGCTCTCAGCTAAAATTACACTGTTGATCAAAACCTGGTATTTGTAACTATTTTGGTGTGTAAATGGGAAACCAAAATTACATTTTGTGTTGAAGAGAGGAAAGACCCTAAAAACAGAGTGCTCAGACCAAAAAAAAGCACTGTTCATTTATGCCTTGCCCAATAAAGCACATACACATGTGTTTAATGCTGAACTATACAGAAGGGCAAGGCAAGAAATTTTTTTCTGACTGCCCACAGAACACTGTCCCAAGAATGGCACTGTGTGCTTCCTATAGGAAACTGAGTAAAATAGGGATTTTTTGCTCAAGTCATGAACATGATCAAAGTGAAGCCTTAGCAAAGAAGGGCTGAGAGCATTTTCAGGCAGCAATGAAAGAATCAGTCCCATGGAAGCTCGGACTACCTTCAGGAGAAAGACTTCCTAGCCTTTACCTGCCAACTGAGAAGAGTGTGACAATGTCCCCATAAACCATATTCCTGAGATTGTGCTCCCTGGAGGCCTATTGCTCTCATTCTGTGTTTTAGGAAAAAAAAAATCACAAAATCACATCTGTGGATTATGACCAGATTTGCCAGGGCTCTGCCCTTGTAGCTGCCTCAGCCCAGAATTTGCCACTCACAGTTCATACCCTAAGCAGGCCTTGTTTGACGTTTCAAAATATGTCTCTTTGGGGATTTCAGTTTGACTGGACCCTTACTACTCATAAGAGAAGTTGAAATTGAAAAAAAAAAAAAACAACAGAAAAGAAAAAGGGAAAGGGCAAAAAGAAATATCAATCTTCCTCTCTTTCCTTGGCAATAAATTGCTTCCACTTTATACTATTTCTGAATTACTGAAACTAACAAACAAACACAAGTTATCCTCTCAGACAGAAGGGGCTCAAGTCCCTTTCTGCAGCACTGACAGGATAATCTAGCTCAAAAAATCCTTTGATCAACACAGTAACATGCAGTGAAATCCTAATCCTACAGCTGACCATGGGAGTTTTGACTTCTGTGAGGTCAGAATTTCACTCACAAGCCTTTCTTGGCTGATACTTAGAGCTGTATCTCTATCCAACTCTGGTCTATGCTTATACAAAACTTTATTATTTAATAAAGTTTATTATTAACATCTTAGTAATAATTAGAAAAACAGAAGTAATGGCAAGCCCTGCTAGGCCCTGTAGCTTTCTTCTGGAAATAAAAAAGCCCCCCAAAAAGAACGTCTTTGATTTGACGTGATCATAAATCACCTAATCAACCTTTTGTCCCTCCATCTCATGAATGGAGAGAACTGACTCCAAAGAGTATCTGCTTTCTTCTTTTTCATCTTCAAATGTAATGTCATGGGTAGGACACAAAGGAAATGGTAAAAGGATTACCAGTGCTGATCTCAAGAAGGTATTAATGGCCTTTCATGTTGTTCCTAGGAAAGAAGAGGAAGATCCAGACCTAAAGTATTTAAAGTCTGAAATCCTATTAAAATCACATCTGTTATCTGAAGAGGCATTTAATTATGTCTCAGACTGGATGCTGGGCAGCCACCACTGTACTGAGCAGCGTCAACTCCAGCAAAAATCTCTGACAATTAGGAGCATGGACAACTCACAAAATCTTTCCTTATTTCCTTCTGAAGGCAGAATTACAAGTGACCTCCCTGGGATTTCTTCCAGGAACAGAGAGTTATTCCTGCTCCCACCAAAGTGGGTGGCAGAGCCTCCCCAGTTTCAATAACAGGAGTGAGGGGCATCCACAGGCCCAAAAAGTGGAGAGGCGGATGGATGGTGTTGGACTCACATGTACCTGTGTGAGGGACAGCAGGGAGCAGGGGGGATGGTCACCCCAGGGGACTTTTCCTCCCCTTCTCTCATCTCAGCCCAGAGATGCAAGGGTCCCACAAGGATGGGGCTGCAGCAGCAGCAGCCAGAGTCCAGGAGACCAAAATCAGAAAGTAAATCCAGGTGTTCAAAGGGGCATGCCAGCCCAGGAACGCAGGAGGGCAATTCCTCCTCCTGCCCCATGAGGATCCCACTGCTTGGTGCCAGGCTCTCGGCACATCTACTACACCACAAGGTTTGTGCCAGGTTGATGTGAGGTCCCAGAGATATTTGGCAAGGGGGAAGGCACTGCGACAGCACTTCACCGGCACTTTTTGTTTTGTTATGCTGCCCTTTACCAGCAGTTCCTACCTGAATAAGGAGAACCTGGAAGGCAGCTGGTCTTTGTGCGAAGGATCCATTGAATAAAGTTTATAAAGAGTCAGCAAATGAGGAACAACTGGTTTAATAAATAGCTAATTAATTGCTCACCAGAGCAATAGTATCCTTATAGCCCATAGTTACACCTAGGTTTTATCTACTCTATTGGAGACACTCCAGAAAAGAGCAACAAGACTGTCCACAAGGCCAGAAACCAGGTGCCCTGAGAAGAGAAGGCTGAGGTTGGGCAGGATATATCACCAGACACCAAAAAGGCTGGCCTAAAGAGGAAGAATATCTTTAGTTCCCAGTGTCAAAGGCAGGCAGGAGGAGAAGTCATCAGCTATCAGTGCAGCAAGTGAGACTGGGTCAGAGCAGGGCAGCCCCACAGTGCAGAGCCATGGAGCCGAGGAAACGTCCACCACTCAGGACAGACGGTGGTTTAGCTAGTCCTGCCTTTTGCCAGGGGACAGACCACATAACCCCTTGCAGGACTTTCATCCCCGTATTCTGATTTTAAATTTTACACCTGTTTTTAAGATGCCATATCATATTTGTAATGTACTCACCTGTCAGTGCTGGCTCTGTATGGACAGACTCTGAATGGACTCACTGTACAAGACGACAAAGTCTGACTGGTTTCACAGGGTCTGAGTATCATTTAAAAGTTAAAAACCAGCTTCTTTTCACCTGAGTGCCCTCTGGGAGAAGTGTTCAAGATAGGACAGTCCCTCAGCTGGGACACACAATGCACAGGCATTGTAGTTGTCTCCAGGACACCCTCTTGGTGACCTCCCTTGGGACTCCAGGGAGCCATCCTTCCTTAAGAAGGCGAAAGGCATTCTTCAGTAGGTGACATTTTTCCACAAAATGGCACTGTAGAGGCTTGACTCTGCTGGCTAGTGGACAGGCACAGATTTATTATGGGGATGGGGTGAGAGGGAAAAGGAGGCAGATCAAGGCCTGGCTTTCTCAGGGGAATTGATCTACCATCTACAAGCTGAGACTACGCATGCACCTGCAGATTTTGCTGGAACTTTTAAATTGTGATTGAGTTTATGTGGGATTTTTGACTCAGGGCAGACAGTAACTAGGCAGAGTAGTGCATCCCACATGGAGATCCTTGTTGTCTCTCTTCCTCTAAGTTCTCATGTGGGCGGAGAACATAGGAAAAGGCTAAAAGTGTACAGGCCCTGCAGTGGCTTTCAGTGCACAGTGGTCCAAAAGCTATGGGGTGGTAGTCAGAGATTCAGGGGATATGTCGTTGGGCTTGATAAGCTAACGTATCTGCATTAAACATGGCAGTTTGTGTCCCACCTGCACCCCTGTTATTCCTTCACATTACAGGTGTGTGTCAAGAACAAAAGTTGCCACGCTGCATGACTTACCAAAAGCTGTGTTTTAAAACAGGGCGGAGACCGAGAGCAGAAAATAGATGTACCTACAACTTCCTGCACCATTGCTTAGGGATTTACAAGTTGAGCCCTTAGCCTGTAACTGCAATCATCCTTTGATTCCTTTTAACTTCTGCAGGTAGTGTAACAAGCTACTGCAACAAGGCTGTCTTTAAGAGAATGTGAGCGCTGCCAACCAACCAGACAGATGACAACATAACACCATAACACCAGTTCCCAGGAGATCTAGTCAGAAGCATGGCAAAAGATGGAGCATGGCAGTTTACACTGAGAGAAAAATCTTCATATGAAAAAGCTTACAACATAGGCAAAATAGCAGAGGGAGGGAAATGCAGCCATACAGATCCAAGAGGAACTCCTTTGCTACAGGAGAAAGAAGTCATTTAAGTAAGTGACATAAATATTCCTTGTCAATATTATCCTTGTCAGTGTATCCTTACCAGTGTCCTTCTTCTTTGTTCGTGAAAGCTCATGGACTGTTGCTCCAATATCATTTCTCAAGGACTTGATGATCTTGTCCAGCGCTGGGACATTCTTGCCTTCCAAGTTAATGAAGAATTCATACTCATCTTTGTTGAGACGGGAAGGTCGAGACTCTATGTGGGTCAGGTTTATACCTTTTTCCTATGAGAAAGAGTGATTTTGGTCACACAGGGTTTGGGGGAAGAAATATAGCTAAAATTCATGTGTTAGTCAACAACCCATAGTATACAGTCCAAATAACTCAAAAGTAGAGACTTGCTTCTGGTGGCCACTGGACTGAAGACTTTCACAACAGGGAGAGAGACAAAAAGGAAGCATGAGAAGGATGTGGGATTCACCCTTGTGCAGAGCACCAGCATAAAGATTATGCCCTACATAAATCTTTGGGAAAGGTGGAAGCAGGATACAAGTTATAAACAGGCTTTGTATTGTAAGTGGTGACTCCAGTACTGCAAGTACATAATGGTAGCTTGTCTGTGTGGACAAGAACATTTCCCCAGGATCAACATGGGAAGTAGGTGTTCCACCTGTAGAGAACCCTCTCAGGGGAAAGAGAATGCTGTATTTATGAGCATCTTGAAAGGAGGTTGGAAAAGCAAGCAGCTGGGCACCCTGTGAGATAAGCTTCTGGCAAGCCACTGCACAGTCACCTGCAAAGCCACCTGCACGGTTTCCAGGGCTGTGAGCAGGTGTTGGGCAGAGATCCAATGGAAAGCATGGATCTACACCAAAAAGGTAGCCCAGGTTTGTGCAAATAAAAACATGGGTGTTTTAAATCACAGAATCACGAAGTAATCACAGAATCACAGAGTTGCTGAGGTTGGATGGAGCCTCTGGAGATCACCTAGTCCAACAGTCTGCTCAGGCGGGGTCTGCTAGAGCAGATTGCTCAGGACTGTGTCCAGTCGGGTTTTGAGTATCTCCGCAGATGGAGACTCCACAACCTCTCTGGGCAACCTGCTCCAGAGTCTGGTCACTCTCACAGCAAAGAAGTCTTTTCTTTAGCACGGAAATTCAAATTCCATCTCACCAAATATCTTCACTGACCAGCAGCAGTGCCTCCTAGCTCTGAAGAAAGGGATCATTGGCAACTATAGTCTTGATGACTACGGCCAGTGGGTACCTGACCTCAGACGTGCCACCAAGTCAATGCATAAAACAACAAGTAGCTAAAAATCCTATTTTTCCAGTCACTTAAACACAAGTCCAGGTAAATCTACCTCAGTTTAGCTGAACTCAAATGTTCTCCTGAGCACTGTAATTTGAATATGAAAATATTACTTTCTTTTTTTTTGAGAGAAACCTTTTAAACAGATTTCAGTCGGTGCCGACTTTACCACCTGACCTTCCTGTCAGGCTCACACTGGAGCTGCAGCCACGGCATGCCCAGGCCAAGTCTGGGCTTCTGTCACCTGGGAGGAATAGGCAAATCCCTGGAGGAAATTTGGCCCTGAAGATCAACTGCAGAATAGTCAGAGGAGCTGACACACAGTGCTCAGCAGCCCTGGAGAAGCTGCTGGCTTGCTGCTTTCAGGCTTAAGAAGACCCCAGACTACATGGGGTGAAATGATGGCCCCACTGGTGTCAGTGTCAAACCCCCTGCTGTAGTGGGGTCAGGATTTCATCCACGAAGAAACGCTGCAAGGATCTACTTGTGACCTACAGGGAAGAAAGAGGGAAGCTTTCTTTCTGTACCTCCCTCTAGTTTGAGCTTCTCAAGCCCTTTAAGGTTTTCTTTGCTCCTCTCAGTGCTTGCACAGCGCAGGGGGGCATCTGGCCATCAGTGGCAAAGGCCTCATTCACTCCACCACAAAAGGCAGTTTATTACTTGGTAGGAAACAGCATGCATGTCATTCCTCTGTTTCCTGAGTGTCACACGCTACAGATGAACTTAAATTGTTTGGCTAGATACCAATACAATAAGTTGAAAAGGTCAAAAGCGCATTCGCCAACTGCCGCTCTTGAGAGAGGCTGTCCTCACAGGGCCGTCTGGGGGAGAGAATGGCGGCCACTGTCCTGGGCCCCGAAGACAATTTGTTTTAGGCCTCCAAAGCCCCGTTTCACAGACAGACCGCACATTGTACCCTGCGCTTGGTGAGGCACAGGGAGGTGGGGCGGCCCAGAGCTGGAAGTTCAGATGACTCGGGGCTGGAAAGCTTTTTACGGAGAGCAGACGCAGAGGGCTGCCAGCCCCTTTGCCGCAGCCGTGCCGTGGAGAGCAGTGCAGCAACGTGGGGCTGGCACCCAGAGCCCTGGGCCATTCGGCTGCTCTGCGGAGCCACTCACGAAGGTGGAGAGTGGGTGTAAAACCTCCCCCCGTGCAAAGGCTCGGCTCAGGCACACTGGGTGCTGCTTTACCTTCGCCTTGCACTGATGCGTCAGGGTCCTGTCTTCCGTCTCTGTGTAGACTCACAGAGGAATGAGGTCCCGGACCCTGCCTAGGCTTTTTATGTCTTGCAGAGGCTGTGGTAACATGGACACCTCCAGTGGCCATTATCCCCTGCTTCCCTCCCCTACCCACGAATGTTCATCCCTGCCTCAGCATCCCTCCCCTGGAGATAGCAGAGCTGTTTGAGAGATCACACAGGTACCTCAACTGTATTTTTTTTTCTTTGGCCAGGTGACTTTTCCACTGTACTAGCTCTCCGACCTGGCTCAGTGAGCAGCTGCACAAACAGCGGTGCCCACAAAATGGAGGGAATGATGCAGGGTTTGGGAATGAAGAGACAAGCTGCGGGATGGGCACAAGGCATGCTTAAGGCAGCAGGAGCATCAATGCCTCCCAGAGTATCGCCACAACCTAAGAGAGTGGGAAAAAGTTAAAAAAAAAGAAGACAGGGAGGAAGGAGCTCATGGAGAGAGTCACCTCCTTTCTTACACCTGGGATAAGCAAAACAGCTTCCCGCAGAGTGTGAAGCTGGTTTGCTCTTTATTTGAGGGGTGCCTGCAGCTCAGCAATGTGCAGAGCCGACCTGTTGCCTCCTTGTGCCAAGGCTTTCAGTACCTCACGGCAGAGAAGCTGAAGGGAGAACCCTTCTGGTCACTGTTTTCAAAGCAAGAATTCAGCAGCATACATCCAGCTCCCTGAACTGGCGCTCCTGTAGAAACATGCTGTCATACACTGTGCCTTGCTACTAAGCCCCCGATTTCAAAATATTTACAATGGCTCTGTTATTAGAGTTGCTTTACAAATCTCAATTTCATTCTAGTCCAACTACTCCATCTAGTGTTTAATCTTCATAGTTTCACATTGTTCAAGACTTTTGATATCCTCAGTATTGCCAAATCTTGCAAATGCGTCAGGTTTGTCACAGTAGTTGATGCTTTATTTAAAGTTCCAACTTCTGGAGACAAATGGTTACCTGAGAAAGGAGAATGGGGGCATTTTTTGGTTTAGTTGTTAATTGTAAGCAGTTTTCAATCTCTCTGTTTTTTAGTAGAGCTTGAAATCTTGACATTGTATGGCCTCAAAAGGCAGCTAACAAAAATTCTGTATTTATTTTATGGGACTTCATGATTTCTGAGCTATTTTTTGTTGATGGAACCTAATTCCTAACCTAACTGGTTTTGGAAGATCTGGGCTGTCACATGTTTGAGGCTGGATTCACACCTGAACTATTAACATTGGTCTCTTCTGCGTTTCCTATTTTAGAGCTGGTAGGAATCAGATGAGCCCATGGCTTGAGACTAGATGTGCCTTTGCTGAATTTGCCCCACCATTCATTGCAGCTGCAAAGACCTTGCAGCAGGTTGGTGCTTCCCTACTTCTCCTCAGGTTTACGACCAGCATAGAGTTTGAGTCTCTCCTACACGGACACATCCTATCATACAACTACGTACCTGTTGCAGTGCTTCTGTGTTGGTAGAGGCGGGGGTAGCTGTTCACCTTGCATTTATTTCAAAGCAGTGTACTAGGCCATTTCTAACATACTTTTTAGCAAGTATTAACAATTCAGAACAGATTTTGTCTTGAGGACTGAGGGTAGCATTAGGTGTAACACTTAATGGAGATCACAGGGGTAACGTATTGCCAGATCCCTTGAAGTTAGCAGAAGTCACTCCAAATTTCTTGCTTTTTTTTCTTAAAACCTCCACTGCTGGGGGGGGAAAGATCTCAGCCTTCATTATTTGAATATCCAAGTTAACTGTATCTCTATCACTCCCCATTAGAGAAAGAAGTGTCAAGACATTTTCAGAGCTCAAAAATCAAGTTAGAACTACATCCATTCTGTGTAAGTCATGATTTTTGAATGACAGGGGTTAGCGATACAGACACCAATTTACACCAGAGGCAATGGTGGAGGCAGGGGGAGACTGCCTATCTCCCTGCCTGCCTTACCCCACAGTGCTGGATCTCAGCCTTGGCTCCCTCTCAGAGGCCATGAAGCAGCTCCAGCCCCTTCCCTCGGTTATTCCAGTTATGCCACCCCGACCGAGTGTCTCCGACACTGCAGCTGCCCCACACTAGCGGGATCAAACCAGCCTGGTGTTACACTACATTGGCAGTATTGCAGAGGTCATCACCAAGAGAATTTAGTCCCACCTACAGAGAGTTTAATGGCCTGATCATTGGAAAAGAAAAGTTGTGTTTTCATAGCTTCATGGGGAAGCTTTCAGTGGGGATGGATACTTTCTGGAAATGTTATGGGCTACTGCTTCCCATGGCGTTCATATTTCCTTCTGTTTACGCATTACTAAATGCTCCTGTATATGGTTGCTAAAACTAAGTACAGCTGTGAAATCCATCTGCAGCTTGTTTTCTTGACTGTTGTCATTAAGTAAGTTTGGCTTCATCAGGAGACCCCACATTGTTACCAGATGAAGAACCGTCGACAGCACTACGATGACGCTAATCAACATTCAGTGAGAACTTGGGTTAAATCTCTCAAAACAAGGATTTACTTGCACTTTCCTGATACAAAAAAAAGTGACATGTTCTTTTAATGCTTGTCACAGGCTAGTTCAGGGCTTCCTGAAGGTGGACAATTTCAGAAGCACAAGTAGAAACTCAGTGCCTGATTTTCACAGGAGATCAGGGGAGTTAGGAAGTTACAGCGATGCCTTCAACCATGGTTTCCCAAAGTGGAGGCAAAGGCAGCCGTCTGGCTCAGCTTTACTGTCCAAGGGTCTGCTTCTCAGCTGAAGACAGTGTTTCCCCATCTTCTCCTTCACATCTGCTAGGGTTTTCCTCGCACGCCAAGCTCATGGAGGCAAAGGGACCCAGAGCTGGCCCATGCCAGCAAACAGCTCCAAAGGGCAGCCAGCTGTGGAGCAGCCCCTTGTGTCCATCACTCGACACTTCTGCTCCAAACCTAAAGTTTGGTATGAGGCGTTCAGCACAATCTAGCCACAAAACACATAGAGCAGGACAAACCAAAAAGCATATGTGACAGCATGTGGCACTGCACAAGCACCTAGCAAGACGGCACTCCTCTCTTTAAACTCGTGTTGGTTTACTAGATCAAGGAGTCTTGCTCTCCTGGCCCTGGAAAGAGGAAGGCTCAAACTAAGGACACAGATTTGGAGCAGTGACTTCAGGTGTAATAAAATGTAGCTGTGCATATGCATACCGTGATGAAAAAACAAGTCTCTTGAGAGAGGCATGCCTGGCCTGTTCACCTATCACTGCAGGCACCTCCAACACACCCCCTGGCCAAAGGGACTGCTTGCTTCTCCTGATTTGGAAACATCCCAAAACACTGCAGAGCCAACACCTTCCCAAGGGACAAAGAGAGAACAGTCACTTTGGACTTTCTGTTGAATAAGGTAAGCTCCTAAACAGAAAAAGAGCACAATCACCTTTACTGGCTCTGAAAGCACAGTGTCTCATTTGGTGCAGCCCGTTATTCTCATCCAGTCCTCCCACAGAGCAGTAACTTACTCTGGGAGCAGGAGCACTACTCGGTGCAAATCAATGGGGCTGCTTTTGAGCTAAAGCCCTACCCACTGTAAGTAACACCACTGACGGCTGGACCTCGTACTGAAGTCCTGCTCTGTATTTGGGAAGGTGACGTTAGTGAAGATGGAAAGCTCCTCTCTGAGAATGGGTTAAGCAAACTTGTAATATATTCCAACCCAATGTTTGCCACATACTACAGCTGACATGTCTTCTACTACCTGTAAATCCATCAGGAAAAGAACTTTGGAGGAGATTAATGTATTCACAAATTAATGTGGAAAAATTTCAATTAAAACTGAGGGCAATCCTTTTTGCATATTGAAATGCTTAGTTCTGATATTTTTTAATGATTAATTTAACTTTGGAAATGCCAGTCTTTGAGAGGGAACAACTTTTTTTTTCTTCATTTTTTTTCTTTCAGAAAGGCACTTTCTTCACTTTTTTTCTTTCAGACTTTGTTGTTGTCTAAAAAAATTATCTCACTTTCAATAGGCTTTTATCACTATAGAGAAAAATAAACATTCCCATCAAGTGTAACATTTGGTTTAACCCAAAATGCTCTGCTTTGCTTTTTCAGTTTTGAAACCTGGAAGATTTCTGTCTTTTTCTGACCTGGACTTATATGCTATAACTTTTCGATTTGTTCAGTGAATCAAAAAAGAAACATAACTCCACAATAACTATTCTGTCTTCCTGATTTTAAGCATGATGCTTGCTTATGTGTGATGTTCTGTTTCAGACTAAGGTATTTATTTGAGTTTTGGCTTCCTAGCTATCATCTTCTGTAACAGCATGAGACAAATAAACAGCATATGGCTGCACCAAGTAGTGCCTTAGTATACAGCAGGTCCTATTAAAATGAAGTTGGTGTAAAGACTCTGCTGGTGGGTTTATGCTGTCTCTACGGCCACTCTCAAGCCTGCAATGAGGACAGAGGTGTTACCGAAGCAGAACCCATAAGGAAGTTGTATGCACACTAGGACAGATAAAGATTATGGACAAATAAGCTTTTCAAGTGCAAAATAATTGGGTTTGATAAGCAGAAAGCAAATCTTTACTTCATCCCAATATACACACAGAGCAGCTAGTGTGGAAGAAAAGTGTATTCAGTTTTAACAATCTGCTTATTGCTGGGTATGATTGAGCTGCTATTACATTACAACACATGTCAGAGGGCGAGTCTGGCCCTGCGGACACTGTGTCTCCACAGGGAAGGTGGAGAAGGGACTGCAGGGACTCTACTGTCAACATTGGCATAGGGCACCCTGGGTACAGAGCAGTTCAGGAGGAGCACATTCATGCAGCCAGGCAAGGATTCGCAAAACAGAGGGGAGAAAAGAGCCAGGGGTCAGAAGAGCTTAGGAGCCTGCTGAGGTCTGGTGGTTGGGGGGGGGTGTCTTCCTGAGTGCTGCTTACTTTTGTGTGTGAGACTGGGAAAGGACTTTCCTCCCACCCAAAGTGGATGTTGAACCCTTCCATAGACATGGTCTGGGTTTGCTTTTAAAGACAGAAATGCTTTCAGCTTAAAAAGCCTTATAGTCTTTCTTTAAATATGTGCCTGCCATTTGGAGGGTCCAGCCCTTCTTCAGTACAGACTGCTTGCTTTTTGGACGTTGTGCATTGGCCCAGCACTGAAATGCATTAGAGAGAATATGAATCAAGAGTAAACAGAAGAAAAAAGTGGATATAATCAAGTACATTCTGGACACAAAGCCAGCAGACTAAGGGGCTAAGTACATAGAGGAGATTCCTCAGAAAAAAGCCTTCAAGCTACATAGGAAAAACAACAGTTGTCTCTGTAGCCACAGACTTGTGTACAACTGGGATCTGAACAGAAAACAAGAGTTTGGGTCTTTGAGCAAAAAAACAAATGTGAGAGCATGCAGCACTCTGTCAACTGCATGAGCAACCCTGAGGGATATTTGAATAGGACAAACATTAATGTTTCCCCAAAACACATTGAAATTCTCTTAAGCCTGGTGTGTCAGTTACAGGATGTAATTCTGTGCCATCAATGCTCTCCCTGTAGCCACTGGCCTTGTGCCTTCACCTACCTGGATATGAGGCTCCCCTACCTTCAGTCCATCCTGGCCCACAATGGGGGCTTACCTAGTTCATCCGGGCCGTGTTTGGACACTACTTCCTTCCCTGGGAGGTTTGCCTCTTGGGCAAGTACAGGTTACATCTGGACTGGGGAGCAGCCATGGTGCTTGATTTGCACCTGGACCTCCTCTTACCCAGGTGGGTGGCCAGGTTGGAGCACAGCATAGCTCCCTTTGGGCTCTTGCTCCCCATGGAGATCAAGCTGTGGTGGGGGCTAATGCCTGGCCAAGTTTCACCCCAGCACAGAAGTAGGACATGGGCAGGATGTGAACCTCGGTGTGAGGAGCTGCTCCTGCATCCCGGGCAGGGACACAAGAGTGACTGAACAGCCCTCCCAAAGTAACAGAATTTTTTTCTCCAGCTCTTAAACCAAGGAGAGGATGAACCTCCCAAGGTCCACACAGACACCTCCTTTACAGAAAGGCAGCCTGGCTGCTGATGGCACCACGAGACTTCCCCTTTCTTTAGGTATCCCCTCAGTTCCCTGTGTCTCAGTCTGGATCTTGCTTCCACGCTTTCTTCCCTGTCTTGAGAGAGGATTTATTTTCAAGACTTTCATATTTACAGCTCTCGTAATCCTCCTCCTCCCCTCTTCATGTCCCAGAGTAATTTTATAGATTGGCTAGAGAAGAGGCAAAATCCTCAAAGCCAGGCACTGTCCTTTAATCACTTACAGGCGCAAGCTGCGAGGAGGAGAGGGTTGAGCTGTGCTCTCTGCCTGCGTTCCCACGCGCAAGTGCCCAGAGAGACCCCGGCAGCCTGGGCAACTCCCAGCCTCAGCAAGGATCAGAGGGGCTCCGAATGTGGCACGCATGGCCATCAGCATGAGCGGCTGTGCAAGGTCTGGCCCTCTGCAGGGGCCAGCGGCTGCAGTGCTACGTCTGCTCTGGGGAACAGTCTGATCATATTTTGTGGCTTTTGTGTTTTCCTTTTTCCTACTTCATGTGGTTGTGTGAGGCAGTGACAGCCAGAGCAGCCATCCCCACATCTCCACCCTGTGCCACCCCTCTGAGACAAACCTGCTGTGTTTCCCCAAGCCAGCACTGAGCCAGCGACAGAAACCCTGGGGACAAGGCAAGGGGGTCTCCCTGCCCACCAACAGAGGGTCTGGACCAACTCCTGTAGCTAACCTGCATCTCACAGTTGATTTTATCAGGCAGGGAAGGGGTACAAGAGGAAAAAAACCCTCTCAAGGTCTTCCTCCTTGTCCCCACCCTTCACCTGTGTATCACCATCTTCCCCATCCCTGCTGCAGATGTCACTGAGCACAAAGTGTGTGTCTCTGAGGCGCCATGATTATGGCCTCGGTGGGAAAGGGTGGAGGTTGTCTCAGCCATGCATGTCCATGAGTCTTAGGCAGCTGTACACAGGGCGAGGTCCTTCGCTTTGAGCTAGAACAGCCCAAGGGCTGCTCTGGTTTACACACCCCAGTGCTTATGAATTCATTAATGACAGCCCTGAGGAGCTGAAGCTACAGGTCAGGCTTGTACCATTAAATCCTTCCCTCCAGCCCTACTACATTGCCAGCAGCATGCAAAACTGGCATAAGAGCTCCTATGCCCGGTCTCTCGTCAAACCTTGGTGCTGGGGGAAGCTGCAAGTTTGCACAGAAAGAATCAACCTCATTGGGATGGGAAACCACCACAGTGCAGACATGTTTAGCTGAGCCCCATCCCCTGGGTTGCTGTCAGGGTCACTTGGGAAAACCATGATTCAGCTGGTCTAGTCTAGGTACCTGCTTTGGGGCAAGAAGAGTCATATGCAAGGAGTGGCTATTTCTCTCCTTCCTATTCTAGCTGCCCTGCAGATTTTCCTTTAAGGCTGATAGCAATTTGGTTAGTAGACAGCAATGCATTTAACAAGAGAATATCAACAGGCCTCCTTAGTTCATCTACAGACATGCACGCCGCTGATATACAGACATTTTGCAGGACTGTATTACAATGGTCAATTCACAGATTTAGACCAGCTCTGCTCTCCTTGGTATGAATTTCCCTTCATCTTAATGAATCAAATATGTCCTATAACTCATAATTATTTTTCATTATATGAATACCACACAAACCTTTAATTCCCTAATCAATTCAGTTTACAAATGGAAAGTATGCAGGCCACAACTTTTTACAGTGTTCTACAGAAAGCTGCTTTCAAGCACAACCATTACAGAATGATGGTCTTAAAAAAAAAAAAAAAAAAAAAAAGGCACAAAACCAATATAACAGAGTGTATTTGCTTGGGAGCACAGAGTACACAGATGTGTGTGTTGCAACACAGCCATCCTGAATTGCAAGGATTTCGTGCTTTTTAAATGGCATCCATGACATCTGGGAAATATTTCTGGAAGAATAAATAGGCACACAATGTCCTGAAAGGTAAATGGCTCCTTGTTTCCCCAAAAGCTTTCCAAATCAGTCAGTACAAGCTGCTGAGTTCCTTTGGAGTGAACAAAGTGCAAAATGCTGCCATTTTTATGCTGTTTTGTAGGTACCGTCTACCCTCTCCATAGAAGTACCAACAGTGGGAGATGGTGGCCTTATTTATATCAGATTTACTGAGGTAAACAAGGGCTAAGAGGACAGTAGCTGCCCCCAGTAGAAATACTTCATGCAACATGTGCGCTATGAGTCATACAGCTCACATTTAGGTTATATTTGCCTTTCTATAAATATAAATATACATATACATATATATAAATATACATATACATATACATATACATACTCAGATGTCAATCTCTGGTTATGGCCCAATTCACTTCTACCTCTTACTCAAGCAGTTACAATGGAATATCTACTTCTTAAATTGAGAAAATGTGTTTTTTCCACCCTCATATCTGTTAAAAGTAGAGGTTTTAATTTAAAAGTCTGAAGTCAAATTTTAACCTAAAAAGGCCACTTCTGCTCCAGAACTTTAAGTGATTTTAACTCCAGAAAAGAAACACATGGTGGTTTCCCCCATTATGGCAATGAAATGGAATTACAAACATGATCACAAATACCCTGAGCAAACGTTGTTGCAATGCAAAAATGTAAAGACCTGATCAGGTCTCTTGAAGGGAAATATTTACCTCAAATGTGCGCAGAACTTTAGCCAATGCCCCAACTTCTTCTTTCAGAGAGAAAATCAAAGAAATCACACCATTTTTATTTGAGGACTCTTCAATGTACATAGATTCCTGAAAGAAAAGAAAACAAACAAACAAAAAAAGTACATTGACCCTAGGAGTCAGTTTTGCGTTGCTCCATTTCCCTTTTTGCATGGCATCAGCAATGTAAAGAGGGTATAAAGTTGTTTTAAGTGGGAATCAAGGCCACTGTTGCTGCCAGTAGAGCAGCTCTGGGGCTGCTCTGATTTATGATGGTACGGACAAAAATCCCGTCTCTCAAACTAGGGCTCATGTGGGAGCCAGGTAGTCAAAAAGGACATGAAAATACCAAACATCACCTCTGTCTTGCTTCACCTCTCAAGTGTATCAAGCTCAGGGATGACTGGAAACATTACTGCACTTTGGTTTCAGCTACAGTGCAAAGACCTTCCTTCAGGCTTTCTTTTCTTTAACACTCATGATTAAGCACAGCAATATAGGTGAGCTCTGTGCAGAGATGCAGGCCATGATCTATGTTTCCCTTCAGTTCTGCTTCCACCTTCCAGGTAGCTTCAGGAGAGGAGGTATTCACAAGTGGGATATGGAAGTTGTTTTAAAAACAAAATAACAACAAGAAGCAAAAAAAGGAGGAAAAATGTTGGAGCAAACATTTAGATCTTCCCTAAATCCCACAGTGAGTAAAGACTCAGGGCAAGATGTGTTTTCATTTATGTTTGTTCCCTTTCTCTTACTGATTTTCTGCTCTGCAAATTCCAAAAGGCAATTTCCAGTATTCCCAAGCAAGGAGAATGTTTATTTCAATTATTTTCATGGTTCTCATTACCAGAATGTCTTAGTATGTCTCAGTACATGTGTTTCTCTCCACAAAACCCCTTTTAAGTAGAGAAGAGCTATTTCACCACTTCAGAAAAAGGAAACTGAGTCCTGGAGTGGGGCCAGATTTTCAAAATTATCTGGGTAGCTGACATGGCAGGTAAGTGACTGCTGAGATTTCCAGAATAGCTTAATTTTTCTGATGTCAGAGTAAATTTGATGCACAACCATCACAAACTTTTGGAAGTCACATTAATGCCTTATTTGCTGGGGTTTTTTTAAGATCTACTGGCCTTGGGCAAATTGCCCCTGGTTGGTATTTCAAAGATCACACCAGACATCTGCAACACAGACGGACACTGAGATAACAAGTCCTGGGCCAAAACTTGGCTCAAGGTATTCATTCAATTTTTCTTTATGAAGGTCTGTATTTTCAGTCAGAGACTGTCCTCATTATAGCTGTTGCTTAATTTAACATATAAATCAGAGTATAAAGAGTCTCAGTTCCCAAATATTGTCCTTAGAAAAGACAGTCTTCGTAGCAGACAAATTAGTAATCAAATCCAGCTGCACTGAAGCCATAAAGCTCTTGGTGGAACTGCATTTTCTAAGGCAGTGTTACAAGGAACCACCTTCTTTTCTAAAGTAAATAATTGTGATTCTTCAGGCTGTCTCTGAGGCTGCTGCTAACCTGAGAATTCATTGCCAGAAACTGGCAACAGATTTTTCTGTCTGGCTTTATTTCCAGAGCTTGCAAAAGTTATCCAGATGTTTTCCACCTTCTCGGGGAACCTCTAGTGAGAACTGTAGTAGAAATACTGGTTTTATGCACCAGAGGGAAGATTGTCACCTGTTCATCCGTGACACTTCCAGCAGCATCTCTGTGTCTCCTGGGTCCTCACCTAGCCAGGGAGCTGGCCCAGCTCTTACATGGTGGGAACCAAGAGGAAAAACAGTCAGGAGTGATGTGGCAGCTTGCTAATGAAACCCATTTACATCTGAAGCAACCACAAGGGAAAACAACGCCAGGAGTCTGTCAAAAGGCAAGCCAAACATCAGTAGTCTGGAAATTTGATGATAGTTAGTGTAACGAAAACCATCGTCTGGTTTGCCCTTCTGTTCTGTCCATGCATTGCTTTGCCCTTCTGTTTTCTCCCACCACAACCAAAACTGATCTTAAGGATAGAACTGTGCTACACCAGTGTCTACCCAATGGACCAAGGATTTGGTTTTCATGGTGTGCACTGGAACTGTTTTAAAAGCCATGCAGTTACGTGTTTAAAATACTCTTGCCAAGGCATGCCGGGAGGACCAACTTCTATGGCAGGTTGACTTGTATTTGTGTGACAAAGGATGAATTTGTGGTTTGGACAGCTGCAGGGGATATAATGCAAGGTTCAATTCCTGCAAGGTAATTCTGATGTTAATTGATCTCTTTATATGATGAGATTACCCCAAAAATACCTTAAAAACCTTCTTTCCAACCCAGATAGATTCTCATTGGTCACTAGCCTTGATGTGTTGTGATCAGCCACTTTCAATCTGTCCTCACTCATTTTCCCACTCTTGTAAATTGATTTATGTTGGTGCTTAAAAGTAGGACACATTGCAGTAGGAGTAGGCACTAATCCTGCAAACAGCGTGATACTTGCTTAACTTCTTGCACATCTGCATATGCACTCAGTTCACTGGAAGATCTTTGTACAAACGTTAGTTTATGCCTGAGTCTGCAGGGATGACAGCTTTCATTGCAAGGGGAAAGAAGAGTAAAATGATTGTTTTCCTGCTACCCAGTTCTTATCAATATATATGGAGGCAATATACATCAATATACACTGGAGGCAACATACATCAACATATACACTGGAGGTAATATACATCAACATACACACAGGCACATTTATTGCTGAGCTTTTTGTAGTACCTATGCATAGTTGTAACTTTTGATCACAGTTTATCCATTCTCAATTCTAATTTTAATTTTGTGGTTTTCAACCTGTTATATAGAGAGGAATTGCAACTTTGGGGTAGTTCTACTGTTCTGTTACTGCTGTGATTATGATTAAGAGTTGAACAAATTACTTCATCGTCATTGAAATATTGCCTATATGGCATGTATATGTGATCTATAAATGTAATGTGGGGTAAATTAAGCTCTAATTTTCTTCCAGCTCCTTTTTTTTTTTTTCAAGAAGTAAAATTAGAACCAGTTGACAAAATGAACATCCATTCCTGGACCTACTACAATCTCAAAGATAGGTGACATGTAGATGCAAGGAGGGGTTTACCTGAGTGCAATGCAAACCTGCATTTTTAGTTAACCACTTCGCCCAGAGATTGATATTGCCTTCCTGACACGTGTGGCAGTAGTAGAGATCCATAACACAGACCTAACAGCCTTCTAATCCATTTCCGAGCAGGTTAGATAAAGCCCTTCAGAGTGAATTCCAACACTGTTAAAGCCGGGGGAAGTTTGGCCTGCAGTTTCAGTGAGAGAAAAATTTCACCTCTGTGTCGCAAATTCCAGATTTACTAGATAAACAAAATAGTAGGGGAAAACACAGAAAAAAAATATTTCAAAGGAAATAAAATTCCTAAAGTTACTTCTGAAGATAGAACTAGTTTCCAAGTCAGATTTCTTAAGGCATTTAGATGCTTAGATCCCACAGATCTCATTGGGACCAAGCAATTACACAACTTGGAAAAGTAGCAAGGTGAGACCCTGGAGAATTATTGTGGGAGTTCAGCCTCACACACAAAGCAGTAGGAAACCGGGCTTCCTTGGCCTCTCTGCTCTTAAAACGGCTTGTAGAAACTGGAGCCTTTTTTTTTTTTCCCATGTCTTCTACAGCTTGTCTCTGGCTTCAGCAGCATTGCATAGGAGACACACATGCAGAATTTTTAATAATGCTTAATATTTTAATGCTTAATAATTAAGCATGCTGGCCTCAAGTTATGTTGCTTGCCCCTGCAGTAACTATAGTGCCTGTAATCGAAAGGCATGGGCTTCAGGACTTCCCTGTATTTTTGAAAGCAAAGGGTTCAAAGTAAGTCAGTAAATGTTAAAAAAAAGGGATGTCAGAGTCCCAAAATTTAACAAATAGCTCCACCAGAAGAGCATGTAACTTCAGCTGCTTTCCTTTAACAGAAGCAGACAACTTTCTTTTCATCACACAGGTTTAAGACCTCTAATAAGCTGCTGGTCTTTTCTGCTGCTTCTTCTGTTTGCCATATATGCAAGGATACCGTTGCAATGTTCATTTTCATTCTCATTGCACTTTCATGAGCCCAATTAACAACAGATAAGTGCGCTGGCTGCCAAAAGGGAGAACGGTGGCAACCAGGCACCGCAAAGCATCAAGACAGGCACATTGTTTCCCCCCATCTTGGGTCACGCCGCCTCTCAGAGAGCGGGGGACAAGATTTGCAAGCATGGGGGGGTGGGAGGAAGGCAGCCACAGCCCCCCCCCCGCAAAGAGCGGGCACACAGACCCCATCGCTTACCTGGAAAGGGTCACCATTCATTTTGCAGTGCTGTGCGTCCATGTTGCAGGGGCAGCGATGCCCACGCAGGGAGGCCCTTTCACCACTGCAGGTGAAGCCTTCTGACCTTACTACAGTGGCCAGAGCTCTGTGCAAAGGTATTTAAAGTGGAGCAAGTGAAGCAAAGCCATCCCCTTCCCCAGCTCCCTCCCCCGGACACCGTGCCAAAGGGGCGTTGTCCCTACACGCCCCCCACCCCCACCCCTGGCACATGGACAAGCCACTCCACGCCGGCTGGCCCCTGCGAGTCCCACCCCGGCACGTAGCGGCTCTCCAGCATATTGTTTCTATCTGTACCCAATGTGGACAAGCGGCATGCTTTGAATTAACAGCCTGCCTCCTCCTGATCAACATCAGCCGCTGTTTTCATTTTTGCATGTCAATGCATCATCTTCGGTTCAGCCTCCTCCAGTCCATTCCCACCGCTGCGTGCGTGTTCAGCCTCAGGTGGGTTTCCCATCGGGGCTCACTCCACGTGATCAGAGATCAGATGTTCTCCAGGATCCGCTCTTTGGATGCCAGACACAAGCCAGGGAGGGCTGTGACACAGCACAGCAGCTGAGGGATTTGTCCTTTAGTAGAACCTTTTGGGCTGCATCCAAGAGGTCAGAGAGCAGGAGACATCGCTCCACACACCAGACATTGGAGAGAGAGAAACCCGGTGTAAAGGACATATGAGACAGGAGTTAGCTGCATGAACCTCACACTAGGATATGAGTTTGGACCTGGAGAAAGGGAAGAAGGTAAAGGAAGAAAAGGAACAGAGAAGAGTAGGTCAGAGCTAGAGGGCAGGTAGATGCAGAAGAACTGTAGAAGATGTGTGCTTGTATATAGTATCAGCCGTGGAGAGCTACAAGCGGAATGGGGTGGCGGGGCATGAATTATTTCAGAAAAGGTTCCTAAAGGCTTGATATAAAAAAGCCCAGATTTGGTTTAGAAAGAGTCACCAAAGGCATTGAGGGAATAATGGAAAGCTGTAGCCCAATACTGGAGGGCAGGTGAAAAAAAAAAGAACTGGTCAAGTATCTATCTTGCTATTTGAAAAGATGAAGTCTGTACTGAGACAAGCTATGTCAAGGCAGATAATCTTGCTATATTTTTGTGATGAAGCTAAATTCTGTAGAATAAAGAAATCATCTCTTTACAGTTATTTTAGCCTTGAGAGAAGCTCTACTGCATGCACCAGTGCAAACTCAGATTGGTGAGTAGTAACAAAGACTTACCGTGAATTATTGGTATTTACAAAATCCAATAGCTGCTAAATCTGATCAGCCTTATAGTAGGGAAACTGAGTGGAGCCACTTTCAGGGATCTCAGTCCGAACACATGTTGAACCCCATGACCATGGAATTAGAATCCAGCCCACTGAAATTATTGATTGTATAATGTGCATCTGAAGTAACTCAGCACTTTGGGTGTGAATACATACCTTTTTCAGAAGAGCTGCTTGTTTGTGCATACTGCAGCTGCATGCAGGGGTAGAAAGTTACTTTCTGAAGTGACCAGCAAGCCTGTGGTATGGGCTGGCAGGTCAAGGTAGGCAGCAATATACAGATAACACACTGGGCCCTGCTGACACCATGGCAGCAGGTTGGGGCAAGGAGAGATGGGGCAGTAGGAGAAAGGGAGGTTAGCCTTGGTAATTACCAGCAGTATAAAAACTACCATTTTTTTAACTGCTCAGCCAATAAGTTCACTATGGGAGGCAGTATTTTGTGTCCTGTGTTTGTGCAGCAACCAGCAGAGTCCTATATGGATAGGGGCACTGAAGGCCACCTTGCAAAAAAAAAAAAAGCAGTGAGATGAGGATTGTGACAACACTGATTACAGTAGTCCTTGTGCAGGGCAGGACAGCCTCCAGCAACTGGTCTTGTTTACTTTCCCCACACACCATTCCTCACTACCTGATATATTTTTCAACTAGGTTTTTAAAAACTTAAATGCATATCCTAAGGCTGGCCTAAATAACTGCGGCATCCAAAGTCATAAACTCTTTTTTTTCTGTCCTTCGTTTGTGCCTTCCTTTTCCTTTCTTTTTTCCTTCTCTTTTCACTAGCCTTTGATCAATCTTTTTTCCTTCTCTGTGGCTTTTACATGCATTTAGCCTTTTTTTCCTTTCTCCCATCCCTTTTCTTATGTATTACACCCTCTGTTCACTCTACCTTGACAGTAATGGCAAGGCAAAGTGAAATATTGGGTATGCAAAATACTGCTCATGCCAAATCCTCGTAATTATCTATTTTGACTCCTCCTACCCCTGCTTTTTCTATTGATATTTCAAGCTTATCTCTTACTCTTATTGCTACATAATCATAATAATATCACCAGTGTACTGCCACCGGTTCACTGTTTAATCAGCCTGGACTGTCAAAGGTTGTCTGGTAGCAAAAGGCACTGGCTGGAGGGAAGCAAAACTCCTTCTTGCCAGGAGGAATTCCCAAATTCTCTTGTTCTGGAGCAAAGGGGTGTGTGTGTGTGTCTGTGTGTGTCCAGTGCCGTTACAGTATGAACACACAATTGCATCAGTACTGGTTACCTTGGACCGTTTCAGAGTCCAAATTGCCTGAGCTTCCCTGTCCTCTTTGAAGTACTATTTCAGTGCACGGGTTCATCCCCTTGCAGTGATACTCACTTGGGTTTCAAGTTGCCTTATGTGTCCGGTTCCCCATACTCTGGGTGAGCACTTGAGCTTTGGGTCCACTAGACCTGCTCTGGGCTCTTGCTGCAGCACTGTGCAACCCCCGTCCTTTCAACCATAGGCAGGTATGCACTGATGTCCCACAGTGCCTCCACCTAAAAACACCTTTTCACCCTCAGAAACACATACCTTGAGGCACGCACACACACACCCGCACCACAAACATCCATTCCTGGCTGTGCTGCTCAGCCACCACTAAGAGGGCTCTTTGCACTGAAAGTTGGCTGGTTCTCCTGGCTGGCATGATGCAAGGTCAAAGGGCCACGGACTTTGGCTGCTTTTCAGACTGCTCTTTCCCGCCTCTGCCTTTAGCCAGTATTTGCAGAGCAGCGGCTTCCTCATAGCTGTGTGTTTTCTGGTTTGGGCAGGGATGCCCTTCCTGTGCAAGGACACTGGGACTATCCTTGGTCTGCAGCTCCCTGCCTGCCCTGCTGCTTCAGGATGTCCCGGTAGATTTGAGGGAGCAGTGAGCAATGGAGAGAGGCTTTTCTAGTAAAACCAGAAGCTCCTGAAAAATTTCCAAACGAGGATTCAGTGAGTATCTCAGGGGGGTTGTGTGTGTGTATGGCGGGGGGGACTCCCCCTTACCGATATTGTGTACGCATTTACCAGAGGTCTCCGGGTGCTGCAGCTCTCCATTATGTGCCAGCCAGGCTGCATTTCCTCACACCCCGGTCTACACCGTGGTTGCAAAACCGCCCAGCCACATCCCCCCCTCCTTGCAGAGCCGGGATCCCCGACATCTCCTGCAGCCCGCTGCTAAATGCTTTTTTGGCCGCATCCCATCCCCTCCCCAAACGAGTTCCCCCCGTCCTCTTCCCTCCGGAGCGCGGGGTGGCCGGGAGGTGGCACTGTGTCCTCACGGCAGCGGCCGCCGAGGCCGGCAGCGGGGGCGGGGGACACCCGGCGGTCCCCGCCGCCTGCCCCCGGGGGGGGACGGGGAGGGGGTCTGCCTCCCAGGCTGCGGCAGGCATCACCCAAACCCCCTCCCACCCCTCCTGCCAGGGGACTGCCCCCGCGGAGGCGCCGGGAAAAGCACCCCCCAGCCTCCAAAATTTAGCTCTCCAAAAAGTGGCGATGGGGGGAGGCGGGGGGGCAGCCCGGTGTGATTTATCCCCCGGGGCTGTGATGGACGCGGGACGCGTGGCCGCACAATGGGGCCACCCGGCGGGGCCGGCGGGCGAAAGGCCCCGCTCCGCGGCCGCGGAGGGCCGGGGTCGCCGCGCACCCCGGCGCCGGCGGGCGGCAGCGCCCGGCGGGACCCGCGGGAGCGGCGGAGGGGCGGGCGGGCCGGGGCCGGGGCCGGGGCCGGGGCCGGGGCCGGGGCTGGGGCCGGGGGGGAGCGACTGCCGCGGCTGCTGCTTCTTTTTTTTTCTTTTTTTTCTTGCAGCCCTATATGCAAACTGTCACTTCAGGTTAGCACAAGACCTGATGTAGCTCATTAGCATGAGCTGTATCTAATATGCTTAAAACCTCTAATTATTTATTATGCCCTAATTGGCAGCCCAAGAAATGTCTGCAAAGTGATGAGTGTTCATCCCAAGACGCCTTTCGAGAAGAATTCAGCAGTGTCCCTGGTCAAACGTCATTTTTAATTCTTCATTGGGGCACAGGCTTTATTCCTCTTGTAGACGATACAACGCTAAGACAACTCGTACAACTTGCTATCCCGAGAACTAGCCTCCCTCCACCCTGGGCAGGATGGGCAACACTTACTCACGAACACGGTTTAATGCTCAAAGTCCTTCTTTCTCTAAAGGGATGCTTAGGAAGAGACGTTAAAGTTTATCAAGTATGCAAAAGTGTAGGCAGATGAAAATTACGTACCCGAAGGAACAGCCGTCAGGGAAAAATCACTTTCCTCCCTTCTGAAAGTAGCAAAGTTTTGAAAATTATGTTCACATAGAAACTGTTTCAAAATAAGTTTACCTCTCTGGGGTCGCCCCCCTCCCTCCTAATTGCCTTTTTTTTTTTCCCTTCCAAGTCTGTATTATGTTTCTTCGGGTTGCGCCAACTATTTATTTATCTTTATTCTTTCTCTCTTTCTTTTCATTCATTATTCTCTCTCCCTCTCTTCCCCCCCCCCCCCTTCCTTGTGTGTGTGGCTTCTCGGTCTGATCTGTAGCTTGTTACCACCCACTGCACGCTCTCTCCTGCAGCCGAGGTGTTTCTATACAAACTTCAGCGTCCAGTTGTCATATTAATTATTACACTGAGTAATGACTGAAATAGTCAAAATAAGGGGAGACTCAAGAGAGCTTTTTCTTGCTGCTCAAAGATTCAGCAAAGAAGCCTTGCAACAAAGCACTAATTGGTCCCCAGAAATACTCTGACAAGGCATGGAAGATAGGTTTCATAAAGCCCAGCAATTGTGAAGGGGGAAAAGATCCTTGAATAGACCCCACGCTTCTTTTCTAAACTCTCTTGCTGAGCAAAAAATGGACTGCTTCTTGAATACTGGACTGATCTTGAATGCTATACCCAGCAGAGAAAAAAATGCACCATTTATTGTAAGTTTTTTTTCCAGCTATTCATGTGTTCTATGTGGAGAATAAGCTGGTTTTGTTTACCATGAAAGACCTTTTACTTTATTTTCACTCTTGGGGGGGGAAGCTGGAAAGGGGAGGGGGAGGGCGAGGGGAGGGAGAGAAACACATGTGCCCAAATCCAGACGAGCTGCCTACTGTAACAAAATGGAGTGTAACAAATCCTACAGAAGTCCCGAATGTATCGATTCTTTGAAGATCTATATAGATTAACGACTTTCGTTCTGCTTTTCCAAGACGGCATTTAATCATAACGTAAATGGCCTTTAAAAAAGAAAAGGGGTGGAAAAAAAAAAAAGGCATACCAAAGTTTAAAAAAAAAAAAAGGCAAGGACTTCAAAAGACCTCGTGAGTGTGGCTACAATTTAGGCACACAAAAAAGCCACTATAAAATAATGACAGTTCAAGATTAAAAAAAAAAAAAGAAAGAAAAAGAAAAAGAAAAAAAGAAGAAGATAAAAAAGCCCAATGAAAAGGGCAAGGGCTATTTATCATTATGTTAGAATTAAGAATTTCAAAGTGCAGGTGCAAGACTGCATACGAGTGGGTGGAGGCAGGGGACCTTGAAACAATATTTATTATCTATAAATCTGGCAGTCCCAGACCCCTTACTCTGCACAGTGAGCAGTCAGGGGAGCTGGCAAGCTTGGCATTACCTTGGACAACGCGAGGGGTGAGTTTGTTCCCCGGCAGCAGTGGATGGCAAGGGCCATGCTGGGGGACAGGAGGAAAAGGCTCTGCCCTCACCCCCCCGGGCCCCAGAGCCAGGGGAGTCAAGAGGGGACAGAGCCATGGAGGCAAAATTACATGCGAGTTACACTCGGTGACCTCTGGGACTCGCGCCTTTTGCCTTTTTAAGAGCCTTCTGAGACTCGAGAAGGAGCTACCCAGAAACTCCGGTCTCATTCTGCCATTTCAGTGAAAAAGGGCAGCAATTCCCCTGCATGGTGTTTCCAGGCCGGTTCTGGTAGTGGGCTGCTCTGTTTAAATAGGTACATAGTTTACAGGGCTGCAATTATTTTGATATTTCTGTTGCTGCTTCCCAAAGCACTGGGATGCAAATCGCAGGGCTGGTTCATTACTGTTCTCTCACTCCTGTGATGTCACAATGCGGAACTGATGATGCAACAACTATTTCCAGTGCTGAGAATTCTGATGTCAGACAAGGGATGTTCAACAAACCATCCAGAAGACTTGGAACTGAAGAGGGAGAGCTCCCTACACAGAAAATAAAAATGAATGTTTTATCCTGCTTAGGTCTGGCTGTCCTGCCCAAGAGAGATTAAAATCATTTAGTATGTTTCACATGCAATGAGACAGTAGGCTAAAAATCAGAAACTCAGTCACCAGTGAAGAGGGCCCTGAAATAAATACGACAGAGGTTAGACCAGACAGAACTACTTGACCTTTTTCATCACACGTGCATTAAAATCTGCCACGTTAAAAATTACTAAAAAGACTAGTTGGCAGGTGCACATTAAGGTTCTGCCATACGACGTTGCTGCTTATCACTGTTTAAACTCACATGCCCAGCCAGGGTCGGGGATCCAGTGGCAGATGAGAAGAAGCAATCTCTACAGCTCCAGGCTGCCATAATTGAGGCCAGTAGCAGAGCAGGGTTTATTTTTGCACTCATTTCCACTGAAACCTGAACAGGGACTCTGCAGGTCCCCTCCTTCCATGCTTTAGGGCTGGTGTGAGCACCAGGGATGAAAGCCACTTGCCAGGGACTTCTAGAGCCATAATCTCACCCATGGCAAGACTGTCATACCATGGCTCTGCTTTTTTTAGGAGGTTAGAGAGCACACACCTCTGAGTTTTCAGTGGAGAGGTGCAGAGAGAGGTAGGGACGAGACAGAGCTGAAGGCAGAAAATGTGATAAAGTTTGCACAGATATGCGGATATGTGAAAGGCAGAAGGGCAGGGACAGAAGACCATGCCGGGGTCCTCAGTGCCAAGAGCAGTGCCACCAGCATGCCCCGGTGCTGAGCCTGGCCACTTCTCCCAGGCTGCCCACACCCCCACAGCCTGGCGTGACCACCAAGGGTCGGTGTGACCACCAAGTCACTCAGCACCTCAGCCCTGCTTTTCCACATTTGGCCCCGAGCCACAAGCGAGACTTCACCTGGCAGCAGGAGTAGCAGGGGCAGCACCCCTGCATAGGCCAGGTCCACCATGACTCCTCACTTGCAACCAAATGCCTTCACCTGCTTGGAAAGGTGGTGACCTGCTCCCACTTTGCAGGGTGCCACGGGAGGCAGCAGGGGCTCGGAGAGTTCCCCGGGACCAGCAAGCGGACAGCATGACCTGGGAAATGGGCTCTGGCAGCAAAGGGAGGGCCGACTCCACTTCTGCTCGCTCTGCTTAGCACACCCAGACTTTACGCTGCCCTCTGAGACAAACCTCCTCCCCCCCGTGCCGGTGGCAGTACTGTGGCACTCAGACCCTCCGGGTGCCGTCCACTTTGGATGCACCCAAGGGGTTTTAATTCTTTTTCTCCAGACAGGCTCGCCCCTTGGCACTCAGCATTTCAAAGGGGTATCTCAGGGTGACTTCTCCCGAGGCTATGCAGCACTGAGCAGCACTGAGCACGGCTCTGAGCAGCACTCCTCGTAACACCCGCGCCGGTTCACCCGCCGTTGTCGCAAGCTAATAGAGCCATCACGCCGCCCGCGGAGCGTGTGCGATGCCGAGCGCAGGCGGCTCCGGCCGCTCTGAGGGGAGCAGCCCCCGGGACGCTCACGGAACTCAGGCTCGCAGCACCTGGTGAGAGCAGGAAGCGGTGCCGGGCATCCCCGTGCTTCCCAGGGACAAGGACAAAACCGCCCTTTCGCCGTCCCGCACACGGAGAAGTTTCCCTTCCCGGCTGCCTGCGCACATGCACACGCCGCGTCCCGGCGCTGGCAAGGGCGCTTCTCCCGCGGGCATGCACCCACGCCACGGGACGCCTCCGTGCCAGCACTTGCCGCACCGCGGCTTTCCCCCCCAAACCCCGGCACCTGCCGGAGAGCCGCGGTGCGGCAAGGTCGCCCCCAGCCCGCGAGCGCGCCAGCGGCAGCCGGAGCAGAGGCTGCCCCGCACCTCCCGGGGCTGCTCGCACCTGCCGGCACCCCGGCTCCCCCGGGAGACACCCCCTCCCTCGCCCTCTTCCCGCCGCAGCGGCGCCCCGGCGCGCACCCCACCTCCGCGGGGAGCGGGAGGACGCGGCAGCAAACGGCGCTCGGGGACCCCCTCCCCGGGCAGGGCTCCCCCCTTTCCCTTTCGCCTGCACCCCCCTCCCGGAGCCGCGACTCCCCCCCGCCCCCGCCCCGAGCCTCCTCCCCGCGGCGGCCCACGCGCGCCGCCTCCCGCCCCGTCGGGCCGCGCCCGCCGCCGCCGCCCCGCGCGGCGCCCCGGCGCGGGTGTTTGCTCAGGGCCGGGAGCGCGGCACGCGCCGGGCGCACGCACTTGCAACAACAAACCCGCGAGGGGTGGGGGCGGCGGGGCGGGGGCGGGGGAGCGGGCACCGGGGGGCGGGGGAGGGGGGCGGGGGGAGGCGGGGCCGCGCGGCGGCCAGCGCGTGTGCGCCGGGGGCTGCGTGGGGGGGTGGGGGGTGCGTGTGTGTGTGTGTGTGTGCCCGTGCCCCCCCCCCCCCCCCCCGCGCCGAAAAGGCGGCGGCGCTCCGCGACCCGCGGCCGCTTGCGGCAAAGCCGGGGAGCGTGGAAGGCGCAAGGTGCAGAGTGTGCGTGTGCGTGTGTGTGTGTGAGCGCGGGGGGGCGGCGGGGGGAGTGCGTGCGTGTGTGTGTGTCTGTGTGCAGGGGGGGCGAGCCCCGTCCGCCCCTTATAAGAGACACAATCCCCAGCCACTTTTTTGCAAAAGGGGCTTTGCAAAGCAGCCCGCGCACACGCGAGCGCCACGAGCCTCCCCGCGGCCGCCGCACGGAGGGCGAGAGGGAGGGGGGCGGGCAGAGCCGCCCGCCGTCCCCGGCCGCCCGCCCGGCTCCGCCGCCCGCCGCCTTTGGTCGCCGCTGCCCCTTCCCCCTGCCCTCCGTCGCCCGCCGCGTTTTTGCCAGCGAACGCCGCACGGTTTTTTTTCCTCTCTCTAGATTTTTTCTGGTGGTGGGGGGACGGGGACCGGCCGCCGCTCGGGCGCCGCCGCCTCGCAGGACGCCCCCGCGCCCATGGCCAGCGGCAGCCCCGCCAGGATGGCCAGCGGCGCCGGGCAGCCGCCCTTCCTGCAGCCGGCGTGCTTCTTCGCCGCGGCGGTGGCCGCCGCCGCCGCCCCGCCGGGGCCGCCGCCGGGGGCGCCGCCGCCGCAGCTGAGCCCGGCGGGCGGGCAGCCCTCGCCGGGCGGCAAGCCCTCGGCGCCGCGGGCCGCCAAGCGGCAGCGCTCGGCCTCGCCGGAGCTGATGCGCTGCAAGCGGCGGCTCAACTTCAGCGGCTTCGGGTACAGCCTGCCGCAGCAGCAGCCGGCGGCCGTGGCGCGGCGCAACGAGCGGGAGCGCAACCGGGTGAAGCTGGTGAACCTGGGCTTCGCCACCCTGCGGGAGCACGTCCCCAACGGCGCCGCCAACAAGAAGATGAGCAAAGTGGAGACGCTCCGCTCCGCCGTCGAGTACATCCGCGCCCTGCAGCAGCTGCTCGACGAGCACGACGCCGTCAGCGCCGCCTTCCAGGCCGGCGTCCTCTCGCCCACCATCTCGCCCAGCTACTCCCACGACATGAACTCCATGGCGGGCTCCCCCGTCTCCTCCTACTCCTCCGACGAGGGCTCCTACGACCCGCTCAGCCCCGAGGAGCAGGAGCTGCTCGACTTCACCAGCTGGTTCTGAACGCCGGCGGCCCCCGCGGCAGGTGGGTACGCGCCCGCGGAGGGCCGGGGCGCCGCGGGGCGGGGGAGGCCGGGGGGGACGCGGGGCGGCGGGGGTGCAGCCGCCGGGGGAGCCCCGCAGGCGGGCGCCGCGCGTCCCCCGGTACTTACGAGCGGCTGCGGCAGCCCGGCGCTGCGCTGGTCCCGGCGCGGCTCTGATCTCCTCTCTCTTTTATTGTTACAGGACAGTTGCAAAGGGGGAAAAAAACAAAATCGTATCTCGCACAGACAGACAGACAGACAGACAGAAATCCACCCAGAAAAAGAACCTGTTGCATTTCCCTCTCCCCCGCCGTCGGAGGGCGGTGCGGGCACGTCTCTCGGCGGGCGGGCACAGCGCTGCGCGCCGCGGGGGCGGTCGGGGCGGCCGCCCCCGGCCCCGGAGCCCGGCCGGCCTTTGCACTCCGTCGCGCCGCCGCGGACCGCGCCCCGGCGGAGTGGGTGTCCCGCGGGGGAGCCGCGGCGGCCCCGGCCGGGCCGCCCCCGCCCCCGCCCCGGGCCGCGGGGACGGGCGCTGCGCTCCTCGGCCTGCGGAGGAGCTCTTCCTCCTCGCCAGCAGAACGGCAGCCCGCCGCCGCCGCGGCCCTTCAGAGACTGGCGTTCATCACGCTGTGGACAAAGTTAGTTCCCCGATGCTTGTGGAGATGTTGAAATTAAGCTATGCTGTACTCAAAGAAGCCCCCGGAGCCCCGTCTCCCCCCCTCGCCGCGCCTCTCCCTCCCCTCGCTCCGAGCTTTTCCTCGCGTTTCCATCATAGAATGCTTCCAATCTTTTTTGTGAATTTTTTTATTATAAGAAAATCTATTTGTATCTATCCTAACCAGTTTGGGGATATATTAAGCTATTTTTGTACATAAGAGAGAGAGAGATTTATAGAGGTTTTGTACAAATGGTTTAAAATGTGTATATCTTGATACTTTTTTTAATATGTAATGCTTATTACCTCTTCATGTTTAGACTTGTAGTCGACGTTACCTTACAACTGCCATTTTTGTATGTGGTTTTGTAAAGGACTTGAATTTCCTCCAGATGTACTTTAGCACCAACGTGTCTTACTTTATAGAAACTTTGTTAATGTATTAATAATGTTATTAAACAATGTTCAGAGTGAACAAAGTTTATGCAGCTATTGTCCAAACGCAAGATGGTAGCCATTTGTTTTTATATGCTGCCTTTTGAAAAAAAACAAAAACAAAAACAAACAAACACAAACAAGCAAACCCCCCCATGCCACTGCCTTTTCTTACTGTTTTATTACAAACTTACAAAGGTCCTGTATAACCCTGTTTTATACAAACTAGTTTCGTAATAAAACTTTTTTTAATTAAAATGATCGGCTGCCGACTGCATGCGATTTTTTTTTCCTTTCTGCCATTGACGATGAATGTAAGGACCAAATGTCAAATGATGTTATGCCGGAGCTAAGTTGCATATGAAGTGTTTGTATCTGATGGATGTAACATATATATCTTTATCTATCTCTATATAAATATGCAAAGATCTAGCGCTATCACCATTGTTTTCTTGCCCTTCTGTGTTGCAAATGTGTATCCAAATCAAAAGGCCAGGGGATTGATTAATGATTGCATTGTCCTTCCTGAAATCACTGCACATTAAAGAATTCCCCCAAAAGCCCAAGTCCTAAAAAAAGAGGGCGCTCCATCCCGCCTTTCGGCGGTGTGACCCCGTCCTCCGCGGCTCTGACCCGAGGGGGCAGAAAAACACGGGGGAAGGCACGGCCGCCGCCACGGAAAACACGGGCTGCTGTGTTGCCTCTGCAAAGGTAGTGGCTGGATAAATAAAACCGTCGGGGGAAGACGGGAAGCGAGAGGCGAAGGGAGATAAAATTAAATCAAGTAGTAGAAATGGGTGGCAGCTTAGAGACGCTGGTCTTTCTAAACTTGTTATTTTACCCAAATAGCGTGATCTGCCTGTAAAAGTACCCAATTACCAAGACTCAAAAAGAAATTGGACTCCCCCCCCCCCCCGGCTTTTTTTTTTTTGGCTAGCCTGCTTGTTGTCAGTTAGCAAGGACGTGACCAGAATTCGCCTTCTCCTTTTCGCCTGGCTCCTGCATCACTTGCAAATTCAGTTTGCGTGCACCAAGCCAAGCGGAAAGCAAAGCGCAAAATGCATCTTACAAAAAAAAAAAAAAACACCCTACAAAAAAAACCCAACAAAGACCGGGGAGAGCCAGTGTGTCTTACGGAGTTAAAAAAATCTAGCCCCCTCAGCTACAAATGTGCCGTCGAGTTGCGAGGGATGCGCTATTTTTAAAAAAGTGGAGGGAAAAACTTTGGAGGGCACCCTGGAATTTTCTCTGTGTGGGTGTCTATGTATGTGTAACTACATATATATACATGCGCATGCACAGATGCACAGATATACGTGTGCATATCAATGTATAGTCCTTTCTGCATTGCTTTAAAAGTACACGCACATTTGCCCTTCACCTCCTCCCCCCACGCCCTGCAATGATCAATACGTGATTTAATCGGGGGGGGGGGGGGGAAGACGGGACACGCTGGGGTCACGAAATCCCTCATTACTTCAGCACAAACGTTCATTGTTTTAACCGCTCGTGGAACTAATGTTTAGTTATGAAAATAATAACCGTTATATGCCTCCATCCGCTCTCCCTTTACAGCATCTCCTTTTTTATTTGCCCACTTTTGCAAGCGTACAGATAAGGTATGCAAAGAAAGTGTAGCGAGTAATTTATAGCTATGAATATAACATTAGGATAATGTTTCATTCTGTTACAAAGGCGAAATTTCTCTTCCTTGTGTAGACAGGTGTTCTTTTTTGCTCACTTCTGAATAGTAAATATCCAGACTCATTAAACTAAAGGCAAAGTTACGCTGTTGTTCGCTACAATGTATAAGGCAGGCTCAGAAATTCACCACCTCCTCCCTCCCTTTTCCCCTCAGCCCCCTCCCGAAAGAAAGAAAGAAAGAAAGAAAGAAAGAAAGAAAGAAAGAAAGAAAGAAAGAAAGAAAGAAAACACACACACACAATTTTACTGAAGATAGGGAAAGGGCAAAGCAGGATTGGGGTAAATCTCATTACATCTGCTCTAATCGCTTAGCAACACAAAGCCTTTTCTTGTATTAGTGCGGAGAGCCTTTCAGCGCTGCCTGACAGACAGTATTCAGTTAGCATTAGTAAACTCCATAAATCAGGGACTTCTTTGGGCGCAGTATAAGTTTTAGAGCTGCTCAGGGCTTGGGGGAGGGGAGAGAGGCGGGGGGGGGGTGATGCAGATGGAGGTTGCTGGGCCACGGATTTATTCATTTATTTACCTGTGGATTTATTTACCGTAACGCTGGAAAAGTGTCCCGTTAACAAACGCCTCTCCCCGAGTTTTCTCCTCCCTCCCCCAAATCAAGACCCTCGGGCAGCGACGGGGAAGCACGGCGAGACCCCCACCGCGGCCGCCTTGGGCCCCGGAGGTGGGTAGCACTGCCCCCCCCGCGAAGTGCGCGGCGGTCCCGGGGTCCGCGCCCGCGGAGCCGGGGGGGTGTGGGTTAGCCTCCCCGCGGGGTGGGCTGTCCCCTCGCTCCCCATCCCTGCTCCCCCCGCTGCCCCCTCCCCACAGGCCCCTCCGCTGCTCAAACTTTTTCCCGTGCGCGGGACCCGCGGAGCCTCCGCGCCCCCCTCCCCCCCCCCGCCGCGCTCAGGGCGCTCAGGTAAGAGGGGAGGGGGAGGCACCCCCGCCCCTGCACCCAGAAAGAGGCGCGGGCACCCCGCAGAGCCTCCCCTCGCCCCCAGCCCGCCTCGCCCACCTTCCCCTCGCAGAGAGGCGCACCCAGCCCCGCAAGCACCGGGCGCTGGGGGCGCTTTCCCCCCTTTCTAAAAACTTTTTTCCACTCTTCTTCCTTTTTTCGGACTTTTTAAATTTGTTTGTTTGCTCGTTCCCCCTCCTTTCTGCCCCCCCCCTTCCCTTTTTTCCTCCCCCCCTCCCCGCGGCGCCGCTCCTGCCTTTTGTGTGCGGGCTCCCGGGGGCACCGGGGGGGCCGCGGGGGCCGGGCAGGCAGCGGGCAGCGCTGCCCCCGCGCGTGTCACGCCTCGCCCTTTATTCCGCCGGCGGCGGCGCGGCGCGGCGGGGGCCCGCGGGCTCGGGGGCGGCGTGCGCCCGCCGCAGCTGCCGCCCGCCCGCCCCGCTCCGCGCCCGCGCTGCGCGTCCCCCTGGCCGGGGCGCAGGCAGCACGCGAGGAGAGCGGGCACCTGCCCAGGGCGAGGCGGGCGCGGCCCCGGCCGGGGGACGCCCTGGCTCGCCGCGGCGCGCAGCTCCGTAACGCAGCGCGTATTACTCAGTGCATTCAGGGATTAGCTCGCCTGGAGGTGTAGGGGGGCTTCTGTGCCTCCCCCTCCTCGCCTCTTGGAAAGGGGAGCGGGGAGAAGCCCCCCCCCGCCCCCGGCCGGCAGCCCGGTCCGTCCCGGCGCACAGCAACTTCTTGCTCCCAAGCGAGCTCGCTTTTAGCGTGTCAGCCCGCACAATGCAGGGCTAATTCCTGCTGCAAAAGGCAAGTGGTGAGGAATCAATCGCAGGCTTTATGCAATCAAAAGGGATGATGGGTTTGGGGTTGGGATTTTTTTTTTTTTTTTTAAAGTTCCCTGCCCCAGACTGAATTTCTCCTGCTCCTTACCCCTGTCCTATTAATAATCCCATGCAGGCGATTGCAGGCCGAGGTAAAGCTATCATTTGTATGCGCCTGAAGATTAATTTCCCCCATGTACCAACTCAACGGCATAGTTATCTCTTTAACAGGGAAAACAGTTTGGCTCCATTGTCGGGTTGCCAAGACCGCCTTTTGAGAAAGGGAGCCCGGCTAGCCTCTGATCAAACTCAAAGGTTAGTTAAAAGACAAAAACAGCTGAAAATCTTCATGAATAATGCTGTTTCCCCGAGCCCAGTGTAGTGCAAGCGCACATTTCAATGCCAGAGCATTTTGTTATGCTGCTCGCCTAAGTCAGAATTTCACAGAAAAGGCAGAGAAGAAAAGCTCCAACAATTAGAGGGGGCCTGTCAGAAAACATTAACGCCTTCCTCGCCCAGCCTGTCAAGCGTGCTGGAAATAAAAAACTGGCATAGCGAATCGCACCTCCACCCTCTGGAGCTGCGGGGTGGGAGGCGGGGGGAGGTAGGGACAGAGAATTAGAGAGAGAGACAAATGGACAGGCCCAGGCTGTTAACAGTCCCCCTTGGCTTTGCAGTTCATCCAGAAGCTGGAAAAAGAAGGGGAAAGGACCTGCAGATGAATATTCGCTCTTGATATTTCTCCCTCTGCTTCATGCTCCAGAATTACCTTTTCTCTCGGGACCATCACACGCACTCACGCTGTCTTTCTGCATCTTCGACCCTTTCCTGCATCGGCCCTGCAAAGCACAAGTGAGGTGCCCGGTGAAACAGGAGCATGGCAGAGCTGTTGCCACCTTTTGCTTTCTGCTCCCTCAAATGTACAGCTTTACCCAGACACACATGCTCGAGTCCTTTCCCCTAGTGAAATACCTACTGACAAGGACACCAAACTATTTAAAGCCTCCCCTGCACTGCCTGTAAGTGAACATCTATGCTTTGACTTTCACAGCCAAAGCACGGATTTTCCCCAAGCATCTAAATTACAAAAGAGCTCTGTTCTTTTTCTTACTGTAAGCAAAACCTCAGACTTGAACCCCCTTTTTTTTTCCCTTGTTGCTTTTGTTGTCCCATTGTAAATACATGTATGTGTTAATATCTGATAAGGACCAGATCGGAATTGTGCAGTCTCTATAGCCAGCCTTTTGCTGGGGGGAGGAAGGGACATGAGCGGGGAAGAGTACTGCTGCGTATTGTAATATTCACATGTGGCTTGAAAAAGCAAAATATGAAGTCACTGAAGAAAAAGGAGTATCTCCAAACATCATCTGAGGTGTTCTAGGGAGTTGTATCAGCAAAGGGACACAGCAACACAGCTCAGATGACATGTAAAAGAAAGACAAGCCAGACTTTGCCCATGGTTAGAGAGCTATGTGATTCCTACGTATCCCATGGGGAAGGAGGTTTGGCCTCAGAGACAGGAGCCCCAGCTCCATCCCACACACACCCTGGAGCAGCACAGTGCATCCAGGCAATACGGTGCTTGCTGCCCCTCTTCAGAGAAGGCAGGCGTGTCCTGTGGCTTTGGAGCCAGATGTGTCCCCAGAAGGTTGCAAGCAAAGGAAGAGCCCCACTGAGCGCTGGTACTTTCATTGGCTCTGACGCTTTTGTCCTGAGCAAACATAAGCAACCAGTAGGAGAGGGGAGAAATTTCATGACAGCCCTTTTCTCCCTCGACCCAGCTACCTGGTACTTACTATACTAATTGCAAGGGGAGAGGTTGGGTAAAAATGCAGGGAAGGGCAACTAAGGGAAAGCTGCTTTTTGTGACAAGGCATTGACCTTGGACTGAAGCTATCTAGATTCATTGCTGGGTATGATTTGGTCCTGTCTCAATCTATTTTAGCCTGATATCCACACATGCTAAACAGAGACCATGAGTAGTTCTTCACGGGTGCCTAGGATTATGCACCACTGGGGGAAGGTGAGAAAGCTGGCAAGACTGAGGGGGTCACTGCTCCAGACTCTGCTCTTATGCAAGTACTGTGGGAAGAGCCAGTGCGTATTAATAGTCTGCCTTATTTTTCTGGGGGCAGACAATCCACGTTTCCTTTCATTCCACTGCGAAGAGGATTCAATCCTGTTTGTGCTCTTCACCTACCACCCCAGAAAGGGACTGCTACGTATTTTTCCCAGAAGACCTTCACTTCCCCTAAAACATCAGAGAAAACATCTGTATGTTGTCCTATACATTACCTGGAAGCTGCTTGGGAGCAAAATTACTTTGAAAATGTCACGCACCAGGCCGTGTGTTTCAACCCTCTCTTAGACCCTGTAAACAACTGCAGCAGTCAAGTTGCCCAAATTTTCTACTGGTCACTCTTAATTTGCAGCAACACATTGCTTTCTTGCTTTCTGCTTGTATAAACTCCTGATGTGGGGTTCCCAATAGCACTAGGGAAGGAAAGTTAAAAATCATGATGACCCCTATAACCAGCCCCACTGGTGCAGTCCAGGCTTCTGCGATAGGGGTGGTGATTGTCTGCTGAAATGGAGCCCGAACTCCTTTGGTCCAATTTCACAGAAGCAGATCACAGAAAGAGCACGTGTTCCCCTTTTGGGACAGGGTCCTCCCCTCTCCCCCCCAGCCACACCACTCTGTTCCTCTCTCTCCCCTCCTGCTGCTGGTCGGAGCTGTGAGCTATTTTAATTTGCACTTGCTGCACCGGCAGGGCTATATTACTCTGGAACAGGAAAGGAAAAGCCCCATATTAGTAAAGTGCGAAATGCGGTTTTGACTGAAAAGGGAAGCCATTTCAACAGGATTATACCGTGACAATGCAGATTAAAACCCTGCCATATGGCCTAAGATAGGCTTGCTTTTACTTTCAGGTAACAACGCATTGCTAATTAAGTGGTGATGACATTTCTAAATGAAAAAAAAAAAAGAAGAAAAAAGAAAAAAAAGCCACCTGTATGTGAAATAAAGACAGTCAAGTGAAGGGAAGACATTAGTCGGTGCTAATAATACTGGAAGTCAACCCTCTTTTATCATTGCGGTTTGCTTTGAATAGGAGAGGGAATTTGTTTGATTTGTTATTGAGTAAACAACAATTCACGTGTGCACTCGGAGAAGTGAATGCGGTGCTCCTGAAAGGCGCCTGACTGACAGCATGGGAGAGCAAAGTCCTGCATCATATCCAGGACAAACACGGCCTGGGCAATAACGTGGAGAGGTTCCCCACCCTGCTTTGCCAAGGGCCTGCAAGAGGGTGATGGAGGGTTTCCCTGAGCAAGGCAGGAGGCCAGCCTGCCTGCTTAAGTGTCGGTTACATTTAAGCACGTGCTTAAATGCCTCACTGTACTGGAGATGTTCACTTTCACATCTGTGAGGGTACACCAGCAAATGGTGGTTATACAACCAGTCAAGGCAAAACCTACATTCTCTCCCACATCCACTGCTGTGTCACTGTGGGACAGCAATAGCTTTCACACAATAAATGGGATAACGTCAGACTGTTAGTCTACAAGCATAGGGTCACTGGTTATTAATAACCCTCTGAGCCTTTCAGATGAAGGGTGTTCTTCAAAGAGCCAAGACTTTTACTTGAAGTTTCTAATCAGTGTCTGTGCATATTCCTCCGCGCCATACAAACTGCATTTGGAGCTGCTGACCCAAGAGGCTGAAGAACAGGCAGTGGGACACACTTTGCTTCATCCTGTTTTAACTTTAGTAGCAAACCACATTTTTAGGCTACTGTAATGCACATCATGTTGGTTTGCCCAGCTACGGGCCCTGACCTAGCAAGGAGACTTACAGTGTTTCGTATCCCGTCAAACTTGAGGTACTGCCAAAAAAAAAAAAGCTCAGCTTATCTCTCATACCTCTCACTGGCTGTGTTGGCACTCAGATTAACCCCAGTGTTTCATATGGTCCTCACAGATTTTGCATGCCCGATATTTGAAGCTGGAATTGAGCACCCACATAAGGTTCTAGACAGATGTATGTCCATGGATGAGCCTGGCAGCACTTTACATTTCTGCTGCCAAATTTTTGCTTCCTTCTCCTCCACAACTTTGGCCTCCTCTTTAGCCTCCGTTGCTTCTCATATCTGGGGCTGCAGCAGCTCGAGAGTTACACCTTGAACCAGCTTCCAGGGTAAGTACCTGTTTGCATATGTCTTCATCCAGGCACTCTCACATCCCTCACCAACATAGCATATCGAGAACAAGTGTGGGGTGGAAGGAGACCAGAAAATCAAGAAGAAAGCACAGACATGACTTTCACAAACATGTCATTGCAAACACTACCCACCTGAATTCTAAGTTCTCCTGGGCTTTACCAAAGATTTGGGCTCTGCCTCTTAGGGACCCGCTGGTGGGGATGGTGGCCAACTTCCCCTGTCTCTGAGGCCAGCAAGCCTGTAGGAGATGGTTAAAAATGCTGGCAATTGCCCCCACCTGTGCAGAAAGGGGAACATCATGGACCTGCAGTATCACAGGATTCTATGGCAGAAAGTCACGGTAATCATGAAAAGGAGAGAGGCTCCCTCCCAAACAGCTGTGCCACGGGCAGGACGTCAGCACAGAGAAGGGTTGCTGATGAGCAAAACAGGAGCATACAGAAAGAGCAGCACTGGGCAGACACTCCCAAAACCCAGGCAGTGCCAGCCCCAGGAGATGATCCTGTAGCAGCAAGCAACACCCTGGGGCTCCCCATGGCTCCCTCTCCTCGTGTCCATGCATATGTCAGAAGAGAGATGTGTTTGTGCGAGTGGCTTGTAGAGGAGGCTGGCAGCAGCGTGAGACAAGCACAGAAGGAGTAAGCCTCCCCCGGCCTGCGCAGCCTCCCAGCTTCCCCCAGTTGGGCACTGGTTTGGAGGCTGCACTTGCCCATCTTTAATACCCACTGATGGCTCTACCCTCCATTCACCTACCTGTTCCCTTTCTGAACCCAGATATATTTTTGCCTTCTACAACACCCTGTGGCAATCACCGTGAAGGGATTATGATGTACGGACAAACAGAAATAAAATAGCTGCTGGCAGAAGCAGTGAGCAAACCTCCTCCCTTCCTCCCCTGCTCCAAAGTTTCTTGTCAGAAGACCACTGCGGCTGCAGGGGCAGGTGATGAGGACAATGACAGGTCCACGAGGGGCACTCTGCTCAGTCTGGGTTGTCCCTTGGCTTCTCTGCATGGCCAAATCCTGTCTTCTTGGCACATCACTTTTAGTTACCCCTACTCCTTCTCACTCTCTGTGTGTGGAACTGCTACTGACCAATGGAGCATTTATAAATAGAACAATGTTTAATTAACACAACAGTAGGACAGACTTGTTGAAATACTTCCCAGACAGCAGGCAAGAGTCCTGACAAGGAGACTATTATGGGAATTTTAATGAATCCTTCCAGAGTGGGACAGCTTCCATACACCTACATTGCAATGACTAATTTTGTTTGTGAAAATTGTATTGGCAAATGATGCAGAGTGACAATAACGCTGAGGATCAGCGAACTGAATAAAGTCACTGGGTGACTATGTGAAATACTGCCTACAGGACAGAGCAGAGTGCTTACTAAATGCAGTGCAGTCATGGGTCCGAGTGCCCAAAAGCCCACGTCAGACCCAGTTACAAATGTAGTTTGCATAAGGCAGGCAAAGAAGCAATTAAATAACCCAAACAAGGATCTAGCTGTGCCAGATGCCACCACAGCATGAAAAGAAGCAAGGGCTGCACAACTACTTCTGTGAGACACGACCAGGAGCATGTGCCTTATTAGCACCACTGTTAAATGCATGCCTGCTAGCTGCTACTGCTATAATTGAGACAACGCACACATATCCTTGCCATCTCCTTATCTAAGAAAACAGGAAATTAAAATTGGCTACCTCAGCGATGGGCCTGTGTAAAGTTCCCACCTACCATACAACAGCCTACTTCTTCGAACGGGGATGTGTGAAATGTGAATCAAGGGGCACAGAAAAGGGCAAGGTTTACAATGTCAGTTCATTCCCTTAAGTCCACCTTCTCCTAGCTCTGCAAACTATTCCTTACCCTCTAGCAGAGACATTGCACACCATCAGTAACCTGGTGGCCTTAACCAATAAGTACTAATGAGCTCAGAAGTTCAGAAACAGCCTCTTATCCTTCAGGATCTTAAGCAACGAAGCTTCCAGGAAGACAGTCTGCAATGACAAATGGGTTATTCTTGAATTTGCCAGTTCAGCTGTCCACTGTTGTACTGCATGGACAGTAGCCAGCAAGGGACTCTCTGCAGACCCTGTTCTTCTGACTTCATCATCATTACACATCTGAGGTTCTTTTTCCCAAAAGATCTAGATATTAATGGACAGGTTCAAGATATGCATTATCTAGCCAGGGAGCCTGGACACGGCCAGTTTTCTTCTCTAGCTTTGCCATTTTCTCTCCCTTACAGGCATGTGACATTTTTTTCTGGGGTATGGCAAATTAGGTGAATGTATATGGATTATTGAAATATGTTGCACTGCACTCCAAACAAAATGCTGTTGCAAGCTTAGCTTTGCATGGAAGTGTGTGCTAGAATGCTAATAAACATAGTCAACCACAGGTTTCGGTGCATTACTTCAGACATTCAGGAGCAAAATAAGCTCTGATTTATTGGACTAGACAATGACATACACGGACCTGACTAAGCAAGCCAATAAAATTATTACTGAAAACTTTGGTAACATATAAGGATTTCATTGAACTGGAGTGAAACTTTGCAAACTGGTTGCCATAAGCTTTGGTTTGCTGAGGAAAAGAGATGAGGAAGGAGAGGACATGTCCTTTCAACTGCTACAGATGCTGCTGCACTCAGAGGTGCAGACTGTGAAAACATTGATTATTTTTAGGCACATGCATCTGTTTCCTGTTGAATTCTTCCTTTTGCATAATGTGGAGTCTTGCCTGTCAGATTAACGCAGTGCTTCACCCCCAGACAAAAGTGCTGGCCTCCTATAAATCCATCTACAGCACACCTAGCTCCATCGGTGGGCATATTATAAAAGGTAATGAGCTTGACACTCCCCTTAGCTCCAGCTGCTGTAGCAGCGTGTAATGAGCCCTGCTCTACGGACTCCGGCTCTCACACTAAAACGCCTTTGAGAAGTGAGACAGCATGCCACTGAATTTAATTTACTGCTTAGCATCAGCTGGCCCCAGATGATGGAAGGTCATCTGGATGGAGGGTCAAGTGGTATAAACAGCTCCAAATCTCCCTTCTGCCCAAGGGCTCAGAGCCGGTAAGCCCCACGGCAAGCAGGCGCAGACCCGATGGGGACACATCGGCTGAGCAGGCTCCACAGGCAGATTCCTTTGGAGCATCTGCTCTCCCAGATGAGGAACCCCTCCCATTGACTCTACCCCATCAGCGTTTTCACAGCGATTTAGAGAAAATCCAATGCAATAGCCCAGGTTCCTTGGAGGAGTTAGTCTACCATTGTAGGTACTTCTCTTCTGGTGGAGTAACTTTCCTACCTCCATAACAACACATCACGCTGTATTTTGCTTGTAAGGTATTAAGGATTTTTAGATCACAAAGTACCACTATTCTGTTTCAAGAAAGAGAACCTAGAGAAGGGTTTGACTAGTCCAGAAAGGGCCAATGCCAGAGACTGAGAAGAAAAATAAGAAAAGGGTAGAATGTGGTGGTACCACCTTCAGTGATGTACAGGTCAAGGATGTGCAGAGCCAAAGGCAGGGCTATTGCATTTAATTCCTCCCAGAGATTTTTTTCTGCCATGGACTTGTCTAAATATATTGTAAGCGGCACTAAGCTTTGGGTGCATTTAAAACTAAGCCCAATCAATGAGAAATCTTAAAAGATTCATTTCTTATGTGCAACCTAAGGCTTGGACCTGCCTCTGCTGACAGAGACTAACTAGTCATCCCATGCTCCAGAGGATTATGATCCTGGGAGAGCACGACTGAGACACACCAGCCTGGCAGGGGAGGGATGCTCTTTCCCATTGGGAAGATGGGTAATGCTGTTTAAGGATGTCTCAGCCTTAAACCCAGAGACGTGACTGTCCAGTAAGAAACAGCACGGCCAGATCCAGGCCTCTGAAAAATGGAAAGCTGCTAGTGGGGATGGGGACCTGGGGCATGATGTGCTCCAGGCAATTTCTGCAGCTGCTCTTCAAAGATGCAATCATTGAATCCAGCGAGACCTCCTGAGGAGTAGAAAACCTTCCCGAGCGAGTAACATAGACAGAATTAGACCCCCAGGGAGTGAAATATGGGTCTTTAAAAATTTACCTCGCTGTGTGGTGGCAGGTTTCTAACTGGTTTGTGTGCCTGCATGCTTGCTCGCATGTCTCTGCAGCACAACGCGTGTGTTTGGCTCAGTGCAGCCCATACATGCACATGTTCCTTTCCCGCTTGCTGCACACCAGGGCTTGGTACAGGCCACAGACATGCGTGTGGGGTTGCAGGGGCCCAAAGACAGAGCTGCACAGCTACGTCCGCATGGGCAGGCTGCGCGGCACAAAGCCGGCTACCATCGCTCTTCCCACATACTGGTATGACATGGTCCGAGTGCACGTTTATGCCCCAAATGTTTCTCTTTCTTTAGATAGTGCCACCTCTTCCAGCGCAGACAAAGACCTGTTTGTGAGGCTACGCTCCTTTTCTGCAGGGATGACAGGTGGGAATGGAGGTCTGATATAAATATATCCTGATTTGAAGTGGGTCGTGAGCGGGATATAGCCTAATTTTCCACCCTGCACAAACAATTTTACTCTGCGCGAAACTTTCTCTAAAGAGAATGAGCTCAATTAAGAAAACCACAACAACACAACTTTTAAAAAATACCGTTGTTATTGTCCATGTGGGTTTTGGGTGGGCTGTGGAAATTGATTTACGAGTCAACCACTTTTCTCTTTTCTTGCCATCTCTCGCTTGAGTGGTTTGTAGGCCTTGGCCCTTTCTTTCACTCAAGGAGAATAAGGTTGTCTATGGAAGAGGTCAGCATTTCAAATTGGTGGAGTTCAACTGCACAAATGACATAGAACTGACAAGAAAAGACAGGGGGTTTGGAGGTCATAGACTGCATAGGTCCTGGTTAGGGTTTTCGCTTTGTGATGGGACCTGGCACCAAAATGAATTAAATAACAGGCTTAAGGACTATTGAGGGAGGGCTGAATGCAAATCAAAGATAAGTAGAAGTTTTCTTTCCTAAAAGGGGAATGATTTTTTTTCTTACCTCCCCCTTTCCATATCTGCACAGGCAAGGTCTGCATGTTAAACATGATTTAGCAGGCATTATTCTGGAGCCTTTTCATCAGGTTTCTGCAGTGATTGCCTATCTTGGCCTATGATTAATGATCTGCTGTGCAATTTGGAGGCTATAATGACTCAACAATCCACATACAAACTATATAGTCGCATTCCTTTTGCAGATTTGCCAAGCTGTTACCAAGGGGCCCACAACCAAGCAGGATTGTTAGAGAGATAGCTAAGCATTTCTGCAAATGCCATTCTGTCCTTATCTTGCTGAGAAGTGCGTTGGGCAGCAGGCTCATTTACAAAATTCAAAGCCTAGATTTCAGCGGTTCCTTTAAAAAAATAAATTCTGGACTGAAATAATCATTAAAAAGGCTGGTAAGAAAAGATCCTGGTATATGGCCTCTCAGTGATTATACGGACAAAATACTTTCTTTGTTTCCAAATTTTGAATCTGATTAATTGAGGCCTAATGCTATTAATGCAGTTTGAAAGCGAAAAGTTAATCTTTGGAAACCCATGCCATAAACGAAATCTGAAAATCTAAGCAGATTTTGAAGTGAAAGCTTTGTCTTCATTTCAGTTTCCATATAGGAATAGGTTATGAGAATTTATTTATAGATTCAACTGGACCTGTATCCAGTGAAAAACTGGCTGTAGAATAACCGCTTTATAAACTTTTTTCATTCAAAACATGGGTCCTGATGAGAGTAATCTTGGAAAATCCATAGTTCCTGTTTGTGAGGTTGTTTTCAATAAAAATAAATGCAAACAGGAAAAGCGAGGACAGAGCTACAGATGGAGTCCATCTTTCAGAAGGACGTCAGCTATATTATGAAAAATAATTACAGAATAATCTATATATGTTCCTGTTTCCGTTACTTATTAGATGCAGCCCAAATAGTTCAGTCATGACTGAAAGAGTTCTGGTATTAGTTCACTGCAGTCACATTCACTTTAATGCTTCATTCAGTTTTAGTTTCCTTTTTGTCTGGCTTGAGGGGAGGGGAACTGGAAGGCGTATAGCAGATCCATCCTGTACATCACATTATTATTATTAACATTATTATTATTATTATGGAAGTGCCTGGAAGCTTTAAACAAGGATGGAGCTCCACTGTGCTAACACTGAACCTTCATAGTAATATTGTACCCTCATAATGAAAGGTATCACTTAGTCCTGTACATAATGTGCTGAGACCCTGATTTTGGAAAGCCTTCATGGTTTCAGATTTAAGTACAAGTGTAAGTACTTCTCTGCATCCAGGCTTAAGCAAATACATCACACTTAAGTCTACATCCAGAGTGAAGACCAAGATATCTCCAAACCATTTAGGAAGAATGGCTTTCTCTGATCCCACTGTAGGCAGCAGCAACCTCCTCTGCCCTGGCTTCAAAGCCCAACATGTTAGTGCTTGTTTAAAGAAACATTTTAAATACTGAATACAAATAGGAAATACACAATATGTAACTTGAAAGCTCAGAGCTGTCACAGTTTCCTGCTGATGGGGAGGAAGGGGTCAGAAACCTCTGGCTATTAACACGTTCAAGCAAAGCAGCATTTACTTTCCCTCTCTGTATAAGGGCTTTCACCCTTATGCCAAGAGCCAACTCACAGTGATGCACCATGGAGCTCCTACTATTTTGTAGGGTTTTAACTAATCTTTGCCTCAAAAACATACGTAAATAAAATCAGATGTGAGCACACTGCTGTACAGCCATGATAGTGCTGCTGTGCATTTAAGTCTATTAATCTATGAATGGTTGTGTAGCTGACACTGCCTTCAGGGCAAAGGGATGAACTAGATCAGGGTCAACAACCTTTCAGTGGCGCTCTGCTAGCCTGTGGTTATCAGCCCTGAAGCATAGGTTAGGCAGGACAGCAAGAGCTCATCAGTAGCTAGAAGATACTGCCTCTCAAAGAGGCAGAAGCCTGCTGCTGCAGAGGGATCGTTGGCCTGTGTGAAACACCACTCCTCCTGACTCAGGGAGCGAAGCGAAGGCAGCAGCGGCGAGCCCTTAAACCTCTCAGATTTCACTCCCAGGATGCCATGGCCTCTAGCTGCCAGCCTTGCCTGTGCCTCTGAAAATCAGTACCTGTCCTCTCAGGTGGATGGTGTCTCTAGACCTGTTTGGGACGACTTTGACTTCATGAAAGTCAGGAAGCAGCAAAAGTATGCACTTCCCACACAACAAAAAAAGGATCAGAGCAGGTCTGTTCAGAGGAAATATTTTGTCTGGGAGCCCACAGGTGATTCTGAAACAGATGAGAAAATTGACAAACTATGAATGCTAAGTTAAAAGCATCTTTAGTTGCTTTCTGTGTGAGTGGAGCTTGCTCTGCAACTCCACATCCACATGAATAGTAACTTGGATGGGAGCAAGATGAGGATCCCCATTGGCATCAGACCTCCACCAGCCTCTGTGGAATGCTTAGCACTGAGAGGGACACGTAGTCTCTACAACAGTTACGTCCTTGGCTTTTCTACTGGAACCAGTCATTTCAAACGTGGGACGTGTTTTCTGTGAGACAGCCAACCGCCTGCTAGGCAGTGTGATGAGGTCAACCTTATTTCACACTGGTCATCACCTCTCAGTTCCTTGTGTTTACTGACCTCAGTCTGAACTGTTGCTTAAAGGTGAACTGGACTGAGATTTTCAGAGGTCGTGAGTGAGTCTGAAGACCACGGTGTCTGAATATGCAAGAGGGAACATTTCAGGAGTTTCATTTCTTGAAGGATGTTTTCAATGCTTTCTGCAAACCAAGCTCTTTCAAGGTATCTCACCCTGAACACTCAGAACTACTAGTCAGTTTTTGAAAAGCCCTTTTGCAATTTTGGTCATATTGCCAGTTATCTGAGTGAGTCAGCTTCACACTTGACATGAACCATGTACGTCTTCAAATTGAACTGGTCCATGGATGAGAAAATGAGTTGTCCATCAGGTTTCTTAGCACACCACCTTGAATCCAGTCAGACTGGAAGCCTGCTAGAACCAGGTCTTTTGAAGTCTGTTGGCATTTTCCTTTCTGACTCAGAAAAAGGAGCACAAACAGGATCATGTGGCAGAGAAGGGGAAGTCATTTAAACTGTTCCAAACTTCAGAAAAGGTTCAGCTGAGGTGTGGCTCAAATATTACCATTGATTACCAGGGATAGGGCAGGATTTCTTTCCTCCGATTTCTCCTCCCAAGGCATTTCATGCACTGTAAGTTCCCAGGTGGTGCTTGTGTACATATGTTTGTGCATACTGCTCAGGGTGCAACAATCATAAGGATGGACAATAAAGAAAATATAGAGAAAATTAGTAATTCTCTTTGAAACTGGGTGACATGGCAGTATGTAAGAGACAGAAACTATGTTTGTATGGACATATCACATTGAAGTCACCATCAGTTTGCACACATATTAAATTTAACTGGTAGACACAGTTTACTTTCCAAGAATGACTTGCATATGAATACAGGAGGAATAAGAACCACTCAAGCTTTGCTCTTGGCAACTTTTTGTAGACCAGGTGTTCCAGGAGGAAAGACTCTGGTCTTGAGTGATGGCTCAGCAATCCTGAAAGGCCAGAGTTCAAGTGCTGGGATTCAAGTTTTAAGGAAGTTAGAGACTTTTAGACATGGCTGCAAGGCACAGACTAACATGTTTTGGAATCTGAGAGTGACTTAAACCAGATCTCTCCTTTGATGAGAGAGAAAGTGAGCTTAGGTAAAAGTATTGTAGCTTCAAGAACGTGCACAAGTGTGTAATTTTTCACAAGACACTGAGAAGAGAAAACCATGACTTTAATCAGAAGCTGAAAAACCTGCCCCAGAATAACGCAGAATTACTTCAAGCACTGGCATATATATCCATGACTATTTGCCAAAATACCATACAGTGAATATCTGAGCTAGTAGATCATTTCTTTGAAATGAGCGTAAAAAAGAATTATGCTGGCTGTTGGCAAACAGTGGCTGAGAATTGCAAACACTATTTTCATGGGTTATTTTGGAAGTCATGACTATACAATTTGTGACAGGCAAACAGGGATGATCACAGCTATTTCTAAGGAAGCCTGTCCACAGAAGAACAGCTTGCCCAGAGTTGTATCTCTCTCTTCACCTGGGAACCATAATTTTTGCTCAGCTTACAGAATCACCTTTAGGATGCATGTCAGCCTGTTGCAAAGACAGGAGCTAGAGTTAACCCTTGTAAATAAATAGAAAGTATTGAGTGATCAGTCCCTCTACAAGGAATCCTTTTTGCCATGCCTCTTTTTAAGTTGAGCATCTTTAAGCGCTTGTCATGGTTTAGCCCTAGTTGGCAACTAAGCACCATGCAGCCGCTCGCTCACTCTCCCCTCCCCCCGGTGGGATGGGGGAGAGAAGAAGAGCAAAAGTAAGAAAACTTGTGGGTTGAGATAAGAACAGTTTAATAATTTAATAATAACAATAACAATAATAATAATTTGTAATGAAAAGGAAAACAACCGGGGGGGGGGGGGGCAAGAAAAAACAAGTGATGCAACCGCTCACCACCCACCAAATGACGCCCAGCCAGTTCCCAAGCAGCGATCACTGCTCCCCAGCCAGCTCCCCCCAGTTTATATACTGAGCATGATGTCATATGATACGCAATATCCCTTTGGCCAGTTTGGCTGTGCCCCCTCCCAGTTTCTTGTGCACCTGGCAGAACATGGGAAGCTGAAAAGTCCTTGACTAGTGCAAGCATTACTTAGCAACATCAGTGTGTTATCACATTATTCTCATATTAAATCCAAAACACAGCACTATATCAGCTACTGGAAAGAAAATTAACCCTGTCCCAGTCAAAACCAGGACAGTGCCAAAGATAGGTAAAATGGGGTCATGGGGCTGAAGTAGCTGAGAACCTGGGACAGACTTTGCAAGCAACAGGAATTCCCTTTTTCCACACTGCCTGTGGTCATGCAGAAGCACAGTGGTGTATGTTCTAAAAATTAGAGTCTTGGCCTTCTAATATATTTTATTCTGCTTGCTAACTAAATGCAGGGCAAGACAAATATCTCTGTCAGGTCTTGTATACTCTGTTGGTTTTAATAGGAACTATGGGGCTGACTTTCCACAGATCAAGCTGCTAGTTTTTGCTGTATTTATTTTAAGCCGACCACTGTAATCCAGAGGTTAATAGAATAAATAACAAGGGCTAAGACAAAGTATTTTTCAAAGCTAAGAACAGTTATGTTATGAGGGCTGGACCGAAAATCTGAGCTTCAGATTACCTAGTTAAGGGATCAGAATCACATAAAGGGTTAATATCTACTCCTCCAGATGTGAACTTCATTAATTTAATCTAAAACATCTTGAGAGATAATAATACACATATTTTCAATTACAACAATTATTTAAACAGCCCTAATCTTGCACTTCATGAAACCATTTACATTCACTCTAATGTCAAGCTCTGCAGGGGAATATGTTAACACAGGAAATGTAACATCTTCTAATTACAGTACTTCTATAAAACAGAAACAAAACTGAGTTTTGAAGGCTGAGCTGAAAGCAGGGACTATTCCATTGCAGATGGGAATGCAGAAGCACCAGGGCCAGTTGCAGACAGATGGGTATACTATATTTTACTTCTCTGTGGAGACACTGGCACATGTACCTGGGAAAAGATGTATTATCACAACATGTGCATGTAATTTTGGAGTAAGAACACACCTCATTGATTGAGTAGCTTCCATAGTTATAGGTCATTGTCCTGGTTTCAGCTGAGATAGAGTTAATTTTCTTTATAGTGGCTGGTATGGGGCTATGTTTTGGATTTGTGCTGAAAACAGTGTTGATAATACAGAGATGTTTTAGTTGTTGCTGCACTAGTCAAGGACTTTTCAGCTTCCCATGCTCTGCCAGGTGCACAAGAAGCTGGGAGGGGACACAGCCAGGACAGTTGATCCAAACTGGCCAAAGGGCTATTCCATACCATATGACGTCATGCTCAGTATATAAAGCTGGGGAAGAAGAAGGAAGGGGGGGACATTTGGAGTGATGGTGTTTGCCTTCCCAAGTAACCATTATGCGTGATGGAGCCCTGCTTTCCTGGAGATGGCTGAACACCTGCCTGCCCATGGGAAGCAGTGAATGAATTCCTTGCTTTGCTTTGCTTGCATGCGCGGCTTTTGCTTTCCCTATTAAACTGTTTTTATCTCAACCCTCGAGTTTTCTTACTTTTGCTCTTCCGATTCTCTCCCCCATCCCACCGGGGGGAGGAGCGAGCGAGCGGCTGTGTGGTGCTTAGTTGCCGGCTGGGGCTAAACCACGACAGTCATAAAAGAGAATCACTATGTTGTTACATGCTCTGATCTTCCTACAAGCCTGACACAGCTCACCAGAGGATCACAACCCAAAATCACATGCAGAATGAATAGCATCTACGCAATATTTTCAGTTTTTCAGTCAGAACAAGAGAGGCAACTCTGACCTCTGTCATCTCCTCTGGAAAGAGAGCAGCAAAAGGCAGCACGGTATTTCCCTGTCAGTCAGACCCAAGGCCGTCTGAAAGCACCAGTCCCATTTCACTCCTGGGGCTTTGCTTCAGCTCCGAAGGCCTCCGCGGTGTTCGCATCGTGGGCGGCCGCCTCAGGTTGGCCTCCTGTATGGCTCTGTGCAGCTCAGCTCTTGGGGCCACCGCACCAGCTTGGAGGTTACAGCTAAGAAACAAGTCCCCAGGCCAGGATGTCATGTTGATGTACTGAAGCTTTAAAGGACATGTAAGGAAAACTGGCATGAGTTTGCAGATGGGAAAACTTCAGATTATCACGCCAGTCATGGTGCTGATGCTGCATCAGTGTGTTGTCCTCCATGGCACTGGAAATGCACCCACTGCTAGCATGGATATATGGGTGGGCAGCTCAGAGATGTTCATGGCCCATTGAAATTCACTATGAGTTGGGTACCACACTGCTTCAGCTGTCTTTGCAACCTGACCTTACCTTACATTTTCCCGTTATCTGATAAGATTTTCCCAACAGTGACAATGACTTTGCTGCTTTGTAGCAGTAACAATCTGCAAGTAATATGATGCTGGTAGGCAAAGACAACAGTTTACGCTAGAACCCTTTGTATGACATGCTGCACAAAGAGCAAAGACTACTTCTATCAAGGGAGACTTGCCATAAAGAGCTTTTGTGTCACATCATTACACTCAGTCATCAAAATGTGTATGCATCTTTTCAGAGATGCAGCAGCTTCATTTCCTCCTTGAATGGGACTGGACCGCTGGCTGTCTATAGCTGACAAACTGACTGCAGAAATGCAAGTGTGGAAATACGGCCTTCCTGGGTACACATCTGTGTGCATGTGTGTATTCAAACCCAGCATCCACTACGAGTGATTACCTCAACCCTTTGGTGATGTAACTTAGTGGTGCTATATCTGTGCCGTTCAGGTATATAACTGTCCCCCTCCCCAGCCCTACACCCCTCTTGGTAACAGGTCATTTGCCAGCAGACAACACAGAAGGAAGGTGGTTCTTGTAAGGGCTCTGGCACACAAAAAGAAATCAAAATCTGTCTTAAAATAATGAAGCAACCTTTTGTGCAAAAAGTTTCCAAGTGTAGCAAAGGCTCATCCATCTGATAAATGCCCCCCACCCCACCTGCTAGAAAGGCTCCGTAGTGCAGGGAACGGGGGCTGGGAGAGGGTGATGGGGAGGGATTTTTTTTTCGAATTGCAATTGTTTGGGTTGCTGATCCAAGGTAAATGACAAGAAATCGAAAAACACCCCCAACACACATATTTCAACTAAAGCAAGCGCTTGGGATTATTTTTTCCCCCTCTGTGTCTGTTTGAAGGTATTCTCCCAAGTTGACAAGCACGTGTTTTGGAGACCATTGAAAAGTTTCTGCCATAAATAGAGGAGGCAGCTTGGCTTAAGTGTTGCTAGGGAATACCTGGCAACAGGCAACAATAGTCCTTTTAGAGAGCCCAGGGCAAACAGTGACCGTGGTAATGGGGTGGGCTTAAGGGAGGCTCCTTGCCCAAAGCCCCTCCACTCACACTGCGCCTCCAGCCCTGGGCTGTGTTCCGGAAATTCCCCGCACAAAGCCCCCCATTCAATGGGAGGCGGGCCCGTGCGTGTGCTTTTCTGGCAGGGAGGGGGGCTGCAGAGGGAGGGGGCCTTTTTGCCAAAAAAAAAAAAAAAAGGAAAAAAAAAATCCAAACTTTTTTTTTTTTTTGCAAAGGCTAAGAGAAGCACAGAAAGTGCTAAGTTTGTAAAAGAAGCTGAAAAGGTTCAGAAAGGAGCATAATGGGACCAGGGAATGCCCCGTGAATTTTGAACAGAGAGCAGAAAAGAGACCCTAAAAAGCAATTAGTGATGCTGCTTGTAGCTGAAGAGGGAGCTTGAAGGAGGTGGGAAGGCGCAAAAGGAAGAGGGCAACTCCAATCACTTAGTAAAGTACGAGGGAAGGGGGGGGCAGGCACCAGGAGAGAGAGACTGGCGCCTTCGGGAATTTTTATAGTAAAAGTGGACGAAGGCACACGGCGAGGGCAGCGTCCCGGGAGCGCCTGGAGCCGAAGGCACATGCCAAGCTGGGTCTTGGCTTCACCTCCCCTGCTCATTTCTGCAAAACCAGGGAAGAAGCAGGGCCAGGCTGCTCTCCCTCAGCTAGCACAACGTGCTGCAGCCTCGGCCTCAAATCCTCACCTATCCCTCCGAGGAGGGCTCTCGACCAAGCGCCTCTGCCTGACCGATGAAGGCAAGTGAGACATTTCTGAAAGACCTCCAGTCTCTTTTCCTCCCCAGGCCTCACTCCATTTCTAGAGCCGTGCACAGATGCCTATTTAGCTGTACATTCCCTGTGCAAAATAAAAATAACGCTGTCTGCTCATTAGCTGGGAGTTGTTAGGGGGAAAAAAAGAAGAAAAAAAGGGCTGTCTGAACAGGGCTGAATAGCTATAACCTTAATGGGTTGTCAGAAGTCTGCTGGCAGCAGGGTGAGGGCAGCCAATCCCCCTCCAGTCTTTTGTCCTAGACATTGTTTAGGATCAGTGGTAGCTCATTAGGTCGGGACAGTAATATTCCTAATGATCCTGCGGGGCTGAGGCTTCAGGCTGTGTCTTCAGCTGTTTTCCTGACGTCAATCTGATTCACGAAAAGGTATTTATCTCGGCAGAGATACTTTGGTGGGAAGAATTGTTTACCTTTCATATCCTGATTACTAACCTTCGACAAAAGTTGCAGCTGGAAGGGGAAAAGGGGAAGCTGAGCGTCCTGCCTGCAGGAACAGAGGTGTGTTAGAGTGAAAGACAAGCTGGAAAAGCCAAGTAGATGGGGCCTTGGTCTACAATTTGGCCCTACGGTTTGCCTCCTTGTATTTCAGATTCCATCTGTAAAGTGAGGATAATCACCCATTTTGCATTCTGGGGGTGGTGAAGAAGAAAATGTAAGAGTATGAGGCTTCCAGGCAATGGGCCAGATAAGTAGCTAAAATTAATACCTTTCCTGCATTCAGGGGTCCTAGAAGGGCTGGGCTTTTTTGTTGTTGTTTTGTTTTTCTGGTTTCTAACAAAAAAAATATTCTGAATTAAATTGTAAATCAAAATGGGTTTTTTAGCTGTGTATAATTCCCCTTACATACCGTATTTATTTTCAGCCTAGCAACATGAATCTGCTGAGGAAGGGAACAAAGTTAAACGCCCACCTCCCCTCAGGCACCTCCACCTCTGAGATACTGGTTGCAGGCAAGGGGCTGAGCAGATGCTATTCACTGAGACAGACCAAATCCCCGGCCTTGGTCATATGTGCTGTCCAACAGTGTCACAAATCCAAAATGACATATTAGTAAAGTGATGAAGCTAAAGGATAATTGATCATATGGTAGATTTCCTTGTAATTAGGCAACACATTACATATCCACTTGCCAGTCTTGCCAATCACAGAGAACAAAGTACATTGTCATTCTCTGCCCTCTCCAAGACTTTACTTCAGTATTGAAGGCCCAAGGTTTTCTAAGGAAACTCTGAGAGCTCTGTGCAGCTGCCCTACATCCCTATTAAAAACCAGCCAAACTAACAAATAATGATGAAATGATTTCCTTATTTATTTTGTGTTAGAAAACAGGGTGGACAATGAACTGCTCTCTGAAACAAAGGGGCAAGAACTACTCATCCCTTTCACTCCAGTAAGAGGATGGTAAGTATGCAAAGGTCAGCACACAGACACTGAAAAGTTCAAACCAAGAGCACGAGGCAATGGGAACAACATCCCCAGATCCTCGGTGAGCGCAAAGCCCACCAGCAGCTGTCTCTGTGGTGCTCCAGATCTGGCCAGAGCTGAGGCAGCTGCTGTGGGCATCCTGCGGACCAAAATAGCTCCCCAGTGGCTCTGTCATGTTCCCTATGCTAAGATCCTGGGAAAGGATTTGGTGCCCCACAGGACGCCACCAAAACACATGGAGAGACACACAGAAAAAGGCTTATGGGTTCTCCACTGTGACTTAGCTGCGATTGCATTTGGGTAACTCTGCTACCTGGGGCGAGTTGTAAATAAATATCACGAATGATGAGTGCTCCACGAAGAACCCTCCCACCACCCCAAGGAGGGATGGAATCTCAGACCCAAATTAGGATATTCTTACAATGGGGGGCATATTCTGCTGTCAGTGAAACAGCTGCTAGTCTAAAGGTTATTCTTCACAGGTTACCTAATTATAAGGGAGCATGGGCATCAAGAGGTGCCTGCTACCAGCAGCACACAATAGAGCAGGCAGGCCACGTCTCTGTCAAACAGATCCAGGAATGGATTTCTAGCTGATGGGCAGCAGAAAAAATGCTGCCCAGAGATGAAGCAATGGGACACATCTCAGCTGCGAGATGGGTTTTGCTGAACACATTTGCCAGGCTCCCTTTGCTGGCTGGTTTCTCTGGTACCCCAGGAACAGTTTAAATATTCAGTCCCACACTTGGGCTGCAACTGACACAGGTGTCTGTGCCTGTATTCACAGGAATGAATCAAGCTTGGCAGGGTATAGCAAAAAGGGTGTTTTTTCCAGCGAGTTGTTAAATAACCAGCAGCATTTCTATTATGTGACTGAAATACTACAACAACTAATGGGACAAGTTCTGCTCTCTACTAGCATCAAGCAGAGAAAAAATGATCACCAGAATCACTCAAAGGTTCACTGAAATATTTAGATCTATTTTAAAACAGTCTCTGTGTGGTATTTCTAACAGGGGAAGTAGAGGCAATAGTAACTCATACTGTTTCCTCTGGCTCATACTGACTTCTCTATCTTGTGCAGGGTCTGAAAACTGTAGGCCTGTAAGGAAGTTCTGAGAGTTACACTAAGAGTCTGACTCTGTCTATAACAATAAGATATAAAAATGATAGAACTTTTAAATATTAATAGTAGAGCTGAATGTTTTGGTTTCTACAGATAGCTGCCATTATGATAAACAAAGATGATGACTTTTTTTGGTGCTGTTTGCAATTTTAACAACTCACCATTTTGTCATTTCAGTATGCTTTTTTGTGCAACAAAGATGTTAATTCACTGCTAAGGAATTATGCATTTTAAGTGCTATTAAAATGTCTACTCACTGGAAAAATCTTCTGTTACTCAACCAGCTTTCTGTGTGAGCAAGCACGTGTTTGCGAGTAGATGTGAGCCCATACACTCACAAGCATGCACATATTTCTGCCCACACAGGCATATAGTCAAGCCCATCCAAATACATATGAATGCACATATGTTCAGAGACACAAACACATATACACATGCACACATGCAGACAACCACTCACCCACAAGCCCACAGGCACACTTGTACAAAAGCCTGCATATATATGCGTGCACATGCACACCTAGACACACCCGCACACTTGCATGCATATGCATGCATCCCTGCACACACGGATGACCATATACGAACACGTATAAACAAGTACACCTCAGAACATGTACCCATCCGTACACGCCTCTGTGGGTGCTCATGCACTTGCAGGCACACATACACACTTGAATGCACGTCCATACAGATGCACCCCTATGTGTGTGCACACACCCACATAAGCATCCACTCATACTCACCCACAATCAAGCACACACACACACACCCCTCCCCTTACTCACACGGACGTGCACAAACAAATGCACACTCGCATACATGCGTGCACACCCACACACATACGCGCACACCTCCACGCGCAAACCCTTGCACACCTAAGCACGCCCGCGCGCCCTTGCCCGCAACCGCACACACGACCGCGTATGCACACACCTGCAGACACCGGCCCACACCCTCACACTCATACACGCCCACACGCACGCACACGCACGCCCCTCGGCACGCAGGCACCCCCGCGCCGCCGCCGGGCAGCACCACGGACAGCGCCCGCCGCGCCGCCCGGCCCCGCGCCCCGGCCCCGCGCCCCGGCCCGGCCCGGCGCCGCCAGCGCTGAAGCGCCCTCTCATCGGTGTGCTTGCAGAGCATGGAAATACTTCTAGGAGCGAGAGGCAAAGTCGGGCTGGAAATACTTCCGTCTCCCAGTAAAATGCACGAGCCAAAATCCCTGCCGAGTCCCCTTTTGTTTCAAAGAGAATACTTTTGGAATCGCCTGGCTTAAGCACTTAGGAAACACACCTACCTGGAAACCATTCTTACAACTAAGCACATCAAGAGGAGCTTTATTTCCACGCTGCACCACAGGACAGCAAAGGCACGGGCATTTTCCCTATAATGGTAATGCTTTCTCATGTACATTTTTAATAGCACATGCCCAGCACGGTGATACAAGCCGTAACACTAGTGCGTCCCCCCGTGCCTCGTCCCAAAGCCACAAAATAGCTACTTCCTTAGCCAGTGAAGACTTCAGAAGTGATGGCCTGGTTGAGATGATACTCCTAGCTTCCAGGTGAATGTGGTTATGGTTCTTGCTGAACGTGCAGTGGTGGAAGAATACTCAGTATTATCTGGACTCAACAGCTCAAGTTCACCAAGTCTCAATGCTCACTACTCAGCCAAGAAAGAAGCTGTTTCAGCAGCAAGATTAAGTGAGCTAAGCCTTCTGGTGATGGTTAGAAAAGTAGATTCATATGTGTTAGAAGGATGACATGGAGTCTAAGTGTAGAAATCAGGTCCATGACTAGCAGGCAGGTCTGAAAGACATCAGCAGGTTGAGAATAACTTAACTTGTGGTATGCTGTGCATTGGTCTAGATGTAGTGCAAGGTTCATGGATTTCAGGTGCAAAGTTTAATCTAACATCTTCAACATCAAGGACTCGGTCAATATGTTTATTGATCAACTATACAGACACTCTTTCCTATGCCAACACCACCTTTCCTGGTACCAAAAGCAACAGATTTTGCATGCCATGCAGCAATGATCACCTGGCCAACCCTTGAGCCTTGTAGGACAATGGCTGTGGGGCTAAATACACATTTGAACTGTGATTCTCAGATATTGTATCTGGTCAGTCCTCTAGGATTTTAAAAATATGTCTAAGAGAAAGGGTGTTCTGGGTCTCTGTGAGTGTACTGTGTGGAGCATGGATTTTGTCCAATGGCCGTGAGACCCTTCATAGTGCTCTGTGGTGTTCTGCCATCCATAAACACCTCCAGAGACTCGAATTAGCAATGCTTATGGGAAATAAGGGTGTATATGTGCCAGATACAACCCCTTCACAGCTGTAACAGATCTAACAATCTGAACAGGCACAAGGTAGGAGAAAGGAAGCTTTGCAGCCACCCTTTTATAGCAAGCAAACTGCCTGTTCCCTGAGGCAGTCTGAAATAGGGGCAGAGCCCAGGGGAGCAGTGCCCACAGGGGCTGCACATCTGTGTGGAAGAGCCCAGTACCATGCAGACACACTTGTAGCAGGATCAGCAGCTTTATCAGCCTCACACACACACAGGCTTTTCCTCTTGGCCAGGCATATTCGCTTGGGCTCAGCACTCTCTCAGCACATGCACAGCCTTGGACTAGCAAGTTCAGAGCCAACATGGTGTCTTTTCACTGAACACCCTCACAATACAGCCGTGATCTCTCTCACCCTGTCTGAGGCTCAGCCAAGCACGAAGAGCATAAGACCTTCCACTATCCCTCCCCCTTTTTTGCTTTCTGTTTGTTGTTTGAGGTATAGTTTGAAACAAGGAAAGACACTTTATTTACTCATATCATTTATCGCCAGTCCTAACTTTTTAGATTTCTTTGCAATAGACCTACATGACAAACACAGTACCAGATATTACTGCATTTTTATTTTCAGACTTGTGGCTATCACCTAGCATTTGGGTTTAATTCATGGCATCCCCACAGGGGCTGAATGCAGGCAGTACAGAGCTGGGCAGCATGGGATGCAGTGTGTGCTTGGAAAGCCCAAGCTGGCCTTTGCCCAGAGAGGAAGCAAGTTTGCAGTAGCCCAATCCCCTAAGCAGCTTATCTCCTCTCTGCTGCAGCACATGGGGGTATGGTGCAATCAGGACTCCAGCCCCTGCCCACTGATGCAAAACCACCTTGGACTAGTACAGGGTTAGGATGTTCCACAGAAATGTAAGAAACTGGAGAGGCAGATCTCTGCTGTGCGTTATTGGAAAGGAGAGCTGAACACACATCTCCCACAGGCAAAGGAGCAGATGCACAAACAAGCTTGGAGGTTAGCATCTCTCTGCTCTGGTGAATAGCTGATTAGTGATACAGAGTCTGACATGTCCAACAAATGAGTATAGATCCTACACAGCCTGGTGAGCAGGGCACTTAGCTACAGTTTGAACCTCCTGGCTGGGACTGAACATCCTGAATATTACAGCCTGAAGAGTGGAAAAAGCTGTAAGTGATTCCAGGAAATCTGTTCCTACTTAGATAAATCACTGGCAATTAAAACATCACCATCACAAAAAATAAAGTCATATTCCTGGCTGGTGCTAAGAGTGGCCTATGGTATAGGTACCATACACAAAGTAAAACTCAACACCCTATTAGGATGGGCTAAAGCCCACAATTGGTCATCACTTAGTAAATGTATTTTTGTTTTGAAGAATAGTTATGTAATTTCTGAATACAGATCCTGCAATGAACTCCAGAAGAGGCCTTAACCCTTTCGTCTTAAGGGTGAATGGGCAGTTGTGATTTGTAGAGCTCACTGAAAAGAAGATATTGAGACCAAGAAATATGAAGGCCTTAAAAGACAAATTATCATCTCCCAGCCCACATCATTAGCTAAGAAACTGGCCACAAAAGGAATAGTCATAGAAAAGCATTTTCAAAACAATAATGAAAGAAGGTCAATCCTTTTAGGATCAATGTCCAGTAAAGAAGTAGGAATATTGTCCGCCAAGGTAAGATAGAAAGCGACCACCAGAAAGAGAGGAAATGCAATTTTAGGTAATGCCATCTGAAATGAATCCGAAAAAAGGACCATATCAAATTGGTGTGTATATTGTATGGAAAAGTGTTTGGCACACTAGCTGTAATGGTGGTGTGTGCTGCCCACTCGTCTTGTCCCCACATGAATGCATGGCAGCAGCATGGAGCCAGGCACAGGTGGGAGTGCCGGTCCCAGTTCTTCAGAGCTCACATTTGGCCCAGACCCATCCCACATCTGTCCGCATGTGTGGTCTGTCAGGCCTCAAGAATGTCCATGTGGAGACCCTCAACAGGCAGCATGGACTTAACCTTGTGTTCACCACAACACGTTCAATAGCTTCCCTCCACACCCTGACCATTGCAAGGCCATGTCCTGAAACAAGTCAGCGACTAAAACACAGTGTTTTCTCAGTGGCCACCCTGTATCATGGGACACTATGTGAACACAGCAGCAGCAGCCGCCAACTGTCTGTCTCAATTAGGAAAATAGCTGTCTTTGCTCAGGTGGTAAACTTCACGTAGCTTTTTTCTTTCAACTGTTAGATGAATAAATGCTTTCAGATTAGGACAGTTAGACTCTGAAATAGCTAATTCTTGTGGAGAGAAGCAGAGGCACAGATTTAGTTTTCTCTTTGCTGAAGTAAGTGCTGCAAGAGTGGGCCTTTTATGGCAGGCTCACCACTTATTAAGAAACTCTGTCCTTTCCCTTTGATGCTGGGGACTGAGGCCAAGTCCATTTTTTATTTTTCCTTAATTCTTCAATGCCAGTTTAGAAAGCCTTATTTGTCCAAGCAAAGTTTTTCTGGCACTGCAATTCACCTGCAGTGATATCTGTTCAATGCTAACCCATCAATATGGGACAAAATTTACATCTTTAATTCTTGCAAAAGATTGCTTTCAGTAACACTGAAGGGGAAATTGAGGAACTCCATATTATGGGGGATAGCAAACCATTAAAGAAACAACCCAGAAATCACTGTTAGGCTTAGATATGAAGGATACAGCACAGTCTTTACTGAAAGAAATGACCAGTGCTCGTTGAAAATTGATCCTAAAATTTTCATGAGCCGTTTTCAACATTGTTGCCATTCTTTGGCAACTTTTCTTTGTGAGAAATGCCATCTCCTTTTCCATATATTTTTTAAATTTTCATAACTTTTTTTACTAAAGCCCATTATTGAATTTGGGATTCAAAACCATGCACCACAGCCAAGGATGCTGTCCATCTCCTCTGGGCAGTAATTGTGTCTTCACTCTGATCCTCCCCCCCCAGGCTGACTTTACCACGTGAACCTACTGTTTGTTGGAGTTTCTTTTGGCTTACGTCAGTCTCTAAGAAGGAGAAGACCCTGACTCCCCATCCTTTGTAGTGCTGGCTATTTCCTGTGTGAGATCACTTTGAGTAATTCACTTCTAAAAAGCCTGTCCCTGTATTTGCACTGTAAATACACACACCGTGTCAGAAATGTCCTTTCAGTACATTCTGCTAAGCTTAAACAAAACTCTTGATTTTAGAAACACTAGCCACGACATTGTAAATCACCACCTTTGAAGGCATAAGGCAATGCCTTCCTTTTACTAAGTACCCTTGTAAAGCTGCACACGGACATTTTCCAGAACTTTGAACAAATCAGTCTCCTGGTAAGACAAAAAATGGTTTGCTTAAACACCTGTATGGAAAGGGATATCTAATCTTTTATGTTCGCTGCGGGAGAGTGCTCAGGTCAATCAACAGTCAATAGAAGGTAGTGGTAACTCTTATTTTCTATTTTATTTTACAGTCAAGGTTGAGTATTTGCTTTTGAAAGATTGGAGGAGTTGGTTGGCAGTGCCAGGGAACCGGACTCTTTTTATCTGCATGCTAGTTATGAGGAGGAGGCAGGTGCAAAGCAAGCTTTCTAACACTGTCAGCAGCAATAATCCCCACCTGAGCATTGACTGGCCACCTGCTCTTCAGGCACAGAGATAATTCAGGCTCTAAGTTAGTGTGGTTCTAAGTCTCTGCTAAGTAAAGACTCATAAATGACTCAATTTACAGTAATATCAGTGGGTATGTCAATATATCAGTGGGTATGTCAATATATCAATATTTGATCACTGACAGCGATTCCTTCTGGATTCACCCCAAGGCATGCAGTCCAACCTGAAATGGCCTCACCTGATTTAGTGCACCTGTGGTTTATGGAGGACCTATTCCAAGCACTGCTGAAGATGGCACGTAACTTCCCAATAACCTTCATACCACTAGCTACCCAGCTTATTATTAGAACGCAAGCATCCTGAAAGCTGGTGAATGTTGTGCTTATATGTCAGTCAAGTAGTCAAAATCCAAAAGCGTTTCACCCAGAGATTGGGCCTCAATTTACAGTGGGATTTATCATTTTCATGGGAAATTACTTTCCCCTGCCTAGTGACACATCCATCCTAAAATTTGCAGTGTGAGGCGACTGCTGAGGGGCACGACAGACAGGAAAACACAGAGATGTGCAGAAGCAAGTTTGTTAGGAGGCAGGGCAACTACTTTTACGTGGCAGGGTGCGGGGGAGAGACAGATGAGGCTTGGCCTCATTCTTCTGTTATCTAAATTGATTCATTTATCCCCTGTAAATTACAACTGTCTGTATGGCAAACATTCCCATGAGCCAGGACCACAACATTCTTTGCTCCCCTGTCCTGACAGGACGCCATTCCTCCCCACTGGTTGAAATACCGGTCTTTACTCTCCTGAGACACTTTAAAGCTGTACGTTACAGAGGTGCCACAAAACACACCAAGGAAATCACTGGTGGCAGGGAAGCCCTGCAAAAATAGAGCTCCACACTTAACCTGCTGGTTTGTTATCTTTCAGAGGAATATACTACGTGCCATTGAAAGACCTGCCAGCTAATCCCCTGTTTCCATCGCTCTCACTTACCTGCAGTGCAGCCATCCCTGGGCTAAGGGCAGGTGGGAATGGGCGAGCACCAGCTACTGTGAACAGTGCTGGGGCTTGAGCTCAGCTGAGAGGGTTGGAGGAAGGTGTGAGAAGGAAGAAATACTCAGTAAACACCTCATTAGGACACAATTAAGAAACAGGGAAAGTTATTTGAGGTTAATTTTGCAACTATGCCAGGTGAAAATGAAATAAAGGCATCGGCTCCCCTAAGTTTGCAAGGGGCAAACTTGTCCATTATGTGATGGGTGTGCTAAAAATGAGAGTGTAACTGAACTGGTCATTGCTGACTCCTTACTGAGACCAATTCAACAAACCCTGCCAAAATTTCAGTAAAAAAAATCTAGTCCAAACCATCATATGGCAAAAAACAGCTTCCCCCCCCAGGAAACTTTGCTAAGATTCACAACCTATTCTAGGAATTACAGGTGGAGCAGAGGGTTACCAATACCACCTTTCACCAGTGTTGTTGGCTTTTTTTTGGGCCCAGATAGATCCTGATATGATCTGGGATGAGCTGCATGTCTCTTTCCCCACAGTGCACTTAGACAGGGAATAGAGAGGTTAGATGAAATGGGGAAAAAATGGAGGGGAGAAAATGAAGCTATCATCTGGTGGAAGTTAATGAGAGGAATGTACTGCTGGTGAAAGATGGACTCACATGAAATTGTGAAGGTTTTTCATACTCTTTCACTCCAGATTATGCAAATCTTTTAAGTGTATTTTTAATTTTTAAAACAATTATCAAAGCATTATTTATTCCACGCCACCCTTTCAAGCAAGAGGAAAAAAATAAAATAAAATAAAAAAATCAGTGACTGTTCTGGTGACAGGGCTATAACAACTTTTGATGCTACTGTCCTCATTACCTGCTAACCCCTCCAAACCTCACAAAAATATTAAAAATATCATAACAAGTCCATTTGAAATGCTCCATCAAGAAAACGAAGCCAGGGTCTTACATTTTGTAGATGCTCTAGAAACTAGTATTTGTTAAGTCTGTAAATGTTGTTGGTCAGCACACCACGTGTCTCCATGAACCCCTCTGGCTTATTGATATTGTGTGCTCCTTTTGCCAGGGCTTGTCTTCGTTTTGTACATACATGATACCTCTTCAAAACAAGAGCTGCCAATGGATGATTGAGGATATGCAGGCCATAAAAGTACAGGAAACTGCAGCCATGCTGTAACTTATATCATTCCTTAATAAGGAACGAGGCCAAGAATATTTTAGCATATTCAGGAAGAAGAAGAAAAAAGGAAAACAGCATGCAGAGAACAACTCTATGCTCTGAATGAAGCAGGTACAGTTACTTCATGCTGAATTTATTTCAGCACAACATAACAGCTTTCCTCAAAGTGGTTTAGACAGAATTCCCAAGTGACTTGTTGTTGTATTTAAATACTGCCTGCCTAGGATTTAAATAAACAGCTTTTATATTAATTAGAAACAAATCCTTTCAATCGGAAGGTATTAACTGTTTCTAAATTGCACACATAACAGTTACTCAGACTTTGATTCAGCTACATGCTTTTAAACTTGTCAGCCATTTGTAGTCTAATACGCTATAACTACAGTTTACAACAGTGCAACAAAATATTGATTCAACTGTTTTGACCTTTCATTGATCAGCATAACATGTAATTAAGTCAGTGTACACCTTTCCTTAGAGCAAGCAAGACTCTCATTGCTAATGCACCAGCCTAGGTACATATTTATAGCCTAAGCCTAAGAAAAATTTTTTATGTGTGTTTTGCAGTAAAACATATGCCAATTATCTCTTTGCTCGTTTCTGATTATAGAATAGAAAGGAATAGGACCTGAGTATAGATGGCCAGTCTCTTCACTGGCCAACAACATTGATTTCACCAGCGGAGAACTTGACTCAGGTGCTTCATATTACACAGAGAGCAAAATCCTTGTAAAAGGACCTGTGGCTGCCAGAAATCACAGGAGGTGTTGTTAGATGCACCTGATACCAGCAGTGCAAAACTCCTGAAGGCAGAGCAAAGCTTCCTTCTTAAATCCACAGGGATATTTAGTAGATCTAAAGTTGTTAGAGCAGCCTTCTCCATAAGATAAAGGCCTTGTCTGGCTCCTGGGAACAATGCTCTGCTTTTCTTAGCCTTGACCCCATTAGGTAAATCCACGTTTCTTTTGTGGCTGACCAGCCAAAACAAGATGTTGTTTCTCTCGGTTTACCTCACACCATTCAAAAAAGCTAAACAGATTCTCAAAATGTTTGTGATCAGATTGAATAGGCCAAATTAATCCTTTGTGCTTTCAGCCTGTTTTTCATTAATTAGTGGAAACCCAACCTGACAATACTCAATATCACAGTCACCAGACTAAGAGTGCTTTGCTGAGATAAATGGAGAAGGAAGATGTCAGGTCCTGCATTATCATCCTCCTGTACAATAGCTTTTTGTTTGTTTGTTTGAATATATGTGATAGTGGCAGATAATACTTTTTTTTTTTCAGAGCCTAGGATATTTCCATGAAGTCATGTAAATAAAATATACAGACCAAAGAACAATTGTGGTTGTCCAGCTTTTTTGGAAATCTCCGTAGTCTTGTACAAAACTCCTCTCTTTTTTTGGTGCCTTCACAGACATATTTCATTCCTGGGTGTATTTTCAGAAGTATGAGTGCGCAGTACCCTTTTTCTAGGGGCACCTTTTCTCTCTCGGAATGTACACTCACACAGAGTCAGTGTTAACCCAGATCTCGGCCTCTCTCGGATGAGCTCCTGCTGGCCACCACAACAAGAGCTGCCGAGTAGCTTTGGTTCTTCACAACCCCTGTGCTACTACCATAGCGGGTCTTGCAAGAAAACGTTACCTCAGAAGATCTTAAGGGGCTCTGGTTTCCCTCCTACTCACACTGGGTTAGTTTGTCACGTTGTCCTAGAATCCCCCAGCAGGTTGGCAGTGTATCCGAAGGACAAGGGGCAGGCAGGTTAGGAAATTCGGGATACCCCGCTGCCAGATGTGTCATAGCACCCTTCTCGCAGCGCCCTCGTGTCCTTCGCTTCTCCCTCCTGCACTCAGCTCCCCTCAAAATTGCTCCAGCGCTGTGTGAATAGGAGTCAATGTCGCACAGAAATGATTGCTGGAAAACAAGGAGGTTATTATTCTTATTTAGCAGTTTCTGCTCAGCTTTGGCTGGTTCTAAACTCGCGATTTCCATTAATCACATCAGTTTTTTGTGAGGCCGTCTCGGTGCAAGTCACAGCTCACGCCCAGCGTGGCGGAGGGTGGCAGGGCCATTTTCATCCCTTTAATGCAGAGGGCAGCCAAGGGTGAGATGATCCCTCTGCACCAGACGGAGCAGCCATAGGACTGCTGTAATTTATTCTTTGGTGATGCAAACTGCCCACACCAGGATGTGGTGGGATAAAAGCTCTGTATCCTCCTGCAGTGAAAACTCAACCTCCTGCTCCCACTGAAGGGGTACACGACTTTCACCATCCAAATTTCAAGTAACAAAAAAATAACTTTATGTCTCTCCGGGCATTTAGAGGAGTGTGTGTGGTGGGGGAGGAAGGCAGCATTTTTTCCTGCTTTGCAGAAGTGCTAATGTCAAATTGTGCAGATCATAAAGAAAAGTTATAGGAAGATGCTTCTGAGGAGTGATGAAAAGAGAGAAAGGAGTGACATGAGCAGGAACTGTGGACTGTCCTTGCATCTACAGGAGAGAAAGGTGATGGGGCAGGTGGCTACAGCAAGATATTTTGACCACCAGTTCTACAGCAGTTCACACAGGAGGATGACAAGGGCATACTAGCAAGGTTTTAGGAAGGATAAGCAAGCCCTTCACCTACAAACTGCACTCCTGGAAAGCTGTGCAGGGTTCCATATCCTCCTGTCTGCATGACACAGAAGCTCCTGCATCTTCTCTTGTCTCTAATGTGCAGTGTGGCAAACTGTGACAGCTTACCCTGAGTCACATACTCTGACTGAGTAATAAAAAACCCTCTAGATAAAGTCCACTTTGTTGTTACCCTCCACGTAGAGAGAGCTTTGAAGATACATGCTGAGGATACAGGAGTGTTCAAGGTCTGATAGTCTGAAGGCAGTGGAAGGTGGTAGATAAGGAGGAAGGTCTTTTTGTTCCCACATACTTCCATGGCTGGAGCTAGTTTGAGAACATCTTCTCTATACTGCAGCATGCGGATCTATGCTTAGGAAGCATTGGAAATTGTGACAGTGTCTGGAGAGTAAGTCACAACCAGAGGGTTAAAGAATTGCTAAGGTGCCAGAGTTTCAAAGGGACTTCAGTCCAGCTGCTAAATTTTCACCTGCGAATGTTCAGGGTGTGTGTGCATGCACCAGTCTTTACTGTTGCAAATGAACAAACCATTTGCTAAGCAAATCTGCTTGCCCTGTATCCCAGGTACTTAATTTTTGAACACAGATTTCTGTCTGACAGTTTCAGAGGATATCGCCTCTGAACTTAAGGTCCAGTGGTTGCCTTTACGTTTTCCTGATCCTGTGCTCCGCCTGAAAAATCACAGAGCATGTTGACAACATCTTTTACACACATTTTAACATGACCTTCAGAACCGAAGAAAACACCCTGTATCATACTTCTATAGTCACTGTCTGTCCTTGCTGCCAAGCTGATTGACCTGTACAAAACCAAAGAAGGAAGCTGAGCTTGCTTTGAGAGATGGCTAAGCAAGGGGAGATAATGCATGGGCACACACTGCAACATCCCACTGCTTCCCTACCAGCTCCAGCCTTGTGTGCCAGCGGGGGACTGAAACCGATGAGACCATTAAGCTCAAAAAGAGCACAGGATCTCATAGCTAAGTGGGGACAAGCTTAGGCAATACTTGAGCTGACCTCTCCCCCATGCAGAGTTCAGTCCCTCCAAATTAAGGCTGAGGGTCACTGATGAGGCTGGTTGAGGAAGTTGACACTGCAGGTGCAGTGTGCTCTTTGGGATGGATAAAAGAAAAAGAAGATAAAAGAGAGAAAATTGCATCTCGCTTGTCATTTCTGATGTACAGTCTCCCCTGCTGCAAATTTGTAAGAATACATAAAGAGGGGGGAATATGGGTGAGTGTAATAAACAGGGGTAGTCTGGAGTGCTTTTATCTATTTCAGAAAACTTTTTGTGGAAAGCAAATGTAACCTGCCAGTGAGAGTATGAATACCTTGCTAGGCCAGGGGGTGATGCCTAACTCCCAGAGCACATTCTCTGAACACCCCCATTGCCCTTTGATTTATGCCTTTGGAGCCCAGTATGGGGGAATACAGTGTTTCAGACCACTTTAAGAGAAAGACTAACCCATTGAGCTGCTACTGTAACCTCATAGACCCCTAGTCTCCTCTAGGGCCATCAGCCACCCCACCGTGCTTTCATTGCTCCCGTCACAGCGCAGAGAAGTACATTAGTTATGACATTATTTTTTTCAGGGGGATGTCTACCAGTTGCAAACTCCAGGCCACAATGTCCATGGTCGGAGGACACCAGCTACAGCTGCTGACCACCCTGCGGCATAGCCCGGCACAGCTGTCAGGAGAGCCACACATTACCTGTGTAATCAGCACCAGGTATCACAGTCCCACGCAGAGACAACAGCCAAATTGCTAGTGCCTCGGGCCCATGGTCCGACACCATCACAGCTGATCATGTGCAGGTGGGATAAGCTCTCATCTGGCTCTTCCCCCCTAAGGCTTGAGCAGACACCTCAGCTCCAGCCAGCTGTGAGAGGTAAAGAGGATCATGATGAGAATATTGTGTTTTCTAGATTTTGTCCCTGTTAAAATAAACATACTGGCAAGAAATCTTAGAATTCTTCCAAATGGCTCCAGAAAAAAACATTCAAACGAGGAATAATTATTAAAAAACCCCCACCCAACAAACAAACAGACAAGACAACAAAACAAAACAAAGCTAAAACCAGCCTGTCTCCTTTGTAACCCTCCTCCCTTGGTATGGATGAGTGAAAACTTTGCTTCGCTCAGAGGTTTGAAAACCAAGCCCCTACAGGCTTGCAGGGTATTCCCCGCACACAGTGAACAAAGAGCAGGCTGTGGTTGCAGGCAGACCACAGAAATGGTAATCAGAGCCGTCGGGCCGTCAGCGAGGCTCGCGCGTGCGGTGGTACGTCACAGCTGCACGGCTCCCCGTCGCGAACGCGCTGCACGCTGCCCGGGCAGCGCCGCGTAATGATGCCTCCATTGCGCTTCCCAGCAGCTGGGATGCCTTACTTTTTGTGCCACGCAAACCAACTTGACAGCCAGCACTTTTCTCATTCTGTTTACTCCCTTGAACCTTGAAAATAAACAACTGTTTCTCCTTTCCAAGGATCTGTTTCTCCATTAGCCGTGTTTTCCTGGGCTCTCACGTTACTTCTGGACACACTTCTGCTTATTAATGTGACAAGAGCTGTGCTCTACACACCATACTTATTCCTGTCATACAGCACTTTCATAAAGCACAATTTACCTGATTTTTTTACATGCTGCGTAAGGAGCAGGTCTCAGCTCGCTTGACCAAGTGATCTTTATTTATTTAGGAGAAATTCTCCATGCTCTAAACTGGTCATTATATGGTCAATGTGTCTGAGCCTCAATTACTAATCGTTTAATAGCTGGGGGGGTTTGCCTCTGAAAAACTTCTCTAGAGGGTCTTTACTCTCCTAGTTTTATTTGATAAGTCCTATGAACACACTAATCCAAAATCTGGGCAAGTTCTGTGGGCCAGACCCATTGCTGACGGAAAACTGGAGTCATCCATGGAGAACCACTGGTTTGTGTCACTGGCAATCTGGCTCACACAAAATGAGATAAAATGGGGTGTTTTTAAAGGTATTGCAGAAAAGACTGGGAATGACCTTCTCAGCCTGACAACAAATTCCATTTTGCTGTCATCCTTCTCAATGAAACATCCCCGTAAGACATGACACCCCACAAGAGGTCAAAGGAAGGAGGCGTTATCCCAGCAGACCAGCAGGAGGCCTGCATCTGCATCTTCCTCACCTCCGTGTAGATCCTCTGTTGTAATAGTACAGCTGAGATCAGGTTTCAGGCTTTATTCCAGTAAGAAACATTCATCTGGCTGCTTCTCTTCTATCCAGCGGCCAAGTTCAAAAATTAGAGAAAGCTGATACGTAGAGAGACCTGGAGCCAGCTTACCCATGCATCGCTTCCTAGGGAATTAGGCTAAAAAGGAGGAATACAGAAGAACCTCACCATGCCCATATCCATGCATCAAACTTCAGGCAAACCAGCAAGGCAGAAATGCCTCGCTTGGTGAGCTCGGCTGTCAGCCATATTTAATGAAGGACTGCCTTATCTCAGACACCTCAGCTCATCCCAGGTACTGCAGTATCATACAGGCGATACGAAGTCTCACGCAGAGCTTGAGCTCCAGGAACATGAAACATTCATGGGAAACTGTCCGGAGACAGTTTCCCATTCATGGGAAACTCTGGGAAACTGTCCTGAGAACCATGCAACTGGACTCACCCTGCATTTTCAAATTAAATACTTCCTTGTTAGGCCCTATCACACAAAGTTGAGTTTACTGAATTTTTGACTAATGATAGTAAAAAAAAAGTTTGTTTTGATAATACCAAACCATTTTGTTTCAGTAAAGTTGTTACAAACCATAAAGAAGTGCTATTTATTTACAAGTATCCACAGAAATGATAAAGTTACTCACAGGGAACGAACTTCTGATTTCTGAGTTTCTCTAAACCAAGATGTGATCTCAGATGTCCCCTCTTGGCTATGTTATGACACAGACTAAATAAGATAACAACGTTCACTTACTGTCATCAAGTCAACACCACCACTTTAAATTCAGATAGAAAGCAAATCTGATTCACCATAAAGTCTACTGTGTGTTATCTCAGGGCTCTTTCTGGGACAGGAAAGTGTCAATCCTTCAAAACCCTGGCTGGAGGACTCAGAGCATGTCAGCTGAAGAAGTAGGATCAAAACGACAATCAGGAGGGTGACGGGTCTTGCTGGGATGACAGGCAGGGCGTGCATGTGGAGTGAGCACATACATGTGTACTCTGTTGCCCCTAAACTCCCTGCTGTCCCCTTTCTTGTGAGCCAGCGGGGCACCGAGCCCGCTGAGAGGACTGACTTGTGCAATTTCAATGCCCTTTAGTGATGCACGAGAACAGAGCCGACAGGAGAGCAGAGGGGATGGGGCATCACAAGGCTACTGTTTATTTGCATAGCCGTGAAGCCCATGATTTGCTCACACCACGTGATTCAGGGACCAGCAATTTCAGATTTTATACTGACAATTCTTTATAGCAAGTATTCTCAGGAGGTCTCTTTGCAGGGACCACCATGCTCTAATTACAAAGCAAAGCCATAGGCGCCTTCAAGGTCTTGCTTAGAGTCATAGAAATCCCACTATAGTGCGTTAGTCAGGGGAAATATCAGTATGTCATCCCAGACCTGTCCCACGCCCCATTACTCACTCACACAGAGCTTCTGCAACTTTTCCTGGCACTGTGAGGAGCAAGGTGTTAGTAACAAGTCTATAGTTACCCGGAGGCTTCCCTCAAACGCAGGGCAATCAATAAGCAAAAATATGCCCCCGTTCTCAGTCACAGCCAACAGATGGAGGTAACACAGAAATCTGAAAGATGGGTCACTTTCCCCAGTGACCCAAATGCCTGAAGTCCTTCTTCCTCCCACCACAAAATGTTCCCAAAGCAACCATGCGAGAGAGAGCTTCCCATGAGGAAGACCCAAACGCCCCCTTCTCTCCCTCCCTAAATTCCCCTAGATGTCCACAACCAAATCCTTAACCCTTAACAGCTGTGTTTGTGGTAACTTACAGTAAATACTGAAACACACGTCTTGATACACAGTGTTTCATATTCAAAAGTGGCACAAACAACCTTCTCCTAGTTTAATATTGCAAAGGACCTGTGCAAAAGTACATCGTTATTTTCTGAGATGAAGAGATTAGGAAATGTTCACATGGCTCCAATGTACACAAATAAAGCAACACACAAAGATAGATTAAAAAGGCAGCACCAAAAAAGAGTAACAAGGACCGTGTGCTTATGTTCGCTGTTTTGCTTGTAAAGACATTTTTAACTTCATTTGGAAATGCCTCCCTCTCTGTTTCTGAATACACATATGTGGGACATTCAAAAAGAAGTCCTGGTTAACAGGATCCAGTTTGCAAAGGGAGCTATTGGCAAGCAGATTTCAGAGACCATATTATTCTTATGAGTCACTTTGTCCGCTGCAAAATTATTCCAATGAAAAGATTTTTTTTTTTTTTTTGAGGTGAAGGACAATTAAGGTTGACCTCCTTTGCTTAAATTAAAACAGGAGTGAAATGAAGAATCTGACTCATTCCTCTAATTTTACAGGCTCAATAGTAATCTAGCCATGCTATTCATTTAGAGAAACCATTAATTTTGCTATGTGGCTGAAACTAGAAGGCCTCAGCTTTCTTTCTCTCACTTTTCCCCCCTCTTTTTCCTCTTTGTCTGTGCACCTGTTTGCACCACTTTACCATCCCATTTGAAAAACTTTGGGTAATCCTCTGGCACTAACCCTGGTGTGATAATACTTCTGTTATTCAGCGGTATAATTACAAAGGACAACACAGATAAAACATGTCTTTCACTTCTGCTGTGAATATGCCAGTTTTGCCAGTCTTCAAGGTGAATGATTTCTAAAACCTTCTGTATTTAATGTTAAGCTAAATTCTTCACGCAATGAAACTTCCAGCACCTTAGGGAAAAATGGTTACTTTTGACACATCAAAGTGAACGCTAATGGTCAAAACTTTTACAGCAGCTCTCTTAGCAGCAGCACCTTCTCCAAAACACTTTATGAGCCTTGATGAACGGACCTGCTCAGAGACAGCTTAGTATTAGATCTTGGTTTCACAAGGGGAAGCAACAACAGAGAGAAGTTAAATGCTGGGGCCAGGTAGCAAGCCAGCAGCAAAGGCAGAAACAAAATCTTTAACTGCTGCATCATAATCCTTTGGGCTGGATAACGTTACTAGAATTTACCAGTCGGGTAGTGTTTACTTTCTTTCAATATTTTTTTGAAAACTTTAACTAACTAATCTTCCATCTGCAAGAAGGTTTGCTACCCACTAAACGTGTGGAAAGACTAACAGGACAACATTAAATATTACCTAGTTGCCTGAGTAGGGAAAGGGAAAGTCAGCGTCTTCACACCCCTTTTCCCCTTCCCCTTTGACCCTCAACAAGGAAGGCCAAGCTTTGCTCTGTTTCACGTCTCATAGCAGGTTTGGATTCATTGGGGCTGGTATCAAGGGGGAGGAGTCCTGGTGGTTTGGGTCTCTCTTCACAAACTCCAGCCTGGCAGCCACTCTTGTTAAACCCACAGGAGCATTTGCCTGAATGTCGTATGTGGGTGCAATGGCTGAAACATGACCCAGGAAGAGTGCAATGGCTGAAAGATGACCCAAAAAGAAACCTCATTCAAACAGGTAGGCAATAGGGAGCTCATGGAGGGCTATAAAACACAATAAATTACCCCATCCTCTCTTTTCAATAGCCCAAGCAAATCATCTAAGTTTAGAACCAGTTTTTCTCCACCACATTCTTATCACCACAGGATAGACAAATGTTGTTCGCTTATGTTCCTCTGGCTTGTTGCTTTATTTTTCTCAGACTGCTGAACTATTTGGGGCAGGACACCTGTTCTAGACCTGTGCTTAGCTCTGGGCCCGTGGCTAGACAAGGTGATTATACAGTGATGACAACAGAAGCAAATTTGACCCTCAAAATAAATGGGCTCCATAAAATAAGTGGGGAGTTTGTCTGAAAGCATTGCACTCCCATGCTTTAAGAGCACCTGGCAGCAGCTCAGAGCAGACTCCTACCTCGTGCCCTAAAACCTTCCCCACTGAATTACAAATTAGTACACACCCTCAGTGAATCTTTAAAATCTTTGTCAATTTTTCTGGCACCTTTGCCCATCTGTAACAACATATTTTTTTGCTTGTTTTTACTTCTACCCAAACATAGCCAAACGCTTGTCATCCATGCCTGGGCTTCCCTCAAATCTCGTAGCTGGAAAAAAGTGCAATTTAGAGCAGCACTGACTAGAGCTAATGAAACTGAGACTGAGAACTGAGGATAACCGGTAGAGCTCCTTGACCCCTGACTATCTCACCTGACAACCCCATCGACACACTGAACCTAAAGAGTGACAGGAAGAGTCATAGAGAGTCCCCAGCGACAGTGCTTGCAGGACAGGAGCCAGCCCAGCACAGCCTCTTGTGATCTCTGAGACAGAAGAATAAAGTTATCAGTCAGTGCCTAGAAGCATGTCCACCACGTTGCGTGGTCCAAGTCAGCAGGGAGAGCTTCATGTACTCTCAGGATCATATCCCAAACTACCAGACGTTACTCTGTCCCCCAGAGAGACTGAATAAGGCCTAAGGAAAAGAAGGACATCTTCAGTCGGTTTTTCACAAACTTCTCAACAATCTTTTTAGCCAAAATAGGAAAATTGTTATACAAGAACAATAATTAGCCACGTTGTCAGCAAAAGCTGAGACAAAACAGAGGGAAAGATTAACCACTGCAGCTATGGGTTTTGCTCTTCACAGCCTGTCCCAGCATCTCGGATTGCTCTGTAACATCATCTAGCCTAAATCCAACTATATGCAATGGAGAACGGATCTCCATATATTCTTTACAATACTTGCAGAAAGGCAGTGATCATTTCAGTTCCTGTTATTTTCTGCCTGAGGAAACATGGTATTTCCTCACAATGGCAGCTGATGGCACCAGCTAATCTGGTTTAACCAAGATGTCCAATGTTCTCATCAAATCTGCTGATCAAGAGTTTGTGGGTGATAGGTATGGTTAAAAAAAAATAAATTCATTTTTCTTTCCATGCAGCTACAGCACAATATTTAAAGCATGCTTATGAGTCTTTCAGTCAATGCTGATATAACACTTCCACCTCTGGCTGGTGATACCCTCTCCTCTAAATCAAACAGTTACCGGTCCTGTGTACACAACGTGAGCTGAGGGCTCAAAAGGTAGAAGGGCAAAAACTTTGTGGAGATGGTAAGAAGCCTTCTCTGACTCACTACGCTCAGAAGACAAAGAGGATGCCTAGGGACCCTTCAGTGAGAGCTGAAAACAAAAAATCTTCATACAGCAGTCCTGAGTAATCTCCAGGGTGCTTCCCTAGAGCTCTCTGAGGTAACTCAAATGTCATTAGTTGGCCAACAGCCTGTAAGATCAGTAGTTGAGGTCATAGTCTGGAGTGACAGGCCCTCATCATAATATATAAAACGTTCATTTGTCCCACTTTCACACTGACCATGGGATTGAGAATGAGTTTCGATATCTGAATCAAGACAGAAACTACCTAGGTTTGCAGCTAAGTGTCCATGAAATCTTGAAATACATCAAAAAACTATCCTGAAGGGAACACAAATAGCCTGTGTTCATACCAATTCAGTGAGGAACCTTCCAAGGTTAAGCAAGAATAACATCTTCTGCACAAAGCAGCAGAAGAGAAACTTAATGAATTCTCTGTACGCAGGTTCCTCAGGTGAAGGATGCCGATTATTTCGTGGACGGGCATATTTTCAAAGTTTCGATTTAATTAGGATAATTTTCTAACGGTTTGGCTGCTCATCAGAATCTCGTCAGGATAGAAATTGGGCAAAAATCCTTCTAGAACAGACCTTATTGTGAGAGATCTTTCATTCCATGGTCCTAGCCAGCTGGAAACACTGTGAATAGCCTCTTCAATGATATTTCAGTCTCCTGCTTTTGGACCCAGATGAAACCAGGAAGTGCAGCGAAACCATAAATACCATTAAAAGACAGAGAGGGAGAAAGATTAACCAGATTTTGGCAAACCTCCAAAACTCTGCATTTCAGTTTGGGGCAAAGGTTCAGGCTGGTTTTCCCAGATCAGTTCATCCACCGTAGTTATTTCCCGCTCTTACATGGTGTAAAGTGCATTGCTTATCTTTCACTCCCTTATACATCAGGTGCAGCTCATACTCCTTATACATCAGGCAATGTGTGTGCAAAAAGAGCAAGAGGACTGAAATCATGGCAAGACTCCACAGCTAATTTGGGATCAGAAATAGTGGGCGGGAGAAGCTGATTCCAGCTGCAAGGGGTTATATGGAAATATCCCTCTCCATTTTTCAAAGTCCTGTCCCATGTAGCACTGTTGTTCATTAATTAGGAATTATAATATGTATTATTGATCACAAATGAATGGAGAAATTCATTGCATAGGCCTGCTGAAGAAAAAAAAAAAAAGCATAAGGCCCTTTGGTTTTTGTTCTGGTTGTTAATGGGAGAGGGGTGAGGAGGGGTCCATTCCCGCTCACCCGGTCCTGTGTCCCAGGAGTCAGGCACATGGTAGGAGTCGGCAGGAGCAAGGAAGAAGGGCTGCTTACCCCTTAGCCTCCTGGGTTTTAAAACAGCTATTCAAATGCCTATTGAGCACAAATGTAAGTACTCTCCTGAGCAGAGGTTGGTGTCTACTCCTAAGTTTAGAGACAAATTCTTTTCGGGTGCTGAGCAGCTCCTGCACGGACAGAGTGCCTTCAGCAACCAGCCTCAAACTGCAGTGTGGGGCACTGCCACAATATTTGAAATTGTCTTGTAAGGTCATCTGAATGGGATAAACCGACTACACCAGAGCCCAAAGGGCTCCTGTGAAAGTATGGCCACAGATGCTGAACATACCTTATGCCACCGCTGAAAGAATACAGAGTGGACAGACACGTCTGGAATAGACCAAGGCAACATCAAGAAAAATAGCAGGTAGAAAGCAGCATATGATTTTTCAGAAATGATTTTCAGACAAATACATTTACTTCTCCTTTTGGGAGGGGCGGGGGGGAAGCGAGCTGCGCGTCCTTTAGAAACAGTGCTGGTATTATTCATGCTGCCAACCAAACCACTTAAGCTACAGAACCTTTGCAGTACCACAAGTGTAATACAAAAAACAACCAAAAACCACTTACTTCCTTTTTTTCCCCCCTGAGTATTGACATTCTTGTGCAGTATTAGGAGAGCTAATTTAGCTTCCAGTTCTAAGAATTTTTGAATCTATAGCCAGTAATTATTTGCATTCAGGGGTACAAAAGAGGAAAACAAAGCCCACAAATTCTAGCACATTCATGTGGGATTGGGAGTTGAATTAGGATCCTCACACCCCATTGAATTATCGGCCCCCCTATTAGAGCCTTATTAAAATGGTAATGATTATAATGCCAGTCATAGGCAGGCTGTCGCACCTGTCAAAAAAAATACCCCGATTATCCTGTTCATTCAACTGTCTGGCACTCGAATCTGTGTCTCAGGTTTACTATTCTGTGAAGTTTTTCTTTTTCTTTCTTTTTTTTTCCTTTTTATGAGGAAAAAGAAAAGATACAAGAACAAACACTTCCACAAAGGTGATAAAAAAAGCCCCTCTAATTTAGCACATCTACTACCCATGTGGTGTTACGGTATCTAGGACAGCAATCTGAGGAAATAGATACTATTTCACTGGATTTCTCTATAGTGAGGAAGAATACAGAGGGCTACACTAAAATCTCTTTATAAAAAGGAACATTGGTTTTTAAGAACAAAAAGAACAATTGTCCTTCCTCCTTCCACACATACACACACCATTTCTACACATAGCCAGGATTATGTTACTCAGAGCAGTAAAGTCTTTCTTCACATACAAAATAAACACCTCGGATGGTTTAAAGGGACAGTCCTCAAAAGACCAACATTAGGCTCCGTCTACAAGCTCTGCTACTGAAGAAACCGTATTTAGTCATTTTCTCCTTTAAAATTAGTGAAAATATAATTCAAACTAAGCAGCACAAATCTAGGGTCTAATCCTGAACACGCATTTAGTAAAAGGGCAACTGAGGCTTGGAGACTTCAGCCAGCTTGCTATTTTAAATCCTACAGGGATTATTTCAATTGCTGTTGTTCATAGCAAGAACAACAATAATTTTAATAACAATGAAAAGACACATAGAAACTTGGCTTCCCCCAAAGTAGAAAACAAGTAGAAAAAGCGCTGACGGGTTCCTGAGAATTTTAACTGATAATCAGATGGAGACAAGATTAAATATTTTCCACCCTATTCAAAAGATGCCTTTCCCCTTTCCTCTACCCCAGTTGTATGAGTTTGTCAAATACCACAGTATAAAAGAATGTCAGTGGAAGAGCATTTAGGGGCTGAATGCCTTCAATAGCATCTGAGACAGATGCTGTGTCACTAAGTGCCCGGGACCCTTTGGGAAGTGGAGCAACAACAAAAGACCAGTTGGGTTCTGTTTGTTTTGGTTTGTTCCAGAAAAACATTTTTGATGAAACATAAAAATAAGCTAGCATTGGGAATAAAGAAACACGTAAGAACTGCACTTAGCAGGCATCAGCTCCTGAGCGCGTGAAGCACTAGATTTGATTCTCTTTTCACTGAAGTAACTAGAAAAAAATCCCTTTATTTTAGAAACTCACTTATTAACTTGCATAATGATTCCTACTCTAAGATGATAGGGATTGTAGCTACACTTTGGTAGAAACAGCCCCTAAATGTCATTATTATTTAAGCCATTCATTGTGTTTCTAAATATAATTTTTCTGAGCCCACAACAGCTCAAAGAATATTTATTAAAGTGAAAGGGAACAGAATTTGGAAGGATGTTGCAGTGAAAAACAAGAAGTGACCATACAATTGTGGCCAATAAACGAGTGAGCAAACAGCGTGCAGCTGCTACCTATCACCTCCTCAGTCTGAACACACACATATTTTTATTTTTGGACCTGATGTTCCTCAATATTCTGTTTTCTACCTTTTTAGATGATAAATACTTAACAGTAGGGATGGATGCTGCTTGTTCAGTGCCTGCAAAGGGAGCACTGTGCCTTAAAGAGGACTTTGGGTTCTGTAATGATGCAGTGATTCCTTTTTTAAAAACTCCATTTATCCCCATGCGAGTAGAGCTGGGCCAAGCCAGAGTGCTTTCAGAAATCCTGTCTATAAATAATCACAATCACTTAACCCAAAATCCCTCAGTGCCCACACGATCAGAGACATCTGAACAATGTGGTTGAACAGTGAGAAATAAGCAGCCTACACACATTTCCATTCTCCACTCCTAAATTCAGGGGCGACCAGAAGGCTGAAACAGCCTTCGGATCAAATTCAAGCAGCTTGAAGGTCACCTGAGCTGTTGCAAAGGGTTAAGGATGCTCCGAGACCATACCACTAACTGCCCTGACTCTGCCGCCTACTTGCTTTTTCTTGCCTTAACTTGCCTCTGCCAGCTCAGAGCCCTGCCCCCCCCCCCATCTCCTTACTGTCCAAATGGCTGGAATGAAGATCCTCACTCCTTCATGCTGTCCTCAGGAGAGCTGCAGCACTCAAACTGACAGCGGGGAGCTGCAAGCTCCTGGGGGAAAGAGAGAGGCTGTAGAGGTTGGGGAGGCTGGGACAGGATGGACGCAGGTGCTGACTGTATTTCTGAAGGTGGCACATTGGTTGGACCTGGTGAGGAGCAGCTGGGACAGTGGGACCACAAGCTGTTTCCCCAACGCGGGGCAGGCAGAGAGCCCTGGGGTGAGAGAAGAAGACAGAAAAGCAGAAAGGAGAGAAGAGGGTGCACCTCATCTCAGATGCTTCAATCAAACAGCTGCAACAAAATTCAGCAAACTAACTTCTGAAAGCATTACTGAGAGAAAGACAGAACTGATAAAACACTACCATAGCAATGGCGACAAACAGCTCCACCGAGAAGGGTCTCAAGATCACTTCACCGACGGCTCGCTCACCCAGAATTCTCCTGCAAGTGATCAGAATGTGAATATTTGAGGAGATGCTCCAGGTTGCATCCTCCTCTGTCAGTAATTTTCCTGCTTGAATTTCACCAACACTCATGTGGTTCTGTGGCTTTTCATTTTGAGTGAATGAGTGTTGCCACCCTTGTTGATGTGGTAGCTAGAGAAACTATCCGTTTCTTCAAAAAAATCCTCAACCAGAAACAGGCCACCTACCCATTATTAGCCAGGGTTACCAGTTAAAAACGTATGAAGGGGATCACATGAATGGAGGGCAGTGTGCATGTTTTATTAGTTTGAACAACAAGGGAATTGATGGATGAAAGATAAGGTAATGATTTGTGACAGGGGTCCAAAATTTGATTTCAACAATTAAATTACCCTTCTAAGAGATCCCCAAGGAAATCTATTAAAATACCATCTTCCCCTATCCCCAAAGTATACAAAAGCTGCCTAGTAACTGTCCAGTATCACTTCCTTTGTGACATGTTGGATGATTCCCAAGACAAAAACCATATGCTGTCCGATGAATGGTAGAGCAATCAACAAGGAAAGGCTATTCTTTAAGTTACTTGCCCTAAAAAAAAAAAAAAAAAAAAGAAGCTAACAGCTATGCAACAAAGTTCGCGCTAGAAACATAGGGTTTGGTTTTGCTTACTTAGTTTTTCACTGGATAATCAGAATTACTCCCAAGACAGAAAAAGCAAGATCACATCCCTAGAAAGAATCGCACTTTTGGGGCCATGAAAGCTCTGCACCAAAGGCAATCCCCCATGTTCAGAGGAGCATGCAGCAGTGAAAACTGGGTTGGCTCATGTTTGATCAATATATTAACCCTTTTATCAGTTCCCTGGGACCAGTATTGAAGCCTAAGCTTTCCCTCTTACCACCACTCTCTAGCTGTCTTACATTGTTATACCTAAGGTTACTCCTACTTCATAAATATTCCTATTTAAACCTAGGCGCTCTAGATGTAAAGCATGGGAGAGATATCAACAAAAGAAGGTAGAATGAACTTCTGCATCATGATGGAGGTAAGGGAGATTTTTGTTTGACTCAACCTAGATATAACTTTTGGGCCTAAAAATAACACTTGTGGCCAAATGTGGAATGCAAAGCAAGACACCGAGCAATACAGGACTTAGGTTCTTACATACCTACGTTGCATCTCAAGGGCTCAATCTACTGACCATTGAATAATGTATCTGGTGATGACAAGAAAAGAATCCATGGTGCAGATGTGGCATTTTGAAATATCATCGTGGTATCTGATACTAGAAATCAGTATCATGTACTGATGTCGTCAGTGCCAGGGACAAAGCCTGCCCCCAGCCAGTTGCTCAATATAGTTTGGAATACTTCCCTACATGCTATTTTTGATGTCTTCTATACTTTCATTCTAAATTATATTAAAAAAACAACTTTCAGTCATCAACTCTATATAGTGAAACATTCTATGTTCAGATGTGATTTTGGAAGCTGTGAAGAAAAATTGTTTTTTAATGGGAAACCTTCATTTTGGGGGGCAAGCACACCTCTCAGTTTACTGCTTTGTCCACATGCATGGCCCAAACCCACAAATTTAGGCATTCACATAACTTTCACTGTATTTCTCTTTCAGAATAAGCAAAACTCTTTCAATGTGTGGAATTATAAGCAAATGAGCAGTTTATATTTAGGCAGATGCATACAGTTATGCCTTTGTAGGACCTGGACTTGAGAGGAGATCTGGTATCCAGCTGTAGAGGCTACATGAACTCAGAGGGGAGCTTTGTGAAGAGCACCAGAATGTTTTACCTACCCAGCCTGGCACATTTTCAATTCCAAGGACTTCAAGTCCATGCAGCTAATCAACAATCTCATAAAACTGCTGCAAAATACAACGACAATAAAAAAAAAGAGAGACATTTTTACATACCATAATTCCCCTTCTCTTAGGGAAAACTTCCAACTTTTAGAAAAACTAAAGAAATTTCAGAGGCTGCTATTTATACTTTTTCCAGATATAGTTTTCTCTATATATTATTACTTATGATCCTGAAGCCAAAACCCCAGATCTGAACAACTGCTCAAACCCTTCTTCAGTCTGGCCCCAACTCTAGTTAGCATTCAGTTCAGAATATCCTGCTTTGACTGTGAAAAGGAGCAGTTACCTCTTTCATAAGCTGCTTTAGAGAGAGGGGGGGGGAAAAGGAAGAAAAGAAAAAAGAAAAATTCTGCCCTTGAAAAGCTTGAATAGATGCATACCATTATGGCTCTGGTAGGAGTGACTGGGGCAAATACCTGAAAACATATTGAGGCCAAAACTCCATCTGATTTACCAGTCAGGATTTTGCACCATTGCTCCACAAGACACATCTGGACCTAAGTTCTGCAAAGTCTCTGCCTAACCTCAGGGACGGGTGGGGTCCCTCTGCTAGTATTTCTAAGGATCCCTAAAGATGTTGTGTTGAGCATGGGCATGCCCATTGAAGTCCTGGCAGCTGAAATACACTTAGATTACAACTAAACCTGCTGAGATTCCTTGTTGTGACGTTCTCCTGCTTATCTTGTCTGCAAGACTTGACAATCAGTGTTCCCTGTGCCCATCTACCAGGTCAGCCACACGAAAAATGCAGCAAGGGAGTATTTCTAGCCTACATGGTGCCCCACTTAGCATTTGTGGTTTCCATTCCTGCCTGCCTTTGTCTCCTCAGTCTTACTTACACAGCTTCCGCACCTAACTTAGGGCTGTGGATGCCCCTGGATGATGAATACTCTGGGCCCTTGAAGGCGCAAAGTTCAGTTTATGGACATAGCTGTGAGTCCTTCACTCAACAAATCCCTGCATGGGGGCCTGCTGTAGCTGGGACTTTGACTTCACGGTATTTATTTTACTGTGCTTCATAAAGATTTTACCGCTGGTGATGACTCACCCAACAGTTATATGTGGTAATTACCAGGACAATTGGAACTCAAGGTTTTCATGCAAGAGCTTGACTCCTCACAGTTGTACATACCACAAATGAATGAAATCTGTGAGATTATTCCAGCCTAGTTTCAAAGTAAGACCAGATCACGCTCATTAATTTATACCCAAACTGTAAACAGCACTGAAGCATACTGCAGGCAGTTGTTTTGCTTTGAGTATTCCTGCTTTACACCACAGGAGGCACGAAGAAACACCTGCCCTGCTGCAGTATCGGTTGGGTGTAACTATACCGAAATCAAGAGAGAAACAAACAATAGATAACTAGGAATTACACACAGCTCGCTTTCCAGAGTTAGTCCCTTACGCATTCAGCAGGTCTTAATGTGATAACAGGAAACCCAATATTTACAAAATTAGTGGTTTGTGACTGTTTTTGAATGGCAATGATCACATAAAACATGGCCTAAAAATGTTCACAGTGTTTTCCATTACCTTTGAAGGTGGAGACCACTGTAGCTCTACACCCAAAACTTTTGCCAGGAAATGTGTTTGATAGGCATGCAATACTTCTTGGCACTTTTATAACAGCCTGGGCCCTATAGTGGGTACTGTCCTGTCGGGAAAAAAGAGTAAAGCAGTTAATTTTTTTTTTTCATTCTTGTTATTGTAACAGGCAAAAAGAGTACTCTCTAATCAATGTACAGTGGACAGTGGAATAGAAGATCATTTCTAGGTGCTTGTATTGAAAAGCATCTTTTGTCATGATTGTGGTTTATGACAAAATTAATCTTCCAGTGACAGACAAAAAAAAGTCACCTTTACTTTTCTTATAAACACTTTTTGTCCCCTTGTAACTTCCTGGCTTGCTAAAATGACCAGGAAGAGACCGTAGGATATTCACAGGGATTTCCAAATGATCCTAAAATCAAATCCTTTTGACTAGGATTCAGCCATCCGTCCTTACTCAGGCAAAATCAACACAATGTAAACTCCATGAAACAGCACACGGTAAGGAGGAGGTGGAAGTGTCCAGCAAGCTCTCTGCCATGTGCTGAGCAAACATGTGATGGCACTGTTATGCACTGTGCTCACAGCGCACTCTTTCTCCATCACCCGAAGTGGAGCATTTGGAGGATGCTTTGGGTGTATTGAGCATGTCCGGACAGTAGCCAGTACACAGTAAATAAATGTCTGTTTTGCCTGGCATTCAAGCAGGCAGGATTCAGACCCAACACTTCAGATGTAGCAAAAAGCACGACACTGTAAAAGTAATACACCAAAATAAACTGAAACACACAGGCTCTAGCTTTGATTCTCATCTCTGACCTTTACCCTGTGACCCATGTAAAGCCACTACATCTTCAGATCTCAGGTTTCCAGGTGTAAAACATCCATTCACTCTCCATTTAGCACAACAAGGGCTAAATGCTAACTTAATACAAATAAGCAGCAGGTGTACGCTTCCAGCGAGCCTTTTGCCAGTCATGTTTCCAGTAACCGGGAAGAAATGCTGGTTATTCCCATGAATGGAAGGAGGAGACAGGGTCTGGGGACCTCACGCAGGGTCCCTGTTCCTGTGCCTCCCGGAGCCCAGCGACACAAGAGCTGCCTCTGCCTCCTCACAAAGCCAAGGGACCTTTTCCAAATCTGTGAGCTAAAAGTGTGATTACACTTTGTTGGACACATCTCCACTTCCCCGGTTGCTCCTTTCTACACCTCTCATTCCAGCGGCAATCTCATTGTCTCTTATCTCCCCTCCACAGGATCTTTTCTTGTTTTAGCCAGAGCGATGTCGGGTTTTATTTCCTCTTCTTTCCCTCCGTCCAGCCCCCTTGCCGCAACCCCCAACCACCACTCTCTGCATTTGCAACAAAAGCGTAAACTTCAGAAAGTATTTGTATTTCATGGGCATTCACACATTATGCCAAAACGATGGCCCAAAAGTTTGGTGGGTAATCTCAACCCCAGAATTCGTGAGCTGATGATGAATGGCTGTGAAGCCTTTGTGATTGCTCAGGCTCCATTGTGGCTGGAACAATGGAGGAGGACACAAGTCTGGCTCAGGAGAGCAACGGATAAAACTGTTGGGGAGAATGGCGGGCTCCTGCCGACATGACCACTTGTTGACATTGAAAGGATTCAAAAACAAGTGAGCAGAAACAGAAACGATTCTGTTCGGCGAGGCTATTAGTTGCAACGTGTGGCAATGGAGCGGTCACTCCTGATGTGTTTCCTCGCTAATGAGCCCTGAATGCCCTATTAAACTGGGATGCTATAGGCCCAGCGCCACTGGGGCAATGCTATGCATGAACAACTCCCCCAGCACCTATTGGCTGCCTGCATGAAGGAAGCAACTGGCAACACTCAGATTTAAACGGGGCTGACAGTACAGTTAAATGATCGTTAATTAGAGTTGCTGAACAGATAGGGACTCAAAGCAATTCTTAATGACAAGATAACAGTCTAGCATTACTCAGCTTTGAGCAAGTTCAAGCTTGCACCTCATCTCGGTCTTTGTACCGTACAGACGGGTGTCAAATTGATTTTGGTTTCATTCATATATTTACAAACCGTAAGAAATCCTGACTGTGTGTTGAGGCAGCACTAGAGATTTTTATATGCAAATATGGAAATAACCCTGTGTTAAAAATACATTTTATGCAGAAAAGCTCACCTTAGAAAATGGAAAAGAGAACAGTAAAAAGAATCACTCATCTATTAACATGTTTGGAAACAAATCCATAAGGAAGCCACCACTCACCCTTTTTATGTGCTCTTTCATCAGCCTCTCTCCCCAGTACTTAACACGCTCTATTCATCCAACCTCACAACTCAAACCCCTGGTTTGCTTGATCAGTCACTGAATACTCATCTGGGAAAATAAGAGAACGCAGCATCAAAGTATCAAGCACTAGAAGCGAAAGTCAGACCGAGAAATGAACTCTCTGGCTGGAGGGCATCATCCCCATCCGCCAGCTTGGGAAGAGCCTTTCCCCGAGAGCACATTATCTCCTAATCACCAGCTTCTGGGCTGGTTGCATCATTCTGTGAAACAACGTGTACGGCCCCTTCTTGCAACAGGATACTGGATTAGCACGAGTCTGATTTCCTATAAGAAATCCCGTTTGCTGAATACTGTTGTTGACTATATACTCTTACGGCGCAGTATAAATGCTTCATAAATACACAGTACAGTTCCTAAAGGCTTACAGGCCCAGGGCTCTTGTGCAAGTTCTTCCACCAGGGATTGGAGTGGTGAAACAATGTGTGTTTGTGACTAGAATAGTGAAGATCAAAGTATTTGGCAGTGTATTTTTATTTGGCATTGGGGTTTTTGTTAGCATGTATTCTTAAACTGTGGAAAGTATACTGCAATAACCACTTTAGTTCCACAATAGGTTACGTAGGACTGTATATATATACGTGACACAGTGAACTAAGAATAAGTTTCTTGAATAAAACATAGGATTACGTAAACTCTCAATAGTACATTATTCTGAAATGTCTTATAAATCTTTTGCACATTTTAAGCAGCAAAGATACTGTAGAGAGGAAGGTAGATCATGGCTATGATGAGAGAGAGTGTTGCAGATTTTTGAGAAACTCACGTTAGCAATTATTTATATTTTATATTAAATTCTGCAATATGATGCATACAATAGAACATGATTATATTATATGACTCTTAAAACATCTCCATATAGCATCTAATACAAGAAAGCCCTGGGCCAGAGGGTTTCTGAGTCATCACTGAATGCAATTGCCAAGTAAACAAATTTTTGCTTTCATCTCTTCCCTCCTCATCCCTGTTCAAGGGAGTAGCCTTTTTAAAGGAAATAACAATGTCATGGTAGGTGCTATCATATCATCTAAGAAATGTGTCATGATTCTTACCCGCTTTTAATTTTTGTATGGCAGATTTTCTCTGTTGTTTTTTTTCTTCTTTTCCTTTGCAAACAAGGCAGTGAAAGCTTAAGTAAAGAGAGAAGGATCCTTTGCTCTAAATGAATGATCTTATGATGTGGGCTATATCAGTGACTAGAGTTGTACCAATTACAGACTGCCGGTGCTAGCACCATACAGCCACTAGCTGCTTTACACGCAGGCTCTGCGTGTGTATGTGTGTGTGCGTGTGCATGCACATGCACATACATCTTTGTAAGCCTTATTGTTAGGAAGGATATGTCAGTAAAGGGTAACAGCAGGAAAAGAAGAAAAAAAAGTATGGAAATTTTAAGCATTTATTTTCATTGGAAAGCTATATTCCTTTTAAACTCTTAATACAGGCACAATAATCGTGTTGGCTTTTCAGCCCTCCCTGCCTCCCCAGCACATGCAATCCAGATTCAAAGTATTAATTTCTCTGAAAGGACCTAAATGACAGTCAGGCCTGGGATTATGGGAGGAAGCTGATTTTCCCTTTGGCAGTGGGGCAGCAGCATTACTCCACAATCACTGCTGAGGTGCAAAACTATTTGTGAAACGGCATATTGCTTAATGGGTTCCAAATCTTGCTTTGTAAGCATAAAATTTTCCAAGGTAAAGAGGAGCCAGAAAGGTGCTAAAGCAAAAGGACAGTATTACCTTTCAGGTAATGTGAGTCTCATCATGTTTCACTGACCAACAGAATGGGGGGAGAGGAGGATGAAGCAGACTCTCTCCCTATCTCCCTCTTTATCTCCCCTTCTTCCCCCAGCAGTGCCGCCAGCATCCCTTCCAGCACACCCAGACTTGGCTGTAGAGGGTGAGGGACTTACACATTTTGATCCATTAAATGCGGGCCAAAGGCATGGCAAAACTCACTCTGACATCATGAGGTTGGGGGTCTATTTTACACGAGCAGCAGGCGGTCAGCCTCTTTGTCTGGCAGGAAAGGCAGCCTATCTACATCAAATTCCAGCACTGAGAGTCTCGATCGAGTCTGAATTTTCAGATGTCCCAAGAAAATCTGTTAATTAATTTCTGACTTCCAGGCATTAAAAATAGCCTCAGATAGTAAATATCAAGATTTGTTGAGCCTGTCATAACTAAAAACACTATTTTTTTTAGGCACTTCCCTGGAACTGTGAAATAACAGGGTTGATTGACACAGTGAAAACATAGCCAAAACCCTTGCATTCTTCTAGAGAGACTCACTGATTTTATAATTCTCTGGAGCTTTCCATGACATATTCTGTGGGGTTTTCCACAAAGCAGATGAAAACATGAGGGGAGTCTGTAAGAAATATGAGTGGAGGGAGTGACATAGATACAGATTCAGCTGCTTGGGTTTCTATTGCTATTTAAAATTGCTACAGAAGCTGAAAGACAACTGTGCTGCTGGACGCTTTCCTCAGAGAATTTGTAAATCAGCTTGTTGTGGTAATGTTTGTGTAATAATCCCTATTTTACTTTTCCATTTCAGGTCTCCATCACGCAGGTGGTTGCTGCGATGTCCAGAGGTCCCAGCTGAGAGGGGCCCCAGGATGCCGGGCGCAGTATGAACATATAGGCTTTGTTATGTTAAAGCCCACACAATAATTACATCCTCCTCTTGGAAAAGGGACCATTGAAGAGGAGTATTGTGCATTTGCTATTGTCTCTCCCTCCTTTGATGCCTGGGCTGAACTCTCATTAGGCCTAATTGGACGTTTGCAACATGCCCTCAGTTGCAAGGAGGGATGTACCTGTGTGTTCCCCGTGCCCGAGGACTGCCTGGGGAACGGGATGTCTCCTTAGGGGAGGTTTTGGGGCCGTGCTGTGCTGGCCGACTGAAGACCTCCGATGGCCAGTGCCGCCAGAGCATGGCCGACTCAGCCCCCAGGAGCAGTGGCAGGGCTACAGCCGGGCTGCGTCAGGCTTGAGACCTCAGCCGCAGCAAGGCAGAGCACTGCAACGTCCCAGGACCCCCGCCTTGCCTGGTCGGGAGTAGGGGAGGGATGCCCGGTCTGAGCACAGTTTGTCCCAGCGGGCTTATTTCCTTCCCTTTTTGTAAAGCGATGTTGCAGCTTTCAGGTTGGACTGTGCTCCATCCATGGTACGCAGGCACCCTGTCAGGCTCGGCTTATTTATAACAAAACCAAACTCCGCTTTTTTGCATGTGCTGGGGTCTGTTTTAGTTGTTAAGAGGCAGAATAAATAACATTGCATTTAAGGTAAGTTGGGGAGGCGATGTGTGGCCAGCCTTCTTACCCACCCATGTATCTGTTAGATATCTCCTCTGTTGATATAAACCCTGGTGTTCGTTTGTACTCTGTTTGAAATGAAAACCAAAACAAAAGCAAAAAACCCCACCACTTTTGTCGGGGAATATTCAAAGGAATGTCATGTCAGCGAAGTTTCAATGAAAGCAAGGAGCATTCAGATGCATAAAACTATAATGTCTCCAGCCCCAGATACTTCTGTACCATATGGCCAGAGAGAAGCAGATGGGCCAGGTCACAGCGGGGGAAGAGAGGGAGAGTCTCGGGATTGTTATCTGACCCAGTGGGCCAACACTAACAGACTGTCCCCAGTGACCGGGCTATTATTATCAGAAAGAGCCGATCAGAATGTGATCCTCACATTTATTTGCCCTCAGGTAGTTCTCACATGTGACGCCCAATCAAAATAACTTTTTTTTTTGTTTTTTGCAGATGTTTATTTTGGGGCTGGAACATTTGACTCACAAAGAAGCAGCAGGCTGCATTGCACTTGTCTTTTATTGATTTTTAGATACAGGTTATTCCTATCTGTTTACTTGCCTAAAGTTCAGAAAGCGGCTTGTCTAAACAAGATAAATTCAACAACAAATAATGCAAAAAGATTTTTTTGAAAAATTATTATTATTGCTGTTACATGGCAGTATAAACATTAGCCCAGCAAAAATAAAGCAGAACAGCATGGTTCCTGTCAGAGAAATTCTGTGATGTCTGATATGATTTCAGCAGGAGATTTCTATGTTACTGTGTTTCTCGGTTAGCTGCCTTGTATTAGCAATAAGAAAAGATCCCCAAAATACTTAAATTGTGGTATAGTTACCTAAACATTACATAGAAAGAGTTTTGGGGGTATTATTAGAAGAAAAAGAACAAACAAAATTGCATGAAAAATACTTACATAGCAAAGTTGGAGCCAGAAATCAGGTATTTCTGGTTGTGATTCAAAGATGCTAAATATTTCACCAGAGCTGCAGCATGGACCCATTAAGGATAGTTACACTGCAGGTTTTACTTGTGAGTAGAGGTTTCTGTGCTGAATTTTATGGCTCTTCCTCTCAAGCACCTTATAATCCCCAGCTGATGTCCGCCTAAAGGAGTAAGTACCACTATTCTCAACTTTGCATCTAGGAGACCACAGCAGTGGAGAGCTCAGTGCCTGCCCCGTGGTGCAGAGCTCCTGGCCTCCTGGATCCTGGCAGCAGCCCCCCAAATCACAAAACCATCCTCGCTGCCACTGCTGAAAGAGGGACCTCAGCCATGACTGTGAGGGACCAATGCTCTTGCTAGCATCAGGTCCCCCTGTCCTTGCAACAGTGGGCTTCACATGGCTCTGCAAGACACCCAGCATGCCCAACAGAGCAGTGGGCTTCATGAAGTGTCCAGCTCTCCTTCAGCGACTGGGCTGAAACCAAACTGACTTTATACAGATCGTCCAACAGCTGCCAGACAGTCACAACTTTTGGTGAGGAGTGACCTTGGCAGCCTCAGATCAGTTACATGGAGGTGAAAAACACCCTGAACTGTGCCTCGTCCTCTGAGACACTGCTGCGAACAGGTAATACACAGTGCGAACCTGCAACTGCAGAGGCACGGGCCGTGGCACATTGCCCAAGCAACAGCTCCCTAACCTCTTCCTTTTTGCCCTCTCATAGGCCCTTACTAAAAATACGAGTGACTGAAACATGTCCCCTGCCCACTTTCGTCTGCTGGCCAGAGATGATGGGGAAAGTTTGCCCTTTCCCCTTGGGGAAGCCAGTACCAGCCATCCATAGCACTCCTTTTGTGGGGCCACAGGTGGGATTAGCCCACATGTTGGCACTGGGGAGGGAAGAGCATCCCTCCCTCCCTCCCTCCCTCCCTCCCTTCATCCCAGACCCACTATGCTGTGCACCCACAAACAGTTGTGACCTAAGAATGAAATGTTTATTTTTAATGGCTGAAAAAGATCATGTTTCAAGTCTCTCTTTCTACACAAAATAAGAATGAACAAGACCATCGTGTCACTGCTTGGTATCTCCAGCCAGCTGGAATGTTTACTAAGGTTTCTTTTGCCCAAGACTGAATGCTGGAGTTCCTTTTAGGGGAGTTATTTCATAGCTGTGACACTTGGATAAACAATAGGCAGAGACGGAGAAGCCACTTTTACAACAATGATGCCATTTGCTCATCCCATTCTAAGCTATTTTGTAAAAGGAAGATTTTGCTGACCAGACATTGCTGTTTGACCTTAAGCACAACTAACTAGTTATTATGGGCTGCAAAAGCAGGAAAGCTCTCTGGCCAGAATCTCCAAACCTTATTAAAATGGCCATTTGGGACACTGTCACTCAAATTAAAACAGAGGGATTTATTGCTCCTAAATGACATTATTAGCGCTCACAGAGCCTAGGCAGATCGTTACCTCTTGCTGAGCTTGGAGCCACTGACTGACTTCTATGTTGCATCCTCTCCTTGATACACCATCCTTGGGAAACTCAACACTTGCATAGAGCCAAGGAGATCTGGCAGGGAGAGGGATGATTTTCTATGTCCCAAAGGTGCAATGGAGGGTCTCCGGGGTCTCCCTGTATTACAGCACTGACTGCAGGTTGGAGATGTGCTGAGGGAAGGGGTGTGTGTCCGTGTGCATCTACATATGGGCAGGGGCAGTGGACAAGGGGTAATCGAGCTCTTCAAAGAGAATTTTGTCCCTCCAGGATAGTCTGTTCCATTTACCAGTGTTTAGGGCTGTGGGCTAGCTCTGGGTTAGGATCCAATGCAAACTAGGGGTGAGCACATATTTTGCTGAGAAATATATACTGTAATTATTCTTCGCAGACTTTATGAGCTGGAATTAAACTTTTCCACAAGTGGCTTCCAATGGGACAAGTATTACTAAACTGCAGGAGCACGTATGGAAAGCCCATCCCTCATCTGTAGGGGTGTCAGAGCACATCTAAGAGGGAAAGGGGAGATTTCTGTTGGTTTTCCACTCCTGGACTTTCCTCTCTGCTGATAACTTGGTAAGGCTCCTACTGAAAAGGAAGGTTATTCAAGGTAATTCAAACACTTCTGGGCTAAAAGAAACCCCACAGTCCCTGCTGTGAGCACAGGTGTGAGGACATGGTACCTCTGGCCATGTCCCAGTGGAGCTGGTGGCCCTAGTGTGGGAGACACGCAGCACCTACCTCAGCCATACGGTGCCTGCTCAGATGCATGCCCAGCTCTCTTACGCTCCTCGACAAGATTTTAGCCAGGTTACACAGACTGGCATATAAATATGGCATAGTGTCAACAGGAAGCTATGAGAAGCCAAGCTTCAAACTCAACTCTCCCTTTATTTTCAGTTGAGTGGAAGTTCATTTGACCTCATCTTTATTTTCATGCTCTTCTGCCACTGCAGTACATTAGTCCAGGCATTATATGTTATTTTAATTTAATTTAGTCTTAAAAATAATATAAACCAGCTCTGTTTTGAATACCTGACTGATTTGTTTTGAAGATGCTCTTCTGAGCTGACTGTCTTTTCTCCCTGTTTCCCTTAGTTTACCAGAAGAAGCTTCCATTGACTGGTCAGACACAGAAATATTTCTGAAAGGCAAGCAGCTAGATTTCTGGGAAAGGGAATAATATATTCAGAAACTCCTTAGACATAACAAAAAAATATATGAGGGTGCCAAAAATGTGGTCACTCACAAGAACTCTTTTAATATATATATACAGAAACAAGGATGACAAAGAACAAAGAAAACAGAAGAGGTAGAAAGGGTAGAAAAATGAATTCCCCAAATATTGAGTGTTTAGAGACAGAATATTGGTCATTTAGTGCAAGTGATTTCCCCTGCCAGCCAGGAATGCAATAGAAACAAAAATCAAAATTTAACTCTGCTAGATATACGTTGTCCCAGCTTGATGCTGCAAAGTACTTTTCGTTACAAGCCAAAAGAACAGCCCTCGCTCATGCTTACTCGAATGTCTCAATTTCTGGATTAAGCTGTCCCATTGTTTTGAAGCATAGTTATGGTTTAGAGATCAATGGGACATAGACTATCCTAATCTACTATGAACAGCCTGTAGCGGCGAAGGGATACTCTGCACTAGAGAGCCATCTAAGTCTTCTAATTACTTCGGCTACTGATAGATTGGCTCTTACCCCCTTGAATTCCTTTGTCACCGAGGAGTTAAAATTCATGAGCGTCTATGGCGCTGAATACTTACTCCAGTGCTGCTATTTTCTGCGCCAAGCTAGCCATCACCGCAAAGAGTCGGAGGTCTGTCAGGCCATCTGTTACATAATAGTCAACAATCTCTAAAATCTGGGGAAACAGAGATGGAGAGAGCAAAGATGATGAAGGGTTTAAAAAGAACAGATTGCTGCCTTGCTCGGAGGGGAGGGAGGCAGGGGGAAGGGGGAAGGGGAGAAGGCCGGATAATAAGCCCTGATGAGAGCAGAGACAAGCCCGATTAGCACAGCCAGCAAAACAACCCCCCAAAATATTAATGCTAGTCACCAAGGAAGTTGACAAGGACACCAGACTGGCGGGAAAAAAAAATGCTTTGGGGCAGGAAAGCTGAAGGAGGCCCCGAAACGTTACAGCTATAATTTAGGCATTGCCATACACAACTAGGCACTGAAGAGCCTTCGAGAACACCCTCTAAATCAGTAAAGATTTAGTCTGTCTCTTGGTATTATACCACACACTCTCTGGTGTACCACAAGAAAGTAAGTGTAATTTTTTTCCTTCCATTCCTTGACCTTTCCTCCTTTCCCCCTCCCTTTGCAAAGGAGGTGTTTGCTGATTTTTAAGGCACCAGAATGGTGACAACTTGCAAGTAGGGCTCAGCTACCTCGTATTTGTCTTGCCTCACATCCACACTTTAAACAGGACTAACTCTATCCAGTACAAAATGCTCTCAGCAGACATATGATGAGTTTCACTGCCTCTGCAGCCATGCCATTGAAATAGTACCAGCAATGATGCTGGCTGGGTGAGCCACCCACCTGTATTAAAACTCTCCTAACACGACCTGACTTCTCTGCGCTGTCCAGGTCTGTCCGGTCTTATACTCGCTCCACTCGCTAATGCTTGCGGAGCTTACTCTACCAGCAATAAGCATAATGCTGGTGTCGTCTTGATTTTCTGGGCATATGGGGACGTGTCAGTCTAGGTGCACTGCAGGTCTCACCACCAGACTCCTTGGAACTCCCTCCAAATGGATGTCTGTTCAACATCAAGGCCCAAATTTTACCCCCAGATTCTCTTACCATGAAAGTGAGAGACCACTGGGAACTGAAGGCCTTACAGCAGTTTCAAGCAGTTGCTTCTGCTTGAACAACAGTGTGAAACAACGATCAGGCCTTCGGTTTTGGTTTTGTCAGCCCTCTTTGTCTTTCAGAGGCTGACTGCTGTCCACAGGACTTCTGTGGCCTTTCACAACATGAAAACACATGATCTTAACTCCTGTAAAGTTCATATGCTTCAGAACATCTCTTCAGACCAAATTGGAGTCATATGTGCTCTCTCGCTCAGGTGCTTTACTTTATTATCCCTCTGAGCTTTGCAATTGATTTTTAAACTATAGCAGAAAACGCAATACATGGCTGATGAGGAAGGCAGAGGAAAGGGATGTTTTCTGAATGCACATATACAAACAACTAAAGATGTAGGGGTAACTTTGCTGGTTAACTTTTCATATGGCAGTAACCACTGCCAAAGCAAACACATCGTAATGGAAGTAATTGAAATCTGCGCTCCATTCATTGTTGTTACTATAGGGAAAGGTGGTTCATTAACTGAGATCCAAGTGTATAGTGTAATGCATCCCTCTTAGCTGTATTAATGGATCACATGAGATAATGCTGACAGATAGAAAAGATGAGCTTTACAGGTCTGATAAAAATAAACAATAAATGCAGGCGCTGCTGAACTGGATTGTCATCGTGCAACATGAGTTGTGTAATGATGTTAGCACTGGCGCCTGCCATAGAGCTGATGCTTCAGAATACTAACGTGAAGCCACTTGATATGTGTTTGATGTCTAAACAAGTCACATCCTTTGCAGAGAGGAACAAATTGCAATGGAGACTGGCTGTGGGGCTCCCAAGTTTCAGATAAAAATCTGCCCAGATGAATTCCATGCAAAATAATTTGTCCAAAATACTTTCTGCTTTTAATCATATAAAATACGTGGTTGGAGCCTTTTTTCTTTTTTTTTTTTTTTTTTTTTAAACATCCAAATAACTTGGTCCCTGCTCTAGTGCTAAAGCCTTGTCTAACATTTCGTGCTGGGAATGCAAAGCAGGGCACCAAGTACAGTAGTACAAATAACACTTTATTTACAGTTTCATGGCTTTCAGATTTCCTGTCTCCATAATCACTTCCTACTAATTTCCTTCTGTTTTGTTTGAAATGGTAGTCTTTTCAAAGAAAGTGCCCAAAGAAACAACGCCTTTGTAAGGTTTGGATTAAATCACAGAGGTTTTTATACTTCTTTTTCTTGATGTCTGTATTTCCTAGTACCGGTTTTCTGTATTAACAGAGTTCGTGCTGTATGTCTGGATGGTTCAAACAGGATCATGATAAGAGAACTGCAAAAAGGCCAGCAGTGAAGGGCCAAAGTCTCAGCTGGAGGAAGCTGGCACAGCTCCACTGATGTACATCAGCTACAAACCAGAATCGTTTGAAGAGCCAAATGTTTTAATGCTGGGCACGAAAATCTTTCAAGCACTACCATGAAACTTGGAAAATTTGCTAACGCTTGAGCATGTACAAGACATTTAGATATAATCAAATGCCTGTGTTGTAGAAAGTAAATAAAAGCAACTAGCACAGAGGTGGACTTGCTATACAGGGAGACTAGCTCGGTCTGAAATTAAATCCACAGAGTATTTGACATATTTTTATCTTGTCTAGTGGTTTCAGTTGCCTAATGAGTAACAACTCCTGCAGCTATATTTAGACTCCTCTACATTATGCCAAGTTGGCTGACCAAAACGGGACAGATCCCAAATCCCCTGCCACTTTTCAAAATGTAGCTATCAATTGAAAAAAGAAAAAAATCTGTGCGAGGACATAACGTTGAGTAGCATGCGTAGACTGCACCCTTGGTGTTGTCTCTTGGTCCTGTCCCAACTACTTGGCCAAAATTGCCTGTATAAGAACCAAGGCAAAACCCCCATTTCCACTGCTGACCTCTGGCCTTCCCCTTCTTTCAGAGCTTTGATTTCTCCCCAGGCCTTTCAGATAGTTAACACTACTGTTACTCCCAAAACTGAAAAAAGAAAGTTGTGCTATTTCATTTATTAGTTGGGTTATGTATGGAATTGTTTAATAAATATCTCACACAAGTGCCAGCGCTGCTGCTGGTCAGGTTGCTTTCCTTTATTTAAGGGGAGCTTTGACCAACCAAATATCACAAATAAATGATGAAGTGAATACTGGAAGTGTTCAGCACCCACTCTCACATGTTTCCAGGAAAGGATCTGTTGGCTTTACTTACTCTGTAAGTCAGTGCTTCTGAAGGGACAACGTCTTTCCAGGCCATCAAAACTTGTCAGTGGTTCAAGTACCCATCTTCATCAGTATCAGCCTGGAAAGACACTCACAATACTAGTTTTCAGAAAATTAGCCAGTCACCTCTGGGCAAAACTCCAGTGTCTCAGAAGTGTGGCTTTGACAATGCATAGTTAAGCTCTGCTTTCATTTTTCAAGCTGAGGGAAACCCTCAAAACCTCTCACTCTTTCCCTCCACTGAGCACAAAAGCACAGTAGTTTAGCTTTTTTTGGCTGCACACCACCTTCTTCACCAATTAGTCATTTCCCAATACATAATACAACAGAGTAGCAGCAGAAGAATAACTTCGAAAATTCAAAAATAGTGTGAATATAAAGAACTGCTGAAAGAAAGGACGGAGTTGACATCTGTCTATGACTTGCCATTATACTGAGCTAACACATACCATAAGCTCTACAGCCGTTCTACAGAGACACTAATGTTCATGAAGTTTCTCAGTGAGATGATGCATCAGATATGTCTAGGCACTGCAGAGCCTAAATGGCTTTATGATCTTCTGGAGAAGACATGGAGACAGAGAAAAAAAGATTTGAACTAGCAAGAATGGATATGTTTTTCAGCCTCTTTTACCCAAACCAACCCTTTTTACTTCAAAGCCATTCACATATAAGACTATTACCTTTTTCTTTTTTTCTCACCTCAGCTGTCTCCCATAGTGCGCTCCCTCAAACCAACAAGTCAGAGAGGTCTCCTGTGCACCCTCTGACATTTCCCTGTCTGAGATCTCATCTCTCTTCTCTTCTCTTCTCTTCTCTTCTCTTCTCTTCTCTTCTCTTCTCTTCTCTTCTCTTCTCTTCTCTTCTCTTCTCTTCTCTTCTCTTCTCTTCTCTTCTCTTCTCTTCTCTTCTCTTCTCCTCTCCTCTCCTCTCCTCTCCTCTCCTCTCCTCTCCTCTCCTCTCTTCCCTTCCCTTCCCTTCCCTTCCCTTCCCTTCCCTTCCCTTCCCTTCCCTTCCCTTCCCTTCCCTTCCCTTCCCTTCCCTTCCCTTCCCTTCCCTTCCCTTCTTCCTACAGCCTAAATAGCCTTCCTCAGCCTTCAAAAAGTGCCATCCCCACCTCTTCAACAAAACTTTCAAGGTCTTCTCTAGATCTAATGGGCCTGGCCACAGCATCTAGCAGAGGAAGAAACTCTGTGCATCTCCCTGGTACCTGATAGTCTAGAATAACTCAGGGCATCCTGAAATAAACAGCATAACTCCTGTCATAGAGCTTCAGCGCTTACCTGCCTAATTATAAGGAGCAGAAAGCTTTTGACTGGAAAAGACATTGCAATAATCTACAGCACTCTTACTAGATCTGAAAGATCTAAGTCATGCAGGAGGTGACAGTCATGCCTGCATCACAAACTGGAGGACAGTGCAGAGACCCCACAGCTGATGGAGACCTGAACTGCTATACCCACGTGTTCCAGTGTGCCACAGCCTACGCCAACCAGCATAGGTCTGGGAGCAACTTACCCACAGTCAGGGCAGTGCTGCGCTTGAATCCACACACCTCATCCCCAACAGGATACATTAGGCTGCGCACCTTTTAACACAGCTATTGCGTTTCTGGGCCTGCTTTGCTTCACACTCAGCTGCATTAGCTCCTTCTGGACCACAGATCCTTACACATCCTATTTAGAGGTTTGCATGAATTAAGGTAAGTAAATGTGCCCAGTGGAGAAAATCTGTTCACATTGACAGCATGTGCTCTTAATACACTTGAACCTTTACCAGCCTCATCTGTCTTAGTCAGATTGACATACTGACATATATGCTCCTTACAGGATCAATATAAAACATTCCCTCTTCAGATTCAACAGTTCAAGTAGCACATGGTTCGGGATTGTGAGCTTTCTTAAAAGTTTTTGTTCACTCCTCTGTTTACTGGTTCTCCGGGAGTCCGAGCAGAAGTGAGATCAGTGCTCTGTCATCGTGGGGACAGATGGAAAGGCTTTCCTGAAGAAGAGCTTAAGTAGGGGAAGGACTGACCTCTTAGAGGCTTTTATCAGCCTCTGCTGGTGCTTAGAACCTCCCAAAATAATTAGTAACGGCAATTAAAAAAACCCCACCTCACTCCATGTTAAAGCAGGTCTTGTTCACAAACTAGGAAAATCTTTTGTAGGAAAAGGGTATAAACACTGCTGCTATAATGCAGAGATTGGGCAAAATACCATAGTTTGTGTTTTATGGGGAAAGAGAGAGATTGAGAAGGAAATATGAAGGTATTCCATGCTTCTTATAACCACAAAGTTGTGGATTCCCTCCCCTACTCTCAAGTTCACCAGCTGCACTGGTTTATGCCTGTGGTTCAATCAAGACCATAATGTAGCAATAGCATTAAGGGAAAGAAGCATGGAAAGGAAGCCTAGAGTGAAAGAATAGTCTCAGGGATAACCTGAAACTTGAGCATCCTACTTCAATCAACTTTATATCCCAAGTAAGGAACTTGTAAGGGTGAGAGATTAGCAAAGCCCTTCAAATATGCCTTTGATCTGTTCAGATGGTCAAGGGAGAGTCCAGGGCCAGAAACCTGGCACCCAAGGGAGCCTTTATCCAGAGAAAGGTGCTCTGCAGGTCCCCACTGAATGAGCAGAGAGGCAGAAGCTGCGTGGGAGGTGTTCTCCAGCTGTGGAGAGATGCAAGCACTTTGCTGCTGTCCTAATATTTCACACCCCGGTCCAGGCCGCAAGACAAACAAACCGGGTGTTGTTTCAACTGTCTCATTTGACATGGTCTACCACTACAAGAAGTGAAAGAAAACCTTAGCACCCCCTCCCGCCCCCCTCCTTGGACCAATTGAGCTGTCACTGTCTGCACAGAAAGTGATTGTTCAGTCGAAAACGCATTTTGGCCTGATGCAAACTGAACAGTCTTGAAAAGTGGAGTTTCCTTTTGTGCCTCCCCTCCAGGGAAAGTGAAAGGTGGCGAGAAGAGAGGCAAGAGGGAGGGAAGTGACCGCTTTGCACTATCAGCACTCCCTGCCGCCTGCTCCGTAGCCCGCCCTCAGCAGGTAGCCCCAAAGGCAGCACGCTGGGGCCTTCCTGGTGGGGTGAGCAGTCCTGTGCCAGCAGTGACAGATATTCACAGGGGAAACGTTCAGAGGGAGCTGGAAGAAAGTGATGGAGTGATGGAGTTTCAAAACCAGAGCTTTGCTAAGCAGCAGGTTGTAACCTTCAGTTAAAGTTTATCTTCCAGAGGTTGGTAGCTTAGCAACGAGGATTTTTTCCATTTGTTTTACAGACACAGAAGCAGCAGCATCAGGCATGTCAGAGTACAGATGTGTCAAGGCGTCGAGGGAGAATCACAAGGGAACCGTGATTTGCAGCGGAGATAGATACACAGGGATACCCCTCTCTGGCAACACGTGACCTTTCTTCACACACGAGAATGAGATCGTCAGGAAATGGAAAGGATTTTCCAGATCCCATCCAGGGTGAAGGTGCTCCCATTCAATTTTACCAACAAATAATGCTAAGAGCCTGTTGTCAGTTTTAAAGAAGATGTCCATGAAGTTTCCTTAATGGAGTTGACTTCCTATTTTGAGGAGTATCCCTGACTACTAAAGCCTACTTTGAGTGCAGAATAATGTAATATATGAGATAAAATGAAGGGAAAAAAGGAAGTCATATATGCAAGTAGCAAATAACTGCTCTGCCATCATACAAACTGGGGATTTGCATCTTCTTGTCCTTTTGGAGCATAACTGGACTATTGATCTCTGTCCCCATTCAACATCTTTCCAGGCAGCGGTTTGCACTTTAGGTTCAGTACTGAAAATCGACAACAGAGAAGCTGTCACATCCCGTCACATCAGTTCCTTCATTTACTGCCTTGAAAGTCTGCATGCATAGCCAGTATCCCTTTCTGCTCAAGCCAATAAATATTTTGATGGCTGACCACCAGTGCATTTTACAAACTCTCAACAAGTACAGCAGCAGAAAGGAAAAGATGCCATAATCACCCACATGTAATGAGCTCAGGTTCTCACTATACATTTACATCACACCCCACTGCTAATGAATTTGTTATGTAGTAAGGGTTGAGTAGCACAGGTGAAAGCACACTTTACACAGCCAGTCTGATGAACAGCTCTGGCACTGTTGCACAGGTCACCCTCTGCTCCGGTAAGTTTTCACCCTAAAAGGTGAGAAGTCAACATTCTCCACAGTTTTCTGTTCAGCAACACTTAAGGCAAGCAAAGCAGGGGTACCCTACACCAGCGGATGCTTGGGGGACCATGCAGTGCCCCCATGGGACTCTGCCTGCTCTCCGCGCACAAGCAAGACATGCAGTGAACAAGGCAGGGCTCCATAAAAGAGGGGAGCTGTCACCATTAGCACAAGGACATTCCTCTTAGAAACTTTGAAAGAGAAGCAAACTGCACTAGAGCTGCCCTCCCCAGCTTGATGAATTTGTGCAAACAGGTCTCAGGCCACAGGTTGACACAGGTCTTACTGACACTGGCAGCACCACGGGGTCATTTGCACACAGATGATCTGGGACTGGCAGCACATGAGGGACTAAGGCTTTTGTTAGTCTCGTTGTTTGGAAATGTGTTTGAGCAAGCTCAGTTGTCAGTGTGGAAACTGATGTAACTGTGTGACTGGAAAACATAGTCCCTTCTTCGTATCCAGTCACCACGCTGCCTTTCACCGTCCTGGAGAAGACAGTCTTTTCAGCAAAATATCATGGAAAGAGAGTAACTGCAGGGGGACTTAGGAAACCGCTAGGATGAGCTTGCCAACTGCTAACATTCAAATGTCTTGAAGCAGACCCTCCAAAAACAGAAGTCTTGTGAACTTGTGAACTTCGTAGGGCGGGGCAGGGAGGGGGAAGGTAGGAGGGTTGGTGTATTGCTGTATTTAGTTCCATGTATTCAACTTCTCTCTCTCTTAGACACACAACTTTCACAACTTACGTGATATACAACATGAGTTTTGTCAGGTTTCACAAACATTTATCCCGGGAAACCCAATATTTCTACTTCTTGCAAGTGCTCCCAACAAGCAGAAGGTCCCAGCAGATCTGCAGTGGCACCTCACCCAAGAAAAATGTCAGTGCCCAAATTCATCGCACCCAAAGCTTTCCAAGTATCAGAAACATGGGAGTAAATGTTCACACCTAAAGAACTCCATTGGATTCAAAACTGCCAACCTGCCAGATGAAAATCTTCCATAAGCAATGATCCATACCATCAACAATTGAAATTTTAGGACCAAGCTTGTTTCCTTGAAAGGAAAAGCTTGTTTTCTTAAACCAAATTGTGATATTTTTGCAATTCTGCCAAAGGGTCTTTCATCTCTGCAGCAAGGCAAAAGCACCTTCGTTACTCAAAATACAACTCAACAAAGTGTCCCCACCATAATGTAAAAGAGATAACTCTCACTCATCAGCACACTTTGTTAAAAGCACAGCCCAAATGATATGAATCAGCATCTAAATGCAATTCCAGACTCAAAATTCTGAATGAAAAGTGAGTCCCACACTTATAACTATTCCATCTTTCAAAGAATAGGTTGAGAGGACAAGAGAAAAGAAGGGCATGGAAGGAAATAGAGAGAAAGAGAAGAAAGAAGGATATCTGTGTCATAGTGAGTCACAGATTTCTCCAAGTCAGGAATATTCACAGGATGAAAGAATCCTGTAGTCCCTTTCCTCTTAGTGGCCAGCAGCACCAGACTCAGGTGAGCAAATACCTAGCAGGAGAAGCAGTCATTCAATTAGCAAAAGGTTACAAAGGAGAAGGATCGGAGTCTCTCATAGAACTGGAAGGTATTGAGGACTGGAGAGGCAAATTTCAGGTGAATGTCCAAAGGCACATATTTCAGGATTAATAATAGGATTTTCTGCTGTTAGACAGGGATGTTCCAAATGTGGGTGACAGAGGAGGTGGAAGTTCATGTGAGATCAGCCAAGCAAGAGAGAGCTATGACCCATAAATACAATGTGGATGTGAAAAATGTGATGTAAGGTCTGTCTGGGGAAAATTTCCGGTAGAGAATCACTAGTAAGTAGCAGAGGAAGGACTTTATTTGTTGCTGATGGCTGGAGGTCTGGTTGCCCCCCTTCCAGACTGTCAGAGCCCTCCCTGATCACCCCAATGGGCTCTGCCACTGCTCTCCTGCTCCTGGGGGCTGGGCTGCTCCAGCGCGGGGTAAGCCCTGACCTGGCGCCCTTGGCTAACCCTGCTGGTCGGACTGCCATGGAAGGGCTTCGGGGAGACTCGCTGGGGCCTCGACCCGTCAGCTCAGGAGCTGTGTTTAAGATCCAACACTTGCCCTTGGTCCCCTCCTGAGCTACATTGTTGACCCTGACCTGTGGACTGACTTCTTGGCTTGACCTCAGACCTGCCTCATTGCTATGGATGCGCCTGCAATCACTGGGCTGCGTCTGACCCCGGTGACTGCCGATGGACGTGCCCTGCTCACCTCTTTTCGGCGCTGTGGGACAGGGGCCTTGCCAGCGAGTCCACTGCCCTGCCTCTCCTGCCCACCCTGCCCTCATCCTCAACTCCTGGCTCCCCTGCCCTTGCTGCGCCCCGATACAGGAGGAGATAGTCAACTTGGAGCAGGTTCAGGGTCATGAGAGGAGCACGAGGGAGACTGAAGGGGCTTGCTTTGGTTAGCCTTCCAATACTATGGCCGAGCTGGAGCGCAACTGCCTCAATAAATATCTCCAAGGTATGCAGACAGAAAGAGGAACAAGCTAAATGAGAGGGCAATGTTAGCACAAAAACGAATGTAATCTGGAAATTAGACACAGATTTTTTTACCACCAAAGCAGTCTGGGTCTTGAAAAGCCTGCTAATCACTGCAGAGGGAGCAGGCATGACAGCTTTCAGATGGAGCCTGAGCAGCTCACAGAAGAGATTATACGACACGGACAGCAAGGGCCAGATCCAAGGTCTCCTTTGTGCAATGCCTACGGGCGCGCAGCAATGCCCAGCACACCCCCGAGGCTGGCAGCAGGCTGGGAAAGGAGGGATACCTGTGGAGACCAAACTCTTTCTTCTTACTTGCCTTTTCACCACAACGTTGGTGCCTTGTTTCCCTGCTTCCTTCTCCACGCTGCATATTCCTGGCGTCGTGGCTCCACAATGGTTGGCTAAAGGGAAGGAGGTAGAAGTCCCCATTTATCTTTTTGGTAAAATTCCCACTTGTTTTAAACCTTTTTTTTTTAAATTTAGTGCTACCGTGCTCATTTTAGGTGCATCTGATTCATTCCTCACTTCTTTACCTAGCAAATACTGAAGTTAATTACAGTCGGCGTGCTCACTGCAATCGACCATTTACTCTGCGCTGTTCTCTCATGGTGAGCTAAAGAGAAAGCCTGAGTCCATATTTGAAATCCTCATTCAAATACTGCTTTCAGTCAAGCAGTTTAAAATTGCTTTTGGGGAGGGAGAGAAGAGGGAGGGGGCTTGGGGGGAGTATGGTCTTGTATTTGGTGACTGCTACAGAGCTGAACAGCACGGGGAAGGAAGGGCCTGGTTTTTGCTATCCATAGTAGGGAATTTAATTTAAGGCTGATGTGCTGCTGGTTGGAAATATGTATTAAATACCCAGATGCAAGAGAAATGGGTGCAGAAAACAGCAAAATAAATACAGGATATTGGCTCATCTATTCAGAGGGCTGATTTCCCAAACCTGGCACATTGGGGATTCACTGCCTGCCCTGATTTTGTGTGTCACTGATTTGGCTAGGATCTAAATACAGAGCTTCACAGTTATTGAACCACTGTCCCAGACCCAGCCAAGGCTGAACACAAAGCAGGCCTGAACAAACCAGCAGGCAGACTACAAAGGAAAAGCAATTGTCTGCTTAGCAGCAGCACTGTTTCAGAACAAGTTAATTTGGGAGCACAATCTTCTTAAAAGGAAGCGTTGCTCAGCCCAGCATCCCTAGGTTTCATGCAGTGTGCTGCCCTTTTCACCAAGCATGAGCCATGGATGCTACTCACGATGTATTTTTTTACTACGCAAGTAGTATAAAAGCTTCTGATAAAAATCAGCTCTCTTAAACCTCTGGTTGGCATCTTGTTAAAAACTGACATCATGCTTGCCTGTCATCATTGGCTCACAAGGAAGTTTCTGCCATGATTTAATAAGCAAGAGGAAGGATTTTGCTGTTAAGACAAAACAAACCGCAATATCAAAACACTAATACAATTTTTCTTCCAATGCCCTTGGTCTAAAGTACTTGGTCTTAACTGACCCTTCAGAGAAGTAAAAATAGATCAGTGTGAGTAAAAACCATGGTCAAAAAATAAAGAGCAGAGCCTCTGAATGCACCTAAACTGCCCATAGCTCCATCCTGGTTAACAGAGCTACATAGACCCCCAGTGTCCAGAAACCTGGCCAACAGCAGTTCAGCAGCCCAAGAGCCGTGAGCAGGAGCAAGGAGGGGGCAGCTGCAGCACACAGACTCACCGTGCTGGGACCCCCAATACCTGGCAGGGGCCAGAGGAGCCCTCAGGGTGAACAAACTCTCTTGGTGTAGGGGATGGAGGGAACTGTCCTGCCAGCAGCACAGAGCAGGCACCCATGTCCTCTCCGCAGGGTGTGCAGGCAGCCCTGGCAGGAAGGAAGGGATATGGCCTTGTCTTTTCTTTGCCGCAGTGACCATCTTCATATGCTTTCACATTTCCTGGGGGAAGCCAACATAAATTAGAGCAATTTTCAATCCCTTCCAAGCCATTCAAGGCACCCAATAGTGGGCTGCCAGAGATGTAGCCTGCACTTTGCGCTTGCTGTTGGCTTCAGCTATGCACTCCTCAGTTGCATTAGCTGCTCCTTTGCTATCCATGCCGAGCTGTCCCATAGCTGCATACCACTATACTTTGTCCTCAGACTTTTTTGTGAAACAACAGCACCACAAAATGCCACAACAGGAGAGCAAGCAGCCCCTCGGACCCATTCTTTCTCACCTGCCAGGGACCAGGGGACACTGCGGGCAACAAGGGGGGAGAGGGTGAGAGCCCCTTCCCTCCTCTGCGCCGGGGCAGAGGTCTAAATTACACTCCGGCCTCATTCACCGGAGCCAGCCAGCTGCGCAAAAGCTGAATGAAGACCTCCAAATCCGGCCCCACGCGTGGGTGTTGTGCAGGCAGCCGGGGCCAGCGCTGCCCTCGGCCGTGCCAGGGGACTGGCTCCGGGGCCATCAGCTGGCATGGTGGAGCAGAGGCACGGAGCCTCCTGCCTGGGCACCGCACGCAGGAACAAAACGAGGGCTGGATATAGCCCCCTCATTCAAATAGCACAGTATTTTAGCACCAGAAATAGTATCTCCTTTTTTTTTTTTTTTAGCGAAACTACTGGCAGAGAAAGATACAACTTAGCATGAAAATAGGTATCAGAATAAGGCCCTAGCTGAATAGTCAGTACTCTGCATAATTCTCTCTTTTCATCCCCTCAGCCTAGATCCTCTCCAAATATTCAGATCAAACTCTGCAAAGGAGCTCCAGCATTTTGGCCATTAAAAGTAAAAGCAGGAACATTTGGATTCTGTCTCTATCATACCCCTCTATTTTGAATAAAATCAGCTCTCTGATTTCGACATCAGGCTAATCATGAAGTCTCTGTCCCTTTCTCTCTCTCTTTCTCTGTCAAAGACCAAAGAACTGAAAGAGATATACTTGCTAGTAAAAAAGAAAAGAAATACACTATTTTAAGGAATGCATTTAATTCCCCTCCCTACTAATATTTTGTACGTGAAATATCTTACTCAACCTTCAGCATATGTAAAAGCATGTAAGGGGAAGGATAGAGAGAAAACCAGACGTCAGGATAAGCTGTGGAACGATATTACTGCCATTTAATGGCAAAAATCTTTTTCAAAGATCCCAGCATGCTTTACACACTGTCTACATTTGAATGATGCATTGTTAGACAATGGAGAGGACCAGCAGAGGGAAGTAGTCTAAAATTATAAATGAAAATTACAAATTACAAGCGAAAATACAGAACAGGAAACAAACCCAACCATGCAATTTTCATTTTAACTCTCTGGGCAGTACAGTAAAAGGGCTAGCAAACACTCCCATCAAAAGCAGTGGGAATAACCCTAAGAGCCATCTTTCTCAAATCACAGATGAATTCAAATGGGAAGAGGCACGCAACAACAAAAAAAATAGTTGTTAATGCATAAAACTACTGTATGTCTTCCAATAGCTGGACTCAAGAACCCTGGTTAAATACTGACTTTCTTTCAGAGTCAATCAGATAATAAGACCCCTTTAGAAGCACAGAATAGTTAAATTCATCACCATAATTTAATTGTAGAAGGTTATTAAAGAGCACTTCGACTCCCCTCCTGCTTCGGCGCTGCTTTTGTGTATTAAACTCAGACTAATCAAATTGCAGATTCCAAGAGTACTGTATTAGTCATCCCCATCCCTTTTAATTTGTTTAATGGCCTCCTTTTTTCTCCCCCCTCTTGTGTGTGTGTTCTGACTGGCTGTGCAGCGCTTAGGCTCACGACATGTAAATAAAGAATGGATAGGGGAACAGTTCGTCGAAAAGAATAAAGCGTGCCTCCATTCTAAAGTTACATTTGATGTCAGCGTAATTCATGGGACGTGTACTGCAAGCAATGGTGCTTATTATTTCTGCTTAACTGTCTACAGACACAGGAGGAGAGGGGAGAGGGAGAGGAAAAAAAAGGAAGAAAGAAAAGAAGTCTGAATTTACACTTACCGCTTCAAAAGCCCTTTTGTGCTTCGCCAACTTCTCCTGGCTGAAGATGCAGTATTTTGCCAAAAAGTCGACTCCAAGAGCAGACAAAAAAAGGATAAAATAGCTCGTAAAAGAACTCTTTTCCCCACTTTCCCTTAAGCATTTTTGTAAATTGCCATAAAGAAAACTATTTTTTAAAATGCACAACAACGCTGGCCACAGAAACCTCATCTTGTAGAAATTTCAATTTATGGTTTGCTTCTTGTGTTTTGGGGTTTTTTTTTCCTTACTCTTTCTTATTTGGAAAAGTCTTTTCACCTGGCCCAGGGCACAAAGTCAAAGTTAGCTCTGAATAGGAGATGCTTAACATGTATAATGCATAAGAGCTCCATCCTGGTCAGGCGGTAGTCTGGGAGCGTGGCGAGGGCTTGTTGTTGTTTGTTTTAAATGTCCCAGAAAAGAACCTCTTCAGACTCGAGTTCTGCAGAGCAGCATCGTCCGTATATACTCCCAAGTCCAGAGGTACCAATAGAAACCAAATTCCTTTGGTTTGTTCCAGTCAGAAGAGACAGGTATACCAACATAAACTTTTCTCTTCCAGTATTAAGTAGCTGTATCACAGAAATGGCATGCCTTTTCCTATTTCTCTCTCTTGATTGAGATCAAGTAGGACACATTAGACCACTAAAAATATCATATGTGATTCCCTCTCCTCAAGTTTTTTTTGCTTGTTTCCAGACCTATCACCCAAGAAGACGAGGACTTTGAGTTATTGGGCTGTATGAAGTTGGCCTTGCTTCCTCACACCTAACAGAGCATGAAAAACTGCTGGAAGTGGGATGAGAAAATTGGAAGGAAATGCCAGGTCATGCCACAAACACAGGCTGAGCTCATGAGCTCTGTGGATGGTACCGACTACGTCACCTCTGCATTCAAACTCCTCCTAACACTTGTTTGTTCCCTTCTGATTTCTTTCTCCATGTCCCTAGGCTGCTGTTTCTATCACTTCATCATCACCTTCATATGAAAGAAACTCCATTTTCACTTCAAGGGAAACTGCCAGCAAATTCAGGACCTGATGGGGAAAAAGTGTCAGGACTCAGCTCTTCTAATTTCCTGTTCATTTAGAGTGAGAACTGGAAAATAGAGGTAATAATTTGCAAAAGGGTGCCAGAAAACATTCTGAATTATTATTGTTATCATCATCATCATCATTATTGGTAACATTATTTTACTGTAAGGAGAAAGGGAGTGATTCACAGGGTTGTGGCAACACGGTATTCTGACTGGTATCTAAACAAGCTCGCAACATAAATCTCCTGCTTCTTTCTAAGAGTACATTTGTCTTCAGGTTGTGTTTTGGGGCATGTGCAAGAAAGATTCCTATTGGGAGGGAAGGCTCATTGTTTGTTTATAGCTGTGTCCTAAACAGTACAAAAGGACAAATAAAAATGTCTAAATGCCATTGTTTCTTATCCTATACACTCCAGATGAATAAAATCTGTACGATAACAACAACAGCAAAAATATCTTGGCTTTCCATGGCAAAACAGCAACAGAGGTTTCTATTTCAAGCACAAATTGACAGATGCTCCAAGACTGTTGTTATTGCATGATGTGCTTCTGAATTCCAAACTAAACTACAATACTGAAAGGAATGTCAAAACTAATTTCTGACAAAATTGGTTTTGCACATATCTATCTTATTGGCAGCATCTAAGAAAGGTTTAAGGCAAAGAGGACCAACTGCACTAGTGGCATAGCTTCTGGAAAAGAGTTGCACCACGCTTAGTACTGAGCACTTCCCCAGGATCTAACACCTATTTTCCCCACAAGACATTTTCAGAAGTTGCCCTCTTTTGTTTGCACACTGACATGGGCTTGGGAGAGGTAGATGCTCCAGCCCTCTGTGAAATATCACTTATAGGATGACCTGCATTGGCGCCATCTGGTGATTCTGGAAAATATCAAACCATAAAAGAAAATGTGTCATGTCTGCTCTCAATAAAATCTTGACGTTCCTTCTCACCACGTATTTTGTAACATTGCAACTTCACTTTCAACTCAATTGCTAACCAAATAGCCCTGTAACAATTTTGGGAGGGGGAAGAAGGAGGGTCAACTCTCTCCCAGAAACGGAGGATTAGGAAGGCAAGCTTTAGTTTTTATTTCATCAATTTTTAAGGCCAGATTAGGCTCTTAGATCACCTACTCTGATTTGGTGCATAACAAAGGCTGAAGGATGTCACATATTCCTGCATAATCAGTCCAATTATTTGTACCTAGCTAGAGCACAATTTTCTGGAAGAGTGTCCTGTGTTGATCGGAAGCTGTCAGAATATGGAGAATCCCATACGGATGTATTGTACATTATTTCTAAAAACAATGTTTGGCTTACATGTCACTTGAACTTGTTTAGTCTCAACAACAGCAGTCTTAGCAAGGTTAAAGAACCCTTTAATATCCAGTATATCCTCCCTGTAAAATTACTTAAATGCTGTAGTAAAGTTCACACTCAAAAGAAATTAAGTAGAACTCTGTTAGTATTTCTGTCAGACATTTTTACCAATCCTTAAAGGATTTTTCGGTGATTCTTGTCCCCCTCACAAAGGTTGACATCTTTTTAAAACATAGACACCAAAACTGTATGAACAGCCTCACCAGTAGCGTAGATCTCCTCTTACTTATTATTTCCCTCTGGTATGGCCAAAGGGGCAAAACAAAGAGTGCCGTTTGCCATTCCAACCTTGGGCAATAATTTCAACTTTAGGGAACGGGTTTTCTCCAGCCATGTCCCTCATGCATCTGTTTCTCTCTCTTTGTTTATTCACCCTGTCCCCAGGAAGTTTTGAAATCGTCGATCAATTTTGACCAAGTGCATTGGAGGCGTAGAGGTTTGACAGGAATTAAGTACCTACAAGTTTCTTGAAAATAGGCAGCAGAGTAGAGGGAGGGAGGGAAGCCCTATTAATTCCCTCATTGAGGGAAAGACCTCAGCATGAGCTCAACCTTTGTTACAGCCTGGAAATCCACACGAGAGAGAGACCCTGGAAAGCAGCCATCATTAGTAGCACCGCTCATGGAACCACCTGTTTAATTAATTATTCTCTGCCATAAAGAACCGTTTAAAAACAGCTCCATAGCTTTCAATATAAGCTTGCTTGCAGTGCCCCCAGTAGGAGTCATGGAGACTGAGGTCAGAGGAAACTGGGCCCCACGTGCATTGTACCTCTCATAATACATACCCCGAAAAGGCTGCTAGAGATCTTTGGGCTCGGACAGACCCAAATGTGGGTCTGCCATATTTGTCCCGCTGTTGCTTAGTACTTTAAGCCAGGCTCACTCTTCTGCTCTACCTCTGTCAGGCTCTTTCTCCACTCCCTGTTTTTACTGGAGAGCCCAGAGCTGGTGGCAGAAGTGATTGCATCCAAAGTCATCCTCAGGTCCTCTCTCCATAGCTATTCAGTTTGCACAAAGTTGAGCAGAGCCTCAGAAAGATTAGCTGTCTAACTCAAAACAAATCTGTACTGAGCATGTCTGTACTGAAACAGCCAGTGTCATGAACTGGCCAGCTTTATGGGACGGTGAGAGGGTGCATCCCTCATGCTGGACTAGTTAGTCATCCTGTGCCAAATGTCAAGTCTTGACTCCAAAGCATAGAAGAAGTCTAGCTTTGAAGCAGAACAGTTGCAAGGCTATTACTTCCTTAGGTACAGGTAGAATAAGGTACTTTTTCCCTGATGTTGAGGAATAAAAAGACTGTTTTTACTGAAATCAGAAATCTAAATATTTCAGAGAGGATTGCAAAATTAAAATTTAATCTCTTAAAAGAAAAAAAAAATAGATAGTAGCCAGGACTGGAACACTTTTCGAGTCCAGTATTTGTAAGATCCTACCTCAAAAAGGCACTTAAGAGAAAAATAAGATATATTACTGCCGTAGAGAACAGGAAAATTAGTCTTTGCTCTTTTGCTCAAAAGCTGTGCACCACTTGTATCATTTACTCCATACACACACTCATTCCTGTATAACTGCTTTCTGCACTCCTCCCGTGTGCTTCATAGAGTACACAGGAGATGTCCCATGAAAACAGGCATAAGTTTGCAGAAGGAAAGGGCCCGGCAGGTGAGTATGAACAAGGGTAGTTAAGGAAAGGGCATGTAAGATGCCAGGGAAATAAAAGAGGATTCAGGACACACCCAGGGGGAGCACCCAGGCTGTGGGAGACTTGCATGGGGACCTTGCAGCCATGCAGAGCTCACAGGCCATGTCAGCTTTGGCAGCACGTCCCAATCCTGAAGAGGGGAAACTGGCTTACTTTGCTTTTGTAAACTAAAAATCTCATACTCACAGTAAGCTTCTTATATTAAAAGAATATTAGAGTTGAAAAGTCAAGTATTTAAAGGCTAAGAAATTATGGAAAATACTACAGTGCTGCATTCTGAAAGGCCACATCATGATGCAAGAAGGAGGGTAGAAGTCAGACCATACTGGAAACTTTAGCTTTGGCATTTCAAAATGTTTCAAAACCAGAGAAAAACTGAGGCAGCTGTAATATGAAGTCAGCAGCAACCTCTATTCCTACCCAGCTCCGTAACTTCCCCTTAGTTTTTTATTAAATGTGTTGTATGTTCTTAAAACTATAAAGAAGATCTTGTAACATTTTATGAACATCAAAGGATTAACCCTCTTAACTTTCCTTGAAAAACACATTGTTCCCCTTTTACAGATAGGGAAATCAAGAGATTAAGTAACATTTCCAAAACCAGCAAACATGGTGGTAGCAGACACAGAAAATCACTGCTCTTCAGCACCATGCTTTAACTGGAGACAATGGTCTCCCATGGGATATCTGTGTCAGAGCTTTGAAGGACATCAAACTACACCAGGCTGTCAATAGAGATAATGGAATAATTGGCAACTGTGTCTATGATGCTTTTCCTTTCAGGAAAGCTGGATTAGGAACTTCAGCCAATTAAGTAATGCTGTTGACCGGGCAATCATAGATGTTTATGAGACAGATAGAAAGGAAACTACAAGGGAAAGAATAATCAGGGGCTCAATTAAATATTAAAACCAGTATACCACTTACAAGGAGCTGAAGAAGCTTTGCTGGAATAGAAACTATCTTATGTTGGGACTTGACCATTCAAACATCAGGGCTGGGAACACAAACCTTCAGGTTCCCAGCAATAATTCTGAAATATCACTATGCAATTCATTGCATTTGCCCATGCAGTTAACACACTTGTTCTTCAGAACCAAGCATTTCATACAGAACGAGGCAGCAGAATAATACTGTGTAAAGATATAAATTGAATGTCAAAAATATATGCACAAGCACACACACCTCTTCCCAAAAATCAGACCACTTTAAAGGAGGTCTATCAATATTTTGCAAATGCAAGGGAATTATTTTCTTATTTGCATTTGACTGGCTTCAAAATCTCGTGTTAGTATTTTCAACCAAAATAAATAATTTTTATGTACCCTGTTACAAGAAAAATATGACCATTCATTCAATCAAAAATGCTTCCTAAATCGGGCTTTCCAACACTTTTACAGGTTTTCAATGTTTGCCAGGAATTGTGTGCAGAGCTAGATTTAACACATCGCCACTGCTGGATAAAAGCGTGGAATAGGTTCAAGAGTCTGTAAAGTCTGTACTCCCATGCTACACAAGTAAAAGCAAACTGAGGCACAGAGCAACACTGTTTCATATGAAACAGGAGACCTTTTTTCTAGGGTAAGGGGGTCCAAAGGGCACCTCCTTTTACAGGCCTCCCCAACAGACGCTCCTGGAACTCCCAGGTGTGGCATCCATGAGGCATTGTAAATAACTCACGTTATTCCCCCTTAAAAAGAAATACACCTTATAAATTTAAGATTCAGACTTTGGTCTGAAACTAGTTTCTCCTCGCTTCTCTCCCTTTCTTCTCTCTCACACACATACACAAAAACACAAAAATCCTTATATTTTGGATACCTCGCCCCAGGTTATGCAAATATTACCTATTCTTTGCAAATAAGGGTGTGACTGCCATTGTAGCAGCAAGGGACAGTCAGTCTGTCATTCCTAAAGCTCTGCCATGTAATAGGAAAGGCCAAGAGGAAAAAATTCACCTGTATATCTCCAGTCTCAGACTCCCTGGGGCATAAATATATAAACGCAACCAATTAAATAAAGAGTGCACAGGTAAGAGAAGATTCTCAATAAAGTGAGAAGAAGGTCTATGTGTACCTCTCACATGCCCAATAGATGGGCAGGACAATCTATTTCACAGCACCTGTAGCCCTTGATAAAACTTACACATTACTGTATTGTGTAGCTCAAATGATGACATCTGTTATGAAAAAAATCAATTTCTCTCAAGCCCCCATTCTTTTTGGAAAGGTTTAATTTTCTGACACCCATTTTTTCCTTTGCTAGCTCAGCTGCCCAGTCCAGTCATGCTTTCCTGCCATACTTTGCACAAGCCAACACGCCAAGTTTGTCTTCACTTTTACCAAAGCAGACGTAGACCTGCACCTTTTTACACCCTCGTAAAGATTTTATGCTGACTTTCAAACATGGTCTAGCTCTATAATATCAGGCAGGCCCTCGAATTCACACTGCTTCTGTCTCGTGCTTTCCTGGTTAGGCACAAGCATAAGAATAAGGATTTACAGAAAGTTATTATGCTTTACCTCATTAGGTCCTAACCTTTCAGAGTGTATTAAAGTTCGATAGCATTGTAGCTTGATACCCAGCTTTGCAACTAAGTTTTCTTCCAAGAGGCTCTGTCCATAGAACTATGGGTCATTGGACACTTTTCAGTTTCTTACCATCAAAAAAGCATCAGCAGAAAAAGCCTCAGTGATCCTGCTTTATGAAAACAAACAGGCAACCCAACTCACAACAGATACTCTCGTCCTTGGCACCGATGTGAAGGTTTACTAGTGACTGTCAGAGAGCTTGGGGGCTTAATTCTTCACTTGCGTGAACTTCTGGGGTCAGCTGGCAAAAACTTGATCAAATCAAATCAATTCCAAGGCAGTGCCTGTCTTGTCAGGACAAAATGGGAAGTCTTTTGTTTCTGTAGGACTCGAGCCTTATCAGCTCATTCTGTCACTCATACTTCCTCAGCCCACTTGCAAATCCTCCTGGATTTATTGCAGATGTATGAAGCTTGCTGGAAATAATAGTACAAGCAAAGAGGCTAGTCAGCTATCGACTCCAAGCTCTGGGTAATACCAATGGGAAATTATTCACACAAAAGGTGCGCTGGGGTGACAAATGAAGACTGCGCTTTGGCCCATTGAAGATGCTAGGAGCTTGGACAAAGCTAACACTAATGCCAAACAGCTTGTTTTATCTGATTACATACTGAGCGCTTGCCCCCCCTTCCCTGATACCAGCACCCTGCCCACCCCCAAACACTTTCCTTTAAAGGACACAGGTTGCTTTCTTCTATGCGGTGTAGCATGAAATGCTAATCTACAGCAGGAACCTGTCTAAAAAAACCGTTATCTTCTCCTCCCCTTCCCCAAAAGACACCTTTAATGTTTAAATGCAGCAAAACCAAAGTGTTCCTCCACAAAACGGGAGGAATGTGAGCAGAGATTTATGCCATGTTTTCCCATATCTCCCACCCACACTACTGAGAAAAGGAAATCATTCTTTTGCTCCCTTTTGAATATTTGAGAGTTTCCTCCACCCCATTATTGTATACTCATGCCTTCCTTCTTTATCTTTTTTTCTGAAGGTCATGAATACATTTCTAATGGGTATCCTGCAGGAGCTGCATAGAAAGACCAGTTTGGTCCTTGGGTCAGTTAGTAAGCAGCACAGTCCACCAACCCCCACCACTACCACTGTTTCCCCCCAGGAAAGGATGCACCGTGAAGCCAGCATGGGCTCAGCCTCCAAAGACCTGGCTGCCCAGGCTCTTTTGGGTGAGTCACACAGTATCGCATTAGGCATGGCAGCAACATCTAGGTTGCTGTGAAGGACCCTGGGAAATTTGCTGACTTCCATGGGGCTGAGCTCCTCAGTCAAATTGTGGGTAATTTTGGAAGTCTGTTCACCGAAAGCTCATAAAGTGCTTTGAGGTAAATGAGCACAGTGGAAGATTTAAACTATATCAGAAACAAAAGGAATCCTAACAATGGCATTAGTCTACTGACAGTAAGAAGAAGGGATATAAATGCCAATAATAGCAATAAACAAAAAGCAGAAGTGCTCAATATGTAGCCCTTTGCTGTAATTAAAAAACCACCAAACTGCTATACTGAGCTCACTGATGTAATGAAATCATAGGATGATTATGAAGTGCCTTCCATTGTAATAGTAGCTTATAGGGGTATTAAAAAGCAAACACAAAAGTTAGACATCAACCAACCTGGAAAATTGTTTCCAAGAGTTTTAACAGAAATCGGAGCAGTTCTTTGGCTCCTCACTAACCGAACACCGAGGAAGCACCAGGGCTGGGAAGAAAGCTAATATTGTGCCACTGTTTAAAAAGGGTAAATGGCACGACCCAGGTAATTATAGACCTGTCAGCTTGACATCAAACCCAGGCAAAACAGTGCAGCAGCTGATAAGGGATTTGATTAATAAAGAATGGAAGGAGGGAAATATAATTAATGCCAGTCAACACAGGTTTATGAAAATAGATCTTGTCAAACTAACTTGATTTCTTTTTTGGATAAGATTACTGGTTTGGTTGATATAGGTAACAGACTTATGACTTCTACTGTGTATTTCACTTGGTATCACGTGAAATTTTGATTAAGACACCACAATGACACAAAACTATCATGCTACCTATTCAGGGGGTTAAAAACTGGCTGACGAAAGTCTAAAAATGTAATTACAAATGAAGAACATTTATTGAGCTGTATCTTGGCCCACTCTTATTTAACGTCTTTGTCAATGATGCACAAGAAAAACTTGTCACTGAAGAAGACCACGGAGGGCCAGTTGCTCGGGAGGATGATAAATTATTAAGCAGCTTTGTTGCTGATCCAGAGTAATCTGGATGGTTTAGCTAGCTGAAAACAGGAAAGCAAGATGAGCTTTGAAGTGGCCAGATGTAAAGACTTCCTAATAGAAAGATCCAAGGGTCATAATGAATAGTCCGCTGAACATGAACTTCCAGCTCAATACCATGGCCAACAGCTCTAATACAATTTCACATGAATAAATCAGAGAATATGAATGAGGCCTAGATTTGTTACATTACCTCTGGCTGGAAACAGAGTCCCTGGAAATGCTCTCAAGGCCTGGTTTCCTGACCATGTACACTGAACAGACTCAAGCGCCATCCCTAAGTGTCCTGCCAGTACCCAGACAGTATGGAAGGCAGGCCTACAAGGATGGTATCTCTCTCTTATTGCACTATTCAGCACACCTACCCAGCAAGCACTGCTTCCATCTGGAGCTGCCCAAGTTGGCTAAAATGCCTGCAACATGGCCAGGTCACCTCCATCCACATTGTTCCACAGGTGGTGCAGTTTTCCATGAACATGATCTTGCTATGGTTAGCCCCTTCGCTGAGATCCTAGGAGTCTATGGACTGGGTTGCCTTCTGTTCCCAAGAGGAGGCTCATGCCCTTTTTCCGTATGGATGATGTACACCATCTGTAGATGGCATTACAAATTTGCCAAGGTCTTCCAAAACCAGAACCTGCATGAGCAGCTTGTTACCTGGCTGGTCCAACAGGGATAGAGGCCTGGAGTAGTCTGAGGGCACATTAAGGGTCTTTTATGTGGATGATAATTCAGGTGATGACACACTCACAGAGGCAGCCCTTGGAAGTGAGCAGTGTCCACATAGCATTGAGGCGATACTGATGCCAATGTAGCAGGAAAGCTGTCCAATTCCCTCTTCACGGTCGACTTAAGAGGGGACCAGAGGAGAGCCATGCTGTGCAATGTCAGCAGAGCGATGCTCTTAACTACATAGTCCTTTAAGAGCCTCTTTTTGTGACACTGAGGGATGATTATATCAGACATACTCTGAGAAACAGAGAAGCATCCAGGCACCCTCCCAGCTTGAAGTTAGAAAGCTGCTCCAAGGGTCTTCATTTAGGGAATTGTTTTGCTAGGGCAAGAATTAGGACTGGGCGTTCACTGGCTTGCATCATTTCCAGAAAGACAAAGCTAAACAAGTGACAACATCTGAGATGACAACTTAGAATTTGCCCGTCAGATGGAACTGCTTTCGGTTTTGTCGAAGGGAAAAACAGGCTCATGACACCACAGGAGTCAGGATGCGCTCAAACTGCTGTTGTAACTTCTGTGTGGTGTCCCAGATGCCTTGTGATGAGACAGATTAATAAGCAGTTGCTAAATTTCTGACTTTGACTTCATGCAGAAAAAAATCAAAGTCATTTTTTGGTTTATTTTAGGATTCTGTTAGGTACAGCTCTATTTTAGATTTAAGACAAACATTTCTTTCTATCCATATTTTTGGCATCGAACAAAAACTCAGCCTTTGTTATATTTTTATGGGTCCTGTTGTTCTTTCAGAGGTATTTTAATGCATATTGTTGTTTCTGTTTTAGCGAGCGTTGCTCATTTTGTAAGAAGCAGATGGTGTTTGCTGAATTTCGTTTGTTCCAAAAATAAGCAACATCCAACTGTTTACTACAGAGGTGTGAAAGAGGAAAGGCCTGATGTATAAACACAGTTTCTCCCTCCTACTTCCCCTTGCTATTCTTCTGGTGAAAGGAACTGCCACTGTCTCGTTACAAGCCTGCAAAGCTGTGGAGTTCGTGCTGTCGCTCTACCAGAGAGGGCACGCAGCTCCAAGGGGCAGCCCTGCCAGGGCAGAGCAGTAGCTAACAGCTCCTGGAAGGTCAGCCCAGAGGGCTTTGCAAGAGCTTCTTTGCAGCCCACTGAAGGAGGAAAACACTGCTTACCGGCTAATGTTATTAGGTAGCCTAAATTAGGACACATCAGGTTCCCTCTGTAGTCAACGGAGAGGATTAGCAGATGGGTAGCAGAAATTATGTGTCTCCGCTAACTGAAGAGACAGCCTATAAAGACTCGCTTCCAACTTACAGTTTCATGGGCAAATTAAGTCTCCACTCTGCTGATCTCTCTCCATGTGCCCCTGGGCAGGAACAGCAGTGCAGAGGCTATGCAAGGTCTCAAGGGATGGATGCTCCTGGGCAGGTTGCTCTGGAGATCAGAGGGGAACCACTGGCTTCCAGGACTGGGCTCTACCAGGAGGAGGGAGGCGTGTCGGGGTGAGAGGACAGATACAATCTGCCTTACATCTAGGAGCTCAGAACAGCACGTAGAAACCACAAGGAGCCAGTTCTGGGTTCATATGATCATCTTTGTGAAAATAAAGGCACATCATTATAAAAATGATCTATAACAACCTGAGCAGGGACAAAGCCCATCAGTCCCTCTTTCCTCTGAGCAGCGCACGCCATGATCCCAGACACCAGCTCAAGACCTGAGGCTTACTCCCCAGGGTTATACACAAAGGCCCAGGAGCACCAGTGCACTGGGTCCTTGTAGCTAGAAACTGCACTGTGCTGTCTACACACACCTCAGAACACTAGCATCAAGCCCTTCCTTGGTACTTGCACCTCTGCTGCGGTGGTTTGTGCGCAGTCCTGGCTGGGGCTTTCTTTGGCCTTTGCTCCCCCTTGTTAAGCCTCCTCGTGACGTGACTGAGTCAAGGCCCAGTTGCTTTGATTTGATTAAACCGTTATAAAGTGTTAATTTGGCCAAACTATCTAGGAGCACGCCTTTAAATCCTCTGCTAGGTAAGGTCCCTTAATGACTCCTGGGGGCAGCTGCCTGCCTGCAGACAAGGCTCAGCAAGGGTCTTGAAACATCAGCCATTGAGCAATGCCAAACGGGAGAATCTGTGACATCTGGGAATATCTTTTCTGAATAAAGTATTAAAAAAGATAACCACTGCAGGGTGTCCTATTATGTTTTTAAAATACTCCCAGTTTGCTTAGTGTTTATCCAGAAAAGCTAATTATACTTGTCGCTTAACGTAAATTGCTGGATAAATAAACACAGAAATAGGAGCTTAGTGACTGCTATGCTTTCTTCAAAATGCTGTCTGAAGGTTCATTATGCTAAACACAAAAGAGAAGGGAACTTCTTACAATGCACTTATTAAAGGCACATTTTCTACAGAAATGATTGTAGCACGATTGTACAATAGCATATAATTTGCTTTGTTGGCATTTTCAGCGTGAATCTTGCCGACAGCAAGCATAGATGGGAAAAGTGGCTGCAGGGCTGCCACTTGCGCTGTTAGGAGCTGTCAGCAGCGATTTGGAGGAGGAGGATGCCCCAGCCCAGAAGAGGAGCACTGGCACAATGCGCACGGCTGACAACAGGGCAAGAAACCCCACGGCTCATTTGCACATACGCATATCCCTATGTTAGTGGAAAAGCTCAAATTGATGCTGACACCTCGAAAGACTTACGTGACATCGCTATGATCATTAACAGCAGAACATGCTGTAGCAGGTCCCCAGCTCTACAAATGGGATCCAAACCAGGCGTGAACATGCAGCTGTATTTCTGTCAAGGCAGCCAGAAAGGTACAACATAGAGTTATGTGACACTAAAGGTACAGCATAGAGTTAAAGGTACAACATAAAGGTACAACGTAGAGTTATACAACTTTTTTCCTGATACAGGAAAAAAAGTGGCCCAGATGACCATCACCTTACATGACATAAAACTGACAAGTACAAAATTGACCCATTAAAACAGATCATGACTTTGCACCACAGCCATGGTACTTCTGACACAGCTGGAGAAGGCCTAAAGTCAGGGATACCGTATCATCCACCCACCACCTTGGGAGGGAGTTTCCTGAGAAGCAACAGGGAACGCATCTCAGTGGGGTTTTGGGTTGTGGTTTTTTTCTTGTACAGATATAACCAAATAAAGGGAGCAGCTACCGGAAGAGGTAAACATAAGGGTGATACACCTGAAATTGGCCACTGAAATACTTCTTGACTCTAAACAGGAAACACAGCTGGATGCAAGTTTGACCCCACTTAAGTTTAACGTCTACGAGACCCAGATGTAATTTTCCCTGCATGGCACCAAAACAGCTCCAGAGCCACCCAGACCTTGGCATAAGCAGCGAGGAAATCAGGCTGACAAGGCCAGGAGGGCAGGGACTGCTCTGGGCAGGCTGCTTTTTTCGTGCCTGGCCATGGCCAGGCTGCAGGTTGCTGGGTAGGTTGAAACACTCACAAAAGAAATTTGTCTTTCACCTTTCTAGCCTCTAGAGAGACTTTTATTTGCCACCAGTTTCAGTCTGATGGATGTTTTAACTTTGTCAAACTGTTCCTAGGAGTTGTGTATTAGTTTGCACTGCCTTTGAAACTCAGTTGTTATCCTGAAAGGGTAGGAAGTGGGGATTAAGTCCATTAGACATTGTTTGAACAACTCCCTTTTCACTCTGCGTTGTGTCTCTGCAGTCTGCCAGCACATTTCAGCCTCTTTCCAGGAACTGGCACCACGGGATGAAGCGTGGCTGGCTGAAGACCTGGCATCTGTGCTGACTTTCATAGGTACCGCACTGGGAGAATTGGAGAAGGAAACTCAATGGCAGAGGAGGAAGAAATGTCCCTGGCACCACCCTCTGCAAGTGGAGCACAGAGGACCTGGGTTTCAAAGAAGCCCTCTGCTGCCTGTGGGATACAGGAGCAAAGTACATTATTCGACTGGAAAATGTGACAACCTAATCATCCTGAAGGGTACTATTATTGTCTGCTTAATATGCTTTACAGTCCCGATGAACAGGGAAGGCTGGCTGACAAGTGTAGTATGATGTATCTAATGGCTCAATACTACCGTGATGGATCCATAAAAGGAATCTAATTTCACAGTTTGAGGGAAATACAGATCATACAGTCGGCACTTTAAGGCCACTGATTTCAGCAATCTGGACAAATAATTCCAGTTTAGGATATTCTGGTGGGTCAGCATTTTGCTTTATTTGTTGCTGTCTAATTTAAATCTGGGACCTAATACTGGAGCCTGTGAAGGCTTATACATTACAAGATGCAAGTCTTATTTGCCAATCACACAGTGACATCAGCAAGGATGTTTTTAGTTCTAAACAGATGAAACAGAGCATTTGAAAACTCTTTTGGTCAGAATTATACAGCAGAGCAGCTTGGACTGCACATGCAAAAAATTGTAACTTTCATGCATGTCACTGGTGCAGCTTCAGAATTTCTTCTGGGCAATTGCACATGACAATTCAATTACTTCATACACACAAATTGGTTCAATTCTGTGTAAAAGGAAGGCTTGCTTGGGTTTTGAGTGTATTACGTAGTTTTGAAAATAAACCCCCTGTCTCTCTTCTGCTATCGTGAAAGATATCACTTTACAGAGGACATAATCTTCAGGAGTGTATTCCTGCTGATTAAGGGTTATTTGATAATCACGATCGTGTCTGAAGTATGGCAACATAATAGAAAACAGTGGGGGCAGGGGTTTGTTTCTAATGGTGCAGCTACCCTCTTCCCATTTGATCTCTGGAATCAAACACAAGCTTAGACGTAAAAATTCACCATCTTGGAAGCCGGAGCTGGTCATATTTTCAGTATTTTTGGCAAGGGGGATCTGAGCCTTCTTGAGTTTTGAATTAATATGAAAGACTCATGTTTCCTCCTCCTCTTCTTCCTATCGATTCTCCACATCTTGGGGGTTTCTGTAATCCAGGTTGGGAGGTCTACCCAAGCCCACATGAAGGGTCTCATGCAGGCCTTCCACAGAGTTCAGAAATCCCACCTCTGGTGCAAAAGCTATCTTTCTTTTCCTGTGAATCTTCAAGTGGTTCTTATAACGCTAGATGACAAAGGTAAACCATACATAAAGGTTTGAATAGTAAGAGTTGTTCCAAATCAGAAAACAAAAGACTACAGACTAAGTGTGCGTCTCTTTTGGCCTTTCCCTGGTGAACAATTAAGAAAAACATGATGCTCAAAGCACTGAGTGTTCCTACTTCTGTTGCCAAGTAAAAAGGTGCTTACCTCACATTCATAGTGTTGGGAGTACTCTCATTTCAGCTGTGTCCTCAGAAACCTTGCACAACTACCTTGGTCTGTGTTATTGGAATAATGAATGTGCATGCCCTGTTCATAAAAGTCTGGAAGATTCATCTTATGGGCTAAACTGGCTGCTACAAAAAAAAAAATCAGCCAAATCTGTCTAGAGTTCAGCCTTTTATCATTAAAAGCTGTGCTTGAACAGTTAGTTTTATTTGACACTTTAATCTGTCCATTAGGAAGCCTTTAGCTTGTCGGCCTTTGTTGGGTGGGGATGAAGGACCTCTGAAGACCCCTGGGCACCCTATGTGCAAGGAGTCTGCCCAGTGTAGCTGGCTCTTTCAGAAAACCAAAGACTTTCTTCACTAGGAATTAAAAAACTGAGCCAGACAATGAAGGCCCATGGTTGGCTTGCTAGGAGCTCAGAGCAAATACATCAATACAAGAACCAAGATGTTATTTTTCGTGCGAACTGCAGCCAGTTGGGATGGTTGTAATGGTGTGGGAAGCATGGTCTTTGCTGAATGATTTTAATAAGTTAAGCACAGAATGCCACTGGACATCTAATCCTGCTAAATTTATGCAATTATTTATTTCAGTGGGCAATTCCTGTGAATAAAGTGAGCAGGATTTGGCTTTGGTTATGGCTAAGTGAAGAGGACGCCAAAGCGTAAAATGGCAGCTTAGAATGACAGAAGAGCTCCTAACCCTGGGGAGCCCATTTACACCAGCCAGCATGGTTCAGAAAAAGCACTAAGGGGGAACACGGTCCCTTTCTGAAAAGAAAGAAAGAAAGAAATTGCCCCTAAAAGAAAAATCCATAATCAGGAGGACCATCAATAGAGGAGATTCCCCATTGGTGAGGTACCTTCTTTCGACTGAGAAAATTCCCTACGTTTGTTGATTCTAATCCAGCTGGCCTGACTTGGATTTGTAACCACCAGATACATTGCAAACAACTATGGATATTCTAAAGACAATCAAATAAAGGCTTATTTTAAACCAATAAGTATCATTCTTGCAGACGGATGCAGAAGACAATCAGTCACAAAATGGATAAAATTGCTGCCCCCCGCCCCCCCCCCCCCCAAAAAAAATTTAAGACGCCTGCATCAAGCTGTCTTTGGTTTGTATACATATCAGATTATAGAAGATCTGCCTCTTTATAATTTTTTTTAAAAAGGATGGCAGCCTTAGTTCAATAGAGTTAGTGAGACAATCCTTTAAGCTGTGTCAAAATGCCAGTTATCCTAAGATGCCACCCAGATTTGAATAATTTAGAAAGAGACAAAACCACAGAAAGGAGGAATCATCCTTTGACTACTTTTGCTTTTGACACGGCTGCCTCCCTCTCCTTTTTACCAAAGCATCTTCGTCTCTCTATCAGCCATGACAAGTGCCAATCAAACCTTCTGTTTCTAAGGTTCTGGGGGAAAATGAAACATGAAACATTTTCTAACAATCACTGACCAAAGGTCCACTATCAGTGTGTGGTCTGGGGGAAGCCAGCCTTTTCCTTTTTCACTTCTAATCTCTGACCCACTGTTTACCTCTTCTTTTTTATATACTTTAATCTCTTTGTTGCTCCAAAGGATCCTAAACAAATTGTAGGTCAGCGTGGATTAGGCTGCTTTGTTACCAATGATTAGTACATTTACTTTTGCTTTAACATCTTCAGCAACAGCTGAATGTCAAAAAGATCCAGCAAGAGGTTATTTAATCACAACAAAAACTATACCCACATAGTCTTACAATTGCATTGTCAGTCTCGGTATAAAAAACTGGGATACAATAGGAGACAGTGACCGTGGACCTGCATTGTTAACATGTGTTTTCAGAGGTACTATTCCAGTAATTCAGTATTATCATAATCAGATTCACAGTAACCTTCATATAGATCAGGATAATAATTAAGCTTCAGATATTTGCCTAAGAGTCTGAATTCTGCTCCCATTTGCACAGCATTTGCGCTGGATTCAGAAACAGTTTATGCAGCTTGACAGTTGTGGAAATATTTTCAGTAGAAAAATTATATAAGTTGGTCAGCAAACATGCAAACGTATGGATCAGAATTAAAGAGGGGAATTATTGGACACTGGACTAATTTCAAAGGGATGTATAAGGATCAGATCTCTTAAAGCAAGGTAGACTTCTCTAGACTCATGTAAGCTTTCTTAAATCAACATTGCATCCGCCCAGCCTATGCACAGTGGAGAGTATATTGATGTGATTTACATGTAATAGGCCATAAGGGAATAAAAAGGGACAGAAGAGGAGAGAAATTTTGTTTAAAGTCCCTTGCCATTGAAATTGCACAAACTTACATCACCTTATGCATTAGCAAGGCCAAGGCCAGGAAGTTTTCATATGGTCCCCACAGCAGCTAAGATCATCTTTTTACCCTGTTGCCCCATCTTATCTTTCCACATCAAGTTCAAGGTTTGTGTCATCAATTTCAAAGTGACTTTACCAGCCTTGACTGTTTTCTTCTCTTACCTGCCATTGCTTCCCATTCTCCAAGCACCACCAGCAATACCTGACCTGGCCTCTATTTGTCCACATCTCTGACAAACATGACCATTGGCTTCCCACATTTACTTGATGTTGGAAGTGACAGTCCCAATCTGAATTATCACATCACTACCCTTCTCTGCACCAAATCACTTCTGCCTGCTATTGGCATGTATAAACCCTTCTCATTCAAATTTCTATGGGAAATTGCGCAGACAAAAACTGCTAGGATGAGAAGTTGTTCGCAGCACCTGACAGCTTAGTAATGTTTCCAGTTGCTTTTTATTTTAGATCTTTGTTTTGGGGTTTTCACCAGTAGTAATAATGAAATGATATGAAGGTTCATATGTCAGCAGCTATTCATATGTTTCTTTTCACTGACAGAAAAATAAAACTCATACACAGTGAACTTTGAGAAATATTGGGATGACTTGGAAATTATGATAATATACACACATACACAAATCCATATATAGTATCTTATAAGATTCATCTAAATTTGCCAATTGTAGTGTTTATGAAATACACTGTCTATCTGTATAAATATATCACTATACTTAAGGCCAGAGAAAGAACGTACACAAATGCATGTAATACTGGAGAAAAAAACCCCAATCATTGAATTATAAACCAGCCAAGAGCTTTTAGGTCCCCAAATCAAGCAATCAAACCTTCAAAAGCAAGTGCTATTTGAGACCCCTGAGATGTGTAATAAAGGCAAACTGAGAGATCAGAGGAAAAAAACCACCATGCATGAGCAGAGATCAGATAAGAAGAGACTAGAAACTGGGGGATAAACCAGCAGTTTATCAAGGGAATCAGTAGTGTTTATTATTAGATATACAGGCTGGTGCGCTTTAATGAGAATGTAAACACAATATATAAAAGTTAAGAAGGCCTTAAGGAAACAATCCTCAGCTTACCTGTACCATCCCGAGTCTTAGACAATTGTCCAGTAGAGCGAGTGTCTCAGTTCTCCAGCGTGGATTCAGTTTCATGCAAACCTGTCAGAAAGTGTTACAATAAATGCGACTGAACAAGGGCCAAGAGATTTTTATCACATTCTGAATATTAACCAGTTTATCAGCACAAGTCACCAACCTCTTATTTTACCATAACGGCCTTTGTTTTCTGTATTATTCAATTCAAAAATACCTGCAGAAATACTTGACAATAACAGCGTTAGAAGATTTGAAGATCAATGGAATTATTGATTTTTTTAAACCATTTCTAACATTTAAAAGGCCTTTTAAGAGGCCTTTATTTTTCTGTTGTTTTCTTTTCTATATACCTGGGAAAGCAAAAGGAAACTGTACCAAAAAGAACTTTCATCTGGATGCTTTCTCTGCCAGTTTTTTGCATGTTAGCAAGAGGTTCTCTAACAAAGGTGATGGACACTGTGCAAGTTTAGCCCAGACTGCCTCATGCCCCAACAAGTCTCTCAAGCAAGGACCACGTGCGTGTTGCCTGCACGGCTTCATGAGAACTTCTCTCCCCAGCCACTGCAAAGGCAAATGGGGCTGTGGAAGCCACTTCAAAGCAATCTGCCTGACTTCGCAGTAAGGGGCACTTCCACTCGCACGATAGAAAGCTGATTTTAGAAGATATTCCTGCCAGTTGCCATCACTTGGTATAAATTTGTGTGTGACTCACTGTGGCTCCATCCTCAGTGATGGGGGCCAGCCTGCTCAGGTAGGTTTGCCTCAGGCTCTCCCTCTCGTAAAGCCCTCCAATCCAAGCTATGGGACACAACAGCCTGGCTGCGGCGGGCGGGTAGGTGGATAGATGGACCACAAGCTACAGCACAAATTTAGATTCAGACCTGAGCCAAGCATGTGATGACGACATCCCTCAAGCAAAACACAAGCCTGCAGGCAACATCACATCAGTCACCTTACTTCCGTTAGCTCTCTTCCCCAAGTTTGATCTGCTTTCACTCTGTTTTGCCCTGCTGCTGCAAAGACAATGAAAATGTTACAGTTAAGGGTCTTGGCTCCTACACAGAATTGTTTTTCCTTTAAAAAAACTGAGGCTGAGAGAAAGGGTCTTTACCTCCCCACAGTACAAGCTGTTGAGCGCAGATACCTATGCTCACTTGGCGACTCTGAAAAATCTAAAAAATAATTAAATACGACATTGATAAACAGCAGCAAGTACCATCATCTGCAAAATAAGCTGTACATTCAAGTCACTTTATTCAAGTAAAAATGCAAGGAACTGAAAGCACTCTACTTCTGAATGTGAGAACTCTCAAGGGATCTCAGGGAAACAAATGAGAATCTGCCTCTTGATCTGCTGCTGGGGCACCTTAAAAAAGCTCATGTTCAGGTCACAGTTGACTGCTTGGTCTTCGGTCAGACAAAACTTCCCAAAGAATCAGGAAGAAGGTGTAGAGACTTTATCTGTAAAGACTGAGATAACACAAGCAGCATGTTTGCTGGAAGTACATGTACACCCCCTTGCTCCATGGCAAAGCAAAGGAAAAAGGGTTAACTTAAATGATCTCAAGTGAGACTGTAAACCTGTTCGGGGCTAAGACCACGCACACATTTGACTTCTGCTTCTGGTCTGACGAGCATCACCTCTTCTATATGTGCTCTCTGAGCATGTCCTATGCAAGAGGTAAGGAGGATATAAAAACTTCTTAATGAAAGTATCTATATAAGTAACACTGTTTTAGCTGCAAAACATTTACAGATCAGGATTTCCTTGGTCACTGTCTACTGTAATTAACTTTTTGAGAAGATTTTTGCCAACTAGAGCTCACAAATAATTGTGGTTAGATCAGCCTAATTACAGAATATGAGCAGGCCTTTCATAAATAAAATACCATTGATGTCTTCACGCTAATTGTTCTGTAACTCTAGCCTGACATGTCCAGGAGTAGCTGTGCTAAAACACGGTAAATCAATTTAGCAGTTCCATTCACACATTGACAGACCCTGTGACAAACAGGATCACATTTCCTACCTAGACAGCCCCTGCTAAGCAGTCAGTTCAAAAAGACTAATTTGAACAGGTTCACGTTAAAAAATACATGATAGTACACAGAGGAAGCTGTCATGCTCTTATTTCTGCCCCCATCCCTACAACAACATATTATTCTGTTACACGGCTAAATGTTCCTTTTGCGGCCTAATTCACTGTCAAACTTGAGCAAAACAAAAGGAAAACATTAGGCAATTAACAAAAAGAGTGGCTATATCGTTCCTTGAAGAGGGCAGTTTAGCAGCTAGCAGGTCTTGGTGCAGCCCCCAGGTCTGCAGAGGCAATCCCCATCCAGGAGCCTACCTCTGCTGTCATCAGAGCATCTCTGGGGGCATGTGGAGCACTTTCCCCCGTGCAGGACAGGCATGAGGTAGTGATGGGGGTAGGGGTCTGTTCTTACCCACGTACACCAGATTCTGACTTTTTTTTTCTTCTTTAGCATCAGTGTCCTTTATCCACTAGTCAGTCTCCTGCTTCTCTCCAAGGAAAGAGCAACCATGCAATATACATCACAGTTGTTATGCAGGATTCTTCCTTTATTAAGTCAGCTTCAAATGTCTAACATACCTGAGCAGCGCTTACTCAAGGCTTACTAATTTATTTATGGAGAGACTCTAAACATGTTAATTCCTTTCTGCAGCTAATCTTAATACACTTCAAAAGGGTCAAAGCAATTTATTCCCCCCCACCCCACCCACTGTATCTGAATTTGAGGACTTTTTAGCAGAGGACTTTAAATATAGTTCAGTAAAAATGACATGAGGAAAAAAGTTCAGACAGTGTTGGGCAACTTTGCAGGAGAGGGTGAAGACTGAAGACTGCTTCTGGAAATAGCACTAATATTTGGTTATTAAATGCTATTTTCAGTGACATTTTGCAAATTATGATCTACAGGCACAGGGTTGCCACTCTCCTTTGCTTCCTCTCCTGTACTACCTGCCAAAAGAGCACATGTCTGGTTCTCTCTAGAGCCTGGGGTTGGCTATGGACTGAAGCAAAGCTGGGTGGTACCCAGCCCTGATGCACGCAGGTGGACAACAAAGCAGCTCTACGTCTTTTGGTGTAGGAGATACTAGGGATAGGAAATGCACATACCAGATATTCAGTTGACTAAGGCATAAATGTTCAAGAACAGCTGAAGAGGTGCAAAAAGATTTGACTGGTGGCTCTCTAAAATTTTCAGGGCCTTTCACTGCAGTTGAGGGGTAGGAACTGCTTCACCACTTTGAAAGAAACCATAAGACTCACCATGAGTGGAAAGGCTTGGTGGGGGCTGAGGAGAAGGTGTTCCTCACAGATGCCTACTGAGCACCCCACAGACCCTGCAGAGAGCCATCCTGTCCCAGGACTGTCCTTGCTTCCCTTGTTCCTTCACCATTTTAACTAAGCAGCAAAGTACCATGACTCCAGCAATTCTGCCCTCATTGCTAATCTTGCAGGGCGGGTCCCAAACATGCTCTATTTGTGGGTACATCTGCATCATTACGGAGAGACTGAGCCTTCAAATACTGCCTTTTTTGCTATATACATCCTTAATAGTGAATTCAAGACATGCAGTTATTTTTCTGTGATGTCACAGCTGCTAGCCTTTTTACTGCAGATTCTTCTTAATCCAAACATCTTCTTTTACCCATTCAAATACCTCCTCAGAGGGGGAAAATGCCACTGCCGTACTTCTATTAACTATTTAACATTGAAACCGACTTTGAATTTATAATAAGTCAATAATATGTGGAATAGTAGAGCATTTGCTGAAGGGAATATGTCCAGTGTTAAAATGCTGTGAACAGGTCACAGACAGACCCTTATAGGATCACATGAAAATTATTTTTTGTTTTGGAAAGAAAAAAAATGCATCCAGAAAACAAGCTGTGTCTGATGTCTTTTCCCATACAATTGAAAAATTCAGCTCTTGTTCAGTATGAAGTCATTCAGGTAATTAATTTCCACAGTCAGAAGTGGGAAAGGAGCAGGAGTTTATATTCAAGAGCTATCACCACAGAGCCTCTGTGCATTCCTCCAGATGAGCTCCGCAGCCATTTATCATGCAATTCCAACACAAGTAATTTGCTACTGCTGTGAAAAATAGCCCTGGTAGAGTCCCCAGATTGTTTGTATATTGTACCTGTATCAACTGTTGATAAAATGACCGATGGCAGCAACCAGACTTACATCTCCTTCCTCCTCAGTGTTGAATGATACACTCACACTCTTCCTTTTCTCTCTTTTTTGCCCAGTACATTTTTATTGCTGTTTTGTACAGAGATACAGCTTCAGCAGGTGGATTATAAGAGCCAGTGGCTGCAACACAGGACCCCGTCATGGAAGATGTGGAGCTGAATCCCCTCAGGCAAAGGCGGGAACTGACCCTTAGACTCCTGCTGCCTCCATGACACAGCTCTCTTCATCCTTGACGCTGCTGGGCTTTTTTAGGAAATGCAGCCAGAACTGCATTTTGGCTCAGTCCTGCTGGTTGTGTTGGCCAAGCTTTGAGGACGCTTGCTGGACAAAACCCCACAGAGGTGTTATGCGGGGCAAGCCGGAGCTACCTATTCTCCTTCAGGCTCGGGACATAGGAGGGATGGAGCAGCTCAGCCCTGGCTGAGTGGCAGCAGAAGTAGATCTGCAGTACCTCTGGACTTACGGTCAGTAAACATCAGTAGGGAAGCAGTGACAGCAGCTTTCCCAAGTGGGGAAAAGCCAGCCAAGAGCTTATAACTCTCGAGACATTAACACTATTTATCTGCATTAAGGTATTAAGAGCAAATTGGTCTGAGGACCCGGTAGTGGTGGGCACATCAAAGAGAGGGGGCCCTTGCTCTGAGCACTTAGGGTGAAAACAGGGGAGATCTGGGGTGAGCCAAAACAGAGAGAGGTGAAATGGTTTACCCATGCTTGCTTAGCACACCAAGCTGAGAACTCAGTACATTTCAGTGCTCCTCTCTGTGGGCTTCTGAGAGCTTGACATGAGCCGACCTTTAATGCTGGAGGTAGAGGACAACTGCTATTGCCCAGGAGCTTTTCTGGGAACAACATGTTTGTTGGTTTTGTTTCAAAACAATGACATGCTCACAATTTTCTTTCTGACGGGTCTGGTCACAACTTTTTTCTTTCATTTTTTCAATGGTTTTATCACTGAAGACTGGCTTACAGCTGGTTTTCTGCTGCTACCAGGTTAGACAGCACTCACTATATTTGTCTTCAATGGTAGTGGATTAGTCATTTACACAATACAGACTAACCCCAATTGTAAAGGAAGCAAATTTAACTAACTATATATGGATCAATCAGGGAGCTTGTGAATTTTCAGCAACACTTGTAAAAACGATAAGAATTTAAAAAATCATCTCGCCTTCCCTTTTATCCCCATTTCCCCTGTTAGTTTCTACAATGAAAGCAATATGAGTGGACACCTCACCCCTGGAGCTGAAGTGCCTTCACGGTTAAGGAAAGCACGTACCGCCTCCCTGCCTGTCCTCTTGAGGGCTGAGGAATTGCCTTCACCAAAGGCAATCTCTGTTCCTCCTGAGAGCTCAGTCCTACAAAGTGACAGGCTCAGTGCTCCTTTCCAGGAGAGCAGGAGTCGCGGTGGTCAGCACTGGGAGCAGCATAAGCCCAGGCTGCAGTCTGGCTTGGGAAAACAGCCACAGTTTGAGCATGTAGTGGTTTTCTGTCTTCTTTAATGCCAGACCCCGGTAAGACAAACTGTACATTTAGCAATAGCATTAGCACTTCATTAGGACAAACCACAGCAACCTCCTGCCTGCATTAGGCAAGAATGTAACGTTGTGTTGACAGCGACATTTCAGAGTGCTATATTAGCTATACCATCAATTTCTCTTTGTTTAATAACTTACAGGGTTGGTTGTCATTGACTGGTATAGTTAGTTCGTTCAGTTCGTATAGTTCAGGTGAACTTCCCCAGCAAACTGATCTACTCAACGTGAAGATAGGATATCTGGTGAAAGGAAAATACACCTTTTCAAGTGGGGCTTTAAGACAGCTATCTTATCATTTTGAGAAGTGCTGTGTCTAGCAATCCCATTTATTTTTTGAAGGTCTTTCCCTCTCTCTTCTCTTAGGGAAAGAAAAGTAGGCAGCACATTGCACTTTGAACACTACTTGCTTCTGCTTCCTACTTATCTGGTAACTGGTAGGGTGAGCAGCAATCTTTAACGAAAGAAGATTCAGATATTTTTATTCCTAATTGCTTATTGCAATGCAATTCAGAAGTGGATAAAGCATTTCTGAGGGTGCTTGGTGATTTTATTCCAGCAGACTGCAAACAAAAGCGCAATGAGAAGTAATTTACCTTCAGAAGTACACTACATCTTGCAATTATCTCCTGGTAATGAAGAGCTACTCAAGGCTATGTTAGACTCAGTCCCACGCTAATGTAAAAAACAAGATCTTTTACACTGATTTCAGTATGGTAAACCAGACACATAGTGCACATTAGTATCCTTCTTAATGGTTACAAGGCTGTGCTATGAAGACACTCTGCACTACGTATAAGGACAGTCAGATCGAAGATTTAATTGCACAAGGTGCTGAGTGCCCTGGCCATGAACTAGCGTGTGAGCAGCTACACTGAGAACGATCCATAAACCAGCGGTCTGTGCGTGCCGAAACACTCTGCCGACAGCGAGAGGAGAGCAAGGGTGCGAGCACATGTCAGGACTCAGCTCCAGGAACACCCAAACCAGGGGATGGTCATCAAACAGACCAGCCATGGTCAAAGGCAGGAAGTAAGCAGAAGCACTTCAAAACTGGGGGTGACCTATGCCTACGCAGTGCCAGCGAGCACCAGAAGAGACTGCATTAGCACGCCTTGGGGATCAGCCTTGTACTCACAGCCATGTATGAGCAGGAGAGCAAAGACACTGAGCCGTAATTTTTCCTCTTCCCTTCTTCCCACAAATGCTAAGCAAAGCGATGGTTTATACCGATTCTGGACTCCAACGTCTGTGCCAGTTAGTTACTTCACGTGTGTTAGCTACCAGAGTGCTGCAGTGAGAATGGAAGTACTAACCCTAACACGGTGTTGCCATAAATCCTCACCACAGGAGCTCTGAATTCGGAAACCAAGCTGGCTGTAACTACACTTTGTTAACGTGAGTAGGAAACAATTTTTTACTGAGTCTCGTTTTATAGCCGTGATATGCACAATTTACTGCTGTGTCTTTTTTTCCTCTCTCTCTTTATGGCTTATAAAACACTTCAGTAACGGAGAAGCGTAAAAATGTATTCTTAAGTACTTACCAAAAAACTGTCCTTATTCCCAGAGAACCATCAGAGCCCCAGTTCACAGTCACGCTGCCCCAGGGGTGGTCATTTGCTTCGGTGTCAAATATATGCCAAAATACTGTTATCAGTAGTTATTTGCTTTATGCAATATGCGAGGTTTCCAGGCATGGATGAGGACCTCGCTGCACTGGGACATATATGCCTATGGAGAATGTAAACTGGAGCTTGTTCTGTTTATTTTAGACTCCCTTGGTGCTCAGGTAAGACGTGTAGCACACAGTACTGGGAATTCAAGGAACCTCTTTTTCTACCTAAGACCTTTGCTTAACTTATTTGGTTTTGGTGCTGATAGCTTTTCTTGATATTGATGTGGAAATTTTCAAAACAATTGGCCTAGCTTAGCCATAGCTGCAGGATGACAGAAACATTAATAATTTTTAAAATATCCTTAAAATAGCTTGCAACCAATATACTAACGAGAATAAAGCTTTTTATCAGCTAAATTCCTTAGCATTAAAGGGAATATGAGTTAGCTGGAGAGGTGTATTTTGACCACCGGAGGGCTCCTACATTTTTTTCCATAACCAAATAAAAGCAGTAACCAGTAGCTGGCCTCATTTAAAGTTACTGTAAGAATAATCTTCAGCTAGCAACATATTTGATGAATTTCACCTGTATTTCTACTTGGATCACTGTGACAGACTGTGAAAGTATTGAACTTATAAATTATTCAAATCTAGTCACAAATGCTTTTGTCAAATATTTTCAGATTTGCAAATTGTTCAAATGTTGACATTGCAGTTGAATACCTGGTTCGCGATTTGCATGGTCACTTCAGCTATTAGTGCACCAAAGCCAATCTAAACTTTTTAATTGTGTGTTCATTTGTATGAATAATTTCATTTGTATATCATTTGCCAAACAGTACAAATGGCCAGATAAAAGGCCACTGAAGATATAGGAAAAACTCCTGTGCCACTTCTGGATGAGGCCAAGCTTGCATACTGCTCATTGCTTCTGCAATTCCATCAGCGAGAAACAGAAAAAACATCACTACACTGTACTTAACCAGAAAAAGCATCCAGGATTTGCAACTTTTCTATCCCAACACACAATTGAAATGATGTTTTCAGGGACAGTTTGAGCTTTCAAAACTCATTTGCAGGCCTGTTTGGGATAGAAAGGCAGGATCCTCTCAGATCTTTGTGGAAAATTAACAAGTTCTTTTCAGCGTCCAGATCAAATGTGCTGTTCCCATGTCACTGACCCTCACCTGATATGCACATCACACTCAGACTAAATCACAAGCTCTCCTCAGCCTGTTTAATGATAACAGGTCACTTGACACATTTGATGGAGCTCTGCTGATTTAGAGGATCTGGCCCTATTTACAGCTTAACCCAGTTTCTTCTTGTTCCAGACCTCCAGTGCTTTCCAGGCCAATAGGGGCTGGTTGACGGTCCCTGAAACTTCTCACAGTTTTTTTTCAGGCTACACTTGGACCTTCACATGGAAGTTACTGTAGCCCTAAATCCCACTACTTTCCATTTCCAGTGGATAAAGGGTGTCAGTCCTTCGGGATCTGCCTAGACGTACATACTCATCTGGGTTGGTGCTGCTCATGCTACCAGCGGAGAAGTTTTGCTGGGATCTTAAGAGGGGACTACCATCTTTCATCTTTCCTTTGCAAATGTAACTTCTTTTATAAGACCATTTTGGCTTTGCCCAATACTTGCAAGCTCCACTCATGAAACAGACCGTTGGTAGGCATTTTCCAATTGAATGCTGTATAGTTGGCATCGTTTATTTGACAGAGCCAAATTAAACCTGTCAGGTTGACAAAAATATTGTACTACCAATTAACAAACTACTTTATGCACTCCTGATGAAAGATGAATGTTTCATACACGTTAAAATGAGAGGTTGCTGGGAGCCTGAGGAACTAAACCCCTCAAGTTCTCTGGCTTCTGATAAAAGACTGGATCAGTAAATATTTATCAAAATTATAGCTCCAGCTCATAAAGTAACTGAAACAACAGAATATATTCTCTAGGAAAACAGCAGTAGCACAGGGACAAACCAATTCTCATACATATTTTTAAAAATGTATTATGGATCTTTAACATTTTTAAAAATCCTGAAGAAACACAGCATGAGGCTTTCGTCCTCCTTAGGCTTTAATGCTGGGGCAGGGGACACTTTCTAAAAACAATGCACAATATAGTCATTAATTCTCTGCATTCTTTCATTTTCACTCAAAATCTGTAATGTTTATCAAAACTTTCACATTGATTTGGAATTACTCAAGGAAGGACACTTACCTTAAGCCCATTTACCACTTGTGAGTGGACACATCTGTGGTTCTAGCAACACGAGACATCTTACCTGCTTCGAAGCTTTGCCCCACTGCCTGCTGATGCAACAAAACCTGAGCATCTGCATGACAAAACAGACTGGCAATAGTCAAGTCCTTAGCAAGTTTTGAGGAGCCTGTGGCTCTTTTCTTTTTTGGAGTACAGAAAGTTCTTCTCACCATCTGTGTTAGTTTGGTTCAGATCTAAGCGCAGAGGAGAAGACTGGATGCTGTCACAGTGAGAAGCTTTTGCAGTGGGAATGGGCAGCCATAACTTCCTAGTGGTAGTTTGACTTCCTGGTACTCATGCTCTGGGTTTGCCTTTTCTCCTCTGGAAAATTATCTCCAGGTTGCTTCCCCTCCTCTGGGCATGCTTTCTTGCCTCATTGCCCACAGATTGTTGTAATCTCCTCTGTGGGGTATAACTGTCTTTGAGGCACAGATTGGATGGCAGTGACTTAAACTAGGGTGAGTTTTCCTCAAAGAAAAATTGGGTGTAAAAAGCTGCATTTTATGTTAAAAAAAAAATCACCCCAATAGAAAGATCCTACCTGGCTCATCTTTTGGGGTCTTTTCTTTCTCCTCAGGTAAATACAATAATTCCCACCCAAAAATTGCCAAAGTCATTGAAGGTTACCTTTTCCAGTTTTGGCTAAAATTTGGCCAAAAAAGCCCCAACAACATAGTTTCCCAAGTGCTAATTGCTGGGCTCTATTTCAGCCTTTCATATCTAGTGCATTGCACAGATTGTGTCTGCTTATATACCATGCAGACCCACAGGTCCTGTGTAACTTCACTGAAAAACAGGAGTGCCCCAAGGGATGCAAGACTGTTTTCAGCATCATCAAACTCTTCCCAAAGGCTCTCACCCTGGTAACACTCATGCGTATGAGCTAAACACAACACAAACATCTGCAGTGACAGCAGGCAGAGGACACTGTCCCTTACGCTTAAAAAGTGCACACAGCTACAGCTCAGGTGTCAGGATGATTGTTGGAAGAACTGAGCCTATAGCCCCTCCACGAGCTATTCTGATCCCATCTCATCCCATCCTCTCAGTGTTATCAATCCCGTCGTATGTAAAACACGCTCCTGTTTCACTCCTCTTTTTAATTATGGCAGGAAAGGTTTACCCCTGAATTAAATGTAGTTAAGAAAGCTTCCCACCATCATGAAAAATAGCCCCTTCATGTTTTGTATCCTTAATACGGTTAATTTGCAGGGTCCTTTAAGAGCAGCTGCTAGTTTTATGTGTCAAACGGCTGCCACACAAAAGAGAGCGTGGCAGTGAGCCGTGGGTTTTGCTGACACAGCACACTGTTTCAATTGAAAACAAGAAATAGAAGGAGCAGTGTGAGAAACCTGACACTAGCTGTTACCTTTAGAAATCAAAACTTAACAAAATAAAGGCATACATATTACATTTTTCTTTTTTAAATGAAATCTTGCTAGATGCTGTTGGAGACACAGGTGACCAGCAAGTCCTTCAGAAGAAACATCTGTTACAAAGGAGAAGAGAGGGAGATGGAGAAGGTGCCATTTTTCTATCACTATAGTAAACACCTAATGCACCGTAAACAGAGCAAGTCATGCGGTAAAACATGAAGAAGCTCTTTTTTAATCATCTGAATAGAAATTTAATATCTTTGCATTTGCTAAGTAAGGCAACTTGCCCAAGCAACCAGATACACAAAGCCTTATGCATTTATTCTGCCTTTGTTGCTACTGAACAAAGCTTCTAAGTCACAAGCATTAAGGCTGGTATTTACTAAGCAGTTGCACACGAGGGCTCATTAGGACAATTAGGGTATCCAAACATGTAAGGAAACCTGAGAAATCAAATAGCCACATATACAGTATGACAAAAAAAAGCCCCACGAGCATTTCCAGTACTTTTGCTCTTCTAAATTATGAGGCCCAACAGCTAGGACCCATTCCCCAGGCCACCCCCAGCTGTACGGTGCTGAGCAACAGCAGCACAGACATAGGTCACGCTATGAGGAGCGGAGGATTCCAGCTTGTGTGGGGATGCTGTGCTGCAGAAAGCCTTTGCTACCAAACCTGCCCATCGCTACTGAGCTGCACCAGCGCTATAGCAAGAACAGGAGAACATAAAAAAAGAATAAACCATTACCACCCAGGAGACCTATGAGCTTTGGTATTGCTGTTTAAGTATTGTATCGGTACTGTCTGTCAGCCTCCAGGAGTCCACTGTACTCGGCCCTGGCTCTTTTTAGAGGATGCTTTCATAAGGTAAGAGCACTGCCACTGTGACTAGCACGCTTTAGTTTTCTCTCTTTTCTGCTCTCCTGGCAGGAAGGGTGGCCTCTGTCAAACATCAAGGTCACATGAATGTAGCAAAATTCATCTTTCCAGTCAGGGAGAATGAAAACCAATTCGCTAGTCAAAACTGAGTAGCAATAAAAAGGCTCATATTCAATATACCAGCAAAGCTCTCATACTGCAACAGCAAGACAGCCCTCCACCAGTTTTTTTGGCACGGCTGTTTGCACCACTGCATGAACTACAACAGGGGAAAGCCTTCCAAGAAGCCTGCCAAATATACAGGCACCCTCTCCTAACCCTGGGGATAAATGCAGAACAAGATCTGCAGGTCTTCAGGAGGTAGCAAATATTTCTAATGCTCAGCACACCAGGACAAGTTAGAAACCCTTTTGTGTAATAGCTATAGAATTAGTTTTGCAGAAAACTAGCAAATCTTCCCTTCGCATGGATAGAAAATACAACAGGAGCTCAGCTGAAGACCAGGCTATGAATAAATGCAAATTCCTAATCAGAATATCAATATGATGAATTCTTTCAGAGGAGACAGAGACCAGATTTAGCCTCTGGATCAAACAGCTCTTGCAGATGGCATTTTAGTAGGCAAATGTGACATTCTGAGCTAAAATCTTTCACAACACGAGCTTTAAATAAACAGCTTGCCTTAAAATACTTTGTTGTTATGATGACAGTCTTTCTCTGTAGCCACATTCAAAAGTTTTATGCATGACTGCAACAGCTCTGACAATAAAGAAGGAGATGGGCCATTCCCCAATCCCAGGGCATTTGCCTGGCACAGGGATTCCTGAGTTCAAGTTCCTGGTTTGAGGTGGGAAGAAGCATTTTGTCTTGCAATGATTTGAGCAGCTCTGCACGGTACCTCTTCACTGTGCAAGGTACCTCTACGCAGTACCTCTTCCCCTGCACTCCTCTATACAGCTATGACTTTTTTTCCATCAGGATCCACGTGTGTCTCTCCTTCTGGCAAATTTATGGCAAAGAGAGAATTCTCTGAGCTCACATTTTAATCTCCTTTCCTTCTTAGCATTTATATTAAGATATTAAAAAAGCTCAGGAACTTCTGTCTATGCACCACTTGTCTACATATGCTCATACTCTTGTCACTTTTCTCTTAATGGCTCCATTCTCGCTGAGTGTTTCTCATTGTTTTTCTCATTAGATTGAGAGCTCTCAAGCAAGAATTATCCTTAGTTACAGCTCCTAACACAGTGGGTTGTTGATACCTATTCTTAATAATCATAGATAATAAGTATTCCTCAGTGGAACATAAGTTGGCTTTATCAATCACCATGCTGCCATATGCAGTGTTCTAGTATTTTAAATGCTTTGGGTCAAATACAAGAAGCTGACTGGTGCCCGCGTGTGTCTTTCATAACTACACATATGGACAATGCATAGGGAAGGACTACGATTACAGATGGGAAGTGAGGCTCAGAGAAGCTAGAAGCCAGTCCCAGGAGATCGGTCGCACCGCAGAGAACTGGTTTCCACACCTCAGGCTAATTAATGCCTTAACCAAAGGACCCACCTCCCAAGCCAGCAGGAGCATGACATCCTGCTTCCAAGCAGTTATGCATTTTGCTTCCAGCGAGGCTTGTAAAATGCAAATTCCTGGTAAACCAAATGACCTTTCTTTTCATATTTGTGAATAAGATTTTACATATCCTTTTTATGAATAGTCCCTACCATTCTCTTCACATCCTGACTCATAGATATAGCTTTCCTTTGATTTCTTCTTTATTTGTGTGTTAAGGCTATAATGTATTCTTCAGAAAGTTTATACACACACACACACACACATATACACATATATATGTGGGTGTGAATACATATATAAATATACACATTCACATATATATGTAACAGATGTCTGCATCATATGGAACAAATGCAAATGAACATATAGTTTTGACTCTTCTTCTACTTCGTTTGCCTATAGGAAATTACTAAGACATAGTAGCTTCATGACTTGAAAGATGAGACCATGATATTGCTGTTTCTACACTTCCACGGAGAGTGCAGGTGTTTCAAAGTATTTATGAAATTGCTTGATTGACTCTTATATAGAAATCTATTGACAATAAGTTGAACCTTTGCAGCTAGGCTGTAAAAGATTTGATTATAGTAACAATACTAACCGTCATGAATGCCATAAATCTTAAGAGAAAGGACACATATGTCACATATAATGCATGAAAAAGTTGTCCTTTTATCATGGATAACTTACCATTGTGTAGATACTCTGCTGATCAGCTATTGCATTATTTGAATAAGTATCTGATGTCTTGTTTTCTTTCAAGGAGGCAGGTGCAGGATGAAGCAGGAAGCCTGCCAAGAAAGATGATAAATTGCCACTCGGTGCTGGGGACCAGCGCTTAACATTAATGCAATGCTGCCAGGAATTAAAGCAGTAGAGTAATAAGAAACTAGGAAGAAAATAACTTCTCGTCCCCCATTAAACAGATTGGCTCCATTTTCTTTATCCATTATAATTTCTAGTACATCTAAAACAAAACATTGTCATTGCCTCATTACAAGCAAAGTAAAATAGGTTTGGAAAACATTCTATGACTTACAAGCCATGGAACTATGTAATAATACCAGTTGCTTTTCTGGTAGGGGAGTAATCTTGAAGCTAACAAGTTCAAATAAAATTACACAGAAGAACAATTGCAAAGAAATATGGACTAGGTTTTGAAATCCTTACCCACTTTGGCAAGTGTTACTCCCTGGGTGAACTGGCTTATTCAGTAACTAGATCATGGTGTAGCTGGAAGTGACAGAGGGCCCAGAATGTCCCAAGTTCCCTTGTCTACTGTTTATCCCTTACTGCACTGAATTTGGACTAATATGAGCTAACTTGGAAAAGAATTAAAGAATTCCATGTGATTGATGTTAGTTTAAGTAAGAAACAAAGATAAGCCTTGTAGCAAATTTGCAATTGGGTACCTACATATGAGTTAAATACTGCACAAAATGACGATTGAGTGAGAAACTTGTCATTCATGTTGACCGAAAATAAAGAAAATGTTTCATGAAAAATGGGTTCTTAATGGTTTGACATCAGAAATTAGATCATCCAGCCTTCATATCAATATCAATTTAAGGCCAAGTTACACACACACACACACACACTTTCCACTTTCCTAAGCCAGCAAATAAAAGCAAAACAAATATGTATTTTATTTCTCCTTTGTGTATACAATAGAATACGTGGGGAAAATGTAAGTTTGCAAACTCTCCAGATCTTAAAAATTTTGACTTCTGAGGCAGCTAAGGCCAAGCTATAGCCAAAGAGACAGGCAGTGATGTTCTGCTGGAATTTTGCTTCCCAGGAACAAAACTCTGCTGGGAACAAAAATGTTCCTTGCAGGCTGAAGCAGACCTGGTTCTACCCTAGGTGGCCAAGTCATAGGTATTCTGGAAGATAACTGGAAGACCTGGCCTTGAAATGATTCCTGGTTTATTTGGTCTGGGTAGTGGTGCCGGATCAGGTCTATATGTATAACCAGAGACCCTCTTCTGGTAGTGAAATAGGCTTCAACACACTACGCTACATTGTCCCCCGCCATTCAGGAACAAAACTAGTCCTGCTCATATAGAGCCAGTTCAGGAAGAAGCTCTATTCAAACAAACTGTTTTAAAAATATTCAGGCTTTTGCCAACTATGGAAAATATAGATCGGTGATTCCTTTCCTCCCCTCCATATAATTAAAATACAAATAGAGTTATCACTCTGGGGCAACCAACCCCGATCTTATCCAAATCAGCAGGTACTAGGGAAACCCACATCAGCATTTTACTGGAATGCTGACACACACAAAAATCAACTAGGGCTGTTTTCAACATTCATCCATCAGTAAAATTAAAACTAAATTGAACAACTGATGATCAATGTCATTCCTCTTCTTGCACCACAATAACTTACAGTAATCTTTATATTTTGAAATTGGGCCATAAGTCAAACACTTCATCTTCTGAAATCTTCATCTTGATACAGGAAAACTACCTTAAAGCTATCAAGATGAAAACCATTTAAGAAACATTTTTTAAAGCTTGCACAAGATCTATATTCTCATCTGCATTATGTCCAGAAAAGTGCATGACGTTCAGAATGAAACCTGAAAAACTGTGCGCTATTTAATCTCATCTGCATTTCCTCCAGAACTATGCATCATACCACCAAGGCAAAGCAATGCCGGGACAGAGAAAGATAGCTCACCATTTAGGTGCTGATTTTTCAAGTTGTATATCTCTCTGAAACAATTCATTAGCAAATACAGATGATGTCCTATCCTCACTTGATACATGTGCAGTGTGTCTATCCATGTCTCAGTTTATCTTACCAAAGGCAAATTTCCTCTTTGCAGACGTGACTGTGTCATGATTAGTTCGGTTTCTCACATAGTGTAGATAATAGGAAATCAAAGACAGCAAAAACTCTCAAAATAAGTATTAGGCCAGTATGACACATTTTAGAGAAGGTACCCTAAGGGAGAGAGTACTTCTGTGGCAAAATCTGAGGAAAAATATGACTGTGCCTGAAGTTAATGTGATGAGCTGATGCCTGGGAATTGAATGTGATGGTACCATAAAGGAGGTAACTCATCAGCGTAGGAGAGGCACAAGTGCTAGTTAATAATCAAATTCCCTTCTCAGTTACACTCAAAGATCTTCATGATGCCATTAGCATATACATAACCAAGGATAGCACTGGGCCTTGAGAACCTGAATTATGGGTTTGCATTTCAGCATTTCTGAGGGTATGAGGAGTTCCCATGCTCAGAATTTCCCATTTATGAGCCCTGTCAATAACATCTCATGATAGCTGGAATGAAAACAAGTATGTATTTCTAAATAGCATTCATGATTTTGCTTCCCCAACCTCAACCACTGAGGTGTTATCCTTGACCACAGGGACTATACACAGGAATAAAAAGGCGACCTTCAGGACTGGCCTTGTAACAGCTGCACTAAAAGGAAGAGACATCTGAACTCAGTGAAAACATCCTTGGCCTCTGTAGATTGGTACAGCTGACACGCATGCCCTCATAGGCAAGGGCTTGGGTTCCACTAACCTGCCAACGTGCCCTCTCATCAAGACTGCCTTGCCAGTTGTTTGGACCTAGCATATTTGCAGACAAATATATTAATTGCTGTCCAAGTGAAGATCAGAGTCACTCTGAACTAAAGCCGCATTGATGTAAATGTTTTCCTACTGTTTATGTTGGTGGTAGTAGCTCCAACAATATTTTGCCTCTTATATCCTGAAGCATCTTCTGAAACTTTGCTTTGTTCCCAAATCATTCTAATTATACTTTTCGTGATACATCTTTTCCTATTTCTGGTGCTCCAGCAAAGAAAGTTTGATACCAAGCACTCATTCATTGTTGCAAAGCTCAGTTCAAATAGGGAAAAAAATGCTATGAGTTCCACTGAAATTTTCTGAAAGGATAAAAATGCATTTGCAGTGATTTGCTGATTTTGCTGTGAATAGTTAAGAAAACTCCTAAGAAATATCACTTCTGTCCTGGCTTCTTAAGAGAGAAGGAAAGAAAATGTGCCACAAAATTAAATTCCAGCAAACTAGGGGTTAAAGAATGAGTAGAGTATCCAGATTCTTCAGTGCCTTTCTGCATGTGTAGTCATGTAGTCTATGCAAAGTAAGTGCATTGGTTGTGCTTGACTTCCAGAGTTGCTAAGTGTTGACTCAAGGTAGGTAACAAGGAAGAGACAGTGTCCAGGAATTGTTTACATTTCACTGTACATTTCACAGGTAGGTTTTTGATATAAGGAGAAAGAAAAAGGGATCTTCAATGACTTCATCTTTATTAAGACAATAATTGTCCTGCAACATAGTACTAAGATTCTTTTTGTGATCCTTTTCTCTACAGTCAACTTCAGCAAATGTATTTCAGCCAAAGTTATTTTCCAAGATCAGGTGATCTGGACTAGCATTCATTGAAATGAATGACATATTACCAATATAAGTCTCAGTTAAATAGTAAGAACTTAATTCCTTCAATTTACCTATCAGTCACCCTACTAATGCTAGTGGTCACCCCTCAAGACTGCAAACAGGAAGATTAAACCCTAGCCAAGCAATTGATTTCAATTCTCAGTCAAGCAAAAAGACCAAGAAATCCTGAACCAGCAACCTAGACATAAACTAAACTCAGTGAAACAAAGAGAAAGAAGCAATTGCTCTTTTATTGATTTTCTATATCATGTTCAAGTCTGAGAAACCTGAAAAGAAAAACATACAGGAAAAGTGATGAGCAGCATCTAGTATACTTGTAACCTAAAATATGTTATGTTGATACTTCCCATGGAATAAGAATTACAAAATTTAGTTGCAGAAATCCATACAATGATGGATATTTTTTGACATTATCAAATGTTTCACAGCGATATTTCATCCTTCCATTTTTTTTCTGACTTGTATCATAACATAAATATAAAATAATTATGAATAAGGAAAGCTGGAACAAAATAATTTCAACTTATAAGAAAAAATCACTTGGGAATTTTTGGTGAAAATACTAATAAAATTAGTATGATTCTGGGGCACATATTGTTTTTCTAAAATCAACATTTTGTAAAAGGAAAACACATGAAAACAGGAAATTTTCAATCAGCCCAAATAAAAAGTGCAAAGTCATTCAGAACCTTTTTTAGAAATCTTCTAACACCTACATAAAATATTTCAGTAGGATTCAAAGTAACGAGGAGAACTTTGCTTAGCCTCTGTGCATCATTTCTTTCAGTTCATCCTAAATTCTTATATGAGGAAAACCATCCTCATATAATGGAAATACCATAATGGAAAACCATTTTTCATAAAATGAAAAATCTTAATGATTGACCATCATCCTTATGATGTAGACAAGAGACCAGGGGCAATTCATTCTCAGCATTTTCTTCACTACATAGGCAATGTAAGTCAGTGCATAGATGAACTTTTTTATAGCTATGGAACATAAGATTGTAGTTATTTGTTAGAGCTATTAATTTACACATTCAATTTGATTAAATATTCTAAATACAACAAACAAAACATTGCAGTGCACAACATCTGAGATGAACTTTACCTAGAAAAAGGGATTAACTATTGACTAGCAGGTTTGGATACAAGGCTAGAAGGACATCTTAACAGTTTTACCATACTTCAGCAGCATCAAATCAGTACTGAACTGAGGTTATTGATAAGAGAATTTTATGTTGACCTACATAATAATGAAGATAAAAAATTATGGGTCCATCCTTTTGTTTGATTCTAGTCACATAGAAGTGTACTTTGTTGGCAAGAAGCTCTACGAAATCTAGTGGGTTTGGATTCATAACTTTTTATGCCTTTTAATGGGGATTTCATTATCACCATTAGTTTTGTAGGATGCTAACATGCTTCGAAACACAATAGAAACTTGAATAAGTAAATGTGGACTTAGAAACTTATTTTTAAGTTTTTGTTGGTTGATTTTAAACTTTGGTGAAGAACACACTCATAAAGTGTTATAGTCTCCGGTTGTGAGTAGGAATCAGCAGGAAAACATACCTAAGAGGTATGACTCTGTCTTGTCAGATGAGTCATTTTGTGTTCGGACAAAGAGGAGCCTGTGCATGGATTAAGTTCTCCAAGTTCATTAAAGGCCTCTTGTGACCCACTGAATTTGGTTGTTCAAGCTGATATCTCACTCATGGGATCTAAGAATGCAAAAATATATGAAAAAGTCACATTAGGTTAAAGTTTTGTGTTCAAACAAAAATACATTCAGGTGATGATATTCAAAGTTTCATAAGGCAAAAAATGTCAAAGGTTTTGGCCAGAAAGCAGTTGTCAGTGATAACACCGATGATGTTGCCTCTTGCTTAACTCGGTGCTCTAGAGCTGGTCTGACAAATTACTCCTATCCATGGAAAGACTCAGTAGTAGTACCTTTCCTGCCCTATGGGCCTGGAATGGTTCTTGAACACCAGCCAGGGAAAATGTGGGTTTTCTCATGTTCTGTCACTCTAAGAAAGCCTGCATCAATCCGATGTTATTCTGCCAGCAGGTGAAATGATTCCCATGGGAAAGGATGTGCCCAGCATGGCTTTCTGGCTAATAGTGTGATCCAAATTTTACCAAACTGGTGGAAAGATTCCCAGTTGATTTTAATTGGCTTTTCATCAGTGGCTTCTTTACAGGTTGTTCCACATTCAACACTTCTATGGCGATGGGAACTGCTATGAGGTGGCAGGTGCACCTTTTAGTGAGCACTCAGGAGTCAGACTGATTACCTGGAGAGCAGGCACAGCTCTTCTCAATGGCAGGAACACACGGCTTGGCCTCAACCAGACTTGGGGTGAGTGTCTCGTTCACACTGCATTCGCTCACAGGATTAACACGGGAATTAGCAGTCAGCTCCCATATGAGCAGCATTATGCTATCCGATTTGCATAGTCTCCCCATGCTCGCAACACGATACCAATCCTGACAGTAGGAGTCTATGCTTTTGGAGCAGAAGGTACAGCGCTCTATCTCCAGTGACAACCATGAAGTCTATATGGCAAAGGCAAGCAGAATACTTGACAACCATGAAGTCTGTATAGCTTGTGAATTGTTACAGTGGGCATATTTTGAGACATCAGCAGCCTGTGAGAACTCTTTGCATCTTTTCCTACTAGACCTGATCAAAAGGGCAACCACCTTTATTTTGTTGACGAGAACCCTATAGAAATTTCAGATACCAATCAAGTGATACATAACCATCTCAGTGATGACCATAACAAGGACTCTGCCATGCTTACACTGGACTCCTGTGAAAAAGGCGTGGATCCCCCTTCAACCTATTCAGCTCTGCAACATCCTCAAACAGTGAAAGGGAAACCATAAAACCGAATGTGATGCACATCGTCCCAAGAAATTCATGCCTTGTGAGTCTCTTGGCAAAACTCTCCTAGCTTCAGAAATACTCTACTTTGCAAAAGAGCCTGAGCAATTTAACATTGGTTCCATTTGGTTCTTCCCTGAACAATGTCAGATCTCTTAAGATGAGAACTTTCCATGACACATACCGATTAGAGATGGTGTCAGTAAATAGGCCTCTTGTTAAGACCTTCCAACAATCTTTGTAAGAACCTGTTCTCAGCTGCCTACAACGTATAACTACAAAAATCTGTTTTGAAATTTCCAGTGTTGCAAATATATTTTCTACTGTTGTGACATAAGGAGTTTCAACCAGTTATCAGTCAATACATGAATAAATCTGCAACCAAGGACTAGTGGTAACAGGTGAGCATAGAAGATGGATGGCAAAAATACTGTATTTTCAGCTCAGAAGAATAGCTACTAAAATGGAGAGGTTTTGCATCTTGTTTGCATGACTGACTTACAAAGGCAAGAGTTACATTCTAAACAGGAATTACTTGAAAAAAGTAAGTGAAGAAACAGAAAATTTCAGTGATTCCAAAGAACCACTTTTACAATCAAGTATAACAATTATTAGGGCCCTTCTATGGCAGCAGACAGCATTTCAGACGATGCTTTAGCCATGTATTTCAGACCCATTGATCTCACATGTTTAAGCACTGCTGTACAATACTTTGCAGCACTGAGACATCTACTAGTAAAGAAACAAATATAGCCATTCACTGTTTCGGGTATCATAAGAACTAGTCAAAATCTTCCCATAAATTTTATCATTTTAGAAGACATAATTATATTTTTTTAATGCAAGATTACCCACTATATACCATAATAACACATACAATTTTTAAATTGCCCTGTAGGCTAAAATGCTAGAGTAAGATTCTCTGAAGTATTCCTCAGAGCTGAGCAGACGTCTGTGGAAACCAGAGAAGTTCATGGGTTCTTGCCATTTTTGCAAATCAGGCCACCAGGTCACCCAACTATAGTTTACAGAGATTTAGTTGCTAGTCCCTGATTTTTAAAAATCTTGGTACAAATATTTTAAACATGTATGCCATGAGCTATTAAATCAAGTTCTCAGATGTTCTGGAAGGATTCATAAAGCAAAGCTTTCCAAGACACCTCTCCCTGTTACAGTAAATTATGTTGTCCATTCCTCTATTTGATTGGCAGCCTTTAAATCTCTCTTCCCCATTGAGTTTATGCCATGTGAAGCAACTGCAAAAGAAGATCTTGTTTTCAATTTTTCAGGGTCAGGTTGTCTTTCAGTAACACGGATGTCATTCATGACACAATGAATGAGAGTCATACCCAGGCAACCAAAAGAAGGGATGTTAACTCTGAAAATAAAAAGAAAACATCAAAGGTAATAGTAGGAAAGTCTGTTTAAGCCCAAAACAGGCAGGCAGGCAGAAGCAAGGACTGATATAGAAAGATATTATTATGCATAAATCCCGACATCTTCTCCGCATGACCAGTTTAACAGTGCTGCTATTTACAATACAATAATTCATAACAGGACTACAAACCCGTGGAGTCAACGCTGCAAAAACATTGACCACAAATGTAGAGCACACGCTCTACACACTCAAAAAGAATGAAGCTACCTGACTGAGAAATACTCTCTGTGGTAACTTTAAGAGTATTAAGAAAGAAATAAAACATCCTTACTAGGACTAAGAGAAAACATTTTTTAAGTTTTAAAACTTTAGCTTGGAGTTCTTTTCTCCTCAAACTAGTTTTGATTGTGTGATGGGACTGCAGTTTGTTTTCACCTAGGCCGATCCATAGATGCGCAAAGCTAAATCTTTCCTGCTCTGAAGTAACAGACCTGAAACGGTCTTTTTTATATGAGCATAGTTCATTGCAGCCAGAGATGAGATTATAACATGATTTTATTTGAGGTCATGCCTTTGTGTGTCTTTGCCAGCTCTTTCTCTGTTGCCATTGTAATTTCCTGAGTTATAACTGTCAGTTATCACTATCAAAAGGTTGGAGAGAGAGGTTTAAGTCATGGTCACTCCGCCTTCCCATCTGGGTTAGCTACATATATGCAAAGGGCCATTAAAAACGTGAGGGAGGGAGAGAGAAAAGTAGGATGGAAGGCTTCACCACACTAAATGAAAAGCAAACAATATGCATATCAGCATCCTAAGGAGACGTACCACTCTGCTGGGAAAAACCAAGACAAAAGAATTATCTGACACAACAGTTCAAAGCATATTGCACCTGTCAAAACGTCTGTCATCTTCTATAGAAATGCACCATTCTAAAAGAAAAAAGGGAAACTCTGGCAAAGTCACTCAGAAACAACAGACCACTTTGTCTCCTTCCTTCCAGCCAACTCCTCCATCTGAAAGCCATTTAACTCAATGCTAAAGATTGCCTGGAAGGACCAGACAATAGGAAGGTCTCTTTCATTGTCAAGGACAGTTACACTTTGAAGATGATGCTCAAAAGGGGTTAAAATGGGTCAACAAGCAATTGTTGGGTCTATCCAAGGAAATGTGAACAGAACATTGTTAAAGTCACACAAAAAAAAATCTAAAAGAGCACATCTTTAAGCTCGGGAAGTATGGAGGGGGGCAACAAAAAATACTGATGTAATCTCTTCATGAAATGGAGATAAAAAACCCAGCAGTACAAGCGGACAAACCGTGAATTTCAGTCTAGATATGGTAGTTCTTAGCAACATGCATCCAAAGCACAGAAAAGACAAGAGAGATATAGGTTGACTAACAAAGGGAAAAACAACGGCAACCCTGAGAGAAATAGATGTAATTTTCTCATGACTTTTTCATTTGTCTGCTTCCAACTTTCACAACATTCCCTGGGAATCACTGTGTGTTGCACAGCTAGATGGAACAGGTGCATCTTAGGTACTGAAATGGACTTGCTCATTTGTCAATACCAACTCTTTTAAAGGAAAAAAATGGAAAATTGCAAAAATATTTTTGCTTACATACTGATTATCTAAATCAATACTTATACAGCCTACTGAAACCTCTTTGTGTGTGCATGTTCTCTTCACGCTTACATGAAAGATAGACATTACCATTTTAAAAAAGCTTCTAGACTTCATTTACACAAATTTAATTCCTAAGGTAAATCCTCCGTGAAATAAAAGATTTATCTAAAGCCATTTCTTTATCTAAACCCAATTCTTATTTTTATTATTAGAAGCCTAATTTCTTTATTAATCAAATTTTGGCTTGTTTTTGATTCTTAAATGCAGCATTGCATAGGAATATAGACACCAAGCCTGAAAAAACCTCAGTTGAGCAGAACTAGTCATGAAGCGTATTCATTTGCATCTGCATTTGCAGCAAAGGGACATTCTATTATGAGCAACTTCAGACAGGAAAAATGCCTGAAATTTCCACTCTGCTGAAGTCAGTGGCAAAACTTCCAGTAACATCACTGGGGGCAAGAAGTCAGCTCTGTTTTCACATGCTTGTACTTCTGAACTAGGTCAGTGATGGTCTTGCATATGTTGTTTATTAGACACCTTCTCCCTTTTTGTTCTTTCAAACCTTCAGGCAAGACAATAATGAGAACAGAAAATCATCTTTGAAACTGTGTAACCAAACTGAATAGGTCCTCAAATTTTGGAAAATCCTTCAGTCTAAGGCTGGACTTTCTTACACCTTCCTATATCTGCTAAGATGCAGAACTGGCCTCTGATGTGGTATAACTTTTTACCTCCCCCAAAATCAACGGGCCGAAGTTCAGCTGCTGAGAACATGGTCCAGGGCATTCTCTTTTAGTCACCAATGGTGTCAGACAATAAATGCATGAAGGCCATGAAAAATGAAATTATATGAGACTTGAGGAAGTTCAAATTCACATCTAATTTCAAAATCAAGATTTGTAATGGGAGCCCATTTCTACAAGAGTAAGAAATAATGAATGTAACAAACATCATTTACCATTATCTTCCCTCCCATTAAAAGAGCAACTTCAATCACTTAAAACTTCTATAAAATGTCTTTTTTTTCCCATGTATTTTCTTTAAATCAAAGCCAGCTATTCCTGAAATGCTAACCAGCTATTCCTGAAATGCTAACCAAAGCTCAACATTTTCAAGTGTTTGCAAAGTCATTTTTCAGGTATAAAATCTTTTTCAACCATCTTTTTAACAAATGATTGCATCTCAGATAGCACTGGAAACTTGTCTTGTAGCAAGCCCTGGTCTGTTTTTATAGATATGACAAAATTCTTATTTCATCTGCTCAGTTTCTTTACTTCACACTCATACACTGGATTAAAAAAAAAATTAAATACTCAAAAATGTCAATGTCTCCATGTTCATCTGGCACCAAACATTTCTATGAATGTAAGCTGAATTGAAAGGCCCGTAGACTAATCCTTGCTACTGCACGTCCTTTGCCTCTGAATTCAGAACTAGTTTTTTCATGAGCTTTTTATGGCCTTACGTGAGTGATTACCCAGTACTAAAAAGTAGTATTATCAGTGCCTCTTTCAGAATTAACTATTTTCAACAGCATTTGTGATTTTTAGGCTTGCTGCAAAAGCAGTCTCAAACTAGACCATTCAAAACAGTGATGAAAATTATCATTACACGATTGCTGACCTCCTGTCAACTGAGACATATGTGACTAACCTAGCTTCACAAGAAATGCCTTGGCAGGGGTCAAAGTACAAATCTTCCCCCGCCAGCAGTGTGAGGCAACTCAGGCTATGTCATTCTGATTTTCATCCTCCAGCCTCCATTCCATCTCATATTCTTCCTCCACCCTCCATGACACCATGTTCCCCACCCTCTGCATTTCCTTCAGGTGACTTCTTCCCTTCCATGGTTCATGGTTCCCTTCCATGAGTCTCAGCAGATGGGGGTCCAGATAATAAGGGAACCATTGACCCCTTTGTTGGGTTCTGATGTTGAGGATGAGAGCGGGCTGCCACAGCCAGAGGCAGAAGAGGAGGAAAGGTATGTTCAGCCTTGGAGATCATGAAATGGGGATGATACACACACAGTTGTCTTCTCAGGATATGTGAAACTTGTGCGTGCTCAGGGCCAGTGGCATCTCAGGAGAACTGAGATGCCAAACCCTTAGCGCAGCTACAGTGCACATGTGCAAATTCTTGTTCTCAGGACCTAAGAATTAATCTAAATTCACATTCTGTATAAGACACCATGTCTTCCTCCTCACTATATTCCAGCTACAAAATACAGACAAAAACATTTTTCCCTTTTTCTACTTACTGTCATAGTCATGCACATTTTTTTCACTGTAAGAAAAACAATATCCTGCCTACATCTATTTCTATTGCCAGACATTGATAAATAATTGATAAATACCTGCTGAAATTTTCCAAAAAGTTGTATCCTAGCATTGCTATCTGGCAGAAAAATTTCAGTTTTAGCATTAGCTTGGCTAAGTGACACACATGAAAAAACATTTTGTGATGATAAATGTGTACAGACATCACTAACACCACCATAAATTGAATAAACTGAAAATGCAGTATCAAGTACAAAGACTTCTCATGACAAATGTGGGTTTGATTTTGTTGTGTTTTTTTCTAATTAGAGTATAATTAGGATTTAAATTTCCCTGTGAGTGATAGCACTCTGTAGATAACATGAAAATGCTGGGTCAGATTTTCTGCTGGTGTGTCTCTGTGAAAGGCAGAGTTGCACGAGCATCCAATTTGTCCTTTTTTTTAACTTGGCCACAATCATGTGCTTTTCATGTATGTCTGTAGAGTGTTAAAGCAGACAAATTCTCCAGTATCCTCCATTCTCCAGTATTGATTTATGAATATGTGCCCAAGAACTCTTCCTTTTAGAAGGACTCAGTCCTCAAATCAGGGGAAGGAGACAGCCACACATGACTTAGAAAAGCAGTTATGTTCCATGAATAATGACTAGCTGTGGATGAAAAGGAAAAGTTCATAAAATACAGATGGAAGTTTTCTGAAACAAACTTAAAACTGTTGCAGGTAGTAAAATAACTTCAAAAATCCAGTGTCTTTTAATTAATGACTAAAGAACAAGCGCTAAGTCCACCTGATAATGTATTTGCAATGAATTATTTAGCCAGCAATTGCACATGTACATTTCAGGTACACTTCTGAGGATAACAAGTAGAAAACAAAAGATTAAAATATCATCACCTTCAGATAGCTGTTTCCAGTGCTTCCATAAGATATCAGGGGTTTTCCTCTCGAAAAAAGCCCGTTTCCTCTGATCTCAGGAGTGTACACCTGACTGACACAACACAATTCTCTGCTGTCATTAGTAGAACAAGTATCGCTTTGTCCTCTTTCATGTGTCACTATCAAATTGATTAGCTACATTCATATTCCAGGATCTTTTAGGAAAAAATTAAGTTCTAACAGCAAAAGACTGTGCCTTGATTTTCAAATTCCATCAAACATGGTACTGGTGGTGATTAGGAAAACTTTTTTTTTTTTTTTAAATATTTAAACTGTGCTGTGAGGACCCCAGACAAGACAGAGCTCTTGTAACTTTTCACGAGTAAGCTTCGCTCTTTGCAAGGTTGCCTACAAGAAACAAGAGTCCAAGCAAACTGGGTTTGGAGGGTCACACATTCTCACTCATCTTGGCCCCTGCTGTAAAAGCTGTGGCTGAGGATGCTTCGAGGTATTTACTTAAACATGAAACAGCTGAGTGGATGACACTATTTCAAGGAGCAGAGGGAAACTCCTACTCCAATTTAAGGCTCCAAGAAGCTCGTAAACATTTGATATTTAACCTGAAGCTGGATTTCTTCCTGGAGAAGCCTGGTGGTGGACAGGAGGAGGCTCCAGGTGGAAAGGCTCTATGGCTAAAATGTATCCTTTTAGGGAATCCCAGTTATTACATTCAATCCTCTATCAAGCCCTTCCATTTGCTAGGGAATTTCCCCCGCTATGCTCACAAGAAATTTGTTTCTGTCCACTAATGAGAACAAGGAATCGCGTACAGCCTCCTCCTTGTCTTTCTAAATAATTCCCCTCATGAGCGAGGTCCAAAAGGCAGCAAGGCCAGGCGCACGCTGCAAAGTTTTGCCGGCCGAGCCGCAGCAGCAGGGGTACGAAAAGCACGCAGCCGGGAGCCGACGCGCAACACCAGCCAAACTCCTGGCTGAGTTTCAGGCGGCTCCCGTCCCGCTGCCGGAGGGGAGCTCTGGCCGCCTGCCCGGCCGGCCCAGGACCAGCGAGCTACGTCGCAGCAGCCCCGACGGCATCGGCTGCGCCTCCCTGGGGCTCTGCCGGCAAGCGATGCTAACAGCCATCGCAGCCGGGCACAGGCTCTCGAAACCAGAACAACTGGAGAGGCCGCTGGTAAGACAGCGCGAGCAGGGGAGAGAGCAGCTGCGAACGACAGATGACAGCCCTGTCGCTTGATGCAATATTGAAAGGTATTCACTCTACAGGGATGAAGGGAGAAGCGAGGCAAGGTGAGGGAAGAAGAGCTGAATTCTTGATTTCTTCTGAGAAGTTCCACAGTCTCCAGGAAAAGAGAAAATGCAAATTGCAGGAATAGGCACAGCAAAAGAAACAGCAAATATCAATCACCAAGAACCACCGTCTCCAAAAATCTTTATCTTCTCTCTCACAGTCAATTTAATATTAAAGTTTTCATCTTCTTGCCATCATCAGCAGTTGCAGGTTTTTTTAATTTAATTTATTTTCTCTGGGTTTTATGCACTAATGAAACGTAGTCTGAAAGAAAACATATCTCGCCAGAACCAATGAAGATTCCCCACAGGAATTAGATTTCATATAAAGGAAAACTACTGTGAAATGTATAATCTTGCCCTTGGAAATATAATATCATTTTTGTATCTGAAAGGCAGTGAGTCTCAGTTCCAATTGAATTTGTATCGTTTCAAACTGTGCACACACAGAGACGTATCAGTAGTCATAGCTGGATTTTTGGCATACGACGTTCAGGGCACCTACAGCCCTGTCACGAGCTCAGCAATGCTCACAGCTACTGCTCAGCACTGCTGCTGCCACACTCGCCATGCTGAAAGTTAATCAGGTTGCTCAGATCTATTGCTCTTTTCCACTTGTTGCCAAAGCCTGCAGCAATGAACAGACAGCAATGAAAAGACAGCAATGAACAGATTTTTTTCCTGCCCTCTGCGTGTCCTCTCACTTTTCCAGCCCACCAGGTAACCTTCATGTTTTTAATTACTGAGCTAAACCCCACCTGTAGTCCAATCTAGGCCTTGTCCATTGCAGAAGGGCTGTTCTGCATCTACTATCTGTGTTACAGGGCCTTGTCTTTGAGCATGGACAAGGTTAGGCATGTTGGTTGAGGTATAGAGAGAAATCTACTGACCTCTCAAGTCAAAGGAAAGATGTTTCACGGGTAAGACAAGTACTCTGGGTTTCTTGCAGCAATATAACAATTCCATCAATCATTTGTGAAAGTGGAAAAAAAAAGCTCCTATGTATTCTAATTAACTAGGACATCCAAGACATCACTTTATTTCTTTGGACCATGTAAACCAAACTATACAGTGTAACTTAGATGGACAGCTGTCCTGTATATTGAAGTACTAGAGGTGCATCAGACAATCCACACTATGAAGGTCTTTGAATCCTTCCTAGGGTTCTGAGATTAATTTCTCAGAAGACCACACATCTTTCATTATAGACAGTCTCAGTACAGACCATAACACCCTTCCCTTTTTCTCTCCGGCTATTCTAAAAAATCAGATGAAAACTTGCCAAAAATACCATACTGTGGAAAAAAACCTGTGATTTTTAAAAAAAAAAAATCATTCAAACGTTGAGCTTCTTGGCTATCTCTTACAGTAACTAAATGTGAACTCAGAAAACAATAACTGTGACCAATGTAACTGGGCAAGCAGGCAGCGGAGACTTAAGATACCTTGGGCATTAATGGCTGTGCATATAGACACACTCAGGTTAGAGTCAAGCTAGCCACCTCAGGTACCAATGAAACGGCAGCTTCAGCATGGGCTACCTGCCCAAAACACTTACTGGGGCCTGTTTTGCATCAGTGACAGTGCATTTCTGAAGCTAGCTACATTAAAGCAAGCTCATACCCACCGTCCTCTTCGCCCTCGGGTGAATTAGGGTTAAATGTCTTCCTCTCCTTGAGAGCAGAGACCTCAGCAGGCTGCAGCTCCTGCATGCTCTGCGGAGAAGGCAGAGACATTGGGTCAGGTCAGTTTGACATCAGGAGGCTGGGGACTACCCCTTTCCCCTCACCCAAGGCACTGGCAAAAGCCATGGCCAGAAAGTGTCTCAGCCTTGCATGGCTACAGACAGTCTGTCTGAGGAAAAGAGGACAATGCCGTTAGATGATTATTACTGTTATTATTCAATTTTTCAATAACTGGAGCCCCCTCTAGCACTAGCTGGCACGAGAGCCCCGCTGCCTTAGTACTGTTCAGATGATAGGAATTAGTCTACCCCAGAGCGCTAGCCACCAGGGTGCAGGAGGAGGGGGAAGACCTCCCAAAACCTTTCCAAAGACCACCACACAGGCCTGTGCCAGCCTGCTCCTTGGGGACACAGCCAGGCGTCCCCGTGCCCAGCCAGCAATTTACCCACTGCAATGCAGCCTCTGCCTAGCACCCACTTTTGGTGACAGAGAAGCCACCACACGTCACAGCTTGGCAGCCTGTGCCACCAGCCTCCAAAGCCTCTAAAACAGCTACTTCCCCAGGGCTGCCCTACCTAATGACAGGGACAGGGTCCCGAGAAGGAAAGTCCTTAAGAAAAAAAAGACAATGGCAAGATAAGCAGCAAACTTCACCCTCAGAAGACAGAATTCTCCTGCATTTTAAAAACAGTGGCTTTGTACTCTGGTACAGTGGTTAATAATTGGTGTATTTTAAGAAGTTGACTGCTATTCCACTATTTTTGTGTTATTATTTTGATAGGTCTATCTGACTGTAGACGTGCATAAAAGTGTTGAGAATGGTGCTGTTCACAACCTCTTTTATTTGGCTCTAATATTTTTTTCCACTCAATAATATTTTTTTTCCACTCAGTTATAACAATATTATTTTTCCACTTTATTACAGTAGACCAATGGCAGCATTTATATCATGGTTTTGGGGACTTGGTCGGTCATGCCTTGCAGCAGTGTTTCAGTGTTGTTCAACATAACATACAATGAAAACTTGAAGGTATTAGAATTACTGTTTCAGTGAAACACAAAACAGTTCTAAGCTAACACTAATCTCACTCTATAACTCATTTGGACCCACCTAAGTTTACAAGAATAGTAGAATATCTCTCAGAGAGATTTCTGCTATTTAAAGTTACATCAAGTTTTCAAATATTATGAAAAAGTTCAACATATTTTTTTTCTTATGTTGTAACATAAAAGAAAAACACAACTACACTCAAAAACTATTATTGTACCTATCCTATCCAACAGATCTGTTTTATCCAGTATTCCTCTTCGTAACTTCAATAGCAAAACTAAATTCTTAATACTTCTTTTTAAACTTTCACACAGCTTTTAAGGTGTGGGTTTTTTCTTTTCTTTTCTTTTCTGGCAGACACTTTGATAATACTATTATTTAAATTCTGACAGCAAACCATTATTACTGGCTACAACCTTCTCCAGAGAGATCTTTTATTTTGGTTTGAGGTTACAAGTCAAATTTGGAAGACAGCAGTTAAAAAAAATCTACAAAAATTCTGTTACTAAAATTTCTGCTAAAATTCATTATTCCCTGCATAGGTAATATGCATCTCTGTTTTCAGAGGGGCTTCTTCAGGTGTTTTTTTCCACACCCCAAATTCATCCCCTTTTCCTACATCAACAGATGAAGATATTCCAGCATTTATCAGCACTTAAAAAAGGCACTGACAGCATTCATTTTTGTCCCACTCGGAAGGGATATCATGTGCTGTCCTGCTCCCGGTGTTCCATCAGCCGTGGCTGGCGGCATTCCCTGTTCCCTGGGGAAGGCATGACAGCCGGTGGTCCCCGCTCCTGCCCCACCATTGCCATAGCTTGGGGGCCAAGGATGCTGCATCCCTGTGCAAGGACATTTCTCCTTTTTTTTTTTTAAGCATCAACTATAAAAGAAAATGAACACAGACATAAGTCCACTGAACTATCATCAGGAGTGTTAGAAGCTTGATTTATCAAGCCCCAAATGGAGTTTCATTCTCCACTACAACTGTAGTGAGCTGAAATTTGTTCTAGACCCTCCCACGTAACACCACAGATAAGCAGTTCCTACTGTAGGTCTTCTAATAATTATTTCTACTGTAGCCAGAAAACAAGCTAAAATGTCTCTTTTAGCACTAAGCTGAAATGAGATGACTAAAAAAAACCCCCACAGTATAAACAGTTGTTTAATACAGATAGCCTCCAACAGCTTTGGTGCCGCAGAGAATATGAATGCACAGAAATGTGATGTTTGACATTTTTCCCCAGAGCCCAATTAAAATAAGCAAAGTAAAATGCACAGAAATAAAATATGTCTAGCAAATATGTTTCATCCTAGCTTGATTTGTCTCACACTATTGCACTGCAGAAATGGGAATATTATCCAGAAATTAAACTACAGATTAAGGACAGCTCACGCTTATCATTAATAGGTACTGTATAAGATATAATGAATTGCAGTGAGTCTCCAATTAGAGTTTTTTCCAGAATAAATAGTCATTAAGGTCTAGATTAATAGATATTACAGCCAGAGGGGACTACTGTGATCATCTTTGGCCATTGTTATTATTGTTTTTCAGTGCATAAAGCAATTGTTAAAACCTTGCTCTAGACTTAATTTAATTATGAGTTACGTAAAAAAACACAAAGGAGGTTCACTGAAACAGCATATAATTAAGTTCAGTGATTTGCTTTTCTTCCCTTCATTCCATCATTATTAAGATTTGATCCTCCTGTAGTTTGTGAAATTTAGTAGCATTTACAGCACTGAAGTTCCAAGGTTATTCAAGAAAAACTAACATTTATGTAAAGAAATGGGAATGCCTGCCCAGAAAAGAAGGGTTCACATCTCAAAATAAATAAATAAATAAAAAATGGCAAAGCGGCACGCGATATACCAGATTCCTATTGTGAGGCACAAATTCTTCACAACACTGGGAGACATTGCAGAACAAAAATACTATTAGAACTGTTTCAAAAGGAACATTTTTGGCTAGGATAGAGACTTTTGACATTATTTATTAGGTTCAAAAATGCTTAACAAAGGCCTAACAATAGTCCTGTGGAAACCACTACATCTGAGGCACTTTCTGTTGTTATGTGCAGGCATTGATTTGAAGATGGCCAGCATTAGTAGAACAATTCCCTCACAGCAGTCAATGCAAGTGAGCATTCATACACACACAAGCAAAAGCCTGTGAACAAACCATATGGAAACAGGAAAAAAAGTAAACATTTATTAACCTCTTTGTGGGGAGATGGGTGGAAGAACAGGCCAGCGGCGAAGGAGACGGTCATGCCAAATTTCTGCGAAAGAAGGTGTTTGCCCCGAGCATTTTTTTCACGGAATATGAAGAAGCCTGGAGAATGTCTCCAGTGCCATGGTAACTGGGGCTGCTGGGGCTGCTGGGGCTGCCAGCGCCGCCGCCACCCTCCGCCACCCAGACGCAGCCTGTATGCGGCGCAGGTTGGCAGGTTTGGATGCTGCTCCTGCCTCCTTCCACGCCCACAGCTGAGGGGACCCTGGCAGACATGGAAAAAGCTGAGCAGATGTCTGGAAAAAAAACATAAGTGAGGATTTTGCTCAGCAACTGAGCTGACATATAGACGTACGCACAAAAAGACCCAGAAAGACTTATCTATTGTTCTCACTGCATGCATACAGAGATACATAAAACCTGTGTAACCGGTGCAGGCGGAAGGTTTGTGAATGATGGAGGAGGAGGAAGCGGTGCCTGCAGACCACCCGACACATGGGCTGACTATCTTCCTACCATAGCGGGGCCAGAAAGTCACCTCCATCCTCATCTGAGGATAGATACACCGAGACAGTGACAAAAACATCATTTGATTCATAAGGTCATCGGGGACTTGAACATGTTACGTCATTGAACAGCCAGAGTAACGTCTCACAATTAGACTGTTCAGGTTTACAGCTCAGTTCCTCTTCTTTTGCATTAACCTCAATATAAGTTTCCTTATGATAGAAATTTCCGTTTTCCGGTGTAATCAGTATTTAAATTCAACCTATGAAAAATACACTTGAAAGATAGGTTCTTCATTTGTGTTTAAAACGTGATGAATGGTGTAACTGGTTTCTGAAATATGCTACAGAATATTAGCTGATATAAAGAAATCTCAGACGGGCTTGGTTTGGTGCTGCTGAAGATGAGACTGAAAGCAAAGCAGAGCAAGTGAGTCCATACAGGGAAGGAGGAGGTAAAACAGAGGTAACTTCTACCTGGCCCGGCAGCCGCTCTCTCGCAGCTGCGCGCTGCCTGATGAGCCTGGGCATTGCCCCACCGCAGCCCCAGGGAGCCCCTCACCTCTGCTCTCACCAGCCAGCTGCAGGCTCCTGAAGCTTTGCTAGTGCACCTAAGACAGCGGCGTCTTGATCCGATGCCTGTGTTGGCTTGCAGGATCTGAGGAGGTTTGGCTCCTTTCTTGCCCTCAGCCTGGTAGGGAAGCCCCCCTGGGTGGAGGTGACTTGGAAACGCCGTGATGGCACAACCCATTTGTCCTCTCCTCTAAAACGGACTGAAACAGATGGAGAAAAAAGTTAGAACGCTATATAGTGGAGCAGCAACCACCAAGCTAAAGTTATTAACTCACCACCTCTCTTTCCCTTTTACATGAAAATACTGCCTTTCCAGTCTTTGTAGAATAAAACCAAAGATGCTGAATTGCTAAATGCCAAGTGAAGAGGTGGTTCAGTTCATGTTTCTGAGTGATTTCTTAGATCTAGCAGCTCAGCGTCTTTAAAATTAGCCCGTAGATCCACACAGCTACCCTTATTTTGTAATCAGGTTGTGTGCATGAACCCTGAAGATCCACATACCTTGGATTGCTTTTAATTTTACATGAGTTCAATGTTTCTAGCCTGATCGACACAGCATTTTTTTATGGCTTATTTCCATTCCTTTCTGCAAATGGGAAGATTTCTAGCACTGGACACTCCTGTTTCCTGTGCATCAGACCTTGACAAGCAACGGCTGAACATTTTCCCACACCACCTCAAGCCTGGTTGGGAGGGACGTGCTTTTATATGGACTGCTTATTATATTAAATACGCATACATGAGCTTACTAGGGGGGTAGGCTAAAATCGGTGCTTTAAAAAAAAGAGAGTAACAAACATGTAATTCATAGTAATTTGTATGTGCACTTAGAACTGCAAAAAAGTTCCTGGGTGCATTCAACAGTTCCATATTTTATGGGCATATCTCACTGTATTGCCTTCAAATACAATGAAGCATGTGCTTAAGGATGCCCATTCCTGTAGTAAGTAAGCTCTGAATTGGGAAAGTTTTGCCTCTGAGGGCAGTTCACACACGTGCTTTTAACCCTGACTGTTCATTTAAACTCAAGTCCAAGATCAGAAGTGATTTAAAATATACTGTCTTCTGAATGATAGCTAACTTTAGCAGACCACTTTAACATATTAGTGTGACTATTATAATACATATAAAAATAATAATTGATATTAAATTGGTATAAGTCATTGGTATTAAACTATTAAAATGTTGTTTCAGTGATTTTAATTATAACAAGAGACAATATTTCATGGCTCTTGCTGTACATTATAGCTTGAGGTGAATTTTAAAGTTTTTAACACTTTTGTAAATTGTTTACTGCCTGTACAAATTAGTTTCAAGCCTTACTAAACATGATGATAGTTTTTAAAAGTAATTAAAAATACCAAGTTGTTTACTTTTAGTAGTCCAGAAGGCTTTCGCCACGAGATGTACGTCAAAAATTTTGAAACCAATAAACATTTATTGTAATAATAGTAATCTAAATGTAGAGATACCAGAATTTGGAAACCAGTAGCATTGTGGATTCTAAGAATCTAAGTTTTGGAAAGAGATTGAAGTCCTCAGTTTATGTCCAATTCAAGAGGGATTCATGGCATGAGTATTTCCCAAGAGCTTCTACAGATAAGATTGTAGTAGAAGCAGTAGGAAAAAAAAATAGTAATAACAGGTCTTATACTGAACTTTTTATCCGCACATCTTTTGAGAGGTACATACACAATTGATTTGACATTAAAATTATGCCGTTAAGCTGCTCCATCACTCATTAAGTTCATGTCAGGTTTAAAATACTGTTCTGGAGGAGACATCAAATTTCTTCCTAGCAATACTTAAATATAAAAAGAACTAAACCACAAAGAAAATGAAATGTCATAGCCCAAGACATGCACAAACAGAAAAAATGGAAACACAGGAAGTTTTGAAGCACATTAAGGGTTAGGAGAAGGCCAGGAGCTCTCTTAAGGCTGTTATTTGAGGATTGCTGTGGAAATGTATGTTCAAACCTTGCTTTTGCCAGCAAGCACCTGGGAAGTGGTCAGCAAAATAAATGTGACAGCCCTATTCTTGTCCCAAAATGATGCAGTATGTAAAGAGTGAAAATAACCATCTATGCTTGATTAATTAGGTTTGTAAGTATTGTTCAAGAACTAAACAATATTTCTAAAGATTTCAATAGTTCAAAGATTGCCCTATGGCCGTCTGGCCAATACATCTTCCAGCACACACAGTTTACAAGCATTTTTCTTCCCAATATGTTGTCTTCGTTTGGTGCGACATTGTTTGAGCGCAGGTCTATTTGGGTCAGCGTGGTTTTCTTCCCATCACAGCAGTGGTGCTGAGGACGGCACTCGGACCATACATCTTCCATGTCATTTCAGTCAAAGGCACATGATGCTTCCCGGTGCCCAATCAGGAAGGGTCCGGCACCGAAACAGGGGGGCATATTGGCAACCTCAGCTTTCTTAATGACAGCCATTGTTCCAGACAAACAAAAGCACGGTTCTGAATATTAGCATGCGGCCTTGTGTAAAGGTCATCTGTATGGCACATTCATCATCGCCCCAAAACAGGGGGGCAAAACGCTTTAAAAATTCTGTCAAAACCTGTTATTGTCAGAATACGTCTGAAAGTTGGCAACTGATGCAAACACAGCGACCGCTTTGAATGGTCCTCCTCCTCCTTCGCGGCAATTCTGCAAAGGGCTGAATGCACAGTGGCAGTGGAGAAAGACAACACAAGATAATAGATATATTCTTCCTAACTGCTAGTAGGGGGGCTACTTTAATTAGGCTACTCAATTAAAAAATTAATCTAATAATCTGTAATAATTAGGCTGAACAGCAGTTCTTCCCGTAAGGTAGAGCTCCTACAATAGCTTTTGTATTGGCTAACTGGTAACGGGTAGTCAGCAATGATGCGCTGGTTTTGAGGCTCAGTAATACACTGTTCACTTGTAAAAGCATTTGAAAATAGAAATAAAAAGGATATAGCACAGCGGGCTAAAATTTTTGACCAATCCTTCAGTAGTCACGAAAACAATGCCAGTGAGGTTACACCAATTAAATGCCGGTTGTGTTACTTACTTCAGCAACTGTTTCTCAGCATATGACATTCACAGTCTGGCCCTTAGATGGCATGGAAGGGACAAAACCCTTACAATCGTTTTAGAGGTCTCTTTAGTAAAATTAATAGATGACAAAAAAATTCCATTATCGATGTTCATTCATTTAGTTAAATTAAATAGTTTGACTCCTTTGTTCACTGAACAAATACTGGCTTCCCAATCATTTTCTGCCTCACTAGACAGTTAGAAGCCAGAAAGATAATATTATTTATTGGTCAATTTGGTTCTGACAGCTGTTCAATGTACAGCACAATTGTACAGATGCGTATTTTAAATGAAAATCTGAATATGACACAAATCTGTAAGATCTCCTTTTTTTTTTCTTTTTTAAATTTGGGAAGACTGTTTACTTAACAGCTGAGCAATGAAGAGGAAGGAGAAGACACTGCTTCCAGACCAGTTGTACAGCCTTACACCAAGCATCCCAGGAGGGATTCCTGGGCAGGCACCAAGAATAAGACGGATGGGTTTCCACCAGCCTCAGACCCAGCAAAGGGTCTGTGCCGCTCGCTGCTCAGCAGAGGGGCTGAGGGCTGGATGGAAACTGCTTCTCTCCTCACCACGGAGAAGATTCAGCCCAAGCTTGTGGCTTCCCAGGCACCAGAGGATACGCACTTTCAATCACGGCTCCTTCCAAGCGTCTCCCCTCTGCTCTAATAAATACTTCAGTACATGCTCTGAGGGAAGGGTGCTCAGAGAAGGCAATCTGCAGCCCTAGGCAAAACGTGACAAACATGAGATTCAAATTCAGTGGGAGCCAAGCTGAATTAATCCTTGTGTTCAAAGATCAATAGTTTATTAAGGCTGTTATAGCTCTGGCCTAACTATACCATAACTTATGCAGCTTATTCAGAAAGAATACAAACTAAAAAGTGTTAAATACCTTCAGTTCAGAGTCTGAAACACAACTTAATCAGAATTCAAAGTCTGTGGTTCAGTAAAAGCAATACCAAACTCAACTACAAGCCTATATGCTCTTGATAATCATGTTCCAAGATTTTTGGTTAATTTATGTTTTCAGCAAGTGCTAGTGAATTTTGTAGTGAAATACAGACAGGATGCAAACCACAAGATTATTTGAAAGAAAATTTTTTTCGGTACTTGTAATGTACCAAAGGTAAGGTACTGTGGAGGTAAGGAATACACCACATTCCATGGGAAAACAAAATTGAATGGCGACAGCCACAGCAGAACAAAGTGGGAAATAATTTCCTGAGACATTCTCAAGAAATACACCCCTTAGCTCTACCATGAGCATGGCTTGGGGGGACTCGGCTGCTGACTCTCAAGCTCCACTCCCCAAAACACGAGGAGCTTTCTGACTTCAGCTCAGCAGAACATCTCTGTGCCTGTTTAGTTATACGCCCTGGCTCTGCAGACAGTCTGGCTCAGTCCCACTGTGTCTTCAGCCCTGGACTTGGGCATAAAAAGCTGCAACTATATTCCTATAGCCTCTACCCTGTATGTGTAAGGCCTAGGGCTGGCTTTGGGATGACATCAGGTACAGGTAATATACATTAACTGCATCTAGACCTTAAATCTAATTCATCCAGTATGTTTCAGCTAAGTGTCGGAAAGTATTTCTCCTGTCTGACTGCTCAGTGAAATTCAATTTTGCATCTCAGCACTAAATTGCAATATATCCGAGCCAATCTTCAATTGCAATATATCCGAGCCAATCTTCATCACCCTTTAAAAAGAAACAAACCAAAAGTGGTCAGTTCAAACACTTAAAAGTTCTGCTCATGATGCCTGTTTTGCACAGATAACTTTGGGGCAAAACCAGGAATCTCCAGAAGTGCGCGTTCAAAGCAAAGCAGGCGGCGAGGTCAGCAGACGCTGGCTTGCTCCGCAGGCAGGTCCTGCTCCCGACCTCACCAGGATTTCGTGGGAGCGCAGCTGAACCTGGCTCACGCCCCGAGCCCCTCCAGCAAGAGGGCTGCCGCAGGGTACGCAGGCACAGCCGGACACCCCTTCTGCAGGCTCCCCCAGCAGCTCTGGCGTGGCCACAGCCACGTGCAGAAGTGCCTATTGCCTTAGTCGAAATGCCGGGACGCAAGGCTGAGCTCCCTGAGCCCAGAAATGCTTCCCCAGGCCTTTTCTTATGGCTCCTTGCTCCCAAGAGCTCTCTCCCAAGCCTAAAACCTTGCAGAAGATAACCTTGTTCGGGATCATTGCTGTTCTTATCCCCCTGAGTGCCTGCAAAGGACAGATGTGGTCGCTAGCCTTCCTCTTCACCATCGGCGACAGCTCGTCCCATGCTCCAGGGCTGCGAGCGGATGTCAGCGGGCACCGGCGCTGCCCCGCTGGAGGGGCCCAGGAGAAGGGCTGGTGTGTGGGAAGCAACCTCGCTGCCACGCGACAGCAGCGGCTGTGCCAACGTGTGTCACTGCCACTGCCACGGAGCGGGAAGGGACCCCCGCTGCAGACCTCCCATTAACCTGAGAGTGCTTCAGCACTGAACACCCATGTCGTCTTGCAAGCAGGCGGCCCCTGAGCGCTCCCTGCGCTGGAGGTGCATCCTCACACCCAGGGCATATCAGGCGGGGACAACCGGCCAGCGAGCCGTCGGTCCCTGCCACCCCTACCAAGGCTGCACACACCTCCCACCTGCATTTCAGGCGGACACCTGCCTGCCAGTCAAGGTACACCCGCACAGCCATACGTGAGCATTGGCCTTCACTCAGGTCATATTAATGAAAACCCAGATGCAAACCCCAACATCCCACGCAACGATTTTCATTATTATTAGAATGACGGGGTCAGCTTCTGCATTGACTGCAAAACTGCACTTGTTCAAAGACTGAGGGAGCAGCCAAACAGACAAATGTGCATGGAAATTACATTTAGGCCTAGGGTACTTTCCTATTTGAGCCACAGAACCGATTGCATGTTCACAGCTGGAATTTGCTTTGGCAGTGGGTCCTTATTTGCTGAATTAGTGAGTGCTTGACTTTGTATAACGTTCTCAGAACAAAAATTAGATAGCTACAGAAAAGGGCCACCACATAAACACATCCCAGCTGTCAACACACATATCTCCTTTTTATAATTTTTTCAGAGAGATCAATTTCTTCCCCTCGCAACAAATCCTGTCTTTTGGAAAAAAAAAAAAAAGCCAATAAAAAACATGGGCTTCATGAAGTTTTCATTATTAGGATGGGGAAAAAATATTTCCTCCTTCCAAAACCATTGTTTGTCTTTAAGCTTCTCCTTTTTTTTCCACAACACAGTTCCTCAGCAGATGGCAAGTACCAGAAACAACTTTTGGATTATGGAAAACTGTCATCTGCACTAAGCAACCAGAGAAAATAAGATTCCTGTCTTGCAGCTACAGCCATATCACACAGCTATATCAATAAGCTTAGAGTTTACTGAGTCCGTTAGCATCTATACGCTTGCTTGTGTCCATACATGTACTTTTACAGGACTGTTATAAATTTGCATGAGAGCAAAGCTACATGGAGAAAAAAATACGCTTCTTGGCTAAACAGTGATGGGCCAAAACTGAGTCTTTTTATATGCAAAATCTGCAGACCACAAATACTTGTATTCTCATTCTGCTGTGCCATAAGGGCACCACTATCACTTAAGCCACTAGGAAACTATCACCCCTTCATACATCCCCGGTTCTGTCATTGCTATCACTTTTGTCATTTTTGTCAATCCCAGTGTCCACCACGTCATGTGTTTGGCAAGTTTACCAACACAATAAATAAAATCAACCTACTACAAACATTTATTCTGTTAATTGTGCGGATACATATAGACTTAGACTCGCGCAGTATATACAAGCATCTGACATCTTTTCTGACGTCCCTCACTCCTAACATAAAACAATCTGCTCACCAGTCACTTTGCTTGCGATTTTGCCAACTTTCAGCAACATTGAAGCGCATCGCCAAAGAGAGTCATACAGCGTAAGTTTGTCTCATATCCATAGATAACTCATCATACAGTCTTTGTAAAATGCAGAGAATGTTATTGTAAATGGAATAACATGACACACTCCCTGGCAAATAGAAGAAAACCACAAGACCTGTTTACCATCAATCTTTTTTAGGCACACTTGACAGGTGATACAAAAAGCTGAGGCTGACACAGACATCAAATGAAATATGTCTAAAGGTGGCCAGATCAAATAACAAGAAAGGCATTTTGTGGCATTAGGATGAGCACAGGTTTATGAGGCCACAGAAGTATTGACAGCCGGGTAATGGGATTAACCTTACTTGTGCCAAAATAACCATCCCTACGTGCCAGGCCATTTGCAGGTAATCTGAAGCAACCTGCTTTAAACTCCGACTGCCAGACACAACCCAAAAGCCTTCCACGGCTCTAAGTGAAATTGCTTTTGAGTGCAACGGCACACCCATGAAACCTAGTCCCATGCGAGAAGGATCTATGCAACTGGGTGACGTTGCCTGATGGGGTTGCAGAGAGCCCACCTCTGGAGGCTTTCACAAGCCCGTGAGACAAATTAGTCAGGAGCAGCACAACTATAACTGAACTTTGCTTCACTGGGGGCTTCCAGACGCTCTGAGGTCCCCTCTGACCATCAAGTTCAGTAGTTAGTGCCAGTTTTATGATAAATTTTCTTCTGTGAATTATTATAACTAACAGCAGGGAGGTTTGCTCTCCACCCTAATCTAATTAAAATTAAATTCAGGTTGAATTGCTTCCTGGGAAATGGACACTAGATTTTTGGCTGAAACTCCCAAAAAAAGGAGTTGTACAGTCTATGTTTAATCTCCCATTTAAACCACCTGCTTGAACTCAACTGCTGGAGGACAAAAAAGTATAGTATAAATAAAACACAGGGAAATACAGAAAAAAATATCCTGTCTCTCTTTCTCTTTTTTTCTCTTTTCATTTTTTATAGCTCTGAAACTGCTAATGTGTGACAGGAGAATGACTGTAGAGTATTTCCCAGAGTATATTGAGCTAACAGCCCGCTCCAGCACAGTGGAGATGGTAGCAAAGCCAAACCATCCAGTAAACACTTGTGATGATTCGGCAAATAAGGCTGACAAAGCTGAAACGAAGCTAATGCAAGAAGTATTTAAGCTGTTCTCAGAAATATCCCTATATTCAGATCAGGGATTTTTTATTGCTCTCTATGTGAATGGACTTAGAAAAAATATACACAGCAAAGTTTTAAATACCCAGTCTAACACTTAGAGGCACATATAATCACTGCACATCCCTCACTTAATCTCCCATTTAAACCAATTTGGTGCATATCATCTACATAAGACGTGTATTAAACAAGGATGAGAGTAACGCAATTTAGCTGTTCTTAAAGTAAGAGGCATTTTATCCTAGCAACAGAATAAACAGCATATCCTATCCAAATGAGTGAGTCCATCAGCTCAGCAAAGGATTGTGCTATGATTTAGGAGGACTGGATCAAGCAGCAAACTCTGGGCTCCAGGGCTTAGCCAGAAATGGCTGCACTGCTCTGTACCCATAATTTATGGCAATTTATAGAGATTTTTTGCCAGGCAAATATTTACCAGTTCCCTAAATGAAGGTCATGGCAGATCTTGTGCCTCGACACAAAAAGGAAGTTTTTCGTTATATCTGGGCTTCAAAGCTCTTCTCTTGCTGGTTGCATAAAAGGGGGTTATAAAAAAGTCAAACTTAAACCCTATACTTCAGTGTCTGAATGTCTGGTATTTAGTTCAATTAAAAAAAATAACCAAACTCAAAACTTTTTCCTACAACATATCTTCATTCATAAAACAAAACATTATGCTCATCTACCATCTGTTTTAAAAACCTGAACACTTTGATAAGGTTCTTGTGAAGCAAACTTTAAAAACAAAACTGTTCGGTGAGCAGCAGAAGTACCAAAGCACAGCAAACAGATGAATTTTCACACAAGGAATCGTTGTACAGCCCATCCCCATCTCCAGTTCATGTAGGAACCTGAGCAAGCAACAGCAAATTCTGATTTGAGAAAGATTTCTACCAAATCTCAGTCTTCCAGAGTACTTCAAGCAAAACAGTCAACATATTAATGTTTCCCATGATGTGTGGTATTCCAGCTGATTACAAAAGAAAAACTATCATTTGAAGTCTCATCAGCTATTAACACAGAGATTAATTAATTTATGTCTTCTGTAACTGGAACATAATCTGGGATATTGACCCCGACACAGATACTTGGTCTGTTCACATCCTTCATACCAAACCGTTTTTTAGATTTTAAAGTCTAAAGATTGCCCTGTATGTTTAATGTATTTCATAAGCAGGGTAGGAACACAGATTACCCTTCCCTAATTGCACTGCAAAAATAAGAACACACATACTTTTAGTAAAATACTCAAAGAGCCTAACAACAAACAAAGAGATGAGTAGTTGTGTATGGTGAAATCGCTACAATCATCTTTTGAATTAGAAGTACTTTATGAAGAAAATGGTTTGCAACATTTTTCCATCACTGTCTTAGGGCAACATCTAGCATTCTAAAAAAGGACCGCTCTTAAGTTTAGGTTCTTTGACTTTGTTCTTTGTGACCCAGTATTGTTAATATGCACGTCTTATTTTTAAAATAAATGATTTTGCTTTTAAATATATGCTTGTATACAAGTGTGTGTGTATGTATATTGTATGTTTATGTGTAAATGTGTATATGGACACACTTTCATGCCATCTTCTCCTCTCTTCAAATCTGCAAAACGCCTTTACACCTCACCTGAGGCCTTAGGAATTGTGTTGAATTTTCCTAATACATATTTATCCTCTTCTGGATTTTTCTCATGGGAAAAGAGCCTATTAGCTCTTTGGCACATTTGGCAGGCATTCAAATTTATAAATTGCAACCATAAGAATTCCTTGCAAACTTCTAAGCAAAATCTGAGGGACTTTTCCCAGCCAAGTTAGCAGAGAGCTCTGCAAGCTCAGGTGAGCGGGTGGAGCACACACGGAGGAACACCTGATTAGGTGTTGGGGGTTTGGAGTTACCTCCAAAAGCTAAAGAGGAGCAGTGATGTGAAAATCCAGCCCTCTAGCAGTCTATCCCTAGCAGTGCACCGAGACACGGAAATTTTCTCCAGCAACTGCTAGTTGTAATGGTCCTAATCTTCTGCTGGAACCACTTCTTGTTAAAAACAGGAGTATCCCTCTCTTTAACACAGATAGGGAAACCAGTGAGGGAAGGTGGGGTAAGCACCGGCTCAGCGAAAGAGCCATCACGGACCAAGGAGATCACAAGAGCCCAGAAATGCAGGTGATGCATGACAGAGCTAAGGGGAATGCGGCGCATCCCTACACTGTGCTTGCTCAAATCACTGCAGGGAAAAAAAAGCTGATGAGGAAGTTCATCAAATACAACACATCGGTTTACTCCTTCTCCAGAAGAAATACTCAGTGCCAGCAGTATTGTGGGCTAGTGAACTTCCTTCTCATAGAGGAGATAGAGCTGGTAAAATGTGTTCCCCTGATTACCTATGGGAAAGTATCATTCCCTAATGAAGACTAGTGCTGTTTACCCCTGGCCTGTGGTGCATAGTGGCAGGAGAACCCAGGATAAAACCACGTTATTTTCTTTTCGCTCAGTCTCTCCTGTGTACTTGCACCGACACACAGAGCATCAGCCTGCAAAGAGGCTCCCCCTGAGCACCACCACAAAAGCAGCAGATCCTGCTTCCAAAACCAACAGGCCTGGTTTTGATACAGAAGAACGGAAAATGGGGTTTGCATGAGGGCTGACGTGAGGACACTGAAAGCCGCATGGCGTTCAGCTGATGGCCTGCTCAGTGTCACCATGCCGTCTCTGCAGCACACAGCGACAAAAATTAGCGTTGCTTGTGAACAGCCAACAGTGTAACGCCACAATGACAAGCCACACATGCCCATTTGCTTTTAAAGAGAAATCTCAAAAACAGCGAATCGTGAAATACTGCTTGAAGTTTGCTATATGAGAGACTTACTTTTCCTTCTGCTTTTTTTTGGGGGGGGGGAGGTCCTGTGTATGTTTAGATAAAATGCAACAGTAAGAAATGTTTACAGAACGAGAATCCTGAATGAAGACCTCACATATCACGTTTCACCTAAGAAACTCTGTGGTTTATTCCTGACAAGACGGACCCAAATCCCAAATAATTGTGACTGATTCACATGCAAACTTTTCCTCATGCAGGGCAGTCCTGCTTTGACTTCACCTTTCCTTTCCCATCCTACGTCCTTTCCCATCCAGACTGCAACCAGTCTGACCAGCACCAGTCTGGGAAGGCTGTGCAGCTTCAGAAGGGATCTGGCAATACCTTCATCACTTGTCAACTTTTCCTCCCAACTCCTGTGAAAGGGGACATGAGAAAATTCTCAACTGCCACAATTTGCTATAATCAATTAAAATTTAATTTGCAGATAGTTCAAAGCCACCTGATTTAATTTTGAATGACACTAAAGCTCAGCAAATCTCTGCTTGGAAACTTTCAGTGCCTTCCCTATTCAGGCACTGTCGGGACGATATGAAATCCAGAAAGCATAGAAGTTGCAAAGGCAGCATGCTCAAATTAATCTTACCCTCCCTTACTAAGCTCCTCTGGAAAAAACACTAACTCGTTTCAGGTTTGAGTATTCTGAATCTAAAACAGCTCTTATCTTAACTTGCCTATGTGAGATTTACAAATGAGAAAAGAACAAATAAGGAGTAATTTAAATTTTAATTTAAAACCCCTCCATTTTCTTATCCCTTATCAAACTGCCAGCATTTTTCCTGCTAACAATGAGCCGAGTGTCATGGGCACAGCACAGCCCCCTACCACAAACCAAGTAATCTCTTTCATCTAAAACCCTGATCCCTTTAATAAACAAAATACGAAAAGGCAGTCAAAATTACGCTCTGGCTTTATGAAAGAAGCAGGGAAATCCTCAGAACACAATCCCCTACTTGTTATTTCCACAGCCCACGTGACCCAAAGTCATTCTGAAGGATAAAAAGACAGAGGCTGCCACCAGACCTCTGCCATGATTTTTCCACAGTTCCCAGCCTTAGCCCATCTGTTATGCAGCGGCCACATGAATGGCATGTGTCAAGAGAGTCATCACTGTGCAAACTGCCCAAAGAAATCAACCAGCCAACTTCCTTTTGCTTCCATGGCTTCAGCAATTGTTGCTGAGCCGGCCACCATATGGTGAATAATTAGTTTTTCGACCCCACTCTAGAAAAATGTTCGCTCCATTGCCAGGCGTTAGCAATATGTGTGTTAATGAACGGCAGATGATGAATGCCTATACATTAACAAAAGTTGAGATTTTCTGGCAGCAAGCTGCGCTCACCACAAGAATCGCGATGACTATTAAGGTGCTGAGCGATGGACAGCGGCAAGTCATGGCTGAAAAGTACGGTTCAGCCAAATTTCTCCATTTCTCAAAGACTAAAGCAACTTCGCAATAATCCATCCTGCTCCTCTCATCTTGCTGCTCTCTGTCTTCAAATGATGAATTCGACCCACGTAAAGGATTGGCAATGTAGAGCTCTCAAACAGACGTCTTCTGTTCTCGGGCAATCGAGGTGCATTATGTAAATAGCCAGGACGCAGGTTCCTCCACACTTCTCTTTGTCTGAGTGCTTGATGCATATGAATTTATACTGAATACCTGCAGTGTGCAAGCCCCTTGAAGAGTCAGTCCCAGACCTCTGAGCAAACACTCACCTCCAAGGACTGAGGCTGGTAAATATGTCTGATGGTTCCATCAAATGGACTTAAAAGCTCAGCTAAGACCTCTAAGCACATTTCACTCTCTGAAGTGATTTTTTTTCCCTAGCCCTCTAATTAAAAAGAGATCTTACCTACATTCCTCTATAAGATGAAATATCCCCATATTGTGCAGACATCCTGAACTGATGATCACATTCAGGAAAGCTGATCCTTCTGGCTATTGCCTGTCACTAATAAAGTCCCAAATGCACCCCAAAGCCATTTTAAAATAAAAGCAACTATTTACAAACAGACCTGTCAGTAATTAACTACTGCTGTTGGGAACAACTACCACTTGGTCATATACATTGTGTGTAGTACAGAAATGCACATTGTAATATGTATCACAATTATAACATATTAGGCAAAAGCTACGATTCAGAAGCTAGGGGATAGTACAGGCAGCCCAGACACCTCAGTTTCCTTCACGTAGATTCAGTGGTGGAAGGCACAGAGCAAACCCAGGTGCGCAGCCTGATCCCAGTTCCCAAACCTCGAGCAAGTTGTTCAACCTCTCTGCATCACATGGCCCAGCTGGACCATGGTACCGATGGTGCCCACCTCCCTCCCCAAAGCGTCTTCTTGGCCGTATGAGTAACCCAGAAGCAAGCAGAAGTCAACTGGACCACAAAGGCTAGCTGTGCACAGGTCTGAACTAATTTTCCAGATCTGACTAGCAGGCAGGTCTTGGAATCTGTATCTGCACTTGTTATTTTATCATGTGTTAAGCCTGTCCATTAGGCAGGCAGTTTTTCCCAAGGCTATCCTAAATTTTGGGCACAGCTAACATGCATGGGCCGTGCCAATGGTTTTGTGTTTTCTTACTTTTTTATGAACAGAAGGCGGTTGCAGATTTAGCTCCTTTTGGTGCAGTCCCAGGCACTGATTGTTCCATTTAATTTGTGTGAGAGTATCCAATGGAGAAATTATCATCTGACAGCTGAATGCTGCACTAAATCTTGATAACAGTTGTCAGCACAAGCAAGCGTTCATCCTGTTTAGTCCAAATAGTGCCTATGGAATTGCCTATGGAATAGTGGATTTCCTAATATTGCCTATGGAAAAGTGGATTTCATCTGCACCCGTTACTTTTCTGTTATTCTTTTTATTCTCTTTTCTTCACTACCTGCAAGAGTTTAAAGTTTGCAGGACAGCAGGACCTCAGAATTATAAAGGTGATTTAACTGATGTCGTAAGTTCCTTGGTAGCACCTCACTATAGCAAACACTCATATATTTTTGATATGGCCAGCTTCTTTCAGTGGACCTTTCTGAGTGGTTTGGACCTTCTGGAGACAGTATTTTAATTTTGATTAACAGGTAGCAATGACATACAAAAAACACAGAGAATTATCTCCACACAGCAAGAGGTGGAGTGCCATTTCTCAGGTATGAAGCTCTGGTCCAGTTTCCAGGCCAAGCTTGAGATCAAGGTTGGTAACTCCAAGATACAATTTTGTGACTCACAAACTTGCAGGCAAAGCTGGTTTAAGACATTCCTGTCCTCTCTGCTTATCTGTGCTACTGCCTTCAAACTGCTTCCACCACACTCTCAGCTGTGCATCATCAGGGAAATGTTCTGTGTTAAAAAAGTAACTTTAAAAAAACAAAATACCTTGGAACTCCACCCCAATCAGTAATTAGCTGGGGCACGGGCTGTATTATAGAAAGCACCAGCATTCAAAATAAAGGTGAGCTGTGCCAATAGGCATGCCTAATAACAACATATTTGGTCAAAGCATTGGGCAGTTATTCAATTCTTTACGTTAGTAAGATGTTTATGTACACAAAATACATTGAGAAAATACATCAACAGTTGTCTTTCAGTATTCCAAGGTCTGAGAACTTTTGTATTTTATTTAAATGAAATTCTGATTCTTTGTGATCAAGTCAATACTATTTGTACCCAAGCCACTACCTAATTCCCTGTACAATTACTTGCCTGGTAAACAAATATCCATGTTAAAACACAGATTATGATTAAAAGAAGGTGAATCTTCAAGAAGTTTATGATCCACCAGCTTTGATTGTGTTTGAGATAGTATTTCAAATCAAATTCTTCCCTTCTTCAGGCAAAAGCACGCTTCCCAGAGTTACAAGATTTTAAATAACACAAGGAAAGTTTTTAGCCTTTTTTAAATCGTTGAAGAAAAGAGATCCATCACCCTGTGGATGTCACGTCTGCTGGCCATGACTGGTCACAATGGATATTTCAGTGTCCCAAAAAAGCTGGTATGTTTATCTCTTCACTTTGTGACACAGCCAGTTTTCCAACACAAGTAAAACAGTAGACTATATTATCTGCCCACTGTCATAGAAATATTTCTAAAAATCTAACCACATAAAATCTAACCATCCAGCCAGGAGACCAGCTACAGCAGCTACAAAAGCTAACCATATTTTACTGAAAAATAAACCGTATTTTCCTGTATTACTGTCAAATTCTCAATCCATTCCTGAAGAATGAATATCAATGTAATTTTTTTATCACCCTGGAAAATCACAAGGCAGACCAGGTGCCTTCACCCTTCTGTGCAGAGTGGGCTCTCCATGGCTGACCAGATACTGTGTGAAATTACAGAGGCCCAGAGAAGGCCACAAAAAAGCTCTTAAATAGAAACTGAAATGATTGGCACAGTTTATCTGAGAGAGGAGATAACAGCAGATATGATATAAGTGCATACAACAATAGACAGCATAAAAATTGGGAGCTTTTATGAATGCAGGCTCAATAACTACAGGAACAAGGGGACAGTCACTTGCAAAGTGCCTCCAGTTACTATAGTGCAAATATAGTGACATTTTTCTAAATACCAGCCTTGGAAAACACTTTAGATGCTACAAACAGCCTGGGATCTTATCATCTTGCATGTCAACAGTAATAGGAAAGAGAAAAGTCAGTCATTTCAATGACAAGCAGTGTCTTGAGATGGCGGTTCTGGTAACACCTGTAGAACTCCATTGTGCTTTAGAGGATTTGTAGACATGAGGATATCGGGTAAAGACAACATGTTTGCACAAATGGAACCACACTCCAATTTTTTCCTGCAGGGTTTTTATTCCTATTCATGATAATCCATACAGGACAAACACATCTTGATTCTAAGAGGCCAAGAAACTATATGGCAGCAATATTTGGAAAATACAAATCTTATTTGCTAACTAATTAAATTCAAAATCAGTGTGACACCGTGAACATGGAACCTTTCATGTTATTTTATTTATTTTCACTGTTCAGGTAGAACTAGAATTTCACTAAAGGGTGCCTGGGAAATCTATGAATGTGATCCTTGTGAAAAGAATAGAAGAAGGAAGAATTAAGTACCTTTATTATCTTTACAGAAAAAAAAAATCTGACTTTTAAAAAGAATAGCATATCCCCAGAATAAAACAAGAAACAGCTGGAGTGTTTATAGTGATGTAAAAGTTAAAAATATTCTCAGAATAATTGTATGAACCACAAAAACACAAAATCATTGTGCAATCTAAAAAGTTTAACTGATTTCTAAAAATCAGAGAGATGGAATTAAGATATATTTAAAACCTGCATTGAAAAATCTGTGGAATATCTTTTTCAGCTAGGCTGTGAAAAAAAGTCCTTCAATTTCAAGAAGAATATCCTTAAAAGTCATTATGTAGCTGAATGATCTTAAAAGGCCACATAGAGCCAGCCAGGGAAAATTCCTGACATGCATTTTAATGGCACTGGTGCAGTGGCATTTATAGTAATGTTCAAGATAAGCAGCAAGAATGTATACCATTATTTTAATTATTTTTGGTTTATTTATCTGTCTTTAGGACTATTGTAGTAGTTAAAGAATGCATCTGTCTAAAAGATACAAATTTTCCTAAGTATTTGTCTTTAAAATACTGAAATATTTGCCTAAATAAAGGCCTTTGAAGCAAAAGGGCTAATAACTTTGCCCAGATGAATCCAAATTTTGCCAAAGAGGGCTATTCTGGCGACCTGCCAGGAGCTTTAAGGCTGAAGCTAATTTGCATGAAATGGAGGAAATTGCAGCTGCCCTCAGAATTAATATGGAGACACAGACAGCCCCAATTGAGACAGAGCATTGCACAACGGGATTTGTGAATACAAACATGCCACACTTCCTTATTTAAGATGAAAGTAGCTATAGGCAACAAAGTCTCCATGAAAGCCACTTAGATACCTTTACCCCCACCTTTCAGGTCCAATGACCTCATTTCAAATCCAGGTGGGGGCTGTCACTAGACCACAAATGGAAATGAAAGTTGATTCCAGAAGACAACCACTTTCAGAAAAAGCGCTTGAGCATAGGATTAAATCCCATTCAAATACTCTCCTGGAAAAGAATACATCTCAACACGTCCTTAAAAGCACTTAAAAATTCCTTAATCGGGGCCTCAAAAAACTCCTCCTAGTCATTCCTTGTTGTCACCATCAACACGTGGTGATATGGCTCAGGACCACATGAATCATTGAAGCTGGATACAGGATGCTTGCACGTCTGCTCTGAACAACTCTTGAAAAATTGCATCAGATTATTTTCATCTTACTGACAGTTTTTCATGCTCTTCATATAAAATAACTTCTTAATGTTATTTTCAAGCATTCTACAAGATGTCTAACTGCTGTGTTTGCTTAATTTCTCAATTTAATAACTTAAGTACTATTGTTATGACTTGCAACGGAGGAAAGACATACTGCATTAGGTTTTCATCATACTCCTCATCCTACACAATGTTGGGTTGACTCTCAGAAATACAAAAACCTTCTGACCAATGTGCCCAGACAAGTACCTCACAAGAAGTTAAATGCACAAAGACAGTCTCAAATGCTGAGCAGAAGGACACTGGCTGCAATTCTCGTAACCAGAACTGGCATTATCAGCCAGTTCTATTTATTGTCAGTTTGATCTTGCTACCTCCCTTCAAGAGGAAGGGTTGGTTCCTTACTCCTGTGACACACGTTGTCTCAGAACAAAGTCCCAGCAAAATCGTGCTCTTCTGTTTCTTTCCTGGCTCTAGCAATTAGCTTCTCCAGTACTCACTATTGCACTGAATACAATCACTGCTCCAGTAAGAGAGGCCATTTATAATACGGTCAATTGTTCACTTTTTGGCATGTATTACGGAGGGTGTGAGGCCTCTCCTCTACTAAAAGAACACTCACCTTACCTGTGACTTAGATTAAGGCTCTTCACTCCCCTCTCCCTTCTTCTCTTTTTTCCCTATCCCAATCTGCAATAGCTTTAATCCAGCCCTAACCAGATACCCAAATTGTGCTTTACATTGCAAGAGTCATTGCTACCTTTCTCTAATTTCGGGCAGCCATGTAGGGTCACTGGGCAGAGACAGGTACTCCTGCTTTCAAGGTAGATCTCTAAAGCAGAGAGCAGGGATCACCTGAGAAGGTTCTTATCTTCGTCTCCTGTCTATAAAAAGATAGCTAAAGTCCGGTGAGAAAAAATAACAGATCAATCTAGAGAAATTAATGGAACAAGACAGAGCAACTACTGATTTCTGCTATCCTATTTTCTCGTGGAACTCCTCTTTCTCCCCAAGTCCACATACTTTTCTGATAAACCTGCACCCTTAGGAGATGAAGTGAGGAGGGCTACCATGTTTGTGTGCTCTACAGAGAATACAGGACTCCCACGCTCCCAGACAAAGAGGATATGTCTGGGGAAGGGACATACGGTAGCACTTCTAGGAATAGGCACATACCAACGCAGGTGTCCTGCAGCTGTTGGATGTATCTCTACAGACATGCAGCTTCTTGGTTTTTTCTCCCCTTGCTGGACTCGTGTTTCTGCTGTCTCTTTTGCCAAGTGGAGCTGCGTGGCAGGACTGCTGCAGCGTACACAGGGGCTTTCCCCCTGCTGACCCGCCAAGTGCCTTGTGCTCTGGTGCAGCTCCCTCTCTGCCACGAAACGCTGCACAAATCCTCCATAGTCCCTCACTCTAAGCAGATTTTTCTCTATACTTTCCTTACTTACCTCTCCTGTCACTTTGGCCCTCTTCATTCTACCATGAGGGTCTCCTTAGGGGGATTTTACTGAAGCCTTTCTTTCATAACCAGGACACTTGGGATCTCTCCAGACCCACCACATGGTCAGTGGTCTACCTGTCACCCTATTCTCTCCTTCCTGATTGTAGGATAGAGATTTGTGCTTCACCCCAGATCTTACCTGATTAGCTGAAGACATGGGACCCAGCAGTCCTTCCAAAACCTGCTGCTGGCAGGCCCAAAATCACCACGTATCAGAGCTTTGGTTGAATGATGGGAACAGCCTTGTAAGGTACATCTGCTCCTCTTCTCCTCCCATCTCAGCTCTTCCTCCTGAGCCTAGCTGGTATGCAGTCTTTAAACCACAATTTTATCCATCCCATATACTAGAAATCATGTGTTATGCCCCCAGGATTTATGACGAAGGCTAAAAGCAACTGACATTAAACAAATAGTCCTAATAATAAAATGTTGGGGGCTGGTTTCCTTTTTGAGCTTTCAATTTGCATTTGGACTGCATATACAAGTTTAGTTCCGCTAGGAAATTATTTCCTAGCCGTTTTCTAAAGGTTAATTCTTTTTAAAACCTGCATTTGTAAAAGGAAAGCTATGTTTCTCCTATCACTTGCTTCCAAATATATATCAGGAATTTGTCCATAGTTCTTTTAAACGCAGTGAAAAGCACATATTATTTTATCCTTTCATTTACAAGCAATCAGGATAGCCAAAGCAAACCTTGATTCTAATAATTACCTACAAAATCTGCAGACTGTACAGCATATATACACCAAAAATGCACAAATAGCCCTCAGGTTAACTGCCCTGGACCAGCAGACAAAAGCCCTGCAGTACACAAAAACCCCAAATCTAAAATTCAGAAGACAATACAACTGAAACCAAGGACATAATTTGGAATTCTGTGGAACCAGCTTAAACTGACTGTCCTTTCAATTTTGGGCGATGAGACTGACCTAATGCTGGCTTATGTTGTTCCTTCTGTGCTTGAGCACATTAACATTTAACTTCAGGCAACAAGAACAGAGAAAAACACTGCAAGAATGCAGTGGGGCAATGATTTTGCTATTGTCCCTTTCAGCTACAGTGATGCGTCAAATTAGTATTAAAAAATTGAAAAAAATTTATCTCACCACTCCCCTGCCAGCCCACCTAGAAACGTCTTTGATATGTTAGAATAAAACCTTTATGGCTTCTTTATATGAACTAACTTACTAACTGGTAAACACTCAGCAGTTGTGAAACATGTCTCTAGTCAGATGCTGAAATGTGGATTTAGAACCTAACCCAAGGCAGCCAGTTAAGAAAATAACTTTATTTAGACCCCAGATCTTAAAAGAAGCCCTAGTTCTCCAAAACATTAATCCTTGGGTTTATGAGGCTTTGCGTGATGAGAGGCAGAATGCCTACTCCATTACTGGTGGGAAATGTGACGACAGCATCGGGAGAAACACTTCTACACATATCTGTACAGGATCACAGGAGGTCAGATGTCATTCATTCCATCCCCTGCTCCAAGGCAGGATCAGCTTTACCTATCCTAGTCCTGACAGATTTCTGTCAAAGCTATTCTGAGAAATGATGAGCACTCAAAGTATATAACCTTGCCATTAAAAAGAAAAAAAATGTCCAAACTAAATTCTGAGGCTGTAGTTTAAAAGTACTATGTCTTGCCCTATCAGTCATGGATAGGGAGAAAAAAATTACTCCCTTCTTCTTTGCAACAGCCTTTCATATTCTTGAAGACTCTTCTCTGATTTGCCAAGACTCTTATCATCCCTTCTGCTCCAAAGTGGGCACTACACCTTTCCTGCGGGCTGCTACCCAAGTCGACAAAACACTCCAGCAATCAGGGCTGAGCAGAACAAACAGGCTCTGCCCTGTGTCTGCCGGGGTACGCCACATTTCTTAAGTCATCATCGCAGCCACTGCAAATTGTAGCTGTTCACCTGGCTGAATAGCTATGTAGTCAGTTTTGCACCCCATCTATTCTAGACTAACCTAGAGTATAATTCTCTAGTTGCTTAGGAGAGCGTCATGTCAGGTGCTGTCTAAAGCCTTAGTAAGCTCAAAACATATGAAATCTAACACTTCTCATCTAGCAATAGAAAGGAATATATACGTTTGGTTACTCATGTAAACACATGGGGGAAGGAAGCGTTTTCTTTCGTCTTGGTGGATGAGAAACACCTTTGGACAAGAAAACATTACAGGAAAATGGATAGGTGTTTGCAGTGCCTAGCAGTCATTGCTCCCACTTTAGGCAAAAATAACCCTACAGTTGGTGCTCGGACATCAGACTGTTATTCAGACATCATCTGTGATTCCCTTGCAACATATCACATATGTTAGTAGCCTTACCATATTATCAGGGACGTTGCTTCTCCTTCCACCACAGGCCTTTGGTCAGCAGCTAAGATATTAAAGGAAGATGTAAAAAGCTTTATAGCGGATACTTATATGACACCAGTCTGTAGGGAACTATGTTTCTATATTCATCATTAATGAATGGCACTTACCACAGAGTGAAAGAGCTTATAACCCATATGTTTAAAATTCTGTTTATTGAGCAATTCTTCCCATGTAGTTACTCCTTTTGCTTTCAGAATTTCTATGGAAAATTATGCTGCACAACCCTGGCATCACTTATCACCAATAGATAATAATTCCAAACAACATTTTAACAATATTGGCTAAAAAATATGATAGCAGCAGAAGGTGCTCAGCACAATAAAACTGCAGAACAAAGTGCTACAATTTCTGTAATACATGGTAGAAAAACGAATAATATGTAGTAAGAATCAATTGTACAATGTGATTCATAGGAGAATTTCTAAAACTCAAATAATAAAGTAGGCTATAAAAAAGAGAATCCTAGGCAAAGCAGATATGCTATGAAAGTAAAGGAGGAGCTCACTGCAGGATATCCTGGTGCTTGAAATTGGCCTTATCAGCCTAAAAGACATTCATTTTCAGAGCAGCATTTGAAAAGAAAAAGAAAAGTCAGGTCACTGGTGGTGTAATGCTACAGTCAATCAAGTATCAGTCTCTGGCAGAGAAGAGGTAAGTTCGTCTTAGCAGAAGTAAATGGAGGCACAGAGAGAAAAGGAGTGTGAAGAGCTGTACCCCATGAAGGTCAGGGGACGCTGGATGACTGAAATCAGTGGGGATGGACCCCGGAGCATTGTGTAAGGGGTGGGTGCAATATGACAGTCACCCAGCACTGTAGCAATGCGTGCCTAGATGGGATGCTGCAGCAGCGTGCCAGGACAAAGGCGTGGGTAGGAAGGTAAAAGAATTTAGGAAGCCTGAGAAACAATGAGGAATATAACAAGAAAGATGTTTCCCTGGTCATGTGAGAAAATGCCCATCTCCATAAGGATATAGAAACCCACTGTTTGAGAAAGTTACTATGCTGGACTGATTTGTTATGGCACCTACATCTTTTATAGCAGATCTTCATCCACAGAGTAGATAACATAGTGTCCAGAAGGCCTAGGATAGAGGATATCCGTTCATATACAGGTGAGGTTCCCCATGGCACTGTAATTTGGAAGGTTCACTGTAACCCAGGTGTCCTGACAGATGTAACTGCTGTGAGACTGAACTAACAGATAAACGCCAGAATCTCTAATTACAGTGGACAAATAATAAACAGAGGAGCACATATAGGGTTTCCTTGTATGTATATAAAGCCTGGGTAGGCAAAGTCATGAGCAGAATATTTTAGAAAGCCTTCAAGTTATTTTTGGTTAGGACTTTTTTTATTAGTGTATACTCAATGCTATGAGCGATAAAAATAAACATCAGCACATCAAAAAAACTTCAAGTACATTCTACTCATGAAAAAGAAGTGATTTTGAATCTTTGAAATTAACTCCATTAGGGTCATCCAGTGACCCCAATGCGTCCTGTTTGCAAAGTTTAAAGCTCCAATTTTAGCTCTGCTAAACCCTGATATTTCAGTCCTTTAACCTATCTATAACGTAAGATTGATTACTACACGTCCTATGTCCTGCACCAATGAAAAGAAGTGGAGGCCTAAAGCAGAGGAATGGGTCAGCCTTACATTTACAAGGCAAAAAAGGATGCTTTTTTGGAAAGCAGATGTTGTAAAAAATACAGAGAGGTGGAATCAGTGAACAGAGAGGGAGTTGAACAGTCAGGTCCCGGACACTGGCAGCTTATCACATGGCTTCACAAAGGCTAACATTAGCATATATTTTCATGTGTGAGTATATATTAATGAAAAGTGCTAGTCTGTACGTCCTGAGTCACTCCTGCGTATGGAAGTTGTTAGTTAAGGGTTTCTCTGAAGCTGGCCCCTGCCCACCAGCTCCACTCGCCAGTGAGTGACCGAAATGATACACAAAAGTGTTTGCTCCACAAAAGCAGCTAGATGAGAGTGTTCCATACACGCTGCCTGCCGCACTCGTTGCAGAACTAAATAGAAACACAGCAAAAGAAAAAAGCACGGGTTTTAAACTCGGTGTACGTCAGGCACATAGGAACACGAGCAGAGGGCTTAGTATACACAGACAAATCTGCAGTGCATGATCCATGGGGAAAAATGCAAGAAGCATACCTTATCGAGGGAGAGGTTTATAGAATTCCCAGTGCTATGGTACTCTTATAAACGCTCCGTCTTTTGTTCCTGCAGGGCTCCAAAGAATAATAAAAGAAAATACAAAGCGGAGGAAGCACCACTGAGCGAGTGCAACAGTGTTTTATTAATCCATGTGATTAATCCAGCATGCTGAGGAAGATTCTTTACAGAATCAAAACGTTCGTGTTTTTGATCCACATGGATTAAGGGAACACTGTGGCATTCGCTCAGTGGTGCCGCCTCTGCTTTGTGTTTTGGTTTTATTCTTTGGAGTCCAGCAGCAACAAAAGAGGGAGCATTTATATGAGTACAGCAGCATGGGGACTTGGATAACCTCCCCTCCCTTCCTGAAGGATGCTGCGTGAATGTTTCTGAGGGCTACGTCTCTTGTTTGTGTCTACAGCCTGCCCTCCAGAAACCAAACCTCTACCAAATAATAGAGGGCTGTTTCTGCCAAATCCTGAATGACAGTCGTGCTGCTGAGTGGGCTTCTATAAATCAGACACATACCTGTCTGAAGGAACCAGACAATAATTTGAAACACTGGCTGTCTTCAAAATTTATGTTGGAGGGGAGGAAAAAAACCACAACGTAATTCAACAGATTTCTTTTTGGCAAAGCAAAGGACTCAGACATCATACATGGGACCGGACAAAATACTTAAGTATATGCTTAGAGTTAAAGCCAAACCCAGACTTAACTGCTTTGCATTTAACTTTTTACGTGCTCGAATGCTTTGCTGTACAGAGCCTGAATTTTCACTTGTTTGAACTGAGAGTGACTGCAACAGCAAGTCTCCCTGTAACTAAACTGGATTTAAAAGCCAGAGGACAACCTTTCAGCCTGACAAAAAATTCAGGATCTGATTTCCAGTGAGGCATCCCACTCAGATGCAGAGGACCACTTATTTGCTAAGCTTCTAAGCAGAAGCATGCAAGAGTTTATAAATTCTATCATCCAGTACTGTGACAGATGATTTCCTATGCCAGTGTCTAAATTTTGCCTTGCCATGCTCAAAAGCCATCAGCAGTGTCTACCTCTATTTCTGAATTTTACCTACCGTATACCCTTTTCTTTCTCTTGTGATTTGCTTCTTTCCCACCTCCTGGGTCTAGCTTGTCCCTACTACTCCCTAATCTTGCTGCTTTTAATCAAGGTGAACTTTTTCTTGGGAAATTTGCCAACTTTCATCCTTCCTATGCTTGGAACAAGAAAAGAAACGCATGCTATCAAATACAAAGGCTAACTTCACTAGCCCAAACCAAGAGGAGCGATTCTGCTAATTCAGCTCTAAATGATAATGCATAAATGTCAGGCACACGTGACCATAAGAAATGCTGTGCCTTTGGGTGATTTGTGGTGAAAGGGAGGAAGGCAGCTCAGACAGGGAGTGACCAGGTCTCAGCTGGTGGAGAGGAGCAGCAGCTGATCTGAAGTTCTGTGACCTCCTACCTTGCCGCTGTGGTTGTGCAGCATCTTCAGCCTCCTCTGAGCTTCACAGCTGTAATAAGAGACTACCCGAACACGTCCCCAGTCCCGGGGCTGCCAGCCCCACACCACCGCAGCTCTGCCTGGGCAAACAGCCCCGGGGAGGGAGGCTCGGAGGGATGCCATGGCACAGCACAGGCAGCAGGAAAGGAGGGAGCTCTCAGGGTCTGTGGACTTTTCCAAGAGTTTAGCTGCCCAATCACTCTCTAAGCACAGGCTTTTTTTTTTTCCTTTTTTTCTTTTTTTTTTTTTTTTTAATTATACACTTGGCAAATTTCAGGGCTCTGGCAAAAGGCAAATCCTGGATAGAGGCATAAATCCTGCTTGAGATCTAGCCCCTGCTCCCAGGGAGCACCGCTGCTTCTCAAGGAAACAGTCTAAATCTTTCCACATTAGCAAAGTAAAGTTGTTTTCCTTGACACTGTTCGCAGAAGCAGCATGACTGTTGCAGCTGAAACTGTTAAGAAGAAAAGACTCTGCCTGAGGCTGACGGTGAATATGGAAAAATTAAACCTGAATAGTCAAAATTTGGTGATGTGTCCTTGTTGCCTTCAATCACTGATAATAGCATGCAACTTTAGGAGTAGGATGTCCATACTTTATAATAATGAATAAAGATTAAAAATTGCAGCAGCAATATCCAACAATCACCATATCAATAAAATATTTTCCCTCTTATTCTAGGAACTGCAACTTATTTACACAGTAATATAGGGTGAAGTTAGTTCATGTAAAAAATTGAAAAACACTCAGAATGCTCCAACTTGTCTATTTTTCCAGTATTCTTTTTGATGCCCACAAATCAACTATTTTTCATATCTGTTTATAAGTCTTCTCTTTATGTCAGACATTCAACTTGCAATCTATACACAGATGCAGTCTGAGAACACTTAAATACATTATGAATTAATGCCAAACAATCTTGCAACCTAACACAAAGAACATATTTTGATTTTGCCCCATATATTGCTGGAAATTATACGCCCAGGTCACATTTGCTCTGTCACTTTCAAAAAACATTTCAGAAAATTCTCACATCTCTAAGTCTAGAAGACATAAAAATCCAGAGAAATTCCACCCCTATTCTCAGCATATCTTTCCAAACACCTATTGCTAAGTATTTGAGGCAGTTCCTAAATTTGAGCTTCTTATCAAGACTCCCTGTGATGAATCTCTGCCCTCCCTTAGCAATAATTTGAGATAAACTGTAGCTCTTAGTCTATTGGGAGAAATTTCCAAAGCACTTGGCATTTGGCCTCACACCAATTCTCCTTTGAAGCTGGAGACTATACAGAAAATGTCTTGCTCCCCACTGAGCAAACATTTGACCCTAGACTACTGGGAAGGAACAAACTGGACCTTCTGCTTTTCAGGGCAAGCTAAAAGGTTACACAGTCCCTCCTGCTGAGTCCTAACAACTCAAGGCAATATTCCTAAGTAGGTTCTGCATGCCGAGGTGTCGTCATGGCTCTTTCCAAGACATAGAATATGGTATTCATGGAAATCAGTATGACATGTTTCTGGTGCACTTCCAGCCCATCTTGAAAAAAGTGGAATTTTGTGTCAGAGTCATACAGAACCACAGAAAAGAGAAACCACATTGAAAGACTTCTCACCTACGGACTGCAACATGGCAGGAGAGAAAGGCCAAAATTCCTACCTGCAAAAATTATCATGAAGATGACTATCTTGAAGAGATCAATAAATGCACAGTTTCATCCAAAAGTGGGAAAGTGGATGTAGAAAAGTATAAGGTGCTGAGGATGACGTCGCTGTTGGGACAGTTAGCCTGGGGGAAATACAGCAGCCTCCTCACTCTTGAGAACTCTTTAAACGGAGACTGGACTGCTCTGCTCCAATGCTACTGCCATCCACCAGGTGACCTGTTCTGGACTATTAGGACAATTAAGCCAGACAACTGAAATAGTTCTTCTTAGCATGAAAAAATGTACTGGTATGTTCAGGCAAATTACAACCATCATTGTTGAAAAAGACAAGGGCAGCAAGAAAGTAATGCAATAAGCAACACATGATGCCTTTACGCTGCCAATAATAAGCAAGAAAGAGGAATGCATTGCCATATGATATTTGTTACCCATTTACAATTGTTCAAAATTAAAAATTTAACATTAAAAAGGCATGTGGTCTGATTCCCCTGCATGTCTATGTCACAAGATGATGCTACCACATGCAATGCAAGAATAATTGTATTGTACAAGTGTAGTTATAGCAAATAACTCCTCTCCACTTTGAGTCCTATTAGACACTAAATACTGAATGTTTTTGCATATAATATGTGTTTGTGCACCCACACTACCAGCACACATCTGAACTTCTCTTTGATATTCTATTTTCTTCTTAGAAACAGTCAAACAGCAAAGTTCCACAGTTACAACACTGACAACTCCAACATCCTATGCCTCCCTTGATTGAAAACACAAATTTATTACCTGGATTTTCACACATATTCTTCTGAGAAGTGGAACCCCCCCTAGGTTTGACTCCCCTGTTTAGCTGGAAGGCCCTGGAGCTTGGTGCCGAGCCCAGGACCACACAGCATCCTTAAAGGTGCCGCAAGCCTGGGTCCAGGCAGTGAAGGCTCCTCCTCTGTGGGCACTGTGTAAAGTGAAACACGAGTGAGATTCATCATATCTCTGTGCATGTTGCATGAGACACCGTAGCACTGAAGCAGAGGTGTAGGAAGTATTTTCCAGCATAACCTGTCTTTTTTAAATTCCAAGCATATGAAGATGAAGAGTTTATAAAGAGAAGGAATATATATATATATATATTGCTTTGATACAGTTTGAAAATTAGACAGGTTTCTCCATTCATCTTCACTTGTTTTCTCACATTCATTTTCAAACAAGTAACTTCATTTTCATTTTTTAAGGTGGGCTTTTTAAAGTTAAGCAGCAGAAGCTGGGCAAGATAAGGCCTGCAGACTCCCAGGAGCTACACAGAGACCGATTAAATATCACAGTGTGATGACTGCTGGAGAATCTGTTTTGGTTTATGCAGAACTAATGTTTATCAGATGCACAGTAACTGTGCATTTAACTTGGCATGTCAGCCCTCCTCTGTCTGCCACAGCTCTCACTGAGTCCTTCCCCAGCAGCTTCGGGATGCGGGTGGGCATTTGTGACCTCGGCCAGTCCCCCTTGCATGCCAGCCTGGCCCTCCACCTCCCCTCGCATCCCTCTGTGCTGCTCAACCCACTGGCTGTCAACAGACTGACATAAATTTCTTGCCTATATTACACACAGCAGCTCTAAAGTATTCACCCTGGACACTTAACCCCAGTCTCCTGGATAAGCCAGTGAACCCTGTGAAAAGCCAAGGGAGCAGGTTTTGGCAGCAGCAGGGGGTGAGGCTCACAGGGAGGTGGTAGGAGGAAGGAGCTCACTGGAAGACATCCCTCCATCAGCCCCCAAAGCCAAGCCCTGGTCTTTGAGCCAGGCTCAGGACTTGGGGTAACGTAGCTCCCAAGCTCCTGGAAGACTGAACACGCTCCTTTAGCACCCATCTCTGCAGGCTCTCATTCTCTGGATAACATATGCAAAAACATTTCCAGCCTTTAGTTGCATACAGACTCCTTGTTCCCCTCTGGATTCCCAAATCCTGCAATCCTGGCAAAGACGAGAAAAGTGAGTGCAGTGAAAGGCAGCAAGAGGGTTGAATTAGGAACTCTTACTACTCTCCGCCACTCCATTTTTTCATAAAACTATAAGCAGCAGTCATTGTTTCTGACACATTTGAGAGCCATCCACAGGATCAAGAGTTTTACAAAGTAGAGGTCTATGCTGCTGCATAACTGAAACCCATAAACAGAAGTTAAAGTGTGGCATCATAAACAGCAGCTGCCTAATAAACCATGGGAGAAGAGAGAGAAGAGCAAAGCTGAACAGTGAAATGAACAATAATTTCCATTCCATGAGTAAGTACCTTTCTGTTTCACTAAACTGGCCCACAAACTTCATAGCTTCCCTATAAGCATCTCTAGCATCTGTTTTCCTTGTTTATACTCCCCCACTATGAATTAAAAAATTACGGATGAAAGGCTCAGTGCAAGAAAAGGTAGCATGAGAATTTATCACAATGGATTAAACTCTCTTTTCATAATGTAGAGTGAAAAGGGGGGGGGGGGGGGGGAATCAATGCAAAACAGAGATCTGAGTCTTTCCAGTAAAATGTAATCTCGAAAAGTAAACCATTATTACTGGGAAACTGTTTCTGAGATTTCTTAATTGTATTATTCATTACAAATGTTTCCTTGAGGGCAAAAGTTTATTTCCCCAAGTAGTGCATAGACCTGTATTTCAGCACTTCTCCGTACCGCAGGTTTGATGCATCCTCGGCTGGCCCTTGCTGCAATCCCTGCCAGGAGAACTGCGCTCTTGCAAACCATGACAAAGCAGCGGGCTGGGGGTCTCCGCTGGCGGCTGGGGACTCACCTTCCCTGCTAGTGAATAAGTACCATTTTTACCATTGTTATTAAGCATATTTATTATGTCGCAACTAATACTTTTAAAGACTGTGAGCACCTCTCAGACCTAACCATTCAGCTGGTTTTGGTTTGATTTTTTTTGCATAATAAATGAACAAACCAGGACTATAGGACATGGAGGGTTAAGTGTGACTCATTGTAGAGAATGTGCCCTTTTCAATAATACCCCTCTTTTGATTAACTAAAAGCAAGGCCTTATATATTATACACAATCCTCTTTTTAAACAAGGCAAACTCCCACACCACAAAGATACTAGAACAGTAAATATTGATTTTCTTGGCTGATGGTACACCTCATGCCACACAGCCCACTCAAGCATCTGCTTGTTACCACAAGCTATTCCCTTTGTCAAGGAAGAAAGAAAAGTGGCATTATGTGCTATCGGTTGTGGATTGCAAATATTTAAAAGAAATAAATTTCTCAGAATGAAAGGTACCTTCTTTTGATTAAAAAAAAAACCAACATAACTATTTACTTTAGGCCTATACCCACTCCTAGCACCTGTACTTTTCAATTGTTGGCTTGCCAAGAACACTGCGGTTTTCTTCCTGGCTTTTCTCTTAAATAACTATTTATTATGCACAAAATATCTATTTAAGATGTACAGTATTTTACTAGAAAAAGAAGATAGCTTGAAAACACTTCAGAAAACTCCAGCTATTGATACAAAGTTTGCATGTATGCTGGTACACTAACAAGTGCTACATATATATAAATGCTACGAAACAAAAAGCATGCACTGAAGAAATTATTTATGTACTCTTACTCTTCTGGTTTTGTGGTAGATTTAAAGTTACATTTTACCATAACAGTAACTACGGAAGCAGATTTGCAAGTATATCAGAGTGGAGTAAGAGAGATCAGGTATGATAAAATAGCCTTTCTGGTGTTTTATAGAGAATAAAAGTTACTGCTGCAAATTAAAAGATTGTATTTAGTGGTGAAAAAGGGGCTTCCAATCCTCCAAAAAAATAAAAAGAACCAAATGCAATGATTTCCCTAGCTATATATATAAAAATAAAAAAGTTTTTACTGTGTCAAGTGTTCAGAAACAAGGAGCCAGTAAATACAAAGGATTAAGAAAAAAGACAAATCAAAATCTCAAATGTATGGAAAGACAGAAACAGGCATTCACCACATGCATCTAAAAAAAAAGTCTTACACACAAAGAGCAAGGCTAGAGAACAATGTGTCATTGCTTGCCCTAAACTATGGTATAGGGCTTCCTATGGGTCGTCTTTTCTGCTTTATTAATTGGATAAAAGAATCATAATTCAATTACTTAATGATTTATTACAAAATACTTTGCCCACACAAGATTTTTCAGCATGTAAACACCATACTATTAGGCTATCTACTATTACAGGCCTAGCATTTCAGATTTCATTAGTAAATAAAGCCAGGTTTATTTGTAATAAAGTTAAGCCCTTCCAACCACTGACCATGAAAACCAGATTTTGAAATAATTCAGATTTGTGTTTCTGTTCTTTCTAATTAAGGGTAATATCGGGAAGGACAGACAGTGGGTAGCATTGTTCAAGCACCATGGATTTAAGCAAGAAAATCTGATTATCAGCTCATGTCAGAAGCCAAGCGATAATGCAGCTTAGCATTCGTTTGGGCTTTTTCTTTAGCCAAAAGATAATTACTGTTTGTTAAGTCTTACGTAAGTGTATCTAATATCTATGGTCCTAAAAATTATGAATAGTAAAAGCACACAACAGGCAAAGAAGAGTTATTGTATTTATTATTTACTTGGGCTGTTCCATCATGATAATTTCATTAGCCAGGAAAGTTAAACTTAATGTCAAACTATAATTTCTTAAAGGCCAAAAAGTTAAACATCAACTCTCATGCAACTGACACCAGAAGCTACATTTTTTTATGAAGACACAAAAGCCACATTAAAATGACATCGAGCCCATCGCTGCAGGATCTGCTCTTTGGGTTGAGTGTCTGCAGGGTGCCCAAAGCCCTCTGCTCCCGCTGAAGTCAGTCCGGTTAACTTTTAAGTGTTGGGGCCCTCTGACAAAATGGTAATATTTCATCACAAAAGCTGGTGCTTTTCTGGATATCGCATCACTGACATGATGTGTCAAATGAGCTCTGCGCCCTGATAACTTCTCATTGTACAACATAGCAGATGTCATCTGAAGGAAGGAGCTGAACTCACACTCACCGTCCTCAACAGGCTGGAAGATACCGGGGGGGAGGAAAAGCCCCTTGGCCAGGAGGGGCAGGCAGCGCGGTGGGCAGAGGCAGTGCCGGCACTGCAGGCAGCAGGGCACCCCAGGGAGTGAGCTGGAAACCACGCTGCCGCTGCTGGGACCCCACAACGTGCATGTAGCAGGGGTCTGTCCATCACAGAAACCTCAGGAAATTAAGCAGCAGGGTGCATATTTAGCTGCTTAAATAAGGAGGCTCAACTTCCTAAACTCCCTATAATATAAACCAAGAGACAGAGGCATCTCTGGCAGAGGATTCAGAGCAGGGACCTGACTTGCACGCTCAAAATTGCAGCAGCCGCTCCCCCCAAAAGCCCCTCTGCTGAGCACCTCCTGGGCACGAGCCCCAGCAGCTTCAGCTCTGCGCCCAAGCAGCAGCAAGGCCCTACCTACCCCACTGGGAAATAACAGGCCAGCTACCAACACTGAGGTCTGTAGGAATATGCTCTTTAAGTCTTCAAATTTCCATGAAAACTAGAATGCAATTCGGCAAAATGTTAGCACAGATCTGCCAAGCCCCGTGCCCCAGCCACCTGGCGAGCCAGGGGGTAGGTCCCTTGGACAAAGTCAGTGCCGACCACCTGTATTTATCCCCAAACCCTCTCCTTAACTCAAATACAGCCTTTAAAGGAGTTGGCATTTACACAGCCACCTCCGCATGCAAATTCTGTATAATGCTTTATGGTAGCTGCAAGGCTTGGTTGGGTGTGACGTATGCTAGAGATGAAAAGCCAGCCAACCGCATGTGCGGAGAAAAGAAGTTCCCTGGTAAAAACATTTGACACCCATGTCAAGAAGGAAAAGTCCTTAGCAGCTAGAGAACATTTATAAAACATAGATAGCCTACACTGTTATATTTACTTCCTCTTACTTCTCACAAGGGCAGACCAGGGGGAGACCCTATCTCAAAGCCTCATGGCCTCATCTTTAGGGGATTTGCACTGAACTCATCAAAAGTGGAAGGGACTGATTGCTGAGCAGAATAACACCTTGCTCAGGTTGTCTCTCATGCTAAATGGTAGAAGAGATGCATCTCCAAGACAAACAGTAAGAGCTGACACAGGGCCTCTGAACTGTCTCTGCCCAGGCCCTGATTCAGTATATACAGTCACACCTGCTCAAAGTTGCCATTCGGTTCACCGTAACCATTACCCTTGAAATAATAAATAAATTTGCCTAATGAAAGCAAAACACAAGCAAGATGGAAGATTTCTATACCTGTCAAGCATGCTGAGAACTAATTTGAAGAGGGTGATCAATGAGAAATGAAAGAAAAAAGTCAGCTTATTTGGCCCTGCAGGTGCAATAATTCTAGCCTCCCTGTTAATGACATGTAACAGCAATTAGGAGACAAAGTAAACAGAGGAAAAGAAATACTAAAGTTGCCCATAAAGTAACTCACTTTAACAAGAAATCATTTTCATGAATAATAGAATATCATGCAGGGAAAACAAAATTCTCAGGCAAAGAGAAACACAGGTATAATCATGAAACACCATCTCATGTTTATTTTTTATGTGTGCATTTTATGGCTGACAGGGATCATTAGGATCACTTACAATGACTTTCACCATAAGGCAGGGCATAGATTTGGCACCTTTAAAGCAAGTCACGATGGCAATAGCACAACTGCTAATGCAGAAATCCTTTTGCCTCTCAGAAGAGCAATCATTGGGTTTGTAACCATAGGTTTCTTTCCTGCGGGAGGTTCTTCGGAAGGTTGGTGGTTGGTTCTTCAGAAACAGAGCAAGTCAAGCACCATAGAACCAGCTGAATATTAGTTGGAGAGTGATAAAAAAAGAGATATGAAGTCACCAGAGTAGCAACAGGACTGGGAGACATGGCTGAACTGCCCTCTCTCTGGAGGTACTTACGTCTCCTCCATCAACAGGCAGGAAAGTCTCCCCTGGAAGGACTGTCAGGCTGCAGCATTAATACCATACTCACCCAGCCTGACTCAGACTGTTGAAACTGGTCTTCCACAACAAAACAGAGCAAAAAACTAAATATAGGTGTCCTGAATCACCTCGTAAGACTTCAGCCTGTCTGCCACAAAGAAGAAACAGCCAGGTGTGCTACATTGCTGTTCAAAGGAAGCTCAGTGCTGGCACTGCCACATTACAGAGCTGTTTCAAACAGCCTACTCTGGCTACACAAGTGCCTGCTAGACCTCCATACAAAAACTGCTGCTTCAGAAGGCAAAATAGTTCATTTCGGCTTATTTTGGACACTAGAGAAAAATCCCTTGAGGAAAAAAAAAAAAAACCACCACATCTTTTTAACCCTAATAAAGATTATTTTTAAAGGCTCTATTAACCTATATTAATTAAAACCTGGTAGCTAAATAATAATTATGATGAGAAGACAAACTGTGATGGCCAGGGAGACCACTGCTACTGGTAAAGGTTAGCTCAGGGAGACCACTGCTACTGGTAAAGGTTAGCTCATAGCCATGGAGGTTTTCAAGCACCTCTTCCCAGAAAGCATTGCCTGGAGGTAAATGGGAGTTTTCTCATTCAAGGAGACGGTTGGGCAGAAGTTCACAGTACTGTTTGGTCCTGAAGATCCCAACTTCTGACACATAAAGCTCTGGAGAGGTGACTCCCCCCTGTGATCTCCTGCAGACATGCTGAGCCCCTTGGAGGTAATGGACACAGCTAAGCTTGGTGTGGGGCAGGGAGGGTGGGCATCACCCGTCGGGCCGTGCTGGCCCTTCTCATGGCCCTGGTAGCCACCTCCTGGCAGCAGCACCCTCCAGTGTGTAGACTTCAAAAATCATACTTGCCTTTTCAGAACCAAGCTGTACTTTTCATTACCCTGATACCCAGAAACATTTTATGGGTCTACAACCCATCTGAGGATATCAAATTCTCACTATCTGAAATTGTAACACACTTCATTACCTTCACTAGCTTCATATAATGTTATACTACCATTAAAAAGCTCACCCTTATTAATTAAAAAAACTTGCTCCAAAAATTGACTAAACATCTTTTTTCTTTCTCTTGCAAACACTCATGACTGTATAGTGCCTCATTGTTTTCCCTCCTTGAATAGATGTCTTTAAAAAGCGCAAATAAAGAGAATTAAATGCTGTGTCAAACTACTGGTACCGCATGTTTAAACACCTGCTTCCCTTCATCAGTCCTTCATAACATTGTTAAACGATAATTATACATACTGATGAGTAACGAATCAAAATACTGTAATCTATCTTGAAAGGAGTTTTGCTAATATTACACATAAGGCATTAATGGGATATTTAGACTGTTTTTGTGAGAGAAAACATACCTTTGTATACAGAGAAAGAAAACCACCAGGAGAACTTACTGCATTTTTCTCTCTACAGCTGGCATCATACAAAACACGGTTTACTGCTCCTTTAGGATTTTATATACAAAAAGGAGGATTTGGGGCTATTTTTGTGTCTTGGTCTGAATCATATATTGCAGTTAGATTCACAATTTTTGCTACAGTAACTGTGGTGTGGTAAGCGCTGCCTCCCCCGTGTCCTTGCCTCCTGGCTCTGCCCTCCCGTGCTTGGTCGTGCACCGTGAGCTCCCTGAGGCAGTGGCTGCAGTCCAGCTCCAGCATCTCTCCGGAGTGGGATGGGGAGACCGGGGCGATGTGCTGCCCACAGGAGAGCTCATGGCCACAACTGCTCTGTGCAAGGACCTGGGGATTCAGGGCAAACAACATAGATGCTCCAGTAAAAGCTGAATTTCCCTTCCTCTTCTACTTACCATTTCATTTTATAACAGGTTGGTTTTTTGTTTAATTAAAAATCATCACAGATTCATTTCTTCCTACTTTGCCTGAGCTTGACAACTTGTACAGTTCTAGGGGGAAAGCAAGTCCCTTTCAAAATGGTAAATGAAAAATAAGCAAATGTTTTACTGCTATTTGACAATGCCCTTTAATTTCAAGAATCTGGGGTTTGTTCTATAGTTCTTAACAAAAATAGCACAAAATCAAACTCCAGAAATCTGTGATAAAAACGTGTGAACCACTAGCAGGTCGGCACCTTGCAGGCCAGCTGCCTTTCAGATCACAGCCAAAATAATTACCTCCAGAGCACAAACTGCGAATGGGAGTGCCTCAGAGGACCTGCCTGGTAGGTGAATTTAAGTCGCTTATACCTGGAGGGAAGATTACGCAGTTCTGCCACTGCACCTCTTGTTCCCTGCCATCTATCCCCCTCACACTATATAATATATAATAGCCTCACACAATCCTAAACTGCAATTTCATATCATTTTATCTTTAGAGGTGTGATTTTCCCTTGAAGAGAAGCTTTCCACAGAGGGTAAACAAGCCATCCGTGAGCTCGTCCCTCCAGTGCCACTCCAGCGCCACTCCAGCAACGTGCCATTGTCTCATTCAGCAGCGTGTCTTAATCAATACATCTTAACCCAACATAGCTGCTTTGCTGTTCAGAAAGTAACCTTGGCTCCTGGTTTTATGTTGAATTCGCACAAATTTAAGATGCCATACCTAGTGTGCCAATGCACTTATGCATAATGAATCACATTGGCTTCAGCAATCACACAGTGCTGATGGGATTTTCAAAACTTCCACTTAATTTCAAAGGAAGCGACATTAAGCCAACAGTAAGCATTTTCTTTAAATGCCAGCCTATCTGAGCTTGACTAAAACCCTAGGAAGCAATTTAAAAAGCTGAGCCCATAGGAATTTAAGCAGGCAACACAACAGGCTTAATTATGCTTGTCATTTACAGAGGTGTAAATCTAGAGTCACTCCTCAGAAGTCAGCAAAATTACACCAGGTCCCAGCTGAATCCTGGGTACTTTCACCTTGGAAAGCAAACTTCTAGACCACTGAACTACCTTAGGGTCCGGACAACCAGGTCGTACTTTATATCTCTTCCAGTTGTATGCAAAACAAAACGATACAAGCAGAAGTAAAGGTTGGTCTTTGCATACAAAAAACATCCAAAATCCGAAGTCATGGAAACTTTTCTCACTTAACTGGGTAATCAAATAAAAATGCTAATTACAGTATAAGCATTGATATGTTAAGTATTGATACTAAAAGATCAGTATTGCTCTTTTCCTATTATTTTTGATTCTGCAATACCTACAGCAGTTTAATTTCCATTCTTTTTTTTTTTAAAAAAAGTAACGTAATCGCTGGGATATTTTATGTTCAAATGCTTCCCTATCTGCAACACTGATAAAAGTCTGGAAAAATATATTAAAATTCTGTCTATTGTATTATTAAATAGACGATTTCTCACATAGCTTTTGCGAGTGAAAGGTAACTTGTAAAACTGCTCAAGAAGCAAAATAACATAGATCTCCAACAGATTTTCTCCCTCCAGCATAACTTATTCCACTTTGAAGTAATATCCTTTACTTAAGTGATAAATTATTCAAGGCAGAGACTAGAGATTTTTTGGTTCACGGATATCGGCCCTTTCTTGAGGCTCCTCCATGACACTGATACTATCTCGTAACAAAACAGAGACATCAGAGAACAGCAACATGTCTTAGTTCTGTTCCTACTAAAATCAATGTGGTTTATAACAGAAGTAGAAGATATGCCAGACTAACAATTACTGAAAAATAGCTAATCAACCCAGTATAACATTGCTATAAATCTTGACAAAATATCATGCAACTTTCTACATGCAAATGACTTTGAGGGAAAAAAAAAGTTTTGGTGTTGTTCACTTATTTACTTACTCATTTGCCTGAATCCCCATATTTCTCTTTCTATTCTACCAGTAGAAATTTCAGTGTTCCCATGGAGTTTGCAGAGAAGTGGAGGAGTAGTAGCAGCAAGAAATAGCACACAACAAATTCTCACCTCTGCTACCTGCAGTCATCAGGAAAACACCAGTTAAAAAAAAGTGCTAACAGCATCTATATTATGTAATTATGCAATACAGAGTGTAAATTACTTAATTAGAAATACAGTGCTTTACCCCAGGTAAATGTATAACACTAAAAATGATGTAGCAAAACATTGGTCTATGCTCCACAGCTCTGCCCGCCTAATAACAGTGGCTAGGATTCTCAGAAATAAATCACATTCTCTAACTAGAGCAAATGTACTAGTAAAATATTTCCTGTACACAAACCTACAGGAGCCATACAGTTATTTGATAAAGTTGTTCTGAAGCTGTTCAAGTTGGCGTTTAAATTTGCTGGCAAACCCCCTCCTTTCACTGGCAGGCCTCGTGTCTCCACTAGAGGGTATTGCCAGTATATCTATATTGCCATAGGCACCCCAGCACCGCCTGCCTCCCCTCTTCCTTTTCCAGGGTCAGAATTTGCACCAAAACCTGCAGGTCTTGCCCATCAGGGACCAGCAACCTCCCTGCAGCTCTGCCGTCGGTCAGAGTGACATTCCTGAGCTGCTACGTTACGGAGAAATACACTGAGAGCCTGCAAGTTGCTGCATACCTTGGCCAGCAAGAAACTATTTTGTTCTAGGTGCTGTTAGACAGCCAGGACTTAAATTACCAGGGTAGCCCTGCAGACCTCTGCACACATCCACGCCTGAGTCTAGCAGCATTTTGCACACCTCAAGCCTGTAAGACAGTGGACTTTACTTTGGCATGCCCCAACAGCTGGAAGAGAAGAGGAAAACGATGCGTCTTGCTTTAAGAGACACTTATAGTAGAGGAAAATGCCATGTGAAGAAGCTGTCACAAACACTGGGATTATGTGTACTACAGAGGAAAGAAAGGTACAGTGACAGAAAGGCAGATGGGGAATCTTCCATATGTGGCCAAATAAAAGCATGAGCCCACTGGAACGGTGATTTGGATTAATATAGGCAAGTGTTGTCTAGTTAATTCCTTAGGCTAAAGTTTGTCAGTCCATCTCCTTTCCTCTCCCTCCCAGACAGACTCTCATCTTTGTGACTACAATTTTTACAACCCTACAGCTTGAGGGACAAGAAGAACCAAGATCTACCATGCAGAACACTGCATGGAAAACAAGTGACAGATCCTGCCCTAAAACCCTCACAGCCTAAACAGACCGCACAGGCAGGGAGAAAGGTCTGTGGCCAAGCTGAAGGAACACCAAAGCCAAGAGGCCAGGAAGAACTACTGCCTCAGCACCATCACAAGTAACGTTAACAGTGAAGCTTGCAAAAGAGAGTGGAATAGCATCTCGTGTGATGTTTCATCAGCTGCTCCACCAGCTTTATTTCCTGACTGCCTCTGCCCTAAAAACCTCATGGCCGAGGAAATGCAGCAGTTTGGGACTGTCATGAGAAAAGAGGAAGAAAATAGTGTAACTGTAGCCCTAATCCTGCCTCTTCCTTCTACAGTGTTGGGACACTGCATTGGACCACTTTCTGTGCCAACCTGAGTCTTTTGGGTTACATGCAATCTTAAAAAGGTCAGATGCTGTCACTGAGTGAGCTGCATCTTACAGCTGAAAAAAAAAAGGGAGAGGTTGGGTCCCACTTTCCAGTTCACACAGGCTTGAATAAATAAAAGCTGGCCAACAAATTGGCTTTTATTATTAGCACTGTTATTAATTATATCATTATGCATAGTCAGCATATAATAATTATCAACCTTATCTTGGCACCATTACTAAATATTGCTTCTAAGTGTAACAACCTTAAATATCTCCAGCCACTGCAAAGTCACAATACTCATCCTCAGGGTAAAATACTGCTCTCAAATTTAGAAACAAACCGGATTCATCTACATTAAAGTAAATACACCCTCTTGATGAGTTAAAAAGGATTTTAAAGTAACAGGAAGCTGGATGTACATCACTCGAAGTCACCTTAGATTTTCTTCACTTAGTAGTGTAAAAAGGACTTTGGCTGCAATGAAAACAAGGTCTTCTGATACACGGTAATTCTCTGTTCACACAGGAGAAGGTCTGTAGAAAGAGATGGGAAGCACTGCTGCACAGGTATAGCTGACATGGACACAGGGAGGAAACATGCAGAGATAACAGGTCCTCTGGTGGAGGTGGAGTTCAGGCCAGCAGCAACATACCGAAAATCTGATTCTTCAGGCCCTTGCAGAATTTCACACATTTCCAATCTTTCACTGTGGACCCCACAGAAAGGCCACGCTGGGGGACACGTTCAGACACAAACTTTTTATTAGGGTCCGTACAAGGCCAGAAGCCCACTGACCTTTTGTCACCACGACCGTCCCCGCACTGGCACAACAGCAGCAGCTGCAGCACAGGCTGGTACCCGCTGCGTGCTCAGAGCAGGTCACTGGCCTTCACTCACAGCAGCCTCTGTTCAGCATAAACCCGGTCTCAATACAAACAGCAATGGAAAATATTAAAGGGTGTATTTCTCTATTTAAAACACTCTGGTGAATTCAGGCAAGTGCCACAGCTGACCAAATCAGATAGCATGGTGGAATTGAGCACTATTTTCTAAAACTAATGCTCAAAGCTCTGTCAGTTCTCACACAATATTGTAGAGGTGATGAGGATGTATGTATCTAAGGTACAGCATGTTGTCTCCCACAGGCAGACCGAAGCAGGCTAAATCCTTTCCATGCCAGAATAGCACAAGGAAAAAAACGTGGACAGAGCGTGCAGTCTGAGTTTGAAGAGTGTAGTGGTCACCACTGAAGGCTTACTCCCTAACCATTCATTGTAAATAGGAAGGAAATTAGGACAATTAGAACAGTTAAAATGTAAATGACAGAAATAGCTGAAAACCTTTTTTTTTCCCCAGTTCCTACTTGTTTAAACAAAGCCCTAACAAGCTACAATCAGAGAGGTCTGCAATGGATCCATGGCAACGGAAAGCCCTGGCCTATGGCTACCATCTTCCCCAGCACACTGACATTAATTTACCAGATATGCATGTTCACATTGCAGGAAAAATCACCAGGCTCAAGCTTCATTCACTGAAAAAGGGGATCATTAGCAAATGAAAGAAAAAATATAACAGGTCAGCAATTTCCTTGATGAACTCATCTATTTATTTTTATTTGAAAGAGAAAGATGAAATTATTCTTGTAATTTTTGTGCTTTGTACCTCTAGTGAAGAGAAAATTGCACCTATAAAGCTGATTTTGATTCTTACACAGCAGATGAATAATAAAATCAATGTTTCAACATCTATGTATTCCTAAAATATTCTTCGCAGAGTCATCTGAATAGCACATTAAATGCAAAAGGTGATAGTACTAGAAATACTACTAAAGATTACACCAAGCAAGGTTTTATTTGTTGTTGTTTTGTGTTGCTTTATAATCCTTGTGTGTGGAAAAGGGGTTATTTAATCAGTCAGAAGATCAAGAGCTATCCAACAGCATGAGAATACTAGCTCCAAGCCTGATCAAAACAGAAATTCCTAAAAACTACATGAGAAACAAAGTATACACAAAAAATAAGCAAAAACATCTCCCACAGTTATGATGGGAATTTTGGATATGCTGTATACTACTGATGTGGGAATAGCACTTATTAAAAAGTTAAAAATTGTTTAACTTTGTGGGTGGAAAAGGGAGGTCTAGGATGGTGTTTCCCCTTGGATGTTTGCTTGCTGTCAGCTTGTAGGTCTGGCTCATCTGGCAGAGACGAGCTGTGCTATGCCATGAGTTCCCCGTGCTATGTACCAAGCTCTGTCCCTCAGTCCAGGACTTCTAGGTGCCCTGGTATCTCACCTTTACCTGCCCCCATCAACCCTTCCCCAGCTGCCAGCAATGATACTGAGTTACCAAGCATGTCTGATGTCTAGGGTCTACAGATTAGACCTTTTACTACTGGGGATCTTTCTCCTCCTTGCAGCAGAATGACAGGAATGACAGGGTCAAGGATACAAGCCATCCCTATTCATGTGCAGGATGGTCATCAGTGAAGAGCACTGTAGAGCCAAACAGCCCTCTGTGAATGGAGGACTGGTGCCAGTAGAGCAGAGCACACAAAGCCACACTGATGCAACACAGTGGTTGTGAGGCTGTACGTACAGCGCAGCAGTAAATGTCTCCAACCCGTGGTTCTCCACTCACATGGGCTCTGTAATAAGGGACAGCCTGCAATGTATTTAAAAAGTAGTTCAGTTTATTTTTATTCTGTTTTTGCAGGCTGAGCACATTGCTTCTAGAGATTTCAAAAAGAGATTTCAAAGCTATAACAGATCTAAGGAGACTCTGAGGTGGCACAACAGAAATTATAGCTCATATTTTAGTATAGATAGCTCATATTTTAGTCTTGCCTCATGCAGGTTTGCAGTATGGCAGGATGATCTGTCATAATCAGATTTTCTACATCAGCTTCTCAGCTCTGTACATGTCACACTAGTAAACAGTTTCTGAAATCAAATACTCAACTGATAATTTACTAGAAATTAAATAATCTAGGGCTAGACACCATTTAAAACCAGACTGCCTGACCTGCAATTTCCACTCCCCAAGTCCAATGGAAAGACAAAGTATGAGGTTTCTCCATCATATATTGGCTGACATTCTCAACCCACTCAAAATAATCATAAATAAGTAAAATCAGATACCTAGAACTTAACTCACTATTATTCTCATAGTAGGTTAAAGTCCTATATCAGTATTAATTGATCACCTTTCCCTTTCCAGGCCAAACCCAGGAACCCATCATATGTGTATTCTAAAGCCACCCAAAAAAGACTTATCTGGAGGTACCACAATGCTCTTCCATATTGCGTCTAGCAGCCATTTCAGCTGTCTTTGCCCAATGAGCAATCCCAGCACATGCCTACATTTTGGCACTTTCATTGAAGTTCAGTCATGCAAAGTGCTGAGCAGAGAGAGGGGGCTGATGAAATCTGGGATGTCAGTAGAAATGATTCCGAAAAATTCCACAGCACATATTCGACTTTCAACATATGAGACAGATATACTCTTGGGAATCATTCTGACCATAAGGACTGTGTAGAGCTGCTGCCAGAGATCAAACAACATATGTAACACACACCTACCTGTTATGCTGATATAGGACCCTAATCCTGACCGTGGTTACTACCAAACTACCAGCATTAACTGGGAGCAGATATGTCCTCTGATGCAGCACTGCCACTTAAATACGTCCATTAAGTAATAAATACAATTTACTGTCTTTCATTGCATAAATTCTCTCAACTTATTTCACACTGTAATTTGTTTGACAGGAACATTATAAAGAGTCAATTACATTTTAACTGTATTGTGTTTCTTTTTTTTTTTTGAGTTATCTGCAATGTCTGACAAACAGCAGTCTGCACAGTCACTCTGGGGACTCTTTTTCACACTATTTATAATTAGGGCAAATGTGTTCTTTCAAGGTTTAGTTACCAATAAGGAGTAATTTCTTTATAACTGTAAAGAGCCATTGTGCTCGGGGTGTCCAGCAGGATCATGTTCATCACCATTATTGTTCACTATGTTTGTGAAGTCCCTTAAAGGTCTAATAAGGTAAAACAGGAAGGCTGTTGATGGATATCAATTCAAACAAGACAAGATATTTTGTTTCCTGAGCCCTCAGAAGAGCTATAGCTCCAGCTCAAATGCTCCTAGGATCTCCAGGCTTTCATGTTACCATGGTAGAAGCAATAGCAAACAAAGATGAGCCAACACTTTATAAAACAAAGTATGAAATATAGCCTAGTTATTATGGACATATAACTTCAAATAGCCAAATCTTTCTGGCAGGCAGAGCCTTATAAAGCAAGACAAGAGATACTATTAAATGTTACTTACCTCTAAATATCTGTGAAAAGACACTACACATGCATGGGCATACACAGGTTTGTATTTGGATAATCTAGCGTGATCAGGATTACTGCACCCTTGTAAATTGAAATACAACATTTTAAAACATTTCACCATAGCCAATATCTAAGTATTGCTTCACCCATCAAAATGCAGCCACTTCTGGGGCAGGAGATACCAACCATGCTAATGAATTAACACAATGCACAAGAGTTATAGAGACCAGAAGCTAAAATGCGCTACCTCTGGTAGAAACAAAATAATGTTGTTAGCTAGAAAGCAATTTGGTCAGGGCAGTCTCATGTTTGCTATGGGATAAGTTCAGTGAAATCTGATCTACAGAAAATGTCAGGACCCAGTTTTACCTCTGATTCAAAGAACGTCCTTCCCAAAGCATATTTGCTGAACGTCTCAGGTCCTGAACGTCTCAGGTCCTCAAATCTCTTATGACTGTAGAAAGGCATCTAGGAATGGTCTTTGTCACCTTGACTAGCCTAAAATGGTTTTAAGAACATGAGTTGTCCTCTAAGTAGATTAATCACAAACTGAGGATAAACTAGCAGTTACAGGTTGTCTGTCTTTGTCAAATATCTTTAGCATTCCACCTAAAGAGAAAGCACCTGCAATATGGGAATGGTTGTGGGCTTTTGCAAAGGTTTGACCTCATCATGTTTCAGTTGGCCTAACACACAGGTATGATTTCTTTGTAGATTAAAGAAGTATTGTGATCAACAAGGGAAAAAAAACATACTTGAAAGTAACAAGTAGCTCAGATATTCATTACTAGCCATTAACCTGATTTTCTAATGAATACGACATTAGGCATTCATTAACAATCATTTGTGCTTATGTGGAACAGTGGCTGTATAATGAAGGTTGATAAATGAATAGAAATGAAACGAGGGAATTTTGGACACTTGTAAAGCAATTAACTTGTTTGGCATTAATTACATATTGAAAAGCTAAATCAAGTACATTTGGAAAGCCACTAGGACAGAGACACAGACCAAGGGTAGATAGAAAGACTAGATATAAAAGAAAAGCTTTATTTCTTTTAAATAAAGAAATACAGCCAGAAGTATGGTATTAATGACAAACAAAGTCCATTTCTAGCAAAAAGAAATCGGATTGCAGCCTGCATGTTAATAAAGAAAAAAGTAAATGAAAAGTGAAACAATGAAGCCAATAAAATAACCCCTCACAGTTGACAATGAAGTGCAAACAGGTGGTCTACTAGAGGGTTAATGTTTTTGTTTCTTAAAGAAAGAGCCATACAAGTGCCCACACACTTGAATGTATGCTAATAAATGAAACCACCTAGCAAATTAGATGCTAGAAATGAGGGAATATGGAAGCTCATTTTACAGTTACCAGGATGCATTCTCTCTAATGAGTTGGTAACCTGATCTTTCCAGGCAGTTTTGACTGCATCATTTCTGCTTGGTGTGGCCCCAGTCCCAAAAACAGATGCTTTCCCTACCCTTTGCCTGCACAGAGACGCATTAACTCCAAGGAAGGCGACACAGCTTCATCAAACATCATCCACACGTCTCTTTTGCAAGATTAAGACATACAGTATAAAAGATCAGGGGCAAAAGGAGGAAAGAGAAGACTGAAGAGAAAATAATGGGAAAATTTTTGCTTAGCTGGGATTTGCTAAGGCGGGTCTCTCTTTAGCAAAGGAGAAGGGGTCTCCCGTGGCATATTGTATTCCTTTCCTCAATCTCTTCCCACACCCCGTCCCACTGCTCTCAGTGAAGCAGTGCCACTTCACCTCCCACGGCAACACCCAGGACAACCCACAAGTGCAGGAGCTGCTCCCCTGCTCCTGTCTGCCCCAAGAGCTCACAGGGAGCCCCTGTCCCAGTGACAAAAGGACTGCCAGCAGAGCAGGACCTCGGCTGCCAGAGAGGCCATACGGTTTGACCCGGGAAACAAAGCGAGACATTGCAAACTGAGAGCCCCTTGTGCTATGGCAGCAGGTAGCAGCTGATGAGAGCTGCCCCTCCGTCGGGATATCACTCCTCCTGTCAGAGAGCTGGACCTTCTTCCCTGCCCAAACCGGTGACCTAGGTGCTGCCAACACCCAGCCCGTGCCACTGAGAAAAGGAAAGGTCTTCCCTCTGCCTGTTGGTAGTGCAGTAAAGCTAAAATTTTAAGTTTGTCCCCATCAAAGACTCACACAAATGCTCACACATCCTGAATTAGACCAACAGACCTGTCAGTAATGTTTCCTGTTTCAAAGAGATTCAGCAATCACCACGTACAGAACCCAGCTCCATTTCCAAGAGTCATTAACAGCCTTTCTCTCTAGTCAAATGTTCTGCCACTGATTCCACTTACAAAATGCCAATATGATCAAACTAAAAAAGCATGCGGAAGATGACTTATATCCAGATATTTCTGCAATTAAAAGAGCTTTACACACTTCACCTGGCAGGTGCTCTCTAAATTCAATCAGTGTTCTGGATTTATATCCTCTACCATACAAACTGCTTATTCTCTCCTGTGTTGCAAGCACATTTCCACAACAGAAGAGCTAAATAAATCTCATCTTGTTCCAATTAACCTTGCTTGGGCTCACAGTCAAGCTTTGGTGGATACATGTTCCATACTGCATGGTTCCTATCAAAGACACAGACTACCACAGATACGTCACCAAGTCTATAGGGAGAATATAATTTTATTTACCTTGGACCAAACTACACATCGCCCTCAATAAGTAGGAGTAGCCTCATTTAAAACAAGTTTTAAACTTGCTCGCTGTGCTTTTCCTCCACTGCTGTGGTGCTTCAGTGCTAGCTGAGAATCCCGGTGAATCTTCAGAAAGACCCAGCACCACTATAGGAAACCACAAATCCTTAACTAACATATGCTGACTTTTCTCCTCGGAACAAAAGCAGCGTCTCTGTTGTCCCCTCAGCAGAAAACACCAATCAAAGACGACTCTTTTCAGGAACAAATGTTAGCCAGGAACTTCAGTTGTGTTTAATTAAGTTCTTCCGAAAGAAACTGCATGCTGTGGCACTGAAAAGGTTATCAGAGGTCAGCTGCCTGCCATGACTTTGTGACCCCCAAAAGGCAAAATAAAAGATAGTGGTATCCCTGCTGGTAAGATTGGCTTCCGCATTTGTTTCTCTCCCTTTCTGCTTTAATTTAATAGCAATCAGCACAATATGGCTGCTTTTCTTCGAACAATAGGATGGGCAGAAGTTAGATTTACAGCACTGCAAGGGGGAAAGCAGGAGAGAGGGGAAGCACACTATGGCTCTTGATCTACAATAGGAACATCACTTTGATACCCATAAATAACTTGCAAACCTACTTAAGATTCATTGCTGTCAAGAGCTGACAGATGTGGGCTTTTTTAAAATTTAGTATTACCTTATGGAGCCTCTCAAACACACCACTGTTAAGTCAAACAACTGCCTTTAAAAATGGAAGATAATTCAGGGTACAGATCCATGTTGAATATATAATGTATTCTCAATATTTCTCTGAACCATTACAGAAGAGCTATCATCATAGATGTACAAATCCACATTTAAACCACCGACACAGCAAGCAAAAATACTGAAGAGATTGAGACAAAATTGGCAGGATCCTCCCTTGGGTTACTTTGGCCACAGCAAATATGCGCTACAGTCCCTGTGATTATCAAAGTGTACAGAATAGACAGGATTTGACCTGAAGTGTCCAAGGAGAAAGTCTGTGTAATTCTAAAGATTTCAGAACAACTACTATTACAAGGCCACCCTCATAATATGTTTAAAGCATTTCTATCAATATTAATGAGATTGCCTCCCAAATTTAGTTATCCTTTTAGTGACGATAAGGTAAAATGGAGATGTTCAACCTTCAGATTTTGTTTAATCGTTTTACAATGCAAGAACTTTAGACATTAGGAGCCAACATTTCTGTAATTGTCAGAGAAGACGCAAGTTGAGTGGCAGGTTGGGTTTTTTTAAAACTATTTCCAACCTCTTCAGCTGTTGTCCCTCATGACTTTGAGTATTTCTCTGTCTCATTCCTGCCCAGTAAACTGCCTTCTGTTGAACATTTCCATCATAGAAAACTTGTCAGCAGCTTCCTTCAAATCCAGTATAGGATAGCATCCATGGCCTTGCTGATAGACCCCCCCCCCATCCCACAAAATCCTGACCCTATCCGAGTCCTTGTGCTCCCAAAGCCAGGGCAGAAGTGGAGAGGCTTGGAGCAGGGGCAGTCTCAGCCCAGAGAGGGAGCCTGAGACCACAGTCACCACAAACACCATCCCAGCTGCTAAATCCTGTTTGTTCTTAGCAGTTGAGCCACTCACCAAAACGAAGAGAGATGATTCTACCCCCTTTTAGGTCATGTTCATTTTGGTTTAAGGACAGTTCAGGAGACGGGAGGATAATTTGCTGTGATACTGCAAAATCTCCCACTGAAATCAGTACGATTCTAGGTATATTGGAAATACAATGTATTTGTACAGTGAATATTACCTTCATTTCTATCCTCATTAAATACAGAAAATACCTTTTATATTTTCTAAATGTCTATAGTATTGAATCTCAGGTCATTATCATGCTAAACAGCACAGAGCAGAAAGTTACATATGTAATGGCAGGGCCCTGTTTTTTTTCCTCAGTAATCCCTTTAGTGGCAAAGTATTGCCAGGTGACTTACTCTCTAGAAAATGCAGTTGGTCTTCCAAGAAGGCATATCTCTGTACCATACTAATATGCAAAATTATTATCAATAACTGTATCAATTCCAGCAGCAAGCTGAGCTTTGCAGTTCAGAAGCATACATTTTAAAGTGAATCACAATCAGAAAACCATCTCCAAGATTAAAGTTATCAGAGATAAAAAGACACAAACTACTGTTAGTTTTCTGTAGCAGCAATCAATCCTGTTCTTCCCTCTGCTTGAATTTTCTCCTCTATTGAAACATTGTAGTCATGAGGCTTTAATCAATACGCAAAGCAATTACTTTCTAAAGTAAAAAAATCTTAGGTCAACTAAAGATAATGGAAATCATACAGGCAGTTATTCATGCCTAAATGCCAAGCTTCTGGTTTCACTTCCAGACAAATCCAAATGACAAGGAGTACAATATTTGTTTTCCCTAGTAACACACTGGGATACCACAGCATATACTGTAACTGAGTATGGTCTCCTGTGTTTGTCCTCAGCTTGTTCCACATAATTCAGTAAAATACACAGATGAGTGCCACATCTGGATTTGTTACCTAGGCAGCAAATAAACTTCGTCTGAAACTTCATAGCAAAGCATGCAGTTTGAAATTTTAACTGGTGTGGCGAGTGCCTCATTTATCAAACCCGCAAGGAGAAAAACAAACTACAAGTGAACAACAGCATCTCAGTTAAAATGAAGTTGCATTGGGGATTTTCAACTTTAATTAATTTTCTAGGTCTTACTTCTATAAAACAATTGAATATTGAAGGGAGCACCGGTATCTGTAACACACCAGTGTGACAACAGACTCCTGGCCCTATTCAGAGAACAACCTAAACCATCCTCATGACAGCAATTATATCACATTAACAGCACAAAATGCAAATGGGACTACTTGTGATTCTACCTACTGTATCAGGTGTTTTTAATAAAAAACACATTTTGGAAAAAAAAAAAGCTAACAAGCACAGTTCATCTAAGTCAGAAAAAAATACTTAAGAGAAAGACTGATCAGTCCTCCCCAACTCTGTACAGTTCAGCATAGAGGTTAGGAAAATGTTTTTCATGTTTTCATGACACTGGATTCGAGGTCATTTTAAAGAGATTTACAAACATCTTGGCCTTCCGTAGACTTTGAGCCAGTAAGTGAGTAAGATCTTCAAGCTCACACTCACCTTGTTTAAAGTAGGGTTCTTTAATATGAATTGCTTCAAAATATTTTCCGAAATGAGTGACCGAGCTGCCATATTGAGGTGCTGGTCAGCTTAAGATTTTTCTTGTCCTTCGGAAAAGAACGCATCTTTCATCTTCCCTGTAACAGGAAGTCATTTATACCCTTGCATAGCAGATTACTTAGTCTGGTTTCTTTGAGAAAACAAAACAGGTGTCTTTGCTGCCACTTCAAAGGATTTCATAAGTGTATCTTAACCTTCTGCGCTGCAGCTCAAAACGTAATGTTCAAAATCTTCAGGGAGAGGCATGGTACAGTGGGAAAAATAAATAAATGCTTACCTGAATATTATCCACACAGTGCCACTGGCAGCCAAGTGGTTTTTCTCAAGTATTTTCAGCAAGGGTACGAGCTCATCTTGTAAATGATAAACTAAAGGAGGAATGTACACTCTTGAGGCCTGATGAAAGCCAATAAATGTGATTACAGGCATAAAGGCTGGTTAAAGGATAAATAACAATAAGAAGAAACTAACATTTTGTAGAAGAACAGATCAAAATTGTCCAGTATATGAAAGTTCAAGATACCATTACTGTTTGTGGTTAATAAAGAAAGAGGAACACTTGGAAAATAGACTGTGTACTGGCATTAGTCAGAGGTGCTGGCAGTAAACCGTAATTTCTTACCAGTCTCAGGCCTTTACGCTATCTTTCCAAGAAGAGTAAAGCAACCAGATCTCATTGCTGAGATTATCTAGGATGAACTCAGTTATCCCTGGAGCAGATTTCAAAAGGGTATGGGGGAAAAGGGAGGGTTATATCTTATTAATAAAGCAGCTTACATCATCTCAGGTCATTTTGACAAGTGGCAGATTCGACTGTGTAAGGAAGAGATGCAATTACGGAACCATCAGCTTTGGTTTTGAACCTGCAAAGGATATGTGCATCCCCATCTGTAACAAGAGTGGTCCTATTGTCCAACCGAGTCCAGGTTAAGCCCATGCATAAAACCGGGGTATGTGTGGGACCCTGACCATTGCAGCCAAGTTTACTACAGAAAAGAATATTGATGAGGGTACCAGTTGTATTGATATATTGGTATATCCTCAGAGGCTGGGAGGAGACATAGCAGGAGGAATCTTCCTTCCTTTCACACCTTAGCCACACCTTCCCTTTCCGGTTTTTACCCCAATGTCTTCCCTGCAGACTCAAAGCCAAATCCAGAACCGTCCATAAGGGCTTGGGTGAGACAGACCAGTACCACAGAGGTCCCAAAATGCCAGTTCCCCATGTGGAAGGAGGAGGCAGAAGAACCGGTGTCTCCCTTTGAAGAGCTGGGAGGTTTGCAATGCTGCCCTCTGCCAAGTAAACTGAGTGTGAGGGAGAGACCAGGAACTCAAACATCCAAATTCCTCAACCCCATAAGTCACCAAAACCATGCAAGTCCAAAGCAATGTCACACCTATCAGCTACGCCGCCTGTCACCCACAACACAAGCTAGCACCCACCACATTATTTTTCCACTAAGTTTTACCCAAATGGCAAGCTCTTTTTTCAAACATTGTGGATTGAGTATGTTCGACCCTGAAAACCCTGCCTCAGCAGAACTCCTCCCCATCCACCAAGCGCAGGGTTAGAGAAAACTGACTACATTACCTACAATGGCATTTAAAATTCAAGTGCACTGGAGCTATATATTTCAGAAGAAAACCTTTGAAAAAGTACCTAAATAGTATAAAAATAAGTCAAAAGTGTCTCGGTATGTCATGAAAAGAAGATTAAAAGAGCCTACAAAGTATTTATTTCTTACAGTTACAATATAGTGATACTTCACATTCAGTACCTAATAAACAAATATGTAACTTTTTGAATGTCAAACCTTGGAATGTATATTTTTAAGTCCTGGGATGCAAGACCATTGTTACCTGCAGAAGAAGAAACAATAATGACTGATTTAAATGAGCACATCTCTATCAACCTAGCAGGGCGGTGCTTCTGTGAGAATCTGGTAGAAAACTTTGGTTTGAATATTAACACAAGTGAATCCTGGGGAGAGAGCAGCCCCTGGGCTGTTTCAGCAATGCCGTACAATTTGCTAGCTATGGTCTATACTGTGGGCTTCAAATCCCTCCTCCATCAAAGAGGAGCTTGAATTGCACTGCCCCAGTTGCCTGCTTGAGAGAGAAAGAGTCTCCTCTCCCTGAGGGAAGAAAGGTGAATTTTGTACGCTTTTTACTTACCGTATTTCAAGATGTAATCATGTTTAATTATGATATTAAATAATGAGAAGTTAAAGTATTGTCTAGTAAAACAAATCTTATAAATACTGTACATCTACCTTCTTTTCCAGCATGTTCATATTACAATTTTCATTCAAACTAGGGGTTTCTTTTGTCATCTTTTGTCAATGGTTTTTACTCAGAAATAACTAAAATTGTGGAATTGCTATTCTTACATTAAATAAAAATTCACAAAGTTTGTTCAGGATGACTTACACAGAACAAAACAAAATACGAGCACCAACTGAGCCAGATGGCATAGAAAATACAAGTGGATACCTACAACAATTTGACTACACCTGCAATTGTTAATCACAGGCCATTGCAGGTGGGGTTTTCTGAAATGCTCTGCGTTGGCCCAATTCCCAGTAGGCCAGCACAGGGTGCTCTGTAAGACATGATCAGAGGTTATTAATGATTATGGAAAACATTGCCATCACTGGCTGATCCTTTCTCCTGACCATAAGAGAAGCAAGAATTGAGCAGATGAGTGCAGCAAGATCAAACCCCATACCTTCAACTTCACTTATTAGTTCATAAAATAAAACCTTGTCTCTCTATGTGGAAGCAAAATGGTTGTTTCTTATGAAAATTGTAAATTATAGCTGGAAAGACTGGTTGGGATGACTCTAATCCTTCCCATGGATCTCAGTGAGAAGCAGCTTATCTTCTCATTCCTTCTTACCACTCCCTCCATCCCTTTTACCATGATGGTTTGGCATCAGTTTAACACCAGTTTTGCTACTGAGGATTCTGATCTTCTCACCCTAGCTATAAACAGCAGCAAAAATCTTGAATTTTCTTTTACTGAAAGATTTTTATATGTTTTTCTCTTTATTGTTGATCAGCCTTTTGAACCACCAGGTCCTCCCTGATAACCTGTAGCTGCCTTCCTTGGCTTTCCTCAGAGTTACTGCAGGGGTGGGACACCAGGAACATGACAAAAGGATTCCAACACAAAAAGATAGGCAAGAACTGCACGCCCTGCCTAGAGGCCCTGAAACAATGGTTGTGCCTTGCTCTCCCAGGTAGGACTGCAGTCTGTCTATGACAACAAGGAGCCTCACTGCAGAAACACGTGTTTCACTGACACCTCGAGCCACAAGGCTTAGCAAGTCCTAGGTGATATGTGTGCTACAAAACAAGAGAGCCTAAAGCTAAAATGGGTTTTAAGCCTGAAGCTAAAATATACCTCCTGGTGAGAGCAATAGCCAAGTATAAATCACATTCAAATTCTATCTCTGAAGCTAACTGAGCAGGGTTCAACCTAGTATTACACAGATTACAACATGGCTATCCTAATTCGTGGCAGCTACTCTTCCAGGGTTGTTCTTAATTTTTTTTAGGAACTTCTGCATTTCATCCTGATAAGTGATAAAAAATTGACATTTTTGATAAGTTGTTCATTCCCCCTTTTTGTTTTTCTTTTCCAAATAGTTTTATATAGCAGCCATTCCTGGGCAATATTTGTGCAGCTTTTATTCACTGCCTGAAAGGGGAGAGGATGCTTTGGGCTTCTGGTCTTCCTCATAATTTCACATTGGCAAAGTTTGTTCAAATCCCGTTAAAACCTCTAAACCTATCTGCAAGCCAAAAAGGTAGAGCTTCAGAAGGCAAAAGAAATAAATCTCTTTGAAATGCTAATGGAGTGGAACATTTTCTGCTATTTCAAGAAATAATCTAGCCTTTTGGAAAATTTGTAAAGGGTTTGCTCTAATGAAGATATTTTAATTTATGATATGCAATTATAGTTCAGTGAAAACAATATTGCGCTGTCACAGCCTTGTTCCTTGTGCTGTGAAAAGAGAAATGCCATTATGAGAGAAACTGCCGCTTTTAGGAACACACAATGTTTCACCAGCTTTGTTGAAGACGAACAAAGCACTGAGCTCTGCGTAGATATCTGAAAGGTACAGTTTTCTTTTTACAGTGACACTTCAGTTACTTTCCTTTAAGCGTATTTAAAGGGAAAAAAAGTGTCTAGCATGAGTCTGTCAGGAGCCTTGAGGAACTGGAATAAAAATACATACAGACAGTACAACGCTTGGTATTGTACCAGCCGCCACGCGTGTGATTAAAAGCCTACCTAGGGCACCAGGCGAGGTCCAGGAACAAGGAAAAGATGCTATGGCCAAATATTGCTCATCAAACTAAATTATGGATCTGGGAACATGAAAAAAAGAAAAAAAAAAAAGCCTTCAAAAGAAAAATAAAACAATGCTCCTAAAATAGGCCTGATTATGTGGGTCACTAAGTACTGTGTATTTCCCCTGTAGCATTTCATAGTCGTTACTGTTGCCAGGGGAAGCTTGATCCTCTCATTATGTATGTTTGTCTTTCACATCAGAGCTCCTCTCTTTCTTTCCATGCCCCGGCACTGTAACAGAAATAAAAATAAGGAATGAACCCCCATTATTACCCAAATACCTACAAAGCAGAGGGAGTGACCCCGGCGGGTCGGCGGGTCAGCCCCCTCATCATTGATGCACTTGCTCCAGCGGACCCCTGCCTTTTGTCGCAGGGTCAAAGCCAAGACCTCTGCTGAGTGTCCTCAGTGAAGAATTAACAAGTGTGACAATTTGCGGTCCCTCCCCCCCCGGCCCCCGGTCCTGCCTGTGTGAATGCTGTAAATAGAGACATCTGGATGGAGGCCTTTCACTGCAGTAATTGAAAATGAACATGGATCAAGTTCTGGCCTGTTGTATTCATAAATCTTCAGGCTTAATTACATTAAAGGGAAATCTAGGGCCCGGCTCTATGGAAACGGCAGATCCTATCAGGCTCTCAGATCATGAATCTTTAAGATAAGTGTTTTTCCTCTCTTTGGGACAGTCGGATGAGAAATTTCGATCAGGTCTTTCCAGCGTCAGAAACCCGTCAAAGACCTATAATTGTTCTTTGCATTTTCCTTTTCCTTCGTACGTGACGTGTTTCCACCAGCGGGGAGCTGGAGGACTTGGACGTGTGAGGCATCAGGCTGCCCTTGTACCCGGCATTTAGGCGATTGATCCCAGAGGGCCACGCACACCCTCCGTGTGGAAATTTAGGAGAGGGAAAATGTGTAGCTAGCTCAGTGTCACGGTTTTCGCAGGCACAGAGTCCTTGGTCCTGCTTCCCAGTGAGAGCTAGGGCACGATAAGCAAATAGGGTCTGCAACTCTGCTTGCTCATTTCAAAAAGAAAACAGATTTTGAGTTCAGTGGAGACTCTCTTCACGTCTGTCTTTTAAAAACTTTGCTTTTCTTGAAGGAATAAACTGACATTCTGAAAAATCAATAAACAAATAAACCGGTGGCAGAAGGGCAAAAATTTTGGATTTTGAAAGAAAGTGTCTAGTTGTTAAGAGCTGGTTGTTTTGCGAAAACATTGACACTTTTGGCAGCATCTTCTGCCTCTGTAACAAGCTCTCATCACAATTACAGACTCCATAGAGAGCTTGTATGTGATGTAGGTTTTCAGTGCAGCAGAAGCTTTGATAAAAAGAACACCCCAAATGGAATAAAGATGCACAAGAGCCAAGGTATTTTTATATAGGTAAAGGTTTTCCTAGACCCTACCCAGAAAAAGGGCTGGTGTAGACAGACCCCTTTAATTAAATTCTGCAGGCACTAATTTGGTAGCATATAAGTTGACTACTGTGTCCACAGCCACCAGACAATGCCGGTGAGTCACAATATGACCAAGTAAAACTGAACCCTCCTGTTCATTTCAAGACCATTGGAAGAATATGGTACAGCAAATAACAAAATCTGTATCTTGGCCCTTATATGCATTCTGAATGGTACCGTGTGGTGGGTTTTTATCATTTTATTTGTGAGCATTTTAAAGCTAAAGGAATATTAAAATCCACGAGAAAAAAAAATACTTCAACCAGCTCAAAAACAACATGAAAGCTCAAGACTTTTTGTAAAAAAAGAAAGGAAAAAAACCCCAACAAATTACTTCCCAAATGCAGTTTTGCTTCCATGAAATTTCAGCCTGCATGAACTTCGATATCATGGCTACAAATTTTCAATTAATAATAGCAGGGTGAGTTCCATGCAAAACCCAAAATTCGGTCCTCAGTTCCCACAGCTACAGGTTCCCCCCAACCACATAGGTTTCTCCACTCCGTTTCTCACAGAGCAGGGAAGCTCTGCAGCAGTAAGTGGCAGTAGGTAGCAAGCAGGTTCTCCAAAACAACAGCCCATCCTGCTTCTCAGATTAGGGGCATATTGCAAGGAGTAAAAGCTCCTAAAAAATATCCCCTGAACTGGAAATGAGAGTAACCCACCCTCTTTAACAAATCTTGATTTTGTTCCAGGACTTGTACAAACTGCTGTGGCAGAAAACTATCAATAATGTTTGCTCTGCAGGAGAAGAGCAGGGTTACTTTTAGGCTTCAAAGAACCAGTGCTCCAGTAACAAGTGGCTTTGCTGTCAGCATTTACCATCGTATTGACAGAAAGAGCTGGGTAATGACTCGAGGATTATTTATATGAAACCCGGAGCCAGTGGCACTGTAACTTATGGAAAGAGGACAAGCTCACAAAGCAGCGGCCGTGTGTCTGAATGAGAAGGGACACGCTTTCTGTCAGCGGGGCTCAGGGGCTGCGGTGGAGATCCAAAACTACAAGCTTGCACCTGAGCTCATACATACATTTCCCAACAAGGTGGAAGGGTGACAACAGTGCCACATAATTCATGTTGCAGTGAGGCCAGTCCTCCTCTCTGCAAGGCTTTCATATCTGACAGGTTTACCCACGTACCTTTTGCTATTCTCCAGCCATTCTGCTCCGGGATTCTAGATTTCATCTTTATCTTAATTGTCGGTTTAATTGTTGAACCATTTATGGTCCATTTTATAGAGGTCTTTCTGTCATACATTTGAAGGGAACTCCAGATCCTGGGCTCCCTTTCTGCTGCTTTTACTACCACCAAAGAGCGACTACTCTGTCAGTAAAATTAGCAAAGGCGACAGAAGCTGGTCCTGGGGGGTTTGACCACCCACATTGTTAATAGCATTTGGGAGATGCCAAAGTTGTTTTCAAATGCATTATGTCTTTCCCAGTTCTGAAACTTTCAAACCGTGCCAGTGATCAGGGCTAATTCCTATTACGCAGACTTATTCCTATTCCTCTAACCCTCCTCCCTCTCTCCCACCAGTACCCAGACTCGTACCCCCTTCTGTACCTCCTTTCTCACTGAGCGGGTCTGAATTCAGCCCCTGCACCGCACAGCAACTCCTCTGATACAGGCTCAGGCAAGCCTGGACAGTGGTACCAAAATACGCTGTGGGATGCCCTCCTCCTGCAAACGCTCTGAAAGGAAAGTAAATCAGCGATCTTACATTCCTCTTCTGCCTGGCAAGGAGTATGTAAAAATAGCAAATCAGTAAAAAATAAATTAATTAATTAAACTAACATTATGGATTTAGTCCTGCTCAAAACTCATCAGTGTCTGTCTGGAGTCTTCCGGAGCTAGCCGGCCTCTATCAGGGTATTTTATTGGCCTTAAATTATTAAACGTACAATAGAAAGCAGCTGGTGTGTGTGTGTCCTGCAGCATGTTGTACTCTTCCTTGCTGCCTGCATTGATGCTGGCTGTGAGTTCATTAAAGAAAGTAAACTGATGTCTGGTTGTTGGGGGTTTTTTATTGTACTATGTGGCAGTATACGTATATGAACCAGGAGACATCCTTTCTGCACAATTTTATTTAAATTCTGTGGGGACTGGGTGCCTAACTTCCAGGGGTATCTTTGACAGTACCCATTTGTGTTATCTGCAAACACAAAAACAATGCCTCAAAAATGTAAAATCAAGTGGATTCTCCTGAAATAACCAATAGCAATACTTTATAAAGTCCATTAAAACCAGATAATTTTACAGCAGGCAACCTGTAAAGACAATCCAATCCTAACAGTAAAATTTGATACAACTTTTGTTTACTTCCATTCTTTACCAGTCCTAAATGTACAGCTGTTGATGAATCCCACCATGAATAATTCAGGTGAAGATCCATCATGAATATGATGGATACTAATGAAAAGCATCTGTTCAGTCCTGTTGTACAGATCCAACCAGCCAAAAGTCACCTCAGGAACTGAGGATATGATCTCTCTAATGAGCCCAATTTCCCTACACTCTCAGACGTCCCGTATATTTGCTCACATCCCAGTTGCTACATATATCTAGTCTCTCCCTATGCACAAACATGTATAATGTGGGCCCTTCTACCCACATAGGCAACTACTTTGAAAGAGGCAATTGTTAAGGCTCTAAGGTCACAGCAGTAACTCCTTTGCTCAAGCTTAAGCCAATGCTTTGCCCAGCCGAATCACAGAATCACAGAATTGTATAGGTTGGAAAAGACCTTTAAGGTCATCGAGTCCAACCATAAACTTAACACTACCAAGACCACCACTACACCATGTCCCTAAGCACCTCATCCAAACGTCCTTTAAATACCTCCAGGGATGGCAACTCAACCACTTCCCTGGGCAGCCTGTTCCAATGCTTGATAACCCTTTCAGTGAAGAAAAATTTCCTAATATCCAGTCTAAACCTCCCCTGGTGCAACTTGAGGCCATTTCCTCTTGTCCTATCACTTGTTACCTGGGAGAAGAGACTGACCCCCACCTCTCTACAACCTCCTTTCAGGTAGTTGTAGAGAGCCATAAGGTCTCCCCTCAGCCTCCTTTTCTCCAGGCTAAACAGTCCCAGCTCCCTCAGCCACTCCTCATCAGACTTGTGCTCCAGACCCTTCACCAGCTTTGTTGCCCTTCTCTGGACACGCTCCAGCACCTCAATGTCTCTCTTGTAGTGAGGGGCCCAAAACTGAACACAGTATTCGAGGTGCGGCCTCACCAGTGCCGAGTACACCAAATGCACCAAAGCAGTTTCTGCACAGCTATTTCATTCAGGAACTGTATCATTTGAGACATTAAAATATTCGGGATGAAAATGCCACCCCTTGTGCAGTGGGCCAGCACCACGCCCTACTAGCAAAAGTCTTCTTAGGGAACATGAAACTAACCCTAATTTCGTGGGGAGCCTCTGTAAAGACCTCTATGAATACTGATGCATAAAGCCATATAGCATAAAATATAGTTACTGGACCATTTTTCCTTCCCAGGGAAAGACGTCTACCTGAGCTAGTTACTTCAGCAATACCTGAAGCCATTCGTGTCCTGCATTGACCCAGGAGTCGGTGCCATTCCTGGGATGCCTGAGCCTGCCCCGTGGGAGGGAAAAAAGTATTCCAATAGCTGCTGAGACAGGTGGGGGGGGTGTCTCAATTTTGAACAAAGGAAAATTTAAAAAACTCCAAACACCATAAAACTTACACAGAATTTCCAGTATTTTACCAGCTGTGTGAGTTAGGAAGTGAATACAGGCATCTTCCTCTTTAACACTGTTTCTTATTTATGTTTTCTTCTCCTTTTGACTACAGACTTCACAGCCTGGCATACCAGGTATAAAGGTAAAGATTCCTTATGATGCAGTTGTGTTGTGCCGTTACCATCAAACAAGTTGAATATATCTGTTGCAAGCCCAGAAACCTTGGACGACAAACTTTAGGGGTAGCAACACGTTTAATTTCCGCATGACTGCACTGCTTGAATTATTATATACAATTAAATGGAGTGCGTATATATATATAGTCCAAGTAAACTTGAAGTTTCAGTAAGTTTTAACTTACTATGGCCAAAAACCAGAGCCCTCTTCCATCGCATGGAGACATCTCAGTGTCTCTGCATATGCTGAAAAGATCCAGTGACAGCTGGCGAGGTCATTGTAAATGAGGGAAAAAGAGAGTCTTGTCTCCATTACCAAACGGCAGCAACTAATCACTGTCACATCATGATGTGGTTCTGGACTGTCCACAGGTTTATTGTGGCCATTAACCTATTCAAATATTCTACTTGAGGAGAAAAAAAGTCTGGGGCCCAGTCTGGATCCTTAGGTCTTCTGCAGTCATTTTAACTGCTACAAAGTCACCGTAAAACATCACCAAATCAGATCACATCTATACAAAACAAACACAGTGAGGCAAATCAGAGCTTGAATATATAGCATATTACTGTCTACAGCCCTCATGCACGATCTTTTACCCAGCAAGCAATGCAAAGTAGCTTTCGCAGCTTGCACTGAAAGTCAAGCCCTCTGGTATTTACTGCGCGGTCAGGGGAACTCACCAGGGAGTGACTGAGGCTTTGCAAGCTCACACACCACTTCACCCCACAGAAACCTGTTCATGCCACCATGCTTTCATAGGACTTTATGGCCACCTCGCTATAGTGCAAGTAATTACACCGGAGCAGAGAAAGGGTAAAACAGACTGCAGGAAGGAGGGACAGAGATTGCCTTTTTCCTCCTGTTTTGGAGCTAATGCTCTTTGTCATGTATTTATATCATCTTAACAATAGGGGGTTGATTCTCACACTGATTGTCTTATGGGCTGTCAACACTGTTGAGAATTATACATAAGCAATGAATAGTTTCCCTAGCCATTACAGATTATTTTAAGTGAGTCTCACTAATTCAAAAAAGTGTAACTTAAAGAGTCATCCGTTCTTTTGGTTGGTGGGGTTTTTTTGCCTCAAGGAAATGAACCACATGAATGTGAGACAAAACAATATTATATTGGGCATATGTCTACACTGCATGAGGCTGACACTCTTTACGCACTGCATGCAGCCACTACCATACCTAGAATAAAATCATATCTAGTAAACAAATAGACAGCAGGACATCCCATGAGTGAACATTATACAAACCTTTATACACAGAAAAGTTCCTAACACTGTGTAATCAGCACTCTGTGATGGTCAGACACAGTGGGAAGTCCCTGCATCTTTGCAGTTCACGGCAAAACCTGGTTTATCCTCAAAGACAACTCAGGAAAGGAGGGAGGTTAAGACACAAGACTGAGTTTCAGAAACTGTGGCTTAAAACTGCCGTGGGCAGGGCACTCTGTGTGACCTTCGGAGATGACATCAGATTTGCCTGATAACACAGCTGTAGCCTGTGTGGATGCACCCCCAAGCTAGCACCAACCACTGAGCTTAGGTACTCCGAGGGGGGCAGGAGGGGCAGCCTGGAAATCAACACATGGTAACCTCCTAAGTGGGTTTTTTTCAGCATCCCCAGCACTCTGTACTGCCGCAAAAACACCACTGGCAGTATCTAAACTACCTAGTGTACATCCAGGTGATATAGGTTCACATGACCTTCACAAGGACTTTCATCTCTTGGAGAGGCACCTAGACCATCTACCCAAGGAACCTAACCTGACTGCCTCAGTTTGCCCTCCCAGCATCTCCACAGCTGAAGAAGCCACGCTCCCGACTCTAGACCTCAGACCTGTATCTGACCTCTAAAACTGGCTTTGTGATGCACCTCCCACTGAAAACTAGGGAAAAAAAAATACTACTTTTGATGCCTGTCTTGTTTATAACAACTTTAGAAGCTCAGTGTCACTGTGTGTTTTTATGGTATCTAATTCTGTAAAGATATGGTCTCAGATGAGCTTCCTAGGTGATGCTCGAGCAATTGTTAAAATAATGATCTTTTGTAACAACCAAAGTAGTTATCTCATGGACAAATGCAGCCCCTTGTGCTCTTCTTAAATAGATGTCATAGAAGACATCCAGCATAGAAGAAATTGCCAGGAAAATATCAATGAAAATCTGAGCAATACTCTCTTTCTTCTAAACTGAGCAAGTCAAAGAAATAGATTAAAATAATTTATTGGTGTATGAACCCAAACTCTCACGCGTGATATGCAGTGTATTGAGGACACTTAATGCATCTGCCACTCTATAGCTGCATTTTATTTAGCACTCTGGAAGTACAAATGCTTCCCCACTACTGGAACCACATAGTTTCCAAAAGCTGTCTTCCATTGAGAGGACAATTGTTTTCTATAGAGATGAGAAACAAATACCCATGACCCACGTCACCTTGCCCCAGCAGGCTTTTGCTGCGGCTTCCTCTGTGCAAATACAACAAAGTCTGGCAGCAGTCAATCCTGCCAGCCCACACTGAGCCACCACAGAGTGCGTAGCTATTTACCCTTCCTATTAATCTGTCAGTGTTCTAGTCAAACACGTAAAACAATATGGTGTGTGCATATCTTGACTGGTCATTGCTAAGTTACTGAGGAGCAACATGAATGAGTGGAAAACCATGCAACAAACTATAACGCTAGATTTTTAAGGTATGGAATATTGGAGTTTTCAATTGTCAGAGCGAAGGAAGCAGCCATGGTGTTCGTAGCATGGTGACAATAATGCGAAAGCCAGAAACTACAGCCAGTCTGCCTCTTTCAGCGTACAATAAACGGGTCCTGTTTGTTTTGCTCAGATGCAGATTTAATCCCAACTCTTTTATAGGCTCCCTGCTCTGCGCAGTCAGGAGACAATTAGGAAACTTGGGATCCTGTCCCTCAGTTTACTTCACACAACCAGACTGCTGCCACTGTGCAGAAACCAATGACTGCAGTTACCAGGGATGTGGCAGGGCTATATTTTGAAGCATTTGGAAGTTGAAATACTCTTTACTTGCAAACCCTGTTAGAGAAACCCAGTTGAATCCAAAAGCCATGTAGTGGATAACTCCCTAGGATCCACTCCAGCACTCTTTACTCAGATAAATTCAGCTTAGTGGTAGCAATTCTTGCCCAGCAGAGCACCTTTAAGAGCAAGTCAGTACATGCTGTCGGGCTGCTGAGCCAAGCACACCGCTTGCCCTTCTCAAAGTGATAATCTTATTTGATGATGCTTCAAGGCTCTGTCAGAGCTGAAAATTCACACTGCCTGCTATCTCTTTAATCCGTTTCCTTGCCATGAACAAAAGGAAGAGTATGCGTATGAGAAAGCAGAAATAGAGGATATAGGTCAAAGGGTATATTCTGAGTGTCAGAAAGACTTTATCTCAATCAGAATAGTCTTTCCGCAGTCAGCAAACTACCCAGAGCCAACAAGAACTGCAAAAAAGCATACCTATAGGCATTACAAAACTAAATGACAAAGTACAAATAATAGTATTTAGCCATTTCCAAAAACCTTGACTTGTTCTTTGCTTTATGGTCAAGAAAGTTCTACTTTGGCACTGCTGGAAGAGAAGATAAATTTTGCTTATGTGCATAAGCATGTATATAAATACACATGTCTGAAGGTATTTGTATATATATACCAAATTATACCAAGCAATTCATAATGAACAAAGGCAAATTAGGGATTCACTGATGCAACCACTTCCATGCATAGCTTTATACTTCTAACTAGTCCTATAAGTTTAGTAATACTATTTATATATGAAAGTATACAGATGGATAATCCTGAAAGGTTTTGGCCTCAAGATCTCACACGTGATTGGTATTAACAGAACTACACAAGGCTCTAAAGAATTCCTGAATCAGACTGCAAACTAGTGATTTACGAAGTGATAAATTGCAATAATTAATTATGTTGTAATTATCCTAGCCAATACCCATTTGAATATGAGGCTCATTGTCTGATCTACTTCCAGTTGACCAAAATAGGCCATAGTATACATCTCTTTGGACTTCTGAAAGATGAATGGTCCAGGGATGTCCAAAAAAGTGTCTGGAACAGATCCAAAGGCAAAGAAAATATCTTAATCTCAGTCCACGCTCAAGCGACAACTAGCGAAGCATACAGAAAGCAGATCTACCCCACACAATCAAGCTATCAGCCTCAAGTACTTACAGGCAAAATATCAACCTTTTAGTAAATCACTGCTGGTCATGCTGAACTTATTTAACCTCATTATCACAAAGGACAGGTAAGCACATCAGCATTTCAAGAAGAATCAGAGAACCACAATCAGAGTTACACACTGGTAACGTAATTAGGGTGCTAAAATCCCTGACTGCACATGGCATTGCTATTTCTTTCAACTTGCAAGGAAAGGCCATTTATTCACAATGCTGTTCTGGTAAAGCCCACACAGACTGGGAACAGCAATAGCTCCCCTGCCTCATCTGATTCTGCATGCTGAGGGTCTAGGAGTGACAGTGTTATCACCAGTACACCCACTCAAAATCAGGTTTTCACAAAAGGCTTGTCCCAAACAAAAAATTTGGTTATGCTTTAGCCAAAGATAAGAGATTGCTGTTTAACTCAGGATAATAAATGCAGTTGCCAATTCTAAGATAAGCATATCTAACTCATAACGGGAGAGGAACACATGCAAGTACATTTGATTTGAAACTCCTAGATGCAATACACTTACTGTGGCGACTGGACTTCCTGAAAGGGGTAAAAACACACAGAATCAGAGTAGCATGTCCCTGCTCAGCAATTTCAGTGAAGTTTTAAGCGAGCCAAAGCCTGTAGAGGTCAACAGAAAGATTCATTGTACTTTGTTCCAACTCTATTGTTAAGGTCTATATGAGAAGTAAAAAAGCCATTTATTCCAGTCATCTTAATACAAGAGATAACTACTAGAAAAGCAAGAATTTTGCACTAGGAACCAATGTTTTGAACTATAGTATTTTGAACTGTAGGTTTAATAGGGCAAGCCAGATCCCTAGAAGGTTAAATTGCAGCAGTAGAGTTTTCGTAATAAATTCTTCTTGTGCAAGTATCTTTGGAGTGCTTAGATAAAATTGAAAAGCTCCAACCGATCTTAAAAAAAAAAAAAAAAGAAAGAAAAGAGCTCCCTTTTTAATAAAACATATTCAAATTGTTTGGGGAACAGAGAAGATTATTTAATTTACTAAGTACAAAGTAGATCATATTGTTCAGTTCCTCCTTTATAATACTGGTTCCCAACTCATTCCAATTTGCAGGAAAGTTGCACAGAGGATCTGCAGATCTCAGACTAGTGATCTTAAACTACCAAGCATTAGTTTACTTTTGTGGACCCCTCAGAAATGCAACTCTCTTTCAAGTGATCCAAAAGCCTGCTTGCTTTATTTATTTATTTGTGTACCAGTTAAAAAAGTCATGCTTGAGTTCAGAGGCTCCCAAATGAATCAAGACACGATAGTCCCAAGCACTGAGGAAAGTCATATAAGAGATGGGTGACCATGCTCTGATTTTCCTGCCTTTGGTTAATGCCCTAGCCACAATACCAGATACCTTCCCAAGTGAAACATGCAGCAGCCTTCTCTGGTTCAAATATACCGTATTCAAATAAATCAACAAAATTTCATACATAATTATATTGATAATTGAAAAGAGTTAGGAAGAGGTAGGATGAAGTTTGAGGGCAATTGCGGAGTCGTCTTTTTTTTTTTTTAAACAAAGATCTTAGCAACAGAACTGATCAAGACAAGGAACGTTGGTTTTTATTATTTACCAAAGTAAAACAGGTTTTGGTAAGTTTAAGACTGCGGATTTAAAAAAAAAAACCCACAACATACAGAGAGAAATGTGAAGTCTTAAGGAATTACATCCAAAAGGAAAAATGAAAACTGGGAACAGAAAGGGGAATGGCCCAAAGGTATAGAGAATCATAATAAGTTATATTATTTTTTTCCAAATGGCAAGAAAGTCTGCTTCATACCACATTTTAATTTTTTAATTTTATGAAATAATGAACAACTTTGGCTGTTCGGGGGGGAGAAGAGGTTTCTCCCTGGGCAGAGCTCTCCTGGATGCTAATGAGCACCTTTGTTACAGGTTTTGAAAGAAACTAGCTGCCCACTCTAAAATGAAGAGCAGTGTTTACCCCAAGAAGTTTTTGGGACCTGACTCACAATACACTCACTGGAATGAGAAATCCTGGGGTGCAGAGGCGTCTACTTCACCCACCTTAAGTCTGTGAAGCAGAGGAGCATTTTTATAGGTTCTATTAATCATATTTTGTTACTTTATTCCAACATTAAAGAGGAAGAGGAATGGTTTTTTTAACAATCTAATCACATTGAACTAGTTTCTAGTACCTGGGCAAGAAAGTCTAGACTGTGATACTGGGTCTCCTCGGGCTGGGTGGTATATGTAAGGATGCTTCTCGGACTTCAGCGCAGGCCCTTGCTTCGCAGAGCGTGGGGATTCGGTGGCCATTTCAGAGACACGCTTCAGAAGGAATAATAGAGTCTTAGCTCCTGCTACATTGTCGCAGAGCAGCACTGATACCCTGCCAGATTACTAGGCTGATCTTTCCATTTCTCTTTTCATCTCATTTCTCTGTCTCCCAAGCTCAGCATCCTCTAAATGCTGGCATTTGTATTCAGTAATATTTCTGGGGCTTTTCTAAACTCCGTAGTCTCAGATGAGTTAAAAAAAACACCATTGTGCACAATTGTGACACGCAGTGTAACTTGAAAACAATGTCTCGTCCCTCTATTTATATATATTTTTTGTGTGTGTCCTTTACAGCTCCCTCTTTGCAAACCACAGGTGTTTGCAGGCATAATGGTCCCGATGCTGTAGAAAAGAGTTTATTGTGAGGAGCCTTTTCTTTGCCACTTGTCCTAAACCTGTTCGCAAAGTGCTACATGCGTTCTACCGATCACCATAAAAATCAAGGAACAAGAAGTCCTCTGTAAGCCTGCCCAGCAGCGCCGCTATGACATCGGTTGCGACAGCTTTGTGACCCTGCATTGTTTTCCATTCATTCACAAGCCTTTTGCTTTGCTTTGCTTTTTTTTTCCTCTACTCCCTCAGAAAAAAAAAAAGGGGGAGCGGCGAAGCCTTTATAGGCATTTTTATCTACTGTAAAAAAAAAAAGTGTGTGCATGCTGGGGTAATAGATTTTTAAAAAAACCACCAGAATGTGCCAGTTACTTTAGAGAATACTGCGTGGAGTTACAGTAGTTATAGTTTCAAAAACCACCTGCAAACAAGCGCAGATACCATAGCAAACTGCCCTTAGGATTTCTTTTTTCTTTTTCCATATATGCTCCTTCTTTTTCTTTTTCTTTTTTTTTTTTAAGTTCCATCTTGCCATTCTAAGCCTGAAGTCGGTACTGAATTTATGTGACAGCTATGAAGCTAGTATTAAAATTGTGAATAGTGGCTAACAGTGCTCACGCCCTCAGCGTTAGCATCTCTGCACAGCGGTGAATACAGGGCCGAGGCTGGTGAATGGGACGGGAGAGAGGGGGGCAGGCAGGCTGATGGCCCGGGTTGTCTCTCTTATTTATCTGTACACAAGCATCTGAGGGGGGCTGGGGTGGGGGGGACACATGATGGAAAGAGCGAACTGCAAATACCAGGGCTCCTTCTTGTGCTTCTGTCAGTGCCTGCTTAGGGAGAAGGGGTCAGAAATGAGCACAGGGAGAGAAGACGGGGGACATTTTTGGCTGCTTGTCTGTTGGAGAAGGGCGTGAAGTCAGGAGGGGAAGTAACAGGGACAGGGAGTGAAAGGCATCAGGTTTTGCTTTCATTTAAACGTGTTTGAGCAGACTGAAGGAGTTGTGGCCGCGGGCAGGTATGGGAGAGGACAGACAGGACAGCAAATGGAGAGGGGGTCCCTGAAGCTCTCCCCTCAGGGCAGGCGGGAGCAAATTTGTCATCCCCTCAGTCTATTTTCTACACACATGGACACAAACAAGGTTAAGGGGGCAGGACGACGAGGAAGGGAGAGGTGCCCAATGAGGCGGCGAAGGGTGCCGTGCCTCGGCGGGTCGGGCTGGGGCTGGGGGCGGAAGGGGCCTCGCCATCTCCTCACCCCCGTGCTGAATGGGAAAGAGGCAGGAGGGAGGGAGAGCGGGGGGCCAGGGTTAAGGGGTCTTGGGGGTAGGGGGAGGTGGCTGCAGCTAGAGAAGGGAAATCATGGGCACCCTTTGATTTCCCCTGCTGTCAGAGGACTTTTCGGCAGGGGAGGAAATAGAGCTGGAGCTGGGCGGGCAGGGTGAGGGCTCGGACTCCTCTCTCCCGAGAAGTGCTGATGGGCTGCGATGACGGGGGGGGGTGAGCCGGGGCGGGGGGGGGGGGGGGAGATGTTATTAGCGGCGAAACCTCAAGACCGAAGTTGAAGCCGAAGAAGAGAAAAGGAGCAATATGATCAATATGGTTTCATTGTTGAGCCCCGCTTACCTCGGCGGGAGACCATCTGCTCCCTGTCAATGCATCACCTGCTCGTCTGGCCTGTTGGCTGGGCAACGCGCGGGCGGGGGGATTAAGGGGGCAGGGGGGGCCGAGGGGCCCAGCCGGGGCCTGTCCCCCCGCCGCCGGGGCAGGGGCAGGGGGAGGCTCGCCCGGGCTAGGTGGGAAGCCGGGCAGGCTCCTGGGGGCTCAGCTATTTCCAACGGAGGGCATAAAACAAATGCGGTGTTTCTAGCCAGCGGGGCGGTTTCAGGAAGGCCCTTCCTGCCCCTGGAAGTCGGCGTTTTGCTGCACGCGTTGAATTTAGGGATGCATGAATGAGCCTGCCACAATGGACAGCTGGGGAAGAAAGGGCAGCAGAGGGGTCCCCGCAAAGCCAGGCGCATCGCTGCCGGAGTCACCAAGGGAAAACAAGGCAGAGTGCTCTCACGTCCCCCCAGAACGAAAACTTGGTGTGGAAGAATACATTGAAATAGTGCTAATATTGCTAAGTCGTTTTAACGCCACCACAAAATCACTGCATTTCCACAGGCTGAACGCAAGGTAAAAAAAGCAGAAAGCCTCAGATGCTGTAGAGCAATGAATGCAAATAAGGTGCTGAGTCTGTGCGTGTGATCCAAAATCATTTGATTTTTGGATAATTTTGAATACGTTTGATATTAAATACCATCCACTTAATAAGCAGATAAATTACTGCTCCCTGGATCCCAGAATGGGCAGTACTAAAGCACTTAACCAATCCCTCAGAAACTGTCAGAGGAGACAAAATGTTGCCCGAGTGGAGTACCCTTGGTTTTGGCATGTGCACAAGGATGGGGCTACCTCCTGCTCCTCCCTGCAGCCAGGTGCAACCTTGCACTGGCCACAGAAGCACCCCTGCATCAGCCACACGAGCACACTGTCCTGTGCAATACACGATTTCACTGATCTGTGGGGGGAGGTTATATATCCATACGTAGAGTTTTATGTACATATATATGTGCATGTTCGCACATAGACACTTCCACACACATCTTCCTCGCAAGAGACCTTGCATCTGCCTTATCCCACATCACCGTTACTGAAGCAGGGCCCGCCGTTCTCTGTGTGCTACAGCTGCAGTACAGCCAGCCCAAACGTTCACAGCGATCGTGTTTGGGCATTTGGTTACAAACATCACCTGTGAAGCAGATTCTCCCAAAAGCAGGCTGAGGTTCTTCACCCTTTGGAGTCAATGGGGGTCCATATGGAGTTACACTTCTAAGTCAACAACACCAGGATCTTGGGACAACATCGCACCCTCTTGCCTAATAAAAAAAATGAACAAAACCCTTTGGCAAATCTTGTTGGTCTGCTGAGTTTCTCATTAGCAAATTTTTTGAACTTTTCTGACCCCAAATAGACGTTCCAGGCAAGGACGACGGGTGTATAAACAGGAGTGCATGAGAAGCCAAGTTAAACTCTCACCCTTGCAGAGTTTTCCCCTTTACACATCACTCATCAGGGAGCAGATTCCTCAGATGAAAAGCTATCTGCGACATTCGTTACAAACAACTGTATTTGGATATTGTTATGCATTGCAAAGCTATAACTGAGCAGAGCCAAGCAACTATTTTCAGTTTTAGAAATATCTCCTGATACACGGAGCAAGCGCAGTCCAGTGGCGTACGCACAGAGAGGCTGTGATTTAAGAGATGACATGGCCTTCAGCAAATCTCGTGTTACCACTGTTCCAGAATCACCATAAGTCAAACAGGGTAGTGCTTAACTCATCCTTCTAAGGTGAAATAAGGGCTACTAACCTTACACTTGTAAAGCTCCAAAGCTATGAGATGTTTTCATTAAATAATCTGCGTGAAAATGGCAACTTACTGTACCTACAAATGGAGCTTGTTAAAGCGTCACAGAAATTTTTTCCAAGCAGCTAAATCAAAACATCCAGCGCATATGACCCATCAAGATGAAGAAAGGTGCTTTCTTGTTAGTTTGTGATCACTGTTGAAGCAATTTTTCACATGATACCACACTCACATCTCAGAAATGTTAATGGAGTTTTCTATTGACATGCTGAACACAAGTAGAACATGCTTTTAGGTGTTACAGCTAATAGTCCTCACTGCTTGCATGAATCAATAAGAAGCAACCAGACTTTTAAAGATGGATATTTTTTGCCCAGAATATTATTATTCTTTTACCTACCGTATAGCTCAGAGCAATCCACACAGAAGGAATATGGAATATTTGAATTCTGGATATACCTTGCATTTTAAAGAGTTTATTTCTAAGCCAACAAAAGATTACTGAATCAATTATAAAGTAAATGTGGAAGATATAGCAAGAATCACTTCCAGGAAAACTACTATCAATAGGTGGATAACTAATACTGAGAAACAAAGGTAAAGCACACATCTCATGGCAGTGTGTAAAGTACAACTTCTGCAATCTCCTTTACCAACTTGTTGAGGAAGTGGTTTGTATCTCCAGTGATAGCTTGTTTTCCTGGTTTTTCCAGAAAGAGTATTTCAGTGAATTCATTGCCTACAATTCAAGATGCAAAGCATCAGGACAAGAAAGCTAAAGAAACATCCTGGTTTGTACAAACAAAGGGCTTCTGTTATTTCTTCACTCCCTTATGCACAGATTCTCGAAGACATTTAGAAGACTCCATCCACCAGGACGTGCCTTTTCTAGTCTGAACCTTGAAAGTCTAAACATCGAGACCTGCCCTGCACAAGGGAGCAAAGTCAACATTTCTGTGCACTTGAGAAAATAAGCCATTCAGATCGATGAATATCGCTACAGGATACATTGTTATCTTGAGTTCCTCACACTTTTTTACTGCACAGGCCGTGTTGATACAGTGCATTTGAATTTATACAACGCATCTAATTTAGCAAACCACAGCACCTTGAGGAAAACCAGCATTGTATAGAATGAACATGACATGCATTAGATAACATAAACACTGATTTGTGGGCTCATTTCTCAAACCAGAGTTGTTAGTGATGAGCTGCTTTGTCAAAGCAATGAAAGAGAGATTTCCTGAGGGAACTGTGCAATTTGGAAATGTTTGGACCAATCGTGAAAGGACTGTGTGCAGGAGACAGGATTGGGAATTCTCTTACACCCACCTTCCAGTCAGAGGCTGCGTACAAGTGCTGAGCTTTCTTGCATGGATAAAGCCTGGGATGAACAATGTATTTTGACCAACATGAGCACTCTATCCATTTGAAAATTTCCATATAATACTGATTTTCTTTACTCATTCAGCCACCTCTTGCCCAGGCTGTTATTTCCGTTTGGAAACAAGGAGTAATACTACCAGCATCTAGCCAGCTCACCCCTGCAAGACCCCCAGAAACCCACTAGCAAAACTGTGTCATTATTCCTATTTAAGTAAACCTGTCTAAGGAAAATAACATTAGCCTGAGTGACCATGCTTCAATATTTACGTGAATTAACTATGAAGAGGAAAACTACAGAAAAGCTAACAGAACCAGGGCAATGGATACAGAAGAATGTTCTTGGAAATCATGTTTTCTATAACAATAGTGAAGATTAAAGATCTGCTGAGGTCTGTATTGTACATTAAAACATTCAAGGCTGGTGAATGGGGTGGGCTGCAGAATGGCTCTGCAGACTCCAGTCTCCTGGATGCAGCATGGAGAGACTGAACCTCAAAAGGGAGGTAGGAGAGAGCACCTAAATCAAGCTCTGCCTGAGGGTCATACAGAATAAGAGCATATCTTTCCACATTACCTACAGCAGCAGCCTAAGGACACTAATTTCCGGCACTAACAGTCAGAATTTAAGCATACCCAAAGTATTTTTAAAAGTCCGTGACAATATTGTTGACCTGACATTATGGCTCCCAGGCAGCTGTATACAGCAGCAAATACACTGTATAAGACCCATACTGATGCTAGCAAGTGACTGGTGTCAAAAAAAACCTTTTTAATGCATTAGACAAGGAACTCTGACACTATGTTCAAATATTTTTGATACAATATGCCATGATCTTTAAGCCTCCCTGCTTAGTGTATATATCTTCTACTTAGAAGTCGTCTTTTCCTCTTAGCCACTACTAACCATGTTTCTGGCAGTAACTGTAATTTCTAAGTTCTCTGGGCCAAACTGGAAATGCAGGCAGCTTTCTGCAAGTCATGCAAGGCTCTTGCCACGTCAAAACACATCTGAAACACCGGTACCACTTTTACCATAAGAATGACCCATACAAATGTAATTGAAATTTTGCCTGCGTTTTGAAGCAAGAATTAGACTTGCTCCATGATGTAGTAGCTAGAAAATAACAACAGTGATATTTAAAATAAAAGTCTAGCAACACAGTCTGACATCAAAAAGGCATTCAGACTTGTGGTTTCAAAAGAACAAACCTGCTTCCTTGTGCAGCTGAGATGTTAATGACAACCAGCAGGTACGGCAATAATGGGAACGGAGAGGCTTACATTTAGCCAAGAGGTTAATTCTGGAGAAGAGGAAAAATCAGGTTTTTTTGGAATGCAAAGCTACATCTCTGTCCCTTGTAAACCATACTATTTCTCCTAAGCTTTAAACACAAAAGTAAGCCTGGATCCATCCAGAGTGGCCAGGCATGCCCCAAGGAAGCCCCAAGATCTGCCTGGTAGGGGATGGGCACTCCCAAAGAGCCGAGGCTGTATGTGCAGGCTGAAATGGTATCTCCTTTATGGCACTGCACCCAGAGTCTGTGGAGTGCTACTTTCCTTAACCATACTTAAAATTTAGCACGGGCCTTAGCTCCAAAATCCAGAGATCATTTTTTTGATTAAATAATTCAAAGTGAAACAAGCTCTTTAAATTTTCTTGTCACAACATTGAACAATTTTAATAAAAGCAAAATTTTTGCACAGGAGAACTTTGACTTTGTAGAACCTGACTATTTGCTTGGGAAACCATCTTGACAGAAAGTTCCCTGTTGGTCTCATAATTAATTTGCTAATTCACTGCTTCAACCATAAGTCATCACAGAATTCCCTAATCAAAGCTGGAAGGGACCTTTTGAGATCACCTAGTCCAACCTCCTGCTCGAACAGGGTCCACAGAAGCAGGTTGCCCAGGACTGTGTCCAGATAGGTTTTGGGTATCTCCACAGACAGAGACTCCACAGACTCTCTGGGCAGCACCCACAACAAAAAAATGTGCTTTCTTGTGTTCGGGTGGAATTTCATGTGTTTCAGTTTGCACCCGTTGCCTCTTGTCCTGTCACCAGGATCAGCAGGACATCCTGCTGATAGCACCAGCTACCAAACAGGAATTATCCCATATTTCCTTCTGGAAATGTATAGACTTCCTCACATTTATCAGGAGTTTTACTGCTTATACGAAATTAGTACTCAGGGCCCCATCTAACACCAAGTCTCCCTCGGGTGCTATTATCAGACAATCTCTGAAAAGAAGGACAACTTCTGCTCCAAACAAGTTTGCATTACTTAAGCCAGTATACCTTAAAAAAGAACAAATACTGAAATGATAAACAGAAACAGATGCAGGTAACATCGGTAAGATTTCTTAGTTGCACCGGCCAGCTGTGTGCAGGCTGTCATGCATATGAATTATTTTAATGATAATTTGCTCTCAGCTAGCGTTTTCAACAAAGAAAAGGTCGGGGGCAGACCTAGAAAAAGAAGCAGCAGCAGAGAAAGTATAGCTGGGGACAGACAATCCATTTGTCACAACCAGCATCACTGAATAAAATGAAGGGGACATAGGGTGCTTTTTAAAAGGAGCCTAGATACAGGAAATAGGGATGTTGCAGAGCACAAAGTGAAAATAAGAAGCAAAATCAGGATATTGAAATAGGGGAAATTTGGAGAAATGACTCCAAGATGATGGTGATATTCTCCGTGTGATGCAAAAGAAAGGCTAGGCAGGTACACCGGACGGGGCAGGCACTCGGGAATCTACAGAAGAATTAAACTGCAGGTGAGGGCCTGGGTGAAAGCTTCCACAGCATGGACTGGAAAGAGCAGCCTATCTTCATGAGGCATAACAGAGGAGCACCAGATAGATTTAGATCTAGCACCAAGGTGAAGGATAAATGAAAAACCAGTTAAAGCCTGAAGAGAGGTCTTGGCAGGATATTTTGTTGAACCACTCTAGTCATGGTGAATAAGAGTCTTCCTCATAAGAAGGTGTGCTTAGCTCTGGGTCTGAGCAGAAGCAGTCTGGCTGTGATAAAGCCATGTGCAGGATAGAAAGTTTCCCTGGAAATCTGGTTTCCTTTTTTCCAGAGGAAAAGAAAGCCTCTCTTGTGTTGGTCACGGGAGTCACACAGGTTTGCAGGAAGCCCTTCCAGTTGGGATTCACTGACCTATCAATATCACCATTTTTTATACTATCTTCTTTTTTTTCTGACCCACGTCATCGAAAAGCCATATTCTACACATGCAATGCAAAGCAGCAAATTTTGTTGAGATCTCTAGAGATAATCAGGGAGTAACAGTACATCCTTCATTCCTCTATTAATTGGAGCCTGGATGAGCAGAGACTTCAAAAAATTTATCTTAGAATACATTAGGATCAAAAAACACTTTATACCATGCTGTGGTGACCAGTCTCCAAATAGGAGAAACTTTCTCTTATCCATCTTCAATGCTTTCCAGTCTTCTGCTACCCAAGATGCTATTTAGAGTTCCAAAGCAAACCCGCTGAACAACACATTTCAGGGACATATTTGGCCATTTTACATTTTCACCTGTTTTCCAACCAATATCCATGATGTGTAGGATACACCCTTGTTTGTTCTTCTGTTGAATTGCTCCCGAATGGGTCCACTGTGTTCACATGTAGGTGAAAATCAAGCAACATTCAAAAGCCAAAATATGCCACTACTGTACTGTCAGCAGTTCTGAAACTACAGGTCACAATAATAAATGAGATACTTTTTTTAATCCTAGGTGAAAATCAAGCAACATTCAAAAGCCAAAATATGCCACTACTGTACTGTCAGCAGTTCTGAAACTACAGGTCACAATAATAAATGAGATACTTTTTTTAATTCACAGGACCACAGGTATAGTCCTGTGAAACTCTGTATGGAATAGGCTATCCTTATTCTCAAAACTGCTTCCATCCCCTCCACTATTATTTCTTGGAAGTTTATTGTTTGTAAGTTCCATACAAATATCTATAAAATCAGTAGTAATTCCATGAAATGCAACAAAATTTCATTTTACTCAACCACCACAACACACAAACGTTGTGCTATATTCTCATTTGCACTCAAAGGATCCATTTGTAAGTAACAGATAAAGTACATAAAACCAAAGGCCTTCTTTTAACAGTTTAGTTTCTAAAAATTAAGCACTGGAAAGATAACAGCTTGTCCATTTAGAAGCTAACCTCCAGTTCCCTGTGATAGATCTGTGCTGTCACCCTTTTACTGACTTTACTCTGTGGCTTAGGATTCACTATAATCAATTTTTTTGGGAAAAAAAGGATTATTAATTTCATATATGTGACAGTTCAAATTGTACTAGGATATGGAGAGGAGAGCCCAGAATTTACTCCCCTTTTTGCAAAATTACCTACGGTTGGCAAGCAGAAAGCAGAGCTCTCTGGAGTCCCCGAATAACGTGCATCTAATACCTCGGTGCAGCCTCTGCTCAGACTGGAGACACGAGTGTGCAAAGACGAGATGACATGAAACTCTTTCAAATACGAAAATCTGTCAGCCCAGGTAAATAAAAATATTTGGACCGAGTTTAGTGGTGAGGAAAAACGACTTTGAAAGATGCTGAGCCAGATAATTAGGTGGTAATGAATGCGGAGCTGCACTTGGTATTCCACTCCAGCACACCGGGGGCGAGTGCGGGCGGGATGCGGAGCTGGGTCTCCGCCGCTCCTGCCATGCATCACTGAGGCCATATGCAGCATGGCCTCAAGTTGATTATTGCTGCTTTCCAAGCGGTTGTCAAAACATGTAAACTGCCAGCAGGAGACACACTTTTAATAAAACTGCCTAGTCTCCTGTGGTATTTTTCAGTTATGAAAACAGCATCCTTTCATATAACATGTGCATGTGAGCAAGAGAGCATGTAAACCACAGCAGTAGCGTTCCCAGAGAACAGCATTTTCATTACAAGTAGGCAAATTGGATGTTTATGTAGACTAATGTTCTCCATGCTGTCTGTTACATGACAATGAGATGATTTATTGTGAACTGACAAATACACTGTACATGCAATGTGAGTAACCTGAAGTTTCATACTGTCAGTCAGTGCCTCGATTTTTTCAATTCATGCGGCTTAACTCATCGTTTTGGGTGAGAACAGACAAGCCCAATTCAGTATTGCTTGTTTGTGCGTGTGTGTGTCCACGCATGTGTGTGTGAGAATGGATGAGGAGTGCGACACTAAGGTTTTGGATGCATCAAAACGCCCTTAGCACTCAGTATGTCCCAGGGGCACGATCACTTCCCTAGTCCTGCTGGCCACGCTATTTTTGACACAAGCCAGGATGCCATTGGCTTTCTTGGCCACCTGGGCACACTGCTGGCTCATGTTCAGCCGGCTGTCAACAAACACTCCCAGGTCCTTCTCTGCCAGGCAGCTTTCCAGCCACTCTTCCCCAAGCCTGTAGCGTTGCATGGGGTTGCTGTGGCCCAAGTACAGGACCTTGCACTTGGCCTTGTTAAAACTCATACAATTGACCTCGGCCCATCCATCCAGCCTGTCCAGGTCCCTCTGCAGAGCCTGCCTACCCTCCAGCAGATCAACACTCCCACACAACTTGGTGTCCTCTGCAAACTTACTGAGGGTGCACTCGATCCCTTCATCCAGATCATTGATAAAGATGTTAAACAGAACTGGCCCCAACACAGAGCCCTGGGGAACACCGCTTGTGACCGGCCGCCAACTGGAGTAAACTCCATTCACCACCACTCTTTGGGCCCGGCCATCCAGCCAGTTCTTAACCCAGCGAAGAGTACACCCATCCAAGCCATGAGCAGCCAGTTTCTCCAGGAGAATGCCGTGGGAAACTGTGTCAAAGGCTTTACTGAAGTCTAGATAGACAACATCCACAGCCTTTCCCTCATCCACTAGGCGGGTCACCTGGTCATAGAAGGAGATCAGGTTGGTGAAGCAGGACCTGCCTTTCCTGAACCCATGCTGGCTGGGCTTGATCCCTTGGTTATTCTCTACATGCCGTGTTATAGCACTCGGGATGATCTGCTCCATCAGCTTCCCTGGCACCGAGGTCAGGCTGACAGGCCTGTAGTTCCCCGGGTCCTCCTTCCAGCCCTTCTTGAAGATGGGTGTCACATTAGCTAATCTCCAGTCAGCAGGGACCTCCCCAGTTAGCCAGGACTGCTGGTAAATGATGGAAAGGGGCTTGGTGAGCTCTTCTGCCAGCTCCGTCAGCACTCTCAGGTGGATCTCATCAGGCCCCATAGACTTGTGAGTGTCTAAGTGGTGCAGCAGGTCACTCACCATTTCCCCCTGGATTATGGGGGCTCCATTCTGGTCCCCGTCCCTATCTTCCAACTCCAGGGGCTGGGTACCCAGAGAACAGTCGGCCCTGCTATTAAAGACTGAGGCAAAGAAGGCATTAAGTACCTCAGCCTTTTCCTCATCCTTGGTCACTGTGTTTCCTCCCCCGTCTACTAGGGGCTGGAGATTCTCCTTAGCTCTCCTTTTGCTGCTAATGTATTTGAAGAAGTGTTTTTTGTTGTCTTTTATAGCAGCAGCCAGACTGAGCTCTAGCTCAGCTTTGGCCCTTCTAATTTTCTCCCTGCACAGCCTCGCTACACCTTTGTAGTCCTCCTGAGTTGCCCGCCCCTTCTTCCAGAGATCATAGACTCTCCTCTTTTTCCTGAGTTCGAGCCAGAGCTCTCTAGTCAGCCAGGCCGGTCTTCTTCCCCCCCGGCTCGTCTTTCGGCACCTGGGGACAGCCCGCTCTTGTGCCTTTAGGACTTCCTCCTTAAAGAATGTCCAGCCTTCCTGGACCCCTTTGCCCATAAGGGCTGCCTCCCAGGGGAGTTCTGAAGGGCTGGATGGCCACGGCTGTGGAGGAAGCCAGGAGCTCTTTTTCAAAGCCCCTTCAATCACAGCGCTTCAGTTCAAGAGTTCGGCACGGGGAGTGAGGGTTGTAGTGACGTAGTGCTTACACTCATTGCATCACGGGGGGAGAGCAAAACCGGGATAGCAAACAAACACGGACCTTTACCAATAAACAGCTTTTTTTCCCTTTATGATACATTTTGTTAAAAGCATCTTCTAGACAGCTAAATACATAGGTGTTATCTTGTTACTGCAGTCTATTAGCACGGCTTTTTTTTTTTATGTTCTCCTGCCTCCTGCAGTCACAGACTCAATAACAGTGCCAATGCTTCATTAACTAACCTTCATTTTTTTTAATTCTCTAATAAATGATCTTATTTGAAAACAGGCTTTCCATTGCATTGATCAATACTAGTGGGAAAAATAACAGGAGCCTTTTCAAGAAAGACAAACTAAAAATGGAAAACATGACTTCACACAGCGCATTTTTCACAAATACAAGCTGATTAATATATTTGCATTTGCAGGATTTGTCTTTTGGCCCAATTTATCTAGGGTTTAATTTCAGACAGAGTCTTTGCCTCTTCCATAACTTGCTTTTCCTACCACTTTACTCTTCCTTTGTACATCATTCTTCTTTGAAGTTTCTTCCACCTCTCCTTTGTCTGCTCATTGTATGGGCTTTTTTTCTTCCCGGCATTGTTACAGATGCCATAGAACTAGCAAAAGCCCATTTAATTTTTCTTTGCTATAGGAGATATTTAAAATAATGTAGAAAAATAAGCTGACAGCAAGGGAACCCTTTATTTAAAGGGGAAATCTTCCTCTGAAGTAGCACTGCCAAAAAGGAAGACAAAAAAAAGCAATAGTCGTAATTTTCCGTGCCTCCTCTTTTGTTCTTAGTACCAGAAATAGACTTCCTCAATCTCTGTTGCCAAAGAAGGCAAGGACTACCTTCTCTTTGCATCTCAGAATCAAAGATCAAAACAAAGCTGGCAATAGGTATACCTGCACTAATATTTGTCTTCATAAACAGTTGCTTTGTATTTAAATTCATAGTTTTCTAAGCATTGTAGGCTTCTTTTGCTTTTTTTTCTGCCCACGACAATGTCTTGAGCAACTTTCTATCAGGGTGCCCCACGATTCATAGCCCATCACAAGCAGACTAAGGTAAGTACTGTGCTTGATTCCTCTGCTGATGGAAATGTTTGTAAACATGGCAGAGGAAAAAAAAACCCACATTATGTTGTTACAAGTAGATAGAGAGCAGGCAAGTCGAACGCAGAAACACCCAGGAGCCAGGCAAGCACCCATAGCAATGGTTTCCTCTCTTTGGTCAGCCAGTTGACAGCAGGAAAAAAAGACTCAAGCTATTTCTCAGTGCTTTCCTTCATGGAGAAATATGAATGTTAATCAGGAGGCTGATAGACAAATCAATAGACAATGTCTATCAGAGCCCTAATTGGCATACATAACCCAGTGAATCTCTCTTCCTAAGATATGCTGCTTACCACATTGTTTTGGGAATCATGCAGCAAGGAGACTCGATAGGTATTTTCAATCTTCTTTCAATGAGAAGGAGCTCTGATTTAACCTCTACCTTTTCTAATGGCTTTAGTTTTATCAGCCAGCGTCCTGCCTGTGGCAACACACTGGCTTTGCACCGAGGTCCTTCTGTTCACCGGTGAGCAGTGCGGTACCCACTGGGAGAGCATCCACGGGAGCAGTGGCAGTGGGCATCCGCACTGCCCTCATCTCCCCTGGCTGTAGGGTTCTGCTTCTCACAGGCTGATGCCATCTACCCCAACTTTTGTACCTTTCCACCCATGTTGGACCTTGTCCTGCTTTTCGCTTCCTTTGACAACTGTGCAGGTTTTATCCTCTTTGGGCTCTGACACTGAGATCTCTTTTTCCGTCTCAGCCTTTCTTTTTTTCTTGATGTCCTGACTGCAAATCCAACACAACCGTGTTTCAGGGAAGTGCTGACCCTTTAATACAAAATTCATTCTGGAGAGGATGGATAACTTCTGTGGATTGGCAAAGTCTGGCAGTGCTGTTTGGGATTATTTCTGAACTGCTTGATGATGTGAGGCATTCAACTCTGGGCTGCAGTCAGGACCCAACCCTCAGAAAATCAGTTGCCTCCCACAAAGATGAGAGACTTAACCTCAGCTCACTCAAAAATGCTTCATCTTTCATTTTGGTTTCTGTTATAGATTTAGTGCAACACTCCTCAGCACAGTTTCACACCTAGCCCACTCTGCCAGATTTAACTGAAACTACTAAAACACGCCAGAATACAGAGCTAACTACTGCCTACACAAATAATGAGACTTTTTCTACAGTCCTCTTTTACAGGCACACACTGCTTGCAAGCACAAAATGATGCACCATTTAAGGCTTCCCATATTTCTGGAGAATTTCACCACTGACAGAGCATTTAATTGCTGTTTTCTTAATCATTTTTATTCCTGGCATGATGTGGTGTTTGGGGAAGTCACTGTGCCTGCAGGAGCTCTGTTTTAGTCAGTCTGCCTCCTGACATTCAGGCACACAATCTTTGTAACACCTACTTTTTTCCCAAGAAACTGCATGCTAAAAGGACTCCAAAATACCAGAACATCCATATGTTGTCCTCTCTTACCATAGCGGGCACTCTGAGCTAGAGGCCATCCTTCCCTATATACAATTCGTAATCCAGAGAGGGGATCATCTCTAGGAAACTTCATTATCAACATCAAATTCAAGCTCAGTGATTGACAGTGAGATTGTCTCTACCCTGCAGGCAATGGTTGCAGGTCACCATGGAGTTTGCTGCTAACTTGTGACTTCAGGCACTAAAACCACCTGGGCTTCAGCAGCACAAAATGCAATGCAAGCTCCAAAGTTCACACAGAAGCTGGATAAATGATCATTTCTTCTGTCATGCTGAGACCACGCTGCCACAGCTAGATGCTTGCTATAGCTACATGGCAGTAGTAACCGCTGCGGTTAGCTGAGAGGTAGCTCAGCTGTGTGTGTGGAGGAGCATTCATACCATTTCATCACATTAAACACATACATCCACGCCAAACATCATATAAGCATGGCTTCTAGTCCACCTATTTATTAAATCTCTACGTCTACTCTTTTAGGCAAAAAAAAAAAAAAATCTTAAAAGGGTTTTTAGAAAGCTTAAATGCCCTGTTCACTTTTCAGTGGGAATCTGCAAAACAGAGTTATTCTTCAATTAAAAGATGTGTGATAACACGTATACTGCAGAAGATTGCTGAAGGTGATTCAGTTTCAGTGTTTCTTGACTCTTACACATCTTTTTCACAATGTTAATGTTCTCAGCATAATTTGATGTGGCATTTTAAAACGGCTTACACAAAGTTAGGAACAGAAGTATAAATCCCAGAGGCAGAAGCACAATTATCTGAGGACCCATATCTTTCAGACAGTATCATGTATGATCTCTCCAATAAAATTTTATGGGCAAAATGCTGAATGTGAGATAGCACAAAGTAGAAAACTTCCTTTCATCACTATCTCATGTCAGTCTGAGAGCAGGACTCCACAAAACTTTGTTCACAGGGACCACATCACGAGTTGGAGGTCGCAAAATCTAGCCTCCAGCCAATACATAGAATCATAGAATAATTTAGGTTGGAAAAGACCTTTAAGTTCATTGAGTCTAACCACAAATGTAACACTGCCAAGTCCACCACTAAACCATGTCCCTAAGTGCTACATCTACACATCTTTTAAATACCTCCAGGGATGGTGACTCAATCACTTCCCTGGGCAGCCTGTTCCAACACTTGACAAACCTTTCAGAGAATAAATTTTTCCTAATATCCAATCTAAACCTTCCCTTGCACAATGTGAGGCCATTTCTTCTTGTCCTATCACTTGTTACTTGGGAAAGTTCCTCTTCCCCATTTCCCTCCTTTGCTCTCTCCAGTCCTTCCACCTTCCCCAGTCCTTCCACCTTCCCCAACTGGTCTCCTACCCTGTCTCTTCTCACCTCTCTGTGACCCTGGGGCTGAGGACAAGTATCAGACTGGCCTGACCCAGCATCACAGCACCTTTGGAAGAGACCTTACAGAAATGCCACCCAGCAGGAGATGGGGAGGCAGTAAGAATGTGAAGGAGGTAACTTCTGGTCTAGAAGCTCTCTGCCCCATTTTGCTCCCACTAAAGTTAGTCAGGATTAAACCAGAGGACATCAGTGGCTACCACATTAGGCTCCAGCATGTTCAATTAACAGAAATAATTCCATGATATAGAAAGATATTTATCTACCCCCATTTGCCTTTTAAACAGGATTCTTCTCTGCCGACTTCATGCCAGTCTTCATGTTCCAACATGATATTGACATGCTACCATGCTACCTTGGGCTCTTCCTGTTAGCCAGTGCCACATACATCTAAGTGTTCTCAGTTCCTTGTTGCTGGTACACCTAGTTTCATCAGCTCAGGTTATGAATACAAATGTGATATATATTATTCATATTGGTTTCTAACTTTAAGCCATATTAGACTTTACAGTAAGGGCCATATTCTACACTCAGCAGGCTCTAGCCAGTCCCCATGTCCATAGGGTGGTACGCAAGTGAGGACAGAAGTAAGGACACAACTTTTCCCTAACTACGTTAAAACTCCAAAAATCAGCCAAGCTAAGCTAGCCTTATTTTACGTTCTGCTTGCAAGCAATAAATTATTCCCTTTTCAAGAAGTTGCTCTTCACAAGAATAAGCATAGTCAGGCGGGCTTTAGTAACAGTCAATGTCTGGTAAGTTAGGTACACATAGGATCATAGGATTATAGAATAGTTTGGGTTGGAAGGGACCTTTAAAGGTCATCTAGTCCAACCCCCCTGCAACGAGCAGGGACATCTTCAACTACATCAGGTTGCTCAGAGCCCCGTCCACCCTGACCTTGAATGTGTCCAGGGATGGGGCATCTACCACCTCTCTGGGCAACCTGTTCCAGTGTTTCACCACCCTCACAGTAAAAAATTTCTTCCTTATATCTAGTCTGAATCTACCCTCTTTTAGTTTAAAACCATTACCCCTTGTCCTATCGCTACAGGCCCTACTAAAAAGTCTGTCCCCATCTTTCTTATAAGCCCCCTTTAAGTATTGAAAGGCTGCAATAAGGTGTCCCCAGAGCTTTCTCTTCTCCAGGCTGAGCAACCCCAACTCTCTCAGCCTTTCCTCATAGGAGAGGCGTTCCAGCCCTCTGACCATTTCTGTGACCCTCCTCTGGACCCGCTCCAACAGGTCCATGTCTTTCCTGTGCTGAGGGCTCCAGAGCTGGAGGCAGTACTGCAGGGGGGTCTCACCAGCGCGGAGTAGAGGGGCAGAATCCCCTCCCTCGACCTGCTGGCCACGCTGCTTTTGATGCAGCCCGGGATATGGTTGGCCTTCTTGGGCTGTGAATGCACATTGTTGGCTCATGTCCAGCTTTTCAACCACCAGTATCCCCAAGGCATATAGCACTTTTTAATAATTTTTCAGTGAATTGGGTCCAACTTATCAAAAGTATAATCACAGGGTTTGCAGCCAATAAGATTTGTAGTTCACTTACAAAATTCATCTTTTTGTGTATATTAATTACTGAAATACTGAGAATAGAAATATGTCTAACAATGCTTTGCTAATGATCTAGAACTATGTTTTTTTCTTTAATGTTTCAATCTCTAAGTCTCAATTCTGCATGAAATGGGCATGCAGGTGGTTCTATACACCTTTTGTTTAAAAAAATTAAGATATTTGAAATAACTTAGTTCTAGACAACTTCTCTGGATGAGAGTATGGAAAACAAACATGCTTCTTCTAAACAATGGACTACCACACTTATATCTAATCCCACTCTTGTCTGCGCTAACATAAATCAGGACAATAACTAAAGCCAATAGGATGACATGGGGTCAAACCAGTTTGAAATCTGAATGAAGACCACACACTTTTCGTCCTTTAGAAACATTCATACCATTTTGCTGTTGCTTCTCCTAACTAGGCTTCACTTTCTGGTTTTTACATACCAGCATAAGACTAACACACAGACCGTCATGGATTTAAATTGAAATGAAACAAAAATAAATTCAATTAAATGCTTCTCTCCAAGGGTAAGTCAGACAAGTTATAAGCTTTCTGATGCCATTTACTTTAATGATATACAGGGTTATTAAAACAGTAGTTTTGATGTAGTTTTCAAACTGAAAATTGCTATTATAAAAATTCCTGATCTGGTTATTTTTCACTGCATGGTGAGCCTAGAGAGCTTTCTCAGCTTGACCAAGGCATCAGGGGAACAGTTCCTTCAGTCTCTGACAGCAAAACAAGATAGTCATTGACTCAAGAGAAGGGACACCATCCAAAAGCTCACTGAACTCATGGAACCAATGGTGGTTTGGACCTGGGGCAGGTGAAAAAGGAAAAGAGTGATTCCAGCAATAGTTCATCATTCAGAAAGGCAACAGACTCACAAGGCAGGGAAAGCAGCTCTCCGTTCTGCACCCACTGACATCTAAGCATCACTGGATAATGCTGTATTTTGGGGGTCACAAGGCAATGCATTAAATACTACATAAGTAAATATATTTCATGTGTTTTAACATATGTTTTGCTGCAGTGGCAATTTATTTCCTTTTTTTTTCTGTTTTCTTTTCCCTTTGATGTTTAAATTCAGGTGAAAAATACTAATGAAAAACATTCAGTCATGGTGCAATGTGTTTCCCTGTTTCATTCAAACTGCCATGAAGAAATTTATTTAGATTTTTTCCTTGTTACATTTTCTGAGTTTTTTCTAATAATGGGGGTTTTTTTTCTTTTTTTTCCCCTTCTGTTTTAAACATTGGAGCTCATATCTCCCTCGCTTTGTGGCACACAGATTCCTTCTGCAGCCTCAGATGGGAGTTTATCATGCCCTTCAACTGCTCATAGTTCATTTTAAACAGTAGCTTTGTCGTCTTCAGTTTGAGATAAAAATCCTTAAAATCAAAGGCTACTAGTTAGAAGAGCCTACATTTGAAGTGCCTTGAAGTCTTTGGTTTTCCTTTCATTTCTGTGGGCCTCGGATCAGCCTGTACAGTCCTCTTTGTTCATTTATAACCACAAAGAGGAGATTCTCTTTCATTTATCAGAACCGCAGCCACTTGGATAAAAAAGAATTTTTTTATAAGCGACATTACGGAGTCACAGTTATTTAATGATCTTATAAGGTAAAGGCTCTTTACGTGTCTCCTTTTAGACCCCTGCTAAGGATCTGAGCAGGACTAGCCTACGCACAGAGACCGGGCTGGTCTAACCAAGCTGAGCCCGTGTCTGCAGAAGACCCAGGCTCATTAGAGCGTGTCATCAGAGCGAAGCCAAGCACGAGCCCGAGGTGGCTTGCCAAAGCCAGTGGGGTAAATCTGGAGCTGGGCTTGGCCCCACGCGCCTGTGCTGGAATCTGAGCTGTCACCACCACATGGAGCCAGGATTGACTTATTAAGAGTTTGACGAGAGGCACTTGGTATTCTGTGAGGAAGGCAGCCTTTGCATGTGCGTTGGGAATGAAGGAGTTATGGTGTTTCTATGGGTCCTGCAAGCCTTTTATTTCATTCAGCTCTCCACGGCTGCACAGCATGAACTGACTGAGCCCCAGAAGAGGTTAACGAGCACAACAGCCATCATTTGTGAGGAGTGGGAAAGAGCCATGTGCTGCACCAGCTTCTTTTCAAGGCTCCTGATTTTTTTTTGTCTTCACTCTGGCACAAGGGCAAGCACCCAGCATAGCTTGTCTTGAGGAGCTTGGCAGCACTCTCCTCTCCTGGCAAACCTGACGAAGCCAAATAAAGTAATCTGTGCATTGTCTATTCCTTCGCTTGGGTGACTTTTAAGTTGGGAAAAAAAGGAGCGGGGGGGATAAGACTTTTGGATTTGGGGCCCTGTTACCATTCACACCATAAGCATCTTGCTTGGGACAAACCAGCTGAAATTGTCTATTGAAATCCCACCTATTAAGTAGAAATTATTTTTTGAGACAGCTCCCTCTCCCCCCATCCTCCTCCCCTCTTTTCTGACGCCATCATTGCATAGATTTATTCTATTCAGCCCTCACATTAGCAGATGTGAATGAGGGAATCTGACTGAGCCTGTCAAGGCAAAGAAAGCCATGAAAGAAGAGAGAGAAGAAACATTACACAACTATAATGGCAGCCACAATGGAAATATGCTGGCGTGAAAACAATTAATGCAATCGGTGCTCTAAGTTCACGGCTTACCCTGAAACCAAGCAGCCCCTGGAAGCACGAAGCTTGTCGCAACACAGGGACAAACCCTGAGCCACCGAGCAAAGCGCAAGTAAAAAGGCTTTGCTGTGCATACAAAGCTGGTCCGGGAAGGGACTTTAGCAAGTGACTTCTTTGCCGTAAGCTTCTGCGGCAGCTGCCACATGCCGGAGCCTTGCTCGGGGACCAGAAGGTAGCTGAGGTAACGTACCGCAAGGCTTCACCTCGCTGATGTGTGTGAACCCTTGCGACCACGCCACTGGGTGTGAGAGCTGGTCTAAGCAGCCTTCCTCTCCTCTGCCCCTCTAAGGATCCAAAATCTTTCCCTTTCCAATGGAACAAAAAGCCAAAATCCTGAAAAGGTTGCCAATCAATAGCCCAGGGGAGAGAAGGAAGGGGAAGGTCAGCTGAAATGTTTTCTTTTGATAATCCCAAGTGCTCCAAACCAGAAAAATAAAAATTTTCATCTAGAAAATGTTGAAATAGGCAGTTTCAAGGATTTGTCCTTTCCTGAAAACAGGCTTTGTTGTAACTAAATACCATCTCACAGGAAAGAAGAAAAAACATTTTCTGGAGGTATCTAACTAGCTCTGTTACAAGTACACCCATCTACGAACGGACTTCAGATGTCCCTCGTAACACTTATGAGTCACACAGGACTAGTAGTACAGTACAACATTTGCACAGCAGAAGTGCCAATTTCCCAAAGCTCACGCCACTAATGACCCGTGGTAACAGAAGCAATAATTGGACCAAAAAAGTGAAGTATTACAGAGCATGCAACTCCTTACCAGCCTACATGGCAGCAGGTCTAAAACAGGATTAAAATTCATAACCTAATTTGGATAATTTTGCCTTCCAGGATTACTATAAACAAGACAAAGGAAGACAAGGGAGAGAAGTGGAAGTTTTCCCCTCTGAGGTGTTATGATGTAGGAAGGAAGAGATACGAGAGAGACCTTCTGCTGATGTCATTGATCAGACTCGTGACCATCTAAATCACTAACCATCTCCTGGGCCTCAAGGGCAGAGATCAGGCATGTCGAGGAAGGAGTTGCTAAGGCTCCCTCTGAGTACTACCAAAGATTTTGCCCACCCATCTCCTCCATTTCCAGAAGCACCCTGAGGGGGCAATGAATTTTACCCTTTGAGGCAACCTGATTTAGTGTCTTCTCCACAGCCTCAAATTTAGGGGCTTTCTTAGACCTGCTGCGAAGTTACAGCAGCACTTTGACACAACTGTCACTACATCTCCCTTCCGGTACGTACACGTGTATAATGCTCAAGAGGGCATCCAACGAACTTAGCTAGTCCCTATTCCCTCTGCTCATGTCAGGATTTACTTTTAAAATACCTTAGCAATCTGAATTACAGACTGAATAGATTCAAAATATATTTTTTAAAAAATAGTTTTTTGGTTATTTACAAAGGAACTCCTTTTCTTTTCTAAAATTATATTTGCATATATGATGCGACAGGTTTCTAGCTGTCTCCCCACATTGTACCATTTCATTTGCATCTTGTTTCCTTTTAATGCAGCACTAAAAGAATGGTATATATATTGTGATTCTATTTATAACCTATCTCCTTCTATAAATAGAAATGATCCCTCAAAATGCAAAGGAGATTCATCAGGGTCTTCTTCCTTTCTTTCTTTCTTTTAAAAATCATCTCTTTCCTTTGTAGTTATAAATAAGGCTTCTTTTCTTCCCTTTTGTGAAGTCTAGGGTAGCTATCAGTCACTGCTGTAGGTCACAAACTTGTTACACACTACAGTGATAAATCACTGTCAGGAGGCAGCTACTGTAGAGTTAAACAGGGCTCTGTCCCACATTAATGCAGCAACACATTCAAGTGGACCTGCAGTATCCCACTTCACCTGAAAATCCTAAAATGCACAGTTATTTTCCAGAAATAAGAGTCCCCAGCAAGTCTTTGCTCCTTTCCATTTCCCAAGGGAGATGCACGTTTCCCGTTGACCTCTGTAGGAAGCCAGGTGCCCAGGGCAGCCACTGCCAGAGCGCTGAGTTCGGAGACCTTGGGGGACTTTGCTGCTTTGCCATTCCAGGTCTGGCCCAAGAAACAGTCAATGAACCAGAGGGAAAGGGAGGGAGGAAGGGGGAGGCGGTAGGTGACACAGAAAATCCGTCCCTAAAGAAGAAGGGCTGAACAATAGTTTTACTGTTACAGAAAATAAATGAGTTTAGAGTCAGTGCAAACATACGGCACTGCCGAAAAACTCAGCTTGTTAGGAGAAGGTTTGCTGAATGCCAAAAAATAAACTGGGTATCGAGTGTCATATATCAACTTTCAAATTAAAGTCCGAGCCTCAGACTTGGTACACAATGGAATTAGTTCACATCTCAAATTTTAATTTCAAAATGACAAAACTGTATATACATCACCCAGTTACCTTATTGCTCCGCTTCACATGCAGTCCCTAAGGCAGTACTTAAGCTACCCAAAGGAGTAGATTTTCTCCGCTTCTTTTTGTTCAAAAAAGAGTAGACAACATAAACAAGATGTTATAAGCCCGCTATGCTAATTAGATTATTATTAGAACGCGCAACTTCTAACTATTTGACAAAAAAGCAGAGAAAATGAGGAGAGCGGCAGCAAGCAGCGGTGTTTGCCAGCTCCCTATTATGACAGGGTGTAAATAGAGGTTAGGCTCATGCCTCCGTCTGTGAGGAGGTCACATCAAACCGCTTTCACCCCACAGGCAAGGTGAAAACAAGACCACACAGACAAAGAGGAATTGAGCTTCAGCTGGCATGACTGGAACCAATGCCAGTCAAAGAGTTCATTGAACAGTTCAATCATTTATCTTGACAGGATATGATTCTTTTCAGGCTCCTTCTAGCACTCAGGCACAGCCAGCTCCTTAAATACTGACACAGTATTTAATAGCTCTAATGATCCAAATGAATATTTAGTCTAGAAAATTAACTTTTGATAACAGTGGCTGATATACCCTCTTATGGCATACTGTGTTTATCAAATGTTACGGTAATTTATCACTGGGGAAAACAGAATGTTAGCTTTTATGGACAGACTCTAGTACTTCTTTTTAAAAGAAAGTTTAGAGAGGGATTTACAGTGGTCCATACCACACAGGTTGCCAGAGTATGAATTTGACGTCCTTAATGCCAAAACACATACCTCTGCCGCTCAACAGGAAGCAACAGTGCCGCCGGACCTCCCATTCAGCAGGGTGTAAATCGTGTTTTACACATTCATCCTGCTTAGTCTGGCTTCCAAACCCGTAATTATCAGAGAATTTTCACATTCTCATGAATTACATTATGGATGCATTTTAATATATGTACATAGGGAAAACAGAATTTTAATAAAGAAGATTTAGCCAAGGTTGAAATTAGACAGTAGAGGTCCCAGTTTTCTTGTAGCTTTTGTCCGGCTGAGGAACCTCCAGGTTTCACAAGAGCTGCTGCAAGAGGGGCCATATGGGGATAAAAGCACATAAGTTTGCAATAGGATTTCTTCCCAGATCCCTCCCGTGCAGCATCACAGCACTAGCACTGTGCGGCTTCCTGTGTTTTGCCATTGATTTTAAGGGGAATGGATCCAACACTAATTATTTTTGTGGTCTCAACCTATGACATCTCTAGGCCAACTGGACACAAAGCCAACAGCCTATTCTGCCTTTTTAACCACCTTTGGATAAATCTCTCCTTTTCTTACAACTAACTGGCTCTTTTTCTAGCTGCTCTTGAATGGATTTTGGAAATACCTCCTTAAGTCACAAATCACGGTTTTTCTCCCCTTGTTCCGAGAACATTTCAATTACATTGAGGGGCAATTTCTCTACTCTCTGCTGCCACAAAACCACTTTTCGGGCTGCAACGAATACAGTATTCAACCTACCTGATAAATTCAGTCTTGGCATCATTAACATCTCTCTGGTAACAACCCAAAATCAGATTATTTAAGTGAAATGTGCCATCTTGTCCAGTCATACTTCAAACATGCGCCTAAGCCCAAATCTGCAAAAGGGCTAAAGCCCCAAAGTGCAGCTTGGGCAGAAGTTAAGGACCAGTCCTCACAATCCACCCTAAACCCTCCGGCACAGGACTAAGTCCCATTCATAGTCCCACTAGTATAACTACAGCATCTGCTTTTAAAAGATTCCTAAAATCTTCATTCAGTGCTTGGAGAATCCAGCTCACCCCAACAGGTTGTTATCTGGACTAATTGCCTCAACCATTAAAAATATGCATTACTTTTCTCTTCTGAAATTGTCTAACTATGCTTTCCTCCCACATTACCGCCTTTATTATAGAGGTACTAGCTAGCATTTTTGCCATTAGTTATCCATTGGCTTTGTGTAATTAAACAGACTTTGGCTTTGTGTAATTAAATAGACTTAGCCTCATTAATCTCTTACAGAAAACCAGATTTTCCAAGAGCTTCGTTTTAATACTAACATGTTACATTGGTGCACTGTGGCAACTAACTTTTAATATCAATAAGAGTTAAATTTATGTCATTGTCTATGTGTTCATGTCAGAATTCATAATTGCCAGTGTTCATAATAGAAACAGGCAAAATATTTGAACTGATATTTTTGGACCAACAGCATCAATATGAAAGTTTTCATGAAAAATCTTAATTATGCTTTATATTCCTAAAAGAAAAAAATATTTTATTAAAAATGGTCTGTTTCCCATAAATTTTACATGAGGTTTAGAAAAAGTGCTTTCTACCAAACAATTACAGAGATACCCTTTTAGGAACACAGTTTTTCAGCATGGCAGCATGCCCTGTCCCAGGGCTGGTGATACATTTTGCAGTGAAGAGGCAATGGAAAAATAACCAAAGAGAGATCAAATCCCCCATTTCCTGAATGACTGCTCTAACAACTAGGCTGTTGAAGAGAAGTCAAGTGTCAAGTGCTACCAGCAACACCCCTGGCACATGCAAATGAAAATATACATGGCATCCACGAACCACGTACATCCTGAATGTGGTGCAGACCACACTGCCCATGCTACTTTGCACTACAGGTGGGGAAGAGCTGTTGTACTCTTTGGTAGCAGGCAAGGACTACAATCTCATTAGCACCACAAATTAATAACACAACACGTACACTAACACAGGCCTGGCAAGCATTTATGAAGGACAGAGAGAGATCTGTTCACCTCTCCATCAGGTTACGCAAGCCAGTTAAGTGCAACAGGCTTAGAAAAGGATGCTTCACTCCTTTTCAGGCTTTGCTCCGCTCCTGCCAGGCTGGCAGTGTTTCCAGGCTCCCGTGGACCGAGAAAATGAGGGGCTCCCCAGGCCTGGGGGCAAAAGGTGGGTGCACGCAGGAACAGAGGTGCCGTGGGGTGCGTGGTGCTTCTGGGGCTCTCGCCGTTTCTACCGAACAGAGAGAGCGGGGCGAAGAGGCACCCAAATGCTTTGTGATCCCAGGCTTCCGTGTCTTCAGCTGCACTCAGTTGAGTTTTTAAGTGATATGGCCACACGTCCAAGCACTTCCTAAGCATTAACTCGGTAAGGAGAACAAAACCCAAACCTCTTCTGAAGTCAGCAATAACCAGAATGAGAGAGATTCCTGAATACTTCTGTAAAGGACTCCATGTGACCAAGAGTCTAAGAGATAAAAAATCTCCATGCGTCTATCACACGGAAGGCAAATACAGAAAAGCAATCTGTAGTACTTGCTGACAAATAATAATTTAGGAAATAGAGAATAAAATACCTCCTACCTGGTGTCATAAACTGTAGTTTCACCCAGGGATTTTCATGGTGTTATTAAGTTTGAGAGACAAGCTCAAGTGGTTTAAATAATAGAAAGAAGAAAATACAACTTCCACAACATTATGTCTCAAAGCACACTTCCTTGTGTGTAATATATAGGGCAGCCTCACTCCAAATACATTTGAGATGTTCTATTTCATGTTCTGCAGATGATGTTTGCAGCTCTGTGCAGGTATCTAATTTCCAACCAATCTCAGACATTACACTGGGGGCAGCATGAGGTTATAGCAACCAGCCAGTCAAAAAAACAAATTATTTAAAGACTGTTCAAAATAATACTGTAATCCTATCTACTGTGCAACCTTTGCTTTCAAAGGATAGAGCAATATGCTGCTCACTGGACAGATTTTTCATAAAACCCAGCATAATATAGTTTAGATATTCTTACCCAACTTTAAGCAAAAATAATAAATATTTCACTTCACAATATCACTACCATATTATTCTTAGTTCTGCATGAGTCCCAAATGACCAAACACTTTTAATCTCTTTGCCTCAAAGGGTAAAAATAAGTGGGAGTATAAGCCTGCGCCAACACTTTGCTTTTGGATAAAGAAATGATAGATTAAATATGAAGTTTTTATGGCAAGATGATGACAGATCTGAGCACCTTGGCCAAGAAACTGAGATAACAGATTTTCTTATGCAGCATTTGCAAGAATAGGAATAGATGATTAAAGATTTGTGAATTTTTTAAGACAGACAGTCTGATCTTCCAAGGAGTGTAGATCCTCAACTCCATGGGAGCTATACCCATTTATATGACCCAGCCATTTAGGCTCCAGAGTGTAATAGCCCTTTACAGAAGCCTCTGAAAGAAACCAAGTGGTTATGGAATGAAGTTCCTCCAGTGGATTATTAACTGACTGAAACATAGAAAATAAAGGAAGGGACTAGATTGTCAATTTTCACATCAAGGAGAAAATATTGGCCAGGAAGTGAGATGCATGACTATGCTGAAAGCATAGGTGAAAATGGAGTCAATAATGAGGCAACAAAACATACCATGTTACAAAAACATTTGGGGAGGTCAGTTGTAAGGCCAGTTGAGTTAAGAGCTGCAAAAGCATTTCACAGCAAGTCAGGGGGAACAAACAGGAAATTAAATCCTCCGTTAATCCTCACAACATGGAAGAAATAACCATGACCCAGGGATGGTCTTTAAATCAGTATTTGCACTCTGTAAAAAGATCTGGGAGCCTTGTGGCTCCCTCTCTGAAACATCAGCTCCATGTTCAAGAGTATGCAGAAAAGCATATACAATGCTAAGGATTTTAAGGAGAATTGAGAACGAAATAGAAAAAACACTGTTATATAGCCATATAAATCTATGAATGCTGTAGGCAGCTTGGCTCATCCCATTTCCAAAGCAACAAAGGTGAACTAGAAAAGGTTTAAGCTCAGAGAAGGGCAAAACTCAGGTCAGAGGTCCGGAAAGACTCTCGTATGAGGAGAAACTGAATAAACTACAACCTTTGTACATGGAAAAGAAATAACGGGGGCAGAGGGTGGAGGGATACAATACAATTCCACAAAGTCACAAAGAGATTATCAGTTGTTTCTCACTCGCCAGCAAGCAGGGACACGCAACCACGGTATCTGACAGGAGGTTTGAAATAAGAGAGATGTTTTTTTTCACACAGTGTGCAACTACATTTGTGGAAGTCACTGCTACAAGATTCTATGGAGGCAAAAGTAAGAATATAAAAGTAAAAATAGCTGGTTACAGGTGGAATCCTGGAGAATTACTTTAAAAACATTATTCTACATTTGGCCTGTTTCTTATACTCTTTCGCTAGACATCTAGTACCTAGGCACTGTCAGGAAGAGGATACCAGACTAAATGGGCCTTTGATTTTACATGGTGGTGTTGCTATGCTCTTGCATTTTCATATACACTAAGGGTTAAATTCAGAATAATGTCTTCACTCAGGAGTTTTGCCAAGAATACAAATTTGGGCATTTTGCCTCTTAAGCACTGTGACAGGAATTAGTTAAATCCAACTTTGTATCAGACACAGTGCTTAAAACCTTCACTGTTGTCCTTAGTGCTGCTGTCCTTGGGTGCAAGACTGTCATCAGCACAGTCTCTTTTCCCCTTATTCTTTGGTCTTGAGGTATAACACTAAATGAAGAATTCACCCTCACTCTTCTACCATATCCCCTCTTCTTACTTATCAGCAAATCTGGAAACTTTGCTCAATAACAGCATTCAAGTTTTAACATGATAGATCCATCAATGGAAAAAGGCTGCATTGCATTGATCCTAAATTAACAATAGTACACCCAAGTGCAACCTCTAGCTGCTCCACTATTCTATTTTTTGCAGAAATTGTATTTAAAACAGCTCAAATGCTGAGAACATATAAAGGCAAATCACATACAGGGAACATGAAAATTTAAGGTTGATAATATACATTGCTTTGTGGTAAGAATTTCCAGAAAGAGTCAGCTTTTACAACCAGACTCAGATGCTATTTACTCACCTAAATAATTATTAGGAGGTTTTCAAAGGAGCCTAGCACTCAGTGTGCTGAAATCTTTTGAAAACCTGGTCATAATAGTCACAATGGGAACTGAGCTCTTTTGAAAAACTAGTCACAGCTGAGAGTGCCAAGCCAGCAAGAGCTGGATCTCAGTCAGAAAACTTGCATCATAACATCTCTTGAAATACTGAGCGGTGGTTGACGGGAACAGATGAGTATCTACTCTACCCTTTGATTGCAGCCTGCATCAGATGAACAACCAGTTGTGATTTTTTTCATTATATTGACTTCCCAAGAGGAAACCTGGGTTCCAAAAAACCTTTTCTGAGAGAAGATATTGATTTTGAGGCACTAGTTTGATTTTCCCTCAGAACATCACTTCCATGCTCTGCAGCTCCCAGGACCTCCAGGCAGCCTGTGCTTCCCAACTTGTGGATCCACAGAAGCCAAACTAGTGAGCAAGAAGGAAATCTATGTCTTTAAAATCGTAATTCTGTAGAATTTCACCTAATGGGAACTCGGAAAGGAGATATCTGTGGTCATCCTAGGCCCAGCCCTCAGCAGTCCCATAAACTCTGCAGCTCTTCATGCTTTCAGGTTTCTAGTTCCTTGGAGTCCTTATGCCCACAGGGTGTGTTTTAGTTGCCTAGGACTGTTTCAGGTGCCTCGTGGTATCCCACGTGGCTGCCAGGTGCTACTCCAGAAGGCCACAGCACTCTCTAGTCCTGAACATCCAAAGGCCCCTAGAGAGGCACTAGATGCCTGTGTTTAGGCACCTGAATTGGTCCAAGCCTTTCCACTCCTTGGCAGAGTTTGAGACAAGCTACTACATCTCTGAGGAGTCCAGTGTGCCAGGCAGATGCTTTACCCAGCAGGCAAGGTAGAAAAAGGTGAACTTTTTCATTTTTTCTGCAGTAAAATTTCTTCAACTCAACCTGTGAATACTTACATTCTGAGCTGGAACAAAACAAACTTATTCAAAATCAAAATATTTTCTACAGGAAAGGAAAGTTTGCTTCTTACAGATTCTAGCTAAGTGCTGCACAGGAAGTCTGTGAAACAGTTTTCTGCCTGGTTCCTCTCAGCCACAAACTTCTAAGAGGTATGAAGACTCACCTACCTACAATTAGACAACAAGAAAATAAGAAGTTGCGCTAGCAGAAAGGACTAAAAGTTTTTTAACCTCTAATTTACAAAGAAATAACTTTCTTTTGTCTTTTTTAAAGGTAATTCTTTCAAACATTCTCTTTTTGTAGACTTACAATAAAAGAAAACTTAAGAATTTCCCATTTACCTTCTCTATACACTTCATAATACCTCTATTCATTTTATCTCTTTTTAGTCTTCTAGCTACCCCACACATTTATCACTTCCTATTTTTCTAATCATTGCTGTTTTCATTCCCCAGATCCTTCCAAACCCTTCTATATCCTTCATGGGATGGGATGATCAGAACCAGACACCACAGTCAGAAGAAGGCTGAAGAGAATTTCTGTCATTACAATATTCAGGCCACATCTTTAATTATCTATTTGGTCTTCTCCTAGGAAGCAGAGGTCTTTCCCCCCAGGAGGTCAAACCAGAAGCTAACATTTAGTTCACTTTAGCATATCAATGCTAGTGAACAAGGTGAGGTTCATTAGGTTATGCCACGGTGTTCTTCTGCAATAATGTTATTTCCCCAACTGATACCTGAAGTTTTTATGTAATTTCACAACCGCAGGTCAAAATTTAAAAACAAACAAAAAAAGCTGAAGTTTGAATTGCATTGTCTTACAGTGCTGTCCCAAATAACTATGCACAGCCAGCCAGCATTTGTCACCTACATACGCTCACGTGGTACAACTCCTTGGGGCTGCAGGGACTTTCGGATTCTGGCTGGTCTGATGACATGGATCATGCACAAGAAGAGGATGCTAAAGAGGGTCTGAATATGGAAGAGTTTGTCTTTACACTGCTAGAATGTTGCTTATGCTAAATGATATTAAAATACATTCTGCAATCACAGAGACAAAGATACAGTGCTGGGTGAGAGTTTTGGAAGACTATCTGGCAGGGCCAGGAAAAGATACATCTGCAAAGACAAGTGATGTTACTGGGGCCAAAGAGTTAATATTGTTTCTGCTTAGAGTTTCACATCATCAGACCTTGTTTCTGTTGCTTATAACTTCAGTGGATTTGAAATAACTACATTAAAGCTCCATTTACAGGTGGGTGTGGTCTTTTTTTTTTTTTAACGTTAGTTGATTACATCTCCAAAACTTAAAAAAAAAAAGAAAACCAACATTTCCATTTTTAAAATTTGAAAGCAAGTCAAGCACTCAAAAGCTAGAAAGTTTCTAATTTATAACCCCTACATAACCTAGTTTTTCCTCTCTTCAGGTGAATACTTCATGTTACTGTCTCTAATTGTTAAACTGAATAATCCTCTTGGGGAGGGCATTTAATTCTGGACTCTTCATACTTCTAAATACTTGACTTCACCATCAAAACTTTCAAAACGGTAGCTTTTTTTTTAATATTAGACATACCCAAAACTTATCTATGTTTGTAGATGAGGACTTTGCATGGTTCTTCACAAGCGCCTTCTGTACAGAGCCTTGCCAGACCTACGTGAGCCCTTGAGGTTTTTCTGCATATGCGTGCTCAGCCTAATCTCATTGCTAGTTACACTGACTTTACATTTTTATGTTTATTTAGACTTTCCGGTGTGTTTAACACAACATATAGTCTTTTTACCATACCTTTTTGTATAATCGGAAAGAATCCTTGTATGTTTATTTCATCACAGTAAGAAAACAGTAAACTTCCTAACGAAGTTTAGTCTTCAACATACAAGGTACACAGCAGATTCTTTTAGATGGAACTTCAGCGGATGCTCCTGTGTATTTGAAATCACTCACATTTTTTATTCATGGTGTATATGCAACTCAGGGGGAGTCAGGGGAAAGGAAACAGTTCCCCAGGTGCTCAGTTTTTGAGATGCAGCCTATGTTCGTGCAGGTACCTGGACGTAGCCTCTCCCCTCTACCTCGTGTCCTACGTATTCTCTGCAACTCGATGAATGCTTCCAAACTTCTCCATCATATAAAAACCACACACCATTTTAATATTACCATAATCGCATTTTTATGTATTTAGTTTATACATTTTTATATATTTATTTCATATATGTTATATATTTATTGTATATATTTTTACATATTTATTGTATATATTTATGTTTGTATATTCATTTATACCCACATGCTCTCAGACTATTTTTAGCAAGTCGGTACACCTCCAGCACGTAAACGTGTTCACACTTTCACACCCCGGCGCGTCTCCTGTGGGTTGCAGTGGGGTTACCCACGCAGGGAGCCGCCTCCCGCACGGCTCTCGCAGGAGGGTCGTGGGGACAGAGGAGCCCCTTCTAGGTGCTGCTGCCTGCGGGTTGGGGGTGTTGAAGCCGTGGCTTGGGCTCTGCTGCCCTCCGGTGGTCCCGCGGGGAGGGTCCGCGGCTCGGAGGCGGGGGGGGGGGGCGGGTGTCCCGGGAGGGAGCGTACGCTCCCTCCCGGGACACCCGCCCCCCCCCCCGCCTCCGTACCCGCTGCAAAACCACCCCAAAACAAGGCAAGCCGGACCCCAGAGATGCCAGGTAGAAAGCCCACCCTTGTCTCTCCCCTCCCCAGCAGGCTGCGGCAAGAAAGATTGAAGAAAAAAAAAAAAAAGTGTGCTCTGAACTGAAGAGGGATGGAGGCTGCAGGTGGAGAAACTGCATTTTATTCTTCTACTGGAGTCATCCTCGCCCCGGGTGTCACTTTTGGAGGCGCTGACACATACCCATAGTGGAAGGCAGACAAACTATAGAAAGGCAGAAAGGAGGGAAGGTGTAGCCATGGCAGAAGGGAGAGCGGTTTGTCCGCGTCTTTAAGCAACGGAGCCAAAAACGCAGCCTGAGCTTCTTTATCCCAAGACCAGCTCTATTACTTAGGGCAGTGGTTTGCAACCTTTGCTGGCCTGCAGCCAGCTTACACATGGCCGGCAGCACCGCGCTTGGCTCTTCCCAGCAATATCAGATGTCCCCGTGGACAACTTGTTGCCCTTGGGTTGTGGCTTAGGGATTACCGTGCTGCATACCCACGCTGTGTTACCCATCTAGCACAGCACGTAATAGATCCCTGTAGCCTGATGAAAACCACGGCAAGTTTATGTATCATAAGGATGAAGGCAATGCAAGATAACATTGTGTTATTCTATTTGTGGAAATTACGCCAGCTTGTCTTCTGCACGATTTTCTTTCTTGAACAAATTTTGAGATGGCTTTTCCTAGACAAGATAATTGGCTGAAATCAATTCACTATAGCCGTAAACACGCATATTTGGATAATGTTATAAAGGCTGTATTTAAAGGAAAGAGAAAAAAAAAAACTGAGCAAAGGTTGATTGCTCCACATCATTATCTGCAATTCAGTTCTATTACTAGTAAATTATTAACTATATTAAGCTAACTTTGTTTAAGTCTGACTAGTCAAAACAAAGGCATTACTATGAAAGCATACAAGCTCTGCGTAGGCCAAAATTACAGCAAACTCTCTGCATTGTCTAGAGCAAGGAAGGAAGTCAGCAGGTAATAACACCACAGCACAAACACAGCCTCTGCTGCTTCCCCCGACTGCACAAGCTCCCTTACCTTACAGTGCCTGGGGTTTCCAAACATCCCCAGTCCTACCACAGCCAACTGCTATGATCTGAAACGTGTGTGCCACTCTCTGTCCTGCTTCCCTACCATGGGGTTGGAGACTAATGTACATTTACAGCACCAGAAATCTACGCTCCACATCCCTCTGTCCATCCCAAATCCTGAAACCTCAGGGTTTTCCTGGTATTTTGGCCTTCCACACAAGACACACATACAAAGAATCCCAGTCTCCTTCCTGCCTGGATGTTTATAAACTGCAAAATCAGTTTGCTTGAGAATTGCCATCAAGATCCATTTGAGCCACCTTCTCATCTTGTGTAAGCCCCATTATTCGTTCCTAGTTTCCAATATGCTTTGATCCCATCTTAAAGCTGAAGCTTCTTACATGCTGACATTACACAAACAGGTAGATGTTAATTCAAACTACAAGTGTATTTTGGTGTATTTATCCAGCAGCTCATAACCGTGATTAATTTTATTCCAAATCTGTGCAAGGAGTATGTGTTATATTTATACTCCATTAAGTACGAGATTTAATGATTCTGAAGAGTGTAATATTGCCAGGAAGAGCCACAGTGTTCAAAAAAGTCTGGATTTTGTACCAGGACAGTACCTTCTGCATTTATCATGCCATTAGCTGGCAGCAACATGAAACCAGAGTCTATGCATGGTCTATCAAGAACTACAATGCAGGAGATGCAGAGCAGAGAAAGGGACACAAAGATGGCTTTAATATTCCTCTATGCCACCCGCACTTCCAGGTCCGAGTTACCAAGTCCTTCCCTTCACCCCCATGGCATTGCCAGCCAGGAGCCCTGTAGCTTCATCTCCCTGTGTATCTTGGCCTGAATGTCTCACAGCTGAACACGAGGAATGCTTCCCACAAGTCAGGGACGTATAAATAAATCCTATATCCTGCTGGACCTACAGGGCATGGGGCCTTGTAGCATGACTTTCATTTTTTTTAAGCAACATGTTATAATAGCATGAAAGGGTAGCAGGGGTAGCCGTGAGGAGACCCTGGTTTTGTGGTCATTCCCTTTAGAGCATGGTGCTGGTTATAAGCTCAGTCTTATAGCTCACCCACATAACACTGCCTTAAAATTCGTAGTAAATAACATTGTCCGAGTTAGCGCCGCGTACGCTACTCTCCTCATGTCTCCCTAGCAAAGCCCTCTCTGCCACAGCCTCAGCTAGAATGCCTTTTGTTTACAATTTCACCAGCTGAAAGACTCTTTTGAGAACAAAAAAAAAAAGAGGGGAAAGAAAGAAAGCTGAAGAGGCCACTATGAGGATCTAATCTATGGCTAAGACCACCCCTTGACTGGCAGTCTGCATTGCCATCAGCTGTATGCATCATGAACGCATTCGGGTTTAGATCAGCTGTCTGTGCCTTCTCCCTCATTAACATTGATAAAAGCGATGGCCTCTGCCGGGCGCGCGGCATTCCTCAGCATACCAGCTGCAGCTCTATCTTAATGCATCCTATGGGCTTGGAGAATTAATTAGTTCTGATAGTCACCATGTTTCAAAATGATGGCTGTCATAACCCCGCAGATAAAATTACACACCCCTAAAATTTTCCACATTGCCCATTCAGACTCTCCATAGGCCACCGTTGGCTTCCTCAGATGTATGGCACTGGAAAGATTTAACTTGCCAAACCTTTTTTTTTAATCTCTTTGTTACGTTCCAATTAAGTCTGTGTTAATCAAAGGCAGTATTTCCCAAATATCCCCCCCTGCTTTCCCCAAGCCTCCTCCTAGGCAACTTGATGGTTTGTGCCCCCCTTCCTCCCACCTACAATTAGCATTCAGACGTTTCTCTTGGCAGAGCCAAAGCCTCCCTCCCCCTAGGAAGCTTTCTTCTTCTGAGCACATTTTATCTTTTCCTACCCCTCTGCAAGGTGCTTTAGCCAGTTTCCAAACAAAGAGCAAAGTGACTTTCCTCAGACATGTGGAGCCTCAAACCGTATTCAAACACCCCTGGGACAGTTTTCCTGCTGTGACCAGCTCTAAAACAGAAGCCACATACAGTAAAAAACAATAATTCATTTATTTTCTGCTGCTCACTTGCAAATTACTAAGTAAGAATATTAAGTTTAGCTCAAGACTGCCCTCACCCTTGACACTCTCTAATATCTCACTAATGAGGCTTCTCCCCTGGGAGAGGAGCTGAGCTGCAAGTAGGGTGGGACATACCAGAAAAGCAGTACCAGCTTTTATTACACAGCCTCATGAATGTTCAGGCTGAAATGACTGCTTTGCTTCAAAATGGTCATCTTTCTTTTTTATTTCTTTCTCTAAAATGATACTTTTGTCATATGATTGTTTGTGAAATGGCTGAGCTTTGTATGAGCCTCTGAGAGCTCAGCCTGTGCTGTTCAGACACTTCTGGTTGAGAGCGCTTCACGTTCAGAAAGTTCAGGGGAATGATATACAATGCAAGTCACGTAGTCAACAATCAATTAAAAATTAAAAAAAATGCAAGAAATTATGTGGTTATCAAAACTGTGTAGAGGAAGGTGAGTGCTGCAACCATCACGTCTGTATCTCCGCTGGTTTTTATTCACTTTCAAACTGACCTCATGCGCCAGATGCCTGGCTCTGAGAAAGAATGACTAGCTCATTGTAACGCTGAAATAAGTTGCAGCACAAAACATTGTTTTCAAAAACACCTACATAAATGAACCATCACATTTTATCTGGTTGGTTGACATTTTCAGCACAGAAATAGAAGGAGCAACTTCAAGAGAGGCAGTAGGTGGATGAAGTAAAAAGGCAACCAGCTCACATCTACTTAAAGTAGGAGCATTCGGTCCAGGAATGCAACAGCAGAGCGGAGGAAGGCTGTGACACACGGGAGCGTATGCCACAGCACATGGTATTTGCAGTATTACAGCACACACAACGACTCTTACTAATCTTTTTCACCGGGCTGCTCGCAATCTGAAAGTTTTCAGAGGTACAAGGGTGACTAGCAGCTGAGACAGGGAGCATCTGAGCGGTCGGGATATCTGTCCCCAGGGAGGCTTGGCTGGGCTCCTCCATGTCAAATTGATCCCAGCTTTCAGGTGCATCCATGCCCACAGTCACTGTCACTCCCACATTCCTTGCTCTCGCTTCCCTCACCTGTATCAACCTTATATAAAAAAAATCCAAGGGCACCAGCTCCACAGACACATTTGTATTTTGATATTTGCCACCTAAGGCTTCCAAAAGCCTTTCACCTTCTTGTAGGAACCAAAGAGATCCAAGACTTCTCCACCACTCCAGCTGGACACAGAAAGAGGCACAGCACAAAGCTAAAATAAAATATCCTGCTAAAGGCAGGAAAAAGTAAGACTAGGAAATGCAAGAGCATGAAGGCCTCAGCTGAGCTGTATGAGCAGCAAGATAACGAGAATGTGATAGCTTGCCACCACGACCCTGGAGGAGGACAGCCCCAGAAATACATGGGCTGGACGGCCAGGACAGGATACAAACACATCAAGGGCAAGAGCTGGAGGAGGGCCAAGACGAAAGTCGGCGCAGACACGGCGATGCACAGGGTAACACGCCGATGGGCGAAATCCCCACTGGGGATTCCAGAGGTGTGCGGACCCCTTGGCACGCTGCGGCCCTGGCACCAGCAGGAGAAGGGGAGGAAGGATGCGGGTCCCAGCCTGCAGAGACCACCACCATCATGCTTCCAAAAGCACAGGGTGAAACCCAGCAGACAGGGCTTCCTGCCCATGCTGATAGCATGCCAGCACCAGCACGGACAGCAGCGCTGGAGCTGGCGGCTGCCCAGTACCTCAGGCACTGGCCAGGCCACCGAGGCAGCCTCCTCCCAAGCCAGGCAGCACGCCAGCTCCCCGGCCGGCTGGCAGGTACGCTGCCATCAGCAGTGGGGTCACACTGCACAGGCTGTTTTGAGTGTTGGAGTGCCGCCTTCCCACCCCCCGAGTCCCCAGGGGGCCCCATCCTCTGTGCCAGGTGATGCATTAACCTGCCTTTCTGCTCAGAGCGGGGCAGGAGCTGGCCAGGCAGAGCTACAGTCGGAGCCCGGCACCGTCGGTATTTACAGAATCACAGAATCGTATAGGTTGGAAAAGACCTTTAAGATCATCGAGTCCAACCGTAAACCTAACACTGCCAAAACCACCACTACACCATGTCTCTAAGCACCTCATCCAAACGTCCTTTAAATACCTTCAGGGATGGCGACTCGACCACTTCCCTGGGCAGCCTGTTCCAATGCTTGATAACACTCTCGGTGAAGAAAAATTTCCTAATATCCAGTCTAAACCTCCCCTGGCGCAACTTGAGGCCATTTCCTCTTGTCCCATCACTTGTTACCTGGGAGAAGAGACCGACATTTAACCCCTGCGAAGAAGGAAAATCCCCGTCAGCAACACGAGGAAAGGGTGGCCGGTCCTTCTGGAGCAGGGAAAGCGGTCACCGCGGGGGTTAGTGGGGAGACCGCGCTCCAACATGAAGAGAGAGGAAGGAAAGGGAAAAAGGGTTTACTTCATGCAAATGCCTATACAGGAGGTAAGAGCAGATAACAAGAGAGCTGATGTGCGTCACTTTTTATCTCGATCTACAGGACAGGAAAGGGACATGCTTGATTTACAGCTCCTTTCACCACCGCGCTGTCTGAAGTGGCAACAGGCAAGAAACCCTGCTGACCTCAAGCTGCTGCAAGTGCTGTCAGCTCCTGCCATGACACATGCAGGGACCAGGCCAACGTGTTTTGCCCAGGTAGCGCAGACCCTACCCAGGCAGCCACCCTGCCCACACTCCAGCAAGGCACAGCTGCAGAAGAGGGAGGATAAGTTTCACTCCCAAACATCCCACGGAGGACGGAATGTGGCCGTGGGCTACCATCACAGGGGAGAGAAGATCCTCCAGGATTCTGCTCTTTTGGAGAAAAACCTGAGCCATTCCTTCTGCCAGGCCAGACTGTCCATTGTATGCAAAACTGAAGTAACGTGAAAGGCCTTGACCTCAGAAAAGAGAAACGGCACTTCTCAGGGCCATATGTACCGTCAGCATGTACGTCGTGACCCCTGGCTGCTACCTTGTCTGCATAAACAAGAAATAATTTACTTTCCTCAATCGAATAGCAGAAAGGAACAGGATCTGATGAGTGCGCAGGAATCATCTTGCCCTGCCATCTTCTACCAGCAATTTTTCAGTATTCAGTTAGAGCATATAAGAAAAGTAGATGAATTTGTGTATTATATACGTATCACCGCTGAGTTCTTTAGGAAAACAAGATGGAGTTCAAGATAATAGGTTACAACTGCATCAAGCATTACATTTGTAGTCTAAAGGTGAATGCAGCATCTAGCCATGACTACAAATAGGAATTTGGGAGAAAGCACTATGTTTACAGCACTGTACTTCTGTGGATTCTTCAGTCAAAAATGTAGCATAGTTTTAAAATGCAACTTTCTATTAAGGCATGCTTACGGATTGTCTTCAAATGATTGAAAAATTATCATGTCAGGGCCACAAAGCAAAGCTGGCAAACTGGAGGCAGCCAAACCATGAGCTATGTAAGGCATGGGAGAGGCTGCCATTACAAGACTGACCAGAGCAGCAGCAAAGAGCAGCACTAGAAAAGAGCTGAAGAACTCCGAGAAGAAAAACAATTTTGATTTGGGCAACTCAAAACGTCTGTCTGTCTACCTATCCCTCCCAACCATAAGCAAGTAATGTAGCCAAGTTCCAGGAAATCAGGGAAACTGATTTAACAAAAAAAAAGAAAAAAAAAAACTCTTTTTTTTATCCAGCTAACCAAAGCTGGAAGATGTTCTTTTGGCCTCCTGAGATAAAGTTGGTAGTATTTCTCCCAGAACCATATTCAGGGGACCCACCCTTATGTCCTGAGGGCTGATAAGCCAACTTCCAGAGATCCTTTGCTCTCCCTTAGACCAACCGAACAAATGTAACAATAACGGGTGCAGCAGTTACTCCAGTCCCCAGTCCCCACCTAAAAGAAGAAAACATCTACTGTCATAACAGTTCAGTGTCCTTGGTTTTGTACTGTCAACAGCTTCAGAGAGAGGGATAAATGAACAGAGCCCTGTCAGGATATCCTGTCATTCAGTTAGGAAGGGTTTATTCAGCTTTGCAGTGAAAACTTTTGGCAAATACCCCACGGTTTGGAATTTTTCCTGCCTGCAGGCAAGCTTCGCATGCCGTATCCTTCACTCATTTTCCTTCGGGAAGACAAGAATCCTGTTAAACTATTTGCCTAAGAATGCAGAAGAAATAGCACCTCTAAGAAACAATCACTTTACATCAGAATTATTGTTCTCATGTCTGGAGGGCTCTGAAGGAAAAAAAACCAAATTCTGCACAATGGAAAAAAATCCAGTTATTTTATTCTTTTTGGCTTTTTTGGCTGCAGTGAAACTGTGTTTGACATCACAAGTCCCAGATGAGGTAAGAAGCAGCTTTTTATTTAAGTAATGAATTATTATATGTCTGTATTACACTATGGGGGTGGGGGTTGTTTCACTGTTATAGAGAGAATAGTTATCAGATACTGTATCTTACAGAAGAAAAACCCACTGTAACAGTCACTGATGCATATGACACTGAATTATAAACTAAGAGCTCTGTAATTCAGCCCCCAGAAATGCATCTGTTTATTCCACATGAGAATTTGGCTCAAAGGATATGTCATGAGTACACTGAAAAAGTCTCTAAAAAATGGCAAACATGGTAAAAGACTGTAGCTGACACATTCATCAAAAACAACAAAAGACGACTGTAGAATTTCTGATAAGTCAGAAGATGAAAGCAGAAATTTTGCCACAGTGAAAATTGTCCACTCTACTAACCACAGGGAGGAAAAGCTGTTTCAGATAAGTGGGGAAAAAATTCTAAGGAATTGAGCTATTGGAAGTAATTGTACCAAGTTATAAATTTAAGTAAAAGATTTGTAGACTTTTGGGGAAGTGGTGCATTTGTCATTACAAACCCTACGGATCTGTGGAATTTCACAAAATGTTTTCACCACCCTCGTAGAGAGGCAGAAAGTGTTGGGTTACAAATCTGAACCAGGAGATCAACAGCGAGACATTCACCCATTTAAACTGCCTCTCAATATGAGGCTTTAAATTACTTTGTTCTGGAGAAAAAACACTTGTAGAAGAGGAAACAAAAGGACAGGGAGAAATTGGGGGGAGGGGGGGGAAGGGAAGCCACTCAGGTTGTTCTTTTTGTTGTTTGGTTGGGTGGGTTTTTTAAATGGAAAAATACTTTCAAAAGTACAAACAAGTACTAGGAAATATGTTAAACTTATTCTGTCTCTTAAAAAAGGAGGCACTAACAAATCACCTTTCTTCCATTTTCCCTAACAGCAAAAGGGGAAAATGATGAAATGGGAGAAAGTGGAAATAACCCCACTATTCTTAAATAAAGAGGTTTTTATAGCTGGTAGTAGGGAAAGGGTATAACCTATTTTCATTTAGATTTTACCCTTCCAAAATCTCTTTGAATTTTCTTGTTCCAAAAATGAAATTTTGTGAGGTGCCTTTTTGATGACCACTTCTGCAGTGAGATCATTTCAGCTACTCCTACCAACAGCTTTTTCACTTCTGAACCTTAATATCCTACAAGCCCAGCAGTTTACCCAGATGCTTAATGGCTTACCCCGAGCACCTGCGAGGAGCAGGCCTTAAGTAGCATACTCGGTTAAAGACTCAAAAAGCAGCCAACGCTCTGAATTTATGGTTCTTCGACGTTAACAGTACCGATTTGACTCAGTGGAAATGCTCATAGGAGTTAAGGTGCCCGGACTGCATGTTTGTTGTGTTGGTTCTTGCTCTGGTGCATGCAGAGTCTCTCGTTAAGGATGGGCCGTTAAGGTGGCTGCACTGGTCCTGAGCACCAGGGTTTTGAAAGGCTTGAAGCGTTCAAGCTCCCTCGTGTTGGTGCCTCATGAGGTGGTTTTGGATGGGAAGCAAGGTGCAGAGATGCTCTGGTTTGAGTTTGTGGTAGCCACCTTAGACCTGAAGCCCAAAGAGATGGGTCAGCCCAGTGCCCCACCAGAACAGGGCTCTGCTGAGAGGGCAGTGAGGCTGCTCAGTCCTCCTGGCATGGCACTGCTCACTGCTGCTTTGCCATGTGTCGGATCGAGCTGTGTCCTCATTATACCTACATCTGGGAAAAGGTCTCATTTTTATTTCAAAGAAATGTATCTGTGCAACAGTAAGAGGTTTCACTACCCAAATACTTGAATGTTACCCAAATCAGTTTTCAACAGTACATTTCTAAGGACTAACATTTGACAACTAAATAGATGTTGAAATGTACTTATAAATGGGTGATGACTATCAAATGGAGTCCCTCAGAGCTCATGAAACCTAATCTGCTTATCAGTGTCTGTGATACATCCTCACAATCTTCACTACTGAAATGTGCTGCTATCACAAACATTGAAGGAAGGATAACTAACAGGGGGAGAAACCGCTGGGGTGAGGGCTTCATCCAGGACTAACAGGCTGTGGCTCATGTAGAAATCCTGCCCAAGGTGCCAGTGTCCCTCCCCAGGCCAGCCGTGAGCTTCTGCAAAGAGGCTGCAGCATCCCACATGTGCCCAGAAGGTCCAGTACTACCTGGACAGCACAGGGTTGCATTTGCACATATGTTGTTTGGGAATCCCTGGGCAGAAATACTGGAGGATATCCATCAAGCAACGCATAACAGCACTGTGAAGGGCTCCATCCTTGGAAGTGCTGGCTTGCAATACACCCTGCATAGCGAATGACCTGAAGCTCCCGCTGTGATGCTGCTGCACAAAGGGTTAACAGTCAATATGCCAAGGCAGGGGACGGAGAGGAACTTGCAGAGGGAGCGTGCAGGTCCCATTCATGTGCACAGGAATTGCCCAGACAGGCTGGGTCTGACCTTCCCCATCCAGGAGGGCTACTAGCAAATGCACAGGCTCCAGAGGAGAGCTGGGGGATGACTCAAGAACTGGGAAACTGGAGTCATAGCAGGGAATTCAAGAAATGCTATTTATTTAGGTGCACAAAGACAATGCACTTTGATCTCAGACTGTAAGTATTCATAGGAAGGGAGTAGTAAACTCTGTAACGGAACAGATTCCTACCTGTCGTGCAAGCTACAGAAGAGCAATGGCTGGAGACTGAAGCAAAACCATCACGGACAAATTACAACAGAAGCAACGTACCACAGTTTGTTTCTCCACAACTGACCATTTCCAAATCAAATGAATGCTTTCTAAAAGATCTTCTTGTTCAAACTAAATTTCATGCAAGAAGCCCCATTATCCTGTATTATGCTCCTCGGGTATAATTGTCCTGGCTTTATAATCTGGGAAACTACTTAAAACGTCCACAGACAGCTATTAACATATATAAATATTTTCAAATGGATGATGCTGCTGGAACTGGCCCCTACATACATACACACGTGCGTGCATGCACACACACTGTGGGCAGGTACAGTTCTTCAAGATAAACTTTAAGCATTTCCTCACGTTGGCCTGGCAATGATTCAGACATTGCCGTAATTGACTACTCGACTGCTTAATTGAAATCCCATTCAGAAAGTTCATTTCAATTCTATTGTGTCAGATAGGAAGTCTCTCATGGTCAATACTGCTTGAGTGAGTTAAGACCACCTAAACGGGTCCATACTTAGAGAACAGTGGATAAATTGTTATCTTGGAATAGAAAATGGAGTACCTCACGGTACTTCCTCTCCAAAAATGATGATTTAATTTATTACCTTTTGTTGGTTTTTAAAGATCATATTTTGCATTAGATTATTTCTCACCATTTGTGAATTATGAACTTACTTCTACAAATATACTTACCAGGAAGAAAGAAGATGAAGCCAATATTAGATGGAGTTCAGCAAAGACTTTTTGCTCTAAAATAGGTTGACTGTTTTAGTAGTAGGAAAGAGACACTATTTTTGGTATATAGACATTTTCAAATCTATGATTTCTACAACCACAAAATACAATGCCACCCACTGTGACAATACCCTAAGCCTTTTCTCCTTTTTGCCACCTTCTCAAGTAATTTGTCAGATTTGCATTCTTGAAACTGGGACCTCCACAGCAAGGGGCACGAGCCCTTGGCATTTGAGCTAGAGGAATAGGGCCAGGTTTCCTAAGCTGGGCTGGTTCCTTCTGTTTCTTTCTCTAGGTAAAAAAAGAGGAGGCTGCTCTTCTCAGTGTGCTCTGGTGGCGTCAGGCCCATAACTTCTACCAGATTTGAATGCAAAGCTAGACTTCACTCTTTTAGGCCAATTTGAAAACACCAGCCATAGTCCTTTAGTTCAATATGGTGGTGCTAATAATATGAAACCCACTTGTGAGAGGAACAAAGGCTTGTGCTGTGCTCTGTGTGCACAGAGCCACAAGCAACTTCTTCCACACCTTATGTTTAGCTTTTCGGTTGAATGGAGAAGGCACTTGCCAGCACTGCTCTTTCTCCATCCTGCTTTGGGTTTGCGGGGCAACTTCAGAACTAATGCTCCATAGGCTGATGCTGTCTTGGTAGCCTGGCTTTTAAGTCTGCTGAACTTAGCATTTGTTGATAAAGCATTCTTAGGAGAAATATGACACTTAGAAGGGTTTATCCTGCAGTGGCTGGACATATTTCGTGCAGACAAGACTACTGCAAAGCCCTAATATGTGGTCTATTACCTAGTTTAGCTCCAGAGGAGAGAGCTCCTGCTCAACAGGACAGAGCTTGTGTCTGTGAGTGAGAACAAAGCTGAGTTAAATTCGTCATTTTTCAGCAATGCCACTGGGGGCAGAGTTAAACCAACTCAGAGAACTTTCTCCTGCTTTTTAACTAATCTTCTCCTGTTACAGATGAAGAAGCAATGTGATCAAAAGCTGCTCATTCGAATGAAAACGGAATGTGTACCTTGCTCTTTAAACCTCGGAACGCAGTGCCCTGCTGGTTACACCAAAATTACCAATGGGACTGGGATACCAGATTGCAGGTATCTCTTCTGTCAGAGCTTTTCACTGTGCATATTGTTCTCCATGAATTAGGAAATGTTAATTCGTTTTACAAATGCTCTATTCTATGCAACTTCTATGCTTCACCAACTCCAGAATTCAAGCTTCACTCAAAGTACTTTAACCCTAAAGTTAATCAGCAAATGATATAAGAGGAAAATAAACATTGCTATCGATGGCCTATCAGATTTCCTTTTGAGTGATATCATAAAATCACTTCCTTGTTTATACTGCATACTTGATATGAATGATATATACATATCATGATAATATATACTTATCATATGATATGTATATATCATTCATATCATATATTATCATATAAATAAAGGATTTTTCAAACTGCAAGATTGGGGAGGTGTGGGGGGTGAAGGGCAGGAAGAAATGTCTCAAAACACATTTGAAATCGTGCCTTTCAGATTAGAAAAAAAGAAAAGCAGTATTTGAGGGAAAATGTAACTATTTTGAGCTTAGCATTTAAAGAACCTTGATGTTAAATAATTTTTAAAATACTATTTCGAATCAAAACTTAGAGAAAACTGCTGTGTTTAGGTTGCAGAAATGAAAAAAAAGATAAATATACTATGCAAAAGAAACAGCTCCAAGGATCTTTTTAGACCTTGATGTGAAATGTATGTTTTAATGAAGAAAAAAAGGCAGATCAATACAACAAAGCCTAAAGTGCTCTTGTCTGACACTGAAAGGAGAAAAGGAGGTTAAGAATTTCATTTTTCCCCACAGGAGGCTTTTAAGTACTTTAAAGCAGCTCCAACTTCTTTTCCTCAGGTATTATCTAGAAATTAAAACACACACACTTTCTTTTCTGGGATGCCGGCATCATTGTGTGAAGGAATTTGAACAACCTGAGTGCTGCCAGGGACGCTGGGGCCCAGACTGCATGGGTAAGCTTTTTTTTTTTTTTTTTTTAAATAGAATTTGAGTAGAAGTAAAGTAGTGATTTTTCTTCTTTCAGAAGCTATTGCCATGAGAAGATTGGTCCTCAGAGCTTATTATAGGAGTAGAAATAAACAGCAGTTTTCAGCCAAAACTTGGAGAAAAACACATATTCAAAGCTTCATTTAAAAAGAAAAATTCATAGAAAAATTTTTAAAACTCAGGGAACCCCCTTGGTTTTGAGATTTTCAAAACAAATCCTTTCAGTCAATGCCTGCAAAATGCCTTTTCATTTGGGAGGGTCCCCACAACAGATTTTAAAAATTGAAATTTTCAAACTGCAAGTTTAAGTGTTTCATTTTAGGTGAAAAATACCCTCATCTGTGTCTGAAATATTTCTAGATCTCTTTAATTCTTTACTTTTTGATGCAAGGAGGGTCTTTTCTTTCGGCTCAACTGGAAACAGTTTTTCCCTCCAAGTTTTTTGAACCTCCAGCAAGTGCTAAAGGCCATTACTGAAGCAGGGGTAATCAGGAGTGCCTCTCCTCCTGCTGCCCCTTCTTCGGGAAAAGCCTTTCAGCACCTCCACAAGCGCATCAAACCTCAGGCTACTGAGGTGGGCATCAAGACCCGCAGAGGAAGTTTCCCTGCCCAGACAGAGCATTTCCTCCTTTAGTTAACGGTTTAGATAACGGGGTAAAGGTCTGGTTCAACATCTGGGAAGTCCTTTTGCCCACGAAATAGATTAAAAAATTATTTTAGCATGGCCCAAGCTATGATTTAAATACCAGTCTTTTATCTACTAAAGTAAAATAGTCAAACCCCAACTTACAGCTGCTTCTATAGAAAAGAGAGGCAAATAGCTGAGTACCTAGTGTGTGGTCCTGCTTCTTCTGAAGATAACCACTTGGGTGGTGATTACCGTTTTTCCACCAAATGCAGCCTGAGTGCCTGGCAGGAGGAAGGCAATGCCACACGTGATTGTCATCCCGTGCTTCAGGGGCTCTGGGAGGCCAGGGAAGGGGCATGGGTGTTTCTAGAGGGGGGCAGAGCTCGCTGCCCCCGGGCGGGAGCCCTGCCTGCACTGCTGCGGGCAGGAGGCTGCAGAGGCGAGGAAGCCCTCTCTTCCTTTGGACAAACTTCCTGGCCCCAAAAAGCAAAGAATCAAGGTCTCAGCATTGTTTCTGCTGTCATCTGGAGGAAGAAAATAGCTCTTTGCATTATCGCAATCTCTCTAAGGGCATACGGCGTGCCTTGAAATGTTTGGAGGAAAGCTGGTCCTTCCTGAGGCCAGAGAAAAATCCCTGATTAGGGGTTTACTTCACATTTAGCATCTGATGGCAATGACAAAATTAGGTCTTAAATAGCACTCTGACTTCCTTAAACGATAGCACACGCTGAAACAGTGCAAATGAAAGATGTTTTGTCCCCTTCCCTCCCCACGAAGCGCCCCGAGCCAACAAGCCGCACGCCCATCCCTTTGTAAAAAGGCATCAAGGAAAAAGGGAAAAGTGGTGGTGGTGGTGGGGGGGGGGAAGGTCCAGGGAAAAAGAGCACAGCCTTTTAACACTGCCGGTATCATCCAACCATAGATGCCAAAGCTGGTGGAGCTCAGATGTCCCATGTGTGTGACTGATGGGCTTCAGCGGGAGCTACGCCCTACCCCAGCTCAGGTTCCCGCTCTGGGCAAATACTTGCAAATATTTGCAAATATTTCTAAAGAAAAGCCTGGGTACCAACTGAAAGGTGCACGGTATGAGCAACTGAGGAGAAAGCACTGTAAGAATAAACCAAAAAAGTGAAAAGGAAATAAAAAGGCCAAGAAGAAAGATAGTAAACCTAATTATATCAAATTACATGTCCAAAATACATCTTCTTTACAAGTTCTACCCACTGCTTCAGCCTGCAGGGGTAATCCAAGAAGAGGCTGCATTTGAAAACACTTGGGATGTGCTGAATTAAACTCTATGAGGCAAAAAAGCTGATAGATTTAATCTTTTTTGGCCTAGGCGTAAAGATTAGGCCTTCGGTCTCTGACAGCTGTAAGAGCTAAGCAGAAACATCTCTTTCTTACTAGTTTTCAAAAAACATCCTCAACAGAAGCGAAGGTCTCGCTCCTCCCCGGTAGCGGGCTGGGGGCAGGTGGCTGTGCCAGCACCACTCCAGCGTCCCAGCGCTGCCTCCTGCGGCCCCGCCGGCCGGGGAAGCGCTTTATCTGCCCGACCAAACTCCTACAACAATATGGCAATTTGCTACACTTCTGATAAAGCTGTCCCTGGGTGGCGGTATCAAAACAAGAGACACGAGGTAGTGAAGACAAGGGGAAGCATAACGAATATCAACTGCAAAAAAAACTGTTTTGTCAGCAGTTTTAAAGTATGCTTTCCTAGAATTTATACCATAAACTGAGTTTTCTCGTGATTTCTCTATCTTTGCACATTCAATAAAAGCATCGGCGCAGTGAAAATTGTCTCCATTCAGAGCAAACATTAAACAGTTTGTGCCTGTGTCAGTCCTAAAGATGAGATTTAGCTATCACTTGGTAGCCAGAAAGCAAGACTCACTAAAAGCCACTTTAAAGATTAAAGTATATGTATTTATTACTTTACCTCATTTCTGGTTCTTTCATCTCAAGTCTTAATAAATCTTTTTATTTCAGCACGTATGAAATAAACTGCACTAAAATGTTCATATTTAAATTTCTTGGTTTTTTCACGAGAAGCTTACTCAGATCCAACAGACCTCGCAGACTCATCATTAAGGAACAAATGGAGAAATATTGACAAATTGATATAAAGCCAAAGCCTTCACTAAAATTAGGTGTATACACATACACATCCACTTATTTGCTCATCACTCTGCCCAAATCAAATTCATTTTCATGAAAACTTCCTTATCACTCTAAAACAACATTAAAGTACTCAGTGGGAGCATAAATCCAGTGCTGCCCATCTCAACCCACACAGAACAAACTGAGGCTTTTTATAAGCAATAAATCTGCCTGTAAGGTACAGCAGAGGACCTATGAGGGCAGTTTGAGCTTGCTACATTTAAATACCACCTGCATCACGAATATTGTTCCTAATGGGAATTCCAATTACAGGAAGAAAGGGCTTATAGAAGGGAGTTAATAAATCATTTCCATGGAGAGGCTGCACAACTATAAAAAATAAGGATATCCCTACGGGGCAGGGGGGAAATGACAGAACAATCTGACTAAAAATATGCATTTCCTATAGGCAACCTTTCAGGAAAAATTTGAATATTGAAAAATTTCAGCCAAAAATTAAACTATTTTGATTCGGAAATGCAGTTATTGTTTCTTAGCCTCTCCTGCTGGCTGGGGTTTTTGGTCAGACTCTGTCTCACCTGGTGTACCACTGCCTGTAATCATGGTTTCAGCACCAGAGGATCCGAAGAGCACAGCACATCATTGGCACACAAGTTTTCCTAGTGATCACAGCCCATTGGACAGAAGTGGGGGATGAGATACCCAAATTTCAATTTCCAGCATCGTTTGAATCAAATATCACAGTGTTATGGGAGGTAGTGGGGAAAATGGAAAACTTTCCACATAAAGCAAATGCAATTTGTGGGGAAAAGAAAAAGGCTTATTTAAACTCTAATTTAGCATCGAATATAGTTCTGACAACAAATTTTCAATCAATATGAGTTGTATTAACAAACAGAAGAAGTGGTCAGGCAAACTCCACTTGTATCAAAAAAGTGAAAAGTTTAGAGTGTCTGCAGATAGAAGTGGGTCAGCAAGGACAAAATCAATATGGTACTTTAGAATAAGAAAACTATTTTTTGTACAACCTATTGACTACAGTCACTAGCTTAAGTTCCCATACTAGAGAGGGTGACGGTCTCTACTGAAGCCAAGATTCTAGTGAAGAGATTCAGGCAACTGCAAAATAGCAGCAGTCACTCGAGGTCCCTGTCTGGCCCAAAACCCTGCAGCCTCCAAGGTCGTCACCCCTAATGTGCAAGGGGAGCATAAGGGTCAGAGCAAGCTGACCGATGGCTTTAACGTTGTCATTTCTAGCCTGTCCGGGAGGAGCTGCGTCACCGTGCAACAGGAGAGGACGCTGCTCCCAGGGTATCAATGGGGATGGAACGTGCACTTGTCAGGTACGGTCCTTCTTTTAAATGAAAAAATACAAAAATAGCATATAAGCTCTGCTAAGAAATAATGCATATTATGTGGTATAAATACATTAAAGGAAAGTATTTCAGAAATAGCAGAGATTATCTGCTTGGAGTTCATTTTTTTGCTTGGTTTGCACTAATCTTCACACTATTACCTCCACAGACTTGAGCATGTTTGGGTGATATTATTAAAGAGCTGTTCCATCTTGTCTTCCTGAAATAGGTGGTTTGAGTTCCTCCGGTTTTAAGAGTGCGCTATTACTTATGACTTTTTGCCTTAATTAGAAAGGACTTATACTTGGGTGTAATAACTCTCAATATAATGTCCCTTTGCTGAGAGTGCAATGTGCAGTGCTTAATAACTTCAGCCAAAAAGATTTTTTAAAAAACCAACTCGAATCTTTTCTACGTCCCCCTCTACTGGTTAATCTTTCCATTACATCAAAAGCACATCTGGGCACATGTGAAAAAGAGGTAGAGTAAGAAGTAGTCAGAAAATACAACCTCACAATTGCACGAATGATTTAGGCATTAGGCTTGATTACTCTTCTTTATTGTTAACTTGATATTCAGAACATCTGATTTGATTTGAAGTGTAAGAGCTAAAAATTTAAAATTAAAAAAAAACAGAGAGAGGAAAAAAACGTTCAAAAGACAATGTTTTCTAGATTGCAGTAGTCATCTCTGATTTTCTGACTGAACCTTTCATGTTATTTTCTTTTGGCAGCTAAAGATGCTGTTTTCAGGCTGCTAAGCATATATCTATATAGAGACATATGAGAAACTTAAGTTTTGATTTCCATTCTGTAATTCACAGAAAGGCTTTGGTGGGACAGCCTGTGAAAAATGTGCTGAAGATAATTTATTTGGTCCTCACTGCACATCAGGTAAGTTTGAGCTTTCTTTATTGAAGTGGGGAAAAGAAGGTGAGTGAAAGCTATATTCAGACACTATGAAATCCCAGGGAAATGGGCAGGGGGTCTAAGGGTTTCCCATCAAGATCTGCTGTCTGCTTCAGGGAAATTCAGAGTGGGGCTGGATTCAGCTCAGGACTCTACAGACAACACTCTTAGTGTAGCGCTACAAAAATATCTTAATCTTATCTTGAATATCTTTGTTATCGCTAACAGTCAAATAAATTAGGGATCAGAATCATCTGTGTGTTCCTGCAGGTATGCCTCCCTGTTAGCCAGTTATTGTGTTATTCGCTTTTCACCCTAATTATGGATTTGCATTTATTTGATCTAAATAGAGGAGATTGTTATGGTACTTAAAATACTGGGTGGGAACAAATGCATAATTTATAGTGGCTTACAGTGTTTGGTATGTTTTTTAAATACATCTACAAACTGGAGCATCTGTATTAAGGCATGAAATACTCATGTGGTATTGAAATCAGTATATCTGACTCAAAAAAGGCCACTTTGAATGAGGCCAAAAGTCCTTCTAGCCTAGCATCCCATGTTGGAGGCCAATAGCTGATACCAAGGGAAAGAGTACAACCAGCCAGAGATTGCATTCAAATTGTAGTTTTTAAAGGCTCCTGCTGGATCCATCCTCCATAAATTATCTACTTGCCTCTGAGTCCAATTCTTCTTTTGCTCTCCACAATATTGTGTGCCCAGGAGCTCCATAGTTTAGTCAAAAGTGTGAAAAAGGATGAATTTGGTTTAGTTTTGAGTTTTGGCTGGTAGATCATTCCATTGGTTTGCCATACTTTTATTAGGAGAAGCAGGACATTGAGGGAGGGATCAGAGCTATGTGCACTATTTAAAATGTCTATGTATCACAAGTGTGTATATTTGTATAATATTTTCCAGTTTGCCTGTTTCTTAATGATTTCTAGTATGTTATTTACCTTCCTGACTCCTGCTGAGCATTAAACAGACACATCAGAAAACTGCCTGAAAAAAAAAGTTAAGAAACGTCTCTTTCTTAAGTGGTAATAGTTGTTTATCTCTAAGTAAAACTCTTTTTGTTCCCTCAAGATCTACATAAAGTTACTTCTAAAAAAAGTCACAAATGGCCTTACTTTAAACGATCTGTGTTGGCCTTTCTACACTAATCCTACACCACTGCTGACTCAAAGGCCCTTTTTCCACCACCTGTCCACTGGATGCCAGTGTTGATACACAGAAATGTAACTGAGCCAACATTTTCATGAAAATAAGGTACTTGAATGAATTCAATATCGTAAATGTAATTATTTTCCAAGAAGCTACCAGAGGACTCAACTGCATATTCATTTAAGCAACATTTTACACTTCAGCTTTCAGATATTTGAGCTCCTCCAAGTTTTCTAAGCACCTATAAATACTGTGCATTTGTGACTAGCTGCTTTTCAGCAATACCTCAGACGTTCCTGGGTTTTGTATGAGGATTACTAACATAGGTAGAATGTTACTAATTAATTAGTGTAGGTGATTTGCATGAACCCAAGATATGTTTGTAAAGGGAAGAGGACAGGCTACATCACTGCAGCTTAAACATGAAGTCACCAATACAACTCTGTACATCTTAGAGGCTTTTCCAAGTGTAACTGTAAAGGGCCTTTTTAAAAAGCATCATTACCATAATGGAAACAGTTACAACTATAAAGCTTTTTAAGTATACTTAAGGCTTCAAAACCCACTTATAAAAGGGTCTCATAGTTGCCTGGACTGTGAATAACGGCATCTTGTGTGCGTATTGGCACAAGGTTTATAACCAGAAATGACAGAATATAGGAACAGGACCAGAAAAAAGCCTGAGACCTACACAGTGATTAATTATCCTTTTAACTAAAGAAATTTTGTTTAAGGGGGAAAAAAAGTCACAAAATTCATCTATTCTGGAGGTGTTTAAGAGAGGCAAACAGAATTGAAGCAAAAATGACCAATTTGTTAACAGTTATAAAAATGGTCTCTGTTACACGTTATATTCAATTTTGGCTCAAGACTGTATGTCAAATTTTACAAGTTTTATGGTGTTAGCAACTAGTCAGTTTGGTGTTTATAGCGTGTGTCCTGAAAATTTTCAGGCCCCAGGCTATTAACAGCCTGCAAAAATCAGTATGTTATTTACCGATATATGCAACCGTGAGTATTGATCTTCTCATTAATGGAAGCCTATAAATTCAGAAACTCAGGTCAAAGCTTGGTTTGGCCAAGGCTGTTGGCCAGGACGCTATTTGCTATGGGCAACCACTAACAATATCTTTCCCAACACCATTATTATTCAGTAAAGCCAATCCATCTCTCCATATAGTTTGCCACTGCGTTCATGGAGTATGCAACAGTGGAATTACAGGGGACGGAAGATGCACTTGCTTGTCTGGGTACAAAGGGCTCAGCTGTGATCAGCGTAAGTAGATTGCTTTCTGTATAAGATATATTCAACAGCTCTGATACAGTTAGAATTGGTGAGGACGAACGTAAAATTAGTCTCAGGTTAGTCACTCTAGAGCAATCAAACATACACTGAACCTCAAACCCTCTGTGTGAGCTCCCATAACCATCATCACCACTTCAATCACCAGAAAAATGATGACAGCAATGGGATCAATGGTCCCTAGATCAGGCATACTTTGAACTAGTATACTGCAGAAAGCAATGCCTCCTGGCACAGTGCGCGGACACAGCTTAACCTGTCGCACTCTGTCCCTCAGCGATAGCTGAATGCCAGGCCTTGCGGTGCCCTGCAAACTCCAGATGTACTGCCTCAGGCGAGGATGGAAGACAACTGCAATGCACGTGTCTGCCCAACTACCATGGGGACGGTACACAATGTAAACGTGAGTAATTTTCATGTCTATCTAGTTTCTTTGTATACAACATCATCGGTATTATAGTTCAGATACTGAATGCACTTTTGAACCAAAGCTCACCATCTAATTGCTTTAGGATATGAACCCAAGAACAGCCTCACGTGCACAAACTAGATTCTGTCAGGATGAAACTAAACCCTAAAATGTGCTTCAGAAGCACATCAGTCCAATTACTAACAAGCTTCAGTCCATGCAACCAGACTAAAGCTAGTAAACCCCCTTGAAATACATAGTGTGGATACTGGGTCATCAGTGCTTACAAATCCATTCCTATCATGTCCTTCTACTTGCTAAAGTTCAACCTCATAGTTTGCTTCCATAAAAATCATCAACAGCAACCAAGGGCTTATATTTATTGAATATCCATCATGTGGTGGCGCAGCTTCATCGCTAAGCATAAACTCTAATAGACAAGTAAAGCTCATTTTAGCTTTCCTACTTTTCATGAAACAAAGCTAATAGTATTTCAGCTAGAGGTAAAAGTCTACCTTAAAGTTGTCTTTACAGGCTCCTCAACTTGCCATTGAATGCTGAAATTAACTATATTACAAGAGTCTAGATTTTCTTTCCTCTACTTACGTTATGTCTTACAGCACCAGCTCTTCCTTCTAGACCAATTGCAATGAAGAAATGGTTGTATCTGATGCTGGAAGCACTATTTAGTAAATGTTGGCTTGGATCAGGCCACAGATACAATACTTCTTATCCTGTCTGGGAATTTTTACATTCAGTCCTCTTAGTCCTAACTATGGTGTCATCCTCTCTGAACAGACTTGAACACCTTCCAAGAGCAAGACATCAGAAAGTCACTCCTCAGGGAATGTGATGTTCTTCTAGTAGGCAGCATAGGCAAGCGAGAGACAAAGAAATTGCAGCAATCAGCAGAGAAGGAGGATGCTAGTATCTCTGCTTCTCTTAGGTTTTGTATTGACACAGTCTGTGTGGATGTTGCTCCTCTGTCCCAGGGCCTTTAGATACTGGGGTCATCTGTGGCTTAAGCCAGCATCTTTTACATTTGCCTGGCTGGGAAGCAGAGGACAAGCAGCTCCAGCACACCTAAGTACTTAAGTGAGGATAGCAGCGGCTGCCCCAAACTCTGCTTGGAGGTGGCATTGCTTATGGTCGATTTGAGCACGTGAATATGTGCGTACGTGCGTGATTTCACACCGGAACAGAAGAGAAGGCTTGAGAGAGTGAAGCTGAGCATCGCCAACTCTCTCAGTCCCAGCTGAGGGGAAAGAAAAGGAGGAGGAGAGGGGAAGACAGTGAGCAGCACCACCTTTTAGGTGAGCCCAGGGCCTGCCACCTTCCAGCTACAATGTGTACTTGACCATATCCTAAACTGGACACAAAGGTGTGAGGAGGTGTTCTCCAAGCATTGCTGGACTATGAACAAGGATGAACAATGCCACTGCCTTGAAAAAAAGGGCTAATGGAAATAACTAGTGAGCTTCCAGTCCTGTCCTGAAACTACAGCAGTGTGGAAGATTCGACTAAAGCACTTGCTGGCCAGTTTCCATATAGCTGAATGGATGACATTATATTAATTACCGGAAAGAAAACAGTGAAGGCCTATTGTATTGAGAAATATTTTCCAACTGATCTAACACACACTTAAAGCTTGTACAGACTTCGTATCACCTACCTGACCTTCTCTGGTTAAAACAGGGAAATAGTTGTGATATTTTAATGAGCACATTACATGTTTTAATCTGTTTATAACTCAATTTGCCAAGTTAAGAGATCATTTCTGTTCAAAAGCAAACAGTTGGTTGCTACATTAGTATAAACACATTCCTCCCTTCTGTCTTCATGCCGCCACAATAATTCAGACTTGGCTGTTATGAGAAGTTTAGTCTACCTGGGCTTTGTTTGGTATGGAAGTGCTCTGGCAAATTCTCATCTTCAATTTCAGAACTGTGGGCAATAATTCATTTACTTCACTTCTTTTTTCACAAGCTATCAACCCATGCTCCAAAAAGGTCTGCGATCCTAATGCCGACTGCATTTACCTCGGACCAAATCGGCACAGATGTACCTGCCGAGAAGGTTACAAAGGGGACGGTCAAGTCTGCTTACCCATAGACCCCTGCCAAGCAACATATGGGAATTGCCCTGCACAGTCTACCATTTGTATATATGATGGTCCAGGAAAGGTTAGTGTTGAATGGGCGCCCCAGACATTTCCTACATCAACTGCCTAGGAAGGAATAATGCTTTCTCTCCGAAAAGAAGCCACGAGGGTACGGGAACAGGCCTCAGGGAGGCCAAGCTCTACTCCTAGCTTTGGCGTAAGCCCTGCTGGTGACCAGGAGTGGGTCCCTTTACCTCCCTCTCTATGCATCTGTGTGGTGATTTCCCCTCTAAAAATGGGAATGGCAATAGTGTTCTTCTTCCTAGAATATTTTGGCTCAGATTTGCCTCCCCAAAATGAAGGCACTGAAATGAAGCTTCTCCTGGTTAAATTTTCTCTCTCTGACCACAAGGGGCTGGTAGGACAGTAGGCTCCTTACACAGGTACCGCAGATAAATGCCTACAGTGAATGTATTCAGGAAAGAAGTAATCTGGGTCTTTGAGGACTACCAATGAAAGGCACTATATAAAGGCTGCTGCTGGGAACTGGCTCAGATTTCCGTGCATAAAACACCTGCCACTGAGAAAGCGAGACTTCAGAAGACCATGCCTGTTTTGCCTGGACACCCTGAAGAGCCAAAAAGGGAGTCAGTCATTCAGGGTCGTCGTGCAGTTCACGTTCATATAAGTGCTGATACGCCTCGCTCTTTAATAATATGCATTGGCACTCGTTTTGGGAGGCAGAGGGCTGTGGGAACAGAGGTAAAACATCTGACCTACCCACACTGATTTTAAATGTTCCCTGCTCACAGAAGTGAATCTAAAGGCCTTTATCTGAAGGAAATTTATCTGAGAGTCAGTAGTTTTCTGGAGTGAATACAACCTAGAGGGAGTTGTATAAATATGGTTAAGCTTTATACTTGCATCTGAACTCACCAGGTGATTAACTAAGGCTTTCGAAGCTCACTGTCTTTAGACCCTAGTTTGAGAAAGTATGCTGAAATCCACAATTTGTGCATGTCTAATTTTTCTCTCCCATCCTTCTGATTTAGTCCCACTGTGAATGCAAGCAGCATTACACAAACTTTGTACCTGGGAAAGGATGCAGCATGACGGACATCTGTGAAACAAACAACACCTGCCATAAAAAAGCTAAATGCTCAATGGTCGCACCAGGACAGATTACGTGAGTCTTTTTGCTTATTAAAGCTTTCACCCAGTTTCTCCCTCCTCCCCCTAGGAAACAGGCTGCTAAAACAAATCCAGTGGATGAACACCTCCTGAAGTCATCATTAATGGGTTTTTTATCAAGGACAAATTACAAGATTTAATGGGGTTAGGGTCAACCAATTAGCATAGTGTTTGATTTCATCAGTCCAATTGCTAATACCTACTAAGTTTTATTTTTATAGCACTCAGAGGTCATTTCTACACTAGTAAATAAAAAGGACCATGACCTCTTTTCTGTTCCTCAGGGCAAGCGGCATGGTCTGGCTCACAGCTAAAGTCTCTTCTTCTTCCAAAACAGAGTAACCGCCTCTTGGCAGAGGTCCTTGGCACACGCTATCCTTTCAACTGTGCCTGGGCACTGCCTAGGAAAATGCTACTTGGTGTGGGCCAGAAATATGCCAGGCAGCATGCTAAAAATTAATCAGCATTAATTATCATGGGACAGTGCTGGAGCCCTGGCTCTTTTTAGTACACTAATACTAGGGAATCTGACACCCATGCTGTGAAAGCAACACCAACCTCGGCAGATTCCTCAAAGCCTCAAGACAAGCACATGGGAAACTGCAAAACCTCTGGCAGAGTTTGTTTTCCCATACAGAAATTTGCTACACAGATGTTAGGAGGAAAGTCAGTTTTAACACTAAACTTAACAAAGCTGTCTTAAACCAAGCTATTTGGATTACATGTTTCTATAGCCCAGTGATGGCTAGTACTGGGTTTAAAGAGGTGTCCCTGAAATTTTAGTTTTCAGGAGCTGAGAGTTTGAATGTGAAAGACAAGACAGGCCATTAGCTGTAAGCTGGGAACAAATTATTTGTCATATACTTCTATAGAGACAGAAAGTGTTCACTCGGGAGAGTATTCTTATTGCCAGTTCTTGCTTCATCATGCAGCTTTCTCTTACAGTGTAATATCAACATCACCTTTGTGTAAGCTGTTGTTCATTTCAAACAAGTTTGTCTAGTTCTATCATCCCTAGTTCATTTCTAGAGCGTACTATACTACTCAAACTGCACTTAGTATATACTTATACTATACTGAGTATAGTATACTACTGTACTGCACGACATGAGTTGAAAATTAAAATTCCACATCACATAAATCAGGACCTTTCTTTCATAATTTGTCAGTGTTTCACTGTTGCAACTCAATTTTCAACAGCCGAGGAAGTTTTGAGAATTTTAGAATGGGAAAATTAAAAATTTATGACTGGGGGGGGAACAAGCAATCCAAATGCTTTGCACATTGTTCATTTAGTGACCTTTAATGGCAAAAACAAATACAGAAGAAAGGAGTGGAATTCAAATCAAACTAAAACTATCTATTTGGCAAAAAACTGAAACTATACTGAATAGTTTCCAACTAAGGAAAATCCATTTATGAAAGAGGAACTTTGCAAAGAAAAACATTGATTGGTAAGTGTGGGCACAAAAAATTGTTTCTGATAAGTGACAGACATTGTATTTTGGCTGCATTCCAAGTTTTATATGTATTTGGGAGGGCTTGTTTTGGTGGGGTTTTTTACTAGTTCTAAAACACAAAGCTGTAACAGAGGCCACAAACCTGTGTTGCTTCCTTTCTTTTGTTTTTCGTCCTGTTTTTATTAAAGACACAGTTGTGCTGTTAGCTTCCCCCATATAGAGTCACTTCTACTTTCTCCAGAATTAAATGATTTGTACAGGACAGACAAGGATGTAGAAAAGACAAACATTCAGTTTGTGAACATAACAGCCTCCTGGAAAAATCAAGATTGTCTCTGTTTTCTGTTCCCATATAGATCTTTCCTGAGTGATTGCTGACACTATCTATGGCCTTGCTTCAGCACAGTAATTATATTCAGCCTTGCCTAGAAGCTACGAAGCTTCAACTGGTGCAGAATTACACTGCATATTAGACCATAACCTCTCTGGTTTCCGAGCAGAACTAGCTTTCCCTCGGTTAAACTCAACTATTTTTTTTGTTAATCTCACTCTTATTTTTACCCTGACTATGTCTCCAATGTCAAAATTAGTAGCTTCATAAACCAAAACTCTATAATACAAGTTTCAGGTAAAATGGGGACAGAAAGCTGAGCTCCCCTTTTCTAGAGAGATACAATTCTCTTCCCCCTCCTGGGTGAGCTGAAGTAGTGACAGTTCCTGTCTTTTCCAGTCCTGCCTATACTGTCCATGCAGCATATAATGAAAACTTAAAACAACTAAGTTTAAATAGTCCAGCAGGGTTTGTTGTAAAGCTGTTCCTCTGCAGAGGCACCCAGCCCAGCCATACAGTACACAGCGCATTCAAAGCAAAACCTATAAAGCCATATGCAGTATGAGTCGCAGATGAGATCCTCCAGACAAAGCTAAGACAAAACTAATCTAGTCAGTCACCCAGCTGGTCCTTCCCGAGCCCAGCCACACAGGGTAAATTACTCCATCAGAAGGGGTGAGAGCACAGACAGGTTGAAGGGTTCAGTCGCATGCAATAGGTGCTAATCTGTAATTGCTAAATGTTTTCCTTTGGCAGTCAAATCCAAACCATGTTACTAGATACCCGCTCAGTTAAAAGCAATATTGTCCTCAGAAAAGAAATTTCAAACTATGTAGGTATTTCTGCAGTTCACTGTGCCCCTGGGAATGAGAGCCAAAAAAATTACTATGTTTAACCACCTGCTTCTTTATGACCACTTGCTGAAAAAGGTAGGAGAGGTTTATTTTGAAACCTTGATCTGATTTGTGCAATATTTCAAGAGTAGTTTATTTTTTCTACTAAACTATTCCTCAGCTCCTTTGAAGCCTCAGCCTTTTTCTTCTCTGCTCAGAAGTGAAGGGGGCTAGGTACATCAATACAGCAATATTTACCCCATCAAAAGAAAGGAGTCAGCTTCCAAGGAGGAACTGCTCCTCTCTCCAGCCCTAAACCCTTCATCCAGGCTCCACAGTCATACCCTCTGCCCAAGAGATCCCCTTAAAAAAAAAGAGGGCTCACCATCAGAATTGCATCCTAAAAATTTAAGATGCTTTTAGACTGCTATTTTTACTCAGGACCCAAAGAAGTCAAAGCTTGAGCCTCTTGACCAAAATCTCAGCACCCCTCTGAGCCTATATGCAGCCCCCCAGGCTGCAGGGACCGTGGGGATTTTCAAATATTGCTATCACTGGAGAAACAGCTACGGTAGAGACCATACATGGGAAACAGAGATGATTTGGCATCAGGTTGATACTACTGTGGGGTGTGAATGGCAGACGTCTGTTTGTAACAACCAGCACATGCAAACAATTAGGTCATTAGTTATATAAAGAACATCTTTTCCTTGCGTGGAGTAATGTTTCTTCTCTAATGATGCCTTTAGAAAAAATATCCAGAGAGATGAATCATTATGGATAGGGCTTATACGAATACTGAACATGCTGGAGACTTAATTAGGAAAGGCACTATTAAAAGCCAATGTTTGGCAACGCATAGTTGTTTAGCCTCCTAAATATAGTTAGGGTTTCTTTCTGTGCGTGCTATGTGTTGACAAGCACCTGCTTTAATTTTAGCACTGAAGATGAGTAAATGGCTGAGCTGACACCACCAGCCAGTCTCTCAGGAGCAGCCAAGCAGGGGCTGATTTTCTGAAGACTGCAACAGCAGGAGCTGAGATTGGCAAAACCAACAGGCATCGATGGCCCCTCACATTGAGGCAGGCTTAAAGAGTCCAGATTTTTTAGAAATTACTAACCACCTCTCCCGGTGAATAGTCAGGCTGATAGAAGGTCAAGGCACACGTAGGTCCTAGTTGCTCTTTGAAACCCACAACCATTTGTACCTGTCAGCACCTAATAGCAAGCACGTGTCAATCATGTTGACAACCAATAATTTCTTCCCCACCTCTCTTGCAATGCTGAGGTCTTTCAAAGCCGTAAGATTCAGTTTTTTCATGAGGCATGTTCCCTCCCTCATAGGAGAGAAAATGTCAGACTGACACTAAAGGAAATAAATTTCCTTTAGATTTTGCCTCGGCTGCAACATGCTACTTCAAATGCAGCCCATCCCAAGGCAGCGAGGGCACTGAGCCCATCTCGAGGCATTGCCTGTCACTCTCATGGGCACCACGACCTGAGCCTGCTTTGGACATACATAGGACTGTCTCAACTGTACATCACTGACACCTCTTACAGGTTGGAGTCCCCAGGGAACAGCCAGGGTGTTACAGATGAGATGCTATTTCCAGTGCAGAGACGGCAGCAGCATAAACATACACGTGAAAAAGCATGAGATTTCATGTTTCGGCATCTTCAGAAAAAAAGATAACGTTAAAGTACAAGTACCGTTGCCCAAAATGGTTGCATTACTTAAAGGGCACGGTAACAAACAACCACTTTGTTTTGTTGAAAGGACTGACACGCCTGTCTGCCTTTTCCTACCAGTCCCATACAGCTCCCACAAGGATTAATGAGCTGCCATCACCCCCTTCATAGATAACTACCATTAATCCTGCCGAGTCCCACGCAGTAAGGGGGAGCTTCACACAACCGCCTCCCCCCCGCAAGGGTGGCACCCCACACATTTATGCTGTAGCCTCTCCTTACCCACAGGCAGGCAGGCTCAGGGGCTTTCTGGGCTCCAGCAACCACAACGTTTGGGGACCAGAGGCTGCACCGCAGCCAGGGCATCGCGTAGTCCCCATTCAAAGAGGCCCTGCAAGACAGACACCGCTGCCTCCTGGCCCGGCTGATAGCAGGACATCAGGTCAGGCAAGCAGCCACCAGGCTGCCCTACATGCTGACATACTCTACAGCATACAGAAGCAAAGGTTAAACTAAAATGCATTGGTGCTTCCTGAAAATGCCTTCAGAGAAGCAATTAAGTAACACCTGGAGCAGGTTTAGCTAGAGCCTTGCTGACACCACAAGGCATCGGCCCACAGCTAAAATGACGATCCCTTCACAGGTGTACATGCCAGGGGGGCTCCGTGGGGAACGGGTTTGTGTGCTATGGAAACATCATGGAGCGCCTCCGGGACCTGAACGCCGAAGTGGGAGGATGGTGGCAAGGCAAGCTGACGTCCGCCTTATCGCTCATGGGTAAGTGACCACACGCAGTCAGCTCCTGCTGGGTGGGTTGATCTTGTCCTGTCTTTCCCCAGTGCTCCCTGCTGCAGGAAGGTGCTGCTAACGGCATGACACAGCACGCACGCTACTCACCGCAGACTCCCTCTGACCGCCTCAAGCTGCCTTTGCTCACCATGCCATGCAATCGGCAAGAATTTCCAAGCAGAAGTGCTAAACACGTTCCCACAATCCCTCACACATCATTTGGTATCACCAGTGGGTTTTGCCCCATAGTGGGATAAGTGGGATCATCCCGCTTCCTCTCCTTCCCTGCCCTCATTGATTTGGATAATTGAGATTTGATCTAGAATGATGCACAGAAGTCCACCAAAAACATTGGGATTCCCAGCTGGGTCCCTCTGCCCCAGTCCCCAGCCGTCAGCAGTGGCATTGCTTTCACCAGGGAAGACGCTAGAGGCAAGGGGAAGAGACTGATCCCATCCATCGTCTCCATCACTCTCAGGACCCCCCACCAGAGCACCTCAGCCACAGCTGGAGGGGTCTCCAGGTTTCCAAATTGTCTGCAGAGTTGAGGTGGAGACCCTGTCAGGGTTCACAGCTTCCAGCCTTTCACAGTTACTGCAGCCACCTCACGAAGAGAGCAGCGTAACTGTCTTCATCATCTTCTGTTGCATGGCCACAAATGTGAGCTATGAACAAACACTGCTAGAATCGAGCTGAATCTTCAAGTTAAATCCATAAATATGAAAAATTTTCTCCTGTTTAATATAATTTGCTCAGTGCTTTTCACTGAGCCCAGCAATTAAAATAAAGATCCTGAATTCCTGACCAGAATGGAATAAGAAACCCCCATAGCTGGCCAAGGACAAAGCCTGGCAGGGACCTTCACATTCAGCACTGAAGAACAAAATCCACTGCCTCAGCACTGAGAGCTCAGTTGCAGTTTCTTTGCGTGTTTCTCCTTATGTTTCTCCTTATGCGTGTTTCTCCTTATGGTGGTGCCCATGCTGGGCACCACCATTTGTTAACAACAATCCCGGTTTTATGTTCTTTGGTTACATTTTGGACATAAATATGCCATTTGATCATAGAATCATAGAATCATTAAGGTTGGAAAAGACCTCTAGGATCATCTGGTCCAACCGTCAACCCAACACCTCCATGCCTACTAAACCATGGCTGAAGTGCCACATCTACATGTTTTTTTAACTCCTCCAGGGATGGTGACTCCACCACCTCTCTGGGAAGCCTGTTCCAATGCTTGACCACCCTTTCAGTAAAGAAATTTTTCCTAATAGCCAATCTAAGAAATTTTTTAGCCAATCTAAGTAAATTTTTCTTAATATCCAATCTAAGTATAATCTGCGGTAATAACCGCATAGGTTATTTTACAATACATTCACTCCACATTTATGTCTTTCAAAAACTAAGAATATACAGCAGAATAGTCCACATTGTTTTGTAGGATAGCGTATTAATTTTGAGGTATATTCTCTGGTACGACATACCTATAACAACTGTAAAGGTGGTTTTAGTTCTGATTTTAAACCTCTGGAAAAGGAGCTGAATATTAGAAGTAGTTAATGCCTTCAACTACAGAATCAGTGGTCTCATACTGCTGTCTTGGAAACAGAAATACCATCTGAGTAGCAAATGAACTTCAATTAACTTTCAGTGCATCAGCTTTTATTACCAGCTATGTGTTTGCTGATATTTGCACTACCAGCAGGTTATCAGCAGCATATCCCTCGCCCCACAAAGATGGAATTGATTTAAAACAGGAGGCCATCTTCCTGTAAGGACACATCTCCAAAGAAATGCTGTTTTCATGTCTATCACCCTTGTCTGCATGCCACAGAATCCGGGATACCAGAAGCATTCTGAATGTTTTGCCTCATCCTGTGTCAAATATGCAGCAGCACCTGGATTTCATATCCCATCTGCCTCTCATCTTTCAACGACTTGGATTTCAGAATCTTAAATTAACATTTAATAATCACAGATAGTGTTCTTTCTTATTCTGCCCTTGCATACCTGGCACAGATTACACAGTCCCTTCCTCCAATGAGCTTTTCATTACACATTTAAACTTTATTTTTCCCCCCTCTCTCCTTACAAGAAAATGTCTATGAATGGCCGCTGAGTACTCTGGGACCATTTACCGTGCTTGTACCAACAAACAAGGGGCTCAAAGGTACAAACGTAAGTAAACAACAGAGAGGGTTTTAAAGTGGGGGGGATTTAGCTCCTTCAGAACCTCATCTGTGTTAAAACTGTTGTGATGCAACAGATTCAGAAGAACTTTTTGTTCTAGCACACTTCTGGATACATTTAAATCTAGGGGCCAGAGATTTTTCCTACTTGAAAGAAAAACAAAATTTGGCGAGTCAGGGTAGAATGCAGTCATGCTTCAAGTAAGTTTTGGATCATCTTACATGGCTATGCTCAAGGTTTTTTCACTTGGTTGAGAGAGGGTCTGAATTAAGATCTGAATTTTCAGCAGGGAGGCCTACAGGTCACCTTTTATGTAAGGGTGATAAAAAAAAAAATGTTTTTCGTTAAAAAAAAAAAAAAAAGTGGCCTGATATGCTAGTGGTCAGCATCCAGTACCTTCCCCTGAAGTCAGGACAACTCTGGGGACACTCACTGCTCATGCAGGGACATAAGGGTGTAATCTGACCTGAACTGAAACCAAGAGGCCTCATTTGGTTCAGACCCTATCACCTCACTTCAGAAGAAAACCTATCATTTCCGAATGTAACAGCTGGAGGGAAAAAAGCATTCACCATGAGATTATTTTTAGATGAAGCCTGTATTGAAATAAATCTCTGTTCTTCTGCTCTTCTAGATAAAGGATCTTCTGAATAATAAACAGAAAGCACAATACTTCGTGAAACTCCATGTAATTGCTGGTCAGTTGAATACCAGTAGCTTGAATAATACTAACGTAATATATACTTTGACTGGCAAGTCAGGAGAGATATCAAAGGGAGAAAAGGTAAGTGGCCTTCCAGCCTACCTCAACAAGAATCCTACTCTCTGTTCGCTCAACAAGGAGTATGACGGGTCTTTCTGCAGCAAGACATCAGGTTGCAGATAGCTGCTGGATTATGAAAAACCACAGCTGTGGCCATGCATTACAAGGAGTTTAAGTGAAACCCGAAACCTCACCAGCATCAAAGTTCCCACTAAAATCAGTGAAAACAAGAATTACCTTTAGAGATGCGTCACACCACTGAGTGACATAGCAGTCTAACACAGACCGCTCTAAAAATGTTTGCTAGAATTAAGTAATCTTAAATCTGCAGGCATGACCAACAGACATTTTGGGGGGGACATTAAGAGAGCCTAGGTGAAGTAAGAGGCGGGCAGGGGGAGGGAAAAGCCCAGAGCTTATGCTGGAAACCCGTGTCTACTGCTCACACAGAGCAAGCACTGACTGCACTGCAAATCCCACCTCCCACTGAGCATCAGCCTGGGCATCCTTTGAATGACGCAGCATATAGAAGTCTTTGACATAAATAAAAGGCACATGGCAATTTATCATGAAAAACATGGAGTAAAGTTCATCACTAGCCCAGCTTATTTGATGTCAGAAAACATCAGGGCAGTCTGGTCCCACACTTTAAAAGAATTGTTCTCTACAGCTGATATACTAGATTTTATAATGCAGAATTATTGCTCTTGGTACATTAAATGTCTGTTAATGACTTGAGCCTATGTGAAGGCTGAAATCAAGTACTTCTCATGTTTTTTAGTAGATCAGTGGCATCTGAGAGATCTATTTTATTTCTTTAATGAGTATGCACTCCATTGGTAACAGGAAAATATCATTGCTGTCTGAGGCCTGTTAGTTTCCTGCAGGCTTCAGTACAGTGCAGAATCAGCAACATTTTGTTTTTTTTAAATATACCTATAATATAAGGAAATGGGTTGTAGTCCCTTAAGATTACGAGAGTTGACCCTTTCAGTACAATCACATTTTAAATCATTTCCTGGCAGATTTTTATTACTAGCAGTCATCAGAGCCCTTTCAGGTACACTGCTCTCCCCTCAGGGCCTGTCCCTGCTTCTCTTCTGAACTTTGCTGTCCCACAGCAAAATAACATGGTCCTGATCCAAAGTCAAGGGAATTTTTTCCATTTCCTTGATAAGCATTGGAAGCAACCTTTAGCCTCCCCAGATTTAAATGGCCCAGGTGTTGGCAAAGGAAGGGGGTGTTAGACTTTATTCAACACTCATTCTCTCTGTTGTCATTCCGTAATAAAAAACTCACTGTCCGTTGCCTGGCTTCTTTCAGGATAATCAATTAAGAATTAGAATCCAAGGAGGAAGGAGAAAAGGAAAACTTTTGCAGGGAAATATTATGGCTTCCAATGGGATTTTGCACATTATTGACAAAGCCATGGACAACATGGAGCCAACATTTGAAAGCAGCAAAGAGGTGAGCCGTAAGCTATACACATGCAATGTCAGACTTTCTTTTAAAATAGTTTCACATTAATTGAATGCAAAGGAGGGTGACTGACAGCAGCTAGACAAACTCTACTGAGCCATTGTGTGTCAACTCAGAGAAGCAACATTCAAAGTGAAAGGTAATGGCGCAGTTTCCACAGCAAACAGACATTCACTCTTCTGCCAAGCTGGTCCATGGAGGATTTGGTTGTACTCACTGCATTTGAGTGGTTCCCTGGGAAACTGGCAGTCACGATCAGTGCATCTCACTGAATTCCAGACAACATACTAAAAGGAGGAACATCTGGACAGATATGAGGCAAGACTTGTATTCAAAGCAGCAATCCCTCCCCCCAAAAGGCTAATATTATAAAAACTGATAATTTGGGATGCTTTGGGGTTTTTTGGTGCCCTGCTTAGTGTAATTCCTTGAGAGTTCACTTCTTTATATGGTATTTTTGCAAATATTTTATTTCTCTGCCCTTTCTCATTGGGAGTGAAGAGATAATAACACTTTCCCCGTACACACACTGCTTGTATGTTCTGTGACTGCACAGTATTTCAGGACAATGATAAGCTCTAACTATAAGCCAGTATAGCACCAGGCCAAGAGTGCTACCATCTCAGCCATTTCCAGACACCGCCAGCCACCCAAACAAAAAGGAAACCCAAATGTATTCAATCTGTAATAACTGAGGTTCATACAGTAATTCAAAAAGTGTCTTATAAGAATTGGTATTTATTCCATGTTCCCAACTAAAATAAATCTTACTTTCATCTTATTTTAGGAAACCATAATGTCAGTACTTCAAGATAATGGAAGATACAGCCAATTTACATCTTTGATAGAGGTGAGGATCCAGAAAAGCAATTCCATAAAGCTATTTTCAGATGTTCTTCAATATTAATATGTAATTTCACTCTTATTTTTAAACCAAAATAGAAAACTGGCCTGGGAATGGATTTACAGCAGGACAACAGACCTTACACAGTCTTTGTTCCAAGTAATGAGGCTCTGAGTAATATGAAAGCTGAGGCTCTGGATTACCTGCTTTCTGCAGAGGTATAGTCTTTCTATAATGCAAATCTTTCTTAGATAGCAGATATATATGTAGATATATAGCAGATGCATACATACATCATTTTCCCATGTTCATCTAGTTTAGTGTTCATCTAAACTAAGCTCCTATGATCAAGGCTTAAGCCATCTCTAACAATTAAAGATCAAGGTAACACCTAGAGAGGCATGGGATTTGGGATCTCCCATCCTATGAAGTGACACCAATCCCCCACCCCAGGTCCTCGCTCCCCTGCTCTTCCCCTGCCAGCACAGCCCGGACAGCCACATGGCAAAGCCCCAAACCCTCTGCTGGGAGGTGTCACCCTTGGCAGGGACAGATAGAGAGAGCAGACACCACAGGGCAGGTTGCACGCCATGAGCTGAGCACCACCACTGACCCAGAGGTTTCTGGTGCACGCCATTCTCATCCCCGTGTCCTCTTACAGGCCAGGCTGGGTTTGTGTCACTCATTTTGGGCTAAAACGGCCTCTTTTCTGCTTTGGCAGGGTTCATGGAAGCTGCTGGAGCTGGTCCGATACCACATTGTTTCCAACACTGAGGTGAGCGCAGCTGCTTTGCTGACCTGGAGTGTAAGAGCATTTTCAAACCCTTTGCCACTCTGAAGGCAGAGATTTTCCAAGAACAGCCTCCACTCAGTATGCACAGCAAGGCTGCAAAGGACAGCTATGCCTCTGCCTTTACTAAGGGTAGTCACATAAAGTTCACTAATGGAGAACACGAACTTTTCATCTCAGTGTCACTAATCAAAATAAAACCCTGCTAGGAGGCATGGGGTAGTCCCTGAATCATGGCAAATTAAAACTGTGTTGGGTCACACTAGTGTGTTACATGCAAGTTACTATTTCCACTTTAAAATATACCTTTTGGTGATGGGGAATTAGCCCAAGTGGGGGAAAAAAAAAATATATCTATAGTCATCCTTAACCTGAGACCCACTACCTTAGCCTGCTGTGGAGCAAGAATCTCCGTCAGGGGTGTACTGTCAGCTTGGCAGGGCTGCAGGAAGGAGCAGCAGGGAAAGTACTTGGTGCTATCAAAATCAAGCTCTCTATGAGCCAGTTCTGCTAAGATTAGTCTTCTGTTTATTAGAAAGAGGTGGTTTTGTCATCCTCTAAGTAAGCCTCCCATTTTTCCCTCCTTTTTCTGCTGGAAACAAAGAGCAGAACCCAGCAACACTCCCAGAAACTAAGGCTAGAGGAGACTGAAGTTCATTCCCACCCCACCTCCTGCTGCGGGGAAGGAAGGATGTGCTTAGTGAAAGGCCCCGCTTGCAGCGTCCAAGGCAGAGGTCACTCCTGGCAAAGAGCGGGATCACAGGGAGCAGGGGCAGGAGATCCACGTGTCCCTTCACGGGATATCAGCACCGACGTTTCCACAATGGTCTAAGGATGCAAAGGGCTATTTTTAGGGAGAGGTGATAACTTTACTTAGATTGGTTGCTATGATTAGGAGAAAAAATAATATCCTTTTGGGCAACAAGCTCTTCGCATGCAGCAACGAGCAAGCTCAATCAAAATTTAATCACTCTAACTTCGTTACACAAGCAGGTTAGTCAGTGCGAGGCTGCCCACGTAGCTAGAGAAAAGCTGAGAGGGTCATTCGCTCACCCTAAAGAGAAAGGTGGCCTTCCTTGTGAAATCCATCTGGGTTTGAAAAGAATAATGATATTACGTTTCTTTCAATCAATTTATATTCATTTCAGCTAGAGGTTGCCAGCCTCATCTCAATAGAGCACATCAGAAGCATGGCGAAGCAGTTCATTTACTTTAACAGGACCAGCACTGTAAGTCAAAGGCAGCTTTCACCGGTGAACAGCTCGCTCTGATCTAGGCAACTGTTTGCATGCAGGGGGGATAAAAAAGGGAGGAGGGGGGACATTAGCAGAGGAATTTCTTGCTATAATGAGGCAGAAATTTTCAATTTGCCATTCCCACCTATTGTTAGAAATTAGTATTATAAAGGATGCAGAGCAAATGACTGGTATATAAGGACAGTCTGCAGTTTCTCTTTTCTTATGATTAGCACCAGTTCAGGAATGAACCTCATTTATGCTCTGCCTAGTTTAAAAAAAAAAAAAAAATCTATTTAAAATATTTTAAATCATTCTGTTACATATTTTGGTTATTTTAAACACTTCTCAGTGCACACATAGATATTCTTTTATTCTCTTTAATATTATAGTCTCTGATCCTGATTAACCTAGTGAACACATTTTTAAAGGTGTTAATTTGTCAGTACTTTTGCGAAACCAAACTTATCTGTTATTTTAACTCTGTGCTGTTCTTTGCATATTTTAGCCAAATATGAACCTTCTGGAGAAGAGATGCAACTATGAAAATTCTTATAAAGGCAGAGCAGTTGCATGAGTAAATGCAGAAATAATACTTTTTCTTTTTTTTTTCCCTCCTGTGAATTTGGATAGATCCCAGATTCTCTCTCACTTTTTCCCCCTTTGTCAGAGAGAGGACCAAAGCAGGCTTATACCCACTGAAATCAGTGCCTGAAGTCATCAATAGTCTTCTCATTTTGGCCAGTGTTTTAGTCACCAGTTCCACAGGCTAACAGTGCAGATTAAGAGGAAAACTTTAGATACCGCTGTTGTAGACCAATATTCAAGAAAATGCACAACATAGGCACACTTCTTGCGTAAAACAAGCATAATAAAAAATAGATAGCCAATTGAAAAGAAGTACGACTAGAAATTCTTGAAATTAAATTATCAGAAATTGAGAAGCTATGAAAAATTTATTATTAATAATAATTTATTGTTTCATAGGGACAAGTCTTGGTGAGTGGAGAAGAAATGGAAGAAACAGATATTGTTGCAAAAAATGGTCGCATTTATACTCTTGCAGGAGTTCTTATCCCACCCACAATTGTTCCAATTCTACCACATCGGTGTGATGAGACAAGAAGTCAAGTCACAACGGTAAGAGAATCTCAACAAATCAATAGCTCTTCACCGCTCCTTATAATGCGCTCCAGCTTCCTCTTTACTGCTCTCTCTGATATTGTCCATAAAAAGGGGGGTATTTTTGGAAATTAATATATCGATGACATACAGCCACCAGTACTGCACAAACACAAATAATCTGTAAATAGGGAATTCATGTGAGCACATCCTATTCCACTTTAACTCATCTAGTTCTTGCAGTAGCGCTTTTAAATATGTTGTCTCTCTGGTCAAACTTTTTCCTCCAGTTCCTGAATCCCACCTGTGCATACCAGTACATGGTAACTACTGTCAAGTTCCCAGGGAAACTCTTTTGGGTCAGTATTTTCATTTCTACTAAATATGCAGGGAAAGGAGCCAGCGAGTTAAAATATTAACATTATAATTAATTTTATATTAATATATTCGAAATACATTATTTTCAGAAGACGCAATTTCCCGTAGCCCTCCTTTCTTCCACTTTTCTTCAAATTAGGAATTACAAAACTGTTTTCATATTTCAAAGGGTGGATTTTGACATACCTTGTTCAGTTTGGTAACACAGTACAGGCCTTTACACTGGGTAACATTCAGATACTATTTCTGGTAAGAAGACTGAGTATCAGACTGAGCTTTTACCTTGCAGTAAGCATGGCTCCAATGAGCTGTCACTGGACTGTGTTCAAGCACGTATCTGGGCCCGTAACAGTTCCGGTACAATAATGCAAAACATTTACCATCTTAACTTACAACAGTCCAGAACCACAGCCTTGAAAGAGGTTCCCAGCAGAGCTGGACAGCATCAAAATTTAATGAAGAAAACACAAGAGCTGGCACTAAAGAACTATTACCTCTGGCAGTAACTACAATGTGCCGTACGTGCAATATAATCGTAAACCAGGCAGAGAGCCGAGCCACGATCTCCAATACAAAAAGCAATCAACATCTTACAAATTCAAATTGCACTCCAGTAATTTGAATTCCCTACCAGGAACCTACCTACAAACTATGTCTGACAGCAATCAATCCTAAAGCAACACTATGAAAAATTATTTAAAGACAAAACAAATAGCATCTGTCACAAAAATTATTCCCCAAACTGAAGTCAGGAACTTTTGTCAGCTTTGAAAGCTTCATGCGTAGTTTGAAATATAGTTTCATATCCAAGGCTTTAAGCAGAGCACCGCTACCAAGGAGAATACCAGAGGGAGCAATGGCTTTGCTGTTCTTTACCTGCCATCGTGCATCTTCATCACTCTCAGAAAACAACAGCAATGCCACCTTGTAAATACTACTTGTGGTTCCAGTGAAAAGTGACAAACCTTGCAGGAACTGGCAGTCGTACACACCTACAAGAACTGTACATCCCTAAAGATGAAACCCTTATGCTAACACATACATATCCATGTAACTGTACCTGAACGCTGGCAATAACCGCAGGACTCAATATCTTGCTCCACCTCCTCCCAGAGGTCAGCACTCCCACCGCAGACTGGGTGGAAGGGAATATACGTCTATGCTTCAGGCACTTGGGTGCAAAGACAGTATCTGTATCTGCTGCTGAAAATGGGCAGATTGGACCTTGTGTTGAAGTGCAGACACATTCCCCCTCTGTGGCGTGGCAGAGGGAAGAGACAGGACTCCCATCCTCAGGAGAAGGAGGGAGCAGGTATGTGTCAATGGCTGAGACCATCCCAGGTGGAGAAAGGGAGCAACTAGGTGACACTGAGTGGCACTGAGCAGCAGGGAGAGCAACGCCAACAGCGGGAAACACTTTCCACAGCCATCAGCCAGATTTTTAAGTTCTAAAGGAGCAAAGAGGCACTTGCAGGGATTTTCAGAAACGCAAAGAAAGCTAAGAGCCCAAGTCAACTTTATCCATAACTACACAGCTTATCAAAGAGCTTTTATAACACCCAAATGTATTTGCTAAAATGCGTCTGACCCACAGACCTTTAAAACATAGTAGTGGCATTGGTACCTATGCCACTATTTGATGTCCAAATGCTTTGTAAGTCTGGTCCTTTATTCCTTTAAGTGCTGTAACAACATGAGTGACTACTAAATCCAAACCAGTACCTGATTCTTTCCCTGCAGCTCCAGTGATAAATCTGTGGGGGAAGTGCCACAGTTGAGGTTCGTGGTCACTTGTCCACTGATTATGAAACACAGTGAAGTAACACATCGGATGCCAGCTCTAGGACTTATTCTAACTTGGTTGAAAAGCAAGACATTAGCAGTCACGAGCAACAAGGCTTTGACAAACTCCATATCCACTCACTGAAAGGCTCAACCTCTCTGAAGTTATTGCATGTTGAGCCTGTAGAAGACTCCCCTTTAAAACTGCCACTGGAGTTTATAGCTCCTCAGTGCTGTAATTGCCAGACTCTGTCACCACCACATGGTGATAAATTAGCTAGTGGGAAAAGGCAACCGAAAGGTGAAGACATAAAAATAATTATACACCACTGGATCATAGCGGAGTACAGGATCTATGACATGGAAGCAAAGAATATTTTTCTCTCCACCGCCTATATACAAGACAAATTTCTGTTCACACTCTCTATATAGAAGACTCAACTAATTTGTGGTCTTCCGAGGAAGAAATAAAAAAATTCTCATAGAAGTTAAGCATACAGACTGCACCAGACCCTCAGACAATATTAGTTAATATATTTTACTGGGTTGAGCAAACGACATCAGTACATTCATGCCCATGCTTATCTTCTGTTTAGGAAGCTGCCAGTTCTTTAAAAGAAGGTAGTGGGGGAAGGACAAATGAAGATAAAAACAGGAAGGTGGAAACGAACAACCACTCAGCAAAAATCACAGCCAGCGGATATAGCCCTGGTGCTGCTGTTGGGTTCCAGATCCGTGCTGCGACAGTTAAAAGTCATAGAACAGACGTACTTAAAATGTACAGGGTATATCATCCATAAGTATGCATCTCAGTAGTTGGTATAATGCCTTTTCAACTGACTGTCCTTATTGTTTCCATCTAGAGTGCCTGTGCAAGTTGTTTACCGCATGCATTGGCTCCCTGTCCGCAGGATTCAAAGCCCATCGTAAGTGACATTTCCTGACAGATTCCTCAGTTGTACAAAATGTATAGGGGTCCCCATACATTGATTACTGCTCTCCCAATATAGTGAGCAAAAGAACCAGATATGAATACAGGAGACTGCATAAAAATACAAATACAGAGGGTACTTTAGTCTCTTTTCGGCAATGATTGAAGCATCAAGTAATTTCAGCATTATTTTGTTTGCTGTTGCAAAATCCCTCTTAGACGTCATAGAAGCTGACTCTTTTCTCAGGTAAGGTAAGATCTATTTAGGATAGGCTTCGGCAGAAGAGAGAGCTGAGGATGAGAATTGCTATGATCATGCTTTGAGAGTTAGTAAATGAAAAACAGAGGAGGGATACATTTAAAATAGACATCACATCTGTTAAAAATTTCCTTTTGATTAAGCATCCTCCCCGAAGTAACTGTCTGCAGAAGTAGCTTCAGAAAGGACTGAAAATCTTCCATTTGCTTTGGAACTAAGAGATGCAAATCTGGCTGCATGTTTCTCCACATACAAAACTCAAGTCTAGCTTGCACAGGAATTTTATTCCCCATGTTATAAATATTCACTGGCAGTTAGTCCTATCTGCCATATTCGGTAATAGCCTATATGCCATTATTCAGGAATAATGAAAAGAAAGCTCATATTACGAAAAAATACATAATTTATTAAATTTTTCAAATGCAACACTATAGCAAGGTGCTTTCTGTTCTCCAGTTAAATTATCTTGTGATATTAAGACTGTATCACAGAACTGTTCCTTGCTTAGAAATCCTAATTCTTCCATTTTGTGCATGTTCCAGCCTTTCTCAAAACAGAGATGCATTATTGAAGGACCAACCTTTCAAAAAACCGGCTGTGCTAGATCCTGCAATATAACAATAAAGGTACAGAGCTACTGTTTCTTAAGGTGAAAAGTACATAAAAGTTTTCCAAATATTATCTTTTGCATTGTGAACTTTCCTTTTGGAGTTGAGATATGTTTGGAGATGTCCGTGTAGTTTCCATACCCTTCTACAGGGGGCTGAGAGGAGCTACGGTAAATCTTAGAGCAAAATACCAGGCAAATTCCAGTGAGGTTTTTTAGCTGCCATACGTTATTGACAACAACGTGCTCGTACTCTGTAACTCAGGAGTTTTCACATAAGACTCCAAGCCGAAATGTTGTTGTTGCCCCATACAGCTTCACCCATGAAGAACAGGACAGCTTGTTCACCCCTGGCCCCAGCCCCTCCTGTCCCAGGACTTCACACAATTTTGGGTAACAATGAACGGGAAACACTCCCGAGAACCACGCTCCACTTGTTCTGCTTGGCAAGCCTGGTCCTCGCAGAAGTCATTAGCCCCTGAGAAGTACTTACACCTTTCTGGCTCCCGGGGCTCCTAAATAGGCTTCTGCATTTCATGACCACCATTAAGTAACAAGCAGAAAAGTCTACAAATCCGTAAGCTTTGAGAGCCTTTTGCTAATTCCTATTTCCCTTGAATCACACTTGTAAATGAGGGTTTTTTCTAATACACTTTCTGTGCTTTTGATAAATAAATGGATCAAGCAGCCAGTTCATGATTAAGACAAATGACGCAGCCGAGAAAAACATTTAGGGCTGTGTAGTGGCTAAATCCCATACTGGTGCACAGAGGGGAAGGAGGAAGATCAAAGCAGCGTGTCTAGCTTTCACAGCATCCCCCTGGGGTAAAACATATCTTCAAGTTCCTGATCTCGGATGCAAAGGAGACTGCCTGCCTCTGAATTGCACTGCACTCCCACAGGCACATACGAGAGTGCACACAGGATGAGCAGACACACGCAGGCACATTCGTAACTGGTGACAGGAGGGGGATTTCTAACGCTGATGAGTGATAAGAACAAGGGAAGGATTTGGTGGTCTGTGCATCCCCCTCTTGGGCTCCCAACACCCCTCCTGGTTTTAACAAGGCCATTGCAGAGGTGGTTCTGGTTCAACACAAGCCTTTTAAGGGCCAGCTACCCCTACGGGCCTTTGCCAGAGGGCCAAAACACGATGGAGAACTGTCTTTTGTGCACTGCCTCCGCACTAAGGCACTGGGAAAGGGGATATTTGCTTTATTTCACAGGAACCGAAGTGTTGCAAAGGCTTCTTTGGCCCTGACTGCAGTCCGTGTCCAGGAGGTTTCTCCAAACCCTGCTCAGGAAACGGGCAGGTAAGCAGAGCATCCAGCAGCACCCTGCGCTCCCATGGGGGGAAGGACAGGCTGTGTCCCAAAAGTCCCTGAAGCGCTTCCGCACAACAGGAACGTTAGGCTCCACGAGAGCTGCACCCTCCATTTATGTCCAGTGACGGCCGTGAAGTTCAGGTTCAGTTATACAGAGGAGGGAAAATGAATCGTTCTCCTCTCAGATGTCCAAATTGCAGGTTTCCGTGGTTCCAACACAGCCCGCAGGCAAGGCTGGGGCTGGGTGACCCACTCTGATGCTTTGGCTTTGCACAGCACAGGGGAATGACCCAGCTCACTCTTCTCACTTTAAAATTGCAAAGGAAGGTAGAACACACAGCAGCAAAGCACAAGCACAAGGAAAGCTTTTGCTTTGAAACAACTGTGTCATCAAAGCTGAGGTTCTTCCTGGTAGTCTATCACAGTCATAATATGGACAGGCATATAGTCTCTTCTCTGGAGGAAGGATAAAGATGTATTTCAATTTATACATAGAAATCACCTGTCTTCCATATCACAGTGCATGGATGGCCTGGGTGGAAATGGGACCTGCATTTGTGCCGAGGCGTTTCAAGGCTCGCACTGTCAGTTCTGCTCAGACCCTGGCAAATATGGACCTCAGTGTGACAAAGGTAAGTACAGCCATACTTCCTCAGCCTAAGAGCATGGCCTATTTCTTTTGGGCCCTAGTAACATTAAGGTAGGCATTAACTGCTCGCTAAACAGTCTCTACAGAGGATGAGCAAGATCTCTCCGGGGTACTTTCATTTCTTATTTCAAAGGGAAACATCATAAGCCCAGAGTCAGTGAAAATCTTCCTACTGACTTAACTGGGCTTTCTGCAGGGGCCATAGCTTGCTTTATATTAATTTATTGTTCTTTTCATTTCTGTCTCCCTCATATAAGTAACTGAAGAAAAAATCTTTGCTATTGCATTCCCGTCTGGTATTGCCCACAACAGAACAGATTCTGCCTGCAATGACAAACGTGTAATCTAAGAACAACTAGATCTATAAACAGATTGTGTTTAGAGCCACTTCGTAACCATCTTTACTGAATAATTTCTGATCTATTGAATAGCTTATAGTTCTAGCAGTCATCTTCTATATACTGACAGATTTAATCTTGCTGTGCCAAACCATAATACATTTGAGAGTCTACAGAATATACAATATCAAATATAGATATATTCCCCATCTACAAAATCATCTTTAGTCTTTTTTGCTATGAAACAGCCCGTCATTCATGAAGCACAGCCCACTCGAAGGTTCAGAGGTACATGGACAAAAACCAAAAGACAAATTCCGTAAGAAAGGGTGGTATTGCCTAAGCTCCGGTCCTGCCAAAGCAGTACGTGTTGGTGTCACTAGTCACCGCTGGCACTTCTTGTGATTGCAGAAGGCTTACCTACTACGTCCTCTGGGCACATTGCTATGCCTCCCAGCAGCACTAATCAGCCCAGCCCCAGCAAAGTGCTGGTAGGTTTGTGCTGCTGCTCTGTGTACCAGCCCAGCACTGTGCAATTTCCAGGATTGTGGGCTCAGTATTAAAAGGCTTCCCATATCACTGAAAGTACGCCAAAAGTTGTGCAATGAAATAACTTTAGCCTTAATAGCCTGGGAGAGAGTATTTTGTTCCTACTTCTCTGAAGTACTTTGACTTTCATTGATAGATAAGAGCGCTATAAAGACAAAATAGATTTTAAATAGTTATTCATAAAACACACCTGAAAAGACATGGATACGATAAACAAAGTATAAGTCCCCCAACCAAGTGAGACTTTAAAAATACAGAAGTTTAGATTCTAGAAAAAAAGGAGGACCCGATTCAGAAGAAATGCTGTGTAAGGATAGATGCCTTACCACTATGGAATTGCACATTGTAATTTATCTCTGGTAGAGTGCCCCTGCATTTATGGGAAGTGCGATAACCGAATAGACGGCGATGGGATCTGTCTTCCTGGATCATGCAGAACTGGATACACGGGGAAATTCTGTGATAAGCAGATTGTTCCCTGCAAGCCCTCCCTACAGCTCTGCCATGCACATGCAGACTGTCAGCTTAGCGATGGCGCAGTGAGGTAAGTCAGTAACTTGCATCTAAGTAATATTAACTATGATGCAGCTCTTTCCTGTTTGCTTGATCAAAACAGTGCCTTGTAGCAGTACACAAACATCAGCCACTGAAATACTGCTATGCAGCAAATAAGCATAAACATGCACCGCATCGACCTTGAGTTGCAAGATACTGATTAAGCGTTCTCAATGCCCTATCCTGTACCTTATATTTAGCACTGATAAGACAGATGCATATGCATCTGACCCTTGTTCAGAAGGCTGCCTTCCTACCAACATCTACAAAGGCTCTTAGGAACCTCTTAGTTCTAACCACCTCTTAGTGAATTGGGAGTTTGAGCCTTGTTGAAAAACAATGAAACTCTCAAGCAGCTTGGGGGTAGATAGCTCACTCTGGTCAGTTCAGGTAAGATTGGCATGCCACCACACCGTGGACTTCTGCACAGGCTCCCCAGTCCTGACAGGACCGGTCACAAAACTCTGTTACTGCTACAGCTGCCTTGCGCTTGCCTCACGCTCACCTTCACGTGCAGCGAGTTTGCCTCTTGCCGCAGTGTATTCATAATGAGTCACCACAGAAAGCAGAACGTGGGATGCTGCGTAACTTGAGTGCTTAAGAAATTCTCTCCAATATGGGTTAATCTTGGAGGGGACCCAGGGAAACAGGGGGGCTCGTTGTCTTGCATGCATTTCAGGGAGCTGTCTTCTGTGTCACTGAAAGAAAGAGCAACCCCAGCTCATAATTAATTTAGAGCTATTAGCTCACCTTTGCAAAGATCACATCAGCACAGAATTAATTTCACTCCCCATCGCATACAGAGAATGGATCCCTGATTTGACTTTAACCCAGTCAATATTTTGGGAAAAAAACCATAATGTATGCACTTAAGCCATTTGCATCATGAATCCAAGGTTACCAATTTTAAGCTGCCTATAAATAGCATGTTACAGTGGAAAACAATTGCTTCACCTTACAGCTGTCCTATCATGTTTAATGCCTCTCTTCTCCTCTTGTCTCTATAGCTGTGTTTGCAAACCCGGCTACGAGGGAGATGGCATGAGCTGCAGCAAAGTTGATCCTTGTGCTGCTTTAAACCCAGGTGGCTGTAATATCAATGTAAGTATGTGCTTTTCCCACAGAGCCTGACACCATAGAAAAGTAGGCAGTAGGGAAGGTTTGGCCAGAAACTTTTGCAGAAGGAAGAGTCACAATTTTCACTGCAGTTCCAAGCTCCTTCCCCCGATAGCGGCATCGCTATTGCTTAGACAAGCCTTACACCTAAAGCCAGATGCCACAGATGCCTCTGCATCCCTCCCAGGCCGAGTGCATTCAGACGGGCCCGGGAGAGCACACGTGCGTTTGCCAGGCAGGATGGACAGGCGATGGAAGGGACTGCTCGGCCATCAACAACTGCCTGCTGCCCACCGCGGCAGGGTGCCACGAAAATGCCACCTGCATATACGTTGGGCCAGGTCAGGTACGTCCTTTCACATTCATCGCCAACTTCGGCACCAGTCCTCACCCATTTTGCTCTGCCAGTGCTTCCTACCCTGTTTTCTTCCCCAAATTCTCCTCTCCCTCCCAGCCACAAGGCTATTTCCACATGGCATTTTCTACCCAAAGCAATCTCCTTCAGTTCCTGCCCCAGTGCTCCCTCCCTCCTACGTGGTGGTGTTCTGGCAGCAAATACTTTTTAGTAAGTACGTTAGTAGATGTCAGGTATAAAGGTCTTCTGGAAATATTAATGAGTGTCATTCCACTGAAGTCAATGGAGCTACGCAGAAACGCAGAGAGACTAATTCACCACGCCTAGAATATGCACACTATTTTAACAAATTGCTGTGTTCTATTAAAATGACAGAATGACTGCAAGTGTAAGGATGGATTTCGGGGGAATGGAATTGAATGCACACCCATAAACTCATGCCTGGAACAAAATGGAAAATGCCATCATCTGGTGAGTAATTAATCATTCCCTGAACAAAGTGTTCAGATACATATCACACCTCACCTCCTGCGCACACCCTAGTTTCCTTGCCATTTCAAGCCTGCATTTTCTGTTTGAGATGGAACAAAGTTTTCCAAGCAGTGCTACAAGCACCAAAAACGCTATGTGAACCACATCAGTATGGTACATGTGCTGAGGACAGACAGCAAGCGCTGCTCCCAATTCTGCCTTTACAGAAGGACTGCCTCGAGCCTGGAGTAAATAAATGCTGCTTCTCTACCAGCAACTGCAATTTGGATGCAATAGTCTGTTGAGATGTTTAGTCAAGTCACGCATCTCTATGCGGGCATCTACCAGCTTTATCAGTAGCTGCATGGGTTCAGCGGACCTGCAGGCTCTGCTGTGCTCTGTAGTGCCTGCAAGAGCCACAGCAGCCTCAGGCGGGACGCAGGGACAGAGCTAAAGGAAAGAGCATGGGGGAGAAGAGGATGGGTCTGCCATAGTCGGGTGAAGGAACAGGGCCCACTTCGTGTAGGGAGGAAGTAAGAAAGGGTGGAGCAAAGCTTTAGACTCCTAGACTTAGCGCGTGGTGGGCAGGTGAGGGAGTTAGTGCCCTCAGCTGGTGGAGTTTGTCCTATAGGAGGGTGAGGATGTCCATGGAAGATGGCGTGAAGACCCTTTGTTAAGGTTATGTCTGTATACGAATGTGTTTCAGGAAGAGGGTTTGCAGGCCATCCTTGCTCTTGAGCGGTCTCCTGAGTATTTGACAAGTTCTCTCTTTCTGGTTCAAAGGCAACTTGTCAGTTTGAGTCTTCACGTGGCTGGGAGTGTGTGTGCCCAAAGGGCTATGAAGGAGATGGTAGAATATGCTACGGAAATGCTGCAGATGTAAGTAAGATGGTCATCTTCTCTGAGCACAGGACCTACTGCACAGCTCTCACACTGGATCTTAACCAGAGAGACAGCAAAACCATTATAAACAGTTAGAAAAATATGATGCCCACCAGTGCTATCTGCAGACAGTGTTCCTGCTGGAGGCTCTTGTCTGATACAAAAATGATCTGTTGTGTTTAAAAACATAGCTTGAAAAGGGGCCTAAGGGATCTGAGCATATTTCTTTAAGACAAATTGAAAAATGCCAGCCCCAGAGGCCTACCGTGCAGAAGTGCTAAGCACTCACCTCCCAGCTGGGAGCGGTGAGCACCCAACTCTTCTCAAGTTCTGCCTTGAGGTCTCTCTCAGTGGAAACGGTCAATTTATCATGTTAAAACAAACCATGCTGACCGGCAGGCAAATAAAACCAAAACAAGTAAATTGGTGAAATAAATGCGCATTTAACAGCATAGGAAAAATGAAAGTGTCAGCTGTACCAGCCATTGGCAATAATCTTACATGGCTCTTAGCACTATCTGCCGTCCCTGCTCGTACCATCATCTATCTCTGTTCAAAGTACTGTGGCAGAATAAAGGCTCTCCACTTGCAGGATGATATGTAAGATGCTGTACAAATACCAAGCAAAACAACATACCCTTTTTCAATTAATTTTGCATCGAAGAAAAGATTCAGGTTTACATTCCCAGAAAACTAACACTTAGCCTGAGGTCAGTACACATAACGTACCAAGAGCAGGCACACCTAATACACCTAAGCGATAGGTGGCCTGCTTTTCAAGAGTTGGTAGCTCACCATTCCCATTACCAGAAAGTATCAGAAAAACATGAATGTCCTCCCTTTTTACACGTACTGAAAACCTCCTCCTCCATGACACATCAGCCGGGCCAGACACAGCGTGTTACACCACAGGCTACAGCAAGAGTACTTTGGTACGGCAAATTATAGCTTGCGTACTCATTGCTCTCTCTTTTTCTCATCAGGAGTTATCTACTCTGTCAGAAGCAGCAGCATTTAACCAATGGGTTAATGTAAGTACACGTCATGTTTGATTTTTTTAAATACGTTCAAGTTTGCAGAAATACATGAGCCTTTTAACCTTTAGAAATGGGAACCTCACAGCAATATTCCCATCACACAGCAAAGGCCCAAGAGGCATCGGAGTCCCTCTCCCACCAGTCACGGCAAGGCTGATCATCTGGTTCCCTATTTCTGCCTGAAAACCAAATTCTGATCCCAAATTCAGGCAAGTGAGGAAGCTCCACAAGCAGAAGAGCAAGTTACAAGCCATTCTCTGAGGCAGGGGGCTACATAAGCCATGACTCGCCCTGTACATAAATACACTGCAGCCCAGATGACCAGCAGCAGGGTACAAGCAGAGCCTGAATATGCTCCCAAGTGGCTCCTTCCGACTTCCTTCATGCAATAAAACTACAAGTGGAGAGGGAAGGCAATGCCTTACCCTCCCCATTTTCACTGAGCCCTGTGCCAGGAAAACGCAACCGTACGGCTGGTCGGTGTGCTGCTGCCACAGCAAGCAAGGAGGAAAAATCTCAGTCTGTGCAGGCTTGACTGAGGTGCAGGAAATGAAGGAGGAGATTAGCTTGTTTGGCTTCAGATTAGGGAAGAAACACCAATTTAGATGAAAAAAATAAAGTTCTAGATAGATTGATTGTCACTGTCTACTTTTTATTTTCCCGTGCTCTCATCTATTACTAGGGCAGCAGTAACATTAGAGGTCCTACCCCACTGTGGTTGGCACTATGAATAAAGATCAAAACCAGGTTCTCCCACAAAGAGCTGAAAACCTAAACATAAGAAGCGTATAGCAAATACATGGCAAACAGAAAGGAACAGGGATATGTTAATGAATAGCATCAGAAGCAGAAGTCACAGCATATTAGCTGCTTTCATGCTTTCCAAAGTTAGGCAGCTCGGGGATCATTAAAGCACGCAATTGCAACAGGGACCTCAGGGAGCTGCTTAAAAGAGAGGCCAGTGTGGCTAATTTAAATCAGTTATCTGCCTGGCCCTGGGCTTAGGCTGCAGCAGTGGACACTGTAAAGAGAAACTAATGAAGTTAAAGAAATGAGGACAATAGGAAAGACTGTTCACCTGCTAATGTGCTCTTTAGATAATGAAAGGGGGGGAGGGGGGAATCAGGGAGCAGATTCTGTATAATCTATTGAAACAGGGATCAGGGATGCGGAAATTTCTGCTACACTTCAGAGAAAAGGCAACCCTTAAATTAAATAACGGTAGCTACAAATATGAGCGAAATAGGGAGGTATATCCATCTGTGGGGTTTTTAACTTCACACTTGAGCAGGAATGTGATGTTTACCACTTTTCATAACCAAACATTTTTCTTGCTGGCCAGGAAGAATGAGAAAGGGAAGTCTGTTGCTATTTCTATATTTAAATATTTGGAAGGTGACAGTGATGATGGCTAGAAAGAAAGATGATCTTAACAGAGACAAAATTCCCAGCTATTTAAGGGAGCTGATTCCCTTCTTGACTTAAAACCCAGTATGGGTATTGAAGGACTATCCAAAACAAGCTAGCTTCCAGGCAGCATACCAGCTGCAAAAAAGTAGAACCCAAGCTCATATTGCTCCCTCAAGTTTTGCAGTATCAAAAATGGCAAGTTGTGGAGCCTGTGAAAAGTTTGGAGAACCACATCTTCCGCAAGATCACATTCAAATCTTTAGCTCTCCTTTTTCTACCCACAAAAAAATCCACGGAACTGGAAAAATCCTCTCCAGTGGAGGCTCTCTCCATCCTTAAGGCAGATACAAACATATGGAAGATGAATCAGTCCGTGCATACTACAGAGCCCACATCCCCCATCTAAAATTAGAGCTGTCAGCAGCAAGCCCCACTGCAGTGCTAGTGGGCACAGATATCCCCTGGACATCTTCAAAAATCTCAGCCACGTTAAATAGTCTTATTCCAAATGGGAACATTGTGTCATGTGGGTTTCTTATTTCATGTTTCATAATCCTTCTATCTATTAAATAGCATGGAGTGCTCTGTAAGAGCAGGTTACTTGAAGTTATGAGTAGCCAGTGGTATTTATTACCATGATTTTTTTTTTTTTTTTTAACATTCAAGTGCATAAAACCGAATCCATGAGACGGACTAACTTTTGTGGGAGGCAACTCCTGTGTTTCATGATAAAAAACAATTCTGACCTAAACATTGCTTCTGCCCTTTAAATGCTGGCAATCTATTCTGTAAAAAATAGACACTCATTTACCATTTTTGTACCACTCCAAGTACTTTTGTTCAAGTCATTGCTCAGTATAATAGTTTTTCCTCTCCAGGACGGTCACAAAGCACGTCACATACTCCACCTTGCTAAAAAGTCACCAGCTGCTATTTATATATCGTCCTCAGGATGAATTATTTTATGCTTTTTATGTTTATGCAGGAGGCTGAGATAAAATCGGTGTTGTCCACCACCTCAAACCTAACTGTCCTCGTGCCTTCTCTTCAAGCAATTGAAAAGATGGATGAAGATGAGAAAGCCTTTTGGATGTCAAAGAGTAACATCCCAACTCTACTGAAGTACGTTAATGGTTTTGGGTTTGGGGGGGTTTGTAATTAATTGCTTTCCATTCCAAACAAGACTTTGGTCTCAAGCCTCTAAAGGAAGACAGCTCTTACATTTTTAAGGGAGGGACACAGGAGTCCCCTTCTAGTTAAGTGGTATAAATCTCTGGGGCAACTCCACTGAAAACAAAGACGTTATTTGTATTACATCAGAAATGTTTAAAGGCCAAGCTAAGATCAGAACATAGCTGAACTAGGTATTGTACAAACAATTCCTGCTTTAAACCACAGTTTTAGAAACACTAAGCATATTTATCTGGAGGGAAAAAAAAAAAAAAAGAGAAAATACAAAACCTTCAAATCCAGTTAATTTCCTTTAGGTATCATGTATTGACAGGAGCTTACAGCTTTGCTGATTTCCAGAATTTATCGTCCTCTGACATGCTGCCAACGTCTCTACAGAGCAACTTCCTACACTTGTCTAAAGAAAATGGGGTGAGATGACCTGCAAACCTCTGTGGTATCATACACCAAACCCTGACCATCACTGCCACGGGCTTTCTTGTATTACAAAACCACACAGACATTAGGTACCTGTATTTAAAAAAAAAGACCGTGTCATAAAATTAAAGGAATCGATCAATTATATTGGGCCCTCTGGGAGAAACATTAACTTGATTTTCTCCACCACTTTACCTAGCTGAAATTTGTCCACAATATTATTTATTCCTAATGTCCCAGTAGCTGCTGCAAATGCTGGACAGTCTCGTAGCCAAACGGAAGCGCAGTCCCTGCCTGGAGAAGCCTGTGTGAATTCATTTAAGACAAAGAGCATCAAGGAAACCCAATAACTTATTTTAGGGAACTGGGAAGGTAGGAGGAAGCAGTGATACTGTGCACATGTCCGCATGTGCAACTTGATAGTCCCAAACCACCCGATGGTATTTTTAATGGTAAATAAGTACAACTGACAGCCCTTCCCCCTCAGCCTTTTGATTTAGCACTTCATGTTCTGAGGAGGATTTTCTGGGAATCCATATAGCACATTTAAGCACTTTATCCCCATAAAGGGAGGGACAAGTTCCCTTTACCTCCCTTCCCCAAGAGAAAAATCACGAATGGGGTCCTTCAAAGCTGCACAGACCCGGGAGCGCGTGAATCGGCACAGGAGCTCATCCTGCCATGGGGTGGGGGTGAGCGCACCTACCCCGAGTAACCACCCCAGTGCAAGCGACCCCGTGGCTTTGCCGGTCTGCGTGCGGGGAGCAGCGCCGAGTCCCAAAGTCACCTCTCCTGCGCACAGTTCCCTGAGGGCAGGTGCACACTGGCATCAGCGGAGCCGTGGTGGAGCCCCAGGCAAGCATTTGGGAAGGTGTGGAAATCACAGTCACCAGGAATCACCAGGAAAACGCTGCTACCACGATGCAAAAGCAAACCCTTTCTCCTTTCCCTCTTTCAGAACCTCACCCTCGAGGGCGCTCGCATCGTCACTGGCGACATCGCATCCACAAACGGGATCATACATGTTATCGATAAGGTATACGGCTGCACAGGGAGGATTTGTTCCTCTGCACCACAAGCAGTGGAAAATTATTAACGACTCTTGGAAAAAAGTATTTGCGCAGAACAGCATTTTCTCCTGCATCTGATCCTTGCAGCTGCTACCGCTGCACGTGCACATGCGCTGACATGGGATATCTGCTCCCTTTTCAGGTTCTGACCCCCCTCCGCAGCACCGTCATGCCGAGGCTGCTGGCCCGCCTAGAGCAAATGCCCGATTACTCCATTTTCAGGGGCTACATTATTGTAAGTTTTCACATCCTTTTAAGAATAGAAGCGGTTCTCTGCTTTGTTTGCATTTGGACTGGTATCAGACTATCAGTGGTCATTCTGATTTGTTTTTATGTGTTTCACAACAGCAATACAGCCTGGTAAATGAAATAGAAGCTGCAAACACATACACAGTCTTTGCCCCGAATAATGATGCCATAGAAAATTACCTAAGGGATAAGAAGTCTGCTAGTCTGGTACGTATTAGTCGCAAGACTTGTCTTAACAACTCAGTATCTCATCTCAGTTTCAAGTGGACGGATTGAGAGGACACAGAAATAGGAAGAGGGATTTGTTTTCCAGAAATCCAGTAAGTTTGGTTTTGTTTTTGACACCAGAAGAGGTGAGGAGAGATGGATCCACCTATATTTTCCTGGCTTGCTAGAAGAGCCTAGCTATTTGTTCTGGGTTTTGTCCTTCTCTAGATTAAAACCATGCTGATAATATCCAAGACATTTCATCAGTAAACTTTTTTTTTTTTTTCCCAAAGAGGATCAGTACAGGAATGACGAGGAATAGTACTGAAATGAGTTTCCTAGGTGAACAAGTCCAGTCCCTGACATCACTGGCAAGCCCATCATTAATAATGCCACAAAACATTCTGACTCTTCCTTAAAACTATCCAGATGCTTGCCCTGTCACCCCTGCAGGAACGCTATTGCGCAGCCACTTTCTGCAGACCTTTTCTAATCCCAGTTTACAAGTACCGTTGGCCAGTCCCAGGGCTCGGAAAAATTTCCAAAATTTTCCTGGCTAGAAAAATTTCCTCAGGCAAACCCCTGCCCATTCCCAGGAGACCCACCCCAGGCTCATGCCTGACCCGGCCACCAGCTCCTCCCACAGGCGCGGACATGTCCATCCCACCTCCCCTGCCGACCTCAGTCCTCCTGCCCAGAGCTAGTTTATATTATTTTGACAGCACACCTCTGGCCAGTTTATATCCCTTTAATCTTACACCAGGAATATGCTTTAGCTGAAACAACTATTCTCTCCCTGGCATTTGTGCTCTGATGTATTTACAAGGCCAAACAGCCTTCTCAATCCTGTCGGTCTCCTCCCAAGATAAGCTATCCATTTCCTGCGTCATCCCAGCACCTTTCTTTGCATTTGCTCCAGTTTGAAACAGCTTTATCGAACACACATATCAAGAACCACACCTTGCAGAGGAAGTTTCACCCATTACTTGCTCAATGACCTTAATACTTCCCTGCCTCTTCCATAAATATTTACCCTGCCGCACTCTGTCCCTACTTTCATGGTCTCCATTTACAGCCAGGAAGCTGAGGAGCACAGGGTTCAAATGACTCGTCCCAAAACATTTACCACCAACCAGCAGACTCATGGCAAAAGTTCCGCTTGCTGCTTCACCGGAAGAATTCACATGCAATCAAGCTATGTCTGCTCAAATGACTTTTGAACACTATTTCAGTCAGTTTCATGACACGGCATCGTCATTTCCACATGACTGTAGGAAGCATTTATAACAAACTTTGAGAGACACATAGGTAGCTTTAAGACATCAATCCCGTTGGATTCGGGTTACGCACACACAGAAATCCTTTTCATTTCTGCTACTTACCAATATGTTTCTTCTTCTTTCTTCCATCCTCCCAACCTTGCCTGGTATAGCAATCTGAAAAGAAAATAAGAAAACAACCATAAGGTCAAGCCTGCCTAAGCCTTATCCTCTTCATGAAACACCTTGGGAGAACTCTGCCGCAGAGGGAAGAGTTCAGCACAGGGAAGAGACCCCATTTCTTGGCCTCGCTGGAAGCAAGGTTTTGTTCTCACTCTGCTGGTGATTAAAGACAGAAATGGAGATGCATGAGAGCTAACTTTTCCTCCAAAGCATCCAAGTCAAGAGGATTAAATAAGGCTAGACATTGACGGAGGCCTATGCCTTAGTAGATCAGCTCTATCTTAATTCCCACTTTCTTGCCTGCAAATATTTCTTTGTCAAATCTGTGGAAAACAAAGCAGAATGAGTCCCACCCTATGAGATGTAAAGACTACTACTTCACCCTGTGGGCAAAGCCAGGCAACATCACAAATCTTGCAACCTGGGGCTGTTTCATGCTTTCATACACTTTTGAAGGAGCTGAAGAGTGAGGAGCAGTATGAATGTTCAGAACAAGGAGACAGCAGGCAATGGGATTTCCCACAAGTACCTTTTGTTGCAAAGACATACAGCTGCAGCAGCACTATATCTGTTGGCTAGGCAGCTCCTAAACCCTCCAAATGCCCCAGCTTCTCTCACATCTACAAATCTCTCACAAACACATCCCCCTTCTGCTTCCTCCTCCAAGTCAGGGAGAGCTCTGAGAGTCCCCTGCTTCACAACAAGATGCAGAAGCCTTGGGAAGCCCTCACAAAATTTTGACGTACAGAGAATAATTTCACCACATCAATGAAAAACAAATACACACTAGCAATAATGCATAGAAAACTTCCCAATTAAGAGGTGTGGCCCTAGCACTTTATTGACTGAAAATGACCTTAAAGATTAAAAAAAAAAAAAAAAACAAAAACCACACCAATCTATAAATTGCTGTAAATGTTCATCTATAGGTTATTCAGTGATTCCCAAAGGAATAAGGAATGGGTATGGGGAAGATTATAAAAGCATTCATGAATATGGAACTTTTGATGTCAAATGAAGTCATGAAGGTCAGAGTCCTAAAAAATCATCTGACTCTAACTTTTCCCTGAATCTGTCAGCCAGCCCTCTACACAGAAAGACACACTACCAGGCACACGCAAGACTTGGTTCCACCAGTTCAATAGCCTTCCATCCCCCATGGTCAATAAAAGCTTCATTATGACAGGAATGTAGACTCTCCACAGTAAGAAATATTAAATAACTTGCCAGCTGAAGAAGCTTCTCCTTAAATTCAGGCAATCTATATTTGGCTTATACCCTGTGGGAAAAGCTATCCCAAAGAACTTTCCATGCTTTGTTACATAACTGAATGTAATCGTGTGTTTGCAGGATGAAGGCCAAATCCGCTATCACGTTGTGCTGGATGAGAAGCTCCTGAAGAACAACCTGCACAACGGCATGCACAGGGAGACCATGCTGGGCTTCTCCTACCAGGTTGGGTTCTTCCTCCACAACGGCCAGGTACTGCTGTCTACACTTGCTCAGAGAAATAGGTTTTCTGCTTTTTACAAATCCAGCTTCAGCTTTAAACTAAGATGCAGTCAAAAAGATCTGTGCACCCCACATTAGCTTCTGGGACTTAATAGCACAAAAGATGTCACTCAAATGCAATGTCTCTCTCAGGCCTGCTTAATTCAAAGTCATCTTTGAATTTGATTTCAGTTATGCTGTTCCCATTTAGCATTGCATTTCAGAAGCTACTGTGGTGGACATGCATCTCTAGCAGCGACAAGCCTGCATCGCAAAGCAGTCATTAATCTGACTTCCAAGAGCTATTAGAAACCTGCCTTCAATTATAAAACATTAATTCTATTTTCTGTGGATTTACTCCACTTTCAATCCTAAGAGCTCGAAGCACTTGGCAACAAATATTAATTGCCTTTCAACACCACTCATGGGAAAACCAGGCACAGCAAGATTAAGCGACACACCCCATTCTGTGGCACAGCCGGGAAGGGAACGTGGTCCTCCTTCTTCTCTGCCCTAGAGCTGCCCCCAGGCATAGGCAAAGGAGGACAGAAAGCTTCTCACCAAAGCAGTTTCAGCCCTGCTCTTTGCTCTGCCCACAGCAGAGCCTTGGAAGAAACATCTGCTCGTGAGGCTGTTGCTGGTGAGGGCACGATGGGAGTGTGGGGTAGCAGTGAGATGAGGAAGGTCCGCCCTGAAGGAGCCGCTGCTGAGAGGTCTTCCCTGAAGCCCATCATCCCCCACAGACAGCAAACCCAGCTCTTGGCTTGCTTTAGGCTCCTTCTTCAAAACCTTTACACCCTACAGTAGGAAAAGCTGCTCTGCCAAATCCTATTGCTAAGAAACTTCAACAGGCTGCATGTCATCTCATGCCCTCCGGTCCTGTGAAGCTCTTAAATGCAGTAAAACTGGGATGTGAGCAAGTGCTTGAAGTTAATGACATTCTTTGGTTTTCCTGAAGTGAGGCTTGTATATTGCTCCTTCTTTCACCCACTACTGCTGCAGTTACCATAAAGCTACTAAATAGCTCTGCTGCTTTCTAACTGATTGCATTTCTTTTGCAGCTATTCATAAATGATGCGCCTATAAGCTATACAAATGTTGCGACAGACAAAGGAATTATTCATGGTTTGGGAAAAGTCCTGGAAATCCAGAAGAATAGATGTGATATCAATGATACCGTGATTACTGTAAGTGGTTCTGTTCATACAGATGTTTAAAGGCCCATCAGAGAGATCTATAGCCAAACACAGCTAAGATGTACAGGGTACGTGACACTATTTCCGAGTAAGGAATGCATGCATTTTCCACAAAGGATATTCCTACCAGAGTTTTAGCATCTATTAAGACTGCTTTGATTCTGCAATCAGTGTACTGACAGCCTACATAAAATACATTTAGAGTAGCACAGGAATAAGCAATTCCTGAGCTTTAATTTTCAGAAAATAATAGTAATGCACTGTTTTCTAATACATCTTCTTAGCCAGGCCACTTGTTTATAAAGTAAACAAGTGAAAAAACAACTGGAAAATAAAATATTTTTAGTAAGGAAAAATGTTTCTTTTCATTCCAGGTGTAGATTACCGCTGCACCTACACGTGAATTCCTCTTGCCCTCCGAGTAAAGCATTCTCCCTCTTTTGTTCCTTTTACATATGAAATACAAATGGGTTTACATTCCTTTAACGAATAGGATGTGGTTTCCTCAAACTGGCAGAGAAAGGTTCCCTTTGTCTTTTCTCCTGAGTGAGTCAAATAGGACAGCGAACAGGCAGGTACCTCCCTTTTTTATGGAGCATGCAACGAACTAGAGGAGGAAGACAAAGTGAGACTTGTGCTTCAATTAAAGCAAATTTAACAGGCATGAACTTTTGCAGCTTAATTCTTTTTCTTGGGATACAGTCCCATATTTGAGTATATTTCACCCAAGGCTTTCCCTAGCTTTGCTCTGTCAGGTACTAACCAAGCTTCACACATAGTCCTTCGTTTTCCCATGGAAAATTATTTTCCCTATGTTCAAATGCAGCGACATACTTAAACATTCATTTAAGCCTTACTAAAACTAAGCACATATTTAGCTAAACAGGAATAACATTAAAACATTGTATATTAGGTACAACATGTACCTAAGCATTTTGCAGAAACTGACCTTACATGTGCAAATGAGTCACAGACATACAGAACAGGACATATACACCGTATGAGTTTTCCATTTCCAAGCTGCTATTGTCCTCGTGCCACAGGCAAACTATGTCCAAGCTCCGGATTTGCCTCTTATTGTGCTTTCGATGGGGAGACCTTCGGGAAGCATTGCTTTAGAAGAGCAAAGCAAAATATCCAAAAGAGCTTTCCTTCTCCTTCCCCTTGGGAGAAGGCTTCCCATGGGGTGTCCCTACAGACCTGCTGGTAGGGATGTTCTTCCTTGCTGAGCAGCCCAGCTACCCTCACCACCTTTACCAAAAGGATTATCCTGACTACGCACCCTGAGGCCTAGGTTTAGAAACATAGCTGGAAATACGCATTTTCCATTAAACAACCTGTCTGCAGCTCTGTACCGTCTGTTAACTACCTCCCATTTGTGTTGCTTAAGGAAAAGTGCAGAATTTGTTCGCAGCCATCAAGTTGTCCCCCAGGAACAAAAGAAATAGTAAGTACTTTATCATTAATGCTAATTTCTTTTTTAATCAGAACTGAGCATAGATGCATTCAATCCTGGTTTTGATATAATTGCCTCCGTTTCAACAAGAGTTATCGTAGTTACTTCAGCCTGCTTCATACGTTGCTTCCAGTCAATAGACTCAATCCACCCTGAGAGCAAGGCAGCAGAATCAAGGGCAGCTTAAAGACAGTTTTATCTTGAAAGACCAGTTTCTAGTATGCATTGGGACATCCGAAGGCTCCTCAAACTGCAAAGGTTACCCCTACCATGCAAAACTGAAGAAGTTGAACATGGTCTGGAGTGTGCTTGCTACAGGAGGAATTACAGAAGCAGCTTTTAGCCCTTCAAATCAGAGGTGTACAGAAGGGCAAACTCAACCTGTACCCAGCAATATGCTGTGAGTTATGGTCACAAGGAGACTTGGAGACTATAGAGACTTTGGATGCCCAGGTTCAATGCACGAGAACTGCGGATATTTAGCAGGTCTCTGTCAACCATGATAAGACCCAGAGCTTCTTGGCATCTAAATTTCTCTGGGAAAGCCCCTCTATGGGGATTATATAAGTGTATTTTCCTTTATATATTTTTTTTTAATTAATTATGCCAGTAATAGAATTCCAAAGCAGATCAAGTCCCACCCACCCTATTAAAGTAATTGGCTGAAGTGTTCATGAGTAAAACTCAAAAACATTAACGTTTCCTTGACAATGAGCAGCTGGTTGGATGCTTATCTCAATCTCCTAACAAGTGTACAATGAGACCAGCAAGTCTTCTGCAAGCAATCTTTCCTAACTGTGTCCAGACCTGGAAGATAAAGTTTCAACAACTGTTTTTGCAGGATGTTTGGTCTCAGTTTTCCAAGAAGAATTAGGAAGAACAGGAAATGTGTCAGAAAAAAAATAAATGTTTGTTAAACTTCAGAAAAAAATTCTGTTCAATTCTCAGCAAAGACAGTATTAGACACATCTTTAAAATGCCACAGGGCACTGAGTTAAATTGATCGTGTGTTCACTAGCAAAAATCATTTAGCTAATGCATTTTTATTTCTAAAAGTATTTACTTCGTTTTCATTGTGAATGTGAGTCAGCGCACAGCATGCATAAAGTTAATGTCCCAATTTTAAAGCATTTGAAAGTAGCTGATCAATATTACTCAGAAGTGGAGCCATTTCTCCAATTTGTGTTCAGGCAGGGGAGAAGAAATACTGCGTCCTCTCGGAAAACAACATGAGAATGTACACCATCCAGATCGGGTGCCAGCCAAAGTGCGCTAAAACTGTCATTGTGAGTATGCCATTTCTGTTGCAGTAAAAGCCACAACCCCCCATCCCTGAACTTCACCCCCCTCATAATCCCTGCTAACACACGCAGCACGTCAAGGCAGTCCCTGACAATATATTTATATTGCCTTTTATTCTGGATGCAGCAGAGATTGGAATGTTAAAGGCTGCTGATGGTTGCAGCGTAGGAAGGGCTGGGAGCTGATGTGGTGCAGAGGGAGCACAGGCTTGGGAAGGGTAACCCCATGCTTGTCCCTAGCAATCGGGTCCATCTTTCCCTGGGGTGGTGGAGGGCACCTGGGTTCCACCAAGGACTTGGGGTGGCAGCCTGACCCCTGCACAGTAAGGAGCGTGGCCAGAGACCAGCAGAGCTGAAGCACTGCTAAAAATCATAGAATCGTAGAATAGTTTGGGTTGGAAGGGACCTTTTAAAGGTCATCTAGTCCAACCTCCCTGCAATGAGCAGGGACATCTTCAACTACATCAGGTTGCTCAGAGCCCCGTCCACCCTGACCTTGAATGTTACCAGGGATGGGGCATCTACCACCTCTCTGGGCAACCTGTTCCAGTGTTTCACCACCCTCATCATAAAACATTTCTTCCTTTATCTAGTCTGAATCTACCCTCTTCTAGTTTAAAACCATTACCCCTTGTCCTATCGCAACAGGCCCTGCTAAAAAGTTTGTCCCCATCTTTCTCATAGGCCCTGTTTAAGTGCTGAAAGGCTGCAATAAGGTCTCCCTGGAGCCTTCTCTTCTCCAGGCTGAACAACCCCCACTTTATCAGCCTGTCCTCATAGGAGAGGCGTTCCATTCCTCTGATCATTTTCGTGACCCTCCTCTGGACCCGCTATAACAGGTCCATGTCTTTCCTGTGCTGAGGGCCCCAGAGCTGGAAAATCCAGATCTATAGTTCATCTCCACCCAGCAGCAGTCCCAAGAGATGATACCCAGTGGCCACCTGCTTGCAGCCATGCTTGCTACCCTGATCCTGACTCTCAGCACAGCATTTCTTGGTTTCCAGACCAGGGAGTGCTGCGCAGGTTTCTTTGGGCAGCAGTGCCAGCCCTGCCCGGGGAAAGCAGGGAACGCCTGCTTCGGAAACGGCATCTGCCTCGATGGCATCAACGGCACAGGCGCCTGCGAGTGCGGAGAGGGGTTTGTCGGCACAGCCTGCGAAAGCTGCATCAAAGGCAAATATGGCCGCAACTGTGATCAAGGTACTGAGCATCCCCAAACCACACAGGCACCTTCGCTAGTCTTGTCAGATGTCAAAACCTTCCCCTTAGATCTTCTAACCATGTCCGTTCTAGATCCTGGAAAGGTACATCATGTACATCTTTCCCCATTATGGTATTTTCTCTCTACTGCCTTGCTTGGGGACTGTACCTCCTACTCTGGCATGCTACAGGCTTAGAACAGCATCTGGTGAGAATAATCCTCTTTAGCACTGCTTTTTCACCAATGCTTTCCAATTAAACTACAGTTTCAGTCCCGTTATTTGGGAACAGAGGAAAGATAAGCACATTTTGAATTTAGATTTATTCTGTAGGAAGAAGCCAATAGGCATAAGCCAAAGCATTTCTTGGAATAGCCTAGAGCAGAAGGTGCCACCCGCAGAAGATATCTGGGCCATCCTCCTGCCCTTCCTTCCCCTCGCTGCCTTGCTGCGCACGTTGCTACCCTGCCCAGGGACACTGGTTTCCTCCCATCTCTCCCCGCAGCGTGCGCTTGTGTCCACGGGAAATGCAGCAGCGGGATCGACGGGGACGGCTCCTGTGAATGCGACATTGGCTGGAGGGGAGTGACATGTGAGACCGGTGAGTGTCCCCTCCTTTTTTTTCTGGGGAAAGAAGTGAGCATTTCAGGAAATGCCAGAACTACAGCCACGATCGGATCCCAGTGCAGGAGGTCCAAGTGCACTACCGGATACCCAGCAGCTTCCCACGTGCAGTGAAATACAGGTGGCACTCATGTGCTATGGCAATTAATTACTGTATTAATAGAGAGCCAGGTGAGATACTGTTTGTGAGACTTAAATGCCTTACTTAGCTAATTCTCTAACTGTATCACCCTCTATCTGTCCCCAAAAATTATCCCATTTGTTAAGGCTATATATTTCACGGAGTTACCTACTACATTTTGATCCTCTGACCAAAAGCCTCTCAAGTGCTTCATTAAGTTGATTTTGCTATACAGCACTGGCTATTAAATTATGTTCTTGCTAATACAATAAAAATTAATAAGCAAATAAATCATTTTGTGTTGGTTTAATACAGCTCCTATATCCAATAAAATTATATTTTAGTTAGACATAATTAAAATGTATTAAATAACTATTTCAGAACTCTATGTATAATAGCAAAAAATACAAAATGCATAAGCACATTAATAATAGCATTCAATATCTGTTTTAAATTTGCTTAGGGAAAAAATAGTAATGAACTGAACTTTATAATTAAAGAGTTGCTATAGTTGCTATATCTGAGCAAATTTCAGTTCCTTTGGAAAACCTATGCTTATATAATTAAACTAATAATGTGCCAAAGTCACCAGAGTAAATACAGATAATGACAAGAGGTGAAATGTTCGCCTGGTGATATGTTGACATGCCTCTTTCTCACAACTGAATTTAAGTGGTACCCACTGATCTATACAGACGGAGTCTCTATACAGACTGAGCGCGCGCTTGTCGGGCGCAGAACTCGTAACAGACTCCAGCTCTGCATGGTGGGAGCAAAAGACTGGGAAACTCGGAGGATGTTGACCCAAAAGGTTCATGATCCCTGTTTCTTTTTTTTTTTTTTCCTCTTGCAGAAATCAAAGATGATGCATGTAATGCCTCATGCCATACCAGTGCTAAGTATGTATGAAATCCACTTATTTGGAGGAGGGGGGAGAAAAAGGGCATCTCTTGCAAGCAAAAAGGATAGTCCATCTTGTTCTTTATGAAGACCTTGCAGCAGCATAGATAACACTCATGTTTTCTGCCACAGAGATAAGGGAGGATGTTACTGTAACATATTCAGTGATTAGGCCAAAAAGTTTAAAATGTGCATATTAAAAGGGGAAACAAATGAGATTTCTGGGGAGGAAAAAAGAAATACCCGTGAGACATCCTACCATGCAGTATACAAAGAAATGGAGCCTGCAGCACTAAAGAGAACAACAGGGCAGGGCAAGGCTGATCATAAAGGTGGGTTTCTGAGGTGGGCTTTGTCTGTCCCTCCTATCTCCCCCATCCGCCACCACACATATAACTGAGAAATGCCATCGGCGCTAGGGACTGCACCAGAGAGCGCTGCATTTGACAAGAAACAGCTCTCCTCTTCACATCAAAACATAAAAAAAAGCTCTTGGTGGTCCAGCATCAGCATTGGGACACAAACCAGTTTTCAAAGGAGCAAGTGACCCCCATTGAGCCATTTACTGAAGTGCACCTGCCCCCCCACCCTCCCATTGACCTGACAGCAAGATTTACATTACCCAAGAGATTTAAAGAACAAGGAAAGGTGGCTGGAAAGACTCCTCATCTGCAGCCACAGTTCTTCTGTAGGAGCAGAGAAACCAGAGGGGCAAACCCCCTTTTTCCCAGACGTAGATCATTCTCTCCCCCATGTGTTTGTGAACTGCAGTTCACTGCAGCGATATTTTACCAGGCTTTTTTGGCAAAACTCCACTCTCAAATTTGCTCAGGGGGATCCCACCCATGCTGGCATCAAGACTGCGTTTCTGACAGGAGAAGCAGACTGTTCTTCTCTTGAGTCTTACTCATCCGCTGCTGTACTCCTGTAGGTACAAGGATAGGTGCAGGCATGGCAGGAGTGGGGGGGGAGGACAGGACTGTGCTGGCTGTGTTGTGACGCTGTCCCTGGGTGACACCAGGGAGCAATCCCTGTATTATACAGATCTCATGGGGCAGTAAACCCCCGCTTGCATACAGAAGGCCAAACTGTCCAAAAAAAACCAAACTTGAACCCAGGGGACTCAGACGCCTGGCTCCCACCCCGTGCATCAGTTCTGCTGCGTCCCACACAAACAAAAATTTGTGCACGGTTTTTGGGTAAGCAGGCATGCAACTTCTGGAGTTCTGCATGAGAAAATAGGACACTTGATGATCAAAGCATGCTTTTTTAATACTTAAAAATAATACATCCAAAATGCACTTGGAAAGCTTGGTCCAACTAGGTTCATTTTTATGGTTGTAACTACACCATACTGTATGGTTGAATGCCTTGTTATTTCTGTGCAACATTACCTTCGGAACAATGCACAAAAACAAAGCGTATACAGAAGACCTGACTACTTTCTTTTCTTTTCTTTTTTTAAACATCGTCTCCCTCCTTTTACTTCTTTAGCTGCCTTCTCCTATCAAATGGCACTGCCTATTGCAAGTGTGCAGCTGGGTTCGAGGGGAACGGGACGTTCTGCACAGGCAAGTGGACTTTGTTTCTTCCCTTTTGAAAAAAAAAAAAAAACCCACATGCTTGAAGAACTCTGTGGTCACGGTGGAGCTGGTAAGAGATGAGCACTTTCCTACGCACCAGTTAAAAAACAGGAATTGCTGCCAGTTTGCTCAAAACAAGTAAGAGCCCAACAGGTGCAGATTCATAGCAAACAAAGGGCTCAAAATCTCCAAGTTGCGAGGCATTGTGCTAAGGGAGACCAGAGAAAAGGGAACATGCCACGCACAGCACAGGCCCCATTGTTTGCAGAGTAATGAAACCTGGATTATGACTTTTATTCTGTTTCCCAACAAAGCCCAGTGAAGAGAGGCCAATTCAGGGTACAATAGCACTTCCAGCTATTGGAAGCTGTACAGCCCTACTATTTCCTCAGCTTTCTGAACTTGCACAGATTTCTGGGGTGGTAAAATCAACTTCTTTGGACCAGAGATATCTGAGAGACCCTCAGAAAGGGGTAACAGCAGCTTATCCTAGGTGTCCCTCCAAGAGTCTGGGATATCCAGACTTACAAAATAGGCTGCTTCTGGCTACAGTGATTGCAATTAATTTTACAGTTGTTTTACTTAATCTTTAACTGATTAAAATACTAATTCTCTTGGGAACAGAAGTATATTTGTCTACTTACAATGGCTGGCAGGGTCCTAATCCAAGATTTTAGTACTCTTACTCTGGCTGCTTTCATTTTCTCTTCTGGCACAAATCAACCAAATTCATTTTAATCTGCTGGTGGGAAATTCCCCATGTGCAGGAAGAGCTGGGTGACACCCTTAGTGGTCTCACCCTTAGTGGCTCTGCACTCACCCTTATTCCCCTATACAGGATTCCCAGGCAAAACCAGTTACAGGACAAGTCATCTCCCCAGTCTGGCTATTACAGCTGCTGAAAAAGCAATTTGGGGTCACCTGAGGCAAAAACTAAAGCAATGTTTGGGCTGGTTTGGTTCATACTGAAGATCAGAAAAGGCTCCCTCCCTGCTCTCGGGGTAACCCAAGCAAGCTCAGTTTGCCAGCCTCCGACTCATCCAGAGTTGCAGAAACAGCACGAGTATCCATCTGAATAACAACCAGGACTTTTTGTCACAGGAGGGGGCTGGGTGGCATTACAGAATCACAGAATTGTATAGGTTGGAAAAGACCTTTAAGATCATCGAGTCCAACCATAAACCTAACACTACCAAGACCACCACTACACCATGTCCCTAAGCACCTCATCCAAACGTCCTTTAAATACCTCCAGGGATGGTGACTCAACCACTTCCCTGGGTAGCCTGTTCCAATGCTTGACAACCCTTTCGGTGAAGACAGTTTTCCTAATATCCAATCTAAACCTCCCCTGCTGCAACTTGAGGCCATTTCCTCTCGTGCTATCCCTTGTTACTTGGGAGAAGAGACCAACCCCCACCTCTCTACAACCTCCTTTCAGGCAGTTGTAGAGAGCAATAAGGTCTCCCCTCAGCCTCCTTTTCTCCAGGCTAAACAACCCCAGTTCCCTCAGCCGCTCCTCATCAGACTTCTGCTCCAGACCCTTCACCAGCTTCGTTGCCCTTCTCTGGACACGCTCCAGCACCTCAATGTCTCTCTTGTAGTGAGGGGCCCAAAACTGAACACAGTATTCGAGTATTACACTCTAGACCTCCTGCAAGAGAAGGCCATTTGATCTGTGTGCAGAAAGGCAAGCTAAGGGAAAGCTTCAAATGCCCATTTAATCTGGAGAAGAACATGAAGGTCCCTTTTTTGGTGCCTGGTGGAATGGGCAGAATCAGAAGACGGGAAGTTACTGAAAGTCAGTCCTGGATGAATTCTTATCTTCCAGACTAGAAGCATCTTCTCAGCCTTCCCTCTTGTCATCAATAAGATGTATTAAATATCTGACACTAATGAAGTCTATGGCCTCATAAATCAGAAAGGTTCTGTGTTCAGAAAATGTTAGCAAATTCCTTTAAAAGATAGAGACATCTTAACCTGAAAAGCGAAAAGCCATGTAAGCACACTGTTTTAATCTGGATTGTTGTCACTGTTCAGCTATTGATGCTTGCAAAACCAGCAACGGTGGCTGTTCTGCCAAAGCAGAGTGCAGAAGAACAACGCCTGGCAATAGAGCGTGCATCTGCAATGCTGGGTACACTGGAGATGGCATAGTCTGCATCGGTAAGTGTTCGCAATGTCTCATATATCACAAGGAGGAAAATTACATGAGTGAGTTTTCCTGTAGATGGAAGATCCTTCTTCCACTATGACCCAGAAGTGCAGTTTCCTGATACTATAGACCCTGATGCCGAAGGCATCTCTACGTGCCACGTAGTCAATGCTATTTGGCAAGCCATGCAACTACAGCAGTGTGGTGTGACACCAAAGCTTATTAAAAAAGATCCACCTTTCAGCAAGGCTAGCCCCATCTTCAGCAGCTCGATGCACTCACACTCCTCTGACCATTGCAAACTTAAAGACTTTTAGACACTGTTGTGCCATACCTCCCCAGGTATGGTTTTAGAAATGCTGACAGCAGGGTTTTAGCCTTCACCAAGACAACTGCAAGACCTAGACCGAGGTATTAAGTAGCTAAGGGAATGAGTTTCATTGATTCACAGTTGTCATAAACCTGCATTCCCAGTAAGCTTTACTTAAAATTCTCCCTTCTTGGGTTTTCAGAGGTCACTCTTTTTTTTTTTATTATACTGTTTCTGTTTTATATAGAAATCAACCCTTGTCTGGAGAACAACGGTGGATGCGATAGAAATGCAGAATGCACGCAGACTGGACCCAATCAAGTGAGTACTTTGTCAGTGCCGAAAAATAAGACTGGCCAACTGTTTACATTTGTGTAAAGAAAGATTTTCCCATCTCAACTTTGGTTTTAAATGGAAAAGTGGATCTCATAACAAAAATTCTGAAAAGTATATGCTTCCCTCAAAAAGGTATTTGAGGGGGAGCATGGACAAACATGAAAAAATAAATTTCAGTAAAAGAAATCCAAAACTGCAGAGGAAAGCAGTGTTTTACTGTTTCAAGCAGTTGTTTTTCTCCTTTGGGAGCTTTTGATGTGAAAAACTGTCAGCTTGAAAGTATTGCCAGATAATGTTTCTTTTATTGTTATAGAAACTGTCCATGGAAAAAATCCATTTCAGGCTAGCCCTTCTCCCAGCATAGCTCAAAGGTATTCACAAGGAAACAGAACAGGCCTAATCATAGTTCTCGTATAAGGGTTACAGCATACCAGCATCCACTCACTCCTCTGCTGTTCTGCATCTCCCATGTAGAAGTACCACATACTCCCCAAAGAAAGAGAAGTATAAAAGGACAAGGGGGGAAAGAAGAAACAAATTGGCCCAGGCAATCAAGTGGCACAGATTAGTGTTTCTATTCTTATAACAGTTTCAGAAGAAGCTGAACACCCTGATTGCAGCGCTTATCATCATCCCCCTATAGTTTCGTATTGGCTATTGGCAGGACCCTAAGCCTCCAGCGAGCACTGCACAACAGTATTTCTTCATTCAGGAGCAATGCAGGAACCAGCGACCAGGAGACAGTGGCCACCTCCTGTCTTCCAGTTAGCCAGGGACAGGAGGGGCAATAACCCCATCAGCCCTTTCTGCCAGTACTGATCAACTAACTCGTTGCCTTGACTGCCATTTGCAAGCCAGTACGTTTCCGGTGGGAGCACAGAGCCACTTAACTCCTTCCCCATCCTTCTAGACAAGGCATGTGATGGCTATTTTCTTCCATACACCCTCACCAGGGATAGAAGTAGTAGCTACAACACAATTATTTATAATTCCTTACCCACGGGAATATAGTTAACGTCAGAGCAATAATAACCTCCGCTACAAAATCCCATTGCAGCAGAGCCAAACTTATAGGACAGAAATGAGTCTGCTTTCTGTAGGGCTTTCAGTCATACAGACACATGAAACACTGCTATTACACTGCCTACCAGTTTTATTTCTGCTGCAAAAATCTCCTTGAATTTTCAATCTCCTACATATTAAATGGGAATTCTAAATTGAGAACCATTGAGCAGTCAATTGGAGAGGAAGATAAGTCATTTCTTTGCAGCCATGTTAATTTTTCATCTTTGTGGTAACTGCAAGAGCAAAACAGAGTAATCGTGACGTAAGTGTCAAATGCATTACCGCTGCATGGGAAGCTGTTGGGAACATCAGGACACAATTCCAAGTGTGTTTTGAAGATATGTTTCATCACTTAAAAAAAACAGGGGAAGGGAAGAAAAGAGAGGGGAATACCAACCTATGCAAATAAAATGAGGGAAACAAATTAGGTGTTTAGCCTGTTTTGCCAGCAAGATGACTGTGTACAGGCATCAGAGGGGTCATTTCAAATGACCAGGACAGCAGAGGAGAGACAAGAGATGGATAGGCAGAGAAAGGGCAGATAGAGCCCCTTGGAAATTGTTATTCCCCAATCTCAGTCTGTGGTTGCTCATGCTGGCTAAGAAACTGATGTGGGAGAGATGATGTACACCACATCACTATGAAATAATCTGGCAAAAAAGTAAATTAAATGTAAACATGCTGAAAAGAGTCAAACGTCTTTCCATGTATGCATGTTTTCTGGTTTTGCTTTGTAGGCAGTATGTAATTGCTTGAAGGGATACTCTGGAGATGGTAAAAGATGCACATATATCAGTCTGTGTTCACAAGTAAGTATCCATTTAAGGAGAGTATTTAAGGTCTTGCTATAATCATCACACTTTGGGGTTTTGTATGCATTCAGAACTAAGTCAGATGGGTAGATCTGGGACCTTCTATGCCCAGAATCCACTTAGGTTAACTTAGCTAATTTTTAAACGTGCTTAGTTCACTACACACTTTAGTGCCATCACTGTTTTAGAAATTACACATGCAGTAAGGGTTTTTCCTGGACCACAGCCTGGACATAATACAAGTGAGGGCCTGGACTCATCACTGAGTCTTAAAAAAAAAAAAAAACAAAAAAAAAAACCAAAAAAAACAAACCACAACCACACACAACATGCTTCGGATCTAGAGAAACAGGCCCTAGTCTGTAGCAGTAAAGTGCAAGTCATGTCTTCTCAGATGATTTTTTTGCCATTGCTAGAATTCATATAAAAAAGCCACCATCTAAATTTGTGTTTGGGACCCATAGAGCTTGCCAACATTCCAGTTACTATGGGGAAAAAAAAAAAAAAACAATACAGCTTCAAGGCAAGACAAAGAGCTTGGTTCAAATGAGAAGAGAGAAGTATGATCTATTGCATGTTATCTGTAATGTAAAAAAAGAAAAAAAAAAAATCAAAGGTTCAGGTTGTTGATGCTCAGGGGCCATTTCTAGCTGTTCTAGGAGCCAGGTGATTGGGAACCAAAAAGAATAGCCTACGGTAGATCAAAACCCCTATTTATTTTTAATATTCTCCTATCATTAAGTCCTCTGGTGTGATCTGCACAGCCCGAACAACAGGAACGATCAAGTGTCAGCATGCACATCCCCTTCTCAGTCTGGAATTTTTGTAGCCAAATCAGAGTATCAAGCCCTCACGTTACTGGGTCATTACCAGCGAAATCGATGTTGGGGCAATCCAGGCTCAGGGGCCTGGGCTCCCTGGAGTAGATGTTTCCAGCAGAGGTCCCAGCCTGGAGGCTCACCTAGGGCAGAGCTCCCATGGAGCAGTCAAAGAACAGAGCCCCGCAGCCCCTATGGCCACATGTAGGCTGCATCCCAAATGCATCCCTGTGGATGCACCATACAGAATAGCAACACTGCAAAATGAAGCAGAGGTGGGGTAGCGAATAGTGAAACAGGAGATGGTGTGGGAGGATGGAAACCTCTGTAGATGGGGAGGTTAAAAGAAAAAGAAAAAATCTCCACAGAAAACATTTCCCTCCTTTCCTTTCCCTCCGCAACACGCAACGCAGGGCTTTCCGTGGCATTCCTCATTCTGTCCCTCACTTATCACTGCAGGCTGAGAATTAGCCATATTTGTTTCGCACGAGCTAGCTCACACACTGCAAGCCGTGTATTTGCAAGCGATGTGGTGCTCTGCACCAGCCGCATTGCTCTGCTTCTTGGCAAGCTGCAGCGGGGACATATCCACTCTGCTGTGCACATTAATCCTTTGTGCTCCAAGCGCAGTGACAATAATTCTCACCCTCCCAGCCTGGCCTGTCAGCAGAGCTTGTCTAGCCTTGAAAGGTTGCAGAGATGAAAGAGCAAGGGCAAAAACAGAAGCTGGAGGAAGGGGAGCTCAAACTTACGAGCTGCTGTTTCCTAAGATTTTTGTATGATTTTGCTTTTTCTTAAGCCTTGTTCCAGCAACTGCTTCCACTTGACTAATTATGCCAGGCTAGTTATATATAAACAAGAAAAAAAGATAATCCTGAGAAGTGTCAATGTCAGACCGGAGGCTAATCTGGCTTCACCATGGCCAAACCTCTGTGCAGCAAAGCTTCACAGGAAGGTATGATAAACCCAAGATTGCCAACAGTTCACCCAAAGCTAGCCAAATAAATAGCAAGCGCACCCACGCCCACTACTTACAGCCAGCGCTCGCTATGGCCTGCCAAGTCAGGCCCCGCTGGTAGCTCCCAAAGGAGCTTCTGCTCCCACTCATGGCCCGTGGGAAAGGATCCCCAAGGTGACCAGCAGCAAAGGACACCATGAACAAGCACAAGGAAAGAAAAATAAAACAGCTTTTCAGTTTTTCCTGATTTCCTCTCAGGTCCAGGATAGAAACATATTTGCAAACTGAGGTGCTAACTGGGGAGCACCTACTTGTGACTGGGCAGAGCTCTGAACCCCAGCACGCTGCTTCTGGATGAGGAACATCTCCCCTTAGCACAGGGAGCTTGCTGGAGCAGATGGCCGGCTGAGGTGCATCTGCTGCTCCAAGCCGTAGGTCGCTCTGGTGGTGCGCCCGTGGGCAGACAGGGTATGTTTTAGAGGAGAGCACACGCGGCAGGTCCCCCTTCCAGCTGGCCTGGGCCATCACACAAAGAACAATAGATAGTCCTGTGCTAATGCTCCTCTAGAAATCCAGGCTCCTGGCATCATAAAAATGATTTGCAGCTGTAAATAGTTCCCTTCAGTGTACGTCAATGCTGCCTCGGCAGAGCAGCTAAGACTCATCCCTAAGGTCCAGAATGAAACCTGCCTGGAAATCTTTTGGATCCCTATAGCGCCATGAACCAAAGATATAAGGAGGGAATCAAAACTACATGCTCTGCACAAAAGGAGAGTTATTTCTTATGAACCTTAAATGCTCTGTACTGTTTGCAAGAAAGTATATACCATCAGAAGTTCCAGTAAGATCTGGTTTCAAAAAGCTGTTGGGATTAAGTCTTTCTAAGCTGTATACATGGAAAAAAAAGTGATGAACTAGAATTGTTTTGTACACCTGGCAATCAAGGAATTAAATATTTTAAATTTTGATCCTACAAGAATAATGGAGGCTGCAGTGAATTTGCCATCTGTAATGACACCGAGCTGACAGAAAGGACCTGCACCTGCAAAGACAATTACATTGGGGATGGATTTAAGTGCCGAGGCAATATCTTCCAGGTAAAGTGCTGCACGTGTTTGCTGTCCCTGTAACTTCAGATAGGTATTTAATACAACGGTTGTCTTTTGAAACATGCCAATTATTCTCTTGGACAAATTGGTAAATCTACCCTGAATTTGAAATAATCCCAGTCCAAGAGACCAGGAATAGGAACAGGATGCTGCAAGATAACCTTACCTGCCTTAAAAAAAAAAAAAAACAACAAACCACCACACCCCAACAACAACCAGCCAACTAAAACCACTGATGGACGATCATTATGACTGCAGTACTAGGGAGTTAATACTGGTATTTTTAGGTTTCAGAGAAGCCTGTTCTTTGATAGAGCAAGGTAAGAACAGAACAGGAGCAATGCAGATAGGCAGCATTTATTCCAAACCAGAAGCTCCCTTTCTTGTCCGAGTGCTGCATTTGTTTGTACTCCACAGATGTTGCCTCACTGTAACAAAGTCTTGTTCTTGATTGCAGGAACTTCTCAGGGACTCCAACACATCTAGGTTTTATTTCCACTTAGAGGTAAGAAAAGGCTGAGTGGGGTTTTTTCAGGGTTTTTTTCCCCTCCTTTTTTTTTTTTTTTTGCCTCAAGGATGTAGAGGGGTGGGGACCAGGCAAGAATCCGGCACATACCAACATCCTTCAACTTAATTGGGACTGGATTTGGATCACCAGTCACTAATATCAGAGATGCTCTGATTTAGAGGTTTTAATGACAGTTAATATTTTAGAGAATTAGCGATCAAGACCAAGATCCCAGGGAAATATAGGGCCTCCAGACCAAGGCATAAAACTGAAGCTTTCACCCATTCACAGTCCGAGATCTTCCAGCACATCTCTCATGAAGTCTGATGTGAGGAAATACCCCTCTTCTACTACCCCTGCTGCATTTCCGAACTGCGATGCCGTTTCCAGTTGCCCCTCTGAAAGACCTCAGGATGCTGCTGTGTGCTGCTAGGCAGCCCGTGAGCACCACCAGCTCTCACTGCTTTTTGGAGACTGGCAGTAGTAATTCTCCATTTACCCCGAGCCTCAGGGCAGCACAAACCTGTACACTGGCCTGCTAGTCCAAAGACTCTCATTCTAACTTTGATTGTGCTACCGTGGTAGACAGGTGGCTTCCTCTCACTTTAGCAGAGCTCTCTTCTTATTTTAGTTTGTCAGTGGTCATTGCAGAGTGCCTGCAATACCCCAGGTCCATTTGTCTACTCCTAGGTACAAGCAGCCATGTATCAGCTAAATGCACGTACAAACACATGCATATATCCACTCTTGACTGTCTCAGGATGAAAGGGTTTATTCATCTTCCCTTGCCCAGGGGGGGAATAGCCCTCTCCATCCTGCCTACGCTTAGCGTTTGTTGCAAGCCTTCCCTCTTCTTCTCCTGTTTGTTATTGCAGAGGGAATGGAGACTTGGCTATAAGCCAAAAGAGCAGAGAGAAAAATCTTCCATTTTATACTCGTGGTCAGAGGTGACAGACAGGGCTGGGAAGGAAAGTCCACACCGTACAAGAGAGTTTCTCTCAGCCTTGCATTGCAGGGAAGGGAACCCAACGCACAGCAGCAACGGGGCTACGGGCACCACCTCCCACTCAGAAGGGCTATCCCCATCACCGTGTGACGTTACGCGCATCAACGACTCATTACTGCTTTGTCCTCTTACATTTGGCAGGCCTTGTCTATCAGAGATATTGCAGGCCCTGGCCCTTTCACTCTATTTGTACCTCGCACAGACGTACTAAACAACGACCCACGCGTAAGTAAGAAGGCCAGAAGTATTTGGTCAGCTGGCCGTGAGTTTTTGGATTCAGATGCCTTGCTCGACTGCTTCCCAACTCCTCCACTTTCTGCTGCAGGTCAAGGACTGGACTGCCAAAGGAGTGATGGCTCAGGTCCTCCGGTACCACATGGTGGGTTGTGCCAGCCTGTTGTACAACGACCTGACAACTGTCACCAACGTCACCTCTCTCCATGGGGACCCAATACACATCAGCTACTCTCAGGTAACAGAGCAGGGGACAGAATAATAAAACAGTCTGCTCTCATTCAGCTTTCTTTTAAGACCTGAATGGTTCCCTTTCCTCCTCTGATGCACAAAAATAAATAAATAGCATTAAAAGAAGATTGCCCATTCAGATGAAGTGTTCAGCACTGATCTGCTATGCAAAGAGTGGAGTTGTACAACCCTTGCTTTGACCCAAGTTATTTTATCCTCAGACTCTGGCTTTATGAGCATGAGGAGAGTTTGAAAAAGCAAAGGGCAATTTATTAAAACTGAAGCTACCGTTTACTACAAAGAAAGGGTGACCTGGGCTCACCATATCAAAGAAGTTTGCATCAGGCTCACCTTCCCACAAGGTTCCATAGAAAACGTGTTTTTGTTGCCTTTCCAGAACTCGCTAGTTTTGAACAACAAAGCTGAAATTATATTCAGTGATGCTGTTGGCACAAATGGCGTGATCCATGTCATCAACCAAGTTCTGGTCCCATCACATATGCAGGATTTCCCCCTTAAGAAGGTATGTGCAGCTCATTGCCGTTCTCAACACAGGGGCTTTCCCACAGTTCCCGTTAGATATATAAATCACATAAGTCACAAAAAACCCAGTGATACTAAAAAGACCTTATACAAACATCATTTGACACTGCTGAATAAGTTACATGTTGTATTTAAAATTCATTCAGGAATTACAGTTATACTAAGAACAGTGTAAGAGGACTTCTGCACAGGGCTTTTACAGTGGCATTGATTTCATAACAAAAAGCAACTTTCAGGGAAAAGCAAGCTAATATCTGCTTTTTAAATACCCATATAATGTATTTATTAGATAAATTACTGAATTTCCTTTCTTTGTAGGAAAGCCTTAAAATGGTTGCAGCCAAACATGGATACATCCTGTTCAGCAGTTTGCTAGAGGTAAAGACACAAGAGACAGCAGCCATTGGGAAAAGGTTTGAAACACTTTTTTTAAAGACAAAAGCACAGACATGGCACACGGCATTACTGGCAGGATGGTGTTCAGTAGAGCCAGAGGGCTCACAACACAGTACACGACAACCCTGGTCACCACGTGGTCCCTCTCCCACAGAGGCGGGGGGATATCAAGCAGACCCACAGCCACCTTTCCCCTCCCCACTCAGCTCTGTCCTACTGTATGCCAAATTACATGGCCAAGGTTTGACCCAAGTATGACTTTTTGAGCCCAAAGTTGGGCCATCAGCCTGGTTTTCAGTGGGCAGCCCTGGGTGATGAAGCATTTCTGAGCATTCAGTCATGTAACTCAACTTGGGCAGCTCAACTCAGGGTGTGTGCAAGCTGGTGACCAGGTAGCCCACAGGCCACTGCATCCCAGTTACACTAGACATTCACTCCATAGGGTCAACGTCATTTTAGATGGAGCATTAATCCTCCGCCCCAATATTTGGTATTTTGCAGAAAAACAACCTACTTGGGCTGATCAACGATCCCATTCACAAACCCGTCACGCTCTTCTGGCCCACAGACACAGCTATCCGTGCACTGCCACAGGAGCAGCAGGACTTCCTCTTCAAGAAGTCCAATGCTGATAAACTGGTGCAGTACCTCAAATTCCATGTTGTCCGTGATGCTGAGGTAAGCCCTTGCTTTTCAGGAGCATTGCCACGGCCGAGACATGCAAGTCCAGACACGTGCATTTCTCCTGTTTCCTTCCCAGGTGTTGGCCTACCAGCTCCCCCGCTCCACCTCACTGAAGACCCTGCAGGGCTCCAACCTCAGTGTTAGCTGTGGGGATAACGGGGAGATTGTAAGTGTTCATTCTGCCGGCACACTTACCCCTCGCCCCTGCTGCAGGATCCACTCATGCAGACCCCACTGTGCCTGTGCATAGCCCCTAGAAAGAGCCAGTCGCACCAAAACTCAATTGGTCTTTGCCAGTCCATGCCCACAGCCACAAAACCAGGGCAGCCACCCCAACAGATTCAGCAAACTAGATGGTTTGCAAGACTCTGGAGCTGTCATTCTCTCTGTTGTAAGATGTCATTTGTTCAAAACAGGTCTCAGTTACCTCAAAACTGAAATACGAGCACATTTTAACTTCTCCTACAATGAAATACACAATGGAAAACTATTTAGGTGAACCTGGCTTTGGCAGAAACCTCATGAATGCAGCATCTGCATGCAAACTCTGGTTTGTAAGCACTTACAAGCTAAGATTGCAGGCATGCATGCACACCTGTTAAGCCAGAACAGCAGCACATTTTTCTTTGCAAATGTATCAGATCATCCCTGGCAGGCATCTGCCTCTGAAAACACGACTACACCTAAATGTGCATAAGGTAAGCCTACGGACATAGTGCTGGCATACTCTGTCCACTTCAGGAAAGGCAAAAGATCTTCCCATCTGTGATGTTATAGCATTCAGCTATAGGTCCCCAGACTGGTTCAGAGCAGAGGGAGGATTATCCCTAACATCCATGCAGGGCCTGGATTCAGCTTGGCCCCAAGGAAGACTGACCGATGACTTGTCACACCCCCCCTCCCCATCCCATCTCTCAGGGCGCCCTTTTCCTGAACGACAGACAGTGCAAGATAGTGCAGCGGCAGCTGGAGTTTGACGGGGGCATCGCCTACGGCATCGACTGCCTGCTGACGGACCCCAGCCTGGGGGGACGCTGCGACAGCTTCTTCACCGTGGATTTCATGGTCAGTCCCCTCTTTTGGTCCCCCACCCTGGCAAAGACACAGCCCAAGGGCCAAACCCTGTCCTCACAGAGACCGGGGCAACACTCGCAGCAGCTTCGGTGCCCACCACTTCAGGCTGGCTTCATCTGCCACGCTGGTTAGCGCTAAGGTTAAGAAGCACAGCACAACGCCTCAAAGGTACACACCAGAAGTCCTGCATCCACACTAAGCAACACACAGGACAAGTAGTTTCAGTTAAGACCAGCTTAGCGAGCCCTGCCCTGTTTTCAATAAGAACAGTACCTTACAAATGCAAGCATAAATTTGAGCACGGACGGACCTTCCTATCATGCTTTTAAATTAATACAAATTCACACTATGAAGTTGGTCATACAGATTGCATTTACAAAGTTCCCAATTACAAAGGAACAGCGTTGCCGTCCCAGCTGCACAGGGTAGTAAGGACGCAAGATAGAGAACTGCCTAGTCTGATAGCCAGGCGCTCGGTCTCTCACATTTCTTGCTTTCACAGAAATATCCTTTAACACACCTGAACAGGCACTGTTAGCGTGGAAGAAGTTTCCTCCATGAACTTTGATGGGTCCCACAAACAGGAAGGTTTGAAACCCATTTTGAAATGGTTTCAAGACCAAATTTACTTCAGTTTAATTCAAACGTATGAAAAAATTACCTAGAAGTAAAATAATAATAATAATAATAATGTAGTCAGTCTTAAAAAAGTTTATTGGAATTTATACTTCAGTTATAAAACCAACACTTGTGTGTATCCCATCTGCTCAAGTTACCTTTTTTTTTTCCCATGATTTTGTTAAATGAAATAGATATCATTTCCTCAACTCTGGTCAGTGCTTCCTAAGAAGTAACCATTTACTTCTACTCCAGATTAGACATGCAGATCTGATGCAGCCCATGTCAATATTTGCTTGAAGAATATCCACCATCTTTTCCCTGCTTGTTTAAATCCAGTGCAAAGTTTCTTCCTCCAGAACTTATACTCTGGTATCAAAACTATTTTCTTGCATTTCATGGCACTAAATTAATGCAACTATTTTGTTGCCATTCTCCTCTCTTTCTCCAGAGTTCTTATAATCTGTTTCAAGCATAATAAGCCTACGCTCGTCTCTGCTCATATTTGCTGCTCTCATGAAACAGACTTTTTGTCCATTTCAAATAGCCTTTTGTTGCCATTATTTTAATATACTTTTTTTTCCTTTTCCATTTTGTACAACAGGGGCACTGTGTTAGCTGTTCCAGTAATTCTAAATGCCCTCCAGGGACAAAACCAAAGGTAACACATTAAAATCTTGCATTTAAGCAGTCTAACCTGCTCTGCTCTGTACTTCACACAAGCAAACTAGAATAAGTTGCTTTGGAAAAAATGAAGAGAACCCCCAACAGTGAAACCACACTGTTAAGCGATGCCATAAAACCTCTGGGACAAAGCTGTCCCTGGGCAAACACCCAGACACCGGTGGCGGGGGATGCTTGTCGTCTCATGCAGCATCCACTGTAGCGAGTGCTTCGGTTGACTTTGGAGCAGCCCCTCCACCCTCATTAATGGTGCTTAGCAAGTCAGGAATCAAAGGGAAGGTGGGGGCCTCACACATCACATTTTGATTCAATGTACATGAGAAACTGTGATTTAAAGAGGAAAAAACCCAAACCTCCGCATAGCGCTCATCTTCCTGTGTTTTCCCCCCCGCTCTGCGCTGGCACGTGCGATGCCCAGGAAGGGATCCAGTGGTGCACGTACACGTCCTATGGGCTGCGGAGGGACGGCTGCCGCAGGAACTGCTCCATGGTCATCCACACGGCCAAGTGCTGCAAGGGCTACTTCGGGCCAGACTGCCAAGGTAGGACCCCCCCGCCGCCAGCCCGAGGCCTCCCCGAGCACAGCTGCGTAGCGCCCAGCGGGCTGAACTCTGCGAGCTGGGGTAGGGGGCATGAGGAGAGGCCAGCCGCAAGATGGGGGAACTCTGTTGAAGAAGCCGAAGTAAACAGAAAGTGTTCTTGCTTTTCCACTCCACGTAATCTCTTTTTCACATTTACAGCGAGTTTTAAACTCCATGCTAGTAGCGAACTAGGTGAATGCTATAGAGAGTAAAGGCTGCTCTGCTGTAACCAAACCTAGCGGGTCTTAATCAGTCACCAGCTGGAAGGCCTTTCAACACCAAAACAGACATCAGGTTCGTGGCAGTGACACCAGGACACACCAGAGACGCGGTGTACGATTCCTCAGCCACTTGCAAGCACGCACACCACTGGTGTAAGCTCAGAAACTGTAGCTTTAACCAGGTGAGAGACAGTTTGGGAAGCTGTATCTCCAGCTGCTTGTTAGCAGCCACTAACAGCGCGCGCCTTCACCTGCCAGCCCCGCGGGGGAACAGCACTGGGGCTCACCAGGGCACGTAGGGTCAGGATCCGGGTTAGGATCTCTGCTGGCAAACAGGTCCAGGGACACGTAGACCTGCCGGCTCACTCTGTCCAGATTTCACAGACAGGCACATGAGGGTCCCGAGCAATTTTGGCCAGCCCAGCCTGAGCTGCCCTTTGGGCTCACGGGCACATGGAGGTGCACAAGCAAGGCTGGATTTGGGCAGGAGCAGGGGCAGTGCCATTCATCGATGGATCTGAATGAGCAAGCACCCAGGTAACAGCACCCAGACCCAGGGCCGGAAGAGTCCACAACACCTTTCTGACAAGAGTTGCAAAAGTATGCCAGGGAATTCAGAGCAGGAGGCTTGCAGTCACAAGTGTCACAGCTGCTTTTACACGCCCCAACAGAGATGCATTTACAGGACTTTCCCTGTTCAAGGGTTTTTACAGAACAATAAACAACAAACAGTGACAATGAATAAACATGCACTTGAGCTAAACAGCCACTTTTTTTTTTTTTTAAACCTTTCAGCTTGCCCAGGGGGCCCAAAGACCCCATGCAATAACCATGGCTCCTGCGACGATGGGTACACCGGGACAGGAGAGTGCCGCTGCGACAGTGGCTTCAACGGGACTTCATGCGAGCTGTGTTTGCCAGGCAGATACGGCTCCAACTGCAGGCGTATGTTTAAGTTACCTTGCCATACTGTTACACACACCAAGCCTAAACTATTTCGTCAGCGATGAGTTTTTAAGTAAACCAAGAAATGCTTTCCACTTTCAACACCAACGTTTTTCCCAAGTGCCTCCTCAGACGAAGGGATGGCACAAGGTCTCAGAAGGAAGGAGGAGAAGGTGGGGGGACAGAGCCTTCCCTAGGTTTCTCTGCAGGGCTCCTCCCATTCCTGTAGGGTACATAAGTAACAGGGAACAGAGACAGAACCTCCACCAGCAGGTATTTTCAACTACAGCACAGCCTTCTCCCCCATCCCCATAAAAGGCAAGACAGCATTTTAGCAATGTTGTTCCTCAAGGACTGCAGGAGGCCAAGGCCATGCACTGCTTTTGCAGAAGAGAAGAAAAAGGACAGAGATGAAGGCAGTTTGTGAAGAGGGAAGCAGGCAAGAAACTGCTCATATAATCCACTTCACTGTGGTTTTAAGTGTAAACTAGATGGAATCAAGATCGATATCACCTTTTAAACTTAAATGCTTTCCCAACATAAAGCCTTCAGATGGGAAGCTACAATATTAATGCTTCCATCCTAACCATGTACACCTGTAGCGCTCATGAGGCACACATGACGAGGAGTTATAGGCTAAATACCCTTGCAGTGTAGGCAAGGCACCAGGCTCGGACACCAACACTCAGGATTACGCTTACCTACAGTTTATCCATTTTATAGCACACCATAGCATAAACTGCATGAGCTGTTAGTCTGAAACCCAGATTGTGGTATCTAACAGAAAAGTTTTATAGCCCCTTCTTTTTAATACATATTTATATCAGCCAAAATTAGATAAACAGGCTAAAAGAAATAAAGCTAGAGGATGAAACTCCTTTTCAGCAGGACCAGGTTTTCAGAAAATCAGTTCCCCCAATCCCACATCATTTTCCTCTTTAAACAACAATATTTCAGGAAGAGGGATAAGGCAAAAAAGGATGCTACTTCATTACCTTATAAAACAGAAGGCCATCAGTAATTCCTTAAGAAGGACTCAGCATGTAAGTTATTGCACAGCCCAAAGAGTGGGGGAAAAAACATCACCTATACATTAAATCAGCCGCTCATGCTTCGGTTTGCAGGGCCCAAGGGGTAACACCCCACATATAAAAGAAACGAAAGGAATCCAGAAGCTTTTTGTCATAAAAATATCTAAAACCTAAAAAACACATTACAGGTAACTTACCCACATTTTACAGCAAAGCTCACTAACCTCATATTTGGCTTCCTTACTCAGACAGCCCTTCTCCCAGGCAGCAACCAAACACTCTTTCTCTGTACATCTTACTTCTCTCTGGCTAAAAGGCTTCCCTACAGTTAGCAGCTGCTGCAGATTAGGACAGGATCAGGCTGGGTCTTCAGCTCAGCCATTAACTCCTTCCCAACACAGTCCTTAGTGAAATTTGCTACTCTACCACAATGCAGATCAATACCCATTTTCATTTCCAGAGGCACACTGAACTAATGCCAGTTACAAAATCATATGACCACAGGATAATTCAGGTTGGAAGGGGCCTCAGGAGGTCTCTAGTCTAACCCCCTGCTCAAAGCAGGGTCAGCCCTGAGCCCCAGCCAGGTTGTTCAGGATTTACCCTGTTGGGGCTTGCAGACCTCCAAGGATGGAGACTGCCCAACCGCTCTGGGAAGTCTGGTCCACTGCTCGACTGGCCTCACGGTGAAAAGACATGAGGTTAGATTTATCTGAATAATTGCTAAATAGTACTGTATCTAAGCTGACAGTATAGGTGATGTTTCTGTAGGGAAAGATTTTCCCCTTTCCCAATGGCAACTCTGTAAATGATCCCTCTGCATTCCTTTTGCAGCCTGCGAATGCACGACCAACGGACAGTGTGATGAAGGCTATTCAGGAACGGGACGATGTTTCTGTGAAATAGGATGGACTGGCCGGCTGTGTGAAACCAAGCTAGGTCTCTGCCTCCTCTCACCGGACTCCGTCACATGGAGCCATGGGTTGAAAGCACTTGCAATTCAACAGAGGGTTTGCATAGAGGAGAGAAAGGGTTAATAACGTCAGAAGCCCTCCAAGGGGACTAAGGGACCCTGCTCTGGACTGAGAACAAGTCCCTTCGCCCCCCTGTCACCTCCTTTGTGAAATGGGAATATGAGTGCCTGCCTTCCCTGTGGAGGGGCTTTGGGCTACGTGAGGGAAGGTACCACCCGAGACCTAAGCAGTCAAAAAAATATTCTTAGGGGTTTTCCAGTTAGCAAGACTGGCATGAGGGCTTTTCTTGCTGCATGAAACAAAGGCACTGCAATATAAATAGCACCTTCATCCCAGCTGTCCTGCCTTCCCCACAGCTCTGCAGCCAGTGTGTTCCCCGAGCTGCTCCGCCAACGCCGTCTGCATGGAGAACAACACGTGTCAGTGCAAGCCGTTTTACGACGGGGATGGGCTCACATGCACAGGTGAGCTCCCCCTCCCCTTCGCAGCCTGCTACGAGCAAGCAGGCGGTACCCTCTTGCACATGCACTTGCATGCAGTTACCCTCTGAAATGCCGGCTATCAAACCTAACGGCTTCCACAGTGCAGCAGGTGAAACAAATTTAGGATACAGGCAGATCATTTTTTTTCTGAAGCAAGTAGCTGGCTTCACCAGGTTGTACCGAGCAGGAGTATGAGCAAGAAGTGCGCTTCAGTCAGGTTTTGGAGACGGCAGGGTTTTCAGCAGGGTTTCACTTAGAGGGTTTTCTTTGATGACCTTAGGCAAGGCAGTTCCCCAGTAACATCACTGCAGAAAGAGTCTTCCTTTCTGAGCCAGGTGTCTCGCGTCCTCCGAAGTCACCCTGGCCAGAGCGGAGTCCCTAAAAAAGCAGCTCTCTTGGGCCACCAAAAGGCGAGGCAGAATCTCTGGGGAGTGGTGCCATGTCTCTTAAATCGAGGACATCCTGACAAGGGCTTCAGAGCCCTTAAGGATAGCCTTCGCACAAGCGCAGGAATTTTTAGTGCAGTACTTTTAGTGTGCCTTAAAAATCTGGAGGTGGTTTGTCTTTGTGAAGAATATCCTCTTTAAAAGCAGACTTCACTCACCTGTTTTCTTTTCCCCCACGCAGCTGCAGACCTTTGCAAACAAAGCAACGGTGGGTGCCACAAGGCAGCCGAATGCACACAACTCGGGGTGAAAGTCTTCTGTAGCTGCCAGAAAGGATACAAAGGCGATGGCTTTACGTGCCTTCCAATAAATCCTTGCGCCGATGGGTTCAACGGAGGCTGCCATGAGCATGCTGTTTGCACTGTCATAGGACCTGTAAGTGGAACGGTTTCAGTCACCACCAGGGAAGTCCGAGGCATTTCATCCTGGGGCCAGCAGAAGTCTTTTCTCTGGCTGGATCACACTCTGTACCTCTCACAGTCCCTGTTTTCCAAAACAACCTTTACATAGCTCCAGCCTACTTGCCACACCAGTTTGGTATCCTTTCAGCTGAGGGCTGAGAAACAGTTTGACATCTTTGCTCTAGGGAAAGGGGTCCTACAGCAGATGGGATATTTTGCATGTGTAGTTTTTCCGTCCCCTTCTTAGCTCTCCCTAACTGGATATCCCTATTTGCAATAGGAGTTTGTTGGATTGAAACTGAATATATTTTGATAGCTAAACGTAGGGACAGCTAGGAGAATAGCGTCACTTGTTGGTTGGCCAGACTCAGCTTAAAAAGCTCTGCAGCCACAAGACACAGATTCCTTGGCCCGCATGGTCAATGTTATTGAGGAAAACTTGTGCTGGTGACTTGATCCAGCATTTGTCCTGGTGCTTTTGGGATCACCTGTCCGTTCCGTTTTGGTGGCTTGCCTGACGTGTCTTCCAGGAGCTATCTAGAAAAGCCTTGCCGCTAATCCGTTCCAGGTGCCAACCATCACAATCCCTGGATGTCACCAACTCCTGCTTGGTTTATAGTTCTCCATTTATTACTATCAGTGCACTGCTAAATTCCTTTCATGCTCCCATGCCCAGTCATTTAAATACCATTTTGATTGGTTTGCCATCTATTTTTCTTAATTACGTGTCATATAATTCTCCAATGCATGTTATTAGCTTTGTGGATGGAATCATGCTTTGGTATTAATTCAGCAAAGCACCCAAGCGCATGTGTAAATGTTTTGCTTAGAAGAATAAATGTCAGAGTCAGAGTTTATGGTCTGTTGAATCACAGTTGTCAGTAGCAACTTTCCTGTTTGTCCATTCTTGGCTATATCAAGTGAAATTTTTCCAACAGTTCAGAATGTTGTTTGAAATACCACTTTTATGTCAGCTAAGTATTTGGCTTGGCCTTTTTTACTCTCTCTCTGACCAGGACAAACGCAAGTGCAAATGTAAAAATAACTACATTGGTGATGGGCTGAACTGCTCGGTGATGCAGCTTCCTCTCGACCGCTGCTTGCAAGACAACGGGCAGTGCCACCCTGACGCTGACTGTGCCGATCTCCACTTCCAAGGTGAGGATGGCACACCGTGCACACCACGGGACAAGGACATCCTCATCCCTGTGCCACTGCAGTGAAGCCAGCGGCCAGGTTCCTTGTGTCTGTAAGCTCACCCAGTCCTCTACCTATATCCCCTTGAAACACTGAGATTTAAGCATGATTCAAGTTAGAACGTGTGCTTAAATACTTTGCAATACCGGATTTATGAAGCAACAGATGAGGGCACTCCAGGTCGGAATATTACCTGTAAGGGATCAATCTGTCCTAACTATATTTCACAAAATTCACAGGTATTTGTATGGCACAGTTGACTCTGCATCTAGACATGGAAACCTCCTCAGGAAGAGCTGGTTCTTCTCTCTCTTTGCAGATACCACGGTTGGGGTTTTCCATTTACGGTCCCCACAAGGGCAGTACAAAATGACTTATGAGAAGGCAAAGGAGGCCTGTGCCAATGAGTCGGCCACCATCGCTACGTATAACCAGCTGCTGTATGCGCAGAAGGTGAGGTAGCCTCCCTGTGGGAGGAGATCCCCGGAGAGGACCTAGCCACAGCGTAAATGGGGAGGAGAGAGCAAGGGGGCTGCTCTGTGCTAATAAGCTTCATTTTCCCTCCTTTCCTTCCCCCGTGCCCCAGGGAGCAGTTTTCAGACTGTTTATTGGTTTCACGCCTGCTCATACAGCACTGAAACCAGTTGCCAAGTTCGTGTTTCCAGTGATCCTGGGGTGAGATGGTAAAATCACTTATAAAGTGTTTTCATGGGGGTTTTAATTATTAACACTTCTTAAAGCAATGTACACCTCAGAATTATGCTTAGATTAATTTTTTTTTTCATGTAAGTCTCCAGGAATCTTTTCCCCAAAGGCTGTTAACTTAGCAGAGCCATTTCCATATTCTTTTCCTTGAGTGTGTTATAGACAACGCACGGCTGACATCAGTGGGATGAGCATCACATCTTGGGTTTGTAAAACTTGTTTTAGAAGAGTGGGTCAGACTGACTGTGCCTTTCTGGCTCTTTCCCATCTGCAGAAGGAAGGAAGATGCTCACTGTTTAGAGACACCTTTAGCAAAATGTGAGGCTGGACCACGGCCAGCATATAAACCTCCTTCTGCCGCCCGAGGAGATTCAGATTGCAGCCGGAGCTGCATGTCCCCTGCGCCCCGTAGCCTAAATATTTCCCTCGAAGCAGCAAAGTCGGCAGTGGGGCTGGCTCCAGTGCTCCCGGGGATTTATTTTCTGTGTCGAGCTCATTTGTCAGCCCTTCCCACGCTGACAAAAGGTGGGCTGGCACACGAGGGGATCGCATGTCCCCCTTCGGCTTTCACACCCACCTCTGAGCCTGCCGGGCTTTCTGCTCAGGGAGGCTTTTCCCAGGAAAGGCTCCCTTGGCCCGTACGGGGAGCCACTGACTTTCGGCAGGGCCCCCTCTCTGCACCCCCTCGGCCCCGAGCTCAGCACAGGGCAGGCTGCAGGACGGACAGACAGAGCCCGCTCAGCCCCTCAGAAAGAGGGCTGGCGGGTTGGGTGCTGCCTGAGGGCCCCGGGGGGATCGTCCCTTTCCTCTGCAGTGCCCCAGCCCCACCACCCAGCTCTTCCCCCAATGTTTTTTTTCCTTCTGGCCGTGCCGGCTGCAGGCGAGGTACCACCTGTGCGCTGCCGGCTGGCTAGATGGTGAAAGAGTGGGCTACCCGACTGCCTTCTCCTCCCCAAACTGCGGCTCCGGGTACGTCGGCATCGTGGACTACGGGAGAAGAGTCAACCTGAGTGAAACCTGGGACGTCTTCTGCTACAGGGAGAAAGGTAAGAGGGTCCTTTGCTGCATCCCTCTGCGCAAGGGGGAGCAGCAGCCTGGATTTCAGTTCCTTTGGTCGGCCGCAGGCTGCTAGATAACACTGCAAGAGACTCTGCCTCTTTTTAACTTAAAAAAACCCAGAACCTGTTGCCTGCAAGTTGTTTTTCAGGCACAGGACAGCCTAAAGCCTTCTAGCAAAGGGTGTTTGCCCAGGTGGCTCTCTGTGTTTGTACCTTCCAGAGGTGAACTGCACCTGCAAGCCAGGCTACGTGGGGGATGGCTTCTCCTGCAGCGGGAACTTGCTGCAAGTGCTGACGTCCTTCCCAACGCTGACAAACTTCTTGTCGGTACGGCCCACAGCCGGCGCGCTGCTCGGTCGGGTGAGCGGAGCCAAGCAGGCTCTGCCGCCGGGTTGTATCTCCGTGTTTGCTTTACTAGCAGGTAGCAACCCCACACCAGCAAAGCAAGGTGGAGCGGTCTAAATCTGCACCATCGAAACCAGAACTTAGTGGCTATTTTTTTAATTACTTGCTCCAAAGAGGTTTTGGGTTTTTTAAAACTCATTTGGAAATTAAATGCTACTGCAGCTTTAGCTTAAAGAGGATTCTGTGCACAACTGCTCCTGGCTTTCTAAGCATCGCAAGCAGTGCGGTGCTTTTTTGTAATTTTATTGAATTGCTGCTGGGGAAAAAGGCAAAGCATTAAAAGGGTCCTTTTCTTGCCACTACTCGGAAAGGCTTTATATGTGTAAGGAGCCTCACAGACAACAAGGGCCCAGCTCCTGCAAGCCAGTTTAAGATGTGCTCGCCAAATCAGCAGCTAAAACTGGGTTTTGAATACAAACTTCTTCCGTAATATCACTCCAGAGTTGCTTCGGGGCTATTAATAGAAGGCTTCTTTGTTGTTATTTATACAGTCTCATCTTTTCAGCTCCCCGCGCAGGAGCACACAATTCCTCTTTAGTAAAGCTGGATTTTGTTTCTGCCTAGGACATCATGGCTTACTCCAACAGCTCTAGGAAGGGGCGAGAGTTCCTGCGGTACCTCACGGACCTGTCAGTGCACGCCACTCTCTTTGCTCCAAATGATAGCGGGTTAAGGGAAAACGAGGTCAGGTTTTTTTTTCTTTTTTCCTTCCTCGTTTTAATAACACTTTTTAAACAGCCATTATGGGTTTCTGTATCCCAGTGAAATTTAAGTTTAAAAAAAATAATGATCTTAGTATGACATGGCTTCTGTGTAACCCCACGTAGTTCAAACTGTGCTTCTGAAAGAGGTAAGTTCATAATTTCCATTTCTTTTCCATAGTTAGGAGTGTAAGGTTATCGAGTGTTCGAATCGCTACAGAGACTTTTCCGTCAGGGACTTTAGTTACCCAGTTATAAAGGAGTCTGCCTGAGATGAAGCCTTCTCTGGCTTATTAACATCAAGCACAGTTATTTGAAGAAAGCAGTTCACAGCTTTGGTATTTCCCACAAATACGTTAAAGGCATCTGTTCCTAGCTTCATTTCTGTGCTTATCCCTTTTTTCCTTCTTTCCTTCCTTCCTTCAAACATTGTCTCAAACAATTCACATGGGTTTATGCCCTGGCTCGCATCTTCAAGCTGTTTGGAATATCTCTGAGGCTCAGCACTTCAGGTCATGATACAAAAGAGTAAAATCCTTTGTCCTGCCAGACTCAAGGTCCTGCCTGCTGCAGGCAGCCGTCAGAGGCCGGCAGGGACAGAAGATCCCACTGTTCGCATCCAGCTTTCCCGGTAGCCTCCACCCCATATTGCACTTGCTGCAGCATTAATAGCAAAGAGGGAAAAAGGTCACAGCCCTTAGCCTACTGGTAAATCCGGAGGATTAATGAGATCAGTTAACGTTCCTTGTATTTTGCTCTCATACGCAGACGCTTTCCGGGCGAGACATCGAGTATCATTTATCTAATGCCAGCATCATGTTTTATGAGGACTTGACCAACGGAACCACTCTTCTAACTCGTCTAGGGGAAAAACTCCTCATTACAAACACCAGGGGCCAGGAACACCAAGCCCCCACTGCTGAACAGGTACCTTTTTAATAAATCTCCCATCTTCGTGCTTTTTCCCCCCTTACTCTATACCCTGTAATCGGGCGACACGCTGCTCCGGAGAGGAATTCGGTAAGGTTATAGGGGGCAGCAATGAGGGGCTGACTTCAGAAGGCTCTTTCCTGCCCTGAGACTGCAGGATAGCAGCTGGCAAACTGCAAATGGCCAAGCTCTGACCCGCAGAACTCGAAGGAAGCCGTTCAGGTGGCCTGCAGGAATGGCAGGATGGGGATACGGGCTTGATTCAACCCTCCTCTCAGCCTGGCAGGATTACGGGAGATTGGCAGTGCGATAGGAGGAGAGATGAGAGCAGCAGCTTATCATTAAAGAAAGGTGTTGGCATTTGTAAAGTTCCTTGGTAACTTTCTGGGAGAGGCAGGAGATGCCAGCACAGCCTTGCTCAGAGCAAGAGCAGACAAAACAGTGGTTTGCATTTTTTATTACTATTTCAGTCATTTTTAAATGCAAAAATTGATATCCTTTTTGCAAATGGAAAGTATCCTTTGACATTTTAGGGGAACACATCCTTAGAAAACACACCCAACTTCTCATTTTTTATTAAGAAAATACTCACTGCCCATGCATTTCAAATGACCTCTGTGACAGCAACCCCTTGAGACCGAGGTTGGGACTCTGCTGTGCGTGATGCAGTGTAGCTGAATATGAAAATAAGAAACCCTGCATCTGTGGGCTTGCAGTTAAAATGCAAGCCCACAGATTGCAGTTAAATGCAGTTAAAATGCAAGCCCACATTGCATAAAATGCAATGCTCTAGAGAATGGCCCTGGACCCAAGGGAGGCTGAGTGCCCAACATGCCAGCTGGGGGGGATTTCACAGACACCAACAAGAAGGAAATAGGTGCTGCAGGATGAGGTGCACAAATGACTCATCTGTTGCCTTTGCTCCCTTCCTCCTTGCCCTTCCAGGAGAAACTCCTGTGTCATGAGAGTTATCATTTACGTTTTTAAAACCACCCTATACTGCAAACCCAGTAATCGCATTAATAAAGTATACCCTCGTGAGAGATGGGGTGCACCAGCACGAGGTTTACCTGTATCGCTCGTTAGCACGCCAGGAGCTCTTTTGGATCGCTTTGATCTGATATTTGAGTTTAGAAGAGATTCTCCTTTAAAAAATCCTCGTTTCTTCAAAAGCTGCCAAAGGGAGGCTCTGAGCCCATTACCACAAACCTTGCTCCTGCCCTTCAAAGCTGGTTGGAAATTTGTAGCTTTTCTTCCTCCCTGGAGGACCTGAGCAAGCCCCTGGTTCCCCCAGCTGCAGTAAAGCTCGGCAGGGTGCCAGGGTGGGAAGGAGAGGTGGCAGCCGCTTTCCACGCGTGCTCCAGGCAGCCAAGCACCCACCTGTCCCAGCATACCAGGTCGGAGCCCACGAGCTTTCCCCAGGACCCTGGCAGAGCAGCACAGGGGTGAGGGAGAGGGAGGAGGACGTGGTGTGGCTCCCCTACCACTCTGCGGTCCCACCACGGCTGAGCCCCTTCCTCCCTGGGCACAGAAAGTCGCCGTGTGCTCCAGCAGCAGCGTACCACCTCGTGCCAGGGGCAAGAGCCGGCAGCAGCTCCCGGTGCTGCTCACCCAGGAGAAACCATTTTGCCGGGATGCAATTTAAAGCAGGGTTTGCAATAGCACAGACACCCATGAACCCATCCTCCCAAAATGCTGGAGGCTCCAAGGATCGAAGCAGTCAAGGACTCCCATTATCAGCAGAGTCTAGAGAAGTGTTGGGGTGGCAGTGACTGATCCCGTCCCTCTCCCTTCTCATATCCCGATGAGCTCCCAAATGGGACCACCTTCCAGCTCGCTGACGCGAGGCCACCAAATAATCCGCAGGCAGCGGCTCCTCGTCAGTGCTGAGCCAGCAAACTCAGCGCAAGTGGCATCCTCAGCACAGAAAGCAGCTGTAACGGAGGCAGGCTGCAGCTGTAACAGCACTCCTAGGCAGAGCTTGGCAATTGCACAAACGTCACAAAAACCTTTATTTAGAAAAAAAAGATTTAAAAAGACAAAGAAATGCCTGAAGGCAATATGCAGGTAATGATGATGGCTACTTCATGCACAGGAGAGCCATGACCAGCCTGGGGCCATCCCAGGCTGATGTCCAGGGAGGCAGCGGTGTAAACCCCCATGTGAATTTTGCCTGTGTGTCAGCAGCTGAGGTGGGGAAATAGTCTCAAGGTTTATTTCAGTCCCAAAGGCAGGAGGGTCAAAGCTCAGCTCTCATTGCTCTTTCTCCTGTCAGAGTGAGATCAGATATGTGGACAGAAGTGCTATTGTTGAGTGGGATATAATCGCTTCCAACGGGATAATCCACGTCATTTCAGAGCCTTTAAAGGCTCCACCAGCACCTGTAAGTACATAGTGATTTTTTTTTTGTGTGGGAGGTGGGTGTAGCTTATATCATCCCAAACTCATGGCTGACATTCATATATTCCCAGTTTCCCTCCCATATATGCAGTTTTGGTTTAAAAGGTTACTTTGAAAGAAAATTAGAAGTGGAGAACAAGGTGCCAGTGAAGCTTGTTCAAAACGTTTCTGTCTGAATGAGTTCTTCCCATGTTTATTTTGTATAAATAAAATAAAAGCTCCATTTTATAATGGAGCTCATTTTTGTAACGGAGGTTTTATAAATCTCCATTTCAGTTCTTCCAAAAAGACCTTTCAAGCTTCTAAGGAAAATTTTTTACTCTTGGCTTTGCATTCATTCCTATCCAAAACAACAAGGTGTTTTGAAAATAGATATTTTTTGCCTGCACGAATCCCTGCAACGGTCCCAGTTATCCATTTATCTCTCCCATTAGAAAGGCCAAAGCAAACAGTGCACGGCAGAACAGCACAGGTCAGAAAGGGGTGCCGTCCTTTCCGTGGAGGCAAGTTGAGTTAGCAGCTGCACTGCTTCAAGCTGGAATCAAGACGGTACAGGGCCCAGCAGCAGGGAGGCAGGAACATTGTTCTATTGGTTTCCTACCAGCAAAGTTTACTGCTTTGTATGAAATGGAGGAAAAATAATTTCTTCACCTGCAGTGCAACTGGGATATTTTACAAGTGTGATCCCTGCTGCCCCGGGAGAGGTTTGCAGTGAGCACCTTTTTTTCCCAGTACAAAATGTTTTCCTTAATGAAGCAGGTGTTCAGATGTGCAGTGTTAGCGCTCCCCAGCTCTGTTCCACGCCAGGTACTCTGGGACAGCCCAACACAGGCTCAAGCCGACCTTGCAAGAAGACCCACCACTTGCTTAATCTGAAGAACTTCCCTTCCGTCGGGGTAACTCATTCTGATCCTTCTCTCTGTGCGCTGGAGGGGCCTCACTTACATTTACAGCCCATCCATCCCAGCTCCGATTTCGGAAGTGGCTAACCAGCTGCCTCCTTGGTCCACAAGATTAATCCTACCAATACCCTATTTCTCACCTTCATTTTGTTCTGAGCAACCCTTTCTCCTTTACAAACCAGCCTTCTTGATCCGAGATCAGTAATATGCCTGCACAATCTCGGTTCACAAAAATCCCTTGCAGCCTACAATCCTCACAAATAGGAAATTACACACTTGGGTAAAAGCGTAAATTATTGCCTGAAAATTATTCAAAATAATACGCAATTTCTATCAGTCGACAGCAGCATGATATTACAGTCTTTATAATACCTTTCACATGCTAGAGGGCAACTAAATGTTTTCTAATATTTAGCTGTCCAGCTGCACCAAGTAAATTACTTGGTTTTCTAAAAAATAAATGAAGACATCACATCTATTAAGACAACAATGTGATTATTTTTTGCCAGGGTAAGTTTAATAATTAGTTTTCTAGGCTAATTCTAGGCCACGGAGCTAGGGCACCACATGGAAAAGCAGAGTAAGAGCATATGAATCTCCTACCCATTCCAGACCCCTCCTCAGCCCCCGGATTGCCAGCAAAGAGCACAGTGCTTTGGGGAGATTGCAGCCTGCGTGGCTGCGGGCCCTGGGATCCCTCAAATTTATCATCACCCCAAAACTGCCGGTCACCTTCATGATATCAGTCTATCGGGCCACAGAGCTACAGAAGGCAAGCCAAAGTCAGAGCCTGGAGGCATTTCTCCCCTTTAGATTAAATCCAGATCACGTGTGAATTTCTTTCAGTCCTTCACCTACATATTTATTAAAATATTTATAACATATTATATACAGCTACTTGGATTGGCACTTTACCTGCTTGACTGAAGAACGAGTTCAGGTTAAAGGCACTGCATATTTTGGGGCAGAATGACCTACAGACGGCAGGTGTTGGGCTGCTGGCGGAGCCCAGCCCTGCGCACCCTCTCCGCAGGCTGGCAGTCCCTCTAACCAGCGATGAGAAGGGCCTCGTTTCAGATGCGGTTTGGTTTGAGCCCCGTAAGCAGGGCTCAGAGGATGGTACGGCTGCCGATAGCTGGCAATAACCAACACCTCCCCAGCGCACAAAGCGGTGGGGAATAAGCTTGAACCCATGCAGAGCCCTCTAGGGTTCGTAGCACAGGTTTCCAAAGCTGCTTAAGGGAATTTGGTACCCATTTCTCCTCCTTAGGCCAGTTAGGTTTCAGCCTCATCGTAGCCTCTATTGCTACTTTGAAAAACCTGACCAGAAAAGATCACTTAGGCATGCTCTGTAGCTTCAAAAACATAAACAAGATGAAGCTGTATTACAGCCAGTGCCCAGTGTACAGCACCTGGAAAAAAATTTGGTTTGTAATTCCTATCAAAAGGCCGTATTTAACTGTCTCTAGGGATCATGCACCAGGAAACTCGAGCACAAAAGCAGTTCAGGACTAGGGCATATCTCAAAGGGACACTGCACGTGCCTGGGTGCTGGAAGGTGACCAGTGCCCAGCCCGTGGCTCACTCATTCTCTCTCTGGCTTCCAGGCTCCTCTCCATGCCAGTACCGGGACAGGAATATTCTTTGGCATCAGCCTGGTTACTGGAATTGTGGGTTTTATCGGATATTCCTACCTCAGGTTCAGGAAGAGAAACACAGGCTTCCAGCACTTCAAGGTAGGCGGCAGACAGGAATGCGAAGCAGGGGGGCAGCACTACCCCAGACCCACCACCCCTCTCAAACTCACAGCCTCCAATTTCTCCTTGCATTTTATTAAGTTAGAAACATTCCCGATTGCTTCCCACTTGAACCATTCAGACTAAGACATGGAGAAAGTGGGGAAGGCTCACACGCTTGTCTTGGGCACGAGCTTACATTCGCCTACTGCTCCCCCAGACCTCTCCCTCCAGGGTGCCCGATGGGCTCCTGGTCTCACAGACACTTCCAACACCAAGGACTGGCCAAAAGCTTATTTAACTGCACAGCACCAGTGCAGAAGCCTTTGCCTCACCAGAAAGCTCACCCTTAGGGGAGCAGATAGGCACAACCACTGAAAGGGCACTTGTTCTCTTCCCCCTCCTCCATGTCACTGCTAATAATTTTGCTGCTCTGGAGGTTGAAACGTTTGACAAGGAAAAGGCCGGATTCGAAAGACAAGCAAATTGAAATGACTGTCGGGATTGAAAAGTACACGTTTTTATACTGATGCACTGCCATGCTTGCATTCTCTCAACTAACTTCGCCAGTCTTGCATAGTATCATGATGTGAAACCAGCCAGCAACAGCCAAGCTACTCAGAGATGAGGGATGACAAAAAAGTGTTAGAAAATACACAAGAATCAATCCAAAAGAAAGCCTACCTAGAAGAATCAGAAATCCCTTCCCATCCTGGACCCTGCATAATGTGAATTGTCTTCTAGAAACAAAAACAGGAGCCATCAGCCAGGGGAAATGCTTATTTTTTTATATAGTTGCAATGAGAGCGCTCAGGACTAATGAGGTACCTTTTACTGCAGACACAATGTCAGGGCAACACTTCCTCTCCTGATCTTTGCCCAGGCTTAAAAATAATAAGGGAGAGAAAAAAGATACCAGTGTTAAGTGACCTGAGATAATACAACAACGCAGAACACAGTTCATGCCCAGAGACACTGATTTAGATGATAAAGCAGTTCATTCACAACACCGCACTGGTCGCTAGTGAAGTTTAAGTGCCCCACTTAATGCACTGTTAGGAGGATGATGGATTTTAAGCAGGTTTGTGTGATTTTGTGTAGTCAAAAGATGACACTGATGTAACATCACTGGACAAGTCACAGCCTTCAAATATCACCAACCCCTCATACGAAAGTTCTTCTGCACTGACTCCACCAGAACCTACTTATGATCTTTTCTCAGTAAGTGTTCGTTTTGATTTGAGATTGAGACACAACTAAAATCACGGTAAGAGGGAATGACTTTATGAAAGGAAAATGTCTAGTTGGAAAAAAAGAAAAATTAATTTGGGAAAACACCATTCAAGTTCCTGGCTTTCCTGTCTCACCACTGCTAGAAACTGGGTAGCCTCACCTGTAGCAAAATTGAGGCTGTGGTTTACAGCTGTATCTCAAGTAATGACCAGTGAAGCTACAGCCTACCTTCAAAGACAGCTGCATTAAATTGGACTTCAAATGCTGCTGGATGCCAGTGACGTGTCTATACAAACTTTAAAAGCCCTCCAATTTTGTGTTCCCTTTTCTTTGCTGCAAATGCAGCTGAGTTCCATGCCAGCACTCTGCAAAGAATCTGAAACGCAATGGGAAGGGGGCTGGGAAACAAAGGAAGGAAAGAATGAGTAAAGCCAGAATACCGGAATAGCCTTGATGGTCCAATTTAGCAAGACCCTCATGTATATGCAGAGTCTAAAATCAAAATAAACCTTTTTGCATCCAGTAAAAAGACTTGCTTGGTGCAAAAATGTCAAGTGCAAACTCTGCCATCTGTATGGACAAATTCGCCAAAAAGTGATTTCATTTCTTAATGTGATGTTCGAGTCTAATTTTCTTTTTCTTCTGTTTTATAGGATTCGGATGACCAGCAGCTTGTGATGAGTGGTCCTCATGATCAGAATTAAAGACTGAATTTGGCATTAGTCAATTATAAAACGCATTTCTATTTACACTTACTGTGAAAAAACAGCACCGACACGTTTCAGGGAATACAATCTTGTTACAAATTAAAAACCAAAAGAGCACAGCTTTGTTTAAGATGCCGTCTATAGAGTTCACAGAGTTACCAACCTCAGAAGCGGTGGCTCTATCTGAGCAATATCAGCTAAGAGTGCCAGATGCAAAACTGAGTCTCAACTAACCTATCCAGAAGCAAACAGACACTTGTCAGTGAAAAGTATAAGGCTTTCACTAGCCTGCTATTTAACTGCTTTTATTCTTCTTCACAGACTCTAAAATGGCCTCAAAGACACTGCTAACTTGGCAAATATCCTAAATTTGCTAGTACTCCAGCGCTATGCTTTCATTTTGGCTCAGTTACAACTACAACTGGCAAGTGTGAAACAGAACATGTGTTAAACCTGTATTTTTAAACCGAGGGCATTTTTTGCTAGTGTACTTTCTTGTAAAAATTTCAGCAGCAGGAAACACGACTGCTTGCCCACTCTAGGTTTTCTGTCTTTCCTCCAACTTCACTGTGTTTTGTTTCCATCTCACCTCACTGTACAAAGAGAAATAGTAATTGTAGCAGCTTTAGCAAGACATATAGGTGATATGAGGGTACTTGAATAGTAATCAATTTTTGCTTGAGCTATTTTTGTGAAAAGTGGACAAGGGAGATGATGTACTTGCCACCTCATGTCCACATTCAGATCTTTGGGTCTGTGAGAACCAGAAGCTACCTGCTTGTTCACATACCGTAATTTTACCAAGCACGTTAATATTGCCTTTCAACCGATGCACAGCAATAACAGCTGCCATTTTCACCATACTATTACAAGTGAATCAAACTTGAGTTTGATTCGCTGTCATTTCCTTCCCTCAAAACATTAATAGCACAGCAAATTGTGAGAACGCTATAGAAACCACAAAACAGCAAGAAAAGGAAGATTTTCTTGCTGGCAGCAGGGACGTTCCCCTATGATATGCTTCCCGGTGTCTACCACACGCGGGGGGCAGGAGGGAAGGTGTCACTGCAGGAAAGCATCAGTTACCTCTGAGAGCAACCCCAGGATGCCTCCTATCAGAACAAGGTATGCAGGCAAACCCAGGGTTGTTGACGCAGCTACCAAGCACGACCAAGGGAATCTAACGGGTAAATATGCCTGGATGAGAGAGACAGACCGAAGTTATTTCCCTAACTCCTTCCCTTGCCCCCCTACACATGCCTGCTTGTCTTTACCTAGAAGATATTAAAAAATTTAGAACACGCTTAAACACACACACATACTTACGGGAGTTTTCCCCACAGAGTTTTGCAATTAATACCACTCATGTTATTTCCTTCTCCCCAGTCACCCAAAATATTAAGGCTCATAGGGACCAGAAGATAAAGTCCAAGCATTTATTTTTGTAATAATCATTAAATATTTTTATCACAAAAAAAGTTTCCACAGTTCATTAAACTCTTCTTTTACTGACACACTATTCTCTTCAGAGTTTTTGATACAACAGAAAGAAAATTTCTTCTTGCTTTGGTGTTCAAATAAACTATACTCCCAAAATGAATTTGAAATGAACTATACTCCCAAAAGACACTGCCCTTTAAACATGCTCAAAAATCTCTTTGAAGTCAGTAACACAACAAGGTTAAAATAAGCAATGCAGAGAGCGCCGAGGTGTACAGCTCAAGTTCTCTGAAATCATTACAAAAATGCAAGACATTTTTAAAAGTTGAAGACGAGCATTCTAGCACTGAAAAATAAATAATACACTTGAAAATTCTCACTTAATTTCATATTATATATAGTTGGTTGTTTTAAAGGAATATAACCCTCCCATAATGATTTTTTTTTTCATGCAATGTTGTTTATTTCAAGAAGTCATGCAATATAAACAAGATTTTACTTCAGCTGGCTTTTGTAACATAGCTTTGCACAGCAGTTGGATTTGTAAGTTAAGAGAAAGGAAGGGGGAGAGGAGGAAATAATCTTGAAACAAAACGTGTATCATCTGGATAACATCATCCAACCCAATTAAACCGTTCCTGCTTAACACAGGAAAATTAGGCAAACAAACTGACTCCTAGCCAGCTTTGAAAGAAGAAATATCAAAACATCACAGAGCTATAACCAACAAAACATTATCAAATTCAGTAATGCAGAACTGAATAACACAATACTATTATTTGCTGGTAGTAAGATGAAGAATGTACAGTGGTTTGGGGTTTGTTTTTAAACAGTGCATTGAAATCTCTGGAGCGTGAGAGGTGCTACACACACGTAGCACCAAGTTCGGTTCTAGCTGAGCATTAGGATAAAGAATTGAAGGCAAATTGGGGATATTTCCATCCCCACATTTCATTATCAAGTTACGTTAAATATTTCTCGCACAGCCCCACCAAGTCTCCTGATGAAGCCAAACTAACTTCCCGCAAAACTTTTTTTCTTCCAGCAAAACAGCAGGACTGTCAGATGAACTTACTCATTTCAAGTATATTCATCTGTTTAAATACACACACACTCTTCAGGAGTGTTGCACATCAAGTTTGAAACAGGAGCACAAGAAAACCACTAACATAAAATCTATAACCGCCTCTGAGGACTTCAGACTGATTTCAAGCATACAGGAAAACTGCTTATGAAATTGTGCAGGCTAGATTAGAATACATTCTTTACTTTGCAAACATGCTTTTAAAAATATGAAAGATACTGCATATGAAATTCAGTATAGGTACTTGCACATAATACAGACAGGTTAAAAAAAAAAAAATAATAACAACAAGAAAACTTTTGGTCACCAAAAGTTTGTTTACCTGACAATCATGGTAGGAAGTAAGTGATATCCCAAAATGAAGTGAAGAATACCAAATGCTATATATATTTTGTTAATTTTTATATGCTTTTAAAAACGGAGCCTTTAATAACTAAAATTTGAAAAATATTAATCATATTATGCCTTCTAAAATGGCTGGGGTGGGAAGCACCAGTTAAAAAAAACATTTCCTTCGGATGCAGAGAAAGGAAAGCATCCTTATTGAAAAACAACTATATAGCAGTTCTATAAAGTGCCTGTTTGAGGAAACACATCAATAGATGTTTTCCTTGTGCAAAATAGACATTTTTCAGCTCAAATCTTTGGAACATACATGCTACCCAGAGTTTGTGTTCATGCATTACCTGTAATTTCAGTAATTCAATAAAACTTCTAATTTGCACCGCCAAAATTATTTTGATTGATGCAAACTGTCCACCACCCCCAATTCAGCTTTGAGGGCTTGAGCTAAAAAAAGTCAGAAAACTCTGGTTTTCATTTTCTCATTTCTTAATTTTTCTTTCAACTCATTTGCCCATTGTGCGTGTTTACTTTTGACTGTAAAAGTCCATTACTGAAGGCTATATGAAATACATTCTCTCCTAGGGAACAGCAAAACCACACTGCATACCACTGTAAGACACGGTTAACGTTTTAAAAAGCAGCATTTAGGATCAATCTAAAGCCTGGCAGAGATCTGTCTCCACTTCGAAATGCAAAATGCAAGACCTCTTGAAATGGCTTTATTATCAGAGAGTGGATATTTAAAGTGTTTTGAAACTTAAAAAGAAAGGTGCCCAAGAGTTAACAAAAAGGAAGCTGAAGCAGCCCAAGTTACTGCCGCTTTCAGTTTTAGGCTCAGGTCCACCTCCAGCCAAGCACAGACGTTACAAGAACAGAAACTGCACAGACAGGAGAAAAAGCCCCCCTCAGCCTGAGCCCGCCAGCGCTGTAATCACTGCAATGCAGCAGAACCACACCAACACTACGCAGCAGTTAGTTCAGATACAGGTAAGGCTCCAGCTATGGCAGCAAGGAAAATTAAAATGCGTACACCATCCCTCTCAGTCTCACCGTGAACTGGCTATTAACTCTGTATCGCTGAATTACTAATACTGGATGTAAGCTTTTCAGTGCCAAGATCCATGACAGGCTCCAGCTGGAGTTCTGATCAGGGCCAGAACAGAGAGTATAGGCATTTCTTTGTAAACCACAAGGCTGCAGACTGACATTTCCAATGAACAAACAAACAAAAACAACCACCCCAGAACACCACCCGTCCTTCCCCTCAGATTTGCCCTCCCTCCCAGCCCACTACTATTTTGGCAGTCCGTCATCTCTTGTAAGAGGAGTTTTCACATCTCCGAGCAGGAGTGGAGAAAATGGGTACAATGCTTATGAGAACAACTACGAATCACATCTAAATCAAGATAACAGATTTTAAGTGACTTAAATAAAATACATGTACATTCAAAAAAAAAAGATATATTTGCTCATTTTAGAGAGAACAAGCCAAGCGCTTATTTGATCTGAACTGTCTCTTGTAGGAAAGGTATTCTGAATGTACCAGTGCACAGCTGGTCTGACCAGCCAGGAAGTTCATGCTGCAAGGGAGTCCTTCTTGGATAAAACGTGTAATCAGGCTCATAGTTCAAGAGACAACTCAATGATGCCATGTAGATATCTGCAAATCTAGAGAGACGTCTTAGGAAATAAGTTGGATTCTCATCAGTTCTGAATAAGCTTCCAAACTGTGCATTGAAGAAATTCCTGTTCATCTCCCTGTCCCCCAAAAAAAAGAAAACAAAGAGAATGAAGTGAACATACCTGCACGCATCTCTTTACCAGCTAGCATCCAGAGACTGAAGCAAGCAGTTCCTCTAATCTGTTCTATGCATTATTCTGTTGCCATTGCACTTCAAACCACTCAAATAAACCACACAAGAAATTTTTGCACCTCTTGCACATATGTAGCCCAGACCCAGCAATCACAGTAGTGAACAGACAAGTTTCACTTCTCCCACTAAAACCAGTGATAAGTTGTTTCTGACTTCAGAAACATGACATCTCAAGCTTTCCTTTCTAGATATTGTGAAAGAAGACTTTTGCCTTCATCTAAATCCTAATGGCATCCACTTGTCCCAAAGATAAAAGACTTTTTCAAAAAATGCAAAGATTTGGCTTAATGTACCCAAAAAGCTTAAACACATCTTGGAATTAACTTCTGTTATTAGTCACTACGAAGTATCATTCCCATTTCATTTACTTCCACATTTCTGGGGAAGGCTGCTGGTGGTACAGCTGCTGGCCTTGCCAACTCTGCACTACCCACACCCTGCATTTAGGGATTGCTCCTTCACGATAGTAGATTTTTAGGAGTTTTAGCCCTATTACCTATCTCTGTGGTGAGTCCACTGCTAAACCCAGTCTAGTGCAGAGCCCAGTTTCTGCATATTCTAAGATGTATTGTATGTAATCTGAAGAAATCATCTAAAAAACCTGAAGAAGTGACCTAAGTCTTGATACAGAAACACATTTTTAAATCTTGCAGAAGTTCAGCTGTGTCATCAATAGCAATGGTGACAGCTGAACATAGAGGGACAGGGGAACTAAGATGAGAAGGAAGAGTATTTGATCTGATGTTACACTTTCATGCAGAAAACTAACATCTGTTCCAAAAAAGGGGAACAGGGGAAAAGGGTTCATATGCACAAAGGGTCAGAGGAGAGAAGAGTTGCACCGTTAGAATATTGCTTTACGCAGATAATTTTAGAAGGTCTGTAACTACCCGGGAATACAAATCAGGGATGGATAGAAATTCTGAAGAAACCTGTGGAAGATTCGACATAGAACACTTGGCTACCATGAAGCATATTGCAAATTCTTCATCCTGCATGTCTTACCTCATTTCCTTTCTTTCCTTCTTCCATTCTTCTAAAATCATTTGTGAATCAGGATCACGGTGAACCTGGAATGTGAAGTACGGATGACAGGTAACTAAGGAAGCCCTCGTAAATGAGCCTTTCCATTAATAAACCCTTACCAGCTAACAGGACAAGAGCAATGCTTCAGAGATCAGTATACAGAATCAGTATACAGTATACCCCCATGCACTTTCAACAACTGAAAGCAGGAATCAATCCAGGCTGGCAAGTGGAGGAAGGGAACAAGACTTTGGTAAAACTTACTATCTAGCCACACAAATAATTGCATTTATTTATCTGCAGTCAAACTGGTGAACTTTAATGAGACAGAAAGCACTTGCAACGTCAATGCCCAGCATTTAGAAACTTGGCTGGATCCCTTCTGCTACAGAGAGCCGATTACACACACACAGAGAACAAACCTGCATGTGTTCCAGTAATCCTGTCAAGGTTTGCAGCCAGGTCATGGTTTGAATGTACTTCTCTGTGTTCATGATTTTAATCTCTGATCGTAACTCTGGAATAATTGCACCAGTGCGCCAGCCATGCTTCAGGGTCAAATCCTATTTACCAAGAAGAATTATAAAATACAAGTATTAGTCTTAAAAAGAACTACTTAAAAGAACTGAAGAATTTGACCATTGTTTATCCCAAAGGGGCACTAATTTGATTGCTTCTTATGTATACACAGAAATATTAAACAGCGGGACTTAACTGTGCCAATAGGCAATAGATTTTAATTTCAGAGTAAGCTTCAAATCCCACATTTTTAAAGAGAGAGAGCTAAAGAACACATAAGCACTTGCAAATAAGCACTAATTCATTAGATGTAAACCAGCAGGAAATTCCTCTTGTAGATGAGACCTCTGCTGCTGTCAGAAGTATCTGGAGGAAACCGTGTGTTGGGTTTGTGGTATTCACCCATACATTCAGCTGACGGAAGGCTCCTATCGGGACCGCCAGCTACTCGAGCTCCTCCCGACAAGTACAGGAGGAGGCAGCTGCCACCTGTGCTCTCCCCTCCATTGTGCCAGAGAGGAACAGAGCTGCGTCTTCTTTCCTTTGGCCCTCACCTCCTGAAGCACCCAAACTTACTTTTCTTTTCAAAAGCAGATTGGGGCAAAAATGTTAACATTTGCTGCTGCTGAAACATGTTACCACAGCTTGGCAGTGGAAAGTCATATCCAGGCATACATATCCAGGCATACACAGCCATATGCAGTTACAAAAGAGTTAAGCGGTGGTCACTTACTCTAAAGGAAGAGTTAACAGTACGTTTGTTCGTAAGGTAGTAAGAAAATGCCTGGATAGCGGGGCTACAAACCATAGCAAGATCTCAGGAAGAAAGAAAGTTTACCATTAGTGACAGGAAGATTGCCTCCTGCATTCAAAACAGAAGTTCATTCAGCTCTTATTACACTTGGTAGTAAATGTCATCCAGACCAGCCACATCCTGTACGTTTGGATATCTGTGTTTACTCCCTGTTACAGCTGACACAATCAGTATCTGGATCAGGAATACAAACTCACACATTCCTGAGCGCAGTTTGTAAACAAGTTAAATGCTACAAGTCAGGTCGAAAATATGGTCGGCCTTTTACAGCACCAATTTTCTTCACTGCAAGAAAAGCAATATGGCTTCATTACCAACTCAAATTTCGTTGTATTTAGAAATCTCAAATGAAAGTGTGTTATATTGCATCACTGGGGAGGAAGAGAGGAAAACTAACAAAAAGCCTCATCTTTAATCCTATTTTGCGAAAGTAAACTACTTACTGCCAAGTCACTGTAAATGTGATCACCAAAGTAGAGAACCTTAGAGCCCCTCCAGCCAGTAAGCTTCAGAAATTCGTACAAGTTACCCTGCGGAAACAATGACACGCACATTGTAGCGGCATGCAACTTGCACCTTCACAGGCATGAAAAAGGAATTTAGTATACCCCTAAAAATATTTTCGTATCAAGAATCTTGTCCTCATTTTATATATTATGAATCCCAAATTTTACAGGCAATTTCAGTAATACTATCACTTCAAGAGGCAAGGAAACTGCAGACATACAATACCAACAATTAATTTGTACCGCTTCGATCATTAAAATAATTTTCTTTAAAAGCATACCTACTTTTTAGAAGCCTTTATGATATCTAAATAAGCTTGGGATTCTAGGAAATAGGTATTAAATCTGAACTGAAAGAGTTTATTGAAAGCATACCTGTTTGTAAATCTGACCTTTCTGCAGCTTGTGAATTTTGTCCCAAAGCAACACTCCCCTTTCATTCACCTTCCGAAACGGTCTAGAATAGAATTATACACAATTGTTACGTTGCTGTAGAAATTCTGTCACTTTTTAAGAGGAGATTAAAATTTTAATATTAAAAATATTTGTCTTTCAGAAGGAAAACATGCTCCCTAGCAACTCAACATTTTGTAATAGACAGAAAAAGCAAAGCTCCAAAACTTCAGCTTTAGCCAGTGAAATGCAATGTATCTATCCAGTGTACCTATGACATTTACAACAGAGTTGGAGAACAACTGTCGATAATTAAGACAGGGATCCCAGACAGAGGGGAAGAAACAGTGTGAATTGTCTGCCATTAAGGAGAGAAAAGAACACAAAAGAAGAGGTGTAAAAATCTTGCCCAATACCTCATTTTGTACAACAGAACAGAGGCAGAGGACTGGGGGCAAGACGTACAGCAAAGTTCTTTTTAAAATTAAATGAAAAAAAGTAAAGGAAAAAAAAATCCCACCTTCCTCTATCTCACTTTCAAATCATAAGTACACATAAAAGAATAGGTCTTTTTCAAGTGTAAGAGTAGTACATACACATTACAAATGTGTTTACTTAACTGAAGAACTAGTCCAAATACTCCAGTCTGTCAGCCAGTCTGCCCTTTAAGTATCACGTATGACTAAACAAAAGCAGAAGCAATGAAAGACATTTCCAGATAAGGGGCTGATTCTGAAAGGCACCAAAATTTCTCAGGTTTATTAGTAAAGGAACAGACTTCACCAACTTACAAGCTAAGATGTTAAAAACAGCTGCTGTGACCCTAACTCAGTCCGGTAGACCTGTAATAGCTACTGGAACTTTCTTAGGTAAGAAATGGTAAATATTTGGACTTCAGAATTGGGTGTTGCTGCATTCTGTAATGACCTTAAACAGGATTTCATCAAATACGATTTAATTTTACGTTGCATCCAAATTAAAATATTTCATAACACACTCTATAGCCTTATATGGAATAAGCTGCTTGAATCACTCTTTACTGACTAAATACCCACCTTCGCTTATCATTGAAAAAGTTTGGCTTATCAGCCTGTACAATGACCACATCAAAGAGGTCCCTCCAGTCCTTGCCAACTATGAACTTCATGCCTTTGTCCCTAAAAAGGACAGAGGGATATTAACAGTGATGCGTAACAAAGGTGCCGTTATCCGTGCAATATATGTATTACATTCGAGAACTTCATCCTCCCCATCCTTTAAAAATGTATAGCTGAACAGCAAACAACTGTTTCCTTACACAAAGCTGCTGGGACTGTTTGTGATGAGAAACATCTTCTTGCCATGATCAGCCAGCTTTGCTAACACCGCACGAGTTTGTTCGGCATAGCAGATGTATTTCTCTGTGAGGATTGTGGAAAATACAATATTAATTGAAAAAGTTTTTCACAAAATTTTCTCTGCATTCAACCAAGGGTTCAGAACATGAGGTTATACTTAACAAAGGCACCTTAGACAAGTGGAAATAACTCTTTCAAGCTTTAAAATTTAGAATTTGTAATCTTAAATAAGGAAGCCAGAAAGATCATTATACTATCAGTGAAAAAAGCTTTGATAGATGATCTCATTAGTACTTACCAATATCTGCTTCAATTGCTCTGTACATTATTCCTTTGATGTGGACATCCCTGATTGAATCCTGTCAGGAAAGCAACAGAGCACTAAAGAACTGAAAAATCTTCTCAAGTATAAAAACCGTGCTCACTGCATAGCAGTAGTAATCTGTTTTTAAAACAATTCCTTTCTCTGAATCACACCTTCAACTTTACAGAAATGCCATGTGATGGTCTTTATATATATATGTCACCAGTAGACAAAAGGGTAAGCCTGTCCTCCAAGAAACTAACTTCATACTTTCCGAAGTACAAAACTGTATAGCACAGGGGCTGTTTTACATAACAACTGCGAAAGGGCGCTCACAAGGGTGAAGTGGGGTGAAAGCCCTCTGCAGAATCAGAGTCATCACAGATTTCCAATGACCTTTGGAGCAGAACACATTCCTTTCCTCTTGGAAAAAAAAAAGAAAAAAAGAAAAAAACCCAACAAAAGCTTTAAGTCAGACAGATTTTAGATTACGCTCACTCACAAATGCCCTGGTTATTTAAAAAAGAAATTTATGAACAGATGAAAGAAGCTAAATGCTTAAGCAAAGTACTCATAAGGCACTCTGAAGGCATTGGCAGCTCTCCTGAGCCAGCTCTGCACCACATCGCTTTGTTTAGGACAGTGGTACTGCCATTTTGGTACTTAGATGGAGTATGTCCTAAAAATCCTCAAAAAAAGCCACTACAGGGCTTCCAAAATGTTGGTAATGCTGAGCAGTACAGAAGTTTCTACAAACTCTTCAGCAGAAACCACAAGAACTAGCCTTCTGACTCTATGTAACCATAGGCAGAAGGGAAAATTACTCTGGAGGTCAAAAGTTTCTTAAAACCCATCTGATCTACTTGGGAAAGTAAGAAATTCAACATTCAAGTGCATCACATATACTGAACAACGACACAAGTTTAATACATGTCAACAAGGGGACAGGAAAAGGTTTTCGATGGAAAGCTTGTGCAGGCAAATACCATCAACTTGGGCATGACCTCTTCTGTTCTTAAACAACCATAACATAAAATTATCTCCTCTGCAGGATACATCCTGAGGAATCAAGAGGGTCAAATTACTCTAGTTATTATTACTAGATTTTTTGGGAGGAAGAAGAGAGAAAAATAGGCAAAATAGATATGCCAAAAGCAAGAGACAGCAAATTATCATATACCAGAGAAGATACAGAGGCCGTACAACTGAAAGCTCCAAACTGGAATTTCCTATAGCCTCTTACAATTCCTGCTAGTGAGAAAAGTATACCTTTAATAACAATCAAAAGAAGCTTTATCGACATACAAGAGCTTCTTCACTTTCCCCCTACCCACCCCTCAAACCTACAAAAAGAACAACAGCCCTAGAACATCAGATTTAAAACAGATTTCAAATTATTCTGTTTCTTTTCCAAGGTCTACCTTCATTTTACTTATGTTTTTATGGTTGTATAGCAATAATTACTCTATACAAAACCTAAAGTTGAGGTATTTCACTGGAGCTGATGCAAAAGGTTGAAGCTTCCTGAAGTGCCCACAGAGAAGATGCACAAACGTAGAGGTTTACCTAAATCTTCAAAGCTAGTACCTTGACATCTTTGTATAGATGAACAGGCTCATAGTCTATGTTGTTTTTCAGAAAATATTCATTCACACAAGAAAGGAGTGTCATTTCTGGCAAGGAAAATATATCCATGAATTGCTTCATTGTATTTCCTTGTGAGCTCTACAGGGGTGGGAAGAAAAAAGAAAAAAAGGTCAGGCGTTTCTCAGAACACTTTCATTCATTCAGTATAAACACTTCAGCTTAGTTGCAGATATTGAGCTTTTGCCATCACTGTTTGCATTGCTTTAGATTCTTTTTGAACTAACAGAGTTTCAATAAAATAACTCCAACAAAAGTGTTGGCTTTGTTTTAAGAATTAATCGTGACTCATTACTCTTAAGAGCAGTATTTTAATTCATCAACACATAAAAGACAGCTAAAAGTCAACAGAAGGACTTAGAAGCCTTCACTGGAAGTCAGCACTTCTATAAATAAGAGGCACTGGGTATTGTGATGGTGGGTGGAGATTTTGTTATTTGTTGGTTTGGGTTTTTTTAATAAGTGGAATATTGACTAGGACTGCAAAACAATTTACCTCCTTGAAAAGAGAATAGAAAGTTGTAAGAATCTACAATAACTAATGCAGTAACAGAGGAAAAGATTTCTAGTCTGCAAAAGCTGTAACTACAGTGAAGTTTCACAAAAGTAGAGAATCTCATTATACAAGAGCAAATACAAACGAAATACTTCTCAACAAGAGAGGTAAAGCAACCAGCTCAAGACAGCACACTGGTCAAGATCACAGAAACCCAGAATGGTTGAGGTTGCAAGGGACCTCTGGAGGTCATCTTGTCCAACCCCCTTGCTCAAGCGCGGCCACCTAGAGCCAGTTGCCCAGGACCTTGTCCAGATGGCTTCTGAATCTCCAAGGATGGAGACTTCACAACCATCAGGCAACCAACCCGTGCCAGTGCTTGGTCACCCTCACAGTAAAGGAAGTGTTTCCTGGTGTTCAGAGGAAACCGCCTGTGTTTCAGTTTGTGCCCATGGCCTCTTCTCCTGTCGCTGTCCTTTCCAAGATCAAAGAAAGCACAGACCTGCAGAGACCAAGGCATCCCACAGGGAATGCCAGGGCAATACTCAGAACTGCTGCAGAGACCAGATTTGGGAATTCTAAGTTCAGCTCCTTAAAATAAGAACAAGTGTGAGCACAACAAAATGCTCCACAGCACAAATGCTCCACAGTCAACATGGAATTAACATCCATAAGTAAAAGGGGTTTGGGAAATAGGAAGGAACCTACCACCAAGAAGATCAACTTTCCCCACAGTCAAATCCTAAACTTAAAAGCTTTCTCTTTTATCATTCATCTTTTGTCAAATCCTCTTGGCTGTCCCTCTGCCAGCTTTTATGCAAGAGATGCCTCCATACATTTACTTGCTGCTACATCAGCTAAGCCATTAGACCACCGGGAAGCAGTACATAGCCGGGGTAAGGCACCAGATATGGTTCATTTCCCAGCCTTTATCAGATTTGCTGTGCAACACTGAGCAAGTCACTTGATTTTTCTATGTTCCGCTTCTCTGTCTGTATGACTGGGCAAGGGAACAGTGAAAGAAGAAACTACAGTAAGTGGGAGAAAGAAAAGATATTTGTCACCTTAGAGGGCAAACTTCACATCTAGCACTATAAGTCAATCATGTATGGAGAAAATGTAACTGTTGGTAAGAAAAAGAACAAAATGCAAACACCACTACCTCCATCCAAAAAAAAAAAATCATTCTTAAAGAGCAGTTTGTGGTTTTACCTTTCCATAAAAGTCACTCATTTGTTCTAAAGGGACATGGGAACCATCATACATTGCAATGACTTCTTCATCTGGGACAACGCTGAGGCCTCTGGAAAACAACATTAGCTTTAGTTCAAAAGTCAGATCAAAATTTTCAAGTAATTACCAAATGAAAGTCTGACAGATTAACACTTAGATCTGGAACTTATTAAAATACTAATAATGTCATAGGAACACTTTAGTCTGTAAGTTAAAACAGCATCTATCCTTACAGAACAAGTAACATTTTAACAGGCTGACGCACACGGAACACATTCCAATTTTAAGTCCTTTTTACTTTCTTACGGGAAAAGAGCTAATTAGTCTCCATTGAAACTATGCCTCCAGGGTTTGTAAGAAGTAGTTAGAGCTTCCAGTTTCTTAACACAAAGTAATTCTTCACTCTGCCTTTGTTTCATACAGCACTGATGATGTGATAGTGTTTAAACCAGATTATTCTGCAGCATGACCTTGAAGATTCAAGGGAAAGAAAAACACACAACCTTTAACTAAATAAGAATTTATTTTAAACTGTATCAACAGTTCAGTTTCCCAAAATTTAAGATTACTTGAAGGATTGTTGACAAGTAATTAAAATATTAAAATATAACAACAAATGGGGAAGAAGGAAACATCATCTCTCCCCAGAGTTTCTTTATCAGCTATTAAAAGATTAAAGGCTCTGTTTTGGTTTGGTTTGGTTTTGAAAGTTCACAGTATCAAGCATCTTGCACTAAAGCATCTAAAACACTGCAGGCATGCAAACATCCTCACCAGAGGACCAGAATTGTTGAGGTTTTGCTTAAGATTAAAGAACACAAATGAAAACCAGATCATCTGGTCCCTTTTTTCCAAGCCTACTTATGGTGTTTTGCAGCCTTGTGAGACAGACAGTTATTTCAGTGCCTCCCTTTCTTGGTCTTACCCCAAAGTGTTGTGAGGCATTAAAAAATAAATTAATTCATTAATAAGCCTAATACTTTCAGCGTTTAGTGTCCACACCAGCTTTGCAGTTGAAGGGCCTGATACATGAACTTCCTCAGGGCTGCTACGGTAGCAGAGTCCCACGTTAACTAGTTCCTTTACTGCACTTCTCAATGCTACATCGACTTGTACATAGCTCTGTGCTACTGCTGGTAGGACTCCAGCATTCAAGTTAGCAATGTGCACCAACAGGGCAGATAATAATTCGGTTTTGTACCATACAGAGTTCAGCGTCACCCACTCCACAGCAGGAAACACAAAGAAATGCAACCTTCGGTTGTTAAACACATACCGAGTAATACAAGCATAATTAAGAAGGACTGACTCATATTCCAGTCTGCAGAGAGCTACGCCAAGTCGTACCTGAATACTTCTAAAGAAAACACTTGTAGATCAGGAGCTACTTAAGCACAAGTCAAGAGGGGGACAATAGACACACATGAAATCCAGAGAGGAGAGACAATTGTGTAGGCAAAGCTGTAGATTAGTTTTACCAAAAGACCCATAGTCTTGATGCAGTTCACAGTCCAGCTTTATAACTACAAAGTTTGTTTTATTCCACTCACCGCATGGACAGACAGCACTAAAAGCATCACAGTTCACCTACAGCAGTGCTCCCATTGCTGCTCTTGGAGATGTGCATTGTTAGAGGGATACCGGAATGGCTTACACCTCTCAGTGCAAATGAGGCTGTACACCTGGGCAAGTCCTGCTACTTTCAGCGGTATAATTGTCCTACACACGTACAGAGCACGTGGAAGGTTAAAACTAAGAATGGCAGATATGCAGCAACTGACAGCAAAGCTCAGTGTTGGTATAGAAGAGAAAGGTACTCATTTTAAACAAAATTAAGAGAAAGTAGAGTGAAATGGTAGCTTTCACTCTCTCCCCCGCACACACTCACAAGTACAAAGACGTGTGGCCTAGCAGTCTGTCCAGAATTACTTTGGGTGACGCGGAGAACAAGGGATACCAGCTCTTCAACTAATCTCAACGCCCCTCTAGAGTTTTCTTGATCAGTCATCACATGCTGGCTTCGGATGTGCCTTTTGTACTAGCGAATGACAGCAACTGTGATCTTCTGCCTCTTCATTCTGTCCCACTCTGAGTCATAAGGCAACACCGCTGATGGACTCACCACCCATTCGTCTTCTCATCTAGGTCACTATACAGTTCCAGTAATACCACTGCTCTTCCTGCCACCTTCTCTCAAAGCCTTCAGCCTCTTTTTTGCTCCCCTTACGCCCATACAGGTGTTTGGAGAAACAGCGTGCAGATGTGATGATATCTTGATGACCAGCTGACCCAGGTACCACCAACACATGCCATCCTTTTGTCCCTTCTATCAACATTTCTTCCAGTGTTCTCACACGTACATGTTTCCATCCATACCTCACTCATACCATTCTTAGTATTTCTACTACATAACTCTACAGATAAATGTATCTTTGATTACTTCACTTTAATCTAGCAAACTAGCATTTTTCACAGTGAAAAATGTAAAAATGTGACAGATTTTTTGAATGAATCTTACAGCTAGCGACCTTCACTCTGAGTTCTCTGGTTCCCTCCTAGCCCTGCATAAATGATTCCTTTGAAAACCACAGGAACAGGTTTTGTCAGTTGAAATATACAATAATTATTCTATATCAGCATGTATGAAACACACAAATAAGTGGTATGACGTTTCACTTGGACTCTCATGATACGTACAGAACACGCATTGTTTTGGCAGCTTTAGACAGCCACTATGTTGACAGTATGAGCCTAATGCTGGACCCATGCCATCTTGTTTCCTCTTTCACTTTCCTTCCCTTCCTCTCCCATCTCCCAAAGGGCATCTCAGACTAAGTCATAAAAGAACAGATCAATGACTAAGGCTGAATCATCTACCTATCTGCCCACCTGGCAAACAAAAAGCAGTAATGAGCACATTATCATCATTTCATACTACCACACACAGTTCCATGCTAACCCCCATAGTAAATCACCTCAAGGGTGCATTACCTTTTGGTCCCAAAAGAAAACTTTTTGTCCAATGACATTAAGAAAGGTGCTCAGGCTTGTTGTTTAATTTAAAATATGGTACCAAGTGCGGTGTTCATGTCTGTCAAATGCATACCGCTTCATTACTGAGCCATACTAAACTGAGTATAAACTCAGTATAAACAACTGAGCCATACTAAAAACTCTCCTGTCAAGGATCACATACAGTAAGTCTATACCATGTATACTCATTATACTCAGTATACACATTATACTCAGTATAAACGTTATACACATTATACTCAGTATAAACTCAGTATAAACAACTGAGCCGTACTAAAAACTCTCCTGTCAAGGATCACATACAGTAAGTCTATACCATGTAATAAAGCGCAGCACAGAGATCACCAATTTTACATCAATTCAATCAGCTGAAAAAGTGTCAGGCTGTGCGGACACAAAGCAGTTGTGCTCCAACCACATCATACTTGCAGAATGGTATGTCCAAACTTAAAAGGCCTGTACAAATACAGTAAGACCTCTCAAGTGTCTCTGCAACCGCACTAAAGACAGGCTAACAGGCACCCTGTGACAATTATTTACATAGAAGGCAACAGCGGAGAAGTCATCAGCGTATTTTTAGATGTCTTTCAGCACGATTTAACAGCCGGAAACAAAGTGAGTCAGCACTATGTGACCAACTGGCTTGCCAACTTCCCCAGCTCCGAACCGGGGCATCAGCTGTACCGTATCAGTCGGTAAACGCGTGCGCGTGTCTGTGCGTACACAGAGGTGCAAAGAAACCCCCTTCCAGTAAGACTGCGATATTCTTTCATGTCTCTGCTTTTCAGTGCGCGGTTCCTGATATGAACCTAAGATGTACGCTAATAAATGCAATTAAGAGATTCAAAAAACAAGAGTATACACTTTTATTATAAATAGGAAATAATTTTACATACCTGTAAACTGTTCCCAGCTGAATATAATGAAAAGCATCGATCTTCATTAATAATGCCTTGCAGGGGGGGAAAAAAAAATCAGTTTTTATCATGTCAACTATTTGACATGAAATTATAAAAATCAAAGCAACTTTATCTATAATCTCTCCATCTTGGGAACGCCTGAGCACCTTCACTTCAACTTCCTTCATAGCTTCCAAAATACTTTATCAATGGCTTTTACCTAGGGCTTGCCAAATCACCACAGACATTGCCCAGTGACCTGAGCCAGGTCATGAAGAAATATCTTTTCCTACTAGCAGATGCCTGCTTAGGTTTATTCTGTTGCACTCTAAGTTGTTTTTCTCCCTCCCCCTGCCCACCATGAGAACAAAACACCCAAAACACTTTATAATTAAGAGCTATTAAAAAAAAAAAAAACAGAAAAAAAAAGAAAAAATCAAGCTTGACGCAAAAGAGGAAAAAATATGAAACAAAATCCTTACACATTAACACAGCGTGAAAAGCTGGTAGACTTAAAAGCCCTATTTATTTTCTTTGGCTACATTCTCAGCACTACATAACTCATCACAAAGTTATTTATACGTACCCGGTGCACATCATAATGAAGTCCTCTGATTGCAAAATTGGGATCATAATCGTATTTTCTTATTTCTGCAGGATACTAAGAAAAGATGGCAATGACTTGATTTTAAATCCATAACAAAAACAAATAAAAAAATTGTTTCTGCAAAATTTTAAAAGCCTAAGTTTTCTATGCGTCTCATTTTCACTAGTCATTAAAAGAGGTATGCTGGTTTTGGCTGGGGTAGTTAATTTTCTTCATAGTAGCTAGTATGGGGCTGTGTTTTGGATCTGTGCTGATAATACAGTGTTGATAATACAGGGATGTTTCAGTTACTGCTGAGCAGTGCTTACACAGAGTCAAGGCCTTTTCTGCTTCTCACCCCACCCCACCAGCGAGTAGGCTGGGGGTGCACAAGAAGTTGGGAGGGGACACGGCTGGGACAGCTGACCCCAAATGACCAAAGGGGTATTCCATGCCATACAACGTCATGCTCAGTATATAAAGCTGGGGAAGAAGAAGGAAGGGGGGACATTCGGAGTGATGGCGTTTGTCTTCCCGAGTAACCGTTACGCATGATGGAGCCCTGCTTTCCTGGAGATGGCTGAACACCTGCCTGCCCATGGGAAGCAGTGAATGAATTCCTTGCTTTGCTTTGCTCGTGTGCGCGGCTTTTGCTTTCCCTATTAAACTGTCTTTATCTCAACCCACGAGTGTTCTCACTTTTACTCTTCTGATTCTCTCCCCATCCCACCAGGGCGGAGTGAGCGAGCGGCTGCGTGGGGCTTAGTTGCTGGCTGGGGTTAAACCACGACAGTCCTTTTTGGCACCCAACGTAGGGCTCGAAGCGTTCGAGATAACGACAGATTTGACTGGAACGTGCTAGATCAAATGTATAGCTGTTATTGCTGTTTAGCTACTAATCAGCAGGCTTCTGTGCTTGCCATGGGGCTTGCTTGCCTTACTGTATAGGGCTCGTTAGCGGCTGCTTTTTCGCTGCTTGCTGTACTGCTTATCATCTTACTCTGTTGTGCCTGGCAACATTTTGATAACAGCAATGGCCATGCGCCTGGGCTGGCAGATGGCCAGGGCATCGCTGCTGTTTCTGTGCTGCGGTACTGGACAGGCTGGAACTCCAGTATGAACTCAACTCAAAGGGATGAATGTGGATGGGCCCACGCAGGAGCAGGACACCCCAAAGTGTCTGTGGCCGTCGATAAGACCATGCCAGAGCAGGTACATCTTGAAGCATCTATGGCTGTGGTTACGTCTGTGCTGCAGCAGGTATACGTCTGAAGGGATTGTGACCCAAGGATAAGTCCATGCTGCAGCAGGCACACCTTGCAGCATCAGTAGCTGTGCATGAGGTCATGCTGGAGCACCTCAAAGCGCGTAGCCATGGATAAGCCCACGACAGAGCAAGTACACCCCTGGAGGGACGGCAGCCATGGGTAAGGCCATGTTGGAGCAGGTTTACTTCTGAAGGGACTGTGGCTGTGGGCAAGGCCACGCTGGAGCAGGTATATCTCTGAAGGCATTGTGGCCCATGGAGAAGGCCACGCTGGAACAGGTGCACCTCACAGCAACTGTGGCTGTGGATAAGTGTATGCCGCAGCAGGTATACCCCTGGAGAGACCGTGGCGCATAGATAAGGCTCCACTTGGAGCAGGTACACCCCTAAGGGACTGCAGTCTGTGGATAAGTCCAAGCTGGAGCAGGGGCAAGGGGAGGAGTTCATTGCAACGTTAAACCCGATGGTCTGGTCCAAAGGGGCCAGGGGTGGAGATTGTAATGGAAATACCTTTAAATTGTTGTAACCTGGGATTTGAGTTGCATGTTATGGAAATTACTATAGCAGGAACCCCTTGTTGCCAGCCAGGCTAGCAGCAAGGGCAGGAGTTCATTGCAATGTCAAATGCTATAACCTGGCCCAAAGGGGCCAGGGGTGGAGACTGTAATGGAAATACCTTTAAATTGTTGTAACCCATGATCTGAGTTGCATGTTATAGGAATTACTATAGCAGGAACCACCTGAATCAATGGAAGACAAGCCTTACAAGAAGCAGTGCAAGTGCAGCAGTGACCCGACCTGGCTTTGGTGCCTCGTAACTCCACGCAACACACCACCTCTCCTGTCCTGAGTGACCACCATAACAGATGAAGCCCAAAGTCGTGGACTAAATGAACCCAATGGACATTTGTGGACATTTAACAGACATTACACAACGGTGAAATGGACTAAGGAAAGGGTATCTGTGTATTATATCAAAGGATGGGAAGGGGACTGGTAGTTAATGAGAATGTATTGGATAGCGTGGGACCTGAGCATGACGTAAATGGTATGGAATAAGGGGTGGAGAATGTGCTGGTTTTGCTGGGATCAAGTTAATTTTCTTCATAGTAGCTAGTATGGGGCTGTGTTTTGGATCTGTGCTGATAATACAGTGTTGATAATACAGGGATGTTCAGTTACTGCTGAGCAGTGCTTACACAGAGTCAAGGCCTTTTCTGCTTCTCACCCCACCCCACCAGCGAGTAGGCTGGGGGTGCACAAGGAGTTGGGAGGGGACACAGCTGGGACAGCTGACCCCAGCTGACCAAAGGGCTATTCCATACCATACGATGTCATGCTCACCCTATAAAGCTGGGGGAAGAAGGAAGGGGGGCACATTCAGAGTGATGGTGTTTGCCTTCCCAAGTAACCGTTATGCGTGATGGAGCCCTGCTTTCCTGGAGATGGCTGAACACCTGCCTGCCCATGGGAAGTAGTGAATGAGTTCCTGGTATTGCCTTGCTTGTGTGCGCAGCTTTTCTTTCCCTATTAAACTGTCTTTATCTCAACCCACGAGTGTTCTCACTTTTCTGATTCTCTCCCCATCCCACCGGGGGGGAGTGAGCGAGCGGCTGCGTTGCCAGCTGGGGTTAAACCACAACGAGGCTTTTTGATAGGTTGGTGAGATTTGCAGGAACGTTATGTACAGTGCAAGACATGTCAAACTTTTTTCCAAAATCCAAGGTCAATGTTTTAAATCTAAGTCAAGCACAGTACCTAAAGTTGGACATCCAGGTACTCTGTAGCGATCACCTTTGAACATGAGGCTCTTGTTCAAAAAGTTATTTTAATATACGCACCTTTGAAAACAAACTAAACGTTATTAACTCCCTAAAATTTAATAGCTGAGTTACCTTGCATTGTGAAGAGTCACCAAGAAACAGACTATACGAACAGAGTTTCCAACTCAACCTTCTAGCTAGAAACCCAAGAACATGGCCTGACTTACAGAGATACCTGAACTTTACTGCTCACTTCTATTGAAAGAAAAATCAATACAATATCATCAATATTAGCAGGAGCAAAAAAATCTCTGGCATTCTCAAGAAAGAAGTACAGCTATTTGTCTTGACTCCCTAAGTGTGGATCATGCTCCTGATCTTAGATTGTCGTGTTTGAAATGTAGACCCCACAGCTGCGTAAAGATACGGTGCACTGCAAATAAACACCGATGGGAAGGAAGGAAGAAGAGAATTCACAACGGCTAATGTTACCTGGAGAAGCCAGACTCCCCTAACAGGGACTTTCCCAAGGTACAGTGTGTCACAAAGATCAGATTCTGAAAGCAAGTTGGGCATTAAGCACCACCACCAGGGTGAGTTACTTCAGGAGAACACCACAGTGACCCAACTGTATTTACCCTGGACAGCATTTGTAACACCTTGTTGTTTAGAGATGTACGTGAATTGAATGTCTGTGTCATGTATTCTTTCCTCAGGTTGTTTATAGATAGCACAGATAAGCTCACACCACCTATTAGAGAGTTTTCTAACATTTTTCAGTACAAGCCCATTTTCAGTCGATTGCAATTTTGTCCTGCTTTAAGCATAGGTTAGCCGTGAAAAAAATACGTTAGGTGTGTGCCTTGGGCTAAGAGTTTTGTTCATTTGTTTTTAAAAGGTAAAATGCTTCAGTCATTTCTGACAAGGCCTGAGAAAACTATCATTTCTTTGATTAACCAACTGAAAGGTGATCCTCCATTTTCCTCCCACAGGCTACAGCAGTCTTAGAACTTGACAAATGCGTATCAGGCACACTCTCCACCTTCTCAACAACAGTCTCCATACATATATGGCTACTTTACAAGCCTTCAGAGAAAAAAGCAGATTATACAGCTTCAACAGAGGCCTTAGCTACTCTTACAAAAAAATGAATAAATCACAATTTCTCCACAAAGTTTTTATCTATGCTGAAGAGGACTTGCTCTGCAACTACGGTAGATTGTGCTTGTATCGGGCATCTACAGTTAAAGAAAATAGTCCTTTCTCCTAACTTCTGAACTATCATCCCTACCACCACTTCCAGAAAACACGGGGAAGGCTACTGATCTCAATGAAGAACAGCATCAAAAGCCTACAGATGCATTGGGAAGATGTACAGATTTGGCCAGGGAACATGAAGCAGAAAAGGAAACAAGGGAAAACATCAGGGGATGATACAGAATGTGATTAATTAAAAACGACAGTGTACCTCACGTGCCTCAAAGCAGCCACATCAAGCACGAACAAGGAAATTTATTTCTGACTTTTTCAAATTTCTGCATGCCTGACTTTCCTACTTGAATTTATTCTAATAGAAGGCTGTCTTTTTGCATGCATGCCAGTACATATGAGAAAAAGAATGAGCCTACCTTGGCACACGAATCAAAGCTTCCTTACAAGCCAAATAAAATAAAGATAAAAATTGCACTGTTTGCTTACCCCACTCTTGGTAGGGATAGATATATCTGGACTGAAACAGTAGTCCAGATAAGGTGGCACAGAGCCTGTACATTAGGAAAGAAATAAACCCAAGAGCAAGAGTTTACATCCAACACCTGCTGTCACCGCCAAGATTAGCATTAAATTGATGTTTATTCTCTTGGACACACTTCAAAATTCCTTGATTCCTACACTGTATTTTGCAATTTCTGATGAATTACCTTACACTGCCATGACCAAAATTGGCCATCTTTTAGGTTGACTATGACAGTCATAATGGGAAATACTATCTAGAAGCTTTTTCTAATGTTAAAGGCAAGAAAAACATTAACAGTATAAGGAGCTACAGAGATAACATTGATAAAAACTGTTGTCCCTCAGTAAATTCCAACAGGAGAGGATATACTTCAATAAGTTGTCTCAAAAAGAACTTGGAGCTTCATTTACTAGAACTCAAGATATTTTAATTGAGACAAACTGGAAAGTTATTACTGCCTGAATTCATTCAAATAGTAAAGACAGCACTGTTTTAATTATTGTCTACAAGCATTAATCTTGACTCCTATGGTAATGTTGATTTTTGCAAGAACCAGGTAGCTTTAGTAAAGTGTATTTACACATTCTGCAGAAATTACTACCAAGGCATGCTGAAATCTTAGGGGGATCAAGTTGTATAAGCTTGTAGAGCCCACAAAGTTTTGTTTGTTCTTCCAGGGATATTTATAGATGTTTATATATAGCTCCTAACCTTTAGATTCAAATACGAAAGTAGAATAACACCACCCATTCAGATTTAGGTTGTATAAAACACACAAGCAGTTTTATTAACAAAGTTACTCTGTGGATTTTTTGTCTTTTATTTTCCTGCAAGTCCTAGAGTTCAATAAACTTTGCCTCTTTCAGTCCACGTTTTCTTCCATCTTTTTCCCCGCAATACCTTCAGTTTCCCAAGTCACCCATCTCCCCCTCGCTTTCTGACACACAGTAACTTCTCCCATCCCCAAACTACGCAACAAGCAGCTCCAAGCTGCTTGGATGTCAACTGGTCATGGATGCAAATACGCTGCTTGGTGAGGCAACAGGGCAGTGCTCCCTCTTAGGGGACGACTGAGCTGAACACTTACTTGGGTCTCTCCTGTATCCGGCCTCTGATAACAGTGTCACTGCACACGCTGCCCCTTCAGCTAACTCAGCTGAAACGCCGGGCGCACGCAGAGCACTTTGCAAGCACACAGGGCAATCAAAGACCTCCTAAGAAGTCAGGCTAAAAATATTTCATATGGAAATTAATCACTGCACTCACAGCAATGCATAAAACAGAGTAACGGTAACTTTTAAGTTCCTTATTTATTAGGGTGACTCCAATAATTGACAATCAGGAAAAAACAAAAAACCACACGACCACCACCACATTAAAAAAATAAAAGAAAATAAAACTCTATTCCTTAACAGTTGTCAGATTGCACTCTGCTCAAAACTGCAGCTGAGAATAAATCAGGACTCCTGTGGTTCATATGTAGCTGTTGTACAAAATGTGTTGTAAGGGAGCTAAGCTAGGACTGAGGCATGAGAAGATTAGCTATGCCCCTCTCAGTTAGAAATTATTTATTATACTCTTTCTTCGTAAGTTTATTGTTTTTCTATTAATTTTACTTACCCGATGCTCATTAATAAGAAGATCTCGAGCAGCATTGAAGATCAGCGTGTGCAGATGTTTAGAATAAAAGACCAATGTGTAGTCGTAGTCAAAACCATAGATTTCGATGTCCGACAGGCTCATTTCGTTGTTTGAAAAAATAGCATCCGGATTCAGCATGTTACTCATAATTGAAGGAACCAACTCTGGGAACAGGGGAGAGGGAAAAAAAAAAGTTATACCATCCTTGTAATTTTATTTAAATAAATACATATAAATCAATTAGGAATTTCTACATATAAATAAATGATGAAGGATATTACCAAACTAATTCACACTAACCAGCTAATCCTTAACAATATGATGCTACTGAAAATGCTGTCCCTAACTTGTCTTGGTGACGCATAGTTTTTATTTGAAGCATGCTTTTCGCCGTACAGTTCAAGTAGGAGAGAAGATGCATTTCAGCATCTTGCTCAGAGAACCCCAGACTCAATATATTTAATTTTTTGCTAACTCCATTAACACATTTATTAATGCTTTTGAAAATGAACTTTGGAGTTGGAGGAGGATATCATTATTATTATTATTATTATTATTATTATTATTATTATTATTATTATTATTATAGGAGCCGTGTCTTCTCCTCCCATTATTTGGTCCAGTTTCTGCCCCAGAAGCAGAATGGACATTGTTTTAATTTGACATTGCTTTAATTTCTTTTGCTTCACCATTTCAAGGTTACCATATTACTCAGTTTCAACTCAAATAAGTAAACTTCAAGTGACTGCCATACTTTCCGAACAACAGTTACATATACTTTGTTATGCTCATTAGCCTTCTAGCAAGTCAGGAACCCAAAAGTATTCTGCTTATTCTCTACACACATGCACCTAGTGTGTGTAAATCACTTCCATTTTTAAGGGTATAATTATCTTGATATTTGTTTGAAAAGTATACTGAAAAGTTAAGACCACTTACATAGCGCCATAACATATTAAGTAACTTTAGGACCAACACCAACGTAAGTATTAAGGATGTTTGTATTCTTGTTTAGAAAACTTGGAAAAGCAACATTAGGAGGCTAAATGCTACCCACCTGGAAGCATAACACATGAGCACGTTTTTCTTCCTTTCCTTCCCATATACTATCTTTATAATCCAGCCTTCCCTACTACTGGAAAAAAAGGGGAGCTTTCATCTTAAATCTGTGCTTGGAAGGGTGAGTTTAAAGGGAATATGCTTTGTTTGGTTACTTGCTACATACAAGTCTAGAAGGAATCGGTCAAGCTTATCTCAACACCTTCAGCTCTGAGGACAGATACACTACATGGGAGGAAATCATCTCAACAAGGCAGGTAGGCATGGGGACTCCAGATCTGTTAGAAAGACAGTGCTCCACTTTGAAAACCCTGGCCAACTCAGAGAAAGGGAAATAACATTTCTGTTGTAAAAGCAATGCCTTAGACTGCTGCACAGTTGATGGGCAGATACAATAAGAAACTAATACAGATGCCCAATAACAGACAGTGATCTGAAACCATCCAACTTTATTAGATGCAGGTACCCAAGTCTTTCAGTTTTTGAGAGAGACAGAACAGCAGCTGCACTGAGTTTAATTCCAAGTTTCAAATAAAGTCCAGCATCTCTTTCACCAAAAAAGATCCCAGGAGTTCCCCATGCTTAAGCTGACATGACAAGCTGTATCTTTCATTTCAAGGGATTTAACAAAATAAGCCTCAACCAAAACATTAGCTCCTACTATTTCCAGTCTCTGCTTACAGTAATACAGGGGATAAATGTTATGCTTAGTTGAGGTAACAAAATAATCAAATGAAATTTGACACGCTACTATTATGGCAAATACTCTTATTCTATAAAAAGAGCCATGAAGCATTTAATTAACTTGAAGTCATAAGCATAGTTGTGAGTGAACTTCCAAAACGATGTTACAACACCCATATCTGTATTATAGTTAAAGTATTTTTTCAAATGTCAATTGTGCACCCTGGTGAGTCAACACTTGTTTTAAAAATAAAGCTATTTATATATCTATATATAAATAAAGATATTTCAGATAAAAAAGCTTGACTAGTGCCTGCCTGAAAACAGACAGTAGAAACACGTTGTTGCTATTAGACATTCTGGCTGGCAGACAGCATCCCAAGTGCTATAAACCTCGGGTCAAAAATCAGGACAGCTTTGTCATCTTAACACTGTAACTAAGTGAAACATCACATACTTGAAGTCACTGGGTGACTTAAGCTGTAATAAAATATTCTGAATTATTCTAGAAGCACTTGCCTCATCTTTCACCAACCCACACCCACTGACTGACTTATTTTCTCTTAACAATACCCTATGCTCTAAACACAGCTCTTAGATATTATTTGGGTGTAGTTTAGAATGCAAAAAAGTTAATTCCAAAAACAGGAAAAGAAAAAAAAGATTCAAAATAAAAGGCATTTACTCTCTTCTTCCTGTCCCTTATCCACCCTCCAAAGTCCATAGCATTCTTCTGAGATCTCTAACACAGCTTCTTATTTCACTTGTGAAATGCTGCCACTATTTCATGTTTGCAAATGCTATGTTTGCACCCAGCACAGTGAAGCCCCAGTTCACACTCCAGACCCTTAAGTGTAAGATAAGACCATACTTATTTTTGTCTTTTTTAAAAGGGCGAAACAAGCAAGACTAAAGCATTATCCATTGCCACTACAGGACAAGCTTTCCCACTCGATGTTGCAGAACGCATGCTGCTGCTTTCTCTTTTGGCTCTCTAAAAAAAAAAAATTCACATATTCAAGCACCTGGGTAATACTCTTCCCATCAGAGCAAGGGGAGAAGCAAGCAAGCTTCAAGCAAGTATTTGGCCCTTAACTTTTTGCCTAGCTGGGCTGCAGAACGGGGCTTCCCAGAGTCATGCACGGAGCATTAGCATTTCATCCTGGCTTCAATGCTTCACAGTATTTTTTATGGAACCACAGGCGAAACGAAAGAACTCATCTAAAACTTCTAACTTTTTGGAAGAGCAGCCTATTGCAGAAAGCCCCTCAAAGAGACGACCAACTTCCCGAGTTTCTTTTCACATCTGCCTTTCTCCACACAGCACATCTCCAGCGCCAGCCGCTTCGCGCTGCCCAGCCACGCTGTGGGAAGGGCTTCTTCCCCGAGGCACTTCCAGACAGCTTCAGCCCCGGCGGGTCGGGCGGGCGGTGGGCTGAGGGCTCGCCCCCTCCTTCCGAGCAGGGGAAGAAAAAGGGGCAGCCTCCCCCCCCGACTGCGTGTCCACCGGGTATCCGGCCTCAGGACCCACCGAGGTGACGGTCTTACCCGCGCTCCCGGTTTGACGCTGGGAGAGCACTGGAGACCACCAGAGACCCGCAGAAGGGAGAGCACGCTGCCACCAGAGCCGCGGTGACTCCAGGAGCAGACGCGGCTCCGCCGGGCGCTGCGGGGCGGACCCACGGCTGCTCGCCACGGCGACCCACGAGGAGAAACCCCCCGGGTGGGGGCGCGCAGCGGCTCGCACGACCCCCCCCACCCGCGCCTCGCCCCCGAACCCTTCCCGCTGCCGCACGGGCTCCCGCTCGGCTCGCCGCTCCTCCTCTCCCAGCCGCCACCACGCATCTCTTTGCTCCGAGACCGGCGGCACTCCGACCTGCCGCAGGAGGAGGGCTGGCACGGCGGGGACCCCGCGGCTCGGCTCGGCTCGGCTCGGCCCGCCCCGGGGCGCCGCTCACCCTTGGTGACTCTCTTGGCCTCCTTGTAGCGCGACCACAGGTAGCTCTTCATGTCGGGCGGCGGCTGCCGCTGCTGCTGCTGCGGGGCCACGGTGCAGTAGGGAGCGGCCCCCGCGGCGGGCAGGGCCCGGCACCGCCGCCCGCCCGCCCGCGCCCGCCCCGCCGCCAGCAGGGACCGCGCCGCCGCCGCCGCTGCCATGCTCCGCTCCGCCGCCCAGCCCCGCCGCGCCGCGCTGCTCCGCCGCCGGCTGAAGTCACTTCCTCGGGCCCCGCCCCGGGGCCGCGCCGAGGAGGGAGGCGGGAGGCGGGGCCCGGCCCGGCAGGTAGCGCCGTCCGCCTGCGGGCAGAGACCGGCCCGGCGCGGCCGTCGGGGAGCGCTGGCCGCCCGCACGCCCCGCCGCTGTCCTGCCTCGCCTCCGCAACGCTGGGCTGCGGCGGGCACAGCGAGGCTGGCTGCTTGGCGACACCGGGCAGCGGCTTCGTAAAGAGCTGAGCCCAGCAGGCGTGACCCCGGGGGAGCTAGTCCAGGGGTGTCGCGGCCTGGGCCCTCAGGTCTGCCATCCCTACGAGGGAAAGCCCCTTCCCACCCGTCCGCAACCCCCAGCAGCATTTTATCAGCAACTGCTGAAGGTTGGCCCCGGGTTCAAGGTCAAGCCGAGCTGCGCGGGGAACGTACCCCGACTTTGCACCTCCGCTGCTCCTCGGGTCTCCCCCTCTGCTAGGAGCTGCCTGGGATTCTTTCACAACAAACACCATATCAACAGCAAGTATTTACTTTTCCAGCCAGCATGCACTCGAGAAGTGCTATATACACCTGCTTACATGCCTGAACAAAATAAGCTCAAACCCTAGGCTGGATATAAAATGTGTAATACAAAGAATACCATGAAATCCACAGAAGTCCTAGTGCTGTTTTGAGGCCCCCCATCTCCTTGTGAAGCACTTGCCACTGATAGTTGTAGACCCTGGCAGTCTGAGAACTTGAACCGTATCTATTAATACTTGTAAAAAAAAAAAAAACCAACCCACAAATTAGATGATGCATGGATGAAGAAGAACAAAGACCAGACCACTTCCATAGCAGAAAGGTTACAGCTCCACATGCAGAATTCCTGACGTGCTCAGAAACTTTCTTTACAACAAAAGGAACATATTTTTTTCCAATACAGTAAACATCAAACATGCTTGTTCTTATACCAAGGAGATCCACATAACCCATTGTCACTTATGGCTGGAAGTTACTCAGCCATTCCTCCCCTCTCTAAAGCAGCAATCCTATACAAATCTGAAGGATTTCAGACTAAATACTACTCTGAGCATTCTCTTTTTTTTTTTTTTTTTTTTTTCCAAAGAATAACACTCACCTTATTTGCACAGGCAAAGCCACAACAAACTGAAAGAAAAACACGGGGGGTAGAAACCCCCATTTTTGCTGCAGACAGTCTGTGGTTAGCTCCCCAGATAGCCAGGACTAACCTATAGAGAGAGATGTGTGCTTGAGTGTCTAGTGCCAGTGCTTTCAAATATCATTCTCCCTGCATTTCAGACGATGTGCTTTTGTAATGCTAGCATATGCTTTATGTATGCAATACAAATGAAAAGAAAAGTTGTTTCCTTAATGTCATTCTGTTAGCTAGAGCAACTTTCATGGGGTGTTTGCTTCTGTATGAAGACCTGTTAGGCCACTGGGTTATTCACACAAATCAAAGTAATTCCCAAGTGTTAGCAGCGAGACTAGAGAGAGAACTAAAACATGAGGTAGCGGTGTTTAAAAATAAGTTGTTAAACGACTCAACTTCAGACAACTCAGTCCTTTCCCTTGTCTTCTGGTCTCCAAGTAATGACTCAAATACTGGAAAATATGTGGTAATGTAAACTGGCATGAAGGAGCATACACGGAAATTCATTTGTCTTTATTTGGGGTCCACAGAAGACAGATGAAGATACATTCCTTCTTCCAAAAGTTATATCAGTTTTTATTTAAACAGAATGGGATATATAGAAGTAGAGGCAGTCAACCTACAACATTTTTTCTAAAATTGCACTTAAAATGAAATATAATCCTACAGGCTAATGTCCCTTCTTAATCGGATCGGTCCAAGCGATCCTAGCTGCAAGACAACTAAAAAAGATGTATCCAATACTTTAGACAATGCACAAAAGAACCCAGACATTCCCTCATGTTATGGTCAGAATTGACCACACCTATGACACTTATCTAGTACAAACTGAAAGGTGTTTGGCTATGGCTGGCAATTTAAAAAAAAAAAAAGAAAGAAAAAAAAAAAGAAAACTCACACCCAACATAAAGAGCTTCACAGAAGACTTATCCTTCAAAGAAGAATCTCAGAGGGCTGTCTTACTGCATGGATAGAGAAAGAGATAGCATGGACCTAAAACCAAAAAGACATGCAGTTGTGTTAAGTACATACCACATTCCCTAATTTATATCTGGCATCCTACTACTATTCCGTAGTGTGTAATTAACTAGCGTCTGAGTGGGGATAATATATACAATTTCTTTCAAGGTAAACAGAATACTTATGAACTAAATGTTTTACATTTGGCTGAATTTTGTGACCAGGAGTAATTGAGAGAGAGGCTACATGCTATCCTCAGTTCACAAACACCAGCTCTATTAATACTGTTGAAGGTTCAGGACACAGATGCCACGTGATCCCCATATGTGCATACATAAAACACCTTTGAGAACCTGTTAAGTGTTTCACATATTGGTCTAATTTGTCACACATACTATAATTACACCACTATCTAATTTCTTTGCTTTTCATAGTTTTGTTCACACAGGGGAAACATGCAAATCTCCCCACAGCCTGCTCAGCCCTGTCAGCTCCTTCTCACGTCTGTGATTACTGAGAGCACTCAACACCTCAGAAACCACTTGCTAATAAAGACACTCCTGCACTTACATGACTGCGGGATGGATTTCTAATCAGCTAGTACAGCCTTCAAGTGAAGCCTAAGATTGGGCTAACAGATACTACAATTCATTAAAGTCCCGCTGAATGAAATTAAAACGCAATGCTAGGGAAGCTGACAATGTTTTACTGCAGCTTCTGTGGTACAACGTTCCAAACGGAGCAGCTTTGTAAGCAATAAAACCGTTTGACAGATTGTATCAGACAGTTGTTTATTGCAGAGGTGAATGACCTTGGACTGACAGAGAATGGGCAAAAGCAACACAGAAACAGTCTCTTGTGAAAGAATCAGAAGTCTTTCTTACTGCCTTAAAAGATTCTGAGGAATGTTATTTTCTTCATCTTTAATATATTGCCTGCTTACATAAATTTTCCTAAATGTGTTTGTAAAAATTATTTTGCTTTAAAAGGCCACAGAACCAGCAGATGCTGGTAACAGTTTTCAGCCATTATTGACCCGAGTCCCCTTTGAAACTGCACCCTGTTACAGTCCCTTTAGCCAGCCAGTACCTCTCCCACCAACAAGTGTTTCTGTATGGAAAATTCTTGCATACATTAAATTCTTATGTGCTTTTCATTTTGGTATTGGTACTTAAAAATAAGTGGAACTGTGTTTATGTGCAACTATTTGGGAAAAGCATCTTTAACTATTTGGAGAAAAATCTTTTCTCCGAGCTGCTTATTTGCTTCCTTCGCTTCTGTTGCGGTAATACTAACACCATTTGAAATTAATTTGCCACATCCAATGTGGAAAAGCAAGAATATAAGCACATACCACCTATGCATATTAATATATGGTTAAAACAAGAGTAGAAAAAGAAAGCAATTGAAATCAGAAACATTAGTCTCTGTACTGTTCCTCACAAACTCCAATATAAACCAGAGCCAAATACTTTAAATGTTACACTTCCATAGTGCAGCTGAGTAGAGAAGATTCTGACTATTTAGTTCTGCCTGGTGAGCATTTGTCAGCCATCCCTCCTCCCAAAAGAAAATGTTTAATCCAAACAAGTTATGAGATTTCCTGGTAACCCAAGTGGCACAATTTTACCATGCAGGCACCTTGCCACGTGGTACATTATTCCAGCCATCATGTCAGACATCCTAAAAACTTGCCAAAATTCTAATTCAAAATTTTAATACAATTCAAAATGGCACAGGAAATTTGTGCTTATGGGTACAGCCTGGAGGAAAAAAAAAAAAAAAAAAGGACAGATCCAGTAACATCAAGCAAACCTAAATAGGGATGCAATTTTTGTAACGGCTTTTGCCCAACTTCCTAGCTTTGCAGCCTAATCTTGTATTAAGAAGAAGATTAAATGGCAATAAAAAAAATGAACCTTGCTTTTTACATGAAGTACATTTTGAACTATATATCCACTTTGGAGCAAACTTACCAGAGGAGTCAGAAGCCTATCATTCTTCTCTGTTAATGCCATCCAGTATAGTACATACTACCTGTTATATGACAGATGAGCATTTAACCAGCATCTGGTCCAAAGGGCAGTCTGAGTCTGCAAGGTAAAAAATAAGCAACCCTGAATTATTTTATACCAGATCGCAAAATAATAATGCTGGCAAAGCAGACACAGCCAAGTGTGTCTCTACCTAAATTCACGGTGGACAGGAAATGCAAAGAAACACAGTCCAGAGACAGCCAAACTGTCTTGGAAGGAAGACGGGTCACATCCTAGACATCTCTGCCTGGCACTGCACTCAACCACTCTCACCAGCTCTTGCACAAGCTTGTTTAACCCTCATAAAAAATATCCAGAACTAAGACAGGTCCACAGGGCTCTGTTCTACCCCATGAAACTACATCTAATTCAATTTTGCATTGTAAACATGTCATAAACACCTGGCCAAAGAAGTATAGATATACCCTTCATTTGGCCAGGGCAGTCCCAAAATGCAGGTATCACTCCTGTAAGAGTCAGGACATGATTTCACCATGCCTTACACTAGGACAGAGGATTTTCTATCCCCACTTTTAGTATATGCCTTACAATTCATCCCCAACATGGCAGAAGGGAAAAAAGCCTGTCAAATTCAGCACTTACACCAGGTCACAACTTAATGCGGGCATTTTTCCCCTTCCAGCAGGAGTTGCTGGAGGGACATCTTTCTGGCTCTGTCACATAATAATGCCAGGGAGCAAGCCCTGGTCAAATGACATTCCACAAGAAGCAGGGCACACATATATCTGGCAAAAAAATTGGTTGCCCTGGTCTCTAGTGCATGGACTGCTTCCAAGGCATCTGAAAACTAATCCAGCTGCAGCAGCCCAGAGTTCCCATGGGCTAATTTATTCCACTCCTAGCTAATAATTCAAAATATCTGCCTCTGGGCAGAGTAAATTAGCCTATACAGAACCTGGTGCTGTCACACCAAACTGCTTCTCGTCCTGGCAGAAATACTGGAAAGGTAGCTCAGGCACCTCTATATTATACCAATCTGAATTAGAATAGCTTAAAGAGCAAAGAATATTTCTGGACTGCACAGACAAGCAGGCATGGGCCAGAGTGTCCTCCAAGTTACATCAGTGGACACTGCCCTTTCACTCTCAAAAAATGACCACCAAGGAGTTCCAAGCGCAGGAGGTAGGAAATTCACGCCCAAAGGCATGTCTCACCTTAGGGCTACAGAAAGAGAAGATGTCATAGTATTTGCTATCGTGGCTCTCTGTCACTAGAACCCCCTCTCTACAGGACTGACTCGATTACCAGCATAACATGGCAAATCATGTCATGAGACTAAGCAGGACCAGGTTTTTCTCCCCACTATACCCAACCAGAGCTCAGTAAACACTCATCCTATGCTCTTATTTTCAAGGGGTTTATGAGCAGGCAAAAAACAAGAGGCTGTAAGCCATCAGCTGGCAGGATTCCCCCCATACCTGGGGAATTGGGTTGTTTTCACTCACCCAGCTAGGCAGAGATAACACCGACAATAGATTTGAAGAGCTTGGGGAAAATGGTTAACAGCTGTCAATCTTTAAAGAGACTAATGAAACTTCAATAAGGTTTCAAATTCTTAACATATCATAAAACATTATTTCCTTTACAGACAAATTTAGGTGAGGTGATCATATACTTATATGTCACTTATTGCTCAGCACTTTATATATAGCCCTGACTTTTCACTGTTCTTGAGATGACTTCAAAACTCTGCCAGCTGTCCTTGACCTCCAACTAAAAGATTAATCTTGCCATGCAAAGTGTAACTTGCATAGAAGCAAAAAGGGAAATATCCTTCACCCAAAAAAAAATCTCAAGCCAAAAATAAATAGTAATAGAAAAACCACACACACCACAAGAACTGAATTACTAAAAACATTTTTTTTTCCTGAACACAAGCAAGCAAAAGGAAATTTTGGCTCTAAAAAACCAATTATTTTTGATGGACAGTTTGTATGCCTGAATAAACTTAACTGATCAAATAAAGTTACATTGAAACATGATACGAATACCAGCTTTGCATGAATGTCATACCATAGCCCACTGGGCTCACTGTGGCTTCGCCCAGTGGCACCTTCAGGGAGGTTTGGCCAAGTCCCCGTCGAGCACACGCAAACTGCAATTCTGCAGAGACTTGCAATTCAGCCACAGTCATGCATGTTTTCAGAAGGACATTTGTAGCACATAGGACACAGCCTCCCATTTCTAATCCCTGTTCTAAACCAGAATAGTTTAACAATTTATACTTTTTCCTAGACAATCTCCACTTGAAGCTTCAAACCAAAGAAAAAAAGCCTGTGGTAACAACCTTCAAGTCCACATACTGAAACTTTGCCAAAGTCAAAAAGAACTGAAAACAGTCTTATTAAGCTTGTGTGGCATTTCCTGTTACTAGAGGCAGGGCCTATAATTCAAAAAAGCCTTTAAAAAGAGATGGGTTTACCTTCTTTTAAAGAACGTCAACATCTCAAAGCCAAGAGACAATGTAAGGGTGTACAGTATTGCTTCAAAGTGAATATATCACACATATACTGTAAAAATGCAACCTCTCTTCATAGAAGTTGCCTTGAAAAACAGACACTTTATTCAGAGAAAATAAATAGTAAAATTTAGTCTCTAATGCCAGACCTATTGGATTTGTCCCTCATAACCTAAAATTGCATAACCTACAATGCAAAATTGAATTAGATGTAGTTTCATGGAGTAGAACAGAGCCCAGTGGACTTGTCTTAGTTCTGGGGTTTTTTTATGAGGGTTAAACAAACCATACAGTCCTACTACTTTGTCTGGTCTTCTGCATCTCCAAAGTTTTGATTCACATCAGAAAAGACTGGCCAATGTTTCTATCTCCATTGCCCTTTCAAGAATGGAGGGAAGAAAGCAAAACAAACAGACCTAAGTACCTTTTAACATATTTTACCATAAATTAAGTTGGAAGCCTCAGTCCTGCAACCAGACCAAATGGTGAATCCTTCTCTTCTCACGAAGCATCGCTAACATGAGTTGTGCTTTATGCTGGTAATGGAGTCTGTTCACTGAGCACAAGGCTGTGGCAGACCCAGACACCCACATCATCGTTTAACTGTCAGGTTTGTAGTAGAAATAAATACTCCTGACCCGTACCCATCTCTGGGTTAATACATCCTCCTTCTCAGTAAAACTAAGGAGTTCAGCAACAGCACACTGAGAGGTGCATGTCTGTTTTGAAGATATATGTACTAAAAGAGAAATAGTATAGAAATATTTTCTTCTTGCTTCTGGAGGCTTTGGAAAATTATGATATAGATCAATAACATTTTTTTCCCTCCAGTTTCTGGCAGCCTCCTCCAGCATCCATTGCTCTTGCTTTGGAAAAATCCATAAGTTATCATCTGGTTACACAACCATTTGCCTGAAAAGCACAACTGCTCTCACACTGTAATGCTAACTAGTCAGGAAGGAAAGTACATTTTAATGTTATTAGCACAAACAAGATTTAAATAATAAAAAATAAAGAGGAAAATTTCTGCAAGGAAAACCAATGATGTCTTATACCATTGGATTAGAATAAATCAGCTTTAAAGCAAGCATAAATTGTACTTTACATGTTTCAACTTACACCCTGTTAGAGAAACGTACATGTGATCTCAGGCCTCATTTACTTGGAAAAATTGCACTGGTTTAACTTCATCTAGTTTTCAGATGCTGTAATTAAAGCTGTATAAAATTATTATGTTGGTTGAAGAATGTTTTATTGCAATTTACCCTATATCAAGAGCATAGCTTTTCTGTCCTAAAGCAAAACATGAACTCATATCAAAATAAGTGTCCATGCTGCTTAGTTACACTTGCGCAACCTTTTCATAGCCTTAGCACAAATGCAAATGAGAATGCACTCATCACACTGCTGATTCTTCTCTGATCCTTATAACACACACCTCATTTGATTACAGTAACTAGATTTTGTTCTATCCAAATCAAATTAGGTGTTTGTAATACCTTCTGCGTAGAAAACTTTTGCCCGAACTTTATTCTAATTTGGCTGCGTCTGAAACAAGTAACCTTCCACACAGTTAGGGAAAAGAGACATTTAAATTAATTAAATAAATAAATAAATAAACCAGCAACAACAAAAAAAACCCAGCTCAGTGCTTTGTACGTGATAGTGTGGTATGGCTGCATTCTTTTTATAGTTGCTTTAAGTTTGATCTAGTAACATGACAGTAAGTTGTTGGTTTTTTTTTTAAACACGGTCTACTACTTTTGCCCCAAATCAAATCATTATCAAATGACGACAGCTGTGTCAACACATATTACTTTAAAAATACGGCCTAAGATAGAACTCTCCACTTTAATTACATTAGCTTAAAACCCCACACATTTTGGCATAAAACCTTATGTTGCTACAAATGAAAAATGTGCCTGTACCAATTTTAGGGAAAAAAAAAATCCCAAAAACAAACAAACAAGAAAACCCACAAAACCTCTTCCTCAATACTCAGAAGGTTGTATTACAATTATGACCCCACCATTAAAATATGCAAACCTTGGGATACATCTTCAGCTCTGCAGATATTATTTTAGCTGTAAGTATGATGCACGCTCACTGAAGACCACAGAAGTCAAGAGCAGCCGCGTCTGTTCTGCATCCTGTGAAGATCTTCGAAGAATTGAATCAAACAGATCTGACTCCACACCTTAGCTACACCAGACTAGCTCCTAAGAGTTAGCCAATCAATTAATCATATTTTTTCTGAAATGTAGCACGTAAACCTTTCATTTAGCCTATATTTTCCAGAGAACAATCGGGTATATGTGAATATTTTAATTTATCTTCCTCCTAATTTATCTTCCTCCTAAAAAATCAGAATCACCTCCCTTCAGCACACTACTTTCTTTTCTTTCTGGAGATTCTACCGGTCTCCTGCAGTCTTTCAAGGGTTCCCTCCTCACAACATTTTACAGCACTAAGACTTGGCAAAAACAGGATGCTAGTATTCGCTGGTTGAAAGATACGGTTTTTTTTTCTTCTTTTGGGCCTAGATTTGAGAGTATGTGCATGGAATTAAACTTTTTAGTTCATTTCTATTATAATTTTCTGTTGATAAACAGATACTTTTGATAATGTTATCACCTATAATCGTAAGAATATGCAAGCACAAATATTAAGTGAGGTGACGGTGAAGATATACGCATCATATTCTTGATGTTTCTTAAACGTTATAGTTATCTGTCATCTGTCTCCCCCTGCATGGTGCTCTCTTTTATGGGGCAAGCCTGTACATCCTCTCCACAAAATCCATTACGTTACATTGCACCGCAGTTATACTGCACTTGTAATGTAACTTTAGCATAACTACACTGTGTCTGGAGCCTGCAAAGATTTATGGATACGCTTGACTTAGCAGTCTCCTTGAAGCTTTAACTACTCCTTGCACAAAGTTATTCACTTAGGTAAGTCTTCACAGGCACAAGTTCAAGGAACACAAGATGCAGGAACTGTGTCCTGCCAAGGCATAATGCTAAAGTAGTGATGTGCAAGTAGTGAATGACATTCAAACAGAGAAGTCAGTGAAAGTATGTATATGTTAAAAAGTATGATTCCTTCCTCATAACTTTGTCCATAACGTTACTAAGCAACATGAATTTACAGGCGCCGCAATTACAGTAATCTCTCAGATAAAATTGGTACAGCTTCAATCTGCAATCTAAGTAATTTCTGAACCCTATAATCAGTTTTATTGGAAGAAGGGCTCCAACTATTTCATTTCACAAAGAGTAAATAGACAGTTCATTTATAGTGTTTTTCATATTCTCTGCATTTTCTAATATGAAATTAAATACGTGTTTGCCTTTGTCCTCCATTTTCTCATATATTAAGCAGCAGATGCCCAGCCAAGAAATCTCAATATCCTAAAGAACTGAACCAGTTTACTAAATGCTTCAGCTTAGTCCATGTATTTTATTCTCCTTTCTCATTTGATCCAAGCAGTGATGAAGCCTCTACCAAGTGTTATGCTCCTGTGCAAGGAGATTATCTTACCGTTAAGCTCGTTGTCATACTGATGATGTAATAGAATAGACTATTTCAGTTGGAAGGGACCTACAACGATCATCCAGTCCAACTGCCTGATGAATTCATATTTTGAACCATGTTTTGTAGAATTTACTGCACAACTGCTGGGTTAATAACAACAGTCTCACAGAAGCACAGTAGAAATACCATCAGTGATGGCAATCGCTGGCGGGTCATTCTGTAATCAGGGAGGATGTAGACTTGACAAACAGCATGATGTCCAAATACATCTGCTGACCAAACATGGCAACATGATATACTGTAATCAGCATAAAGCAAGAGCACCATAAAGCCAATCAACCTGTTTATTCTGGGACCTTCTTGCTGATAAGAATTGTACACAGAAGAAATATGACATTACAGCCATCCAGTGTGTCACGGTGCCATCTGGCAAGCTCGTGGTGTATATCTTGCATGAATTAAAGACTACAAACATTTTTGACCAGCCTGCCAGGAAACACCATCACGCTTTAAAACAGTGATAATTCACCCCACCTGAAGGACCTTACTTTCCAGTCTACCCTTAGTTTCTAGTGTGTACAATTCAAGAACTTTTCATGGGAATCCATTTTTGGCAAATAACTGAAGGTATCTTCATGTCTCCTCTAGATCAACCTTACAAAAATTGGAAGAGATACAAAACTTCTTGTGCATTTCAGAGTCCAGGAAAATTCAGTATCAACATGATAACACTTACAGAATAGCACATTAAACCATGACAGATCTCTGTCATTGCAGTGTAACATACATCTTTGAGCGATAAAATTATGAAATAAGACCTTGGAGGCTTGATCATGCATATCTGAAATCAACAGGAGTTTTGCCTCTATTTCGGTGGGAACAAGCCACAAGTTAACTACTATAGGCAATGTTTCCAGAACTGTTAAATGCTTAGCAGCTCTCACTTAATAACAGCAATAAGGAATTGCTGGGTGCAGACTGAATTTGAAGTCTGGCTTAAGATTTGCCTCTCATGTCCTATTGAGGACTGATATATTTTGAAAATCTGGATGCCTATTGATAGAGCTAAATTCGGCTAATGGGTCTCTGAAATTCTGCTCCAAGATGTACACTAAAATCTATTACAGCCTATTAACACACTGTTCTTAAAACACAAGTTACTCAGAAAAATCTAAAGCCATAGACAGACACATTTGCTTTTAAAAAATCTCCTGACAATCATTTTAAAGAGTTCATGAGTTTCATAAGACTGATAATTTCAGCACATCATCCACTGCATTCTGCTGCTTCTTTAAAACAATGGTATATTTAGCATTGCTATTAATAAAAACTCACAGCAAGAAGCATTCACTTCTTTAAAAGTGCCTACAGCTTGTAGCTGCAGAACTTCTGAATCATTTGGTCCAAAACTATTACAACAGATTTCAGCATGTCTCTTTTGACTGTTCCTGTCTTCTGGGAGAATGCAGAAGATTCACTCCCCCCTTTCCCCCCACCCTGTAGCTTTAGTGAGCCTAACTCAGGCATGACAGCATTTTATCTTACACAGCATCTTGTCAGATCTAAAGTCTATTTTTCCATACTAAATTCTATTACTGTCTGCTTTCATTACATAATCATTCCTACAGGTATTTTCACAACCTGTTGGATATAAGCAGAATGAATAGGGAAAAAAAAAATTCATCATTATATAAAATTCTTAAAACTGCTTCTTTACATTCAACCCTCCAAATCCATATCATAGCTCTGGGTAAATAACATGGAGGTATAATGGCTTTATTGTAGCATCCATCAGTACCAGATTGCTGATAATTACCTGTGACTCAAAGAAAACCCACGCAGTTTTTTCCATCTATCATAGTAGTTCTCATACACTCTAAAAATCATTTTGCTTTCAGAAGTACTGAGAGTTACAACTGCATGCTGACTTGCTACCTTTCGGACAGAACTGGATAAAAGATACCTTACAAAAACCACCCTCTCTTAAACCTTTTTTACAACTTTTATTCAACACACAGCTATAGTCTAAGCAGCATTGTATCCTATAGCTAGGTTCGCACAGCCAACTCATCACCTAGCTAGGATACCCTCATCCTACCAATGCCATTTATCTTTGGAGATGCACCCTTTCTCCTATTAAATATCCCATCCTACTTCACACAGAATATTCAAGAAACAATCCTGGATTAGATCTGCAGAAGGACTCATATGCTGGCAAGGACAAAATTTTCAACAGCCTTGCCACCAAATGAAACATACACTTTTCACAAAGGGTGAAAAAAAGCTCCTAATACATACGGATAGCAAGGCAGCTATGGATGAAACACTCGTACACCAAGAGATGGAACAGAGAGCCAAATGAGTTAGCACTTACAACGACTGAGAAATGTCAGGCTAAAAGCACATCAGAAAAGTAACTGGGCATGTAATCCTGGTATTCAAACAATAGATATTCTCACTCACTCTTGTTAAAGCTGTTCCACTTTGCATGCAATAATTAAATCATTTGGTCCAGAAAAAGAAAGGATGGTCTAACATCATAGAAAAGAGCAGAAAAGGAGTTTTGTGACTAGTGTACTCCAGAACCAAGAAACCAAGTCCAGTGTAGAAGAGTAACACACCCTAGAGAAAAAGAGCTTTGTCCTGATCAATACTTCATTTCTTTTCCATTATATTATCCTGTAGCTCACTTACCAAACTGCTCATGCTATCTGGCATTTCTGCAGTGATGAAAGTACAAGGGGTCGCTGGAGTTTCCTGAATTCACACCATAGTAAGAAGAGATTTCATACTTGTCTATGTAGCTATAACATCTAAAAGCCAGGGTGTCTCACTATCCCCTAACTCAAAGCAGGAAATACAATTTCAGAGTCAAAGCCCTAGGCACACAAAGAGGCTCTAACTACTTTGAGCAGCCTGCAATCTTTCTTCTCAACAAAATCTTTATCATCATCATTGTCCATCCACCCCCCCAGACTTCAGCTGCCAGAGTTAAGCTATGCTTTGATACAGCACAGCTGTGTAACCTGGACCAGAGTCCTGTGAGAACAGCTGTGAGAAGCCTTATCTGTGTCTCCACCCACACACCTCGCACCCTTTGGCTCCAGAGCTGCATTTAAGCTCAGGCCTGTGCCTTAGTCCTTATACAGCCTGTGCTCTAGGTATACCTGGCTTGGCCAAGGTGACTTCCTGGCTAGGCTCAGATCCACCTGGTCGATATGGACTACCATCATTCAAAGTCTAGTAAGGAAAACATTGTGTTCTCATCCTTAAAATACATTTCACAGTCCCAATGTAAGGATCTTCCTTCTTTTTAAATATATTTGCACATACAATCAGTACACAGGTTTTACATTTATATAAACCTGGATTTCACAAAATTAATTACAAAAGAAAATATTTTGCCTTACCCTGAGAAAGCTCAAAGATTTTCTCTAATTAACATTCTTTTACTATCATTTTCCAGGTAGGTTAGGTTTGCCCTAACATACAAGAGAGAGAAGCCAGACATAACAAATAAATTATATGTCCAGCTATTCACTGAGATCCTGGTACTCTTTTCTGTACAGTCAACAGGTCTAGAGTTCACACGCTACCTGCAGTTTACTTATAATGTCTCTGACTGGAGGAACAAGGACTGTTTCTCCTGACACAAACACATGTTGCTGAAAGGTTGCCTATTAACCTTCTCTGGCAGTGCTGCAAAGAGCCTCTTCCTGGGACACAAGAAGAGCGAAGTCTTGCTTACGGACATGGTACAATGGTGGTCTTGGTAGTGTTAGGTTTACGGTTGGACTCGATGACCTTAAAGGTCTTTTCCAACCTATACGATTCTGTGAAGCCATGACACATTTGCAAGGGGGTAGCAATTTGCATAACCACAAAAAAAAAATCCCTATTAAAAAGTTAGAGAAATACATATTTTAAATACATGCATACATGTATGTGCAAAGAACAGTTGAAATATTGGAGAAATGGCTCTTGTCCAGTCTTAATGTCTCTTTATGGGGATGAACATATAAAGGCAATGCAAAAAGAAGAATACGATGAGAAAATATTTCTTGAAAGTAGCAGGAACAGCAAATGTAACCCAGCCTGGCAGGGGTGATCCCTCGAAAGGACAACTCCCTACAGGCCACCAGGGCGAGCCCTCGCCCAGCAAATCCAGCCCCAGCCCTGCAGCTCCGCCGCTGCGGGTCCTCCCCTCCTCCCCTGCTTTCAGGAAGGGGAGGGGGGAAAAAAAAACAAACACCACGTTATTTAAAGCTTAATGCCTTCTCTTCAAAGCTTTTTGTATCCTCCTGCCTCGGTTCTTGAGCAAAACATGAGTGGCAGTGCGCAGAAATGGTGTTTCCCAAGGATACATTCAGACCTAGACAGTCAGCTTTGTGGACACAGGCTCTACTCTAAAAACTTCTAACATCCACTTGAGCGATAAGAAAGCTGGCTAAGCTGGCAGGAGCAAGCTGGAAGCTATACCGACACATCTGGGTGACACTATGCAAACACTCCACGCTGCCGCAGCTGCTCCACGCTCCCTGGGCCCAGCTCAGCCCTGGTGACCCGCACCAGCCCAAGGCCTGACACCTCCTTATCAGCAGTGCTTCTGCTGCCAGGGGTCCCCAGCTGCCACCTCGGGGGGAAGCAGAAGTGATACTCCACTCCTTACGCCACAGCTTTGCTGGGCCCATTTTACTGCAGGTGTCAACAAACTCCTCTTCAGTTAACAGAGACACGCTCTCTTCTACAAACAGACTATTTGAGCATTTCAGCTTTTCTCTCTATACTAACACTTCAGCCCAGCATAGCATGGGAGCACGTGCTTAACTTCAAAGATGTGAATGGTTTCCTTGCTGTTTAATTTCCATGCTTTGCTGGAGTTGACCCCCTAAATCCAATCATGCATCACAAGGCAGAAGCTGCTGTGAAACCAAAGGGAGCTTGTAGCAGATGCCACCACTTCTGCGCTCGCTGTGGCCAGCCATTTCAAGCTAAGGCTTTCCTCGGCCATGGAGAACAGTAATTACAAATCAGAACAAGGCTTAACTATTTTGAGAAGAGTGATATTCCCTGTGATGTGTTTTTTATTCTTAGCCACAGAAATATGTGGCTGCAGGTGCAGATTTCCAGTGATACTGAAACTTACAGAGGTTTTAGTATTTGAAGAGTCAGGGAGTTTTTTATAATGATCAAAACATGGTTATTTTATCTGTACAAAGATTCTTCTAGTTACAATTCTTCACCTTAACAGATTTTGGCCTTTATGCTATGCTTTTTAAAACCCATTCCCTTGTGTCAATTCCTCTATTATGAGAATACAGAGCATTAAACTTCAAGGGACACTTTGCAGACTTCAAAAATACTTGGGAGGGGAACCCCACAGATTACTGACTTTTCACTAACAGGGCCAGCTGCAGTGCGATCATCAGTCTCAGGAGGAATGGGATAAAGCTGACTAAAGGCCAAATAATACCTGAAGAACAAACACTTTCTTCCAAACTTAGAGCAGAGCAGAAATAAAAATTAAAAATACTGCAAGTATGACACTGATGTTTAAGTCAGTATTTCACATTTTTCAAAAAGGTTATTACAAATATAAAATGGCAAAAGATACAGATGAAGGGTTTTTCCTAATGTGATTCTGATGATGTTGTGAACAACAGTCTTAAAGTTGAAAGAAACATTTATACCAAAAGTGCTTGCTGAAGCAACAAGTTAGACCCCAGTCCTTTAGATGTTTAAACACCAGCTCTGACCATGTGTGTAGCGTGCCTAACATCAGTGAATCTTTCATCAGACTCCTAGGACTTGCATACCAGTATGAGTACTATGTCTCCTGCAAGTGTAGCGTCTGAAAAGTTAGGCATTTCAGACCAAGTTCCTGCAAGATGCTTTGGACCTCCTGGAAATTCCTGAACCTTAATTCACAGAAAGTTATAACTCACCTCTAGTTCCCTCTCCAGACATACGGGTCCAAAATTGCTGTCTCCAAAATGCTTCTCCAGCAGTTACCTAGCCTTGAAACCACCTAAGCTCTGTCAGCATCTCAGTTTTCATTCTGAAGTTTCCCAAGCACTGAAAGTCTCTTTTCTGGTACTGCAAATCGTTATTGTGTCAAATAGTGACAAACCTAGCTTGTTCCTGACCTTCACAAAACAAACTTCCCTCCATCTTTCATACCAGAGTGATTTTGGTACAGAAAGGAAACCCAGAGCATACTTAGTATATCAAGTTTCAAAAAAAGGTGGAGACTACTGCCTTCCTTCTAAGACCAGCTGGTATTCACAGCATTCCTATCCAGTGACACAGTGATTAAAATATTAATCCAAGCTGAGAGAAACTTCCATTCAATTTGTTCTCTACTTTAGGGTATTCACCCTCATCTCTCACCACCCTGAATGGCAATGGTGGGGAAAAGGAAGAAAAGGTTGAAAACATACAGGTAACTTGCAACATGTTTCACTGCAGTTGTTCCACTTTTTGTGACAAACAATGAAGGATTGAATTCACTGAACATTATAGTGCCCACAGCTCCCTGTGGATCTGGTTCTGACTGTGTTCTACACCCACTGCATTCAGGCCCCTAGGCATTCCAATTATTCAAGCTGATGAAGCTTGTATAAAACATACGCGGTTCCTAAGAACAGCCACCTCAGATCAGCCCAGTATCTTGTCTCCAGCAGTAGTCAACTGTGGATGCCCTGGCAAGAACAGAGGACAAGAAGAGAACAAATCAATAGAAGCCCAGACTGTTCCTGCTCATGTTACTTAGCTCACTATTCATCTACTGATTTAATTGGCTTTTTCATAAGTAAACAAAGGGATTTGTCTCAATATTTGTCATGGTTTAACCTCAGTTGGCAACTAAGCACCACCCAGCTGCTCGCTCACCCTCCCCCCTCCCGGTGGGATGGGGGAGAGAATTGGAAAAGCACAAGTAAGAAAACTCATGGGCTGAGATAAGAAGAGTTTAATAACTGAAATAAAATACAATAAAATTTAAAAAATAATAATGATAAATTGTAATGAAAAGGAAAATAATGAGAGAGAGGGACAGAGGAACAAAACCTAGGGAAAGACAAAAAAAAAAAAGTTATGCAACCGCTCACCACCCGCTGACCAACGCCCAGCCCGTCCCCCAGCAGCGATTGCTGGTCCCCGGCCAACTCCCCCCAGTTTATATACTGAGCATGACGTCATATGGTATGGAATAGCCTTTTGGCCAGTTCAGATCAACTATCTTGGCTGTGTCCCCTCCCAGCTTCTTGTGCACCTGGCAGAGCATGGGAAGCTGAAAAGTCCTTGACTAGTGTAAGCATTACTTGGCAACAACTAAAACGTCAGCGTGTTATCACATTATTCTCATCCAAAATCCAAAACACAGCACTGTATTAGCTACTATAAAGAAAATTAACTCTATCCCAGCTGAAACCGGGACAGTACTGAGACTAAAAAAAAATTTAAAAAAATTAAAATAAACCAAAGGGTTTCTCAAGTCTTTAAATAAGATGAATGATGCTGTGTCATACTAGAACTCCTCAGGATCTGGTCTGTGGGGGTACCAATGCTGTTTCATATGCTTTGTTATTTTTTCTCCCTATTATTTCTCAGGAAGCTAGAAGTAAGATAGGTAAATTTTTTTTTTATGATATTACTGTAACAGTAATGATATTACTGTAACAATTAAAAAGTAACATTCCAATTTAGTGTCATTGTTAAGAGTGACCTGTGCATTGATGAGCAAGTTTTAGTAGTTGCAGAATACTTTGTCATGCTCAGAGGTTACCAAAGTAGGGGGGGGGGGGGGGGGGGATATATATATACATATATGAATGACACCTAATAACATGTTACATTACAGACACTGTATCAAAATTGTTACAGCTGCACCAAAGCACATTGCTTCTGCCTAAAGGATTTCACCCAGCTAGTGATTAGAGGTGAATTCCCACTACCATAACCTCCAGATAGTAACAGGATAAACTCGCCTGTTGCTCCAATCTTTAATCTAAAAATTAATGCAATAAGGAATCCACCTCAGCAGGAAGCACCTGTTTCTGTGCAAGTGGATATTTTCATAGTCCTTCTTATCTTGCAGTCAGTCCTGTTGTACCTCATAAAATCTTTCCTTCTGCTCCACATCTGACTGTGCCATCTTCAAAGGTATCTGTCATATCTATTGCCTATTTTAGTTGAGGTCAAAAAGTCCAGGAGGGATTTAGAGGAGGGGGAGCTTGAAAGTAGGCTCATGCCTAACCAGATCCAGAACTCCTACACCCTGCTGCAGCCCAGCAAGCAGCTCTTTAGACAGCAGCCCACCGTCATCATCCGTTGCCAGAGTTCAAGGAAGATGTTGCTTCTCTCAGAACTGTTCCTGTTGCTGATGATGGGGTCACAGATACATACAGTAATAGCTTCATAGGGTAAGGAAGGTGCTCACTACACCTCATGGTCTGTGGGCCCTTGACCAAATATGTTTCATACCGCTCTCTGATGCGTACTACTCTCTGGAAAGAGGGTTTACACATTTGCTAACATCATCACATCAAAAAATGATACATCAAACCCTGGCCATCTAGCATCGTCCATACTACTGATACACTGTGGGAAAAGTCAGATTCACAGCCCCATAGTAAGATTAGCTCTATGGATTCTCGGCAGCTTTCTGGTGAGATTCACTGATATTCAGCTGCACAAACTGCCCAATTTCAGAAACCCAGGAAAACAGGATCAAAAGCAGGAGATGAAACTACTGTTGCTAATAGAAATCTACTAAACAGTTGTATCAGGGAAGCTGATGGGCCTACATTTATTGCAAAAAAAAAAGGTGAAAAAGTTGTCTTCCATCTGAGTATCAGTCAGACACAAACACTCTGGGCTTACTGTTTTCTTTCACACATGTATAATTCAAAGTACCTGAAGTCTTAAATTCTACTTTGGCTACCTTTCTCATACAGCACTCTGCTGAGTCCTGGAATGTACACTGAATGTACCTCTACCTAGTTAAGTTACATCAATTATAACTGGGGAAAAAAAATCATAAAACAAACCATATTATCGTTTCTTTGCAAAGAATAAAAGATTTGAAGAAACAGGTCTAAAGATGTTTGTACATGAAGCTGCAGAATATTTGGCTGCATAGCCTTTGACAGGACAGGAATGAAAACGTTAACCTTTTCATTAGGATTCTCAACCCTTAACACTAGAGTACAGCTGGAATCCCTCTTTGGTGGACATTAATAGTTCTGAGACTAAGTAAGTAGGTAGTGGACACAGGATGTTTTTCTCCTAACTGGAAAAAAGCTGAAGTCAAAACATGGTATTTTGGTCAATAGAAGTTCTTGATAAAAAGACAGCAGGTAAGAATAATTCATAGCATGGGTATTTAGTAAAGCTGTCACTGTTTACAAACAATAGTATTTTAATCTTGCTTGTATGTAGTTACCGCTAAAATTTTCTAATATTTGGATAATCAGCTTGAAAAGCTAGCTAATGGCAGCATTTTCTTTTTGTTTCATATTCACACTCAGTCCAAATATTGTAGAGCACCTTAAATAAGTAGATATGTCTTCAGTTTGTGCTGTACGTACAATATTTAGTCCCTGAAGCAGATATTGCAGAGGAAGGGAATATTAACTCTCAATGTATTGTTTTATAAAGATACAAATGAAGCTCAAATTACAGAAAATGCAGATAAGTAGTTCTTTGTATTTCCAATGCATTATCAAGTAAGAAAGACAAGACTCAATTTGGTGGTACAAACTTCAGACTGCATTAATTATTCTCAAATAAAACCACTTACAGTTCTTTATCAAAAACAGTATGACAGTAAATGGCTAGTTAGCAGTGACACAAATTACAGCATTTTTGTTATCCATGAACAAAAATGGAACTTGCATTAGTTAAAGATTTCAATTTAACTGTGTATTAAAAGAGGTGATATTCTGACAATGCAAACTCTTTGTTTAGTTTTATGGCTTCCTTACATTTGCACCTATGTACAATGTCTTTGTCCTATGTAATTTACATCCCAGGCTCAGCCCACCACCATCAAAACCAGGATATCGCCGTCTCCTAGCCATAAACTCCTGCTGTTTACCATGCTCTAGTCTGGTGCATCCTGGACCTGATATAAGCTGATTTAACTACGGAGTATTTTGCTGGGCTAGAGAGTTAAATCAGCTCAGGAAAGAGCCTGACATATGCCAAAGCCAGTACAGTGAAAGGAGGACTGTCTCTCTATTACAGATGGAGCCTAGGCAGATTAGCTGGCTAATTTAGCTGGTTAAGTCAAATACCCACAGTCAGGTCGTATGAACTCCTCTCAGTTTATCTGTACAGCTATTTCTGGCAAGATAACACTTCTTGCTAGTTACAACTTACAGTTGGAATCATGTGGCACACTTCAGTGAGCTGACTTTCCCACGGACACGTGGATGAGCTGATAAAGTTGCATTCAGAGGACTGGAGAGGGGCTTGCTCTACCCTTTGCATAGAAGAAGATGCTACCTGTATTCTGTTTCTCTTATCACCACATGCCCCTGAATTTTCAGTTAACAGAGCAAATAGAGCATTTAAATATGCTATTTCAATCATTATGCACACAATCATCAAAGTGTATCTAATAGCTTTACAGAACCCTTTAATGTAGATAAGCTGCTGAAGAACTACTATCTCTTAACAGTTACACCTTTCCTTTGGTATTAAATCCTGAAAGGTGACACTCAGACTTCTTTTGAATGGCAGCAGTAGTCAGTGCAACTAAGATCTTAAAAACTCCCTTAGGTTTTTTAAGCAGAAGTTAAGCTGAAATCAATACATTTTCAGTGGAAAGTCTACTTAGATTTGCTTAAAACATTGACAGCAGTATTTGACAATATGTTCATATTTTTTAAATAAAGTATTTTTAGAAGTTTTATATTCAAAGAAGTTTTATATTCAAAGAAGACATTTTCTTCAATTGCCAACCTCCTTGTAAAGAGATCAAACTTTCTTTGTGAGAGCGTAAGTACTCAGCTGCCTCATTCTTGCCTATCAGTTTTGTCCTGTGTAATCCAACTGGGCTTTCACGAAAGCAAACAGCATAATCTACATAAAGCAAGCAATGCCGCAAACCACATTACACTTCTGACTGGTCTGACCTCTAAATTCAAAGCACAAAACACAGGTTTATCAGGTTTCATATCTCCTTCAAAAGCAACATTCTACTTTTGTATAATGTAAGGCCACAGTAACCAATAAAATTTGGATTCCACCAAACTTAATCTAAAATCTCTGTTGGTTTAGCGTAGTCAATAACAGAATTGGTTTGCATTCCTACTATTCCAGTTACCAAAGTTCAAAAACATTGTCACGAAGCATTACATTTTCCCGCTGCCAGCAAAATGACTGCTAAAACAGAACTGCCATAAAAACCTGTTAATGCAAGAATTCTACAAGACAGAGATAAATTTACTCTGTGAATCCCTGTGTCCCTCAATTGCCTATTCACAGTCATAGAGCAACATATCTCACCCTGGGAATCATACAGACATAATTAGGAAGTAAAATCCTGAAACCGCTTGTAGGTGAGTTTTAGAAAAAGACAAACTTTCTCTGCTTTGACTCCTGAATAACTAAATTGTATTTTCAATTAAGTAAGACTACTCTTTGGAAAATAGTTCTCCAAGTTCACACAGGTCTCCACAAAAACCTGGCAGACGGTTTTTTACTTACAACTCTGACCTCTCATACTTATTGTTCATAGTCATTCTCCATACATTTTGGGAGAGTAACTTTCCATCTTATTTGTCTTATAATTTGTGATCAGTGAAGCACCAACTTCTGAAGAACAGCTATTGAAACTGCAAATCATACAGAAAAGCTTCATTTTTAAATAGGTCACGACTGAATCTTGGCTTCATTAAGAAGAACCCAAAGACAACCATTATTTACTGTAAGGCAGAGGCTCCTTTCCAGTTCTATAAACTTTAATTATCAGTAGGACAAAAAGGTACAGCACTGAGTTTTGGGGGGGGAATCTATCTGGCCCACTGTATAACTAAAGATGACAAGCTTATTTTTGCCAAGACTTTTAGCTACTAATAGACTAACTTCAGTGTTTGTGAAGTCAGAAACACAGTGAGGGGTTTTTTTAATTTTTTATATTGAGCATCTCAGATCAATAGCTTTCAAATACATTCCTCTCCAAGTACAGAGTTCATTAAATCATTACTTGCCAAGTTGTTTTTTTTCCCCCAATCTAATATTGAACATGTGTAAAACAAAACAGGTGACTGGCACATGAAAGCCAGGGCAGACTTTTTCAGGAAAGCGAGGTGGGGCTGTAAGATATTTCAAGTAGCTTATTAACATACAAAATAAATTATTATATTTAATCACTTGTCAGCTTCCACGACTTAAAAACCTGAAGTTGTTAACAGCGATGCACTGCAGAATTTGCATGCAGCGTTTCATTTTACAAAGTGCGTTTGGGGGGCACAGGGACTGAAAGGGACATTGGAAAAGGATGAGCACATCCCATCTCCTGAGCATCAGGCCTACCTTTTACTGTTCCACAAATACTAGTTCCTTTTCACACTGACCTTCCCTGGCAGGGGCTCTGGAGGGGCAGTTTGCACGCGCGCTCCCCAGTCCTCTCACGCCAGCAGCGCATGGAGGCTGCTGAGGCCGCTGCTGGAGACCCCACTCCACGGGACGGGAAGAGAGAACCACTAATGGATAAACAACAGCCCCCCGGGTAGGGTAAGGAGTGCTGATAAGCTCACTGGAGGATGGCCGCCCTGGTGAGGACTGGAAAGCAGGAAGACGTAGAGACCTGCTAAGCACCCAGTTTGCTTTGTCCTCCATCAACACTGACAGTCCCCACCGATGACGCCTCGGGGAGACTCGGCCGCAGCCACCCAGTCTCTCTGACGGCCGTGTGAGGCACCAGACATGCTGGAGGGGAGCGGAGAGCCGAGGCCTCGGCAGCGAGGACAACGGCGGGGGCACCCCGGGCGCTGAACACCTGGCGGAGGGCAGGGCCCTCTAATGGCGCCCCCCCCGCCCCGCGCAGCTCCCGCGCCGCGGCGGCAGGGGGCGCCGTGTGTCCCGCCGGTGCGGACTACAGCTCCCGGCATGCAACGCGGCGCAAAGAGCGCATGCGCTCACCGCCGGCCTCGCACCCCTGCCCGTGGTAGGGGGCGGGGGGAGGGATCCCCATCCGGCGGGGCTGGCGGGAGGGACCCGTCACCGCCGCCCCTCGTCTGCCGGCGGCTGCGGCGGCCCAAGCCTGACGTTGCCCCCGCCGCTCGGGCGCACTGTTTATGGTCGCCCTGCCCGTAACTTTTCGCTCGTCTTTGGTACCCGGGGGTGCGGCGGACCGCCACGACCGGAAGCACCCGTTGCCATAGCAACCGTCGCCCCGGTAAACATCCCGGCTGCCCCCGGAAGCGATCGGCGCTGGCCTCCCATGTGGTGATTGTCCTTATCGCTCCTGGACGCGGCCTCAGCGGCTGCGGCCCACGTGGCCTCGGCGTTAAACATTAACGGCTTATTCATTAAAACATAACGAGAGGCCATGCCGGTTAAATCCCTCCGCGGCAACCATTGGCCAAGCGCCCCTCCGCCCGGCCAATCGGCGCCGGCCACGCTCCGTCCGCAGGAAACCGCACATGGAAAGCCACGATTGGCGGCGATAGCTGCAGGCCCCTCCCTTCCAGCCTTCCCATTGGCTGTATATTTGGCGTGGTACGCTCCGATTGGCCCGTGGCGGAGCGGCTCCCCCTACCCCCCCGCGCCCCGGGTTGATAAGGCGGAGGGGGAGGGCCGCGGCCGCTCCAGCGGGCTCAGCAGCGGCGCGGGGCGGGCGCTGCGGCCGGTGGCGGGCTCGGGAGCGCGGGGCAGGGGTGCCTAGGGCCGTTCTCTTCTGCGACCGCAGCCCACGTCGCCATGAGGTCGGTGTGGGGGCTCGCTCTGGCGTGCACGCTGCTCCTGGCCGGTGAGTGCCCACGGGCTTCTAGAAGCTTCTGGCGGGTGGTGGTTGGGAGGGGGAGGGCGTCGGGGTCTCGGCCACCAGCCTCCCCCGCCCTTCTCCATCTTTTCGCTAGGGTAAGTGGGACGGAGGCCGACGAGAAGCGAGGTGGGGCCCTTGGCGTCTGGGGGGGACGGGGACGACCCCTCATTCTCCCGCGTCCCCGCTCTTCTCCGTGCGGGCGTACGGAGGGGAGGGGGAAAGCGGTGCCCGGCCTCCTGCCTTGCTCTGCCCGGGCTGCTGCCGGTGCCGCTCTCTAGGGAGCGGGGGGAGGGGGGCGGTACGTCTAACGCGGCTCATGCGCCGTGACGGGAGGGGGCGGAGGGTGGGCGGGGGGGGGGTCCGTCCCCTTCCCCCATCTCTGATGTCTCGGGTTGGGCTGAAGTTTTCTCGGGGAGCCGGGGGTGGAGGGACAGAACTGAGCCTAAAACCTTGGGGAGGGGTAAGCAGAGAACTTCGGTAGTGTCTGTTGGGGGTCAGGCTCAGCTCAGGTCGTTGGATTCCTTGTTTTCCCAGTATCCGTTAGAGCTGATGAGGTGGATGTGGATGGGACCGTTGAAGATGACTTGGGTAAAAGCAGAGAAGGGTCTCGAACAGATGATGAAGTTGTTCAGAGGTTAGTACCTGGGGTTCTGGGTAAGTTATTTCTGAAACATTAAGGCTTTCTCTTGCTCTTGAACGGTCAGTTAGAGCACCAATAGTGCCTAAAGCCTCAGAAATAGTGGGGGAGCTCTGCCATTCAAAAGAGAGATCAAGTCAGCTGGGAGAAATATTTCTGAAAAAGACTGTTTACTTCTAAATAGAAGTGAGTCTGAGAACTTGGATTCAGAAATATTCAACTTGTTTTTATCTAATACCAATAGTGTGTCAATATCAATAGTTGTATAAAACCCAATAAATTAATAGGAGCTTACTCTTGCATGTAACTGCATGTGGTAAATGGCGTCAGTTGAGTCCCTACCAATGAAATAGCTCTACGCCTATGAGCCACCCCATCTTCTGTGAGGTATACCACATTCTGAGGATTACAGGGGTTTTAACATACCTGTATTCTTCCATGAATTTCTTTTTAGGAAAAAAGCGTTACTTGCAAGCATGGATTTTTCACTCAAGTTTTAGATTAAGGTTATGCAGTTGAGGATAGCTACTCTTGCACATACCTCATTTGATCATGCAACTTTAGGGCTGTATAAGTGATTAAGGATCTTACTGTTATTCTAACTAGACTATTACTGCTGTTGCTAGACAATAAAATCAGTGATACTGTATGTGGACAAGACTTCTTGACAGGTTTTCATTGTCCTAACAGAGAGGAAGAAGCTATCCAGCTAGATGGCCTAAATGCATCCCAGATCAAAGAAATGAGAGAAAAATCTGAGAAGTTTGCATTTCAAGCAGAAGTGAACAGAATGATGAAACTTATTATCAATTCTTTATATAAAAATAAAGAGGTTAGTGCCTTTCTCAGTAGAACACGTTAGAACTGTTCGTGTGTGTTCTGGAATTCCTGACTATTGGTTTCTATTTCAGATTTTCCTGAGGGAACTTATTTCAAATGCTTCGGATGCTTTAGATAAGATACGGTTAATATCCTTAACTGATGAAAATGCTCTTGCTGGTAATGAAGAACTTACGGTCAAAATCAAGGTACGAAGCATTAGGTGCAATTGTCTCTTACGGAGGAGGGGTGGGAGGAATGTAAAGAAAAGATAGTGCACCACTAAATCTAAGTTTTTGGCTTAATACTGATGCAAATACAAACTAGGACTACATCAGGACACTTGCAATTAACTTTATCAAAGACTACTCTTAATGGTGAAAATATAGTTCTGATTCTATAAAGAGTAACTGAAGTATACAAATATTTTGAAGGTAGGTCTTCCTCACTTCTGTAGTTACTGCAAATTTGATTTATTGTAGCCAGGCATGTTTGAATTTGAATAGCTGCTACTCTACTTACCACTTTTCTGTGGCAGTGTAGTATGTATTAAGATTCAAAGTAAAGTCAAACTGCATCTTTCTCTTTTTTTTTTAGTGTGATAAAGAGAAGAACATGCTTCATGTTACAGATACTGGTATTGGCATGACAAAAGAGGAGTTAGTTAAAAACCTGGGTACCATTGCAAAATCTGGTACAAGTGAATTCTTAAACAAGATGACTGAAATGCAGGATGATAGCCAGTCAACATCCGAGTTAATTGGCCAGTTTGGTGTTGGCTTTTATTCTGCTTTCTTAGTAGCAGACAGAGTTATTGTCACATCAAAACACAACAATGATACTCAGCATATTTGGGAGTCAGATTCAAATGAATTCTCTGTGATTGATGACCCAAGAGGAAACACTTTAGGACGTGGCACAACCATAACGTAAGTATTAAGTTTCTTTGGGTTTAAAAGGAAAAAAAAGTTGTGGGGGTACACTTTGCTCATTGGCATATGTGGATTCCTTTAGCACTGTGACTTGTATATTGTTTGATTCTTGTATTACAGCTTTTTTCAGTTTAATAGAAACATGCAAACTACTAACTGTATCCAAAATAAATGTGGAATGATAATGTAGTTCACCTCACATTCCAGTAGATGAACAAAGAAAACCATGAGCATCTTGACAACTAACTGTTGGCGAGTAATTCCAGACAGTTCAGCTGCCTGCAAACTCATTCAGTTCCTCAACACAATTGTGGCCCATTAAAACCTATACAGGGCCTGTAGAGCTTCCTCTTGGAAACTGGCTGCTGTTTATATACCAGTGAGACTGGTCTGATGCAAATCTCAAACCAGAGATAGTTTGACAGTCCTATTTTCATTGCTTTCATGAGCAGATAAATTTATTTGATTTGGGTTTACAGAACTTCTTCCTGAAGAAGGCACTTAGTATGAAAAGGTTTGTCTCAGTGCCCTACTTCCAAGTAAAGCCAGTGAGAGTGCATCAAGGTCCTCATAAGTATCAATATGATTTGAGGTTTTCATTTAGACTTCTCGATATTGTGTTCTGTCCCAATTGTTGAAAACAATTACATATTTTTTCTCATTGGAGCAGTTTAGTAGGGATTGTATTTTTTGAGAGGTTTGCAGCTGAACTAATAAAAGCTCACTTGCATAAATTTCAATCGCTATAGCTACATTGGTAAGAAAATGCATTTCCTCCTGTAAAACTATTTTAAAATACTTGTCAAGCACTTTGACTGAAGTTTTGTTTTGTTTGTTTTTTTTTTAAATTTTCTTTAGCCTTGTCTTGAAGGAGGAAGCATCTGATTATCTTGAGCTGGATACTGTTAAAAATCTAGTAAAGAAATACTCACAGTTCATAAACTTCCCTATATATGTGTGGAGCAGCAAGGTAAGTATATTTAACTGAGCATTGCACAGTATGAGCTTTGGTTGTGAAAACTGTCTAGCCAGATCTTTCAGGAAGGTTTAGGGCATACTATAGAACTTCTACGTGTCTAATTTCTAAAATTCTTACATTCCTGACTCTTCTGGCTAGTATTTTACTAGTTACTTGCTCTCCAAAAGTCAGTGTGTTGCTAAAATCACAAACTTTCAAGGAACTTGCTTTTATTCTGACTCAAAGAACTTTACCAAAGGAGCAAGACTGCACTAATTACTAAGAAATATCTTCCACTGACTTTGGTAACTGGAAGCTTTGGTAAGCTCTCAAGTAGGGCCGTGGTTAGGTGTCCTTCTGAAGATTAGGTCAGCATCTTAACTTTTAGGCCTGTTCATCTGATCTTCTCTTGGTGTAGCCCTAACTTAAAATCACCCAAGTCTCTTGATTACCATTATGTGTAAAGCTACGGAAAAACTTAAATTTGAGTACAGTGACCTCCCAGTGTATTGAAAGAAACCATGTATTCATGAAAAATGCAACTAAAAAAACATAGCTACCTATACAGAAGTGCTTGCAATAGGCAAATAACACAAGTTAAACTAGTGCTCTGAGAGATTAAGCTGTTTGAGAGAATACTAGAAGATAGCTGGTAGGAAGCCAAGCAGTTCAAGTCCCCACTTTTCAATTGTCTCTTTAGACAGAGACTGTTGAAGAACCCATTGAAGAGGAGGAAGCAAAGGAGAAAGAAGAAGCAGATGATGATGAAGCTGCAGTTGAAGAAGAGGAGGAAGAAAAGAAACCAAAAACTAAGAAAGTAAGGTTTGTCAGACTTGGGGTTTTGTAACTCATGTGAGAGAGTTCAGGAATTTTCATAGGTAGTCTTCTAGAGGTTCACTTCAGTAGTGTGTGTGTGCTTTCAAAGAGCAGTCCTGTTTAAGTGCGGTTAGACATCTTGTCAGGAAATAAGATTGTAAACAAAATAGGGTTGGTTGAAATCAGGCAAATGACTGAAAATAGCCTTGTGAGGCAGTGGTCCCAAAACTCATAAATACTTGAGTGAACTGCTTGAAATGGTAGTGGACTTCAGTAATCTGACATTGTTTAAATTGAGTATACTCTACTGGAAGGCTTTTTTCAGAATGGCAGTAGGACAGAAATACTGATACTCAGTGAATGTTACATGTACCTAGGACACACTGTAGTGTAGACTTAAGTTTTGTTCCCATGTGTTACACTAATTTGTATACTTGCATGAGAATATCCAGGCCATTGCATAATTTATTTTGTAAATTAGAAAGGGCATGTATTTTTGATGTGCTATTTTATGACTTAGCCTCAGTGGAATGTCTTTGATTTAACCTGAAGTAAAGAATGAGTCTTTATTATAGTATGGTGTTTGCATACCTAGGTTGAAAAGACTGTCTGGGATTGGGAGCTCATGAATGACATAAAACCAATCTGGCAGAGACCATCTAAAGAAGTTGAAGAAGATGAATACAAAGCTTTTTACAAAACCTTTTCCAAGGTAAGCTCTGAGCCTCAAGATTGTTCCAAAGCAAGAGGCTTGCTACAGTATCTCTTGCTGTGTAAACAAAACTGAGTGTTTATAGGATAGGCTATTTCTGAAGAATTAATTAATTGCTGTCAGTAGGTAGACTGAATTGCAGAGATCCTAGGAGGTATAGTATCTCAGTCAGAAGTTAATCTTTTTTTTCCAGAGAGAAGGTACTGCCACTCAAGGACATATCGGCATGTCCTGGATATGCCTGGACAGGTGGATATGGGTGGCATGCCACCCAGGACATATCATCATGTCCATGATACTGTATTGGTTACTGTGTGCTATTGGTAACTTTTTGGTGTTGGCTTTTTAAAAAAAAAAAAAAACAACCCCAAACCAAACAAAACTGGTAGGTCTTAAGGAAGGTTATTTCTATATGAGTAACTCTGCTGAATCTGGAACCTTTGTCTCCATAATAGATTCTAACAAAGCATGGTTAGGTAGTTTAATTGTAAAATAATTGCACTTATTTGGCAAACTCATGTTACTACGGAAATGATTTAACTCACCAATATTTTCCCCATGTCAATTAAAAGATTTCTATCTTCACAGGAACATGATGACCCAATGGCTTACATCCACTTCACTGCTGAAGGGGAAGTAACTTTCAAATCCATCTTGTTTGTTCCCAATTCTGCTCCACGTGGCCTGTTTGATGAATATGGATCCAAAAAAAGTGATTTCATTAAGGTTAGGACAAGCAAGTGTGTGGGTATGGTTTCATGTCAAAAAAAAAAAAACCCAAACCACCAAAAAAAATCCCAAACCTAACCTGTCTGCTTTTTCCTCTTGTAATTCAGTTGTATGTTCGAAGAGTGTTCATCACTGATGACTTTCATGACATGATGCCCAAATATCTTAACTTCGTTAAGGGTGTTGTAAGTATTATAAGTCTTACTTGCATTTGATTTTTTTTTTTTAATCTTCAAATACTGTTAGCTATACTTACAGAAGTTTCTTCCTCAATTAGGTGGATTCTGATGATCTTCCTTTGAATGTATCTCGTGAAACACTTCAGCAGCATAAATTGTTAAAGGTAAGCTAGTTGTTCTTAAATTCCTTCATTGTAAACACATGACAGTAGCAAGATTTAGAAGAATAATGGCTTGATTCATTTACTTTATATAAGGAGTGTGAAATTAAAGTGTAGGAAACCCACGCACTGCTGTTTTCAGACTACCTCTGTTCACTTCAGATTAAACGCACTAAGTGTCTTGAATCCATCCTTTGCAGTGGCGTTGAATTGAGGGTTCTTCCAAGTGGTTATTGTTGTAACTTAGTATTGCTGCTTTTTTAGGTGATCAGAAAGAAACTTGTTCGCAAAACTCTTGATATGATCAAGAAAATTGCAGAAGAAAAATACAATGACACATTCTGGAAAGAGTTTGGTACTAATGTAAAGCTTGGAGTTATTGAGGATCACTCCAATCGTACACGACTGGCTAAACTTCTTCGCTTCCAGTCTTCTCATCATGAGAGTAACCTTACAAGCCTTGACCAGTATGTGGAAAGGATGAAAGAGAAGCAAGACAAAATTTATTTCATGGCAGGTGCCAGCAGAAAGGAGGTATGTGAGTGTGGAAGAAGGAGGGAAGGGGGGAAAAAATACTACAGCTCCTAGTTAAAGTACTACCATAAACATTGTGAACTGTATTTGTAAATGTGGAGGCTCCATGCTTATGTTAGTACTACAGTTCAGTTTTCCTTGTACCAACACTTGCAAATAGTGGTACATGTTTCCGTAGCTGCTGTTACCAATGCAATTAAACTGGCATCTGATCTGTTCTGTCATCTTAGGCTGAGTCCTCACCGTTTGTTGAGCGCCTTCTGAAAAAGGGCTATGAAGTGATATATCTGACTGAACCTGTAGATGAATACTGTATTCAGGCTCTGCCAGAGTTTGATGGCAAGAGGTTTCAGAATGTAGCGAAAGAAGGAGTTAAGTTTGAAGAAAGTGAGAAGTCTAAGGAGAGTCGGGAAGCCTTGGAAAAGGAATTTGAACCACTCTTAAATTGGATGAAAGACAAAGCTCTAAAAGACAAGGTAAACTGTTATGCTATATGTAATGCTTATTTGTAAATGCTGTTTTATTTGCTACAACACACCTTGCAGATCTCTGAGCATAGACTTGACAGTAGCTTCTCTGTCTTTCTATGGATAAATAAACATGTTGTTTAATACCTTTATTTCAGGAAGATAATGAGTTAGTGTCATCTTAGAGCCTTCAGAAAATATTGAAGTGACAGGAAATTTCAGAGTTAGTTACTTTATTCCCTGTATAAGCTATTAGCTCTGTGAACTAACATTAAGGCTTTTTTTTCTACAGATTGAAAAAGCTGTGCTATCTCAACGTTTAACCCAATCTCCATGTGCTCTTGTGGCTAGTCAGTATGGGTGGTCTGGTAACATGGAAAGAATCATGAAGGCTCAAGCTTACCAAACTGGGAAGGATATATCTACAAAGTAAGCTTTTGGTTATGTAGCAGCAGACATGAAATGTAGTCGATGGACTTCCTTGCTTGGTGTGGGCATGCCAAGCTTCCATCTGGTTCAGATGATCCTTCATATTTTTAAAGTCACTTATAACCAAGTTGCAGTCTCCATCATAGTCTTTCATTGTTATTTCAGAGGCCAGTATGTAAAACTCCTTGGTGAGTGAGACTCATCAGTGGCACTTGCTATTTGTCATTTGGTGACAAGAGATGGAACTGTCTTAGTAACTTGAATGCTTTTTAGAGTTAAGGTAGTAGTAAAGTAGGGCTGGGGGAGGAATACGGTTGTTACTGTGGCTGTAATCAGTATTCATGCGTTTAAAGATGTAGCTGGGTCCTGTACGTCAAAACTTAGTGATGTAACTTCTATTCTTTTCAGTTACTATGCTAGCCAAAAGAAGACATTTGAAATTAACCCCAGGCATCCACTGATCAAGGACATGCTGAGGCGAGTCAAGGTAAACAAATAACAGTAGTGAACTATTGACTACTTGGCTGCATACAACCTAGTTAACAGTCCTGGTTTGTTCTTTTTTTAATGCTCTTCCACATTAGGAAAATGAAGATGACAAAACAGTTTCAGATCTTGCAGTGGTGTTGTTTGAAACTGCAACTTTGAGATCAGGATATATGTTACCAGACACTAAGGAATATGGAGACAGAATAGAAAGGATGCTTCGTTTAAGTTTAAACATTGACCTGGATGCAAAGGTTAGTTTGCCTTCAACTTGGAGCTGATAATTGACTTATTGCTGCTACCTCTTAAAAAGAACATACTTGATAGATTTGCATAAAATGAAATGTATCTACCTTCCTAAGCTTAGGTGGGCCACCAGGAGCCTGATTCAAGTACCTGGGTGGGAAACTGATGAGTCTGTATGTCATGCTCATGTCCTCACTTCCACTCTTCTTTCCAGTTGCTTGGGATTCTGCTCTTCATTATGCTTCTCAAGTATTGTCCTGTCCTTAACTAAGGGGTGGTTCTATGGGAGTAAATTAGGGGCCAAAGGCACATGTGCCCATCTCATTAATGGAGAAATTCATAAGTGGGTATAAGTAATACAGGTTCTTATAATGCTGTGCAAGAACTTATGCTGGGTATCTTGCCGGAGGAGGCACGATAGTGTGTCAATGCTAAACAAACTTGCGTTCTCCTTCAGGTAGCTTGGGGCAAATGTTAGGAACTGATAGTGAGTACTTCTGTAGCCTGTATTTAGCTAGTCCACAACTAGTAAACATCCTAAGCAAATAAAGCAAATTGCTTGTGACCTTCCTACAGGTGGAGGAGGAACCTGAAGAGCCTGAAGATGCAGCTGAGGAGGCAGAACAAGATGAAGAGGAGGTGGATGCTGATGCTGAAGACAGTGAAACACAGAAGGTAAGGTCTCAAGTTTGACTCTCTTCTTACCAATGTTTATGTGCAGTTTTGTCCGTTGTGCTTCCTGGCAGCAAACGTGTTTGCTTTGCCTTTCATACTAGTTTTTAGTGTGAGGTTTTCCAAGCTTTTCTTGGAGGGGAAAAAAAACTGCAGCACAAATGACACTTAATTCCTTATCAAATTATATTGTAAGAAGGAAACACTTAGTTAAGTTCAAAGTTGGAGCTAAATTAAGCTTAAGAGATTGTAACAGAGTCCTCTATTGCAAGAAAACAGCAGCAAATCCTCTACAGTCAACTTAATGTTATCTGTTGGATTTCCACAGCTTGTGTGCAATAACATGAGTAAATTGGCAAGAGTTATAGTTTCAAATCCTTACAATACAGACTTGCAACAATGCTACAGACAACAATGCTACTTCTAAACAGTTCAACTGTTATTTGAAGTCAGCCTTCACTTATCTAATGTCTGCAGTTTTAATAATGTCTTGATGAATACCTAGGTTCAGTTATTCCAGGACAGCTCTTGTAATATTTTCCACTTTCAAAAAGCAACATTTTGATTCTGTTTGTCTCCACAGGAATCCACAGACGTGAAAGATGAACTGTAAGCTGCACCCAGCTACTGTCCTGCATTGGGGGGTTAAGAGGGAATGTGAATTAGACTGTTTTGGTTTTTTCCACTGTAAAATGTTGAGGGATGGTATGGGGTTTAAGGGTAAAGGAGGATTTTTTTAAGTTCACTTTTCTAAAAACATTCCTCATGAATGTAAATTTGTATTATTTAATGGACTTGGTGTAAAATCTTGTCATGTACAAAATAAAATGTTCCCAAACACCACTAACTCTAAATTTTACATAGTAAGCTCATCTTGTGGGCTAGCACAAAGAAACAAAGGGATTGCGTTGAGTGTTCAGGTCCTTTGTACAACAGGTGGTTTGCAGTCCTCACTGGCACAGCCACGCTTAACTGTGTAGGGTATGCCTATGGTTGGGTTTTGTGTTAACAAACTTGCTGTGCTGTTTAGCCAAAATGTACCTGTTATCTGAGAGCTGTCCTGAACTTCTAGTAGAAATAAGTATTCAAGAAGTTACATATCTACTGCCATCTTAAAGATGAGATGGGGTACTTAAAAATAGCATTGGAACTGAAGTCCTGCCAGCTTGTATGTGACTCGACTCCACTGTACAGAGTAGCTAGTGGTAGCTTTTACAGCTGAGATGAGGGGGGAAAAAAAATTGCTTTCACTGAAGTTGTGAACAACAACAACCAGAAGTGGCTTACTGCCTGTGAGCTTATTCCATCCTTACACCATCCTCCATGGTATTTGATAACCCTACCTTTAACTTGTGTAGCTACAGCAGTCCTGCTTTCTACAGTTTTTTAAAGGTGGAAGCTCTTGTGTGTTACAGTTATTCCTTAGTGCTGTTCTTCCTAAACTTCTTCACTCTTGTTCTATGTCTCTTTAGTATGGCGAAGCACTGTAAATACTTAATCTAACTCAAGCTAAATCTGCTGACACCAAACTAATGTAGACAGGTTGAACTGGAGGCACTGCTTGCTGTTCTATTCATTATATTCGCTGTATGTGGTGTTTGGATGAAGCGCTGCATTTTCTCACTAGTGCCTCTGCTTTGAAATGCCTTCATAGGGTTGGTAGACAGTGTTTACACTGAAGGCGCTTTTTTTGCCTTCCTCTATGGAAGAAGTACATAGGAGTAGTACTTCTACGCAGTGACTACTTAAGAAGCACTCATTAACAAACTTCACAAAAGTTGCAACCTGAAGCGAAATAAACTGTTTCTAATTAGGTGAGGGCACTAAACACTAACCTGAAGAACTTGCTTTCCATTTACTTTTACTAGGCTTCTATATTGCCCAAATACTGTTCCCCTGTAATAAATACAAGGGCCATGTATCAGTGTGGTTTTTGAGTTAGGGTTTACACAGAGACTTTGGCTTTATTGAAGTGTGCTGTTTGAGACTTCAGGGAATGGCAGCTTAGTTTTGGTTTTTGCTCACTGCAGTAGTATCTTAGATGCACTGTAGGAGCCTTTTGTTACTAGAACATACTGAGTGGTCTAACCAACTAGCAATATCAGCTTTAACAGCAGTCCTTTGTTAGTAAACTATTGAATAGGGCAGGTGCACCATTTCTTAAGGCATTGTTCTCTTACTATGGCAGTGCAACTTTTGTCTTTTGTGCTCTGTAGCAATCAACTGCTGCTGAGGTTTTGATGTAATACTTCCTAAAATAATCACTTCCAGTGATACACTTCTGAGTATATCATCAATACACACTCATCTGTATCTCTGACCAGCCTGAGTACCAAACGTGGCTCAGGCCTACTGTATGGTTAAGTGCTTCTGCAGCTAATGAACAGAGGAATAGTGGAAGTGTAGGGTTGCTTGCTACAGTATTCTTAATCTGTTAATTACTTTTCAGACTTAAGCAACCTTTGCTCTGTTACACAGCTGAAGTTCTCTGCCTTGATTGGTTTTAGGATGACATCCGATTCAATTTCAGAAATAATAAAGAGCACACTTGAGAGTCATGCTTTGTTGCTTCTTCATCTTCCTCAGCTGAGGATATCATGTGCAACATAGCTGTGGTCCAGCTGCTCTCTCTACCCTGGAGTGACAAGTGTTCGCTATTAATAAGAACAAAATAACAGTTGTAAGCTTGCTTTTTTGGGGGTGGCGGGGGGGGAATCAGCTTTGTGAAGTTAAATAGCGTCAATGCTGGAAGAAGTGTCTCCCAGTCATACTGAGGCTATTTCTTTCAGTGCCGTAGTCACACTGATTCTGGGGGTGTCGCCTCTGCTGTTAAAACAGGGTGTGTTGGCAGCTTTGCTGTTCCTAGATGGGCATGCATGAGAACAGTTCCCTCAGTGCTACAAAAGGCTGGGGTAAAACAAATGGTCCCTGTTGCTCAGTTTCCATTAGTAGCAGGACACATTTAGAAATCCAATCCAAATTAGTAGTGACTTCACTCTGCAGCCTTTAGATCTGAAAAGCCTTTAGAAAATAGGGAGAAATGCATCTTTCACGTCAGAAAGCAAGAGGTGATATTCTGACAAAGTGTGAGTAACAGGGTAAGGGGTTGGTGAACCCTGGCTTTTTAAAGGGATAACTGAAAAGTTGCTGCTATATTTTCTGCTATAGTAGCAGAAAAACTGCTATTCTTGCCTTAGAACAGGGACAAAATACCACGGAACTGCCCCATCTTATCTCTTCAATAAACTTTACCTTACACTGAGGTGGAAGGTTGTCAATCTCGGCTTTGGTTAGGTACAGTGAAGAAAAAGTACTTTCACCAGAACTGGACCTAGTAAGATGTTCTCAGTGATTGATTTCATTTGGGCTTAACATCTGAGATTTACTGAAGCCTTTCTGTCAGTGACTGCTGTCACTGATAAAAGTGTCTGAGATACGAGAGCCTGTCATCTAGTAATACTAGCTACAGCCTGTACTTAGTAGGAGAGGAGAGGATCTCATCCTGCCTCGGCTGCTTTTCTAGATCAGCCAACAGTTGCAAAACTGTATGAGCACAGAGAAACTATAAACGTTTCTTCCTAGGAAGAACATACATAACAGCTTCACAGCTGGAAACAGATGTAAAAGTAGCACCTCAGTGATCATTTCTGGATCCCTCTGCTATTACAAGAGCTCCAAGTACTTTGCCAGTAGGAATTAGGGAGCTTTTTTTCTTTTCTATCTGTCAGATTGTGGTTTTCTTTCCTGAGTTAAATCTGAGTGAGAATTGAGGATATGTGCCTTATGTTGGTACCTTTCTCAAGGGAAAGCAATCCCCAACCTTCACAAGCTCTACTGCCTACCATTCAAAAATGGATTGTTGTGCCATCTTTGTAGGAGGTTGACTTTGTGTATCTTCTCGAGCTCCTGGTGCAAGAGTTTTGTGGCGACCCTGTTTCGGGACTGAAAGGTAAACCCACACTGGTTATTTCACAGTTTGGTATGTTTACAGCTATCAGACTCAGCCATAAACAGAAGATGTCCAAATGGAGTACAAATGTACATAATTTCAGTGCAATTTGTATCTATTTGCCCCATTTTAACTAATACAACCAAGTTGTAAGATCCCAGCCTTACAGTGGCCCAAAGCAGATTTCCTGTCAGTAATGCAGACAGAAAGGCAATGTAACTGCTGTTACAGTAGTCAGCCAGCATTAGGAGGAGTCCAGTGCAAGAAGCGCTGCAGTAAGGGATCTTTCTTATTTGTATGTGCCATCGCTGACTGTATCACCTTCCGGGTTACGTCCAGTAACGCCGAGTTAAAGTTTGAAAAAGGGAGAAATGCCAATGGGTAAGTGGGGTTCTGCGACAGATGAACAGGTAAGTTTAAGTCTAATGAGCGGCCAGAAAAGCTTGACTTTCCAATATGCTAAACTTCCCATACTTGTTAGCTTAAAAATTTCAAATTCCATCAGACTTGCCAATGTGAGTTTACATCTTTTATTCTGAAGGATACTTACACTGCAATCAAGATTAGGAAATCATAAGCATTTTGGCGCACAACCAATTGGACTTTTAACAACAGTATTCATCGTGCATTTATATTTAACGCTGCCTGTAACTCTGCTTAAAGGAAACAAAAAAAGTATTAAGGGAGTACAGTGTTTCACATGTGGATTTCTGCAGCTGAGACAGTTGAACAAATATTTTATCAGTTCTAGTTTTCACAACATAAGTAAATTCTGGTCACTGTTGCGAAGTTTGAACTTTGCTTGATCTTGCTTTTAGACCCAACAGTTCTGTTTTCAGTTCTCCAGGCTTAGGAGGTATTTCAGGTATACTCTGTTAAAAATGGAGAGAGATGTCAGTGTTGTGGCAGAAGAAAAGCTAAACTCACAAAACAGTAAATTAGCATACTCTGTAGGAGGCAGCATTATAGCTCAATTGTGATTATACCGCCCTCTTTTTTGAGCAGAGTATAATTCTGACATGCAAAACATCTTAAAAAATTAACCTATTACCTTTTCGTAATTTGACTTTTAAAGTAGCAAAATATGATTTGAAAAAAAGGAGGGGAAAAGGAAGAACGGACAGTTTGTTTTAAAGGAACAAAGCTTCTTTTTGCCACGTAAGAAAGTAAGTTTGGTCAAGATGTCTAGTACAGCTGAAGTTTCCACACATGTTCTTTCTCTTGGTGACAAGAAAAAGTTTCGCTGTTTCTACCTTTCTGGTTTAGAAATTCAGTACTGAAACTGGAGATGAAATTTAAAAAAGGAAAAGGTACCAGATGACATTTCAAGAACCGTACCTCCTCAAAATTCATGCTAGTTTAAAGAGGTATGTAGATCATTAGATCATTCTGAATAAATATGCCTATTTGCCTGTAATGAAGGCTACAGTAGAGACTATTAAAATACATAAATTCTTATGCGTCTATCAATGATTTAAGCCTCATTGCTTATATTTTGATATGACAGCTCAAGCATGGTGATTTTTTAACTTATTTCTGATGTGAAAACGGCACAGTGTTTTTAAAAAACCAAGAAGGATACAAGAGCAGGATTAAATAAGGCTCACAAGTTAGAAGGCCCCCAAGAGACCAACCATTAATATCGCTGGTGGATGGTCTCATTTGGAGCTTCTGTGACTGTAATTTTGATAGTCTTGACTCTCAGTCTGTCATCGCTTCTAACATAACCTTTTGGTCATCTTCATTTCCATTACTAGAGGAAAAAAAGTCTATTTAAATCTAGTATAGCCCCTTCTCGCCACTTTTGCACGCTCTTTCCGAAAACCCAACTTCCCGCAGCAGAAACCCCTTCTGAATTAGTTCGCATCGCTTTTTTATGTTCGGTACCAGGTCGCCAGTTCGAAGGCAGCTCCCAGGAGCAGACCTGCCTCCCTGGGCGCTGCTTCTTCAGGGCCTGATCATTTTTTTGCGGTCAGGCCGGAGGCCTTTCTAACACAGAAGCTCTGCAGCAGACCCTCCCTCCCGCAGACACGCCGCCAGTCTCCGTAACGCAACCGGCGACCGGAACCGCCCGAGCACTTACAAGGTCAGGCCTGTAGTACCTGTGCACGACCTCGGCGCCGGCGAACATGGCCAGCATGCTGGCCGCCAGCGTCTTCAGGTAGGTGGGCCAAGGCACGCCGGCGGGCATGGCTGCGGGGAGGGCCGGGAACGCGGCGTCGCCTCGCTTCCTCACGGAGGGGCGCGCACAAGGAAGCCCAGAGGCGGGAAAGCCGCCTGCGGACCCCGGCCCCACTGCCGACCCCCCTGACCCCAGACACACGTAACGCGCCGGACGTGCGTCATCCCCTCCGCCTCCAGGGCGGCCGCGGCATGGCGGCGGGGATGCCGGGGGGGGGGGATCAAGGCCCGCCCCTCGCGGAGGAGTGCCCTGCTGCGGGTGACGCGGGACCAGTCGTGACAAGTCGTGACGTAGGCCCCGAAACCCTCAGACCGCGCGGGGCTGAGCGCGTGGCGGGAGGCGGCCCTGCGACCCGCCGGGCGCAGCGGAGCCGCCCGCCTCCCCCCGCCCCCCGAGCGGCTGCTCCCGGCCCGGGGCCGCGGGCGAGGCCGCGGGGCGCCGCCTCCCGCCGGCGCTGGCACCGCCCCCGCCCCGCGCCCCGCCCTCGCCGGGCCGGCCGGCCGGCTGCGCGCTGCCATTGGCCGGGGCCGCTCACGTGACGCGGGGCTGCCCGGCAGGTCGGTTGGGGCGCTGAGGCGCGGGGGGAGGGGGCGGCGGGGGGCGGCCGGCGCGGGCGCTGACAATAGCCCCGTCGGCGCCGGGAGGCTCCGCGCCCGGGCATGGAGGCCGAGGAGTTGGGCAGGTACCGGCGGGGGCCCGGAGCCGCGCTCGGGCCTCGTGTTGGGGATCGCCGTTGTCCTTCTCCTCCTTCCCCCCCTCCCGCGGCCGGGGGGAGCCGGGGCCGGGCTGTGGCGGCCCTCTCCCCGCTTCCCCGGGCCCGCCCTGGGCACAAAGCGGGAGGGGAGGGGAGGCGCTCCCGGGTGGGATGTGAGAGGGGGCGCGGCGAGATGGGCCCAGGGCCGTGGGGCGGCCCTCTGCGCCTGCGGGGGAGCGGGGTGGGGGTGGACGGAGGCGTTGGGTTGTGGGGAGCGCGATGCCGTGTTTGTGTATCCCGGGTGGGCGCCGGGGGAGGCGCCCGGAGCGGGAGCTCTGCGTGGAGAGGGTGCGTGGGGTTGGTGGTCGTACGACAGGCATCCGCGGGCGCTGATGTGGGTAAAATGGGACTGACGTGCGGTGGGGACCTTCGGGAGGGGGGTGCGTGGGTTTATTCGGGGGTGGGAAGAGGGCGGAAAGCCGGTGCGGGCTCACGGGGGGAGGTTTGCCAGCCGGCGGCCTGGGGCGGGCCGAGCGCTGCCTGTGTGCCGGGGGCGGTGGCGTGTTGAGGCTGTGTAGGGCGGGCGGGGCAGGCCCGTGGCAGGCCCGTGTCTTTGGAGACCGCTGCGCAGGGGGTGCGTGGAAGGGGCAGGCAGGGCTTGCCCCTGGTGTGAAGGGGCGTCTAGGTTTGGCGGGGCTGCAGTGGGGACGGGGCTTGCTGTGTGTTGGAAACGCGTGCATGCAGTGGAGGCCTGTTTGTGTAGAGGTGGATTTGTAAATGATTTAATATTTGGTTTTGTTCCAGCGGACGTATCTTCTTCTTTTCTCTCTTTTCTTTTCCTTCATTTTTAGCATGAACTGAAGCAGGGGTTAAACCACTGCCTTTTCCTCATGGAACTGAAAATATTTATTTAAATGTTCCATAGTATACACATCAATAACAAGATAGTGTGTTTCTGCACCCGTGCAAGAAATATGATCTAAAAAACGTGCATATGTGGGTTAGAGGTAGGGGTAAAGGCTCTCTTTCATCTCATTACCATGTGGTTAGAGGACTTGCCCATGATATGGTGCAAATTTTCCTCTGTTTAAAGGGAATTTTATTCCCGTTATAAGAAGGAGACTTCATGTACACGTAAAATAAGAAGACGTGTTATAAGGAGACTTCTTGTTAGAGACTGTTCTTGAGTTAGATGATTTCACATCTTTCTTACTCACTCTGTTCTGCTCTGTATAATTAAGCGTTTATTACATTATGAACTGGATTCTACATGTCTCAGCTGTGTTTCCTAATACAAATCTGAGGATCAGTTTTGTTCTGTTCAGTAGCCTGCACAAGTATTTTATATAAAATCCCAGCGGGGGCGGGGGGGTGAGGTATTTACTGTGCTCTAAAAATCTCCTGTAACTTTGTTAGGCAACTTCCCCAGGAATCTGACAGACCTACGTTCAGATTTATTCCCCTTGATTCAGGGCAGGTATTTGGTTCAAAATCGGTGGCCTGATCACAAGACTGTAGGCTGTTCTGGCGTAAATCAGATTTACAGTGGGATACTTAAATATTCTTAAATACCCATTGCCTAAGAGAGAATGGTCCCTTCTTTTGAGATATTTCTATATTTCTAAAAATTATTTGGTGTTTCTATGAATAACTCTGAGGTGATGAAATTATTTCCTAAAAACTTACGGTTCATGAAATCTTTTCTATGTATTTGTATGGCAGTGGAATCTATGGACAAGAAGACAGCTGCATAGGTAGAAGGGAATGACAGTATGAAGCAGAAGTTTGTGTTGGGGTCTGAGGGCTGTATGTGACTAATACTCATGTGGAGCAAAAGAGCTGTAGATTGGAAAAATGTCTTTGTGCATGGAAGGAAACTGAATCTCTGTGTGTGTGAACGCTTCTGTGTAGAATAAGTGCAATATTTGTGTTGGGATCCAGTGTGGGATAACTGGACATCATCTGCCACATGATTTGTTAAAGCTGTTTAATAATCTGCATAGTAACTAATGCCGTGTGTATTCATAATGCATTGTAGCCCAGAATGATTCATCCGTTCTGTATCATATCAGACAAAGTAACTGATGTAACATTAAGTAAATCTAAAACTTGGGAAACTTGAAGTCCAAAGAGTTTTAACTGGCTTGTGTTGTAAATTGTCGGTGTGTTTGATAGACAGTTTGCCTTGGTAATGTGTGCTACAGAGTGTTCTTTCAGGAAAAAAAAAGGAAAAGCTCTATGCTTCACTTACAAATGTTGTGATTCTTCCACATTATAGTAATCATGAGAGAACTGTCCTGTTAATGTTGGGTTTAACATCCCCTGATACTAGCTAAGCACTCAGACTGATTAGTGGATTTGGATAATTTACTACCTTGTTGATAGTCATTGGAGAATGTAAGTGCAGTACATGCCAGCCTTGATACAGATTGATGTTAACAGTCTATTTGGTACATCACTAAATTTCTAAATTGTTGATAAATTATGTCTCTTCTTTTCTCCCTTTCTAAGATACTACGCATATCTTCAGCAAGCTCAAGCTTTTTACACATTTCCGTTCCATCAAATGATGACTGCAGCGCCGAACATGGAAATCATGACTGAGCAGCCGACTCTAGAGGGCATTCCAGAGCCAAACATTGCTCAGGAGCCTCCAAAAGGTAGTTTGACTGGGATGTGCTAAGTGAGCTAAAACGTTAGTAATCGATTGTGGGGGGAAAATTATTGATCTTAAACTGCTTCTTTGGACCTATTGGGTTTCTTGATGCTCTTTGAGGAAGTATTGATTAGTTGTATTCTTTAAGTAATGTTTGTTACCAGACAATTAAAAAGATAAGAAGTAAACCTAGGTGATAGTATTCACAGTGTTCAGTCTCACAAAATTATCTTGTTGCAGGAAAAGCAGATTTTTTTTTTTTCAGTAGATAAACGTATCATTTTTAGCTGATTTCATGGGGTTTAATATTATGTTAGAGAAGTTTTCTTTTTTTAGTCCAAGTTAAAAATATTTATTTTTAATTTCTGCAAGAGAAGTACGGTATAATATTGTTTATTTGAAATATTTTTGTTTAAATGGTGTTGTAGTAATTGCAAATAGTTAATTGCTTATATACACTAAGGATTGTTTGTATTTAGTGAGGCTTATTTAAACAAATACAAACAATGCTGGAAAGTGTCCCATATGTGACACAAGTTTTGTACTTTATGCACTTGCACATTGCCTTTCTTTTCCCCCACTAGGATTTTGTACATTTAGTCTTTACACTAACCATGCCAAGAAAAGACCCCTTGTTCTGTTACTCTTGTGCTTGCTCTTTACCACATAAAAAAGGCAGTGATCTCTACCGTGCTTAAATTCTGATTCTATAGCAAATATTCACACACTGAGTTTCATCTTGCTTTTAAATATATAGATATAGGTCAGAGCTCTCTGTACCAAGGTAATCTATCAGCTAGTTCATGCAATGACATTGCTGGTTTAAGTGCATCCTTTTATAAGCTTCAATGTTTCTTTTTTAGTTGTAATGCTTGGCCAGATGAAATCATAGGAAGAAAACCTCCAGTTTAAAACAGTTGTAACTGCTCTATTCATTGGCTGTATTATTCACTACAGTTAGGATGCATCTTAAGTGCTATATAGTTAGGCTTCTTTTGTAGCTTTATTATTGGATAACATGATGTCACCGTGACCACACTGTTTGACTCACTTTCAAGTATTTTTAGACAACTGTAATATTCTGTTATGAAGCTGTTCCCTAATATTTCTGCACAAATTGAAAGTTGAGTAAGACCTTCAAAGACAGGGCTTGAAGACTTACCAAATGTGTGTGAAATTTACAGGAGCATATGTGAAAGGCAAAGATTTGGAGTCCAGCTACCTGCTATGATGAAAAAACTAAAATTTTTAGGATTACCATCTGAAGGGCTGCCCTGGCATTGTTCATCTTTCATGACAGTGTCTGGTTGGTAGGTATCTGATCAGCATGAGAGTTAGGAGAATATTATCCTGCTTCATTTGAAATACATCCAACTCAGAGCAGTCAGACTATCTGTGGCATTTTGCCGTCACATGAAAAACTTAGTTCTTCAAGGGGTAGGAAAGAAAAGCTGCTTATGTGCCTCACCAAGTCTGTACCTTTCTAGTCTTTTCTTCATTGTAACTAGACCATAGCTTAAGTACAGTTACTTACAGCTTTCCTAAGCAGTTGCTCCAATGATGCGGTAGGAATTTCACATGACTTTTGTCCTTCTTGTAAGAAAGCTGAGTGCAAACAAAAACAGCCCAAAAAAAGTTTGCAGACTTAGGGCAGTGCCCTGGTATCCACCATATTTATTTCTTATCTGAGGGAGAGTTTCATCTAGGAATTTTGAAAATAAGATGAAGTCTCAATTTTAAAGTAATAGATTACCTCCGCTCTTTGCTGATTGCTGCTAAATATGTTTTCAAACTTTTGAAGTTGCGTTCTGCAACTCAACATTATTAATGAGCAAGGATAGAGAGCAATCTCTGGGTGATCATGTCAAGACCGGTACCTGTGCTGACTGAATCTCTAAGCTTTAGGGGCCAGCAGATGAGGAAGTTTCAAATGAGTGAACAGTAACTACTTTATGTTTGCATTTTGTAAATAAAAATTAATGTTTGGTGTCACTCATTCAAATTGAGATCCTGAAGCTGTCATACATTACCTTGCTGTATGATGCACTGGACAGTATCTATTCTATAAACAATAAATTATAAATAGCTTATGCAGCTTTCAGCCTATGTGTTTTGTGTTCCTGACAAGCTTATACCTTACACTGTAGGTAATCTTTGAGACAGTTGCTTTTGACATACTATTCAGTTTCTTCAATATGGTAGGTAATCTGTAACAATCAACTTTCATATTTAGAAGCTGAAGTGTGAATAGCAGACTAGAACTTACTATCGCATTCCTTGGAACCTAAGCTTTGATGTTCTGGCATAACCTCCAAAAGAAATTAAACTGTTTCCAAAGGATTGTTGCATACAGCATGTAAACAACATAACCTAGTCATGAAGTTATACAAGTTATACACTTGTATCCTGAGTCAGCACGGCTGCCTGTGAGTAGTGTGTGTGTCTGTGGTACAGAGACACCCAAGCCAGCTCTATGTTGAGCCTGCAAAACCGAGATTCATCTGATAATTGTTTAAATTAATGACTTTTGAAGGTAAATTTATCTGTCTGATTTCTTTTTGTATCCATACATTTAGCTCAGCCTTTTTGAATGTCCACACTGCAACATTAGAAATGTACAAAAAGGGTATTTGCTGTGTGTTTCAGAAGTTAAAAAAGGAGGAAGGAAAAGAAAAGCCAAAGCAACTGAGCCAAAGCAACCCAAAAAGCCCGCTGCTAAAAAAGAAAAATCAGCCAAGTCAAAAGGCAAACAAGAAAAGATCACAGATACTTTTAAAGTCAAAAGAAAAGTGGACCGTTTTAATGGTGTATCTGAAGCTGAACTTCTGACCAAGACTTTACCTGATATTTTGACCTTTGATCTGGACATTGTAATAGTAAGTAACTCACAGTTACAAGATTAGGTAGAAAAGTGAATAGTCTGTCCTCACTGGTTATGTTTTACATTCCTCTGCTTACTTATCAATATTGCTTATATGGCAAGATCTTGCAAGATAAAGTATATACGCTGTTTCCTGTGTGTAGAGCTGCTTTGCATTTTCTGTTAAAAATCATAGTAACATAGTTGTAACTTCTGAGAAGTCTAAGGCTTAGGTATAATACATAGTCATGAGAGACCGTTACTTGACACTTTATTTACTAGAAGCGCTACACCAGTGGCTGTAAAACACACAGTGAGTTGCTTTTTTGACATTGCATGTCTAAATGAGACACTGCTATAAAATTGTCAATTTTATTAACACAGTTTTGTTTATTGGCAGTAACTTAAAGAGAATAGAATAAGCGTCCTTACTGTAATTTGATTAAATTCCTGACTAGCAAGCCATGTTCTCATCGTTAAAATGGACTGGTATCTTTGTAGATTGGCATAAACCCTGGCTTGATGGCAGCTTACAAAGGACATCATTACCCTGGACCTGGAAACCATTTTTGTACGTTTTTATTTTCCTTTCTTCGTATAGAATTTGCAGAACTTTTTTAGAACTTGTGGCATTTTAATTAAACTGGTTTGGTTTTTGCCTTCTTTTTTTTTTTTTGGATGCAGTGTGGAATTTTGCTTTTAACCATCCAAGAGTGATTTAAATCCCATAACTACTCCTGTCAAATACTGTACATAAAAAGGAATAAAAGAGGAATAATCAGTGACTTTCAATATAGGTTTAGAATTGTCATGTAAACACAGTATTACCAAATAACTTCTTGGCATATTAGTGTGCAACATCAGGAATAAAAATTAAATCTCTAGTACTTGAGTTATCAAGGGTAGGTCAATAGGCATCAATTTCTGATATAAAATAAAACTACACACATTTTCCCAAAAATGCATTTCAGCAAGTCCTCTTCTGTTTGCGTTTATTCATCTCTTCTAAACAAGCTTTCTAACTGATGAAAAAGCAAAAACAATTGCCCTTTCCCAGTAGGCATGTGCATCTAGCATACCTGATTCTCCAGACAGATATTTTTTCCTAGGTATTTTTCCATTTAAATACCATTTTCTGCAGCATGGCCTCGTTAAGGAAGATCATACCTGAACTCTGAAATGCTCTGTTTTGCTTACTGGGAGCCATTCCAGCTGTGGAGCTCCATGTCGGCTAATTTGCAGCCCTGTGATACTCCAGCCAAAATGCTGTTGGTGTCCAGCAGACTTGTAAATCAGGCTTGGGTATTTCTCTAGTGTTCAGCAGACTAGCCAGACTAATAGCCTCCTTTACTGAGAAGCAGACCAGATACGCATGCTCTGACAAATCCAGATGTTTGTAAGCTTCCCGGATCATGAGGAGCTAGCTGTGGTTAATTTGTGCTTAAGAGATTGGCAGTGCACATCACCCAAACTATACTTTAATAGGCTAAATATGAATGTAAGATGTCAACAGGTTCTGTCAGAGAGGCCCAGTGCAAGGAGAAGCAATGGCAAGGTTGTAAAAGAAAACTGACGCTTGTATTTGCTACGTTCTTTCCCACAGAAATCCACATTGATCACATTCACTCCCTGCTTAAGTGAATCACAAAATCTAAACCTCTTCGTGAACCTTTAGAATAAGTCTGGTTTCCATACACAGGATCACAGTGAGGAATTCCTGTTGTTCACTAGGGATTTTCTATCCTCTTGCAGTAGATAATGTAATTTGGGCTATTTTAAACTTTTCTAGATAGGACAATAGTCTTCCCAAATTAACTGATGCTCTGTTAACATAGACTCTTCCTTTAGCATTCCAGTACTCTGATAGTTGAGGGGGTTTTTTGGGTTTGTTTTCTGTTCCTTAGAAAAAGGCAAATGCATATCTTCCTACTTCACAGGGAAGTGTCTGTTCATGTCTGGTCTAAGTAATGAACAGCTGACCCATATGGATGACCACACCTTGCCACATAAATATGGGATTGGATTTACAAACATGGTTGAAAGGACAACACCTGGAAGCAAAGACCTCTCCAGGTAGGATAACAAGGGGCAATATGGTGCTTGTTAATGAATTAATAGTTGTGATTATAATTTTGAGTACTTTCTCTTTTAGCAAAGAGTTCCGGGAAGGAGGGCGAATTCTGATGCAGAAGTTACAAAAGTATAAACCTCGTATAGCAGCTTTCAATGGAAAATGTGAGAACCTTGATTTTTTTAAATGAATTTGTTCTGTCAGTAGCTTTTTTTTTTGGTCAACTTATCTTCTTTTCATTTTAGGTATTTATGAAATTTTTAGTAAAGAAGTTTTTGGAATAAAAGTTAAGAACTTGGAATTTGGACTGCAGCCACACAAGGTGCCAGACACAGAAACTGTAAGTATTGATAATAAGAAACAAAAACAGGGCACTCCATTTTGGTTATTTCAAAACTAACGAAGTCTCAGGACTTGCACACGCTTATGATAACTTCAAAGCTTGCCCAAAGTACATGGGATGTGAAAGGCTTCTTCTTAAATAGAGAAAGGGGGATAGTGCAATCTTCAGATGCATCTTTAATGCAGCTCCTTCAGACTTGCAGACTTTATTTGGGAGATGGTGTATTATGGTTAGTAGGTTAGTGCATTCTCTGAGGACTGTCTAAAATACGAATAAAACAAACATCCTTTTATGATAACTCTCATCTGCTTTCATCTGACTCTCTGTGTCCTATTCCCCCTATGTTTGTATGACGGAATTTTGATACCGAACATAACCATGGTGCTAGTAGTGCCACAGTGGGGGAGAAAGAATAGTAAGTCCATCATTGTGCTGTTACACACTACAGCTACAGCATTACTGGATCTGGGCATGCCCAAGCACTTCCATCAGACTCAGTCTTCTTAAGCTGATTTGCAGCTTGAAATTAAATTGGACACTTAAGATAAAACAAACAGTTTGATGAAGAGTGCATTAGTCATAGGCATCTAGTGCTGGAAGATATCTCAAGAGACCAGCTATGGATCATCACAAACAGGTTTGTTTAACCTGTTCTTATAAACAGGTTAAGGCAAAGGCTGCCAAAACTATCTGCCAAGGTAGCTTATTCCAAAGCGTCATTACCTTGTGAGTTCAAAAGTTTGGGTTGTTTTTATTTCTATCCCAAATTACTAGTGCTGCAAATTTAAGCTGAGTTTAAGCTGTCCTTCTCTAAAGGTGAAGTGTTGCCATAAGCACCTGAAGAACCATTGGTGATAAAGTGCTTGCTTCTTAAGTAGCTCTTAAACACTTCTGCAGTATTTGTAAGAAAGATAAATAATACTATTTACAAGTACTTTTTCATAAATAATGCAGAGTAATAAAAGTATTGGATACAGTTCCTTTTTTCTGAACTAACTTTATGTCTCTGGTTAGGGCTGTCGGCAGAGATAGAGACAGTTAAGTTGGCTTCAACCACACTAACTCCAGAGTTTCAAACCCTGGCAAGTGTGATGCAGACACACCTGGCCAAGAAGCCAAGCTAATTAACCTGTGATGCCTCCCTCACTGGTTTGGGGTGTTCGTGTGCTGTCACGTACTCTGGAGACTTTCTGGCTCTGCTTGCTGAGGGAGCTCTGGTGTGTGCTCCACTCTCTGGCATACGCTTGTAAATTGTACTTCTTGTAGCACATACTGGTACTGCTTCTCCTGCAGCACATAAACAACTGGTGAAAATTGTCCTCGCTTCAACAGCTGATAATCAGCCCCTCTCTTTAGGGCAAGACATCTAGCTGGCCAAGAAAAATGAAAGGCTCCTTTTATCCTCTCCCACAACCACCTGTGGCACTAGTTGAAGTTTGTACAAAGGGTTAAAACAGTGAGCTTAACTGTTAAGTTATTCTCAATGCACTAAATATTAGCTCATAGTTCAGGGCCCAGTAATGCTATTTTTCTTGCTCTTTGTCTCAAGCTCTGCTACGTTATGCCATCATCCAGCGCAAGATGTGCTCAGTTTCCTCGCGCGCAAGATAAGGTTCATTATTACATAAAGCTGAAAGACTTAAGGGATCAACTGAAAGGCATCGCACCAAACACAGAGGTGCAGGAGGTGCAGTACACATTTGACTTGCAACTTGCACAAGGTATAGTGGTTATTTTCTTAGTCCTTTATTAAAATATAGCGTAATGTACAACACAACTAGCAGTTTCCCATGCAAAAAGAACTAAAGAATTTAAGGGAGGGAAAAGATGTGCCATCTTCTCTGCACCATGTGGTGTAGAATTACACATTCCACTCTCTTTTTAGTACAATCCTAATTATCTAGGGGGAGCACGAATTATCTTGTGAAATGTGTGGCTGTTTTTTCAAGTTGTCTCTGATAAAAACGCTCTTTGATCATTTTTTGTTCTGAATGTTAATACCCGAGGTCTTCTCTTTCGGCAGAGGATGCTAAAAAGATGGCTGTCAAAGAAGAAAAATACGATCCAGGTTATGAAGCAGCGTATGGAGGAGCTTACTGTGATCGTGCACCATATGAAAGTGAACAGTGCCATTTCTCTTCAAATGGAACTGGTAAAGTGCGGTGCTTGGGGCATTCAGTCTGTAAACTGTTACTTATGAACAAATACTTAACTTTCTACCCTTTCAGCAACTTGCAGAATTCATGCAATATATCTGAAGTGTAGCAGCAGTTAAGCTCTTACATAATTGAGGGAATGTATAGTTTTTGTGAGAGAGAAATAAAGAAAAGTCTTTTACTTTATTTAAAATCAATTGTCTGCAACTTGAAACTGTTTTCCCAAACTCTGACTGACTCCCAAGATCTGACAGACAGACACAACTAGTGACTTCCACAGTAAACCTCTTCAACTACAATGACTTACATAACTGCATCATGCTTTTCAGAGCAAAAGAGAGGGGTGGTACTTCATTTCTTTTTCATTCTTAAGGAAAGCAAAGCCAGAGAATGGTGGAACAGATAAAATAATAGTGCAGTTGAGGTGGTTCCCTTGCTGGTGGGCCAGATGAAGGAGCAGTATTGGAAGGATGAGTCTAGTAATCTAGCTGTAATTGAGCAGCTGGGAATTCTACTTCCCAAAATACCACCAACTGTAATTAAAAGAAAATACGAAAAACAACGGCAGAAGCAGTAACTTTGGAGTAACCACCTTCCTCTGAAGTCTTGAATTTTCAGTCCTAATCTCACTTACGTTGTGAATTGAAATTTGCATTGTCTACCTTACTCTGTCAAAGAGAATGTCCTTTTGAGAAGAAAAAATGTATTCATAGGAAACACTGCAAAGTGAGGTATTCTTTTAAACATTTAGACTCTTCATTTATATATATGCAGTCACCCTTCAAAGAAGATTTGAAGAAATTATAATTTGAGGAAATTATCTGGATCTACAAAAGTAGAGGCTCAAAAGAAATAAATTTGAACTGCAGCCTGAATAGGTGGTTGAAAAATAGAGAGGAAAGATGGAAACTGCAAATATATTTTTTTAATTATTTTTTTAGGGGTTGTTTGAGGGGGTTGGGGTTTGGTTTGTGGTTTCAGGGGTTTTTTAATCCTTTAGTTTTTAATCATTTAATAATTTTAATCATTTTAGGTTTTAATCCTTTTAATACATCATCACTGTATTTTAATCATTTAGTTTCAGTTAGTGGTATCAACTGCATTTTTAAAAGTGTGTTTTATTATTTTTGTTTGTTTGTTTTAGCAGCGAGCAATCCACAGTACTGTGAGGGGTTGTCCTTTGGTGAAGTTCCTAATGGACAATGGATGACCCAGTCCTTTGCAGATCAGATTCCAGAGTTCAATGCCGGTATGACGCGGGAAGAAGAGGGAAGCAGTGCGTAGGAGCTGTTTCTTCTCGGCTATGCATACATGCTGCAGTTTTAATGCAGTGATCAAGATTGGTACCTCGGTTCTCCAACTGAAGCATTTTAATAGTATTTTATCTCCCTTAGTTATTTTATTATAGTCTAAAGTAAGTGTGTGGTAGGCTCAAATCAAGGAACTAGATGATTTTAAGGAACTGTTCAAACTTTTTTAAAAAAAGTTAGCCCTTTTTTGTATATGAGTTTTATATTTAATGTATACCATTTCTTGCAGGTTTTGAAAAATTGTTTTCTCACTTGTGAAGATTTCTTTGGGGGGTTAATTTTATTCCATAAATCGTAATGTAGTAGTAACAGCAGCAGTATACTTTTTACTGATGCCTCAATATTTGGGTATCTCGTAATCCTTTTATATCCAGAGTGGAAAATGGGAAGTGTACCCTTATCTTACATGAAGTGGTGTTTTTAATCATGCACAGTTAAGCAAATTGTGCTTTTTAAGTCTGCCTTTTACCTTCTTAAAAAGTGCAGAAAGTTGTGTTCTGCAGCTGTGAGTACTGAGTATTTTCTGGGTGGGAAGAGAGCTCTGTCTATTTAGTGATTGGACTATATTCAGGATTAAGGGAGTGGAGACATCATCTCAAGTCACAACACTAGGGAGGAAAATTTGTGTTGCACAGGGCAGGGCCTAAACGTTCTAGCTGAGCTGTTTTAGGATAAGGTGTCCCTACCACTCCGTCTCTTTCCCCCTTAAATTCCAATGTAAGGAACTGGAATTCCTTAAAAAAAAACCCACAACCCAAAACAACAAAAAAACCCAACAACGGTGGTTCTTGAACTCTGTGGCATTTAAACTCTCAGTCATTCTGTGTGATTAATCTCTTCACCTGACCTTTACCAGGAGACAACCCCTTTGAACAGATTACACTGCCAGGAATTGAAAGACCGTATTCCCTGTAAAAACCGGGTACAGCTACATTGCTTACATTGGGTACCATTAGCAGAGGGTGAAAGAGGTTTGTGATTTAGCAGCTTTTAACATTCAGTTCTCTTCAGTCTGTAAGACCTTAGAGGGTGTTCTCCTTAGTATTTTTTACTTGTAAAAGGCCTACGTTAAATATAAGGGCAGCTGCTCCATGAATAAAAGTCAGCTGTAGGAACTACAGCTCTCTTTTGAGGAGCTTGCTTAAACGATACGCATTTTTGGCCAATATTAGTGACTGAGAAAGAAATGAGATTCCATGCTTGTGCCTGACCATCATCTTCTTTCCCTCTTTTATCATGTGAGGAAGAGATGAAGTAAAAGCAATAAGCTGATCAAAACATGAAAGTTTTGATGATCTTATGACAGTAGGTGCTTCACATACTTGAACAATAGATACAAACAGTATCACCACAATCCACGCTGGTCAGATTCCTGTACCAGTGTGTTTTATCCTTTCCTCACAGCCAGTGACAGTTGTCATGCATTGATTGTAACTAGTTAGCGTAGATTCTAATCCTGCTGTAACAGCTCTCACTGAGATCACATGCTGTCAACCTGTTGTGAGGCAGGCATGATGTTTACAGTTTTCTTCCCAAATTATGTGGCTTAATTCTGAGCGTCTTAAATCAAGAAAGTGTGCATTATGATTCTGAGTGTGTTTATTAGCTTCAGCATAAAGCTGTTCAGTATATTGTCAAAAAGGTATAGGATTTGTCTTGTCTGTTATTTAAAGTGTACTGTATCATGTATTGCTGTTTACATGGATGTTTTCCTGCAGGTGCTCAAAGTATCTTGCATCAGGGATTTGTTACAATTCGATTTTATTTTCAACGAAACCAGAAGCATGTAATTAGCACTGCTGAGTATGTAGCACAGTAGGCTATAACTACTGTAAGACTATCCTGTTTGATAGGAAGGGAAAGGTCTCTTCTTTAACAGTCACCTACTAGGGTATCTAGGTGTAAAATACAGTTAAGTGTACAATGACTGTTTCGCTAAATAGTGCGATTTTATGTGTACTCCCTCAGAACTGGTGCTCTTTTAATTACAGTAATACAAAAGTTCTTAATCTGTCCTAAATTGATCAATGTTTCACAATAAAGTCAGGAATTGTATTACAGCGTCTTAGAATGTGCTTTCGCATCTTGCTCGCAGGGGTCTAAACGCACTACGGGACATGTAATACACAGAAACACTGCAAAACAGAGTCACCATGCACCAGAACTCTACTCATTAAAATGCTGCATAAGTTTCCATTTCAGGCTGTTTAATGTGGGCTAGACAACTAAAGACACCTTGTATGTAATACTGCAGGTATTTCCTTTGTAGATTTTTCTACAGCAGACACTGGAGTCTTATTTATAAAGACCTCGCATTAAAACACACTGTCTGGCACTGAGTTTTGCCTCTCTACATGTTTAATGAAAATACTTCATTGTAAAGTAAACTTGTTTCCTCACCTCACATGAAAGTCAAGATAATGTGAACTGTGTAACTGTCACTCCAGCCATAAGCACACAAAACTGATGGTCATTTATTCATATATTTAACAAATACTTAGTTTTCTAAAATCAGTTAATTACACAACATGTTGCATCTCAAACTATTACATACTGCAAAACATAGTGTATGAATGCATCAAAGTGGTTTCAGTATCAGCTATCGGGACGAGTTAATTTGAACTTCCCTGAAGGGTCAGGAATAAACCAGTTTTCCCAGAGATCAGTGTGCACACTGGGATAGTCCCAAGGTTTGTATCTCCCATTCCAATGAAGTAATTTAGCTTCTTGAAGAAAATGCTCCGAGTAACGGGTATCAGGACTCCAACCTACATGGGTACATTAAAAAAAAAAAATCCATTTTTTTAATAATGGAAGACACTGTGGAGTGAGGTAAACTCAGGGTTGTTATTTTTTTTAAAAAATCTGATTAGTATGGTTTCACCAGTCAGTAGGCAACTAGTTGTATGACAGACTAGCTTTTTTCAACTTCATGCCTCTGATGCAGAATTAGAAGAAAAAAATCTCAGCAAGCTTCCTCTCAACACTTTTAAGATTTTGGTGTAGCTGGGGTTTAAAAAAAAAAAAAATCTTTTTACTATTCATTTTACTATACCAGCTAAGCCATTATCTTTTTCCCAGGATAATCCACCATTCCCAGGTGAAAGGTAACTACATCCTCCAGAATACTGACCACACAAACACTGCCAGGCATCCCCTCTTCTTCCACTGTGCCTACTAAAAGAATGTCTGACTTTTTTCAGTCTCTCACTATATTCAGATCTTTCATATATTCTTTCCATAGTTCATGACAATATAGGTTAGCTGGTTTTCAAACATGTAACTCTATCTTTGGAATTTGTTTATTTTCCTTTTTTATCCAATTTAATGACTATTAGGGTTTGGTTTTTTTTGCAGGGGTGAAACTATTTTGTTTTCTTGACCTGTTAAGATATTTGGGTAATGACACCCGTAGAGAACCCCCCCCCCATTCTGCCCTACCCTGAAGAAAGCAGGATTAATGAGGGTTGGGGGAAGCAGGGATTACATACTGCAGCTCTAAGGTACAAAGTAATGCATTGAGGTAAAGTAACGTAAGGTCCTATATTGGAATCTTACTAAACTGCTCACTTTATTTAGTTCCAGCTGCAAACAGTGGGAAGTTAAACTTACCAAGATGCCTTATGTGCCACATAGGATTAATAGTGGAATACTTTCCATGAAATACAATCAGCATTGGAGAGGTTGCCACACCTCCCCCAAGGGTGCTGCTGTAGAGGTTTTCCCTGCAAAAGGGAAAAAAAGAAAATGCAGAAAATGTTCAAAACCTCAATCAAAGAGTCTTCAGTAGAGATGTCAGAAGATTAAAAAGTATTCCTGCAAAATTCAAAATCATTTTGAACAGACCAGTTTTCAGCATACTCCTTCCTGATGCTGTTAATTGCTTATATTTGCAACTCCTATTCCTGTTGAGTAAATCATTGCTACCAAGCAAAATGGGAGTCAGACCCAACATGAAGCCAATTACTTCTACACACTGCCTATAGTCTACAAGGCTGACAAAGTTTAACAGTAGGAAAAAAGCTGTTAACATAAAGGAATCAATCATAACATAGCCTGGTTTCTTAAGAAAATTTACATGTTTCCATGTGTTTCAATCCCTCTGTCTTTCTCCCCACCCCCCCCAGCTTTTAGACCCATAAATTAACTTCAAATCAGATTTGCCGAAGTCTAGTTAGTATCAAGTAACATCTAAAGGATACCAGTTTCCTAAGAATTTTGTGATAAATCCAGGGCTAGATAGAGCCGAAGCACTGTAAGGAGAGGCATGAGGAGGCAGCAGCCAGATGTCTGGCCACAGTGCGCTTGAGGCCTGGATGGCCAGTCAGCACATGGGCGAAGCCACCCCAGCTGTCGGACACTGTGCCACCCACCTAGCCCAACAAGGAGGAAACCTGGGAAGTATCAAGAGATGCTTAGAGGCTACAGAACAAAAAAAAAAAAAATCATAACCTCCCCTCAAAACTGGGTTCCAACTGCTAAGCAATTTATTTTACTGTCATTTCACAATCTGGCTAAAAGGAACGTGAATGTGTTATTAAAGTACAAAATCATCTTTGTAGATTAAATTTGCAGTAGTATTCATGGAGTTTTTTCAAACTCTGAAAAAGCATGGCAATAGCTGGTCAGGATATGTTACATAAGCAGAATAAGAGAAAGACATTTGGCTTCTCATTCCTTCACATGGTTATCATTTGTGTCTCTCTTCATTTCTGAAACTAACAAGTAATGGACATAGTCCAATAGCACAAGCTATTGAGTTTCAGATTAGCCTTAAGAAATTTAAATTTAACCCTTTGCAGAGAAAGAAAGTAAATGTCACATTTGCAAATACAGGTTAACAGTGAACCACCATAAAAAATAAACAGTGATTGTTTCACTGTGTCATGACTTATTCACGGTCAATGCCAAAAAGATATCTTTCAGGTCAAATTTCATTCATCTATAGAAAAAGAAGTGTTTTCTATTGGTATTTAAGAAATGTGGTGTCCAGTTACAGTTTGGCTGACATTACAATAGGAGAGACCCCACACAAACAAGGAAACATTTCTCCTCCTGTAAGCCAGCCTCAGGAAGGGAAGATCGTAAGTGGCTTGATCCCAAGTGAGGTTGGTCACCCAAAACAAGAAACGCGTGTTCTCAGTGCCCCTCAGGATTAAGTGTGGTTTGTGATCAAACACAAGACTAAAATTCCAGGTGGCCATTTCCTGGTATGTGATTGGTCAGATTTACACAGATGAAAATTCTGGAACATGAGTTACTTCTCTTGATGAGATTTCAAAGAGAGACGTTGGCATTACAAACTTTTAAGAGCTTATAAACAGAAAATTAGACACTAAACTGAGTATTAAAAGTAAAGTGCAAAGCTAGATTTCTAAACATACTCTACATTTCTTTGCATCCACTTCTCCAACTGCTTTGTAATGCGTTGATGTTTCCATTCAGTCATGTTAGCAACAATTACTCCAGGATTAAAGGAGCAGGTGCTGGGGCTGATGCCAAGATCTCTAATGGCTTGCTTTCTGTAGTCCAGGAATCCCATGTACGTGTTCTAAGAAATAAAAAAATGTATGTTTATCCCCTATGAATCTCTGTAAAGGTAAGTGTAAATGCATAGAGACTAAATACATGCTCCCAACACTGAGTTTCTAGATGATGGTTACCTGTCTTGATTTCTGTATGACAAGGCTGAAAGGCAGGATACTTCCAGCTACTGAATTACTTTTTCCACAGTATTGTTCCATGGGAGTGTGATAAGGTGTTTCCCTCACCACGTTTGTCTTTCTGTAGCTTACACCAAATGATGTAGCATCAGACTTGTACAGCTGTAATGCTAAAGGGACTCACTGACAATTCTGGGGAACTCAGCTCAGGAATTAGCCCTCAAAACCTGTTTTCCCGAGTTTCGATTCCAAATTTGACTAATACAAATACCATAAATTCTGTCTTCATTAGATGTTCCATAAATGCTCATGATCTACTGATAGCAAAATACCAAACATCACTTAGTAGAATCCAAAGAACTAATAGAGATTTAAATTATTACAGGAAACAACTCTGCATAGCCTTACAGAGTTACTACAAAAAGTAGTTCTTAATTACCTGTAAAACGATTACAAAACTATAAAAAAAAATACAACTTTCACTTTGGAGAAAATGTAGAAAAGCATCTTACATTGTGGGTGAATACATTCATTCTTAGAATTCCAAAATGGCATCTTACCTGCATCCCTACACTTCTAACTATTTCATGTGTAGAAGGCAGATCACAATCATCTGAAAAAGCTGCAGCATGTCCAGGAGCTAACTTAGTATCGTAGAGTTCCTGGATGTCACCTGATTACAGAAAGGTCAAAAGCATAAGATGAAACCTACTTCACTGCTACAGAGTTGACAGGAAAACTTCTGTTCTCATACATGTTACTTACGAACATAGCAATTTTAGGGGATAGCCCAGATATTAACGAAGGCTGAATTCTGTAATAGGGGACAATTTTCAAATTTGACTCGTGTACCTGGATGTCTAAGGTCTAGCTTTAGGTATTATCATCAGTATTCAATAACCATATTCTGGCCTGAATGTCCGAAATTTGCTACAGCAGAAGCCGATTACACTGTTAAGAAGCCTGGTTACAAAGTTATGTGTTCATAGAGCTTGCCTTTGGAAAAGGAGGGCACAGGCAATTTTTCTGAGCCTCTTCAAGTCCCACGAAAGTGCCACTTCAATCTTGCACACACATCAGTTTTCTGGTGTTACTGTGTTTATACCTCCTAGTAAGATATCTGGATTTCCAGCACTGGCCAGTTGAAATGTGCCTGTCACACTTGACCATCTCTGCTGGCTTCACAGACCACCCAACTCCTTCCTGACGGAGGGAAATAATGTAACACATGGCATCTCACTCATCATCTGACTAGCAGGTATCCATGATGTGCCAGAACAGTTTCAGGGCAGGTGGGAAGCTCCCCACTGCCACAGCAATTAAGTGAGTCTGCATCCAAACCCCCTACAGCTACCAGCTCTGCTGCTGGGCATGGGTTGGTCACAGGTAAGATGAATTATCTTGGAAGACCACATATGGCCCAGCAGCCTGAGCTCATTAAAAGACTAGTAACTGAAAACATTCCCCGTACTGCAAACAGTGGAACTACTATTTCTGAAATAAGCAGAGATTATTTATTTGTCTGGACTCATGAGCTGGTTGAAAAGCTTGGGTTAGGACTCATGCCCCACCAAGAAAAGGAATTTGAATTAATGGCACACTTAATTGTTGAAGACCAACATGCCTTACTAGGTATTTTCTTCTGATTCTAAATAGCTTCTACTTTTCAAGAGAAAAGCAGAAAAAGAAAAAAAAAAATCAAACCAAACCATTCTGAGCTGACACTCCAAGTTCAGTCTGTTTCATTCTTACTGCTTTGCAGAAAGCAATGACCAACAAATAAACTCTCCCAAAGTTAAACCCTGAAAACCCCACTCACTCCTTACTCTGTCAGAAGTCTCAGTCGCTCCCATTCCAGAGACATCTGACAGAGAGCAGTCTCACATTACAGCTAAGACACAAGGAGCAGCTGCCACAGCAGGCTCCCTCACTCCCTCTGCCTCACTCCCACACGTCCATCTTTATTCCCCTCTCCTGGGCCCTATGATTGCGTGGCCCAAGGGTGAGCAAGTTAGGCTGGCTGAAGCAAAAAATACAATTTAAAAAAGAAAAAGAAAAGGTTGGTTGTTTTTTTTTTTTTGTACAGCTAGTCTTCTGCCAGGTCAACCAGCTGAATCAGCTTATTCTGCAGCTGCCCAGCTGTAGATATGACACAAGTAACAGGAGCTGCCTGGGGACAGGAGAAGCCACTTCCGTCAGCAGCAGCCTACCATGAGCTGTAATGTGAAACTGCACCTTTATCCTGTGGCTCCAGAAATGCTATCAGCTGACATAAGCTGACACCCCTAATGAAAGAGAAAGCCCTACCTCCCCTCTTCTCCTAGCTACACTGCCTTGACTCCTACGAGGGAACTAATTCAGGCTGAAAGTAATCACATTTCTGGTGAATGCCTGCACAGGTGCAAGGAGGGATGCAGGGGGAGTGGTGGGCTCAGCTTGAAGTGCTCATGAAACTGGAGTGTAAATGAAGATTTTAAGAACCTTTCAAAGAGTTAAATATTGCTGTTGCCCATTGATGACAGGTAGAATAACAAAACCAAAAAGCAGAGATGACCACTGGAAACACACAGGTTGAAGAAACTGTGATATGAAGTCTACTGCAAATCAAAATGAGACAGGCAAGGCAGATTAATCATATTTCATAAAGCAGCTAACAGTGGCCCCTTTAAGCGCAGATGTTCTGAAATGTGCCACTAAAGCGACAAAACTATAGAAAGGTGCAGAGAAGCAGTGGAGAACAAAATTATACTTTTGTCATGTGTAAATTCACTGATCTTACTGTTCTTACATCAAAGATTAATTTAGGCCAAAAAGTTTATTATAGTTACACTCAGTCCTTTCCAAAGGAAATTTTCACTGGAACATCCCTTTAATGTTTAACAAGGGTAGGTAAAATGGTTCTGTTGTCCCTGTGTACTGGGCCTGCCTAGGATAGAGTTAGTGTTCGTCATAGCAGCTCATATGGTGCTGTGGTTTAGATTTTTTACCAAAACGGTACTGGTAGCACACTAGTGTTCTAGCTTTTGCTGAACAGTGGTTGCACAGCATCGAGGCCTTCTCTGTTTCTCACTCTGCCCCTCCAGTGAATAGATCAGGGGGTGCACAACAGGCTGGGAGCGGACTCAACCGGGCAGATGACCTGAACTGACCCAGGAGATTTTCCATGCCATATACTGTCATGCTCAGCAATAAAAGGGAAAAGAGGGGGAGTCTTAGGGGGGTTAGCCAGCTTTTGCTCGGGAAGTGACTTCTCTCTTCTTCCACTTATCCTTCAGTTGTTTAATAACTGCTTGTTTGTTTGTTTGTTTTATCTTGACCCTCAAGTTTTCTTGCTCTTTCCCCATCCCACAGGGGGTGAGGATGGGGGGAGTAAGTGAGCGAGCGGCTGTGTGGTGCTTAGCTGCCCATCAGGGTTAAACCACAACACTCTGATTAAAAAATGTTATAAAATAAAAAGAAAACAATAACATAAACCAAGGAAGGACAACTACGCCACAGAGAAAATAAAATATACTGAGAAACAGAAGAGAAAAAACCATAAATTAACCTTTTTTTTTAAAAATTGTTCCTCTAATTAGATTTCTTCGTATTAAAAAAAAGAAATATTTTTCAGGATTTGAATGTCTTCCAACTGCTCCCATTTGTCTAGGAACTCTGAAATCTTTGATCATGATTCTGCAAATTGCTATGGATACTGAGCTGAAGATGCTCAAAATCACATTTTGAGTGTTTAGAATTTTAACTCTCTTATTTGAGTAAGTTCCTCTTGCTCTCAAGAACAGCAATTCTGGATAAGGAACTGATAGCATTTGTGGGAATTCAAATACTAGCAGGAAATGCATGTCACATACTTAACCATAAATATTGCAGCATCTAAGTGAAATCCATAATATCTTTCAGCAATTGACCAGATCCAGTTAAAATGAAACCCATACACACAATTTTGAAAACAATCAACTATTCAAAAGATAGATGGAGGGAAGTTCTTCTTCAGACTTTCTTTTAAATAAACAAACAGATTATTTGTAGTCTTCCTGAGTGCAACACTCCTAGCAGCTGCCTCAGTTTCCATTATATCTCATATTTCCAAATGACTGTAAAAGCGGCAGTAACTTTGGTTTTAATTCTGCTAGAAACTGCTTTTTGGATGACAGCTTACCTTGAACAATGATGTCATCATCCAAATATATTACTTTCTCATGTTTCTGGATAAGCAAAGGAAGATAAAATCGAACGAAGTTCAGCTATTAAACAGAAAAAAAGGTAAAGACTAAATGGTAAAGCTGTAGTAGTCTCATGCTTCTGTCTCTATTAACAGTTTTAATTTCTCTCTTCATTGAGCACTGGCCAACAATCATTTGCTTCCTCTCCCCCAGCTAGTATCTTTACTAGTATCTTGAACCCATTATTATTACTATTATTATTTATCTCTAGTTTATTTGCTATGGCCCTAACTAAGCAGCCCAAAGCAGTTGCTTCTTCACAAAATCATTTAGGTTGGAAGGGGCCTTTTGAGATCATCTTGCCCAACCCTTCTTCTCAAGCAGGGTCCATTCGAGCAGGGTGCCTGGGACCATGCCCAGTTGGGTTCTGAACATCTCCACAGATGGAGACTCAACAGCCTCTCTGGGCAACCTGCTCCAGTGTTTGACCATGCTAACAGTAAAAAAAAAAAAAAAAAAAAAGTTTTTTCTTGTGTCCAGAGGGAATTTCATGTATTTTAATTTGTGCTCATTGCCTCTCGTCCTGTTAGTGAGCACCACTGAGAAGAGCTTGGCTCCCTTGTCTTCACCCCTCCCCTCAGGTATTTATACACTTTGATAAGATCCTCCTGAGCCTTCTCTTCTCCAGGCTGAACAGCCCCAACTCTCTCAACCTCTCCTCATATAAAAGACACTTCAGTCCCTTAATCATCTTTGCAGCCCTGTGTTGGACTTGTCCAAGTAAGTCCGTATCTTTCTTGTACTGGGGAGCTCAGAACTGGACACAGTACTCCAGATGCAGCCTCACAAGTGCTGAGTAAAAGGAAGGATCACCTTCCTGGACCTGCTGGCAATGCTCTTCCTAATACATCTTTACAGCATACATCACACAAAACACTTCGCATTTAACAGTGTCATCACTCCACTCTATAGGAATGATTTGACTGGTGGCACAGACATGGGATAACAACTACGATAACAACGAAGAACACAGGAGAGGGAAAGGGGACTGAGAACATAAGAACAACCATACTGATTCAGACCATTTTATCCAGCACCTGCCTTCAGAGTGGTCCTAAGCAGATGATCAGTGAAAAATAAGAATAGAGCAAGCATACAGAAAAGTTGCTCCAAGTATTCTCTAGCTTTCAGCTATTTTCAGATCAACGGATTTCCTGAACCAGATGTGATCTGTCTAAATATAAACCTCAGTCCTCACTGAATCCCTGTAAATTTTTACATTCACAAGACCTTTCAGCAAGGAATTCTAGAGATTCAGTACTCATTGCATGAAAAACATGCAACTTTTCTTGTTTGTTCTGTGACTCCTACTAATTCAATCTAATAGCCATTAGTTCTTGCATTGGAAGAGACAGCGAGCAACCATCTCCAATCCAGTCCTCCATGCCACTCAGTTCTGTAGACCTCTGTTATAATTTTCATGCTAGAGGTCACATTTCCACTCTGAACAGTTTTAACCCACTGATTCCTTGCATGAAATCTTTTCCATATATTAGAAATGTCAAAGGCTCAGAGAAGAATAAACATTCTGAACAGACCTGAACATTTTCCGGTAGTGCTACATCTTTTTCAGATAAGGGGATGAAGATTGCATATAGTATTTAGGGTGAGGGAAAACTATGGATTTGTATTGTGACATAATGATGTTCTCTATTTTGATCCTTACTCCTTTCCTAATAATTTCTAACATTTGATTTGCCTTTTCTGACAGCCAGTAATATTTAGATTAGTCATTAGCCTCTGAATTAACCCTGGACATGAGCAGAATGCAGCCAACTCAGCACCATGGAGGCACAAAGAACACTACTAGATCTTCCCTCTAATAAACTGTGAATATATTCTCTGAGATACAACACATTTAAATTACCAAGTTTATGCTACCAAATAATGAGGTCCCAGCAAGACAGACAAGTTGCAAGCTTGTTATAGTGCACTTTTCCTTTTTGAGTGAGGGCTTAGCGTTTGGACCTGATGTGGCTTCTCTGGCTTACATCCCCCATATCATGGAACAGAGATCTAGGACATTCTAAAGCCTGTAGTAAGTGTTAAAAATGCTGAATATTTGTTATGTGGTGTTCATTTACTCACAGGCTGTAGTAGCTCAGGACGCGATGCATCTTGTCTGATTTTTCCTTTTAGTACCATAGGGTTGAATTCCACAACCTTAAATTTTATTTCTTTCAGTTTAGAATTTTCAATCCATCTTCTGTGATAAAAAAGAAGTGATAAAAGAAACATTGAGTGTGTGGCAAGTACCTCCAGTATTAAATTCACAGACTCATGGGAGAATAAGCGTGCTGGTTTTGCTGGGATCAAGTTAATTTTCTTCATAGTAGCTAGTATGGGGCTATGTTTTGGATTTGTACTGAAAACAGTGTTGAGAACACAGAGATGTTTTTGTTATTGCTGAGCAGTGCTTACACAGAGTCAAGGCCTTTTCTGCTTCTCACCCCACCTCACCAGCGAGGAGACTGGGGGTGCACAAGAAGTTGGGAGGGGACACAACTGGGACAGCTGACCCCAACTGACCAAAGGGCTATTCCATACCATACGACGTCATGCTCACCATATAAAGCTGGGGGAAGAAGGAGAAAGGGGGGGGAATTTTCGGAGTGATGATGTTTGTCTTCCCAAGTAACCGTTAGGCGTGATGGAGCCCTGCTTTCCTGGAGATGGCTGAACACCTCCTGCTGATGGGAAGGAGTGAATGAATTCCTTGGTTTGCTTTGCTTGTGCATGTGGCTTTTGCTTTCCCTATTAAACTGTCTTTATCTCAACCCAGGAGTTTTCTCACTTTTACTCTTCTGATTCTCTCCCCCATCCCACCAGGGGGGAGTGAGCAAGCAGCTGTGTGGTGCTTAGTTGCCAGCTGGGGTTAAACCATGACAATAAGAGACCTTGAAAACTCACTCGATCTATTCTATCCCAAGCCAGAATCACTTATGTCTACAGCTATTACAGATGGACATTTGTTTAACCTGTTCTTAAAAAAAAGAAAAAAGAAAAAAAACAAACAACAAACCAAACAAAAAACAACACCCCAAAACCCCAACACAGCAAACACCCCACACCACTGCCAGAAACAGAGACTCTACATATTGCCCAAACAACCCATCTTTCACCATCACTAGCATTAAATGCTATTTTTCTAGGCTTTATTGCTATAGTTAAAGACCTTTTTTTTTATCCTATCTACTGTGCTTTTAAAGCAGAGGTTAGTTTTCTCCCTTTTACAGTTTAACATCCTTCAGGATGACTGCCATATCACCTCCTACCTATTCTTTCTTAAACTATTTTTTTTTCATTATTTTGTCAGATTTCTTGACACCATTGCTTATTTTCTCTTCTGAGCTCTCTTCTAAATCCTTCCTGAACGCACCTAAAACTAAACACCACACTTTTTCTGATACGTTAATAATGTCTGCAAGATCAGAAAAAGTTTCCTCACATCTCCTGTGGTCATATATGTCAACATGTATATCCACTATGATGCATATCTTTTTTTTTTTTAATCAGTGTGGTCAGTTATCAGTCATAATTCTGTAGTTTTCCAAATGAGTGCTACCAAACTCCTGCTTCACCCTGAGCCAATACAATCAGCTATTCCCACTTAAATTACCTTGTCATTTCTGAATTTCATCACATTTTACAGTTCATTTTTCCAATTCATCATGATTAGTTTGTTTTCAGCTCTTGTCCTCAATATATCTGCTGTCTCTTTTCCAGCTTCATGCCAACTGCAGATTCATAAAGAACATTCTCCATTCTATTATCTAGGTTACTGATGAACTGGATGGAAAAAACTCCCTGTGGAACCCCACTCATTACATCTTTTTACTTTTACACGAATTGTGGGTACACAGGCTACAGAAGTGCAGTAGCCAGACGTAAGAGCTGCTAAGAAATCTGCTTTAATTTTGATTCACGCCTTCCTCCTCTTTTAGACAATGTTTGCAAATTTTAACACTCAAACATGCTTTCATTACAAGCTTCTTTGGGCCTCTATTTATAACCTTTAATACACCCTCTTAGCTGAAATTAGCTTTAAACAGCAAGTTTTTCTACTCTGAAGCTTAAGACAGCTCCAGATGAGAGGTAAGTGCAGTGCCACAAAGTGGTATTGTGACAAGTAAGCAACTACAGACTCTTGTGCAGCCGATCTACAAAAGGCAGAGAGGCACAGGTATGGGCATGGTCTGGCTATTTCATGCCCCTTTACACCAGTCAGTGCCTTGCGTAGGGCAAAATGGTCCTTTCTCCTACACATAGAGAATCCTGAGGATTGCTACCAATAGTATTACTTAAATAAAATAGAGAAAAGTTTCCCTGAAAAGTCCTCCAAAGTCTATGCCTATGCTAACGAGAACAGCAACCTCGTCCTAACTACAGCATGAAACAAAATAAGGCTCGTATATACCGAATATGCGGGATCGTAGTCTTCAGCCCAACTATGTAGAACAAAACATTAGCCTCTGTGTTGCTGTAGATGCTACTGATTGCTGCTATAGCTGCACCCATTCTGCCCGCAGCAGCACAGATTACGACTGGGATTTCTTCTTCCATTTCCTCAGGACTCTCCAAATCAACTACAAGAAACAAAACTATGCATTATAATAGAAAATTAAGAATCTTTTTGTATCAGATCTGGGTCACAGGAATGAGCATGTAGTGGAATCATATCACAATCACCCCATTTTCTTACCACATCCTATACACATCCGCATCTGGCAAGGCACACAGCATGAGCTGTCGCTAATCCAGAACTACATGCAGGTTGACTGGACTGTTGGATGCCTCCAAACAGAATATATAACAGAGTTCTCGGCATCTTCTACTCAGCAGGAGCACAATTCAGCCTGTCCTCCATGTAGCTGCTTATTCACATGAAACCTGAAGAAGTTTGAATACCTTTGAGACTTCTATTTCTCAGTTATGTTTAGTACAAATTGAACAATAGGTTCCAAAATTATCAAAGGAAAGAGGTAAGTCAAAGAGATGGTGCAATTGCATGAGCTTCACTTCTTTGGAAAGCAGGCTAGAAAGGAATAGTGCAAAATTTTGTGCCAGCACGAAGTTGCTAATGATAAAAGGAAAAAAATCTAAACAGTACCGAACCAGTTCACGTTAACACTAAAGACGACTTTTATCCCTAGCACTGATTAACTTAGAGAACTTATATGGATATATTTATGCTGTTTAAAACATAACCATTAAACTCATAACACCCCCAACAAAAATATACTGAAAAAAAAATGGTTTATACCAAGACAGAGTTTGTTTATCTTGGGAACAGTGAATAAGCTATTAGTATAAACATTTAATACCAGTCCAACCATATCAATCCTAGCAGGTTTCTGTCACTATAAAAATTCCAGTGAAAACTTCTGCTGTAAATTATGCCAAGATTTGATGATCTATCTGAAATGAAGAGGTAGGCCAAGAACATTCCCAAAGGGGCAAGTTGTGATCAAAGTTTATTATCACTTGACAACTCCAATACCATTCAGCACAAATAAGGATATACTCCATCTTCCATCTACATCAGTGACATCTGGATAAAAATTTGAATCAGAATGACAATTCTTAGTTATTACTATCAATCTCCTACTATTTTATTCAAGTAATTCAGAAGCAAAAAATTCCACATCCCAGACCATATGCAACAGTGTGAGTAGCTCATCTACTGCAGGGAAAACAGGATTCAGTAAGACAAAAAGCACTGTTCAAATGAAGAGATAAGGAATATAAAACAAGAACATACATGAAACAGAAGTACAAGTCATTTACCTGTTTCATTCTTTAATGTAGATGGCACTTGGTGAACTTTGTTATACAGAATGGCGCACACAGTTAAGACAAGAAGTAACAGTAAGATCTGGTTAACTGAAACAAAAGGGAGAATTTGTTAGCAATCAGTATAATAGCTAACTCCCAAGTACCTTTTTTAAAAAAATCCAATTTGCAGCCAGTACATATCATAACCTGTATTTGCTGTGTTTATCGAATTCTCCTTCCTCTTGTTATTTGAGCATGCTAAAAAATTTATGTTAAAAACATAATAGTATCTCTCCCCTGTTACAATAATTTCCAACTATCTGATTTTCATGGATAATTTGCTCACTAAATTATTAAGCTCCACACATATATGGGTTATCCCTACTAGGAAATTCACGTTTCTGAATTTTACCAGGAGCCTGGAACTTTCTTTTCTTAGCTAGTTTGTTGTCTGTTTATCATCGCAGGACTTCATGAGTTAATTATTTTTACCTAGCCCTTTCCTTCTCTCACACTTCCCTGATAAAACTTCAAACACAGGAGAAATTTTTGTTCGATTTCAATGTTCAGATTTTCAAGGTGTATTTGAGCAAAACTCTAAAAACACTAGAAAAACAAACCCAGCATGCTACTGAAACCAGAAGTGTTCAAAAATATTTGAAAATACATAAACATTTTGACACTGTTACTTTAATTAGTAAAATCAAAACAAAGCATGCAACAGCAGAGACCTTACTGTATATTCTGATTTGCAGTTCCTACCAGACTGTCTTGTACAAGGTTAAATTATTCAACATAAACCAACCATGAGCAGGTCCCAGGACAGTTCACTGAGTACAAGAGGGAAGGAATAAATACATTGCCATCTTCAACAGTGACTTTGATGACAGGAGTTCTTTGTATCTGACTACTACGTTACTTTTGCACCACCAAAAGGTATTTAAGGTGTACAAAAGAGTAAAGGGAACGAAGTTTTGAACTATTTCAAACAAAAGGGCCAACTGGCCAGAACCGGGCATAAGAATAAATTGAAACTGGTAAACATACATCACTGAACCTGCACTAATTTAAACCAGCTGAGGAAACAGCTTGTTGACTTCAGAGGAATTTTTGGTGCACAACTGAAGGCACACACCAGTCCATTTTCAGTCACTGACCCTGACAGCTAACGAGAACCCCAAATTTCTTGGGGCCACACCTCAATTGCGAGTATGAACAGCATTAATGGGCAGAGTTCTGTAAAAAAAGCCAGGTTCAGTGCTCAAGGCACAACCCACATGAAACCAGCAGTTACTTGCACTCTTAGTGGGAAATTCCAGACCCCTCAGTCTCAGTAAAGCAGCAAGTAATTTTAAATTAATGGGATTTATGGCCGTACTTATCTGACTTCGTTAACACGAAAAAGCTTATTTGTATACTTAAAGTTAAGCATAATTTAGCAAAACTAGAACTATAAATTTTCATGCAGCTGTGACAACAGTTGCATGAGAAATTGCATTTGACATTTCTGTCCTCTTTTAAAAATATGTATTTCAAATGTTTTTAATTTCTCTTACTTTTCTTTAAAAGAGCCATGTGTCCTGTTGGATGAGAATTGTGATCTGTGGTAAAATAAAAATAAAAAAAGTAATTTAAAAAAAAAAAAAAAAGAGAGAGAGAAAAATCGTTAATACCAGCAGTGAATACTAGTTAGTTATTTCAGGGACAAGGTTTTGCATCATCAAATTTTACTGTTGACCTGGTAAAAGTAAAACTGAACTCTCTTTGTAAATAACTTTTTTGGAACAAATAACTAATATTCTGGGCTAGAACTATTACATATTTTAATTTAAGCTACTAATAGGTTGAAAAGAACAGCATTTTAATAAATCCAATCCAATCACCTACATCAGTAATAACTAAGATTTTTTAACACATTTTAAAGTAATGTGCAAAGAAGTATTAAAACATCCACTGATGCAATTTGTAAATACATTTACATTATCTCTGATTTCACCTAAAACATAATAATAATAATCACAAATACTTATCTCTTGCTGGTGTATGTTCCCAAACATATGGGAATCTTATACTGGAGCAGTGTCTTCCAGACTCTCAGAAAATTTCAGAGCAATAGTGAAAATATTTTCTAACTGCAGTATCCTTCCCCTAACAGTAAGGGGGGAGTTTGTGCAACGTGGCTTGCATTTAAGCACATTATTTGTGATGCTGAAGAAAATGAGGCAGCCTTCCCTAAAACTGTACTTCTAAACCAGGCCCAAGAGTGGCCATGACTTTGCGCCTGAGAGAACAGCACATAATCCCTAAAATACAGGATTATGGGAAATACAACGTTCACTGGAATTCTGGACCCAAAATACTGTTTATGGGGAAAAAAAAAAACCCTTGGGTTTTTTTTTTTAAACCCCATACAAACACCCCAAAAACCCAACCCATATGTTGTTTTTTTTTAAAACCAACAGTAAAAAACAGCACCAGAAGTTGGGGGGGTGGGGAGGGGAAAATGCAACTATGTGATCTAACCTTTATGCTATGGTACCTGTATATAGGACAGAAACCAATTTTTCCTGTTTCCATACATACAGATATGGACACATTACAGCACAGATAAGGATATATGACAGTTTCCACGCACACATAAAAATGAAGTTTATTCCGGCCCCTTGAAGGCAGACAGAACAGCAAGAATTCTTGAAACCTGAGTCACAAAACAGACCCTCTTCTCATTGGTTAATGCTCAAGTTCAGGCGGCATCCTAAATTAGTCTCTACTTCAACTAACAAGTTAAATGACAATAAAAATATTTAAAAAGCTAAGATGTGGCTTTGTTTACCAACCACTTATATTTGCATGTATTTAGGTCCCAACAGATGACTAAATCGTAGTGGGAGAGGAGTATTTCTGAAAGTCCTTTCACATCCACAGAATTTATCTACATTCCAGCAGCCTGCTCTCTTCATGTGACATTAATTTACACAGAAAGGAAATCAAGCTTATCGGTCAAAAAAAACCCGCTGTTGAAAAAGCCCTTCTCTCACATATTATGCGCAAGTATTGTCTTCTTATCCATTAAAAAAGTTTACTTGTTTAGATAAGCAGAGAGAACAACAGAACCCCCTACACTCTTGAAGTAACTTTCTAACCCCACTTGAACTAACAGTAATCTTCCACTGAGCTGACCTACTATCCGTTAATTAAGATTTGTAATGATAGTCTCAAACAATACTGATGAACACTGCAAGATGAAAGTTGGATAGCCACAGCCTCATGATATCTTCAGAAATTATTAAATCAACATAAAATGAACCACATTTTAAACTTTAAAATCCAAACTCAGACAGACTCTCATACAAGTTTGAGTTCTAAAACTACACCATTCCTAAACCTCAGAAACTCAGATTGATTACCCACTGATTTTTAAGGAAAGAGAGCAATATTTGTTCCCCCACAAATATTGACTCAATTTTTCCTGACTGCAGACATTAGTTCCTGGAACCTGGCAGTCCCTAACTCAGTTGCCAAATCCTGTAACAAAATGAGGGGCTGCAGAAGGGAAAGCTCAGAAACAGTGACATTACTGCTCAGATATTTCCTGCTTAATTAGTCTTTTTACCTCTTCAAAGCAGCACAGTATTCGGGACTCCTCTCTCCTGAAGAGCTGTAGAGCTATTTACACGGATCCTAGATAGCCCACAGCTGTAAGCACTCTTGCCAAAGCTTCCTTGACCATCATCCTCCTTTGAAGTCCCTCACACAAGGGCTTTACAGGGCACAGTAACAGTTTTAAGATTCAATTCCTTTTTCAAACTCTTCAAAGTTTACTTTGGAGTTGTGCTGGTTTTCTTTTCGTTCTCTGCTGCTGAGGAATTGCACAGAGTCCAGATGCCGCACTGGAGGAATGAGAGCCCATAAACCACTTCCAGATGTGCAGAATGATGATGCAGCCCCAGATCTGGCAAACTTGCCTCAGAGCTTCAGCTAGCAGATTGCAAACAAATCCCGTAAGACAAAAAGCCTTAAGGGGGTGGGGGAAAAAGAAGGAAACAAACCCTTCCAGAAAGTAACTTCAACAGTCTAGTTGCAGGTTAAGTTTCTAGTCATTATTTAAGGTAAACATGAACAGATAACTAGTGTGCAAGAGCCAAACAACATGCCAAAGTCAAACTGAAAGCCAAAGTTTTTCCAGTGTCTATTTGCAGAGTTCTTGCGAGTCAAAAGCTACGGGAAACTTGCAAAATTCAACTCTGAACATGCATTGTGACTTGAATCATCTCATTTCCAAATCTTTGAGCAGTTAAGAGAATCTGAATCCACAGGCTTGGTTTAGATTCAAAGGGACCTTAGATCAAGGTAACCAGCACATGTTGATACTCTGCCTCCTAAGCCCTCCTGAAATGCTTTTGCAGTTTTATTTCTACACCGCTTCTTTTATTCAAATTCTCTCCCTCCCTTCTAGGAGCCTCCCTTCTATATGATAAAACACTGTTTTGTCACAAGACTTCCATGAGTACTGAAAGGAATAATAATAATAAATTTCTAAACTATTTTTCATATTTTTAGCATGGGGCAGTGCAAAACTTATGAGGAGTATTCAGTCAAGGTTTTAAAATCTTAAGTGTTTTAAATGAAGATTGTTGTTCCATTTGCAGGAACTGAAAACATGGGTTTTCATCTGTATGTCTCAAACATGCCAAAACTGTATTATCTGTGTCTGATTTTGTACAGAAATTTTGCAGAGCTGCTTGAAGGAAAAATAAATGAAGAGCTATACATAGTGTTATGTGCTTCATGTAGATGGCCACAGCTATTACTAGTTTTTCTGTACTATGATATTTTTTTAAGCTATATTAAGCTCGTATTCATCAAAATCCACCGGTGGTTTTTTTCATCTCCCTTCCATTTCTATGTGCATCCTGAACAGATCTAAGAAGCACACAGCTGTATGAGCCTGGAGCATTGGGACCATCTGCTTCCCCTGGCAGCAACCCTCGGATTACTGGCAACCCAGTAGCACCTTCTCTGGATTTCCCTCAGCCTCACGTGTTTTTATTCTCATTTAACACCCCCGTCACACAGGAAAGACAGCAGCTTCTGTCCTGCCGAGTAAGATCTTCGGGTTTACTCAGATCATCCGCTGTTAACTGCAGAACTGAAACCTCGATTTCTAATCTCAACCTTCAGTGTTTCAACAGCAACTCATTTCTTTCTCAGATGCAACCCTCACAAGCAGCATACCTCGCCTACCACTAGCGAGTTAAAAAAAAAAACCTACTACACATTTCTGAGGGTCTGAACGCAGAGCTGGGTGCCCTAAGCTAAATAGCACCCTCCCCATCCGTGGGGACCCGAGCACCCCAGCAGCCCGGGGAGGCAGGCAGCAGCCCCCCACAGCCGGGGTGCGGGGCGGGCAGGCTCCCCTCCGCGAGGCGCCCCTGACAGGACCGCCGCCGAAGCAAGGCCGAGACCGGGGGCTCCTGAGGGCCGGAGGGAGGCGTACGGAGAGAGGCCTATGGGAGAGGTGGCCGTAGCACAGCCCAGGGGGTGCGCCTGGGGCCGCCGAGAAGGCGGCCTCCAACTCGCCGCCCTGGCCGGGGACAAGACGCGGCTCCCTCGCTGCGCCTCTCAGCAGGCCCCCTTCACCGAGGGGGAGCAGGCCAGCACCCAGCAGGCGATCACCGCCTCCCCCGACCGCCGCCTGGAAGAGACCGGCGGTCGCAGCTCCGCCTCAGGGACGAGGGAGACCGACACCGCCGGGCACGGACGGGCGCCCGCCCCGCCGCCGTCACGTGACCCGCGGCGGCGCCCCGCCGCCAGCCGCCGCTCCCCCTTCCCCCGCCGGCCTGCTCTGGCCGCGCGGTGCATTGTGGGAGTGGCGGTAAGATGGCGGCGGCCGCCGCTGGACTGAGCTGGAGGCGGGTGTCTTCCTTCACGGGGCCGGTGCCGCGCTCCCGCCACGGGCACCGCGCGGTCGCCATCCGCGAGCTGGTCATTATCTTCGGGGGCGGCAACGAGGGCATCGCCGATGAGCTGCATGTCTACAACACGGGTGCGCGGGGCGGGGCGGCGGGCGCGGCCCGCCGCGGGCGGGGGGCAAGGAGCGCGCGGGGCGGGGCCGGGCCAGGCCGGGGCGGGGGCGCCCGGGGCTGTGAGGCGGCGTTGGGGGGGGGAGCAGCGGCGCGGCTGTCATGTCTGTAGCCGCCGGTGGCAGCAGCCAGCCGCCGCCGGGCACCGGCCTCCTCACAACGAGGGGGATGGCCCCCCCACACCCCGAGCCTCCTGCCCTTCTCTGGGGCTGCTCGTGGGGGGCTCGGCCGCGCCGCTGGCGCTGTGGGGGCGGCGGGCGGGCCGTCCCCGGCTGAAAAGCTGTCTGGAGCCGAAATGGGGGCGAGGAGGGAAATACTCCTGGTCGAGGGTGTCCTCCCGGGGTTGTGCTGCGCCCTGGCTGATGTTGCGACGTTAATGCTCCTTTCCGGGAAAAAGGAACTTGGAAAATCTCCTTACGCGGCTCGCGTCTGTTCTGCTTTCCCAGCCCCTCGTCCTATGGGGCAGCCTCCCCTGGCAGGTCTCCGCCGAATGACTGCAGGCTGGATTAGCCCCCTCGAGTGTCCAAATCCCCCTTCTTCCCTCTGGTGGCAGCTCACGAGAGCTGAAATAGAAATCTTGGTTAGAAAAGTGAACATGTTGGCATTGGGAGCCTTTCCAAACAGGAAGCTGCCCAAGACCGATTTTATTCGTGAAAGATTGGATGCCTAAATAGTTACTGTACGGAATGCTGTGTGAGGCTGGAAAACTTTTGTGTAATTTCAGAGCTTGGGCTGAGACGGGAGATTTAGGTGACTGATCTGTGCTTCTCAGTCAGCCGGTGCTGTCTGCTTGTGCAACATACCAAAAGTATGAAAGTGAGAGCATGTTAACTAGTCTTTTAACTTGCCAACTTTTAAGAATCATTTAAAAATAATTCTTATCATGTCGTCCCCCCGCCCCCCCCCCCCCCCCCCCCCCCAAGAAAAAAGGGGATGGTGTTTTTGCTGAGTGTTTTTGAGATAAAATCTGGGAGCACAAACATGTTTTGGAAGTTTTTTGAGTTTATTAAGAGGAAAATGCTTACTGCTAGAGTTCTTCCAAGCAGATTTTTCCATGGTAGCTTAAAGATCTACTGTACGCAATCACATTTTTTTTGGAAAAAAAAATCTCTTAACCTTTCTGTTTTGATGAGTAATCTAAGGAAAGCTTTTAGATAGTACAGTTATACTATCTTTCAGAACAGAGGTTCTGATGGGTGCCTTTTCAGTGAGTCTTAACATCACTTTTTAAAATTTTTCTGCCCAGACTTTCTGCTAAAGGTGTTTACCCTCTGCGGCAGTGACAAAAAGGATCACAACTCAGTTGTTCCAGTTCCCAGACGGGTGTTTGGCCCAAGCTGACCCTTTTTTTTTTCTGGGGGCTAAGATGCAGGGTTGTGACCTGGGCTGCCTGAGTTTGGGATGTCAGCCATTGCTGTTGCTATGCGTGTGATGATTTCTGAGGAGCTGGCACACAGTGAGGGCATCTTAATCCCCTGTAGCAACACTCACTGGAAGCTTCTAATTTCACACTTCTCCTCTTCGTGCTCATGAAAAAAGCTTAGGAAAAAGGAGACAATATCTCCTGTAATTCTTTCATTCCAGAACAGTTTAAACACCGATATACTGCTGCTGGATCAGGCAGTCTCAGTTGCTCTTTCTTGCCTCTGTGCCTCTCCTCTCCCATGTATCAGTGCAGTGCTCTGTAGATATTAACATTGGTCCCAGAACAGTGTAATTAGTTTTTCAATAGGGCTATTAAGTCCAGGCACACTGCCATGCTGCTGTAGCTCTAATAATTCTGTTTCTAGGGCTAGCTCCCTCTGAGTTAGCGTAGTTATCTCTTTTGTGTGGAACTGCACTTATGTTCCTCATTAGCCTCTTTTTTTGGCAAGTCTATTAAATTGCTGGGTGACCCTTGGTAACTGACTTGTTTCCAGTGACCTCATGTGCTCATTCATATATTGAGTAACATTGGTTTGATAGAGGTGTTTGCTTTTCTTTTTATTAAAAAAAAAAGTTTTAATTCAGTTAAAACTTCGTGTTAAACAAACAGCCCATTCACAGCTATCTACAGGTAAAAGGTAATTCTTTAGAATGCAGAGGTGTTTAAAAATACACTTTCCTTCTCAGTGTTTGAAAACTCTTTTTTTTTTTTTTTTTTACTATAGCTACAAATCAGTGGTTCCTTCCTGCTGTAAGGGGAGATATTCCTCCAGGCTGTGCAGCACATGGATTTGTTTGTGATGGTACCAGAATACTAGTTTTTGGAGGAATGGTTGAATATGGAAGATACAGTAATGATTTATATGAATTACAGGTAGGAAATGTATGAAGATGTTTCAATTTTGAGGACTACTTTATTTATCTATTTATGAACAAGCACATTTTATATTGCCAACTGCAGAGGAAAGTTAGATGAGCTTTGCTCTGCTCCAGGAAGAATAAACTCTTTAAATAGATTCTGAAGACGGAGAAAATCTAAATAACTTCAAAAAAGAGACTTCCATCTAGTCTAAATAAAGTATAAAATATTTAATGTTTTATGAAGGTTAGCTCTTATGTGTCCCTTTTAATGTATATCCTAAGAAAAGCCCAGCATTCCCTTAAAAATAATTCAGAAAATATATGAGTAAATTCTATTGACTATGAACAACTATAAATGAAGGTATTTCTAAATATATATTTCTTGTCTTTAAGGCAAGTAGATGGCTCTGGAAAAAAGTAAAACCTCAAGCTCCTTCCACTGGATCACCACCTTGTCCTCGACTTGGCCACAGCTTTTCTTTATATGGTAACAAGTGCTATTTATTTGGTGGCCTGGCAAATGAAAGTGAGGATTCAAATAATAACGTTCCCAGGTATGCTTATTTGGTTTGAATTAAATGTCTTTAAAATGTCTTTAAAAATAAATTACCACATTAAAAAAAAAAAAACGACAACTTTGAAGAGGAACATTCTAGGGCGGCTGTCCTGCGTACCAAGTACTCATATTCAGATTATTTGTGCAGTGGAGGGGTTACATGCGAAGGAGCTTAAATATTTCTTCTGCTAATCCCACAATATGTAACACTGACTGACAGCTCTAACACTTTTGGAGGGAAACCTGAATAGACTTTGGTATTTTTTCCTAGTATTTTGGGTGGTGTTTTTAAGAATGGCTTGTTTTTTACAATTACTTAAATCTGCAAAGTCTCATGAGTCATCAGGGAATTCACAATGGAAGTTTCCTTTGTAATGCTGTGAAAAACAGTTATGAATTCATCTGGAAATTTTTTAAAGTAACAGCTGAAGTTGCCTTTTTTATTGGCAAACAGTGCTATAATGCTGAAGTTTTATATCCACATTCACCTGCAGTTCAGAGCACTTATATCCACTGAGCTATAAACTAGCAACTTTAAGCTCAGTAAACAAGAGGTATCTGGTGTGAATGCCAAGATTCAAAGACTGTTGTCTAAAAATAGCTTGCTGATAGATTCAGCAACAAATGGCTAATTGTCTGTTGGCCAGCCTGAAGACATCAGAAAAGAAATAGCTTTTCACCTTTGTTGCCTTAGAGTTGCAGAAATTCATCTCTAATGTCCCACGTCATCGTATATTTCTCACAACTTTGCAGTTTATTCCAAGTTTGTCCATATGTAGTAATTTCTGCTAAGAATGTTGTTTACCAATTTTGAATATTTCTTTCATGTAATGTAGTGTATCAAGTATGATATGAAAGCATGTTTCCTTAGAGACAAGAAGTTACAATAGCTCATTTTTTGTTTTAAATCCATTTAGTTTTGGTACTGTCATCAGTACGAAATGCCATCAAATGTTTTGGGATTTTAAAATTCTACACTCTTCCGAGACAGAAGTCTGTAATAGCTGGAAGTGGTCAGGGTTTAAAGCTCACTTGTAATTGTGCTTGTAAGCAAATTTTTCGTACTTTGCCAATAATACCCTAGATATTTAAATGATTTCTATGAACTGGAGCTGCAACACGGGTCTGGAGTTGTCGGCTGGAGTATTCCTGTGACCAAAGGGATCTTGCCATCTCCCCGAGAATCCCACACAGCCATCGTATACTGCAAAAAAGATTTGGGAAGTCCAAAGATGTATATTTTTGGAGGGATGTGTGGCTGTCGGCTTAATGATCTCTGGGAACTTGACATAGGTGAGTCGATTTGCCAGTAGAAGTCAGTGCACGAGCCTCACTGGTTAAGAAGAAAAATTATAGTATATAATGATTAATGGCATGATGTGCAGATATTATTGGGACTCACACCATAGTGTTAACCTTTTGTAATTTTTGGAATTAAATAGATACAGCATTGTTCACATATATTATCCTCACTGATTTTGGTTGCACTGTGAGATTGTTTGCTTAGAGTGCTATAAAGACTGTCACTATGATAACCAAGTTGAATAATCATAATGAAACCATAATATATCTTTTTGATAAACTGATAAACAATTAGTTTGTCAGTATTTCCTGTGAATTTTAAAAAAAGCTTTAAGTGCTTGTTATTGCGCCTTCTTTCTTAAAATGGCCATCCTAAAAAGGTGAAATTTTGTTTTGTTGAATATTAGAGGTATGTTCCCTCCTAAAATCCAGGTAGTGAAATACACGGTAATAAGTTGCTTGAGGATTTTTATTCTTTTTCTTTTAGAAACCATGACCTGGTCAAGACCAGAAACTAAAGGGACAGTACCACTTCCTCGCAGTCTCCATACGGCCAATGTAATAGGAAACAAGTATGTCTGTTGTTAAAAGCTCAACTCTAGAAAGGTACACCTAGTAGGAGAATGATGATGCTTATCCACTACTGCTCAGTATAAACCATCAGCCCTGTAGAGTACTTTTCTGCTTCTTTTGTCCTACCTCAGTGGAAATTAAAAAGTACCGTTGTTAATTTAAGGGTATCAAACTGTCAGTGTTTCCATCCAGCACGACAATCTGCCCAACCCACAAGCAGCTTTCCAGGCTTCTTAATGCACCTTTGTGCATTCTGGGGCAGTCTCAGCTGGACCTGGGCTGAGTTGGCTCTGTCAGGAGCCAACTTGAGTGCCTCTGTGTCTGTGACACAATGAACTAGCTACGCAAAGAAACTGCCCAAAGAGTAGAACTAGTTCTAGGCAAAACCATTCCACATTTTTGTGGGCCAGTTTTCCTGTAGTCTGTTCCTCATTACTTTGCTTCTTGCCAGTATGATTTGTTTTGGCAGATAGCATTGATAAAATGGACTTTTAAACATGGGTTTCAGTCCATTTTATGTCAGTTTACAAGCTGATGTGAGGAGAAAGAGGCAAGGGGGGAAAGAAGTGTGAAAGCTTTGTATCTTATGATTCAAGAGCTTAGCTTTCTATTATTTACATAAAATGTTATTAGTTTGTAGCCTGCATTATGTTTTTAAATTTTGATATCTGACTTAGATACCGGTCTTCTAATTTTAGAATGGTTTATTGAGAGGTCTGCAGTAAAGGGTTGTAGAAATTACATGTAAATGTGTGATTTTTGGAGAGTATTAGCAGTTTGGTGGTTTGTAAAAAGATACGGTATTAACTTCTGTTTCTGGGAAGTTGTTTGAGGAGCTGGGGGGGCGGGATTTGTTTGGTCGGTTTTTTTAATCAGTTAACTTACTAAAAAATTTCAGAAGGTAGATGTCTGCAACAATACTTTCTAAGGAGACACAAATAAAATCTGCTGTAAACCAGAACTGTAAAGCACTGGAAATTTTGTTTTGTCCTAGTTTGAGAGAGCACATGCAGCAGATCTGGATGTTAATTGGGTTTTCTTTTCTTTTTCCCTCTTCCCTCTTTTCCTGTATTTCAGAATGTATGTTTTTGGTGGATGGGTTCCACAGTCAGCAGGAGGTGAAATTTCTGCTCATGATGGTGAATGGAAATGTACCAGTTCATTTTCTTATCTTAATTTGGGTCAGTGTTTCTGCCTTTCTGGGAGTGGGCATTTTGAATTAATACTTTCTTAACAGTAGAACAAATGTTTTGAAGACCCTGAGAAAAATTTTAGGATACACAGTTGTAATCCTAGCTGACTAAAGAAGATGCCAGTTTTTTACATCTTTCTTAAGAAGTAATTTTTAAATTATTACTATTTTTCTTTGAACTTCAGCAGGTTTGCTGATGCAAATCTTTGTTCATACAACTTTAATGCTAAGTAATATAGATACTCCTTCTTCATTTATAGTAGAAGACAAGAGACAGATCCTGAAATGAGCTTTTTCTAAATGTGATAGTACTATCCCTGAATCTTGTATTTGCCTGAGAGAGACAACCAGAGGTCAGAAAATTCATCCTGTATTAATTGATTGTATCTTGCAAACTAATGGGAAGGCGACCTTCTCTTTGTAATATTGCAAATTCAAATGCAATTGTCTATAAAACCAGAGGTGATTTATTTTCATTTTCTCTGAGCAGTTAAGTGTATTAACATCTGTATTGCTTGTTTTGGAAAACATCTAGAAACTAAATTTTTCGAGTTTCATTTACTAGATACCACAGAATGGATAGGTCTGATCTCAGATTGCCAGGAGGACAAAAGTAACTTGTTACCAGGGCCAAGAGCAGGACACTGTGCTGTAGCGGTTGGCACTCGTCTGTATATCTGGAGTGGTAGAGATGGTTACAGAAAAGCTTGGAACAATCAAGTTTGCTGCAAAGATCTTTGGTACCTTGATACTGGTGAGTCAGAAATAAATAAGAGACTTGTACTATGTTCCATATTTTATTAACATACGGGAAGCTGGCATCGTTGATGAGCAGATCATCTAAAGCTGTAGCAAACTCAAAGATTATTTAAATTTTGAAGCTTATTTAAATAAATCACACTTCACTGTTGATTGTTCAAAGGCTGCAGCTATAACTTAAACTGAAAAAATTAGGAAGGCTTGTTTAAAGCCTCTGAAAGAACTTTGTGGCTAGATTCTCCATGGCATTCCATAGTCAGTAGATACAAGGTGCTAAAGGGTGTTTTACCTAAACTCAGGGTTCCTGGCCTCTTTTCTTAGTGATCTTTTCTGCTGCTACTTACTCTTTTTTACCAAACCCCTCCTTCTCTTGGGATCATTGCTGCTGCTGCTTCCTCATCTCTTGGACTGCAAAAAGATACTGTCAAATCTGAGAAAGGACCAAATTGTTCCTGGGGCTGAAGGGAATTCTGGAGCACTAATCACTCATTAGTAGCTGGCTTGATGCAGGACACCAAGATGGTATTGGGAGAGAGGGAACTAGAATAGTACTTTTGGGAGGGAGTTGTTGCCTGCTCAGGTGGAAGCGTGAGAATGGTTACGGGAGATTGTGAAACATTTAGGAAATCGTGTTTTCTTTTTTTTTTTCCCCTTTTATTTTTTTCCTCAGGAAGGTTAGAAGATGAAAAAGAGTAGCAGGGGAGGGATGTGCTTGAGAGTGCAGTCTAGTCAGGCATCAAGGCAAGTGAGAGGAGCAGGTCACTGGCATTGAATCATGCCTAGGCTTCAGCCTCTGCAGAAGAAGTTTGAGGGGAAGCTCACTTTAGCTACAGAGAGTAAGCAAAAAGGAAGCACAATCTTCTGCGAATACTTTCCAGGAACACATAAAGCTTTAGGAGCCGAAGAGCTGTGTGCAGCCTTTTAGGAAAGGAAGAGGATCTCTTATGTCTGTAATCCCTATAATGATGTATATACAACCCAAAGACTTACTGGCAGCAGAAGAGCCATTAAAAACCAAAGAAAGCATCAAAACTTCAGCATTTTTGAACACTCTAGAATGACGCTGTATAATTCTCTGACTTGACTTGCCACCTTTGACAACTGTGTCTTGTTGAATCTGGTATATATTATACATAAGTGAAAAAGGAGCTATTGATTTTGCTTGCATTATATAGATATTTCTTAAACTGATAAATGAGGGCGATTTCAAACATGCCATCCGTGTTTTATTGGTTTCTTGTAGAGAAACCTCCAGCACCATCACAGGTACAGCTGATTAGAGCTACAACCAACTCTTTTCAAGTGAAGTGGGATGAAGTACCTACAGTTGAAGGATATCTTCTTCAATTACATGCTGACTCACCAGTGCCATCAGTGGCTGGAATACCTGGTACTGGGGCTCCTGAGACATCAGTGCTGAGTTCACAAGGTAGCAGTCAGATCACATTACGCTAATGTTTGTGCAAAGGTAGAGGATTGCATAAGTAACTAATATGAGTTTGGGTGGTTTTGTTTTTTTTTTTTAATCATTTTGAGAGAGGGACCCTGTTTCTTTGGGTTATTCCCAAGATGTGTGCATCATAATTATGGAAAACTCAGCTTTAACTTGTCTCTGTCAGTTTTGGCCAGCTATCTGAATACAAAGATATCGGTGCAGTGCTGGGCACGATTTGAGAAAGGAAATGGTGAGGAAGGGATTTTATCTGACTGTTTGGCCATGCAGTTTCATTTCAGTCTTACAACCAAGTCTTCCTTCAGGCAACTTCGGGTCTCCTTCTTGCTTACTGGAATAGATTCCAACCAACATAATATTAAGTTTTATGTAACTGATTGGAATTTGCTTTTGTTTACCTGAAAGGTGGCTCTTCTCTACATCAAAGTCCACAATCATTGCCTAGTGTCCCTTATCCAGAAATGAAGGTGGATCATCCCAGCCAAACAAATAATGTCATTCCTAATAACGTAAGTGTAAACTGAAAAACGCCTAAGTGGCAAAGTAGTGTGGGAAGCGAGAGAACTGCCAAAACACTTTAACAGTTTTAAAAGTCCCTGAATACTTTTGAGGCCTTAGAAGAAAACCCAAAATCAAACAAAAAAAAAGACACCTGCTGAAGTAGTTGTGTCTGTTTCCTTACATCCTTCTTACTTTTATGATTAACAGACAGTCTTTAAAGTCCTCTTCCTGGTAATGCAGAAAGGAAACTGCAACTGTATTGACTTCCATAATGCTAACTGGGAGCCTGATACCAGTAGAAATACTATTCATCCTCAAAATGTTGGTGAAATTAATGTGGGAAGCAAAAAGGATAAGGCATATTCCTTCTTTGTTAGTGTTTTTATGCTAGTCTGCTTAGTTATAGGTTTCTACTACAGTATAAACCCAATTACTGTCTATTCTGCTTGTGCAGTTGTACATGTTCCACTGTTTTGCCAATTTAAAAGAAAGAGGGAGGAAAAACTCTGGCTAAAGGATACCATTTTTAGAAATGTAGACCTTTTCTTAATTGTGTAAGGCCTCAGGTCTGTATGGGATCCATAATGTATTCTTGTAGAAAACACATGTAGAAGTACTATGAATTTTACTAACAGTGGACATACCTTAGGTATGTGCAAAGGTTGAAAGCCTGTACAATTGTGACTTTTCCCACCCCCTCAAGTCCCCCCAGTAGACTAAATGTATGCATCAATGAACTTCCATGTAATAACATAAGAACGTGAGCTCACTCTCAGATAAAATTTAGTATGTGTCAGGGACACTTCCAAGTCAACTTAGAGTTTGAGTCTTTGTTTTATAGTGGCTAAGATAAGGTGCCTTGTGAGGTTGGTTTCTTGTTTTAAAGTGCTAGGGGGATTTGTTGGAGGATTTTTGTTTGTTGTTTTCAAGCAAGCATTTTTATGCCATGTTTGCAACTGAAATTTCTGAACTTTGCAGTTAAACATTAACAAATGTATTGTTTTGGTTAGGTCCAAGTTTCCCTTTCATCCAACTCATTATTAAAAGTAGAAGGAAAAGAAAAAGTTGCAGCACCTGAAAACAAGATTACACAGGAGACTATGAAAAACCATGCAGATGCTACAGGATTCAAAGAATCAAATGCCCCTTCTCTTTTGCCTGTTTGTACTTCAAGTAAGATGACTATAGAATAAAAATTAATTAAAAAGTGAGAGTTAACATTCATCTCATAAACATAAGATTATTTCTGTCTTGCAATTTAAAATTGAGGCCTTTATAGTTTAAAACCAACCAAATTGTGCTAGTTATTACTGTACATATTTTTAGAAGATACAAGGAAAAATGAAATCTTAAGTTGTTTGAAGTATTGCAAGGGACATGAAATTCTCAATATATTTATTATTATGATGGCAAATGTGTCTAAACATAAATAGCCCTTTTTAACATCAAAGAACAGACTGACGGGACCAGATTCATTTTACAACATTAAGGTGATAGTAACTCCAGGCTCTCTTTGACACTACTTCTGTCTGTTAATAATGAAAAGCTATTAGCCGATGTAAAATTTTAGGTGACAGAGAGAGGAGCACATTTCTCTCTGACTGTAGAGGAAACAGAAGATGACTAGCCACAGATTTAGGCATTTCACTGAAGTGCCTCAAGTTCAGTGTGGTGAATCCAGGCTCAATCACCTGATCTGTTTATATTTGACTTTCATGTAATTTATAGATGGTTGGATTTTCATTTTCTTCACAGTGTAATTTCAGTATTGTGTGGAAATTTTGGATCTTAGTGCTAAGTGAGAAACAGACTTCCATAGTGGTTAATCTTAAGTTGATTGTTACAAATCTGTGATACTGATTTGTGTAGATACCGTCTCTTTATATTAGGATTTTTTTTCCAAATTAATCCTTTCATAACCAAATAGGTATAGAATAGCAAGCTTAAAACAAATGAAACCGCTGTTTTAATATAACTGTTTACATATATCTATTTATGACTATGCAGACAGACTCTTGTTATGTTATATACCTAAAGAAAGCATTAGCAATTAATATAATTGGATCTATTCTAACCTAAATCTGAGCTAAACTCTGGTTTTATATGAAACTAAAGCCATTAGAACAAGTTGAGATTTGTTAGGTGTTACCAATATTGAATTCTGGTTAATATTTTCTTTTTTTAAGGTCCTCAGACTTCAGCAAATGTAGGTGAATTACATGACTTGGACAAACGAACTGTAAATCCTGATGCTTCTGTATCCAGTACTGTCTCCAGCACACAAACTATGGTAACCCAGCAGGCTGTTAAAACTGAATCATCAAGTACAAATGGGGCAGTTGTTAAAGATGAAACTTCACTAACAACATTCAATTCAAAATCTGAAGGTTTGAAATGTGTTTCACATACTGTATTTTGAGCCATATGTATTTAAGGCCATCAGAGTTCCTCTAGTGTGGTGGGATTCCCATCTTGACTAGTACCTGGGATGGAGATAGGGCTTTGGGCATTGAAGACCTTGGGCAGCCTGGATGATCTCTGCTATGATTTAAACATCTTTTAAAATCAGGATATTCCTTTTATACATTTGTAAACCACTTTGTTTCCTGTAAGTGAAAAGTCCTTTAAATCTTCATTTATGCAGAAGCCCATTTTCTAAATAGCAGTGGCAGCCAGTTTTGGTGCTTATAGCACATTTGCTTTCATTCGGTGATTGTCTGTTTACTTAGTCAGCAAAAGACTACAAATAGTAACCTTAGATGGTTTTGATTTAAAAAAATTGACCTCTGTAACAAATGGCCAGTTCATGTGGCTAGCTCACCGCTAGTCAAATATGGTGACCTCTTCACAGTCTGCTTGAAATAGCTGAAATAAGCAGCAATGCAGAAACCAAACATATTGGTAGTTTTTCAAGTTTTGTTTTTCATGAATGTCAACAGGCCATACATGCTATTGTTTTGAGTGTTAACTAAAGAACTGTATTCTCTTATTGACGCTGTGCGAGTAGTGTAATTTTTACCAAACAGTATTGTATTTTAAAAGCAAAACCCAGAAACACAAGTATAGAATACTAATAATCCCTTGCATTGCTCACGTGCTTAGTGCTTATGTGCTTTATCTTTTTTTTTTTTAAGATTCTATTTTAAATTTAATAAATGTTGTTTTCCCATTTGTTAGGATTGTTTAAAGATTAACTGCTCATGTTCACAATTCAGACTGCATTAATGTCAGAAACAATGCATTCAAATTAAGATTTCATGCTTAGACTATTCATATAATGGCATCAGTATGTGCCTCAATCTGGTATTTAGATTATTTGTTCACAAATATTTCATATCGATTTCATAATTCTGTCACTTTTTAGGATTTTCTGAGTCCTGCCTTCTGTCTGTATCTGTAGCAGCCTGCAATGCCAGGCTCTTACAATTGTTCTGTGAATATGATGCAAGCCAAAATTAGTTGTTCGTGTTATAAATAGAACTGCATGCAAAAGAAGTCTGAGGCATACTTTTGCAACAAATACTTGTAAATGGCTATTGAGGTCAACTTTCATACTCTGTGGACTTTGTGTTAAATTTTTCGTATCACTTAAGCTTTTTAAATATAACTTTTTGTTTCTAGCTGCTGAAACTGCTTATATCATGCCTTCGACAAGGGTCAATACTGGACAGACAAATGATTCACACTCCTCTGTAAGTCTGAAAAAGTATAATCAAATTGCTGTATTTATTGCTCTGTTGATTAGTTGTGAGGGCTTTTCTGTTTTCCTTTAACCATATCTCTGAAAGAAAAGCAATGTATATTTAGGGATTGAAGTGAATAATACAGGGGTAAACATTTCTGTTGTAAAACTAATTGCATTGTGTGGGTTTGATTTGAGTCTAAGTAGCAGTTGTGTAGTTGGGAGGAGATCCAAGTATGTGTTTCAACTGTTGAATCATTTTTATCGACTGGCACAGTGGAATGGTCTCTCTGCTGCATGATGTGCAAATGTAAAATGTTTTTCTGTATGCATAACTGAATTTAAAATGAGGTATGTATTAGATCAGACTAGTGTTAGCTGCTGATCTATAGGTTTGAAACGTAACTAAACTGACATCTTGATGTTTTTCCCTAGAGGAGATGGGGACTGGCTATGCAAGCTGTAAATACTGCCTGAAAAAGTAAATGCTTCCTATTTCACCTGCTTACAACTTAATACACAAAACCAAGGTGCCACTGTTGCCACCAAAAGAGAGGAGCTAAGGATGGGAAGAAGCAGCTGCTACTAAAGGGTTGGGGTGCTTTTGCCAATAGCAGCTGCCACTCCTGCCTCTTTTCCATGCTAGCAGGATCATGGCCTATCTGTGCTGGGCACACTGACCATGCAAGCACCCTCCTGGTGCCTGGAGACAAGCAAGAAAGATGGTTTGTCTCTTATGCCCTCCGCCACCGTCGCCCCATGCCACAGCAGAGGCCCTGTTCTCAGCTGCAAGCGAGTTCAGCAGCAGCTTGAACAAGAGTATGTTTCGGGCTGAGGTATAGCTGAATCCCAGGTAGAGCTGCTGATGTTGGACCATGTCGTGAAACTTCTTGACCTCTGAGTGAAATTAACTCACAACTACATGCTGCTACAGACACCTAGTTCTACAGCTTTAAACTTCTTCCCCTCCCTGTTTAAACTAGAATGCCAGAGGTGACATCCCAACTGTTTTTTGGTTTTGTTTTTTTAAATGATGGACTGTGTCTGAATCAATGTATAAGAACCAGTTGGTTTTGAACAGTATTGTAATAATATATGCATATTCCTTTGAAGTATAAGAAAGTAACACTGGTATGAAAGGGGGTTGTCTCTTACATATGCTAGAGTCTTAACATTTTTTTCACATTACATTGAAGTATGGGTAGTCTACATAACGTGTTCTTCAAACACTAGAAAACTCCACAAAGACAAATGGCACCAGTGAAAACAAGAGACCGGCAGTGGTATGATGTTGGAATTTTTAAGAACAACAGTGCTGTGGTGAGCCAGTTCTACTTGCTGCCAGAAGAAACACTGAGCATCTCTAACAAGGTAGCTGCTAATTCTTCTCTGACACACTTGCACATACGTATTTTGGAATCTGTTGCTCATATGGTTGACAACAAAATGGGGGATTTTCTGATACTGCAGCAGGATCTGGTGCTTATAGGAGTTTTGTATTTTGTGACCATGTAGTTCCTTCTGTATTTTGCTCACTTTTTTTACTATTTCCTGAACTAGATTAGTTTTCTTCTGTTGTTCTTGTATGATAATATGGAATGTCTTACTGTGCTATTGCTAATTCTTTCTGTATTTCTATTTCTAGCCTTAGGAAAGAATTTTAAACTTAATGAACTTTCAAACCACTAAAAATTCTTAAAAATTAAAAAAACCCCAACTTTTTAATATGTTATTTCAGTACAGCATTGAAATGTTTCAATCAAAGTTTCTTCTCTGTTTCCAGAATCTTTGCTTACAAATTGTTAAATATACAAATAAGAAATAGGCTAGGCTGTTTAAAAAGACTAGATATGGAACTGTAGTGGGTTATTAGATTTCTCTAACTTAATGTTGTTGCACGTGTAAGTTTATATATGAAAATGCTGTATGTGTGAAACTTGCAAAAATGTTGCAGTTTTGATGGTAAAAGTGTAAATTAATGATGTCCTAGCAAACTAAAAACAAAAACTATTGGTATGTTTTCTTGAGACAGAAACAAAAGAACAGAACACTTTCAACGAAAGCACTTCACTATAAATATTGCATATCTTAGTTTTAAAGAACGTGGTACATTCTACAGTGTTTACATTGATTGTGATTTCTTATACATTATTCAGAAGGAAAATAGTTCCATTGGAAGTTTCAAGGATGCATCAATGAATATTTTAAACGTAGAAGTACAGTAGCACATAATGTTTCAGAAACCTATTTGTTACTAACTTGCAGTGCCTTTCTTTAAAAGCATTTTGATTATCTACGCATCAAATTGCAACTCCTAAGTGTAGGAATAACTGTTTTTGAAAGAAAAATATTTTTTCGGCCAGAAGAGTATGCTAATTAAATCATAAGCTATGCAGTTGGAAATGCTACTTTGCTTTTACTTTCCCAAGTAAAAATGACCAAGAGGTGCAGTTCAATTTAAATGACTGAAAAATTGAGTGGTTTTTTTGGTTAGAGATGTAGTTTCATATTGCTTCTTAGATCAGCTGTTTTGAGGTGAGCTAGTGCCTCAGTCAGAACCTTTTTGTAAATTCTGATTTCAGTACAAAAGTGTTAGACTGATTTTCAGTTTAATCTAAACTTATTAATCTCAGTTTATCACTACCCACTTTACGTTTTTTTAGGCTAATTGTGTTTAGAATATTTTAAAAATTAACACAAATGTTGCTTTGTTTTCAGATGGAAAGTGCAGATGTACCAGACTACAGATTACTTAAGAAACAGGATCTTTTTCCAGGCACAGTGTACAGGTTCAGAGTTGCTGCAATTAATGGCTGTGGTGCTGGGCCTTTCAGTAAAGTCAGTGAATTCAAGACTTGCATTCCAGGTTTTCCTGGAGCTCCTTCAACAGTCAAAATCACCAAGGTGAGAAATATAGGTAATTCTAGTTCTGATGTATAAAATTCTGGTCACAAGTTTTATCTCGGAGTTCTTGTTTTTAGTTGGTTGGTTGTTGGGGTTTTTTTCCAAGTTAAAATTGTCATATAAAATAGTGTCAAATGCTTAATTGGTTAATTCTGCTCAACGTAATATTATTTAAGAAATCTGCTACAAAGAATTATTTTAAGACTTAATGATCATGCTACCAGATACACATCTTACACAATCATCTGATAGTTTCCCCATGATTTTCTCTTTCTGCATCCTTCAGTCTATAAGGGTTTACCATGCTTTTTAGAAAGAAGTCAAAAGGCACATCTTTATCTCCGAAGAGTGATGATGTTAGGTTAGAATTTTCAGGTGATCTTTAGAGGTTTTTTTTGTATTTTTATATATATATTTTATATATATATATTTTTATATATATATATATATGAGTATCTTATGGTTACCTACATACTATCATATTTTTTCCCTTTTTCTTCAGAGTGTAGACTGTATTCATCTTTCGTGGGAGCCTCCTGCTTCACCCTCTGGAAATATTTTAGAATATTCTGCCTACTTAGCAATCCGTTCCACACAATTACAGGAAAATCCAAGTCAGCTTGTATTTATGAGAATATACTGTGGTCTTAAAACATCATGTATAGTGACTGCTGCCCAGCTTTCAAATGCTCACGTTGATTACACTTCCCGACCTGCAATAGTGTTCAGAATTTCTGCAAAGAATGAGAGAGGATACGGACCAGCCACGCAAGTTCGATGGCTTCAAGGTAAAGTCAGTGTCGGACGCAGCATTTAAATGGGCTGTAGCTGTGGTGGGGAAATGGCGTATTGTGTCTCTAGAACCAACACACTTTTTTCTCAGCAGTGCATGTGAAGTTCTTGAAATGTCATTTTGTTCCTTATAGAAGTTTTAAGAAAATTTAGTTGTTGAATTTGGCATAACATTTTAAAAAAATTTTTATATTTGTTCACAAGCAAAGACAAGCAGGTACTGAAATGTTGGTTATTGAGTCTCACCCAGTCCCTCAAATAATAAAAGCTTAGCAAGCTTCTGATTTCCCTGGGCTTCACTTCAGCTCAAAAGTTTTTCATTCTAATAAGTAATCCAGTTACATGCATGGGTGTAATCAGGTGTTTTTCAATGTCTTCCCCCTCCTTACTAGAAAAATTTTTCATAAGGTGACATAAGGTGCATTTTTGTGACTCATATACACTTCAAAGGCCGTATTACAGCCAGAAGAGGTTTTGTCATCTTGTCGCTGCACTTGAATTTGTATAGGTTCACGATGAGTTGGGGATGGGAATGGATCCACTGAAAATAAAGATTAGTTTTTAGCCTGATCAGTTCTGGCTCACCTTTTAAGTAAGCCAGTCCAGGGGCTCAAAAGAAGAAGTTTTGCTGGCCTCTCCTCTCATCCCACTCCTTCCCCTTTCAGGCTTAGGTTTCTGCTAGTTGGGAGCTGGCTTTGCTCAGCGAGAGGTCCTGTGAGCACGGAGGAAGGTTAGGAACAGCAGAGCGAGGGGAGCGTGCCCGCTCCCTCCAGGAGTAATGAACTGTTGTATCGGTTTAGCTGACCTCTCAGTTTGTGGGCTGTGATCCACAGGGTGTGGTTGAAAGCAAACTGTTGAATACACCACTGCTTGTTTTTTAACATGTGTTTTCCTAAGATGGAGAGCAACAATGAAGAAGTTGTCTTCCCTAATGTTTAGTATTCCGATGGTGTTTTAACCCTTTAATTGGCAAGGGTTTTGACCATGATCTGTATCCCAGAACTCTGAAACAGTAGTTGTTAGAAAGTGTCTGACCATGTACAGGATGTGAAATTATGAAACATTTAACAATGTCTCCTTCTTTTTGCAGATATGAAAACATCAAGCTCAAAGTAGAAACAACATAATAAATCTCAAGTTTTGAATGTAGTGTTTAATGTAACTCTTGTACTATTTGTAAATGCTACAAATATTTTATTTTTGCATTGTTTTTATCTTAAAAATATATAACCTTTTTTACGTTTGAAACATCAGCGTTATACAACCTTGCTCAGGTATGAGTATCGTATAGAAACTATATTGAAGATGGTGGGGTGGAGGACCATACTCTATCCAGTAGCTCTTTTTGGTAGTGATAGTAAAATGAAAAAAATACACTGTTTCAAATTAAAAATAAATAAATAAAAAATTGGCACATGCAGTAGTATTTGAGGTAGGGTTCCCATGATTGCTACAGATCTTGCAGAGATAATTCATAAGATTTGGTATATGAGCAAATTCTGTTTGGTTTCAGTTCCTTATACCACATTCTTCATTGTGGTGCCTGAGTACAAGGAAAAAAATTCCAGTTATTATATAGTAACTTAAAATGTATAAATATTTTAATATATACTTTTTTTGTAAAGAAATGATTTTTCTACTATTTGTAAGAAATATCTTAATCTTGAAAGATATCCCCTGAAGTTTTAAAAGGAAAAAGATAAACTTAGTCATTTCTCCTATTACAAAACAACGTAAATTCATTGTAAATGCACTACTAATATTTAGAATTATCCTTTTGTAGTTGTACAAATCTTAAACTTGTAAATACCAATGTTTACAAGAGACCTTTCTGGTCTTGTATTAAAACTTCCATGAGATTCATTCTCTTTTTTTTAAATCCATATGCTTTGCTTTTAGCATATGCTTGCTTTTTGCACTAATAATAACTTACCTCATTCCTGTGTTTGTAATCACTTGTGTTGCTTCCATAATGTTTCTGTAAAACTTCAATCTGAAAATTTTAACCAAAGTTTAGAATACATGGTAAGCAATTTTGCACATATTATATGGCAACTTTCAACATATTTATTCCAGTTAATCTTCTTAAGTGCTTGTTTGCTTTACCAGTATATTCTACCAATCAAGTTCAGTATCTCCCTTTTACTATGCATCATTTTACATTAACTAGCTAGCTGATAAATTCAACAAGCATTACTTCTAGGAATAGGTTGATCCATTCCTATGCTAAAAGAAAAAATTTGTTCACAGTAGTGAAATAAAGGTAAACATTTAAAATGCTATTTATGTATCTATATATAAACCTATGTTTACCAAAGTGTAGAGGAAAATGGCTGAGTTGGACAAGGTCACTAGGTGAATAGATTGAGGCACCTAAATAAGATTTATTTTAAAATAAAATCTAAATTATTTACTGTGCAATGAAGTTTATACTTTGCACTTTAATTTTGCCCCGAATGCCAAAAGACTATACATGAAGGTAGAATTTCTTGCCTCTGCCAGTTAAATTTGTCTTAAGAGCGTTTGTAAATATATAAACTAAAAGAAATTATGTGCCTGGTTTGGTGGGAGAAGTATCATGAAAATATTAGAAATTTAACCGCTCAAGTATCCCAGAGCAGATTTAATAGCCAAGTTTTAGCTACCCTGGAAATCAGGGTTGTAATGGAAGTGCTGATACAGCCTTAATTATCGCAACACATCACATGCTGTAATAGCATATAAAAAGTGCTGGGGACCATAAATCGCGATAATAGTGTTAATTGTGGCACAGGAGTAATACACGTGGTTTTACTCCAGAGAAAAATCTTGTGTTTATGACAATGACAGATATCCCAGATTCACTTTAAACAGTGTTTATAGTATGAATGTATAGGACTTTTCCTGAAGTTAACTGGCTTTAAAATATTTGTGTTTTAATGATCCATTTCATCAGGTATGATCTCACTACCAATACTGTCTGATAACTAAAATACTGTACACATTAGCAGTTAACTAGAAGAATAGAACTTGGTCTTTCTTATTAGTACTGTGAAAGAAGCCTTTAGAGAAAACACTTGTGGCTTTGATTTTGTTGGTTGATAGCTGTGATTGTAGAGTTGTTATTTAAGAATAAAATCTGTTGGGTATGTCTGGGTGGAGTTTTTTTGCACTTGGTTTCACATGCTTTGCACAATTTCTTTTTCAGTGGGTAAGTCACAACTACCAAAGGGTAAAACTGTGGCGTTTTCAATGAAAGTATAATTTCCTTGTAAGTGTGCTTTCTTCAGCTGACTTGACATAAGACGTCACTTTCTCTTCTTTGTCCAAGTTGGGTGATGTTGAATAGTGATCATATGCAAATCTTCAGTTCCTCACAGTTTTACTTTAAAATGAAATTGTGGTACACGCTGTAAAATACACTTTGTGGTCTGTTTTTAGAACTGTATTTATAACGTCTAAATCCCACCTGTTTGCCTATCAACTAGATATCAGACAAATACTGATTGTTCGATTTTAAATTCATTTGGAAGACTGTTGCCATCGGCTCTTTGAGAATCTGTGTTATCCATTGATTTAATGTATTGCTAAAGGACATGTAACAGAAGCTGAAATCTATCAGATGACAGTATCCATATTGTAGAAATGTCTAGGTTTACTAAACTCCTTAGGGAAGTTGTGACTGTGTACGTATAAGACAGTCGTGCCGGTTACGGCAGACACTGCTACAGCTTCACCTTAAGAATGTTCTTGTGAAAATGGCAATGCAGTGAACGATAACCTACACTTTGTGTTTTCAAAGTAATTATAGCAATATCTTTTGAATGTAGTTTGGAGTAGAGCACATGATCATGCCATAAACTCTGAAGATATAATAAATATTACTGTTGTTATCTGATATTTCAGGATAGCGAATTTGACGTGAACTTAGTCTTACAGCCTGTTACTTAATGACCTCTACCAGGAAACTGACATTTTGTACAATTCAAGTTGATCAGTCTTATTTCGAAGCATTGTTTGTTCTTTGTAATAAAGTGGTTGTCCTATCAAACGCATTGTAACCACTGAATGTCTGTTTTTTCAAAGGTGTAAGTGTACAAACTTCAAATTTCTGCCCTTTAGAAAAGGGGATGATTCAGAGAAGAGAGTGAGTATATTTGTCGGGGGGGGGGGGGGGGGGGGGAGGGTTTAATGATAAGCATTGTAATATTGAGTATTACTCTTTCATAAAAAGTATTTCCCAAGTTACTTCTTGGTTACCTCATGGGGTTTTTTTTCTTAGTTGAGGCTTCCCAATTTCATCCTCCCGCCTTCTCCTGCAATTGCTGTGCTCTCACCGTTACTTTGCCCCCTTTGTGCCGTGCAGCTTGCTGGCTGCGGCCTCTGAAATGAAATTTTGAAACGGCTTCCCCTGTCTATACAGCGTTTGTGTTGCTGCTGTTCAAAATGAGTGGCAAAGAGTTTGGTATTGCTTTGTTACAGTTTGGTAAAAGGATGGGCTATGAGTGAGCACTTACCGTGCTCAGGAGGCTTCTAGTAAGGATATGAACTGTGTGCATGTCCAACTCTGCTCAAAATGTCACAGTCTTAGGGCAAGTTGCTGAACTTTTATGGCAGTTGACTAGGGGAACTCCTGGGGATATAAGTAATACATGTTTCTAGAAGCAGGGGAGCAGAGAGGAGCGAGTGAACTGAAAGGTCTACAGAATCGTTTCTAGACCTCTTTAAGAGACTTTACATAAGAAACTGCTAAAAGCTGTCTGCTCCAAATTGATTCCTTCCCTGTGTTCCTAGCTATTATAATAGAGTAACTGTTGTTGTCTTATTTTCAGCTATTTGTGATCCTTGCACAAGTGGAAAACAAATGGGAAAACCTAAACAATCAGTGAAGAATTCCCTTGTGCTTTTTTCTTTCTAAGATTCTTGGAGTAGGAGTTATTTTCTCTTTAAGGCAGACTTGAATTTACTGTATGAATTAATTTTTTTTTCTTTATAGCATTACTTGGTTCTTGGTGTATTTTTATAACACATTTTAGCGAGCTAAAGGCCAGGGCTTTTATTCTGTGGCTTCCAGTTCTGACACTGAAGCATTTCCAGATTCCCAAGACAGGGGTGGAGCATTAACTGCTGGCATTGCGTTAGCAGTTAATGTGTTCCTCCTCCTGGTAGTAGTTGTGAAAAACTTCGTTTTGGTGCGTTTGCCATTGATCTGAAGCTACGTAGAGATCCCTTTTATTGGAATTTCCAGAAGTTAGGTGAAAGTAGCAGGAAGATGAGCTTAAAATGGATCCTCTTGCTCCATGAATGAGTCTTTAGGATACTGCACCTCCAATCCTTCCTCTAGAGAGAGGAAATCCCCACGGTGTGCTGTGGGGCAGGGGGGGGTAGGCTGGGCATGCAGCTAGATCCCAGCGTGAATGAGCCGGGTCAGGTCTCAGCCAGAGAACTTCTCTCCTGCACCTGCAGACCCCGCCTTACACGGGCCTGGTTTGGGAAATACTACGATAAAAATCACAAACCAAGCCCAGGCGTGTCGCTGGGCCCCAAGGACAAGTGATAGGGCAGGGTCTGTGAGGCTGAATCCTCCCGTCTTCCCCAAACCAAGGCGAGGTGGTTGAATCCACTTAGAAACAGTCTCTGGCAAACACTGGCCCCTGGTCTGGATCTGGGGGGAGCCCCGGCTGCTGACAGCGCCGGTGCCCAGGACTGCGGGGCTTGGTGCTGGAGACACGGCCCCTCTGCCCCCTTCTCCCTTGCCCACGCATCCCCCGGTCAAGCGCAACAGCCATCGTCTGGCTGTGCCGCTATTGACAGTAGCGGGAATTGCTGCGCAGAGAAAAACGGGTAACGGGAGGCTCATGCCTGGAAGGCTTGAGGCAGCGGGATGCTGATGTGTTTTAGGCACCCAGTTTAATTTCAGATTATATGAGATGGTATGAGTTTGCTCTGCTGGGCTCATCAGCTCGGCAAAGAGGCAGAAGCAGCGGAGCAAAAGAAAGGGAGGGGCTGGGCTGCATGGGTGGGAGAGGGGGAAGGAAGAGGGTTGGGAAGGGATGGGTTGGGAGGAAGGCCCAAGAGATCTCTGTGAGCTGTTGGGCCTGTTTGTCTAATTCTGTCCATATGTGCCTGACAGGTCATGAAAATCTGGCACCTAAAAAGGCACTAAGTGGCTCCTTGCTCTGTTCCCGAAATCCTTCAAAAGCCCGAAGTACTTCACATTTACTTGTTGGACTTACAGCCCTACCAATAACCAAAAAAAAAATCTACCAAGTTGGGGCTGGGTTTGGTTTGCTCTCATTGTTTTACTGAAGGGATTCTTGCCTCTCACAAGCATCTGCTTTTAATATCTGACGTAATTGCTAAGTTGGTACAGAAGCTCCTTAAAATGAAAATTAAGGCTCGGATATGGTATCTTCAAAGAGAAAAAGAGATGAAGCATTTCAGTGTGTCCCAAATGGTAAGTAGTGTTCAGAGAGTTATTTCCGTATCTGATGAAATTATGAAATACTGTTATCCACACATGGAAGTCATCGATATACAATTATTTCCAAGTGATTCATAAAAGAGGCACACTGGCTACGTGCCATCTTAGGAGGTTCAAAACCACCAGTTCCTTGGTTTTGTTTGCATCCTCTTCTTTTGTTTGCATTCTCTCATTTAAATGTTTTTTTTGCCAGGGACTCTCTAACCGCCTTTGAGGATAACCACCTCTTTCTTATATGCAGTGCCGATAATTCTCCTTTAACAAAAAGTTATTAGGTACAAGTAGTAGCTCATAACTTTGAGCAGCATTAAGAAGTACCCCAAATTTTTCTTTTTAGTAGCAGCTTTGTAATTATTTCTTCATTGCACTTTGCCTGAGTAGGGAGGAGACTTTTATATGTTGACTTTATATGCTGTCTGCTCCGGAAGGAAAATGTTCGGAGCCTAGGAGCAACTCTCTGAAATGACTGTCTTGAAAAAAAGACTTGGAATTTCAATCTAACAGTTTGAGGTTTCACCTACTTACGTTATAGCATAAATGTTTTAGTATAAATGCAGACTATTTCTGTGGTTATTATGCAAAGATTAGTTACTGAGACCAGTTTCTTGTATTTGTGCTGCTGTTAGAAGATCAGGAAGATGAAGTTGCTGTAGAAAGGTGCTGCTGAGCCATCTGAAGTAACATGGGAGCTGTCAAGGCAGACAACACAAAACTGTGGGTTATCGTCAATATTTTTTCTGGTGGATCCAGAACTTGATCTCACTGCATCCACTCAAGAGACACTTGGGATGAGTTTCAGCTGCTTGGCTTGTAAAACATGGCTGTTGCTACTGGTTTTGAATAGAGTAGGAGCTGACTCGTCCTCTGATGCAGCACTTCCCAGGCCCGCAGACTCCGCGTTCCCATCCCATCGTGATGGAGCCTGTTTCCCTGTAGCAGAAACGCTTTCTAGCTGGCCAGAGGTGAGACTTCAGATCCTTCCCCTTCTCCCTCAGTGCTTAGCTTTTGCTACCGGCTGGCTCCAGGCAGCCCCCTGCTTACCAGATTGCTTTTCCCGGTGTGTTCCATTACACAAGGACCTTCAGCATCTGGGTGGGTTTGGATTTCATGGCCAGGGCCAAGGAGTTGGATGCCACAGAAACAAACCTGTGCATCCCAGAGTCCTTTTTATCTGTGCTACGCTCTTCTCGCCAGTGATGGGACGTAAGCTCTGATGGGGTCAAGTATTTGTCTTTACACGGGGTGCAGAGAGGAGTAAAAATAGTATATATTCCCCCTAATTTGCTGTTGCATAAAATGGTGACTACATTTTAGCTGCAGTTGTATTTCGAATGACACAGCATTTATATCTGAACTGTGTCTCAGGCATGCTGTTGGAAATTGCTTTTACTTGCTGTCCCTGCTCCTGTGTCCTGTTGTGTGGGAGATGATACTCTCGTCATTGCAGGCGTGACATTTCAGATTCCCTGCCCTTATTTACTGAATTATTTTATTGATTTAAGTTAAGAGTCTTCTGTAATTTTGCCTCGCTTGTTTCTGTCATGCTAAAGACACACCTGAAACAAATACACCTAAGAAACTAGTTTTCTGCTGTCGTCGTCGCTGCGCAAGCTACAACCAGTGGCCTAGGTCCATGTCCTACTCTCAGTGTGAGTGGAGCTGCGTACTGAGGCAGGGCAGGGAACCGCTTTGAGTTGGAAACAACCCTTTTTTGTTCAGAGAAGACGTACAGTGACAAGAGTTTAGGAGCAGCAGGAAAATGCTTTAGGCCCTGTTGCCCCAATGGCAGGGGAGGACTCACACTGCCGCTGGTGATTTCTGGACAAAGCGGTCTGCACCCTGAACAGGACCAAAAACCTGGGCTGATTCTGACCAGGAATAAATTGCTGCTAAAACTTTGCAATGCACTGTCGTTGATGTGCCTTTTGGGGTTGAGCACTGAGCCATGTATTACTGTGGTTTGTTAGCCAGAAACCAAACTCAGGCAGCTCTGTCCTGAAATTCAGCTGCCATCTCTGGTGCTGTACAGGCTGGGCCAGATTAAGTATTAGGCACACACGGATTAGATTAGCAGCCTGAAGGATGCTCCTCTGCCCAGCAGCTTTAAACCCTCAATAGTTTTCTTTCATACAAAAGCAAATCAGGTGCCACTGCTCCCAATAAATGGATCCTCTGGACCAGTGTGCTGCAGTAAGATACTCCAGGAAATGACCCTGGCCATTTGCCTGGAAGATTTCCTAAATCAGTGGAGCTGACTCCCTCTGAGCTACTGTGCACTGCCTTGCCTCTCTCCCTGCCTCCGCAGCCATACTTGGAGACTGCAATTTAATAAATGTGGTGCAGCTGGCACCAGTTTGGAAACGATTGTGCATAGGAGCAAACTGCCCTCACTCCCAAGAGCACTTGGCCTTGGATGTCAGCACAAGCTGAACTGGCACCGAGTTTCTGGAGAGCTTTCCATTAAATTTTTACATACGGAGCGTCAGAGATGACATTGCAGTCCATTATCATGCCAATTTCACAAATCAATAAGTACACAGATCAATATTCGGTTGCTTAAGTATAATTTCTTCAGCCTTTTAAAGGGTGGAAGCGTGAATGATTATACCAGAACAACATCTCTTATTTTCAAAGAGGAGAAATTGGTTCGTGTTTTCAACTATGTGTATGTCTTAAACTGTAGCACAGCCAAAGGCACCCTTCCACTGCTGCTGTTTTCACCAAAGCAATTTGGAAGGGACATATGAGAATAACCATTGTCCGCATTATCAATGTTTAACTTCTTCCTATGGACTGCTTGGGCCTTATATAAACCATAGTTCATCATAGCATTATTCATCCTAGAATCTACCTATAGGATTTTCATTTATAAACCTAAGAAAATTCACTTCAAGTTTAAGTGAAAAACTTTCTTTCTTCTACTTTACTCGGTACAAATCAAAACCAAAAAAAAGTCTAGCCTGCACCATTTGGGAATACAGTGACTTAAAAGCAAGTTGTCTTATCACTGTAAATATAACTGAAGCAGCAAGTCTACGTGATTTAACTAGAAAATTAATCAATCACATTCAAAGGTCTGCAAAATGAAGAATTCTATAGCTATAAGCAAGGCTGCTGCCAGCTCTTATCATGACAGCAAGATGCGGGGGAAAATACTAGCCCTTGGCTCTCCCCTTTGCTCTCCATGTTGCTTCGCATTGAGGAATCTCCTGTACATGTGCAGTTGCCCATATGCTTCCTCTCCTGCCAAAGGCAGGAGAGAAATCACCTATATATGCTTACAACATGTTAACGAGCATCAGCTGGAAACTCTGCAATAGGGACCATCTACTAATCTGACACGATTCACAGTGTATCCAGGGTGCAGTTCAAGGAAGACGGCTATTTAAAGTATAGCCCACATAATTCAGACAGGTTTTTAGCTACAGGCAGATAAGCATGGGTCAGTAGATATTGAGGATGTACTGCCTCATGCCAAGACTCCCTCTGCCTTCTGGCTACACCATCCAGCCACATATTTTAGTGCTCAGTAGAGATCCAAACAGAGGAATAAATAAAATAGTAAAGATGCATACGTACATCAGCAAGACTGGTAAAGGCAGAGCCTCAGCTCCCATTAAGCCTGAAATGAAAATTGTATGTAGAAGAAAGCCATCTAAATTAGCTTTTCTCGTAACTGCATTTTCACTAGAGATAACAGTATTTCTGTGCTTTTAAAGACACCATGAGCACTCTATCAAGAAAGATCAGAAGGATCAAGTCACACAGAAATTCATGAAAAAAATTAATGTAGTAAAATTTGCTTGTGTCATGGAAAGACACCTAAAAAAAGTTACTGTGCTTGGAAAAAGATCTTTGAACATCACTCCTATTTCAAGCAGCCTTTCTCCAAGTTTTAGCATAGGCTGCCACAGCTCGCTCAAGCTCAATTTGGGGTTATGTTAGTTCAAACAAAACATTCAGAGAACCAAAGACAGCAGTTTTGTAGAAGCAGATGGGATACAGCAGGAATGGTCACTCTTGGTTTTGGTTTTAAACTTTGAGTACTTACAAACAGAAAGGTGAGGACACATATCAGTTGCTAAACAAAAACGAAGACTCCACAGTGGTTGTGCTACTAATAATATAAATTAGGCAAGTATTTCCTCAGACCACATTTGTTTCACCAGCACTACAGTACCCTGCAAACTTTATTAGGTGAATGGTTTCAGCAGGAGATCAAACAAAGTGTTGTATTATTACTTCTACATGTGTATTTTCAGGAAGTGAATGAGGAAGTTGGTTGCAGTTTTGTTGCTGGACCTCAAGGGATGAGGGGGAGAAGAAAAAGAAAAACAAAGCAGGATCAGCTCCTTTGCTTACATGATGGTGTGTAAACCACAAACTCAAACCACTTTAACCTAAACTCACGGAAGAGGTGGCAGACTGAAAAATGTAGCTGGTTTCAAGCAAATGTGATGGATGACCTCAGCTCCCTTTCTGCACATCCAACTGCCAAACCTTTCCTAGCTGAGATCACAGCTTTTTCCATTGCAAATCTGGGAACATCAAGAACAGGGTATGACGGCCTGAAATAAATGGAATACAAACAGAAGGGGCTCGTGTAGTGATTGTGTTATTCATTTGTACATTTAATGAAAAACTCCATTTGTTCAGTCATAGCTGCTGAAGATTGACAGACTGCCACAAAACCCAGAACATCCGCCCAGATCACCACAGAATACACTGGATCGCCTCCAGAGGCTCTGGCAGCATGACGCTGATTTGTAAGAAACACTGTTCAAATCTGCACATACATAAAATTTTTGTTTAGCAAAGAACTAGCTATTTCAGGCTTCTGGGATGTCTTAGTTTAAACTATTTTCCCAATATTAAACTGTTACTTTTTTTTAAAAAAAAAAAAAAGACAAAACCAGCAAGAAATTATATGGCAACAGATTCTAGATGTGGTTTGCTTAAATTAATGACAGGTACGTGAAAGATAGTTATTATATTACATTTCAGTTCACTGCAAACAGTAAAAATATCAAAGGTCCCAAAATTCAGTCTGAATAAGATATATTACTAAAACCACCACCCCTATCCTAACAGGCTAAGACATTGCATCTAACAAAATTACCCACCCAATTTTTAAAGAAACAGCAATGTTACCAAGAACAGCTCACTAAATATACAGAACTACATTATCTAGGTAGAGTTTATTGCAAAACCAGGAAAGAGAGAGCAAACTAGAAGTCTCTCTTCCATTTCAGATTTGTATCACTCGTTCAAGTTTCAGTCACTCTCTCGCGCACGCACACACACACACACACCACACCCCCCCCCCCCCAGCCTGTACACAGAAAGTCGCTAACACAGTTGAGTTCCCACAGTCTCACAAGAAACCTTAAAACATTTCAGTAAAAAGTTAAAATGAGATCTTTTACCACAAGGACTATAAAATCCCCCCCATCCCCCCCTTGAATTTCTAAGTTTTGGATTCTAAAAACCATACATAAAAAGGAAGAGTTATTTCAGTAGCACAAAGACTACCTTAAATATATCAAAGTCCTAGGAGAGTTAATGCAACCAAAAGAAAAAAATGAAATGACAACCTGTGTCACACACAGGCAGTGTTTTCATCAACACTGTTGATAAGCTCTAAGTCTCTAAATGTAGTAGAGCATCGGTTGTTTTTGATTAACTTTTAATTCTGAAGTTACATAAAAAAAACAGTTGTAGCAATTCTTTTGAGCTGCTAGTTTCATGAGGAAAAAGTCCTTTGCAAAATTTCAATAAATATGCTGACATGTAAAGTTAGTTGAGGTTGTCATGCAAGACAAGTTACATAACTAAGACCAACTCAATCTTTATAATAAAGGCAACTTGCATTCAGAAATGAACTTTACCCTTACAATTTTATTCAAAGGGTAAACATGAATTAACCCAGCTGTTTACCTGAATTACAAAAGTAACATGATTCAATATGAAAATAAGAAACTGTCTACAAATCTCTGACAGTAATAAATTGCAATATACAATGCATACAGGAGTTATACAGAGCAACAAACTCTTGTACAAAACAAAAATACTTTAATACCTTTAAAATCCAATTTTTTTTTTAAAATCATCATGAAAAAGATTTGAGTCAGAACTCACACCTCAATTAGTCAAGCTTCAGGTAGCTACATTACAGCTATTTAATATACAAAGAGATAAATCTCTTCACCAGTCATTAAAACTGCCTCTTCGTTAGAGTTGCACAGCTTTTCCGTCTTGTGTTCCCAGATACAAAGTTTTCTTCAAATCATGAGAACTGAATTTGTTGAACACCAGAGATCTAGAGAAAGAAAATGCAAGCTTACATTCAAAGGCACCTTTTCTGAAACTGCATTGCAGCTAGCGGCCTTGAATTGTCACAGTGTTGGAATGCCACAACAGCTACCACCAGAGGACTAAATAAAATTCATTCTCATCTTTCAGAACAGGGCAGCTCAATTAGCGTTTGAATTTTAGCAGCAGAGGGAGAGTAGGGGACGGGATACAGTACCTGTTGGTACGATGTTGTGTAGACCATAACATTCTGCTGTTGGCCATCTGTAGTTATTAAGCCTGCTGGCAACTGGTTAGCTGAAAGAAAGAGCATTTTAAGGAAGTTAGATGGGAACTGCAGGATACGCAGAGCCTTGCCTGATGTGTCTGTCACCATTAAATAACCTTTAATTGTGGTCCACTCCAGGACTATGGAGCCATTTTTCTCCTGACAGCTACCATCCTACACTGCATATAGACACACTTGTTACTGAGCGTTACAAGTAAACAAGTTTATTCCCATTAAGAAGAAACACTTAAGAAACAAAAATTCAACTTAATTTTCCATCAGATAATCTAAAAGTAAGCCTGCACCTTGTTCTTCCCCTGTACGTATCTGAAGCAGAACATACGCAGCTGTACACTGGCGAATGGAGTGGAGTTTGCCATCCTGACCACTGAAAAAGCAATCTCCAGCATTCAATATCCCAAGAAACCGGGAGAATTCAGTTTGTTTTGTTTAGACATAAGGTTAGCACTTGAGCATACAGATCTGTGAGGAACTCAATGAAATCGTTCCGCTTCTTTATAAAACAGGATCCATCAGGGACTCCATAACGTGGAAGTCCCATGGAAGGCAGCAGAGAAGAACAGAGACCGGCAATGACAAAAAAAAGAGAAGGCACTGCCACAGCCTGACATTACGCTGGTTGACTTCAGCATGCCCTTCGTGGTACGCACAAGAGCTCCGAATTTCACAGAAGAGAGAGGAGGCCAATGAACGGAGTAAAAAGTACTTCTGAGATTTAGAGAGAAAAGACAGGGAGTGATACTCCAAGATAAACCTTTACAATAACATGTATGTTGAACTCTGTGACATTCAAAGCAGGGATGTTACAACTGCTACTTGGAAGCAAAGCAGCAAAACTCTTAAGTTGTATGTTAAGTCACCGTAGCATAACATTCTCCGCTAGGAGACAAACAATGGGGCTTTCTTCCTTCTGAAGTATGGCTGTTAATATGTATAATTAAGACATATAACCCCCTCAAAATTTCAGAAAACACAGTATAATCCTGACAGCTTTCATTTGAAAGCTAATGCTTGGGGGTTTTTAAATTGGGGTTTTGTTTTGTTGTGGGTCTCTTTTTTTTTTCCCCCTCCTACCTTCATTGTACTAATTTTCAAATACCTAAGTTGCAAATGAAGAGACACATTGAGATCATAGTCAGGAGTGGCTCTGGCAGGTCCAAAATTTTACTGCCCTTTGATGCACATGTTCCACTTCCAACACAGTTTAATGCCAAGCCTCTGACTCAGCCCTGGCATTAGGCTAAGACAAAGAGCTAAGGGTTATGCCACAGTAGCACAGCTATTACTGTTACTCCTGCAGTGAGACCATTGTTCTGAATAGATCTAGCTGCCCCTATGGAGAGAAATACCTGCAGCACTTGACACGACCAGTTATTTTACAGAAAATTTTTTTTCCTTCTTCTACTACTGCAACATCTCCTTTGCATCCTGCCAAGACTTAATATTCGCTTCCAAAGTTGCTCTTTTCAAATCACAGCAAATTAAGGCTTATTTCATACAGCACACTGAGGCTCCCAGGCCTGAGATATTTGAACAAGTGACTAGGAGCAGATCTTCAGCATTCTGCCATTTAACAGGGACCATATCAAATTTGGGAAGGGGACAGAGGATCCACAGACATAAGGGGATTCCTTTTTTCTGGTTTCCATTTTCTGGTGGGCATTGTACTCAGGCTAAGCGGAGCATGAACATCCAGAGGAGAAACTTCTTGTGAATTTGCCTCTTTGCCCATACAAAACAAGATTCTGAGAGCAGACACAATCAGAGGTTTCCAACTATATACTCTCCCTCAGCTCTTGAGCGGCAGTTTAAACGCTTGAAGTGCAAATCAGAATATAGACAAAATAAGGCTTTTAAAACAATTCCTTTATATTGATTTGACAAGCTTCCAAGCTGGACAGACTCCCAACAGCTGCAATCCAGAAACCATTAGCAACATACCCAAGGTAAGTCACTCCTCCAGTTGTGCTAGTGTCTTACTGCTTCTGAACCAGAGCTATTACATATGAGTGAGTATGGGTAAGAGTTTACTATTTGCATTGCCTAATCTTTAATTATAATTAAGATAGTAATATTAAAAAAAGCTTTCTATAAGTCCCCTGCAATATTTAGGTTTAGATTCTTAATTTCCAGCCAGTTTTATGAGCTTATCTTCCAGATTAGGAGAGACCTGAAGAGTCTACTGTTTTATAGTCGAAGTCATCACACTGCGAGCAAAGTGTGTTTCAGACCCTGAATAGATCATTTCAGTCCTCAAGCTTTGAATTTTTGCTAGTTTATCAGTGATTTTAAACAGAACAATTATCAGATACTTGAAAAACTAAATCTTGTCAGTAGATATGAGTGGAGCTGCACCTCCTTGTAGGAGGACCTAACCTCCTACAAGAAGTTGTATCAGCTTCAAGACTACCAGCCCACAACACTTAAAAGCCAAGGTGAAGACTACATGCAAGAATCCAGCATCAAAAAAACCAATGCAAAGCCCCAAGAAGTGTCAGGCTTTAATTCACAGTATAGAGAAGAAAAACTACAGTGAATGCATATGATGCTCCTTGCCCTACACCTTTTAATTGCCAATCTATGCATTCTTTTGAATATAAGAAATACTAATTGTTTTAGAATTATATGAAGATGATGTTCTTCTCTGGCTCATTTCTGAAAGATGAGCTCCTCAAGTCATCAAGTGGAGTTTATTTTGCTGTTTCCCCAACAGTCTTGCAAGTAGAACGAATGTGGCCTAAATATGTAGCTACTGGTGGGTGTGGAGAAAAAAGAAAAAAAAAGTTTGCACATTTCATTACAATCTGTGTTTAAGTATAGAGAAAAAACACTGGCACTAAAGTATGCATTTAAAAATCCTCCACAGTTGACATTAGCTATTACTAGAGTGTCATCATTTATCACTACACTACTTCATTCTGACCATAAATTCTACTGACTGGGAGTGATGTTAGGGCCATAGAGGCCTTATAGAACAACACACTTTTTGTATAAACAATGCGTGCCTTGCTAACGACTGTGCCCTTGAAGAAAAACTAAGAGACTGATAAAAGGGGAATAAGCAGCCCTTGTTAATCACTAACCTTTGAAGAAGAAACTAAGACGAGGAACTTCAGGGATTGATAAAGGAAACATCTTGTTATAAGGGAAATTGCCGGGCTAGGAGGATACAGCACTACGTGAAGTCAACAAGATTTACAGAAACTAGGAGAAAGGTAAAGACGGCAGGGGGAGATCACAACCACTGACTCAAAGACCAAAGAAAGCTACCCCCCACTTCCTGCAAGCATGCACAGAATATTAAAGTAGCACTGTAGCTTTAAGCTGAAATGAGAGAAATGTAGACCAATGCAAAACTGCTTTGTGTAATTACTTATGCATATGTATAACTAGACCATATAAATATCGTGTACCTGCATGACTGAACTTTGTGCTAGCTTTGTGGAGCTACCACCTAGCACCCATCTCTGTGCAGACATGAAATAAAATACCTCTGCCCCGTGTGTATACTGGAATCTCACGCAGCGGGTAAACGACCTCACACTTGTGGGATAACAGGTGGAGTTTATTTGAGCTCAGGTTATCTTCCAGACATCTCAAACAAAAATCTCAATGGATCAGGTGTAACATGTGGCCAATTCAGGATGTATTCCTCAAGTAAGAATTCTGATGTCTAAAGGAAATGCTGTTTTCAGAAAAGCCATAGTAATAATACAATAAATTAAAGTATTACTTACTAAATGCTTCCTCTGTGAGCTCCTCACTTAGACCGTCTCCAGTTGTAACTGTTCCCCCAATTCCCTTTTCTCCTTTCATTGCCTGGCGAGAGGCAGGGGGGAAAGAAAAAAAAAAAAAAAAAAAAGAAATGTATTAGAGTACAGTTGGCTTGATATTGTTTCAAGACCCCAGGAGCTCTAGCCAAGGTTTGGGCCTTGCAAAAGAGTCACTGTGCAGCAGCTGGAGTTTGAAATCCAAGACCTGGAAAACCCTATGGTATTTAAGAATGCGTGCATAGTACAAGAATATATGAAGGGTGTTTTTCACCTTAGCCATAATCCTCTGAAATAAAAACTCCGCAAACTAGGATTGTGTAGTTCTAAGAAAGGCTTTCACCTTCTGCAGAAAGTCAAAGATCTGCAGTAATCCAGAAGAAGCAGTTAAGAGCATTTACAAGAAATCACAGAATCTCAGAACTACTGAGAATGTGCAACATTTGCTTACCAACCACACGCAAGTGCCATCATCATACAACTAAGAGTTGACATTTAAAACCAAGATATTGGATTTCTTTTCCCACATCAAGGACTACAGCCAGAAAGGGTAGCAGCACAGAAAGCAAAGGCTCCCAGTCATCTGCATGAAGTTTTACAAGTATGAAGTTTGATGCTCTATGCTATTACATAAGAACATCTAAGAAAATAATCTAGGTATAAAAAGCATTCCCCTGCAACTGTTTGATGTAGACTAAATACTAAGCAACAAAACGGAAATATGTCACTATATATGGTACCCTGAAGACAGAACTAGCTGGAATGGAGGTTTAAAACTGATTAGCATAACCATCCAATCCATCCATGCAATTTAAAACCCAATCCCACTTACTTTGCTACCACAGCATAAATATCTGCAAAAATGGTCACTTCAGAATGAAAGCAGCATAGAACCACTTCAGACTTCTCCAGAAGTACTGAAACTAGCTAGGCACTACTTGCTTTTTTAATTAAAGCACATACAGCACTTTGACAGCATATGCAACTGCTACACAGACCTGGAAAAAGACAGCACCCAGCAGTACTTCAACTTTTAGACTGCACCTCCTGTTACTCAGTTATCACAGCAAATGACCTTCTGGGAAGGGGAAGCTTCAAGTGCTATCAGCATATTAAATATCATTAGTGAGTCTGACCCCATTAACTAAAAAACTTAGGTTTACAGAACAAAGAAAGTCTGAAGAGCATCTCTATCTACACCACTGCCAATTTAGACATACCTGCTTCACTCATGCCAGTAAAACCAGGCAGCCATACCAACAGAGATCCACATTAAAAAAAAAAAAACAACATCAATTTGCTTTGAGGTTTTTTCCCCCCAGGATTATTTTAACCCTGAACAGCTTCTTCATTCAGGACTATGAGAAAGAGAGATGACTGGATAAAAATACCTTTGATTTGTTTGGTGAAATCTGGTATTGAGGTAAAAGAACACCACAGTAAAGAAGCAAGCAAGCAAGCATAATTTTCTTCTGTCTCCAGACAAGAGGCAGGGGAATGGGGGGGACGAGAACAAAGCAGGGGAATGGGGGGGACCAGAATAAAAAACCCCAAGCAGAAGCAACTTCTTTTTGAAAAAGTTTAAATTGCTGCAAGAAAGAGTCCCTTTCTACTAGAGAAGGGATAAATTAAACTGCTTGGATCACATACCTAGCATGTACTATGTATCAAAAACAAACTGAGGGACAGGCTAAAAAACAGATTAAAAAACCCAAAACATTGAAGCAGATAGCCTTCCATGTGAATCATTATTCCAACACAAGAAAAACAACTTTTTCTTTTGCAGATCTGAAGCCCAGACATACAATAAGCATTAGGCTAGTTCCTCAGAGAATGCAGTCTAGTACAGTTTTATTGATTGAACCCAAAGATCGAATTAAATATTCTTAATAGGCACCTTTAAAGAACAGAGTGATTTACTACCAGCAATGTATTAGAGAATTTATTCAGTTGAAAGCTTTAACTACTTTGAATCAGCAAGTCTAATCAAAATGCTTACTTACTCCTTTTTCTCTTGATATCCTCTGAATGCTTTTAAACATTACATTAGTCCCTGACAATAGCTGTGAGATACTGTGCAAGCTAGCCATTATACAATTACAATGACAGGGAGCTAATGATAAACACAACCAGGTTAAATAAATGAGGAAATACTGAAGTATATACTAACCTCTCTGAATTTTTGGAGGTATAACTTCAAAGGTTCAACATAGCTATCAAACCCCAAGGTAGACATGGCAAAGAGAATATCCTCTCCATTGATGGTTTTTCTTTTCTCTTGGTGACACCTCTCACTTGCTTCTGATGTTATAAAGCTGATGAATTCACTTACACACTCTTGCACGCATTCCTTTGCGTCCTTAGCAATCTAGTAAGGAAAAAGTATAATAAAATGATTAATCAAGATGCAAGATTTAAAAAAAAAAAAAAACACAACACAAAACAAAAAAAATACACTAGATAATAAAGGAAACATCCCAAAATCTGATTATAATACCCATTTAGGCTACACCTGTATGTGAGGGAACCACTGGATGTCATCACTGTTCTATGTAAGCAGAGCTGCAACATGATTTTAACCTAAGTTTTACTATTTCAAGCAGCACAGCCAACTGCCAGGATCTCTTGAAGTTGTAACTATGTTCTGTACCAGCTTTTACATATAGATGCGTATCAGTATTGCTTACTTTGCTTACCTACACTTTCTCTTTAAACTTGTTCATTACAATGTCATAGCCCACTTCCATCTTCTTTTTAATAGACCCAGCAGTTCCAACTGCACTGCAGTACGTTCCCACAAATTTGGCAATGACAAATATTTTTATCCTGACCAGATTCAGGGACTACAATACATGCCTAGCAGCAAGCCTCTCTAATCTTTAATATTCTGGTATAAATTTTCCAAATGAGAATTCAAATGAAGAAACATATGCCCCTGGCAAGAATAAAGTAAGTAAATTTGATTATGGTTTTCAGCTGGACAAAAGTAATTTACCTGACTTAAAATAACAGCAAGCATTACTCATAATTATTTGGGAAGCTGACAGGAGCCAACTGAAAGGTTATAATAAATGAGATTCTTATTCTTCACATGAGAAGAACCTACTTATATTTAACAAAAAAAAGAAACAGTAACTGTATGTAGAATCTTTACTAGTTCCTCTGATATTTTCAGACACATAGGGCGAGATTTTCAGAAGTACTCAGCAGCCAGCAGCTTCCCCTGCAGTTTTTCACAAAAGCCTCCCTGATTTTTCAAGATAGCTTGACATCCCATATGCTAAATTCTTGAGAAAAATCTCATCTTGATCACTAAAAATTTATGACAATATGGACTAGTGAAGATATTTTCGCAGCAAAGATATAAATGTAACACCCAGATCTCCAGAAAGCCCTGAACACTATGAAAGTACAAGCAGATGCAAGTAAATTATGTCTTGCTTCTACTTAGAGTGATCTCAAAAAAAGCAAAAAAAAAAAAAAGAGAAATCAGCTTTAGCTAGAGGAAATGTTACTGGGGCAGGAATTGTAGTGGAATACAATAGAGAAACAGCAAGTAAGAGGAGCCCTGCAAAGGTTTAAGATAAACAGGTAGAACGGTCAAACACACATACAATCACCAGCTCAGCAGAGTGGATTAAAAAGTCTATTCTTAGAAGTAAGAAATAAAATAAGTCTTTCAATATCTGGCCTTATCTGCTACATGGTATAAGGCAGACTTCTTGGGTCATTTTGGCATCTGAACATTTAAAGATTCACGCAATGGGAGACTAACCAGGATGAGGAATGCATTTTTATTTCATCCAATTTATTTCATCACTTATTCCAAATTTTATACACCTCAATAAAAGCAGATTCAATTACATGAGAGAATCACACAGAAAATATTCTTACTGATATGGGATTGTCACCAAGTCTGACCTGTTATGACAATTTCAGAAAATGCATCTTAGAAAAAGAAAGCTCTTGAAAGCCCTAAGAAGAGCACTGTTGTGGATACTCTAATTACAGCAGTTACTAAAAGCTTTCAGAAACCTAAGAAAAATGCACCACCTCCTGCTCAGGTTTTGTTTTGGGGTTGGGTTTTTTTTTTTGTTTAGTTTTTTTTTTTTTTAATAAGGCTTTTCTCCAATAAACCAGGATCATTTGGAAAAATGTATTGTTCTACCAGCTTAAGTTCACTCAGAGGAAGGCATAAAACTCATTCATACGCTTTCTTTACCAGACAAGGGTATTACCTTTCCTGTTTGGGGTATAGCATTTTTCATTATCCTTGCCACATTTGCAATTGGAAGGTATATATCTTGTTCTCTGAAACTCTCTTTTGAGCCATTTGTATCTTCGTGATCATTCATGCTGTCCTCTGTGTCTAATGAAATAAAGAAAAGTTAACAGAAATTGTACTTGTTTGCAGGCAATAATTAAGTCAAGTTTAAAATCTTACACTAAAGGATGAAGAACTTTTGAAAGCCCAGTGTATTAACACTGTAGAAATAATTTTAAAAAATAGATGTAACACCAGGGTACCTTTATGGGTGTTCAGTATCATCTTTATATTATGCACAGAAATGTATGTGGCTGCTGAACACCAAGCACTCTTAATGTCATGTCAAAATACAAATTGTTTCTTGGAACATCAATTTTTTTGTCATCACCCTAAGGACTCAGTGACAACATTGAAAAATCCAACCCCCACCCTCAGATTGCAGAAAAAATGCTTTATACAGTGAGGCATTATGAATACAAACAATTGCAAATTCTTAGCTTGAGATAAGATAGCAAAGAACTATACAAGAACTGGAAGGAAATAGATATAGATAAATATATACACACAGAAATAGTAGTATTTACTGTAACATTTCTTACCATCGTGAGGCTGTATCACATAGTGACTGCCACCAATGTAATCTCCAGCAATTCCTAACTGAGAAGCATCTGTTGTGGAGCTATCACCATCCATCTACAACCAGAAGAAGACAACCTTTCAGGTATGTTTGTTATACCGTTAAGTGCAGCTACTGCTGAAAAACAGCACTTTAATCAACTTAGAACTATGAGACCAATTTATACAAAGTATAAATATTTTGTCATTTGAGAACAGTATCCTCTCTCCCCCCCTACTAAGCTTTACTGACAGTGGAAATAGTGAAACCGTTTTGTGAAGCTTCCCCAAAAATTCAGCCGGAGGCATAGGCTGTGCACAGAAACGTTTGGTTCATGCAGCACATGTATAGCAACCTTGTATCATTCCCATGAGAGTCTGACCAGAACAGGTCAAGGTATCTGTTTCTCTGAACAACCCTCAAAACGCAACTCCAGCCCACTGCTCACTGAATGCTTTGCCTACAATTATTACACAGAGTGCATCCTTCACTCACCGTTACCCTCTGCCCAAACAACTTTTGTCAAGCCCACTGACAAACTTCTAGCCAGACATCAGGACCAGCTCTGCATCCTTGTCCTTCCCGAGGCACCAGTCACTCCTAGGTGCCTTCCGCGTCGTGTTTTCTTTTGCTTTCCCTGGTCCTGCCCCGCCTCGCTCCTCCGGACATCCTTCAGTGCTCCTCTCACAATGTTCTTATGAGGTGGCCAACAAGAAGTCTTCTCCTTGGGGCTTTAGAGGCAGGGTGACAGTTTAATAGGCAATTTGAATGCCAGGAGAAAGAGAGAAGCCAAAAGAGCGAGCACTTCACTACCTGGCTAGGGACCTTTGTCCCTGGCTGGCACCAACCATGTCTCAGCTGGAGGTGTCTGGGAGAAGCCTGCCCTTCCTGCCTTCCCCCTTCCAACGGGGGCAGAACTACTGAGATCATCAGCAGCCATTTGCTGGTAAGTCTCAGCGTTTGCTAGAAAATCTACTTTGTGAACGAGTAAATAGGTCTCACAGTGCTGCTCCGAACAGAGGCTGTGGCCCAGAGACTCCTCAGCAGCCTGCTGCCTCACCGCTCGGAGACATCGCAAGCATTGCGCTTCCTCATTCTGCAGACGTGAAGGTGCCTCCGACGTCCCTTGGAAGTTCGCACCTCTTTAGCGAGGACTTGCCACAACAGCACCCCAACACATCACTGCCTTTTGCACCCACATTTTGTCACCGTACACAACACGCAGATATAAGCGCATTCTTGCAAGAGCAAATGCTCCAGCCCATGTAATATGTTACCATATTACATTTTGCGTTTTTACAGGAATATCAGATTTCCTTAAACACTATCACCAGCTGCTCACTAGAGAGCTCAGACCTACACAGAATCACGGCAGACAACAGTTTCACTTTCAAAGGGGCTATTTTAGAGGTGTCAAACCTAAGTTTGAATTCAAAAGTCTCCACCTTTTTAAAACTTTCGGACAATCTTGACTTTTTTCCAGTTGCAGGTGTCTTGAAAATCAGTAGGTTAAAAAATAAACTTTTGCAGAACATCTAGCCCCATGCTTCCAAAATGTCTCCCCCCCCCCTCCCCCCCCCCCCAGTTGTATTTTTGCAGTCATGTCCTTTAATAATGCTTCTTGTACAGAGAAGAAACAATGCAAAAATTAGGGAGGTAGAAGAGGTTCCCAGCACATGCAAACTCTTTCAACACTGGCGCACAAATCCAAAGATTTTTTTTTTTTTTTTTTAAACACATTTAGATACACAGCGCCAGATTTGCCTTTGCCCCAAATTTTCTTGGCTACGTTTAACATCAAACAGCTCTGTCAGCATTTGCTTATTTACCTGTTTGCTAGAAAATTAGCTCTTCTGTTCCCATTCCACGCTTCATGCAGTTCCTTCTCTGGACCAGCACTTTCCATCCTTCCCCCTTCCCACCCCATCTGTTTCCAACCTGAGCAGCCAGCCTTACTGACGAGAAACACACACAGCCCCGTGGGAGGCAGAACCCGGCTCGATTCACTCGCTGACCTACACCAGCTGTGCAGGTACTCTGGTGTCTTTGGAAAACCAGCTCTGCCCCAAAGGGTCGTGTGGTCATTGCCCGTGAGACCATGCAGCTCACTTCTTTCCAGAACCATTAGCCTGAAGAGGGACAGAGAGGGAGAAGCAGTCTCGTGCTATTTTTATACCTACCCAGAAATACGAGCAATTTAACCTCTCTCTAATCTGCACTTTGCCTGTGGCCACAGGGCTGTGTTTTGCTTTCAAACCTTTAGGCAACATCCGGTGCTACGCCTGGCCACAGATGCACACGTAACCCGAGCACTGCTCACGTTCAAGGCAATACTACAAACAGCTGGATATAGCCTTAGGAGCTGTTTAAGAGAAAAAAAACCTCTTCCACCTCTTCTTTATCGTACAGAATATTACACACACACACTCTGCTTTTTTTAAAGCACTTCTGGTCCCTTTTGATATGCTTTTGTAAAAGTTTCACTTCCTACACAGCAGCTCTTCCCAAAGGAAGGATAGTGCTTTAAGCATTAGCCTTCCATGTGCCAACTTTCACATAAATTCACTTTGTCTGCATTTTGCAGACTCCTTGTTGGGAGATGTAAAACTTTGCTTTTCAATTTTCCAAAGGGTCTGCAGTTTGCTTACTCAGCTCACTGCAATGACAATGCAAGGATATCATAACCCTGCACATCAACATCACCAAAACTGACATTACCCATCATTAAGAGTTGTGTCTCTTCCTTCTGCAACTTGAAGCAATCAATGTTCTGCAGTCTGGTAAATCTCAAAAGCTACCTCCAAAATTAAGTTAGGATTTTCTGGCAGTCTTGTTCTCAGTTTTGGCTCTCTGATCCCTATCAGAATTTAACTCAGGATTAGGGTCTCCACAAACTTCAAGCATTAAGTTTACTCAGCCCCAGTACTATTTTAAATGCCTTGATGTTTCTTCCCCTCTCCTTTTTCAGTCACCTATGAAACATATCTTCTAAAACGCTTCCTTCTTTCAAGATTGCAGTATTCTTCAAATTTCTGCAGTGATGTGATAATTCACTTGTTTCTGCTCACCCGCCCTGCAGGCTACCCCATCTGAATCTTTATTGCCAAGATGCAGCAATATTATTTAAGAAACCATCTTGGTTTCATTAGCCCAGCTCACCTTCAAAAGACAATTCCTGCTTGAATCTCTTTTAAACCTCTGCTGTATCTGTAGACAGTTTTGGCCATATTAGACTAATGCATCCTCCAGGTACTATCTTTGCTTTTATTCTTTTCTGTGCGCACATTTCCGTATCTACTTACAGTATGTATTATTTCACAATTAGTGAGAAATTGAGTGGAAGCTTATCAGCATTATGAATCTAAAACAGTGATTAGCAAAACTGACAGGAAAAGTCTTGCAAAAGAAAAAGGCAGATCTGTCTCAGATAAAAAAAAACAGGCACTGACAGCTTAACATCAACTGAAATTACTTCTGTGGGTATTACTTTAGCAAAGATTTTTAGCTGTCAGGACAACCTTGGGACAGGCGATTATAGACAGCGTAACACCCTTCTGCATAACGCTTAGCATAACCAGGTCCTAATCCAGGATGACAGGATAATTCAGGTTGGAAGGGGCCTCAGGAAGTCTCTACTCTAACCCCTGCTCAAAGCAGGGTCAGCTCCAAGCTCAGAGCAGGTCACCCAGGGCTTTATACAGCCATGTCTTGAAGACCTTCACAGATGGAGTCTGCCCAGCCACCCTGCAAGCCTCTTCCACTGCTTGGCTGGCCTCATGGTGAGAAAAGGAGCGGTATCTCTACACACTACTTCAGTCCAAGTAAGTTTGATGGAAGAATTTCAGTCAGATTTGATTTTGTCATTTAATTCAAATCTAGATCTAGGCATCTGAATATAGCAACTGTAATTAATATACCATCTAGTCACTCTACTAGTATTTCTTTGGGCCTGATGGATGACACAAACATGACCCTGCTGAAAAATGTGGCCACTGCTATCCTAGTCATCTTGTAATGAACACAATTACCTGTTCAAGTATTACAGTTTTAATTTCAGATGTTCAAAATGCAAGTCAATCACCACACATCTGATTGTCAGCTCAGCACAAGGTCTGTAATACATACAACACAATACAATGCTCAGAAAATGAGAAAACACTGCTCTCAATACACTGTTGCTAATTAATCCTCCCCTTAAACAAAAAACCCCCAAACAAAAAACAAAAACACGAAACAAACTAAACTTCCAGTGTCCCTGAAGTTACTCTAAAAAAGCAGCAGTCCAATGTAGCATAGAAACAACACCCTGCCTACAGTAACCGCAGTCGCTGGGAGACTAAAAGGACAACAGTTCTTATGCTGGCATGTTTAGTAGGAAGAGCCACTTCTTTGGATGGAAGTAGATGCTAAATTTCATCAATAGGCAGAATCCTGGAAGATCTAATCCTAAAAGGTCCAGACAGGCAAAACCTCTCCTCTCAGATTTTGCTTTAGCCCATGGAGCCATTACAACTTTCTTTAAAGAAAAGTACCTATTTGCAGATTATATATTCCATTTGCATGGCAGTTTCAGCATGCAGACGTTGCAACGGCTCTTAATACAAGACAGTGTCTCCTACACCTGTGTGGCTACCGAACTGTATGAGCAAGGAGGGCTTCCAACACATTGGTCTAGTAGCACATCTGCAAGAAGCACTTATTGCATGTTGTACATTACCCTTAGCCTTTAGTGCTAAGAAAACACTAAAGCGCCTCCATGCATACACATATTGACTGAACCAAGACTAAGAGCTAAGCGTATCAGAAGTGACAACGTCAGTCCCTAAAGTGACCATGCCACCATCTGATTTTTATCGATAACAAGGGAGAGAAACCAAGTAAGTGCCAGACACTCAACCCAAATATTCAGTGATACACTGCAAAAAGCATCTGAATACAGAGCAGCAGCACAAAGTTTTCTGGTGGTGGTTTTCTGGTTTGTTTTGGGGGTTTTTTTAACTCTAATGAAAACAAATATTACTAGGAAGATACAAATTAATGCATACAGGGAAATTAACCTGAGAAATATGTTTGAAGGGAAACATTTCAGATCAATGGCATCAAACAAAACTCAATGATAAGCTGCAAGTGAATGAACATACAGGTTTACGCTGACATCTGGTAGAAAATTTTCTGGAGGATGCTTAAAAAAAATGCTTCTGTCAGCTGCCCACAACTTGGGCTGTTCCTAGAATACATCTATACTGCATTAATAAAACCTCAGTATCTCAAAGTAAACCTTGCATCCTGTTTAATCTTAAGAGCTCTCTTAAGAGAGCAGTATCAGTGGCTCAGCTAAATGATAACTAAAGAAGAATAAAAGCCCAGACCTGTTAGCACTGAAGAGAGGAAGGGTCTAAAACTTAGATAAGTATAAAAGGCAAAAATAGAATCAAAGAAACAAGATTTTGTCTTCAGAACGCGGAATTTATCTGGCAATGATTTGCAGACCTCATCTCTTGAGGGGAAACCAAAGGCCTCTTGTGATTTAAGTACTTCACATGGTATTTATCCACCCTGTCTCCCAAAATTACTACCCTACAAGAGGGACAGCAGAATATGATATGCAGTGAACTGAAGCACTTGGTACACTTTCCACGCAGTTGTCCCTGCCACAGAAGGAGGACAGAAATGGTAACTAATGGTAGTAACCACATGGGTCATCGTAGATTAATTTTGCCACCACACCTTATCACAAGAGATGTAAAGCTGTAAAGCAGTACCTAACAGCAGAGAAAATGAATTTTTCTTGGAGCTTTCTGCACTCTCACTTGCTGCTCCTAAACAGAAATACAGAAAGAATTTTAAATTGAAAATACAATTTTAATTTCATTTTATTTTTCAATGACTTCTGGAGAACCTAATTTCGCACTGAATTGTCACCTGGCAGCAAAGCAGTGTCTCCTGCAGCAAAAAACACTGACTGGTAAATTCATTCATGGGACATCATTCCAGCAGACCCACAAAAATGTAAAGTTAAAACCCCTTAGCAAGTGCCTAGAACACAAACAGATGCTGCACTGCCTCTCTCCATCTCAGGCTCCTCTAGTCTCTCACATTCAGTGTTTTCCCCCACAACAGAATAACATTAGGCTAAGCAGACTGATGCTGAGAGGACCTGACAGTGTCACTAAGGCTTGTTAGCACCTAGGCTGTACCAGGCTCCCTCCCTTGGACCACAGGGAGGAAACCTTTCCCTTATGAAATCCAAACAGGGCCTTTTCACTCTTCCACCTTCCCCCTCCACATACCAGTATTATCAACTTTATGGCACATCTTACAAGCCCTGATGTCATGGGCCACAAGTCCCCACCACATGGATCCAGGCTGGCTAACAGTCCACAAGCATGGTTAGCTGCAACATATATGGGTGGACTACCAGTGCATACTTTTTCACATCAAGTAGGAGTGGATCAGCGATACAGAGCAAGCAGGAGAAACTGAGTTTCCATGCCTTCTATTTTTTAACAGTGAAAGAGACAAGCTGGAGGGAAAAAAATGAGACGAATGGAGGCAGTTTTGTTGCTTTTTGCAGAAGCTAGAAGAGGGCAGCAGTGCTGAAGAGGCTGCACCAGCACCTCCTTCCTCCTGCAACACTGACTGAAAACCCCCTATTACCTTTCCATATTAAGTTTTTGATGGTTTTCTAGCATTTTTTGCGAAAAACTAAGCTTATCTATTAAAGCAGCAATCTATAAATCCTGCCTTTTTCTTGTATAAGTTTGATAACGTTTGTAAGTTGGTTATGTTCTTCCTTCATTGCAGTAGTACAAGTGTGCCAAGAAGCTTATTCCTCTCAAGCAATAGGGCAAGTAAGAGATTTACAAAGCTAGTTCAGGACAGGCCAGTATTTTCAGTCAAAATTATCAAATTTGCTGACACTTCCTTTTATTCTACTGATGCTATTTACACATGTTGTTTAGTGTGCGTAGATATAGTCATGTTTTGCACTTTTTACAAGCATCCTGCCACTAAAACATCAATTTCCAAATACCGTGTTTCTCTAAAGTACTATTGCAAAACTCAGTACTGAAAAGTCAAGTTTCTTTCTAAGCAAAATTTTAAAGGTGAAGTGACATTAGAGATTTGCATTTGAAAGCACTAAAGGAAGACCCTTGCAAGCCTTTTTAAAATGTTGACAAAACAAGATATCTGACTTGAAAAGTTTCATGGTATTTCACATTTCATGTCTTCACAGTATCTTGAACAATCTTTTTCACTCAATTTTTGTACACTGACTCCCTTCATGTAATTATTACCACAAATAAGAAGTTATCTATTAAAATTTGAACTGCTGTAATTGTCAAATATTAAAATCTAAGGAATAATATCCAGTATTCTTGACTTCTTTAAAATATAATTTCATAGCTGTAAATGCTAGCAGCCAAGACCATACATAATCACCTGCTCAATGCATAGCACAACCAACTCACGCAGACCTCATAAATAATGATTCAGATTAAACCATCTTGGGGCTCCCAGAGAATTAGATGGATCCTCCCTTAACGTTATAACTGTCACGCCATGGGCCACATAAGCAAAGAAAAAAAAAGTAATCACTAAGCTTATTGTTTAGGAACACTATGCTAATGATTATGCATAAACACCATTCCTCTATTCCTGCAAGCCAATTAAAGCCAGACTGTGAATAACGTCCAAAGCAGCTCCTTCCATTTTACTTTTTGCTTCTATTTTGCCTGAGCTTCTTTTGAGAAAGCTGCAATTATTTTAATTGACAATAACTTCCATCTATCAGCGAGACAGGCAAAGGCTACTATATATAAGAGAGCCCATTCAAGGGCTGAAATCCAGATTTCTATGTCCCTCACCACCTAGAAACGTTCGGGTCATTGTTATCAATTACTTTGCCCTCCCAAAAGCAATCCAAGCACACTAGGTAGCTTTAACACGACGGTTCTTTCCAGAACAAAATTTTTTTGGTTGAGCCTTGAAGGAATTGGTAAAGCCAGAAGTTGACTTTTTCCATTGCTGCAGTATTGCAGCAGGACCTAGGAAGGTTTCTTTAACCAGTGTACCTTAATAGCTGCAGAAACATTACTAGAACACATAAACTTTTTTTATTTTCCAATATGATTTTCTGTGAATAACCCACACAATACTCTTCAGGATCACCAACTACATAATTTCTGGATGGAGCGGTGGTGGGCACACACAGGTAGGCCCAAGAACACTTGCCGAACACACACAACAGTTGCATAGACATTGAGAATGACACTCCTGTCTCTCTCTCCTACCTGCCATGTATGTTACGGGATAAGCTGTCGATGCTGCTCGGCTGTGCCAGCCGATCGATCTCACTTCCTGATTTCATGCCCTTCAGTGATGCAACGGCGGCCAGCGCAGGGGCACGAGGGGGAAACCTTCCTACTTACACAAACAGCCTCAAAGTCTTCCTTGCACCTAGCTCCCATCTGTTCGATAAGACACCTCATCTATCGCGATTCCTTGTTTTCAAATCGAACAAGACAATGCGTCCCCAGTTATTAAGCAACTTTATTGTTAATCACCTTGCCTGTGATTTCCGCGCTGAACGCGGCAGCCTCCCGTACCTGTGGGGAGAAGAAGCCGCACACCTGTACCTGCCCGCTGGCTGGCAGCTTTTTGCCGGAGCCCTCCTGCAGACCACTGCCCGTTATTCCCTCCCCAAAGCGCCGTGCCCGCACCGGGCTGCCCGCACGGTCACCCGGGTACTCTCAGCACATGCCGGGGCCTCGCCCTACACTCCTTATGTCTGCAAAACACCGCCAGACCTTCAAACACATTTCGGTCTCAACAACAACGGCGGCGGGGGCCGGGAGGCCGGGCCGCTCTCGCCGCGGTGCCCGGCTCCCGGCCGTGGGCGTGGTGGGGGCCCGCCAGAAGCGCGGCGGGGCCCCGGCCCCTCACTCCCGCGGCGAGGGGAGGGGGCTAAACGGGCTGCGGCGCTAGCCGGGCAAAAACAAAAGGGAGCGGAGCCCCCTCCGCCCGCGCACGGCGAGGCGCGGCCGCCACAAAGCCGCCCCCCCCGCCCGCCATGCCGCCGCCGGGAAGAGGGGCCCTGGGGCAGACGGAGTGCGGCCGGCGGGCTGGGAGGGAAATTGCCGCCGAGGGGTCGCGGCGGCCGGCAGGCCGGCCAGTCGGGAGGCCCTGCGTTCCGCGGGTGTCTCGCCGCGACCTCGGCGGGCGGTGAGGGGTGCCGGGCGCCCTGCCTGCCCGCGCACCGGCGGCCGCGGCCCGGCCCGCGGCGGACACGGCCGCGGGGCAACCGGGCTGCCGTCTCCGCCTCCTACACCCCCCCCCCCCCCCCCCCCGCCTAGGCCACAAAATGGAGCCGGAGCGGGGGGGGGACGACGACCTCCCCGCGCCCAGCCCCTCGGAGAGAGGGGGACACCGGCAGGAGCGGCCGCCCCGCCACCCCTGCCAAGACCCCCCGCCGCCGCTGCCTCCCCGCCCGCCCGCGCCGCCGCCGCCTCCCCGCCCGCCCGCTCCCCCGGCCGCGCGGCCCCCGCGCCTCCGGTCGCACAAAGAGGCGAGCGACCGGTGAGCGGGGCCCGGGGGCTGCCGTCCCCCACTTCCTGGTCCCCGCGGCGGCGGCGCGGCGGCAGCGCCGGGGCCCGGGGAGGGAGACGGACATTTCATTCGAGCCTGCAGTGGAACCGGTTACCAATCATTGGCCGGAGCCAGGCACAAACCTCCAGTGCGGCCCTGGTTGGCTCCCTCCGCAAATCGGCTGTTTGGTTGGACAGAAAATGGCTGCGAAGGAACCAGTCCCAGCGCGGAGCCCCGCTTCCCGCAGCCGGGCTGCCCTCCCTCCGCGCCGCCTCCCCGCCACGCGCGCCGGCTCTTCCCCTCAGCGCACTCCCTCCCGCCGCCGGCCCGGCCCGGCCCTGCCCGCCTCCTTTATGCGGTCGGAGGCGCCCGGCCTGGGCCGCCTCCCCCGCGCCGAGGGGCGAAGGGGGCCCCGCGGCTGGGCTGAGGTAAAGGCGCCTGTTGGGGTGCGTCTCCAGGCTCCCGCCCTGTCAGGGAGGGCTGTCCCCCGCAAAAGGGCTCTCTCCCGTGGGGTGCAGGGCTGGTGGTGGTGGTGGTGGTGTAGTGGGGTCGCTTGACCAAGCGTAGCTCGTCCCCGGAGCTGGGGTAAGGGAAACCTTGGGAGGTGGGGAATGGGGGAGAGAGCGGCCTTCCCGGCTGTGCCCGCTGGCCTTGTCCCCGTCCTCTCCCCCGATCACTTCAGCGGCGGGGCTCTGCTGTCAGCAGGGCAGGCACCATTTTTATAGAGGGTCGAGAGGTTCCTAAGCTCTATTCAAAGCTCTCCTACACCTGCGTCTAGGTTCACCAGTTGAGAGGTTGAGAGGAAAACATGTTACATCCCCCAGTGACTTCCTAGGTCTCACATAGACTGAGAAAGAAGAGGCTGATGAAGAAGAGGAGATTGATGAAGGAGGAGGATGGCCCATGGGACCTAAGTCCCAACCAGCCGTTTGGTGGAACAAAACCTTGGGTGAGATGATCTGCAGTCATGTGTTGCCCCTTCCCTCTACAGAAATAAAACCTTACTGCAAACCTGAAAGGGTTGTTTCCCCCTGGTGATACAGGGCGTAAAGAGCACATTTTCCTTCCACTTTTAGGCTTTCTTCTGAAGAAATACGGGCTGCTGAGTGAAGATGATAGTTGGACTGACTTCTCCACTGAGATTTATAAACCTCTCTTATGAAGCATTTATATGAAACACTTCATAATCCACCAATTCTGACATTCGCTAGAATCAGAGAGGGATTTTTCTTCTGGGTGAAGTCAGCCAAAGACATTCCACACATCTGCCATCACCACATGTGTATGTGCAATTTCCACAATGGAGGTAGGAAGAATAATTTTGTTTTGTGCAGCTCTTAATAACCTATAGTCATTCTTCATTACTTGAGGATCTTAGGTATTTTACCTAAGCTGGTATGAAACTCATGTTTCACAATGGCCTCTGCTAGCATTCTTCTTCTGGTTAATACCTGATAAGTACAGTCCATTCCTCTCCTAGCTTTCTTCTGGCATTTGGATTTGAAGAAAGTAAAACTCAATAAACCTTACACATTTCCACTTGGTTTCACATAGCATTAGTTTCATATGTTTTGATACATCATAAAGATTCAGATCCATTCAAAATGTCCAAAATTGTATGTGGATTGTTCTGAGTTTAAACTGAAACGTCAAATGAGACAAATTTTGCATGGCCTCAGGTTTTTACTGCAAATGCTATATGCAGCTTGATTCTGCCTCCTGGGTACTGTGAGCAGTAATTAGTTATTTTTTTTGAAAATGCTCAGAAGATGTGAAGTAATGCAAGAACATTCACTAACTTTGGGACTTTAGGGAATGCATTTCCCCCTTTATCTATTTTATAGTTTGTGTTCACTAAATAAAATGCCATGATAATACACTATTCATCTTGCTGTGCAGTTTTAAGATCTTTGGATGGATTCTCTCATCTCAGCCCAGAATTTCACAAGTGAGTAGAAAGATGAACGCTGACCAGCATGCAGGTTCTTCAGGGCACAGAGCAGACTACCCTTTTTTTGAGCAGCTAGTCAATATTTTCAACCTTTCCTTGAAAGCACGGCCCTCAAATCTTTCAACTGCATATATTTCAGACTTGAAACAAACACATTAATTGTTTCTCCTGTGGCATTTTTGCTGGAATTTATCAGTGTTGTATTGATGGAAAAACTACTTATCCACTTATTTTACTCAACACTTTTCTTTAGGATGCATAATGGGAACAAGTGTTCACTGTTACTGCTGTCAGAACAGTACTCGGTGGTTAAACTTGTCAGCCAACTGAAGCCAGAGAATCCAAGCCAGCATTCCCCTTTACATACATTTTATCTTGCGTTCCTCCATTAGTAACAATTTCTGTCACACATTTATCATGCAGTCTTTAATTGGTTTATTATTTTATCCATATGCTAAGTACATTCTCAAGCTCCATATATTTGCAGCAGCATGTGTTCTATTCATACCGTATATCCTGAAAAGGTGTATTTCAGCATGTCTGATCTGCATCTCCGCTCTGTACAATATCAGGGGTGTCTTGTGTGGACGTTGATAAATCATCTAGTACAATGCTTGTTGCTTTGTTATCTAGCTGCTTATCAGTTACAGTCTCAAATTCCTCATCATGTCATTTAGATTTTATATTCTCCAGGTTCGTACACAATTTCTCCAGTCTGCAGCGTGTTCCTCATATTCTGTACCCAATCCAGCTCTCCTTTTAGGTCAGCTCAAATTCTGTCTATACAAAAAGAGGGGACGAATGTTCAAGAGCAGGTGGAGTTAACTGCAGTAAGGTGTAAGAGAGTTTCGTGAGGTTATGATCTATTTGGTGAGGTTGTCATTTTGTGTCTGAAGTTTTCAGTAAGGAAATCAAAATCTTCAGATATCTTCTGTTTGACTTGGTAGGTGTTAGCTAAGAAAGCTGCCAACGGTGAGCAAGTATGCTTCTTTAAACCAGAACAGATACATCATCCTGCTCCAAAATGTGCCTTACTTGTGGTCTGGACTCTGTCATTTGGAAAAGTATGTGTTTGAAATAAGAAATTACAATTTTTGTAGGAATAGCACTGGATGGTAGTGGGGGGCTCATCTAACATTCTCCAGAGTTCTCATTACTGTGAAATTCTGAGCGTTACAGACTGGAAATAGGTCTGTTGTCAAACTATGAACTCCATGGTGCTTCAGGAATTTATTTTCATTCTTAACAGTGATCTTCCTAATGCTCGTTATCTCTTTTTTTGTAGATGAGAGCATTCTTATTTGTATTAGACAATCCTAATTAAAAGATACTTGGAAGATGATACAGAGCCAGGCAATGTTACGTGAAAAAAGATTGAATGCGGAAATCCAGAAGAAATTATCTACAGGTAATTAACCAAGTCACAGTAGGATGAGATCAGATGGAATTAATTGAAGTTCAGGACATTTTTCATTTTTCCAAGGATCAGTAGCTCTCACTTGTGTTGAAAAATTCTTTAGCTACCCAAGTGTACCTTGCTTTTAGATAGTATTGCCCCTTTAACAGTAAAATTTCTGCTACACTTGGAAGGAACGAGGTGCTCAGGTGGCCTTCATGCTGTGTGGTCCCACAGCTCTGAAAGGGAATCACGTATAGGGTCTGTACTGTGACAGTACGCCTGAGAGGCAGAGCTATAATAGTAGCCAGCTTTGACATCCACACCATGAGGACCAAAGGATGTGTTTATTCACAGCAGACTGATATCCAGCCAAAGAGGGGGCTGGGCAGATTGTGATTCTGAAATTACTACAGCCAGGAAGTATGGTCCAAAGAGCAAGGTGCAAGCTTGGATTCAATTTGCAGGTCTACTGCACACTTCTTGTATGACCTTGGGAAAATTACTGTAAATCCAGGCCATCAGATTTCAACTGAGAGGTGCACAAATACCTTTGAAAGTCTGAATTTTAATCATATTGTGCCTCAGTTCCCCATCTGCTGAATCAGTAGCAATATTACTTTCCTACTTTGAGCTGAACTGTGAATTGCTTAGGTACTATGCGAACAGGAGAGGTAAGAGTACCACAGGTAACAAATGACAAGTGAAGCCATTTGCTGAAGACTTCTTGAGACTGAGCTCCTGTGTGCAATCTCTAATAAGAGCTGAACTCATTTTTGAGCCTTTTCCTCGCCACTGCTCAACTGCCTTTCTTCCACAAGACGTACAGAAATGTAGTATGTTGACACATATTCCACTAAGTAAATTTGATTAAACTTGGCCAATGTTTCAAAAGTTTTTTGGGGAGCTAAGACAGGCAGTGCATGAATGCCTAAGTCTTGTTCCCTTAGATAAAAGAAAAATCAATTTATTGTTTTCACCAGTGGAACGGGTAGTCAAGGAAGTAGATCCACAGATACCACTTGAAGCTAGATGTGCTAGTTAATCTCAGCCAGGTGGGGTTAAATGTGGCTAGCAGCAATCCCTTTGAAATGTACCTGGAGCAGAACTGACTTGTAATCAGGTAATGTGTATGTTAAAACATGTCTAAAACATCAAGTATAAACATTCCACAAGAACAACAAAGAACTTAAAAGTACACGTGCAAGATGATGGTCCAGACAGGACCATTTGAAGGAGTAGAAGAGATTTTGGCAGAAGGCTCTAACTTGTCCATGAATAATACAGCAACAGTTGGCAGTGAAACTATAACAGTTTCTTCTCTGCTTTGTTTTCAACAAAGCAATGCCACAGTTTTGAGATGCAATCTGACAGGAGCCTTGCTTTGCAATTGTGCCATTACAGCCTCCTGGATAAAAACATTTGCATTGGTTTTGGCTCTTTTCAAAACACGGGGAAAAAAAATCAATGCTCATTTTAAATAGAAAAGGATTAAATCATTTAGCTTTTTCAAACCTTATGAGAAGTAATACAAAATATAAAATTAAAAACCTAAGTAGCTCTAGTAAAATTTTAACTTAATTTTTTGTAGCTAAATTTGTGACACATTTGGAAGTGTCATTCACAGGGTTTATTTGTTATCATCTGCATTCATCTGCATTCTGTGGTTATGTGTTTTGGGTTTTCTCCTATTATCAGCTACATGTGGGATTGAAATTTCTCAGCAGCATAAGTATGGCAAAAGATGTCTTATTGAATTCTACTGTGCAAGAGAACAAGCAGCTGCTTAATGGCTATGCAGTGAAACCCTACATCCCCCATGGGTGAGGAAGCTGGGTTCCATTACAGCTCTGTTTTGGGTACTGCAGAGGGAGCACAGAAGGCAGGTCAGATGAAGACGGGAAGTGAGGAAATGTGGACTATGGCCCAGTTCAGTTCTGATTACAGAGTTACAGTTATGAAAGCCCTGAGGTTGTTGGTGCTGATATACTGGCGTCACAGAGTAGGGGCTCTGGAGGACTACACAACTAAGTTTTGCTCTGTATCATGAAAATTTTTTCATAAAGCCTATGTTCTCACATTTTGTCCATATGGTTGAATTGCATAATGGTAATAGATTTGATCACTTAGTTTTGCTTGGCGTGACTGGAGGAGTTCAGGACTTTCCTGGAAGTATCAGAGGTTTCCAGAGGCTGTGGCACTTCTCAGTATTTAGTTTCCTTCCTGTAGAGGTGATTGTCTGGGATTCCAAACTGCACTGATTCAAAGGCCTGCATACATTACTGTTGTGTCAGCGGCATCACTAACACAAAATTATTCTCTTAGAATCTGTTGCACTGGGTGGATCTCAACTGTGCCCCTTAACTGTCACTAAGATACTGACACTGTCACATTTGCAGCGTAGGCAGAGACATAGATTTTATCTGTCAACTTAAACATGGAGCTGGAATTCTTCTCACTTGAATTTGTCCAAACTAAGGGATAGGGATAGGCTCACTCGTTAGAAGTGCCTGTCCTTGGGGGGATGAGTTACCATCTGGACATGCCTGTCTTTCTCTATTCACTACAGAAGGAGCTTAGATCGAGAGCTTGCACAAGCAGCCAAACTTTCAGGTGGCTGATGTAAGGTAAGATGAATCTAAGCTTGCAAAAATGACTGGTGGTATTTCAATGACGTTAATATTCTGAAAATGCAAGGACTGTGTCAGCTTTAGTAATGCTAATAGTGAGGTGATTTTGCATTCAGCCCCAAGAATTCTGTACTTTATAAGAAGGTGGCACTGTGGGCTCTTCATTTACTGAGACAGCCTTCCTCCTAGTTTATATATAGAAGGAATATATAGAAATCTCTGTAGAAACAGAAATTCCAATATTTTAATGATCACTCTTATAATAGCCACAGGGAGCTGGGAATCAATTATCTCAGAAACAACTGAGGGACTGGTCCCATTGACGTACCGTTTAGATTATCACAGCTCTGTTACAGCGTTCTTCAGCAGCAATCATGCACCAAATACGTTTGCTATAAAACACTGAGATTTCAAGACAGAGTAGAACACCTTACATTTAATCTTTATAAAGAACATTATCAGTTAATACCTTAATGTAATTACTATTTTTATTAGTCATTCAAGTATTTTGTAGATTTTTTACACATTAATTGAGTTTATCACAGTTGATCTCTTAATCCCAACACTGGTAGCTTATGCAGTCTATGCCTTCTGATAGTCCAATACTGAAAACAGGAGGCAATGTGTCAGATTGTCAAGACTTTCCTTTGTTCTACAGATATTTCTAATGAGACAATCTTTGCTGTCCTGGTTCTTAACACAGCAGTTCTGAAGATCTGCACTAAATTTTCACATAGATGGAACTAACAGACAAACCCAAAGCATGTTTAAATCAGTGCTTTGGAATCGGACTGAAATAGGCTTTCAGTCTCGCAGGGACTTCAGTATGCAGATGTATCTCTGACTCCAACAGGGGTTTAAGGTGATGTCTGTATCTATTTAAGGAGATATCACAGGATCCAGGGTGTCCTTCAACTTTATGATCCTGAAGACCGCTCTCCTAGGTGTGTCCTTGCTACTGGAAAAGGACAGCATGAAGATTATTTATGAGGACAGCAATAGAAATTGAAATGTCAAGCGTTTTCTAAACACAGAGGAAGATAAAGTCTCTCTCCCAAAGAGTCTAAACAGGGAGAGAAAGGAAAAGACTGACAAAAAAGTACGTAACATACAGACAAGGCGTCAGGAGATCACATCAGTAATAACTGGAATATTTTTCTTCCATCCTCTTCCTTCCACTTTGCATTCTTCTTGTCATCATATTCTGCTTACATTTCAGTGGTCCAACACTGGACCTCATGCATGTGTGCAGTTCAGTCACCTAAGAATAAATTATAAGATAAATTGATGTACTTGGCTTTTCGTAAGCCTCATAAAAAAGTGTAATTTCTAGGCAAAATTTAAATAAGAAGAGGGCAGATACTTTTGGGATCTGCCCAGAAAACAGATTTAACATGGGGAACACCGTAAGAGCAAAGAGAAGACCTCTATGGAGAAGCACACAAACAAGGTAAAGAAGTAGGTAAAACTGGAGAGAGGATGATGTGATCTGGCAAGATAATAAATCAGCCAAAAGGAAAGAGTTTTATAGGACCTTGGAGTTGATCACAACCTCTGATTCAGGAGACAGCATGAAGCTTGTGGAAAAACAGGAAAGGAGTTCTCTTTTAAGAGGCCAAGATGAGGAGTGGTCCAATTAAAATAAGAGTTAAGGAACATAAGTTCTCGGGCTGTACTTTGAGTGGCCTGAAGGCAGTGTTTGTGAGGAGTTATAATAACTAATGTAAGAGGTGATGTGGGCCAGTAAAACTGTAGGAAGAAGCAACAGATTTGGAGGGGTGGGGTAAAGAAGGTGGAAATGAATGCTAGTCTTTGGGTGCAGCATCCAGATTCTATTTTGCAGTGACAGACCCCTTGCTTACTTTGCTTACTTAAAACTTTTAAGTGATTTTGGATAATTTGGATTTTTGCATGAACTGGTTTTCAAACTTACAAAACATCTCAAATGTAGAACTTCCATTTTTGCCATTGTTTCAATGGATCTTCACCACAGCAACGTAAAGCCTTTTCTTAATGAAAGGAAATGTGATTAGAACATAATTGCAAAACAATAAGCAAAATGAAACATTATGAACGATTTCAAGGACAGTAACAGCACTCCAAGGTGTTTTTTTAAACTTGATTTTTCTCAAATTGACTGAATTGCCAGCTGGTAGTCCCCATTTAATGAAAATATTGAGATGGGGTTTGGTGGAATAGAGTTCCTTCCCTAAGCTTGTTCAGCAAATTATTTTAATAACTTTATTTCTGAAGCTGTAATAATCCCTGAATGCCCGTAACAATTATTATCCTCATTATCGTAATAATTTTTGCTATTACAGTCATCTATATTGAAGACATAATTGCTAAAATCTCAGTGATCATTTCCACAGAGAGTTCAGGGACTGTTTTCCACTTATAGTCTTAAGTTTGGTTGGGGGGGGGAGGGTGGTATTAGAAACTCCAGCTGACACCAGCGATACCACTGCAGAGTGGCAGAGTAATACAGCACCAGAGAGAGGAACTGCTGGCATCCTCTGTGCAAAAAAGCTGAGGACGGGGAGGCAATGCCTCTTAAACCTCAAGACTCAAAGTTATTATCCTCTTCTCTTTCTTCCCTTTCTCCTGGTCCTTCGCTGTCGCTCATTATTACTATTGTGGCAGAGTACTGAGAGCTGATGTGGTTGGGGTCCTGTACTAAAAGCGTTGGTAAGATAATCACAACTCTGAAGGGGTTATAGGATAAACAGACACGGCATTTACATTCTACACTGGGGACGCTTAGCGTGAGTGACTTAGGCGGGACCACAGAGCAGCCCGATGGTCGTGCTAGGATTGGACTAAGAGCTCCCGAGTCTTGCCGGCTGACTAAGACTAAGAGCTCCTACCTATAGCATGCATTTCGTTGCAGTGCTTTAGCGTTACAGCAGCCTTCAGGCTCGCTCAGCGTACAGCCCACTAGTCGATCTGTGCAACTGAAAAGAAGATCCGTCCACCAAAAACATTAACGGTTGGTTTAGCGTCTTTTTAAAACCTTTCAAACAAATGTCAGTATTTGCCCTAAGCGAGAATACTGATCAGATAAATTGCCATGTTTGGTATAACAAGTCACACGCTTCCACATTGAAGAGTGAAGAAAGCTCAAATTGGAGCCGACAACAACAGCAGACGTTTGTGTGTGGGTTTGTTAGTGGTTTGTAGGGTCACAGCTTTCATCTTACCCTGTCTGTCTTCTCGGTTTATGCCACAAATCCTTCTTGGCAGGCACTCCTCTTGCCACATATTCATGTGAAAGCCACCACAATGGGGCCGCGACCTGGGTAGCGCTGTGAGATGGTGATGACAAGGAATGTCCAGAGCCCAGAAGGGAGCAGTGTGATAAGCCCCATCAGACTTTCTGCCTCACGCAGTTAACCTTTCCGTTAGAGCGTCTTCTTTATATAGAGAGATTTCTTAGAATGAACCATTAATTGTGAGGAAAAGTATTTCTAAAACACCTCCTGAATGCTTTTCTAACGCCAGCATCCCTTAGATCGCAGCAGGCGGGTCCGCTCGGCCGTGGGAGCCGGTTCCCCCGGCCGTCCTGCGGCTCGACCGGGAGGGTCAGCCCCTCGCCCCATCCCCGCTGCAGAAAGCGCTGCCTTCAGGCAGCGTTCAGTGCTGGCAGCCTCCCGCCGGAGCGCCCCGGCCGGAGCTTGCCCGGCACGGCCCCCTTGGCTGCCCGCCTCACGGAAGAAGTAAAACCGACGGCAGAACTGGAGGGCGAAGCTGCCCCGCTCCCCACCTGCGGTTCCGGCTCGGCACCGCCTCGGGCCGCCCGGCCTGGCGCCAGCGGCCGCCCCCGGCGCCCCGCTCCCCGCCAAAGCCCGCCCGGCCTCGGGAGCCGCCAGGGGTCGCGCCAGCGCCGGGGCTGGGCTTGCGCCCGCGCCTGTCGCCGTCGCGACGGAGCCGGGCTGGGGCCGCGAGGGCTGCGCGGGGGCGGGGCAGGGAAGGGGCGGGCGCGGCCGCCAGGGGGCGCCGCCGGGGAGGGGGTGGCTGCGCGTCCGCGGTGCTGCGCGCCGAGCCGCGCCATGGGGAGCGCGCTGCGGAAGAGCAAGGCGGTGCGGCAGGCGCCCGGCGGCGGCCCGGAGCGGCAGCGCCCAGCAGGTAGGCAGCAGACGGCTGCCGGCGGGCAGGCACCTGCCTGGCAGCGCTTCCCAGCGGGGCGGTGGGCTCGGAGTGCGGCGGTGCGGGAGGGCGGTGGAAGAAAATCACTTTGGTTTCCTGGTGCAACACCCGGGAGGTCGGAGCGGGGCGCAGCCGGGCCGGGCCGGGCACACCCGCCTTGCTGCCGGCCGGGCGCCTTCAGGCGCGTCTTCTGGGTACGGGACTACCGGCACTGCAAAAGAACTTTAATGTGCCTTCGGCTGGTGGGACCGTAGATGCGACGGCGCGTGTTCCTTACACGTTCCCAAACATAACCTCTGATGCTTGATTCTTCTCCTGACTTACTTTATTTGAGGCCAGCGCAGGTGGCTGTGGGGTTGCGCAGGGCTTTACGCATCATCTCGCGTACAGGAGCGAGGGGAGGCGCTGCGCGGCGTGAGCCCGGCCGTGGGACCCTGGCCCTGAGGATGTGCGGGCAGCAGCGCTGGCAGTGGGCTTCCCAGGGCTGAGGGTCCTTCTCACAGCTGCTGCCCGAAGGGAGCCCGCGGCTTGCCTGAGCGTGCGCTGCGGAGGGAAAGAGGTTTGGAGTTCGGTGGGAGCTGAACAGCCCTCTGGTCCGTGGAGGTAATTTCTGTCTGCCAGGATTGAGGCATGTGGCCGCAACAGCACTGGGGAAATTTGTGGTTCGGCTGTCTGCTTTGTATCTCTTTGGAGTCAGAACTTCAGTCGCCGATGCTCTTTGGATTGAGCATTAACCGTGCTCTCACTGGCTCTATAAAACCCGATGAAAAAAGAAATAATGAGCCTGAAGTAACGAATGCCTGAAAATTAACCTATGCTTACATCTGGCGCTGTACAGCAGTTCTGCATAAATGAAAAAGCACTCTTAGGATGTAGTATTTCATTGAACATTTACTACTGGAGGAGTGTTTTCAGCTCTACGAAATCCTAGGGAAAGGGGTTCATTTTCAAAGGTATTTTTAAATATGCAATAATTGGAGAACATCGAAGCTAAAACACCTTGGTAGCTTTAAGATAATATATAGTATTATAATATATATTGGCAAACAGAGAATAAAGATGTCTGTGCAGTAAGAATTTGCGTAAGGCGGGAGCACAGCAGGAGCTGGCACATATAAAGGTGAGGTTTGTAACAGTTAAAACTCATTAAATAGCTTATCGGTACGGCTCCATGTTGCTTCATATTTTTGAATTATACCGATGTAAAATCCTCTGATCTGAGTTAAAGGCCTGGTGTTGGAAGCCCTGGATGTTCCTTGACCCTAACAGGAAGGACTGGAAAAAAAGAAATCTCTCAAACCCCTGTCAAGAGAGTCCAGTTGTCCCTGTACTTTCAGGGCAGTGCAGTGCCCTGAGACCAGTTAGGGTTAACCAACAACAGTTCCCTTACCTAATGCTGGCACTACCACGTCATAATTTAGAAATACCTGATTTAGCTTTAAATTGGATATTGAAAGCTAAGCAGGTGTGATAGCACAGAGTTTGGGGCAGAGTAAACTGCCATGGAGTTACACTCAAACCTAGTTCCTCTGGACAATGATGTATCTGCTGACACAAACTCAGAAATGAAGCCTGCATCTTAACAAGCTTTTTCAGCCTTGTGAAGCTGACTCATTTAGGCTAAATGACTTAAAAGAACATACTGTTTGGGCTTCGGTTTATATGCTCTGGTGTATCTTTGGTTTTTCAGTTTAAGACATTGCTACTACCTGCTGTCTGTTCTGCAGCGCTGGCAACATCTTAAACCAACTTTCCTGGAGAATTACTTTAAACTGTGATGTCAGTGTTTGTATTGCAGCATTTAGGTGGCTTTGCTTTTGGGATGGTCATGTACCAGTGGATTATTATCTCAAACCCCACGTCCATTTCCTGAAGGAACATGTCAAATTTTTTAATATCCATCAAGGACAAGAGATGAGGAGAGTTGTGGGTGCTGTTGAAGAGATTAAATAGAAGCTTAACACCAAATAATTACAGAAATACGAATAGATAAATGTAATTTACTTAAAAACTTAAACATAGTTCAAATAAGGTAATTACTCATTGTTTAACTGACTCTAAAACATGAACAATTTTAAATTAACCCCTTTCTATAGTCAGTCATGCCAGGCAGTAGGGTTTTTTTTTTTAATATCTACATACATCTCTTGGACAAGGCGTATTTAAACTTCTGTGTGTAGTAGGAGGAAGAAATTGGGCCATTCCTAGCTGTAAGAATTTCTTAATTACTCTCTGGATCTATTCCTACCCTTCCATCATTTTGTCAATGGGAGTAATAAATTCAGAGTTATTAATTCACTGTAATATCTAAAAGGATGTTTAAAAAAGCAAAGAGTAGCAAGCTGGTAATGAGCAAAACTGTCAAGGAAAATGATGACTATCACAGGAAAAAGTAAAAAAGTTAAGATATAGTGCTTATATATATTTTGCATAACATAGCTATTAAAGACATTCTTTTGTCCTTAGCTTGTGCTTTCAAAAAGATTATCCTACAATCTTCAAATAGCATTCTGTTTACTTCACCAATTGCATTTTGCATATGCAGTATTTATGACATTTGGTAGGTGTAAAGGTGTGAAAATTGGAAATAACTCAGAATATAATGCCTTTCCTGACTTTGTTAATTTATCTCTGCACTACTTTAGTTTTCTGTATTATAAACATGCGTTTTACTGCAAAATAGATTAATGAGAAAAATCAAAGCTATACAATAAGGTACTGAATTTACACATCTCAGAATTACGATAGCCTGGCTTGCAGCTTTTGCTTTATAAAACATATTGTTTGTTTCTGTGGGACCCTACCTTGGTATCACCTCAAGTGCTGCTTTTTTCCCCCCCAGATCCTCATGCTAGATGAATTTTATGAGCAGCTGCGTTTTCAGTTCAGTTTGACTTTCATGTAAGTTGAAGTTGCTCAGCTCCTTTGAGGACTGGGCACTCAGGGCAAGGCACACGCTCACTGGTGGGCCTGGAAAGTTATAATAGTCTTGGAATGAAATTTGAGTTGGATTCAACAAAGTGAATTAACAAACTATTGTTAAAATCATTGCTCTGCATTTTTAGTGCTGATATGAGAGCCTCTGAATACACCGTAACTGTGAGATAGAATAACAAGGGATCCACTTTGGTCGTCGTGGTTCTGTGCTGGAATACAAACAGTGATGGTGATTAAGTTGCCTTGACATTTAGGTGTGCTGAGTGTGTGAGTAATGAGGCCCCAAATATTTTTATTTTTCCAGTATTTCCTGCAAATGTTTTGACTATGTAATTTACACGTGAACTACTCAGGTGTAACAATAACAGATGTGTCATAGCACTCTTTGTGGAGAAGAGTAGAGTGGACTTGACTCCTGGAGGTGGCGTCATGGTTGCCCATGTTCTTCCTCTACCCTTGTTTACAGTTATGCCATCCCCTTGATTTCTGCTGTGAATGGGAACAGTGCTTCGCCCTCACAAGGCTTGGTACTAGGTCCCCTTTTTTCCAGTCCACTTTTATGGTTTCTTTATTTTCAAGACTTCCTTGGAGATAAAACTTCACCGCTTGTTCCTGTCTGAAGGTTGTTCCTCCATTAAGCCCGTCTTGGACATCCTTTGGAAGGGTGTCTTGCTATCTTTTTGGTTGTGCTTGCAGAAAACAAAACAAATACCGGATAACATCGTGCACTTTGGCTTATTCAGCACACTGAATTGGTAACTTACTATCCTTTTTCTGCTGGTTTAAAGTGAGTGCACTTCACCAGTGCTATCTCCTGAGAAAGTTTTATCTTTGTTGCCTCATCGGTTTTTGATATCTGGGGTTTTATATCTGCCTGTTGTAATGCAGCTGCCTTCCAGTCTGTAGCATCTTGACTCGTGTATTTCCTGTGAAATTCAGTGCTTGTTCAGGTTTTTCCTCGTTCATACTTTTCAGTATCTTCCTTTTTTGAATGCAATATCACATTGTAGGTCTTCCTCACAGAGCCATCCTCTAACTTGTCAAGCTAGGTCTGATACCATCTCTTTTTCCTCCTCTTCAACTTGGTTTTACCTTCTATTTTTCTTCCAGAAAGGTCACAGCTGTTGCTTTCCTTAGCATATTGCCTTTCCTATATGCACTGTCTGTGCCTTGCACTGTTGACTATGTAGTTGGACTCATCTATGGCAAACCGTGTGTAACTGTGTGACCCCCCCCCCCCTTAATTTTTGGCTGTTACAACGCTATCTGACCCAGCACTTTTATTTGCATAAAAGAGATACAAATGCAAAGGGAGGAAGTAAGTAAAGTATGCAAATACTTCTGATTCCACAGAAAATAATAGTATCTTAGTCTAGTCTAGTCCTAAGCTTTTCTTAAGAATCTGCTAATAAACTGGTTTTATGTAGTGAACTGAGATATCACCTCATTTCATCTTCTATTCTAGCAAACTTGCCTGTTTTACTTGTTGGGTCAGCTGCTTGGAGAAGAAAGTGTTGTTTGGCACGGCCACCTCGCCTGTGTCTTGGCGTTGCATACCCAGTGTGGTGGGAAGGAAGCTCTTAACTTCCTTAACTCCTCCACTGTTTGCACAGCCTGACACAAAGCAAGCATGTCTCTGTAATTCTAGCTCACAAAAGTGTACCGTATTTACTGTTTTCCAACCATCTTTCACAACCGTTGCTAGCTAGATTGTTGTCAGAACCTGTATGCATCAGATGGGTTTGTTGTATCACTTAGGTGGCAAGGTGGTTTGGAGGGCAATGACCTGTTGGGTTATCCTGCTTCACTCACCTTGTAGAAGTGCTATGTCATGGTTTGCAGGGCTCCTACAAGCAGGATTAAATTGTTCCACCCAAGTCCTTTTGTTTCTCAAAGATAAGAAACTTTGATTACTCTGGACTAAAATAAATGCCCCCCCGCCAGCCCTGCTTGAGGTGTGTGTGGGGGGGAATCACAGGCTTCTGAGCCAAGTACCCAAGTACTTTCCACAGCACAGTACCTGCCTTAAACTTCATGCCTATTCTGGGAGATCACCTGCAAAAAGCTTGTTTTCCTTTAACCATGTTCACTTTTAATACTGGCTTGTTTGACAAAAAAACTGATGGCGTGTGAGCTATTTTCCACCGTTTTTTTTATGTTCTCTGTGACTCAAATGCAACCCTGATTACAGAGAGAGGTGTGGGAATGAATAAATGGCTTTAGTTGTGGTAGAGACAATAAAGGCATGGCCGATGGCAGTAGGGACTAATGAATGGAACCAGCACCAGGAGATCCTGTTCTAGCCCTGCTGAGTACTGTTTCACCTCTCTGTGCCTCAGGTACCAGACTTGTTCAACTGTGGCTGGTGATGCTTCCTCCTCTTGTCAGAGAGTTGTTTACTTACTGACCAGAAAAAAAAAAAAAGTAGCATGAGAGTATTAATCACAGTTTGTGGGAGCCACAGGTTTGTGTTGGCCGCAGGAATTTCAAGAAAAAAATCAGGAAGCTCAGCTTTTTCAGGTCATTCCCAAATGAAGGGTGAGCCAGTACGGATGGCACTGTGAGCATGATACACCTACAGGTAGTCATATCAGAAATCAGCGTCCTTTTTTTCCATTTGGATTAGACAAAGTGTTATACTAATATGGGTAAATCCAAAAGCAACAGTGACTTTTGAATAGACAAAAATCCATGTTAAAATTACCATGTAAGGTGATGTTTTCCATAAAGATTGCATATAAATCTTTATATGAGATGTTAGAGCTTTTACTACAGTTCCAGAGGCAGGGAAGCTTTATATTAAGTTGTTCATAACCTAGTTAATTTAGTTCAATGAAATAAAATGGAAGGTGGAAGTGGTCAAAGATACCTAATTAATTTAGCATTACCTGCCTTTTTACTGAGGAAGAGATAATCTGAAGTTTACCTTTGTTTAATTTATACACCTTGTTCTGTTTAAGCCAATAAAGTTTGTATTGTAGATGTTCTAGAAATAGTTGAGGCCAGCATGTGATGTTACGCTCACAGAAAACATCCCTATTAGCGCTAATTAGAGCAACCTGGCTAATTCCTATATGGTTTACTGTAAACAATTACATAAGAGTAAAGGCTGAAGACTTTCTAGGGCAAGTACCAATTGTCTGATGCTGCTAAGGACTTTGGTGGTGAGAGCACTGCTAGGAAAGTCTGTGAGAAAGCCCAGGTCTTGTTGGAGTGCGGTTTCAAGTTCCATCATTATTATAATAGAAACATGTCTTGTAGGACTTTTCATAACAAGCCAAGGAGTACAGTGATGTCCCTGTTGAAACCAGTAAAGTAAAATAATTTTTCATATTACGGTTGGACTTTCATGGTAGCTGCATGGATATTCAGAAAAGCAAAAGGAAAAGAAATGCCTGGAAGTAGGAATTACTTCTTTCTGTAGGAACTGGAAACAGGCCAATTTCAGAACCCCTTTTGCAGACTGTCAGAATGTGACAGGTTATGAGCTTGAGTGCCTCGTTGTGTAGAGGCTGAGAAGGAGGTACTTTAGTGTTGAGCTTCTTGCCCCATGTTAGCAACTCTTCTCATTCTTCTTGGATGCAAAGGTGGTGGATTGCAGCCCTCAAAACACAGTGCTGACACATCTTGAGTGAAAAGCAGATTGGAGGATGTTGCTCAGTCAGTCTTCAGATGTTCGTTAGAAAATTGAGCTCAAAGGGGTGAATTTTGTCACTTAAGGCCTTCGTTTGGGTAGTACCTTTTCCATTGGGTATAGAGAGCTTTGAATCAGGCCCTCAGGTAGATGTCACTTGAAAGTTTGTCTTTTCGTTTGATCTGGCGTTCGTCATTCCTCCGTCAGTATTTCTTCTTTGGCTTGTCTTCGTTTTGTAATTCCTGCCCTGCTTTGTAGAGGCTAGATTAAAAGTTCTCAGTAGATTTTTATTGTCCTTTGGGAAAACAGTGCTGTGAAGCTTTCTGTCATTTTCTGCCTTTTTCATACGTTAATTGCATTTGATTTTCTGAGAATGATGAGGTTTTTTTCTCCTCCGGCTTAGAGAACTTAACACTTAGGTTGAAAAGTTCCTGGAAGAAAATTTGTATCTACATGTTTTGCCACTTATGAAAATGCTTTTAAATGCCTTTTATACTCAAATAGTTGTGGTAAAAAAGAATTTGTTTTCATGAAGGAGATAGGTGTTTTGGAGTAACACTGTGGACTACAGTCCAGGACTCTGTTAACAGAAATCTGTGCCAAAGTAGAGCCCCCCAGTTTCTGTTCGCATACCCTGTTTCAACTAAGTGTAAAGTTACGTTATTCCACATTATGTCTTGATGTTGATCCCATTCAAGCTATGCTTTATTTAAATGGAAGAAGTCTTAAGCTCTTAGATATGAAAAGCGGATTAACAATGAAATACTATGAAATACAATGAAATACAATGAAAACTAAAGCACTTTGCAGCAACACACTGAATAAATATAAGCAATAGCATAGTTCAGAAAACTTCCTATTTCTTGAGAAAATGCACTTCACTCTTTTACTTGTCAGTCTTGAAGCTTGGTGGGTTTTGAATTTGAGAGCGAGTCAGAATCAAACTTTGTATGAAACACCCTGTTGACATTTGTTCACAAATTCAGTAGCTTAGGGAAATTAATGTGGAAAAGGACATCAGTGAGCCAGATTGCACAACCAGTCTCTTAGTGTAGTTAGGGCTGGTTTGGATCAACTCTCGTTTATATCAGTAGTCAGGGATTGCTAAGAAAAATGCAATAACTTAATGAAGTAACTCTCACCAATGGTTTTAAGGGCTTCTTGGTGAGACATGGAGAGAACATAAAGCCAAGAAAACCTGTGCGTCTGCTTTCTGATGGGGTGCTTCCTATCACAATAATTTCAAACACTCAAACACCCTTTGGACATTTCAGCAATATGTCAAGCAAGTCACTGGCAGAACCAGAGGATCATCACCAGCAGAACCAGAGAATAATCAAGTTTATTTTCTGGGCTTATGCATATGGTGCTTTCTTTGGGCTACATGAAGACTGCATGTGTGGGAAGCCAGCAGATAAGAAAACAGACCTGTGATCCAGGGAGAAAAGGTTGAGAGTGATTTCACTGTACAGTCTCATCTGTTAATGTTTGTGCACTCTGCAGGTGAAGGAGCTATCCAAATGCCCAGAAGTTCTTTGGTTTTCACTTGAAGTGCACCAAACAGATAAGCGAGCAAACAGTTTTAAGGACTGAGTGCATAGCATAGCTCAGTCTTTCTTAACTTGTCCTTCCTCAGTGCTTGCATATGCAGGCAGTGAGATTCTTTGAGAAAAAACAGCCTTTAGCCCTGGGAAAGGTGCATGTTTTTGTGGTATTGATGAAGTGTTTTTGTTTGCTCCACTCACCATGGAACTTTTTCCTTGCAGGCTGAAATTACAAACCATAAGGAGTATATGCAACTGTTGCAAGCTTCTGCTTATATAAGTAGGTGCAAAAGATGCTCTGAGATAGGGTTTTTTCACCTTCTGGGTTTTGTTTTCTTAATATTTGACACGTAGGATGGAAAGTAAAGATTTTACTCTAGCCATATAATTTCTGTGCAGTGATCGCACATGGTGCTTTACACACACTTAAGGACAAGTAGCTAACTTCAGAGGGAAGGCTAGAGGTACTTGTAATTGGGTGTAACATATATCTTGGTCCTGTGTGTAGACAGCAGGATTCAAGGCTCGCATATACCAGCCTTCAGAAGTAGCATTCTTGGGACATCAGTGGTTCACTCTTGATTAACAGTACTTGTCAGTGAGCATTGTATTCTGTGTGTGTAAATAATGTCGGGTCCGCCTGTCTTAACATTACTGACTTGTTATGGGCTCAGACTTTGGTAGAGTTCAAGTGGGGAGGCAAAATGTACCTCTACGCTATGTTTATAATTCCTCTGACAGGGCAGCCACGTGCTGAATCGGCACTTGGAAAGAAAGAGAGTAGCCACAGGGCTGTGCTAGTTTATCCTGTCAAAGGTACCAGTGGTTCTTGGCCAGGATCACTAGAGCACAGCTCATGCAGCCCTTATCTAAGCAAGCCCTGACACATCGACAATAGCCAGCTCCTTTGCTTCTCTTGTTTAACCATAAGGCTGCACAGTATCTCTGTCACCGTAAAAAATAAAGTGTGTGAGGTAGGTCTGACTTATATCTGCTCATCAAAGTACAGTTTCTAATTACTTTTTTTTTAATTTTCCACCCACTGATCCTGGCTCTCTGGGAAGTGCGGGTGCGTTGTGATTCCTCTAGGGGCAAAGGCAGTTTAAGAGGTTCTCCTTCTCTGTGTCCTGCCCCAGGTTTCCATTCCTTCGAAGTTTTGTCAGTTCAGCTGATAGCAAGGCAGCCTCTCAGCGTGGATCTATGATATGATCTAAGCTGGAGGCGTGTATTTTAAAGACTTGGGTTTTTTCTCTTGTCGTCATCTGAATGATATAATGGCTCTCTTACCATCATTTCCAAATGTTTGAGTTTACACAATGGAGGAGGTAGTGACCTGTGTTGAAAGGGCAGAAATGAGCAAAAGGGGGAGGAGGAAGAGCTGAAACTTTCTCCACCTAGAAGGCTAACTTAAGTGTAAGGTAAACATTTATCATCATATGAAATAGCCTTTACTTCTCAGATGCCTGAAGATAAGGCTGTAAAGCAAGTCACATGATTGTTCATAAGCATTACAAAATTAGAGGCATCCTCTGAACTACTGGAGTAGAGACAGCTATTTTTTAATTACATTGTCAAAAATGTGAAGTTTGTTCTTGTTGATAATGTGCTGCAGTGTGATACAGAAAATCTAGGTAAATCAGCAAAGACATTTGCCTTGAAGTGCCACTTACAGACCTTCATGGCGAGTAGTTGAAGGGCAGGTGCTTTCCACGGGTCCCCACGTCCTGCCTGGGCAGCCCACTGGATTCCTGGTGGACACTTTTGCAGAGTAAGGCTATTCTTATCCTGGAGCAGTTCTGCTCACGAAGCTGGTCTGGGCTGTTGTGTTGGGCTGGTCATGTTCCTGCCTGGTCAAGGCCTTCTGAAACCAATCATGCCTTTTTCCACACCTGCCAGAAGTTACACAACCGACAGTCGAAAGTTCAGAGGCCTCGGTACCAGGGAGGACTTTGGTTCGTGGGGAAGCTCACTCCCAATAAAGAAGGATATGGATTTAAAACACCATAGTTGTTTCCCTGTTTGTTTTTTGGCTTTTTTTCGCTCTGCTCAAGAAATGGCAGCAAGGCTTAGTGTAGTCTGCTTCAGAAATGGATTTAGGTAAATGCTAAAAAGGTGGGGTTTTGGCTGGTTTGACAAGCTGCTGAGCAAATCTGGCAGTTTTGCTGCCACCAGAGAGAGAGATGTTGCTACCTCCTCTTCCTTCACCCTGGTCTGCGTGGATATGCCTTCTGCCTGGCACCGGCTGCGGCGCTCATGGGATCCTTCCCTGAGCTGGCTGAACTTGACAGGCTGGTGGGAAACTGTCCATGTCTTTTCTTCTCCTGTGCTAATTTTCATCTAGGTTAGTGAGTTGATTTAGCTCATGTAAGGGTCCGTTGGCTGCCAGAGCTGGTGCCAAGTATGCTGACAGGGTATTTTGTCAGCGAGAAGAAGAAAAAAACAGTGCGGTGGAAGACAGTAGGCTTGTCCCCTTCATCCCCTGTGAAGGAGCACTTGGCAGGTCGTAGGGGAGGTAGCACTCAAGAGCCACCATCTTCTAGATTGGGACTATGTCTTGGTTTTGGCTGGGATAGAGTTAATTTTTTTCTTAGCTGGTATAGTGCTGTGTTTTGGATTTTGGATGAGAATAATGTTGATAACACACTGGTGTTTTAGTTCTTGCTAAGCAGTGCTTACACTAAGTCAAGGACTTTTCAGCTTCCCATGCTCTGCCAGGTGCACAAGAAGCTGGGAGGGGACACAGCCAGGACAGCTGACCCAAACTGGCCAAAGGGCTATTCCATACCATATGATAGATTTTTAGTACTCCCCAGCTCAGTATAAACTGGGGGGAGTTGGCCGGGGGGAAGCGATCGCTGCTCGGGGACCGACTGGGCATCAGTCAGCAGGTGATGAGCAACTGCATTGTGCATCACTTATTTTGTATATTCTTTTATCATTATTATTATTGTTTTCTCTTCCTTTGCTGTCCTGTTCAACTGTCTTTATCTCGACCCATGGGTTTTACTTTTTTTTCCGAATTCTCTCCCCCCTCCCACTGGGGGAGGGGCGAGGCTGGGCGAGCGGCTGTGTGGTACTTAGTTGCCGACTGGGGTTAAACCACGACAGACAAACAAAAACCAAAGACAGTGGTAGTGCAGGGTAAGAGCCTCACTGGATCTTCCTGCAGTGGCTGTGAGTTGCTACGGGCTTGCTGAAGTAATGCGGACGCTTACGGACAAAGAGTCGTCCTCACCTCAGAGCTATGTCTCCGAGCATTATCCAGAGCAGCTCCATGGCCCAGGTTCTCCTCAGCAGTCTCGCTCTGCAAAAAGGTATCTGCTGATTGATTTCTGGAAATTATTGATTCATCAGGACTGTGGGTTATTTGTAATTGCCGTTAATGGACGGAGTTTTATGGAGAGCAGGCACGTGACGCACAGAGCAGTTTTTGCTTTGTCATCCTGCCTGTGGCAGGTTGCCCGAACCAACAAGAGAGAGGCCCTAGCAGCAGCAGCCTGCGTACAAACTCTTTCAAGTCTCTGCCAGAGGTTATGGTTGCCTTTGGGGTTTGGGGCTATTGCTAAAGCTAGGCACCTCTAGCACAGATCTACCTGAAAATAATTAGAGATGTTTATATAAATGCCTGTGTTGTCTAATGACTAGATTTTTATCTCGTTGAAGATACAGTTTTACATGAACATTCCTGAGGTTGTCCAAACTTGTTGTAGGAATAAAATATAAGGCTTTAGTTGCCTCAGGTACCCACAGGACTGTAGCTTTGATAATATATTGAAGAAAAAATGTCTCCTTTGTGCAGATTGTGACCACTGTTCAAAACCTTTGTTCTTGCTTTTCCCAGGTGCGTGTGTATACGCACAGATGAATTCCTCTGTTCCTTCCCCAAACGAGAATAGGCCAAGTGTTATCCATCACTAATATTGCTATTAATTTTACATAACGATTCTGATCTTTAAACCCCTTTACCAACATCAGCAAAGTACTCTTCCCAATACCTTTGTGAGATAAAGGAATTTTATCACCAAGTTTCGGAGAAGAAAACCAAGACGACAAGATTACAGACCAATTTTCAATGACTGCCTCTTTGCATTTGTGTGCATATGTGTGTGAATGCTCTACAGGTTTGTGGGCTCGGTGCCCAAGGAATGTAAATGTATTCAGTATGGCTGTTTGTCTAAGTACGTGCACGTCAAAATTTGCTAATTAATGCTGTTTGTGCAGTGCAAAGTATGTATGTGATTAAGTACAAACAAGTGTGTACCGACCCATTTATTGGAAATTAAGCTTAACGTAAGTCAGAGTTATGTGGAGGAAGGCCAAGCTGATAATGGATTCCAGTGAAGTATTAGATTTTCTTCTTTTTTCTCGTTCCATGCCATATCAAATAAAGTATCACCATGTGTAAAGATGTTAACTTTTTCCTTTCCACTAATATGCTTAACCTTTTCTATTGGAGAGATATATATATCTCCAGTATATATATAAAATCAGTTATGACCAGTGGGCAAACAGATCTTTTCCAGACTTTCAAATACATTTATTTAGAGGATTTCACAGTACGAGCAATACCATATGGCAGAAATTACTTGGGGGGGGAGAGTTGCATGGAAAAAACAATTATATCAATAAATTGAACTGAAAGAAGTTTCCAGGGATCTAATTGCAGGAGAAAAATAAAAACTTTTAATTCCATTTAAAAAGTATGAGACTGAAAAAGATGACATCACATCAGCATAAGAAAATCACTTTCTGGGCAAGAAAGGTAAAAATCATCCTTTTCTTTTAAGACTGAAGTTTCAGGCTTGTCCACAGCAAATCTTACTACTTTGCTTTGTTCCAAGCATATTGTTAGATTGGCAAAAAGTACTGAGATCCCAGCCAACTCTCATATGGGATTTTATGAAAGAGAAAAATATAGCAAGTCATCCTAACGTTGCAAATGACTCATCGGTCGCCTTAGGAAATGCTCCCCTGAGACAGGCATGCCGCTGATGAGGAAGCGATGAAGCTGCCAGGCCACTCCCCCAGACAATTTCTCTTGAGGAGCACAGCCTTCATAAAGGAGGTCTCTCCAGACACTACGTTATTTTATCCTTTCTTTCACAGAGGGAGCACAGAAGCTGCAAGAAGGGCTGTGCGAAGTAACGGCAGAAACTTCACAGCCAGTTGGTTTTGTACAGGAGAAGCAAATAGCAGATCATGAGAAAACTTTAAAGGTAGGGGGATTTACATTTTAAACTGTGTAATTTAGTTTTGACATTGAAAAATGCTAAGAATGTAGGCTTTCTTTTAAAAATTGTAGTTCTTGAGGGAAGAACGGAGGAGATCTGTTCCCTGGATGGGATCACAGTCCTGATTCACGGTCATGAAGAGGTTCCCTTGGTAAACGGGAAGCAGAGCTTGACAAGATCCTGGCTGCTTTGGAGCAGAGATGGTTTCAGAGGCAAAGGTTATAATCTACTTTGTCTGATCTAAACTTTTAATATGTTTTCATGAAGAATGATTGTGAAGAAATGATGAAAAATGAACCAAACAGTAGGGAACCATTGATGGAATAAAAGCTGAAGTTTCTTAATCCGCGTGTGAAAATATAAATAATTTTTCTTAAAAGAAAAAACAACGTAGCATGATACAAGTAGTGATCTAAACAAACTTCATGAGTAGGTATTGTGCTTTCTTTATACGCATCAAAGAGATACCGTTCTTGGTAGTTGGGTCTGGTGACTGTGTGGGAGTTAGTCTGAGCCTGCCCTTAAGCTTCGCACCATCCTGTCGCCACTGAGCAAACAAGAAGGTGTGCTTTGGAAACAAATGGTGCACTTCCTCTGTTTTATGTCCCTAAATACGAATGAAGTGAAACTGCGTACTATAATACAATATATGCTCCTTTTTCACGCTTACTGTCATTGCAGTAGGAAGTTTGAGCCTGGCCAATGACCGTGTTAGAAAAATGGAAGAAAGGGGTACTAAGTGCAAACTAGATTTAGTGACAGGGTTATAAATTGGGGTGGCAGAGTGGGAAGAGAAGAGGAAGGAAGACGAGGTATTTTTGGATGTCTTCACAACAACCACAGGTGTTTTCTAGGTTTTGTTTCTACTGTTAACATGCTACCCAGGGTTACGAAGGACTACTGAAATGTAACTTTCTGCAGGCAGATGCACAGTCTGAATTTCTGCTGCCATTGCTGTGTAATTTGCTGGAGGGATAGGGATTTTTGTCAGTGATATGGCTGCACTGGCAGCAGTTGCTAGGGTAGACACAGTTATGCTTACGGAGAGGGAATAATCTAACCCCAGAGGAAGGCGACAGTAGAATGGTTTGAGCACAAAGAGCTGCTTAATGCAAAACAAAATTAAGGTGAAAAGAGAGAGGCTTTTTTTTTTTGGCTTTTTTTCTTTCCTTTTATTTACCATGACTATTCCAGTAGTACTGAATCAACTGCCTAGTTAGGCAGGTAGAAGCACTTGAATAAAAGCAAGCAGATTTGTAAAGTGACTGAGTGTGGGTTTCTTTATTTATGTTTTTAGTCTTAAAAGTTTTATCATGACTTTAGTTGATACACACTGATTTTACATCAGCTGAGGAGTCTGATGTTTACTGACTCCAGATCTTGTTGCTAGCAACTCCAAAGGCTTGAAGGTCTGAAGCCCCGATAAATTGGAACTTTGTAAATTAAGTACAAAGGCTGATGTTAGAAAGATTGTGTGAAGACAATGCAATGTTTTTTGTGACATACAGCTGTCAAAATGCATTTTAGGACTTAAGGATTGTTTTTGTGTGGTAGTAGTTGTCTCATCAAAAAACCCTGAATCTCTCGTGAAACTGTAGTGATCACATTTGATCCATTTGACTCCAAAGTTAGTTACAATGCTAAACCAAACCAAAAATAAACACAGGCATGTTACAAAAATGCAGTTTTCAGAAATTGCTTTCTTCATTCAGTTCTGTTTGTTCAGTTGGTAAGGCTGGTAATTGCAGATTATTACAATGTTGTATATGGTTGTTGCATTTTCCTACCATATATGCAGGAGGAGGGGAAAAACGTTAATTAGGAAAGTCCAGGGCAGATGAAAAGAATAAAAGAAATTAATGGAATGCCTGTGTCAGCAGGTATGTATCTCATCCTGGAGTACACAGTATGAGGAGGCCCTGGAGTGCTGTTGATGTGGAAAACTAAGCTCTGCAAGGAAACCCAGGGCTCCAACGAACAAGAAAATTCATAGTTCAGTATCTAATAGGTACTGAGCTATTCAAGGATAGATTAAGAAGATGAACTTTTAAAAAACTAATTAAAAGCAGAGGTCAGAAAATCCAGATGCACTTACGTTCCCTTATCACAATATTTGCTGCTGAAAATACTAATTTTTGAGCACTATGGGTAATGTTTCAATGTTCTCTAACCTTTTTGTTTTCTCTGTTCAGGTACATAAGGAAGGCGAGCCTCAGAAACTGCCGGAAATGAATGGGCATACACCAGTGCCGCATTCCTATGACTATGATCTCATTGTCATTGGTGGGGGCTCAGGTGGTCTGGCAGCTGCCAAGGTATGAGAGAGAAAATACAGATTTATACTTCCCTTGTAAGTAGGTGGGTGACATCCTCAACGTCTTGGATTTGGGATCTTTAACACTGTAGGGGCATAACATTTCTACCTGATCAGTGGGATTTATTTTGAGGTTAGCCCCAGTTATACAATATTCTTTTCCTTATGTTCTGAAGAAGAAAAACATAAAAATGTCATGATATACTTCTCACTAGAATGAAACTTCATTCCTCTGTGTCCCCACTAATGGGAGATGATGCTGTTGGAAAACAGCAGGTAGATATCTCACCAGTGTTTATTAGCAGTTGAATTAAAATTCAACTCATAATTGAAAAAGTTTTTAAAACTATTCAAAATTAACATCAGGAGGTTTCTAGTTTTATCTGAAAGTACTGTCTCTTCAGAAATAGTTGTGTATATGGTTTCAATTTTTGACAACGGGGGAGATGTAGTGATTTGTGAGCTTATGTAGTTGCAGTAATGGAGATTTTGCCTATACTTAAGCAGAGTTAGGATCTCACCCTTCATTTCTAGGCTCTGGCACTTCCTGCCTGTAGCAAAATAAATCATGATTTTTGCTTAGGATATTGCTTTTAGAAGCGTATCTAGAATTAATTAAAAGAATCCGCGGTGGTGCAGAATGTACCAGCTCTTAAGAGCTGTCATTATCCCAAATATTTGAAACTTGCTGAAATTTAATGTAAGTCAGTATCTCTCCTTTTCATCAGTAATTAGGCACATTTTGCCTCTTCTTGCTGTGGTAGAATTAACTATTTAGAAGTGAATTGAGCATTCCTAGAAATAAAACTGTGTCGTTGCTCAAGACCTGGAGCTGAATTCTTCCTCCAGACAGGAAGCATTTCTTTTGTTCTTGAGAAGTGAAGGAGGCCACTGAGGAGTGAACGAAAAAGAGGAGAAAATCATAGTATCATCGAATCCTTTAGGTTGGAAAAGACCTTTAAGATCATCAAGTCCAGCCGTTAACCTGGCACTGCCAGGTCCACCACTACACCATGTCCCTAAGCACCACATCTACACACCTTTTAAATACCTCCAGGGATGGTGACTCAACCACTTCCCTGGGCAGACTGTTCCAATGCTTGACAACCCTTTCGGTGAAGACATTTTTCCTAATATCCAATCTAAACCTCCCCTGGCGCAACTTGAGGCCATTTCCTCTTGTCCTATGGCTTGCTACTTGGCAGAAGAGACCGACCCCCACCTCTCTACAACCTCCTTTCAGGTAGTTGTAGAGAGCAATAAGGTCTCCCCTCAGCCTCCTTTTCTCCAGGCTAAACAACCCCAGTTCCCTCAGCTGCTCCCCATAAGACTTGTGCTCCAGACCCTTCACCAGCTTCGTTGCCCTTCTCTGGACACGCTCCAGCACCTCAATGTCTCTCTTGTAGTGGGGGGCCCAAAACTGAACACAGTATTCGAGGTGCAGCCTCACCAGTGCCGAGTACAGGGGGACGATCACTTCCCTAGTCCTGCTGGCCACGCTATCTCTGCATTAGCATTGGATTCACACTAAACCTTGGTCGCTTAGAAGAACTTCTGTTATAATGGAAGAGTGCGGTGCTGCATGGTGGATTGTAATGTGCTGTATGTCCATAATCTATTTTGGTAGTTTACTGCTTTCCCATCGATCGGGGCACTATTATCATGGTGTAGGATGGAAGATAAGATCTGTAAAAATTCTGAGAATGTGCAAAGAGAAGCAGACACTAGTTTTCAGAGGATGGGGATATTTTAGGACAGAAGAGAGTAACAAGAGTAAAAGGGCGCTTGCAGTAATGCAAAAACAGTATGCAGTAATAAAAAGCCATCTGTTGAAATTTCCATAAGGAGACTACTCTGCTTTGTTGTATACATATGCTAGGTTGTGAAGCTACAGCAGTGATGTTTATTGCATCGTTTTTCAGCTGTGGGACAGAAAATGTGTGTAGCTAGGAAGATAAATTGCCTTATTCCTTCAGCTCAGTGTATAAAGTATATTGCTTCTTAGTGTTCTCAAGTGATTGTAGAGTAGAGCAGAAGATGGTAGATCAATAAAGTCGACATCACTATCACTAGTAACGTGTGTGTTTCAAATCAGTTCCGTGAAGTTGAAGTGGTTTACACATATAAACTTCTGACTTGTACTTATATTATTCAGGCTTTTTTAGCGAATTAACAAACAGTGCTTTTTTTCCTTTTGTTTTGCAAAGCAAAAGGAAAAAAAACCTACACAGCTTTTATACCAAGTTCCAGTACCTACACTCAGGTTTGCAGCAGTTGAACTAGATTGATTAAATGCGTGCTTTTCACTGTGACAGATGCAGCTTCTTGTGCATGTCTTCCTTTTCCTGTCTATGTTGTGCTCAGAGCTCATTATTTTGGAGGCATGTCTCCATGGGGAGTGCAAACGCTGCCAGGCTGACTCTGTGCAACCCAACCGCAGACCCAGACCAAAGTGCCAGGCCGCTACTATCAGTTCACACAGAACAGCTCCAGCCCCAAGCAACTTTGTTGTGTTCATGCAGCACTGCACTGAACCCAGTAAGGTTTGAAAGCCTACAGGGCAGGTTTTGTTACTGTGGGCATATCACTCTGCAGAAGTGGTTATGTCTGTTTGTGATCTCTACCAAGCTGGTGATGCAATGCTGTGCTGTATTATGTGAGCGTATAGCTGAGTGTAAGCTTGGGAATCCATGCATTCTAGTTAGTTAACACTAGTAAAGCTCTTTTGAGCTGTGTATAAGAGTTGTCATTATAAAGGAGCATTAATAACACATCTCAGGCCCTAAGCACCTTTCTGAGGAACTTTCACAGAGGCGCTACTAATGGGTAGAAATTAGCTTCTTGGCCAACCTTGACCTTTATTGGTAGCAGAAATCCAGTACATGACTATTTGCCAAAGGTGTCTAAAGCCTGCGTTGTTTGAAATATGATTTGTATTTTGCATGAAGTAAGTTACATTTTAAAATTGAAATCTGATTGTCAACTATTTGGATTAACAAGTATTACTGGTAACATAGTGCTGAAGGCTGTCTAGCTCCTCCCAAGCCAAACCCAAGGCCTTAGGGTAATATCCTGTGCCTATAGTTGTTATTGCTTACATGTCTAAGAAATCATCATGTGATGCAGCACAGTTGTGGTTACTCCAAGTATCAAAGTTATTTTGCTGCATCTCATGGGGGAATCTGTCATCATTGTTTCTCACCTATGTAGTGCTTACTTAAGTGTTTTTGTCTGGTACCAGTTATCGCTGCTGATTTTTGCCTTTTTCTTAAAAAGCACAAAGGGAACAATGGCATCACTACAGAAATTCCAGTTCTCAGCGTCATTTACACACACTGATTGTAGATTTGCTAGTGAAACTTCTCAGGGGAAATACCGTTAAATAAACCATCACTTTTCTAGTCTGGATGGCATCTACACATCCTGACAGTAAAGTCAACTTGCCGCAGGTTGACTAGCTTGAAGAGCAAGAGCTGATCCTGACAACCACAGACTGTACTCAAAATCGAGTGTTCCCTTCCACTACAAGGAAGAAGATTGGATAAGCACAGTTGTAATACTTGGCCATGTGATTGCTTATTGTGTGATGTGGTTTCAAATGAGTGTTTGGAAACCATCTTTGAAGGCGAAACTGGATTAATGAAGAATTTGTTAAATATGTTAAAAGTAAATGGCATGTTGGGAAATAGTGTGAACAAACTGACAGGATGGAGGAGAGAAGAGGAGGTTTGACTCCCAGAGTCTTCTGTGTGTCAGCTAGTGCCATGCTGTTGTGTAGCAGGATGAATGCCTGTTTTTTTCCCTTCATCTTTTTTTCCTACTGAGTGCACAGATTTATTTGGAAGATTAATGACTGTCTGGCTGTTCCCTTGCAAATCATTCATTATTACTTAATTAAAAGTCACAAAGCTCTTCAGCAATGCACGATGCTATCATCTACTCCAAATTTAACCTCTAATATTTAGATGTGTCTTATTTAATTTGTTTTGCAGGAGGCTGCCAAATATGAAAAGAAAGTGATGGTGCTGGACTTTGTCACGCCTACACCTCTGGGAAACTCATGGGGTAAATTTCTCTTCATTGCAAACCTGTTATAAAGGAGCTTTACTCAAAGACTCTGATTCTCCTTTGAGATCAGCCACACTGATGTGAAAAACACATTCTGTTCCTTTCTCTCAGGTCTTGGAGGAACATGTGTAAATGTGGGCTGTATACCTAAAAAATTGATGCATCAGGCAGCTTTACTGGGACAAGCCTTGCAAGATTCACGCAAATTTGGATGGCAGTTTACAGAAGAAGGTAAAGAAGGAGAACATTTTTTTGCAGTTCTCTCATTTGTGCTGAAAATCCAGAGGTTCTTTTCACGGTCAAGTGCTTGTTGCACTTAAGCATATGCTGGCTTTAACAATGTGAGGCAACTTCGGAGAGATTGCTCATAAACTTAAGCGCTTTTCAAGTCTAAAGCCACGGGGCTTATTGCCTTGCAGCGTTTGATCTGTTATTAATAGCTTCTGATCATGTCAGTATTTGATAAGATTGCTGTGTGAATAAAAGCAATAAGGTACTACTCCATTTCTGAATGTAACACAACATCTAAGGGAATACCCCAGAATGTCCCATTAGAAACTTGCTCATAATTGCAGGCAAGGATTTCCTTTCCCTCAGTCTCTGTCGCTTCTACATAAGAAGATGAATTTTACTTTATATTAGCTCTAACGTGCATGGTTATAGGATTTGGGTTTATTTAGGATGTAATCCTGTAGTGGGGAACATGCAGAGGCACCTCTCAGAGATGCATAGTCTTCATTTGTTGAGCGGTGTCACCTACTCACAGCATGTGTCTGTAGTGCATCAATAATGCAGTAAGCCTAAATTTTCCATGTTTTAAGTCATATCTATTCCACTGTGACCTCTTGTATTGTCTACACTGGTGTAGTTCTTTGAATTTCAGTAGAGTTACCTTGGAATAAAAAAGGAATAAGACAGAGGTGACTGGGGCATGAAAAAAATCCATCTGAGAATACAAAGTTGGCTATGGAAAAAGAAGAATTCACAGACTGAAAGATGAACCTTTCTCTTTTGTTTCTAACAGTCACACACAACTGGATGACTATGACAGAATCTGTTCAGAATTACATTGGTTCACTGAACTGGGGCTATCGGGTTGCACTGAGAGAGAAGAAGGTCACATATGAGAATGCATACGGAGAATTTGTCGGGCCACACACAGTTAAGGTACTCCCTAGTCATGTTTGCTGGGTCTTCCTATAGTACGTTCTGAATAGAGGTGCTTTTCAAATAGAGTAATTTTTCCCTTGGTAGGACTGCAAAATACTCACTTTGGACTAATACTTTGTCCACAGGCAACAAATAAAAGAGGAGTTGAGAAGCTGTACACGGCTGAGAGGTTTCTCATTGCCACTGGTGAACGACCACGCTACCTGGGTATACCTGGAGACAAGGAATACTGCATTAGCAGGTAAAAACAGGGAGGAATATGAAGTCATTCACCATGTTTAAATGCTTCACCTGTAAGAGAAAGTGGTGAAGCATGAGCAGGGCTACTTGGTTGCTGGTTTTCTTTCCTATGTAACTTTTTGTTAGGAGAAAGTAAGCACAGGAGAATAGCTGTAGACAGATTTTAAGGTGCCAAAAACATTGGTGTCTAGTAGACACCACAGGACTGTGAGTGGTTGGCTAGGATGGTTCTGTTTCTGACTGATAACAGCAGTAACCGAGAATACCATAAATCATGTGCATGTCCATCATAAAATTAATTCATCAGCTCTGCCCCAGTTACAAGTACACTCGCTTCCTCTCTATTCCGTATGGTCTTTCAGTTCACATACTGATGTTTTTTTGGTAATGAAGAGCGCAGTCTGCTTGGAAGAAACCTCCCTGCTCAAATATCAAGGAAAGCAGGAGTTGCAAAGCAATTGATGTTGTAAAGCCGGTAGAAATGTATCTGTTTTCATGCATTGGGGCAGTCTTGAAACTCAACCCCATTTTTTTCCAGCTACTCAGTGAAGTTAATTCAACTTTTGGGAAAACTGGTTTCAGATGTCTGGTTAATTGATAAGACCAAGCAATTCTAGCACAATTTTGATAAAAAAATGTGATATGCAGATGAAATGTGTTTTCATATCAGAGTAACTTTTAAGTTACTTAATGTAGAAACAGAGGTTGGAATTAGAGGCTTGCAAATTTATAGCAATGAAATAAATACCTGGCATAATCCCTGTGAAACCAAAACACTGTGGTGCATGTTTCCCTTTTAATAAGTAGTAGTGAAATTAAAGGTAACAGATAATATAGCCTGTAAAGTGGTGCTTTAAAATAACATTAAGGTGGAAGAGTCAGGAATGCCAGAGTTAAAGACTATCAGATTAAGGCTGTCTGTGTAATCTACACTGCGTTCCCTGGGGGATAGGAACTATGATGTAGCCTTTAATTACACAATCCCATTTTATTCCACCACAACATTTGCAGAGAGCGACTTTGTTTAGCCTTTGCAGTTGTTGGCTGAGAAAGAGACACTTATTTTAGATTTAAATATTTGGAGAACTGCATTGCCAAACTCTGCCTAAGTCTCTGCTGAGCAAGCATGATGCTTCCATGAGTCCCTGCTTCCTTGAGAAGCCCTAGTTTTATAGTCTAGGTCCAAAGCATGGCAGAACTGACGTAGCTTGATGAAGCAGTTGAAAGAAATGGAAAGCAGGTAAATAAACATGTTTTCCGTAATTTCATACTTCTATCTCTGCCTGTTACTGTGGTTTGCATTAGTTTGTTTTATTGTCTGTGTATATTTAGTATTGTGTATAATGCTTTAGCAAAAGGATAAGTCTTCAAAGAAGTGAAGATGGTATTTTTATCTTAAAGCTCAGCCCCTTCCTCTTTCTTTTAGCTCTCAGGAGCTAAAATTTGCAGCAAAATATTTGAAGCAAGATTCAGAGGAAAAAAAGCCCAAACCCCACCTTTTTTTAACAATTTGTCGTAAGTTTCTGTAAGAAAAAAAACTCAAAATTTTTGTGGTGATTCAGAATTTTCATGCTTTTTGTGTGTGTACTCCTAATCAGAACTTTTTAATCTGTCATGTAGTGATCTTGTATTCCAGCTGAATTTCCAAAAAATTAAGTTGTTGGGGTTTTTTAGTGAGCAGGAAGAGGAATAAAATCCTATTCTTACAGAATAAATCAGATAAATATACAGCACAATACATTCTTCTGGTTGTCTCTAACTTTTCTTTTTTCCCTCTTTTTTTACCAGTGATGATCTTTTCTCTCTGCCTTACTGTCCAGGGAAAACCCTGGTGGTTGGAGCTTCCTACGTTGCCTTGGAATGTGCAGGATTTCTTGCAGGTCTTGGATTAGATGTCACTGTAATGGTGAGATCCATCCTCTTAAGAGGATTTGACCAGGATATTGCAAACAAAATTGGCGAATATATGGAGGAACATGGAATCAGCTTTATTAGGGAGTTTGTGCCGATCAAGGTAGGCTCAAAGTGGTATATGACTACAATTGATTGCAATATACCTATCATAATGTGTCACGGTTTAACCCCAGCCGGCAACTAAGCACCACGCAGCTGCTCGCTCACTCCCCCCCCCCCCCCGTGGGTTGGGGAGAGAATCGGAAGAGTAAAAGTGAGAACGCTCATGGGTTGAGATAAAGACAGTTAATAGGAATTCATTCACTACTTCCCATGGGCAGGCAGGTGTTCAGCCATCTCCAGGAAAGCAGGGCTCCATCACGCGTAACAGTTACTTGGGAAGGCAAATGCCATCACTCTGAATGTGCCCCCCTTCCTTCTTCTTCCCCAGCTTTATATACTGAGCATGATGTCGTATGGTATGGAATAGCCCTTTGGTCAGCTGGGGTCAGCTGTCCCAGCTGTGTCCCCTCCCAAGTTCTTGTGCACCTGGCAGAGCATGGGAAGCTGAAAGGTCCTTGACTTAGCAGAAGCACTACTTTGCAACAACGAAAACATCCCTGTATTATCAACACTGTTTTCAGCACAAATCCAAAACATAGCCCCATACTAGCTACTATAAAGAAAATTAACTCTATCCCAGCCAAAACCAGCACATCATGTTTTAAGATGTAAATTATTTTAGTGAATACAGATGTTGAATTTGCAATACAGGATCTGCTATTATATAGTATGGGTTAATTTTTGTTTTAAACTGAGTAAGTCCATGAATCTTATGTATTTGAAAGGTACAATTTAGTCTAAGTATTAAAATTTTGTGACATTCCAGAATTCATTGTTTTTATCAGAATTAGATGGGTTAGTATATGTTGCGTTAAAAATGTTGTTACTCCTGCTCATCCTGGTCCTGAAAATGTTGAATATACTTAAATTCAGCAGTTGTCCTGAAATCTGTGAAACTTCTTGCAGGCTCATAATTAAACAGATAGGTAATTTCCTTTAAGATCAGGGCCAGTGCATCACAAATAGTCACATTTTTCATTGCCAGTTCTCAAATTCTCAGCCAGCAAATACTGTTTATGTGCCCAGGGCCAGTGGACTATCCAGAAAAGTAAATGGGCTTTATAAGTATCCATCTATATCCTTTACTTGGCAGAGTCCTTAAATACTTGCTCAATTTTTTTTGAATTCAGTAGGAATACTGGTGAAGCTAGTTATATACATGTATAGGCAAAGTCAGATTGAAAAGCAGATTAGATAAGCTCTGGAGCTTTTCTAATGTAAAATTGCCTTATCAAAGACCTCAGAGGGTGCTAACAGTATTTTTCTTAATGATTTTTCACAATAATTAGTGCTTAATTATTACGAAATAGGAAATAATGTATTAAGCAGTTTTCAATTTGGCATTAAGCCAGCGTGTTACCGAGTTTAACACTTTGGGGATTAAAGCATTAGATTGAATGAAGACTCTTCATTTTCACCTTTAGCAATATCAAGAGTAGCTTAAAAGATGCTCTTGCCAGTTACCCTGCTGTGGATCTGATCCTCTCACAGAGCGTAAGAGATTCGCTGTGAGAAGTCAAAGTGGGATGTTTCAAGGAACTTTGTTTTTTTATGCTTGTTTGTGTTATAGAAATCTCATGTTATATGAAAAGCAGGAATGATTATCTAGCTTTTGTTTCAGATGTAGCTTTTTGTAGGCTTTTCTGGGGGGTGTGAAAGGAAGGAACTTCATCTTAGAAGAAACAATCTGTTTCTTCTAAATAGTGAGTGGTCTCCTCCAGATGCACCCTGCAAAGAGGATTCCATCCCCCTAGTCACAAAATGCACTTTTGTGTATTTTACCCTGCCCCTTCACTACATTGCTTTGATTTCAATGGGAATAAAATATTTGCCCCTGTTTTTAGTTGAGCATATCCTTAAACTTAAATTGCTGGATATATTTTTAGGAGGTCTTCTCATGTCTTTCAATACTGTTTTTGAAGTTATGCATGTAGTGCTTATTAAAACCCTTCGTTGGGATGTTTGAAGACAGAAGATGAATTATTATAAATAATGCTGCCTTTGAATAGGAGCAGTTTAACACAGTGATCCGTAAAATTTGGTAGGATGGCAAAGAAGATTTAGGTTTTTTAAATTAAAAAAGGGGAAGATAACTTAATCAGAAATTTTGCTTTTTTTGTCTTCAAATACTGAACATGAAGTAGGAACTAGGGCAGCTGTTGAAAAGTACTTTTTCTTCTGTAGAAGAACACTAAAAATTTCCCAGAATTAAGTTAAGTGTTTCACACATATATGTCCCTTGTATGTACAGCCAGCCTTGGGAAGCAGCTGGGCACCTTGCCGTTCCTGGGAGGGTAATGGAAGGACTGTAGCTGAGGATATCAGTTAATTATTATGAAATGGGAAGTAATGTATTAAGCAGTTTTCAATTTGGCATTAAGCCACCATGTTACAGAGTTTAACACTTTGGGGATTAAAGCATTAGATTGAATGAAGACTCTTCATTTTCACCCTTAGCAATATCAAGAGTAGCTTAAAAAATGCTCTTGCCAGTTACCATGCTGTGGATCTGATCCTCTCTCACAGAGTGTAAGAGATTTAAATATATATTAATTAAATATATATATATTTAAATATATGTATATCTGTATGTATCTCAGTCCTTTCCTCGCAGTCCAGTGAATATTAGTGAGGACAAAAGAGAATCCACCTATGTAGCTTCAAAGTCCATTCACTTGTTTAGTTGATTTATTTATCAGAGGAAAAAGGAGTGTTTGGAAAAAAAGCCAATGGTATTGCTCTTTCCGCTTTTTTTTTTCCTGGTATATGGAGGGATGGGGTGTGGAAGGGGGTGTATTTTGGGTTTTGTTTTGTTTTAAACAAACATTTATTTTTTGTTACTCTGAACAAAGGGCACAGTTGCAACAGCTTTACTGTTTTGGTTTTTTGTTTTTGTTTTGCTTTGCTGGAATCTAGAGAAAGGTGAAAATGTCTTTAGAATGAATGCTTGAATTTCAGGTCATGGTTAAACACTCATTTTCAATTATAAGATATGTGGTGGGACAAAGATACATTTGCACATCTTTATTTGAAATTAAACCCTTTTTTTTTTGTTTTTCCTAATGTTGTAGGTTGAGCAGATTGAGGAAGGAACTCCTGGACGATTGAAAGTTATAGCCAAGTCCACAAAGGAGAACCAAATAATTGAAGGGGAATACAATACTGTGAGTCCTGGCTATCTACATAAAGAATGTGAAATAGCCTTCCATTTAATGTTAAGATTTTGTGGCGTGTTTTTATCCATAGTTTAGATTTTTTCAAATTACTTTTAATCATTACAATATGCTAATTACACACAATCAACAGGTAATTAATGTGACAAAAGTCCCAGAATCCATAGGCATGAGTCCCATGTGCCTTACCAGATCACTTGCATACTTTTGAAACCTGTTTTTTAGCCTGGGGATGTGGATGAACTTGGTCATGTGCAATAAGTTGCAGGATTTTTCCCCAGTGGGATATTTGTCATAAACTCCAAGTAATGATTTATCATAACTTTCATAGTAACTAAAGCACATTCTGGAGTTAACATGAAACAATGGTCTGTGCAAGAGCTAAACAAACAAGTGTCATGTCTTCTCAAGACCTGTTGTTGATGCAGCATCTTCAGAAAAACAGCTAACGGCCTGTGGCAAGTCAGTCAGGGAACTTCATTACACACTTAAAACAGTAAAATTGCAGTGTGCAGGTATGCCATTATATGTTTGATTGACTGTTTCCATCACCCCTCACCCCACTCATTTTCTTAGGCCTTGATGCTGAAAGGAAAAAAAAAAAAGTTGCGAATAAAGTATTTGGAACTACTCGGAATGCATAAAGACAAGCATTTGCCAGCCTGGGATTTTAGACTGCAAATACTGTGTGCCAGTGACCTCATTTACCTGTACAGTGCATCAGTCATCCCATAACAAGGACATGCCTCAGTGCATCTGACGGCTAATATTATGAGAAAGTTTAACAACAACAACAGTGCTGTTGTACAGTGTTGTAATACTATTTTTCCTGGTCCAGAGTAGTGAAAACTTTTTAGGTAGCAAATCAGTGCCAACTTTTCATTAAGGAAACTTCTGATTTCTTATTGCTACTACATCTTTCACTGAAATGCCATCACTCCTCATAGAAGCTATGAGCTATGTGTGATGCCTTTTAAGATCTTAAACTCTGAAGATCCGGCATGCTTAGTCATCTAAAAGACTTGAAGCAGATCTTGGATTCCTTCAGACAGTTCTTAGTTGTCGTATGAGAAGCATTGTGTAGTTACCTGGGCAGTTGTCCAAGACTGCAAAGCACATAGCACTTTTCCTTGTGATAGTATAGGGTGGAACTTGTTTTGCTTATTAAGGTAGCCAAGTTGATAGGATGGGTAAGAATTTGGCCTGGGCTGTCCATCATTCTGAAAAAATGTTCAAACAAATAATATTCAACAAATAATATTCTTCGGCAGTGACTTGGCTGAGAGCCTATGTAAGTAAATGATAATTTCAGATCAAAACAAAGATTATTTTATGGTCTTTTTATTTGCCTAAGCATCTGAGTTTCCTTCCTGAAGAGCCCTTTCCTTGTGCAGTATTTTGGGGTCATCTGCTCTGGTAGGGATATGGTATAACACTTCAGTATAAAAGTGCGAGGAAATAAAATAAAGGATCTGACCCTAACCGATTTGTTTAGAATAGTCTTGGGGTATTTTTCCAGTGAAAGCTATTTGGCTGTATTTAATCTTATTATTAAAACCTTGGTATTGTTAGGTCATGGTTACGGTGTGGCTTGTCTTGAACTCTATGAATGTACAATGGGTAACAAACTTATTCATCTTAAAGTGACCAAGCCTTAGCTACTAATCCTTAGTATATAATGAAAATAATAGATAGCCACATGCGGATGCACTTTTAAGGTTTTAAAAAATCAGTAACATGCATTGCTGTTTTGCAGGTGTTGCTAGCAATCGGAAGAGATGCATGCACAAGAAAAATTGGTTTAGACAAAGTTGGAGTGAAGATCAATGAAAAGTAAGGACAGATGTCTGTACACCACTGACTAGTGAGCTTGTGTCATTTACTATTGCAGTAGTAGTGGTGCATAGACATTGAAACGCTTTGAGGAGAAACTTGTTTTCTGTTTGCATACGCTTGGATAGAAGACTGTGTAGCAGATAGCTGCATTTTCTCCCATAGTACTGCCGCGTTTGCTTTTTTGATACTGAAATGTCAGTTCCTAAATGCTGGGAGTCAAAGGTGTCTGTTCCATTCCATCTAGGTTCACAGGTCAGTCTCAGCTTCTTCCAGTGACTGGCCTTTCTAGCATCTGTCAGTTGTTCCTTGTACTCTTATTCCTGTCTCCTTTTTTTTCTCTCTACCACCTCTTAGGGCAGAGATCTGTTTGTTCATACAGGCTTTTAGTGTGGTGGGTTTTGTTTAAAATTTTAATGTAAATGCTACTATATGTTTATTTTGAAATATAAGGTCAAAGTAGCATTCCTTAAACTCGCAGTTGGAGTTGGTGGTGTGTTTTAGTTTTTGAAGGAGTCTATTTCTTGCCTTAGAGCAACCCTTGGGAACAGTCTGTCTCCTGTAGAGGAGCATGTTGTGTTTAATGTAGTGAGGTCGTTGCACCAGGGAGTGGAGCTATCGGTAACATTTTCAACATGGGTAACTAAAACATCTGGGCGTGTGGGGCCTAGATGATGTTCCCGTTGAAGAAAAGACACAGGACCATGAATTTGACTTGGTAGCCTATGGAAAAACAGTGCAGAGGGCAGCTTATATATGAATGCAGTGACTGATGTTGCTGAAGGGAACTGTTGTGATGTTCTAAATAAGTGGAAATTTTGGTCCACTCAAAATTGTCAGACCCGTGTTGTCTTGTAGAACAGTACACATCTTTCTGACATCAGGACACATATTACTAGCTTAATAGAATGAACTATAAAATTTTTAGCACAAACTGTATATTTGCTAACAAGACCAAAACTGAGGAAGTTGGATTTTAATACGGGAATCGCCGCTGGTCCCTCAAGTAACTGTGTGACTGTTTCTGTGTCTGTCTGATTAGGTTTCCCTGGTACATATGTTTCCTGCAGTGATTACTGCACTATCTCATTTATTAATGAAGTGGGAAATATTAATAATTAAATACTTCCATTAGTTCAGTACACTTATAGCTAAAAAGCTTGCTGGCTCTTCCTTAAGTAGAGTGTCTAACAGCTTGACCTGTCTCTGTGTAGAAGCCTGAAGGGTAAGTTTATAAAAACTGCTTCAGCCACCCGACTGGAATTTCAGGAGTGGAGAAATTCTTTTGTCCTACAGCTTGAGTGGGAGAATGTGTCTTCTTGTCATTCCTCAAGGTTGCCAGTACACAGCTCAGCTGGTAGTAGAGGGTGTTTGAGGAAAGGATTTATGCCTCACCAAAGAATTGGCTCAGGAGACGAATCACAACTTCATGGATTACCTCCTTATCCAGTGTGTAAATTCCTGTAGTTTTGGTCAAATTTGCACTACTTTACATTGTTGCCCAAGATTGTAAGATTGCGAATATGACTTCTTTTCCTCATACTTCAAATACGTGTCTTTCTCTTAAAGCTAAAGGGCCTGACTCCTGCAAGGTTATGTACCCCTCCAGTCTTCACAGCAGAACACTTAGATCTTTTTTCTTGTTAATTCAAATTACAGAACAGGAAAAATTCCTGTCAATGATGAGGAGCAAACAAACGTGCCGTATATCTATGCTGTTGGAGATATACTGCAGGACAAGCTGGAACTCACACCAGTGGCAATCCAGGCAGGAAGATTGTTAGTTCAAAGGCTTTATGCTGGGGCAACCACTAAGGTAAGGAACCAGTTGCCACAAAACACTGTCATTGCTCTACTTCTAAGTGCAGAGGACCAGTCTGCTTGTTCATGGAAAACTCAGTAGGCTTTTAAGGATTGGCTTTGATCACTTTAATTTCCCCCTTGCAAAGATATTACTGCGGATATGTTCTGCTAATTGTGTAGGATGAAATTAATACCTTGTGGATTAAGCAGTAGTCTCTTTTTTTCCTATTAAGAGATTTTATTTTTCTCTCAGAGTATAATGATAATAAAATTAACTGAGATCATTTAACTTGTTTGTAACTCTACCGTCTTCCCTAAAAGTCAGTAATCATTCTCATCCTATTAAATGCTTTAACTCTAATTCATAGGCAGTTTACTAAACCTACCTACGGTCCCTAAATAGAGTGTAAAAGGGGTTTGTGATGCTCTTCATTTTCGACGTTATTTCCACTGATTTTTTCACTTATCATCCGTATGTTTTCAATGTAATACATAGCTCTGCTTATAATTGAATATAGACACAAGGGAAGATCAAATGTACCAATAAGTCAGCACGTACTTATGCTTGAGATGTTGAGTCCATCAATTCAGTGTTTGTTTCATATTATTGCAGCTATAGGTTTCAGTCAAGTTTATGCTAGTCCAAATAGAAATAACATGGGTACTCATTTACACCTTATCTTTAAACCAGGAGGAAGGGAGAGTGCCTTTAAAGAACTGTTATCCAAGCACCATTGATGTGAGTGCTTGTCTCACCTTCATAACCATAGGGCATAAGCATAAAGGTTTTTCTCTTTCAGAGCCTGCTGTATTCATATCAAGTTCAGCTGTCGGTCAGATTTAGAGCTTGATTGAGTTGTTTATTGTATGTTGGCAGGTATTGCGGTAACAGAATTCTGAATCAGTGTGCATAATGTCATTACATCAGCCAGGCAACGTTAAGAAAACCGTAGCTGGAGCCAGAATTTTTTTCCTGCTGCAATACTATGGCTATGCCAGATATGACATTTTATGCCAGATAACTGTCTCTTTAGGTATGGAAATCCTTAGGCTGCCAAAGAAAGCATCATCTCTTTCAGTGAATCCAAGAAATGAGTAACTACTTAGATGGGATCCTGACTTACATTACTGTTGTAACAAATCTGGAAAGGGTGATTGTATGAAACATAATGAAGTGTTATGGATAGGTGAGGAAAGAATGGTAAGCAGCATCTTAGTTGATCCCCAGTCACAAAGGAGATTAATTGGAGTTGAAATCCATAGAAATTAAAATTACTAGAAATTAAATAGAGCTGACCGGCCTGGTAGTCTGCTATGGCAGAATGACTAATTTGGTGGATATAGGGAGAGCAGTGGATTTTGTTTACTTTGACTCTAGTAAAGGCTTTTGACACTGTCTCCCATAACATTCTCATAGACAAACCGATGACGTACAGGCTAGATAAGTGGACAGTGAGGTGGATTGAGAACTGGCTGAACTGCCAGGCTTAAAGGGCTATGACCAGCATTGCAAAGACCTACTGGAGGCCGGTCACTAGGGATGTGCCACAGGGCTGGATACTCAGTCCCGTACTGTTTAACATCTTCATTAATGATCTGGATGATGAGACAGAGTACACCCTCAGCAAGTTTGCAGATGATAACTGGGGGGAAGTGACTGATGCACCCGATGGTTGTGCTTTCACTCAGAGGGACCTCATCAGGCTGGAGAAATGGGCTGACAGGAATCTCGCAGAGTTTGGCAAGGAGAAGTGCAAAGTCCTGCGCCTGGGGAGGTGTAACCCCATGCACCAGCACAGGCTGGGGACCCACCAGCTGGAAAGCAGCTGTGCAGAGAAAGCCTCGGGAGGTCTGAAGGACAAGTTGACCGTGAGCCAGCAATGTACACTCATGGCAAAGAAGGCAGTGACATCCTGGGCTGCATCCTGCAGATGCATCCTGGCAAAGCATTGCCAGCAGGTGGAGGGAAGAGACCTTTTTCCCTCCACTTGGCTCTGGTGAGACAGGTTTGGATTTTGTGTCTAGTTTTGGGTGCCCCAGTACAAGAAGGACAGGGCAAGTCCAGCAAAGGGTCGTAACTATGATTAAAGGACTGGAGCATCTGGCACATGAGGAGAGGCGGAGACAGCTTGGAATTTTTATACCCTGCAGAAGAGATGGCTTGCTTGGCTCTTATATCAATGTGTATTTATACCTGATGGTAAGGAGTAAAGAAGATGGAGCCAGACTCCTTTCAGTGGTATAAATTGCAAGGACAAAAGGCAATGGATTCAAACTGAAACACAGAAAAAATAGATTTAAACATAAGAAAAAACTTCTTTACAGTGAGGGTGGTCAGGCCCAGAGGTTGCCCAGGGACAGAACCTCTAGAACACTGTAAAGGTCCAGTGAAGTCAGGGGTTAGTGTTTGCCTCTCATGGTAGGTGATGAGGCACACAGTATCAGCTCTAGTTCTAGCTGTCCCCCCCAAATGGCTGTAGTTCATGTCTTTGGTTCTTTGGCATCACCTAGGCCACAGTTGAAAAAAAAGATGATGGGTTTTGATGGTGGTGTTGTCTTTGCAGCATTCACAGCTAAAAATAGCATGCTTTGTAGAGGCAGTTGCACAGTCTACTTTTTATCTGTTTTACAAATGTACCAGACCTTTGATCTGGTACATTTTTAAAACAGGGCACTGAATTTCCTCTTCCTTTTAATCTGTGCATGTTAATGTCAGTGTGGGTTTAAATTGTCTTTCTGTTCTTGCTCTAGTTAACGTCTCTGAGAGGGACAACACCACAACTGTAGTTTAATTTAAAACAATTCTTTTTATTAAAAAGTAGCTTTCAGAATTCTGAATAACCCAACTTCTCTTCCTGTCTGAGCTTCAGACTGCTGAATCTTTACCCATTGTGCTGATTTTATTACTGATGTTGTGTGATTTTTTTTTAATTTGTTTTGAATGCCACACAGTGTGACTATGTGAATGTTCCAACCACTGTATTCACTCCTTTGGAGTATGGAGCCTGTGGGTATTCTGAAGAGACTGCGGTGGAGAAGTTTGGGGAGGAAAACATTGAGGTAAATGCCTTAGTTTCATCTGGATTTTAAGATCCCTATTTGTAATCTAAAATAATGTTAAAGAGTCAAATAAAACAGCATTCTGTGTTCTGATGTAAGGGCAGGAGGTGACTAGGTACATTTTTGTCTTCCTTGGCAGTTCCTAGACATGTTATAAAAATAGCCCCCAATTCCAATACCTCTAGTTGCAAATACATTCTATTTTTGGCAAACAGGACTTGAAGGTGGAATATTTGGTTTAAAAAAAAAAAAAGGTTTCTTTGTGTCTGCAAATGCTTCAGGATAAATTAAAGCCGGTTATGCGTTGGAAGCAATACATTGGTTTTAATGTCAAAGTGGAGCTTTTTGTAGCTACCGTGTGGCAAATTCCTTGCCATGGTGACTTTTACTTTATAAAGCCAAATGTTGTTATGCTTATTTTTCCAGTTTATTTTGACTATGGAAGGAGATATGTGCTTAATTTTACTCAGATGAGTGATCCCTTTTCATTCACTGGGATTCATTCACTGGTCAAGAGTGAAATTAGACCTATGTAAGCACTTAGTGCCTAAGGCTGTTCTTACGAAATACTGTACAGACCATGTTACAGAAAGCGTGAGGGGAGGGAGTCTGACAATAGACTGAAATTTTATGTCCCATGAAGATAACCTGAGGAGCATTATTTGGGGAAATAAGCAGATAAGTGGTGGTTTATAAAGTTGAGAACTTGTCTCCCTGTTAGCTTTGTCAATTACATTTTTTGACTTGGACTGCGGAGAAAAGAAGTAAATACAACTGAAAATGGCAGTGTGTCAAGTACTGTTAACCTGACTACAAGGCAGGGGTTTAAATTCTGTTCTCCCCACAAAGTTTGTATATACACAGTCAAATTTTTGTTACTGAGTCAAATTCTTGCTGTTACGTGTGTAACACTGGACCTTTGTTTGTGGAAAATGTACTTTTCCATTTTCATTCCATTTCATTCCATTCCAAAGCCATTTTTGAAAATATGGATGCAGAAGCATTTGTATTGTGGCTCAGTCCTGATTTAGTTTAGTCTGACCTCTCTCTCATGTCACCGTATTGGCTTTTGCAAGCTTCAGTAGGATTATTGAGTTGCATCTGTCATTCAGACCTGTTAAATTTCAGTTTCAGATAATGATGCTTATAAATGCTTTGTAACCCCATTAATACAAAAAAACATTGAGCTGTCTCTCCTAGTTTGTGAAGGGACATACTTTTATTGGAGTTGTGATCAATTAAAAACTTCTTTCAAAGAGTAATCAATTTGTGGTTAGCTTGTAATGGGAGCTGTTGAGAGTTCGGGGTAGAACTGTGCCTCAAAACACTCCGTCATTTTCTGAAACACATACTATACAGGTGGGTGAGCAGCCTTGTTTGCAGTTAGGAATCTGTCCAGTGATGTTGGCTGGGGCAGAGAGAAGAATGTGGTTTTGGTTTTATTTTTTTTTTAAATGTAATTTCCATTTTGCAGTGATACATAATCTAAGTGAGCATGCAAAAAGCATGCCCTCATCTCTCCTAAACCAAGGCTCTGAGGCTATTTCTTCCCTTTTTCTGGTCTGAGAAATATTTTTTAATTCATCCTGGGTAAAGCCAGAGACGATACAGCCTTCTGTGAGGGAAGCTTGTGTTTGTCTAGTTTAATTGAGAGTATGGTGAATTGCATCCTGGAAGTGTAATACACTTATGGCTTCTTTTTTTTTTAATTATTGGATGACACTAGTGCTTGTTTTGTAGAGGCTTCCTTCTTTAGCTTTCATCAAGGGGAAAGAATCTCACACTGATTTCAAGTATTCCAAATTCTACGTGCATGGCTGATTGCTAATGAAGAGTTACTAGTTAACGGTTCATCCTTGTGCTGCATCACAATTGCTGACAGTTTTTACATGTGTGATTTCCAAAAGCAATTGCAGCTAGTAGTAAAGCTCCACCTTTGGAGGTAGATGAGGCAAATTTAAGATAATCTGGCAGTTTTTGGAAGATCATGCTCTCTGCTGTGAAATTACACAACTTTTTTTTTTTTTTTTTTTTTTTAACGTGTGTTGTATTTCCAGGTGTACCATAGTCATTTCTGGCCACTGGAATGGACTGTGCCATCCAGAGACAACAACAAATGCTATGCGAAGATAATTTGCAATATTCAAGATAATGTAAGTGCATCTCTCCTTCCAGGGAAAACAGCAGCCATATGTTCATTACAGGGACCATTGATACCACAGCTGTAAATAGGTTCTTTTTAACAAATTAAAAATTAATTTAAATGTTTCTACCTTTTGAAATTTAATAAATATTAATAGTGATGCAATACTTTTGTTTATACAAAAATGGCCCTCAGTAAAATAGAAAATTCTGTCGTTGCCATTGGTATATGGTACTTCTTCATATATGTAAAATAAGAAGTAGAGATCCGTAAGACTGTCCATTGACTTTGAAAAGTGAACGAATCAATGTATGTAAAAATGGTTAGAAGTCTTACATGTTTATCTTATTCTCCCCTCCCCAGACTGGGACATTCTTTTCTGGGAGAGTCTTCTCTCTGAAACTGAGGTCACTCAGAAGTCGACACAACTTGTAACCTCTGCAAATCCACATGTGTCTGTAAAACTCTTGAGCTGATTCTAACAGGATTAATGTATCTTGCCTGCACAAATCTCATTTAGGGTGATAATGCCAGGATTATCCTTGGACTAGGTTAAAACTTCCTGGCTATGGAAATGTACAGTACCTTCTGAACCACAAGCAAAATTACTAATTGGTCAAAAGAATTAGTATGCCCCCCTCTGAATGATCGTAATTGTTTAATAAAAATTTAGTTGATTTTCATAATATGAATTATGAAAAATAATAGGCTGCAAAGATGTATTCCTGTTAAGACAGGGGCATGGAGTTATCAGTCCTAATAAAATCTTGGATCTACTTTATCTGTTTTCTTTTATCATGAGACAGAGATTTATTTTACTGCAGTCTTTCTAAGCATCACATCACCATTTTGTAAGATTTGAAAACCTGTTTGGTTTTGCCCATCTCCCCTTTCTGGAGGAGTTTGCACTAGTGTGGAAGCTATTTTGGAACCCACAGTTATGTTCCTAATCCAAAGGTACTTAAGAAAATGAAAAGGCTTAATGATGATTTAAAGTGTTTCATTAATTTGTTTCCATTCCTTGTCCTGAAAATTGAGAATGTGTTTAAACATCTAGAAGTAGAGCTGAAAGTTAGCCTGGATGAAAAATGTGTTCAGTAACTAAAACTGTAGTTTACCCCAGTTTTTTTACTATGGTTTTATTTTTACATATGTACATATTTTTAAAGGAAAATAAGGATAATTCCATTTTAGTTATTACCTAATTATAGCTTTTCTTATTTAAATAAACCCTGTGGTAAATCTCAGTCCTCAGGTTTACTGAAAGAAAAATAACCTTTCAGTGTACTGAGTATCCACCCTGCTTTGTATGTGATGTTTAGCAGTAGAAGCAGATAATTTTTGATACCCAACTGGGCTACATCTATGCTCAGCAAAATCTGATTAATGCCCTGAAAGCCACTGAAGCCCACAGCAGTTGGCATTTGCTAAAGGAGACTTGCTTTTCTTAGAGAAGCAGGCTTTTCTTTAAGAAAATCAGGTCAAGTCAGTACTTCTGTTGAGTGTTTGCTGAGAATATATGTGCAATTTGACGTACTTTGCAATTGAACGGTAGTATAGATGTGAGAAGTGTGAAGTAATAGTATCTTCCTTGTAACTGGATGTCTTTCAGTCTCTAGGTATATTCTCTCCCAATGACAGCGAACACTGCAACAAGAGCAGTTGTCAGTTTAGTTACAGTGCACCTCTTGCTACATCTGTTAGCTGAACCTTTAGCTTGTGGCCCTTTCCTGTAAGCAACTATGAAACTGAAATTTCTTCAGTAGACACGCACCATGTGCCCGCTCAGCATAGGCCCTGATGTTGCAAACCTTCGTGCAAGGTGCTCATCTTTACTTAGGCAAGCAGTCTGTTGAAATGAGTGGAATAGCTTGCCTGAGTAAAATTTATGTTCGTGTTTGTAATTTGGACATACACTGTAATCAAACATAGACCATGGTGTGTGTTAAATTTGTATGCTGTTCATGTAAACAGAGGAGTCCTGCACAAAACTTTGTAAGGAAGCTGATTCTTGAGTTCCTAGTTGAATCTTTTCCTTTTCGAAGAGAGAACAAAATTATACCCACTCTCCCCCATCTGTTGGTGCTAATGATAGTTCACATTTGTGTGGTTACATTAATTTGTGGTATGTTTTGTGAACTGATGAAATTATGTACCCTGAGTAAGAAAATCTTACATGTTATCAAAAGAGAACTGAATGCATGACTATGCTTGTATTTGATTACCTTTGGTATTTAGGAGAGAGTCATCGGTTTCCATGTCCTTGGTCCAAATGCTGGAGAAGTCACCCAAGGGTTTGCAGCTGCTATTAAATGTGGGTTGACAAAAGAACAGCTGGACAGCACCATAGGAATTCATCCCGTCTGTGCAGAGGTTTGTATATGACATCACCTCATATCTCAGCTTTCATAGTATTCTGGGCTAAGGTGTTGGAAATCTGAATAGCAGAGCTCTGCTAAAGAGGTCAGAATTTGAGGGAATGTAGGAGGGAGGGAAGGACAGGAAATTATCTGGTTTTAATATTTAGAAATCTAGCATTTAGGTTTAATTGGGGATTTTTTTTTTTTTAGTGTGTTCATTTGTGTGTTCATGCGTGTTCATGTTTATGGTCTCTCCTAATCCAGTGCTCCCTCTACTGGGAAGTATAGAATTTTCCTCCCACTCAAAGATCCATTTATCAAGGCTTCAAATACTATTTCTGCTAAAGTGGTTGTCAAAGCTAGTATTTTTAGATATGTGTACTCAAAATAGGCTTATAAACTGGTGCTATGGAAGGAGACCAGCTACATGACAATTGTTTCTATTAAATTCTACCCTTTTAAAGATCTCTCCTTTACTCTCTAGGACTTCACTTTTGAAGTGCACAAGGCCACACGACCATTTTTTTCTTGTGTTTGTCTTGTGGTTCCTCTTTAATGAAGAGCTTAATTTTCTCTAGTGGGTGGGGGACAGCTCCTCCCAGGTATAAATCAGAGATACTCCACTGATTTTAGTAGTATTAGGACCAGTTATATTAGCTGAGGATCCCTGCAAAAACTGTGTATCGCCTTTGTAGGTCTTTGTACAGAATCTGTGTTTTTACCTGCATGTGTTGGCTACAAAGTTTAATAAAGAACACCAGGACGGTGGTCTACAGAATTGAAGTCCGCTTCTCTTGTTCTGTGTTTCCAAAGTGATACAGTATAAGCAATATAATATGAACTCCATTAATGGAATGGACTGCTAGTGATCTGAATCATCTTCAGAGCATCTGCAATACAGATTCTGGCTTTTTTTTTCTGTAGTATCATCTAATGGTGTTCTTGGAAGTCCTTGAAGAGGGGTAGCAGGTCCTTACCTTACCAGGGGCCCTGTGGAGGGGGAACTCTGAGTGAGGCATTCAAACCTGTGAACTCAAGCGGGATATTAGCATATGCAGTGTGAAGAGAGGATGATAGTCATAATTTATTCTGGACATCTGAGCTGCTAAAATTGAAACTAAATAGAATGATGATTAGACATAATTTAGGGAGGTAATTTCAGATAATCATATTTGTTTGAGTGGGGGAGGAAGAAATTGGCTCAGGAGAAATACACTATTTAAAAGCTCCAGAGAACAGCAATCATTTTTAGTGCCAGTCTTCAAAAGGTTTTTTTATGCCTGTTACTTAATTTAATCTCTTCAGCAGTAAACAAAAATCAAAGTGCAAGATGGTACTCTTTGATTAAAAAAATGCTTAAAAATTGTTTGGAATTTATGAGGACTGCACGTATCTGGATGAATAGAATGATGGATAATATCGGCATTATTTTTATCTTACATCCATGTAAAAACTAAGGAAAATGAAGTCTGATCTGAGCAGGAAAGGGACAGTGTTGCAGGGTCAAATGCTGACATCTTCCCTGGCATTAGTGCTAATTCATTACTCGGAGAGTCTCCTGTGCGTCCTATTTCTCCCTGCTTACCCATTAGAGCCAGATTTCACTTCTTTTATTTGAGCAGCATTTTATTCTGTAGAAAGCATGAACTCTGAATGGAATTTCTTGCAAGGCAAAGTACAAATAAGTGCGAGCACAGATTGGTAGGACCTCAGAGAATTACCTCGCAGCCTAGACTGTACTGCACTGCTTGAAATACAGGCGTGTATAATCGAGCATCTGTGATGAAGAGAAAGTGTCTTCTGAAAGCTGGAATGATTCTTCGAGTTAGCTAATGATGGCTTTCCAGTCATTGGATCTAAGGTTTTGTCTTCACTGGAATAACTAGCAAGTTCTGTCAAAAAACTTGTGTTTCCAATACTTATTAAATGACTCCCAGCTGGCTTACTGGAGTTGAGGAGCTGTGTGGTCCCCGCAGCCATTGGAACTGGCTAGCGCACACAGAGCTTGCAATCAGGCCGAGAAGAAAGCAGATAAATTTTGCACTTTTTAATCTTTGTCTTTCAAAGTGAAATAGTAATAAATGTTGTCAGTCTGTGGATCAGAACTGAAGAGTTAGAAACCCTGTCTCAAGCCACGCACGATGGTTTAAATATATTGCTGTTCTTCTGCCATATATAGTAGACATGCATAGTCTATATTGCTATTCTTCTGCCATATATAGTAGACATGCATTTGTCTTCCTGATTTGTGTGTAATGCTTTACATGCTTATAGAAAGTGGAAGAGGTATATCATTTATTGATGCTGTTCTCTGAAGAGCTGCTAGCAGCCTTAATGCAGCAAAGCTTCTACTTAGAGTACTGTAGGGCTTTCAGATCCCCATTATCTTTAGACACTTCAGTGTTATTTGCATAACTGAAATGTGTATATACTTTATTCTGTGCTAAGTTTATTCTTCCTGAGAGATGGCTTTGATGATAGCTAATTATTGCAACTTTGAACCATTTAGATAGAAGTGGTTTTGATTTCCTTTTTTCCTTTCTATATTATATCTATGCGAAACTATGCAATTATTTGCATAGTAAAGTTCCAATATTAAGCAAGGTTTTCTAGAATTTTTCTTTTTGAATTTTGATACCTTTTAATTTTACAATAATTATTCTTGAAAATGTTGTTTTCTTTAATGTGACTTGAAAGCAGTAAAGATTGGACTTTTTCAAACTAGATTTACTAAGTGTTTCTTAGCTATTGTCCAGAGGATACAAATCCCAGACATAATACCTACATCAGCAATCCGTTCCACGTTTCTATAATATCTAGAAAGGTACAGAGGCAAAATTTATGTTCTCCCCAAATGCCATAGCCTTGAGTTAACTTCACTTTCCCAACAAAGAAGTTATCTTTGAGCCATAAAGACACTTACTCATTAGGTGTACAGACTGGAGTTTATTATCGCTGAACTTGTTTCCACTGTAAAAACTTTGGAGCATTAAGACAAAAGGTGGTAGAAAGCTGTGTGATTTCCTTAATTCTTTCTTTTCCACTGTAAAAGGATGACAGTAAGGTAAATGAAGAGAAGAAAGGGTATTTGTATGTGTGGGTACTATTTAGCAGCAAGGATTTTAAATGTATGTTTTTCATTATTATTTTATTACTTTAAGAAATGGCTGTGGTTTTGAGCATTATGTCCAAGTTGATCTTCTAGAAGAGAAAATTAATTCTAGCCATACTAAAATTTGTCTTTTTTTTCTTTCTCTTAAGGTATTCACTACTCTGTCCGTGACTAAGCGTTCTGGTGAAAATACCCTTCAGGCTGGATGCTGAGGTTAAAGACCCCCATTCTTGTTATTGCCAGAGACTGACTTTCATCGCAGTGTCTGACTCGTGCAGCAGAAGAAAGGTTTGGGGAGAAGTCGTCCTCGGTCGTCTGCAGAAATGTGTAGATCTTGACCAGAGCGTTCCCTCATGCTAAGGAGAAGAGCACTGTCGGAGTTGGTCACTTGCGGTGATTGGCTGGCAATTAGCAACGCAATGGGAATATTGACTATCGAGCTGTTGCTTAGCAGGGCATTTAACAAATGCTTTCATGAAATCATAGCCTGAAGCCTGCATTGTCTGGTGGGCAGTGATGGAAGAACTGCTAGCACAGCTGGGCAACAACTGTTTTGTTTTGGTTTTATTCCTCTCTAGTTTCTTACCTGAACAAAGAACTTCCAAACTCAGGAAGGTTACCAGAAGTTCAGGTAATTGTATAGGGCCCCTGTGTACTAGGTTATACCACAGCAATTGCAAGGTCTCCTCATGAGCATGCACTTTACCAGCTCCCATGCCTATGGAGGGGAAATGGTATCTACACATTTGATTGTGAGGAAGAAGATACCCTTGGAAAAAAGTTTAGTACCATCTAGAATAACGTATTTCTTGGCTTCCAAACTGACTCCGTTGTGACTTTTTATTTTAGAGAAACTTATCTGTGAAAACGTTGTCCTTGGTGAGAAAGGAAAATACTTTTTATTAAGGCCTTGTTATACAGAAAGGTGGGGTTTTTTTCCCTGACAGTAACAACCGTGCATATAACACAGATGTGATCGTCTTAGCTTTATCTTGCAGCTTATGTGATTATAATTAATCCAATTTGGAACTGACAGAACTCCAATGTGGAATGAATTATACTTCTAAGAGCTCTGAACTTTATTCAGTTTGAATAAATTCTTCCTTTCCAGGTGAGCTATCCTATGCTGCACCGTTTCAGGTATGAATTGGCCACTTTGAACCGCTTTGACTTTCCTTCAGATTAGTGGGCCTGTAGAATAAAAAAAAAAAAAAACCAAAACAAAAACCAAAAACGGCCAAAGAACCCCCCCAAAAAACAAACAAGCAAACACCTCCAAAAACCAATAGTGAAAAATCTTCTATGTAGATATGGCCTAAAAGCTGTATTTAGTTCCCCGTATGCTTTGTTTTATATTTAATTAAGAAAACAATACTTTGAAAGCAGAGGTTTCCATGGAAAATAACAAATGGACTTTCTTGAATATTCCTCCTGTGTTGGATAAACTGCATACATATTTATCAAGAAATGGTAAAAATGTCTCTTTGTAATGGAAATGAATTTGCTTTTTGATCTGGTTTTTTCATTTCCCTCTGTTTTAGCAGCAAGGTTCAGATTACTTTTATTAAATGGTTCTCGGGAGTTTAGTAGTGTGATGTGAATAGGGGGTAAATTCTCCAGCCCTCTGGGCAAAGCGCCTTATACCTAAATTTCTACCCAGTAACATATTCATGTATTTCTACTGAGATTTCTAGAATAGTGTTGTAAGTTATTTTTATAAACTCATATGTAACTGAAGGATTTTTAAACGTTTGGTATCAAGGATGTCTGTGGTGGTATTTTTCTGGCCAGTTTACTAAATAAATGGAATATTTGCACAAACAGATGCTCATTTTGATGCCTCTTCCAAGCAAAGAAACCAGGTGACAGCAAGACAAGGGGTTTTTTTAAAGGCCAGAAGAGGGCACCTTGATAAACCCAGCTGTGATTTGTTTCAATCTTTTGAATTTTGAAGGTAGGTATTTCCCTGAGAAACAGGGTTTGGAGCTATTTTATGTGCATTTTTTTGCATGTTAAACGTATGAGAAAGACATACTCAAAAATAAGGAATGAATTAGGAAACCAACCTTCCTCTGTTTGCACTAGCTGCCATCTATATAACTTCTGAAAACCCAGGACTACAGGTTCCTGAGCCGTTCGGCAGTGTAGCTGTTCATATTTAAGCACGTGCATAGCGGCATTATCTTCAAACAAGTATGTGAAGAAGTCAGATCCTGGAGTGTAGGGAATAAAGACATGTATGAGCTTGGCTTTGCAAGGTTGGACCCACATCTATCTGTTCCTGTGGGTCATGTCATCATTAATAATGTGCATTTTCACCCTAGTGACTTCACAATTCAGTAGCTGTTTGTTTTAATTACTATTATTTTTACTTTAAAACTGGGAGACTTTTTTTTGTAGGGCTTTTTCTTTTCTTTCTCAAGAAGGAAAACATTTTCTGGTGTGTATTTGTGTCATCTGTGCGTGATGATAGAGATATATGATAACATCACATAAGGATGTATTAAATGCCAAAGCAAAGTATTTAATGTTTATATCAAATTAAACATACATTTGGTAATGCATGCTTTGGAAGTATGTACTAGAAAATGTAGTAAGTTAAATGGTATTTATATTCAGCTCATATTCATTAGTTATTAACATTTTTTTTTGGCACTCTTACCAGAGTGTAAGTGAGAATCATCGTAAGGTATTATAGATAAAAATGCAGACAGCGAATTTCACCACTTCAACAGGGAATTAGTAGAGTTCACTGACAGCTCCAAGAATTACTCTACTTTTTTTTTTTTTTTAAGCTTCCCCACCCCAGCTGATCATTCCCCTTTTTACCCATCTTCCCTTGGTGTGAGTTGTTGGCACAAACCCAACTTTCCTGTAAATCTTGTATTCAAACTTGCATTCTGCCTTCCCTCTTTCAAGACCTGCTGCCTGCCCGGTGTCCCAGCGCAGGAGGCTCTCTCGTTGTAGAGCCATCCGATGGGGCAGGACCGGTTTCAGACAAGGTGGATCTCCTGAAGATGTCATGGGCGCTGGAGGTTTCACGGTAGGGTAGGGGTCTTGCTGTGCCTTGCGGGAAGACCTTGCACTCGTAAAGCTTGCTAGTGATCGTGTCTCTGGCTGTGCCACTGCGGCACGTCCCTTGCTCTACGATGCCGCATGGCAGCTGGTGGATGACTAGGAGAAGAGCCATGGCTGCGTGCTGCTGGTGCACGCCGTGCCAATGCAAGAGTGTGAAGGAGGGGCCAGATGGATGAATCTTTTATGTAAGACTTGATAGACTCCTTTCAGGTCAAAATATGGTATAAATGTTTGTGGTAAAACGGCAGGTCTGCCGAGAGTGAAGTTTCAGGAGCCCTTTCTCTTTGAAAAGTGGCTTTTCTGATTGCTCAGTTGTCCTCTGCGTGGGATGGTGTCAGACTGCTTTCTTGCCAAGACGTATTTGGCCTCCAAAGATAAATGAAACCTATAAAAAACAGAAAAGGCGGCACCAAGGGATCTGCCACACCGCTAGCCTCCCTTCTGCACGCACACAACGGCAAAAGGGTCCTGAAAGGTTTCCGTGTTGGTCTGGGGGCTGAGAGGGTGGGAGGGGGTCGTGTGGGGCCGTGGTGCGGGGCGGGAAGGGAGAAGGCACAGTGCAGGCAGCAGCTGCCATGTCTGTGAGGGGAGTAACAGAGGGCTTGGGGGGTGGGGAGACCACCGAGCTTGGGAAATGCAGGAGCATCTCTGCAGTGACGGGCTGCCTTTTGGCTGGGCCCGTCCTGCGGGGCTTGTGGGAGCCTGTGGGAGCCTGCGGATCTGAACCATGTGTTTTGCAAGGCTGGGATGTTGTGACCGAACCCAAAGGTGGCTCCAGAAAGTGCTTGTTGCCGAAGGGCGGGGGAAGGTGCTGGGTGCGCTCACCGGGACGCTCCTTTCCCTCCCCGCGCTGGGTGGAAGCTGCCCTTTCCGAGGGCTTTATTCTGAGGGACTGTGAGGCCTCGGGCCCAGGCGTCTCGGAGGCGGCACAGGCAGATGACTGACCCCGAGGACTTGCCGCCGGTGCCCAGAGGAAGGGATGCATCCGTCGAGGCAAGATGCCCGTGACCTGCTGATCCACCATCTCATCCCAGTGAAAGGCGTGGCCCGCGGGCTCCCAGGCCTCGCTCAGCCCCACGTGGCGAGGGTCCGGCTCGCCCATAGGGTCACCCTCCCGCAGAAACCGCGTGCCGAGGGCTGCAGGACGCTGAGGTGGGCGAGTGGCATCTCAGTGGGGGAGCAGCTGCCCCTCTGCAGGGACCCGGGGAGTCACCGCGTCCTGGGGCTCCTTCCCCCCGCCGCATGGTCCCTGTTTCCATCCCTCTCGCTCTGCTCCCACGCTCCAGCCAGAGCTCTGCTGGGTTGCTGGGGATTTTTTTTCTTTTTATGCTGGGGAAAAATTACATGTTTGTTTTTCCTTTTATTTGCCAAATGCTCCTCACTTGTGTTCTGTTGGGCAGAATTTGACTTGACATGTACTATTTCTTTTTCATTCAATTGCCCTTTTTATCTCTCTCTTTCTCTGAAACCTTCCTAGTTACAGACTTGTCTGAGGGAGCTCTCCCACAGCAGTTTTACCTCTTATAATTAGAAACTAAGCTGACACACAGGGGGATACATATCGGGACAGAGAGGGAAGGCCTTCCTTCCCCTAGCAAAGCTGCGTGACTGGCCTTGCTGAGGACCACCGGTGACTCCTCACCTGCCCCACCGTGTGGGCTGACCGTCAGGTGCCTGCAAGAGATTGCTTTCTGCCAGGGAGGCCGTGCTGTGGCCAGACCCCTCCATGCAGCATCCTCTGCTGCAGCCGGCCACTGCAGGCCCGGACAAGTGTCCATCCCCATCTTTACACTTTAACAGGCGCTGACCTGGGCACGCAGTGACAAATCTGCTGCTTAAAAACAGCTGCTTCTTTCTTTTGTATATACTTGTCTCAGCGAGCACTTCTTTTCTTGAAAATAGGTTCTTCTCTAGGTTAGGCACAGAGTAAATTGAGCTCTGCCCGTTGCTTCCTTTCAAAAACAAATGGTAACAGCCTAAAGATCTGCTTTCCCTTTTAATGTAAATTGACAGGCAATACCACCCGCGATGAGAAGTGCAAGTGTGCTGTGTGATGTGACATGGGGCAAACAAAAGCAGTGACTTGCATTTGGGTTTGACCAAGTTGGTCTTCCTGCTCTGAGGCTTCTGCGCCGTTATATGCCTGTGGTTGTGGGATGGGGCAACTCAAGGTCTCTCCAGGCAAATTTTCCCTTGGGTGGCACTTCGGGGTCGCTACATCACGGAAGGAAGATCCCGGAGAAACTGCGTGACATAAGTGAACGCTGTTTACTGTTGTAGTGTAACCACCTCTTGCGAGGAGGCTGGTTATCCCGACACCACCAGCATAGTTGAAAATCAAAGCGCGTGAGTTTTAGTAACTTCCGCTGCCGGGCAGGGGGGCCTTGATGGAGCTGTGTGTGGCAGAGGGCACGGCAGGTCAGTGCTGCGGTGGCAGTGGCCGGAGGGACGCAGAGAGCCTTGCACCATCCTTGTTTGTGTTTTTCTTGGCTCTGCCAGCACTGTTTCTCCCTTAGCTGTACAGCTGCTAAAAATAACCACCTTAAATTAATGGCTTCTGTTTGCACTAAACTTAAACTTGCATTGGTCACTCCAACACTGCACAATGAAACTGCTGCTCATTGCACGTTTATAGCTTAAATGAGATTCCTCGAAGTTTCTTTTTGGTAGCTGAAGTCAGATGGGTAATACCGATTGCACAAGTGTTTGCTTTTCCTTAGGGCAGCATTTTCTCTAATTAAAAAGAACCTCAACTTAGCTGAGCTGGATTTCACAGCTTACGAATCACGAGCGTTGTGTGTCTCCCAGAGCTCTGGCAGGGGTCACGGATCTGGATGCCCTAAAGTCAGGCTGGCACCTGCCCCTCAGGGGCTCGATCCACTCCTGGCCCAGCCCCCCGAGGCTGCCGGGGACGCGGGGGGCTCAGCACTTCGCAAGGGGCAAGAGATGGTTGTTGATCACGTGGGCTGAAAGTCCCTGTTTCTGCGCTCCCCAGTGGCACGTGTCAAACGGAGGGGGGAAATGTGGGGTTTGGTTCAAAATGTTTGCTTCCAGCAGCAGGCTTTAATTCCCTCCTGGCCTGGAGCTGTCGTCCCCCCCGCTTCATCATTAGCTTCTCATTTGGACAGGCTGAGCAACGGCCATCGTAGTTGTATCCCAAGTACATGCCATGTCCTGGCGGCTTGACCCAGCGTGCTGGAGCGTTTGTGGAGGCTGGGCCAGGAATCTGCGGTGCCCTTGGCCAGCGCGCTGGCCTCGCTTGGCTCCACCTCTCCGTCCCCTGGTCCGCAGGCTGCGACACGTCTCCTGTGTGCGGCAGGAAGCTCCCCTTGAAGGGACGTGTTGGAGCAGGGTCAGCTCAGGAAGGGTAGCAAGGTGCCAGTGTGTGACATGAGAGGTGCTCCCTGAGGGCTTCAATGCCAGACTTGTGCGTTAGTTCTGGAGGATGTTTGGTGGGCAGAACCTGTCCTGGGGCTGGCAGGGGTGAAGGCAGCCTCTCAGGGCTATCTCGGCAGATAACCTCACCTCAGGACCACTCTGAGCAGCTCTTACTGCAGAGCCAGAGGAGGAAACGAAGCAGAGGTGCTGCTAACCCCGTTAGATGTGTTATTTTAATCAGTCTGAGAGATGGGTATCAGCCTATCTTTATTTCTCCGCTATCTGAGGCACAATGTTAAAACAATGGAAAACATATGTGAGCCACGGCTTTGTGCTCAGACAGCTTGTTGGGCTCAGTTTAATGCCTTGGGTCAATTAAAGCACAGTCGTTAGGCTGGGACACTAGATGGGAAATAAGTCGGGGTGTGTGCATGCATGCCTTTCAATTTAGGAAGATAAAAATGAAAAATGCACGTCAAAGCAAGAGCTAGACTCTTGACTAGTCTGGGGACGTGTACATGAACCATCCGCTGGGTACGCTCTGAAGTACCTTTGAAGGTAAAGTCATGGTGGAAATCAAAGTAACCTGAAAAGAAAACTGGTGGGGAAGTTGCCATAAAGCACCTTAAAGTGATGTCTCTGTTTTAGACATGCTGCCTCCTACAAATTAGAAGAAAAGAGATGCACTCAGGAAACATGAGATGAGATGCTACTGATTTTCTTAGAACAAGAGGAACGGTACCAACTCCTATTTAAATCTTGCAGAGCTTTAAAACTCTGTGTTGATACATATTTACTTTTGCTTTAATCTGCTTCTCACTTCTCTCCCTTTGTTTCTTTACCAAGTTCTTGCTGGTTTAGATTTGTCTTGGAGAGTTCTCCTAGCACATGATTTTAGCAGTCCTAAAATCATAAAACTTGTGGGAAAGGGAAACAAGGAGCAATGAGTCACCATTTCTCACCATAAGGAGAGCTACAGCTAAAGCAGTCGAGGAAGGCTGAGGGTTTTTCTGCATTACCCATAAATAAAGGGAAGTCACTGCCACAGGATGTTACAGTCTAAAAATACACCTATGTTGAAAAAGAGATTAATTGTCTGCATGCAGGGTGGGAGGTTAGTAAAATGGTGATCTGGCTGTAGCTTACGGTGCAAGATGCCTGTTGTGGTTTAGCCCCAGTCGGCAATTCAGTACCACACAGCCGCTCACTCACCCTCCCCCCGGGTGGGATGGGGGAGAGAATCAGAAGAACAAAAGTAAGAAAACTCGTGGGTTGAGATAGGAACAGTTTAATAATTGGAACAACAACAACAACAAAAATTGTAATGAGAAGGAAAACAACAAGAGAGCAAGAGAGGAACAAAACCCAGGAAAAAAACAAGTGATACAACCACCCACCACCTGCCGACTGACGCTGAGCCAGTCCCCGAGCAGCGATTGCTGCCCCCCCGGCCAACTCCCCCCAGTTTCTATACTGAGCATGATGTGATATGGTATGGAATAGCCCTTTGGCCAGTTTGGGTCAGCTGTCCCAGCTGTGCCCCCTCCCAGCTTCTTGTGCACCTGGCAGAGCATGGGAAGCTGAAAAGTCCTTGACTAGCATAAACACGGCTTAGCAACAACTAAAACATCAGTGTGTTATCAACATTATTCTCATCCTAAATCCAAAACACAGCACTATACCAGCTACTAGGAAGAAAATTAACTCTATCCCAGCCAAGACCAGGACAATGCCCTTAAACCACTGAGGGCTGGAAGCTTGGGTGCAAGGAGAACCTACAGGAAGCATCACTCTGTATATTCAATGTGGTTTTTTATAAAACCTTTAACTAATCATCTTGTCTGGGTAGACAGGGTATCACATTAAAAGGACCTATGGCATAGGCTCTTCATGCCTAGTATTCCCCTCCTTGGGGTTTGGTTTGTTCAAGCCTCCCAAAATGGATTTATAATTCCTTGGTCTTTTTCAGGCTCAAACTTTTCATGCCTCAAAGCTTTCCCCCACAAGTTCTGCCATGCTCTCTGCCCTGGGGATGAGTTGGAAGGAAGGCGATGTGGCGGCTGAACCACAAAGGTTTCTACTTGGGCCTGTTCCCCACAGACACCTGCAGTCCGCTCACTTGCTGTCCTTCAAATGGCATCTTCACTTTCCACTTCCTAGCGTCAGCATTGAACTTCCCGAGTTGGGGCATTGCCATGGGAGAGCCCACCTTTCAGCTTGTCTCAATGAGCCAAAAGCATGTCTTTTAGATTCTCAGTGAGCAGCCCAAAGTAATAAGGGATGAATTTAAACTAACCCTGTGCAAATCATACTGAAATTTAATTAAATATCCTCCCAGGATATTTTTAATAGTTGAATTAAATTGGTTTAAATGGCATCTTTCATTCAATCTCTGCAATATGCAATACTTACAAGGCGTCTCTTGCTTTTTCTTTTAAGTATAAAATGAGGCATTTTTGAGTGAAGTGTTTGAGTTTACAAAAGATTTGCTTCCTATGAGAGTTATTGTTAGCCCTGCAGTTTATGCGCAAGGTGTTTTGTTTCCATTTTGGAGTCGTTCTGGTTCGGCGCAGATGTTGCGAGGTGCATTTGTACTGTCACTAAAGAGTATTCGGTTCTCCTCCAGCAGCGCCGTGAGCTGAATCGACTGCTCTGGCATGCAAAAATGGCATTATCCAGCCTAAGATGTTTCGGCCAAGAGAGCTGTAACGCTGCCTCTACGTGTGGATGCTCTTGTACGTGGCTGCCAGGGAGTCCCCCGTGTGTCTGCCCTGGTTGTCGCCGTCAACCGCCGTGGACCCAGAAGGATTATAGTAAGTGTCTCTGGAGGGTGATTTGTACTCGAAACCGCAAGCTCACTTACCTGCTGAGCTCACTGCTGACATGCTTTTCTGGTGAAAGGGGATCTTCCCAGCTGGCCTTGTGTTCACCTGTTATGCAGTCTGGTGGGTTTTCTTTTCAGTCCTTCTCCCATTCTTTCTGAAGATTATTCCCGAAAGAGGAAAAAACCCCACCAAAACAAGAAAGAGAAATAAGTTAAGAATCAAAACCATGAAAAATACAAATTGTTAATGGAGAGCTGTGTTCTGCTCTCCTTTTCCCTCCCCCAGGTCCCCAGGTCAACTCTCTGAGGACTGAAATGGCTCACCAGGCAGCCAGATGAGCAGCAGAGGGAGTGATGGAGTGGGAGCAGACGAGAGTAGGGTGAACCCTTTTGGTGACAGAACTAATCTAACAGATCAGCTCAGTGCATTTCACCTCGAGAGAGGGCGACATTCAGTGCCTGATACCTGGTGGAGTGGGAGCTTTCTTCTTGAATTGCCCTTGTGCACCCCCTTGTAATTTTAGTTTTAAGGGAGAGTTACTCTGTCTTCCAGTTCATAGTGGTTTGGAAGCAAACTATTTAACCTGAACATTATTACCAAGCTCTTTGCAGCTCCCAGGATAGTGTGGGTGGGCTACCTAGAGCCAGAATGACTGTGTCTCCATGGCCTGATGGCTCAGTAGCTGGTTTGTTGGAAAGCTCTTCCACACAAGCTTCTTGACTCCATAAGGTGAAAGTCTCTAAATCTCCACTGCTCTAAAATAAAAACCAAATAGGAAATCTCTACTGCTTGCGATTAAGGCCCCATCTGTAATCAGCACATCTACTGTAGAGCAGAGGTTCTCCTTCTTGAGTGTTTATTTCCTACCACTCAACCAAGGGACAGGTGGTAGTTTTCTTGCTGACTTAGAGTTAAGGAGATAGTGGCCCTGCCCCACAGCTTCAAAGAGATGGTGATGGTGTACACCGGTGGGGCTGGCCATCTCTGTTCTGGGACACCAGGCTGCAGGGCAGGCAACCACAACAGCAACTCAGTCACTGCAGAAATTCTGTAGATGTTGCAGATTTGTGGAGAGTTGTCGGAATTTTCAGCAGCTTGTTTCCTCATTATTTCTTCTCATACTTGCTGTTGAGCCTAAAATCCCACAGATACAGTCTTTTGGTAGCATTTGACCCTTTCTTTGTGGTGGGTCGAAGTGTAGAGATTTGTGGATTAGTGCTCAAGGGGATAGAGACAGAGGAGACATACCTTGCCCTTGAAGATCTTTGTTGTTAGATTTTTACATAAAATTTTATCTGAATTTTACATGACGTGGGAGTTTGGCACAGAGAACCAGCTTTATCCACCTGATCCACACCCATTCCTAATCACCAAACTTGACAGCAAATACTCAGAGGACAATGTCATTTAGTAGAACGTCATACTGAGACTCTCAAATTTTCTAGTGCAAAACTGCTTTTTCTTTCAATGGCACCAGTGGTATAAAACTTACACAGTCGGGAAAGGGCTTCTCTCACGCTGAGGTGAGTCAGAAGTGGAAGCCATTTAAACACAATGCAGATTTTTGTATCATTTTTGTTATGATTCCAGTGTCAGCCAAGACCCAAGTTGGCTTGGCATAAGACAGTACCAGTAGCAGTCCAAATTTCTAGGTCATCCTGTGCTCTCTGCCCAATTTGGAAACTGCAGATGCAAGCGTCTAAGACAGATGAGATGTCTTGCTGTCTGGAGATACTGGTATCTTTCCACAGGTTATAGCAAAAGCCACCACTACCACTTAAGATAAACACCTGCCTTTTAAATGGCTAAAGACAAGACAAGACAAATCCCACCCCAGGGGATGCGAAGCCTTGGCAGAACTGACTGCTCTGGACTGTGATACAATGATACGTACTTCAGTGGAGGCAGGTTTCTGTGCTCTGAGTGGAGATGAGCCATCTCCATGGATCAGTTACTTAATCCTGTTAATATAAATAGAGAATTTTTGTTGCAATGGCACCAACCTCATTCCAGCTGGCACTAAAAGCTGTCACTGGCGGGCAGATAAGCCAAGTTAGGAACGGCTACAGGAATTGATTTACCTCTCATGTAAGGCAAAATTGTATGTCACAACAGAGCATCATGCAGAAATACCCAGCTCCCTCTAAATTACACCTGCTTCTCAGCCTGGGCAGCGTGTTCAGCCAGCGTGGCTATACCACTGCTACCACCCACGTCTGAGGCTCTCAAAGCTAAATTCAGCATCTCCGCTTGGTGCTTCACTGTGCTGTGTTGTTTCAGAGCACAGGTGGAGCTGGAAGAGAGGAAGGCTGCTGTGTGCTGCACATAGGAAAACCACATCCTCAATCAGGCAAATCGACATATTGATTTTGCTCTCAGCTACATCAGATGGGGGATCTGACTCTTGCCCAGTCCTGCCCTACAGTCAGTACCCAAGGCTGACCCTACATTGATTTCTTCCAGCCTTTCTTTCAAAACTTGTCTTTGTAGGATTGTTAGTTTGTTGTTGCTAGTAAGAGCCAATCTTTTAATGGACTTTAAAGACCAAACAGTCTAAGCTCATATGACTTGTTAAAGTCATAGTCAACAAGCATAAAATTGTACACAGCCACCCAAAAAGGGTGAGACTGTACTTGCCAGTCTGTGCAATTCAACATGCATTTTAAATCATGTCTATTAATAACCAACTTGTTTACAGAAAACAGAGCAGTAGAGCAGTTTATAACTTTAATAAAACTTTACAGAAACGTTTTTTGGCTTTTTCTTACCTTTCTCTTAACAAGCTACTCTAGGAGCACAGTACCCAATTCTCTGGTATATTTTTTGGTGTGTTTCCTACAAGAAATCACCAGTTTAGTACAAGTCCAGAGCATTCCTGGTTATGCAGCTTGGCATACAGACAAAGCATTCTGGGAGTACATAGACATTGGCTACCAAAGGCAGCAGCCCACAGGCAGCATCCTCCTCTCCCTCCAGGAGCTATGTGGAATTAGAGCTTCATTTGCTTTTGCATGTGGAATTAGAGCTTTGGTTACAAAATCTATGAAATAATTCTGTTCAAGTGTTAACTTAGCAGAATGAAATCTTGTTTTACGGAGGATATATTTGTATCTGTTTTAAACAATGCCGCTTTTTCAAAAGACAAAAAATAGCATTACTATTCAAACGTGGAAAATGACATTATTATTCGCAGTGGAAAATGTCATTGCTGTGCTGATAGCTGTTGACAGGTACTTGTCGTGGTTGTGTGCTGTGATGTGCTAATTATTCTGAAGTTCAATCAGATGGCATTTTGTGTTTTCTTTTCAACTGTAAAAACACAGTATTTGTGACATGTTGACAACCACGTGTTTAATTGCTCCATGGATATCTTCCAAGCTCATGTGTTTTCCACTTACTTTGTGAAGAAAGATGTGTAATTAGCTCCAAGGCTACAGGGTATGTTGCTTATTATTGTATTTTCACTTCCTCTGCAGTGGCAAATACAGAATGGTGACAAATATGAAAGCCCATCTTTGATGGTGAATGCTACCTCAACCGGATTGCAAAGGTGGAGAATTCTGGCTGATTTTGCAACCAAGGTCATGAACCACCCATGGTGAGACCCTGTCCTCCTTCTCAACTTCTCTCTGCCTCACTTCCCATTACAGGTCTAGAGTCAAAACGAAAGGATCCAAATTAATTAGACATCAAAAAGGTCACCTAATATGTATCTGGGGACAGACTTTATAATTTGTACTGCTCCAGATAATATCTGTTGTCTTCTTTGCTTATTTCTTTGTGACTGTGTTTGTTCATCTCATCAGTGTCAGGATTATGGTGTTCAGTGATGAAACAAGCCAAATGTTAAGCAAATTAATTGGGCAGGTGTAACTAGAAATAGAGTTAGGCCGTCTCTGTGTCAAACACGGTGTTTCCCTGAACTCAGTGGAGCCGGGGTCTAAATACCACAGCTATTGACTCTTGCAGGTACAAAATGCACATCCATGTTTAGATACTGAATCTTGACTCTAGAAGGAGATCAGGATAGATGTTTTCTCAACAATATGAGCTGCTAGTCTGCAGCTGTACAGGCCTGGACTCAGTGACTGAGGAACTGCCTTCTCGTCCTGCCTCTTATGGACCTGCCCAGTATTGTAAAGCACGGTAATGAGGCAATTAACAGAGACTGAACTCAATGTGAAAGTTATTTACAGTAATTCCAGTTTTCACTGGTGCTGAAAGCTGCCATGTTGAATCCTAGCAAGGAGAGCTTTGCATAAATCTGCTAAGCAGAGGGAGATTCAGGAGGAAAAAAAAAATCAAGATTACTTACCCTTCTTCCCTTACAAGGATATTCTTCAGTTGCTCCTACAAATCAGGCAGAAGAAAAGGGCCTTTGGGTGCACGTATGCATTAAGTTGGCATCAATCAGGATTCATTACATGCAATTGTACAGAAATGATAATTGTGATGGTTGTTTTTTTTCCAAAATGCATTATACAGATTGTTTTAAAGACAGATACCTAAATCTCTGTCCTCAGTTAGAAAATAGTTTAAGTGTAAACTAGGCTAAGTTTTTGTTTGCTGCTTGGTTAGCAGAGCCCCTAAGCCAGCCCTCCAGACCCAGGAGTATTCAGACTCACAGGCACATGAGACCAGCCCCAAAGCTACTGCTCTGCAGCCTGTCTTGGTTTTGTCCTTTCAGAAACTGTCTAGATTGGAAGCGTCCATGTCCCTTGCAAAGTGATTCATACTTGATGAGAACCTATGTACGTGACAGGGAGGAATGGTGGGAACTGGTAGTAAAAATCATTGTCATGGTCTTTCCTACTGGATCTGGATGAACCACATATGTGGTTATGACTCAAAAAACTTCCTTCTGCTCTGCTTTCTGGTACTGTCATCCCCCGCTGGCTTGGTTAGCTGCTCTCTTGTAGCAGATTGATGCACGGACTCCGATCGAGGGGTAAATCGAAGACCCTCTTTCTGATGGGGTATGTGTGTTTCCCAGACTCTGCTCAGCCTCTCACTAACCTTTCCTGGTCACCCTCAAGTCTCTGGGAACTCACCACCAAGAGCTCCTGCTCTGTCGCACTCCAAAGCTTAAATGAGCCAGCCGCGCCCCAGGCAGCAGCAAGGCAGGAGATGCTCCGCTGCAGCCAGGGCACACACTGTGCCTGGCCAAAGCATGGAGCTAATTCACCTCAGCTGTAACTCAGTTGATTGTAATTATCAGTGCTTTTCATTACTTGAACCTGGGCCCTTAGTACTTCAATCTTGTTAACCCTTTCACTCCCACTATGCCTAATTCTTCCTCACTCTCTGGGTTCAACCTGCCTGTCCCTCACGATGGTACATCAACATGCTCCATCACAAGTAAGTTTAAACATACCTGTTTGAAAAGGAGACTGGTTAGGTATGGCTATGTGAAGGTGGGTGCAGGAGCTTGCCTTGTGTTTCTTCTGTGGCGTTCAGTGATAGAACATTAACAATTTTAGGGCAATTTTAATGTTGAAGGACAGTTCTGCCTCATTAATTCTCGCTATATTTAGAATTCAGAACAGCCAAAATGTCTGAAGGACCAGTCAATCAAGCTGTTCTCTTCTCCTTCTTCCCCTTTAACCTTATAGTTCCCTGCCTTTCCTTGGCTAAACCTCTTATGCTCCAAGCAAGCTGGGAAGCAAAGCAGGGGCTCGTCTGAAAGGGACAAACTTTGTGCCTAAATTTCAGTATGCCTTCCCTGAAACTTGAGCTGGGGGAGGAAAGAATGTGCCACTTGAAGGGGAGAAAAGGATCTGCCATTTGAGTTACAAGCTTATGCGACATCACAATGAGCTTGCCAGGAGCCTCCAGTGAAGAGTATGTGGCCAAGGTTTAGTATTTATAGCCTAACATAAAAGTACAGGGGAAATAATTTAATTAAAAACACAACAAAGACGAAATCGGACATATTTCTCCTGTTTGTTGCTTTGCTGGTGCAAGGACCAGCCACTGTGGTATGAGAGCTATTCTCATCTGAGACTTCTGCTTTTCTTTTGAAATGACCACAAAGTTATTCTGTTCTGCTTTTCTGCCTCCTAATGCTATTTCTTTAAAAATAGCTTTTCTCCTCATAAGACTAAGTCAAATGGTTTTGATATGTAGGCTCTTACTCTGATACTTGAGGGAAAATGCATTCATTTGTTTTCATACACTGATATATTGGCAGCGATCACATTATGGATATACAAGCTATTCCCGGCTTCCCCCTGCACTGTGACAATTTTTGAGTATAATAGCTAGTGAAATGAGTATCTTGTGGTAGAATTAGGAAACATAAAAATAATTACCAGTGCAATTGCCATGTCTCTCATGTGGCATGTGCAGTTTAATGCCTTTAGCTTGTTCAAAGCTGTAATACAGTCTTAGTTCCCTGTATTGTGCATTTGCCTGTATTTATTAGCCAAACAAGAAAGTAACTCTTGTCATCTGTACACAAAAATGATGTTTGCCTTTACCCTTCCCGCCAGGTTGATGGAAGGGAGCCAGTTTGGGACTTGTGGACTTTTGTGTGTCTCTATTTTACATTACGTTTGTTTATTCCTATAAGCTTGTGGATGTCTAGTGTCCTTCTTCTGAGCAGCGCTATGCACAAAAACAGACAAGCAAAGGTGCTGAAGTTTCTTTACACACATACGCACACACACACAGAGCCAGAGCAGGCAAACAAGCTTGAAATTAACCAAATTTTATCTCCAGTGTGCTGCAAGAGAAGAAAATACTACTGCTGTGTCAGAGCACTTGGAGGAAGCTGCCATACTCCAGAGATGGCGGGACCACAGATATGGATAAATTGAAGTTTGCATTGCTACAGCCTGTACTATACCTGTTCTGCATATGAATGGAAAGCTTGAGTCCCTGCACTTATCATTTTGGCACCCTTCCTGCATTTAAATACTACTTTGTCTCAAGCCTTTCAGCTTTTTAAAATACAGTGATTGCTGTTCTCCAAATGGCTAAGGAATACAGAGGAGAGATGCCTCTTTCAACCAGTTCTTGTGTCAGTGTTTTGAGGCTGTACTGGCATAGGCACTGATAAATATTTGCTCTCTCAAAAGTGGTCTGGCTGGTTATGGACTTGCCCTCCTCCTTGCTGGGGTGTTTAAGAAGGAGTCAGTGAATCACCCTGCTCCTCCATGGTGGTCTCTGGTCTTTGTGGTTACGACCTGGCCTGGCTGCCTTTGTGTTATGAGGATTCAGCAGTCCAGTGATGCAGTGGGTGCTCACCAGCCCTGAAAACCATCACGTCTCCTATGAATGACTCCTACCAACCATCCAATATGCAAGCTGGCTCTTTCGAAAAACTGAAGGTACAGGCATTACCAATATTGTTACCTATAGTAAATTGATAATATTTGGTCTGCGGGTTTTATTGAAAGGGAAATAACCTATATAGTTGGTCCTTGGCCTATATACAGTTCACTGGAAATACTTCTGATGTGCCAAGTCTGGCATATTTGAGTGATATTCTGCCCCACAAATAATTGTTCTGTAGCAACTCAGGGTAGTTACATATGTATGCTCATAAGATTTACAGTATTTCCCTCCAGAACATTAGGAGACCTAGCATAGTTGTAGTAAAGGCTGGAATATTTTCCTTCCTCATAAATATTTAAATTGTTTGCTTAGTAGATGCAGTACTAGTAGATGCATCAGCTTACTTTTATCTATATTGTGTTAACTCAGGCTTAATGGAAAAGTTCCTCATTGACTTCGGTCTGGAAAACAACATTTTCTAGGCAAAGTAATGTGAGGTCCATCCTTGCTTTATCAAGAAACACATTTAAATTGCTTTAGGGGACTGGAAGATAATCCAGCTGTATCTCACCATGCAGATATTGGAGCAGAAAGGTAAACTCAGTAGTGGTTGTTGTGGTTTGTAGCAAAAGGCAGTTATACATTTAAGGGTTCACATCCAGGCCCTCCCATCCTACGTCCTTGCAATAGACCAACCTCAGAAATGCTTTCTTCAACACAGTTGCAAATGGCAAAACCCAATCATAGCTGTGGTTGTGACTGTGGAATAATGGGAGATGCCTAGAAAATGTTAATGTTGTTGAGGCCCAGAGTTTTCAGCTGTGAACTCCAAGCATGGGGAGGGGTTGGGGGAAATAAATGCAGTTAAGCATGAACCTAAGCATGGGCTTTCTCAGACGGTCATTAAGCTGTTGTCAGTGAACCAACACCAGAACAGTTTTTAAAGTAGCTGGATTGCATTTAACTAGGAGCCTATTTAGTGTTGCAATGTTCACAATGAACTTTTTCCAGTTTAATAAAGATCTCAGCTGCACTTATGCCAATGGCAATGTAACATCTTGTTGGTTAGTGATATGAGGCCTGTTTTTAATTATTTTTCTCAGCTTGCCTCATTTCATTAGTCAAAAACAAAAGAAAGATGTGGTTATTAGGATACAAGGTTCCTTGCATAGACATAACTTATTCCTCTACATACAGTCAAAATAAGGTATGTGAGGACAAGCCAGCCCAAAGCTGAATCAAAGCATATAGTTACAATCATACTGTGGTCTTTTGGCTTAGTCTTCTGAAAAGGTTCAGACTGAGCGGTAATGGTTTTACCAATCAGGTTAAAAATGGGGATTATTGTTAATGAAGGTAGCTGGAATCCTTTCAGGCCCACCAGTTGTATCTGGTCAGAGTTACTGGGTCAAAGGCTTGTACTTCAGATGAGGATTTATCTCCCCCTGCTTCAGACATCTAAAAATGTGCTTTTAATCTAGGTTAGGCATCAGGCTCCCTTCTACAGTCGATATAGAGGGAGAAAGGATGAGAGAGAGAGGCACCTACAAAGGACAATTCTTCCCACTTTTCTTAGACAGATGTCTTAAAACAGACTGGTGGGTGAGGTGACTCCCCTTCTTCTGCTGATGCAGCTATAGATAGCCTCTTGGAATCTGCCCCAAATACAAGCTAAGGTTGATAAAAAGCTCAACTACAGCACTGAGCAATCTCTGGACTGTCTTTCTCAGGCATGAAAAATGTCCCAGGCTCTTGAGGCAGGATGACACTTGTGCTGATCTTGTACAAAGTCACTGTTGCCCTGTATTGGGCATTGAGTTCCTAGAGCATCACTTTAGAGAGAGCCCCATCACGGAGGGTCAGTAGCACATCCACATGTCTGCATATTTAACCTTTTTCAGGATGCTCAGTAGTGACAGTGAGGAAAGTCACATTCCTGTTCCCTGGTGTGGAAGCTGGGGAACTAGCTTGTGTCTTCTGTGCTTTTTTTTTTATTTTACTCTCATCTTCCCACCCTACACACCTGACTGATACTGAATACAGTCCGTCCCTTGGGGAATGTAACATTCATTTTTAGTCGGGAAATGGTCTTGCAATCATAAAAAATTGATGGCTGTCTGAAGCAGCAGTTAGTCTTGCTTGAGAACTGCATCATTAACCTACAGCACAACGTACACATTATGGACACATTTATAAATGGGAGAGACTGTAGACTTCAGTTTCTAATTTCCTTCTTGCGGAGAGTCATAAAAATCACAGGGAAAACACTGCCTTTGACATACTGCCATGCCAGACCTCTCCGCTTCTGTAGCTCCTGTCAGAGGAAGGATGGTTCTCTGTGGCCATGTAAGTGGACTAGGACAGAAAAGAGACCGGTTTGCTCTTCCTTAGACAGGTAGGTAATTTTGAGATCTCTCTAGTGATGCCAGACATCATGTGGACATCTGGCTATCACCACACACAGCAGCCCAGAGCTGGGTGCAAGCAATAAGTCAGGCTCGGTGGCATGAATAGCTGGGATCCCAGGCATGAACCGCCCAGCCTGTCAAGCTTTGATCACCAGACGTCTTGGCTGGACCTGGACACCCTGGAAAATATCGTTTCTCATCCTCACAAGTCTCTGAGATGTTATTTTGTCCCAGATTTTCAACTGGGACATGGTATTTCCTGTCTGACCCTCTCAGCCCTCACAGGAGGCATTTGCCAACTTGACCACCTCAGTCAAATAACTTTGTGAGTAATACCCATGATGTGACCTGAAACAGTAGGTGTGTCGTGAGCCTCATGTGAGGTGACATCCCTCAACATAGGAAAAGAAGGTAGGGAACATCCAACACAATGTTGGGTTCTCCCTGCATCTCATTTACTGTAAACAGTCGTTTAATATCTTCACCCACAGCAGTAAGCCCACACATGTATGTCCAGAAGCACTGGGTGCTCTGTCCAAGTCAGGAAGAGCTGGTCCATGAGAGCTGGTCCTAGCTCAAGACAGACCTGTCATCACTGTCTTGATGCTCCATTTCTCCACCTGTGAAAAGAGCACCATGGTTTTTCCTTTGTCCACCTTTTTGTTCAGATTGAACAAATTTTATCATTTATACAGTATGTAAACTACATGTTAAGCTGATAATAAATGAGTGAACTTAGACCAATTTGCCCTAGCCAATGACTGAGACTTGCTGTTTGTTACGAATTGGTAAACTTTTCTGTAAGGCATTTTGGGTTTGGGGATTTTTTGAGTGACAGATAAACAAAATTTTTTCTGTATTTTTCAAGTGAAAGACATCAGTTAAAAAAAATCTCCATTTCACAGCATCCCACTTCTCAGGTGTGTTCAACCCATTTCAGTAGTGCAGTGGCAGAAACATGGCTAAATTTGTCCAGCTATGAATTCTCTCCAAGATGATTCTATATTTCCTTCCCTTTCATATAAATGCCAACTGCAGGTATCTTTGAAAAGGACTAGAATGTCACAGCTAGAAACCTGGTTCTTGGTTACTCCTAAATACAATGGAGTTAAGGTTGCTCAAGAGAAATCTTGCAAGTTAGAGGAAGAAGTGGAAAAGATTTTAATCTGTGGCAAAAGAGAGGAGGACTCCCAGTTTTACTGCAGCTGGGTAACCTGAAGCAATACACTTTGTTGTCTTCTGCCTATTTTTCGAAGACAGTGACATTAGCTGGAACTGTAAAGAGTGGAAAGCGGTAGCTGAGAGCTTACTGTCAACAAACATCTTGTCCAGCTGTGTGCATGTGTCATTTACATGTAACCTCAGAGGTGTTTCCTGATAAGACACAATCTGCTTCCTGTTCTCAAAGTTTAAAAACAATGGCAACAGTACTCTGTTGCCTTATATACTTTTAAAACACTTAGGTGAGTGGACCAAAAAAAAATTTTCCAGGGCCTGTTGAGAGCCTATAATTGAAAGTCTTATTTCTCAAGCATACTCGTAAAATTTCCATTCCCCCTTATACATTCACTATGGAAATTAATTTGGTACAGAAAGGTTATTCTTGGCAAAACAGAGATCTGTCGTTGGGAAGTTTCACAGTGCAACCAGTCACTAAAACCAGACTTTGCTGTCCCAGCAGCATACCTGTAAACAACTGGGAGTGAATAGAGAGCTTAGAAATACCCCTCTTCCTAGTTTTTAATTTTTGTTTAGAAAACAAACAAACTGGAAAGTTTCTTTGCTCAGGGAAGGAGAGGACTGAAAGTTCTAGTGAGAGCTGAGCTTAGGGCTGGTAGGAAATGCATGAATTACATTCAGTTCTACTGATGCCCTGTGTACCTAATGTACAGAAGACTGCTATTTAGCTGGACCACTCCTAAGCTGTAGGATAGAAGTATTTTCCTTACACCCCCAGCTTGCCCTCTTTAACCACTGACATATGCGTCTTAAGGGACTTACATATTAAAGAAAGAATCCTATGAGGCTGTGCCTGTCAGTAAACAGAAGGGAGGACATTTTGGGCCACAGATTCACCCAAGCGTCCTCACAAGCTCTGAGAGTTTTGCTGGATGCGCATGTCAGCACCAGTGCTGTTTTGGGCTTGTCTCTTGGGGGGAGTCAGCATGCAGGAAAGCTAAGCTGTGGACTTGCAGCACCTGCTTTGCTCTGCATTCACTTCCTGTGCAGGCATTGCGTGCGCGCTGTGTGTGTGTGGGAAGCAGGGTACTTCGCTCCTCATGCAGTTCAAGCATAACCATGTCGGAAATTAATATGCTGTGCGCTGTAACTCACCGTCTTGCTTGCTGCACACAAACTTCTTCTTTGGAGGTACTCTAAAGGTGATATGGACATCCTCTGTGAGGGCAGAAAGTGCCTGTTCCCAGCGTGTGCTTGTCGGGAATATTCTGGAGCCCTGCTGCATGGCTGAAGGTTGTGGATACTACAATAATACAAACTGTACTGGGTGACCAGGGCTCTTCTCTCAGCCCAGCCACCGACCTGCTAGGTGACTGTGGAGAACCATCTCACCCTGCCACCATATCTTGCCTTGTCTTTGTCTGTCTTGTCTATTTAGCTTTTAAGTGCTGCAAGGAATAATAAATATTTTTAATCACATAATTATGGAGGGAAAAAAATTCAAATTGTTAGTAATGAAGGTCATGGGGGATTCTGCCTTTGGGGCAGGCTTATTACAATTGTATGTAAGTGTCAGAAATGGAGCCAGCCACTCGCAGGTGATGGTGTCAAAGCTGTGCTGGAAAGAGATGGAAGATGTCACCTCAACAGAAAGAAAAGCCCTGATGTTTTTGCATGCTGTGGGTTTTGTCCCATTCATCTCTGCTTTCAGAGTAGCTCAGGACAACTGAAGCTGAGCCTAACTTCTGCGTTTAAGAGGCTCTACACCCTACATCTGTCTGAGTAAATCATTATCAGAAATTGGCATCCCATGGAAATTTAGAGGTACTAATCATGTGAGCATGCTCTGTGGAGCAGGGGCTTACTATATCGCCAGCACAGCTTGTAATCTCCATAGGGATAGGTCAAGTACTTTTGGGCTCGCTGTTGCCCATTGCACTCATTCTCCAGGTCCTAAATATCACAAAAGGATTAATTCCTCTTTCATGTGAGACAGATCCTGCCATCTTTCAGCAGCAGTAGGAGCTCCACAATCCAGTCTCGGTAGAAGCGGTATCTTGGTCAGATCTGTGGTAAATGGCAAGTTAGTGGGTCCTGACCCTCCAGCCTGGTGATTCTCTCCAGAGAGTGGATAAATTTGCTGTTGGCAAGGGAGGTTTCTGTATTGCAGGCAAGTGTCTGTTAGAAACTAAACTGGGACCAAGCCAAAAATAATTACTGGAGGTTTAAGAAAGTATGTCAGGATTTTGCCCTATGGACCTTAACAAGAAAGAGAAAACTCCTTTACCTTGCTCCAGATGGAAGCTTATTTTTCTTGTTACAAATTAAATAAAAATGACAGAAGAAAGTATAGTGAGTTATTAGAGCTGGTAGCTCAGTCTGACCTTTTCCACTCCAAAATCTAATCCCAAAGAAGCAGGGTTCCTGGAAATCTAATTTTGCCTTCAAGGCTGATTAATTATTGGATCATGCAAGCGTTGGCCAGCCAAACAGTTTACCTTTCCTGCATGGCTGCTGTTTCAGTTAACAGTGTAGCCTCAGAGAATAATCAGTTTAGAGTTTAAACTGAGAAGCTGTAGAGAATTTCACACATTATAACTGGATTCACTCCCACACCTGTTTCTTAAACAAGCAAACATACGTGTTTGTATAAACACAAAGAAACATATAGCTTTTGGAGGAGTGGGGTATTATAAACAGCTACTTTAATTGCTGGTGATATGATAGAAATTTTGATGTGGTAGTAGATATTTTACACAGCATCCCTTGTTTTTAAGTGATGTATGCTCGGGACCTACAACCACTCAAAAACCTACACCCCTCTTGGTGGCAGGATGGCAAAGCCAAGTAGCTCTAAGTGCTGAAGGGAGAAGGCACTTCAGGCACAGGTCTCTGGCAGGAGACCACTGCTATGGCTCTAACACAGGGTGAATGAAGGCAGAGCATGAAGCTGGGTGCCAGGGTAACCCAGTGATGCTGGCAGGAGGAGCTGCTACTTGCTCACCTCCTCCCACTGCTAAGGCTTCAGACCACACAGCAGTCCTTGCACCAGCCTTGAGGAGTCCTCTGCATGGGAGCTGTGCTGTGCAGGTAACGTGCTATTGTGCTTGCAGTCCGCAGGCACTCAGCCTATCCTGCAAACGCACACTCTTGTGAAAATTGTATCGTCTGTTCCTTAAAGTGGATAATACTGGGTAAAATGGCAATTTTTTTGACTTGGCATTATGGTTTTCTGCAGTGCCAATGGAAAAGTGCAGGGATAGGTATGGCATGCATTTGACATCCTTACAGTTTTTGTGCCCAGAAATTTTGCCAAGTGGAATTTGAAAATTTTGAATGTTTGTTTGGAGTTTTGAGATGGCCAGCAGCCTTGCTGGATGCAAGACCATGCATCACTACTGGCCACACCAGATATATGCATTTATTTCTGTCCCAGGAATTGTGCTCAGGCATCTGGAAATACCTGTCCTGAAAGGATAGTAAGGCACTGGGATAGATTATCCAGGAAGACTGTAGTATCTTCAGTGCTGGGAAAAGTCTTTAAGAAACAGGTAGACAACTGTCTCTCAAGCATGGCATATACCTAGTTCATCCCTGCAAGGATCAGGTCCTTTCCAGCTCTGCATTCATGAACTCTGTGTACGAAAAATTCCTAGAGAAGTGTGGGGATGCCCACTGTAGCATGGACATTTGCCTTGCAGCCTCCCTGCAAATAAAATCTTCTCTGACAAGAAATGGAAATCCTGGAAAAACCTCCCACTCCTCAGAATAACCCTCTTTGTAACTTGTCACACATCCCTCTCAATGACATTTCTCTGTTTCTGCTGAGACAAGGGCTCATCTGTAATTCTCAGTAGAAGTCCACATTATAAATACTACCTTCCCCCCTGCCAAAAGGTAAAGATGGGAACAGCAAACTGGTTAAGAAAGGCATTTTGTTAAAAGCCTGCTTCTCTGTAAGACAGCGTGGTTTGGAGAATATTCTGTTTATGAAGAGGGCTTTCTCCCAAAGGTGACTATCTGCCAGGGAGACTAAAATACTCTGGTGTGGGCTTCTCCTTCACCCCTTTCTGTATCCTGAAGCCATTACATACCAGTTCCCAGCGTTGTCCATTTCCCCGTGCTATCCTGCTCTGGTTGTGGCTTATGGGCGAAGCTTGCTCATCTGCTCTGAGCTCAAGTTGACTGTAGCAGAGCATACAGCCCCAGCACAGACTGGAGACATTCCTTATCTTATGCATCTCTTCCTGATCTCTGCAGTCATCCACTGAGAAAAACGCAAAAAAGGAAACATTTTCAAAGGATTTGTAATGTCTGAGGCAAGAAAGAATTTGCAACCAACCCCCTCATCCCACCCTGTCAAAACTCCCAAACAAAGGCCACATGGGCAATCACATTTAAAGTAGTAATACAAGAGAATGTTTACTCTGAAATTACAGGGAATACCCGCTAATTCCTTTTTCAAAATGTACACATGGTAGGAAGCCCCTTACTTCTAAAGCAATGTGACAGTACCTGTTGAGGGGTTTGGTACGTGCCTCTGTGCCTTTGGTGTGGAGCAGCTGAAATGTGGTCCTGCTGGTAGTCTACTCAGTTCAAGGCCTGGTTTTAAGGTTCAGGTGAGCATAACGTCATAGGTGCTGCGCCAACTCTGAGATGCTCTTATGTGACAGCAAGGACCATCCGAGTGTATTTATCAATGGAAAATGACAAAAAAAAAAAGAGACAGGCTAAAGGAAGCTTCTACTTTAAAGTTTTGTTTATACAGACGTGATCACCTTCAGCACAGCGATGTTATACCACTCCTTTAGCAGCTTCAGCCTTTGTCCAAGTGGAAAAAAGCCCTCAGATCTTCCCCGCTGTAAAATACTGCTTAGGTAAAACAAGCAGACAAAGCTCCTGTGTCCCTGAAATAAGCTTGAGGTTGTGGATAATTATTTTGGGAAGCAGGGACATGAAAGCAGCTGAGATTCCCCCCCTCCCCCTTTTTCCTTCTTTCGTCTTTTTGCCCAGCAGCTCTGATTTCAGGAGAAACCTTCAAGTGAATGACACTGAATTACTTGCTCTTCTCTCCACTTCTTGGTGGGACCAACATGAGTTTGTCGCAGAACAAAGTGGTGGTCGCACTTGACCGCCAGCCTCCCCTCGCAGGCGGCTAGCCCGCACTGAGGAACGCCTGGGAGCGGGGGGTGCCCAGCGCTTCCTTGCCACAGGCCTTCCTCCCGCAGCTGCGTGGTCTCCCTGCCCGAAGCTGCCCTTGCCACGTAAGTAACCCCGCTCCCACCGAGAGGGCATCGGAAGGCCTGTCATGGTTGCCTCTGCCTGGACCTCAGAGACCTGACTCTCACAGACCTGACCTCTGTCACCTGCTGCCACAGTGCACGGCCAGGGCTGGTGATGGGACTCAAAACCCAGCTGGCAGGTTTGGGGTGACTTCCAGGATCCAGATGGGGACCAGGGTGACAGCAGGTCTGTTTCAGTGGCAGGCTCTGATGGTGGTGGCAGGTGCCGGGAGTACGTGGCGGCAGTTGGCCCTGAGAGGGGCCTGCAGCTCCCCGGGACCTCACTCGCCCCCCATAGGCACATGCAGCGTTATCGCCGCTATTAAATCGTCGGGCAACGTGACCTTATATCCGAGCTCTGCAGCCTGCAGGCGATCGCTAACGAACCTCCCGCCGGGGCAGAGCCGTACCTCGAGGGCAGCGCCATGAGGCTGTACCGGCAGGCGCCAGCGCCGCCTCGGCGGGCCGCCAGGTGGCGCTGCAACCGCGCGGCCCCGGCCCCGGTCCCGGCCCCGGCCTCCCAGTGGCCCCGGGGCTTCCCCGGTCGCTTCCCCGGTCGCCTTCCCGCAGCGCCGCGCCCCGAGGGCTTCCAGCCCCGCCGAGGAGCCCGCACCGAGCCGGGCTCCCTGTCCTACCTTTCCGGCTGAAAGGTAAAACCGCGGTTGTGTTTTTCCCCCACCCCAGAGCTATTCGGGTTATTCACCACTCGCGTTCAGGAGATTGCCATGATCCCGTGCAGCCGGCCCACAGTTTATATATAATTCAAGATGATAACGAAGCTGCTATAAATCTAGAGAGGAACGGTGTAGCTTGAATAACTCCTGCCGAAAGCTCATTTATCACCGGGGAAAGAAAAGCCTGGAGAGCTCCTTTGCTCGCTGTGAGGGGGAACCCGGCGAGGAAACCGAAGTGAAGCTGCACCGAAGGGAGAGCGGCAATGGGAGGCAAATGGTTAAAAGCACCCCTGCCACAGGACTCACCCGCAGCTCTTTTTCCTCTAACTGTGCTTCATATAGAGGAAAAAACCATAAATAAATAAAGCAGGAGATTTGGGAGCTTCTCCTCCTGCTACCAAAAATGTCCAGCTGAGGTATGTTAGCTTATTCCTGCGGGAAGTCTGGTTCTGCCAGAGTTTTTTTGTGCTGCCTGTTCAGGCAACTCCTGACCAACAGCAGGCCATAAACCGGGAAACGGAGCAAAAAAAGGCAGGTTTCTTACCAAATTGTTGTTAACTGCGATGCCGGCAGCTGCCAAGGGCAACCGGCCCAGCGGCTGGAGGAAGCAAACGGCCGTATTTCGGTTCCCCCCTCAGCGTGTGCCTGAGTCCCAGGGAGCCAAATGGGCCACTGTGGCGGTGAGGGTGTGTGGAGCATGGGAGACGGGGGTCTCCCCCACCCTGCAGGCCATGTGCCACCTCCTCTGTGCCCCACAGCACCGCCGAGGGCAGGAAACCCCACTGTCCCCTCTGCCTCCCGCTCCTCTTCTCAGGGCTGCAAAATTCATTTTTGTCTGTGCCACTGAACAGCATTGATCTGGCCCTGCTGCACTACAGTTGCAAAGGAGGAGGAAACTGCCGTTTAGAAAAGGCCACCCAGTTAGCTGTGATCCAGGGCCTCCCTCTTGGGAACAGCTCAATGTAGGGGAATTCCTGTTCCTGTCCCTGTCCCAGCAGATCTGGCTCTGCGTAGGCAAGAGGGCAAAAAGTTCATTTTCAGGCCTGAGTCCTTATTTTGTATTCTTTCACCCTAAGGGTCTCTGGTTTTCATTATGGTTTTCATTATATGTAGGACTGACCCTGCCTGGGAGCCTAGAAAAATCCTAAGTGCCTTGAGGGTATAGAAACACCAGGCTCTCCTTCCTTTGTGGAGATCTCTTAAGTAAGCTAGATTTTCCAGCTGAAGTTCAGCACTGATTTCACCCTAAGACCCAGAAGCAGCACTCAGAACTGCACCCCCCCACCCCACCCCTAATTTGTAAATGTATATCTGCTTGGAGGTAGAAGATAGAAGCTGCTCATTTGGTCATCAGGAGTTAAATGAAGGGGCAGCACAGCTCTCCTTACCTCATCTAGATCTAACATAGCATCCCCTCAGGCTGCATTGGTATTGCTGCCCTGTAGATGTGCTTTCCTCTCTGGTGGGGAGAGAAGGGCAGTCCCTTCTGTCTTAGTCTGCTTTAACGCTACGTGATGTGATGGCTCCAGCAGCTGCTGGTCGTGGAGCTGCCCTGGCCTGTCTGCCCTGAGCTAAGCAGGCTGAGTTGGTGTCAGGAATGCGCTGAGATGGTCCCTTATGAGGAAGCCAGGACTAAAACTGTCTGGTGTGTTGTATGCATCAATCTAGGGCTGATATTCAGGAGGAGAAAGGGGTTTCACAATTCACGCGTGAGCTATGGAAGAGGGTGGGAAGAGCCATTTACCTAATCATCGTTTTTACTCTTACCTGGAACTCTGTGGATCCATATATTGACCCATGGTCACCTGCAGATTGTAAACCCGCTGGGAGAGAGGCTGTCTTTTCGTTCAAGGTATATCCAGTACAAGATACTGTGGTGGCCTTTTTCACTGATTAGAGATCGGTAATGACACGATGGGTAATTAGCAATGATGAACATTGATTGCAAAAGGAAAAGCGCAGAAAACAGCCAGGAAACTTGTTCTGTTCGGTATTACTTGGAAAGTAGATGAGACAGACCATAAAGAGCTTTTAAGCTGTTACTGATAGTGGTTGATACTGAAATAGTGCAAGGAGGCTGCTGTAGGAGAAATAGCTAAGGTTAACACAAACAAGTTCATTGGGATGGAAGCATTTAAATGCTGTATTCTGGATTGCTCTCCCATTTCTGGTTAGTCCAGAAGTCTCCACTCTTTCCTGAAGCATCAGTGGCCACATATGACAATACCCATGTTATCTGTACTTTGGAGGTAAAGGAGCTGAGGCACAGAAGGTGAAGCACTGGCCATACATAGCATCTTACTAGTAGGGGTGGAAGCAGAATAAAAGTCTGCTGATGACAGTATTAGCAATATTAGCCTACTAATGATGCTTCTGTAGGGAAGAAAAGACAGTACCTGGAGGACATGATGGTAACATCTCACTCTGTGTGAAGGATAGTCCTAGTCCAGAATTGGAGATCCTCTTAGTGTGTACTGAACATAAATAGTTTGCCTGCAAATCTGATGGAGAAACAAAGAATTGCACAAACTTGCCTTTGAAAAATTGCCTTTATTAGACCAGTCTTGCTAAAATTGCTGGGAGTAACAGATTCTAAAATTGAGCTACTGAATTAGTCACAAATGGAAACTGTGACAGCCAGCCTTAAAGTGGAGAAAATTGGATTAAAGAATTGGACCTTGGGCATAGCAGGATGTCTAGGAAGTTGCTGTGCTATAGGTGATGAACTCATATGGAGCATGGATTTCATGCTGGTGAATAGCAATGTAATAATTGTTCTACAGAAGCATTACAAACCCAGGCTGGAGAAATTCCCTTTGAAGAGGTGACCCAGGTGAGAAAATGCTTTGTAGACAAGTAATCTGCTGTGAGCAAACTGCAGCCCTGGAGGGCTATGGTCACACTCACAGCCGTGTGTGGTATCTTCCCAGCGCATGAAGGAGGAGGAAGGAAATGCTCTTTGAAACAGAGTAGTGCAAGCGGAATGGGCAAATGCTTTTGAGTGATATCATGTGTGCAAAAGCATTTCCAGGGTCAGGCCTCAGTTACAGAGACTCTTGAAGGACAGCACCTCCGGTAGATCAGGAAGCCCCATAGCAATGATAACAGCTATGCCCTTAGAGCGTGGTAGGTTCTGGTTCCAGGGGAACGGATAAGGAAAAGGTAAAGGTAGGTGTAGGAAGTTTTGAAAAGGGCTGAACACTTAGATAAGTTAGGTCTGAAAAGCTTTCTGGAGAAGACAGTAAGGTTTATTAATGTCCTCCTAATATCAGCTTGCTTCATTCACACAAGGGAAAAAAAATCCATTACTATTACTCCCCCCCCCCCCCAACAACTCTACAAAACCATTTTTCCAATGGACTTTCCTACTCATATGCTGAATAAAGAAATACAGCAGCTTTTTGGTATTAAACTTAACATTGTTGCTGGTTTCTTAGAGACCCATATTGCAGTTCTCCATCTGCCTGCTGGTTTCCATATTTATATCTGGTATTAGGACTCTCTCTAGAATGCAGTAGTCATTCTTGGCACTAGCTATCAATATATTCCTTAAAATAATCAAATGAGGTCAATGTGTTGGTTTTTTAATTCCGGAATACAAATTCATAGTTTCAGCATTGTGTAGTTCCTCTGTGTAGAGTCCATATCTGTTGGCAAGTGCTGAGCAGAATCCTGGGTTAGCTGTCAGTTTTAGTGCAGACTTTCTATGCATCTCAGGTGACTTAACTTAATCCATCTCGCTGTCTCAACTTCTTATCAGCAAGATGGAGGTGATAACACTACCCCATAGGGGTGACATGGGAATAAATGTAATCAAGAGATTGTGCAGGTGTTATTTACTAACAACCACAAAATACGTAAGATTTCTTATCTCAGTATGAAGATTAAGCAGGCTCTAATACAATTGCACTCTTGAGAGGCAGCTGGTTTGCATTCTTTTTGCTGATAAAAGGGAGCGTGCTTTGTCCAGTATCAGACCACTCATCAAGAATGCAGTTGTGTATTATCGGACTTCTTTTTAGCTGCAAAACGAATTGCAACAGGCATAGCATGCGGGTATGTAATGCTATCCGAAATGCTAAGGATCATATTTCCAACAGAGCTGCACACTCTAAATGGAGATTTGGCATTTTCTAAAGGGTTCATCTCCCATTGAGAACAAGAAGAGACTCTGGGAGCTTAAGCGCTTTTGAAAAAAATCCAGCCTCTCTACAGGAGCTGAGCTTTCTTAAGACTGAAAAAATGGAGGAGGGGTGTGTGGAATCAAACCATAAATGAGCTCGGAGCAGCAGCACCCTGTGACCTGGTTGGCAAATGGAACAGCATGAATGTAACGTGCAATGCTGATGGTGAGAGAATTATCACAGAACTGATGAGACACCTGGATCAGAGCTTCAAAAGGTTAATATGCTTGTCACAAGACAGAAGTTGGTCTCTACTGGCAGCAGTAGCTCTTCAAAGCTCTTCTGACTATTTGTTTTACCAGTGCTGTATGCATCAGTATTGTCCTTTTCAGCTGCACATGTGGCCTTAAAGTCCTAATCCTGTTCTGACTAGGGTCAAATTCAAAGGCTTTTCCCTGTCCCATCCCCTTAAGCTTCTGCTATGACTTCTGTTGTGAGGCAGTCAGGCGTTATACTGATTCCTGCGTATAAAAATGCACATCTATGTTTTCTTATGAGAGGCATCCTGCTCCATTCACACACACTGACCACTCTGTAGAAAGGCTTTTACTTTTGGTTGGACTGAAAAGCTTTGAAACTATCCAAATGATAATATTTTTTTCTGTTTGTCAGTCACTGCTTTTTTGCTCCTGTTCTGACACTGTGTGTCACAGACGTGCGGGAATACCAGCACACGTTGAAGCATAGCTGTTGTTCTTTTGTAGCACCCTTGCCTTGGAGCTCTTACATGCCAGAAAAGGACATGCCCATCTTCCTCTTCTAGATGACCTTCTACGGAGGGACCCAGCTTGGATCAGTTGGAATTAGTGTGGTATATTATACCTTCTATCAGATAATGGGTAGCTGTATCTGTTTCTGTAGGAACACAGGTTTTCAGGGGACTTTGCTCTGAGCCCCTCTCAGGTCTGTATGGATCCTCCCTCCAGACACTGCCGGGTTATGAGTCTATATACTTTTCAGGGGAATGTTTGCCATTCTCTATGCTGCCATGCTTCCTTCCAGCTCTGTGTCTTGCCTTGAAATTCTGACCTTTTAGGCTGTATGGTGAAAGGCTGTTCAGTACTGGTCACTGAAGAGTTTGAATTGTCGATGTATTCCTAGGTGAGCTATCTGTCATCTGTCATAAATGGAGAAGGCCTCCCAAACACCTTCCTCGAGGGGATGAATTAGGTAGAGATTAAACAGTGGTAATGGCTGGCTTTTTTATGTAGATGAAAACCTTAGGAAGTGCTTAACAAGGTGATTTGCAGCAACAGCCACACAGTCCCTTTCCGCCATCCATGTTATACCTGTGTGCAACCCCACCTTATACTGTGCTCACTTCACAGGCAATACCATGGATGAGAAATCAAGCTATGAAGAGCTGCTATATTCCCTCTGTGGTGTAGGCAAACCAGTTTCATCCGAGAACACTGGCAGTGTGGTTGCATTTCTTGCCCTCTGTGCAGATCAGGTACCAGACCCAGGTACATCCCTTGCTTGTGGCCTGGAGAAGATCCAGCCCAGCATGCATATGGGGATTCTGAATTCACTTTCTTGTCTTTGTAATTGAAAGGTTTTAAACTGAAATGCCAGACACCATTAAACTGACACTTATTTGCCTTCAGTCTAGGGTAACTGGTAGATTAATATTTTGGTTGAGAATATATTTTATGCTAAATACAATATTTTGCAGGATAACAGACTTCAAAATATAGAAGAGTTTAAATGTTTTGCTTTTCAGGTTTTATGTGCAATAAAATGATGACTGGTATCAAATAGGTGTAATTTAATTTTTATGTGACTGTTTCTCCCTCTCCAATTCTCAAATAAAATGCTCAGCACCTTTTAAAAAGCCCACCTGCACTAAGAGACTGCTTTTTGTTGGCCTCTAGAGCACTAGTTTTAATTTGCTAACAGGAAAAAATCTATTGAAGGAGGATTATACAAGCTAAGAGACATTTTTAGAATGGGAGAGAGAAAGTGAAATAGCAGGCAATGAACTCCAGGAAGCAGACTCAAGCATAGGACAAATGGGTGCAGCCTTAACTCTGCATCCTCTTCTGCAATGTGTGTTCAAACTGTTTAAATTCTGTCCCTTTTGCTTGCTGCACAGGGGAGGTCCTCTAGCCGGATCGTCCTGCTGTCCCTTGTGTTGCAGCTAGCAGGAAAAGCAGAATTGCTATGGCTCTTTAAAAAGGTGTTTCAGCTCCTTTAAACCGTTTGGTCCTGCTCAAAGGAATCTCCGTGGCAGACTGTATTACTTTGCTCTTCATTCAGTCCAGGGTGACCTTCCTTCCCCATTTTGTTCATCAGCATGTCCAGGATGCTGCACAGAGAGGAGTCTAAATATATTTATCTGGAAGTGCAGACATGGGAGATGTTCTCTGAGCTCAGCAAAGGGAACCTGCTCTGCTCCTGGAGCCCTCCCTTACTGTCAGTGCCCACATCTATACCATGCATGAAGTCAAACAAAGGTGGCAGGAGGCCTGCACGGATGAACGAGAAGCTCCAGACAAAGCCTAAACATAAAAAGGAAGAATACAAGAGGTGGGAGCAGGGACAGGTGACCCAGGAGGAATGTAGAGACACTGTCTGAGTGTGCCAAAGCCCACCTGGATTTGAATCCGGTGAGGGCTACGAAGGGCAACAGGAAGGGATTCTACTAGTACATCTGTAGCAAAAGAAAGAGTAGGTAAAATGTGGGCCTGCTGCTGAATGGGACAAAGGACATGGAAAAGGCTGAGGTATGTACTCAATGCCTTTGCCTTGGTCTCTACTGGTAGGAGCTGCCTTCAGGAATCCCAGGCCCCTGAGACCAGAGGCAGAGTCTGGAGCAACAAAGACTTACCCTCAGTAGAGGAGGATCAGGTTAGGGAACGTGTATACAAACTGGACATGTGTAAGTCCATGGGACCTGATGGGATGCATACATGAGTGGTGAGGGAGCTGGCCGATGCCTCTCGAAAGCCACTCTCGATTATCTTTGAAAGGTCATACTGATCAGCAGAGGTTCCTGAAGACTGGAAGAAAGCAAATGTCACTATCTGCAAGCAGGGCAAGAAAGAGGATCTGGGGAACTACACGCTGGTCAGTTTTACCTCGATAGCTGGGACAGTAATGGAGCAGCTAATCCTGGAAACCATTTGCAAATTTATGAAGGATAAGAAGGTGATTGGGAGTAGTCAGCATGGATTTATGAAGGGGAAAACATGGTTAACCAACCTGGTAGCCTTCTACAATGAGATGACTGGCATGGTGGACAAGCAGAGAGCAGCAGATGCTGTTTATCTCGACTTTAATAAGGTTTATGACACTGTCTCCCATGAGACTTCCAACCCTGGTGTTTAGAGCTGACAGGTGTCCTGAACTCCAGTCCTGGCTGCAGGGGTTGTTAATACCTACATTATTATTGGATAATATACTTAACTGCGGGCTCCCAGGTGGACATAGCCGCAAAATGAAGTCATGGAAAGGGACAAGATGTAAGATGCAGCCTCCTCCGCAGCACCCTCTGAGGACGGCTCAGCACTCTATTCCTTATCAGTCCTGAGCATCTCTCTCTCCTCTGGGAGCACGAGGATCCCTCTGTGGGGATAAAACGCCTAATTCCTTTCACAGATTTACTCCCCAGCGGCTCCTGGTATACAGCTGTGGTAGCAGTGTGTTACTTGTACATTACCTGGTTTTCCAACATGAGGATTTGCTGAATGGAGTGTATTTCTTTGCTCTTTGAACAGTAAAAACCTGGAAGCCATCTTCTTTATTCTCAAAGGATGTATGCCCACACAACTCTTACCAATATAAATAAGGTTTCAAATAGTTAAGGATTGCTGAACTGAGCTCATCGTGTACTACAAATAGTAAAAAAACCCCCAATCTTACATTTTTGTTGCTGTTTAAATGGCTCAAGTAGACCATCTGCTTCTGAAACAACTCATGTATTTTTGGATTTGGTTATGAACTGACCACAGCATTGCAAACAGCACTCATCTGCGAAGATATCTGTTTTTATACACAACATGAGACTGGCAAGAGAGATGTGTCTACTCAGTGTTTTAGAAGTTAGACAGGAATGGTATGACTTCAGATTGGCACAACCATGTCCTTGTCATTTCACTTCACTACCACCTAATTTGTATAAAACAGGGAAAATTTTAAGTGGATGTTACCATAACAGGAGTATCCAATGAATCCCTTATTTGTGGCAAAGGAAAGCAGTCATTCTAAGGTGACTTCACTTAGCCTTTTGTGATTCACATGGGATGTAGAATTACGGCATTTGTTCTTAAGCAGAATTATGGATGAGACCCAAGACTAACTGACAGCTCAGTTATTTCTTCCTGATGCATTTCATTAATAGCCCCTGCACCTCTCACCTCTATGAAATTGGCAACTAGTGAGGTGCCTGTAAGAGGCTAATTGCCTCCAGAGTAAATTGTCCTGGAGCCAATTGTTAATCTCCTGGTGTTAATTGCCAAAAGCAGGAGTAATCAAAGTAGGCAAGGGGCATAGGAGCTGCATGCATATTAGAGCTATGTAGCAAAATGCAGAAGGTGTTTAACTCTGCTCCATGACACTACAGCAGAGCTTAGCAAGTGCAAACATGATGAGGCACTAGCTGAGTGTAAATCCTGAATGTTTTGCTGCATTTTTCATTCATCACCTTCAGATTGCTATTCTACTTGTGAGCTATAAAACAGGTGGGGTGAAATCTGGGCCCTGAGGAGGTCAAATAAAAAGTGTCAGAGATCTGACTGGGGTGCCTGTGCTACTTGATGTTGGAATGATACTAGCAGCATTGTGATGGGTTTGGAAAGAAAAAGAATGTTATTGTGACAGTTGTATAGTTTAATTCTCTTAATTAAACTGTACAGTTTAATTCTTTTAACTGTATAGTTAAAAAAATTTAATAGTTTTGCCATGGCTTTTCATTTTGATGTTTCCAGACAGAAGACTGAATTTAATCCTAGGGTTAAATGAATCTCTGGAACTCTTCTAGTAACTTTAGTTGAGTTGATCCTGTTTCCATCAAGGTATATCTACAGTGTGTTTGACTTGTGCTCTTGGATCTGGCTCTTTAACATAAGGTGATTGAGTACCTTGCTGAGAAAGAAAGAGAGAAAACTGCTATTTTTTGGATAAACTAAGATGCATAAACAGCTATGAAATTATATGGGTTGTAGTGTGGGCCAAAAATCTGACCTGTGTTTATTGTTTGTTAAGTTAATGGGAGGAAGGTATGTTTGATAAGATGCCTATTTTGCACATAATCTGTTGCAAAAATCCTGCTAGGCTCCTCTTTCAGTCTGTCAGACTGATGGCTTTTGAGCATCCCAGTTTACAGCTTCTGTCTAGACTATGGTTTGACCTTTTGTTCCTGGTGTCAGATGGTGACTTTCAAGAGCTTGAGCCTGCTGCTGTTGGGCAGAGATGGAAGTGGGTATTCCACTAACCTGAGCAGCTGGAACATCTGTTGGGGGATAAAACAATCAGTTGTTTGTCTGGATGGTTGAGTGATAAGAGACTTTGGCTGGGGGGCTTTGCCAGTGTGTGACAAATGTTTTATCTCCCAGTTTACAGTATAATGATAATTCTTCTAAATGAGTACCGATTACTTTAGATCTATTTTTTTAAAAATCCTTTTTTTTTTTTTTTTGACGTGCACCTGGAGGAGAAGAAAATGGAAATCTTCTGCAACTACTGCATATTGTAATGGACATTTTGCAAATGAATAACAACAATGATTAAGTTAGCTTACAAACTGCGGTCTGGAAACTGCCTACATAAATGAAAGGACTGAGAAACACTTGGGGAAAAACCCTCAAGATTTTTGTGATGCTGGTGACACAAATGCGGGAAGAAAAGGAAGTAAGATTACCGCATTGATAGCATTAGGGTTACTAAGCAGCATAACAATAATGGATTCAAAGAGCACCTCTGTAAAATATACTTTGTTTTGATTGAGATTTCAAGCTGGCTGCAAGGTATACTTGTAACACACAGTGTAGATATGCTGAAAAGCCATCTACAAAGCTCTGCCCTTCAGCATATTTTTTCCTTTGTGTAATATAGTGCACTAACATGTATAGGAGCTGTGAAGGGGGGTGAGGGGAAGAGGAAATAAGCTTTGTGACCCGGTTTTATACACAAATTATAAGGCTTAATTTGAAGCACAATCATTTCATCAGGTGTGTGTAGCAACTTAAACTGGCAGGATGATTGGGTCCCTTGAGAGAGAATTTAATTTCAATTTTTTTTTTCCTGCCCTAAATGCAAAGCTACTTGATATTTGCTTTAGTACACATGGATTTGGCACCTGCTGCTAGCATTGTGGCAGACAGAGGTAGTTACAAAAATTAACATAAATTTATAAATAAAGTAATGAAAAGCATAACTGCAAAGGTTAAGCTAAAGGCAGGGCCTGCCACTGTATTTAGTTATTAAAGAAACAACATGTTTTTCCTTTCTTCCTTCAGCCCTCTGCCTTCTGGCGAGTCTGAAACTACCCAGTGTAACATCAAACCGAAGCAACAAAGTTTCAGGTATTTCAGGGAAATCTCCCCTATGGAATGCAGAGGAGATCCTCTTCTAAGGGAGCTTCTCTAACTGTCCCTGAAAGTGCAGTAAAGAGAAGTGCTGCCACAAGCCTTCACTTCTTGCTTTACTCTTGTGTGCTACCAGAAGAGGAAAGGCCATCTCCTAGCATGCTACAGTATATTCCCTCCCCACTGAGGACCAAAGCCCATGAGGTCAACTGCCCTCAGAAACACAGCAGTGGCTGCCTGTACTTGAGTACCTGTGAGTGTGTTTTACCATAATGGCTTGTATGCCTTAAAGAGGGCTCTCTGCCTTTGATGCTAGAAGAAACCTGTGGTTGACCTTCAAAGGGAAGAGCTCTGCAGGGAAGCAGCTAGCCTGAAGAAAGCCAGGAGCACTGGTTGCTATTGCTGAGCCCTTCTGGAGGAAGGGATGGTGTGGTTCCCCAGCCTCATGTGGGATTTGTGCCAGTGGCACGGATTGCTACTGCTTCAGTTCTGTAAAGCCCCAAACCTCATTTCAGTAGAAGTTGTGTTAAGGTGGAGCCAAAGCTATGCGCACACTGCTAGAATCCACTTCCCTAAAATGCTTTCTGGTCATGGTTTACATTCTCCTTAGAATGAATCACAGATGGTTTTGGTTTTTTTTTTTTCCTTAATCTCATCAGTTACATGGTGGGCTAGCAGGCTGTGGTTTGAACTAGGTCTGTTTAATTTTTTTACTTCACAAACAAACTGGTGGTAATGTGGGAAAGGGGGGGAGGAAAGGTTTATAGTCCAAACATCCAAAGGATGATCATATCTACTTCCTCAGTGTATTGGACTTGTGTCCAGGTTTTGGTAGTGGGAGGGCTGCAGGGGTGGCCTCTGTGAGAAGAGACTAGGGCCTCCCCCTGTGCCAGGCACAGCTGGCTCCAAAACAGACCCACTGCTGTCCAAAGCTGAGCCCATCAGTGAAACTGGTGGCACCTCTGTGGAAATGTATTAAGAAAGGGTAAAACATGCTGCGTAGCAGTTGTGAGAGAGAGGAATGAGAAAACAAATGAAAGAAACAGCCCTGCAGACACCAAGGTCAGTGAAGAAGGAGAGGGAGGAGGCGCCCCAAGCACTGGAGCAGAGATTACCCTGCAGCCCATGGAGAAGACCATGGTGAAGAGGGTTGTCCCCCTGCGACCCACGGAGGACCATGTCAGAGCAGATATCCACACTGCAGCCTGCGGAGAACCCCACACTGGAGCAGGGGGACAGCATGAGGAGGAAGGAGAGGCAGAGAGGAACTGTTATGGACTGACTGCAACCCCCATTCCCCACCCCCCTGTGCTGCTTGGGGGAGGAGGATGTAGAAGAGTCAGGAGTGAAGGAGTGAGGCTCAGCCTGGGAAGAATGGGGTTTGGGGGGAAGGTGGGGTTAGGTTTTTTTGTTGGTCTTCTGTTGTTGTTGTTTTGGGGGTTTTTAGTTCTGTCTTTGTTTCTCACCATATTACTCTATTTCTAATTGGCAATGAATAAAATTAATCTTTCCCAAGTAGAATCTGTTTTGCCTGTTGCACTAATTGGTAACTGATCTCCCTGTCCTTATCTCAACTCACAAGCTTTTCCATCTTATTTTCTACCCCCTGTCCTGTTGAGGAGGGGCAATAACAGAGCAGCTGGGTGGGGGTCTGGCAGCTGGCCAAGGTTAGCCTACTGCACTCATTTACAGTATGGCGACACAGAAAGTTGATTTGGTAGATGACACACACAAAGGTAATAGAAATCTCCAGTCTTGGTGAGAATGAACAGCTAGCACCATGCAGAGACGCGAACTTCTGTGAATGGATCTCCTGACACCGCAGCAATCTCTCGGTCCTCCAGTGGTTGATCTTCTCTAAGAAAATCTCACTCTCCCTGGTTATGCCAAATGCTGGATTATTGTATGGCATGATTCACTGAAAGGGTGGCACTCTGTCAGTAGAAGTAGATGAGTTTGAAGTTCTCTTACTCAAATGGACACTACACCAGTAGTTGTTAATTATGAAGTGATTTGAAGTCCTTTTTGTGTCATTGGAAAGGATAGTTTGCAATTGCATGCACAGAAAGCTTTCTTCTCAGGGTTAGCTAAATGGATTTTTTTGGGAAAAACAATGTGTCTTTCAGTATGCATTTGCAACATTGTTTGATTTTTGAGACCAGTGAAAAGGGAATTAACAGGTTTGAAAGTCATCAAAGTTGTAAACTTCTGCAGTTCAAACAATGTATATGCATTCTCTATTGGTTTTACTTAAATATTGACTACAAGAAAGTAATGAGGCAGCATGGAGTCTCCAGAAAGCATTTCTGAAAATTTTTTTTTTGACAATGAATTGTATATAGCAAATGGCCATTCTTCTTCCTGTGCAGGGTCAGATGGACAGCTTAATGGTATTCATTGCTCATCAGCCTTTGATAGATGTGTAGAGTCAATATGGATATGTTATCCTAGCCCATCTCCAGGAATAGATCAGCTTTGATAGAATTATGGCTCATGTTTCATAAACCAGTTCTGAAACCGTACCAGAATGGATGCAGCAAATGTGCTGTCGTTGCTGCTGTTGCTCTGTAAGAAGTTGTTAACTTGCTGTTCGGAAGAAAGGTGACATAAATGTCCCTTTTTGCCTTCTAGACTGCTGAAGGAAGACTTACCAAATTACTAAAACTGGGTGACCTTTCTAATTGTGCTAATTTTTCTTAATACGGTTAAACTAGTGGTAAACTCAAACCTTTTCTCTTCCTTAGGTCAACATATGCTTCACCATGTAAGCCATGGTTTTCCATAGTCAGCTATCAACAGGGTTTATAGATTCTCTTTGCTGGAGCTGACTCATGTACTCCTTCACAGAGACTTCATAGCGCAGTTGGAATCCTAACTCCAGTGTAGGCAGTTCATAAGAATGGGGAGCCACACCAGAGGGGAAAGGTAAGGAGTAACTCATTATACAGATGCAATGCTGGTGGAGTGACGAATGTGTGAAGTGATTTGGAAAAATGTCTTTACAGGTTGGATAATATTATTTCAACAGCTGCTGTGTGATTTATTATCTCTGTTCCCTCTCCTGTAATATCACCTAGACATCCTTTAAACAGAAAGAGTCCCTGAAGTCACACCTTTCAATTGAGGAGGGATGGTGAAAGAAAAAAAACCTAGCATTTAATTAGCTCTAGAAAATGCTTTTCCTTTAGATGTGTTTCTAAACTGCTCCTTATAATCCCATAGTGCTTTTCACTTAAGCACCTCATAGCACTTCTCAAGCCTAAGGTCACTGCGGTGAGAAAAGTCCTACTTGTAAGTATGAATTGCTGCCTCTTCTGTTCAGTCTGATGATTTTCAGTAGTGCAATTGTCCCTTGTCCTTGCACAAAAAAAACTTGTTTTCAGCCTTGGATCCTTTTTTCACGCTTGCACTTCTACTGGCTTCAGTGGATTTTTTTCTCCTAGTGCAAACATTAGAGGAATGAGACATAGGAAAAGCATAACAACATAAGAGGTATGTGACTTTCCACTTAAGACTATGTTGACTTGCTGTTGATTTTGGAAAATCTTCAACACACGTAAGTCCTAAGGACTTTAAGCATACATTTAAATCAAATATGTGCATAAACTGAACATGTAGTAGTTATACATGTAAACTAGAATGAAAAACTGCACAGAACTTGTTTTACCACTGAAAAATAACAAAGGATTTTCCCAGCATCTGTTGACTTAAAATGGTCTTCTGAACAAATTCCAGGTAAAGAGGATATGTGTTTATCTTCAGTTTTAGCATAAAAGAAAAAAGAAAAAGGAAAAAAGAAAGAAAAAAGGATTTTCTGGCGATCATAATGAACTCAAATCTTGTATGAAAGTATTGAATTTTGAGATGGGGATAAAACTTTAAATGGGAATCACTTTATAAAGGAAAATGTTTATATTTGTACCTAGTTGGATTTTTTTGTGTAGAAAAAATGTAGGAAAAGAGAGGACATATTATTGACCTAAAAGAACCTCTACCGAAATTAACATGCTCAAGTAACAATGAAGAATGTGGCTGCCACTTTTGACTGCAAGGTATTTTGTAAGGTAGGTGACAAGAAAACGGAATATAATGCTGAACACTAAAGTACAGAAAATATGAGATTTGGCAGCATTTCCTTCAAAACAAAAAAGAGATTTAGAAACCTGTGTTGGGATTTGTTTTACCTAACTTTCCCAATGTACAATATAGGTGTCTGTATCGGAGCTAGACATCCAGGAGCTTTTCAGCTGATGGGCACTTTTAGGGCATGGTTCATCTCATTGCACTTTAGATGTCCAAAATAGGGCAAATGAATTGTGTCGTGCAAATGTGTATGCCCTTCTGTTGACTAACCATGTATTGACACTTGAGCAGTTGGTGGATGGAATATAAGAGTTGGTGAGATGGATCTACCTTGGAAGTGACAATGATAATGGTTTTGAAAGAAACACTTTACAGAAAATACCAGCAATTTATTTACATAATCAGAAATAATTAGAGACCATTCCAGAAAAGCCAAACAACCATGTTAAGGCACTTTTTAAAATCCCTAAACACAGGAGACGATATTGTCTTTAATACAAAATGTAGAATGGCAACAATCTAAGTAACCGTTTTTCCAGTTTCCTTTTTCTTTTTTTGGGTGGCGTAGATATTTTCCTTGTTCCTTCCCCCCCCCCCCCCCCCCCCCAATAATTTCTTCTGTGATTCTCTTCACTTCTTCTGCAAAGATGGTTTATCTTTAAGTATGTGTGTGTGTTCTGATTCAGCTGGATTTTTTTCCCCCAGAGTAACATATAAGCCACTCCAACTCTTGGAGAGAAATCAATTTGCTCCTGAAAGTAGCTTGCTTGGATTTTAGCTGAGAAAGTGCTGCAGGGTGAATGGAGCAAGCATGCTTATGCTTTGTTAAGTATATGCAGTTTGTACTGATCTGGTGGTGTGCTGCTTCTGCTAGCCAACAGCTATTGCATCCTGCCTTCCCGGCTACTAGGTTTTATTCTGAGACCCTTGTGTCTAATGAGCAGCATAGTAGGATGCCAGCAATATGTTCTGAAGAGCATGAGTAATCCCTGGTGTCTGAGAATAGAATTAGGATGAGCAACCCTATGAAAAGCCAGTAATTCCTCCTTATTTCAGCCCCTGTGTGCTCTGAGTCACACTTCAGATGATGCCCTAAGGTCAGTCGAAAAAGAGATCTGAATTTCAGTGCAGCTTAAGGGTGCACTGCCATTGCTGAGGAAAATACTTGTCCATTTAAAAGTCCTTTTAACAAAGGCAGCTAACTCACTACAAGGGGAATTTGCATGGGCAGAACAACTTGCCTTGCAGATGCCTTGGCCCTTACATTTGTTAAGTTATACTCCAATAATTTCACTTCATAAAAAGTGTCCTTAACTAGCAATGGGGAAAACTGCGAAGGAAGTGCACATAGGGTGAAAAAAAAGAGAACTGAACTTCAGTGGAACTTGGCAAATATTTTAGCGTCTGCTTTGCCCAGGAATTTGTGTTGGCTGCTCTGGTTGTAGCTGTGGTGATGGGAGGCACTGGAATTTTTCTTGGATTTGATTTTCGAGGGGGGTGTTCCCCAAGTGTAGCCATTTGCATTGCAGGACAAAAGCCAAGCTCTAGCCAATAAAACTCGCAAGCAAACGTGTCTTTTGGCAGACTTGACCACTGCTACCTGTTGCAGGGCTTACTGATGTTTCCTCTGAAGCCAGAGACATTGCCCTGGATAGTGTTGGACCACTGGGTTTGATCCACTACAGCTGTTGACCACAGTGGGCAGAGGTGTAAGCATCCATCACCTCTAGAAATTGCACCCTACAAAGCAAAGCTTAAAAAATTGCTTCTATGCCTATCTCCTCCAAGTCTTTTCACTAAGAGCTTTGCAATTAATATCGCAGTAGTCTTGCATCAACCACAGATTTTGCTTGTAGGTCCTACTTTAATCTTGAAATACATCATATATTGCTTCTCCTTGTGTATTTAGTTAAGCCAAATGTATGCTTGTCTTTTCATGTACCTTGTTTAACTTAACCATGATCCTGTATTCTGCCACCTTTAAATCAAGCCAGTTCTACAACAGAAACTTTTGTCAGCATTGTGAAGTCATTTAAATGTACAGCATTGTTCTTGGTTTTAAGGAATGGAAGCATGTTCATCTCATCTTGTCAGCAAACTGACATTAGCAGCACAGTTTAGTATGCTTGCAGGCCAGGTATGTACCATTCTGGCAAAAATGTTTCTTGCAAGGGTCTGCGCTAGAGGGGAGCTTCCTAAAGCTTGCCTGGATGTTTTTCTATTGAGGATAATAATAACAAATAGTTAATAATAAAGGTAATAATAAAGATTACTAATAGGTAATAATAAAGGTGCCACATGCATTTTGAAGATGGGAGTGGCTCTGTATTTAGCCCTGGAAACGCTGTCCTGCTCACCAGCTTCTCAAACTCTCCTCAGAGAGGGGAAGAATCTGCTCCCATCCCAGGACAAAACTACTAGCGAGTTTTGTGAATAAGGGAGAAAGCTGTAATTCCTTAATGGACAAATAAAGCACAAAACTAGCCTGTGATCTATCAGTACAGGGCAGGTGGAGACAACAATGCCTTTCAGATATGACTGTTCAGATAATATACATTGCATTCTTAGAAATACTGCCTCTCATCAGTCTGGTTTGCATTACCTGGGAGGTATGCAGTCCAAGAAGCCATAAACTTGTTCTGTCTAGAATGAAGACAGATGAAATCCTCTCTGAAATATAGGAGGAAGCTGGCCAGGTAGCGGAGTGACATCTAGTACAAAGTATTTTAAAATCTGAAAAAAAGATGACCCGTATATTTCTGGAAAAGGACACTGGAGATCTCCCTGGAACCAAGAGTTAGATACTGCAAGAACATGGGCTTTCCTTCTAGTTCAGTACTTCAAGTTGCAGAGGGTATAAAGGCATTAAGGCATCACTGTAGAAAGTGCAAGATGCAGGACAAGGTATTTCAGAAACGCAGCAGATTCTTCAGCTTTGGGAACATGTTAGGTGTGGGGGTTTTCTTATTTGGAGGGAAGATGAAGGGGGCAAGACATCTGCTTAGCTCCAGAAAGGATTGTCTTTCCATTTTCTGTGGTGGTAGCTTCCTGGAGGTGGGTGGCCTTTTATTCATGCGTACAGTGAATTGCTGACTGAGAAATCTGTGTAGGTAAATGAGCTTTGTGCTACTTCCACTGAAATCAGCTGGGGTAGGGAGGTTCTCAGTGACTTTTTTAATGGGATCAGAATCAGTATCTTAAAAGACGGTTATCATATATTAATAGAATAACATTGCTAACCACATTTTGACTGACAGGCAATCCTAGGTTGCACTACAGGGCCCTACGAGGCATGAGGTAGGGGGGTGCCTGACCATTAACATGGGTCTCTCTTTGTTTGACTTCCTACCTTCAGACAGCACAGTTTAGGGCAGCTGGTCAAATGAAAGGTCCACTGGCTGGGTGGAATCATTAAAGCAATGTGCTTTTTCCTTGGGGGACAAAAAACAAGACCTGGTCTCTTTACGGTATGGCTGTTTTAGGCAGACAAAGTTAAAAACTATCCCCGCAGAACAGAACCAAAAAACGTGTCCAGAAGATTTTCTGATCCACCTAACTAGACTGCTTCACCCTATGGTGGTAGGAGTTGTGATGGGAATGGAGTCATCATGGTCTAAGGATGGACAGAGAGACAAAGAGTCTGCAATTTGCTGTTTCTATTTCAGGTCTCAAGGTGGCTTACATGCTTAAAAGCTTGTGCATATTCCTTCAATAATACTAGTTCCCCCTCCCGAAGACATTCTGTAAAAATTTCACCTTCTGTTTTTAAGAGGATGAAGCTAGTCAGTATAAAACAAAGTAACTTTTTCTGAGATTCTTTCATTACAGATGAAAAGTTGCACAGACACCTATACATCTCTCACAGATACCTCTATTTTCTAATGGTTTTGTTTCACATTTCGACATGCTCTTCAATATTAGCCTGCTTGCCATTTTTTGATAAATTGCACCCTGAGTTTACTACACACTATATTTCTCTGTGCTGTTTTTCAACTGCAGGTTTGTTCTTTTTAGAGCTTTATCAATAAATAGTGATGTGGGTGGTTTTGTTTGTTTGGTTTTTTGTAAAGCTTTTTTGTTATACAAAATAATCTACAAAACACTGTCTGGACTCCTTTTGATGTCACTGGCATCTGGTTCTTAATCTTTTAAGTCTTTCTTTCCAGAAGCCTCTTGGATGACAAGACTATTTTTATTCAGAGATACTCAGCGCTGGTTGTTATCATGGGAATGGTAGGTGATCACACCTACACTACTATCCGGACTCCCTACTGTTCTGCAGCTGCTGAAGCTTCCACTCAGAAGTATGCTTTAGAAGAAGTGCCTGAGCTGTTCGTGTACCTATTCTATAACTTGGCACCCGTCTGGAAAGACAACTGCGTTTCCTTGTGTTCCCTCGATTATGTTCTTCTCTGTAGGAAAACCAAAGCACAGCTGTCTCAATCTCTAAAAAAATAGGCTGCTGCATTTCATTGTCCTGACTCACCAGACATTAGAAAGGTTGTCATAGTTTGAAATTTGCAGAGATGCTGCAAGCGTGCGGGTGGATGTAAAGTTTGTAATCGCCAATGTCCATAATGAAGGTATTGTTTTATAATGTTCTTTTAATAGTAAATGGCAACACAGCTGGTGATTTTCTTCCTGCTGCTTTAAAATGCTCCATCGTTCCATCAGAGGATGATGCTCAGAAAACAGGAGTAACTATTGTTAAGCCATTCTGAGCAACTGACCACCTTCTCTAGCAGCGTAAAGCGTTCCTCTTCTTGTGTTACTTGACTGTGTATTGAGTTCTAGGCTTTTGCCCTCATCCGTCGGTGTCTGATCCACACTCCTGGATACAGTCCAGTTCTTTCTGTTAAAATACTGCAGTTGCTTTTGTACTGCAGCATATGTATTGACAGATGGATGCGGAAATGCCAGGCTGTGCTTCTGGTTGACTTTTGTCGACTGACTTAAGGATTCGCCACTTTGATGCGTTACATATTAGTCCTTCTCTTTATCTAGTGTTTTTGATAGAATGCCTTTGTGTTACATTTGAGGTTTGGATTTAAAAGAGAAAAATCAATTTAAAGTTTCCTTTACATTAGAGAGAGTAGAAAATGGTCACTGCATATCAAAACTGCTACAAAGAACCCTGGAAAAATCTACAGAAAGTAAGCAAAATTAATATTGTGTAAAACCTTAATGAACAATGGAAATTATTTCTAATAAAAGGAACTCTAGGCCAAGCCTAAATAATCTACTGTTACAAATGTCTGCCTAATTATTGGTTTATCCTTGAGGTAAAATGCTTTTAATTGGCTTTCAGAAAGTCTGAATGGAAAACCTTGATGACTTCACATGTTTCTGTCACAATTACCCAGGAGAGAATACTCATACTTTTTGGTTTTGTTGGTTGGGGTTTTTTGGAGGGAGTTTTTTAGGGTTTTTTTTTAGCTTAACATCTGTTTTACCCCACTTGCTTCCCAGCTTTGGGCTGGGTTTGCTCAGGGCTATTTTAATTTTAACGACCCCTCCCCCAACCACAGACAGAAATCCGAGGGTAAAAAAATCCTTTTACACATGAAGATGGTATCAGCATCAGCAAAATGATTTTCACTTCAGCAGAAAGAAAAGAAATAGCAAACCAGTATTTGGGTGCATCAGGAGAACAAATAGAACAGTTAACAGTGCAAGGATAAATGGTATGTTGCTAAGAAGCTGGTTTCATTCAGCAATGTACTTTTCAACACCCGTCTAGTTCTGAGCAAGTGGATAGTCCCAGTTCGGGAGCTCTACTGTGTGGTTAACGTTAGAACCCTAGTTCCAGACGTAGCTGGCCTGCAGTTGCTCGTGCACCCCCGGCTCACCGGAAGCCCCAGACATCCCAAACCCCGATGGATGCGTGGACAAGGCAGATGCCTTTTGTTCTGTTGCACTAAGCTCTTCTGCATTCCTCCCACGTACGGTCTCGTATCTCATTGCCTGTTGTTGCTCTCCGACTACCGCGAGGTAGACTTCGGTGGAGGAACCATAAGGGAAGAACCTTTTGTTTTCCACAGGCAAATGAGCAATCAGTTGGTTAATTCAGAAAACTTAAACTCTCACGCTTAAAAACAAAAAAACCTTTCATTTCTGGCATGCCAGGTGGCACTGTTTTCGTTAGGGATGATTCAGTACTACTGGAAGTCAGTGTTTACACCGATTATACATATTAACAGCTACCAGTCGGGACAGTGCAACACCGAAGAAGAAACGACAACAACGACTGGCTATAAAATGATGTCTCGCACCATACTGAAGCGAGGGAAGACCTGGAAGAAGGCATTCAGGATTAACAGAGTGACAGGCACCACACAAAAAAGAAAAAAAAAAAAAGTGGGAGAAGAGAATTTCTCTCCACAAACGGGGCGTGGGGAAAAGCCTCCTTTGCGCGGGGCGACGGGGGGCAGCCCAGCATGAGGCGGCGGCCCGCTCCTCGCCCCGGGTGGCGAACCCAAAGCCTCTGAGGAGGGCGAGAGTGACCCAGAGGCGGTCAAGTTCACAGGCAGAGGGGCCGCAACGACAGCAGCCCCCGTCCGTCCCCTGCGAGGACGCCCGGGGCCGGGCGGGGCCCGACGGAGCCCCCGCAGCCGCCTCCTCCCTCAGCGCCGGCGTTGGCCGTTGCAGCGCCCGCACGCGCTCGGCACGCCCCGCCCCGCCCCTCCCCCTGCGGAGCGCGCCCCGCGGCGGCGGCGGCGGCGGCCCCTCGAGGCAGCCCGGCGCGTCCCCGCCCGCCGCCGCCGCCGGGCGGGACCATCTCTCCCCGTGGCGAGGGGGGGGCGCGCTCCGCCCCGGCTCCCCGCCTGGCCCGCCTCCCCCCCGCGCCGCGCAGAGCGCCCCTCCGCCTGGCGCGCGGCGTGGTCACGCCCAGCGCAGGCATTAGCGCCCCCCGGTGCGGGGCGCGGGCGCCCGGGCATCCTCCGGCGCGGCGGCGGCGGCTCCTCCCCGGCACCTCGGAGCGCCGCCGGCGCGGAGCGGCTCTCAGCGCCAGCCGTGCGCGCTCCGCCGCCCCTCTCTGCGCCGCCGGGCAACGCCATGAAGCCGGCGGTGCTGGAAGTAATGAGGATGAACCGGGTGTGCAGGATGGTCCTGGTCACTTCCGTGGGCTCCTTCATCCTCGTCATCTTCTATTTCCAAAGTATGTTGCACCCAGGTAGGGCACCGGCACCGCCGCACCGGCACCGCAACGGCATCGGCACCGGCCCCGCGGAGGGTAGCGCCCGGCTCCGCGCCGGCCCCGCTCCCCGCCGGCGCAGGTGGCGGGCGCCCCGGGAGCGCTCGCCGGCTGCCGTCGGCCCCGGCTCTCGCCTCCCGGCGCCGCTGCGGCAGGCGCGGGGCTCGGCGGCGGCGGCGGGCGCAGCGCCCCGCAGACCGGCCGGCAGCCCCGTCCCGGCCACCGCCTGGGGCAGCCGCGGGAAGGTCGCCTCGTCCCCCGCAGGAAACTTCCCGCGGGAGGGAGGAAAGTTGTTTTATTTTTAAATTCTATTATTTTCTGCCTTTATATCGTGCGTTTGGGGGGAGAGGGACGGGGGATGGCTCCAGCCGGCGAGCCTGCCGCGGCGGAGAGCGGCGCCGGGAGCTGCCCGGCCCCCGCGGGTCCCTCCGCGCCGAGAGGGGCACCCCCGGCCCCCCACCCGCCGCCGGGGCTGCGGGCCCTCGGCTTCGCTGCTTGTCGTTTTTGGAGGTGTGGGGACACCGCGGCCGGCCGGGGCACCCGCGACCCCCGGCGGGCAACTTCGCGCCGGCTCGCCCAAGTTGGCCGGAGCGGCGGGGGCGGCTGCCCGGCCCGGGCCGTCCCTGCCCGCGGCGCGGGGGAGCCGGGCGCCCGCAGCGGGGCCGCTTCTGCCCGGCCCTGCCTTGCCCCGGGGTGCCGGGGCGGCTGAGGCGCGCCCGGTGGTGCTCCTGGCCGGGCACGGGCCTCCGCACGGACCCAAACCGCGGGCGGGCGTGCGGGGGCGTGATAAGCGCCGACCCAAACTCCTCACCGCCTAACGCGGCTTTAATTTTCCAGTGTACGAGCGCAGTGGACACTAAGGGTGTAGCTGTACTGGGGGTAGCGGATACTGGCTCCCGTGGAAGTCACTCCTAGGTCGGCTACTGATTCCCACAAAGGTGGGATTGGGCCACGGAAACTTCATGGGGTGTCTGCTGCGCGCACAGATCCATCGTGGATTGCAGTGAGACTGCTTTTGTGCAGCTTGGCTGGGAAATTTATCCAGCATGGCGAAAAACAATTTAATCTTGATCTGTCCGTCTGTCTCACTTTTTCCCCTTCCTGCCTGAGAAATGAGGTGGGAATTGCACTTGCGGTGTCTTTTTGGAGGGATCTGACAGCTGAGCAGAGGAGCGGGGCTTGTAAGAGGCAGTGATACCTCTTAGCAGACCAACAGCTGTAGCTGGCAGAGTGGCCGCACTTCTCGGCAGGCGAGGCTTCTCAGCCCTACCTGTAAGTCTCTCCTACCAGCTCTCGAGTGTCGTGGCTACAGGCATAGCTGTAGCAAACAAGGGAATCGCAGTTTGGGGAAAAGAAAAAGGATGTACTCAGTTGGACTCTTTCCTTCCCTTCTTGTGGCTGCCAAAGCATAGTTGATGGAAAATGATTTTTCCTTAAAGGTTTTGGAGTCAAAAGGTTGAGGCTTAGTGCACTGATAGGATTAGGAATTGGTAGATCTGCTGTTCTGTGGTGAAGCCAAGTCCCGTTTGGTGTTTTTCTATCAGCTGTCTGCTCCTCCAAAGTTGGTATTATTTGCCTGATGAATGTGTTCTCGTATGGTGCCCATCTGTGTTAATACCTGCCAGCTCCTTGGAAAAATTAGCATATTTTTTCTTTCCTGCTGTGTCTGCTCCATGCTTACTGGGTTCACGAGGAGTGCTCAGCCCTTAGCAGACCTGGGGAAGGCTTTATTTCAGGGCTTCAAGGCACCATGCAGAATTGTTTGTTGTGACGCAGCTTCACCAATTTAATAAAAGTATGATATTTTAACTGGTTGCATTCCACAGGTACTATAGTTTGCATATATATTCAGAAAATTTGGCCAAGTGTTATTTTTTTCCCCTTGTTTCCGATGAATTATACTGCTGGAACACAAACTTAGTATGCAGTAGGTGAGAGATTAAATTAAATATTCTTCCGTGAATTTTTGAATGTAGAAAAATAGCCTTTCAAGAATTCTTGATATGCTCTATAGCTAACTGCTGGAGATTATGGCTTTGTATTCGTGCTATTGTGCAACTATAAATAGGTTGAGATTTTAGTACGATTCAAAGGATTTACCATGAACTCTGAGGAGAGAATGCTATGCTGTGAAATCACCGGGAGGATAATCTGCACCCATTTTCCATTTGACGCATATTTAGGTTGTTAGCGTGAGCGCAGTGGATCTGGAAATAAACGCGATCACAACCTGTCCATCTTTATTGTACCTTTTTGATTGTAACCGATTCTGCTTTTTTTGGCGGGCTGTTTCTATAGTGGAAACTGCTAGGAATCTATTAAACTCGTCTAGACCCATATAGAGTGTGGTCGTTCAGTTTATGTGCAGTTTGTAAAGCTCAAATAGCTTTTTTTCGCCAGGTATCTGTTGTGTGGTTATGTGTACTACCACCTTGGTGCTGCAAGTGATAGATCGATGTGGAGCTCTTGAAGGGGCAGGAGAGAGGGAGGTAGCAGACCTGCCGAATGTGCTATACGTCAGGTGGCAGATCGTTTCGAGGCATTATATCCTTATTTTCAGATACGTCAGTAGCCCTTCTTGATGTACGTCTAAACTCACTGGAGCTGAACCCTAAGCAGAGTGCACATGAGGTGGGACAGGGCTGGAGGTATTAAGAGCTTTAAAAATCTTGGCCGATGCCCTTTTGGGTGTTCTGAATTTTAGCTGGTCTCTGCTGGAGTCTGCGTCTTAGGACAGCTACTGGAGGGAGCTGTGTCTCATACCCTGGCTTGCCACCTGTCACTGTGGTCAGTAGCTTGCAGCGCTCGGTAAGATAGACGCTTTGCAATCAGAATTAGCTGCAAAACTCCCACCCAAACCTTTTGGATGGAAAATAAGGTTAAGTTCTTTGCGGGAAGCATCAGCTCCTTACTCAAAATCTGGCAATTTCTTCACCCACCAACTTCTCTTGGTGACTTTCAGGAGGCTTGTTCTCTGCCTACCAAGCTTTCCAAACAATTTTAGGTGTGATATAGAAGGGGAAAGATGCTAGAAGGCCATCAAAGGATGAGTCCAGCCCCCCTCGGGGGCAAGACAACTCTTCATCTGTTAGACGGGCATTTTCTATTTTAGGAGGTCTGAATGTGGATCTCTTGCTAGAAACATGAGAAAAACAAATTTCTGCTGGCAGTGGGTTTTTTTGTTTGGGATAAATAAATAGAAAAATGACATAGTTAACAGAAGCCTTTCTTAAAAACAAACAAACAAACAACCCCCCCCCAACAACAAAAACACAGCTGAAGCCTGAAGCGGGGAAGGTGAGCTTCGCCTTATCTTTGTGAAAGAATGTGATGTTGTGTCCCTTGCGCTGTATCTCCAATACCAGCATATTGGAAGGAGATCAGGTGCTTTTCACTCCTTGTTCTTTTTGGCTCCGTACCCGTTCTTTGTTGGGAAGCTTGTGGTAAATGTGCTGTCCGGTTAATGCACCTTTGCATTGTCTGAATTTTGGCAGAGATTGCCTATGTGCTGGGGAAGCCACCCTGCCAAATTAGGTTCCCCGACCAGTTGTTGGTGGGGGAAGGTGGACGGTGCTGCTCTCCAGTGTTCAGGAGCACTGTAAAGAAAACTTTGGAGATGATCCTGGCTTGTGTGGCTTATCTGTGGGTTTGGGGGACTGTTTGATCCCGAGGGAGGAAATGACAGCCGGGACTTCGGTGTGTTTTCCTGTTGCCTGTCTAGCCTTTTCTGAAAAGAAAAAACCTGTTCTGCAGTGTTTGCTATAGCTGGATGGAGATTCTCCCCAGCTCTTTGCTCAGAATATTTCTCCCCTTCACTCTCCTGCCATGTGTTATCTGCATAACTAAGTGCAACCTGATTATTGCTCTATGCTCCTGGATCTTCTGTCTGTGTACAATGGGTCAGTCTTGGGGTTTTATATGACAGCCCATCATAGTTGTATCCGTTGCCTTTCCTGTGCAATCAGTTCGTTCGCTAGTCCTTAGCCTGCTTGCGCTTTCCCAGATGTTTGCTTTCTTCTGTAGACACCGCAGCTGCAGTGAGCAGGGCGACTGTGTGTCAGTAAGTGCAGGCAGGAGCTGCTCTGCTAGGCTGGGGTCCGACTGGCGACGTGCTGGCATCCTTCAGGATGAAAAATTCTACGTAAAGGTAGAATAATTAATACTGTCTTTATTTTACCTGAGACAGGTTTAGGAAACTAACTTATTCTAAACCTGGTATTATTCCCCCCCCCCTTAGACCAGAATGTTTTTGCTCCGTTTTTCATCTCCTGATTTAGATTTCTGCTGTTCTCCTGTGGATGCTAACAAAGGATAAATCTTCAGACTTGCCTCCTGTCCATGATCGTCTCAGTTACGTATGCAGCACTGTATGACTGATAGCTGCTTGTTCCTTACAGAAGGCTGATGTCTGCCTTTGCTCAAATGTCAGAACAATTCAGATCACATGAGATTTTTTTCCTTGTGTCTGAAGACAAGCTCACCATTGGTTTTGATGGAAGATTCTGTTTGAAAATCAATGAAGCAGTCTCCCATCTTGCAATTGATCCTTACTTTCTCCCCTGTTTATAAAGGGGAATGAGATCTGCAAAGCAGTGGGTGTGTGGCATTCCTTTGATGGACTCCGTATACTGGTTTTAAATTATTCTGTTTGGGATACTGAGAAATGGAGTTCATTTGACAGCCACAAGAATCTGGCCTTCATTTAATTGCATGCAATGAAATCCATCCCCTGGTCGCAGGCAGAAACCCTGCCGTGCGCCTGCGAGGGGGCTGTGCTGTATCCTTTTGTCGGTGTCCTTATAAGCTTTTCATTGATTTGCGTGGGACTGCATCATCAGTTTGAGCAAACTTACCCTGGTCCCTCTTTTCAAAGGTACTGGTAGTCTGGAACTGCCTTAAGTTGAGAGTTAAACTGCTCTTTGAATCTTCTGAAAGTCTTCATACTTACTGAATATTAAACTTATTAGCAGGGCATCTTTTTCTGTCTCGGTACATATGAGTGTAGCTTTTTGCAACACTGCTTGCTGACCTTAAGAAATAAAAATCTCTGTTTTTGAATGTATTTGAGCAAAAATTACCTGGCACTGTCAATAGTAATGTCTTAATAAATTTTAATTTATCAGAATGCTTATTGTTCCACAGTTACCATTTCTACAATGTAGATTTTTATAAGCTTTTAATTTTTTTTGTTACTATGAATCAATATTGGGAAACTGTGTGCTGACTTCCGTAGCACTAACAGTCTGTATTCACAGATGTAAAAGTATCATGACTTGGCTAAAGTCTAACTTTTTCAGAGAGAAAGTCAATGTGAAGAGAAACTTTATTTTTCCTTTAGAAATAAACATATAGAGCAGAAATGCCCAGCGTTTTTTATGAACAATTTATACAGTTGATTGAGTGCAACTAGTATGTCAGTTTTATCTCTGTATAGGGTGAGCATATTTCTGAATTCTTAAATTGTTTCCATTACTTTTAGAAGTGACAGGTAGTTTATCTTGTACTGTACCATGTAACTAACTCTAAAAGTGGTTCAGAGAATTGGAAGAAATTAGATCCGTGTTACTTTTCCCAAAGCCAGCACTACTGTATTTTGTTTGACTCTGTTGCCAGACGTACTGTATCAAATGCAGGCTGACAAAGCTGCTGCAGTTGTCCTTGTGTGAATGTCATTTCAGCACAGTTTTTTCCTCTCAAGCCTTTTGGGCTGATGCATATGTATTATGTATCAACTCTAAGGTGATCTCGAGGGAGTTAAGGACAGGGTTGGGGAACGCAAGGGTTTGAATCTGATGATTTTTCTTGCAGATTGTTCACGTTGTTCAAGGCAAATGTTTGAGTTCTGTGTGTGCCTTGTCTAAGTGTCAATGTATATAAAATCAAGTGCTGATGTGCGGGTGAAGGTCCGAGTTCAAATCAATAAAAAGAGCAGGAGTTTTCCCCTTCACATTAAGGAAACAAAATTAAGTTCAGGAATTTTGTATTTATGTACACCTGGCGTGTCTGGGATAAAGACGAAGAGATGTCTGTGGTGGGTCATTTAGATTGAGCAGCCACCTACTATATTACAAGGATAACTTTTCAAAGCACATTTGTGTTTTGTTGGATGTTCCTGTTCCCTGTGGAGCCCATTCATGTAAGATCTTTGTGGACGAGGTAGGTATTTGTCCTTAACAGTCGCAATTCAAACTGTAGAGTTCAGTTAATTCTTCCTTATTTCTGTTTCAGTATCCAAGTTATAGATAGCATCCTTTTGTTGTGGGCAGAATGCTTGTATGTGACAGTGGTGTTTCTGGCACAAGCCTCATGCTCTAACTAGAAGATGAGACCACCAGAGACTATAGCGAACCAGCGAGAGAATTCAGTTCCTAATTATCTCTGGCTCGTGCCTCCAGACAGAGGGATTTTCTTGGATTCCAATTTTGTGAATGTAATCAGTGGAGGATGCAGAGTGTTCCCCTTTCATGTAATTGTTTGGCACCTGAAACTAAGGTTTTATGAATAAATCAAAATTCTACCGCATATACACTTGGACTCTGTGTCGCTTCTCTTGCATAATGTTGTTATCCCCCATTTTTCATTTAATGCCAGATCGATAAATGTGGTTTGTTGGCTTGCCCTCTCCACGTACTCCTTAATAAGGAGTTAGTTGTTGGTGAAATTGTCTGGAGTAGGTCCATTCCCTCCTGTCAAACTGAAGTTGTAGGTTTTCAAATGAATGGCCCCTGTTAGATTTCAGCTCCCTCCCCACTGTCCTCTTGGGTTTTCACACCAGCTGTAGCATCATTAGGAAGTACCTAATGAAAGGCAGCCAGTGTGCAAATAATGTGCATTTATGTATAAGGAATAAGTGCACAGAGGGTGGTGACCATCCCGTGGCAGCGTACGTCCTCTCCTCTGCCCCTTCTGTGATGTCCTGTTCGGTCCATGGGGGCTGGTGGGGAGCCCCTCGCAGAGGGCATGGGAATTGCAGATGCGTCTGTGGGAGCTGGCTTGTTTTACCTGTTCCAATCCATGAACTTAGAGGATTGAAAAGCTTTGTGCTGGCAAGTCTTGGAAAGCCAGAGCAGGTGAGAGGATCCTCATTTCTATGACATGCTAACAGGACTTTGACTAAACAGCGTAGTATAAATAGGTGCAGCATAAGCATTTGTTAATTTGCAGCAAGCAAACTTTGTGTCCATGCAAGTCAGGGAGACTTCCCTGTATTGAAGAAATTTCCCTGCCTTAAGCATTTTGTATTTAAATATCCAGTTTGTTTTTATTTTAAACTAGTATGCTCTTTTTGGTTGCTTTTTACACCTTGCCCAATGTTGGCAATGAAAGTAAATGACAGCTTTGCTTTTGGCCTTATTAATTTTACACGTTAGAAATGAGGTCCTAAATGAGGCATTAACATTTAGCTTGTAAGCATCAGAAGGGGATGTTATTTAAAAGAAATAAAATTAGATGTCTGCCACTGGAAACTTTGGAGTAAAATGTCATTAGAATGTACTGACTGACATTGAGGCTAGATTTGGAAACTTAATATTTCAGTTTTTTCCTCCTGACAAATTTGAATCTCTGGATTCAAAAAGCTGAATATGACCACTTCCAAAATGCTGACTTAAAAAAAAAAAAAGCCGTGCACACAAACGTGTGCACATGTACCCACCCATCTTCTCTCTCACTACAAAATCTGTAGTTGGTGGCCCAGGTAATTCAAATGCATTGATTTCTGCAGTGCAAACCCTCTTCTCCTAACAAGGCTGCTGTAAGGAATATGAAGTTCTTTGTTATTAAAAGAAATGCCAGAAGTGCCAATGGCTCCACGTAGGTGCCTTTGTTATTTTATTAATTGAAATGTATAGGTAGTGTGGTTTCTTATTTCTGTTATTCCTTCTCAACTTATACAATGTTTGGAAACATCCAGCTTGAGAGAAGTCATGATTTTATGAATTCTTTCTAGCCTGCGGAAAAGCAGGAATTTTTATGGGGGTATATCAGCTTAAACAGTAAGAGTGCCTCTTCAAGGTAGCCTTCATCTTGTTTGTGCCAGGCTGTAGACACTGAAGGATGACTTTGCATCCATTGCTATCAATCACTGCTGCAATGGCTTCACACGCCTATGAAAAAACTTAAAAGAAGGTGCTGGGGGAAATGGAAAATACAAACAATGCAATCAAGTAGAATTTCTCACGGCCCTGTGATTCCAGGGGTTTGAGAGATGGTAACTCTAGCCAACAAATGGCATGAAGGTAGGTATAGCACACCGTGGAAAAACAGGTGTGAAATGATCACATCCTGTAAATGTTGTCTGCTCTTAATTTTGCAATGAGGAGTAGCCTTGGTTTCAAGGATGTGAGTGAAGTGATCTGCATGTGGTTTTGCAGGATCTGGCTCCCCTTCTCTCTCTTCTCTAGGAGGTGAAAGAGGAGGAGGATATGGTCCTTCTCGGCCGTGCTTGGTCTGCAAAGGAACTGCCGCTGCTGCTTTGAACGTTGTCTCAGGCTAAAAGATGCCATCCTTAGTAATCTTAATAGCAAAAGATCGCGTCTTTTTATGTCACTTGGCTGGGTGGTTGGAGACGATGGTTTTTAATTGCAGAGTCCCCACATAATAATCCACAAGGAATTAAAGGCACTGTTGGGTTTCAATCCACTTCTCAAAAACATTGTACTCTGTAAAAAGCAGAGAACTGTGGGGGTTTTTTTCCTAGTTTGTTTTATTTTAAAAGCCAACACTTCCTATTCATTTTTAAGACATTCTGACAATTCAAGATACGTTTTGTAAACGGTAAAAAGGTGTGTTTCAGGACCCTCAGTAATGCCTTCTGAAGTCACTTAACAAATGACATACTTTGTAGCCCGGGATTTTCATGCTTTTTTGGCTGATAAATGATTATATAAGGGGGTCAAAAAGTTTAAAAGGGATAACTTGCAGGGATTTTTGGATTAGGGAAGGTAGACATATAATTAATAAGGTGGTTATAATTGGATCCTATGGATGATCTCTACTGTAATACCTTGTCTTAAAACAGAGCTTTAGGTAGTTAAAATCCTTTTAAGGGCTATTTGCATTATTGTGCTTTAAAGTTGATTGGTGTGCCAGCAGAACAAAAATGTCTGCATTATCTGAAGTGACCCGACACGGAATAGCACATTCTGCACCCACACTGGTGGGTACCAGGAGCTGAACATGTCCTTCTAGTAATCTGTATTTTTACAGACTGTGTTGGAAGTGAGAGCGGAGAATTTATAGTAACTGAGGGGGAGGGAAGTAACACTTTTTAAACACTTGGTGATTAATAAAATGTGTCAGTTGGGGTCATAAATATAAAACTGATAAAGCCTGTCTTGATTATGTATTTTGGTCTTGATCAGCTTCTAAAATATATTTGAGTTTCCAGATGGGGATAAGCACTTTATCTTTGGAGTTAAGTGTGTGTATGTGTGCACAGAATTATGAAGTTGACTAACTGCTAATCAAGTGGGACAAATACAGCAGAGAATCAGGGTGGCTGCTGGCACACGTACTCTGCCTCCCAAGCATTGCTGTGTCCCGCTCTCTCGGTTTAGTAATTGCTGCAAGATCAGTCAGCTGGACATTGTGCAAAGTTCCTCCTGCCTTTGCACTGGCAATCCTGTGGACCATGCCTGCTGATCTCTGCCTCTCCACCTTCCTCCTTCTCTTGCCAAACCAGGCTTGGTGGTCCTTCGTGGCAACTTTAGGGAAGCTCAGATAGGATGAACATGGCTGCCTGCTAGGCTGTTGGGTTTGGGGTTTTGTTTTGGGCAAGCCGTAAGATTTTGACTTTTTCTGAAAGGAGTACATTAATGAGTGGTTTGAATGTTCTGGTGGATTGATTGCATGAGGTCTGCGTGATTGACTGGAGGAGTCAATGGTTGCTTTTCAGTTGATTTGAGTGAGCACTGGGTCAGGTCTACTGTGCCAGAGCAGAGGCTTTTTGAATTGCATAAAGGGCACACATCCCCTGTGGTGATAGAAATGTAAGATTGCAGGCTTGGGTGGAGCTCTGAACTTTCTCCCCTGTAAATCTGGGTCGGCTCCATTGATTTGGTTATATCAATTCTGGATCAAAGCTACTGTAACGAAAAGCAGAATTTGTCCCTCTGTGTCTTCCTGCAGAGCAATATACAGTAGAATAACAGCTTTGCGTTTCTGCTTTCTCACTTATTTGTCCTTCACAGAGTACTTCTGCATTCAAGTGAATGGTAGCTTTCTCCCTATAGAGATACGTGCTTGAAGTATTGAAGGGGGTGCTGTCTATTTTCATTAGTTTCAGTGGAAATGACATTGATGGATAAGCTATATGTAACTGTTAGCATGCAGGCCATCAATATGATCGAAGTCTTCTGGTTCTGCTGTAGAGCTTCTCTATCCCACGCAGAAAAGGCTATTAATATTTCTGGTACGACAGCAAATGTGTAATTGCATTGAAGAAAAAACTGGGAAGAAGTTGGGGCTTCTGGAGCTGTTAACTATTTTGAGATAAAATTCTTTTGAGATACTAAATGAGTTGAAATGGATAATGTAAGACAGACATGATTTAATTAAAATTGTCTTCATATTTGGCTGTCTTGATCCAGCTTTTTTTTGTTTGTTTTTCCCCAGAACACTTCAGTGTTTCTGGTGAGTCTTTCTGCTTTCTGTTGTCTGTTTCCCAAACTCTTTTCTTAAAATCTTCCAGAGTAGAGAGAGAATATTTGCAGAGGATGCCAGGACAGTTTGCAAAACAAAAATACACGTGGGCCCATTGTGTCTGAATGACCAGTAATGCACAAAGCCTATACATCAGTATAATGTGGGTGACTTATAGCCTCATCTATCTCAAGAATGCTGTAACCAGCGTGGTAACACGTTACTGTGAGAACTCTGTGCAACTAGAAATGCGTCTCATTCCCTCCAGTGTGGTTGGGCACCAAGGGAAACGGACCATAATTCTTGCATGTCTAAAGTAGCTTGGGTTGTTTCCCATTGCCAATCTTTACGTAGACTTTTTTCCCTTTCATTTTAGTTTTCTATGTACTCTTTAGACCTTTTGCTTGGTTCTGCATTCATTGGGATGTGACGTGACCAAGACAGATTTATTTCATGCTCCCTTTCCAGCTGTGAGGGGATCTCTTGTCATCAGATTGTACCTCAACTGCTGTTACCTTGCCAGAACGGTTTATGCCTGGAGTACTTCTCCAGCATTGTGGGAGCCTGGAAACACTGCTGAATGTCAAGCAATGTGTGTTGTATATTGGTTAATGGCAAGTCTGTGCTTTCCTGCTATCTGCTGCAGTTGAAAGCTTTCACTAGCAGCAAGTTAGGAGCAATATTTCTGGAAATCTTTTGAGAGTTTGGGCCCAAGTCTACTTCTGTGGTAGTAATACCGTGCTTTCATCAGAAGGCTTAAAAATGTTCCACAAAGTAGGTCATACTTTCTTTTTCACTCTACAGCTAAGGCAACTGAGGCATGGACAGGAAGGGTATGAGTGCAGGGATTTGGTTAATGGTTTCCCATCAGGTTAGTGACACATTCGGAAATAAAACTTGAGGGTAGGATGGTTTTGTGGAGCCTGACACTCGCATGATCTGAGGGCTGCAGTCCCCTTTAGGGTTGAAATAGATTGTAGGGCAAACTAGATGTCAGGCACAGCCAAAGTCCCAGCCCTCAGCCCAAGGGACACCACTGCAGCCCCATCCAGGTGTGCTCTAGGCTTGTGAGGATGACTGTTGTGGACAGTGTTGTTTGTCCTTTGTGGTGCTCCTGCCAGGATAATCCTCCTGGAAAATACCTGGGGCTCTGAGAGCTCCTTTTGAGCTCTCCTGTACAAAGCGTTGCCTCCATGGGACCATGAGTTGTGCCCCAGGTCATCTGAGTCCTGATGCTAAGCTACAGACATCCCCTGCTTGGTTGTACTACAGAGCAGAGACATAAACAGTTCTTGCTTCTAATTTTTCACTGTGTTTTGCCTTTATGTTTAGGTTTCTAAAGTGTAAATCTTCCCTGTGCATGCCCTGACAAAAGCTGAATGGCCTTTCTTTTCTGGATCAGAAGTTGAAGGCATACTTGAAGGAAAAACATCAAAGGTCCTCACTAGCTCTTGGGAAGTAATTCGAGTTACTGGCTTCAAATACTTCAGCATTGTGCACCCAGCTTGATGCCAGGTTGCATAAATGGAGCTTGGAAGCAAGCAGCAAAACATCCTCCTTTTCAAGTTGAGTATGGTGAAGTTTGCTGCGTAGGAACATCCGACATCTTTGGTGCTTCCATCACTTGAGAGATGTAGTCACAGACTAGGAGCATAGTGTTGCCTAATGGAAGAGGGATGCTGCAGCTTGGGAAACTGGGGTTCTCCTGCTGGTTCTTTCCTGCCCCGTGCAGACAGCATTTCAGCTACCTTATTCTTCAGCTACCTTCTCGCTTGTACTATTTAAGCAACAAGCAGCCATTTCTTTGTCTGGAATGGTTATCCTCTATGTAGTGTTCAACACAGAAAAGTGGTTGTCTAGTGGTTGTCTACTGCCATGACAATGCCATTACGCAAATATCTGTTAAGATGTCACGTTATGGTTTGGACGTAGACAAACTGAGATGGAGGCCATGCCTGTGCTTAGAAATCTCTTTTCTGGAATAGCAAGCTTGTCTTACTTGAGGTGGCATTATGCTTGGACAGCTTTTGCTAGTAAAAGATTTACTGGATTGATGATCAATATAGGTGACAAAAAGGCCTGCCTCTTCCCTTTTTGTTTTCTTTTGCCTTTGTACCCAGGTCTGCTGGAGGTTTTGCTGGCATATCTAAGTTTATTTAAAAAAAAAAAAGAGAGAAGAGCACCTACAATAAAACCATACCCTTTGTATGGTCTTCCTATGTCAGCAAAGCTCTTAAGTGTTGATCAAGGCTGATATGCATGATTCATCCTGGATTTTTACTCATGCCCATGATAAACATATTTGTAGATTAAAATATTGCCTCTCTAAAATATATTGTCCCTGCACTTTGCTAATTCTTACTTTATTGCAGTTTTAAGGTCAAAGTTCCTATCACTTATCAAAAAGGTAACATCAGTGGTCTGTGTGAGGGGCTGCAGCTGCTGGCTGGTCCCAGATCCTTCCCTTTTAGACCTTTCGTGTTCCCTGTGGTGGCTGTGGGACATTGCTGGTGTTCATTCCTTGAAACAGAAATCTCTGGTGTAGCATTTCATGAATGTGTTTGCTCCTGCTCAGAACGGCCCCAGATTTAAACCTAGCATCTTTTTCAGTTCCTGTGGAGATCTGGGGCATCAGAAGTAATGCTTCATGCAATGGTGGGGTTCAAGGTGGGGAAACTGATGCTACTTAACATGTTTGAAAGGGTACTTTCTACCTCAGCCTTGGAAATGTAAACAAAAAGCTTCCCATCTATCTTGCTGAACATGTGTGAGCGTTCCCACAAGTGCACAGGACTAACAGCTGCAGTCTGTGAGCTGTAGTCCGAGTGAGGCATTTTGATGAGACCCACCTTTTGTCAGCACTGCAAGACATCTAGGAATACTTTTCCTCCTGTCTTTTCCCTCCCCTGCTGATCTGTGAGTCTCTGTTCCCCCTCTTAGTCAAACAAGCGTAGCCAAAAATGGACCTGCGTCTGTGAAATTGTGGGGTTTGTTTGCTGCTTTGTCGTCTGTCAGAGATTAATTTTGCACTGAATTATGAAAAATGTTGCTCTGCCACAGGTTGTGGCTGGTACTAGATTGCCAGCACACTACATCTGCGTTTGCATGCTCAGGAGAGGGGCTACTTTAAAACTTCAATTATAGCCTAAAAATACATATGGAGTCTTTTTTCCACATTTAACTTCCGTGCTGGAAATAGGGTTGTGTCACGTTTGTCGTCTTTTCTAGCTGTAGGGAGTTTTAAGCGTGACATAGTTATGTAGCAAACTGGAAAAACATACACCTATCGTCCTCAAGTGAAGGCATGTAGGAACGGCACTATGGCCCTATCAAATACCGTGTACGTGGAAATTAAAGGAGCTGATTTTTGAGCAGACAACCAGTGTTTACGTGTTCAGTTTATATAGCAGCCCTTTCAGTTTCCATCTGTTCTGTGCCCTTTGGCAAGCGGGTTTGCCATTTTTTAACAAGCAAAGACATTGTCAAGTTCAGGGAATAAGACTTGGATTTTATTGCTTTCTTTGTCTCTGTTATAAGATGATCCTTAGGGAGAAGAGATTGACCCCAGGAAGGAAGGAAGCTTTGTCTTCCCAGGCTGCCAATAATCTGTCGCCACAATACGACGTTGAGAGGTCGCTACCGCAAGTTAAGCGTTTATGACCCGAATGTATATCACTTTCTCATATGCAAGTGAGACAGCTACAAGGGATCATGCTGTAAATGAACGTGATCCGAGAACCCCGTGTTTGCGTTTCTGCATCCATGGCTGAAGTATGGCTGGGACTTCTTGTTAAGGACTTTCATCCAGAACAGAGGCTGCAAAGATCGGAGTTCATATTCAAGTGGACTGTAGCAATTAGCTGGCAGGAAGGAGGGGTCGGTTGGTTCCTGCTTTGCTTCCGTCTCTGTCTTTGCTCTTCTGCAGCACCAGGATACTCTCTACCTTTGTGGCTCTGCTGAAGCAGAGTCCTGTGGCGGGCACGCCACAGACCAGATCTTGAGGGCAGGAGTCTGTCGTGCCTGACGTGCAGTGGCAACACTGACACGTGTAATAGAGCTGCTCTGAACCTGTGCACTTCAACAGAGGCAGGGGGTAGCCCCGGCACAACAGAATGGCAAGGTATTGCTGAAAACAGTTGCTGGCTACCAAAGCTGGTAATTTTGACAGATTTATTCAAACTCAAGTGTGAGCCTCTGCTCGATCCCAGTTACCACTTCACTTCTGAATTGCTTTGAAATGGTCTTCTGTGCAGGTACAGGCTTCATGGGAGCTCCAAGGTATGAATGGAGAGAACACTCACACTTTTCGTTACTACTGTCTGTGGGTAATCTGCTTTGTTGGGAGACTAGGTTGCAGTAAAATGGCCAAATCAGTAAAATTAACCTCCTTCCTAGCAGCTGCCCACAACCATCCAGGAAGCTGTTGGAGGAGCTGGGAGTTGACCCTCTGTCAACAGGACCATTTCTTCCCTCCCAACTTGCACATCCCTGTTCTGCTGACATTGTCCAAAGGCATGGTCATTCAGTAGTAAACCTGAAGCTTACTAGGTTGAGCAGACCCCAGATGGATTGCCTTATACTGTGGTGTGTGATTTAAACTAGAGGCAGAAATCATTAATAGTGTCTGGTGCTTTCCACCTCTTATTGTTTGGGTCCTGAAGATTTTTACTTCCTGGTCAGAAAGTCAATGTGTTCCTTGCAAACTTTTAATGAGTTATTTTTAGTTCAACTTTGCTTCTACTTATCACTTTTTCTTTTAACACGGGGGAATATAGGTGTGAGGGAGCAGCAGGAGCAGGGCTCCCCACAAGGGGCGATGAGATGGGAGTCAAGGGTGAGCCCAGGGTGGGGAGTGCCCTCAGTGATGGGGTGCAGCTCCATGGCACCCAAGCAGGGTCATGACAGGCTCTGGCCATGGTCCCAAGTAGGGTGAGGTAACAAGTTGAGAATATGTCCATACAGAAGACAGGGCTTAACCATAAAAAAGGTATGAGGTCCATCCAGGAAGACCAGCCAGGAAGTTTGGACATCAGGAGAAAAGGCTGGGCCTAGGGGCAGCCATGACATAGCTTAAGTCAGGACTGGGTGCCCAGACCTGAGGTTAAGTAGACCTGCAGGCTTGTGGACTGGGGGTGTGGATGGGGGTTTCTAGGGAGGTTGGTCAGGGCAACTAAGGCCTGTTGGTGCCCTCAGGGCCCTGGCAGGAGGGTTGCTAGCTCATTTTTGTGATCTGTTGACTTACCAACTTCTGACAAAAGCTCTTCTGACAGGCATCGCAGATGGCCTTGCGCTGCAGAGGAGCCCAGAGACAGGCGGTAGGCAGTGAGAAGAATTTGCTGTGCCAGTTGTTCCACCACCATGATCATGAGGGTTTCACATTTTGTGCAGATGTAATGCATTGTGGTTAATCATTGCTTTTAGACTTTCCCAGTTTTGGATGGTAAATGTGAAGATGCTTTAGGGGGAAAAAAAACCCATCTCAAACCAACATTGAAACACATAGCAGTTATAGCCAGGAGCACCCTATGCCTGCTGAGCAGCTACTTCTTCAGACCTGGTGAAGTTAGTTATCCTTCAGATGACCAGGACAACATCTGATGTAATCCTGGGATTTGCAGCATTGTTTCAATATTTAAGCCCGTGGTTTGAGCTTAAATGGATGGGTGTAAGAGGATAAAAGGTTGGTGGGATATGAACATGTAGGTTATCTGATCTTGTTCTATTGAGGGGGAAGTTCTATACTAGGGGAATCTATTTCATCATGAATATTTATTCAAAGGAAAACTAGGTACTTTCCGCTAGATGGATACACATAGCCTGGCACATGTTTGTAGAGGGGCAGGACTGACTTTCCAGGTGTGCGGTCCCTGGCAGCGTTAGCTGGTGATGTGCAAGTGCATTGAAGGTCATGGCTTTTGTTGCTTCCTCTTCTTCTGTCATGAACCTGCTGCCCTCTTTGTCTGGTTTGCTGGCTCTGGTGGTGCTGGCATGCAAACTACACCAGCGTGCTACTCCATGCCGGGCCATTCTTCACAGTTAATGTTGGTACGCCTCTCAAGCTGGAACTGGTGGTGAAGCAGGCAAAACCTGGTCAAAGCACATGCCTAATTGGATTTGTTTAGATCGTGCTTTAAACATATTGGATTTTCAAATACCCGCATTAGTACTGAGGAGAAATGTGTCACCAGGTATTTTTTTGAGTCAGAATTTAAGTATAATTAAAAAGAGATTACTGAACTCAATAATATTAAAATAAATGCTTTCATTAAATAAAGAACACCACTGGAACCTGTGGATGCGTGTAGGAAGTGTGCTGACCCATCACCTGCAGCTTGACATTAAGGCAAGAGAAGTATTTCTGCAGGTATGGACAAAGGGAGCTGATGCTCACTGGGACTTCCTTACTTGTTGGCTGTTCAGAAGGTTCGTCTGGAGGAAAGGGAGTGTAATTCCAAAGGAGTGAGCAGAAGAAACGTACGTGGGTTCAGCCAGGAAGTGTCAACCCGACTAGCAACAGATTCCACAGTCTGCATTGGAATAATAAGCAGAGAAGTAAAATTATAATTATTAATTTACATTTTTATCCTTTTGCCATGTATCCTAGTTAATTTGCAAATGAATATTCTTTTGCAGCGTTGCCTGTCAATCAGGTGCATTTCACTCTGCCAGTCACCACCTTAGGGCTGGGTTATCAGTGCTAACAAATACTTCAAATTAAATTGGGAGGTAACAGGCACAAGTGAGAGCAGTTTATCTCCGGTTGGAAGGGCAAGTTCCCCTAATTCTCGATTATGTGTCACTCAGTTCCATTATGACAGGAATTTATTAACTTTGTCGTATGAGCAATCTAGTATGCCACGTTCTACTGCTAAAGATTGCATTTTTATGATGCATTTTTGATTAATATTGTTAGTGTGTGTGTTTTACTCCAAGTTATTCTTGGCTGTAATTTCAATCTTGTGCTTGACTACTTTTCCCTTTTGTTTTTACTGAAATATGTTATTCAGGGGCAATATCTTAAGGAAGACACTTCTACCTGTGCACAAGACTGGGAAGCGTAAGTAATTACTTGACAGGATGGCCAGAAAGACTTAGAAGCCATAGGAGAGCTTCTTAGGATTTTTCTAGCAAGACTGACTGAAAAGTGAGATTTGTTTAATACTTTGTTTTGATCTTTACAGCATTGCTGTAGAACAGCAATAGCATAGAGGGTCACGCTGCTTGGCTTTGCCGGTGATGATTACAATGCTAGAAGTAAGCTGCAGGCTACCGGGGTTGCCAGTTCTCTTGTCTTGCAGGGAGGCAAGAAGAGAAAATGGGATACATCACTGACACGAAAAACAAATGCTTCTTGTTTTATCTTTGTATAGTACCAAAAAAATTCTCCTGATTTATGTTAGTCTGAAAGAGACAGATTTTATGGCATCAAAGAGCTTAGTCTGGAGCTTGGAGCTCTTGTGAAGCCAAACCTTAACTGGAGTTTAAGTGGAAAGTTTGTCAAGTGATCTGGCTGTAAAAAGTTAGGTCTCGGGAAAGAGAATTTAAATTTATGTCAATTTATACAGTGTTAATCTCTGCAAAGCAGATCTTAATGCAAGATTGACAATTTGGGTCATGTTTGATATTGATTGAGAGATTGGTCCTTGATCATTTTAGATCCAGTTCCAAAGCTAAGTTTTGAGTTGGGATTGAGGATCAAAGCCTAAATGTCACTTTGTTTCAAGCTTGAGGGTCAGACTGAAGGGTCTTGTTTTAAAGTGGGTTTTGGTTGCATACTGTAACTTCAAGTGCAAAATACACCATCGTACTGAAAAATCTCCAGTCTTTGAGGCTTAAAAGACTCATTGAAGATGAAGGTGAAGCTGTTTGTGTGCTTGTAAGCGCTATGAGAAGAGGCTTCAGGAAGAATGAAAACGTGCAAGTGGCACAGAGGACTCTGGCAAAAGAGAAGCATTGCTTTGGAGTGAAAAGATGAACGTTTGAAGTTGTAGCATTTGTGAGTAAGGACGTGCTGCCCTCTTTCAGGGAGGGAGGCTGGGCAGGATTTGTTAGCCTCGAGAGGACGGCGGCTTTAGTAGGATATAGTAATTTTTAGCTGCTACTGCATCAATGCATAGAGCTAATGTGCTTATGGCTAATACAGTGAGGAAAAGCCAATGCAGAGAAAGTTTTGAGAGACATGCTTACAGACATGGCTGTAACTGTAGGTTACACCTTTAAACCACCCTTACAGACACAACTTTCAAAACCAAGTCATTGGCAGAGCTGAAGGGGAGATTGGACTCTTCTGTCCTTCTTGGACATGGGGGAAAAACACTCCTCACATGTCGTCATCTTCGTGCCTTTCCTCACCTGTGTGATGTACTACAGGTACTGCAGCGCGGGCGTGCAGCGTGACAGCCGGGAGGTGAGGACAAACAGAACTGAACCATCAGGAGGTCACAAGTGGAGGGCGTAGGAAAATGCTGCGGAAAAAATTGAGGGTAAAACAGTTAAATGTGCACGTGAAGAGAGAGTCTGTTCGTTCGCTTGAACTCTGTGTTCCTTACATTATTAATTATCTGTATATCATCCACTGCATGTCACCTGCATACAGTTGGCTTTGCCCTGGTCCTATCTGGTCCCACTGCACTGCTCTACTAGCTCTGGCACTTGCCTGTTTGATGAGGCAGTTCATCAGAAAACTTTTTTTTGGGGGGTGGGTGTGTGTGTGTGTGTGCATGCATGCGTCCCAAGTAGTTGTTAGTGAGTTTAATGCCTTGGGCCAATAGGTCAGTGCGGTGCGGTGAGCTGCTGGGGAGGCGCGGGTGCGAACAGGCGGTTAGGTCAGAGTCGCTGAGGCTGTGCACAGTCGCAGTGGGGTGGACCTTTCAGTGAGCTGTCAGTGTGGTCCTACCCCGGCTCCATCAGAGCTGATGAGTTTCAGCAAGAAGTAGATTTACTGTCTGCTTTTAATAAGTTTCTTCCTTCTATTTTCCCTTTCCAGTAAGTCAGTCTTGAGTGGACTGTAACAGAGCCAGTTAAAAATCAGTACAGTGAAGAGGCACGTCTGTTTAGAAACTGCAAAGAATGAAACATTTGGCAATAACGGATGTGTCGTCTTTGGCAGGTTCCAAAGAGATCAGAAAGTGTTTTTTCTTCATTAGCGATCCAAATTTTATCACCGCTACTGTGTTTTGGAAGCGCTCTCCACAAGGATGAGATGATGTAATTGCATAAATCCGAGATTTCTTATTTTTTATGAAGGACAGAAGCTTTGGATGTGGACTTGGTGCTGAAACTCTGCTGGTTCTAGGTCACCTTTACATCTCCCTTGGGCACTGAAACTGCTGAAAACCAAGAGGATCTGTGTTGGTCTGAGCTGCTTTAGGTTCTGCTATCAAGCAGAGGCTTCCAGGGAATGCTTTGTTATGTGGACACAGATGAAATGAAAAGGGTTTTCTTTTTATTTAATTTTTTTTTATTCCAAGCTCGGTGTAAGCTCTCTGCACCTCCAGCATGCCCCTAACAACAAATAATTTTTGGTGGTTCTAGGAAAACTTAGAGGGTTTTGTTTAAAACTGTCTCTGGTGGCTTTGAACTAGCCCCAGAGTCTTAATTAAACATTTTTGGTCAGGCATGACTCCACAGTGAGTCAAATCCTTTGCCTTTGGTGTTTTGTTTTATTTAATCACTAGACTATTTCTTTATTTAAAACACTGCAGCATTCCCATTCAGCTTCCTTTGTTAGTGTTAGGAGAGCTTCTATTAAAAATTATTTTAACTGACCTTTTTCTCTCTTTATTCAGCTTTTCATTCTTAGTGACCTATTCCATCCTGAATCTGTCCTTTTTCCTATCTCCTGCTGCAACTAGATTGTTTTCAAAGCATATGTTGCTTTTCTGTTCTTTGTCCTTTTCCCCGAATCCTTATTTGTATTCCCTTCACTCTCTCTGGTCTTGCTTTACATAGAAGTCAGCTGTTGCTCAGCCACCCACCAGTGGTTTTATCACAGGAGTAGGTGTGGGTAAAACTTCTTTGAAGAGTGAAAAGTTACATTGTCAAAGCAGCTTTGGGGTCTCTGTAAACTATTTCCAAATTCAGTTAGTAGTTTTGTCTGAATACATAAAAATATCTGAACAACATATATAGAGCAGGTTTTGGAAACATCTTTCTCCCTTCTCACCAGGTTAGATTTGCAAGCTCTGTGCTTTCTGACAACCCACAAACTAGTTTGCTTGCTTAAGGAAATGGAAACAGAGAGTCCTGTCTGGTTTTACCCAGTGGAGATGAGGAATTAGTGTTCCTCAGGTGGCTCCCAGTGAGGCAGAGGAATTAAACTGGTGACTCCCCATTTTTCAGAAGGGAGCCCATGGCATTGAGCTGTGGGGTTGCTCGGGATTGGCATCCTCGCCATCTTGTAAAGCTGTCCTACTTGGCCAGGAGGGTCAGCCAAAGTGACTTTATATTCTGGTGGTTACACCATTTCCGTCCAGCACCTTTAGTCACTGTCTTCAATGAACAGTTTAATAGATTCTTGCTTTCATATCTACTTTGTGTTAGAAACATTCAGCAAAAGGAGAGAGGAAAAAACTTAAAAGCTTTTTTTTTTTTTTTGAAATTCTGACAAACTCTTTATTTAAGAACAAATCAAAAGAAAATTTTCTTATGGTTTTGCCACTGAACTACAACAATCTTTTTTTTATATAGCATGGCTTCATAGGTTGTCAGCTGACTGATCTACTGATCTGAAATTGTCAGTCCTCCGTGGGAAAGTTTGAAGTACTTGGCAGCTCAGTTCTGGGCTCTGCCTCTCACTTCCCTGTTTACTGCCATTAGCCTGGCTTGATGACACTTTCCAGACTCCACGATTGAGATAGAGACTGGAATTTGGCCCATCATCTGAGAAATCAGAGCATTTCATATGTAAAATATTTACAAAATGCTAATGACTTCTTAGACCTCGAACCGAATGGTAGTCATATATATTATTTACTTAATACAAAATCCACCCTTCTGGGGTGACAACCAGTCTTCCTCCCCAGGCACCCCTGTTTACTCATCTAGCTACGTGAATCTTAAAAGTCACCCACTGAGTCATCCTGGTCCATGCTGAGCGCTTCTCGACCCACTCGCTTATCTGCATCCTTTGCTGCTTATATCTTGTGCTGCTGGGTATAGCTGTGGTTATATTAGGATCTCTATGCAGTGGGAAACCTGCGAGCAGAGTGGGACCTAATTCGAACCCAATCTCTGAACAAAGCATGCAGACTTGAATTCAGGACTCCTTTGCAAGCTAAACGGTTAAGTGCGAGATGCCTCTTTGCACGTTTTGTTGCAGACGGGAGAGAGGTTTGGTTTGAATCATTAGAGCAGTATTTGTTTTGGTGTCTAGACCCCATCAGCACTATCTGACAGTAGGCCTAGGAGGCTGTAAGATTATAGTTTAAACTACTGAATACTCCTGGGATTACTGGTTGGGGGCCTCGTGCTGGAAACAACTGCCCGTATCGGCACATGTTGCACTTACGTGCAGTGCCATGATGTATTTTGGTTTATTTTGTTAGTAGGAAACCTGAAGCCTCTTCTAAGTTGATGTAAAATAGATGACACTAAATGATGTTGAGATGAAGAACTAGAATGTGATCCATGTTAATTTTATTGGTGAATCGTGCATGCAACTTCTGTATCTAATATAAGTGAACAACACCAAAATAGATTCAACATGTGCTTTATGTTGGCTGAGGGGATGCAGGGCATTACTGCTAATTTGTGACAATGAGTATGAAGTATTGGTTGGCAAATGAGGGTGTTCCCGTTATAAGCATGCAACATGTCCTGCTTTTCCTTCTGCATCTAGTGCTTATGATGAAGTTTAGGAGGTTATTTGAATATAGGTTAGTGCTAATGTCATGAGCTGGAAGCTTAATTTGTGTTGTCCCTGTTGTATTTAGGAATTTCCTCTTCTGTTCTTTCCCCACCCCTCGGTATGTGATCACAGCGACCAGTTGTAAGTCATCCTTTTTATCCCTTAAGTTTCTATTGTGTGATTTTTGGTTTTGATGTAATTTGGCTATATCTGAGTTCCATTGACGAATATATCAACACCATGTGGGATCTGCAGCAGTGTCTGGTAATGGCTGTTCGTGCACAATGGTTTCCAGCATTGCATTCGTAGTTCCCTGGAGCTCTAGGCAACTTCAAAAGAGCCTAAAAAGTGATTTAAAGTAAGCAAGTTTGTATGTGCTGTTAGACCAAATCTGAAACTTCTTAAGGGGCTGCATGCTCACTGGAAAACTTCACGGACTGCCTATGGAAAAACCTGAAATTCACTGGTGTTGGCACACTTTGTCCTTTCCTCCACACTGCAGGAGCAACATGGTACTGAAGCAAGGAACTTCAGTTTTCCACAAATATTTTTTTCCTTTACAGATTTCTAATAGTGTTATGGATGTAAGTGGGGATGGTGAATGGGAGAAGGGAATTTTGAAGGCAGACCCTTTGTGTAAAGCTTTATGCTCTTAAGAATCGTGGTTGCGTTTTGAGCCTTAAATTTAATAGGTCTTTGTCCATGGTCACCTTGTGGCAGGTATCGTATTGCCTTTCTTGCTCAGAAACAAGTGTCACCCTTGTCCCAGACAGAGGGCCAAAGTGGTTGACTCTGCGTTAGCCAAACTGGTGATTCCAGATGGATACCAGGATCCTAGAAAATGCTCTTTAAAGGAAAAGCATAGAAAGTTGGATTTTAGAGCAATAAGATGTAGCTGCACTAAAAAGTTGTGCAGGTGATTTAAGAAAAAAAAAGGGAAGTGTAATTCTTGGAGAAGTTAAATGTCGATGGCTAGGACCTGATAAAGTGATATAAATAAGAAAAAAAAATCTATTTCATATTATATGTTTGGAGAAATGAGGTGTTTTCTGTGCAGAGGGAGTACCTTTATGCTTTCCACAAAAAAACCCATGTAGAGATGGAGAAGAGATGAAGACCTTATGGTGTTGAGCTACATTTCAAATATGATTATGTTCTAGGGCAGATGACCAGATCAGTATGACTTGGTACAGACTGTTGTTATTCCCAAACCTAGCCTGTTCAGTTATGGGTAACAGAAGTGAGGCGCTGAAGCTCAGCCAGGACTCGGAGTGAGGTGTGGAAGCTGGTGGCCAGTATAATGGGTACCAGCCACAGATGCTGGAATGCTCTTTGCAGACAAAAGTTTCCAGAAAGCAATTTCCCCATACAGAGAAGCAGGAACCAGACTGACCACTTCCAGAAATTTAGACCATCCCTCCAAGACACTTGGCACATTTGTTAACCCTTTCGTAGACAGGGGTTGCAGCAAGTGAAAATGTTGAAGATAAAGATTTAAGGAAAATTGAAATTCTGACAGATACTGAGTAAACCAACAGCAAAAGACTAATAGATAATTTATTAGGATAGCAATTTCATGCTGAAATGAAGAGTAGATATCAAATGCTACTGTTGTGGTTTAACCCCAGCCGGCAGCAAAGCCCCATGCAGCCGCTTGCTCACTCCCCCCCCAGTGGGATGGGGGAGAGAATCAGAAGAGTAAAAGTGAGAAAACTCACGGGGTGAGATAAAGACAGTTTAATAAGTAAAGCAAAAGCCGCACACGCAAGCAATGCAAAACAAGGAATTAATTTACTGCTTCCCACGGGCAGGCAGGTGTTCAGCCATCTCCAGGAAAGCAGGGCTCCATCATGTGTAACAGTTACTTGGGAAGACAAAGGCCATCACTCCGAATGTCCCCCCACCCCCTTCCTCCTTCTTCCTCAGCTTTATATACTGAGCATGATGTCATATGGTATGGAATAGCCCTTTGGTCAGCTGGGGTCAGCTGTCCCAGCCGTGTCCCCTCCCAGCTTCTTGTGCACCTGGCAGCATGGGAAGCTGAAAAGTCCTTGATTTAGTATAAGCACTGCTTAGCAACAACTAAAATGTCCCTGTATTATCAACACTGTTTTCAGCACAAATCCAAAACATGGCCCCATACTAGCTACTAGGAAGACAATTAACTATCCCAGCCCAAACCAGCACAGCTACAAAGCAGAAAAGGCTGCTGGCATACTTCTTTTTTAAGCCAGTATTGTAGGAATGATAGTGACAGTAAATAGTTTTCAGATGTGCAAATCTTAAGTACAGATAAGTGATGACTATGTGGATGTGGGGTGAAAGAAGGGGAATGAGCCAAACTAAACAGGACCTCCTCTACCAGTCCCAGAAAAAGAGGCAGTAGAAAATCTGGATAAAGCACCAAGAAGCAGTAAATGGTGTGGGAGGAGAGGAGAAGGAAAATATGATAGTAATATCCCCGAACAGAGTGGTTGCTGAAAGAGGTGCTGAAATGTTTTACAGATTGGTAAATTTATACTGGCCAGAGTGCGTGTTGGGAGTAAATGAAGAAAGGTTTCATGGCAAGGAGCCGAGCCAGCCAGCCAGAGGTACTTGCTTTTATTTCTGCTTAGAGCAGCAGCGGTAGATGTTGGATCTAGATGTGGAGTCTGTAATGTCTCCTATCACAGGGAAGAGCCATATGGTAAAAGCTGTTTCACCAAGGAACCTTTGGAGACTTGTGGTGGTAGGTACAATCTTTGGCTGTATGAGTTTGAGCAAATTAAAGTGACTAAGATAAAGCTGTGTAGGTGGAAGAGCAAGGCGAGTTCAAAGGTGCGTCAACCAGGTATGCACCCTGAGAGTGCTGAAGGGTTAAAAAAAAAACAACCCTCAAAACCAACCCTACTCATGGTAGGCTTTGCAGTCTGTAATAAAGCACATGACAGATTTCATCAGGGTTCAGTGTAGGACACCTGAAGGGCAATGAAACACCAATAATAATTAACGTCTTCAAGGCTGAATTTCAATGTAAAGCATACACCATTAAAATGAATGAAAGCTTGAGGGAATGGCTAAGAGAGACCTGTTTGTCAAACAAAGGTTCATTCTTTCAGATCCGCTGTAATACACTGTAAAAAGATAATAGATGTGTAGTTGAATCAACACCCTGATAGTAGTATGTTAAAGAGATTTCAATTGTGTTTTTTTAAAAAATAATTCATTGTCCAGTATTTGAATAAAGACCAAAATGTAGTGGAGCACAACAAAAAAGGCTATGTTTTTCTCTCCCCTTAGCTAATTATTAATGACTGCCCCAACAGTTCCCAACTCATCTGTTCTGTTGGATGGTAGAAAACAAAGAAGGAATTTGAGTCATGTACCTGCAAGTTGCTGAGTGTATTCAGTGGGGCGGGAGGTCAGCTGCTTTTGTTTCCAGTTTTTGACTTGTGGCAGAGAACTGTTTGCAGAAACCAAGTACTAAGCCATGGCTCAAACAAAGTGGGTTCTTCACTTTATTCAAAACTTGCATGTATTGTTTGCACTGAGTGCGTGCCTCGTGGGAGTGGAGTCCCAAAATACTAGACCTTATGTATCTATATCATAAAATTTCGGGCTTTCCTCAGTGTAGCGAGGGAGGGTGGTTTGCAAAGCTTGGCTGCAAGAGAAACCTTCTGCACCATCTTTCTCAGGTCAAAAGCACTAGGTAAAGCAGCTGCACTAGGACTGCTTTACATGTCCCCAAGCTTAGAGCATGATGAGAAGACTAATGATAGCTGATTCCACTTGTACCGTTGTTGGAAAAGCATAGAGCTCCTTGCTATGAAGTGCCCAGGTCTTTCCTTAGGTGTTATCTGTTAAGTGCTTCACTCTAGTGAGAGGAGACTGCTGTTTGCAAGCACGCCAACGAGAATGGCGCAAGACAAGGGAAGTTGATTAGAGTTAAAAAGGATCGACAAATATATGTACAGTGGGTATGAATAAATTTAGAACCACCAGAAGAGCTTTTTCAAAGAAAGAAGAAAAAAAAATAACCTAAAGTTTGGCACTTGTATGACATCTTTTATAAAATAAACAATATGACTATCTGCAGTAGCAAGAAACAATGATGCTGTCCTGAACACAACTCCCTAGAGTAACTAACCAGTGAGTCATGCCTTCAAGAAAAAAAAAACACCACCACCCAAGCCCTATGAAATTCATGATCACTTTATTCTACCTGGCAAATATATGGGCTATACCTTGAAAGATAACACTGAATTTTGGATCTCTATTGTTTTGTTTCACAGTCTATGTGCGTGAAGAGAAAACACAATTAGATAGTTCAGTTCCATACCCCAAAGGCTGATGGAAACCATGTCTTAGATCTGTATGCCACAAAATACATAACACATAAATAAGTGATAGCTGTTCCTTTTCTTGGGTCTTTCACACAGTGTTGTAATTTTTTTGAGAACTTTACCCATTTTGCTCATCCCAAAAGTCTAAAATACCACAAGACAATGGTACAAATCCATGGTGATGTTGCTAATGGCTTTCTTTGGCCAAATCACAGTTTCTTTTGGGAATCCTCCAGATGTAGGGCAGGAGGTGGGCAGAGACGAAAGCACATCCTGAAAATGTGGAAGAATCTCAAAGATCTTGTTAGGTTTCTGACAGCAGGTTTTCACTGTAAATCTCTCCTGTGATAACAAACCACTGCCATTCCCTAACAAAGTTAGCTAAATGAGCACTTGGCTGCATCTGTGGCTAAAACCAGTTCGAGCTACTGGCTGTGGTCGAGCATTCAGATGCTGTGCTGAGTCTTTTCTTGCAGCCTGTTCCAATTAAAGTCGGTCATTAACCACTTTTCTTCAGAAGCAGGGAAAGCCTAAGAAAGTCAGTTTAACTCAGTATTTTTGTTCAACCTTAAAGTGACCTAATCTAAAAGAAGATGCTACACTTTGATAGATCTGACTTCTGTGAAAATGGTTTGGGTCAGGGACCACCACCTCTTCCTCCCTGCCTGGAGGCCACGTAGGGCAGTGCTTCTCTGCCCCATGACTGGGGCTTCTGCAAGCCGATAATCATCTTGCAAGCATGTGTCTCTGCGTTATCTTGACCTTGCAGCTGTCTGTCTGGTCGTAGACTATATCGTGAGACAAAAACTTGTTCTTCAAAGTTGGTGGCAATCCTCCTTTTTCAGTGTCTGTATGTAGCTGTAACAGAAGACTGCTGCTTGTCAACTGTCGTGCCGAAATAAGGCCTGGTTAGCATGATATAACTTGGAAAAGGTCAGATGTGTGAAATATCGTGGCAAACAGTAGATAAAGCTTGCTGTGGTTGGTTTGTTTTTGGTTTGTTTTTTCCTTTTTTTTTTTCCCCTCTAGTTGCTGTTCATCTCTTTAATCTTTTGCTAGTAATTTAGGTTAAGTGTATTTTAAGTATGGTACTGCAAATTACCCATCCTTGTGTTTTAAACAAAGCATCACTGGTTACTTTTGGTCATAGAAACGCATAGCTTTGAAGAACTTTCAGAAAGTGAAATTAATTTGAAAAACTTGGAGCCAGAGAGTTGCTCTGTATAAGACAGAGACAATCTAATTGTTTTTCTGTGTTGTTTTTTTATCAGATTTTGTTAGGGTGCAGTGAAATGTGCCACTTATTTTTTGTTAGAAACTAGCAAGATGCCTTCTTATAACTCGGTAACTCCACTCCAGGTATTCCGGTCCTCCTGATGGAAATACTGATTTCTTCCATCAAATTTTCAAAGTCACTATTCCTTTTCACATGTAACTTGATCCCTGCATGATTTCAACTGTGGGCTCCGTCCCGCAGGGGCCGAGACAGCTTCTGGAGGCGAGAGCTGTTGCGGGTCCCCGGGCTGCGGTGGGAGGTGATGGCTCCGGCAGCCCCGCGGCGCGGCGCAGGATCTGGCCTCCTTCGCCGGGGGCTGTGCGGGTATGAGGAGGAGACTCCAGGGTTCAGACTGCAGAGGGGTTTGTCATTTATCATCACAAGGCTAGAGCATCTGAAGCAGACTGACTCATCCCCTTCCCGGTGACTCACTATATGTTTTCTTTTTCTTGCCTGGAAAAATAACTCCTGTATTTCTAAGGGGAATGCAAAGTGAGAGCCAGACCATAGATACCAGTTCATATCAGTAAAAGGCAAATACATATTTAGAAGTATTTTTATTACAGGAGTCCTGGTATCCTAGGAAATGCACGCTCATGCGGTTTGAGGCAAGAACTGAGTCAAAATGTGTATTGTTTCAGCTGTCAGGACTGGGGAAGGATGCCCTGGCACAGAAACGAAGTAGCTTGCTCACGGTCGTGTCGGGGTTCAGTGTGGAGTCAGGCAGCAAATACGTCTCCCCTGATTTATCTCTGGTCCTGTATACCTTCAGCCACCACGCCTCTCGGGGTATTTTAACCGAGTTTGTCTTTTCTCTTATTTAGTATGCCAGCGTAAGTGGATTTCTTTTTCTACGTTACCTGTCTGTGTTTGATAGTTTTGCTTGGTTTTCATCTCTGATGGTCCGAAGAGCCTCTTCCTGTGCCAGTTTCTTCTATTTACTTGCTTGTTCTAGTTAAGGGACAAGAATTTTCTCGTAGGAGCTCTTATGCTAGTCCCTCACCTCATGTAACTAGAAGATCTGCTTCCACTTGTTTTGTGGTGTGACATTGCAGTCACAACCCTGCCCTCCTCCGTGCTCAAATGTTATATTCTCATGTGACGTGTGTAAATAGAGGACCTGATTCACCAGTGTCTTACTGTGTGTTTACACAGAGGCCTCTAATAGGGTTAATGAAGTTGAATTTTGTGTCAAACCAAGTAATGCTGCCCTGTATCTTCATAGAAGTTTTCTCTCCTGATTTCGAATTAGCTTTTCATGTATATTTTTGTCTGTTATCTGACACTTTCAAAACCACACCACAGCTGTCTCTATTTGGAAGAGCTGCCGCAGTGCTTTTACGTTACCCTCTGCCGCCAGCTCCCTGGTAAGGCTGCACGTGCAGACGTGGCCACCCTCTCGCTGGGGAAGGCTGCGCGTCGCAGGAGCCCGTTGCAGATGCTGGGTCCGTGGCTTGGCTGGGGAGCCGAGATGGTAGGGTGGGAGCAGGCAGCTGACGTGAGCCATTGCAATTACACAGCCCAGTTAAAGTAGTTTAGCTTTTTGAGCAAAAATAGATGAATAATTTTGTGGAAGGAGGATGCTAAGAGTTCAGTTCCTTCACAATAGTTCTGTTTCTTTCACATAGCTCTAAAATAAAATCCTCTGCTATTCCTGCTTGCTAAGACTGTGCAATCAGATCTGCATATATTAACTCCCCCTGCTTACAGCTTATTAAATTCTTTTTTATTTAGTACTTACATTGAGGCAACAGTAAATGATAGAAACTTACTCTGCTGGAAGTCTAAGTGTGTATGTGCTTAAATGTGAAAAAGTCACGTTGACTGGCACCTGGCATGTTGATAGCAGTTTGGTAGCTCTGTGCTCCAGGCTCTGTGTGCATCATTGGGGGTTGCGGGGTGTGTGCGGTGATGGATTTAAACATAATTTCTGAGGCTTCTGCTTGCTTTCTGTTGCTGTAATTCATGTTTTTCCTAGCTACCCTGGAACAGCATTGCTAATCTTCATTTTGAACTAGTTGATACTATTTCATACTAGCATCGCCACGGGTTACAGCCCAGCGTTGGGGCTATAGGGTGGGTCTGGCTGGGGCTTAGGGAAGATGCGGCCACATCTGTTTCCCAGCTTTACACTCAGACACTTGTATCTCGGGGAAGGAGTAACAATGTGGGCGGCTCTTTGCCGGTCAGAGTGTTTTATCCTGAACCTTCTCTTCCATGGCCAGCCGTGGAATCTTCAAGGTAGTTTTGCATCTGAGCATGGGCAGCGTGAGGGAAAACCTGGCTTGCATCTGTCTGGGGAGATGTTTAGTGAGGCAGAACAACATACCCTAAAGATTTTACTGTAGAATAGAGAGTGTTTTAAACAGAAATGAATAATAGACATGCTGTCCATGTTCTCTTTGGCTAGTCAAGATAGCAGACTCAGACTTTTCTGTTTCATCAAAATGACCATGGTGAAGCATTGAAAGAAGGCTGGATTCACGTTGTGAAGGCTGATGTGCTCTGATCAGGAACTGAAACAAAAATCTGTCTGAACCATAGCAGTATTTTTGCAAAGATGTCACGTTACCTGGCCTGACACTCCAGTATTTAGACTAAAGTGCCTCAAACTGTTCTTCTGCTCCTTTGTAACTTGAACAGCACTTCTCCCCCACATATACATGACCTTCAAAAGTCAAAGTGTCTGGGATGAAGATAGATGACTTTCAGGTTTTTTGTTTGCTTTGCCTAAATTGAATTGTCTTGAAATCAATAGCTGATTTATTTGAGGTTCACAGTGTGTCGTTGACTTACTGCTACTTTTCTAAGGGTACAGTTTATTAAACATTAGAGTAGTCCTCACAAGATTTGCTGGTTTAAGTTTTGAATTTTCTTGCATTAAAACTTCCTTTCTTTTCCAAAACTTTTTAGAAAGTCATTAACAACCTTCAGCCCACAAAATTTATATAAAGAAGTTTTTGTTGACTCTGAATTTGTTAAACCTACATTAGTGTGAGATGTTACTTGTTTCTGAGACAGTTCTTGTAAATTTATTTTAAAATGTTGTTCAGAAACATGAGACAGACTGTCTTTAACTTGCAAAAAGATGATTCAAGATACTCATCTCTCTTCTAATGAATGATTGACAGCGATTGCTTAGAGTTCATCTAAGGAACCTTTCCCAAATAGCAAGTATGGAAATGTGACATATGAAGGAAACATTTTTTTAAGAAGGGTTTGGGCATTTGTTATATATTTCAGGATTTCAGCACCAGGATTTGAGGTTCTCTTGTTCCCTCTTCCTTCGCTTTTTCCAGATGCTCAGATTTGGCGTAGGTGGCTAAAAAGGTACTAGATTATTGAAAAACTCCATTATACAATTTATTGAGGTTCTTTTGTAAATCTGGCTAGTGGTGTCTAAAGAGACTGCCCCAAGTCCTCGTTCTCAACACTTTTTCCCTTCTAAATGGCCCTAGGCCATTAGAATGTACATCTAAATGGCACGATTTCAGAACGTGTTAACATGTTCTGATCTTGATAAGTAGCATTTACTGTCTTGTTGCAATCAACCAGGGGAGCTGCAGAATAGCAAAGCAGCTTGCTCCTTTCAGACGGCATCAGTGGTAAAAAGTTGAGGATGATCCCTGGTCTTCCTGACTCATAGGTGCATATTGTAACTGTTGAGGAAAAACATTCACTCAGCATGTACTGAAATGGAAAGTTTGTTTATTTTTTTCTTTCTAATCACTTCATCTGTCCTGCAGACCCTCAGGGTGACAAAGTATTAGCTTTGTTTCGGGCAACCCTTTCCAATAAGCCCCGTGGTGCAGAGACTACATGAACACGTAGGGTTGTCAGAGCAGGAATAACAGAGCTGCTTTTGTTGTTGTTTTTGAGCTTCTTCAAGAATCACAGCAGAAGATAAAATCCTAGTTAATGATAAATCGGACACTTGCATATTATCTGTTTTATTCTGAGCGTGCCTTTTGCGTTTTGTTCTTCAGTTGCTGTTTAGCCCAGAGGGAGGCCAAAGTCGTGTCTGCCATGTTGCGTCCCTTATTCTGCCTCCAGTGCAAACAATCCCGTGATGATGACTGACAGAGAGGCCTCGAGATGCTGGTCGGCAATTTCACTTTCATTTGACAGTGTCTGCTTATGGCATAGATGGATGAAGGGGAAAAATGACATTACATTTAAGACCAAGCTGTGTCGTATCATTTCTTTCCCCTACTTTTCCTAAACTCTTTTTTTTTTTCTCGTTCTCACTCTCTTCCCCTGCTCCTTCTCCACCCGGAGCTGGGTGCCAAGGTGGAGATCTTTGCATTGCTGGGTTTTCCCCAGTACCATTCGGTGCTCGGGGCGTGCGGCTGCGGGCAGCGCAGGGGCGGCAGTTCCCCAGCAGACGCGCTGCTGTGCTTGGGGCTGGCTGAATCGGTCGCCTAATTTCCAAACGATCATCTTTGCCTCTGCACTGCTGATGTGATTTTGAGTAGTAGCTACTGCTAATAAATTCTGCTCCCCCCCTCCCCACCCCCGGTTCCTGAAGTTTGATTTTCTGAGGCATCTGCATACCTGAATCTTTTCCTTTTCCACCAGGTAACTAAGGGCTTAAATACACGTTTGGCTCTGAAGTCTTCAGGCTTTTCTGAAGCCGTATTTTCAAGCTTTCCCTCCAGAGCCCCGTTGGTGTCCCCTCCTCTCCGTACAAGAGCTGAGGTCCTTGTGTTGCTGAGCAGCTCTGTGAGCTGGTGCTGGACAAAACCCAGTATCTTGAGAAGGGCGAGGAGGACTGGGGAGAGCAGGGGCTGTTACCAGCCTGTAACTCTCAGCAGGAGCCGAGGCACGCGGGGTGCACCCCGGTGGGCCGGCATCTGGACTCGGGTGAGCAGCTGGAGGCAAGGTCGCGTGTGGAGCTTGGCCAGCTTCGCTGCACCGTGTCTGCTCGGGGCTGTCTTTCTCCTCTCACTTGTCTTGTCCCGAGGCAGACGGGCTCTCCGAACCAGCATCCTGCTCGGCTGCCTTTCCGCTCTCCTCCTTCCTCTTCCTCGGGAAGCGAGGCCGGGCATGATGCTGTCAGTTGATGTTAGTGGGGACCAAGCTAAACAGCCTCGAACTGCCAGGGAAGAAGATGGCTTCGGACAGGCAGCAGCGGGGCAGTCCTGGGGGTTTGCTCGTGGTTGCTTCAGCGCTCCTGTTCCTCCCAGCCGCTGTCCCCTCTCTCTTCTGACCCCCTGGCAGCTCTGCTGGGAAACACCGCGGGTGAAACATTTGCGGCTTTCCAGAAACGGGGCTAGAAGTTTTGCAAGGGCCGCCTGCGAGCAGGCGTGAGGCTTGCAGCGCTTCCTCGTGATACGTGGGGCGGAAAGCCTGGGAAGCCGCCTTCCAAATCCCTGGCTCTCCGCACGGCTGGCTCCTGCGGCTCCCCGGCAGGTGTAGCAGGAGGAGGGCCTGGGCCGTGCAGGGGCTTCTGCCACCGCGTGGGCTCGTCTGCAGCCCCAGGGTGGTGGCAGCAGGCCCGTCGCTGGGAGCAGCTGCCTCCGGGAGCAGGGAAGCAGGAGGTGAACGCAGCATCCAGCCATCTGCTGCCGAGACAAGATTTATTTGACGCTGCTATGGTTCAAATCCCTGGATGCTGGGAGGAAGAGGGAGGGGGAAGGACTGTAATTAGTTTAACTGGCCACAGGTGTGTAACAAGAGGAAGCTGGAGAGAACACAAATTATAGGGCAGATTCTGGCCCCGGCTGTTACTTTAAACAAATGGATCCTGTGCTGCCCTTGGGGCTGGATGTGTCTCTGCGTTGGGGCTTGGTCTATGGAGACAGATATTTAGCGATTCAGACTGTTGGAGGGACGTTGTGACCAGTAGAGAGATCAACCCCACAAATAAAATGCATCTTTCCAGTTAGTGCACTCCCCAGAGTCCAGCTCTCTTGCTTGTTCCCTGTGCAGCCTATGGATGCATGCACTGCCTTCGTAGGTCTTCTCTGCGATGACCTGGGGGTGATTGATGTCCACCAGGCTGCTTACAAGGTGGAAAACCTTTGTGTGACTTTCCTAGGCTCCTTAAGCAGAAGGCATCGCATGCCGCAGCTGGCCGGCTCAAAGAGGACCTTTGCTCAGGCTCCAGCCTGCTGAGAGCCTTCACATCTGTGGAGGGTTTGGACAGAGGCAGGGCACATCTCTGGCTAACATCTGGGGCTCTCCTGTGGCAGCACTTCATTGTACCAAAGGCATCTCAATCCCTGTCCTAAGGGCTTTTCTTAAACTGATGACAAAGAGAAAGGTGGGAGAGGCAGCATCAGCATGCTGGGGAGTGCAGCTGGCCACAACAGGTCCTAGGTTTCTGGGCTTTTCCTCAAAAACCTATTAATTAGGTTTTGCTGCTGCTCTCTAAGCCTCTCATTGGGCTTGGCTCTTTTAAGAGCTAATGCTGGTTTTGAATTCCATGTGGAGGTTACTGTTGAATTATTTGACATGTTATAGACTTTCTCATAAGAACTTACAGGAAGCTTCATTGTGACTTCCCATGTGTTTAAAGCATTGCCATTTTAATGGCTGAAAAGGAAATACCTTTGTGGAACGCTAACCTTAATTGACTTTCTTTTAAAAAGCCAAATACAGAGCATGGTTTGTTACAGCTCACTTTTGATCTGTAAAAGATCATACTCAAGTAGAGATCTTGTCAGAATTTAGTCCCAGGCTCACAAAAAAGCTCTTGGGGTGGGGACAGAAGAGTGTGAAAGAGGGGAAAAAATCTCTAACAGAAAAGTGTATTCTGGATCTAACGCATGATTGGCATGGAGTTGGAAGGCAGGTTTAAGTCCTCTCCTTGACTCAGCAGTCTGTTACTACATCCTACCCCCAGTGCAGCTGTCTCTTGAGTATATAAATGACTGAGCGTCCTACACAACCAAGGTACAAGACTGCTGTGCATGGTAGGTAGCACCTCGCTCTGCGGGTAGTCCCATCAGCTTCAGTGAAACTACTTGTGGTGGAAGGTACGAAGCGGTGCGAGTAAGGGCACGGTTCATCAGCTGTTCTGCTGGCACCAGCTCGGGGCTGTATGGTTGCTGCTTCTGCTTGATTTTTTTTTCTGCTGTCCCTCTATGCCCCCTCTGTCAAGCAGCCATCCTTGATCAGTCAGCTATGATTTATCTGATTGTGCTCTGTGAATGATTTGGGTTTGGTTTTTAACCCAGTTTATTTCACAGGACCAGTTGAAGGCACAGGTAGGCATATTTTTTAGTGTTCCGCTCAGCTTTGCAAAGTTAACTCTGTCATCCCTGTCATGGGGACTGTGACAGGAATAAGTTATCACACAGGCCATTTGTTCTACTGACTAGCCCGCAACTGCAAGGAAAAACTCAGGGTCTCTTCTGCATTTCCAGTATGTTTCCTCAGTTTTCCTGCAGCAGTATTGACCACGCTCTCCTGCTCCTCCATCTCCTCTCAAGAGCTGGTGGCCCGTGAGCAAGCAGTGAGTTGCACGCCACTGGTAGATCTGCTGGCCGGTGGTGGATGTGCCTGCCGAGCAGGCGTAAGAGAGAAGGCAGAGCTGGACGGCAGCCCTGGGACCGTGCGTGCAGCGCTCAGGGCTTGGAGGAGTCCTGCCAGGGAGGTGGCTCCTCAGCTGCAAACCAGCCCTGCAGTCACCCACCTGCCTCGTGGCCCGCTGCGTTGCTCCTGCATTGTGAAAGAAGACCCTGGCAGAGCCAAATGACTGTATTGAATGTTTGCTGCAGTGGGCAGCGTCATTGCCAGATCATCTCACGTGAGCTTCTGCCTGGATGTCCTTGGATGTAAACTATAGGGTACTGACATTTTTCACAGTCCTTATGTTTAATGACAATTATTTGTCACGCTTCTGTTTTTGTACTGCTAGTGTACAGCACTGAGATCTCCTGCAAGGCTCAGATGGATGTCTTAATTAAAAAAAAAAAAATATCTGCCATACTGTGTATAGATAGATTTCGAAGTAATTTAAGGGACTTGGAAAGCCGCAGATCTCCGTGAGGGTATTCTCTGTTTCAAAGAGATAGCTGCTACTTATGGCAAGACATCTGTTATCTGAGCAGCCCTGCAAGGCACTGAACAATAGGCCTGTTGTTTGGCAGGCCTCTATAGTCACCAGCATCTAAGAATAGCATATGGAAGATCTCCATTTGATAGTAGTTGATGTTGATGCGTGTGAGCAGGTGTGTATTTTAATTCTTTGTCATATGGAGTCTAAGACCTTAGCTGGTACAGTTTCTACCTCAGGACTACTCTGTTCATAGTCAGATCCTGGTACACCATTGGAGAAATAACTTCCATGTCCCTTGTATCCAGATGGATAAAAAGCCACCTGGAACAGCAGAATCCACTTACCTGCTACCAGCAGGATCATGGGGAAGCTTGCTGATGCAGCTATGGATTTTGTGCTAGGAGCACTGTCTCTTAACATCTTTCTTTCATCTTACCTGTCAGCATCCCCTCCATGCAATGTTGAATCTGTGGTGTATAATGAGGGCTAAGACAGCAGGAACTTTTTCCTTATGGGGAACATTGATAGTCTCTCTCCTCTGCTGCTCATGTTCCCAAGACTTCCAGGAACTGGATGACTTGAAGATTCCTATGTCAGGTTTGGTTCAAAGTTGCCCTAGACTTAACGGGAAGAGAAACACATGCATAACTAGGGCTAAGTCTGCACAGAAATAATGTCTTATGGTTGGAGCAAAAGAAGCTTATAGCTTACAAGGTATTTTTTCCAATGTCTATCTTCAGAGTTGGCAAGAACTGGCAATTTCGGTTCCACTGGAAACATTGACCTTTGGGTGGAAAACCTGAGACTGCTCCAATGCAAACTAGAGGCCAGAGACTTTGAGCATTGCCTTGGTTTCCCTGATGCTGCTGATTTTCTCTGCAAGTATCTTCCTGATGCCTGGAGGCTCTGAGGCCCAGGGCTTCGAGTCCGGGCTGGGTGTGCACAGGGAGAAAAGAACCATGTGCTGCTTGAAAACTAATGTTTGTGATTCTCTTAATTCCTTTCACCCCCTGATTTAGTTAGGTTTTCTGAGAAGAAGAAATCATCTGTTAACAGCCCAACACTAAGAGGCAATAGAAACACCATGCCTGGAGGCTCTTCTAGGGACCAGTGAGGTCCCCAGGAAACACCATAGCTGAGCATATTCTTGTTTAGGGACAAGGGATCAGGGGGAAAGAGCCAGAAATGGGGGTGAAACTTCAGTTGATATGAGCTGACGTCATTTGTGATCAGGCTTTCAATAGCGAGTCTGGTGTAGAACAGGCAAGCCGTTGTACAGATGGTCTAAGGGAATGGACAAATAGAAGAAGTGAAAACTAACACAAACAGACAAGTATTTTCTTGTGCTCACAGTTTGGAAAACTGTCCTATTTGGGAGTGTAGTTGCTTCTGAGTGCATTTTCTCTGCTAAGTGGAATATTTTACAGCTCAAATCTGGTCTAGACGGTTTAGCCACAAAATTTTAACATTCTTTTGAGATCATTAAAAAAAAGTTCCAGCCATATTTGAACAAATGGCTTTTCATTGACTACTCACCCTCGCTTCAGCCATAGGACTAAAACTAAAAGGTTCTTTTTCTCCTTGGTGATCTGGCTGCCAAGGAGGAGAAGAATTGTCCTATGGACTAGATGTGGGGGAACGGGAGGAGGTATTTTCTTTTTGATAGCTGCTCGTTTATTAATTCTCAGCCCAGCAGCAAGCTGCAGGGGTTCAGGTTACAGCTCTCTCTGCTTTGGGGCAGAATCTGCCCTTGTGAGTTCCTGTGTAAATCTCCAGTAGTTCCAATTGCCTCAACGCTGATACTGGTTTAGAAGTGGCTCCCCCAGAGCAGGCCAGGGATAAAGATTGCCTGTCTCCATTTTCGTAATTGCCTGTCTCAATCCTTCGTAAAGGTAAGAATGAAAAAATGGAAGTTCAGTTAAAAATCCACAAAACCCAAACAAAAAACCCACCGAGACCAAACCAAAAAAACCTACCAGTTAGCCTTATATAGTTTCTCTTGCTTCTAGTGAGATGGTTGGTATGACTGAAAATAAGCATCCATTTAAGTGCTTGCAGAATTGGAGCCTAGAAAAGGTACAGCCCTCAGAAAACAAGAATATTAAATTAAATTTGCCTACTTGTTTTCCCAGCCTCTGTTCTCAATAGTGGAATTTGCAGCAAGGACTGCAAGATTGGGCCTGTCTTTGCCCTGAACAATAAATCCTGCTTAAAAACTGTTCAGTGTTAGGCCTTAAAAAAAAAAAAAAAAAAAGAGAGAGAGAGAGAAAAGAAAAAGAAAAAAACCCTGCCCCATCCTGTCTGATGTACATAGAATTGAGGTTCCAAAGATAGTTTTAAGGTGAAGGGTTATTCTGTATGGGTTTTAAAAATATTTTTGCTTTCATTCACTTTCCAGGAACGTTATGAAACCCATTCTTGAAAAAAACACACTGCTATTTTTTTTTCTGGGTTATCTCCAGAAAGCTGTGCCAGGTTGTTCAGGTCTGGACACATAAAGTTAGGCACCTGCTGGCACGCTAGTTCAGTTGCAGGCCGGAGATAGGGCTTCCTCCCCCATTGCTGCTGGGGACTTATTGCTGCCATTATCAGTAGGAGCAGTAGGTACTCGGTGCTCTGCAAAATCAGGCTACTTTTACTTTATAAAGTAAAAAAAATGTATGCTGGAAGTGTTAGTACGTATTGAAGTCCTGGAGTGTACAGTGGATATTTGTACGTATTGCACTGCAGTGATTTGACAGGTTTTAAAAACATTCGCAGATTTTTATTGTCATTGCTGTCTCCATGCAAAGCAGAGCTGGGGAGGATTTGTTCCTGCTGCAGTTATGGCTTGTATTTCTGCACGTGGCTTTTCACTAGATCTGTAGCTGAGCCATGGTCTGTGAAAGGGGGCAATGACTAACGCCTGGAGCTCATGCATATGTGCCATTTAGGCCCTGACTTCTGTTTTAGTACTGACTTCTGGTTCCTCTCCAAGCATTTGTTTTGTTTCCAAGTTTTGTGGATGCTATGGTAGGTATCAGCCAGATCCCCGGCCGGGGCGGCATTTCACAGCCACTGGTCAAAGACTGGGTATGGACACATCTGAATGCGGCCACCAGAAGGAAGCTAAATACTTAATGTGAAGCGAAAAAAGCACTTGTGCACGATGAATGAAGTGAAGAGGGAAAAACCCACCTGGAACATTCGTTGCTCTGTGGATTACGCAGAGATCGTGGTATCCCCTGGTCATACAGAGTAAGGGATGGGCAACTTTCCCTTAAAAGAAATCAGACCATCAGAAGATCCTTTTAAGGGGGGAGTGGGGAAGAAATGCACATAATGTGGGAAACTTCCCATCTTTTGGGGGTTTCAAAGGGTTTGCTGTCTGACAGAGATGGGGCTGAGTTAATGAACTCAGGGTGAGGATCCCTGAGTGAGAGGGCCGGTGCTGTTGGGCGGCCAGGTTAGATGGTCATCATGGTCTATTATGGCTGTACAACTTCTGAACAACAAAAAATATCTTAAAAATGGGTAAGGGAATGAAACTCTACCCAAGCTTCTTGTCTGATTTCAAGCTGTTTTTTTCATCCATCATATTCTCTAATTGGCTGTCCTTTCTTTCTGGTTGAGTTTTCTCCCTCCTGCCCCATGCTCTGGTGTCAGCTGCAAAGCTGGGCTCCAGCCTGCACGGGCTGTCCTCTGTTGGTTGCCCCTTCCCTCTGCCCTTGGATTTCTCCTGTCAACGAGTGTATTTTTGCGGTTTTGTGGAGCACGTGGTCAGACTGACAGCTCCTACCAACGCTTTTCAGGTGCAAGTACAGTGCGGTCAGAAAGACCTTGGTGTGTCCCCAGCTACCGTCTGCAGCGCTGGGTGAAGTTTACGCTACTTTTATTTTGGGAGCTGCGTGTGTCTGAAGGTGGAGTGGGTTCACCTGTTGCTTCATACAGACATTGAGTAACTGCTGGTGATGAAAGGATTGCTTTGTAACTGTCGTTGTCAGAAAATTTGTCACAAAAAAGTAATTTACTCTTATCTAATTAACTTTCATCCTGAGGCTTTCTTTTTTTAATAATTTTCTTCCTTTCTTGTCTGGAATAAAAGTTTCAGACTCAGATACTAATATTGATGCTCAGCGCTTGGGAAAGCAAAGAGCTTATATGAAATGTTCTGACTATATCATTGACTTTGCTTCACACATCAAAGGAATTAATCTTAAAAAAAAAAGGCAAAAAAAGCAGAAAGATAATTAGGAAAGCATGCAATGTACAAGAGAAGCATTGTTTAATTAAGAACAAGATTCGTAGACCACTCTATATGGGGAATTAACTCCAGAGAATTTAGGAAAACATGTTTTTATAATGAGAAGTTAAACTAAACAGATTGTCTCCTTCATAAAAAAGAAAACATTTGATTGTAGGGTATAACTACCTCCACGAGGAGAACATCTCTGATCCTGGGGGGTTCTTTGCTTCCTGTGGTTCCACATTAGTCAGCAAAACTCAGTCAAGGGGGAAAAAGCGTATTTTAACAGTGAATGCAGTGAAGCAGTGGAACTGGTTATCAGCGATGTGATAAATCCTCAGTTGCTTGGAGTGTTTATTTAAATTGGATGAGATTCAAAATAATATGCTCCATGTTAGCCAAAAGTTGTCGAACAAAGAAAGTTGTAGTGAAAATGGGGACTTGTTTGATGTGGAAGATCAAACCCAATAACCATCAGCCCATTTTACTTTTGCTGCAAACTGAGGTCTGTCAAAATCTGGGCAAAGGCTGCAGCCCGTGTTCATTTCTTGGTTGAAGCTCCCATGGACTGTATGAGACCTCTGTGATTTGGTTCTATTTTTGTTCCATATCTGAAAGCCAAACGTGATTTTATGGATTTGCAAAGCTTGTGGGTTCTTGGCTACTTCTGTTATGTTTGACACTAAAGGAGAAAGACTCTGGGTTGTCTGTTTGAAATGTTTTTAGCAATGAGATCGCTGTAAAACTGAGAGCAACCAGGTTGTTATTCTTTGAAATCACACGGAAAAACTTCCAGCTTCTGTGGAGTGACTTGTGGTGAGAGTCGCAGATGGAGAATACATTTGTACCACATCTTTTTAATTTATTCTCCATTTCCAGGAGGCTTGGTATTCATTAGCAAGTGGCTTGGGAGTTCTGCATCATAAGGCCAGAGGAGGAGTGACCCTGTCACTGTGGCTTCAATGTGAATTTGAACTCCAGCTCTGCAGTGTGCTCGATGGGACTGGGGTTGCCCAGGTCCTCAAAGTTGAGCAGCTGCCTCTCCTTGAAATCAATGAGTGACAGCTGCCACTCTGCCTTTGAAGGGCTCAACTTTCATCTCTCCCTGCATCAGCTGCTTTCTGTGAAGTGGCAGCTGGTAAGTGCTTCGAAACATCCCTGCAGGATGCAGAGGATGGATGGGTGGTCGGGTGGTGTGCCAGGATGCCTTCCCAAGAGGTCCTGCCTCATTGGGGTACGTGGACATGTGGTTCTCCAGCACGGCAGGTCCCTGGTTCTACGCTGGGGCTTGTAGTTGAAGTTACTGTATAATGATTACATGATAATCAATCTCCCCTCTGCCACAACCAATGCAGAATTTGCCTTTGCAAGATTAAACTGTTCCGTTCTGCTTCCCATAAAACAAGGACACTATAAAATGAGAGAGAGAAAGCATGGTATCTTTTGATCACACTTGGAAGATTTACACTATTAATTTTGTGGAACTGCACTAATTCCTTTTATAAACCAGGCAAGGTAATCATGATGAAAATTTTAGGAGTAAACTAAAGTCTTCTGTGAAGATGAAATGATTTTGATTCCCTGTGGCAGATTAAGTAGTTTAGTATGGAACATTAATATTTATAGAGATCGGTAGTGATAGAATTGATTTTGATGACTAATCCTTGTAGCTTTGTAACCATTACAGATATAATTTGCTAGCTGTGTAAATATATGATATCAGTATATACACAAAATGTTAACCCAGTTAGATAAAAAGTACCCAGCTGTTCTTAGGCTTTTACTGTTTATTCAGTCAACAGTTCTATCTATTTTGCTGTTGCAGAGCAGTTACCAAAATGGCCCTATCTTATTCCAGTGGAAATTATTAGAAAAAATGTCTGTGACCTTTAACAGCAGCAAAATCTGTTCCAGTGCTAACGCTTTCAAGTAACCTTTCTCAGGATAATAATGTACTATGGTTACACTGTGTCTGTCTAGACTTTTAGTGGTCCTTTTATCTCACCTTTTGAATCTACTATTTAAAAATACAGGAAAAAAATGCACCTGAAATTTTGAATTTAATTTTTTAAATTGACTTTTTGGGGATAATGGTTCCATAAAGATGGGGGAAGAAATAAAAAAATCAGAGCCTTTTAACATGTTCTCCTAACAAAGGTACATATTCCTGATCATCCACTTACTGGTTGCACTTAACTTTTAAGCTTCCTAGACTTGTTGATGGGCAGGATCTACAGTTTACTTCCCAGTGAACTTAAAGTTCAGAGACTTTTGTTGATTTAGCTGCATTGTGCATTTTGAATTTCTTTCATGTGTTGATGTTTTAGCTTTTAATTAATCTAAGCTTGTGCAACTGATTTATGGCCCATTTTACATCCACTTTGTTTAGCCCCAGACATCTGCTAATAATGTATCTATTTAGCCTTTTCATAAAGGTGGATCTTTAGTGACTTCAGCACATGAGTCCTCTTGAAAGATAATTGGAGATATTCTCCTGAGTCCTCTAGACCTTTTCAAACCTTACCCAAATTATTAAATGTTTCCTAGACAGACGTGGTGCATTGGAATAGCTCCCTCGTTCACAGAGAATGGAGAGCTGCTCAGAACAACATGTCCCCTTGAAGACCTTGAGAATACTTTTTCGGGTGTAGTAGCCAAATCCTAGGGAGAATAATTTTTAAATCCAGTTCTCCCTACCAAGAGTTTCTCTGTGGTTTTAAGCAAAAACTGTATTTGTTTTGTTGTGCATTTACTTACTCATTTCAGTCCAGAAGTACAAGTTTGATTGTAACTGCGTGCAGGAGGCATTGCTGGGCCACTGAACACAAATACGTGGCCCAGCTGAACACAGGATATGTGGAGCATACTGCGCCCTGCTTTTCTGTGTCCTCTCATTCTTCTGGTGGGTTCACAGCTCAATTTTTGGCAGCAGCAGCTGGAATAGAAAACTTTGCCCTTTTTCTTTTCCCTCCTGCCCTGCAGCTCTTCGGGACGATGGGTCTGTGGAATTCAGGCTGAGGGACATGCACACAACGCAGTTGTATATTGCAGAGTAAGGGAAATGTGGAACAAATTGGCAACCTAAGAGGTCACTCATCTTTTTGTTTAAATTGTTTTCCTCCCTTTTGTGCACTGTATAATAAAGAAAATACTGCCTGGAGAACAGGAGGCTTGGAGGGTAAATTGGCCAAGATGAAAACTGGATTATAACAACAGTGATTTTGTTTCTCCTCAACCTTATCTTGACAGGGTGGTTTCCGAGTATTACATTACCAAAGATTGCATATAGAGTTGTGCATACTTTCCTCATTAAAAGGCAAGGTAAAGCTTTTCCAACCGAGTCCTATGCAATCTGCTGTGGGTTTTGTTGGATCTGGAGGTCCCAGGAACTACGTGGCACGTTCTTGAGTGCTGTCTACTTGCACCTTTGTCTGCTGGCTAATTACAGACGTACAGACAGGGGCCAAAACCAGGGGAGGGAAGCCCCCACGCTGCTGAAGCCTGAGCCGGGTCTGTACATCCCACATCTGTGGTGGGGTGCTGCAGCGTGGCAGGAGCAGGCAGGGAGGGCGGTGCACTTGCCGCGGGCATCTCGCATCGTGTCTGTCCCTTCTCACCAGCCTGCCAAGCCTTGCACCATAGGGACACCCAACGGTAGCTGGTGCCGGATGACATTCGACAATGTTCAATGTCGGTATCTCTCTTCATTTCTACAGTTTCATGATTCTCTGATTTTGGAGAACCTCATCCTCGCTTATAGCGGTTTAGAGGTGAGGATGGATACCAAGTCCTTATGGGGAGAAAATATAATGCCCAGACTGAAGCAGAAGGCATCTGAGTGGCATCCCTCCATGTCAAGGGTTTTCTTTTCAGTTAAAATTTTATTTTGCTCTAATATAATGTGTTTTATGTTTTTTAAAAACAAAGCCAATATATTCTCGTTTTTTAAGGATCCAGACTGTGTGGATTTTGAAGTTCTAATACTTCATAATCCTGTTCTCTTTTAACTGGATCCCTGTTCAAATTATACCTCTTACAAGTGTACGAGGGTCTCGCCCCCTGTGCGGTAAAGTCACACGACCACAGAACATGTTGGATTTAAAGCCCACCTAGTGAAGCAGTTCAATCCATAGAAGATAATGCTGTTGGAAGGCATTTGTACTCTCTTCTATGACAATAACGCAACAGCAGTTTGAAGTACTCAGTATTTTGGGTTTTGCATTTTCTGTGAAAACCAGATACCAATGGAAGAATTCACTTTATGCTAAAAAAAACCCTTAATTTTTCTGTTACATAAACAAATGCAAAACTGAAAATTTTCACCTGGCTCTGATAAAGAGGCAGTTTTTGACTGTTACCAGTGCTTACATTGCCAATATACTAGTTTTTCAGAGCATGGCCAATAGATTGCCTAGCTCTTTAGTGGCTGTTAATGAAAGTGTTGCAAATTAAGGCTTTCCTTGGTTCTTTTCAGGAGATCCCCCCCCCCAATTTAAGCTCCTTTTTTTTGAAGTTCTTATCTCCTTTTGGCCACAATTTCCTCTTCTAAAGCTTAATTGACATAATTTGCAGCTGTACTCTAGACGTAAAACCCATGTGTGCTAGAAGGGGGCGAATGCACCAACAGCCTCAGCCAGCGGAGGGACGTTGTTTGTGTGGTGCCGGAGGGCCCAGCCAAGGGGGGTTGTTTGGAGGCTGGAGGAGATGATGCTCCTTTGCTCTGCTGCCTTTGAGGGACGTGTGTGGGAAGACATCAAGGCACCTCCCGGATAGTACTAGAAGCAGGCTTTGTGCTGCACGAAGGCAGCTATGGGGGAACCTGGGGCTCCCCCAGAACGGTGCTGGCATGCCAGGGGATGTAGTCGGAGCTGGGTGTGAGCGAGGAGGACGTGCCCTGATCAGAGGCTGCTCAGTCCCGGTCACCAGCCTCAGCAGAGCTGTGCTCTGCCTCGTTTGGGGCAGCTCATGGGCCAGCCTCACCCTTTTAGGACAGATTTGTGCTTTTGCTCCAGCCATAGACCGTTTGGAAAGGACCATCCATGAAGTTTTGCTGGTGATGGGATGATTCCTCTAAAATCCTTTCAACTCGCTTTTACAAAACCTGACATCTTGTCTCACTTTTGTCTTGACATACTGTTGGGTGCAAATATAGGTGCATTAAAAGTTGTTGAATTTTTCCCCTTTTTCTGAACACTAACATTAATGAAGCCTTTTTACCCAGAATCACTTTGGTAGCTATAAGACTTGCATAATGCCACAGCCTAAAATTAAAGAAGTGCCGGGGAGGCATCATCTTTGACAGCCACTCAAGAGCTTCATGCTGCGTGTTTTGCTGCTTCTCTGGGTGAACAAGTACAAGCATCGTTGTGCCCCGTGAGTGCGAAGATAGGCGCAGGGTTTATTGCCTTTCAGCAGCTTTCTCTGGAGCACGTTGTTACAATTTTTCTTTCCAGCATCCTGGTGAGATACTGATGGAGATGGAGGAGTCATTTGGGGTGGTATAGAAGAGGGAATAGTCTCAGAAAACCGGTGAGGATGAATTGGGCCAAAGGCCTTATCTACTAAAAATCTGTTTCCATGTGTGTATAGTTCATGTTGGTTTAATGGAGTAAACTAAAGTGACCGCCTGATCACTTGCAGGTGACAGTTCAGGGTAATCCTTCATAGCTTATTTACTCACCGTGTTCTTGAGAGCAGAATTGCTTAGGGCTCCTTACTGATGTGGGCCTTTCCTTCTTTCCTTTTTTTCTTCAGATGAACTGGTTTTCCCTACTACTGCTACCTTATGGTCCTTTCTTTCCTGTCGAACCCTTCAGCAAGGCATTACAAACGCCATGGTGCTTCAGGCATGCTCTGTCATCCTTGTATTGGACATTTATCCTATGCTGCTCTGCCTTTCACCCAAGATACTAAGAGAGGCAGTGGCTAAGGGAAGATGTAGCCTAGGTATAAGATTCAAAACTGCTCTTAACAGAAGTACAGGAGAGATAAGTGTAGAGGAAAATCAGTCTGGATGGCGTGATTACCCTGATACACGTGTGTCTCGGCGCTCGTGAATGTAGACAGTCCATTTAATGACAGGACCATTCAGTCATTGCATTCAGAACAAAACTATTTCTTTCTGCCTTACCAACTGAAAGACCCTATCTTCATTGCCATCTTTGTGACCTTGCTTTTGTGGAGTGCATAGGTATGTGGCTAAATCAGCCTATATGTTAGCTAGCTGGAGGCAGTGGAAGTGGAGATGGGCAAAGTCCTGAGCTGAATTGGGTGAAGCTTCAGTAATGAAGTGGGAAGAGCATTTACCTCCACAGGGAGGAGCAGAGCATTTTGGGACCTCTAGTGAAGATGATGTTGGCCATTTCGGTGTCTGTGCTGGTGTTAGTGAGGAATTTGATGATGCAGACCAAGTTTTATAGTCATGCTTACACTGATTAGCATTTGTGAAAAATACCCCACTGAAGTCCACAGGCTGTTTTATGAAGAAGTGCAACTTGGCAGCCATGGCTGGGTTCGTGAGGTGCGGTGTGCGTGTACAGCGCAGTGTGAGTGACGGCGATGTCAGCTCCTGGCGGATATCTCCATCAGGAGACACCAAGTGGAACCCACCTTGTGGAACCCAGAAATGTTTCATCTCCGCTTGCAGTAACACTTAGTGAAATATTTCAGCAATCAAAATGTTTTTATTACATGTTGTGTACATTAAGTATTTGCCAATGTTTTATATAGAAGGAATGGATTACACTGGAACAGGTTGCCCAGAGAGGTGGTAGATGCCCCATACCTGGAAACATTCAAGGTCAGGTTGGACTCTGAGCAACCTGATCTAGTTGCAGATGTCCCTGCTCATTGCAGGGGAAGGTTGGACTAGGTGACCTTTAAAGGTCCCTTCCAACCCAAACTATTCTATGACTCTATGATTTGGACATTTCCTCCAGGAGGTCAAGATTTCTAAGAGCTGGAAAAGGTAGGACAGGCTTTTGGGAGACACAGAAAAGGAAAAGTAATGTGACTGTTGCTTCTCCTTTCTTACTGATTTCTGCAAAGAGGGATGGAAAACTTCTGCAGAAGTTCTGAAGAAGACTTCTGAAGAAACTAATGCAGAGAAACTAGAAAGACTTGTCCTAGGAAAATGAATGTGATTATGAAGATACTTGCTATTTTACGGTATTGGAAGAGAAAAAGAAAAATCTTCTCACAATTTGCTTCAATATTATGTGCTTGTTTCCATAGCACTCTTCAAACCTGAAGAGTAAGTGTCAAAAATGGGTATATGTAAGACCATATAACATGTACAGTTTGAAAACTAAGAAAGCAGACAACAAAATACTACTAGAATATGTTGGATAAACACCCAATTATCTTAAAGGAGTCTTGTGGATGTTTATCAATTTCCTTGTTTTTGTGGTGTTGAGGAAATACGCCTTTTGGTTTATGCAGCTAATTCAGTAATGTCCAATGTAAACCTACAGAGAATGCTTCCCAGTCCTTTCCAGCTGTAACAACCCCTGTTCTGTGCCCTGGTTAGGAGCCATGGGAAGCCTCTTCGTTGGCTTTCAGACAACTGCTGGGTAACTTCGCTGCCTGACAAAGGCAGCAGCAGAACAAACTTCTTTCAAGAGGACAGATTTGTTACAAAATTTAGGAAGTGCCTCCTCGTTCTAACAAAAATTAGTTTAAACTTGAGAAAGCAGTGTGTGCCAAAATCTTAATGTTGGAGGAAGGATTTGCTAATTTCATCATGCTAAGCTGCATGGTAGCTGTAAAGAATTTCCTTCTGGTTTGGGGGGAATCAAGATCTCATCTGCGATCTGGGTTTGGGAAGATAATTCCTTATCTGTCACGTGCTATATACCTGGGCAGCATTTTATGAAAACATGGCTCTGAACCTACCTGAGAGACCAGTCATACTTGCCAAGCCACAAAACGGGTGACAGATGAACGATGAAATAAAAGCTTGAGCAGCACCATCCGTTGTTCGAGAGAGACAGCGCTGAAGGAGTCAGGTGTGCACGTACGGGGATGCTTTGTTATCCGGGGGCTGCTCTGCCAGGGCAGCAATAGGCTGGTGAGGAAGCAGCTTAGATGTGTCATTTATATTTGAGGAAAAGAGTGTTATAAATCTGTCCGCCGTGGAGTGCAAGCGTGCCATCAGTTGTCATCATTCAACGTCATAGCAGGACACTGTACGTGGTAAATGTTGTCGAAGGAGGCTTTCCTGCTTTGGGGAAAGCGGCATCCACAGCCTGTTAACCACCTCTTCCCGACACCCTCTGTACAAGGCATCCAAAAGCTCAGGTGAAAGGTAACTTCCTTCTTTTTTGGGGAGGGGATCAGCTAGCCATTACCAGCTTCACAGATTGAAGTTTTTATAAATGCCCTGAACTGTCATAAGACGACCCTCTCCCCCAAAACAAGCAGTAAGAGTAAACAACTGGCCAGCGTGCCAGATGTGTTCCCTGATATGCCTGCGATAGGCAGAAAGCAGACTGCCTTGGGCTGCCTGTTACAAGGCAGAATGTAAATAATTTTTCTCAGGTTAGCAGCGTCTGAAAGGCAGAAGCTCCAAATACATTCACTTGCTTTGAGAGAGGGTAAGAAAGAGTAATTGCAAAGGCACTGCAAATCCCCTGGCTTGGTCAGTATGTCTTAAAATTTCCTTTTCTTGGTAATGTCATCTCTTACACCGGCAGTGCCTTCTTTGGGGGACAGTGTGCATCAAGGGGGACACGCAGGAAAAGTTACCAGGCGCTTTGGCAAAAGGTACCCTCAGATATCACTGTGAATGGAGACCGTAGCTCTACAATATGCACATAGTTCAGTAGGGCAAAGTAGTTTAATTATAGAAAACCAGCGATAACTCTTCTGCCTTTTCTAACTAATGGTTTCAGGAAATCTTGTTTTATGTCCAATCTTTCACCTCAGACAAGTAGTTTAGCCAAGGGAAAAGAAAATCCTCTTTTTTTCTTTTATTTGAACTATCCTGAGTTATTGACACTTAGAATTTTATTCATCCAGTATCAAACCACAGCGAAAAGCCAGAACAAAGTGACTTTAGTATTCCAGCCCTCATGTTGTAGCAAAACTATCAAAGTCACAGGAAGGAGAGTATTCTAGTTATTTGTGTGATGTCCTCATATCCCTCAAGCCTCTGTTGCAGCACTTTACAGCTGCGAAGAGCTGCCTTTGGAAAGTTTGGAAACTGCAGATTTTTGCAGAGAAGTAGCAAATCCCTCAAGTGAAAGCGTGTTCAACCTCCTTTCTAAGTGATGTTTTCAAAATCATTATAAGTCATCTAATTAACTAGCGTATTCTTTTTATGCTTTTCTGTCAGCAAGTGCAGTATCCAAATTGGCAGGCACAGTGGAATAAAGTCAATTGTAGTATGTCACTCAGAGGGTAAAGTCGGCTTCAGAGTCTCATTGGGCAAGGTTGCTAAGGCTGACTCTGTTTCATGGACCACACAACCATTTATTTCCTTACACTTTTCCTTATGCCCCCCAAATTAAAATCTCTATTGCAGAAATGTACTAAGTGCAGTAAACAATAACCATTCTTGCTTCTTTTCACCCCAAAAGTAAGGTTAACGAAGCCCGGGAGATTGCTTGAACCAGATGGCGAAGGTTGAATTGCAGAAGCATATACAAAGTGGCGAGAAAATCTTTTTTGAGAAATGAAACCCTTCCTGTGTAATGTCTTCCCTTTCCCCGAGCAGACAGTGGCTGCGCGTCCTGCGGTCGTACTTTCAGCGCGGAACCACAGCCTGTTGTTAACCATTTCCAGAAAACTAAGGAGTATCCCTCACTTCAAAACCAAAACAAATGTGAAATAAAGGTAGTTGAGTGTGTGTGCCTGACACCTGTGTTATTCCACATGTTTAGCATGCCCTGAGTGCTGCTTTGGTTCTTTGAGAAAAAAACAAAAGCAACCTAAAAAAGTGATTACTCTGTCTTTGCTTGGCATTTGATTACTTCTGTAATAAATATTTATATGCTTCTCCAATACACACATATCATCTTTACATTGTATTAAGTGGCAAGACAATCAATATTTAATTTTATGCAAGCCCAAAGCAAAACATGAAGTTAATGACGTTTACATTCTTGCCAGATAGCCGTTAGGGATTAGCGCTTGTATTTTAGCCAGTGTAATGAATTGGTACCTCGCAGACCTGATTAGTTTCTAACAATTTGCTGCAGTTTAAGCAGCTCTTTAAGATGGAGGGACATGGTTTATGGTCCTTTAAATACATAGGCAGAAGAAATCTAATGGAAGTTTACATTTGTTATTTTTTATCGTTGTAAGATACATATTTTTGAAACAGATGCAACGTGTGTTCTGAAAACTGTGATTTTTCCACAGGGTGTATGCCGCCTCGCCTCCCCTTCCCCCACGCGTGGGAATGAATGATGGGGATTTCAAACAGGTCCACCCAAACACATAACAATGTCACTTATTAATATAAGCGGAACAGGGAGGCTAAGCCTTGATGATCTTCAGGACAGGGTTTAATCTGTTAATAGACTCCGCCTAATCCCCCTTGCCGAAATTCCAGCAGGCGAGCTGATCCTTGGTGTTTACCTTGCCCTCTCCGGATGCGAGCATCCTGCTGACCACCTGCGGGGATCGGCTCTGCTTCCCTGTCCTCCACACTGACTGCCCGGAGGGTGTCGGGGCGAAAAGGGGTGCCGTCTAGGTGCAGGTCCCCTGGCGGGTGCGAGGCTTCCAGATCTGCAGCGGAGGTTTCTGCTGTTCGGCCAACAAGCCCCCTGCATGTGCAAAGAGGGTTCCCGAAAAGCAGGGGGCAACGCGAGGCTTCCAGATCTGCAGCGGAGGTTTCTGCTGTTCGGCCAACAAGCCCCCTGCATGTGCAAAGAGGGTTCCCGAAAAGCAGGGGGCAACGCAGAGATGCTGAACCACACCAGCCGGAGATCGTTCTGTTTTCATACAGAAGCCCTTTGCCTCCCCTCCTTGTGTTATTCATGTTGGATAACGAAGAAGTCAGTGTTGGAGAGGTCAGAAGTACAAAAGAGTTTGATGTAAGGACTGGAGGAAGATAAAAAGTTGGAGAGAACTGAAATAATCTGACAGCTATGGGAGCTGTAAAGGAAAGGCGGTTGAGCTTCTGAAGCGTGATGAGGGAGGGGGTATGCTCTGCGTCCAGAGGGGAAGGAGGGCTTGGTAACCTGGTTTTGCTCTTCTCTTCTTATGAAAAGTACATGAGAAATGGGCTTGACTTGCTGTAAATTGGGGTACGGCTAGATGGTATTTATTACTAAGAATCTGTATCTATAATCACTGGCAATTTATGGAAGGAAAACAATTGTTTTCACCCTAGTTCAGCCATCCAGGCTGGAAAAACACATTCGATTTCAGTGAGAGTTGAAGCATGAAAAGCTGAAACTATTTCCTTACTTACCATGTTATTTCTCATAGATAAAATATTGTAGTATTTTAAAAATTATGTTTCTTCGAACATGCTCATCAGAGCTGAGCTGCAGCCCTGCCGTGTGCTAATGCCTGAAGGGTGTGAGCAATGCTGTGCAGCCAGGTTCTGCAAGGGTTCCTCTAATCTGCAAAGAATGAACTGAAAAAGTTAATGAAACAGTAAATAAAGCTTACCTGGAGGCTGTAACTAATTTGGATATTCAAAATTGAAGCTTCCCTTAAAAGAAGGTGTTCTGGAAAATAAATAACCACCAGGGAAGGAGGCAATTTAGCTAGAAACTAGGAATTAGTTTTGTGATAAGCAGAGTAGAGAGCCAGTGTGAGCACAGAGTAAGTTCTCGAGATGTTAAGTATGTTATTCCAGTGGGTAATCCAGGGCCAGGGCTGATACAGCCTGCTCTGAGAGGTCTGAAAAGATCTCTCTGAAAGAGACTTGAATATATGGCTGAGCAAGAGTGTGGAATGAATTAGCACGTGCGTGGTGTGCAGAGTATTTTTATCCTGGCAGCAGAAGAGCAGAGATATCTTGATTAAAAAGAGGAAAAAAAAAAAAATCCATTCTTCAGTCTGACCAGTCACAGTCATCCTTCTGTCAAAGTGAAATTAAAATATGGTATAAAAGAAGTTGTTTGAAGTCACAAGTGTAAGAGGTCTGGTCTGGTATTCTTCCTCACAGCGAGTTCCCTGGTCAAATATCTAAACGTTAGATTGGTTATGGTAATGATATGATCTCCACTAACACTGCCTTGGTGCAGGCTGACACAATAACCCTAGCTGAAGCTCACGACTTGAAAGACCATGGTGGGTGTTAGGAAATAATTTTCTCTTTTGTGTTCAGCGCAGCACCAGATGTTTAATTGGATGCTTTCGCTTTCTGCAGAAACATAGATGGGGCCACAGTGAGTTGCAAGATACCCACTTCGATGGACCAATTATCTTCTACAGCAAATTTTGTATTCCTATCCAAAGTTTAGCATGTTTTATGTATTCTTGTGTAGGTCTCCTGCCCAGATTATGGTACAGTGGTGACGTGAGTCCACATCTTCCACTTGATTTTTTTTTTCCCTTCTCAGAAAGCCTTCTTTCAAAGGCCTTTTAGATTGCTAAAGCTTTCTCCTTTATTTCTCCTTTTTAGCCTCTGCCCTGATACATGCTATCAGGTTTCCCAGACCGCTCTGGCTTTGTACTCTGGCAGCGTCGCTCCGCGTGTATCCGCTGCCTGTCTTCTTTTCATCAGTGAATCCAGCCTGTGCTTCCTCCAGTGTTTTGTCCCAACACGTCTTGTCATTCCTTCTTAATGACAGCCGCTTTTTTTCATGTTTCTTTTTATTTCTGGCTCCACTCAGTGCTTGTGATCCAGCCAGTGTGAAAGCACTTGCCCTTTCTTTGATCCCAGTGTGTTCCCTGGAAGTGTCCTTACCTACCTTTGCTGCGTGCGATCTCAGTTCACACCCTTTATTTGCTGCCGAAAGCCTTGTTCACGAGTTACACAAGTCCTGGCTCACAGTTGTAGCTGTAGCTCGGTGCATTAGCTAGCTATTTTTTCTCTCATTTTCCCTGCCTGCCCTCTACCTTCCTTGGCTCTGGCTGTGTGAGTCGAGAAAGGGGTCTCTTGTCCTGTCTCCCCTGGTCCTTATCACAGGCTCCTGCGTAGCAGCTGAAGTTAAGAAGTCTACATTTGCAAACTGCAGTATTTTAAGTGGTGTAATTGTTGATTTTTTAAAATAAAGAGTACTGCAGAGACTACTTCTTTTGTTAGTACTTCTCATCTTTCATGATCCAGTTCTTGGTGTTACTTGTATTTCCTTAGGCCATCTCTGTAGAATAGCGCAAGCCGGTTCAACTCATGTGCTAAAGACAGACTCCTGTGTCTTTCCATTTCACAGCTTGTGTGAATGTGGCAAATTAACTTAGAAAAATCAAGTATTTAATCAGGGTAGTTTTCTTAATTTAGGTTTAGAAATTTGGTAAATAATTAAAAAATCCCGGATTTACGCATACCTTTTTGTGGTTATTTGTTTTATTTTTATTACGTAGAGAAATAAATGTCAGTATTTTTCTGGTTATGCCCTGAGTCAGGAGAGCAGGCAGAACTTAACCCATCAAACATGTTTTTAAATGCTATCCTAGGTTAAAGCTGCAGTCAGTTCCATTTCCGATCTTGTGCATGCCCCTAGCTCAGTTGCGTAGGTTGCAGGAGAACGTGCTGCTAAAAAATGAAATTAATATTTTTCACCTTTTTTTTTGGCATAGGTTTGGGAGGAATTAGTCCAAGATTCAAATTTTCTATATATGATTTTGAACTGTAAGGATCCCTTTAATCATATCTACATAAATCTGATCGTTTGTGTATGGCCTCTGCTCAGCTTGCTTTTGACAGGGTCTGTGGTCATTGTGGCCCGTATTAAATACAGCCACAGTGACCTAGCTCATTTCTTTGAGTCTTGGATCAAGACCCCATGTGGGAACAAGCCCAAACCCTTCCCCCTGGGATGGAAAGACAGCTACGTTGTGGCTCAACCTCCAGTTTGACAGCAAGAGCAGGCTGCAATGTGGGGTGCTGGCTCTAGCCTGCAACCCAGATCCTTTCCTCTTCCCCCCAAAAACCCAAGTCTGTCTGCTGGCAGGCTTCATTGTGCTGTCTGAACAATGTCCCACCACGCTTTACCTCCTTGGTCCGTGGAGCTCCAGTATTTGCCTTGAGCAACTGTGAGATCTGCCTTGGCGCAGAGGATTTTGCTCTAACACATTCTGCATGCGCTTGTACACGTGCAACCTTATCGATTCGCCCTTGTTTGTGATGCTCTGTCCCGTTAAAAATATGATTTATATCGTCTAGTGTGGTTGAGTTATCTAGGGAAGCTGTAGTTAGACATTTTACAACACATCCCTGGGAGGCTTTACTTCTGTCAGGTTTTTGGTGCTATTTTAGGGTCTTTGTGCTATTTTCGGTGGCTTTTCATTTACTGTGGGAACCCTATTTTGGAATTAACTAGATATATCAGCAGTTTGTGGGATTTCCAAGAAAAGTTGTATTATCTTTTCTTGTATCATAATTGTGCTTTCATAGTCTTCCAACTTAATTATATATGGACTTTATATAAGTTTTGGTTTTAGAAAAGTTACACATTTTGGCTGCTGTCTGTAGTACATTGCTATCCTATATTAGTAATAATGAGTCAGTAACAGTTTTGAGGGAATCAACATGACTAATATTTAACTTAAATAGATCAATTTTTTTTGTTTGTTTGTTTTAGATATTTTGTTCTTGTATGACCACTGTTTCATTTTTTCTGTTATGGGTTTGTCCAGAAAACTTAAGCACAATAACTGCTTGCTTACAGTAATGGCAGGTAGCTGCAGGAGTGGTAGCAGCAGTCTGTGGTTGCTGTTGTTTTAAGTAGCATTGCAGTTCTTTGTGTTAGATTTGGGAAAAGCACATTTTTGGTTTTGCCTGGGTGAGTAGAAAGTGAAGTCAGTATTTTCAGTTTTATAGGGGGCAGTCAGTGGGTTTTTAAATAGGAACCAAAATTTAGGGTGTTATTTTTTTATTTTTAATTGTTAAGACTTTGGAACCAAAATCTCAGTTGCTTTAAATTCATGTAGTCTTGTCACAGTCAGTGGATTTGCTAAGATTTGTACCAGCTGTACATGTGGCTCTGTGTCTTTTGATAGCACTGGAAATCATTTAAAAGAACAAGGAAAAAGCCTTGGGTTTTTTCCCACAGATACCAGCACTTCTCTTTCCTTAATTGGAAAGAAACCTCTGCTTGTTGGCTCAGAGTGCTAGCATGTGTGCACATTGAGCGATCTCAGACCGTTCCTTCCTTCCTCCAGCAAAGAGTTTAATCACCCTCCCAGGGTGGTACTTCGTTGCTCTGTTTAATGAGTCGGTCAGCAGAGAGTTAGCAAAAGAGCTAGTGGAAGAGTCCGGCACTTGCACAGGTTAGTCGGTCAAGCTCTGCTCAATAAGAGGTTGATTAAATAAACCTTTTTTATTCACCAGCTTGCTGACCCCACACCGTCTTTTGCTCCTCACCCAGTGGGACAATGCATGACTTACAAAGAAATTCAACGGGAAGGGCAAAGGAGTGGAAACCCACCAGGATTCACTGCTTGTGCTATGCTCTTGGCTGGAAAGGACATGAGTTAGGGCAGGTTAAGAGGTTCTTTCCATGGTGGGCTTACGCAGTAGGCACACGTAACCAACACTACTGTGATAAATGTAAAATACTGCTTATTGTGGTATGGCTTTGATATCTGTGTTGTATCAATGTGGCATCAATCTCTGCATCTGTATCCCTGATACATGAGTCTGCAGAGTGGGCAAGAGGATTAAAAATTAGTGCATATTTAAGTGAAAGGTTAAAACTCTTGAGAAGAGTTGTTTTACACAGGCTTGTTGGCTTGCAACTGGTCCTCTGAGAGGTTCGATCAACATGGCTGAGGGGTTTCTCTCCCTGCAAATCAGCAGACGTTGTCTTTGTGGGTAATGGGGATGGGAGAGGGCACCTGGAGAAGTCATGAGGACCCAGCAGAGAGAATTGCCAGGAAGGGTGGCTGCCTCTCCAATGCGTCTGGGGCGTTGAGGAGAGCAGGGACGGGGCAGCAGAACACGCGTGCTCACTGCATGTGTTGTGTGGATGCAAAGGGAGGGCTGCACCTGGCTCATTCTCATCTGTTTCTCACCCAAACTGAAATGGTTCAGGAAGACCCAAGCAGTGGGTGGTCCCTTGTGTTGAAGAGGCAACCTAGTATTGGTATTCATGCTGCCTTGATGAAGACCTGTCCCATAGCTCTGCTTGACTCTCGTCACGCGTGTTACCAATGTAATGGACATGGCCATAGTGCTTGCGGCATTTTGGTAGCTGGGATTTTAATGAAGTTTAGTTTATTTAAAAAAAACAAAAACCCAGCTCTCTTTTTAAATTCCATAACGTGGCAATTGTCATCCTGTGACAGTGCCTTTCACCTTGCCTGTCTCTCTTTACGGGAAGTCCACTGACCCATGGAGTCGTCGTGTAGGTATTGCTGGCAGTAATTTATCCTGTCACATGCGGTAAGGAATTCATCATCAGAAATGCGGACTCTTACATATTTGTGAAGTGTCAGTTTGACAGAAGTACTGACAGCTGGCATCCTTCCAGCAGGCCAGTAATTGCTTAACTGTGAAAAATGGCAGAAGACAGACAAATGTATTGGAAAAAGAAAATCTGTAAAATACAGAAGTGGTGCTAATGTGATATAATTCATAACTGGTTGCTGTTACAAAAAGTCACCTTCAAGCATTTGGGTCTATTCTCCTTTCTTCTCTGGCAAGTGATTTACTTGATGACAGGTAGCTCGGCAAAGCTATCTGACTGAAATCAGGTGGTTTCTTACCTCGTTTGGTCTTTGTCCACCTTTTCTTGCCCATATTTTGAGAGCAGGATGGGGTTGACTGGGCTAAAATGCTTTTGTCAGGTTACAGAAGAGCAGATATTAAACATTCATTTCTACTGAGGTTGAAGTGAGATTTTAAATATTTAAAGGAGTAATTTATGTAAAGGGAATTCCTACCGCTTCCTAAAATGATCATTTCTCATAATTTGGGTTTGATATCCATATTCAATTAATCTAAAATTTCTATTGCTTTAGTCTTGCTCCCTTCACATTAGCTCTTTATATTAAAATGTGTTCTCAATACATGCCAGCAGGCCTGTATTTTAAGCTAATTATGATTGTCATCCTTATCATACTTGATTACTTTTTCCCGAGGACAGTAATTGTTGGGCAAGTGGCATGGGGGTGGAAATTGGAGCTCTGAGCCAACAAATGTAACCATGACAGAACTGGGACACATTACCTGATCACTAAAATGATTCAGACCACTTGCAGATGAATTGTTTCCCTTGTTAATTCATGCAAATGTGGCCTGGAGGTTAAAGGAATTGATCCTGAGATCAGGAGGTCTCTGTTTTATTTCCAGCTCCGTCACCAGTTTGCTTCCTGACCTTCAGCAAGTCATGACTGCGTCAATACACTTGCATTGATTTTCAACTCATGTGCACGATGTGAAGCGAGTACTTCAGTATACTGCTGAGTTTGGGCTGAAGTGGTACCCCCAAGGTTACACAGGAATACTGTTGAGGGAACCAAAAGCGGAGTTCAGAAGTAAACTCTAGTGGGGAGGTATAAACTGTGGGGCATCTTGGCTTCCTGGGCAAGAATTTTGGCCCAAGACTCAAGTCCATTGCCTTTGAGAAGTGCATGTTCAGATTTAAGAACAGGGCACAAGGTATATGATGATCATGTGGAGGAAAACTGTAATGGGATTAGGCACTTCTCAGGTTGGATTGGTTAGCTCTTGCTAAATAAATGAGAGCTGTTCTATAGGAATTTTAAATGCAGACAAATAATAAAGTAGAGATGGATTTTTTTCAGTAGGGAATCTAAAATCTGAGTATTTTTTGCTGAAGCTGTTCTTGAATGCTCAGTTTCAGACGTGGTATGTTTTATCATCAGCTGTATTCTTTTGTTTTAAATACCGGCTATTTTGCAGTTTAGTAACTCAAAAATTCTTCGGGCCAAGAGTAAGAGTTGTTGAAGTCGCTCATAGTGGAGGGAAGGAAGGTGAGAGGTAAGCAGTGCTGAGTAATGTGGGTAGTTGCTTGGTGTATAAATTTGAGAAAGACAAAAGATGTTGCTGCTCTTGCTGCTACCTGAAAAAATTCTGTAGTTTTTCTCTTTACTTCAAAGCGAAATTCGCATTTTACACATGGAAAATAAATCCTATCTACCAGTGACTAGTTCGCTTCTGTCTTCCATACAGATATAATCCTCAATAGCATCTTTTACCCTAGTGACATTGTTAACTCTATTCTAGGTCTTCCCCCATGTTTTTTTGGCCCAGCCCCAGGCCTTTGCTGTAATGGGGGTATTTTTCTCCCCATTGCTGAGATCAGACTGGTCGATGTTTGCAGAGAAGACGATGCAGTGTGACGGCAGTGGTACCAGCGGTCTTGGCTTTCCTTGTCCTGCCTGGCAGAGCATCCTGCGCTCCCTGCTCTCCCCTCCCGGCACCCCGTGCTCACTGTGTACGGCAACTTCTCCATGCCTGCTGCATGATCTGGAAAGTCCAGTTCAGCCTGAAACCAGCCGACTCCAAGCTGTCATCGCCGCATGGCAAGTGGCGGTGAAGTTGGCTTGTGGCCGTGCTCTCCTTGCCTCAGACCCCTCCATCGCTCTTTGCTTTCCCCTGGAAGGGCTCTGCGGTGTGCACGGCAGCGGGGGGAGCCGGCTGGGCGTCCGTGTGACCTGTGTCTCTGCTCCCTCTTGCCTGGGGCTGCGGTTGGCAGGCTGCGTCTGCCTGCACAGGACCCCAGCCACCGAGCAGCACAGCTTCAGCTGGGTGCTGGGTGCTGCTTGACCAACCTGATCTCCTTCTATGACAAGGTGACCCGCCTAGTGGATGAGGGAAAGGCTGTGGATGTTGTCTATCTAGAGTTCAGTAAAGCCTTTGACAAAGTTTCCCACAGCTTTCTCCTGGAGAAACTGGCTGCTTATGGCTTGGATGGACATACTCTTCGCTGGGTAAAGAACTGGCTGGATGGCCGGGCCCAAAGAGTGGTGGTGAATGGCGTTAGATCCAGTTGGCGGCCGGTCACAAGTGGTGTCCCCCAGGGCTTGGTATTGGGGCCAGTTCTGTTTAATATCTTTATCAATGATCTGGACAAGGGGATTGAGTGCACCCTCAGTAAGTTTGCAGATGACACCAAGTTGTGCGGGAGTGTTGATCTGCTTGAGGGTAGGAAGGCTCTGCAGAGGGACCTGGACAGGCTGGATCGATGGGCTGGGGCCAATTGTATGAGGTTCAACAAGGCCAAGTGCCGGGTCCTGCACTGGGTCACAGCAACCCCATGCAACGCTACAGGCTTGGGGAAGAGTGGCTGGAAAGCTGCCTGGTGGAAAAGGACCTGGGAGTGTTGGTTGACAGCCACCTGAATATGAGCCAGCAGTGTGCCCAGGTAGCCAAGAAAGCCAATGGCATCCTGGCTTGTATCAGGAATAGTGTGGCCAGCAGGACTAGGGAAGTCACTGTCCCCCTGTACTCGGTGCTGGTGAGGCCGCACCTCGAATACTGTGTTCAGTTTTGGGCCCCTCACTACAAGAGAGACATTGAGGTGCTGGAGCGTGTCCAGAGAAGGGCAACGAAGCTGGTGAAGGGCCTAGAGCACAAGTCTGATGGGGAGCGGCTGAGGGAACTGGGGTTGTTTAGCCTGGAGAAAAGGAGGCTGAGGGGAGACCTTATGGCTCTCTACAACTGCCTGAAAGGAGGTTGTAGAGAGGTGGGGGTCGGTCTCTTCTCCCAAGTAACAAGGGATAGCACGAGAGGAAATGGCCTCAAGTTGCACCAGGGAGGTTTAGACTGGATATTAGGAAATTTTTCTTCACTGAAAGGGTTATCAAGCATTGGAACAGGCTGCCCAGGGAAGTGGTTGAGTCGCCATCCCTGGAGGTATTTAAAGGACGTTTGGATGAGGTGCTTAGGGACATGGTGTAGTGGTGGACTTGGTAGTGTTAGGTTTATGGTTGGACTTGATGATCTTAAAGGTCTTTTCCAACCTAAATGATCCTGTGATTCTGTGCTCCTTCTCGCTGTAGAACACGGGCAGCAGCTTGCATCAGGATAGGCGGAGGGTTTGTAAAGTACTGTGCTTTTATTTTTAGTCAGTGTGGCTAAGGCATCAGTAGTATAACTCAAAACAACAACCTAATAATAAACCTGTGCTTCCATTCAAAATCTGGGCTGAGTGTCCCTGCTTGTCAGTCTCTTCTTGCTGCTGCTCCCTCTTTTGAAGTGGTTTGGATCGACATGGGCTGGTCATGCCACTGGCTACAATTAGCAGTGCAGTACCAGCCCGTATTTTAGGAAACAGCCATAATTCAGGAAAGTTGTTGTGTTCAGTGCTGGATTGTGTCACTTGTATTTTGAAAAACCTCCTGGGTGTGACTCTGTGTAAATTCAGTAACACTGGTGCCTGTGTAGTGACAGCAGCAAATTACAGAATCAGGTAAGAAAGTGGACAAATCTTTCCTGTAAAGGCTGTCATTGAAAAGAGAAAGGTAGTAGAATTTGGTTAGGTTTTTTTTAAGAAACTTTCATTTTTTGGAAGGTTTAAAAATGTTTCTTTTTCATTTGTGCCAAATAGATGCAGCTTTTTATAAGTCTTATTTTTGCTTCATCATTTTCTCCCCATTTTCTTCAGTTCTTTAAAACTAACTTTTACTCCATTGCAGAGGAGAGAGGTCGTGGGAAGGGGAAAGAGGTGATTAGGGAGGAAGAAGTGTTTGTTCTTGCCATGTTCTACATTTCTCAAGTCAAACAGCAATGCCGGTTGCTGCGGTGTCATATCTGTTAGAAATAAATTGCATCATTAGTGACCATTGTGGGTGGCCTGCAGTTCATCCCGCTTGTCTCCTCTTGGTGTGATTTGGGGAGCAAGATGTATTTAAGTGCTTGTTTGAGGCGTTAGTGCATAGACAGTGATTTCACTAAGTGACAAGTGGTGGGACTGGCTGTCACCCTGCGCATGGTTAGCCTGGCGCCTGGCCTTGATGGCCGCTTTTAATGGCTACTTTTTGCTGGGAAGCTGAAAGTCTTCCTTTGGCTTTTATAATTCCCATCTCTCATATTGGACTTGATGTGGCCAGTAAAAGACCTTTTGTGTTTCAGACATATCCCCCCCCCTCACCCCCTTAATCCTGGCCTAAGCTTTGCTGGGAGGAGGAGAAATGGCATTGCTGCTGCTGTGGAAGGAGATTGCAGAGCCGGGGTGACTGGTGTGACCATGTTGTGTCTGGATGGTGGGGAAGAAAAATGCTGTTTGGGTTTGGAAGAACCATTTTGGTCACTCGCTTCTCAATATTAAAGTCTGAGTATCTTAATCTCTAGTTGAAAGGGAGGGAAGAAGCCTGTGTTTTGTTTTGTCTGCGGTGAACAAACAGATGCTATTTGAAGAACATGGGAGAAAGGAAATGAAGTCTTGAGGTTTCTTTCTTCAGTGTTGCCCTTGCAATAAAAAACCCAGTGTAGCTTGTTGACTTTTTGATTAGACAAATAGCGTTGGGAAACCCCTGGTGCTGGAAACCCTTAGTCATGTGCATAGCTTAACTCCTGTGTTTTGGCTGTGAGAAGAGCTAACAGATGAGGGAGAGAAACCCTTCTGTTTGGTTGGGACTCACTGTGCTTTTGTTTTCTTTCCCCTTTTCTCTCCCTGTCCTGTGTGTTTTATTTGGGGTTGACTTGAGGATAGGGATGACTTGACCGCTAGCTGGTTTTTGGGACGAGGAGGTTGGGATGTGCCCCAACCTGCCCCCAGCCCTGAGCACCATGCGGAGGGAGACCAGAAGATTCAGCTCCCACCTGGCCATGAGGAGGCTTCTCTGAGGCTTCTTTGTGTGGAATAGGGTGGGAATGCAACCAGAGGTTTCTTTTCTTTCCACACAAAGAAGCCTCGATGCAAAGAACCAGCTCCAGCAGGGACTTTTTGAAGCAAAACAGGTCTGGAAAGAGATGGTTGATGCTGTGTTGTCCAACTCAAGACTGGTGTTTAGCAGTAGTTGTTGTGGGGCTAATATTTGGAAAGTTGGATGATGCCATCAGGGTGTTTGGAAGAAAAAGCCACAAGTGAAATCTTATGGAGGAGCTCACACCAAATCCCCAAACACGTATTATTCCTAAGAGCTTGAACTTTAGCCTAAGACAGTTTATTTGAATTGCAGTACTTAGTAGCATTACTAGTATGGCAAGAGGACGGCAAAGAGAGCCTCCTGCTTAAAAGGACGTTCCTCAGTGAGGCAGGACTTAAATGAGGTCCTCTGAGTCCTGGGGCTGGGGTGGGCTGATGGAGGACGTAGGCATTAGGGCTGTTGTCCTCTCTTTGAAGGGAAGCAGCACAGCTGCAACAGAAACAGTTAAATCGTCTTGACATTGTAAGCGGAGTATAGAGCAAACCACCCTGTATTTTAATTTCCCCACCGTATAAGGAGGACACAAATGAACATCTGCAGAGCTTGGAATTATTCCTGTTCATGTGGGAGGTTCTAAATAAAATCACTGGTTACCTTCACCCTGCACTCTTTTTCTTACATTGCAGTTACCTCAGGGTGGTTAGAAGCTCTGATTTTTCAGGTTCACACACATCCTCATCTACAGCCTTTGTGTCCCTTGTTATTTTGTGGGCAATGCAAAACAACAAAAAAAGAATATCGCTAAGGTCTTGAGCAGCAAAATTAGCCAGTGCTAGTGGTTTGGATTTGTTTTTTTAAACGCACATATTCACCTCTCACTTGAAATTCGCACGCATTCCACAAACGCAGTATAGCAAAAGTGGTTTCTGCAAGGTTAATGACAGTGGGGTTATCATCCTGAGGTCTTCTGATTTTCTTTTCTGTTCAGGGTTCACATTTCAAGAAAGCATTCATAGCTGAGGTAAAGGCGATCTTCATTTCTAAGGCTGTTTGTATTTGCCTGAAATCTTTGTTTTTCTGACGCTAATTTTAGCTGGAGTGCAGCCTTGGTGGGAAGACCACATTTCTTGTGCATCCTGTCAAAAAGTAACATGTAAAGTCTTGGACTATTTTCCATGCTCACGGCCTTTAATTGTATGAGGGGGTGACTGCTCTTTGTTGAAACATTTAGGATAGAGAATTGAAAGCGAGCGTATAAAATGGAAAAGGAAGAACTACTGTTTGTTGAGAAACGGGGAAGCGCTTGGCAGCATCGCTGCCGAACCTCTCGTCCGATCGTGCTTTGTGCGCCTGTGACAACACTCCCGGCCTCGAACTCTGCCATCTTTCTTAACTGCTTTAACTGCAGGAAAAACAAAGCGCCGAGTGAAAACTATAAATAAAACCAGGCATGCTTACTGGCCTCCCTGCGCTGTAGTTCTTGGCCTTGTAATTTGCCTGCCTCTCAAGCCTTTTGTTCATTATTTTGCGTTTCATGTGTTTTAGCTAATGTAGGGCCCCTGGGTGCACGGGGCCTCCTGGGGATAGAGGAGGGGAGCGCATGGAGTGACAGCGCTGAGCTGGGAGCGGGGCACCGAGGTGGGGGAAAAGGGGTGCCAGGCCCAGGGATGGGATTAAAGCCCTGGAAGCCTTGGGGGACACATGGGAGAGGGCTGTCTCCTGGTTGCTCTTGAGCAAGTGAAGCCAAGCCCCCGTGCCTTCAGCACCTCCTCTCCCCACCACCCCTTGCCACCTCCTCTGCCCCCTTTGCCACCCCTTGCTCTGGGTTGAGCGGGACCCGGGTTCCTGGCGCGGTGGCTGGGTTAGGGAGCAGGTTGGGGTTTTTCTTGGCTCGTTGCTTTGGGAGAGCGGTGGGAGGGAGCTGGATGGTGGTGGAAGACTGGAAGAGGCGAGGGAAGAGAAATTGTTAGCGGGGAATGAGCTTAAAAGATTGGGAGGGATGCGTAGGGGCAGCCGCCGAGTGCCAAAGGGAATAGTTTGGTGAGGGGGGAAGAAAAGGTCAGGGAGGAGAGGATAAAGATTTTGGAAAAATAGAATAGGTTTTGACAGGAAAATATTATGTCAAGAGCTTGATTAAATACAAGAGTTGAAAAGTGGTGTGTTCTGGAAAAAGAAGGTTATTAAATAAGAGACTACTATTAGATGAAAAATTCACATTGCCATTTTCTCTGAATATTACTTAAGCTTTCAGCCTGAAAACTCTGTAATGAAATAGATAGGAGCAAAATATAGAGAATGGAAAAGAGAAACCAAAATAAACTGCCATTTAATTGTTGGATTTGAACAATAAAACACGATGCAGCATGTTACAACTCTTGAAAATGAAGTAATTACAAAACAAAAAAAATACCAGCATCTGGTGGTGGGAAAAACACTGGTGTGCTATGTCGGCATCAATAATGCATGTATATATTCACTTATGTATGGATGTAATATAGTCACTCATATCATACTTTCATGAATAGCTGCACATATGCATGCAAATGCTGTCCTTCCCAGCTGAAGAAAATGCTCTGACTGCTTTGCCTGCTGAGGACTCAAGCAGTTGATCTTGGTAAATCTTCCTTTAACCATAGACAGTTCAGGTGCGATTCCCAGCTCGTGTAGAAGGACGGAGATCTGTTTGAGTTCATGGAGCCGAGATGCTGTATCTCAGCTTGGAAAGGGGTAATATGTGACAATTCCGTATTGTAAATGTGAAATCAAATCAGTTTTTTTCACTTGTTGGGTTCTATTATTCAACACAGCTTTTATATGTGCCTCCTTGGTAATGCCTGATTGATATTTAATCAAGACAAATGGAGTTTTCAGCATAGAATGTAAGGATTACCCCAAAAGCAGCAGCCTTCTGAGATTTTTCCCTCCAGGTCAGTCCTGTCTGCCATTCACCTCTGTGGCTTGAGAAAGCATCAGTTAAACTGTAGTTTTTATTCTGCTTTATATTTTTAAGCTGAAAGTGTAAAATATTTTCAATTAAAATGCAGTTTCGCTGTTTCAGCTTTCAAGAACTTGTGATAAAATTAACCCACGCAGAGTTGAGAGCAAAGCAAGACTGCACAGAAGCCTTCTCTGCAGCCTTAGAAGGTTGAAGCTAGACAACTAACCTAAATATTTCCCACAAATAAATGTTTTAAGATGAATTCTCCCAGCTGATGATCCTCATTGTTTTAATGATACAATATTTGAATGTCAGAATTGCTCCTATACAGGTGCATATGGGAATGAATAAACCAGACGTTAAATTGGCAAGTGAATGCATATCAATCTGGCACACATAATACTGATTTAAAAAATATTTGACAGTTTGTAAAAATAGCTGTAACTGGGAAGTCATCACTAAGCAGATACATTTCCCATGGGATCCTTGGGGGACAAGATTTTGGGCTGACGCTAGTTAAATGTTCTAATTTATGATTCAGAACAAAACATAGTCATTTATTGATCAGGTTTACAGAGGGTGCAAATGTTAGGGCAATGATAAATGGAGAGGAGGAAAACAAAAAGCCATTAATACAGAGTTGTGAATACCTTGTGACTTGGGTGGCAGCAGATAATGTGAATTTTAGTAAGGGTGAGTGTATAGAGGAATAAAATCTAAGTGATGCTTACTGAGTCGAGGACCCTCTTCTGTTGAAAGGGAGGGCTGAAAAGGGTTTGAGGATGGCGGTTCACCAGCTGGCCTGCCTGCTCCCGGGCCACAGGAGAGCTAATGCCACCCTGGCACGTGTAAGGGTGGAGCAGAGAGCTGGAGAGGGGAGGTCGTACTTGCTCGTCGTATGGGTCCTGCCGCAGCCTTTGCTGCGGTGCCGTGTCATGTGGGGACACCCCGGTTTCAGCAAGTTGTAGTGTTATCTTTGAGTGTGTTCAGAAGAAAGCAAGAAGAGTGAGGAAGTGCCTAGAAAACTTGCTGCAGAACGATGGAAAGTTTAGGGGTGCCTTGATCATAACATATAGGTTCCTGCATAGAAAAGAGAGCTATGGCCATGAGGAGCAGACAGACGCACCACGAGATCCAGCGGCTGGAAGGTGAGGATAGGTCAATTCGGATTAGCAAAAGGATATGTTTGGGGAGGAGAGTTTGACATCAAATCGGTTTCCCAAGGTGGATTTTCCACTCCTGGCAAATTTAGAAAGAAGATGAGTTGCCTTTCTGAAAGATGAACTACAGCTTAATTGGGCATTATTTTAGGGAAGTCTTCTGGAAAGGGTGCTTTCCTTTTTTCCTTTCTCTCCTGCTCTTTGTATCCCTCTCTGCGTGAGACCTCAGACGTGCAAGAACAGCATTTGATTCCTATGCAAAAACTTTTAAGTCCATGCTTCTGTCTAGCAGTTCTGTTGTCTGTCTCCCTCAGAGTCGTACTGTCAGAGTGATCCTGTATTGGGGATACTTACTGGTGGCCAGCTGCAACAGTACTAGAAATTTCACAATACATTTGGCAGGCTATTAGTGACTGAAACCAAAGCTTATTATTTTGCATGCTAATTATGAAATGTTATTACCAGTAAAGGCCAGATAGGTATCCAGTATTCTGTAGCCTCAGAAACTAAGCCTTGAAATACTGTGAGATTCCTTCATTCCTGTTTAATCCAGAAGAAAGCTACTTGCACAGTGGCCTCATATATATTACTGTCCCGTGCTATATAGCATATCCATAATATTGGCAGGCAGAGTCTCAGTCAATTTAAAATTTTTAGGCTATCCAGCATCCTATTTGGTAGTGAAACCAGAAGAGGTGTCATTTGCAACTGCTGCCTGGCTTGGGTCTCCTTTAAATGCTCTCATTGGAAGGAAAATCACAGAAAGATCTTTCCTCATTCACTCCTTTTCCCTCTTGGATGTGGGGTTGGTGTGCTTGGCCCATCCACTCGGGTATGTGAGAGGCACGACTGCATTTCCTTGCTGTAGACAAAGTGTGTCAGAAGGTTTTAATGGAACTCACTGAAACGATGGGAGCAATGGAAGGAGACAGAGGAAGGGAGTAGAACCACTGAAAGATAAGTGGGCACTGAAAGCTTATACATACATTCACTGCTCTGACTGGTTTTCTTGTCTTTGGGGAATTTCTCCTTAGAGAACGACAGATCCAGAGTGCTCAGTACGTCACCCGAGGTTGGCTGTAAAGCTGGGCTCTATAATGGAAATAGAGATTATGCTAACTGAGATGAAGTTTTATAGTGCTAATGTGTATTTTACTCTTCTGTGTGCTGAAGTGCAGCCTGGGTCTAACAATGTCCTATTCATATGTAAAATGTTTTGAAGGATCTGTGGTTTGGAATATTTCAAAACTGCTGCATGAGGGGATTCTTACATCTGAAAGTAATATTATCTGTGTACAGCTCGTTGCTAACGGAGAGAGAAGAGTGTGTGAAAGCAGCTCCCAGCCTCCGCGTACGGATGTATAGATCCTGCTGGAAGAAGGCAGGAGCACTGGAGGAGAGCTTCCACGGTCCGATGGGGCTGGACGTGGCCCAGCAGTGCTCTGCAGACCCGGACCTTCCCTGATCCCGGTCAGCTGCGGCGATAACCAGCTGTTGGAAAAGTACAAGATCTTGCAGAGAGGCCGATTGTGTCTGTGTGCCTTGGGATTACTTGGAGTTTAGAAGTATTAAACAGAATAAACTCTTGGAATAAGACAGCAAAGCCCAGCTGTGTATTAATTATTAGTCTGGATGTTTTGCAAATCGCAGAATCAAGCCTTTGCTGTCTGTGGTACTTTTTTTCCTTTTAATATCAGCATTTGGCCTTCGCATTGCCAAGGAAGTAGCCTCCTTAATTTGTAAGAGCTCATCTGCTTATCCAACAAGCTGCAGTCGTAATCCTCTTTGCCATAATGAATGACTGCTCTGGAAGTGATTACTGAAGGATTTCATACTTTCTTTCCAGCTTATCAAATTGTTTAACGCTTCTTTTTTGTAAAGAAAATTATTGTTCATAAGTAACAGTCAAGTATCAGGAGGATGGAATCGCACTAAAAATATCAGGGGCTCTGCTTCAGAGGCAGTAAATCGTGGTCCATCTGGACATGTTGCTAGGACAGAAATGACTAGTGAGCCTTGATTTGTGTTTGTGTCAGGTCAGGTGTGCAGATGTGTGGGTGCAATACTTCTGCCTGAAGTTCAGAGACCAAAAGCTTGAGCCTCTCATTGCTCCAGGTTAAAACGACTGCTGCAGCTCTATTTTCTATTCTGCCTGGCTTGTGAGAAGGCTTGCTGTGCGTTTGAGTATATCCATAGCAAATATGATTTTGTGTTTCATCTTCAGTGCACATCTGTTGAAGAACAGCAAAGAAACAGTAGCTCAAATAGACTGCAGCTGCAGCAGCCGTCATTCTCATTTTGACCGTGATTCAAGATAAATGCTTTTAAAATTACAGCTTTCTAAAGAAACCTTCCTCGTTCAAAGGTTTTTCGCTCACTCCCCCCCCTTTTTCTTTTTTTTTTTAACAAGCTCTTACATCGTGTTTAAGTAGACTGGTACTGGGAGTGTAATGGAAGTAGTGGGAAATACAGAAAGAGAAATCTAGCTTCTCTTTTTTTAGGACAATGCAAATGTAGCTTTTTTTCCCCTGGACCTACATTTACACAGTTTTTGTTTGAACTTGCATCAGAGAGATGGGATATAGCCAACTATCTACAGGCTTGAAAACTAGGCTGATAAGAAGAACAGAGTAGAGCATTCAACTCTGTGCTATAAAGAGAACCCAGCAGCAGATGTGCCTGCTGATGTTGTTACAGCGAGTATCTAGAAATTGGAGGGAGGCATGTTTGGAAACCTGTAGGCTTCACTAGAAATTTTCCAACCTTCCCAGATTATTGCAGTCTCATTTTGCAAAAACATGGCTAACTTGTAGTGGAAAAGTAGGAAAAAGTATGATGTCCAGAAAGAGAGTTTTTCTTTGCATTTTGATATACTGGATCCACAGTGTTCCTTCATGCAAATTCATAATACACGTTTGCTTGTGAAATACATGTAGTTAAAGTTGGTCACAATTCCTTAGTTTCTTAGTTCCTTTGTAGAAAGTTGCCTTTGACATGGAAAAAAAAAAAAAGAAAAAAGGAAACAAAGAACTTCTTAAGTTCATGTGGATGGTAAAAAAAATAATTTTTTATTTATGAAGACTTAGAAATAGTTCTGGGAGAAAAGGAGTAGGCCATTTTGATCAACATTTTGGGACATCTGGCTTTGCTAATGGATGGTGTAAACCAGGGCAGACACAGAGGTGAGCAGGCGGCTGAGGTGGTCAGCGATCCATCCAGAACTGACCTGTGAAGTATTGTGATGCCCCTGAATCTGCATTTCATGCCAGAGGAAACAAGGTTGTGTCAGAAAAGTTCTGACCAAGTCTAATATAGTTTGTAGTTTGCACCCACAAAAACTTGCTGCATTAAAAGCAGCGTATGCCTGTGTGTGACAGAGATAAACAGAGCTCTCCTCGTGTGAGAAGTAAAGCCTGTGGAAAAGTCTCTTGATTTAGGTTTGTGGATAATTTCTTGAGACTTCTAAAGAAATTCCGTATGGATTAGCATTTTAAAAAAATTACTGGAAAAGGTTGTTCATTGTTCATTAACAGGAAAGATGTTGTGCTAATTTATGCCACATGCAATGTCCGTAGGGTGGCCAAGGATCTAAGTCTCGGCATAATTTCACCCAAGGATATTAACTTCCCCACTGTGCCCAATTAAACCCATCCCCATGCTAATCTGAGAACAAACAGGATAAAATACAAATTTATTTCTGGAAATGTGTCTAAAGCAAAAAGAAATTAAAGATCTCTCTATTCTTTGGAAGGCATTTACAACCTTTGTAATTAGTGATTAGGGCTTAGAGACAAACGTTAAGATTCAGTTCCTTGCTGTGCCAGGATTTATTTAGCGTAACTTCAGCCGTCGACATTTAGGGTTGCTGGTCAGTGGAAAGGCGGGGAGCCACCTCCAGAGGCGCTGGGGCCACCCATCTCTGCAGCTGCAGCTCCCCGTTAATTGTAGGAGCTTAAATGAGTAGCTTAGAATAGACACCTCGCTCCCTAGAATTAATTCCATCTGTGGCAACTAGTTTGCTTTGTGGAAGTTTTTAACCTCTTTGCCTCTGTTTTTCTGATCTGTGACCTGAGGACTATTACTTTGCTGGTCCCTGGTCCCACAACTAGCGGCTTTGCTGCTTGTCTCAGCCGTAACCATTTCACTAAGGTGTGACCTCTTCTTTATTTTTCATCCTTCAGTTTTGTCATATCCATCCACAGTCTTACTTTAGTAAGTCCCTCTGGTACCTGAGTGGGAGTGGAAACATCAGGGGAGGCTAGGATGGACATGCTGAATCAATGAACCAGTATTGCTAACCCCAAATACAGCATCTCTGTTCCTCAGGTGGAGCTCTCAAACATTGGAGCTTTTGGGATTGTTTCTTTGCTATGTGCATACAGCATCCAGCTCAGGAGGTCTCTGGTTTGTCAGTTTGTCCGTGAGGCACAGCGGTGTTACACAGGGTAAGGTGCTCTGGCCACAGATTTTTGCTTGTTTCTCATGCTGAGTGAAACCCCGTGTTGCTAGTTACTGTCTGGTGTGAGGCAAAATCTGGTTCTCCGTTAATGTAGAGGGTAAATATTATCTCATTCTCTGCATTTAAGACTTTGGCATGCTGACATAGAATACCTAATCTGATTTTTACTTTCTAAAAATAGCTCTCCCAAGCTCCAGCAAAGAAAGCTGCAGTTTTGCCTTAAGAAAACGAAAGAGGCCAGACAAGAGTTTAGTCATAAATCCTTGTACCTGCGGTCTCTGGATGAAGGACCGATAATTTAGTCTAAAATCCTGAGCTGAACACAGCAAAGCACAAGGCCCCAGATGTCACGAGATGTTGCTATCAATCCGTCGATCTTTGTGAACCGCTGCTGAAGGATTAGTCTTCATAAATCATTGCCGGGAGAGCTACCTAAAAGTCTCCTTACTCAGGCTCTGGAGCCAGTGCTGTGTGAGAGCATTTGCATTCACTACTCATGCTCCTGGTCGCTGATTAAAAATTAACCCTTTCCTACTGTTCGGTGTCCTTAGCCTGATTAGTCTGTAGAAGGGAGCACAGGAATTTTAATGAAGTTTGAAATGAGGTAGTCTTTTTGTCGCTGAGTTTCCGAATTTGCCTGCGGTTTGGACTTGGCTGAAGTGAAGTCTTGCATAGCGGATTGTTGTAAATTATTATGGAAGGCTCGTTTTCCTGAAGCAGAACAAGCTGGTTACTAATGACAAGCTTGTTCAGCATGATTTTAGCTAAGTGTCTGAAAAGTATGTGGACAGGATGTTCCAAATTGCAAAAAAATTCAGTCTAAGAGCCTCTGACGAACTCTGGAAAAGGGCTGCTTCCTAGGGTCACTTACTTCAACTTTGCCCTGAGTGTTTTCATGCTTCAAGAGTGTTGCATGTGCAAAATATTGTCCAGTTGAGCCTTGCGAGGTTTGTATTCGGATGTGACCAGTTTGCCCTGAGCATAATTCTTGCCAGTACAGATGGAGCAGTAGTTTTATAATATCATTTACAGATGTATGCTTATGATTGAGCTATGGATGTCTCAGTGTCTCTGAGAAGGTGTTTAGTATAGTTATTTGAATGTGTATTTCAGTGCTTCTATCAGTGCCCGATAGAAGTAATTTTCTGTGCTGCTTTGGGGTCATAGCAGAAGTCTATGCGAGAGTTTGGAAGGCAAACCATGTCCCAGTCTTTAGCTGAAGAGAATCTCTAAACCTTCAGTGTGAGTATAATTAATTATTCTTGCTTCGCTTTAAAAATTCAGGAAGTTTGAGGGCAGTAGCTTATTGAAACGTGGCTAGAGACGCCAAAGGTACAAGTAACTGTTTTGATGCTGCTATCTTGCCTGGGCCAGGTGGCACTGATTTTTCTGTCTAGGTTAGGGGATGTTTAGGTGAATGTTAAGCCCTAACCTGGTTGTTTATGGATCTAGGAGAAGGTATGAGGTTATGTACCTGCTCTTTGCTGTCAGTAAGATGCTCCATGGAAAGCATTAACTCTGGCCAGTTGGACAGCAGTGTTAGCTGGAGAGCAATGTACTTCAGCCAAAAGAAGCAAGCAGACTGCTGTCAATTTTCAGCCTTTCGTAGAGAAATCAGTTCAAAAAAGAAGATAAATCGGACCAAAAAAGCAATATATTTGACTCGTCTATAGCTTCTTTCTTTAAAAAAAGAACGGGATCCCATCTTTGATGGGAGTCTCAACATACCGCTGCCAATGCATACTTTTTCCTCAGTGGCTTGTATCCCAAACAGGTGGAATGAATTATGTGTATCAGCTTTAAGCAATGCTGTATTAGGGAATTTTGTCTTTGTACTTTAGACCGATGTAATGAAAAATTAAATATTAATATGTCCTCAGAACTTTTCTCAAATATTTGTAATATAATAGAATCATAGAATCATAGAATGGGTTGGAAGGGACCTTAAAGGTCATCTAGTTCCAACACCCCTGCCATGGGCAGGGACACCTTCCAGTAGACCGCATTGCTCAAAGCCCCATCCAGCCTGGCCTTGACACTTCAAGGGGTGGGGCATCCCCAACTTCTCTGGGCAACCTGTTCCACTGCCTCACCACCCTGATAGTGAAGAATTTCTTCCTTGTATCTAATCTAAATCTACCCTCTTTCAGTTTAAAGCCATTACCTCTTGTCCTATCACTACATGCCCTTGTAAAAAGTCTGCAGCTTTCTTGTAGGCCCCCTTCAGGTACTGGAAGGCTGCTAATATGAGACAGTTAATTTAAGAGGCAGTGAACAGAGGTAAAGATTTTACATTTGGTTTTTGAAATCTTGCAAGTAATTAGAATAGCCCAAGCAATGTAAATTAAACATTACCAAGTAGGAAATAATTGCTGGATAGCAGTCGGGGAGCTTTTATTCTACAGAAGTCTTGGAAATGGGAGCCTCTGACATTTACGGGATTGTAGGATGGTAGTGATATAGGTGGCTGCTGAATGCACGCACCCGGTGTTTGAAATGTCACTTGTTTGTCTCTGTAAGTCCAGTGAGAAAAGTGACAATTATTTTGTGTGTCTCTTCCAGCAGAGTCTCCTCTGTGACTTGATCCCACACAGGCTTGTAAGAAATGGTTTCATTTGCCCTTCTGACACTTTGTGAGAAGGTGACCTTTTTGGTTTTAAGCCTTCGAGAGTCTTGTTTCCGATCACCCCCCCCCCTTTTTCTCTTCTCTCTACGTAGTCCCAGTGTTCACATACCTTTTCAGGCCAGTACTCTCCCAAGAGAAGTGCCACCATGTCCCCTCTCTCAGATTCTCTGTAGCTCCTGATAAGGAGAGAAAGAAATTGCATTGATGTGGCTTCTTATTTTAGTATTTTCTCCCATCATTGTTCATCCTGTGGGAATACCAGAGGTCTCCCATTCTGGGACAGGGTCTTTGTAGATTACCAAGTGTGTTATAAATGCTTTCTGCCAAGTAGAGGTGACAACTTAAGCCTGGTTCACGTGTTTACATGTGAATGATCTTCAGTCTCTGAAATGTCACACAAAAAAATGAAGGCTTTATACCATGCCTGCCTGCCTGCACGTTGCCCCTCCCCATCTGTGCCCCTTATTCCAGGCACTGTTGTCTTGTGTCTTTGGCTAGATGCAACCTGGAGGTGACATCCCCTCTCGTAGATGCCAAGATCTAGTGGGTGCTTTGCCATGTGCATTTACTCTGTCACTTGTAACCCTGCCTCTGCCATCCCGGGTCCAGCACCCGGGGGACCTAGGGAGGAGATGCTGGTAAACACATCGATTGTTGGACCATGGCAGGAGTTTCAAAGTCTGGCCTGGATGATGACCTGCAAGCTCTCAGTATGCTCCCAAACCATGCCTTTCCAAAAGGTGTTTTTAATTTGAGGGATCTACATTTTAATTCATAGTCATCTAGTGGATCAAAACTGTGGCAAAACCTCTGGACTTTTTTTCTGCACAGATACCAGAGGCCGGTTTGACTGGGGAGCACTGTGTTCTCGTGCTCAGCGCACTGTAATTCACAGGTCAAATTCCTGCTCTTCGTACTAGTGGGTGTAAATAGAGTTTTCTAGTAGTTATGCATGGATGCTTCTGTTCTGAGATAATTTAAGGCTTGCATGTGTATTTTCCTTCTCTCTATGTATATATACACAGATGATTATTATGTTGATAAGCTTTCAATTCGGCAGGACTGTTTATCTTTCTCTCTTGAGAAACTGAAATTTGGTGCCTAGATAACATGCTCTCCAGACTTGCTATTAAATTAATGAATAGTGATTCCACAGATTTTAACAACATGGGCCAAGATTGCATTTTGGACAAATCATTCCTGGAGATGGAAGAAAGGTCTTGTTCTTACAGCTCTTGTATTTAAGTAACAAACTAACAATTCATTCACTCGCTCACAGTCCTGGCTAAATTCAGGGGATTGCTGATTTTGCTGCAGTTGCAGTATTAACACCACTCTTTAATCATTAAAGGCATTAAATGCTGCTGTCAGCTGCTTCACACACTTAGTGTGCATGAACGTGATCTTTTAATCAGTTCTTGGAGCCATGCATATGCAATACTTATCATTAGATTATAATTAACTGTAATTATGAATGGAGATCAGCCCAAGTCATGAAATGTAAATTTAGATATTTACTATGTTAGTAAGAAGATTTGGTGAAGATAAAGGGCTTGATTTTTTTTAATTTTCACTACCACAATAGTGTGACGGAGTCTTAGTGAAAGTGTTCGTAAAATTACTTTAGCTGCAGTTAACGTCCATATTACAGTTTTCTTACTGCACATTGCTATAGATGAGGTTCAGGCCACAAAGGTCACGTCATTCACAAAATGAAACACTGCCGCAGAGAAGCTGAGACAGTAGAAAACTGGTTGCAGGAGCCCTGAGAAGTGAGTTTGTCCATGGGCATGCCAACAAGTGTTGAACTATATATAAACATTCCTGATCGTTATTCGCTAAAGAAAAATTTTGCAGAAGGCGCGAGTGGGATTTCTGCTGAGGAAAGGGGAGCGCTCCCCTTTATTTCGATGCTGCAGTTAATTCCAGCACAAGTATTCTCCAGCTGTGCGCAGAGGTGCTGTGTCCGGCTGCGTCAGGGCGTGCTGTTCCTGACGCCGATGAACAGGGAACCGAGTGCCGCGTTGAGCTGCGGTGTTGCTGTGCTAACTCCGCAGTCTTCTTCTAAAAGCTTTATTGAAGAAACAAACCAATTAAGTAATATGGGGAATCATAAAAAGGATTTAATGGCTTCCGCGACTAAAGTTCTACATTAGCACTTAGCTTTTGCTGGGGAGACAGTTGCCTTTTGTTTGTTTGTTTGTTTACATCTGGGAATCAAATCTTGCGTGTTGTGCAAATAATGTAATCTTTATGGCTGTTACTGCTGCATATAAAGTGTTGCTGTGTTGATACCTGCTGGCTAAGTGAAGCGGGAAGGGATACATTTATGCACGCTGCTGTTTACTGTATTTAATGGAAATGAAAAGTTAAGTAATAAATTAGGGAACACCACACTAGAATTTATTCTTCTTCATTTTGGAATGAAGCATCAGTGTTTCAGGATCCTGGTTAATCACAGTCTAATGACCTGGTTACACTGAAACGTTCCCCTCTCCCTTTCCCCCTGCTCTGGTGTTTGAAATGGAAACGATGGGTTCTGCTGTTGACTGGAAGGCTCCATTTTAGAAAGTTTTCTTGTAATGGTGAGGGGGCTACAAAATGATTTTCAAAGCATCCCTGGACACAGTTCCTGGTACAAGAGTATGGAGGGGGCCGACAGACGGGGCAGGATGGACAGGAGCCCTGTAGTTAGAACGACTGCTGGATGTCTCGCACCCTCACTTTAGTGTTTCCTTCCTAAAAACACTTCCAGCCACTGGAAGCTGACATTACTCATGCAAAATCTTTTTTGAAGTTTTAACTGTTTTAAATACCTTCTAAGTTAACTTCAAAAAAGGCACATTAGCACAAAACCGAAGGAATCGCAATACTTGGCTGTGTGACTAAAATGCTCGGAAGTTAGTCAGGTATTTAAACATGTAAATTAAAATTATAACCTCTAGTAACATTACCACCCTAATTGTGAAGAAAATAAAAACATTTAGCCAGTTTGTTTACTAATATATGTCTGGCTCCTGCCACAAGACCCATGGAGTCTCTCTTTGCTCAGGGGAAAAGCAACACGGCACGTTATTAGGTAATTGCCTTCAATTGGAAAACAGATCTGAAGTGAGTGAAGGAATCTATTATGTTTCCAGACTGGAGTTGTATACAGTTTTCTGTAATTCATGCTACTTGACATATCAGTTATGATTGCGTATCAGCCCTCTGTATTAAAACGTCACTTGACTGTATTCTCTGACTCTTGGCTTGAAGCATGCAATATCATGTCTGCAAGTGGTGCAGCTCAGAACAGTCGCTGTAGGACACTTCAGTAGTTTCTGATTACAAAACGTGGCAGGCGGTGGTAAAAGCGTGCCCAACTCTGCTTAATGCCTTTGGCTTCCCAGGAGGATCATCTCCTCTTTCCTTTTGGTTGTGTCTTAATTAAACCTTGACGAGACAAATTTCCCCTTGCTGCGATGCCCAATGTGGGCATCTGATTGCTGATGCTCCTTCCGTAGCTAGCAGAGCAAGCTGGGGCAGAGGAGTGTTTGCAGAGGATGATGTGGGCCACGTGAGATTAGAAGGACAGGCAAGCTCTTGTTCTCCTCGTATCTATAGAGGGTGATCAGAGCCGAATGGCTCCTTATGTAGAATTTTATGGCCACAAAGGTCTAACTTGAAACTGGTGATCTCTGCGCCTGCTGGGGCTCAGATCAAGGTCTCTCCTGAAAACACTTTATCGTCCAAAATGCTCCTCCGTCAGACCTTTGACAAAGCCTTTGGTTTGAAAACCTGCTGCTCTCCAACTGGGATGACATAGCGTATGTTGGTTTTCGGATCAGTCAAATATTCAGTTGCAATATGTAGAGCAAAATAGAGTTTGTAACAAGAAGTGCAGCAATGATTGACTGTATGTGGGTTGTGTACTGCTGAGCGTCTGTTGTAGGAGAAACCAAAGAGTTAGGCCAAAAGCTTTAAAATCAGATGTTTTAATATTAGGTTCCTGTGTACTTCTGTATTTAGGCTGAGAGAGGCTCAAACGTTGCCTCTCAGATGCTGATTATAGGAATCCATCTGACTCTTCCCTGATGATCAGAGAAGCAGGTACCTAGCACTGCTGAAAATTGTGTCGCTTTGGTCCCTATGCCTGAATTTTTGTGCACCCAAGCTGGAAGTTGTTGGATAACAGCTTTTATAAGAGGGGAACCAGAGAGCTTTTTTTAAAGTAACTTCCACAATAGAGAAATGATTTAGCTCTCGGACAATTTCTAGGGAAAGGTAAAATCAGGAATTAAGACACAATACTGTCTAGAATCCCCTGACCTGTCAGAAAAATCTCTTCTTGCTGTAGGTATTGCAATAGGTTACTGCTAACCAGTGTTGCTAACCTGTATTAATTTCAATTTCCCCTTGCAGTAATGCGTAGAAATCCATTTGGGATGGACATTTGCTGCCGGAAAGGATCCAGAAGCCCACTACAGGAACTGTATAATCCCACCCAGGTGAGTGTGTCGTGGCTATGATCAAACTTCCCAGCCCAGCGTACAAATACATTCTCTCTTGAAGGTATTTTGGTCTGGTTTTTCTCATTTGTATGCAGTAGCTGCCTTCAGCTTGGAGAACTGATCCTGGGACCTGCAGAGTTTAGCCATAAAGTTGTACAGTTTGAGCTAAGGGCCTGATTTGTAAAGGTTTTTAGTTGTCTAATGACGTGGACTCTAAAGTTTTTTCTTAGGTACCTAAAAGCCTTAAAAGAGTACCTTTTAGATCCCCTAGCTAGCAGCCGAGGCATCATAATTTAATCTGTCGATCAGCACACAGTGGCAGGGTGGGGTGAGAGAATGCGGCATGATATACATGAAACAAGGAGTGCGGTAAGACTGTAAATTGCAATAATAATACATGAATATAATTTCTGTGGCTTTCAGGTAGCCAGCTGCCCTTCCTGTCCTGGTTCATTGCTTGTATGGAATCTAGGCAAACACAGTAGCTCATACTCTTCTTTACGCTGTGTGCTATTTAAGACCTGATGTTCTTGATGGGAGCTTAGGATAAGCTGAGCTAGAATTCTTGTGACAAGCAGCACGGGAAAGCTACCTGAAATTTGTGCTCTCATTTGCTCCTCTAGATCAGTTTATTCCCTACATGTGGGCTGAATTGGCACATTCAGGAGCAGCATTTCCTGTTGGCAGCCGAGAGGAAGTGCTGCCATTGAGAGAAAATGCCAGCTGACTATTAAACATATTTATTAAGGTTTAACAACCGCCTATTATATATTTATCCATCAATGAATACATTGAGTTTTACTAAATTGGCTATTAAGGAAAGTGACTATCCCAATAAATCTAACTTGTTAGATTTAACAAGGCAGTAAATGTTTTAAATACTGTTTGATTATGAAGAGACTCACTATACAGTGTGCAAAACGAAGTCTAAGTGATTTAAAGTATTTATATGAAGAATTGACAACAACCCAAAGATACGTGATAACTGTTACGTAGTGCAGTAAAGCTCCATTTGCTCAATAGTGTTGCTTTTATGAACATAGGCTGACTTTCTAATTCAATTTGAATTCTTTGCGTGGCTGGGAACATGAGTTTATCATACTAATATACTAGCCTTTATTGACCATTATGGGAGTTAGCATTGCATAAAGGGAAAGTGCACGTAAAAGCCCTGAAGAGGAACAATCCAGTACTACAAAGGAAAAATATTAGCATTTGCAGGTTAAATTTAAAGACTCTTTGCAGATGCTCAAGAAGGGCAGGGAAGGGAAAAGAGGCTGACCGACTAATTATTCTCTCTGGGGTCTGCTGTGTGTCAGTCAAAACCTCCTTGCCCTTTAACATCCCGTAAGAAAGAAATAGCCCCATCCACTGAAGGGCTGTAATCCCAGAGCCCTTGCAGGCTTGGCCAGCTGAAATTTCCTGAGCTTCCTGAAGCAGGGGACGCAGCTGGCAGCTCCTTCGCTGCCTCTCCTTCCTTTCCGTGTGCCCTGACCAAGCAAACCATTAGCATCCCTTTCCGGGCTCGCCTACGAGCCAGACACAAAAGTCGATGTTTGAGGAAGCGCGGCGGTTCTTGGAGCCGATGTTGAGCTAAGCAGATGACGTTTTTTACGCCAAAGTGTTTCCATCAGCTCGCTGACATCCGTTCTTGTCAAGTGTTTAGTTTTTCTTTTTTTCTTTGTTCTTGGTAATTGTTTGCTTTTTGGATGGGGCTTTGCATGCTGCACTCAGTCCTAGAGGGACTGGCAATGTCAGGCAAGCAAGTGCTTGCATTTTGGGAAAACAGTAACAAGAAAAGGCAGTGAGTAGAGGCTGCCATAGGAGACAACCGACTGGAGGTGACCCCTAGAATATTTCTTCAAGTGCGTGGGTCATCTTTCTTTTTCCATTTTCGCCCAAAGAAATGTCTGTCTCGCCTTTCTTAAGGTGGCGGATTAGAGACTGGTCTATACTTTGGCAGTAGGGTGCTTGTTCCTCAAGAATTCACCAGCAGTTGTGAGGGTGGGGGGACAGAGATCAGACTCCTAATCTTTCTCTGCAGTTCCTTGCTGAAGCAGTTGAGATCAGCCATTAGTAAAGTCAAGTCAGAAGTCAATATACCATAAATATGCAAGAAAACATTTTTGGCCAAAATCTCTCTCTTGCTGGTCTGGATAACTGAAAACATTGGTTAGATCTTTAACCCTTGACCATCAGAACCTGTTGGACTCCTGGTGTGGTGAACCCATGTTTTTCTCCTGGATGCCGATGGCTGTGTGTGCTGTCACAGGAACTCTTTGGCACTCAGTTTAGCTGCCTCGGAGGAAGAGCGGAGCTGATCGAGCAGATATTTGTAGTTCTCCTTGTAGTTCAAAGGAAACTGTATAACTCAAACACCAGACTTAGGCCGCTGAAAGATGCCCTGCAGCTATGGCTTTGGATTACTACAAGCTAGGTGCAGTTGTGATTTTTGAAGGGTAGGAAACTTTAAATATTTAATGTGTCCATGTGCATGTTTTTTACATGATCTAGAATAACAGGAGAACCCACCTGTGGCTTGCCATCCTCTGCTATAGAGTGCACTGTACGTTTCACGTGCTTCGGATTTCCTCGCATAGGCAGCGGTGTGTAAGCATGGCTGCTGCTGTTCCTGGGAATGTCTCCAGGATCCCCGAGAGAGGTGGGCAAGGGAGGGGGTGTATGGGGCTCCCTGCTTTGAGGTGGTATTAAGGGCCCATACGTCCTTGCATGGAGCGTGCTGCTGGCTGTTCCCTATCAGGGGACATGGGAGTTTGGCCGTCGATTGAAATAGGTGCCAGATAGGGTTAATACTCTCTCAGATTTACAATGTTGTAGTTCAATATGAATAAGGTTTTTCTGCTGTGTGTTCAGCATCAGGTTGCACTGCCCTCATAAACCCAGATGGAGACAGGTTGATTTACACCAGCTGAGAGTTTGACTACAGGTATTTACTGTGTTGACACATAACAGCCTCTCTGATCCTGCGCTGGTTTGTTTCCTTCTATGGAGTTGTTTGAGTTGTTTGCAGACGCCATCATTTGTCTCTTGAATCTCTTTTGGCTTGGTAAATGATTGTGAAAAGGAAAGGAAAGGAAGAGAGAAAAGAAGAAAAGAAAAAAGAAAAAAAACATGAACAGAAAGGAAGATTTGGCTTGAGTAAATTAACATGTAGCAATGGTCTGGAGGTGACTGAAAGAGTGGACTAGTGGCTTGTAGGAGCTGAACGTTAGAATTGCAGTCAAATTTTCAGTGGACTGATCATAATTGTTCACACGTTCGGTGGAGGAGGAGAGAATAAATGGGTGGAGATAGCACTGAATTAGAGCCAGAGAAAGTGTCCATAACAAAGCCCGTGTGTTACTTATGTCTTAGTTGAGCATCTGGCCTTGTGATTATTGTAAAAGTAGGAACAACGCTTTGGCTCTTTTGCCTGTTGTAATAGAGCAGAATGTGAGAAGTGCATTTGTCTGTGGACAAAAGATTTCTTCTCTAGGGCTTTCACTGCAAGATTTTTCATGAGCACTAATATACCGTGAGGAAAAGAAAAGTCAATACAACTGAACTGGATTTACACTGAGTAAGTGGATTTCCAGGCTGTGGTCTCCGTGTACATGACAGGCAGCGTGTGCAGCGTGTCTTTGAGACCCTATTATCGTTTTTTCCCCTTTCAGTTTCAGGTAGAGGTTTAGTAATAAGGTGCAGAGGTACCAGCGGCAAATTTTGAGGGCTGAAACGGACCGTTTCTTTAATGAGGTTATTAAAAAGCCAATTTGGATCTGTATTAAGCAGAACTATTTTCCTTCTGCCACATAGTTGTAAATGGAAGGAGAAAGAGGATTCAACACACAGCAGGTAGCAAAGGAGAAAATCAAGATGTAACTGAACACAGATGAAGAGCCTTGCAGGAACGTGACATAAGCTTGCATTGTATCTTGGGTGGGGTTTCTTTTTGTATATGAAACCCCAGGAATTTAAGAATATGGGTAAACAAATATTTGCAAGACATATTCTTAGAAGACAACGTATGCAACTGTGTCTTGTAATTTGTGTGACTGAGTATAGCCCCACTGCTCCAAAAATAACAGATAATTGTGGATCAGCCCATTGAGCTGGAGTCACCAGAAGTTCAGAATCGGGCAGCATCATACTTGAGGCTTACACACTTTAGTGGCTAACATTGATCTGTTTGGTGCAATGAAAGTGCTACTGAATTACAAGAAATTGCAAACCAAAATAGACCAAATATTAAAGGAATGGGAAATAATTGCATCTTTAAAGTTAGAATTTGTCTTCTAGTTGTCAAGGTTAACATTTCATTCTCATTAAATACAGGCTGCATCATTGTCTGATCTAGCTATCTAGACTGCTGAGAGAAACACAGCAGAGACGCAGTCCTGTATCCATTAGGATCCAAATCCAAGGATGAGTTTGTTTCAGTTTCTAGTTTGACGTTGCCTGACTTCAATTTGTGAGTCAGCTTCACTCTTTCACTAAAGGTCACACTGCTTGCCATTTGTTACTTGCCTTTTCAAACATGTTTTTTTTTGTCGAGGAGATGTATTTCTAGGTGGCTGCTTTTGGTGTAGCTGGAGCCAGGATGTCTGGTGATTTGCTTAAACCTGGTGAGTCAGAGCTGTGGACCTCACGTTACCTTTGTGTTATGAAATTCTACGGGACTGCTTTGGAGCAGTCATTCTGAAACGGCCCATTTCTTTTATTACTTCCACTTTTTTTCTCCCCTCTGTCCCACCAAGTGAAAGGAAGGAAGCGAGCTGTTGCCTTACAGACAGTGTTTATACATCCTCAGTCATCTCAGGCTGCAAATGCTCCTTTTTTAGAGCTGCTGCGTGATTATCCATGATTCAGGCTGCTGGGATAGCATCAGCAAACATCAACCTAGTTCAGCCCACATCACTCAGCTTTCATCTGGGTTGGTAACTTCCTATCTTCAGTTGATTTCCACTCACTAGGATGACTCTGTGGGCAGCTGTACCAGTTCCTGGACAGAGGTTTGTGGTGAGCTTCATGGTCCAAGCTCTATGTATGCATCGTCCACAGCACTTTGAATCAAAAGTTCAAATGCAGAAATACCAGGTTTTAAGCCCTTGGTGATCCTGAGGCGCTGAGCCCCGTGTATTTTGTTTCTGTGTGCTACAGCTTCTCGTTCTTAGAAACACAAGAACGAAAAGGCAGGCCATTGAGTAGGACGAAAGGTCCGGTTTATCTGGTGTTTTGTCTCCAACAGCAGGTGACCAGGACAGACTACAAGAAGGATAAACAACTCATGATACTCTGCCAGTGCACAACAACCTGTGGGTCACGAGCTTCCTGAGACGTGTCAGCTATGTCACGCAAGAAGAGCCTGAGATGCCAGACAATTACTATATCAATTAAAAGGAGGGGGGGGGGAAACCATAGGCCTCCAAAGTTACTTGCCAATTTCAGTAAGACAAGGTTACACCAGCACTATATACTGGTGCTTTACACTACTTTTTCCCCCTTTTTCACATATATATGTTCTGAGTGCCAAATTTCCTCCCAGGGACAGCAACACAGGTATCCTGATGTGAACTTTGGAGTATGAGAAACAGTGCAGCTTATCTAAAGAACAATACGTTAGAATTTATTGGTGCTTTGCAGCTGAGATGATAGTCATAAATATGTGTGCGTCCTTCTTGGGGGCAAAAAGTGGCCCCAAAATTTTACTGATACTGAAAACATATGTTGTGCGATTGATGCTGATCTTTGTAGGCAAATACATGGAGATAACAACAGCATGGTAAGTGCAGCTTATAATCACAGTATTTGATTGATCATAGATTAAAAACTCCTTAATGGGAAAGATGCAGAATGGAGACATAGGGAAGAAAGGTCAATGTACAATGCCAAACTTTGGGTACATATTCCCGTTGGTCAACAACAACTTTACGTCTAATTAGCCTCCCTTGCCGCAGCAAAATGCCTGCTGATGAAAGAGGAGCTAATTGATGTACTCTGTGGATGACTTCTTATGCAAAGACATGACTTACTGTCCTGCTTGGAAGTCGTAAAACAGCAGCTGGCCTGGGATGAAATATTACATTAACCTTAGCAGAAAAATTGCACTAGTGAGAATGCTTTGTTATTAATTACTGATTACAAATGATAAGAGCCTGTTTTAGATGCTGGGGAAATGACTTGGGGAGGGGAGAGTTTCAGGTACAGTGTGCTTCATAGATCATTCGTTGTGACATGATGGATGCCTTTGTAAGTCAAGAGGAATTAATCAGACAAGTACGTACAGTAACTACCAGCACTCAAGGCTAGAATTATCCCCAGGACATGCTCATTCAAGTTACTGCAGTGCATTGGGATGAATTTTTGGGCACCTGTGTTTAATAAAAGACTTGTTACCTGCATGAAATGAAAGAATACAATCGTCACTCAAAATAGTTCAGATTTCCCCGATAGAAAAAGAAGCAGCAGAGACACCTCTTTTTAATTTCTCCAGTCCTTGACTCATATTTATTATTTTGAGACCATATGAGTTTTAATATAAAGGCTTTCTGGAGGCATAAAAGTATGAGAAGAAAGATTTAATAACACGGGAGACATGGCCAAAACCAAAAGGGTTGTACGTGTTGGAGGGGAGAGAGTAACACAGCTTTCAAAACTGGGTATCTGTATGCAATGTGTGGGCTCCCTGTTAGACAAGCACTTGGGCAGCTGAGTGTAGAGAAGACCTGGGCTCCAGCACTCTGACCCGGTGCCGTTCAGCGCCTTTTTGTGTTTAATTGTCTCCAAATCGGGCCTCTGGTGACCTGAACCATGGTGGTTCAGTCAAATGCTTGCTCCGAACTGAGTAGGGTTCAAATGGGACACCTGCCTCTTTCTCTGCATTAAGTTCCTTTTGTTTTCCTCCCCACTTGGAAGTTATATACCAGAAAACCTGGATAATCGTATCTCAAAATGCAGGGGGACGTGGCGATTTGGAGGATTAGGAAGCAAAGGGCAGTGGGAGAACATCAGTGTTTGCAAATAGGTGTAATGAGCAGAGATTTCTGCCGCCGGCTCCTGCAGAGGCAGCGTGCATCCTTTCTGTCTACGCTTTAACAAGCGCTCCAGCATCACTGCCTCGCGAGCTGTATCCCAATGTTCTCGGCCTAGACCTTGTAAACTGTAGCCTCTCCTGCTTATTTCTGGTGCAAGTAGCTTTTGGGCAGCTTTCTCCATTGTGCGAAGGGTAGCAACGGTGTTTGTTTAAACATCTGCCTTTTTTTTTTTTCCTGTTTTTTGTTATCAAAAAGGTTTCTTAACTCTGTGCAGCGGAATCGTAGCCCGCTTGCAACAGGGCCAGATGATCTCTTTAAATCCAGAGAGCCCAGCTGCAACCTCTCTCTCCCTGAGGGGCTGTAGTGTGTCCCAGTAGACATAATGATGAAAATGAGAGGATACAGACATAAAGCCTATCTACTGGCACTTGTAATTCTCATTTACTGTCTAATATTAAGGAGAGGCAGAAGAAGTTGGTAAATTTGCAATTATTTTCAAGAGATTAGATTCCCCAAGTCCCATTTTTACAGACTTAACTATATCTGATGCAGCACCTCAAGTCCTACAAACTGACCTGTAATATTCACTGATATTGTATGTAATATTAGTACGTCTTACTCATTCACTTTTTAGCTCTGTACAATATAAATTAACCTCAATAATGTAACCGTCTGCACCTTACCAAAGCTTTCTTCAGTAAAAGTGCAATAATCTGCTTGTCCGTTTATGCAGAGAGATTCGGGAACGCTTCTCTGTAAATACCACAGACAAAGCAAGGTTAAAATACTGCCCCTTGAAAGCTGTGGCTGCAGAAGCCAGCGTGCCTTTTGGGACGAGCGTGCTAAGGAAATTCATGGTACTGCGGGGAGGCAGCCTGTAGAGTTTTTGTACAAGCGTGTAAATCACTAAATCAAGCACAGATTATTTAAGGGTGCTTTCCAAGTAAGTTTTCTCCTTGCTGAAGTTGTTGGGGAGGTATAAGGTGGGTCAAGCCAGGTGCTGCAGTCTAATCCGTACCACTCGCTTAGGGCGCTGGAGAAGCACGCTTCCCCTCCCGCGGGGCTGCACCCACCGCATGGTTATGGACAGGGCTGAGCAAAAAGGTCAGCTGGAAAACATGCAGTTTGGGGATGGCTGAAACTAGCTGTGAATTTGGGCCGAGTTCTTCCAGTAGTAGTAGCTGGGAAACACTTGGGTTGACTTGGGGTTAATCTCACAGGTGGCGGGTGGGTAGTGATGGACTTGAGGCAATTTGACTGTGCATCCCACGCTTGGCAGCGGGGTGCTCAAATCACGTACACGGGTGATACAGTGCAGGGAGTGTCTTCGGTCTCTCCTGTTGATGCCGTCTTGCGTTCTGAAACTAAATAGAAGAAATGAGCAGGATTTCAGGCTAACAGGCTCTTTATTAAGCCTCTTGTCATGATGATCTGCGGCTAGAATAGAGTAAGAGCCGTGCTCGTTTTAAGACTTTGCGTGCTCATCTGTTGGTCTAGTAAAACAAGGAGAAAACTGTGCCTTGCTCTGTCAGTCTTGTTTGTCTGATATCATCAGACCCTCGTGATGGCAGGAATTAACAGTTCACCGAACCCCCAGTATGAACCGGAGGGGCCCAGGCTGCCGCTGCCAATGGTCAGGGCACTCTCCCAGAAGCGGAGAACCCGGAGCTGAATCCCTGCGAGCAGAGGACGCGTGCCCCACGCGTGGGAACACCCTGACTGCGGGCTGTTGGAGTTGTTCTTATGTTTGCTTGTTCAATCATCAGACTGAAAGATCGGTTGTTTCAGTAATCATCACCTGGGCCAGCCACACTTAAACTGCTTTTATTCACTAGTTTTCAGACCTTGCTTCTTACTCATATGGAAGAGGTGTGGAAAGAAAAGGAAAAAAGTATTTTTACAACGTAATACGTATACAGCATTTGAACACAGCAAAACCGCGGTTTATATTGTGTATGTCTTTTTTTCCTCTATCAAAAGAACATAGTAGCAATCATACTGGGGCCACTCAAGTAGATCTTTGTTGCTCAACCAGCCTGTAGCAGTTGCATATCCTGGTGCGGATGGGGTCTTATGTTTGAACCATCCCTACATTCATGGGGCAGCGGCAAAATGTGGGGGACAGAATGAAAACAAAATTTTATTTCATTCACACTAAGACTGTTGTGGAGTTGCATTGGAGGGGGAAAGTGGCTTTGTATTCTAGGTTTTCCAGCATGCTGTCAGTGTTGATATTTCTATCCATTCATAACCTTGGGAGAAAAGTGAAACCTGATCTCTTGAAAATTGATGGCAAAACTCCTAAGCTCTAAAGAGGCCAAACTTCTAGTTAAAAGATTTGGTCCAGGGGATCAGAAGGGATCTGTAATTGCAGCCGTTGTTTTATCTCCCTTTTCACCATTCCACACATTCTGTTGCACTAGAAAGTGCTGAGTGTAACTCTGATGCTGAAAAGATTTCCCCCTTTTTTTTTCTTTTTTTTTTTTTTTTTTCCTCTTGGTAGTGACATAACAACTATAGCCAAACCAAAGAGAGTTGGCAGACTTACAGTGCACTGAAGTTTACATGTATTCCTGGTGCCTGGAAAATCCAGGAAGGATTGTTCCTTTCTTTTCAATCTTAAATCACATCTGAACAGTATTCTGAGTGTGGTTCCAGCACAGGGCTAAAAGCAAAACATTACATCCAAGCTTTAGAGGAACAGCAAAAAAATCACAGTATTCCTGCAGTCAGATTACCTGGCTACACAGCAAATTAGCAAACCTCTGTAGCTATCAAATTGATGCCCTAATATAAATCTTTTCTCTTCTCCCTGTAAACGTGGGCTGTGTCTTAGATGGTTTCAGACAAGCATCTGGGGATTAGTAAGAGGAAGTGCATATTAATTCAATTAGAGGACAGAAGATGAACGTACAAGCTGGCACAGGGAATTGACATCAGGAGCCGAAGTAACAAAGACATCTCTAGCTGGGAGAGGACAAGTCAAGCTTGGCTTTTGCCTTGCATACATTTTACTTATGAAACGGTAGTTGAAGGAGTTGTATTTATATAGCAATATAGTTAATGTCATATTTTGGGAACTAACCTTGATGTCAATAGATGGATGGAGAGCTGGAGAGCAGATGCACAGTGGTAGCTTTCAGTTCATTCTGACACATTAAATATTCATAATAAGCTCAGCTGAAGGAGAAAAGAAATGTTTCATTGAACTAGTAAGGAGAAGCTGAAATTGTTGGTACTTCTCCAAAGCGTAACGTCTTACTTAATGTAAATTGAATGAAGGTTCCTGTGGTGAATGTGAGATGCAGTATTAGGTACTTCCACAATTGCTGCTTTCTTTCTGTAGGAGATTGTTGTGCCAGTGACATCACTCTATAAAGTAATAGCCAAGAATGACTGTTCTGAGCAGTTTGTCTAGGCACAGCAGAGGCTTTTCCCTTCTTTTTTTCCATAGCTTTGGACCTACAAAAGCCTGTGTATGGACTTTCTTACATTGAAATGCCACATATTTACAGCCTGGAAACAAATCCTTCCACACTGCACTTTCCAGGCACGGGCACACTGTCACTAAGTGGGTAAGTCCTGTATCTGTAGGCTTCTCTCAGCCCCTCTACTCACGCTCCCATTTGTGCATGGTTTGCTGCTAATCTGAGTCTCCGTCTGAAGAATGTAGGTGCTCTGCTCTGCTGTCTGCCTGATGCACGGATGTGAATCTGCAGAGACGCTTTCGCCTCTGTTTCTGTGCAGTTTCTAGCCCAGGTGGGGCTTGGCTTCTGGCAAGGACTCAGGAGCTCAACAGTGACGCTAAAAAATAATGCAATGTGCATATACAAATATGTGGGTTTGTATGTTTGGGAGTAAATTTTACACCATAGAAAGCTTTGCGTTGACAGGATGATGGTGGAGCGTGCTGCACACAGCCGAGTCACGTCGCTCCCAAACAGCCTCGCTCCCAAACAGCACGGCAGGGTGTCTAGCTGTAGGGATAGGAGGGATTCTGCTGCTTTCTCTGCAGCTGTTTTTATCACAGAATCACAGAATCGTATAGGTTGGAAAAGACCTTTAAGATCATCAAGTCCAACCGTAAACCTAACACTACCAAGACCACCACTACACCATGTCCCTAAGCACCTCATCCAAACGTCTTCTAAATACCTCCAGGGATGGCGACTCAACCACTTCCCTGGGCAGCCTGTTCCAATGCTGGACAACCCTTTCAGTGAAGTAGAATTTCCTAATATCCAATCTAAACCTCCCCTGGCGCAACTTGAGGCCATTTCCTTTTGTCCTTGTCGTCTTTATTTAATGTAAACTTGGGTTAATAAACTGTTGCTGAATTTGCAGCTCTGTGCAGGGGGTAAGATTGTCTCCTTGCCAAGACCTACTTCTCTGTTCTTGCCATTCCTCCTCCCCATTTCCTCCAGCCCTGAAGTCTCCTTCTCAGCCTGATGTCTTCAGCTCTGCTCAGTCTCCCTCTCCCATTTCTACCTTTTATCTTACAAAAATGAGAATGTTTTTACATGAGTTACTGTGCAGGTTTATGGTCATGGCTTTATCAGAAAGTGGTGGAGCCAGACAGTGACAGAATGAGGGTGGACAGTTGATAGCAAAGCAGATAGAGAGGAGAGACTTGTCTCTCTGAAAATTACACTCTCATTTATTTGTGTATTTTTAGTCGACTAGTGCAAAAACAAACCAGGCAAAAGAAAAGATTTTTGTCTGTCTGCTGGTAAAGAGAGCTCAATGTCTTCTTTTGAGTTTATAAAAAGCTGTATTGCTTTTAGTGGGAATGTAGAAAAAAATCTTTTGTTTCAAGAAAGTAATGGCAGGCCAGGTCTTGTGTTTGTTAAAAATTGAGGGAGCTAGAAAACAGGCAGCACAAGGTCTATGGTTTCACCTTCAACAACCTCTAAAGAAGTCATGGGACACTGAGATGTAAATGCATCGAAGGGCTTTGTTTTCAAAAGGGGTGTAACAGATCGCTCCGTGCATCCTGCTTATGATCCCTGAATTACACAGCTGCTGGTATGTAGCAGACGGATTGGCGGAGTCTTCAAGCATCACCTGCATGCCTTGCATGGAGTGTCATGTCCTGGTCCTCTTTGATAGACCCACTTCAATTTTCACTTGGGCTGTTAAGTGAGTTACTGTATAAAATATTGACGCTGAAGGAAGAAAACTGCCTTTTTACCCAAGTGTAAATGATCTTGAAACAAAATACATGGGATAAAAGAATGATTTCTTAGGCAGGTGTAATGAATAATTGATTTCTACTTCTCATGACATTATCAGTGTAATTAAATCAGTGGCTAAAGAAGTAAGACAGAAGGTATCGTCTGCTTAGACACTGAACCTCTCTCTCTGACCATTGGCAAAGTACTGCCCTCTGTTATTAAAGGCTGTCCTGCACTTGTGCAGGTTCAAGGTCTGTCTTGTCACTAACAAGTCAGTCATGTAAGTACCAACATGATAAAAATCCATGTATTCAGTCAGTTATCTGCATCCAAAAATAACCTAAATAAGCTTCCTTCCTTCCCTGCCAAACCTATTCCAGTCTTTGGAAGCTGTACACTGAAAATGATTCTTGCTTTGCGCAGATTGGCTTTGCACAGCATAAGTGGGTATTGGCGTGTGTTTCCAATGGGTCTGGCACAGAACTACAGGTGGTCACTAACTTGGGTCACTCACCAGGCCCCAGAAAATGGTTGCTGTTGTGATTCCTTTTGCTCCATTAAGAAGTATGTTGAAAAATCAGAGAGGCCTGAGGAATAAGAATAAGGGATAGGAAAGCAGTCTGGATGCAACTGGGTTTGGCCAGCATGTATATCTTTAGAAAACATACTTATATGGGACTGTTGTTTCTTCACATGGGTTCTGCGTTGGAGAAATAGGGCACAGAGGGTAATTGCAGAAGCCAAGCAAAGATAAAACTAAAGGGGAGACCTCAGCCTGCAGCTGCAGGCACTGTAAGTAAATCACTCATTTAGAAATTAGAGTTACAAATTTATTACAATTGACAGCTACTGTTTCTTCTGCAAAATTAATTTGGAGAAGCAGCTTCTGACTTTCTTCTAAGTAACATCTCCTGGACACTGCGAGGGTCTCTTGGAATAACACGCTCCCTTCTGCGTCCTCACTGTCGCACACGTCAGCCTCAGATCCCTCATGCAGTGAGGTGCTGGGGTATGTTTCGCTGCAAAGCTACAAGTCCACATGGACTAGGAAATCTAAATGCGTACTGCTTGGTAGGTCAGTGTGTAGGTGATGAAATGGTCTGATGTCTTTTGAAAGTCAACGGAGATCTTTTTGCGGGCTCTTGCAGATGTTGGAGCAGCCCCTTGTGTTACGCATGAGAGGGGTCTCATCCAGTGGCTACTGAGGTCAGCAGAAAGGCTCCCCTAAAGTTGCTTACTTTGCCTTGGGGTCAGTCCCTTCGTTGCACAGGCTTAAGGAAATGCTCCATTCACCTTGTTAGCAGCTCTGATTGTGTTATAAATACTACGCCGAGCAACCGGTCCCGGAGAACTAATGTCTGTTCAGTGATACTCAGCCATGCATACTGTAGTCTGTGTCTCTAAGTGTGGGAACATTAATGCTTTTGTTGAATCACCATAATGATAATACAGTAATCATCATCACGTCAAAGTCGCAGCAGTAGTGGCCTGGCAAGGCACAGTTCTTGCATCCTGCTGTGCTGCAGCTACGTTCAGCCAATGCTGTTGCCTGAGCTAGTTTGCACAATGAGCACACCCTACATTTTAATACTGGTTTTGCCATTAGTATTTTTCGTCATCAGATCATTATGTCTCTGATTCCACACTTGTAAAATGAGTTATGCCTGTTTATCTGTTTCTCAGGGTGGTATAATTATCGTCTGCATAGTGTTTTGATTGTAGAAAATGACAAGTATAATTACCGGTTACAAGTTAAATTGTGCACCTATCAAAACTACACAGCTGCCATGAGATGCACCTCTTAATTTCCTCACTTACTTGAAGGCAAGCCAAGTATTTGGTCCTAACTATAATGAATCTAAATCAAGATGTACCCATTTGCTTTTCTGACATATAACATTGTCACTGCAGCATCCACTAATAATATACCGAGTCTGAAATGTTCATCTAAATGACATCAGGGAGAGCCAGTGCTTGTGTGGAGGCCTTTACAGACCAAGGGGAAACTGCTTTTTCATGCACAAATATGAACATGCATGTGTGCATACCCCAGCTGCCGCTGAAACCTATGAATTAGAGATCTGCGCAGTCCTGCCAACAGATTTTGTACCAGTCTTGAAAAGATGTTTTTGTATGCCCAGTGCTTTATTATGCATCCAAAATACGTATTAGTAAACCTGAATTTTGATTCCACAAGATGTATTTGCGTGACTGGGTATGGTTGGCTTTCTGTACTCCAGCTGCTGAGCTTTGAGCTGAAACAGGTAATTCTCAAAGGGAAGAGTAATTGTTTCCGCTCAGAATTAAGTGGCTAATCATTAGGAATTCAATTGGCATGAAGTGCACAACATTAATCATGATACACTAACGTGTCATCGATGCGGATGTAGCGTGTACTCCACTGAAATTTGCTAATTAATATACGTGGGTTTTGTTGGAAAGGGTTAATGTGTGCTCTGTTGTTAAGCAGGATATGGGAGTATCAGAGGCTGAGAACCAAGGGGTTTTCAAGAGACTGCCCTGCTGTTACGTAGTTCAGAGCACACATTAGTGAGGGCTGAAACCCTTAGAAAGGGACCTTTTTTTCTGAAATCTGATACTAAAGCTGACGCTAAAGACGTAGCTTGAACAAGGTAGCGTACAATGCTAAATACTAAAATACTAAATGCCCTGAATATCCCTATGTCATGACCAGGGAATCCCAGCTTGCACCAAGAGTGCAGCTGGGTTGCGTGTAGCTGGGACATCTCAAGCAGGGGACGGAGACGCGGGTGCTGCTTTCAGGCACGAGGTAGATCTGGTCCGCTGCGGAGGGGGGGACGTTGCCACCTGCCTGACAACTTTCACCAGCACCCTCAGGCCCCGGAGGCACGGGCCAGCTGTGGTCTGCATCCCACCAGGCTGCGCTGGCCCTCTGCACGGCGGTCCCGACACCAGAGAGCCAGAGCCCTGCACCTGGGGCTGTCTCTGCACGCTCTTGCTGCTGCCTGTGTTACCCCGAAATGGTTTTGATCTCTGTTCTGAAACTACTGAAAATACGATACGATAACATAATGAATGATGATGAATATTAAACTGAATAGCACCGAGCTTATTCTAAATAACTTCAGATAAAATGTTGCCATTTCCCTGTATTGTGGAAAATTCCCTGCTTGCTAACCAACAGTTACTGCATGTCTCTGAAGCAAAATTATTCATTGTATTCATTTGCTTTGCAGCAATGCGAACTCCTGTGTTGAGAATTAAAAACAGTCTCCTATGTTTAACGCCTGAGGGCACAAATGTAACCTGTTTAAATATCATTCTTCAATAATCCTTTGAATCATCTGCCTTCCAACTCTTCCCAGACTCCGTAAAATACCCTTCTGACTACCTATCAAAAAAATAGTACATCTGTTCTTTCAGTTCATTTCCCTAAACTGTAATCGAGCACTGTCTGTGTAATAAAAATGAAAAGAAATGTCTAGCTGGAACAGCATTCTTCACTTTTATTATTGAAAAATGCATTAATGTTCCCTTATCAAATATATCCATTTAACAAATCATTCCATTTCCTTCCATCTTCAGCTTTTTTTTTTTTATAAAAGGCACACAGAGACATTCTTTCCTGATCATAAAGGCCAGGCTTGATTTGTTTCTTATGCTATAATTTCATGAAACCTAAAAATGGATTATGGTAAATAGCCTGTTGACCTCTCTTTTGTTTAAACATAGCTAAAAGATTATAGACCCTTACTATATCTGGTCTAAGTTGCCGTTTACATTAAAGCAGCGTAGCACAGGCTGTTAGTGGAAATTATATTTAGGCGTAGGGTAAAAGCTTGTGTGTCTTACTTAGGTTGAAGTCTTGCCTGAGGCCTCTTTAGCTCAGGAAGGAGGGAAAAATGTATTGGTTTTAAGAACTGTAATTAGAGATAGTAGCTTGGTGGTGGTGGTGCTTTTCCCAAAAGACTGAGATACCATGGATTTCTGAGATTCCCAAGTGTCTACGATGTAGACGCTTTGAAAATCGGGGTCTCTAGAAGGAGGTGAAATCACGCATTAGCAGCAGGCTTGGTGGGCACCCAGCACCGTCAAAAGCGAGGTCTGGAGTTGAACGCAATCGGCAGCTTCCTGGGTGGGAAAGGGCCGTGACCAGCAGAGCTGCTGCGCGCTATCGCGTCAGATGCTTCGTCGGGTCTGCGCAGAAGTGAAGCACTTGGCTCCGGCTCATTCATAACGTATATACTTTCAATAAAGCGGAGGCAATTGTGTGTGTGTGTGTTCGAGGCAGTATTCATCTTCATGCGGTATTTGACTCCAGTAATTATCAGCATTTGGCTGTTCTTACAAGTGCTGAAATCCTGAGGAAAACACAAGGTCCGTTAAGACTTGCTGCTTCCCCAGGCATACAGATAGTGAACAATGTGCAAGCGCTGGGGTTTCCAAGCAGCTTTTTTAATCTTGAAACATCACACGTGTACTTACTTTAATGTGTCTGTAAAAAATAATCACACAAAAAGACAACAGTTGTGGGGAAAATAATATTGTGGGGAAATTAATAGGTGTTTTGGACCACCAGCTTGTGATCAAATTAAAAATCTATGGTTATTCAGTAGCTAAGGAAAATAAAGCCATGGCAGAAAATGAAAAAAAAAAAAAAAGAAGAAAAAAAAAGAAAAAAAAACCCTGCTGGTATGCCCTTTTAGAACAGAGCTAACATCAATAATTCTTGCTTTGTGCATTAAGTTTTAATGTGTAGACAGGCACTCTGAGCATAGCGGGGTGTCTGTGGAGTCATCAGTGAGAGCTAATAAATGCCTGTCATATGAAGAATACATTACAGAGAGAGCCAAGTTAAGTGAATCATTTAGTTACCATTAGTCATTTTTCATTAATATTTTTAACTGTAGTATTATCCACTACGCATTAGGTAAGATAGAGGGGATAATGCCTGTGATGTGCTTTATCCTGTAAACAAAGGTTTCTTCCAAAATGTGTGGTGGTGGTGGGGATCGGTATGAATGTTTCAGCTGTGATCTCACCAGTGTCGGTTGTTTTTTTATTTAAGGCTATAGAAACCCAGATGGGAAAGGAAATAATTTCATCACATGGCTTGGCATTAACCAGCACCCACCATTTACTTTAATGGCAATTGAATAGTAATAACTGTACTGGAAATGGAATATCCATAAGCATGTTTAATACTGGGTATTAAAAATAGCATCTAGAAGGGAATTTCCACAATATCAATTGCGTTATTCCAAGCCGGTGTGTGCTGTTTTGGCGTACGCATCTGCTGCTGCGATCCTGTTGAGCCGTAACCTCTGAAGCACAACGAGACTGGGACGGCCGGGATGGAGGCGGGAGAGTGGCAGGCAACTGGCCGGGACCCTGCGGGTCCCGCTCCGGTCTCAAGTCGCCTCGGCAGGACTCCCTCTTCTGACACGTTGCTCGCCTGAGGGCTGAATGAAGCTGGGTTCCTGACGGTCCGTCAGCATGAAAGAGTTACAAGAATAAATACCTTTGATCTTAACTTACGCTCGTAAGTGTTTCCTCAGGATAATGCAGCCCTGCCAGCTTACACTTTCTCCTTTTAATCTGTTCTTTTTCATCACTTTCTGTTCTAAACTCCCAAATTCTGAATTATATATCCCAAAATAATGGCATGGATGGGCATACATGCGAAGATGTATCCTTCCCAAGATGCTAGGCAGTTAACAGATAGAGTAAGAGGTGCACGCTTCGTTTGTATGATATAAAGGCATGTCAGCATGGATTTAGGATTACTCTCAAGTTTGCGTCATTCTCGACTTAACATCAATACTGTTCCACTTGTAAAACTACTCTCCAGTAACCACAGAGGCTCCAAGGAGAGAGCAAAGAAATTAAACCAAAATTTTAGAAACTCTTACAAATTACTTTACACAGTTTTTTCTCAACTGTAACAAAATTGAAAATAAAGTTTGACGGTTCAGTATCTCTGAGGGCTAGAAAGGGACGTTGTAATTCTCTTTGGAAAAATGAGACATTGCCTTTTAAAGCATCAAAAGCTTCAGTCTCTGCTTTTGATGAGTTGTGAAATAATCAGCTCCAAAACATGTAATTGTCTTGGAACTAAAATTTGCACATATTCCAACTCAGGCTAATATTATCCAGTGGGAAATGAATTCACACTGTAGGAGGAAGTATATACAATTTTTTTTTTCTTTGTGAAGCAAATTACCCTTGCTACTATTATCTATGTAAAGTGTCCCAAATTAGTTTATTATATATGTTCCAAAAGTAATTTATGCATATGTATGGACATGAAATTTTTATTTTCTGAAGGATGCTGGACTGTCAGATGTGGATTTAACCGCAAATCAGATATGTTACAGCTTCCGCTGCTATTCTCTGGGGACAGTCACCCGGGCAAAAAGAACAGTATCCAGCCATTAGTTCCTTGCAACATTTTCTGTGACTGCCAAGTAATGCTGTGCCTTGAGGATCAGGACGTGTGTCCGTGGCGAGTGGGACGGCAACCACGGCGTTTGTTTCTGTGCACCACTAAAGCACTCCTAAATTTTAACACTATATCTGGTGCAGAAATAACCTTCATCTTTACTGCTTGATTTTACAGTAAGGTTCATGGGGGTGACCCAGAGAGCCCCAGGCAGGTACTGCGACGCCGTATGAGCACTGTGGCCCTGTGGTGCAGAGCAGTGATTAGGACATGGCTGTAAATCTTTGGGGGAAATAAATTTAAGGGATGCTATCAAGCTGTAGACAATTTGCATACCAGATGAAACTCAGGAAAAGTGATTTGGGCACATAAATATTCCGCATTTCTGGGCTGTGTCTGTATGCTGATTATCTAGCACCAATAGCTTCTTTAATGAGTAGAAATATTTCACTGTTTCACATTCTCCAGGGCTTAATTTTTGTAAGTGAACTGCTGATTCAGTTCTACCTCACAAAATAACTCAGTTTGGCAGTAATTCAAGGCTAAAAATGTGAGCTGTAACTGCCTGCTATTTATCAAACAAGCAATTACATGGAACAGTGCATCATTCCATCGAACAATGTTTAAATTCTTCTAATTGTGTTTTATAAAGTAATGTCTCCTGGTTTTGCTTTTGTTGCTCAGCAGCTCCCAATACCCTGACTGTAGGCAGCACAGGACTCGTCAGAAACTTCTGGCAGCCCACTGTGATGGCCCTTCGTGACAGCCTTTTCTCCCGGGCTCTGCAGGTTTTGAAGGGTCAGGGTTGGTGAAGAAATGCTAATGTGTTTTTGTTGCTACCGAGTTTATCGATCCTGTAGCTAGATCGAATCACTCGGCTGGGTCTTGATCTGCTTTCTGTGTCCTTTCCCTCACTCGGCAGCCACTTGGCACCAAGTGTTTTACCGGAGTATTGCTAGCACAAGGTCCCTTGTATATCATATTTATACATCATCTATATATCATCTGTACTTCTTCAGATCTTATACAGAGAGCTGCAGGGATTTACACTAGAGCTTAGATTTTGACCTTAATGCTTGGATGGACCCCTTTGTCCTCAAAGCATCTGTACACCTTGAATTGGAAGGCCAGCATATGTTTTCATTCAGCCCCATCTTTCGGTGGTGCTGTTATTCACTGTATTCACGTAGCCAAGCCCGACCTCCTCTTGGTTCTGATAAGGTAAGAGGGCCGTTGAGTTAATCGGCGTTTGGATGGGAATGTCGTGCTGTGGAGGTGATGAGAGGAGCATGTTCTTCCCTCGTGTGCTCATTTCTGAAGCCGTGGTCCCAGGACAGAGGTGGAGGTGTGTTTTCTAGGATAAGGTGTGTTTGAAAGGATAACTCTGGCATAAGATAGCTGCTGTATAAAAATGTTAAATACGCTGGTTGTGTGCTCTGAGCTGACGCCGGGAAGGGCTTCTCGAGCTTCTCCTTTTGAAGCTCGGTTTGGGCTCTGAAAATCGGACAAATTTTTGTCTCTTCTTCTTCTTCTCCCCTCCCTCGCCATGTAATCAGAAACAAATGTTCAGCAGGCCAAATAACATCCAGAGGGAGGCTGGTGCAGGCACTGCAGTTTCCAGTTTGGCCTCTTTTTGCCCCCGTTGCCAGTGTCCCAGAGGATGAAGGCAATAACGTTGCTGAACTCCTTGCCTTTGGTGTGGCGGTAATTGAGTCTGAAATACTCTCGACAGGATTGTTTGATGGTGGAAAAGGAGAAATAGGATGTAAGCTGGGCTCAGAACACGGACTGATTCTGAAGGGTTGAAAGCAGCAAAATCCTGCAGAAGTTTGGGCGGCGGGGCTTGGGGTTTATTTTTAATCACTTAGGATTGTGTATAAATAAGCAGGTTTGTGGAGTAGCATGGTGCTATTTTTGCATTAATGCTTTTCAGCACTAAGGCATGTTTCAAAAGAGGGAAATTCTCCTCGTTTTTAGTTTCTGTAAATGCTTCAAGGTGGTTTCATGATTTGGGTGGACATACAGTGATCACCGTTAAAAAATTCAACATTTACTACCAATTTAAGGCCAAACCTGGAAGAACACAGGATTTCCCTGAACTTGGAATACATAATGCTTCTGTCAGTTGAGACACTGTGATCTGATAAATAATGATCTCTGTAGATAGCCATATAAATTAATATCTAATCTCATGTGGAAAACATGTCCTTCATAGATAATTCTCTATCTTTTGATAAAATCCTTGAAAAACACTGGCAGAATACCATTTCTCTTGCACGGTTATTTTTCCCCAGTATTGCAGACATCCTAGCAAACCCAAAATTGAAGTCCTAAAAATTGCATTATGCTGTCAACCCCTGTCACAAGAGTACAATAGTTGTTTTATCATTGGCAGTTGCTACTGTAAGTAATGATTTCTAAGCTATACCCCTAAATTTGAGCAGTATATAGAAGTCATATATCCTAAATCAGTTTAAAATGGAACAGAGATGAGATTCTTGCCTGTTAACGTGAGACAAGAAGGGGATTAATAAAACTGAAAAAAATAAGTCCATTATGGCTGCTGCAGTCATAAATAAGCTTTATAGTTATGTCTCACCACCAAATGTCAAGGAACCTCTGGTACTGCAATGTAGTAATTTTCAATCTCGTTCCTTTGCATTATAGAGATGGAACTGGATTTGCTAGGTGTTGTTTCTGCTGTCTGCTTCCTGAACTCTCTCTTTTGACCCTTTTTCGGATGAGTTGACTGCTTGTGAGGCACCTGGCAATTACTGTTCTTTAAAGAGCCTGGGCTCATATTAACAGGTTAGGAGCCCTGGTGACATGCCGCGAGCTGATTAGGTGCATGCACCAAATAAATATTGTGATATAAGGCATGCTCAAGTGAAAACCAACAGAGAAACCCCTGCTACCTTCTAGCAATAGAGAGCGCATTTTAATGTATTCTTCAATACATGAAAGGACTGGACTCCTCACCAGGGTGCTGTTCACCTGTGAAGCTCTTCATGCTGTATTGAGTGAGGCTCTCAGTCAGTGTTTTAAAGATTTTTTATTGCACCCCTCACCGTAATTCCGGGGCTCCGCTGGCTTCTGCATTCCCCTGGCTTCATGTGCTGCTGGATGCCGAGACCTTCATTCAGCGGCGTTCTTAGGCAAGTGTGGATCTTCAAGAGCAAACTTGAATAAATTGCCAAATTGAGGCTTGTATGGGGAATGCTGTATTACTAAATCACCATCCTTTTTACATAAGATATTCACTGCAGTTGCTGTCTGCCAATCTGACTGGGTGAATACTGAAGAGGCAGTGATTAGGGAAACTGAACTATGTGATTGTTCTTCCTTTGCTTTCTTCATTATTCATAAATTCACAGCTAGTGTCTCTGTAGTTAATAATTCTCTATACTTCTGTACAGCCTTCAATGAGAGGATCTCTAGTACTGTGTGAACATCAATGAATTAGCATCCTCTCACCTTGCTGTGGGCACTTTTAATCCTGATGCAATTTCTTGCCCAGTGTGCAAGTGTGCTCTGTGCTGGCCTCGGAGCACTCAGCTTTTATTGTTTAAGGTTATTACTCCAATGGACTAAACCAGCCATCTAACCTTAAAGTCATGAGCTAGAGTATAAGTTAGACTTGTTTCATATTACTTTATGGGCCCATTTAGTAATCAAATCCAAGGGAATATATGTGTATGTATTTTACAGACTAAGGATTCAAAGAGGAGAATAGCAGAAAAAAGTGATTAGCTCTCTAGTTTTAAATAACTGCAAAACCAAAAAAGGAAATTTTGAGTTAGATCTTTAATGTACACCCTCTCTCTCTACCACTCAATGTCTAAATTACACCAATTCAAATCCTCTTGGGGTTGTGTGGCCCAGCAGAGGCTATCAGAGATGATTTATTAGAAGAGATATTAACTTTATTTTGTAGGATGCTGTTTTAGACTAGTATGGACTGTGCCTGTTGTTGTCCCCTGCTTCTCCTCAATCCAGCCGGCAGAAGTGATTACGTGAGTGTTTGCTAATCTGCTGCAGACAGCGTGAGCTGGGGTTTAGGTTAACGTGGTGATGAAGGCAGGAGGGGAATGCCTGCTCACCTTGCCTGAAACGGCTTAGAGAGACCAACCCATCAGAGCTGCCGGAGCTTCTGGCTGGTGCAGATGGGAGCAAATGAAGGATGCTGTTTGCTGTGTCGGTGCTTTGGAAGTAAAACTCAGTGACTTTTTGTTCTCTATAATACACGGTGCATTTACCAACAAAACTTGTTTTTCAGGGTTAGATTCACGACACAGGTAGAAAGAGAATTACTGGTGCGTTTCTCTTACCTGATAGCTTGGGGGATGTAGCTAATGTCTCTCAGTATGAAGTAGCATCAGGTCTGTGACTTAGGACACTAGTTCTTGGAGCCAAGGCACCTTAGATCTTCTTTCCACTAGAATGGATGTTAATTATTTGTACAAAATGATACTGACCACAGAGACCGAGCAGGCAACAACCATATTGCCTGATAGCTAAACAGTAAGAGGGAGCGAGTGGGAGAGAGACAGTACCATGGATCGTCTCACATATTGCTCTCTGCTCTTTGGAATGAAATGGCAACCTTCATTTTCCTGACTGTTTTGATTTTCTTACACATGACCAAAATCGTTCCAACTTTGTGTTGGGGGGGGAGGGGGGGGGGAATCTGGTTTGGTTGAAAACTTCACATTTTGCACTGGGCAATAATTTGCATATTTCTACAGATGTGTTTCAACAGCTCTGGGTGTTTGTTATTAAGGTAGTGTTATAAATAAAGCAAAAGGTGTTTGTAACAGATCTAGCAGAAAAGTTTTGGTCTAAGAGATTTAAATAAATGAAGTATTTCTTCAGAGAGAATGAAATTAGGTCAACTGGGTATCCTTAAATTCATGGAAACCTTCATTCTGGATTTGCCTCCGGTCTTCTGATTTGATCAGTATCCCAGAAGCCTTCCTAATGAAGTTATGTCTTATCTAATAAGCTTTCTAGGCTTATTAGGCAACGCCTAAGTTTTAAGATAAGATTTGCAGCTAAGGAGGAGAAAACTCTAACCATTAGGAATCTCTCCAACAAAGTGGGTAAGTTTTCTTTAGCACAGAGCAGACTCAGAGTTGGCAGGATTTGAAGTGGTCACAATATTAAACACTGAAAACTGTAGTTTGCAAAGGAGGGTCAGTTCAGCCATTGCTTAGAGAGGTGCTACAGCGACAGTTTTGGCTGTCAGTACAAAGGTTTAATTTCCAGCTTCAGCTTTAGAGGACTTTCACTTCTTGCTCATGTTTGATTTTCTTCAGCCTTTGCCTGGTGCCCTTTAGCGGGATTGTTTAAATGCTGCTCTAACATGAACCTACGCATGCCTTCATCAAGTAAGGTGTTTCTGATGTCACATTCATTGAAATCTATCCCCATTTGCCTGATCTTGATTGCACTCAGTTCGCAAGGTGATGTGTTGCATGATTCATTAAATGCCTGATACATGCTAGGCCTTTTCAAGATTGACAAAATAGGCATGGCGAAGATGTCAGTAATCTTCACCATAAATGCCAGTCATTTGCTTATCAGCACGCTTCTGTACAGCTATTGTGTTTCAGTTTTTTCACTTTCTTCCTGCCTAGCTTTCGTAACAGGAAAAAGTTGCAGCGGTAGCTGAAGGTAAGTCTGCTGTTTCCACCCTGGAAATTACAGCGTCATGGGACCTTTTCTCTCTCCCCTCCTTGTTTGCTCCCGCTTTGCTCTTTCTCTTCCTCTCTCCTTCTTTCTTTCAGTGCCTCTGGGAGCTTGATGCTGTTGGGTCAATAGGGGTTTGTATACAAAGAGATGGAAGGATGGGGCTGTTGAAGTCAAAATCCCTTCTGTGCTGAAACGTGCTTGCTGAAGCTTGCCGAGGGGCTCAGCTGGTACCCTCTGCCTCGAGACCGTGGTGTTCACCAGCGAGAGTCAACTATTGCAGCGGTTTCAGCACAGAAGACTGAGTGCTGCAGAAGCTGCACATCGTGGTTCGCTGTCTCCTAAGCAGTTCTTTGTGTAAAAGGAAAATTCATTTATCAGCATAACAGCTGAAACAAAACGTATTTGTAACCTACACGGGATTCTGAAGGAAACAGCAATAACATTTGGTGACAAACCTTAATGTAAAATATAGTGTTCACCGGAGTCCTGCTTTCAAATCATCAGCTTTGCATAAACCTGTTACTAAGGAAAACATGCAGGTTGAATAAAATTACTATTAATAAAAGCTCCAAAGGTAGTGTGTAGATTTTTACAGCAAAAACAGACAGTGCCTGGAGGGATATAATTCTTCCTTTTGTACATACACATGGTTTCTCTTTAAAACACTGAGTTTATATTCTGATGGAAACAGAGCTAGTCCTGCCTATGCATGGGCTTTATAGGCTCCTTAAAGTCAGTGGAAGCATTTATGGGAGAGCAGAACCGGACCCCTTGTGTTTTGTGCTTCTGTAGCAACTAGACTAATATGTATTTGTCCAGAGGTAAGTATTAAAGGCACCAATCCTTCCAGAAATGGGAGAATAAATACAGAGTGTGCTGCTGTACCTGTAATATATGTTGGTGACGCCTGCAGAGTTTAATGTGGTATTATCTGTCATCAATACATGGCAACCTGGAAGTTTAAGGAGGTGGAAACCTTTGACTATGAAGTGATTTTCTTGTTAACTGTTTTTTTGTGTTGTGTTCACCCTGTTAATGCTTCAAGCAGTTCAGAGAGCAAAGAGGAGAGACATGGCTGTCAGGCTGGGGAGGCAGAGGGACTCCTTCCACGCTCGCCTTCGGCATCCTTTACAACCTGCCATATTTTCCTGGTGTTTTAGGTTGGGGAGGGCAAAAAAGCTGCTTTCTGGGAAAGGATCCAGAAACATGTTTTCAGACTGGCTTTATCTGAAGGATGGCAACGTTTTTAGTTATTACGCCGGGCATAGCTTTGGAGTGGGCAGGTTGCATGGAAGGGACGTGGGAGCTGAAGGCTTCTCCCTCAGGCTGTAGCTGAAGACAGTGCGGCTGCTCCTGGTGGGACATAGGCAGAGTGAGTTGGTATTGTTCAAGCTTGAAGTGTAGGGGGAAAAAAGACAGTTTGAGGGGGAAAAAACCTAGCTTATTAGGCTAGGTTGAATGTAGCAGCTCATTATGGCTGGAGTGATTTACCTGTAACAGCCACAGTTTCTGGTCCAGGGGACTCCCGATTCTCTGTTTGTCAGGATTATGGATGTCCTGCTTGGAAACACCATTTGGCTTAGTAGGAGCTGCAAATCTCTTCCAAACGTGCTCCCCATGTGGTCTCAAACTTGTTTGGTCTGTGTGCTGTCCAGATAACATACTCTGTGGTTACATTTACCAAATTGGTATTAAAATGAGAAAAATATCAGTATGGTGCTGGAAAAAGAAATCTTTTTTTTCTTTTTCCTTTTTGTGTCCTAACCTATTTCAGAAATAATCATACCTTAAAGTCAGGACCCTACTTTGTGGGGCTTGACTTAGTCTACCTTTTAATAAAGCTTAGAATAATATATAAATCTCAGCATTTTGCCTGTACAATGTCAGTGTTCTCTTTTGCCTCATCCTACTTCAATTTCTACTCTCTATCAACAGCAATCTTCATTGCTTCTCCACCTGAAGAGAGGATAGAGAAATTAAGATCTCCCAGCCTAGCCTGTATGCTTTAACCCTTCTCCAGCATGATCAATTCCTGTAAAATAAAGAAAATTGTGTTAGGCAAACATTGCCAGCTTATTCCAATTGGATGATAAAAGTATTAAGAACAAAAGGTCATATACTTAGCTGACATAAATAAACATAATAGTACTGAATGGTTCTACAGATGATAGTTGATATAGAATTTGACCTGTGCTTTTATGTTAATATTTGCTTATGTCCTGCTGCTTCTGGGAAGATAAGTTACTTTCTTCCAGCCCTGTAATTGAAGTCTTAGCGTTATCTGTCAACCCAATTATAATTATTGCCATTGTTAATATTATGCACTTATGATAGTGCTTAAAAGGTGCAAATTAGGTAAAAATTGTGCTTAAGTCAAGAAAAACTCTGCGTTGCTCTAATGGATTGGAGATAAAATTCCGCAGTCAACTGAGACAAGCGGTGTTGGAGGCTGCTTTGACATTTCAACTTTAACTGTTCCTCCAAACTTTATACTTGCATGAAATATTTAATCCAAACACATGACTTCTGGTTTAAAATGACAGCTGTTTCCTTTTAATGTGCACAAAGATATTGCAAAAACCACAGGAATTTCTGTAATGAACTTTTAAAGTCTCCTCTCTTTTTTTCCCTGGATCTCCTGGTGAGGATAACAGTTATTGCCCTTCAGTGTTACTATGTAAGAAAACCAGATGACAACATTACCCAGAGAGAGCTGTAGAAAATTTATGATTTAGTCTAAAACATGCTCTTGAAGAAAAGGTTGCTTTTAGGTCTCCATTCATGCATTTAAGCACTTGTTTAGGAGCCTCCAGAGCTGAAGTCTGCAGCCGTTCCCTGGCTGGAGACACGCTGCTGGCTGCTGGCACCCTCCTAGGCAGGGGAGCGGCTGCAGCCCCCAGCCCGACAGCCGGCGGGAGTCCTCTTAGGGACTTCGGTGGGACCAAAATGGGGCTCTGGTGATCAGGCAGGCTGCGGTTTTACTATCCAAAGAGTTCTTAATGGAGAACTATGGAAAAGGCAGAAATGCATGCAGGCAGAGCCATGAAAAAACCCCCAAACTTGCTCCTTTACCCATCTTCTTTCTCCCAACAAGCCCAGATTTAAACACAATAAATGAAGAGTAGAGATTAAATCATGTCCTGGAATAAGAAGAAAAATATGATCAGCATGAGTAGCTGTGGACAGCTTTTGCCACTCCATAATGAAATAAACTAGAATGGGAAGAATAACAGAGCTATTCCCCGAGGCAGGGAGGAGACAAGGGAGTAGAAGACAAATGAGTACGAGCTTTCTCCTCCGGGAGGGAGGAGAAGAGTGACCATTAAGCCCTGCAGCCGTCCCGGTGTTGCAGCCTGGCAGGGGCATGGCGTGGGAGTCCAGGAGAGCCCTGCACGGGGGAGTGGTGGGGCAGGAGCTACCAGTTGTCACTGGTAGCAGGCTTCCATGTGGGCGTGAGCTGAGGGGAGAGGACATGCAGACCTGTGGGACAACCTGGGCTGCAGCTCAGGGAATGGGTGGATGGGTTATTTTCTTGTGGTCTGTCTTCCCATCACCGTGTGTGTTGTCTGCTGCTCCCTGTGTGACAGCGGTGGGTTTGCACAGTACTTTGTACTTTGCTGTACTGCTGGAGGTGCCTGTGAGGAAACCCGCCTTGACCTGAAGGCTTGAGTTTGCCCTAGGCCTTTGTTAAACCACACATGGTTACAGGAGCACTTGGGAGTCAGTTGAAACCGTGGCCCATCGTACGAGGATCTCATCTCTTAAGTAGGTGAGGCAGATGAGAAGTTCCCATCCCTGTTCTACGGGTGGAGAAATGAAGTGTAGAGAGATTACATTGCGTGGTGGAGATCACAGAGGAAGCCAAGGGGAGAATAACAATTGAATCAAGGTCTTGGGAAGGCTGTTCTTCGCTTTTAATTAGTCTGTCAGAAACACGCCATAGTTTCTTATACAGTGTATCAGTAATTACAAAAGCATACACAGCAGCCTGTCTTTGGAGGGATGCCCAGACAGGAAAACAAAACTGTTTGTTGAGCAAGTAAAGGGATTTGTATGAAGACATAATAAATGAAATTTATTTTAAGGTAGCTTAGTAGATAGATGTTGGCGTGGGGAGGCAAGGCGTACTCCGTACAGTGAGAAAATGCAGTAGTTATCATTTTATTAAATTACGATATGAACATCCCTACTAATTTATTAGCAAGTCTTGTAGTGGTTTTCTGTGTCTGGAAACATAATTAATGTTGCTGGCACCAAATGCCACATCTGGCAGTGGAGAAGAATGTAGCACCTCTTATTACTGTGCTCAAGCAGAAGCGGAGCTGCTGCACGTGGCTTCGCTGCACAGCGATGTGCAGAGGGGTAGGTAGTGTCTGTCCCTGGGGACGTGCTCATCTCACCCTTTTGAGGCAAAAAAAAAAAAAAGGCAAAGAAGCCTTATAGATCCTGCACCTTCTGGTAAGGAGAGTGATAAAAACTTGGACTGATAACCTGTCCTCTCAGTGCCTTAGGTACCTGAGAAGAGTTTATTTCTGTTAACCCTCTAGAGGGGATTGCCTGGCTGGAGCTCTCTGAATTGGCAGCATTATTTAGCACTCTGTATTTTGTAAAGATGATCCCATAAAAGGTGAGGGAGACCGGCTGATGGCTTTTTGGTGTGTCTGTATGGCAAACAGTAATGATTTAGGTAGATTAAATGGCGCTCTCAATAGTTTCTTTACTAATACTGGCTGAAGTTGTGATGGCAATGACAGACCTGTCCGGGTGATCTGAAGGACATACTGAAGCGTGGGTGGGTTGAAGCTAGTCCCCTTAATCTGCCATGCCCCTGGTAAATCTGGCCACGAGGACCATTCCACAGTAACGATGCTGAGCTCAGGGCCTGCCACGGCTGCTCTTGGCTCTCCCGTCCTTCAGCAGGGCCGTGTTGTAGCTCTGCTCGGTGAAATTTGAAAAACAGTCTTGCAGGACCTCTACGCAGAGCTGAGCCCTCTCTTAGCTGCAGGTAGAAGTTGACTTTGTTGCAGTCTGCTGAGGGTTTTCAATAGAAATTTCCTGAGAGTTTTCCGAAAGCCTTTTTCCCATTCAGTGTCATTTCCATACGTGGCAGCAGCCTTTTCTGAAGGAACACCCTAAATTACTAGGAAAGTTGACTCATCTGCTGCCTTACTGAAGAATAATCTTTAATTCATGATCTGTTCACAGTGGGCTGGGCGCTACTTAGCCATGGATTTGAGGGGGAGTTTGGCTTGTTTAAAGGCTTCAGTATTAAGCCCACCAGGTTTAGTTGAGTCTTTCTTGGCACATAAAAGCTTGGGAGGCTGATAAGGCACACAAGTTCTGATTTTAATGAATTATTTCTTCTAAAACTTACTTTTGTATGTGATGCAGTCGTTGAAGAATGAAAACGGTTTAGAAGAATAACCAGGAGAAACAGAAAACTAGAGACAAGCTACGAGCTGCCCCGTGCCTCTCTAGAGATTGTTGGCATTTTGCAAAGTCAGACACTTAGAGGATTAAACAGTTAATATACAGCTGATGATAAGAAGCAGGGCTTGATTTAAATCCCCGTTCTTGTTGGCTTCAGGGGTGGACTTTAGATCCGACCATACGCTCCTAGTGCAAGACAGCGTATGTATTTGAAGTAACCAGACTGGACAGTCCCACACGCAGGTTGTCTACTGCTGACAGCAAAAGTGCTGGAGCATCCCTGGGAGAGTTTCTCCGTTGCTCAGAATGACGGATGCGAGCTGAGGGGCTGGAGGCAAAATGTTATTTTTTCTAATACAAGCTCTCAAAGTATTCAAAACTGTCTCTCCAGTTTGTACTGTCTAACTTCCTGGACTGTTTGTTTTGCAGAAAATAATATTGGGAAACTTCTCGGATGTGTTGTTTCAATGTATTTTTTTTTCTTTCCAATCCTAGAGGAAGTTGTTATTGATAATGTGTTCCAGCAGCTTAGGAGACTGCACTGCGATAGGCTTACGAGAATTTTTCATGTCATTAAATTGCCATGAAAAATCACAAATTGGATTAAAAAAAATCCAGTTTATTCAAATGCTTATATTGTTGAAAGAACTTTTTTTTTTTTTTTTTTTAAAATCTGATGTAGAGCGTGGTAGTTAGGAATCTCTCTCCTAAGTGGACAAAAATGAACTTTACGATGAATTTCAACTACAGTATTTTAATTATTTTCCTTCTTACTTCTACATCTGATTAGAACTCTGCAAGGGATAGTGACAACTGTCATGATCTCATCCTCTGTGGGGTACCTCAGGAAGCGATGTAGCCCTGGTCTGGATAAAAGGGAAAGGACGAGGGTGTCTGCAAATGAGCATACATTCCCTGTGCCCTGTAACCATACCTCGTGCGTCTGACTTGTGTAACTGCAGGGTGAATACCTGCATACAAAGCAGTTGGGAAGCTCAGACCTCTGTCCTAAACCTGCATTTGGATTCATTAAGTCATTCTCCTTCCACTGTGTCTCGCGGAATTGCCTAAAGTACGCTGGGACTCACTAAAGCCAAAGTTAGCGTTTTTATGATCGTTGCAAGACCACCCACTGCCCTGCGCGGCAGCGCTGACACGAGTGGCTGTTTGTTCATCCCACAGCTTAAAAAAGGAGAACGCAAACTCTCCTGAATGAACCCCCAAATCTCTTTTCATCCAGAACAGCTCAATGTGGGTGGAAAATTTCCTTTTTTATTATGTCTGTGGTGAAATGTGGTGTTAAAACCAATTTCCCCAGAACCAGCACAGTTTAATGGTGATTTATGCACTGAAGCAGGTCTGACATTTAGATCCCTACTTGGTTCTTTATTATAACGTTATCACCCAGGCCACCTCTAAATTCAGGGGGAAAATGGCTTTTTGACTAAAAGTAAATTTTTGCAAAGGTGTTTCGTTTTTCGCTAGTGATGCTTAGGATTTTGTTAAAAACAAATAGCCAATTAAAAATCCTCAGCCCAACACAGCAGTCAGCCAGTGAAAGACAGAGCTGTGTGTTTGCAAGCCTTTATGTTTTCAGCCCTAGAAGGGAAAATATATACAGCAAGTAAAGCACAGCACCATGATCCGTGCAACGGCTTCACATTTGGGTGACGGCAATAGTCTAATGATGGCAATGTCAGTCTCAGAGCAGGTCAATTTTTTCTGCCCAGCAGCAGTGAATCTGTTATAGATATACCCATAACTGAGATCTATCAGAACAACTGTAACGTATGTGGGGAAGAGAAAGCTATATACCGACAAAACAAATATCAGCAGAGTATGCCAGGCACCTCCTAAATGGGTGCTGGGTGTCCAAATTGCTCATGCTAAGCCTTGAAAGTTGTCCCCTTGACATGTGAGAAAGGATCTTTTAAATGGAATGGAAAAGACTATGGAGATAGTGTTTAGTTAAGCAGCTGGATGCTGTGGAAATTATTAGCATTAGTACATTCAAGTCCTAGTGTCCTTGGCAATTTTCAGTCACCCAGCGCAAAACACAGTGAAACACTGGTATAAATGTGTTAACAGTGAGAGCTGAGCATAATAGCAGGCATTGTATTCTCATCATGCATTCAGCAACACGCTGTAAAAATTATCGGAGGAATATGTCAGCAGGATGTAAGCATTTGCTAGTCATCTGTCTTTTGGGATTTCAGCCTGGCAAAGGCCCTCGGTGACATATCTTCTTACTTCCCAGTATCAATACAACAAGTATTTGAATATTTCCATATAATTTGTTCCAAGGGGAATACAAAGGATATGAGAGAAGGAAAAGAGACTGAGATTCTTGTTCTACTCAGAGTGCGGGTTTTTTCCCCCTCTCCATTAGTAAATTGAAAAACACCATCAGTTTTGGGGAATGTTTGATGTGAAACAAGTAGTGGAGATGTCATTATAGCATTTTTCTTCTTCAGAGCTCTGCCCACCGGGGCCCATAATCCCAGCACAGAGGGATGCTGGCTTCTTTGCTTTGCTGTCTTCACATCAACCACTTTTTAAGGGGATTTTTGACAATGGTTTCAGCACCTGGTTCACAACCTGCTGCAGAAAAATTGGAGGTGAGATCCTGGTGTATCACAAGACCACGTGAAGGTGCATCCCTGTCTTCCCATATTGAGACGGGTTTAATACCGGCGAACGCGGGGCGCAGCTCCCACACAGACAGTGTATTGTGCGCTGTCGGGCAATGAACTTGTAATCAGGGAGTCCGTCTCCATCTCGCGCTGCTATGAACAGTGTTCTAAAGGCCCCTTTCAGCACTCCAGCACGGCTTTGTTGCTGCAGCTCGCAGCACACGCTGGGCTCCTTGAGACAGCAGTGGCTGGTGATAAACACGGAGCTAAGGAAGTATCTCATGAAGGTCCTTAGTGATCTGCTGATGGAGGAGAGCTACCCCCGGCGCTCTTAAATACAGAGTAGTTTTTTGTAACCCAGGACCTCTCGGGGAGAGGAGGAATAGGAGTGTTTGGGATCGGATGCTCTCTTGACCTGGTATTGTTTGCTCAAGTTTGGAAACTTGGCAGCCTCGAGCTTTCATTAAATTTTGATTCTCGTGTATTTAGAAAAGGCTACAGGAAGAGGTACAGCAGTTTTGGCAGAGTTTTCGTGCTGATTATTAACTGTAAATTTTAATATGTGCTTTATGTTTTTTGTAAGGTAGGAGAACTCAGTAGCTCTTCTTCTCCTCTAAGTCTTTTGTTTTCCGTGTCCTTTCAGGCGGCTGTTGAGTTTGTTCCCATTGAAGCAGTTTTTGCCTCGAAGAGCACATGCCGTGGCATTGCAAATGGGCAGTGGCCTCAAACTCTCACTGATGTTTTGGGGAACAGATAAATGTTTTTTAGTTTAGCTGCCACAGTGATCCTTAACTGATTGGCCTTTGTGTCAGTCCTTGTGTGGAAGGAAGCCTTTGCTTTACCATAAGCAACTTAACAGCTGCTCTGCTCAAATACTCTGATTTTAAATACACGCACTTTCATCTCTCTCTGTACCGTTTTTCACTTTGCAAAACATCTTTTAATCCTTTCCTGGTTTCCACAGTGCCAGTTTCTTGATCACCTGTTGCATACTGTAGTGTTTTCCTTTACTGCTAATGAATTCCCATCTCATTGCGAGTCGGCTTGTCTTGGAGAGCTGTCAGCCGTCTTCACCTCGCCAGGCAGGGTTTGCAAGTAAGAAGTAGTAGATAGAGAGGAATTGAAGTGAGGTCACTCAGCTTTGCCTTCTCATTCATTCCTCTGGTTCCCTCACACTTTAGTAGTCACAAGTGGTAACACATTTTTGTTGAGACCAATCATAATGAGATTTTTTAGAAATCTCTGCAGCTGGATGTTTATATTGGCACCAAGGTATGCTTAATGCGTGTTTTACAGGCCAAAGAGCTAATTTTGAGAATCCGCTAGCAGCATTTGAATGCCCCATTATAATGCCTGAGTTTGTAAATTGAAGCTTTGAATAGGTTTGGTTTAAAAGCTGAGGGAATTAGGTGATCTTTAGACCAGTGCTGCAAGTTTAGGCCCTAATACAAAGTCAGTGGAAAATCAATTCGTCTTTCCATTTGTCGTAATGGACTTTTGGATCAAACCCATATTCTTAAAAGCATTTGAGTGCATGAATAGTGTCAGCTTTTTAGACAGGTTTTTAATTTGTGAGCCTGAGTGGTTGCTAGTGGAACCCCAGGTATGTCGACATCTGCAGATGAGGACTTCTGCCTCCGACTGACGGAACCAGAGCCCATGTATGCTCTTATCTGAAAAAAGGGAAGTCCTCTTCAGCCCGATGTAAAAATCGGACGCTCTTCTTTTATAAGTAGTTTATTAAAGAAATTATACTTTATAAATAATAGTGGAAAAAGACAGTCCGCCCTCCTCCTTCCTTAAGGAATGCTGGAAGTTTGGGAAAAAAGGGGGTTCCTCTGTGTGGTGGTTTGGTGCTCGGAAGGTTTAACTGTGAGATAGTGCTCTGAGCCTACCGCTGCAGTCATACAGAAACTGCCTTTACTGGAGTGCCACAGAGGCTGAAAGAGTATGAGCAGAGCCCTGTAAAAGATAACAAAAAGTTTCCCTGTGTTAAAAAAAAAATAAAAATCAACAGAAGCACTACTAATCTACAACATTATACTATAGATCCTTCAAATGCAAATGGTTTATTACTTTGCCCCCACAATAAATTCACTGCAAAAATAACTCGTCACATTCCTTATGATTTTAACCTTGGCCTTGACTGCTGAAAATGTTCTTTATTTAATGCTTCAGCATTCCTACTGCTTGGCAAGCTTATGGTTCAGCACATAAGGGGAATTTGATTGAAAGGCTGTGCTACATTTAGGATCAAATTCTCAGTGGCCAATTCACTAAGGATGCAGCACAGCTCAGTGAAGGAACTGCTAAGGTTTGTGGAAGCTGAGGTTCGTTCTGCCGAAAAGCAGTTGCCTTTTTCGTTAGTGCAAATTGGCAGAAGCCTTCTCTAGCAGGTGCCTTGTTGATCTTGTCCTCTGTTCGTGTGAAACCGTCTCCAAGACTGGTGGTGCCTCCCAGACGTGCCGAGAAGCCTCTAGGAGCTGGGAGCCGCCATAAGGTGTGGGAGGGCAGCTCTGCTCGCTGCATCTTGCACCTCCTATATATGGATCAAGGCAAATTTGAGATAATATGGTTCTGCAAAAATGTCATAGAAATTTTAGTGCCCTTCGTGGTGCATGCCCATGACGTAAGCAACTACCAATAAAATACTTTGTAAAGGGTCTTCTGAGTTGCGATCTTCCATATGAGTTTGGTTGTTTTAAGTCCAGTCTGACTGCTCCTGGATACTGGATGGTGTTCTCTTTTTTTCCTTTTCTCCCCTCATTTGTATGAGCTTTATGTCAGAAATCAGAAGTAATGAAACAAAGAGAAGATAAGATACTTGCATGAAGAAAGTCAAGGCCATTTGAAGCTTCTTGTATGACTTTTATATCTCCTTTTGTTGCATTTGATTGTTTGGCTTGAGGCAGGAAAGGGAGGTAGGAAATTTGCATGAAGATGGAATTACATCTACTCTTTCCTCTTTGAATTTACATGGGCTACTCAATTTTTTACTGAGGCCTAAAGGGTAATTTCATCAAGGTCCGCTTAGGCAGGAGACAGCACATGAGATCAGCCTTCCTGGCCCAGCCAGATGCCGCGTGCGGCTTCAGTGCCGCACTGGGCAAGGACAGAAAAAAACGCCACGCTCGCCTGCATGAATGCAAGAGACGTTGTTTGTCTGGGACTTTGACAAGGTCCTGGCAAAATATGCTTGCAGTCTGGCTCCTGAGGAGGGTCTGCCCTACGTGTAGCCCTTGGATAGCCTAAAGGAAGCCTGAGGAAGTCTTGGGAGTCTTCTCAATTCTGCCACAATGAAATATTACTTTGGCCCCCAGCCTGGAGTGCTTACATGCTTTGCCAAATTTGAGCTATAAGCAAATAAGGAACCTGTATCACAGGCATGTTCCTCATCTTTAATCATTCTTATGTATAAAGAGCTTTGATATTATTTGGATGGAAAGTTCCAGCTGTAAAGAGCAATCCTTGCTCTTATCAACAGAGTGTTTGCAAATCCTGTCAAACTTTTATTTTAGGGGAGTTTAAAACTACCTCATTGTCCTCGTTTGAAATCCAAAGAAACAAAGTGTCCCAGCACTTTTGCAAATGCATTGGGGGACACAGAAATACTTACAAATTTCCAACTGGCTGCCCAAGTCCATACAGTAAGTTAGTGGTAGAATAAGCAATTTCACCAGGTTTTTCCTCATCCCAGATTATGTCCCGAGGGCTGCGTTACTCTGGCTGTAACTGTACAGCCACTGGGGAGGAAAAAGCAACCCTATGTTATTTTAAAAATAACTTGTAACCTTTCACAATTACTCAGTAACTTCTTTTCAAGTTAGTAAAAATCTGACTTTCAGTAAAAACAAGGGCTCAGGGAAAGGTGCACAAGGGAGCTCAATGGCCAAATTACCTTGAAATTCAATAGAAATTGGGTACTTGAACTCCATCCATTTCTTCTGAAAATCTCAGCCTTGGTCCCTCCATTGCAGTGGGGTTTTCTGCAGTCTGGTGAAAAATTGTTCCCTTTCAGAGTTAAGTAAATCCTAATGATTTAAATCCATCTTTTACATGTGTTTAGGGGCAGGGGGGATGTTTGTTTATTTATTATAGGATACACTAGCTAGCTGTCTGGCTTCCACTGGCACAGAGAAACGCAATGAGAGACCCTATTCAAAACCTGTATTAGTGGTGGATCGAGGCTGCAGGGAGCAGCCGGCAAATTCAGAATGTGCTGAAGTGAAGGTTGCCCAGATTACCTTTCCGTACCTTTTTTTTTTTTTTTTTTCCATACACCATCAATGTAATTTTAAATAATTACATACTTCTTTGGTTTGGATTTGTTTGTTTTGGTTTTTCCTGCAAGGTACTGGCTTTGCTTCAGAGCAGGGATTGAGAAGTTTGTGGAGACAATGCACCGGGACTGAACACTGAGGACAAATCTGAGTGTTAAAGAGCTGCTTCGCGTTTCATTTTGTCTTGTCCCTGAGCCAAACTGTATCTGGGTGGTTCAAGAAGAAAGCCTGAATGATCACCAGCAGCATCAATGTTAAGTTCACTTGATTTTTGCCCATTTCACTTTGCAGCCCAGCTTACTTGTCATAAAGGCTTTCTATGAAGGGTTGTGTGGCCACCCTGTCGTACAGTGCGTGTCTAGCTTGCGTACCTTTTTACGGTTTCTCTGGAAAAGCCATGTTTTGCTTAGGGGTTTCCCCCCAATTTTTTGTTAAAAGCTATTTAATCTTGCAGAAAGCTTTGTTTTTAGGTGCTGACAATTAAGACAGCTAATTAAAAAACACTTCTGGAATGGGTTTTGGCTTATTTTGAGGTATTATGTCTCTGCAGAGGAAGCGGGAGCAGATCCTGCGGGGATCTGCTGGGCACAGCACCACTCAGACTATTAGGATCCAGTGGCGAGGCTGCCTGTTGCGATCGAAGCACCGCAGCCCTGGCCCCATGGGACTAACCCGGCTTTTAGCTGTCTTTGCATCCTGCTGTTCGCGAATTAGTCGACTACTGACCAAGCGTATGTCAGCCTTCCCAGGCTGAATTGCTGGGAGCAGCTGTAGGGCAAAGAGAGAAAATCAGGGAACAGTTTGTCTGCACCAATTATTGCAGACTTGTCACATCTCATTTGCTCGCCTCTTGGTCCTTCGTGCAGTGTGGTGCCCGGCTGTGCCATCTCAGCGCCTCGGGGGCTTGGGGCATCTCGGGTGGCAGAGTGATGTGCCACTGAATCCGAGCCTTCAGAGCAGGGCCCGAGGTTCAGGTTCCGGTGTTCCCAAACCCCAGCCTCCTGCCACGTGGTCCCACATGCAGCTACAATGTGCCCTTATAGTCTTAAGGCCATTTGACTCGTGGGGGATTTCATTCGAGTTGAGTGGGCTGTAAGTAAACTCTGCGGGGCTCCTTCCTTCACTGTTGATAGCTGTTTTTTTTTCCTTCCTGAAATTACAAGTAACTCAGTGCTGCTTTTTTCTTACCTCAGTCATTTTCTCCAGCAAAAGTCCGGGGACCACCCCTTTGGGTGGAGAAAGCAGCTCTGAGGTCTGAGAAGCCCGGGCTGTGGTTCATGCCACCTCATGTCTTCGAGGTTGGCTCTCCTCCCTCCTGCCCTCTGGCCCCCAGAGAGGGAACCTCTTTGTATATCACAATTCCCACCAAAGCCTCTTTGCTTCTGCTTCCATTTTCATCATTTATTTACAGAAATTGTCTTTTCAGAAAAATCTGCAAGATGTGCCCTGAGCGCACCTATGTATTTTTAAAAAGCTCTTAGCTGATTCCCCTGGTGTGAATGATGAGATTGATTAGGGGAATAAAGACCTGTTAAAACAGAGAAGTAAGAGGTCATTCATTACCCTATACCACCGCATACTGCTTGGTTTCCAGCTATTAAGAATACATGAGATACAGGGCTGTTAGAAGTGGACACACAATCCTTACTTTTATACCAATGTAGTCTCTAGCCCATGTAATTTACCAGTGTCCTAAAAGTCCTGCTTATATTTTACAGGCTCCTGCTTTGAAGCATGATACTGTTAGCACTCTAGATAGATACAATGGGCATTAAATTTCAGCACTTGTTAAATTACAAATAATTGTCTCCACACTGCTTGGTTTTGTGTAAGGAAAGAGCCGAGCAAGATTTCCACGTTAACCACCAGAGCTCGGTTGTGCCGTGTCTGTCGAGTAGTGGAACGTGCTCAAGTTCCCCATTGCGTTTCCACCGCTTTTTGGGATTTGTAGATATTTATTCCCAGCTAAGGAATTTTGAGGACTTCAGGGTAACCTGCTGGAAATGTGTGGGAACCTCTCTCAATAAGCAATCTGTGACTGCTTTGGCTTAAGGTAAAACTTAGCATCCAGGCAAGCCTGTAGAGGAATAAAGACGTACTTTCTTTCCCCCTGCGGCGCGCGGAGCTGGGGCTGGGAGGTGAGGGTGGAACAACGCCGACAGTGTTCCCGGACACCCAGCTGCCTCCCCTGCCGTACTTTTCCACAGTGGCGGAGTAAGTTGAGCAATCTGCCGAGGCAAGGCAAGCCTTTAAAGGAAAATTATGTGCATAGAGAAAAAGAAAATAAGGCAGGGTAGTGACTCCCAAGCCGGCATCTTTGCTGTGTGCCTTCAGTCAGTCTCCAAGCAACCAGCAACGTAACAAGGAGACAATGAGTCAGACTCGAACAGTGCCATTTCTGCACCTTCATATGGAGGTCTATATATATTCAGTCTCTGCGAGCCCAATCTTAGCTTCCTTATCCACGCAAATTTATTAAACGCGAAGAGCTGGCAGGCGCCTGGCCCCGCTGCACGCTTGGTGCAGGCTCCTCAGCCAGATCTCCAGCTGGAGCGGCTGGGTTGCGGGCCATCGTCCCTGCTTCTGGCAGGCCTCCCTGCAGCTGTCCTCAAAGCCTACAGCTTATTTCCCAAAGACTCCTTTAATTTTCCAAGGCTTTGTGCTGAGTCCATTCGTCTTCCTCCCGTAGATTTGCAGCTTGCCTGGGCTTTGGAAGACGAAGGTGCACGGAGATGGGTAATGACTTGTCTGTGAAAAGACGTCCCTGAACTTTTGAGCGTGCACGGGGAGGATAGGCGAGAGATGCACAGCGTGCTTGGATTTATTGGCCCCATCTTGGCGGCGATGTTGGCAGTACCTGTGCTTGGCACAGGTAAGCGCTTTGCTGAATGCCTGGTCTTGATGCCGGCGCTGCTGCCGCAGACGGCCCAGCTTGCTGTTGGGCGGTAGGAAAACACACTGGGGTAGTTTCATCTATTTTAGGTGCGTCATTGGAACCAGCTCAACGCAGATATAATAAAAGCACACTTTATAGCAGAGAGGAAACTACTGAAAGAGAATACTGTTGCAAAAAAAGCGTGAAGGAAATTTCCACTGGTCGCAGAAGCCCAGCTAGGTTTCAGCCTCCGGCAGGGCTGGTCAGTCCCCAGTACTATTCTTTCAGAAGACGTCAATATTTATGATTTTTTTTTTACAATCAGTCAGGACACTTTTGAAGTGATTGATAAATGTAAGAAATCAGAAGTACAGTTTACATTGTTTTGGGTCTGAAAAATGTTAATGCGCACATCTGCAGCCACTGACCGGCCCCGAGGCTGGGGTCCTGCAGGGAGGCCGCTGGACGTGGGCTCTCCATGTCTCCTCGGGCCTGGCTGTTTGCTCGGCCACCGTTAGCTCTGGTAGACTCGGTCCCATCAAAAAGCTCCAGCAAAAAAGAGCAGGGGGGAAGAAGAAAATGAAAAACCAGCATTTATTGTTTGTTTCAACTCATTAGCCCCTTTCTGTTGGCAGTAATTGCAGCGGGCTGGTAATGAAAGCCAACCCAAACCAACAGCACTGTGGAACTGGTGATTTTTAATGAAGACGGCAGTCCAAGCGCTCGGGATCCCTGCAGTAGTTTTACTGTAAAAAAAAAAGCTCCTCATCACAGTAAGTGTTGGCCCTCAGCTAATGAGTGGAACCAAGAGGCCCGGGGCAGAGCCCTCCCCTGCCAGCAGTACAGGCAGTGCCCACTTCATGGCTCCCTCCCAAGAGCTTCTTGGTGGAAAAACTGTGCAAAGTCCCAGGCTTCCGTCCTCTTGTGAGGGGAGGCGGGAATACAAAACCTCAGGATTTTGGCACGCGTAAAACCCAAACGTGGTCTCTTTGTGGGACGCACTGACGTTGCTGTGTTGGCTTTTGATGGGAATTAATCGTCAGGCTCTCGCGGCAAATGCTGTGGTATGTGGCCTCTCCTTGCCAGTGCCGGACTGCCATGACAGTTACAGCATATCAGAGAAATGCCCGCTTTTCGTCAGGGGTTGTAGCAGCCGAGACACCGATCTTAATTTAGGTAACCTCTAGGTCTGTTCATCTCCATGTATTACGTTTTCACCCGTCTGGCCAAGATTTGTCATTTTCTTTTCTTGAATGATGCAGACTTTTTTTCCCTCATCTTGGGTGTCAGTTAAAAAAAAGGCTTTGCTGGAAAATAAAAATGCCTTTCGAGGAAAACAACAAAAAAAGAAGTTTACATATTAAAATAGAAAACTTTACTTACTTTAAAACACCCGGCTGTGAGGTTGACTGAAAATAGTTTAGTTAACCATACAGTCTTGGTCCAAACCAAAAGATTACACTTCATGGATAAAGATTCACATTTATTTTGTAAATTCTAGTACATGTTCTTTTAGTCTGCTGGAAAAAAAAAATCACTGTAATTTATTTGACCTTTTCACTACTTCTTTCCCCCTCCCCCATTTTTTACAATCACCTTTAGTCTCCATGATCTATAAAAATAACTCTAATTCTCTTCTGCTCTGGATAAACCAGTAGCTATTATAAACTAGAAGAAAAAGCCCCTTTCATATTGTTGATATTGGATGTTTGTTTAATTTCAGTAGGGCTTTCTAAAGGTGTAATGCAAGTAGAGTTTATTACTATTTGAGTCTTTAATTGCTGTAGTAATATTTTTTTACAGCTCCTTATTTTTATGTTTAAGAGTCCCCAGACACTTTGATTTATTGGCATTGGTGAATGATTGATAAATGATTGAGGTTAAACAGAAAAACTGAAGGCATTGTATGAAATAGAAATGGTGCCAGAATGACCATGCAGGACCCACCAGTATATTTAATGTGATGCATACTACACAGCTGCTGCAAGCTACAGCCAAAGCTACCACAAATATCAACTGTTCCCTGGGAAGGGAGGAAAAAACATAATAACAATAAGTGTGGGGGTTTTTTCCTGCTAATCAGGAGAAGTGTGGTTTGTTCTGTTGCAGTCCAGCTTTTCATTTCAGTGTCTCAGGGTGTTTATTTCTGGACTATCATAACCACAAAAAAAAAAAAAAAAGAAAGGTTACAGACAAGGTTTTCACAGGCGCCTAAAGCAGTTAGGCACCTAATTTCTGTGATGTTTCGATGGGAGCTGGTTATTTTTGGCTCTTATGCTCTTTTGAAATTGCAAACAAGGGTTTCTGTTTCAGTCTTGTTGAGCACACACAGCTTCCATTGCCATCAGTCGCTATTCTGCTTACAGACAGATTTTGGGCTCAGGTGCCTGGCAGAAACTGTATTTTTATCCTAAATTACAAACAGTTTACACTTAGCAGAGTAAGAAGTAATGGGTATTTATTCCTGTGTGAATGCAGAAGACACTTTGCTGAACAAAACGCTTCTGCTGGTAGCACTTTCCATATGTAAGGCAGCACATGCTCAGGTTGCTTTTCTTTCCTGAGGTCTTATAATGTATTGAAAAGTTGGTGCTTTAGGAGGAAAAGCACAGGGATAAGCACACAACGCCTGTGTTGGAGAGGTAATGGTCAAACACCACAAAAGCTAGACAACGAGCATTTATTGTCAACTTTCCCCGTGCTCTTGGCCTGTTACTTAATTTGTAACTTTTAAAGGTCCCGGTATGCTTCCCTCCAGTGTACGTTTAGGCAGGTGATAGCTCCCGGGGTGGGCGCTGGGTGCTCCTGCGGGGCCGAGCCCCCGGCGCGGTGCAGAGCCAGCCCCTATGGCTTTGCGTTCGTGGCAGTGTTTCGTGGAGCCGTGCGGGTAACTGGGAATGGGCTGTACCCACCAATGCTTCTGTCTGATCGATGAGCGGATCTGATTCAGGCAATGCTGGGCAGAGCAGGGAAGCCAGGACTACCTGCTTCAGCAGGAGTCCCCCGTTAAACCGAACGAAGCGTGACACAGACCTGCACCTTGACAGGCGCCAGCTGACTTCAGCTGGGATCTGGAGCAAGCCCAGCTACGGCATATGTTCGCAATCAAAAAGTCATTAAAAATTCACATTGACAAGTTACTCACCTTGGAGCCTGTCTGTGAAACTCTGCGCTCTGGCCGATGCAGTAGCTCAGGCTCGATGTTCCTGGTAATCTTTCCTAATCCTATGAATCTGCAGGAGCTGGGAGAAGTGTACTTGCTCTGGTTGGATTTTCATTTTCTTAATCTTTAGGGAATGATTTCCCTTCCACCAGGCTTGGCACAGATGTCTTCTGAAGGGCTTAGCTATGAACATCATCTTTCTTGGCATGCGTTCTGATGAAACTCGGTGTGGAAAAAAAAAAAGAGTAATTAATTTTGTCCCTACGTTAATCATGTGGGCCAATGCAATCATCTCGTTTGGACTCTGATTTTTGTTGATAAATGTAAAGGTCATTAAAAGGGTTGTGTGTGAGCTCCCCCCTCTCCCCCACCTCGGGATGCAGCTGTAGGAAATCCATAGGAAGCAGGTTGTCCGTAAGCACCTTAGAAATGCAGTGAGGCACACAGCAACATGCAATGAGTTAGATCAAAACAAGTTTATTATGGGTTTATACAGCACTCTGGCAATGAAAAATAATTTGATACCGAAAAAGCAACAAATTAGAGGTTGCAGTAATTTGCTGTTGGCAAGCACACTTGCACTTGGGTGCGGCGTGATTGACAGGTACTGCGGGCTTTCCATGAACACCGGTGCCACTTGAAAGCGCGGTGGGCTTCACCCTCCTCTGCGGGGAGCTCGACATTTCCCACTAAATATTTCTCTTGGTCCTGCCCTTCTCTTACAGAGCGTGCCACCGGCGCCTGCTTCCCGAGGGACTGGGCTCTCTCTGGTGGTCTCCCGTGACAAATCAGCAGGGATTCCCTTTTGGTTTCCTACATGGCAGCTTTCACCGAAGGTGGAGATGTAACTGAAGTTTGTGCTGCTGTCCTACTTACCAGAATCTCTATGCCACCCTTCTGTCACTGCTCTTCCAAAGGTGCAGACAGCCCTTGAAGGAAGCAGAAGAGAGAAGTGGGAGAAGATGCTTGAGAAGTCCATTTTTATTGCATCCCAGGGAGAAATCCAGCCCTGGAGCAATTACTTAAGAAAGCAAATTCTTAGCAACTTCTCTGTGGTATGACAGTCTTTGAAAAAATGAAAATCATTAAGTAGTCAATCCTTGCTTGGAGTCGAGCTTTGGATAAATTCGCAACTCTTCAAGGCACAATTTTGTTAATCGCTGGCAATTACATACTTTGTTTTTACATTAGGCCAGCTGTGCTGAAAGTTCCTGTGCCTCTGGTGCATTTTCCATTTTTTAATGGGCTTGGTATTAAACCTCAACAATCAGGAGCTTGTTTTTATGTTGGAAGAAGTTCCGTGTGTGATCTTTAAAATTAACTGGGTAATTTTAGCTCCTCAGTATTATTTGCAGAGTTTTGTTTGTTTATGAATCCCTTCTCTTCTCATTTTGGTTATTCAAGTACAGTCTTTTTGACTTTGAGGTTATTTTTATGTGACAAACACTTACTTGGATCCCAGAAAGAGCTGCTTCTAGTTTGGATTAATGCAGGTCTGAAAAACTTGGCTGCATACTTTTGGAATATTAAATGGTTTGATAAGGTGTGAAAATATGGTTTTTTATGTTTATTTGCAGATCAGTTAAATGCAGTGTAAAGCAATTTCTGAGTTTATTTACTCTCATGCATTCGTTCCGGCACGCAGACTAACCTCACTTTTGGGATGTGGGACAAGGACAAACACAGGACTGTGTAAGTTAAATGGGTGTGTTTGCCACAGCTGAACATGCAGTTCCCAAAGTTCAGGACATGTAAAAATATGCAGTAAAAACACTGATGGGCTGTGCCAGGCAGACAGTGCTTCTGAAGGGTGGGGCTCCAAAACGCCTGTATAGCATTTAGATTTCTTTCTTTTCTTTTTCCTCTTTAGAAAGGGGAATTGGCACAAAAGGAAAACTCATCTCTCCCCTGAATTAAAGAGAAGGTGTGCAGCAGCCGAGGGCACTGTGGCTGTAAGGTGCAGGTTGCTCTTGGGGGAGAATTGGGTAATACCAACTCAAAGCATTGATACTGGGCTCTGTGGGGGTAAAATGGGCAGAGAGGTCCTCAGCACCACTTCACGTCAAGCCCACAGTGACCAAGCAATGACTTGTGGTGTCCACATCAGAAGTGGAGGACTGAGATCCCCATGTGCCAGACCCACAGTCCCTGGAGGGGAGTGGGCCGAGCGGATGTCCTGGTGCATCCCAGGTGTGCTGGGCTGTTGCTTGGACCTCAGCAAGCTTCACTTGAGTCTGGTCAGCATGTCTGTGTTTCAGGAGGTGTGAAAAGTGGGGATAGTCCCCCAAAGTACCGGAGTAAGCAGGTCCAGCAAAGGGCATCCAGGGGCTCTCCCAGCCTAGCTCAGTAATGGGAAGTCAACTGACTCATCCTCTGGAGCGTTCACCAGCAGAGATGTGGTGACCTGCATGAAGTGACTTTGGATGCCAGTTTTTACCACACCCGTGTTAGGTGCAGGCTGGCACCTTTGCCAGCACAGCGAGCACAGAGCTTGCTGGGGTTAGTTAGTATCTTCTGATGGCGGCAGGGGAGAGCAGGGAGCACTGCCATGCTTACTGTCCCTGCCTCCTTACCCTAGCAGCTCTCACAAACCTGAAATACACACAGGAGTTAAAATAAGTGCCCTATTGAGAGGAGGGCTGACTGTATTGCAACAGTGAAGCTTTACTCCTCAACAGAGTAACTCTTCTTTCTTTTTAATCCCCAGTGCAGGAAGTTGGTGCTCTTATATCTGAGTAATAAATTTATGGTTTTCTGAGACCCTCCATAAAATGAAACCTGCTGTGGATCTGGTCCAAAGCCCATTTGAGTGAATCACATGGACTCCCGTGGATTTGGCAGAGTTTATGAATCAAGCCCTATAGCTTTCAGTACATTACAAACAGAAAACTCTGTGTTACTATTTTTGGTGAGTCACTTGGTCTTAGATAGTTCTTAATGGGGAGCAGCGCCTTCAGTCAGTGCTCTTCCCCAAGGAATTACCTCTCCGCCCCTTCAGAAAAGCAACTTCTGTTCTTTGGAGCAGATTTTCATTTTTGTAATTTCCGTAGTTAACCATTTAGTGGAGAAACTAGTGACTTTTTCTCTCTCCTTGGCCCAGTCCTTATTGTCTAATATGGCAAATCTCTACCATGTGATGAAATCCAGAAGAGTGAACATGTGTTTGAGTGTGTGTGCGAGAGCGAGAAAGATGACCTCTTTCAATTTACCAGCGTGGCAGGTGGCCTACTATTAGTCCTCCAGTTAAAGCACTAAATCATGTTAATATTGCAATCTGAAATTTTGTTCATGGTGCATCTGTTAAATCACCCCTTTAATCTCTTTTACTTCCACCAAGTAATTTGGCCAAGAAAAATCTGTGCAACTTCTTTCCCTATACTTGTCTTCACCAGTTTAATTATAGTATATTTTAAAGTCACGTATTTTACACATAGCCTCAATGTAGTTTTCAAGTCCTCTACTCATTTTTAATTTGCAGTGTAGTTGTGCATCAGGTCTCTGATCTAACCGGAATATAGCTTGTCTTTGATTTTCCCTTTGCTAAATACTGTCGTTAAATTACAGACCTGAACTGAAACCTGGTAGGATTAACAGGGTTTTGTTCTGACTTAAGTGGACTTTGGAGTTGCCACTCCACTTCTAGGGGTCTGCATGCAGTCAGTGCTTAGTTTTTCCTGAGTTTCATGTTAACTTAAGCTTAACTGATGCTAACAAAAGCTTTATTCTACTGACTCCAGTTGATATTTGAGGCTGTATGGATATTTGTGAGGGGAAAAGCTTCTACCTACAAAAAATTAATGCTTTAACTATCCTGCTTTGACTATTCCCTGGGATATTCCTTCGGGCCTTTCTGGCATAGTCTCATCCTGAATTGCTGACTCACTCGATAAAATTACGGTCAGATCAGGGAATCTTTCCCCCAGATCCCAATGGAGACATTGACCCCTCTCCCACTCGAGCGGGACTGTTGCCATACCTCTGTAAGGAAAATCCATTCCCACTCTATAGAAAAAGAAAAAAAAGTGCTCGTCCCTTCATGGTATTTTTAGATACACTTTAAAACCTGTCAGTTGATTAGGTGTGGATTGCTGCTTACCCTGTTAGCTTCTACAGCTCCTGGCTGTAGAGCCAGGCTGAGACCTTGATGAAGTTTTGGGGCATCATGAATCTTGATGTCTTTCCCAAATCATGGAATATCATTGCCTTCATCTTCCACACTTGAAAATCAGGGAGCTTTACAAATAGCCAGAATGTAAAGAGGTCTAAGGGTTTTTTTCTTGATGCCATCCCCTTGTTCCTTTTGCACACTGGTCTTTATTTGCTCTGCAGTGGCATCTGTGTGCCACAGATCTGGGCTCATCATTCTGGATCCTGTGCATAATTATACACAACCAAAAAAATTGTTCTGGCATAGAAAAGAGAATCATTTTTATATGATCTTACTTGGTATTTCCAACAATTTGGGCAATTTTGTTGGGGTTTTTTTCCCTTTTTTTTTTTTTCTTTCTAAAATGATACTGAGTTTCTGGTTTTGTTGTGGAAGGGCTTTCCTCCTCTGTTTCAGCTCTGAGTCTAAGTGTCTTTTCAGCTGCTCTCTACCCTATCCATTTCTCCACTTAAACTGTCGAACTGAGAAGTTATTGCTTAACATTTGCATTCTGGAAATGTCACCAGAACCCGCAAGGCATTAGATTTTGCGAGGATTTGTTCAAACGTTTATCGCTGACTGCTGCTCTAGGGGCATCAGAGTTCTAGCTGCTGCTGGCAAAGGAGATGCCAACAAGCTGCCCAAGTCCGCTGGAGGCTGCAGCTTGAAAATATCCTCTGCTGCCTTTGCTTTTGGGTTTCGGCGTGCTTACAGCTGATTAAGCAGACCCCAACCAGTGAATATTCGTATTCTTCAAGCTCCACGTCCTTCCCTTTGTGTCAGCGGCACGGTTGGAGGCATGCTGCCTCACAAGTGATCTTAAAATGCAACTTCTTTGTTAGAGACAAAGCATCACCTGTGGTAGGCAGCGTGTTTAGGCTGAAGGGTCCTATAATGCAACAGCCGTGCAGTGAGGCAGGCTGGCAGGTCTCGCCTTGCACAAGGCACCGCTATTTGGCAGCCTAACAGGGCAGATTCGGGCACTGCTCCTCTCTGCTCACCGGAGCACCTTGTTCATCTCTGCACCATGGTTCCCTCACCTGTTAAGTGTGGATAGTGGTATCTGCTCATATCGGAGAGGCTTTGTGAGAACGAACGATGGGTTTGCAAAGCGCAGTGAATAATGGGAACGTTTCGGTAGACGTTACTTTCATGACCCCTAATGATCTAAACAGCGATTCTCTGTGTGTGCAAAATGCTGTCATCACGTAAGCCTCGAAGTGAACTTTCCAACATGCTGTCAGACTGGATACGCTGCTAAGTAGCGTTCCCTCGCTTTTTAGCTTTCAAAGGCAGTTTCCTTGTCATTGCTGCCCATCAGGAATACCTAGGGACCAAGTAAAGCACTCACTGGATTCTTAATCAGTCAGTAGCAATAACACTATTTTTCTTTTATATGACATCATAAAGCAAGGATCTGAACAAAGCACTCCTGCTATTAATTAATAACACTTAATAAACCCCATGGGGTAGATGGTAATTATTATGTTCATGTACAGGCAGGGAGGTGGAGATTCAGAAGGGTTTGGTGACTGTGCAGTGTCACACCCGGTTATTAAATCCCATGTCTTCTGGCAGTCGGTCCTGATTTCCAGCAACAGACATCCCATTCAGTCCCTCACATGGAAAAAGACAAAAAGCAAGCTGCTAAACTGATGGGCTTTTCAAAAATACAGATTTGGGGCTCTGTCTTTGTTAGCAATGATCCTGTCCCTACTGCCTCCCTCAGAGTTGGAGGCCTCAGCGTGAGGAGGACTGCTTGTCCACTTAGGGGATCGCTGGCCCAAAGGGTTTCCAGATGCAATTACCTAATCTTAAAGATCTTTTTGATAACTGGTTACAGTGTTAAACAGGGAAAATCAAACCATCAGAGAAATGATGCTTAAAACTGCTCTTTGGAAAAGCGCAGCAATCTGGTCCTTCTGGTTTCATGTGGATTGGCACGGTAACAAGCATCATTTCTCCCTTTACTACCTCCCTCTCCCCCCAACTTAAACTTTATGTCTGCTATAAAATGTTGTTTGAGAGATGCTGTCACATCCCTGTCATGATGATATATTGCAGTAGTAACACAATAGGGATTGTAAGTGTCTGGAGCAGGGGAGAGATCTCAGGAGCAAATCCAGAGGTGAAACCAATGGAAGATTTATTTTGCTCCCATGCTCGCTTGCTGTCTGGAAGAAGGCTCTGCTGCAGCACCACTGAATCACTCCTTATAGCCAAGTTTTATATTAATAGCTGACTTGAGTCAAGCTTAGCGCAAGCAAGCACTTTATTTCCTTCTGTCTGAGACACACATTAACCTTGTTCTTCTTTCATATTATAGGGTCAGCCCCCATTTATCCAAACAGCCCAGAAGCTCCACTCTGGAGGCCAGGACTGCGGCGAGCCCTTGTACCCCTTCCCCATCCCGGGCTGCTGCAACCTCTTTGCTGCCAGCTGCTGCACAGGGTCGTTTCGCCCATGTGTGCTGAAGGGACATCTCTCCTCTCCATTGATGGAAGCTGGAGGTTGAGATTGTCTCCTGTTTTTCCAGAGGGAACTGTTGGCTGATGGGGCTTCTGCCTCCACTGGCATCCAGAGGCATGGCAAGAGGGAGGGACCATCTCTCCCCAAATTCGTCCTCAGCCCAGCCCCATCCTCAGGTGCCACCCTGGCGTGAGGAAAGGTGGGATGGATTCTCTCTTTATCCAGTGTTGTATCTTGTGTGCTGGGTACAATCATTCAAAGGGTAATAACAGGAAGGTGATTTTGCCTCTGCCGAGGCTCTCTGAGGGTGATTGAAAATACGTAGCTTGTCACTTGCTCCCTTAAACTCTTAGTGCAGTCCCCAAGGGCCACATTTCCCAACCATTGTTGGCTTCCAAATAGTGAAAAAATCAATGAGTTGCATGATTTAAAAACAGAATACTTAAAGATGTGTTTGCTTTTATTTCCTGTTTAATTTTTAAGTCTGAGGGTGTGCTTTTCACATCTATGTGACTGCAAGCATCAGGGAAGTGTCCTGCTTTCCCCCACCTTCAGTAGCTGGTGAGAGTCTCATTTAGGTATGTCAGCTAGGTAGGTATGTCAGCTAGGTAGCCTAATCCATTCTCCCAGCCACTAAGGCTGTAAGAATATACTGGTATCATGAAGCTTGCTATATAATTGAAGCAGCTGGCAGCGAGGCATTCCAAGATACTGGGTCTTCAAAATGCAGTCTGTGTTTGAAAAACTGAAATTAATTCAAAACAAGATTTTCTTGAACTTCAAGAGCAGATATAAACCAGCTCTGACAGAACCATTGGTCCTTTGTAAATTGAATTCTTGGATGTTCACATAGCTCTAGAGGCTGAATTATAACAGTACATCTCTCATGCACAATCCAACTTTGACAAAACCAGTCCATTCATAAAGGCTAGTTAAGGTTTCCTTTTTTTTCTTCTATTCTTATTTTTATCTGGATTGGCTGCAGGAAAGAGTGACCGTTTTGAAACGGATGAAAGTCTGAGTAATTCCTAAGATACCAAACACAATCTGCAAACATCGATTAAATCAATGAAGCAGCACAAGTTGTGCCCGATGCATGGGGAAGTCTACAATAGGTTTGCTCATCCAGACCTCGATCATACAATTTTACTAGTGCAAATGGAAGCCTCCACAGACTTAGGATGTGCAGACTGCACAGGCTGCATAGCGCTGTCAGCCCCTTAATAGGCTGCAAACTGTTTTGCAGTGGGACATTGGAGCATGACTGCTCTGCAAGAGGGCTTGGAGCTAAGCTCCTCAGAGCAGCATTTGGCTGGTTATTTGGACTGAAACAAATGACACACTGAAATCACCCCTCCCCGCTCCTGCAAGATTTCAGGCGTCTTGCTTTTATTTTTGTTTGTTTGTTTATTCATGTATTTAAAAGAGGAAGGTATTTCAGTGCTCATGAAAAGCCAGTACCCAGCAGGACTGAGAACAGCCTGAAACGATGCTGGCAAGCACCGGGCTTTTCCCTCACCCTGCCAAAGCACCCCAGGCTTTCCTGACAATAGTCCTATTCCTCTCCCATGCCCCTCCAGAGCAATGATTGAAAATTGCACCTCTGTGTTGATTTCTTGTTGTTGTTTTTTAAATATATAGCATGTATGTGTTTTAGTCTTTATTAGTCACCATTAAAAAGTAAATGAAACAAGAAACAACAAATGAAGCTTTTATTTCAAGCAGAGCCGGGTTAAACAAATGATCAGTCCTTCAGCTGGAGGAATGAATATAGTGGTTACGAAAAGCAGACCAGAAAACATACAGAACTGCTTTAGAAAAAAAAAAAAAAAAAAGCCCGAGACAGCGGGGAACAAAGAGTTATTCAGTTGATCAAGTGATAGACGCAAATGAAGGGGACGAGGGGTGCAAGACCTTGTGTTGAACAGCATTTCATTTTAAATACCCTAGCTTAAGCCTGTTCATTGGAAGGGAGTTTATATTGAGAAAGGCAGGATATATTACTGTGCTTATCAGCAGTGACAGGGCATAAAGAGCAGCAGTGTTTGATCAGGCTTTCACAGGTAATGTAATGTTTCCACTAGGAATTAAGCATAAAACTTTTTTAGGTTTTATAATGCAGAGGAGGGGGGAACTTGTAACAAACAATGGTTTAGTGGATGCTTGCAGCTCAAAACAGCACACTAAGAAGATACATAACAGTCTTATTGCTTTATAGAGGTAAGGCAGAAGCCCCATCTGCACAGTGATGATCTGTGCCAGTGTGCAGCAGCCCAGGACACAGGGCTGTGATAATTTTTAAAGCTTAAAAGACAACTGTAAATGTTTAAATGAAAACCATAGCAATGGTATTATTGGTATGACTCTGTAGTTTGTATTAGCGTGCCCAAATGAAGATGAGGGCATACACCATACACATTCAGGATGAGGAGCCATCTCTCCTGCAGATTGTATGTGCTAGGGGCTGCTCAGAGTCTGAACAAAGAAACCACGTTAGGAGCAGCCTCATGGAGTTGCAGGACTGAGACAGGAGCTCTTTCCAGGCTCCTGGCATGGCCCAGAGTGATGCACTGCTGGCTAACTCCTGCACTCTGTGCTGTAGCTAAACAGCCAGAAAACCAAGCAATGGCCATGGGGAAGGCCGAAGATTTGCAGAACCCAACCTTTCTGTCTTGTTGTTCCCTCCCCTGTAAACAGAGGAAAAAAGCAAGCACCTGAAAAGCTTTTTTTTTTTAAATACATGAATGATTTAAGACTTGCAAAACAAATCTGCAGACTTTCAAGGGTGATGTTCAGCAAGAGTACATGGGATGAATTTTCTTTAATTAAAATGTTTACGTAGCCCATATCAAGTCAATGACAGGTTGGCTTCAATGTGTCACAGATTTTCGAGTTAGTGGATGCCCTTTAAACCAAAATTTCTTCCAGTGGGGATTGCATGATAGCAGACTGAGCCGAGTGATGTGCAGGAGAGGAAGAACCCTGAGCCCATCCCTTCCATTGACTCCTTCCCTGCCTGCAGATTAGCAGATAGCCAAAGCATGTGGCTGAGCCTCTCTTAAGGTTTTGCTAAGCGGCAGGGTGCAGGGATCTCTTGAGATATCCAAGCTAGCTCTGAAAGGGCTGAATGAAGTCCAGGAGTCATGTTATGACATGCAAGATAATTGGGATAAGATTTTTGCGCAGGTATCTTTGTTTCTAGTGTCCAGGTTGCCAGCATAGGCATCTCTGCGTGGTACTGTGTTGTATTATGGAGAGGCCATAATGGCTCTAGAGATCCTGGAGATGGAGACATGCTAGGGGATATGGCCTTTCTAAAACTGGATTTGGATAGCCACAATCATCCCTCCCTGCACTGGGAATCTCGGCCCTTAGGAACCACCCAGTTCGCTGTGGGAGTTTCTGTTCAAGCACAGGAGGATGTGCAGAGTTGTCGTCTTCTGCCCTGACTATCACAAGCCACAAAATATGTCTCAACACCATGGGTTTAGATCTATAAGGGAATAGCAGAAGCCACAAGCATGGTGACTGCAGAAAAAGAACCTTCACCTCAAACGTGGATAGTAACATCCAGCTTTAGTAGTTCAGAGAAGAGATGTGAGGACCAAGGAAGAAATGCCAGGAGAACCTGGCCACTTTGGGTTTTGTTTTTTCTGTGATTGCTAAGCTGGCTTCTGGAGTGCCAGAAGTGTTTTCTGGCACTCATGTGTTAAACTTTCTAAGTTTAATGCTGAATTATTTGAGCTGGCATTTGACTTACCGCTGAAGTATTTTTAAAGAATTTCTTTGGCTAATCAAAATCACATGCTAAAAAAAAAAAAGCTAAAATACACAGTGAGGGCTGGAGAATAGAACAGCAGACCAAAATAGAGCAAAATCCAACAAACTGAATTTAAGCTTGGTTTTAGGCATGTAGATAGTAATACTGACTTCAGCTGAGCTGTTGTAATGATGACAGCTAGCTCACACTGGGGCTTAGTGGGTTTGCCATCCAGATAGAGACAGAAGAGATCCCAAAGGTGGATATGTCTGGTGACAGTAAAGAACTTAAAAGTTTTCTGCTCCAAAATGGAGTCAGAACTGTGTGATAGGCATAGATAAAAATTAGGGCAGAATTCTGCCCCCAAAGAAGTTGTTAGCAACCCTTATAATTACGAGGTACAAATTATGTTTCTTTAGAAGACTCAACTTGCATTTCTCTTTGCCTTTTTAAATAAGGTGCAGACTATTTCTTTTCTAGTCTAAAAACAACCAGCGTATTTCCCTAGGTATGTCCCTACTTTCCTCTCTTAAGATTTCCATTTACAGTTTTTGAAATATTGGCAAGTATGCAGAAGATGTAGGCTGTGCTATTGCAAAACCCAGCACATGTCATCACCAAGTAATTGCCATACAGGAACCTTAAATTAGAATTATAACTGGCTTGGTAGTAGTTGAGGTGGATACTTGATTGGCCAGTCCAACAAAATAACAGAAAATGTATCTGAGGTGAACAAAAGAAAGGAGTTTCCTCACTTGAAATGAAATCCAAAATGAAGGGGGTTTAATGATTTTTTTATTCCTCAGCCCAAGCTGAATAATGTTTTTATGGAATAGAAAAATAGGTTTTTGCATGTTAATTTTCTTTCTCCCACCAGTGACTTTAAAATGTTTTTATTGATTAAACATTTTGACTTCTTACCCACTAAAAATTTGCTCTTTTTGATTGAAGTAGTTTGTTGAATTTGTGGACAGATTTGTTTGGCCTGAGGTATATTTTTAAGGAAGAAGAATTACTGCGGGAAATTTGCCCTACTCGCTAGCATTTCTACAGTCCTTTCTGCTTCCCTGAACACTAGTTATTTGTTTCCATTTTTCTTTGTTTTCTTTAGGGAGAAGATGGAGGTAACTCAAGTCTTTTTTAATACAAGAATGACAATTTTAAGCAATGAGCAAAATGATTTGGTGTGTCGCTGCGTTCGGGTGCTTATACTCTCATGGATATTGCTGGACTGGCTGGGTCCTGGCATTAGCTTCTGGACGCACCATCTACAAAATCAGGCCAAGTTTCAATCAGATCATCTTAGGGCTGTTAAGATTTCCAACCTGTGCTATCATATGATGAACCTGCAATACTTTAGGCACTTATTTATTTAGATTAGAAACTTTAATACGGCAGCATATCCCCATCACCAACAAAAAAGTTGATACTCTTGATAGCTCGTGTTTCAGTGAGTTGTTCTCATCTGTGCAGGCTACACATGAAGAGGGAGTGTGTGCAGATGCATAATAGCGGCTCTCAGAAAAGATTATTTCTAGAAATGCTTGTTTATTACTGCTTCCACAACTTGAGAGCAGAATGAGGGCATTCAATTTAATATGAAAATAAAACCTAACAAGAGGTGCTGTAAGTATGAAAGTGTGGCAGGTGAAAGAACTGTTTGGGAGCAGTGACATTATCCTAGTTTCTTGCTTTACTACAGCTTGCCTAGACATAATTAAGGTTGAAAAGTGCTTGTTTTTCTTCTAAAATATAAAATGTCTAGCAGAAATGGAGGACAGAATTTTTCTCATCTCATGTCTCACTTCATGTGAGAACTGTTGTCCTCTTTTCAGTGCTGGCTCAATGTAGATCTATTGCCATGCGTCAGACAGAGGCTTGGGTTATTTCATTAGCTTCTTGGTCAATAAATACAGTTTTGGTATGAAGAACGCATGACATTATATAGCCTGTATTTCAAAGAAATGTTTTAGCTGTTCAGGAAGCAGCAGATGCTTTATTCTTTGACTTCTTAATAGTGCTCCATAATCTGTTTAAGTTCCTCTCCTTCACTTGTGGCTATGGTTATTTAAGAAAATCAAGCTTTATGCAATTTGATATAAAACCTGTGCCAGGGTAATAGGTGGATAATTCACTGGTGTTTTAAATTTGAGAGCAAAAATAGTATTTTACGAACTCCGATTTCCATGAGTTAGGCATCTGGTATCTTGAGACCGCGGCTCTGAGCACAGGGTGACGTTACTACGAAGGGCTTGACGAGAGCTGCGGGGCTGGGACGGGGTGAGAGGCTCGGGAGCACTCCCAAATCCCGCCTGAGGACAGCTGCCGGGAGGACGGCTGCCAGGAGGGCCAGCACACGAGGATGGCATCCTTGCCAAGGGATTGTGCTCTACGCACCGCGGAGGGGCGGGGGGGAGGGAGGGTGAAGGAAACCACGGGACTCGGGAACTGTTTTCAGACCCCGAAAGCAGACCGCGGTTTCAGACAATAATATTATTCAGCAATGTGAATAGGAAATTGTTCCTGCCTTTATATAGATATGTGCCCCCACTGCACATGGTGCTGCATGGCAGAACAAGCGATGTTTGGCCAGGTACTTAACCTGTTTGCTGCTGGTTTCGTTTCATGACAAACGTGCCACGCTGTGGAGATGTTATGATTCGGAGGCTGAAGTTATGTCCAGATGTAAAAAACCCCGAGGGCCTCCCACGGTACCTCCAGCAAACCGACACCAATGCGTGGGGCTTCCACCGTGCCCTCTCGTAGGTTTTAGCAGTGCTAAGCACACCATTTGTGCCTGGCCCAAAGTCACACGGACGCTTTGCTCAGCAGACCTGGCTGCACGTGTGGAAGCGTGTATTGTGTGCATGCACACGCCGCTGCCTGGGTATCTCTATTTGCTTGTCTTGTAGCAGTGCTTTGGGGGTTGTCATCCTGGCTGTGTGATCACATGCCCCCCAAACCACTCCTCGACCCCTCAGACCTTAGAAACCTGAGGCTTTGCTGCAATGTAGAGATTTTATCTGCATTTTATGTGGGAATGGAGGATTATACTGAAGTAGTTGTACCAACTCAACATCTCGTGTGAATGTGGTTACACTCAGTAGGTGCGGGATTTAACTATAGCAGTAGGAGCAGAGGGCTCATTTGGATCTCGTATCTGCACGTGCATAATCAGCTTCTGCTTGTAGGCTGCCTGATTAGGCATGATCTTGAGTCATTACTACGTCCATTTAGTGCTTCTGAATTGAAGCTCTGTGGACATGTGCTGCAATCTCAGTCCTGTGTATTCACTGGATAAATATATATTTAACCTCTCCAAATGCAGGATGTGGTGTTCCGGGGACACTTAGTGGCACTTGCTCCACATGTGGCCTTCCCAACGCTCCTCACCATCCACAGTGGCACGGAGCAGCTCTTGGGATAAGCTGGTTGTCGCGTGGTTGCACTGATGGGACAACCTAAGCAGGAGCATCCCGGCAAGAGAGATACCCGCCGCTGGGCGGCAGCTGCCCGGCTGGCATGGTGTGATGGGGGAAAGGCTGAGATTTGGGAAGCTGCCAGGAATGGCTGAGGCACAGGCAAAGGACGCTGCTGCAACCACCAGCTCTGGCCTTGGAGAAGGCAGGGTCTTCGGCCTCCTGCAAGTGTACCCACTTCTCCCCCTTCCTCATCCTCAACCCGTTTTTCCACGTGATGAAAATGTATTTGTTCTTCCTTTTGCATTTACCAGTGGCTGTTGGAGGGAGGCTGGTATTTTGTTTTTAATTCCTCCAGGAGCTCAGTCCTCATTGATACTTGCCAGGTCTGAGCTGTTAAAGTGGAGACGTTTTGAGCTGAGTGCAGAAATGTCTGTGGGGGGAAAACCAGAGCTGGTTGGTTTTGCTTTAAAAATAAAATAAAGGTCCCACTAAAATTCACCCATGGGCCAAGGAACAAACATGATAAATTGCAGCCCAGAGGGTAATTCTTCTGGAAAGGTAAAATCATCTAAAAATAGCACCTTAGAATGAAAGTGCTTCATTGACAATAACTACAGTGTTGCTACGGTGATGCTGGAAAAAAATGATCGTTGACACTTAGACTGCCACAGAACTGCTCCCCCGCCCTCCCATGGCATGAATCAACTGCTAGTATTAAAATTACAGGCAAATTTTGTGTTATATTTCAAATTTTTCCTTTGTCTGAATGCTTTTCTGTTCTATTGCATGTCCTGCAGACAAATGAAACACCATCAGAGAAAGGCATTGAAACAAAGTTTATTGGTCAGCTCGGTGTGATCTATCTACGTTTTGTCTCAATTGCAGCTTGATGCCATTTCTTTTTATCAGAGCAGCTTGCTTCAAGAGCAGGGAGCCGGCGGTCAGAATGAGACCCAAAGATAATAGCTTGATGGGGCTGCTCACAGCTTTTTTTTTGCCTGCAGCAAGTAAAAGACATAGCACTGGTGAAATCCGGAGCCTTTTGTTTCAACAAGTTTCAAGTTAAACACCTCCCAAGGTACACGCTATCCTGCTTTGTGAGGATTATGAGAGATGAGAAAGTTGAAACTCTGAATTTCTCTTAAGAAAACATAGTTTGGCAATAAAGAGTTCTTCTTTCAGCATACGTACATATCAACAACAGAAAAGCTGTGTAATACCCTTTTGATATACTCAGCCCATTCAGGCTCAATTTGGGGGATTTGAAATGCAACACGGCTTCAAAACATTTGTGGCTCTGCAGAGACTGTATTTGCAGGCAAGTAAAGCTTCACAATCTTTTGTGTAGCAGCTGAAACCTACTTAACCGTCTGCCTTAGGTAAAACTGGTAAATGGCTCTGTTTATACAGCAGCTGCCTCTCAAATGTGATCCATACAGCTGGCGGCAGACCAGTTGCAATGTAGATGATATTTTAATTTCCCCATCAAATGCTGTCTGTAATTTGTGGGGCTTTCCTTAGACAAGTGAAGCGATATTAAAACACACAGCGGGTACTGTATGATATTTTCTGCCTTCCTTGAAGAGCTCGGAGTATGCTGGTTACACTGTAGACAATGTTGTATGAATGTGAAAGAAAAATATATCCATGTGTTCTTAAAATTAAGTTTAATTTCTAGCTGCATATAGAGTCTCTGACTTTCTCCATGTTGATGTTGGGCTAGAGCCATCAGTATGCAAAAAATCACTTCTATATGGCACCTACCCTTACCTAAAGAAGATACAGCGTCAAAGTCTGTCTCATTGGTTCAAGAAATGATAGAATTAGACTTCCAGAGGATTTGTAGCCCTCTGAAGCTAGGAATTACATGTTATGAAGGGTAATTTTAAGAGTGGTTGACTGGCAGTGTGGGAGGATGGAGTATTAGATGGCAAAGGAGCATGGTTTTATTAGCTGGCTTTCTCTGTCTTTGCTCCAGGACAATTATTGGGCCAAATTGCATTGAATTTGGAGGAGATGGAGGCATCAGAGACTTTGTCATGTTACATAATCTTTTTAGACAGTGACTCAAACTCTGGTTTTGCTAGCTGGAAGGTTTAGCGCTCTCCTTTGTAGCTGGTATTCCAGCAGTGAGGAAGAAAAAGAAAGTCCAGGAAAGTGAGGCTAGGTTTAGTTTTTCATGCTGTATGCGGGAAGATAATGATGGGTTCTTATTGTGATGAGGCGCTGAATGAAAGGATTCAATTCACAGGGGCATATAGGAAACGTATAAAGAATTTCATAATGCTTTCTTCCACATGTTTATATATAGCATATTGCTTTTGTTCAGCTTCGCACAGTGTTCAGGTATGAAAGGCTGTGTTTAGAAGGTATTGTGATTAAGGTTTAAAGTGATGCTGATCCATGCTCGCTGAAAATAATGAAAGACTTCCTCTGACTTCAGCTTCAGATCAGGCTTACAAGGCAGGAAGCTCAGACACGAGACCTCCCTCATACATCCTAATGCTCTGACACACATTGCCCCAGCCGACAGCGCTGGTAACAGAGAGCAGAATTTGCACTTCTGAATGTCATTCAATGCAGATCTGCTTCGCTGCCTGTGGATGCATGGAGAGAAACAGTATGCCAGCGGACGGCAAAATTTGGCACAGCTTCCAAGATGGGATGCAGAAGCTGGGAGTCGTGGCATGTCCGAGGAAGTGGTTTTATTTTCCGACAGGGTCTGAAATTCAGTGGGACTCTTGCACTGCCAGCCACTGGTGAGCTCCTGTTGGTCTGTGCAGCCCCTGATTTGGGAAGGGGGGAAGCACGTCCATCACTCTCCTGTGCTGCACTTGCTTTGATTACAGCCGCCTTTGTAGCTCTGAAATGGAATTGGATCAATAGCTTTGAGTACTGAAAAACAGCATTTTAAAGGACTGTTAATTCTTGAAGAGCTGATCACTTACACAAAGATGTAAAGGTGTCTGCCATGGTGGACCAAACTATGTCCTCCATGTCAAAACTGGACAGGTTATGAAATTGCAGGTTTTCTGATCTTTTTGAGTAGATCAAAAGAAAGGTCACAGTGGAAACTTTCTTTCCTAACTGGAAGCTTAGTTACTTTTAGAGGTTGTGCTGATGGGAGGTAACATTTAGATGCTGGAGGAGTCAGATTCCTGAACCAGCTTCAGGTGGGGTTAACCAATCCAGCTTATTATTTGCAATTCATTTTATAAGGTCTGTCTTTTCAGTGTGCAGGTAATGTAAGATGGTCTGCCATTTTACAAAGAGGCCGGAGTTACAGTCTCCTGGAATCATTGTCTTGATGTGGGTTGAAGTTGCGTGTGTGTGAAAAAGAAAGAGATTCTACAAATAAATCATCTGACCTTTCTGTTCTGGAGAAAGCACATGCTTAAGGAAGAGTAGGTATCTAGGATCTGCTTATTTTACCTCTGGCTGAGCAGTTGGTCTGAATACACGCTATGTAATGTTAGATCCCTTGGGGATCCCTTCTAAGTATGTTAAACAACCATGTACATATTTCTCCTCCTTCCCTTAATGACTTACTAACTTTTATCAATGTATGTCATTCCTTTCTCTTCTGCTTTGATGATACATGAGTTTGCTCAGCAAATGACTGCCCTATGATGGCCTCTTACCTCTCCTTAGTGAGCTTTGAAACGAAACATTTGCTCAAAAATTTGTAAAAGGTACTGTGGTGTTAGCTGGAAGCTCAAAAAGGTTTGTCCATCCTTGGATGAATATATCCGAAGGAAAAGTAACTCATAGAGGGCTCGATCTGTGATTGCTTCCAGGAAATGGGCAGGAGACCCTTTGTGAGTACAAGCCACTGAAGAGTTAACCCTGAGCTTTCACAGGAGTACAGGCAGAGAGTATTTTTCTAAATAGGGCTAGAGGATAAAACCAGTATCAGATACTTGAAAGCAAGATGGAAATGGCATGTGAAATTCATTTCTCCATGGAAGGCTGGTATATAATGTGTCCCCTTTTAAGACTGAGAGAAGTCCTTTTTGCTAGTAGGCTGCATCTTCTGAAAGTTTTTCCCTCTTTTGTAGACTCAGTGATTGCAGCCCTTAAAAAAGCACATGCGTATACATATAAAACATGTGCCTGACACAGAGCCATGTGCTCGCCCCAAAGTCCCAATGTGGAGTCATGTTTTTAGAAGAAACAGCAAAGACCCCATTGCAATGGGTCATGTCAGTACGTGCTCCATTGAAACACCTCCCCAGTCTAGATTGAGGGGCACCCTGAGCTCTTCCACCCACTTCAAAGCAGCGCCTGGGCATGGGGCAGCCCTGGTGTCGAGCACCTTTCACCAGGAATGATGTATCTCAGCCTCAGTGAATGTGTCTATATTACTCTCCACCCCCTTTAGTTATTTCAAATAATGGCAGGTTGAGGGCAAGTGAGGGGCAATGAGGACATGACCTAGCCTCCCCCTGCCCAGAAGCTGATGGGCTTCTTCCTTTGAAAGGACCCCCACAGGCCCAGTGTTCCTGTCTCACTTCCTACAGTAATTACCATGGATGATGTTAAGGGCCTGTAATATCCAGTGCATAAATTGCTGTGGCAGAATCATTGCATTTTATATCCACTGGGATTAAACTAATCTGTTGTGTTACTCTGAGAGCTCAAAAAGTGAGAGGGACCCTTTGATACATTTCAACCTCATTTAGTAGAGGTTATCTAGAACTTGTTTCTGAGTCTTGCTGTACACTCTTATAAAATAGTGACTGGTCTACAGTATATTCATGTGACGTACTATGCTTTATACTGCGGTTAGTGGAGGTTGAGGAATGTGTAAACAGAAGTCCTTGAGAGGGATCTCAGCCTTGGCCTGAAAAACAGTGACCTCTCATAGAGTGAGATACAGTTCTGTTAATTGCCGGTCTTTTAACAGGTCCAGCCACTGCACTAGATAATTCCCAGGTGTGTGAAATATCATCCTTGTGTCTTGTGTTTCTGCAATTGAATTCGTGTAACAGAGTGGGCTGCAGAATGAGATTTTATCTTCTCTGCAGCATCAGCTCAGATGATTTCGAGTCCTTGACCACACACGAAACCTGCCCTTCTGGACATAGTGGTGCTTAGGAGGTGAGGCAGCAGGCCCACCTGGCAATATATTCCGATATTGTTTTGCTTCCAGATGCTTACTGGAGCTCCCTGCAGCAAAGGTCTGGTAAGGACCATTCCCTTCTCAAGCAATTATATTCTTCTTATATTGCCTCAGGGTCTTCTGCTATTCATAGCGTGCCCAGAAGGACAAACAGGACTTCACCCTGTTGACTGCTAAAGGGAAGCCCAGGAGGTTAGGCAATTTTTCCCTACAAGGCTTTGCTATGTCTGGTGCTCTGTGTGATGTACCTGTGAGGCTGTACTACCTCAAGTAAAGTTTTGCAGGATGGCCACTCAAAACCAGCTTCAGCTGAGCAAGACAGCCAATAACCTGAGTTAACTCAGCAGCAGAGGCTTATCTTCAGTGATCAAATCCAGTGCAGGCTGTTTCATTGTCTTGAATGTGGCTTTTGCTTAACAAGAACACTGAATAGGAATATAGATATAGCTCTGGCTTTCAGTTGTAGCTTTGTAATTCCATGTAAATCTCTGTAAATCCTATGCTCTGACTGAGATCCTGGCAATTCGTTAAGGCTACAAGAACTTGCCCTCATGGACAAGACAGAATAGTTTTTGCTCTGATCTTTCTTTGGTGTATGTATGTCTTTTTCTAGCTGATTGCACCAAGAGCAGAGGTGCCCTCTTGGGTTAGGCTTTAGCTCTGAGTTTGGTGTCATCCCAATATCACTGCTCTCAAGCTTGAGCCTTGCTCTTCCATTGAAGGCAGCTTTTCTAAACATAATCATCTTAGCTTCTTTCCAGAGAATAAAACAGCTTTCCCCAGATCCCTCTTTTTGTCATTCTATCTCAATGAAACTGACCTTATTAAAGCTTTTGGAGACCACAGATCCACAGTTCCAAGCCCCAGGGCAGGTGTGGTACACTTAAGTACCTGATCCTTGAGCAGAACTGACAGTGAATAATCCATGATCAGTCAAAGACAGTGGTTAGTCTCAGGTTGGTTTCACATCTCTCCCTTAATTTCCAAGAGACATAATGGTCTCCTGGTGTTGGTCTGCCAGAGGTGAACTTCATCTCAAGGGAGTCTCCCTTGAGCGGTAACTCATTTCCTACAGTTGAGCTATATCTGGGAACATGTTGATATTGATTTGACTGACAGGTCTGTGAGTCAGTTTTGTGAGTTCAGCTTCGGAAATAACTGCATTTGGTTCCAAGAATAAGAGCTCTGTTGTTGCTCGTGACACTAGACCTGCTGTCCCCACTCAAGTAATTGACCAAAATAGTCAGCATCCTGAAGATTATGGATTTTGGATCCTGTGTTATTCTTGCAGAGAGAAAACCTCTTTGTGTTCTGTAAGAATTTAGTGTGTTTGCATGTGTTCATGTTGGTAGAGCACTTAAGGTGATTATCGTGGGTAGCTGCTAAAGGAACTATTTCTAGGAAGTACCTGTCTCCTTCATCTTTGTCATTTTCCTTATATTGACAATTCTCAATTTTTTTCCCCCCAAAATAATGTAATTTACAACAATTTTCTAAGCTAATCTGAGGATGAGTCTGTAATTCTCTTTGGAGCCTCTCCTGTTTCCTTAATACAAATGCTCCCTTGACTCTTCTTGGTTCCATTGCTATTAGAAGTCATGGTCATCCCTAATTTTAAGTTAAACAGGGCTGCATGCAAGAATGCATGAAAAAAAAGTCAGTCTCTCAGAACTCAGAAAAGAGTAGGATTAAAGATGCCTGGTAACCTTAACACAGTCCCTCTGGGTGTTGTAAAACAGACTTTGATTGTGTAGTTATATGTGGCCCAAGGGCTTTTCTAACTTGAGCCAAACTAATGTGTAGCTCAGGATGATAGCCAACGTGGCATATGCTTCAGCTTTCCTTCCTTGTTGCTCCCAACATCCTTTCTTTACGCAAGAGGCGTGAGCCCTGTTTGGCCACTGTTCTACGCACAGGAGCATTTGCTACCATGCCTGTGGTGTTCCCAGTAGGTTATAAGGGGAGGTTTCCTCCCAGTACGCACTTTTGCAGACGTTAGACCAAAAATAAAAGCAGCATATGGCATTATAAATCCTTTCTTATCTACCATGTAGGCAATAGGACCTGTTTTTTCATAATTAAAGCACAGTGCAAGCCTAACATTTTGGGAAAGCTGTAGCTAACTGTCCCAGTAACCGAAAGACAGCTCTGTACTTATCCATCCCTAGCATTATTTTTCAGGGCCTAGAAATGGGCTTTCTTTGAAACAAAAGTTTAAGGAGACAAGCTGGCTAGCCTTAAATCCCTCTGAAACGTCTATTTGTTTGAGGCTAATGCTTGTGTGTTAAGGATGCAAATGCTTGGTCTGCACAAGTTATGAGAAGACATGATTTTGCTGTCACACCTTGCTGATGTGGAATGGACCTTGTGTGAGAAAGAGGTGGGCAATGCGACTGCTCTCAGCTGTGCCTTGTGGCAGATCCACTGCTGGAGATGGGCAGTGTCAGTGGCTAGCAGGACATTTGGCACAGGAGGAGGGCTAGTCAGATGGTGCTGGCTGTCCTTACTCTCGCATCTGGCTGTCAAAAAACATAAAGGAGCAGTAAAATACATGGACCAAGTATGCGATTGCTGCAGTATCACAGGATGCTGTTTTCTGTTTGCTCACAGGAGCAAATGTGGTTGTACACATCAGAGTGTAGGAAAAGCTGGTCCCCTGCACCAGAGTCTCGAGCTAAAGCCATGATGAACCTGACCAAACCAGAAAATTTTTTGTTGTCCTGAACTTCTTCTTTTGACCTAAGTGATTAATTTCATTGACTTATCACCTCAAGCAAGCCCTTCTCAAACACATCAGCAACCAATTTGAACAAAGCTTCCTGAAGGAAGGTGCATTCTTCACAAATATGTAATTCTCCATCCCTACTGCTGAGTTCGGGAAGGTGGAAGCTATGAATTTGTATCTAGTGCAGCACTATTTCTGAGTCTCCATCTCCAGTTTGTGATGACACTTTAGGTAACAAAGCTTTCCTCAATCATTTCCTCAGCTTCTAAAGGGAGTAGCAATAGAGGAAGATAGCAGTCTGGGAGCTACTACTTTTTATGTGACATCCAGTGGCACACACCACATGGCAAGATTCTCTCGAGTCACACATTTGCCTTCAAAATGTGTGGATAATTGCACTCCTGTGTATTGAGAAACTGAGCAGTCATGTAAAGAGATGATGATGATGACGATGATTTTGTAAGGGCCTCAAAGATTCTTAGCACGTTACAGGGGATTAAGTAACTTTTTCTATTACTTTTTGTAGCTATTTCTTAAAAAGCAGAAGGCACAGTTCTGCAAAGTGGCAGAACAGCTGCTTGATTTTCACAACAACTAAGCATAGGCTTAATGTTTAACGCACACTTAAGTGCATGGCTGCATCAAGATGATGAGCTAAGCTGGAGTCTGATATTTTCTCAAAAATGCATGTAAATAAGAAGACCTTTAATACGTGATCTGTTTAGGCCACTAACTAAATCAGCTGAATGCCACTTCTTGGATGCGTGCTCTGAAGTAGACAGTGCCTGTAATGTCCATCCATACAAACAGCTCCCTTCTCTCTCCTGAATGAAAGGAGAAGCTTATTTCAGCTTACAGGGTGATGCCAGTTGGAGTGCTGAATGTCTAAAATGGGTCTGTGTTACTGGCTATGTCTCTGATTTGCTTCTAAATCAGTTGTGATGAGAAGAATTTACCTTTATGAAAAAGACTAAATGAAAATCTGCAATTGTGCTTTGTGAGTGAGATTGAAAAGGAAGCCCAAAATAGCCAAGGACTGCATCTCTCCGTGTAATGGTCTGGATAAAATGGTTATTTAGTATTTAGTTTTGGGGGATATGCTGGTAGCAATGAAAGAGCTTTATGTTTAGACTTGGTATAATCTGCTAAATGATAATTTCCCAGCAAGGAAAGACTATAGCCACACAACATTCAGCAGGATTTGTTGTTGTTGTTATTGTTGTTGTCGTTCTTGTTATTGTTTCCGTGATTGTTTTTGTTGCCAAAAGCCCAGTTTGATCAGGAACTTTCTACACACCCGACTACCATACCCAACTCAGAGTACAGTAATATACATGGAGTAATTTTTTTTTAAGCTTTCTAATTTCCAGTGGATTTCTAATCCTCTTCTTAACTAAAGCGAGAAGAATTTCTCTGAAGCTGCAGAGCTGTTTAGTGCAGGGCAAATACTGCTCCTTTCTCTGTGGGTAGAGGAGGACCCCGTGCAGGCGTAAACGCGGTGCTGGGCGAGAGCAGGAGGTTTGCACCAGCTGATACAGAGCTCAGCTCCTTGGGGCTCCTGGTGGGAGGTTTTGAAGGGGTGGAGGAATGTTCCGGGGTTCACTAGCCGTCTCCTGGGCTGCTCCGGAGCCTGGCAGAAGGGACTGCTCATCCTCCACCTGTCCCCACCAGCCACCCAGGGTGCTGCCGGAGGCTGCCGGCGCTGCAGCTGGCAGGATCAGCCATGCCAGCCCAGCAGCCTTGTGGCTGGAGGTGGAGGCTTCTTGGCAGGGCTCAGTAAGATGGCTTGTCATGGGATCCTGGGTTCCACCCTCTCCAAATCCCGTGGTGCTCTTCAGTGGAAAGATGAATGATCCATCCTCAGGCGACCCACCAAACCCACCAACAACGAATAAGCCGTTACAGTAGAGCACAGAGGAGCAGCAGGTCAGGTCCTTTTTAGCTTTCTGTAAGGAGATTTTAAAGCTATGATCCAGTGCTTAGCAGGTTCTGGTGGTATTCACTGAATTTGCTGTGCTTTGGATGCTGTACGTTGCAGCTTCTCAAACGTACTATGCCAGTGCCCGGCATTTCCTCCTGCCCAATAAAGGACGATGCAGTGTGGCGGGCAGTGATAACGCCGAGCTGTAAAGAGCATTCAGAAAGCAGTCAGCAGGCGCTGCATTGCTGTCATGGACTGCTAGAGATGAGCCTCCGAGACATCGGACGGTTGTTAAAATAAGGAGAGATGACAGAAGAGCACGAGTCAGATAGGCGGCTCCTGTGGAACCTTAGTCTGTGTATCGGCTGTCCGACACTTCCTCCCCAGGAGCAGGGGTTAGGTAACAAGGATGGTGCTGTTGGTGTCCCATCTGGATGCATATGTGAGGGAGGTCATGCAAGTTGCATGAGAAGTCTAGTTCAGATAAGGTATCATTACAGCAGGCTGTTACCACAGTGTGAAACAGGCTCTTGACTACCATGAAACAGGATTCTTTGTAAAGGTTTAGCATCTAAAGCCCAATCTTACAATGGCATCCAAGTGAGTAAATGTAGGTCTGTATCTAGTGTGAAGGCTTACCTGCACTGAACTAATTACAGAATCAATATTAAAACATGAGTCACGGTTTTGTGTGATTTGTATCAAGAGTAACAGAAATAAATCAAATAGTGTGGAGTATTTAATCTTCTAAATGCTGGGAAAATGCATATTATTCTCCATGTCAAGCAGCAGTAGTAATTGCCAACTGCGTTTTGTAGGAGGGGAAAACTTTGGCTAAGGGTTAACGTTCCTTTAATTTTTATTTTAAATTAAAATCCTGGTTTTCTCCTGAAATGTGCGTACCATCTGCCCATTCTGACCTCAGTGGGAAGCAGCCAGGATGGGAGACTTTCCTTTTCTACCAACAGCACTGGCATGCACTCCATCCCAGTGCCTGGATGTAAACAGGGAGCGTGCCTCTAGGTTGTCAGTTCTGCTCATTTGGTTTCTTTATCTGTGTGCTCACATGGTTCCCCTTACTTTTGTTTCATTTATTTATTTGCCTTAAATGCCTCCATATTATGGTGGCTCCTGCCATCTAGTCCTTGGCAGCATCCCATGTGGCATCTCCTGCTGGAGAACGTTACCCTGGGAGTTCTTCCTGCATAGGTTCTCCAAAAACCTGTGGGGAGGCAAAAAAAAAGCTGATTTCACTTGTTTAACTTCTCACAGGGCATGTTTACCAGACACCGAGTCAAGTGCTCCATGCACCTTCAGTCTGGAGGAGAAACCTGCCTTCCAGGCAACGTTGCATGAGGACCTCTTTCAAGAAGCTTCATGGGAACTTCTGAAGCTCACTGTGTCAGACAGTGCAGAGGGCTTAACACTGACTTTCAACACTAACCCTGGCATGACTGGGGCCAGCTGTCCAGCAGTGCCCAGTCCCGGCCCCATTCTCACAAAAATTCAGGATTGTATTTGCATTATTGTCAAAAGCACTGTCAGAATGAGTGTGCTTCCTTGTGAGACTAAAAGATGGTAGTGAACACTTTGTGCTCGGAGTATCCAAAGGGGATGTCAGGTAACAGAGGATGGCATTTAGAAAAGTGGGTGTTATTTAATAATACTAATGATACTAGTGGGGTCTCAGTTATCTGATCCCTCTGAGCAGGACTGCTTGTTGGAAGGGTTTTGCACATGTATTTGGGACTTCTGTGCTTGTATCAAGTTGCTTCTAATTGCATAAACAAGAGTTATGACATGGACGTTACTGGCATTACTGGCTAAATGAGAGTTAATTAAAAGTGACATAAGGACTCATTTTTCAGGCCGAAAAGGAAAGATTGGGGTGGAGGGATGTCCCTAAAGCAGTGCTGTTTTATCTAATGCCAGCTATGTGAAACACGTCCAAAAAGCATTGATTTTTCCATTGGATGTGGTACTTCATTCACCTCATTTACCTAAGTATTCTTAAAGGCAAAGATGTGGTAAATTGACTTTGGATAATAAACCACTGGGATATGCAATCTATGGTATGCCAGGGTTATCTGGCTGGAACTGGGGAAATATCTCCATCCCGCTTCTGCGACTCCCCTGTCATCATTCATAGCAGTGTGATTGGCACTGACTTACAGCCTGGATTACTCACGTAGGTCTATAAATCGTGCTGTTCCTATCCTCAATTCCTCACCGGTCTTCCAAGAATATCTCCCAAACTCCTCCTCCACCCACTTCCTCAGCTGCTGAAATACCTGGGCACAGCAGTGGAAACCACTCATGCATTCCTGCCGCTGAAAGGTCCTCCCAGGACCACTGGGGAAACTTGCTAGATGGAGAAACATTATCACAGCCTAAAGGCAGCCTTCAACTTGAGTTATTGTGAGACTAAATTAATATTTTTTGTATGTGAGGAAGGTTTATGTGTAGTCAGCTAAAGTCTTTGAGCTCTTTCTCTGCAGGTTCCATGGGCCAGCCACACTGCAGATCGTTTCATCACTAATCCTAATGACTTGCCAAGAGCACTGCTTGCATTATGCTTTGTGAATATTGCTTTGGGCAAATAACTCCACCATAGCAGAAAATTTAGTGCATTAGAATGCATGAGATTTATGAAGGTTTTGATGAAAAAGTTAAAATGATGGGCAACATCAACTATTTTTCTTAGTGAAAACCAAAAGACCAAAAAGGCTTTTAAAGTCCAAAGCGTAGCAGAGTATAAACCAAAACATTTTGCTTTTTAGAACAGAGCAAATGCAAAGCTTGGGATGTTAACAGCGAGCAAAGAGAGCCAGGCTCCGTTCTCTGGCCCAGAAATGAACTGCCGTGGCACAGATTGCTTCCCTGCAGCTCACCCCCCTCGCTTCCAGACCAGGACGGCCGTATCCAAACCATCCAGATGGCCCAGGTCGGGGCAAACCCTTGAACCATGCCCAGGGACTGTTTGGGAGAGGGCTGCGCGGCACCTGGCAGAGTGCTGACCACCGGGATGGACAAGGCAGATGAGTGCTAGGCCCAGGGTTGGGTTTGTCCAGCCTGATCGGTATAGAGATTAACTTTGGACTTGAATCTCTTCCAGATAAAAAAGGCTGGCAAATTAATGCACTGAATTAGGTAGCTTCATCAAATGGTGTAGGTATTTAACCCGTTTTACTATGACCGCGCAGCATATGACATATTAGTGGCAAGGTAACCTTTCCACCACTACCTTGGAAGAAAGAGCAGAGCAGGAGAAACCTTTTCAATTACCCCAGTACTTGCTATGCTGTTGGATCGTTTTAATCTAAGAAACTCATCCCGTCAGCCAGCTGAGAGCATAGGGGTGATAACAAGCAGATCACGAAGGGGCATTTGACGTAGCTGCTAAATGGATGAAACCTAACGTGGAGTCACAGTTACAAGAGGTGAAGCACAGTGAAGGTCTGTTTTAATTACAGCACTCAAATATGGTGGTAATGGACAACATTATAAACTTCTCTTAGAGTTAGGTTTTTCATTATGTTTTTACTGAATTACTGATTACCCTGTGCTAATTGAGATGAACCCTGAGCAGACAGAAGCAAATGAAAACAATCTGGCAGCTGGCTGCTGCCATGTGTTGGTGTGTCCAGTCTTTCCTTACCGCTCATGGAATGCAGGCTGGTGGGACACCAAGGATGAAGTGAGGTGGTGGTGGTATTATAGGGTCCGTTCCATGGATTTCACTTTTTAAGGTGTTTGTCATCTTTTTCCTTTCTTTCTCTTCTTTTTGCAAATTAATTGAGTTAATTTCTAGTACCTGCTTCACTTGCATTTTTGTTTACTGACTCGTCTGGGCAAGCAATGGTTTTAGGCAGCCAAGTAAAATAGGGTTGTCCTCAAGTCAACTGTTGGTGAATAGATTTTGTATCTGGCTTGGTGGGTTTTCATGGCAGTTTTTCAAGCTTAGTTCCTGTTTATGTCTATAGGAGTTCTCTGTTTGCTTCCAAGAACAGGATTTTGTGCAAACTTAACATTTATGTTTAAGATAATCAGTATATTGTATTTATGGTATGTCTATAGCTGAAATGCAAGTAGTGGATGAAATATTTCTATTTAATTCTGAGGGTAGGCACCTGAGAGCTTTAGCAAGATTGACCTTTCAGTTGGACCCCTAGTCCTTAGGATTGACTGTCAATTAAGTGGTTGCCTTGGTTCTAAATAAAGATCTTCATCCTAGGCACATAAGCTCAAGTTTCATCTTGAATAATCTTAACCTGACTTTCAGAAAGTCAGGTTAAAAGCCCAGTGCTTGCTGAAAATTAAGCTACTTTAATTTATCTAAAGCTGATTTTTGATGGTTTGTTACCCACTTTAAAATATATAGGCCATTATCTCTTGGAGTGTAAACACTGTGGAAAATGTCACATTTAATAAAAACTGTGACCTCATTCTCAGCCTTATTTTAAATGAGTTTCATTATTTTACTCAATATATTATTTATGCATGTATTCAAATATATTTATTCAGTGAAGGCAGAGATATTTTGATTAATTCAAAGACTAAATGCTCTGTACTTCTCATGCAAATTGCCAATAAAAAAAAAAAAAAAGGTAAAACTCTCTTTGTACTCCGAGGGCTAAATACATCATCAGAATGTAATGAATGCCGCTGCTTGTGTGCAGTCGAGTGAGGATTCATGTTATCATGAATCTTTCTCCATGGCTTTTATTATTATAGCAAAAATAAAATTCAGCACATGGGTTATATATCCGCTCAATGTTTATTCACAGACCCCATTTAAATGGGAATTAGAGTAAGTGGTCAGATGAGCCATGCCAGTTACTCAGTTAGGTATTATGGGATGACTCCAGTATTTCTTTGCTATTATTTCTGTATTTCTACCAGCTTTGCCTTTCTCAATTGAAATTTAATAATTAATTAAAAAAATGCTGCAAAGCGAGAGAGGTGAGATTTTCAAAAAGCACTTGCCATTATATTAATTAATTTCCCACTGAAGTGGGGAGTTAATCTCATTAACCTGACTTTGGTGGGAGCAGAACTCAGGCCAATACTCAGCACTATTAAACACGCAGAGCAGCAATGTGTCGTAAAGTTTGCACAGCTTGACAGTATATCCAGGCTCTGGGAATTTGAGCAGGGTAGGACATTAAAGGGGCTTCGGACCAAGCCTCTTATTTTCAACTAAAATCAGTCATAGAATTTCCATAGACTCAATTTAGCTTAGGGACAAAAGCCTGGTGAATTCGGTTTCTTTTGGTTTTAATACATATTTAGGGCAATACATGTACTTTCTGTCCCCTCACTGCTGCAGCTGAGAGTCAACCCAAACCATGGTGTTCACTGGCCCCTTCACACAGGTCCCAGACAGAAACCCCATTTGCTGTGACCGACCTCGGCATGCCCAGATAGGTCTGGTGACAAGGGTGACGATGAGGGTGTACCAACCATGGGCTCTCCTCCAGCTCATGCACAGTCGAGCCAGGGTCAAGGTCTGGATGCCCAGGGGCCAGGAAACCTTATTTTGCACCACCCCAATGCCGCTGCTTCCCTCGTCCATCCTGTGGTTCCCGACTGAAAGGGAGAAGCTGATATCGCATTGCAGAGAAATTTTGTTACGTGATTCCCCATCTGGTGGACCTGACCTACATATCACGTCTGTGAGATGTACACTGAATACCTCCACACGGCCTGCTGTAATGCAGGTTGCCGTTCATGTCTCTGGTGCGAGATGCACTTGGGTACCGGGCTGCCTGCCCAAAAGGCTGGCAATTTTGATCGCACCCTCTTTGCGGATACGGCTGGAAAAGGGTCCAAGGTAGTGGAAAACCAGTGCCTTTTCGCTATGCAGCGTTGTGCAGAAAGACTCGACAGTGGCAGGGGCCAGGCATTTTCCTAAGCACCTTCCAGAAAACAGTCTTTCCAACTGCAGGGCAAAAACTTCGCTCTCAGATCTGTACCCATCTTTCTCTCTCATGTTGTATTCAGTCCCCAGGAGGGATTTCCATTGACATTAACTGATCCTCTGTGCGTTACGGATCTGAAAGCAGAAATTTTGTGCTCAGATTGCCAGACTGTATGCAGACACAAAAAAATGACAGCCTGCCGCAACCTTGTACAAATCTCTGGTAGAAACAGTGGGCTTTTTGTTCTGGGTCTCCATAGATCAGCCCTTAAACACCAATCTGAAGGTTCCCGCATCCTTGTGTGCAGCGTCAGGCAATATTCTGTCTTGTAGCAAATTTGTACCACAATATGGAAATTAATGTAATTATATAATATGGAAATTTCCAGCAAAGGCGCCTGTTCCCCTTACCTATGATAAGGCCTCCCTAGTCATACCATTTTACAGACATGCTGTAGTTCATCTGAACCATGAAGTGGAAAGCGGCTGATTTTTTTGATCAAGGTCCAAATCAGAATATTGCAATAAGAGCATTTCTCTTTCACTTAAAATATGTGTATTTCTGGATTGCATTAACAAGATTCTGCATTACACTGAATAGTTTTTAACATATGAAGTGCAACAAGGCAGTAGCTGTCTATCTGTCTAATAATAGATTCCATAAGCTATATCAGTAAGTTGAAAGTATCCATCTGTCTACCAAGGCATGTCCTTCACATGGGATTTGCCCAAAATAAGAACTTTCTGTTCCAAAAATCTGGTTACAGAAATTGAATTGTTAGTGAGAGCATGAAATACTGCCTTGGCATGAACTTCTGGTTGGCTCCTGGTGACTGAAGAGGCAGAAAACATGACCTGCAAGGTTGGGAAAAATGTCTTCGGGTCAGAACTTACCAAACCTCAATGTCTCTATTATGTTCTTCAAAGCGAGAGAGCTTAAAACAAACACCAGCACCGCGGGAGGCACCTACAGAGCACTGTCAGTCTGTTGATCTAGACATCAAATGCTTCTCATCTGTTTGCAGTCCTCAGTCATATCACGATGTAAACTTTCAGGACTGGACTCATGCTTAGGATATCAAAATCGTTGCCTTTGTCATTTTTTAATTCCTCCCGTGTGAAAACTTTGGTGTGAAACTTAATAATAAAACCTGTGGGCAGCTCTCCTAATAATATAAATCTTCCTCATGTTAGCGGGTCGTCTGCTCAGCCCTCAGCAGGGTGCGTTGAATCCTGCAAGAATTCTCATAACTTTCTCAGGTGGATATTTTCATGATAGCTACTGGACAATTCCCATCATTTGAAACTGATGAAACACAGCAGCCCCATAGAGGCATAGAGATTGGAAACATTTGTAGATTTTTTGTTTGGTTTCGGGTTTTTTTTTTACAAAAGTCTGCTGTGCATTCCCTCATTATAAAAAGTGTCGCTTTTCTCTGAAACTGCTGTTGATGCACTAGCCCTAAGGCGTTTAAAAGAAAACCTTCTTTCGTACCTGGCTTTGCAATGAAAAGAACATTGCCATGAAGAGGCAAAGCATTTTAATGTTGTTTGTCTGTATTCTCACTGTTGCTCATTTTCTTTGCCTTTTAATTTGGGTCTACTCTGTTTCTCCATTAATTTTATTAAATATTGGAACACTGGTCTCAGCGATCATGGCTCTGGACATTGCACAAACACAGCAGAGGAAATTCTGAATTCCTTGAAGTCACTGACAAGCTTGACTTTAATTTTCATAAGGCCCATGATCCGAACCACAGTCTTCTTGCAGTGGAATGTGGACGCGGTAAAAAATTGTGCTGTGCTTAATTCCAGCCTTGTCAATGGCAAACGCATTTTTCTTTGAGCGCTGAAGTCAATAAGAAAATTGAAAAGTGTGATGCAGAAAGGGAAATGTTGGACTAGAAACTGGGAAATGTTTATTTTGATTGTCTTGTTACTTTGGTAGATTTACTGCTTGCAGAAGCTGGTGTTAATGACAGGAGACCGGGACGCTGTTGGGTGTCAAGCTTGGCTCTGCCACATACTCACCATGTCAGCTTGACCAAGTTTCACATTTATTGAACGGCAGTAATGTTTACGTGCTTCACAGTGGGGCTGAGAGTTTGGAATTGTGGGGACCGCATATGCTCCTACACAGACATAAGAAGTCTGCTTGTTCACAAATATCCCAAATGAAAGGCTGCTGCTTTATGTTTGGATGACAGATGGGTCCGGTCTAGTCATGTTTTTGTTGGCATTCACCTATTCAGTGTACAGCAGTGAGAGCACTGCTGAGTGCTCTTCTTTAATCTCTTAAATAAAATACGTGTTTTCTCTCTCTGAAGGTCTTTCTAGGTTAGATATAAAAGATAGGTTAGTGCGACTAACCGTAGTGTAAATTACCATTGTCTAGATTTAGACTTTTAAGAACTGAGTCTGAGAATAGTCTGTGGTTTCTTGACTTTATTGAGCGGCAGAGGGAGCAAGCTTGCATCATGCCTGATGACCACAGCCGTAACTAGTTGAGTGGTTTCTTTAATACAATTAGAGAGTGCTTTTCATTTTAATCACTTGCTATGTAAAGGTCCAGGAGAGGAACTGATTTACAAGTCCTCTCAAACTTCACATAAGGTTCAGGAAGGCCATGAATGCACAGAAGGCAGGGCCATTAAAAAAAGCAAAGTGAGGGTATCGGCATGTGCATTTTAAAAACACATCTATAAATTTTCCATCCAAAATTATATTTGTTATTCTTTGCAGTAACTGTATAGTTGTGAGCTGCCTATTGAATGACTCCAGCGTCCCTGAACATAAAATTTTGTTGCATAAATAATTTCAGAAAGTGTTTTCTTATGGTGCTGGTGAATCTTTTATATTATCCCATCTCTGTATACCCACCCCATCCTATCTCAGATGCAGAGCTTTTTAAATCTCCATGAGGTGGTATGTTACATCCCTAGCTGCATTCCCATGATTTCACATATCCCTGCATTTCATTTATTTTATTAATTTGGCATCAAACCCATCAGATTGGCCAGTTCTGGGAAACCAGATGGTTGGAAATGCTCAAGGGTCCATGAGTCACAAAACATCAGGCCTTGTTTGCCATAGACACGTTCATGAGTTTGGCTGTTCCAGCGTGGCGGAGCTCAGAGGATGGGTCGCCGCTGCTGCCTCCCCCAGCTTCAGGGCTCGCTGGAGGCCGGGTCAACCACAGCTTCGGTCCTGCCTGCCGGCTCTCCAGGTGGTAGGGGTGGCCTTGGGTGGGTGAAGGGACCCATCATTGCTCCTTTCCAATGGCACAACAGGGAGAATCGGGCTCCTCCGTGGGCTCCTCCTCTGCCGCAGCTCCTCACGAGGGGTAAGGGGCAGCCCAGAGCCCTCCTCAAGCTGTATGTCCCGCTCCCACCGATGGCGGCACTGGACAAGGGCGTTCGCAAGCCAATGCCACAAAAACTTGTCAGGATTCGAGCGCAGTTCGTGGATTTTCTATAAAAAACTAATTACACAGTTTATTGCCAAGTGCCAAATCCATTTTCCCCTCTTCTGGGAGCCATTCAATAAACTTTATGTTCTGAGGTAGAGCAAAACTGCCGTAGTTTAATGCAGTGTTTTATGTGTCTTCCCTGCACTCTAACACCTGATTTTTGCTAATAGCCCGGCGTAGATTTTCTTTTTCTTTCTAAATTATATTAATAGGCCTGAAATGCCCCCATGACCTGGCATTTCCCTCTAGAGGCTCACTCCTTCTTCCCCGGAAAGAAGCTGGTATTTCCAGGAGCAGTTGCCTGTACAGATTTGTCACCCAGACGGCCATGGGCTCAGGCTGGGATCAGGCCAGGTGGCATCCCCGCTGCACCATCGTGCCCACGCAAACCAAAGGGACAAAGGTGGGTTAGCATCACCCTCGCTGTGCCACCTCCCCTGACTGCGCCAGGTGGGAAGAAGGACCCTGTGGCACCGCACACAGTCTTGACCCAACGTTGCGTTGGCTCAGGATAAGCATCCCTCTTCAAGTCGGTGCTGGGCACCAAGGGCTGCTCCCACGAAGAGGGTCTGAGCAGAGGGTCTGCGCGGTTTGGCTCTCTGTGCACCCTAAGTACCCTGGGATGAGGACGTGCCCGCTCTTTGCTGGAGCAAACACTCTTTCAGACATGATGGCTTGTGAGGAAGGGATGCCACAGTCTGTGTGGCATCTGTAGGGACCCGGGCTGCAGTTACACCATCTAAAGGCCTCGATCTGGGAAGCACTATTAAAGAAAAATAGTGCAGAAGGTAAGATTTTCAGATGATTAGCATCTATGTTTATACTCCTTTCACAGAACCGTAGGACTTTGTTAGTGCAAGTCCTTGGGCATAAACCAGATCAAATCATGCCTGGAAATGAAAAACAACCCTACCTAAAATGAAAATCCCATCCAAGAAATGAACCCACAGAGAAACAAACTCAGAATTGAGGTTGTCACAGTGGTTTTCATTCAGCCTTTTTTAACTCTCCCATTTCCACATCCATATTTAATTTAAAAAAAAAAGTGAACTTTAGCAGACTATCAGAAGAAATGCTTCTCAACAGAGAGATGGACTAGGATTACAAAACATTTTCCTCCCCAAAAGCAAACGAGCTTTAAAAACAAGACTAGACAGCGCATCGAATATAGCACACTGTGATACTCCATGGCAGGAGGAGGGTCTCTGAGTGAAAACATCTTTTCTAGCTCACACCTGAGATGGGGGAAGATTTTGAAAGGCTTTAAGAAGCCATTGGTGCAGTAAGTCCCATATGCAGTTTCAAAAATAATCATCCCCATAACACTGCAGGTAACACCCCCCAAGGCCCCATGCCAAGATTTAGGATGCACCGTTGTTCTCTACTGAGCAGAGAAGCTGTTCAACTTCTGGCAGTAACCCTCCGGCCCTATAGCATCTCTCTGTGCCACTGGGTGATCAATAGGATTTCTTTAGGGGGTGATAGTGGTAGTTTCCAGCTCTTATCAACATCAGAAATTCCCAAAGAGTCAAATCAAAAGCCTTTGGAAATCAAGAGGAATTTTTCCATTAACTGCACTGGTTTTTTGATTAGGCCTATAGGTGGGGTTTTTTGTTTTGACATTGCCCAAGACAGAGAGAAATTGGTTTCTCGATAGTACAGCACCAGATTGCAGGCTCTGCGTCTTGGTTTTTTTAATTCAGAACAACTCTGCTTTTATTAGGTTTGTGTTATCTCTTATTTTACTACAATCTTTTTTGCATTTCATAAATATTAATTCCCCAGACAGTCTTTGTTTAGTAGTTTTCATCTATCACAGGCTTTTCTGTTTTCCTTTCCTCTCCCGTTGCAGAGAGATGTCATCCTCTGCCATCAAAAGCGAGAGCTTCTCAAAGGAAGCTTTTCAGCCCAGAGATGTAGGAGCAATATTTTTACTACGTATCATTTTTGTTTTCTTCTCTGTGTTCCTTCCCCTTCACTTTCTAATGCCAGGGCCAGGCTCTGATTTCACTTGCTTCCTTGGAGGGGACTGTAATGCTTTAAAAACCTGTTCACCAACTTTTTTCTCCTGTCATCCATGGACAGACATTTTAGACCATTCATTCATCTTTGTACCGATGTCGAGGTACCAGACTGCTTTACCGGATGCCGGTCAAACCCAGAGAGCTGTTCCCAGGCAGCCTGTGGTTTTGTTACCGGGTTTTTTTTTTCCATGGAATCGCTCAAACTACTTGTTTTCCCTCATGCTTTCCTTCACCTTCTCTAGTGTGTTTCTAGTTGTTTCTAGTGCAGATGCGTAAGGCGTGGTAGGCTGAAGCAGGTAGGCAGAGTTGTAGTACTTCATTTAAGCTGTACCCGCTAACCCGCTTCTCAATGCTACTTCTCCAGGTTGGACTGGTTTGGCTTAATGTTGTCCACCTATTCCAGATAAACTGTATGCTTCTCACGCCACTGCTTCTTGCAGTGAACCCAATACTTTTCCAGAAAAAATCAAATGCTGCCTTTTACTTCTCACCATGACCTTTATAGATCCATGAACTTTAGGGTTTTTTCAGTAACGTACAGGTTGATTTTCAGGGGTGTGGCAAACTCATATTATCAAATTTAAGAACAAACCAACACATGTAACCCTCCTTTTTTGTACTTTAAGTGATTTTTTTAGTCCTGGTACAACATCCTGAAGTGCTCTGATCTGCTGAATTTTGATGACTTTCCATTAGCTCTCAGTGGCATAGAAGATAGTTGTTTTGATAAACAGAAAACTATATGCGTTGCTGCAGTACACGCTATACGTTTTCACAACGGGCAGTGCCAAATGTCTGTTATTAATTTCTCATAGAACCAACTTGATATGGAAGTTACACCCAACGGTGAATCTCACAAGTGTTGGTTAGGAAAGAAATAACAAAGAGGGAAAGGTGTAAGTCTAAACCAAACGCTTTGAATATCTGTAATCTGCTGATACCAGCATTCTTTACTGCCACAATTTCTCGACCTGGATTTTGAGACTCCAGTTTAATCCATTTACTTAACCTTTGTGTAACTGGGAGGACTAGAAACTTCAGGGAGGACAAATATTTAAAGAGATATTTTGTTCTGAAATTCTCCCAGAGAAGTACTAGGAACCAGGGCTGAAAAATAAACCCCATCCCCCTTCTTAAAATACAAGCAGAATCCCAGAAAATTGAAAGTGGTGGTAGCATTGGGTTGCCTTGCCTTGAACCCGGCAGAGTTGCGCTTGGGCAGGGAAGAGATGTTGGGAGAGGACAAGGTTCAGCTTGTGAAGATGGTAGAAAAATGCAGCAGCACTGGACTGGTTCTTTGTGGCTTGCTTCTCACATCTGGCAAGCGGGGATGATGCATTATGCTTTGAAGTTTACAGATGGAAAAAGACCAGATAAGTACTGAGTGTTATTTTTATCCCAGACCTCAGTCTGCAATAGCGGCTCCAGATGCAGCTTCAGGAGGAATTATCCATCCTGCCAGCACCTGCAGATCCCTCTGCAGTTTATCTGAGGTTTATTTGGGAACCAGCATTTATTCCCATTGAATGTGTACATCTGTTGCCTTCAGTCCCTAACGAGGCAGGTCATAGCTAAAATATGCCCATATTTTACTGGACTCAGGACTGCTCCACTACCTCACTGTAGGGAGCTTAGAGATCTCATAGTACTTCCAACAAGCTGTAATTTTAGGCTACAGTTGAGCTCCTAAGATTTACTGATCTCAGTTGATCCACAAAAACTACGTGGGGAGGGGAGGACGAGAGGGGCCCAATCCTGTCCGCAGTGTTGGGGTGGGCGAAGAGGGAACAAAAGTATTATTAGGCTGATGTGTAGGTTCTGCATAGCCTAGCTGGCTAGTCAGCAGTTCAGTTTTTCTCAGCTAATCTTGGCAAGTGTTTTCTCCTCCTGGAAACGGTATAAGCGAACCTGTGGTTTATCTCTGCTCAGGTGGTCCTTCTCTCTCTGGAGCTGCAGACAAGAGAACATGAATCGGTAAAAGCGAAACAGGAGTAGAGATGTTCTGCATCAGGTTTAAACTAGTAGTGTATGGTAGCTGCTTCATCTCAATCTCTGAAGTACTATGTGTGTTTTGGAGTGGCCTCTTACTCATCCTGTTTAACATTCGTGTCTTCCTTTGAAAATTTTTTCATCTCCCCCCTCTGCTCCCAGCCCTCCATGGGTTTGAAAGTTCAACTTGAGCTCTAGCAGTATTGAGCACAGCTTGCAAAAGAGATGCTGGAGGGGTTAAATGAAGAGCAGCCAAGGAGAGCGAGCAAAGAGCAGTGAGAGGCACAAGTGGAAAAGAAGTTCAGGCGGAATGAAGAGTTAAGGCTAACCTTAAAATAACTGGGATTACCTTGGACCCTGTATTGCATTAACCAGGGGCTGAGAGAACACAGTGGTGTTAATAAGGTGAGTTAGGGGGCCTTGACCAGTTCTGAAGAACACTGGGGAGAGGGACTGAAGTTGGGGACTTGCACTTGCATGTGCATGAAAAGAGATGATGGCAAGCTGGAAGAAGAGAGCACCCAGGAGGACAGAAGAAGTTGAATGAAATTACAGTTTGTTCCTGGGAGCAGTGAATCCCATGTACTGCTTTCCCTGTGAGCGAAGCTTATTTTTAAACAACCAAAGCCAGAGATAAAGTTAGGTCATGGAGCAGGAAGAGGTGGTCTCTAAAAACAGTAGGAGAAGTTGGGAAGAGGCTTTGTGAGACTTCCCTGCTCTTTCTAGCTGGGATACACAGCAGTTGGAAGATACACATGGGAATGGATTACAGGAATGGATATAGGGTTGCAGACACCTGATCAAAAGCGTTTAAGTGTGGTCCTTGCGAATGGGCCTTCACATGGTGACCTGCTCCAGCTAGTATTAACCTCCAGAAGGGATTTAGAAACAACAGGATAAGGAGACTTTTATGAGCTCAGTTTTACGTTTGAAATGCAAAACTAAAAGAGTTGAGAGCAGTTGGATGCCACTGTTAATCTCTAGGTCAGCTGTGCTGATGCATCTCATAAAAGGCAGGATACGTTCAAAGAGCAAAATCCACTGTTAATCAGCAGCATGTTTGTGGGAGGCATTTGTGCCATGGAAGCTCCCTCATGGGGTGAAGGGCACGGTGGTGCTTGGCAGCTCTCCCTGCCTTGTGAAGATGGGTCCTGCAGCAGGCAATGCTGCGGGTTGGAGGAGGAACCAGTAGCTCTTCATTCATGGATCCAGTGGGCGGAAGTTACTGCACAGAGAATCTAAAACGACAGCTCTCTTAGCTGGAAAGTGTAATTTAGGTTTAATTCTCCTGTCAGGAATATCAGCTCTTGCCGCACTATGTGAACTTGTCACTTTTCCCTGCTCCTAAATCCATGTCACCTGGCAGCTCTGGAGAAGGACAACCTCCGTTCAGTAAGCCAGAACAGCATCAACTCCCAGTGTTTCTCAGGTGCCTCTGCTGTCTTGACTGAAATCATCAGAGAGGTGACAGCGGTTCCAGGTACTGACTGCCTGTGGGCACCATGGATGCTTCTCAGACCATCCTACTAAGCACGATCAGCAGCAGTGCATGCTTTCCCTCCACTGTGCTACTGAATTTTTTCAGTCTCACCTACTTACGCATGGGAATGTCTTTCAGTGCTTCAGTACTGCCTGAAGCACCCGTGCGCCCTGGTCTGTGACCCACATAAGCCGGTGTGCCATCTGGGTGCTTACCACTGGGATGTGGGCAGGGATGTATATATGCATATGTGTGCGTGTGTGTATAGGGAGATGTATGTATTCCCGCCCAGCTTACTAGCATTATTTGTTAATCAAAGAGAAAATAAGCAGCTTATAAAAATAAAAAGCCCTGAGAACGGTAACAGGCTGGTAAGGGTGGGCAAGCAGAAGCCAGTGGTAGCTGGAGGTATTGATAGCCGAGCAGTCAGTTCCCCGTAAATACATTTCCAAGGCTGTAATACCAAAAAACGGCACAGTGGGTGTCAACCACCGGGCACTACATTTTACCCGTGCTGAGGGGAAGCTGTCCGTGCGAGCAGCTTAAGGCAAAGCGCACCCCTCTGCCGCGCGAGCAGCCCCGTGGGAGGTGGAACAGCGCTGGCCCTGTGTGCGGGACAGAGCCGTCCTGTTCCCCGCTGTGCGGGAGAGGGCACATTGCCATCGAGTGCACGCTCTTGGCTCCCGTCGCCCGCGCAGCTGAATGCCTCGACTCACTCCTGGCTGTCAGACCGTGTCCCTTCGGGCTGCAGGGCTGCGGGTTGGCACCTCTCCGCCGCTCGCCTTGCCCTGCTGCTTGGGGAGAGGGGGTATCTCCCCGATCTTTCAGTGCCCTCCACGCTCACAAATGCCGTGAGCGCCTGCCTAGCGCTGCAGTCAGCTCAGGGACGGCAAGGACCCGCTTTGGGGGATTTTGCATGCAGAGCAAGAGCTAGCTGAAAACTATGTCCTGAAGCATTTCTGATCTTCGCTGGCATGCTCAAGCTGCAGCTGGGACAAGGTGGATGACAAGGGTACGAGAGCAGCGAAGAGGGAGCCAGCCCTTTCAGCAGATAGAGAGGGAACTGATGAGGGGCTGGCGCGCATTCAGCATCCGTGAAAGGAGCAGAGAGCAAGGAGACAGTGCTTGGCTGCAGCCGGAGAAGGATCCCAAAAGCAAGAGCTCAGAGTGGCCTTTTCTGCTCGTTTTCTTTAGGAAGTTTAAAAAAGAATGAGCATTAAAAAAAGGGAAAAAGAGATGATGTGCAATTTCTTTCAGGGTGTAGCTGGGGGAACAGTTTCAAAAAAATAGCTGCCATTTAAAGAAATACTAAGAATTTGTTCTTCCATTGTAAATTAACGTTTAGTATGCAGTCCCTAAATGGATCTATTACTAGATGAGACAGAGAACCCTTAGAAATCGCAGTAAACACAGCTGTAGAGATGAGGAAAATTAACAAGGCATCGTGCTAATAATTGTACCTTCCAGTTGTCTTAAATAGCTGATGGAAGTTACTTTTAACATTGCCCTCATGCTCCAACCGAAGAAGGCTTAATGTAGCAAGTCAGATGCTTAAAAATACAACCAAGATGCTTTTAGGTTTGTCAGGATTTACAGAAGATTACCTAGGCGTGTTTTCTGTTCTTTTATTGCTGTGCTGAGGTCTCCCCCGCTGCAATTCAGAGGAACCCAGGAGACGGGAGGTTTCCAGCGAGAGCCTGGTGGTCGGATCCGCAGAACGTTGGATGTTGTCGTCTGTGTAGAGCTGGCACAGTGGATGGAGCATGCTGGCATTTGGGAAGAGGGGTCGGTGGCCAGCAGAGAGGGCAGCCTTATGCAGATGCTCTTTGCTTCCCAGAGAAGCCTGTGGTGGAGTCATTTGTGGTCGGCTACTGGCAGTGAGTTTCTTTTGGTGCACAAAGACTGAAACATCTGGTTTTTTAACCAAATCAGAAAATATTGCAAAAGCAAATTTGCAATTTGCTACCAATGTCACGGTACATCTTCAGTCTTTTGCTTTGGTCCCTCTTCGGGTCTAATCCTGACAGCGTTAGGGTTGGACTGAATGACTGCTGCTGGCTTGTTTGGGGCTGAGCATCCCTCAGGGTGGGAGTCATTGGTATTTATCTCAAGGTAGGAGAAATCAGACCTAGGAAGCTATTGATGAAACAGGCTTTCCATGTTAACCCAGAATCTTATTTCTGTACTACTTCATTCTGTGGCAGGAAAGTTTCCTGGGAAGCCTGTTGTAATTGATTATAACTGGATGATAGCATTTTAATAGAAAAGGCCTTTTGTCTTTTCAAGCAGGGGGTCATCTAATTCTTTTTGTACAGCAGCAGAAAGGTGAAAAGTTTCTGGTTAACTGTAATTAAGGCTGTGGAAAAGGAGCAACCCTGGTTAGTTGCCTTCTGTGAACATTAGTGAGCAGCATGGACAAATGTGCCAGGAAAAGTTACCTTGGAATAGCAAGGTTTAGTCTGAGCACAATGTAACCTCACCAAAGGGAAGTAAAAGAAATTCGATGTTAATTTGTAATAGTTTAGTTGAGGAGAAGAAAATCCATTGTCCAAAGGATTTGAGTATTTTGCCAGTCTGTGTCGGGATTGATTAATTCAAATCATTACTTGAAAAAAAAAGAGTCATACTGAGACAGGAGATGAATTCTGCTCTTCTTTCTGCCACCGACCTGCTGGGGAGTGAGATCAGCTCTCTCTTCTCCATCTCCTCCGGGCCTTTGCACCGTCCAGGTAGAGAGCAAGTGAGCCTCACGGGGGGAGAGCTTACAGCAGGGTTATACGCTGTCGGGCGGGATCACTCCTACTTCCAATGCCTTACCTTAAGAAAACCAGCACGGCATTTTTGGTAGGGGCCTGACCCTGTATCCCAGCTTCACGGAAGGGAGATGTTAGAAGAGGACATGTCCCACACGGAGTGTCCCACACAGAGCACCTGCCGCAGTCGTGGGGGACAGGGACTCAACACGGCTAAACACGCAATTACAGGGTTCCCCTCTCCTCCAGTGGGTTGCTAAAGCCCGTGAATTATATGTAAAGAAACCAGCTATGCAGCAGCTCTCTTCTGTTTCTCCTGTTTGGGTTTCAAAAGCCGTGGAGCAATATTGGTGTGTTACATGCTGAGTTAAAAATTGGAAACGTATTACCCTGATTTAGCATGGGACTGAGTAAATTGTATTCAGTTAAAATAGCAGATATCCTGCTGAGAAGAAAATAAGTATTTCTACTTGACTGTGTGACACCTAAGCTGCAACCCAGAGGTACAGGAGGAGGATTTGTGTTACCGAGAAATCCATCAACATCTGCTGCCGGGTCAGAGCTGCCGGGGGTGAGTGGGGCACATGGGTCCCAGGCAACTCCAGGCGTTTGGGCTGCCTGCATCTCCTCCAGCACGTCCTGTGGAGGGTCTCCCATGGTGTCCCTCGTGCTGGTGTCTGAGCACCTGTCTGGTCTCTGCCCACCCCGTAGTCTGATGTTGTTGCCTTTTCCCGAGGGAAGTTTCATTCGAAGCACTAACTGGCCTCTCTGCCCGTGTGGCTCTGCAGCATTTGCTGAAAGCCTTGTTCCTGAAGCGTGTAAAATACCTAGGTGTGCAACAGTGAGCTTAGCTTCCAGAAGCCGCTGTCCCAGGTTTGTGAAGCTTGAAGGACTCGCAAGGAGACACCTGCCAGCCTGGCAGGATCATTTAGGCCGCTCTGACACCTTCTCGGGCAGGTTCTTGGAGGTTCCCAATGCTGGAGATTCCTCACTATTTTCCAGCACAGACATATCTTATCCTTTCAGTTGGGATTTTTCCTACACATAAACTGAGTCTCTCTTGTTTAGCTTTATTACTACTTGTCCTAACCACAGTCAGTCCAGACAGAAGATTATTCCCTTCCTCCTTGTGGAATTTCTTATGTATTTTTGTATTTACGTATCTACTTCGTCCTGTTTCCCCCCTCCACCCAGTTTATCTCACCCCTACTAGCACAGCTTCTCGCAACAGAAAAATAAATGTCAGTTTTTCCATTGTCTCCTGGATACCAGCTACATTAAAATGCAGTTTCTTATTCTGTTTTTTAGGGCTACTCCCAGCTCCACCCTGGCTCACTCCAGGCATCCCCAGCCCAGTGCTCCTCCTGGTGCACCATTTGCACATGTCCATGGCATGCCTTTTGCTAACCAGTCCTCAAGCCTCTCCTTGAAAACCACATCTACAGCTCCCACAGTAGAGATGATATAATAGCAGAGTACAGCAGCTACAGGTCACTCCCTTGGCTTTGAGCTTCCCCGTGCATGTGCTTGTCCCCAGGCTTGGGTTGTCCCAGTTCGTGATGCATCTACGCCTTGATTGCAACCTGGGAGCTGTGAGATAAACAGTGGAAGTCCCTTTGACCCTATCTGCAGTCCCTGGGGACTTGGAGGCAGTTCTGCAAGCCCGGCCATTTCCCAAGCAGCTGCAGCCAGCGGTGCTGTATCCTCAGGAAGGGGCTTTCCCAGGCAAGGCGAGATGCAATCGGCTCCCCCTCAGCCAAGAAGATCGAGTGCAGCCTCGTACTCTTGGATGTGGCATGCTGTCGTGTCCCTCAGGTCCCCGCTCCCTGTCCGTCAGCTGCGTGAGAGCCAACTCACTCCTTGCTGCTGTATGTCTGTCAAATCACCCATTAGCATAATTAAGTCCATCAAGGGTGATAGGTGGGGGCTCCTAAAGGCTACTTGAGGCAGCTTTGAGTGGCCAGTGATTGTAGTGTAGAGGTGGAACATCCATGCCTGGGGACCAGGATGTGTCCCTGTGTGTTACAGGTTACACGCACAGGTACAGAGAGCGGGAGCTCAGCTCCAGCCGTCACACGTGTGCACATCTGTGTCTGTGTGTTGGAGGGGAAAGGCCAGAAAGTTGTCATTTTAAAATTAAATTCACAAGATAGCCAGACCTTTCAGCTTTTTAATACAAACAGTGATTTATGGGTGCACTTAAAGAATGAGCCGGGAGTGGACAAATTCATCACGCGCTGTCCTTTTCTGTCAAAGCGGCGGCGAGCTGCTTCAGCGGCAGTGCGGGGAGGGAGGTCGGGCTCCCGGCAGCAGAGCCTCCGCCGGCGGGAAGGCACCGCAGCTCTGTCACCCTCACCCCGCCGCGGCAGCTGAGGTCCCGGCCCGGGGTTTCATCCGCTGCTTTTTGCTGTGAGGAAGAAAAGGGTTGGCCATCTGCCAAATCCCACTTCTCGCCCTCCCTTCCAACAGCCGGTGTCGGCCGCTGGGAAGACGATGCAGAGCGCTCTTTGTACACGCAACGCGAGGACCCAAACTTGTCCTCTATATATTAAATCCCAAGAAACCTGCCAACATGAAGATTTTTTGCTTTAATTATTCCCAGCTCAAGGCTCCTCCAGCCTTCTTGAGGATTTCTTACCTCTCAGGTGTATTGCACTTCAACTCGGTCACTTTGATTTAGCCTACCCTGTGTTTGTAAAATTCCCCTAGAGCTTCAGAACAGCAACACGCACGGCGGCATGTCCTTCACCCCCTGTGTGGCCAGACCATAGGTCTTTCTGCCTGGTCTTCCTGGGGACTTACAACTTTTCCATCTCCTTGTTCAGAGGAGACATTTTGCAGGTTGTATATATTCATCTTATTAGCCCCAAACCCCAGGTACTGACACCAAATAGTTTTGAGCAGGGAGAGTGGGAATGGAAAGGCTTCCAAAGATGTTTGGGATTATACAGGAGAAGGTGGCATTTAGAAGGGGGCTCCCTCTATTCTCCCTGAATCCATACCTTACTGTGTGACAGAGTCTTAGGCTGATTAAAAAGCTGGTTTTAACATACAGCTGGTATCACTTGGTGCCAGGCTGTGAGTTTTCAAGGAGATTTTTGCATCATTTAGGCTCTCCGAGACAAAAAGGCCAATACTTAATGACTTAGTTGTGAAGTTTTCCCAGGAAAGCATCAGCATCTGCGGCTGCGTGTGCGTCTGCTGCTGGATTTTGACTGGTTTAGTGTTGTTTCTTTTCTAGCACCCAAATCACGTACCTGGACAAAGAAGAGCGAATGCCCAAGTTGATGCGGGTTTGGGGTGTGTGTTATTCAAATAATAGTAGCCTCCAGAGCCAAAGTAATGCAACTGCTGAATTATTTCGCCCCTCCCTGCTACATGCATGCACACGGACACAAACGAACGAAGTTGGGACCGTGTATAGGAAGAAGGAGGAAATACGTGAAGCAATTTGGGATTTTTGACAATACAGTGCTAGCAGCTACTGTGTATGACTGCTTTACTCTCAACAGCTTTGATCCTTCTTTTCATAGCGCCAGTGCATTCTGTACAGTGGGAACTGAAAATGGTGTGGTTATCTTGGGTTGGAATACAGAGAATTATTTGAAAAAAATGCATATTCGGCCTTATCTTCTCTGTGGGGCAATAAGTTCAATGCATGAAATGGAGAAAAGAAAGCAGCTTTGTAATATTTCAAGAGTCTCCTTCAGATGATATAATTTGTCTCTAAAATTTTCTCGCTTAGTAAAAACGCTCCTGAGTTAATTTAGTTTTATTATCTTCTATTATCCAGCCACTCCGTAAGAGACATTTTCGTAGCAAATTTGTATTCCAGTTTGTCTGTCCGCAAGTTGTCAGGGAAGATGTTAAGCCTTTCCATCTCCAGTACACACGATGTGCTTTTTAGTCTGCTTTATTGGACTCTGAACAAATACTGATTGAGGCTTTGGTGGGGTTCTCATTTGAGTGCTGGAAAGTTTTGAAAAAGTTAAGTCAAGAATAGTATGCTATGAAATGTGAAATAAATCAAAGTATGAAACATTGCAAAGCTAATACTTAAAAAAATTATTGCCGTCCAGGTCAGTTTAATAACATCCCTTTATCTAAAATGCAATCGTTCTTTTAGATTCAGTGTTTTGATTCACAATTGTCTGATTGTCATTTGTAGAAATCTGCAAAGAGTAATAATTGCGATGATTTGAGAAATGCTTATGCTTGGACTGTCAAGTATGAAAAGTTGCTTGTTCCCCTTTATAGTCTAATGCTGAATGTTTTTAAGAAAACACTCTAGAATTTGGTGTCTAGAATGTATATACACCAAGTAGGGTAGTTATGGATGCAAATTGTAAAAGCCAAGTATTAAAATAGTCTAAAATATGTTTGTAACTTCAAGGCTGTCCATCAAGGTTGCAAGAATCTTATTCACGCTTTTTATGTGTGATTTTTCAGGATTCGAAACGTGCTTGCATGTAACCTCACGCTCAAAAAAAACCCCTTAAGCATTTGAGAAAATAGAAATAATACCAGGAAACGTTTTGTATGTTGAGTAACAAACACCTCCTAGAACTCGGATGGTGTGGTTGATGTGCTGGGGGAAGGAGAGCTGATAATATCTGAGAGATTTTAGTCAACTGAAATACTAGTCTCTCTCGATGTCACATAACTAGGACCGTTAGTGCCACCTATAGTTAGTCTATCTGACACTTTTCACTTTAAGACCGTGTTTTCAATGGATTATGAGCCTGCTGCACACACGTTCGAAAATACCATTAAGAAGAATTTGGTGGAGATGAGCTCTGGGTTATGCTAAGCTTAACAGTGGTACTGGATAGACCCAAGTGGGTGTTCAGCAGAGATACAGCTGACTTTGACTGATAGCTGCTTGGACCACAGATAAGGGGAACGCCATGGCAACTTGCATAGCTCTAGCATAGGACAGAACCCAAACCTCCAAACACAAGTGTAATTGAAGAATTAAAGGCAGGTGCAAAGTCTGAAAGTTAATGCAAAACTGACGAGAAAAAGCAAGTTAGCAGGGCATGGGACTGCAAACCCCATTCACAATATTTATCCTCCTTATTCCACTCTAAACTAATTTGGATTCTTTTGCCCTTTAGTTTGCCATGCCCAAATGTCGTGTTAGCACTCCCAACATGGGTTGGTTGTGAGCCTGGTTACAGTAATGTGCAGAACTAGCAGCAGCTGCAGGCAGTTAAAAGTAAATAGAAATAAATAAAACCTTGCCTTATAAGTGTGGGGGATACTTCTTTGCACACTAATTTTTTTATAGCGAGACAAAATTTAATTTTTTTTTTTTGAGTGACACTTAGGTATTTCCATCCTTCTATTTAAAAAGTGCTTTCAGTGCAGGTACCTGGGAATTGGATTGATCTCTGCTCCTAGTTTGCAGTGCGCTACTATATTCAGAAAAAAACACATTAATTAAAAGTGTCCTGTGTTTAAATCTGAACTTGCTGCTTGGCCACTAAGCTTGGAAAGGCCCTCAAAGATTATTTTATCCTGCTGTGCCTAAGTAACCAGAAGAAAATACCTCTCACCTCATTACTGTGATTTACCTTGAATAACCTTTGTGTGTCGTGGGTTGATGATTGTCAGTTAGTCAGCATATATATTTCCGGTCAGTATATTCTCTAGTGCGCTACACTCAAAGCCCGCCCCCGCCACGCTGTACAGAAGACATCCACGTGAGCAGAATGTGCTGGGCTTAGCTTTCCTCCCTCGTTGTTAGTTTGGGACTGATGGAGATGAGAAGCTTCTGGGATCAGAGTGTCCCCAGACTACTTTTTTTTTTTCTTCTTTCAAATGCCTCTGAGCTTGGGAGTCTCCTGCTGCTCATGTTGCCTCCCTGTTCCACTCAGTTGCTGCATCAGAAAAGGAAGAAAAACTTTGATCTTGACATGCCCTTCTTCTCTGTCCCCCATTACAACTTCTGCAGGAAAAAAAACCCCGTGATCAAGTGCATCTATGGTGTTGTCAGTCCTTTCAGGGAAGAACGGATGTTTTTATCAGATGTCTTCCCAAAACCTTTAATGCCCAGCTGAAGTCCAAGTTGAACTGTCAGAGGACAGACCCCAGCACTGGCTTTATCACCATCCCCACACTGCTCTCAGGCTAACCTGCACACATGCTTAAAAGTGCCCTCTCCGAAAGTGGGCTGTATTTAGGCCATCACTTCTTGTGGCTTCTTGAACTGCAGGATCGGCAGGGACCTCTGGTGATGACCACAGATGCAGCAATCAGTGTCCGGGCAGGAGCTGTGCTCTCACAACTCCGCTGTAGCCACATCTATAACAGCTTTGGGGGAAGACAGGCCATGGCCCTAATTGTTTGACTTGCCCTTCACTATCCATGGTTTTAAAGATATCTGTCCCTTGGATCTTATCTCTCTGGCTGCTTAAATCTGTAGGGTGTATTTTCCTCTTTAGTTGTGAGCACATTTTCACTGGCCAAGTGGACCTCTAGTTTAAATAAATGTAGTTCCAGTCTCGTGTAATCTTATTCTTTTCCCAGTTCCCCTCACCAGCTTCAGGAGTGAAATTATTATGTGGCTTGAAAGCCTTGCCTGTAACTTAAAATGTGGAGGAACCATATTAGCACCAGGTAACTCAGTGTTAATATATAATTTCAAAATAACAAACTGAAAAATGCTGTTATGATTACCTTGCATGGTGCTGTAGGCTCTGGGAACCATAGAGCATGTCCTCTGTGGTTTGCAGCTTACGAGGAAGAATTCGGTGGTTCTGCAGGAGCTCCGTTAAAGGCTCTCCGGTGCCTTACTCGACTTTCCACTAGTGCAGTGCGAGTGTGGCTTTCATGTCGCCCACTCCTTCAGCAAGAGGGCTGTTACCATTAAACCTCAAGGAGAGCCAGGAGGACTCTGCTTCTCTGGGGGAAGCAGGTAGGTCAGCTCTCCCAGGGTGCATCGGGTGCGTTGGTCAGCTGCAGAAGAACATGGGTTTTGATACAGTTGGCATCATTCTAGGACAGTCACTAAATTGGCCTTTTTTTTCAATATTTTTTCAATAAGCTGAAGTCAGTAGGCCAAAAAAAAACCCCCAAAGTAGAGCTTTCAAAACTGTAATTCCTACATGGTCCCTCATCCATCACCCGTACCAAATGGTACTGTAATTTATGAGAATAGGGCAATGCCCTTTTAGTGTTACATTGATATTTAATATGTGTTCTGTGTGCTACCAGACAGGCCAGAGCACGTGCAGAGCTGACCCTGCGGTGTTGCTTTATACTTAGTAAATGTAGCTGACCAAGCTTGTGTGCCGTTTCTTCATATTTCTTCCGTGTTAAAAAGAGTGGGAGACAAATAGCACTTCGAAATGCGCAAGTATCATCTTGTAAGTGAATTTAATGTAGCACAACCTCATTTGCAATTGCAAATACTAAGGCTGCATTTTTCCCCTTACTCCGAATGCCTGAATATCTCATTAATGTTAATGTATGGGAAGAATTGCTAGCCTATTGATGTAGGAATGAAATCAGGAGCAAAGCACAGCTCTACAAAGATTCATCTGCAGATTAGAGTCTGAAGCAGCCATTAGATTATCAAATCTGACCTTCTATCTAATACAGGCCCTAGAATCTCATCCACTTAATTCTGTATTTATCCCAAGAACAGCACCAGAAAAGCAAATACAATGCATTAACATATTGTAAGGTAGCAGTGTATTCAGGCATTTCTTGGGTTTTTTTACTCTAGGACTAGAGGCAAACAGCAGTACTGTGCTATATGATATTGATGAAAATCTGCAGGAGGAGAGATTTCAGCATTTTATGTGTCTGCAGAGGAGAATTTGTATGTCTGTGTGTTTGCATAGGGTTTTGTTTAGTTCTTTGAAAATTACTCACTGGTAACTCTAACCAGTATAGAGCTGACCATTAGTTCTGTTTCTCTCTGAGGACAACATAAATTGAAATAGGGATTTTATATTTTTTTTAACAGAAAAAGTAATTTTCTTCAAAAATCTGTGTGGTCCTTGACAACTGCTTCCTACCGTCTTATTTTGGAAACTCCCTCCCAGTCAGTTTTCCTAGGAAACATGAAGCACATTTCACATCTGGCTTCTCATCTCTTGGACTATAACACAAAACTGCCCTTGAAATGCACCTGGGAGGTATTCGGGGGGATACCACACACGCACACAAGACGAGCCAAGCTGTCTAAAGGAGCTGCACTGGGCTATTGCATGTTTTAACCATTAGCCAACATTTTGCTGAACAAAGGGGCTAAAGAGATGAGATGAGGCAAGTATCAAGGAATTCAGAGGAGAAGTGGTGGGTGGCACTGTACAAAATACAGAGGTCCCAGGCTTGGCACAGAAATGCTGTCCTGAAGAAGAAAATCCTTCTGCCCAAATTTGAGGTGCACTAGCCCCTTGGTGTTACCCATCCCACGAGAACGTTCCTCTGCAACCCACCACAGCTCAGAGGGAGGGAGAGGCTCTGCTGTTCGCGTGTTGCAAAAGCTTTTGCTCCCCCTTGGGCGGGTGAAACCTGGGCTCTTAGGGCTTGTCTGTAACGATACAATTTCTATCTCCTTTCCCTCCAAAGCTCAGAAATCCTGCAACTGGCTTGGTCCCATCTTGGGGTTTGGTTTGGGTTTTGCCTCTAAAGTGCATTTGGATCCTGTTCTTTGAGGGGTTTTTTAATATGAATCAGGGCTAACTACTGGTATTGAAAGCAGAGATTTGACCCATGACTGCAGGAACTGGAGGTTCAGTGTGAACCCCCAAGCTGGTGCAAAACCATTTGCCAAGGGTATTATACCGTCAAGGGGGAAGACCTGTATAACCAAAGGCTGTACACCCCCATAGCAGATGTGCACAGTCTACACTGCCTCAACTGCTTCATTGCCGTGCCCTGTGATTCATGTTAACCTAACTAGAAGGTATCAGATAAACACTTTTGAAAGACTCAGCATTCAAGAAGGCATCTCAGACCTCCTTGCCTATCAGTTAGGAAGGTCACTACTTGCCTTAATACTTGGCTTTGAGGCTAAACTAATTATTGTGCGTAAGGCTCTTTGAAGTCCACAGGTAAGTGAGGTTAAGTAAATGTAAATAACATTACCAAAACCTTCCCCCTGCTGCTTTGATGCAATTTATTCAGAATACGTAAAAAGGCATTTGTAGCAGTGAGGGTAGGGCTGCACAGCAAAACACCGTGCCATGCAGAGACACCTCAGATGGCTCTGAGCATCCAAACGCAGGAGCCCTGCGTCGGCATGGTCCTTCGCTTGGGCCGATATTCCCTGTTTCCCAGAGGAACTCATTACCTGCCTTAGCAGAAGCTCTTGCTGTTGTCACTGGACACAGCCTGGGCAGGAGGTGGCTGGAGGCGAAACCGTGGTCATCTCTGTGCAGCTGTCCTCTGGGGTCCCCAAGACAGATTACAGCCTCTCCAAAGTATCCAGTAGCAGTAGAAAGTTAGGGCGCTATTAACAAAATAATAAAAGGCTATGGGTGAATATAGTGCCGTGTGTGTTAGAAGGCCACACAGTCTTTCCGTCTCTGTCAATATGGCTTTAGCAGAGAGGCAAATTTATAGCTAATATTCTCCCTGCTCCTCAAGAAATCACATCTGAGTTCCCCTTGGGGAGTAGCAGGAATCTCTGTGGGCTTCATTTCTTCTGCCAAGGTCATAGCCAAGAAACAAGCCGTGATTATTAATTCTCTAGCATAAACGACATCAGCAACAAGAGCACATACTGTTTTCATTTTGACAAATTTTCCAGCTCTGGTGTCTTCCTGCCCCATCTCAGCAGCAAAAGGTCAGGCACAGCAGCAGGGTCCAGCACTGCTGTAGCCGTGGGACGGACTGCAGAGTGGAGGGAAGATGTTTTCCAGGACTAAGAAAAGCAGTGACCGCATCTCAGCATGAGGGTGCTGTAAATACACTTGCCACCAGGCTCTGTGGGCGCTTGTGCTCCTTTGGGTTGGCTTCAAAGCAAAGCCGTGGACACTTTCTTTGTGAACAGCATTTAAGCAGCACATATCAAGAAGTTTGGAGACAAAAAGAGTTTATCTTCTAGCACAGGAACCATTTTACTCAGTGGCATAACGAACTGTTCTGTACAGGCAGTAATCTACTTTTCTATGAATTTGTATAATAAGCAAAAAGGCAGTAAGAGTTTCCCAGCTGCTTGACTTACCAGTGCCTGTGCTTTCTTTGCAGTTGTCCAACACAGCAATTCTTCATCAGATTAGACGAGACCAAGTGACAGACACGTGCCGAGCAAACAGTGTATCTAGCAGGAAGCGCCGCGTGCTGACACCCAACGATCTCAAACACCTGGTCGTGGATGAAGATCATGAAATGATCTATTGCTATGTTCCCAAAGTGGCCTGCACAAACTGGAAGAGAGTCATGATGGTTTTGACGGGAAGAGGCAAGTACAGTGATCCGATGGAAATCCCAGCCAACGAAGCCCATGTGTCTTCGAACCTGAAGACCCTCAACCAGTACAGCATCCCAGAGATCAACCACCGCTTGAAAAACTACATGAAGTTCCTCTTTGTTCGCGAGCCTTTCGAGAGACTGGTGTCAGCCTACAGGAACAAGTTCACCCAGAAGTACAACACCTCCTTCCACAAGCGATACGGCACCAAAATCGTGAGGCGCCAGAGGAAAAACGCAACCCAGGAAGCTCTGCGTAAAGGCGATGACGTGAAATTTGAAGAGTTTGTGGCGTATCTCATCGACCCGCACACCCAAAGAGAAGAGCCCTTCAACGAGCACTGGCAGACTGTGTACTCCCTCTGCCACCCTTGCCACATCCACTACGACCTCATAGGAAAATACGAAACGCTTGAAGAGGATTCGAATTACATTCTCCAGCTGGCGGGAGTAGGCAACTACCTGAAGTTCCCCACCTATGCAAAGTCTACGAGAACTACGGACGAAATGACCACAGAGTTCTTCCAGAACATCAGCTCCGAGCACCAAACGCAGCTGTATGAAGTCTACAAACTTGATTTTTTAATGTTCAATTACTCAGTGCCAAGCTACCTGAAATTGGAATGAGGGATGGGTCGGGGGGAGAGAGGGGAGAGAAAGCCTGTTTTATTTAAGATTTTTATTTGTCATAATAAATATGGAGAATGGGTTATTTTGTAAATTAATATTTTCTTTTTTTGAATGATGCTGCGAGCAGCACAGTCAAAATTATTTAAATCAACTGTAAGAAAGGACAGCTCTCTTTGCAGGGTAACAGGATTGTGATCTAGCTGTAGAAATGAATAATACTGCTACACTGTTTAAAAAAAATGTTAATTGTGTTCTGGTGAAGTTCATTGATCTTTCATTCCTCCAATTCTAATTAATGTTATTTATACTTATTTAAAACATGGTCTCTTGGTAGGTGTCACTTCAGCAGCAGAGATAAGATAACATTTGGACACAAAGAGTCTGGGTTTGTGCTTTCCTCAGTTGAGCTTGTCTCTGGGTAATAATATTCTTCCATTAGCCGTTGATGCAGGTAAATACAGGAATGGTTCTTGATACCACACGCTTTGAGAAGAGTGGTGGAAATAATTTCTTCAGGAAGTGATATTGCACTTAAGTGTATTAAAAAAATCTATCTTTCTAGCCCTGAAAGGGAAAAGTAAAACAGATTTTGATAGATTCATGATATCTAAAACCCATGACTGAAAGAAATGTGAATGTATTCCTTGGGAAGAGAAACCATGAACGTTTTATAAGTCTGGACTTAATGATTTTATCAGAATATAACCAGTCCCATTGTCTCTTAATTTAAAGCCTGCCAGCCCAAATGAATGCAGATTTGCAGATGGTCCATCAGAAAAAATCAGCATTTTGAAAGTGACTGTAGAGGTTTTTGAATGCCCAAAGCAATTGGCATTGACTTAATTCATACCCAGGATGGGGGTGGGGGCGGGGGCAGCTCCATCCTCTGCAAGTCATGCCTCCCTAATTGATCTTACGATGGGCAACGAAAATTGGCTCAAAAAACACTGGTCACGATACGTTGCTATAAAAGATGTCATTTGAAAAGTCAGAAAGTCATCTTGGTGTTGATCTCTAAGCATGCAAGGCAATAAAAAAGTTCTCTCATCTTCCTACATGCTGGTTTCATGGCTTTTTCCTAGGGGGAGGGGAAGTCGTCTTTTTTTAGTTGATGCCAAATACCACTGACAGAGATGTTTCCGATTGCCAGTGGGTTAGTATTTCATCTAAGTCAGCTCTAGTGTGAGACCGTGACCTTTTTATTTAAGGTCAACATCTCAGTAGCAGTTGCTTTGTTTATAACAGCTTGTTGGGATGGCAGATTGTACCAGGCATAGCACACCCAGCGATTGTTTTGGGCAAGGAAGTAGTAATCTATTCACAGCAAATAAATACTGCAAAATGAGATTTCAGAGTGGCTCTACTAGCAAGCTCCGTGGGCAGAAGTACAGGCTGCTCCAAACGTTGCTTTAGTTTGATGCAGGTGAGGTGTACGGCCAAGCGGGCGGCAGGCGCCTGCCTGGGGAATGGTCCGTAGCCGCTTCAGGCTGCCCCGTCCTGAGCCGGCAGCGCCGGCAGCCAGCGGATGGGCAGAAGGAGGCAGAGCCTGAAGCGCACGCACCTGTGGGAACCTAAAATCTGCTTTAAAGTTGAACGATTGTTAAAACGGGGTTTTGACTTGCCTGCGTGTCAATCTTAGGAGCAAACCCAACCCTTCCAAAAATTAGTGAAGGTTTAAATAAACTCAGCTGAAGGCAGAGCTGTTTCAACAGTATCAGAGCCAGATCCTGAAAATGTCGTACTGTACAGTAGCCGATAATCCCCACTGAATTACATTAGTCTCCAGGACACATGGTTAAAGAAGAAAAATAAGTTCCGTCTTATTTATAAAAATAAGTCGCCGAATAAATCTCGGCGAAGAACAAATTAACATAACAAACAGCAGCTGAAGTCCTTTCAAAATTGGATTTGTTCTTAGCCAGGATTCGGGTCATTATTTTTTTATCATACCCTACAAATAAATCTCTCATCCATTCTGGAATAGCCACAGTTTTCATAACCCAGGTCCTATTTATAACCCAGAGCGCTGACCCAGTGGCTGGTGAAGAGCCGGCTGTCTGCGCCTAACAGCTCCGAATTCCTGAGCGGTTGCTGATCGCTGGCTGCTGTTTTACTTGAAAGCAGTTTTGTCTCATTTAGAGTATGCAGAGCTGTTGCAAGTGCCTATCACAGCGTGCCCTGGCTTTCTTTTGTTCGTAGTTCAATGGTTATATGTTTGTTTAAAAAAAAAAAAAAAAATCTGTCTGAGGGTGGATTTCCCCGCTCCCCCTCCAGTATTTCCCGCAAGCTATTTGTGTGCTTGTTTGGTCTTGTATCCAACAGTGCTCATATTTTCGTCCAATTTTCTCTTCAGTTAGCTCTTAATCCCTCCAACAGATTGTGATGCGAATTTTTCATTTCAGAAAAAAGTTGCTTCAGAAAGTAAATATTTTAAAAATGGGATGTGCTTCCCTCTTTCTTTTTGTACTTTTCTCTGTCTTCACCATGTTTTTATCTGTTCTGAAATACTGTCTGTAGTTTCACTGCTTTGGAGACACAAAACCCCTGTTTGACAGCTGTGATGATAGAAAAGCTTTAGGAGAAAAATACGTTCAGGAGATCTGAGGGGCGAGTGCTGCTCCAGCCAGGATTTTGGGTTTGATTACCCAAATTCTGCCTCCCCCCAGAGGCCTGCCCTACGGGAGGATGCTCAGCACTGAGATGGCTTTTATGTGGTCTTAAGCAGGTACTTAAAAGTCACTTGCTTTTTAAAAATCTTGATCCCAAACTACTACAAAACTGTCCGTTTAGTGTGTTATGTCTGTTTTGGAGTGCTGTGAATGGGCTGTAGATCTGTGTTTAAAATGAACAGCTGACGTGCTGGATGTGACCGTGTCCTGCGCCTTGAGCACGAAGCCCTCACCAGGTCAGAGGAGGACCACAAATGTTAAGGAATAGGCTTTTTTTTTTGGTCTACTGAGTGCATTGTTTTGACTGAGCCAAAAAATATCTCTTTCCACTGCTCCCACACAGGAGGATGTTCAGGGTGGTTTCTCCTCATCTCAGTGCGGGGGCAGCCGGGGAACCGGGTTGGTTTTACCCCATCTCTTCACTGGGTTTCCCAGCCAGAGGAGCGGGTTCTGCTCCCGAGCCCTGCCTCCCTCCCGGGTTCATTTCTGCTGTGGCCACAGCTGGTCCCAGGAGACAGAACAGGCAAAACTGCAGCCACAGCAAAATTCAAAATACAGATGTGCCCGTGGGGCCCCAAGGGCCACCCGGGGAGCTGCTCTTTTAGAAGGATGTGTATTAGTTGAGCAGTGGTGAGTGCAGACGGACCCAGCGGGGAAGGACGGACCCGCTGGGCTTGAGGAGCGCTGAGCTGGGCTTGAGGAGCGCTGATTCCCATCTCTGAGCGGCTGGTGCCTCCCCGTCATTTGGCAGGACCAGCACTGAGCCCAGCAGTGCCCGCGGCTCCTTGCCCAGCACAATGCCCACAGCTGGGGGCCCGTTCCCCCCGATGGCCCCAAGCACCCGAACCTGGAGCTCAGGCTGGATTTGGCCCATCTGAACATGGTGGTGACTCCTGGCAGTGGGAGGTTCCCCCAGACCTGACTTGGTCCATGCTTCAGCCTCTTCATAAACCGTGCCCGTTATCACAGAAATGTGCAAACTGCCTGAACCATGCGCTGCGTAAGACAAGTGAATTAAATAATCCACAAGCAGAAGTGCTTTTAGAAGTAAGTTGACCCCAGATGTTTTAGGGTTTCACTGTAGTCTGCTGCACTTTTCAGGTACAAAAAGGGACTGTCCTTACTATTACTCTTGTTACAGAGAGTGTTATTTTCTTACATGCATGCACAATACAATGTGTACGAATAATTTAACATCGATGTGGGGTTGGATTTTTTTTTTTAACCTATTTGTATGCAGTAGAAGGCTTGTTGTAGAAAAGCATCTCCTCATACCTAAATATACTGTTAATAAAGAAAAAAGCTAAATTATACATTGCCAACACAAGTGTGAACTGCTCATGAATCTTTCCTTAAAAAAGCCATTCAAGCCTGATTATTTTTCTAAGTAACTTCAATTAAATTGAAGAAAGAAAGTTCCTCTCTGTGTGCTTTATTTCTGGCTTATGCTTTCAGGGCTGAGGGTGGGATTTTTGTCTGCATAGCTTTGCTTTCTCACAAGGGTTATTGTGACAGGACAAGCAGGAGACTCAAAATTATCTACTGCTATGGAGCAGGAAAGCTAAATTCATCTGACAATATCCCTCTTGCTCCCTTCCTTCCCAGCCAGCGAGGATGAGGGCTGTCGTTAAGACCTGTCGCATGCCCAGAAACATCGTCCCACCTCAAGCAAGGGTGTTCCTTAGAGTCGGTCAGATGACATAAACTCCAGCTATCTGATGAGCCATGTGCTTGCCCACCTTCATGTGAATTCGCGAACGATGGCTTTGAGTTAAACATTTCCAGCAGTCCCCAAACCTGCGTGGTCTCGTCCATGGTTTTCACTAAGGCCAGAAAGCTGGGCTTTGAAGACAAAATTGGGTGAGGAAATCAGCACCATAAATTATACTTAGGAAAAACATACATTTAGAAAATAACTGCTCACCATCCTGACCGTGTTGTTGGAAGGGACCCTGGAGGTCAGCTGGGCCACCCTACTGCTGAAGGTCACCAAGACTAGGTTGGCCGTGGTTTTGGCTAGCCAAGGCTTCAATACCTCTGTGGATGGAGGGCTCAGAGCCTCTCTGGGCAACCTGTTCCAGTGCCGTACTACCCTCCCAGCAGAGATGTGTTTTTGTCCTAGTGGCCACTGTGAGACTCCTGGCCTTCAACGTGTGTCCATCATCTGTCACTACTGGAGGAAGAGTTAGGATACACTTCCTTTGTAAGTCCCCTTCAAGTCGTTGTAGACTGCTATTAGATTCCCAGTTAGCCCTGTTGTCACCAGACTAAATAAGGTCAGATCCCTCAAAGTGTCCTTTTCGGTTATGAGCTTTAGGTCACTGAACATCTTGGTAGCCCATCACTGTATCCTCTCCAGCATCTCAACAACCCTTCTTGAGTTGGGGAGGACCCCAAAACTGGATGCCGTATTCTGGGTGCAGCACTGCCAGTTGCGAACAGCCCATTTAATCTGCCAGCCCCACTCCCCACAAGGCAAACATTACTCACAATGAGAGCAGAGACAAACAGAAAATAGGAGCTCTGCTGAGAAGATGTCATAGGGCATGGTGGGGCACTGGCTGTCTTTAGAGCCCAAGCCCATTCCCACCTCAAACACCCCACCATCCTGCACTCCCTCATTAACAGGCAGAACTGCAGCACAGCTTCCTGAAATCACAGCCCGGCTGTGCAGTATTAAGACAACAAACTTCACATTTCAAAACATCAGTGATTTGTTTCCTCTACAAGCTCAATCAGAGAGGGAGATAATTAAGAAGGTCTTGAGAAGGACTTGATCTAAGTGAGCGATTAGCCTGGCTCCAGCCACTGTGCTGATTGCTCTACCTCCCTTGACAGCTTGGCTGGGCAAGGATTACGTCCGCTTCAAAGCGGTGCGGTCCTGTTCTTGCAGTACATGGGTCTAAGCAAGCCACTACACTGCCCTGAGAGAGTCCAGCAGCTTCAATGACATCTGCATTCACAAAGATGAAATGCGGTGTGCGCAGAAACGAGGGCCAGGAGAAAGCCTCTGGCTGCATGGGGGCAGGTGGGGCTGGGCACGCCAGGGGACCGAGCCCAGGCAAGCGGGGGGCAGCAGCTGCAGAGCTCAGCCACGGATGGGCTGAGTTGGGAGGGGGGGCTTTAGAGAGTTGATATCACATGCACACAAAAAAGGAAAGTTCCATGTTTGGGATAAAGGGGTAAGAAGCGGCCTCTCCGCTCATCTCTTGGGTGCACAGCTCCTGGGCGAATTTCTTCATTGCTTGTAAGATAGCGGAGAAGAACCCGATCCCTGATACTGCCACAGGGACTGACAAAATTGGATTTGCTCCAGTGGAAGGAAGCATGAGGATTTGTCTTTTTGGCAAGCCTCAATTTTTCCGTTACGTTATTAAAAATTTTACAAAATCCCTTCCCTTTCATACCCAGCGTACAGCTTCTGCCCCGCGGCTGCTCCCCGGTACAGACCACCGGCGGCTGCTGTACGACAGGAGAGCTGGTGGCAGCAGGACCGTGGCACCCCCGGGCACTGGGAATATGAGTGTGGAGCTCTGGGGGATGCAATGTAGTGGCAGGATCCTGTACGGCTGCGGTGTCCTCTCGCCTGGGCAAGTGACAAGATCACGCAATAAGCCCAGTGGAGATGGTGCAAAGTTTGAAGCAATCCTGTCCCTGTGGTCGTAACGCTCTCCGTGTGGGCACGAGCTCTGCCAACACTTCCCAACCTTTGTTTGGACGAAAACATATTTCACTTAATTCTACCATAATTACAAAAAAACTAAATAAATCTGGGAAACTGGAAGGAAGAAAGAAAAAAAAAACGAAACAAATGCAGCCAAGTGGAAACTAGAGCATATGCTTCCCGACCGGCAGTGCCGTGCTTTTCTCGCTAGCCGCGTTACACATCATCACGTACAAGACTCCTGATGCCACAGAAAAATATCTTGCTTTTGCAGTTGCACTTACAACTTTGCCAAAGATTGAGAATTTTGAAAAATGAGAGTCTGGTTTTATTCTTCAGTGCACTGAAGAGCAACATATCCAAAAGCCACCTCCCCAAATTGCATGCAAACCAGTTCTTTTAAAAAAATCTGTGTTAAAAGAAAAAGATCAACTTTATTTCCCCTATTGAAATGATGAACAGCAGACCTTTTCCCCCGTTGCTACAAATGTCAATCTACTGGAGTGCTCAGCCTCCCGACTGAGATTCAACTCACTGTCATTAAATGGCTTCTGTCGGCTCAGTCAGAGGCATTTGGGACTGAAAATAGTGACTTATTCATGGAGGAAAAATATAGAGACTATTTTCATTCATTTATAAGTTGTTAAAAATATCTTTTGCCAATATTTTTAAAAATGTTACTGACTTTGACATTGAAATTGTATTCCTCTGTCCCTCTTTTTTGAGTAAATGCAGACCTGAGATAACATTTCTTTAGGTGTTTAGTAGTACACATCCTATCAGTATGCAACAAATGGCCAGAGCATTTTGGAAAATGAGACATGGCATTTAAAGTAAAATTATGTGGGTTTGAAAATCTCATTTCAATCAGAGTTTTTAATTAAAAAACAAACAACCAGCAAAGCTGTTTTCCTCAGTCAGAGAAAAATCAATCCACAAGTTTATGCCCTTGTTTCTATTTTTTTACTAATACATAAAGCTGTCAGGGTAACATGTGGCTGAATAATAACAGTTAAGCCATTAAGCTTCAGCTTATTTTAAAAACTAGAATTATACTGTGGCAATTCGTGACTTGTTAGCTATCGAGAGGTCTCCATACTGTCAGCAGGTATTTGCAGCTCTACATCAAGTCAAAGCCTGCAACCCACAACAGGCCCCAGTTTCCTGTAAAAGCTTCTGCGAAGGTGGGGTTTGGGTATTGCCTAGGCCTTTCTTAGGCTTGATTTATCAGTCTGACCTTAGCAGATAACAATTCTAGCTAAAACAGGTTTGGTTTTATGTCTAAAGTGAGGCGTTCAGGTTTGTTTCAAAGTGATTGTTTGCTCCGTTAACGCACTCAATTACTGTTTTGTTTTTTTTTACTCTTTTTTTTTTTAACTTGAAAGAGATGCCTGTGGAAAAAGGTCGAATCAGAGCAAGCAGCCATGCTATGGAGAGGCAAGTGCTGTTTGCAGAGGCAGCCAAGTAAATGCTGAGCCACCCAGTCAAGAAAAAATATTTTCCTTCCTGGAATTATAGCTATATGTGATTTATTAAGAAACTTGCTTTCAGTTATATGGAAAGACATAACAATTCAGCTATTTTGGATTAATTTTACAATGTACTTTGCTATTTTATCATGAAAATGTCACTGCTGTGTGTGCAATACGATTTTACGTGCAATATGTATCATTCCTACAGCAGATGCTTTTAAGCCTCCCTTTGTCACTTAGGAAAATTTCAAAAATTAAATCCATGATTATTTTTTTACAAAATAAAAATCTTGAAGTCAATGGTGCAAGGATTAGAAGGAGGAAGAGCTGAGCGCAATTCAGGTGAGAAATTAAGTCTGTATGACTATGGAAAAGGAATGCAAGATGGGAGGAAATTTAAGATGGAAAGTCTTGGTTTGGGAAGTCTCCTCGTAGAATCATTTAGGCTGGAAAAGACCTTTAAGATCATTGAGTCCAAGATATTGAGAATTAAATCCGAGGAAAGCGTTTAAGAACACAGTGAGGTGAGTAATCTTGCTTTGCTTATTGTAGCATGGTTCAGGTTACCTGGCGAATCTTTGCCAGGGCTTTTGGAAGCTGATTAAAAACTATGAATGACTCACATATAACGTTAGTGAGTATTTCCATGCTGGGAAATGCAGCCGGAGGAGAGTACATAGGCTCCGTCACGGCTCCGAAACAAGGTGTTACACGCTTAGTTTGCAGTGTCTGGATTTCAAGTCTTGTTTTTCACAAGTGTAAAGATGTCAGGTGGAAAGCATTCAGGTCAACACTTCTAAAGTAATTAACTGGTTTCAGGTTTCTGATATTTTGTGCTTGGTTTTGAAGGGCAGAGGCTCCATCTAAAGCCCTTAGGAACAGTGTGCCCTCCATACCTTAAACCAGGATAAGGCTGCAATCAGCCTTTTGCTCACAGGTGCTGTCGTACTCCCTGTGATGGGTGTTACTGCTAACTGCTCCTTTATTATCAGATTACCTTGCAAAGTGAGCTTTTGAGGTGCGTAGAGATTTCCAGCTGGAGACAGAGGCGTTCGCTTTCCCTCTAGCAGGACATTTCAGTAGATGTATTCAACCAGGTGTGCTCCTGCTTCTGAGTAAAATAACACGCTCACATTTTCCCTTTCATCAAATAAAAAGCCTCAGGATAATCAGCTGAAGAGATGATGGTGATAGCTAATGGCTTCCTTCTGCATCAGAGATCTGGCTGATGGGGTCTGGATATACGTCAGGATAGATGTGAACGGAATGCTGCTGCATGCTGCATTGCCAGATGCTTCCCCCCTTTTTCGGAGGCTGTCAGATAGCGGAGAAGCATCCTAAACCTGGGCATCCTACCCCCCCGTCACTCACAGTGGTTCATTTCTATCAAGTGACCATCAGTCGGCCATGCAGAGCCATTGCGACTCCCTGGATTTTTTGGCCTGAACTTGAAAATTTTATATGAAGACAATTAAATTTGTTGTGGGTTGCTGACTAAGGATTCCAGGCCATACCTCCCATTTCACGAGAGGAATTAAGTTGGTGTCAGGGCTATAAGGAAGCTGGCTCTAGAGCCATTGGCACCCCCCCGTAGCCCTGAGAGGCAAGCACACAGACCCCCTCCTAACTCGGCGGGCAAACCAGGCTGGTTACTGAGCTCGACAGCCGCACCTGACACCGCAGCCCTCCTACTCCTGATCCCGAGGGCTTGTGTTGGAAAAGGGACTCCAGATTATCGAGGGGCTTTCAGAGGCTGCCTGCGAACAGGAGACAGCTGCCCTCCGAGCGTACAGAGGATGAATGGATCTCGCCTAGTCCAGGGGGCTGGAAGGCATATCCTCCTAAAAACAGGAGAAATGGGGGGAAAAAAACCATCTCCTTCTCTTACGTGTGGCAGGAGATTTTTTTATATAGGTATGAAGAGGACTAAATGGATTACAAGACTTGGTCCTTACCTAGCAGGAGACTTGACCATGAACGTATGTGAGGGACACACCCAACCGTGACATGGTCGAGGTAGCAGGGTATCTGCAGCTATGCCGTGCCTCTGAAAAAAAATCAGATGATAACTAAAAATGAGCTTACGCTGAACACCTCAGTTCCATAATATGCCAGAAAACTGGTTGGAATATTGTTAGAGTTGAATGAGAATCAGCAATCAGAAAGGTGAACAGGTGTAAGTTTTGCCTCATGAACACATGTTGTGAGAGGCTTCCTATGGTAATGGGACATTTTTCTGCTTCTTGTAATGAGTGCTAAAAATGTTCAGGTTTGTTTCAGTGCCAGTCTGAAAGCTATACATATTCCAGAGGTATGTATGCATTTATCTGCGCTTTAAGTGCAGCTTCTGTATCTATTAAACATTTATGTAATGCAATAATCTCAAGTCGGAAGGACTTTAAAATATTTACAGTCCTTAATAAATGTTTAAAATGCAATTTTTCTAGCAAACAGCAGAACTGGACTTCCTTTGAAATGATGGACATTTCTGCATCTTCCTGTGTCTCTAGTAAGACATGAGAATACGGAGAACGTGGATTGCAGAGGTATCTGCAAGTTCCCATCCCCTGTGAAGTCAACAAGGTAAAGGAGAACCTAAGCACATGGCTGAGACACCTTGCATGGGGCAGAGCGATGGCCCATGGAGCAGAGGCGGGGTAGCTCAGTCAATACCTTTGGATGAGTTAGAGGAATTGTTGCATGTTCAGTTTTTCTTTCCCGGTTTTCAGCCAAGTCTTACCGTGTACCAGCAACACAGCGGGTGTCTCGGTGACGGCTCTTCCAGCTGTAGAGCTGCCTGAGGTGAAGAACCCCGCACAGCCAGTACTGCATATTCAGCCCAGTGCCAATCCATATTCTGTTTAATGCCAAGACTATATAGTCAGGCTTTGCTCAAAGCAAGGGATTTGGTTCTCTCTAAGGGGCGAGTGTAGTCACAGCTCACGTCAGTCTCGTGCACAGAGCACATAACCAGACGTGGTGTCTAACAGAGCCGGGTTTCATGATCCTTGGCATGGTAACCTTACAGTGCTTTAAAAAAGTCTTTAAAAGAACGAATCAGGTTTCTAATGTGGGAATAAAGCAAAGGCCAGCTGGAAATGGAACCTAGGAATGAGCGCGCCTTTCTGTATCTGAATTCACAGCATTTTAGATCTTTCATTTTGCACAATGACATGCAGGTTTTGTAAGGTTTTTTTTTCAAAGGCCTTAATGTCTTCTGTTACAGAGGGGGACCACGGTTTCCATACATACGTGATAGACTTACACTACCATAGTACTTAGTGGCCTTAATGGATGGGCTCTAAAGAAGCAGCAACGGCAATCTCAAAGCATTAAGATGAAACGAATGAAACAGAGAGGAGTGATCAGCCAGTCTTCATGTATTAGGTAAGTACAGAGCTTACTTACATCTCCACATCATCTACGCTTTTGTCCGCAAAGTCAGATGATCTTGGTACCTGAGCTGATCTCAGTTACCTAATGTGGTCAAGCTTAACAAGCTCACTTCTATTTTGGAAATGCTCCAAACTCCAGAGACACTCTTCTGTTTTAAGTGAAAGCTACCATTCATCTCCTTAGAGCTAGAATTAATCAGACATGTCAAATTTTCCTACGTAACGAGTAAAAATTGGTTCAGTCTTCAAAACAATTGAGATGAAGCATGTCCTAATGTTACTCCAGGATCTTGGATACTATAAGAGAATAAAATAATTGGTTGTGTCAGCTCAGGGAAAAATAGCTGCTTCAAAAACAAACAGGAAAAAAAGGGCTTTGGATGATCTAAAGCTAACCATAGGATGAGGATTCATAGGAAAGTCGTGGATGATTGCTTCCTAAGCATAAGACACGTATTCTTGCCCATAATTTTTGAAAAACCATTTAGAATGTCAATTTTATTAAAATGCTGTTCTACAGTAGACACGACATGGCAACAACTTCATTAATCAAAACCAGGAGATGACAGAAAAAATTAGTAAACAGACAAAATCCGTAAAACTTAGAATGTAAATCTGAGAACTTAGAGATATTAAATCTCGAGGAACCATTCAGAAGTCAATTATTCCCAAAGACGTCTACCATATAATTCATTCAGGACCCTATTTCACTTGCAAAAAGCAGATTCAACATTATTCAAGGAAAGCACTTCCTTGACATCTCAAGACTTTTAGCAACTCTTGAAGAGGAAACAATCTCCCAAAAGAGCAAGTTGAAGAATGCTAAGGAAAGGAAGAAGCAAATTTCAAGTATAGTTTGAACTGAGAAATAAAAGCATAAATAGAGCATATGATGAACTATCCTGCAGATTAAATAAACAACTAGCAGCACTTGAAATCAAATTAGGTTTTTAGCTGCAGAGAAGGTAAAGCCCATGCAGCCCTGCCAATGCTGAATGACTAAGGGGTACACTACTGCTCTTGGGTATCCACCCAGAATATGGCAATCCTGTATATTTACTAAACATGTTGGTTCTTAGCTTTAATTGTGAATTATTCATGTTTTGTTAATACTACATTCCCTAGAGTATCCATGCACAGCATGCATGATGATCCAATTTTCATTGAATTTAACAGAAAGACTTTCCTTTATGACTGTCAGAATGAGGCTTTAATGACAAAACACACCTCTTTTTACCAGTTCTTCCTCCCCACCTTTATATAAAGAAAGCTGATTTTTTAACTTTCAGTACGTATGGGAAAATGATAATCCAAAAGATAACTGAACAACAGACTGACTTGATTAGGAATGGATCAGAGAACACAATTAAAACAATGTATTGTATCACAGAAAACCTAGCCAAAAAGAAAAGAAAAATCCTACTAAGACTTCGCATTGCTTCCAGTACCTTTGGCTAGGTTTTGAACATCATCTTACTCTTTCTAAAGCAGGTTATAATTCAATTACCATATTCTATTGCCATTTTCTGCACCTATAAAGAGACTATCTCCTTTGCAATAGCAATTTTACCATGATAACAATAATAAGGAATTTCAAACACTTCATTTCACAGAGTGCTTATACTACTGTTTCCTGATGTGTGTATTCTGGGTTATTCTTGGACTTGAGAGAGCTTTTCATGATGCTCAGAACTGAAGTGAAATAGCAAATCCATTAAAAAGATGATAGGTCTTATTTTTCCGTCCTGATTCTGCAAACTGTTCTGCATTTATAAAGCCTTAATCCTCATGCTGTTTTAATCTTTGTATAAGAAAAGTCTAATTCAGTTGGCAAATTGTAAAAAGAAGTGAAATTAATTTGCTGCTCGCCAGTTTCTCATCAGCATTCTAAAAGCCTCAATGAAATTAATATATTAAACACACTAGCGGAAGAGGATATGGCAAATTTAAACATCACAGATTAAGGTAAGATGTACAGTGATGCTATAAAACTCGAAATATTGATCTAAATACGTTAAAAGAAAAAATACTCCCCCATATCAAACAGCATAATAAAGCTGTGGAACTATCCTGGCTATATTAACCACTCCAAAAATAAGCTGAAGTCATTCAGTAACTCATCAGAATGCAAAGATCATTTCAAAGCATTACACAGAAAAAGAAAATAAAACACCTACGGTATGAAATGCTTCTGACTCCAAATTTTAAAGCTGCATTTAGTTGTAGTTTAACAAATGAAATTGTCCCTTTCATGCATGCTCGTAGAACAATTGAGATGGTCACAAAATCCTTCAGAATGGCAAATGATACACATTTCAAATAAACTGCCCCTACTTCTATTTACCCTAGGGATATTTCTGAAGTAGATTAAAAAAAAAAAGGAGACAGTAAGTACGGCCAAGCAAGAGCACTCCAACAGTTACTCGGCATCAGGTAACAGACAGTAACTCATACAGGCAAAGAACTGGAGCTTCTGCCTGGTCCGGCTCATCAGCAGAAATGAAAATGGTGCAAGAAGTTGCAGGAGGAGCTTTAAGATGACCTGCAGCTTAAATGAGGTGAATGAGCCGAGATGAACAAGAGTCAAATAAAATAATGCTACATGCTGACAGAAAATCAAATAGACGTGAATCACCCATAGCCCTAATTAGGCTAGAAATTATAAAGGAAGGTATGAAAGGATCTTCTAGCAGGTGGAGGGGAGGAAAACACTTAATGAGTTTTAACACGAGGAGCGATCGTTTTATCTGCCAGATTATAAAATATGGCTGCTTTGATAACAAGAGACAGAATAACATCTCAGGATGTCCCTTTCAATTGTATGATTTGAGCATTACAAAAAGCACACAATTTGTCTCTAATAGCATTTTTGGTAACATTTCTTACAGACACAGACATGAAGTAATTGAGTATTACTGGGATACGTTTAAAAAATCAAGTTGGTGGAATACTGTGGAGACGTTGACTGGACTAGAGTTAAAGTTGGTTTAGGGAGTACAGCTTTTGAGCAGATGATAGATTCTCCGATGTCCAAGAACTCTTTCGTGCCTTCCCCCATATTATCCTCAGGTAGTGGAATAAAACTGCCCCTGAAACTTGGTGGTAAGAGCTTTTTACCTTCATAAAAATAGGTAGCAGAGTTAGCAAACCCTCTATGTTTTTAAAATGCCCCTTCCACAGAGGAATCAAACGCCTTTCGACATCATAGATTATTTACTCCTTGCTCTTCCAGATGTCAAGGTTTTCTCTGCTTTATCACTGTCATACTTCTTTCCCCACTCAAACTCCTCTTTAACCATATCTTACTGAGGGCATTCATTTTTTTCTCACTTCCACCATTCCCCAAAGTATCTCTTTTTCCTCCTCTTCCCCAACTCCTTTCAACATGAGTTATATTTTTCTTGCCATCCTGAAAAACAAGTTTGTGCCTTTTTATTCTTTCCTCCAGATAACTTCCTTCTGTTTGCTCCTGCCTCTCATAATGAATGCTGTGTGAAAGTTTGCACCTCTTTCTTTCCCACAATATGGATTTTGCTCTCTCAACCATGCAATGAACTCCCCTCCTCTTGAAGTACCAAGTTTTCCCATTACACTTTTCCATCACTTATTGTTTCCATGCCCAGATTATTCCAGTCTGTCAACATATTTCCCCTTTTCAAATTTCACTGAATTTGTCCCATTTAACATTTCTTCCCCAATTCCGCAATCTAAACACTCACCCATTTGTCAGCAGACTGTACGAACAGTTGTTGCTTATCTACTGGGAAAATATTTAACACAGTAAGGATACTGCCATGGCTAAATACTACAACACCCTCGCACATCAGAGAAGCACAGGTCACAGGTATGTCAAGAAATTTTAATTTTTAAGAATCTTGCAATTCATTTAAAAACAACCTTAAAATCCAGTAACTCTAATAAGAAAAGTGCTTGAAATGGCAGCTTAGTTGATTCAGATGGCAGTTCTATCAGATTAAAAAAAATTGCATCTATATCTGTACCAAAAATAAATAACCAGTATTGAAAAAAAAAATTAAAAAATGAGTTACATCTAGTCCATTTTAAACAATTTAATAGGAATATTTCCCGCAATGCTACATACAAGAAACTATTTTAAATAACATTAATACAAACTAAGAAAAGTCAGAGAACCTGAAGTTAGAAAGATTTCATCTTTCTCTCACATAATAAAAGACATAATACATGTGATTCATTCAAACAACTATATTATCATAACTGTAAGAAAAAGCTTAAATAAAAATGTTTAAATGAGGGAGCTAAAAGTCAGGCATCTAAATCCATGTGTAGGCACTGAATAGCTGGTTTAATTTTCAGAATTGCAAACACTTTCAACTTCCACAGAGTTTAAGGTGACCAACACCTACAGAATTCCCATTAACACTTATCCACAAAATTAATTTAATTCCTCTGAGTAGGTCCATCAAATTAAAAGGGAGGATTTATATGCATAAATCACATGACTAATGTTTACAGGATTACAACATATGCTGATATATGGATTTAGTTGTCTAATTTCAGTCTCAAAATTTAAAACTTTCAATCACAACATTTAAAATATGAGTTGTTTATTTAATTATGCATCTAGGATGTATGCTATAGTCTTTAAAAACATATGCTGTGAGGAACTCCTACTAGATTTCAAAACAGAGCAATTACTACATTTTTTCAAAGTGGCAACCAGAGTCCTCATGATCAATGTATTACTAAAAATATTGAGGTATACAAATAAGAGAAATCATTCAGAAGCAGTCATTTTCCTTATTGACCATATTACGTCCACGGTTTGAAAGCAGAAATCCTGTTAGCAGAGATTTCTGCTTAGAAATGGATGACATAGATAGCTCTGAAATTTTAGAAGTTTATGTAACTTCCTAAGTGCCTAAAAAGGAAACATCTTTTATACCCCAAGTTTTAATCAGGGTTCAGTATTTACATTTGAATCAACACCTCTAAATACTTCATTAAAATCAGGATACTGGCCATCACAACACCATTAATATCAGTTAGTTAAACATCTTTTCTGTTGCTAAATGAAAATACACTTTCAAACACAAGGAGTTTTAATCATTCATCCATTATCATTGATCAGGTCAGTGTCACATTATTTGTCTTTACTATGCTCTTGCTCTAATAAATCACAACAGCAAAATAATTAGGTTGCTCTGTCTAGCACAAAGAAAAAGGGCTCAGTCCTGCAGACACTTTTGAAGTGTCCAATTTTATAAATGCTGATGGTCATATTAGTATACATAAAATAAATCTTGTGACAAAATGTTTAGACAATCAGGATTCAAATCATCAGTTATTACTCAAATCATCAGTATAATAACAGTTATTATTGATATCAAGACTGCAATGGTCAGAGAGCTACAGCACTGAAATTGCAAGATAAGAACATATCATCAACTAATCAGGTAATGTCTATGAAACTGAATTCATCTGAGGTCTACTAACCGCTTCTGCGCTAAGATGAAAACATATACCCACTCTGTTCCCGGGAGGGAAAGACAAGGCAAGCCACTGATTGGGTCTTACCCTCTTCTTCGTCACCACTGAATGAGCAATTAGAGATTGTTCTGGTTCGCAATACAGGTAAGGAATGTTCTTTTAAAAGACTAGATCTTTTAAAAACTTGATAAAGGATTGATCCGCCCTTCATTGTGTCTACTCAGATGTTTTCAACTAGGAGCAGTCCACCTGTTTTCAAAGTAAAGGTCTCAAGTATCCTCCTAGTTCCACCCTATTTTTTAAAAAACAAACCAAACTAAAATCATTAAGGCTGTTTTATATCTGTGCCAACTTGATTTACTTATACCAAATGGAACAATCACTCTGAGGGCCTTCAAGTGGAATGATCGGTCTTGCCAATATTCCAGGAAAAGTCATTGCATCCATTGGAATAATTAGTCTCCAACATCGCCATCTCTGTCACCTATGAGCCACAGAAAATGAAAACTTATAGCTAGTAAGGCAGTTCCAAGCAGATCTCCCAGTGCAGTAAGATAAGGGATAGAAAAACTGTCAGGATCTTTTCCTTTTTTCCAGAAGTGGTGTACCATCCAGTCAGCAATCCATAACAGAGTAAACACCTATGGAACATGAAACAACCAAAATCTGTATTACTGTCACTTAAGTTATATTGAAAGGCAGTCAACAGTCAACATTATTGTCTCCTTAGTACTTAGCACTATTGTATACAAGTGCGTTTGAAAAATATAAATAATTAATATGAATTAATTTCAGACTAAAACTCCCCACAACTAGAGGAACACTTAGCCAACTTCACTCAGTCAATCACAGGCACAGGTGGAAGGAACCCACTGAATCATTGATAGCATTCTTCACCCAGTCTATGCTTGAGGACTTGTGAAAATGGCAAGAAAAAGCAAAAACTCAAACCAAACGTGCGACTGCACTTCTCACACAAGACATCATTCTGTACAGTGAGGGAATAAGTGCGGCTTTGAGATCATTCAGAACTGACTGATATTGCCCTATATGAAAACACTCAACGCAGGTGTGACTCTTGTTTCCACAGGTCTAGAACTGAGCTGAAACGAGACATGATATAAAGAATACCAGATCAGATTAAGAACAGTTTCATCTGGATTGTATGAACTGCAAAAAATGGCCTACAAACCACTTTTATGCATGAAATACCAACTTCAGCCCTTCTGTAATAAGGCACACCTGCAATGTATATTATGAAATTGTCACTCCAGGCTGAATTTGTCCCAGAGTAAAAGATTTCATTCCCAGCTGTGAATGTCTGAACATTCAAGAGGTTTGATCTTAATACCAAAGGTATGTATAGTCATTAATCCAGTTTTAGAAAAGAATTCTTTTAATGTTGCACAGCTGTATGATAAGAGATTCTGGTTCAGGGGAATCATGTGGTGTGGCATGGCACGAGATGAATGGAGAAAGGACCACTAACTGAGCTTCCATTTCTTCTTGTCTCTTCTGAGGAGCTGCTTAAGATGAAATAAACACTGTATTTTATGTATTTTTAGTTAATCAGATCTTTAGGAAGGGTAAACTTAAGACAGTTACTACCATAATTCATTTTTTAAAAGTCCACTATGTCCATTTAAAGGAATGTGCAGTATCGAAAGTAGTAAAAAGTAAAAAAATTCACATTTTATTTAATAAATGATCAATCACTGATATCAAAAGCATCTTCATAAACGTATGCACTCATTTACTGAAATACTGATAAAATGGTTGCAAGACACATCTCCACCACACAAAATACAGTAAAATGAATGTCATATAAAAAATAGTGTTGAAAAAGTTTCTCAATTAATCTTTGCTTTGCAAAAGTATATGTCAAAATACAAGCTGGAATTTTTAATTAAAAAAAAAAGAAAGGGAGGAGTATTTGCTTAATGAAAAATGCATGGCTTATTTGTATAAATATATCTTCTGAAAAGGGAACTGTGTAGTCTAAGCTAATTATGCAAGTCTTAGGTGTACTGACTGGAATCCAAACAAATATATTTAAAACAGATGTTTTCTTTGGAAGACTATCAGATTCTTTGAGTCAGCTCCTTCTTCTAACAGAGACAAAAAGAGGCCTGTTTATAAAAGATACTGTGCATTAACAACTCCTACAGGACGTACACAGAAGACTGTGCAGCGCCCCACATCAACAATAGTTCTGTATGTTCTATTAGAAGATGAGAGCATTAGTTCCAAGAATAATTTATAATGCATTTATATGGCACAACCAATTAGGCATAGCATACACAGTTCAATTTAAATGCAAGTATGCACTTCTGGCTTTTAAAAATCATGACACGAAAACGTTTAATTTGTCTCTATATTTCCTACCCTAAAATAACTGACTCAGACTATTGTGAAAAATGGGTAGTTTGGAAATCAAGTTTTGTGAACCTTCTTATATTGACTTACAGGTGCATAACACAACACAAATTATAACAAACCTGGCTTCTCTAAGTAATAGGAAAAAAATTTTAGCATATTATATTAACTGATGCTTATGAAAGTATATGATGGCAGTTGGGACATACTGTTTGCAGAATGAGACTGCAGTTCACCAGCCTGTATTTTGGTGAAGGAATAATGCTATCATCATGCATTTGCATGGCTAGAAACTCACTAACATTTAAGAATTATACAGATCAGTCGTTGGAAATGGTTACTTATTTGGCCACAGTAGTTGGCTGTTGCAAGATCAATGTGACTTAAATCTTTGAAAGTAAGACAGTCCTTGAATTTAAAGTGATAAGAAAAGTCAGTTACAAAGATCTGTCAGAGGTAAAAAGAAGAGAAAACTCATATAAAAGACATTACAAGACTTGTTACTTTAAAGTGGCACAACACTTCACATTTTCTGGGATTTATCAGTATACTTGTTTCAGCAAAATCACGCAGATGGCGTAGCAGTACAAATACTGTGCACTTCTACTCTGCACTCATGCTATGAAGAAGAAAGCCTTCGTACTTCAAAATGAAAACCAGCTGGTTTTGAGAGAAAAAATAAAGGGATCAACATTACAGAAAAGCCTAATAAGATAGTACAAAAATGATCTGTTTAGCATGAAGTGCTGTAGAAAAGTGATAAGAGAAGCTTGTAAATATATGCAGAACTGTTCAAGATGTGAGCTAGTATTTTTAAATTATTTAATATAGAGAGGAAGAGAACAATGAAGTGTTTTTTGCAAAAAAGAGATGAGTAGTAATAGAATTATGAAACAGAGCCCTAGGAATTCTTCCAGACTGAAGAATTAAATAACCCTGAGGTTTAAGAAAGGTAAAAAATAACTAAATATCTATATACATAAAAAGATCTAGCTAAGAAAAGGGAGACACTCTGTAGTCACTGATGAATAAAAAAAAGCCCAGAGCAAGGACTGCAAAAATACAGGCAACATTCCAGATCTTTTGATATTTTAAAAGGAAGATCATGCTAAGTTATTACTCTTCTGGAATAAATTACAGTCAAAATTGAGGAAAATGAAACTAAGGCATCATCAGTTTTAGACTAACAAAATATGAAATAAGTATCCCAATAATGACTGGTATTTTCTATTTATAAATGTGTATTTGTAAAAAGACTTATCAGTCACATTGTTAAAAAGGTCCTCATAAGGCAGAAGAAGCAGAATATAGCAATAAGAATGAGAGGGAGGGGTGGGAGGGAAAGAGCAAGAGTGAAGTCTTTATCAAACCCTAATGATGAAGAATCTGAAAATAAGGAGTATAAGTACACATAGCATTTGGTACAACAAAGGACAGAAATAGAGAGTAACTCTCGATATTGAACTTTCTGATTCAAATTATGAATATCAGATTGAAACTGAAATTGAATTTGAGTGCTTAAATAAGAGTGAGACTCACTATTTAAAGCTCAAATCTTATGATTGCAAGACTAGAAATGGGAACATTATACAATACAAAGCACTTTTTTCCTTTGTTATTGGGCACAAAATTTATTTTCATTCTTTGCAGGTCTTATATTTACATATAACAAATTTAGCTAAGTGTTAGCTGCATATATTTACAAATAACAAATTTAGCTAAAGAAAAGTTATTTTTTATCTTTTGCATGTGGTGAGGACCCCTAAAAGCTATCCGCAATTTCTCATGTAATTAATTCCTCATGACTTCTGAAATGGGAAAAGAATGAAACTCTATCATTTAAAATAAAAATACATAACTCCCTCCAAACATTCTTAATACTGTCTAAGCTTCCTATAGCCTAATTGATACGTTGCAGGATGCTATCATATTTTTATTGTTTCTTTCATCTGGGATGACCATATTTCATCAGTGAATGCATGTCAAATTGACAGTGATAAAAAGTATAAACATTCAGATGCATAATATTTGTAAAGCGGATTTGAATCTTTCATGTTTATATTAGGTTTATGCATTAGTTGCTGTGATTAGTGAATCCCAACACCAAACTGGAAAAAGAAAGTTTAGGTTATATGTTTGCATATGTTTTTTCATACAGGCATTATCAAAATTCTACTATAAGTTCAGTATGTAGAACCAAGACCTTTCAGCAGTTTACTTAGCGTGCCTTAGATGGACAGGATATCCTGCATGTTACTAGTACTGCTGATTCACCTTAAATCATTTCCATGTGAAGGTGCATTACAAAATAGATTCATTCTGTTACTTTAGATAGGAAACACAGATGCAAATAAATTGTGGTTACCCCTTTTCAAACGTATTTTAATTCTGCTTTACTCTCAAACTTATATTGACTCAAAATTCACCTATAATGTAACCAGACAAGATCTGGTAATTACTGCATAAGAACTCTTATAAATCCATGAAATTCAAAGGTAAGTTTATTTTTTTTTAATTATGAGTGAAAAACCCCAATTAAGAATCTCTAAAAACTACTGTGTCCTGACTGACATCATTCTCACCAGATTTATGGTTTAGGTCTTCTAGTGGTTTTGACCCTTCATTAAGTTAATTTTTAAATTATATACTACATTTCTCAGATTTTAAATGGCTTTTGATGTCTTCATGCAAAACTAAGTAGTAACTGTAAGGCATTTGTAATAGATCTAACACTGAACTTACTTGCTGAATTTCCATTGCCTACAGCCAGAATTCTGTAGTCAGTGAACTCTCAGAGTAGGGTCTACATACATTTTTGAAAAGAAATTCTTCTCCACTGTCTTCTCAGGTAGCAGCATATCTGGTGTGTATCATGTCCAGAGGAAACAAGTCACTGCTCCTCCAAACATACAGAGATTTCCTTCAATGTCTGGCTGCAAAGAAACCACTGAATAGCAAGTTCTTTCTTGCTGTTGCTCGTGTTGTAGCTAAGTGGTATTAGTTACACTACGGTATCCAAGTACCCAGACAGCATAACATAAATTTATGCAAGACTAAAACCTCATCTAAGTAAAAAAGAGGATAGCATTTTAACTGAAGTTGTTTCTAAATCAATTTGATTATATTGATGTAATTTTGTGGGAAGGAACATTTTTTTAATTCCATAGTTTAAATCCAAATTCCTCAGACTGTCTTCTTGATTTCTTTGTAGCTTTGCCAGACACCCTGGTTTGACCAAGACAGCCCTAATTTCAGGCTGTTTGTCAGCTGTCTGAATGAGGAGTGCAACCCAGACCATTAAGTGTTCAGGTATGCTCAACCTGCTGTAGCACAACTCAGTGTGTCATGCTACATACATAAGCACTTTGAGCTCAGCCTTCTGGAGGCAAAAATGATGTATCCCTGCTAATGACTTGGTAGGAACCAGGCTTCTACCACAGACAGCAACATGCCTGGAAGTGAAAGAGCAGGTGATACCCACATTCAGATCCCAATGAATCTGGAAAGTCTGCTTCTCCTGCTGCAATGAAAAAGCACTGAACATGCAGAACTGTCCAGGTTTGGACCTTAGTTTCTGTATTTCCTCGAATCACGTAGTCTCTTTAGCAGTTATATGCTCTACATTTCGGAAGTAACCTTTCCTATTAGAAAAAGCAGTATTTAAAATGCATCAATATTTTCTCTATAAACACAACCTTCCTTATTTCTCTATAATGTACAGTATACCCCATGAGTTATTTTTCCACACTGAAGAGGCCCATACCATCATTAGAATCCTCACACTAGTGAGAAAACCAAGATGTTTTTGATGTGAGCAGGAAGCCATTATGAACAGCGCTGAATTCTTAGTTTTCTGTTGCCCCAAACAGCCCCGAAGCCCTGCAAAAGTTACTTCACAGCAGTATACATCTGACCTTCACTGGATAAGAAGGATTGCATTTTGGAATTACTTATTTGCTTGGTAATAGCTCTGGGAATCTCCTATTGTTTGTTTATTCCCCAATTCTTTAACGTAACTGTGTGCTCAGATTTGGTTAGGAGCTGTGAAAATTCCTCAGAGGGCATTTTACTGGCTCAGTGAGAACATGAAGAACAGAGGCTGCCTTTGAATGCTCAGAGCCCTGTGCCAGGACTGATGTCTTGGCAATTCCAGTGCTGCTCTCACACTGCTGCAGGTTGACCAGACAGAGGATGAAACTTTGCTCAGTGCATAGCCTCATACAGTTAAAAAATACTTGTGCCTTTGTGAGGTATAAGAGGAGGACTGTTTTTCAATTAATATATTCTTTGTTGGTCGAACGCCAGATTGTAACTGCACGTAGCATACTGGTATGTGCTTGTGTGTGACTGGTTTTTGTAAAATTTTCAAGAAAAGAGTATCTCTCTTAAATAGAGGCTACTCACCAAATCCAAAACATATTTAAAATCAATATACTGATTTTCATTAATGCACATTGGCTTGCGCAGATACTGTACACTGCATTATGTTAAAAGTACCCTACATACTTACAGGGTATACCTTCCTCATAATATTTTTTTTTTTATTTTCCTCTTCTTGGAAAGAAGAGAAAAATAATTAAAAAAAAAAAAGAACAGACTCTTTGCTCCAGAGATAATTCAGACCTTTTGAACTCAAGCCTAAAAGTCCTAGTTGAATACAGATTATTATAAATGTTTGTGCACTTTTCCCCACCTTTATGAAAATATAATTGTGAAATCCTAGCCCCACTAAAGTTAAAGGGAGTATAGCCTTGGATTTCAATCAAACCAATTTATAAATTTAATTGAAGAACATTTCAAGAATATGTATTTATTTAAAGAACAGAAACAACTGTACTATTAAAGGTAGGAAAATTAAAATAAAAGAAAATAAAACACTTTCTGGGTTTTCTTAAGTCTAGAAACCCAGAACTGTTTTGTTCATAGAGAATCAGAGAGAATGCAGATCATAATACTGGCTACTCATATTATTTAACATATCTTAATTTAATGATTTTTAGAAACAACTACATATTCAGTGAAACTGTACTTTGTTTTACTACATAGCATATTTTTGGTCAATAATAACTAAATAATACTATTGCTAATGTACATCATGTCATATTAATTATTTATTTCCCATAAATATTTCAATTAAATGACATGCAGGGCAGAGAATATCTAAGAAGAGGTAGGAAGAAGAGAGGAAAGAAGCCCATAGGCATGGGTGGTGAAAAAACAAAAATCAAACAATGAAAGTATTAGAATTGGATGAAAATGAAATTAACTATCTGATTGGAACTTCAGTAATGCTGTATACAGCTTGCAATGCAAATGAATTCCATTTTATCACTTTGGGAAGAAGAATATTGAAGTTTACAGGCAATCTGAAAAAGTCTTGTTAAAGTGACAAATGGAATTCATATATATGTTACAAATTTACTGTAGAGATAATGTGGAACAGCATAAACTGACAGAGGAAGAGAGAAATATAAAAGTTATAATTAAAGTTTTTGTGTTAACATTTCCTTGATTTTTTTTGGCTTACTATAACATTCCAGTTCTACTTTTGTCATTTCCCTAACCCCTTCCTCTGCATTTTAAACAAACACAGAGCTGAACAATCAGAGATAATAAGCAGATCTTGAAGTTAATTAACAATCTATTTCAGTCCACTGTAAAATATGTCATTAAATAATTTAACATCTTACAATAGTCACTTGAATTTTAAAGATAGCAAATTCACTTTGTTGCTGTTGTTGTTTTATAATTTAGCATTAATTTTTTAACATAGTGGAAAAAATGTAAATAGGTGGTATATTGTCATAATCAATATTCAGCTACCCTTTCTGCCCCCCAGCTCAATATAAGTAAGGAATTGGGAAGGGCAAAGTAGTGGTATCAAACCTCCTCAAACACAGGACTGACCATAATTAGCTCTTACCTTTGGGAATCACTATGTTCTGTTAAATTATTGTCTACCACCTCAAACATAAAAGATATAGCCTGCAAGCAGGCTTGTAATTTTTGCCATCCATTTTCATATGCCTTCCATGCAAAGTGAAAATAAATGCGAAGTCCAATATACTATAAAAAAGGCCTAGAATGCAGATCTCTCACTGCTCAAAAGACTGTCAATGGATTTGTTTTGTTGATAATTGAAATGACAATAATTAGCTGTGAGGTTTTTCAGTTTTACAGCAGAACTGGAAAAACTCTTATTGGGAGGACAAAAATGTAAAAGAATTCTGGAAAAATGAGATCAGTAGATGTTGGCTTATGCCAAAAGAAATGGCAGCTTGAAAACTGTTCTTTACTATATCCAGCTGCATAGATGATGTCACTGAAAAAAGGGAAGAGGAATGAGTACAAATATTTAAGTGTTTTCCTTGAGAAAGGAGAAACTTAAAAGCACACAACTGCAGTAGGGAAGTGCTTCTAGACCGACAGGTAAAAAAAATATGTTCAAGATTTAAGGGTTAAAGCAAGAATCGTCTCCCTGAAAATTTTAAATCTCCTCTAATTAGGGGCACACAAAACTACAATAAGCACTACAAGAAAAATGACAGAATAATTAAAATGGGGAAAAGAATCTATTAAATATTTTCAGAAGGTGTTAAAAAACATGGGGTTCCAAATTGTAAATCTGTCAAGACCCATGAGAAGTTATAGTGTGCAATACTGTTACTCAGTTTCAAAGGAAATACATCCCAAACTGCCTGTTATGGCTAAAGACAGAAGATAAAGAGGAAAAAATCATCTATAAAAGGGAGTGGGGAAAAAAGAAAAAAATCTGTATGTCTGCTTTATAGGTGAAAACTCAAGAAAATCAGGTGTGGCCTTAGGCACTGCAACGGAGATGCATGACTGCAAAACTGAATACTCTAATCAGACCTTGAACTTATAAAAATCAATTTACATGTGTATATGTGCTGATGCTGGGTCTGAATTACTGTGTGATCTGAAATTCCTGCCCTAATGCCTTAACTTGGTTTTCAGCTGAACTTCTGCATTTCTCACATCTTAGCCTATCCTTTGCTGCTGAAGAAAAGGTTTGTATCCCTAAACATATTATGATTGCAGTTCTGTGAGCAGGAGGACTGTATGGATTTCATATGGATTTCTGAATTCAGGTTGATTCCCATGTGAAATCTCTGCAGTCTAATAATGGCTGAAATCACACTGCAGTCTTACCTTCAGCAGAGCCATTAACAGGGACTCTTTCCCCAACCTGTTTTTGTTAAGCTTATAGGAACTTAGTATCACTGAGAGCCGAGACTTAGAAAGACTTGACTGAAATGGGCCAAAGGATTCAAAAGTTATTAGAAAGGACGGACAGACAGAACAGACAGAATGAAGGAATAGCATCACTTCCTCAGGAAAACACATTATAAAACAAGTGATAAGGCTGGAAACTAGGAATATTATTAAGAGGAAAATGAAAAGTAATTTGTAACTTTTAGTATGACATTCTCACTTGCAAAGGTTGGAACCTTACCAGTTATAGTCTACCAAAAAAGTATAGAATTCTCATACGAAATTAAAACAGTAACAGTTTTCAAAACCTATCTTTATTGAAATAGCAGTGTGATAAACACAGAAAGACAGTTCAGAACATTAAAAATTATAATTTTTATTAAGGATTGACTGATGATAATGTTGTTTGTATTTTAAAACTAAATTGGTCACATTTTTAGAAGCAGTATGTATATTTAACTTCTGGAGATTTCAACTGTATTTTTATTGTGTAACGTAAACAGTTAATTTTTGTTTTTAAGGTACAAGGAAACATTATAGTTAATTCAGCCAAGTTTTAGCTAAAAATTGGCTGTGGATTTAATAAAAACATTTCATTTTGTATTACTGATTTCTTTAAGTGAAATTATTTCACCTTAAGACACTGCTATTTCAAAAGGCATCTTTCAAGAACTGTCCTTACTGGGTGTGAACAGGCCAGTAGGTAAGACCAGCCAAAATAATGTAAGAGTTTGACAATTAATGCAATTACAATTTCTTGTACAGTGATCGCTGTCAGACTAATTTCAACTTTAATAAATATTAAGAATGCACCAAGCAAGCCATAACATTCTCATCTACTGCATTTTTTACTATGGTAACTAAAACAATAACGTGAACAACTTTAGGAGATTTCTTTGAGAGTTTTCCTTCATGTATTCATTATTCATAAATGCTACTTTTCCTTCTTTCCATTTCCCCTCTGGTTGATAAAAATGATGGGGGTTTTAGATACAATGGTTCCAAAAAGCATGTGAAAGAGAAAGCGCAAGATGCATGACTGGGAAATAATGCAGTCAAGTGTCTTTTGAAAAGCACTCACAGTACAGATACACCTGCATAAGCTGTATACATGTAGAGATAATTAGTTACTTCAAAAATGTGCTGAAAGCCTGTATTAACCCATACCTTCTTGTACTATTCATGAGATTTCACAAATCAGATAAAACATTATTTTCTTCAAGAACTTGATTTTATACAAGCATTTTCAAGTTGTACCTGTTCTTACCTGTAGCAGAGCTGCAAACAAATATACTGCTATAAAGATAGGAGTTAAGGAAGTGTGGCCGCTTTTCATGAAGTGGATAGTGTACAAGAAAATCAGGTGTCCAGGAATCACCAAAAGAAGCAGAACTTGGGCTGATTTGTTATTTACTCCTACAATAAAAAATCCAAAATTCAGTTAAGTGCTTCAACTATTATATCAGATTCTTATTAATTTTGATATAAAAAGCAGTTTTGGAATTCCACAGCATTGACTATTGTGGAACAGCAGGCATTATTTTCTGCTAAAAGACTCCTTGAGGATTTTCACAGGGGTAAAAATAAGCTGCCCCGAGTGCCTGCCAGAAAAGCTAAGCAGAGCTCTTCCAGAAGAGGGTCCAAACTGTCTACTTTCATTCTGTACTCATGTAATACCATCTACTTTTTTGGAGCTGCAGTGACGTCCTAAAGCCTTCCTAGGAGAGAGGACATTTTGGACACCATATTCAAGACATCCTCAAAAGTACCTTGTATTTCTAAAAAGTAATCCCACATTTACCATTTTCTCATCTGTTCCAATTCATTTCATAAATATGAAAGTATAATACATGCTGTTGACGCATCACATTTCACCACAGTTACTATATTATAAGGAATATAGTAATAAGAGGAGTAAGCTGTGAAGCAAGAATCTAGAAAGAAAATGGCAAATGGGAAATGGAAAGCAGGGACTTGCCTTAGTAATAATGTTAGATATAAAGTTTGGTCCTAACAGGAGATTGGTTTGAACTTCTGGAGTTAAATGACAAAGGTTAGGAGCAGGTAAACAAGCCAAGGAAAGATGGAGATTGAAATCCTTCTGAGTGGATATCGTCAGTGTCCTGCCTCATTAGTCCCTATCTTTGACTCTTGCCAGGGTTACACCTTTCCCTGCGTTCCTCTCTATGCATTGCCTCCTGCAGGGAGTTCCTTGTGATTCCCACAGACAAACAGCTGTAGGCAAAGGAAACTGCCAAGCTTCTGCTGCCTTTGAATTGCATGCAACAAGTTCAGTTTGTTGCTGCTTCTCACTGGACGTACAGTCTGGCATACAGGGGGAAAAAGAGGAGACATGAGACAGTAGTTTTAACAATTAACTGACTAATAAATACATACCTGTACCATAATAGGTTCTGCATGGATAATAGCAACCCTTGGCTTCTTCTGGCAGTTCTCCAGGAATGCTATGTAAATGGAGGTAGGTAGAAATTCTGCTAGCTTGAATAGCTACTAGATTACCACCAATCCCTGAAATACAAAAGGAAAGAAGTGGTACACTTTCAACTATTTTTTTCCTCTAGTAGGCAATATTTTTGCAAATTTACCAACTTCCTCTACGTTTACCACAGTCCCCTACATACAAAAGTCAAAAAGAGAAACATCTTTAGAATATATGTTAGTTACAGACAGGCTAACACTAAGCACTAAAATAAGTCAAAAAGCCTTGGGCTACAATTTGGTGTATCACTGGATATTTGGAGATCAGTTTTAATTCATGATAAGTGCAAAAGATTCCTCTAAAAGGTTTGATCTGATGCTTTCTCATAGGTGAAGCTCCCTTTTATTGCTTCCTCTTCTTTGGAAATCCCTCTTGGAACAACAGAAGTACTACATAGTTGTGCCACTGCTGGACTACCTTTCTAGGTCAGTATTGCTGGCAAGTATAAATAACACAAAGCAGATGCAGTCACTACCACAAGCATAAATGCAGATTTCACACACAGAATCATAGGTCTGGAAAAGACTTCAAGAGCTAATCTATCCACTCCCCTTTGCTACAGAGCAGGATTAACTATAATCTTCTGGCATTCATAATTCAGGTTGAAAGGACAAGACAAGTGTCTGAATAACTGATTTTTAAAAGAATGGTAGTGATAGAGATTCTACCTTCTCCTTGACAACTGTTGATATACTTCCTATTAGAAAAAATATTTATATGAAACAATTTCTATGAAACAAACTACCCTAGGATGCGAAGAGAAGTGGCCAGCATTGCTACAAGGCCACTGTTATAATCGTCAAAAAGTCGTGGAGATCAGGAGATATCCCTGACAACTGGAAGAGGGCAAATATCACGCCCATCTTCAGCAAAGCATTTAACAGTTTCCCACAGCTTCCTCCTAGACAAACTGGCAAGTTACAGACTGGATGGGTAGTTTGTGAAATGAGTAGGAAATTGGCTAACAGGTCGCACTCGGAGGGTAGTGATCAATGGTTTTTACTCAGGCTGGCAGCCTGTCACAAGTGGGGTCCCCCCAGGGATCGATACTGGACCCCACAGTGTTCACCTTAAAAAATGACCTGGATGATGGGGTTGAAAGCACGTTCACCGAGTTTGCTGATGACACTAAACTGGGTGGTGAGGTGGACACGTCAGAAGGGAGAGCCATCTTGCAGAGAGACCTGGACAGGCTGGAAGAGTGGGCTAACAAGAACAGTATGACGTTTAACAAAGACAAGTGCAAAGTCCTGCACCTGGGACAACATAACCAAAAAGCCCAGTAAAGTGTCTGTGTGGCTGGGGAGCAGCCTTGCTGAAAGGGACCTGGGGGTCCTGGTGGACGAGATGAACATGAGTCAGCAGTGTGCTGCTGCAGCAACGAAGGCAAATCGGATCCTGGCTGCCTCCATCTCTACTTGCAGAGACAGAGACATGATCATCCCACTCTACTCAGTGCTTGTCAGGCCACACCTGGAGTACTGTATCCAGTCCTGGTCCCCACAATTCAAGAAAGATGTGGACAGATTGGAGAAGGTCAAAAGGAGGGCCACAAAGATGATCAAAGGGCTGGAGAACCTGCCCTATAAGGAAAGACTGAAGGAGATAGGTCTTTTCTCCCTGGAGAAGAGAGGGCTCAGGGGAGACCTCATCACAGTTTTCCAGTACGTAAAGGGCAGCTACAAAAAGGACTGAGGTGCTCTCTTCACAAGGAAACACATGGAGAGGACAAGGGGCAATGGGTACAAGTTGTACCAGAATAGGTTTCATCTTAATATAAGAAAGAATGTTTTTACAGTGAGAACAGTCATTCACTGAACAACCGCCCCAGGGACATGGTTAAGTCCCCATCACTGGAAGTGTTCAAGACATGACTGGACAGGGTGCTAGGTACCCTCATCTAGGCTCCCTTTCCCACAAAAGATTGGACCAGATGATCTTTGGAGGTCCCTTCCAACCTGGGCTGTTCTATGAATTTTTACTTCAGTGAATAGAAAACGAAACCAATTTGTTATATCTACATTACAGAATGCAGTGGCACTAGCATAATATTCTCCTACTGCTCTAGAGTTGTCTACTTGCATATCAAGCATATACTTTTTTTCCCCAGATGCTTTACATAGCAATGGGTTCCTCTGAGAAGATATGATTAGGCAGAAGTAATGTAGATCTTGCCCCCACTTCAGAAGGAGAAAGCCCTTGTTTATTGTTCTTGAACTAATTTGTTTATCTGATGCTTAGGGCTTTGTTTAGCTACAGAACAAATGTCTGTGGTCATCAGAAGATGCTATTTGCGAAATTCTTTTGAGGACTACAGAGTGGTTAGGACAAACATCTAGTATTGAGAACTCAAGCATTTCCTGTCTCACCACTGCTTAAATACAATTAATGGCAGAGCCTAACAAGGGAGTAGGACTTTTAAGCAAAAGGCTTCAAATATATATCAGGAAATAAGGTAGAAAATGTCATGGAGTTGGCAGAAAGGACTGTTTATGAAACTTACCTGCACCTTCCCAGTCAGGATTTACAGGGACAAAATGTGAACTACCAAAAGGTTGAGTCGGTCTTTGCAAAGAAAATTAAAATAACAGTAGCTTTTTGCAGACAAATGACAGAATCAGAAGTAAAATAAGGGATTTATATAAACTACGAAAGGGGTTTTAAGAGATTAAAACAAATCTAAGTAGGGTCCAAAGTCTGTCTTTTGATTGAGAACAATAATTTTGAGACTTCTGACAAATGAGAATAAGGTATGGAAAGGGAGGCAGAAATAAAACTAAGGATCAATGCACTACATTTGGATGGGGATCAGATAATTTCTGTGACTGAATTACGAAAAAGCTGTTATGTAAAACTGCTTCTTAATAAAGCTACAAGGCTGGGGATGGTGCCATATGACTAGAAAATAAGAAACAGTTTCTGCTTAAAAAAGAGGGGATAAAAGCAATCTGGGTAATTACAAGCAGGCTAACAACTGCAGTAACTGATATCTTCAAAACAATATTAAAAGAAAAAATTAGTAAACTCTTCTCTCACTATCCATATCTATTATAGCACTATGAGAAGAAATAAAAGACAATTAAATAGAGCTGTTTTTCAAGGTATGCTTTGAGGTTTGTAGCAATGCAACCATAAACCATGTTGGCACAACCCTCCCCCCATATTTCAAGTATTTCCTAGGATGTATGCAATTTCCTTTTCTGACTGATAATTATCTGCTTCAACAAACTCAGACAATCAGAAATATGATAGATGATCTGGACCTCTTTCCCTAATTAATAACAGGGAAAACTGAGTGAAAGAAAAGAATTAAGGAAAATGGAAATTTCCCCATTTGAAATGGCAATAAAAAAAACTGTCTGGACAACAGGGACACGGACAAGTCTAAGAAAGAAAGTTCAAGATTGGTTGTCAATCCTGTGATAGGTAGCTATTAATAAAAAATCTTTTTACTTTTATAACCATTGTTCAGAGAAAGTATGCCCCAAGCCCTATTGTGCATGTAGATAACAAGAAAAATGATTGAAAAGTATTAAAAGTGATTCTAAAACAAACTGGCCAGCCATGGGACACTAGTAAAAGGAGGTGATATCTGCTCTGCAAAGGAAGCTGACATGCTAACCAAAACAGCCAGTGTGGAGTGTGATTTCAAGAGGTGTAACATTCTCTTTTCTATTTTAATTACAGCTAAGTTGAAGATACACAATCTATTTTAGCTAACTGGAAATGCAATATTCATATGTTAAGCAAAATTATTTTACATTTCATTTGGTCTGAGTCTCAATAATCTTATATCAGTGGTATATTTTTAACTCATAGAAGATAGGCAGGTGTACTGAAGTGTAAAAAGCTTCTAGAATCCATACATCCTGCCCAGTCTCAACCAGCCAACAATGTATAGTGATGGCCAGCAGCAGTCACACTGTCTTTTAGTTCTGTCCATTCATCTACCAATTCTTTCTTCTAATTGTTTTTGAGCCTTTGAGCCGATTTCAACCGCATCTGACACAAGGATAGAGATACTAACTACCTCCAAGTATGGTTAAACAAGCTAACAAAAAGGAAACAGCAGCTAGGTAAATAAAGAGAAAGATTCAAACCTGCCTTCAGTGAGACAAAGGCAGTAATTTGAGCTGTATAGTTAGCACCATAAGCGTGCCAGCTGGCCAGTCAGTACCTAGCTTGGAGCTATGCATGATGCCTCTTGCTCAGCCAGTAGTTCAGTGACACAGAAGAGGAACGATGATGTTGTGGAAAGCAGAGGGAGAATGGAGAGAATGTCATGAGCAGAGGGTATTGCAGGGACATGAGGCCATAGGGAACACTGAGGGTTGAAAGGACTACCTTCTGCTCTAAAAACTCAGGATACAAATCAGCACGGAATCAGGTTTCATTATTCTGCTGGTCATAGAATGACTTGTATAAAGGTGTGCTTGCATTGAATGAATCACTTCAATATGTACAGAGATATTCAGTTTGGTTTGTAACAGCAGTTACTGTGCATGTGAAGTTATCTCGGCAGTATTGGATTAATCAGATCCCTGCAAGAAGCAGAAAACAGATACAACCCTGTAGGTTGACAAGATGTCAATACACAAAATTGATAGCTTCTCAGCATCTTCTGAATGCATAAAATGGCTGTGTGCTCAGTGGTTGCTCATATTATGAACATCTCTGTAGACAGATATGAAGATTTTTTCCATGAACATTTAAGTCAGAAATTTTTTTTCCTGGAAAACAGTATTGCAGTCATCATAGCAAATGCTTTATACTAAAGACTAACTTTGTTAGCTTCTTTTCATTCTCATGAGAACTACAACACAGAGGAAAATAATTTCTTTCAAAAGCAAAATCCTGCAACTGTTTCTGCATTCCTCTCAGAACAGCAGATGTGTTTAACTTCAATATGAGACTGCTACTTTGTCAATAGGCAGAAGAGACATTGTCTGCTAAAGTGTGAAGGATGTCATGCTGACTTACAACATTAAAAGAAAATTGAAAACCTCATCATTTTATCGAGCTTGTTAAGGACTAAGCAAGAATAAATACTTCTTCTGAAAATTGTTATCACAGTTCTTTTTTGTCAAAGAGGCGCAGAAAACCATATTCAAAGTAGAGCCAAAACCGTGTCATGTATTTGCAAATAGGCCTACAGGTGTGATTCTATTAATCATTACCTGGAAAAAGGACTTTTTTCTAATAATAGAAGTAACCATGCTATTCAGAAAACCACATTAAAAGTACTTTACATCAATGCATCTTAAAGAATATTTCAAAGCAAATCTGTGTCTCATAACCCTCATTACAGGTAAAAAAACAGAAGTTAAGGGAAGGTGGAGGGGTGCTGCTGACGCAGACTAGTCTGAGACCATCCAATGCTCTGGGTAACACACCGGGCTGTTTTTTTCCTCAGATCTTATACTGCATGTTTTGATAAACAGGGTAACATTTTCCAGGGAAAACTGGGAGGAGTGGCTGATAAATCAGAGGGCTGTACTGCCGTTCAGAGGGAACTGGATAGGCTGGAGAATTGGGTCGAGAGGAATCTCATGAAGTTCAACAAAAGGAAATGCAAAGTCCTGCATCTGGGTAGGAAAAACTCCATGCACCAGTACAGGCTGGGAGTTGACCATCTGGAAAGCAGCTCTGCAGAGAAGGACATGGGGGTCCTGGAGGACAAATTGGCCATGACCCAGCAGTCCACCTTCATGGCAAAGGTCAACAGCATCCTGAGCTGCATTAGGAAAAGCATCACCAGCAGGCCAAGAGAGGTGATGCTTCCTCTGTACTCTGCACTGGTGAGGCCACATCTGGAGTACCATGTTCATTTCTGAGCTCCCCAGTACAAGAAATGGACTTACTGGAGTGAGTCTAACACAGGGCCACAGGGACTGCATCAGCTTTTATATGAGGAGAGGTTGAGAGCTGAGACTGTTCAGCCTGGAGAAGACAAGGCTCAGGAGGATCTTATCAATGTGTATAAATACCTCAGGTGAGGGATGAAGACAAGGGAGCCAGGCTCTTCTCGGTAGTACCCACTGACAGGACAAGAGGCAATGAGAAAAAATTGAAACACAAGATATTCCATCCGAACACAAAAAAACCCACTTTTTTTACAGTGATGGTGGTCAAACACTGGAACAGGGTGCCCGGGGAGATTGTGAAGTCTCCATCTGTGGAGGTATTCAAAACCCTACTGGACACAGTACTGGACAACCTGCCTTAGTGGACCCTGCTCAAACAAGGGGTTGGACTAGATCTCAAAAGATCCCTTCCAGCCTAAATGCTTCTGTGATTTTATAAAAAAGTAAATAAAGCCACCTCTTCCTCCCAACTCTATTTCAGCTATGTTTCAAATGAACAGAGCAAGCACTACTTGCTTATTGCTTTTGGAGAACAGATGTATCCATCTAACCTTAGATAAGGACTCTAAATTTTGAAATTTTGTCCTCCTGTGATTTTCCAACATAGCTCACCATCTTTCAGACATTGTTGGGAGCCCCTTGCTCAGGGTTTTAGTTTATCTGCAGAAGGCCAGGCACCAGAATCAAAGTGTTCCAAAGCCAAAGTTCATAGTAAATGCAGCCCTCCAGGTTGTATAGTAACCTATCTGTAAATGCTCCATGGGTAGAACTGGTATAAATTATGATGCAGTCGAATAATACAACTACTATTCTTCCTCTCAGACCTCTACTACAATGCCACAAAGTATTGCCTAAGTAAACATCACTTTGATATTTTGCTTTATCCTTAGCATATAATGAATGCCTGATAGTCTTATTTAGTATCCACTATTCAAAGCTTGAACTGAATAGAGACTTACTAGTTTCCTTTCTGCTTTTCTGTGGTGCTTGTTGCTATAAATCTGAATGCTTTACAAACGTTAATGTATTTATTTTTAAAACATACCTGTGAAATGATATTTTTGTACTATCTGCAAAGAGCATTTTTCAGTTTTGGATACCCAATGTAAAATATTTAAGTGGGGTTTTTTTTCCAAAATGTTTATGTATTTAAACCAAATTTCTCAATGATTTCATTTGTACCGATGAATGTTTAGTATTTCTGCAGCTCAGATCCAGAATCTCTAATCAGTGATTCCAGAAAAAGAGAAGAATTAAGTTATTACTAATCAGTTAAAAAATCTGGTTTAAGATACTTGTTTAGCACCAGGGGAGAACTGTACAATAGACAAGAGCAATTTTCCAAAGCAGTATACAACTACCTTATTTATAAAGTCACCTCCTCTCCTGTAGGTCCCCATCTCATTCTTCCTTTTTTCTTTTTCTTAAATATATATAAATGAAGAAGGGTTCCTGCAGAAAACTGTCTCCTGTGGAAGTACTGAGAGCACAAGATAAAGCCTACATACTCAGCTTTAATGACCAGTGCCATAACTGTTCACGAGGCCATAAAGAACAGTTGCATGATGGGGCACACAAATAATTGTGTAAGAATCGGCAAACCATATGCATCCTAATTCATTGAGATTAAAGGTTTTTAGAAATCCAGTTCTATGGAGGGAGATTAATCAACCACAGAATACTGTGTTGTTCCCAAGCACCTACAATATAGCTTGTGCAATGGGACTAAATATCCACATAAGGGGAGAATTAGGCCAACACAATTCCCAAACTGATTTTTCTTGTAAATCAATCAAGAGAAGGAAGGCAAGAAGATTCTCAGTTTCGCACGCTCCTGAGCACAATCCGTAGTTCAAAATAGTCAGTTTTGCCAATTAATCTTTTTGGAGTTCAACAACAACTTGCTTTTGGATGAAAAGGAAGGAAAAGAATCTCAGTTACAATAGTACCCAAAAGCTCTAAATTTTTTAATAATTGGATTATCCTTCAGAAAATTCAAGATCAATTTTTGCCCTGACGTCTCTACCATTAACTTCAAAAAATCATGTTTTATGCAAGTGAAATATTTAGATTAGAAGCCTAGCTTAACTAACTACCTTTTTATGTTGTTTCTTCACCATATTTCTTCTACCTTCCTTTTTACTTTGTACCATTTCCTTTAATACTTAAAAAAGTTTTGGGGAAAACAGTTGGAAAATATTAGGTTTTCCTATGTGGATGTTTTTTAAGAGAAGTCTTTGAGACAACATTATATACGCAAACTATTACATTTTATGTTTGATTTGACTCATAAATCATTTCTTTCCTATGCCTAAAAAAAATTGTTGCTTGACTGTCAAAAAATGAAAATATTCTGGATATAATTGTGTTGTGAAAACTAATGATTACTGAAATCTTCTAAAAAATTTACAAGTAAGACTTAAAAGAAAGAACACATGTCTATAATAGCATAGAATATGCAGATTTACATGTACAGGTTAGCAACTAAAAAGTAGTAAAACTATCACCCACAGTATAGGTGCCTTACAAGACTATCACATTCTTTCCAATTCAGGATGCAGAAAAATTAATTTGCTGCCCAGACAAACTGGTCTACTACCATCCAGGTACACTAATGTTTTCCCTTGTAATTTACAGAGGCAAATTTCAGCCGTTCAATGGTTATCTTCTAATCAAAGCACTTCTCTGTTGTATGAAAGCTGAGACTACAACTATGCTATAAGATATTAAAATATGCAAAGTTATTAAAAAATTAACTTTATTTTTTGAGCAGGAATGGTTTCTGGGTATTTCCTTTCCATAGTCTGCAAAGCAAACAATTTACAGCAAAAGCTCTCTGAAAAACCTGAAAGTCTGTCATTCAATTTATCCTACTGATAGATAAAAAAGGTATAGTTGGGGGAATATATTACATAAGCTTAACTTTCATCTCCCAGACAACAGACATTCAGGAAGTTTTGTGTTAAATCTTCTCATACGGGTTTCTCATATTTCTTGGTCTACATTTATTCCCTCCAGATATCAAATAATCTTACAATACGTACAGCCAAAGAGTAAGAAATATTACAACAGGTTTGTGTTATCCTTAAAGAGTATTGCTTCAAACCATCTGCAAAGGCAAGTTTTTCTACATAAAGCCTGCAAAGCATTTCTGATTTTCTGGTGTTTTCAGAATTAATTTGCAGAACCTCCATTCTACAAAGTGCATAAAAATGGGGTAAGTTCTACCAACATGTTGGTTATTATGCAGTAACTCCTGAAATGCAAATACTTAGAAGATAGCTCACCATGTTTTGTCTAAGCATACAACGAAGATGGAAAGGAAAATGGCTCTATCTGGTAACTGCACCTCTAGTTCATTTCTGCTGCATATTCAGAAGCATATAATTGCTTAAGACATTATCTTTTTTCTGCACAAAAGGAACTCGGCTACTTGCAAATTGCAGTTCCTGAGCGAAATTCAACACCTTGTGATGCTGTAAGAGGATTTACAAATTTTAACCATCTCATCCATTAGAAAACATAAAGATCAACTTGAGTATCTAGACTGAAGCACAGCCACGCTTGGGCTTAGTTATTCTTTTCAGAACTTCAGTACATCAAAGACATCTAAATCTCAACTAGTTTGTAAGTACCACAATGGCTGAAACCAGAAAATGACTTTTTTATTTTTAAAAAGCAGAGTTACCATTTAACCCAACCAACCATAGAATTAAAAATAATTATTCCTCTCAAGAAATGTGTTTAAGAGGGGAAAAATGGAAAAGCAGTTGTGAAACACTTCTGGTCACCAGCAGTAAAGCTGACTATAAATGCCTGTCTGCTTAAGAACTATTTTAATATTCTTGGCAAATATTTGCAGTTATTGTTAATAGGGGTAGGAACCTTTGAGGTTGCTCAAATTCCAGACCAATATTTCTTAAACCAGAAGATTTATGGCTCCACACTCTAACATATGTGATGTAAGTAACTTGTCTCACTTCTAAGAATATGCAAACCATCTAGGCAGGACCAGGTTGAAAGCTACTTAATGGCGCACACAGGAAGCCGAACACCTGACAACTTTGCAGTGCATACTGTTCAGGATTTCGAGACATGGCAACTGGCACTGAAAAAAACAGTGACAGCTTGAAATCCTGGACGAATTTACACTGTCCTCAAATTTTGGCTGGACACAATCCCAATGGGTTACAATATTTCTTTCAGGTTTTCTGTGTCATAGGAGAAACAAACTTTTAAGGTAAGAGAAAGGAAAAGGCATCTGAAAAGCGTTTTGAGGGGAAAAGCCTCAGCTCCTTTTGCTACAATGGAGCTTACAGGGGGCTTACAATGAGAATTCCAAGGCCAGGAAAGCACTGGTAGAGAAAGCTTTCTGCAACAGTAATATTTAAAAAGCCATCTGTTAAGTGGTCTAGCACACCTTTTATGTCAGTAAATGAGCGTCAACAGATGTGCTTTTTTAACTGAAAGATTTCCTAAACTCCAGTTTACTACACTATACTGACCAGCAATATCAAAAGGTGCCAGTAGAATTATGAAACCCAGGAGAGGCTAATCTAACAGCAACCAAAAAAAATCACCTACCTGCAATTTCCTTTTCCAGGAGGTGTACCATAAAACAGGCCCACTCTGCATCCTCTACACAGAACATATTTTCTCTATATTTTCCAATAGAAATGCCTCTATCCTGAGGGTTGAGGTGGTTAGCACACGCACATACAACACTTACACATTACTCCCCTCTGCTCTTTTGTGGATAAGGGAAAACCAGAATTCCTTAGTGCTTCTGTTGTTGCCCACTGGCACTGCAAAAGCATTATCACTATTGGTAGTAACAGGCCATGGGGCTTAGGCTAACTTTACCTTATGCTACCGTTGCAAGACTCTAGTCTTGGCCTATAGGGCTTATTGTGAGCTTGTTATGAGCTCCAAAATGGAGCTTGGTATGAGGTTTCTCTTCTTTACAATGTAGAGTTTAAGTCTGGGATAATAGCCAAGGTCCTGAAAATATGGACAGAGCAACTCACTGATGGTCCATTACTAGTCACGGAAGAAGTGTAAACTTTGAGAGCTGGGAAAAGACTGCTTTGCGCATAACAAGAAAAGGAGCTAAGCATGAAAAATCCAGATGAACAACGGAGTAAGGCACCTGGTGTGGCTTGGAAAACAACATTCTCAGGCATTGCGTAGTAGTCCAGGGGGCAGATGACAAAGACTAAGAATAGTCTAGAAATACAACACTTCTTATAAAAAACATTTTGAATGCAGGTGGTACAATCATCACAGGAATCATCACCACAGAACCACTGTGGGACTGCCACAGCTACAAGCATGCCTCTTGCTGTCCCTGCCTTCCTGAAGGACTCTTTCTCTCCCTGCCTGCTCCAATAGCCCCAGCTTTCCCTCTCTTCCACCTGCCTAATCCTTCAAGGATCTTTTGACCTATCCGCTAATCATCCAGGGCTACGTATAGCTTTTGGCTAGTTCTTTTTCTCTACAGATAGTTCAAAAGAATTTATGCTCATTGCCTTAATTCTGCTGATAAACTTATGAAAGAAAATAAGAAACAACGTGGTACATTTACCCTTTTCCCTAGAGGCATGTTTACAGTAAGCTGTCATTCTTAGCAATTAAAAATATTTACTTAAGTCCAATCATTACCTAAAAACGTTAAAAAGGTAAAATGTAAACATGCAGGCAATCCAGGTTTCACAGCCAATTTCTGTGAAAGAAAATGACCTTCAACAGGATGCATAGTTCCACTTACAAGAGCAGTCCATAACTGCCACAGGGTAAAAGACCATCATCACTGGAACGTCTGGTAGGAACATGAGGCCTTGAGAAAGGCATGTATCCATGAGACCTGTATCCATTGTCAGTAGCAAGTCTACAATAAGTGAGCCTCTAGAGAATAAGTGAGTCTATAGAGAAAATCCAGAAGTATTCTGGTACTGTACTGGAGCAGAAATAGAAACCTACGAGGAACCAATAAGAAACAATCACCAGACAGCTGTTGGCTTTTGGAATCAAGGCATGTCATCTAGGAAAGTAGGACCACCGGTAAGAGTACTGATATGGGTACACCTGCCTAAAAAGGAAAAACAATCCTCTTCTCTTAGGAAGCAAATTCAGGGGGTTACCAGAAAGGACTATTATAAGAAAAGTTACTGCAGTAAAGCAGAAAAAAGTTGAAGATCAACGTGTCTGCCCTGCTCTTTAGGTATCTGGAAATCAAAATGGAAATACACAAAAGGTAGATGCAAGTACTTGCAATTTTGAATTAATGTAAAGGCAAGGCACAGGCAAGGAAGCATAAGGGCTGAAGTGTAAAAACTAATTTATGGTTAGCAAGGAACACAAATGCCAACACAGAAATGCTTCATATTAAAAGTAAGAAGAAAGAAAATATAGGACTTTAATGGGAAAAAAGAACAAGCGACATGCTCTACCGAAGACTGAAATATCTAGTTCCTTTTGTCTACTGCCTTCATAAAAATGGTGATATCTGATCATAAACTCATATGTATTAGGGCCTGAGGGTAAGTTAAATTTAGTGCATCCTTAGAGAGCTAGATGAACAATCCATGAAATTATCAGTGATCATTTTTGCAAACTGATTATCTTGGAGGTTAGAAAATACCAGAGGGCTGTAATGGGGAAAACAGAAAATATATCTTTAAAGATGGCCATCCAGGGAATCTGTGTATCAGTGAAATTTATATTCCTACATAAGTATTAGAACAAATTATTAAAAGGACAATTTATAAGCATCTGCAAGATATGAAATCTGTAAAACAAGAGATAACATGAATTTGCCAAGGACATGCTTCTGTCAAACCAATACGATTTCCTCCTCTAACTGAACAGCTTGCCTAATGGTCGCAGCAATAGATATACTAACTCTCAACTGTAGTAACGCTTATCAAAATGTTTTCGTGCTATCCCATGCTACATTTCCATTAGCAACCTCTGGAAAATTAATTATATCAGGGCAACATGGTTCAAAACTAAAACTCAGTGTCCATATTAACTTTTTATTATCAAGGTGGAAAACAAGTGATCATAATTCATTTAATTGATAGCTTAGAAAACAGAATAGAATATACCCATATGGAATTTGCAAAGGCCAAATTAAGTCAAAAGCACTTTGTAAGCCAAAAAGTAGAAGTCAGAATCATTTTGGTAATTGGAGAAATGGTTTAAAAATGAACAATACATAAAAGTGCAAAATAATGTAAGAAATCAAATGGAGAAATACAAAAGGGGAAAAGAACAGCTAGGCAGCAATACAGTGGGAACAAATCTGGTGATTATAATTATTGCAAACTAAATATGTATCAACCTTGTGATACCATAGGGGAAAATAAAAGCATTTTCAAACTGCATCAGTCTAATAAGATATTAACTGTTCTTATAAAATTTGCCTTGTTGTTACCGTTAGAAGATAGAAAACTTAACTTAAGGACCAAATTTTCACAAATATATTCTTAGACACCTGGAAAGTGCATACCAAGCATGGGAAACAACACACGTTTTTCTTGAGAAATCTATTTACTTGTCTGTAGCATCCCTGTTAGTTCTTATATCTAGGTATACTACATGTAAATAGTAAATTACTGTTTTGAAAATTTGTCCTTGGATGTTCATAAAAAAATCCTTTGAAATAAAATTTTATCTACATTTTCCTCAGCCATAACTGTTTCAATATAATATTTGGTCATTTAATATTTGAATATACTACTTCGATATTTACACTTTCAGTTTCTTAATGCAGACTTTAGGTTCCTAATTCTCACATTCTCTATCATGTTTTAATGGTTGTAGTAAATAAGATCAGGAAACACTCCTTAGGTATTCAAATAAACAAATGTTGACACCAAAATCAAAACTTGAAAATAATATACCAGATACTAATTAGCATAACAGACATTTACTGTAATAGGTTTTTCTCAAACCAAGGTATAATCAATTGATAGTAGCACATAATCCTGTCAGAGTCTTACCATTAATTACTGGGGTATAAACAACAATTCCAACTAAGTTAGGATCAGATACAGTTGTGTCCAGAATAAGGCCACCAATACTGAAAAACAAAGTACAATATTTAGAATAAGGCAAGCAGTTACATTAATTCGTATTTCAAAACTTTTTTAGCAATCTTAGAACGTCTTCAAGCTACACTTTTCTTCTCAATTCATCTTCCTCCCCGCCATTACCTCGTTCTCAGCTACAGACTAACATCGCTATAGTTATTTATGTATTACAATTGACTTATTGTATAACAAAGACCACAGAATTTCAGCCAATCACTCCACTCTTAAGATTCAAGGTTTTCATTTGACTAAATAATATCTTAGATCTGTGTGCAATCTTGACTGGAAACTGCAGGAGATGAATAGCTCACTATTTCCTTCATTTGATACGCACGCTTCTGCTCAGTCGTTGCCACAGGCTACTGCTGCCTCCCCCACTCATTCCCACCTGTAACTTAACTTTGTAACTTCCTCGTTTTGGGAAGATTCTAGATCTCTAGATTCTAGAGGCTCCTTAGATGTTTCTTTTAAGTACAATCAGGTGATAAATAAGATATATATAGACACAGGGTGACTATCAAGACAAAGCAAGACAAATAGACTTACCTGCTTATAACCATGGCAGTTATAACAGGCTCCCATCCTGAATGGAGAACAGTTCTGGTAGCTGGGTGTTTGGCAGCTATGACAATCCCCATCGGAGTCAGAGCCAAAAAAAAGGCACCAACCAAAGGAGATACATAGTAATATGTCTCTAAAATAATAATATAGAAAAAAACAAAACCCCTGTTTTACTTTCAAGACATTCCTGTAAGTTTTTCCTAATTTAGAACTCTAAAATAAATTATAATGTACATCATGCAATTGAGGAATTTTAATAGTCTTTATCACTACTGTACCTAAAGTTTCAACTACTGCACTAAACAAGATGGTTAACATCTGCCATCTGTGATCAGTCTCCCATTTTCTCAAGGACAGAACTATCTGTGCAAAGTAGGAATTTTGAAGAGGATTTTTGTATGATGCTTTATGATAAAAATGCAATAAGGATGTGGAATATAAAACATTATTTTGTGACATATCTACTAAAAAAAAAAAAAGAAACTGAATATATTGAGAATGCATTTTGTTTATACACAAATTCATAGCATATGTAGACCCCCTTCTTTCCAAAGCACAGATAATATGGTAATCTTCCCAGAAATAGCATATCTAAAACGATGCAAGCACAATGTGTAATATTGAGACATTTATATCAGTAGCTTAGTTGTTTTATAACCGGTCTGAGTCTGAAAATTCACAGCCACAATTCTGCTGCTTGCACCTATCCATCAGAACTGCATCATATTTCATAGGAACACAACTGCAAACACCAGTGAATACCATCATAAGGCTGAGCTACTATGGCACACAGCTGCCTCCACAGAAAGAATACTATTTTTTTCAGATTACTTGGTTTTATAATCCCATCCACAGAGAAGCTATTACAGTGATCCAAGACTTCCCAATTCAACAGTGGGGTAAATAACGGAAAATCTATCCTAATGGCAAATACATACATATAAACGATGCAAACATTCCACTTTTACATATATTTAGTTTTATGAGAAATGTGATCATGTATTTAATGTTAAATACATTCTGTCCAAATGTTCAGAATTTGGACAAGTCCTAATGCAAAATACATTTTAAATTAACAGTTTGAAGTAGTTAATGTAGAACACACAAACGCTTTACCAAAGAAGAATATTTAGTATATGAAAAAGTATTCTCACTCATGTATTATGACTTATTACAAAGGCTGCAAATACAACCAATTACTACTTGGATGTTATCTTGGTGGAGCTGAAATTACTCCTGGAAGAACTGCTGCAGAGTTTTTAGAAGTTACTATCCTTCTGCATTGACTGGTAACAACCTCTGCCGCAGAGCCAGCAGAAAAGATAGTAAGATACCTTTCACTGTGTAAGCTAAAAGTAGAAAGCTATTAGAATGAGAAAGAGACAAAGCCCAAAAGAGAAGTAATTTTTTCCCTTCCTTTTCTAACTATTCTACAGTATATTATCTCCTTCTTCCTTTGTGGTGCTTTTTTTCCTCCTTTCTCCTCTTTCTGTGAACTAAGAGGTGGGCCTAACGTAAAGCGTTCTTACTCAAAAGAGTACACACAATACATGATTCCTTTATTTGATAATTATAGTTTTGTTTTATCAAACTTAATAAAAAAGACAAAAACATACTGATGTAAAGTTCTTGAACTACTTACTGCCCAAGAAAACGCATCCTTCCCTCCACTTGCAATGAAGAAAGGTCCCTGTGTGCACTAATATTGGTCACATGGAAAGGCATCATTCATTCTACATCTATTTATTTAAAATTTTGAGACTTCCCTCCTTTTGCTCTCTTTTTCCGCCCCCTCTCTTTTTTTTCCAAGACATATATCATACTGTATTCCTACTGTATTGCTACTTTTTCTTTCTCCTTGTCTGTCTGTTCCTCTCATATGGAACCAAGGTGAGGCATGAGCATATACCAGACACCCAATAACCTATTTAAAGGTCAGAATGAGAGAATAGCTCTAATGTAGTATATTTAGTAAAATATAAAAGGGCACAAAATAACTTCCAAGTCTTTGCCACATTTTTGTAGAGGTTCCCAATTTTATTAAAAGATAAAGTCTGCTGGTCAGCAAAGATCCTCTCTTGCAAACAAACGTTGAACAGCAAAATACAGATGCAATGGAGAGAATTACCCTAATTAGTCATTAATTTTTGAAATTCTTTCACTTGTACATCAACAATTAGCCCACTGTACTCTTTATTACAGGACTTCTACCAACCCAGGAAAGGAAATTAAAGTTCAAAAAAGTACGCCTTTTACAACAATTTCTTTTTTAATCCCAACAACAACTTAAAGAACTTGTTAGAATGTGTTCATGAAAAAAAGGGAGAGTATTTAACTATCTGCACCAGTCTCCAGACTTGGAGAGCTAGTCCAAGAATGTAGTCCAAAAATTACAAAGAACACTAAAAATAAGTAAAGTATATCATATAATTCCTTTCTTCTGAAAGAAAAAAAAATAGCGCACATAGATAAAACTGAAATCAGTGCAGCAAATGAACAATGAATACTAACCAAGAATTATTTAATAGGTAACTTCTAAATAAATAATAACTACACAAACTATAAAATAGACATACATATATGTCATCCTGCCACAGAAATGTTTTGTAAGAAGTTTAAAAAAATGGAAAAAAAAAAGAGAGGACAGTCTTGCTAGTGTATAATGATTCATGAATTATAATCAAAATAAATATAATTTATATCTGCAGTGCAACAGGACCATTTCAGAAGTCAGCAAGCAGCCAGAAGCAAGGGCAGCTTTACAAATCTTAGAAAACATGACTAACCCCCATGGCTGATTATCAAACCTTTCACTAGTTGAATTCAACATATTTTAAGTTAGTTAACAGCAGCTACAGGAAAAAAGGAAATATGCATCCATAAAATGACATAAGCTGTCATTTTTACAGCAAACAAAGCAAAAGTTAGATGAACTGTCAATTTTATTTTTTTTTTAACACACTAAGATAGGACTTTCAGACTACTTAGCAATGGCTTAGCTTGTTCCTCTGAGTCAACAGTAAGTGAGAGGAGTTAATTTTTTTGGCCTTATTGTTCAACATTTTAGTATGTATAAATGTCTTAATTTCACCACAGAGAAAAGTACAGACAAAACTTACAAAATAGGTTTTATACCTGAGTCCTTTAAACAGAGTTGGATGTAAACTGGATTATAAAAGCTACCCCATTGTTGCAATACTGTCAGAAGTTTCTTTTTGAAAAAAACAAAAGCCAGGAGTGGCTCTCAGGAGCTGGGGATCTCCAAGGACAGGACACAGCCAGAGCTTATATTCTTTTTTTAAAAAAACTTCTGCTATGATAATATACTAGCACTTTATTGGGATTCTCTGTTCTAAAGTGCTAGAGGGAATGATAACTAAACAAATAAATAGGTCACTAACCACCTCCATGCTGCTAAACAAGGAGGAGATCAGGTATACATATTAATCTGTTTACAAATTTTAGACCAGACAACAGAAATTCACCCTGCCTGGGTTTTTTAAGGCAAAGATGACATAAGAATTAAGGCAAGGCAGCTGCTCCCTACCAAATTCTACTGCCTGTCTATTAAGTTTAATTAAAAACAGAACTATAGAAGCAATTAATAGTTTAGAAGTATATTACAGAATCTGTCACAAGTGAGCAATGATAGACGCCAGTTACCTACAGGACCCATGAAACTACTGAGCTCCAGTCTAACTCCTGGGAACAGAGAGCAGGACTTTTTTTTTTTTAGCTATGGGAGACTCTACTTGTAGAACATCTTAAGAATCTAAAAAGACATTAACCTTGAGATGCATCTTTTAAGGAAGAGTGGGCCATTATCCTCTTCATACTTAATTCACAGAAGAAGAAAATGTATTCTACAATAGCTGGAGAATGGGAAGAGGGAATAAATGACTCCTCTTTTAGGGCTCACTTCACTCCATTTTTGATAGATTTATAGTAGGTAGCTTACATGGTATAACGAATCTCACTCGACTTGGCTCTGCTATAGAATTTGTACCATCCAACAGTGGAAGATCAACTCCTAAAAGCACTCAACTCTTCAATGAACTTCTGACTGTGACTTTAAATTAAAAAAGGAAGGAGGGAAGAGGAAAGAGACAAGGTTCTCAATTCAGTCCTTACTGATCTCCATTTACTTTAAGCCCTCATCCCTTTTGTAAACTGTGATATAAATTAATGTTCTAGTTTGGAGAACCCAGATGCTTAATGGTTTACTCCTTGTGCAGGGTATCTACTGTGACATACTGTTCAGCGCAGTGCCACTGAAAAGAATGCAACCTCTAGTAGGAATTAGAGATAAATTGGAAATATACCATTTCAAAGCAACTGGTAGGAACCTGAAAATAATAATGTGAATCACACAATTTGTCTTCTCAACCCAGGTCCAACATGCACAAGAGATGAATGCATATATTTAAGCTACGTTCTGTGAGAAAAAAGGAAAGCTTTAAATGAAGTCTTCAGATCATTACTGACAAGTGACAAGCAACACAGACCTCCACATTTAATATACTGGTTCTTTCTGTTCCAGAGCATTCCCCGTTTTCTGATCGAGGAAGCGGAGCCGGGTCCCAGCGATGGTCCTGGGGAGCCCTCTAGTGCTTTCCCCAGCTATTTAACAACGATTCACAGATACAGTTCTTTTAAGGGAATTGTTAAGGCAGAAAGAACTGTTAACCTTTTGCTATTTAAATCCTCATGTTTGATGGCTTTGCCATTATTTTTAAAACACTCAGATTAACTTTTAAGGAATTATACTTATGATATTGGCCAAATAAGATGTTTCATTTGGCCCTAGCCTAGGTAAAAATGCTACAGTCCTCTTCGGGGTATGCCATGAAGTATCATGTCAAACCAAAGGCTGAGCACAGGTGTACAGTTCTGTTACAGACAAGCATAACACTTGTACATAAATCATTTTCCCCCTTCCAGTCTCGTTATCTGAAAACAACTCTTCCCATGCAAAGAGAAGCCAGAAACCCACACTTTTGCTTCAGTATATTTGAGTAGTTAGGCTAACAAATCATAGGGGAAAATAATTAATTCAGAATACAGTTCAGAGGTGAATCCCACCTGCTTCATTACCAGCCCATAAACTGTGGGTTTCTTTATAACATTCCTATTGTGCTTTTTATTCTAGCGTTGAGAAAGCAGGGAAACGACAGAAAGAACATAAGAACATCTGTGCCGGGGGAGGCCAAAGGTCTCATCTAGTCCAGTATCCTGTGTCTGACTATGGTATACCGTTCAGGCTTGTGGAAAGAAGAACAGAAAATGACAAGTTTAGAGTGATGCTTCTTCCAGTATGCTCTGCCAGCTTCTGCTGCTGTTTGCCTCAGGGATTTCATCACTCAAATTTCTGCCTGCATCTGTCTGTTCAATACCCCTCAATGGATACTTCTCTGATTAATTTATCCAAATAGTTTTCTAAATCACTTTGGTCTTCTTAATACATCATGGCAGTAAGTTCCACTTCCCAATCACGTATAGTATAAAAAAGTTTCTTTAACTTTTTTTTAACCTGCTGCCTAATCATTTTTTGAAGGCCTCTTCCCTGCCATTCACATTTTTATATACCTCTCTTGAGCTGAAGGTACTCCATAATTTTATTCCTTGTTACTATTTCATAGTTCAAATACATCCATCTTGGAAACCACACATTTCCAAGGGCTTTGTGGTATGTTCTTAGTTTAGAAAGACTCTCTGTTTTCTAAGAGAAAGAAATACAAGGACATTGAAAAAATATAAAGAGCAGAAGCAGCCATTTTAGCAGTAACTAGATAATTACATATATCATCAAAAGAGAAGTATTTCCAGAAGACCATATAGAAAGAAAATTGGGAGTAACTCTTAGAAGCATACTTGAGCACACTAATCCTTCCCCTTACACATGTGTGGGATCTGCTTTTCAGCTGCAGTGGCTGACTAAAATGTGAGTGGCCATGACAACTGTAAAAGTAGCAAAGAATCAGTTCAAACTGGCCCCACTTCTTTTTTTATTCCTCTGAGATACATTAGGCCATCTGTAACTAGAGATGTAAATTTCTGCAAATGTGTGCAAGGAAGAAAGAAGTCCAAGTTTCTTTCCCCATCTTCTTTTTGGGGTTGAGTGGTTTTTGTTTGGTGGTTTGTTTTTTTTTTAGATTAAGAAAAAAAAAGCCAAAAAAGTGCATGTTTTAGGAGAAACTGAAATATTAGTAGTAATTAGTTACTCCTTTAAAAAACAGAAACATATTATCTGTAATTTATATAAAACATAGGAACCAGTACTAGATATATTCACAAAATAATATATGTTGTTTACTTACAAATGACAGATGTAGCTACTATTTAAATCCAGCTACTATTAAAATACCAGCACATGTAACTAACTTTTGCCTGTGGCCGCAATTTAAAAAAAAAAGGAAAGGAGTAGAGGAAGCTGTTTAAAAACAGTAAGACTCAGTATTAATGATTTAATGTCTTTGAGTCAGATGGGTTCAACTTAGGCAATTACATAGAGAAAGTTACAATGCAAATACATAAGAAACTAATATTTGTAGGGAAAATATTTAGGAAACAAATGAAAAATCACTGGCCTATGCATTACAATGTAGTTTACAAACCAATGAATTTTGACGTATAAGGCGTAACTTCATTTGAAATACTTACCAGTTAACATTCAAAGCCTGAAGTCTAGCATTAATTATTTTAAGTCAGACATGGTCCTGACTAGAATAAATTTTAATCATAACCCTAGCCCCAAATCTAATCTCAGTGTTAACCCAAATTTGGCAACCTCTTCCAACTCCACACCTACCCAGATAGCTAGTATATGCCAATAGTGCTAGCTAACTCTCTCCTAGCTAGCTCCTTTCCATCTAGCTGGTATACCAACTTCCCTGGCACTCCATTGACTAGCATAAACCCTAATTTTGAACTGAATTCCAATCAAACATAACAATTGTTGGGACCTGAAATCTATTTTAAGTAGAATAACCCAATGTTCCAGTCTAGTAAGACTTTTGGACATAGCAAGAAATCTAGATAAACAGTCTCTAATGAGCTAAACTCTATTATCCCAGTCCTAGCATTAGCTAGAGACACCAAATTTCATGAGAACTGAGGCTTCCTCTCTGTTCTTCTCATCAGGAGAAAAGAAGGAAGTTAAAAAAAAAATCTTTACTTATTTTCTTTTCACTGTTAGTCTATAAACTTCCTTAAAAAAAGTATCTAAAGGAAGTATTTGAGAAATAAGTTATTAGAATATAATATACAGTATTTAAACATAGTTATGAAATAAACAATACAATTTAAGTTCTTTAAAAAATATAGAAAATATTTAAAATGGCTGTATTGCAGCCTGATACATTTAAGCTGACATCACATGAACACTTGCTGAATATGAAAAAACAAATACTGAAAATATAAAATCATCAGCTGAAAACTAAGAAAAAAAAATGGCAAGTCACACCAACGTAGCTTGAGTCTTATTAGATACCTTTTCTGACTGATGTTGTAATACTTACACAGAACAGCTCAAATTTTTACATAAAAAGGCTTGAACAATGAGCATAGATGTAAAGAATATATGTGGCAATATCAACATGTCTGGTAAAACAATTATGGACAACATAAAATTTGGCCTGTGGTACACTATACTGTAATTGTCTACAATCATGTCTTTTAAAACACAATATACTTTAAATAGTTTCTATGGAAGGAGTCAGTTACAGCAATAATTTAATTTTAAATATTGTTCTGAACATTTTCTCCTCCTGTGTGAAAATGTTTTCATACTTTTTGTTTCTTCATGGGAGAAATGAAGAAACAGGAAGAAAAAGACTGATTTTTTAGTTCCTCATTCTCATTTTCCAAGCTCACATCTCCTTGGTGACAATCAAGCATTTCATTACATCATCTACTATCTGAGCATGCTTCTAGTAATAATAATTATAGGCATATTCATTTTTAGCAGATATTGTGATGATGAACCTCCTTCAGTGGTCTGTTCCTTTAAGAGAGTAGGATTTAGACAGTACAGATCCTAGAAATCAGGAAAACAGTTTCAAAGGGACTACAGAAACACGCAAATAACTAGTAGAAGAGAAGAATTGCAGACTGAAAAAAAAAAGTCATTCATAAGAAAATTAGTTTGGATCTGTTTATGTGTAATTCACCTGTGCATAGCTATTAGTGGGAAAATAAGCAAACAGTAAAAAACCATCATCAAGAAGCCACACAGAAATTCATGCATGAAGTAGGATTAGATCATTGCCCTCTGTAGTCAGTAGTCAGAGAAGGCCTCCCCTTTGCTGCTTAGCTATTCAGAGTGGTTATACATTTTTTCATCTTTCATGGCAGAACTGCTGTTCTGAAGAAAGCTACAGCTAAATTAGGAGATTTATGTTTGAAATATAGTCAGCAAATTTATAAGACAAAACAAAACAAAGAAAACAGAAGAGAGCAGGGCCATTATTTGGAGAAGCTGTAAGTGGTTACTTCATTTACTGAAAAGCAGAAGGAAACACTTGTAAAATCAAGCACAGGCGCAGGGAACAGGAGGCGTCACACTGTGAGGGAAACATAGGAAAGATCTGAGGAAACTAGTATTGGAAGCTGGAGTAGAGGAGATGAGGAAACAAGGTATTGCAATGGGAGCTGGAAAGCACTTGGAAGGAATCAGATGGAAACTCACAATAGTCTACATAACTCTAAAAGTCAGCAATCACAAAGCGCAAATCTATCTAAAATTAGGCTTCACTTCTTTGTTGTAGACATACAATACATACTTGTTGTAGACTTGCTATTGTTACTCAAATCACTTTATTTTTATTTTGATTTCTGGGCATAGCTGCAGCTCGAGATATATTTGAATGGTGTCTAAAACCACACCCTAACCAAAAAAAAAATTCTCAAAGCAGAACTCCTCTCCCAGCAGCTTATCAAGATAGCCAGTTCAACTCCTTCCCTGTAGTGCAAGGGGAAAACAATTCAAAAGGGCTCTGGGAAGCAAATATTTGATTTAGGGGCAGGCATTCAAGAAAACTTGGATGAAGACAGCTTCCCTCCCCTGCACAAGAAAGCAGAGTAAATTCAGCAACTACAGTTTCTAATTCACATGTAGATTGACTGTGATACTGTGAGAGTCTTTCAGATATTAGTAGATTGTTCCAAGATTGTGGTTAGTGACTTCTACCATCCGAAAAAAAGAAAAAAAAAAAAAAGGCAATGATGGCATAATGTTGCAACGCAAGATTTATCATTCAACGGTATAAAATGTTGACAAAAAAGTCAATCAAACTAAAAGGTTTTCTAAACCTCTCCCTCCCTGCCTTCTCCCCACCCTCCTAACCCAAAAGAGGTTCCTAGGGAGACATATACACTTAGAAACTTACTTACCAAGGCAAGTATAAAGACCCTGACTTATCCATGCTAGTATAGCAAGAGTGATAAGATCTCCAAAACTTGCTGCTATAGGAGTGGCAACATTGTCAGGATTAATACCAGTCTTCTTTGATCCAACAATAACTCCAACCATTATTATACCTAGATTCAAAAGAAGACGGGACAGTAACCATATGTACTGTTGTAACTCCACAGAAAATTCCAAGATAATGGCAATTCCAAACTTGATAAATACGAAGTTAGTGCTTTTGTCCCAGCGTGATTGTTCTTCCCACCTGACTAATGTCTGTATTTTTAAGTTGTAGCCATTTTTAAAAATGAGGTTATGTATTAAAAAAATACAGTAAGCACACACACACAAAAACCCATCAAGAACCGTCTGTGCAATGAACTGTTTTGCTTATGATTAGAATTAGCACTATTGAAATTGTAAATCAGCCATTTCGTGAAGAAAAAAATATGCAGTGTATTATTTCTAAACCCTATTAACTTTAGCTGACTGAAATTTAAATTACACTAGGCTGAAAACAACATAAGATTAAATACTTTGACATCTGATATTGTGCAAGATTTCTAGTCATGGACTTACCACCAAACATCAAGAAGCTACATCATAAATTAAAACAAGACAACATATAAAAATGTTACTCGCTACACAGTTAAAAAATTTTAAATTAGGGATTCTGGTTTCTCTTTTTTTTCTATAAACAGCAACACTAACTTTTTAAGAGGCATTTCCCTGCAGAATGCAAGTGGCTACTAAAAATAAAATCCACATTGTTAGTAACAGTTGTCTTTGGCATAACCTGAGTAATTTCCCTCTCATCATATAATATACATGAGAGCTTGAACTGTGTATACTATCTTTTATGTTATTTTAAAGAATTTTTGAAAAATTGGTATTATAATTTTCATGTATTTTAGCAATATTATGTATTGTAGGCTACATTAGAAGTTCACTTTCAGAGAAACTGCCTAAAGAGTTACACTCCATGAAATTCTCAAAAGAAAGAACTGAAATGATCCTGTAGGATCACAATATTTCAAAAGCACCTGTTTCACATGTAGGAGAATGAAGCTTAGAATGTAATTTCCTGTACTGGCTCATCACCAGATAACAACAAAAGTTTCTCTTCATGTCCTAATTATATATAAAAAGTGGAAAAAATGCACTCATATTCCCCAGTTCTCTTGCCGTTCTTAATTCTAGCATTGATCAAACTCAATGGCTTTGTAGTAACTAAAAAAAGTGTGTGCTCTTGATTCCATGCAAATCTTTAACAATTTTGTCATTTTCACATAAGTAAGCATATCAAATCAGTAAAAAAAGGAAGTTAAACATTTTACTTGACTTACTATTATTAAGACTACTGACTATGTATTTCCATTAAGCATACGTCACAAGCAGATGTACTTTTTTCCTCCCCTCATGTCCATTAAGTACCGTCTTTTATGGTTAAATGTTTCCTGACAATTGGGAAGAGAAGATTAAATTCATCACGCCATATGGGTCCAGACAGACATTGGCACTGCTTGTAGAGGGGGACTTGAACTTGGCCCAAATCCTTCACGTAACAAGCCAGTTTGTTCACTTCAGATACAAAGCAGAGAACAAACTAACATATAAGCGGCGTGGACAACAAGGGAGTTTGGATTGAGCTGAGCTAAACTCCAGGCTTACTTGAGCTCAATTAAAAATAAGTTCTACCTGTTTAGTACTAAGAATATATTTTGTACATTAATGAATATAGAAAGCAGGGGAAAAAAGTTCTCCATCATATTAGGTAGTACCTAAACCGCATACTTTTTGTTTTAGATATGCTCAGGAGGTCATGCAAATCAAACCTTTTCAAAGAATATGACAGGAGAGGAATGCAATATGCAGGCCTGTATGGAAATTGCAAAAGGGTATCCTATCCTCAGCTGTGTTTCAGACGTATTATACCTTTCTGGCTTTAAATTTTTAAGGAATAGCAACATAATATACATTCAGCATCCACAGAAAACTAAATAACTGTAAAAAGTAACATATATACTCCTTCTACCTTGTAAAAGAGAAGCTATGAAGGCAGTTGCTACGCTGCTAGAACACAGAAGGATTGAATGATCAAAGCGGTATTTGCCCTCTGGAATCCAGCCCAATATAACTGCTGCTACTGCTGCCAGAAAACCAACTACTGTTGCCTGAACCTGGAAAAGAAAAAGATGGTGAACAATTCTTAAAATAATTGATAGACTTATGAGGACTACAGAATCATTTTCTGTTATTCTTTTCTCCTATCTACATTTATTTGCAAGGTGTAAAGGGAGCATGTTCATCCATTTTGTAGAGATGCTCATAACCTTGGATGATCAAGAAGAAAAATCTTATGCCAGCAGAACAGGCTTTACCAGTATTTCAGAGACTCAAGAATAACAAAAGTAAAATCAGGGAAAAGAGCTGAGGATTTACCAGGAGCCAAAACTGAAATGCCTAAAGAGGCTCCTAAGGGCACTTAAAACGGTGAAGTCACAGTATTAACATTTCATCTATTTTTTGAGCATGTTGTATTATAACATATGAACATGAAATAGAATAGTTGCTTTAGAGAACAAACATTCCTCAAATGACCCAGCTATTTAAAATATTGTTTATTGTCCAAAAGCTCCATCACATACTTCCTTTTAACATTGAATCCAATGCAAATACAGTACTGAAAACATTTGAGAGGTCAAATTTAAAAGGTTTTGCCAAACCTGAAATTTTTCTCTAATCATCCTCAGATCCTCTCTCAGAAAAAATTAAAAAGGAAATACCCTTAGTACGGTCATTAAGAATTCTTTACCTCTTCTTCTGATAAATACAAGCTCATATTGTTTTAGAGAAGAACTACACTGTTCAAAAAAAATCAGTCATGCAAACATTGTATGTTAAGCATGAGCCAGTGTAGTAGAGCTAATTTCCCATTAACACTGTCCATCTCCATACTTACCAATGTTTGTGGTGGACTTTTTCAATAACTTTGCTCATTTACAAGAGTTAATCAAATAAATCCATTATATTTACCTGTTTTAAGGCCAAATTGCCAATTATTAGGTTCCATTTCTCAATGGGAGAATCCATTTTTCCAATATTTACCTGCCAAAATTACAAAAGAATTTCAGACATTTGGGTTTAAAATCGTATTACTTGAAAATGCACTAACAAGGCAGAAACCCACAAATAATTCAACTCATACAAAAAAGAGACATTTTGAAAGTTATACTTTTTTCAAGTCAAGTATTGCTGTTGATTTTAAATTGTACTTACAGTATCTATCCAAAAGTAGCTAAACTTGATGCAGTTTTACATAGTAACTTGTTTAACATTAGCTTACTGTGCAAGATATACTAGCCACCTTACATTCCAGGAATGTCCAAGCACCACCAGTGATTAGATCAGTAGCTGGAAGGGAAACTTACCAGTGTTCAGTCACTTTAGACTGAACTTGTTTCTATGACCCTTAAATTCTATGAGCCAATAGAAAAATGTGTAGATACATGTGTGTGGACACACACACTGTCATGCAAGTGTGTTAATTGACTGCAATGAAACTACCTGCATAAAGAAACTGCAAGTGCTTACAGAAGATCAGAAACCACATCTAATACTGTTTAGTATTCTAACTTTTCATTTATACAATACAGCTAGAGACTTATGATGCTGTAAATTATATAAGTCCAGTCCTAAGGTAGTAGCTGGAAAGACAGCAAATATATTATTCTAAGAAATGAAAAAGTACATACATACTCTTTTGTAATGTATTTCCTACTTATTTTTTTGAGTTAGAGGACAAGATCTGAAGAACAGTACATACCACTGCAATATGACTATATTTAAAATAACTTCCTTTAAAATAACTTCCTTAAAATAACTGAACAATTTTTTACATGTTGAGCATAAATTTTAGTGGTTTTCCCATAGAATACTAATTTATAAGATAACATACTTCTCAAAACATAGGAAGTCTTAATGCATTTTTTTTCCTCTTTTGATAATTTCTTTCCAGTTGGTTTTACTTCCATTCCTTTGTCCCATTTTGTGATAGTAGTGATTTGTGAGGAACAAAGCATTAAAAGAAAAGCTAACTTAAAAACTTAGAAATATAATAAGACACTTTATCTCAATCTACACTATAAATATTTTACAGTGTGCAAAATACAGTCAAAGCTCCACAAATACATGCATTAAATTTAAATATTACAGCAATATTTAAGGAAGTGCAGATAAGAATCTCCTTTGCATCCTTCTTAAATATACATGCTAAATGAATGAAATGGCAGGCTATGGAGAGCTTCACTCTTTTTCTCCTTTGAACAAGTTTTTGAAAAGTATCAAAAAAATTCCTGTTAAAACAGTAATCTTGCAAAATGCTTAAATCAGCCTAAAAGTGAGCTGCTGCCACATGACATAGTTCTTCTCTCCCCTACTATCAGCTACACATTCATGTTTTCTTTCTTGAACCAGATCTACCAACTCCATAAGTGAGTTCATGGCAACATAAATTTGCTTGCTGGTTTGATGGAAAATGCTTTTTTTCAGGGAGCAAAAAGGGGTTATCTTCTACAAAATGATCTGATCCATCACATGCAACCATGTAACCATGCACAAATGCTCTTAGGGTTTGGAAGGGAGAAAAAGAGCAGGATGACTCCTTTCAACTGCAGATTCCCATAAAGTAAGGTCAAGTTCATTGTGATACTGTGGAATAGATGGACCTAACAAAAAGTTTGTAAAGTCATATTGCTAATGCCTAGATCCTGATAACACACAGTCAAAACAAGAGTCTGCATAAATTTACAGGGATGCCTGGATGAGTGGTGTTTTGGTGTTTGGTTGGTTTTTTTTTTTACTTCCTCTTAAAAAAAAAGAAAAAGGAATACGGATAAAAGGCAACAGTGTGAACCGAGACAATGAGAGTGACTCAAACTACAGAACAAAGCTGAAGAATACAAAACACGCAATATAAATATTGTGCGTGAATGGGCAGTTGACCTAAGTACACCTCACACAGTTACGCCAGCACAGCAGTGGGGGGAGGGAGAACAGTTTACATTAACACTAACATCAAAGAGAAGTACAACCTATGCCCTGAGGTAGATTAAAAACACAGTCTTGAGACAGATTTAGTGAAATGACTGATTCTAAAGTGGATGGGAAATTGTGAGTGACCAGTAACAAGCAGCTAAAGTAGGAATTTGGGCAACAAGATGAACGAAGGTGATCAGGCAAAACTTGAAACCAGATGTATTATGGATAACAGAAACTTGCTAACAAGACATTACTTTTTGGCTGACTACATAATTACAATGGAGTAAAGATGATTAGTTTACAGCCCCAACAGCACAGACATGTCTACAAATTCAGATGCAATTATAAGCTAATGGAGCAAGAAGGGTACAAATTAGCTCCAGTGCTGAACTCATGCTAGAAATTTCCTCCTCAAAGGTAAAAGCTATTCACAGGGGCACAGTCTTGCATTTACTGTAAAGACAGTATCTGGTGGGGAGCCAGCTAGTGCAAATTTAGGTCAGAGAAAGGAAGATTAATCATACAACTGCCTCCAAATAACTGTTTAGATATGCCCTGAATTAATATACTCCTTCAGTTTTCACCTAGGATGAGGATGACAGGACCAAAGATTGGACAGCTAAAGAGAGTAGGGGGTCAATGAAATCAATGTGAAGAGTACAAAGGTCAGAATAACCTCTTTCACAGAGGTCTGAGAGAACTGGCACAGAAATTACAGGTCCAGTAGCTTTTTGATTAAACTCTCCAGTAAGGAATGATACAATGTGACACAGCACCTGTTTCTAAAACCTGGGGGAAGCAGAGCAATCAAGGCAACTGTCCTGGAGTTTAAATTCGTATCTGGCAACTAAGCATAAGTTGTCACCTGTAAGAAGTTACATGTTACATATAACAGGTTTCCACAGTTTTTTGGTTTGGTTTTTTTTAACTAACAATTAGAAACATTTACTGAGTTCTTGTGTATTTGTTTGCCTTTGCAGTAGCACTCTGGGGGATGTGGCTGGCTATCCACCAGAGCTGTGCACATTGCAACTGATGTTGAGCATGAAAAAAGACACATAAGAGAAAGGGGGAAGGTTCTTTGCAAGATAAAAGCCATTTTTTCTGGTATTTCACATATAAAAACTAAATATAATCTTCCTAGCATTATGCTGATAATGAATGATCTATACTGTTCTTATTTTGTACAGTATTGTTCTCTTAAATCTCCACTGTGTTGTGCACATGCGCAACCCACTCTACATTTCCTGATGAGCTCTTCACCAGCTAGAACAAATTAGGGCCATCACTGGCAAAAGAGGGAATGTTCACCAAACCACAACAAGCCTCTACCTGCTCCCTGTGAAGGATGCCAAATGAACTCACAATATGACTGAGGAAATTCCTGAAAGTATTTCAATCACCTGTGTAACTTAGTCCAGGGTCTGCCATGATTCTTGAAGAAAACAGGTCGTACAAGGAAATCAGAGGCATGAGAAAACAAACAAAAAAACCCCCCATAAGTCTGTTAATTTAAAGCTGGGAAATAGCTCGGTGCCAGTGGTGCTGTGACCGTGACATTGGGCAATGCCAAAGAAATTGGAAGTCCTGCATGCCACATAGCACTGTCTGAAGAAATGTATACTTCACTGACTTCTTCTTAGCCAGTTAATTAACCTTCATGGTGGAAGGAGGTGAACAGAGCTGACTGACCTGATTTGGCCAAGACAGACATACATGGCATTCATGGCATGCCTGAGTAAAAACCTCTGAAGCATCAGCTGATTTATGTCTTGGTGAGACTTAATGACAGTGGTAAGTGGCACTGGTAACACTCCTCAAACTAAGCCTCCTCAGAATGGGCTGTTTGAGTCTTTGTAGGAGCCTGGACTTCAAATGGCCAAACTGGCTCTGAAAAATCATGTTCAAGACATCTACAGATCATGTTATCACACAGTTACTGGGATACTCTTAAGAATGCCATTTTGGGCTGAGAGGAGTGGCCTGAACCTCATGATGCCAGCTTTAGTTAACCACTGAACATGCAGCCAGTGTTGTGGAAACTCCAGTATCCTTTATCTGTGTGTGAGAGAGGGAGATCAACTCCTTGACTTTTGGTAACGGTTGATGGATAATATCAACTGAGGTCAGGATTCCCAGTGCAAAAAAAGGGTCTGCATGACCCTTCTCCAAATGTCCCCTGAGAGCTGCGAGATTCACAAATGAGATGGCATTGGTGAGGATGGGCAAATCAGCCACTGACTGGACCAGAGGAGAAGTTCTGGAGTTGTGATCTGTCAAAGGTCATAAGCTCAACTGAGACAAAGAATTAAAGATCCCATTAAGTGATGCAGAAGTGGTGGAGCTGATTCTGACCCTCTTTTTTAAGCCTTCAGTAAGGAACTGGTAGATCTTGGACTTGGTGTATCTGTCACTATGCAATACAAGCACTGTCAATCCTCAGGCCACGAACTGTACCAGTCAGGAACAAATTAAGGTCAACACAAAAAAAAAAGAAAAAGGTAAAAGACAAAAGTATTCATGCCTAACAGTAAAGGCAGTAAGGCTTAAACACAAAATATTGTTAAGAAACAGTAAGAATGCTCAGAAACGTAAGACCATTAAAATCAACCAGAATACAAGACTGAATAGCTAAGGCTGCCACTGAAAAAGATACAACAAACCATGTCAATTCTTATATATGAAACAATGGATATGGGGCAAAAGTAATCAATTTCTCTAATGGGCATGACACAAGCAAACCTTCATAGGACTGCTAAGGCTATGTCCATCACGGTGTGCATTTGGGCAATAACTCAATACAATGTGGCAATGAAATTTATTAATGACAAAAAGCTGGGAGACCTTGTCAATATAAAGCATTGTAATATCATACAAAAACTGGATGACCTTGAGGATTACAGCAACAAAAACAGATTAAATTCAACAGTAGAAATGCAAGGTCATGCACTTATGGACTAATAATATTTCTGCCAGAAGATGGGAGTGGCAGCTGGAAATAATACGAAAGGAGAAATACTAGGACACAGTCATTGATCACAAAGTGACTGTAAGGTCTAAATCCGACTCTGCTAGGAAAATAAGCATATATAAACTTAGAAAGTTTCAAGAGCAATTTTCGAGAGAAATAAGGAAGTGCTATTCTACAAAGCCATAGTGAGGTCTCATCTGGAGTTATATACACATTTGACGAAACATTTTCTAGAAAGATTCATTCAAGCAGGAACAGACAGAGAGACGGGGGCCTTGCTGGAGAATGGAAAAATTATCTTACAAAGGAGAAACATTGCATAAGGCAGTGTCATACAGAGATACCTAGTTCAGGTACCAGAAATAGTTTAGTCATGTTATTAGAACATTCTGTTCACGATAGTTATCCACACACAGAGAAAAGCTATATGGTAAGGTAATCTGGCTTGCTTAGGCTAAAACAATGAAGAGATGGAACATCTCCTGAGATGTAGAAAAGAACTATGACAAATATTTTCAAACTATGACATAAGAAAGAAGACATAGAGAAAACCTAGTTATGCTATGTTATAGTGTTGACACATACAAAAAATAAGCACACCCAAAAAACCCCACCACAACAACAACAACAACAAAAAAAAGGAATAAAATTATTTAGCCTGAAAGCTACAAAAGAGTTTCTTACAGTTTGATCAACAAAGGTCTGGAGTATCAATGGGAGCAATGCTTCATTTTGGTGCCACACAAATGGTCTTTAGAAAAATGTGTTCAAAAGGTACACATTTTGTTAGCCTATTCAAACCCCATCAAGGTCAAAGAGATCTGTCAACCTTACAGAATATCCATGCAAATCTCAAAAATCTGCTTTATCTGTTCTGAATGATGATGCAGAAGAGACCAAAGAAGTAAAGTTTTGATGTGTGGAGATTAGAAGAGGGTCGCCTCTTTAACTTTGATTTAATAACATATTTAAAGAGCCCCCATAACAGCCAGATTAAGCCATAAACATAAAACTTGTGTTCCAAAGATTTGTTTTCCTTTTGAAGTATTTACAACATGTATCTGAAGAGGGAAGGGGAAGAGAAAGTTACTCACAGCAGTTGACAGCCGGGATGCCAAGGTCATTTCCAAATTTCCTTTGAGACCAAGAAGTGCAGGAACCAAGATAAAAACTTCAGTAACATTCTTGAACACATCCCAGTGCTATTTAAAGGATATAGTGGGAAAAATTCAATTGAAAAATTCTTTTTAGACCATCTGCAAAGTATTAAAAAAATTCTGTAACTCATAAATTAAGCCTCGAAAAAAAAAATCAATATTTTTATATTAGACCTAAAAGTCTAAAGCCAGAACTGTTATCTATCTAGATAAAACAGATTTATGACTGCATATTACTACTTCAAAGATCAGAATACCAAAAGTAAGAGATACAAGACTTGGCCTTAACACAAACCTAGTTAAAAAAATATGTCATTAATTTGAAGGGAGGGTTTATGACTTTAAAATAGTACCAGGTGCTATGACTGCTCTTGAATTCTGCTCTTAATTTACAATAATGTTTTCATCATTTCCCTTCCAGCTGTGTAGAAACCTCACATAAAAACAGCAAGGAATTAGTTGTCAAATGGACAGAACCTGTAGGTGAAAAAAGCTTCTCATAATTCTTTTACTTCTAAGCGTGAAATTTAGAAGAGCACAGTTTTCCAAAACCCAGATTTTATAAAGCAAAGACAAACTCTCCTGTAATTTTTTGTGTGTGCTGAGTTATCAGCACAGAAATGCTGTGCTACTTTATATGTCTGTCAATCCGTGTGTCTAATTTGTAATCATCAACTTTAACTAAACTGAACTAACAAAACTGTAAATTGTCTTTGCATTCAGGGATTTGCAATGATTTAAATTATTAATTTCATTTAAAAAATCATTCAATTCTCAAATGTAAACAAGATCTGAGAATTTCCTATATGTGAAGTTACATATGTATTTACTACTGGGGAAGAATAGACATGAAATGGTTTGTAAAAAACCAAGCTTAGAATGCTTTGTTGTCTTCAAATTTTCATTTTTAAAACATGTTGTGTCACATTTCAATATCCTTCTGACATCACAGTTTAATGCTTAGTTTAAGGTGAAAAAAGTTAGTACTGACACTAGCTATTTATTTTTGTATTTGTATCACATCTCTCTCATACATGGTGAGCTGGACTGGGAAACCAATAAAGATTAAAAGTAATACAGAAGGAAAAATCAAGATATATCTCAATCCAACTCAAAAAACAGCTACGCAAACACTTACATTCCCTTAAGGGAAGGAAGGCAAGGTGAAACATTGGATTGGAAGCCATTAGTGGCAGTAGGCACAACTGCCTCTTTTGGCTGATCATTATGCTGTATCATGAAGTAAATTATATATTAACAGAATACAAACAAAGCATCTGTACAAAGAATAAATTGGTAAGATGTAAATGAACAAAGCACAAGATTGATGTAAAACAGTGCAAGAAAGCAGTAAATTTTGCATGTCAATTTTTATTTTCCTTTTCTTGATGTATAAAAGTGTCTTTTCATTGCAATTGATTGAAGTCCAAGCTTCCTTTACTCTCTCAAGATTCTCAGTGACAAAGATGGTCCCTTCTTACTCCTCTTTAAAATAACTTTGTAAACTCTTTAAGTGTAGCTAAAGAAAGCCCTAAAGCTGAATGAAACAAAACAAAACAAAAGAAAAAGCAGATTAATTTCTCTACTGTCTTTCAGTTTGAATACTGTGGTTATTTGATATTTTTTGAATAATTTGTTGTGAATCTACTCATACAGGAAGAGAGAATCCATAAGGTTTGTATTTATAAGAAATTTTGTTTTTTAAAAAACAGAAATTAGGTAGGAAAAAAAAGTAAATATAGCCTTCAAAATACAAAGAGAAGGCAAGAAAATAGGCTAGTTCAATAAAACTTTCTTAATCATTACTTTCTCCAGAATTTTCTTCAAATATCACTGCACAAAGAATTATTTCATAGGCAACTGTTACTTTTAACTCCACTGAAATGCTGCTGACATCTACAACCGTGTTAAGCTAGAAGCCAGTCCTAAAAATATTCCATATCAGTAGGGTCTTAGTGATATAATACTCTAAAAGAGGTTTTAAAAATATTATTAAACTTAAATCTTAAAATTCAGAGAAAGTTCTATTTTATCTTAACCCTGAATAACTATCATCAGTTAAATCTGCAACCACAAACCAAAATAATTTGGCTTCTCTGGACCTACTACAATTATATTTCAAGGTAGACATGACTTTGCAGCCCTGTTCACACCACTCATGTTTGTAATTCCGAGTGTTCTATATACCTAATGTTATATTAAAAAGTCACTTACATACACCTGAATATTCAAAAAAGCTCTCAAACACTTCATATGAACTTCACATAAATATGAATGTACTGCACATTTTCATATACCATATGCATTATCAGGGACCAAATCTACACAGTATTTCAGAAATTATATAGACTCGAAGCACAAAAAAGATGAGATAATGCAATAAATTCTCTAATCTTTTTAAACTCCTATGTATTGTGGCATCACAGTTAATTACAACTTCCACTTGACTACATATACATTTACTAGTGTCAACAGAATTTTGCATCATTACTATATTTCTATCCTTAGTTAAAGCAGAAGATAACAGTTTTATTCACCTGCTTACTGTGGCTAAGCAACAACACTTACCAAGACTCGAATGACTCAAAATTAAACACTGGAACCATTTAAGATAAGGTTTGGGGAAAAGGAGTTCATGGTAGCAGAACCGTACACAGACCTAATTACTTCTCAATATTGTAAACATCTGCGATATCACACATTAGAATTATAAAACCCACAGACTAGCTGTTAAAAAAAAAATATTCCAAAGCAAATACCAACCTGTACAATATCCAAAACCATGCCAGCAGAAACTGTTCCAAATCCTGCTAGCAAAAAAGGTACAAGTATCTGTAATGCCATAATACTACTAGACTCTTTTGGTTGTTTTCTACTCCCTTCCACAATGATATCTTCATTACTGTCACTAGACAGGTTGTCTTCCTGCAACATGGCATCTGTTTCTGAAGTGTCCATTCCATCACAATAATTATAACTGGTAAAATCATCATATCTAGGGCTACAGCTAGATGGGCTGTGTCCATTACTACCATGAAAACTTGGTTCTGAGAAGTGATGGTACTCTGTGTGTTGTTCAGACCTAACATTAAAATTGTGTCCTGCCTGTTGTAGTCCATCTTGCCAGACACCATTCACTTTTTTGTGTCTTTCGTCCTGGTTTATTTGGTAAACAACAGGAACCATACTCAAAAGCAGTCTCAAAAATTTATCGGACTGAATTGTATTAAGATTTATGGTCCAGTTTACAAAACCTTCTCTGTCATGAACTTTGCTATTTGTTTTGGAGATGGTAGATCTGCCTTTACAGTTAGTCATAGTGCTACAGAAGTACAGGGTGAAAAGCACTTTGTTCTTCAGACGTCAGTGAAGAAATCTTGTAGATGAGTCATCAGGTGCCACACTTGATGATTTTAAAACAGATAAATCAAAATTATCCTTTTTTGCATGCAAAAATGTTTTTTCATTGATCTCAGATCTTCAACATTTCCATAAGCAAGACTGGATCTGCAGAAAAGTAAAAAGTATATATTCAAGATTTAAAATATTTTAACTCTACAGAAGATACAAGATACTGGCTTAAATTATCAGATCACCAATATCTTTCCGAAGCAAGTATTTGTAGAAATGCCAATCTCCTCCAACATTCAACTGCCAAAGTTGAAAGAAATTAGAAGGTAAAAAGGGAAAGTTGGTGGATGAGGAAGTTTCACAAACCGATGTACTTTCCAGTGAAAGAAAGAGACAGCAGCGTGGACTGTAAGTGAATTGGTGAGGGCCTAGCTTTTGCCTTTTTGAAGCCCAGAAAGTCAAAGTCTTCAGGCAGTTACTGTGTGTTGCCCTAGACTTCCAGTGGCCTTGAACGCAGTACGTCCCCAGAGAAACGTATTTCTGCAAGGTGCAAGGGTATGGACAAATGGAACCCACATGATGTACTGTGGGGCCACTGTTGTTCCTCCTGTTCTATGCTAATGGCAAGGAGCACAGAAAAAGTAAGGAAAAAAACCCCTAACTTTCAAAATACTATCAGAGGTGGTAAGCCCAAAGCAATATTCTGGGTGGCAAAGGCCTTGTGTTGACAGTCCCTGCCCTCCATCCCCATAAAAAGAAGACAAACCAGTATTGATATGTACAATCCAAAAGCATGCTAATTTAAAATCATAATAACTGAATTTTCTCTGAAGAAAGCATACAAATTATGTTAAATATAAAGAGCTACTATATACATAATAAAACTGGACATTTTTTTCATAAAAACGTACAATATCAAGGAAAAGAGACAGTCACAAAATTCAGACCAATCAGTCTAAAATAGTATAAATTAGTCTAATTTTAAAATAAACCTGCAATACTATATTAATAAATATGGCCTATTCAAATTTAATTAAAATTAGAAAAAGTGTTAGAAGTTAGGATAATTAAAATAAAGATATTAAAAATCTGATTTTGATTTAATTTTGCATGAGGTGTAGGTTGCAGATATTTCCTGAAAGACAGGTTATTCTGATGTCTAGGAACCACTAAAATGTAATTATTTGATCAATATTAACACTTGATGTGGTCAGTTTGTTTTGTTTTCTGCAAATCATGCAAATACAATATGTCTTTTATGTTTAATGTGATTTAATGTGCATTTATTTCTACTTTGAAATTTCCATTACGGTAGAAAATTAAACAATTCTATATTGGCAGCCTCAAGTCATTTGACATTTCCTCCATTAGAAGCCACTTCACCTTCCTCTTCTTCAGTTTTCATGTTGTGATAATAGTTACGGTAATTTACTAAAAGAACAACAGTTTTCATTTGACTTGAAGCTTTAACTTTGGTATTTATTACTAGACTCCATGAACGCAGGTAAATGATTGGCATAAACAAAGAAACAAAGGTCAGGCAGACCACACCAGCATGATGTGGGACAACACAATTCCACAAGCTCAAGACACTGTATCTATGCAAAGCTGGGAAAATATATTTTTACAGACCGCAGGAAATAAAAATAGTTTAGGTTTAGAGGATTTTAATTTATTTTTCCTAAGAAAACGAGGCTCCTAAGATCATATCATATCATTTATGTTACGATCCCTACACTTCCCCCCCCCCCCCCCCTTCAAAGTTTTTAAGTCATCCAATATTTCTGGAGCAATTTCAGATAGATTTGACAGAGAGTAGAGTTGTTAAAGCTTTTAGTAACTAACGGCCTTATAAGAGATCCAAATTTGTGTCCTTGGTGTAAGGCATCTTCAAACATTAATTAGGATAAACCCCTCTTGTGGCCACAGTAAGTCCACTTCGAAAGTCCTGCTGGTCACAGAATTACTTATTTTGGTTTTGTGAGTGAAGAGACGACTCAGACGCAACATGAAGATTTTCCCTCTATCAATGGCTTTATCCAAGGGAGCTCTGACCAAGAAACAAATACTTTAAAAATGACCATGGAGTTTATTGCTTGATTTAGAAAGAAGTCAAGTTTTGCAAGAAAAAGCAATCTTTTCCACAAGACCAACAGAGGAATTTAAGTAACCAAGATTCCTGCAATATCTTTTGCCACTCTGTAGTGGATTGTGCTATGTTGAACCTTTTAGCATAAGTGCATAAAAGCTCCTAGGCCTCAGTTCTGGTTTCCACACACTTTAATTAGGAGTAACAAAACAACTTTTGCTGCTGTCCCAGAGGAGCTCTGCCCACAGGCCAAAATGGTGCTCCGTTAAGTGCCCTGCTCAGAAAGACAGAACAAGAAGAGGTAATTTTGTTTCTTCCTGGTCCAAAGGTGGCATTATCTAAGTAAAAGAAAAGAAACGGTGCATAAAAAAAGACAAGCAGAAGAAGGATGTATCATTAAACTAGCATACTAACTATTATCAACTTCAAAGAGCTTTATAGAAGGAATAAGAGGAATACAAGAGAAGAGAAGTTCCTGGAAGTTGAGGAAAGTTAAAATTTCAGGAAGGGTATAGCCTAGGGTGCTGAAGATTGCCAGCTGATTTATGACGATGGGAAGTGGCACACTACTTAGGAAGCTTGCAGAGGGAAAAGCTTTGGATCACTTCAGTCGGCTGAGTTTCGGTTGGTCACAAGAAACATCTAGGTTAGAGAATCTTTATGATAGAATTCAAGAATAGGAGGTAGAATTAAGATGTAAAAGTGTCTGTGATGAAAGACACGTACTTAGACCCACAGCAACTTCACTGGGTTTTTTTGGAGGTGGTGGTATTTTTTTTGAGGAGAGGTGGAGGCGTAACAAATGAAGGATTTTATTTCACTCACGGGGAAATACATTGAAAAAAATTCCCAACAGCTTTAACAAGGCAGAGTCTAGTTCTCATTGTGGTTTCTCTAATATGTCCTCCAGTCACATCACCAGAGTACTAGACCAGTGACTCACGGAAATTATTCACTGGTCTGGAACTCTGGCCAAAAATTTGGGTTAATTATCCATATTTTTCTAACATATGGAATTTTTTCCTTTTAAGTTTTTACTATCTTTTTTTTAAGAAACAAATCTTTTGGGAAGATTATGGCTTTATTTAATATGAGAAAGTGTTAACAAATAGAAATGGCACTTAAAAAAAGAAGAACAGAAGAATAATTTGGTCAACTAGCAAGTTACAAAGGAAGGAAGAGGTTGGCATGGATGGCTAACAGTTGAAATAGTACAAAGCAGTTTGGATGCCAGTCATTTATGTTTTTCCTACCAAAAAAGACTCGGAATGACAAAAAGTGAGCTAATGATAACTGCTGAAAAATGAGAGTTTAAGAAGACAAACCGAAAAATATAGTATACAGTAAAGAGTAATTACTTCCTCAGAGCATACAGAGGGGAGAAGCCTTCTGAATGTAACTATTCATTTCCAAAACCCTGTTCCAACAAAGATAATTTTCCAAACGTCATCTGATGCAATTATATTATCCTGAGTTAAGGGATGCTAATATTGCTGTACTTTTACTTTTTTTTTTTTTTACCTATAAAATGCAGCAAACCATCTAAGGAACAGTATGATCTCAGGGACAAGAACTCCCTAGGAAGCTTTATCATTGACAAGAACAATGACAATTTTATTGTGTTGTCTAGAAAAGATATAGCCAGCTAAAGAAGCAAGGTCTACTTGAGTAACTCATACGAGGAAAAGGAAGTAAAAATCTCAAAAATCCCATCCCCAGTTTCTGTAGGAAGAGGAGATAAGTGAATCTGGTTTCTTGCCATATAATCAGGAGGTTACAGAGAAAGCTGAAGTACTAAAAAAAGGAAAAGAGAGAGACAAAGATTCTTTGAGAAGCCAGGAAGCAGCCTCAAATTTATCCTACCTGGCATGTTATATACGAAATGAAAGGATACCTTGTCTTTGTCCTCACAAGCAAAATAATGAGCTATGCCCAGACTATGAATATAATAATTTCCACTTCTTTATTGTTTCCTAAGTACTTATTTTTAATAGTTTCTTCTTTTCCTTCCTACATTTTATAACACATAACAATTACTGTGTATTATTCACCTCTTTCTCATTCCTGCAAACATACACAAGCATAAACAAATAGTCCTGCAAACTTAACAGACAGGAAATACAGCTGGTTTGCTGAAGACGTGTTCCTGAAAAGTGAGAGGCACTTAGCTACCCAACGGATAGCAAACCAATCCTCCCCATAGGAATTAATACAATCGATGCATACAGCAATTTCAAAAATACACACAGAGACAGTATATATGATGTGGAAAATGGACAGGCAGAAGCGGATGGTGTGGAAAACAGGACCATGAGCTGGAAGAGATGCCGACTTTTGGAAATGTATAGCTGCTTTAGAAAAATCTCAGGTACTTCAGCTATGAAAATGAACACCTGATCATTATAACATTTTTCCACCCTTCACCTTTGATTGGCTCGATTGGTCTTGATTCATCTGAGGAAGATGAAGATGACATGGAAAATGTAACTGTTCAGGAAGAGGCAGCAAGAATGCTCTTCATTATTATCCAAACGAATTGCCAACATTGCTTCAGTCACACTCATGATTCAGTTCTCAAGAGCATGGGAAGGAGATGCTTCTGCCATACTTTCCTAAGGTTTAAAGAACATCCAGCGCTAGCAGGATTAAGGGACTGGATTCTACAGCTAAATTTGATCATTTAGTGATTAGACTGCTGATAATTTATTTAAAGCATGAAAACAATTAGTAATTAAATCACTGTGCTTTTTTAAGTACCTTCAAAAAAAGGGGAAGGGGGAAGAGTGGTGAATCATCGAGTATGAAACTTTTGTACGGTCAGGCTAAAACAGGCTTTAACAGGCTAAAACACTATGACAGGCTAAAACAAATATTTATCAAAGTCTAAGTCTAGGAAAATTAATTTCTTTCAGAGTTTAGCTAACAAAACCAAAAGATAACACTTATCTAAATAATACTGAGGACTTTCACAGGTTCTAAATCTAATCACGTCACGGTGAAAACCCATTTTTCCTAAAAGCCGCAAACATTTTTTACAGGTAATCTGTTAAAGCAAGAAAACTTCTACATTGCACTTTGAAGTAGTCTACAATGAAACACAATAGTTTAAACATGCCTGGCTGAGAAACACCTCTCAGTACAAGAACGAGCCTCAGAAAGGGATATTCAGGAAAGTAATATGAAACATTAATGAAATACTGAGCTTTAATATTTTGCCATAATAAGCAAAGATGAAGCTGGATTCTTTTCTGGCTTCAAAGACAAAGCCAGACTCTTTTCAGTGAAAGGATGAGAGGTAGTGGGCACAAATTGAAACACAGGAAATTCCTTTTAAACATAAGAAAGAGCTTTGTTTTACCGTGAGGGTGGTTGAACACTGGTCCAAACAGGTTATGGACTCTCCATCCTTGGTGATATTTGAATACCTTGCTTAGGACATGGCCCTAAGCAAGCTGCCCTACTTGACCCTACACTGAGCAGAGGTGGTTGACTAGACCTTTTCCAGAGATCCTTTCCGACCTCAACAGTTCTGAGATTCTGTGAAGTTTGAAATGTGAGGTTTTGGGGGACTTTTTAAAGTTCAGAATAATATTTACACAGGTGATACAGGGATCTGCACAGCCTCTTCTCCACTATTGTGTCCTGCATACGTAGAAGTTCCCAGTATTGCATTGACATTCTTATCACAGCCGTGGCTACTCATTTACATCATTGTATCCTAGTGAACACATCAGCAGAAAGTGAAAGCTACATCATATCACCTCAGCACATATAGAGAGTAAACAGACTGTATTATGATTAACCATTTTGTAGAATCCGGAACCCAAGGTGGTGCGCTGGGCTAAGATTATTTATACCAGATACTTAACGTTTGGTATTAAAGACTGGAAAACATGCTGAAAATTAACAAAGGTTACATGCAAAGCAGATATATGGGCATTACATACCATTTCTTAAATATTATGCAGTGAACTGGTTAATGTGGTGTTTATTGTATGGCAGTTGTAGGTTAAATCAATAGCAAAAGAAACAAAAGAAAAAATAATGACAGGAAAAAACAGATTAAAGAACCTCGAGGTGCCTTCTTGAATATAAGACACTGAAAGAGATGTCAGCCTCAGGCTCCATTTTCAGACAAGTTTGAGACTGCTGCATTCCACTTCCTGAACATGGCAGCTTTCGATTTTGTCCCCAAGGAAGAGAAAAGCAGCTGTTGGACAAAGATTTGGTTTGCCGCTGTGCTTTTAAGGCAACTCAATTAGATGAGACCAAAACAGAGCCAGAAACAAGGTAGCAAGGCTGTGAAATGTGGTCAGATTGTAAAATCACCCAACTGGAATACCAACATGAAAAATACCAGGCAAATCATATCCAGCCCATCAGAAGCAGGTGGGAAAGTTTGAAATATAAGAGATAATGCAGTCCTATAGATAAAGTAACCAATAGGTACTTACCAGGATGAGTCCTAAGTGTACTATTTGGGATCCTGTTTACAGGTTTCCACTGTCATCACCAAGGAGGGATGAATTGCTTATTAACTTGGGCACTAGGATACAGACTTCACATTGTTTTTTGTGGATAATATCCTAAGTTATTGGAAAAGAAAATGATACACTGTTGTTTTTCCTTCTGAAGTGTTTACCAGTGGTACTGTAGTCTTTACAGTGCCAGTTTCACAATCTAAGGCAGAATATGTAGGGAATGCTGCTAAAACAGGTCTTCCCACCTGCTCTCATCTTTTTATCAGCATTACTGAACTGGTAAAATGAGGATAACTTAGGATGTCTACTAAAGTCTGCTAGGACTCTACCTAGAAAAGATAGATGAGCAGACTTTTTTCAGGTATTTATTTGTTCCTGACATTAAGACTAAACAATTATTTAATTTTACATGTTGCATTCATCAGAGCCTGACTAATATACTGTGGTCTATAATGTAGGATCAAATGCGAGTAAAGAAGACACACAACTGCATCCTGGACAGCGTGAGGGGGAGGAGGGGAGAGGAAATTATAATATTCACTGAAATTAAAGAAAGAGGCACAGTTACTGTTTGATCTTAGTTGAGAATTAATGACGGAGTAGAAAGTAGAGTAAATCACAAAAAGCTCCTATGTTTTGGCAGAAAAGTATGGAAAGAGCACAAATGTACCACCACGTGTTAATTACAACGCTTGTAAAGAAAAAAAGATGATCGTTGAAGTCTGTATGTGTGCTGTTCAGGTACAGGTTCCATGCTTGTCTAGCAACTGCATCTGTGGTGGCAGATTCTGGCATATTTTTATAGGTGCAAAGGTGGGAACAGAAATGCAAGCACATACGGATGTGCCGAGTGCCAGGGAATAAGGGCCACGGGAAACGCTGGGCAGACCTCGCACACGCACCGAGAAACCAAAGAAAAGGCTCATTGTCCAGGCTACCTGGAGCAGCGCATAATTATGCGCACATGATGAGAAGAGCTGCGGGGGTTTGAGGAGCGCAGGGTACCGCGGCGCGGGCGGCCTTACGCCCTTCGGCAACCGTGGGCCGGGCGCAGGACACCTGGGCAGGCCGGCGACGAGCGGAGCCTGCCCTGGCGCCGGGGGGGGGGGCTGCGGGGCGCGGGATGCGGCTGAAAGGAGGGCGCAGAGGGAGGCTGCGAGGACGGGCGGCGGTCTCAGGGCCCGGAGTACGGGGGACGGGTGGGGGCGAGCCCTACCGCACACGGGGGAAGCCAGACAGGCCCGGGGCCGGCACCGGCACCGCGCGTGGGAGGCGGACGGGCGGTCCCGCATGCCCCCCAGCCCTTGGGCACCGCCGGCATTTGGGGTGGGGCAGGCGCATTGCTCCCGGGGTGCGCAGCGCCTGCAGGGCGGCGCCTGGCAGCTCCGCCACTCGCGAGGAAACTTTCCCGCCCGCCGCCTCCCGCGGCCCCCGCCGCCTCCCTCGCCTCGGGGCGGCAGGTCGCCGGCCCGCTCCGGCCCCTCTCCGCTCGCCGGCGCCCCCCTCCCTCCCTCCCCGCCCCCACCGCCCCCTCGGGCCGCGCCTTCCCCTCACCCGGGCGAGGGCGATGCCGGCAGTGGCGCGGGGTCCCGCTCCATCGCTGCGGCGGGCGGGGAGGGACCAGCCCGGCGGCGGTGACAGCTCCGGAGCTAGGTGAGCGCCACCGCCACTGAGCAGGCGCGGAAGCAGCTGGAGGGCGGGTAGCCCCCGCGATGATGTGGCCCGTGATGCGCAGCAGCCGCCGCCGCCACCGGCCGGTCTGCCCCGGCGGCGGGCGGGGGAGGGGCCGCGAGCCAGCGGCGCGAGCCGCCGCCAACCGTCGCCCCGCGCCGCTGAGGGGAGAGGACGGGACGGGGCGCGGAGGTGAGCGGCGGGAGGGGCCGGGCCCGGCCCCGGGCCCGGGGCCGCCATCGCTCACAGCCCGGCCTGACTCTCCCGGGCGAGCCCCCGGGCGAGCCTGTCACCCCGCCGCCGCCGCCTGCGAGGGGCGCTGAGGGGACAGCGGGGGGACCCGCCGGCTTCCCCTTCCCGCTGCGCGATCTCCGGCCCCTCGGGCAGCCCTGTGCTCGGTGGCGGCACGGGGCCAAGCTGGGCCCCCGCCTCTCTCCCTCCGCAACGGCCCGGCTGATGCTCCGCAGCCGGGGAAAACAAAAGGCTGGGAAGCGGGGCAAGCGGCAAAGGCGCTCCCCTGGCAGGCGGTGACGGTGCCTTTGCTTCCACTTGCAGAAGCTTTCTTGGCGACACAGCACAAGAGTCAGTGTTTTGTACTGGCTCCAGAATGTCAGCTGCTAGGACGTTTTCGTTCTTTCCTGCAGCTTGGCTAAAAATAGCTTCCTCAGAAATCCATTTTTTTTAAGTATTTGGGTCAGTTGGAATATTCATGTTCTTGCCCAGCTAGTCCGTATACCCTGCGTGCAACACCGACCGCTTACATGTAGGTCTGCGAGTAACTCCCTTGAAATCAGCTGCCTGTGTCAAACTAAATGCAGAGTCAAGGCCTTGCTGCGCCCTGTTAATCAGTCCTCAAAACTCTTGTTTCGAGACACGCTTTATTTGGATACATTAAAATAGTCAAGCCAGCTAAATTTGTGCAGTTATTATCATTACTAGTATTATTCCTCAATTGTTGCTTGACACTTCGAAGTAGTCAGGATGCCTTGAGCGGAGGATGAAAGGGAAGAAAGAGGAAGAAAAGAGAAGCGGGATTTAATGATGGTGACAGCAGCCAAGTCTACCGCATCTCTTTTCCTTTCTATAGACAGAACAAACGACAGCATGGGTGAGTCCCCAAGTGTCTGCCATAAACTGGAGCTAGCTGCTGTGGGTATGTGTGGAAAAGCAGAAACTTAAGCACGGGAGAATGTGTTTGTGGGACTGGAGCCAAAACAATCTGCACTACTATGGTGAAATATACAGCATCATCTTGAACTCTGAGTCGATACTGTGTTAAATGAGTGAAGCAGCCCAAACCTCAGAGCTATTAATTCAGTGGTGAATGCTGTCTCAAGCCTGAATTCACTGGGAATTTGGGCTACAGCTGCTGTTGTCCCCCTACCCTAGTAGCAACCATATACATCCATGCCTCGTATGTCCTCACGTGTCATGCAGTGTGGATACTTTGCAAATCAGATAAAGATCACATCTGCCTCTGTTGCCAGCAGGTTAGACTACAAACCTGAGGTTTGGGAATAGCACCCAAGGGTGCTATTTCTGGCTTCTCTAATTGCTTGTCTGGTGATCTTGGGCAATCGTTTCATCGCTCCCTATTACAGGTTCCTTGACAGTATTGTGCCCCTCCCTCCACTGAAATCACATAACACCCGTGGGTGAAATATATTATTTGAGGTTCATGCATGGTTATTTTGGGCTGTGTGCAACTGCAGAAAGAGCCGTGTTGTTGTGGCCCAAGGCAAAAAAAAGTCAGTCCTCGAGATTTTTCAGTCATCAAAGCTAGCAATAGGATTTTTTTCTGGGAAACTGAAATTCTGGAGCACAGCTGAGCAGAGAGGTGCAAACCAGCGAGCGAATTCAGTGGAGTGCAGCTGGCGCTGCGGGCTGGCCGGGAAGGTGGCAGAGGACGCGTGCTTGGGCCAGCCTGTCAGGAACACAGCAGTGCAGTCTCCTGCTTGGGGCCTCGTGGAAGGCTTGCTTCTTACTCCTTTGTTAATTCTAAGGTACTGGGATATGTGTGGGTTGTTTTTTTTTTTCTTATGTTCTTTGCATATAAATGCCACGTACCTGATTACTACTTTTTCTCAATTTTGGCTTGGACTTCCTGTCTCGTCTCTCATGAACCATTCAGTTCTCTTTTTACGGTTTTCACATTGTCTAGATTATAAACAGATAGGGACAGAAACTGCAGAACGAATCTGGAATAACAGGTTGGCCAGTGTCAACTGAACTTGATGGTTGTATAAGTTTCTTTTCCAAGAGGTAATTAAAATTCCCTCAAGGTCTGAAATTTAATTTTAGGTGCATTTGTCAAATTCTGACAATGAAAATGGGAAAGTTTTCAAAGAGGGGCAGCTGCTGACAGGCATTCAAGTAATGTTACCTGCTTGCAGCTTAGTTTCACGCTCTCATTTCTCCTTCAGGTGATGGGATGGACTTTTCGTGCCAAATCGTTTCATCAAGATTTAAAAATAATTTTTTTTTCCTTTGTAACGTGAATTATTTTCCTCTCTGCATTGTTAACCCCAGATTTACACGCGTGTCGGTGTTTGTGCCGGTTACCTGACGAGCGGCGCTGAGGGCACAGCGTGAGGAGCGCCGGTAACGCCGCGGAGCCCCAGAGGAGCCCCTCACCCCCGCCGCGGCCTCGGGGCGGCTCTGCTCCTCCCGGCCTCCAGGGGGCGCTGCGCTGCGCTGCGCCGCGCCGGCTGCGGCTGCGGCAGGGAGAGCGCCCGGCCCGGAGCCACTTCCGGTTCGCTCGGCGCATGGCGGGGGGCGGCGGAGCGGCGGGCCCGGCCGCCTCTCGGGAGCTGCTGGCCGTGGGGCGCCGAGGAGGTGAGCGGCTCCCGCGGGGGGACCGGGGGCGGCGGCGGGAGCTCCTCCGCCGAGAGGTGCGGCGCCGCTCTCCAAGCTGAGCTAGGCCTCCCGCCCGCCTGTCGGCCGGGACCCGCCTGTCGGCTCAGCCCGGCCGCCCCCCGGGCCGGGAGGTTGGGGAGGGGCGAGCCGGGGAGCGGGGGGTTGGCTTGGCTCGTGGTGAGTCCCCGGCCTCTCCCGCAGGCGGGCTGCCCGAGGGGGCTTTTATTCCATCCACTTTTTATTCCATCTCGCGTGTTTTGAAGAGCTGCCATTTCCCCGGGCACTGCTAGTGTAGTACGAGGTAAATACAGGGGGAAGAACCCAACACCAACGTTAAATTAATATCGATAGTCGCAACAACTTTTCTGTGAGGATAAAAAAGTGTTAAAAAGAAATAAAGCTTCGTTTTGGTTAATGGTAAAGGGCTGATAGCTGTGTTGGCGGTCATAAGAACTAACTTGCCTAATTAATGCAGTTTCCCCACATCATTTGGAATTTTACGAGGCTGCTCTTGAAAATACTTATTTAGGTCATTAGCGGCGCTGCGTGCAGCCTGCTTTCGTTGATCGCCACCACACTGTCATGCCCACGAGGGGAGGGGTTTAAATCAGTGTAACGAGCATGTGTTGGCTGTTACCTCACTACGTTTCCCTGTGCGTTGATATCTGTCGCTAAATAAATCTTTGACAAAAGACTTTAAAAACAGTGGGAGCCTGTAAGAAATGACCTGCTGGGTCGGACCCGTGGTTCATATAGCCCAGTATTCTTTCTTCCAACGACTGCAATAGTTGGTGATAATTACAGAGAACTTATTAGTTTAAGCGCTGTGTGCTCCCCATTCTTGTAATTGCCCAGTATCTGCAATCGTAGGGGTCGGGATGCTAGGGGGTGCGTTCCTGCTCGGTCCTTTCAATACCTGATTACGACTCTGCTGCCCTGAATTTGTCTAATTCTGTGTTGAACCTGCTGATCCATCTGCTTTCACAGCCTCTTGTGGTAGCAAGTTCTAGACATTCACTACGTCCTACGTACAGAATTACTGAGATGACCGCCCCAAACAGACATCAAGAGGCAGTATTTGCAGGAAAGCAGAGTGGAATTCCTGGAGGCAGAGGCAGTTGAATCTTCATTTTTAGTCTTGTAGAAAGGTGGAAAAGTAGCAGCAAGAAGAGAGCCTCACAGTTAAAATGTGACATTCATGGTTGACATAGGTAAACATTCAAATACTTGTTTATTTCCAGGGCTGGAAGAAACTTTGTTGATTAGTTCAAAATGTAGCAGCAAGAAGGCCACAACTTTACAGACAGTTAGGATGCCAAGGAGTAATGGTAAGTAGGACTTTGTTATTGTAACAGTGTGTCGTGGTTTAACCTCAGCTGGCAACTAAGCCCCACACAGCCACTCGCTCACTCCCCCCGTGGTGGGATGGGGGAGAGAATCAGAAGAGTAAAAGTGAGAAAACTCATGGGTTGAGATAAAGACAGTTTAATAGGGAAAGCAAAAGCTGCACACGCGAGCAAAGCGAAACGAGGAATTCATTCACTGCTTCCCATGGGCAGGCAGGTGTTCAGCCATCTAAAGGAAAGCAGGGCTCCATCACACGTAACAGTTACTTGGGAAGACAAACACCATCACTCCAAACGTCCCCCCCTTCCTTCTTCTTCCCCAGCTTTATATACTGAGCATGATGTCGTATGGTATGGAATAGCCCTTTGGCCAGTTTGGATCAACTATCCTGGCTGTGTCCCCTCCCAGCTTCTTGTGCACCTGGCAGAGCATGGGAAGCTGAAAAGTCCTTGACTAGTGCAGCAACAACTAAAACATCAGTGTGTAATCAACACTGTTTTCAGCACAAATCCAAAACATAGCCCCATACTAGTTACTATAAAGAATATTAACTCTATCCCAGCCAAAACCAGCACACAGTGTCAAGTAGTAGGTAACACATTTGACAAAACTTTTGCTTCAGTGCTTTCCTTGCATTAGGAAAGGGAGAAACTCTTGTGTTCTGTTTTTACTGGTACTAGGTCCTCCGTTCCAGTTGCACGTCCCACAGATTAATCATGTCACTGCTGCTTCTGCAAAGCTAGATTTTGCGATGCTAGGCATTACAGCTGTAAGTTTGAGGGACTTAGTTCTCCTTGCAGAAATACTCGTGCTGTCTGCATATAGTGAATTTGCCAGGTTGTACCTTTGGTCTTCATTTAGTCAGCTACTTTCAAATTGATGCAGATTACGTAGATCACTTTTAGAAGTTTATTTGTAATGAATGTGCTGGCAAAATTATTAAGCCAGATCATATAACCATTCATTCATAACAAATTAATTTGAATGCATTGAGAAAACTTCTTTTTCTTTAATCGAGGTATGTTCCTTTGTTCTTAGTCAAAGCTACATACAGATTGCTAACGTTGTCTTCAGTGTAACTCTGTGCATAAGGGGACATAGTGTAAAAATTGTTATTCTTTGAAAGTAGTGTATCTTAAGGAGTTTTTCTCTTCATGAAAATATACCAGAGTTCTTTAGTCTCAGATGGTTCTTTTCCAGTAAAGAGTTGTTGCTTTTTTGCTGATCTGGGCTTCTTATCTCTTTTCAGGAGTAATTTCTCAGTATAAAAATATTTGGTGTATAAAAGCATTTAATTTAAAATGGACTCCTGCAAATTATTGTATTTTTATTTTCTGATTGAGCTGAGACTTAAAAAGTAATAGAAAAAGCAATTTGTTATGTCGAATTCTTTCTTGGATAAAAATCTCTACAAAGGTGACAGTGTTTCAAAGGGAGATTGTACCTGTTAGACTTCGGTGGAGCTCACTCAGAATAGTACCTCTTACTTCACGGAGAATGAAAACTAGTGATTGGCTCATCTGCATGTGTGGAGCAAAGATTATTTGAGGAAACTCTGGAGGCAGGTGAAGATAGCCCCTTCCTGCATGGAAGGGAAATGGGTGTGATTCTCCTAATGGCACTGATTATCTTAAAATTGTTGGGAAGTCCCACTGAGTTTAGAGGGATGTTTCTGTAGAGGACAAGTGCTTTACACTTCAACCTAGAGCATCCATCTCTCTCCCACCATCTTAATTTCACAGCCCATTTTGATAATTATGTTGAACTTTCTTTAGAGTAGCATGACACCTGTGGCATGTGTGCTGCAGCTAATTCTTCCATCTTCTTTGGGACCTTCAGTCTATACTTTTAATAGGGAAGAAAGGAGAACATAATTATATTTCCATTGGAGATAATACTGATGTGGACGTTTCTCAAGGTGGCACTCAGTATGTATTTAAAACCATGGAATTTACAAGCAAGTTTTCTGTAAAGTAGTCACATTTTGTTTTAAGAATCCGAATGGAATTGTTGAAGTGATTTCTTCCTGCACCACATGCTGACCAATAGATTCGATATCTTTTTGCTGTTTATGCCTTGGGAAATTGAATACTGTAATAAATCCTCCTATTAAAACATCTTAAGTACAGTAGACAGCTGGAAATTACAGCTGAAATTGAATCTGTTTAAATGCTCAGATTTCTGAGGTATAAATGTGTAAACTAACGTGCATCTGTTTGTATACGTACATGTGATAATTATTTCATTTTCAGTTTTGGACCGAGTACAGAGCTTTTTACCACAGATGGCCCATGCAAATGATGAGCTAAGAAGAAAAATGGTAACAGCACCAGCTCATCAGTTTGATATTGAAAATCTAGACAGTGCAACAGAAAAAGTTATAGAAATGGTAAATACGTACTATTTCTTTTATTTTATAAAGTAAACTTAGATGTGGTTAAAATAATTCTCTGATTTTAGAATGAGCTAATTTGATAGATAAGGCTAAGTCTTTACCATTTTAGTCCGTGATCTGCAAATTCAAAACATAGATGTAATAAAAATGCTTATTTGGTTAAAATTTACTACTTAGTTTTCATACTTGCAGAATTTAAGGACTGGGGATGAAGTAGTTTAAGGCTAGGATAAGACATACTTTTGAATCAGCAACTCTGAATCAAAAGTAAGTCACAAATCGTATTTTAAATCTCATGGGTAAATTGGTTTAGAAACTGGACAATGTAAGGTGTAGTAAGGCATAATAGAAGGCTTTAGTATAAGAGTAATAACTGGCTTTCAGCTGTGCTTTGTAGGTATTTTTAGGAGTGGCTATCGGTCTTGGGTTTAGAAAAGTTGTTAGTGTTGTTGTCATCCTTTATAGCTGGTATTTGTCTATTTATTTACATTCACATCAATATTTTCTTTCTGTTTTTACCTGAAGTGCTGCAGCCACATGCTCACATAAGAAAATTTTAATATGAAGGTGATGTGATACATGCATGTCCCAGACAAGTGCCATCTGGCCTGCAGATCCACAAGATAAAGGGCAGAAAAAAGGCAGCCTGCGGTTTGGTGTGTGAGCTGTCAGAATAATTTATTGGCTGCTGGTTGGATTCAGAGTTCTTGTAGATTGTATCCAGCCTACGTGCAATAGGTTGTCCAGTGCTGGTATATGCTGAAGAATTCCAAATAAATAATGAGAAAAAAAAGTGGATCATGAAAATTGTTGTTTTAATATGCTGAAGTGGAATGGGTAACTTGGACAGGATTTTTAAAAGATTTTTCATGTGACAGTGTCTGGCAAGTGTCTTGGCTTAATAATAAACGAGCCAGGAGACCTAGTGATTAATAGCTTAATGCTATTTGCAAATCACTGAAGAAACGTATTTGTATCTCAGATTCCTGTATTTTGCTTTGCTGCATGCAGGAAGTTTTTGAAGTGAGGATTATCAGTTTAAGACAGACATTTTCAGAGAGAAAAACAGACCTCAAAAATCATGGCTCTGCCTATGGAAATAGATGATCACGTTTACTTCAGAAAATATCCTGGTCGTTTAAACTACTTGCTGTTTTGCAGTACTTGTAGTGCCATGAACAATACTAGGTTATAAGATATGAACTATATTAATAAATGTATATACACATGTTTGTATGTATGTCATGACCCCTTATACACTAAATGGTTTCATTTGAATTCTTTATTGAAAATTAGTTTTGATGCCTCCTGCTCGTCAGTTTAAATATCTGATTTAGACTGAGTTCAGCTATTGACTCATTTCTGGTTTTGATAATGGTATGGCCTTATATTATGAATATGATAATGAAATGAAATGGCCTTATATTAGCTGTAGGGCAATATAAATTACAATTGAAATATTTAGGAATCTGTTCATGATATTTATCATAATCCTAGGAGAACCCAAAGGTCTTTCTAATTGTGGTTGTGGTTTTCTTATGGTAGTAGGCTGTTTCATGTTTTACTGTTTCATGTTTCATGCTTTATGTTTTACTCAAATGATAGAACTGGTATAGAAATGTATACTGTGTTAACTAAGGTCTTTTTTTCCAGAATGTGGCTGTAGTTGAACTGAGTGATTCTGATACAGATGAAGAAATACCAACTTCAGAAGACGGCTCAGAATCTGAAGATGACTGTATAACTGATGAAGTGACAATAGACAACATTAAGTTTCCTAAACAAAATGGAGAAAAGGGCAAAATAGAAATTTTGGACAGCAAAGTGAATGAGTAAATCCATTTTATTTTACTTTAAAAAACCCCCAACAACAAAAACCCCAAATCGTGTTTTCTTACTTTGAAGACTTGGCCCTTAAAACTGCCTTGTTTCCCAATGTAGCATCCCTCAGGATCATGTGAAATGCTATAGTTTACATGGTGGAGAATTCAGGATCCACTCATGACTGAGGCAGGCTGGATTTCTGAAGAATTAAGTACGGTTTTACTCATCAAACAACATGGAAATGAACTTCATAGTAGGTTAGACTAAGAAAGCATCTAGAGTTTGGGGCACTTGAACTAGTTAAAATCCTTGTTCTGTTGCTTTGTTGAAGAAAGATTTTTGTAGTGTGCTAGAATTTTTTGCTTCAAGGGCAGGAAAGAGTTGACTAGAAAAAAAGCTGTTTTTTATATTCCATGTCCTGTGAAGTGTTATGTACAATGTCTTCAATATTAAACATTATCTTAAAGTACATTAGAGGTATGTCTGCATTGCATTCATGACAATAACTGTTGAGCACTAAAGCAGTGGCTGAGGTCATTTCAAGATGAGCCTGCATGGGTAAGGACAGCCATGACTCAAGAGAGAGTTCAGCAAAGGATTACTTACCCTCTATGCCTGCACTGAGCTCCATATCATTACGGGTAGGTTACTAGCTCATATCTGGAACATTTGTGGCTGTAGTGCAGATACCCTCAGCACTTAAATGGTCAAGTCTGCCTCTCTGGTGTTACAATTGCTTTAAGCTATACTTTCTTTTAAGCTACACATCTCCCACTTTCCCTGCCACATTTCTGTCCTCTCCATTTTGTTAACAACTGTCATTGCCAGAAGAATAAAAAGGTGACTTTTCAGCTGGCCTGTACTTAGGTTAGCTTGAAACAATTGTGAAACCAAAATCAGTTAAAGTATGTCTCATTCGTACTTACCTGATCAAATACAAGGATTTGGGCTGTTGTATTTACTTCATAGATCAGTTTGCATTTCAGAAGTATCTATCATCCTCCTGGATGTCATCGTTTGTTTCTTAAAGGAACTTTTTATTTTCTACACCATTAAAGTAAAATTTTCTATATTGCTATATTCTATATCGCTCAAATATTAAACTTAATGTCATTACTTGAAACCTGCAATTATTTACAGACTTTATTTTGAATCCCATACTTAAAGCTATAGTTTTAATATCTTTCTGTAATATCTGTGATAAGAAATAACAAGGATTCTAGGTCTTTCTTTCACAATGTGACTTCTTAAAAATAGAATGAGGGCATGATTTACTGGGATTAACTGATTAAACCACAAAATATTTTAGCGAAGGGGAAGGATGGGAATCAAAGAATGGGACTGCTACTTTTAATGGCAGTCCACAGATCAGATTAAGCTTTGGGTGGAGTTGCACTCTTAAGAGCAAGTGGTTTTAGTAGGCTTAGTTTGTTAGATAAGGTCTCAATATGGAAAATTTCCTTCAAACTGAAGAAAGTTTGAAAGCCAACATCTTAACTCAGTCATTTTACAAGAGATTTTTCCCATAGATTAAAAAAAAGAAAGTATGAAATACAAAGTAATAATCATGCTGTATAAAACAGTGATAACAGTCCATGTGCACAGACACTAAAAGTTTTTTTAATCTATTAATGTAACCACCTTTCAAATTGCAGGCAGATCACTCATTCCATATCAACAAAAAGATAGAAAATATTTTCAGTAACTTTAGCTTGATATGCATAGTTTAACACCAATGTTGAACTCTGTATGTACTATACAAAGATCATAGTAAGTGCACTTTCTTGCATTGATTTACTTCTTATGGCACAAAGGTTTTCTGTACTGCTGAAGAATCACCAGAGCAGAATGTTTAATTGCTACTGTAAAACTTCAACTGGTTTATAGCAAAAATGGCATAATAAGTATATTTTAGTTCAACTTTAAGAGAAGCCTAATGACTAAGGATTTAAAATGATCATGTAAATATTATGTTTACACAAATAAGGAGTAGGCATGTGAGAACTCATTCTTCAGTTGTATTTAAAAAAATAAGCCAAACCATGTTCTTGGGTTTTTTGAGGGTATTGTGCTAACAACTACTGCTGCTGCTGCATAATTTAAATAACTTCAGGTTAATTTCCAAATGCTTTTATCTTTCAGTGAGACTAACATTTGGACCTGATCTATAGAAACATATCCATGGAATGGGTGGTTTGGTTTGGTTGTTTTTTTTTTTTTTTTTTTTTTTTTAGTTGTAGCACTGCAGACAGCATATCCTGGGCATGGTATTAAGTGTTTCATGGAGTCATTAAGATTCAAACTCCGCCGAAAGTTTACTTTCCGAGTGAGGCTGTTACTTTAATATTCCACAGTGATAGCCTTGGTTCTAAGATATTCATGAAGAGCTTCTTCACCTGTACAAGCAAGCACAATATTCACCAGTTAGAATAGCAGCTAAATGAGAGAGTGGTGTCAGAGACTGTAACTATATTATTAAGAAAAAATTTAAAATGCTTTAGCCAATATTCGAGTCCTTAAGGAACAATGAGAAACTAATTAACTTACCCTCCCACTGAGATTTACAGAACTGGTTTGACAAGAAGAGGCCAAACGGAAAGAAAAAGGAGCTGGAATTTAACAAGCAGCCACCTGGGTGGGACTAAAGCGGCAGCAGTCTCTGGATGCCCATTTGGGGCTCATACTTGAATTTATGAACTTTGGTTTGCCTATGTTAAGTTTCTAGGTAAAGAAGCTATGTAAAAATTGGTAACCTTTTTTCCCTGATACTATTATTCCCTTTGGTTTCAGGAAGTGTCTGATACTTGCTAGAGATTCCAAAGGCAAAAATCTGTTGTGTTGCTGAAAGTTTCTTTTCTTTCATTTTTCTTTGCCACAAGGCTTTATCTGTCCAGACTTGTAAAGTTTCTTTAACAGACTAGAACTTGCTTTTTTAAAAACTGGTTTTGAAAAGAAAAGATTTTTAAAATGCATCTTTCTCTGTGGCTGTTGGCAAATTTTGATGACGTTTTAAGGCAAAAAAAAAGTTTCCCATGCTCTTACAAGTTTAGAGGAGAAACCTAAATTAGCGTTCTTTCTGAGGGAAAGGAAAGATTTTGGCCAATACCTTTGCTGCTTGACAGTGTTTCTGTCAAGCCTGTACGCAGCTCTGGACAAGCTGTAATGTGACTGCTCTGAGAAGAGTTGGAGAGGAATATTCTGCATGCCGCACCGTTACTTAGCAAATGTACAGGACGGGTTGAACTGGAGGTATTGAGGTGGGAATGTTGTAGGGATGGGAGAGGAACCAGGTTACTGTAATTGGAGGAATGTAGGAAATACAGGAAATGCATCCATAGCTCATGTTTTACTAGATACACTCTATACAGGTAGGGTTGCTTTTTCATTGATTTGGACCGTCAGATTTGAAATGAGGGAGGGAGAACAACTTACCTAAATCTTTCCCAAAGCCAGACTGTTTAAATCCACCAAATGGTGCTGCCACATCAGTTTTGTTATATGTGTTAATAAAAACTGTTCCAGCTTCTAGCTTTTCACTGATGTAGAGAGCTTTGCTTATGTCTTTAGTGAAAACTCCTGAAGCTAAACCATATTCTGTGGTATTTGCCCGTTGCAGCACTCCATCAACATCCCTACAGGGGAAAGAAATTATTTAATTGCAACTAGGTAAAATAAACAAGTGTTAGCAACCTTCCACATTCAATGTCATTGACGCACCTTCTCCCATGCTGTTTCTTCTCCAGTTAGCTTTTTTAAAGACAATTTATTAAAAACTAATCTGTGTGTCAATCTGACAGATCTATGGAAATTCATGCCCTTGCTTCAAACTTGTAAAGCTTGTAACCTTATATTTCAATGGTTAAGATCTACACTAAGAAATGTCAAAGGAAAAGTTGCAGTATGCATACCAACTTTGCTCAGCTACAGTACACCTTGGGGATTAGAGCAATACAAAAATACTTGTAAGGCAGAGCTTGGCAGCAGATTATGAATCAGTTTGCTAAAATGTTGGCCTGCTTTACAAGTTAATGGAGAATAAATGCTGAAATTCAGACTTCTATCAAGACACAACTTTTCAGGCTATGTCCAGAGTACTATTTTCTATTTGCATCTCGCCTCCATATAGCTTCAAAAATCCGTAATAATTTAAAACTTTAAAAAACTCAATACAGTCCCTCATCACCATAGATGATTTATAGGTGTGAAGGATTATCTATGTGGCTCGTTCTTAACTGCATTATCAAACTGCAGAAAATGAAACCTGGTGGAAATATTTATATGAAGTTTCTACATAGGGTTTTAATCTCATCTATGTGTAAAATAATTCTTATGATTTGGAATGAAAGCTATTAAAACTGGCAGTCTACAAAATATACAGAGGGATTTTAATTTGCAACAGTAATGTGCCAATGTTACACAACGCAGAACAATGCTATGTGGTCTTTTGTGACAGAGAAAAATAAGCAATTCCACTGGAAAAAATACACATTTTGTAATTTGATCAAGCTGTTGCAATTACCACATCAAGTTCAGTAAAAATGTTTCACTGAATACTAAATCTTATTTAAGAACTGGCACTTACGGTTGCATTCTATCCTGTCACACACTGCTAACAGCATTAGCGCTGTATCGACATGGAGCAGGATGCCCTGTACTAAAAAGGGTATTTTCTCAGAATTTAGCTGGAAGAGGATCTAGGGATTCAGACTGGTCTTACAAGACTTATCAAAATCATACTACGTATGCTATCATTTCTACACTTAGGGTGAAAATGAGAAAATAAAGTTTCTAACAGTAACCAGAGGAGAACATACCCATTTTTAAATTTAGAAATCACCATCACAGGACCAAAGGACTCTTCCTGGGCAATATACATATGGTCTTCAACATCTGTGAATACAGTGGGTTCCATGAAGAAACCTAAACAGAGGACAGAGCATCATTTGAGCTTGGCGAAAATGCTTCATCGTTTGTATTGTCCAGGCCGTCTCTTTTCCATACTGTGAGGTCATAGATACGTTGAGACTTGAAACAGAAAATATCAAGATTGATATGAATGAAGTATGAATGGAAATGCATGTGTGTAAGCACCAGAGAAACAGCAGAAAAAAGGTTAAAAGAATGGCCTGTGTTGATCAGAGCAACAACATGTGCTGTTCCTGTGCAGGCCAGAAGGTCTTCGTGCCACAGCCCAGGGGACTCCTCGGGGGAAGACCCTGCATTCTGACAGCAGGAAGACAAGGTTACAGCTATGTCACAGAGGCCACTGGTTTTCTTGTTACCCAACAAGAAGATAGACTGTAGCCATTAAGATCTGTATATTCCAAACAAGGAAAAACATGTGATAGGCAGCAACTTTGCCTAAGATTTATGGATGCTGAAGTTAAAGAAAATTCTGAGGCAAAGGACCACCTCATAATGACTGTTCATTTCTGAAGGGTGTAAAGACCTGTCCAAAAGCTAGCTCATCACTGACAATCAAGAACTGTCCTGGTGTTAAACACAAGCAATCCTGGTCACCTTCATCTTGGCGAGTGAGTGTATTCCAGTTTGAGTGGGTAAAATAAACTTCAGAGATTTTATATAAATGCTGCGCCCTCCCATAAGATTTCCCATTTAGTTTTGTTACATAGATTTTGTACAGTTATGAATCTCCACTTTCATTTTATTTAGGGATGCAATCATTATGTTTTGAAACTGATGCAAATGTTTTTCCTTCATTATTGATAAAGGACAGATGCCCATGAGAAAATGTTGCTTTCATGCCTGTCCACTAAACTTAGCACACATATTGTCTATATAGAAAAAAAGGCTTTTGATAATAATACCTTATGCAAACTCTGCTAGTAGTTTCCTCAGTCAGCTTTAGTGGTAGTGTGATCTAAATGGATATAATTATACTTACAGCTCTCGACAGTTCAAGGGTATTGCAAACAAAGCCTCAATGCCTCACAAACAACAGGAATAAATGAGCAAAAGATTCCCTTACAGACCAGATTCTGATTCAGTTTCATATGTTATGCTTCAGTTGCACAGCTTCTCTTAATATAAGACTTGAAAGCCCTGTTCTCAAGTGGTATCTGGGCTTACCTGGTACTGTTGCCATGATATTGCTACTTCACATAATGCAGCAGAGACAATCATGGTGGCTTTTCTTTAAAGTGTAAAAGCTCCAAACACCTCTGAAAAGTATTTTACCTGGTCTACATACTTGTCTTCCTCCATACACTAGAGTGGCTCCTTCTTTTACTCCAGTTTCACAATACTGCAGCAGCTTTTCCAAATGTGCCTTGTGATTTTGTGGACCATGATCTGTAGATCTATCAAGTGGGTCACCAATTTTCATCTTTTTTATTTCTTCCACCTAAGGGTTACCCAATTAAAATGAAGTTACATAACATAGGAAATAGTTGTTAAAGTGACCAGTGATTCAGGATGCTTCATTTTTTGTACTATGAAGTCTGGCTCTAAGAAAGGGCTGGATACTTAGAAGGTGGAATGCTCTTCCCTTTCTAAAATGAGGCTTTGTCTTATGTTTGATAATCTCTGGTTACTTCTGAAAGTTTTTGATGCTGTTTTCATGTATTCATTCTCTTCTGCTATTAAGATAGGCATGTAAAATGTTAGCTTTTACCAGTGGTAAATGAGTTATGATAGTGATTTCCTGTTCTTGATCTAAATAAATTTATTCTCCAACGCTACAGTGTGGTGACTACTTGATTTTTAATAATGACCTTTGTATTATTCTAGCTACACTTCCAATATGCCTTTTTTTTTTTAACTTCACAGCAGCCTTCAATCACATTGACCTAAGTTCAGTAATTTTTTTAATCTTACTTTCATTGTCAAATATGAAATATCACTGAACATACAATATCTATTTCAATGTCACTTATCTGTGCATTACTGATGAAAATATCTCCCTTCAGTGCTTTCCTTTTAACCCTGTAAGAGGTTCCCAAGAAGCAGCATTGCCTATCATAAGCAATAATGAGAAATTAAACAACTGAAAATAAGAAGAAATGCAAGTGTCTATAAAACCAGTGGATCTTTGCGCCATAGTAAAGTATCTGCTTAAACTTTAGTCCTTGTATATCTTACCACTTTTCTAACAAATTCATCATGGATTGATTCTTCCACAAACAGCCTGCCAGCTGCAATGCAGTTTTCTCCTTTGTTGAAATATACTGCTCCCATACCCTGATCAGGGAAAAAAACATTAATATTTATATGCATCCTTTTGTTCAGGCTCCCTTTCATTCTTTTCCCTTGGGTTGCATTCTGTGCTTGTGACCCTCAAAGCGTAATGCCTTAAGTAAAGGGACATCATCGATGCAACAAGCAGACTACTCTTATAACTGGCAAACACACTTCCATGGAGACAAATGGCTCAGGATGAACCCATTAGCACAGCTCTTTCCATTCCATCAGCGTTCCACAGAAACACCTGCTGCAGCATCACAGAGAAGAGGGCTGGCAGCATGACCAGCGAATATAAAACTGTGCTAATCCACTGAGCAATACTGCTTGTGTTGAAAGTTGCATGGAACTGGGTGAATATTACCTAACTCTAACCTGCAGAGAACCTCCTCTTTCAAGAGTGTGGATTCAGATCCCATGCAGTTTGTCCCTTTTTGTTTACCAAGCACTGATACCTGCCATTGTTTTTCCAGGGGGGTAGGGAGGTGGGGGAAGGAAGAGCAAGACAAATAAAATTCCTAAAAAGTAGTTTTCTGGCTGCAAAGGCCTAGGGTCCTGGCATTAGTAGGTACGGCTGGGATCATGTGTTAGTGTCAAGTGTGTGGCAAAAAAGCGTTGTTTCACAATCGTTTAAAGCCATCAATGCCAGATGTAGCTCAGCCCAACCTCTGCATCACCCTCTTGCTTCTACAGCTGAGAACAGTGGTGGGGCCAAGCAGTGTGCTGACTGCGAAGTTTCAGCTTTCATTATTTTCCACATATACTTCACTGTGCAGTCACCTAGACTCTTGTCCTGCCAAAAGGCACTACAAAAATGGGGAAAGTGTATAATAGTTTCTTCCTGGTAGCAGTACCTGCTTATGCTGGTTTAGAGAATTCACAGAATTAGCACTTTAGGTAAGTACAGTGTGAAAGACCTTTGTTTACTTCTTAGTGAGCAAACTGCATCTGCTGTCATTTTGATTAATCAGATTACCTGAGCAGGAAATAAGCTCCCTAAATACACTGAATTTCTCTTTTGCACATCTTATTTATGAACTTTAAACACATTATGGCTGGTTGGTAAGGTGGATTATGAAGATTGATGGTGAATTAAGAAGAACTATATGGCAATAGGGAGCTCAGTGTATATTTTAACTCACTTTCAGGCATTTATTTTTTACGCGCTTTTTTTTTGAGTATCAGGTTTCGATAAATCAATTTTAGTGTGTTAACTTGGCTAATGAAAATACTTTCCAGCTATATTTTTTCATTTTGTTGTATTTTCTAATGTATATTTCTTGTAGTACTGATCTCTGCCTTTTTGGTGCAACATGAACAGTTTAATTGTGCTGGCATAAAGAAACATCCTGTAGAAAAAGAGCCTGTTTTCTAACAGATTGCATGGTTTTTCATGCAAGGGCTCCCTACTGCAGTTTTTGGCAAGTCAAAAAGAATATTGCAATACTGTGAGGATGCATCACAAAGGCTTTGAATATATTTTACTTCGAAGTAACGTTACCATTTTTACGGCTCTGTCAAGTTCACAGTCACTGAATATGATCAATGGTGATTTACCACCAAGTTCAAGAGAAACTTTCTTCAGATTAGTGGCTGCACTGTAAAAAATACAAATAAGCATATAAAAACAACCCTTAAATAGCTTATTTCATTATTTCCTTTGAATTATATCTAGTGAAAATGTATAAACCTCTATTCTCCAATAGTGACTTAGTAGAATTCTACATAAATGTAAACAACCATATGTAGTTATGCTTTTCTATTACTGCTGCATGCACAATATAGCTAATAAGATACTTCAGAACTAGATTAAGCAGTGTTTATTTATGAATCTTTTGCTGAGAGTACCTCTTCATGATCTGTTTACCAGTTGGTGTTGAACCAGTGAATCCAACTTTGCGAACATCTGGATGTTCAGACAGGTGCTGTCCCACTAAGCCACCTATTGGGGTGAGGAAAACAGCTGAACTGGACAGTACACAGGCAATTTTTACTACTCCAGGTCAGAAAGATCTAGCAATATGTCAATCAAGAACAATATCACTTTCTTATTTATATTTACAGCTTTATTCATATGACTACGAAAAATCTCACATTAGTTAACTTGGATGACATTAGTGTCTCCAAATTCCCCCATCTGGACTAAAGAACTTCCTTCCTAATTTTCCACTGTTGGTGGAATAATCTAATTTGTAACAGAGCCTGCCCCACACAGGTACTTTGTCACTTTTCTTCCTTAGGGGAAAGAGGAAAATAGTGACATTAGGTAACACGGTGTGGACCATGACTTACCTGTAGTGACCAATACACATCTTACCAGCTTGCTCTAGGTCTCACAGTCGCATTTAAATACTTCCAAGTGATGATAAGATTAGGAGAAAAAAATGAAGTTTTACAATCAAGTGAAACATGTTTCTCTGTAATACATTCTTTTTCAGAGTGTTCATGCTCTTTGTGTGAACTTGTAAAGGGTGCAGGCTGACAGCTCTTACCGCTAGCTAGAGCCAGGTGACATACAGATTTTTCCAATTCTGTTCTGGAAATATGTGAAATCGCTGTACGACATAGATGCAAGCCTACTACCTATGAAGATACATGCACTTATGTAATAGGTCTTCAAAAAGGTAAAATGCTAGTTCACCAGTTTCAGCATGACCTGCTCTTCCCAGAAAAATGATTAGTTGAAGTTTTACCTGAACCAGGCAGAATATTTATAACACCCTTAGGAAATCCAGCTTTAGCTGAGAGTTCTGCAAACTTCAAGGAAGTCAGAGGTGTGACCTAAGTAAAAACATTTAGATTAGGTCTCCTATTTTAATTAAATGCGTAATGAGATCTTTTACATTCAATACATCTTAATTTTGATAGAATATTCATCTTCTTACTCACAGTATTGACAAACTAAAAGTAATGGCTTCTTGTGGAAAAGAGAATGAGAATGAGAGTAGCATCAGAGCAGAATTGAAGAAAATCAGTGCCTTGTATCATCATGGCAATTTGTTTTTTTATACATACACTTTAAAACATATGACATGGTCAACCTATGGGTACATATGACAGGTCAACCTATGGGTGAAATACGCTACATTGCTTGAATTACTTTGCCTGAACAAATAATGAAGGACCTGAGCCATCTGTACATTCCTTTTTGTTTTTACCTGAGCTGGCTTGAGTACGAGTGTGTTGCCTGCAGCCAAGCATGCTGCGCTTTTCCAGGCAAGCATCATCAGTGGGTAATTCCAGGGGATAACAATTGCACAGACACTTAAGGTAGGGAAAAACAGGGAAAGATTACATTTTTGATGGCAGCTTTTGAATGACTTTTCTGTATGTCAAGGCTGTCACTAAGAAGAAAAAAGTGGTACTTACCCTATTGGCTCTTTCTTGGTGAATGTTAGATTATGGTTTGGCCGGGCCTGGTTAATTGGAATTGTAGCACCCTAAAAGACAGAGGAGGGACAAATCTTGGTATTGTTTAACCATTTTTATTACAAATATATTTGCCATATAAGTATGTTTTGCAAAGCCACAGAATAGGCTTCAAAACCAGAAACATTTTTGCATCAGAGAAAGGGGCAGGGATGCTTCTACTCATACGATTTCCTACTATGGATACCACAGTCAACTCCTGATTTTCAGTTGGATGAAATAAAAGCATAGATAACAAGAGTATGGAAAAACATAAAGTGAGGGTCTGATGGACAAAAAAAAGCTGAATGATATTCTTGATGTGGCTCTTCAAGATACTTGAGGAAATGCTGTTGAACCTGTGCCACATGCTGTGCCATCAAGCAAACTCACCAGCCTTGGTCAGAATGTAACATAGCACATGAGTCTCTGCACTTACCCGCATGATGACCACAATGGCGTTCCGCTCCATGAATAATCAAGAGCTGACTAAGCATGCCTAACCACTGTGACACCTCAACTGATTTCTTGGATATTTAGAGTCACATTCTAAATGTTCTCCAGTTGGAAGCAGACTGTCCTTTTGTATTGCCAGAGAGACCCATTTTAGGTAAAACTCTAATTTTGCTTTATTTTTTGATTCCTTGATTACTTTTGCTAACGCTGCTTTTTGGCACTGTGTCAGCAAAAAAAAAAAAAAAAGTGTAGAGAAGCACTGCCATTGATTATTTCCTTTATATATTCACTTGCCTGAATTTTGTCACACCATCCAGCGAAGTATCTGAATGTTTGCACCGACATTCCAACATGGGTCTTCAAAGCTAAAGTGTAGACAGCTCCTGAGTCGATAGACTCTATTGTTGCTAACTCTTCTTGATGTTCTTCCATCAGGTCTGCAAGTCTTTAATAAAAACATTACAAATCCACATCAAAGAGAAGTGACGTCTAACCATTGACAGCCTAAAATGATATTTGGTATGGCAAAGAACCATAATTAAAATTGCATTCCCACTGAATTTGGAGGTGGAGCACTGGAGGCACTGCTCATTAATATCAGTAAGAGCTTGAGCAATTGCCTGATAAAGTCTGCAAATGTCTTCACATTAGCTGTAGTAGACACTGGATGAAGACATGAACAGTGAAAATTTATTTTCACTGATTGTTCAATTATGGTTTTGTAAATAAAATAATAATTAGAAAATTTGTACTCTTTTTCTGTTGTACTACAAGGAGCCAATTACAGAAAATCAGATGAGTAATTCAAAAGCAAATACACAATAATATAAGAAATGTCAAGTAATCCAAAGTACCCAGAAGGAGTACTCAGAGTCCTAGCGTAAGATTTGGGAAACCTAGCTTCATAATACTGTTTTCTATTGTCTGAACTTGGACTAAAATACTTCAGTGTTAGACTCTTCAAAGGCACCCAGATGTCCAAAGACAGAGCTCCTAACCTGTAATGCAAATTGAATTGTATATGCCTTGGTACATTTGAAAATCTGGCCCATGGTCTCCTTGGGCTTCAAGTTCTCCACCTGTTAGATTTATGAAGCAACACAGTGAGGTGTAAGACAGACTATCGTAAATATTATTGAGTTAATGGTAGCTATCAGAGTGTCTCAAAAATGCATCTGCACAGACAGATACCTATACTTATGAAGAGCTCTTGTAATTTTAGTGGTCCCCTGCTCAGGCAGAAAGGTCTGTTTCCATGAATGAATTTTTACATTCAGATCTTAGATCTCTCATATGGCAGTGAAACAGATGCATCAATGTTTTTCTTAAGCTTCCATCTGTGTTTTGGTACTCAGATATATAATCAATGCTCCCATGTGATTTTAAGAGCTTAACCAAGTGCATTTTAGATCCTGTGAAGAGTATTCAAAACTGGGTGTGAAACCTATTTTTCCATTATGTAAATTCTGCCCATTTAAAGCATTTGCAGAGATGTGGGAAAATGCTCTTTAATACTTGTTTTAACTGTATCTTGAAGACCCAGCTACAGGTCAGGGCATCAGCAGTAGTGTGTAAAAGAGTGGATATGGCATGTCAGGGACAAAGGAGAAAGTTCCATGTAACGCATGCCTAATATCTTCTATTAATGATTCCTTAAGACAAAGCAGCAGAGCTAGGGGCTTTAATGATACAAACTTTCCCTCTGGTTCAGCACTCAAAAACTCTAGTTTGAACAGAGATCAGAGAAAAAGGGGCCCTGTCTGAATTAAGGTGGACCAGGGAGATACTTCATTCATACTGGGGATGGTTTGCAACATGATCGCTCTGGTATAGCTATCCTAGGGAGCCAGTAGCCTAAGCAGAGAAAATTTTAATCCAGGAATAATATATGCAGTGTAGGGGAGTTACAATTTCCATATGCCTAACATAGTTATGCTTGCAAATCTTTCAAATGTAAAACACAGAGCAGTAGTTCTAAGACCTTAAAAGTTTCTCATCAGGGCAGAGTACGTTCTTTGTTTCCATTCATAAATAATTTTAAAAAGATGGTATCAGTGAGAGATCACAAGATTTTTCTCTGCCACAAGAAAGGTTAGCCAGCTAAGACCCGAGGCCGGTACACTGAAGTAAATTAGGGGATGAAAAGATGGCTAGTCTGGTTCCTCTGACAGTGGGATGGATATGAATATCCATCATATTCAGAAAATGTATGCAACAATTCTTCAGAGGAACAAACCACTAAGATTTAAGAAAACAAAACAAGCACCAGCTGCCTTTCACGTACCTGTACATGAGTCGCCCTCTTTCCCTTGCATTCATTCTTCCCCATTCCCCGTTTTCAAATGCCTCCTTTGCTGCTGCCACTGCCTTGTCAACATCAGCCAGTGAAGCAGAAGACACACTGGCTATTATCTGTTCAAAGGTAGCATTGTGTTAGCTCAAACTAAAATGCTGGGATGCAGAGTGTTACTCCTTCCTCCTAAACTTCCCGACTGCGTATAAGCAAATACTTAATATCCTCAACCCCAGCAGTTGGCATGGGCGAGTCAGGCTGCAAAAAGTTCAGAAACAATTGAGGTGGCAGAATTTGGAGGACACTGCAGGGACTCTGATTCCTAGATCTATCTTCTTCTTCACATCAGGGTGCATCGTCCTACTTGATTTCACTCTCTCTTTCCAGCTGTAAAATCAATGTGATATTACAAAAGCTGGAAGTTGTTATATGTGGTATTATGATCTAATATCCAAACATGCTAAAATGACTCTTGCATGTTCCATTTCTTAGGAATGGAGCTTCTGTTACCATAAGGCACCATATACACATAGTATTTTATGATGATTGTGTTCTATAAATACACATGTTGTAAGTTCTATCGCTGACTTTTATTCAATTCCATAATGAGTTTCAGGAAAAGCACCAGAGTCTGACTTCTGATGATAGTGAAATTTGTGGTATTGATTTCAGCAGAACTTATTTACTCCAGAATTAAATGGCAATTGCATGGACATCAGAATCACTACTCTTATTTATAATTCATAGTTATGAGTTGCTCAACCAAGATTCAATAGTTCAGGACCAAAGTACAACTGCATGTATTTTCCTATTGAAGAGTAATTTTTCTTACTGGGAACTTCCTATTGAAGAGTAATTTTTCTTACTGGGAACTTAAAGGGACATTTTAAGGTTACACTTGTCCTAAGACATCACATTTGTAAAAAAAGTAAAATAAAAACTGAAGTTGATGGCCGACAGAAAATATATACAATATCCTAAAAGAAATACTTCTTTAGCCACTAAACTATAGCTATTTTTGTTTGCAAAGCTAAACAAGAATGAAATCAAGGTAAAACATACAGCTCAGTATGGAAATCAACATAATAGTTGAAGTAGGTTATTTTTACTGTGCAGCTTGACTGAAATGCAAAAACTGTAAAATATACAGACTGAGAAGTAAATTGAAATTTCAAATTATTTCTAGGGGTTGTTTAATGTGTACTGTATGGTTTTGAAATTGGCAATATTCAGTTAGTGTTTTAGATTTTTTAATAGGCAAAGAAATTGAAATAAACTGGTATTGATCACATTTAGAAATTACTCACTGATCCATCTGCTGGATTTATAGTGTCATATGTTTTTCCATCATCAGCATTTATAAATTGCCCATTTATGAAACACTGGTATGGCATATTCACAGTCATGTTGTTCACATTTTTTGAAACCTAAGAGTGAAATAAACAACAAATTAACTTAAACTTTTAATAACTAAGGTTTTTATGTAGTTTAACAAGCTTTTGATATCTACAGCCAACATCCAGCCACATTTTACAATGTATATGTGGCTTTTAGAAGTGGAGAAAAGAGTAAAATGAAATGGAAATCATATTATCCCTGAACACCAATGACCATAGTCTGAGATAGTTAAGCAGATTTCTGTATTTTTTGTCATTGGATCTCTATGTTCAAACCAGTACTAAACGCTGGTTAAGGCTGGTCCTAGTGGACTTCAATCAAATACATAATTCGCAAATTCAAGAAATCCTGACTTGCTTAATGACTTAAAAAACATGCAATCTTCCTTTCACACAGTTTTTGAAGAGACTCTTGGGAGAAAAATCCAGCACTGTTTGCCTCAGGAAAGCAGAAGGTCTAGAACCTTTCTGACTGAAGCACACTGGCAGAAGAGTGCGAGGGAGGTAGGAATATCTGCCCATGTGTGACCTACTCTACTCCATGTTCTTGATCTCCTGGTTTCTGGTACACTTTAAGTGACATTACATATATACTTCCATTCCAAAATGCAAATATATCAAAGCTGCAAAACAAAAGTCACAGAGAAGAGTTTGTATGATCAAATATTTGTTTGCTTTTCCTACTGCATCAAGCAGTCCAATAAAATGCTTTGTCTACCCTCCCCCAAAAAACAAGAAAGAATGAGCAATAAAGGCAAAATAAAAGGTCTTACGTAATCAATGACTAACTCTTCTTCTTTGTCTTCTCCTCTGAATTTTCTGACGGCCATTTGAATAAAGTCTGCAAACTTAGTGGCCATATACACATCTTCATTCTGTAGTTGAAGTCCACTATATTTCTGTTTGATCTCTTCTAGCATTCTAAAGATTTTGAAGAAAGAATAAGTTTAATTACAAATGAAAGAATTATTCAGATAACTGAATCATTAGAAGGTCAAAAGGGGTCAAAACTGGGCACCAGTTTGTATGCATGTGAATATGTGCATGTGTTTCTCTGACAACAGTGGCATAGAAGTTGTGCATGTTACTGAAATCTGTTGGTTTAATTGGGGGCATTACAGAAAAGAAAATGTCAGTTCTGGAATACTTTTAGGTAAACTTTTGGAAATAAATGACAAATAGCATATATTGATAAAACAGCATATGGGACTACTCTAACCACTACATGGAGGACATTCAGAGCTCTATGAGACTGGTAAGTAATAAGGACAATAATCAGTTTGTTAAAAAAAACCACCTGAAATGCTGGTCTTATATTATGACCTGGGATATCTGAGTCGCAAAAAGAAGGTAGCCGAGGTGACCCAACACAGCATCAACTCAGTGCCCTTGTAAGCATAGGTCCAATTCTTCCTGTGAAAGGCTCCTCTTTCCCTCTGGGGAGTTCTTTGCTCCCCTTCCCAATCAGCTCCCTGGCCTTGGGATACCTGCCACTGCATGCAGACAGGTTTGAGCATCACCATGCTCCCCCATGTGGCCGATGTTCCTGAAGTTAAGGGGAATTTTCCTTCAATAGAAAGAGCAGGATTAATGTCAATATCTCCTAATTTTGGGAGCAGAACCGTACCACATTTTCAAAGGTAGGAAAGGGAATAGTTAGAGTATTGGAAAATATAGGGGGCTTTTTTTTTTTTAATGCTACTTGATCAACTCTGATTTAAAAGCACCATGACAACTTTGTTTCTGTTAACTTTGGCTTCAAAATTTTGTTATTTTGAATATTTTTTACCTGACAACATGCATAGAGGATGCTCCAGATTTGAAGAAGTCTGTGGAATCCTCAATTACAGCAACATTGCTCAAAATTCCCTTCCAAATAGCCTAAGAATACATAAAAATAACAGAGGCAATAATGAATAATCCTCTAATTGCAAGAAGTATTTATCAAACTGTATTTTCTATGGTATCTGTGCCTACAACATGTATTATTTCATAGGATTCTAAAACAGAAAATTATGTTAAGAGAGTGTCGAACTGTCTAGAGACCTGATGTTAGCCAATAAATTCTTCAGCATAATTAGCTTATCAAAAAATATAATTTTGTCCATGATAATTTCACCTAATCAGGCAAGAAAACTGGATGGTACAATGCTAATAATTTTCAGGCCCGTTTTTTTAAGATCTTTATCCTCCAAATAATAACTTCCCATTGCATTATGGAATACGTTGTCAGCAGAGACAAGGACAGCCTGGAGCACTTTGTGACTGGATTGATGGCACTTCTGGCACCTGGGCAGAGCTCAGAAGTAGTTTAAGCTGCATGCACAAGATGGAGATTTCCGCTACCACGCATAGTGAAATAACTGGTAATGTAATATTTCAATTAATTATAATTAGGTCTCAGAGTTAGCAGGTAGTGTCATGAACTGAAGAGTTTATATTTCTTTTTCCTATTGCCTTAGTCAGTCAACAGCTCCAGGCAGCTTTTAGGTTGCTGGTGAGCAGGTTCAAGGTAATCTTGAAGCAGCAGTTTAAAATATTAGTGCATCAAGCCGCCTGACCTGTGCCAAAAGTTATTGACACTGTAGGAGAGTTAGCAGAAGGGAAGACATCTGTGATTCACTTGCTCTGGCACAAAACTTTAATGACAAATGTGGCTTTCAGTGAAGCCCCTGACACTCACTACAGAGGGACGGATTACATGAGAAGGCAGCAAAGTGCCTCTCTGGCTATGAGAGCTTTTTACCCCAGCTGCCCCATTGCTGCATCCCTCTGCCACCTAGCCCCTTGTGTGTGGTTGTGGCAGAAGAGAGACAGCGCACACAGGTACAGGGAGAAAATTGCTGCTTTTCTCTTTCAGACTGCTGTTCTAAGACTCCCTGGAGCTTGTCCAACAGGACCACTCTAAGCACATCCTAGTGAGTAACACCACAGTGATGAAAGTACTTCAGAACCGTCCAAGTCTGTCAGTGTTGAAAACCTCACTGTTGTGAGGCGAAGGTCTACTTGTTTTTCCTCACTCCCACCTTCATCATTCATAAATATTTACCATAACTGACCCTGCAATCACTGTCTTTGTATCACTCGTATCTGAAAGGGAACTTTCTAAAGTGACATGTAAGTACTCCAGTGAATTCCCAGTTCCACCTGAATTAATGTCAATAACTAAAGATTCAACCCCATACTCTTTGAGTACATTTTATCAAAAAACAATTTGCATGGCTAAATAAAAGATAAGCCTTGCCTATAATGAGACGTATGCAATGCTTTTGTCTGAAGTAATATCTCACTAAAGCAGTTTATTGAATTACCCTAACATCTTCTGCCATCTTTTTCTCCTCTTCTGTAAGTTCCAGGGCAGTTGTTTCATCAGCAGAGAAGTATTTAGATGCAGGGATCATTTTTCCATCCTCAAATTGCAGATTTCTCACTAGTACCTGACAAATGAGAGGATATGATTTTAAATTATCTGGGAGTCTTATCACACATCCTTGTGTGAAGAGTTTTTAGGTATTAATATGGTTATTGAAATAGTAGAATAAATGGCTTGCAGGAAAGCTGCTATGATGCAGGTAACTTAACACGGGCCACTCCTACCTGTCTTTCAGATTCTCTCCTAGTATTAGCACATTTTAGTCCATATTGGAAATGAATATTGATTGTGAGAAGCAAAACATTAATGTCTTCTCTATAGGATGGTAGAGGATTGATAAACTCCAAGTGAATTAGCTGTCTGTCATTATAAGCTGGATTTGTATAGCCTGACAATTCCACAGTACATGCACTTCTTGCTAAAGTTATTCCATCCATGCTCATGTTTGCCAGGGTGAGCACTTACCATCTTCCCATCATTACCAAAAACAACTAGACCATTCTTGGTTACAAGTCCAGGTCTTGAAGCACCTTTTATTGCCAGCTCTTGTCCAGCAGGCACTGAAGCATCAAGTAATGATGACCCATAAAAAGTAACCACCTAAAAATAAATGGAATTAAAAGTGCACAGATTCTAAACATGCTCTAAAATTCTAATAATGAAATTATACTACTTTGAAGCTTTAATATAATATAAATAAAATGTAAGTACCTGCACATGGAAAACATGTTACAACATTATTTCTGTATCTTTACAACCCAGGACATGTAAAACTTTGCAAGCTGCCTAAACCTGCAAAGCTGCTTAGCTGTAACAATGTGCATGCTGGAACCAGTGCAGAAAGGGAAGCAGCTTTTGTCAGTGCATGCCCAAAGTGAGAGACCGGCAGAAGCTGGACTGTGACTGGTGGAGTCCTGCTCTGCTCCCAGGCTAGCAATGCTGAACGCTGCCTCTCTCTTGGGCTCTTCTGTTCTTTCTGGGCTCTCAAATCAGCAACAGTTCCTGGACATTAGGGCAGAACCAGGCTTTTTGGAGCAGCCTACCAGCAAATGGCTAATAGTTAAGTAACAAAATCTGGACATCACAGCCAGAAAACATAATGTGATTTTTAAAATATTTTATGCAAGTACAATGTGGATCAAATGTATTGTACTTTTAATACATTGAAAGGAAGTAGTTGGTTTTGGATAAAATGATATATATTTATTTCTGCAAATGATCTAGGACCAAATCTCTTTAAAATAAAACCTCCTTTGTTATTTTAGTAGCTCACAGTGTTTCATTTTGCTGTCAATACCGTGATGTCGCCCACTGTACAACATGGGTTGTGTTATACTGTAATGCATCCCTACTTCCCAAAATGACTGGCACAGTCTGGTTCTACCCTTCTTATTGCTTTGTACCATGCCCAATTTTTTTTTCAGATATTGCTCTTATCTTTCTTTGAATTAAATGGATCTATCATAAAAACCAATCTTAACTACTGTGTTCTGTACATTTGTTTAGGTGCCTGCTCTAGATATATACAAAACATATAGTCATCAAATGAGAGCTACTCAAGTGTAACTCTCACTTGTATTCACCTGTATGCAGACACCTTTAGTTTTATAATTAAAAAAGGTCAAAAAGAGGGTATAGAAAAGAAGAATATTATTCTGGTTTTCAGAGCATACCTGGCCATCTATTGTTGCCCATGCTCCAGGCACTTTATCGTGCCCTCGAATCCAATTGTGCAAAGCTGCTGCAGGTTGGTCCCACGAGATCTAGGAAATAAAGACATGCTAGATAATTCTTCTCTGTTTAGTTATAAATCAAGTTAGTAATGTTTTCCTATGTAAGAATTACAAATTCTCCCTCATTCTCTTTCGACCGTTCATTTATTTAAGAACACAGAAAGGGTCTGGTCTAATAAAGGAAGATCAGTGATCTCCAGGTGGCTAATCATCAAAGACCTGTCAAATGGGATGCTCTTAGCACTTCTGTCTTCTGTACAGCCTATATCTTTTCATAGATTCTCCTTCTCACACTAATATAATGAAAATATAACTCTTGCTACTAGGTATTCATTCATAAATGATTAATATTATAATTAACAAATTTAATAAGCACTGTATAAAAATAAATAAGTGTATGTCTGGGGCATCACCTTCTGCTGAAAATTATCTATTTATTGCTTGGATCCTAAGTTCTTTAATAAATCTACAAGCTTTTATTAAAATACCTTCTAATAATTTACTAACCCTTTATAAATTGTTTCATAAATGGAATCCCTACTACAACTTGCAATTCCTGCAAGACTTTAAGGAAAATTTAAATAATGTTTTGTTAAGAATGTCATGTATATTTAATATGTAACACCAGTGAAAAGGTATTCCTTTATCTTCGCAGTATTGTGAGTATATGTACAAAATGAATTAAAGAAAGTATCAGAATAGCTATTAAATAACAAAACCCAGGTACCCAGCATCCTTCTTAGTTTAAGCACAAAGAATATTTAGAAGCAAGTTATAAGCCAATGAGAATAGTTTTACAGCAAGGAGACTAAGATAGGTCACTCCAAGGAAGCTCCTCATATATTATATTAAAGGGATGAATACAAATATCCTTATGCAAAGCTATTTGTTTCTAAGGTAAGTCAGGAATTGAAATATGATAAAAAGCATTACCTACAATATTTCAGGTGGAAAGGACTACATTCACCATGGACAAGTGAATGAAATTGTTGGAATAATTTTTACTATTTTTTTTTTTAACTTTTGCACTGGTCTAGAAAAGGAAAAAAAGGTATTACAGGCAGCATTTGCTATCATTTTATGGTAGCCTTCCCAACCACAAAGAATATCCATCTAACACAGTGGGGGTGCTTATATAATATAATTCTTACATGGGTGTTTAAATATTTTTTTTCTGTGTGGTTTGCTTACATGACCTTTATTTTTTTTTCCTGGTGCCAACAGGAGAAGTGCCAACAATTGCTTTTCCTAACATCAAATCTATTTCTGGTAGAGAATTTAGTATGGACTGTTGGTAAACAAAGGGCACTATCTCCATTCAATGCTGTATTTAAAAGTATGGTAACATATTAAGAATCCACTGAAGGTGCAGCTGCCATCTAGCTGTGTGTAGAGTATCCCAAGTAGGACATCAAGTTTGTAAATGTATGTAACTGATGAAAGGGAATAGGAACTTAACCTGGGACTCCATTACATGCATCCTTGGAGTTACCCCAGGAATAAGAGGCAGGGAAACAACTGAGTTAAAATTCATGTTAACTTGATATCACTACTATTGTAATCTGAGTTAATGACAACTTTTACAGCGATATGCATAAAACACAGTGTTATTTAACACTACCTCTGCATTTTCCTTTTTCTGGATCCCTTCATATGTTGCCCCTTCTTTAGGCTGAGGTATACGAGGGGCCTTACCATCAGCAATTAGACGTACAGCTTCCACCTAAGTGAAAAAGTAACAGATTTAATGTTTGCTTGGTTCACCTTTTTTCCTCAGTCATACTTGTGAATGACAGCAAAAGACTTTCTGCCACAAGGGGAACTGGTTTATTTTTAAAACCTAGGATTTCCAAATCTAGGGGACCAATGCTGCACTGATTAACATACACATATACTTAAACTTCTTTGACAAAATAAATAGCCTCAGAAATTTGATGTGAGTACCTAGTCACCAAACATATAGCAGCTACCTAAATTCTGCAGGACCCGAATGTGTCTCTGTATGACCACATTGAAGTCTTTCCTTTTTCTTTCTGCAAAAAGTTATTTCTCTGCATCTAAATGGTGAGGGGAAAAAAATTCTCTAACAATCCATGCTGAGTATTTTTAATGCATTTTCTTGTCTTAATTTTAAAACAAAACAAAAAAGGACAAGCATACAAAATCCAAAGCCAGTCCACCAGGGCTCTGAATTTTGAGCACCATCCCCTTTTTTTTTCAACCTCACACCTAACTTTCTGTTCTCTGAGCCTGTAAAAAAGTTCACCTTGTAAAAACATTCAAGAAATCTGTGGAAAGAGCTAAATTCCAGACAAACCCGACTTCTTGCCTTCTGTGGAAACAGGATATGCTCTGCCTGCTGCCAGCAACAAATATCCTGAGACCACCTCCTCAGCTGTTGTGAAGCAGCACAGCTCCACTAAATCTAGGATTCAGCTGAGCACCACAAGCGCTGTCTTTCCAAATGTATGCATCTTGTCTATATTTCCTTTACTTTCAAACTCCAGCAGATGCATTTCTTTTCCTCTTAAAATGTTGATATTTAGTACTGCTAAACATACCATAGCCTTTATTCCTTCTGGGAAGAGAAACCGGTTATACAGGTCATCCACAGTATCGTTTTGGCCAACATCACATTCTCGCTGCAGAAGTATTGGTCCAGTGTCCAAACCATCATCAGCCCAAAAAATAGTAAATCCTGCTTTCCTATCTCCTTGAATTAAAGTCCTGGACATAAAAAAAACCCCTTACAGTAAATACAGACAATATGAAAGTAGTCAGGGATATCAACCCATCTGTTACACATTCATTTGCTTTAGGTAGATAAAAAAGAAAATCCTAACCATCTTTAATACTAGTTTCATTGTTCATTTCATAGTCAGAAACCCAGTTTTCATACTGTTAATGTGTGGTTTCCACAAAGTGACATCAGAAATGCTGTAACTGAATACAGGGTGTCTATCAAACAGTTCATTGTGATAATTATTTTTAAAGTATTATTAGTGGTAAGACACACAGAGCAAAAGGTGTGCAATAGTTATGACATAATTTGAAAGATGGAAGCATGTAAACAGCATATTATCTGAATACTTCATAGTTTACTGTAATTAGCTAAGCCTCACAACTTATCTGTAGGTCAGCAAGGGAAGTACAGTTGTCCCACAGCTGAAAAAGAGCTAAACTCAGAGTGGAAAATGATGGATATGCAACTGTTTAAGGAAAAGTTATTAAGGGAATTTATATCCAGCCAGATTCTCAGCTGCTGTGAATGAACATAGCACTGCTTACAATAGATCTATGCCGATTTACATCAGCTCAGGATCTGCCTCTGGATCTGAATGGAACTTCAGCCACTTAGATTTCCAGTTCTCCTTTGGAGCTGCACGTGCCTCAGAATGATGTATAATCAAACAGAAGTGTGTTTAAGGGAGCAGCCAGAACTGGAGAGATATATATCTTTCCTACATGCTTTTAACCGTAAGTCTGCGTGCAAACACCAATGCCATTTTCTGTAAGACATATCTCATGTAAGTATTCCCTTGGCAGTCCATGTTGTAATAGGATCATCTGAGATCTGGCTTATACACATGAAAAATCACTATTAATTCTAAGCACTGAAAACTACATTATTAAAAGGAGTAAAGCACACATTTGTGCAGACCGAGGGCCAAACTCTAAAGACAACTGGGGAAGTTGGCAGGTTCACAAAAGTGAAAGCTTACAGAAGTTTGGCTAGCCCATATCATATCTTTCACACATTTAAGCAGCATCTCTTCTGTTTTATATTCTGTACAAATGCCGAAAGAGCACCCTGGTGAGAAATGCATGTCCTCTGCATGGCTGGAGGAGAAGAAGGTACCATGGGCAAATGTCCCTGATGCTGAATAGGGACAGTATGAGAACTACTGTGTGCCCCCTCCTCTGCCCACCAGCTCTCTCCGCAGACAGCTGCTGATAACAAAGTGGCAGCAGCTGGAAGAGGCTGTGGATGGAGTGAGGAACCCTCAGAGGCCCAGGACCCTTGTTTGTGCCTGGTGCCCCTTTAGCCATGCCTAATTCCCACAGGCTTTGTTGGTCATACTGTGGGGGGAAAGGGTCTGATCAGCACCAGGGCTGAGCCACAACAGATGAAAGAAGTTGTGATGAGAGCAAGGGGTGCGAGGGTGAAACACAAGAATGGTCAGCCAAGGCCAAATCAAGGCCAAATCCTAGCTTAGTTTGAAGGTCTTAGGACAACAGCCTTTACTGGAGAAGGGCAGGAGCAGATGCTTACAGAAGGAATATGCAAAATACGGCAAGACTTGGTGATACACCATTGGGATACATTCCTGTTTCTAGAAACCTTCACCTCAGAAACTTCCTGAAAGAGACTTTCTATCTACATCTTCCTGTGGAATAGATCTTGACGAACTTTTCCTCCATTAAAACATCCTTCTAAAGCTCTCTAGATGTGCAGTTCCACAGTTTAATAACGGACTGCATGGAGTAAAAGTACCTCCTTTTTTAGTCAAATCCTACTACCTGATCTCTTTGCTGACTGCCCCCTAACTTTTGATTAAGAATGAGCAATCGTTCCTTATTCACCTTCCCATGTCTTTCATGGCTTAATACACTGTTGGCATATTTCCTTCCCAATGAGCTCTTTTCCAGTCCGAAGACTCCTAGATTTCTCTCCCATCATGTGGAAGCTGTTCTGTACTTTTTACCATCTTTCTTAGCCTTTTCTGAAGCATTTCTAGCTCCTTCATGCCCTAACCAAGATGCAGACAGTATTTAAGATCCTTCCATGGTCTCTTTTCTGAGTACAACTAACAACTAACTTCAATTTTATTGCTGCTTACATACAGTTAGGTTTTTCCCCCCTTATGTACATTATCTTATATTTTTTAACTTTGAATTTGACCACCCATTTTCTTAATGTCACTTTCACATTATCACATTTACCCATTTGTGTAGAAACTGTATTCTTTATTACAGATTGAAATCAGAGTGACTGGTCTATAGTTTCCTGGCTTTTCCTCTGAGCCTGTTTAAAACTGATATTGCTCTTGCCGTTTTCCACAATCTGAAGGAACAGAAACCTGCAGAACTTTTGCTTGAAAGTCCCCTGGTCCTGAGAAGAGATTCACATTCATTTATCAGTTTAGATAAAATCTCTTCTACTCACAGTTCAGCTCAGGAGAATTGTTCTGATTTATTCTACACAAAGAAGGGCTGTATGGTAGTAACATCTTAAGCTCCTCCATTCCGAATACCAATAAAGATTTCTTACTATAGCGTTCTCTTTGATAAGCACCTTTTTTATATCAAACATCTATATCACCCTATATACCTCCCACCTTGAATGCATTTGAGTAAATGGTTATTATTCAATTTTATGCCTTTAAAAGCTGGTTCTCTGTTTCTTTTCTGGGCTGCCTTACTCTCATTTTACATCTAATTTGCCAGAGTTTATGCTTTTTTTTATTTTACTCACTTGGACACGACTGCCACTTTTTGAAGGATTTCCTTATGTCTCTAACAGCCTCCTTTACTCCGCTGTTTAAGGACTTCAGCTTAGCATTTTTTCCATTAAGGATTTAAAAAAAAACAAAAAACATGCCTTTACTTTGAATCTACAACATTATGTCTTTAGATAATCATCATGCTGCCTGTAAGATTCTTTTAAAATTGTTTCTTCATATTTAGAGAATTTCTTATTAAATTTAAACACTGTGATAATGGCATTTGTGTTGTCACAAGAATGCTACATCTGAGTCTACTGTGGTCATTACTGCAGTGTAGTTCTTTCACAGTAACATTTTTAATCTAGCCGTGCATTGCTTAGGAAGACAGTAAGATAAGGTTTTATTCTCGTGGATTCTCTTCTCTCTTCTCCCTTCCCTTCTGTGAAATCTTAGGTTCTGCATCAAGTCCTGTTGTGACAGTGATCTAGTGTTTGTGGGAGACGAGCTAGGACGGCAGTGTCCTGCCTATGAAAACTACAGATTGTCGATTTGCCTGTGTGAGTAAATTATATGAATGTACAGATCACATCACTGATCTTCCCAGAATAACAGCTGCACTTGCATTGGAAATCATAATGAATCTTAGGTATGAAGTGCAGTTCGTGAACCAAATACTCAGCTGCTTCAGAGAAGTTCCTTCAGGGCAGTTGCAAGTCAACAGAACTCTGCCAGCATTTACATGAGTATTGGGTACGGACCAACATCCTAACATGACATACACGTAGTTTTGATGAACAAAACTCACCAGTTGATTGCAGAAGCTCCTCGGTGGCGTGGTAGGATGGATGGATGGTAAATAATTGAGCCATGTTTTGGGCAGTCAATAACATCCATGGGGATGAACTGTGTACAGAACGGAAGGACATTTAGCTCTGCCCCAACCGATTTGTAGGCTGCAACTACTTCCTGGATAGGCTTGCCTTTAGCTCTCCATCTGGGGAACTTAAAAACAGGAGTGCCATCCTTCTCCGCTGCCAGTGCTGAGGGGCAAGAACAATTTCCTTTTTTAATTCACATTTTGTGTCAAAAATTCAAACTTGAAATCAGAGATACTGCATACAACTCAAGCAGATCATCAAGTGTATGATTACAGAGTGCCCTTTGTACTGTTCTGTATGTTGCTTAAAAACCTTTGCGCTTGGATATATTTTATTAATTCTGTCTTTGATTCCCATTCCTACAGCTTATGTCATTCTCAACTTGAAATCCACTCTTATGACTTGGCTAATAAGTACCAGTGAAAGCAGAAAAGAATGATGAATGCTATTGACTATTTAACAGTGACACTTCATTTCCTGTCTGGCCATTACATTTGCCTGCAACAGGTTTGTTTTAGCAGAACTTAATTTTCCACATCAGCAATTTGTATGTGAATATGACTACATACAACTAAAATTCACTCAAGTCAGCAGCAGTTTGCCATGTAGTGCAAATAATTACAGATGCTAGGGGGCTTCAGTAATTTCTTCAAAATTCTGTTTACTGATGCCTTCTGGATATGCTTACATTTATCTGTGAGACACACAGCTACACCCAAAATTAGGCTCAAAGGTGAGAAAAAACAACTGCACTAACTGCAGAGAGAATTTTTTGGTGTTTGTCGTGGTTCAACCCCAACCCTCAACTAAGTACCACGCAGCTGCTCACTTACTCCCCCTGCGGAGTAGAGCGAGAGAGAATCTGAATGGGGGAGAGAATCTGAAGACCAAAAGTAAGAAAACTCGTGGGTTGAGAAAAGAACAGTTTAATAGTTGAAATAAAATATTATAATAATAATAACAATAACAACAATAATAATTGTAATGAAAATGAAAATAACAGGAGAGGGAGAGGAACAAAACCCAGGGAAAAACAAAAAAACAAGTGATGCAACCACTCACCACCCACCAACCAACACCCAGCCAGTCCCTGAGCAGTGGTCACTGCCCCCCAGCCAACTCTCCCCAGTTTCTATACTGAGCATGATGTCATATGGTATGGAATAGCCCTTTGGCCAGTTTGGGTCAGCTGTCCTGGCTGTGCCCCCTCCCAGCTTCTTGTGCACCTGGCAGAGCATGGGAAGCTGAAAAGTCCTTGACTTAGTATAAGCACTGCTTAGCAACAACTAAAACACCAGTGTGTTACCACATTATCTCATGCTAAATCCAAAACACAGCACTATACCACCTACTAGGAAGAAAATTAACTCTATCCCAGCTGAAACCAGGACAGTATCCACTCCTTATTCTATACCATCTACGTCATGCCCCAGTCCTACACTTTCCAACACATTCCAATTAATCACCACCACTTTTCCTGTCTTTTGATATATACACACAGATATCATTCCCTTGGTCTATGGGCCATCCCTCTAAAATGTCCATTGGGTTCATTTAGTCCATTACTTTGGATTCCATCTGTCATAACAGTCTTTCAGGGCAGGAGAGATGGTGTGTGGTGTTGGATTGTTGTATGCTGAAGTCAGTTCTGGTTCCATCACCGCTGCGTTTTGCTCGGTTTCATCAAAGTTCATTCTTCATTAACCTGGGTGATTCTTACTGTAATACCATTGATATGGCATATGGCAACTATAGTAGTAATGACATACAGTATTACATAGCAATTAATATCATACAGTTTGAATCATTGGCTATTCTCACCCAAAATCAAATCCCCTTGAGGTACACATCGGACTTCCCCATCCTTCCCACAAAGTGCATTACCCACAAAGTGCAACCAGGTCCTTGAGCAAAAGCAATCCCACAAATGGGCTTGCCTTTGCCCGAGGCAGGAGTAACCCAGACTGTCTTCCCCAGCATATTTTTTATGTGCACTACAGGGACTTTATCCCCTTCTACAGTATGTAAAAGTTTTGATTGGGCAGGGCCAGTTTGATTGGCAGATCCCCTAGAGCTGACTAACCAGATGGCCTTTGCTAAATGCATATCCCAGTGTTTGAACATCCCACCACCCATTGCTCGCAGTGTAGTCTTTAACAGTCCATTGTATCGTTCAATTTTCCCGGAGGCTGGTGCATGATAGGGGATGTGATACACCCACGCAATGCCATGCTCTTTGGCCCAGCTGTCCATGAGGTTGTTTCGGAAATGAGTCCTGTTGCCTGACGCAATTCTTTCTGGGGCACCATGTTGCCATAGGACTTGTTTTTCAAGGCCCAGGATAGTGTTCTGGACGGTGGCATGGGGCACAGGATATGTTTCCAGCCATCCGGTGGTTGCTTCCACCATTGTAAGCACATGGCGCTTGCCTTGGTGGGTTTGTGGGAGTGTGATATAATCAATCTGCTAGGCCTCCTCCCTCCCCATATTTACATTTCAGCCATCATCCTCCATACCAGAGAGGCTTTAACCACTCGGCTTGTTTGATTGCAGCGCATGTTTCACATTCATGGATAACCTGTACAATAGTGTCCATGGTCAAGTCCACCCCTTGATCACAAGCCCATCTGTATGTTGCAGCTCTTCCTTGATGGCCTGAGGTGTCATGGGCCCACCAAGCTATAAATAATTCACCCTTATGTTGCCAGTCCAGGTCCACCTGAGCCACTTCAGTCTTAGCAGCCTGATCCACCTGCTGGTTGTTTTGATGTTCTTCAGTGGCCCAACTCTTGGGTACGTGAGCACCTACGTGATGTACTTTTACAACCAGGTTCTCTACCCAGGCAGCAATATCTTGCCACAACACAGCAGCCCAGGTGGGTTTGCCTCTGTGCTGCCAGTTGCTCTGCTTCCATTGCTGCAGCCACCCCCACAGGGCATTTGCCACCATCCATGAGTCAGTGCAGAGATAAAGTACTGGCCATTCTTCTCATTCAGCAATATCTAAAGCCAGCTGGATGGCCTTCAGCTCTGCAAACTGACTTGATTCACCTTCTCCTTCAGCAGTTTCTACAACTTGTCATATAGGACTCCATACAGCAGCCTTCCATCTCCAATGCTTTCCCACAAGATGACAGGACCCATCAGTGAACAGGGCATATTGCTTCTCATTTTCTGGTAGTTAATTATACAGTGGGGCCTCCTCAGCACTCATCACCTCCTCCTCTGGCAATATTCCGAAATCCTTGCCTTCTGACCAGTTCATGATCACTTCCAAGATTCCTGGGCAACTGGGGTTTCCTGTTCGAGCCCAGTGTGTGATCAGTGCGACCCACTTACTCCACATAGCATCAGTTGCATGATGTGCAGAGGGGACCCTCCCTTTGAACATCCAGCCCAGCACCAGCAGTTGGGGTGCCAGAAGGAGCTGTGCTTCAGTACCAATCACTTCCAAAGTAGCTCGAACCCTTTCATATGCTGCCAATATCTCTTTTTCAGTTGGAGTATAGCAGGCCTCGGATCCTCTGTATCCCCAACTCCAAAACCCTAAGGGCTGACCTTGAGTCTCTCCTGGTGCTTTCTGCCAGAGGCTCCAGGTAGGGCCATTCTCCCCGGCTGTGGTGTAGAGCACATTTTTTACATCTTTTCCTGCCTGGACTGGCCCAAGGGCTACTGCGTGAACTATCTCCTGTTTAATTTGTTCAAAGGCTTATCATTGCTCAGGGCCCCATTTGAAATCGTTCTTCCGGGTCACTTGATATAGAGGGCTTACAATTAGATTGTAATTTGGAATATGCATTCTCCAAAAACACACAATGCCTAAGAAAGCTTGTGTTTCTTTTTGCTAGTTGGTGGAGACATGGCTGTTATTTTGTTGATCACATCCATTTTATTCCTAAAAACTGGATCTCCTGTGCAGGTCCCTTGACCTTACTTTGTTTTATGGCAAAACTGGCCTTCAGAAGGATTTGGACTATTTTCTTCCCTTTCTCAAAAACTTCTGCTATGTTGCCCCATACAATGATGTCATCAACGTACTGCAGGTGTTCCAGAGCCTCACCCTGTTCCAGTGCCTCACCCTGTTCCAGTGCAGTTTGAATCAGTCCATGGCAAATGGTGGAGCTGTGTTTCCACCCCTGGGGCAATTGATTCCAGGTGTACTGGATGCCCCTCCAAGTGAAAGCAAACTGTGGCCTGCACTCTGCTGCCAAAGAAAAACGTATTAGCGATATCAATTGTGGCATACCATTTGGCTGCCTTTGACTCCAGTTCATATTGAAGTTCTAGCACGTCTGGCATGGCAGCACTCAGTGGCAGCGTGACTTCATTCAGGCCACGATAGTCTACTGTTAGTCTCCACTCTCCAGCAGACTTTCACACTGGCCATATGGGACTGTTAAAGGGTGAGCAAGTCCTGCTCTTCACTCCTTGGCTCTCTGGTCAACGAATCAGTTTATGGATGGGAATCAGGGAGTCTCATTTTGTGCGATAGTGCCTCTGGTGCACCGTTGTGGTAGTGACTGGCACCTGTTGTTCTTTGACCCTCAGCAACCCCACAACAGAAGGGTCCTCCGAAAGACTGGGAAGGGTTGACAGCTGTTTAATTTCCTCCATCTCCAAGGCAGCTATACCAAAAGCCCACTGGTACCCTTCTGGGTCCTCGAAATACCCTCTCCTGAGGTAGTCTATGCCAAGGATGCACGGAGCCTCTGGGCCAGTCACAGAGGTGCTTTTGCCACTCATTCCCAGTTAGGCTCACTTCAGCCTCCAATACAGTTAGCTCTTGGGATCCCCCTGTCACTCCAGAAATACAGACGGGTTCTGCCCCTGTATAGCTTGATGGCATTAGGGTACACTGTGCACCAGTGTCCACTAGAGCCTTATACCCCTGTGGGTCTGATGTGCCAGGCCATCAAATCCATACAGTCCAGTAAATCTGGTTGTCCCTTTCCTCCACCTGGCTGGAGGCAGGGCCCCTCTAGTCCTGGTCATAGTGTTACTCACTTCTTGTAAATGCGAATCAAAAGTCCCTTTATTAAGATGGGAAGTAAAATCAGCACTTCTACTCTGTCTGGGGAACTGCTCACTGGAAACTGGAGCAGCAATTTTCCTGGAAGAACCCTCTTTTGTGATTGTTTTTCCTTGCAACTCATGTACCATGCCCCTAGGGTCAAGGTAGATTTTCCATCCCACTTCCTCATGTCCATGGTCACGCAGGTAAAACCACAGGGTGGCCTGTGGTGTGTATCCACTATATCATCCCTCTTGAGCAGAGGGATGCTTACTCCTAATGGCTGAGATACTGGTTCATACAGGTGGGGTGCAGGACATACACTGTTTGAATCACTGGAACTCCTGGGACAGTTTCTCAGCTAGCACGTCTGTCAGTTTCTCCACAGCTGAGATGCAAGACAGTAGGGAGGAAGAGAGACTTTCTTTGTATTGTTGGAGTTGGCCAGCCAATTCATCCACCGTTGGTTCCCCTCCGTCTTTCCAGGTCATTACTGCCAATGAGTTTGCATGCAACAACGGTGCACTCCATACAAACTTCTGCCACATGGGTCACGTGCACCTGACTTCATCTGGATCTTTGGATAACTGCTCATTGTTCAGGTCATCATAAATCACCTCCAGCACGGCTAATTCCCTCAGGTACTGGATACCTCTCTCCGTGGTGGTCCACTTGCCTGGCTGACGTACACCATCTTCCTTGAAGGGATACCTTTCCTTTATGCCTGACAGGAGTCACCTCCAGAGGCTGAGGACTTGTGCCCCTTTTCCAATCACTTTGTCAATGCCCCCTTCCCTAGAAAGGGATCCCAGCTGCTTGGCTTCCCTACCCTCTAATTCCAAGCTACTGGCCCTGTTATCCCAGCATCGGAGCAGCCAAGTGATGATGTGCTCGCCTGGACAACGACTGAAATCTTTTCACATATCTCGCAGCTCACTCAGGGATAGGGATCAGATGGTTACCATCTCATTTATGGGTTCTGCCTCTTCCTCCTCCTGTTCTCGTGATGGCCCCGGTTCATCTTCATCCCTTACTAAACAAGCTGATTTTCTTGTGTATTTCTTCTTGTGTATAGGGGCGACTGATACCAGCATGGGTTGGTTCTCTGGTTCAGCTGCAGTACCTGCTGGGGGGGTTGGAGTATCCGCAGTGCCAGTCGCCAGTGGTGGAGTAGCCACAGTGCCTGTCACGGGGGTTGGAGTAGCTGCAGTGCCTGTCATTTTTCCTCAGATCCAGAGACCTTCTCTTCCCCTTGAGGGTACTGAACAGTGTTGAACAGGGCTCGGTAGGCATGGGCCAGGCTCCACCACATTGCAGTGATTTGTGTCTCTCTGGAGTTGCCAGGATGACAACATACTTCTTCCATATACTTTACTAGTTTTTCAGGATTCTGCACTTGTTCAGGGGTGAAGTTCCAAAACCATGGAGGTGCCCACTGTCCTAGGTACTTGCCCATACTATCCCACACAGCCTACCACTCATAACTATCCAGCCTTAGGGCAGATCTCTGGATGATATTCTTAAATTGCTTATTAACCTTAAACAAAACCAAAACAATATGCCCAAGAAATACCAACAGAAGTATCTTAACTACCCAAGAATGTTCAAGGTACTGAAAAGTTATGGTAGTGAAGGAGGAAACATCATACAAGAAGGTAGCAAAGGTGCGATTCTGTATTTCCTCCACAAAAAACCTCTCAGAGGAAGTGGTATAATTGCTAATTGTCTCCATGAGGTGGTACCTGAAGTACAGCAATGGCTTCAGTACAAAACTCAGACACCAGATTAAGCTCAAGGACAGTGTTTTAATAACAAATGTCCCAGGCAAAACATCACTAATCACTGCAGAGCACAGCAAACTGCAAAAACCAACACCGATCTTTAACATGTATAGCAAAAAACTGAGCACAGTACAGATCAGATAAGCTAGTATTGAGAACAGATGAATCAATATTGTGACCAGCAACTGTGAACAGATATAAATTCCTTAATATGCTCTGGTTAATCTGTTATTATCTCACAAACCCTTTGTGCCCCATGTTGGGCACCAAAAAGGACTGTCGTGGTTTAACCCCAGCCAGCAGCTAACACAAAGCCGCTTGCTCAGCCTCCCTGCCCAGATGGGCGAGAGGATCCAAAGAGCAAAAGTAAGAAAACTCATGGGTTGAGATAAGAACAGTTTAATAATTGAAATAAAATCTAATAATCATAATAATAAATTGTAATGAAAAGGAAAACAACGAGAGAGAGAGAGAGAGAGAGAGAGAGACAAAACCCAGGGAAAAAAAACAAGTGATGCAACCGCTCACCACCCGCAGATTGATGCCCAGCCAGTCCCTGAGCAGCTGCCCCCAGGCCAATTCCCCCAGTTTATATACTGAACATGATGTCATATGGTATGGAACAGCCCTTTGGCCAGTTTGGGTCAGCTGTCCTGGCTGTGCCCCCTTCCAGCTTCTTGTGCACCTCCTTGCTAGCAGAGCATGGGAAGCTGAAAAGTTCTTGACTTAATATAAGCACCGCTTAGCAACAACTAAAACACCAGTGTGTTATCACATTATTTTCATGCTAAATCCAAAACACAGCACTATACCACCTACTAGGAAGAAAATTAACTCTATCCCAGCCAAAACCAGGAGAGTGTTTAATAAATTCTGTTGCACAACTGCTTAATAACTCATCACAGAGAGTAGGATAGTACAGTCAAACTCTACATCTGTTGAGTTGTATGTGTAATAGGAAGAAAAGGGAAAACAAGAAGAGGTATGGAAAATTCACCTAATTTAATTTATATTTCTAAACAGAGTTTTGTACTTTCCTTTCTCTTTTTCACTTTTGACTTGAAGTATCTTCAGCCTATTAACCTAGGCCTTAAGTAAATACTTACTTAAATATCATGCCATGGACGCTAGTGTATACTGCAATTGCTTTTAGAAATAAAAATCGCAGCTGTCTGAGGATATAGAAACATGAGCAAATTTCACTTGAGACTTAAGCTGTTTGAGTCATCTGGAAGTAAAAAGCAACAAAGTATCTAGTAATTTCTTCTTTTTCATTAGGGGAGCATTAAACTAATTATATGGCTTAGTTACAATAAATATATGATGGAAAACAGTGGAAGATTTGCTTAGTTACATCTGCTAGTGTAATAACTGTACAACAATAGTCTATATAGTGTAATCGAGTATTATAGTATGCTTCCACAGCTGGATAGTCGAATTGTCTTTTTCTAAACTAATAGTTGCCTCCTCTAATCCTTCCAAAGTGTGATTAAATCTTTTAATGAGGTAGAGTTACAGAATATAATAAACTTGAGAACTATATGCTAGTTTGGGAGTACCATAGCCCAAGTAAGCAAAATTTAGGTTTGATTCTTCCCTCATAAGAGTTCTCCAAAAACATGTCAGGACCTGACAAAAAAAAAAAAAAAAAAAAAAAGACTTAAGACAACTCATGGACTGTACTTTTAATTTCTGATTATCCATAAAGGTATATTCCATTCTGGCACTTCTATTCTGCCATTCTGGCACTCACTACTTTTGTGTCACTGAAAAAAAAAAGTTACAATTCAAATGATTCCAAAGTAGCTTCTTTGTCATGCTGGGTTCTGCTGTATGAGTACAATTCTGAATACCTGTCAGGCAACAACTCCTTCTTTAGGAAGTCTAGAAAATCCTTATGCATCTTGGCAATGGGAAAAGGGAGAGCAAAGCCTCCTCTACCCTTTTCAATGGGTTTTCCATAGTCCATGTAGCAGAGAAATAGGCTCTGCAGGTACACTGCCGCACGCAAGCTTGTCAGAAAGGGTAGAAAGCCAGGGATAAACTGTCTTGGCTTCGTGCCTTGAGTGTCCCAGACAGCACAGTGAAACGGGTGACAGACATTTGTGCTTGAGTACAGGCTCAGCAGCTATCTTTGAGATACAGATCTAGTCCAGGATGATTACCTCTAGGATGTACATTCAAATAAGGTACCCAGATTGATTTATTTTTTAAATATCATAATGTATGGCCCTGTATGGTTAGAAACAACTTTTAAATACTGACTAACTAACAAGGTTAAACCAGTTCTGGGACTCGTGTTTGTTAAAGCATAGTTCTTAATCCAGTGTAATAAAGGCAATATATGCAAGTCATTCCCATAGAGATATCACCTTCTCACGAAAAGGCGAGTTTGTTACGTATGCCTGTAATCTTAACATTTGAATTAAGGTTACACTTACCCAAAGGATCAGCTTGTCCATTCTTGTCAGGCACTGTGAATACTCCCACGACTTTATGGCCCTCTTTTCTCAGCTTGTTATAAACTTCTTGTCCAAAAATACTTTGACCTATAAGGGCTAGCTTTAGCTTATGTTGGTAAGCCTGGTAAAAAGAATTAAAAGAAACCATTTTCTAGGATGCAAAGAAAATACTTTGTTGCTTACATTTCTCTCTTGCTCCTTCTTGATCAATGTTCACTTCAATTTAAAATGGAATAGTCTTTTTACCCCAATCACCTTTGAAGGAATAATAATCAATTTTTTGAGATTAATGACAGGCAATGTACAATTCAGAGAGAACACACTTAACATAAAAGTATCATCTGATACTGTCACTGATGTTTATATGGCTTTCCGAGTATTTTCATTAGGCAGACACACTGCTGTTACAAGAGGCATAATAGGCTGCATGATCTTATTTGTAGTCAGAACTAATATGGTAAGAAATGAAAATACATTTTTTGAAACAGATACTTAAAACACTTTTCTAGGCATAACTTAGGTGCCTGGAACATGCCCTCTAAATCCCTATAATTAAATGGTGGCATATTATTTGTGGTTAATATGTATAGGCTAAAGAAGACAAGCTTGCGTTGTTCCTTCCAAGGTAATGATCATCCATTTGATCGTCCTACAAGGAAATACTGCAAGGTTTCTTTGTTTGACTTCCGTCTGTGTTTGCATCCCAGTACACTGGACACATGCTTTTAAGCTTCTTCAGACTGAGTAAGTGCCAATAACTGCCCCAACTTTTTATTTTTAGGATAGTTAGAATCACAACACTAATATGATATCAGGATATCACATACTGCTATGTTATTCAAGTGCTTGCACCCTGAGAAAATTACTAATTCCTCCAGAGTCCCTTTAGATTTAGGGGACAGTTGTGCTCCTCTCCCACCCTACCTCCAGTCCCTTGCCCCTAACACCTCCTTTATCCCAGAACTGGTATTCCTGTAGCTGCAAGAACTGGATTAGGGTACTGAGGTAGGGAGGCACTGACCTGAAAAAATGCAGCTTATTCTTAACTGGATCTAGTCACTAATCTAGTTCATTGCACTGCCACAAGTCCTAACGCAGGTCCAGCGGGGGAACAGGAATGAGCATGCAGGCACTGGCAGAAGGGTGGAACTGTCCCTATAAGCAGTGCCTTTGCATTTTTCATCAGCTGCTGGAAACTGAAAACTGGAAACCTTCAAAAAACAAATGGACTAGCAGATCTGGTTATGAAGGAAAGTTCCAGACAGAGTAAGCAGAAAACTTACCTTCCTCAAACCTGAATCTAGTAGAAACTATTCCTAGACTCAAACCATTAAAGATCTCTCCTCTTAGGAGGCCTGAATGAAAGGTAGAAAATAAATCCACATACTCCCCACCTTTATTCTTAACTTCATCTTTCCCAATTGGGCTTTGACTTCCATTTTTTTGAATGACCCATCAGATACCATAAGCTCAGAATGATAAAGAGGAATCAAAGCACTGTTTGAATATCTTAACCACCAGCATTTGTTCTCTATGTTGGCACGTGTATGTTTTTCTGCACCCATTCTTATGGTGGCCCACACCTTGACTAAGTGGGTTATTGATTGGATACCAAATGCTCTGGACTGCCCATCAGATCATATGACAAATTCTATGACAAACAGAGATGTCCTGAAAAACAGGTTACTCAAAACCACAATCCGTTTCATTGCAATTCATTTCACAGCTGAAATATTATGGATGTATTTTGCTGTTTTCAAATTACATTTTAGTGGTGCAGCTAGCCTCAGAAAAGGGAGTTATGAAATTGTAGGTTCCATTAGAGGAATATTGAAGTCTGCTTTTTATTTTTTATAGAAAACAATAGGAAATAACTATTTGTCCAGAGACAGTATTTTCCCTCAGAATGAAACTGCGTAGTAAAACTGTCCCTGTATTACAGCATTAGTCAGCACTAGTGCAACTGCAGTAGTAACAAGTAGTAAGACACAAAGTGGACATAACTCAGGCTCTTGCAAAATCAGATTGTTATAGTTGGTTGGTAAAAAACGTCTGTGAGACTGGTGATGATAATATTCTTAACCAGTGCTGAACTGTTGGCAGTAATGCCTAAAATATGTCCACTATTTTGTTCTTAATAAAGGCAAGACCTTGTTCTGAATTACAATGAGCACAACTTATCCTTGCAATCTTTGTCTAGCAAGGCCCAATGGATGCAGGTAGATCTCATCACCAATGCTTTATGACTGATACCTTTGCTTTTACAGCAGAAATGTTGCTGCATTATAAAAAGTAATGACCAGATTTTCCTAATCACTTATTTAACTATTTTCCTAATCAATTATTTCCTATCAACTTATTTTCCTAATCAATTATTTTAACTATAGCAGGCAAGTTGAAGAAAGATTAACCTGCTGGATCACTGAACGTGTTTGGCATGGTATGAAATCCTCTGATTTCTGTACAGTGCTAATTTACAGTGGTAGCCCAACTAGTACATTGAAGAAACATTAAAGATAGCCCAGACGAGAGTTACTTATTCTACGTTTGTCCTTTTGTTAACATCTCTTAGCATCTCGTAACACCTCTTTTTGTTAACATCTCCTTTTGTTAACACCTCTCATGTCCTTTTGTTAACATCTCTAACAGAAGACTGGAAGGGATCTCCTTAGCTAACAAATCTAGTTCTCTGCTGTCACAAGCAATCATGTCATATGATTGCTTTTGTAAATTTATCCGACCTCCATTTTAAAGTACTTTTACTCACTGCTGTACTCTCTTGCTTTCCTGATTCTTGGCCAATATTCTTGTAATTTTCAGTCCAAATTTATCACCACTTTAAGAGCTACTTTTTGTCCACTTATTCACAAAGCATTAATAACATATGCATCCTCTATTCCTAAACTTAACTTTTAGTTCATGTTTCCCTGTCAATAAATCTGATTCTCATATTACATGGAACTGCATACCAGTTTCAGTTCCAAATCATGAGTTGCTGTAAATCAACATAGTTTCAGTAAAGCTACATGTGCTTAATTTTTGCTACTTGTGGAACTGAGCCAACAAATAGTGAGAAGTAAACAGAGAATACAGACTCCAAAGGAACAAAAAAATAAAACTGGCAAAATTGAGAAGATTGCAGACTGGCTAAGTCCCATTTCATCACTGTAGTGCACAAAAAGATTAGCCTGGCAGCAAATCAGCTCTGCTCTCTCACACTTACAGAAAGTTACTCAAATGGAGACTGATTTCAGTTGCAAGATGGATCTGGTAATTGTGCTATGACCAGTGATTCTTGAGTTACTTCTCCAATGAATGGTACATGTGTATTGCGTGATTTCTATCAACATCTGGCTTGGACATGGCAATTTGCTTGCAGCGCATTAACACATACACTGTCACCAGCAGAAAGCAGGAGCCAAACCCACAAGTCAGCCATGCAGAGGATTTCTACTGATAAAAAAAAAAGAAATCCCATATGTGGAAGGGCTTGCGTGATCAGACCACAAATTCAATCCTTCATTTTTTGTCTTATTTGAAAAATGGCAGTTGAGCAACTGCACGAGATCTTATAGCCAGCCTGTGTCGTATTTTGGAAATTCTCCTCAAGCATTTTTACATAACATGAGTTAGGCCTGTGCAAGTGGGAAATCCTTTTAGAAGAATTTAATGTGGACATAACACCCAATTAAAATGGAAAGCTCTATAAGATTACAGAGAAATGAAAAACAATTTGGTGTTTTCTTTCTTATAGAAATGGCACATTTTGGCCAGTGTACCATCACTAGCATTCATCAAGAAGCTGTAAAAAGGAAGCTCATTAAAGAACAGTAAAACAACCTTGTTGTTGAATAATGTGCTAGATGGATACTGGATCATTATAACTAACACATACAAAGATTAAAGTTTTTATTGTTTCTGTCAGTGATGTTAAGAGGCTATATTAGATTTCTTTTGCAGTTGCCTGGCTGACTACAGACATACAACATTCATTCAATTACAGATGCACGGGAAGGTTAATTGTCATGTAGTATCAGAGTGGATTTTTTGCGGTACATTTGTAAGATTACCCAGTTCCTAGTTATGGCAAACAATGCAGCTCAGGTGGCTTAGAGAGATCTGGCCTTTCTTTTATTACATTAGGAATCACAGGATTATGTAGTTATTATGACAGTGCTACCAAAAGATAAGGATTTAGAAGTTTTGTGCTCACTCTACTGTAATTCTGTTGTTTTCATTGTCTGAGCTTTTAATTTCTTCTTCAACCTTCTATTTTTCTTATAACACAGATTAATATTAATTCTGTTTCCCTGACTCAAGTGCTCCCAATTTGGATAAAGAAAATAAGATAAAGGTAAGGAGCATAAAACCTGAGAACTACTTGTAAAAGCAGCCTTATCTTGAATACGCAACTTGTCTGAAAGTCCACTTCTTTTTCACTGCCTCAGTATGAAAGCGCAGATTTAAGTTTAACTTTCCTATTTAAAAATTCTGGCCATATCATCTGTTGGTACAGTACTGGAATTTATTTTACAATGGCTCATTAAAAGATATACAGTATTTTAATGTTTGCTTCCATTCTGGTTCTTTTTTTCCTCCAAAACACCTAACCAAAAATAAAATAAATAGAATTAAGCACTGCATAGAGAAGCAGCCTGACAAATGCTGGTAACTATCTTGTCAAGTTCTAGTTCCTAAAAATGGAAAACAAGTCCAAGAGCTACATTTTCTTCTCTCAGAAGAGTCTAATGTTACGAAACCTATCCATAGGAGAATATTTATTTCACAGATAAAAATAATTTTCTGTTACTGCCTCTTTTGTATGTGTGTCTAACATTCAATTGGTTGTAAGTTTCTAATCAAAATTCTTGAAGGTTAACACTTAGTAACTGCTACTCTGGTTATGAAGCTTACTATCAAAATGATTACAATATTTTATTTATTCTGTATAAGAATTTAGTGAAGCTAGTAAATATTTTAATATGTTACATCTTTTTTAAAATGAATGTAGAATTATGCCTCCTTTGAAAAGCAGTACTGCAACTTTATTTCTGTTGAGGATCCCCCTACATGTGCTAAATTCCAGTGCCTCCAAATAGAAACCTGTTGTAGAGCCCCCCCTCCCATCTACACGTCTACAGGCAATGCGTTCTCATCAGTCATTCATTCTCATTTTTTGGCACTGCTGATTGCATTTCCAAAAGGCTTGTATTAAATCTCTTTATTCTAACTCCTTCCATGTAGATACCTTAGTAGGACTGCTGTCTTCAGGCTAAACCAAGCAGTCAAACATGAAACAAAGAACAGTCTTCAGGAAAGAAAAAATCTTCTCCCAGCCTCATTCAGCTTGCCAGATCTACACAACTGGACAATTTGGATCGGGCAAGGCTTTCGGGGAGCGGTTACTTGCAGGAGTTCTGCAGTCTATATATTTAACAGGACATAAAGAATAGCTTGGAACAAATGCGCAGAGCTGTAAAAAACTAAACCATGGGGTGCAGAGGAATTTAGGCCATCAACTTCAACCCCGAGCAACCCACCATCCAAGAGCTAGGAACTGGCGATGAGAAGGTCACAAACTACACGCTCCTCCTAGGCCAAAGCGTGGGGCTTCTCTCCGGCACTGGGAACGGGCATGGTCCTTCCTGAGAAGGCAACCTTCAGCTTCCCACAGGGCAAATCCAGCGTGAGGGAGGCAGCGAACAGCCACACTCACATTGTTCTCGCCACGCGATTACCGGGGATTATCACAGCATCGCTGGTGCCTGTTCCCTGCAGCTTCCAGGCACATCCCTGCAAGATGCAGCGCCCAGATGATGGCTGCGATCCCGCTCGCAGACCAGCCGGGTAAGATGCTGCTTCTGCACCCAAACCAAGCCCTCTCCCGAACCCTCCTGACCTTCCCGTGCCTGTACGCGCCTTACGAAAACCCCGGCAGAGACCATACGCATCACTCCTGATGCCCCCTCCCGCCACTTCCCCCTCCTTGCTCGGCTCCTGGCTGCCCTCCGGCCGGGGCGGCACGCCGAGGAGCGGCCCCCGCCGCTCGCCCCCGGCACGGCACGGCACGGCACGGCACGGGGGGGCCCACGTCCCCCGCTGCCCGCCCCACACTACTCACCGCGGCCGTGGTGCAGATCGTCCGCAGCAGCCGGGGGGCTGTCCGCAGCATCTTGCGGAGCGCCGCCGAGCCGCCGGCTTCCTCGGCCGCCCGGCGAAGACCGAGCCGGCACCGCGGCCGCGGCGGACCGCCTCGTCTGATGCAACCCGCGCCGATGCCGCTGGCGCCCCGCCAGCACATGAATCCGCGGCCGCGGCGGCGCGCCCCCGCTCGGGCCCGCGGGGACCGGCGCGGCGGGCGGCGGGGGGAAGCCCCGCACCTGCCGCTCCCGCTGCCGCCGCGCCCCCCGCCCCCTTGGCGGCCGCACGGCGGGACCGGCCCCGGCGCCGGGGGAACGGCGGGGGTGGCAGGGGCCGTGCAGCCCCCCTGGGGCGGGGCGGGGAGCCGGGCAAGCGCCTCTGCCCCCCCGGCTTCTCCCCGCGAGGCGCAGCCCCCGGAGCCGGGCTGTGCCCTCCCCGCTGCTGCCCACGGGGCCCGAGGGCAGGGACTCCCGGCCGACGAGGACACGAGTCACGGCTACCTGGGCGGCATTTTGTGGTCCGAGGCGCGTGCGGTGCCCCCGCACTCCCCCGCTGCGGGGGCCCTACAGCCCCCGTCCCCTGACAGCCTCGGAGGCCGCAGAGCCGGTACCTCCCGCTTTGGCCCCTCAGCGAGACACTCGTCTGACTCTTATGTGACAGTCAAAAGATCATGTAGATTATGGACATTAATTTTTAGGTTACTGCGTGCCAAAAATGCCAGTAATGAGGTTAAAAAGCATTAATGACTTCCTGGAAATCCATATTGCCAACATCACCAGGTATTTTTAAACCAGCTCATTCTACTTAATAATTTTTAAAAATCTACCATTTGACGTCATCTATTAACACAAATGTTTCAACTTCAATATTTTTCTAAAGTCACAACAAAATCTTCTTGTCAGAGGTATGGAGAAGACCTTGAAAACGCAAACCCAAAGTGCTAAAAAAATCTCAGAAGGCAAACAAAAATTACCCCAAAAGGGGTATGAATAGCAAACCCAAAGTAGATAGCATGGCAGTAGTATAAGCATCATTGCCAATTGGGTCAGGCTTAAACCCCAGCAACACTTAATCGTAAAGAACAAGGGTGGGTAAAAGGCTGAAACACACTCTGTTCCTGTCAAGAAAACAAGGAAGGAAAAAAAGAGAAGTTGGTCATCATATGGCTGAGTTGTGACCCACATCAGAGAGGTCAGAAGCAACACTGAAACCAAATTTATGACCTGCAGAGATCTTGCTACAGTGGAAAATACAGCAGACAAAGTCTTGCCCTCGCACTTGCAAACATCCACGTCTCACTGATTTTTTGATGCTTTCCTGCAAACGAAGTGCGACAGTAATCCCCAGGCCTCCACCCTCTTCTTCAGCATACTTCAAATGCTCAGCTATACCTGAAAGAAGAGCACGGCTGCAGAACTGCTGCTCCCTCCGTGCTGAGAGGACACGGGAAGGAGAGGTGCTGCAAGAGGTAAATTGTGCCAGTCCCAAAGTAAGTCAGGTTAGCACAACACAATTCCCCCATGGAGTAAAGTTACACAGGGGCTTGCATTGTGATTCTCATAACATAATTCACTCCCTGATTTACTCCTGTGTAGCAAAACTATATCCTGCCCTTTATTCAAGGCTCTTGGCAGACCCCTAAGTGTAGGTGGTATTGAGTGGAATCAACAGAAATTCTAATAAAAACATTTTAATTAAAATAAACCACTGTTCCTATAATTTCCTCTCTATGGGGTGAAAAACCTAGGGGAGTACTTGGCCCACTTCAGTGAAGATTCTTCTCATGATGCCTTCATTTGGAGCATGTGGTGATTTATTAGATTATGGAATAGTCAACCAAGGGAATTAGTGAGTTTCTTTGCTCTGAGACATTAAAAACTAAACTAGTAGAATTAATCAAAAAGTCCCATTAACAAGAGGGGACAATATGTTTATGCAAGTGGTTCCTTCTCTAGTATCTGTGGTACTATGGGTTTAAAAAGAACGGTGTACAGTAGTTCCAGATTTTCATTAAGAAAGCGAAAAGATTTTGCTTTGTGGCTTATTTTTAAAATAGTATATATTCTGTTGTTACTGGCTACTTGTATGGGTATGTGGCCTCATATCTTCTAATCATCTCACATAAATCTACCAAATTTCACTCCCTCTCTAAATACTCCCTCTCTAAATTGTACAATAAAAACATTAAAACTCATAATTTTGTTGGACTAAAATGCGTCATTTAACTACTACAGGCACTGTTGGTCTGAAATGCCTGTTGTTAATCTTCTTTTGGAATTAGCAGTTTCTTTAAGAAAGATTAATAATTGCACAGCTTGATAGGTCACGTAGCAATACAGGGACTATACACACGCATGCACAAGACAGCCATGCAACTGACCAAGGCCATTATGTGCTCAAATGAAAAGTATAGACATCTAGTCCTTACTAAAGGAACTATTTCACTACCTTAGACAGTAGGAGGAATATAGGAGGAATGTATAGTCTTCCTGTGACTTGATGGAAGTTGCACAAATTCCATACAATAGAGTGCAAACAACTTCTACTGTAAAAGCTGGCATCAAAATGGTCCTATACTGCAAAGTTTGGAACTGGATTCAAGCATTGCTGAAGTTCCAAAATGAAACTCCAAATCGCAGTTCATGATCCAAAATCCTCTCCAACCAGAACACCACATACTTGGCATTTAACCATTGACGCACAGGCTTACGGCAAAATACCTGGTTTTCCTAGGTAAGCAATTTGTAATGACTTCTGGCTCTATTTTATACACTCACAACATAGACAGTACAACAAAGCACGTGTAAAGCACCGAGGTTTTAATTTGTTGGCTTACCTTCATCTCTAAAACACAACTCCAAACCTATTGAGACAATAATATATCTCCATTTACTTTACAGACTACTCAAATGTTAGGTGACAAAAGGGAAAAGTCACAAGAGAAGGTGTCCATTGTCAGCAGAATCATGGTATAAAGAAGAGCTGGGGAGTAAGATGTGGGCTTCACTTTAGATTTCATAGTAATGAGAGGGGCAGGGAGACAAATGGGGATAAGGGTGTGCTAAATCACATGCAAGGATGGTGTCTGCATACCATCAGCTTCTTCCTTATGATCAGAGTGATGAACCCATATGCATGGATTTTAACAACCACTTAACAAATAGGCTATTTAGAATTTCAAGGGTCAGTGTAAACATTTACAGTCAATTCAAATCGTACACTTTTTGTCATCCAGAAAATGATTAGGTTGACCTGTCTGTCTGAGAATGAGCAATAGGTCTTGTGTGACATAGTAAACTCCAACATCAGTGTTAAACATTATAATGGTCACAATGCACTCCTCTGGGCTTTATGTTGTTTGGAAAAAGTGATGCAAAGTATTCCCCACTGATTTCTGTATCCCAGTCAGAAAAGTACCTTGCAAATTATCAACATTTCTTGTTAATCTGGGCAGAAATCCTAGCTTCAGTGGTAGTGTAAATTCACACAATTGGTTTGGAGCACATTTTATACGTTAAGTTTTCTCTCTTGATTTTTTTTCTTCCAGTTCTGGTCCTTGTTTCTTAAAGCCAAAGTTTAGCTTTGAAAAAAACTGCAATTATCCCTAGCAAGCTTTCCAGCATTGGCTTTCCCCTTTCCGTTCCCTAATTTTCCAGAGATGTATGTCAGCAAGTTGCAAAAACAGATAGGGGGATATGTATATAAAAACTATTCAGAAGCGAAACATGCTTGTCCAATAGCATGCTCACAAAGCAAAATGTGTTGTATGTGCAGAAATGTACAGAACAAATGCAGGACCTAATCCAGCTGAACATTATAAATACTTGTTGGTTTCTGTGAAGCAGAAGTTACTCAGTGTCTTTGAAGATATCATCAAGACTTGGCAAGATCATTAGGGAAGGCTGTGTTCCATAGGATGCCGAGTACGTGCACATACTGAAGAGCTTGGGAAACTGCTCAGAATCTTCCAAGATTTGCTTTCTTTTGAAAATCATGCCCTGGGATTCAGTAATCAACTAAATTAGCTCTGCATAGGCTTTTTGGCATTGGAAATCAGCCTTGATGGCGTTCTTCATGATGAATAAAGATTTGGTCATAGTTCAGACTCAAATTCTGCGGGAGTACTTTAGAGTTCACGCAGTTTTAAAGACTAAGTAATTAAAAAAATAAAGTAAGGCTTTGTCCTGGTTATTCCCTAACTATGTTAATCGCATGACAAGTTTCAACTCAAATTTTATACAACAGAAACTTTTCATGTTTTTCCACTTGCTGAAGCAAGATTTCATGGGAAAGTTGTTTCTTGTTTTATCTCTGCAGCATTTATATTTAAAACTTGCTTTTTGTATTTTTTTTTCACTGGGTCTTAACTTCATTTCAGGCCAGACACCTACATGGTAGTAAGGCTTTCACAACCTACAGATAGGGATTTTCTGCCATCTAGACAACCATTTAAAACCTTATGCTTGACATTTCATTTTTCCAGAGTAACCAAAAGGCGGCATATATTTGATGAGGAAAGGGAATTATTTTACCATTTTAACCAGTAGAAAGAATTATCATGTGCAGATGCCTTACTCATATGCATAAATGGAAGTCTCTCAAATTCCATACAATGGAATAGAAACTACTTCTGCAAAAGTTGGCATTATCTTTGTAGAACAGAGTTGCAAGGAGCAAATCTCAGATAGTAAATCCTTTCTGGGAATCCTGCCACAAAAACTTTGAGCAAGAACTTTTTTTTATTTAAAATATACAGGGAGCTGAGCATTAAATGTTCCACAGACAAGGAATGTATAGCATAGTTGGCTTCCTGCAGATCCAGCAAGCCAAATTCTTTCCCCTATAAGTAACTGCAATTCTATCAATCTTGGTGGAGCTTTGCCTGCATACATGAGGAGCAATTTTTCCTCTGAATGCTTTTCACCATTTTTTTTTAATAAAATGGTTCCTGTTTGAATGCTACGTTAAAGTTTTCAACAAGCTTTCAAAGATCATAAAAATACTCTTTAAAAATACCAGGTAACTGTATTGTCCAATATTGAATGGTATTTCCAACTGGGATAATTTCAAAGGACAAAAGATTTTTAAGACGTCATGGAATCAAGCCTCTGTTGATTTATAAATCCATAGATACCTAGGCACTTCCTAAATAAAATGCTCATAGTACCATATTAATTCTACCATATTTTGGACTTTATTCTCTCACCTACCCTTTGTAGTACCTCAAGTGTAACAAGTGATTTCAGCTGGAACGTATTTATGTTCACATTTCACTCAGTTCATGTGAAAGTCCAATATGAAATTTTACTTTCATGATCATTTTGGTCTGGTCAAAAGAAATCATTGTTTTCTCAACTATGCCTGTGTTCAGTTATATTCAGCTTACCAAAAATCACTATATTAAACAAAGTCTAAAGACTTTTCTGACTACTGTATTATCTGAAGATACTAACAGATATTTGAGCAATCTTAGCAACTTCCTATAAGCTTGTACCAAATCAAAGCTTCTTGGTACAAATGGAAGCCATGAGTGTCACCCAGCTTTCAGAAATTATGCTTATAAAATGTCAATAATTTCACATGAGCAAACAGCATAAAGCCATTCGCTGATAAGACAGCACAGAAAACTTATCAATCACAGCTGATCTAGACTTGCTGTCACTAAAACAGCCAGCTTCAAGATAAAAGTCTAAATCAGATTTTCAGAGGAAATAGAAATTCTAGCAGCATCGAGCATTGACCTAAATAACGTCAGTGTAAGCAACAAAACACTGCCACCTAGTGAGCCAAAGGAAAACCCAGTAATAAGTCATTTAAATAACTGCAGCATGTTCATAACCATGAATGGCAGCATAAAATTTAACTGGTGTACTCACTTGAGCTTAATTGTGATTTTTTCCCGTTACGGAGCCTCCTGCTCCTTTTTAAAAAATGCACCATTTCAATACATTTTCTTTTAAAATAATTTTCTTTTTCCATATTCAAAATAAGGGTTACATCAGCTTACGCTGTGGGGATCACAGTGCACTCTTTGGTGTGGCCGTTGTATAGACCAACCAGCTGGGTTACCTTGCATGCAGTTTTGACGATCTCACAACCTTGCAATAACCAACCCTACAGTATTTCACTTGTTAAAAATTCAGTTCAGACGTGGGGAAGGGAGGGCCCTGCCAAGTGCCAGTTCTACAAATTTCTCTCTTGTACCATCCTGCAGAATTCAAGGACATGTTTTTCTGAGACAGGTAACAAAAAGCCTGGTGACTACTTTTTAAGCAGTCTGAAAGCCTCTGTTTATGTGCAGTCTTCCATAACTGAAAGAAACAGTATTTGTTTCAAAGAAAGCATATATGGCTTGTAGAGAAAAGTTTTCTATTTTTTTTTTCTAAACAGGAAGACATACTTTGGCTTTGAATAAATGTATAGCAGCTCTACTGAGTTCAATGCAAGCTGCATCTGCATAGGTGTAGACAGAACGCAATCCTTAAAGTCTAGCATAAATTGCAGTTTAATTTTGTGTGATACTTATCCTCTCCTTAGAGACACTTGTGCTCACTGCCAGTTGTCAACGTCCTGCACAATTGAACTTCTAGGGACTTAAAAACCCCAATATGAACATCTTAAGTTTGCACAGAAGCCAATGAGTGGAGGAGACATATTTACATTATGATTATTTGACAACATTTACCAAAGCAGAGTTCTCTCCCTTAAAAAAAAAAAAAAAGTTATTCCAAACATTGCTTATGTCATTTCACACAAAACTAAACTTGATCTCTTCTTTCCCAGACCCAGCTTGGTCTCTTAGAATGTACTTTAAATAGGTAAAAACTCATCAACAATAAACCTGCCAACAAGATCTTTCTTTCTGAGAAACTTTTAAAATCAATAGATTCCAAAGGATGGATCCTTTTTAATCAGAAAACAATTACAGTAGGTGCTATTTTCAGACCTGCTGCATTACAGAGTTAGCTTTTATGGATGATCCTGCACTTACTGATACATCTGTCATCGTAGTTGCTATTTTTGTTGCTATTTCCCCACTGAAATTGCTGATGCTCCTGGTGACACTGCTGTTGAAGCCATTTCCTTTTCTACTGATGCTACAGATTCTGCTAAGGTAATGTAATTGCTGTGGTCATTGTTAATGGCCCTGAACGGCTACTTCTCTTGCTATCTAAAGTACTTCTATTTTTATTCTTTGATATTACACCCACCAGGGCCCTGAAAAAAAACAGTGACTGACCGCATGCAGGTAAGTACCTCATGGTCCTGTGACAACAAATGACAGTGAGATGATTAGATGACTCTACTGCAGCAGTCATCCCGTGCAGCTGTCTCTGAGCTCCAGACCCTCCCCCAGAGCTGGGATAGTTCCTCCCACCGCTCCCTTCCTCCAGCATCAGAAAGGGGATGTGCTGGGGGTGGGGGGGGTCACACTCTATCGACTGCACCCGGTAGTTTTCCCTCCTCTCAGCAACATGACAGAGGTGTGGAATCGGTGCGGGCGGGACTCGGGCCCTGTAGACCAGGGGAAAAGCAGAAAAGCTCCCAAAGCCCCCGCACCTCGGAGATAGGCCCTGCCTCACCAAAACGATCAGCTCACAGATGCAGAGGGGGTCAGAGTGAAGAGGGGAGAGAGAGGACTCCCCGGCCCCACCGCACCTCTGAGGCGCTGCTGCCCGCTCCGCAGGAGCCTCGGCAGCGCCACCGCCCGCGGCCGTTCCCGCCAGGCTCTCCCCCGCACCACGGGGCCGAAGCGCAGCGCCTGCCTCCCCCCGCTCTGCCTCTGCTTTACTCCCCGTGACCTTCGCCGCGGGGCAGGCACTTGGCGGCACGGACACTTGAGAACCGGCCCGCCGAGCCCTGAGGGAGCCAACGGCCGGGAACGGCTCAGGACAGGCGGCGGGGCGGGGCGCCCGCGGGGGAAGGGGGGCGGTGGTGTGCCACGGCTGTCCTCGCGGGGGCGCTGCCGCCCGCCCCGCCGCCGCCGCCGCCCGCCCCTCCTCGCCTCACCTCGCCTCGCCTCCTCCTCCCGGAGTCCAAGCGTCCCCTCCGCCTCCATTTCCCAGAGTGCGGCGCGGGAGCAGGGCAGGAAGTCTCGTGCGCCTGAGTCAGGGAGGAGGGGGAGCCGCTGCCGGGCGCGGGCGGCGGCGATGGCGCTGGAGACCCTCTCCCCGGACTGGGAGTTCGACCGCCTCGACGACGGCTCGCAGAGTGAGCGCGCGCGGAGGGCGGGGCGGGAGAGGCCCGCGCGGGGCGAGCGGGGCTGCGGTGTAACCGCCACAGAGTGGGGGGAGGCGCGGGCTGAGGAGACCCTGCTCCCCTCCCGGCCCCGGACCCCTCCTGGCCCCGCTGGCCGCTGCACCCCCGCTGGGAACGGGAGGGAGGGAGGAAGGAAGGGAGAGAGGAGGAGGAAGCAGTCGTGGAAGCTGAGCGAGGTCGCCCTCCCCAGCTTCCCTCACGGACCCTGCCCTCTGCGGGGAGCCGGGCGCTCGCCGCGCCCCTTCCCCCGGCCGCCAGCCGAGTGCTGCTCCTCCTCCGGTCAGGCCTGCGGGGGTGGACTGTTGCGGTGACCTTTTTTCCTCCCACCACCCTCTCCGTAGTTGTCGGAGGTTGTTTGGGGTGGGAGAGTGGCTTTTCCAGCCCTTCATCCTTTACCCCCTCTAGGGAGTCGTCTCCCGTGCCCCCAGCGTGGCAGGGAGGGGGCAGGCAGGCTTGCGTGACTCGAACCGGGCAGGAGGAACGGATGCTTGTCGTGGAGATGGTGTTTCTTTCCTTCCCGATCATTTCGCGTGGCTCACAAATTTTTGCAGTTGCTTCCTCGGTTAGCCAGATAAGTCATATCGAGATAAGTTACTCGTACGCAGCTTCCGTTGGTAAAGGCTCTCTGGCATGGAGTTGGGCAGTCACTTGCGGTTTCACCTTTAAAAAATAATTAAATAAGACCTTGTAATGCTTAAGTCTTTGACAGTGGGTTTGTGTGCCCGTCAAAGTCCATGCTTTTTGCAGCCTGTGGAGGTGACCTACTTTCTAAACAGGGAACGTACATGGTTGTCACACTGTAATACACGCTGTAAATTGAATTGTGCCAAATTAATTACACCAGGTGTTGCTGTGAAAATATGTCACTCATGGACCAACTGTTTCACATATAATGTTATCCCAAGGGATGATACTGTTTATTCATTTAATCTGGATTTCAGTGGAAACTGAAACCATCCTGAGCTGAGGTTTTTACCAGTTCTCTAGCTGTGAAATGGAAAACGTAGCTTTTATGCAAAATGCCAGATCTCCGCTAGTTTGACCGTGACATGAAGTGCAGCTGGGAGAACTTTACATGACATAATACACTCCATTGCCACCATCTTGATGGTGAACAAACAGGCTGATCTTCCATTGAGAACAGCACACAACGTTCTCCTAGAGAAAAGCCAAAGAAAAATCCTGTGACTTGAAAAACAGTTTTTGTTGTTGTTGTCTACTTCGCTTTATACCTATATCACTAACCTTTAGCAATTATAATGTTCTCAACTGAGGACATGAGATACTAAGTAAGTCTGGTTTGTTGCATCTCTGTCCTAGATATTTATGGACATAGTACTTGCAAATCCTGCTGTGGCAATAAGTCTGTTGAATATTGATATTGCTGATGTTATGGAAGAAGATAAGATTAAGTTGGGGGATCTGTACTGCTGAGTAGATCTCGCATTGTTCCAATTGTAATACTTTCATTTTACCACCTGAGGAGAAACTAAATCAAACTATTGTAAACAGATTATACCTTATGAACTATGTCTGCTGCTCTGAAAAAAAAAGAAAATATCTGCTTTCTGTCATTCCTTTTTCTTTCTCCATGTGAGTCAGTTTATTTAGGAAAATTTTTCTGCATCTTAAGAAGCTTCCCCTGTCTCCAAGCCATTTTTTTAATCAGTTCAACCGTGCCTATCTCTGGCTAGCTAATAGCTTTCACTCTCTTGTCTCTCTAAAATAGTGAGAAATTATTCACACCTGTCTCTTTTGTTGTATATGTTCAGTACAAGGTGGCAAGTTGATAGCCATCAATAGTTAAGTATGTGGAAATATTTAATATCAGTTATGTTGAGCTATAGCATTGTTCAAATCCAGCATTTGGCTGCTGGAAAGGTGATGGTTTGTGGGTCGCTAGCAGAGCGCTGCTGCGAGATTTTGTTTGAGAAATGCTGCCTGTTTCAGAGGGAATTGATTTGAACAGCAGTGCCAATTTCCTACTCTTGTATGACTTGGAAGCTTTTTCTGTTCTTCCTATAAAGCCCCAATATCTCTGTCAGTTTCTCTGCTCTCAGTTTGTCTTTTGTGCAAAGGGAGGAGATGGGATTGGGGGAATACCACAGCATACGTCTATAATAATAAGTCTCCATACTCCAAATTCTCTAGCAGTAAAGTACTAAAGCTGACATGGTGGCTAGTTAAACTCCATTCTGCAGGGCTCTGCATCCATCAGTGGTTTACTGGTTTTCTGCAGCAGAGCTTCCAGACGACGCACTGGAAGGAATGTGAAAGATGAGATGAATTTGATGGAATAGAATAATATGATGATACAACTCAAGGGCTACACATCAGTGTCTGGAGTGCATACTGCTGATGGAGAGTGTTTTGTTCACTTGCTTCTTATCCATTTACATGAAATTCAGTCTCATTATTTTGACAGTGCCTGTGCACTGTCTAGGCTGCAGGTACAGGTAGAACCCAATGGGCAGTGTAATGCAGAACTTACTGTGGGAGAGTTTACCATGCTTCTTAGATAGGCTTTGCTGTCCATGTGCCCTTACGGTTGGCATTGCTGCTGGCTTCAAAGTAGTAGCATAGAATTAGTTCAGGACTTCACTGCAGTAATTTCTCCTTCTCAGTCTCAACCTTCCTGTGCATAGTCCTAATCTTTTCCTTATTAACTTGTCCTTATTCATTCCTCTCCTTATGTCTAGTGCAGTGTCTCAGTCAAATATTTTCTTTCTCCAAAAAATGTCTAAGTGATAATTGATTCAGCAGTGCTCTCCCACTGAAGTAGCCATCAACGACCATTTGGGTCAGTTACTGGCAACATGGATGAGTAAGAGGTTAAATATGCAGAATAAAAGAATATAAGTTTTTTAACTTTCTAGAGCAGCCTACTTGCTGAAAAGGGCACGTGTAAAGCTATGTGAGACTTGAATTCTTCTTTAGGAAAAGTTCAGTTGTTCAGCGGATTTACATTCTCTAACTTTTTTAGATAATCCTATTGTCAACAAATAGCAGAAGATCACAAGCTATTAGATTTGTTATCTAATTATGGGGAAGATGCTTTAGTCTTCACATGAAAAAGGATTGTACTTCCTTACTGAGCATAGAAGCCTTGAGCTATAATCATTCACTCCATAGTTCAGGTTATGTAACTAAATCAGTAATTGTATGTAATGGGGGGCGGGAGGGGGGGAGTGTCTTAATTTGGGAAGAAAGAAGATCAGGATAGAGTGAATTAAACTTTTGTGGACCAATTGTCTTTAGACTTACTTTGCTAATTAATGCCACTTTTCTTGGTGTTTGACCAGCTAAATGTTACCTTTTGAACGTAATAACCTACTTGGCCCTAGGAGTAACAGGACAGCTGTGCATTTCAATGTCCAGGTGCTAAGCAGAAGAAAAGTTCAGCTTGAATATGGTGAATTTGCAAGTAGGGGAAATGACTGAAAGCCAAAAACTTCCCGTGTAATGCCCAAATGACTCACTGAGAGGTAGCAGGGAGAGAGTGGAAGGGGGATTGCTACCAATACAACTGCTACTCAGGCTGAAATGATTAGACCCATTGTCTCAAAGTTCTAATAAAATTGCATATGTACTGGTTCAGCCGATGGGTAGAATCACCTGCCGTGATATGATTTCTACAGTCGTTTCTTTGCTCAGCATCTTGATGTGATTGTTAAGTTTGTTAAGATCTTAGTTTGAAAATATATGTAAATTTAAAAAATAATTTTCTGCAAAAATGGTGTTTGATATTTTTTTAGTAGTATTTGGATTTCTTTTAAACTGACACTGAGTTGTACGATTGTTTTTAAACAAATAAGAACTTTGTATTAAAGATGCAGTTGTATTAAGGAAAAATGCTGCAGCAAAATGAGGAATACAGTACTAAAAGCTAAATAGCAACAAATGAAGTATTTTTTTTTTAATTTTTGATATTGCAGTTTACCGAACAGTATATAAAACTATACAAATGTTATCAATTCTCAGAAATTCATGCTGAAGTGCAGTTGAAGAATTACGGAAAATTTCTTGAGGAATATACATCTCAGCTGAAGAGAATTGAAGATGCTTTGGATGATTCTGTTGGAGATGTTTGGGACTTCAGTCTTGATCCCATTGCATTAAAGGTCTTCATATATTTAATATACATTGCAACTGTTATTTTTCTAGTTCCTCCTTCCCTTCAAAACCTGAGAAGTAAAAGCTTGATGCATTTGTGCTTTTAAAATTTTGACTTCTGTGTTTGAGAAACCTATCCGATACTATTTTAATTATCAAGTAATTAATAAATTGGTGCATATCATAAGAGAAGATGTTCTCATATTATTCTTTTCCAGTCTTCTAGATACTAGTGGAAGTTAAGTGAATTTATAGTTCTTCATGTGTTGGGAAGCCTAATTCCAGCAAACTTCTTCCCTGTGGGTGTTGGTGTTTTTATCTGGGGCTTGGGGTTCCAGAAGAGCTCACCAATACTTGTATAACTGCAGAGCAAACTGTGTGTGTATTTATAGTTTGTGTTTTGCCTTAATGGCCTTGGTACAGTATTTTCTGTCCTCCAGAGGTGGCTGTTTCCTTGGTCATGAGTTCTCTGTCCTCTGTGGAGTGTTATTTTTTTTTTCTCTCCACTGAATTTGCAGACATGATTTAAAAACACTTTTGTTGCCATATGGAACTTGTCTGTGCTGAAGATGCACTCTTAAGTAATCATCTGTCTGAATAATTTGGATAAATTATGTGTAGGGCTAGCACAGTGCTGGATGTATATGAGCTGGTCAATATCATGGCTGACTCAGTACAAAATGTCAGTGCCTGCATATAGATATACACTTTGCATCCTATTTCCTGCATTTGGGATTCTTAATTCATGTTTTAGGTTTCCTGAGCTGTTTTTTCTACATACACCATAATGACCATGCTTTTACTTTCCAAGTTTTGTAAGTAAATTGTTGTAAATGCTATATAGTATAGCTAGTTATTTGCCTTTCTGCCTAGAGTGAAAGGAAAGGTATTTCCATGTAAATGTGAAGAGCAGATGTTTTCTGCAGCATAGGTTGCCAGTAATGTGCAATTATTGCTTTCTTATTTGAGATTAAAGTGGGGAAAAAATTACTTACCTAGTTGGATAAATGTTTTTTTGACCAATATTTTCTAAAGTTGTTTGCTGTTTTTGTTTTGTGGTTGTTTGTTTTTGTTTGGTTGGTTTTTTTATTTTAGCTTTTGCCATATGAACAGTCATCCCTGCTGGAGCTCATAAAGACAGAAAACAAGGTAAGTACTTTATGCTTAAAAGAAAAAAAAATAAGAGTTAGTCTAGCTAAGACCAAGCTCTCTAAACGTGAATCTATTTGTAATCTGTATGGTTTTTTCCCCTTTGAGTCTAGGTTCTAAACAAAGTAATAACTGTGTATGCTGCCCTTTGCTGTGAAATCAAGAAGTTAAAATATGAGGTAAATTCAGCTGTTTGTTTTTTTATTACTGTTTATGAAAATGTTTGCAGATTGGCAAGCTGATATATAAATTTATTCTTTAGCAGTAAAGAAACAACATATAATGTCTAAATAATTCTTATAGCATGATTACATATATCCTATTTATTAAAAAACAAATTTCTGCTTTTGTTGTTAGGCAGAAACTAAATTTTATAACGGCCTCTTGTTTTATGGAGAAGGAGGTAAGTAGCTCCCTTTACAGTAAAAGTTTGTAGTTCTAAGTTATTGTTTCAGGTTATGTTAAATGCTACAGCAACTGTAATTTTATAATACGGATACATGCTTTCTCTGTATCTTTGACTGATGAACACCAAATAATGGACTTGGATGTTATAGGGATATATGTTAGTGTCTTGTAACTGTCCTGAGTTAGCTTAAGATAACAATAAGATTTATCTGTTAGATTAACAGGAAGTTTTGTTGCAGCCTTATTTACATGAGAAGTAGGGATTATGGGCTGTTGAGGTTGTATTTAATGTATAACATATAGAAACCTGAGTTTATATACTGTAGCAGCTGTTTTTCAAAGTATGGCATTGAAAACCTATTTTCACATGTAAACGCATCCTAAACCAACTTATTTCCTATTGGGACTAGATATTACATTGGTTGTAGTAAAACAGTGAAACCATTAATAAATAACTTGGACAAGTCCTGCCTGTTTTACTGATGCAATCGTAGTTGTTCCAAGAGAAGTTGCAGTATGTTAATGTCATCTGCTCTTCAGATGCAGGTAATAGTACCTGTACTACTGTTTAGGCCATGACATAATACAGGGGCATAAGTGATTGTAAGTGAATTCAATTGACAAATCATGAGACCCTGCTTTAGGCGGAAGCTGCTTTTTATCTTGGAGCTAAACTGGTAACTCCTTCGAAGGGTTGGTCTTAAGCTTTTACCTTAAAGGATGCTAGTCTGGGAATAAGCACAGATCTCGGTCCTAAGGACTGAATATATTGAGTTGATTTAGAGACATACTACCTAACTGTTTTCTATTTCAGAAATTTGACAGAAAGGGAAAAGTAGTAAAAAGGGCTTTTTTTTTTTAAAAAAAGCTTTTCAAGAGCCTTAACTGTGACAGAAGTATTGCGGAATGTGAAATCTTTGAGATAGGGACTGTTTATCATTCTTTTAAGTGCTATATAAGATGACTGTTGTGGTTCAGTTAAGGAACATGAAAATGTGTTCTTTTTTTTGTTTGTTTGGGTTTTTTTCTTAGCAGATTCTCACTTCTTATCAGACATGGTTTTAAATATCTTAAAAGAAAGTGATATGCTGCCAAAATGATACTAGGGGATCCCTCAAAACTTCTCCATGTCTCTAGATGAAAGAAGTCAGACTGTTGCAGATTAATGTATTACAGCAGCAGTTTATTCCTGATGGGTGTTCTGCAGGGAATGCTTGAGAATGGCAGGAACTGAGAGGTCAGCCTTCTGTGGGTTAGGTGGGGATGCAGAAATTATATTCTCCACTTCCATATCCCTCCTTGTAGCATCTACTTCGATAACAGCAAGCTTGCTTGCTTAGAACAGCTGACAAAGTTACTGGCTCAAGGATGGTTGAAATTTAAACAAATACTGTGCTGGCCTTTTCCTTCTGCATAAACGAACACTTTTTTTGTCTTGTCTTTGGAGTGGCTAGGGCTAGTCTAGGAACTTTAAATAGTTAGTTGGATTGGGTTTTTTGGGACATATGCTAAACAGAGTAAAGGTTACATAAAATATGTAAAGGGGAAGCATGCAATACTTAGAATCTTGTCCCAGAGCTCCATCTTACAGAAGTATGGAGACTACTTTAGTCTCTGGTGACTGCTCTAAAATAACATATTTTATGAAGCAATAAGACCTGCAGTTCTTATGCAGGTAGACTTGCAATTGTAAGCCATTTTTGCTAGAGTGGCCCAATAGAAAGATCTTGTCTAGAGCAGTAATCTGTCATCACATTAGAAAGACTGTATTTTGTCAGGTAGTATTACAACTGCTCCAGCCGACTGAAACAATTTGGTGTTGGTGATGTAACTGTTGTATTTCATAGTATCCTGTTAGTGTACTTTGTCATACAGGTAATGCTTTGAAGCTATGGTGATGAGCCGGTTCCTTTGTGCAGGATGAAATGTAGGAAAAAGCAAATAAATTTCTTGAGAAAATTGTATGCTACACAGCTTTTTCTTCTCATTAATGATGATTATTTCAGTAAATAGCTACCAAGGATGTTCCTTGCAATATAAATACCTAGTGCTTTCATACCAACTTTTTAAAATGGAAACTTTTATATTAAGTTACATAATATATATGCCTTTAAAGAATTACATTTAGTATTCTTTATTTTCTTTTGGGTGACGGAGACTTTTCTTGCTTTGTGTCTAACTTAAACAATGTAATTTTTAATGAGAAAGAAACTTCAAAAATAAGTCCAGCTTAGGAAAGCAAAATGAAAAGTTTTTAAGGCTCCATCAGTATGCTTATAAAAGCATGCTCCACTCGTATGACAATCAAATGGCTTGGAGAGCAAGCTTCAATGTTAATTTGACAGGTCTAACACAGGCTTTTGAAAGTAGTAACAAATGTTTGTCTTTCAAGCCACAGATTCCAGCATGGTGGAGGGAGATTGCCAAATACAGATGGGAAGATTTGTTTCTTTCTTGCAGGTAGACTATATTTTGATTTTTTTTTTTTTTTGACAGCAGTTACAATCTTAATTTTACTTGCAAAGTGCATTTAAGAGTCTGCAGTATCCTGCTTACATCTTGCTGAAAGGCATTGCAGTCATTTGATATGTTACTATGTTTTGCCTGCAGAGCTGTCACAACCAGCTGACGTATCACGCATTGTGTTGGGTTTTTTTTATACTTGTCTAAAACTCTGGAAGTCTAATGAGAGAAGAAATTACAGTTTGTGTAATCATTGTTCAAAGAAATTAGAATTTACTTAAGAAAATTTCAGTAAGAAAAGATAAATTGATGTTGTTTCATTTGATGGTAAAGATATCTATTTTTATGGTTTTGATTAGCAAGTTTTAGTTTTCATTGAACATTGGAAATGGATTGTTTATACAACTTTTTTTAGCTGATAGAAGGAAGCAAAATTAAAACATGTACCTGGAAAAAGAATTGCTTGTGCCTCACTGAAACTTTCAGGGAAGAACACTCATTTCGTATACAGTTTGGTTGTTATCAGAGTCCTTTGCATGAAAACAGGATCTTTGTTTCTTCTGAGGATTTCCTGTGCTCTTGTGTTTCAGTCTATGGAGTGTTTTTGTCCTCAGTATAGCCGAAGTGACTGTCCTGTTCTCCAAAATGTTTCTATTTTTATGCAATATTGCTTGTAATGAAATATCTATGTTGAAGGAGAGAGTATACAGGAAGCTTCCAGAATGTTTGAACAAATTCTAGTTTAACAAAGGTTGAAGTTCCTGTTCTTGCTGTATACTAGCACGGCAGTAGTCATTTACTGACTCATAACAGGTTGAATGCTATAGGAAGTTGGTTCTCAACCTCTTTTACCATGCCCAAGTGCAGTTAGTCGTTAGGATATCTTGGGAGGTTTTTCCCCATTTTTCAAGTTTTTTGTCCTATCAACTTTGTCAGTTTCTTCCTTCATCCTCTATTTCTTTCCGAGCAGATGTTTGAGAGACCTTTTAGTGGTTCTGAAATGGGGCTACTGTATACTTGTGTTTTTCCAGACTTCTGCCCCTGCCCCCGCCAGGATGCTCTGTCCAGGTGGAAGTTGAGAGCAGGGTGACTGGATGGATGGATATCCATGTGCATTGCAAACCCACTCTGTAGAACAAGCTTATGTTTGTTTATGGGGTATATGCTGACATGTATATATATATAGGGTAAACACTACACAAAAATATAGCAGTATTGCTTGTGAGCCTGCTTTGTATGTATGCTACGATGGCTTGCTGATTGTTGAGCAACTTGGGAAAGAAGGGAGATGCAGGATGTTGCCCCAAAGGGAAGGTTGCTGTGTGAACAGGTGTCTGTTGCTTTGGGTAAAGCTATAAGGAAAACTTTTTCCTTATTGAGTTCTTTTTCAACTGTTATGTTCTTCTAAATCCACTTAGTAGTAGTCTATATCCATAGACTGGGAAATGCTGTTCTGGTCAATGTTATAAGCATATCTCCAAGCGCGGTGTGAAAATATGAATGAAGATGACAAAAGAAGTGAAATCTTGCTTTTGTAGAGCTAATGTCCACATGTTGGTTTATTGGCTCTTCTGAGTTCAGGATTTTTTGATTAACTAGATGTAATAGCCTCAAATTTGCTATGTCAAAACATTTTTTAAAAACTATCAAAATAGTGCTGTGAAACACTAGTTAGTACTCTTGATCCTGCAGAAGACAGTGTATTTGAAGAACTCTGATAAAATGATAAAATCGTCTGTATTATATAGCTGCTAATCTGCATTTGAGTATTTGGATAAATAGCATAAATTGGACTATTTCCTGGAAGTTTTAAAATGGCAGCTGGTGCCCCTTCCACGGGAAACATGATCTCGGTTGTCTATTAATCCATTCCTCTGGAATCTGTTGGCTTGTTTCAGCTGCATTCGATAGAGCAATACAAGTATAAGAAGTAATGACACTTATGTTTTGTGAAAACTGGTGACTAATAGAAGGCAGAAGCCCAAATAAGATCTATTTTTGATGGAGAGGAAGACAGAATTCAGCTGTTAGCCAGTCTTCTGGCAGGAACGGCAGGCTGGTTGATGAGCCAGTGTGGGCTGTCTGCTATGAAGCCATCTGTGTACTGACTGGCTAGACTCATCCCATGCTGACTTTTCCCTGATGGGGTTATAGGGTGCATATTATTGCAGTTAAGGGAAAGTCAGATTCATTTACCCTGTTGTTCAAGGAATGCGTTCTTGAAATCTATTATATAAACTAAGATAGTGCTTTACATGGTCAGAGTTGACCTGTTCTTACCCATTTTGTACTATGTAACTGAGCTCAAGTTCTGTTGTAGTGAAACATACCTCTCTAAGACATTGGTTTGTTTTTTTTTAAATCAGTTTTCTGTGGCTAATCACTCTTACAGTAGGTACAGGCTTATGTGTTAAATTCTAATTTGAATTCAGCTATCACCAGCTCCCAGAGTGTGACTCTTGAATCTATTGGGAAAATGCACAGCCTTTGCTATCAGGGATATTGTCTCTGAATGTACTTGGGCACTGTTGTCAAGTCCCTTCTTACTGTCTTTGATAAATTGAACTCTTGAAAACTTTTACAGCAAGATATTTAAAGTACATTCAACCTGTTATGGTGACTCTTTTCTGTACCTTCTTTAAAGAATCAATATACTTTTTTAAAATGTGGCCCTGGGTATCAATTCTGGAATTTTAGTATTTAGATTGTCAAAGCTATATGCAAGCATGAAATCGTTTCTGTTTTCCTTATGCTTTTCTTTGTGTCCAAAGTGCATATTGGTCCCTTAATAGTCCAATTTGTACTGGGAACTTATGTTCAGTAACTTAGCTTAGTCGCAGATCCTTTTTTGGAGCTGTTAGTTACTAGGATGATGTTTTCCATCCTGCTTTAGGTCTGTCCACTGACTTGGATTAGGAATGTAGTTGGAGCTTGGGCTGCAAGTTCAGTGATTTATGTTCAGTGTTTTGGAAGTAATGTCAATTTGTGTATGAGGAGGGTCTATACATATATGCATTTCATTTTCTTTTATTTCAGGAGCTGTCTTGCTTTGTTACCCGATGTTATGAAGTGGTGGTGAATGTGGTGCATCAGTTGGCTGTTCTCTATACCAGCAACAAGTAATTATTCCCTAAAATGCTATATTGTTTTTATGTAGTTAAATGTATAAAATATGAATGTTCTGCCTAAGGCATGGTCATTTTTGGAACATTGTTGTCTAGGGATACAGAGAGTGCTTTGCTGTGCAAGTTTGGGCTTCATAAGCCATTATGAATGTGGATTAGTTTTATTTTCAGAAAAGACGATGCTTTTGTATATAATGAGATACAATACATTTTTTTGCCATTTTTTGATAGAATTGGTGCTTCAGAGGCACTTAGTCTATGATTAAGAGATTGTCTTACTACTCTCTCATCCTTGCGGTGTTTGGGAAGAGATTCCTTCTGTTGATTGACACAGTGGATACCTCCAGCTTCAGAAGCTTAAAAATGAGATCATTTTCACAGCCTAATGTTTTAAAAATATGAATCTTGGTATATAGTCCTCACAAAACAACCATGGTTTTAACACCTGAAGTTGAGCATAGTAAGGACTCTTGGGTTTAGCTCCTCTGAAAACTCTGGTGAGAGTTAAGCACTGAATAGAATTGTTGGGTTTAGCTCTGAATATAATTGCAGGCTCTTGATCCACCCCACCTCCCACCCCCCGACAGGATAGCATCATTCTTCTCAGTTTTATTTGTTGTCTTACACTGCAGCACAAGGTAGACTTTCTGCATGGTGCTGAATGAACAAGGCTGGATGTGTAGCTTGGACATGGCTTGATTAAATATGTGAAGTGATTTTATACTTTTGGGCCACGAGGCTGTATGTATTAAGGCTACTTGCTGTTAGCATAACTGAATTGGGAATGCCGATATACATGTGCACTGAGTGCAGTCGGTGGTTTGAACCAGTCACATGCTGTACATTTAAAAATGCAATATTAAATTTGATCATAGCACACGGATTTCACATAGTGTATACTTCTAATCAGATTTTGAGAATTCTTTTGTTTTCTGAAGTTACTATGTTAATGAAGAAAAATGTACCCCAAGAAACAAAGAACACACCGTGATACAGAATTGATAAATATGCTGTGTTCTAAGGATTAAAAGGGCATTAAAATATTTATTTTGTTTACAGGAATGCACCTAAAATTATAGAGACGTCTGGAGTTCATTTTCAGGTGGGAATGACTTGGAGCCCCTTTTTCTTATGTTAGTATATGTATGTCTTGATGATTCATCCTGAGAAAAGCAGCAAGAAAGTGAATTTCAAATACAACTTTCAATCTCCTTTAAAGGTTTTATTTTGTTAATCAGCTTTTTCTGGCCTTTATGTGGAAAGGGCTGATATCTCCATGTCTCTCATACTCTAGCTTTCTTAGCTGAAAAACGTTTGCCTGCTCCCTCATTCTGTGCAATATGTGCTTCTGCATGTAGACAATTTTGAAAATCCTACCTTCAATGTCAAATTAGATCAGTGAACTTAAAGTTGTGCCTGTACACAAAGTTCCTTGTGTCACTACAAGAAATACTAAATCTTTAAGTTACCAAACCAAGAAATCTCCAATTTAACTCTCTAGCTGATGTCTTGTTGGCTGGTAATATATTGAAAGGAACTGAAATTTTACTTGCCACACATGACTGTAATAAACTTTTCAGTAACTGCAGTCCTTATCTTTTTGTTTTAAACAGGCAATGTACGAGCATCTGGGAGAGTTGCTCACAGTCTTAATCACTCTCGATGAAATAATTGACAATCACGCCACTCTGAAAGATCACTGGACCATGTATAAGAGGTGTGTCTCTGAAGGTGTGAAACACACTCCCACAGCATAAAAGATAAAAGCATGTGTGTGTGTCTTTGTTCCAAGAAAGTCAGTGTGGGAATGTGGATTTTGGTAGCCCTGAGAGTTTTCCAGAAACCTCAATGAAAAGCAGGGCTAAGCTCCCACTTTGTACTTCTAACAGCACCAGTAAGTTTTTAAAGTGCTGAATGTTACGTTTACAATATGTGGTAAGCATCTTGACAAACAGTTATGGTTGGTGCGGTTTAAAATATGTTCAATAAGAAATCTCATTTTGCACAGAACTGATCTACGACTATCCATATTGATCATGGAGATAGGCATACAGATTTAAGCAAGAACACTATGTTAAGTAAAAGCTAAAGAGTCAACAATTACAAAGGTAGTTAAATTAGCGCAATAACTACTCTGTTTCATTGAAAACCTGAATAGATGGGAGTTACTCAAATGCAAATGGCTTATTCAGACCTAGTGGGTTTGGGGTTTTTTTAATTTTGGAGTTGCTGCTGGGCACAGATGTGGGCAATTAAATTCTATTATCAAAATAGTACGGGATATGATAAAACTGTTAGCGTGTTTTAGTTGTGTTGTATGTACGTGTTCCACACCTACTCCTTACAGGCTGCTAAAATCTGTCCATCACAACCCTTCTAAGTTTGGAATTCAAGAAGATAAACTGAAGCCATTTGAAAAGCTGCTCTTAAAACTGGAATGCCAGTTACTTGATGGAATGATATTTCAGGTAATGAAATTAATGTTCCCAAGTATGATAGGGGAAACTATTACATTAAAGCGATGCTCTTTTTAGAATGTTTTGTTTGTTTGTTTTTTATTTTGTTTTGTTCTCGATACAGTGATGTGTGAATTTGGCTCTTGCATGGGCGAAAAAAAAAGGCTCTATTGTAAGATCCTTCCTTGCTCTTCTCATGTGCTAGAATTGTGCCAGGGTTTGAATGGTAGCAATTAATGCTTACTGTTTTGCAGAATTAAAGAAATGCAGACAGCTTGGGATTAAGACTGTGTATTATCAGGAAGTTTGTTTTTCACCAGAAATTTTAATAGTGGTCAGGCTTACATAGCATAGGTCCACTTCATTTTAGCTGCAGGTTAAAATCTCCTCAGTCATCTTGAAAATATGTTGTGTGACCTCTTGTTACATATTTTGTCTCATTCCTAGCATATGAGGCAGGTAGCTGTCATGGGGTACCACTTCAGTGGTGTATAGCCCTGAAACATACAAGTGTACAGGTGGACAAGAAGGATTATTACTTTTTCAATACAGTTAATTTAAATGTGTTCATACAAGAAGTCATATTTTTTTAGAAAAGTGTGTATTTGAGACACTGAAATTGGATGTTGTGGCATAGTGGGCAGAGGATAGTGTTGCTGAACCTGGTCACAGAGTCAATTGAACAGAACTGTTGCTCAGTTCTTACTGTTACATCTTAAATGGCATGGGGAAGAAGGTTTTGTTCTGTAAAAGCCTCCAAAAGGGAAATTGTAAGTAAATAATTAAACACAATTTGGCTTAGTCTTTCAAAGGACATTGCTACCAGCTATCCGTTTTTCATCTGTATTTCTCTAGCGTTGCATTAGTACAAAGACCAAAGTCTTTATATGTTTGAGGCATCGGTAGGATTTGTCTTGTATTTTCAGGACGCTTCCCCTCCTGTCCTGCCAACGCCCCTTCCTAACAAAAGTATATGAAAAATATTCTTAAATACAATTCCGTTAAAGACTTTTCTAATATCTTTAGAAAATCTGAAATGTGTGTGTCTTTTTTTTTTTTTTTTTTTTTTTTAACACTGTGTGTTTTTTGGTAATTTCAAACAGCCACCAGTGGTGTGGGGGTTTTATGCTACAAGTTCATGAACCACATCCTACAAGCAATTTGCATGATAATTTTGTTTAGTTAATGAACAGGTAGTAACATATAATGTAATAATGCAAATATGCATCTAGTTTCTTATCACTAGCACATCATGTGGTTTCTTTAAAAATGCCCCTTAACAGAAATGTTAAGTAAATAAAATGTTTTTTTGAATGTTATGTATAAGAGATGTTTTTAATGTTTTCTGTTATACTAAATAATTTAAGTGTACTTAAAAAATCTGTATATTGTGAACTCTAGACTAACTTCAGGTTAGTGCTATAAGAGATAAATCAATGTGCTTTTGCAGTGTTCTTCTCTTGCAAAATCAGTATTCTTTTAAGGTTCCAAATTCATGGCATTATCATTATGCTTTTTTGCTCAGGCCTGTATAGAGCAACAATTTGATTCTGTAAATGGTGGAGTCTCAGTGTCGAAGAACAGCACGTTTGCTGAAGAATTTGCTTATACTCTTCGCACAAGTTTTGCAAATGTTGAAGCCAAACTTGGTAATGCAAACTCATGATTCTCCTGCCAGCTTCTCTCTTCCTAAATCGTTTGTATTGTTTGTCTGGGAGTAGACTTCAAAAAAGGATTTTTTTGGTGTATTTCTGCAGGTGAACCTTCAGAAATTGACCAGAGAGATAAATATGTGGGCATCTGTGGCCTCTTTGTACTCCATTTCCAGATTTTTCGGACCATAGACAAGAAATTTTACAAGTCATTGTTGGATGTCTGTAAAAAGGTGAATGCTTTATTCTTTTGTCAATAATTAAGAGAGGAAAAAATCTTCAGTAATGAAGTAGATAATTTTCTTAGTTGTATAGCATAGCAAAGACTTGGGAAATGAAAACACACAATTTACCAAAACAAGTCAGAAAGCAGAATTAAGATTTTTCTACTTCTTATAATCCCCCCCCCCCTTTTCTTTTAAAGATGCTCCAAAAACCTGTCCACTCACTTAGCAGCAAGGTAAAATAACTTGAAATTACCATTAAAATGTTTCTTCTCAAGCTTAACGTCACACTGAGGGCAAAAAATTGTTTGAGTTGTGAACATTGTGGGAGCGAATAAATGCTTTGGGTTTTGACCTCGGCTATAAACATGTATCTTGAAAGACCTCCAAGTCCAAAGGTGATTGGGGCTTTTTCATATCAGGTAGTATTAAGAAATTATTAAATTCTTTCATTCTGTTTAGAATCACTGAGAGTGGTAATAACTTTGCCCATGGTGTCCTTAGTGAACTTCTAGGGGGACAAACCTTTTTTAATGCGAACGTAATATTTTGTAGAAACTAGTTATGCAGAAATAAACTGAATTGTGTGTTATGGCTCAAAAGAGGCATAAGAAACATGCATGGTGGCATAGTATTTGTTGTAGTTACTTATGTTTATTGCTACTTGTAGTTTTTTTCCCCTCCTTTTTTTTTCTTTCCCCCCTCCAGGTACCAGCCATCACATTAACTGCTAACATTATCTGGTTTGCTGACAACTTTCTGATTCAGAAGATACCAGCTGCTGCCAAACTTCTCGACAAGAAAAGTATTCACACAGTTAAAATGCAAAGGGAGAATTTTCTACAGCAGAAGGCACAGTCACTTACCAAGTATGCTTCCTAAATACTGCTTCATGGTGATGTTTGGCAAACAGTTTATGAACACGTGGGTTTCTTCATTCAGTGTACTAGCATGTTGTGTAGTGTTGCGCAGTGGTGTTAAACAACTTTTCCATTTCACTGCAGCAATATGTGTGTGTTAGTGTTGCTGAAAAAGTGTTGGTCAAAACAAAGCTTTTTTCATGTCATGCTTTCAGAAAAATGTGTATTATGTCACCAAAATAACAAAGTTCCTGGCAGTTCTAAATCTTTGATTGTTTCAATTATTTCTACTTCCATACTTTCAACTTTTTTTTTTTTTTTTTTTTTTAAGACTAGTGTCTAGTAACCTGAGCTGCTCTGTTTTCTGTTAGGGCTCTCTGCTTTCTGTGTGTTCATGGATATAAGTTGCTAGTAGGCTTCTAGAGGGTTTCTTCTCTGCTCACTGATGATACTTTCTTTGCCAGCATTTCTTTCTTCATGACTGTTTTAATTGCTTGTTTAATGGTCTTTGAAATTATCTATATTTGAAAAGGCTTCTCTTCTTTTGTGCTCTGCATGTAGTTTGCAGGTCACTTCCTTCTCTATAGTGCTTTCTAAAATATGTTTAAAGATGAGTTAGAATTTTTTTTTAGTTGTCAGTCTTACGAACAAGTGTGCTGCACTGCATAGGGAGATAACAGGGCTAAGATTTCTGTTTATGTTGCAGACTAAAACAAGAAGGTGGAAAATGGAGTCTGTGGAATAGAAGTAAAAACTTACATTTTGCAGGTTGTCTTCCAACCCTGTATGCAAGCTGGCAGAACTGGGTTGGAGGGGAGGAGGGAAGGGGGAAAAGCAACTCCATGTCTACATGATCCTCTGGCAGATTATTTTCACTACTGCCCTGTTTCTGTATCAATCCACCTCTTCCTGGTTTATGTCCTACATTCACAGGAAGTGTCAAGAGCTCTGACTGAATTTTTTCCTGGTCTTTAATTCCTGGATGGAGCATAATTGCACTACTGCTTTGCTTTTGGTCTTGGGCAGTGGTACAAGTCATGTCTTGCAGCTCTTATGGTTAAGAAAAGGTTGAAGAAAGATCTGGGTATTCACAGACATTTTGAGGATATTGTAATACGATGCAGATTTTACATCTCCTGATTTGAATTCTGCCAATAACTTTCTTTTGCCTTTTTATAAGTTCTTACATTGCCTTTGATAATTGGACTGTTGCCTTAAATATTGAGTACTCTTTGAAGTGTAATTTTTATGTCATAATCAATGACCTGAATACATTCCTGCTATAACTGCTATAGTAAGTAATATTGCAGTGTCACAATTCTGTAGCATAGAATAAACAGAAGTTTTAAAAGTGAACTCTAATTAAACATTTAATTAAAACTAGTGTAATCCAAGCAGATTAACTTCTGGAGAATTATGTTATTTAAGAGCAGTCTTGTTTGGCATTGATGTAATAACAAGTTTTATTTTTATTTTTTTATATATATATATAAATATATAAACATTCAAACTTGGAGGAAAAAATTAACATAAGTGTAGGACTTTTGTCTAGTGTTTAAAGCATTTTCTAGCAGTTTTATTTACTGTTTTAATTTAAAGAAGTGTAGTATATGTACTGCTAAAAGGGCCATTTGTTCTCTTGAAAGCTGGATGATTTTGACTCTTTGGAGTATGTTTGTACAGATATAATTGGCAGACTAATCCTTACAAATACAGAATTAAAATGTAAATGAGTATGAGGTTCTGATACTTTTGGGAATGGGGAGTTATTACTTTATGGACTGAAGATTTAACATATTTCCCTTGGAAGAATTTAAGCTTTGGAAAGAGAAAAGAAAATCCTCATACTTTTCTTATTTGAAGTAAGCAACATTGTTTTTTCCTTCTCCAGAGATATGCAGTCATATTATGTTTTTGTGAGCTCGTGGATGACGAAAATGGAGTCTATCTTGTCAAAGGAGCAACGCGTGGATAAATTTGCAGAAGATCTTTCTAACCGCTGCAATGTCTTCATCCAGGTGTGCAGTCTTTTAATGTGGTGATGCAGCAAACTGATGTTTTGGTGCAAATTGTTGAACATAAAAAGAAATCACAGAGGTTCTGTGATCATCAGTGTGTTATTTTACAATGTGGGAATTCTTCTAAAACTTCAAATTCCCAGTAGATACTCCTTCAAGTAAATCTGTAAAAGGTACTTCTATAAGGCGTGTGGGGGAAGTGAATCTGACTAAAATATTCAGTGGCTAAAATTTTGAAATTTTCTCTTGACTTAGGAAATCAAGAAAGCTTCATTTCCTCTGTAGTAAAGGTTTTGGGTTTTTTTCCTTTTGAGTCAGTCATGAGGTACATAAGTTGGACTGAACCGGTGTCTTAATTTAGTTTTATTTAGCACAGTACATACTTCCAGTAAAGGTTTTGTGTTGTTTCATTGTGCTTTGCCTAGTGATGGTACTTTGCAAGAATCTTACTACGTTCCGAGGCAGCTGGTTTTCTTTTGGCCTACTAACAGCATGTAGTCTTAATGTAAGATGCATCTTATTTCTGAATTTATTTTTTGCTAGTTTTGATATGTGTCTATCTGCCTGACAGAAATTTGATGAAAATAGGGGTGTGATAAAAGCATGATCCTGAATCTTCTGTATCTAAAGACATACACGTACTAGGATCTGTGGTTTTTATATTTGAGTTATTTGCACTGGACTTATGTAAATTTTGTTCTGTAGCAAACTGAGGTTCCTAGACCACTTCCTGTCTTTTCCTGGTCTCTTTTTTTTATTGTTACTACTTTTCCTTTTAAATAAGTTGAATAACATTTTTGTCACGCTGTATGTAATCAACATTGTATTTAAAAGCTTAGCATACATTGATTTAGAAATTATTGCTTTTTTATTGCGGGATGGACAGTTCTATTTAGACAGTGTAGAACTGTGTAAATACTGTCAGTGTATTTATTCCATGGAACCTGGAAGTTTTAGTTTGGTTTTGTGACAGGCTGTTTTTAGGGGGGATGGGAGTTGTTTGGTGGGTTTACAATAGGTCTGAAATTATTAGACCTTTGAGGCTGTGTGATTAATTCACTGACCTATGTTTAATTTGAATGGCTCTAGAAGAGGTTAATGATCAGGTGACCTAATGACTTGTAGGCACTTCCATAACATCTGCCCAATAAAAGGGTCTCATTCAGCTTTGGGATCTCAGGCTTGCTTATTAGGTGGAGTGGTAGGTTCTCTAGTGTGAAGGGGCAAATGTTAGTTCTGTCATTTATAAAAGAAAACAGAGAGGACTTATTTGAATGATATGTTGTGAAAAAATTCTTTCTTTCCCCTCCCTTTACTCATTTTATTTTTAGGGTTTTCTTTATGCATACAGTCTTAGCACCATCATTAAAACTACAATGAATCTCTACATGTCAATGCAAAAACCTATGACCAAAACCTCGGTGAAAGCTCTCTGCAGACTTGTAGAACTTCTGAAGGTAGGTCACTGGGTGAAGACTGATCAAACATCATATATTAAACACCCCCACCCCCCAAAAAACCCCCAAAACCTCCACAACTGAGTGGGGACATGTTTTTACATGGCTTTTTGTTCAAGAGTGGATTTGGTTAGAGAACAGGAGATTTGGGAGGCTAGAACTGATTTTTTTTACCTTCTAACTGCCTGCCTTAGTTGGTTTCACAAAATGATTGAGGTTGGAAGGGTCCTCTGGAGGTCATCTGGTCCAACCTTCCCCTGCTCAAGCATGGCCACTTAGAGCCTGTTGCCCAGGGTGGTGTCCAGATGACTTCTGAATGTTGCCAAGGATGGAGACTCCACAGCCTCCCTGGGCACCCAGCCTGTGCCAGTGCTTGGTCACCCTCACAGTAAGAAAGTGTTTCCTAATGTTCAGAGGGAACCTCCTGTGTTTCAGTTTGTGCTCACTGCCCCTTGTCCTGTCACTGGGCACCACTGAAAAGAGCATGGCTCCATCTTCTTTGCATCCTCCCTTCAGGTATTTATATACATTGATAAAATTCCATACACACCTACCCCCCCAGCCTTTTCTTCTCCAGGCTGAACCATCCCAGGTCTCTGAGCCTTTCCTCATATGTGAGATGCTCCAGTCCATTAATTATCTTCATGGCCCTTGGCTGGACTCTCTCCAGTATGTTCATGTCTGTCTTGTACTGAGGAGCCCAGAACTGGACACAATACTCCAGGTGTGACATTATCAGTGCTGAGTAGAGGGGACAGATCACCTCCCTCAGCCTGCTGGAAATACTTTGTTGAATGCAGCCAAAGATACCATTAGCCTTCTTTGTGGCAAGGGCACACTGCTGGCTCACGTTCACCTTGGTGTCCACTAGGACCCCTAGGTCCTTTTCTGCCAAGCTGCTTTCCAGCTGGATGGCTCTCGGTATATACTGGTGTATGGGCTTGTTCCTCCCCAGGTGCAGGACTTTGTACCTCTTCTGGTACTTTTTCCAAAAGGAAAATACTCTGTTTTGAGATAACTTCAGAAAGCAACGTTGAACAGAGCTGGATTATTTAAAAAAACAAACCCCAAAAACCAACAGAACTTACATCACAGTCTTGAAACTCCTGAATGATTTGATTTTCTGTTTCTAAGGGTTAATTGCAACTGCTACTAACAGTGCATTACAAAGTGGAAAGAGTCTGTATTTGCAGTGTGGATGAGTCTGCCAGCGTAAAGCCAAATTCTAAAGGCAACAACGTCATTAACTACATGAACTGTTGTGTTTTGGTATTGACTTTAGGCAATAGAACACATGTTTTACCGCAGAAGTATGGTTGTGGCAGATTCTGTGACTCACATCGCTCAGCATCTGCAATATCAGGCTCTTCACTCTATTTCTGTAGCCAAGGTATGTAATCCAAGTTCTAATAATTAATAATTCTTAGCTAAGCATTTAAAAAAAAATCTTCATTTTAAATTATTTTTCTTACTTTTGCAAAAATCTGTAGTGTTGCTTTATCATAATCAACAGATATATAAGCTTTCCAGTAGGTCAGAGCTTTGCCCTAGAAACTGTACAGCATAGATAGCTATCTATTTTTGACCAAGAATGGGTCCTCTCCTCTAAACTGCTGCAAGCCTTGTCATGTTCATCTTGTGTTCTTTTTAGTTTTTATTTCTAGTGACTTTCGCAAACAGACCTTTTCTTACCTCTTTTCTGATGCACATTCTTAAAGCAATCTGTTACAGGTCTAAGCAAACAGGCTGTTATTTATTTAAATCTTTGTCTGCTTGGCAAAATAGCAGTGGTTGATACACGATGGCTTACAGGAATCTAATGCAGGCATAAATTCACTATTTCTCTGTGGGGTGAAATGGCTTCTGATGGGGAGACACTGTAATCTCTACATATTATATCTTTCTATAAACAAGATCAGTTTACCGCACATTTTGCTTATCAGATCTTGAATTTCTGAATTCAGGGCAAATGGGAAAATGAGATAACTGTTCTTGATGTATTAGTGATTGTTTTATTCTTTCATCACGTTCAGTAGCAGAATTACAAAGGGGAGATGCTATTGATACCAGTGCAGCTGTTAAATCTTCCTTTTAATTTTTTTTTTGTTTGTTTTGACCATGCTCACTTAAATGGATTACAATTATAACAGACTTACGTATATTGGAAGTTTGATATGTTTGAAATTTGGCTGTAATCTCAACTTACATATCTGGCATCTCCATATTTTCTAACATAAGCAAAAAAAGTTGTACTTCTAAAAAGCTGATATATACGTGTGTGTGTGTGTATCAGGAGTAACATGAACTGAAGAAGTTCCAAGCTTCAAAGCTACTAAGAAAAACTGTGTATCTTCAAACAAACTGTTCACATATATTTAGATAACTTTCATAACCTTTTCTATTTTTAAATGCATAGAAATATGCTGAGACTTGTGTATTGAGTGGATATCAAAAAGAACACATCTGTGAAGAATTCTTGATATTTTGACTACTTTTCAGAAAAGATGTAAGAGGCAAATGCTGGTAAATACAGGAGTTCGTTAGTACTAATCTTTTTTTATCTGCTCCACTTAGAAACAAAGTGGTGTAAAGTCTAAGGCATATACTGAACATAGCTTTAGCATGTAAGGTTAGGAGCTTCATGTTGAACATACTTAGAATTGTTTTTAACTCTTCCATGAAACTGTACCTCTTCTGAGTTATGCTGCTACTCACATGAAACTGTACCTCTTCTGAGTTATGCTGCTACTCACAAATACATCTGTGACTTCAACTTCTTAGCCAGAGGACTTCGTTCCCTTAATTTGTTCATGCAAATGTTTTTGCACTTAATCTTTCTGATAAATTAGAATTTGTAGAAAATTGCAAGTCATCGTTATTACCATGTTTATACTTCTTCTGGCTCTTCAGCTATAAACTGGATTTTGTTAGCAACAACAGGGAGTCACTGATTGAAAAAAAAATTAAAAAATTTTAAATTACATGTACCTTAGAAATAAAATTGGCATGCAGTCACATGCGGCTTGCACAGTATTTGTATACTGTACGACCTGACCCATGTTCGTGCTGAACTGCACATATTCCAAGTGTATAGATAGGTAATACCACTGAATTGACAGAGTAAGTGAATCTGGATTTGGTTAGCTCTGTTCATAAAACATAATTTGTTTGCAGAAGCACTCAATTTATGACAAGTCCATAAGCTTTGGAAAGAAGAGGTAAGCTGTTGCTTTTGGGCTTAAGTAACTTTTCTCTGAATTTCTGTGTCTTTCTCTCATCAAGAAAAGAGTCATTTCTGATAAAAAATACAGTGAGCAACGCCTGGATGTCCTATCTGCTTTGGTGTTGGCCGAGAACACCCTCAATGGGCCAAGTACAAAACAGAGGCGACTAATTGTTTCCCTTGCACTGAGTGTGGGAACACAGATGGTGAGTGCCATGATTGTTCCAGACCTTTACTTATTTGGTGTAGTATCTTCTAAATAAATACAATCTTGTCTTTTTTTTTTTTTTATTTGCACAGAAAACTTTTAAAGATGAAGAACTCATTCCCCTTCAGTTAGTTCTGAAAAAACTAGACTTGATCAGTGAACTTACAGAGCGGTAAGCAGTGGCACGTGATATATAGAAGGCAGTGTAGTGTCACTGGGGCAGCTGGATCTTCACTGTGTGAATTGCAAAATCTGGTAGCTGCATGCTGGTGGTGACTTTTGCATGTATTGTAGACCAGGGATGGACAGAAAGAATTCCAGAGCTAAGCCTGAAGCTTGCTGGTCTCTGGGCAAGTCATATTTTACCTAACTGTTGCCAGTTAGGTAATCCGCTTCTCTGATTGTTTAGAAACTCTGTCACTTTCTTGGATGGCTTGACTTTATGGTAAGCTGAAGTCTTCCTCTTAACCCAAACCCAAAAATTATGAGTTAATACCTGTCTGTTTGGGAGATCAGGTGGTTAGTTCACATGTGACACCATGTTTTACTGCTGCTGTAGTTTTAGTGGGCACTCAATTTCCATAATGTTGGCTATCTGAAAGCCAAGTTAATATCTGGGTTCCATGCATACTTTATGGAGAGAGACAAAGACCTTCAGTGGGTGACTCATGGGATAAATTCCTGGGATAAGTGTTGTACACAGGTTGTATCAGGAGAGGCCTGTTTCTCTTTTTTGACTTACAGGAGAAACTTAGAATATATGTTTGACTTCTAGGATACTAATTGCATGCAATAAGAAAATAATTATTTAGGATTTTGCTGTAATGTAACACTTAATTCTTTCAGAGACTGAGTAAACCTTTTTTCTTAAGCAGATACCTTTTCGTTTATAAATAGCCTAGTGGAAAAGAAGGGGGGGAAAAAAAGTTCTTTATTCAAGAACTTTCTTATGAAGGACAATGCATCTGGAACATTAAAGTAACCGTGTAAAACTTAGGCTTGAAACGCAGTTATCTTTAGTTTAAACACACTAAAATAAATATCACTGTATTAAAAGAATGGCTTCTTCCAATTCTGTGTCTAATAAGTAATCTTGTATTCTAGAGTTCGAGCACAATGTGACTGTTGCTTCTTATACTGGCATCGAGCAATCTTTCCAATCTATTTAGATGATGTGTATGAAAATGCTGTTGATTCTGCTAGACTGCATGTAAGTAATCATGTTAGTAACTTAGTTTAACAAGCCACTGTAGTGGGAGGAATTTAGAGGAAGAGAGGATAAAGCTTAGACTTAAACTCTTAAGGAAAAAGCTCAAAAAAAAAAAAAAAGTAAAATGCAGGCAAGAGTTACTACCAACGCAGAAATTTCTTCTCAATCTGGAGAATATAAAAGCAGTCTTTGTTCTAAATCTAATTAAAGTATATCTGTTAGATTGCTCTAAAAATCTCAGGTTGCTAGTTGTTAACTCTGGGTCTCTGTGTGTGTGCCTGTCTCTTTGTTCCTCTCTTCATTCATTCTAATTTGAAATGAAAGCTTTTGCTAGGCTTGAACATTAAAAGTCTTTGTTCCACATTGGGTTACGTATTTATAAAGCACATATCACTGTGTTCAGTGATGCTGTGTGGGATAGTTGTCCTGTAGATTTTTCCACCCCCCATCTCTCCTCCCTTCTTTGAAGTAGCAAGTATTTGCTGCAGAAGTGAATCGTGCTTTGGCATACTAATCCTGATAAAAATCAATCATCTATTCCAGTATTGTGCATGCCATGGTCAATTACAGTACTAAAATGATTATAGTGCAAATAATTTCAGATGAAATAGCTAATAATTGTGACCTTCCAGTAAATGGATCAGTAGTAACTAAATACTTCAGATGAACGCATTAAGGACAGGAAACTTCAGTAGGGTTTATGAAGTCTGTTTTTATGAAAGTGGGAAGACTAGTGATATTGATTTGTTTGTTAGCTTTGAATGCTGTTTGAGATGCTGTTGACATGTCTGTCAATCTGTTGGTTAAGCATAATAGTTTCTTTTTTCAGTATATGTTTAGTGCACTACGGGACTGTGTACCTGCTATGATGCATGCAAGACACTTGGAATCATACGAGGTGCTTCTGGAATGCTATGACAAAGAAATCATGGAAGTGCTCAATGAGGTAATTTGTTGTGAATGGAAATTAAAGGCAACACTATGCTTGGAATATCTTATAGGCCAGCATCTATTGTACCAAACCTGATATGGTCTATAAAAATAGCACAGAGACCTTTCAGATTGGTGTGAAGTTTTTTAATAAATAAAAGTCTTCACTGATGATTTTGGTTATTTAAGACCTGTTGTTAATGGTATCCGTGTTGGCTGGGAACATGAAAATGTTGCACTCGAAATTACGTAAGTTGGCAAAACTTCAGTTACAGATTTGACTATGCAGACAGAGGAGTGCTTTTTGTCAGGTTAGCTTCTGCTTGTATGAATGCCTAAAATAAGTACTACTTTTCTTAGTATGTATGCATGGCTTTTAGTAATGAAGGCTCTGTAAATGTAGGTGGCCTCTTTAGTGAATTATTATCTAGAATTATGAAGGATGTTTGACAGAGAGAAAATGTGAATTCAGATTTCCCAAGTCCTAGGTTTTAACCTTTGAACCACTCTTTTTTTGTTTGACTAGTTCAAAACCAAACATTACATATTCTGCAGAAAGTCAGGCCAAATTGCTTATTGCAAGACTCTTCCTCACTGATTTGGGTCTTATTATCTAGATAGATAGCCCTAAGCCTAGTTCCCCTTAAGATGAGAAGTGAGAATACTTAAGTTAAAATTGTGTTGAACTCCTACGTGGAAATTTTAATCATGTACAGAATGGCATTAGGTGGCTAAACCTTTACCTTTTCTGAGCTGTGTAGCTTTTTCTTGCTATTGTGTACTAGAACAAGAACACAGGAATTAAATATTGTTCTGGTTCCCAAGTACTGATTCACTTTGACTTGTGTGGCCCTGCCAAAACAAAGCTGTCTTCACTAGTTTAATCAGTCTTTTATGTATCTCTGGAGAGAGATGTTAGTTCTGCTAACAGAGCATTGTAAGCGGACACTGAATGTGACTTTTTTCTTTTTTTTTAAAAAACTTTCCCAAATAGCACTTGCTGGACAAATTATGTAAAGAGATAGAAAAGGACCTGCGTCTATCAGTCCATACACACCTAAAACTGGATGACAGAAACCCCTTCAGAGTTGGTATGAAGGATCTAGCTCACTTCTTCTTTCTGAACCCAATACGTTTTTTCAATCGATTCATTGACATAAAAGGTGAGGAGTTATATATTTTCTTGATTCCATTATTTTTAATCTCTTTTACACTTTGGCTTAGTATATCTTTTCACTTCTTTCCCACACCTCCCTAACTAAATAGGTAGTACTATTTTAGTTCATTCTTTTATGTGTTTACAGCTTATGTAACTCACTATTTGGACAAGACCTTCTACAACTTAACGACTGTAGCTCTTCATGACTGGGCCACCTACAGTGAAATGAGAAACCTAGCAACTCAACGCTATGGTTTAAGTATGACTGAAGCACATCTTCCTAGCCAGACTCTGGAACAGGTACAGTGCCCAGAGGATATGAGTATTATTTGTTCCATTACACTGTCATACTAGCTAGCTATTCAAAGGACTGAGTCATTAAAATGAAAGTACCCAAGATTAGAGAACTGTTTGGAAAAAGTGACCTTTAATTTCTGGTTGTCTTCTGAGACAGGATCTTTATCTACCTTTGGAGATAATACTGGTACCAGTTAATTTCATGTTGGACTTATATCATTCTTTTTTTAACATAAGATTTAATAAAAAGCAATTGGGTATACAAAGTCAGAGAATGTTTCTTCAAAATTCAGTGTCAGCAATTTGGCAAGCAATACATCTGGAATACAACTGTCACAAGTCTGGAATGACCTTTGAATGGTGGGTCTTTTCCCTGGTTTATTGCTTGCTTCTCAGCAGGTTCTGCTTAGTGATCATCAAGAGAAACTGTTTCATAGGCTGGACATGGAGGACTTTGGGACATCCATGTTTAGCTTAATAGGAGAGTGACTCAGAGCCTCCTAGAAACTGCTAAACGTGGTTACATCTCGAGTAAAGTTGTAGTTTCATCAAGTTAATTGTGAAGGCATTCACTGTTACAGGATTGGTGCAAAAGAAATACAACTTGCATATTTCTGAAGACTCTCCTTCAAGAGTTTTAGTATCTTGGATATTTTTGGCCGTTAGCTTCATTCCCTCATTTGGGTTAGCACAGTGGTGAAAGCTCTTAGAAATGCAGCCTCTTTTTTCTAATGTTCATGATGTCTATGTCTTCCTAAGTTGAAAGAGGGCATAGAACTAATCTCTAGTTGCTTCTTTGTACAAAAGTGCAGTGGATTAGCTTCTGTTTCTGGCTTTGGCTTTCTACTGGCAATATTTGGCCATCACATTGTTATAAAGAATTAAATCATTTCACAACATTGGTTTCATAACATTCATTCTGGTATGAGCTTTACTTCAAAACAAAGACACCCCACACTCCATTCCCCCTCAGCCCCAGCAAAATCCTGATAAAATCCTTGACACACCTGGAAATAGAGTGTATAGATTAAATAGCATCTTCTGTATGCACAGTGTTACTAAAGTGACTCCTTCAAGCAAAACAATTGTAAAACTTAAATTGTACATATAAAACTTCAGTCTTCTGGGCAGGTTGGGCAAAACAATGTAAAAAAAATAGCTAGTTGCTTATGTCTTTGTAGAAATCTATGTGTCTATAGAAATCTCTAAGGCAAGATTCCATTTTCTGGAATCTGAGAACAGCCAAATCTCAATTTTATTTTATTTTTTTTAATTGGGGCTTGTGGAATAGACTGGAGGATTCCTTACTTTCAGGGAAAGTTGGAAAAAAAACAGGCAAAAGTGTAAATTTACAAACATGAGCTGAGCTTTTTTTCTCCTCTAAGCATTATCTTACAGACATTGAACAAAAATTAAGAGGTTCTTCATTTTGCAAAGCAAAACCATTGCTTTCTAAAATGTTTTCAAGTAACTACAGAAATAGTATTCACACACTTTAGTCGTTAGGCATGTCAGTAGTTCTTGAGAATTTTTATCATAATAATTCTCAATAGATAATATTGTTTCAGGGTCTGGATGTTCTGGAAATCATGAGAAATATTCATGTTTTTGTATCCCGCTACCTCTACAATCTGAATAATCAGGTAAGGTATATCCCATACTTTTTCCTGGATTTGTCTCTGATTTGAAGGGATTGAGAAGTGCAGAGTAGTGTGTGTGTAAGAAAACTCAAGCTGAAAATACATAATAACAAGCTGTAAAATAGCTATTGCTGCTCTAGAAAAACATCTTTGGGGATGCTGTAGATAGGTCTCGGAGAATGTTCTCTAAGCGTATTCTGAGTATGGTGTGCCATAGGATCACTGCATGTCAAATATTCCAGTGAAGTTAGGAGAAGGCAGCAAGGATAACTGACTGCTATATAAGGACATACTAAGTATGTGATTTTTCAGCTTGAAAAAAGGGTATCTGAAAATGGGTTATTAGAGAGATGAAGCAGTAAATGACATGGGGAACATGTACAGGGAACAACCCTTTGTGGTTTCTCACAGTGTGAGAATGAGGGGCCGACTACAAAAATGAGCGGCTTCCTTCAAGAAAAGGAGGTACTTTTTCCTCATAGCACATAATTCAGTAGTGGAACTCATTGCCATGGTATATAATGGGGCCAAAAGTACAAACAGGTGCCAAAAGAGTTTAGACCAATTAACGTAGGATATAGTCTCAATAAATATGGGAGTTTGGGTACATCATCTCCTTTGGAATTGTTGAATCACTGCATTGCGGAAATTCAAGAACCTACCAGATAAAGTTTATTGTATGCATGCTGTATTTTCTTGATTCTTTCCCTAATCACCAGTTATTAGCTGCTCTCGGAAGTAGGATATGGGCTACCTAGATTGATAACTTATTACAGAATCGGTTTTGGGTAAATAACTTTATCCTGCCCCCCCCTCCCCCCTCAGATCTTCATTGAAAGAACAAGTAATAACAAACACTTGAACACTATCAATATCCGGCACATTGCTAATTCGATTCGAACTCATGGAACAGGAATCATGAACACAACAGTGAGTATCTTTTGCACTGTTGTTGGATTTCTTTTTTTTTTTTTTAATAGTGCACAAAAGCCTCCAAACTCTTGCATCTTCTAATGGTTTATTTGGTTGTGCAGTTTTAATAATGCAATAATAATGTTCTGTGTGTATTAATAAAACAATTCAGTTCTTGGACATGACATAAATCAATATCACAATCTCTTGGGAGTTATGCCACTCCCAGTTGTTATATCAAAGTTAATGAAGAGATCTAAAAACACATCAGAGAAGATGTAGATGTTCTCGTGGTACTCTGAATATCAGTAAAGATAAACAATACTTATCAAACTAGCATAATAAATATTTTGATTTCTAAGTTGCCTGCATAAATTAGCATGCTCTAAGTTTCTCTTTATTGACACTTAGTAGACAGATACTTTTGCTGCAGTTACAGCGAATCTTGAAGAACTGCAATGTTAATTTTTTAAGTTCCTCTTGTAATTGTTAAGCTTAAGAAACATCAGCTTTTCAATTTGCGAAATAAAAGCTACAGATCTCCGATCGTTTATTGGAAGACTGCAACTTCTTCTTACTGCAATATTTTTAATGATGTCTGTAGTGTAGGCGCTCATTTTAACGAGCTGAAGGCATTTGCCTCTTTGCAAGGCAGATAAAGGCACTTCCTGTGGCATGCCTGCTGCAGCAGGAATTTATCATTGTGGTTCTCAGGTTTGGATACAGTGCCAAAGGTATTTTCAGGTTGGTGCTTTCCAATGTGCTGCTCCGCTTCTTTCTTCCTCTTTGCTGTTTTCTTTTTCCCATTCTTCTGGCCCTATCAAAAAAAAAAAAAAAAGGAACTTGCTGAAATATTGAACCTGCTCTCAAGTTGTTACTTGAAAAGTGGAAATGATTACAAAAATAAGGTTTTCAGGCTTTCTTGCACTATTGGAAATAACTTCTCTTACACTATTCTTCTGAGAATGATTTTCTTCTTGTTACTGGAATAGTTAATCTTGGGGACTTAAGTTACTCAAAAAAAAAAAAAGCCGTTACTCGCGTTATGTCCTGATGATGTAGATTTATTTACTTCAGGTTGTGAGTAAAGTTGTTTATGCAGACATGAGAAGTAATTGAGATGCGTAGGGTAGAAGTGTGCTTCTGCCTCATGGGAGAGTGTTTTAGAAAACTTTGAGGAAGTGAAAAGGTGTGTCAGCAGGTTATGCAGATTCCACAGCTTGACTGAGGAAGTTGAGCTTGTCTGCCCTTTTCAACTTGAAATGTTTGTATTGCTTCAAAGGGACAGTACAGGATATTCCAGACATAAACTAATGGCTATGTAGGGCAGGTCATTGAACTGAAATAGCTAACTTGTCCCTTGGTCCCTCTGCCCTTCCTGGAAGAGAGTAGGCCTTCCAGGAGAAGGGTTTTTTCTTTATTCTTTTAAACCAGTGAAATTAAAAAGATAAGTTGAGAATAACAAATCAAAGTAAACTGAATAGAAGGTTCCATATAAATACAAGGTACTCAGGAATCTACTGAAAATAGGTTGCTAGATGTGCTTGTTACTTTGCTAACTTTCTTGATTTGACTAATTTTTTTTTTCTTCTAGGTAAACTTCACTTACCAATTTTTGAGGAAAAAGTTTTATATTTTTAGCCAGTTCATGTATGATGAACATATCAAATCCAGACTTATCAAAGACATCAGATTCTTCAGGGAAGTTAAGGATCAAAATGATCATAAGGTATAGTAATTTTTGAAGGATTGAGTGTAACTTGGCTAAAAGAAGCGCTGCTTTCATGTGACTGAAGGTGCACCAAACCATAACATTCCTATTATTTAAATGTGTATCTCCAGACAAAGTGACAGCTTTTGTCCTAGTAAAATGCAGTGTTAGAAATGCCTGTATTCAGGATGGCTTTGTTTCGTTCTGGCTGCTCTGTAAATATGGGGTTGGCTAAAATCATTCTCTCAGTGACCTGAAAACGATGATTTGATAGAGTTATGGTCTATTGGAGGTTCTGAACTTCTGGTCCAAACCATGCTTAACAGTTGTTGTCAGTTTTGAGTAATGAGATTATGCAAATTGAATCCAAAATGATGTGAATATGTAGCACTTATTCCAGTATGTCAAGATTTGGGGACTAGGGTATGATTTTTCCATGCTGGAAAATTGATTTCGTGAAAATGTGAGACACAATGCATTTAGTAAAATAGGCTGCCAGCTTCTTGTATGTCAAGTACTTACTTCTTTTAGGAATACTTTCTTGTTCACAATAAGACTTCTATTTCACTTTTCAGCTTGCAGAAGTTGACTTAGCCAAATGACTTTTGCAAACTAATATAGACAGGCAGGTGTATAATTTCTAGGAAAAAAAAAAAGAAATTGCAAATAGAATTGTATTGATATGATGAAAACATTTAAATTTTTTTTTTTAAGGGTAGGTAATTATTCTTACAAATTATTCTAAAATATTTTTCTAGTATCCCTTTGAAAGAGCAGATAAATTCAACCGCGGCATCAGAAAACTTGGAATAACCCCGGATGGCCAGAGCTATCTTGACCAGTTCAGACAACTCATAAGTCAAATTGGTATGAAATGCTATCTAAGACAATGTTATAAATGTTATTAAATGAAAGAGGTCTCCATAGTCCAGTAACTGAACTTTTAGCTCAGGCTAAAACTAGATTTAACTCTAGTCAGATGGAAAGTACTTCACTTATATTCCATGTGAAACAAATACTCTCATCCAGTTACACAAAAATGGCCCTTGCATCTCTTAATCCAAAATATAGCTACAGCTTGCATAGATGCCTGTTCCCTTTTAAGTTCATCTTTTCTTTGTTATGGAAGTGACTTTGAGTGTATTTCCCAGTAAAAAAATAGTACTCTTAAGTTCATGTATTTCAGGAAAAGGCCATATATCCAGCTGCACTATCTTTGACGCATGACATTACAGTGGTATTTTCAGCCATTGATGCTGTAGATGTGCAGGACTGACCTGAACTTGCAAGTGTTTAATGTGTCCAGTAAAAAGAGTTTGTACTATTTGGCCCTTATGCTGTCAGGAAAGTGAACGCAACCTTGCTAGATGATGCATTTGTGTTTTATTTCTCTACATAGACTTTTGATACCGGGGTTCAACGTAACTTTTTAAACTTGGCTTTCAGAACAGTTTCTTTGCCAAAACTGTATGGCAACTTTAATGTACATTTCAGAGCTTATAGGAGTTAGGAAGAGTGTGTGTGTATATATTTAAATAATTATAAATTACTTCCTTGTTTGTTTTGTGTGGTGTATGTTGTTTTTTTTTTAAGGCAACGCTATGGGTTATGTACGAATGATAAGATCTGGTGGACTTCACTGCTGCAGTAGTGCAATTAGGTACTTCCACAAATATTTCCTTTTTCTGTTTGCTTCTCATTCCTTTGCTCCCTATTCGTGCTGATATTCCCTAGGTTCTCACCCATCCCCCATAAATTTTGATTAAAAAGGTCCATTTTTATGTCTTCATTGAAGTGGAATTACCAAAAACAGTGCTGGAATTCAGAACTGTACAATCATCGCCATAAAGCACCAAAAATCAAACAAATTCTATGGAAAAACACTGCAAAAGAGTTAATAGAATGTACATCTAAGTTGTCAGATCTTAATTAAGTCAGTAATTCCTGATGTTAAATCGCTTCAAGAGGGTGCATTAAGGAAAAACAGTACAAGCCTTGAGGAACTTGGAAAAGACATTTCTTTGATGCTTCTTTCTGTATGGATGATTGTGTTTATATAAGGTCATTAAAACACAGTGACTTTTACATACAAAGATATAGTTTGTTTTCTTGCAAATAATAGTAAACTTATAGTTATCAAGTGCAGCAAATGCTAGAGAGGAGATGGTATAACATAACTTCAAGTAGTTCAAGCCCAGAAGACTAAATTAACCACATTTATAAATTATGGTCGATACTTCAGTAAACATAGACAGTTGAACATAATAGTAACAAACAGTAAGTTTTCAGGTTTGTTCCTGATCTGGAAGATATCGTTAACTTTGAAGAGCTGGTGAAAGAAGAAGGACTCTCGGAAGAAACACAAAAAGCGGCAAGGTACCCTAACATCATGCTTTTGAGGTCTGGGGCAGGGATTGGATGAGAGAATTGTAATTTTAAAGTTGTAAATGCAGCTGTTAGTTGCATTTTTGTGTGTGTGTGTGTGTGTTAAAAGTTCAACCGATTTAACGCAAAAATATTTCACAGAATCACAGAATCGTATAGGTTGGAAAAGACCTATAAGATCATCGAGTCCAACCGTAAACCTAACGCGACCAAGACCACCACTATACCATGTCCCCTCTTAAAAGCAGAGAAGATAAAAGCAGTTGTTTTTAAAATGCTGAATGTGAAGTGGCATTTCAGGAAGTTCAGATTGGACATTAGGAAAAGGTTCTTCACTGAGAGGGTGGTCAATCACTGGAACAGGCTCCCCAGGGAAGTGGTCATGGCACCAAGCCTGTCAGAGTTCATGGAGCATCTGGATGACGCTCTTAGTCATATGGTTTAGTTTTAGGTAGTCCTGTGAGGAGCAGGGAGTTGGACTCGATGATCCTTATGGGTCCCTTCCAACTTGAGATATTCTGTGATTTGTACTAATAGACTGTTAGAACCTGGTTTCTTGCTAAAATCCTTGTGGTTTAAAGGCCAACAAGCTTTCCTCACCACGTGTCTGACATCTACTTTTAGAATGTGCAGGGCCTTTGGAAAGTATTCATAAACCTTTTCTGAGGAAATTAAATCAAGAAACATGATTCAAGGTGGCTGGAGAGGTAGGGTGTAACCTTGGACACTCTGGTCCGAATACTGGATTGTAGGTGCAGCCAAAGAGTGAAGAGAGTGTTGTTACCCTGAAGAGTGAGTAAGCAAGGAAACTTCTAGGAGAAACCAGGTAACACATTGCTTATCCTTTGCAGGCAGTTGGACTCTGTCCTCAGTGACCTCACGCGTAACTTTGCAGAAGGAACAGAGTACTTCAAAATGCTTGTGGATGTATTTGCTCCTGAATTCCGCAGTCCAAAGAACATGCATTTGCGGAACTTCTATATAATTGTTCCCCCACTGGTTAGTATTTGCATTGTGTGTACCAGTACGTATTTTTAAAAAAATTTATCAGATCAGGTTTGTGTTTAAATATTTTGTATTAGGCTGTTGATTATCATATTCTACTTTCTTCCCTGATTATGAGTGGAATTGCTTTGAACGTGGCTTTGTTGATAGTTGTCCAAAGCCATGTTTTTCTTTGCTTACATCAATTCATGTACTAGCACTCAAAAGATAACTTAAAAAATTTCTTCTCTGTTTGAATCAAATTTGGAGAAGCTAAGATGAAAAAGGAGGAATTGGAACAGCAAGGATGAAGGGGGTTTAAAACCATGTTCTTTAGCTTTTTCATGTGTGTGCTCTTTCCACATCACACTAGCTGTCTTCAGGTGGTTTTAATGTCATGATCTAATGCAGTATAATTGGGGCATTCCCTATGGCAATTGGACCTGCTTTTGCTAATAAGCTTTGTTTAGAAAGAATCCAACTGAATGAGGTGATGCACACTTGAGTGCAGCATTCTGGGCATTTGGAAGCAGTTCAGTTTGAAGTCCTAAATGAGATTACACACAGATTAATGTGTAACATCCCATTTTAGAAACTAATTTTGGAATGTCGATGAGCCATAAACTTAAGACTGTGAGAGGACAGGTATGTCATGGTGATAGAAGTGAGGGAAAATAAAGGCTCATGACAAATACTTTTGTTCTTTTTCCTTCCCATTTGTGGAGTTTTTTTCTGATAAATACAGGTTCAGGAATATACTATCCATTTTAGTTCTAAAAAGGCATTTCAGTGTAGTTAAATTTGAAACTGTCAAAGGTTTTTGCGAAGTTGTTAATGTACATACTACTCTTGAGACATGGAAATGTTATTGCATACAAACACATGCCCATCGCTCGATATTACTGCCTGGATCTATTGTTCAACATCATCGTAAATGTAAGGCTATTGAAATATTTTTACTGTTTTCTAAATAGAGTGAAATAACATACCGTAGCTTTAAAACACTAATATCGTTAAGGTTTCCAGGAACCTGGGCTAATTATCCTTTACTTGTTTGTATGTTTACCTCTAGTAATCACCAAGAGAATTGCAAAGTAATAGAGTCTGACAAGAACAGCAAAGATTAAGGTGTACCTTTTAGTTTTATGCATATGCAAATGTTTTCCAAAGCTTAACTTACTTTCTTCCCAAAAAATCTAGAAAAAGCACAAGTTTTCATACAAAAATGCCTAATGATGGGAGACACAATTAGCATAGTTTTGGGGGTGGAATTATATTCATAGGTAACAGCATGTGTGTGAATGCCTTTTTAAAATTTGTGAGTGTCTCTTGATGATTCCAAGACAGCTTTTCACTCTTTCAGACCCTCAATTTTGTGGAGCATTCAATCAGTTGCAAGGAGAAATTGAATAAGAAGAACAAAAGTGGAGCAGCTTTCACTGATGATGGGTTTGCCATGGGTAAGTTTCAGGACACTGACTAGCCTTTGGGTAAGCGAACATAATGGATATTTACAAAAAAAGTTTTGTTTATATTTTGTGTGTTCCCATAATTAAAAATTCCATAAATTAAATTTGGGTTGTCTTGGCTTCAGCACAATGGATTTGAGGGCTGCTGTTGTGTTCAGAATCTCCTAAGCCGGGAATAGATGAGTATGGGAGCAGACAGTTTTGTTGCATGTTAGTGCTCCCCAGTTTCTTTCAAAGCTTGCAGATCTCAGCAGATGAGAAGGAATGCAAGTCCTTGGATAATTTGTGAGGTTTTCAAAAATTGAAGCTTGTTCTTTATTATGATTTTTTTTTCCTGTTAGACTTAATTGTAAATTAATTGCAATTTAAATTTTATTTGTGTGGGAATTATCAACTTAGGCTGATCTATTAAAGACATTCGCAAAACGTTTTACAAATTACATGTTGACTTCGGAACATGGCTTGTTAATGACTACAGGTGTGGCTTACATTCTGAAGCTTTTGGATCAGTACCAGGAGTTTGATTCTCTGCACTGGTTCCAGTCTGTTAGAGAGAAGTATGTGAAGGAAATAAGAGCAGTAGCTAAGCAACAGAATGTGCAGTCCACTAATCAAGATGAAAAACTACTACAAACTATGAACCTTACCCACAAGCGACTGGAAGTTTGTTTGCAGGTATAGCATGGGTCTACTTATCTGTTCTGTATTGAGTTGTGCACTTACCCATCACAATTCAGGTATCTGTTTTCTGACAGAGCTTATCAAGAGCAAAAAACATAGAGCATTGTCTACAGCAACAATGCAAAAAGAGTATAGAGACTTGGGGTGTTTCCGAAGGGGATGTTGCGTTTGTGATATTTGAGTGAGGCAGGAACTTGACCTGGTTGATTGGAAGTCTTTGTCCCATGGAGTTTGAAATCTAATGCAACTAAAACCTAAATGCTTAAATAGGAGAGAATAACTTTTTGGTTAAATTTATTGTAACAAAGATTTTACATAACACTGTGAACCTTCAGAGTTGCTTGGGTGTTAATTCTGAGTTACTAAGTTGAATGATGCACCAGCTGTCAAATAGAGGAAAGATGCATTTGAATTTTGAAGCATAGCAGTTCAGGTTTCATCTGTGGTGTAAACGCGCGTTTTCTCGCTTGCACACTCCCCCCCCCCGCCTTTTGATTTGAGGAGGCTATGGGACAGATCTGTAGTTGGCTGTTTATAAATCACCCATGATTACATTCTGTAACAGCACATCAGTTGTTGAAATAGATAAAGCCCCATAAGTCCTCATGACTTGCACAAGTGTGCACTATGTTTGGTCCTCTGCTGTTACAAAAACCACATCACTGAACCTTGTTCAGAAACTGATCAAGCTTGTGGTCATTTAAATTATTGGCTTGCATGATTTTCCATAGGCAAATTGCTTCAAATTCTCACTGCTGCTACAAACCTCATTTTCAGCCTCAGTGGATTAGAGGCAGATTTATTGCTCTGATGCTGCTTTGCTTAAATTACCCTTTAATGTTTTTGGCTGACATTTCCTTTGTAAAATGCAGGTGAACAAGGTTTGAATGGAGGAAGATTTTTCAAAAGCATTTAAGTGACTTAGATATTGAAATCTAGTTGCTTTAGTTGCTTCTGAAAAATCCCATTTATATCTGTCTACAAATTCATTCTTTTTATACACTGACACTCCTCTTCTGTATCTTTTTCCCCTAGGAATTTGAACTCCTTTATTTCTCACTAAGTAGTGCAAGAATTTTTTTCAGAGCAGATAAAACTGCAGCAGAAGAAAACCAGGAAAAGAAAGAAGGTGAGTGAATGCTATACGTAGAACATTTTGGCTCATGAGAGAGTGTGCCTTAGTAGGGAAAGTGCTTTTTTTTTTTTTTTTTTTTCTTTTTTCCATAGCTGCTTTCTTGCTTAGTGGGTTGATTCAGTACTCCAGAAAGAGTTTTATGGGGTCAAGGGTGATTGAGGAGTCAAGAACAGCTCACAGAGGCATTCTTTGGAATGGATGAATTTCAAGCTGGGCTTCAGGGGGGGGAACCCCCAAAAAAACGCCACCACAAAAAAAACCAACCCAAAGAAATCTGGGACAGGGAGAGCTGCATACTTGCAGTAATAATAAATTCAGTAACTTCAGCATCATGCTTACTCTCTCAGTTACCAAATTTGACAGTGACAGTCTTTTCTGCACAACCTTAGCTGGTGTGAAATAAACTGGTGTTTTTCACCTGTTGTTTACCAGCTGTTTTTCAGTTTATGTAGATGGATGATGCAGATACTATAGGTGACTTTCAGATGGTTATGTTATGTTTTGATCTACCACTGAATTATATTCAAAGGGTAGGATCTTGATTTGTGATATGGTCTCTTGACTAGGTAACACAGGTATTTTGTGTTGTATATTCATGCTTATATATTCTCCCTCTTGAATTCTGGAAGATTCTTTTGGGTATGGGAAAATTATTTTCAAAGAAATGAGAATGCTCCCAAGGATTAAGATATGGAAGTGCAGTTCAGTCACAAGTTACTTAAAAACTCAGGTAGCAGTATATTAAAAATGGAATCGGTAAATAATTTGTTCTGACAAAGGCACAAGTGACCTGTGAGGTTACAGTCACTGGAGCCAAAGATCAGTTTTCTTCACTAAAAAAAGAGTTTGCAAAGAAAGGAGTCTTTTAGCATGAATTTATATTTGATCATATTTAGTGAAGTTGCTCAAATAATTGTTCAATTCAAACCAACTACAAGCATTGTGATCAGTAAGAATATTACCCTGGCTTCTTTAGGAGAGCATTCTGTAGAACATCAGTTAGTTACATTTTAGGTCAAATAATCACTGTTGTGATATGTGTTCAGTTCCCTGAAAAAGTGTTTTGTGGTGAGAAAAGCTTGAAATGCATGCCAGGGTGAAAAGCTTTGAACATGGGAATATCTTTGCCTTCTACCGTAATATTGGGACTTGGACTCTGCGAAATGTGTGAGCATGTATGTGTAATCTTGACACAAGTTCTACTGATGGCAGAAACCTTTCACCCCAAATACAGATTTCTTCATAGGGCCAGGACCCTTTGTGCTGCAAGGTCAGTTTGCATATGCTGACCATGGTATACTGTATCAAGCGTGTTATGACATCAGCATAACATATATGCTAAGACTTTAACATTTTATTCAAGGCAGTAAAAACAAATGTGATCCATGTCTTTATTTTTTGTTTTTGTAGAAGAATCTGTTAAAGCAAGCAACGGAGATCTTTCCAACTCTACACCTGCAGATCCTGTTGTGAAATGATCTGGCTGGTACGGGTGATGATTACTTACTCAAACAATTCATGTTCTTGTTATCTGTAACGCTCTGTAGGGGTAAAAGCTCTAGATTTGATTTACCTGCTCTGTTAAACCCAAGAGAAAATGTACAGTAATATACTAGCATCCAGTGAGGCTAGGTCTGTGTTTGTCTATTTCCTGTAGAAACTCCTATTTTTCAGGAGTTTACGTTATTTACAGCACTTTCTTTAGATTGAAAATAATTATATAAAATGTTAACCTTGCAGATAGTTATTTTAAAGTACAGATGTGCAGATAAAAAAAATCTTACTAATTTTTAGATGCATTCTTGCATCTCTAACATAACATTTAAAAAAAAAAAAAAAGAAACAAAGACTCATAGACCATTGGTCTAAGATTTGAACTGGTGCATCTCTTTGACCAGAAAAAAAAATTGAATCAAGATATTGTGCGTATCTGTTGTCCAAAAAATAATTCAGACATGTTTTTATGCAGTCCTGTTGTATTTAATGCAGTCACAGATTACACTGTAGGTGTAACAGTGTATGTTGTGAATGTATGTTAAAGCTATTACACACAAAATAGAAATCCTTTAATTAATGTTTTATTCCACAAACCCTTATTATTACTCTAGATAATATTTGCCCTGTGGGAACTTAGGATCCTGTCAGGCACTTATTTTCCCCTGCTGCTTTTTCCCCCGTATCAGAGAATGGGAAAACCAGAAAAGTTAACGTAATAAATTACTTCTCATTTCATACCGAAGGTCTGATTTGCATCTACAGAAGTAAGGAAATCCAGAGCCAAGACAGAACCACAATCAGCTCTTCCTTTTATGACCAGACACTGTGTGATGGGTGTCTGTAATTAAGTGATCTTACACTTCATGAATATGTTGTGCCTAATTGCAAGTTTCAGCCTCAATTCTGTATTTCCTAGCCTTTGTAGGTCTGTTGTACCGTCTGTGTTGTTCATACAGTCTTACCTGCCTGATTATTAACAATAATTGCACTGCAGGCTTCAGAAGCTGCTGAACACTGTGAGAACTCTGTATAAATATAACATCTGTTAATGCCTGCAAGTAGAGGTTCTAGACTGTGCAAGAGTTACTCAGATTCCTAACTTAACTAAGTAGTTAGACTTAGCTTAAAAGTAAACACCACTTTCATTAAAAGATACAGTTGTGTTTTAATCTCCCAGAACATAAAACACTTCTAGGTCTTACTAACTAGAATAAACTACTCTAGCCAGTCCAACTGAGAATTACTTTTTGGGTTTTTTTTGGCACTCTCAACTGTATTTTTAGACCATACTTGCCAGCTTCTTTCATCTCTTCTAATTACAAAAAAGGTAATGTTTTAATGGTTCAAATTGTTCCGCCCACCGTTGGGTCACTGGTTAAGACAATTCGTGACATAATTGTGATTTGCCCTTTCCTGCCAGTCACTTCAACACTCAGAAAGCCAGGACAAATGTTTTGTTGCCAACTGGAAAGACCTGACTGATATGAACGTCCTTTCGTTGGTTCGGAAAACATGACACAGAAGCTTCTTGAACTGTTTAAATCAGCTGGGCTCATTCAAATTTTTATTTTTAATTCATTAGAACTGCAGAGACTGCCCTAAAGAATGCTGCATTACTTGATTTATATTTTTGCTTTTTTATTTTGATAGAGATATTTTTTTTGTAATTTGTGTACACTTTTGGTTTTGACCAAATTGTGCCCGCACTGAACACTCAGTAGCGCTGCTGAGATCAGCATTCTTGCTGCTGCTGCTAATTTCCATACTGCTGCAATTGCAGTGTACATATTTCCATATTCTTATCTCATCTAAAGTCACGTAAGTTCTTGGCTTGGAATGGCCAAGCACTACATTTCCTTCTTCCACAGCAACTGCGGAATTGCATATAGACGGTGTTCGTTTCCCCCAGGATGGAGCTGCTAGGTAGCTCTGTACAGTCAAGACGTTACCCGTGCTCTAATAAAATCTGCACTTGTATTTTCCATTCTCCCATTTTTTTTGAAAGACACGATCTCGGATAGGTAATACTTTGCAGTTGAACATAAATTGAACTGTGTGTTTTCTTAACATATGGTGGTTACCAGTCATGTGGTTCTGGCGATGAAATTCTACAGGAAAGACATAAGCCTATTTTTATAGAACCCTGTTTAATCTGGGAGACCTGAATGTATACTATATGTGGCAAAAATATATACATACACACAAATATGTACAGTGATAATAGAGCTATTCTTGCTAATACAGGATTATAGTTTATATTTCCTTCTTTCTTTTTGTCATGTAGCAGCATATACATGCAGAAAGCTTTTCTCATCTGAAATACAAGGTGGGTCCTGGATTGGGATGTCTCTCTCCTCTGTGTCAGTGAGAGCCACATTAAATCCTTTTTTTCCCCCCACAAGGATCTGAAAGGGGTGCAAAATTCTTGCTGTGGTGCTACTACTATTTTCATTGCTTTTGCCCTCCTGTTCTGATTATAGGAACAAAATGGACCCTAACTGGTTGTCTGGCGATGAGGCGATGGAGCTAAAACAAAAACTCCCCCAAACAAAACTGACCGTGCTCACTAAAACTTCCCAGAGGTGATAAAAGGAAAGTGAGGATGATGAGTTTGCTGCAGGGACATAAAACAGATCTCTAGGTTTTTTTCCTTCTAGTCAGGGGCAGAACAGGCTGAAGGCCAGGCTCTCTCCCTGAGAAGGCAGGTGCCACCACTGCCCTCGTGTGTTCAGTCTTGTGACAAGGCTGCGCACGTACGAGTAGTAACAGCAGCTCTTCCAGAGGTCTTGCAACCCCTGCTTCTGATACGGTGCTGTGCCCTTTTATGCCAGAAGCTGCCAGGGGGCTGCCTTGCCCTTCCTCCCTGCAGCATCGTGGTTAGGGGGAGCGGAGCACAGCTGATGCCTAACTCACTTCCCTCCCCGAGGTCAAAAGGTGTTTGCATTGACCGGTGGTAAGCGATGGCTGCAGCAGCACCCAGCTGGTCTGTGCTTCGCTGGGAAGTGAGCTGCTGCTGCTGCTGCAGGGTAGATTGGGGAGGTCCTGATGTGGTCTGTAATCAGAAGTAAATTTGAGTTTTCATCTGATGTCCATCAACAACAGCTGTTTTCAGCTTCTCAGGTACAAAGGACCAAATGTAACATTAATGTTTCCTAACTCATTGTACAAAAGGGTGTTTTGTTACCTCAGTCTCTTTGGTTTGTGAGTAGAGAATGTTATGTACATAAAACTGTGTTAATAAATGTCATTTTGAGAACCTCATTCTTGGTGTCTTCAGTAACATCAGCTCAGTAGGTTTTAATTTTTTTAATAAGACAGCTTCAACTTTTATTTATGAAGTGTTTGTGTCAGTTACTAACAGTTCTCTTCCATGTTTTTTTTTTAAACATTCAACAACCGGCTAAATTGAATTTATTCCATGTCAAATGCTTGCAAACTGGGATCCTTCAGGTGCTGTAGCACAGATTCTGCTTACAGAAAATCCAGTTTCCTAGTAAGTGCTTGAGAAGAGTTAAATTAAATTTGAGGAATTTCAGCTATTTGTTCTAGTTACTTATCTTGATTAATACAAACTATGCCACAGATTATGCCCCCCTAATAACTACTGTTTATTTTATTTTTGTTTGTTCTTGCAAAGTACAGTTTCTCATGTTTTCAGGTTAAAGTGGAAGGGAAAAAATCTAAACTTATTAGCCAAATACATATAGTGTCTAATTTCAGGAAGGTACTATGAGACTAGTCAATACATTGTAGACTTATAATCTAGCATTTTATTGCTCAGTTTCTTAAAACCAAAGATTGCTGGTAGACTCAGCTGTTGCATGTCACCATAATGTTAAAAATACAAAGAATTCTTATTATAAAAGTACTTATTTGTCCTACAATTATAATCTCTGGCAGTTTAACTTTTAAGAAACCTAACCATAGAAAAATGCATACAACTAACATGCCACATTCACTGACTACTTCTGCTGTTTGCTTGTCAGTGGTATTTGGAATAATAAATCCAGGAGGTACATTATGTCCATTATTTAATTACAGAATGTGAGTGCAGTCCCCATGAAGGTAAGAGTAGGCACTTAGATTTGTTTTGTAAGCTTATTCTAGATGCAATATAAAAATAGATTATATTAATAGGAAAAATTTAGTGTTTAACAAATTATTTTGTAAATAGGCTAGCACAAAAGATAAATCTTGTTACACTTAAACTAGACTAAAAATAACTTCATCTGAAAATAAAGTAAATAGTGCATTTTTAACCTTCATTCAGATGCACATAATCATGCAAACTATGAAAAGTGACTATGGTAGGAAATTTGAGGCCTGATATCTGCTAAAGGAGCTGACAGCTTACAACTTGCACTAATTTCAGTGGAACTGTAGGCTGCTCACCATGTAAATCTGAAGAAATGACATTAACCCTTTGTGGCTGACAGCTGTGCTGTCTGAACTACCAGCAGCAAGGGGCTAATGCTGAAACATTCCTGAAGATTGTCAGCTTCCCAGTCGCACCTATACACTACACATTCACAAATGCAAAAAGCCTCAAAGGCCCAGTCCTGCTGTTGTTCTGTTGTCAATCCAGAGGAAACACCACGCTCACTCTCGCAGGAAAAGGCGGAGGCTGGCCTTGGGTGTGCGCAGATGCCTGAAAACCAGAGATTCTTGCAAAACGACTCCCTGCTTTTCTTGCTCCCACACAGGCTGCAGGAAACAACGAGAGGTTCTTATGCTTCAGACTCCTCCCCTTCTTCATGTATAGTTCCATCCTCTTCTGACTGATCATTGAGAAGCATGAACTTTCCATCATTTGTTAATGGCACAGACTTCATTAGCTGAGCTAATGCTTCTGGGTCCTGAAGAAAAACAAACGAGTTCAGCAGACTGCAGCAATCTTGGGGGAGCACATACTTTTCCCAGTACTTCTTGTTAAGGTTTTGCAACTTTTTTTTTATGACAACCTTTAGTCTAAAGGTTTGAAACATAAATAATCCTAAAACCACCCCTTGGGTATATAAAAAGAAAAAGTCATTCATTTTGAGCCTTTATTTTGCTGTTCTTACTGGCATTGATGCAATTACTGAAAAACAAGGAGAAAAATAACTAAAATTATTTACTATACCTGTGCTTATTGCCTGTGACTAAAAGCTCATTCCCCCAGCTTGTTCTGAAATCTTAGCAGCAAAAATATACAGCAAATATTAATGTATTAGTGTCACATCTTTATATAGATAAATTTATCTACAAGGGGCTAGGTAACTTTGCTGTTTGTTTTAAGTGGGAGGAAGGAATATGAGTTTCTGAAAGTGAAACAGCAATGTGTGTGATTTACACTTCTTGTCCCAAAGAGTTTGTTTGGGTTTGTTTTTTTGTTTTTTTTTTTTAAACTTTGCTCACAGCTTCCTTTCAGACATGAACAACTGGATTTGTAGAGTTCTGACTTTGATTTAGGGTGGCAAATTTTAAACAGTTTCTTTTTGCACAAGCTACCCAGGGGCCGTGTTAAATAATGTCTGCAAAACTTTATCACTAGGAGGAGTAGCAGTTCCTTTTCTCACGCACACCAGAGGTACCTGGACCATGTGACCGGAAGCAGAATACGATGTATCGCAACACAGACATAGGGAATGAAACAAACTTACCTTCTGTGCCTCAATGATTTCTTTTCCCAAGCTAATGGCATAGCAAATCTAAAAAAAGAAATGTATGTAAAGTTCAATTGTGTTTTGGTTTGGTTTTTTGATTCCTTAACTGGGACTAAAACACAGAAGTGTCAATGCAAACTTAGTCTTAAATACGGTCTAAAAGCAGAGGTGGAATACAATTCACCATGCTAACTACATTAAAATAAAACTAGCTTAGGTTCTGCTTCAAAGCTCACTTAGGCTGGTAAGACTTGGTACTCAACTCAGTTTTATTCACCAAACTTTATTTCCAAACCTGGGGGATCTTTTCCAGTGCATGTAAGAGTATTATTGTTTCTTAAGACAAAAATTCTCCAGCACGTTCCTTATTTCTAATAGTCTGTTACCATTATATGCAGCAAGCACCCAGTTAACGCAGTTAAGCAGTGTGGCTGTCTTGCCTTTGAAAGCTTTACAGATGACCATGTCTCAACATAGCTGACATTCATTTTTGTTAGTGCTGGTGCTAGACACACACTCTTTCCCCCATCTCTTAATGCTGGTATTAGCAGTCGCATCCTTGCCTCCTTGTTGTACATGCTGCTGCATTATCTATAAATTTGGTCCTTTTTAGACGTAAGCCATCAAAGGCTTGCATGTTAAGGCGTGTTTTCTTGGCAAGAAATTGAGCTGCTCTTGCTTCTCTAGCACTGTTTCCCAGATGGGTAAGCCAAGAAGCCCAAGATGTGTTTTCTAAATAAAGTATTTTATTAAATGTTATGCAAACCTTTTCCCCTTCTGTGTTGCTCTCAAAAATATATGCACTCATGGATTCTTCTCCCAGAGTCTCGCTGAGATGGACCACAAAGCCAATCAGTCGCCTGTTATCCTGATGAGCAGCAAACTGTGTCACAGTGGCAAGTTCAAACTGGAAAAGTATAATAAAGAATTTATTTTCTTTAACCAGCATAGGGTTAGCTTGGTCAAGAGCTCAGGTTCATGTGACTGAGTATTCAATGCTGTGGTCGAAAACCAGATTCAAAACAAAAGTTACTTACACTTGTTCGTGTAACTTGGGTTTGAGGATCTATTAACCTGCAATTATGTGTAGGGGGGAAAAAAAAAGTAAATTATTTTAGAGTGATTCTTAGTAATTTCAAGGTGCTTTATAATAGTAAGGCAATCACTACAGCGATTTTACAGACGAGGAAACACATGCACAGAATCAAATGCTTTATCTGTGATTTCAAGTCCGTCAATGGCAAGGTTCAACTCCAGCCCCTGACTCTCGGCTGTTTGACATGTATAGGTCACAGTATCTTTCTGAACGCTAATTCGGTAAGCATCCTCAGTGTATGGGCTAATACACTAATATGCATATGGACATAAATGCGCTCCAGCTAAAGTGAATGTCTTGTATCAACATATTCTACAGTGACAGTGCTGACAACAGGACAGCGATGCCTCTCTTGCTGTTACTACATGTAAGGAAAGAGAATCTTCCAGTGCATGTTTTTGCATGTTTTTCTGTATCTTTGTGGGGCCTTATAGCCCCACTGCATCCTCTAAATTTTGGTAGGATGTTCTTACAACTTAGTCAGGAGGATGATTTCTAGATACTACAGAGTAAGAAAAAAGACATTTTTACTTAGTAAAGTGAATCTCAGGATCTTGCTCCCTCAAAAGGGTATATTTCTTGGAAAAAACAAAACCAAAAATACTTTACTAATGACAAGCTGTATGAAGAGAACAGAATGTTCACAAGTTGAAGGTTTTACAGTACCTCAAGTTCTTGCTGGTGACCATGAGATGGGATTCAGTCATACGGAATATATTGTGAATGGCACGAGCAGCTAACACTTGTCTCATAGCTTCGTAAATCACCTCACTTGTGTCATCCGACTGAACAGCCATAGATCCTAAAAACCGAACTACGAACATCTGCTGCAAGAGTGAATCTGGAAGATAAAAGGTGTGACTTCTGTCACTGGGCTACTTCAACTTTCCAGTAGCTGAAGTTATCAATGAAATTATTTTTTTCACTTCGGAAATTCAACAGTAAACCTGTGGGTGGTGACTGCGGGGGTTGTGACTTCCTGCTATGAGCCAGGCAGTACTCTGACCCAGTTTTAAACAGTGCTTGAACTGGCGGGGGGGGGGGGAGGGCAGAACCCAAGGAAAAAAAAAAAGCAAACACACACAGTTGCTTGGAAGCTTTAAAAGTGTAACTGGTCCTTTATGCCTTATTTGATTAGCTGGTAGAATTCACTTGCCTATCCTGTTATCAGGTGCACATAAACTGTGATAAATTTATGATTGTGCACACGACCCTTCCATCCAAGCACACTTGCCTTCCATCGAATTAACTCTTATCTTTAAACCTTGTACATTCCTCGCTTTCTTCTATGTCCTTCTGACCTTCCATGCAGCTGAGGTTTTCATTAAGTCCTTCCTTGCTCATTGACTATCACCATAAGACTCCCATTTACAACCAAGTAGCCATTATGCGACAAAGCCGTCATTTGATCAGGCTCCCTTTACGGTTGGTGGTGAGCAAGGTAAAGCGGGATGACTCCTGCTGGACCTGACTGTTCAAAGGCCAGAACAGCTGTGTCTGCATTGCACAAGACACCACAAAGACTGTTAAGCATCAGCCTGAGCTGAGCTATGCAGATCCACTTGTGCAGTACCAGACGCAGGGCAGTCACCTAAGCACTGTACTCTCTTCCGCGTGCTGCAGTGGAGCAAGGGCGCTGCTGCTGCTGAGAGCGTGGAGGTGCCTGCTTGTCACAGCTACTCTGCTGTCAGGCAGCTTGCAACCATCCTACCTCGCAACGGGACAGCACGTGCAAGTGAGACTGTTCAAATCAGTAAGGTTCTGCTTTGGTTCTGTGAGTGGTTTTCTGACAGGGGCTGTGGGTTCCAGACAGCGGTTGTAAGTGGCACAGAGGACGAGGAGAACAGCCAGGGTCTGAGCCCTGCGTGTGCTGGTAGAGGAAGGTCAGAGCTGCTGACTTTTACTGGCATGTCACGGGGAGGAGGGAAAGGGGGCAGCAGCAGGAAACGCTCCCTTTGCTGAAAGAGACACTAGCTATATGCTGGGCCTCTGTGAGATTTAGATGGTGGATTTCGGAGTACATGTGGGTAAGAAATGGCTACTAAGCAGCGTCAAACTTGAGCAGAATTGTAATACAGTCCCATCAAACCCTTTCTAAAGAAGTCAACAGCTACTTTTTAAAAAAAAAGAAAAAGACGACAAAAAACAAGCAAACCAAATCTATTTGCATTTAAGCATTTGAAATAAACCTAATCTGGAATACAGCTTGGACTGTCATGAAAAAGGTGTTTGTTTTCACAGGTAGCGATGTTTAAAAGACTGGCTTCTGAAAGGTAACTACCTTCAACTGTACTATGGATCTGTTACCACTGCTCCACAGTGTCAGGTGCTTTCATTAAGAGACACTGGGTAGCTTCCAGCTGAATTAGGCCTAAAATCATGACTAATTTTATCTGGAAAAATGAAGCACTGACCTTCCTCCTCATCTTTGCTGCTGTCTTCAGATTCCCCAAATGGGTTTGCACGCCTATGAAATAAGAATAAAAACTTTAATTACAGATTCTGGTCACCACACACACAAGCTACACTACCTCATTTTCTCCCCTGAAATCACTCTGTTAAAGTGATCGATCGATCACTGTCTCCGGCCATACCTGCCACCTCTGTTCTGGTCCAGGAATTCTGTGGCAGGCAGTACGATATCAAATTGAATCGGTGTTCCAGGAGCAATGAGTTGTGTGGAGTCTTGAATGCCAGCTGATTCACTGGGAATTATTTTATCATTTTCCATATTTTTTACATTCTGGCTAAAGTGAAAATGAAAAAAAAAAGTTTCAATCAATCAATGACACTCTATCTTTTCTCTGGAAGGGAGACAAAATGATTCAAAAATCCAGAGCGGGATTGAACCAGTATATATAAACATAAATAAGAGTATTTTCCTATTTACCTGTTACTCAGGACTCTAATAAAATCTCCATTTTATTTTTTTGTACCTAAAATAATTTAGGTACAAAGTAAATGCTGGTATATTAAACCTGAACGCAGAGCAACTCTGAGTGTAGGCAGACTTTCAGCAATAGGTTGCTGCTTGCCTCCCTGCCCTCCAGTGGCCGTATTTACAGCCCCATTACCAGTACAAACAGCAGAGATCCGGACTTGTGTCTACAGGTGTCAACGGCAATCCTGACATCTTTCTAAGATCTTACTTGGCCACAGGCTTGTTTCAATGTGATAGTTAAGAAGTGTTACACGCTGGGTCAGGTTTCTTCCTGCACCTTTTCTCAAAGTGAATGAAATGCTAAGTTTCCCACAGCTACAGAAGTCATAACTATACACATCACTACATATTGTATGCTGGGTTTACGAGCAGCATCCTTCTATTTCTAGAAAGTTTTCTGGTTGCATACAGATGTAAAAGTGACTTGGGAGACTAGTTGTCAATGAAATAGCTATTTCCTTTGCCCAGTGAAATGGAAGGCACTACTCTTCTATTTATAAATCTGTAATAGAAGTGAAACAGCTGTACTGTGAACAAAATTAGAAAGAAATTGACTGGCATTCCCCATGGCTATAGGGAATCTTTGGAATCTGTAAGCAATCATAATTAAGGGAATCATAAATCACAGTAAAGGCACTGGCCTGAGAGGCAGAAGATCTGGGAAAGGTTTGAATTTCTAGAAGTAAATATCTGAGTAAGAATTTACAATTTTCTGACAAAACCTGCAGAGAAGTCTCTTCATGTTGAAGTCAGTGTGACACAAACTTGCCCTATTTTATTTATCACACTGCTTCTGAAAGCAGGATTTCAGTCCAGCACTGGGCTTGGAAGCCAACTCTGATGATGAAGTCTGAAGAATTCCCACCGAGCAAGATGCCAGGATCATGTGGACACAAAGAAACGATACATAAAATATATATTTTGAATATAAGCATATTCTAGAGCATTATTAACAATTTTTGAAGGAGGGGAGCTTTACTGATTGACCTGAATTGAGCACAAGAGAGCATAGTAATTATTCTGACACCTGTATAAGGCATATTCCTGTGACAGACTGACAGGAACTGCTTGAGGCAATATGCAAGAAAATACTTACTTCAATGTATACTGGGGACTCTGCTGTATTGCCCACATTACAAGTCACTCCCTTACAGCGAAGCACTTACAAATAAAGCATTGTTTCTGAAGAAACAATAAAATCCCAATGGCAACCGCAAGGAGCTTCAAAGCTGTGATGTGGAGCAATAAGCGTTATCCTCAACACTTAGCATCTCTTACAGCTTTCAGTGGGAAACATCAGTAGTAGAGGAATTTGCTGGAGCACACAGGCTTGTAAAGCCAGGGCCTAGACAGGGCTTTCTCCCGGGTGACCGTTGCCCTGTAAAAACAGCAGGACTGAGCACACAGTCCCTAGTCCGTGCAAGTGAGAATGTTACCTGGGGTGGTGAACTTCATGTTTTTTCCCGAAGCTGGTAATGGGAGTCACTGCTTGTAGGGCTGTCTGATTTAACTTGATTGCAGCTGCCTATGAAAACAAGACCGAACAGCTCTTTAACACACGTACTTTACATTGCCATGCAAAGAACAATGGGAAAGCAAGTTGAGAGGAACGGACTGAAAGATGGAAACAAGCTCCCACCTCTGGATTGTCAGTGAGATAGATCTGTCTGGAGATGTTGTTGATGGCACATATCCACTGGAAGGGAAAAATGAAATTGAACTCTTCAAGCTCACTTGTATACAAGAATAACAGCATTAAGAAAATATTTTTACCTCCTCATATTCTTTCTTGCTTTCTGCTTGAAGGGTTATACCCCTAAAATATAAACATAGTGTATCAGTGCTAACAGTGGACACCAGGACTGTTTGACTCCAGGTCTTGTAATAACATCACCAAGCTTTGTATCTATTAACCATCAAAGGAATAAAAATCACGAATAAGCTGCAGCTAAAGGATACCGCATGTGCTGTTCCAACAGTTGTGGGGGAGGATGGGAAGGAACATGCTTTTAATTTGGAAACACCCTTCTGGAAACCCAGAAAGGCTTACTATTATAGCAAGCATGTTTTACATGAAACAGCATCTGAAAGGGGAGGTGTGACTGGCTGTCCTCAAATAAAACCTGCTGCATACGCTTTGCCTGTAGGAGTAGTGATCTGAAAGCAGTATCTTCTGTCTTCACAGTCTACAGCCATAACAGAGCAGTTGTCCAGGTCCTGAATCAATCCTCCAGCTACTGCTCCCCTTGGCTGACACATCAAGTTGCCACCTTGAGTGAAGAAATACAGTCTTTCCCAAGTTGTAGTCACCAGACCTGTTTTACTAAAGAGAAGATGCAGTGATAAAGACCCATTACTATTTAGAAATTACTCCAAACATGTATGAAACTGCAAACATATCCTGATGCTAATCTGAACTTCACGTTCAACCCTGGAATTCTTTTTATGATGAGTCTCTGTTAAGAAGTAAAAGCAGCACCTATTCCTAGCAGAGACTAACCCTTAATGAAAACTGAAGAACTAAACTAATTCCAAACATCCCAAGTTAAAAACATTCTCTCAGGTATCTCCCTGTTAAGGAATAAAAGAATTATTGGTATTGAGTAACTGACACGAAATACTGTTAAGCTGGACAAAAAAAAAAGTATTTTCAAGCTGAAGAGCAGTGAGAGCAATTTCAGCACAAAGAATCATCATTTAAAAAAAAGTATTTTCTGCAAGTAGTATCTCAGAGTCCATCTTCTCCCTAGCTATGGAGTCCTATTATATTGTAATCCAGCTCTTAGCATGCTATAAGAAATGAATAAATATCCACTCACAAAAAAAAAAAATTAGTCAAATAGAAATAAACTGGTATTTAATCAATCACAAACAGGGTTACTGTATGCCACCAATATACACAGCTCCTGAGGAAGTTGATGGAAGATTTTATTTGGAAAATCTGCAGAGGTAACTCTACGTATGGTACACATTCAAAGTTATGCACTTGCATTGTCCATAAAGCTTTTATTTATGTAAAGGAGGTAATTTATGAAAATATGTATTCACTACAAAATATAGCTGTTTATTTTTGTAAACACTATGTTTTCATTAGCCCTAAGAACTGGGAACAATCTGAACCCAGCCCCATCAGTTTCTAATTTTTAGCCACTTGAATGCAGGAAATCATCCCTGTAGGTGAATTCAACCAGAAGTAAACTTCTGTTTTAGGAAGGCAGTCTCAAATGCCTCTAATAGATGATCTTAGAGGTCTTTTCCAACCTTAAAGATTCTATGATTCTATGATTCTAATATGGATTAAGCTTCTAAAACACATTTCCAAAGATGACAGAGATACTTAGGAGCTGAAGAGTACAGCTACCACAATGATTCAGGAGCCTCAAACATCATTACCTGAGGAGTCTTTATGACCTAAAAAAAAAAAAAATGTAGCAACTAGACAAACCAGCAGGTAGCAACAGTCTTCTTACTTTCTAAGATTAAGGTAGCCAGCCTTCTGGATGAGATTTCTATTGATAGCAGGTGAAGTTACATCAGAATCTGGGGTGTAAACAGATTCATTAACTGCAATTAAGTCCTGCTGGGATATCCTCATTTTTTCAGCTTCAGCATCCAGCTCTCCCTGTATGCTGGAAAAAAACACCAACACAACAAGAAACCCAAAGCCATCATTAGTCAATTTATACCAGGATATAGCTAACATCTGTAAGCTAAAGTGAACAAAAATACCAGTTCAGATTATATTGGAGACTAGTGCAAAGATAAAGTTTATTTTTAGAATAGACTTTATAGGAAATATAATGTAAGACTACATGTCCAAGGCTTTCTCTAAGGACTAGATAAATCAGTGCAGTTAGGAAAAAATGGAAGGAAGAGGCATACAATAGGGAACTACTCCCAGAAATGTCATCTGAGCCTAAAGAGACAAGACGCATATGCTCTGAAGGTATTAACAATGGTTTAAGGAAAATATGGCTATCTTTGGCAGGCTGGTGGCAAAAGCACAGCCAGGATTTCCCCTTGCTTTTTATTTTGAAAGCCTAGCTTGAAGACGTTACTCTCAAGTATGTCTCATACAGTAGGTATACTTTCTTTTTTGCAATTTATACTAAACATAGTTATCTTCTTTCCCCAAGCAGTATAGAGAGATAATGATCAGAATTATGAGATTGTTTTGTAAGACTGAAATGAGCACACGAGAAATGCTTAAGTGTTAAGAGTGAAGAGATAAGTTTATTTTTTGAGAGAGACAGCTGTTAAAATGAATTTACACTGCTGAGCACATATAGATGTTGCCCTAGTATAGTAGCACAGTTCAAAGTAGGCTTTACTATATAGTATCTCTTGGCTTTCACAGAACTTTGTCTAATTCCTGCAACTGTGTAACATGCAGGAACTCCTGACATGAGACCAACTATTAACTGGTCACGGATTTTCAACAGTAAGTTTTCCATGAATTCAGAACAACACAATAACAAAATCCATAGCTCAAGTCTCATTTTAGCTTTAATTTTTGTTTATAACACTGTCTTCCACTTTGGTGTGATTCAGAAAACATCCTTGGTGCAGGCTGGCAAAACTGAGCTCTTTTTGCACGTTATCTGTAAAAATCCAGTTTGCTGAAAGTGGTAACTGTGAAGGGGTATCTGAGTGCAAAATTTAACTCAGAAAGTAAGTGATAGTTCATTGCAGAAGCATTATACAGATATATACTGCAGTGCTGAATATCTATGTATTCATAATCTTCCTGTAAGACACATTTGGCATAAAGGAGGAAAAAGAGCAGCCATTTTACTGGAACAAGCAAGCAGAAAGGTCAGAGTTGTCATTATATACCAGTGACATACCTTAATTTTTTTTCCAGCTCTACCGTCAGACAATCATGGAGAGCCATTTAATTTTCAGAGGTTCCCACAGACAACCCCATCACACCAATAAACCTGCTTTGTTTCCATCAAAGTTAGTAAGTCTGTTTCACTTGCAGACTCTTCTGATCAATACACATCAATGCAATGGGCATAATCAGAAAGCAACTAAAGGCCTGCCACTTTGAAAATGTGACATAATTAATACAATAATTTAAAAAAACCTATTAGATAAGCTATACATAAATGGGCTTAGATCTCCACGTCAGCTGCAAGCACTATTTGGTGCATCTGTGAACAAGGAAGTAGAAAATGGTTTTAGACCATCTGTTCGCACTGCCCTTCTGTGAACCTGAGGTCTGGCTATGTGTCTGTGAACTGAGGTTCTGAGGGAGCTGGCTAATGTCCTTGCAAGGCTAGTCTCTATCAAAAGTTCACTGCAGTGAGGGAAGGTTCCTAATGACTGGAAAAAAGGCAAGTGTCACACCTGCCTTTGAGACAGGCCAGAGAAACAACCTGGGGAACTACAAGCCAGTCAGCCGTACCTCAGTCCCTGGGAAAGTTACGGAGCAAATTCTCCAGCCATTTCCAAACACACAAAGGACAAGAAGGCAACTGGGACCAGCCAGCACAGATTTACCAAGGGCATATCATGCCTGACCATCCTGATTGCCTTCTGTGATGCCACAACTAGCTTGGTGGACAGGAGAAGACCAATGATGCTGTTTCACTTGACTTCAGCAAGACCTTTCACATGGTCTCCCATAGTATCCTCATAGCCAAATTAGTGAAATGCAAACTGGAGAAGTCGACTACAAGATGGGTAGAAAACATGGCTGGACTACTGAGCTCAAAGGGTTGTAATCACTGAGCTGGACAACCCATAGGAGCAGATGACACCAAATTGGGAAGACTGATTGACAGATATGGTAGAGTGGAGGGCTGCTGTTCAGAAGGACTTTGACATGCTGCAGAAATGGGCAGACAGGAGCCTCATGAAGTTCAGCAAAGACAAATACAAAGTCCTGCCTGGGATGGCATAAGCCCGTGCAAGTGTAAGGCATGGGAGGCATCTGGATAGAAAGCAACTTTCAGCAAAGGACCTGGGGGTCCTAGAGGATAAGTCGAACATGAGCCAGCACCATGCCTGGGCTGCATGACCAAGAGTATAGCCAGCAGGTCAAAGGAAGTAGTTACTCCCATCTGTGCAGCACTTGTGAGACTCCAATAGCAGTACTGTGTCTAGTTTTGGTGCCCCAGCACACGAAAGACAGAAACAAAGTGAAGAGCCACCAAGATGGCTAGGGGGGCAGAACATGTGACATGAGAAGAAGCTGCAAGAATTGTTTTTCAGCCTCATGAAATGAGGGCTAAGGTGGGGATCTTATTGCTAGCTTAACTATCTGATGGGAGGGTATACAGCAGATGGAGCTAGACTCTTCTTGGAGGTGCGCAGTGACAGGATGAGAGACAATGGACACAAGCTGTAACCAGATACTGTGTGTGCCATGTGAGAGAGAGAGATGCTCAAAATTTGACTGGACACAGTGCTGAGCACTCTGCTGTAACTGACCCGGCTCTCAGCAGGAGAGTGGACTAGATGACATCTAAGATCCATAGTGCAGCAGCTGTTATTTGACTTTCAGAGAAACAATACTAGCAAATATTTGATTTCTTTCTTAACTTTTTCAAACTTGAGGAGTTATTAACAGTATCCAGGCTACTAGGAAAACTCATTGGGTGGGAATATCAGAATACTTGTCATCGCATACCTTAGAAAGTCATTAATACCTGCACCTATGCAATAAGCAAGTTTCTCCCTACTTCCTGCCCAAGTGGTTAAATCTTGTGGAGAACATGAGCACATAACACACGCTGTACACAGCAGGACCAGAGATCCATGTAGTCCACTATCCTGTCTCTGACAGTGGCAAAAAGCTTGTGGAAAAGTACAAGGCAAGTGCATATGATTCTTCTCCTGTTCTCCTCCCCAGTCTTTTGTAGAAGTTGGTGATATCCTGTAACTGTTGAAGTAATCTACAGACACAGTGCTGCATTTCAGTCAGCACTAAGCAGTATCTGACTGGCCAGATGAAGAGTCACTCTTGCATCATGGTGTTAGTCTGTTTCATGTTAGCTTATTTCCAGCTTTTCCGCATCTTTAGAAAGCTGAGACTTCCTGAGCTCCCACATCACCTCCAAAATGAGACCAGCTGTGTGCATCTTGCCACCTAGCCAAGTCATATGAGAGGCTGAGTTATAAAGGCTGAGTAATATCATCAGATCTGAATTAAATTATACCAAATTTTGCAAGCTAGTGCCTTTCAACATTATCATTAAATGTCAGAATAAGAATTATTTAAATTCAATTTTGAAATAAAATGGAACAGCGCTGACAGTTTTTACATAAGGGCTACTTCAATGAGTCTTTTGATCAGTCATTTTTGTTGCACCACAAATTACTTCCGACAAAACTGCCCTAGCATTTTCATGGCTCCCAAGACTGGATTCCTCTTCCTAAGGTGTGTTTCTCTTATCTCCAAGGTAGAAAGGAGAGAAAAGCTGACAATTCTGAAATTATATGCATTTGTGGCAATTAGACCAATTGGTTACAGAGAATATTTTAATGATCTGTCCTCTCTTATGTGTTTTTACACTGTTAGCAATGTTCACTGTATAAATGAAAGTACGTTTAAATACGAAGACTCAGTTTCACAATCAGCTTATGTAGATGCAAGACATCATCACTGCTGAAATTCTGTAACTGCACAATGGGTCTCATTGGCTTGTTGTTCTAAGAAAACAAATCTGACAAATAAAAAGCTTTTAGCTTGATTAGCAAGCAGATCTGACTCACTGAGGCCTTGTGATCCCCAGCACTAAAGAAGGAAAGGAGTGGGCAGCACGGTTTTCAGTGGCTGTATAATCTTAAGTCACAAAACCATGTCCTGTGTCAGTAATTGCTAAGCTGCACAGTGTCGTTCAGAATTTTACAAGCTTCTCTTTTGGTTCTTCCAAAGACGTCACACTCCTGTACTAGCTACATTTGAATTGTACTTTCAAGCTTTGCTGTGAGACAGACTTAAAACACAAAAACCATACTCGGCAAACCAACTGAGCAGCCTATTTTTGCTTCCATTTACTACTGTGTACTATCCAGAATTCAAATTCATCAGATTTTGGAAAACAACAGCTTATTCTATGGCGAGGATCCAATGGCAGGATCCTCACTGTGCCTGTAAGACACAAGCAAGGTGCTCTAGCCTTACTAAATAAAGGGCACTATTTCAAGGGAGTTAAAAATCTGTGCTCCAGTCTGTACAAATGCTATGTAGACTGTGGAGGGATTTATTTCAGAAGTGAGTGTGAAAAGATATAAGTAAGTATAGAGGTACAGGAAGTAAAGAATCACTTACTGAAAGAATCTACAATACAGGGGGATTACTTATAGCACTGTTCTCAAATTAATAAGTATGCACTATTTAAAATGCCACCAGAGTCAGAATAAGTAATGATTTGGATACAGTCCAATATGAAAGTTATGAAGCAATAAAATGAAGGACTCCGTTTAGTGTTCCATCTGATTTAAAATAAATTATTAATGTTCTAATTTGATTACATTTTAAATGTAAAGTTTACATTTACAGGGACTTAATTATAAAGAAAATGTCCATCTTCACTACAGGGGGTGGGGGAGGGAGAGAAAAAAAAAAATCACAAAATTAGGAGTACAAAAGTGAGGCAGTTTATTGAAATGAGGACTTAGCCAAAGCAGGTTGAACTCAGTGGACTGATACAGCCTATACTGGATGCAATGAATACGTTCTCTAGGGCGAGGAGTTTTGTTTGCCTTGTGTAGCTACAACATCAAACGCTATAGGCCCTAAATCCTCACAAATATGGGAGATTAATGGGTTATTGTTACAGTATTATTACAGAAGACCCAGCAAGTATAAATACCTCTAATTCAGAATGCACTTTAGCTCTATTATATTAATTCTGTTAACCCATTTCAAAGCCCAGATTCCATGCTTTGTGTCCACGAAGACACACAGGGATGTAAGAAAGCACGTGAACACTTTGCAGTGTATAGTTCCTGGCTATACCATAAAAATACTCTCTGCACTGCACTGACAGCATTTTCCTTTACATGTACAAACATACCTCCTTTCCACCTGCTGCTTTAATAAAATATGCCCAACAATACAATACAAGCATGGAGGGACTCTCATGAGAAAGAAAAAGAGGCACTCTCTGTTACGTGCTGAAGGTTACAGTGCTAAAGTATTGTGTTACCTTTGAACCATGTCTGAAACCGATGACAAAAAGCTGTCCATTCTTTTGGAAAACATCTCTGCTCCTTTCTTAAAAAAGTTGATCTGAAAAATAAAAATTTAAAAAAAAAAAATCAAACAAAAACCAAAAAATGGACACTGGAAGTTATCTTGGCTTTGGCAGACAAATAACAGATTGTGGGGACTGTGTTAACAGCAATTCTATTATGACTGATACTTTTGGCTTGCAACCAAACACATGGTCAAAACAGCTGCGTTGCCTTTCTTTGTATTTCTCACTTTTGCAACTTTCCACCCTTTCACACACCCTTTTATGCACACTAGCTGCTGACACGTATGTTTCCAATAACTTGCTAAATGATTGAAATAAGGGAACAGGTAGCATTCTCCCATACTAGCACTTGTGAAGAACTGGGTCTAGTGGTGTTATGAGCCGCTGTGTGCGATGCCACCATATAAAAAAGGAATGGGACACAAATCATCCATTAGATTTAGTAGTCCAACCTGGACTACCAACTCCAACGTGGAAATTTTTAAACTGCTATAGCAAAGTCAGTCAGGAAAGTGATGAAGCGTAGCTGTGCTAGCAGAAGCCTCCAGGGCAATCGGCGATATCAACTACAGATTTACCATGGATTCTGTTCTACTGAAGGAGCTAAAAAAAGCTACTAAGGCCAAAATGCACATCTTGTGACAGAAGATGAATTCACTTAGCTGGTATGGCTCAGGAGGCACGCAACAGCAGCAAAGCACTCAGTGTGTGTAGACCTGACCTTGGATTACCTGCTGTGGGGCACACAGTCATCGTTAGGACCTACTGGCAACTGTGTGAAACATGGACACGGCTAGCACATGTGTGCAATTAATTAGCTTTAAAAAAAAAAAAAAAAATCAGTTTACTACTCCAGAAAGAGATGTGAAAGCAAATTCTTGGCTGTTAAGCAATTTATTAGCTATTTCATCCGATTTTACTTGTGATTCCACTCCTTTTCCCTAACCGTGGGACATGGGATTCCTCTTACCTGTAACTCAGATTTCTGCAACAATGTTATTGGCCACAGACTCCCTTTACAAAGGAGAGAAAGCAGACTCTCTTAAAGAATAATTTACCTATTCTATTTCAGAAGCCTACTTCAGGAGGGAAGAGCTCTAAATTCCACTGATGACAGACTGACACGCCTAGCTTAGATGTTGATGTCAGTTTTCAGTCAAATAAACCCTGTATTAGCCACTGCTTTTTCCAAAAATTCCCTATGGCCTGCTCATTTGTTGGAAATGTGAAATATGAGATGCATGTTTTGTGTAATTAATAAAGAAAATATATACTTGGGCTGAAGGGTAGTTCACTGTATTTAAGCATCAATATCAACTGGCTTCTGGCTACTCAGTCATTCCTGTGACAACCTAAGACTTTCCTGCATAAAGCACTGAGATATGGCAGTTTTGCCAGATAAAATACAAGGAAAGAAAGTTCTGTTTTGTTTCCAGTAAAGGAAACCAATGCAGTTCTTTCACTTAGTATAATTACAGCAGAGAAGCAGTGTGAACTCCCATGGTGGGGAAAGTGACTGAAGTCTCATTTGTTACCTTTTTATATGGGACATATGATCTGCAAAAGACACAGGACAGTGTAGATGATGATCCACACGACAGTCTCAAACAGAGCACTGCATCCATTTTTTCTGTTTTCACAGCCCAATTCTCGTTTTCCCAATGCTTTCTTTCATCAATGTTGATGGACAACAGACTCTTAAAGTGGGTGGTAATGAGAATCAAGTGCTGTGAAAATACTAGTTTGTTGATCCTCCTGACGTCCTGGAGAGTCAGATTACCAGTATTACTACCGCATTTTACAGGCTTGAGAAATGCTCTGTCAAATTGCTGGCAGAATAAAAGATCAGAAAGAGAATTTGCCAGCCTTATGCTCAATCCACTCTACTGTTCTGTCCTTCCAGTTCGCCAGTGCATGCTCTGTTCCTTGTCGTGTACAATCCTCATCAGTATGCTGAACATTATGTGCCAGGAAGGGAACTGCTACATAGGAGAGTTTGTGCAGACAGAGTAAACAGTGGAAGTAAATGCTCCTACACTGATAGCTTAGCTGTGAAAAAATTAACCCCAGGCTGATTTTGCATATAAGTGTATTGGATTTTTCTTTTCATTGGTGTCTTTCCTGAATATCTAAACATTCAACTATCTGCCACAAACAAAATCAGTTGCTAGAATCTAGGCAAGCTGAATAAAAGCTTTTTCTCCCCCTCTGTTATCATTTGTCAGTTCTCAAAAAAAAAATCCAGAGCTACAATGGTTTACTTTTCTCAGGGACATGTCTAAGGGATATAGACACTTTATTGTCCATACCTGTCCTCGTGTATATCCTAGCATAGGTTCCATCATTGCCACTCTCTTCCTGTACTGCAGAGCATTCAGAGCACAGTAATACTGCAGAGATGAAAGGTGCTGCTTTCTTCTTGCATTTGCCACTTCTTTTGCCACTTCTGCCTTAAGCTGAATAAAAATTGATAAAGAGGTTCACAAAGTGTTACTGTGCATATAGATATATTTACTGATTATTTTCAAGTTATCTTTAAACAATTCTCATTACAGAACTTCTACACATTAAAATGAAGGATGAGAAACTAAGAAAGCACATCCAAAACCCAAAGCAAGTACTTCAAGGCCTTCTCTGGCAAGATACTTAAGCATTTGGGGAGCCCCTGTGACTATAAACTACATAACTACCACAACTAAAATTCTGGATCTGATCTCAGTGCAAGAAATTAATTTGCAGCTGAGATCACAACACAAGCCTGCAAGCGCAGAATTCAGAGACGAATAATTCACAATATGCTATATCACATTCTGTTCTGTAATGCATTTCCCTTAAAGGACCATCCTGTAGAACTGATGCACTCTTAAGGACAGGGCCAATCACCCACTTTTTGGCATACAGGGATATATTTTGGAATAGTGGTCCAGTGGGCAAAGAAGAAGAAATGTAAAACAATTCCACCAACAGAGTTACGTGTACTGTAAGAGGAATGACAATCCATACAGAGAAATTTAGCCAGAAGGTAGATGTGAAAAAATGGAATGCTTTATAAACAGCAGACACAAGGCTTCAGGACAGTTCACAATGAATTGTACTCAGTGATACAGCATCATCACATCAGCTGTACAACAGTAGGCCTATACAAATCTATTTATAGCCATTTGGATTGCCTCTGTCTGAAGAGCTCCCCTGGATCTGAAGGGCTCCAGTTCAGCATAATACTCGATCACTTGCCTAACTTGGAGAAAACAGGTATAACTTTGCTGAATTGATGTTTAAAAGCTTTGTGTCTGCTTGGAAACAAAATCACAAGTACTCTTGAGCTACTGTGAATTTAACTGATGAACTCTCCGAAGTTCAAAGCGAACAATGATGCAGACAGAACAGCTGATAAAAACTTTTCCTTTTCCCTTTCATGTTTGTTACCTTTTCATTTTCTTTCCTTTTCGGTAACCTGCTATACTTTGCCATGGACACGTCATGTTCTGTAGACAAGGAATATTGGGTTTTTTTAGAAATGTGATGTGTGTGTGCATAGATTAAAAATGTCTTCTGTGATATAACAGGTGCACACCATTAGAAACAAACAAAACAGGGAAACATACCATTGCTAGCAAGGCCAAAAAGATCCTTCAACGTGCTTACTTCTGGAAAAGAGAAATCAAATATTCAAAGTAAAAACAGCTGTAAACACTTTGTTCAACTGAGACCATTTATGGCACATTTAATGCCTAAGTCACTCCAATCCTTTCAAAGCAGAGATGCATAAGTTGTGCCTATCTTGAAAAAGATAAACCAGATCAGCTGCTAGAGAAATGAATAGGCAGGTAGCAAATTAAGAGTCAACTGAGTTTACTTGACTGAGCAAGTTATCACTATGAAAGAGATCCCTTATCTGCCAGTATAATTTACCCAAAGAAGCACCATTTCAGTATGCTTATGCCAAAAGGCCCACCACTATCATATAAGATCAGCAGTTCTGACTTCCTGACAATGCTTATGTGATACCGAGAAATCTAACTCCCAGAGACGTATGAGCTAAGCCCCTTTCCTGTACATGAATCTTCATCAACGTGGAACATTTTTTGCTATGTTTCTCTGTGAGAAGAAATACGTATCTAACACATCTGACTGCTGGCTACGATGCTTACGTAACAAACGCTGGCCATGAGTTTCTGATGCAGGTAGAAGGAAGAGAAAGCAAACAGGCAGCTCAACTTTCACAACTGTTGGGTGCAAGCTGCTCTCAGTGTCCATACCAATGTATGCTGCAACTGGCAAAACCCTTCTCAAAAAGCTACAGCGAAAGCATATTCACAAGAATGGACATTATGTAACTAAAAATAAGGGGAAATTGTACTATGTCATCATGGTCTCCGATTATTTTTAACAATCTACACATTAATCAGCTTCATGCCACCTTTTTCTCCCCAGAACACTTACTCGTGACTAACGCAGAAAGACAAATTCTTCCCAGGTTTGGCTAACTTGTACCTAGAGGTTTCTACAGTATTCAATACATACACATAACAAGATCAAAAGTAAAAACAAGAACACAGCTAATTTTCCTTTTTTAATCCTATGATGAAATTTCAATATGGCCAGGCCACTACTAAAAATGCTGTTCTATAGACTGTGTCAAAGAAAAATGGAGGTTGTGATGGATGGATGGATAGAACAAAAAAGATTCTGACATCCAGGGAAGCTGAAGAAACTTTCATTTTTTGTTACGAAGCAGCTGAGGTTTTGGTTGCAGGCTTCACTTGCATTTTCTTTTTACGTCTTCTTTTATGAACCAGGGGGCAGAATCCGTAAAGATGGGAGCAGAATCACTGTATCACTGAAGTCACATTAAATCGGTGGGAAAGTGTTTATAGAACCAAGATCTTACCATCCAAATACTGCTTTATATTTGATATCGTATTATAAACAAGACATCCATTGATGTCTTCAGAATTTCAAATGAGATGCTATGATATAAGGAACCTTAACTAGTCACTGTTTTGCTGTAGTTGTTTTGTCTCCCATCAAAATGATGTCTTTAAAAAGTACATAAACAGGACTGAGCTTAGTGACTTGAGAAGTGGGCTTTTTAAAAAAAAAAATAAAAATGTTGCAGTAAAAAACTCGTGTTTCTGTTGCATGAGTAGGTTAGAGTGTCCTTGACCTTGAAGATGAACTTCTTTCTTTTGAAATTACACCGAATGTTTGTATTATTGCTCTGCTGTTTAAGTAATGAATTTCCAAGTTTGTGCAACCACGTTACTTGGAACTACCCTTGGAACTACCCTTGGATGGCAAGGATTTAAAGTGGACTGATTCATTAAAAGTGAGGGAGTATACTATACTCTGAAGTTAAAAAAACATTCTTGCTTGTGTTTTTCAAACAAACCCAAACTCCTGAAGTCGGATAAATACTGTTTGCAAGCCAGGTTCACTGCTAAATTTTCCTTCTTTAGGCCATTATAACAATGACTTCAGTAAAATTACACTAGTGTAAAAGCAGAGTGACCCAACAAAGAACAAAGCTGTGTATTTTCAAACTTGCACCATATGGTGCATAAAATGTTATGTAGTGAACTTGCACTGTTTAAGTCTGAGTAAAAGCATGCACCTGTCAACAAAATTCTGTAGCAGAAAAAAAACCCCAAACACAAAAATCTTTTCTGTGAATCAAAGAACAAATTATGACATGACATTATGGCCCAGTTTATTATGAAATAAGCAAGAAGGAACACATGAGGAAAATTAAAACTTAAAATAAAATTTACCTGTGAGATCCTTTTCCCGAAATTGTATTATTGGTAGAACCATTGTATCTGCGAGCTGTTTTGCCAGTTCAGAATGAAGAATATTGAGCTGAAACAGAGAACAGAGGAATGCCCTAAGACACAGTGTAAATTAAAAAAATAAAATAACAGCACTCTACAGCTGCTGCAGAAGCACACCTGCCATTTGTGCCCAGCAGATGAAAAAAGGGTATTATGTACTTCAATGTGTTTCAGTGCTTAAAATACATTTCTCAAGATATGCGAGACAGATAGGGATTTTCCCCTAAATGCTTAATTCCTGCCTGGTGTTTTCCAAGGATCCAAGAACTTTTCAGTTCCCACATACTAGATTAGGGCAGTTCACTTGACCATTAATGCTAATGCTTAACCCAACAGGATTTAATCTGTAATTAGCCTTTACTAACCAGTTTTTGTTAGTCTCTACACCACAGGTTTACAGTCCCACCGCCATGACTAGAATCTGTTTCCATTCATGAGGGTTACCCAGGACACAATCACAACAGGGGGCAAACACAAGGAAAGGTCCCATTCAAATGTTTTACCTTCAGAGCAGCTTCCTGTCCCTGTTTTTCTAAGTGTTTCTCTAAAATTCAGCACATCGAGATATATTTTAAAGCACTCGTGTGACGCTGTTTAGGATGAAGGCAAGGCTCTCATGTCAGCAGTGGCATGCTAAGAATATTAGATGGGTTTACATAGGACAACTATCCATCACAGTGCTCAGGCGCCTGATACTACAAACTAGGAGCGCACCACATGCTGACATGATATTCTGCCTACTTGCTCGCAGTATCCTGGAGGCCTCTAGGCGGAGTTATGCAGGTGAGGATGAAGTCAGTATTTCCCACTAGACAATACAAAACTAGACCAGGACAATTCAATGCCTGTAGAACAGACAACTGAGAAACAGGTGCAGGGGGTAGCTAACACACAGAAAAGGAGGCTGAGGAAATGGAGCGAGTTCTTGCAAGGGAACATGTGACCGACAGAACTGAACAGAGAGGCTCTCAGCTTTCTGCTCCCAAATGGGATGGTTCTCTTGCACCTGGGAAGGAGAAAGTTCTTGTTTTGATTTATTCGTAGTTCACACAGAGAAGTACAAGACTTGTGACAACACATGCTCTTTTCAAGTATCCCCTGAGAGCACACGTGCAGTGGGAGAAGCCTAAGGGAAAAGTTAACTTTTGGGATTCCTCTCACTAAATTGTTAGAGTTATCCATGGGCTCTACAAATTTTAACTTGTTTTTTGCCCCACAGCCCTCCTATCTCCTCTCTCAAAAAGCAGACCTCAATACAGCCTTTTGCCTTCTTAAAGTTGGAAGTAGACTAACAAGAAGAACAACGCTTTTCTGATGGCACAGCCCTGCTCACAACAGAGTGATGTGACAAATGACACTTAAGCAATCCGGACCTAGATGCTAAGATTATATTGAAATGTTATATGGGCAGGTCTAACAAAAGCATTTAGAAAGACTTTCAGTACTCAGCAACAACCTACAGAGAGTAGAAGTGTTCAGCGCACACAGCTGTAGTACCTAACCTGGCTTCAGGAGGCATTTCTGCAGCCTCCTCCAGACATGCCTGGATTCTGTGTGATCTCACAGCAACTAAACTGCAACTTTACTAATTCACAGCTGCCCTGCATCCATCCCTGGCAGGTTTTGGCTCAAATTGCAGTGTTTAAAGCTTAAAAATGTAAATGTCATTTTTAAGTGGAATTAATTATAAAATGGCCCCAGCCTAGATGAAACATCCTGTTTCAGTCTCTTTTCTAATTCCCCCATTTAGGAAGCTCAGCTTTGCTCTGAGGACAGCATGTGGGACGAAGCAACAGAAACAGCTCTAACCATTAAGAAAGGGTGATATTACACTTCTTTTCCCCCCAATTAAATGATTCTGTAAAACACAGGCACAATCTAGCCTTCAGTGGAAAGGCTCAGAAGCAAAAGGACAAAGACCAAAAGAAAAACCACCAATATTCTATATTGTAAAAATAGAATATTGGCAATTCAAATTACCTCATCTACAACTTTTGAAAAGTAATGAAGGGTGGATATCACTTCTTCATCTCCTTTACCTAAGGCAAAATGCTGAAAATAGAAACACACATCTGGTCCATAAATCAATAAAGGTGAGTATAAAATACAACATGTGTTTTACTACAAAGGTAATGAATACTCCTACAAAATGCAGTAAGTGATATAACTAAATGGAAAAACAGTAACTTATTAATACATACTCTTTTACCCTGCTCCTCTTGTTTTGGATTTTGGACAACACATAATTAATGCTTATTTTATACTCATTTTAAAGTCATACAATAGGAACAAACTGGTTTGCATCTTCATAAATTTATTAACTCACATTTTGCACTTTTTTTTGTTTGTTTTTGTTTTTTTAAAAAGATTCTCAGAAGTGACCTAACTCCCTTGAACATGCTGGGGAATTTTACAACAGCCTTCACATGAAACCAAGTAAAGCCAATGCCCTAAGCACTTCTGGAAACCACACTGTTTACGCAGACTTCTTTGCAAGTTGCTGAGGCTGAAAAGAAATCAGAGGCATATGTTGAACATACCTGCTTTTCATAGGCAAGGAGCTGCTTCGAAAGTTGTTGTGTGGCAAGACACATTTCGTTCTACAAACAAAAGTGACATGTTAATAGAAATAATGAAAGGTCTTTAGCTCTGCTGTTACTACTACTTTGTTACCAGCTTCTTGACTGAATCTGCAACTACTTACACAAACATTGTTGTATGTAAACAACCAGTCCCAAAACAACTGCATAGAGCAGCAGTAATAACAGGTACACTTCAGACCTAAACAAACTGTGTGTTGATTAACTAATTTAAATAGAGGTAGGATTTGGGGTTTAGTTTTGGGTGTTGTCGTCATCGTCCCCCCCCAAATAACAAAACTAGAACAACCTCAAACATGTAAGCTGTCATACCAGCATAAGAATGTTTCATATTGGTTAATCATCTTTCCACAAAATCTACAGCAATAGAGAGAACCAGTGCTTTTATTAATGCATTCATGCTCAAGTAATGTACTGATGTAATTACAGTGCTTTAAGTTGATACAGGAGTACAAAACAGCACATAATTCTGTATTCTCATGGCTAAACTGGCCAATGAAGGTACACACATCCTTAAGACATGCCTACACAAAGCAAAACTTGTAGGGAGGTTGTATAATTTTGCTTGACAGCTGGAAAAAAACAGACAAGCATTTGCATATGTCAATCTTTTACTCAATGTATTCCTAACGATAGTATATCAACTCCTCTGTTCCCAATTTGTTAACAATGATTTAAAACTGGAATAAAAGAAAAAGAGGAAGGGGGAACTGGGATCTGTCTTAACCCGTCAGATTCTTCTCTTCCTCAGTAATGCAAAAAACTAATCACTTTTCATTTAATTTCATCTTAAACCTTAAGATAATCTATTCCTCTCTCCAAATACATAAGGCATAGAGAGTTTGCAAAACTCAGAGCAATCTCTGAAGTGCTTTAATAGCACCCCTTATGCTGGGGCTGGTACGGAAAACAATTAAAACTGGGACAGAGTTTGTGTGCTCTCTAGTTCTCCCTTGTCATCCTGAGCATGCACAGCATGGCACAGTTAACTATCTGGGCCAGAGATTCTGAAACACCCTTTACTTTGGCCTGATGCCACCTTTGACATACTGCATTACAGCCTGGTGCTTCTGTACCACGTTGGCATGCCAGGAAGGAGGGTTCATATGGACAGCAAGGCCCAAACACTTAGCCAGAGTTTTAAGTATGCCCAAGTATAGCCACAGCCTAAGTAACAGCAGCTGCATGTGAACACATGGCAGAAAAAGATGGGTGAGCTAATTCTGTTCAACTTAAAACACTATGGTGATAATACTCACAGGTGGCTGGAGGTGGGAGAGGAGAGGCCTTCCAAGGTACAAACAAGGGCTCAGAACTGAGTTAATCTGGGTCCAAACACAGATCATGTGTACCCCATGACTATTCTCACCTCACAGTGATGGATTATTCTTGTTTCTCGTCTCAGACCAATTAGTAATTAGCGTTACACTTTCATACAACAATAATGCCAAGGATTCATGTAAGATTTGCAGGTTGGTTATGCAGACTGTACAGTTTTTACTATGAAAAAGCTTTACACAAACACTTGGCATTTAAGTATTTCCCAAGCCAGTGGATGGAAAAGGATGTCGTGCTTCATAATAAATTAACAAACCTTGTTAAGGCTCAGGCAAGGATAGGAATGAGTCTTAACTATCTGCCCCCAGGCCATAAGAACACCTGAGAGACTTTGCCACCTTCAAAGTGGGAGCTAGCAAGCAATGACTTGATGACAGGAAGGATGAGACTCCTTGCATGTGGACTGATGACATTAAAAGGGTTTGTTTGTATGCACATGGGTGGAGTCCAAAGATTAATTAAGATTACAAAAAGAAGCAGAGGGTCTCAGGCCTGGTATCTTTTCCATAAACACAACCTCGAAGATAGAGCTGAGTAAGAACTGGAAGAAGACTATGTCCTCACACAGCAACTGTGATGCCATCTGTCAGTTGTACAGTTGGGTCAGGGTGAGAGAATCTTTTGAAATAAACTGAGTGTTAGAAACATACCTCCTTTTTTCCCTTTTTGTTTCACTTATTCCTGCAAAGCCTGCAACTACATGGTCTGTTCTGAATTTGGAAAATAAATGCTTCTGGCTTAAACTTGCTAACACTAAAAGAAGCTTCAGAATAATGGACTGACACTAAAGGTATCCTATTCCTTTGTATTAGCCATCCTCAAAAGCTTCTACCAGTTTGTTTTTTAAAGACTACTAGATCCCCAATTTCCTCACCCAATATCCAAAGAGTAACGAAGAGCATCATTACTCATCTGTGTGGGACAAACTGAGGATGGGCAATGCAAAAAGGTACATGGAAGAAACATCTTCCAGTGATCACCACTCCCCAGGAGCAGTTTCCAGTATGTTACAGGGTAATGGGGGAGTACATAAACCTTGAGGGTCTCAAAGGGGTGTAAGTTAACAACATCATATCAAGTATATGACCAGGTGACAACAGTCACATATAGACCCCAAACAGACATTCATGGCACGCTACTCCAGGTACAGAACAAATTGATGGAAGGGCCTGATAAAATTTACTTCAGGATTTTGGGCTGATTTTGGGACAACAGTTCCACACATCACTGATATCCCATTGATGACAGCAGGTGACATTCTTCATTTATAGGCTCAGTTCTTTGTGTCAGAACACCACAAACAAACTTGTTACTCAATCCCTGCCCATGTGGAAGAGTTAATCCTGGGTCCTTCATCCTCCTTCCCAACCTCTGCCAGACTTTGTTCCCATTAGACGTACAAAATAATTCATTATATCACTAGGGAAAAAAAAAAAACGCAACAAGCAAACACCCCCCCACCCTCCCCAAACAGTTGTAAACAAATCAAATTAAGCTAGCAAATTGAAACACAGCCACATTGCATAAGGAACAGGAAGCAGGCAAAGTGCTCTGCTGACCTAGTGGTAATACTGCATTGCTAAGCACACTAATCTGGGAAAGTTGGGTTTAATCCTCCTCCCGTTTCTTCCTAATCAGCCTTCCCCCTCCACTCCCCCCCTCACCCCCCCCCCCGGTACTAATCAGTCTCAAGACTTAAAAGTTATTTGCATTGCTTCAGTTGACAGATCCACTAAATCCAGGCAAATTATTTTAACATGTTTTAATCTATTTCCAAGACATTTTCCCATGGAATACAGCAACATTCACTTATTTTATCCTGAAGTGACTGAAATTCACTATAACACAGCAAAAGAAAAGCTACTACACAATCCTGACTGCCTGCTCACATCCCTTCCACATTACTTTGACATTTCAGAATTCATCAAGCATTTCTGGAGTGGGAGAGCTATTGATGAGATGATGTATCAGGTAGGAACCCAATAAAATCCTGAACAGAAATCCAAATATTCTAAACGAAGGCAAAATTAACCAGTACTGGGCCTTGCAAATACATTCATTGTCATTAGATGATATTACTTAGCAGAGAAAACATCATTGCAGCATTAATGTAAAAAAGTATACTAGAAGGAAAGAAGAAAGGACTATATGCAAATAGGTATCAGCATCAGATATGATTACAGATAGGCTGACTTTTTTTCTTTTTTAACCTTGGCTGGCATGCTAGGGCATGCTAGCCCTAGGAAAAGATTTTTATAAAGTTCACTAACACCAGTTCACATAGATAAGGTAATGGAGGTGGTGTCTTGAATCTAGCATTAATCTACCAGAAATGAAAAAACAACAGATTAAAACATATTGTTTAATTCTCAAGTTATTTCAGTACCTCGCCCTGCCTTCAAATAAGTCAGCAAGAAAATGTCCAACTGTTATTTTCTATTCTAGTGCCAGAGCAAAGGCATGTGATTTTTTTGGGTTGATTCCACCTTCTTCATTATCACCTTTATTCACCAAGCTGTTCATGTCATCAGAAGAGAGTATGATTTTTCTGTAACCTGTTTGCAATAAAATCTCTATGCTGTTAACCATTTACCAGTGATGCAGTCCATCCCTTTTTAAGGTCTCTTTTTGTGTTTTTCCAAAGTAAACTCTGAGGGCTAGTACACTGAAGTCAGAAAATATTTCTATAGACAGTCGTCTAATAGACTCCAGATCTGACGGCATGTAAAGGATTAAGTTGAGCTATAAATTAACTTCTGAAGACAGAGAGCTATTCCAGCATGTCCAATTCCAATCCCAATATAATGAAGCTTTCTGCAAAGCTACTTTCCTACTCCAGCTAAAGCTGGCATTTTTAAAACTCTGCAAGTAACCAGCACACAGAACTGCCAAAGGCTTCTTCATGTAAACAAGCAAGATACCGGTAAAGGTATTTATTCATGCACCCTGTACGTGCAGAATGACATGTACTAAAAATTGGCTTACATCTGGGAAAGCTTAATGCCTCATAAATGAAAAAAAAAACAGGTAGGTGGTTGAAGGAGGAGGTCCATGAGGCAGTTGCAGCCTTCTCATCTTTTCAGAACTAGGGAACACATTTAGCTTCAAAACCAGGCACAGCACAAAAAGAACTGGGTCTTGACACAACAGTTTTATGCAGCTCTGTCTACGTGTGCATGTCATCTTCCTACAAAATAGAGTTCTCCAGCAATCTAGTAAATGTTACAGTCCTACAGGCTTAGGTTTGCATACTAAATAGCTTGGAAACATGAACTCAAGAGTGAAAGAAGCTAAGCCTCACCAGGGTGCTGAGGCTGCCCAGCACTTTACAAGATCAGGCTAACATATGGCTTGCCCTGCTGCTGATTCACAGCATAGCATTCAGTCCTCAAATGTGAACAGTTCAGCAAAGGAACATCTAATAGCTTCAAGAAATAGAAGACACTAGTCAAAACTCTGCCGTAAAACAGCAAAAGCAGCTACAGTAGAATGGCTAGTTCAGTAGGGAAAGAATCTCTTCAGTTTCTTGCAAAACAATTACTATCAGCAGGGCATCCATACATTTATGCCTCTTTGTAGTACTCAAATCTCCAGATCCTGCTTAGTGCAATGTTAACTTGCTTCCAGGCATGGTGACAACTCCAACTTCATAGGCAGTATTAAAAACAACTCCCATGGCTTTGTAAATACATTAGTTCTCATGTGATAATGCTCTGCTTACATCTGTTAGGAACATATGGTGAATATGCCTCAGGAAGTGCAGAGGTGTATGATGCAAACTTACAATGAATATGGAACAATAATATATAGAGTATTTCACAGAAGTCAGTGCTGACAACTGTAATTTATTGCAAGCGTTTGTCCTACCTAATACTCTGTTGAAGCTTCTCTATGTGGAACTGAAAGTTTACAAAACACCGACTTAAACTTCATTGTTTCAAAAGGTTTTGGGGAAAAAAAGTCTTATGGTTTGAAAAGGCAACACAGTTGTTCCCTCAGACATGAAAAGAAAGCAATTAAAAGAAAAACTGTATCAGTGCTTACTTGTTAGTTTAGCAAGAACTAATTTAAGAATTCTGAACACTTGGGGTTAGCTATGCAACATAATAAATATGAAAATCTATGCAAGCCCTAGAGAGCTTGACACCTATCTACTGAGTTATAGCCTAGTGATGTCAATACATAAGAGGATGAAACAAGCAGCACTACTGAAAAATGCAGACATGAGCTGTCATGAATTCAGGGAGAGAAATAACACTGGTATAAAGCACTACCTAAAATAGCCCTGTACAGATACAAGTCGTCCTGATACCCATGTAATGTGGTACAAAAACCCAAGACTATTCCATAATCGTCAAGAGTTTCCTTAAGAGTCTGGACATAAAAAGGCAGTGAGCCCCAGAGGTTGTTGCTGCTTTGCCTGTGTGACTCTGGAATCACAAGAGAACTGCTCAGAGACACAGATGCTGAACAGAATTACACTTCCCAATTCCCATGCTAATCTCTCTCTGGATATATCGATAAAGGCAACATGGGTTTCTTTTTATTCCTCTTCTGCCATCACTGCTCTTAGTATCTAGACAGATTTGTCAGGAATAATGAGATGAAACCTCATTCCAATGACAAAATACTGCATCTTACTTTCCTCTAACCAGCTTAACTGTTTATCCCTTCTAATAGTCAGTAGAGACACAACAGTCTCCCGAGTTTCTAAATGGCATTTTGTTTCAAGTGAAGATCCCAGTTGAGCCATTTCTATAGTGTGATGAAGAACTGGAGATGATCGTAAAGCTCTGAAAATAATTTACTATGGCAGCGTGAAGTCAGGAATGTAAACTGGGCACACTTTGCTCATACACCATTGCAAGAGCCTCAGCATGCAACTTAAGTAAATGAAGTTTTCTAACAGTCCCTGCTTGCTGCATTACATACTGCTTAGGTAATAAAATGTCCAGAATGATGAACACAACATTCACAGAAATCAGACAGCAGTAATGCCAGATGCATCATCAGGGCTTGCTTGCAAGGAGGAAGAACTACAAGAACAAACTCTGTAAGGAAGATTTCTTCTATAAGACCACTAACATAACTACTTCAGGGTACCACAGCACAGATGGGAGAACTACAGCAGGAAGTACAATATGTACTCACATGGATGTGGTTTATTTGATGAAGAAATATAAAAATACTTCACTATATTTACACACACAGGCTTGCCAGATCAGCCAAACCTCACTCCTCAAGCATGGCTCATACATTTGGTTCCTGTGACTTCTCCTTTATCATACACTGCACTGCATCATACACTGCATCTGCCTTGTAGCATCGCAGTCTCTTTTTCACTAAAGAACTCCATGTGCAAAATAGTCACCACCCCACCACATCTGGTGTGGGTGCCCAAGGAGGTGGGAGCCCTGTCCTGATCCTGCACAGCAACCACAGGCTTGTCACACATTGAAGGCCTTGCACCCAAAGGCAATGTGCTAGCAATACATCGCTCAGCTGCAGCCTAGTGTTATGGGCCCATCCACATCACGTGGCCCTACATGCCTAGGCAGCATATCCACTGCAACACCTCCACCCCGTGACAGGATGCTGCAAACCCTTCCTTCCAGTCTTGGGACAAAAGCAGTTTCAAGTCATTTCAAAGGCCCATCTGCATTGTTTACTGGGTGCATTCATTCAGATAGGCTTCATCCCAACAATTGCCCTACTGTCATCTGAAAAGTTAAAGGCATGCAAAATGAAGTCCTGCTTGAAGACATGTAAGTCTGAAAAGTTAGGTACCCACCACCTAGCAGAAATCTGTAGCTTAAGTAAAAAAAAAAAGTGTTCAAAAAGATTCCTACTTTTCTAAGTGTATTAAAAAAACCCTGGCAAATATTTCTTTCTTACATTCTTTTCAAATGCACTGATCCAAGTGTTTAGAGCAGCTTGAGCTGTCAATTCACAAACTTACTGCTGCTCTGCACACAAAGCAGTGTTTTGGGACAAATAAATGCATATATCCACATGGATAATTAACAGCTTGCAGTTGGTACTAATTGCTACTCCCCTGAGACTTTGCACTGCATCCATTCAGAACCATCAACTATTGTTGTTTGATCACAAGCTACAGTGGTTTGAATTACATGAAAATCTGAGTTTTCATCACAAGAAACACCAAACTTCTAGTAAACTGCTCCAGAAAATCTTGAAAATATGGTTGAGACACACCTGGGAGATTTGAAAGTTCAGAATGTAGTTCAGAAGAAAACGAGATTTATGTTTGTAAAACTGTCCTAACTGTTTTGAGGGGGCATAAACCCTGATTTTTCAATACTGTGGACTGGCACAAGCCACTGATGTTTTGTTTGACTACCATGATTGTGATTCCAGCCATTTTTATGGCTGTGCAAACAGAACTTCTGTCATTGCTTCAAAGTAGGTCAGTAACTGTAATTCCTGTTTTACTGATAAGGAAATCAGAGCAGGTGATGACAATGACTTTGCAAAGACAAAATTTAAGTCAGGAAGATAAAAAGGCAAATTCAGAACGTGGCTTCTCACTACTCTCAATTTTACACTCTACTAAATCTCGTTCCCTCTCAAAATGAAAAGGGTTGGTAGCACTTCCTCATATGCCGCTAGTGAGGCCCACACATTGTCTCCTAACAACGCATCAGCAAATGTTGATTTTCCCTCAAGTTGTGATTAGGCAGCAAAGAAATATTACACATAGATTTTTCTTAACTGTTCATTCGTGTTTAGTGGGCAATTCAGCATTACACTTCTCTTTCTATGGCAAGTGCAATCATAAAGTTTTGCAATAAGGGGTATAACTCTCAAAAATTGAGGGTGAGTTCAGTCAGAAAGCATGTCTTCCTTTGAAATATTCAGGAGCAGTTACTTAAAAGGATATATTGATATTTACAAAGCTCAATCAAACTAGTGAGAAATCAATGTTAGCCTATAAAACACTAACATTCTCTTGGGAATTAACCACCATATATAGCTGAATTAATTATTTCCATTAATTTTTATTTAAAAACCAGAATTTTGCCCCAATTTTAGTGTGTTCTTTTAGGTCTCATGCAAAAATATCATGACTTTTTAAAGCATATTTAGAATAAAAACCACAAAAAGTTTCAGTTTTCTTTTCCACTTACATAATTAATATGATCTACTTATGCTTTCTTGTTACTGCAATGTCATTTTTTTGCCACTACTGGATCCCAAGAACACAAACCCAAACTGAAGTCACAACACGTGGTGATTCCCACGGAATTAAATGGCAGAAGCAGCAACACTAAGAACACTAAATGTTGAGCCAATGTCCTTGGTAAAGTCCCTAACACTGGCCATTAAACCTGAATTTTCCCAAGTCAATGATAGTGTGGGGTGCCCTCCTCCACATCCTTACAAAGCTTGACTTTAAACAACTGCTATGCACCTCCCATCTCAAAATGGCATCAAACATCTGATGAGGTATTTCAAGGAACACATCCAATATTCAAAAGTGACTGAATATTTAGATCAAACTAAAGCAGGAAGCGTGCAGGAAGAAAGTGGTCAAGAAGTGCTGGGAAAATGAAGTAGACTCAGTAGTACTGCGAAGTACAGCTGGGTGAATGCGCTGAGACAGTGAGAAGAAAGAGGAAATATCATAACTGTGGGGCAATAGAAATGTAGAAGGCTAAAAACTGAGAGGGAAAGGAAGAGACAAATAAAAGCAGACAAAGCATTTTTTCATGAATCACAGGCCAGAGTAACTGCTTCCTAAAATGCCATCCTAAAAAGGCATCAGCCAGGCAAAGGGACATGTAGTCCACAAGCTGGACACTTAATAATCAAGCCATATTTATCCTCTGATTTCCTTCTTTCACCTATTTCAATCCTACCTGCTCTTTTGTCTCAGATTTCTACCATCCAACGTGCCCACACTCTTGCTACTCTTAAAGCTCAGTGACTCTACCAAAATGCCCATCACTGACTTTCAGTGCTGATTTCATGTCACCTCTCTATGTGCTTTATTGTTTTCTAAGTATCTGAGCTGTGCTGTAAGGCTCTGATTGCTCTGCATTTGCGCAGGATGCAGGACATGAAGACTATGAAGCTCTCCAAAGCTGGATCTTCCAGGTGTAGGTAGCTAGGTCCTGGGCAGACACCTCTTTATTCCAAGTCATACTATCAGTCACCCAGAAGAGTAATCCCACCAAATGGACATACACTTGCAGTAGTTTTACAGCTGAACTGATTCCTGATAACATAAGAATTAGGCACTCAGTCTTCCAGTGCATTCAAAATACCCCATTCTCCTCATCTCTGTGTCCTCTGATTTCCTGGTTTAAGAATAGGAAAGCTGCTGTTTCTAAGGAACTCGGGTATCTAACCTACATAAATACTGGCAAACGTTCCATGAGACACTGTGTATGTCTTTAAATACCTAGATATGGTATTTTGAAATACCTAGTTTTATGCACATGGGAATCCTAGCTTCACTGAAAATCACTCCGATTTATAATAATATATCCCAAAGCACTGGATATGATTTACTTTAGAAATTTTACTTTCAAAGGGATTTAGTCATCTAGGTCATGTATGTGCTTTAGAAAGTGTTATTTTTTTCTGCTCCTGCTCCCATATTTTTCATACTGACTACTTTAGGTACTCAACTTCAGTGTGACTCAAAGCATACATTCTCTCTGTAATCAATGGACATAGACAGTTCCTTCCAAATGGTGAGTCACAGCATCTGAGTTAGATGCCTAAGTCAGTGTGAATACCTGCCTGTGTATTGTGTCTACGTTTAGGCAAGCAATTTTGCCAAGGCTAACCTTCCAATGTACCATAAGGTAAGGACATATAACAATTTTTCTTTTATTAATTGTCTGGAGACAGACAAAGCAGCTAAGGTTTTTTTCATGCACATGACTTTCCTGAACATCAAGGCGGGAAGTGGCTGAGATATCAGATAGAGAACACCCACAACCCCTCTTAAATCACAAGAGGTGTGGGTACTTGGCAACTTTCATGTAAATAACAGCATCATAATAGCAATTTATCTTCTACTGCATATCAAACAAGAGAAACACAAATGAAAAATTACCTGAGCACCATAGACTCGTTGCATTGCCTGCAGCAACTGGTTTGTATATTCAGTAAGGGTTCCTGCATCTTCTTCAAATACGCTGAGCAAAGACCGAGTCTTCAATAAGAAAAAAAGCAAATGGTTTTAGTCCCGAGTGCACATATTAAAAAGAATCATAAATAACTGTAAATGGATGGTAGGAAAAAATACAAATCAGTCAGAAATAATAAGCCTTTAACTTTGCATGATTCTGTTTATTCAGAATCTCAAAACATGTAGAAATGAGTCTTTCTACTATGGATAGGTAAACTGAGGCATAAGGAAGCAAAGTGATAAAATGCTATGGCCAAATCCTGACTCCCAGTTTCTTGTTCTAACTAAAAGACATTCCTTCCAACATAATCAGGAATGTAAAAAATCCTAAATATCTGCCTGCTGACTACAGTAATCCAAACCACATTAAAGGACTCTGGGTCAAAGACCACTGCTTGCTCATTTTACTTCTCTAATGTCAGACTGCATTAAAAGCACCCCTTTCCATGAGATAATTGACAGAGTATTATTCACTCTCAACTGTCTTGAGCAACTCTTAAAGGGCCACTGCCAAAGCTAGCTGACGTAATGGGACCAAACAACTGAGTGTTCATCTACAACAACAAGCAGAGAAGTATACATGCACTCAGAGATACCCCGTACTTTCTCCATTCTGCTAGCTCATTCTTGTCAGCAAACGGGGGGAAAAAAAAGAGCATAATGACTTGTGTTATCTTAAAGACATGAATTCCCTTGGTTTATTTTGGTGGAATCATCAGGAATAAAGAATTATGTTGCTGATACAGCTCCTGAGATGGGAAACAAAGATATCTCAGAACAATGCCGAGCTCCAGAATTTGCTAGATCAAGACAATAATGAAAGAGGGAAGGCTGTCCCTTTAACAAAGTCATGATCCATCCTTAGTCTTAACTTTGGAAAATCCAATCTATTTGATGCTAACTGGCAATGTCTTTCCATCTGTACAGCTAGTTTATATGACATTAATTAGTTTCACCTGCTTACATGAGGGGCACGCATAAACTCCAGTACTTTCATAATCACGTCAATCCTGTAACAGAGCAAGTGCTTTACCTATCCTCATATTACAGGAATCTCTAATGTACCTGAAATATCCAGGTTCGAATCTGGGAAATTTATTTCAAAGATTTAAGATAGTTTTAAGTTGCTCCACTATTTTAACAGAAGGCACATGTACTTCCCCAAGGCATTTATTCTTCTCTGCAAAACGCTCTGCCCAGACTTTATGTTTGTCCTGAAAAACTCAAAATCAGCATCCTTCAAGAACACTGGCCTAAGACTAACTATCATTTCATCTCTGCTGAGAAGTATCTAAGCCAGAAATTAGTGCTGCTCAGTGGTTAAAGTACATGACTTGGGAGTCAGTGGTTGTGTTCTGTTCTAGACATTGCACGGGAGTACTTCCATACTTTGAGTAACTCTAAATCTCTCAACATTTTAGTCTGCTAACATGCTAAGTTGCTACAAAACTTCCTACTTTAGAGATGCTGGCAGTCAATGTATTTGGGAAACTAGTTTGAGATCTTAGCATGTAAGGAGATACGTAATACAAAGTACTGTTTTCAAATAAAGAGAACATAAAAACCAAAGAATGGAGAGAAGGCCAAGTCAATGAAATGGATACCAAGAACCCAAACTTATAAAGGACCTTTGTGCAGAACTTCCCTACAAGGACAGTGGCATGATTTTGAGAGTTTTCCACACTAAGCTATTATTTCAGTAATTGAAAACACAGATATTTTTGAAAAGCAATGGTTTTAAATGTTTTATCTTCAACGATGCATTAAAACAAGCAAAACTAATGTGAACAAACTATCTTCTATCTATACAGTGCTCATCTTCCTTGTTTTGTGTTACAACAATGCATGAAATGCACAGAATGTGAAGATTGTTAAAAAAATAAATCTAGGGAAGGCAACAATGATAAAACTTGACACAATGTTTACGAAGACAAATATCAAGCCAAGACTAAAAAGTTATAAAGAAATTGCCTGAAGTAGGCTACAAATCACACGTTCCTGCATGCTGGAAAAGGTTTCCAAACACAGGAATGTCAGCTACATTCCTAAATCTTACTGAATTTTTGCAGGTTCCATTTTTCAGATGTCTAAATATGGGTTCAGGTAGAACAGCTCTGGGAAATAATTTCTGAAAGTCTTGGCCTCAGTTATTAGCACATTGTTCAAAAATAATAAAAACAATAAATGATTCAAGCAGTTTGGAAGTTATTCTTGGAAACTTTTACATTTAAGAACACCATTTTAAAGCGCTGCAACAAAATACCAGCATGCGTATATTTTTGTTGCTGCTGTTTTGACAAATTCTGGAATAGCAGCTAATGCTGCTGAAATAAACCAGTAATCCAAATATCAAGCTAACATTTAGGAGGCCTCATTAACAGCACCATCATTTCTGCTTCTGAAAACATAGGAAAAAAATTTCTACTTTCACGTAAGTATTTCCCTTGGTTTTAGCATGAGTGCTTACGTAAATTTCTCTCCTATTTTGTGGCCAAACACTTCAAAATTAAGACACTTCTTATGGCCTTTTTCAGTCAGTGCTTGGAGACAAATCAAGACAAAAGTACTATACTGTTGGGGAGAGAGAAATCAAGTTTCAGAAAACTGATGAAGAAATAACTTTGGCCTAATTCTCTTCTGTCTTGCATGTAATTTACATACTTCACACAGTTTATACAAAGTGAGATTATAGCCTCATTTTACCATCCCTTTGCACTGCTGTAAGTGACTGCACAGGGCACAGGTCACTTTACGCAGAAGTAAATGATCCCATAAGCTGCTACGCTGTAAGTTCTGTGGGACAGAGACTGCTTTCTTGCTTCAATTTTGTAGCACCCAGCTCACAGAGGGACCCTGTTGTGCTTTGAATCTAAAGCTCTCCAAGAAAAAATAAAAATATAAGAGACTGAAAAAACCCCCCTGCTTCCTTGCATGAAAAAATAGATTTTAGCAACACTGGGCCATTATAAAAATTAAGCAATGCCCCTCCCTCCCAAAGTTGCAGGACTTGAACAGAAAGTAATGACCAAATCAAACCAAAACATCCTGCAAATACTCAGGTTTATGCACAGCCAGGTATTTCCACTAATTGCAAAGGAGATGTTAGCAGCCTTCATTTCAGGTCAGAAGAAAGATGAAGACCTCCAAATTCCATTCAGTGCATTGTTCAGCTGTTTCAGTCAGTGTTACATTTTTAATCATTGAAGGAAGTGTTGACTGAAGAGGTAAATGAATTCAGTTATCCTGTGTGTCAAGTTCTTCAGCTCCAGAATGCAGTGGGGAGGTTAATATTTAAAACATTAATAACTGCTCATAATAAATCTAGCATATTTTGGTAAACTGTCGAACACAGACTGGCAAGGAACTCTGCAGGTCACCTTGTCCAAACCCCTGGTCAAAGCAGGGCTGACTCTGACATTACATCAGGTTACTCAACACTTTTTCCTGTCAAGTTGTGAAATTCTCCAAGGATGGAGATTCCACACACACCACATCAAACAGATGATGAAAGTCATTCTTACTAGGACGGGATTTTGTGGAATCACAGAAAGACAGGATAAGAAGAGGTGATCAAGATGAGCCCCAACACTCATTAAGTCCTGACAGGTGCACGTCCAATCTTTCTTTCAAAATGTCTCACAACAGACTCTGCAACACCTTTCAGCAATCTGCTCCACAGCTTACCTATTCATTCCTCCTCCTGATCCATCAGCAGATGAGGCAGGATTACAACACAGGGCTACTTGCGAGCAGGATCCATGCCAATCCATCCTGCCCTCCCTTCTTCTTTCCCTGCTTCACCAATTACTTTTGTATCTCTGTCTGCACTACGCTTTGTCCTCAAGTGCAGCTTCCCCACCGCTCTGTGAAATTTCCACTCTTTCCCCTTCCCCTTACTTCCACCCAAAATTCCCTCCTTCCATTCTCCTTTCCCAGCTCTCGAGGCCTCACACCTCTCTGCCCCCCAAAAACATCACGACATACACTGTGGGGTTTCCATGGTCCTCAGGCGTCACTTCTGCAGCTGTGTCGCATCATGGCTCCCAGCACTGGGGCACAGAGTGCTACGCTGGGCTGGGCGTAGCACAGGGGTGAGGGGAGAAATGTTCTCCCCTGCCTGCAAGGGTTGGGAAGGAAAGGACAGCAACCGCCCGTCCTCGTTTCTCAGACTCCTTCAGAAGGAGGTCATCTTCGGTGGGATCCACCTCACCTCATCTATCCTCATGGGAAGCCCCTGTATCTCAACTACCGCCCTTGAGATCCCTCACCATGAGCAGGGAGGAGCAGGCATGCTGGCGGTGACATTCCTTCATCCCACTTTTGTCACCGCATCCAGGTGACTCACAGCGTGTAAGTCTCCCTTTCCTTCAGGGACCTCGGAGGAAGCCAGGGCACCAAGCCATGCCCACCTATCCTTCCCCAACACACCTCACCTCCGCAGGGCAGCCCTTACGGCCAGCCAGCGCACACCCACATGGGACAGCGTGAGGAAAAAGCCAAAGAAGGGGTTAGTCTGAGCGAGGTGAGGGGAAAGGGCGCCGTGCCCCGGCCTCCTCACACCCTGCCCCCCCGCGCTGGGGTGCAGCCCTCTTCTCCAGAGGCCCCCAGGAGCAGACACAGCCTGTTTTTCCCTGACAGATGCCCCGTACGAGGCCAAAGCCTTCCCCCAACGCCACACGGGCGCCGTTTACCTGCTTCACAGCATCCCTGCTCCCTGACGACTCCGACCGGCGAAGTCACCCTGACCCACTTCTCTGCCCGTCGGGCGCCCGCCCTGCTGCCCCGACGCCCTGCCCTCCTGCACCGCCTGCCGACAGCCCTCTCCCCGCCGCGGGACGGCTGCTCCCCGGCCCTCCCGAGGCGTCAACCCCCCACCGCCCGGCCGGACCCAGCGGGCTGCCCGCCGGCACCGCCAGCTCAGGTGCGTCAACACCGGCGGGCGGCCCGGTTCTCCCCCGGCAGCGGCCGCGGCGCGGCTGCGCCCCCCGCCCCAGCGTTGCCCCTGGCAGCGGGCCGCTACCTGCGGGCTGTCCTGCAAAGCCTCTTCCAGGAGGAGTTTATCGACGGCGGGCATGTTGGCGCTGCGGCGCGGCTGGGCGCAGGGAGCTGGGTGCGCGGTGGCGGCGGACGCCCGCTGGCACGCCCCGGCGGCGGGGCTCGGCGGCGTCCCTCCCCGCTGGGGCGGCCGCGGCTCTCCGCGGGCAGCGGGGCACGGCGCTGGCTGGCTGCGCTGGCGAGGTGGGGGCGGCAGCCCGGGGCCGCTCACTCCTCCCAGTTCCCGTCCGCCGGAGGAAGCGAGTCACGGGGAGGGCCGGCGGCAGGAGGGAGCGCGGCAGGCGGGGGGTGGCTTCCTGCCGCCATTAACTCCTCGGGCCTGGTTGGCGCCGCGGCGGCCTCGCCCTGGGGACGAGGCCCCAGATGGGGGATGCCCGCTCATCTTCTCCCCAGCTGCGGGCAGCAGGGGCTGGAATGGCTTCCCGCAGCCCCACTCTTGGCTCTGACCTTGGGCAGTAGGGTGGCGGGAACGGGGATGCTAGTGGGGACTATGGGATTCTCCCCTCAGCTGAGGGAGATCTTCCTGGCTGTGAGGGTGCGTGGGTGTGATAGAATTGAGGGAAGATCGCATCCTCCAGCCTAGACCTGTGGGGCTTGAGGATCTCCAGCTATGGGTGAGCCCTTTGCTGTGTCCCTCAGGGTGTCCCAGCTCTCCGCAGGGGCACCGCAGGGCTGGGGGCTGCCGGCAGGGTCAGCCAGCTTGCTGGAGCCCCAGGTGGCTCAGAGAAGCACCCAGGGCCTCGGCCACTTTCTAGGACCAGTGCAGCCACTGACTAAGATAGGCCTGCTTACAAGCGGCCCTCATTTGTGGCATCTGCATTCGTTCTTGTTTATGCACAACTCTGCAAGCGAAACTGTGAGACCGCAGAGCGCTCCAGGCAGGTCGGTCCCCACTCAGCAGGTCAGGCACTCAGCACTCAGGCAGGTCACATCCCTATGCTTGGGGGGTTGGAAGGGATGCATTTTAAGTTACTGGTCCTTCATGTACAAAGCCATGTTTTTATTATCGTGTGACTGCTGTCTTAATTGCATTGGATTAACTTCAGTATTTAGACATTAATTCAGATGCTTAGTTGAACAAAGCTAATGTTTTCAAAGTAAGCAGAGCCTTGCTTGATCCATGAGTATTTCATTATGTTCATGTTTTTGAAGGGTGTCCCATGCTTTTGGATGCCTCAGTTTCTCTAAAAGTCCAGAGTTACTGATCTGCAGATCAGTTGCTCCGTACTTGTCAGCTGTAACATTTGTTGTTCCAGTGTGGCTCAAGGCAAAAATGGAGATTTGCAAAACCAGAATCTCATTTAAGAAAAAAACATTTCTGAAGAGTTTAGGAAGAATCCTGCCAATTAAACAGAATATGCAAACAAAAATACTGGCTGTAAAATGATAAGATGTTATCATCTTGGAAGAAACTTCACAGTCTTCAGATAACTCATGTTGCTGCCCTCTTTTAAAAGAAGAAAAATAATTTAAAAAAAAATGCAGCTTGAGTTGTAAAAGAACTCCAAACATTAGTATTGGCCTGCTTTGCCATTATGGTGTCTGCTCTTTGCATCTAAATCCCAGTGGATTTTTCCACTTCTATCATTCTTAAACAATAGTGAACATTTTATATGGCAAGAAAGGTGATTGCTAATACAGGGGTTTTTTTGCTGATTAAAAGACTGTACACAAGCAGGTGGCCTTAGGAAAGTTTTGCAGATCAGCTGGATGATTGTTTGCTTTAATTATGTGTGAGAAATGACCATTGAACCCTGTAATTTTGGCTAAGATATTTCTGTGGGTCTGACATTGATTGGCATTGCTTCTGAAGCTCGTGATGGGACCTTTAACCCAATGTGCCAAGCCTGCCTTGGTATGACTCTGCTCCACTGGTCCTGATGCTGGACTCCCTGTTCCAGGCCCTTAAGTAAGAACAGAGTTCTCATGTTCAGTCCACTTTTCCTGCCTGAATAAAGACACTGAACCATTAATAAAAATCACTAGCTAATACCAAAAATACCAAGTATGACAGTATGTATTTACATAATAAGAAAACAAAAATAGATACAGCTTTATCATAATAATGTTGTTTCAGAGAATTTTAGAATGGTGGAAAGAGGTCAGAGAAATTTTTTTTGCCTACAGAATATGAAGTAAGGCACTAGTTAGGCATTAGACTTAAGAATCCATGACTGCTTCTGAGCCAATTTTGTCAGTCTGTGTTAAAGTCTTACTTTTCTTTCTTCAGAGATTTTGAAAACATTATTTGAAATTCACTGAGGAAGAGAAGACCATGCTTTATCAGATTTTCTGTATCTGTTAAAGTAGCCTCAGGGCATTTTTGAATATTTCCCAAATACTTCTGTTACAACTCTGCCCTTTTCTTTCCCCCTCTAGTCTTGAAATAGTTCAGCAACAGCTCTTTCCCATTGGGGTGAAGTATTTCCTTCACCAAGAAAACATTGGTGTGGTTTGTGTTTTTATTTCACATTGTCTTCCCTCCCAAGAGCTATAACCTTTAAGGTCTTATCTTGTTCGCATTGATGGCTTTGTTTAGTCTAATGTTCAAGCGTGGAAGCCTGTTGTCATTCCAAACTTGAGGATAGCTATTTCCAGAACAGGTTCTACTAGTTTTATTTAAATAAAACAAAAAGCACTTCAGTAACTACTGAAGGGTGAGGCTTTTACTATCTGTCATTCTTTTTTGCATAATTCCTTACACAGCTATAAACTTGGTGGATTGCCTATTTATAGTGATCAAAACATTTATTGAACTTTCCCAATACAGTCCAGGTGTTCTTGAATTTAAAAAAAAATCTTGCCTTCTAATAATTGAAATTATCTTTTCCTTGGATTACTGAAATTGCAATTAATTTCCCAGTCACCTGGTTTTGTTAGGTCTCAATAATTATTCTTCAGTTTTGGTAACTCCAAATAATGTTTCTAAAATAATTAAAATAACCCAGAGTACTACCACCAAACATTCCAACAATTTATTTATATAACAGTAGTGATATTAAAAAAGAAGTAGGTACCTTTGTGTATAGGCAGACCTTTGGGTAGGGGGGTGTCTAAGCCTTTGACACGAGAAGATGCCATCTTTGGGTTTCACTGGTTTCGGTGCACAGCACCGGTGCTGCAGTGCTGGGCTGCCAGGCCTAGGCAGTGCACTGGAAGCAGCGTGGCCAGCTCAGCTCCAGGCGGCATGCTTCTGGGGCACCCTGCGATACCCATGCTGCATCTGGTACCCAAGCCAGCTTCTTCAGAGCTGTGTCAGTAGCTTTACATTGCACAGTATTTTATCCCCGGCTGGAAGAGAAGTGGCATGGCATTTATCTTGTGTGGTCCAGGAGCTGCTCACTGCATTGGGCAGTGCTAGCAGAGGACTAACAACACTTCAGCTCCTGTCTTCTAAATCCAGGTATTGAATGCAATACTCGGTTACTACAAAAAGTCTTGCTAGTGAAAAGCACTCTCATAGGTATTCTTCAAAGTCAAATTTAATGGGAACATTGTACATATGGAAAGAGAACAGGGAAAGAGCAGACACAGTACCTAGAATCAATCACCTGGCTGTTCAAAAAACCTGTCACAGCAGTATGAACTGAGCTGGAGAACACTTCCAGTAAGCAGTCCAATAAATTCTTATGGGCGTATTCTGTAACCTACAGATGACTTAATTATGTTAAGATAAATGCCTCTTACAATGTGAAAACTTAAGGTAAAAACCCTGGAATGGCCAAAATGAAATTGATACATACTGCTTATAAAACTAATAAGAATTAATAGTACCAAGTAAAATCAATAAATAATTGAGCATTGATTATGAAGTAATTCATTACGTGAACTAATTGTACTGCTTCTAAGAAAAGACGGTGCTTCCTTCCAGCAAAAGCCTGAGTGTAGCCCAAAAATCTCATAGATGAGAGAATGAACAATTTTAAAGGAAAGAAGAAGAAAGTTTGGATTGATCTGTAAGCACGAGATTTGTCTGCTATATACATCTCTTGGCAAAGTGATGTAAAATCTTCCAGTACTGCTGCAGTTTCACAGAAATTAGTGCATCTTCAAACTTGAATTTGGGGTTTTACGTGTGACAGTCTTGTTCCTGTTTGAGGCTGGTCAGGAATATCCCTTGGTGCCCAGCCAGTCAAGTATGGTCCTCCCCAGACTGCCTTTGCGCACATACAGAAGGGACCACAGCGTGAGACGGCAGCTGAGGACTGTGCCTTCTGCAGGACTGGAGGGTCTCAGTGCCACGCTTCCAGGTTTGCCCCAGTGCTTTTCCACTTAACCGCTCAGTGCCAGCTCGGGGCTGGAAGCAGCAGTGCTGAACTGCTGGATGGTGCTGTGCGTGAGTTAATAAGCCCTGCCAGCTTTAATTGGCCTGTTTGGAAACAAGGCAGCTGTTGTGCATCCTTGGCATAATTTATTTCCAAATTTGATAATCCACCCAGAAATAATGGAGAGCTGACTATAATTATTTTTTCTGGTTAGACTAGTTACAGGGTAAGTCATATTGCATTGTGTTTTCTTTCTCATATGTTCCATTATAACTTTAAAGAACATATTGCGTTATACTTCCTTTTTGGCTTCATACCTTATACTTTACAAGAAATTTCTGAGCAGTAGTGTGCTAGTCACATGTTTGCAAAGTCAGCTGAGTCTATTTATGCATTTAGCACAGTGTCTAATATTCTTCTTTGTGCTCAGTGACAAAGAAATCTTTGAGCTACAAATTACTTTTAGAGGTGTAATAATTTACTCTTAAGTTGTGCGGCTGTCCTGCATAAATATAGAGGGTATATTGAATGATAGTAGCAATAAATCACTTCAAATTAATTCTTTACAAGTGAAAGATTTGAAAAAGAATCTCACTACTCTCATTACCAGAAGCATCCCAAAACATTTTTAATAGTATCTGAATAAATTACTGGTTAAATTAATAATAGGGCATCTAATGTACAGGAGAACTCTTGGACACGTAGAGAAGGAGTATCTTGTGATTTTGTGTATGACCCACAAGATAATACCAGGCTGAAATAAAATTCCGTTGAAATTATTAATTGCCATGTAACCAAGATCTCATACTCTTTGTTTTAATGTAAAACACATGGCTTTGTTTATTTCCATTAAACACTTTAGTCATATGCCAGAATGGATATGTACAGATGTACTGGCTAGTGGGATGGATTGAATTAAAATGTCCTTGAAGGTGAGGGGTGTAACTGCCGTCTTTAATTTCATGTAATTTAAGGACAATTAAGTTCCCTCGTGTAACCAAGTACAGCAGCAGCCTCCATCCAGATCCAGAATAAGAATATGGTTTCAAAAGCCGGAGTCTCTGATGACAATACCGGCTAGAGGTATTGCCACCACTTCCCCCACGCCTGCCTCTGCCCTGTGGTGCGTGGCCTCCCGTGGTGTTGGCACGAGCCTGGCTGATGAAGGGCATCTGATTTAACAGTTTGCATTTGCTTTGCAAGGAACAGGAGCAAGCAGAGAATGGGTGGTTCATCGGTAGGGAGAGGTATTGAAATATTTTAAGCTAATATTAGTAGCTTTTGTCCACAGTTTTTGCGGTGCTTGGGCATATGCTAAGATACAGGCTCCTTTCTCCTTTCAGCTGTGCTTTTTGTAATGTATCTTGCTCACTAACCTAGCAGACACTTCTCCTATTTCAGGTGATGATCCAATGGGGTTCGGGGGTATCTGAGGTATAGTGAAAAATCTTACTGTGAAATACAACAAGTGACAGAAAGAATAATACAAGTGCTTTGTCAAAGAAATACACATGTGGTATGATTCTGTAGATTAGAATAAGAGACATCTAATGCCTGGCATATAATTGTTTTATGAAATGCTAATAAGTAACCTGTTAGGTATAAAGGTTACCAAAGGTCAGAATACCGTGTTGCAAATGCAGGTTGGATCTGCAGGTAGGACTGTCAGTTTAGTGTCAGAGGGAACACTGACTCAGAGCCCTTCTTTTATAGTCTTTAAAATACAACATCAATACATGTATCAGAAGCAAATGCACTTAATGTTGTCACTGTATCTAAAGCCAGCTTTTAGCCTAATTTTTTTATCATGAGATCACCTGAACCAACCAGGCCCTGCATTGTGTTTCCTTCTGAACAACAGAATCGAAAAGTTCATGTTGTCTTAACTCTGATCACTCCCTTTGATTCACCTTCCCTTGGCATTTTTCTATGGCTGCTTAGGCTAAAAAAGCTGAACGATTAACTCGTAACACTTATATCTAGCAGAACATATCCTAAGGCCTATTAGAAGTCCACAAAAGTCTACTTGCATTATTATATCCCTTTTGGCCTTCCTGTTTGCTGTCCGGGCTCTTTTTATTCTGCGTACAAGGAGGTCCTGGTCCATAACTGAGGCTACTGCAGACTACAGAGGCCCCAAATGCCTCTCCTGGTTTGCTTCCCCCTTGAGCGGAGCCTGCCTGCGCTGCCCAAGGCAAAGGCAGAGCAGAACGTGGTGGTGCAACAGGGTGTCATTATGTGTTTTAAGAGAAACAGCTGAAAACCCAGAGGATGATACAGAAAGCAATAAGGAAGCTCTAGGCAGCACCCAAATGGGCACTGATACCACAATCTGTTTGTTTCCCGAAGGGGAGTGACTCCTCTGGGCAGGCTGCCAAGGCAGCGTCACGACACGCGTACACAAGCAAGTGCTGGCATACCAGGAAAATAAACTGCTGCATTGCTGCCCAGGTAGAAGGTTTGGACACCCCCAGTCTAGCTCAGCAGGAACCATCTCACCAAGCTCTGTGTTCCTCCACAGTGCTCAGATGCTTCCAGCTTCATGAGATCAGATGTTTCTAATTTTTCTTCCTGTGACGGCCACTTAGAAGTTCTTCTGCTGTCTGGAGAAAGCCAAATACTGGAAACCCTTTCCTGTCATATGACTGGACCTACTGTTGCAAATGCAGGGCTTGCCAGAAAGCCAGAATTGCGCAGCACGTGCACTGAGACACTCCATCCAGCATTGCTGCTGGTGGCAGGATTGCTACCCTGGCATGCTGGTGGCTTGCTTTCGTGGGGGCCAGTCGGGAGTACAAGGGGAGCAGAGTTGAATGGCTATAGTGGAGGTTGCAAGCCACATATTGTTACTGCCTTTCATAGTGTTGTAGCTCTTAGACTGTCTTGTCAGAGATGCGCTGGTCTTACAACATGAGTAAGAGCACAGCCCCTAGGAAGGCTGCAGAGGATGGTCCCTAGGAAGGCTGGCAGCACGGCCAGACTGTCGCTGTTAGCAAAATAATTCTTCCAGTCGGCAAACCTCTCTCAGTTTTTTTCAAGGATAAAGGCCACTGTGAGCAAGGTACAAGCAAGATGAATTATCTCACCAGGCCACAGGCAGCTTGCTGGCTATAAACTGTCCACTGTTTGAGCACCTCACATTGACTTCTCCAGAGTTTGCCTTGCAGTGGAGAAGCTGCCCTGCTCTTCTGCTTTCCACCATGAGATTTGTGATGCAGGCAGGTGTTTTGTGACAGCTGTAACGATGCTGTATGTTACCTGTGCACTTGGCTACTTAGCTCCAGTCCTGCAAACACAGAAACTTGTGTTTAGCCTGTCAAATTCCTGGAGATTAATCAGGCATATAAATGTTGGCTGGATCAGTAAATAGTTTTCCAGTTCTTTCAAATTCATTTATGGTAACACATTGCTTATCTTTGTTTTTCTTTCATTTTTTAAAACCAGAACATTTAGTTCAGGGGTCACACACAGTCATTATCTTTAAATACTCCGTAAACATAAGTGCTGACAAGATCCTAGGTCAGCAATCATCTGTCTGTCTTTGTGAAAACCATGAAGCATGCAGACAACATGTACAGCAGACAGAGTCAATAGGACCTAATAATACACATCAGTTTTTCTTAGAGCAGACCAGTGGTTCCTAATTAGTTTTTCACCCTTTCAAATCAAACCTGTATGAAATAACAAAAAGAAAAAAGCCCCAAGCAGAACAGCAATGCATATCTGTGACTGGGAGAACATGAATAATAATGCAATGGAAAATGTTCTCATCGGCATTTAAACTAACTTAACTGCTTTGAAAGAAATCTATGACAAAAGAAAAGTCTGCAGAGATTTTCAGCCCTTGCCTGAACAGAAGGGCTTGTGCATACAGTACTTCAGAGGTCTTGTTACATGTGATTTACACTGCGTCATACGTGGCATTGCCAAATGGAATCAATGTTCAGTACTTTGAAAACTAAATTCAGAAAGAGTGGCTTAGTTTCAAATAAGCACTCTGGTTATTGTTAGGTTTGAGTCCAGATCTCTTCTCATTTATGCTGTTGTACATTTGGATCGGTGCTGCTGGCACATGTGCTTTCACTGTGTCGCAGCCTTCTGGGGCAGGTTTGCTGCGAGGGGCTACTGGGGCTGTCATCTCCCCATCAGCGCTTCCCCAAGCGACATGTGCTTCTTGTTATGAGATGAGAGAGATTTTGGTTTTGCTGGAAAAGAACTAGTCCTTATCATTGTGGAGGAAAGAGCAAATGCAAGTCCTCAAAACCTAAATGCTCACTAATCAGAAATCAAAGAAGTAAATCTCCACAGCAATTATTTTAAGCTAAGTTCATAATTTTTACGCAATCCCATGCACTTTAAGAGCCCCAAGTTATGATTTTTGTACATATTTACAGATGCAAATACTAATAAACAAAATACTAGTGTTTTGGGAGTAATTCTGGGGATATATTGGGGACCAGCTGGTCTTGGGTTTTGGTGCGTTGCCTCCATTATGTTGTTAAACCTGGAATGAATGAAACTAGATAAAGTGTTTAATGCAGAGATTCCCAGACTCCATCTGTTTCTGTGTCTCTCTCTACCCTTTGCCTCTGCTTGTGGATCCAGAAGCTGACTCCATGTTAGAACAAGGGTGAATTGCTTCATCTTTATTAATGTAAGTGAGAGGAGATTGTCACCTTTATATAGATGCTAAAAGGATGTCTCCTATGAGAACATCATGTAACTACACATACTGATTGCGTACAGTTTGTTTTATTTCATGCGTACAAATACTTGGCTCTTACAAATGTTTCAAATCATCTATACAAAAGCCTTCTCGAAGTGCTTAAAAATTACTAGTATTTTATCTGTCAAAAATCACATTCTGATTAAAATTCAGTGTTAAAAACATACTTTTGCTCTTTGTCAGTCAATGCAAAATAATATAATTGGCATACATGGGTGTCTTCTTTGAAGAAGCTAACACACACTGCTTCTGTGTTGCTAATTGTATGAACAACTTCTGTTTACCGTATGCCTAATATGACAGAAGTTTCAATTAATCAAAATTATTAGCATCCTCTTGTATTAAATGCATATTTAGATAAAGAGGTGCTCTTTTGATGGACATAGAGTTTTTCTCTTTTTTAACCTGGCTGGTATTTCCTGAAGCAGCATTCCCTCTTTTCAATAAAATGGCACATACAAGTTATGAAAGTCCCACCCAGAGTGAATTATATATAGCTTACCTAAGTTTTCAAAAGGTAGAGTGTTAAATAACCAGAGGTGGATAAATATGTAGATTTGATAAAGACATTTTTCGCCATGAGGATGTATCTCCTGTTTCTCCAATCTGCAGGTACTCTACACACAAGGCAGTGACTGTGCTATTTGGCTTAATTACCAATATAAGGCAAAACCAATTACTATGTGTGGAAAACTGTAATGCAAATCTTTATCAACAACAGAGGAAGAATTTACATCTGAAAAAGTGCATGAAAATGAAAAGAAAACAAAGCAGGGATACCATCTTCCCACGACACTGAGCAAATAAGAACCTTGTGTGCAGAAGGGCCTCTCTTGAAATGAAAGTGTGGGACTCCCTAAGGCAGACCAGTATATTGTGCAGAGGACCGTGTCCTGAGAGGTGTGCCTTTTCTCATATACAATTCTGAGGCAAGGAGAGTTTTCTCTCGGGGATCTAGGTCAGGTTGTCTTACACTGCTTGAGTATTAGTTTAGGCCCATCAAGTGGTGCAAGTGTGTGTTAAGTGCACATCAGTGGGGTTAAGCATGTGCCTGAAGCGAAGCACATGCTTTATTTCGAAGGGATGCACTGCTGCACTGGCATCGCAATGGCATCTCAGTATAAAGGTCCTTTCTCTAGCATTTTGCCGTTTTTTTATCTTTCCATTTTTGTGATTCCCTTCTTTGTTTGTAAAAGCTGATTTAGCTGCATCTTCCGAATTAATTTATGTGGTGAGAGACAGGGGAAAGACATTACTCTGTCTGCATAGCATATTAAAAGAAGAGAGTAAGATGCTTTTCTCCTCTGGCATAGAGCTTTGGGAGACTGTTATCAGCGATAGTAAAATGAAGGTTGAGTGACCTCAGAGGTAGGGAGCACTGTTATGTATCTCCTGTATTTTTAGAAGATTAGATCCTCTAATAGAAGGATCTAATACAGCATATATATCAACCTTTCGGGCACAGAAAGGATTCCAAACTGGTTCTGAATATACAATGTAAGCATTTGTCCATTTGTTATTTTCAAGGGCACCTACCTTGGATTGTAGCAGCAAATACACCAACACTAAGCCAAGCATCTTTTTCAAATGGAAGGGAGGGGAATTAAGGAAAATGTGCCCACGAATTTAGAATGTTATTAATTAAAAGTCACTGGCATCATCCATTTGTATCTGGAAAGGGAAAAGGCAAGGTAGTTATCTAACTGATTCTGAAGAAATAAGACATGGAAGGCCAGAATTTGCATTTGGGTAAAGATCTCCAGGGAGGTTTTCTTGTTTTCCTCTGCCTTTCCCAGGGAGGACTCTGATGTTTCAAATGTAACCATGTCTTGAAAGCTGGTAATTCACTCTCCTAGGCCTGAACGTGCTGCAGATGTTGGAACTGTATTTCACTGCCACTGATACGAATGCAGCTGTTTAAGGACACTGATAAAATATACCTTCTAAATCAGCTTTGACATTGATATAGTGATCCTCACTCAGACAGGGATCCCAAGAGCTCGGAGAATGCTTGGTTACACAGCCCAAAACTGAATCATCCTTATGGATCTGAAAGAAAAATCTTGCAGGGAGTGGGTAATAGCTGAGCTCAGGAGCAAATTCTTCAAAAGCTCTATGCAGGAATGTGTGCTAAAATCTAGACATTTTTAGGAACAGACATGACACTGATGTGAACATACTAGCGTTGAATTATGAGTTATTTCTTCTCCATGAACTTACCTTTGAAAGTTTTACTCCTGAACTCTATTTCTACCTTGTAAATCAGCTAAGAATTATATGCCCTGTACTGTTAGCTTTTAAAAACAAAAGAGGTTTTCATGACTATGCACAATAATCGCATTCAGAAAGAATTATTACAAAATTAAGTACTATTCATTCTGTCAGAGATTTGGGGGGGATTTTTTGTAAAGCTGGTATATTTGGTAACCGAATATTCACATTTGTTCAACATGTATTGGCCCTTCACTCAGTGATATGCTTGCCCTTCTCCATGGCTGACCGGTGGATTCCTTGTTCATTTCTTGCCAGGTGTTTTAGAGGATGCTGCAGTTTCATGGATGTTACTGATTTTGTCCCAATCCATGTCTGATTTTGCCTAATAATGAGAATTTTATTTGTGACTTCCATGAGAGCAGGAACAAATAGATGAATGAAAATCTTCTTGCCTTAGGAAGAAAAAAACCCTTGTTCTTGACAAATACTCTTTTTTTCTTTAAAGTAAAAAGTTTAATTTTTTTTTTTAAGTCAGCTCCCACAGACCATTATAAAACAATATGTTCTACTCAATTTTGTGTTTTAAATAGAAAAAGTCATCATTTGATTTAAAAGAAATACTCATGTCAAGTTTTCCACTATCACTGCAAGGAGAAATGCAAATTGCTTTTCCTCTTAAGTTCTTGTAGTTTGATTCTGTTCTCCGCTGTGTTGTTGTGATAAATAATGTCGCGTGGATGATTTAGAGCTAGCTGGTAGCTGTCCCATCTGTGGGCTGCTCACTTCAGCGGCGGGCTCAAGGTGAGGCAAGAGCAGCTCAGGGGTCAGAGGAGTGTGGGGTTGGTGCTGAGAAGCTCCCACAGCGAGCATGGGGGTCCCAGGCAGCCAGGAAAAGGAAGAGGGAGAGATTGTATAGAAAGCTCTTTATCCACATTTTCTCGTTGCTAACAAGGTGTGCAAGGGGGGGGACACTGCACAGATTACAGTAAGTCTATGATGGGCAAAGCAGTTTGGCTGCTCCCTCCATGCAGTGTCCCTGCACCGCTTCTTGTATAAGCTTGCTATTACTAGCAGAATTTAGGCTCTAGAATGTTTTTTTTTAAATCCTTTCACAGAAAATCTCTTTCAAAGCATTTTAACTACCTGTTGATACAGCTGCCAGGAAATGACAGCTTACCATCACTTGCTGCTAACTAAAGATTAGGATAGGCGATATGGCATATTGATTCTTTGCTGTTTATTCTACTATGAAGAACAAAAATCATGAATGGTGTGAAGTGCGGGGTTGATTCTTCAGTGTTTATCCTGATACAAGGAACAAACCATCAACAGCTGAAGTGGGCAGGAGCCAGGCTCAAAGCAAGCCAAAGGAGGTTCTTCAAATCACATGTGGCTGAGAAGGGGAACGCAGGATGCTTTGGGTGCCGAGGGCTTACATGGGTTCAAGGGTGGGCAGGACAGGTTCATAGAAGAGAAATGTGTTAAGGGTTGCTAAATATATAGCAACCACATCTGTCTCAGGAAGACTATGATCTGCAAGTGCTGGAAGATGGGAGAGTTTTTTGGCGGACATACCATATGAGTTTCCTCTGTTCTTTCAGCTACTATCAGAGACAGGATCCTGAGCAAGGTGGATCTTTGCTTTGACCTGATACAGCTTTTTTATGTTCTTGTTAGGCACATTTTTTTTAATAGTTATCCTATCACACTGCTTACTACTTTGGCTTCTCTCTTATCTCACCCATCAGCTATTTCTTGTCTTTCTGACTGCCATTAAAGATGGAAATTCATTATATGTCCAGGTGGTACCTTGCACAGTTGGGGTCAGACTGGTGTGATCATCAAGTGCTATCACAATATAAGCATTGCTAAGAAACACTATAGAAACATAGGGGATTGTAGTTTCTTATCTTTTTGGTGGCTTACAGGTTTTATTATAATTGTCATTTGGCTTCTGTTCTCCAAACCAAATTTGTTAACACTTTTTGTTAAGAACGCAATGGGTTTTCTGTAAATGCTCACAGCAATGCAGAGGTCTTCTCTGTATATAAAATTCTGAAGCATTTCCCACTGCCATGTAGTAGGCACCTTTGACGATTGTGGAATCATGATAGTTTTTATTAATAAGTTCTTGATCTGTTTTTTCCCCCCTCTTTATATCAGTGAAAATAATTGAGTATCTTGTTACATTAGGCTTTGTTTACTGACATGTAAAAGCAAACAACCCTCAGTTGACCCAAGAGTGCTTTTGTCCGTGGTCAAGTGGGGCTTGGACTAATGAATTTTTCAAGCAGAATCATCCTTGCAGGTTTACTGGGAAATTGGGGTGTAACTGGCTGGCCTTTGGTGGCTAAATGGTCACGACCACCATCTATGCAGCACCATGATATTTGAATAAGTCAGTAAAAACTACTAGTCCAGGTTGCTAGCTATAAAACAACAGTGCTGTAGGAAGACTATAAAACTGTCCAGGGAGAAACAGTACACAGTAGCCTGGAAACACTGGAATTTGAACTTGAAAACACTGGAATTGAGAATTCACCATGAACAACAACTGTGTTTGCGTTGTTTAACTCTGACAGTGGATTTGTAGTGCAACTCTTAAAGTGGGAAAGTTTTGTCTAAATTGAATTCCTGTTGTAAATTTGATTAGGAAAAAATTAATCTCAGGATGGTAACTACTGATGAAGAACGGACTTTTTTTTTTTCAGGACACTTGCAGTTTTGCGAACATCCCTATCTAAAAGACACGCTTCAAAAGAAAATACCCAGAAGATGGTAATTAGCACTATATTTTTTCTATACTTGCATGAGCTGACATACAAGCCTTTGGAAGCAAGTGTTTTGTTAGAAAAAATCATGGGTGAATAATGTTCCTATATGGATGCCTAGATAAAAAAGAATTTGGGAAAGTATACATTCTTGTACAAGTAAGGGCTGTTTCCTAATACCCAGAAGTAACTATGGGACTTAAAAATCCTTCTCCATAGACCTGCATACCAGCTTGACAGACAGATTGTTTGGATTTCAAACACTCAAACTAGCAAAAATGTCCAAAAAGAGAAAATCACTGGAATTTCAGATTTGGATAATCCTGTTGACTAACCTGTTTTCCCAGCTGGGTAAATTTTAGGTTGATTTAGGGGAAGAATAACAAAGTTCTTTCTCACTACACCTTCTGAAAAACTTACAGAAGCTCACATGCATAGATCTCCCAGTCTTCTTCAGAGGAGATGGAGTACGCAGGGTGCATGACGGCAGACACTGGAAGTTGGCTGATGCAGGGAACACACTGCTCTGAGAACTCCCTTCCTTTGATGTAAAGCATTCGTTTAATTAACTTGCTTATGCGACTGTATTTTGCAACCAGTTATTTTCACTAATAAAGTGAAATTCTCGGTTTGTGTATAACGCAGGTAAAGTTGAAACTAAAGCGTGTCTTCTCATTTGAAACAGGAGGCACCTACAATACAGCTGCCAAGAGAGAAAGTTTGCCTTGGGGCCCTTCTTTTAAAAGGTTCAGGAGGGGCTGACTCATTACAATCCCAGAGAGTACATAGAGGAATATATCACATTCCCTTTGTCCTTAAGTCCCCTCAAACGGCTATTAGCTCCAGCTTTGTATGGGTGTGCTGGAAGTTTCTTGCCTTATTGAACTCAATACAGCCCTTAGTTTGTGCGCACAGGGCGCTCAGCTTGTGTACGATACACCGAACTTGTAAGATGAGTGAGAGCGCTTAGAAGGAAGTGACAGCATCCTTCTGTTATCCTTATTGCTACTGCAGGTTTCTGAACCAGTCTTGTGTCTTCTCCTTGTGGCCAGGGTAATGGCTCGGTGTGGAGGCATCTCCAGGGGATTTTTGCCTCCCAGCTGCTTCTTCTAATATGCGAGGAGATGGCTCGGTTTCTGTGCTCACCACAACTGCTTCCTCCCAGGTAAATTATGTATCAAAACCATGTTCATAGATTATTCCACAGTGTGGCAAGTCTATGGTCGGCATGGGTTGCTGGGATTTTTTGCTTGGTTTTGTATTAGGAAACCGTATGGATCTTAAGCAGCATGTCTTTCAGCCTTGCTTTCAGAGGACCCTTTCTTCCTTCTTATCTCTGCCATTAGAAATTCACTTTGGGCTGATGCTTGGCACTTGAAAGCTCAGCCTGAGGATTTATTTTTCTATATGCGATTGTCAGAAATTGGCCATCAAAAAGAGGTGGCTGTGAACCTTTGTGAGATTTTTTTCTGAAGCAAAATGCACGCAGTCGCGCTGCCTGTGTGCTTGGGGGCTGGTGGTGGTGCAGGAGGTGTGTAGCCGTGCATGTGTGCCTGTTAGCCCTGCCTTATTCAACTTGGAACTGATTGTTCAGGTTCAGGCAATTTGTCAGGGAAGTATAGGCAAAGACCCTGAAAATATTGACTTTCTACAAATGTCATGAAAATAAGTGGCCAACCAGAGGAGGCAGATCCTACAAATGCCCACCCTGTTCCTAGGTGTGCTCACTGCTGGTTAGACATCAGTGGGCCCATGCAGGTGTGCCTCCCCAGGGCATAAATCCATAGGAGACTGGACATTGTTGACTCTGTTGCTTATGGAGCTGCTTGTTTTTAATATGTGCTTTTTGGGAAGTCTGTAAGAGAACTGTGATGTCTTTCTTTCTCTTCTCTGAACAGACTGAAAGATCAGGCAGCAGCATTTTGTATCTGGTCCTTTTGTAGTAAAGACAGTTACCAGTCATAAGCAACTGTGATGCTCGTACTGGTGTTTATATGACACCCCTAAATCATGTTTCTGAGCCCGTAAACAGATTTGTCGCAGCAGTAATATCTATCTAGCTAGAGTGTTTGTGGTTGCATCTGGTTGTATCCATTGGGTTTCAGCTCCCTGGTCATTTGAGAGGACTGAGCAAGAGTAAGCCATCAAGCCATTTACTGCTCTGTGCGGAAGAAAGGTTCAGGTTAGCAGAAAATGAGTCAAATTCTTTTGGGGGAGCGATACAAATTTTGAATTAAAAAAGATTGCTTGCAGACTTTGTAAACTCGCACATTTCTCAGTGCTGTTGACATTAATTGGGAAAAGCAAACCTGTAGCTCTTACCAACCCAGTGGGTCTTCAGTTTCACCGTCATGTTTCTATAAGGAGAAATACCGAAAGCAACCAATAAATATTCGCTTGAAATAGCGCACTGGCTGTTACTGATGGCAGATGTGGGGTCGCAGCCTGGTCCTGTGGCTGCCACCGTTTCCCCCGCGGTGAATGAGGGGTGTCCCAAAGCTGCCGCGAAACGCGTGAGGCGAGGGGCATCTTCACTGCCCGGGGAAGCCCCGAGCTTGCTGCCTGCTGCTGGGGATCGTTAGGGGTCCTGCGGGCTGATGCCTTATCTCCGGCTTGACAGCTCCAGCCCGGGGGGACTGGGGGAAAGCCCGGGGAGACGAGGGGAAAGCCCGGGGGGGGACGAGGGGAAAGCCCGGGAAGGTAGGGGGTGGCTTTCCGCGGGGCTGGACGGGGGTTGCAGTGAGGGGCCGGGGCTGGTGCCGGGCGGCGGCGCTCGGGGCCGGCGGTTTCCCGGGCGATGGGTGGGGAGAGGAGGAGGAGGAGGAGGGAGAGGAGGAGGAGGAGGGGTCCCCGCGGCTTTATCTCCCACCCAGCTCCGCCCGCCGCCGGCTGCCTCCCGTCGCCGCTCCGTTCCGCTCCGCACCGCACCGCACCGCTCCGCTCCGCTCCGCTCCGCACGGCCGGGCGCAGCGCCGGGCAGGGCAGCGCCCATGGGCTGCGGCAACTCCAAGGCCAGCGGCGCGGGCGGGCGAGGTAGGGCGGCGGCGGCGGCGGCGGCGGCGGCGCGGGGCCGGGCCGGGGCGGGCCGGGCTGGGCTGGGCTGGGCGAGCGGCGGTGCGAGCATCCCGCGGGCAGCCCCGCCGGGGGGGTGCGGGTCGGGGGGCGGCGGCGGGCACGCACCCACCCCCGGTGGGGCTGCATCCCTCCGGTTTGGGGGATGCCCGTCCGAGCGGCGGGAATCGCTGCCCGCGCTCCTGCAAGAGCATCTGCCCTTCCCGAGGCTGATCTACTTGCCCAGGGGAGAGAGGGTGACGTGGCCCGCCGGGGAGCACCGGAGGCTTTTGGTGCCCGGGTTGTCGTTGGGGTCTCCGCCGCCTAGTAGCTGCCCTAGGCACGGCGAGCCCAGGCCAGGAGCTGGACGTAAGGATCCCGCCGGGAGTGTAAGCTCCATCCTCTTTTCTTCCCTGTAAGGCCACGAATACCACTTCCGAAATCAATTCGTGCCACTTCTTCTCCTCTGCTTGCGGGAGAAGTTGGAGGATATTCCAAGATTGAGGTTTCTTGCATGTTAATGCGTAGCGCTGGCTGGTGCGTCCAGCCCAGCTGGCTCCCTTATTTGTTCACTGTTATTTTCAAAAGAGATAAGATCTGGGGAGATGGTGCTGTTGTGCTCTTCCTCCCCCCAGCCCCCGCAAAAAAAGGAAAGCATACGGAAATTGATAAGTGGACATTCACCTTATAATTATAAATATGAGGATTTTCCATCCTGACTGCACTTGGCAAACATTACCACCTGTTTCAGTACCTGTATTGAGTCTTTCAGATACATTTGTTAGCTTCACAACCTCTTGAAAATACACAGCAAAATAGTGGTTGGAGCAGTTGGAATCACTGAGTCTCCATCTCTCACCACTTTGATTAACTTTACCCGGAGCTTCAGTGGTGCCTCTGGTGGTGCCAGTCCTGATTTGCAGAACTGGGCGTATCTTTTGAGTGTGAACGATGATGCCTTCTCCAAGTTGTACGTATGTGTGGTTTTTGTGTGGTGTGTTGCTGGTTTTCCCACTAAACCCTGCACTTCACACTCATAGGGGAAGGGGAGGCTTTTCTGCCATTATTGCTTACTTGATTTCTGTTGGATGATTATAAATTAGGTTTTAGGTATCGTGTATCTATCAGAGGCCTCTGTCACGCATAAAGAATGCACTGTATCAATTTGCTTGAACTTCCAGCACTCTTGTTAGAGCTGTCCTGTTTGCACACATTAATTCTCTCCCATTAGTTGATTCCTGCATTGCTGTGACTGGAAGTTGTTTCAGTATATGACCAATGTAGCTTCGTACTGCTGGGGTGATGCTTGTTCACATCCCATTTCTGTTTGCTGGGTAAAAGCACCAGAGCAAGTATGAGAGAAGTTCAGAAGCAAATTTTGAGTTGATTATTAGTCCCTTTGTGGTAGCTTCTCAATTAATGTTGATCTGGCCACCCTGTGGAACTTGTACCAGGACACAAATGGGTAAATGTCAAATAGACTAACTCTGACAGCAGCAGTATTTAGTGAATTATGTTGAACTAAAAGTTTGTTTAAATAAATGTGTCCACTGTTGCATTAAACGCAGCTATTTTCAACAGGTTTTGAGTTGTAGATTCATAAATTATTTTTACTGAAGGTACGGCCCCTTCGGTAGTTTAACTTTCCTGTACTGTTATTCATAATACATTCAACTTGCATTTTGTGGCAGCCTTTTGCATACTCTTTAGAAATAGTCTCCAATAGATCTCCAATGGCCAAGTGCAGGTAAAAAACAACAATGCCATGTAAAACACATAGTTAATATAATGGAATTATTACTGGTAGACCCTAATAGACCTTTCCAAAGCAGGTACAGCTCTGAAAGGTCCAGTTCTCTCCTCACTTTCACCACTGTCAGTCAGGAATAACTCTATGCAGTCTATGGTGTTATAATAACCAACAACTGGTAATAACAGTAGGAAGTCACATGTCTACTATTTATTTTTTTCCATTTAGCATTCCTTACAAAGTGTGTCATATAAAAATAAAATTATTTTATGAAGGGGAAGGAGAAGATGTACCATTTTTAATTGGAATACTAGAGCTCTTAAGGAAAGTGTAACTCAATATTTTCTCGAAAGATGTGAATACTGTGTAAATATAAATTAATTTTGTGGCTTGCACAGCATGACTACATCTTTAATGCTAAAGTTATGACTATTCTACAGTCAATAATGTCAAAGCTAGAGGTACATAACATATAATTAACCTGTAACACTCTCTGTCATATTATATGACTAAGGATAATACTGTAGCATTCTTCACAGAATACATTAGACGTGCTATGCTAGTCCCCATTTTCTTACTCTGGTAAAATTTCTGTTGTTGCCTAACTCAATTTTTCCTAAGCACACGTATATGTAATGATAGTTCAGCTAATGACATTATCTTCTGTTGCATGGCTGGAATGACATCAGAGGAGCTATCAGCCCTATCGTCTGCGAGATCTAAACTAATAGACATGATCTAGAATAACATTTCTGTCTGTGGTGCAGTACTCCAGAGCACCAATATAACTCACAGAGTTTAAATTTTCCTTCCAGGGCATCAGACACTGGCAAAAGGCTCCTCAGCTGAGAAATGACGACTTCTGTTATCTGAGTAAACTGATGTATACACATCCTTCTTAAACCACCCAGCTATTTTATGCGCTAACTATGGCTTATATTTATTTTTTAAATTTCCCATTACCCATAGGAAGTTTTATTACCAAATTGCTATTTTCCTGATGCTTTGTTAGCTTGCTTTACATATCCTTCTTTCATGTTATTTCCTTGTGTTTTAGAAGCTCCAAAATAGTTCTTCTTTTTTTGTCTTTTAAAACTATGCCCTTAAACATTAATTTACTTCTTCTTCTGAGTTCAGGCATTTCCATTCATTCTAGTGTTGCTTCACTAACAATTTTTAACTACCTCCTTCTTTGTATATCTATTGTAGTAGCAATGACAGCACCTTAAATTATGGTACTCAGTGGAGCCTGGCAGTCTAGCCTTAATTTAAATACACAGAGAAGCTGTTAGTCTGTGGAGAGCTTCAAATACAGCCAAATTATGATGAAGGAGAACTTTCACACCAAATTTAAACAGATTTATTAACTTCAAGTTTGGTGGAATGCCCAGGAAACCATGCTGCCATTCTATTTAAAATCCAACTAATTTTTAAAATTAATGTTTGATCAGGTTGAGTCTATGTAAAAAGCTGCCACCTGGTGAGTTTAAGAAGTAATCAATTTGAAGTAAATTGATATAATTCTGTCCTTGGTTACACTGAGGTATAAATAGAATCAAGTCATTGATGTTAGGGTTTGGTTCCATATTGCTGTCTTTTGGAGCAAATCAGAAAGGAGCCTACAATAGAAAACTCATTTGTAATCTTAACTGTTGCATGCATGTATGTGTAATTTTGAGGGTTTTATTTGCTTTTTGTAACAATTTGAAGTATTTTCAATAAAATATTGGAGGAAAATGTTCATTAAAAATTAATGGAAAAACGTTTCATAATCTGCTCTAAAGTCAGATACTGGCATTTTTTGTATCCATGTTTTTATTCATGTAAGTGGTTGCCTCTCGTCCTTTTTATGCTTTTCTGAAGTTTTTCTCTTCCATGTTCACTCATGATGCATTTCTCAGCACAGAGGAATATAATCCGTGGCTGCCAATTTCTTTCAACCATCTTTTGCATTTGTCCTGCAACTACTGAAATTCTGCAGGGTCGCCAGTAACAAGCTACTGTTGTTTTGAAAGTGCAAAACCCCCTCTCACTGAACGGAAGGTGCTTTGGGATACGTTTTTGTCCTTCTTCATTTGTGACTGTTTAAATGCTATGGGGTTTTTTGAGGTATCACAGCTCCACTACTCTAGACAGAATGTTTTTCTTCTGTAATCGCTTGGGCTCAGAGCGATGTATGTCTGAATGTGCCTTGTTTATTCTGCAGGCTATACTCCTCCTCCTTCTCCTGCAGCTCTGAAATGCCAAAATGCACCCATGGTCCTACTGTGTAGATGGTGTAAGCAGAGAGGTCATTCAGGACAACTCAGTACTGCCTGTCTTTTGTGGATGCAGCTTCCTGGCTACCTCTCAGCCTGTTGCTGAGGTTAGGCAGGGTTTGGAAAACCAAACCAACGTGAGACTAGGTTTGTAGGGTGAAGTGCTGCCTTTTTTTAGGCCAAGCTGATATAGTGGGAAAAAATGGACAAGCTTTCAAATATGTGAGGCTTTTCTCAAGTCATATTTTTAAAACATCATGGCTACGAGAGCACTATGCCTTCCTGCTGTGAAACAGCTATGCACTGTTTGTGAATCGGTAGTAAACAAGATTCTTTGGCTGAACTTCTGACAGGAGGAACTTGAGTAGCTATAAAATAATGTGTCACTCACTAAACATGGAAGAGTTAGAGAAATATGTCAGTGAAGTAAAAAGGGTGAGGGTGAATGGATTGGACTTTAAAAACAAACACATCTGTACAAACTGAGATGTTATTGGGTTCCTTGTGAAATAAAATCTATGTATAAGGAGTGTTCAGGCTCCCTAATGAAGAAAACCTTATGAGTTTTTACATAGTTATGGGTCACCTAACTGAAGTGATGTTCATTTGCAAGCCCAGAACTCTTCCAGGAAGAAAACTGCTATGTGAACTGAAAATACTTTCAGATCTATATTCAGGTACTTTCGTGGTACTCAAGTGAATTTGGACCAAACTCTTGTTTCACTTTTGCTTGTGAAAATGAGAAATAACACCACTGAAATCAACGAAATCCCATCAATGGAAGTGAGGATAACCTGGTTCTTTGTGCTTATAAAAACAATAGAAAACAAACTATTTGTTTGTTTATTTATTATATGTATTTATTTATTATAAATAGTAAAAATAATATCTTAAATAGTGAATTCGTTTTTGTCATACTTAGTTCTCAATATTTTTGTGTGAAGTGCATTTCAAAATGCTGCAGTGATTTTTCAGCAGTGGTACCCTCTCTAATATTCAAAGGAAACAAGTGCTGCCAGGTGTGAAACCTAGTGGCACATCTCTCTTCTCAAACACAGGTTCACAGCTGTATAGCTCTACACGAAGCCCAAGTTGATGGGTCTGAGAGACATCTCCTGTCCTCAGAGCACAAATGTAAATGTACCATAATGCATTGAAGACCAGTATGGTGTTGAACACGGGCATGGCACTGAAGTGTGCCTGGTGATTGACTGGAACTTGAGTATGTCCACTGGGAAATGTAGTGGTACTGTAGGTGCACAGTTCTCACTCAGCTAAGGTTTCAGTTTGTGTATTAAACACTTTTTACTTTTGGTGTACTTCCTGCAAGGAAGGCATTAGTTTTTCAAATGAGGATCCAAAGCGCTGAGACCTCAGCTCAGACTCAGAAAAGGCTTGGCAAAGGCCTCACAAAGGACCATGAACCTTTTTGGAGAAACTGACTTTGTCTGCAGTGAGCTTAGGTTGAGAAAATGAGAAAGTTGTGTTTCTGGTGCAGAACAGGCACAGCACAGAAATAGTCTCGTCTGGAAAAAAAAAAGAAATCTTGCTAGCTACAGCAATGGAGCTAGGCTTTTAAAAACGTATGTCGTCTGAGGTGTTGCTGATGCCTAGGCTCTGTCTAGATGTGCAGGGTGGTGCCCTGAAGGTACATAGCTGAGCTGACTCTGGATGAACTAGCCTTGGTAGCAGAAAATGTCTCCCTACATCGGCTGAGATGGAGCTTGCATGCAGCGCTGCAATGCCAACCTTCCACCTGGACACAATTAATTTGGAGGTTTATATGTAGTACTATGTAGACATGCCTATAGAGCCAAAAAGTCTCAGAAAGCTGCCTGGTAGAATGAAGTTTTAAAGCGAGGACCTGAGCTTATTGTGCATAGAGGTACTCCCTCCAGCTTAATTAAGAGTTTCTGCTGATACATATAGCTGTACTGAGGTTTTGCTGACTCTGGAAGCAATACAAACAAAAGAAATGTGTACAGTCTTATCCAAGTCTACTCTACGTTGTTGCTGGGAAAAGGAGGGATAGTCAAGTCATAGGAATTTGGAGTGATATTTTGACAAGAGTTAGCTGTAAAGGGAGATGTTTCCTGCCATCCAAGCCATCCATTCAGGTAGACAGTGCTGGAAGGCCTTGCAGGACTGTTTCTTCCTCTCTGCATTTAAAATAAGGATGCAGAAGGCATATTCTTACACATCAGAGTGAGACAAAAGCTATTTGCTATTAAAGGATGTTTTTCAGCAGCAAAAATGAAGTTTTTCAAGAAATGAAGTGCCATGGCTGAAAAAACCCAACCTGCCTCCAAACCCATAAAATCTTTTGGATTGACAACTGTAGTTTCTTCAGAGTGAGCTCAGATAACCTCTTCCAGCTAAGCACTGAGAGGAAGAGGAAAAGGAGAAGTGAAAGGTTTTTTGATGTCTACCCTAGATTGTGTAATTAATAGAAGGGATAATTTGCTGGTTACTCAGCTGAATGATATACCAGCAATAACAACATGGCATTAATAACTTGGGAGGAACAGGAAAGAGTTTGTACTTGAGTGAATGTTCGTCTCCCAGCAAGAAGCATCTGAATCACCAAAAAAAATCAATCACTGAGATCAGGCAGCCAGGTGGTAGCTTTTGTCTTTTTGCTTTTTTGTTAAATAGCAAGATGAATTAAGGGGTGGTTGATCTCTTTAGGTGTCTGGGGCTTTGGATGGATTGTGTCCCAATGTTTATATTAGTTCTGTCTAGTTGTTTTATAAAACTTTATTTATCTGGCAGGAAGAATGGAGCAGAATTTTACACATGTAGTGCCAAGTCTGTAACTGAATCAAATGGCACGTGCACAAAACAAACAGGCATTCAGGAGTAACTCCTTGGTTAGTTGTGGCGACTTTGTAGCAGACAAAACCACCAGCAGACTGAGCAAAGTGAAGCACATAACATTCAGAAAGATGAATTTTATCTTGTGTTGCTCTCATCCTGAGTGACTGTAGCTGGGCACGGGTCCACAGCAGCATCATTTTCACCCACTGAGAATCTGGCCCTGATCTAAGCATAATAGACTAAAAGGATAATATAGATAATCATTAAGGATAAACTAGATAATCATGAGAAACCTGTTCTCTGACAATAGAAAATTCCTGTTGCTATTTCTGCATTGTTTAGGACAGAAAGGCAGAAAAATGCTTACTGTACTATCGGTTGGTTTAGAGGATTATGCCATTACCTTGTAAACATGCACTTTTTTTTTTTTTTTCATTCTAGGTGCCACAGGGACTACTAAAGATGTGTAAGTACTTACTCTACTCTTTCAAATATGTAACCCTGGACTTATCTTCAGTCCTACTAGCCTTATACTAGATTTAGTCATACATGATTCATCTGGCTCCTAACATATAATCAACACCACCAGATGTTTATTGTCTTTAGTGACAGCTTCTATCTCCACAAAACAACTTCACGTCTTGTTTACTTTTCTACAGATTCCTTCCCTTGTTATTTCTCTTAACAGAAATGTCTTTTCTCTGCTTCTGTTGAGAGAGTTGTCTCCCAGAGGTGGTCATGTTACTTCAGACTACTCTTCCCTGTCACGTACCAGTACACCTTTTTCCAAAGGCTGTGTCATTGTATGAAGCAACCACATAAATTTCCATCACGCCCTGTGAGAGATTTAAAGAGTCACTGAGGCAAATTTCCCCTCTTTGCAGGAGACCCAGTAACCCATCCAGACTTCCTTTTCAAAGTACCCACCTTCTCTAGATGTTCTCTCCGTTGAAGATAGTATCTGTTGGCTCCTCTTTGTCTCCCTTACCTTTGACGCTGAGTAGCAGAGGGCAGCCCAACCCATCCTGTTTTTCTCTAAATGCGGAAGGTCTGAACCACTATTGTCCTGTTGCCTCTTGCCAACTTCTGGTTTTCAGAAAAGCAGCAGCAAAAGATCAGCCTTTCTCAGCCCATTTTTCATTTGCTGATGTAGAAATGTGCAGGAACAGCTTTATTTGGCCATAAATTTATTTTCCTATCAAAGGAAACATTAAAGACATCCTCCTGAGGTCTTGCCTTCTTCTATTTCATATAATTGGTATTTGCCACAAGAGTTTGAGACTGAGGGACCTGGGACAGATTTTCATGTTATGCAATAGGAACATACTTCAGTTTTATTTACTTCATTTGGAATAACTACTCTAATTAGACAGAGGAATCCTGGTGCAGAAATGAGGGCTGTCAAGTCAGATAAACAAGTGGAGAGAAGAGCTTAACAACAGGCTTGTCCTTGCTATTACAGAGCACGGCTGAGAACTGACGACACGTCTCACTTGGCAGATAAACACTGTTGTCACAGATACTCTTGAGATCTGTGTTACCCATGTAGTCTGTTTTCTGGGTGTGCAGGGTCAGACAATAAATAAATTACAGAAGGGAAGCTTATGAGGAACCTCTTCTTGATAAAGCCTGCAGCATCCATGCCCTCAGCACTTTTACATATACAAACCCACTGTTTTTAATTTATATTAGGGCCTTTTTTTGTTGTTCAATTTAGATAATTTAAGTGACTGACTTAGAACTGCATCTCTCTCTTTGCTCTTCAGTAGTTTTAAATTTCAAAATTGCAAGCACTGTTAAATTGTGAATTTAGCAGGCACGTTTCTGTGCTTAAAGGTATGGGTATATGCAGAACTGCGTTTATGTGTGTGTAAGCATTTGTAGGGCCAGGGTTTAGGAGTTAAACTGGGAACATCCTGCTTGTTAGTGTTAGATCATCTGTCATGTTTCCAAAAAGTATCGGGATAACTTAGAAAAAACTAACTACTAGTGCAGACTTCAACAAAGGGAAAGGGTCAATCCTGGAACGATTACTCATTCAGATAAGTATAGTAGAGCAAGCCGAACAACCTGTGTGAGTAATAGCATGGTTGAACCTTCTTGTCAGACATTAGAAACACACATCTGTTAATGAGGAACGGCAGTGATGACCCAAAAAGCCCTAAATCAATCATCCTAACATTCAACAGCTGATTTTTACAAAGGAAGTAAAATACCAGAAAAACTATTTTAGTTTCATGGAAATGAACAGATTTATATTAACTAACATCATAGATCCACACAAGCTTTTATTTTACACCTTTTCACTTTTATCAGCTAAAGATTAAAAAAAAATTATCTTTAAAAAACCCCACATTTTTTCTGCTGTTAAATTTCAGTTGTATTGACTCTGTTCCAGAAAAGCATTTAGGTGTGTCCTTACTTACATTGTACTTTTTGATACAGAATACGGTTATTCTAGCTCAAGAGATTTCTCGTTTCTTGACTGCGACTCATTGCCAAGGCACCAGCAGCATCTCCTGGAGCGAGCAGCTGGGTGGAAGGAGGGAGGGCTGGATCCTGCTCTGAGCCCTCCCGGGTGGCCTTGAGGAAGCTGCTTTGCCCTCTGGGCCTTGAGTTTCTCCACCAGTAAGACAGGGATGATGATACGATCTTCCTGCGCAAAGTGCTGTGAGACTGAGGGCCATGTGGCAACAAGAGGGACATATGGTTTGGGAACGTGATCTCTCCCTGTGTGCTCCAGCCCTCAAATCAAGGGTGAATCTGTTGGCCAGCTTCAGCCAATGCTCCTGCCCCACTAGTAAAGAGAAGTACGTCACTGCTAACTGGAAAAGCTTAGATGTGGGAAGGGTAAAGTATATGCTAGAAAATAATGCAATGCCTGTGATATTCAGAATGTGGCTAAGTTCAGAGGAAGATTAGTAACAGTCGGAAGGAAAGGACATAGCATTTCAAGCCTGTTTCAAAATATAGGGAGGAAATCCATCAAATACAAATGACAGGCCCTTGTTCCCAAGAAATGCTGAGAAACTGAGGAGAAGTAGTCTGTCACTCATGCAAAGTTTAGTGAATCATTTCTGGTGGGACTACTGAGCATGGCTAGAAAGAGTCTGTACAGTGCTCAGCACAAACAGAGTCATAAAAGCTGAGGTAAGAAAAATGTGGATGGAATGAATTAATGTGAATGCCTGTCATTTGGTATTTAAAATATGTGAAAAATGGCAGCTTCTTTTACCATCAAATGGACATAGGACTGATGGATGTAAACACTGATAGCTGAACCAAGTATATTTTTCAGACTTAGGAGGGTGACAGGAAGCCTCTTGGGACAGACAAATCCTTACCAAAAGAAACATTTATTCTAGCTGAAAATAGAATGCCATAATGTGGATTTGCTGTTAAATCCACCTGCCAGCTACAGGACTCCACCTACGCTACCTGCTGAAAAACGTGCTGAGTTCCTCTGCAGTAGGTGTCAACAACATCTGAGGGGAGATGCAGCAACACGGCAGCAGATCACTACAAAGCACATGGGACTGCTAAGTTCCTTTTGCCATCTATTCCTGGTGCAGAAAAGCTTATCCTAGCTTCCTCTTCCTGGAGGACTCTGTAAATGGAGATACTTAAAGATATTTTTAATGCTTCCTTCATCCCTGACATAAGAAGAAGCTAAAGACACATTGGAGGTAGAGAGGGAGAGAGAAAGGATGTGCTAGACTCCCATGTTCCCATACCCTCTCTGTGAGTCTGGGAGATGTGGCAATGGGAGCAATGCCAAAACCAAAGGAGCGTCTTTCCATTCTCATTTCCACGCGGTCCAATGTGGCCATTGGAGCCCTGCTCTTCGGAGCCACGCGTGTTCATCCAGCCTGGGCACAGAAGCAGCATCTGCTGCAATGGCTCAGCTGGCACCTGGACATTTGAACATGTGAAATTAGTGGTTGCCTTTCAAAAGGGGCCTTAAGCTACAGTATGTGAAGGCAAGAGTTGCGTGAATGTTCGTAATGCATACACTGGAGCAGCACTCCTTCCCATGCTGCTTAGAAAGGAGTCCCCAGAAAGGGGTGGAAAATTGCTTCTTCCTTAAGTGCCATCACCAGAATTTTGCTCTCTTTTTCCTCTCACCCTTCCACGTTCCTCCTGTCTCTGCTCACCTCCTCTTTCCTAGCAGGTCTACAACAAATTGCACCCAGTTATCACCCAGCCCAAGAGCTGCGGCCTGTACAATCCCAGATTATATTTGCTGTTGCGCGTTTAAGGGAAAAGGCATTGCAAAATTAGACTTTGATTTGTATCTCTTAAGAGGAAAGGAAGAAAGCAAAATGCTTAAAAAACCCTAGTCTGCTTAATCATAGACCTGGATAATTTGTTTTGGTGAGAGAATGACAGTAATGGTCCAGTGATGCCCTGTTACAAAACATTTCTAGAACAGAAGAAAATAGCCCTGTTGCCTAGTAGAGGCACTTTTTTTTTTTTTTAAACTATTGACATTAATTTCCCGTTGGACAATATTGATTATCATTCTTACAACTCCATTTTAGAGGCTTTGAGCTGCACATGAAGTTGCCAGTGCTTTTAAAGGATTCTTTTCTCTGGATAATGGTTAATCTGGATTATAGAAAATGTTTCCAGTTGTATGAGAAAATCAATCCTGTGACACACTCAGTTGGTTCAACAGAAATGATTGTTTGTGATCTTTTGGCACCCAAAGTCCCTTTCTTAAAGTGTTGTCTTTTTTTTTGCTAAAAATACAGGGCTCATTTCCACCCACTGATATACACAGGCTTTCCACTTTCTTCAGCTGGAGTTGGCCCACACTAGGACAGAGCAGCTTCACAGTCCTCAAGGAAAGTTTTCTCTGCATTTTTCTGCCTGCATGTGTGAGGACTGCAAGGTGGCTTAGGCTACGTGGGTTCAGAGGAGATGGGAGATGCCTTCTGAAATGGCACTAGCTCCTCCAGGGAGGAGTGGCAGGAGCTGCAGAGAATGAGGAGTTTATTGCTCTGTCTCTCGAGTGGTAATGTCGTGGTTTAGCCCCAGCCAGCAACTAAGCACAACGCAGCCGCTCGCTCACTCCCCCTCGGTGGGATGGGGGAGAGAATAGGAAGAGCAAAAGTAAGAAAACTCGAGGGTTGAGATAAAAACAGTTTAATAGGGAAAGCAGAAGCCACGCACGCAAGCAAAGCAAAGCAAGGAATTAATTCACTACTTCCCACGGGCAGGCAGGTGTTCAGCCATCTCCAGGAAAGCAGGGCTGCATCACGCGTAACAGTTACTTGGGAAGACAAATGCCATCACTCCGAATGTCCCCCCCTTCCTTCTTCTTCCCCAGCTTTATATACTGAGCATGACATCACGTGGTATGGAATAGCCCTTTGGCCAGTTTGGATCAACTGTCCTGGCTGTGTCCCCTCCCAGCTTCTTCTGCACCTGGCAGAGCACGGGAAGCTGAAAAGTCCTTGACTAGTGCAGCAACAACTAAAACATCTCTGTATTATCAACACTGTTTTCAGCACAAATCCAAAACATAGCCCCATACCAGCCACTATAAAGAAAATTAACTCTATCTCAGCTGAAACTAGGACAGGTAAGATGTAGGCGAAGACAGCAGATGAGGAGGCTCACCCCATTCAGTGCTATGCCTTGTGTGAATATCATTTAGCAAAACTACAGCATACTTAAATTTACCCCAAACCTCTACTATTAAAAGGACCTGTGTACCCTTATTCACTGTGGTGATGCAGAAAGGATAGTTTGTAATGTTCTGCCACTTAGAAAGAAGATAAGCGTAAGATAATTTCCAACTTGTAGCAGTATTTTTAAGGCATTTGCTGCCCTCCCAAGAGAGTGCTGACTGAGGTTTAAGGGACGTTTTCTTGCATTTAAGGCTGCATCTTGCTACGAGCTGTCTGCACTTTGGGCCAAAATGCCATTGACTGCAGGGGTTGGTAATGGCATACAGCCCTGGCGATTAAACAGTAGGCACATCTACCTCTTAGAATAAATAAATTACAATAAGAAATGTCATATGTTATTGTTAAATATCGTAGTTCAGAAATGCCTTTCAAGGCTACAGAATGGATTTAGCCGTAACACTGGGTAAAGGCCAGTTCTCAGTTTTATTGCCTGGGGAGCAGATCAGAAATTCACGGATCAGCTCATGATGGGGAGTACCTTTTTACTGCCCCCATAGTCCAGGCAATTGGTGCTTCAGTGGGAATATTCAGGAGCGAATATCTGGGTGAACAGCCTGTGCATGAGCCTTTCCACAGCAGAGCCCTCCTTGGGTCGTGGTGTCCCCTTTGCTGTTGGCAGCCTTCCCTGGGCACTGCTGGGGCCGTATCTCATGGCTCCCTGAGCAGCTACGGTGCAGGACTCCTTCTCAGGCAGTTGTCACAGTTGCCCCCAGCTGTAGGGAAGGGGTGAAGGATGTCTGTGGATTTAACAGCACTCAAGTTATCTTGCCTCTATTTTTATTGCTAGGTTGGTAGATTGCAGACCAAGCTAAAATGCAGCTGCTGTCGCGATCCATACCCAGCCATGCAAGCAGAGCTCAAAGTGCAAATATTTAATCACAGGTGGGTGAGTGGTTTGTGTGAAGACTGACGCTGGGGCACAGACTGAGACTGCAGCGCAGGCACAATACCCCCAGGGAGTAAGAATAAAATTTTTATCTTTTCTGTACTACATTTGCCTTCACATCGATGCCGATTACCCCCTGCCCTGGGTCAGCTACACCTGACAGTATTTCAGTGGGGGGAGTCAAACCGCAGTGACTCCCTATCTACCTACAGGCTGACCAGTTATTTTACCCTAAAGGTAAAAGAGAAGTAATTGCCCATTTATAAAGGATTAGTAACAGTTATTTTGTTTCCAAACAACTCTGACTTCAGGAAGTGCAGTACCTCATTTTACAGAGGGGCTCTGTAACATCTTTTGGCACAGCTGCTGTGAAAGTTGGTCTTTCTTCATCCTCATTCCCTTGCCAGCATGGACACCCAGTCCCTTCCAGTCCTCTTTTGGTGGAATAGCAGCCCAGACTCGTTCCTGTTACATGCAGAGTCTTCATGTTCCTGTTATGTGTGGAGCAGTGTGGGGACTCACTCAGGAAAAGTGTTAATTTACCTGTTCCAGCTCCCAAACCTACTTTCAGGCATCATTGGCGGAGGTCATGAAAACTAAGCTGTATCTATTCTCAATCCTTTTCTTTCTTCCATACATTAGATTGGAAATTTGTCACTCTTTTTGTGCCTGTGTGAATACTTTATTGAATTGTGGATGACCTGAATTAAACTGGCATCAGTATTAATCCCCTTCTTCCCTTGCTCCTGAATCTACCCAGATGGTGATGGAATGTCTGAAAGAAACAATCTGCTAATGTGCTTTATATCTTTTGATGTTACAGAGCAGAAGAATCCGTATCAGATGATGACAAAAGGAGGTAGGTGGTCTACCACGACTGGCTTTATTTGCAATAGGCTGCAGAGAGTTCTGCCACCAGGTGTACATCCTTCCTTTCCTCCTCCTAACTCCCACCAACACCACCAAAACAGATAAAAAGAAAGAAATAAAAGAGAGGACGAAATTTCACACAGAGTCCAGTATTGATAAATCCCCCCACTCCGTTAGTGAGTTGGAGAGGGGGGAACTTTCTGGCACGAAGAGCACATTATCTCACAGCTGTAGGTGATGTGCTCAATACGGGCCAGTGACCTCTGCCTTCAGCCCAACCCTGCCACAGCAGATGGCATTAGCACCTGTGGGAGATCTCTGCTGGGCTGGAAGTCAAAGGAAATGTGACTCTATCATCAAACAAATCAGAAATCAACTCAGAGCCCCGGGGGCTAGAGGAGGCGTGATTCATTTGGCACCTAACGGGGCAGAGCAGCATAACGGGAGTCTCTGCAAGTAGCTCCAGGCACAGCAGAGGCTCTTAAGGACCCAGCTTTTCACCTCCATGCATCAGTCCCTGCTTTTCATACAGGCCTTGGAGCCAGAAAATACCCTCTGCAAGGCCATGAAGGGAAGAGGGTTGGGCTATGAAAGTACCTAACACCCTCGTGCTCCTTCCTACTAACAGTTTTCCCCAAGTGTGGCCCTAAGCAGGGGGATGCAGGTCCTATTTATTAATGAGGAGAGGTCAAAGTGCGGTTTAATTGGTATGTGTTGTTTGAAGTGAGGTGCTTCAGTGGTCCCAGTGTCGAACATTATTACCAGATTGACTCTGTCCTCAGTTGGATATATTTGGTGTCTAGAAGAAGCTGGGTCTAGAAGAAGACCCAGCTATTGTCACATAGTTATTGTGACAATAACTATGAAGAAGACCCAGTTATTGTCACAACACAGTTGGGTCTAAGAAGACCCAGTTATTGGGTCTAAGAAGTCTATTGGGTCTATAACTGGGTCTAAGAAGACCCAGTTATTGTCACAACACAGTTGGGATTTAATGAACAATATTAGGAACTTGAGTGAAAAATAGCTCCTTTCACAGGCTTGGGTCCCACTTAAGAGTAACAGCTAGCCTCAAGTTTTTTTGCCTGGCACCATATTAGCAAGCACATGGCACTTAATATGCACTTTTCCCATAGTCATGGGAAAAGAGGGCTCCTCTGAGGATGCTTGTGCAGTGGTGTCCTCCTCTCTGACCATCCATGGTCTTTGTAATGCTGCTGTGTGATGTCAACATTATAGGGAGAAGTGTTACGATTAAGCTCTGATGTCTCTTTAATTGTTTCTTTAAATCAGGAACTATGGTGGTGTGTACGTTGGCCTGCCGTCAGACGCGGCTGCCGTGGTTTCCAGTCAGACGAAAGCTGCACCGAAAGGTACTGGAAGGTTGCGTATTGCATTTCTCCTGCTTTCTCAGTTTAATTTTATCTAGTAGGATGTATTTCCTTTAAAAATCAATTAATATTTCAGACACACTGGCTAGCCTTGGAGCCTCTTAAGGCAGTGGGGCTATTTATAATCGTTAAAGTGATTGTTCCCGTTTATTTACATTTTAACACACTTACTTTTGCAGAAGGATCCTAGAGCAGATGCTGACAATGTGGTACATTGTCTTCTGAACAGCTTCTCCATGTTCTGAGTGCTCTGCGAATTCAAAGAAAACAAAACCCTGTTAGGAGTAAGAGGCTGTGATAGATGCACTTGCAGAGCCTCAGTGCTATATTTAGTTTTGAAGGTGTTTACTTGCATTGTGGTGAATTCCAGTAATAACAGTTAGTAAGTGCTTGCTTTCAGGTTTATTTCTGTTCTTATATGAAACCCAGTGCAAACTGTTTCTTTTCCATGTGATGTTTTCGAACAGTGGGAAAAAGCATTAGGTTTATAGCTACTTAATAGACAAGTCATAAACATATATTTATGAAATCATGTAATAATTGTTTAGATTTAATACAACAAAATGCTGCTGTCACATATGTACACCACAGAGTTTAGTCACTGACTGGTGCTTCCAAAATTTGCTGCAAAACAAAAAAATGAAGAAAAATAACACTATTAACCCTAATAATGGTGGCTGTTTTTGGAACGGTAGTACCTTTGTTGCATGTTTTTTTTAAATGATGTTCTAAATTAGTGATATGATACAATGTTTTAACCATCTTTACCTTTTGTTCTCTAATTAAGATTAGAAGGAAATAAACACATCAAGATCCAAACAGCTGGAGGTACAGTATGTCCTAATTAATGTTATGTGCTTGGCATGTATTTGTTGAACAGAAACAAGGTGGCAGTGCTCCCTGTGCTGCTCTCGGGTGGTCTGGGAATCTCCCAGTTACTTCTCTAGCTGCAGTGTAACTCTTCTAAAGGCTGGAGCAGGGGCCAGTTCTCAGTGGTGCAGATGTAAATTAAAGAGGGTAAAGTCACCTTCTTGTTGAGAAGTGAGAAGCAAGGGAACTCCATATTACCCCATTTGGGAATGAATAAAAATCAAATGTCCTTGTATTCACCTTCAACCACACCACAGCTAATCCTGCAGCGGTGCTCAGACCTCCCATGTGAGGTGAGGTGCATCAGCAATGCATAGACCAGCGTCTGTAGAGACAAAGCTTTTCCCAGGAACAAGTAGTTTGCAGTTAGAAAACATCTTTTCCATTTTGAGGAGGACCTTGAGGACCAAAGTGAGGCACCCACTAAGTAAATTACTGGAGCTTTCCTCTTGCTATGGGAGAATCTGTGGGGCTTTGTTCTCCACCGGCCAGAACAGGACAGTGAAAATTTATAGGCTCTGTTCCTAACTTAAGAGTTTCAACTAACTAAAAAAAAAGTCCTTTACAAGTTCATGTCTGAAGAAAAATAAAACAAGCTAAGTTTCCATTCAGAATTTGAACTGAATAAACATTGACAAATATCAAAAGGCAACAGTTTTGGTGTCTAGCCAGTGGGGAGGGGGGGAAGCTGCCAACGCTTTCCATAGGAAGCAGAACCCTTTCCTAATTTAGGTGAAGAGCCAGAAACAGTTCTGGCTGGTCCCGGTGCTGGATGCAGGCCCAGTAGAGCAGAACACACATACACTGATTATATACAGGGAGACCTGCAGTTGGTCATCACACCTAATTTCAGTAACCTGGCTGAGATGTCTAAGCTAGGAACACCGTCACCCTTGACCTGGGCAAGACTGAAGCACCTTCTTGAGGTTGCGGCTTTCCAACTGTGGTTGATGACCAGAGCCTGGGTTAATTAGGTCCTTGTCTAGGTGCTTCAGTTAAATGCCTGAGGTTGGGTAGAATCAATCACTTGACATTTTTGACATTCAAAATAGTTGAAAGTGCACTTTGCCTTCATTGGTGCAAGGTCAGGGCTTGGCTGCTGACTCAGGCTAAAAAACACTTAGACAGATGAGCACCTTTAAATCTGCAAAGGGTCCTCTGAGCTCCATGAGTTTATGGGCATGTGTGTCTGGAGGGCATAGACCACAAATCTCTCAGCTTCTAACGACGACCTAGTTTGCTGGTTTATGTATAGAGTGTTACTGTATTGCTTTACCAATATTGCTTTACCAGTCCAGCTAAGTTTGTTTTTTCCTTTCTTTTTTTGAACAGTCTTCTACTAAGACCACTTGCCAGTGCTTTAGAGAGAGTTGTCTTTCTGCTGAAGATTTTTATATTTACGTAGCCTTCCGGAGAGCAAGAGAGATCAGAGCACCAAAACATCTAAACTGTTGCAAGTTCCAACTACGGGTAAAGCTTAAAGTACAGCATTGAATCAGTTTCCTATGATGGTTGCATTATGGAAACCTCCTGCTGTTCTCCAGTGAAAAGTGAAATTAATGAACTCATGGTGGATGTTTCTGCACAAGAGCTAACTTTGATGATCTGCAACTTATTTCTCTGTGGCCATATTGCAGATTTCATCAGCTATCAGCTACGCTTCGTATATTTTCTCCAACAATTTTTGATAGATTTTATATAGAAAATCATTACTAATGTCCACTTAATAATTCCTATGGTAGGTTCCTATAAATTAATTGTTAATTTACTTCAGAGTAATATATTTGACAGGTTTGCATCTTTTTGGTAATATTGCAAATTTTAATATTTTTGCTGTGAAAACTTAAGAATAGGATGAAATAAGCGTAAGACCATCGGGTTCTTTATAATTACTACTGTCACTTTTATACAGTGAGACAAATGTTAGTGGTTAATTTTCACCTTTTAAGAAGATATTGGTCAAGGAAATTTATTTAAATAAGAACAATGTACTTCACTGTAATATTTACATGTCTGTTTTTATTTTCTTCATCTTTCTGTCTTTTATAAAGCATTAGATAGAAAAAAATACTAATGAACCAAATGATTATGTTATGTCTTCCGTTCTGTGTAATATTATGACATTTCCTCGCATAAGGATGAAGTGATAGTATTTTCAGAGATAGCGGGACTGAACTCCAGTGCTGCATCCTCCTGAACTGTAGAGGATTTTTGATCACTGTTAGAGTTTTGTATCCCTGACTCATCTCTAAGCGTCTCCAGTAGGGCAAATTGTAACAGAATGAGTGTTATTATTACTTTAGCAAATTGTTGTATTAAATAACGTATGGGAGGTTTTAAAATTCATTAAGTTCATAGCAACTGTAGGTTTCCCACAGAACATAAAACAGATTGTACATTTCCATATGGCTGAACAAGTATTTAAATTATTAAAGCCTTTTGCATAATTCTTTAGTCAAACTTTTTTTAATAGGACACGATATGCCATACACTTTAAGCAAACAAATAAACAAAAAACCTCCCAACCCACACCACATTAATGTATTGCTGTAGATTAATGACCACTTTTAAAATCAAAAGAAAAAAGCAAAACAGAAAATTTGGACACGAAGAAGTGAAATGCCGTGAACCATGAAATTACTGCCCATTTCACCAATATCTGTTAGCACCAATAAACAACCATTGACTATGATTTCCAGAAGCTTGAAGCTCTGGCTTTAAAATAAGTGGTAGTTTGTTTGGTGTGAGGCCTGTAAAAAGAAGTATGTAAAAACATTCCTTGCTTGTCCTCTTTTAAGTATTTGTGATGCTATTTACTGCTATTCTCTAGAAATCTGCTACTTGGGTTATCAACAATTTCAGGATTCCAGCTCCTGAAGACAAATATACATCTCATGCTTGACCCCTCCAACCTCGAACTGAGAAGAAATAAACTTGAAGATTAAGAGGTGGTGTTAAAATATCTCAGTATGAATGAATGTCTGTAGATTACATCTGCAGAGTCTTCTTGTTGCATGCCAAGCTGATGAGAACTCAAATAGCAGTGAGTAGTAAACATGCAGGTTTGCTTTCCACCTGCTTCCCGTAGCATAAGGGTATAGTTTCCACTTCACATGTTCACAAATGGTCTAAATGGTTTGCACGGCACAAGTTTATTTAGTACAAAGCAATTAGGCCCATGCTTGACCTGATCATGATTGCCTTTCCCAAAGCAGAAAAAACACCAGTCATCTTAGCGTACGTTGTAGTTCAGCTAGTGCTTGAAAAACCACCAACAGATGCCAGTAATCTCCCCACTTACTTGTCCACTTCAATTCTTCAGTTGCTGGGAAGAATCATCAAAAAGGTGGACAGGGCTAAATCTGAACATCACTTGTTTTGCTACTGACATCTGAACCCCCATGTGTGGGCTGAGGAAAGAAAGAGGTGATCTTTAATGAATAGCTCCTAGCAGTTGGTGGTGGGACAGTTGCAAAGGGTACTTTTTCTTGTTTTACGTCATTGCTTAATTTTTCCTGTGCAGAGCTGCAGAGAAGCGTGGAGCACTTTGCAGAATTGGCCTCTTAATGATTCATCCTCTGAATGTGTGGGAGGTATGGTGGTTTCTTAATATTTTTGTTCCTCTGCATCTTCTAATCTCAAAAGCTTACTGATCAACTGACAAATGTTTCAGTATCATGGGCTGGAACCTCTGCAATAGATATACATTCATTTATGCCATGTGGGCCTGTACCCATCAAACTGAAGAGCTAGGGTCATGCCCTTGTCTTAGATTTGCAGACTCTTGTCTTTTGTTTTCCCAAGGACCCGTAGATCTAGAAACTGTGTGACAGGACACTGTATTCAGTCTTGGCCAAATTCCACTTAGGGAACTGATTTTTCTGCTCATCAAAATTCCTCTATGGTGAGTAGCATGTCTTAAGCCTTTGTTAATAAAAGCACATGACATTTCATGAAGAAATGAGTATATCTGCTCTTTCAAAACTTACAATGTATGGATATTTCTCTTAGGAGGAGGAACACAAAAGAAACCCTATATGCCAGCTGCCAGCTGTGCATTTGATGGCATCCTTGGAGGATATTTAGGCACTCAAATGATGGTTGGATGTGAGAATTGAGAACAGAACACAAGGAGCCATTGAATGGCAGAGTTATTATTAAGAGATATACTTTGGTTTTGTCAAAACATCTTGAATTACCATTTGTAAAGAAGAAACATTGAAATGTTGGGGCTGTGGTACCATTTCCTTTGCAGTTGTCACTCTTTCTCCAGCCAGAGCTGAGGAAACAGTGAAAATAGTTTAGCAAAGACAGTGGATTCAGGCTTTATAACCTCAGAATCTCCGATTTGGGATTCTTTGACAGCTCAGAAATATTATGCTTGAATTGACATAACTCAGACAATTGAATCTTGAAAAATTATGGAGTATCAAAGCATAGGATTGAAACTACAGTTTGTGATTAGCTGAAAAACAATCCAAATGTCTTGCTGGGTTGCAAATTTTGTTCTAGTTGTACAAACTATGTCATCTCAAAGACAGCTGCTCCTTTGAATTACACTGATGAGACAGTGCATTCATTTCGCTTTCTTCTTAATGCAGAACTTGGAGCTTAGTTGTAAGGACCTGACTTCTTGGTATCTTTGTAGTCCAGACGGAGATACCGCCCATCTCGTGTGTGCCATCCACATTACAGTGTAGTTCAGAGGATGTGACATAGCTTTAAACCTCCGTGTCGCTCAAGGGTTAAATCTGTTACTAGAGAGTTGCAGAAGACCTGGTAAAGCCCAGTGTAAGCTCAGTTAGGACTTCATTCACTAGAAGTGAAATCCCGTCATAGCAAAGAGTCCACACAAGGCTGAAGCTGCAGAAAAACATAAAGGTTAAATTTGTCTCTAATGAACACAAAGGCAAACTACTAATTTACTTGATTTCATCCTGCATGTCTAGCAGAGGAGTCTCTGCTGTATCGGGCTATGGTCGAAATGGCATCACTAGCGTACTGTTCCCGGTCACCCACACAAGTCTAGTGATTCTCAATAATCATGCTTCCCAAGCAGTTGGTGAATCACTGCTGATCTGTTTTCTGCAAAGTAGACCTCTGTTTGGTTCCCATGGTGATCAGAAGTGACAATTATTACAGAATGCTACTACAGTTCCTCAGTTGTGTGTACCCACTAAAAGAAGCTCTTATCTGGTTATAGTTCCTTGGAGTTTTGCAGTGCATTGTCATCGCTTCCTATTGACAGCAATTTGAACACTTCAGGTGAATTGGCTTTGTGGAGCACATGCTGGAGGAGGGTGATTTGTGGAGTATTTTGTTTTTGCGATGTATTTAGAAAAAGAACAAGAAAATAACAGCTCTGTAAACTTTCCATAGCACAATGGTGTGCCAGTATTGCAGGAAATCTTTTGAGGCTAGGCTAAATGATTCAACCGTTGTTTTAACAACAAACGTGCACAGAACTTAGATTTATCATGATAGGAGCAATTTGATTTTACATGATCTGACAATTTTTACTGTAACCCTAGGGTTTTCAAACATAGGGGTATTTCCCAAACAGCAGAAACCTGCTTGTGGGTGCTTAGAATGGCTGTCACCCATGTTGTGGGAACTTCTGTGTAGTGGGCACTTATCTGGTCATTATTAAAATACCTAGCTGAAAATAGGGCCCTGCTTGTGAAACAGATCATTCCATGAAGTGCAGTGAAACTCTCATTAGCTTAACTGTACTGAGAAAAGAATTAGAAAGATACCATGGGATGGAGCCTGGATGAAAGGGACTTTGTGTGCCAGAAAGGAGGAAATACATAGGAGAATGAGGATTCTAATGTTATGCAGTAAAGACAGATGCAGAAGGAGGTTAGGAACCGAAAATGATGTAAAAAAGGAAATAGTTTAATTAAGTATCTGCTCCATTTCTCTGTTGTTCTAATATGTTGAAAATAGAGCAAGAAGTAGACCACTGCCAAATCGTTTTAAGACTGAAGAGAATGGGGATTGGCTTATCGGTTCATTCCAACCCTCAGATGTCTGAGATTGCTAATGTCTTGGGAAACAGCTTATCTCATTTTTATTTGCTTAATGTCCAGTGTAATGAGCCCATGAACCTTATATGTCCTTTTGGGTGTTACCAGGATATATAAATATCCTGCCTTCTCTTTCAAAATTTGTGTTGGTCTTCCCTTTGTTTATGTCTCTCTATGCAGACTGAAAATTCTAATTACTTTGGAATTTTGCATCACTCTTGAAAAACAATTTAGTAGACTGAGAAAATACACAAGATGTAAAAGTCATTAACAGGCATAGTACAAGGAAAGATTATAGATCACACAAAAAGGAAGAAAGAGCTTAATCTGCAAATCAGAGTAGAGTTAGAACCAAAGCTTTGGTTTACTTATGCCATCTATTTTACATTTCTCGTAACTAATGGATCACTGTGCAGGTGATTAGTTTGGATCACAGCACCCTTATCGGTACTCGGGGAATTAGCAGTCCACTTACAAAGTTTTGTTTATGGTCTTTGATTCCTATGTTATAGGAGATGGCAGTAATGTGAAATGCTACATTCCACCCTTAGCCTTCATTGCCCACTTTTTATGTTGGCCAGACCTCAGTGTTGTCTGCAGGATGGCTTCAGCTCCATAAAAGCTGAGCTCACTGGGTTCTTACTGTGAGGCTATGATTCAGAGCGACATGTTAATTGGAGGCAGGTCATATTCAATAGCTGTTTTGTGGGGGATACCAGACTGCAGGAAAATGTAAGACTGTTTATTGGAGTTAGGGAGGTATTCAAACTTTGGAGAGAGTCCATATTGCGTCACTACCAAATTCTACTTGACAGAACACAAACATAACACCACATGCATAAATAAATAAAATCAGGGAGGTAATGCACACCTTTCAGCTTATAGCTAATATCATATTTATGGTTATATATTACTGGACACTGACTGTAACTTTGAGCTGTGAATATTTTCCCACAGCTAGGTTTGCATTCCCAAAATGATATTGCTGCAGGGAAAAAACTTGGAGGGATTCCCACTACCTGGTTTGTCCATAGGAGCCTTACATGCTTTTGGGAAATCAGCCAACAGATTTTCTTTAAAATTAAAAGATTTAATTAGATATTAATATATAAATAGTATCAACTTGAGCAAACTCCAAGTATCTGGTTATTATAATAATGTACTTCATCTTTGAAGTCTCACAAGAAACCAGTTGCCTACTTCTTTTTCCTCTTCCAAATTGTGGGTTACTTTAATAAATAAATGATTAAATTCTTTTACTGTTCTATCAAAGGAACTGCTTTGGATCATCAGATAAAAACAAACAATTTTTGGCAGGGAATTAATTTGTAGTAAGGAAACTGTGCCAGCCAGGGGAGATGGAGCTTCTATGAATTCTGAATTCTTTTTAATAGAATAAATAATGGTTGGAGAACTTACACAGCACTATTAAAGGGTCTTTGTTCAAGACATCATTGCTTGTGTAACAATTGCTTCTTGAGAAACCCAAGATTTCCAGTGAAAAGAACGCTGAAAATCACTACTTGGAAAATAATTTTGATTTCTGATAATAATTTGCCAAGACCAGCATTATATTTTTCCCTTCAAATTTCAAGAGAAAACCAATTTCTCATCTGAACCAGTAAGGTAAGCAATCAACCTGTCTTTGCCTGCAAAGAGTTGCAGGCAATTCTCATTCAGAGGTATGGAAAAAAAGATAAATGGTATTGACTAGCTCTACCATAGGGACATACATGTTCATACACTTGAAATTAATCCTAATCTTTAACAAATTAGGCTAGATTAGGCTAGATTTCATGTTTCCTCCTTTCAGGTACTTTTATTGAAACATGATATTGTTCCTTCATTTTTTCTTGTTGGCTGAAATAATCCCTGGCAAAAATATTTTTTCTATATTTGTTGTAAGACTGTGTACTTTCTTACAATTTTCAAAACTTCTTGCGCTATTGCCCATTTCTATCTTGAATACAACCTCTGGCATAAAACTCTGCCACCAACTAAGTTTTACCCAAAGGGGCTAGGCTCACACCTTTGCTCAGGTGAGCACTCCAAGTAGGTGCCACTGAAGAACATTTTATCCTGAATGCTTTCCTACTCAGCTGTTTTTTTCAACTTCAGTTGAAACACGGATAACCTTGCCTGATTGTTCTCTAGGAGGAGAATTTACTGCACATGTGACTGTATCATCTTGGGATTTGGACTGGCATGGTTGTAGGAGTCTTCCATTCCTCAGTGTAGGGTCTTGAAACCTCATCTTACCTCCTGCATGACACCTCCTTCAGATATGTCTGTGGACAAGCAGCTTTGTGCTACAAAGTGGGAAGGCACAAAATGATGCAAAAGTGTCTCCACCGTATTCCAGTTTGAGCAGTGACGTGCAAAACAAGAGTAAACATTACTGGTAAATTAGTTGGAGAAATGACTTTGCAACATTGCACAGTCTCTTTGGAGCGGCTTGACATGATGACAAATGGAGCAAGATAAGGAATCAGGTCCTATGATTCAATATCATAAATGCCTGTATTAGACATTACAAATGATACCATTATTCCTTGTACTGTCATTGCAGTTGCCGCAAAGTAGTTGCAGTCTTGTAATAATTTCACCTGAACACCTCTGTAGATAGCAAGGGAAATGACTTCCAGTTGACAGCGGCTGACTGTTTGACCCATATGTTTTCTTGCCTGTGTCATGGGGTCTGGCTGCTGCGCAGAGCGTAGCTCATCATAAGCTGAAAACTCCCACTTTGCAACCTGCTGGTTTTGCCACGCGGCTCTGCAGTGCACCTTCATGGTGTCTACCAGTGTAAATAGTCAACGTGGTTTGAAGAACCAGCTCGTTGACTGGTGGGGCAGAAGGACACCTCCATGACACACTCCCTCTGTTGATCCCACTGTCTTTTTGGTAGTCTGGGTGAGGTATGGTGGTTTCCCACCCACTGAGGGACCGACTATATATTATCAGTGATCCTTCCCAGGCCAGTTGTACCATGCCATACCTCCCCGGTGACAGCAGACCAGTACAAACAACACTGCTGTGCTGGAGAGGCTGGCCTTGTCTTTGGCTGGCTGAAGTCTTAAATAGTGCTGGGATTTGTTTTTCTGCTTCCCTCACTCTCTTAGCAGCAAAACCCAAGTGACTGCACTGAGTTTCCTTTTATGTGCCTCCTGAACAAGCCTTATGTTCAGAACTGTGCTGGTGACAATCAAATTAATCACTGTCCCGTCGGCAGTGGCACGTCGGGCTCTCCCGGCAGCCTCAGAGGGGGCGGGCTGTAGCCTGGGATGTCGGAATAAATCCTTGTCCAAAGTAGGTCAGCAAACCGTGCCCGGCCTCGAGAAACAGCTTTGATCAGAGACAGCAAATTTCTTGATATTGCTGGCAATCGTTTTCTTCAAATGTCTTTCATGGGAAAGAATCCTACAGACCCGGATGGCAATGCCGGTTCCCTGAAGCCTGAACCCTCTGACAGAACTTAACAGAAAAGATGTTCTGAAGAGAGAGAATCCCAAAGGCTTGTTAAAACCCCCCTAAAAACGCATAAGGAATCCTTTGTAAGGAGCCTTGATACACCTCTGCTGCTCTCTTTTCTGTAACATTCAATCGATTGCTCTTTAAAAGCCACAAATGTCTTAAGTTTTGATTTCATAGTATCTATACATATAATTTTAGCAGTTAAAAATTTACCTTTTTTCACAACACTTATTTCAAATTTTGAAAAAAGTTACTCTATGTCTATTATCCTGATTTCCAGGAAATTGCCCAAATTAATCAATCACTTCAAAGCTCGTGGTTATTTATTTTTCACTTTAGGGTTTAGTTTTAATAGATGGACTCAAGTGCTGGTGTTAAAATGAGGAGTTATCTCATTTTACAAAGTATTTAGCAATGACAGTGCTAACAGTACTACTTGTCACTTTGCCACTGCCTGTGACAAAGTTATAGTTTATGGACATAACTTAAAAATCAAATTATTTTAAATAACTTTGCTTCTTATGGAGCTTTTAGGTCAAGTCTGAATGATAATAGAATCTATAAAAACATTGTCTCTGGGCTACTTCAGATTGTCCTCTAAGCCATAAAAATATGTCTCTGAGGTTTTTTTCTATAATGAAATCCATGCTGTTGTCCAGTTTCAAGGTGATTCATTACAGCTCTGTTCTAGCCTCTCTACAGACGCTACTATTATTCTGCAATGAAAAAAGGCAACCAGCCATTTCTGGGTGCTCTGTAAAGTCTTAAAAACAAGATAACTTAAAATAAATGTTTGCATCCTGCTGTGTTTTTATGACCTGTAATGCACTTTGGGCACTACTAAACTATAAATAAGATCAAAAGATTCACCCTCTCATGCTCAAAAACCTAAAATAATCAAACATTAAAAATATTAAAGAATGCCAAAATTAAGCTTCTTGATACATTTGTATTATGACACATTTTTTGACAATGCGATCAAATATTTTTTTCACAGGATACACGCTAAAATAGACTAACCTAATTAGATATGTATGAAAAAGTATATTTTCCCTTGAAATTTTGCAAATATTTGTTTATTCATTTTATCATTGTTTTGTCATTGCTTTGGGCCAATTTGTTGCCAGGAATCTGCTTTCCTGTACTGCCTGTGCAAGTTCAATAAAAATGTAATTTTTTCTCTCTTTCCCTTATTTTTGAACTACTAAAAGCTGGTTCTTAGTTACCCAAAGATGGTCTTATTACCAAGGGCAACATCTGCTAAGGATTGTCAGTTGCTGTGTAAAATTCAGAACAAAAATGTCAAGCCTTCAGCTTGATGAATCTCAAATGATTTTGTTTTGCCTTTAGTGTAATTTACTGGGAACTCAGAAGTTTTCATCATGCTGGTGAATGCGTTAAAATAAACTTAAAAAGAACAAGCAGGCTGGTACCCTTCCTGCTTCATGAAAAGTGGCGTAGGTGCAGCAAGGGATAAGAGGCATCTGAAAAGAAAGCCCAGCACCTGCCTTTGGGTGGACAGTCGCTCTTCGGAAGCGTGATGGGAAAATGTAAAGTTTTCCTAACCACCCAGATGACAAGCCTGTAAAAACAGTTAACCCCTCATTTGTTCTCTCTCTGACTTTTAATTTCATTTTTGTTGTTGTTCTTATTACTTAAAGCTAGCTACCTGTGGAAGAAAGCTGAAAGTACACAACTGCTATTTTTCAGCAGGTTCTGTGTTTGCCTGGTTGGTTTTGATTGTTATCGTTTATCTGATTTCAGAGCTAAAAATAGACATGAGGGGCTGGGAATCAGAAACTCCAGCCTTCCTTATGCCACAGGCTTGTTAGTCTTGGCTGAATCCCTTAGGTGGAATCCTTCAAAAAGTTTTTAGACTTGAATGCTCAAGCAAAGGGCTTTTGTTCTAATGATATCTTGGTACTCCTTCTCCAGGGAAAGCCGAGAGGAGTTTGTAGTGGTGAGCATGTTTCTGAAGCTCTTGGGACAACCGTCGAGGCTGGGTGACGCGGTGAGGAGCCCGCACATCGCCAGCAGGCAGTCTAGCAAGGGGCTGGATCTCCCTCTCTGCCCTCTCCCTCCTTTCTGCCGCCTCGCAGTTTCTCTGCCTGAGAAACGCAGCCTCAACGTGTTTTACGTCAGCTGGAGAATAAGGATTTAGCACCCCTTGTGTGTGTGATAAAGGAAGGCGAAGGAGGGGGGTTCGGAGGCGAGCAAGCAAGAGCGTGTTAGTGATGTTGATGAATTGCTGTTTGTTGAAATGCCGCTCCCTGCACTTCTTCAGTGGAAATTACTCTTTTCTGGATGGAGAAACAATCAGTAGCTTAACTTCATTACAAATGCTGAAAAACATTACTCATGTTAGCAAAACAGCTTTTTGTTCTGTCTTTTTTTCTCTTTAAAAGCCCCAGAACCTGTTACTGTTTCCAGTAATAGCTTAGAAATGAGATTTGTTTGGTTTTTTAAGTAGGACAAACAAATAATCCCTGGTTTCATTCCCTGCTCAAATGCAACAGTATGGATCCTCTTGTGAATTCACGTTCGCAGCTCCGTCGGGGTTGGAGCAGCAGGCACAGCAAATGCCTTGCAAACCATGCAAGTTGTCCTGCAGCTCTGTGCGTGCAGGAGCACTGAGCTGTGGTCAATGCTTTTTTGGCTCGAGGGGATGTCTGTGTCTGTGTTTCTTTTCATTTGATAGCGTTGATGCCAACGGTGCCCACTTTCTGGGTTGAACAGCTGCCAGTGCACCTGTACAGAAAGCCCTGGCAGCAGCACGCCTGCGTGTTTTTTTCTATGGCTTTTAGCAAAAATGCAAACATTGCAAGGACTTGGAGTGAGTTTTTCACACACTGAGATCTGACTGAGTAAACAGCTATTTTTTGTCTCGCTTGAGAGTGTCGCTTTTCCCCGTATTAGATGTACTTCCCAGTGATACCTGTGTCTGAGCACATGAGTCTCTTCTGACTCTAAGGCAAGTGTTAAACTCGTCACTGCTCCCAAACTGTTCGGACAGACCGGACAGCTCTGCAGAGGTCCAGCCTGAGAAAAAAACTCCAGTGCTACAAAAATCCAGATTTAACCTTGTTTTGCCCAAGAAAATGTGTGAATTTTGTGACCAACTTTTGTTCAGAAGAAAAGGTTTAATTTGTACAAAAGGCTTGTTTGCTCTCCACTGTGACCGAGGAAAGGATCAATGGTAGGGGTAAGAAAGAGGTATTTCAGTGTTACCCTTATGTCCAGCCTGGGATCACTTTGGTCCTCAATTTAGCATTAGAGGTTTTCCTTCTTGCATTCACATCCTCCAGCTGATAAAATTGCAGGTGTCACTGCTGCAAGGGAGCCACCAGCCCTTGCTTGTCTCAGGGACCTGAAGACACTTGACGAGGTGGTGGGGCTGGGCTTTCCCCGGGCACTGGGAGCAGTCCTCTCCAGGGCCCTAACTCCGCTAGTGCGTGGAGCTGCAGCCTTGGGCAGGAAAAGCCCTTTCGCAGAGGTGGCAAAGATAGAGGAGATCCCAGCATGTTTCCACACTGTGTTATGGGACCCATCAGACTCCAGCGGGGGACAATGACTTGCTGAACACCAGCTGAGCAGAAGGAGCCAAGAAATTTTCATGAAGTCACCCATGGTGACCAGCCCTGGCGATGCCATTACTGCCTGGAAAGATTTCCTTTCCTGAGGTACTTCGAAGGGGAGGATCTTGTGGCATTTCCCAAAGGCTGGGGAGTTTGGGTCAGCAGGTGGCACAGCGTGAAGATTGGAGAGAACAAAGCCTGCTATCTCCTCTCCTGAGGAGCCCCAGTAAGAAAGGTGTTGTGGCGTGGGTGAAAAGCACCACGCGAGGAGTCAGCGAGCACGTGGAGGAAGAAAGGTGGCAAACAAACAGCAGAGAGCATCCAGCGGTTCGAAGGTATGGGGCTGAGTTCACGGCCCGTGAAAAATGGGAAAATCAGGGGCATGCTGTGGCCATCTGAGTTTGTAAAAGGGGACCAGAGACCTGCAGCAGGGTGTTAGGTGCAGATGCCAGGGAAGGGAGGTGGGACAGACGTTGCGGAATAAACAATTTAAGCGGCAGTCAGCTCAGGATATTTGCAGGGTCCGCAACTTCTTCCTTTGACATCGACCGTTGCCAGCAAAATCCTGGACTCGTTTTCTACAGGGTAGACGTTTCAGGCGTACGGAGCAGGGGATTTCAGGGCCGACAGCTTGACTGAGGATCCAGAGGCAGAGTGGCTTTCTGGCTGGGGAAAGGGAACCAGACGTGGGGAAGTGGGGGCTTTGTGCTGCAAAACCCGTCCCTGCACAGGGACTGGCCGCAGGCAGGTTTCCTGGGCAGTGAAAGCAGAGGCGAGGGTAAGAGCAAGAGCCGCAAGACCCTTTCCATGAGGACATGGAAATCTTTTCTTCTCCTGGACTTGGCCTGGGCGGTACCTCGTCCAGGGACCGGCTGGGAGAAACGGGAAACACTCAAATCTCCAGGGGTATCTCCTGAAACCAGCCATTAGGGGAAAACTGAAGAGTTTTCCTGGGATGTGCAGAAATCATGAAAGGCCTGAGGTGCTTGAAAGGGAAACATCTTACTCGGCGACCAGATCCAACTGTAAGGGCATGACTGACAGCAAGTCATAGCGTGCGCCTGTGAGGCTGCGCCCCTTGGAAGCCCTCGTAGCTGCTGAGGGCTGAGGAGCAGCAGAGTAAGAAAGGTCTAGGGGCTCCTGCCTTGCCTCAGGACACGACTTCAGTGCTGAAATGCTGAACGCCAAACAGGTAGTGGGAGCTGTTGGAGGAGGTGGGCCAAAGGCTGTCCAGATGGAGCAGAAACCCCGCGGGGAGGAGGTTAGAGACCTGGGCCTGCTCGCCAAGATGGGAGCCAAGAGGGGATGAGGGCTCTGAGGACAAGTGAATAAAGCCCTCGGGGCAAGACAGGAGGGTTGGACCATTTGTCTCCTGCGCCCGTATACGTGAGAGAGGCAAACCAGCAGCCCGTTGGAGCGATACTGAAGGGCGACGATTTCCACATGGTGAAAACCGCTTTGGAGCTCTCCGGCTGCGCGTGCAACGGTGGAAGGGGGCTGTACACGGACGCAGCCTGCACGCCTGCTCCGCGCCCGGTCGCCTCTCAAACACAAGCAGCACTTCCCTTGGGGCCGTAAGAACGGGCTTCTCCCCGCCGGGCGGGCCACTCTGACCCCGCAAGGAGCCCCCCCGCCCGAAAGCAGGCGGCGGCTGCGAGGCCCCGGCACGCACAGGCGCCGGGTGCCCGCCAGGGAGCAGCGGTGCTCCAGCAGCGAGCGCCGCCGCTGCGCCCCCGGCTGCGGGACGCGGCTCTCGCTCCGCGGGGCCGCCGCCATGGAGGGCCGCGGGGCGGCTGCGGGGGAACGATGCCTCACGCCAGGCGCTTGGCCTGGCCCCCAGAGGCGCGGGTCGCCTACGGATGTCACGGAGCCCAGCTGGGGTCTGGGCCACCGCTGCTAGCATCAGCTGCTGTCTCCAGTTCCTAATGGAGGCATGAAAAAAGGGAGCCCCGCTTACAAGGCTGGCCAGCAAAAGCGTTTGAGGCCGTGTGGTTAGTCAGGGCTGAGTCTGACCTGGACCTGGTTTAAGCCGGCTGCTGATCCCCCATGCTGTGAACTGGCAAAGCTACTTTTCCCGAGGGGCCGGTGAAGTACGTTCAGTGTACAGTCAGGGTTTCCTTTAGAGCCCATGTTTCCCTCTCCTCCAGGGGCTGAAATGTCAGGCAGAGTCGATTTGTTGCTGCGGAGAGCAAAGCAAGAACCGTCTCCTAGGGCAGGACCGGCCCCTTTGAGGCAGCCCCGCTGCCGTCAGAGGGTGGTCAGCCTGAAGGGCCCTATAACTGCTGTTCTGCTGCGTGGCCCACCGGCGAGACGTGCGCTAGAGCCCAGTTACCCACTGCAGTCAGAAGCAACAACAACAAAGACCTGAGGGGGACCCTGAGGGCACTGGTGGGTCTTAATGGCCCTGACTGACTTCACCTGGGCCCCCCACCCACACCATGGGCTTGGGCGCCTATTTCAGGCCAGCCCAGGGCCCCAGCCTGTTTCTGCACTGGGTTGTTGGTGGGCCTGTCTCCAGCCCTGTCTCTGGGCCGGACCCCCTTGGGGCCATGTTGCGGCCCTGGCTCTGGCTCTGGCTGCTTCTGGCTGGCCCCCTGGTACTGGCTTGCCCCTTGCAGTGTCATCAAAGGACCCTCTTACCAGCCCTGCATGCCACGTTCAGCCCTTTGGGGCTGCAGCCCTCCGTGAGGGACCAGCCTGCCCAGGGCCACCCTCGATGCCCAGCTTGTCCCCACTCCTGTGGCAGCCCTGCGTGGCTTCCTGGCAGGGTGCTGTTTCTGGCCAGCCTGTGTCCCTCCGATGACTGCGTGGTAGGTCTCCCCGCTGGCTTGTTGGGGCTTCTCTGCTGACGTTTCCCTGTTTTTTTCAGCTCTGAAATCTCTGCACTAATTATACCTGCTGAAATAGGAACCTTCTGCCAGTGGAGAAGGGATAAAAATAATGTTGTTGTTGTCCTCTTCTTGTGCATGGGCTTGAGCACTATTGAGGAATCACTTTCATTTTTGGGCTCTGCAGTCCTTGGTACAACCCAGCAGTGGGTCAGGCTGTAGTGTTTTGGATGGGAGCTAGTACTTTTGTTGCTCTGTCTTACCTTGTAGTAGCACTTCCTTAGGAAATGCTCTGGCATGCCAGAACCGGTGGGTTCATTAATCAGGCCAGCAGCAAGGTAGCAGAGCATCAAGAAAAACAGATGTGCTCGTGAGCCGGTGTTTTTGCAGCAGCCCCATTTTTGCCTGCTGGAAGACAGAGAGGTTACAAATCAATGTAAACTGTGGTGTGCTTGGTGCTGTAGTCACCTCCCCGCTCTTAGCTAGCGTACGCTGCCAGTTCATTTCTCATGGACAGTTACTTAAGGCTCATTCTTCTTTTTGGCTAGATTTGAAATGGCATCCTGAAGCAAGAAAACAACAGCCGTGGCCCTCTGACCCACTCGGCTCTCCTTGGTAGCCCAAGGAGCGTTCCTCTTTCTGACACTTCCCATCACCTCTGTCATCTGGTTATTTCAGTCTGGTTTTCTGCCTATATTTAGTGGTATTAGGAAAAATAAATATGCCATGGGAGAATTCCACACTCCGAAACAGAAAAAGAGTGAACATAAATATTTGGGGTGATACTTTCATAGTAATAAAAGAAGAATTCCAGAAAATTATTCCTTCTGCACCAGCACAGGCCAAGTGCAAAGTATCTCATTTGTCTTGGTCTATTTTAAAGCTATTGAGGGGAATGGATGACCAGGCTTACAGAGCTCCAATGTGCGTGTTTCAGTGCAGGGAGCGCTGCATCACCGCGAAGCCTTCCCGAGCACTTTAGATGCCTTTCAGGATCCTGCGCTGCCAGTCACAGGCTTTATTCCAGTTGCTCTTAGGAGTGATTTATGCATACCGAGTGCTACGCATCCCAGGGCACTTTAAGGAGTTGCCATTGCTCACTCGCATCACTCCATCAGTCGTCATGCTGTGCAGGGCTTGACTTAAAGCGCGTTTTCCATCCATCAAGAAACCCAGAAGTGCAACACAAACAACCCTGCTAGAGGAAAATGCCATGGACTCGGTTCTCCTGCTGGGCTGAGACAAAGAGAGAATAGCAGACGGTAGCTGTGCTGCCCAGTGATGTGTTGGAGGATGTTCACATACCTTTGATTACGTGTACCTACGCAGGATGGATAACATCAGGCAAGGTTACCCAGCAGACGAACAAACAAGCCCTTTTTCTGAAGAAGAGTGGCTGAAATGTGGTAACCCATAGTAAAGGCCAAGACTGGGAGACAAATGAAATTTTCCCATTTGTTAAAATGTGGACACTGTAAGGCTTGTTCCACACACGCGCAGTCCCGTTGTGATGGCTGGGATGATGCCTGCGTTGCCTGAGTACAGTGAGAGGTGAACTGGGCCTGCATTTGCTGGGCACACGAGTGCTTGCTTTCTCTGGGGAGCAGCGTAGTGCAAGGGATGCCCAATCTCCTCCGAGTCTGTGCTTCCATGGTGTTTTTGCTTTCCAGTGAGATGCAAAACCTGCTTGGAGCTTTTCTTGTGTCTGGGACGTTAGTAATGGCTGTGTCCCATGTAGATGTCTACTGTCTAATGAAGGAAGGGCTCCTACTACAGCCTCAGAGGGACAACAGTGAAGAAGGATTAAGAAGGTCTTTCCCCTCTGCGAAACTATGATATGATCACCAAAGACTCAGTTCTTAGACTTACAAGGTTATTTTTTTTCCCAGTAAAGAAATGTGGAAATTAAATGTGTTTGTTCTACAACAGTCTTGAGGGAAATAACAGAGGCTCTGTGCCTAGTGACTGAGCCTGTACCATGTAAGCTACTCCACTCTTCAAAATCTCATTGAGATAATAGCTCCAGTGTCACGACAGTGATAATTCCTCTGCTGACAGGCTGTACAGTAGAGCAGTAGCTCAGTTTTAACTACTGGAATTAGGAATTCCTGCTGAGATGCACTGGTCGTACCCCGGGCTAGGTCCCTACATCTTCCTGCCATTTGGCCAACGTGCTGTCCTCCTCCTGCCAATGCTGTGACTGTAGGAATGGAGCACTCTCACTCTTGAAATAGCTGAGACCTGTTGCAAAGCCCATTAAAACCAATGCAGCTTTCTTTTTTTGGATTTCAGGAGGTTTGGCTCAAGCCCTCAGCAACATTGCTCTTGCTCAATGTGAAACTTGGAAGCAACCTTGGGTAAACAAGCCAGGCTAATATTCTACAGGCTAATCATAACTGCCTGAAGGACAAGATAAAGTGTGAGATGGTAAGTGAGTAAAAAAATTAACAATCGTTATTTTGTCGCTATTACAGTCGTAAAGAAGCTTTATGCAAAATTATCCAAGCTACCTGAGGCTCCGTTTGACTTTGGTGAAACAGACATCTAATTTTATATGTGTATGTGGGCTTTACACTAAAATTCAGGAACGAGTGCCAAATTTCAGCTCTGAGAGAGAGGCTTTCAGCCTGCAGCAAAACCAAGCTCAGCTTGATGCATAGGCAAGGGAGCTGCCAAGAGCAGAAGTTGCCCTGTGGCCTCATGTGCTAATTCCAGGCTCCTGGAGAGCTGAGCCTGATGCTAAGGCAGAGATGGAAGTGACTGTAGAGCAGCGCTGCTTGGCCGGGAGATGGGTGGTCCTTCACAGCGGCAGACCTTGCCCTCGCTCCTTCCAGTCCCTCTGACTTTCCATCATGCTGTTCCTTTGCCCCTTGCTGTGTTCCTTGCTGGTGTGGAAGAAGTTGACTGGCCCCATCCCTGAGGTGATGGGGTCTGATGTTGCCTACGCTTCTGAGAGGTCTGGAGCTGCTGCAGATGGAAATGGACAGTCTCCAGCCTCAGCCATGGTGGCTTTAGCAGTTCTGCTTTGGTGTGCTCTTCGGAGGGGTCACTGACAAGTCGTCTTCTGGATTAGTTTGAAGCTTGCTTAAGTGCTAAAGGCACTTAAAATGAAGCAAAGTCATTAGAAGCTGTGTGCCATTTCCTGAAAGCAGCTGGTCCTTGTCCCCTTCAGAGATGGGATGCCGAAGCAGCAATGTGACTTTGCGTAGCCATTCCTGTGTTGGTGTTGATCTGCAGAATATTGTGAGGACACTAGACTGGAGCTAAAATGCCAAAAATTTGGTGAAGGGAGACCACCCTGAATTTCAGTAACAACTTTGGGTAAAATCTTGGCTTTTTAAAAGCTCCTTGGCTGCTGTCTAGTGTTGTGCTCTTCTTTCAGTAAAGAAAGTGCTCCCACTGTCTTTGAATCGTCAAGTAAATGTTGTATTTTTATGAAGAGGTCTTCAAAAATCTGCGGTATGCCAACTGGGAGAGATTCAGGGTCATGAAAGAGCATTTAGCATAAAGCCTTGGGAAATGAATTCATTAGCGTGCCAGTGAGTGATGTAATTTTGCTGATATTAAATTAAGGCTTGATTAATAGGACCAGCCTTTTTCTGAATTGTTGTGCTCTGGTTTGGTTTGGTTTTGGTTTTGTTGTGGGTTTTTTTGGGGGGGCGGCGGAGGGGTGGAGAATAATTCTCCTGTGTTTGTGGAGGTGCAATCATGCTTATTGCATTTGCTGCCTATTTTCCAAGTTGGCCTGGTCTTCAGCATGACTTTTGTAAATTAAGCTACTGCAGCATTTTACAGTCTGCAGACCAGATTCAGCCCTCATGAAAGGAACTGCTACGTTGCAGAAGGCAGCAAAATTGTGCTGAGTCTGACGTTGCTTCTCTGTCTGTAGAGCCAATTGTTTTGGAGGCTGCTGCGCTACTGAGCAAGAGGCTCAGTATGAGAAACCTTCAGGTTTCTTTCTCAGGTATGAGAAACCTTCCTTCTCCTCGATCTGTGGGAGGGTGTTGCCACTGTGGTCTCTTAGTAGGCAGAGCTCTCAGTATTTCACCTCTGAAGGGTAAAACGTTCTGAAACATAATAAGGAAAAATCAGGGTCACGGTTCCTCCCCTTGTTCTTGCAGGCACCTGCAAGAAATTGCACACAGGGAAGCAGTTTTAGAAGAGGTGGAAGCAAGAGAGAGATGTAGAGGATGACGAAGTATGAAATAGTGGCACCAATGTGGCCTAACTGGCTGTAGCTTTAGGGGGAAGTGTCTTTATTAAAAATGACTTCTTCCCTCCTCTCCTGGACTGTTGTTTAGACACTGCTGACTTTGGTATGCAGCCTGTGTACAAAAGAGCACTTGCTTGTGAGAACCATTCCAATTAATGGGACCACGCAAGAAAAGGCTGGAGAATCGCTCGCTATGTATGGTAAATTGGAGTGGACGTGAACTAGCTGAGCAAACTCTCCAGAAGGCTGAAACTGTAGCAAAACGTTGTCCTTCAGGAGCCTGATCCAAAGCCCATGGAAGACAATCGTAGTGGTTTCACTGACCTCCGTGACCTTTGGATTACACTCCACATTCTGTGCTAAAGCTGGTATATTTTTTATTTTATTTACTTGTGGTTTTGTACGACTGTTTCTGTCCAAAAGCAACTGTTAGATTTCTGAGAAAGACAACTTGAGCAATTGGAATGAGTGAACCTTTGCTGTGAATAAATTGCCAGTGGAAACATGCTAATGGCACCCGGGGACTGTGTATTAAGAGGGACTAATTAATGGGCCTGATGTGATGCCACAAAGGGAACATCACAGCTCTTTGTGCTCTGGCACAAGTTAAAGGTTAACGAGTCCCCAGAGGTGTTTGAATTTGGGTTCCAATTAATGGAACCACATGTATGGTTTAGCCATATGCATATACCTAAGCAATATTCAAGGCTTGGGAATCTTGCTACCTGTACTTGTCTATTGTGACAAGATATTGGTGCTCCGAAATGCCACCCCTACGACTTTACTATTTGAGACCCGTACAGTACAGGAGGAAGAGTCCCATCATACTTCTGAAAAGATCTTGTTCATGATGAACTACCTGCACGGTGAGAGAGACGTCCTGAGACTTTTAATGCTACATCCCAGGAGCAGAACTGTTTCAGCTGGTCCTGTGTGAACTATCAGCAGAGCTAGGGAGTACAACGCCGAGTCCTCTGGGCCAGGTCTGCATGAGTTAATCCCAGATCAGCTGTGCTGAGCAGCATGGCACAGAGATTTCCGTTCCATGAATACAGCGTTGTAGGCCCAGGTTGGCATGCCTGGACAGCACCGTGTTGCATGGTATAGATCTACCCAGTCTATGCAAGCAAAGGCATTGACCTCCATCTTGTGGGTCCCTGCAGGTGGGAGATAGGTCCTCAAGGCAAAGAGTACAACTCGGTGTTGAACTTTGTCCAGGTACAGACCTCACTCAAAAGTGAGATCTGAGACATCGCTGCTGTCTCAGATCAGGTCTTTGCATGACGCTCTTTTTCATAACTAGTCCAGAAGGAACTCGGGATACTTTGCAAGAAATTGCTATGTCTATTGGCACTTCTTTGGTCCTGTTGGCATAGGATCAGTTCCGAACAGGCTGTTGGTGGCTTCCTGAAGGTGTCTCCATTCAAGGACTGTGTCAACAAAGCCAGCTCTGTGCAGTGTTAGATGAGAGCGTCTAAAATGTCAGCTCTCCATCCCTAGTATAAATCTGGTGTGGTGACAGATCTTTGCCGACGTGCAGATTTCCTTTGAGAAGGTGTTCTTTGACGGTAATAAGGAATTACCCAGGACAGCTCTGTTCCTTTCTGCATTAAGTTCTGGATCCAAAGAGAGCGCTCTGCGTCACAGGCTCATTGTTGTTCCCCTTGCATCTGTGGTTGTGAGACTGGTTAAATATGTAAGCTGTCCGATCTACGAGAGAGGCTTTTGGCCATGGGGAAGGAGCAGAGCAGCGAGTGATCTGCTCTGTGAGAGCTCTTCAAGGCCATTTCTTCTCTCTGGGCCTACTCATGGCTGCAGTTGTGTGGTACCCCCTGCAGCAAAGCTCTGAGGTCAAAGCTAGATTTCAGGCGCGCCCAAGTTGAGGCTGGATCAGCAGTGTAACAAGAACATTGCAGTAGACAGCATTTCTACCAGCGGGCTTGACTTGCTTGTCCCTGCTCCCTAGAAGGTGGTCACTGCTCTTCTCCCCCACCTTCTTGGTAAGAGAGGGATCAGTTCCTGCGTGTGTCTCTGGCCTCAAGCACACACCTGATGTGCTCAGCAGTGGTTACACCGCCTGTGTTCCCCAAACCGAAATGACAGAGCGACTCCCAGAAGCTGGCCCAGAAATTGCTCCACTTGAGGGAATCCGGGTGTGCAGTGAAAACAAAGCACCCACAGGCTGGTGCAAGGCGTAGGTCTGTCCAAGCCAGTAGAAACGGGCACCCCCTTGGTTCCTCTGTGGACATCAGGTATGTGAGAGCTCAGACAAGCACATGGACTGCTACGTTTGGCATTGCAGGCAGTGCAGTAGAAGCCAAAAGTTTTCTTCTGTAGTCTGCTGTTTCCAGATTTGGAAGGAAGGGGGAGGAAGAGAGGGCTAGAATAAAAACAAACCTAGAAACCTCCCTGAAACTCTTGTCTGCAGCCACATAACTCACCAAGTGGCTCTTTCATGCTTACAGATTCTCCTCTTTACCTCGATCCTGGCTGAATTGCTAATTATCACTGGTACCTTTGCTAATGCTTCCTGGTTCCTGGAGAGGCACATCTGGGCTGTGTGGTACACCCCAAGGAAGGGGCAGAGCACTGATGAGGCTCTGATTTTCTTCTGTGTTGTTCAGTGATCACAGGTTTGGGAATATGGATAGACACCTGAGTTGGGGCCCAGATAAGGTAGACTTATATTTTTATGCATCCTCAAGATGTGGCTCAGGTAATCAGCCACCGTCTTCCCATTTGAATATTTCCCTGCCTGAATATTAGAAACACCATAGCCCCAATAAAGGGATACCTTTTCTTTCAAATTCTCTTCATGTTTTCCAGGCAAGAATGTAAGGGTTTTCAAGCACTAGCTTTCCGGCTGCACCTGGAATGTAACTGTAGGATTTCTTTCTTTATCCCATGTTTGGATGCATTACCTCTTTCTCAAAGCTGTTGTATTCATCTGACTTTGAGACTCCTACTGTGCCTTCAGGCTCCCAGGACGTGAGGTATTCTTATAGCATTTATGTATGTTTCCTTGCTGGCAAGGGTTGAGAGGTAAAATATCTCACCAATCCCGTGGCCCATTGGTTGCTGCATGGGTTTTGTTTCAAAGCCTTTAATTCCCATCTACGTCTTCCCTTTGTTGCTTGTTTTGAAATGGATCCTCTCAAGCTGTCGGGCTGGAAGGCTGCCCAAAAGGCTGTGACATACACAGGACCGATCTTTTAACAGTTGGTCCACATAGCTTTGGCGATGTGTCCGTGATGACTTTGGCTTTCCTGAAGCTGGGCATTGGGCAAGCAGATACGTGTCAGTACATTCCACTTGTTCAGATCTCTGGACTGGTCTTTTGGAAAGAAACTGCAAGCAGGAGTTAGTGTGATGCTGGTCATCTGCAACCACAAATGTTATGAAAGCAAAGCTGACAAACTGGGAGAGAATGCAGAGGAGAGCAGTAAAAATAATACAAGCTTTCATAATTAAAACCAGTAGATTTGAGGTAAAGAGAGCTGGGAGTTTTCCCCTCTTGATAAGAAGCCAGAAGCAAGACATACATGTCTCTGTGTGTGTGTGTGTGTGTATATATATATATAAAGGGAAGTTATAAAAAAAATAAAGATTGGTTCAAAATATTGCTAATTTTACAGCCCTTCAATTGACTGCGTATCTTGGGGTGGTTAAGAGAAAAACACACGTTGCCTGTCTTCAAGCATGAAGCGAGCAAGCTCATCCCTCTGTGCTCTTAAAATGTTAGGGGCAAATGGTCCCTAGAGAGGGAGAGCTGACGTTCCTGAATGATTCCTGTGCTGGATCAGCCTCTTGGAGCAACCTGTCTTACTTAAGGGGCAGGTGGGAACCAGTGTGCTAAGCACGGAGCTGAGTGTTGAAAGTTAGGTGATGCACACACTGCTTTCCTCTCTTTTCAGGTGGCTTGGTACGCAGTCAGCTCCTGCATGCCTCACTGCATGAGCTCAGAGCTTCACCGGCTTTGGGAAACAATAGAGATGGAGCAGCTTGGCCGGCCAGCATTGAAGGTTGCTCTCCTTCAATGTGGGGACTTTGAAGTCTTTCAAAGGATTCAGCTTCAAAAGGGGTAGGCTAGATTTGCTTTTGGAATCATACCTGTCCTAAAAAGGGTGGATCAATTGCCACCGATGCCTCTACACACCCGGCTTCCTTCTATTTTGCCTGGTGTAGACATTGTGAGTTTGGCTGTGCTTCTAAAGCAGTGTTTTCTTACTCCATTGGATTCATCTTCTTGGACTGAGCAACCCAGAAGTCAGCTAGACCTGTCTGAACTGCCCACTACCCTTTCAAAGGCACCAGTGACAGAGGCAGTGTTTGTTATTCATATGCTTTTAATATACATCTCCAGCATTAAGCATAAAGCTGACTAGCTTACAGATACTTGAAAATGCTGTTCTGCAGGAGCTTGAATGTATGAATTGCCTGCATTTACTTTTACATTTCAGTAGGACGTGGTGAAAGCAGTACCCTGGCTGGAGCAGGGGAAAGGTGGCTTGTACACGTGTCTCTGTGCGTGCATGTTTCTGTGGTTGCATAACTTAAAAAAACCCCAAACCCAACACTGGACACGGGGACAGTTTGCTGAGTAAGGTGGTGACGTCACCGTCATTGGAGATACTCATCTGTAAGGTTTGGTCTGGGTTTAATATGGGTAAACAGGCTGCTCTGCAAGGGTGTGGAATAAAGAACTGCAGAGGGGTTTCCTACCAGCTCTCACGCTTCTGTGGAAGGCTTTCTAGAAAGCAGATTAAAAGCAGATTAAATGGCAAACAACCCCATGTGCTTACGGTGTCGCTGAAAATAGCGGCCGGTGTTTGGTTTCACTGAAAAGCTGCGTGGAAAGCTGCGTACGCTGGAATTGCAGGGTTATGGATGACAGCAATCGCTCATCCCAGTGAGTCTTGCAATATCTCTGTGTTGAAAATGAAGTTCCTTATACCCATAATCTACATGACATCTACTGGCTGTCTGTCTCTCCTGTCAGAAGACAGGGCTGTCTGTCCATAAACATTTTCCAACAAAAGAAGGAGAAAGTCTGGGCTGTCTGACTCACATCGGTCTCCTCAGATGACAAAGTGCAGAGCAAACCCTGTGGACCTGGTGAAACTTGGACTAATGTGGTGTGCAGGAAAAGGAATTCAACATCTAGCTAGCTGTTCCGAATACTTATCCATAAAAATAAAATGAGTTATTCAAACTGAATTTTATTATTGTTGTTGTTATTGGAATTATTCAAATGGAATTACTAATACACCTCAAAAGAAGAGTGAGATGTGTTGTGACTTCTTTGGGGAATGCCCCCGTTTGCTTTGAAAAGGTATCCCCTGCGGAAAGGAGAAAGGAAATCCTCTTCTGTCCCGTGTGCCCTGCTTGGCACAGCCGTACAGTATATATAGTATCACCGATATAAAAAGACTTGTGGCAAGGAGTTAATTTCTTCGTGGGGGCCAGACAGAGCCAGAACATCAAAGCTCTTGAAGGATGTCATTCTTTTTGTGGCAGAACTCTAAAGAGCCCTGGGAGTGCAGCCTTAGCAGCTGACATACAAGCCAAACTGTGTCCTAGCAAATGAGCCTGAGTTGATAGGAGGGGACAGAGACAAGTTTAGGTAAGCCTCGTAGAGGCTTCAATTCTCAGTGTCACTTCTTCTTCTGGGTAAGGCTGGCCTTTGTGTGATGATGCCCCCCTCCACAAATCTTCAAATGTCTCGAATATGCAAAACATTGCAAGATGCGTAGCCCACTACCACGTATTTGCAACCTCCCTGCAGAAACGGCAGCTGCTCCTTCTGTGGAAAAGTGATATATACTGTTAGCTGTGCTAAGTCTGATGCAACAAGGGGAAATTCTTCTCAGACTGCCAGCAGCATATAAATGGCCTGGTCTGAGGAACGGAAGGAAATACACCAAAAGCTGGGAATACTTCTGCTGATAGCCAAAAAACAATGCTTCTCCAAAACTTCCCTCCCCTTCATGCATGGCTTCCCCTTTCATCACGGGTGTGATTCAAAACTGCACTGTAACAGATGGAAAGGTTGTTCCTGATGTCCGCAAATCTCGCTCTGTGCCCATATGATCTGTACAAGTTGCTTCCCAGCTACGTTCTCTGGCATTGCCTGAAAAGCATAGTTTTATGAAACCATAACATCCCCTTTCTCATGGCATCTGGGGCCTCATATGAGTCTTCCTCTTAACTTCCATGCCGGTTCATCGACCTTTTCGCAGCTTCTTTGCCCAGCTCCCCGGATACGTCGTTAGACGTCTGAGGTACAGACAAAAAGTGTTTATTAGGGCAGAAAGATCTTGATCCCATGGCCAGAAATACTCTTGAGAGAGATCCCTCAAGCCTACTGTAGACCTGCAGGCACATCAGCAGTGTGAGGACACCGAGGTAGTGGGTGTGTTCATCAGCTGTTGGGCACTCCAGCTTCTGAGTTTTAGTGGTATTGGCTGTGACACTTGAATGGCAGTCAAGAATACAGGAACCTGGCAGTGTAACTTTTAGAAGGCGCTGGGGAATATCGGCAACGGGATCATTGTCCATGGCTTTTGGACACTCTTTGGAACCTGTAAAAAGATAGAATATTGGCTGTGATCTCAAAGAATTAAATGCGTTTAGAAAAGTTGCTTTAGTTAGAGACTGAAATGCTATAAAATAAAAGAAATGGCTGTTTAATTGGTGAAATCACAGTGGTGCCAACTTGGAGGATTAATGAAATACTCTCCTGTTTTGGTAGATGGAAGTAGTCAGAGAGCTATTGGTTCTTCTTTTAGCCTGGGGATAGATGTCTGAGTTGCTTTGTCTTGTTGGAATGTGCCGTGCATCCTTAGGGATAAAAGAGAAGTGAACAGAGAAAAGGGAACTGCACTGGATAAATAATATAGTATGGCATATTGTATGGTGTACATAATCAAAGGTTTGTATGTAATGTACGAACTCGGGCTATTAAAAAGTGATGTTGCAGTGGTGCGCTTGCTCGGCTCACACTGACGGCATGTTTATCTTTAATGTGTTTCACTGATTCTGTAATTTTAACGCTAATAGGCCATTCCTGTGGTTTGCTTTATTATATGGAACCTGAACAGTGTTTTCTAAGTCATCTTGGCATCTATTCCAGTTGGATGAGAGAAGCTATTCCCGTTGGATGAGAGAATTGATGGAGGGCTGAACACCAAAACATGTCAGAGAAAATGCCAGCCAGAGAACACAATGGGGATAATGTTAAAGCCAATATACTGTCGCTACAGGGTTAATACTATTACTAGGGGTAATGCATCCTCAATGCTGTTCATTTTGAATGTGCCTGTCTTCTCTGTGCAACAAAGTGCTTGGACCAAAGGCATAAAGTGTAGGCATAACATAGAAGGAGCTGGAAGCAGACTATCCTGAACCGACCCATTCATGTCCATCTAGAAGAATGAGATAATATATATAGCTGGTGGAACTATTTGCATACTTGTATGAAGGGCTTTCTTTAGCGTTACCAGGAGAGACTTAATTGATGCTAACCTTAAGAGCTGGCAAGGGATGGAGCACTTTGGCTCTAGTTCAGGAAAGCATCACATTCAAGAGCATTCAAGAGGATTTACTTGTATCCTTAAAGTTGAGCACGTGTTTAAGAGTCCTCTTGGCCTGTGGCCCGCTTGCTTAGCACCTTGCAGAACCCACCTTGAAAGGGTGGAGTGGGCAGAGAAGCATTAGCTAATGTTATCGCAACCAGTGCCTGGAAATAAATGTGGTGCATTGGCCTTAAGCCCCTTCCCCTTCTTCTTCTTTTCCAAGGACTAATCTGGAAACTTTCCAAACTGATTTGGGAAGAGTCCTTGTAGGACTGAACCCTGTATCTTGTAGGCCGATGGCACAGCTCTTGTTGACTTCATTGGGGCAGGGTTTGGTGGCTGGTCTTTAGAGTCTACCCAGAAAGGAGCATCTGTCCTGTGGAAAGGGAGATGCTCTGTCGGCAGCTCAGCGAACGTATCTTCGTTCTAGCGGTAGATCATCGACTGCTTTGTGGGCTCTGCGGTGGTGTGCTCTTGCACAGCTGGCTCTTGCGGGCTGCGGTGAGCAGCTGGGCACGGGGCACTGCCCACGCGTCTGCAGCCAGGCGCTGCAGCGAGGCACAGCCGTGGGCCATCTTCCTCATCTGTCCCTGCCTTCCCCACGCGGTGCCACGCCGCCCATCGACAGGCAGATGTGACAGGGCCTGGACTTGGGTTTGCTGTGGCAGATCTTTTACTAGTAAACTAAAAAACATTAAAACCTTTCCCAACGACAGGCAGTTATGTGCTGGGTCCTGTGATCTGGTGAATCTGAAGCCAAAAATTCACCATTGCTCTTGTGGCTAGACAAGCATGAGCTGCAGTGGGATTTTTGTTCTTGTCCTTTTAGCCTAGCGGGAGGTTGCTTTCTTTGGTATAACACAACTGCTGTCTTCTCTGTGCTATGTTATGCCTGGCAAGGGTGCGAATGATGGAACTGAGGCTTGGAGCACCTTCTGTCTTCACAGCGGGGAGGCTGAATTACTGCTAAAAGGAAGGCCTTTATTCATGTATTAATGTATTTTCGTCGGCTATAGCCAACCACGACTTGTTTTCTCAGGCACGTACATGTGGAAATACTCTGTGTTCTGAATACGCTTTCACAGAACGTGTATGTAACCCTGCGCAAGTGCTAATAACCCAGCTAGGAACCGGCTCCGACTTGCAGAAGGTCTCTTTAGAAGGCCATTTGCTGGTGTATGTTTTACTGTAATTTTCCCATTTGCCAAGGGTGTTAAACAGAAAACGAACGTGTTCTAGCACTGAAGAGCCCAAGCTTTGATTTTTATGGTCTGTGGGGCAGAGTATGGGTTTGAGAGAGGAACTTGGTTTCAGCCAGTTTCTCCTTTGACTTCAGGCAGCTCCCTTGCTTCTCGGTCTCTGTGTGTTTAAATTGCAGATAATTGGTCAGTGAAGTTTTTGATACTGCATCATTTTAGAACAATTCTTAACTTCAAGTTGGTCTACATAGGCAAGAAAATCGTACTCTTGCTAAGGAAGTCATAAGTAAACTGTCTTTCATCACATTGTATAATTATTAACTATGTTGACTAAAAGTCCAGTGATGTGCCCAGCAGACTTCATGTAAACACCAGTCCAGTCTTACGGTAGCTCAAGGCTGGCCAAACTGGTCAAGATGTGAGCAGCAAAGCGATCACAGATGGATGTCTCCCGGGATTGTTGTTCCCCTCCACCAGTGAAGACATCCCGTTACCTCAGCCTGTTGTTCTTTACTTGGCCACCTGTTATTTCTTGCAACCGTAGAGTAATTACTACTGACATTCATTTGCAAGTCGGTTTGGTGCTATAACTTTTAAAATTCATGTTACAAGGTATTTCTAGTTTTAATACCCCCTTTTACGTGCTCTTTTGCTTAACCCAGGTTTGAGAAGGAAAGCACAGCTTTTACCTGTGATCAATAAGGGCTAGTAAGAAAAGGAATAGGTCAAAAATTATGCTGTACTTGCAGGTTAGAGGTCCTATGAGATCAGCTTGAGCAGCGTGTATCAGAATACCAACAAGTTCAGGGCTGGGAAATGTTTCAGCTTTAGCTCTGTCTGGTCACTTCTGTGACTGCAGGCATGTGGTGGCATTTCTTTACAAGCTCAGCTATAAGTCCTGCAGTGAAGCATAAGTGTGCCACTACAGGTTCAGTGACTATTTTCCTCACTTATTCGTGACCTTTCCAAACCTTTATGCAGTTGGGGAATACTTCATGGTCATTATTGACAGAGGGCCACAAGAGTGTTCAATTTCTGCTATGTCTCGTGATCAGAATGAAGTAAGACAAGAGATGTTCGGAACATCCTGTTGATGGTGGCCTCTCTCCTTGATGGGGCATATGGAGTCTTTCCTGGTGGGGACTTATGCAGCCATCCAGGCTGTAAAAGCTCAAAACGCTCAGTGATTCATCCTCCCACTATGCAGAATGGAGACTTGAAAAGCATCCCAGCCAGAGAAGGAGGCTTGAGTGGAGTTCTGGGGTGATCACTATTTCATTTTCTGAACCAAAAAGTAGATTAAAATAATCTTTCCATGGGTCAAGAAAAACTTTTTTTTCCCTTCATTTTTGGTTCTTTTACATTTATTTGCCAAATTCCAGTTAATTTAGCAATGAAACATTGTTTTAAAGTAGAACCACACTATGTGGTTTCTAAAAAAGTAGAATGTTTTCCCACTGTTTTTCTTCAGTCAAAACAAGATAATGAAGTTGCCATGGACTTAGACATCTACTTGACTGACGCAAATCAGCATTTTTGATTGTGTTCAGATTTTTTATTGTGTTTGTTCTGCTCTCTATTTTTAAGATTTAATTACTGAACATTCCTGTAAAGATACAGAAAATCTAGCAAAGCTTATAGGGTCCCTGTCATGCCTTTTAAAATCTACACCAATCATATGGCGTTCATAATTCTTTTTCTGTGCAAGAATAAGTCCCAGGCCTGCTACAATGTTTGTACAGCGTATGAAATGCAGAAAACAGAAATGCAGAAATCAGGCATGTGAGGAGAGGCTGCATCCTTGGAGTTCTCATCATTTGTTCTGTCTCCTGAAGCAGCAGACATGGCCATGCCCCCTTGGCCTCTCTCAAAACAACCTAACTGGATTTAAACCAGATTTCAGCATGGCCAGCATGGGTTGTTCCTATCAGGTCAAAAATCAGAGACTGGTTATGGCAGGATGCTCTTAACCTGTCTTTGCTTTCAGACTGCAGGACCTTTTTCCCAAGCTGTGGGAGAAAGTGTATGGTGGCAAGACAGAACCTATTGGTTATTGTTCAGCTAGAAGCACAGTCTTTAATAACACAACAGAAGAGGTAACCATCAAAACAAATGACCAGCGAGCAGCTGGAGCAGGCTGGAGCATAAAAATATCCAAACTCAATTGTCTGGAAAGATAAGAGCTGAGCTGATCAGAATTTGGGTCTACTAATAATGGATCTGTGCAGGGATTTGGAGTACCTTGCCATTTGCTGAAGGAATTTACTGCAATCAACACTGATTTGGAAACACCAGAGACAGAGATTTCACAAAGTGAAAATCCAGCATAAGAGTAGTAGTGAACAGGAGAGACTGTGGAGGCTTCAAACTCCATGTTAGTGAAGGGAATCATTCCTCAGTCTCTGTGAACTTCAAATTAGGTCATACTCCCAGTGCAGATGCTCTATTTCAAGACAGAGTGACTCTAAATGCATCTCCATGAACAGACTGTAACCAGAGCTTTTCTTCATGGCTGGGGAAACCTTAGTAAATATTCTTTTGTGCATTTTTACTTCAGTTCGATTTCCATATATTCATATATCTAAAAATTCAATTTTCATTAAGTTTGCAAGAGAATGAAAAATTATGTGCCATGGCAAACACAAAAAACACTAAAACATGCTAGAGACATCCTCACTAAGCTGTGCAAAGAAGACCCGTTATAAAAAAAAATCTTACAATCTGTCTAATTCATGTTAATTTCATTGGTTATTCACAGTACATTTCTCCTGTTTATTTCCACAGAATTTCTCATGACTCTTTGGAGGTTGCTTATTAGCCATGCCTAGAGAACTCTGGCAGACATGCAAATTCTGTGAGCCAGGAGATCATTTAAAACAAAGGAGTTACAAAACCAAAATTAAATTACAAGCAAATTGCCAAAGCATTTTAACACTTCACAATTGAATATGGATGTTACAGTCTGTCAAGAGGTAACTAGAAGGAAGGGTAATTCAGTCTTTCACAGTCCAAGGAACTTTTGTCCCATTTCTAGCAAATTGCTCTGATGATAATACCAAAGTATAGAACCAAAAATACAAATTGTTATCAATGTCACTATCAATGTCCCTGGAAGTTCAAAAGAACTGTTACAGAACTGTCAAAATATTTTCACCAAACTTTTTTTCCATCAAAATGCTATTACGTTTTGCTAGGAGGACTATTTGGCCAGGTAAAGGAAACAAAACACACCTTGCTGATTGGTACCAGGCTCCGGCACTTCCCCGGGAAGTGGTGCCAGTCCCTGTCCCACGTGCTGTTGAGCTCTGGTCTGCATTAGACCCCGCAGTGATGGGAGGCTGCACGTCCTACATTCTGTGCTAGTCCCAGCAGCTACAAAACATAGGCGGGAGATACACTTTTTTGTTTTGCAAAAATACTGTAGAGTTGTTTTCACTTCAAAAGGAAAGAAAACACTTTTCACAACATAGACATTGCCATGTATCTTCCCTCTGACTGAGGCATTCTGGACTTCTCTTCAACCTGGAAAGGCTTTAAATATTACCTAAGTATTAAGGTTAAAAGGGCACTCATTTATTACCCTTCCTCCTTCTCCCCAGTGAAGCCCAGGCTTGTCAACAAATCATAATTAAATTAGCCCCCCCTAATTGCATGCAAGTAAGTGGATCTGAGCAGAAGTTGGATGCTGCAAAGATCTCCCGTTCTTCCTTGCTGTGTTTTGCAGTGTGTTTCCACTGAGTATTACAGAGTTTACAGCACAGTGCCATGGTACTGATCAGATAGGCTTCTGCACGATGGATCTCTGCAGTAGATGTGTCTTCACCCTGTTTGTCCTACTGATGATAGGTCTTGCCGGAGGTTGGTTTGATTCCATGGCACAACATCAAGCAAGCTTGAGGCCACTGCATCTGGTTGCAAGAGCCAAAGTTTCCTTCAGTCAGCACAGAGAAATTGTGATCATCTCTGGGTCCCTGATCTTTTTCCCCTTGGATTCCCCATTTTAACTACACAGGAATGTAGAAGGTAAACCAGCAAAAAGATCTACCATAGTCTTGAATGTCAAAATTCAACCTCACAGGATTCCCTCAATGTGCTTAGGCTAAATGCTGCTTGGATATCTATTTATCACACACCATGTGGACTCCAATCCTCCACATCAGTTCCATGAAGATGTGCCCTACGCCTCACTTCCAGCACTAAGTGGACATATTTTCACTGTAACCATGGGGTCCGCGCAACCGGAAATTCACCTGACCTGTACAGCTCAAAGCTGGACACGGACAACAGCAAAGTTCAGGAAGGCACATACAAATGAGGAATGGTGGTTGCCATTCTAGAAAAGCCTCACCTCCAGTTTGCTGTGAGTACAATCACTAACAAGAGAATTTTAGTTATTTTTTTCCCCAGTATTTCAACTTCTAAGAATGTCATGTGTCCTAACATTCCCTTTTCTTTCTCCTTGAGCCCTGGTGATTTGCCTCCTTATCTAAGAAGCTGATCCAAAGCTCACTGAGGGCAACAGAAGTCTTGAAGACAGGTTCAAGAAGCAAAAGTAGTTACCGTGCATGTAGGCGTTTTATTATCTCTTTTTGGTGTGTTTTCCAGTGTGAGAGAATGTCTGCTTTTCTTGTTGCAAACATGTTACTATCTTCTATCTCTTAACATACCTACTAGGACCTTGTACATTCCAGCGATATTTTAAGCCAGAAGGTCTTAAAGTACAGGTCATGACGCATTGCCTGAGGGTCAAAAGCCTACTCCCTTTCACTGTGTCTGGTCTGCCACTGAAACAGACTTGCTTAGTCACTTGCCAATAGTCCTCCTCCGATGGCAGCACCACTCTATAAATCACTGTACCCATTCCTGCATGTTTACTTTGAAGCATGGTGGGAATCAGCCTGGAGGATTGTGGGACACATCTAAGAAGGTCAGCTAGAAAATAAGCAGCTGTGGAGTCACGGCAGGGAGTGAGGTTGAGGACACCTCATCACAGCAATTAGCAAGGCAGATGATACCAGAGAGCTCATGATCCAGTTAAGTTTTTGAGCGTCCAAGGACTACTGAAGGACACAGACAGAGGGAGACATATCAAAACTCCCTGGCAACAAGATTCACTAAAGCACTTTCTTGTTGATCTGCCCCTTAGTGGCACGAGGGCACAAACCTCGTTGCAAGTCCATAAGAGCTGTGATCCCTGGTTATTGTTCCGGTTATGGACAAAGGAGGAGAAACAGATGTAATTGGAAAACTCTGTCTTCCCCTTTGATCCTCAGATTGTCAAGTGACCAAATGATGAAGTCCCTTGACTCTGCCTTAGTGGTGCAGGTAACAAGTAATTCCCCGTCCAGCATAGCTGTACGTGTCCAGTTCCTCCAGCACGTTTGGCTGATGACTCCCTGTATTCAGGTAACTCCCTGAGATGAATTATGATCTTGGCCTCTTAAATAAAGCTCTTGCATTGTACCACACAGGTATGTGGCGTGTAGATGCCAACCAGCAATAACTTGGAGGTCGTGCGAGGGGGAAAGAAACAAACTGATTTCCACCAAAATGAAGTAACATGGATGGAGAAAACAAAGGATGTTACACTTGAAATTAATTCCCATCTGTGTGCCTGACATTTAAAGTACCTGCAGAGCTGCTTTCATTGAGAGTCTTTGCCTGAGGGCTCTGGGCACTTTAATGCAACTTTCTTAACCTTTTGGTACAGACAGGTAGCAGAAAAAAAGCTACTAGTCACAGGTGACCCTTTGTAGGGTGGTGTGGAAGACGATATGGCTCTGTCAGAGGGAAATTAGTGCAGTCTTCTGGCGGTGCCACTCCATAGCTCTACAGAGTTCTTTCTGAGGACAGATTATGCCTCAGGTGTCTATATGGGAACAACTCAAATGTGAAAGCCTTTCAACAGAGCAACGTTCACAGAGAGAGGTGATAGCTTTTCTTATACCACTTAATAATGCCCCTTCCTACAAACTTCTCCTTAGTTATATCCTGGGATCATCTTGGCTCCAACATCGTTACTACAACACCAAAATATTTAAATATTTCAAAATATAGGACCCATCTCTGTACTTTAAGTAAAGTAGCACACTGGCAAAACAGTGTCTGAAACGAACACATCTGCTGTGTCTAAGGCAAGATTCCCACGTGGATGTCAGGTAACCTGACAAAAGGAAGTGGTTTAAAATGCAATACACCTTCTTTGTCCAAAATGAGCACGACATTTATTTCTTGCCTTATTCTGGGGACTTTCATGAGCACCTGTGGATAGAAAATTCTCCAGCAGGCATGGTTTTTCCATACCGGGTAGGGAAGCACCTCTTTGAAATGGCCACCGCCAGCCCTTGATTTAGAGCCGGTACTTTGAAAACAGATATTGTAGATACTTGCTGGCTATTTCCTACTCCTTACTCTTTGGCTGATTTCAACTGGCAGGGTGAGAATGGTCTTGGTAAAACACCCCATCTTGTAGTGATATTCACTCTGGTTCAGCTTTTCCTTTCACTTTGGAGTTACGCTGCCATAGGACCACTGTCTTCTGCTAACTTTTTTCTGGCTAGCTGTGTTGCGAATTAATCTAACAGCAAACTACCGATGTTTGGTAGTTTCCTGCGCATGACAAGGACACCGAACCAGACTGTGTCCAGTTGTCTCTCCACAGGAACATGCTTGGTGTCTACAACCTCCTCCACAGGAAGAGCTGAGCTATCTTGAAGCCCTCCTTCTTCCACTCTGCTTCAGGATCACCTTTGTCACAGGAGAAAAATGAAAGCGCCTAGCAAGTGAATAAGGACCTTGTGTTGAAAACTCCGATACAAAAATCCCGCAGGGGAGTGAGGCTCAATACACCAGTACTCACCCCAGCCCAGGGGCTTTAGCATATACACACTATACAGCAATGCCCCGGGCACTACTGTGACAAAGCACAAAGATTCTGCTGAAGTTAAAAAAAAAAAAAGAGGGTTTTTTCTTATTTTGACTTGCATCAGTGAAATCCAAAGTAAATCTGATTGACTGCAGTCCCAGCCTCACATCAGGGAGAGAGGTTAGTCCTTCTTTTTCTGAGTTTCAGACTACTGCTGCAGTGTACTTTAGAGAAGCATCCAACCCACAGCTGCTTTGAAATAGTTGACAAAAGACGGTATCATTTGCAATGACAAGGTTAAGCCACTGGCACATGCAGTCACTGCTTTATCACTAACAGAGGCCCTTTTCTTAGCACAGTCCAGCCCACAGCCCTAGGAGAGCATATAATAACTTGTGGCACCGTTTTAAAAATAAAGTCTTTGTAAATGCCAACCACAATAACCTTAAGGCCTGCAGTGACTATTCTGGGAAAAAACCCCACCTTACTACTTCAGAGACATCTCGCAATATTCCCGCCAGAAAAGACTGACCTGAGCAGAAACACTGCTGACCCGTTTTGAATTGCCCTGAAAATGCCTCTACTGACAAGTAGGCTTACCTAGTTCATATTTCCAGATACACTAAAGTCTAAAGTAATTGAGGAAAGTTAGGTGAACCCAGACCCTGCTTTCTGAAGTTTTGAATCCAAGGCACGACTCCTCTTCTGTGGTCAAATTTTCAGAAACGCCTAGGATTTCAGTTCTAAGGCAGTCATGTAAATGTTGTTCTAAGATGATCCCTTGGTACGCCTTGGCACTTACCAGATCTTTATTTCACTGGTTTTGTAACTGAATCACAGAATCAATAGCAGGGATGGATCCACCAGTCCTGGTTGTGAAATTTCCTTAAAAGGGTGTTTTGAAAAATAATTTCTGTGAAGAAAAACGTGGTACACATGCAACCTTTTAATGTCATTAGCAGGGTAAAGCTGGAGCTGGGGATGTGCTGCTAGAAAGGAGGTTAAAGTAACAATTGCGTTGACTGCCAAGTCGAGGCAAGCTACCGATTGCTGGCAACAACTCAGCAAGCTAGGAGTTACCTTTATCTCTTTTGGCTTGTCAGGAGGATTACGTTTTCACTGTTTCTAGAGCTGGGAAAGGTGTAAAGGAGGTGTCTCTCTTTGGTAAGTCATGATGAAATAGGGCAGATGATGTCAGTGTAGAAGAGCACCTAAAAACTAAGAAAGGGAATGAGTTTATTTTTAATTGGTGATACTGTATCTGATTGCAAATATTGCAGTCCTCCAACTCCTATAAATATTAGATTGGTTTTATGTTGGTTTGAATTCGTTTGGAACCAACTTGGCAATTTTTTGCAGAATTCCTATGTGTACAAAATGCCCTCGTGGCCTGGAGTTATTTACTGTACTCCATCGACTTTACTAGATGAGCCAAAGCGGGAGCAGGGCTGAAAAGGAGGCAGCTGCTGCACTGACAGTCATCACAGCTGGCCTTAGGTTAAATTGTTCTTTAAATCTTGCTGCGGATGTTCTTGGTACAAGCTGGAGGAATTAGTGCACACAAGGTGGACTCCTCCAGTGCTGAACATGAGTGCAGGAATAGAAGTTCCAGTGTAGACAACCTTACCGCTGGTTATCGAAACAAGCACCCTGCTCACCAGTTTTTGCCTGATGCCTACCTATCCACTTCGGAGCTAAGTTAGGCGTCTAGTCAGTGTAGATATTTCTCCTGCATTAAGTGCGTGTCAGCACCTTAGGCACTCTAATTCCTTTCAAAATCTGACCCTCCGTCATCAATACTGTATGTGCTTCGGAACACTTACAAACAGTGTGTGTGTTGATGATTTACGGCCTTTTACAAGGTGATATACTTTCTAATGGAGAGAATAGCCATACTTATGTAAGAAACCGAGTTTTGAGTTAAAGCCACTTTGTCACTATGTTGTCCATGCAAATTGCAGGCTGTATTTTGAAAGCAACAGAAAAATTAATTACGTTCTGCAAGTTACTAACCCCAACAGGCCCCTTAAGTGGCTGCAAACTCTGTTCCCCCAAGCATTAACCATTGCACATGAATCTACTCCCAACCCCTTTCCCACTCCTATAACTTCTGGTGTTCAGGCGCTATTTACTTCAAAGTCACCTCTTGTGTCTCATCATTTCCTTCACATATAACCACATCTTTATGATTATTCATTTTCCTACCTGGAGAACTATTTGGAGTCTACAATTCACACCTTTTTGACGCTACTTGTTCTAAACAATGAACCTGGCTCTTTTCCATTATATTCCCACGATAAACAAAGGAAAGCAGGACAGAATGTATTTAAAAAATGTTTAGTAATGTTCAAAAAATGCATTTGCTGGTTCAGCTTAGCAAAAAGAGTGGCTACTATTGGACTGTTCCCTGTAGAATTTAGAAAGATAGCAGAAAGAAGAAAGTCTCTGTTTCGGAATACTATATTCCTAATTGTACAAGATTTATAGAATAATCAAGTTTTAATCCAGTTCAGCAGTAGGAAGGCGCTTTTCCCTCTCAGCTGTTTCTTCCTTAAATGTGTCTAACCCTCCCAACATCCATATGAGGTGACTAATAAACCAGTCCGTGTGTGCACAGAGCTGTACAGAAGGGGAAATCATAACACAACGAAACTGAGTGACTTGCTCAAACAGAAATGCACTCAGTGTCAGAAGAGGGACGAGAGCCCAAGAGGTCTTGGCTGCCAACTTCTGCGTTGAGACTGCTAGACAAAACTTTTTATTATTCATTCCCTTGCACAACAAAATTGAAAAACCCACAAAAGGCCAATAAAATGAGCTGATGAGCAGTGGAGCACAGATATCTCCTCTTCTAGGTGGCTAGTGTTGAGCTGATGATGGCAGCTAGCAGGCATCCCGTTCTGACAGCTGTCTTGCTGCTGCTCAACGTACAGTTCCATAGGGGATCTCAGAGTACTTTGAGCTTACATCACTGCAATAATGCCAGGCAGAGTAATATGCTCATTACCAGGACTATCGAATAACCCCCCACGTTCACTTCACACAGGACCTGATCTTCTCGGAATATTTCGATCCAAACTCGTCCATCACAGATGCTCTGCCATACCAGGAAGAATAGCAGGACTGTCTTTACTTCCACAAGTCTGAACTCCAGAACTAGGAGCACTACGTCAAACCTGATTTCACAGAAGTTCTTCACAGGTGAAACCACATCCATAAGTAGATTGAATGGATCTTGCTTCAAATTCAAAGATACTCCAAATGTAAACAACAGAAGAGTTACAACTTCTTGTATCTATTCAAATAATCCTAGCAAAAGCCTGAATAATAGTTAAAGGAATGCACCCATGAACATAAGTGCAGCAACCAAACGGCCAACATGAAGAGCATTGCTACCAGAGATTAATGAAGGTAAAGAAGAGTTTACAATCCCCTGAGCCTCTTCCAAGTGAATGACACATTTTTTCAAAACTCTTTTTGCTAGGAGCAGGTTAATCTGGCTTCTTAAAGTGGTAACAGTTAATTATCCATTCAAAGACATGCGAATGATTTTTGAGTAAAAGTTCATTCCCGAACTCCAGAAGAACTTTGCTTTTGAAAGTTTCCCCGGTGAAAAAAGCCTGTTTCAATAAGCCTGTATCTCCTGACACAAGTTCACGTGCTAGAAAACTCCCAGCAACTTGTTTTGTACAGCACAGCGAGAGGCACGTGTAGAGCATGGCTACAGCCTGGCTGGCCCCAGTGATTGATCTCCGTTCTCCCTCAGCACTTCGGGCAGTCTGATGGATGCTCGTGGCAATATATCCAAACAGCAAACAGCCTGCCCTGGAATTCAGAAGCCAATGCCGCGGACATGTACGAGCAGCACGTGGCTCCCTGTCAAATTGCAAAACCTGGGTTGTACAAGCAACTGCATTCCTCCAGACGGGGAATCATCTTCCTGCATTATGCCAAAGGAAAAATGACAGAATCACAGAATCCTGTAGGTTAGAAAAGACCTTTAAGATCATCGAGTCCAACCGTAATCCTACCACCACCAAGACCACCACTACACCATGTCCCTAAGCACCTCATCCAAATGTCTTTTAAATACCTCCAGGGGCGGTGACTCAAGCACTTCCCTGGGCAGCCTGTTCCAATGCTTGATAACCCTTTCAGTGAAGTACCATTTCCTAATATCCAGTCTAAACCTCCCCTGGCGCAACTTGAGGCCATTTCCTCTTGTCCTATCACTCGTTACTTGGGAGAAGAGACCGACCCCCACCTTGCTACAACCTCCTTTCAGGCAGTTGTAGAGAGCAATAAGGTCTCCCCTCAGCCTCCTTTTCTCCAGGCTAAACAATCTCAGTTCCCTCAGCCGCTCCTCATAAGACTTGTGCTCCAGACCCTTCACCAGCTTTGTTGCTCTTCTTTGGACATGCTGCAGCCTGTTCACCAGGAGGCTGTGAGAAGACTGCTGGGGATCAGAGGAGCATCCCCTCGGCTCCAGCAGCCCCCGGCTGCTCTGGGCAGTGCTAATGCACATTGCAGCAGCCTCTCCTGGCCCTGGAGATGGAGAACCTCACCCTAAACTCTACAGCCATACTGACTTTATCCTCTCTCATGCAAGATGTAGAGTTACATAAAACTGGTGAAGAGAAGAAAACCTTGGAGAGTGAGTGAGGCAGAAAAGAAAATACCCTCCTATGCTAATGCCCTGCTTCATCCTCACAAGTCAGATTTTGCCTTCAACTCTACACTGTGAAATGAGTCCCAGGCTGTTCTTCTCCCCTCGCAACCATCTGAGCGCTGGCAAGAGGACAGAGTGACAGCCCTCATAAGATGACAAGAGGGAATCCCTCTTTCTGGGAAAGGAATAGAAGATACCCCTTGAATTTGAATGCACGTGAGTTTTTCTACACACTAGTGCATGCCAGTGCAATCAACTTCCCCTGTTTCTGCTGTACGCTTATGTTGTTTGAACCGCTCTGGATTTCCCATGCCAAAGTGGCAAGGCCAGGAAGAGTCTTCTCTAAAGACCCACTCTGTCAACTTTTCAAAGTTCCTCGGTTTTATGGTTATATAAACTCTTGAAAAATAGAAATTAATCTCTTCTCAGCAACTCACAGGCACTCAGATTTTGACAGAAATGGGAAATCACAGTTAGAAAAACTAAATTCTGCCTTTGTTTCCTGAATTCTAAACTACAGATTAATTTGACAGATGTCTGAGCCTCATTAATATTGCTATTGTCTGTCTCTGAATAATAAGCCTGATGATCACTATGCTCTTTTGAGACACACATATTTTAATAGTATGCTCATTACTAGAAAAAAATGTAAACCACATTAACTAGGTTTTTTTTCACACGGTCATGAAAAATGCAGTTGAAAAGGAGATTTGTAATGTTTCCAATTTCGTGAAAAACTGTAGAAAGAACTGGAAAATTCTTGAAGTCTGTTGCTAAGGAATTGACATGGCTGGGAATGCCTTCACCTTATTTTAGAGGCTCTCTGCATGGCAGAGCTGGTTCAACTTCCCAAGGACCCACTGGCACTCAGCCTGTGCCAGGGGGGCTGGACCAGGAGGAATTCCTGGAGGAACGGGGCTGCAGCCAGTGCACTTCCAGGTTCTGGTGGTAGCTGGCTCCTACGATGGCTTTGCAAAACCATAAGCTTTTAGGCACAGTCTAAGACTTAATCCCTAATCTTAATCCCTAAGACTTCTCTTAAATTTTCTGAGAGGCTTGCTGGCCTGTGGCACTTCTTCCTTGGAGGAACCATCATTTTGTCCCCAAAGTTGAAGTGCAGCTTATTGAGACCCAGAGGCCCAGCCTTCACGGAGTGGGTTTTCAGAACCACTTGCATAAATCGTCTCTTTGCACAATGCATTTGCACACCCCACACGGCAGCATTTCAGCTGGGGCAGCTGATGCTCATTTGTGTCTTGAATCCAGTGGATCCATAGCTTGAGGAGGAGGCAAAACTGGTGACTGCTTCAAGCAGGCCTTTTAGGATGAAAAATGAACTGCAGCATTTCATCCAGATTCACTGCTTCAATCTAACCTCCAAGCATATTCCAGCAGCTCTCCATACACTATACGTGCATCCCAGACCGGGATGCCTTTCCCCTTTTCACATCTAGCCCTCTGTTCAGAATGGCACCAGTCACCCTGATTTGGGAATGCAGACCCACAGCAGCAGCAGCCCTTCCGCATCTTCCTGCACGCAATCCTCTTCTTTCCACCCATCCCAGGCAGACACAACCTGAAGCATGTCTGGATCCAGTAGCTCCTCCATCTCCTTTGTTCTGCTGAAACCAGACAATTTCTACTTTCAAATCTCACAACCTGGGGAACTCAACAATTAAAAACTGGCGGTCTATCTTTAAGCCCAGTTCAGGCCTTTACTGAGATCAAGGAGACACAGCTGGAAGAGAAATAGGAGAATTAATGCCTCTGAATTGGCCTGAGATCTTTTTGGAGACTCCGTTTTGGTTTGGGAATAAGGCCAGTTCAATTAGTCTACTTGAAGTCCCAAAAAGATCTCAGGAGGACAAATAAAAGATGACTGATGTCAGGCTTTCAGGGTCTTCTGTATGTATGGATCCCAAGGTACAGCCCTTGCTTTCCTGGCGCTCCCTTCTCCTCCGCTGTTGGTTAAGGTGACAAGAATCATTGGAGAAACTGGATGAGCAAGTCAGGAGAAAAATAAATCATCTCTCAGGCCCAGTGAAAGATGTTTGTCTAATTTTTCATTCCAATCAAATCCCATGGGCATTTGCTAGGCTAAGATTGCTACTCTTACCACCCAAGCTAACCATGAGCACTACTGAGTGACGTTCCTTTTTCCAGATTTGCCAAAATTCCCACTCTGATGAAGTTTTCCCCATTTTTGTCCTGAAGAGGATTCTATTAATACCTCCCCTCCTTTTTTTTGGCAGTCTGTTCCGAAACGCTAAATCCTTATTTCCTCAGCAGGGGTATAATATCTTCTCTTATTAAAAATACTGAAACACAAGCTTACCCAGAGGTGTGTTTTACTTGACGTGAAGAGATTCAGCAAAAATGCTTCCCTGGGACAGCTAGTGTTTCAGCCGTCCTGCATGGATCTGGCAAATGTGTCAAATGTTCTGCTGGACCCTCTGTTTGAGATTTTATTAACCCCTTTCCAAAATGGCCATTTCCACTATTTCCAAGTGCAGATGCATGGAAATTTCCAAGGCTTTTGTCTGGAGCTATGGCACAGGCAAAGAGAAAGACTGAGTCTCTTTTGATTAATCGCTGGGGAATGGAGTGAATAAGGATGATAAAAAACTGCGTTTCTAAAACTGGCTACAGCAGCGTTTTACAAACAGGCAGTCAATTAGGCCTCCTGAGATAGCGACCACCAAAGCGTTCCCATCAGCAGCCTGGTATGCTGTAGAGGCTCGCTGTGAAGGGGCAGGAGACAGCTGGAACCCCGTCTGTAAAAGGTCAAGAGAATAAGAAAGGAGCAGTCCAGGGACACACGTTTGGTGGAGTGACAACAGAGTCCCTCACGCCGCGTGCTCAGCGAGTACAAGGCCGTGCGCATGGAGGGAGAGAGGAGCAAGCAGATCTCCCTGGTTGTCTGTGCGACAGAAGAGACCTCTGCCCCATGGCACGGCTATCCCAAAGGAGGGATGTCAGTGACGTGCCAGAGAAGTCCGTCCCAAAGCCAAGGCGGTGCGCTGAGAGCCCTTGGCCGTCTTTAAATACCCTGGGCTCTTGCCACCTCCCAGCGAAGCCGACGTGAGTCTTTCCATTGACTGAAATGGAAACTGGGAGGAATCTCGAGGCCTAATCTCTTTCCCTCACTTTTTGTTTACGTCCTTTTAGATCTCTGTGACAGATGGCTCTGCGGTGTATTTCACTAGGTAGTTAACTTTCTACTGAGCAATTTCCCAAGCCACCTTTCCTTTTTTAAATCCTTCTTTGGAAATCCCGGTGCACAAAAACCTTCTCACTCTCCATCTCCGGTTGATTTGTCGTTCATCCATCTCTTCCTGTCAGACTCCTGGCTTTGGATTGTTTGATCAAACTGATCTCTATTAAATGGACGTCTCATCATCAGATAGACTCTTCCAGCTCAACCTTAAAGCCCCCAAGTGTTCTAGCCCCCAGTTGTTACCCCAAATCCTCACCTGGAGTAAATCCCCTCTTGGTGATATCTGCAAAGCTCTGCTGGTCACAACAACACTTGAGCATCCAATCTGCAAGCAACACAGCAGCTTTGGTCAAAGTAGAAGGCGTCTTGCTGGGATCACCGACGTTTTGCACAAAACTATCGCTATTTTGGCAAGCAGAAAACCCATCAGAATTTGTGTTTAAACTCTTGCCCAAAGGCATAAAATCCCCCTGAGCCTGACCCCTGACCCTGACCCCTGACCCCTGGTCCTTGACCCTGATACATGACCCCTGACCCAGACCTGTGTTCCCTGACCCCAACCTTTGATCCTGACCTGTGACCTTTTACCCAATACCTGACCCCCAAATCCCAGCCTGTGACCCCTGACCTCTTAACACTGATCTGACCCCTGGCACCTGAACCTGACCTATGACCTTTGACTCTTGAGCCTGACCCCTGACCTTTGACCCAACACATGACCATTGACATCAACCTGTGACCTTTAACCCTTATCCATTACCGTTGACCTTTTGACTGCAATCCATGACCTTTGACTCCTGACCCAACCCAATCCGTGACCCCTGACACCTCAGCTGACTTGTGACTTTTGACCTTTGACCCCAAGATGCCACCTTTGACTTTGGACCCAAATCCCCAATTTTTGACCTGATCTCTGACATCTGACCTTGGACTCAGATCCAGAACCTATGACCGAACCAGTGATTTTTGGTCCCTGCACAACATTTGACCCTTGAACCTGACCCCTGATTTTTGAAAAATACATGATCGTTGCCCACAGCCTGTGACCTTTAACCCTGATCCATGACCTTTGATCTTTTGACCCAAACCCATGATCTTTGACCCTGACTCTCTGATCTTTGACCCCTGGCCCCAATCCGTGACTACCTACGGGTGACTGTTAACCTTTGATGCTGATTCGTGTCCTTTGATGCTGCTCTGTGACCTTTGACCCCAATTGGTGACCTTTGACCCAACAAGTAACACTTGACCTTTGACGCCTAAACAGCGACCTTTGACCCTGAAGCATGCCCTTTGACCCCATCCATGATCCCTGACCCCAGCAGCGACCTTTGATCCTGACTTGTGATCTTTAATGTTGCTTTTGACCACAACCTTTGACATCAATATATGACCTTTGACTGTCACCCCCATCCTTTGTCCCGATCTGGGACCTTTGATGTTTGACCCGACCCCTGAACATAAATGCTATGTTACCAAAAAACTTCACCGACCAATTATCTGCAATTTAAACACACAGAGACCGAGAAGCAAGGGAGCTGCCTGAAGTCAAAGGAGAAACTGGCTGAAACCAAGTTCCTCTCTCAAACCCATACTCTGCCCCACAGACCATAAAAATCAAAGCTTGGGCTCTTCAGTGCTAGAACACGTTCGTTTTCTGTTTAACACCCTTGGCAAATGGGAAAATTACAGTAAAACATACACCAGCAAATGGCCTTCTAAAGAGACCTTCTGCAAGTCGGAGCCGGTTCCTAGCTGGGTTATTAGCACTTGCGCAGGGTTACATACACGTTCTGTGAAAGCGTATTCAGAACACAGAGTATTTCCACATGTACGTGCCTGAGAAAACAAGTCGTGGTTGGCTATAGCCGACGAAAATACATTAATACATGAATAAAGGCCTTCCTTTTAGCAGTAATTCAGCCTCCCCGCTGTGAAGACAGAAGGTGCTCCAAGCCTCAGTTCCATCATTCGCACCCTTGCCAGGCATAACATAGCACAGAGAAGACAGCAGTTGTGTTATACCAAAGAAAGCAACCTCCCGCTAGGCTAAAAGGACAAGAACAAAAATCCCACTGCAGCTCATGCTTGTCTAGCCACAAGAGCAATGGTGAATTTTTGGCTTCAGATTCACCAGATCACAGGACCCAGCACATAACTGCCTGTCGTTGGGAAAGGTTTTAATGTTTTTTAGTTTACTAGTAAAAGATCTGCCACAGCAAACCCAAGTCCAGGCCCTGTCACATCTGCCTGTCGATGGGCGGCGTGGCACCGCGTGGGGAAGGCAGGGACAGATGAGGAAGATGGCCCACGGCTGTGCCTCGCTGCAGCGCCTGGCTGCAGACACGTGGGCAGTGCCCCGTGCCCAGCTGCTCACCGCAGCCCGCAAGAGCCAGCTGTGCAAGAGCACACCACCGCAGAGCCCACAAAGCAGTCGATGATCTACCGCTAGAACGAAGATACGTTCGCTGAGCTGCCGACAGAGCATCTCCCTTTCCACAGGACAGATGCTCCTTTCTGGGTAGACTCTAAAGACCAGCCACCAAACCCTGCCCCAATGAAGTCAACAAGAGCTGTGCCATCGGCCTACAAGATACAGGGTTCAGTCCTACAAGGACTCTTCCCAAATCAGTTTGGAAAGTTTCCAGATTAGTCCTTGGAAAAGAAGAAGAAGGGGAAGGGGCTTAAGGCCAATGCACCACATTTATTTCCAGGCACTGGTTGCGATAACATTAGCTAATGCTTCTCTGCCCACTCCACCCTTTCAAGGTGGGTTCTGCAAGGTGCTAAGCAAGCGGGCCGCAGGCCAAGAGGACTCTTAAACACGTGCTCAACTTTAAGGATACAAGTAAATCCTCTTGAATGCTCTTGAATGTGATGCTTTCCTGAACTAGAGCCAAAGTGCTCCATCCCTTGCCAGCTCTTAAGGTTAGCATCAATTAAGTCTCTCCTGGTAACGCTAAAGAAAGCCCTTCATACAAGTATGCAAATAGTTCCACCAGCTATATATATTATCTCATTCTTCTACATGGACATGAATGGGTCGGTTCAGGATAGTCTGCTTCCAGCTCCTTCTATGTTATGCCTACACTTTATGCCTTTGGTCCAAGCACTTTGTTGCACAGAGAAGACAGGCACATTCAAAATGAACAGCATTGAGGATGCATTACCCCTAGTAATAGTATTAACCCTGTAGCGACAGTATATTGGCTTTAACATTATCCCCATTGTGTTCTCTGGCTGGCATTTTCTCTGACATGTTTTGGTGTTCAGCCCTCCATCAATTCTCTCATCCAACGGGAATAGCTTCTCTCATCCAACTGGAATAGATGCCAAGATGACTTAGAAAACACTGTTCAGGTTCCATATAATAAAGCAAACCACAGGAATGGCCTATTAGCGTTAAAATTACAGAATCAGTGAAACACATTAAAGATAAACATGCCGTCAGTGTGAGCCGAGCAAGCGCACCACTGCAACATCACTTTTTAATAGCCCGAGTTCGTACATTACATACAAACCTTTGATTATGTACACCATACAATATGCCATACTATATTATTTATCCAGTGCAGTTCCCTTTTCTCTGTTCACTTCTCTTTTATCCCTAAGGATGCACGGCACATTCCAACAAGACAAAGCAACTCAGACATCTATCCCCAGGCTAAAAGAAGAACCAATAGCTCTCTGACTACTTCCATCTACCAAAACAGGAGAGTATTTCATTAATCCTCCAAGTTGGCACCACTGTGATTTCACCAATTAAACAGCCATTTCTTTTATTTTATAGCATTTCAGTCTCTAACTAAAGCAACTTTTCTAAACGCATTTAATTCTTTGAGATCACAGCCAATATTCCATCTTTTTACAGGTTCCAAAGAGTGTCCAAAAGCCATGGACAATGATCCCGTTGCCGATATTCCCCAGCGCCTTCTAAAAGTTACACTGCCAGGTTCCTGTATTCTTGACTGCCATTCAAGTGTCACAGCCAATACCACTAAAACTCAGAAGCTGGAGTGCCCAACAGCTGATGAACACACCCACTACCTCGGTGTCCTCACACTGCTGATGTGCCTGCAGGTCTACAGTAGGCTTGAGGGATCTCTCTCAAGAGTATTTCTGGCCATGGGATCAAGATCTTTCTGCCCTAATAAACACTTTTTGTCTGTACCTCAGACGTCTAACGACGTATCCGGGGAGCTAGGCAAAGAAGCTGCAAAAAGGTCGATGAACCGGCATGGAAGTTAAGAGGAAGACTCATATGAGGCCCCAGATGCCATGAGAAAGGGGATGTTATGGTTTCATAAAACTATGCTTTTCAGGCAATGCCAGAGAACGTAGCGGGGAAGCAACTTGTACAGATCATATGGACACAGAGCGAGATCTGCGGACATCAGGAACAACCTTTCCATCTGTTACAGTGCAGTTTTGAATCACACCCATGATGAAAGGGGAAGCCATGCATGAAGGGGAGGGATGTTTTGGAGAAGCATTGTTTTTTGGCTATCAGCAGAGGTATTCCCAGCTTTTGGTGTATTTCCTTCCATTCCTCAGACCAGGCCATTTATATGCTGCTGGCAGTCTGAGAAGAATTTCCCCTTGTTGCATCAGACTTAGCACAGCTAACAGTATATATCACTTTTCCACAGAAGGAGCAGCTGCCGTTTCTGCAGGGAGGTTGCAAATACGTGGTAGTGGGCTACGCATCTTGCAATGTTTTGCATATTCGAGACATTTGAAGATTTGCGGAGGGGGGCATCATCGCACAAAGGCCAGCCTTACCCAGAAGAAGAAGTGACACTGAGAATTGAAGCCTCTACGAGGCTTACCTAAACTTGTCTCTGTCCCCTCCTATCAACTCAGGCTCATTTGCTAGGACACAGTTTGGCCTGTATGTCAGCTGCTAAGGCTGCACTCCCAAGGCTCTTTAGAGTTCTGCCATAAAAAGAATGACATCCTTCAAGAGCTTTGATGTTCTGGCTCTGTCTGGCCCCCAGAAATTAACTCCTTGCCACAAGTCTTTTTATATCGGTGATACTATATATACTGTACGGCTGTGCCAAGCAGGGCACACGGGACAGAAGAGGATTTCCTTTCTCCTTTCCGCAGGGGATACCTTTTCAAAGCAAACGGGGGCATTCCCCAAAGAAGTCACAACACATCTCACTCTTCTTTTGAGGTGTATTAGTAATTCCATTTGAATAATTCCAATAACAACAACAATAATAAAATTCAGTTTGAATAACTCATTTTGTTTTTATGGATAAGTATTCAGAACAGCTAGCTAGATGTTGAATTCCTTTTCCTGCACACCACATTAGTCCAAGTTTCACCAGGTCCACAGGGTTTGCTCTGCACTTTGTCATCTGAGGAGACCGATGTGAGTCAGACAGCCCAGACTTTCTCCTCCTTTTGTTGGAAAATGTTTATGGACAGACAGCCCTGTCTTCTGACAGGAGAGACAGACAGCCAGTAGATGTCATGTAGATTATGGGTATAAGGAACTTCATTTTCAACACAGAGATATTGCAAGACTCACTGGGATGAGCGATTGCTGTCATCCATAACCCTGCAATTCCAGCGTACGCAGCTTTCCACGCAGCTTTTCAGTGAAACCAAACACCGGCCGCTATTTTCAGTGACACCGTAAGCACATGGGGTTGTTTGCCATTTAATCTGCTTTTAATCTGCTTTCTAGAAAGCCTTCCACAGAAGCGTGAGAGCTGGTAGGAAACCCCTCTGCAGTTCTTTATTCCACACCCTTGCAGAGCAGCCCGTTTACCCATATTAAACCCAGACCAAACCTTACAGATGAGTATCTCCAATGACGGTGACGTCACCACCTTACTCAGCAAACTGTCCCCGTGTCCAGTGTTGGGTTTGGGGTTTTTTTAAGTTATGCAACCACAGAAACATGCACGCACAGAGACACGTGTACAAGCCACCTTTCCCCTGCTCCAGCCAGGGCACTGCTTTCACCACGTCCTACTGAAATGTAAAAGTAAATGCAGGCAATTCATACATTCAAGCTCCTGCAGAACAGCATTTTCAAGTATCTGTAAGCTAGTCAGCTTTATGCTTAATGCTGGAGATGTATATTAAAAGCATATGAATAACAAACACTGCCTCTGTCACTGGTGCCTTTGAAAGGGCAGTGGGCAGTTCAGACAGGTCTAGCTGACTTCTGGGTTGCTCAGTCCAAGAAGATGAATCCAATGGAGTAAGAAAACACTGCTTTAGAAGCACAGCCAAACTCACAATGTCTACACCAGGCAAAATAGAAGGAAGCCGGGTGTGTAGAGGCATCGGTGGCAATTGATCCACCCTTTTTAGGACAGGTATGATTCCAAAAGCAAATCTAGCCTACCCCTTTTGAAGCTGAATCCTTTGAAAGACTTCAAAGTCCCCACATTGAAGGAGAGCAACCTTCAATGCTGGCCGGCCAAGCTGCTCCATCTCTATTGTTTCCCAAAGCCGGTGAAGCTCTGAGCTCATGCAGTGAGGCATGCAGGAGCTGACTGCGTAGCAAGCCGCCTGAAAAGAGAGGAAAGCAGTGTGTGCATCACCTAACTTTCAACACTCAGCTCCGTGCTTAGCACACTGGTTCCCACCTGCCCCTTAAGTAAGACAGGTTGCTCCAAGAGGCTGATCCAGCACAGGAATCATTCAGGAACGTCAGCTCTCCCTCTCTAGGGACCATTTGCCCCTAACATTTTAAGAGCCCAGAGGGATGAGCTTGCTCGCTTCACGCTTGAAGACAGGCAACGTGTGTTTTTCTCTTAACCACCCCAAGATACGCAGTCAATTGAAGGGCTGTAAAATTAGCAATATTTTGAACCAATCTTTATTTTTTTTTATAACTTCCCTTCATATATATATATATATATATATATATATATATATATATACACACACACACAGAGAGACATGTATGTCTTGCTTCTGGCTTCTTATCAAGAGGGGAAAACTCCCAGCTCTCTTTACCTCAAATCTACTGGTTTTAATTATGAAAGCTTGTATTATTTTTACTGCTCTCCTCTGCATTCTCTCCCAGTTTGTCAGCTTTGCTTTCATAACATTTGTGGTTGCAGATGACCAGCATCACACTAACTCCTGCTTGCAGTTTCTTTCCAAAAGACCAGTCCAGAGATCTGAACAAGTGGAATGTACTGACACGTATCTGCTTGCCCAATGCCCAGCTTCAGGAAAGCCAAAGTCATCACGGACACATCGCCAAAGCTATGTGGACCAACTGTTAAAAGATCGGTCCTGTGTATGTCACAGCCTTTTGGGCAGCCTTCCAGCCCGACAGCTTGAGAGGATCCATTTCAAAACAAGCAACAAAGGGAAGACGTAGATGGGAATTAAAGGCTTTGAAACAAAACCCATGCAGCAACCAATGGGTCACAGGATTGGTGAGATATTTTACCTCTCAACCCTTGCCAGCAAGGAAACATACATAAATGCTATAAGAATACCTCACGTCCTGGGAGCCTGAAGGCACAGTAGGAGTCTCAAAGTCAGATGAATACAACAGCTTTGAGAAAGAGGTAATGCATCCAAACATGGGATAAAGAAAGAAATCCTACAGTTACATTCCAGGTGCAGCCGGAAAGCTAGTGCTTGAAAACCCTTACATTCTTGCCTGGAAAACATGAAGAGAATTTGAAAGAAAAGGTATCCCTTTACTGGGGCTATGGTGTTTCTAATATTCAGGCAGGGAAATACTCAAATGGGAAGACGGTGGCTGATTACCTGAGCCACATCTTGAGGATGCATAAAAATATAAGTCTACCTTATCCGGGCCCCAACTCAGGTGTCTATCCATATTCCCAAACCTGTGATCACTGAACAACACAGAAGAAAATCAGAGCCTCATCAGTGCTCTGCCCCTTCCTTGGGGTGTACCACACAGCCCAGATGTGCCTCTCCAGGAACCAGGAAGCATTAGCAAAGGTACCAGTGATAATTAGCAATTCAGCCAGGATCGAGGTAAAGAGGAGAATCTGTAAGCATGAAAGAGCCACTTGGTGAGTTATGTGGCTGTAGACAAGAGTTTCAGGGGGGTTTCTAGGTTTGTTTTTATTCTAGCCCTCTCTTCCTCCCCCTTCCTTCCAAATCTGGAAACAGCAGACTACAGAAGAAAACTTTTGGCTTCTACTGCACTGCCTGCAATGCCAAACGTAGCAGCCCATGTGCTTGTCTGAGCTCTCACATACCTGATGTCCACAGAGGAACCAAGGGGGTGCCCGTTTCTACTGGCTTGGACAGACCTACGCCTTGCACCAGCCTGTGGGTGCTTTGTTTTCACTGCACACCTGGATTCCCTCAAGTGGAGCAATTTCTGGGCCAGCTTCTGGGAGTCGCTCTGTCATTTCGGTTTGGGGAACACAGGCGGTGTAACCACTGCTGAGCACATCAGGTGTGTGCATGAGGCCAGAGACACACGCAGGAACTGATCCCTCTCTTACCAAGAAGGTGGGGGAGAAGAGCAGTGACCACCTTCTAGGGAGCAGGGACAAGCAAGTCAAGCCCGCTGGTAGAAATGCTGTCTACTGCAATGTTCTTGTTACACTGCTGATCCAGCCTCAACTTGGGCGTGCCTGAAATCTCAGAGTTTTGCTGCAGGGGGTACCACACAACTGCAGCCATGAGTAGGCCCAGAGAGAAGAAATGGCCTTGAAGAGCTCTCACAGAGCAGATCACTCGCTGCTCTGCTCCTTCCCCATGGCCAAAAGCCTCTCTCGTAGATCGGACAGCTTACATATTTAACCAGTCTCACAACCACGGATGCAAGGGGAACAACAATGAGCCTGTGACGCAGAGCGCTCCCTTTGGATCCAGAACTTAATGCAGAAAGGAACAGAGCTGTCCTGGGTAATTCCTTATTACCGTCAAAGAACACCTTCTCAAAGGAAATCTGCACGTTGGCAAAGATCTGTCACCACACCAGATTTATACTAGGGATGGAGAGCTGACATTTTAGACGCTCTCATCTAACACTGCACAGAGCTGGCTTTGTTGACACAGTCCTTGAATGGAAACACCTTCAGGAAGCCACCAACAGCCTGTTCGGAACTGATCCTATGCCAACAGGACCAAAGAAGTGCCAATAGACATAGCAATTTCTTGCAAAGTATCCCGAGTTCCTTCTGGACTAGTTATGAAAAAGAGCGTCATGCAAAGACCTGATCTGAGACAGCAGCGATGTCTCAGATCTCACTTTTGAGTGAGGTCTGTACCTGGACAAAGTTCAACACCGAGTTGTACTCTTTGCCTTGAGGACCTATCTCCCACCTGCAGGGACCCACAAGATGGAGGTCAATGCCTTTGCTTGCATAGACTGGGTAGATCTATACCATGCAACACGGTGCTGTCCAGGCATGCCAACCTGGGCCTACAACGCTGTATTCATGGAACGGAAATCTCTGTGCCATGCTGCTCAGCACAGCTGATCTGGGATTAACTCATGCAGACCTGGCCCAGAGGACTCGGCGTTGTACTCCCTACCTCTGCTGATAGTTCACACAGGACCAGCTGAAACAGTTCTGCTCCTGGGATGTAGCATTAAAAGTCTCAGGACGTCTCTCTCACCGTGCAGGTAGTTCATCATGAACAAGATCTTTTCAGAAGTATGATGGGACTCTTCCTCCTGTACTGTACGGGTCTCAAATAGTAAAATCGTAGGGGTGGCATTTCGGAGCACCAATATCTTGTCACAATAGACAAGTACAGGTAGCAAGATTCCCAAGCCTTGAATATTGCTTAGGTATATGCATATGGCTAAACCATACATGTGGTTCCATTAATTGGAACCCAAATTCAAACACCTCTGGGGACTCGTTAACCTTTAACTTGTGCCAGAGCACAAAGAGCTGTGATGTTCTCTTTGTGGCATCACATCAGGCCCATTAATTAGTCCCTCTTAATACACAGTCCCCGGGTGCCATTAGCATGTTTCCACTGGCAATTTATTCACAGCAAAGGTTCACTCATTCCAATTGCTCAAGTTGTCTTTCTCAGAAATCTAACAGTTGCTTTTGGACAGAAACAGTCGTACAAAACCACAAGTAAATAAAATAAAAAATATACCAGCTTTAGCACAGAATGTGGAGTGTAATCCAAAGGTCACGGAGGTCAGTGAAACCACTACGATTGTCTTCCATGGGCTTTGGATCAGGCTCCTGAAGGACAACGTTTTGCTACAGTTTCAGCCTTCTGGAGAGTTTGCTCAGCTAGTTCGTGTCCACTCCAATTTAACGTACATAGCGAGCGATTCTCCAGCCTTTTCTTGCGTGGTCCCATTAATTGGAATGGTTCTCACAAGCAAGTGCTCTTTTGTACACAGGCTGCATACCAAAGTCAGCAGTGTCTAAACAGCAGTCCAGGAGAGGAGGGAAGAAGTCATTTTTAATAAAGACACTTCCCCCTAAAGCTACAGCCAGTTAGGCCACATTGGTGCCACTATTTCATACTTTGTTATCCTCTACATCTCTCTCTTGCTTCCACCTCTTCTAAAACTGCTTCCCTGTGTGCAATTTCTTGCAGGTGCCTGCAAGAACAAGGGGAGGAACCGTGACCCTGATTTTTCCTTAATACGTTTCAGAACGTTTTACCTTTCAGAGGTGAAATACTGAGAGCTCTGCCTACTAAGAGACCACAGTGGCAACACCCTCCCACAGATCGAGGAGAAGGAAGGTTTCTCATACCTGAGAAAGAAAGAAACCTGAAGGTTTCTCATACTGAGCCTCTTGCTCAGTAGCGCAGCAGCCTCCAAAACAATTGGCTCTACAGACAGAGAAGCAACGTCAGACTCAGCACAATTTTGCTGCCTTCTGCAACGTAGCAGTTCCTTTCATGAGGGCTGAATCTGGTCTGCAGACTGTAAAATGCTGCAGTAGCTTAATTTACAAAAGTCATGCTGAAGACCAGGCCAACTTGGAAAATAGGCAGCAAATGCAATAAGCATGATTGCACCTCCACAAACACAGGAGAATTATTCTCCGCCCCCCCACTGCCCCCCCAAAAAAACCCACAACAAAACCAAAACCAAACCAAACCAGAGCACAACAATTCAGAAAAAGGCTGGTCCTATTAATCAAGCCTTAATTTAATATCAGCAAAATTACATCACTCACTGGCACTCTAATGAATTCATTTCCCAAGGCTTTATGCTAAATGCTCTTTCATGACCCTGAATCTCTCCCAGTTGGCATACCGCAGATTTTTGAAGACCTCTTCATAAAAATACAACATTTACTTGACGATTCAAAGACAGTGGGAGCACTTTCTTTACTGAAAGAAGAGCACAACACTAGACAGCAGCCAAGGAGCTTTTAAAAAGCCAAGATTTTACCCAAAGTTGTTACTGAAATTCAGGGTGGTCTCCCTTCACCAAATTTTTGGCATTTTAGCTCCAGTCTAGTGTCCTCACAATATTCTGCAGATCAACACCAACACAGGTGGTTGACCTGTAGCCAACAGGTCCACAGGTGGTTGACCTTTGCGTAGCCAACACATGACTACGCAAAGTCACATTGCTGCTTCGGCATCCCATCTCTGAAGGGGACAAGGACCAGCTGCTTTCAGGAAATGGCACACAGCTTCTAATGACTTTGCTTCATTTTAAGTGCCTTTAGCACAAGCTTCAAACTAATCCAGAAGACGACTTGTCAGTGACCCCTCCGAAGAGCACACCAAAGCAGAACTGCTAAAGCCACCATGGCTGAGGCTGGAGACTGTCCATTTCCATCTGCAGCAGCTCCAGACCTCTCAGAAGCGTAGGCAACATCAGACCCCATCACCTCAGGGATGGGGCCAGGCAACTTCTTCCACACCAGCAAGGAACACAGCAAGGGGCAAAGGAACAGCATGATGGAAAGTCAGAGGGACTGGAAGGAGCGAGGGCAAGGTCTGCCGCTGTGAAGGACCACCCGTCTCCCGGCCAAGCAGCGCTGCTCTACAGTCACTTCCATCTCTGCCTTAGCATCAGGCTCAGCTCTCCAGGAGCCTGGAATTAGCACATGAGGCCACAGGGCAACTTCTGCTCTTGGCAGCTCCCTTGCCTATGCATCAAGCTGAGCTTGGTTTTGCTGCAGGCTGAAAGCCTCTCTCTCAGAGCTGAAATTTGGCACTCGTTCCTGAATTTTAGTGTAAAGCCCACATACACATATAAAATTAGATGTCTGTTTCACCAAAGTCAAACGGAGCCTCAGGTAGCTTGGATAATTTTGCATAAAGCTTCTTTACGACTGTAATAGCGACAAAATAACGATTGTTAATTTTTTTACTCACTTACCATCTCACACTTTATCTTGTCCTTCAGGCAGTTATGATTAGCCTGTAGAATATTAGCCTGGCTTGTTTACCCAAGGTTGCTTCCAAGTTTCACATTGAGCAAGAGCAATGTTGCTGAGGGCTTGAGCCAAACCTCCTGAAATCCAAAAAAAGAAAGCTGCATTGGTTTTAATGGGCTTTGCAACAGGTCTCAGCTATTTCAAGAGTGAGAGTGCTCCATTCCTACAGTCACAGCATTGGCAGGAGGAGGACAGCACGTTGGCCAAATGGCAGGAAGATGTAGGGACCTAGCCCGGGGTACGACCAGTGCATCTCAGCAGGAATTCCTAATTCCAGTAGTTAAAACTGAGCTACTGCTCTACTGTACAGCCTGTCAGCAGAGGAATTATCACTGTCGTGACACTGGAGCTATTATCTCAATGAGATTTTGAAGAGTGGAGTAGCTTACATGGTACAGGCTCAGTCACTAGGCACAGAGCCTCTGTTATTTCCCTCAAGACTGTTGTAGAACAAACACATTTAATTTCCACATTTCTTTACTGGGAAAAAAAATAACCTTGTAAGTCTAAGAACTGAGTCTTTGGTGATCATATCATAGTTTCGCAGAGGGGAAAGACCTTCTTAATCCTTCTTCACTGTTGTCCCTCTGAGGCTGTAGTAGGAGCCCTTCCTTCATTAGACAGTAGACATCTACATGGGACACAGCCATTACTAACGTCCCAGACACAAGAAAAGCTCCAAGCAGGTTTTGCATCTCACTGGAAAGCAAAAACACCATGGAAGCACAAACTCGGAGGAGATTGGGCATCCCTTGCACTACGCTGCTCCCCAGAGAAAGCGAGCACTCGTGTGCCCAGCAAATGCAGGCCCAGTTCACCTCTCACTGTACTCAGGCAACGCAGGCATCATCCCAGCCATCACAACGGGACTGCGTGTGTGTGGAACAAGCCTTACAGTGTCCACATTTTAACAAATGGGAAAATTTCATTTGTCTCCCAGTCTTGGCCTTTACTATGGGTTACCACATTTCAGCCACTCTTCTTCAGAAAAAGGGCTTGTTTGTTCGTCTGCTGGGTAACCTTGCCTGATGTTTTCCATCCTGCGTAGGTACACGTAATCAAAGGTATGTGAACGTCCTCCAACACATCTCACTGGGCAGCACAGCTACCGTCTGCTATTCTCTCTTTGTCTCAGCCCAGCAGGAGAACCGAGTCCATGGCATTTTCCTCTAGCAGGGTTGTTTGTGTTGCACTTCTGGGTTTCTTGATGGATGGAAAACGCGCTTTAAGTCAAGCCCTGCACAGCATGACGACTGATGGAGTGATGCGAGTGAGCAATGGCAACTCCTTAAAGTGCCCTGGGATGCGTAGCACTCGGTATGCATAAATCACTCCTAAGAGCAACTGGAATAAAGCCTGTGACTGGCAGCGCAGGATCCTGAAAGGCATCTAAAGTGCTCGGGAAGGCTTCGCGGTGACGCAGCGCTCCCTGCACTGAAACACGCACATTGGAGCTCTGTAAGCCTGGTCATCCATTCCCCTCAATAGCTTTAAAATAGACCAAGACAAATGAGATACTTTGCACTTGGCCTGTGCTGGTGCAGAAGGAATAATTTTCTGGAATTCTTCTTTTATTACTATGAAAGTATCACCCCAAATATTTATGTTCACTCTTTTTCTGTTTCGGAGTGTGGAATTCTCCCATGGCATATTTATTTTTCCTAATACCACTAAATATAGGCAGAAAACCAGACTGAAATAACCAGATGACAGAGGTGATGGGAAGTGTCAGAAAGAGGAACGCTCCTTGGGCTACCAAGGAGAGCCGAGTGGGTCAGAGAGCCACGGCTGTTGTTTTCTTGCTTCAGGATGCCATTTCAAATCTAGCCAAAAAGAAGAATGAGCCTTAAGTAACTGTCCATGAGAAATGAACTGGCAGCGTACGCTAGCTAAGAGCGGGGAGGTGACTACAGCACCAAGCACACCACAGTTTACATTGATTTGTAACCTCTCTGTCTTCCAGCAGGCAAAAATGGGGCTGCTGCAAAAACACCGCGCTCACGAGCACATCTGTTTTTCTTGATGCTCTGCTACCTTGCTGCTGGCCTGATTAATGAACCCACCGGTTCTGGCGTGCCAGAGCATTTCCTAAGGAAGTGCTACTACAAGGTAAGACAGAGCAACAAAAGTACTAGCTCCCATCCAAAACACTACAGCCTGACCCACCGCTGGGTTGTACCAAGGACTGCAGAGCCCAAAAATGAAAGTGCCACTTTGGAACAGGACCGATTCCTCAATAGTGCTCAAGCCCATGCACAAGAAGAGGACAACAACAACAACATTTTTATCCCTTCTCCACTGGCAGAAGGTTCCTATTTCAGCAGGTATAATTAGTGCAGAGATTTCAGAGCTGAAAAAAACAGGGAAACGTCAGCAGAGAAGCCCCAACAAGCCAGCGGGGAGACCTACCACGCAGTCATCGGAGGGACACAGGCTGGCCAGAAACAGCACCCTGCCAGGAAGCCACGCAGGGCTGCCACAGGAGTGGGGACAAGCTGGGCATCGAGGGTGGCCCTGGGCAGGCTGGTCCCTCACGGAGGGCTGCAGCCCCAAAGGGCTGAACGTGGCATGCAGGGCTGGTAAGAGGGTCCTTTGATGACACTGCAAGGGGCAAGCCAGTACCAGGGGGCCAGCCAGAAGCAGCCAGAGCCAGGGCCGCAACATGGCCCCAAGGGGGTCCGGCCCAGAGACAGGGCTGGAGACAGGCCCACCAACAACCCAGTGCAGAAACAGGCTGGGGCCCTGGGCTGGCCTGAAATAGGCGCCCAAGCCCATGGTGTGGGTGGGGGGCCCAGGTGAAGTCAGTCAGGGCCATTAAGACCCACCAGTGCCCTCAGGGTCCCCCTCAGGTCTTTGTTGTTGTTGCTTCTGACTGCAGTGGGTAACTGGGCTCTAGCGCACGTCTCGCCGGTGGGCCACGCAGCAGAACAGCAGTTATAGGGCCCTTCAGGCTGACCACCCTCTGACGGCAGCGGGGCTGCCTCAAAGGGGCCGGTCCTGCCCTAGGAGACGGTTCTTGCTTTGCTCTCCGCAGCAACAAATCGACTCTGCCTGACATTTCAGCCCCTGGAGGAGAGGGAAACATGGGCTCTAAAGGAAACCCTGACTGTACACTGAACGTACTTCACCGGCCCCTCGGGAAAAGTAGCTTTGCCAGTTCACAGCATGGGGGATCAGCAGCCGGCTTAAACCAGGTCCAGGTCAGACTCAGCCCTGACTAACCACACGGCCTCAAACGCTTTTGCTGGCCAGCCTTGTAAGCGGGGCTCCCTTTTTTCATGCCTCCATTAGGAACTGGAGACAGCAGCTGATGCTAGCAGCGGTGGCCCAGACCCCAGCTGGGCTCCGTGACATCCGTAGGCGACCCGCGCCTCTGGGGGCCAGGCCAAGCGCCTGGCGTGAGGCATCGTTCCCCCGCAGCCGCCCCGCGGCCCTCCATGGCGGCGGCCCCGCGGAGCGAGAGCCGCGTCCCGCAGCCGGGGGCGCAGCGGCGGCGCTCGCTGCTGGAGCACCGCTGCTCCCTGGCGGGCACCCGGCGCCTGTGCGTGCCGGGGCCTCGCAGCCGCCGCCTGCTTTCGGGCGGGGGGGCTCCTTGCGGGGTCAGAGTGGCCCGCCCGGCGGGGAGAAGCCCGTTCTTACGGCCCCAAGGGAAGTGCTGCTTGTGTTTGAGAGGCGACCGGGCGCGGAGCAGGCGTGCAGGCTGCGTCCGTGTACAGCCCCCTTCCACCGTTGCACGCGCAGCCGGAGAGCTCCAAAGCGGTTTTCACCATGTGGAAATCGTCGCCCTTCAGTATCGCTCCAACGGGCTGCTGGTTTGCCTCTCTCACGTATACGGGCGCAGGAGACAAATGGTCCAACCCTCCTGTCTTGCCCCGAGGGCTTTATTCACTTGTCCTCAGAGCCCTCATCCCCTCTTGGCTCCCATCTTGGCGAGCAGGCCCAGGTCTCTAACCTCCTCCCCGCGGGGTTTCTGCTCCATCTGGACAGCCTTTGGCCCACCTCCTCCAACAGCTCCCACTACCTGTTTGGCGTTCAGCATTTCAGCACTGAAGTCGTGTCCTGAGGCAAGGCAGGAGCCCCTAGACCTTTCTTACTCTGCTGCTCCTCAGCCCTCAGCAGCTACGAGGGCTTCCAAGGGGCGCAGCCTCACAGGCGCACGCTATGACTTGCTGTCAGTCATGCCCTTACAGTTGGATCTGGTCGCCGAGTAAGATGTTTCCCTTTCAAGCACCTCAGGCCTTTCATGATTTCTGCACATCCCAGGAAAACTCTTCAGTTTTCCCCTAATGGCTGGTTTCAGGAGATACCCCTGGAGATTTGAGTGTTTCCCGTTTCTCCCAGCCGGTCCCTGGACGAGGTACCGCCCAGGCCAAGTCCAGGAGAAGAAAAGATTTCCATGTCCTCATGGAAAGGGTCTTGCGGCTCTTGCTCTTACCCTCGCCTCTGCTTTCACTGCCCAGGAAACCTGCCTGCGGCCAGTCCCTGTGCAGGGACGGGTTTTGCAGCACAAAGCCCCCACTTCCCCACGTCTGGTTCCCTTTCCCCAGCCAGAAAGCCACTCTGCCTCTGGATCCTCAGTCAAGCTGTCGGCCCTGAAATCCCCTGCTCCGTACGCCTGAAACGTCTACCCTGTAGAAAACGAGTCCAGGATTTTGCTGGCAACGGTCGATGTCAAAGGAAGAAGTTGCGGACCCTGCAAATATCCTGAGCTGACTGCCGCTTAAATTGTTTATTCCGCAACGTCTGTCCCACCTCCCTTCCCTGGCATCTGCACCTAACACCCTGCTGCAGGTCTCTGGTCCCCTTTTACAAACTCAGATGGCCACAGCATGCCCCTGATTTTCCCATTTTTCACGGGCCGTGAACTCAGCCCCATACCTTCGAACCGCTGGATGCTCTCTGCTGTTTGTTTGCCACCTTTCTTCCTCCACATGCTCGCTGACTCCTCGCGTGGTGCTTTTCACCCACGCCACAACACCTGTTTTACTTGTACCGCAAGCAAAATGCGCTGTGGTCTGTCTTTTTAGCACGTGCATCGTGTGGTTGAGAAGCAATTCTTGTTTTTTTTTTTCAGAAGGCCTGAAGTTTAAAACATTAAATTGCACTTAGTGTCACTGGAATAAATTGGTGCCTGTGCAGGTGGTTGATTGAACATGGGCTGCTACGAGTGACCATAACGGCACTGGGCAAAACCAGAGTAGGTGTAGGTTCTTGAGTTACAGCTCAGTCCCATGTCCTAGAGCAGATCACCGAGCAGCAGGCCCTGGGTGGTCTGTGATATGACGTTGAACTGAGCTGTAACTACAATGCTTTTGGAATAACTGGTGCTTCAAGGCGTACCTGTGTGTTCAGTAATGAAATAATTTAAGGAAACTACGTGCTAAGAGTTAAGGTCGGTGCACCGGTATGAAAAAAACCTGCCCGTGGTGCTCCCATCTGAGGTACCACTGCTGCCCGCCTGACCCATGGCGGGAGAGGGGGCAGGGTGAGGGCTCAGGGGTCATGGTCAGGGTTACACTCAGGGGTCAGGTGTCATGGGACATGGGTGGAGGTCAAAAGTCAGGCGTAGAGGTCAGGGTCAAAGGTCAGAGGTTGGGGATCAAGGGTCAGGGATTGGGGTCAACGGTCAGGTGTCAGGGAGGTCACGATTCAGGACCGGGGTCACAGGCCACAGGCCAGGAGTTAAAGGTCAGGGGTCAAGGGTTATGGGTCAGCGGTCACAGGCTGGTGTCAGGGGGCATGAGTCGGGGTCAAAGGTCATGTGTTGGGTATCAAGTGCCACGGGTCAGGGTCAAAGGTCTGGGTCAGGGGTCACGAGTTGATGTCAAACATCACAGGTTGATGTCAAAGGTCATGGGTCAATGTCAAAGGTCAGGAATCTGGATCAACAGTAGTCAGTTAGGGTCAAAGGTCACAGGTTAGGGTCAGTTGTAAGGGGTTGCGGTTTAAGGGCCAGGGTCAGGGGTCACAGATCAGAGTCAGGGGTCTCGGGTCACCATCAGAGGTCACGAGTCAGTGTTGGAACAGGGGTCATGGGTCAGGATCAAAGATGAGGGATTGGGTCAGGGGTCGGGGTCAGGGTCAGGGGTCAGGCTCAGGGGGATTTTATGCCTTTGGGCAAGAGTTTAAACACAAATTCTGATGGGTTTTCTGCTTGCCAAAATAGCGATAGTTTTGTGCAAAACGTCGGTGATCCCAGCAAGACGCCTTCTACTTTGACCAAAGCTGCTGTGTGGCTTGCAGATTGGATGCTCAAGTGTTGTTGTGACCAGCAGAGCTTTGCAGATATCACCAAGAGGGGATTTACTCCAGGTGAGGATTTGGGGTAACAACTGGGGGCTAGAACACTTGGGGGCTTTAAGGTTGAGCTGGAAGAGTCTATCTGATGATGAGACGTCCATTTAATAGAGATCAGTTTGATCAAACAATCCAAAGCCAGGAGTCTGACAGGAAGAGATGGATGAACGACAAATCAACCGGAGATGGAGAGTGAGAAGGTTTTTGTGCACCGGGATTTCCAAAGAAGGATTTAAAAAAGGAAAGGTGGCTTGGGAAATTGCTCAGTAGAAAGTTAACTACCTAGTGAAATACACCGCAGAGCCATCTGTCACAGAGATCTAAAAGGACGTAAACAAAAAGTGAGGGAAAGAGATTAGGCCTCGAGATTCCTCCCAGTTTCCATTTCAGTCAATGGAAAGACTCACGTCGGCTTCGCTGGGAGGTGGCAAGAGCCCAGGGTATTTAAAGACGGCCAAGGGCTCTCAGCGCACCGCCTTGGCTTTGGGACGGACTTCTCTGGCACGTCACTGACATCCCTCCTTTGGGATAGCCGTGCCATGGGGCAGAGGTCTCTTCTGTCACACAGACAACCAGGGAGATCTGCTTGCTCCTCTCTCCCTCCATGCGCACGGCCTTGTACTCGCTGAGCACGCGGCGTGAGGGACTCTGTTGTCACTCCACCAAACGTGTGTCCCTGGACTGCTCCTTTCTTATTCTCTTGACCTTTTACAGACGGGGTTCCAGCTGTCTCCTGCCCCTTCACAGCGAGCCTCTACAGCATACCAGGCTGCTGATGGGAACGCTTTGGTGGTCGCTATCTCAGGAGGCCTAATTGACTGCCTGTTTGTAAAACGCTGCTGTAGCCAGTTTTAGAAACGCAGTTTTTTATCATCCTTATTCACTCCATTCCCCAGCGATTAATCAAAAGAGACTCAGTCTTTCTCTTTGCCTGTGCCATAGCTCCAGACAAAAGCCTTGGAAATTTCCATGCATCTGCACTTGGAAATAGTGGAAATGGCCATTTTGGAAAGGGGTTAATAAAATCTCAAACAGAGGGTCCAGCAGAACATTTGACACATTTGCCAGATCCATGCAGGACGGCTGAAACACTAGCTGTCCCAGGGAAGCATTTTTGCTGAATCTCTTCACGTCAAGTAAAACACACCTCTGGGTAAGCTTGTGTTTCAGTATTTTTAATAAGAGAAGATATTATACCCCTGCTGAGGAAATAAGGATTTAGCGTTTCGGAACAGACTGCCAAAAAAAAGGAGGGGAGGTATTAATAGAATCCTCTTCAGGACAAAAATGGGGAAAACTTCATCAGAGTAGGAATTTTGGCAAATCTGGAAAAAGGAACGTCACTCAGTAGTGCTCACGGTTAGCTTGGGTGGTAAGAGTAGCAATCTTAGCCTAGCAAATGCCCATGGGATTTGATTGGAATGAAAAATTAGACAAACATCTTTCACTGGGCCTGAGAGATGATTTATTTTTCTCCCGACTTGCTCATCCAGTTTCTCCAATGATTCTTGTCACCTTAACCAACAGCGGAGGAGAAGGGAGCGCCAGGAAAGCAGGGGCTGTACCTTGGGATCCGTACATACAGAAGACCCTGAAAGCCTGACATCAGTCATCTTTTATTTGTCCTCCTGAGATCTTTTTGGGACTTCAAGTAGACTAATTGAACTGGCCTTATTCCCAAACCAAAACGGAGTCTCCAAAAAGATCTCAGGCCAATTCAGAGGCATTAATTCTCCTATTTCTCTTCCAGCCGTGTCTCCTTGATCTCAGTAAAGGCCTGAACTGGGCTTGAAGATAGACCGCCAGTTTTTAATTGTTGAGTTCCCCAGGTTGTGATATTTGAAAGTAGAAATTGTCTGGTTTCAGCAGAACAAAGGAGATGGAGGAGCTACTGGATCCAGACATGCTTCAGGTTGTGTCTGCCTGGGATGGGCGGAAAGAAGAGGATTGCGTGCAGGAAGATGCGGAAGGGCTGCTGCTGCTGTGGGTCTGCATTCCCAAATCAGGGTGACTGGTGCCATTCTGAACAGAGGGCTAGATGTGAAAAGGGGAAAGGCATCCCGGTCTGGGATGCACGTATAGTGTATGGAGAGCTGCTGGAATATGCTTGGAGGTTAGATTGAAGCAGTGAATCTGGATGAAATGCTGCAGTTCATTTTTCATCCTAAAAGGCCTGCTTGAAGCAGTCACCAGTTTTGCCTCCTCCTCAAGCTATGGATCCACTGGATTCAAGACACAAATGAGCATCAGCTGCCCCAGCTGAAATGCTGCCGTGTGGGGTGTGCAAATGCATTGTGCAAAGAGACGATTTATGCAAGTGGTTCTGAAAACCCACTCCGTGAAGGCTGGGCCTCTGGGTCTCAATAAGCTGCACTTCAACTTTGGGGACAAAATGATGGTTCCTCCAAGGAAGAAGTGCCACAGGCCAGCAAGCCTCTCAGAAAATTTAAGAGAAGTCTTAGGGATTAAGATTAGGGATTAAGTCTTAGACTGTGCCTAAAAGCTTATGGTTTTGCAAAGCCATCGTAGGAGCCAGCTACCACCAGAACCTGGAAGTGCACTGGCTGCAGCCCCGTTCCTCCAGGAATTCCTCCTGGTCCAGCCCCCCTGGCACAGGCTGAGTGCCAGTGGGTCCTTGGGAAGTTGAACCAGCTCTGCCATGCAGAGAGCCTCTAAAATAAGGTGAAGGCATTCCCAGCCATGTCAATTCCTTAGCAACAGATTTCAAGAATTTTCCAGTTCTTTCTACAGTTTTTCACGAAATTGGAAACATTACAAATCTCCTTTTCAACTGCATTTTTCATGACCGTGTGAAAAAAACCCTAGTTAATGTGGTTTACATTTTTTTATAGTAATGAACATACTATTAAAATATGTGTCTCAAAAGAGCATAGTGATCATCAGGCTTATTATTCAGAGACAGACAATAGCAATATTAATGAGGCTCAGACATCTGTCAAATTAATCTGTAGTTTAGAATTCAGGAAACAAAGGCAGGATTTAGTTTTTCTAACTGTGATTTCCCATTTCTGTCAAAATCTGAGTGGCTGTGAGTTGCTGAGAAGAGATTAGTTTCTATTTTTCAAGAGTTTATATAACCATAAAACCGAGGAACTTTGAAAAGTTGACAGAGTGGGTCTTTAGAGAAGACTCTTCCTGACCTTGCCACTTTGGCATGGGAAATCCAGAGCGGTTCAAACAACACAAGCGTACAGCAGAAACAGGGGAAGTTGATTGCACTGGCACGCACTAGTGTGTAGAAAAACTCACGTGCATTCAAATTCAAGGGGTATCTTCTATTCCTTTCCCAGAAAGAGGGATTCCCTCTTGTCATCTTATGAGGGCTGTCACTCTGTCCTCTTGCCAGCGCTCAGATGGTTGCGAGGGGAGAAGAACAGCCTGGGACTCATTTCACAGTGTAGAGTTGAAGGCAAAATCTGACTTGTGAGGATGAAGCAGGGCATTAGCATACGAGGGTATTTTCTTTTCTGCCTCACTCACTCTCCAAGGTTTTCTTCTCTTCACCAGTTTTATGTAACTCTACATCTTGCATGAGAGAGGATAAAGTCAGTATGGCTGTAGAGTTTAGGGTGAGGTTCTGCATCTCCAGGGCCAGGAGAGGCTGCTGCAATGTGCATTAGCACTGCCCAGAGCAGCCGGGGGCTGCTGGAGCCGAGGGGATGCTCCTCTGATCCCCAGCAGTCTTCTCACAGCCTCCTGGTGAACAGGCTGCAGCATGTCCAAAGAAGAGCAACGAAGCTGGTGAAGGGTCTGGAGCACAAGTCTTATGAGGAGCGGCTGAGGGAACTGAGATTGTTTAGCCTGGAGAAAAGGAGGCTGAGGGGAGACCTTATTGCTCTCTACAACTGCCTGAAAGGAGGTTGTAGCAAGGTGGGGGTCGGTCTCTTCTCCCAAGTAACGAGTGATAGGACAAGAGGAAATGGCCTCAAGTTGCGCCAGGGGAGGTTTAGACTGGATATTAGGAAATGGTACTTCACTGAAAGGGTTATCAAGCGTTGGAACAGGCTGCCCAGGGAAGTGCTTGAGTCACCGTCCCTGGAGGTATTTAAAAGACATTTGGATGAGGTGCTTAGGGACATGGTGTAGTGGTGGTCTTGGTGGTGTTAGGATTACAGTTGGACTTCACGATCTTAAAGGTCTTTTCTAACGTACACGATTCTGTGATTCTGTCATTTTTCCTTTGGCATAATGCAGGAAGATGATTCCCCGTCTGGAGGAATGCAGTTGCTTGTACAACCCAGGTTTTGCAATTTGACAGGGAGCCACGTGCTGCTTGTACATGTCCGCGGCATTGGCTTCTGAATTCCAGGGCAGGCTGTTTGCTGTTTGGATATATTGCCACGAGCATCCATCAGACTGCCCGAAGTGCTGAGGGAGAACGGAGATCAATCACTGGGGCCAGCCAGGCTGTAGCCATGCTCTACACGTGCCTCTCGCTGTGCTGTACAAAACAAGTTGCTGGGAGTTTTCTAGCACGTGAACTTGTGTCAGGAGATACAGGCTTACTGAAACAGGCTTTTTTCACTGGGGAAACTTTCAAAAGCAAAGTTCTTCTGGAGTTCAGGAATGAATTTTTACTCAAAATCATTCGCATGTCTTTGAATGGATAATTAACTGTTACCACTTTAAGAAGCCAGATTAACCTGCTCCTAGCAAAAAGAGTTTTGAAAAAATGTGTCATTCACTTGGAAGAGGCTCAGGGGATTGTAAACTCTTCTTTACCTTCATTAATCTCTGGTAGCAATGCTCTTCATGTTGGCCGTTTGGTTGCTGCACTTATGTTCATGGGTGCATTCCTTTAACTATTATTCAGGCTTTTGCTAGGATTATTTGAATAGATACAAGAAGTTGTAACTCTTCTGTTGTTTACATTTGGAGTATCTTTGAATTTGAAGCAAGATCCATTCAATCTACTTATGGATGTGGTTTCACCTGTGAAGAACTTCTGTGAAATCAGGTTTGACGTAGTGCTCCTAGTTCTGGAGTTCAGACTTGTGGAAGTAAAGACAGTCCTGCTATTCTTCCTGGTATGGCAGAGCATCTGTGATGGACGAGTTTGGATCGAAATATTCCGAGAAGATCAGGTCCTGTGTGAAGTGAACGTGGGGGGTTATTCGATAGTCCTGGTAATGAGCATATTACTCTGCCTGGCATTATTGCAGTGATGTAAGCTCAAAGTACTCTGAGATCCCCTATGGAACTGTATGTTGAGCAGCAGCAAGACAGCTGTCAGAACGGGATGCCTGCTAGCTGCCATCATCAGCTCAACACTAGCCACCTAGAAGAGGAGATATCTGTGCTCCACTGCTCATCAGCTCATTTTATTGGCCTTTTGTGGGTTTTTCAATTTTGTTGTGCAAGGGAATGAATAATAAAAAGTTTTGTCTAGCAGTCTCAACGCAGAAGTTGGCAGCCAAGACCTCTTGGGCTCTCGTCCCTCTTCTGACACCGAGTGCATTTCTGTTTGAGCAAGTCACTCAGTTTCGTTGTGTTATGATTTCCCCTTCTGTACAGCTCTGTGCACACACGGACTGGTTTATTAGTCACCTCATATGGATGTTGGGAGGATTAGACTCATTTAAGTAAGAAATAGCTGAGAGGGAAAAGCGCCTTCCTACTGCTGAACTGGATTAAAACTTGATTATTCTATAAATCTTGTACAATTAGGAATATAGTATTCCAAAACAGAGACTTTCTTCTTCCTTCTGCCTTCTAAATTCTACAGGGAACAGTCCAATAGTAGCCACTCTTTTTGCTAAGCTGAACCAGCAAATGCATTTTTTGAACATTACTAAACATTTTTTAAATACATTCTGTCCTGCTTTCCTTTGTTTATCGTGGGAATATAATGGAAAAGAGCCAGGTTCATTGTTTAGAACAAGTAGCGTCAAAAAGGTGTGAATTGTAGACTCCAAATAGTTCTCCAGGTAGGAAAATGAATAATCATAAAGATGTGGTTATATGTGAAGGAAATGATGAGACACAAGAGGTGACTTTGAAGTAAATAGCGCCTGAACACCAGAAGTTATAGGAGTGGGAAAGGGGTTGGGAGTAGATTCATGTGCAATGGTTAATGCTTGGGGGAACAGAGTTTGCAGCCACTTAAGGGGCCTGTTGGGGTTAGTAACTTGCAGAACGTAATTAATTTTTCTGTTGCTTTCAAAATACAGCCTGCAATTTGCATGGACAACATAGTGACAAAGTGGCTTTAACTCAAAACTCGGTTTCTTACATAAGTATGGCTATTCTCTCCATTAGAAAGTATATCACCTTGTAAAAGGCCGTAAATCATCAACACACACACTGTTTGTAAGTGTTCCGAAGCACATACAGTATTGATGACGGAGGGTCAGATTTTGAAAGGAATTAGAGTGCCTAAGGTGCTGACACGCACTTAATGCAGGAGAAATATCTACACTGACTAGACGCCTAATTTAGCTCTGAAGTGGATAGGTAGGCATCAGGCAAAAACTGGTGAGCAGGGTGCTTGTTTCGATAACCAGCGGTAAGGATGTCCACACTGGAACTTCTATTCCTGCACTCATGTTCAGCACTGGAGGAGTCCACCTTGTGTGCACTAATTCCTCCAGCTTGTACCAAGAACATCCGCAGCAAGATTTAAAGAACAATTTAACCTAAGGCCAGCTGTGATGACTGTCAGTGCAGCAGCTGCCTCCTTTTCAGCCCTGCTCCCGCTTTGGCTCATCTAGTAAAGTCGATGGAGTACAGTAAATAACTCCAGGCCACGAGGGCATTTTGTACACATAGGAATTCTGCAAAAAATTGCCAAGTTGGTTCCAAACGAATTCAAACCAACATAAAACCAATCTAATATTTATAGGAGTTGGAGGACTGCAATATTTGCAATCAGATACAGTATCACCAATTAAAAATAAACTCATTCCCTTTCTTAGTTTTTAGGTGCTCTTCTACACTGACATCATCTGCCCTATTTCATCATGACTTACCAAAGAGAGACACCTCCTTTACACCTTTCCCAGCTCTAGAAACAGTGAAAACGTAATCCTCCTGACAAGCCAAAAGAGATAAAGGTAACTCCTAGCTTGCTGAGTTGTTGCCAGCAATTGGTAGCTTGCCTCGACTTGGCAGTCAACGCAATTGTTACTTTAACCTCCTTTCTAGCAGCACATCCCCAGCTCCAGCTTTACCCTGCTAATGACATTAAAAGGTTGCATGTGTACCACGTTTTTCTTCACAGAAATTATTTTTCAAAACACCCTTTTAAGGAAATTTCACAACCAGGACTGGTGGATCCATCCCTGCTATTGATTCTGTGATTCAGTTACAAAACCAGTGAAATAAAGATCTGGTAAGTGCCAAGGCGTACCAAGGGATCATCTTAGAACAACATTTACATGACTGCCTTAGAACTGAAATCCTAGGCGTTTCTGAAAATTTGACCACAGAAGAGGAGTCGTGCCTTGGATTCAAAACTTCAGAAAGCAGGGTCTGGGTTCACCTAACTTTCCTCAATTACTTTAGACTTTAGTGTATCTGGAAATATGAACTAGGTAAGCCTACTTGTCAGTAGAGGCATTTTCAGGGCAATTCAAAACGGGTCAGCAGTGTTTCTGCTCAGGTCAGTCTTTTCTGGCGGGAATATTGCGAGATGTCTCTGAAGTAGTAAGGTGGGGTTTTTTCCCAGAATAGTCACTGCAGGCCTTAAGGTTATTGTGGTTGGCATTTACAAAGACTTTATTTTTAAAACGGTGCCACAAGTTATTATATGCTCTCCTAGGGCTGTGGGCTGGACTGTGCTAAGAAAAGGGCCTCTGTTAGTGATAAAGCAGTGACTGCATGTGCCAGTGGCTTAACCTTGTCATTGCAAATGATACCGTCTTTTGTCAACTATTTCAAAGCAGCTGTGGGTTGGATGCTTCTCTAAAGTACACTGCAGCAGTAGTCTGAAACTCAGAAAAAGAAGGACTAACCTCTCTCCCTGATGTGAGGCTGGGACTGCAGTCAATCAGATTTACTTTGGATTTCACTGATGCAAGTCAAAATAAGAAAAAACCCTCTTTTTTTTTTTTTAACTTCAGCAGAATCTTTGTGCTTTGTCACAGTAGTGCCCGGGGCATTGCTGTATAGTGTGTATATGCTAAAGCCCCTGGGCTGGGGTGAGTACTGGTGTATTGAGCCTCACTCCCCTGCGGGATTTTTGTATCGGAGTTTTCAACACAAGGTCCTTATTCACTTGCTAGGCGCTTTCATTTTTCTCCTGTGACAAAGGTGATCCTGAAGCAGAGTGGAAGAAGGAGGGCTTCAAGATAGCTCAGCTCTTCCTGTGGAGGAGGTTGTAGACACCAAGCATGTTCCTGTGGAGAGACAACTGGACACAGTCTGGTTCGGTGTCCTTGTCATGCGCAGGAAACTACCAAACATCGGTAGTTTGCTGTTAGATTAATTCGCAACACAGCTAGCCAGAAAAAAGTTAGCAGAAGACAGTGGTCCTATGGCAGCGTAACTCCAAAGTGAAAGGAAAAGCTGAACCAGAGTGAATATCACTACAAGATGGGGTGTTTTACCAAGACCATTCTCACCCTGCCAGTTGAAATCAGCCAAAGAGTAAGGAGTAGGAAATAGCCAGCAAGTATCTACAATATCTGTTTTCAAAGTACCGGCTCTAAATCAAGGGCTGGCGGTGGCCATTTCAAAGAGGTGCTTCCCTACCCGGTATGGAAAAACCATGCCTGCTGGAGAATTTTCTATCCACAGGTGCTCATGAGAGTCCCCAGAATAAGGCAAGAAATAAATGTCGTGCTCATTTTGGACAAAGAAGGTGTATTGCATTTTAAACCACTTCCTCTTGTCAGGTTACCTGACATCCACGTGGGAATCTTGCCTTAGACACAGCAGATGTGTTCGTTTCGGACACTGTTTTGCCAGTGTGCTACTTTACTTAAAGTACAGAGATGGGTCCTATATTTTGAAATATTTAAATATTTTGGTGTTGTAGTAACGATGTTGGAGCCAAGATGATCCCAGGATATAACTAAGGAGAAGTTTGTAGGAAGGGGCATTATTAAGTGGTATAAGAAAAGCTATCACCTCTCTCTGTGAACGTTGCTCTGTTGAAAGGCTTTCACATTTGAGTTGTTCCCATATAGACACCTGAGGCATAATCTGTCCTCAGAAAGAACTCTGTAGAGCTATGGAGTGGCACCGCCAGAAGACTGCACTAATTTCCCTCTGACAGAGCCATATCGTCTTCCACACCACCCTACAAAGGGTCACCTGTGACTAGTAGCTTTTTTTCTGCTACCTGTCTGTACCAAAAGGTTAAGAAAGTTGCATTAAAGTGCCCAGAGCCCTCAGGCAAAGACTCTCAATGAAAGCAGCTCTGCAGGTACTTTAAATGTCAGGCACACAGATGGGAATTAATTTCAAGTGTAACATCCTTTGTTTTCTCCATCCATGTTACTTCATTTTGGTGGAAATCAGTTTGTTTCTTTCCCCCTCGCACGACCTCCAAGTTATTGCTGGTTGGCATCTACACGCCACATACCTGTGTGGTACAATGCAAGAGCTTTATTTAAGAGGCCAAGATCATAATTCATCTCAGGGAGTTACCTGAATACAGAGAGTCATCAGCCAAACGTGCTGGAGGAACTGGACATGTACAGCTATGCTGGACGGGGAATTGCTTGTTACCTGCACCACTAAGGCAGAGTCAAGGGACTTCATCATTGGGTCACTTGACAATCTGAGGATCAAAGGGGAAGACAGAGTTTTCCAATTACATCTGTTTCTCCTCCTTTGTCCATAACCGGAACAATAACCAGGGATCACAGCTCTTATGGACTTGCAACGAGGTTTGTGCCCTCGTGCCACTAAGGGGCAGATCAACAAGAAAGTGCTTTAGTGAATCTTGTTGCCAGGGAGTTTTGATATGTCTCCCCTCTGTCTGTGTCCTTCAGTAGTCCTTGGACGCTCAAAAACTTAACTGGATCATGAGCTCTCTGGTATCATCTGCCTTGCTAATTGCTGTGATGAGGTGTCCTCAACCTCACTCCCTGCCGTGACTCCACAGCTGCTTATTTTCTAGCTGACCTTCTTCGATGTGTCCCACAATCCTCCAGGCTGATTCCCACCATGCTTCAAAGTAAACATGCAGGAATGGGTACAGTGATTTATAGAGTGGTGCTGCCATCGGAGGAGGACTATTGGCAAGTGACTAAGCAAGTCTGTTTCAGTGGCAGACCAGACACAGTGAAAGGGAGTAGGCTTTTGACCCTCAGGCAATGCGTCATGACCTGTACTTTAAGACCTTCTGGCTTAAAATATCGCTGGAATGTACAAGGTCCTAGTAGGTATGTTAAGAGATAGAAGATAGTAACATGTTTGCAACAAGAAAAGCAGACATTCTCTCACACTGGAAAACACACCAAAAAGAGATAATAAAACGCCTACATGCACGGTAACTACTTTTGCTTCTTGAACCTGTCTTCAAGACTTCTGTTGCCCTCAGTGAGCTTTGGATCAGCTTCTTAGATAAGGAGGCAAATCACCAGGGCTCAAGGAGAAAGAAAAGGGAATGTTAGGACACATGACATTCTTAGAAGTTGAAATACTGGGGAAAAAAATAACTAAAATTCTCTTGTTAGTGATTGTACTCACAGCAAACTGGAGGTGAGGCTTTTCTAGAATGGCAACCACCATTCCTCATTTGTATGTGCCTTCCTGAACTTTGCTGTTGTCCGTGTCCAGCTTTGAGCTGTACAGGTCAGGTGAATTTCCGGTTGCGCGGACCCCATGGTTACAGTGAAAATATGTCCACTTAGTGCTGGAAGTGAGGCGTAGGGCACATCTTCATGGAACTGATGTGGAGGATTGGAGTCCACATGGTGTGTGATAAATAGATATCCAAGCAGCATTTAGCCTAAGCACATTGAGGGAATCCTGTGAGGTTGAATTTTGACATTCAAGACTATGGTAGATCTTTTTGCTGGTTTACCTTCTACATTCCTGTGTAGTTAAAATGGGGAATCCAAGGGGAAAAAGATCAGGGACCCAGAGATGATCACAATTTCTCTGTGCTGACTGAAGGAAACTTTGGCTCTTGCAACCAGATGCAGTGGCCTCAAGCTTGCTTGATGTTGTGCCATGGAATCAAACCAACCTCCGGCAAGACCTATCATCAGTAGGACAAACAGGGTGAAGACACATCTACTGCAGAGATCCATCGTGCAGAAGCCTATCTGATCAGTACCATGGCACTGTGCTGTAAACTCTGTAATACTCAGTGGAAACACACTGCAAAACACAGCAAGGAAGAACGGGAGATCTTTGCAGCATCCAACTTCTGCTCAGATCCACTTACTTGCATACAATTAGGGGGGGCTAATTTAATTATGATTTGTTGACAAGCCTGGGCTTCACTGGGGAGAAGGAGGAAGGGTAATAAATGAGTGCCCTTTTAACCTTAATACTTAGGTAATATTTAAAGCCTTTCCAGGTTGAAGAGAAGTCCAGAATGCCTCAGCCAGAGGGAAGATACATGGCAATGTCTATGTTGTGAAAAGTGTTTTCTTTCCTTTTGAAGTGAAAACAACTCTACAGTATTTTTGCAAAACAAAAAAGTGTATCTCCCGCCTATGTTTTGTAGCTGCTGGGACTAGCACAGAATGTAGGACGTGCAGCCTCCCATCACTGCGGGGTCTAACGCAGACCAGAGCTCAACAGCACGTGGGACAGGGACTGGCACCACTTCCCGGGGAAGTGCCGGAGCCTGGTACCAATCAGCAAGGTGTGTTTTGTTTCCTTTACCTGGCCAAATAGTCCTCCTAGCAAAATGTAATAGCATTTTGATGGAAAAAAAGTTTGGTGAAAATATTCTGACAGTTCTGTAACAGTTCTTTTGAACTTCCAGGGACATTGATAGTGACATTGATAGCAATTTGTATTTTTGGTTCTATACTTTGGTATTATCATCAGAGCAATTTGCTAGAAATGGGACAGAAGTTCCTTGGACTGTGAAAGACTGAATTACCCTTCCTTCTAGTTACCTCTTGACAGACTGTAACATCCATATTCAATTGTGAAGTGTTAAAATGCTTTGGCAATTTGCTTGTAATTTAATTTTGGTTTTGTAACTCCTTTGTTTTAAATGATCTCCTGGCTCACAGAATTTGCATGTCTGCCATAGTTCTCTAGGCATGGCTAATAAGCAACCTCCAAAGAGTCATGAGAAATTCTGTGGAAATAAACAGGAGAAATGTACTGTGAATAACCAATGAAATTAACATGAATTAGACAGATTATAAGATTTTTTTTTGTAACGGGTCTTCTTTGCACAGCTTAGTGAGGATGTCTCTAGCATGTTTTAGTGTTTTTTGTGTTTGCCATGGCACATAATTTTTCATTCTCTTGCAAACTTAATGAAAATTGAATTTTTAGATATATGAATATATGGAAATCGAACTGAAGTAAAAATGCACAAAAGAATATTTACTAAGGTTTCCCCAGCCATGAAGAAAAGCTCTGGTTACAGTCTGTTCATGGAGATGCATTTAGAGTCACTCTGTCTTGAAATAGAGCATCTGCACTGGGAGTATGACCTAATTTGAAGTTCACAGAGACTGAGGAATGATTCCATTCACTAACATGGAGTTTGAACCAGCAGCCTCCACAGTCTCTACTTTCGTGTTCACTACTACTCTTATGCTGGATTTTCACTTTGTGAAATCTCTGTCTCTGGTGTCTCCACAACAGCGTTGATAGCCTTTCTGCTGGATCTGCTACACTCCAGCATTAGTTAGTAGGCTTAGCACAGAAGGAACATTGTAGTCTGTGCTAAACAGGAGCTCAGACGACAGAATCAGTATAGTTTCTTTGAATTTTGCACTTACAAACATTTGCTTTATAGTATTCATTCATCAGAGAATTCACAGGTACTATTTTTAAAAAAATTAAAATCACATCTCTGGAAGTCTAAGATCCTAGTAATTAATCTTAATGAGATATAATTCTGATTATTTATTTTAGATTTCTGGACCTAGCAACACTTAAGCTGTATTTTATTAGAAACGTCATTACTCAGAGCATTGGAAAACACATTTTCATGATCCATTCGATACTCACGGTGAGCAAGAGAAATCTATCTCATTCCCTGTACATTTTTAGAAGACGACAGTTTTGGATCTCGATGTGCAGTGGGGCATACTGGTTATATTAAACATGTAGGAAAATAACATTAAGTTGTATTTTTCAGTAACATGACAGCAAGAAATACCTTCAAAGAACCCTTCCTGGAGTTTCTGGTTTTATCAGGGTATTTGGTCTCTCTGGTTCAGTGCCTAGTAAAAATAGTCCAGCTTTAATAAAGCACAGATGTTGACATATTCACTCACCTTCATCATTGCATGGATGCATTTCATACTGAATTTCACGTAAGGAATTTTAGACTTTACAGATAATAATCAAAAACACTTCTGGCTTCCCATTGGGATCATTGCTGTTTTTTCAGATCAAAGATGCCCCATCAACATAATGACTCGAGATGGAAAGTTGTGATTTTTTTTATGTACTAATGAAAAGATTAATGTGGCTTAAGTATGGTAAGTTTAGCACCTCTGTTCCTTAACCTTGTTTAGCCCTTATGCCATTAGACCATATTTTTGCAATTCTTTCCTAAAATCCTTCTTTGTCCTTTGCTATCAGCAAGGGTAGTCATCTATAATGAAGTTAGGATTCTGTTTCAGTATAATTAAATATATTTCCTTGCTGAATATATTCCAGGCATTCCTTGGAAATACTTCCTTTTTCATGTACAGAAAGCCCGGTATGTTTAAATTTCAAACAGTACCATTAGTGCACAATCCAGTACTTTATTTCTAATGATACATCAGATCTGGAAATTCCTCAGTCAGTTCAAGACAGGCAAAGGGGCAAGTTTTCAAAGTAGCAAGCTGGAGGTACACCCGCAAAATCCATATAATGGTTAGCAGATTTTTATACTTCACTTTGAAGATTTATCCCTTTCATACTGAGCATGCTCTGTAGACCATAATAGATTGTTAGCGCTGATTAAAAATAAATCCCTTTCCAAAAGCATACCACCTTTAGAAGGAAGAATGGTTTAGTGTGTTTACTTTAATGGACAACTCAGTGAGGGATAGCTGAAAAGATAAAGAGAAATTATCCACTTTTGGAATCATGAGAGATTTGGATGGTTTACTCTCTTTTCTATTAATCCCTTGCTATCCCCACATACTGAATTAGAGGGAATCCCCACAAGACAATGGAACAAAGCAATAAACATGTTAATGACTTAAGTGTGTGGACATGGGAGTTAGACCAAAAGAATAAAGCAGATACTGAGACAATTTTTTTAACAAAAGTAAAAAAAAAAAAGTGTGTGTGTGTGTGAAAGAAGGAATACTGGTGGAAAGAGCGTCAGCTCTGGTTTACCTGTGGAGGGAGTGGTATTGAAGGAGGCCACAGCTGCAGCACCGATGCTATTACTACTGTTTATCACTGTAGCATAGGAGTACTTTGCTTATTTTCATTCTTCATTGCTGTTTTTGCAAAATTAGCAGGCTCTACTGATTGTTTCTTGGCTCTTTACAAAACATGTCGTGTTCTGTGCCGTGTTAGGTTTGTAATGCAAAAGACCACAGAGCCACCAATGTGCAGGAAACTATCGTATGAGCATGGAAAGTTTCTTTCTCTCATGTTCATTTATCAAGGAGACTGGGAAGGATTCAGAGAGTCCGTAACATACCTGAGCTTCCTTTAAAAAAAGTGGTTCTTTTTTTCTTTCACAATTTTGCTGCCTAGGAGTAAATATCAGCAGTTCCACAACTAGCTGAGAGTGGACTTCACTAAAATACAATTGAGAATATATAATTAAGCAGAAGCTTCACAGGGCACAATGTCATATGGGGTTCCCTTGTTATATATAAACAAGGCAGGTAGACCATGGTGCTAAATGCAAGACTCAGCTCTACCTTGAATGTACTTTCATGCTTGACCAATGCAATACCCTCAAAATAAGGAGACAGATATTGTCATTCTCATGTGTTGGCTTCTATCTTGTGCTTCCTTTAATATTTCTCTTGTAGGCTCACTATAGAGTAAAACAAAATAAAGGACTTAGCCTTCAAACCATTGACATACAAAGGCCTGGCACAACTTCCCATGATTGGAGTCCTTTGAGATCAGTCTCTAAGCGTGGTATTTTGTTTGTTTTACTTACTGTTATACATTTTTTTCTGCATGTCAGTGAAGTCCTACCACTGCTATGGCATTGCTTCAGCAGAACCAAGAAAGCATTTGGATGGTATATTTCAAATAACATACAGTATTACACTGTTTATTGACTCCAAATATGTTAAAGTAGTAATAGTAATGACAAATAGTAAAGGCTATTATCCAGTGTATTAAGTTCAAGTAAACTAAAAGAGTATTAGAAAACCCTACAGATCACAGAAGAAAACCCTTAGAAGACAGAGTTGAGAGCGCCCTTGTGAGGTCATGTTACTCATCTCTCCACCTGTGATACGATCAAGCTCTACTTAAAAACCTGCGGGGACAGATACTCCCCAGTTTTTCTGGCAAGCAGTTCCATTGCTTCGCTACCCTTCCATGAGGGAGCCTTTTCCAAGAGTCTGATCTGATTTTTCTTGCTGCAGTTTAAGCCTGCTGCATCTTGGTTTAGTATTCTTGGAAATGGAGAATGGGCTTATCTTTCCTGTCATACCGTAGCCTTTCACATGGTTGAAGACTGTTAACATGTAGTATTGCATTCTGCCATCACCTTCCCACAGTTCTAATTTCTTCATATGACTTATATTTAGACTGATTAGTTTTGTTGCTTTCCTGTGGACTCTGAAATTTGTCTGCATCTTCCTTTAAGTGTAGTGCCTAAAGCTGGACACAGGACCCCACCTGGGGCTTCCCAGTGCCAAGCAGAGTGGAAGGATTCCTTCCTGCACCTTGAATCAGAATCTTGTGTTCAGGTTTAGTTTTTTGCCGTTCCTTGTAAATTATTTATTTCATTATTTTGACAACCAAACAAAACAAAATTGCATCCATTTGTTTTCTTCTGAAGGAATAAGAAATTTCTAATGAACTGTTAAAAGTTCACATGCAAGTAGGTTTAACAGCCATACTCTGGTCCCAGAAAAGTCTTTGGAAAATTAACTATTGTCTATAATGTGATCAAGATTTGGCCCCGAGTAGACATTAGTGCTTGATGTAATAAATGAGTTCTGAAGTCTGTAATTAATTGAGGTACATGGCAGTTTGCAGGTCCATGGCTAACCTTTTGTCGTATTCCCCAAGAAGAAATTGAAGTGGGATGTGATTAAATAGCTCACAATAGCGTGCAAGTCTTGGAAGAAATGCCTTCCTTCTAGGAAAATTAGAATAGGTCTGTTTGAGAGTCAGTCTTTTCTGCTATGCAAGGAAAATCCTAGCCTTGGATCTATAGGCTGTCCCTTGCAAAGAAGCTTAAATTTCCCTAACTGTGTAGTCCTTTACTTTGATCATGTTCCATGTGTACAAGACAATCCAACCAATCTGTCATTTGTGACTTAAACCTTGAGTGTTATAAATAAATGCTGTGCAACTGCTGGCTAAAGGACAAATCAGAACATTAAGACGATTAAGAGAAAGCAGAGCATCAGTCCAACTACAATAAAGCTAATATCATTCAGTCCGCTGTGATTTAAAACAGCTGTCAGCTAGTCCTGGCTTGTGATATAACAGGCCAAATTCTTGGACACTGAGTTATTCTTAGAAATATGCATACAGGCATTGGCAAGTCATGCTGCAAATTGCCTGTTGCCAGTACCCTGTCAGTTGTATGTGCCAACAGATATAAAAGCTATTGTTCTAGCTCATGAAAAATAACTTGAAGTTTTTAATTTCAAATTACTCAAAAACTGTGGGGATATGGGAGCCAATGCATTTTAAACTAAACCTCACACAAATGAGAAATAATTCAGTAAATGTTGTTCGATTCACCCCAAAGGACTTAAAGGAGGTTCTGCTCACTCATTGCAATGGGCAGTGTGTGACCCAGCCTGGCGACTTCAAGTGAGGAACAGGAAAAAAGGGAGAAAAGGACAAAGCTGCATGCCCCCAGAATGAAAAAAATATTGGTACAAAATAAGTAGGCATCACACTTTCCATAAAAGCTATATTACATGTTATTTTAAGTCTTGTCTGTTGAAATGTACACCCTCACCTATTTCATCTACCCTTTCTTTCAAAGGTCCATGCAGCTACCGGCATTTCCTGTGTAATATCACTTAGGAAAGTGAAAACATAAGTGGAATTTTCAATAAAAATGCTGTTTGATATGAAGCTGAGTTATTTCCACATATACCATACTTTCAGCTTCAAGAGCAGAACCATTGCCCTATTGAAAATTTGTATTAGGGGTTGGAATTTATTGAATATACTGTTCCTTTCTTTTGTTCATGGAAAGGTGTGATTCACAGCTTTATTCTTTCTCCTTACTTCTGTCCTTCTCTCCTGTTCCTTAACTGGATGCCTATACTTTCACAGTTTGGTGAACAGAGTAGGTAATTTGGGAAAGAAGGATAGCAGGAACATATATCATCATCATGCTCACAGGACATGTTGATGAAGTAATGCTGTATTCAGGAACATTGCAGCTTTTATTGAATTTTACGTGTAAGGTGGAATGGAAAACTGTGGCGGTTGTTAAAAAAATAATTTGTTACTGCATTTTGTGAGGAGTTCAGGCCTCTTGCTTATGTTATCTGTGTTCCAAAACTGCTCAACCTTATCCCTTCAAAAATGGAAGAACCTAACTGTGCAGTAGAGGGAGCGAAGCTCAGTCCTGTCAAGGATGTGACAGCCAAGTGCATGTATGGACTCCTGGGAAAATCAGAGGTCAGAAACTGTAGGTCTGTTGAAGCTTAGGCACCTCCCTGGTAGATGGTGACTGATCTGTGGTTTTAGGGATGCAGTTTACATGCCTAAGTCTTCCTTCGTTGCTAGGTCTAAATCCCAATTGAGTTGTAATAGAATTTTGATGCCAAAATAAATTAAAAAAATTGTCCTCGGTATATCCAAAAGTTTTTTTTTCACACGGGTTTGTAATTATTTCATGCTCTGATGACTTTGGTGGTTTCTTTTCTCAGGGTTGATGAAAACCTTATCTTTTGTTTTAACCTGTTTCGATCGAGGTTCCAGTTTGAGCACTGGGCTTGAACAAAACAAAACTCACTTGTTTAATTTCATCTGGTCTTGTCTTCTGATGCAAATATTTTGAACAGCAGTGGTTCTGCAAAAGTCATAAGTGAGTTTGTAAGTTGTAGTACTGTCAGGCTTAGAAACAGAAACATCTTGTGGATAACTCAGAAGTTGGGTGCAAATCAATCAGTTGCTCCTGTTGTGTTCATTTATGGGGCTCCACCAACGGCCTTTGGTTCCTTAGGAATTGCAGTACAACATACCAAGGGTCAAAAAGGAGCTTATTTTTCAAATGGCAAGAATTATTCTGGACATATAGCTCATGATTGAGTGAGATCTCTTTGGAGGTGGAACAAATGTTAGCAATAGTTGAATTATTTCTGTTTTATAATAGGACTGATAATTAGTAAATGGCCATTTGCACTGCTGCACTAGGGAGTCTTACTGCTTCATAAGTGTCTGAAGTAAGTCTCACAGCATGAGGTATTGCCCCTATTTTGCAGATGGAAGAAGCTGGGGGCAGAGAAGTGAAGTGCTCCCACAGGAAGCCTTTGGCAGAACCAAATAACAAGAGTCCTGATTCATGGTCTGTGCTATGGTTGCTTGATTAAATTTTCCTTTTCTTCTTTCCTTGTTTGCTGGTGAATCATGATAGTGGGTGACCCCAATTTATACTGCAGATGGTAACATTTAAATCTCATGAAAGTCTTCACCTAGTGAACCTTTTTTTTCAACCTTATAATATCTTTTTCCAGAGATTTAACTGAAAAATAAGGAACCTCTGTGTAGAGTATCAGGAATCTGATCTACTAGTTTTACATTCTGAGCTTGGCTAAAAGAATAAGCTGTTTTTAGAAGTTTTTTCACTTTTTTTTGGCCATGATTATTCTTCCTGCCTTTGCTTTCTTTCTCCATCTTTCATAAGGAAACCTGGATTACGGTTACGTTGTGCTCTGTCCAGGTAATGTTTTACCATTGAATTGCCCAATTCCTCTCAAAATCATTATTATTCAGTTAATGATCACCTTTAAGGATTTGTCTTTTTCTTCTCAGCCATTACTGTAGTGACAGTGAGCTGAACTCTATTTTAACTTCCAGTGTTGTAGATTCAGCACTATTGTACTGATGACAATTACTCTGATTTATAATTACTAGGTGAGAAAAGAATTTTCCTCAATAGGTTTCTTATAACCTGTGAGTACCATGATAGTATTGGAGTTGATTCAGGTTGGATCTAAAATACGAAGCAATGCTCACTGCCAAGTTGGAAGTGCATGGGCATGAACTCACAGTGTGGATGTTTTCTACGTACTGTGAACACTGCAGGCTACTTCATGTTCCCACTATCAAAATCCTGTGGTTTTCTTTGATAGAAAAGTGGGCTGACTGTATACGTTATAAAGCCTATGAACTTGTTGCAGAGCGAAAACAAATGGACAGTGTAGAACATTTCTCATTAACTTAGCTGAAGAGTTTTTTCTCTAAGAAATGTTTTTCTCATGGAAATCTGTAAGCCTGATTGCAACATAACCACAGCGTGGAGTGAGTCTATGGGAATGGTCATTACCAGCACCATTCAAACAAGGTGCTATTTTGTCCTTACAGGTCTTTTTGGGAATTGATAAGGATAAAGTCTCATTTACTGGGTGTCTGAAAAGCAAAATGAGCAGATTGACTGGCTGAACGAGAGCTGTGGGGCAACGGAGGGTGAAAAAGGAGAGGGGCCATTCTGAAATTACTGTTAAGCAGGGAATGCCCTGGAAAAAAAGAGACCATCCATTTACTTTCTCATTTTCATTGTTGAATTTATAACCTTCATAGAGAACAGGGGACATTTACCCTTACTGTGCCAAAACTCTGCTTCTGAATGCAGAAGATGGGAAATACTCTGGGGAAAGAGATTTTTGCAGGGAGACCTGTGGGTTGGGGACACAGTTTGTGCAAAGGAGCACTTCTGTGCATGCGTCTGGTGGGCGATGAGAGCGGGAATCATCTCTCCTCCGCACCCTTGCAGCTGAGGGTTTTAACTGCGACAGGCATGACTCAGATTAGACACCAGACAAAATTCTCCAAAGGCCAGGAGACCACGACAGAGGAATAGGTCGCCTGGGGGTGTTGTGGAATCGTGTCTGGAGGATTTTTGAGCTGTTAGACAAGCATCTGTCAGGAGTGACAGTAAGCGTAGCTGATTCTGCCCTGGGGTGGAGGGATGGACTAGCTGACCTTTCAAGGTCCTTTCCAGCCCACGTGGCTGTGATTGAGGGAAAGGTCCAATTACTTATGATGGGAGCAACGGAGTGAGTTGAGAGCAGAGGAAATGCATGACGAATGGCACCTTACCTAGTTCCCTTACTGTTTTCTCTGCTTGCGGGCTTTTCGGTATAGTGTGATGATACGTTTGATTGTAGTGCTTTATTCAGCCACTCTATTTCTCTTTGTTTCACATAATTAAAGAGAAAAAGGTGCTGTCTTTATTTTTTTATAATTTTTTGGTAATGTTTCACTTTCTGTGCTAAACATCTTCTGCTATAGCTGATGTATCATTAATTTTGAAACTCTGTTCCTTAAGTCTGTTAGTTGGGGGCCTACAGAGATGTATAAATTTGTAGCAGCTGATCAGCAACCCCGAAAACTTTAATAGCTTTTCAAATCCAAATAATAAACAGCAAAATTAATTTAAAAACATTCAGTTTATTTCTCTGATGTTGTTAGTAAACAAGAAAAAGGCATCCAAAAAACAGGCTTTGCTCTACAACTGTCCTTAAAACATCCCTGAAATGTAATGTGCTTGAGAAAGACAAATCTCTTTCTTAAAAGAAATATTTTTTCAGCATTTTCAAGATGTCATAAACTGTTTTATGCAGAGAGAAAAATGGAACATCTGTGCCATTCATATTTATTTTCCCAACATAACTTAGCAGAAAATAAAAGACAAGGGGGAGGGTTTATTTTGCAATTTCTCTGCAGCTGTTTGTGTGACTGTCCAGGGCTGCCAAAAAAGAAACTAAAAGAAACAATCAAATAACTTCTAAGATTTAAACAAAATGGAGAAAAATAATTTAGGAAGGAGAAGCCAGCATTTGTTTTCTAACTTCTTGTGTGATTTATCAGAGCGACTGCACATGACAGCTTAACTGTCTGTAGCACTTTCCGATGCAGTGTGGAGAGCAGTTCTGAGGAAGGTCTCCAAAGAGCCAGCTAGGTGACCTTGGACCTGCAGATTCATTTCTAATGTTCCCACATAAAAGGGTATTGTCAGCTTAGTTCTCCACATGCTCCCCTAGCCCTCACACCTGTGATAACTCTATTATAAGGTTGTGGCAAGGCAGTGCCCCCCTTGAAGATTGCTCATCCCTTTTGATGTTAACTGAAAGGAATCACTGAATTATTTAGCAATGAGATCATCAAGGCAGATCTTGTGTTGTGCTTGGCAATTATATGTGCTGTCCCTGGGAAAGTCCTGCTTGCACAATGGCCTAATTCCAACCTGACGGCTCTTATGTCCACTTTAAAGCTGTCTTGCTGAGGCCTCAAAGGAGTAAAGCTCTTACTCTTAGCTCTATAGCAAAGTGTGGCCTCCAGTCTGGAGCTAGACTGTGGACCTTCATATGGAGGAAGAGGCTCTGACTTCTCGCTGGGCGTGAGCAGGTGAGAACCTGGCTGGTGTGAATCCCACCCCCAAGCCTTAGCTAGCTGGAAAGAAAGTGGTCTCCATTGCCAGCTCTTTGTCTGGTGGCCAGACAGTGCTCTCACATACAGTGGGACCATGAACACACACTGAATGGCTTTAGTTGACAAAGAACAGAGGTTGGAGCTGTATGACCAACTGGGCCTGAGTGGGCACATCTCTAACACATCTGTAACTTTACACCTATTTTCTTTCAAAGTAAGGGCAACAGCAGCATTTGCATGGGGTAGGGAGTGGCTATTAGCTCTGCTTCTAAACCTTACCTAATTAATCTTGCCAACACTTCAGGAGCTGATTTTGCATCCAATAGCATGGTGATGTTCTTGAAGTCTAAAATAGGTAGCTTTTATAGAATGAATCATAATTTGCTCTTTTATGAAAAATAAAGAATAAATGAACATGCCTTGAGAAAGAAAAGAGCACCTCCTCAGAGGCACATCAAGAAGGACAAGGACAGGTGGACAGTGTAAAAAGTCCATTTTTAAAAACCGAAGGTGGTAAGAAGTAGCAGCAAAAGAAACTTGCTTAGCCCAGGCTAGTGTAAGTTTTCAGGAACAGAGAAAGAATGAGGTGACAAGACTGGAAACCGAGAAGCCAAAGTGGGAGTGAGAAACTGGTTCTGCTGTGACTGAAGAAAAGAGCTGAGGTGACATCAGTGATTAAAAAACTGTAATGGGCAGGAGGGGAGAAAGTGAGGTAACAGGAGTTATTTTAAATTACTCAGAAATGGCAGGAATTAGTGGAAATGTGGAGACCAGATGCAGCTGTACTGCAAAGTAACGCTCATAAAAATGACTTCTTGGTGCGTTAAGGCACCATTCAGTACTCTAGCTGGCAAGGACATCATGGAGTCAGGCCTCTCCCCCAGGTAGGTCTCTGCCTGAACTGGCCTGGTTAGCTGTATTTTATTAGAAAATACTATGTTTCTAAGGCTGACATCCTGAGGGTGAGACTTTATATACTGAGCTTCATACAGCCCTTCTCCAGGGGCATAAGGGAGGCTTAAAGTGGAAAGTAAAATTAAGACTTAGGATTCCGTTTTGTTGATTCCAGTGAAGCATTTCTGTTAAAAACGGGGTTTGTGAGAAATTTCTAGGGCCTTGTTTGTTTTTAGGTATAATGGTAGTTCAGGGACAGGCGGTGGGGTACACAAGCCAGCAGGCAGGGAGCATATGCATGAAGTACCATTGCTACCTGCATCAGCTGCTCCCGGTGCGGGGATGCCCAGAAAGGAGGCAGCAGCGTCCAAGGGGTGGCCAAGTTTCCTATATCTGGAGGCGGAAGAGGGCTGGGAGGAGACAAGTACCTGTTTTCTATCCCCGTGTCATGAAGAGAGTTGGAGCGCACCAGGAGAGGTGGCATTTGCACTGTCAGGCATAGGTCTGGTACCGTGACTCTTCCTCTCCGAGCAAAGAGCAAAAGCGGGCAGCAGGCTGCTGTGGCTCCAAGCCGCTGCTCGCTGCTCAGTCTCTTCTTGGACACTGCAGCGCTGAGGGCTTCGGGCAAAGCCATGCCATAGTTCCAGCTGTGCCAGTTTGTTTGCTCTTTGTTCTCATGAGGTCTTCAAACGGGTTAAGAATCACATCAGATGATGTCCTCTACAGGTCTGCTGGTGCTTTGCCTTTTTGCATGGTAACCTGCATGTTTGAACAAAAAGTCTTAGAGAAAATAGGCAGTTTTCTTTTATAAAAGCTCAAATAATAGGTCCCAGACGTTTATGAGTGATTAAGAGAGTTCATGCTGTATTGTAAGGACAGGAATAGCATGCAGTATTTTACAGTACAAGGCAAAACCAAGGTCCCAGCCTTGTAGCTGGGATTACAATACTCATGTGGCCCTGTGGGCTCATGAAGAAGTCCACTGGCTCCAAGCCTGGGCTCTGGCTGGGCGGTGGATACCTGTCCCTTGGGCACTCCACAGTCAGGGCCCAAATACATCCAGCCCTAAGCGTGGCCTCTGCCTGGCTGCCCATCCATCCGTGCCAGAGGACATGGGGGACAAATATTGAAAGAAGACAGGTTGACAGGGCAGGCGGCTTCCTGCGTTAGCAGCCTGGTGCTTTGGTGGTGAGGAAGGGTTTAGTGTAAAAAGGGGTGCACGCAGTGAGGTACATCGTTCCCATGCCAGGTGCAATTTGCCAGTGCTGCCACAAAGTTTGGGATTGGCGCTGAGCCTACAGATCCGAGTTTAGATCCGCTTCATCCAGCTGCAGCCAAACTGCAGGCACAGCAGCTGGATTTCTCGTACCAGGGCAAAATGTGGCTTCACTTCCCTGCCCTAAGAAGACTGAAAGGAGTGCCAAGCTGAAACTGATGTAAATGAAGGCGAACCCACAAGCTATGTTGACTGAAGCCCTGGGACTGATAGCATAGGAAGCGTCTGATGGGAGTGGGAAGATCAGCGATGGGAAAAATAAATAGTCCTAATCACACGAAGGCTGGGGTCTGCAAACCACACCCATCTGTCAAAGCCATATTAGCAGTTTATTCAATCTTTGGCAGAAAAGGGTAATTTGCCTGTGTTTTCTGAACCCGAATCCCACTGGGGCTGGTCAGTAGCAGAGCCCTGAGGGGGCACGTGCTCGGCGGGCAGGGGAGCCCACGCAAGGCCGCGCAAGGCCGGCAGCACCAAGCAGGGCCGGCCCAGCTCCTCAGCCTTACGTGTCTTAAAATTCCACTTAATTTCTCTGAGGGCATCTTGAAAAGAAGCCCAGCAAGAGATTTTAATGCTGTTGTTATCCAGCCTGTGAGCTGTTTAGTTTTCAGAAATGATTGCCGTGAGGAAGGGGGAGATGATGTCCTGGCAGTCAGCCCTCCCGTCACTCTGACACAAAAATGTTGTTATCAGTGCTTTTAAGCAGGCTAATTGATCACTTGTTAACAGTGGCCCTGACCATCAAGGTCTGGGAGGGGCAAACTTGTTAAAATGATGGCTGCTGTTTGATTTTTTAAATTTTGGGTAGAGAAAGCCAATTTGCCCGGGACACGGGGCTTAACATTGCATTGTTTTGAGAAGCGCTGCGGGATTATTGGTGGCCTCCAGGGGTCGGTCCGTAGTGGTTTTGCCATGTCATCTGACAGGGACGGACCTCATTAACACACAGTCCAGGCAGCTTCTACCAGGATGTTAAATTAATGATGATATGGAGGCAAGAGTGCTATCTGCAAAAGGCATGCTGTCATTTCCTCCGGCTTGTAGTGTTTCCTTTGCCATCTCCTTCACAATTTTGTTTAGCTCGCAACAGCAGAAATGGCCTAGCATGGAGTGTGTCCCGCACACATGCAAAAAAGGTAATGGGATCTGCAGAGGATTTTTTTAGAGTTGGGTTTGCACCCTTGTGCTGTCTCTTTGTGAAATTTAAGGAAGATTGGCAGTTGAGGGATTGCAATAAGCCATGGTGTTTTCTTTTGCTCCTCTCCCCTCGCCACTTCTAATTACCTGAATTGTCAAGTCTGGGATCCCTCGGTCTGACAGAAGTGATGCTCAGAGGGGAGAGGCTTAACAACTTGCTTACGTTCAGCTCACCAGGCATAATCAAAGGTTGGGTGTGCTGTATCTTTTACATGTGATTGTTTGACCCAAACCAGTGGTCATTTAAGTTGAAAGCAGTGGCTTGAAAACAAATAGAAAATAAGAGCTGTAAACTGACCTAAATTCATCCTCTTGACTCCTGGGTCATCCCACCAGCCTCCAGGTGCCATGGGCTGTTTACATTAGACTTAAAAAAATGAAGGTGAGAGCTCGCAGGTCCCCACCAGCCTCCAGGTGCCATGGGCTGTTTACATTGGACTTAAAAAAATGAAGGTGAGAGCTCGCAGGTCCCTACCTTTGCATCTCCACCAGTGTTTGACCCAGTCTGCAACCTCTGTTCCCAGGGACAGAGAAAGGAGAGTGCTTAACAACACTAGCAGCCAGGTTACGCCATTGTGCCAGCGTGAAGAAGTGTCTGAAAAACACTAAAAGTTTGACAGGATTATACTTAGATGAATCTTCTGATAGAAGAGGCCAAGTAGCCTTCCCAGCTACTGTCAGCTGTATATAGAGTTTGATTTTCATGCTTGAAGAGGGAAGGTGAGAGGCATGGGGCAGGGATGAATATGCGAAGGTCTGTCCTATGGTTTCAGGAGCTGGTTAGAAGTGCACAGTTTGGAGTCAGTGGCCCTCCTTCTCAGCTGCTGCTGGCTACACAGGTGGGATGCAACAGAAATGGCTCCCCCTCTCAAAGCCCTGTGGAGTCTAAATCAAGGAGGAAAGTCATTCACATGATTAGAGAAAGGACAAAGGACTCACCTGTGAGGCAGGAAGGGAAGGTAAAGGCAAATCAGTTGCCATACAGGTGAGGGGAGAGAAGGGAGGGTGTGACTGGTGTTGGGGACTGGGATGTGCACTGGGATATGGAGAGCAGGAAGGTGGAGGTGAGATGGAGACAGGAACTGGAGACAGGAGGAGAGGTGGAGAAGGAGCAGGGTAAAAAAAGAAACCAAGTTTTGGTGGACCAGAAGCAGAAAAGCCAGCATCTGTGGGCCTTGTTCTCTACTGCAAGTTTGATCCACCACAGGAGAAGAGCCTCTGCAGCTCCCTGCTGCTTGGTGGCAAAGGGCAGTGTAATGAGTCCGACTACTCCCCTGTTGATGACTCACTTAAAGGTTAGAGTGATTCCACCTCAAAATGTAATAGGGCTGAGAGGTTATCTGGACCATCCCCCTCTTGCTCTGGCTGGAATTCATTGGTATGACTGCTTTTTCAGATAGCAGTTTTAAAAGCTCAGTTAAATGCACACCAAAAATGCATTAGAAGAATGTGGTGTTTGCCAAGCCGTGCTCTTGCAAATTAGAAAATACCAATATTACCAATCTGCAGCCTGAGTGCAGATCTTAGGGAGGCATTCTGATGCCAGTCTGCACCTTCAAGATCATAGGGGTGTTGAGGATTTTTTTGTGTGTTGTTAAAAAATTCTTGATTGCAAATCCAAGGCCATGGCCAGGAACACAAGCCGTCTCCCAAAATACAAATGCTTTAAAGCTAGTTCCATTTATGTGGTGCAGAAGGGCACACAAACAATATTAATCAACAGAATAAATAAGCGGACTTCTGTCTGCCAGGCTGATCATGTGTATCATGCCTCTCACATCGGTACGTAAACAGTCCTGCATGGAAACATGGGCTCCTTTTTCAATAGGGGATTTCCCACCAGAGCTCTGCAAGAATGTGTGTCCTCATAATGCTCTTTCTGGACAAGGACTGGCAAGAACAGTTGCTAGCAAGCTTGGACAGTTTTGTTAAGGGCAGATATTTATACCTCTCCCCTTAAAAAGAAAAATGTTACAGCAATGTGTGGAAAAAAAAAAGTTGCAATTGTCTGTCAAACTTGTGCACACACTATAGACTATAGCAATGAACTAAGAACCAGATTATATTCCTGTACCATGTCCCAGCTTGATCTGTTTTATGTGCCTGGTCCCAATAAAAACCGTGTGCCTCTGTCAGATATAATAACAGCCTCTGCCTTCCAAGCTTGCTGGGTAATCATTATTGCAGCAGTGAGATTGAACCTCTTGCAAACCCACAGTAAAGCTTTGCAGTATCCCCTTTTTCCTGTGTCTCTGAAAGGTTAACTCCAGATTGCTGAACTGTGGAGGGAGCAGAGGGGGAAGTGCTGTCACCCTTCAGAGATCTTGAAATGGCCTGCCATGGGCTAAAGTGCAATTTTAGGGCACATCACCCCAGGAGAGGTTAGCTTTAGCCAATGATAACCCACTCAAAAGTAAAGGCTGACTTACGAGCAAATCTGTCCCTAAGTGTCAAGTATCTGGGACATGTGAAACATCAGGCCTTAAAAAAACCCAACCAAATCAGGAGTGTTTAATAAGATAAGCATGCTGGTAAAGATAGATATATGATGAAACCTTTCATTGAAACTGCAGAGTGTTTCAAGATGTAATAACTGTCTGTCTCCTTGCTGCTTGAAGACTGGTTGCAAATTAACTTTTTAGTTCATCATCTTAAACACGGATCTTAAATAGACCTAAGATAAAGAGAGATGCAGCCAGCTCTAGTGACCAGAAGACATCCCATTCGTTAATGTGCCATTAAGAAATGCAGATGGTAACTACAGTACTTGCTTCGGTGAGTATACATTCATTATAGCCCATTAAGTGATTTCTGTGTCTGACTGGGCTTCATGACAAGTGCTGGATATTTGAACTCTTTTGAGAACCTAGTAAATCAGTGAGTGCTGTACTGTACTTGCCCAGAGCTCTTACCATGCTCCCCCCAGGCCCATCATTATGCTTTCGGAAAGACAGGTTCTTCCTTCCAAAGTCGTGTACTTAACCTTTTGTTTAGCGTGTCCAAACCCTTAAGCCTCATGGCATTTTTACATTTTGGGAAGAGTTATTTATAGCTCACCAAACAGGGCAAATCTTTCTCTGTCTGAAAGCTAATATTTGTATTTATTTATTTTCTTTAAGGAAACATGCTCACAATCATGATGGATGAACAGCAAAGCACCTTCTCTATATGTGCGTAAAAGCCAAGCTCAAATCTGCTAGTGCAGCTCCTTTGCTCGAGACAGACAGTTCAGTCTAACTATACATATGGTTAAAACAGCCCAGACACCAGAGTGAGTAGCAGTAGATGGAAAATGAAAAGATCTCTATGGGCTAAAGGTGAGGATTGGGGTTGAAGTGAGGAGACCCTGTTCTGCATCCTGGCACAAACTTCTCATGGAGCAATAAGGAAGTCACTTCACCTCAGCACAACACTTCTCCATCCACCTCCCTCTTGCTTGAGCTTTCCTGAGCTCTGTCTCCTGCTTAGCACAAGTGGCCTCTGTACCTCCTGAGTGAATAAAGCTGCTGCCCTTCATCCTTCTGATAACAGAGGATGAGTTTGTAGATAGAGGAGGATGTAGCTGGAGGCAGAGGGAGGTGCTGATGCTGCAACCTCCCTCTACCTCCCTGTTTGACTACTGCAGCCACTCAAGGAATTGTCTCAGTATGGCAGAGGAAGGAACACATTTTGTTCTCTTTTGTATGTCCTTCATTTTATGGAGATGAAATTATGCTTCCTACCCTACCTGAGGGCATCATGAGGGGAATACGTGCGGTAACTTCACACAGGTTTCCTTCAAACTAACCTTTAATCATGGCTTTCCTTGCAGAGAGCAGTCTTCTGTTGCACTGAGGACAATTATGCAGCCGGTGGGGCTGCTTGGAGGGGAGGGTGGAAAGCTCTGCTGTCCTTGCTACAGCCTGCTACTCAGGGATAACCTAAATAGGGATGTTGCAGTGATTAAAACATGAAAGGATAGCTATAACTGAGACACTGATATAAGCAGACAACACTTCTGAAGGGTTGACAGAGAGACAAAAGGTTAGTCAATGGAGCAGAGATTTAGGAGAATTCACATTAGGGTTAGGAAGATGTTACAATTAACAATGAGGAATAGTATAGTGATGCAGCTGGCAGGTGAAACTAGTCTTAGTACAGTGATCAGGACAGCTCTGTCAGAAGATCAGTCATGGTTCAGAGTAAGGAACTCTGCTGTAAGAGTGAGGATGTAATGTGTTGTCTTGAGCAAGAATGGAGATGGAAGAAATCATCTGTGTGAAGAGATCTCTTCTCATCCAAAAAGTCCCATCTGAGTCTGAGAGACTTTGCTGGACAAAGCCATTGGCTCACTAGTGAAAACTTGGTGAAAACGTTGAAAAACACTAATGGATCAAGGGAGATTTAGATTGGATCAAGAACAGCATCCACAAAGAAGAAAGGAGCCAGGAAGTATTTAAAACTAATTCCAGCAGAACATCTTGTACGAAGCTAGAGGTTAACTGTATGCTTCATCCTTATGGGAGATTCAGGTGGATCTTTCATGACTGAAGGGTCCAATTTTGATCCACTTTCTGGTGTTCCTTAAGACATCTTTAAATTCTGAATTTATGCTGTTTATGAAAGGTCTTTGTTGTCAGAATAGTTAAACGGAGAAATAGGGAATGAGAACAATAACTTTTGGTTGCCTCTGGTGAAGTGACATGTGAAGAACATTAATGACAGCTTTTGGAGGGACACCCTCCCCCCCCCCCTTTACAACTACAATTGCTCAGGTGAAAAACAATTAGGCAGCAGAGCAAAATTTTCCCTCACTTACTTATGAGACCTCAGTAAAGATAATTCTGTCTTCCCAATTTTTGATGCCTTAGGCAGACTTGCACTGCTCTCGTCCATCTGGGCATGGCTGTGTGCCTTCTCCAGCACAACAGCTTACACACAGCAGCCTGTCCTCTAATCCTGCAAGGTTCTCAGAGGCCTGCTAAGAGACAAGAGGACTTGTGACTACTTGTGCTCACACCTACCAGTGCAGAGTCGGGCTTACAAAGCTGCAAAAAGAAGTGCCCTCCCCCCTCCCAGGACAGTGCCTGAACTTGGTGACTGTTTGTGGAGGGCAAATGCTTTGATGGAGCCCAGCTGAGTTACTGCAGACTTCTTGGGACTGTCACCGAGATCAGCATCTCCCTCTCAACTGATAATCTGTTGCGCTTTGCCTTACTTGTCATCTTAAGTTATCTGTGCGCACAACTGATGAGAGCACTCGGAGCCTGTTTTGCAAAGTGATAGCGTATGTCAGAGGAAGCATTTGCAAAATGTCGGTATCCCAGTAGAGATCCTGGGATAAACAGTTCCAGTAAAACAAATATATCCCCCCCTTGACATCAAGCAATGGATATAGGCAGGCCTGGGTTTTGCCCATTAGCTTCCTTAAGTGCCATGCAAGATTTCAGGTGGAATTCTAGGTTTTTTTCTCATGGTGCTTCAGCCAGTAAGTTGTAATTTGAGGGTCTTGCAGAGGTGGAAAGGAAACGTCTGCCACTAACACAAAGCAGATAGACAGACAGCGGCCCTGTGCATTTCCTAGGTAAGACTGAAGGGGCCAGTCTATGGCTCATTCAAAGCTGACAGAGCTAACTCGTCTTACTCACAGGGAAGAAACAGTCCTAAATCGAGTATCTTTATTTAAAATCCCACCCCACCTCATTTAGCTGTCAAAAGCTTTTATAGTCATCCTTGAGTGTGAACCACAAGAGCCGGTTCGTGTCTATCAGTTGGTTAGTCAAAGGAAACAGGGTGCATTTTAGAGATTCCATTGTCCCTTCATTCCCGCGTTTATTTGTCTTCCTCCGCGGAGCCCTGAAAGTGATGGATAGTTTGTTGACTTCTGAACCTGAAGATAACTTTCTGAGTTGTGTCTCACACTGGAGGAAAAGCATGTAAAGGGAAGCAGAAAAGATTTCAAAGATTTTGTGCAGCGGAGGATGGCAGCAAGCCATTAATTATGTGCAAAGGAATAATAACAGATAGATAGGCTTTTTATTTTATTTTTTTGCAAGTTGAGCTATTGATGTGAAATGAATAGCTGCTGCAGAACGATTGCAACCCACGTAACCAACTAGGATTTTACAGTCTTTGTACAAAGATATTTAAAAAGATTAACACAGCTTTGGTAGAATACATTAGTATGCTGGGATAACAAGGCTCTTTGGAAAGCATTGGAAACTCCTTTCCAACCCCCCATCAAATTACCTCCAAATTCTTATTTATTATTACTTAGAGAGCACATTAAGTGCACACTGTGCGTTGTAACAAAGCCATGGCCCCTGCCCTGAAGATTTTACAAGTCTGAGGTCTTGCTCTAATACCTATTTAAATCTGTGGGAGTCTTTGCCTTGACTTCAGTGTGGGTTGGATCAAATCCTCATACAGCATTTCATGAGACTTAGCAACAGTTCTTGTTACACTCTAGTACACCCAGCTAGCTCATGGCAAATTCATGGCTGAGCAGTTCCCTGCAACAGTCCTGCTAAATGCAATGGGGACGTTCACTCTTTGAGTGAGTGAGCGCTTACTAACCTGGGCAAATGCAGCCCTGGTGGGTGGGAGAACAGAGGATGGGAGGATGAAGGTAACCGTGCTGGTTTGCTACTGTTTTTTTAGCATGAGGAGCAGCATGCGTGTATGACACAGTAGGCTAAAATTCCTTGCCCGTGCTCTCTGCCTGAGCGTGAGCTGTGCAGCCAGCCCCTGCATGGAAATCTCTGAGGATATGATCCCCTCCACATTCTGCCCCAGCCACCTTCCAAGTGAAAGCTGTGCGTACACAGTCTTTGCCCCAACTTATTTAAATACTTTGATTCACTCCAGCTTACGGGGGTTGGGGGAATTTACAACCCTTTTTCGGCTACCACAGCACCAGCTCTGCAAGTATTCAGCCTGTCGCAGGCGCTTGTGTGTGCTTGTTTGGAAAGGCTGCTTGTGTATAGTTTTGCTTCAATGCAAATGTTTTAGGCCTCAGTGCAGCGAAGTAATTAAGTATATGCTTGACTTTAAGTCCATGAATGATCCCTGAATCTGCGTCTTTGTACTCAGAACAAAGCCCCTTAAATAAAGGAATAGCTTGAATGCCAGCAGCCCAGCTGTTTTTGAACAGCCCTCCAATAACAAACCCGAGAGCATTTGCATTGGTCGAAACAAAAGTTGGATAAGGAGGCTGATTCACTGTCTGGCTTCTGGAGACATTTTATAAATAGCTGCGAGAAAAACACAGGAGGTTTTTTTTATTATTATTATTAGTTGATAAAACATGTTGACAGAGTCCTTTTCAGGATTGTAACTTGGGGGCAGCATGTCTTTTTGGACAGCAGACACATGGCAAACAGTTTATTTGCTGAAGAAAGCCAGATGCTTTATGTCCTTGGCAGGCGATTTGTAAGATTAAGGAAAATCAAGCTAGAGACTAGAGTGTGGTAAATAAGTAAAATAAATAAATAAAACAGCCGCGCTGCCCGCAAGAAACTCTTCTGTCCTTTTTGGCAGGACAGCTGGTTTTCAGCTACTTTCCTCCGCAGTGTGCGGCTGACAAGGAAGAGCAGGCCACCTGAGGGGAGAAGTGTTTCTTGTTTGTCAGCCACTGCCTTCCCAGCACAGTGCTGCTGCATGAATGAGCTCAGATGCCTCTGTGGACTCTCGCAGCATGTCTCAGGGAAGATTTATGGGCACGGTGCTGATCGGCAGAGAGGGTGAAAGATGCACGTGAAAGAGAAGACAAGGACCACGAACATACGTGTTAAGCATCTTCCATCAAGCAGTTGCCCAGCCTGACTTTGAAGCTATTATGCAGCAAGCAGACCACCTCTGGCAAACCTCTGATGGATAATAGCCTGGAGACCAAGGGCCGGAAAAGAGGAAATACAGTATGTCTCCTACATGTGGGGCTTGATCCATAGCTGGCGCAGATCAGCATCATGCCATTGGAAGAAGAGACTTTGTATAGACTGAGACCAGCTGAACACCATAATTGCCAATAAAATAAAGTGGTTCTGTGAATAAACAGAATATTAGTGGAGGAAAAAACAGAGATGATAAAGTTTGTGTTGTTTATCCTTTACACAGCTGGCCTTTTCTTAATTTTTCTTCAGCAGATGTTTGGGCCGGCACAGCTTAGAGATCAAGGTATTATGCTGCTTTCAAGCCATATCAGGGAGGAGGAAGGAGTGCTGTAAAATATTCCCTGGGCCATTACAGTTTATGAACCAATGAGCTAGACAGACCACGCAGAAGATTTTTGAATGCCTGTCTGAAGCCTCTGAATTGCATATACTCTTACTCCTGCTGTGCCTCTAGGTATAGCGTTACCTTTTCTTTGATCAGGCTTCCTCCTCAAGCAAAATACTGACACTACTTCAAATACCATTAGGATAATTCCTCTGTCACCCATCCCTACGGAAAGAGGAACGTGGTGGGGAGGAGTCCCCTACTTGCTGTTGTCTCCTATACAGGCTCTACAAGTACCAGTATCTGAACATCTTCCAGTAATGCACTGCCATGGCAGTATCTGTTCCTTAGTGACATTCTCTTTCCTTCAATCCCGTAAGAGACTTCTGGGCGCAATGAAGGTGTCATGGGAAGTGAGAGGACTCAAGGTAAAAGGCAAACTGTCCCTTATCATGGGGGCTACACTCATTCATGCTAGGCTTCCTTCCCTCTTGTGCTAGTGCAAGGGAGCAGCAAGGAGAAGTCAATTACCTTAGTGTCATCACACAAGGGTAAACCAGAAATGGACTTTTAAATTGGTTTTGTTATTTGAATAACATTATTTGAATAACATGAAGGGGACCCTGAAGATTGTAAATGTTTTTGATTTAAACAAAGAATTCCCCTCCCTGCCCAGCCTGCTAAAGCCAGCTGGAACAAAAGAGAGAGCGCGACATGTGGACAATGTGTTACATGGTGAGCAGCAGAGTTGCTCAGTGCTGCCTAAATCCCCCTACAGGATAGGAATTTGGAAAAAAAAGGTAAGGGGCAATGCCAATGTGATTTGAGCCTCTTTCTCAGGAAGCTCAGACTACGTCCTCCTCCCCAAATAAGAGATCTGATCTGACATCCCTCCTGTGTGTGGGTGGAGACCTCCCTGTACCTCTTCTGGTCTGGGAGGGTCAATGTGTGACCTCATATGACTGAGGATGACAGCAGATGAGTAAAGGCAATGAACACTATGAACGCATGGGAGAGAGATGCTGGTGGCTGAAGACCTTGGAAAGGCCTTGATTTTTTTGAAAAGTCTATTTTAAATGACTGTAATATTCTATTAATATTCGGGGGAGATATAATTAGGACATTGATTCTATTTTGAGATTGTTTTTGTCTAAGTATTGGTTTGGACTGCAAACCAGCATTTTGGCAAACGTGCTTTTGTGCATTATGGGAGAGCAGTCCTTGGCTGGACCTAATGGGATTAGAGTTGGCGTTGACTGCACATGCTCACCCAGTCAACTCCGACTGGGCACTTGGTGGGATTTTGGTGAGGCTGACGCCATTTTGTCTGAGGCTCAAGTGCTTTCAGTTGCTGGAACCTAAGGCTAGGGATTATGTAGCACCAGATAAAAGAATACAAATAGTCAGATGTTGGGATTTTGAAGTGTGTTTAACACGACACTTTAAAAAACGCACATGCTATTTCATGCTTTCTCTGAATTGCCCAAGACTAATCTAGTGTGGGCAGTGTTTTCTTTAAGCTGTCTCCCTATAAAACCATCCTGCATATTCATGTACCAGACTATTTATTCCCGGGGATGGCTTGCATCACACATGAAAGAATTTAAGAATGACACTTGGATGGAGTACTGTTATTTATGGAGGAAAAGGTCGTGTTCTGTGCCTACATCAGTGGTGGGTGGCTGCAGCCTCGGGAGGCACAGTGTTGGATCCCTATGCTGCCAGTAGATAGGGAAACGTGCCTGACAGCCAGCCATGCTGCTTTTGTCATTACTGCAGAGCTGGGGCATCATGCTCCTCATTTCAGGCTTTGTTATTTATATCACTCTGTAAATAAAAGTGCTGCTTTTTCCTTCTGATAAATAGTGAAGAAACCAGTGCAAGCTAACATGAATGGGGGAGTGAGTGGGAGTATTGTACTGTTGATACATACTGGTGTCCTCATGTCTTCTGTTATGCAAGGGAGAAATTGGTGGCCGGTTTTTGTTTTTATTTCTGGAAAGTGATCATTTTTAATCCCCAGTCTTTCTCCCTTTCCATCCAGCTCCCATATTGCTTGCCAAGTTTTGCTTTCAGACATTCTGGGAACGCCCTCACAGCAGCAGCAAAACTGCAGGGCTGGCAGCCGTGCCGTGCCTCGTGCCCGGCTGCGAGCTCTTCTCTCCCCGTCCCACTCAGCTGGGTGCTCCCTGGCTCTGCAAAGCAAAACAGTGTCTTTACTTCTCCCCCTCTCTCTGCATCTCTTTGGACGTAATATTTTCTCATTTTGGGAAATGTAACTAACACTGTGATTTCATTTCCTTGTGGCATGGGCCTTTAAATTGAACTTTAGCCTTTTTATTTGACTGTTCCATGCTTGTAAATTTATAGCATAGTATATCTTACACAAATAACCTTGTAGAGACACACCATCTCTTTCTTCCTGGTTATTTATTTTAATTAATTTTTTTTAAGGAAATAAGCAAACAAATCAAAGGAGCTATTATGCAGATTCATCTTTAGTAAAAGTTCAGGCAGGAAGAAGAAAACAGAGCTTAGTCTTAAAGAAGAAAAGAAAAAATGTACACCCTTCTAGAAGTGCTATATATGTCTGTTGTGTTGTGCTGTGGACAGAACAGCAGGTCTTTTGGAAAAAAAAAATAGCAATGTGGAGTTCTGTGTTGACTGGGCATTGCCAAGCCCAGATTAACTGTGGTAAATGGAGAAGGCCAGAGGATTTCTCTTTTGTTCCCTATACTTACTGCTGGCACTGCCAGTTGTGCTGGCAGAGCATTGCCACTGGCAGTAAGGAGTCTGCTAGTCACAGTTTGTTCTTGGTTGCAATCCCCTTTTCTTTGCATTTTGGAATTGACTCTCCTGAGTCCATTGGCTCTTCAGTGCTAACAGCAGCAAAAATTAATGCACATATGGTTGCTGGAGTAAGCATGGTAGGTACAGAATGCTCACAGGAAGCAGATTTTTTACAAAGTCGCTCTTCATAGTAGAAATGAACTTCTAGGGGGAGAACTGATCCTCTCAGTTATCATCTGTGGGGATGAAAAAACCCATACGTGGTCTTCAGCTCTGAGCTGGTTTATGTATTTTTGTGTGTGTGTGGTCTAGACTCCCGTGCAATTTAGTCATAGCCTAGCCCTGATTTTCCCATTGTTTTACATTTAAGTCATGCTCAGAGCTTTCCAGTCTTCTTGCCTTTCCTCAGCGATGTTTATAACTTACCACCTAAAAATGATAAAGGTTTTAGAGTCAGTTTTCATCTCTCCCTCACTGCTAGGCGACCTGATGGAGTACAGTCTTGCCATCACCTTATAAATCAGCTCTTCCAGAGGGGAAAAGGGACTGTGCAGATAATTACTCCAAAAAACTTGAAATGATCTATGCTTGAAAGAGCTGGGAAGACTGCTAATATGTAGCAGAAAGTTTTACGTAAGGGAAGCAGTGAAGGGTTAGATATATCCTTCCTCCTCTTCTCAAACGCTCGCAGATGCTTGTCGGTACAAAAATGACATCTTGGGTTTCTCATGCATCCGCATGTGGCCACTGACCACTGACAAGCCCTCTGGAGTGAGACAGCCCTTCAGAAGCCCTAGGCAGAGGAGCTGTTCCCCTTTGGTTCCTGCTGTTAACAGCTTTTTAAGATAACCAACCCCCATCTGGCCCAAGCCCCATGTGAGAGTGGCGGGGCGGGGATCTGTGTCTGTCTGGCACGCCATCCCTGTGCCCGGCTCCATGTGCTGCCCCACCGCTTTGTTTTGAACTTCGATCCTACTTTCTCTTTATTTTCTCAGTGATTGAGTTAAGGGCGAGGATTTAAGCTAGTTGGTTTAAATTCAAGCCATATGAGACAAAAGTGATTTTCTTGGACAGGAAAAATAATCTTGGGGAGTTTATAGGACTTACAATTGCTCTGTATTTTCATGGAGTATGAACACAATTTGTCTCTCTACTTCTCAATCTCAATGTCTTATTGGATCTTATTGGATTAAGTTGTTGTTCTTGGAATTTCCATGTACTGGCAGGGGCTCAGTGCGCCTTTTTTCACGTTTGGTTAGCCTGGAGATTGCAGCCTTTCTTCTACAATGTGAAATTGCTTGCACAGATGATCCCTGATCATCATTTTCTCATTGTATTCAATACAAATCCATTTGTCTCCATCCATATTTCAGTCCTCCTTGGACCCAGGCTGACCTAAGCTGAAACCCTGGGCAAACCAAGCACAACCAGCCAGAGGAACATGCTATTAATGTTCCTGCTGTTTGCTTACAAGCAGCAGTTCCACAAAGACTTGGACACTTTGGCAAGTGAGGAACTTGCCAAAATCAAGAATGGTATGGTAGTGCGTGGCTTTGGGTTTTTTATGAAGAATTAAGTACCCAGGAGAAGCCTCTGAAAAACCTTTCTGCTTTCCAAGTATCATGGGGGGAGATGTATCTGATAATCTTCCTAGAAAATGCCATACCCTTATATTGCCATACCTTGAGTGAAACACCAGCCCAATGCAGCGTGGCTGCAGTGCGGTCCTTCCCCCATGCCTGCACAACAGAGTGTCTGTAATTCTTTGCACAGAAATCAGACCCTTCTAAGACCCAGACATTCATATTCCCATCAAAATCTGAACAGTGGGTTTTTTCCATCAACAGTTTCAGGCTATCAGTCTCAGCTGTGAATGAAAAATTCATCGGGCGAAGGCTAAAGAAGTCACACCTGTCAGCCTGACACACTGTTTATCTCGAAGATTTTACTTCAGAAAGTATAAACAGTAGAATATTTATTTTCCTTCCTGCAATCTATGAAGCCATTCAGCAATTTGAGTGTGTGCACGCACAGCTTTCACGAGCCAACCTTAATTGCACAGCAATGTGCCATAAAAACAAAGATTAGGCATTATTATCTAGGAACCAATTTTACATTTTTCTCCTCTGACTTGAACTGTTTAAAATATAGGGCACTATCTCATTTTGGCTCTACATAAATATCTCAGTTGTCAAACTGCCCTTACTCAACCAGCCAACTTTTCTTGGTGGTTGAAAATCATAGTGTTTAATTGTGTCAACTGAGGTGAAAAATGTTATTGGTTCACCACCTGGCTGCACCATATAGTTAAAAAAAAGTTAAGAAACACAGAATGTGGAATTTAGGGGACTGCAAAAATATTTTACCCATTAACAAATGAATATGATGCAAGGACAGAAGAAAGAAAATAAACAGATTGCGTGTTTCTTTATCCAGGTGCATTCTTGCTTTCTCCTTACTAGCTGGCTTTGAATCTTCCAAACAGTGTGTAATTAAATAGAGTGTGATAGGGGCCCAAGGCATCAGTAAGAAGCTTCTGAAGGGTTTCTATAAGCTTTCGATTAGTCTGTGTCTGCAGAGTCTTGAAATTATTCAATAGTCACTGTCACATACATGAGCAGAATTAAGTAAAAAGCACGATGGACCAACATGAAATGCAGTTTTTCAGGGCTCAGTATTTACTGTAATTCTGGTGACCTCATCTGTCTTACAACAGAGAGGGAAGCTGTTCAGTGTAGAACTTCATAGCAAACTGCTTGGGTGCAGGAAAAAAAATCACCTATTAAGTTTTAGCCCCTGCTGAATGCTCTCCATGCTGGACAAAAGTTTTGGCAAGCAGTGTAAGCCATCTGCTCCTAGGTTCCAAGGAGGTGGTTTATGGTTTATGGTACTTGAAATCCCTTTTGTGTAACTCTTCATCAGTGAAGACTGCAACCGTGGAATTAGCTCTCACATAGGAATCTCCCAGAAAGAAAGCTTGGGGGACCAGACAAAAGGGGAACACATTGTCCTATATCAACTACCATTTACAGAAAGTAGATTACCTTCTGTGTCATGTACATATAATGCTATGGTGTTTTTATCAGAAGAAACATTAATGAGGATGTTTTCAGTAGCTGAGCTACCTGAAATCTCTCTCCTTTGTCCCATATAGATGTAACCAGATGTGCAGGATCTAATAAATTTAAGGTGAAAAGGGACAATTAGATCTATTAGCCTCATCTCCTGCATAGCGTAGGCTATTAGGCTATGATGTTTCAATCAGTGACCCACACTCTGAACCAAAAGACTTGCCTTGAACAAAAGCAGTTTCATGTTCAGGCAAAAAGCCTCTTTTATGTGGGAGGCAAATGGTGGGATAGACTGAGATAAGCACAACTTGCATTACCGTGGATATGGCTGGATGAAGTGCACACTCATCTTCTTCACAGTCTCTTCTGGTAAGGTGGCAACACTGCTGGGTCCTTGGAAAATTTTCAAATGTGGACTAAGAAGGCAGTTATCAGGGACAAGGTAAGGAAGGAGAGCTGTGATATGCAGTTCTTTGGCCAAGGAAGGTGATTTAAGAAGTAAGCATTGATTCCTGGCCTCCATCAAAAATTTGCACTGAGGCTCTGCTGTGGAGCTGGGAAGAGGGTGAGATACCAAGCACAAGAGAAATGCTTACAGCAAGGCTGCTTGGATGCACAGAGCTCACTGTTCCAAGCTAAGTAGCCTCTGGTCTGCTCACACACACTCTTTTACTTGGGGCCAGTGGAGAAACAGGATGTGGAGAGTATGAGTTGTCATGAGGGTGGCAGTCTCTTTCTCCTGACCTTTATTTTTCCTTAGCATCCACTCAGACCCTCCTTATTTTGCCCAAGAGCTGTAGGCACTGCTGTGATGGCATTCTGAGAGTGCTGGCCATACTTTGTGCATCCAGGGTCCCAGCGGGCACCAGTGTGTACTCTCGTGCTCACAGCTGCCCTCTCCTACGTGCCCAAGGACCTTGTCTGTGGGAGGGGGCTGCCATGGTGGTCCAGCCAGCCAGAAGGCCTGGCCCTGGCTTGAGTGTGCCAGCAGACAGCCTAGTGATTGCCCCAACTCTCTTCTTTTGCAAAAGAAAGACGCTTTATATTCCCCTGACATCCCATTGGTAATTTCTTCTTCACTTCCTGCCTGAAGTTGTCTAATGCTGTTGTGCCAGCCCAGTGGAACAGAAATCTTGTTTTCCAGTCCTAAGGCTAGGTTTGCTGTGAAATGCAAGGACATGGCCCAGCTTTAGTTTTAGCATATTGTGCTAGTAACAATTCACTGAGCTCTGGCATTCTGCTTGGTCAAAGGGCATTTCCTCCCCTCCCTCCTCCCTCCTTCCCTCCCTCCCTCCCTACTAGCCTCTTATGAAATTAATAAAAATAGAGTGTTTGTTGACTGGGTGGAGAAATTGCATTCAGATCACATAATGTCTGAGGCCTGGCAAGTCTTTGTGAATCTGTTCTGGTCTTTGCTAAATGGAGCAGGGTGCCCTCCAGTCTAGTAGCAAATATCTTAGAGAAAAAAAAGGGGGGCAAAAAAACCCCTTGTGTTGCTATTAATTAAAGAAACAGGTCAGTTTGATTTGCAGCCCCTTGACCCTTCTCATTTATTTATTTATTTATTTATTTGGATAAGAGAGATTGTGGTCCTCATCATGGTGGAAAAATAAAGTCTGTGGTTGGAACCACATTACATAGTACTCACCAAAACTGGCACTTCTACAGGTCTTTTATAATGTGATAAATATGTCTGGGCCAGGAACTTTGTACGGTCTTGTGAGTATGCACATATCACCCAGTTCCCTTCTCAAAGAAAGATTAATGTATCTGAACACAGATGGGCTCCCAGGCCAAAAGATAGGAGCTATAACGGCTCCAAATACACATCTCTCAGCCGAAATGACAATTTGCAACCTTCTAGACTCCCGTTAAGAGATCTCGAGCTGTTTGACGTGTCTGGGGTCTCTCCCAGTGCCTTGTCCCCTACATTTGTTGGGGAGGCAGTTCTGTGCTGCTGTGCCGGATCTGGTTTCTCTAAGACTTGTCTGCCAAAGCACCCTCCTTAGTACGCCTGACAGGTTATGTCTAAGTGGATGCCTTGTTTGCTTCTTCTACCAAATTCCACCATTTCCCTTGGGCCGCTATCAAAGACTACAGCAGCACATGCCTTCCTGTTTTTTATTTGTATGTGTACGTGTGTGGCTCTTCTAAACACGGACAGGAATTTCCTTTCCTGAGTCTAGACATCAGCCGCTCACTATTTCTGTAGCTTGCTAACAGACTGTCTGCTGCCCTAGGCCCTTTGATTTTTCCCATGAGAGCAGCAAATTCACACTGGGCTGATAGAGGAGGCCTTGTACAATACTCTGGGTGTGCAGTCTGGTTTGTGCTCATGGTGTTTTTTAACTGCACTAATGGTCCCTACAAAGCAAACCTGGCACGTAATGGGGATTGTTTCTCTGCCTCCCACTGCAGGGTCTGTCCTTGCTACCCCTGTGTTGCCAGAGCACCTCTACCTTGGGGAGAAAGAGAGATGTCCTCATCCCAGCCCAAACTGGTGTGCCCATTGAGACGCTTGGCCAGATCCACACCCTGGAAGACCGCATCGGCCAGGCAGCCATCTGGGAGCAGGCAAACCGAGGTGAAGCTCTGCCCAAGCTGGCATAGCTGTCCCCTTCCCGCTGAGTGGGGTCCCCTCAGGGGTACCCTGGGCCTTCCTGCACGGATTTTGCATTGGCACGCCGCAGCGACTCTGGGGCTGTGACTAGTGTAGCATGGTCCCGAATAAGGCTCTTGGGATGCTTCCTGGATTTGCAGACTCGCAGGCTGTGGGCTGCTTCAGATGAATCTCACAAATTTCAGTGGTCTTTCAGAGCAAATTAAGCCTGTCAGTACTTTCCTGGGACTTGCTGAGAGTAACAGATGGAGCCTGAGTACACTCAGTAGTCACTTTTCGCAGCTTTTCTCAATGGCTACTGTAATATGAATTTACCAGGAAGAGGGGTAGGAGAGAAATCTTCCTAGGCAAATGACTGCCAGAAGGCTAAAAAAAGCTGGTAAGATTTGTCTCAGTGTGCATCAAGGGTGAGCAGCCAGCGACTGCACAGCAGAGATTGTAAAGCGGAGGAGAAAAGATCAGTAAGGTGATTGCAAGCAAACTCCCACAACACAAATTATTTATCTCCCCTCCCCCCCCCCCCTTTTAGCCTGTCACTGTCCATCTGCATGAGTGTCTGTCTGCCGGCATGTTGTTCCTCCTCCCCTCAGAAACCTTTGAAGGGGTTGGCTAATTTCAGCCAAACTAACTGAGGGATAAAGACCTCAGCATTGGGGATTTTCTGGATTTTCTGGAAAGTAGGCACCTGGCTTGGAGCAAGAGACTCTGCCAGTGCCTCGGCTTGAGGAGAGGCTGCAGGACGAGCTGAATCCCTACAATGTTTCGTGGGATTATTGTGGGTCCACAGGCAGGCAGGATGACAGAAAACCAGACTTTTCTGGTTTTCTGTGCTCCAGAAAAAGTGCTCTGGTTTTCTGTGCTCCAGAAAAAGTGCTCCCACTTTTCACAGACATGCTTATTTGTGCATTCACAGTAGCCTGTTACAACTCCAGGTTATACGACAATGCAGGATGAAAGAAAAGTAAATGTCTAGATGTGAATACAGTCACTGCTGACTGCTGAACTCTTTAAGTGCTATAGCTTTGGCACAGCCATTCTTCTGCCTCCCCTGTGAAACATGCCTGTGATAGTCACATCCCAATGGCTGTGGGAGCCTGTGGAGCTAGTTAATATGGGCTTTTTGAGAAGTCTATATTCAGACTCCATTTTGCAGCTGGAGCCTCTCAAGGACGTAAGGAAGTTGACAGAAGTAAGAAATTCATTACCGTAAGCTTTATTTTGTAACAGGGAAAATACAAAGTTTCCAGGTGATGCGGCATTTCCTGAGGAAATACATAGCTGAAGGCATACCCAGGGTGACATAACCAGTGCTGTTCAGGAAGCCTGGTGGTGCAAAACCCATGCTTTTTAAGAGGAGGAATGAGAGATTAGGCAGGCGAGGAATAAACACTGCAGACCCGGTGAAGAAGTAGTGTGTCCCGGGAAGCGGTGACAAAATGCCAGCAGGCAGGTGAGCGAGCAGCAGTGGCATGGGGTGGCAGTGGGGCTATGGCAGGGAGCCAAGGCTAGGCTGTGTCCTGGAAGAAGTACTGCTCAGGACCAGATGTGTCCCACCCTGCGCGGTTCTGCTGCCTCCCGCGCTGGTCTCTGCCTTCAGACCAAATGCTAAGAACCTGCAAAGACGTCAGAGAGGAATTACCAGAGCGAGTTTGGTGTTAAATCCACTCCTGACAGCTGGAGACGTGAGAAGTTCCAGGTGGTGGGTTTATCTAAGTAGGAGACGGAGCGGCCCCCTGGGTCTCAGCCTGAAGTCTGCATGGGGTGAAGGACAGGATACCAAAGAGCGCTCATTGTGCCTTGAGCACAGCAGGACATAAGGCTTGGAAGGTGAAAAATCCAAATTGGAAATGAAACTCAAATGTCTTAACCATGAAGGCAACATACATCTGGAATGGCTAACCAAGGATGTGGTAAATTCTCCAGCACTTGGAGACAAAATCAAGATACCCTGGGTCTCCCACAAGGTACAAGGCTTGATTCAGAGATCAGAGGGTGAAACGCTGTGGTGCATGTTATGCAAGAGACCAGACCAGATGATCAGTCTGGTCTGCTCTGGCCTTCAGAAATATGAATCAATGTTGTAGCAAGGATCTAGGAGAATTACCAGAAGACAAGAAACAGAACAATTAAATAACCACAGTATTTCCAAGGGCTCACATCAAAGAGTAGACTATTTTTTTAAGCAGCAGCAGAGATTGGGGGGAAGATCTTGGGGAGGAAGGAGGTTGCTTTGTTTTCCTATTTGGAAACTTGCCCACTGGATGACTTTGGCCCCAGAGATAAAGTTGGTCTTCATACTGGAGGTTCATGAGCTCATTCATGGACAACATTTATTGGAAAATTGCTGGAGTTCCAAGGCGGGCTTATCCTAAAGCATTACTGGCTTCCAAAATGCATTCATCAGTCTTCAAGGGTGCAGTAAGGCATGGTATTGCATAGAACAGATTTACACAAATGGCTTATTAACAAAATCAGGATTAGGGCCAAAGAGATGTCAGTATGACTGATTAGCTCAAAATAAACACAGTTGTGAGATAAGAAATAGCTGTGTTTTTGCTTCATCTTCTTGTGGTTGAGTACTCAGTAGATGATGGGAAATGACATGTTAGGTATGAGGTAAAATGACTCATCCACTGCTGCAACTCATAGAAGGCAAAGCAGAAGAATTCAGGAATTTTCAGTCCATGGGTATAAAATAAGCAATGGCGCCGATCCAGGAAACTCTGCCACGGAGATGGATCCCCCAAGGTGTGCAGCCTCTCTTTCTTAGGACTGTGCAGGTGTAGGGTTTTATTTTGGCAGCTGAAACTCCCTAAGCACTGACATTACTATCACTTTCACTATGCCACATGCACTAAAGTTGTGATAGACAAAAATATTAGAAAAGAAGTAACAGTTGTTCTCCCACGAGACCTTAAATATTGATTGGTCTGGCTGAATGAGGAATACAAACCCCTTTAATGGTTTCTCAGTGAGAGGAGAGGTCTGTGTTACCTTGCTTGGTCCATGTCATCAGCATGTGAAATACTAGGAGATGTACAGATCAAATCTAGTGCTAGAGGTCATAGAATTACATTAAACATGAACCGGCCACATCCATCAATGTACCTTGAAAACTGATGATCAAGTTCATTTGCTACACTGCTTTACAGAGAACACGCAAGTCAGACTAAAGGCATGGAGTTGAAAATGGCAGCAAGAGTTATTTTTTGGCACTCCCTTTTGTACAAAACATAATTGCTTACTCAAACACGGTAGAAATTCCCCATTTTTTTAATGTTCTTAGTGAAAACTGGGCTTTGCATTACAAGGTACTCTGTTTTGGTAAGTGTATAGATCCATGAAACCAATTTCTATTAATTCAAACAGTTGCATTCATGTTACCATTCTCTAAGTGAAATATTTGGATTTTTCAATTTAATTTTCTGTGCTAATTTTTCACTTCAATAATTTAAGAAATTAGCTGTCCAAACCATTGCTAAACAAACCATTGTAGTCAACCTAATAAAGTCATTCCTCTCCTCAACCATTTCATTGTGAAAGTGAAGCAGCTAGGGAGAAGGAAGACCTGTTTCAGATCAATTGGAAATGAAACTATTATTGATGAATACTTCTCATAATTTTTCTTTCCAGTAGGCAAACAAACCAACACAGCAAAAGCTCTACACATGGGCTTCCTTGAAAGCCTGATGCTATTTGCTGTGGATTGCACTCTAAATGATTTAGTTAGCCTTTCAAAACCCTGCCTGGATCACTTTGGATCTTATTTTATTCATTTTCAGACTGAAGATGACTCTATTCATTTGTACTACAGGAACCCTATGAGACTAACATTCTCAAAATGGGAAAGGTTGCCCACTTTTATTGCAGCCCTGATCTAACTCTTGTGTCTAGTGGTGGTGTTCCTTGTGTTGTCCAGGGAAAGACATGTGCAGTCATAATTCCTCCTTCTGTCTTACTTTGGTCGCTTCCCATGTACCTTGCCCCTGTCTGTGCTCTGGCTCAGCTACTGGCTGATCTCCAAAATCAAGGGAAAGGTTTTGTGTATTTTTTGCCTTTCTCTGTCCTGTTCTCTGCCCTTTTACCACCATACAGCCTCTGCTTTCCCTCTCTGTTTTTAGTCAATAGCAAATGTTAAGATAAAAGTTCATTAATTAGCATACTCCCACTTCTTGTTCTCCCTGGGACCTCTAAACATTTTCATATCATATGGATATTACTGAGAAGCAGTTAAATCTAATCTAGGTTCCCAGAAATGCATAGGCTTATTTTTACATATTTACACTTTTTTTTTTTTAAATAGTCTTCCCTAAGAGTCTGATCTTTGAGCTGGGGAAGATCTGCTTTCTTAGCAAGAATGTAAGCAGTCTTGAGGGGATGGGAAGCAAGGATTTAGTATGATTAGGTTGAAATTCATCTCATCCCCTCTTTAGATACCAAACTGAAGTGTTTAATTTAAGAGATTTGTTGCTCTAAAGTCCTATCTAATCAAGTGGGATGAACACAGTGCATTCAACAGATAGTTCAGTTCTTAGTTGGACCCAACACCATCATTTTAAAAGGGAGAAGTGGCTTGTAATACGGATCCTCAGCCAGGTCTCCAGCGGATGCAAACAGGTAGTTTCTGTCAAGGTCAGTGGAACTGTATCAGCTTATTTCAACTCAGGCTCTGTCCTTCCAAACTTTCCCGTGGATAAGATTAGTATCCCTCATTTTTACCCTGCTCAGTCAGAACATTTTTGCTCCATCAATGCAATTTTCCCTATAATGTAGTGTGGTATTCCACACTAGCCAGATTCTGAAGTATCCCTGAACCTGACAAAAGTCTATGGTGACTGCTCTCCCTCATGTGCCACAACCAGATTTCATGCACCTGCTTGGAAAAGGCTGAGGCGAACAGCAACTTGTGGGCAGCAGAGCCTTGTTTTGCCCATGAAGGTGGAGGGTGCTTTGGGGCAGTCAGGGCTGTGACTTAGTCTTGAGGTTCTTCTTCACAGGGTGCTGTTGGAAAGGAGCTAAAAGTCCCTATGTGCAGGGCAGAAAAAAATAAAATGCCTCTGAAAAGAATTTGTCACAACTTTGCAACCAGCAGTGGTAATGGTTTTTGGTCAGGGATTGTCTTGATAGTTCTGTGAGTGAAGGCCAATTTTCCTTTCAAGGCACTGTATATTTAGTTATTTAATCAAGCTAAATTATTCCTTCTCTCCTCACCCACAGTTAGATCATGGCACAAAATTGAGCACAGCCTTTCATTCCACCTCCTCTTGCCTCTCTGTTTGACCTAGACTTTAGGGAGCCATTAAGTTGTCTGAGATATTGATTTAATAAGGGTGGGAGAATTAAAAAGGACAAAGAGACACCTGACTAATTGGCATTTCCAAGAGATCTTTGTAATCAGCCAATGGGGATTTAATAAGGTATGAAGTATTTGCTTTCACATAAATTTCTTCCACATTCTTTCTCTCATGTTTGCTCGGTAAACCTTCTGGAATAAAGACCACATCTGCCTCTCTGTAAGCTTTATACTTGGGAGGTAATTGAGTTGGGTCTTTGTTATGAGAGCATGTACTCGTTTAATTGCACATATGTGTCTGTGAACACACTATCCCTGCTTCTCTCCTAAATTTGATTTGGAATGAATCCCATGAAGGGCTGTTTTCCAGCGTTAATGGATAAAAGGTCTTTACCAAGGGGAAAAGTATTCAAACACTAAATTTAATAAAGTTTAGTTTAAAAGTTATTTCTTTGCAGGAATTCTCTTTGAAAATACACAGTTCTGAGAGTAATTCCTTTCTCCCCACAGTGATTTAATAGCAAGTATCCTCTATTGGTTTTGTGATTTGTAACCAATCGGTTTTTATTTTGGAAATATGGCATAATAACATGACGATTTAATGGCATGACAGTAACACATTTACACCGTTGTAAGAGTTACTTGTTACATCCTGCCCTGCCATGCTGAGCAGTAATGCAAAACTTCGGGAAGATAAGATCCTTACAGTGAGATGAAAATAAACACTGTGGTAATCTTTATTCCATTTCTGGGCTTAAGGTGCTGACCTTAAGGTAGTGATGCAGCAAGTATTCATCTTCAACATGTTGCTCTCAGGAATAGCGAGCAAAATGCTAGGAGTGAGGTGATATGAGGGCCTGGAGATCTGTCCCTTAGGCTAAGTCACATTACTCAAGCCACGTTAGGCAGTATGGATTAGGTAAACTATACTTTGTATTGCTGTGTGTCAGTTTGATCGATGACTGTCCTGTGGGCTTTTTATCATTTCCCATTAATTTGAATTTTATTGTATGCCAAGACTCAGCAACTTATTGTTATGAGCTGACAACCTGATATTTTTATTCCATTTCTACTTAGCATTTGTTTAACTCAGATAAAACTGCCAAGAACTGAGTTCTGCTTGAAAGAGGACATCAAGATTAGGGTCAGCTGAACGATGCATATTTGTGCCAAAGGATGTCACTCAAGTTACGGCTTCCTCTGAGCTTCTCCTCTCCTAGAAGGGACAGGAGCAGAAGTGTGGCTGGTGGGTCTGCCCCGCAATGTGCTTTCATACACCAGCAACTAAATCACGTTACTTTGTGCCAACTGATGCTTCTGTGGGGTACGAAGAGAAAAAGTCCTCTTTCATTCACTGATTCCTTGGTCATCCCCTGGCTGTTAAAAAATGCATTGTTCCCTTTTCTGTCTCTTCTGGAGAATTTGGAGATGTTTAGGTCCTGGGGTTTTTGTCTATCCCAGTAGCAAGGCTATAAAAGCAACATATGTTTTCAAATGTCAGTACTTTTCAACCAAACTGCTTACCCTGGATTTGTGGGGTGTTTGTAGCAGAATACTTGATGCTCAGCTGGGTGGTTAGGAACACGTAGGAGATAAGAAAACAGGGCTCTCAGCCGAGTGCTGTAACCACGATTGCATAGGGCATAACGAGGAACCAGCATCTGGTTCCATGGAGCAAAGAGACATTTATAAAATACTCTCAGAAAAATTATGGTTGTGCTTTCAAAATTTATTCAAGCTGTAGTTGCCTGCATTTCCAGATTTTACTTGGGCACAAGTTTATTCTTTATACTGGTGCAAATACTGGTAGACAGGATGTTGTACAACCCACCATTTGTGGCGTCATTAAATCAAAGATCACTCTCTTCAGGGACAGCAGATTTTCCATGTCTTCTATGTCTCAGGTCACCAATAAACTGGCTGCTAATTGGAATTTATTTATTAAAGAATTGGAAATCGATATTTTCTGAAGAGGATGAGGAGCATCTTTTCTTGTAGTCTGCTCTAAGCAAAGCTGTGGTTATAACTAGAGGTTAGGTCAGAAGGAGAAAAATGTTTTTTCAAAATTTGGTAGGCATTTGTCTCTTTGAAGGTGTTGGGATTTATAGCAAAGTTCAGAGCTAGACTAGATTCATGCCTTCCTTGAATCCCAGCTTACATCTGAGTTCTATATCCATGCTCGTAAAATGGCTTCTGCTTAGGTATGTGCAAGAAAGCAATGGCACAGAAGATTTATTTTTCAAGGTTTATCCAGGTGGAGCCTATCAACATTTTGCTTCATAACTTTCAGCTTTGACAGAGAATTGGAGCTCCTGCAATATTTCAGTACCTCTGAAGTGTCTACTATATATGAAAATGTTTTAATAATTTTTTGCTCAGAAATAAACTGAAAACCGTCATTTTTAGTCAAAGAGGATACCTTGAAGTCTTCAGGTGCTCTGAGTTGTATCACAAAACAGAAATTTTTTGCTGAAATATTTGCTATGAGCACGTTTCTGTTTTCATTTGTTGATAAATTTTTGATATGTATTAAAAAAAAGCAATATTGGCCAGCTGACCTATATGTGGGCCTGGCACAATGCTGGCCTTGTATCAGAAGGGAAATCAATTTGGGAACCAGTGCCTTGCCCAGACAGAGAAGAAAATAGGACTGTGAATTTTGAGTCTGTCTAGGCAACCCTGGGAGGGGATAGCCTCAGGAGAGCTGCAGGTACAACAGAAGTCTCCAGAACTCATCTCAAGGCCATGGGGACTGGGTCTTCTCTTTCTCCTGGACTCATTTTCACAAGCTTGATAAAGCTCTTAATACTCATCTTGTGTCAAGTGGCCACGATTCTGCTTCGTCAAAAGGAGACATCCAAAGAACAAGGTTTTTTCTTCCCATCTACAGAGATTGCAGAAGCATAGCAAGGGCTAAGACAAACCCAACTAATGCTGTCAGCTTGATTACAGAGAATATCAGGCCTGCAGGTTCCTGACACCCAACAGTTTTCATCCAGAGAGTTTTGAAACTGGGCCAGATTCTTAGCAAGTGCAAATCCACATTGCGTCACTGACTTTGACAGGGCGACGCCAATTTACACCAGTAAAGAGTCTTGGTCTTGTTCAGCGCTATCAGTACTAACGTGGAAATACAGTGAGGAGTGACAATTCAGAGCAGCAAGGCATAATGGAGGGTCTGCTTATCTGCTAGTCAGTGCACACCTTGTAATTTATGCAGTGAGAAGCTCACTAGCAGTGCTGGGGAGCCAAGTACTTCCTGATAACCGCACCTCCTGGAACTGTGCAGCACTGCGGCTAATAAATCTTAGTGATGGCACATGGCTAAGCCGGGAAAAAATTAAATCAGCCACTTGGGCAGCTGAACAGTCATCTCAGCTGTGCTGATTCACCCAGAATTATGCACTCCAAGGGGTTTTCACTGCCTAAACAGATGTTCCCCTAGCACAGGACGCTTTCCATTTTTATATTGTTCATGCTGGATTTGTGTGTTGCAGATCAGATCTTCAGCTGCTGTAACCAGACCTGTCTAGTCAAAGGCTGTCAGGGCAAGACTGATGCTCTCAGACCCCATCTCCCACTTCCATCTGTGGTGCAGGCCCCCCTCCTGCTGCAGGCTGCGCCGGCTGCGTGGCGGCCCGAGCTGGAGGGAAGCCACAGCGATGTGCTGCGTGTGGCACTGTGTCTCCAGACAGGCTTCGCTGGAAGGCGTGTTTCCCAGGCGGCGGGAACATTTCCCCAGCTGCCGGTCCCCATTGCTGGGAGGGTGAGATCGCACGGCCGCATCCAGGTGGCCTGGATGCTCTGCAAGTCAGCGTAGCACCGAGGGGCGGGACAGGGAGAAATCCCACCTTTGCATTACAGCCGTACAGACGTTGCTATCTAAGTGTGTGCTCGTTTTATTATTTTGGCTCTGCTACATCTGAGTTGATCATGCCCAGATAATCTTTCATCCTGCTTAGCCCTGCAAAGAAGATACAGCTATTTTTCCTTTTTTTTTTTTTTTTTTTTTTTTTTTTTTTTTTTGTGTGCAACTGGGGGAGCATGACTTGGTGGCATGCAGAAACAGAAGAGAATGATAAGGGAGGGCAACAAAAATACTGGCCAGGTAACATTGCTATGGCATGTTGAAATTTTCATAATCTTCAACTTTTACATTGTCACATCTACTGGAAATGACTTTGTATTTGAGTTTCACAAAACAGTCTGAAATTTGCCCTTCACAGGTGCTAAGCTGGGTCATTACTGAGAGGTGGAGGGAGCAGAGGATCACATAGTTTATTAAGACAAGTATGTGACCGTACAATGCCAAGTGTGCTGAAGTGCCAATCCCTGTGTGAGACTTCAGCAGCGCAATACAATAAACAGCAATAATAAAGACACAGTAGCAATTCCAGATTTCTATCAGTTTAGGAGCAATGCTTTTAAGTCAGTGGTATAGCAGTCTGTTCTTGCCTTGGACTATGCTGCTTCTTGGATGTTGTGGAGCTCTAGTCCATTAGACTTAAGGGTCTGCTTTACAGCCTGAGGTCCTCACCCCTATGCACAGCTTGTGGACAAATCCAGCCTTGGGTTGGTAGAAACACCCAAGAGCCAGGTACAAATTCTGAACAAAAAGTGGAAGTACTGTTCTTAAACTTATCAATATATACTGGAAGGTGTTTATATGTGTGAAAACAAATGGAAATCTGTATGCTTAAACTTGGAAGTGAGCTGAAAGGCAAGCTGAAGACTTACCCCTGTGTTTCAGTGTCATGGGAAGAAGGATATGCTATCTATAACATATACAAGAAAGGCAGAAGTCTACATAGAAGTGAAGCTATTAGTAGTCAGTATTTAGTAGGGGCTATCATACAGTGTGATATGAGATTCTGTGATTGTCCCTAATCTAGATATGGGGGCTAGGAGGGCTTAAGAAAGGAATAAGTGGTACTCTTGGCTACTAGAGCACAGTGATCACTGGCAGATGCTGACTCAGCTGGTTGCCACCGTAGCACTAAATACAAGCTGTTAGAGTGTCCTGTCCAACTGCGAGTCCAGACTTGAGGACTGATGTGCCGGCATGGCATCTGTTGTGAGGTCAGGGCTTTGACTAATGAGATCAAGGGGTTATGTTACTGTAAGACATGAATTAGACCATTGACACCTTTGCTTCTGCTTTGACTGCCAGCCCATAGGGAGGGGAATCATGGGGAAACTTCTTGCACACAATATTGGTGGACTGTCTCTTTTCCCCTCTACTTCATTAGATACTTTTTGGGTGTTTTGATTTCCATGAATCCCAAAACTCAAAGGAAGACTTGACCACAACTGCAAGATTTTCATCTACTCTATATCGGAAGCCAAGAAAAGCCATTAATCATTTGAGATTTGCTGAAGTGTTTGTGAACTGAGCATTACTGAAACAGAACAGAATTCCTAGGGAAACCCGCGCCCAGGTAAGTTTTCTCTTTTTGCTTTTTTAATGGAAGTTATTTTGCACCAGCAGCCATTTTAGTAAGTAAATAATTTACTAAATCCAAGAACTTACTTCATCCGAGTAAGTTCTTGCTGCTCAGCCTTTAAGTAAGTAGCCATCTCCTACAGAAAATGGGACCTCCTCCTACTGTGCAGTGACAGCAGTCACAGAAGGGTAACACTTGATGGTACCTGCATGACTTATGAAATGAACAGTGAATAACAGTATCTTTGCATTTCCTTGCATCTCAGCTGACTTACTGATGTGACTTTTGGCCTTATAAAATGTTCAGGAGGAATATTCGTCTTTATAAAATACAGCTTTTTCCTGTGCCACTTCTTGTAGCCTCCTTTTGGTTTGAAGAAAAACATAAAACTTCTTATTAGTTGGAGGAGAAAGTCAAAATCAGTATAATTCACTCAAGTGAATATTCTGGAGCCCCAAAGTCTCCATGTTATTACAAGAAGATAAGCAATGTCTTTCTGCAGCATGCAGCAGGAACTTTTATTTAGATTACAATAATAGAGCTAAAGCTCCTTAAAAGTTATTTTTAGCAGTGGATATTTAACAAGGTTCTCCTTACAAATACTGACAGATGCTGACACTTGGGAAATTATGTGGTGAAGCCAGTAACCATCTTGATTAGAAATAGAAAAAATGAGACAATTATAGCCACATATTCAGAGATTTTTAAATCCAGGATAAGTAACCGTCATCCTCTAGTCTGACCTCCTATATGATACATCTACAAACTTCATTGCAGCACCTCATGATTTTTTCTGCCCATAATAATGGACAGCTTTTTAGCCTTTCCTTAAAGACCACATGTGACCAATTCAGTTCATCATATTCAACTGCTACGCCCTTCACATTTTAAAGAAAATGCATGCCCCAGACTCGAAGTTTTTCCAGCTTTGGCTTCTACCTAGTGGATTTCACTATGCCTTTTACAGTAGATATGACACCTACAGTTAAAAATCTCTTTCTCATAGTTATAATAGTTATTCTACCATCCAGGTATCTGTGAGCTGTGATCATATTACCTCTTAAACTTCTCTAGGATGAATCAGATTAAACTTCTTTAGTCTCAGTCTGATTTCCAGACCACAGGTCATCCTTGTAGCTCTTTCCTGAACCCTTTCCAAATTTTGAATACACTTTGTAAAGTTTGGATGCCAGAACTGCATGTGGTGTTTCAGCAATATTCTCACTAGAGCTATACACTGACTCTTTCAAACTCCCCTGCTTATTTATCTAAGGATCAGAATTGCTCTGGAGGGTCATGTTCAGCTGATTATCTAATGTGACCATGAAGTTTTTTCAAAATTAATTATATCTGAATTGCTGGTTCATAGCTTAGGGGGTGACATAAAGCCTTTGTTGCAAGGCATGTAACTCACATTTGGTTCTGAAAATGCAAGTAATACAAATGACAAGGAATTAATTCTTATAACAAACTTGTTCCCCACATCACTTTTATCATCCTATATCCCTTTTGTGTTGTCTCAAACTTCTACCACAGTGATTTTGCTTTTGCCTGTACTGTTGGTATAGATGTCATTGACAGGAGTAGCTGGCACCAAGAATAAAACCCTCCTAAACTCCAGATGGAACGCCTCCCTGAATGATAGTGATTCTGTTAAAATTACTTTTGGAAATACATTAATTATACAGTTTTAAGCCATTTAACACTAATGGATTGTTATGTGGGAGTGAGTTAAACACCTTAAAAGATCTAAATATTTTTCCTTTTTGCAGCTACTTCTGTCAGCCAAGCTGGCAATCCTCACCAGGACTGTAATCAAGTCCTGCAGGTTTACAAATGTTGTTATTAATGACTGCTGTTTAACATCATCTTTAATTGCCATTGGAATAGTAAGTATCAAGTTAGGCTCTGAATATATCATTCTGCTTCCTTCTGAATCTGAAACAGAAACATTTGTCAAGTACTTCTCCATTTCCCACATTATGATTGATAATTTTGCTATTCTTTGCTAGTATTGGATCCATCCCATACAATCCAAGACCAACTTTTCCACCTGGAAATGATGCTTCTCTGGAACCTGTTGAGAGAATGTATGTGTTTCAACTATAATATCAGCAGAAAACCTTCCAAGGTCAGTAGGGGAATTGTGGGAAAGGAGAAAACGAGTCCTACTCTGAAGATGCCTGATGTCAACTTCTCAGCTTCCTCAAATCCTGGTGGGAGACAGTCTGTGTGGGGGCCTGCATGACAGGGCTGAGGGGAACGGGCATGCTTGTACATCAATTCACATGATGATTCTAGCACACCAGCTGGATGTGTGCCCTCCGACGGGTTTGCTTTCGGAGCGAAGCCCCCAGAAGAGGCAGCTCCCCCAGAACTGGCTGAGTGCTTCAGCCTTCCTCCCACTCCTGCTTCATGTGCGAGAGCTGATCGATCTGCCAGTGGTTAGGAGGCTTCCCTGGGAAGTGCGTCCCCAGGTTCAAGTCCTTGCTCTTATTTGGAGTGGTTCCCTGACCGCCAAGCTATACCGGCCGTTTTGCTTTCTTCCAGTGAATACTTAATTGAAATCAGCTTCAAATCAGACGGAGCGAGAACTTGAATCTGCAGCTCCCTTTTATCTCCAGGGAACTTCCTAACCACTGGACTGCATACTCTCATTCTCTCTAGCTCAGTTCATATGTAATTATTTACACGGAGTGAGGACTCTCCAAGGAGATGGGGGCAGAGGGTGAGAGAGAGTTAACTAAAGGAGTGTATGGGGGGAGAAAACCCGGCTGCCCCTGGCTTTCTGGTGGGGGTGTCCGAGTTGCTGTCCCTCTCCTGTCTGACAGCACTTGGGAGCTGGGAGCCAGGCTTTCCCCTCTGGAGGGGAATCACCAAGGCACTAGCCTATTTGCTGCATGGCCTCCCCTACTCTTTCCTCCTTGGGCCTTACATGTGAAGGTTTTGGAAACACAGTGATTTTGTTCTGATGCATAATGAAAACAGATTTGAAAAACTTAAAAAAACCCTCATTTTTTTTCTTCTGAATTGTGAAACAAAATTCTTGTTTCATGGCCAGCCCTGCGTATCACATCTGAGAGGCAGAACCTGCAGCAGAAAGATTGATGAAGTTGAACCTGACAAAACCTGATGGTGCATTCCTTTCCTGTTCGTCAGCAGGCTCCTCTCCTTAATAGATGAAGACTTTTTGGACTAGTTGCTCATTCTTAGATTGGGGTATATTCTTTCATTAGTCCCCTTCAGGCATGCTGTGGAAGCATGGCTCCTATTAGCTCAGCCCAGTCCACTTCCCCCACCTCCATCTTCCCTGCCTTGTGCCAGTTGACTTGCTGAAGGATAGATCAGAATACGCCGGGGAGGGTTGTTTCATGTTACACAAAGCAAATCTGGTCCTTCTGTATCTCCATTTGTGCACCACCCATCTGGTTCAGATGTGGGGAAACCTGCACTTTCTATTTCAAGGTGCTAGTTTTAGGAATCTCTCTGTAGATTCATTGTGGGGGAGAATGCTGCAGGAGGAGACACAAAATGTAGAAGATAAACAGTTTGAGGGTACCATAGCCTTTCCACTGATGGTTGGGTGTGCAGAGCACATGTGCCAGCGGAGGCCTGTGGTGCATATTCACAGCTTTGATCCACTGATTTATGCCAGGTCAGCCCAAAGGTGAGATACCGGCCTCACAGTACTGACTGTGATGTTGAGTGAACACCAACATTACAGCATTTTTTTACATCAGGGTTGCAGCTCTCAGTGCAGTGAAGTTGGATTAGCACAGTGGAGAGAGCCTATTGCCAGAAACTTGAAACGGCATCTTTTTTGGGTCTCTCAAAGCAACCCAAACCATCCCATGCAGTGGTTTCACTGACTTCTGGGACTTTTCACCGTAGGTCACACTTTCAGGTTCACACTGCAACGATTAAGGCTGCAAGCCTATTCCTTTCGCTGTGTATTTTGAAGAATAACACCAAAGGTGTTCAAAGGTATTCAAAGTGCTGAGAGCACTGCTCTACCTTACCTACAGCAAAGACTGAAAGTGCTATGCTGGAAAATTTGTTGTCATATAGAGGTGCTCACCAGCAAATATCTGCAATAGGGGATGCATCAGTTCTTTCATTTTGATTTAGTCTTTTTTTTTCCCCTTTATTCCTTCCCCAGGGTCTCCATACTATTCCTAAATGCATTCTTCTTGCTTATCCCTGTTCTACTAAATTAACTTGTACCAGTCTATTTACACTGAATTGTCGGTACCACGCATACCTTTTGAACACTTCTTTTTAAATCTGTGTCAAGAAGATATTTTTCTCACAGAAACATTTTTTCTTTTTTGGCTGGTAAGGGATATAGTAATGAAATTGCTGAGTCAAACTTGGCAAGTTGAGTTAAATGGACTTTTTTGAGTCTTCAGTGAAGAAGTTGCATTCATAAGAAAAAGCGGTAAGATCAGATTTCTTAACTGCATGGCCATTTTCACTCATTGGAACAACTAGGTGGTTTTCAGTTTGCACTAGATAAAGATTTCCAGCCACCGAAGTGAGCTCACTGTAACACAGCGACATGGAGTAGGGAGGTTGCCACAGATGACCTAGACAGTTAATCTTGAGGGACTGTTTTCCCTTTGCAGATATTGCAGGGGAAAGGGCAAATCTGGCATTGCTTTCGAACAAATGCTGGTTTAATGCTCTGGGCATAGTAGGTGGTGTGCATGATCCTTTGTGACAGAGACGATGTTACTGTGAAATCCATCTTGTCTGGTTCTATCTCATATCCCAAAACATTCAGGACTGATAGCAGGCATTGCTTGGAGACATAGTTATTTTAGCAGCGACCTGGAAGAGTTGCTTTGAGAAAGCTGCCCTTATTCTAAATCTCTTCATGCACCTTCAGTATAGTGAGTGAATTATGCTACATCCATTGCAGAATGACTGGAAATCAACCCAAACTGAACAACTCGAACCTGGAGCTTGAAGATTTGGTTCCAGGGATTTAATTTGTTCTATTATGGAGGAAGAAGTAAATGAGAAATTCAGTTTTGTGCTGAAGGCGTCCCATAGCCTGGTTAGTAGAAACCTCCAGTGCATAAATCAAGGCTTAGCTCAAGCCTCAGGTTAGCTTTGCTGTTGAGCTTTAATGCTTATAAATGCTTTTTGCAGTTTAAATGATGTCAGCCTCGATGCTTATGAAACCGTGGAAGTGCTGAGTCGAAAACATTCACATTAATAAGGAAGTGCTGGGAACCACTGGGATGGTGCCAGTGTCAACCAGTGTTATTAAGCTAAGAAGTTCTTTGGCACAGCTGAGCTAGGGAAGATCATGCCCAATTTATCTCTTGTGGTTAGTCATTTGATTCATGGCTTCTGATTCATGGCTTTGTCTTGGACTGAAAATGCCAACTTTCTTATCAACTAGCTAAGAAAAATTGATTTTTTAGAAAGGTTTGACCATATTTTCACACTAATTGGAGAAGGGCCACTCATTTATCAGGAACATATCTTAGTAGCAGCCAGTGCCTTACTGATACATTACTGTACTGCATCTTGCTGGACACAGTGCCTCTGACTGGTGTGAGTTTAAATAGTGAGATTTATTTCTCTGAGGCCCTGCACAGATTAGTGCAGCATTACAGCTGCTGTCTTGTACCAATGGGTACCTGGTTGAGATCGAGTGCTCACAACTCTCCCTTTTTCCATATGGTGCTGCTGGGAGGATTTGGGGCGCTGGGCAAATACAAGGCTTCTTTTGCTCTGGTGTTGTCCTCAGGTGCATCACTATGGGAAAGATAAGTCTCCCATGTGTCTTTGGAGTTTCCTCATCAGAGAAATCTAAGAATATGATAAAAAGAAGTGGTTTCGTCAGTGTAGCTTCATGTAAAATAAAAATGTTAAACAAAGGAAATCACTGTTGTTCATCTAACTGTTGGTGGTGATTAATACGTTTTTTTTTCCTTGGAATGGGAAAATTCTATTTATTAGGGTTGCTAAAAAGCAGCTGCGGTTCTGGGTGAGAGGCAGCTCACTGCCCTTTGTCTCTGCTCCCTTTTGGATGCACCTCCATCGTTCCCCACATGTGTTTTTCAGCAGTCGCAAAGCTTTGTGGTAAGATGCAGTAGGAAGATATTATTATTGCTATTTCATAATGCAGCTATGGTCACACATGACTCTGGGGCAGATGGAAGCTCTCTGAGGTTTTTCTGTTCTGTGTTTTGAAGGTGGTGCACTCCCTAACATAACATACTCTGCATGTCTCAGCCAGAAACACCCAGATGAGAAATGAGGAATATCATTTATCTACCAAAGCTGTCTGAACAACCATAAAAAGCAAGTCTCATTGGTCACCACTTGGACATGTCTAGAAAGCCACTTTCACAAAAAGGCCCACAAAGGCTCACTAAAACCTCAGGGCTTTGTGGTTTTATTCCCCCAGTGGTACATACCATTTGGCTGAAGAAGCTTGAAAACAGTGTGGGTTTGGGCCTTCTTTATGCTTGATCTATCCTCAGGTCCCTCCACCCTGCCTTCCAGAAAGCCCAGTTTAAAGAGCCCGACTCACAATTGTGCTATTCCAGTTTTATGCTAATGCATTTCCTCTGAAGGTAATAGCAGGACAAAATCAGGGAGAGCCATCACTCAGTCCCAGAACAAATATGGCCCTCAGCAAGATGCAAATATAAGTAGGAGGCTCCTCAATATAGCTGGAGTTTGCATCTTTGCTAATCTTTTCCTCCTAGGAAGTCCCTAGGCAAAGAAACTGTGTGGCAGACAAGAGAGGAAAAGGTATAAACTTTCATTGTTCTGACTTTTAAGCAGAGATTTGTTTGGAAAGGGAGGGAGCCCAGTGTTCTGGGGAGAACAAAAGAGAGGTTTTGGTGAAGTGGTATTTGCCACAATTACAGGGGGAGACTTTTGGGGTTGGATTCAGCTGTCGTGTAGATGGGTGCAAGTACAGGCTAACTCTGCTGATTATAGTGGAGTCCTGCCAGATGTGCATCAGCCTATCTGAGCGTGCAATTTCACGTACAGCCTTTTTATTCCTGTTCATGGCAAGCTGCTTTTTCTCTTCTTTCAGCTTTCTCTCTGTAACATTTATGATGAACAATTGTCTGCTCCTTGTAATTGGAAGGGCGTTACAAGCCATGAATGCCTTTGTTGCGGTAAACCACTTCCTCTTCATGTCTCTTATGTCCCTGCTTTGTAAGAACAGAATAAGCTCTATTTGGCATCCGAAAATAGGATAACATCAAATTTCTGCATCTGTCCAACTGAGCATCTGCAGGGTCTATTGTGCCAGAGGCATTTAACCTGGCCTGGCACCAGAAACATAATCTCTGTTCCCAGAATGCCCTGGGATGTAATTGGATGTCAAATCCCCATACATTACGCAGACTCAGGCAGACTACTGCAGTTTGCCACAAGCTTGCATTGTCCACTCACTTCTTTAAAAATAAAAGCTAGTATTTTGCTTTATGAAACTTATCACACCCCTTATAATACAAATGGCAGATACCTTGCTCCTAGGACTTCCTAATACATCAATTTACACTGCTTTTTTCTTTAAGTGATTGCCAATTGCCTTGTATGTGATTTAGCTATGCAAACCTTACTGAGATAGTGCCTGTTCCTGCAGCCAAACCCATTCAAATGTCCTTCTGCTCCTAGAAGGAGCGACATTATACAGCCCCTTAAAAAGTCATGCAGGCATGGTACCTGAATGCAAGGCATTGACCTCTGTGGTGGATTGGTGGTAAGAGGCAGCTCAGTGCCTTGTTGGAAAGGCAGTTCCAGGCTGTATGTTGGTTACCCAGATTGCATGGGGCAAAGCCCCTGTTCTTTTGAGTTGTGAGTACCTGCACATCCCTGCCAGTGAAGTTGCTGGCTCTATGTCAAAAATGTGAGCCTTGCTTTCCTTACCTATCTTCTAAAGACTCTTTAGAAGCAGTCATGGGCTGCTCGTGTGGCCCATGGATCACAGCACAAAAGCTGTGGTGTTAAGCTAATATTTCCGCTCCCAAATAAACAAGTGACCGAGATTCATCTTCCTGCTGAAGGCTGGTCAAGACTTGCAGACCATTCAAATGAGATTAAATGACACTAAGGCTTTATTTTTGTTCTAGGCAGGACTTACCTCATTTCCCTGATTCGTGGAAGGGTTGTATGAATAAGGAAATAAGGCTGACATAAGTGAAGATCTGTCCCTGGGTCCCTGTCAGTGTTAACTGTTGCCCATACTTGAGTTTCTCCCTCCCATGCTGAGTGTCACCTTAGGCCAGGCAGTGAGGCGTCCCCTCTCCTTCATTACATGGCCCCTGACACCTCTGGGGCTCACCCTCTCTGTCTAAATCCTGGAAGAGCTGAATCATGCTATTGATTCTTGCCCCGCAGAGCATGGGCAAGTGTATCTATTAGTGCTGGGCACACAGGGAGAGCTGTGGGAAGACATGAAAGGACTGCTAGCATTGGAATGGCACTCGCCTGCATGCACCTTCTAGCAAGGATATATTGTAAGCTGATGAGTGGTCCTTAAATGAGTAGGACCCTGGACCAGCCAGCCAGCCACAGCTAAAACACAGCTGATTACAACTTACAGGATTTAATGTAGAGGTAGCACTTAGTTTAATGGCATGCGCTAATTGTTAGTCATGTTGATTTTGCAATGAAGGCAAGATTTCAGTGATGTTCTAAAAAAGAAGGGTAAATAAAAGCCAAGTGTAAAGCCCAATGTAGCAAGATTAATTCTGCAGAATGGATGCTTGCTTTTTCGTTGCACCAGTTGAAGTCTCTAAAATAAACAGAACAACCAATTTAAAGCAGATGCATGGAACAACAATCAGGTTTCATCTCTGGTTTTAATCTTTTTAAACCACAGCATTTGGTACTCCGAGCTCAAAGGAACTGCAGACTGAATCAGGAGTTTGCTGTAACTTAGCAGCTTGGAGGAAGCAGATTTGTGATTGTATAACAGGGAGAGATGAAACAGCCCTGTTCAGATAACCAAATTATAATAAAATATGCAAATGTTGGAATCTGGAGACAAATGAATGTCCAGAGCTCCTGCCTGTGAACTGTTATCAGCTACAGCTTGGGAACAATAGAGCTTAGCAGTAAATGGCCAGCTCAAGCTCTGCTCCTCAAGTGATGAAACAGTAAACTCACGAGTTTTATTGGTAGCTGCTATCCTGTGTGCCACAAAAAAATGAAATGTGGAGTGAATCAATGCTGTGTGAAAACAGGGCTTATGAATGAGGAGTAGTATGATCCCATTTTTACTTCCCTTGGTGATTTTTGGGAGGGACTTCTTCTTAACAAGGCAGTAAATACAAAAAAAGCCCTCAGGAAAGCCACATGGGCCTGATTTCCCATTTCCCTGCTCGCTGTGTCATCCTTTACCTCAGAGGCTTTGTGACCAGAGCTGTGACTACCCACAGCTTCTGATCTCCTGAGGCTGAAGTCATTCTTCAAACAGCAGTCAGCTTTTAAGGACTTGGTGGAGGGGGAGATGATGCTGGATGGGACAGCTAAGCTAAGACAAAGAAACGTCTTTCAGACAGAGGAGCTAATGCTGGAAATTCCCTGGGGACCAGTCTTGTGACATGGTTATACCACTGCAGACACGTTTTCCAAGCAGTGGGTGTGATGGGTGCCTCTTGCCACCCTGGCTCACAAAAGCCGTGCAAAGCAGGGGTGCTTACCTGCGTGTGTTTGCACAGGGTTACCAGCACACTTGCTGAGAGCAGAGATACTCAAAATGGTGCTGGAAGAAAGCTTCACAAACGTATTGGAACCTCAGCAGGGTCATAATTTTTTTTTCTTTCATGTAGTTTGAAGGGATAATTTAGACATTTTAACACTGGGTCCTGTAAACCCCAACATCTTTAAGACCAAATCACCCTTGGTACCAGGGTGTTTATGGCCTCAAGTTGCGCCAGGGGAGGTTTAGACTGGATATTAGGAAATTTTTCTTCACCGAGAGGGTTATCAAGCATTGGAACAGGCTGCCCAGGGAAGTGGTTGAGTCGCCATCCCTGGAGGTATTTAAAGGACGTTTGGATGAGGTACTTAGAGACATGGTGTAGTGGTGGTTTTTGGCAGTGTTAGGTTTATGGTTGGACTCGATGATCTTAAAGGTCTTTTCCAACCTATATGATTCTGTGATTCTGTGATTCTGTGTATTGCAGAAGGGCCGTGGCACCCCACTGCTTGGCGTGCAGGCGACCACCCCTCTGTGCCGGCGAGAGCGCTCCGGGCAGAGAGGAGACCGGAGATCAGGCTGTGCCTGCGGCTGCAGCCCTCGGCCGCAGCGTCTGTATGGATTTGGAAAGGCAACTTATTTTACCTCTCTCTTCCTTGCTTCGTGTCGCTGATGCAAAGCCTCCCGGAGACAGGGGGAGATAGGAACGCGAGAGGCAGTGTTGTGGCTGCAGCAGCCGGGGAGGGATGTAGCTCAGGGGAACACGCTGCATGCAAAGGTAAGCTGTGGAGTGACGTGCATTAGGGTAGAGTCTAATCCATTACTTAGCAACCATGTTTTCTCTCCTTTTGCTGTCTTCTTATGTTTTTGCTTCTTTCTTTGCCTTTTTTTTTCCTTTGTGAGTGATTTATCTTTAAGTGATTTACCTTTAAGTGCCCCTATAAGTAGACATTAAGTAGCAGTAAAGACCTGAAGGCATCTATGATGTGGTGCCTGATGAACCACCACTAGCCCGTAGTAAAGACATCTACCTTGTCATGTTCATTGAAGGCTCATATCCTGATCCAAACTGTGGTCTACTGATCTTTTTTTCGCCCTGGATTTACAGCTCTGGACCATGAGATCACAGGACAGCCTGATACTTGTTATCATTTCCAAATGTGGAGAGTGACTCCCTCCTCATTTTGCAACTCACATATGTGTAATTCATTTCTGTTCGCAGCCTCCCATTCTGATCTCCAGCCCTTTTTAAAACAACTGTCCTCCTCCCCCTTCTCCACTGCTTACGTGTAGTTTGAGCATGCTTTGGTCTATTTCTGTATAAAAACACTCACAAGACAGCACCAGAAATTATGAAACCACTTAAGCCTTCAGACAAAAAAATCTGAAACTGTTTATATTCACAAATGGTACCTATTTAAACAGTTTTTGCAACTATTGCTTCCTCTGGTAGCAAGTTTAATAAAAAAAATTGAATTTAATTCCAAAAGGATAAATATGACAGCAGATATTTACAGAAGAATTGGGTTGTTTTTATGAAAAGCGCATTTTCTCCACAACCTTCCAAATGGGATCTAAACAACCGGTCTTACAAAAGATTAAAACACAATCTATCAGTCCAGCACAGAAAAAATATAACCCCAAGCATTCCTGTAATAATAAAACATTGCCGACAAACAGAGCAGAGACTGCAGTGCCATTTTTCTACCCCTTATTTCTGCTCTATCTCATTAAACTCTTTCTGCAGCACAAAGAGATTCAGTGTTATATGAAACAGGTGAATAAATTCTGCATAATATTTTTTTAAAATGCATGAATTAAGAAAATACATGCGCTTTGCTTGTAGAAAAGGAACTTAGGCCCTAAGAAGCATGAGGAAAGTTGGAAGTGTGGGATGATGGGCAAGTTTTCCAGCCCAGAGCTTGCATGCTGCAACCCTGTCCCTGTACTTTCCCTTTGAAACAGGAGAAAATACTCCAGGGCACAGCAGGAGACAACCAACCGCGTGGATGTTTGCATGTTTTGATGGACAGGATGACAGCCTTGGCAAGTGATAGGAGCTTTACCCTGAGTCCTGCTGAGAAATACCAGTAATGCAGGACTACAGTATTCGGATGCTACATGAACTCATTTATCCTCTTCTTTGGAAACAATTAATGCAACTAGGGACAAGTCTGTCTTGCTGGTTAGGTGAGATAGGAAGGAGAGTAAAAGTCACCACAGCTTCCAAACCAATGGGCTACAAAAGCAGTATGCACCTTTCCATAGCTGCAGCAGACTGTTGGGTTTCTCCCAGCTTCCTAAGAGAGATCTGGCCAGCGTGGTGGGTGCCTCCCTTCACCCTCCGCAAAAGAAGTGGAGACCACAACCCAAAGGAAATGATCCTGAATGGGGAAGAGCAGAGCTTTGGTCCTCGCCTAGTGAAGAAAAGTGAGGCAGTTGGCACAAGTTGCGTTGATCGTGTAGCCTAGGCTCGCGGGTTTGAAGAGAAATGCGGTATCCCTCCTCGGTGCGCCTGAGTCCTCGGTCTAGATGTTTAGGGACCTGGGACTTTGGGCAGTGTAGTGCATGCTCAGCACCTGCTTGAAATACAGCCACAGAGAGTCATGACTGCAGCAATACCTCCCTTATATACTGAGATTGATGGGACCAGCCTGGGATTGATGCAGCTTCAGAATGAAGACACTGCGCTCCTAGGATGGGCTCTCCTGTGCTCCCTGGGATGGATGGGTTTGCTGCAGTCTCATTTGCAGTTGTTGCTTTCCAGTATACCTAGCCTAAGTTTATGATGGAAGGAAAGACTTGTTAAAGGAATGGTATGCAAATAAAGGAGCGCTGAATCAAGCTGTGGGGTTTTTTCCCTAAAGTGATAATTTATCAGCATTTAGTATAATAATGCATTTATTTACTTCCCTTAGATATGTATTTCTGTGCCTTTTGAATATTTGGACTGGTTCTGAACTTCCTCTGGTCTATACACTACAATTTCTACAGAGGCTAACAACTGGCATAAACATTCTTTAAAAAGATAAACCTCACTTTCCAAGCTTTTCAGCAACTCAATTAATTTTAATTCTAATTGAACCCTATTCCAATCCTTGGTTTTCAAAACTGGTCTAAGTATAATTTATGGATGGATTCCACCCCCTTCCCCCTCCCTCCCCCCCAGTATTTCAGTGTTAAACTCAGTTTGCTGCTTGTTTTCCTTCTCTAGGAACTGAAGTAGCAGTCTGGTAAGCATAATATGAAAATATAGAAGAGGCGTTTTATTTAGGCAGCTTTTCTATCAGGAGGGAAATAAGTGGGGAAAAAAACCAGCAAAAAATTTGAAAATTTTTATCATCATTCAACCGTGAGCATGATGATAAATGGAAGTTGTTTGACAGAAATTAAAATACCCCTTTATCCCTGCTGATTTTGACCACTTGCAAAGTCTTTAGGCACTCATAAAGTGTGGGCTTGTCATTAACCCGATATGCCTTTGACAGAGAGGAGTGTCTTCACTGTAAAAGCATTTGACCATCTTCTACTCGGGGCTGATCCTCGTCGTACCACATGACATCATTCCAAATGTTTTAGTGGTTACCAACTGTTTTGCCGGACAGTAAAAGAAGCTGATCAAAGCTCAGCTCAAAGATATGTTGATATATTTTTTTGAAGTGCTTCCCCCTAACCAAGCCCCGCATTCTCCTCCAGAATCAACACAGGCGTATGGTCCACAGGTCTGCAAAGGGAAACGGCTTCAGGTTTGTTTTTTTTCCCAGGGAACCGGCTTGCTCTGAATATATCTTTGTCCTAAGCACTAGAAGAACAAAGTGCTAAATATTGCATCATGATACACAGTTTCTGCTGGAGGAGGCTGCACAGAGGGAACCGAGGGCCTTGGCATTCTGCGCATTCCTTGTTTGCAGTCAGGTCAGCTTAAAAAGATAAAGTGCAATCTGCTGCTTGCTATCCGTCATGAGAAATGAAGCCTGATAATTTTGGAGTAATGTTTAGCTTGTCATTCTTGGGCCATTACACTGAGTTAGTAGTGCTAGGAGAAGGGATTTATTTCCTTCTCTCTCTCTTACTGTAATAAGTCTCAGATTAATAATGCTGCAGGCTTCAAAGTCTGTTTTGTTCATAGCTGCTGGCTGGGGAACAGGCAAAAACAAAGATCAGATTTGCAATGAACTGGGCATTAAATCCCTTCAAAAAGTGTCTTTTGGCACCACGGTCAAGAGCTATTAACAACATTCCTGGATGACTGTAGAAAAATAACAACTTTTTATAAATGGCTATAACATCTTGGATTAGCTACCTGACAAATAGGTGTTTTCAGTTTATTTAGGGCCCAGTTCTTCTTTCTGCTGAGGCCTTTTTATGTTGCTGCCTTATAGGAGCATAAAAGGGAATCAGGCCCCAGTTTAAATGGGAATCAAGCCTTCGGGATGCGGCCACCAGAACAATCTCGGCACACAGGGCAGTGTGGATCAACCATGCCCAGAAATGAATGGGAACCAGCAGCTGCAACATTTGATTGTATCTGCAACTACAGTCCATTAAAAAAATCCCCAGAAATTGAAAAACTCTACAGAAAAAATAATAGCTAATGCTGGGGACTCCAGCAACAAGCCTGACTTGGCTCAGAGTAACAAATCTCTCTTAGGTGTGAATATCCAAAGTGTATGAGCTGACTGCTAGGTTAAGCTCACCACTTGCTTATGGCTGATCTTCTTGGAAGAGGACCGCTGGCTGCTTTTCCCAGATAAGTCAGGTAGAATTTTAAAAATCATCCTAGAGGTTTCATTTTCAAACTTGCATGAGTTCTTTTAACTTTTGAGACATGATTCCTTGTGTCTAAACATAGGGAAGTGTGTTGCAATGTCAAAAACCTTCTGCTGAAAATTTTTCTGTGACTCATTGCAGGGTGCTGTTTAGGTTACTACATTCAAGAGCCTGCTACGTACAGAAAAGGGAGCAAGAATTGCTTAAATCAATTCAAAGTTTTAAACTTTGCAGAACATCGGTTAGCGCATTGCTGGTGTGTTAGGTGTTGACTGTGGGAGGCATCACTCCCTACTGCCAGGGCAGTGAACACTTGTGGTAGGTATGCTGGTAGCAGTTGTCTGACTAGACAGATATTGAGAGTAAGCAGGAGAAATGTGAAGGGAATGGGCTGTCCCAGAAATTAGAGCTTTCCTTTTACATTTTGAAGCACCCTGAGAGTTCAAAGCGCCCAGGGAGAAGCAAGGAAGAAGGGGGACCAATGTCATGCTCCTTTTTTTTTTTTTAGTTCCTGAAGGGCACTATCCAGGTAGAGTCACCACCAGCAGCAACCTTTTCATTAGAGGAAGAACTGAATTCTCGCATGCAATCTGCTTGCATGCAGTGAAACAATTTATTCCAAAGAGCAAGCTCATGCACATGTGGTCCAAGGAGCGGAATTTTTTTAGAAGAGGACACATAGCAGACCAGGGTAGCCACGGGAATTAGGACACAGTTCAGAGGGGAAGTTTCGGCATTGCCCATAGCTGAGTAACAACACAGCAAGTGGGAAGAGCGCAGGAAGGTCACGGGAGCGGTCAGTTTTCTAAAGAGGGACATGCCAGAAGCACAGACCCAGGCAGGACATACTGACTGCACCCTTAAAAGGTCTCTGCTGCAAGAATTCTTAGTGGAGGCTAAGAAATTTCTTGCCTCGTTTTACTGGAAGAGGTGGGAAGCAAGGATGTTTGTGGGAGTAAAATGCACTGCCTTGATCTGACCATTCCTTAACGTCACTCGTGGGTCCTGTCTAATGCTTCTCTCTGGCAATATTGTTGTCCATCTGTGTTTATCTCTACTCTGAGTGTCCCATCGGCTTTTAAATTTGTGGATGTTCTCCAGATTCGGTGATGAATTTGTACTTTATGGTATTTATATCTCCACCCTTCCCTGATTGTTGCACAAGATTTCATGCTGGAATTTCTAACCCCAGGTTTTTAAAGAGGTCTCATTGATTTAGGGGAAAAAAGAGCATTTGCTTCCTAAAAAGAATGTAGAGAAGAATAAAGCTAAGGAGGAGGCAGTTAACTTTTAACTGTGTCCTAGGGAGGTTGAACCTCAGCAGATTGTGAGATCTGTCAAGTATGGTGTCCCCTAGAAAAGATGTCCCCTAGAAAATAAGTTGTTCAATTGCCAAAAGAAGTGGGGAACAAAACCCGAAGGAACATGATCCTGAATGGGGGAAAGCAAAGCTTTGGCCCATGCCTAGCAAACAAAAATGCTGCAGTTGGTCTGCTGATTGTATAGTAGGTAGCAGAAGAGAAGAGACAATGAACGGAGACTGTGTTTTCCAGATGAAGTATGTCACATGTGCAAGGACAGTCGCTCTTCTGACCCCAGCTGCCCCAGCAGGGGACAAGCAGTCCCAAGCAATCTGTGCTACTGCCAGCTGCAACTGCCTCGTGGCCCTTGGCAGCTTCCCCAGAGATACAGGTTTAGTAGGGCTGCCCAAAAGGACTATATCTCCCTTCTCTTTGCAGCTCCCACTGCACCCTCTGTGCTCCTGGTCCTTCGGTGGTGTCCTGCACCCCTGCAGTAGCATCTGCGCACCCTTCCCACCACCATCTACCCCGCGGCTGCCTTCCCCGCCCTCCTTCCTGGGCAGTCAGGGGAATGAGCTTTCCCTCCCGCAGGACCAGAGGGATCGTGGTGGGATATTGACCAGAAGAGTTTGCCCTGGCATTCTTACTGAGCATACAATCAGTAGGAACTTCTTAAACACCATGCCAAGAAGTCCAAATATACTGGGAACAGGATGAGGAAAGGTTGACTACGTCTGTATTAGGAGGTAGTGTGGCCCAGGAGCAGCAGATCTGCAGGGTGAGACCCTTGGTGCCAAGGACCTGATGGGTCTCACTGCAGATGAGCTAGTCTGGCCTTGTGATGGCTGGTGGTTGAAGTGCAGTCCTCTAGAACAGCATGCGTAGTTCAAAAGTAGATTAAATATAATGAATTATGATCTTTATATGCCTGCAAAAATGCAATTACTCTGTTAGGTATTTAGTGTAATGATTTTACTAGACCAGAAATTTATACCTACCGAAGCTGTCTGTAATATATCCTCATAGCTCTCCAAAACTTTATTTTGGGGTTTGCTTTTATGTTAATCACTACTTGCACTGAAGATAGATTTAAGAGATCAAACTATGACTAACAGTTACAAACTTCTGACTGAATATTTTTATTCTTAGCCTGTCACAGACCTCTATTTTTAGTCAGCTGGAACAGTGGCAGGGTTATTAACATCAGTAATTTCTAGTGTTTGTGATGCATTTTCAGAATCTTACCCAAAAGGAAGTATTCCCAAATATTTTACTTAAGCTATTCAAAACATTTAGTGAGGTTGTTCTTTTATTTTTAACTTTTATTACGTTAGATTATCAAGGACAAGAAGACCACCAGCAACTTTGATTTTTTTAATAGTAGAATACTACAGAAATCAGACTGATAAACAGAAACAGTGAGGGTGGGTTTTTTTAACAGAATTGAGCAAGTTGCACAACAGTTGGTGTACCTAAAGGGACTGAGAAAACTCATCTATTAATGAAATTAATAAAGTTTAGTTAGCTATCAGTACTTGTGAGGATCAGACCTTGTATCTCTCTGCTTTAGTTTTCTTGAGGTTAATTGCGCTTGCATTTAACCTCATTAAACCTCAGGGTTTAATGCACTTGACTACATCCTAGGAGCATTATAGGAATTAATCTGGGAGTCAAGACCTGAATGCTTTTCTGGGAACAGTGGGTGACCAGCAGCAAAACAAGCAGCTGCACATGGCATCAGCTTTCCTGCACAGGAGTGCCCAGTGATTACTCACCTGTGTGCAGTACATGGTGCTTTACAGATGCTAAGCACTCTGCAAGAAATAAATTTTTGTTGTCCCTATAAAGGCAGAAAGACAGAAATGGCTACGTAAGTGAGAATTAAAGGCATTGAATCAGTACATCCAGAATTACTGAGAATTTAGGTCTCCACCTTTAAACATACGATTTAGTTGGATCTAATTCTTAGGTCCAGCTGGATGAGACCGTCTTTCCTCTATAAAGCTCCACATGAATTTAAACTTCGGTATAATCATACCATTTTTTGAACATTTGAGGGTCTGACCCAGTGAAAAAAGAAGTCAGTTGAAAACTCCCATTGATTGAAATCCTAAGAAATCTTGAACAGATGGTAAGATTTGCAGTGGGAAAAGGATGACTAATTGACATACATGTCAGGTAATCTGGTACTTACTAGAAAAATAACATAATTAAAGGAGGAAAAAGTGTGGGAGAGCACGAGTGTGAACATGTGGACATGAGTCTGCACTTGATATCAGCGTGTTTGTAGCTTGCCTGTCATTTTTCGTACGATTTCTTAAGCGGAATAATTATACTTAGTGAACTAGGTACAATGAAAACGTGATGCAAAACACAACAAGCAAATATTTTAGCTTAAGTTAAAAACTGCTTTTGCTTGATCTCTTGTTTTGCTCTCAGTGTGGCAAGGTGTTAGAGGAGGCAGCTGTCAGTAGCAAAATCTTTTCTGATAAAATGGACTGGTTTTCCTCTGACCGCTGTGTATTCCTATGACACTAAAATTCCTTCTCACTCGCTTTTGACTATAAGAATTCAATAGCTATTTAATCTTTTTTTCTTGTAGATATTTTATAGTGCTGGAACCTCTGCATTTCACTCATTTAAGCTGCAAAGACACAACATGATTGTCCTGTACACTTTTCTGTGGACTGTTGCAGGTGCACAGCATTTCTCTAGTAACTGGTAAGTGAGGGCATATTTATTACAAAGCAAGGTTAAGTTATTCAGGGAACTTCGGTAAAAACGTTGGTGGCTGGGTCAAAACCACTTGAAAAGATACATGAATATGAGTAGGTGCCTTTTCTGCAACCACAACTGCAAGAATAATTTTGACATAACTGGTGCCATGTGGCAACATTTACTACAGGCAGAAGATACTAGAGGCATCCTACTATTTCAGGGAACAATATCCTTGAAGATAAACCCAGCAGTCCTTTCCGAAGAGTACCCTTCCCACCCCACTGAGTTGGTGGGTTAATTCTGGTCAAGCACCTTGCGCTGACTCCCCACACTGTTGCTTTCATTTAAATGTGCAGCCAGCTCTTTACATCAACTGCATTTCTGCAAAGTGCTGTGCTGGGAATGGCAGAAGTAAAAAACCAGCAAAACTTGAGAAGGAGCCAGGCTGTTGAAGAGTGGCGGTTAATGTTAAAATAATTTTCTATGCTTGCCATTCCTTCACGCTTTAAGGGAAATATGAAGTACTAGGACTAAAATGGGAAGAATCAGCAACAACACATAGGTGCGTGCCAGCAACATGGGTAATTGTCGTCTATACATCAGGCTATCATTGTGGCTTAAAATACCACAAGAGACAATGCAGAAAACAATGCAGAGAGCTCACTGCTAATCTGGACTGTGGCTTCACAGTTCACTGGCACTGAAAGGAGCAGCACAAACGCTGAGGAAAATGTTGTCCACTAGAATCACAGCTTCTGTTTTACAGCTCAGGGTTTCTGGGTTGCAAAACAGGCACAAATATCCTACCAGCAATTCAAATCATTTAGAAGTCATTACACCGTCCGTACCAAAAATAATATGGGCTGGTCTGCTTGGAATTCAGTGAAGTGAAATAGAGTTTTAATTCCAAAAGCACAGATTTTTAGCAGTTGTTTCACAACTCTCTCATCAGGCAGGTCCACCCCACAAAGCAGGGCACAGAGCCCTGGGCAACCTCTGAACAGGCTGATATATCTCCACGGCACAACGTGGGGACACACGACGGTACTGGCTCATGTCCCAGCTGCAATATAGATGGCTTTATGTGGGGCTGCACCTTTTTCTGAAGCAAGGCCAGTTAGTAATTATATAGCATTCAGCTCTGGAAATAGGTAGCTCAGGGCTCTTTGCCTCAATACTCCCCTGCTGGGTGTAGACATGCCTTAAATCACAGCACAGTGCTGAAGAGGCGCTGACTCCTGTGTTGTTTTTTAAAGTTACCTTTGAAATCATGGGGGGTGTGTGTGTGTGTGTGTGTGTATCCTTCAATTTATTTAGTTTGCCATTGAAATATATTGCTTGATGTCCTTCAGCCCATCACATGTCGTCCCTGTCCCACACATGAGTCATCAAGGCTTCCTGTCTAGGAAGCAGACAGAGCTCTTCTGATTTAAAGGCATCCTGATGTGGCAGGTAGGCAAATAGGTAGGTTAGCCATCGCAACAGTGAATCCAAGAAGGAGCAAGACTACCCAGGCAGGAGAGGAGGAACAAGGCGTTTTGCTCCCGCTTCCCTCTTTTCAAGGTTAGAGAAGAAACCAGCTCATTTCGTTACAAACCACCCTCATACAAAACATGACCCACGTTCAACTTTTGCTCTGGGCCTCCGCACTCTTTTCTTCCCTCTATTTGTTTCCCCAGTTTTGTTTTTTTCCAATTTCCCCTCGCCAGCTGCACGCCCCCCCCAAGAAGGAGGTCTGGCAGCTGGCTGAGAGCAGCGGTGCTCAGCCCCAGTGCTGTGATAAGCTGTGCAGCAGGGCCGGGGAGGGTCCTGCCTCAGCCCCCAAAGGCTGGGCTGCCGGCTCAGTGGTTGACATCTGTTCCTTTTCCAAAGTAATGACTGTGGGAGTGGCCTTTGGTTGTCGAGTCCCCTGTTACCGCTTGCAGTTTTGCACAGTATTCCCACACATGTAAGCTGAGGTATCTGATTATTTTAAGTGCACTCACGCATGTAGTTCTTTCATTGTCTTTTCTACTGTGAACTTTTGGTCCAAGGGAATAATCCGTGTAAAATTGCACACAGCTTTTTGTCAGTGGAGCTGAAATAAATACTCATTGTATAACTTACTTAAAGATGCTATACTTTCCGCCATCGTATTTTGCTTTCATTGGTAAAATGGTAAAATGATCTTGATTCTAATGTCACAGTTACTGCTGACACAACACTGGCTTTGCTCCACTGATTTTAATGATTTACTCCCATGCCAATTGTTTTGGGATTCTCTTCAGCCAACAGATTTTTGACACTGAATTTCTGGTTGTTTCTGGATAGTTTACTACCAAGGGTTCTTCGCTAGCTGCTTTTGAAATTCCCGTTTCTGTTGTCGAAGCTGTTTGGATGGGAGTTTTCTCCTTCCCAGCCAGGCTTCTCCCTTAGCTCAGCAATGCCAGGAACTCCTAATCCCGTGTCTCTGACATCATGGTCCGTTGCCTTGACAATGTCTGAGACCCACGCAGTCAATGGCCTGGGTTTTCTTCAGAAACTATATAGGAGAAAGGATGAAATCAGAGGGAGCACTAACATTCCTATGACGTGCACACATACAAACGTATGCAAAAAAAGAACCGGGGAAGAATGCAAAAGCTGGAAACCCAGGAGTTATTTGGGTTTTGTGTTTAAGGCATGGGCTTGAAGCAGAGGGAAATTCTTCTTGTATGTTTCCTAAATTTCTAGCTCTTGGTCTTGTGCTGGGCCTGGGTAGCATGACTTCATCCAGTCAGCATACTGCCAGTGCCTTCTCTTCATGGATATTAAGTTGGTGGTTGGTTTGGTTTGAAGTGGTTGTTGTTCATGACATTTCCACGCTTTTCCCAAATTTGGGTAGTTGAAAGAGGCAACAGAACATGGCTCACATTTATCCATTCCTTTTCTTTCCCCCCTAGATGTTCTGTGGCTTTAATTTTCTAGCAAACAGAAGAAATCCCTAGCCCCTGGAATGATTCATTCAAATTATATTGCACTTCACCTTTCTTTCAGCAACACTTAGGTTCCCACTGAATTGAAAATATGCAATAACGTACTCTGATTTTTTAGATAATTTCTTTCTTCCTCTACTTAGTTGTCCACCTCTGAAGATCTCTACCTGTCATCTAGGGAAAAATGCTTGTGCTGAAACCTGCGCTGTTAGAATGGAATTTCCTTTGTTAAATTGCACTGACTTAATTGACTGTGCATAAAGGAAACCTATTGCAATTTAGTCACATCTCATCCATAGTTAATTTATAGAAAGAAAGAAAAGTCTTTAATCATGTCATTTGGAAATACATTATGATGGTGGAGCTGATTATATATTACAATTTCCTCGTTCACAATACAAGTGAATGTGCAATCTTTGAAGAAATTTTACATTATTGTCGCACTTGTGAAGAAGTCTTTGCCTGTGGGAAGCTATGGAAAAGGGCAAGAATACACACTCTGTACTCTCTTATCATGACCAATGGGTTCTTATTTGGCACTGGTATTTGGGCTGAAACTCCTGAAAATGAGGGGTTGGAGTACACAGGCTGATGTAAGCCAGTTGCATAAAATATGCCTGGACCTGGCAAAACTAATTTCTCCTTTAATGAGAAGCTAACCTGCAAAATCTGCTTTCATTTGGAAGGGCAGCCTACTCTGCTGTATGGATTAAATGCGCAACTTCCTTGATGACAACATTGTGTTTAAGCTGGCGAATGACTCTCTGCCTTGCCAATTTATGACACTATTTCCCTCTGGGCATCCCTTTTGGCTTATCTGTTACTGCCAAGATATGTGAATTGAATCATCTGGTAGTACTTGAGCTGCACATCTCACCCCAATAAATGGCCGATGGTCAAGCTGACTCAGCAGCTGCTGTATGTTATACCCCTAAGCTTGTTACATTTACTTAATTAATTCATTCCTGCTTTCAGACGTTGGAAGCTGATAAGGGAAGGTTGCCCTTAGCTCAGTTCCTATTTCTTAACTTAAACATTTGATTAAATGTAATAATAAAATTACGTTAGTCCTTTGAACTCATATCTGCCCATGATTCAAAGGATTAGAAGAAGTTAATCCAATCTTTTAAGGAGGTTTTTGAATCTTTGAGAGTATCTTTCTTCTCAGGGGCACACTTTGTTGTGTTAGCCTCCTTTCTTTGTCATTTTCTGAAAGTCACCTATAGCTTTGCAAGGCTTGAGGGAACCGCTGCAGCCACCTCATCTGCCTGCTGCCTGCCTCGGGCCCTCGAGCTGAGCTTGCCCATGGGTTCCCACACTGGAGGGGCTCATTCTGCCTTTCTTCTTAATGAGCCCTCTAACAAAGCCCCTGCAAAATAGATGTGTTGTAGAAGACAAATATAACATATGCTTCTTCCTCACGTCGTCTTTCACTTCAGTGGGCTGACAACCATCAATAAGCCCTGTATCTCCATCCAGTTCAGGGATGCCATGGAGGTTGCATTTTGTTGGCTAAGCACAAAAGGTTGAATATCCCTAAATTCCTCAGATGCCTGATGAATTACCACAGACAATTAACAAAAGAGAGACCTTTCTCTCCTCCCACCAAAAGTCACTTCAAAACCTGCACCTGGTTGTAATCTTTCCTACTTGAACTAATTGCTATTTGCAGTGGCATATGGAACAAGGCTCCTTTGCCTAATAGTGGTATTTCAGACTACAAAGACATTTCATAATATTGCTTGTTCATTTTGGAGACTGCCTATACTTTACAATGGTTTTCCTTTGCAGGAACTGTGGTTCTCAAAAATCTCAAAAAAAAGAGAACAAAAAGCAAGTGACTCTGAGAAAGCAAGGGCATTTTAATATTTAAAGCTTCCTGAGAGAAGGATCAGAGAACATCAGATTTTGCTCATCTTCTTGCATAATTCATATATACTTACACAAAAATCTGAAGGCGTTTCTAGTCTATGTGAGCACTGTGTAAAAGTGGAAGCTTTCCTTATTTTTAAGTAGACTTGTCAAATTGAATTTCCTTTTGATACACAAGGTACATGATGTGGTTACTATTTTACCAATAAGCTTTTAGAAGATAGTTAATAGCTAAGGCCACACAGCAGCAATGCAATCAGCTGCTCAGAAGCCTGGTGTAGCATAAGCTGTGAGTCCAGAATATTCTGCAAAAGAGGAAATTATTCTTTCCAAATATGTTAGTACAGTGGCTTCTGGGGTTTATCTTTTAGGAAAGCATTCAATCTTAACATGAAGACACCGGATAACAATGAATTAATCGTTATAATACCCTACAAAGTACAACTTGTGCCTGTTGTAAAATAGAAACTGTCGTGCCCTCCTTATCCTAAGATCCACTTACTTTTTTAGAGGAGCAGATTTCTCTCCTTTTTTGTCAACAGCCTGGTGATACGGGGGCGTAGCCAGGCAGATCCAAGTCCCTCCGAAGGGTGTTTGGCCCTGCACCTCTCATCTCCTGGATAGAGGCTCTTATCTGCCTTTGAGCTGGAGCCATCACAACGTCTTTTGTGGATATATGCCAGTGTGGAACATACAAGCTCCACTTTGTGTAGAGTAATTCAGGTTTTAATGGAGTAGGGGCAACCTATCCTCCTCTGTCATGAGATTTTAGTGTTTTTTCAGGCATTGGCTTGGGTGTGGGAGTGGAAACCCCACCTCTCCCCATCCATTTGAGCTATAAAACCATGGGGATATGGAGCCGTTCTCTCCTCCTGTGCCCGACCAGTGTTGAAATAGTTAAGTAAGATCAGACAGGTCCAAGAGGAGGGGTTGGCAGAGCCTCACATAAAATGATTGCATGATGGGAGCGTTCACCTAGGGAGGTGGGTAACATGCACACAAATGTCCCCAGGCAGATGCCGGGACTGTACCTGTTTCCTAGACGAACAGAGATGAATTATCTGCTGGGCTCATAGCTAAAAAGCAAGCAGGCCTTTCACCTATCTTTTGAAAGACATAAAACCAGCTTTGGTTTGTGAAATCAAAGAATTACAGCTCTAGCTCCAGTGGAAGAGTCAAGGTTATGAATCGCTAGCAAAGATGGGCACTTCCCTGCAATTTGGTTAGGAGTTGGGCAAACACAAGCAGTGGGGCTTGCTTGTCAGGTCTTCGTTCCTCACAGACTAGTGAGGCTAGCATCATATTACTGCAGTTTCTATAAATCCCGCTATAGGAGTATACCTATGGGGACATCTTGTTGGAGTCAGTGATGATGGTTTCTTCAGTGCAAAGCTGTTTACTTTTTCTGTGTATGTGTGTCTATCTACCTTGGTGAGAAAATGTCAATTTGTGAGAAACAACCACACTTACATTGATCAAACGAATTGCCAGTGACCAAAAGGTGAGAGCTGGCTTTGTTTCAGCCACACTGCTGAGCCATCTGGGATTACAGCGAGGGCAGGTACACACACCCGCCCGTGATTCCTTCTCACACAGGTGCTGGTGGCAATGTCAGCAGGGCAGTACAGACATTGGTATGCCCAAGGGTGTCCCGGGGTTCCCAGGAGGTTTGCATGGCTTAGGGTAAAGCTCACACTGAGGTATCTTAGGTGCAGTTGACTGAGCGAGGTAGGATTAAGTTAGCATGAGCGTGCACCTTCGTTGCAGGAGGGGTGTGCTTTTGGTGCCTAACTCTTCTTTGTGCCTTGGATAGGGAACCCATGTGTGCCCCTGACTGTGCACTGTTAGTTGTGCTAGTGGCACCATACCCCACTGAGTAACACACTCTGCCTCTGGCTCACTCAAGAGTGGCAGTGGGATGAAGGAACACAACAAACCTGGCCATAACCCTTTTTTCTGGGTTATGTGATCTAAAAAGCCTCTTTCATCTCAAATTTGCTCTCAACAAACATGCACACAACCAAATCCTGATCTTCATCCTGAGTGCGTGCCTCTCCCATATGGAGCACTGGACACCCATCTCATGGCACCCCACCAGATTGTCTTCTTCTCTTTACTAAGCTCCACATCTCTTACCTAGCTCAAGTACTTTTAGACTGGCCAACTCTCTAAGGCCTTTTTATAGTGAGATAGGAAGGGAGAAAAGGGCAGAAAGTTTGTCCCTCCAGCTTTGCCCTGGATTCCCTCACAGGCAGGATGTCTATCCCATCTCCACATTGGAACAATCTGAGTTTAAAAGGCTGAACTATCTCTTGCTGAGAGGCTAGCATCAAGGCTGACATTACATACAGTACAGAGATTATCTTGATGCTTCCTATCGACTAATATGCCTTTTTGATGTAAAACAGATTAGCCTGATTTCATTTCCCACCTCCATTACAAAGGCTGTCCAACTAGGACAACAGCACTCCTGCATGGCATCTAAAATCCTTGCTGTAGTAATTACATGCAGCACTGACTGGATTGAATTTGCTATTCCTATGATTCACCTGTAACAATGATCTTTGCCAGCATTTTCTTTTTTAGTAGGGAGATCATTTGAAGCATTACCTAGTACATTTGACCTACAGAAAAAGAATACTTGTCATCATTAAGTTACTATCAAAAGGAGAGGGCTGTTTGTATAAAGATTATAGATATATCTTTGTGGATTAGAGCTTAATATAAAAAAGCTCACAGAATTCCTCATTTGTTCCAACCCCAGTCATGCAAGGCACTAAGCAAAACCGTATCTTGCGGAAATTGCTCCGCACATGCAAAGAGGAAAGATAATTTAGAAAGCCTGGGCACGCAGCTCGGTTCAGTGTCATTGACTGAAAGGGAATGGAACAGATTTAGTAGGGCTAAAGAAGAAGCAGCAGAAGAGCCCTGGCAAGCTCACAGTCCACAAAGAGATGGGGAATTAACATGTTTTAGGGGTGGGATTTTTTTAATAGACTTTTAAAATCCCATTTGAGTATTCCTCCTTGGGTGCTGTTTTTGTTCAGTGCCCAATGGATCAAAAGGAAAGGTTATTACTGACTTCACTGGGCCTTTAATGAGGCATATAACCATTGGATATCTTTGGTGGCTTCATTCCCTGCCTACAAACTATAGTTATTAATGGCAGCTTCTATCACTTTCTTTAGGGTCTGTGGTTTGTAGATATAAATATGGTGATTGAAATAGGTTTGTGTATAAGGGTGTGCCCAGAGGCCCAAAAGCTGACAAAAAAAAGGGAGTCACCATGAATCTTACTACAAACCTGTTTTCTGTGTGATTTATGCATCGTGTGGCAGCTGTGGAAAGCTAAGACCATGTTAGAATCTCTGGTTTGATAAAGTGTTTGTATGAAGAATAGTTGTTACAGTGTTTGTAGAAGATTGTCATGGCTTAAAAATGCTGTGGCAGCCCAAGAAGTGGCTTCAAGTAGAAACATGAGAATCCCCCTGGTTATGACACCAATGGCTGTGCCTGGGGAACAAGGCCAAACCAGCATTCAGAATAGCCATTTGAATAGCAGCAGGTTAGAAATAAGATCAGATCAGAGATAAGGAGGAAATAAACATAGGGCAAAGAGAGAAAGTGGGGGAATTCAGAGGAGGCATCCAGCAAAGGAAACTTTATTTTAGCAGGATGTCACTTTTTGGTCTGGGGGTTATCTGACGTGACTACAACTGTTATGAACCGTGGTTGCAGGCATATTACTTTATGCAAACTACGAAAATCATTGTTTTCATGTTTCTTTCTTAACCTTTTTCACTGAAAAAGTATTGTTTTCCATTTAAAAAAACCCCACATATGGGTGAGGACAGCAGTTTTATGTTGGAAGTTTATTCCTGTGTCACCCAGTAGCTACATGCATCCTGTCCATGGATCTTGGCTGTGCCAGACTGAAATAAGTAACAAAACAAAAGTACACAGCAGATACTGTGCAGGCAGACACCCAAAGCTCCTTGGTCTCTATAGCATCCACAGATGTGCTGGTCTTGTCTTTCCTTCCAGCTCAGCAGCATTTCAAAATCACATGTTTCTGTCTGGTCAGATCCCTTTGAGATACCAGTTTGGAATTCCTTTCAAATATCTCATTTAACATTAAGCTCCATACAAAGACAAAAGACGTTGCTTCTTGAAGGAAACAGGTTTTCCCCAGGGGATTATATGACTGCTGTTATTACCTTTCCTCCTACACCTCTTTCCCAACATCGTATTTCTTGTAATGTTTTAAGGGGCCTGAAATGTTAGTTTCCACTTTGACATATTTGAAAAAAAAATTGATGCTATAAATCTTTGTTCACGAATAATGAGATCATGAGACCTAGAGGGGCATTCATATGAAAATGTCAGATAAGATCAAGGAGGTCTGGGGGAGCCGATTTTGGAACAATTTTCTTCCTCTTTTTTTACAAGGCTAAAACCAACAGAAGTTAAAATTTGACACAAACTCTGAGGACTTAGTGTAAGGCATCAACTGGTAGTAAAAAAAACCATCTTTGTTCTCACTGGCAAAGATCTGATATATATAAATCGGGTGAAATCAACAGACAATTGAAACCAAACATATGTTGCACATAGTTTCCACTGGGTTTTTATGACTGAACTAGCATCATAGCTGAGTTCAGAAGTGAAAAACCTTGGAAAACTGTTCATATCTGCCCTCACAGATTCTTTTTAAAAGACGTCGTGTCAGCCTCACAATCTTCTATAGCATCTTTATGAAAGAATTGTCAATGGGGTTTGGAAAGAATTACCTGGCAAAATATTACTGCAAAATAATACCATTACACTCTCTAAGAAAAAGAGAACTGTATGTTCCACTAGAAAGTTCATGTTCTCTACTGCACATGCTTAGCAGGATCCTTTTTATTTTCACTGTCCTCATGGTGTCTACAAAGCACCAGACCTTACCTCAGACATACTCCAAGACCTCCTGCAGCCATTTTCAGTGTTACCTGAACACAAAAATCTGTATTTCAACATGTTTTTCAGCATGATGTGTTGCTTATGCCAGGTAAGCTTTGCAAACCTGCTGGGGTATGGCTGGTGAGAGATGGAACGGTCTTTGCCACCAGAACAGGGCTGTGTTCTCAAAAGGAAACGTCATTCTATTAAGCAGTTGGCTTTTCAGTAACCTTTTAACAGATTTAATGGGAATTGAACATCACACCCTTTTTGGTAGAAAGATAAATGGGCCAACAGCTCTAGGCTACTGTCATAGCTACAGTTCATGTGGGAGTGAGTGTACATGAGTAAGGAAGACATTTACAAATACCATTTGTAAAAGTTATTACATGGGAAAAAGTTTTTTCTTCTTAGTCCTAGACTCGTCTGTGTTGCTTCCTTCCTCTCCCTCCTCTCAGCAAGGAGTTTTATGGTACTTCAAACACAGATGACACGTGTGTGTCCATTTGGTTTCAGCAGTCACATATCGTTTTATGTAAATTAGCAATGCTTTGAGTCAGATTGTTTAATTATAGAGTTGGGGGTTTTTTACACGAAAATAGTTATTCCTGAAAAAGCTGTTGCTAACCAATAATCGGGCATTTCTCTTTTTCAAATGATAGGAGTTGAGAACTGCCATAAATCAAAGACACCAGCTTTTATCTGAAAACGCCTCTACTCTGAAAAGCCTTGATACTTTATTCCAAATGTAGGCTTGTCACCATAGAGATAAGATGAATTCAAGGATTTAAGACTTGCCAGAAAATATTATGTACCATGTTTAAGATAAAGCTTTCCTTGCTTAAAACAGAGGTGGAAGCTGAAACTGTAAACCAGCACCTAACAAAGAAAGACTGGCAAAAGCAAAGAAAGGATTCACATTCTTTAAATAAAAGCTATCTGTTTTTAACTAAGAAGAGTGTAAGTACTGAAGCTATGTTTGTCCTCAGGCCTCTTTAACAGCTATAGTTACTGTGTATTTTAGTGACTGAGTCACATAAGTATTCTATTTTCTGGGCATTTCATTCTCCCTCTTTCTCCACTTTCAAAAATAAATGTTCCTCTCTGTTTATTTTCATTTATCTCCTAACATTTTAAAATCTATCTAGCCTTTTTTTCAGGACCAAAAGAAACCTTTTGTGTTCTTTTTGGTGACATATAAGGAGTCCTTTGGTATGTTTTTTTGGGTGTAACAGTCCCTCTGTCGCTAGAAATTATTTTACTGCACCCAGATTTGGGCTAAGTGTCCCCAAACACAGATATACTGCACATCCTCTAAACAGGCATTTGAATAATCTGCTCTCTCCTATTACCCGTGAAAGAACAGCTAGAGTTTTCAGAAGTGCCTTGGGAACTGAGACACTGCTGTAACTGTGACTCGTGTTATTGAAGCCTATTCATGGCTAAGACATTTGTGAAAATGATCTTTCTTTTGAAAATGATGCTTCCAAGGCGTTCCAGCGCTCTGTAGAACGTTACGCCATATCGTTATGAGGCACACTGCCCCTCAAGGTTGAGAAGAATCTTTAATGTAAAGTTCTCAAGGAGGATCTGGGAGAGATGGAGACAGCAGCATCTGTCCACCACAGAGAACATCTGGTACGCCAAAAAAGCCACTGTGTTCAGTGTCTCCCCATCCTCCTCATGGCAGTGGGGGCTGCTGCAGGGTGGGGGCCGTGAGCCAAGGCGAGCTGCCCTTGCAGGCACTGGCTGTGGCCAGGCCAGTTGCTGCTGAGGGATGCGGTCACCTCGGAGCTGCCTACACAGAGAAGACTGCCAGGGCTTCCTAGGGACAGTCCCTGCTGTCCCGGGCTCTGACACAGTACCTGGCCAGAGAGGTGGGGATTGCCCATCGTCCCCAGCACCAACCGCTTGGCCAGGGGTAGGGAGGAGGGCCGCAAAGTGAGCGGGCACATGAGGGGGCAAGTGTGCTGAAAGCGTTGAGGCTTCTGGGCTCATAGAGCTTGCTTGCTTGGTGTTACTGTTACAAGTTGATAGTATTAAAATTAATAACAACAGAATTAAAATCTTTATTTTTAGTAGCTACCCATGCAGTGCCATAGATACTATAATACACAACAGAAAATATGATGAAGTCCCCACATCAAAACTAGGGGCTGCCTTTTAATCACAGTAAAGCCATTTTAATAACCTTTGGCAAGCTCAGCAGCAATGCAAATATTCCAAGTGGTGCAATATGTGTTTAGGAGAGGGGAGAAAGGGCTTAAAATTCATTTAAATTGAAAAACAGCAGTCATGCATTTCTCTAAACGATTGTTTTCAGTACTATAAGCCACATCCTTCCAAATTTCCTCTGCTTGGCCACATCATTGGAATGAAGTGTCATAGCTGGTTAAGTCACTTTGACATCATCCTGATGATGTGTCAAGCACAGGAAATTTGAAAGGACAGGGCTCAGTAAGGTCTTACCCTAACTTGCCTTCTTTTGACAATTCCTCCCTCCTGCCCCACACCCTCCCTGCTTCTTTTTTCAGCTTCACTGTTTCTGAGCTTGGTTAACTCTTAAAATCCCTATGATGAGGCTAATACCACCAAAAGCGTGGAGATAGCACTCTGCAGGTCTCCCACCTTTCTTTCAAAGCCAGCATTTTCAAGGTGTCCACATATTTATGACGATGGGTCGTAAGTGGAATCAGTTATATTGAAATCGTCAGAGGAAAACTGTGCAAGGGAACCTCAGCTGGCAAGATGCATGTGGCTGCAGCTTCAGAGAGTAGGACTGGAAGAGATCCCGCAGGCTGTGAGCCCTCTGCCTGGCTACATCAGGCAACCGGTGGAAGTAGCGTCCATTGCATAAACTGATTAATAACGAGCTAGTAAGGTTTTTTTTTCTTTCAAATACTGCTACTGGGAAACTGTTCCGAAAACTTACGGCTCTGAATAGGAAGCAGTGTACGCAGCTCTTGTGCCAGAGCTGTCCTTCAGCTTAAATAGCTCTTTTTCTCTGATCTCCTTTCTCCACCCCCAATGTACTCAGAGAAAACACTCCTACCTCTTCTCAACCCTCACCTTGCTGACCTAAACAAGCCCTGTTGTATTTTCTCAGGAAGTAGTCTCTCCACTCTCGAGAAGTCCCTCACTGCATTATCTTCAGTTTCAGTGCTTCTTTCTTGATAACAGATGAGCAGGAAAGGAAACAGTATTCCTGCTGTGGACTTCCAGCAGCTTCTCACGCAGCACTATTTTCCTTGTGCTGTTGGAAGTACCTCCCCTATATACTCACCACAGTAGTTTCTGGGTCTGTCCACGAATGCATCCTGTTGATGGCCCAGACCCACCCTGTGGTCCATTCATATGCAGATACTTCTTTCCAGTAGAAATCCACGGTTTGGAGGCAGACGGCCTACGCTCGACCTGTATCCATGTGCTTACGACTAGTTAGCCATCCCTGAAGGTTCAAACTAGCCAGTAGCAGACAGATGGAGGCAGGCCCGTGTCTTTGCTCCCTCCGTGCAAGGGCATTGCTCTTGGTTCTCTTACACGTGATCTCACTTCTAGTGCACCGGCCCCCAAGGTTATCCATTTCTTTCTTTCCAATTCTTTTCATGCTTTCCAGTTGTATGCCATCAGTAAATATCTCTCATTTGCTACTATTTTCCATGCCAAGGTTACTAATGAAACTATTAAGTAAATAGGTCCTAAGGTCAATCCGTCAAACAATAGATTTCCTCCCACCTGATAATTTCCCTTTCAACAGAACCTGTTGTGAGCTGCCCTTTAGGCAGTTCCCTGTTGACCTTATAGTTATTATACTAATTCTCAGCTTCTGCACATAATGTAACCTTTCTCCCTATGGCTTCATATCAAATGTTTACCTGAAATCCAGATAAAATGCTTCAATTCCTTTGTCTTCAATTCCAAAGAAATATACCTGCTTATTCCTGCATGATTCAGTTTTGTTAAAGCCTTACTGCATTTTATATTGATTTCTTATTTCTCTCTACATATACTTTCTTTCAAAATTCATTCTTATATTTTGTATACTGTTAATGTCAGGTTAGTCCCTAGTTGTCAGTGGGTTATTTCCATCTTCTCACAAGCAGCAGCATTACATTAGCTATGTTCAGCTGTAATGCACCATGCCAATTTAATGTAATCAGTACAAAAATTATTACCCGATCCTCAGTTTCTCATGCCAGCTCTTTCACAGTTCCAGCAGGGAGATTGTCTGGTCCAGAGATTTCTGCTTCAACTTCAGCTGTCTGTATTTTCAATTCGAGGGTCTCACTTTCATTACCCACCCTACTCTATTTCGTTGTTTTTATTAAAAACAAGGCAGAGTTTTGAAACTGTACCTGAATTACCATTGATTTCTACACCATCTTCACTCCAGTGGGGCTTTACTTTTTCTTCAGTCTTATACGTATGGTTAAACAGCTTTTTGCTTATTGTCTCAATTTTTTTTTCAGGGTATAATTAATACCCTGAAAAATTTTTTTTTCAGGGTATAATATAATTCAGCTTGAATTTCATTTATTCTCACTTTACCTGTATGTTTCCCAACATCTAAAGTAGCTCATTGAGCTGATCATTCAATTTTTGCGTCCTGAGAAGGCTTTTTCAAAATCTTAGTATATTCTTTAAGGTGGTTATTTACCTCTTTCTGTCCAGAGTGCTTCCCCACAAGTTTACAAAGATTTTTCCTTTGCTTATGATACAGATTCCAGATAGGCTTCATCCCTTTGACTTTGAGTAATTCTATGTTTCCTCTGCACTCAAGTCCTTGATTTCTTTTGGATAGCTCACTAATTAGATACCTTCATTTTTCAGTCTTTATCCATTTGAAATCTAAAACCTTAATTACAAAACTGCCTTTGTTTATCCTTAAATTGTATTTAAACTGAATCAATCCATGATCCACTTGAAACAAGGTTTTATTTCTTACCACTTATAAAAACAAAGTCTAATTAAGGGTGCCCTCTTGTTCAATGAACTTTATCTTAGTTGATAAAGAAAATTATCTGCTATCATACTCAGGAAAACCTGGACCTTACCCTTAATGTTAATATTTATTTTTCATCCTATATTTTTGCATAGCCTAATATACTGTACTTACGTACTCTGAATAGTTTTATCCATGCTATGTGATTGCTTACTCCTTTGTGGTCTCTTACAGCATAGCATATAATGTTACTCCATCTCATTTTTCTCTGAAAATACATCTTTTCATGACAAACCCTTCAATATCCCTGTTCTCTCATCCTTGACAAAGCATCTTATATTTTTGGTGAAACGTGATTTAAGATCCTCAGCTACACATTCTAATTTTCCTTTTTTTTAGGGACAACCTGGACATTTCAGTTGTCCCTTAATGATCGCTGGTTTAGTAACCAGACTAGAAACCATCCTTTCTCTAACAGTGCCATCACTTCAGTGATTGCTTTCAGTATTAACCTTCCATTTTTCCTCCCTTCCATTGTTTCTTTTGGAGGCTGGCGAAGGTTGATGAGTATATTACTATTTTATAACCGTGGCCTTTAGGTCTGGGTGCTCAGAAAGAAAGCGCCTGTAGCGTTTTCTCCCTCTTCTCGGCACTCCTCAGCTCGACTCCCTGGCCAGCTCAGGGTTTCAAACCAAGCGACTCCCTCTGGGCTTGCTGTTCGTCCTGCACTGATATGCTGCTTCTGCCTTTTGCTCCAGAGTGGCAGGCACTGAACATGTATAATCCCATCCTTCTGTTTTTATATCCTTGTCTGAGCTGGCTTTTCTTCAATGGCTGACTGCCGCTACCACCAGCTCAGCAGAGCACCCAAAACAGCCCTGGACTGAGGACCTTTCCAGAGAGGACCGAGTGAAAGACATCACCTACATCACCTTTAATGCAAGAGATGGACAATGGGCCAAAAGATCCCTTTATTTTTATATTATTTTGGATTAACACCACTAGTTATTGGTAATTTCCACCAGTGTGAGAGGTAAGTCAGGGCCAGTATTTTCAGGTCTGAATAGAGATATTAGTTTTTCCTAAAATATAATATAACTAGCTGCAGACTCCGGTTATAAGTTAGAGATACCATTGGTGTAGCTTCCCTCTCTTTCTCTAATTTTCACTAATTACATTATTAAATAATTTTGATAAGTGGGCTACATCCAGCCCCTATATTCAAAGTGCCCTCTGCCTGAACTCTTCAAACCTGGCACAGAAATTTCTGGTAAAGTTTACAATACAAATGGTTTATGGAAATAAAGTGGCACTAGGAATGTTTTGACTAACTGTGCCAGTTCAAACCCACATAAGTCATACAATGAATTGTTATGGTTTGAAAAGAGCTGTTTGCATTTTATTTTTTTAAAGCATTAATTAAATGACATATAAAGCTACTAACATCTTAGGTCAGGGAGACTGCCAAAATGGACATTACAAAAATGTTCACTTTGGTATTAATTCGGTGTTTATGGGGCGTCTCATGTCTCTAAAACCTCCCTAGACCACTATTAATCATAACCTATCAAGTACATTCATCACATATTTTTCCTGTCATACGCCAAAGAATGTCTTATTAATTAAAGGGGTTAAAAATTGGAAAGGTTCCTTCTCTCTCCTATTGTTTTGTAGAAGAGGAAATGGTAAAGTTCAAACAGTAAATCTGCTCCTTTCCAGAAAATGTTCTTATTGGGAAAGCGGACTTCAGTCACATTAAAAGCAAAACTGTTTTGCAAAGTTTGGCCCAAATCTAGCTTGGGCTGCTTGCTCATCTAGTTCTTCTGAACTCAATTCATTGCAAAAGCAGGATTTGGCCTTTTAGCACTTGTGCTGCAAAATCCATGACTGTTATTAAAGGCATTTTAATTAAACCCAGCATTAAAACTACATTTTTCTTTCAAACCATCTATAACCAATAATTAGCAGCAAGGGGTTTCTGAAACCTCAAAAGAAATTGTTTGGGTGATACGCTGTATGTGGTTTATAGATTTAAAATCCCTGGGGTTTTGTTTTCTGGGAAAGAGAAGACAAATCTCCATTTTAAAGTTAAAGGGGTTGAGTTTTCTGTTGATTCCCTACTGGACAGTTGTCCACATCTCAAAAGCTGAACGTAGCCTTAATTCATGACAGCTGTTTCCTTTACAATAGAATTGAATTTTATATAGCTCCATTCATATTTGAGGTGTCCCAAAGCATTTAACAATAAGGAGTTGGTGCCAGCTTTCATGGACCACTGCAGCACGTTAGAGTTTCACTTGATGAAGGTCCCCGGGATTTGGGTCCTTGGCTGGTGGCAATCCTCTGGGCGTGGGGACCACCAGAGTAGATGTTCTGCACCCAGCAGCCCCTCTCCCAGCCACGGGAGGCAATACCGACAGGAGCCTGGGGTTAAGTTCATGCCAATTCAGAAAGTACAGCAAAATGCCCTTTCCATTAATATCTCTGAGCAACGGTACTCTCAGCCAGTTCTATAAGCATTGCTCTGCTAAATTTCTATGTTTTCTATGCTTTCTGTCCAAAATGTGAGCCGCCAACGTTCTGCCTTACGTCTGACTGCTGACTTGCATTAGTCTGATTGCATTAGCTCTTTGCCACGTAGCAGGCAGAGCAGAGCAGGGCAGGTAGGATCCTTCCAGCCCCAACAATGATGACGCTGTCATGTCACCGAGAAATCCTGGGTCAGTCACTGCCTGCTTATCGGAGTCAGTCCATGCATATCTGATGAGCGTATCTGGGTCTCTAAGTTTAAATATCCATCTTAATCCTTGTGAATAGATAACAACTTGAAAGTTGCTATTCTACATCTCATATACTTCATTTTAACCACTGCCTTCAAATGGCAACAGCAAAACTATGTATGTAAGTCTTAAGGTTTGAAGGCATAATAACTCAGACCAACAGGTATGAGAAAGAAATGTCTCTTAGGTGCATATTTACTTCTAATTGGGAGTTCAGTGTAATACAGTAGTTCTGTGGTCACACAAAGGAGTATTCCACAACAGAAATACCTGACAACACAGGTAATAAGCTACTTCTGAGCTCACCATCCGGCCCTTGCTATTGCAGGCAGCCACTTTGTAAATCAGCTGTACAAGTAAGGGAGAGGGGTTGACAGTGAATACCTCTAGAAAGAATAGACCAACCTCTCCATCACCTCCATCCATGCAACGTACTAACACAGAGGATTGCCCAGAAAAAAATTTGGTTGCCTTCAGCTGGATAACTTATTCAAATTGGAATTATAAAATTGAATTAATCTAGAAAGACTTTTTCCCATGAAAATGGCACTAGTTAGTAGTTTTGCCTTTGAAACAAAGAGCTTTTTTAGACAGTCAGAGTGGGGTAGGGCAAAGTCTTTCAGGATAAATGCATAAAGTACAGGTTGACAAATTACATCAGAGGTTTGAAACCAATAAACAAGTTACACTAAGCTGTGCTCTGGAGCAGCATAAACCCAATGGATCTAAATTCCTCCCTGCTGTGATTCTGTGAAATCAGTAAAGTCACACTAGGGCTTTGAAATCCCAGTTTTATTGCATAGGAGTAGGCTCATCTTCTTTAGAGGCCACAGATGGATTCCAGCTATCATGAAACAAATAGTTTTCAAGAATGGATATCCAAAGGGAATTTTCTACAAAAGAGCTGAAGGGAAGCTTGCATCACCATTATGTGTTTTAAAATAAATCAACACGATAAGGAGCGTGATTAAAGATAGGTGGGGATCTCATGGTGCCGAACAAGCTTGGGAGACTGAAGTCACATGTGAGCATGAAATCATGAGAAGGAGGGAAGAAGAAAAGGAAGGTACAATGAACAGACATCAAGCAGTTTCATGGGTAGAAGAATCATGGTCTTCTCGCCTGACCTCCAACATAACACACTGCAAGAATGCAGCGGGGAAAAGCAGAAGTGAGAATGAGCTGGGATAAAAAGAAGAATAAAGTATCGAGCTGCTCTGAGTAAATAGGATAAGAAGAAAGCAAGGTCTCAGCAAAGGCACATGTTACAGAGCCTTCCAAATACACGTATTGCCCAAGGCTGATGCTGTTTTCCAAAAACCTTTTTCCCATTTCCTGTGTTAAGCTGAAGGGTGCAGAATGCACCATTAATCTTAAAAGAAGCCACTTTTACTTCCAGGAACAGAGTTGTCCAAGCGTGGCTCAAAGACTGCGAATTCTTTTTACTCGTCCTGTTGCAGGTAGGTTTTAGTGGGTGATGACATTCATCTGTTGTAGCAAAGGATAAGTAAGATTGTTCATTCCGATTTTTCTCACAGGAGGAAATCCAGATGTGCATTCTTAGTATTATCTTTATCCTTATTCTGAAAAATTCCCATTCACCTCAAAATCTTGCTTAGCTGACACAGAGTAAGGATCCAGGCTGCGTCTTAGTACATAGCAGCTAAATGCTGCAAACAAGCAAATGAATGGGAAGATAAATGTAAATGAGCTATAACTCTTACAGCAGGGCTCTGTTCTCCTTCTCAGTTTCCTACTCACTTTAATCACTGACTGGTTCTTTAGGAAAAATCCTCACAGTTTTGGTCCCTTTGGGTGGAGTTTGTCCCACTAACTAAAATCTGGTCATCCCAATCTCAGCTCGTCCTTTAAAATCTCTCTATAGAAAGAAGTAGCCATCTCCAGAGGGTGAGTCACCCCCTTAGAGCACAGCCACCGAAGATAGCTGGGATATATTGCCCTCTGGGGGTGCTTATTTTTCTCTACTGCTTATAAGGGAAACTTAGATAATTCTTAGATATACGAAGCTGGACAAGATGAATCCCAAACTTTGTAAGCAGATATATTAATACAATCAAGTGAAAAATACCTTTTTTTTGCGGATGTGCTATACATATGTTTCTGTCCTTTCCTGCCTTTTCTTGGCTTCTCACCTCTTTGGTGTTTAAGCTGTAGATCTCAACAGCTTCTGTGGGAGAAAGGAAAAAAAGGTGATTGCCTCCTAAAAAATAATGGAGTGCAACCACACAACAATCTTTATCATTCACAGCCAAGCACCTAGTTTGTTAAGTATCCATTTAAAAATGACAGTTCGCTACAACTTCTCTGTTGTATGTGGAAATAGGTGACCATCTTTGCATGTTGTTTGGGGCCTTATCCATGTACATAAAGTTTTCTAGTCTCCTCAGAGTTGCTCACAGGTTTTAAGACATTCAAGGACCTTGTGGTAATGACCTCTACGGGCCACTGAATGTGGAAATACCCAGTCCTACAGCTTCATAGCCTTTTAAGCTAACATCGTAATCTTATTAATTATGATTAATCTTAATTCCCTGGAGGAAATGGCAAAGGGCAAAGCAGCAGAAGTCTCACTCTTTGCATTTGTCTCTGCCCATGCACCCTGGCCCTTCAATTCCTTGGCATCTGGGCCCCTACATAAATAAGCCTGTCCTTAATTTTAAGTCCCACTGAAACCAGCTGGCAGGGATGTCCCTGAGGGTCTGCTATCGAGTGCTCTCGAGGCACCGCGAAGGATGACATGGGCTTCTGGTCTGACTCAGCGCCGATGCTCTTACTCTCTGCTGTGTATGAATTGTGTTGATTCAGGGCTTAAGGGTGCATATCATGATTTACTTACAGCCAGTGAGAGACATGTTCTCCTTCCACAGTGTATAATTAAAGTAAATCTTCTAGCATAAGGCTAGGGTTCTGGATTCAGCCCAAGCGGGAGCTAGCATCATGTGATATAACTTAATTACCTTACTGTCAGCTGTGCTTTGCTGAGCATCTGGCCTTTGGTCTTTCAGGTTGAAGCTCCAAGTTAATTACAAATACCGTCAGGATTGCGATGTAGCCTAATTGCACTTACCTCCTAAATGTTGTTTAATCGATTTTGAAATCCTAATCTACACATCATAAAGTTTATTGGTCATGTTAATTGGCTAAATCTGTCAATGGAAAGATGGAGGGAATTGGCTAATTTAACTAGACAACAGAATTTAAAAATCCAATGTCCAGATAATCCTGTTGTTGATGTCCCAAACTTCTACTTTATCCTTTTTCTTTTAAAAACATTTTTACAATTAAGATTGATTATATAAGGCTGATTATTCTAAGGCTGATTACTTTCCATGCTGCAGCGAGAGCTTTTCCTCTCTCTCTCTTCTTCCACTGAAGTGTGGCAGAGGCAGCATTAAATGCAATTGTGGATTCAGAAATGTTTATGGTAGGCAGAGCCTTCAGATTAGCATGACACATGGAATTTGTGAGCTGTTAGATTCGATTTCAAAGCATTAGGCTAGGATTTCACATTTTGTTTTTATAAAATGCAAATAGACTTCAGTTGCTTTGTTATTAAGATGGATTTGAAATGCTAGTCAGGGAGCAGATATGGAACCCATACACGTTACACAAGTCTTGCTTCCTGGAATGGATTTTTTTTTCTTTTTTCTTTAGGATTTCTCCCAGATGCTACATAAACTGCTACTGTGAGACAGGCCAACCAAAAAGCCGTTCCCCTCACTAATAAGGGAAGAAGAGGTAAGAAATGAATGACGTGAACTCAGAAGGAGGGCACACAAAGTCTTTTCCAAGAACAGGCATTGAAGGAAGAAAAATCCAGTACGCACTGGACACAGGATGACAATCCCTGATGTATGCAGAGCTCCTCCGCATTAGAGCTTAAGGCAAACGAGCTGCCTTGTCTGGCAGCAGGGATCTTTATCGCTACTGGTGATCACACCATGGCTTCTAGAGCTACATGCAGGAGTCGCTGCTGGTGTAGGTACAGATATAGGATCCCACCATTCATGGTGCAGGTAAGCCAGGGAGCTCCAAAGCGCAGTGCCAGCATTATTGGCTCTCCTGGACACCCTGGTATACCTTTAACTGTGAGGAGAGGACCTACTGGTAAGTGTGCATGACACCTGTAGGTCTCCTCAAGGCCAGGTTGGCTGTGTGTCCTGACAGCGGGCCTCCCTGTGGGGCCCATGCACTGCAAGAAGGCATTCTCCAGAGGATGTTGGGTCACAGGAGTGAGAAAACCCAGCAGATCCCTCTCCTGCCACGTGCATCCAAACAGATTGCCAGAAATCTGCCTGCAAGCAGCCAACAGACTGTCAAGCAGCTGCAAGCACAAGAGATGGGGAGCTCCTGGGTATTGCTAGACTGTGACAGAAGAAGAGGGTGCAGTGGCCTTTACAGTTGTTTTAGGATGGTTTAGATTTCCAGCCATCAAACTGCAAGCAAGACCTCAAATGTCATTTCAGATTTCAAGTTAGCTTCTAACTGGAGTCTCGGAGGCAAAATCTCAATCTGACAAATAATTGAATAACCCAGTTTTCTAACAAAAAAAGACCAACACCTTCTATAAGGAGCATTTTCATGGTTGTAACTTTTAGTCCTAGTTTTAGTCAAACGTTATGGGAATGCATGGAAACTTCTGTGGATTTCCAGGAATTTGCAGACAGCTCTCAGCATCCCAGGTTTCCCATTGTAATGCATGATAAACAGGAAAGGTAAATTGATCACTTGAATTTCTTGTTAATTGTGCCTATAAATAAGAGAACAAACACTTTTTTTTTAAAATCCTCTCTGCGTACTTCAGACAAACATTGTGCTGGCTAAAAAGGCTGAACCAGCCAGTAAGGCTTGCTGGTCAATGCTGACATGCTTGCAGGGATCTGTGCATGGGTTAGGAAGGAAGCATGACTGAGTGTTTCTATGGAGATTAGAAAGAACAGGTCTCATTTCCTAGGCATAACCTTAATTAGCAAATGCTTAAAGTTAGGAAGATCTGTTGTTTTTACAAGGACGTTTTGTTCCAGCAGTGGTTGTGTTTTCCTCCCTTTGCTCAAGCTGCCAGAGGCTGGGAGGCCAGAGGAGTCCAGGGAGAACAAGAGCTTTCTGTCTCTCACACCCACAACACCTGCCTGAGAGGTACCAGGCTGCAAGGAGACCTGGAGCCTGAGGCTGCTGCTTTGTCACAGCAGGATCGGGAGAGATTTCCCCCGAACAAAATGCATTCTCTTTAACTCAAAAGGGTGATTTTTCAGAATAGAAATTAAGTTTTCAGGATATATTTCTTTGGCCCTCCCCTGAGATTACCAAAAAGAGAAGAGTGGGCTAAATGAAATGGTCTAATGCACCTATGTATTTATAGATACTTTTGGAACGATGCATAGATCTATATGCAGTAAAAGTATCCCGTAAAAGTAGGAGCAGGGCCCTGTAACTTATTTCACGTGCAACATCAACCAACATTTTGTTATCTGCTCGTAACTGTTAGTCTCATCAACATGAATTGCGCTGGGCTGGAACAGGCGATCCGAGGCAAGGGGTTTCCCTTGAAACCCTGATGCGAATTCCCTGCACCTCGCGGAGTGGAGACAGCATGTCCTTAAACCTGAACGATTCTGCTTCCCACTTCAGCTGTGGTTCATTTAACCACTTTCTGATGCTGGGTCAGGATGGAATTGGTTATGTTGGAATGAGACCCGTTTTCAGACAAAACTTTCATTTTCTCCATTTTCCCTTTCACCGCAGATTTACATCCCCAGTCTTTAGCTTGATAAAATCACTTCTGCCCCTTTGCTTGTGCTTATAAGGAGGCACTTTCTCAAAACTCAAGTCCTAGCTATTTTTTACAGCTCCAAAATGCAATACAGATTCTGCTCCTGAGCACTGAAGTAATATTTTAGCAGAGTGGGGCTGAACTCCAGTACTCAAGTGAATTACAGAGATGTATGTGTAGATCCAAGCTGTTTTCATGCTTTCTTTGAAGTGTGCTGAGACCAAACCAGTCTCTTCTAGCTGTCCTGTCATTTCTCTTACACTTTATACTCAAGCTGAGGTATTAAAAATACTGGTATTAAAAGTCTATAATGGCTCTCATTGTTACTTCAAAAGTCCTACCTCTCCAAAGTCTTTACATTCAGCCAAGCTTGACAGATATAGATGTCTTAAAGAAAAGATTATCTTCATCCTTTCCTTCTGCTTCTTGGCTGCATTTTCCAACCTCTTTTCAGGGAAATATAGTATTTCAAATATCTCACAGAAAAAATATGACTCCTCCCAGACTCCTGGGGCTGCTCTCACAGGTTGCCTGTGGATGCTACTGCTTCTTGAAAGGAGCTACGCAGTAGGACCGTGCTGGCTGACCCAGCACGAAGAAGTGTCTTGTACCTGAATGCATCTATAGGGGGTGGTTTTGGGCTTCATGGCAGACCACTCGAAAAATTGAGCAAGTAAGCTTGTCTAGCCATGTCCTTTGGCACTGACACTGATCAAGTGACAAAAAAGTTTTCGGCTTCAGTCTTTCAGCCTAGCTTGTATCCCTATACTGGTTTTGCTGTCCTCTAATGGATAAAAGTCACCATCTGTGAAGATCTGTACAGGCAGGATCCAGATCTCTGCTAATGTCCCGTTCCCGATATCCTTTAGCCAGGGCATCAGTGCTCTGTTGTACTCTTAACAGTTGCTGGCCCTGGAATGCAAGTAACTTCTCAACCTCTTTTACGGGGCTCTGAGGAGAAGCCCTGCCGCAATATGATAACATTTAGCGGGATTCCCTAGAAGCATTGCAGTCGCAGGCGCCAAGCAAATGACCCACCACACTCCTACTTGTATGAGATAAGGAGCTTTACCCGTGGACTTTGCAGCCTGCTTTAATATTACCTCTTTCATCTCCTCCTGGTTTTTTTAAAGCTACATGTCTTGCCTTCGCAGGACATCTGTGGGTGGTGGGTGGCCTATACAGGGCAAGGGAAAATGTGTAAGAATAACAAGGCTCACTTCCACTGCCACCACGGATCTCATCAGCTGTGGAGCCAAAGTGTTGTCCCACAAAAGCAGCAAGTGCTTAAGCTATAAAACCCTCCTCTCTTACCAATGTTCAGGCATAGGTGGGAACTGCTGTAACTTCATGTGATTCACATTTACCTTTTAGAGGTGCACAGGACCACTGCCTCATAGTCTTGTGCCAAATAGACGTAACCCCACAAAAGAAGAGAGGGTGGAGTTTTACACTCATTTTCTGCCCTGAGATGCAGCGGATTTTGCCCTGGCTGTATGCTGGGCCATTTTGTTAGCTGGGAGGAGGCGGTGAAGAGGAAGGCATTTGCTGTGTGGCAGAGGATGTGTGCAGCACCGATTCACAGCCATTTTCCATTTGCTCTTTCTCATGCAGCGCTTCTGCTTTTTTCTTTATTTATCACAGGTGCAGGACCCTAACAGCATTTCTGCAGATACAACTGTTGTCTGTGTTGGATGTCAAATTCAAAGACACAAGACAGCAGACTTTGATAGACTTCATGGGTATTAACACTGTGATAGTATTGCGTAAGCATATGATAGCTGATGTTTAATAAGAGAGCTCAGGGCAAAGGCCTGAATGTAGCATCTCAGCACACTGGCATACTGTAAGCTGGATTATGTCTTGCAGAAAACTGTCCTTCATTTAAGATAGTGCAATAGACTGCTAAGCATATGTTTCCACCCAAAACAAAGGCAGCTCAGGAATTTGAATATTGTGGGAAGCCAGGCTCTGTCTGGGTATTATTTTGGGAAAGGAATACGTGTGGGTGGATGAGAGACAGTTCAGGTGGGGAAGGAGGGAGACAGCATGTGGGAAACAGGCAGCGAAGGGGAGCTGCAGCACAGCCAAGCTGTGTGGATGCCTGTCCTAGGAGAAGCCAGAGAGGCCGGAGAGCTGGCTGGGAAAGATCTGCTGCTGTGAGAAGAGGAGTTGCCTCCGGTTGTTTGTGTCCTACTGCGTTTATGAGAGCAGACTCTCTATATTGTTCTACATAAAAAGAATTGCATCAAAAATGCTGGTCTCTGCTATTAATATCTTTACTTGGAAAAAAACTTAAGGGCCTGAATTTTGTACAGCTGGAATGGTGTGGGATTGCCTTTATTTTAATGTGGCATATTTTCTAATAAAACTTTTGTTTTCTCCTTTTCCCTCTCAGTTCTTACTTGTTGTTCCTGTTGTCTCTTCTTCTCGGGAGAGGCAATAGGTCTCAGAGTGGGCACCCCATCACCTTGGGGAAGCCTCTTCTCTGTAGCACAAAAAGCGAGGTCCTGTCTGAGGGCAGAACTTGGTCCCGCCACGGGGCTCAGCTCTTTTGTGTTAAGAGCTGATGTTGACACCTATAAAAGAGCCTGAGTTTCAGGTACTTAATGCTCATCCATTCAAATAAGTGTAAGAAGTCTACCTGTCCAGCTGGCCATTCATCTGTGCTTCTGATGGATTCCTTTGACTCAGATGAATGGTGTCCAGAGGGGCGATATCCAAGCAAAGGTTATTCACAGGGTTTATGAGTAAACAGCAATACTTCCCAGTTGGAAAAAATCCTCAAAGTCCTGCTGGTTTGATCAGGCTGAACTTAGAGTGCTCATAGCAAGTGAGAACGTGAGGCACTGTTTGCATGTTGGTGCCAGGTATTGATCTGGACAAGGTCCTCCTGGTCAGTGAGTGCATTTGTTGAACTCCCCTTACTTCTCCTCACACCTGAGCAGGCTTCTGTGGTTGTTGATAACATCATACTGTGTCTGGGGAGCTTTTCTGTACAGAACTGACTGTCCTGAACCCCAGAAGGAGAGTGGCTGTCCACAGTCAATGGGTAGCCAGGGGCTCAGAGGCATCTCCAAGCACAACGGTGACACAGTCCAGCAAAGGAGAGATCTACAGGTGCTATCGTAAAATGAGCAACCATCTCACTGGTGAAATGACACCTGTTCAAGAAAATAGCAATAATTTTGAAATTCAGCCGGAATAAACCTGCAAAAAGTTGGCCAGAAGTCTGTTGTGATTCTGGACTAGCCTATAGTAGGTAAGGCAAAGGAGTAATATGGCAAATTCTGAGAGCAAGGATCACGCTACAGCCCATAACCACATCCCCTTAGATGAAGCATGCTTAGACTTGAAAAGTAATTTATATAGAAAAATCCCTCTGGACTCCTCCCTCCCACCTCTCTGAGTCCTGATAATGTTCTGGGAGGTGTCACACTTTCTGATGAGATGTTTAAAGCAAACCTAGTAGCTAGAGAGGTCACCTACTAATGGAGATACCATCTTACTGGGCTTCTCTAATTGCAACCAGCAGTCAATTCATTGCCGTCTTTCTGAGTCTCTGGCTGCAACCGGCAGGGAAAATAAAACAGCAGCCACTGAGATTCAAAGAGATGTGTGCAATCTGGATTGTGCATTTAGACAGTGTTTATTTAAAAAAGCTATTATCTACCAGCTGCTCATAAACTCTGTTATGCCCTGCAAGAATCTTTGTACTATGTAATTGTCTTGCCTCTCTCTAAGTGCATATTCCACTGGTTTGAATTAGCTGCTAGCTCGTAGTGATTATGGTCATCATTCATCTAGAACAATTCAAATCAGATTTGGAAGGGGTGACATCACCTATGTACAAGTAGTGTCTGTACAGGAGGGGCATACTGTCCTCAACCTAGCCCAAACCTGTCTTCTGTTTTCCTCTGGTGTCTTACAAAGCATAGCGTTTATGCGGGAAAGCCTTTCCCTCTTCCACTGCAAGTAATATGTATTGCAGTTAGTGTTATTTGGGACCTTAATTACCATTCTAAAAACTGTGACCCTGTGCACACACGCTGAAATAGGTTTTCTGTTTAACCCAACACATTTACAGAGAGCATTCGTTGTATCTGTTATGTCTGTGGACATCTCCTTCTTAACATCTGTGACATATTATGTAATGTTTCTTCTGGCTCTCCAGTAAACAGAAACCATATGAAGGTTCAGTGTTGGTGCTCCCTCGGACCTACCTAATGCTGGCCCTGATGTTAAGGTTGGAGAACTACGTACAAACAGTGGAATGAAATAAATTATTGATGCAACTTGTGTATAGAAGATTTCTAAGTTCATTTAAACAGTGACAGGCATAGCTGATTTTTTGGTAAGATGCTGTATATTGGTAGGGCAATATAAATCTGCAAGAAATGCTGGCAAACCTCCATAGGATTTTGACTTAACTTTCTCAGCGCATAGGTGCGAAAGCTTTCTTCTTATTATTCTGTTTCTTAATTTGTTGGCTGTGTTCTGACAATTTGGATGCCAAATAACTCGGCAAGATCAGGAAAAGATCTTTTCCAAAATACGCATTCTCTCCTTATGCAGCAAAGCATGTCAATGTTGCCGAATTGATGGCACCTGTTTCCAGTACAGCAAAAGGATGTATTTGTAGAATATCTCACACTTTTCAGAAATGCTACCCATAACAAAAAGCTGTCTTCTGGAAGGTCTGCATAGTAAGGAAAACTTCTGGATTGCATTTTCATTTGTACCACTCTCAGTATCAATAGCATTTGCCATTAGGGGTAGGTCCAAATTTTTGCACTGAGATAACATGAACCGCCGTTACCCCTTAACTCTTCATATGTGAAGTAGGCAAGGAAGTCCTGTCACCAGGGTACTGTCAGCAAGTGAGTTCACCGCTTCTCAGAGAGGTAAGGCTGGACCAGTATTGCCTTAAACCCTCCTTCTGTCTCAGTGCTCCCTGCAACAACTGTAGGAATAGTGTTAACCATTTGCAGTGCCAACATTACAAAGACATGAAGGCTGATCATGCTAGAAAGGTGATTTTAACAGTCCATGAGTGGTAATGGGTGAGAAGCTCAGAGTGAACTAAGTCCAGTCATAAGCAGGGTAGGCAGGAAGAAAACAGGGAAAGAGTGGATACTAATATGACAGTGCAGGTGATGGATTTAGAGGGATAAAAATTATCTTTAAAGGCTTTAGAAGTATGTTTTTTAACACTCACCAGCACTCAGAGGCACTTGAATCTCTTTTCTAAAAGCCTGCTTATTTTAAAAGTCCATTTGAAAGATTTTTAACACCTTTCCAGGAGTGAACTGAAAATAGTGTCTCTCTCTCTAAGTATCCAAAGAATAGAGCTTTTCCACGTGTGTAATAGTAATGTTGAAGGTCCTACTGAACAAAATTATGTTAGCCAGTGTCTGCAAAGTAAAAATCAAAGTAAGGACCAAGTTTTTCCTTTAATTGATGTGACTGAGTCAAGTTTAGCTTGCGTATTTCTGGAGAAAAGTTTTCCAATGTTAAAGAAATAAAAAGCTGGATGCCCAGCTTGTTTGTCTCGCTGCAATCTACTCACATAATTAGAGAGGCTGATTTCTCATTTGTGCAATTAATTTGTACAGCGCAAAATGACAACAGCAGAGCTTTAAACTTCCAGCTGTGAATTTCCTCTTTTCTGTTGGCTTATATCAGAGCCAGGAATATATATCCTGCAGCTTTTTGTGATTTACAAGAGTGTTATTCACCTTCTGCAGAAGGCCTCATGTAAGTCTGTTTACAAGGCTGGGTTTACTCAGGTAATTCAAACAAGGCAAGTCTGGTTTTCCATCCAAAACCGTTCTCCCAGGAAGCAGAAGCAAACCCACCCGACCAAGCTAAGCCAGCACGCACAAGTGCTCTTATCAGCAAAATGTTGTCATACAGCATCAGTCAGAGAACAGGCAGCCATACAGCACCGTAATAAAAAATGTATTTGGCACTTCCTGGACTATTTACCGTTTTATTGAATACCACACTCCTCTGAATGACGACTGCAAATTCCAGGGGACAATCCGGCCCACTCTCCCTTCAAGACTGGAATTTTAATGGCTCCGATAAGAGACCGCCATCTTTCATCAGATATTGTGGTGTTTATTTTAGCTTTTTGCCCCTTTTGTGGCAACTGTGTCTGCACACAGGCCTGGGGTATCAACCGATGACAGTCAGTCCTTTCAGAAGCCTCACCAGGGCACTTGAACCATCCATTACACACGGCAACATGAGATAAATTTATCAGAAGCATTTGCATGGGCCTTCAGCAAAGGAAGTGGTGTGCTCTGTGTATTTTCTGCAGGCTTGGTTGGGAGCACAAACAGGACCAAATGATGGAAAGATTCGGTTTGCAAGAAGAGACCGTTCCTTCGTTCAGGCTGGCTTCAATTTTCATCAGTGCCAAGTGAGTCCACTGTGAACCTAGTGCCTCTGCGTGGACGCGGATGTGTGGATGAAATGAGTGAAAGACTCAGTTATGTTTAACTTTGGTTTACTTTTACATTTCTTGTCTTTTGACTTCCTAGAGTTTAAACCCAAAAAGGTTAATGTGGTCGTCTAACCTGACACTCCACTTGTAGCCCAGTTCAGGACACTGAGACAGAAAGAACAACATGTGCAGATCCTTATTGTTACAAGAATTATCATTTGATCAGAGGTCATACTGTTTGTAACTCTTAACATTTCCAGCCCAAGAGCTGAACTGTCACGTATCAATACGTGTTTTCTTCTTTCATAAACAGATGCTCATTACAGTCTACTTTGCAAATCAATTTTTCCTTACTCTTTAAAGAAGACAGAAATACTGTTACGGGTAACTCTTGGATGTGCTGGTGGATTTGTCATGAATTTCCTTCAACACATCTATCAGTGCTTCCCAAGACTATTGGCTACTGCTTCAACAGTCAGACCTCATTCTCAGTTAGACACCCAATGCTTTGAAGCAAGTACCTACCTTTGATCAAAAATATGTATATACTCATGATTTTTGTGGTACAATTTGTGTGTCTGAATCCAGAAGAAAGGTGGAGCAAATGCTCATGGCAGGTAAGTTGTTTGTTGGGAAAAGCCTTCTCCCAAGCTGCTGGTGGGAATTGATGTGCTGCTTGGTGGATGGTATCTTATTGCACTGGAGTTGTTCTTTCTCTGCACATAAATCCAAATGTGCTTAGAACAGTAGATTGGCCCCTTTTTGAAATGCCATTGTGCTGAAAGAAATGCAAAGCTTCCCACAGCCCCAGTGAGATTTTCTTGAAGTCCACGAGCAGGCTCATGGCCAAGATGTAGGATGTGAAGATGGGGCTCAGCTGCAGTCTGGCTAGATATTCTCAGAGGTCGGGCACTTCTCCTCAGGGAGCCTCCACATGGCCTGCCTTTAGCCCTTTTAAAGGTTATGGTGGTATATCCCTCTGGGACACTCCTACAGAGTTGCACGGTGGTAGCTCTGGCAGGGTCAAAGTGCCTGACTTGGCTGAAAGTGGTCTCCCCCCCAGCAGTGCTGAGAGCCCTCCATGGCCACCACAGCATGGAACAGCCCCCCACTGACCCTGACCCTGGCAGCTGAACCCTGAGGAGAGTGCGCTCAGGGCCCTGACAGCCCTGTCGAGAGATTTGGTTCTCCTCGAAATTAATAGCAATAGTGTTGCTAAATCCTCAGGAAAATTCTGGAGAGCAGAATGGTTGGACACCTCATTTCCATTGGCTTTCAATTGCAATTAATGTCCTAGCTGCTCCTTATGCCTTTGGAAAGTTCAGCCCATAAAGACTAGAATTTCCCAATGACCCTAAGCAAACACAGAACTTGTGCAAACACCTACATTTCTGTGGTCCCCTGGAACTCCTCTGTTTGTTTTGCTAACAATTTTTGTGATAATTTATGTTTTCTGAACACTGGCATAGAATTCTTAAGAAAAACATAATCTGGTTGATTTTCCAGGTGGATTTAAGCATTCGGTACATGAGCCATGAACTCTGGAGAGCACTCCCCTAAGGTCAGCAGCACTGGGTCAGGCTCTGCAGAGCACACTGTGGGATGTGGGATGCGGGATGCACCTCAGGTTAATGACTTGCAATTGCATGCAGCCTTTCCTAAAGCTGCACGTGTAGTTAATGCATATCAGAACTCAGCGAGACTATTCAAATTACCCCAATTTCCCAATGATTTATGATGTATGTTTCTGACATCGTTGGTTATTTATCTGTCCTCCTAGTGTTGCTAGCCAAAGCAAAGAGGGAAGAAACAGATGCAGTAATATTATGTTTTCACAAAGGGTCAGATGTTTTCAGGGACAGTACAAGTTGGATAGAAGGGTACTAAAAGACTTGAAAGTCAGAAAACTAGCAGAAACATCAGCCCAGTCCAGAGTCAAAGCAGCTGAAAGAGCCTTTCCTCATTCTTTTTCTACAGTGAATCATTTCCTGACTCTGGAAGATGGATTCTGTTCATTTAAGTAGTTTTCCAGGGTGCATTTTATATTGTAGACTGGAAGTTTTTTACAATATGCCACTTAAGACTTTTCATAACCCTAAAAAGTTAGGTTTCTTTAGTAGTAGAAAACCCACTTCAGACACAGCACTTAACAATAAATGGGCCAAATTCTGTTCTCAGTTACAGCTATGCAACCCTCATCCTTAATGCATGTAATAACTGAGCTTAGCAGAGGTGGTGGATTAAAGACCTGGGGTTCCAAAATCCACCCTCAGATGCGTGTGTGTGGCTAGGATGAAATCAACGGGAGTCCCATGTGTACATCCAGGGTAGACTTTGGTTTGTGATTTTTATTGTTTGCGCTATTGGATAAAATTGATTCCAGCGTTACATTTCTCAGTCAGAGTTATTTCTACATCATGCATCAAAATGTTGGCTTCGATCTCTTCTTCTTGATAGTAGCTTTGAGGAGTATTTGTTTCCTGGTTAGTTTGGGCCCAGCATTAATCATTCTCAGGCTTCCTCTAACCTTTTTTTTATTATTTTACTGATGGCAGATTTAACTGTTGGCTCACCTTTATTTCCAAAACAGATGAATTTTATTAGTCTCTAATATTAACCAGATCCAACTAGTTGATAGAGTTAAACCAATGTGGGCCAGATGCTCAGCTGGTGAACCGCAGCCCCGTTGATTTGGGTACCCTGTCTGGGAGAGTCTGACAGGGTGCCCAGGAAGGTGGTGGGCCCCAGCTCACAAGTGCAACCATGTAGAGCTGAAGGTCAGCATGTTGGGCTCCTTCAGGTGCCCTGAATTAAAGCAAAGAGTCCTATTAAATCTGCTGCTTTGTAACGAGACAGGAGGTGATCTTTCAGGGGGTATGTTTTTCCTTTGATAGTTGGAGCTCAGGGCTTTGGAAGAAATATGTTTCTTTATGTTGGTAGTAGAATGAGTCTGAATGAGACAGTGAAAGCTCTGGTGAGGAATCAGAGCCGTTCTTGAATCAGTAGCTTACATCTCATGATGTTTTCTAGCTTTGAAATTTGGGTTGATCTCTAATCTAAAAGCTAGCTATCAGATTCAGAAATACGGGCAATCTCATGAAGATGAGGTGTTTTTTCTTTCTTGTTTTGTTTTGTTTTTTCCTCTTCTGCTTTTCTTTCTCTCAGGGAGTGAGAATTGCAGCTTGCCCATGGTTCTAGGTCTGCGGGAAGCCTTGGTGTTATGCAGGCAGTGCAATTTGCAAGGTTTATGTTAAGACTCAGGAATGAAAGGGGAAAGTGGTGAGGAGAGGAATTTCTTATTGCCACCAGGAAGGCATGTGGACCTTCGGTGGAAGAGGATGAAAGATCTGAATGTTTAGGGTCATCTTCTCTAGCAGTTTCAAATGCAGCAAAAGAAACAGCGTTACCCCTTTTATTGCCTCTTTACTTCAGTAGCTGTGATTTGTGCAGCCTACTTTGAAGCATTCATTTGTGCACTTCGAAGCAGGACAGACAGAACTGTGGATGCTTTTAAAGTAGACATAAGGCTTACTCAAACTAATTAAGCTGAATTTAAGAACTTCCTCTCAATTCTCAAGTAATTCTTAATTATAGGATCATAGGAGAGTTCAAGCTGGAAGGGACTTCAGGAGGTCTCTGAGCAGGAATCTCCTGCTCAAAGCAGGGTCAGCTATTGTCTCGATATTTGGAAAAACTAAAGCGAAGATAACTGGAAATATAACCTATTAGATTTTAGTTTTAAACCTAAGCATGACTTCTCTTAGAGTTCTTATAGCCTTTAAATAAAGCCTAGTACTCAGTCTCATGGTTTTATTTGTATTTCCATCTCCAGCAGTTGCTTTAGAACAATTTGCAGGGGAAGTGTGCCGCCTTCACCAGGTGTCAATTAGGCATCAGGCCGTCAGTGCGATTCACCAGCATTTCATGGCTAAGAGCTGTTCTGCAGACAGGACAGACACCAGGCTCCAAACTGAACAGCAAACTGGCATTGGTTTTGTGTTTTGTTACCTGCACTTAGGAAGTGCAGGTTACCTTTTGTGTGCTTGTTACCTGCACTTAGGAAGCCTGGAGAAAGGCATAAGGACTCTTTTGTCCTGGAGTGCAGGTTCTGCAAGTTGCTGAGGCAGTGACAGGTTCTGCAGCCATGCACAGCAGTTATTTTGCTCTCCATAGCTGGTTTTCCATTTTCCTTAGTGTTTACTGGTAGCAAAAATATTTGTGATGTGGAGATTAATTCCTGCAGAATAAATCACAACCACATCTGTGGAGAATCGTTTCTCTCAGAGTGGCCTTGGCTGTAGTGCACATGACTATTGCCCTATTTTTTGAAAAAGACAATACGCTCTTTTCATTTTCCCAGTTTATTATGGGTTCTTTGCTCCGTGCCTTGGTCTGTTCATGTAAATTCTTATGGACCTTTGTCCACAGCTTGTGAACTGAGCTATGAGGTCACATCATGGACTTCTGGGGAGAACAAAAGGCGCTTTACATGGAAGATCCATACGTTGGCTTGTTTCTGCCTTGTGAACGTGGTAGTGATGTGCTTCACAACTGAGCTTGGTACCTGTGTGCCAAAATGCTGTCAGGCACACAGAGAGATCTGTTATAATATGAAGACCTAGAGAAAAAGGATCAAGTCTGGGGAAAGATTTGGGCTGGTCGGGACCGTTGAATACAAACTTGGACACACAATTACCAAAAAGCGTAGCCTTAACTCGAACCTTTATCCTCTCAACATGTTTTATTAAGTTCCATTTCAAATGGTCCTGCTTGCCTGCCACATCACGCACTGTTAATGAAGGATAGTGGCAGGAACAGGAACCGGTCTGTGACACATCAGGCGCAGCAGCTACCAGCATACCTGTGCCGGGGTGGCCAGAGGTTCGGGTAACACCACGTTCCCTTCAGAGTGCAAACCAGAGCCATCCTTGCACTAGCTCTCCTGTTATGCCTAATCATTTATTTAGGATACCTGCTCACCACATACAGAATGCTTACAATATTTCGAAGGGTTTTATCTATAAATATAAAACCCAGAGCGGGTTGCTTTTTTCAAATTTTGTCAGGGAAATGCTGTGAGGCTGAGCTGTTTCTAACCTCAAATGTTTTCTTGAGCCCAGTATTCCAGGCATTGTAGCTGCCGCTCTACTCGAATGGCCAGCTTGGACATTTTAAAATATCCTTCTGCACTCGCCTGTTCAGAGCAGATCAATGGAGAACAGTTTTACACATCCTTATACCTTCATTTATCTCAAAAGATTCATCTAAAAACATTTACAATTGAGCAATATGTTAATGTTGATCTGCTTGAAAATCTACCTAAAAATCTAAAGGGAAAAAAAAGACAAGTTATTACATGCAAGAACCATGCATACTCAAAAAATATGCATTAGTTGAGCAAAGATGGCGTTGTCATTCAGCCAAGGCTTAGCTTGATGCCAGCATTACTCAAGCAATGACAGATCATACAGGCCTTGACTGTATCTTAGAGAATTAGGTTGTCCAAAGCTTTCTCCTTATCCTCCATCAATAGGGAATGAGAGCTCAGGGCTGTATAAATAATGCCAAAGGAAGTGCTGCATTCGACAGGGCAGCTAGAGGTTTTTTAACCTAGGAAATACTTTGTGCATACATGGATAATCAGGCCTTTTTGAAATCCCGTGGACGAGCATTGCTGTTCTCTCGCCGCATCTACTGGACTGCCACTGATTGGCATGTAGAGAGAGGAACGAGTAACCAGTAGCGCATACCACGCGTATGAGCAGATTTCCCTGCTGCGGTGTAATGCTGTCACTGTCAGGCTCCTTTCAGTTCTCTTCAGAATTCCAGGAAATCGGATGGATTTTAAGCCAGTAGACTGATTACACAGCCACCAAGTCAAAAGGGTAAAGCGCTGCGTAACTATCCTCAAGAATCCATTAAAGCCCTGCTGAAACATGATCTACCACCGATTAAAGGGGATTAAAAGGGGGGTAGGGGGGAAGAGCTTTTCGAGTTGTAATGCACTGAATGAAAGAGATCAATAAATGAAGCAGGGAGTTCTGAGAATCAGCTTGTCCTTGCAAATGTTTTATTTCAGCTTCGCTGGGAGAAACTGCACCTGGACTCTTCCCATCAGCTCCATGGGAATCAGATAAATTTTATGGGTTTGCAGGGAGGATGGGGAGGTTAGCGCTGTTAATGGAAAAATACTGACAACTGTATCAAATGCTGCTGTTAATTTGAAACACTAGCAACGTCTTTCAAAGTAATGTTTCACCTTAATTGCCTTAGGGAATAATTTAGCTGTAATTGGAGAGTAGCTTAAAGTTATGTGCATTTCTGAAACTCAAGAAGGAGAAGGAACATGGCAAGGAAGAAATGCCTATCTATTGAGTCTATAGGGAAACCATTAACTTGGCAAAAACATAGGGGAAAGTTCAGTGATCAAGCAAGCTGGCAGCGTGAGGCAGAGAGTAGGAGAATGGAGAAGAGGGCAGTGAACCGGCCTGATCTTCAGAGACAGGATTTCCACTGAAATCGACGTTGTACACAAAGGAGGCTGGTGAAGTACAGCAGAAGCATTTGTCAGAGAAGACAAAAAGAGAGATGAATGGGAGTAACAAAGAGGCCCCTAGGAAAGTTCAGTGAATTGTGAGAGCTCACAAAAGACACGTAGGGTTGAATGAGGATACTGAAGGAAAGTGATCCTACGTCATGTGTGCTGTTCTTGCAAGGTACAATCAGCCCACCAGGACTTCGGCTTTTGCTGCCTGGGAGCTAGTTTCCTCTGCTGAAGGTTTCATTTTGTTTTCTGCCCAAGCTGGGAATCCTGCAGGGAGCCTGTTTCCCAGGGAGCTCGGTGCTTCCTGACAGCGGCCAAGTATCTGTGAGGTTTCTGACTTGGAGTACCCAAAACTATTAGATCCTTCTGAAAAATTGCTAAGACCTTTTTTGTAAGGACTGAGAAGGAAAAAAAGAATAGTTCTAAACAATATTGCACAACTGCTTAAAGTCATCAGTTGGGTTTGGCCTGGTTGATAGTAGTGGCGGTACCACATTCAAGGAGGAGCTACTAGTGCAAGGACATATTTGTTTATTTAGAAAAAGTGAAGGGAGGCGAGAATGACAGAATTTAAGTTATGATGGTGCATCCAGCTATCTGAGTGCTTCTCCTACTATTTTTTTTTTAACTACTGATGCTGGTTACCCTTAATGAGCAAGACATTAATAAACTTACAACAGCACTGAAAAAAAGCACCAGGCTTTGCAAACACACACGCAATCTTTAACCTAAAAATGTTAGTGTTACAGGAATAAAGTTTACCTTGCAATGCCAGATGTATTTTATTATTTACACAATGTATTTAGAAGTGGTATTTTCCACAATCTCAGAGAGAGAATCAACAGCAATTTTACACAGAATAACTATAGTAATAATTACTTAGAAGTTATTCTAGAGATTATTCCAGATGAGGAAGTGGTGAGATGGCATAGGTTTCTTAATCTCCTGGAAAGAGAGAATATTAGTCTACAGCAGTGTCCTGCTGGGATTATTCTTCACTCAGCCTTCTACAAGAAATAAAGATTGCTTGTGGGAACTTCTCATCAAAGAAATTAATATAAAAAATCTTTGCCACGTCATTTCTACTCTTTTGGTTTTTTTCAGTGATAAGTGCAAGTGTTGTGAAAAGATCTACTCTAAATGAATAAGACTTTACGTAATATTTTTTTTTTTTAATCTAAAATGAGGGAAAACATTGCAGAAGGACTCCTCATTATTTTAGACTCTCTAGGTGTAAAAGCCACCTCCACAGAGGAGGTTGTGTTGCACTTCCTTGGTCACACAGAGCATTGGCGGGGACACCAGCCCAGCACTGGGAGCACAAACCCAACGTCACAAGCCGAAATCTGTTCAGGCACTTTTCTCAGGGCTGTAAAAGACTCTTCGAAATACTGAGATGGAGAAGTCAGCACATCTTTCTAATTTGAAGATCAGCGTGAGGGAATTAAGCAGCACAACCACACATGTTCTTTCTTCTCCATTCTCAAATGGCAGCTAGAGGATTAGGGTGAACTTGTACTGAAAGCACTTAAATTCATACACACACAAAAAGATGAAAAGATGGGTAGGATTCCCATCTTCTGTTACCTTGCCAGTTTCCATAAACCATGTCCTTTTTTCTTCCAGCCCAAACCCCACAAAAAGTGAAATAAGCCTGAATCAAACAAACTTGTTTCGAAGATACAGCACAAGCTGAGAAAGCATGCAGTCAGATAAGCGTAATTTCAGGTTTAGCTTTAAATTTCTAAATCCCCTGACAACTTTGCACTGTAATTTCCCTGTTGGAAAAAGATGTCCTTTGTCAGATCCAAGCCAGGAACTCTGCAGGTTTAGCAGCTGCACAGGGGCCAGAAGAGAGTATGTCAGAAAGCAGACTGAGGTATTGAAATTGTTAAATTCTTCCAACAGTCCCATAGGCAGGTTTGACTTAAGATAAGTGCCAACTTGTTTCACATATAGTCATTGTCAAGGAGGTGAAAATTTGGCAGTTTTGTCCCATCATGTGCTACTTTTTTGCCTCCTTTGGCAGTCTAAGAGAAACCCCAGAGCAATAAGAGATTAAGATGGCATCTTAAGCCTAATTGGCTTGGAAATTATCTTATTAATAGGGCCAACCCAGGAACCACTCACCAGTTTGATTGCAAAAATGAAGCACAGAGTGTTTTCTCCTTTCTCACCCTTTTCAACAGATCTCTAATTCATTAAAATATGATAAAACTTTTGTAACTTTGGACTACTACTTAATATGAACCATTCCTGAGTCACCCAGGAATGGGAAGTGATTTATGATTACCATGCCAGGATTCCCTGCAGCATGTGCTCTTCCAGTGGCACAGGCCTCGTGTAATGTGAATGTCTTCCAAGGGGTAGGAATGAGTGAATCGATCACCCAGAGCCACGAACTGTAATTGGTTTGGGTTTTTTTCTTCAAGAGTTTTCTTTTAGAAAAAAAAATCCCGACCTCAGACTTGGCTTAGGAGCTCCTGACAGTGGTCAGAATTGCTGTGGTCATTTTGTGCTTTCAGCGCATGGACCGACGTGCTCCATGACAGCACATTTGTTAATCTAAAATACTGGTAGATGACACAAATCCAAGTCACAACGGATTACAATTTTGGTCGGTCAGCAGCACAAGAAAAACTCGGGCATGATTCATACCATTATATCACAGCCAGTAAATAAATGCACACAGATGTAAACAAGCCTTAGACAGATGAGTACCACGGTGAGAGAAGTTGAAAGCAGAGCAGCTGAGAGCCCATGTGGCTCCAGGGTACTTTACAGCACGAGCACTGTCCCATGGTGTGGCATCCTCCATGGCACAATGTGGTTCAACCCCATTTACTTTGAAGGAGTTATGCTGCCTTGCACCAGCTGAAGACTGGGCAATACTGACTGCCCAACAGCTGCTGGAAGCAAAAAGAGAATTGGCCACATTTCCAGAAGTTGATGTGAAAAATCTCCTGTTGAAAACACAGAGACCCACATGACCTAATTCAGGCAAGAATCATTTCATTCTCTGAGACATGATTGCTAATAATGATGATTTCTGAGTAGGAGGAATTGCCTAGGAGAGAGCTTCCCAAACCCTCACTGGTTTGGAAACCAGCAGTGGCAATGGCAGTAGTAGCAGGAGTTTCAGAGCTCTGGTCCTTGCTGTTTGCAAGCGCTACAGGACACATCCTTCTTTTTGCTGGCCATTTACATCCCACTTAGAGGTAGCTTGTGTCTGTCAGTTTGCAAACCTTTAGGTACAGTGCTAGTTGTATTATTTCCCAGAGATCACTGCAAGACGAGCTATTCAAATACAGATCCCAAGGAGAAAAAATTGTAGCTTCACAGAGGAGACCATATTTCAGAGATATTTAGGGACTTTTCGTTGCAGAGGTGTACCTGTGTGTTTCTTATTTTCACTGTCAGTCACTTTGATACCAAAATGGACAACTTTTTTGAGTATAACCTCTAGATCTCTTCCACAGAGGAGAGAAAGAGACTAATGAACCATGTCAGAGAAATGTATGGCTGTAGGACCTCTAATTGGGTAACTGCTGTCCTCCTTGTGTAGGTTTGAAGCTGTAATGAATAATTGCAATGAGGGAAATATATGCCAAATAATGCCGTGAAACAGCATCTGTGGGATTCTCAAGACAGTTTGGCATTGCCTGGACACTGTTTCAATGAACCAAGAAGCAGATGAGCCAGTGTCAGAAGGCACTATATATATCATACGGGAAGTGTAAATTCTGCATGTTGAAATGGGTAAGCGTGACCGAGAAATATCAGTCTGCAGTCAACATAGATTAGAAAGAAAATCATGACTGCTTGGTAGTCCAGCCATTTAAATAAACGAGAATAAAATTTCTAAGCAATAGCAAGATAAAAGAATGAAAAGCATGAGGAAATGGCATGCTGTGATTTAAAAATAGCCTAGCGCAAGCCAAGGCTGCCATGCTGAGCGTGGAGGGAGCTGTGCAGCTGTATGATCACTACTGCCTTACATGACCTGGAGCATGCACCGACTCCCTCGATTTCTTCCTCTGTCCCAAATCTGTGCCTGGCTAAGGATTTCTGGGAACTTTAATGTAGCATTGCAGATGAGGATCGAGGGCCAAGCTATGTAGTTGCGGAAGAGCCAAGACACACGTAACTTTAGGCTCTCTGGACTGGAAAGGGAAGAGGGTGCAATTTCAAAGGAATCACTAGTGTGGAAAGAATATGTGGAAATTCCTAGTTCACAACTGGAGCTATGTAAAACTTGGCCCTCGTGCTTTTCAGAGATTTGCTGTTTTCTCTTTTATGTCAGTTCATGCAGGCTTGCACCCTCTGGCTTTTCTTTTGTGTTCTGGGAATTGAATAAACCCTGGAAGTAGTGAGAATCATCTGGTCTCACAACCTAACCATGCAAAATGGCTGGCGTGGTTTTGATGTGAAATTATAAATCAGTCCAGGTTCACACAAAGGGTTTCTGAGCTGCAGCAAACTTTACACAAATGTGAACTTGGGTTTGGATTATTTTTATTTAAGTTTTCCTCTTAATTTCATCCCTTCTATGTTTTTTTCATTAACAAACATCTGGAAATTGCATAAGCTGTAGTAATATGGATGATTATCTTCTCTCCCCCCCGCCCCCCCTCAGTGTATCATTAACTTTTCTTTTTGCTCCCTCGTTTCCTGTTCCACACACAAATGGGCTTGAAAAAAGCCTCAATGAAAAGTGTGTTAGAAGGACTACAGTAGCTTTAGGACTCAGAAAATAATGTATTCGCAGGTCACACCAAGTAAAGAGTTTGAGTACCCCTCTCTGTGAGGTCTAATTTTGGTATGTTTGAACTATCGACTGATCTTATCATGAAAAAATAAATGCTTATATTACAGTTAAGCATGAAGGTTGTAAGGAATAAATATATTCCTTTAGGTAGACCATTGTCCAGTCATTAATTTTACTTGTGTTTTCCTTAATGCCATAATTCCATCTAACTCAAAGCTCAAATGCTTATATTGCACAGCCAGAGAGCCAACAGGAATAAAGTGGTTGATCTAATCTAGCCATACTTTTAAAAAGCTTTTAACACAGACCTTCACAGAACACCAGAGATGCTTAGAGAGTTTGAGGTCTGTGAGCAAACACAGCATCAGCAATCCCATTCCAACGGATTTAGAAGCGACGTGGTAATGAAGTGTGCAGGGAGAGAGCGCAGGGGGGTGAAAATGGGTAGGAAAAAGGCAGCCACTGAGTTGCCACCGAGAGCACTGGGCCCAGTTTTTCTGTTGACTTTCCAAATGCTGAGTCACATAAGCAAAATGTTTTTGTTGACTGTTTCTTTATTCTTAAACACCTGTTACGTATTTTATAAAAATAAGTAACATACCAAAAATTTACAACTGTAAAAATGTGGTTCTAATACAAAATTTCAGTAAACCAAGGTCTCTTCAGGCAACCCAGCTATGCTTACAGCCTTTAAGAATACATAGCTTCTGTTAGTCTGATGTACAAGGCTGGTGGCTGAGGTCTAAAGAGGAAGAAGAGTAGATACCCCTAAAGAATGACCCAAGACCAGAAGCCAGAAGGGTAGTGAGGAGACATGGACAGAGCCAGCAAGAATGCCTAAAAACATTTTGTTTTCATTGCACCTTGTACAACACACGGAGTGTTTACCTTTCAGAGAGAAACCCGCACAAATAGACACATTATAAAGTTGAAGGAACTGAAAAGATACAGAAGGGATGTGAAAGGTCTTAGTCAACCCAAAGGTATCCAACAAACCTGAGTCTCCCTAACCCAGTGATGCAGCTTGCAGCCTTGAGGCCCTGAAGGTCTGGCCACCAGGTAAAGGAGAGGAGGCTGTCTGGGAAATGTCCCCATGTGGGAAGGAATCTTCCTGGGCCCTCTATGCAGCTGTCATCTACTAAGGAGCTGAAACCCAGCAAAGAAGAGGAGGTGAACAGGGTAGCGGGCAGAGAGGGCTGCTAGCAGGACCAGGGGTTGAAAGGGCAACTCAGCTCTTCCAAGCCAACCAGCAGCTCCAGCTTCTGCCTGGCTGCTTATGCAAGGGTGAGTGAAATGGCCTCAGCACTCATCCCCTCCGTGGCCCCGAAGCATGGGAGCTGAAGGGCTTGAGGGGACGGTAGTGGGGAGCTGCTTTTCCCAGGAAAAGGAGGCTCTGATTCTCGTCCCTGTGTTTGCAGTCGAGGGACCACTGGTAGCGTTGGCCTCCAGAGCACTATTTGTTTTGTTCTTTCCTGTCTTCACCCAATGAAGCAATGTTTAATCAGCCAATTTTTTTAACTTGTTGCTTGAAAGCAGAATGCAGGTTCCCAACTAGGACATTTAAGTAGGGCTTACGTGGGCACTCTCAGCTGTTGAACCCAACCCTTTGGCTGAGACTCAAGACCTGGCAGAAGGGTATTTACACCTGATATCCAGCAGGAAGACAAGCTGTTAGAGGAGAGAAAGACACATGAGCAGTTTTGTCAGAAGCAGCAAGGATCAGCCAGTGACACTTTTGTGACCACCTGAGGGGCTTCCAAGCAGATTAGTGCACAGTCATGATGCCCCAGTGCTTGTGGGTGCCAGCTAACTTCTCTGTTGGGAATCTTTGCTGGGATTACTCACCTAGTCATCACTGACTGGCAGTTCAGCTTTGTGGTGACCCAATATAAGCGTGAAGTTCTGACCACAGCCCCCACATTGGTTTGCACTGTATACAAGAGTTGTAAGGATTTAGTCCCCATGGTATTTCTGTCCCCCTCCTGCAAGGCGCAGGAGCCAAATTAAGCACCTAAACTTAGTGACCTGGTGGCATACCTAAGCCAGATCATACCTCCAGACCACTCAAGATTTAATCCATCCATCACCAGAGTAGATACGGAGGTTCCAGGAAGCCAGCTGCAAAGGCTGAAACCCCTTCTGTGAAACCTTGCTTTCTGTGTATTGTAAGTAGCAAGCTGATGGAACTTCTAACCTCTCAGATCAAGGCGCAGTGGTAAACTGTCCTCTTCTCTCCAAGAGGGCACATCTGGGGAACACTGGTCTCTTGCTCACACACACCCACATATATTTGTCTTTTTATTTACACTATAAAATGATTCCACCTTGAGTGCTAGAAGATGGCATCTTTCAGAGGTGATAATTTTCAGGACACTGACAGGTGTGAGTCATTTGGAAAAAGCACTACAAACCTCCCTCTAAGAATCCCTTTCCACATCTTTATCTGTAGTTGCTAGAGAGTCTGTGATTTTTGTAATGAGTTTATTTTATCATGTTTGAGCAGTTTTCTCCCTCTCTTTTTCTGTTTGGAAGGACAGTAGCAGGAATGTGTCTGGCAGAGAAGGATGATACTTTAACAGAAGAACCAGATGATGCTTTGAAGCTTTGTGGCTTAGCACAGATTTTTCATTTTATAAGAAGATGCTATTTTTGTGTTACTGGTCAGGCTCATATCCCTGGTTGTTGGGCAGGGCAGTTCAAATTCCCTTTGATTCTGTATTTCTTGATCTTTAACTACCAGTTTCAAAAGATTATTTGTTCATGTCATTTTTTCTCTCTCTTTTTTGCATTCACTATTATTTCTTAGCCATCTTATATTAAACTATGATGCACAATCTTCCTCCATGTGTCCTCCCATACTTCAACAATGCAAGGATAATACCCTGATAATATCTTCTTGCAGTAGACTATGTCAAAGCCCAGGTGTTTCTTTAACCTTTTCGAGTCTGGCTTGGTGAATGAGCAAAGAAGGGAGCTGTTTGGGACCAGACAAGCCATACAACTAACCTAATCTCTGTGTGCAGCAATGGGAACAAATCAGGAGGAAATGGCTTGGAAATGCTAGTACAGAGAAACCCTTCCTTGTTTAATTCATCCGCTTCCCCAGTGGCTTTCAGCTCATGTGTGTTCTGGTTTCTCCTAACTCCTCCATGCTTTCTTCTTGCCTGCTTAAAAAAAGTAAGCCACTGCCAGCCAGAGCTCTGCTACACTGGGAAGTGTTACTACCACAGAAGTATTTGGGAGACTGTTGCCTACTGTTGTTTTGGGGATTTTTGGGGGGTGAGAGGAAAGATTGCTCAAGGTTTTGGAGTTAAACTGGGCTCTTTGTGTTGCTAAAGCATTTGGAACCCTTTGGTTTTCTTATTTGCTGGAGGAAGACCCAAGACTATGCCTACAACAAAGGAATTTATAACACATGTCGGGCTGCCCAGGGAGAGTCCTTCATTTTCCTCTTTGTAATTCAAAACAGCATTTGCATCCTTGCTGGAAGTGGAGCTCTCCTTAACTTTCCCTCACTCTAGGGAAAGGAAGTGCTGAAGGATGGAGCAGTTAAGCATACATGAGCCCAAGCATCTCCTGTGCGTGGGAATTTCACAGGAGAAAGGCATCTGTTGTGCTGAAATAGCTGCCCTCCAGAGCTGATATTTAAAGCTGCAGGCTGTCACTCGTTTGCAGTTGAGATCTTGTCTTTGCTCTGGAGGAGCTAACACCGTCCTATAATCCAGACATGAAAGATCTCTGTGGGGTTTGCCATACATTAAGTGCTATGCAAATCTGTTCGTACAATTCTTCAAATGCACATTAATTTTATTCCATGAACAAAATCCTTTTACAGCAGATCAGATTTGTTCCAGTTGTTTGCTTGTGCCTTGGTCCTCCCTAAGGCCTTAATACATGAGGTGAAAGAGAAATTTGTCTTTACTTTTCTTCATCTTGGACTTAGACCTGGATGAGGCCTCAAGCAGTAATAGTAATATTGCTTCATTAGCCCAAATATACCTGGGTCAGGGGCATGTGACGTCAAAGAAAAACATCACTTGCAAGTTGGTGTGAAAATGAGGAGCTCTCTGAGCATGTCCTACCTGTGCTTACATGTTGATAGTCCGGTTCACCACTAATAGTGCATTGGCCAAGCATTTCCCACTCACCAGAGCAATGCAAGGTGGTGACTCTCACTTACTCAAGAGCCATCAAATCACCGACATTTCCCCAAACACTATTGATGAAATTTAGGATAAGTTTAGTACAGCTCATCATGGAAAATATATTCCCCCTGCCCAATCAAGCTGACAGAGAGGGTATGAAGGGTTGCCACACTTTCCCAGTGCTGAGAGTTATCAACTTATATCCTCCTATATCCTGCATCATTAAATTTGACTGGCCCTAGTTATCATCTCAGCAGCAAAAGCTATTATGGTTTAAATGGAATTATGCATTTCTTCTTTAAATTCAGAGGCAGCATTTGATTCAATGACTGATTCAATTTACCACTCAATTTCTAAGAATGGCTTAGTAATAAACTGCATGAAGAAGCAATCAATTTTTGTTGGGGCTCATTTGTACTGGTCTAATTGTATCAAGTATTGCCCTTTCCAGTCTTAGGGGAGAAAGTCATGCAAAGGAATTCATGCTTCTTGTTTTCAACCTTTTCTAATTTTGAATGTGCCCATCAACCTTCCTTTTTCTTTCTAGAGCAAATCACTTATATTTTGCATCCTACTATGATGGCTTGAACCTTGCACTTACTTTTGTAAGGAAATTTCATTGCCATTTCAGAGTCATATCTGGCCTCTTTTATGTTTTTTTTTTTTATGTACATAACCAAGATGCAATTCACATATCTTTTAAAACTGAAAGTTATGCAAACAAAAGGTAATATTGTCAGTGAAGAGAATAAGATCCCATGAAAAGGCAGTTGGATGAGAGTCAAGAAATCTAGACATGGTTTATCATCTTCTATTGACTGCTCAGGCAGCTTTGAGCAAGCCACTGTATCTCTTCGTGTTTGTTTCTTATTCCACTCTGAAGAGAAACTGAGACACAGTTGTGATTTCTTTCATTTTCTCTACGCTGCTAAGTGTCAGGGAACCCAAATCTTATTTGTGGCTTTGTGATGCAAGTCAGCAAAATGTGATAGTCCCCTATCAAAACAGTCACTTTGCTCTATTGGGGAAAACACTGGAGAACCTGTTATGTTGTACGTACGAGTGTAAGTATGTGATTAACAAGACCGGTGCAAGCATTCCTGGAAAGACATTTTCCACATAAGTAATTCAGAAGCCTCTCAAATTTTAAATCAGACAGATAGTCACAAAGTTCCTCGGAATAAACTATATCTGGTCTTGCTTGGCCTGAGTCTCACTGTGAATCTCAGAAAAGCGATAGCATGAGCAATGAGCCTGAGAAACAGCCAGAAGGGGCCGGTGAGCCCAGAGGAGCTTGGACACCAGGGATGGAGGTCCAGCAGCTTCCAGAATAAGGGTGCTCCTCGCTACCAGCACTGCAGGCAAGTGCACCTGGGGCAGCACTATCAGTCGCTGCTAAATGTGGGGTTTTGGGTTACCTCCCCATCCTTCCTTCCCTGAGTCAAGCATCGGCTCTCTGCTTTGGCTCAGCTCATTGCACTGAACGGAAGGGAGCTTTTTTACCGCAGTGTAGCCAGCTAACGGCAGCCACAAAAAGTCCTTGGAAACCACTGTCTGCCACCTGTCATGGCAGGCCCTTCTCAGGGGGGCACGTGGGTTGGGATGGAGTTACGGGGGACCTCCCGAGCTTCACACAGGTTTGTGCCCTGCGGCTCTCCCCTCGAAACACGATGCTCTGCCAAAGCCAGGGTGAGGCTGAGGGCCTCCCGCCCCCACATCCACTTCTGCGCCCGCAGGCGGGGGGCTGACCTATAGGTCGCTGCTCTTTCAAGTTTCGGGAGGCCTCGCTACGCTGAGCAACCCCTTCTTGCCCAGACCCCAGCTGGTGACCTGCAAGTGAGAGGTGCCGTGGCGGGGGGAGGTGGGGAGCCGTCTGCTGTCACTGTGGAAATGGGATCTCCTCCGACTGGATTAGTCTCCGCAATCTGGGAAAACATGGTTTCAGTTTTCTCTTTTGTAACAGCAGTCCGTGTTGTCACCTTAGATTATAGAGCCGAACGGCCAGATTATGCTGTCAAATGCTTGCTTCTGCGAGACTGTGTTGAACGGGTCAGGTGTTGTGCCTCCTCTTGTTCTTTCCATAGCTCTTCTGGTTGATTTTTTGCATCCTTCGAAGAGTGAAGATGCCTTGAACCAGACTGAGCACAACAGAGAGGGACTGGCATGCCTCCTGGAGTGAAGGATTGCCGCTGAGCGGGACTGAGGTTTTCACAGCAAAAGCAAAGTTACACAGATACGCCTCTGAACCAGATGCTGGGCTCGGGACCAAGCAACAGAAATAGCACTGCTGAGCTTTTTATCCATTTGGCCATTGAATTTAGATACCTTCCTTCAGGGAAATTTGAATTTGGATTTTAAGCACTTTGGGACCTGAAGCACCCTGGACTACTGGGAGGTGTTGTGGTGAGCCCGGGAGAGAAGCGTGCAGTCACAACAGGATGCAGAACCTGGACCCGCGATTTCCGACGGGCCCACCTCCAACCTTTTATATTAAAGTCTAATGAATTCAGGTGCAGACAATACCTGCTCTGTCCTGCGCAATTTCATAGAGCATTGCACTGCTCCAAGGCTCATTTGAGCCCACAGTAAATTAATATTTTACCTGTTGGAATGTTTTCTTGCTCCAGCTAGTTTAAAGGCAAGTTGTGGCAATGAGTGGGTGGGGTGTATTTTATTTAGCTGTGGTGAAAATATTACTGTTCTTGATCTGAGCAGCTGAAGCAATAGAAACCATAGAGAGGGAAAACCACCAAATGGGTGGGGGGGAAGGAGTGCTTTCTTGATGGAGGTGTAAGGAATTTACAATTCTGAGAGTGAAGCACTTGTGAAAAGCAATACATGGATGAAAGGCCATGGACACCTAAGCAGGATGACCGTATACAGCTGCCATATGACTTGGTAAGTAATCATGCCAGACTGCTAGTTACCAGGAAGGTTACCTAGAGGATTGGGCAATGGCTGCTGCCCAGTGCTTCCTTTGCTGGGTCCCAGGGCTGTGTATAACTGGGCTTGATGAGTCGAAAAGTTATGGGACCCTCTGGTCAAAAGTGGACTTTGCCCATTGCCAGGGAACACAGCCAGAAGATTTCAGATCCTCGGGTGGCCCATTTTTACATTTTCCAAAAAAATTTGCCAGGTTGCTATGCTCAAAGGTTTTCTTACAGCCTGTGGTATTTAGCAGGGAGTATGTCAGATTCACTGTGAATAAACTGTTTCAGTCTACTGTCCACTATATAATTTTAAATCTTTTACCTTTCATCTCACAGCTGGAAAATGTTTCCAGTCAACGCCAAGAGCCAAGGGCTTAGCGAAAGGAGGGCACAGCTGGTTCCACTGCAAAACATGTGAAGCAGAGCGATGCACTGGAAAAGGAAAAAGCAAAACCAGGAGGTTAAACATTAACCAGTTCCTGCTTATATGGGATGCTCCAATGCTTTGGTGATGAATATCAATATCAAACACCTCAACTGAAAGAGAAAGGCAGGAGACGTGTTGGCATCTGAGACAAGCCTCTCGTCAAATGCTAATCATGACAAGTCCCACTTCCAGCTAGTAGTATGTAATCAGCCACTTGTAAGTGCTGTGGTTCTGTGCAACGGTGAGGATGGGGCATGCAGGCAAGACACGTGGTTGTGCATCTGCTGTGCAAGGAGGTTTGTGTGCCTTGGAGTTGAGAAGCTTGGCACTGCTGCGTCTCTTGTGTAACAGATGCTCCACTCTGAGCAAGCAGCGAGTCCTCCCACTCCCCCATATGTTCGGTTGCTAATTGCAAACATGAAGGACTGACATTTTGATGCCTGCTCTTTCAACTTCCTCAAGTTCCTACTTTCAAGCAGTTTGTTTCCAAGCTGAATTGCCTTCTTTTCATGGGTATTTTGGTGTGAGTAGTTTAGACTATCCCGCTAACAGCTTTGCTACTTGTAGATGCTATGGACATCCATGGTGTGCTTTTTTGCCATTTTATTATAGTAATTAATGTCCATGCTCATTTTGGAGTGAGCAAGAAGCCAATGACCTACAATGTGTTGGACACTCGGCTGTCTTTGCCTGGGAGCATGCTATTAGACCTCCTATCTACTGAGTGCTAAGAGCATGCATATTTACAGTAGATGAATTAAAGTGCTATAAAGTCACAGAGTACCTTTTTCTCCAGGTAACTTGTTCATGTGCCATGCCCTACTCATCCAGCATTGTTACTCAGCCCAAGGAGGATGTTAGTTCTGTTTGCGGTTTCTGTATGAGACTTGATTCTTTATCTTTAAAAGGATGCAGTTGTTTGTCCACCCCTTTTCCCTCCCCATATACCAAAAAGCACAGAATAAGCCAGCTGTGGCAAAATGTTGCCTCTGCAGCACACAACCTAGCAAGAAAAATGTGTTTCTTTTTGTGGCAGCAGGGGGAGAGAGCCCCAGACAAGAAGTTTTTGTTCCTGATTCTTCTAACCCTCCCGCCTTTCTAAAGCTAGGTCACATCTAGTCTCTGACCTGTTTGTCACTCCCTCTGCCCCACCAAGCTGTTGTGAACATCTCCTGTCCTAGCCATTTAGGATTCTCTAATTAGTGACATGATAGTTGGGCAATTAATGAACCAAACCTGCATCATAATGAAGGATAAACATTGTTAGTGAGTCACTCTGAAGCAGGAATCCAGCGCTGCTGGAGTGTTTTTTCCCCAGCAAGCTGCAGCTGGTTGTAACAGGGGTGTATCTTTTATATGTTCTGCCTCGGGGGCAAATTACTTCAAACAGGACTTTGCTGTGTGGCTGGAGAAAACAACCGTTTGTTTGCAGTTTTCCTTTCAAAGAGATGAGTCTAAATCATGCTTGCTTGATTGAAGCTAAGTAGTACCTTCAAGGCCAATCCCTTTCTCATAGTGGCTATTTTCAAAGGAAAACCTCTGCTGGATTTGTCCATGCAGGGCACTCATTGAAGGGACTATGTCTGTACGCCTGCCTGCAGACAGTAACGTGCCCACAGAGCGAGCGGGGAGCAGTGACAGGAGCTCCCGTGTCACCCACCACAGCCCATTTTGCGTTACTAGTGGAAGGGACACTGCGTATGAACAGATTAATTAACTTTCTGATTGCTGGATGAAGCTTTTCTAGGGGGAGGCTCAAACCAGTAACACTGTACACAAGCAACTTGGGTTAGTGGTTTACCTCAAAAAGTGGAGGAAGTCACTTAGCTCTTTAAGCAGAAGACTACCACAGCCATAGTGGTTTTGCAGCAGCATGGGTTGGTGGATATTACTTAGAGGTGGAGAAAAGTGCTGTGGCAGAGCTCAGGGATTTTCCAGCATGGCCTTGAGTGGGCAGCCATGGTTGCTGGGTTGTGGGGATCCCAACATCCACATCCAGGGCATCTCAGCAGCAACTGCAGGAGAGGCCAGCATCTTACCCACCTACATGCTTTTTCAGCAGAGGTATTTATAGCCTGAAGCATTCTGACGTCCAGACTGGAAACCATCTCTTTCTTACTGTCCAAGATGCTCTTTGAATGAGATCAGTCAGATTTGATGTTCTTGGGATTGCACTAGAAACCCCAGCAGAGGGTGGAGGGGCTGCATCTCATCGAGACCCAGCAGGTAGAAGGTGAAACATGGCACTGTTTCCCACTGAGGGAGCATCACTTAAGCAATAAACAGATGCCTACCGCTCCTGGCAGACCGACGCCAGACTGTGGATTTTGAGGGTATGAGAAGCTGCAGATCAGGAAGAAATGGGATTCACAACAGATATCTTCATCTCAGTGAGTCTGATCACCCTAGCCTTCTCCCCTAGTCAGCAGAGAGACGGCTTTCTCTATGGAGAGATGCAAAGCAGCTAAGTTAGGCGCTCACTCTGAACCATCCTGTAAAGGATGCCTTATTTCTTCATTGAATTTGAGGAAATGAATCTCACGGGGTTTTCTGGCTTCCATTTACATCCCCAGTATCACCTAAGTTGCAGGTTGTACACGCTTCATGTATTCTCTTGCATGTCCTCCAGGAGCAGGCTGGAATGTCTTGGGATTTGAAAAGTCTTCCTGTGGTTTCACTTAGTCATAAAAGTTGAATGTGGCCTCATTCAAAGGGCCTGCAGACATGAACGAAACAAACTTCCAGATAAAGCTGTGAGGAGACATGGAGTGTGCCCCACCTCGTCATGGAAACCCACCAATTTACAGAGTTTGCAAATAATATGGCAGTGGATTATTGCACTTTTTATGCCTGATGATAGTGCTTCAGAGAGGCTGTGACAGAGTGGCCTGTCCCTTTAGGAGTCCATACAATTGTCATGTCCATGGCTGGCCCTGTAAATGGGGTATCTACACAGAGGGTGGACAGAAGGCCTCATGCAAGTGGGAACACAGAGTAAGAGACACTGATCAGGTTATAGACTCCTTAGGTGCCTCTCCATCTTCAAGCTATACATTTAAGCCTGGTTACACACTGCTAGAAAATAGCTGAATCATCCCTAGAGACCTGCAAGAGCAAACCTGTAAGGAGGAAGCAAACTATTGCAGTAGTCCTGACACAGGCAAGAGAAAGGAAGGTATCTCCAGAGGTTTTAGCTTTGGCTGGATGTAGAAGCAAGGTCCACCTTGTATGTTAGAGAATAGCACTGCTGAAAGAGACTCGTGGGTCTGGCAGAATAAGGAAAGGTGACAGCTGCCATATGGGGAGAACAGCAACAGCTCACTGGGGCTTCAGGGTTCCTCAGAGATTGAGGCAGGAGGAAACTGTAAGCCCACCTAGTACGACCTTCTGCAATCAATGGCTGCAGATTCCCAGGTATCTCTGCAATAAGCCACCAAACCGGTGTCTGACTGCAGCTTTCCTTCAAGAATAGTTCCTGTTTGGCTTTAAAGAGTGAGAGAGAGGGAACATTTTCCTGGATAGGCCACATTCACGGGTGTCTGCAAAGCCCACGCTCTGCTTGACACCCTGGTGACTGGGATACACTGTGCTGAAGCCACAGCAGCTCTCGCAGGGAATGTCAGAGGAGAACTGGGACGTCTTGCCCCATGACCTGTGCCACAGCTCCCATCTGCAAATCTCTGCAGCATGCTCAACCTCTGATGGAAAATGCTTACAGTCCAGTTCAGCTGAGACACAGAAAGCAGATCCCATGACTGTACATGGCTTAAACATTGCTGAGATTTTTCCTCTAGCTGTCACTGAAAATCTCCACAGAAGGAAGAAGAACTGAGACATTTAGTCAAAGAAAATTGGGGAGCATTTCCAGCTGTCCGAAAGGTAGCCAGGACACATAAGGTGCATTCCCCACAGTCCCAGCTCCTGTCACAGCCTGTTTTTCACCCAAACTAAAAGTGCTCTAGGATTTTACAGGAGGAGAAAAAGGAATTTCCAGGGAAGTGAGAAGATCCTTTAAGAGTCCCTCTGGAACAAGCATTACCTGGCTCAGCCACGTGCAGTGAAAAGGATCCCACCTTGTCCACCTCCACTGTATCATCTGCCCTGCTCTAAAAATAGCCTCCTACTGCTGAAAGCACTCCACTTCTGTTCTCAGTCCATGTGTTTTTCCTGTCTTGACTTTGTGCAGTGCTGTCGCTTGTTTTAGATGTGCAGACAGAGTGAAACGGCCATCCATACTGACTGGCAGAGGGAATAAACTCTTAAACAAAAAATGCTCCTTGCAGTGGGCAAGACACCTTGCTCATCTCAGATTTCCATTTTAGTATTCAGTTAAGCTGGGTAACTTTTCTGCTTACCCAACATAATTGGAGCTTTGCAGGTACAAAAATATTTGCTCTGTCAGGGCAGAGAGCAGCCATTGTTTACCACAGCCTAAATTCCTTGCAAATGTTTTCTTGTATCTTCTTATTCACATCTGCTTTGGCTAAACCACACCACAATAACCCTTTGTAACGCAAACACCTTGGTATGGCATGTTAGGATCTGTTCCACTGAACCAATTTAGAAGGAAAGCATGCTTGTAACTGTGTAATTGAACTGTGCTGATATGCATGTGCCAGGGAACATTAACTTCTCTGAAACTCTCAATAGTTTCACATTCATGGTATTTTTCCAGATGGATTGTAGCTGAAACTGTATCTTTAATGTCCTTAAGATACAGCACAGCAACCCATAAACTTCTTGAGCTCCACAGAGCATTGGGTGGAAAAGCATTTGCTGTGCCAGATTTCTCCACTAAGTATTTCTCCTGACAGTGGCATGTTGAAAAACCATGTAACTCTGAGATCTGATGGTTACAGTGCTTTCTGAAAGGAAAAACAGTATTGCGAGCAAAGGTTAACCTACAGTGATTGATTTACTCAGGCTTTAAGCAGTCACGCTGAACCTTTGCATAAATGTTTATTTAACATTGAAAATGTGTTGTTCATTTTCACAACACAACAAGTGTCTGTGCTTGCTGGGACACAGCAAGGTTGGCTAAGTTTTCTGCCTTCAAAAAAAGAGCCCTAATATTAAGGAAGAATATGAAAAAATACTTTGCCACTGAACGGGATAACATTTTGGGTTAGTCGCTCATTTATGGCTTTGTTTGAGAGGCTGAGAAAGGGATTGTCCCCCCAAAAATGAGAGATACTAGAAATTATTCATCAGCAAAGCCCAGTACTCTCTATAGGCCTGGCCTAGTATGCATTAATGCACACCTTAGTTGATTGTCAATGTGATTAATCAAAGCATTAGTCCTGGAAGGGGGAGGTTTGAGCCTTATCTATCTCCCTCCTGCCTGTGCCTGGCCAAGCTCCAGGCGGGGTAACTGATGTGTCCCCCTTCCTGCCATTGATAGGGGAGGGTGGGTAGCACCTTCGCACACCAAGGCTGCAGCAGTACCAGCCGGTCAGCAGGATCAGAAGGTGTCCTACAGTTTGAAGGCACAAGGGAGCATTCAGCAGCATCTTGACATTGATTTGCTGTGGAATGGGAAGGCCTGTGGCACTGGAGAACAGGGGCAGTGAATTTAATACTGTATGAAAGAAATGCAGTTGCCATTGAGTGCTTCTGCTATATCAACGGCTTTCTGGTGTTCTCCATAAGGCAAAGAAAAGTCATGTCAAGGTAGAATGACATACTGCTGTCAGGGGACAGGCAGGGGGCAGTGGTGCTGGTACCTGTTAGGATGAACACTAAAGCATCTACCAGCCCAGAGGGATTTTAGGAAGCTGACCTAGGGAACTAAAAGACCATTTTCCAGGATCAGCGGGGCCAGAGTCCCTCATGAAGTCAAGCCCTCTAGACATGATCTACTGTGGGCACATGCCATGGTCCAGAGTAAAAGGCACTCTTTTAGCTTTACACTTTCACCCCCTCCTTCAGGATGGATGGAAACTGCTTCTGAAAAAAAGCCATTATGCCTGGGGAAATTAGAAATCTTACCCTCCTCTGGCTGCTAGCAAATTGCATTACTTGCAGCGCTGAGGCGGAGAGCAGGACAGATCCCTTTCCCAGCAGCATGGCGTTCTCCTCCTGTTATCCATGTTGTTCAATTTGAGAGCAATCGGCTCGGAAGGACAGGTGCCAGGGATGGATGCTGGTTCTTATCCAGCAGGACAATTCCTACATCATTTTGGAGCAAGAAGGGTGCACAGCAGGTGCTGAAGGCCCCAGAGTTGGCTAGCGATTGCACTGGATCCAAATGTTCCACCCTCAAATGTTTATTTATATGCTTATGGGGACCAACCCAAGTAGCATCAGCTGTTGCCTCTCTGGTAAAAGCCAGCCTCTTACAGCACTGATTTTAAATCAGGGATCTGTGGGTGGGCTACTTTCAAGAGGTCCATGAACAACAATGAAGAAAACTCTTTCTACTGGCAGGCTGCCTGAATTCCTTAGGAGATCTGCACTTCCCTTGGAAGTTTTCTAGGGGTGTCCACACCAAAAAAGGTTGAAAACTACAGTCCTTGAGAGATTTTCTGTCATATTGGTTATCACATCCATATTACAGACGTTCTTGTTCCTGTTCTTCTACAGAGAGCGCTCTTCTGAAGAAAAAAAAAATGTAAAAAGTAGCCTAAATGAAGGTGTCTGCAATAAATCCAGTAAATCCTTTTCCACTTTATATAAGACCCATCTTTCCATTTATGCCATTTTACATTCATTAGAAGCTGCATAGGATTTACTTAATGAATAAGTAGAGAAGAGCACAGCTAATCCCTCTTCTTAAATTCTTATTCAGGCAAAACTCCAGTGAGGTCAATGAGTAATTTCACCATGTAAGGATTTCAGTAGTGGGCTCTATCAGATTAAATACAATTTTGCCCAAGATTTTACTCTATGAAATTATAGTAATCTCGGGCCTTGGATCTTTTGATTACAACTAGGGTGCAGAACACTGCCAGTTTAATAGCATAATCATACCAAATATCATCAGACCTGCATGCTATATGCTTGTCTTACTGTGGTACCAAACTGGCTGCCAAAATGCTTGTGCTTTTGATCACATGTCATCTTCAGTAAGAATATGGCAATTATGGTAAGATTTGGACTAGTGCTCCATTAATTATGGATAATTCATACTCCACTTATAAACAACTGCTACGGGTCTTTTATTTTTCTAATTTAGTAATTTCGCAACTCTATAGGGAATTTGGGCTAATTTTTTCTTCCTAAATATGCAACTCATGCTTCGATTTTCAAGAGGAAAGGGAGAAGATAAATTACCCTAATGTGACCTCTTTGATATCAGAGAACTGTGATCTCCAAACTGTAACATGATTTTACAGAAAGCCTATCCGAACTAGGACAGGGACATTGAATCCTGAGAGGATGGAGAGGGAGTGGATAGAGACGAGCCTCCTTTTATAAGTGTACAGTCTGCTTAGTGGAGGGAACATCGTCAGCAATTCATAAGCTATTCGTCAGGTCAAAAGCAATAAGGAAGAAGAACGATATGGCTCAGTGGTCAGTCAGGCAGATCATCAGTCTTTCCACAACCCATGCTGTACAGAGGAATCTGGCAGAAAGGCCAGATCTAGAGAGTCTCTACCTTTGTCTCCATTCTGATTTTTAATAGATATTCATTTGCACACACTTATTTAATCTTGCTGCCACATCCCCACCCTTGTTCCAAAGTTCCACGGGAAAAAAAATGTAGCCTTTTGCAATGTGCAAAAACTCAGATTAAGATGGAAGAGCAAAACAAACTGCAAAGCCCAGAAGCCCTAAAAGTGAATATTTAAAGTAAACTTTGCTGGGCACAAACCTCGGTGATTGGGCGGATGCTGCAGAAACTATATTTTTCAGCAGTCTGGTCTCACTGGCATATAGCTCCAAAATTGTTTCATCTGAGATATTTTCTAGATGAAAAATTAGATGTGTTTGATTTTTTTCTAGGGAGTTTAAACTATTTAAATGAAACCCTATCACCGCAAATTCTGGAAATTTGTAGTGAGGCAGGGAAACACAGACCTTGCAAATCAAATAGGAAAAGTCATTCCTCCTAAATCCCAGCTAAGCTCCAGTGTTTACTGGGCTAAAGTCTTGGAAACATTCCTTTAGAGAAGATAAACCTCTGGGGTTTGGGGCTTGTCCTGATCTATGTTGTAACATGATGAGAGCATCATAAGGTAATAAGAACAGGTATGCTAATACAGTAGTTAAATAATGCCTAAAATTCCCAAGGACACTTGTGCAGGAGTCTTTCTGCCACTGAAAGCATACGTTGGGCTGATGGATGAGAGCGTTGCTGTGTCTCCCACAGCCCTATTTGTTACCAAGTTATAGAGAAACAGAGACTATTTCAGGTCTGAGCAGCCTTCACAAGGTCGCCTGCTCCCACCCCCTAATCAAAGCGGGGCCAGTCTTGAAATAAGGTGGCAGTTAAATCAGCACCATTGAGGACGTGAGTTTCAATCGAAGTAGGTAACAGAGGCCTTGATCCAAAATCTGATCTGGCTGCCAAGAGGGTCTACTGAAAAGCATTTTAATCAGTGTAAAGGCTTACATTGACTTCCGTGGGAGCTGGGTCAGACATCAGTTCAGTGAGACTGCCTGCCACAGTCAAATCATGGGATAATACAACCGGGCTTTTGTTGGCAGCATTCAAGGCGCCAGATTGTGTTCTCTCCTGTATTGGTGTCTATCCAAAATAACTGCATTCACGTCACTAAAGCAATTCCTTACTTGTTCCTGAGTAATTAAGAGAAGAATCTTTCCCACTGGGTTGGTGAAATCACTCAGCATTCAGGCTATGCATAATCTGTACATATTTGTCACTGTCAGCATGAAGAGATTTAGGATCCTCTGCAGGACTGAACATTTTTCTGTGGGCTTCCAGGTTGCAGCCATAAAATCATAAAGGTTGCTAATAAGGACTTTTCAAAAATGAACCTCACCTGTGTTGCCAGAGTCACAGCTAGCTCTCCATTTCTACCCAGTTTGGGGATACCAAAGTTTTCACAGCCTGTCTACAAAATTATGACATTACGTGGGTCCTGACACTCTCCTAGGAGCTGTACTGCAGCAAAGATACAAGCCTGTGTCCCTCTCTGTCTGATGCAGTAACTACTGGAGACGGAGCAGAAGAGGTCTGTGCTTCCCATGTCTCCCATTAAGGGTTTTATTCCTGTGATATCATGTAGTGGATGTTGTGAGCCACAAGGAAAATTTTTAAAACTTTTAAAATCAGAAACTTCTGAGCAAATACAGAATCACAAGCAGAGCTAACAGCATCCTAGCTAATGAAATCACTCAGAGACACTGTCCCCTGAGGAAAAATCTCAGAGGAATAAGGAAGAGAGCTCGAAATGTCAGAGGAAAATCTGGAGAAGGAATAAAAAGGAAAAAATCCTTTAGAACTTGGTATCAGATTTCTCAAATACTGCTACATATGCTATGAACACAGTGTAGCATCAGTGCTGCTATGAATGACAAAGGTGCTGAGCATGTTTGGCAGCACAGAATTTGAAAGTAATGCTTCTTAAAAAAGAAATCCATCACCCAAGAGAAATTGCACCGATACAAGTCTTCATTTGCAATACCGTGGAGAACACAAGAGAAACTTCTGCTATAATCTATAGAGTAGATATTTTTGCCAGTTAATTTGCATTAGAAAGGAAAAGGTAGAATAAGCAAGGGTGGACAGTCTGATCTAAAAGGGAAGCACAGCTGTGGCTGCAGCAGTGGGAGAGATGCTCAAGAACAGGCACCCACTTGTCCTCCCTGACTGTGACCCACCTCGCTCAGGGTCTCATCGAAGCAGTCAGGGGTAAGCAAAATGGGAGTCCCTGGGCCGTGAGATGAACAGTGTTAACCTATGAGAGCAAATGCCACAAAACAGGAAGCAAAGGCCCATTCAGATGATAAATTCTTTGGGCAGCTCTCAGAAGCACGCACCTTATATCCTGAAAGAGGTACCCACAGCTGTTGTCAAAGAGATCGGCTGCATCTTTTACCTGCAATGGAAAATTTAAACAGTGCAGACTTTGACTGCAAGGTTAGTTGCACAGCAGCATGGAGTTTACTCCTGCACTACACAGGAACCGTAGTCTGTGTTCCCTCCCGGTCACCTTTATCAGCTACTTGCAGACACCACACATTTATATATAGATTTGCTTCCAGGAGACTAGCCTCCCTGCTGGGTACATGCTGTTGGGAAATACTTCTGTACCTAAGAGGACAAGTGGCTACATCCATGGTGACTCGTGTTTCTCCATCTGGTGTAATAAGGCCTAACCAGGTCGCTCCTGTACCTGATGTTTAACTTTGTGAATACCCCTTTCCTCCTAATTAATATTAGAGAGGCTCCTAAACATCAACATGTGGGGCATCCTGTGAACAAGCTGCACAGGAAAGTCATGTTCCTTAATACTTCATGAGCGGTGGGTGAGAATCATCTATAAACCAATGCTAGAAGCAGACCCTTTGTAAAACTCTTCTTTTTAGGACATACGCACCAGGTGATTACATTTCACCTGAAGAACAAGACAGTAAATACCCTAAGTTAACAAAAGTCACAGTCAGTGTCACAAGTTTTGAGGTAATGTTTCATCTTGGTATTTGTTCTGCATCAGGGCCAAGTTCTGTTTCAAATCTCATTGCACTTCTTAAAACGTTCCTAGGACATCATGTGTTGGTATAATCCTATAATTGTTTAGACTACTCCTTAATACATCAAAATGGATAATACTCCACAATTTAAACAAAAATTCTTTATGTGTGAGAAAAAAGAATGAGCACCAGCAGAAGAATAAACCTGCCATGTATTGTGTGAATTATTTTCCATCCCAAGGTTTAAAGCAAGTCATTGGTTAAGTCTTCAGTAGGTCTGTGCTGTGCGTAAGTGAGTAATAAGCAGCATTTAATATTGCAGGATGAAGCTACTGTGATGCCAGTTTTTAAAGGTTCTGCCCAGTTGAAAAATTCTTCATTTTCAGCTGCAGTTTCAAGGGCTTTCAAAAAGTCAGGCTTAGGTTTTCATAGTCAGATGCAAAATAATGATCACTTATTCAAACCCTTGTATACTTGATTGACTTGAGATGATGGGAGACATCAGTGGCAGAACTTGGAGCTGAACCCAGGTGAGCAGATTTCATAGTCTATGTGCCACCTTATGATGCAATACCCCTCTGACCTTCTTCTTCCTTCATCTTCTTTCTTATTGAGGTTTTAGAGTTGTATTGTAGCCTTGCTGACCAATTGGTCAGCAACACTTTTATTTAAAAGCACATGCTGTCATTGACCACTCTTTAATCAGTGAATCAGACTGATGAAACTTCATCTTCCCTCTTCCAACTAGTATAATCAAGTAAAGAATCAGGCACACAATTTCCACTTCTCCTTAACTTCTTCCACATACTCTGCCTTGAACATAGAGCTCTTCTGGAAGCTTACCAGGTTTCAGGCACATGTCTGAGGTTGTGCTCACTTTGTTGGTTTTGGTGTTATAATGACACTTTCACCTGGAATTTATTTCCCATTTCAGTAGTAAAAGGATGCTTAAAAAACCCATGGAGGAGAGATACTATTTATTTAACTCTCTACAGATGTCATATTAGTCATAATAGGTAAAGAATGTATCTCCTGGCTTTACTCTGAGCTGTAGCAAATGGCTTTGACCCACATCCTCATAAATTAGAATGTAAACAGAAACTTACCCAACTATGCCTTACAAATGTAATCAAAATCAGACCCCTGCGATGTAACAACTCTGTTTACCCTCTGTGATATCCTTTTGTGCCTTTCAATTATAGCGATGGACATAATGATCAAATTACATAGACATTTTCAGTGAGGGCTTGGTTTATCCAGTTATTCATAAATAAGAGCATTTGCTTTTCACACTTGGGTACAATTTTATTCATGTCTGAATTGTATACTCTGCTAACACAGCAGAAATGGCCAAACAATTTCCCTTAGAAGTACTGTAGTGCCACATGACTGTTTTATCCCATCATGGAGGGCTTGACCCCACACCTTATAAACCTGAAGTTAAAAACCATGTTATTACCATATTACCATAGTAATATCTCAGAAAATGTTCACAGCTCATGTCTTGGAGGCTTCTTGCTTTCCTACATCAAAGAACAGAGATAAAGGACATGATTCTCTAGCAATAGGTCTTCTTTCTAGTTTCTGGGTTTTCTCTAAGTGGCTAGTGCATCCTCAGATGTCTTAGTCATGAAAGCTGGTGATGAAAGCAGATTGTCTGCCTATAGGAGGTGAACAAGACTCCTAAGGATAGGATAGAAGTTCTAGCTCAAGTGCCAAAGAAGCATGAGTAGCATGGATTTTGGGAGTAGATCATTTAACTTTTGCCTCCCTGACAAAGCCCATTAATGCATATGCATGAGGTCATTTGTCTAATAAATGTACAGGGCTGTGGGGTGGCACTCACGGGGATTTTCCTAGCACAGGGGAAATATTTAGTAATTTCTACTGACCCTAGTTTTGCCCCCTCGAGAAGTGAGCAGAAAGCTGTGGGAGCTCCTCAGCCCTGCCAGGTACTGCCTCTCACTGGGTGTGTGGCCTCACGCCCAACAGGCATGTTACACTGCTTGCTCTGCAGCATGGCATCTACCTTAGAGCACTGCCAAATGTGGTAATGACACGCAAAACCCGTCTGGCTTATCTCAGGTTCTAAGCCAAAGACATAGCTAAAGCTCTTCAAAAGCAAAGTTTGGCCAACCTAACCAGATTTTAAGTCAACAGGAGATTTCTTTGAGTGGAAGGAGGAACCCACTTGTCACTTCTACTTCACAGAAAGCTGGGCTTTATGGTAGGCAGAATTTCAATTAAAATGTTAGGTTTGTCCCCACCCCAAGCACAAAGGGCCTTATGGTGTAAAGGCCACATGGAAGCTAGTTTGTGTGACCACAGAGCACAACTTGGTGTTCCCCCATTCTTGAAGGGCTTTTACATGGTAGCACTTTTTCATCTCCAACTTATGTGTGGGGAGAGGAGATTGACTATAAAACAGTGCTCTGACTAGATGGTAAACATCTTGCAAGCCTGGCTTACAAATACTGCTCTGAGACCCTATAGGTGCATTGTCCTACAGGGTGCATTGTCCTACAGGTTACATTGTCCAAAGAATAAGTAGCATTGGAATAAGTAGGATTCAGAACCATCTGCTTTGCAGTGAGGATGAAGATAAAGCTAAAGCAGCAGAGTTTCCTCTCACATTTCTTTAGTGCCATGACACAACTTGCCAGGTACCTGCTGTCTACTCATTTCCTACCTGCCCCAACAGAGTGGAAACGACCTGCAGGTTTCCCTGCAGCTAGACAATATGTGATCCTTTGTTCCACACAGCCTGCTCCATTTCTGCAGCAGTCATTTCAGCCCAGCCTAGGTTATCAGTCCCTGTGTCTGCAAGGAAGAAGGTGGTCCCAAGAGAGTGGCAGGGCTTGACTCCCTGCTTCTATATACCCCATGCTTTGAGGTTCTGAGGTCTTCAGCAGAGGAGGATCAGCTCTGCTCTCAGTGAGCCTCTGCCCACCTACTCAGTAGAGTATGATGGTGAGCTAGACATTGCAGTGCAAGACCTTAGGAAGGACAGGCAAGTTGTTCTTCCCAATGTTTCCTTTTTAACTAGACAGTACTGAAAAACTACCATTTGCTTTATTTGCTGTACAGCTCAGTATTTCCTAACAGGGTGTGACTAAACCCAGTTAATACCTAATCTGTAAAGTGACAGGGCTTGTGTGCCGTGCTGTCAAAGGATCGGTTTACCAAATCAATTGTCATGTCAGTTTGGGAGAGAATTACTAATGCTTTCAATGACTAATTTCTCTTCCTGATTAGTGCCCAGTTACACTTAGAGCATAAAGTTTCCTCAGTAGCAATTTCACTACCTACAGTAATGCCCTTACTACTTAATTGACATGTATGCACTTATTTCACTGCAGGAGTTTGGTTCTGGTTTAAGTGGAAGACACCAAATATTAACTTGGATGAAAGCCCATTGAAGCCAGGGAGCAGACATCAGTCTTGAATTTGGCCTACAGTCTGTGGTATTAAGGAAAAAGGCCACAAGACGAATTGTTGATATATGTGCTTTCTAAATGGTATTTTCACCTCAAAGCATACTTGAATCTTAGAAGAATGCAACTATTTCAGCTTTCTTGGATGATGTGCCAATGGTACAGCCTGAGGCTAATATGGATCATATCCTTCTTTTAGTTATTCCAGCACAATTTTATTGACTCAATGTGTTCAATGTCTCTCCTATCACCCTCATTAAGAAGAAATATCACAGATTCTAGATGATAGTTTTCTGAACCAAATCCTTAGCAGAGGAAAGCTAGGATGAACTGCCTGAATACCCAAGCTTCATCTATGAGCTTCAGATCTTGCCACGTACCTACAATGTCTTGCTATCCATTTGGAGTTACATCACTGTAGCTTGAGAACAGCCAACGTAAGGAGAAAATTGACATACTCTTTGCTCAACCACATGCCACAAAACTCATTCTATCACGTCTTAGGTGATCAAAAATGGAGACGTCTAGGCAGACATTTACTGTCTACAGCAAAAAGAAGAAAAAATAAAATTATATTGCATAATAGCTACAGGGGTATGTATGCATACATTATACATAATATGTACACTATATAAACACACATGCAAAGTGATAAATTAATTACAGATGGAGTACAGTAAGCTCAGTCTCCGGAGAGTTAGACAGTAATATACAACAACAACAACACAATCTCCAAGCCATGAATCCACCACCCACATCCAACACAACTCAGGGCTTCTTAAATCATTATGCCAAATTGTAATGCAAACAGTGTACAGAAGGAGGAACAAAGAAAATAATTGACGTGTCTACCCTAAGGCTCTTCCAAAGATTAGAGAGAGAGGCCCCAGGGCTGGTATGTTATTTTATTTGTTCTTTATCCTTTTGCTGGTTGTTTGCATTAATTTTGGCACTGGATGATTTAGAGCACCCTTAGTTTTGATGGATGCAGGTGGTGGCGTGTGCATGGTTCCTTAGTAAATAATGTTACCAGTGTGGATTGCTTTAAGTGGCTCTGCTATCAAAGAGCTCTGTCTTAATTTAAAAATGCATTTAGGTGATTAAATAATGTCTTAGAGCTGGATTCATTTGTCTTCTCTGATTTTAGTGGTGTTCTAATTAAAGCTCCAAATACATAATTATATAAAGCAGAAGAGTGAGCAACTTACTTTCCCTCATTACAAATTAATGCATGGTGGAGAGCCAGGGAGGAAATAACTTCACACGCAGGAGCACTGGGGGAGAGTGTGGGTTTACAGATAGCAATTGGATACCACAGGACTTGAAACCACCAGCTGTGCGGTCTGGGAATACCTGCACCAAAGGGTTCAGGTCACAGAGGGGGGATGTCACCACCACTGTCACAACAGCTGTTGCCTATGGAAAAAGGACAGAGATGGGGTAGGTCTATAAGGGGGACTCTGTGGTTTAAAGAGAAACATGTATAGTGGCCAGGCTATTAGAAGAATATTGAGTGACTGTGGAGGAAAAGAGTAACAGCAGTTACCAGAGATGTGAGGGGCTTCAGAGGAAAGTTTGAAGGCACTGGCTGAGTGATAGTATGAGGAGAGTTGTACGTAAGTATTTGCAAGGGATTAATACCCAATGGAGAGTGGAAATACTTATTTAGGAACAACGGGATGAGCATGATAAAGTAGCCCTGTAAATGCAATACAGAGCAAGGCGGTATGTAGAGCTATGTTGTTCAGTGAAAACAGGCACCAGAAAAAAGAGCTACCCCAGGAAGATGGTGCGTGGCTCAAGTAGGAAAAATTTTTCCACACCCTAGTGAGCAAGAGAGGTTGCAACAGAGGGTGATGGTTCCAGCCTCCAAATTCCCCAATCTACTTATCACTTCTCATCAGAAAGACCACCCAGGAAAATCACTGCATGGGAAACCTCAGAGGCTCTCTTCATTCTCTCTTCCAGGTTTTTTCCCACATAAAGTGGGGGATCTTGTCCTGTAACAGAGATATTTACCTGAAATGCACTCATCTCTGAGTTGAATTGCAGCGGCCCAGTAGTAGAAAACTAAATGCAGGTGTTCAGGGGCAGGGGAAAGGGCAATGTGAAGGAGCATAGGAAATGCCTTCGAGTCTTACTTCCTACAGAACATGTAGGGTTTTAAGGTCTTTCCAGCTGGAGATAGCAGAGGAGACTGAGAAGACAACAGAGCAAGGGAGAGATGCCCATACATCCCAAATTGCATGAAATGACAGTGGGTTTTTTTGTCTTAATAGGTGAAGGATTAAGATGCTCTTCCCTTATTCTGCATATATCTTTCCAAGAAGATACGGGCATGTCAAACCGTGGTGTCATACTGTTTATCTACTCTCTGCAGAGAGAACAATTTAAAATATCAGTTCTGTAAAATAGGGATTATACAGATTAAATCCAGAAGGTTTATACTCTCAGCCTATTAATTCAAAGCCCTTGTAAATCTATGGGTGTTGATGGAGATACTTCTCACTCACACCCTATATAAATCATAGGAGAACTGGAACCAAAAATGTTAGCAGAAAAAACAAATATTTCTTGTTATCACTAGCTGATAAAGAGAGGAAACAAGAAGTATGGGACAATGGGGTGCAGTGCCTTCCGGGGACTGCTTTGTACTTTCCACAAGCATCAGCAACAGTGTCTTAAAGCATTGTGCAAACGCAGCCGTTGTGATGACACACACAGTCCTTAACGTGATCCAAAGGCGGGAGATTGACATGAACATTGTTGCTCACTCAATATGGTGATGAAAGCTCCCGCCTACAATAGTGATCCACTGATTTCTTAAGGAATTTTTTAAGGATGAGAAAAATGCAAAAGACATTTATAAATTATTCAAAATCTCGTGAAAGGCTTCTGAGTTTTGTTTCTCTTACATTTTTTTCTTTGAAAGATAGGGTTTGTATTTAAAGGTACTTCTTCGTGGGAAACTGCTGAATACCCCATCCTCCTTCTCATTCAGGTCCTTAAAATGAGTCATCTTCAGCTCTTAGCTTTTCTTCCTTCCTTGTTCCTGAGCCATTCAGAAATGCTGCTGCTTCTGCCTACTCTGTATTCTCTTATCCAGGGTGACTCTTCGTATCTAAGAGCCTTCCAACTATTAAAAATAGGCTTCCTTTTTTCCTCTCTCTCTTCATTCTAAGACCACCAGTTTGTGTCTTCCTTAATTTTAGCTACATTTGAAAGGACGCAATTTAACTTGGGAACAACCTGGGCTGAGCTGGGAGCCTGGCTCTGCTGAGCTCCATTTTATGCTGCCACTCAAGTTTTATCCTGGTAATGGGTGCATCATTCCCCTTTTTGCTTCCAGAAAGAGTGTTACCATCTCCAGACCTTGTCCTCTGGTTGAGCAGGCTTTCATGATGCAAGGCTGGGACATCTTGGTGGTGGTGGGATTTAGTTATGGTCAAATGCACGAGAAGTAATGGTGCTAACAGAAAGCCTGGCAATAAGAAATATCAGCCTGGCATCACTGCTCTGTCAAAACATGGATCTGTTGCTGCCAGGACCAGGGTCCCCGCATACCCAGAAGCTAGCCCTACTCCCACCCATTTCTCTCCAGCTTCTGCTCCTCTCTCCAGCCACTTAAACCCCAATGCAGTCAGCATGGCAACCCACTCATGTCCAGGAAGACCTAGCCCAGATCTCAGCCAATATTAACCCTTTTCAATTGGCCATGTTTTACTGGGTGGGGAGAGAGGAGGAGGGAGAGAGGATAAGGGTGCCAGGATGCCTCCCACCACCATAAATACCTTTCAGTGCAGCACAGTGCAGTTTTTACTTTATTTCAGTCTTTTTCATAAGGCACAAAAATATGAGATCACAGCTATTTTCTGTGAAAGGCTGGCCCGAGAGGTGGACTTTGCTGTTAGCAATATCAGCACTCAGCTTCCTCCTGCTTTTATCTTACTCACCAGTGAATTCATCTAGTAGGGAAGTCTGTAAGAAAAATAAATTCAGGTTCAATTCCTCTGCTGGTATAAACTGATATAATTCATAGCAGTTAACATCGATAAAGGTCAACCTTTTTTGCTAAAACTTTAATGCTTGCTCTCATTTTATTTTTTTTTCTTTTTCTTTTTTTCCCCCCCCCGAAGGCCACCCTTCAAAATGCAGTTGCTAAGATCATATTCTTTGCCCATCAGTCGCCCAGTATCAGCTCCTCCTACCCTCTTTGAATCACTCTTCAGACTCCCTCGGCTTCAGGACATGAAGGTCAGGCTTTTTGTATCCACTTGAATGCCCTCCACAGCCTGATCCTTCTGCCTATCTGCCCTTATAAAGCCTGCCCTGTCAGAGGGTGCCTGAGTTCCCACCCTTTATGAATAGGAGTAAGCAGGAGAGCCGAGTGCCCTCTACTCATTGGGAACCTCCAAATGAACAATGAACCAAGTCAAACTAACCAACCAAACCAAATTGCAAACCCAACAGATCGCCACACAAACTCTGCATGATTTCCGGAAGGGTTTGTTATGGTCCATGAACCTGAAACAATTTTTAGCATGAAATACCCTCAAAAAACAAACCTGTGGCAAAATTGGCCTAAGAGAGTTTGATGCAGTGGAGCACAATCTTGAGAACGTGTGGTGGAAATGGCAGTGAGCTATCCATTTTTAGCACATTTTCCCTTTTTCTCCCTGAAAGTCAAAGTAAAACTCAGAAGATATAAGCTCATGCAAACCAAAACCAGGAAACAAACTTTACTGGGGCCACAGAAACCACACCAGAAAGAGCTGCAGATGCCCCAGCACAAACTCCCCATGCTTCCCTCTGCCTCAGGAAGGACACTGGGCTGTGATCAGAGGGCAGAGCTGGGCAATCCCCCTGGAGCACCGGAGAGCAGAGGGCCAGGATATTCATAGGATGCCAGGGAAGCTCACCTTCGTAAAGCTTCATCTACCCCTGCTCTGTGGGCTTAAACCTGAAGCCCTGGTGTTGCCAGCTGTGTGTGCCGTGGCTCCTGGCTGGGCCACAGGCCTGACTTTCCTTTACCTGGAAATTAGGAGATAGAGATGGAGTATGAGAGGGAGAGAGGAACCTGGTCCAGGCCAGCTCTTAGGCTGACATGGGTCCTAGGCTAATATCCACACCACTGGACTTTCTTTCCTTCTAGATGAAGGACATACATAGATTTAGAGCAATGTAGGTTTTGTTAAAAGCTCTTCTGAATGAGTCAGATCAGATCTGTTTTCTTTTCTGTTCCGTTTGCTTCTTACAAAGGGTCTGGCCACGTTAATTGCCAGTGCTTCCCCCCCCCCAACCCCCCTGGGTTACTACATCATTTAACAGGCATGAAGAAAAATGTCATTTGGTTGCCCTTTAGACACTAGCCAGAAGTGACAATAAATTTAATGCAGAGTTTTGCTATAAAGCGAAAACTATTTCTGAAGAATGACAGTATGTGCAAAGCATAAAGCTCGAAGCTTAGCAGCTAAATTCTGAACCCATGCGATATTATGCTGCCTTGTGTCATTAACAAGCTGCCAAAATGACAGCAAACTGGATTATCTCCTTCATAATGTAGTCTGTTCAGCACAAAATAAATGACTGCTGACTTTTAACAATGTGCAGCACCATTACAGTGAAACTGTGTTGTGACCAGAGGCAATCCTACATGGAATTACCTTGGGAAATGAAGCTGCAATTAATATTTTCTAGCTACACATGTTACCCCAGGTTCTTCTTATCAAAATCATCTAATTAAACACTGCATTATTTCCAGTTTCATACCAGCCTAACTCCCTTGATGTTATTGGAGTAGTACCACTATCGACTTGGAGTATCACAGGAGGGAAGCAAGGCATATTCCTCAGCACAACCACATCACCATGGTTTCTCCCACTCAACGGGTGTCTCCAACACACTTTCTGGCCCCCATCTTCCAGGAGAAATTCAAAGCTTAATTCTGGTGCTCTCAGTCTGCAACCCCAGAAGCTTACACTGTCAACCAAACCAAGAGAATTATTTGTGCCAGAGGGGAATGATGACAGATCTTTAAACAGCCACTGTCTGTTGTTTTACAAAGCCTCTGTTTTACACTGAGTCATAAAGAAACTCTGTAGAGATCTGGTCTTCTAGCTGATCATGAAACTGAGCATGGAAATCCAGCTGAGGTTTTTCCAGGGCTTAGCAGAGCAGGACTCCTTCTCACACCTTCAAGCTGAAAGATTTAAGGAGCTCTTTGTTCACACCTAAGTATAGCATCCTGCACTTGTCTCTACTGAATTTCATCCTACTTTCTCCAGTCTGTTTTTCTAAGCTGATGAGATAATTTTAAATACCACTCCTCACCCTGATGCACTGCAGGTCTCCCAGCTTTGTGTCTTCCACAGATGAACCAAACACCACCTCTAGCCATCCTCAACATCACTACCGAAGACATTGAGCTGTGACACTGCGCCAGAGCAGCCTCAGCTGTCCCCTCTTCAGGACATCCCTCCAGCTGGGCAACGAGCCACAGATGACTGTGCCATCAAACTGCCCCTTCAAAGCCACTTTTCCCTGGGTAGTGTGAGGTGGCACCAGAAATGGTGCAGACCCTTGGCAGACCTGAAGGAGGGTCCCAGCTATGGGTGTTGGCTGGACCTTGGAGAGCGTCTCGGTGGACACCTGCTGGGCTCACCTGGGTCTGCGAAACAGTGCAGGGCAGAAGGATGGGCAGCATCGTACCTCAGACAGTAACTCTACCTTGTGTTGGGTCCATCTCTGTTCTCTGGGAAGCCCCAAAAAGGTTAAGAACCCATTCTTCTTCCCCATGGGAACAGGCACAGTAAACAGCTTCTCCAAAACCAACAACCAACTGCGGTTTGTTTTACCTTTCCAGGAGAATGAAGGCAGTGTTTTTGTACACGAGTTGGGTGCGTAACGCCAGGCAGGCCCAGGCAAGCGGGCTGCGTTGCATGTTCTCCTGCCTTCTTGGCCCTTCCATGGAGGCCAAGAGCACACGCACACCGGCTGCCTGTCACAGCGTCAGCTGGGCCACGGCTGCCTCCAGACTGGGGAGGCACAGGCTGCTGCCCGCTGAGCATGCACCCCCAGCAACCCGGCCCCTTTGGCAAGGCGGGTGTTTTGCTAATTTTCTGCGTGCAGGTACATATCTCCCCGTGGGCACTCGGATTGTTTGGCTGCATCCAAACCTGGCTGCACCTTGGAGGAGTCATGAGGGAGCGGCTGCCCACCTCACTGCCGGTTGCCTCATCAGTGCTGCTATGTATGACCCTGAACTAAGAATTCATCATGCAGCAGAGCTGATGCAATCTGAGAGGGGATACAGATGCCCAGGGTCAGCCAGAGGGGTTCTTCCTACACCTGTCCCTGTTTTAGGAGAAACACCTGACTACAGAAGAAAAGACTCCAGCTCCTAGCCCTTTATCTCTTTGATTGGAATCTGGAATAAAAACCCCAAAGAAACTGTTGGATGGGGCAGGTTAAGGTCTCTGATATGCTTATTTAAATTATAAATCCTGGAGGATTAGAAGTGGTGTGTGAATGGGACCTGGGGCAGTAGGGTTTTGTCTGTGATGGGGGTACTAATAAAACACAGAAGCCCAGATTTTCAAAAGCAGTTAGGTGTTTTGTTAAGAGTTAATAGTAGATCCCTGTGAGTAGCAGGATCTGCAGCATCTTTCTGGGTGGCAATGAAAATAGGGGTTTTTTTCAAAAGGACTCCGTGGTCTGCTTCTATTAAAGGTATTTCTGCTCTGCTAAAACTCCACCAAGATATCACCAGAAAATGTCACAATACAATGCACTGAATTTAGAGGTGAACATTCAGTGTTCATCTTCATTATTGATGTCTTGCTGCACCTCCTCATGCTTGGGATAGATCCTCCATGTTGCTGTACTCAGTGGGAAATTGCAGCTAAAATGGGGGTGATTTAGCTGAAAAATATGCTGTGGCTCCCCTGGTTTTCCATGGATACAATACTGTTCATATGTATGTGCCTGAGTTTTCAGCAGAGGAACGGTCCTGTTACAGACTGAGCTGCTGAGCCAGCACCTGAATTCATGGAAATTCCTTTCACCCTTTTCGGTTCTTTAGCAAAGCTTCATTCACACCAATGACTAAAAAGATATTTTTACTTTTGCACATCTGTCCTTGATCTATTGAGTATTTTTCTTCCAACAAGCAGTCACCAAAAGGGCATGTGTCTGTATGTGTGCGTGCAGGACAGTTTTGCCTAAATAGTTGCCATGCTGCCTTGATGTCATTAGCAGAAAAAAAGATTTATTGCTGCAGCTCAGAAGTCTGAAGAGCTTAATGACAGATGTAAAGCCCAGCAAGACTGCAATCTGGGATCCTGATTCAGTTCTGGGCTAATAAAAATGTTCTTCATGCATATTTCACGTCCAAGCAATTGTCCATCTCTTTTTTCCCCCCTTACCTCCCAGCAGTCACCAGAGAAATGTATGCTATCCACTGAAGTAGAACCTACATCTTTTTAATCTCAGGTGCTGGTTTGATGACAAACAGTTGGGATAATTCCTGGAGACTGCAATATACCTGAAAAGCTGAAAGGTTGATGTGCTGGAGTCTGAGCTATGGATTTGAGGTGTTCTAGCTAAAATGCCAAGTGACTCACATCTTCTGTAAACCAAGCAGCAAGGAGAGGTCTGGATCACATGCACACACACATGCACACAAACTGGTTGGTGATAGTAGCACAGCATTCCATGGTCAGCACAGGGCCAGGAATAGCTGCACCACTTTAAAATGACCATGACTGAAGGAGCTATGCTGGGAAAAGTATCCCCTAGAAGCTTGCTGTTGAGGGATTAAATGGATATTAATTCCCTCTTGGTACCAGGAGGCTGGAGGATTGCATAATGGGGCATACTGAAGAGTTTCTGAAGAGGAAGTGAGACAAAGTTTGTTATTTTCAGTGCAGCCAGGATCGTGTTTTCTGCCATTTGTTGGGGGCGGGGGGCGGGGGGGGGGAATGTGATTTACCCAGCGTAGTTGTGCTACAGGAATCACAGCCAGGATCTGGAGCAAACATCTCAGTTGCGACATCCTGGCAAGAAGCTTGTTCTAACAAGTAACTATTTTGAGAAGAGGAAGAAAAAAGAACAAAAGCTGGCAAGAAATGCTGCAAGGGCTGCACTTCATGCAGATGCTCCCTTCTGCTCCCCAGGCCTTGCAGACCTGGCTGTGCTCTCCGGGCTCCTGCTCCCTCTGCTCTGCCAAAACAACCTCCCTGTCCGTCTCTAAGGCACTCCTGAACACCCACAGTCTTTCTTGAGACTCCTTTGCCTCTCCACCCTCCTTAAGCCTTGGTTCCCTTCCAGCTACTGGCACTCCCGTGCTCTGTTCTGCGCAGCGCGGTTGCAGCTCTCCTTCTGCAGCTCTCCTTCCCCAGCTGAAGTTTTCCATGTACCGTTTATCTTCTAATGCCTCAGCGCCCAGGTGCACTGAGGGGTATTGCACCACATACCTCAGGCAACACCGCCTGCCTGTCACTGCCCACAAGATCTGAAATATTCGTGTAGAGCTTAACTTGCCAGTGCCCGGCATCTCGTTTGGTCATTTACATCTGGGCGAAGGAAACACGAGGTGGCTGTGATACGCGACCAAATGTAAGCAGCTGTAAATTGACAAGGGCCATTTGTCCCTGTTATTAATCCCCTGAGTCACAGTGCCTCCAGATATTTCCTATGTCACCGCTATTTTTATTTCTTCACAAATAAAGGCTGCAGACTTCAGTTTGCTCCTGCTCACATCAGGCTTGACTCAAGCCTCTGACAAGCAGAATTACACCAGACCTGCCCTGGCACGGGGCGGAAACTGCATCCTAGGTTTTGCACCATTTCTCAATTATTAGGAAATGTATGTTGGTGCTGAAGTACTAAACAGCATCAGGAACTAATCTGATGTTAATGGACTCTTTCAGACTGGCCATGAAAACAGACCATGTATTATCTTGAATATTTCAGAAAGATTGGATTTTAGGTTCAGGGCTGGGTTTGGGATTTTTTTTTTCTTTTTTTTTTTTTTTTCACTTACTCACTTAATGCTATCTAACATCAAAGGAAATACTTGCTGGCATTATCCTGAACAAAATCTCTGCAGCTGGGGCACAGCAGACGTCAGGCAGTGCAAAGTGCAGTAGCCTGTAAGTGTGAGAGCCATCCGGACCTCTGACATTAGCCTGAGGTTTGTTAAATCACCTACTTAGATGCATGGCAAAATGCTTCACACTGAAATAGCTCTCAGTTGCTTTCCACTGGCAATTGATGGTAAAATAATTAACGTTTGTGATATTTATATGAGAGAGTTTTAAAATATGAACAGGCAGGATTTGGGTAGCACTGGTGGGAGTGTACTAGCAAAAATTGACCTTTCTACCAAAATCTTGTAGTATGGTTTTAAATTTAAATTGAGTTCTTTACTAATTAGCATTTGCTTGGAGATCCCTAGACCGCAGAGTACAGACGTGAAGACAGAGAAATCAAGGTAATTGTTCCTTCATATAATGGGCTGCAGATTAAGCAAGCCGGGCACACACTGAATTGCAGTGACACCGAGCCCTTATCCAGCTCCAACAATACAGCACAGCTCTGACTAAGAAAGGTTTCTAAAACTCATGCATTGAGTACTTGGTGAGACAATGTTAAAGAGAGTGCCAGAACGGCCTCAGATATACCAGCGTCGCTGAGTCACAGGAAGGGATAGCAGAGCATTAGTGACTTGGTTTTATAGTCCTGTGGTTACATTCATCTGCTCAAGTGATATTCTTCCTTTCCTCAGACACAACAAGTGACCTCTTGCCAGCTACTGACCATAGGGAGAAAAACACGTCAAAGCGGGAACCCAAAAGGAAAAGAGAATATTTTCGCTCTGTGCTGCATATCCTTTGAGAAAAGAGGCTTTGGGAACTTGGCTGAAAAAAACACAACATACACTCCCAGGACTCAAAGGTATCAGATGGAAATCAACTAACTCTGTCTCTCATAGCTAAAAGGATTCTTCTTCCTCACCAAAAGGGTTTAACAGGCCTTTAGAGGTTTGCAGTCAATAGAAAACAATTTTATAGAACTGGCCATTTTCTGGCAAAATATTTTGTTCTGGTTAACCATTCTGTACATTCTCTGGAAATTTGGTGTGATACGGATACCATGTCTGGCTATAGCTCTAGTTTTCTCTCTGCCCTGTGTTGTGTTAAACACTGACACTGGCCATCACATCCAGGGCACCAGGCAGCATCCCCGGGCATTCACTCAGCCGTTCAGCCCAGAAATCACCCCACTCTCTCTTCCCTCTAGGAGCCCAGCAGCTGGATGACCCTGGTGGTTTTACCACTCTCCTTCCAGGGAACAGGGAGTTTTCTGCCCAGGAGGAGGGTTTGGGAAATTAAGCCTCGGGCAGATACACCATTACATTCGTCTTCTCAATATGCAGTGAAGTGAGAAATGCCCTTATGCACCGTATTTCAGTGTGGAGCCTTTCCTGAGAAGTTTCCTCATTTTCTCCTCTTTCCTTGTCCCTTCTCCAAACCCTCCATGCTGTGCTCCCTGGGTGGGAGCTGTTCTTCTGCTCCTCAGAGTTGTAGAGGCTGCTCCTGCCCAATGCCCATCCCAGCACGCCCCGAACAGTGGCCCAAAGGGCTGTCACGTGCTTGACTCTGCTCCCATCTGCACCCCACTCAGCCCCACGCAGCACTGTTGATGGCAGAGGGGTCACCCTCCAAACAGAGCAGCCTTCAGGGTCAGGTTTGGCATTGAGTCTCTTATGTGTGCTCAGAATCACAGGATCACAGAATCGTATAGGCTGGAAAAGACCTTTAAGCTCGACCTCAGTTTTTTTGATTCCTGAATTCTCCTATCAGGTCGGGGTTTCAAGGCATTTTACACTTGCACCAGTGTGACCTTCCGTATATCAAAGGCCTTTTCCTTCCAGAAAGATGTCCAGAGGTCAATTATGGGACATTCAGAGGTGAAAACTTCATAGTTTCCTGGGCAGTTTGCTTCAGTGGTTGATTGCTTTGACCGTTAAAATTGCTACCCTTAATTTTTTAGTTGATCTTGTCTGACATTAATTTCCAGGCACCCATTTTGTTGTGTCTTTAGTTGACTTTGTGCCTAGTGTTTTCTCCAGTCACCGCTTTGAACTTCCTGTTGACAGACTGAAGTCAAACGCCTTAAGCATCTGCCTGTCAGGCATGTTTTCCAGCCAGAGTGTCATTTTTTCCTGCAACCATTTTGAAATTTTCTAGCTCCTTTTGAAGACTGACACACTGCTGCCCAGTGCAGTAATGCAATGGCAAGAGGGAGACACAGACAGATGAAGCATCTTTGTCTTTGTGATAAAGCTGAAGCAACTAAGCCAGCCTGTAGTTGCTTTGTGACTTTTGCTTTAGGCCTTGGCCTCACCCAAAGCTTTCTCAAGGAAACCAGAATAGGGTAAGATGTTGACTTGGCTATTTATGTGAAAGCCCCTGATGTCCTGGTCACTAAGGATCCCGTATTTGGGCTCACACTTGGCCCTTCAGACAGGGCAGTTGTAGCATCCAAGGGAAGAATTTGGACCTGAGGGAGTAACTGTATACTCCTAGTGCAAGGAGTATACATAGTAATTATGTGCTCCTGAAGTGTACGATGCTTGGTAATTATACACAGTAGACCCAAAAATATCATTTAACACGTGTGCTGGTTTTTAAGGCAAAAATAATGGTGAATTTGCTTTGTGATTATATGGTCCTTACCACATACACTTTCTGCCAGTATTTGATACTTACTATGTCATTAAATGGTCAGCAATTGCTTTGGAGGCAAAGACTGTTTGGAAAATTGTGCCCTGCAAAATGGAGCATTATTTAAAAATCATTAACATTTTTCACCACAGCATTTTTCCTAAGGGAAAATATACAAGTCTTGCAATTTGACTTCAGTCTACATTCTTCTGGAGATGTGTTGTGTTTCTGTTGTTCTGAGAAAGCATAATGATGCTGCTCTCAAACTCCTTCTCTTGGCTTTGATCAATGTTTCTCTCCATCCATTTTCCTCTCTAACCCCTTCCCTCCCAAGCCAGAAAAAATAATTGAAAGCTGATTGTAATTTTAAGCCAACAATATCCCTGCTCCCCATGAAGCCAATGGACGTGGCAAAGTTCCCATTGACTTCAATAGTCCAAATTCTGTTTTAAGGATCCTTGCCATGCAGATGGAGAAACTCCACCAAAGTCAACACAGTTGCATGGAAAAAGCCTGGGTACAATAGCAGCAGAATCCATCCTAGTGGTACGAGGATGTCTTCCTATTTCTTCTGACCCAGGCAGGCCATGCATGTATACACACCAGAGTAGAGCTTGCAGTCCATGAGCTCTCTTTAGCTTTGCCAGCATGTTATGTTATTTTGTTTGATTGCTGGGCTGTGGCACAAAAACATGAATTGGCCTGACCTGGCATGACTGCAAATTAAAGAAAAGGTGGTCTGAAAGAAACAAAGAGGCAACTTTATTCAGCATATTCTATATCAAGACTTATAGGGCTCTAACTAGAGTAATTTTATGGCTCCTGATTAGTAAGTACTACATTCCTGTTTAGCCTTTCTGCTTTTGCTTGAGTTTTCTATTTATTCCAAGGAGCACTGAAAATATTTTGGTGGTGATTCATAATAACGTGACACCAGTTAAGTTATAAGACTGGAATTCACTCATTTTCAGAAGATCAACAGAATGTCTGTACATTACTGTGTTGTCAAAATAAGTCTCATAGGAGACTGTGGTAAAGCACCCACCCCATGTTGGCTGCCTACACAGGGAAGAATTTCACCCTATTCTTTTGCAGATCTTTGCCAACATGGCAATCTTCAGGACAAACTGTACCCAAAAGCAATGCATGCATGGAAGACACGACTCTCATTAGTTCCCATGGGCATGGCATCCATCCCTAAATCTGCAAACAGAATCTGTCAATTTGTAATGGCTCCTATCACATCTTGTTTTCAGGCACGGTGAAAGCAATGAGTGGTTTCTGAAAGCAAAGACCAGACAGCTAATGGCAGCTTGGGTGGAGAAGGAAGATATGAACACAGCACCTTAGCCACAGAATTACTTGCTGACTGGTGAGTGCAAACAAGTGATTTTAGTAGCTATAATGCTGGACCACATGGGATAGTTCAAATGCTAAACGTCAGACTAAAAATGTTTTGTGGACTGGATTCTTTAATAGTAATAAAGTATTCCTCCTCTGAAAGCCACATGCTTTCTTTAGACATTTTCCTTTTGAGGAAAACCACCTTTTTTCAGATGTTTCTCAGCTGATGGATTGCTACATCTCCCATCTTGGAAAATGGACGCATCCTGCCTGTGCATGCCTGTGTCAGAGGAGTGAGTTTTAAAATAGCTGTCTGTATTAAAAATACCTCCTGATTATATGGCAATGCAAAGATACTTAAGGGGTTCAAAGTAACTATTCACCTCAGGCATCTTTGTCCAGGTCCATGTAATACCATAAACTGCTTTCCCTAGAACATGTTTTTTGATCGCTCAGGACAAGCACTTGTTTTGGGAGCCCAGTACGGCCACAGGATGAGTGCTCTCAAATACTTGTTACCAGCTGAGAAAAAACCTAGGCTTTCGGGCACCTGTATTTTATAATATTACTAAAAATACTACATGAGCCTTTGGGTTTCAGCATTTCCCGGCTCATAACATCCCGATTCTCTCTGCTCTCCCACAGAGAACAAAGTCTACCCCTGTTTAACTAGCAAGAAGCTCCAAAAAGCATCACTGCAAGCTCAGCCAGCAGCAAAGCCAGCAGATCTGCTCTGAAAATAGAAGCAGCAAAAGAGAGACGGGTGATGACTCACAGCTTAGCTCTGCTCCTGTTTATAGTGGCACAAAACAAGAGTAACTCCCCTGAAATACGTTAAATTAACACCCTTTCAAGTAGCCAGGCTTCTTGAGCAATTTCAGATCAGCCCACACTGGTTCGGCACGATTCAGCTTCGATACTGGATTGAATCAACCCGTTTACAACTTGTTGCAGCTCCAATACATCCAGATCAATTAAAGAGTAACGAGTGCAACCGGGCTGAAGTGTACTGGTGACAAACAGTGCCACGGTTTGGGTGACACAGATTCTGCATCATGCAGTCGAGGACTCCCCCAGAGAGAAGCTCCCCTGCAGTCACTAAATGGGTATCAGTTTAAATTGGGTGGTAAAGAGTGGGAAGATAGCTTGACTGAGGGATGAGTGAGAGTGATTTGTTGTGTTTCTTACATTTCCATGGCATTACACAACACAATTTTTGCAGCCTGGCTAGTTCCCTAGCTGGGGGAACTTGCTGAGCACAAGGGTGGGTTGATGATTTTGCTTGCTTGTTTGTTTTCCTCTGAAAAGCAGGAGGTTTCTCATTAAGAGTTTATGGGAAATTCAGTTATAATAAAGATGTTTCCATTTTAGTGAAAATATTCACTAGGGGAAAAATATTTCTCAGCCATCTGTACTGTGTGCTTTCAGTTCCTGAAGAAAAGAAAGGTGCCTGACGTCCTGTGGGAAGTCCCAGAAGAAGACTATATAGCATATGCAAAACAACACAAAAAAGTTTGGCAACAGACCTAGGGCAATCAGAAGCACATAAAAAGCTCTAAACAATGCCCAAATTACTGAGCTATCCACTGTCATTAAGCCCATGTAGAGGCTGATGGAGGTATTCTGCCGATTCAGCAGTTTACCATGCATTGGCCAGACCCCCCACTTAGATTCTGGGCCACCTCATAGCAAGCAAGAGAAGTTATCAGAAGTTGTTGATTGTCCATCGAGGAGTGGAAATGAAAACAGCTAAACATCTGCTATTCTTCACAGCAATGTTACAGCTCAGCTATGCAATTCACCTAGCTAACTTCTATGCAAACAAAACGGTGTGCCAGCATTTCCAATATTATAAATCAAGGTTACAACCTGAAATGGTGTTAGAGATGCTACAAATAAAGATAAGTATATGTGAGGTGGGGGGCAAGCTAATAAAAAAAGATCCCACATCTGTGGGGATTTGTGCTGTTGCTCAAACAAAGGGATGGGATTCAACAGGCACAGCTGTTCCTTGCCTGTTATTGCCTCCGCCCATACGTTTTAAACAATATCCATATTTAATTGAGCATTCTCAATGAAATTTTCCCAAGTGCTTTTGAAAGGTCTGTTTGTTTCATTTTTCCTTGGCATCTTTGTCTTCCAGCTGCTAATTTCCTTATTACTGAGGACTCTATCACTCACAGGAGGGTCTAGATCTCAACTGCTCCTGCATTCAGTAGATTTTAAAGCTGATGTGGCAGGATACTATCCATTGAGATATGGTGGAATTTTTTTAAAGTAATTATAGTCAGATCGTGCCTTTAAAGATGTATGTGGGAAAAGTCAATGCCCAGGTTTCAGAGCAGTGGTGAGCAGCTTGCAAGCACTGTGCTGTGCCTGCCTCCACACCAACTTTTGGGCCCATCTGTTTAGTAATTTGCCGCCAGCAGAAAATGGCAACTTATGGCCTTCCCTGCATTTGGCTACTGCACTGTGGAGCTGAAGCCTTGAGAAAAAGGACATACGGGGCACCTATACAACTGTGTGTAGAGTGAGGCGAGGACGCTGGAGCTGGGGCAGAGCAGCTGCTTGTAACCCCCAGGGAGGGCCCTCGGCACGGCTTGCCTAGCCACCGCGCTGGGTGAAGGAGTCGGGGCTACATCACATGGACCTGCTCTGACACCTTTGTGGAGCCGCAGACATGGAGTGGAGGCCCACAGGGAATCAAGCCCTCATATATCTTCAAAACTTCTGGACTCTAAGCCCCACTGCTAACCCCCTTTAAAGTCAGATATATAGGGCGTAGGAAAGGCAAAGGAGGCCAACAACATCTTGAAAATTAAACTGCTTTCACAAATTTAAAGTTGCTTTCATTTTTGCTAGAGCACTGTCCAGCCAGCTCTGGCCTGTGATCCCAACTCCAGCCATCAGGGCATATCTGGAGGTCCTGGGGTGGGCACTGCTCCACAGCTGGCTCTCATCTCTGTGCTCATGGGAGGGAGGAAGATAATGGGGGACTGCTGAGATATTCCAGAAAAGGGAAAAGCAGCTGCCCGAGGAGCGTAGCACAGAGACACCCCAATGTCTCTGCAAGGAGTCAGCCTGGGTCACCCAACCTCAGCTCCTGGCAGGTCACCCACATTTGGGGCTATCTGAGCCCAGATAACGAGGGCTGGCAGCTGTTCCTGCCCCAAGGACCCTGACCCAGGAGTGGGGAGGTTGCAGAACACCAGCAAACAGGATACATCAAGCTTAAGATTAGTGTAGATAAGAGCAAGAGATAGTCTCGTTCTCCTCAGAGGTGCAATGTCTTTGTTAAAAACAATGAAATTTTGCTCAACAGAGTGTACCGTTTCAGGATCTATGTTGAGATGACTGAATAAATTCAAACTTTAAATTCAAACAGTTGAAAGGAATCACACATCAGATACAGACAAAGTCGGTGAGAAGGTAACAGATGCTTTTTATGTCTCTAGTCTTCTTTATGGCTCTTTCCATCAATTTCAAGGCAGTTATCACCTCCCTGAAATTCAGCGGTGCTGGAGGGCATGATCAGGCTGGGGCCGAGTAATAAGATAGAATTTTAAGGCGAATGAAGACGTGAAGCAGCGGAAAGAAGCTATTCAATCTGCTCTGCTTCATGCATTTCTGCAGGCAATGGATGTGGCTAACACTGATCAGAGGTAGGGGAAACATATTTTAAATATGTAAAATATATATTAAAATAAATGCACTTAAGTGCCATAAGATATATAATCAAGAGGAACTGTTTGCTGAAATGTATGGTTAGCACAGCTTAGATGTAATTGTTATGGTCAGTGTTATGCTGTACTTGCAATACCATTACAATCTATTTAGTTGCCCAAGGGAAACTTGGGAAGGAATTTAACACTATCTGGATGAACACGGGGAAGGCTTTGCTCTCATGAGCTGGACATTTTTTATTACTCAGGACTAAACTGCAGTGTCACTGACATTTCTTTAATTTTGAAATGCCACATACTAGGAAAGTGCAAGTGTAGGAAAAGCTACCTGATAGATACTGTATATGTCTGCAAAGGAAGGCTCCTTCTCTTTTTAATGAGCTAAAAAAACCCAAACCCGTTCATAATCCCAAAACGGGATTGCACGTTTAATCTAATTATGCACTAGACTCTGGAAAACCCTGAGAGTTTCCAGTTATGCTGTTTGGCTTTATCCCTCATCTAGGCTGAAGCCTCTGAGCTCACTTCAAGGCTCTGTGACACCATTGCTCTGATTCAGCAAAACACTTAAGTATACACTCAGCCCAAGCACTCTGAGGACTTGCATCCTTGTTTGGCAATACTTTTAAGCACTTACAGAATTTTAAGCATGTACTTAAGTCCCTTCAACTTCATTGAAGCATAAGATCTACTTAAGTATTTTTTTTTTAATGAAAGTATAAGTGATTAGAATATCATAAATGCAAACTGATTTTTCTCTGGTTTGCATTGCTAGCTTCTTTTCTAAGTAGCCCAACTCGTCAGATCTATTTGTTTATACTCATTTTAAATGCAGAGCTGTGTGTGGGAACTCTACAATTAAATTCTCCATTCCGTTTGTTTGATTTTCCCTGCAGATGTGGGGGTTCCCAGCTCCTTTGGGAAGTGCTGTGCTGCAAAGGATTTAACACAACGCTGAAGCCAGAGCAGGGCTACAAGTCAGGTTCACTGCATGTGACAGAAGCAGATGAGTATAAGCTAAGCTCTGTTTCAGCCCTCTCAGGCAAGATTTGTGTGCCTAGTTATTTATCTTTGGCTCTGATCTTGCAAGCTACATGGGAGCAAATAATCTTCATCAGCTCAAATATGTCCTTGAAGTTGGTGGAAGCAGCCGATGCACAGAAAGTTTGCAGGGACTGATCATTGTATAAGCAAAGAGAAGAGAAAACAGGGCAAACCCGGTCCAAAAGAGATCATGTCCATCTGCCACTGAAGTCAGCAGCAATTTACCAGCACCCTCAACAGAAGCAGACTCAGTGCCAGAGGAGGGTCTGGACCCTCTACTGTCTGTGCCATCCATATAAGCAAGCAGAAAGATTGCTTTTCCCGTACTATTATGGCATGAAATAAATGAGCTCAGGCAAGACCATCTACAAATCCTCTTCTTTGCAGTCTCTTTTATTAGGCTGGGTAATTATATAGGAATTACTTCTCAGCCTGATTTTTCTCATATGAGACAAAGATGATAGGCAAGATACAGTACAATAAAGCTGACTTTGAATGAAGAGTTATTAAGAGTTTTGGCACTCTTGTTAGTGTGCAATGTCCTTACAGGCTGGCTCCATGGGGAAAAGGTTACATGGAGACAGCAGAGGACAGCGGAGCCGTGGTGGCTTGCTCTGAATCTCAGCGTATATCATGTTCTCGCAGTGCTGGCCGGTGGCTATACAGACTGACTCAGGGTTTTGTTCTCAGTGCCAACCGTATCCCAGCGCTTTCTTCTTCTGGAAAAAAAAGAAGTAATAAAATTTCAACTGGCCTGAGTAAAAAGGCTAATAAAAGAAATGGAAACAGAGCAAGTCTGTTATTGCCAAGTTTTGAAGGAATTAATACAATGGCACCTGAAAAACACAAGGAAGAAGTTTGGCTCCATCAGAAAACAAGTTTTGTACTGCAGAATTGTTGTGTTACATCCTGTGGTACTCTGTGTGAAGAGCCCAGGCTGCGCAGCCTATGCGTGAAAGTATCTCCCACTAGTCCTTCCCTTTAGCAGAGGAGTCCATCCTAACTTTTCCCTGACAAAAAGACACAGCTTGATTTCTAAAGCTGCAGGATGACATGCCAGCTGCTGGGAAATCTGGCGGCTGCGATGAAGCGGGAGGGATTTTGGCACTGGATCATGACCCACAGGAGGACAATTCCACCCCGCAGCTTGTCCAGAGTTTTAAAGAGGGATCCTTTCTCAGGACATACTTAAGAGAAAAGCCATCCTAGAGGAGGTAAAGGCAAGTGGTAAAACTGTACCAGGTTCAATAAACTATGTTGACAGAGACATTGATCTCAGCACTAAAATGAAAAGAAGATTAATCTACCTTTGGTGACGCTAATGCACTGGGGAATCAATTAGTGCAAAGGGACTGCAGAAAGCCCCAAAAACTCTCACTATACAGAATTCTTGTCAGAAGGTTCTTTTGGAAAAGACCAAAACACGCAGGAAACCAGCAGCTTTTAAAGAGATAGAGGTACACAGACAGAGGTCAGCCAGAGGAAGAGAAATACTACTTTTTCTGTTAGCTTTGAAGGGTTTTACCCTTGAACAGAGCTGGTCAGCAATACCAAACAGCATCTGTAAGAGGAAAAGTAGCTAAGCACAAGTCAGGCATCAAGAACACCCCAATTATACACCCATCATCTTAGCTAGACTATCTTAAACCTGATTTAATCTCAGGTATTTTGAGTAATTTATTTGAAACATCCATATAAAGTGTTTTGTTGCCCTGTGCTTCTTCCATAGTCAAAGGAGAGAGGATGATTCAGCTCATCTCGTCCTCATCTGCAGCCTCAGGTGATGGCTGAGGGAGTCCTGTCAGGGAAGAGACTTAAGCCCTGCACATTTTGTCAGGGCTGTTTCCCTGTCTTACATTCTTCACAAAGAATGATAAAACCTCTTGGTCCCACTCTGTCTTTAATTTTTCTACTTGATTATGGAGTCTCTGAGACAGGTAGAGATCTCCAGCTATTACACTAATATATAAAGTAAGTCCTACAGGAGAACTGCTCTTGCCTTGGATGGAAGCAGTTGAGGACTCCAGAAATGGGGACTTGTTTTTATTTTGAACAAAACTTTCCAATGGGCCCCTTGGAAAGTTATGATGGTCACTAGCCAAGTTATGATGTTCACTAGCAAATGCCCCTGCAATATTGTGGCCACAATTCCAGGGGTCTCAGATAAGTCATATTTGTTCAGGGGCATCTTGACAATATGGAACTGAAATATTTTTAGTTTCACTCCTTTGTTCATATTCTTTATTAGATATGCGTATGAGTTTTTTATATTTTTATTTACACTAGAGTCTGACTTCACTTGTGTGAATATCCTCTGTATATTTGTTACATCGTGGTAAAAAGAGGGCTTAAAACTTCAAATGATGAGAGGAAACAAATACAGAGTTTTCTTCATGCAGAAGGTATGGAAAACACCAGCTACTGTTTTCATTAAAATGGTGGGAGGAGGTGAGGAGAATTTCTAGAAAACCATATTTTGCATAGGTTTGGTTTATATTTCCTTTTTTTCCCCACCCTCAGAAAATGTTACTTTTCTAGCAGTCAGCTTTTAAAAAAAAAACAAACCCCAAACCAACTCAAAAAGCTCTCCTTAGGCTCAAAGCAGAGCATCCATGCCCACCGTTCAAACTCACAGAATCCAAATTTTCCCCTTGGCCACTTCCACCGGTAGCCTCACCTGCCACAGGTGGTTTTAATTGCTCCTGGTAACCTGAGTAGCAGCTCCAGCCCTGCGCGCTTTGGCCTATAAAGCCAGAGCAAAAATGCAGCCTAAAATCAACCGCTCGAGTACGAGAGCAGCCTGGGCTGTGATTTCTGTATTTCTGGGCAGTAAATTCAGGTCTGTTAGATGTTTTTTTCCTCTCTGAGACTAGAGAATCAGCATTTTTTAATACTCGTGTTTTGGCTGGCGGTGGGGCAGGAGCTGGAAGTCCTCGGGTAGCGTTTCCACGGAGGAGACAAGCTGTCCTTTCCCCGCACCCTTCAGGGACAGCGGGAGAGCCTCAGGGACTGAAGCCCACCTTCCCCTCCATCGTGTCTGTCCCAGCTCTGCCGCTGACCCCCTGAGGCCATGAGTCACTTAAAGGACCTAATTTTCAGAAATACCGGACACCCACAAGTCTCCGGGTGGGAGCTGCCGGCACTCCTCACGCCAGCAGATCAAACCTGTGAGGTCCGTGGCGGTGGTTTACTCCAGCCATATGCGGCCAAGGCCTTGTGGGGTCCGGCTGATCAGCATCCGTGGTGTGCGAGGTAAAGCCCCGAGTACTCTTTCTGTCATCAATAAAGGCAGGGTTTTCGTGAGACAGGGGTCCCAAGGCAAACCCCAAAAATGCCTGCAGAGCAGTGACTCAGCACTGCATGGCGGTGGGACACCCTGACGATGGCTCATGCCAACCCGCGACAGGGCTTACGGGGAGGCCCTCAGCACACGCCCATCACTGGCACCACCAAACCTCGCCTCGTCCTTCCCCCGGCCCACTGCTGGGAAAGGCCTGTGGGGCTGCGCTTGTGCACCCCAGGCACTTCCACCACGGGCAGCTGTGGGCTCCCTGGGGCAAGCCGAGACACCCGGGGCTATCCACGACCCTCCCCATGGCTGCGGGTGCCCCTCGGCGTGCTGGCTGTGGCATTTTGTACGGCACGCGGTGCGGCTCCGAGCAGCCGACGGACATCAGTGCTGCGGCAGAGTACCTTATTTAACCTTGGTGAGGGAAACACCAGTGCTTTCCCCTCTCAGCATTTGTTTTCAGTTGCTAATCCAGGAAACACACGTCCTTTCTATTTACTTAGAAAAGAATAAATAATAACCACGTTTCTCCTCGGCTCCTTCCCTCTCCCCGGTCCTCTTCTCACCCCCCCCGCCACCTCGCTATTAAAATGGAAACCCCTGTGTTACAGACATCGCTGGGCTGCTAGAGCACTTAAGCAGCACCCTGTGAGCTGCAGCCATTTACTATGTGCGATTGTTTCTGCGAGACCTAATAATTCTACCATTGTTATTATAACACTGTGCACTAATACAAATGAGCTTGTAAATAGGGGTCCAACTAAAATAAAACCATTATAATCACAGCCCAGGCTGTAAATCACAGACTAGTGTGTTCTGCTGTGGTTTGACCGAGAGCCAGGCAATAGTCAAATAATCAAACTGCAGATGTTGGGATAGCAAATCTGCTTAAATTTAAACAGTGGCAAAGGTCCAAACAACAGGGGGGGCAGAAAGGAGTCCTTTGCACAATGCAGGAATTCCCCCCCCCACTTTCTTGTTAACTGGGTCTATAAAGTAACCAGACATGTTACCCGATAATAGCACTGTTCCTCGGCAGCTTGCGCACACCAGCGCCGGCTCGCAGGCGCGGGAGCCGTGCAAAGCGTCTGCAGAGTGGCTGATAATTAGCACTAGCTGCCAGGCTTGCGGGGGCCTTCCCCCCGCCAGCCCCTCGGTCACTGCTGATGGTGAGATCAAGCCCTCCAGGACTTCATGGGGGAGAAGCCCAGGAGTACCCAATAATGTCCTGTACCATGAACTTTATCAGAGTTACCCCAAAGGTCAATGATACAGGATCAAAACTTGACCCTCTCTAATTTCTTGAGCTTCTTGCTATGACTAACCTCACTGCCCCCTGTCTCACTCTTGGACAACCCTATTTCCCCATGGTGCAGCCCAGGACGCAGCTGCAATTTGGATTCTTGCTCAGGGGAGTTCATGACGGGCACTTACCACACCATGACGGGCCAAGGGCTCATGTCCCTGCCCCAAAGCGTCCTCGGTCAGGGCACGCAGAGAGACCTGCCTATAGGTGTCAACCAGGGAGGTCCCAGTCAACTGGAGGTTAGCAAATGTGACCTGTCAGTCCTGGCCTACAGGCCTGTCAGTCTGACCTCAGCTGGGGAAGGTTATGGAGTGCCATCACGTGGCACGTACAGGACAACCAGGTGATCAGGCCCAGTTGGCATGGGTTTATGAAAGGCAGGTCCTGCTTGACTAACCTGATCTCCTTCTGTGACAAGGTGACCCACTTAGTGGATGAGGGAAAGGCTGTGGATTTTGCCTACCTAGACTTTAGTAAAGCCTTTGACAGAGTTTCCCACAGCATTCTCCTGGAGAAACTGGCTGCTTATGGCTTGGATGGACATACTCTTCGCTGGGTAAAAAACTGGCTGGATGGCCAGGCCCAAAGAGTGGTGGTGAATGGAGTTTACTCCAGTTGGCGGCTGGTCACAAGTGGTGTTCCCCAGGGCTCAGTTTTGGGGCCAGTTTTGTTTAATATCTTTGTCAAAGATCTGGACAACGGGATCGAGTGCACCCTCAGTAAGTTTGCAGATGACACCAAATTGGGCGGGAGTGTTGATCTGCTTGAGGGTAGGAAGGCTCTGCAGAGGGACCTGGACAGGCTGGATCGATGGGCTGGGGCCAATTGTATGAGGTTCAACAAGGCCAAGTGCCGGGTCCTGCACTTGGGTCACAACAACCCCATGCAACGCTACAGGCTTGGGGAAGAGTGGCTGGAAAGCTGCCTGGGGGTGTTGGTCAATAGCCAGCTGAATATGAGCCAGCAGTGTGCCCAGGTGGCCAAGAAGGCCAATGGCATCCTGGCTTGTATCAGAAGTAGTGTGGCCAGCAGGCCTAGGGAAGTCACTGTCCCCCTGTACTCAGTGCTGGTGAGGCCGCACCTCGAATACTGTGTTCAGTTTTGGGGCCCCTCACTACAAGAGAGACATTGAGGTGCTGGAGCGTGTCCAGAGAAGGGCAACGAAGCTGGTGAAGGGTCTGGAGCACAAGTCTTATGGGGAGCGGCTGAGGGAACTGGGGTTGTTTAGCCTGGAGAAAAGGAGGCTGAAGGGAGACCTTATGGCTCTCTACAACTGCCTGAAAGGAGGTTGTAGAGAGGTGGGGGTCGGTCTCTTCTCCCAAGTAACAAGCCACAGAACAAAAGGAAGTGGCCTAAAGTTGCAGCAGGGGAGGTTTAGATTGGATACTGGGAAAAATTTCTTCACTGAAAGGGTTGTCAAGCATTGGAACAGGCTGCCCAGGGAAGTGGTTGAGTCACCATCCCTGGAGGTATTTAAAAGACCTATAGATATGGTGCTTGGGGACATGGTGTAGTGGTGGACTTGGCACTGCCAGGTTAACAGTTGGACTTGATCTTAAAGGTCTTTTCCAACATATACGATTCTATGATTCTAAGTGGCACGCTGAGGGTCATTTCACTGAGCAAAGCAGCATGCAAGGGGCAGTTGGGAGACCATGCTGCAAACATGGGGCAGCTGAGAAGAGGAGCCACACAAGGCTGTCATGCTCTGCCAGCTGTTTCCACAGCTGTGGGAGATGCAGTGCAGTTGCTTCTCCTCCTAGCCAGAAACTAGGATCTGTGTCAGTAGTGCTCAAACACAGGCAGTGTGTTTTCATTTGGAGAATACATGAGCCTTGGCTGTTGCCCCATGACATTTGAAATGATGTTATAAGCTTCTTTAGGAAAAGTATATGGTCATTTGTTTCTCTGACAGCCCAAGGCAAACAAGTTGGATGGGTCCTGTTGCTCACCACCTTGTCACATGTGCTCGTAGGAGGACTGTTAAATGTGAGAACCTCCTTGATGTAACTTTAACTTACCATGCAGGAATTTTTAATGCTATTTTTTTAAATGTAATATTTAAGCGGCTGCCGGGCAACAAGTCATAAGAACAATCAATCACACAAAAAGATGCCATGTAAATAGTTCTTTTAAGCAAGTAGCTCAAGAAATCATTGAGGGGATAAAGCAGTGATCTCTCCAGGGGAAAATGAGCAAAATGAGTTTGCCAGCCTCGGATGAAGGCTGGACAGGATACAAACCAGTCATCCTCCTGAAGCTGCTTCTTCTCTGTGGCACTGACACAGCAGCTGTGAATATTAATGTTATTTCCCTAAAACCTTGTGACTAAAATCCACTAGCAGGACTATTTGCCCTTCCTGCTCAGGAAATATTTGCTGTTAAAATGACTTGAAGGCAACATGAACCAAGCATGTTCCAGCTCCAAACTGCAGGGACCCCTGAAGGGGATTTTGGTTATGAAAAGCTCATTCACTGATTTGAAACCTTTTCCTTAGAATTTGAGTAACCAACTTGGAAGAACATCCTCTTTCCTCCTTTTTTTCCATTCTTGGTTCTTTTTGAAGGACAGTGTATCTTGGAGGCAGAGAACTTCTTTGGCCTGAGTCTCCCTTCTGGAAGGAATACAATGTTAGAAGCAGAAAAATGTGCCACTCTGAGTACGCATTGCAAAATTAACACCTTGGCAGGCACTTGTTGCATATCCATTCTGCTGGATCGAAATTTCCACAGGTTTTCCTGCTCTTTTTGTCAAGGGCACAATTTTTAAAAAGTGCTATTGACTGTAAGTCTATTAGTGCTATTACTGTAAGTCTCGGACTAACAGTAAGCCCGTTGCTCAGAGGAAGTCTGCAGAGAAAGCCCGGTTTCCTTTGATGCATTCCTAAGTGTCTTGGTGAGAGGAATCGTTCTGGTGCGTGAATCAACTCTGCTTCCTCTGCTTGTCAGAAGAACAGCGCAACCTTGTATTGCTGATATACGTACGCCACGCTGCACGGGATGTGGTTGATCTCTGCTGCTGCTGCTCCACAGAGATCTGTTTCACAATGTGTGCAGTAACCAGATTAAAATCAATGCTGGAGGTTGTTGTGAACATTAAGCATTAAATAAACTCCAACATTGTACCGTAATTCCTCATGAATGATTAGATCATCCTGCTGGGAGTGCTACCATTATACATAAGGCAAATGTCACTGGGTGCCTCATAAATTTAGCATACAAGTACTAAACATATTAGGTCTGATTCACTGCTGCCTAGCTTCAGTTTATCCAAGTATGAGGCAGAGGAGTTACGTAGGCATAAATGCGCAGTGAAACACTGGTTCCCTTCTCATTTTAAGGGATCAGCTCTTTCCACTGACTTTCGTAAGACTGACACTAAGTAGATTCACAGTTGCTCTACTCCAGCTATGTTAAGTGTCAGTTGTGGTAGATCACACAGGGGAGCCAAGTACCAGGAAAAAATATAGGCTGGTATTTCTGGCATAGAAGTTGCACCCCCTAATAGTGAAGGTAGGTCTAGACTGCAAAAAAATAATGTGCTCTGGAGCTGGGTTGACAAAACCGAATTAGTTGATTTAGGTCAAAAAACCCACAGACGCAAGGCAGGTTGGCTTTTGACACAGAATAGCTGCTCCAGCGCAAGTCCGCCACGGAGCTCATGTTGAACAGGAGCTACGTACATGATCCAAACCCCAGATGGTCTCCAATTCCCTGGCACTTCAACCAGAGCACTCCTGTCACCCACACTGAAACTTTCCTGGGGAAAGGGAAGGTCGGTGTGACACCATTTTGGTGTGTTGCACAGCTCCAGTTCCAAATACAGTGACTTTCCCTTGATGTTTCAGATTTTTCCATGAAAAGAGTAATTTCCCTCAAAAAGAGCTTCCCTCCACCTACTGTTTGTCAGGGTGGAAATAAACGTCTCCTGCCTCAAAAACATTGTTGGGAAAACCTTTAAAATCATATCCTATTGACAACAGCACTGATACCAGAGCAGAATGTGCCCTCTGAAGCTCCCTGGTTCTTGACTTTCTCACTGAAGGATTATTCCCCGCAATCCCCCTCAGTGTATGTTGTCCAAGGTATTTTTAATGAGGTGTCGACTAATTCCCTCGGGAAACTTTTCTGCAGTCTGACAGGTCTCATTGTTAGCATTCTATCCAGCCTAAATTTTGCTTTACCAGACTTCATCTCAAACTATTTCCCTCTTTCCTTGGTGTATTTTGCATCTTTCAAATATTTGTAGGCAGTTATCATATCCCCTTTTTAGCTGTCTGTCAGCCAAGTTAAACATAATTAGCCTTTTTAATCTTCCTCCATAAATCCAGCTTGCTTTCTTGAAATCCAGTCCCCTTCTCCTACTTACGTGTCTTTTTGGTATGATGAAGCTACATATTTTGTGGTTGTTTCTCACACGCCATCACTGATACCAGTAGGAAGAGGCATCAGAAAATCAGACAGTAGATCGGGGATGGTTTCTATGCTAGGTTAATTTTTTTGCTCTTTGTAATACAAACTTAGCTTCACTGTCAAATAATTTAGGGTCTCCTTTGAATATTTATATCAATTAATATTTACAGAATTCAAATCCTGTGCAGTATTTTCAAAGCTAATTGCTGTAAGAGATTAATTAGGAATTTTGTGCACAGTTTATGGGTAGACTGCAACAGTAGAACACTACTGGAAGATTAATTTACCTGTCATAAAAATTTGTTAACTGATGCGGAAAAATGACTTTTTTTTTTCAAAAATAATTCAGAAAATATTATCCAGGACTGTTTTTTTGTTTGGCATGAGTGAAACAAGTGCTCCAATGTCCCAGCACTCATTCTCTGAGCATTGGCTACAGGATGCCAGAACTCCGTTTTTCAGATCTATGTAAATGAAAGGGAAGCATTTCCCAGCATATGCAACCCACAGGAGTAGATGGAAGCTTAACCAGAGAAACGCTTTGCACACCTATTGATTCTGGCCACAGGCAATATGTATTTACTCATCCGGTCATTATTTAGTATACAGCCAGATCTTTGGGGAGAAAGGAGAGGGGGTTAAGTGCACACGGTGGACATGCATTGAGTATTCATATTCTCCAACCATTTTTAAATTTCTCCTTGAGATCAAAAGACTTCAGGGACTTAATAACACTTTCCATTTCAGACATGTTCCAGAGGGACACTGTCAAAATGCTAAAGAAATTCGTCCATATGGAGATTTTAAAGATGAACTGCCTTCAGGACTTGGGCTGCTCAGTTCTCAAGGTGACTCTGAAAATCTGAGTTTCATGTATTAGTAATAAATGACTGAAACAATTTCCTAAGGAATGCAATTGATTCTTCATCCACTGGAATGCTTGTACCAAGGTTGGTTATTTTCTAAATGATAAGCTGTAATTCAAACAGATGCAAGTCATGTCTGGTAAATCTCTATAACTTCTGTTTAGCAAAAGGGGCAGATTAGAAGCTAATCCTTTGTTTGCCCTTAAGCACATACTAACAGCTCCTTCCTTCGTTGTATGCGTACAGATTCGTAGATTTTCACTTTGTCTCCCTCAAATACCATAGCTATGACAAAAAGTGTAGAGGGGAATCCGACTAGTCAAAATGCCTTCAGGGAAGGTAGCAAATGAAGCAGGAAAATCCCCGCTGCAAGAAAATCCCCTGAAGCAGGGGTAGAAGCATGCTCAAGTATAGGCCTCCTTCAATATTAATATCCTTCCTGAGGGCAGAAGTCTTTGTTCTTCAGGCCTCTTATTTACGAATTCCCAAGTCTCCTCTAAATACAGCTGCGGAATGAGTGATTAGTGTGGCTGCTTGAAGTTTTTGAAATTTAGAAAAAATGCTTTAATTACAATTTGAAGGGAAGCTGAAAAAAAGGTCTCGTTTTTTTCCAGCAGCTTATATTGTTTTCACAACTTTTCCTATGAGAATGTGTCTGTACCCAAAATCACTTAGACAGTAATCGTGCTATGCAGGTCTCCAGTTTCTTTGGTTTAGCTCGCAATAAGTTCATAAGGAATACAATTGTGGAAAAGTTGAGAGAAAGATCCAAGTCCAAGCAAAATTAAGAGAGAGCTGTTTTTGTTATTACAGTAGCTCAAAATGTCCTGAACAGCAGATTTCACTCACTGACAGAAGCAAAATCCTAGCTGATTTTCATTTCTTTTCCTGACGATGGTACTTCTGCAAGATTTGCCCAATACCACTCCCCATAGTCATCATGAAATTGGAACAAAAGCCTGAAGGCCACCATGAGACATCTGGCATGAGTAATCATGACATCAGTCAGAGCTGTGCTCAGCTAAGGACTGTGGTATAAATGTGCATAAAAATTGCATAGCTGTGTACATGTTATTGTACCCCCACAAGGAGTTTGCAACCTGCAATGTGCTCCACACAGACAGCAATGAGGAAAAAATACGGGAGGGTGCACAGAAGATGCAGCCTACAGTTTTATTTCTTAGTTCATCTTTTTTTAATAACAACAATATTATAACATTACTCATTTTTACGAATAGGAAGAAAGGTAGATGAGCAGCCAGAGGCAGATGCTTGACTGAAAGAAATGCATCTGGATGCAGGCAAGCTGGCCTCCCCATCTGCTTTAGCCGGTGGAGCAGAGGCCGCTAGCTCAGAAGGTTGTTGCAGGTCTGAGGCATCGCAGTGTGACTCTCCGTTCTTGCTCTGCAGCTCAGCACACAAGATAGCCTTCGTTCAGCCTAACGGAGATTCCCAGCACAGAAACCAACTGCTTCGTCCCCCCCAGATCGTCCTTCCCTCCTGTACTTGGCTATCTACTTTTAAAGTAAATTGCCTGCCCCAGAAGAAGGTGTAAATTAGCCCTGTCTTAGGGGAGCCAGTGAGAATGAACCATGGGATGTGATGTCCAGCTAAGAATCGGTCTCTGCTGTTGCCTGTGCAAACCCACAAGTCAAATTAGCTTGGAAAAAATGGAGGAAAAACATGTGGTCCTGATGCCCTGGCCCTCGATTAGCAATGAGCGGCAGTGGGCCAAGCTCCAAGAAAAAAACCCAAAACAATGGTGCAAGTGGGGTACAAAAAACCCCCAAGGGGATCCCCAAAGTCATTCAGCTCAAGGTGTGTGTGGAACAGAGGATATTCAGGAGGGACGACGCAGCAGGGATCCAGGAGGTTTCCTGGGCGTGATGGCACTTTTGGAGCAAGGAGGTCTGGGCTTGCGGTGGAGCGCCCAGTGTGTTCCTGTGCTGGGATGTGCTACGTGGCCCATGGGGTGCCAAGGAAAGTCAGGATGGAAAGAGCTGAGGAGAGACTCCCTGCAATATGCATTTGCTTTGAGCTCTGGCTTTGCCTCTTTTCTTTCCTTCAAGGACTGTTTACTTTATTTTGGCACTTAAAAAGAAATCAAGCAGGTTAAAGGTTAGCTTTATTATTTTTGTTGGGGTTTTTAAGAAGTTTAAACCATAGCCTAAGGAGATTACTTATGCCATTTGGGAAAGAAAAATCTGCATATAAACCCAGTCATTTTAGACATAGGTGAGGATGACCTGTCCACTACAGCAGGGAAGATTTTATGGGATACAAATTTAAAAAATTACAGGGACCCTGGGTGCAGTGGAACAACCTCTTCAGCTTTTTTCTCCATCACTAAGCTTGCTGATTGAATTCCTTCTGAATTCATAATTATATAAAAGAATATCAGGGCTGCCATTATAATCTTGCCAAAGTGTTCATTCCTTATGCAATAACTCCTATAATGATCCTACCAGAAATGGGAAAATTTTCTTCTGGGGCAAAGGCATAGGATAGGCTTTTGAGGGGCTATCTGCAGAAAAAGGAAAAAAAAAATCACTGGGGGTTTTGCCAGTAACTTGAACAAGAGCAGAGCTAGGCTTATGCTGAATGTTTTTGAAAATCTCAGCTTTGATTTGTTAATGACCATTTGTATGATGGACTACTGCAAGCCATTTATCCGCAGAAATAAATACTCAAAATAGAAGAAAACAGGACATAGCCAGGCAAGCTGTGGTTTGTACCAAAGCTTCAGATTTGCTGAAAGACAGATATATAATATTCCTTAGTTTTTCTCTAGAAAACCACTACTGAAGAGTTTTTGCCAGCCTCTTTGAGTTCATGTCAAAAAATAATACTGAAAACTGACCTTTGGGGATTTTCCTGGATAGCATTTCACTGTCAGATAGAAAGCCATATCCCTGAGTCAGCAAGGAACAGGCAGGCCTACCTTTAAACATGTGAAAGTTATTTATAGGAGTAATTTACTGAATCAGGCCTCATATGAGAGAGATAAGGGGGAAGATTTCATAAAAAGACTAAACTACAGGAAATCCTGGCAGAGTTATATTTGACATGTCACATGTGCCCGCTCCTTGCCCTCCCTTTAAAAGGAATTTATTAGTTGTAGCAAAACTCTTCTTTATAAAAGTGGTGGTGGTTTGCTGGAAGATGGACTTAATGTGGTTCCTGCCAACCTGGTGGTAGACTTATGTTAAGGTGGAGTATGAAATCCAAGCAAAGCCTCCAAATATCAATACAAAACAGATTACTAGAAGTCTTTCCTATTCTAATAGCGAGTTGGACTCATAATTTCCTGAATGCTGACAAACATCAGTCAAAGAAGCAACCACCAAGATCTCTGCAAGGCAGATTGAGTGCCTACATTTGTTGTTTCCTCATAGGAACCACTCATTCTCTAAAAGGCAAACCTTGCTAGGGTGTCTCAAGTGCGACACTCAGGAGCCGCAGTACCTAAAACCACTAGACATTTTATAAAACCCCTTCCTGAACCTACAATGAATTAGTCCAACACAAGAATAGATCTCTCTAACAAAAACTTGCCTGTTCTGCTGAAAGGCAATATCTGTAATCACTGGTAAGAAGACCACATTTGGTTATTTTTTGTAATTCTTCCCCACCCGTCGAAGCAAGCTGAAATGACCTTCCAACAATAGTTTATTTCTTCTTGGCTTGATCTGAACAAAGGCTTTCTATTCGCATGCATGTGAAAGAGTGTGGATATTTTTGTGGTGAAAGATGGAACCTCTTTCTTGAACCTTGCAGTGGATAGGCTACTTGTAGCATCTCTGAGGCTTTCACTGTTCTTTCAGAAAACAGCCAGCTAAATGTTTGTTTGGAGTGTTTACCAGGAGGGAGGAGTATATATACCAGGGCAGAGGGCTAAATTAATCTAGAGTCTTCTGATGCTTCCAACACATTTCCTACCGGTGAGCAGTTCGTCAGTATGGCCTCACAGTATTTCTGGGAATTTGCCACTAGATATGCCATGTTCACTGCAGGCTGTGTGGACAAGCTATGACTGGTCAGAAGTCATGTAATTTTTGTTTCATTTCTCAGACTGACTTGAACATCGGTTCTGTAACTGGAGGACCTTGGTTCAGCTTTTGACCAGGGCTTCTTCAGAAGAAAAGTTTTAAGAGGGGAAGACATATAAACTAGATGTGGGAATTCCTGTCTCAGCAGTACCAACTTTGCCAAAAGAAAAGCCAGATAACTTTAAGGTGGAATGGGTACAGTTTTAGTTAAGGTTTAGTGAGTGTGTTGACAAAAATGGCTTTTCTGCTGTTTGAAGCAATCAGGTTCTCTCACAACATATGCATCTTTTGAAGCATTTTTAGAGGTGGTCTCTGTGGCAAGGGTGATTTTGCAGGTGTTGGGGGGCATGCTTATGTCAGAGCGTAAAATATGCAAATCTTCCTTTCTTTGCATGGCAGAACTTCAACAAAAGCTGTCCCTGACAGCCCCATTCAAGCACATTATGGGCTCTGATCCTGCTCTCACGCTACAGTTGTCTTTGTACCAGGGATCCCTGGAGGGGCTCTGAGAGCTCTCCCTCTGCCTGGTATCAAGCAGGATCCTATGCTCCGTGCAATATTGCAGTCCTGCTGCAAATGGTGACAAGGTGCAAACTTGCAACTCTTGTGAGTAAACCTAATCACTTGTACTTGCCATGGGAAAAGTAGTGAGGGAGGCTCCAATACATCTGCTCCAATTTTAGAATGGAACACCAGGAGGAAATTGATTTATTCACTTATCTCCAGTGCAAGAAAAGACTGTCCCTCTGCTCTTTCACCAAGATGAAATGTAGCCCCTACTCTGCCTCATTTTCTGTAATTGTCAATAGTTTTGTTTCTTCCAGAGTTACCTACCTAAATCATTGTGAGATCGGGGCCTTAATTTGGAACTTTTCAGAAAATAGCATTTTGGGTAATGCTATTTTCTTGGTAAACAGGAACTATGATGGCCACTGCAGTTATTTCTTCATAGACCAGGTGACTTTGTTCATGTACTACCTATCTATCTGGGCTGTTTGTGCCTTCTCTATTAATATCAAAGGAGGGCAATTTCCATGCCCATCCAGACATGGATTGATCTGCATGCTATTGCCACTGATCTGGGGGGATACACTGGGTTAAGACCATGTTAGAAACTTGACCAACAGCACCACTTCACTTCCCTTAGGAAATGGCAGATTTACTGAACTATAACACAAGCTCTGGGCTGTTGGGAGCTTGGCAAGTGCCTGGTTTGCAAGGGGCTGAGGCTCCCTGTCCTCTAAGCAGTACTCCAAGTCATCCAATCCTGAGAAATTAAAACCATTTTGATTTCCTACAAAACCACCACCAACGATAAATCCTGTTTCAGCTGAAGAATTGTGCAATTTCCCCAAAATCTTGGAAGCAGGGACTTACTTATACAACGCCCTGGTGCATCAATGATTTGAAAGACCCCTGCCAGCTAAGGCAAGGCTAAAGATTTCAGTTACTCGCTTGGAGTATCTCCATTTTGCAATGTCCAGCCTGAGGTCCATTAAGCCTTATGCTTGTAAGCACCAAGTGACCACAGCTCAGGCGGAGGTCACGGGGAGCAGAAGGTGGCCATCGGTTTCAAAACTTCAGGTGTAGGCAGCTCAGACTAGCTTCTCAGAAACAGGTATTTCTAAAGCCACTTTTGAAAATCCAGAACTCTTCATATGGGGAAATCAAATGGTGATCGTGTGGGACCTGAAGCCCTCCCCACTGAATCCAACCAGAATTTCACAATGATATGAATTTATTTTTTAAGGCTGGATGCTCGTCCAGGTTGGGTCAACTTCAGTTTGCACTATCTGGGGATCTAGTACTCGACCGTTACCCATTGCCTCTTTACACAAATTCTTCCCGAGAGCACAAGGGGATTAACTACCTTGGGGTTTCTAAGGGCCAGAGCTCACTGAACATTCCTTGTGGCACTGAGTTGTATGGGAATTTAGCAAACCTCTCTTCTCAGGCAGCAGATCCCTCGTCTCAAGAAATCTTCAGATTAAACTGTCAAGCTCTGGGACGTGCAGCTAAAGAGAACAACAGTGTTTGAAGGAACATTTAAAGAAATATTTTTTATAATTCCCAGTGCAGCTGGGATGATGACACACACTCTGGTCCTAGCAAACTCGCCTGGCAGGCAGCTAGGGCTTTATATGTAAATATAAACATATATTTACATATTTCCTAACATCTGTTATGAATTTGTTTTCCCTTTGGTTCTGTTTGAAGTATGTCTTGTCCTATTATCTCTGGGGCTGAAATTTGGAGAGGTCTGTTAATAAACTCTATATACTGCAGAGCCACAAGACAAACTCTCCCTCCTCCCCAGCTTTTCAGCCAGTTCTTCTACAGCTGTTCCTTGCTTGTATTTCTAAGTGCAATAGTACCTCCCCAGCCTATGAAAGGAGCACAGTCTTCTCAGTGGATTCCTGCTGGGTAGGGTATAATCTCACCACCAATTTCCAGGGATGTATATTCCATTGGTCTAACCCATTTGTCCTGGCAGCCCAGCTTTTTAATTGTTCCTCGACACGGTGTCTCTTTCAGAGAGCGCCCTGCTATTCGCTCGAGGTCCCGTCCACAGTTTCTGCATCCAGGAAGAAAAGCCACCTGCTGCAAAGCGCCAGAGCTGGAGCCGCTGCTGCAGAACAAGACTGGCCTTCGGCCGGCGATCCAAACAGCCTCCAAAGCAGAGGCGATGCCACGGCCAGGGTTAGCGCCGCAAAAGCACCTCGTGAGCAAAGTTCAACCCACTGTCCTGACAGGGTATTATGCGGTCTACGGAGCAAAACTAAACAGGACAGCAAACGAGATTTGGACTACGTGAGCGAGTGAGGGACATTATTTATATTAAATAAATAGGATAAAGTAAAAGGGGAAAGGGCAAAAAGGAAATCGCAAGGCAGGTTGATGCCAACATTTCCACGTGGTCTCTGACAGCAAAGGCTTCAGCGCTGGGTGCACATTGTGAGAAAGCTCAGGCCTGAGTTTTCAGAGATGCCCAGTGTCAAAAACCCCTGAGTTCGTGCCAGCAGTAGAGCTGCTTTGCTGAATGAAGAAGTAGGGTGATGTCCTGACCTGCAAGTGCACCTGTGGCCAACACCCACAGCTGATTTCCTTATTTTGATAGCAGTCACCTGTCTAACCCCTTCGTGGCCCTGGGCCTGGTGCAATTCTTCTCAGTGTGAGCTCTAAGCCCAGCACATGAGCTGGGACAAGGAGCCTTCTGGTGACGCACAACATTGTCTTGTAAAATGCTTTTCCAAGGAACAATTAAGCATCAGTGCAAATACATAGAATGTCCTTAGAAGTGCAGGGTTCTGTATGGCCAGATGATACGCAAATCAAAGGGTTTTCTGCACTGATGAAATTCCAGGAAATATGGGGCGGGGGGGTAAGGGCTAGAGAGAGATAGCCAGAAACAAAATGCTCAGATCATCTATCCAGAAAAGTTGCTTCTCCAGCCAAATTACTCAGTCTTTTATGAGAAAGATGTCTTGGTTTGGCAAGGAGGAAAAGACAGCTCCACCAGACAATAATAATAAAAAAAAAAGCCCTAGTCGAATACTAAGTATCATTAATCCAGGGGAAACATGACTTGTTCTCTGCTGTGGTAAAACTTTCAGCTGAAACCCTGAAACCAGTAACCCTGGGACAGGTACTGGGGAGCCTGGGCTGATGCTAGCAAACACCAGAGTTTCTCTTAGCTCAACAAAAGCATTCCTGCAGATTTGTGTCCAGAAGCATCTCATTAAAATGAGATGTGAAACATTGAGATAAATGTTTAACTAAACTGATAAGCTTCTCATATACACTAAATTTACATGAGTATTGGACTTCTCCCTTCATTGGACTGGTTATGACTGACTTAGCCTGTAGCTATAACTGAGGATCTGGGGTTGCAAAGTTTATTATTACACATGCTTATGGAGTCACTAGCAAATTTATCTGTAAATCCATTTGTCTGCAAAAACTAAAAACGCCAACTCTTCACCTCAATTTAGTGCCTTACTTTCACAGTCCCTGAAGTCTCTAAATGGAGACCAGTCTCTTCTGTGAGAAGAGACACAACTACAAACCAAACGCAAACCTCTATGGCTAGAAATTGTGCTGTATCACTTTGCCCTGAATTTTGCTTCTCTTGCCAGCACTCCGGGCTGGCTGTGGGTACCACCTCAGCGGCTGTGACAGCACTGGGAGAGAGCTGCTTCCCTGCGTGTCAGCACAGGTCCTCTCCCTCTGCACCAGTGACTTGGGGCGGGTGAGCTTTGAGGAGCAGCGTCAGGCTCTCCGGCAAGTTTTTGTGCTGGCCTCCGAGTGCTCTACCGATACATGGAAGCGTCGCTCAGCATCAGGCAGGGCTGCTCGCATGAGCTGGCCCCTGGACTTCAGCAAGCCTACCACAGAAGTGAGAGGGATCCGCTGACATTATCATGTTATGCACATGCATAGGCTTTGCAGAATCAGAAGTTGCGATTATCAACTTTTAGAGGTAAAGAAAGGGTTGTAATGGACAAGACTATTTGTGGCTGTATAAAAAAAACACTACTGCTTTTGTCACTCAACTGCCTAGCTCCCACGGCTCCTTTCTTTCCTTCTTGCTCCTGTCTTGCCCGATCCATAAAAATTCAACGATTCCTGAGAAACACTGGAATCCCCACGGAGCAAGCATAAAAGAAGACCAGGTCTGGCTACAGACTTAGTATGTAACTTCAGCTAAGGAATATCACTGTACACTTATCTCCTTTAATAAACAGGAAAATTAGACACCCACTTCCCCACCCCACCCCGCCCCAGAAGTGTGCACTCTCAGAGCTGTACAAACATGCAGGTAATTATTTCTCAGTGCTTGCCACATACGTGCACCATACCCAGCCATCCAGAACCTTCTTTCTAAAAGTCATTATTTTTAAAACAAAACAAATGGTTTGCCCTCAATTTCACTTTTTTCCTAGTGTGTTTAAAAAAAAAACTTTCATAATTGCTATTACAGAAGAGACTTGCATTACATTTTCCACCACCCAGCACCCACACAGTTAGACCTTACTCGCCTCAGATACAAGAACACGTGTGCTGACTTTGAATATATACCTTACAATTTCTGACTCAATTAGCATACAGCAGCTAATAATTCCCTTTGTAATGTATTAATGGCTGTTTGCCTTTCTGCATCATTGGCTTTTTCCCTTTATTCCCACTGGTTGTCAAGTGGTGACGATGAATAAATCTAGCACCTACAGCCATGGCTTCTCGCTTTGAAAAGCTCAAGAGAGAGAATTAGAAAAATGAAAGTCTTTTTTGCATTATATCCAAACCTTGGATCCTAATCCAAACCGCCTGTAATTTAAAAAGCAGAGTATACACCACAGGTATCTTGGCTGGCTGCATCAAGGGTGAAGTTTAATGGTGTCTTGCTCAGAGCCAACGTTAGGACATTGCCAACCATTTCCTTTATTTTAACAAGTCCCCAGCACACACAGCATACCTAACACCCAGTTTCCCTTATGATGTCCACCTGCTTTCCAAGAAAAACAATCGAAAGCCTTCTGGTTATCAAGGGGACTTCAAAAAATTAAAACTGATTCCCTTTTTTCCTCTTACCAGCCGATTACGCTGACTGCGCAAAGCCATCTGACTGAAACCATCCCACATTTGACAGCAGCAGATGGCCACCAGTCTTTTTTGCCCAAACAACCCCTAAATTATACCAACAGGAACATTAAAATTGTTAATAAACTGTCCTTTTCCCCGTCAGAGAGGGGAAAGGACTGTGACCATCTGTCTCTGGGCTACAAATGAGTTGTGCCGTGTCTGGTCAGCCAGCCTGCTCCATCTCACCTGCAGCACACCTGGCCCACAAACCTCATTCACCTCCAGCAGAGAAATCCCAGGCAGCTATTCTTCTCCACCAAACATTTCTATAGCTGAAAGCTCTGGGTGTTTTGCAGTGCCAAACACTTCGTAGCACAGGAGTCTCTGTGGCCACCCACATTATACTCAAATGCACAAACGAGCCAAGAAGCCTTGCATAAACAACTTGGTACAATGTGCTGGGATGCTGCTGTATTTCTGCATGACAAGTTCATTACCGTTTGGCCTCGGCTTATGCTGGTGTACAGTGAAAAAGAAAAGGGAGAGAGAGAGACTCTTCACAGTTACATTAATTTCTTTTTATTTAATAAAAAACAGTATCAGATTAAAAATACAAACACTTTGGGTGATTATCCAGCGTTTTCCCCTGTGTGCCTCGTAGAGCTCAAACCAACCAAGGATTGGGAGAAGAAAACAAAAAAACCCCAAAAAATAACACCAAACAATTTTGGCCGGAGCTGTAAAATAATGTTGCACCAATTAAATTACACCAAATATATTATTATACCTTTGAAATGGCTTTCAGACCAATAAATAAAAAAAAAGACAAATTCAAATAAAAAAGTCAACTTTGTATTACAAAAAAATTAAATAAAAATCACAACACTAATAATAACAATGTGCAGTCAAGTTTTTTTTTCTTCTCTTCTAGGAATGATAACATGCCAGTAAACATGTAACATGCCAGTAACATGCCAGTAAATCCCTACATAACATTTCCAGTTTGGCAGCAAGCAGTCACTCACTCATTCACATTTGCACACAAGGAAGCAGGCCTGGGCAAAAGCCTTGGGAGATACGAGCTCTGGGGTGCTCCTCACTTCCCTGCCACAGCCGGCTGAGTTCCCTTCCCTTCGTCCTGAAACCTCTATAAATCCATTCAAGGTTTAGCACCAGATCTGCAGGGAAGGTGTCAATCAGTGTAACCCCACTGACATGATGCTCCGTCATGTCAACGGGACAGCGCTGATTTACACTAGCTGAGGATCTGGCTCTTATGCTCCGGGGCACGAGTTAAAAGCCATGGCTGCAAAGCACATCCTTGTTTCAGAAAGGCCATGGAGATTATGTCGAGTTGTTTTAAAACGCACCACAGCAAACTTTTTAACTAAATACACAGCAAAATGGGGTGTTGATTTCAGATGGGCACATGCAGGGCCTGTGAGAAGATGGGACATCTGAATATCGTAAAGAGAGGTACACATCTATAGAGAAATGACCTGCAATTGCCCCTCCTGAGCAAATGGACAGTGAGCCAAATTTCACTTGACCACCTGAGAGCAGGTCTCCTCATAGATTTCATGGTATTGATGCCGTTTACTCCAGGGCCAAATTTGGTCCAGTGTTTCACAATAAGTAAAGGTTCTCCACAGAGGCACATTAACTGATTTAGGAAATTCAAGCTCATTCATCTTTATGCTAGGCAGCCCAGTTGATTTTTGGGAGGAACCGGCAGACTTAAGTACCATGATACACTGAATAAGGAATCTGCAAGTGAAAGAGCTCCCTGTCCCAGATGCCAACGATTTATGGGGTTATCCCTGATTCCTAGGGAATCCACAGAGGCACTCTATTCTGTTTCCACACAGTCTCTAGGATTTTGGACACAGTGGGCCAAATTCTGCTTTCAGTTCCAGTTACAGGGTGGGAGTGAGAACAGAGCTTGCCCCATTTTCCTCTGCTCTGGGTATGCATGTAGACATAAGTTTTGCAGCTGTGGATCGCTGACATCATAGGCTGAAACCCATGACTTATTCGCACCAGTGCACCTCCAAGAAAGCCAGGGGCTATGTGCTCACGGAAATGAGACTGAAATGGGCCTTAAGATTCCAGTTTGCCCAGGCCTGCCAAACACAGTGCCTTTCTGACACAGGCTTACATTCAGGTAATCCAGTAGACCCATGTGGTACCTTTATGGGAGTTGAAGCCTTCAGTCTGGATATTTAGCTATGTCTGAGAACACAAACACATATCCTTCTAGTTTTTTTTCAAACTGGTATCATTGCACACGCAGTACCAGCTACTCTCTATAGAGAGAGGCCCATATTTTTATGCTAACTCTGTTATCAAATCTACCATTATTATTTCATCGCTCAATTCTTTCTTCTCCATTACTACCTACCTAGAAACATTTTCATTTGGAGAAAGGCATCTTCCCACTAACTTTCTGACCTCTGTCCATTTCCTACATGCTACAACCTTTTCCTTACCTAACATTCTGGTCGCAAACTACCTGTCACCCTCAAATACTACAAGCTAACAGCACGGTGGCACCATTTGCTGACAGCAACTGAACTCTAGATTGGAGGGTCAGTTAACCCTTGAGACCCTTTGTTAGATCCATCTTTGTCTGGGCATTCATCTGGCTGGCCATTTTGAAAGAGTCACAAACTGAACACATGGGTTGAAATGCCTTAAAAGCTCATTTAGCTGCTGATAACATCCGTTCCTTCCAGCTCCCATTATCGTTTCTGTGACTGTTTTTGCTGGTAGGAGTGGTAGTTAGAAACAATTTTAGGGCCTCCTGCTCACTGAAGAGCAATGGCTGTGGGAAGGGCCAGATCTGCAAGCCTGCTCCACTGCTTGTCCACATACACCTCGTGAGGTTATTCTGGGGTGAGTCTCTTAAATTATCTGTCCCAGAACGCGTTCAGAACCTCTCACGTCACCCTGGTGGAAGGGACCACGGTGACCACCTAGTCTGGCCTCCTGCATAATGCAAGCCAAAGATTTCCAATGTGCAATGACTGTATCCAGATGAATAACTTCAGGGGGAAATAAAGGCTCTCTTTCTAAAAGACATCCAAATCTGACTTGAAGAATTCAGCTCATCTCTTGATAAAGCTAATCTAATATTAATTACAAACCTCTCAAAATGTGTGTCCCTCACTTCCAGTTTTAATTCTGTCTAGCTTTGACTTCAAGCCATCAAATCTTGATGCTTTTGTCTGCTAGATCCTGATGTGCTTTCATCACATATACAAAGACCAAAGGTTTTTCTCTGGCCAGGTAGGTAATATTTTGAGAACACAAAATTAGAGAAGTGTGAGATGGCTTTGGGGCTACTTCACTAGGAGTTCAGCTAAGTAGGTACAGCCAGGTCCTTTGAAGCAAAACCTACCATTGTCAGCAAATCAGTGATCTGGCTTACTCCATCATAAAGGTACACAGAAAAACTCCCTTCCCTCCCTTTCCATCTTCCCTCTGCTAGTTGAGCTTGTTGCAGATCTCTAGGGCTTTCTTGTAGACCTGAGTCACATCATCCATGTCTGTGAGAAGGGAAAAACTGCTGTCCCCCAGACGGTTGCGATAGCGTTTTAGATACTGTGGCCGTGGGCGGTTCTGAAGTCCTTCGAAGTCTTGGATCTGGAGGAAATTTTCAGCAGAGACACAGCTCCGTATCCTCTGTCTGTTTGGCCTGTTCTCTTGCAAATCCAGCAAATCAAAGGAGTCACTGGACAAAATACTGTCATCACTAATCACGCTGGAAGGGCGACTGTAACTTCGAGGTAATGCATCCCCAGGCAGGACCACTTCTTCCATGGCCTCCAGCGTTGGTGTGTCAGGGCTAATCAAAGCAGATTCAGTACTGCTGGTAGAATACTTGCTGTTATGTTTCAAGATGCCCTTACGCCTGCAGGAATGGCTGTAAGACCCATTTCTGGATGGCTCTGTGACCCCCAGAGAAGTGTCACTGTTTACTGTCTCATCATTATTGTCCAAGAGTTCAGAAGATTCGCTTCGTTCTGGAGAGGAGTAATAGCCAGACTCCCTCTGCTGAGTCTTCTTTAAGATTCCTTTTTTTGGCATTAGTGAAGACTGCTTAGTGCCATACTTGCCTGCTACCTCTCCCTCCACAACACTTTTAATGGCTACACCAGTCCTGCACAACTCTTGCTCCAGCTTAAAAGCAGAGGGTAACACCGGGCTGACCACTCCTTCAATGAAACCTGCACTGTGAGATCGATGTTCACTGTTGCTCCTTTTCTTCAGGATGCCTTTGGGTCTCTTGGAGGTGGGTTTGGATGCATTTTCAGCTCCTCCTTCCTGGATGGACTGTGCAATGTCATTTTCCTTTTTTGATTTTTTCAGAGACCTTTGTCTCTCTAGTGTGACTTCAGGACCTTTGGGCTTAGAAAGGCACTTCATTTTGGTGTCAGTCTCTGGTTGGAGGCCAGTAGAACGGTGATGCCAATCAATGAACCTTGCCAGCAATGGGGACTCAGAGTCCCTCATGGCATCACAGTCACAAACGCTACTCTTGTAGCCCCAGTTAACCCACCAGTGGTTGGCAATGTCTTCAATGGTTGCGCGGCGTTCAGGGTTCACCATCAGCATCCATCTGATAAGACCACGAGCATCTATGGACAAATAATGGAATATAAAATATTTAGAATATGGGCACTCTTAGTTTTGTCAGTTTAAAATGGAAGTGTGAAGCCAATCAAATGAGAAAAAATAATGCTTCTTACAACAGGAGAAATGAAAGGGGGCAAGGCTTTGGCCATCAGTCAATGTCAGGAAATGCATTTGTGTACTACTTCTTATCAGAAGAATATGATTCACCCTGGGAAATGTACACCGGGTTATCAAAGAAATTAATATGTGTACCGTATTAGTCAGTGAATAGTTCCATATTACTGAAGGAATGCACCAACCTATCAACTCTAATAATTACAAAACTTAGAAGAAAACAAAGGGGAATTGAGATATTTTAAATGATCTACACATTACTGCTTTTGTATTTACTTTTTCCATAAACAGTGTAGTCTTCTGTATATTTTAAAGCTATATTTTCATAAAGAGAGCAAGAAGGCAGAAAATTGAAAGGGATGGCAAACAAATGATAGAAGATAAATATTCATTTAAATATAACATATACATAGATGTTTAAAGCTGGAAGGAGTCATTATAATCAATGACCTGGACTTAGTTGACGCTCTTCTGTCAGGCAACTGCTTAATGTGTTATCCTCTAAGCAGAAGTAAATGCCTACATAGTGGCATTAATTCAGATTTTGGCCTGGATAAGAGACTGCGTCGCTCTGACCATTCATCTTCTCTCTGCTTGTGATATACCACAGTGTAGTTAAGAGGACTGATTTGTACCAGTATGTTGTATCGGTTTACAGCTTGTCTGAACAATTCCACTTGCAATAGCTAACAGACCTTCCACTGTCATAGATCTAGTTAAAAGAGCCCGCTACAGCTTCCCCAAGGCAATAAAAGCTATCTGCTATAAAACTTTGATTTCAAAAGACCTTTTGGTAAATGCTGTACCCAGATGGGAATTGATAGCAGATGAAGTCAGTAGGGGAAAGAGATATTTTTTTTCTTCATTGTTCTAATATGACACCAAAACATGTTGGAAGAAGCTGGGCAAACGCTCCATTCTGAACTCCTGTCAGCTCAATACATTGCCCTCACTCCTTTTTTATACCTGAGGTCTGTGTTGGCTCACGATATTCTCCACTGCTGATCTGCCTGATGAGATTTTTGTGATCGAAGCCATCAAAGGGCATCGTTCCATAAACCAGAGTGTAAAGCAATACACCAAGGGCCCAGCTGTCAACCTGAAATACAGAGACAATGTGTGTGAAGCCCAGGAAAGCTGATCCCCACCCTTCTCCGTGCCATTAGCACCACAAGAGCAGCACCACGTCTAGCTGCGCCTACTGATGGGCAAACTGGCATCTAACATCTGACTAACCGCAGGCAAAGCAAACGAAAGCAAACGAAGGCAGCTTGAGAACTTACAATACGGGAGAGACCCAAGCAAACCCACACGTGCATAATACTAGCATTAAGACTAACCCTCAAGAACATTATCATCAAAGACATCCCCATAACACCACAGAAAAGCTGACCCTTCTTACCTCTGGGCCTCTGTAAGGTCGTCCATTAACTATTTCAGGAGAAGCATACAGTGGGCTTCCGCAAAAGGTCTGCAGAAACTTGTCTTTGTGATAAAGGTTGGAGAGTCCAAAATCAGCAATCTGCAAATAGAATTGCACAAGGCATCTGTAGTATTAACAATACCTTAATGCAACAGAAAATCCTTTATCAGGAAAGACTTAGCTATATTTGACCCTGCTGTAGGGCAGGGACCTCAACGTGGATAATCTCTCAAGTTCCCTGGCCAACCCATTATTCTATGATATTTTGACTTTTCTCTCTAAAGATCCTCCAGAGAAGGAGAAGAGTCACCCGGTTAAATCATCCAGATTAGGAACAAGGATGCTTTCACAGACGGGTCACTGACTGACTGCACAACCATCAGTCAGTAATTTTATCCTGGATGAATTGCATACGTTTGCAAAGACAATCTCATACTGGGAGGCACTGGGCCTGCTGTCCACTGATTGCTCTTCATCTTGTATAATCATTAATACCAAAGGAAAGCAAGCAGAAAGTACCATTCTTATTGCGCACATGCAAGCCGAAAGCCAAGACCGTAAAATCCAACAGGAGGAGTGAGGCAGGAGTGTCACAGGAAACTAAGCATTACAGAAGAAAGGGATTTTTTAAATCATCTGAACTTAGCTATGCTTGAAGGAGGGGGAAAGTGAGGCACTCACTAATTCTTCCAGATTCAGGGACTCCAGCTGAGGAATCTGAGCTGTTCAGCACATGAGATGTCTATCATGAGATAATAAACACAAGTCTGGTTCCTAACTGGAAACAATGGGCCCAGATCCGGCTTTCCCAACACAAACAAAACTTCCCTTGAGACTGTTGGGAATTTTGCCCATGTAGGAATTGCAAGATCAGGTCCAAATATTTTGTTTACTTCAATTCTCTGTTCTTGTTCTTACAAAACAAAGGCTGAGGATAGCAACGCTAAATACTCCCACAACCTTTGCATTTCCTTTGTTTCTCTAGCACAAAGCAACACATCTCATTTTTTATCTTGTTTAAAACCCAAACGCTTCTGTTTCCCAGAGGTACTTTTATTACTGCCCGCTATTGACATAAGGCATACATAAAAGACACAAAGCACAGGCATAAAAAAGGTATTATAGCTATAAGAGACAGGAGTTTTCTCTGGGTTTTCTTCACCTTATTCGGGTCTTTTCTACCAGAAAAAAAGTAAAACCCGGGAATTTTCACAAGAGAAAATTCAAGAAAACGCAAAGTGAACAGAAAAGAAAAGGATTTACCAGCAGCATCATTCACTCCTGGCTTCCTAATACGTGTATCATCAGTGCCTCTAATACCTGCTTAATTACAATGTCTAGTGAACTCTTGGGAGACATAAAGTCTTTGTCTCTACTATCTAAACTCCTACAGCTACACCTAAAAATGCCACAGCTGAGACCAAAAGGAACACAGTTGGTGAAGTATGGACAGAAGTTTCCAATTTTCTTTCTTTACTCCAAAATAGAAATACATATATACACACTTTATCTATAAATAGATATAGATATATAGATATATAGATATATAGATATATAGATATATAGATATAGATACTTTTATGTTAGAAATATAACTTTTTTTTAACATATAATTTTCACAAAATTTTTAAAGTCACAGAGCAAATATGAGATTTCACACTTCACCCTCTCCTATTTTGATGTTCTGCTTGTGCAGGTGTTCCACTGACAATTTGGACTCATAATATCCTGCTCAAAGAGAAGCTGATTCCTGTTCATTAATATTAATTCATCTCACCGTGTCCATTCATAGTTTGAATTCACTCAGTCCCCCAAACAGCGTATTATCAACCCACAGCAGAAAATTCAGTTCTTAAATAAATGTGGTTTGTAAAATCTTCATTGTATGGCTGGAATGTCATTGAAAACAGCTGGTGTACAATTGCAGTCTGCAAACATATTCTCATGGCTCAGATTGCACTTAATTGCCCTAAATTCCACTTTCTTATCAAGTCACCCTGCCTGGCTTGCAGGAAGTTGGTTTTAAGCCTTATGAAGTGTACCCTGTCAATCAGGGGAAGAATGGGATCATTTCAGTGTTAAAACTTCGTGCTGGTCATTGAGTTTTATTTTAGTTCAGGATGCAGCTAAGACAAGGACAAACACTGCACAGTGTGATTCCTTAAGAAAATACATTCCCTTAACACCATGGAATGTATAAAATGCATGTGGATGTGCATGAATATATATATAGGGATACACATACCATTGTTCACACTAAGAAACTCTCAGACTTGGGCATTCATGTTTTCATTTTGACCATTCAGGAAAAGAGTATTTATGTTACAGTCCACTCCCATACTCACAGACTGATGTTTATCAGCTTTTCCCATTAAAACTGTCATGCCCCCCAAAACAAGATTAATAGAAGCCAACATTACTTCATGTTCTTGGCACTTAAATGGAACTAAGGCATCAAGTCAAAAATACTTCCTAAATTGGGAGGAGCGGGGAAGTGGACTTTTATTCGCCTCGCTTCAGGAGGTGTATGTTTCATATTTACTGTTAGCTATGATAAACCAGATGTAATTTATTGTTTAAGTGTGGACTATAAATTCCATGAAGTTCACACTCATGGAAACTGTCAGTTTTATCCCACTTAAAAATCTATCTCTTTGTACTGTAGATAGAGAAATAATTAGGTCTCTTAAAGCAAATGAAACCTATGTTCAGTGAGTGAGACTTCCAGCAAGGTAAATCCCAATTACATACACTTACTCAGTATATATGAAACCCTCATGGGGTTTTAGTGGTTAGTCTGATTGGTGTCCCCTTACTGGCCCAAGAGAAAGTGCAGTTAGTAGGATTATGTTACTATTATACTTGGATTTTTCTCTCCTTCTATCACTTTGGGGTTGATCATACAGTTTACGTCAACCTCTGCTAAACAGCTCTTTTCGGTGCAACTCCCAGCCCAGGAGCTGCCACAGCTCTACTGTGAACAAGGAGGTCCCCTCCATCATGCCAGGCTGCATGACAGAGGTGTCCCTGGGGGTAGGTTGTGCCACAGGGCAGGAACACGGTATTTGGATAGACCCGCAAAAGGCACTAATTCCCTGGCTGCTGCACTGGGCAGCAGTTTCTCTCCACCTCCCTGCATGCAGTTTTGGGGATTTAGGCACCGGAGAGAGCTGCAGTGCTTGGGGACATGTGGTCCTCATCAGGCCAAACTGCTGGAGCCGTGGGAGAATGGAGGCAGCTACACGCTCACACCGCTGCTAGTTCTTCTAGTAAATTCATATCTACAATGAACCAAAACCTAGCATCCTCAGTCCTTTTAAAACTAATGGAGGGAAGGCGGAACCACCAGGATGCTTTTTTGAAGACCACCAAAGGCAGATGCCTAAAGCCGTCACGAATCTCTTCCCACAAAGAGCTTTCTAACTCACCAACTCAGGGCAGCTCTGTGGTGCTTCGGGGTTGCCTTAGCCCTGCTGCCTGTCTGACCCTGCCCACCTCCAGCTGCGTTAGGATTATGAACGACGATATGCTCTCGATGGGATGAAAATGCCAGCAAGAGGCTGCTCTGCCACTGTGCGGCGGGGGCAGCAGCTGTACCCACCCCCGGGAACCTGGGGCAAGCAGAGGGAGCAGCTCCAAGTTACCCAGAGCTGGAGGGTGGAAGGCAGTAAGCGCGGGCAGCTGAAAGGAGAACGGAGTAAATTTTAAGGTGAACTGTGCCGTTAGCAGCTGGCACGTGAATGTGAGTAAGGAGAGGCTTGTAAATGCTGCCGAAACCCTAATGTCATCATTGCATTATTTCTCTAAAGAATGCGGCACCATGAACAAGGTAAGAAAGCAAGTAACATTTTGCTACCCTGGGAGGCTGCAGTGCCTTGGTGAGGTTTAGCTCTAGGATTGTGCCCCACTGTTGACCTCCGCAGACAGGCTAGCTCCCAGGAGAAACATTCACACTCAGGGTTTCTGCTAGGTAGTTGGGTGTCTATCTGGGGAGCAAGGCAAGGTACTGTTTGATTAATTGGCTGGATGAACTCCTTGTATCCCACAGATCTGCGTGCATGTTCAGTCTCACAAGTGTTTTAAACTCATTTTATTCACTTGTGTTTGCTGCATTTAGGGGTTTGAAGTAATAGTTTGCAGGAAATATTACCGCATACACCAAGTCCCTGAAAAACATCATTATATACCACAGATCAGATTGTTTTCTTCCCCTCATCACCCTCCACCTCTGGCCTGTGGACCTGCAGAACTCTTCAAAACATGTAATTTTCTGTCAGCTTTCAGACACTGGTGTTTCCTAGTTGCTGCACTCCAACACATGACTCTATTTCCAGAGACTTTTACTCACTATTGTAACTCTTAAAAAAAAGCTGATTATGTCTCCATACACTGCTTCATGACCTTCATTTAATCAGCTAAAATTTAAGAATCATTTCCAAGTTAGTGTAGTATCATGTAAAATGGCTTGGGGCCCTTTTAGGTCGGACAATAATTTCTAATGGATTACTTGTCCTCTTTATTTCCTGTTCTAAAAGTATTGCTTAAGTTGCTATACATGGATCTATTTTTACAATATCTTATTTTTTCTTCACATTACTATGACATGTTGTGTATATCATAATATATAGATCACTGGCTTCTTCAGAAACATGTATTTAATTGCACATTGCACCCAAGAACAAAGGGATTCCTTTAATTTTCTCATTCTTAGAATCAAACTGCCAATTTTGTAAGTGCTTTGTAATCCACTGAATGAAATATAAATACTGGGAAAGTACAGATAAGACTATCACTCCCCTCTTCTAGGAAATGCCTTCCGCTGAGTATTTGAAGCCATCAGTCAATACCAAACCCCAAACTGCATATTTCTCTTTTTTCCACCTGAATAAACCATATATAAGTACTCTCTGCAGAATGAGGACCTGATAAATTTACTCCTAATAAATAATTTACAGCTCCATATGTGTCTCCTTGCCAACGGTTACTGTTTAGTGAAACAAAGAAAAAGTGGGAAGTAAAATTCTGTGCAAGTAACATAGAAACCACAGTAACATATTCGAAGCTTCAGCATCAGGGAAATAGTGGCAGCGTGCATAACATCAAGTATTCAAAGTCGATCTTAGTCACGAGGTGTAAAAAAAGAGAGTGGGGAGAAAAAGGAAAACAATACAAAAAGTCATCTCTTGAAGTAACTCAAATTCAAACACTATTGATAGTAAGATGTCTGAAATTCCAACTGCTTTCCAAGCTCGGTCTATTTTTTAGCTTCCTTTTCACCCTTTGCAGAAATAGTTACCAGGGGACAACAAGGGAGCTTGCAGCCACCTACCCACGCTGAGGCAGCCTTGCCCGCTCAAAGGCGTGCCTTACGGTTTGCAGAGAAGTAACCGAGGAAAGGCTGGAAATATGCAAAATACCTACACGGCAGCTTAAACACAGCTCAGTTCAGGAAAGGGAAGCCTTCAAGAAAAAGACGTCGAAATGATTGGAAGAGATGCGGGGAGTTGCAGCTACCCAAATTTCTTCCACAGCAGTGCCACTCACTATGGCAGCTGAAATGCCTCTGTGGTTCTGAAGCCCCTGGGTCACCTCCATGGTCAGGAGGGGAACACAACACTATGCGTCGCTGCCCCATCCTCCCGCTCTCCCCGCAGGACGATTAGACTCCCATAAAGAAGAGAGGGGAGGGAGCGGAGCCTTCTGACAAAGCACAGCTCCCCAGAGGCTTGGGGAAGTGATTGGTTTTGCATATGAGGACCACAGTGCAGAGATCCAGGCCACCGCAGCTAGCAAATTCCCCAAATTCCTCTTTTCTCTCAAGAATTCTCTGATTAGCTGGGAAGATAGTTTGGCGAGCAATGCGGAAAGAAAGGTCATCCTGCCTGCGGAAGCCTGTTTCGTATACAATGTCCTAGAAAGGCTACTTCTTGTTTTCAGCGCTGCTGAGAACAGCTCGGGCTGCTGCAGCCAGTGTCCTTGTAGGAACAGGAGTGGGGAGGTTCGCTCTAACACTGGATGTTAACAGCAAAACATCCAAGTATTGCATTGGATGGGCCTTCTGTAAAAGCCTATTTTTAGAAACCACATATTTATGTGCCTTTAATCCACTAGTTGATCCAAGTTAGCTTCTGTCATCAGCGTTACACAGATGGCAGCTACCATATGTTACTTTCCATTTCCATTGCACATCAGCTTAAAATGAAGACAATCTCTCCCGCGTGAAGCGTCGAAGGCAGTGCATGCAGCCCCGTGGCTTTCAGTGGAGACAAAATGAAGATCCAGGCTATTTAGATACTCCGCTTCACAGGGAGCTCCTCGATTCCTTTGTTAATTAAGCAAGGATGCCCAAGCGTCAGCAGAAACTCTTCGTCGTCCCTCCCTCTGTTTGCCCATAGATGAGCACACCCAGCCACCCTCACATCCAGCTACCCAGGAAGGAACAAAGTTGAAAGTGAAACAGGTTCAGCCACCTGGAAACTACACTCATCTCTGCATTATTTATCTTTGCACTACAGCTATTAGGAAAAAAAAAAGAAGGAAAAAAAGGTCATTCCCATGCTTTCACTGCGGAGAAATGACATGGAAATGACATCACTGACATCACTATCCAAAGTATACGTTTGTGTCTGGAGTTCCAAGGCCATTTCCTAGTGAAGCACATGTGCTTTACTAGGTTTATTTTGAAACTCTATTTGCTTATTTTCCAGCCATGATCAAAAGGACATTCAGAGTGTTCTGTAGAAGGCACTTGAACCCTGTAGACCAGGAGATTTTTTTCCTAGCCCCAGCAGCAGCCAGCAATAATATCATTTGTACAATAAACCCGACTGCACAAAATGCTCTGCTGTTTCCTACCAGTAAATAGATGCTACTTCGGGAATCGTGGCCCATGGGTGGCAGGACAGGACCTTCTCCTCCAAATTATGCAAAGCTGCATTTAGCATGTATGACTTGTCACCAGTGGTGCTCTTCCCCCAACCTCCAAACCCCTGAGCCTCTTGCCAGATGCTGTTGCTTAGTAGCTGTTGCCATAACACTGGCTCTTCTAATACCTTGGATAAAAATGTTACAAAACATGCAAATCCATTCTGAGAAGCTGAGAAAAAGAATCCTACCTTAATATTAAAATTGTCATCAAGAAGGATGTTTTCCAATTTTAGGTCCCTGTGGACAACACCGTTCTGAAACAAGGAAGAAAAAAACAGGGAGGAGAACATGAGAAAATATTGGGAAAATTAAAGGTGAGCTGGCAGGGTGGTCTTTGCATCTACATTGCAGGGCTGATTTCACTGTCATAACACTCACAGCCCAGTGACTAGTGACAGGCGATGTATTAGTCACTTGGTGTGTGGTTAAGGGAAGAATGACTGGAATCTGTCCTCCCACAAAGCCTCTAAAACAGCAGGGGCAGGGCTGGGGGGTGTCTTTTCGGAACTTAATTCCAGCCCGGATCCTGCCCCCACCGCATGAAAGCAATATATTCTTCCCAGGCACCAGAAAACAATATCTGTCAATGACGTTAGTCCTTACAAAAGCCTTCGCTCCTCCAGTGTGCAGCCACATGAATTGGGGGAGTTATAATCCTAAAGGACCATAAATGTTAGGGATGGAAGCGAACAAGCTGGGTTTAGGTCAGAGCCGTCTTTAAAGAAATTTGGGAAAAATTAACTGCACAGGGAAGGGCGCTGCAGCTTTTCAGTGCTGTGCAGTGAGGACTTTGAGAACCACGCTCATTTATCAGAATTCAAGTGGAGGTTAAAGTGTTTAAGAATTCAAATAAAAAATTGTGTTAGCTGCTCATTGCCTTTAGCATCATGCAAGTTTTGGCTCTACACAGTTGGTTCATAAGCAGGGATAAAAGGTCCATGATGACAGCCAGTCAGCTACCTTCGGTTTAATTGCTTAAACTGTCATTCTAGTGGATACCATGACACATAAAGTCATTAGCAAAAGGTATCTTTCTAGTGCTCCTGCTACATCTGGCAAATTTACTTTTGCCTATCCAGAATGAAAACATGCTAAAGCTCATACATGAACACTCATACCTTTTCTCTTGGCTTTTTTCTTTCATATATTTTATCCCCTATTCTAAAGTTGTTCACTTGTATATTCAAATTGCAAACTATAATTTGTTGGAATGTATTGATATTAATGTTGTAGAAGTTCTATGGGATGCCTTTTCTAGTTTATGTTAATTTTTTTTTTTTAATGTCAGGAGAATTATTTCCAAGGCAAAAATGCAATGCAGGGCTAATGTGAGGGAGTGGCTGGTATCTGCCATAACACAGGAAAACATCCTTTAAAAACAGGCAGTGAACTACTGTAGCACTTTTAATTAAGATCTCCTGTTGTACTGATATAATCACATGCTGTCATACTTAATAATGAATGCTGTTGCTTTAGACATGCTTTGAAATATATAAGTCACTACTCAGCCTTCAAATAGCATTTTTTAATATCAAATCCTTTGCTCACCTTGTGGCAGTAATGTACAGCAGAGACTATTTGTCGAAAGAAGTGTCTTGTCTCTCTTTCACTCAGTCGCCGCCTCTCACTGATGTAATCATACAACTCTCCTTTACTTGCATACTCCATGATGATCACAATCTTATCTTTATTTTCAAACACTGCACAGGATAAAAGAAAAAAAAATGCCACAGTTGATTCAATACATTTGAAAACTGACACTTTAAAGGGGACTTAGGAAGAGTGAACACATCCTATATCATCACTGCAGCCTGGAAAGATGTACTACCAACCCCACTGCAAAAACCAAGCTCCAAAGCTAAATTTTTCCAGAGGAAGATTACATTTCAGACCAAGAGAAGGAAGTTGAGGCTATCTTCACATTCATACGGCTACATGAAAGAAGGTCTTTGCCTCTATAGTATGGGGTCACAGGGTGGCAAAGTCAACTTGATCCTAATGAGGTGAAGTGAGGTGGACACTTTTGCCAGTGACATGTGAATACTAACCCCAGCTCCAACAGGGCTCTTACCGGCAGTCCTCTTGAGGCCAGACGACAGAAGGGAACAGGAGCTATCGTATCATTTGGAAAGGGTTAATACAAGGCATAATAAACCCTGTCTTCAACAACTGGCTGATACTGAATTGCCATTTGGCTTATAATGACTGTTGGTTGGCTTTCACCTACCATCAAAATCCAACAAGTTAACTGATGCATGGGTCCTCTTCCAGCCCAACTCTGTGCAACAGCATGGGTGCACCTAACCCTAGGGTTGCACCCTAACCCTAACCCCTGAGCTAGCAGTGGCTGCAATGTCTCCAGAGCTGTACAGGTCTTGTCAGTTTGGCTCTGCACCCTGTCTCATGCACCCAACCCATCCTCGAGCTTACTTATCTCCTGCCTCTGTCGCATGTCCCATTGCATGCTGTAGATACATCCTTTATCACTTGCGCAGAGCCAGCAGCAATGCACAACTCCCATGTAAGCAGTGCAAGGAACATTCATCTCGTACACGTCACAACTTGACTCATCTTTGGGGCTGAGGGTACTCTGTGCCACCTGCTGTCAAGGACTTCACTGGGAGTTGCAGATAACTAAACACTTAATCTAGTAAAGCAGGCTGTGAATAGTCTCGAATTGCCATAATGCCCTGGCTGCTAAATAATTTTTCCCTCTGATACCGAAAATCCACTGCAACCCACTGGAAACTGACTGCACCTGCCATAAATAACCACTGCTCATATTAAAACATGGTGATTTTCTTTCTCTTTTTATCTGTGGCAGCAGCCTGCTGAGGCCAGGTCACACTGGCAGCAAAGCATCTGCAAATTAATGAGGTTATAGGGGTTATTACAAATGGATGCTAGTTTTGACCAGCCCTACTGGAATGATGCCTTCCTATATCTCTTTAGCAAAGCTCAGCCAGTAGTCCTTAGTGTGGGGTTTTTTTTTAAAAAAAAAAAAAAAGAAGAAACCAGCTTCAGCTTTTGCAGTGAAATCCGAAGCTGCCTCTCTCAACATGCAGATATTTGCTGCTCTTAGGCTTTGTCTCATGTCCTCTCACACCTTGTCACTCAACTCTACAAGCCAAAGCCTCTACAGTTCCCTCTAACACCCCTGAACTCCAGCCAAACAGCTCTGATAAAAGGGAGAGTGAACAGCCAGATAAAATTGGCCGCTTACTTGTCTGCTGGCCTCACTGTACCCCGAAGCAGAGGCTCCTGCCAGTGATTACATCCTATGTGCATCCTCATTAGCAATAAACTTCGGAAACTGGAAGAGCCGTCTCTGGATGGATTATACTTACAGTATCCTCTCCAAGAATGACAGACTGATATTGTCTGGGAAAAACTGAACATGCCCTGTGTCATATAGGGAAGTGCTGTGATGTGTTACCGATAAAGCAGTAATGCACACACGTGTTTCTCTAAGCTTGGAAAAGGTTGTTAGATACAGGGTTGTTTAGGAAGGCAAAAAGAAATAGTTTCAGTAAGCCGAGACAAATCACTAAAAATGCTCTTATTTAAGAGATTTGCTTTAAAAAAACAAAACAAAACAAAATAAAACAACCCAAATCCCCCGTCCCCCCAAAAAAACCCCAGCTGATTCAATGACTTAGGGGTTATTATATCACGCACGTAGAGGTGAAGTCGCTACCTGGCACCACGGATCTCAGTGGACTCTCACGGGAGTGCGCGCTCCAAGCAGCACCAGCTGAGGACCACCCTGAGCTCAGGGGGATGTTTGCCTCACCAGGGGGGCACGGATGGGGGCCAAGGGGCCCTCGGCTCTTCCCACCCCGCTCCCCCGACCGCTGATGCCCTACCAGGTGTTCAGTGCTGATGATGACAATAACAGCAATAACAGCCCTGCTACGATGGAGCATTCTTCCAGACGGTGTTTTTATTAAAGTTTTGCCTTCATCACTCAGTCATGAGAGCTTTCTCAAATTATCTGAAGTTTTAAATTTCAAAATCTAATTTTTCTGGACTAAAATTTGCCATACTAATACAAGTCCTGATCCAGGTGTATTTTCCTGCATTTCTACAGAAATTAAGCAGAAAGCACGCAGTTTGGAGGAACGTGCATTTAAAGGTACTTTCCATTTGAAATTCTCTGTTATGCCCTCTAGGAGACTGAGACAAGACCTTACAATTGAATTTAGGAAAGCATAAATCACTGTTCCAAACTTTGAATTTTTGTCACAAAACCGCACTAGAATCAATCAGAACAGAAGCACCCCCAGTAACTTGTATTCAGGTTTCAGTTTACCAGCACACTCAGGTCAAATTGGAACATCTTTTTCTTCATGAGAGAGCCTTATGAGAAGGACGCTACCCTTGGATTTAGATGACATTACAGAGGCCTCCTCAGCATCATCATAGCTGAACGATTACAGAACTGAACAGCAATTTATCTCTTCACCAAGGAGCAGAGGTGAATGGAGAATCTTTTTTTTTCCAGGGAGGTGGGAGGTATTTTTTTACAACTGCATCATTTCAGTTTAGAGCACCTCCATCGTATCAGCTGAATCTCATGAGAGGGCGCACGGCTACTTTCCTGCGGAGAGGGAACTGAACAGCAGACAAAAACGTCTTAAATGGGAGCTGCCACTGGAGGAGTAGGGAGTGTAAAGGCAGTAGGATTTATGTCTATACACACACACAATCTTAAAGAGGAATTTAGTGGTCAAAACAATCAGGCACCTGACAAGGGGTTATTCTGGCAAGTCTCAGACTATCAGCCACGTACACCACGAATTTTCACAGCAGCAGTTAGGATGCCAGGCAGGCTTCATACAGACACTTCTGAATTTCCCTTCTGAGCACAGTATGTAGTTTTATAAACATATGCTCCAAGAAAGCATTGTGGCCAATGGCTGGGGGAAGAGAAAAGGGCATTAATTAAAGGTTGGATTGACTTACTGCAAATAATAATGAGGTAATAAATATACTGCCCTGTTAACACCTGGGCCATAACCTGCAGGCTGATGACGGACAGATTGCCTCCATATAGCTTCTGGGACTGCTCGGTTCACTCTTTGTTTTCATTGTGGATGATTTATTACCTGCCATCCTACTGCATATTCATTCCAAAACTCACCCCCGCCTAGAAGTGTGCCTGAACCCTGGCTGCAGCTACTGCCGATGGAAAAGCATGGCTTCGGCAGGATACTGCGCCCCAGGAACGCCCTGCAGCTGCTACTGATGGGACGGCCGTGTTGTAAAGGCCTGCTCCTCAACCCCGACCAAGGTCAAGGAGGGAGGTTATATATAAGAAAGGTGGGGCTGCTCTTGCTTCTTTCAAACCATCGATACTCTGCAAACAGCTGGCCAAATAAGATAAGTGCAGAACTGTCAGTATCAACACCCAGACGTGGTAGCAGGAGAGATGGTCTGTCAATCACAAATCAAGACATGGGGGTTGCTTAGATACAAGGCATGAACTCCACGTATTAGAGGAGACAGCAGCAGGAGAAATGCCGTGTGTCATTCATTTCTGAGCCACTGTGTTTATTTCCACCACTCTGCAAGCTGCGTTACGCTGAGAGAGCTGCAGCAAGACCTCGGTGTGGTGGGAGGGCTGCTGCAGTATCTCAGTCATAGCGGTCAAGCGGGACACAGTAGTGGTTGCAAAATGATAGCACTCCTTTGCAGACAGAGCCTGCAGGATGGAGGATTGGCTTCTGAGACAGCTACACTTCCACCTGGCCACAAGGGAGGAGAGAGGGACAGCACCGTGAGAGCACATCAGGAACCAGGGAGCAGGAACGGGATGTACAAGGTGCGAGGAACAACGTGACTGTATCCCCAGGAGATGAGCAAGAGTACTCTGTTAATGTACTAAGACATGGGTCGCAGCAATGTGGATAAACAGCATCTTCCAGTGGCCTACAAGCTTGCTTGGGCTTGGTCTGTTCACCCCAAGAGCCTTAGCCGAGGCTAAGAGCAGCACTCTGCCCAAGCAGCAAAGGGTGCTTAAGATGCAATGGTCAAAGAAAGGTTTCTTACAGCTTTTCTTTAAACTCCCCCCTTAACTCTAATGTGTTTGTTTGTTTAATTAAAAAAAAAAGACAGAAAGAAAGTTCTCTACTAGGCTGATAATTGAAACCAAATCTGCTGGCTTCAGAGCTCACTGAAGAATATAAAACTGGGAAAGAACTTCACTTCTTACTACCAAAGACATATCTGAGACAAAGTACATTTTGTAACATCAACAATCTGTCTCTTTCACAGGCTGTTCTACTATAGCAATAATTCTGGGATATAATCTCTCCACTTACTTATATTTAGAGGCCGTGAAATGATGAACTCAGCTTCTATCTACAGCCTTCCATTTTCCAAATAGCACTGGTTGCATAGGGACCTCTTGCTGATCAACACTCTTCTTTGCAACCCTACTGCTAAATTATTCCCTTTAGCTATACCGAAGTCACCTCCACTGAAACTCCACGGAACAAGTTTGGCACTGGATGAACATACTCACTGTCCCTCTTAAATGCTAATTCAGACTTCACCCTAAAAGTGTTGAAAGCCCACACGGGCATGGGTTTGCAAATACCAGTCAGAAAGATTTAACAGTACATTGTACACCTCTCTACTAGGACAGTTCGCTTTGGACTTATTTACTACCAAATTCAAAAAGCAAAACAAAGCAGAAGGCTTTGCCCTTCCTCCAAGTTTACAGGATGCTAAAGTCGGAGCAAGTGCCGAGGGGAGTGGATTTTTTTCCCCCTTAATGGACTACCTCCTTGTGGGCTGATTCCATTTGGTTTACATGTAACCCTGGGGTAAGGATTTTAGTTTGTTAGTTTAAGAGGGGCGGCCAATCTCTTTGCACTGGAACCATTTGAATTCTCCTCATGCCTTTGCTCTCTATCAGAGCAATCTCCTAAATTAGTTCCAGTATGTTGACATTCCTTCCATCTGGTGTCTTTCCATTCAGCGGTATTTTTATTACTCTCCTAACAGCCGCAGACAGAAGTACCTTTCCACTGCTACAAAATGCTCTTTTATTAAAGGTCAGCCAAATCAAAAGAACAAGCGAGTTTGTTTTTAATTTTGGAGATGCAGACTAGAATAACCTTTTCATTCAGAAAAGTCATGTATGACCCAATTACCTCACGTGTGTAATAAGGCTCAAATTATTCTTCAAAAAGACATGCGAGTACTGAAAAGTGTTTTTTACCTTAGAAATTCAGCCTGATGCGTCTTCTGTTCTTGACTGCTTTGAAAGCTTTACAGCCCCTTGGTGTATTTTTTATTTTGGTTTTATTATTATTATTATTATTTTATGGCTGGTTTTTTAATAGAGCATACAGCAGACATGAAAATATCCAAGCTCCAATGTAGAAAACTACTTGTATGCATATGCATAAATTTAGGCATATGCTTAATTATAACTGAAGATAGCAAGATATAAAGTACGTGTTTTAAAGCTACGCTTGTGTTAAATTGCTTTCCTGAATTATGGCCTTATTGAGCCGAATTGCATCCCTTCTTAAATGAAAGGAAGGTAGTTAAGATCCTGCAATAATCATTTTAAATCAGACAGCATGCTAGAATTTACTCCCCAGTGAGGAGATTAAATCAGAACGAGAACCATTATCCTTGCCGAGGTTGTTTCTCGGAGAATGAGACTGAGGATATGCAGATTTTGATGGTCTACTCTTTAAAAAGGAAGGAAAAATGAGAGTTACTAATTCGGCCACAATAACATGTTACACTAATTGTCTTTTGTTTCAGCAAAGAATACAAGAGCTAATTCCCCCTTTTTTTTTAATTATGATTACAAACTGTTGACAAACTTCAGACAAGCAAACATTTACTTTGCAGTGGGAGGACTGTTTAAATGGAAAGATAGAAATAAAGTTCACCATTGCTTGTAATCATTTTGATGTGCGAATTGGACCTGCTAATGATCTCACACATTTGAGTTCATGTCACGTCCGACAAAGTGTTGTTTAGGCGATCACCCTGAATGACAGGAAATTCATAAAGGTGGGGTATGGTAACTAAAGAGTTAAGTTTGTTTATACTTGTTTCATTACTATCGCCAGACTCTTGAAATATTACTTTATGTTCTTGGACATTATCAACTGAAAACAATGGGAATAGAGCACTTAAAGGTCAAAAGCCTACATAATTAGAGGAAATCAATTAGAAATGTGGTTAAATAGTGTCACTGCTGAAGTACTTTCTCTTGGCTAAATAAAAAAAAAAGAATCATTCCAGCTTTCCAACTTTCATCATTCTTGTTTAAAGCCCAGTTGTCCATGTGATGTTTTAAGGGACTTTTGACTTTTTCAGGTGTTTTGCACACAGAAGGGATGAAGTCATTAGGCACCAAAGTTTGTTTTGATTACGTCTGAAAACCAGGAGATAGCAGAGGCTGGGACAGAGGCTGGGATTGCTTCCCCAGCACTGTCAGCCTGAGACACGTAACTCCGATCTGCCCACGCACAAACCGCCCGATGGTGTGAGCTGCCACCTCAGTCCCCGGCTACCTGCCCCATCCAGGGATGTGCATCACGGCCGATGGCGGGGGACACTTGCCTGAGCTGGCGCTGCTGGGGGGGACGCAGTTTGTCAGCTATGGCTCGCGTCCGCAGACCTTGCCGGCTGCCACCCAGGCAGATTTTTGGCAATGCGGCTGCTTTCACTGACAACACAGTGACTTGACTGACACATCTCAAGGAGAGCTGCATTGGAGACAGGCCTATGTGTGTCTGAAACACCAAGCGTGCATTTGCTTTTTGCTGCATGAAGTCTGGCACAAAGTGTTAGATTGAACATGTATTTGGCAAGTAAGATGAGTTTCATGAAATACTATGCCACCACCGTTACACACTGTCAGATCTTCTTCCGTTGCCTTTGGGATTTGAAAGTAGAGAAGAGCTGAACCAGCCTCCTGATTAACCAAAGCACGCAACCTAGCTCAAGTCTTTGTGGACTAGTAGATACACGACGGAGAATCTCTGTGCTTTTTCTTAAGAGTACCAAAAATGCAACCTGAAAAAAAAGTAAGAAGTCCCTCTGACATGGGAAATCCATTTTTTGTGCCTCGCTGCTGTGAAGGGTCCAGCACTGTTCTAAGCATCCTGGCCCCAATCCAGCAAAGCACTTCAGCACATGCTTTCCTTCAGTTATTCATTCACATTAATGCCATCGTGTTCCATGGGTACCAAACTGTGATCCTAATAATTTATTCATTCTTCAGGGAATATCTTCATTAAACTATTTCTACAAACATGTTAGCTAATAATCTGTTAATTTTTAAGTGCATTTTGCAAATGGGCGGACTTTTCTGTATGGTTATGCTGACCAAGGACAACTCTTCCAGCACAGAAACACTCATGTAGGCACTGTATTTCACACTACAAAGACTCAAGAGCTCACTCCTGAATGTACCAAGCGTAACTTCACTCTCATGATTGGTCCAACACATGTTTAAATGTTTGCAGAATCAGGCCTGATGCTCTTTCCCTGGTTTAACTTTTATAAAGCATTGCCAGATGAGATAGATTTTGCACTCAGGCTACCCCTGGAAAAATATGTTAGCTCTCAAAGGCTTTATTACCAAATCGTGGAGTTTTCAAGGCAAAAAAGAAAGAGGGCACGGGAAGGGCGGGGGGCAGGGGGGAGACAGACAGATGAATGGACAGAGGCATTATTCTATAAATTAAAATTTATGTGCTGAAATCAGAACACTGCTAGCAAAGCCAGCTTCATTTATCCAGTCCCTTTCAAGGAGTTTAAAGCCACTTGAAAGAGCACTTCCCTTGCAGCCGTGCTCGACAGATTGCCAATTACAGCCCTGCTGAGAGGATGGAATTTCTTTGGAGTCACAACTGTACGTCTGCCCTCGCAGTAACAGGCAAGGTAAATGCCTTTTGATTAGGTTACAAAAAAATAACTCTAAACTGGAAAGCTTTGCTTCCACACATCTGAATTTGCTCGGGATCAAAAAAAAGATAAGTTTGTGTTTACATCAAGTTGACAAATTCAGAGGTTAATTGCTTTTAAGCAGGCAGGTCAAAAGGATACCTAAACAAGGATCCTACTTAAGGAAAACACATGTTTGTAAATGCAATACAAAGAGCTTTCAAAGATATTACGGGGAGATACAGCATTGTCCATGCTAGGTAGATCCATGCAACCTGGCACCAACAGAAAGCGCTGTCAGACATGCAGTGGCAGTCTGAAAACCTACAGTAAAAATTAGTAAGAGAGGAGAAAAATATCTGTGGGGTGCCTTCAGTTTAAAAGTTAAGCATCTGATCTAAGTTAGTCAGCTAGATTCCATCTATAGCCAGCAGGAGCCTCCAGTATGTCATTTATCCCACCTATCTGGAAAAATATCTCCCAGGAGGGAGCAAACCACCCTGCGTAGATGCTGATCTCTCTTGACTAGAGAGGGAAACTAGACTTCTAGTGTACACCAACTGCCTAAATGTTGGATGGCTTAAATTTGGTGAGATTAAGCCCATCCCTAAGGACTGAGTAACTTCAACATTTTGTGTCAGAGGATAGCAATATTATCACTCCTTATGCATCGCTTAAGAGGAATAGCCATGTGTTTAAAATCCAACTTTAAGAGGATACAAATACTTCAGTCCTAGATGTAGTCCCTTAACTTCACTACAAGTACTCTTCAGCTTGAAATGAAGCACACACTTAAGGATCCCTGAGCTCACATCCTTATCTCTGGGCAGTATGTAACTGCTCCTCTGGATTCAGCTGCACAACCACACGTCTTCCCAGTGCTACAATATCTAAGTTACAGCATTGGCTGCTAAAGGCCAAATACCAACTCTGACTGCTTGGAAAGGCTGGATGAGCTGTATAGCTGCTATAGCTCTCCTCTATGTAACTCCTTCCAATGGACTACAGTCCAACCAAGAAGCTGATTTCCACTGCCCATCCCTTCAGGCCAGGAATTAAACATAAGAAGCCATGAAAGGCTGTTCTGCTTTCTAGAAAACAAAAAGGAAACAAACGAGTAACAGAATGGAAAACTTCCCAGAAACGAGAGGAAAAACTGCCTCCGGGTTTGTCGCCGCAAAGCGCTGCTGCTGGCTGACGGACCATAAGAGGACCACAACATCACCTGCCATAGGCACTCGCCCTCCTGCGGACAGGATGAACCCTCCATCGCAGAGCTTGCCTGGCTCTGCTGCAGAAGCATTGCTCCTCCCTCTGCGGGGCCAGAGCGGAAAGTTTTGCTCCCATGGGACTTTATTGTCTGCTTCTTAAAAATGCTGTAATCTTTTTAACTTTTACAAATGTTTTAACTCAGTAAAAACTATTTAAAGTAAGGATGAGAAGGGCAATTGGTCAAAGGACCGCAGCATGCTTAATCTTTTTTCTTTCTGAGTTCCCGTGCACGTTTGAAATAACTTTTGTTCCATTTGCAACCCACATGCTGACACAGCATCCCTCCCCTTTTCTGTTCCCAGATCCTGTTATGAGTTTATTCAATAAAAAGACAGATATTCATCTCTTTTCAAGTACAAGAACATGCTTTTGAATAACTCAATATGCGATACTGTAACAGTACTCCAAGCCAGCTCGTTTTAATCAGTCGTATCAACTCTCAGAGCGGAGCTGCCATATACATATCATCACCTTGCCCATTTATCTCATGGGTACGTAAATACGAAGGGCTAAATTTGGGCTGCGTGTTCTTCACACAGGGAAAGAGGTGATCCCCAGGGATGAGGCTGCCCAACCCAGGTCCCCCCGAACCTCTGGAACCCACACCCTGGTTCCGCCATGCGGCCACTCTCCTCACAGCAGCAGACCTGTCAGCCGGTGTCTTTTAGCACGTACCCAGCCCAAACATCCCAGATGGAGCTGGGATGTTACTTGAGGAAGGAAGGAAGGAGGAGGAGATTTTACTACAGAGTGACACTCCATAAATATATAAACAAACAAACAGGCAAATCAGAGAGGAATGCCCCTGGCTTCCTGCTCCTTGCTGTAGGACCAGGGAGCAGCTCCGGCGGCAGGAATTAGCAGGCTTCCTGGCTGTGTCCCAGGAAGAAAGGAGTTAGAGGGGGAAGACAGGATGAGGAAACAGGAACGATAAGCCAGTGACCAAACTGACAGGAAATCGTGCAGAGGTGGATAGGAAGCGGATGCTGGGATTCAGGGGAAAAAAGCAGCGATGACAGAACCAGCAAGAGTAACCAGCAGGTAAGGGAGGACCAAAGGCCTGGAGCAGACGAGACTGGTCTTGTGCACTCCAGGGAAAATAAAGCATACAAGGACTGGTTTAGAGGCTGGGGACATAAGCGGACATTAGGCTGGTGTGTGAGTGAGGGTGAAATTAAACTGAACTGTCCAACAGGAGCAAGGAGCTGAGGTGATACATGCAACAATTTCCCACCTGCCATGGACACAGCGCTCAAGTCACACATGAAGAAGCTCCTCCAGGCAAAGGGTTATGCATCTGTGAAACACTGGTGGTTCAGAGGGAAGGTAGTACTCAGAACAGTCTCTTCAGTAAGGGATAGGTTACACTAGGAGTAGGGGTTGGTTTGGTGCATGATCTCAAGAAACGTGAATATCAGGTCTGCAAGAATGTAACAGAGCAGTCAGGGAGGAGAATCGCATTCACTAACCTTCATATATGGTGATGATATGAGGGTGGCTGAGGGATGACATGATCTCAATCTCCCGTCTGATGTGAACCATATCTTGTTCATCCTTAATTTTGTCCTTACGAATGGATTTTATTGCAACCTATAAATTCAGGAAATCAAGCATTATTCTTGGAACCGAACAGATGCATATAATCCATTAAGGAGAGTTCAAAAAACAAATACAGATGTTAGATGTTGGCAGAACGTGGAATGACCAAAACAAAGCTTTAAAACACAAACCCCCCATGCCCCAACTTCTTCATTTTATAGCAATTAATACACTCTCATTACAGTAATGGGTGACATGAAGTTTTAGGGTCTTCAGGTCTTAGGCCTTCACTGAAAGAGAACACAGCATCTTTTGGAAGGATACTGTGTTAGCCTAACTATTCTCTGTCTGAGGCAAATGGCAAAACTCCCAAAAGATTTTGATGGTAGGTACATTTGCTTAGACATGATTGCATCTGACAACTTCAAACAGAAGCTTTGGAGACAATTTCTCTGAAATAAGGTTGAGATCTCTGATGAACGGAGGGAGGGAATCCAGGGTGCCAATTACAGATTTATATTTGTCCATGTTAATACACAGAGTATCACATTAACACGGGTTGCTCCACGGTTCTCTAAAGCAGGCAGACTGCTCAGGCGTTATGACTTACTTAAAAATCAAAAGAAATAAATCTTTGAAATCCACATCTAAACTCGTCCTCATATAAACCCAAGGCTTTCAGGTCCTACACAGCACTTATGCAATCACTGCAAAACCATATCCTTCCTGCATCCTTCCTCAATCAGCAACCTTTTTTCAAGCACATCGTGTGACTGGGTATCTTTCCAAAAGGCAGGGTGGGAACAGAGGAAGTGATAGCTGAACTTGCAAATTATAACAGCCCTTGTGAGTGTGTGTATGTGTGTTGCCTGTGAAAAAAGGGCTTATCTGAACAACGCCATAAATAATCACAGAGGTCAGCTCATGCCCCACAAGAAATGCAGAAGCCAACAATGGGGAGAAGCTGGTGGGAGAGGGAAGGTGAGGGCATTGTGTATACTGAATGGTAGCACAGCCTTTATTATACTCAGTATTTACCCTGCTTTATTTTTATAAGCCAGAGTTTAAGGAATAAATTACCAGCTACTTTAAGATCAACAATAAGTCTTTGAAAAACATCACTGACCTGCTGAGATGACCACCCTTTTATGGGTAAACAACACTTTTGTCATTCTATGCAGCCAACTACTGCGGACCTCTCCTGGGAAAACATTGCAAATCTGTGATTTATGTGATTTCCCTAGTTCCTTCAGAAAAAAATAATTTCACTGCCTACTTCAGTAATTGCAAGTGGCATGACCGGTATTGTTTTCATTATATGATGTAGCATCAAGGATATTGAAGAAAGAAGGGAAAAACTTACAATATTATAAAATTGAAATGTACATAAACAGGAGCTAGTTTAAAGGATCAGGTTTCCTACAAAGCCTTCAACTCTGAAAAGCAACATTGTTCAAAAAAGCATTAAGCACATGCCCCATCCCCTCGAATTCCAAAAGATTTCAGCACATGCTTAAAATTAAGCTCATGCTCAAGTGCTACCCCACTTTGGGACAGCAGAAGAAAAACCATAACTCAAGGCACAAATGGATTTGCGTGTCAAAACCCAAACAATTATTTTCTTGCTCTTGACTCAAACATTTGGTGTAGAGATTTTAAAAGTAACAATCTAACTATGGTCTTATCTACATGGCACATATTTCTAGAAAAGGTAATGCAACAGATTTTAACTGAATGAGTGATCAAGACAATCTCCAAGTAATTCTAGAGATGAAGAAGGCAGCTAACACTGAAGATGAGGCTGGATTTTTTCCCCCTTCCCATGTTTGCACTGGGACAAGCTGCAAATGCAAATACACCCTGTATACAAGAAGGACGTGGGTGGCTCTTGGAGCAGCATGTGCATTCCTGCAAGAAATAAATATAGACATGGGTAAAAACACATTTTTTATTAAAAGACAGCCTTGTACTTGGCTCTGAGGAAGAATTTAAGAAGGGTTTCATTGTCAAATATACAACGGGGAGCAAATGCTTCACCATTCATGGCTGGTAAAGTAATAACGGCACCCCAGAGGGCATGCCAATCTCCTACTAACTGGACTCTGTGCTTCACAGGCAGGACCTTTGTAAGTCTACACATAATTACTGCAAATGGCCTCCGTGGAATAATTGCACATGTGAAAACATGTATTTTTAGATACAAAAATGCAAATGTGATTGAAAAGCGTGGTGGCACTCTGTAAATATATGTTTGGATTAATCTTCAAATGCAAACAGATGTGTTGCATGGGAACATATTTTTCAATAGGACCAGAGAGTTTACTCTCACAACCCGCATTGAAAAGCGGTTAAGGCACCTAGGAGCCTTAATTTATAAAGGCTCCCTAAAAGTTTAACCAAACTTTGAAGGTGGTACTTAAGCTCTCCTGAAAACATCACTTCCCAGTTGCAGGGGTAGAATTCAGCAGCCCAGCTGAAGTACTTGGGATTTTGTCAGTGACATCCAGGCTGCAAGATCTCATCCCAACGTTAGGAGAGAACGCATGCCAAACACATCTCTCAGCTTTTAATATTCAAGACTTCCTCTTCCCTCCCTCAGCTACTTCAGATCACAGTGACCGGCATTTAGAAACAGGGAAAGACACTCGGGCAGGTGTGAACTATCTTAACTCCAGTGGTGTCTAAGCATCCTGCTAAGCATCCACCTGCCCATGCTCAGACCATACCCCGCAATCCTGACAAACAGCAAGAATGCTGCGGAGGAGGCAATGCCCCTTAGCCAGGGCACAGTACGTTAGCAGTACAAGCAGTCCGTAGTGGAGCAAGGCTTCAGACGCTCGCACGTGCTAACGAAATAATATCACTGTCTATTTGCATAACAAACGAGCATGCTCAAAGCACAGTGCAGCCATTTATTAACTAAACCTTGGGAGGCAAGTAGTGAAACAGCACTATTCATCCGCTTTTAGGAGATGAGGAAATCGAAACGGAAAGCCGACGTGACTCCTAAAGGAAACGAGGACAGTAGCATCTCAGAAATTGCTGCCTGCCTCTCCCTCCCAAACTGTGCAACACAGGAGTGCCGTGCACAACAAACCATCCCATTACTAAAGGCTGATTTCTGATACCTTTCCCCATGTTCCATTGCTATTTTTCCCCTCAAAAAGAGCCTCAGGGAAGTGAAGGCTTCGAACGCATCTTAAATACTTTTTACCCCGTGCCATCTGCCTGGTGGCCTGCACGATCCCCAAGTGGTCAGGCTCCACATCTCAGAGGCTACCAAGAGTGCAAAGCCTTGCTGGTGACATGGCCCAAAAGGCCAAGCAGGGAGCGATTGCTGTCAGCGGAGTCACTGTCAGAGAAGGCATCCCAAAGCAGGATTAGCAGAGCAGCAGGACAGCATTCGCTCCAGCTCTTCCCCTCTAAGTAAGGGATTTCTGCCAGCCAAGTGTCTTTCACCTGCATCAGTCTGCTCAGATCGTGTCAGCAAGGGGACTTGGGCTTAAATCTACTGATGTGAAAAAAACAACACAAACAAGAAAGCAGTCCAGTTTTCTTTTCTTAGTATTTCATGGAAACGTTATGAGTCATGATTACATTTTAGGTATTTGTTATATATGTCATTGTTTCCATCTCTCTGAGCAAAATAAGATCCCTAGCTGTATGTTATGGTATCGGGCTGTAAAATGAGTCTCTCTTCCAGGTACTCTAAAATATCAATAATGGAATTTCTTTCATGAAATGTATTTTACTCAGAAATATATTCCAGAAAATACATTTTGAAAGTGTGCTTATGCTTTTAACACCAGACAGAGCTGGCTCCATTTTTCAAAACCTGACTTACAGGACTGCTGCCAGATATGGTACATGATGAACCTGAACAACTTAAGCCTAATAAGAAATAATGTCAATTGAGAAATACCTTATGAAAGAACTTGTTTGTTCATTCTTTAGGTCCTTTTCTTTCTTGCTTGCCTGCTTACTTTCCTTGCTTTCTCTGAAAGCAACAGCTCCACTGTGTGCTACATCAAAATTTATTAAGGGTCACAGCCTATGAATCAAGAGTAGGGCAAACGCAACATGCTTTTTTACATCAGTTACATTAACTACTCCAAATACTCCAGCTCTAGATCTGCAAACAAAGTGCTGTTAGTCCCTTTGGTACTCTCAGAACACTGTACTTGCACCTCCACCAACACTTTCTCAATATATTTTACTGGTTTTAAGACTTAGATAATTTAATTATAGTATTTTTAGTAACTTTCATAGAATCATAGAATCGTTTAGGTTGGAAAAGACCTTTAAGATCATCAAGTCCAACTGTTAACCAAGCACTGCCAGGTCCACCACTACACCATGTCCCTAAGCACCACATCTACACACCTTTTAAATACCTCCAGGGATGGTGACTCAACCACTTCCCTGGGCAGCCTGTTCCAATGCTTGACAACCCTTTCGGTGAAGACATTTTTCCTAATATCCAATCTAAACCTCCCCTGCTGCAAATTTAGGCCACTTCCTTTTGTTCTGTGGCTTGTTACTTGGGAGAAGAGACCGACCCCCACCTCTCTACAACCTCCTTTCAGGCAGTTGTAGAGAGCCATAAGGTCTCCCCTCAGCCTCCGCTTCTCCAGGCTAAACAACCCCAGTTCCCTCAGCCGCTCCCCATAAGACTTGTGCTCCAGACCCTTCACCAGCTTCGTTGCCCTTCTCTGGACACGCTCCAGCACCTCAATGTCTCTCTTGTAGTGAGGGGCCCAAAACTGAACACAGTATTCCAGGTGTGGCCTCACCAGCACCAAGTACAGGGGGACAGTGACTTCCCTAGGCCTGCTGGCCACACTACTTCTGATACAAGCCAGGATGCCATTGGCCTTCTTGGCCACCTGGGCACACTGCCACCTCATATTCAGGTGGCTGTCAACCAACACCCCCAGGTCATTTTCCACCAGGCAGCTTTCCAGCCACTCTTCCCCAAGCCTGTAGCATTGCATGGGGTTGTTGTGACCCAAGTGCAGGACCCGGCACTTGGCCTTGTTGAACCTCATACAATTGGCCCCAGCCCATCGATCCAGCCTGTCCAGGTCCCTCTGCAGAGCCTTCCTACCCTCAAAGCAGATCAACGCTCCCACCCAATTTGGTGTCATCTGCAAACTTACTGAGGGTGCACTCGATCCCCTCGTCCAGATCTTTGACAAAGATATTAAACAGAACTGGCCCCAAAACTGAGCCCTGGGGGACACCGCTTGTGACTGGCCACCAACTGGATTTAACGCCATTCACTACAACTCTTTGGGCCCAGCCATCCAGCCAGTTTTTTACCCAGTGAAGAGTATGTCCATCCAAGCCATAAGCAGCCAGTTTCTCCAGGAGAATGCTGTGGGAAACTCTGTCAAAGGCTTTACTAAAGTCTAGGTAGGCAACATCCACAGCCTTTCCCTCATCCACTAAGCGGGTCACCTTGTCACAGAAGGAGATCAGGTTAGTCAAGCAGGACCTGCCTTTCATAAACCCATGCCAACTGGGCCTGATCAGCTGGTTGTCCTGTACGTGACACTCAAGATGATCTCCTCCATAACCTTCCCCGGCACCGAGGTCAGACTGACAGGCCTGTAGTTCCCCTGATCCTCCTGCTAGCCTTTCTTGTAGATGGGCGTCACATTTGCTGACCTCCAGTTGACTGGGACCTCCCCGGTTAGCAAGGGCTGCTGATAAAGCATTGAAAGTGGCTTGGTGAGCACTTCCGCCAGCTCCCTCAGTACCCTTGGGTGGATCCTATCCAGCCCCATAGACGTGTGTGTCTAAGTGGTGTAGCAGGTCACTAACCATGTCCCCTCGGATTATGGGGGCTTCATTCTGCTCCGTGTCCCTGTCTTCCAGCTCAGGGGGCTGGGTACCCACAGAACAACTGGTCTCACTATTAAAGACTGAGACAAAGAAGGCATTAAGTACCTCTGCCTTTTCTTCATCCTTTGTCACTATGTTCCTCCCTGCATCCAATAAAGGATGGAGATTCTCCTTAGCCCTCCTTTTGTTGCTAACAGAAATATAGAAACATTTTTTATTGTCTTTTACGGCATTAGCCAGATTAAGTTCTAGCTGGGCTTTGGCCCTTCTAATTTTCTCCCTGCATAACCTCACAACCTTCTTGTAGTCCTCCTGAGTTGCCTGCCCCTTCTTCCAAAGGTCATACACTCTGCTTTTTTTCCTGAATTCCAGCCAAAGCTCTCTGTTCAGCCAGGCTGGTCTTCTTCCCTGCTGGCTTGTCTTTTGGCACATGGGGATGGCCTTCTCCTGCACCTTTAAGATTTCCTTCTTGAAGAATGTCCAGCCCTGCTGGACTCCTTTGCCCTTCAGGACTCTTTCCCAAGGAACTCTGTCAACCAGTCTCCTAAACAGGCCAAAGTCTGCCCTCTGGAAGTCCAAGGTAGCAGTTCTGCTGATCCCCCTCCTTACTTCTCCAAGAATCAAAAACTCTATCATTTTGTGATCGCTCCGCCCAAGACAGCCTCCAACCGTCTCATCACCCACAAGTCCTTCTCTGTTCACAAACAAGAGGTCCAGCGGGGCGCCTTCCCTAGTTGGCTCACTCACCAGCTGTGTCAGGAAGTTATCTGCCACACACTCCAGGAACCTCCTAGACTGTTTCCTCTCTGCTGTATTGTATTTCCAGCAGACATCTGGTAAGTCGAAGTCCCCCACGAGAACAAGAGCTAGCGATCGTGAGATTTCTCCCAGCTGCTTATAGAATATTTCATCTGCCTCTTCATCCTAGTTGGGTGGTCTATAACAGACTCCCACCATGGTATCTGCCTTGTTGGCCTTCCCCCTGATTCTTATCCATAAACACTCAACCCTATTGTCACCATCATTAAGCTCCAGACAGTCAAAACACTCCCTAACATACAGAGCTACCCCACCGCCTCTCCTGCCTTGCCTATCCCTTCTGAAGAGTTTATAGCCATCCATTGCAGCACTCCAGTTGTGCGAGTCATCCCACCATGTTTCTGTGATGGCAACTATATCATAGTTTTCCTGCTGTACAATGGCTTCCAGCTCCTCCTGTTTGTTGCCCATGCTGCGTGCATCAGTGTAGATGCACTTCAGTTGGGCTATTGATCCTGTCACCTTTCTGGGGGGAGAGGACATTCTTATGTGACCATTCTCTGGTGCTTCCATGGTTTCTAACACATCCATAACCCTTTTGTCTTTGCTGCCACATGGATCTCCATCCTATACCTCCACTGAGACGGCAGACCGAAGGACCTCGCTAGCAGACCATCCCTCAAACATTCATGTGCCACCCTCAGGCTTATCTCTAGCGAGCCTGGTTTTATCCCCTTCCCCCTTCAAATCTCGTTTAATGCTCTTTCAATGAGCCCTGCTAACTGCTGTGCAAAGATCCTTTTTCCCCTTTGAGACAGGCATACCTGATCTGTCACCAGCAGGCCTGGTGTCATGTAGACCAACCCATGATCAAAAAAAACAAAATTCTGCCGGTGACACCAGGCTCGGAGCCAGGCATTGATCTGCTAGCTCTTTCTGTTTCTTCCCTCATCGTTCCCTGCAACTGGAAGGACAGAGGAGAACACTACTTGTGCTCCTGATCCCTTAACAGTCATCCCAAGGCCCTGAAGTCTCTCTTGATTGCCCTCGGACTTCTAGTTGCAGCTTCATCGCTGCCTACCTGAAAAATCAATAATGGATAATAATCTGAGGGCTGTCCCAGGGTACTCCACTTTACTAGTGGAGGAATTTGTATTTTTCCCAGCTTCTTGTCTTAATGAGAATTTCAGATAACTCCAAGACCTTGCACTCAGACAGAGTAACATATCAGATTCTTAATAATGAAATCTAAAGCCTCTCACCCCAACAAAACAGGTTCAAGTTCACCCAAAGCCCCTATAGACACAGTATCCAATCTGGCAAAACACTTTAGCACATGCCTAACTTCACACATGTGAGCAGTCCATTGGCTTTCGTGGGATAGCTCACACATGTAAAGTTAAATATATGCCTAAGCACCAAGGTCACAGCTCAAAACTAGGCCATGTGATGGTCCCTCCGGGGATCGATACTGGCTGTACGCACTCGCAACATCCTCGGTATCTCTTCTGCAGCTCTGATGGCAACATGGTCCCACACACAGGGTTAGAGGGGGAGAAAGGAGCACCAGAGATGGACTGAAATGACCTCCACCTGCGCTGCCAGTTCTGGTACCAGCCTCTGCTCAGAAGCAGGTAGAGAGAATACCCTCTCCAAAACGTATGGCACAGGGAAGAGAAAGCAGGGGGTTGTGAACCTCTAATATTGCCAGGCATTTCCAAATGGCTCTGCACGAGCACAGCCCCCGCTCCACCACTGCTCTGCCTTCCCGAAGCAGATAGAAAAGAGGGAGCACAGCTTTTGGCTTCCCATCCCTCCATGAGTCAGCTCGCAGAGTTTGCTGGGCAGGAAGCGTGGAGAAATAAGCTGCTCTATTCAAGGCTGCAATAAATTACCTGTCTCCATTTGCTGGAAAGAGGATTTATACTCACTCTCTGAACTGGTGTAGAGAGATTATTAAGTATTTTCCAACACATTTCATGCTTCTTTGCTTTTGTTTGGTACAAATAACTTGAATTGAACTATAAATACTTCAAAAAGATGACTGTTACAAAGGTTTCTGTACGTTCAGTCCTATCTGTAAGAGAAATGTCTCTCCTCCTTTATGAGCTTCTCGGCTGCTGGGCAGAGAAAACGGGTGGAATTTTCTTTTTACAGAGGCAGATCAAGACCATTGCGTACAAAAAAATATGTCAAAGTCTAAACATCTGACAAAAGGCATGGCAGGCGCTGGGTGCCCATTTCCATATCAAATCTCCATGTCTGCTGAGTCACTGCTGGCATCATCATTTATGGGACGAGCAACAAAGCTATATTTTCATCAAAGCGTAAAGCTGTTTCTCTTGATTTCAGGAAGTTGGTTTGTGTGTTTGTTTTAATCTAATGAACCTATGTTTGCCTCATTTCCAGCCAAGACGTGTGAATATAAACAAAGGCAGAATTAGCCACAGTGCAGAAAGTCACAGATTTTTAAGTCGGCTAGTGCTGTAACCGAGGCTGACCACCTGAGTGACACAAACCACTGAACCTTCCCCAGCAATTTCTGCATGCAGTACATTCAGTCCCATTGAAAACAATCTTCCACTCTCTATTATCTATCAAGTCTATTTTTAGGACCGTGGCGAGATATGAGCAAACTGCTTTTTTTTCCACTGTGGGGACTGTGACTGTGGTTCCAGCACTTGTGCATACCACCCGTGCTCGAGCAAATTCCAATGGGCTCTTGCAATACTATTGCGGACAGTTGGGAAAATGACATCAGGACAGAGAGTGCAGGCCCCCGAGGAAGGGAAACCAGCTTGCTGCCACCGGGAGATATGTCAGAAATGCAGCTTAAAGAAAATTATTAAAACCGATTTTCTTTGGGTGTAGAGGGAAGGGAGGCTTAAATACACACACCCATCTCCTTTCCAAAAGCTGTGAACTGGGGCCATCCCCACCCAGCAATGGGAAGTGGGTGAGCCCAGCCAGTTTCACAGCTCTGCTTCCTTTCTTTGAGACTCCAAGGTGGGAAGTGCAATGCGCCAAGTGCCAGCCCGGGCGGGGAGGTAAAGAATAGGTGGATCAACCAGGGGGGACGAGAAAGGGAGAGCAGAGGATGTTTGGGGGTGGGGAGAGAAAAGGCACATTGTTCTTTCTCCAGCTCCACGGAGCTGAGCAAGAAAGAATAAAGTCTGGCACCATATTATGTTTTTTCCAGGGGAGTCTCTGCCTATGGCTCTTGGCCCAGACATCACCAACGCAAGAGGAAGAGAAACAAAGCTATGAAATCGGGTGGTCCCTGAGGTTGCTGCAATCAAATGATAAGGAGGGGGATGCTGATAATGCAGTTGCATTGAAATGGCACTTCCAGAGGTTGCACAAAGGAGAGAAAGGAAAGGCAGGGGATGGGCTGAAAAACTGTCTATCTGGCCTCTGGACCTTCCAGGTGGGAAGAAGGAGCCATGGACAGATATCCCTACAGGGAAGCCAAGCATCCAGAGGGTTCTGCAAAGGTATCCTCATGCTGACTTCTTCTTGTAAGCCTCTTCCCACATGATTATTTCTTTGCTGTGTCCATTTGCTGGAAAAAAGCTTTCTTGAGACTCCAATTCCAGGCCAAATGCAGTACTAAACAGAAATTGCAGGACGTGCAATTCTAAGAATAAGTTTCTGCACGGTCATAGAAAACACTTCATGCACTCACTGAAAAGTTGGACAAAAGGCCACGGTGAGTTGAAGCAAAATTAGTGCCTGGCACTGTGCATTTTGCTAACACATCCCCGAGAGCTCTTTCTTTCGGAGAAAGAGTAAGGTTGACACAATGCCATTGTTTTGGAGACTGTTAACTTTTCAGATCCTAAAAGACAGATCATCTCCATGGTGATACTGCTTGGGAGACAAGCATGCAACAAAATCCTTATTAATTATTTATCAACGGCCCAATTCTATTGTTTGATAAGTTGGCAAACTATGCAGTAGTCATGGGAGTTGCTCAAAGCCATAACCGGTGCCATCTGCACCCAGTGAGACTCTGCTGATTTAAATCTCAGGGCTTCTGCCCAGTACTCTGTTCCATTGCATGTTTGTTCGTGTCATGGATGTTACCAAAGACAAAACGCTGTTATTGTTGTTGTGAGCCAGCAGCTGCACACATAAAGGGCACGGATGCACGTGCCGCAATGCACCTTTCATTTGCTTTTAAGAGGCAAGAGTATTTTTTACACCTGCCTCACTCTGTATGGTAAAAGCACATAGCAAACATCTGTGCCTCTCTGCTTCATTCCCCTCTTCCCAATGTATCACATAAAAAAGATTATATTTCTAAAAACCAAAGCTGATTTACTGCCACTCGATCACTCACTACCTGTAGAGAAACTCACTCTTGCAGCAAGGCACTAGAAGTCCCAAGTCAGTGGTGATAAATGTTAAATCAAAATTTTATTTGCATAAGCTGAGGCACAATGTGTCAGTGCCTCTTGGAGAACCAGGGTATGATTACCTTGGGTTTAATTTTCCTTTTCTGGTTCTGCTGGACATAGCTGCTGTTATCATATCATAAATGATGATTCATCAAGTGAAGAGGAATTAACTAATCACAAATACTAGGCAACGGGGTTATATCTTCTTTCTAGTGCCCCCTTTATTCACAGAAAAGAACGCCTGTGGAACCAAGTTTTAATGAGCAGTAGAAGGCACCAGATGAACACATTTATATTGTACATACATAAAGTGGGTGCCAGGAGGAACGCGTACAACACCCTTCCTCCACTTCTTTCCTCACCCCCGCATACGGTGCCTGTTAACAGGATTTGTGAGTGCATTTCCTGAGTAACTACTGCCTTACTGGAAAATTTACATCCCTTCATTGTTTGGTACCCGCTATCCTCAGCTATGTATATGAAGCCTGGTATATTTACACCATGCATCCTCTGACAAATTTACCTGGCAGACCTTTCTTCATTTAATGCTGAGAATCCTGGCCTCGAGTCATCCTTACTACCAGACGGATCTTACAGCTCTGTATTAATCATTTCAGGACTGATTTAGCACTAGGAATAAAAAAAAGCATTCATCTGGTTTAGCATAGATCTGATTTCCAATGGCATTCAAAAACACAAGTTAGCAACCTGGTTATTGATTCTTCATTGTAAGGCAGTGAATCTTGGAAACAGGGAGAAGAAGAGAGAGCTGCAGAATTAGGAAATGGACAGTCCACTGATATATGTCAGAAATCTACCAAAAAACTTCTCCCTTCCCAAAATAAAAGTTTTTCATACAGCACTACCGAAGTCCCAAGTCATAGGACTGTTCAGTTTTAGAAGAAAGATCCTACAAGTAATCACCATCCCTAGCAATAACGAAGTGTTTCCCATAGTGCTGCCTCAAGTTGCCCCTTCTCACCCCTCCCCACCGTCCCAATAGCACGCTACCGCTAATCTATACCCACTTCCATCCTCCTTGATTCACGGTGAAACGAATTTGCCCTGCTAGCAGCAGAGGTTGCAAAGGATTTGCTGAAAAGCAGAGACCTAACATGACGAGGTTGTTAAAGATGTTTGCAGACGTGGCCTGCCAGGACTGGAGCCCAAGGCTGGCGTCCTGGGAGAGTCCCTGTCACGTGCAGACTTCACCTTCCTGGAGAAAAGAGTGGGACTGCTTTTCCTAATTCACTTCTAAATGGAACTCCATATCCTTCTGAATATCCAAAGATGCAACATCTAATACTTTAAAATGTTCATAACTCAGCCTGCAAAAAAAGAGGCTTATGATCTAATTCTGAAGGACTAAAGAAAAGAGGAAAAAAATGGCCAAGTTGAAGGTTTGGGGCTGTCATGCACAGATCGATGGAAGACCATCTCTTTTCCAAAGTCTAATAACTCACAAATATCCCATCCAGCTACCTCAAGCTTTCAAGGGAAGTTCACATTTTGGCACACAAGAAATTGTATCTGGAAAGAAACTGGGGTAGGGGATTTCCCCGAGGCATGGACGTTCGTAACCGTAATTAAAAGAAAAAAAAAGCTTTACAACCTCAACTATGGATTGTTCCTCCTTAATAGATGTTAACCAGCACTGAATGCCACATTCACTGAAAAGATGAAAACTGCATTTACAGTTAACTTCTGGTGAAGTTGCCAAGCAGATGTTTATTTTTGGCTTCCACATTTACTAAAGCCAAATTCTACACTGAACTGGGATTTCACAAAGTCTAACTGCTTTTCTTCCAGGTTACAATTTTGTTGGAACCAAAAAGGAAAAAAAAAGGGGGGAGGGGAGGCAGGAAAAAAAAGCTGACCACTTTTAAGTAGGAAAAAAACTGGTAGCATCTGTTTCTATCATGTCTGTTTATATCATAGTTTAAATAAGGTTAGAATTGTGCAATCATTATTGATCAACTTCCAAACACAGCACAGCTCCATCCAGCACATGTGCAAAAGAGGAAGAGTCACTGGAAGCAAATCCTGTGTCAGTCAGTCTTTTAACTTCTGCAGGTCTGTGTGCAGACTGTTTAGCACTAATTAAGTTACTGGCAAGTCAGGTTAAAGAGGAGTGAAAGAATTCACAAGCCCCAGGTTTACTGTTCTCAGTGTTACATGGGTATTACAGATTCCTCCTCCATAAACTGGAAGATAGATTTCACATTAATTTTGAGGCTTGATCTCACAGCTACCACAGCTGCTGATGTAATGCAAAATGCTAACCTGGGGCAGCAGAGAGGGACTTTAATTCCATGTTGTTTTTCATTGTGAATAAGCAGTGAACCACACTGAAGTAATCCTCCGAAGTAGGAGTGCACACTGTTCAAGGCATTGATTTGGGGATGAAACGCAAAACCAAGGTCCTGGCTACTTCATTAGAAAAAGCCCTTTATGACTTTCTTCAGAAAAGAGTATAAAGCCCTGGTGCCTGGATCTAGTTCCAGTTTGAAAATTACAGTCTCCTGTAATTCCTCCCAATAATTTAAATTGGAAATGGGGTTATTCACACCCTCTAAGCAACTGCTGCAAACTATTGTAATGTGCTGCTAAATAATTGCTAAATAACAGTAACCTCAGCAGTTACCAGAGTCTCTAAAGTGATTTTGCACATGTTTAGGTGAAAGGTGCTACATCAGTGCAAGGCTGTAATTCACATTAAACAAGGAACGGTGCTGGACATTGTTTAAAATCCTTCTTAGAGCTAGGTTTTTTCCAAGAAGCCACTTGACAGTGCATTTTCATTCATTGGTACGTTCTGCTTGAGGAAGTTGTGGGTAAATAAACGTAACTCGGCTTATTCTCTCTCTTTCACTAAAGTTTCTGTGAGTTCAGAGATGCCTCAGAACTGCTGAGAGCTCTGCACATCTTCACAATGCCTCTTCTTCCACAAAAGCAAAGTCATCTGGTATTGTGTGGATCTTTTGATTTTGCTCTCCTGTTTCTGCAGTCCTTCAAAGAAAAAAGGAAGTGCTATTTCACCATGAGAATTACAATAGTACAAGGAAAACTTGGGAAGAGTCTTCTTTTGAAGAAATGTCTATACCTTCAGGCACCACAACACTCATTAAAACCCAACACTATACTGCTTGGCCACCTCAAATTCCTAATTAACCCAGTGGAATTTTGAAGTGTGGAGAGATTTTAAAGTTGAGTTTATAGAGTTTAGGCTTTGGGGTTAACATTGATGAGCAGGGATTCATTGTGCAAGGATGGTGGGCCACAGGGATTATATCACGGAAGGTACACAGATGTGTGTAAACAGCACAGTTGGAAGGGTTAATGACACAGAACTATCAGAAGCACCCATATCTAGTATGTTTTTCTAAACTGATCTAAGGTCGATCAAAATATAAATGCCACTTCCTGGTGGGAATCTAGCGAACCATAAACCCACATCCTATCTGGAAAAATACTCCTGGAAAACAAAAAGATTGGCAATCATGTGTATCAAAGCCTCACCCAGGTTATTTTGCTCCAGGGCTTGCAGATCACTTTGCAATATTAAATTTGTTTTTGTAAAAGCACTGCTTCATTATTACATTGTTCTGCCTGGACATTACCTATTTAATGGTCCCTTTTTGGAAGGGACCATCCTAGAATTTATGACAGAACGTGGTGGAATTGCTACAGGGGGAGGAAAGGAGTTTGCTAACATTTCTTCCCCATCCGGCTCTGATTTCTGAGGAATATTTATACCCCTGAAGGTAGAGGAACCTCCTGTTGTTCTCTTCTATTTATTGAAAGTAAATTACCAGGGCCACCCTAATGGCTCAGTGGAGAGAGCAACACAGGAACAGGAACACTCTTGCTCCCTGCGGCCAGTTGGGCTTGGAATAGACATGAGAGGGTGAGGAATGAATTACGCTTGCCTACAATTAAGTGGCTGGCGATCAAGCAATTTTGCAGCCTTAAACGCATAATTCTAGCTTTCCCTGCTAGAAGAGGAGTTCACAATTGCAGGCCGTTGTTATAAGCAGTTACGGGGAGGGTTAACTTTGGAGGGGAGAAACAGCAAAGCAATTTTTTTTCTAGATGGAAAGCTTTTGGCAAAGAACTCCCCCAGACCCTGTGATCTCCAGGACTGTTGCCCCCTTCTTCAACACGCACAAACACCTTTTTTGGCATGTGTTTTGGCCGGGGTCAGTTGAACAAGGGAGAGTTAGCGCTCAGATTTCTGGGATCCCCTTGCCAAAAGCTAAGCTGTTAGGTAGTGCAACAGCAGCAGCGCAGGCTTCCCACTTCACCCTGCCAGTGACCTTCACACAGACTTGGACATACCACCTTCCTCAGAGTGAGGAGCAATTCCCTCTCACGCTGCTCGGTCCAGAAACTCATCTCAGCAAATACCGCAAATCATGTCAGACCGAGCAGGACTATTAAAGCAGTGCTGCGCAATGTGAATTGCTGTCCACAAGGGACCGGAGCAAGAGACTGCCTAACCCACTTTGTTTAACTTTTTACTTAAACAATCCTGAAAGGGGAAGCTGCATTGCTACTCTGGAAATTACAACTTTAATCTCATTTGAACCACGCATTCCTCAGTTAAACTGCAGAAATAATTTAAGAACTGACTCCCAAGTAAGACATTTTTCAACATTTCCTACATTTCCTGGAAGTATATTACCTCTGATGCTGTGAAGTAAAAGCAGGCTTATTAATTTAACCAGGTTAAAGTTCTTCCAGTAGCCCCAATAAACTCTAATGTCAGGGTAATTACACGCATTTCACCGGTTTTGCATTTGCACAGTCCTCAAAGCAACAACACGCAACACCACTGGAACATCGATCATTTCCAACTCAACCCCACAACCCATTTGCACATATTGCATTCATCGCTCACTCGCACTGCATTGCCTGTGGCAGGAATCAATAGTGCTTCACTGAAAATAGAGCAAGCTTCGTTTCCCCTTGACGGTAACGGCTTCCTCAAGTTTGCTTTAATGCGCACGCCGCAGCTCAGAGGTGCCAACATTTACTGGGTTGTTTAAACATCGTTTAGAGTTTTGCTGGGCAGATAAGAAGAATAACTTGGGTGTACAGTAAAACAAAGATATAGCTGTTTGTGCCAAACATTCAGTTTATGGCAATACTTCATAGGAATTATTCCCCATAACAACTGAACTGTCATATCCTACAACTACATCCCAGGCAACCTCCCAGCTGAGCTCACTACGGCTGCTGTCTGATATGCTCTACATACAAACACCCAGAACTACCCAGATGTTCTCTATGTAAAACATTTGGTTTGAAACACGCAGCACTTCTTTCCAAAAAGCCATTACATTTGTTTAATGGACTCACACAGTTCAACTAAAATATCCTGGAGCAGACATTTGACTGCAACTCTACTCTACAAGCCCCATCTGCAAAAAGAAAAAAAGAAAGAAAAAGTAAATGAGAATGCTTTACATGATTTATGCTGTCTTTATGATCAGCCAGTTCATAAAATACAAGCTCTGCTCTACAGACAATAACACAAATCGCTTTCAAGTGTATTGTTTAGTCCTTGCCTGCGTTAAACAAATATTTCCATTGAAACAAAGGGCCGAATTCTACTCTTTGGTTTACAACAGTGTTAATGTAGCCGAGAGCAGTGTTTTACCCACGGACATCACAGGGGATGCGATTTTTTTGTTTTAAACTCGGAGTGAGTGAGTAATGACATCCAATAATGATAACCAGTTACATTCACGGCTGCAGAGTTTTCCTTTCATCCCAGAAAGGCTGGAAGGAGGTTAAAGTACAGCATGAGATCCTTCTCCCCGGTGAATTCCTCGTGAGCAATGCGCAACCCACAATGAGGCATTTCACAGGTCCCACTAGACCACGTTTTCATCATGAAACACCAGACAGGATGGGAGAATACATTTGTTTTACCAAAACAGAGAGGCAGGTAGAAAACTCTCAAACTGTACACAGAAAAAAACCCTGTTGTTGAAAAAGATGGCTGGTCCCTGGCCTGGATGTAAATGCACTGCATGGTCTAGCTGAAGGCCCTCATTCCTCCTTGGTCACCGTGAGGACACAACGGTGACCAAGCGGTACCGATGGGTGATCAACAGTGGTACGCAGTAGTGACCAGGCTCCAAGACACGACAGCTGGCGGGCTTTTGAAAAACTGGCACCATCCCTTCAAAGTGTGACTACAGCCATGAAAGAGGACATGCACTTTATGAGCGAACCCTCCTGAGATGGTTACACCCCCACAAGGAACGGCTCGGCCCAGTGCAGCGCTGGAGCTGTGGTCGACCTCGGCTCTCCCCACGGCTCTGCCACGGACTTTCTGGATGAACCTCAGGGAAACCACTCAGCCCCTGGGCACCCGAAGCACAGCTGTGACAACCGGCTCCTACAGATCACCGTTTCATTATTTCATCTCATTTCGGCAACCCGAAGAGAATAAACGTGGGAAAGAAAGGAGCGTGAAGGACGCTATGCCCCGTGTATTATAGGCCTGGTTAAAAATGTGTCTTCCTGAGAGAGCAATGTGGACGCCTCTCAGTTGTATCCCTACATAGGTCAGCTAAGCCTGTATGGGCTCCAGCAGGTATTTTACAGGCATTTTCAATTTGAGCTGGAGCACATCTCATGCTCCAGTCTGCACGGCATTAGAGCGTGCACCAGCCGGGAAGGTTGCGCTCCCTCTTCTCCTCCCAAAGGCTTTTTTTCCCCCCATGACAAAACAACAACCCGCAGCACGGCCCTGCCGAAACCACCGCCGAGTACGGCGCTGCACCGGGCGTCCCCGGGCGTCCCGGCCACCTGAGGGACTGGCTGGCCTTCACTCCTCCTTCCTGAGCCGAACTCCGCTGGGGAAGCTACGAGATTTGATTTGTGCAGAGTGCGATGGCAAAAATACGCAAATAAATGACAGCTCCAAACACGTGCCCCAGGAGCTGTTTTTTTAACAAATGCTTTGCCGTCTTCCCCTGTCAAACTTGTGTGCAAAAGACTTAATCTTTGTGCATCAATGACAAAAACCACAACAAAACACCGTTTAACAAAAAGGAACATTTGTTTATGTTCGGCTCACACGGCTCAAACAGGTATTTTTATCCAACCCTCATTGCTACCTTTTGTGATCAAAAAAATATTCACACTCACTTTTAAAATAACACTTGTACCTCAAATAAAGGGAGATACCATTCACCATCAAGCATTTCATGGAGATTAGAAATTGTAGCAGAGATGAAATGCCTTTTTGTGTACAGGAAACACGATATGGAGGCTTTGAAATCTCCATCAACAACAGGACCCAAATCTTTCCGATCTACCCATGAATGGGTAAATTTAGTCTCCAAACTTGGCATGGCCTCTTTTCACAAGAACAATTAATTTCTTTTTTTTTTTCTTTAAGCCTAATATCCCTTAACTAGTGTCTAGTCCAAGGCAGTAGTGCTCAAGCCCAAATACGCTGACTCGGCTCCTCGGCACAGCGAGACATTGCGATAATTGCAGGTCCCTCAAGCCAGACCTCAGAACAAAGGCGCTCAGCTCCTCCAGCCTCTCTGCTGAAGGCGTCCCACATGCCGGCCGCCGGGCCAGGGTAGCCGAGGGGCTCTGGGATTACCATAAGCTGACGTCCCCTGGGAAGGCGAGGCAACAGGGATGGAGTGGCCCGCCAAGCACCGATCCTTCGTCACGGAGGCAGCCAGCCCCAGGCAAGTAGAAGGAGGCCCTCCCCTTCACCAGGCTGGCATCCCAGGGGACCCAGCGGCAAAGGGCCTCGGCGCCATGCCGGAGGTGTGGCTGAGGTGAGGCAGGAAACGCTGGCCGGCAGAGGGGAAAGCCAAGGAGGCATCCAGAAATTAACAGTTACCTTGGTTGCACATTAACTTAAGCAACCTCAGCTGTCTTCTTAATACTTATAAACCACAAGACTTGCGTTTATTTTCTGATTTTGCGTTCACCTACAACTGGCTGGGACGGTTTTGAACATGCCAGCCATGCCAACCCCTTTTCCCATAGCTGCTGTGTGGCTGGGTTTTTTTTTTTTTTTAATGAAAGGAACCACCCATTAAAGTATTTTATTATTTTCCTCCATTGGTAAGAACAGAGGCTGAAAAAGTTCACACTTGAGCAAGACCCAGGACTTGCATCCTGTCGTGGGCCAGTGGCAGCTGTAAGGACTGATGTCTCTTAAACCACCAGAGCTAGAAGCAAATCCCATCTGTCTGTGGAGAGTTAGGGAACACTAAGCATTTATACCATGCAATAGTTTAACAGACTGAACTGAGGGTTGGTCCCTGGACTTTAGTTCAAAATATAAAAAATACTGAGCTGAAACGAGAGTACTAAAACCGCACAAGAGCGAGGGATGGCTACAACCTCGTCCCCTCCATCCTCCCCCCTTTGCAACACACAGCGAAGGTTACAGGAGGGCCTCCACATCTACTGAACATCTGGCATTTTTGGTGTGGGTCCAGGATGTTTGACGGGTATGGGCAGACACCATACGCGCACGGAGTATCTCACCCAGCCCCCTAGTGTTCAAAGGTCTAGGATCCCCTAATTTATACAACGTACTATGCTGCCTGTGAAGACACAGTGATAAATATATTCTGTTTAAAAGCAGATACTTCTCAAATCATAACTTGCAGATGCTCAAAGTCTTTCATGTGGGAAAGACAAATGAGAGCCATAGAGACTGATTTTGTAGCCAGGGAGTACAGGAAGCAACAGCAGGAGAACGCTATTGAAAGCCTGGATACACTTATGGCTTTAATGAATTGGTCATCAAATATAACAGCACACATATGCAGTTTTTACCTTGCTTTGTAGTTCGCTCCCCACCCCACCCCCAGCTATTCCCCATATATCTGGCAAAGTGGAAATTATTTTGAGTTTAGTTTATTAAATGGACACACATGGTACTCACATCTGCTAGAAGATATGAGGGAAACACTGACAAATATAATTTGCATATTTAGTCAGAGACCTTTTCATCTGAGACATTTCCTCTGACATACCAACTATCCCAAGTACATTGATCCATCAGGGCTAATAACAAGAGTTTTTTCTATAAAGCGTCCAGTGCATGCCTGGGCAATTTAGGGACAAATCCTGACTTACATAGGAGGCAAGAGACAAGATCAATACTCTCTGCAGGTCAGAGATTCCCACACCAACACGCCCATCGCTGGTGGCATGCAAACCACCAAAACTGTACGCCAGAGCTGGACACCGGCAGCAGCCTCCACCCCTGCCCAGCTCAGGAGATGCTGAGGCTCTGGCTACTCGGCGCAGAGGAGGAGCTGGCAGCTGCCACCACCGCTTCTTGCCATCCACGCCGTGAGCTCCTATCCCACCCCAAGCCCGGAGGCAAACCCGCGCTTCTGGCTTCGGAGCATCGTCCAGGGCTGCAGCAGAAAACATATGGTTTGGTCCCACTTTACACCGGAAGAGCGTACAAGATGACAACGAGGAGAACAACAGTGTCCCGCTGAGAGGAGCATGGTTGTACAGTAAGAGGAGATGCTTTGGCGTCAGCATGCTGGTTCACGCAGATAGAGGGTACGTAAGCGTGGTAGAGGAGGTGCAGACCCGAGCCAGGGAGATGCCCACATCAAAGCAAAGGTCAGCAGCCAATTTCCAAATCTCTGGTATGTGGGCTTTGGAAACATGTCCCATATGCTCTGCATTTGGACTACCATGGCTGTAGACACACGTTGACCTGCCGGTGTTTAAGGCTGATATACCTGGAACTGGTTTTCAACCCCCATTTGGCATTCTTCCTTGGCACTGTCGTGACAACCACGTGCCTCCTCCCTATTCCTCGCTCCAGCAAAGACTCTCTAGTTATTTATTTACCAGACAAAACACAGACTAACTAAGATTACAGTTCTGTAAAGAATAAACAATTGCTCACAAGAGCTGCACATTCCACACGGTTTTATTCAACATGTATGACCCCAAACTACAATATATACAATAATTGTCTCCACATGGCAAATCCACATTGCGGTTCTTAAAAAATAATAATAATTTTTGGAACACATGCCACCAAAAAACGCAGTGTATTTTAGCCATACCTAATGAAAGACTTTGTACAAGCAATTTCCATTCCGTTGTGTCCTCTAGCATATGGTGCTGTGAAACCATTTGTAATAACGCTTAGGCATTTTATAGTGTTTTTAGCTGAAGGCTGCATTATAAACATTGGCTCAAATTCTGTTGTGAATTTCACATTTAAAGGGATCACACTAGGTATGTATCAGGCCCAAATGTGCCCCGCTAATTAATCTAACTTCCCTATATTAAGTAGTATCCCTTCAGAAAGGGATACACTGAGACACAGGGAAGTTATTTGACCTGCCCAAAATTGTTCAATCCAAGTGGGGGGGGGGGAAGAAGCAACAGTCTCTCAGAAACTTTTAATTTCTTCACCTGTAAGACAGTCCAACATCATTGAAGGAATATCACTTGATGTCCACTCAAAGCTCAGAAAGAACATGCTGTTCTTTGATTTGGTAAAAGATTTGACAAGCTAGCGTATTCAGACGACCCCTTACTGGCTAGTCATTAATTCAGACCTTCATACCACTGAACCATACTCCCCTGAACAAATCTGCTTCTCCAACAAGAATTCTCAGTGCAGAAAACAAGTATTTTGTAGTAGTGCCTTTCCCCTAATGACCTGCATGCTGTAATCAGTTATTTCTGTCTGCAGCCCTTGATGTTCAGGTCTTCTTCTGTATAACTGAACTGATGTTCAGTTATACAAGTGTTTATGTAGAGACTGTAGTAATTTTAGACAACCAGGTAGTAACTCCCATTCTAATAAACCCACAATATTCACTGTGAATTACATCAGATTAAATCCAGTGGTTTTTTCCTTTTCCTTTTTTTTTTTCTTTTTTAACCCAGAGTCTCAGGACACATCTAATAAGTAAGGGTGGAACAAATAACAAATTAACAGCAAAACTATTTGCAAGCCCATAGACTCTTTCCAACTTCTATTCATTCCCGATCTAGAATTTCCATGCACGCTTTGGTACAACTTTTACAGAGGATGACCTGAGTTTCACTAACGTGCCTTCAGCACCGTGAAAACATTGCCCAGATTTAGTCACATTATGAGTCTCTGAAAGAACTCCGTTTGCACATCTTAAATAAATAAATAAATAAATACGGTTTTGGCAATACATTTTGCAAGAATCCCTCTTCCACGGAGGAACCTCTGGCCCCCCATGTGTTGCACGGCAGGAGAGGTGTATGCAGCACCCACCACAGGCTGCACAGATTCTGCTGGCAGCTACCAGCTCGGAAGCAGGGAGCAAGGCAGCGCTCTCTGCGTGGGTCACAGTGCTGGCAAGCAGAACAAAGCGAGAGGCAGCGGCGCAAGTGGAGTACAAAAGGGCCAGGAATGGAGACCGAAGCTGAATGTCACACAGGGACAAAAGCCCAGGGTAAAGAGGGAGCCCAGGAGGCAGGAGAGACTGAGCTCTGCAGGAGGAGGCTGTCATCCCCCTCATGTTATGTACTCGACATGTCCGGAAAAATCAGGTATTAGGCTGTGCACTCAAAACTAGCTGATACTTCTGATGATTTTGGCTTTAATCAGCAAGTTTTTCTTTCTCATGTATAAAACGGGGTAGTGATACAAGCCGTCGTTACTATTATTCAAGTGTATTATCATAGCTGTGGAAGCTACATTCACGAATCAGGATCCTGCTGTGCAAAGTACTGTACAAGCACTTCACATCACAGCAGTGTTGTGTAGATACTTCCACTGGTGTCTGCAATAAAGGAAGATATCTTAATAAGAACAACGAAGAACCTCAAGAAAAATAAACAGTTCTGCATCAGATTTGGACATTATCCTGCAGAAGATGCACACTGAGCATCAAGTTAAAATCAATATGAAGTAGTGACCCAGGTGCTAACTGAAGCAGATGATCTCAGGAAAAAAATGGAAATATATATGGAAATGCCATTAAAGATAAGAGAATTTATGTGCATAAGAAGGAAGAGAGGAATACTGACATTTTCTACGATATCAGCAAAGTAGACGAGAGAATTAGGGCAAATGTCCCACCTGGCTTTCACTGTCCTCAGTGACCCACAAGCACACTTTTATCTTGTTATTTGGAACCCTTAAAAACCACACCGCAAACAAACAAATGGTTGTGTGGCCAACAAGGCCTTAATTACTGACACGACAGAGCTGTCATTGCTGGTATTCATGTTTTGGTTTTGTCATGATAAGGAGAAATACAATCAGCAAAGCAAAGGTCCTCCTTTTATGTAATCTGTTGCTGTTTCAGGGTTTCAAAAACCCTGTGTGACTCTCCAAAAGCATCACGAAGCAAAGCTGCTTCAAAGCGAAGATTTTCACTGGAGTCACAACTAAAAATATTTCTGTTGCTGTAAAGTTTAGGGGGTTTTTACAACGTTTTAATTCCAAACCCGATTTCATTTGGCAACATCCTTCTACCTGCACCTCTATGCAAAAGAGATAAATAACATGCACCACCACACATAACACGCCCGCACAAATATGCACCGCACGCCTGTTTTTCATGTTGGGCTACAGCTTGTCATCAGTTCCCAAAATAATTAACTTTCTGGAAGAACGGCTGGAGGAGAATAGTGCTTCCTCCACCTGCTGGTGAGGAGGAAGAAAAGATGTCCTGACTCTCAAGCGGAGAGGGAGGTGAAGGCAGAGAGGAGGCCCCTGCAGCTACTCCCCATCGCTTCCCAAGTGCAGCCTAAGGAGAGAAAGGGAGAAAAGCTCCTGGCTTCTGCAAAGGGCAAAATCTGTCCCGAGGGCAGATGGTAACCGAAAGGAAGCGCAGATAATACAGGATGCTTCGTGAGAGCGTATAGCAAACAACCAGCAACGTTAGCAAGCTCCAGGTCCAGCGGTGGCAGGGAGAGCAAATGACTCCCAGCAGAGCACCTCGCAGGAGGGCACCCACAGGGAGCTGTAAATCGGCCGGGGTATCAAAGTCCTGGGTTAAACTCTGCTGGGAGTGCTTCAGGCAGCCTAACAGGGTTTACCTGGTGTCTTCCATGTTTTAGAGAGCTATGCTTTACTAACATGAATTTACTAACATGAATTTAATTAATATTAAGGTATTTTTGTATCCCAGGCATTGCTTTCTGTATAATGTCAGGAAAAGACAGATAACAAGACTGAAAACACCCATCTGTAATTTAATGTTGCATTGTAAGGAGTATTTAGTCCAGTGGCACCATTTACTCAAAGAAGAACCCAGCAGCATCTACCGTCTTCATGCACCATGCATGGGATCGGCCAGAGGTGGTCAATGCACAGCTTATCTAAGGCTGACATAAGTGTAACTGTGGATTTCTTGGCTAACAAACATTGAATACATAACACGAACAAAAGCTCAGTTCTTTCGTCTAACGTGCAAGATGACAAGCGGAGAAAACACCCACAGAAATGTCAACATGAGTGTTACTTCACAGGCTTGCGATATCATCTCTTCATCCTTACACTTACTAACAGGTGCCTTAATTTAAAATATCATAAGTTACACAGTGCATACTGAGCCAGTACTAATGAAGGAAATCTTGCTGGCAAAATCAGGCACCTCATACGTCATGTAGTGGGCAATATTTTAACTGCTTCGTGCAGCACGCAATACTGTCTGTAGTCACTGTGGTAACTAATACACAAATTCACATAAGTTGTTTCCAATAACAAACTAAATGTATCATACAATCTACCCCAGAGCTTTATGGCAGGAAGCTTTACGATCACATTCCACGGAGTTAAGAGGAAAGACAAAGAAACTCTAACCAATGTGAATAAACCTGCAACCTGTTAATAAGTGCCAACTACTACTTTCATTCAAGTCAACAGAAATCCTGCTATTGATTTCCAATGGCACAGGACTAAAGCACATCTGTACCCTGGATCGAACTGTCTTCTCACCTTGGTTTTACTTCATTAACTCAAATCTGCCAATTTCTATTTCACTCCTGAGCTCTCTATTTATACAGATGACGACAAATCCAAAGTTCATGCTTCATATTAAAAGCCTGGCTAATCATGCAAATGTCTTTATGAAGTGCCGTACAGCTAAAGAGATAGTTAACGGACAAGAGAAGCAGAAAGACCAAGCAGGAGAATCGCTCGGACGAGGCTGATGACTGGGAACACAACACCGCTGCCAAGGTCCAGCTTCGCAATCTGTTACCGTACAGCTTCAAATACCTGCTTACCACTGAGTAAAGAAAAAGATGATTAGCTAAACCAGTAGCAGAATAGGAAGCAAACAGACTGGACTAGAGCGACCTTGGGACTCTGGCTACCTAGCTGCCGGCTGTGAGATGATTTGCATTGGAAAGTGGTGCAAGAGCCGGTGCTGGCCAGCACATCGCTCGCTCTGTGCATCCCCTGCTGGACAGGCGGCCGCATCCAGTCCAACCTGCTCGTGAACGCCGCAAACGCTGCCCACTAATACGAACTGAGGAGAGGAAAGGGAAGAGAAAGGGGTGGGGGGGAACTGAAGGAAAACGCTGCCCCTCTCCGATCAGTCATCCTGTCGGTGCTCTCATCTCACCTACGGAAAGCAATCGGTGTTCACTGCAACAGCCAGACAAGGGAAGTGTCAGAAAACAAGAAGTGTTTTCTGTTCACTTAGCTCTGGCTGGATTCCTGACTAGTTTTTATTCTGTAAGCAGACAAAACGTGGATATTTTACATACACTCACAGATGTTAAAGTTCAAACAGACACATTACACCAGAACTCGCCTGCAGACTAGTTAATAATTATGAAGTGCCACACGCCAAGGCTTGTATTACTACAGAATAAAACTCACACCCCGGTAAGGATTTGTTTAGCTTCTGCATACCAGCTGATAGAGCGAGCGCAACATTTTTATTGCATTTAAGATTGCGTGGGTATTCCGATTTTCACCCTCTCCATTTCAAGATGGCATTAGCCATACAAATTTGGTTCAGACCGTATGATCTAAGTATCCTTAGCTGTGTAGCTGAAGTGCTTGACAGCTAGCAAAATACAGAAAGACCAGGTGTGCTGTTAACTTAGAGGAGATACATACCAACGCTACATCCTTTCCTCCGAGAGGGCCATTCCCAAAACCAAATCTCATTTACAATACGGTCACCTTTTTTCTAATTTATCAAGTCTTTTAAAAAAGGTCTTTTCAATGTATTTGCTTATTTACGTTTTGTAATGCAACTCAAAAATAATCTACTTACAAAATAATAGTATATAACATAGCCCTGGAGCTTTTGTTAGCCTGAAACTGTAAAACAGCCAAGACAGCAAACTTTAAAAGTCATGGACTGGGAGTGAGCATGTGCAGAGATGTCCATCTCTGGTTTCTCTTTAGCCTGCCTCCAAATGAGCTAATAAACTGAAAGCATACATGATATGACTCTACAACTTGGCTGAAACTCTCATTTTCACTGTCGACACAAAGATATTTAGTTGCAAAGTAAGTGTCCCTTATTAAAGCCATAGCATCTGCAATTTCATTTTCTGTTTTACAGTTGCTTCTGCCTCTGGGTACGGCGTTGAGCTTCCAGGCAACCGAAAGGGAAAGATAAATGAGACAAAACCTGTAACGTCACTAGGGAAACGTCTTGCTTTTAGATGAAGTCTAGTGAAAACTCAATTAGTCTACTTCACATGCAAAGCAGCGTTAAGATCTCTTTAGAAAAGCATCTATTTCTCTGAGCAGTCTTTAATGCGACGCCTGCCTTTCACTCGCTTGCCCTCTGTGAATAGTTACATATTTCGGGGAAGAAAAAATGACAATAACTCTGACGAATGTGTACATCTCTTCAATTGCATTTCTGCGCCCTGCTGGAGCACTGTACCAATGAGGAAATGCTGAAGCTGAGTTATTGCTGGACAACCTCCGGGCTGCTTGAAGTCTCGAGCCAGCCGGCACCGCTGAGCGGTGAAACGGATCGTAAAAACCAATGGGGCTGGGTTGCAGTCCCTGCCATTTTTTTAGGTGTCAGCAAAGTTCAGGTCACAAAAGTATGACTGAATCACAGCATTTTTAACCGGAGACCCAACGTTTGCCACTCTGACAGTACTTTGTGAGCGGCTTTGGTTAGCCGGGGGATGTGACAGGTTTCGCCAAACGGTGAATTTCCAGTGGGGAAAGAATAACTGTTCACAGTGGACCCGCATGTAAAAACAAAACAAAAACAATAAGCCACCCTATTTTTCCAATAATAGCACACCCTTTTAAAAAAAAATGTACCGATGTGTTACTACAATACCACCACCCCACACAAAAAAAAAAGTTTCTCTATAGGATTTGCACTCCAGACAAAGCCCTGGACCCAAGCGGCCGCAGGCACGGGTGGGATGCTGACCCGCTCCCGGGTGCGGGAGCGGACCCGGGCCCCCGCGGGCTGCCGGCCCCGCCAGGCTCCTGCCTCACCCAGCCCCGCCAGCCCCGCACACGGACGGCTCCCTGCGGGGATGCACCCAGCCGGCTCCGTTCCGAAGTAGGTGCTGGAAAGAAAAATGATATATACACATATATATATATATATATATATATATATATATAAAATTAGAATAAAAAGGCAAAGAGAAGCCCCTCCGCCTGCCTTACCACTCTGCCAGAAAACCTCTCGATGGCCCGCTTGACTTTGCCATAGGTGCCTTTGCCCAAGGTCTCCTGCAGCTCGTAGCGATGCTTCAGGTTGTGCTTGTGGTGATGCCGCTTCACCCCCTGCTGCTTCCTCGCCGCCGTTACCTCCGGGGACGGAGCCTCCCCGAGCGGCTCCTCCATGGCCGCTGCTGCCGCTGCCGCCGCTGCCTCGCCGCCGCCGGCCGGCCCGGAGCCGCAGGAGGAGCAGCGGGGCTGCACGGGGCTGCTGCTGCCGCGGGCGGCCGCCTCGGCGCCCTCCATGCCCGGCGGCGGCAGGCGCGGGGTGTGAGCGCCCCGCCGGCCCCGCAGCCTCTGCCTCGGCCCCGCGCCCGCGCCGGCACCACGGGGCGCGGCGGGGCGGGGCGCGGCGCGGCGCGGCGGGGCGGGGGGCGGTGGCGCCCCGCGCTCCCCTCCCCTTCCCCGCCGCCCGCCCCGGCGGCCGCACAGGCGTGGGGCGGCCCCTCCGCCCCGCCCCGCCCCGGCCGGGCCGGGCCGGGCCGCCCCCAGCGCCGGGGGCCGGGCGGCGGCGGCCTCGCCGGGGACGGCGCTGGCGGCGGGGACGGCGACCCCGCAGGCGGCCGGGCCGGGCCGGGCCCTCCTTTGTGCGCGGAGGAGACGGCGCTCCACGGCCGCTCTGCCGGCCCGCTGGAAGGCGTCTCAGCGGGGCTGACCCCCGGCGCGGCGGGGAGGGCGGCCTGTCCCCTGCCCCCGCCGCACGGCCGCGGGCCGGCCTCGCCCCGCGGCTGAGTCCCCCCGGCCTCCGCGGGGCCGGGCTGAGGCGAGGCCGAGGGCAGGCCCCGGCCCCACGCGTCTGGCGTCTGCACCTGCAGAGCCCGGGCGTGAGCGTGGGCGTGCGGACGGCGGGCAGGGGCCCGAGTGAGCCTGCACCACATTAAGGTCTGGAAAGTTTTTCCAGAAAACGCTTAGCCTTCCCCATTCCCCAAGCGGGCGAGGGTTTCCTGTAGGGTTTCCACGTAACTGGAACTGGCAGAAAAACACGGGCACGCCCAGCCCCTGCCTGTCCTTGGCACGGGCAGGCGCTGTTCGCCAGCTCCAGGAGGTTTTCGCCTGCAAGAAACCTTCCTGGGCCCAAGTCCTGCTGTGGTTGACGTTTGTGCAAAGCGGTGCCAAGATGTAGCGCTGACAGAGCCCTCACCTCTGCTCTTGGGAACTTTGAAATACAAATGAATGCATCGGTTGTACTCTTCATTTTAAAGTAAGGTGGTTATTTCTTTCGCAAAGACGTCTTGAAAACGTAAACCGATGCAGACATAGAAATTGTTGCCAGGGTTAAGATGAATCAGATGTTTCTTTTAGAAAAAAAGCTATCCCCAAGGCCACGGCCAGAGAAGGTGGATGGTCTGTGTTGCAGCAGAAATGGGAAATTTGTGTGGGGTGAAATCACTTTGGCGTGGTCCGGTATGGCCAATTGACTGAACCATCGCAAAGGCCTTCATGTGAGAGTCCTGGCTCGGTATGTCGTCCCCACTGGCTGTCCTTAAGGTGCGGGTTACAGCTGGGATTGTCTGCTCTGCAAGGATAACGCACAGACTTTTAAAAATCCAGGGTTCAGCTTTGCTGTCACAGCGATGTCAAGGCACAGAATTTAGGCAATCAGTAACCCCATCCCTCCGTCTCGCTGGGGGAGTGTTAACGCAGAGGTTGGTCCACGTACTCAGCCGATTCGAATGACTGCCTCCTGTGAAAGCTCAGGTTTGTCAGAGGCAACTGACTCAGGAGTGTCAAGGTGATGGGGTGTCATGGTTTAACCCCAGCTGGCAACTAAGCCCCACGCAGCCGCTCGCTCACTCCCCCCCGGTGGGATGGGGGAGAGAATCAGAAGAGTAAAAGTGAGAAAACTCGTGGGTTGAGATAAAGACAGTTTAATAGGAAAAGCAAAAGCCACACTTGCAAGCAAAGCAAAACAAAGAATTCATTCACTGCTTCCCACGGGCAGGCAGGTGTTCAGCCATCTCCAGGAAAGCAGGGCTCCATCACACGTAACAGTTACTTGGGAACACAAACGCCATCACTCCAAACGTCCCCCCCCCTTCCTTCTTCTTCCCCCAGCTTTATATGCTAAGCATGACGTCATATGGTATGGAATATCCCTTTGGTCAGCTGGGGTCAGCTGTCCCAGCCGTGTCCCCTCCCAACTTCTTGTGCACCCCCAGCCTACTCGCTGGTGGGGTGGGGTGAGAAGCAGAAAAGGCCTTGACTCTGTGTAAGCACTGCTCAGCAGTAACTGAAACATCCCTGTGTTACCAACACTGTTTTCAGCACAGATCCAAAACACAGCCCCATACTAGCTACTATGGAAAACAATTAACTCTATCCCAGTCAAAAGCAGCACATGGGGTGATACCAACACACCAGCTTCAGTGAGGTTCTCATTTGGTTCTTCTAGCTCACCAGGACGGTGTGTAAGGCTGGACTTTATCGAGATTTCTCCTGAGACAGTGAACACACTGCTCTGAGGTTGCAGCTTTAGCCCCTCTGACTCGATAAACTTGAAAAAAAAGTTTCTCTGTAATTACCATCTCTGCACCTTCATTTTAGGATCAGCAGAAGTGCCCGAGTGGCTTGAGCCAAGTCTGTCTAGCGCAGTACCCTGTTCCCTGTTCCTGGCAGGAGCCAGCACCACGCCGCACATGTTGAAGAAGACAGAAAGAATCCCACAGTGGCCAGAGACAGGTAACGCCTCCCACATTGGGTGCTTGATCTTTGGGAGCCAGGTACTGGCTTAAGCCCTGGAGCATAACGTTTAATGTTACTTTCATCACTGAGTGCACCACAGACTGGCTATTCCAAAGCGGTAAGGGAAGCCTCACTCTTACTATACAAGAAAAGAGCGCCGTGTCCTCCTGTTGCCCATTCCTTTATTTTAATTGCTGAAAGGACGAAAATGCTGTGGCCTTCTCTTTGTAAGAAATAAGACTACATCAGTAGCTTTCAGGGGGTTTTTTTTTGTTTTATTTTAATGCTCTGAAGCGCTATTGCATTTCCACCAGCTGGCACACAATAGAGCGGTGCCTGGGCTACCTGAATGTACAGGAGAGGGAGATCTGCGACTGCATTGGCTGCCTTCTGTGCCCCCAGTTTGAAACCCACTTATGTAGCTCTTCTCAAACTTGGGGGATACCCCAAGAAACGTCCACGTGGAGCGGAGACCTGCTGCAAGTAGGGATTGGCATGGGAATGGGATGGGGATGCAGCAGCACCAAGAGGCAGGAGGGAGCTAGGAGAGGGGCTGGCTTTTTACACACAGAGAACAGGAGAGGTGCCCTTGCCTGCTGGGAGAAGTGAAAAATTGTCCTGGCATGTGTTCACCTCAGTGCAACTTCACTTAAATAGATTAAATCGGAGTCTCGATCTTCCTGAGTGCCAGGAGCGCAGCAGTCTGTCAAGATGACAGTAACAACTGCCTGGTGGTTTTGCATGTCCAGTGCAAGCCCTAGACCCACCAAAGCTGAGAGCAGCCCAGGTCCTGCTCTGATCTGTGCCAGCTGACTGCGCGCTGGACTGTATGAGCAGCTCAGAAATGGCTCGGTCCCCCCAGAGGCAGCAGAGAAGAGTGTCCAGCTATGGTTGTCTGTCTGGAAGCTCTCTTCAGGCTGGAACTCAGTGTAGTCTATATGCAGGTCCTTTATACCTCTTGAATAGCCAAAAAGCACGAATGCCAGTGATGAAAATAGGTTTAATTATGTTATACTCATGAGCGTTGTTAATATTCCCAAGAGTATTCTCTTCTAGCTGCTTGGAAGCATACGTCACCAGTTCCATAAGGAAATACATCATGAATCATTGCTATATATTGTGATGGGAAAGATATAAGGCATAATGAAATACCAGAAGCTCCAAAGTGAAAAATGCCAATTTTGTAATGGAATAAGCACAGGTACTATGTAGCATTAGAAATACCACTTTTCCTTTTAAATTTCCATGCTCTTAAATGCAAAGCCAGAGGGCATTAAGCAAATTAAACACGTAAATTAAAACTGGACACAAGAAACTTTCTGTGCTCATATGTAATAGCAATGGGAATTGAAAATAATGATAAATATAGAAGTACACATATGATTGGGTGTATCACCAACATATAGAGATATTTCCTTTTAATTTTTAGCGTATTGTCAGCTTTGCAATCAGTATTATACTTGTCACTACAGGAATAAAAATCACTAGAGCAAATAGTAAACCAGTGTCCTTCACAACAGGTATAAGAATAGCAAGAAGTAAAAATCACGGAGGGAAAGCGAGACAATATCAGAATGGACATAGAGTATCTTAACTAATTACTTTTGTAGGCATTTTGAATTGTTCTAGCTGTTCATATCAGTGTAAAATATGCAGCGTTTCATTGTTTCTGAAATAAACATTTGGTGAGAATTTCAGCTCTCTGAGTTTATAGACACCACTAGGGAATTCTTCACTTCTGACAGTATTATTTTATGTAAATGCTTTTCCTTGTTCACAAAAAGGAATTATCCTCCCATTGAAAGCAGCAGACTTCTGAAATAGAATTAGGCTCTAATTTGCAAAACACTATTGGAAGATATGTTGTACCAAATCTAAGCTATACAGATAATCACAATAACAACAATAAAGCCACTGGTTTCAGTAGGCTTACCTTCCTGAAGTCAGTGTGAGTTGGAAAACAATCTCAAAAGATTGCAACATGTTAGCAATATAAATTTATCATAAAACTCAATACATTTTTAGGATTAATTTTTGCCATGAACTTTCAAACTGGCACAACTTCTTTGTTATCTGGCATAGAGACACTCAGGATAAAAACCCCATTGGCTTAATAGCTCTCAATCAAATGTTTAGGTCTTCTCAGAAAGTCTACAACACCTGTAATGAAACATCAGATTCATAGAGCTGATGTTAATTCATTCCATGTATTTAGCTAAGTAGAAAAAAAAAATGCTGGATTTCAAAGATACCTGCTTCAAATGCTTATTTTACAAACTGAGGGCAGGTACTTTCTGTGCAACAATTATGCATATTGCGGCTTAACTTGGGGAGATGGTATCATTTGTACACAGACTTTTTGCTCATAAGCACTCTTCAGTGTTTGTAAAGTGTTCAACAGTGTTGGGCTTACAAAGGTGGACTTCCAGGGGGCTGTTGGAGAGCTGGAATACCTTCTTTGACTGTTCCCTACAGCATAAGATAGAGGAAAGAGGAGAAATTAGTACTAAAGGGATTCCTGGATGCAACGGGCCTGTATTCTCTGATACTAACGTGCTTCTCTCTTAGGTTTCAGTCCTCTTTGCTGAGCTCTAGTCTGTATGTGGAGAAACACATAACCAGAGCCTTAAAGTCAGTTGAGTTGCTTTGACTGCTCGTGCGTGATGATCAAACTAAGTATAGGTGTACGCATTTGCTGGACCAAGCTGAAGTGCTCAGCATTGTCCAGTCTGCAAATCTAAAGATAATATAACTGCAAATATTTGGAAGATACTGGCAGGCAAACCCGGGGGACATTCTCTCAGTTTAACTTTCTCCTCTGTATAAATACCTGCTGAGAGAGAGAGCTTTTTGGTCTGATGAAGTGAAAGCATGTTAATGCGTTCCACTCAGTGACAGGGATTATCCTTTAGAAAGAGGCGGCTGGCAGAGACGGCTGGCATCTGTTTCCTGCAGCAGGTATCTGCATATTATCTGCCCTGGCAGATCGCATCCAATCCTTGAAATTGCATGCTTTATGAAAATTACAGGAGTCACGCAAGTTCAGGATTAAGACTGTAATGCTGATTTTCTCTGCAGTGAGCCATATAAAAAACTTTACCTTGACAAGTAGTGCTCTTCTGAGGTGGGTCTTTGGTTGCATCCCACAGATGTCAGTTCACTATTAAAACAATACTTCAATCAAGTAATGAATACGCACACCCTGGATTTGGATCCCGGGCCCAGATTCAGAAGTTATAACTTCTATCTAAATTCATGTATCTCGTCTTGTTATTTGATTGCCTCTAGGCCTCTTGCAATGGGAAATACAGAGAGTTAGGTGGAGTTAAGCCCTCTGAATCTGGATCCCGGACCCATTACAGAGCTTTATGAACAATGAAGAAACTGAGGAATACTTGTGTGTTAGGAGAGGACTCTGGAATTTAGGCGGGGGTTCTTTATAAGAGTATAAGACTTTCAGTAGGAGAGGAGCCATGTGTATATAAAACATCTTTTAAAATTCCATTTCCAAGCCTCAAGCCTTTGCTTCAATGGCTTTCGCTGAGAATTTAGACAATGAACCTGTAATACTGGTTACTTCTTTCTACTGCTTGCCATGTTTTATTGGAACATCCATAGCACAGAGGATACCAATCACCTGCTGAATTTACATCTCCAGATCTGAAAATTCATTTACATATTTACATATGCGTGTGTGCGCCTGTATGCTTCTGTCACATGATTTTATCCATGTAAAATCTGGTTTTCTACACTCAACAGTTCTGCGTGATACCTGAACTCCTCACCGCTGTTGCTAAACTGGGGCACTCAACACCACTGAGAAGTGAGGAGAAACAACCCAAACCGCACAGTAGAGGAAACTAAAATGTAGGGGCTGAGGCTCAGGGTCTCTTCTTTTGCAGGGTTTCCAGAAGGACTGAGCGCACACAATTCCTTCTTCTTCTGTTGCTTTCCTATTTCTCGTTCAGCTTAGGTATTCTTTCAGTAAAACTCTGTGATGGTGTGTTTATTTTGTTATTTATATATTATTTTTATTAAATAAATGAGCCATACAATCCAAACTACCAGCCCCCCTCCCTCCCCCTGCACATTAATCCTTTTGGGATTAAAGTCCACATACATCAGCAGGCTGTAATAAGGAAAACCAACACTGCAGCTTTCATCATTGTGACCAGGGAGTTGTGACGGGTTATGGTGGCTGGATTGCGCATCTCACCCATGCAAACTGCAAAACAGAAGTGAAAAAAAGTAATTAAGTCACTCAACAACGTGCTCCCCTCCCCTCATCACTTCCCTTCTTTGCCTTCGGTTGCCTCCCTTCCGCCGCCTCTGGTTTTTTGCCCTTATTTTGAGAGGCTGACTGGCTGCATCGCTTTCGACCATCAGCACATTAGGCCACGTGTAGGCAGCTGGATGTCCACCCAGCCCATTTTGCCCACCGCCAGGTCCCACACATGGAACAACCGCTCTTGGAGTAGCTTATACACACACGGCTTCTCTGAAGCGTCACCGAGAGCGGCCGTCCCCCAGCCACCATTTCGCAATGCCTCTGGCCCCAACTCCCCCAGCACAACGGTGCGTGCAAGCGAGGTGTCTTAACCTTGTTTTTCGGCGCTGCCGCCCCAAGCCCTTAGCTGCCAAACATGGGCAGACTTCGGCAGTGCCTGTGGGTTGTGGCGGAAACGGGTGGAGCTGTGCGGCCGCCGGTTGGGTTGGGGCCGGGAGGCAGCCGGAGCGGAGAAGGGGGAAGCGGAACACAGCTGAGGTGCTGACGGGCTCGGGGGCATCCTGCCAGGGGCTGCCGGCCCGCGCCGGGGAGCTGTGCGCTGCAAGAGCCTTTGCTCAGATATGTTTGTATGGGAACATAATGGGGAAGCGTGAACTTTTGCCATTTTGACCCCTTCATCCTGGATGACTCATGGATGAGATGGGGCAGATACATCCCTCCAGGACTCTGGGATTTCCTGCCGAGTCCGATCGCATGGAGATATCACAACCACTGGGTAGATCCTACAAGGAGGGGCGTTTTAGCGTCAGCTGTGGCTTTTGTGTGGCGTACATTGTGCTGATGCCTGTGATGAAGAAAACCAAAAGTATGTTTTGCACAAGATGTTTGGTTGGATGTTGAGGTCTGTGGATCTGTGTCTAGATTGTATAGCTCTTTTCACGCAGCTATTGGATGCATAACCAGTTTTCTTGGAAATAAGGCTACTCCAATAATATAGGGAGTAAAAAAGACATATTTTTTTTCTTGAAGTGAGGAGTGAAAAAGGTTAAGCACAAGATGTTACGCTAAAACTCATGCTGCGTGTGGCATCAATGAGTTACTGGACGTTCATGCCTTTGGATGCTCTCATCTAGACAAGTGTTTCCCCAAGACTCTCACTGATCAGCAGGCATCTGGGATAATGACAGCAAATCCTGCCCAGTTACTGAAAATGGACCCCACGACACTTAGAACATAGCATCTACCATGTTATGATAGATATACAATGTCCCTCATCAGAAAGAACAGCATTCATTATATTCGATTGATAACATGCATCACTTCCCTGGGTACGACCCTGGCTTGGCAGTGTGGGTATGCGGTTCAAGAGTAGAGGAGAAAAGGGCACTGTGTGCCACCTTACTCCTGTTAGGAGACAAATCTGGGGGGAATAGGTGGCAACGTGGCTCTCTATTCCCTCTTTCCATGTGCTGCAGACTGGCCAGCATCCTCCTTCCCTCCATAGACAAAGGGGAGCAAGGGCTGAATCGTGCCTTGCCGAATGCAGCCCTTTCCTCTCCTGGAGGTGTTTTGGGGAATGGTGGAGAACTCCACCCCTCGCCATGGGCTCCACACTGGGGACGCAATCTGGTCCTGGGAAACCATCTCCTGCTCCCACCTCCCTCTAAATTCCCACTGAAATACTGGAATTCAGCATAGTGTGCATCATGGCTTCGAAGCTGTAAGACTGGCTGCATTTTTCCTTCACTGATCATTAGTTTGTCAAAGTCAAAACAATACTAAATTAGAAAATAGATTCAGCGCGGAGGCTGCCAGCTTCCTTGAGCTTTATTTTGTTTACTTTTCATTTGTCTGCAGCCACTTCCTTGCTTTAGAAAATAGTGTTGTCTGTGACTTGTAAATAAAATTAGGTCAAATCATAAAAACTGTTAATGGCAATATAATCATTTTATGGCAAGTGATTAGAAAGATGTAAACAGAATATTACGGCTGTAGGATGTGTACCAACGATACATTACGACTTCCACAGGAAAAGGACATACCAAGAAATCTGGGGCAGCAAACTACAAAGAGCAGTTAAATGGAAAATGAATTTGTTTGCGTATAGATGCCCAAGAACCAAATATAATTTTCCATTAGATCTTTTTAAAATGCCATCCTTTATGCCTGTTTGCTAGCAGAGAGAACTCTTTAAATCAATAGCAAATTGGCTAAGCGACAAACTTGATCAAAGCCTCATTATGCATGAAAATTTCATTTCGCTGGCTAGGGAATTGCAAGGGGGAAGGTTTTGTGGCTCTCGGTGTTTCCTTTGTGCTTCTCATGCGGTATAAAGGGAATTGCAAATTTCCAAAACCCCCATAAGCGGGTGTAGCGGAGCAGAGGATGCCACCCCTCGTGCACTGGCGTCCAGGAGGACGGTGACAGCCCCTCCGGCTCCAACGCCGTCCTCACTGCCGGCCCCACAGCAGGGTGAGTGTCAGGGCAGGGGTGGGGTGGGGAGTTTTAGGGGTGGGGAAGGGATGTTCTTGCTATGCTAAGATGACAGGTCGTTTTCTGTAGAGCTGATGCTAGCTGGTCCACACGACAGCCACCCCTAGGCTTCTCCAGCCTGCACTGAGGCCACAGACAGTCACAGTTCAACAACCCCAAAAAGACAACACAGATCTTAAGATAAGACGCAGCCACAGTCCTACGAGAGAAGCAAGACAACACATTGATGCCACCAGCTTCCCCATATCAATGCAAAGCGCACAACGCTTTGGGTAATGCTAACTGTAGGAAAGAGCTACCTTCCCTGGCAGGTCCACAGGGGCTTGAAGAGATGCCTCCTTCTCCTCCGTGAGCTATGCCGAATCGGAAAATCTGGCCCAGGGCCTAAAAACACTTTTAAACTTGTGTCTCCTTATCTCTCCTCCAGAACTAGAATACTCTTTCCTGCCTCCCAAGAATTATACAAAAATAAATCTTCTTGGATCTGGAGAATGCTTTGCTGACACTAATTGTGTTATAAGAAAGAAACAGATTTATTTTTAATGGAACAGGACACTCATTTCTAAAGAACATGTCTGAAGGTCTGTTACCAAGATGAAAAAAGTATTCAAATTTAACAAGAGGAGCAACGTGACCTCTTCATACTTCCCATTGCTTTAGCAAGGCCAAATCCTTCTCACTTTACCTCAGCTTGTGCTAATCTCTGTGAGGGCTCCGTGCACAGGAGCCTTTGCTGGCACGGAAGCCTAGGAAGACAACACCAGTTAGGCTGCTTACGATCAACCAGACACTGCTGCAAAACAGCTTGAAATTACGAATCTCCCTCTCCATTTATCCCCCCTCACCATGATACTGTCCGAAGTCTTCCATCTCATCCCTCCTTGCTTCTGTTCCCTGCCCTCGGTCCCCAACCCACACTCGCTTGCTGGGGCAGATGCTGCGGGCTTGTTGTGGGCATTTCCCCCTCAGGACCTAGACATGAAGCTCAAGAACTTTGCTCCATCAGGGCTTTCATCACCTTTCTGCCCTGGCTTCATAAAAAGGAGGGTTTTCATCGTTCATCCCCATGTGCCAGCTGGCACCCACAGAGTGTGCCTGGGGTTTTCCACGGAGCCGAAGGGGTGTCAGTGCCCGGATCTCGCTGGCTTTGCACGGAGTGACAGACATCCTCTGCTCTGTGTCACTGCAGCGTGAACTCTTGAATGTGCAGTCTGAAGGCTTGCTGTCGGCAAGGGATAATGCCAGAGAAAAAGAAAAATTAGCGCTGGATCGTCAGGGAAAGCAAGCAAAAGGTGGCATGGGGCGTGTTCATTTTTAAATGGGTGAATTCTCCCGGGAAGCCCCCTCTCCTGCAATTTTCAGTTCCATTGGAAATGTGTAGATCAAATATCCGATAGAGGGAAATGCATTAGCAGAGATTGTAACTTTACACACACATTCAGTGGGGAAATACGATAGCTAGATTTCTAAGATTTCAACCTGACCATTGCAAAGGCAATACTCATATGAGAAAAGAGAGAGGAAGAAAGGTACTTCTTGCCACAGCTTTATCTAATGTGATCTCTGGATACTGTTCGTGAAAGAGAAGAAACCTGCTTTGCTCTAGAAAGCTAAGTAGACCCTTTCTGTAGCACCACCAAGTGGCTGAGCATCTATAGACAAAAATTTGTCTGCAAAACAAGCATGCAGCAGTGCTGCACAGCAACATTTTTCAACTCCTTTACAGTATTTTAAGCAGTAAATATGATTTTTGGCATGCAAACCTGGATGTAAATTGGGACTAACATCACTGAAGCTGGCCAGAGTGTGGGTGAAGACAGTATTAGACGTGTTGCACTCAAAGCTCTCAGAAGAAGACTGACAAAACATCAGTGCTTATCCGTTGTTGTTGTGGGTGAGCAGATGTCTTGAGCTGTGAACCAGGACCTAGCTGCATTAGGAGTGCTACAGACACAGACTGATAGACAGGTCTTTGTTTGACAAATTTTTCACTGGGAAGTGGTATCAGGAATCAGTGGTAGGCAAGATCTTTTAATGCTTTTTGAGCAGAATTTACTTTTCTTCTCCCCCCCAAAAAAATTCTGTGTGAATTTTTAAATCAGATTTGAACAGCTGTGAAAGGGGATGTGATCAGAAATGAAGGCAGGATCTGATTCCTCGGTCCATGAAGGGCTCCTGGTGTAAAATTGCCCCGTGCCAGTGACAAATGACCAGTGAAACTTTCTCATATGACATGTTATAAGCTGTTGCTGCCCTACCTTCAGGGTTGCTACTCAAGGAGGATTCCTTTGCCTTGAGTCTTCTTATGATGGAGAGGGCCCTGTAGCAGCTTGGCAGCCCAAGCTCACCCCTGCCACAAAGAGACTTGCAGGCAAACGGATTGCCTGGGATGTCCCGTGTGAAACCCAGCTCCCAACATGGTCCTCAGGAGCACACAAGCATCTAGCTTGAGAGGGCATCCACATTGCCCAGGCCACTGGTATTGTCCTCGTCACGGCTTATTTGAACCCACAAATCTGACTCATGGGAAGACTAAAAGTACTGCTCCTGGGACCAGACCGTCAGGCTACATCTGAGTAAAACCGATTTAAGCAGGTTTCAATGCAGGAGCAAAGCCCTTGCATCTGCGGTAATTAGCCCTTAGAAAGGCACACTGTCTGATATGCCTCTCAGCTATCACGTCCCCCTTTAATTGCTGCATTCGTCAATTGTAGGTCTCCATCATCAGGTCTCAGCCAAAGACCCCTACTTGCTTCCTGGCCAAAAAGGAGGACACTGAGGCTTGTGTTCATCACTGGCCTTTTGCAGTGCCACAGCAACGTCAGCTCCCTCCTGCCTCCAGGAACTGGGGGGACCAAAGGTGTCTCTGCTCTTCACGGGGGCTGCTCAGGTGACAAGAGCCCCAGGAGGAATAAAAGGCCACCTTCTTCTGTGCCACCTAACACTCCTGTAACTAATAAAGCAGGTGCTCGGTGGCCATTCTGTTTGCCTGCCTGCAAACTTGCAACACAGCCAGAAATGCCTGAGGTGCTGCTGTTTGGAAAAGCAGCAGGAGACCCAGCATTCCTAATGACAGAGATAGACTTTCAAAAATACATTTCTTAGCACGACAGGCAAAGCTCAAAGGGGCCTGAGGTGAAGTCTGAGGTGAAGCTTTGCAGAGTCCCATTTCAAGAACAGCAGTTGCCAGTGGTCTGGTTGTCGGACTCATCCTCCAGGAAGATACTGCAGATGTATAATGGGAATATTTTTATTTGAAAATAAGAGAAGCACCAGCAGACCAGGACCCATCATATGCAAGCTTGTGAGAGCTAAATGTGATTTTCAGAGGAGGTGATTATGCATGGCTGCTACAGCGTTCAATGGGAGCAGTGACCGTTCAGCACTCCTGAAGAGAAGGCTAGATTGACCCTGAGGGAAAGTAGACAAATTGAGTAAAAACACATGGCAGTGTCTGATTTCCAAGGGATTATTATAATCAATAATAACTCTGTGCATTTGTGTGTGTGTCTGTGGTATAACAAACAGCAGCATATATATATGAATATATATATAAACAATGTCTACATGTATGTATGTACACATGCAAGCTCATATTGCTTAAATAGTTATACTAGGAATCCTGTCAATATTAGCCATCAATATTAAACATCCTTTTATGTTTATGTTGATGGTTGAGGATCTGAAAGCCCAAGTTGACAAGGAGCTGAAATACTGTTCACCAATAGCTCTAAAAATATAATCACAGCGGAGCACATCACTATGTTCAAGCTGAAGTCAAGCTGCCTGTCTTAATACAAAGCTGGGCACCCCATTGTAGCTCTGGCCATCTGCGTGCATGCTATATGTAAAATGGAAAAAGGCCTCTGGGGAAAATGAATCAAATTCACCATGGGTACAAGCAGGCATGGCTCCTTTGAGGTCTGTGGAAGGTCTGTATTTGCTTACACCAGTGATGGATTTAATCCAGAGACCGTTGTTCTTTATGAGACCTCATTTTCCTTTGTGTGTATGCCAGTGTAACTTCACTTACTTTGGTAGGAATAATACTAATTTATACCCGTGTAAGTCATGGAAATTTTTATTTTTGCTTTTCAGCACAGATGCTAGATAACAACTTTCATAGCCTGTTTCCTTTCCTACTTTACTCTAATTTTTTCTGCAGGTGCATTTTCTCTGATTTTTCTACATTTACTTCAGATTTCCTTAGTCTCAGCGAGAAGGCAGCCAGGCCTTCAGTGCCCACATCCAGTACCCGCTCCTTAGAGTGGATGTTTTTCCCTAGTGCGTATCCCATTCCTGGTGCTGAGGATTCCCATTCCCTGTTGCCTTCACCGGCATTTCCCTCCTGCCACCATCACAGCTACCACCCTTCCAGCCAGGAAGGGCTGCACCCTCCAGTAGTTCATTAATGCTACTTGTTAATTGTCCAAAGACTGGGGACAGAGGGGTCCTGCTTCATGTGCATGAGGCATCCCTTTTCTTCCTTGCGGGTTGGCTGGACAACCGCATTTTCCCTGGAGAAATAGCTTGCGGTTAATAACACAGGCCATGTCAATAAAACTAGGTAGAAAATAATAGTGTGCAAGTAGGAGACAGCATTGTGGAGCATCAGAGTCGATCAAAAGGGCTTAATATTTAGCCGTCGGGAGAGTAGACCAGAATGAAGATAATCTTAACCCTCCATATGATGCAGTTAGCAAAAAGTACACATCTGTCTCTGCCTCTTTTACTGTCAGACTTTGTCTCACTGGACTTAACCTTGTGCTGAATGCCACCAAAAGCAATTCCCTTTTTCCTTGAATTTTGCATTCCTGAAAATCAGTGGCAGAAGAGGTGAACGGATTTGGGCTATCGACTTTATACAGGCTACTAAAAAGAGGCCAAGGCAGAAGAGGTTACCTAAGCATCACACCGAGGGTGTGGTAGGAGAGGGTAAAGTACAAGCTGCCTTTCTTAAACGCCTGTCCTCTCACCGACTGATGCCGTTTCCCCCGATAGCTCAAGCATTAGCCCTCTCCTCGGTTGAAAAATGAGTCCCCGAGGAGCCTAAATTAAAGACACCCGTACAAAAGTGCAGGGCCTGACCTCTCGCAGCTGCGCCGGGGCTAATACTGATTCATTGTGCTGCTCCGTGTTGCAGTCCAAGGGCAGAACAAGGGGGCAGGGGAGGGATATGGAGGCATTTTAGGCTCCTCGTTAGCTCATTCATAGACACCTGGCGTCCCGCCTTCTCCTCACGCTTCGGTGCTTCCCACCCCTATTGTATAGAAAATCCACTTCTTTAGAGATCTGAGCTGCTTCGGCTGGACAAAGAGCAAAATTAAATCCGCAGCTGCCCAGGAAGAAGCTCTCTCTGTCGGGGGTTATTATCGAGGATCTCTGATGAGAGAGTGGAGCGGGGAGCTCCCCTCGCCTCTGTCACTTCCAGTTACAGGTTTGGATGGATGCATCCGCACGTATTTTTCTTCCTTCACGTAAATAACTCGGGCCGCTCTTTAGCTGGTGCGGACTGTCGTGCCTCCGCTGACCCAGTTTAGCTCCAGAGCTTTATGAGAGGTCCGTGACCCGCTGCACTCGCCGCGTTTGGCTGGACAACACTCCAACTGTTGGCAGCCTGCAGGAAACACTTAGTGTCACGAGGCAGTGAGGCCAAATTACCCTCATGGCAGCTCCTTCACCCTCAGTGAAGTTGCGTCAAGGGTAAATTCGAACCAACGAGGGCCAGCTCCTGTTCTCAGTTACCCCAGAGAGAGCCTGGAGTTGCATCATTAGCGTCCACGGAGTTATTTTGGGTCTACATGGGCACAAGCGCGAGCAGAATCTGGCACCGAGTTTAAAGGAGCAAAACACAGAGAGGTTTACGTCAAAAAGGGACAGTGGCAGGTGGCACATATAGGCTGTATAGTTTGAGACTATAGTCAGTTTTGAAAGGAAAAGAAACATAAAGTTAATAGAAAACCTTTGTGGCTACTAAATACGTTTTATTCTTGAATCCCCTGTGGAACCAGTCAGTCCCTTGGCTTATAAAAATAGATGCAACAGGTGTTAGTTCGAAGACTTTTGTGCCTCATGTTAAGGGCACTAACGAGAAGTTTATGGTCAGTGAAACCTGGAGGAGAAAGCAGGATTACAGTGGAAAAAATTCTGTCCCATTACATTAGAGAACATCTGGAGCAATGCCATTGACCAGGGCAGTTTAAATCTGCATCTCAAAAGCTTTGCATATCTGATCACCATTCCTACTATCGCTGTCTAAATAGCCTCATGTTGGTAACCTGACCTATTTAGTTGGTGGCTGCTCCTTCTGTTCTCTACATGTAACTCATTTCTTTCAAGGCGATGCTGAGGATGAGCGTTGTTATCCGATTTTCTCTTGATTTCCTTCTTTACTCTGATGTGTTTCCTGTGTTTTCTTTGGGTACATTAACTAAATTGCAGCTCTTAAAGACAGCCAAAACCAAGTTTCCTCCTAGGGACTGACGCTAGCCAAGCTACATTATGCAAATAGCAAGATACAGAGCTCAGAGTGGGATTTTCACAGCAGCCTAGGGGAACTGGATGACTGAGTCCCGTCAGGGTTGCAGTGAGGTTTGGCAACCTTGCTCTTCTTGGCCACCTTTGAAGAAGTCTCGGCACAAAGCTAAAGTCTAAATCTTGCATGAAGCAAGACGCACTGTCACTCCCACAGGACTGGGTACTGCTCATTGCTATTGCAGCAGCTGAGCTGGAGGCTGTGGAAGAATCTCCAGGCACAACTCCCGTTGTCCTATATAAGGATATAAGGAAATGTAAGGAGAATTTCAGGCCCTGTCAGAAGATATTATCAGAGTGTTAGAGATCTGTCCAAATCTGTACAGGCAAATCAGCTAGAAAGATAACTGCAATATATCCTTGTATGTGGGAAGACTTGTACATGTTCATAATTATACAATATTTATAAAAAATGATCAATGTTTTGGCTGGGATAGAGTTAATTTTCTTCATAGTAGCTAGTATGGGGCTATGTTTTGGATCTGTGCTGAAAACAGTGTTGGTAACACAGGGATGTTTCAGTTACTGCTGAGCAGTGCTTACACAGAGTCAAGGCCTTTGCTGCTTCTCACCCCACCCCACCAGCGAGGAGGCTGGGGGTGCACAAGAAGTTGGGAGGGGACACGGCTGGGACAGCTGACCCCAGCTGACCAAAGGGCTATTCCATACCATATGATGTCATGCTCAGCATATAAAGCTGGGGGAAGAAGGAGAAAGGGGGGGGAATGTTCGGAGTGATGGCCTTTGTCTTCCCAAGTAACTGTTACGTGTGATGGAGCCCTGCTTTCCTGGAGATGGCTGAACACCTGCCTGCCCGTGGGAAGCAGTGAATGAATTCCTTGTTTTGCTTTGCTTGCAAATGTGGCTTTTGCTTTCCCTATTAAACTGTCTTTATCTCAACCCACGAGTGTTCTCACTTTTACTCTTCCTATTCTCTCCCCCATCCCACCGGGGGGGAGTGAGCGAGCGGCTGCGTGGGGCTTAGTTGCCGGCTGGGGTTAAACCACAACAATGTTCTTCTTCAGAGATCTATGTGCACTTGAGCAAATGGTGTGTTAATTACTCATGTGATCTCTTCAATCACCACAGAAAGCCTGGTCAACAGCAGCCATCCTCCCTATGCATCATTAGGGCAGCAAATGGGATATTCTGCCCCAGATTGAGAATAGTATGGGATTTGGGACAGCAAGAGGCAGTTAATTAAGATTTAGCCCAAATGTGGGCACTACCAGACCTGTTCTACACTACGTTAAGTAATGCAAGTTCTTGACTGATTATGGATTGTTTTAACTTTAAAGTACATTTACACTGCCGGAATGATGAGAAGGGACTCTCATGTCTCAACAAACCAAACTGCAGAATTAGCTTCAGTATTACCTCTCATCCTAAGGGTGCTGCAGTCTTCCTTTGCCCTCTGCTGCCGCAGCAGTGCCCAAGGGTGACCAGGCACCGGTGAAGCTCTGCACCCTGCTGAGCCCGGGTGCTCTGGGAAGGCCTCCCACACAGCTGCTTACTCACATTCAGACATCTAACATCATTTAGCGCATGGCAACCATGTGCCGTTTTCCTCTTGTTTGTAAGTATGCAAGAGTTTCTTTGATAAGTAAAAAACCCTACTTTTAAATGGTTTACTTTTGACCTTGAAAAGAGTAAATTGAGTTGAACTGCCTTGAAATAGAGTGCTTGTCTGTAACAAATACTCCTAATGAAAGGAGCAGGAGAAGGCAGAGAGAGAACAGACAGACCCCACAGTTCCCTACCAAAGGTTAATAAAACATAGAGCAATATTGCAGTGGAAGCACAGGAAGCTGTAAGATTCTCCACAAGATCAGGACTCATATTGAAGAAAACAGTTGCTTTGAATGAACTTACTGGTAGAACCTACATTAGAGATCTGCCAAAACACCCAACCTTTTTCCTTAATAACTGCGAAGGATACTCAAAAATACAGCCAGCCAGAGGTTTCGTTGTCAGAAGTGTTCACATAACGTCTAAGATAAAATGTACCAGAAGAATTTCAGCCACACCTTAAATGTTGCTATTATTTTTGAAAGCAGGTTAATTGGTGGGCTTGAGTCTTGCACTGCAGTTAGGATCTTTCCCCAGAGGGAATTTTCCTTAACTGCAAGGACTCGCTCTACCTTACCGTACTGGAAGCAATGTGGGAAAAGGATTTCTCCCGCAGTAAAAGCATTTCAGCCAGCGCATTGATGAGGAATGCCTGGGAGTTAAATATAGGGAAACCCATAGCTGACAGCCTGGAACAGAGGGATATGTAACAAGGCAACTTTAAAAAAAAAAAAAAGGTAATTACAAACATGTGTAAAGCATAAGGCAAGAAAAAGAAAACAGGGAAAGAACGGCAAGGATCCTGTGGCAAAGTGACCGACCGGTGGTGAGCTGTCATGCCCAAAGCCACAGGATGAGGCCCACAGCATTTATTGCTCACTGGAAGTCATTTTTCAAGTCAAGGAGCAATACTTCTCCAACATAAATGAAAAATTCCAGTCAGCAGAGGGTAACTGAAGCCCTCTTAAAACAAAAGTATCATTGAAGAGGGACTAATAAATCACCTAGTGACTAGATTTTTTCATTTGGAGTGGAGAACTTCTCTCAAACCAGGTCCCTGTGTCAAGCCCATCCCTGTGGTATTAACAAAGCACTTCAGGATGTGTTTATCTTTACTCTGTACAAACTTCAGAGGGACGTAAGCACTTTGAATTGGGGCTGGGAGTTTTGGCTGTGCTGGTGGGAAAGATAGCTGCTAGCCTGAGCCCCCAGGCCCCCTTGGCCTGTATAAACCCATAGTAAATCTCTGCTTCTGCTTCTTGGTTGCAGACTGGAAGGGAGGGAAGGAAAGGAGCTCCTCTGGGCTCCTCTGCTCAAGTACATACTAAACCCCATTCCTGAGCACAGGCTTTTTTCCAAACAGTTTAGGCATGAATGAAGTTTGGGCTCACACTCAAGATACAGTATAGCTACACCCTCTGAAACTCCCTTCCCTTTTGCAGGCAACGGTGTTGAGGTTGGCTGGATTCACTGACGAACGTGGCGATGTACATTTGCTTGTTGCATTCTTGATTCCTTTTTGCAGGAAGCAAGTGCAGATTGCTAGCCTCAGCCATCATCCTGAGACAAATTTATCTCCAAATTTTGTCCAGGAAATGTTGAAATCAGGGCTGTACTAACCACCTGGCTGCTTCTAAATAGTTCAGACAAAAATGCAAACACTGAACTTCACTTGCTACAGTGCATCTTTTCTCAGTTCGCTTCCCTTTTGCCAAAGCAAGAAAGCACACCTAGTCCTGAACTTGGGTTGTGCAATGAAGACTGTAAGCACTTAGATTTATTTCATTGCTCTTCAGGAGGAGGATAACTTTCTGTTACGGTGACATGAGAGAAATTGAAAGGAACAATAAAGAACACTCCAAAACCTCTTTTTAATAGATGTGCTTCTTTTTACAGTTCAAATACTTTCACAAACAGGGATTTAGCTCTGTGCAACCATTTGAAACAGCAGCTCTGTTACTGAATTAATTTTAGGTAAAGTAGTAAATTATACCAGTTCTAATAAATGTGAAATAGCAAAACTAAGGAAGCTGAAGAGCTTTGTGAAGGAAGTGAAGGAAATCAGGATCTGAACAAAGGACAATGTAGTTAGGACTCTTGGATAGATTCAGCCTTTACTCCAGCTATTTGAGGTTTGGGGACAGACCTTCACATGCACAAGAGCTGCATCACTGAGCCATGTTAAGCAGAGAGTCAGCATGCATGCTGCAAGGGGCATGACCCTAAGACTTTAATATGGGACACATACTTCTCTGCCAAAAGTATTTGCAGAGCTTCTACTACAACAGCAAGATTGCATGTGAGTAGTGACCCCCCAAACTGGATGAACAAATGAGTGAAATCTAAATGCAACCCCCCCCCCATCCTTTGGTGATTCCTGTGGACTTTGGTTAAAATACACTAATTCTAGAAAGTTCAAACACATGATTTCTGTCTTGCATTATGGAGCTGCCAGCGCTTCTGGAGCACTTAGTTGCAATGCTTAAAGTCCTTGATCTTCTTGCGTGACCTGAACCAAAAACTATTTTTGAGGGTTGTATTTAATAAATAATACCACTGTCTATTGCTAACTGCATTATAAGTATTCCCTGTCCATACTGAAAGAATGGACAGAAGAAATAGAAGATTCTTTGCCCTGGAAAAAGTTATAAAGTAATAAAGCTCCCCAAACACTGGAAAATATGTAATGGGGCTGGAGGCTGGAAAGCAGTAGATATCTGTTCTATTTGGTCCTTGTAAATTTTGCTTTCTAACTGAATTCTTCACCTTCCCCTATCCCTATCCCACACAAAACTCATCCAATTACTATGGAAATCGACAGAGAAGGATCTATCCATGTCCATAGGCCTCAGATCATATCGCATGAAAGATGTGATCCCACAGAAGGCAGGGAGAGGAAGGTGCAGAAACACTTAAAAGTTAACACTATAAAAATGTAACAGGCGCAGTGGTTGCCACCAGCCACCTGGATTGGTTGGTCTCTCTGCTGTGTGCCACATTGCTTTAGCACACCTCGTCTTCGTCCCTCTGCTGTCTTTGGTTGATCAGCTCCTCTGAGCAGGTAGTCTCTTATGTGACTATACAGCGGAGGGAGGGAACAGTGACACAAAGGACAAATGTAGCCTGCACCCTCACTTCCTACAGCTCCACAGCTAAATTTTTCCCCATGTTGTTACAGGATAACCCAAAAGTGCATGTGTGATAATACATTTTGAAGGGTCTACGATGTCCTGGCCTGGCTTAATCAAAGGAGGTTCCCCTGAACCCAAAGGAGGCCATGAGGAGTCATCCTGCTGTCTCTACAGCTGCTGCAGCTTTAAAACCCCAATGACTTAGGGAGGAGGTACCGGGCTTTTTCCAGTCGTGCCACCAACCTTCATTCACTGGAAGGCTGTGACATTCTTCTGGGATGCTGTAATGCAGTTTGATCACTGAACACATTAAAGTACAGAGGTATTTTTCATGGGTCTAAGAGGTTATTACCTCCTCAGTTAATTATCTGTAAGGATTCAGACTCCAGCAAACGTTAATTATCCTTCCATCAATCTCATGTTCACGAAAGCTTAGTAGGGCTATTTTTAGCAATACAAATATCTCCTTCCTGAATGGAAAAGCTGCTCTTTTTCCTGCATATCTTATTTTTAAATGTTGAACACATTAGACAGAACTGAGGGATTTTTCCCTCTCTTAGAAACCATCCTAAGAATGTGTAATACTTAATGAAAGTGCTAAGAACAATATACCATCTTCAGACCTGAATGTATGATGTTAGAAATCTGGTATGGGGATGAGGCAAAAATGATCAGAATGGGGTGCTGGAGCTCCACATACAAAATATGCCATTGGGAGAGCGGTTTGGTGCCCAGAGCATTGGTGGTGGACAGGTGCATAAATAAGTCTTCTCACCCAGCGCCTGTTAGGATAGGATTTGAACCTCTGGGCGATGGCGTTATACGCATGACGTAGGAATAACAACAGTTTCATTCACTCAGGGCGCTACATTCAGATCAGCCAATGTCTCTTTTGTTTCTAGCTCTGAGGGTTGTGATGGGATCTCTGAAGGCATCAGCTGAACGTGGGCCAGCGTAGCTGCTCTGCCTGAAACTCCAGGCAGCTGGAAACAATAGCATCAAGAAGGTTGTCCCTCAGTTACGTGTTTACTCTGGAGCTTAATGATGAGCATTGGCCTGTCTGTACTGTTAATGTTTGCAATCTTCTGAACAGAAATAGCTAGTGAATATGCCTTGAGGCCCAGCCTCCTTCCCCAACACCATAAACCATATTCATTTATACCATAAACCGTACAAGACTGTACCACCTCCTTTGATAATGTTCTTACGCTGCTGTGTCCAGACCCTGAGAAGGGGACTTCAAAAAGGAAAGGCTCTCTCAGTATGGGAAGATCTGTTAGCTATTAGGTGTTCCGGTAGGCAGCTCTGATGCACTTGAAGGAAAGGAGAGGATTTTTGGAGCTTTAGGTACTGGAAATCATTGCTGGGTATACTATGCGTTTTCAGTGTGGCTTTGGCGAAGTGCTTAGGCCTTGATTTTGTACCAGGAAAGGAAATGGGAGTGTAGCTACCGACCTCAGTGGGCTCTGGATCAGGACCCTTGTCTCTCCATAACTTCTAAGTTTCCCATCTGATCGGAAATTTTCTTTAAGACCTCACTGTTTTCAATTTACAGACTTTGACCAGTCCGCAAAGGTCATCCGAGCGAGGCTTCCCAGGCTGCGCAGCTCGGAGGTAGCCTGCTGCCCTTCCCGGGTCTCTGGCTCCCAGGCAGAACACCTTGCAGGTTGGATCCCGCTCCCATGTGCGGAGCATTTTGAGTTCCCAGGGCAGGGAAGTACTTGGCGGAAAGATGTTTTGGCCTGAGTGACACCAAAGTGTGACCTATCCAAACACACTCTGGGAACTGCAATCTTTTGTTTTTACCTGCCACTGTCCTGACAAGGACATCAACTCATTTATTTAGATGGTGTCTCTTGCAGTGCTCGCTCTAAACAGGTGGCTTTGCAGTGGCTATCATCTCAAGCCCTGTTTTTGCTTGTGGCTTCAAATTATTACCGTAAAGCAAATAATATTTAAACATCATATTCTGCATCCCCCTGACATGTATATATTGATGGGAAGTTCAGTTAAAAGGGAGAAAGGAGGGGAAAAGAAAACATTATCAGAATTTAGTTTGAAAGTCAGTGCACTAAAAAAAAATTGAAACAGAGTTTCAAGGTAACACTGATTCTTTCTCTGCTTGTTATGTTTTCCATCCTTACTCATAACTGTAGGACCCCATCCCAGCCCCAACCTAAGCAGCATTGACAGGAAAGGATTATCCACAGGAACGTGACATATTTACATCTAGAGAGTGCCAAAGGATAATCTTTCTTCTGAGTGGAACAAAGCCGGCCTTATTTGAACTAGCTTCTTCCTCTAGAATTGTGGATGGACACCAGGGTGGGGCGCAGGAGTATTTCATCTAAATTATTTTTTTCTAAACAGGATACGGAGCAAAATGAGAAATTGCTTCTTTGGCTTTTATTCCTCTCACAGTGAAATCAGAGTCACTTGAGAAAGGATTTGTCCTCCAATGCTAAGCTGAGCATCTAGATAGCATCGTCTTGGAAAGTATTTTGAGATGTATTATTTGTGTATCCGTATCAGCCAAAGAACCACCTGCTACATAAGCTCCAGTACAAAAAAAAAAAAAAAAAGCAGAGTTCAGGGATCTCTTTGTCTGAGGTCTAGCAGGCTACAACTGTGATGCTGCATTAGCTCTGAATAGCTCCAGGGTTTAGTATTTGCATTATAAATGCAGGAACCATGAGGCTCTGCTCTTATAAAGAGATTTCTGAGTTCCTTTTCTCAGTGCATGAGCAAGCATTGACTCCTGAGAAGATATATTATATTGGGAACTTGCAAAATATTGTATACTAGAGATTCTGGAGATGTTTTGCTATGTGAGCAAGCAGAAAATAATACTTTTTGCTTTGGTTTCCAAGGCAGAATTACTCTTTGAGCATCCTTGGTCAGTGTTAGACCAAAGGGCTTCTTGGGAAAGGGATTTGCTTTATATGCTTTTTGACCATCTCACGCCAGGATTTACAAATAAGTGTCGATAAAGTCCTGCGTGTAAATATTCTGACTCTGCATGTCTGATATCCGTGAATATCTGCTCATGGTTGGCGGAGGCTGACGATGCCTCAGGAAGGGCAGGGGAGCAGCAATGTACAAGCACTCAGAGGACCAACGAGGGTTAGCATCTCACGGTGCTAAATATCCTATACAGCCGATATTAAAACCAAAACAGCCACAGCTCCCCCCTCCCTAAACATCTATACGCTGAGCAGTCGATGACAGAACAAACGGGCCAGGGATCAGTTATTAGCAAAATGGCTACCTTGGGCAGAGTAAGTGGCACTTGCTTCTAGAATCAGCCCAGCACTGGAGGAAGGTTTTCTCGGGGGGATGAGACCACGTAAGGAGGGGATGCAACACGGCACACGAGTGGGTGCCGCTGTGGGACCCGGCGAAGGGAGATGGGGGCAGCTGGCGCCCGGCCCGTGCAAGCAGGAGGCGGCAGGCTGGGCCTCTTCCCGGCCCCTGCCCAGGGAAGGCATTCCAGTGGGTCGGACAGACGGACGGACGGACGGACGGACGGGCGGGCAGGCAGGCTCACAGCCCTCCCCGAGCCGCCGGCTGTCGCGCCGCGCCACCGCCACCGGAGGGCGCCCGCCGCCGCCACCGCCCGCCGCCCTGCCCCGCTACCGGCCCCGCTGCCGGCCCCGCTGCCGGCCCCGCTGCCGGCCCCGCTACCGGCCCCGCTGCCGGCCCCGCTACCGGCCCCGCCGCGGCGGCTGCAGCGTGCCTCGCATCCCGGGCTGCGCCCTCAGCGGGACTCCCTGCCCGGCCTGCGGCAGCGGCAGAAGCGGCGGCCGCTTCGGTGCCAGCAAAGCTTTTGCCTGTCTGAGGCTGCCCGGCCTCTCCGCGCCGCGCCGCCATCCTCGCCCCTCACTGCGGCCTTCCCGCCTGTAGCGCCTCGCCCCCTCCGCAATAAGCAAATGGCTTCGTTCTTGTTCCCGAACAGCCTTTCAGGTACTTGAAGGTGGTTTATAATTTTCATTCCTCTTTTCCCTTCGATCCTTCCTCCGCTTTTTTCAAGTCTAAACGGTCCCAGTTGTTCAGTCTCTTTTCCCTAGAACATTTTACCTCAAATCATTATCATAATTTTCCTCTTCGAGTGTCCCTCCAGCTCGGCCACACCCTGCTCGGAAGTGCCCCAAACCGGACAGAGAGTGTCCTTGGCAGTGCCGAGTAGAACGGAGGGCCCACGCTGGGTGTTTTAAGGCTATTGTGGTGTTTGTACATCTCAGAAAGCCTTTTTTCCTGTAGTTGTTCTTTGCAGCTTTCCTGTAGTACTTCTTTGCAGCTTTGCGTTCTGTCCAATAACATGGTAAAAAGACTAAATCACTGATCCATGTTTTAATAAAACCTCTAACATACACACTTAGGCCACCAGCAACTCTTCTTGCTGTTACGGGTTAGTTCACTCGAGGCGGTGGTCGAAGCCCTACTAGGAGAAGTTCCTGCAGCAGCACAAGATTTATCTCCATCACGTTTGCCAGTGTAGATATTTGGGCAAGCCCTTCCAACTATGATCAACTCTACAGTGCCGCAGCGTAATAGCTTCTCCATTTATAAGATGAGAGCTGAAAATGAAGACAAATGCTAATGAACTGGCTCGATCAATACCTCATCAATCAGGTGGACAGTTTCTGTTGAAATTTGTTACTCTTAACAGCACGTTATCGATGAACTACTAATAATGTAAAAGAACATTGGCAGCATAGACTATGTCTTGCTTGAGACCTTCTCCACTGCTTTTATTGGAAAGTATAAAAACAACGGTGAAGAGCAGCACGGGGACAGGATGTGCTCTGTGAGCATTTATGAGGGAATCGGGAAGTGTTTGTGTTCGATGAGGCTGTCAAGCCATGTAGAAAAGCTGAACCTCCAGCCCACCAAGGGATCCTTGCTGCTGTGCCTGCCTCCAGCCACATTATTATTTACGGAGAATTATTATTATTTAGTGAAATAAGTCATTTCAATAGTTTGACATAGAATTTAAGTTACTAGAGGCATAACTAGTAATTTTTCATTTAATCTTTGAGATCCAATTTGGCCCAGCTGCACTGCTGGCTTTACAGCCTCTTTAAGTTCCTTCGTCACATGTCCAAAGCCACTGCGTGCTCATGGCCAGCTTCCCATCACCAGGTTATGTTGAATCTCTTTTAGACGGAAGGGCTTGTGTGTTCACCTCTTTTGTTGAACATATAGGTAGTCTAATAACAGCGATTACCTACCTCTATGAATTTGGCCTCAGGAATTGCCACACATGATGATGCCCATACTCCTAAAATCACCCTTTCCCAAACTTTTGAAAGCCAGGTATCCATCTTGAAGATGGTATCAGTTTATGGGCCTTGCAATCCAGCATCCAAAGCTATGCAAAAGGAGCAGCCACTTTGGAAAGATTATATAGATCCATTCTGTACATTATTTCTGTTATATATGCTTTGGACATTGTGAAAGTCTTACCAAGGCATTGCTGGCAGTGTCTGGCATTCATTGCATAAATCACGTATTTCACACCTCACAACTATCATCTTGGGCTTCTGAGCCCGGTGGTCAACACCACTGCACTGATCTGACTCAAATTCTGTTTTCAAGAGTTCCTCTGTAACCACAACAGGTAAGACTGCCTCCACATTCCCCAATGAAAGCTGAGAACAAGTATAGGGATGGTTCTTCCCCCACGCCCTTTCCTGTTCCCCACTGGAAGCATCCTGGGAAACACAACGTTAAGTAAGCAGCAATCAAAAAAAGGTGCAAAGAATATTCCCAATGTTTATTATGTATTAAAAATACCGCAAATAAGCCATACAGTTCATTTCACAGTAACCTAAACAACATTGTTCAAGAACTTGAGAAGTCAACAAAGAACAGTGCAGTTCCAACAGTGACAACAGTTACCTTAATGCCATGGGTCCCTCTTTCTGTGCCAGCAATTCTTTCCTGTTTACAGTGGGAACAACACTAGATATGATTCAGTATCTTATTTACCTAGGAGAACTCCTTTTCACCTACGCTGTTCCCACAAGCACACCACTTCGGGAGGTGCTGTTTCTAGGAATTCTTCTAATGTAGCCATGGATCTGGCTAGTGCAGGCTGAGGTGGGCATGATGCACACAACCTATTTCCAAGGTATCTGTGTGCAGACCCCTTTACCAAATCTTTGGATAAAGTTCAAAAGTAAACTTTAAAAGGAGGGATATTAGAAACCCTTTCCAAAAAGACAGAAAACCAAGAAAGCTCCATGAGAAAATTAACATCTAGAGAATTATGACACTTTTTCCTCACTCTCAGCCAGTTCCTAGAAGGATCCTTTGCTACCAGTGCCCCAGGCAGACACCCAGTGACAATGGTGACAAGAATCAGGCACCAAGTCCTGAATATGTAACAGTTCAGGTCACTGTCAGCTGTGTGAAAACTTGGAAATGTATACACCTTAGAAGCAATTCTGCTGATTTCATGGTGATTTTCCCCCTTGTGTGTTTTGGAGTGTACCATTATCGTTAGCATGCTTGCTATACATGGAACACGAGAGGTGCAATTTTAGTCCTTCTCTTTCCTTATTCAAATTTGTGATCATTTTTACAGAACATCCTGTATCACAGACAAATGAGGCCTTTCCAGGAAAGACAACAGCCTCCTCATGTAAACAGCCCAAAAAGACAACAGAAATAATACTGTATGCTCTTGAAACTAATCCCATCATTCAGATGTCCCTTCTAAGCACTGGTCTTCTACACCAGCAGCTGAAGATGCTGGCAAAGAAGCCTGTGATCACAAAAAATGAATCTTTCCAGCCACGCGGTGGAACACCTCTCTTGGGTCTTAGCCGCAGGCAATGCCACTTACCTCAAACCTTCCTTTTGGGGGGTTCAGCTAACCCCTTGTTAGCTCCTTGGTACAGATTAAGGACTCACAGAAATATACTACAGCTCAACTGGCACCTGGTACACTGACCACATGGCTGAGTCCCAAACTGCAGAGAAGGATGAGTTGCTTCAAACCTGGTCCGTGCTTAAGTTTACCCATCTAAACAGTTTAAGAAAGGGGTGTAGTTTTGTTCATTTGTTTCTTAGACCAAAACATACCAGTAAAATTCTCAGCGTGTACAGCAGTATGCTTTTCGTACCAGAACAGCTGTAGCCCTTCTGTGTGGGATATCTAGTGTCATAGTGTGAAACACCTTCATGCCATTACATATGTGCCCATGCTAACGAGGCTGTAGTGCCCTAGTTACACCACTACAGTTACAGCGGTACAACTTTATAGAGAAGATGAGCCCTTAGAAACTCAACCCCCAACTAAACTCATGTTTTCTTAAAAAAAAAAAAAACAAACACTACACAAAAGAGAAATAAAGGAAATAAGCAGAACTGCCTCTATTATTAAAGTATTCTTATTCTCTTTGGAGGTATCAAATTGCTTTTAAAAAGAGTAAAAAACTCGGCATACAAAAGCTATTCTCCTTAATCCATTATTTGCACAAGGAGCACTGCTGCCTAAACTTTTTCATGTATTTTTTCTACTTTCACAAACAACCTTTCCAGATCATTCCTCAGGTCATCTATTGAGCTCTTCACAGACTCCAAGTTGTTCTCATTATTTTCAATTTTCACCGAGTAGGAGACTAAACTATCCACTGCAGTTCTTATCATTTTCAAATCGGAATCAAACTGGCTGACAGAAGATCTCAGTTCATCTACAGAGCCTTCCACAGAAGAAAATTTTTCAAGATAGCCTTCAGAATGTGCTTGACCTGTCTGAAGACTTCCTTGATCCAACAAAGTACTAATTTGCTTCTGGACATCCTGAAGAGCACTGGAGGATGGCAGGTCACTGATGCTTCTCCTCAAGTTTTCCATGTCATTGTACAGTGAGGTCTGTGATTCACCAAGATTTTTCACAGCATCTGTGATTGAAGTTACATCCATATCTGAGATCCCCTGAAGAGCAGTAATGCTTTGTTCTAGGGTACTGAGCTTATTCTCGTATTCTGCCTCCTCAAAAAGGAAAGATTGCAACTTCTCACTGTTTTGAGCAGCGACAGAAGTTAGAGACTCCAGGCTGTCTTCTATGTCCCTCAATCGAGACTCTAGTCCTTCACTGTTCTTCCCAAAAGTTTCTAATGCTTTTCTGAAGAGTTCATTTTCTTCCCATTTGTTGAGGTCAGCTTTAACTTGCAGTAAATCTTCATCGAGCCTCTTAATGTCACTAGGGAGCTGCATAATAGAATTCTCAGCTCTCAGAACTTTCTCTTGTAAAGCTTTTAATGAAAGGTGTTCCGTGTCCGCAGCCTCTTTGAATTTCTCATGTTCTTGTTTGAGGTTGACTAGCTCTTTCACTTCAGTATAGACATCAGACTCCATGGAGTCTATTGTACTCTTCAAGGTCTCTATGTCCTTTTCTTTGGTTTTCAGTGACGCTTGTATCTCATCAAAAGCATCTTTTAGCACCTTAATTTCATGTTTATACACATCTGACTCTTTTAGTGAATCAACCTTTGCTTTCATATTGTTGATTTCATCTTGGCTCCTTTGCTGGACTTCAGTGAATACAGCAATGTTATCATTTATAGACTTGGTTAGCTCTGTTAGTCTCTCTTCCACTGTGTTCTCCAGAGATGTGAAGTCTCGTTCCCTTGCATCCTTCACCATGTGGATGCCATCAGACAAGTCTTTCAAAATTTCATTTTGCAGCTTCTGAAGCACTTCACTGATCCGGTTTATTTCACTCTCCCCTTGTTTAACAGCCTTCTCAGTAACCTCCTGCTTCTGCTGAGCAATTTTCATCATGGATTCAAATTCTCCAAATGTGGATTGAAGGGAACGCACCTAAAACAGAAATCCACATGGTTAATACCCACAATTTCATCCTTACCTACATCCTTACCCTTTGTGTCCAAGATCCTTATGGCCCTTCTTACCATATGAAATGATCACCTTGCAATCCTTCATGCTGCCTACCTGAGGTGACCCTATGGCATACAGATATGGGAGGCACAAAAAGCCCAGCATCTAGACCCTTACAGCTCTATAGATACATACATCTTCTGCTGAGGATCTGTGGCCTCACTGACCTGCCACAGATGATCCAGGAAATCTGTCGCAGTGAAAATCAAACTCAAGTCTCCAGAGTCTGCATCTGGACCCCTGAGCCATCCCTCCCCTCTACGATTCCTGGTTCTATGGGCCACAAGCCTGTAAGGGAGGAAATGGAGGGGGAAAAAAACCCTAAAGAACATCTGGCATCAGCTTCTGAATACAGAAAAGCTGGGATTAGACTTTAGCAGGCAATCATACCCAAGGCCAATTCCTAAACATGAAAGAAGTTTCAAAGTAGACAAGGAAGAGTAACAGGAAAAAATAGGGGGAAAGGGGAGCTGGAAATGGCTAGGAAATGGGAGTAGTAATCATGACATTTTACTGCTCCTAGACATAAATGGGGACACAGATTTTTCTTGTTAACTATTTTTTAAGATACAAAACCACAGAAAGGCTTTAATGTTCTAAATACTTAGTAACCCATTATTCACACACATGCATACACCCACATGCTCTTAGTGAACAAGGGCACATGTATGGACACAGGCAGAGAACAAAGCCCTAGCAGCTGCCAAGTGGACTGACTTGCATCTATCTCAGGTTAATACAGAAAGTTGTTACCACTGGATGAGGCATGCTATTAAGCTTCCCAACTGCAAAAACTATAGCTGGTTTTAGTAGCGGCAAGAGGGAAAAGGTCAAGGGGTGAGCGGCAACCACATTAATTTACTCTCACATTTAAATGTAAGATCCAGGCACACCAATGCGGAAGCATATGTTACTTAATTTCGAGGCCAAGCAGAATATCAGTCTCAAGACTGTGGAGAAATCATTTTGTGCATGTGTGGGTTGTATTTTTTTAAACTTTGTAAAGCAATGCAAGAACTCCCACTGGCTGCAACAGGAATCCATCACGTAGAAAATACCTCAAGGCTTTGGCAGTATGGCAAGTGCTGAGTAATGCATGTTGCCTTGCCTCATGCTACTCCCTGTGTCTGAGGGGTATATTAATCAGTCATGCCACACGGGCTGCCATGTTTACTGATTAGATACACAGCTGGAGGGGTGGTTTTATTTTATAAACAGACGGAAGTATATTTTATATGTTCTTAGAAAGAAATATACAGAGCTTCCTTTTTTTTTTCCTTTTTCACTGAAGGAGGCTCCAGTAGTTCCCAGTCAGCCTCTGAACCAAGAAATTAATCTCAAAAGACCTAACAGACTTACTAATTAGAAATTAAGTTATTCACATGTATTTTTGCAAGACTAAATCCCAGGCCAAATCCTCCTTGGTTTTCATGGAAGTCTACACTGTGGAAGGACTGTAGAGTTTGGCCACAAGACTTGCCCTTGCTCCAATAGATCCCCGCAGTTTGAAGGATACCCATAAAGATTACTTCCTTTTCCCTCCTCTTATGTAAAAAGGTTTGTAATGACTTTCCATTCCTATACTTGTATTCTCTAGTGCTCACATACGAAACTAGAAATGAGCTGGGGGGGGGGAGCAGGTAGTACTACCATATGTATTGCAGCAGGACACCAGCCATTACACAGACTTACCAACCTCATTTTCATTACGTCTTAGCTGTCATTCATTCTGATTTTTTCCACATAGAGCTTTTTCTCTATCACTATAAATGGACTTCAGAAATCTAGAAAGAGAGCACAGGAAAGTTCTCCTCCCTCCCCCTCTTATGACAGAATTTATTTTCCTTTGACACATTCCAACCAAATCACTGAATTCGTATTTGCAATTAACCATCTTCAAATGTTAGTCTAAGAAAAGGCATCAGAAATGCCCAGGAGAACTCTCCAGAGGGCCAGGAGGTCTCCACTGCTGTAGGTTTGACAGAGAGCCATCCCACCCCCTGCAGTGGAAGTACTTTATACCTGCTCCTCCACTGCATTTGGGCAATGCTCATGGTGTAACTTGAAGCTATTCTCCTATACTTCCAGCTGGGCCAGCCACTTGAAGATCAGAGAGCTCTGATATAATAAAATGGTCTTCAGATTAGACCAGCTTCTAATCTGATCTGTCCTAACCAAGAGCCACCAGGGCCCAAATTGCACGAGAGGGGTAAAACTCACAACTTCAGAGTAATAGTTCATATTCATTACACAGTTGGTTTGTGTGTGCACCTACATGTGAGTTTGCCTGTTTGGTGTTCATGGCTGGTTAAGGTTTGAAACCATAGCCCTTGAAAGGTTTAACATCATAAATAGCACATAAAAATGTCTATAGCTAACAACTAAGTCTTCTGTAACTGGTCATACTATCTTGTGTTCAAATCACTAGTTCAAATCACCAAACGACCTTGGCCTCTCTGAGAATTGTGCTATATTAAAGACTAAACTTCCACATCATTTCCTTTCTCCTCCTACTGCTGATGTGTAAAGCAGATGAGTTTATATAACGCTTACTCCTGACAGGAGCTCTCTGCAGTAAAAGACCGAAGGGGAAAGCCAGTTCCACACAGCAGCCTGCACTGACAGCACTCCGAAAGTACAACGCAGGACCCTACACTTTTGTAAAGCAATGGTCTCCTCTCCCTCAAGTACATTCTTCTGTAAAGACAACACTAAACCACAGCAAGTAAAGCTTTCAAGGGTTACATCGAAACTCTGCGTGATCTCTTCCCCCGAATTTTATTCTTGCACTACTGGATGTCTAACATGGGCCATCTGCTATATGCAGGCAAATAGTTTCAGTTCTCTTTGAAACAAACTATTTATAAACTTCTGGTATACACCTCTCTCCTAGAACATGCAACATATACCTAGGATTTTCTGCAACACCACAGAGATGGAGGCAGCAAATTGTACCCATTCCTATGCTTGGAAGGGCTTATATATTACACATACATCTGGGTTCTATATTCATGTATTGTAATCTTATGTCCTGTATGTCCTGCCATTGCAATGTCTTCCTGCATACAAAGAGTCTGTAAAAATGCCTTAAAAACCAAGAAAAAACAACAACCCTTGCTAGTTCAAATCACAGCCCAGTTATCAGTGAGTAAAACCCCCAGGATTTAAAATTAGCTTCAGAAATGACACTATAGTTCTGCATTTTACAACCCTTTTCTCCCTTCATGCGAGTTTTCCTTTTCCTCCTGCTTGTCAGGGAGAGGAAACACCAAGACTGACCCTACAAACTCCATGTGTGCAGGCCGCCATGCTGCCAGGAGCACCACGGAACAGGCGGAGGATCTCTGCCAGCGCCTGTCCCACCGCCCTGTCCCCCCCGCACTGGCCAGGGCCCAAGCTTGCAGGGAATACAGGGAATCTGCACAGCTCACTGTGCAGAAAGCAGTCAAGCTGGGACAAGAATTTCCTTTTCTTTGATCTGACTCAGTCGTAACTTTACATACTGCTTTCCAAACAATTTACCTACTCCCTAGACAGGAGCTTGATTATATGTTGATGATATGCCTTCACATATGCCACTTTTTAAAGGTTTTAGGCACCCTAAGACATACCCAGATGGACAGTGCCACTTGTGAAACTCTAGCTTGGGGGCCAATAAGGCCTGAGTGAAAAAAAAGAGGAGGGAAATGAGCATTTCTTTTGCTTTGTTTGAGCCACACCCTTTGCCAACAACTTCACAGTGCTTCTGCAGTCCTGGACTGCCACCAACACCGCAAGTCTCACTCCCTCAGACAGAGGCAGGAACGTGGAAGGCAGAGTACGGCAGGAGCGGCGTTTCTGGCACGGCCTCTGCTGTTCGGCGATGCTGGCACAGGTTTTCTTTTCTAAAGCGCACAGGGATGTCGAGGCAGGATCCTGCCACGTCCAACCGCGCTGCCGCACCATCTCCCTTGGCACGCCCACCTGCCCGCTCGACGCGGCGACAAAGAGCAGCCCATCTGCCACGCTCGGTTTTAAATGATTTGCGACAGTCGAAGATATAAAATTACCGCCAGCAGGCTCTCGAAACGGCAGGTCTGCGCTTCTGCCAACACGTAAGCGTGCTGACTGCATTACATAAAATGGCTTCACGCCCAAGCCCTGGAAGAGCAAGCCGGGCAAAGAGCCGGCTGCGGCCGCCGCTGCGGGCTGTCCCGGGCGCCGCCCGCCCGCCGCGGGGTCCCGCCCCGCCCCGCCCCGGCCGCGCTCTGCGCTGCCTGCCAGGGATTTCTCGCTTTACCGAGGCCACGTTTGCAGGCGCTGGGAAGACCGCGGCGCAGACTCGATTTGTCCCTCTAATGCTATGAAAGCATCTTTACGGAGGGAGCACGGAGGGGGAGAGGCGGAGGGGGGAAATGGGACACGTTTGCTTTCCCGCAAGCCGGGCTACCGAGCGCTGCGCGGCTGCTGATTTAAGGATTGAACCCCCGTGGCCCCCCTCCAGCAGGGGCGGCTGCTGCCCCCCGCCCCGCCGAGTAATGCCGAGCGCCCCGACGGTCCCCACGCCCCATCCCGCCCCTTCCCGGCGCCGCCACCGCGGAGCGGCCCCGGAGGCACGGAGGCACGCCGCCCGCCCCCCGACGGTGCCCGGCGCCGCGCTACCTTCTGCACCACGGCGTCCAGGGTGGCGGCCAGCTCCTGCCGCTGCCGGCCGGAGGCCTCCCTCTCCCGGGCGCTCCGCCCGACCTCCTCCCGCAGCTGCCGCACGTACCAGCCGGCGGGCAGCGCGGCGCCCAGCACCACCGCGGCGCCCAGCAGCAGCGCCCAGCCGCGGCGGGGGCCAGCGCCGGAGCGGCCCCCCCCGCCCCCCGCGGCGGCCCTGCCGCCCCGGCCGTGAGCCGCCGCCGCCGGCTTCTTCGCCGCCGCCTCCTCGGCGCCGCCGGGCTGCGCGCCCCGATCGTTGGCGGCGGCGGCGGGCGGGCTGCCCCCCTTAGGGCCCCGGTGCTTGGCGGCCGACATGGCGGGACGCCGCCGCCGTCGTGCGCGGAGCGGGAGCAGCGGGAGCGGGCGAGGGAGGGAGGGATGGAGGGAGGGCGGGGGCGCCGGCCCGGGCAGCGCCGCGCTCCCCGCCCCGCCCCGGCCCCCGCCCCGGGGAGCCGCCACGCACACGGGGACGGCCCCCGTCCCTCCCGGGGGGAGCCGCCACGCACACGGGTTCGGCCCCGTCCCGAGGGAGGCAGCGGGACGGGGCAGCGGCGGCCAGGGCGGAGCGGCAGCCCCCGCCCAGCCCCGGGGTGACAGACCCTCTCTCCCCCGAGCGGGGCCGCCTCGGCCACGCCTGCCCGCGGAACCCGGCCCGGGGGTGTCAGAGCGGGGTGCGCCGGGCCTTCCCCTCTCGCAGTCCGCGGCCCCCAGGCGTCCCCAAGCCCAGCTCCGTCCCGCTGCCGGTTTTTAGTCCTGCGTGTAGTTTTGGTGGCAGAGCGCAGAAGGCTCCCGCCTCCTGCAACTTCTGTTTTGCTTGATTGTGATTTCGGCTGATAGGATTGTAGCAAGCTCCGAGAGCAAGGCGTGGAGAAAAAGTTGTGTTCTCCGTACGCAACCCACCGCCCTGTCTCTAGTGCCCCTAGAGCAGAGACTTGGCATCAGGCTGGTCCCTCGGGCACACAACAGCTGCCTTGACTGGCAGGAGTGCTTCTGGCCCGACACAAAATCCCCCCGGTTTCACGGACTCCTTTGTCTGAGCGCGCTCGGTAGAGGCTGGGAGCTCAGCACCGAAATTCCCCGCAGAGCTTTTGCACGCCGAGCATGCTCTTTCGCCTCACCACGTCGGCATGAACCCGCTGCGTTCATCTTCCCAACAGAGCATGTCCCGGCGCAGGACAGAAAGGCCGAGCAGGCCATCCCCTGCACCGCTGGCTCCAGCTAGGGCCTGCACAGTCCCGCCATTTCATCTTCTTCGTGCTCTCAATTTTTCTCCTGCTTGTAAGGAGGCAGATTGTATGGAGGTGGGAGCTGACTGATTTGGATATGCCAGCAAGGAAAGGAGAGTGGGGAAGAGGAGAGCAAGGCAGAGCAAAGGGATAAGGCGTTGGTGGAGGAATTAGTCTGCTGTGCATTGAATTAATTAGCGGTCATATTGGAGGGAAAAAATGCATCTGATTGTGTCATAGAGGATCCTTATTCAAGGGAATGGGGTGGGCTTGACGCTGCAATCTTAGGGCACTGGTAATAGAGGGCTGGGGGTGGGTACTCTTCTACATGGTGGAAGGGGGAGGAGAACGTGCGCTGCACCTGTGTTTGGGTGGGAGGGAGATATCATATGGGAATATCTTTAAAACTTCTTTTGAAAATCCCTCAAATTTTCCAGCATCACAAAGAGCTGCTTAAACCCTTTCCAGAAACTGAGTAGTTGTATCTTAAATTGTTATCATATACTAGCTTGTTTGTGGAAACTTGAAAAAGTACAACGTTAAGTCCCCTTCTACTGTCTGCCTACTGCTTTGGGCCAGGCTATAGGACAGATGATAGCGCAGAAACACTTAACCGTTTCAAAAATACACCTTGAATTCATCAGTATTGTACCTCTTTTTATGCCCTTTAGCCCTAACTGAACAGGTTGATGTAGTGAGTGTTGTCTGACATATATCTAACTGCTCTGCCAGGTCACTAAAGAATTTTATCATGTTTTGGGTCTAGACCCTTAATCACAGATGGCTTACAGGGAAGTGTTTTTTGTAACCTTTTATGTAAAGTTGTCTACACATGCACAGTGCAAGGCGAAGGTGTGTCACTGCATCTGATTTTTGTAACTATGGGTTACAATTCTGGAAGTGAGTCCTAATTTTTACAAGAAAGGACTGGGGCATATTTTCTTTTAGCCTCAAGAGGTACAGGCAACCTCAATTGCAGGCAACAGCAATATAGACTTTTTCATGTACTAGCTGATGGAGTACATTGCACTTGTATTTGCTTGGCCTTCTTCCGTTCTTGAGTTCCTTGTGCTGATGTCCTGTTCACTGCTCCCTTTGAAATTGGAAGCAAGACTTATATTCTCCTGTTCAGAAACTCTGTTTCATGAGTTGCCTGAAGATTCAAAGCAAGATGCATATTGGAAGTTGCTATTTCAGAGTTAGTAGAAGAGAGCTTGCAATCTGGTGGTGTCTGCATGTTGCTGGCAGCTTCCATGAGGCACTTGGACCCAGGATTCTGGACCTAGGACAGTGCTGTAACAAAGTGTCCAATGGGACAGAGTTTGTACTGGAGAATCCTAAAAACAAAAACCATGCTAAAAAATCTTCTCCACTGCTTCGTCCCCACACTTACCCACGTTTCAGACAGATATAGAATAGCATAGCATAGCATAGCATAGCATAGCATAGCATAGCATAGCATAGCATAGAATAGAATAATTCCAGTTGGAAGGGACCTGCAATGCTCCAGTCCAACTGCCGGACCAATGAGGCTACTCAGTTTCTAACACCTCCTTCCTCCTACCTGATAGACATGCTGAGTAGCTAGGGTATCAGGATGGACTCTCAAGTGTTTTTGAAAACTGCCTTTCATTTCATCACAAGACGATCAATGAACAAAGTAAGCTGATCCTGTTTTGCCCCTTTCTTTCACAATTATTAAGACCAGAGAGGCTTACGTGGTAGACTTCTATTACAGCCTCTGTCTCACATTCTCTCAGGGGGTTCGTGACTAGGATCATGCAAAGCAATAATGGATTTAGACCTGGGTAGACAACCAGGAATAATGGTAGTAGTTGCAAAAGGATTTGTTGTTAGTTTTTTTAAGAACAATGCAATGAAAAGTTCTTGGCAGTTGGTTTCCCCCTCAGACATGTTACTCTTCTTCTGTACGTTAATGTGTATCTTTCTATCTAAAGCTAACTTTAAAAAAGCCTGTATTCATGTTTGTATCTGTTAATATTCGCCTGTATTAAAGATCTGTGTGGGATGAAAGAAAATTCTGTTCAAGACACAGAGTCAATGAATGAAAATAATGCTTTAAAGCTCTACTGGGGCTTCTGGGCAAAGATCTTACACATGTAGCTTCAGTGTCTCTAAGACATAAAAAAATGTTAGTAGCAACAAGCTCTTTCTAGTTCTACACCTAGGCTGCTGAACTGCTAGTGCAAATTTGATTTATTTCTTTTTCGTGCTTTTATGTTATACTGAAATGCATTGCTTGCCAAGAGTTATTCCACGAGTGGAAGTTCATTACATTAATGTGCAAGCCATAACTCCTTGCAAGATAAAAGCTTGAGGTGCTAATGTATCTGTTTCTCTATTTGCTTACAGCAAGAAATCAAATCAAGTTTTGTCTTCGAAGACATTTTCTTTTGTTGGTCTTTCCTTTGATCCCCAGTACCTTCCTTTTTTTTTTTTAATAACTTTCAGGTTGGGTATTCTTCAGAGCCAGTGAATCTTAAACCCAGGCAGGATCACAGCCCCTGGCGTCAGCCCAGCAAATCCAGTTCCATTCAATACTTCTGCCAAGGTTTAGGATGAACTGAACTGTTTGGTCTGTACGTGGTGTTCTAGTCAGTAACTACTAGCATGGGTGATAGAAGGAGAATTTATAGTTGATTGTCTCAGGCATTCTGTCAGCACAATTCTGTCAAATGCACAGACCTGAGGGCAAAAGTCACTAGCTGAAGAGGGTGCTGGAGTGACTACAGGTTATGGACACCACAACAGAACTTGGTTAGCTGATTGCCCTGAACCTAACACGTAGCGGAGAGGTTGCACGGGGTCAGGAGGTTGTCTTAAATACATCCCAGAGGTGGCTGGAGCTGATATGGGGCGGGGGGAGGAGGACTTGCACTGAAACGGATGAGGAACCCTCAGAATACTCTGTCCTCCTCAATACTGTGGGAGTAGAAATCTTCAGCAATAAACAAAGCACCCTGGGAAGGCCAGAATAGCAGAGTTTCCCCAGTGAACATCTAGCCACAGCCTTAGCTGTCTCACACTTTATGATAAGGGGGATCTCAGATTTCTATTTGGGAAGGGCCTAGAAAGGCCAGGATTTGTAGCAGTACCCTAAGACCCAGGATTTTAGCTCTGAAGCCGTTTATTTCAGAGAGTTTGCCGTAAGAACTGAGCCATATGGATGTTACCAGAGACAATAATCAAGAGGATCATCAATGTTAAGCATCAAGGGATGTAAATGTGTTTCAGGCAGTAAGGCAGCATAGGTAACTGTCACACCATTTCTCCTTCTCCGGCTTGGCACTGACAAGGAAAATGTTAGCGATGTACTAGCTAAGGTTTTTTCTCACCAAGGAACCAATACAAACTATTCCTGACCAGGAGTACCACTCTACGAACAGCTTCTCATTGTATTTGACACCGTGGGTCAAACTCTTTATTTCCTGCGTACAGAAAGATAGACCACTAGTGCTGAGGGGAGTGTGCATTAGGAATTTGCTGAGGTGGTAAAGTAGCTAGATACTGTAGACTGGTGCGGTCGGGGAGTTTACTGATGTACCATTTTCTCTCAGAAGTTTCAATATTCTCTTTTGTCTCTGTGTGAATTTGAAGTCCAATACTTTGGTGGGGAGAAGTAGCAGTCATGTTTGCCTCTCACAAGACTTTTCTCCTTGGAATACAGGAAACTCCACAGAAGAACAAGCTGAGAAAGCATCCTTACACCTGCCTCATAGACTTTTTGTCTGACTCTTGAGCCTATTATCAAATCTGGGCCTAATGGTCTCAGTCAAGCCAGAGTCTTAACATCCATCTGTTAGTGCTAAAGCCAGTCTGCCTGGCTCAGTTATTAGGATTAGGGCAAAATATCTTGTGACTTCAAGTTATGTTCTCAACTTAGTTGTCATGGGCCCTGGTGTAAACAATAACATGACTTGCCCTTTCCCTCTCCTCCCACTGTGTCCATCGGTTGGCCACATACTGGGACATTTCTGACCTCCGGGGGAAAATGCAGCTGCACATCTTACCCACTCAGTAGCTGTGTTGCTGTTTGCTGGATAAAGCAGTGCATTAATTGTAGGCTTTATTGTCTTTGCCAGTTTTACTGGTAACAGTAAGGAAAGGGTATGAACTAACTTGCTGCAAAGGCTGAGCACAAACTAGTCCTTCATTTCAATTAACAGTGCTTCTGTTGTGAAAGGCCAAGAATTAAGGCCAACTTGAGACACTAGTCAAAATTTCGAATTTGTACCGAATTTGTACCTTGTCATGGTTTAACCCCAGCCGGCAACTAAGCACCACACAGCCGCTTGCTCACTCCCCCCAGCGGGATGGGGGGAGAGAATTGGAAGGGTAAAAGTGAGAAAACTTGTGGGTTGAGATAAAAACAGTTTAATAATTGAAATAAAATAAAATAATAATAAATTGTGATGCAAAGGAAAATAACAAAGAGAGAGACATAAAACCCAAGAAAGACAAGTGATGCAAATGAAAACAACTGCTCACCACCAACTGACCGATGCCCAGCCAGTCCCTGGGCTGTGACCCCCCGCCAACCTCCCCCCTAGTTTTATTGCTGAGCATGACATCGTAGGGTATGGAATAGCCCTTTGGTCATTTGGGGTCAGCTGTCCCAGCCGTGTCCCCTCCCAACTTCTTGTGCACACCCAGCCTCCTCGCTGGTGGGGTGGGGTGAGAAGCAGAAAAGGCCTTGACTCTGTGTAAGCACTGCTCAGCAGTAACTGAAACATCCCTGTGTTACCAACACTGTTTCCAGCACAGATCCAAAACGTAGCCTCATACCAGCTACTATGGCAAACAATTAACTCTATCCCAGCCAAAACCAGGACATACCTGCATGTCATATGGAACACACAAGGACATTGATCTTCTTAATTGAGCAGAACAAATTTAAAGGCTGTACAATTATTTTCCTGTCTGACATTGCAGAAGACACAGACAATGAGAAATGTGTGACGTTTCTCTGTGGAGAAAATCTCCACAGTAGGTAATCTACTTCAAGATCCATATAATGACCTATAGCTTCAGTGTCTCTGGATCAGGAAGGAATTGAAACCAAAAAGGAGGTTAAGTGTTGAGTACTGCAGTGTCTAATTTATTCTTGGCCTTTGGACTGGAATCTTGAAGATGTCTTTGGTGCCTCAGCTATATATACAGATGCACATTTGAGAGAGAGAGAGAGAGAGAGAGAGAGAGCAAGCTAGGTACTTAAGAATCGGCTCCAAAACAGCTGGTGTGCTGTGGGAGAAGGGCACTGCTACAGCTGAAAAGAAAGTTGTTTTAAAGCCATCCCTTTCTGGAATTCCACCTCTTACTCCATGATGTAGGGCGATACCCCTGAGATACTTTTGCCTTTAAAGTTGCTCTTTCATATAAATATTTAGAAGCTAGTTTACTTGGTGAGGCTGGGGCATCCCTTTCCCTCCCTGTGCAAGCTAGGCCACTGAGCACCACAGGTTTCCACAATTGCTAGTCCACACAGCACACAAAATGGACCCTGAGTCACTGGCCCTAGTGTTTGCTGGAAGCACTCTTCATGCAGTTTTAGATGATATAGCTGGTTAATTAATAAAAAGCATCAGCAGCCATCACAGCAAAGACCAGAACTCAGGTTTCCCCCATATTTCAGATGGCATTTAAGCCAAAATGCATGTAAAGAATAATAATAAATAATGTCCTTGGAAGTGAAAACAGTCCTGTACAAGGCAGTCCATCTGTATGCCATCACAGACAGTCTTCTCCAAAGCTCTTTTGAGCTTCTCTCAGATTGTCGTTGCCATGTGACATGCACAAACTGGGGCAAAGTAGTGCAAACACAGTTATTTAAAACATCGTCTTCTTTATGGAAGCTATTGGATTAGGCTGTTGGACTTAATCCCATTTAATGTCTCTGATGGCTGGGCTCAGAGCGGCAGGGCTGACAGGTGCTCTGCATCGCTGGGAGCAAGCGCTCCCACTCGAGCAAGGCACTGGGCACTTGCGTAGCTGTCCTGGTTTCAGCTGGGATAGAGTTAATTTTCTTTATAGTAGCTGGTACAGTGCTGTGTTTTGGATTTAGTATGAGAATAATGTTGATAACGCACTGATGTTTCAGTTACTGCTGAGCAGTGCTTACACAGAGTCAAGGCCTTTGCTGCTTCTCACCCCACCCCACCAGCGAGGAGGCTGGGGGTGCACAAGAAGTTGGGAGGGGACACGGCTGGGACAGCTGCCCCCAAATGACCAAAGGGCTATTCCATACCATACGACGTCGTGCTCAGCGATAAAACTAGGGGAAAAGCTGGCTGGGGGTCTGCTGCTCAGGAACTGGTTGGGCATCTGCTGGTGAGCATTGCATTGTGTATCGCTTGTTTTGTATATTCTTTTATCATTATTATTATTTTCCCTTTCTTTTCTGTCCTATTAAACTGCCTTTATCTCAACCCATGAGTTTTACCTTTTTTTTTTCCTGTTCTCTCCTCCATCCTACTAGGGGGGAGTGAGTGAACGGCTGTGGGGTGTTTAGCTGCCTGTCGGGTTAAACCACAACAGTAGCCAAACTCCGTTCCCTGCTTTGAGCCCTTGCTTTTATAGCAGAGGTTGATAGTTCCTACAGCAGGCTTTAGTCTATGCAAATACAACATCTATCCCATATTGTCACACATGCTAAAGATTATTTGCAGGACGGGGAGCTCTGTGTCTTCATGATGAGCAAGGCTTGATTTAGTTAGCTCCTGCCTCAGACATGACTGCCAGTGTTTGCCCTCCATGCTTCCTGGTAGGTGAGGCAATGGTGGCACGTAGCTCCTGTGACAGGAAGAGATGATGACCCTGACAGGTACTGCTGGCCCAGTGGGTGCATGAAGCTGCCCGGTGGATGAGGTCAATACAGCAATAAGCAAAGCATTTATAATAATAGTGCTGTACTGCTTCATGCTGCGTTCCTCAGTGGGCGCTCAGCAGGCCTCCTAACACCACAGCCATGAGCAAGGCGGATGACTAAACTCGGCACAGTCCTGAGCGGCTCCCCTGAGGCTAAGATGGCGGGGGGTGGTAGTGGGGGGGCCAAGATGGCGGGGTGCAGCGGGCGCCTCACCCCTCCCCGTCGAGACACTAAGGAAACCAGGGCAGGAAAACTCGTGGGGGTGTATTTAAAGCTTCCTTGGCAGCGCAGTGAACGGAGACAGGCAAATACGCCCTGAGGTGCTGCCTCTTCCCCTGACGAGAAGGCCCACTTTCCCCCTCCCCCTCCCCGCCTCTGTGGGGCCGGCATCTCGGCCCATCCCCTGAAGCGGCTCCGGGGCGGGGCTAACGCCGAGGCCCCGCCCCGCGCTGGGGAAGGGGCGGGGTCCGTCCGGATCGACGCGGCTCTTCCGTAAACACCACCCAGCCCTTCCCCCGGCCTTCCCCCCCAGGCAGGGCCCATTCAGCGCGGGGGAGGCCGCGGAATCGTCTTCCCTTGTCAGCTCATATTTCTCCCCGCTTAGTGCTCGGCCTCGGGCAGAATGAGGAGACACGGGCTGTTTCTACGGGAATAGGCGCGGGTTGACCCAAGTCCCTCGGGCTAACTCGCCGTTGGCAGGCAGGAAAAACTTACGCGCCCCCCCGTCACCGGCAGAGATAGACGCGCCCAAGGAAGACACTAATAGTCCGGGCTGGGTATGTAAGTCCGGGGGGGCTGTTTAAAGCCCCGGCGAGCGCTGCGCAGGAGGGCCGAGTTGCTGCCGCCGCCGCGGGGCCGCGGTGAGTGACCGGGGCGAGCAGGGGCAGGGCTGCGGCTGAGCCGCGCCGTCTGACGGCGGTACTGTACCGCACGGCACACGCCCGCGTGTCTGGGCACATACAGGCGATGAGCTGCGGGGTGAGTCCGGGTCAGAGCTGGCCCGGGGGCTGCTGCCCCTCCGTGCGGTGGGGTGGCTGGGAGGTGGCGGACTGGGGCTCCACTCTGCTGCCCCGACGGGGCTCCCGCTGCAGCAGGTGTTTTTCGCAGCCCCTGCTCTGGATCTGCAGCGCACCCCTTGCCCCGTGTCTCCTGGGCTGTTTCTGTCCCTTAATGCCCGCTCTCTGCCGGGACGATCCGTCCCGGCGGGCGCAGCCGCGGGGGTTCCCCCCTGCAGCCCCACTCCAACAGAGCAAGGGCACCCCGGCTCCCTCCCCGGGGGACGCGAGGCCGGGACACTTGGGGGCGGGCAGCTGGGCTCGCCTTCCCCGGGGCTGGCAGAGGGAGGGTTCCCCCTTCTCTTCTCCTCCTCCCTTCCTCCCCCCGGGCCTGTCCTTGGAAACGCTGTTTGTTTTGGTCGGCGGGTGCCAAACTCCTGCCTCTGGTAACTGTTAAAAACATGGGGCCGGGGGAGGAGACAGACAGCGAAACAGATGGAGGAAGAGGAGGAGCCGCCGCCGGCGGTGCCGCTCCCCCTGTGCCCCGCTGAGGGGAGCCGGCGGGGGGCGGGAAGGGGGTCCCCGGCCTCCCCTCAGGGGGCCTGTGGCCTCCCGTCACGGCGTTGGGGGGGCGCGTTGCCGAAATGTCTGAGGTGAGGGCAGCTCCCGTGGCTGTCCCACGCACAGACCTTGGGGGACACGTACTCATCTCGCTCTTACTGACATATTTTTAAGTCTTCATCAGGAGAATCCTATGTGTAAAGGGAAGAGCTGCGGAACTAGAAAGCTAAAGGAGAGAAATGTCGGCTATAAGCTGTGAAAGATGAGGCATGAGGAAGTGCCGTAACTCTTAACAAAGGCTCTTTTCTGCTCCTGTGCCGTGAGTGCTGACAAAGGTGGAGTCAGTGAAAGGGAAACTCGAGCCCAAATGAGATTCAGTCTGTGCCACCTTGAAGATAGTAAGGATGTAAGCCCAGTAGAATAAACAAAGTTTAGACATTTATAGCGGTAAAACTGGACAGAGCACTTAAAAAGTGTGCATGGATGGAGGGACTTATTTGAACAAAGCAGGGCTGTGGAAAAACTCTTCTTGAAGATGGTATCTGAAGGAAAAAAAAAAACCCTTCCAAACTGTCTTTTTTTTTCCCAGGTGCTTCATAAAATAACTTATAAAGGAAGCCTTCAGGAATAAAAAGCGTGTTTGTGTTCTCTAAAACTAATCTGATCTTGCAGTCTTGATCAGTTCTAAGTGAATGATTGGGTTGGGTGATGCAGTGACCGTATAAGAGCAAGATGCCTTTAGGCATCTACAGTGTTGTATTCATTGCATCTTTACTAAAAACAATAATCCAAAACTGTCTAAATAGCAGCGGAAACCATGATAATTTAGTTCTTCCTTGTTAAATTAACTGGAAACTTGGGTTTTGTAAATTTAGAAGATATTTTTAGCTTGGTCTTCTGTTTAGAGTTTATCCTTAAAAAAAATTGCAAAATAGTACTGATTGAAAGAAAGCGAACAGTGTAATGAAGCCCACTCTGAAGGTGTCCAACCTAACATAAAAGTAAACATCAGTTATTTTTAATGCAGGAAGAGTAAAGCAGGTTGTAACCACAGGTCAACTCTTTAATAGAATAGGTAGGATATTAAGCTGTGTATTAAAACAACAGCCTAATATGTAATACCTAATGAACAACTCAAAAATAAGAAGGTGGTATTGTGTATTCAAGATGGTGAGTTACAAAGAGATTTTGGAAGGCTAAAGGGCTTTCTGAAATATTTTCATTTGGGAATTATATTAATCTAAACTTAAAATTACATATGAACTTGTCCTTTAGTAATTTATGAGAAGGTCTATGCTGTCTACAAAAGCATAAGGAAAAGCAGCTCTTCCAGTGTATGCTATGAAGAAAGGACTAAGTAACAGAGTTGTTTATTGTTGTAACTAATTAGAAAAGCCTTTTTTTTGTTTATTCTTCCCTTTGATATGCTCAATGAATGTACTTTTCTTTAAGCTTTTTAGCTGTCGGGCAGCATGTTTAAAAACTGTAGATGGCATATGTGGATTCTGCTTGTGTATTCATGTATGTTTACTTTGATGTGCTTGCTGCCTTGTTTATCTTTTAAACTTAGAATTTAGCAATAATGTTCTGAATCTGTAGAATGCACCCATTCTTCCTTACTATTCCATTTGAGGCATCCTACTAGGAAATATATTTACTGTGGCAAAGATTGCAGTGTTTTTTCAGTGTGTCATCTCCTGTTGCGTTGTTGAAACTTCTTAATTTAAATTAAGTCTGCTGAAGCACTCTACTGGCAACTCTGCTATTCGTATGTGCGCGTGTATTGTAGGAACAGCTATGGTCTCGGTACCTCAAAATATGTCATGGGTCTCTTTGAAATGCAAGTATTTTGTTGCCGAAAGATCCTTTGCTGGGACTAGTATGTAAAGACTTAATATATATATAATTTTAATTTCTACCTTAACAATTTGGTGGTCTTGGAAATCAAGATTGGGGTAGAAAATGGCAATGCTGACTTGCCTTCATGGCTGGTTTAGTACTTGCTGTCAGGAGCACCCTGCAAATCTGAATATTTGAATATTTATGAATTTGAATATTTATTAGAATTATCATACTGACAGTTAAGAGGAAGTACTTGAAATGATGATGATGATGTATAAATTGTGTGAGAATTTTGGTTTTTTAATGGTCATTTAATTTCTTCCATGTTCATAACACCTAGACTGAGGCAGTAGACGCATCTTGAAGTGCTCATACTAGGCGACTGATTTACAAGACCTTTTGGGCCAGTACACTGTTAACAACGTTAATCAATTCTTTCGATGGACCACATGCAACATTAACCTTTTGGAGGTTAGTTATTTATATATAAAGGGGTTTTATACATGATTAAAGCCTGGAAATAGGGTTCTGATGCAGAAACAATAGTGGGAGAGTAATACAAGCTTTGCAGGCTCTGTAGGGTTACTGTATTTAAGTGAGCGGTTCTACATCAAGAACCTGGAGCGCGTTCTGTAGGTAGGTTACTCGTCACAACTAGTTTCTAGTCAGCATCAGCTTTGAGATCTGTAACACAGATCTTAATGGAAGAAATAGTTTTAGTCTCTTGCGTAACATTAACTAGTGATTCATTTCTAATTGTAACTTAGACAAATACAATTTCCAAGTCAAAAATATCTCAGCCTTTTGGTTTTCTAGATTCTCTTGCAACTCTGTCTTGTTTAGTTGATACTATTTTAAATATCTACTTGTTTTCATTTGCTTGTTAGAAATTGTAAAATTGCTGTTCTAATAAAAGAGTTATGATGTCAAGGATCACAACTAACGCCATAAGTCTTGAACCCATGACCTCTATATCCTGATCAAAAGTCTCTCTTACTGGCTTCTCCAGTAAGGCAATAAATTGTCAGCTGTGTTCTTGCTGATGTGATTAATTCTTTTCACAAAACCCAGCATAAAACATTACATAAGGTACTAAAATGCATCCTCTTTCCTCTTGGGAGAGGAGGAGGAGGAAATGTACACTTAACAAATGTTAATCATCTCAATTAACAGGGGAGTACTCATAAGTTAATACCTCATCAAGTTATAAAGGCCTATTCAGGATGAGCTGGTACCTGAAAGATCTAATGCTCTAAGCTTTAACTAGGTGCCAGTGTAAAGAAATCTTCGTTCTTACTCCCTTTTGTCTATCTCTTGACCCCACAGTACATTGATTCACATAAGTACACACAAAGATCATCCTTTTGCTGCCAAAAGTGGCTTTTTCCAAGTTCAGCAGTTGCAAAGTGCAGTATTCCTTGTCTGCTGAAGTTGATGCAATTTAATCAGAAATGAAGTCATATTACTTAAATTTGCTGATGGAAAGCGTTGTTGGATATGTCTCTTCATAAAGTGTACTACAGAATGCTTCATGGTCATATGCAAAGATGGACAGCTACTTTTGGTATCTAGGCCAAATTCCTCTGGTGGTAATTACCACTGACTTCCAGTTTCTCATTTAAATATGATTATGAAAATATTTTTCACTTCCTGTCATACAACTATTAATCTATGCACTATGCAACTATTAAACTATTGCACTCTGCAGCTGTCCAAATTCTCTGCAGTTGCAGATTATCTGCCTGGGAGGCAGTTTCTTCATGTAGACAGAAGCACTACGAAGCATGAGACTTCTCAGTGCTATTTGTCATGTATGCTGAATGTAGTGTTAGAGGCTCAGAGCTACCATTTGACTTAAAACAGAAAATCCATCCACCCTCACCCCTAGGAAGGGTCGATCCAATTATGAGCAAAGACCCACCTAAAGCAGCAGGCCAGACTTCTAGCTACAGCCTGTCAGAAATGTAGTATTCTGAATTATTTGCCTGTTCTTCCCCAGTAACTTCTATATTTGCTTCAGAGTTATTACACTCAGTGCAGTCCATTTGTGGAAGGAAGCTAATTGCTAAACATCACTTGTTGGTGAAGTCAGGTCGGGGATGATAACATCATGAGATGCCTTTATGGATGTTGAACTTCCAAAATTCTGACAGCAAGCAACTTCAGGGGTTACTGTGGGTAGTCTTCTATTTCTTAAATATAACCAATTTACAGAGTGTCTCTAACATAACCATTAAGGTATAAAACAGCAGAAGGTACAAAACTTTCTTGCAGAACAGGTGTAGCTTATTAATAACTATGATTCTGCATATCAAGCCAGATGCTTTCTACAATGCCTTTTTAAGAAAGGCAACTATTGTTCTTCATTCACAATATAATGATCAGTATCTGACTTTTGAGCAACAAACAAAAAAAATAGTAAGTGCTGGTTTTATGGGAAGTGTATCTGTCTTTCCAGGTCTTGTTTACTGTAGCAGCTGAAGTGAATCAGAATGCCTCTCAATGATGACCAGAACAGTGATTCAGATTCTTCACGCCTCTCTGAAAGCACAGCTTCTTCTAGCGACTCTGAATATTCAAGACAGAGCTTTAACAGTGATTCTTCAAGCAAACCCAGTTCCCCAGCCTGTAAGCCTATTTTAACCTTACCTGCATTGTGCATAGGCAGATAAGGCTAACGTATCTCATTTCTCTTTGCTGTCGTGGGTAGAAGCTGGGATTCTGAATCTCTGTTTAAGAGTATTAAGAGAAAGGAATGGCTTTCTCTGTGCTATGAAGCAGCACTTCTCCTTGTGTGTGGAACACCACCAGCAGCTGTATCCGTGGGGGTCTCCCTGTGCACTTCTTCCCTTCGGAAAGTGTAAGAAAAGTGTGCCACCGTGGACATCCTAATCTTGAGCTAATCTTGATGTTGGTAGCAGTCTCCCACTCAACCAGATACAACTTTGTGCAAAGGGTGGGTTTCTTCTGTTTGCTCCGTACACTTAAAAATTAAATCTGTAACTTACAGATTTATAGTATTTATAGTATAACATTGTTACATGAAATTAGTCTTGAATTCACATTTTTTTCTTCCATAAATATTAGGATCAAACAGAAAACACACATTTGCACAAGGAAGGTATTTTGAGTAATGATAAATAAAACCTTGGTTAAGATGTGCTTCGTGTTCATATCTGTAAGCATTCTCAGATCACGCATACTTTTTAGCGTCTATGTAAGTGAAGTGTTACATTAAAACAAGCGTGTTAGTGGAGCTGCAATTGGCAGCTGGCTCTCTGTCTTTCTTTATTACCAGTCTTCAGAGGCTTAGTTCCAAATACTGAATTAAATGACAGAATTTGGGGGTTTAGAAACTTTGGGAACTTCTTCTTTCCAATGTAGAGTTTCTGTTATGTTGTTAATACTTATTTGTAAAAAGGGAGTGTAACTTATGATGCATCTGCTATGAAACATAAGTGGGGGGTTCTTCAGAACATTCCCTACAAGCAATAAAACCACAATATAGCCATTATGTACTCAGAATTATAATGGACATCTGGTATCTGTTATTGCCTATGCTTTTGGTCTGGTGGATTTTACGGAACAGTCGATAGGAAATCTGTGGAATGCAAGATCCTGTTTTAAAGGAAAAAAGATACCTTAGTTAAGATGCAGAAATATGAAATTGCTCTTCAAAATGTTAGGAGGCTTATGTGGTATTACCCACACATACACACCCCTGATAAGCTGGGAGTTTCCTGAGTTAGTGTTTTAAGAAGATATAAAGACCTGGTAATCCTAGGTTGTTTCTTCTAGAGTACTAGAGTCCACTTAGCAAGCAGTAAAATTTCTAAATTTTAATATTTTCAATTGCACTTACCAACTGTAGATATCTGGCCTGAATTGATCTTGTTTTTCCAGCAGCAAGCCCTCCCAAGATTATTACATTTGATGAATTGATGGCAGCTGCAAGAAATTTGACAGACTTGACTCTAGCTCATGAAATTGCTGTAAATGCAAATTTTTGCATAAAAGATGAAGACTTCCCACGGAACAGGTAAGAGCCTGAATTTTGTGAAAAGCAGCACTGGGGTTAGGAAGAGGGGAGAAATGAATGGAGCAGCAAATTAAAAAAACAAACAAACAAAACACCAAAGCAAAACATCTTGGAGGGCTACAGATTTTTATCCTGCACCTCCAGGAGTCACTGTCAAAGCTGTCTTGCTTGGAACAAGTGTTGCAGTCCAGCTGAGTTGATACACTGTCTTGGAGCATATTGCTCTGTCTTAAGTGTCATATGGAGGATAAAAGGCTAATGCAATATGAATGCCCATAGTGAAGATGAGCAGCGGTCTGTTCTGTGCAGTTCCAAGCCCTGTGGAAATGATGAAATGGTGGCCTTCTATGCAGTTGTATGTAGTATCTCATTGGTGCCACAGTGATAAGAAGATAGAGCTTATCATGAACATAGCTCTAATATTAGCCCCAGAAGAGATGCAGAAATACCTGGAGATCCAGAGGAAGTGAGAAGTAATTTCTCTAATGTAGGTAGCTAAAATGTTCTTGCTTACAGACATGTCTAACTTAAAAATGACCCTGGTCTTTACTTTGAGAAAACTTATGTAAAAAAACAAACAGATTTTTAATTGCACAAGTCCCTTAACTGATAATTGGTTATATGACAGAGAATGGTTTTCAAGAAAGCTTAGTACATAACGTACCAGGTTAGGACAATGAATACGAATTCAATAAGGAAAAAGGAAAGGTAATATCTCTTTACCTACATCTGAATTGCCAGCACCACTTTAAAAAATACAGGTGTGCTAGGAAAGGCTTGTCAGTCTAGGCCACGTTTTGGGAGCTGATGATCCACAGCCCAAGAAAGATATGGTTGCAGGGCACAATAGCTGGTGAGGTGTTGTGTGTTTCCCAACAAGTGATTAGGCTAATCTAAAACACTATTACCAAGGATGAAAGCTAGTTGGGAGTCTTTTCTGTGTCTAATTGACTTATTCCACAGTTTTGCAGGCACAGTGAAACAAATTGTACACAAGGCGTTTTGGGATCATTTGGAATCGGAACTGAATGAAGATCCTCCAGAATATGAACATGCTATCAAGCTCTTTGAGGAAATTAAGGAGGTAACGTTCCTCCCCCGCAGTATTGTTTTGTCAGCTTAGGTCTGAGAGTCTCTTACTTCACTGAAGGGTCTGCTAATTCAGTCAAGCCAACACCTTCAGGTTTTCTTTTAAGATGAAACCATGATTATTCAGAACTGCAATAGGTGTCTATTTATAGTATATTTATATTAACTATTAATATGGCCACGCATGCAGAGTGGCATGTCTACTCAGCTTTCATTGCATGATGGTTAGTTGCAAGTCAGCTCTTTTCTCAGAGCTTCACATCTCTACTAGCCTCTTTCCAGCAACATACTGTGAGCTTAGGGCATGAATAGGAGTATAAACATGACCGCACCTGCCCAAATAGACTTTATTGTTTATGATCATCACACAAGGGAACACACAAACCCTTAATCCTGGCACAATACTAAGTCTTTCAAAATTTTAAGTTAGTAAATGTTTGTTTTACAGGGCAGCCTCCTAGTTTTTGAAAGAGTCTCATTATTGACATGCTTTCTGGTTTATTGGCTTTGACCATTTTTGCAGAACTGTACTGTGATCCTTTTAACAGTCCTTCTTTCCTGCTACTTTAGATAATGTTCAGTCTTAATGTGTCCTTTTATAGTCAGACAGCTAAATACACTTGACACATTAATATTAAAATCTTACTTTGGTGTGTTTACTAAGTGGTTTGGTTTTTATTGATAAGCTTTTCCTTTTTTTTTTTTTTTTTTTCCCTCCTACTTTAGATTCTTCTTTCCTTCCTGACTCCTGGAGCAAACAGGATGCAAAATCAAATTTGTGAAGTTCTAGATACAGATCTTATAAGACAGCAGGCAGAACATAATGCTGTTGATATTCATGGGCTAGCTAACTATATCATCAACACTATGGGAAAGTTATGTGCTCCAATAAGAGACAACGATATAAAACAGTTAAAAGCAACTGACAATATCGTAGAATTACTGAGGTTGGTATTTGGGTGGTTCTTTTAGAGGAAAAACCTCTTCTCTGAAGGAGTACTGGGCAGTGAGGAGGGGGGTGAAGTCTTAAAAAGAAGCCTTAAATTGTGTCAGTTTGCATAACACCTGTTTTCAAACCATAGGAAAACTTTTTCTGTACAGAAGAATTAAAGGGGAGGAGCTATGATACACTGTGACCAGAATATTATGTGTATCTTACTTTTGAATGAAATGGGTAGAATGCCTAGATCAAACACTACCAGCTCTGAATATGTAAGCCACTGAACAACAACAAAAAAAGCACTCTTGCAATAATCTGTGTTTTGGAGACTGCTTTTTCAGTCTTGTTCATCCTTACAAAATTTAAGCAGCACACTTGTACTGTTCCTTCTTGAACTGTTTATTGCATGCTTCCTCTAGAAGGCCAAACTTTGGATTTAAAATCTCTTTAGTAAAGATCTGATTACTTGAACTTGAGTAACACACTTGCATAACAGGGCAGAAACCAGTTTACTGCTCCTTAGGTACACAGAAATATTAAGAGTAAATGATAGTTCTTGTTTTACTGTTTTGTTGCAACTTGGATCAGATACTGGGACCAAAGCAACTGGGTCAGAAGGATTGTTTCTCTTGGTGCAATTAGAGTGACTAAATAGTTACAGTCTGTTAATTTAGGCTGAAACGTACCAATTGATATAGTTCTTGAAAACCCTTCTCTTTCTGTTACAGGGTTGTAGCATTTAGTGATGCTACATATTTGTGCTGTTCTCTGTAATTTACACCAAGCCTTATACACAATACTCCTTCAAATATCCTGGAAGATAGGTAACATATCTGTTGCACTGAAATACCAATGAAGGAGTTTACTTCTCCCAGAGTTGAAATTAAAGTGCTAATGTAGGTGTACCTCACATGTGCTGGTTAAAATCAATAGACTATTGTAACTGTCAAATTTTAAACTCCTCCTTTCAGACAAATATTCCGTGTTTTGGACCTGATGAAAGTGGATATGGCTAATTACACAATTCAAAACCTGAGGCCACACCTTCAGCGTCATTTGGTGGACTACGAAAGAACAAAATTCCAGGAAATTCTTGAAGAAACACCAAGTAGGTATCATGCTATATTTAATTTAAATCTTTCTTTAAAAAGGGGACTATTTAAAGACATGCTATAAAATCTATCAATTGCAGTTAATTTGGAGGAAAACTTCAATTTCTTGTCTGGATCTAACTAATGTAAAAATTCTTTGATAAGCAAGCTACTAATGGGCAATTGCTTAACTTGCTATAAAGTATGTTTATCTGTAATCTGGGATGCTTTCAGACAAATTTGTATTTACTTAAATTGGTTGGTATCTGAAAAACAAACAAACAGTGGCTCTTACTGTCTGGAGGCAGAAGCCCTACATACTGAAAGATGAGACTTTATCTCTTTTGTACGCAGCAAGTCTGTTGTTAGTCTGAAGTAAACATGTAAAACCAGTTAGTGTGCCTGAAAGTTGGAAGGGACAGGATCAATTTTTTTAAGAAACAAAAGGCAGGCTCTGAGGAAAGCTTCTTAGGTGATGCAAAGTCAACTTGATCCACTATTACAGGTTTTGTGTAATATGGCTAAACAGTGTTCAGGAAAATATCTTTTCCAAGAAGAAGAAGTAAACTTACTAACGTCTGGGCCAGGGGCTTCAAAAATGGGAACCCTGAGCCACTGATGGGGCCTGCAGTGTTTATATATGCAGCCTGAGAAAGAACTCTTTAAAAGCATTTCATTTGCTGTTACTACAGTTTATCTCCCTTCACCTCTACTTTCCAGTCCTGTGCCCCAACTACTAAGTGGCCTCCCTGAAAAAGGGAAAAAAATGCTTTGGGAACTCAGACTTTGAGGCTTTTTTTACCCAAAAATCTTGGCTGAAGTCTAACAATTTGTTGTTGGGTTTGTACAAGCTAGCTAGAATATTAAGGTGACCAATGGAAGATGATCAGTGGAAAAAAGCGAGGGAGAGAATTTATGTGTGTGAAGACTCAGTTGTCCACTATGTTTGCTTAGTCTTCAGAAGTTCAATACTCTTGTTTATGTGTACAACTCTTCTCCTCAAGCTGGTGCTTATTTTGATGAAAGCATGCCGTAAATCTGTGCTGATTTGCAATGCTTAGGTGCCCTGGATCTCACAACAGAATGGATAAAGGAATCAATGGAAGATGAGTTGTCATCTATTTCTGATGAATCTTCATCATCCCCTGGTGCTGATAGTAGTTCTAAACCAATTATTAGTCCTACACTGGTGCTAAACAATGGCTACTTGAAACTGTTACAATGGGATTATCACAAAACAATTCCAGAGGTAAGAAGTGTATTTCAGTGTCTTCAGATTTCTGGCTATATGAAAACATTGGTGTAGTATAATAATCCTATTGATGACAATAGGTGAAGTATTCTCTTGCACTTCTTAAATTACTGAATAGTAAATTTTGAATTGGGAGAGTATATGCTAGTCTAGCTTCTGAAATATGAGATGGGCAAGTCAATAACTAGAAAAGAACAACATAAAGGTTGTTTTCTATCTGTCCAGTCATAGCTCACCAGCTCCACCCTAAGAGCAGTCTTGGCCATGGTCAAAGACTGGGCCTTGTACTGACAGCACTTGGCTTTCTGCGTCTTTGAGAGAGCTAACTCTAGCATCCTGTTTTCCTAACAGCAGCAGGAATTGGTAGGATTACTCTTTCTTTAGAACAGAATCGGTAAAAACTCAAAGCCCTCTAAAGTAGACATTTACCCTTTCTCAGTGCATATAAACTGTTGCCTCAAGAATCACTGTTCAGTTTTTCCCTCCAACTCCTGATTACTGACCTCTGCAACTTTCCGTAAAGCCAATTTGAAATTGGCTGTCAGTCAGGGCTAAAATTAGCATCTGCAGTGAGCGCCTTAGCTATACTTAGGGTGGCCTGGCAGAGAATTTGCTAAATACATGGGGATGCTCTTAGTGTTCTCGGTCAGTGGACGGAAGGGAGACCACCTTATTCTTACCTTCCTTCAAACAGTTTTGAGTAAGAGCTACACGTAGGTATCCTCTGGTGGATCTAGTTTGTCATACTATGAAATTACTACCAAACAATTGAATGTTAACACCCCTGTGCTTCTCAGCAGAGGGATTTGGTTAGGATGAACTCTTTCTAACCTAAAATAAGTCACTCCAGCTACATCTTGCTGTAGGAATTACTTACGTTCTTGATATGATCAACTGGCTTTTTTGCCTGTAGCAGGTTATGTATTGCTTGCAGAACCTGCTCCGGTGGTTGAACTGGTGGCTGTCATGCACAGTTGTTCATCACTGTCCATCAGTTACAGATTATGGCATTTTTCAAAGGACAGCTGAATCCAGAAGGCTATTCTGTCTGTAACCTTGATCACTACAATGTCCTCTGGATCCCCTGAGCATTCCACATCATGGGCTGAATTGTTGGTCACAGATTTCTGTCAGCAGTGATGAGGAATAAGATGCAATGTCCTCAGTTTCTTCTGCACTGAAGGCACTACCTTTCTTCCTGCCACAGACTTACTTCTGGTACTCATACATAATGCCACTTTGTGCAATACTACATGTTCAGGGTATTTCAGCTGCTGTCTCTTCTGACTTTGCATATTTGTGATTAAAAATATTAATGCTTCATGACTACATCCTATATCTGTCCTTTTCCCTGCCTCTCTCCCTCCATATTCCTAAATTAGTATTATTGTTTCAATTCTAGACTCTAATAACAGATGAAGTTCGTCTTCAGGAGTTGAGAGAAAAGCTCAATCAATTAAAAATCATAGCTTGTGTTTGTCTCATAACAAACAATACGGTGGGTGCAGCAATTGTAGATGTGCCTGATTTTGCTGACCAACTGAAAAGGATCTCTGTTCCTCTTCTTGAAGGCATGAACAAGAAGTAAGGCCTTGTTTTTATCACTCTGTATTTTTTTTTTAACAGGAAATACCAGGTGGATCTGAAAACCCTTGAAAACAATACAAATGTCATAGCCAGTGCTTGTTAATAATAGATAATTAAAATTTGGTATCTTCCTATATCTATGGTCCCTTTACAGTGTAAGTCTACTGTATGTTAGGTGCATGTTTTCAAAGTTATATTTTAATGAAATCTTAATCTTGATGTTAGTCTACAGAATTTGGAGCCTAGTACTAAAGTTCATTCATATGCTCCTAATACTGGAGAGACTGTGGCAATACATGCACTGAAATGTCTTGCCAGTTGTTTCAAACCTGTAGTAGGTAGTTTAAGCTATTTGGCTGCCTCTTTCTGCTGCCACTTGCACTACAAGCAAGTCTGATGTGATCTGAGAGTGTCATAAAATAGTTTTCCACTCTGCTTTTTCTCATGAACTGTTATGCATGTGGCCCAGGAATACACCTAAGCATAAGGGCAAAATGAACTGATGTCACTGCTGCACACTTGAAATGATTTTTTTTCCCGTTTGAATCACAATGAGGTCCTTATTTTATTGTCCACAGGGAGATTTGTCCTGTATCTGTAGATGTACATAAATCTGCAAAAGCAAAAGATAACTTTTCTAAATTCTCTCATTGCAGAGTTGAAAATAAAAGGGAAAGGAGACAAGTGAGGGGTCACCCTACAACCTGTGCTACAGGAACGACAAAAGTTAATGCTTTTCTATTTCTTTCTTCCAGAACTTTTGATTTGAAGGAGGCTCTGAATGCTATTGGTGTCCAGATTTGCAGCAAAGTGAACAGGTCTCTAACTGAAAGAGGTCTTCCTGCTCTTAATGAAGAAATGCAGAGTAATTTAATGGGTCAAATTGCTCATATTGTTGAGGAGAATAATCCTGTCAGTTCCTTGATTGGTTAGTAAGATAATACATAATTGTCTTATTGTATATGTCTGTATACAAACTTACTCCCAGCAAGCTTAATCAGCTGTCTAATTTTTAAAAGCACTTTCTTACTGCAGTAAAATACTGGGTCAACGAGAAGTAAGGAAATGTTGTTTACCTATAGATGGTGTTCTTGGTATGCTGCAGAGCATGGTTAGTTGCAGCTAGAAATAATTTAGAAAGTGTCTGTACAAACAAGCTTAGAGATGCTAGTATTTTGGAGAAGAATTTAGAAAAATGAGTGCTATGCAGTTTCCCTTCTGTCAGTTCTGGGTTTAAAACCTAGTGTTTTTTCTTTTGGGTCTACTTCATATTAGGTAATGTAACTTCTTGCAGCAGGTTTATGCTGTGTCCACCTTGCAGGAGCCAACTTTAAGAAGCTTTCAGTATTGTTTCCCACTGCAGCACGGGCTTGGGAAAGCGTTGTTACCTACACTTGGATTTTTTGCTGTGCTGATGTGCAGGGTGCTTACAAAATGAGTATGGCTTCATCTTGGGTTTACATTTGTTCTGAGCATGCTTTATATTCCATTTCAGACAAACGAATCCAGTTCTTCATGAGAAGCTTCCTTGCTCTTCCGAGTTTTCAGAAGTGTATGCCTACTATGCCAGGAGGCCTTTCTGTGATTCAGACGGAGATGGAGTTTGTTGGATCTCAGTATGCGAGCATTGTGAACTTCAATAAACAAGTATATGGACCATTCTATGCAAACATACTTAGAAAACTACTTTTTCCTGAGGCACCAGTGGGGAAAGCAGAAACAGAAACACCTGCCAATTAAAAAAAAAAAAAAATGACCTATTTCTGTATCCCTTTTTTTAATTTCCAAGACAGTGATCTGACTTCCCTACTAAGAATAGTCCACTCCAGTGACTATTAATGAGAGATATCTTGTAAAATTTATGCAGATAGTTTCTGAAATTCACTGGAAAGAAATTAATTTCAAGGACATACATATATTTTAATAGACTAAATTTGTTTAATGCATTGTGTCACTTGTAATAGCCAGTGAATTATTAGTTTTCAAGGCAAGCATTGATTATGATTTGCAGTGGGAAAGAGCTGGCAAAGTACTTAACTGTTTTGCCACCATTAAAACATAATGTTATTTTTCAACTTAAATATATTTACATATAGCAATGCAATTACAAAATGAAAAAACAATTGTAGATAAAATGTTCTATGCTTACATTGTATTTTTGTAGAGGAACATCTAATAAAACAATTATGTTTCTGAAAATACTTTTGAAGCAAAAAAGTATAGCATTAACTGCTTTTGTAACCAAAACCAGCTTCATACTAGGCCAAGTTCTGGTAGTCCTGCAATTACTGGAACCAGAACTTAGCCTCTGTTACATTAAGGAATGCCAGTATTATAAGCTGTTTGGAGTATAGCAGTTACAGAAGAAGCGTTCATCACTTAAAGTAGGAATCATTCAGAACTTCTCAACTGTAATTGAGACTAATGATAAACGTCTAAGAAACATGATGTTGGCCGGGGGTGGGTGTGGAGCAAATTTCTGTATATAATGTTTATAAGCATTTTGTTTATCCAGTGGAGGTCATACAGATCTTAAATCTAATCTCTAATATTGTATGTACTGATCTTTGATCTTAATGGGTATTAAGTATTTTTAAGTTAGGTCTTTCTGACCTTTATTCCCAAAAGCACTTGAGAGTGACCTTAGAGAGTACCTTAGCAACTTCCCCTTCTACATTCTGTTGGATGAGGGCATGAGCTTTTCAAAACATATTCTTGGGTCTGAAAGCAAGAACCCAAATAATTAGTCATTCTTGAAAATGTGATTAGATTCACTTTCACTGAGTGTGAGAGAAATACTGCTGCTTTCTTGAAATTCCTTTGGAGTAGGCCCCAATACTTAGTTCCCATTTAAGGCATCAGGAATCTTCCATAAAGAAAATGAATAGGCTTGAAACTGAGAAATGTGGAAGTATACTTCTGTAAGTTTATACAGGCTTTGTTTTGCATATTTCAGATTACTGGGAATAGATACTGCTGGAATACGTATTATAGACATGTTCTTGTCTATGAAATTGAATCAATTTACTTGAAAATGATCTTTTAATATATTGCCATATAATAGTCCTTTTAAAATGTCATATATATATATATAAACTCCATGTGGTACAAGTTATATAGCTTGTTTTTAATATTTTATATTAACAATCTATTTTTATGAAGAGACAAAAAATAGCCCATAAAAGCTTAATGTGTCACACAAATTGTGTATGTACATTACTATGTCTATCATAAAGGTCTAAAAAAACTGGGCATTATTAGCACTGTGGCTTTGTAGTCCATTTTTACAGAACTGTGTACTCTTTTCAGTAAGGGAAATGACTTCTAGTCAGTTGTTCCTCAGTGTCCAAGGACTTTGGCCACATGTACATGATAAGAAAAACTTTCTTCAAAATGCCTTTTTAGAAAAGAAATTTCTTTAGTGCACTTCTGCTCTATCCCTTGTAAAAACATTGCACAAAATGAAGATGAATACATATTTTAAAGGGAACTGTTTCCTGAAGCCTGAAAAACCTGAGAGAAAGGAACTCTTAGAATATAGTAGTTGTGCCACTAGGTAAAACAGGCTTGCTCAGATGAATATGAAATTTTAATATGCAATTCAAAATCATCAAGAGAAGAATGCATTTCAAAAGCAATTATGGGGAATTAAATCTTAGTGATTTGCTGCATCTTTAGAAATACCTGAACTATTTTGAGCTTCAGCCAAAAGAGGATTTTATGAGCATTTGAAGATGATTTATAACATGATTATGAACTTTTTATAATACTTTATATGCATTCTGTTGTAAAAATAAACATCAAACTATAGATCTTCAATGTACTTGGGAAACTGTCGTACTAGCTTCTACCAGTAAATACTCAAAAAATGAGGTTCACTGGGGTTTTTTGGTGATTAAGGTGACTTGCAAAGGGCATTTTACAGCATGGCCTATGTTTCAAGTGATTGTTTCATGTATCTTAATTTTTATTTAATGTTTCAAACATGGACGTTGCATCTGTTTAATGTCTTGTGTTGCATGCTGTTTACGCTACTGTGGCTGAAATGCACTTGCCTCTACTCTGAAGTTGTCCTTGTGAAACAAGATACCATTCTGTAGCAGCTTTCTCTGTTGAAGTACAAATATTTGAGGTTTTGTATGCATTAAATTTTGTTTGTGATACCACTGGTGGTGAAAAGTCATTTATGCAAGCTTTCTTAAATGTAATGGATTGTTAAATGCCGAAGATAAATGACTGCGCTAATAATACGTTGTGACTCTCTTCTTTTTCTGTAACTTCTCAATTGCAGCTGGAGTGTAGAGTAGTGACTTTAATTCAGCTGCACAAATAACATTCAAAACAGTTGCTTGCTTAAATCTGACTTCTTGGGAGAAGGTTGTACTGGGTTTGTGGGGCAAGGTTTTGGTAGCAGGGGGGCTACAGGAGTAGCTTCCATGAGAAGCTGCTAGCAGCTTCCCCTATGTACAACATAGCCAATGCCAGCTGGCTCCAAGATGGACCTGCCGCTGGCCAAAGCTGAGCCCATCAGCAACAGTGATAACTGTGATAACATATTTAAGAAGGGGAAAAAACCGCTGCATAACAGCAGCCAGAAGAGAGGAGTGAGAATATGTGAGAGGAACAACTCCGCACACACCAGGGGCAGTGAAGAAGGAGGGGAGGAGGTGCTCCAGGTGCCAGAGCCAAGATTCCTCTGCAGCCTGTGGTGAAGACCATGGTGAGGCAGGCTGTCCTCCTGCAGCCCACGGAGGTCTACAGTGGAGCAGATATCCACCTGCAGCCCATGTGTTGTCCCAAATCTGGGTTCTTTACCTGGTGTGCAAGAAGCCAAAAAACACACAGAGCCGAGATACTTGTTTATTTTGTGTCTGTGCAGAGATGGGTGCTAGGTGCTAACTCCACAAATCTAGTACACCCTCCTTGCAAAGTTACAACATTTATATATTTTTAGAAAACAAGGTAATGTTATAAATTACATTCTGATTGGTTCATTGTGCTACATACTCATCTTAAAGTTGTATTACTTTTTTATTCAACTATGTGTGCTCGCTAACTTGGGGGGGGGGGGGGGGGCAGCCAAACTTAGATTTCTTCTCCCTAGGGGTGTGTATTTTAACACTATAATTGTATTAAGATGAGGGTACGTTACTTTCGGGTAGTTTGCTTCAGCGACTGGTAGGTTAGCAGATGCTTCCCTTATCTTAGATTTACGATGTTGTCTCTTCAGGGTTGCTGTATTAACTTTTACTAGCTCCATATCAGTTCCTTGCATTCTTTCTCAATCCTCCTTTGGTCATTCGTCATCACATGGAGGACCCCATGCCGGAGCAGGTGGATGTGCCCAAAGGAGGCTGTAACCCTGGGGAGAGCCCGTGCTGGAGCAGGCTCCTGGCAGGACCTGTGGAGAGAGGAGGCCGTGCTGGAGCAGGTTTGCTGGCAGGACTTGTGACTGCGCAGGGGACCTACATTGGAACAGTCCATTCCTGAAGAACTGCAGCCTATGGGAAGGACCCACGTTGGAGCAGTTTGTGAAGAACTGCAGCCTATGGGAAGGACTCACGTTGGAGAAGTTTGTGGAGGACTGTCTCCCATGGGAGGGACCCAACACTGGAGCAGGGGAAGAGCGTGAGGAGTCCTTCCGCTGGGGAGGCAGGAGTGGCAGAGACAACCTGTGATGAACTGACTGCAACCCCCATTCCCCGTCTCCCTGTGCTGCTCGGGCAAGAAGGGGTAGAAAAATTGGCAGTAAAGTTGAGCCTGGGAAGAAGGGAGGGGTGGGTGTTTTAAGATTTGGGTTTATTTCTCATTACCCTACTCTGATTCGATTGGTAATAAATTAAATTTATTTCCCTGAGTTGAGTCTGTTTTGCTTATGATGGTAATTGCTGAGTGACCTCCCCGTCCATACCTCGACCCACGAGCCTTTCGTTATATTTTCTCTCCCCTGTCCAACTGAGGAGGGGAAGGGATAGAGCGGCTTTGGTGGGCACCTGGCATCCAACCAGGGTCAACCCACCACAAAGGTGATTTGTATACTTGATCGTAGCCCTGCTCTTGGGAATGATTAAATAGATAGGAGTCTCCAGACTGGAAGATGTTGGGGGGGGACAGCTATGCCAGATCTCCAGAGTGGTGAGTGGCAATAAAGACAGGAGAGTAAGAAGTGGTTTGCTGTCCTTTTGGCTGCAAGAACAAGGAGCATTGAAGAAAGGTGGTCAGTTTAAAACAACTGAATGGTTTTATTCACAACCATGTGTAGATAAGCTGTGGAACACCTTGCCCAGAATCTGGCACTATTAGAAGTTTTTTGGTTGCAGGAGAATTGGACAACATGTAGCTGATGGATATTCTTTTTTCCTTCTATGATTTTTAATTAAAGGTGACCGATGGCTCCATATTCCTCCCCTTTTAGTAGCATTATGCAGAATAACTGCACAATTCAGCCAGTCTTGAAGTGCTAGATGCACTGCACGTGTCTGGGTGAAATGCACTGAGAAAATGCTGAAAACATGATGTTTCTTGAACTTTTGGTATTTCTAAAATGACTACCACTCAGTCATGCTTGGATTTTGATCTTTTTTAATCCGTGATTTTTTTTAATCCCTCTGTGAACAATTTACAATAGCCCCAAGGCAAAGTTACACTAAAGAATACCTGAAAAACACACAGTACTGAATTTTCAAATCTGTAAAATCAGAAAAATTTGCTTCTAATAAACACCTTTTTTTCTTTTTTTCCCCCCAGTTTGGAGTAAACATATAGCTGAAAGCTTGTGCTATCTGATAGAGCTTAGGTTTCCTGTAAATTATAATTTAAAAAAATGGGCAAAGAACTTAACCAACTCTAATAGGTGCTTGGTTTAGAAAGGTAAGAAGGAACTCCTAATCCTCTAACTCCCACTTTTAATTTATTATAGTTTTCTATTGTGGAAGTAACCATGATTTCCGATTACATACTAACCATGGCTAACAGACCAGGTCGCAGGGTAATGGGTCATTAGACTGAAATAGTTGCTTGGTGAGCATGTAGCTAGTTAGATGGAAGGCCGTGCAGGATGTTGTAGGATTGCCATGTATTAAACAAACTCTCCAGGCTGACTGTCTGCTTTAGGCAGGAAACTAAATGGAAGTGGTCTGAAATGTTGCTAGTCCCATGTTTAACCTGGGCCTTCACGTCCGGGATGCATGGAGCCCAGACCAAACTCAGTGAACTTTATTCATGCAGAATCTGAGCCAGAACAGATGTGCATAAATACTATTTTCACACTCTGCTTTTAAACGTACTTAGCAATTATTATGTGTGAACTGGCAAAAACTTACTGCCACAGGAATTTGGAAAGATCACTAATGTTTCTTGTTTAATCTTAAACCGGGGAAGATGAATAGCCCCTATTTGGGATTTTGGTGTCTCTATAGCACCGACGCTTGCAAAGAAAAAAAAAAAGCCGGTTGGAGGTGATCCAGCTACAGCATTCAACACTAAGATTGGAAAAAAACAATAATAGTGCTAAAAGCTTATGCTCCACGTTGCTTTGCATGCTAAAAATTGTAAAAAATCAGTTTGTACCCTAATTGCTCTGTGCCCTCCTCTGTCACCTCCGCCTGCCTGCTCCTGGGCCTTCAGCTGCCGGCAGGGGATGGGTCTGTCTGTCTGTGTCTGTGTGTCTCTGCACTCACCCCCCACCAGGGCTCCAGGGGTCCGGAACCTTCAGGCGCCGCGCCGGTGCGGCGGGAGGACGCGTTTGGCTGTTACACCGCAGGTCCCTCGGCGTCAGCCTCCGCTGTGGCTTCTCTGCTGGGCTGGTGATGGAGGCGCTGGCCACGGAGCTGGGGGCCCTAACTCCGGAGCAAGCGGCGGCTCCTGTGAATACGGTGGAGGTCGGCGGCGGCCTGGGGTGGGCGGCAGCGGGGACCGACTGGCCGGCTGTTGGGGAAGGGGCGACACGCCTCGGGCCCTCCCGGAGGGGGCTGGGCTGGGCTGGGCTGGGCTGAGCTGAGCTGAGGTGAGGTGGAAGGAGACCACCTCTGCGCGCATGCGCAGAGTTCCCTACCTGCCTGCGCCGGTGGGCGCCGGGGGGGTCTACAGCGCATGCGCAGCATGTCGGCGAGGGGGTCTCTGCCCCGCGCTGCCCGCGGGCAGTTCCTCATGAACCCGAGCGCGGCCCATTGAGGTGCGGTCTCCGTCCCCTGTGTTTGCCCGGCCTGTATCCTGCAAACACGAGCAAAGAGGTTCCTGCCCTCAGCGGCAGTTCCTTTAAAGTTTGCTAATTGCCTCACGTGGGGAGAGGGAGGAGATGAAGGCCGTGTTTCAGGTCTCTTTGGCTGGACTGGGCTTTTTGTGTAGAAAGAGCACATCAGAAATGGAGCCCAAGAGCCTTGTGCTGTGTTTTGCCATGAATTCCTCTACGTGCTCCTGCACCGTGAGGGACAACGTTACACCATAACTACAGCATTGCATGTACTTCTAAATGCTGAATGTCAAACTAAAATTATGAGGTGCTGATGCTCTGTGAATATTATAGTATACTCTCTTCTGGAAGTGAGTGATGCCGCCTCATTCTGTGCTGTCTGATCCTACTCACCTTTGCCCGCCACCTGCATCTCTCATCCCAAATCTCGGGTGGGCTCCCCATGCCATGGGGGACAGGTGGGGCTGATGTAAGGTGATGTTCCCTGTGGTCATCAAAGAATAGCAATGAGGAAAAGTTTGTAGGAACTTTGATATACTTAGATTTGTCAGTACTTTGTTTAGATAGTTTTGCTAAATCTTTGTAGGAGTTAGGGTACTGGTAGGTTTTACAAGACTCATGCCTGCAAGTGCTGCTCCCAGAACTGAGATTCTTGCTATAAAGTAAAAGTTTTAGCAAGTCTTCCCTTGCCAGGAATATAATTTACAGTGTTACAGGACAAAAAAAAAAGTTAGTTGTTCTTAAATGAGGACACAGTAGTAAGGAATCTTCTAAGAAATATATGTTCTCACATAAGTTGCTTTTCTAAAAGACAATGTGGCACATATGGCTTATTAAGATGATCCAAGTAATCTCCCTGTTTTGCTTTTACTCATCTAGGTTGGCTTTGGACAGTCTTTTTTTTCTAAATGGCTCTGATTTTAAATAATGTTACTGTTTAAAAATAATAATAATTAAAAAAAAAAACAAAAAGCTCAAGCGTCTTAGATGTTTGGTCACTCTTTGGAAAGGTATTTCAAACTGTTTTTTGTTTTCAGGAAAAATGGAGACTTCTTCCAGCATTTCTAAAGGTTAGTGTTATGCACTCATTTCATGGCATGAATGCTTGGTCTCCTTTCTAACTTTACATTCCCCTCTTCTAGCTTTTGCTCTTTTCCAGAATACCTGTCCTCACCTTCTGTGTGGATTTTGCAATTTTTTTTTTTTTTTAGTTCCATGCAATTACGGATAAACTGGTTACATAGATTGGTTTCTTGATTAATTTACAGATTAATTTGTGGAGGCATCCTTTCAGAGGTTTGGATATTTGTATGGCTGTTCTCAATGAACAATGTATATGTGTAATGTGTCCAGATTATTTTACTCTTTACTGGCACTCGGAGACCCTATTCACTCGGAGACCCATTCACCCTATATAAGACTGATGTTAGGTTTGTAGTTGTGTTTGTCACAGGAAGCATAATCACAGATCTGGATTCTGCAAAGGCTTGAATATATATATATCTTCCCTCATGAAGTCAGAGCTTGACTGAACTCAAAGATTACTAGTGTCTTAGTTTCAGTGCTACTCGTATAATCTAGTATTAGTTGAAGGCACAGTTCTATATAAAATGCCATTGGATGTAATAACAGGACTAACAAACAGTTGGAAGCGAGGAAGGAGAAAGGCAGTAATGAAAATTATATCATAAAGATGGCAGGTAAAGTCTGTGATGTGCATAGGTACCTTCAGGGAATTGCAGCTACCTCTGCACCCGTCATCAGTCTTCGGAAACGGTGCCCACTTCAGCAAGGTTCTTTTCAGCCTCACTTTGTTAATTCCTTTCCTTCCCAGTTTCAATACCCGCACTTCGCTTTTTGTTGCACCCTTGAGTGTTTGATCCTGGCAGGAAAACAAAGTTCAGAAGTCAGTTAGGGATTGTGTGTGTTTTCACTTTGGTTCAGGGCTGTGAAGATGCTTCAGGGCCCCAATGAATCCTGTTTCTGTGTCTCTCCTAGCAACCACATGAACTTCCATTACAGACTTGAGCTAGTGATATTGTCTGAATTCTTGAGACTGTGAAAAAGGGAGGGCTGCTGATTGTGAGGTGCAATTTACTGTGTGCTTTGTGCCAAGTGTATCCATCCCACATTATTTCCAGCCAGTAAGCCCTTTACTCTGGGGCTGCTGATGGTGGTCTGGCCTTTCTGTTGTGTGTTGGTTTGTTTATGCCAGCAGTGACACAGTTACACAAAGCCATGTGCATTACAGTGTCCATAGTGTTTTCTTTCAATAAAGCTGTTGATATTGCCTCATAAAAAAATGGAAAGAACAAGCAGCCTGATTTCTAGGCACTAATAAATCCATAAGATTTTCTTGCCTGTATTGTGTAATGTGCAATGTTTTTGTAAATTGGGGAAACTGTTATCTAAAGACTTTTGCTCTGGAGTCATTCCTCCGTTGTCTTAATGCATGGAGGCTTCACTGGGCGGCTGGATTTGTCATTCTAAGCTTCCCATTTCCTTCTAATAATTTCAGAATGAACTGTTGCCTATCATGCAAACTATGTAAATGCATCTGTTTTCTGTATGAAGTTTTAAGTCTTGTAACATGTTAGTTGTCATGGGATGTTTCAAAGCTTAAAGCCCTCTGTGAGCATGTAAGTATAAGTGTCTCTATAAGCTAGCACTCCTTCCTTTTCAAGGCTGGATTTTGCACTGTAGTTAGGATAGTTACACCTTTTATTTCTGCAAATGCCAATCTATTAGCAAAATGAATTCTTCTCTTAGTATTCCTTCAAGCCAAAACCTTTTTTTCTTTGATCCCAGATCATTTTAATTAGTATAATCCCCCTTCTTTTGATTGCTCAAAATGCCTTAAACTTAAATCCTTGAAATGTACTGTATCAACTCATTACTTGGGGGAACAGGATACTGTTTATTCTGTGTGATATTACCCCTGGGCATGTTCTCTCTCTTCCTGCCTACAAATCAAACTCGGATTTCTGATGAGTGTCCTGCCCTCCTGTGACTGTTTCCTTGCTTATTGACTTCTCTCATTCACACCCCACTTCTGTTCCGTCTCCCCTGCCTCATTGGCCCTCCCTCTCATTCTTCTTTATGCCAGCTGCTCTTGTTAGGGTGCAGACAACTTCTTTCTCAAGCAGTACACATCGTTAGTTATACTATAAATGATTAAAATAATTTCAAAATAATGGCAAACTGATCAAATATTTTGACTTGCAATGGCTCTTGTTTGTTTATATGAATTTCTATTATATGAAAGTCTATTGGGTGTTTACTTTGTACAGTTACCGAACTACTTTTCTGACTCAAAGAACAATGGCAGCTCTGGTGTAAACCTGGAAATGTACAGTGCAGAACCAGACCAGTCGTCCAGGCACTTCTCAGAAGTTTGTCAACTGAAAGAATTTAGCACTGATCCAAAAGCACTTATAAATGCTTATATCTTAACTTCTGCCTTGTATGATTAATGTTATTGAAGCTAATTTTATTTGCTGCATGCATGTATTTTCCAGGTGAAAGGACTTGTCAAGCAGCACATAGACTCATTCAACTATTTCATCAATGTAGAGGTATGCTTTCTTGGTGGGAAGAGAGTAGCTCTTAGTGCTCAGAAAAGGTACGTGATTCTATTTTATTTCTTTTTTCCTCTCTAGATAAAGAAAATCATGAAGGCTAATGAAAAAGTTACAAGTGATGCTGACCCAATGTGGTACTTGAAGTAAGCATGAAATGATTTCCATATCAGTAGTAGCATGGGTTTCCATATCAGTTGTAGCATGTGTAGTATCTCATGGGTTTGTTATTGGCTATAAAATGTTTATAGGCATCTGTGTAGGTATAAATCAAGAGAGTATTTTCCATGACTTATCTCTTATTTGGAGCATTGAAAGATGGGAAGATTTAAAGAATAATCATGTGAAGCAGACTTAATAGCTAGCTGTTAACAATACCTTATGTCACCATTTTTCTGTAATTTAGTGGTCTCGGATGACAGATAGGAGTTTCTTTTTGTCTATTTGCAAAGGTAACTTGGGGTCTATTGCATGTGCAGTTTAAATTTTAACTAATTAGAACACAGCTCAAATACATTGAGTTACTGTGGGAAGAATCATTGCCCATTATTAATCAACCTACGTTCATCAAAGTAACTTCATTTTTCAGTATATGTAGGGTTCTGCTTCCTTCATGTCGCCTGAAAAGTATTTGGCTCATTCCTCATTTTGGAACTGTTTGTATTACAGATACCTCAATATTTATGTGGGTACTCCAGACGTGGAAGAAAGCTTCAATGTGACACGACCTGTATCACCTCATGAGGTATTAAAGTTTGCATCTGTCTTGTTTGTTTGTTTGATCTTGGGAATGTCTTGGATAGTAGCTGCGTATAACTTTACTTTGAGTACGTGCGTGCTACGTTAGGTGATACAATGCATGCCACCATCACTGTAGAAAGAAGCCTCAGATTTAAAAATCGTGTAATAATTTTTTTTAATTTGATTTTTTAATTTTTTTTTTCTGACGTGTGTGAATAGCTGTATTCAGTGTTTCATGGTAGCTGTATTTGAGTGGGTTTCCATGAAAGTAGTGACAAGTACTTCTCTTGATTAATCTTGTGGCTCTCCTTATGACAGAGCTGAAGTCCTCACACTACAATGTAGTGTTCTTAGATGTTTTTATGAACTCCTTTTTAATATTAGCCTTGCCACTGTCTGCACCATAGGTCACTTCAGTCTCCCTTTCCCTCCCAGTCTTCTTAGGGAACGTATCTCTGATTTTTTGCTCATAGTTTTTAAGTCTGAGTCAGAGAGCAAACACAGAAACTTTGAGCAGAAACAGATGGAAGTTGATAAAATTATAAGAAACTGCAAAAGAACATTAGTCTTATGGGGAGTATATTTAACTTCTTTGCACTGCTGTGAGCATGTAGGTTAACAAATGGATTGTGTACTTCTGGAATAAAGATGCATGTTGGAAAGCAAATGCTGCTGTGACTGAAATCAGAGAGTCTGTTGCTTTTGGCAGGATATAAGGTAGCTTCTGTACATATAAGCAAGCCATAAACTAAGATAAGGTTTGGACCTTTTAGGATTGCTTCCAGATATCTAAAGCCATTCAGTTCCCTTCAGAGATTGCTCAGGAACAAAGTATTCCTCTTCTGCCGCTGTGCTTTGAGATTTATACCACTGTGACAGAGGTACTGACAACCTCTTTTTGGCCTCAGAATGGGGACTGAACTTGGAACTTGCACTCATTTACCTCCACACAACCTGTTGTCAACCTAATAAATCAGTTCACATATCAGATGCTTTTTTCCTTGCTATATACAGTTGATACTTGAAGTTGGATTGTTTTTTTTTTGTGTAGTATATGTGGAACACTTTATCATAAAATACATTCTGTGCTTTGGAGAAATTTTGTAAAAAAAAAAAAAAAAAAAAAAAAAGTCATGTAGTGGTTGCCTCTTGTGCATAGCCATGTTTCTGTCTCCAGTGACCTGACTCAAATCTCATTTAGTCTGATGGAAGGATTTTAAGAAAGGCAAATAACTCAGCCATCAACAGTGCAATTAGATGTAATACAGGACAGTTCATGCATCTCACAAATGTGTAGCTAACGTTAGATCAGTAGATATGAACATGCACAAAATGCAACGGAAAAGATTTTTTATATATAAATGAAATTGCATGCAAAAAATTGTTCGTGGCCAACAACTCGTATCCAGGAATCCAGGTATGGGAATGCTTGCTTACTTTATAACTAAAGTGACTGTACATGCAGAAGAGTGCAAAATAAATGCTTCATAGAGCACATTGACCTTGAATTTAGAATAACCTACTCTCGCATCTCAGATATATCCTCCTTGATGCTTAATGCTAGTGCATCATTTCTCTTTTTTTTTTCAGTGTGTTATACACATGTGAAGGCCATAGTTATTTCTTAAATAGGTTGCTGATCAGGTTAAACCAGGGGTGCAATTTAAAAAAAAAACCAACCAACCAACCAAAAAAGATTGGATACTTAGGCGTATGTCATTACATTTCTCTGTTAGAGGCTTATAAAATTCCTTCCCAAAGACACCTAAAATGATCAGATTTTCATAAGGATCTAAGTATTTTACCTATTTTCAACCAAATTTGGGAGTTTTTGTCCTTGGTTTCCTTGAAGATCAAGTCATGCCTGTCTTACTTCTAGGTGTCTACTGTAAGGAGAAGTTACCTCAAGGAAGGTGATACAAAAATACAAGTGCTGGAATATTGCACTGCGTAATTCTTATTTTATATCTGTGTCTTGTGTGGACAAAGCACACTCAAAGAATCCCAAAGCCTTTTTTTCTCCAAGTAATACCAATGAAGCTGTCTAACTCTCCTTCACATGCAGTTCTTATCGGAGTTTCATGAACTATTATTATAGATAAATTTAAAGTAATTAGAAAATTGAAATATTCGCAGTTACTTTTAAATTTGATGAAGTTGCTGGGACCACAAGGGGACCTAGTTTCCTACAAGTCACAGCTTGAAAACTGCTGGTGCACATCAGTATTTTATTACTAGAGAAGTGGTTAACTTTTTAATGTGAAGAGAAGGAGCATCCAGTTTGCAATGATTCTTGAAGCATATTTTTCCATACAGTTGCATCTTCAATGCACAGTGCAATCTTAATTGCCTTTTATTAATGTATAATCAATACACTGAAAGACTATAGAACCATAAACACACAAGTCTGAATACTGATAAACCTATAATCCTGGAGCTCAAAGGTATAGATGCTCGGTGAGGTCACGAATGACCTGCTGTGAGTATTCAGCAAATGCAGTAAACCTTGTTGTGCATGAAGATATGCAATACCTTAAGGGCTGGCAACATAGTCATAGAGTGAGGTTGGGAAGAGCAGGCCAGAAAGATTGGGTTAGAAATGAATGAGCCTTGAGCTATATAATGTCCTAGATATGTATATGCTGCTTCTCTTGCTGTCTGAGGAATTTGCAAACAAATTCTGGGAATCTTTACAGGAAGTGATACTGTAGTGAGCCTTCTGGAAGTCATCTTTAGAAACGGTACCATACAGTGAGATTTGCTCATTCTATTAATAAGGTTGCACAGTGTGTCTTACTCTCGTGTGTTTCCCTTCTATCAAACTTCATATGACAGCACAACTCTTCAGCTGTTGAGAGTCTTCATATAGAAATGTCCCTGAGCTGAGCACTGCTCTCAGAGCCTGTGGCATAGTATGGTCTTTGTGTCAGCTCTGCTGATGAGGCTTGTTTGTTTAATTAAACGGTTTAGAAGTTATGCTCTGCAGTGCTGTCCTGTGAAGACACAGATCCTCTGGCTGCTTTTGAAACATCACAGTAATTGTATTTGGGGTTTTTTTGGTTTTGTTTTAAACAGGAGACTCTGTCAAACATAGTCCAGGTACCATGAAGACTTTGGTCAAGCTTCGCTTTGCTTGATTCCTTTGTGCGGACTTACAGGAGACAGGGCAAACACGGGATGTTTTAAGAGAGACACTTCAGCTTCTAAGCCAACATCTAACCACGTGACTGTTCTCCTTTTAGTGCCGCCTGAGAGACATGACTTATTCTGCCCCGATTACAGTGGATATTGAATATACACGAGGTAGCCAGAGGATCATACGCAATGCATTACCCATTGGCAGGTAAGGTACCGTATGTCAAGCTTCTGGTATTAGTTTTCATTTGCTGCTGTGTTGGGAAGAGTTTTTACTGCAAAATAAATATCAGCTAACCTTGCTTCCTTGTTAAAAGAAACAGTGAGCAGGCAACTCTTGATGAACAGCTGTACAGGATGTGATTGTTAGGTTCTAAGATTTTGTTTTGCAATAGCTTCTGGAAATCTGTCTCCTTCCAAAGAAGGACGGATATAAGGATGGTTGTTGTCTATGTTTGTATTGATATAAAACCAAAGAGGGAAATATATGAAAGAATACTGGAGCTGCAAGTCGCTTTACTGCAAAATGAAAATAATCATGTTTGCTTTGTAGCCAAATTACTCAGTCTTTCATACATAATATGTAGAGATACGTGTGTGGAAGGTGGATGGTAAAACCAGTAAAGTGAGCATTAGTCCTTCTGTACAAGGTTAAGCTCTCCTTTAAAATTGATTTTGTAGAGACAAGGCTGAGCTTCGTGCAGAAATGTTGAGGTTTTTTTGATGGTTTTGTTTTTCTAAAGGCTGTCAAATGACTTGAAGTTATTAGCATTGTGAATGACATCTTATTTCTTAAAGAAAAAATAATGTGCCTTAGGGAGAAAAACAAGCTCTTAACCATACCAAAAAGGCAAAATACCTGGCAGTTCTAGCATTTAGTGAAAGCAAAATTCCATTTTAAAGGCAGTAAAGATGTCTGTCTTTTGTAGACAAGGTTTCTTAAAGACCAACCCTGCTGGCTTTAAAGGTCAGTGCCTTACAGAGATTTACTGTGTGACTCTGCGTCTTACCAAAGGTGGAATACTGGCAGGAAAGAGAAGGTAGATACTTAAGGAGCTACACTTTTTGTAGTGAAATTTTAAGCTTTCATATAAAAAAAAAAAATACTCTAACTCTGTCAATAGAACATGATACACAGTAATGCATTTACAAAACCAAGCTTCTGTAGCTGTAATAACAATTTATTGTTCTAAGTAATTTCTTAAGAAAATAAAAGATTTTAAAAGACCATCTAAATTTGAGTCCTTTGAATTATTTCATGGTGTGTGCTATAGGCAAAGGATAAAGTTCAAGTAAATGTGCATTTTCACCAAAATATGTTATCAATTTGTATACAGAAGACAGTACTTTAAAGGATAAGTTACAGCTAAAAGAAGCACAACAAAAACTAGTCTAGGCATTTGTCTACATCTCTCTTTAAAAAAAAAAATAATGGGGTGAAGGAGACTTGTAAAGCATTCATAATATACTGGAAGACACTAAATTACTGCACAGCAGTAGTACGTTGCATCTTACGTTAAGGCCTGTTCCTGTAAATTCTTCTCTTTCTCCTATGAAGTAAGGTCACAGCAAAAAAAGTAAATATTCTTTATTAAAAAATAAAGTTATGTCATCTGACTGGTTCTAAGGGCATACATGCAAAAAGTCTTTTTGCTGTTAAAAACCATTAATATCCAGTTATTTTTTCCATGGAAAATAATTTTCCTCATCCATCCCTAGTATTATGCTGGTTACCTTTTGCCAGTTTAGTATATACAATGCTCGTTTGACATGTGGTTCAGACTGCGACAGGAAAGCTGTATGTTCTTTCCTCTCTTATTTCTGTTGTTTGGCAGAGTCACTGATAACCTGTGTGTGTTAGAAACAAAAAAACCCAGGGCAATATTTTTGTGTCTTTAAAAAGGAAAATTTCCTTTGAATGTTTAATAGCATTCTAAATTAGCGTACCCATTTTCTGTGTCTTTATGCACAGAAATTCAATACCTTTATTTTCCCTTTTTCTTTTTTTTATTTTCTTCCCGTTCTTCCTGATAACTTCAGATATTTAAAAAATTAGGTTCTGTCCTCAAAAGGAGGATGTGTTAGCTGCAAAATATTTTATTGTTTGCAAGTGAAATAACAAATAGATACGTGGTGACATCTGTTTCACTGGAGTTTTCAGTGATGGCATTTACGTGCTCCATTTTGACTTTCCTTATGCCAACTGGTTACTGTTTCTGATATAAATAACCAATGCATTAGGCTTATCGTGTGTGATATACAAGATTATGATTGTCATATGAAGCTTCTTATCTCTAGGCAACACTTTCTCAGTGAAATGACTGAAGCAAGTAGGTTATCTGTATAGAGCATGGTAGTGACAAGATAGCTTTTTATCCTCTTGAAAAATACAGAATTTTCAGTTCATCAGTTTCCTTTTAAGATGTAAAAATATGAAAATGGCCGAGAAATTCAAATAATTGATAAGATTTGAATAAAGAAATATAACTTTGTTAGCAAAAGCTGCCTAATCTTAATTTTTGTTGGAGTAATTTTGAATGAAATATCTCTGAGGTTATAAATAGTTGCAGAGTAAACTCATGTATAAATTTTGTCAAAATATGTCTTAGCAAAAACCTGGAACGTTGACCTTACAAAGGCTATCCACCAAAGAGTGAAATTCTGTAAGCTGGATCGAAAGTCCACTTTTTTGTAGAAGAAACTAAAGGGCATGGAGGTCTTTTGGTAGATGTAGTGATAAGCTGTTTTTATTTTGTGCAAAATGCAGCTTTTTCTTCGGAAGTAAAACATGCTGTCTTTCAAAAGTTTTAATGAAAAATCTGAGAGTGAAAAGGTACGTTATGAAGCTGACTATAAAAGTACTCTTTTTAATAACAACTGCAAAATCATTGCTAGTTAGTTGTTGAATAAGCCAAATTCCTAGTAAGACTGCAGTGTAAACATGCAAAACCAAATGAACGTGAACATTTCCTGTCTTCATCACAGGATGATAGAATAATTCAAGTTGGAAGAGACCTCAGGAGGTGTCTAGTACAACCTCCTGCTCAAAATGGGGTCAGCTCTGTGGTCAGACTGGGTTGCTCAGTGCTTTATCCTGTCAGGTCCTGAAGACCTCCATGGATGGAGACTGCCCAGCTTCTCTGCGCAGCTTGTTCCACTGCTTGACTGTCCTCATGGTGAAGAAGTTTAGCCTTATAGCCAGACTGTGCATCTTAGTTTCGCTTTTTTTTCCTCCCTAAGCGTAGAATTTGTTTTTATTTTCTTGGCATATTTTTCCACCACTTCATGTTGCTTCACAGAATGCTTGCTGCAGGCTTCTGTGCTAAGACACCAGAGAAATGAGAGCTACTGCTGGGGAAACGTCATGCCTAAGTTATGTATTAGAGGCACTGTCTCTCTGCAGCCATAAGGTGTGATTGCTTTGTGGGAAATCAAATCTGAACTAGCTTTTTCTAATTAAAACTTGTAACAGTGGATCTGCAATGGCATGTTCTTCAGTGCAGACTGTACTGTTTTTGGGGACCAGGAGTCTTTGCACTAGTAATTATTGGCCTTGGTGACTGTGCTTGTCATGGATGCCTGTAGTAGCTGCACAAAAATCAAATAGGAAGTCTACAGTTTCTGCCAGTAGATGTCCAATTTCAGGTCTCTCTTTTCAAACTACATGTTCAATGAAATAAGCTGGGATTAAAGGAAAAACCTGTTGTTCATAGCTTGCATGTGTTCTAATTACCATAAACTTGTTTTGTCTAGTTTGTTCAGCATGTTTTTTGTTCTGAATGTGACTATTCATATTTTTCTATCTGAAGCTAAAGTAAAAGTGTAACTGGTTTTCTTGCAGGATGCCTATAATGCTGCGTAGTTCCAATTGTGTCCTTACTGGGAAAACTCCAGCAGAATTTGCCAAACTTAACGAATGTCCTTTAGATCCAGGTACATTTGCACTCACGTTCTTTTTTCCCCATCTGTGCTTTTAGTTTTAAATCTTTTTCGCAAAGAAATACCCCGTTGGTATGTTTCCTGCCACTGTAAAGTCGTTGTGGGAAGTTCTCAAGTGTATGCTTGTAACTAAAAGAAATCAGTAGGCTTTTGAAAATAGTAAATGGTTGATAGCATGGAGTGTTTGTATTTGCAGATAGAGTTTTCAACCACAAAAACAATACACCAAAATTTTGAAAAAGTTGAGAAGTGTATATAGGATTGTGCTATAGAGAAATGTATATAGTAATGTTATATGGGAACAGAGGTGGAGTTCGTTCATGAAAATGAAGTGGGTCAGGGGAGAGCAGAGTATAATGGTGTCCTCCAGAGTGGGAACTCTCATTTGTTGCCTTTTGTAAAGCAAGAATAAAGTGTTACATGATAATATTTGACACATAGAGAGGAGATGAAGGGTTATAACAAGCAACTTCTTTGGTTTTTATCTGCTGCCTTTGAAGCACGCACTGGATCTGTGCTGTGCTTGCTTGTGATGGCAAGATGCAGTGACAGGACGTGCTGCGCTGGAGGAGCATTAATAGATAGCTACAGTTTAAGGGAGGAATCTAACATGGCTCATGTGAAGATTCCTAATATTGTCTTAGACACAACAGGGGTATTAAAAATGCATTTTTAAAAGTAATACAAAAGAAATTTCTCCCTGGAGTGCTGGAGAGAGCAAGTTGGTAATTACAGAAGACTTCCTCTCTATTTGATACCAATCATCTGAAATGGCCAGTTCTTTTTTGATGTCCTTATGATATACCCTTCTGACAGGCAGTATTTTTAGCTAATTTGTAGAACTAACAATTCTATAACATCTTTTAATAAGTATGGTTATCTTACAGGTTTAGGGTTTTTTACAGCTTTGCAGTTTTTGGACTGCCTGTGAGTTCTTGCTGTCCGAGTACTTCCCAGTTAAAGTCTTAGATCCCGAATACTATGTGTAAGCCTAGCAAAACTTCTCTTTAGTCTACTGGAACATTTTCATAGTTATTATAGGTTCCACACAGAGTTTGTTCCTTACTCTTTTAAGGGAGAATTTACTCTCCTGTTTTGTCCTTTGTGTACTTACTGTTTACTTTCTAATAATTTATATTCAAAGACATATTGAAGGAGGTCAGTAAGGTGCAAGGGTATTGACATGCAAAATCTTTCTTTTCTATTGAATAGGTGGCTATTTCATTGTTAAAGGTGTAGAGAAAGTCATTCTTATTCAAGAGCAGTTATCCAAAAACAGAATCATTGTGGAAGCTGATAGAAAAGGCACAGTTGGCGCTTCTGTTACCAGGTATGGTAAATGCGTGCGATTACATAAAGGAGATAAACCCAAAGCTTTAAAAGTTCACTGTTGTAGTTGAAGTAGCTGTGTAGTCTTCTTCCTAGTATAGTTTAATGGGAAAAAAGCTGTAGACATCCAATGCACATCTCTTGGTACTGTCATTTTGTACGCTAAAACATCAATCCCAAAATCAGTTAGTGCAGTATTCCCACAAAAATCAGTGGGGGTGCTCATATGCTTCAGGAATCATCCCAGACTAGGAAAAGCACGTTCTAATTTTTAACATAACAAAGTGCACTTCCTAATTGACAGTGTTTGGTCTCATTTTGCAGCAAGTAACATGAAGTTATTGCAGTGGAAATTGGATGTAACCTTTTGTCTGACTCTCTAAATCAAATTGGTGTAAAAGCTTTTAAAGGCACTTGAGAAGGAAACAAAAATAAAATATTTTTGTACTACACAAATTACGGAAAATGGCAAGGTAGTCTAAATTTGGCCTTTCCTCCTCGACTGAATTTATTTATATTTTGTTTGCCTTTTGGCTTTGTTTTTAAGCTGCATGTGGTATAATATGGTGCTTGTCACTGTTCAGTGTGAGGGCTGTTTTTTCTTCTCCAGGGGCACCTCACATATCTCTCCTAGCTCCTTTACTGTTCCACAGTAAGCTTAGATGAGGTTAAACGTACAACACAAAGTACCATTATCTCATTACTGTTGTTGCCGCAATACTTGTGCACAGTTTGACCTAACTGGTTACATCCAAGTCGATGACAAAAGCATGCAAAGATGATTTTGAAAAGTACAGGCTTCTACTTGCTTAAGTCGAATATTGATCTTCCCCATCACAGGTGATAATACCCTATTACCTTGGAGTTACGGGGTGATGTCTGGCTGTTTTAATGTAATTTTTACAAGAGCAGAAAGTGGCATTAATTCAGCTGAAAGATTGCTCAAGCTTGATAAGTTTTGTACAGGAGATTCTGGAAGTGTCAGTGCAAACTTTCTGTTGGACATAACATATTTTTTTTAACTTCAGTTCCACTCATGAGAAGAAGAGCAGAACAAATATGGTTGTGAAACAAGGAAGATTTTACCTGAGGCACAACACTCTGTCCGAAGATATTCCCATTGCAATCATATTTAAGGTAATACAACTGTTGGTTTGGAAAAAAAAGAAAGAAAAAAAAAAGCGATGCTGTAGCTCAAGAATGAAGATTGGCAGCAGCTCTCAGAAGTTAATACATACAGAAGGACTTGGCAGGGCTTAGAGAATGCAAGCTTTTTTCCCCTGGGAAATCATCCTTATTGTACAGCAAAAAGGAGAAAAAGCGCTGCATTTTTCTGCAAGGAGAGCATTGCTGTACCAAGACAAATGCCTGCTACCCCCTTACTGCTTTGTAAGGTCCCTCTGCACTGCTGCCTGTGCTCCTGTTGCTACAGAAAGTCAGAAGGGTTTTGATTTCTTTTGTTATGAGCTATGTTACAAACTTGTGTTTAAGGGTCTTTGTTTCTGGTTTTGGTCCCCACCGCCCCCACCTCCAGCTTCTGGACTGCTGAGTAGCTCAACACCCTTTGTTTCATATTCGGGGCCTCAGTCAGAATACTTCGGAATCCCTGCCTGATTCAGGAACACTCACCAGTATATTCAGTGCAGTGAATGCATGGACAGGCATCGTAGGTTTGAAGCGATCTCTGGTGGGACTGATGAAGGGCTGTGAGAGGCATCCACCCCTGATTCTGGGCAAGAATTGGGGAGTATTTGCCCAGCCAGCTGAGCTGGTGACAGAGTCGTGCCTTGGCCATCATTGCCTGTGAAACTGCCAGAACTACTTTCTTTTGTCCTCTGCTTCTCCCTTTCATTTTAAGTCACTCAAGGGTGCACACAACTGAAGGCGTAATGATGACTACTCCCTAGCTGCCCAACAGGACTGGAAGCAGGCTGGCAGCCCATCTGTGGTATCAAGCACATGGGCTACAGCCAGTAAAGGTGGTGGGTGGACATGCATTGTCCATCTGCTGGAGAAGACAGCAGGGCACGGCCAGGCCTTAGACTAGGACCTGTCTTCCCAACAGCTGGTAGCTCCTTCCTGTCCTGTAGGCTTCGCTGCTGCCTGTAGGTTTGCAGCCTTGTGCAGTGCATGTGCTGAAGGAAACTGTCTTGGAGGCACTGTTCACAGGGAACGTGGCTTGGGGCACAAAAATGCCTCTGACTGGATCTAGCAACCAATAGAAGTAAATCCTATAGCTCCCTTTTTGTCTTCACTGTGATGGTTTACAATACAAAAGGTTTGGGGAGATGATAATCGCTCGAGGAAAGAAGTTGCCAGGAGAGGGCAGCACTTGCTCACAGCATCCAAAGAGTTTCTGCCAGTAGTGCTGATTTGTTGGCGATGGCAGCTACAGACTTTTCTCTGATTGCGAGTTGTAAGAATCGGTTTTCTTGTAGGAATTGCTTTTGGTTTGGTACTAGAAAATAGTTTAATAATTGGATTTAGACTTGAGAAACAAATGTCTGTTATCTCTGATTAAGCTAATCTCTTCAAGTAGTTGGGGGAGATCATCTGGTTTTAGTGACCAGTGTTAAAGGAGGCTGAGAAATTATTTGTGGACAGAAATGCACATAAAAATGTCAGGTCACAACTTCTCTGTTGCAGGAAAGTGTTAATGTGGCGCTTAACCAAACAGCTGGATTCCACCTTCACTTACAGACCTTTATTACATTTTGTCACCCCCTGCTGGTGTAGATAAATACCTGCTCACAGAAGAGTAACTGCTCTGGGTTATTAAGTCTGAGGAGGTGGTTGTTGGGGTTTTTTTAAGCAGGATTGTACTATTTGATCATCTTCTGACAATGCTTGCTATAATTATTCCCTGCCTGTATGTATCTTTTATATTCTAGATAAGGTTGCATAATTTTTATTTTATCTATTGAATAAGGGGTTACAGTTGTTAGAAGCTCTTGGCCGTAGTGCTTTTCAAAGATTTATGTTGATTTAATCCGGTAGCAAATCAGCTGCACCAACTTGAACTATTCTGAATGTTCCATTCTTGACCAGCACTTAACTGTACTCATGAGTGGTCATTTTCCTTACCTTTCCTTTAATGACATGTGAACTTCAGGGATCTTCTGTCCACTTTAGATGAGTCTCCAGCTGGAAACTAAAAATCCCAGCTAGTCTTTTCAATGGATTCTTAGGCAGGCACCAGCCTCTGATCTGTCTTTCTCAGGCATTGCTGTAATGCGGTATTACTTTGTTGTATTTAACTACTAGAAGCAAGGTTACAAATGCTATAGCCCTGAAACTGGAAATTCCCTAACTTAGGGATCCCCGTGTAGCCTCAGCTCTCTCACATGGCAGTATTATACATAGGAGATTTGTTGGAAAAGCAAGGAGAATAATTCCTTCCTGCTGAGACCCAAGCCTTGGGCATGGCCATGGGTCTTCCTCGTTACTAGTAAGTGTTCTGCTTCTTGTAATGTAGAGATACATGTCTGCAAGGGGCAAAGTTAAGCGGTACAGACAATCTAAGGTCTGAAGTTTTGGTTGCCTTTGCATCCTTAACTTTTACTGTAGCAACTGCTTGTATAATTTCCAATTAAAAAATAAACTGAGAAAACAATGAAAAAAATCTATTGCTCTGCATTTCCTCCCAGACCAGCATCTAGGCTGTAACCAGGTTCCACAGACCTCTGTGTATTGACTAAGAAAATGACTAGTAGTTGGTAGAGGGCTGCTATCCAGTGCATGGGCCAGCTAGAGGGGTCAGTTTTGTCAGGGACTATCTGAAAGTCAGTGGGAGAAGGTTGGGCAATTTTGGATTGTCTGTCTGGTCCCAATAGCTTTAAATGGCCCAGTGTTCCTGCAAATGACTTAAAATGTAGATCAGGTACAGAAAATCATTGTAATTTTATATAAAAGAAAACAAGTATTGGAGATCTATGATCTAATGTGGATTTAAAGCTACCACACCTGTAAAGTGGATGTGTACTAATAGCCCTTAGACATCTTTGTCAAAAGCAAGGGCTGTGAAGTAGAGGGCATTACAAATACCACCCACTGACAGAGCTGAGGCCTAAAATTCATAAAGAGCTCCCTTTAACTAGAATCTAAGAGCACTTTGATGTTTCAGGTATGAGTCATGGACACAGCAGCATGCTGGGGCAAGAACTGAACATACAGTATTCCCATCCTTTCTTTTCTTTCATGGTGAGGAAGGAAACCCAGGCACATGGACTGTGGGAAGGGGGGGAAATAGTGTGGATCTGAAGGTCCCTTGATCTGGATAGGTGCGGGGACTGGACTGTGTAGCGTCACCCTAAAGGAGGCATCTGCCTTACCGTTATCCTTATCCATAGTCTCTTCTAAACTGCAAGCCTGAATGACCTTGTTCTGCTGCTTTGCTTTTCTGCCATCCAGAACTGTAAGGATCTTTGTGATTGGCATATTCGGAGATTTAACAGCTAATTGTGCCGAACACATGTAAGTTTTGGTTTTGTGAAGTTTAGCATGTTGGCCACAGCTAACTGAAATTTGATAGGCTACAAAAGGCATGGTCCTGGCACTGTTCGAGGGCAGACTTGAAGTGTCTGCTCTTCAGATGTGGGGGAGTTAGTGCTCTGTTGCTGTGCTAGCTTAAACACTTTTCCCCTAACCTTCTTTCTTGAAAGCGACAGAAGCATTTGTGCAGCCCCTATATATGTAAATGCAGTTTTTGCCTTGAAGTAGTGATATAAATTGTACAATTTTGCCCCCAAAGTATGTATTTGTTGAGGTTTTTAAAGGACTGTTAACTGCCTTGTAATGGGAAACAGACACAACTAATTTGCTTCCTGCTTACTGTGTAACACTTCTTCATTAGTTAATATACACATGCAACCCGAATGGTATTTAGGATGTCCTGAGTTGACTTGCAACCCCAAGAGACCTTTGTTGTAGCTGTGTGTCAGTTGTGCACAGATGATAGGACTGTGTGAACTGTGCATAGCGGGGTCAGGCTATGAGCTTTACCTGGGGGGGGCTTGGACAGTTTTAGGTAGCAGTGAGCATTAGAGGAGGTGTGGAATATTTGTGTAGTACTTAAGGGTGTTTCTATCCTGAAAAACATCAGGGTTACAGGTGAGGTGGTGCTGCTGCTTTTGCAGGGAGCTCCCTACCTTGCAGGGAGTTAGAGCTGTTTTAAGGTAAGGGCTGTTTTTCTTTTGGGTTTGTGATCTTGATTCGGTAGACTTGAGTGAGTCCTGGGAGCTGAAGTAAATGAAGATTGCAGGCTGCACCAAAACTGGTTGGGAAAGGAAGAAAATTATAACCCAGGGGGACTGTGCTGGTTTTGGCTGAGATAGAGTTAATTTTCTTCGTAGTAGCTAGTATGGGGCTATGTTTTGGATTTGAGCTGAAAACAGTGTTGATAATACAGGGATGTTTCAGTTACTGCTGAGCAGTGCTTACACAGAGTCAAGGCCTTTTCTGCTTCTCACCCCACCCCACCAGCGAGTAGGCTGGGGGTGCACAAGAAGTTGGGAGGGGTCACGGCTGGGACAGCTGACCCCAGCTGACCAAAGGGCTATTCCATACCATATGACGTCATGCTCAGCATATAAAGCTGGGGGAGGAAGAAGGAAGGGGGGGACATTCAGAGTGATGGCCTTTGTCTTCCCAAGTAACTGTTACGTGTGATGGAGCCCTGCTTTCCTGGAGATGGCTGAAGACCTGCCTGCCCATGGGAAATAGTGAATGAATTCTTTGTTTTGCTTTGCTTGCAAATGTGGCTTTTGCTTTCCCTATTAAACTGTTTTTATCTCAACCCATGAGTTTTCTCACTTTTAGTCTTCCGATTCTCTCCCCCTTCCCACTGAGGGGGGAGTGAGCTAGGGTCTATGTGGTGCTTAGTTGCTGGCTGGGGTTAAACCATGACAGGGACTTAAAAGTTTAATTTTATGACCTGAATCGCTAGGTGAAGTATCTTTAGTTTATGTGGGAGCTGTAAGGAGCTGCTCTAGGACCTGCGGCAAAAGATTTGAACAGCAGGTCGAGTTTCATTTTTACAAACCTGTGTTAGTCTTAGAGCTGTTAAGATGCAACTCTAGAGGAACAGCTGAATGGTGGTCTTACTGGATCTGCAGAATTATGGGTTCCCATGGCTGCAGTTTCATAGCTCGTATCTTTTGAATTATGAAAGCTCCAGACCAATTCTGTCTGTGATGTCAACCTTGAACTTCCCTGACATCTTTTTAATCCAGTCATCTGCCTGTCTCCATTCTGTAATTTAGCCTGATGGACTGCAGAACTACATTCTAGTGAAGTGCCATGGAAACGCCTCGACATCATCATTAAGACATGAGCTGGGGGAGGAAGAGCTGGGCTCGCACTCTCTCATGCACACTCTCTCGTGTACATGTGTGTGCACACACACGTGCAGGCACACACCCACGATTTGGGCAGCAGGAACCTCCCCAGTCCAAGGAAGCAGTTGACTTTCTCCCAGTTGAACTCAGGATGATCTGAATATTCTGAATGTTTGCTTTGACTTGTCTGTCTTATGTCCATTGACTACTAGCCTTCCAACCATGCTCTTCAACAGCCTGCTACTGTCTCCTTCCTCATGCTTTCACTGCTACTGTGAAGTTACTCCTTTGCAATGTCTCCTTCCCCTCCACCCCTTCGTAAAATTCTCTCTTTGTGATATTGCCTTCCAATTAAAAATAAACAAGACGTCTCTTGCTTTGCTTTTTTGTTAATTCCTTTTCCCTCGGCTTTGTCCTGGGATCGTGAGCACTTTAAGCATAGGACCCATTCCTACTTTGTATGTCCTCAGTGCTTCTGTAACACAAGCAACAACCCAGGAGTATTTTGTTACTATGCTAGTGGTGTTACAGGCTAATTCTGGAGTACATTTTTGGGGTGTTTTTTGGTTTTTTTGGTTTTTTTTTTTTTTTTGTAGAAGTGCAACATCAGGGCCAAATTTACTAAAAAAGAATGTGTTAAGATTACAAATCTATCAGATACCAGGATGGGCCTATTGCTTGCCCTGTTAGTGTTGCATGTAGGTGGATTTGTGTGTGCAGCTCTGCCCATGATTGTTGAGAGTACAGAGGAGAATAAATGGATTTACTTTTAGGCTATTGTATCAGCACATCTTTTTCAGTAATTTGCCTAAGTTTTTAGTCATTACTCATAAATTAATTTCCCCCATTTTGCACTTATCTAACAATACAACATATATGTTTGGTGGCAGATTCCAGCCTTTCCCACACACAAATTCAGAATTCTCAAGTGAGTTTGCTGTTACAAACTTCAACTAGAAAATCTATACGGGCATAATGATATGTCCTATTCTCATCTTGTTGTTGTCAGACTTTTGATCAGAGGATTCATCAAGTTAGAAGAAATCATCAACCCTCTTCAATTTACTGTGGCTTTCTGTTTTTTAATGGACAAAAGAGCATAGTAAAACTGCAGGTTGACTTTTTTTTCCTCACTTGTATTGTTCACTTTTTACATGACTCTTACGATCTGGTTGCCATCCTAAAATTAACCTGGTGGACAGAAATAGGGTGATATCTTTTCAGCTTGCATTTGATGTTCTTTAGATAAATGTATTCCTAGTATACATGCCTAGAATGGCACAAAGATTCCCTTAATAAAATTTTGTTCTTATGTAGGCTAAGTGCAATAATGAATATGAATCCAGTTGTGGTTCCTAAACTGTTTTGCTGGTCAGCTATTAAGTCCTAGACACATGGAAAATTACTATTGTGAAGCTTTCATGCTTTTGTAGACTTTCTTATGAGTCTGGCTCTCAGGTCATGAGGGATTTTGTTAACTTCTCTGCTGAGGTTTTTTGACTACTGTGTGACCTTATTTAAAAGGGTGAGGAAATGTAATAATATTTGAAAAACAGAGATCTGAACTACAGTAATATCACATGGGCAAACTCTGGTTCTGAAAAGAGCCTTTAGATCAGAGGGATGACTACTTAGTGGGAGCAAACTATGATGAAACACTCTTGTCTGGTGAAGTAAGTGTGTCTTGATTTGTCACTAAGTCTGTCCGAGATGGTGGAATTGTGATCTGTGCTTTGCACTAAAATGGGAATGTTCTCACACTGTTATGGGTGTGTGCTACTTTTGCACTGCCTTTAATTTCTCATAAAACACAAGGTGAAGAGACAAAGTTTTAAGTTAAAGGAACTTCAACCAACCACTTCTTTGCTGAAAAAGAAAGAAGAAATGAAAGAAAAAAGAAAAAAAAAGCTGGATACTTCACAATTAGAGCAACAGTTTTGCAAGGGCATAGCGTTAGCTAGGTGTTAAGCAAAGTGACACCCAATGAAGGCAATAAGAAGGGAAGGTATTTGTGCATTTTTGAGGAAAATGTGACTTTTTGGGACACTGCCAGTTTTTAATGAGAACCAGAATACTAGGGTCTACATAGGCTATTATCTACAATGGTCTTTGTGGCAGGGAGTTTGAAGAATAATATGAATGCAAACGTAACTTCCTCACAAAGTTCTGAGAAACATATTATAACTCAGCCAGAAGAGGTTTAGTGAGATTATTCCATTTCTTGATATGGCAGAGCTCCAGGCAAATGTGTGAAGGGGGGAGCTTTAGCACCATCTGGAATCCACAAAGGCCTTCACTGCTGGCTGCCACCTTGAAACACTTACTGATAGAGAGATTTTTCTAAACCTGTTAAGCGCTTTCTTAGTTTATTAAGCTTTTTCCGCAGTATAAAGTCTAACAAGGTGTCCAAGGATCAGTGAAATAATAGAATGGCTTTCAAGTGGAATTGTGTAGTGAAGTCATCTTCTAAATGCGGAGAGCTGCAAAGGAGGTAAATTGTAAACGTTTCTCAAATAGGACATGCTGTATCACAGTCAACTGAGTTTGTGAAATTGCTTGTGGTAAGAGACCATGTGTAATCTTTTAAGAAATTTCACCTTCCTTTATTTATTATAGATTCTGACTTGGTTTCCATTGTTACACGTGTAGGATTGTTATTACCTGGTGTTTATTTTTTTCTTAAGAAAAACCATAGAATTTAACTCCTGTCAGTGAAGGAAAAAAGGCTCTCCAAAAAGTGTGTGTGTGTTCCTGCTGCTTATCAAGATTTCCATTTAACGTTCTTCCATAGCTAGAATATGTGCTGCCAGTGCCAGATGGCACAGTTTCTTAGAGAAGAACTAGCTCTTGCTTAGTAGTAATGCAGACAAACAATACCAAATTAGCATAAGCAAATGTCAGTGAGTTAACATAAAGCCTGTGCTATTTCTGTCTTTTCTTCTTTTCCTAGGCCATGGGTGTTGAGAGTGACCAAGAGATTGTACAAATGATTGGCACAGAGGAACATGTGATGGCTGCATTTGCTCCTAGTCTGGAAGAATGCCAAAAAGCTCAGATTTTTACACAGATGCAGGTGTGTCTTTTCACATGGCCAGAGGCCATAAAAATCTAAAGACAGTGGGTATTTACCACTTTGCTGTGTCAGCAGTCGACATACACTTTGTGTTTTGAGGTTTGTTTTTTGGGAGTTATTTTAAGCTGAGGGTTTTTAAGGGAGCAGGACTTGTCAAAAGTGAGGCTTTGCTCATTGCCTAACTGAAAAGAAAACAAACTCGAGAAATGCTTTGTTTCAGAAGCCCAGGGTTATGTTCTAATGTATGTGACAAGTAGTCATGTCCATAAGATTAGAGTTTTTTGTTGAGGATGATTCCTGTTTTTTAAAAAGGAATTGCATGCCCCATTTTGCAGAAGCCCCATCGATGTGGATGTGACCATTTCATTGTGAGTAGATGTTCTCCTCCAATTCTGATCTCTTGTATGAAGCCCACAATAATAGCCACCCTCCATCCTGCTAAAGACTCACCAGAATTCTCTTCAGCTCATGTGTACTTTCTTAATTAGCCAGAACACAGGCCATTTTGCTGGCAGCATTTCCATCATGCACATATTAATCTGCTAGAAGAAGCTTTTGAAGATTAGTCTTATTTCTGCTATTTCATTGTAAACTTTATCGAATCTTTCCATGTGTGATGTTGAGTGCTGTAAAGTCTTTGCAGCACTCAAGTCTAGTGCAAACTAAAGTCTAGTTTGCATCTTTTGGGGCTTTTCAGGGTTAGAGGTAGCATGAAGGCCTTCCTAATTCAGAGTCAGAAGAGTAAAATGGTGATGCTGGAGGAACATAGAGAAATTTGAAGCATCCAGGAAAGTAGAAAAAGAGAAATGCAGAAGTTACTCTTTCTGAGAAATGTCAAATGAGATGAAAAGAAAGTGAGCTATTTGGGGAAGCAGGTAACAGATGGAAAGAATAGTCTGTCATGTAGGGGAGAGGGTAATTCTTTGGCATAGGGGGCATGGCTTCATTTCCAGGCAGGAACTTCCTGTGTGGACCTGGATAGTTTCTTTGGCTCATCTGACCCGGAATTCTGCAGGTTGATGCCATTTCTTGGACAACTGGTAAGAGAGTAAGAATCCAGTAATCATTGCAAGGTGCTCTTGGAGACAGATGTGGATGCTACACAGTAGCATTTGTCCCTATTAAACAGTGAGTGCCACCTTGCAGTTTAATATCTGAATGAAACTTAGCACGTACACAAAAGAACTGGAGGTGAAAAGTCAAATTAAACAAACTAGGTATCTTTGGAATTTATATAATCGTTTTTCCTATATCTCTGCAATCTCCTTTCTTTTAATATTGTAGTAAGCATGCTCTTTCACCACTTTCCATTCCAAATGTTATCAATGTATGATAAACAACATGTTGTATATTTAATTATAATCAATTGTGTCAATTTTCAAGAATTTTTTTTATTAGCATCACTTAGGTGTTTGGTATTTTGCACTGTGCTTGGAGTTTGTATCATCTGTGGCTAGTGGGATTGCACTGACTGAGGAATACATACAGATCTCTGTGTGTGTGCATATTTGTATAGGTTACAATTCTGCTGTTAATTCTCCCCCTTGACAGGCATTGAAGTACATTGGAAACAAAGTACGAAGGCAAAGGATGTGGGGAGGCCCAAAGAAAACAAAGATGGAAGAAGCACGAGAGCTGCTAGCGTCAACTATTCTGACCCATGTTCTTGTATGTAATGGTTTTGGTTTTTTTTTAAACTGGAGTAAATATGTGTGGTTGTTTATGGTGTGAGCTTTGTTGGCAGGGAAAAATGTCCTCGCTTGCTTTGTAGCTGAGATAAAGTAAATCATCCTCAAAATAAAGGCCAAGATTTGGATTGAGTAAAAAGTAATCTTTACGTTTATAAAATGCTGTACCATTGAACTACTTATCATACTATGCATTTTTTCTGCATAGCCAGGCAGTATCAGCTCTTAGTTCAGGACCTTATTCTCATGGCCTATACCTTTATTCTGATTTATTTTCATTTACTATCTGTTTGAATGTTGCTAATGTATATTACTTTTAGCATTTTTTAAGAAGGTCAAGTGCACAAATCCCTTTTGTAACTCCTCAGTCAGCCCAGATTACCCATTGATTTAAGTGGATGTGTTTGTCTGAATAAGAACTGAGGAACTGATCCTGAAACATGAGTATGTTTTACTTGTGTTTGTTTGTTTACAGGTGAAGGAATTCAATTTTCGTGCCAAGTGCATATACACAGCAGTGATGGTGCGCAGAGTAATTTTGGCTCAAGGAGAAAATAAAGTAGACGACAGAGACTACTATGGAAATAAACGTTTGGAGTTGGCAGGGCAGGTGAGTTTTTACTTCAGAGCGAAGTGCTCTTTTGGGGTTTGTTACTGTCTGCTTTTAAAAGATGCAGAATGAGGAGCATCCCTGTCTTCTCAACTGAAGTGGTTTTCCTCTCATTTTATTTTTGTTGGCTTTTCTGTGTTGACTCATAGATATGCTTCCCTGATTGAGACTAATAAATTATATCCTCACTTCTGTGTTGTGTCTTTATACCAGATAAAAGGACAGAGCAGTGTAGATACGGCATCAGTTCTAGTTCCATTATAACACTGTTAGTGCCAAGAAGGCAGCAGTAAGATCCATCTTCCAGTGTCCCCCTCTAAGCAACTGGGTAAAGGAATAAACTGGGACCAAGTAGGTGCCTGCATGTCAGGTCCACTCTGTCCCCCTGTGGAGAACCCAGCTTATGTAGCAGCTCGCAGAACAGCCACTCAAGCCTCCTGTAATTTGGAGAAGCCCATGAGATTGCTTATTTGTTGTCAACTGCCTTTCTAGCCTGTAGAGTAGCATGAATTAACAAAGTAAGTGGTTTAAAGTTAACTTGAGCAACTAATGGAAGTGGATTGCATGGACTTCTCTGCTTGCAGAATTTTGGCACTGGAGGTAGAGCAGTAACAAGGGGCTGTGAAGGAGGGAATGGTTTGAGTTGTCTGACTGGCACTGTTCTTTTGCAGAGAGGGTGGCAGTTCACAGCTGTTGGCCAAACTACATTCTCCTAACGCAGTGGGAATTTGCTTATCGGGTGAAGGAACTGCTTAGTTACCATGGCATGGATTTTTCCTTGCCATGTGTGGTTATTTGATTAACCAATTTAGATTAGGATTGGACTTCTTTGCTGTGCTCTGTATTAACTTAAATTGGAGTTTTGGCAGTCAGTATCATCTCTGGTTATTGATCAGGCATCAGAAATTCTAAGAAGTATACATAATGCACCAGGTTGGAGAAACTGTGCATCTCTGCTCCCCACACCATTTGTATTGGGATTTCTGTTGCAGCACAAGTAACAAAGTCCATTCCTTTTTGTTCATATCCAGGAGGAATTCTCACCTTGTTGTACTTTTTAAGATGTGTGCTTGCATATTATCTCATATTCCTATTCTCCTTCCCACCCTGCCCTGTCCTCCATGCACACATGTGAACACACACACAGAGCGCACAATCATTTCAGAGTAAAAACATGTGCTTTGCTTCCTAGTTTCCTGAAGAAACTAAGATGACACTCTTGAACACACTCTAAGCACAAATACAAGGAAAAAAACCCTCTTAACCTGTTTGGGAAAAAAAAATCTTTTCTTCAAATTAATATGTTGACTGTTCATCAAACTTTTGTGCTGAAGCAGAATGTATTTCTAAAGTGTAAGGAGTAGTAAGAGGACATTAGTGCAATATTCTAATGGGGCAAATATTTGAAGCTGTAATGGATTTAGTTGGTTTCTGCTATAATGTTGTTGCTGTAGTTCAGTATGACTGTAATCAGTAAAATTAGTTGTTCCTTTGTCATTATATTGTTCTTATTTAACTGGATTGAAGGAGTAGTTTGTTTTTTCCTAATATTTTTAGAGGCAGAAAGTAGAGCAGGTAGAAAGTTTTCTACGAGCTGTAAGAAAAAGGCCTCTGCTCACACAGATGTTAACAACCAAAGTCATTTTAAATTAACTGGGGAGAGGTTTTAAATGTAGAGGATCATCATAACAAAGCCAATGCGTATTTTTTCTACATCAAGGACAACTATGCAGGGGGTGTTGTAACACTTGATTAAGAGTAGTTCTGGCTCCCTTGTGATATTTTAAAAGCACATTTCAAGCTGAACACTTGAGTTCCTCTCTGCAACGTTATTGGTGTAATATTAATTTGATTGGATTACAGACTGAAAAGTGTAGAGATTTTTTGCCAGTTTTGAAATGTTTGTGTTTAGCTAAAGTTTGCATGGATAAAATGATTGGTGGTTTGTTTTTTTTTTTTAATGCCAGCGTGTTCCTGGAATAAAAATCCTGTTGATTTAACATTTGAATAAAGAAAAAAAAAGAAAAGATTCCCATGTGAGGAGAAAAACATAGCGGTCTAAACAATGTAAAGACATAAAAGGCATTGTGTTTATAAAAATGTGTGAAAACAATAGCTGCTAATTTCACACCCCATGGGACAAGAGAGTACGAAATGTGCTTTAGCTTTAGATAACAGAGTTGTATCCACTAGCCAAGCTGGTTTACAGAGCTTTCTCTTAGTCTTTCTGCCACTAGAGGCTTGGTAGGCCAGGTGCCAGCTGAGGTGTTAGCAAAACCTACTGATTTCAGGCTTAATCTTTTCACCTACCTTTTCTCTTTCCTTAATGTGTTCATTATTTGCTAAGCATTACTCTGTTCTTTGTCCTCATTTTTTTTTGTTTCTAATGCAGCTTGCTTTGTATGGGTGAGATATGGAACAGCACCAAAATCCGGCACCCTGGAAAGCAAGGGATTTCTACCCTGTGACAAAAGAATACCGCCTTGACTTCAGAGATTGCCTAATCCCAGCTGTTCTGATAATATAATTAAGGCTGCCTAATGTCTTTAATTTTGCAACCAGTTTGTGTGAAAGGGAGAATTTGGCACTCTAAAGGCTTAAACGCTAAATAGCAATCTCAAGGCACCTAATTAGAATTCTCTGACATTAAGCTAATTGGTGAAACTGTATTTCAGCAGCTTAACTTCTTTATTAATTTTTCTTAGGATTTTCAATGAAAATCAATTGATGAGCTGTCAGTATTTTTTTTTTTTTCTTAAATATAATTTGCTCTTTAGTGCTCCTGTCTGAAGCGGGCTGAAAGGCCCTGGACTAACTATGAAATCCGTTGAATATTATCACTGGCATTCCATCCTTTTTCTTTAATCTCTTGCTCTTGACCTAAATAATGTGGTTATTGTGAGATTCTGCTTTGCCAGATAGTCAGAGCTCTTACAAACGGAGAGTCTGTGAGTGAAATTAGCAAAGTATAATGCTTTTCAGACTGGCAAATAGTAGCAAGTTGGTGTTCTTGAAGTGTAACTTACTTTATTAGTTCAGAGAGGAGGAAGGATGGTGTGGCTTTATAATCCCTATGGCATGTGGAATTAGGAGATTTTTGCAATTTTATGATCAAGAAATCAAATATGAAAACATTCAGAAAACATTTTCTGAGTGAATTTTTTCAAATGTTCCATTAAATATTTTGTTAAATGTTTAAGTCCTGCTCAAACTTATTGAGATCAATTGTATACCATGATTGATTTCAAAAGAGTCTAGTTCTTATTTGACAAGACTGTCAGATATCTTAAAACTGTGCACATTCCTTCGTTTTACTTTTTCCCTACTTTTGAAATACTTCCCTCATAATCTAGTTTTTGGAGACTCCAGTGGGTTCTCCTTCCTAATACGATGCTTCATAAAAGATGCTTTTATTTCTGATGGAAATCTGATTTAAATGAGCTGTGACATCGCAGGTGAGTTGCAGGTGACTGGATTTCTTTTGACAGTGGTGAGAGGGTATCACCTTGTAAATGTTAACGGTACTACAAGCATCAGGAAGGGAAAGAGGGTCTACAACACCTTCCTCTCATGTCAAGACCAGGTCTAAAAACAACCACTTAACCAGTTTTCAGCAAAAACTCTGTCCAGAGTGGAAATAGGATTCCATTTTTGTCAAGGGTTAGCATATAGTGTGTGTAATCACTGGTTTTACAATTTAGTGACTGAACACTAAGAGTTCCTTATGTCTTGTAGAGTAGACTGTCAAAGATAATCCAGTCTTGCTCTCCATGAAGGCCAGTGGGAGCGTTTATTGCAAATTGGATGTCTGTCTTGAGTTTCCAGGTGTTATTTGTTTGGGGTTGTTTTATTCTTAAATGCATTTGTGATGCCAGTGAAAAGGGTAGCTTATAATTTAGTTAGCTGCTTTGCGGTGTCATTTGCCAAATGCTTTGGTCAGCCCAGCTGGGGCATGTAGGTAGAGGAAAGCAAATGAAAGCTAGTGGCCCATCCTAGTGATAGAGGAATGAGTGGTTTGCTTTCTTGTTTCCAGAAGGTGAGGAAAAGTTGGGACTATATCTGATGGAGACAGTTAAAATTCAGTTTAATTCTGCACATAGAGAAATAAAATTGTACCACCGACTCCAGAATGTCTTAGCTTGTGCTGGCTGAATACCTAGCTTGTTCAGCCGTACAATGCTTTGTACACTGGGAACTGCCATTTCTGGCATTGGTAGCTGCTGCATTTTTAGTTCTTCTGACACTTGGAGCTGCTGTAAAATAGAGTCCTAGGACAGGACTGCCAGGCTGTAGAATTTACACTGCTTGCTTGCAAAGCTAATAATTGTGAACAGTTAAAATATATCATGTAATGCAGATTTAAGTGTTTTGGGAAGCTATTAGTGTCTGCAAGGAGAGGTTGAGCAAACTGCAGAAGCAAAGCAGATTGGAGAGCAGAAAAAGTCAGATCACAAACTTTGGTAGCCTTTCTTTTTATGGCTATTTTAAGAACTAGAAGTAATTAGTATACATATACAGGAAATAATTGGCTTGAATTGGAGCACTTTTGAAGGGTTGTATTGCTGGGTTTTTTTTCAATTCAGCTGTGTTACATAGCTTCTTTGCTTAAACTGTAGACTTTTTTTTTTTTTTTTAAAGGGAGAGATGTGGAAGAACATTGCACTTTCCAGATAGTAGCACTTCTAGAAGAGCGTGGCAGGTGTTGAACCAGGTGGAGTCTCTGTGGGTGTGATTGGTTTTCCATAGATTGTGATTGGCAGAAAGTAGCAGGATAAAAGTGTAATTGAGTGAGGAAGCTGCCTATGTAACCTGAGATATGTCTTGGCAGCTGTCAAGAGCAGAGGTTACTTTTGGGCTCCTAAAAAAGTTTATTTTAGTTCTGCTTGTCCAGAAGCAATGGTAACTGTGCACCTTTTGTGCTTTGGTCTGGTCTTGCAGACTGTGCACTGCTTCCAAACTCTGTGCTGCTGAGTTGCTTCCCCTAATGGCCCTTTACAGTCACTTGGGTGTCTGTCTTGTCTGTTTTAAGTAGCTTCTGGGAAGGGGCACTTTAAACAGCCTTTTTCACTTTTAATAATAGAATATCTCAAAGTGACTCTTCACTTACTGCTTTACTGCAGTTATTCCATCCAGTATTAGAATAGAAGCTGCTCTTGCCTCCAAATCTTGTGTGTAATTCAGGGTTGTACATTTAGGGTATTAAATCTTTAAAAGAGTTTGTGACTTTAGGACGGAAGAAGTAGATCAACTGAATTAAAGTGTAGCAGATCAGGGAAAAAAGTTAGTAAATGGATAGTGTAGAGATGGATGGGTATGCTAAGATATTGTGAAGGAAGGATTAAAGCAAACCAAACAGGGATAAATGCATAGGCTTAAACCATTCTTCTACTTAATTTGCCTTCTGTTATGAGATAATTTCTCTAATATTGCAATTTAACAAGGCAAAAAACGTGTGGGAAAAATCTCATTTGAGAAACAGAGAGGGTATTTTTTAACTGACAAGAAGTATAAAGGTAGAAATATTAAATGTGTTCCTCCCTGCCACCCACCCCCACCCCCCCCATTTCCCAGACCTGGACAAGTATAATTTTTCTCTTAATCCAATTGTTTTGTATTTCCAGCTTCTTTCTCTTCTATTTGAAGATTTGTTCAAGAAATTTAACTCTGAACTGAAAAAGATTGCTGACCAGGTAATCCCCAAGCAACGTGCAGCTCAGTTTGATGTAGTGAAGCATATGCGTCAAGACCAAATCACCAATGGCATGGTCAATGCCATCTCCACAGTAAGTATTTTTGTTTTCATTCTAGTATGTAAAGTTTTTTCCACCGTAGTGAATGATGGAAATGTGTAAATTATGTTCTGATGACTCTACTATCTTTGGTCGTAAAAGCAAATCTATTTAACATTCTTTATAGATTAAAATTGCAAAACTCTGTCATGGGCAGGGCTTTTGAAATTCACTGAAGAATCATTAATCATCAAACCCCTTTTTGTTTCACCATTTATTTCAAAGTGATATTTTAGTGTTTGTGAAGGAATAGTAGAAACAAACAAATTTAAAATAGTGATCATGTTTGTATTTATCCAACTTGCTGTCTTCTACGTTCTACTTGACTATGTAGTTCATGTTATTTTTTATTATCTGGATTTAGCTAGGGTCAGGTTACATCATCTGTCCAAAAGGTCGTTGAAAAACAGCAGGAAAACATCATGAACAGAAGACGACTGTGAAGCTGGGGGGAAGGTAGCCAGGAAAAAAAAAAGTAAAGCTGAATTTTGAGCTCTTTGAGGGTGGTGCCTTTTTATTCATATGAAGTTGCTAGTATGAGCAAATTTGCAGCATAGAAATTAGTACTTCTCTGCTAATGATACTGAACTATTTAACAGGGAAAACTGCTACATGCTGAATTATTGCAAAAAACCCCCGTAATTAAGCCTTTAAATATTTGTCTTGGTTAGATTTTAGCCTGTGTCTGCCTTCTACTAGAATGGATTTTTTCATTCGTGCCAGTGGACAAGAGCAAAAGTACAATTACTAATTTGTCTAATTTGTACAACTTTGTCTCTTACCTCACACATCTGCAAGAGCAATTTGTGAGATGGTTACTGAAATCTAGCTACTAGCTTGTAAATGACTTTGAAATCCATGATTTTTTAAGAAATTAGATTAGTCTAAGTATTTTAGTAGCTGGTAAAAATTATGCAACTTAATTTTTAATCTTTGGAACTCTTGAGAGGGCTTTTCTGCCTAGCATGAAACTGAGGTTTTTCTTCAGTTCTTGTAAACAAAATTAACTCCACAAATTGCATCCAAAACCACCAACAGTCTGTTACTTACAAATCCCAGTGTTAAAGCTTATCACTATTTAATTTTATGAGTGCCCCAAATGTAGTTAAATCTCTACAGTGCACGTAACCAAAACAATTGACAGATTTGTTTCTCTAAATGCTAGTGCTTTCTTCTAGCCGGTGCCAGTTTTTCCATTTGGACTGACAGAGATAAATCTGCAAACTATTCAGTACATATTGTAAAGTCTTCCTTCTTCCACTATCTTTGGACTTTTTTTTACTGCCACATAAGCAGTTAAACACCATCTGCTCTTAAGCATTGAAAATAATTTCTCAGGAACAATGCCCAGTGCCTACTATTCAAGAGATTAAGCAAATACCATAAAAATCATTCTTGGAAACGACAATCTCCAATCTCACCAGAATGCTTCAATGATAGTCTCAAAGAGCATGAAATAACTCAGTGGATTCATAATTACACCAGTAGCATGCAAAAGAATTCGTAGCACTACTGCATCAAATGTACGGTGGTGTTCAGTGGTATTTGCTATAGGTCATCTTTTTACCCTGGAAAATACCAGAAGAGAGGGTAGGTCAGGCAGTAATGCCACAGGCCTAATAGACATTTCAGCATCTGCAGAATCATCTGATGCCACTGAGGGAGCAACTTTCAGTTCATAGTTTTCAGTAGGAGGTTCTCCACTGGGGATGGTCTCACAACAGCCCTGGCCCCGTTTTGGTTGTTTGGACAACTTTTGAAGGAGTTATTTCCAAAGCACAAAGAATTTTTCATATTATTTATTCAGGCAGCATTTTTACCTCCCATTTTTTCCAGTCTTTCAGATTTCACAGTCTTTTCAGCGGTGAAGAAGAAACCACATGCTAGTTTAGACTACAGATGAGATCATTTCTAGCGTGAGGAAAAACTACTCATTTATTGTATTCTTCCACTTATATTCTGATAACTCCCAGTCCCTAAAGAATGAAATGGTCAGTGAGTGAACCCTTCCCGGGAAGGTTGAGCAAGTGGACAGCTTTCTTTTTACTGACTGATCGTTGGGCATTATGTCTTCCCACTTTCTGTAACAAGGAAAAAAAGGAAGTTCTGCAGACTATTTTATAGTGTCTCCAGTGGAAGCAAATAGCAAAATCATTTGGATGGGTGGTGGTTTCTTGCTGTTCATTGGGATTGTGCTGTTAATGTATAAATAAAGAAGCCAAGCAAATCACCCTCTAAAAGGATTTCAGTGTAGTACAGCAAGCGAGCTTCAAGTTATTTGTCAGCATTAGTGAGCTGAGTTTATCAAAAAGGCTACAGGAATTAGCAGAAGGCAATCCTTGGGAAAGCATTACCTTTGAGATCTTCATTGCCTTTGAACTGACCAGTAACATGGTGACTGCGGTAAATAGTAGTAATTGGGACAGAAACTTGCTGTATCCGCTGACTCAGGTGCTGGGAACTGTCTATGGAGTAGATGTCATGAAGTCAAAAATTGTAGCACCAAATTTCAAGATCTTACAGTAGAGATTATTAAATCTGCTTGGCATGGAAACATAATTGTGTCCTGGAACATTCTCTGAACTCCTCTGTTCTCCTAATCAAAACCACAAGTGATACTGCCTGTGACAGTCCTGAAACATGAAACCTCTGACATACGCATGGATCTTGCATTTCATATTTGGTGAAATCCTACCAGAGAAGTTGGATAGACTTACCCCCCCACACTCTTCTTCTGTGAGAAGACACATCAGTGAGTCTTTCTTCTCTGGAATCTAAAAACAAAAGGTTTCAAGAAAGTACAGACGACTTTGCTGTCAGAATTCTCCAGCATAAATGCCTGTTTCTCCTACAAAAATAACAAATCACACAAAAGGCAGAACTGAAAGTTTGTGGGATCTAATGTAAAAGTGTATTTCACTCAAAATACCTTGTTTTTAAATACTCAAAAAAATCTGTAAAGGGAGAACAGAAAATAATTTAATTTAGCTGAATTTGAGTATTGATTTACTTGTGAGGGACAGATGATGAAGAATCTTTGTGTGATTGAATATATAATAGCAAAAGTATCCTCTTATCTGAAAGAGCAGTTCTTTTGTTTCAACTTTTTTTAATACTTAGTACAAATATGTTATAACTAGTCATTTATATGCAGATAGGTAATTAGGAAGTTGTTTTATATAAATGGGCAACATTTGCTGTGCAAAGCTCCTCAGATATCATGCTGTCTAGATACTGAAAAAGATGTGTGGTGTCGAGATAGGGATAAACTGCAGTCACTTTTTTTAAACGTTCATTTTATTCTACAGGGAAATTGGTCTCTGAAGAGATTCAAAATGGACCGCCAAGGCGTTACGCAAGTATTGTCCCGCTTGTCTTATATATCTGCTCTGGGAATGATGACTAGAATCTCTTCTCAGTTTGAAAAGACAAGGAAAGTGAGTGGTCCTCGGTCACTGCAGCCATCTCAGTGGGGAATGCTCTGCCCATCTGACACTCCTGAAGGAGAGGTGAGGAACTTCTGTTTTTCTTTCAGTATTTCTTGACCTGAGGAATGGAGACACTGTTTATTTCGAAGCAGGTGATCCTCCATCAGAGGAAGAATTCTGATGAGGAGGTCTGGAGAGATAAATTATCCTCAGCCTGACAACACAACTTGTGGGTCTGCTCACATCCCATCTGTTTACATCCTGGTCCTCCTTACTATATTGCCTTTTTTCTCCTACCTGAGTGGACTGGCTGGAAACTGTTCAGAAATCATTTGGCTGTATGAGAATGACATGAGGCCTCCCATTTTTGCAGCAGAGCTACTTGCTCTCCTTTGATAAGAGCAGAAAGAGAGGAGTCCTAAACTCTTATCCCTCTGTTCTGTAATAAATGTTCTGTTTTGAAGTTGCAGCATCAACCTGCAATTTTTCTAGAAACATATATTATTATAGAAACAGCTTTAGCCTTTAGCTTGAGGAAGAAAAACACCTTTGTATGTTTTACTTTAAAGACATAATCCAGCTATTTCAACCAAAGGATTGATGCCGAGAGTCTTTTTTTTGGTTTTCTTTTTTTCTTTTTTTTTCCTGAATAGAAAGTACTGAGGGAACTCTGAATTTTCTGGCATAAATATGTAGTCAATATGAGCTAGTCTCATTAAGCAGCTGAAATAAAATTGCACTGTATAAGATACTTGGATATTTTTCATTTTAAAATGTTAAAGTTTGTGTTAGAACATACAGGATATCTGGAAAATTGAAAAATAGACTGGTTTTGTATGTGCATTATGCTTCTAAGTAGCTGTTGCTTTGAAGAGAGAAATATAGGGTTACACATGGTTGGATAACTTAAGAACTACAACTTCATCACCTATATTTTTTTATTAGTTTGTAAATGCTAAAACATTACATTTCAGTATGATATAGAAAATTCTTCCTTTCTTCCCTCCTAATTTTCAGTGTAGTTAATTTGTTTCCTTTCTTTCACTTTATACTTTGGCTTTTTTTGTTGTTGTTCATAAGTACGGTTTTGGAAGAAAAGATATGTATATTATTAATACTTTGGAATAAAATGGACAAAAGATATATTTTTTTATTTTAGGCTTGTGGTTTGGTTAAAAACCTTGCCCTCATGACTCACATTACTACGGATATGGAAGATGGTCCAATTATTAAATTAGCCAGTAATCTTGGAGTTGAAGATGTCAACTTGCTCTGTGGTGAAGAACTTTCATATCCAAATGTGTTCCTTGTTTTCCTTAATGGTATGTAACTTTTCAGCAGTCTGACTCTGATCTGTTGCTGATGGAGAGTTAGGCTTCGGAAACCCTCCAACAATTTTTGGAGCACAGTCAACTGCAGATGCTGTTTTCCATGTGTAGATAATTTCATCTGTAAATATTTTGATAGGGTTAGGCAGAGTTAGACAGGCCAGATGATGGCACTCAGTTGTCTGAAGTTGTGTCCTCAGAACTTTGACTGCAGGTGTGTGTAGCTGGGAAATTGACGCTTTTTCAAATTTCAGTACTGTTTTTAAGCACACTTGCATACATAGGCACAAAAATATGTACATTCTATTACAGATTTGTTTTTTTTTTTCAGGCATTCACCAAATGAGGTGCCATTCATAAAGTACTTTTAAAAGAGAATAACACTGCTAAATTTGTATTAACTTAAATTTACAAATTCAGAGCTTCACTCACAGAAATTATTTAATTTTACTGTAATCTTTATGTATTTTTATATATATTCATGCAAGTACCTTTAAAAACAGAAAGGAAACATCAATTGTTTGCAACATTTAGCAATGTTATTCTCTTTAAAACTACTTTTTAAAGGGCAACTTGCTTTGTGAATGATTAGAAAAAATTAGGCCTTGGAAAACAGGCCTCTTGGTTAAAGGGATGGTTTGGCATATGTGCTTTGCATCTACACGCTTATGTTCCCTTTACAACTGAGCTTTTAGTGTTTCTAAATCAACAGGTACTATGATACCACATTTCAAAATACTGACATTTTAAAAACTACGGCTGTGATTTAAAAATAGCCTTTTGTCAACAGCATCCACTTCCAGGGGCTAGTATTTAATGTCTGTCACCATGAATAAGTTCTCCGTTTACCTCTGAATTAAACAGCAGTTGTTCTTCAATCCTGTCTTTTCCCAGTAACATAAAAGCAACACTTGACCAAACTGCATTCCTTTGCTCTGCTTTTCTGTAGCAGTATGTTAAAGATAAGATTCAGTGAAACCACATGCACTCTTTTCTGTCTTGTTTTATGGTCCAAAAGGGAGTGCCGAGCAGAAATACTGGACTCTCCTTCACAAGCTCAGTCTGTGGTATGGAACAAGATAGTTAAGTTCCCAAATGTATATGATTTAGTACTAAGTGAGGCAAAACAATTTACTGTTCAATCTACTAGTTTGTGGGTTTAATCCATAAAAAATTTCAGGCTTGTGGATGGCTGTCTTGGTTCTAATTTAAACTTGTGACCTAAGAGGGCAGAAAATCTGTTAAGTACAAATCCTTTAAGCTATAAAGACCTTTGTGTTGTCTTATAAACTCCCTAAACTATCATGCTTTCTCTCCTTTAAAGTTTTGTTTAAAATGACACCATACTTATTTTTATTTCATATATTAAGATGATTTTGGTCAGGTGACTCTTTAAATGAATTTTACTCTCTTGTTTGTTCATTGTGTATCAGAATACTTAAGTATGTGCTAAAGTGTCCTGCTAAGATAGCAATAGCTTGTTGAGCTAAGTTCCTGAAGGAGGAATTCTGGTGCTGTTGTGAGTGATCACGTATATCAAAAATATCAGGTCTTTCTAAAATTTCTGACAAGGCAGCAGGACAGTTCCTTGGTCTGTTCTTGGAAACCTTGGATCCATTTCAGTACAGGTGAAATTGCAGGCTTCGGAAGTGTTGTTTGCTTGTACATTAATTGCTGAATGCGCACCTGAGCAGAAACATATTTGAAGAAAGCTGGATGAAGCATACCATTTGGTTTCTGAAGCTATTTGGAGGCAAACAGATGACCTGTGAAATTCTGACACTTTTTTTTATGTTTACTGAGAGAAAAAAAGAGCCAATTCTTATTCATGTCAGAAAAGGGAAATTTTATGACAACTCTTATTATTTGCAAGAATAGGAAGTACTTCTACACATGCTAGACGTGATCAGAATTTGTAAGTAGAGTTTTGGATATGCAAAGAATGCACCATGAATTTATTCTCTTTCTGAATAGGTAACATCCTCGGTGTCATACGTGATCATCAGAAATTAGTCAAAACGTTTCGGATAATGCGTCGAGCGGGTTATATCAATGAATTCGTTTCCATCTCTACAAATCTTTCTGACAGATGTGTCTACATTTCCTCTGATGGAGGGAGATTGTGCAGGTAAACATCTCATCAGAATTATCTCACTAGTGAACTTACTATAAGCACTGTTTTATCCACTGTAAATACACTGGGCTAAGACTTTCACAAGTACAGATTTAAGCAAATTCAGTAGGACTTGAGCATCTCTTTTCTCCTTAAATAGCCCTCATTCAAACCAGACAGATCTGAGAAACATACTATATAGTCAAGCAACTTAAAAAAAAAAAAGCCCAAATAAATCCGTTTTATCTGTAAACAAAAGTAAAAACAAAATGTTTCTTCTATCTTCTTTCTAAAAAAAAAAAAAAGGGAGGGGGGATTAAAATCAACCTGATTGGCGACTCTAGTAATGTCCACTGTCCCTGGAGGGGTTTTTTACTTTCTGTGAAGCGAGAAACAAGCAGCCACTTGCCTGTTATCCCATGGGTGTGATATCACATTTTAGAATGAGAAGCTACTCTTTGTATTCAAGGGCCTTTACTTCTGGTGTAAAACTTCCTCAGGTGTGTATTCCTGTTTGCTATAATACCAAGAATTATGTCTCACAATTTTGATTTATTTCATTGCTTACCCTTAAGTAGGTAGGGAATTCAATAAACCCGTAAGGAAGGTCTCTGCCTTGAGATGCTTATGCTCTTTATTAGGTGAAAAGAGTGCCTGAATGTCACAGAGGAAAGCAAAAAGGAACTGGGTGGTCAAAATGAGAAAGAGTGGAACAGGACAATATTTTGAGGCAGAAAGTCAGGTTGATTTATAGTAAAGGCTAGAAACTCCAGTCAGATTATGGCAGCACTGTGCTAGGTTATTTACAAGTAAAACATCTCCAGGCCCAAGCAATTAGTCTAAAGAACAAGGCATAAAAGATGAACAAAGCAGAGATTGGGAGAGGCAGAATGAATTAATAAATACATGCATATTTTAGCATTGACTAGCTGTGTGCATATTTTGTGCGTACTTTAAAGAAGCAGCAGTCACAACTACAGTTGGCATTCCACCTTATTCATTAATTGAATCTCAGAGCATGTTGAATGCAGTTTGAGGCACACTAGAGGCTCCAAAATAGTGCACATACAAACCATCACTTAATCATACCTGGCCAAGAGATCCAGAGTAGGGGTGTAGTCAGTGGCAGAGAAAGCACTTTTCCAGTCAAGGCTAATATCAGCCATTCTGCAGGTTTGGAGATGCAGCAAAACTTCCAATTTGTAAAATAAAGACAAGTGAAATCATGTGGATTTCCTGGAGTTTATGAAGTTTGCTTTGTGGCACCCCCCACCCTGCAATTGTTCAGATACCCCTATTAACCATTTAAAAGTGCTCATTAGTCTCCAAACAGTTATTTAGACTTCAGAGTGGACTCCACAAGTATCTTGTAGCTATTTGCTGCTCTTTATAAGAGCAACTTGTCCAAATAGCAACAGCCCTTGGCGTTTCATTCTTGCATGCCATCCTTTGTGTCAGTGTTTTCTTGTGGTAAGGAAGCCTTCAGAGATCCATGTGCTGTTGAAATTTATGGATTCATCTGAGATCACCCATAGTAAATGCCTGTACTTTACATCATGTAAGTAACAGCAAAATACATTCTTGCGTGTGGATGCTTGAGCACAAACTGTTCACTTAGTGTTGTATGAAGACCCTGCAATATCCATAGAACTTGACGCTGTTCTTAGCTTTGTAGATTGGGAAATCTTAAATCTTTTAAAGCCATCAACAAAATGTGTAGGTACAACTTATAAAATGTTAGTTTAAAGATTTGGGGGGGGGGGGGGGGAAGGCTTCCTCCTCAAAATTGAAATCTTAATTTTTCTTGTACACTTTTTGGGTACTTCATAGACAATATGTCAGGTCAGGATATCTGTGTATCAAAACAAGGTCTGAATAATTACTGATTGTATTTATGTGGCTATATCAGTTAAAGGTGGATAAATTTTAAAAGTGGTTTATAAAATAGGTTGTGAGTAGGCAGGGTTCTTACTGTAAGTATAAATTAAGTTACCTGCCTAAGTATTTGCTATGAAAATATTTTTTTTTAAATTTTTTTATTTAATTGTAGACCCTACATAATTGTCAAGAAGCAAAAACCTGCAGTTACAAACAAGCATATGGAAGAACTGGCTCAGGGATACAGGTACACAATTCAAGTAGACCATATTCATCTTCACTAAGCAAATACTGTGTGGAAATACTTCAGTCAGGCAGTATTTCACCATCATGGGGTTAGCTATGTAGAGGAGAAGTCTACTCTCCTATATAAATTAATAATAGGTGTATTGGAGGTTTTCTGTTTAAAGTCAAATTAAGTCTGGTCATCTTATTTTGTTACTGCTATGGAATCTGGTCATTAAACAGAATAAATGCATCTCACAGCCTCATCTTTCTGCGAGTGGAAAGCCTGAGGCAGTATCGTCTTTCTCCTGATTGAAAAATCAAACACGTCAAAGGAATATCAACTTGACCACCCTGAACTAGGCACATTCAGAATTAGTTTTGAAACTCCTTGCAAATTCTTAGTTTGGGTGTTTAAAAAACCACACATACACAAAAGAGTTTAAATTTAGCTTTAACTAAATTTTGCAAAACCATCACAGAAACGTACTAGATTACCCTTATATTTGCCTACATTTATGGTGATGATGAGTACATACAGGAAGATTTTATTTAGTTGTTCAAATAAGTAACATTGGTCAGTCAGACTGTGTGAAGCATAGGGCAAGGGGATTAATTTAAAAAAATACAGTTTTCTTTAAATATGTAAAATGCACAGAACTTTTCATGTAAAAGTATTTCTCTAGTTTAACTTCTACACATTACATTCCTTCAATATATGTATTATGTAGTTTTATTTTTGCAGAAATATAAGAAAAAACAGTACTTCTACTGTAATTTTTTAATTTAACTGTAGGAATTTTGAAGACTTCTTGCACGAAGGCCTCGTTGAATATTTGGATGTGAATGAAGAAAACGACTGTAACATTGCACTATATGAACATACAATTAATAAGTAAGTATGCATTCAGACTAAACACTGGTACAGGAAAAACTTTTATAGGGTGACTCTCTGAAATGCAAGCATGTTAATAATAATGTTACTGTTTTCACACATACACACTGCTCCCTTGCTAATGGTTGAAACAACTCCAGAGGAAAGCTTAAGAAAGAAATCTGTTTACGCACATCCTAAATTATCCATGGGATAGTTACAAAAATTGGTTTAGCTTTTGGGTTTTGGGAAATCTGTTCCTGCTTCTAACTCTCAAAAATATGAAATACTTAAAGGTATATCCTTTGTTTCTCTGGATGTGGCTTGTTTTTTTTTTTTCCTAATCGTTGGGCTGCTCATTGTAAGTCATTTTATAGAATAGGAATCCAGAAGGCAAATGGTTCCACATGTTAAATGATCTTAGCATGTCATGATTGTCATTTGGAAAAATTTCTCTCTTATAGCTGTAGAGGGACCCTAGACAACCAGCTTACACTAAATGTCTGAAGTATTGGAATGAGACCTCCTCTTTGACTTTTGGATGTATAATAGGCCCTGATAAAAATGTCTGTATCATTCTGTGTATTCTTTACCACATACGTTAAACCCATTCCTGGTATGTGATTTTTCATTTAGAAAGATTTCCAGATTTGTTGTGTTTTCCACATATATGAAGGACCTGGTGCTTTGGGTTTTTTCCTCTGTCTTGTGACTGTGATTAAAGAGTGACATTAAAGAAAGGATTCTTTTAAATTTTTAAGTCCTCCTATCTCTTTGCTTTTTTAAATATTTCTCTGACAATATCCTGTCAGGTGAAGGCTGCATATAAGATGTTAGAAGTTATCTCCATGAAATGTTTGCTTAGTAGATTCATGCAGAAAATGCATTTTCTAAATGTTCTGTCCTGGTCAAGTACTCATGGAAGCCAATAGAAATACATCATTGATTTCAGTGGAGCTGGATGAGACCTTTAGTTATCTTTAACCTTTGCCAGATGAAATGCATTAACTCTGCTAATTAAATTGTGTTGCTCCTGCCCAGGCTTTTGAAGACTTTATCACTTTAAGAAATTACTCTTGCATGCTCTTGGCTGGCTTCTGTATACATGAGCAAAGAAGAGCACACACAATTGCTGTCATCTGTGCCAAAATTGAGTAACTTCCACAAAGCACCAGAGCTGAAGAGTTTAAGTTACAGTACTCCTGACTCAGCTAGGAAGATTAATGGGAGTATATCACATGAAATCACTGTTTAGTCAAAAATAGGAGAAGACAGTGAACTTCCAATAGACTAGTGTGAGGAAATGACTCCACAATAACTGCCAAAAAGTTTGGGAGATTCTTGTGTTGTCCATCAACTTGTTTTGAGTTTAGCTTCAATGCTTGTAGCTAATAGTGCCATAAGTATCTGAGCTCGGACCGTATGAGTACATTGCTCCTTGTGTTTAGTAATGATATTCCCTACATCCTGAATAGTTGATTTGTGTACCCCCTTCCCCCAGCTGATCATCTTGCATTTTAAATGGTGCGACCATGTTGGTACAACTTGTTCTGGTAATACGACTGATACAATCCACTATTGTGAAGTATCCCATTAACATTCCTGCTTTTGTAATGTAGGCTTCTTTTAGCTACGGTATCCTCTCTTTACCTTTCCAATCCAATTAGGGGGTTTTTCTTTGGAGGATTTGACTCTATTTAATGTGTTCGATTTCTTCCTTACCCATTTGTAACTCTCATTTTCAAACTCAATGAGGTTGCCTTCCTTTCTTGGGCCCATTTCTGCCAGTGGCGTTTTGACTTGCAGAAATTGAACTGCTCTGTAAAGTTTGAAGGTTTCTCATTAGCACTGTGGAATACCTCATAAGATACTAGGATCCCTGTATGTTGCATCTTCTTTGGTTGAAATAAGATTGACCTCAATGGAAAAATACCTGTGTTGAATAGCCTATCTGAAAATGTATATGTAGTTCCATGCACTAGTACTTTCTGAAGAAATTTGCTAACTTCACTATCAGTAAGTCTTAAGCCTCTTGTTTTATTGTTTGCGAAGTGTCAGCAGTTCTGTGAAGTTCTACAGAATGGGGGAGCAGTCTGTGCTTTAAGTTTGCTACTGGCTCTTGAGACCACTTTGCAATTGCTTGACTGCAATTAGGATTCTACCATTCGTATTTTCTTAAGACAGGCTTCAATTAACATAGCTGCTTTTTATCAAGTGGAGGAAAATAGTGGCTATCCTCTGGCCAGCAGCTAATTTTTAGGTTGCTCAAGCATATTTGTGATTTATAAAGATTTCTGGGACTGATAGATAATTTCACTAGTCTTGTGCTCAGGGTTTCCAGATTTTTTTCAGTTTTCAGATTTCATTTTTTCCAGTAGTATATACATTATTTATCTAAGTTCCTGCTGGTCCTTTTCTTCAGTTTGTCTGTACTTGTGGGTAATTCCTCAGCCTTTTTGAGCTTGTGATGCTTTGCCATCTTTTGAGTGTTGTCATAATGAAGATTTTTCCAATTACTTCCTTTGCAAGGTCTTAAAGTTTAGTAATCAAATTAATTTGTTTAATTATTTTTAAAAGGTCTTCCAAAAGATTTCCAAGAGAATTCAAACATTAAAGATGGGATTTTCAGAATGCAGTGGGTTTAGGTGTGTGGGAGAAGCCATATATGCCTAAACCTAAGCTCTGTGTAGTAACTGCAGAACATTGTGAAAGAGATGCTTTGGATAGGTTTAGTTATAATTATCTTTATTTCAAAATTCCCCATTTCCTAGTTACTTATCTTGATTTAAAAAGCAGATCTGCTCCAGCCAAGCTTTATTGTGCACTCCATCCTTAGTTATTAGTCACTCCACTTGCATCCCAACGCATGCTATGATTTAATTGTCTTTGTTGAGCATGGACTTTCTCCTCTGAAGCTCATGCCAGGTAGAACAAATTTTGTTATCTCTCAGTCTTTACTCCTTGTCCCTGTCTTTTTACTTCTCATCAGTACTGCCGTTTAACAACATAATCACTTCCAAAATGTTTGCAGAGCTTTTCAAACAGTGTTTTATTATGCCATATCACCCATGGCACTGGATCTGGTTTGGACACAGATGTTTTCCCTCTAACTGATATTATATAATGGACCTTGGAAAACTAAAACTACACTTTTATTTTTTTTCAATACTTGAATCTGTCTTGCTCTTCCTTCTTCCACCTCCCCAGTGGATTTCTAGATCTCTGAGATTGGTAATTTGATGCGGAGGACTCTCTTTACATGAGAAGACATTCCTTAAGGCATTTTGGGTCTTACTGTACAAACTGATGTTTTATTGTCTGAACTCCCTCAGGTTGTCATTATCTGGAGCCTTTTCCTCCATGATGGAAATTCATAAACCCTCCTTATTTCTCCTTCATTTATTTTCATGTGGAAACGCTTAAAGCCAAAAGAAGGTTGTGTTTGTTTTTTTGTTTTAAATAAAAAATAAAAATCCCATAGTGAATCCATATTTTGAGGTCCTACTGACTTACGTTTTTCTGAACAGAATTGAATTGAAGTATTATGAGATACTACTAAATTAAATAAATTTAGTTAAGATGTTTGCTCACAAGGCTGCTATAATTTGGTACTCTCTTTCTTTTAAGAGATACAACGCATTTGGAGATTGAGCCTTTCACGCTTCTTGGTGTCTGTGCTGGGCTGATTCCATATCCTCACCACAACCAGTCCCCAAGAAACACTTATCAGTGTGCCATGGGGAAACAAGCAATGGGTAAGACTTTTTTTATTCCTTTTTGGAGTGGTATGTAGTTTTTGAAGCTATGTAGCAAAAGTGACAAAACAGAGAAGTTCTTTCTTTCCTAATTCACATAAAAGCTTTGCTAAGAAGAGGAAAAGAGCAGTTCTTTAGCTTTGAGGAAGAAAGAATTTACCTCTGAAAGTTGAAAAATTAAAAGGAAAAAAATACCAGTCAGTTTTACTTAATGGAGACCATATCTGCAGGTCTTAATACTTAAAAGAAAAATTGGAGAAACTGGGGCACTATTGCTTTTTTGTTGGGTTTTTTTGATAATCATCATGACTTTCAAGTTTTCAGCATAGCTGCAGGATTGGCAGTTGTGTTTGGGTTTTTTTTCTCTCTTTATGCTGCAATGTGCTGTGGGTTTCCAGACAAAAAGAGTTAAAAAGTGTTCTCACAAAGAGAGACAGAGCATGGAGAGAGGAGAATTTCCCTGAATAGTTGACTAGGTGCCCTAAAAATAAATAAATAAATAGTTACATTGACATTAGAAAATAAGAGGAATCAAAATGTGAGAGTGCTTAGTTACTTGAACACTTCCTGCAGACATAGTTTAGATTTTGGGCTTTTTCTGTTTTGGATGAAGAGGGCAAGTAACGGCCTCTCAGCAAAATGACTGAAACAAAATTAATTTCTGATCACTTAATAATTATTTTTACAAATGTGATTGCTGGTCATTAAAATCCAGCCATTTTGTAAATTTGCTGTTGCTTGTAATTGACACTAGGTAAGTTCTAATCCTTCCTTTAATACACAGCTAAACTAGCATTAAAGCATCCAAGTCCTGTGGCCCGTGATCAAGCCAGAGTGAGTCCCAAGAAGAACCTGACCAGTAGTACATCAATTCAGACAGCTGTATTCAGAATTGTGCTGTACATGCCAGTTTTATGTCTTGTATTGATGGCTTGCTCGCAAGTTGAGAGCTACAGTAGAACAACTCTGTGTCATGAAAAAACTACCATTTCTGTTAGGTTTACTAAACCATTTGTTTTGTGCAGTGCGTTCGAAACTGAAACACTGCACCTTTTGTGAGACTTCTCCAGCAGAATTAATAGCAAAGTAACTGCCTTGTACTGAACTGTTATGTTCAGTGCACCAAAATAGCAGAAAATAGCAACAGATGCACGTCCTCCCTTTTAAATTTAAAAAAAAAAAAAGGGGGGAAAAAATAAAAGAAGAGGAGCGTTGCAATCTTTTTCCTTACAGTTCTCCCCCATCCCATTATCTTTCCCCACCCCCGACTCTCTATTTTATGACTATTAGTCTCAGAAGGTTTGGTTAGTTACCACACACAGTTAAGCAGGATCAGTGTGTACAGAAAGCCAATTCAGTATCTGTGGAGTTCTTTTGTAGTTTTCTGTGTGAAGGTTTTTTTCCGGTTTTGTTTTGAGTGTCATTTGCAATTCATTGTCTGTGTTTTCTGAGGTTGGTGTATTCAGCTGCTTTGACCCTAGGTCTTGCACATTTAGCTCCTTGGATACAATCCTCTGACGTTCCTGCTGACGCTAGGAACACAAAAGCCATTGAATATCTTGAGCAATAAAAAAAGCCTTTGTTTCGGTTTGTTATGACAAAACACCTGACTGAAAGAATAAGCAGCTAGATAAAAGTACATTTTAAAAGTTGGCACATGACCTGAGCTATATTTTGCTCTGGCTGAAGTATCTGCAAACACCTGAAGCTTTTTGTAATAACTGCTTAAAAAAAAAGCCACTGTAAGTGGCAATATGTAGGGGCAGAAGAGATTTTTTTTCTACACTTATTCATCAAATGAGACCTAGAGGATATTCCTGAAACATTACACATACTTTTTTCTGTTGGTATTTATGAAGAGATGTGATGTAGTGCTTCAAACCCCCACCTTTAAGTAACCATCCACCCTTCTTTCTTTCTTTCCCCATCCTGAAATTGCAGAGCAGCTCCTGGTCCAACATTGCCATGTGGAAAGTCTCATGTCCAAGTCCACTGTGTCACTCCCTGTCAAAATCTGGGGGCATGGAGGGAGCCCCGGGACTCTGGGAAAGGAGACCCTTGTGCTACTCAACACTGACCCCATCTGACATGTCACAGGGCTGTGCCAGCAGCTTTGGACAGTCTTTGCTCTTTTTTAAGCAACATCAAGCTAGGGAAAGGTGTGAAAGCACAAGTAAATGGAGGGTGGACATCAGAGCTTGCAACGGGGTCTGTAATCCAGTATCCCTGACAAGGGTTAGGTATTAAAATATTAATGTTTCTGCAGTGTAACATTAAATGTCCTGAAAAATACCTCCCTTTCATGGGCAGAATGAGTCATCTTGTTGGAGGACTAGGGCTGCGCTTAGTGAGCAAACTGGATTTCAGTGAAATGAAATTGAAATGAAATCCCTCTGTTCTGGCATAGATAATTTACCATATGTTGCAGGTTGAACTGTAAGACTGAGGGGAAGTTATGATTAGGTGGCAAATACAACAGCAGCTGCAAGGACCTCAGTTGAACATTGACATTTCAGTGCAAAGTTAACAGTTGTAGCTTAAAATCTGAGAGTATTTAAGATTAAAATACAACAGTCTGCACTGTTTGCCTTCCATGTGTTGCTAAAATAATGTTTAAGAGGATCAAAGGCTCCTACAATTATAGAAATAATTTTAAATGGACCTTTTCATTTCCATTAAGACATAGAAGATCAGTCAGTTTTATACACTGTACCCCTGTGACTGTGAAGTGTTGTATAAAAGCCTAATGTAAGAAATGAAAACATACACATTTTCCTGCCAATAATCCACCATATTGCACATGCACATGCGCATCTGTGAAAGCAGCGGTGTGGGTACACAAAGCAAGCTGTACGCTCTCACAGCCCAACTGTGCACTGCAGTTTCAACTTAAATGTCATAACGCAAGTCTTAAGTAAGGAAAGGAGGGTTTGGATTTTAATTATTACTTTAATCTGTGAAAGAGCAGAAAGTATTTGAAGGGAGGGTAGTAGGTGGGTGAGAGCTTTGTTGCAGAGGTTTATGTTGCAGCAACTTCTTTGATACTACAAAAAAACCCCTCTTACTCTATCATGTACATTCTGCTTTGGTTCTGTGAAATAGCAAAGCCCTTTATATACTGCTTTGCTTTGTGCTATAACCAGCTGAATGCGTTAAAATTGAGTTGAGAAGACAAACATGCCTCAAGGAACCGAGTGCTGGGGGTTGTTGGTTTTTGACAGTTGTGAAAGGCTTGTTGGTGGGCTGAGAGCTAAAATGCTCCCAAATTTTGTATGGCTAGCCTATTGTCAGAGAGTCGAAACAAACGTCAAAGCAAAACCGGCTGTTGCTGGTCATCACAGCTGGACCTGGGTGCTTTGTGGCCAGGGCTCAGTTCTGCCACTGCTCTTTGAGGAGCAGCGTTTGTGCTCTGCGACGCGGTCTCTTTTTGCCAGCTCTTCTCTCCGTGGTAGCAGGCACAGAAGTGCTGAGGCAGAAATGAGCCAGACTACTTCCCCAGGTTTACCAATAATCTTTTTAACTGACTTCTTAATCTTTCTACGGTGAAAAGAATATTTCAAATGCTGAACATCTAGATCACTTAATACATGTAGTGTGAAAATCTCTCCGAGCTGAGTTGGAGCCCTCTCCACAAGGTTCAGTGCAGCATTTAAAAACTGTACTCCTTTCTCTGTTGGTTTGTGCTCGTATAAAAGGACAGAATAGTAGAAAATCCATGGTGAAATCAGGGGAAATACAGAAGTACAGCAATTCTTTTCTTGGCCTGTACAATAATAGCCCTTTTGGCTCATATCTTAAGTAGATTGATTTCTATATCCTTGTAAATTTTGATTGTACAGTTTATTGGTAAGTAATACACCAGAGAATTGGATAAATGCTTATTTTAGCTGGCTGATTGTTCTCGTGAGTTCTCAAAACTTTCTGCATCAGAATACCAATATCCCATTTATGCTAAATATCAGTAGATAGCATTTTTATAGTGATTACTTCGCACTGAGGAATGATCAAATGATACTCTAAAAGGAAAAAAATACTTGTCAGGAAATGGGAAAAAAAGGAAAGAATGCACACGTGCATTCACAATATAGCAAGCGCTGAGAAAAGCAAGAAAATGATCTTCGTTGTATCCAGGTCAGCCTTGTGTGTTTTGCTTTAAACAGGGCTAATTACTAATGAAAAAAAATTGGTTCTTGCTGCTGGGATATTTATAAATGTGGGTCATTGTGAGCAGGGTTTGTTATAGTGAACTTTAATTATACTTTACTTTTGCTTGGCTGTTTGGCTGAAGCAAACAAGGGCTCTGTTCTTTCAGAGAGAAAACAGAAATAAAGCTAGTGACTTCCTTCATTTCAGCACCCACACAGAGGTCTTGTCCCAACACACCAGTGCTCAGAAGATGAGAGCTGCTTCTTAATTTTAAATAAGCAGGTTGTGGTTTAAGGCTGTGGTTTGTCAGAGGAGGCATTATTTGTATAACCATTAAATCGTAGCAATTGGCACAAATATTGCTGATGTACGGCATGCTTTTTGGCTAATTTATTTCACTTGTGCTCTTGAATCATTCTCTATCCAGTTTCTTTCCTGTTAGGATATCCATCATTGATATATATGGATATGTTTTCCATTTGATATGATACAGCATTCAACTCCGGAAGAATTGCCTGAATACAGTTTTGAGATTTTGAGCCTCAATAATGTCAGTCGCTCATGGCTCGTGGTCTGATCCAAACAGTAACAATTCCATTAAGCTTATCTGAACCTCTGATAAAAATGCCAACTTTGAAATACGTGAGGCATCTGACAGAGAAAAAATTTGCATTACCTGAAATATGTAAAAGTGTCATCTGTAATCCTTGATAAATAGGGGACTTCCACAGATTGTTACTGGGGTATAAAGGACAAGTTTATCTATGATCAGGTGCTCCAGACTTCATCCCATCTTAGCATTCCTAACCAGTGAACCATAGCAGGTACAGCATATAAGCATCGCAGAGGAGAAAAAAATTGCAAGCATTTCAAAAGTGAAAGTTGGCATGGCTTACTCAGGAGAAGATTTCTCTCAACAACAGGAAAATGTAACTATCCATGAAACTTTTAAGATGACCTCTACAGCAGACAACCTATCCTGAAAGCACACAGATCATTCATTCTAGGTGCAGAGGGAAAAAATGGTCTAAACCTCTAAGGTTTTAATTTGGAAGTAGATTTTCCTATCTGTATAGTGGGAAAACCATTTTTAAAATCAAAGTACAACGAAGAGAACATCTAATACTTAGGCTAAGAGAATATCAGAAGTAAGAGGGCCTTCAGATGGTGGGCCTTGCGGGGGATGACTGGGAAGGTCTTCAGTGTTGATGAATCCAGGCCCTACCAGCTTCCTTCTTACTGCAGACAGAAAGTACTGCTCAGGGATGATGAATTTCCTTCTCCAAGAAAAAGACAGAAAAGCAACTGCTCAAAAGCAAGAGACAAGTAAAGCCTGTCGACTCTACCAAATCTTCCTCTCCATTTGAAAATGCTGTGCCTGTGGCTTCAAATCCCCTTTCTAGAACCAGGGAAAGTCCAGGCGTGCAAGAGCCGGTTATAACAGTTTATTGTCAGACAGTGTCGGTTGAGCTGTTTCCCCATTCTTGTCCTTGGTAAGGGTAGACCTGTGGTGGTTTAGGGGAGAGAGCTTAGTGCCAAGGACAGGATAGGTCTTTGGAAATGTCTGTGATGCAGCCTGGTTTTAGATAATTGATTTTCTAGACATTTTATTTAAATGCAGGCATTGGAAATTGCAAGTAGATGCATATAAAATGTGAAGCTGGCCTCCCCTAAGAGCAGATTTGTGTTCAGCTGTACTATATTCTGCCTGTGTGAAGTCTTCATTATACGCTGGCTGCTTTGACCTTTCCTTGAAAGCAGCCAGCCTCTGAAATTGCAGGAGAAAATGGAAAAGTTTTGAAAGACTTGCCTCCTAAGCAAAAGTACTGCAGAATATTTAGCACTTAAAACTTTAAAACTTTAAGTTTTCAGACTATAATTTCTTAATTGCTTAGAGACATAGCAGAGTCCTGGTACAGCAAACTCTAACGTACGATTGCCTTAACTTTTGTTCTGCTACACAACGGTTTATGTTTCCCTGCTGGGTGTTAATTATTTTTTCCTCAGATTTCAGAAGACACTTTGGCAGTCTGATGGGACAGGGCCAAAAATTTCAGTCTCAAGCTGGGAGGTCTATACAAAGGATTGAATTCTGAACCGTAAATTTAAAATTAATTTCATGTAAAAAGACAAATATATTGTGAGTGAACTTCTACTGTAGTCTTTCTAGCAATGATGCCTCTAATTTCAGAAAGTAAATCAGTCTTGGCTGCTGCTAACTGTATGCTTTGTTCATGCGTTGTGACATTCTAACACAGGCTGCTGTTGAACTAATTATTGCCCAGAAAAGGAAGGAAATACGATGTGGAAGACGCAGAGCTTGATCCACAGTTCCTCTTGAACTCAATGGGAGTCTTGCTATTGATTCTCATGAAATTTTGGATCAGGTCTATGGAACACAAGTTCAGCTCTCCAAAAAAACCCTATGGCTATTAGAACAATAAAAGCAAACTTCATACTTGCAGTTTTATTCAGTGTCATGATTAAAAAAGAAATTGTATTTGCATTCAGTCATATAGGACCTGAATTTGATTTCTTTAGTTGTTGTTCTTTTTGTCTTGATGCTTAGGTTTTCCCTGTTTAAGAAAAAATAAATAATTCTTTCTGGAAGTTTAAATTAAGAAGCCATTTACACCTTTATTTAAATATAACAATGTAAAGTTGTTTTGGTTCAGTCTCTTTTTATGATTTTTTTCCCTTCTTTTCTTGAAGAATTTCTATTATTAGATGAAATTCCTCAGTTTGTGGTTTTAGTTAATTTGCATTTTGGTAATTTTTTAGCCAAAACATTTCTAGGAAGCTCACTCATGTTCACACACTTGTTTTTCTTTTACATACAGGTACTATTGGATACAATCAAAGAAACAGGATAGATACTCTTATGTATCTTCTAGCCTATCCGCAAAAGCCAATGGTAAAAACAAAAACAATTGAACTGATAGATTTTGAGAAGCTGCCTGCAGGACAGAATGCCACTGTCGCTGTGATGAGCTACAGTGGTTATGATATCGAAGATGCTCTTGTCTTAAACAAGGCCTCTTTGGACAGAGGTAAGAACCATCAATTCTTTCCCACTTCTCTAGTGTGTGTTCTAATACATGTTTTATTAAGCTTGATGTCTCATGGTGTTATCCTATAATAACTCTTATTGTGGTTTTGAACAGTACATCTCCAATTAAGAAATTGAATTCCAAAACTGCTTTGAATGTTTTGTTTGTTTTCTGCATGAATAGTGATTGTAATTCCATGCTTGCAGTAGTGCGCTGAAGTTGCTAACATGTGAATAAACTTCTGAGTATGGGTATTATAAGAAAAATGCCTAACTTTTGACCTCAAATAAAAAAGTGTAAATGGTCCCTTTTTGAAAATACTTAGTTTACAAAAAAATGTAAGGTATTAGATAATCTGTTCTGTTGGGCTTGCTTTGTAGATGGTTACCTGAACCTTTGTTCATTGCTAACAGAGGGGTCTCATTATTTTCACCAGTTACAAAAGCAATAGATGAAATTAGACTTCTGAATGTATTTGGGAAAGGAATGGAATGCGTGGCAGTTTGTGTCATTGTGAACTTGATGCTCTGAGGGAGCAATAACACTATTGCCTACTTTCTGAGAGAAAATAATAGTATTGTCTAAAGCAAAATAATTTTGTAATTATTCAGAGATAAACTAATGACACGCTTCCTTAAAAAAAAAAAATCTATGCAGTGCAGTGTGTTTTAAGTAAAAGTACATAAGCACCAAATAGAAGGTAACTAAGTGAAACCTGCGTTTGTGCCGGTCTGGCTTGTCTTGCTCTCTCCACAGTTCTTCGGTGCTTAATGTTAATGCTGCTGGGGGTTGGAGGAGAGTTGCCTGAAAACTTAGACTCTCTTCTCTCTCTTTTCTAAATAAATTCCCTTGAGAGAAGACATAGTGCAGTGTGATCAAATTGGTTTTAGTTTCGGGTGGCCAAAATCAGATTCTTCCATGACTTTATTCCCCCACGCACTCCCTTCCTCCTAGTTGCTAGGCAGCAATAATAGTATTCCTAGACATGTATCTTTGGCATTAATGTCTGGCGCATTTAATTTATGCCTCCTTTTCTAAAACAACAACAGGCATGATCTAAAACTGAATGTTTTCTTTTCTGGTAGACTGGTAACATTTACAGGGAGAGCTGTGGTGCTTGTCAGGAGTTACGTGACATAATCTGAAGATACAGATCTACTGTATGTGGCCGCAACCATCTTTCAAATGACCTAAAATAACATAGGATTATTAGAAACCCTTGATCTTGCCTGTCTGTAATTCTAAATGTGATGAAAATGTTTAGTATTGTGGCTATTGCTGTACTTGGAGAGAAATTCCAGAGATGCTACTTTTCTCATCTAAAACCCAAAACAAACCTATTTTATAACAATATATGTAATTCAGAATTCTTTCAGCTGGGGAAAAAGTGACTAATGGGGTGATTATATGAAATACCCAATCAGTACTTTCCTGGTAGGCTAGCTTGTGTCAACCACAAACATGAGTAAAAGTTCAGGTTTCTTAGAACTCCCAAAAGGAAGAGGTGCTGTTCTCGTCCTGTTACAGTCTCTTCTCCTATGTTATGTCTCCCTGTGGACCACCAAAGGTAAGAGAAATTATGCATGCGCGTGAAGTATAGAAGGGGATTAGCACAACTTCAGAATTGGACCGTAGTTCAATGTCTAAAAAAAGTAGCATGCATGATCTGATTTTTAAATTGTGAGCTACTAGGTATCCAGGTACAATGTTAGGCATATTCAAGACAGTGAATAATCTAATAAAAACATTTTTATATTCTGTAGCTCAACAGGTGGTTCAACGTTCTTGTTTTATTCTGATAATGTGTTATAAAGAATCTTTGAACTCGTAGGCAGATGACTTTGTGTTACATTTTAGGGTTTGGAAGGTGTCTTGTATATAAGAATGCCAAGTGTACACTGAAGCGTTACACAAACCAGACATTTGATAAAGTTATGGGTCCGATGTTGGATGCGGCTACCCGTAAACCAATCTGGCGCCATGAAATTTTAGATGCTGATGGTATCTGCTCTCCAGGTATGTCAAACTACATGTTAGTCATGGCACGTTCATAATCTGAGGTAGAAATTAATGTTCTGTTAATATTTCTTGTGCACCTTGTTTTATACTTAGTGTAATGAATTTTTTTTCTTGAAGGTGACAGTATTGTAATAGAAAATTTAAAAATGTTAGTTTCTGAAAGCAGCGTGGTACCAGTCATTGGGGGTATTTTTGTGCATGAGAAAATGGAGCTTTATGTTTGAGTAGAAGAGTTGAGTCTTTAACAGTGTGAATCTATTGAAGCATTAGAACTTGTATTCTTCTTTATATCTCCAAACTGGCAAACTTTTAGTACTGTAGTTTTTTACTGTTTGTCTCTCATATGTTCTGCCGTTGTTGTTTTTTAAGGATAGATTCCTTATTATTTTTATTTCATATGTCAAAACCTCCTAGCATGCTGTCAGTTAATGCAATTGTTTGAGGAAGTAAAACCTTGTGTTTTTAACACTTTAGAAATATGTTTGGAGAGAAGTGAGAAAATAAATATAACTACATTTAGTTATGAGGGTGGATGTATAACTTTCCAATGGAAATAAATTTGAGAAAGAATCCTCCCATACTGTCATCCTTCAATTGGGAAATGGCTTAATAGGTCTACTGAGATGTAATAAGAAAGGTGCTGTAAAAGGCACTAAACTTAATTCTATTATAGCAACACAATTGGGTCACTTTTGCTCTTTAGCACATCACAATGGAGCTTTCAAAGTTAATGAAAAAAAAGGCAAGAATCTTCTGAAGTATTAGGATAGATAGGACTGGGGCGGACTCCAGACTGAGGCTGTTCTCAGTGTGTACGTAAAAATCTCTTTGAAATAGTTCATTAGGACAGAAAAGAGACATAGGCTGAAGTTCAGTGTAATTTTGTGGAGGAGGTGGGAGGCAGGTACTTGGTGTGCATTAGTATTATTGGGCATGCAACTGATCTGGTTTTCTATGTGAAGGGCAGGATAAGGGAATGGAGGAGAAAATAGCAGATGCATGAGACCAGAAGCAATAGGAAAAAGTAATTGCAAGGAGAGGCTGAAAGTAGTCTTGCACAACTCATTGTGGAAATGATGTGATGTCCCGAATTTAAGTGTGAATTTCTAAAATTTGTCAGTTACAGTGTTGCTTGTTAATTTTCTCCTTACTTATGGCAGATGACTTCAGATGCTTTTGTGTATTCTTTAGACCTAGGGTGGGTTTAATAGCTGTTCTCATAGTGCACCCAGCACACAAGCTATTCTGTTTTGGTTTACAAGAAAAAAGCTAGTTTAATGATTCCCTTACCATGCAATATTTAATAAAATAACATGGCCTACTTCCTGGACATGTTCCTCCCAGTTTGTCTTCCAGCTTACCTTTTTTTAAAGCTTGAAATGTATTTCTAACATAGGTAGCCAGGTATGTTTTCATGGTGCTTTTTTTTCTTGTTCTTTGAAGGTGAAAAAGTAGAAAATAAACAAGTCCTTGTGAACAAGTCTATGCCAACTGTGACCCAGACGCCTCTGGAAGGAAGTAGTGTGCCTCAGCAGCCACAGTATAAAGATGTGCCAGTAACGTATGTTGCATCATAACTTTATACTTGGGGAAGGTACATGGAGGAAAGGTATCTGAGAAAATACTCAATTCTAGAAAAGTCAAAGGAATAAACTTCCCTCTGCAAATTAGACCTAGTTCTCTACGTCTTGATTTTTCACACGATTTTTCAGAGCCTAGGTTATTTTCAGAAGTGCCTAGCCACTTAATCACTAATAAGTTAGATTCTGTCACCTGGAAAGCTGGCATTGCAAAGAGAGGGAGGAACCCTCCTGTATGTACGTATAGAGAGGAATCACTGAGTAGGTTCCCAGGAGAAACTGAGGGAGCTAAGACAGTGGTAGAGGGAAGAGGAGTCACTCATGGATGAAGTGATGGAGAAACAGGAGAAAAGCAGGATGAGTGGGAGGCCAGAGAACACGTGTGTACTTAGTGAGGGGGCCAATCTACTCCATACTGGCTCCCACAGAAAATGGCCAGTGCTGACTGGTGCTCGGCCTTCGCCTTGCCTGGCAGGAGGCCAGGAGAGGGAGGCCTTCCTATCTCAGAGGTTGACAGTCAGCTCATTCTGGCCACTCCAGTTAGACGTCCTTTACCAAGGCACCAGTGAATGGGAAAGGACGGTCAATAAGAGTTTTTCCCATCCTGTCCTTAAAGAACAGGAGAAGGCTTCCAAGGTGTGAGATTAAAATTTTGCATTAAATGTAAAAATAAATAGATAAATAATGAAGGGTTTTTCACTGTTTTGTCAGGAATAGCCTTGACAGTTCGGTAAATTAGCAGAGAACAAGGCAAGCAATTGGTGCCCAGATCAGAAAGGCAGAATTAGCTTTGCTCCACTTCTGCGTGTTTCATAACCAAGAGAAAGCTCTAGGTTTACTCCTACAAGATACTAATAAAGAAGTGAGGCAACAGTGTAATTATCAAGAGGAAAGAAGTATCCTGCCAGGTAAAGACATGGATCTGAGTTTAGGTGTCATAGTTTGACCGTCTCAGCTACCTGAACAACAAGACAAAATAATCTCCTAAATAAGGTATTAAAATCTGCTCTAGCCTCAATCTGCAATATCTAGAAAAAAGCTGATACCAGAATAATTTCCTTTTGCTTCCTGCTCTGTCATGCCTACCTTTTTTTCTCTTTTGTTTTCCTCTCTTTCCAAAATCTCTGCATCTCGGACTCTTAGAGTTCATCTCTTTCTGTACCTCATACTATGTTCTGCCCTTGGTTCATTTCCACACCTGCACCTGATGCATAGTTTCAGTCAGGATATAATGCCTTAATTTTGTTCTTAAATTCTGATGGTATATTCTTTAAACTCCCTTCTTCAACTATAACTCTCTATTTGACTTTTGTTTGTTTAACTGAAGATCCAGAAATTTGCAATATACTGGGAAGCTTTTTTCTGTCAAGAAGAGCCCACGTGACAAAAAAATATACCTTGTTCTTTACAAGTTCAGCTTAATTCTCCCTTTGTTTCTATTGTATCTCTTAAGCCTTTTCTTTTCCAGAAACATACCGTACTCTGGAACTTTATTTTTTTATATACACACACACACACACATATACATATATATACACATTTATATATGTATATATAATCTTTGCTCCATTGGCCTCCCATATATAAGTTCCATGGAGACTACAGTTTAGCCAGAAGCTTACCAATACACAGATACCTGTTTGTAACTTGTGTTTGGTTTATAGATGTAAAACTCATGTTTTGTCTTCTTGTACTAGCTACAAAGGTGCGACTGATTCTTATATTGAAAAAGTAATGATTTCATCAAATGCAGAGGATGCTTTCTTGATCAAAATGTTGTTGAGGCAAACTAGACGTCCAGAAATTGGAGATAAATTTAGCAGTCGTCATGGGCAGAAAGGTAAGCTACACATTTAATAAAAATAAATGCATGTTGGGTATGCCTACTGTACATACATAATATCGTCACACCTGTTTCCATTGATTGGTTTACATCTTTTATGAATGCAACAGTACAAGACGGTATCCCTTTTTTGATTAAGTTAACCTAATTTAGCAATGATGTTTCTGGAACTGAGGAGAGAAATTGGCAAACACAACTCAGTGTTGACTTATGAATCTGGAAAATACAGTAGTTGCCCATTTTAAACAAGAACAGGGTTTTGAGTTTTGTTTGGGCTTTTTTTTTCCTGGTCTGAATCTGGTTTTAGGTGATAGGTTTGTCAATGGGTTATGACAAGAGAGATTGGAGGAAAGAGTGAAAGGGCCTATTCTGAATGGACAGAAAAGACCAGAGATGGAATGGGATGTCTGCAAGTCATCTGTGCAGACATATTGCTCTAAAGACAAGACTGCAGATAGATAGCTCAGAGCCATGGTGTAAAAGGGAAGCGAATCAGGAGTGCAACTAGGAGTGCACCAGCAGAGACTGGAAAGAAAGGGAAAATGTTTTGAAAAATACACCTGGGACGTGATCTGGGGCACCTCTGGATCTTCAAACTGAGAGTTGAAAATGGGTACCTACTAGGAAGCTGCATGGTGGCATGTAGCTGTCTAGTGTTAATACTGTAAGCAAGATGAAAATCAGGAGCCTGTTTCCATATCTGTTGAAAAAAAGCAGTGGACTCCCTTTGACCTTAATGTCAAAAAAAGGTGGCTCAGAACATGCTCTCTGAATCTCAAAGGGCTGGGAGTTGTGGGAGGGGTGTTAAGAAAGAAGTGACTGAAAACAGTCTGACTGTAACTGACTTAAAAGCATATTTTGATCCCATTGGTCCCAATGTGGGACAGGTTTTGACATGCTTTCATCTGTCTGTACACTTGGATAGTCTAGATTTTTAGTACTTTCAGCATGACCTTCTGCCTTACTGCATGTGCTGTGCTAAATCTATTGCCCGAATGTTGTAATCTTGTTACATTTTTAGGTCTTACTTTGGTTTGAGAACATTGCTCAGTCTCTTGTCAGATGTGGTGGGGAGGCAAGGAGTTTGATATTACCAAATCCTTTCCATTGCAGCACATACACGCCTTTCCTGTTACTGGGCAAATGTGATACTGTCTTAATAACTACTGGAATAAAAAAATCCTTACTTCCTTGCTTTGATTTCTGAGGAACTGGAACCAGAGCATTGAGTATAAAGCACACCAACCTCTTACATCTGGTAACACAAGCATCCGCTAGGTCTGTGTGGAGGGCAGAGGGAGGGAACTGAGGAAATAAAGGAGGACAGTGTTTAGATTTGAAACATTAATACTTAAAACTAGTTGTAGTCAATGAACTTTGCAGTAATACATCAAGTTATGATACTAGCTAAGGGACGTTGCCTTGCAAACAAACTGGCCTTTCGTGAGCAGTGTTTCTTTGTCAGAAGATGCATGGAAGAGAGAGTGCTTTTTGTTAGGAGAAGCACCCTGAAAGCGACCCTTTCAGCAGTTTGTGACACGGTCCCACTCTACTCCCAGCATCATGTTGGGTTTGACCTTGTTGTGCTGATTCACATCCTGCATTATTGGAGCAGAACCAGAGAACTCTGTAGGCAAATATGCCCTGGAGTTGTCCTGCACAGTACTTACAACAGTACTGCACAGTATTGTACTGCACAGGACAAATATGCTGGTACTTGCACAACATCCATATGTAGATCTGAGCCAGTGAAAAGAGATGAAACTGCAACAAATGTCACCAGTACACAGGCAGTATCCACATCTAGAGCTCTCTTAAATGAAGGTTAAATGGAATCAGCTCCAGCATATTCAATGCCTGCATGATTGGAAAAGGTATGAAGAGCGGTTGCTTACAGATGGACCCCAGGCCACAAGTAAGAAGTCATTTTTATAATGCTCGATGCCACTATATACTTCTTTACTCACATGTGTAGCTTGAAGTCAAACTTGAGGTCATTTATGACTTTCTGGGGCTATGGAAGTACATAAGCATCAGTGGCAATGAGGTGGCCAGGTGTAACTGAAGTGAAAGATGTCGTGAGATGCAGGGCTAGCCACAGTAATCTTCGTTTCTGTAGTCTCCAGGTTTAGTGATCAGGACATCTACCTAGAGCAAACCTATCAATCAAAAGAGGTGAAATGGTTACAAAAGGCAGTAATGCCATCTGTTGTCATCAAACATCATTAATGTCAGCTGTTACCAGATGTTGACTCAAGTTCTTTGTGTGTGTTTTCTATGGAGTACAGTCAACACAGGCTTTCTCAGTACGTCCAGCTCTCTCCAAGATCACCCTTACTTCCACAGTATCTTTCCATAGACCCATAAAACTGGTTCTTGAAACTCTGTATTCTCAAGAAATCCTTCCATGTTTCTGCTGTCATTAAGAAATAGAAACTCTTCTGATAAGCATTGGAACATTTTTCCTGATTGTATTTTCAAGATGGCTTTTGATCTAAAAATAGGAAGTGATTCTCACTGAGTCCCCAAGTGATTTGGAAACCAGTACCTATTGAAGGCTTCAAAAAAGTAAAGAAGCAGCAGTACATTCTTGACTTTCCTTTTAAAATCCAGTCTAATTCTTGCACTACAGCCATATAGGATAGCTTTGGTAAGTGAGAGGGAAGATCATTAGTTTCAGAGGCAAATAGAAAGAGTTGAGCAGTTGGAATGGTTCAGCTGCCCCATTCCTTCCTTCTCTCCAGGAAGATTCTCCTTCAGGAAGATTTTGTGTAAAGTGTCTTTCAAATAATTTTTTAATCTCATACACAATGAAGATGTGCAGTACTTTCAAGCCTATAGCCACTTCTAGAGCAAAGCCCACTTCTTCATATATTTTGAGCTTCGTCGAATTAGTCCTTTCTCCTTATAAGTGGCATGCAGCATTTTAGCTGCAAGTTATTATATAACAATATCATGCAGTACTGTTATAAGTACTGTGCAGGACAAATTTTCTTACTAGAATTAAAAGAAAAATAGCCTATAAATTATATTAAAGAAGCTACTCAGTTAATCATGATAAATATTTATGGACATTTGCATGAAAAATTTAAGCAGGTAAGATTTTTCTCCTGGCTTGGGCTATTGATGTGCACCTATTGAAATAGTTAGTTGAACAGGATTTAAATGGAACTGATTTTCATACCTCTCCAAAAGTCAAGAAAAAGGGTGCTCCGCAAATCTAGAACCATCAGAGGAGAAAGGTGGAAGTGGAAGAATGACAGAAGGAAACAGAATTGTGCCAGGCAGGCTGCAATATGGCTTTAGGGAGCAGAGGGCCTTCCGTGCCACTAAATGCACATAAGGCATCTCACAGTCTATAGCAAGCTCATTTTAGAGGTCTTGAAGGACAGACTTCTCATGAGTACTTTTGCTACTCATCAAACCCTGATATTCATGGTCAAATGCACAAACAACTAATATACACTGTACTGGAATCTGGTAGTATTTTCTTTAATATTCCAAAAGCCATAGAAAGTTAGTAATATTTTATTTTCCGAAGTAAAATACCTGTGTAAATCCCATGGTAACGAAAAACAACATCCTAAATGCTGTTGGGAACTTTGAGGGCTCCCGTAATTATGCCTGGCATTGCATCAGGTTAGAATGACTGATCCCCCATGTATCTGTGCTTTGGACCTATAACAATAATAAGCCAAAACCATCAATTGTTCAGAATAGCAAATGTCCCTTTCAGCTTGGTTTTGGAGCTATGAGTGGGAACATTGCAACAGTTGTGTTACAGAGTTCGCAGGCGTGTGCTTGTTACGTGTCCAGTACATCAATCTGTAGTAATCTCTTGTGATCGGGGGCGTGATCATATTCTAAATTATTACATTCTACTAGGATACACATCCTTCCTGGTAGTAGACCTTGCAGTTCACTGGCTTGTAGTACATTATGGGAAAAGGTGTTACAATAAATGGGAGAAAGGAGAAATGTGCTTAGTGGAGAAGATACATGGGCTAGATACCAAGAAAAAAAATACTGACAAGAACAGTGGAGTTTACTGTTTTGCAACTTCTGTATACAGTGAAGAAGCAGATACTGACATTAGTCTTCGATTACAGGCAATGATAGAACTGGAGAAAAGGCATGAAAAGGAAAGGGAAAATCTCCTTTGCTAGCTGTTTAAAAATATAGCTAGTATCATCCTTCTCTGACATCAAATCAGGGAAGGATCAGTCATAACAGAGGAATATAGACAACTGTGAAACAGAAGTCATAATACTAACAATTTAACATTTTCCATTGAGAGAATTTTTAATTAGCCCTGAATTTGTTCTCTGATCTTCGTCTGAATGCAGGTGATTACCACTTCAAGTTTAATTTGTGAATGTTAGCTTTAAGCCCATCATAGGGCCATTTAAACCTATGATGAGCTTAAACTAACAAGTACCTTGATTCAGTGAGAAGGAGAGAAACATGCTTTCTCTCCTTTTTGTATTGTCAATCTTTTCTGTGAAGTATTTTTATTTTCTGGAAGGAATCCATGAAGATGAGATTTGATTTCCTGGAATTGTAGTAGTAGTTTTAAAATAATTAAATATGTGCAAAATAAGAGATTGCACGAACCACATTTCTCAAGTTTTTTTCATGGGTTTTTCTTGTATCCCAAATTGATTTGTATTCCAAAGCTATACTTTGTCGCTGGGGCAGAAAGAAGCGGACTAACAGAACTGGAAAGTGTCCGGGATATGACAGGTTAAATCTCTTTAATCTGTCAGATTAAAACAAACCTTTAGCCTTTTGTTACATAAGAGCCTTTCGTTAAATATGTAGGTAGATTTTTGTAGGCCTCTCTAGTAATACAGATCTATGCCGCTGCCTCTGTGTTTGCTACGTTCTTTGTGTCATCTCACATGTGAACACTGTATTGGCATGGGTCACCACTTCTGGCCTGTCCACCACACCCTCTTTTCACTCAAGTCTACGTTTTAAGTACACTTCTTCCAAACTGCCTGTAAAAGCTAGCCTTTCCTTCAAGACCTGTCAACAAAGAAGTGTATGAGGAGGAGAAAAAACCCAAATGACGCCATCACGTTGTGTTGGGAAACGCACCAGCAAATATTTTGCTCTATCTCAATATTCATCTTCAAACTGGATATTGCAGTAAGATCTTTGGGAGTGGGACTGTCACTTTAGTCTATAAGCCCTTTTAGCTTCTAATGTTTCACAAAAAAACATATACCTACCAGGGAGGACTTATCTTGAGCTGTAGGACTTTGTTTTAACTATATTGCATCATATTTTTTCCGGAAGGATAAAGAAACTTTTTTGGTTAATTATTTTGTTTTTTAATCTTGCATTCTTCAAGCAAAGTCACATTTCAAAGCACAGAAGGCTAAAGGATTGTTAAGCTAAAGAAGCTTCATCTGAGTTCCATACAAACTAAATTATTATATTTCCAGATTTCCTCTTGGTTTGCTACAAGTCACAATGAGGAAAAAGTTGGGCTCCTTTGATGTGAAAAAAAGCAATATATCACTTCTCTGAAAGAACATTTCTCAGTCTCTCATGTGAAAAAGGATTAACACCTCCAACAAAGGTCCTGTAGATCACAGAACTAAGCAGCAATACTGAACAGTATTCCTGAGGAGTGGAAAAACTGTATTTAAGCAAGAGGTTGTTTGAACTGGCAAACAGAAGCTTTTTAATAGCTGAAGATCTAAGATAAAGGATTAAACCTTTCTGAAGTATCTGCACTTAAACAACTCTAAAGACAAGGAAGCAAGTTTAAATTCATGAAAGATGGTCTTTGTTTTCCTAAATGAACAATATTCTTTAGTGTCAAAACAAAATCCATTCACAGCATTGTCAACTACATAAACTTCATGACAATACCGCTTATCTACCAAAGTCTGACCTTGCTTAATTTTAAAAATTTTTGCTAGTTTGAGCACCTGCCTTCTGCTTGCCTAACTTCATAGTTGAGAACAACTTGTCTTTCTCCTTTTAATGGGCACTTGTACAGTACGTATAAGCAGAACATGTAAAGTAAGATGTTAGTTTTAAATAGCTACTTGTGTCATACTCCCCCATGCTACAAGTCAGACTTAGTACTTTATCTCTAATAAAACATCAGTGGGTTTATAGGAATTAAATGGTTGAAGTGGCATTAAAAAGTATTTGCTGTTATCAACTGCAGGAATGTGGGATGATTAGTAGTTATTAGGCATCAGGAAAAGTAGGAATTTCTTACCTTATTTTTATCTTCAGAAGTTGAATATGAGAAAATGAGATGTCAGAATACCATTAAAATTTCTCATACCATTTTTTCTATTTATTTTTAACAAAACTGGTGCTTAGCTTGCTGTCTTAAGAAGAAAATTACAGCATTTTTTTATCTCAAGCAGCAAACAGGTAACCTTCTGACCTTTTCAGTAAATCCTCAACTGAACCTCTGAAATTAGGGTGATTTAGCATTTTATGGCACAGAATAAAAATCTCTAATTCTGTTTCCAAATAGTGTATCCTGAACACACATTTTATTAAGCTCTTGACTCATTCAGCCATGTGTATTTTGTAAAGTTCCTATGGTTATTGTTTTACAATAGCTGCTTCCAGAAGCATTGTAAGGGTTTCAATTAATCAGCTCTTTGTGTGCTTCAGACTATGCAAATTTATCACATCAGACCATTCAGCAGCTCATGGGAAAGCAGTGTACAAACTGTATTGTCTTCTAGCACCTCCTCTCATTTAGAGTGATGTTTTTAATAAGAAAACTAATCAAGTTTACTTATGCATTATTTATCTGTTAATTTTAATTCTGTTCTCTTTACCTCTTATGTCAAATGGGATGTAGCAAGTGATATGATAGATCAGTGAATGATTCAATATTGAACAAAGCTTATGTGATGCAGCACTTTTTTCTCCTGGTCTTGTTTTATGCTTAGTTAGCCAACACAGTATGTAATTAGAGAGTTTTGAAGCAGATGTACATTTTTGTTTAACGTCACTAATTTTTGCAAATATCCTTGTCACTTGTTCACAGTATACGGCGCTGTGTTACAGCTACAACTCCTCTTAATTATGTGACGTAGTCTTATTTCTCAGGAGTATTTCCAAATTCTGACAAATCTGGTAAATCTAAAATAGATGCCTTTCAAGTTAGTTTTAGCTCTTTTACTTCCCGTATCATTAGAATAAGTAAACAAGCACATTTAGTAATGCGCTTCTTTTTATCTTCCTGATAGAAACTGGTATTACTGCTGCTTCTATTCACTTAGTCTCCTTTGCTCTCTAATGTCCCTCCTGCTGGTAGTAATTAGTTTTCTATATTAGGTTGTTTTGACTTATTTGATGATTTTTTTTTCATTTGGCATGTGTGTGTATAGAAGGCATCTTATCGGAGCTGGTGAAAAACTTTCCCATACTGTTGTGTTTTGTCCCTGCCCCCTCCCTGCCGCCCCCCTTCCCCCTCTCTGCTGAACTGCTGTTTTACAAGTCTGTGTATATCGTGTTTGTCAGCAAACTCTAAAAGCAACCACATAAAACATATCAATTTTGGAAACCTGAATTTCTCCTGATTAGAAAAAGAAACTCCCAAAAGACAAAAGTACAGGGGTGAGAGGATCTTTATGCTCTGTCAGGGCCTTGTGGAGGTACATGGGTGTTGAGATGCTGGCAGGATTGATGCAGATAGCGTGTGAGGATGGGGGCCATCGTGCATAGTCAGAGGGCTGTCATTTATTGGCTGGCATACAATAGCATCGAAAAACACTGTTACCCTTGCAGTAAACTGCCATGCTTATTAATCCACTTTTTTTTTTTTTTTTTGAGAGGTATATCTTAAAAGAATTTGTTAGCATTTTCACTAATTTTTCATCTAAGGTGACATTATGAAATTGATATACAAAGTTTTTTTTCTAGAGCTCAATTTGTTTTTCAATTGAAAAGAAATGAGATGTAGCAAGCTGCCAGATGCTTTCTTGCTCAAACATAAAACCCTCTTGTTAGGCCACACCTTAAAAAAAATACTGTTTTTTGTTTTGTCTGGAAAAATAATTGCAGCCTTTTCTGGTGGTTAATGTTTGATTCTGGTCCTCGATGAGAACTCCAGAATGTATAGATGAGAGCAGATTCAGGCCCATCGCAGTGTAGCATTTAGTCTGAAATTGTATTGCTAAATTTCAGATGTAGCATATAAAAATTGTGAGGGGAAGAGAAATGAATGAAATAAAATTATTTTGTATGTCCTGTGTGAATGCTTGGGAACAATTTTCATGTGATGTCTAAATCAGTGACAATTAGGAAATCTTAATAACCTGTAGTAAGAGCCACAGAGCAAAGTTACCTACTAGTTTGGCTGTGTCCTATTTATGAATATTGGGTGGGGAGTAGTTGAGCAGCTCGGTTGTGAAATGCAGTTTATACTTGGACAGGGCAACATTTGGAACTTGAGGCTGTCTTAAATCCAGCCTCTTCTTTTCTCCTGTACTGTTTTATTAACCAGTTGCAAGTGATAATTGCACTTATATGGATTAATTCACTTGATCACTTTTTTGCAGCTGCTCGGCAATGCAGAACTGCTAGGCTTGTCTTTTACTGCCCTGCTGCAAACCCTGGCTCAGCGATTGGGGCTGAAAGAGTAGAAAATGCAGGAGCTTACAGTGCAGACCTGCAAGCATTAGTCTCTGAAGAGTTTCTGAAGGCAAGAGACTGCAAAATTAAATCAAGTTTACGTTTTTAAATTAATTGCAGTTACTTGCTTTTAGAGGTAGCATTGTATATAGGAAAGATATCTTCCAGCTTTTTAAAAAGTTTTTTATGAGAAAGAATGAACTTTTGTAAAACAAAGGGCAGGAAGAAGCTTCTCTCTGTCCTGTTCTCTAAATACAGATGGGCATGCTATAGATCTGTTATAAACTCAGTGGCTTCTTAAAATACAGAAGCTTAGAATTGAGGTTTTATAGCTTTCTCTCTTTTTTTTTTTTCCCTTCTGTAAAATAGAAACTTTATAAATGGCCCAGTGAGCTTCACATTGCTGGATTCTGTCTAAATATTTTGTTTTTAACTTCTAAGCTCATTATGCTGTCTTTGTGTTAACTTGTATTAAAATCTGTCAGCTATGACTGGTCTCATAACCACAGTCAGCGGACCAGAATAAGTTAATTATTTACTTGTGTCACTAGTGCTCTTCATCTAATGAAATGCACAGCTGTGTTAGATCTGCAGTTGGGTGTGTAGGTCCCATTGTTATACAAGTCAGCGGAGGGTAGAAGCCGCTATGATGGAGAGCCCTCAGTTCTTTCTGCTGTTCTGCCTTTCTGTGTCGATTTCATGGATCTTTTATCATTCACTTTCACACAAAACAAACAACACAGTGGCTGTCTGCTATGGGAACCAGCTTGGCATATAAAAGGTTTTCAGAGCCTAAAGTAATTTTAAGTTAGCTAAGATTTAATTTTTGGCTTACAGGTGCCGTGAAGTCCAGATGCAACCTAAAGCTTTCTTAGAAGTAAATGCGAATAAGGCAAAATGTACATGCCATAATACATATATGATCAAGTATTTATGTATACAATTTTAGGATAAAAAAAGCTGTGCGCACAAGACAGTGGGTTGGTTGGTTTTTTTTTTTTCATTTTCAGCAAATGATTGCTGCTTGTTGGGGAGGGGTAGAAGGATGTTATTGATTTATCATAACAGAACAATGAAAATTAGTTTCAGTAGGTTTAAAAACTAAATATAACACCACCACCCCTTGCCCCAGATGCTCCAATCCTTTTTTTTTTTCTTTTTCTGCTCCCTTCCCCCATACTTGCCATTCTCATTCTGTTAGCTACTGTCCCATACACCTATCCCTGTCTTGCTTGGACAGTGGAAGAGGAGCTCCCTCCTGAGCAGACGCCAATATCCCCCTGTGAACTGGCTGGTTGGGGGATGCCTTTTTAGGGATGTAACCAGCACCCTCAGTCTTCCAGGAGCCCCCTCCGCTCCAGGACTGTTCCCAAAGCGTGCTCTGGCAGTTGCAGCAGGCTGATCTCAAACAGCTTGCAGACTTTTTCAGCTCTAAGAGCTTCTGGAAGAAATTGTCCAACTGAAACAGTAGCTTTGGTTCAAAGGAGTATGGGCTTAAGTAGCTGCATTTTAGCACCTGAATTTGAATGTTAGACCTCTTAGTCATTTATAGCTGCAGTATTTTGATCTGCAGAATTCACTGTAGAAACAGTTCTGAGGGTTGGAAGGAAAATTTTGGGATGTATGATAGACTATTTTAAATGAGTTTTCATATTTCTGTTTAATCTTTCCTAGTTTTAGAGTTGGGGGGGGGGTGTGTTGTTTGTTTTACACCCAATACTGATGGAGGCTAAAAAAGCTTCCAAAACTTTTTAAAGGTACAGTTTGTGTTCATGGACTGGCAAACTATAAGCAGTCTGGGGAGCCGATTGTACTTTGTAATTCGTCAAAAGCAGTCTTTGCATAGCAAATGAATGCTACCTGAAAAGATCTTTGTGTGGGTTGGTTTTTTTTTTAATTTTCCTCTACTCATCTCCTCTCAGTCCCTGTCAAAGTCCTGACTTGATTTGTTTTTATTCATAGTATTTAGCAAAGATACATATGATAAACAAATTTCAAATCAATAATAATTTTGTATGTCCAAAGAGGTACTGTAAGAGGCCTAATTTCTTCATTTTTTTGGAGGAAATTATAGCATCAGCTTTAAAAGCTAGGTCTCCCTTGAGATGTTTCAGTCTGACTGGTCAGAAGTTTCTGGTTGCCTCTGAAAACTGTATCTAAAGCTTTCTTCCCTAATTTGCTAACTCACAAATCACTGGGAGCATTATGTAAGGATATGCTAATTTTGCCAGTCCTGTCACAAGGGCTCTCTTCTAGCCTGCAGGTTGTGAGCAGTGGTCATGGTAATGAATCTGGGTAAAAAGTGATCCATGAGAAAGAGAGGAGGAGGAAAACACTAAAGAAAATCTGGTGATGAGCGTCAGCCCTGCTGGTGGTTTGCTGTTTGTGAATTGAAATGTTTTCTCTTCTGCAGGGGTGTGTGGACTGATTGTTCCTCAGGAAGACATGCCATTTTGCGATACAGGAATCTGCCCAGATATCATAATGAACCCTCATGGCTTCCCATCGCGTATGACGGTTAGTGGTTATGTTACGATTAAAGAGACAGTGTCCCCTGGTAGGGAAAGTGAAGTAGATTAGCCGGAAGAAACAAAAAAAAGTTTGAAACATGGTTTCACTGAGAATATTCTCCAGTCGTCATGCCATGTGCTTGCTCTCCTATAAGTATTCAGCCCTCTGTTTTGCATGTTTTGAAACATTCTACTGTAAAAGGAGTAGGGATGCGGGCTGTTTGTGCATCATTCTCATTTTGTTCTGTATCAAGCTAATAGGAAAGCAACTGCACCCTTTCTGTTTGAAAATTTCTTGCTCTCCCTCTTCCTTCCCTGTTGCCTGTGCCCACTAAGCCGGCTGGGGCAGACTGTGAGGTGAAGGTTGGAGAGGAGTTTCAATAATAGTTCAAGACCTATGTAACTTCTTACATAACACATGCCTCCCTGGAACTGATGCAACTCTTGCACCTGTGCTGCAGGGTAACACTAAATACCTCACAGCGTGGCCTTTATATGGGACCTCTACTGATTACTTTGTACAGCCTCTGATCTTTTTTTCTTTGTTAGCTTCTTTCCTTCTGTTCCCCCTGCTGCACTGTAGCATGTCAGTCTCTGAGGCTGTTTCCTAGAGCAGCAGGCCACACTGGATCCTGCTCATTTTCCAGACAACTGGAAAAAATGGAGCTGCCTGACTCTGGAACTTAAAGATGTTTCCAGACCCTGCGATGAGTCCAGTTTTCCCCCTTCACACAGGAGTACTCCCTGTTCTTGGGCTTCTTCCACTCCTCCCATTGTATGCAATAACCCAGGCTGCCATCTGGGACACTTTGCCTGGCTAACTTATCCTGTGACCAATCCAGCAATGTGCCTGTGCTAGTGAGCAGGCTGTTAACTCTGCTTTTCTCTGCACAGGTAGGAAAGTTAATTGAACTCCTGGCGGGAAAGGCTGGGGTCCTCGATGGCAGATTTCACTATGGAACAGCTTTTGGAGGCAGTAAAGTTAAGGATGTGTGTGAAGATCTTATTCGCCATGGTTATAACTACCTAGGGAAGGACTACGTAACATCTGGTATCACTGGGTAAGAATCTGCTGTATAGATTTAGGTGTTTCAGGAGAGTGGGAAAATCCCATTGAGACACATCTGAAAAATATTCTTATGTCTCAGAGCTCAGAAACTTTCTCTTATTTGCAAACTGCTCTATGAGATGGAGGGAAGGGGCTGAAGAAAGCTGCACTTCTTTTTTCTTTTTTTTTTTTCTTACAAGTATTTTGTGGTTCCACATTTTAAGAATTACTAGTATTTGCGTGGCTGTAATGTGAATGGCCCTTGTAGTACATATGAAAATTTCCCAACTTCTACTGCGTGACAAAAAAGGTAAAATCAAGGTTTTCTTTCTGAGAGATTGTAAGAAATTTCAAGTTTCTGTGGCAGTAAATCTTACATGTGCTTGGAATCAGATAAGCATTTTCATGTTGACTTTAATAGTACTGTAAAATACGGATTTGGAGGCAGGTGTCTGTTCCTTGGGAATATTTTGTGTGTGCTCTTTTTTCTTTTTTTTTTTTTTTTTTTTCTTCTTTCGATTACACAATGATTCAGTCTGGCATAATACTCTAATCTGCAAACTTCCTGCTGTGTTGATCAGACTGGCTTCTGAGACACAGAGTTCAAAGAACATAAGATAGTTTAGGAACAGGAAAAGGCCATATGGCTTCACATGCCTGCCCTCCAAAATGTATCTTAATCCTACCTTCCTGCTATTTTTATTATCCTCCCAGTCCCCTTCTTCTCAAGGAACAAGGTCTTTAGGTCTCTTTTGTAAGTTGTTTTCTTTTTTTAAATACTTTTTATTTTAATTTCTTTTCCTACCAACTTATTCCGTATGTTGTTTCTCTTTTTGTTTCAGACAGATGATTTTGTTTTTCTTACCCACTCCATATTCCATAAATTGTATATCAAGTATCCTGGTGTTTGAAACACTTTCTGTTGGTACATCATGGTAACTTTTAACAAATCTGACTAATCTTGTCTCCCAGGGAGAATAAAATCATCTAGTTCTAAAAATCCCCTGTCCCCAAACTTCAACTTTGTAGTACCCTATTTAGAGACTTTGCTTTAGGATACTGATACTCTTCCAAGCAAATTTCGCATGCTTAATCTATTTGTTATGAAATGTGAAGGCAAATTTCATAACAATGTGGAAGTTTGCAAATTCCAAATGTCTAGTTTTATTATTTTCTTCAATAGGCAGCTTTTGGAATGACACTGCATCATGTCAGTAATGACTCTGAATGGGAGGTGCAATACTGTTGTCTCCTGCTTGTTTTTACATTGCACATACACTTTTTTTTTTGTAAAGAAATCAGTGGCAGTGCTGAGTTTGTTTGTCTGTGTTAAATCTGGTTGTTCTTAGTGCTGAAGGTGGTAGCTGGGAAATGACTGAGTGCTTTCAACTGTTGCTTTCTGATCTTTAGGTGCATATGCTGTTCTTACAGTTGGGGGTGTTTTAAACACAGAAATCTTTAGCCGTTACTGCAGCTCGTAGAATGGAGTAACACCCTCCGTACGGCTTACAGATGTTCCCAAGCTGATGCTAGTGCCTAAACATGGTTCTCAAGAGCCCAGCTTGTCTGAGTCCCCAGTGCCAGCTAGGGCAACGATTTTTGTCCTATGGATACAGCTGCTGAGCAGCGCTGCAGGGGCAGCTGTGCTGGTGCACAGCCGCTCAGGGAGGGCTTTCAACCATCTGGGTATTGGGTTGTCCTTCAAAGTGGTGTGCAGGGAGAGTTAGTGGATGGGAAGATTGTCAAGCCCATAGTGTGCCAGTGCTAAGCTATCCTTGCAAATGCAAATTCCTTAAAGTGCTCGTATAAAAATGATGTTTTGAGCATTTATGCTGCATGTATTTGTTTATATATATGCTTACCTTTGTTTTGTGTGTGAATGATGTAAAGTGAAGGAATGTAAATAGAAATATCTTAAGTCACTCTTCAGGGTCTGACACATTTACAGTCTTTATTGGTTACTGATGACACTATTGAAACACTCCTGCACAGACAGAAGGAGGACTTAACATGTTACAGCTGAAACCGGTACCTGCAGCTACAGCAGCATGTCTGCACGGCGCATGGCCAGAGTTCAGGAGCTTGTTCCTTGCTAGGGTGGATACAGCAGTATGTGATGCTGGAAGTGTGCTGCTCTTGTGTCCAAAAGGGTTCCCTGTGGGGTTTTCAGACTGATTGCCCTGAAAGCCTAAACACATTTTTCTAAGGCTCATGATTCCCAAATTGTTTCAGATCCCTCCTGTACACGACACTCTTGTGTCTCTTAAGGCAAATATGTGCTAACTGTGAATATTGGTTTTGTTTTGTTTTGTTTTGTTTTGTTTTTTATTCCTTCAGGGAACCTTTGGAAGCATATATCTATTTTGGCCCTGTGTATTACCAGAAACTAAAGCACATGGTGTTGGATAAAATGCATGCAAGAGCTCGAGGACCCAGAGCAGTGCTCACCAGGTATTGTTACAGGCTAAGCACAAAATTCTTGTGTACATTCAGAAGTGTGCCCAGCTGACTGACGGATATAAAATGACGTTTGTTTACCTTTTGATACTTGACACAAAATGCTATTACCTGTTAATACACTTGTTACAGACTAAAAGCTCTCACAGTAGACCGTGGCAGGACGTTGTTCTGAATGTCCAGGTGTGCTCTATGTGGTCCAAAACTGAGTTTGCTTCTCAGATTTCTGTTAGCAGTTGGTAAAAATACCATCTGCTGATTCACAATGCACACTGTGGCCCTTTCCTGTCAGATTGCTCATATCGTAGGTATCTTAGGAGGATTTTTCTTTTCTTTAATATTTGTACTTTTACAAAATCAGGTATGAGTAGAAGGAAGAAATTTCTTTTAATATTTCAGCATCCTTTGGTATTCAGCAGGCTAATATTGATGCGGCCCATGTTTTCCCCTGTCAAGGCAAACTAAATGCATTGGCCTTAGTATAGTGCAAACAAGCATTAGAATAATGTGTGTCCCTGATCTACTGCACTTTGCCTTGCAGACTCTTCCATTCAACTCTAAAACTGAATTTAGGGTTGTATGTCCTGGTCCACAGTTATCATTTGATACCATGCAGGAGAACAGCACTTTCTCGCTAATAAATTGCAAAAGTTACAGAGATGCCACCAGTAAATCTCCGTTTCTATTTGCCCAGTTAAAGATATGTCCTCAGTTCCTTTGGAGTCATGATCATTGCACTAAGCCTGAACTTGGCTTGCTCTCCAACAAAAGGGTTGAATACCATGTTGATGTCTTCTGGTGTCAAATTTAGAAGTCAAGCAGATGTACTGTGAGTAATAGGTAATATAAACCCCTGGAGGTGGGCTTATATTATCTGGACCTTTAGGGAATTTGAAACATCCTGCTTTCACTGATGTTACCTTTTCTCCTTAAAGCCAAGCTTTATGGCTGCTTGCACTCATGTTCTAAATTGCTGATATTCCTGGGTCTCAAGAAACAGTTTAGTGGCACAGGCTTTGCTTTGAGGAGGCTTCTAGTGGATCCTTCAGTTCACCTCTCTCCATCACAGTAGGATTATTTGCTAAATCTTGCCAGGAAGTTAGTTGCCAACTAGTCTTGAATATTCTAGCAAAGATTATTCCAAATGTCCTTTGCCAGTCTTTCTGGACTATCAGGTATGCCATTTATACCTCACCTGCTGCATGACGGTACTCTTCTTTTTGACCAGTCCCTTTTGTAGTGTTTTTGAGATGTAAGCACAAAGTCATGTCTATCCTGCCCTTACTCTTCCCTATAACAAGCATGATTCATATTATTTAATTCTTAATTTATTTTTATGCCTCCTGTCATGTGCTGATCCACTTCTCTTGCCTTGCCTGACTGCACAACAAGTTAGCAAGTCTGTCCTCTTAATACGTGCAGCTTCTACCTGTTGATGTGCTATTAGAGAATGGAGGGGCAGGTCTCTGCTGTACCTGATACAGAAGTATCTTTCTCTTTTGCTTTTCATTGCATATTTCCTGTGCCTTTTGGCTTTCCAACCTCATGCTGTCTCTAGGACAAATTGAAGTTGTCTCACACTTTCCATGGAAGTAAATACCAGTGGTTGAACTGGGAGAGAAATCATAAAAAGTTTTTGTAATTCTTGGCTGAACTTTTCCACCAACCACATTAAGAAGAGCAAGTGTAGCACAACCATTATTACCTACCACAGCTGCTTGCCTATATGAATATAAGTGATATTCCCAAATAAGGGCTGTCTGCCCCATTTTCTCATCTTCAGTGTGTTAGTCATAGTACTGGTGCTTCACACGATTAACGAAAACTTGCTACCTTAGCTAACAGTGCACGCAGTTGGTTTACTGGAGCTCCTAGCTTACCCAGATCCCTTGATCTGCTTTTGTATTGTCTCCCCAGCTTCTTAGCTGTTTACAGATATTGAATTTAAATGAAACCTAAATCCCAAGTCAAGGTAATGTTTACATGTAAAGATGAAGGTGGTGTGATTTCCCCCACCCCTTACTTTCTTTGAATTCTTTGTTCCAGTCAGCAGCATCATACTATGTAGCTAGCACTCTTTATTTGACTTTCAGGAAAGCTAGTGGATGTTCAATTTATGCTGCTTCTTGACTAGTCTTTTAGCAATTTTCTTTTTTTCTCCTCAACTAATTAAACTTTTGTTATTGCCATCGCCTCTGCTGAGAGAGTCTGCCTTGCCAGCTTTCATACTCACTATTGTTTTATCATCCATTGCACTTCCTGGAGAGTAGATTGCCTCTAACATTGTTTTTTTGCTTTTAAAGTAATCCTGTAACAGCTTCCAACATGGAATTTGGCTGTCGTTGTCTTGAAATACATTTTATTATATACCAAATGTACCTTAACTGACAGAGCAAAGCTATATTTCCATCTGGAATAAGGCAGAAGACTTGAGTTTCTTGAGCGTCACTGATTCTAGATATTGTTCTGATTAAAACAAGACTTTGTAGAATTGCAAAGCAGCACTCTTTGTCAGCACAGTCAAAAACCTCCAGGATGTTGCCCTCTGAATTGGTATTTGTTAAATGAAATGCAATACTTAATTTATTTTGCCACGAGTAGTTGACAATTAATTTAAAACATAGTTCTGTATATGGTGTTGCCTAGATACCCAGTCCTGCTAAATCTTTTTAATAGATAAACTGCTTTTAGTTTTCCTTACAAGAGATCAATATAAGCTTTCTGCATGCATAGTTGTTTTGATGGACATTGTCAGAGCTGCCATCTGCGTGTCTTTTGAACTTATCAGATGTGCCAGTTCCTATTATACTGCAAGGGAGCAATGTGATGACACTGGTCAGGGCTCCTCTCTGTGCTCTGGTGCTGTGGGAGCATGGTACACCCTCCTCCTTCAGGCAGTGTTTTTCTAGGTAATACTCCACTTCTTGGAGATCAGTGCTTCAGCCAACGACTCCATTTTGAGTTAGCCACTGGTTTTCTGTAACAGGCACAAGGGAGATCTGCTGAGACCTACAAGGCCTGCTCTTATTCATGGTGGTAGACTTACTTCTTCCCACTGGCCAATGAAACAAGGAATGGGGACATAAAGCTGAACCCACTGTTCTTCCAGAAAATGCAAAATTAGTGCCAATAAATTCTTAATGTGCTTAAAAACACTGAAGTTCATTTGTTTTATGCTTTTTTCTAAATGCAGCAGTTAAATAGTATGAAGACCACTTGGCCTTATTTTTTTATTTAAAGAATCACTGTGTTTTATTTAGCATTTAAGAATTTTAAGAGTTTTTTTTAAAATATGAAAAATAGATCTTTTTAATGATATTCCCAATCTTATTTTCAAGAGTCTGCTTTGTTTTCACAATGTTATATTTAGAATAAAGAATGAAAGTAGTTGCCCAGGGCAACAGCTGCAGTGTACATGTGTATAGTAGGAAAGGGGAAGCACAAATGCTTTATAAATACTGTTTAAACGTTTTAAACAACCTTTGGTGTGAGGAATTTTCAAGCTGATGTGAGCCGGAAGAAAAATCTGATAGGGAGCATTAAGATAGACTCTCTTCAAAGTCCCAATCTCAATATTGAAATTTTTAGTACTTCAGAAAACTACTTTTTAGGGAGGGAGGATTTTGTTTGTTTTGTTTTGTTTTAATGAGGTCATTTTGACAGTGGGAGTGAAACACTTAAGAGCTTAAGACTCAGGTTGGGGGTTTTTGTTTTGGGGGACTTTTTGTGGGTTTTTTAATGGGATTTCAACTGCCTTAGAAATCTTCATCGTGTATCTGTTGGAAGACCATGGCATATCAACTCTTAGAGCTGGAGTTGAGACCGCATCATTTTTAAAGAGGTTTTATCCTCCCTTAATTTGATTGAGACTTTACTGGGGCTGACGTTTATAAAGCTATTTTGTTATTTTATCCTGTGGAACAGCACCTGGTGAAACTTTTGGAAGTAGGCTTGTGCATTAACTAATATTATAGAAGTCAGTTGGTAAAAGCAACTCAGGCACTTCTAGCACCACAGCAAATGCCTGTATCTTTGGAGGCCCCAACTGCTTTTAAAATCTGCCTCTTGGGACTTCAGAAGAGGAACTGCATTCACCACAGGGTTAGTCCTTTAAAACAGTGTCTGAACAGTGATGGTGCCATCATCTGGGGAGGGGGCCCTAGGGAGTTTAATCAGGATGTAAACAACTTCTATCCATTCTCCCAACAGTGGGAAAAAATAGAATGTTATATGAATGAAAAGGACGATTTGAATTACAAGCAGATTAGTTTTAAGGTTCCAGTATGGTCAGAGTAAGGGAAACCACTTCCCCCTCCCCCCCCCCCCAAAAAAAAAAAAAAAAAAAAAAAAACCGAAAAAAACCCAAACAAAACCAAACAAATACAACTTGCATCTGTAGAAGATAATTTGGTCTGGTATTTAGGTATATTTTTTTGCACTTGTTACAAAAGGTTATTAGATATTGAAGGCTTTTATAAATCCTTTTCTCTGAGTTGCAGTAAGTTGGCAAAAACCTATTTTTAATATATTTAGTATGCTTAACACATTTGGTTGTTTGAAATAATATAAACAAAATATACTGAAAAAGTTGTGGGTCAGATCTGTCATTGGATATTCTAGGTGGATTACACTGCTGCAGGTATCAGAAACAGCACCAAAACATGGGGTTTCACTGAGCAGTGAAGCCTCTTATGATTGCCAGTAATATTTTTTTAATTCCTTCTCCTTGCTGTCATGTTTCAGGGAATTATACTAAGATGGAAACATTTAATAAAATGCATGCAATGTGTTAGTGCTTCAGGAATTTAAGATTGGTTTTGCTTCATAGTTCACTCTAATATTTGCAACCTAAGTACTACAGCATTGTGCTAGTACATGAGAGTAGAACTGATACTATATGAAATTGCAGAATGACAAATGAGATTAAAAGTTCTGTGTCCAACAAAAAAAAATTGGCTTAAACAGTCATAATGTTAAGTAATATATTGTGCCTTGCCTTGTTACCTCAAAATCCTTAGCGTATACTTACATTGCTTTGTTAAAACTTTCCTCTAGCACCATGAGGACAGGAAGTCTTTCCAGACAAAACATGAGAGTTTGATTTGAGTTGAGGAACTAGAAAACCAGGAACCTATACAATATGAAAATTAGTATATTAACTGTCTGACATGAAAAAAATAAACTAGATAAATGTTACTTTAAAAAAAAAAAAAAGGAGGGTTTCAATAATGAGTTAGTAATATACATACTACTTGTTTGCTGCTTTGTTTTGGTATTCTCTCCCAGATCAAAAATGTTTTTATTTTAAGAATTTAGTCTTAGCTGTAGTTCAGCTGAAACATTAGCTTGATGATTCATTCATTAGCTGCTGAATATTGTTTCATTTAGTTAGCTACAAACTATAATGAATGTCTCATCAAAAAAGAATACCAAATCTGTGTCCAGATTGTCTTGGATAGTCTTTGGTCTCGTTTTGTTTTCACTTATGCAGTTATATTCTGTGAGGTAAAGAGTTGTGGCCTGATGCTGCAGTTGCCAGACTCAGAACTACATCATATTGCTAGTGCAAGAGCAAAGATGCATTGCTTCAACTTGAATAACACATTTGCAAGATCAGCATCTCTGGTTTGTAGAACACTGTTGTCCATTGATCCTGTACTGTTCCTACAGTTTGAAGACAGGCATTCCTAGAGCTGTAGAATGTATGTTCTTGGAATACTTACTACATTTTTTCAAATATTTATTTCAAAGGCAACCCACTGAAGGTCGATCCCGTGATGGTGGTTTACGTCTTGGAGAGATGGAACGGGATTGTTTGATAGGTTATGGAGCCAGCATGCTTTTATTGGAGAGGCTGATGATTTCAAGTGATGCCTTTGAAGTGGATGTTTGTGGACAGTGTGGCTTGCTGGGGTACTCTGGCTGGTAAGTTGTCTAACTGTAATGCTTTTCGTAAATCATGGTGTCCCCTCCTCACTTTGTGCATGTGACATGTTTAGTATTCTCAAAAAAACCCTTGACCTCAGGTGCATAAAGCAAAGTGGTACAGGGTAAACATGCCTCTATGTGACAGAACCTTGCCCTTGGTTATAGTGCTTCTCAGTTTTAAAGTGCTCATGGACACCAATTAACAGTCCTGTGCATCTTAATCAAAACCAGTGTCAACATTGAAAATTGGTATTTGGAAAATTGATGACAAGGGATGGTTCTTTGTTATGGTCTGATTGAAGTTAGAACTAAAGTGAGTGTGTAGTCAGTCAATGGGCCAGGGGTCTCTCCTGTTGTGGGAGCACAGATATTGTCTTCCACAGCCAGCTGTGCTTGTGGGAAAGGTTACCTTCGCCCTGTCTGCTGCCTTCCTTCACCCCCTTGCAGGGGATTACCAAATGCCCAATCCTGTATATCATCTATTTTTTGAAAAGGGGAAAATAGCTGTGTCAATGTACTTGACTTTTGACATCAGAAATGAGATTACTAGCTAGGCTAGTCACAGATCTTCCTGGTACAATCACATGTTGAACCTCACAAGGCTGAAGAGAGAGTGGGCACAGAAGAATGGGAGAAGAAAGCAACACCTCCTGCTTTCTTTTCTCTACTTATGGAGTTCATAATCACATGCATACTGCTTTCTTTGACTGTGCCCCTCCCAAATGCCTTTTGCTTTGTAGTCTTGTAAAACGAGATCGTCTTCGAAGCATCAGACAAATGCACCGGTCCCATGTTGGAGCCTGAGAGACAAGCAGCAGTCTGGTTGGAAATTCAGCTGGTTTCTGCCCAGCTGCCTTGTCCCTGAGAAATTTATCTCTAGACTAGCTAATGGTCTTGCTGTCTTACTCTGAGTCCTAAGCCAGTACTGAGTTTATCTCCTGCAAACAAACTGGTTTTCCATGTAAGGGAAGCATAAAACTGGATGTCAAAACTATGTGGAGCTCACCACGTGTAACACTATGGGCTTTGCTCTAACCATCTTTTCTCTACAGTAATTTTGAGATGCTACATTTAAAGTTGCCCTGTAGCATGCTGGAAATACACCACTATTATTCGAAGATAGGGAAACTTCTTTTTATGTTCTTTAAAGGTGAGGGAAATGTTTTGCTTTAGCTTGGTTTTGGTTTTGCTGAGCAGAAAAACAGACTTGTGAGACCAATAGGAATTCATGAGATACAATGTTTCACAAGCTTTGTGAAAACAGGTGACCTTAAATCCCATGACTAAGGGAGGAAAAAGTAAACGGTTCGAGTTCAAGTTATAAGTTACTCTAAAATTTATGTTGGAGGAAGATGGGGAGTTGGAAGGAGGAGGAGAAAGATTCATTTCTAAATACCTCAAAAGAACATTGTTGGAAACTTGCTACATCTTGGATATCAATATCAATCTATTGGGAGAGGCAGGAAATTGGACTTTATTCACTTCAATGCTTCAAGAGTGATTTTTCCGTGATATAATGAAATAGGAAAGACAGGTGCGTTCTCAGTTTGTAGATGTGTAAAAGTGGCAGCTACCATTTCTGTTCTTGGTCAGACCTTTCTTCTGAAGCGTGTGGCTTCTGGCCAGAAACCAAGCACCACGTTTTGTCTGCTAATAGCAGCAGCAGTTCTGCTCCTTGTGGAGCAGAAGTTCAGACAGAGGTAGGTAAACACATGTGAAAACGAGAGGAGAGACAAGGCCTACTCTGTGCATCCTATTGTGGTTGGTGATTTTTAGTTCGGCAGCATCCTACTGGCTTTTGTGCAGTAAGTATTTTTGAGAGTCCTGTTTTTCTTGTGTGTGTACACTGTATGTAACAAGTGAGACCTTTTTCTGATCCAGGTCTCTTAAAACTACTGCAATGCAAATAACAGTTGAAGGAAGTTGTCTGAAAGGAAGGGCATGCCATAAGTCAAACAACCATCCACTTTTAATATGTAAACCACTGCCTTAAAAAACCTCACGTGCAGATGTAGTTCAATTATTTTTTTTTATAAGACCTTGGCTTTCAGAGCAGTCCTTGAAGATTTTCAGAGACCACAGGAAGTGAGGGGGCCTTGAAGAAAATTAGGAATTTGAACTTTAGAAATAGAATTACATTTTATTTTTAAGGTGGTGTTAATATATTTCATATTTTGAAGTTTGTAACAAAGTTTAGTAACTCTTTTTAAATAACTCTGAAAGAAACCACTCTCTCAGACAGAGCCAGACATTCTTGCAATCTGATTCTGTGAAAAGCTGTCTGATGTGTGAGAGTAATCAATAAGAGGTAGTTTCTGCTAAATCATATGCTGTGTCTGCCAGTAGCTGAAGCAAGTGGCCCTATAATGAGCATCACAGTAGAGACCAAGTCATTAAGAGAAACTTCCAAACGGGCCTTTTCAGTGATTCAGGCATTAATAAGACATTGCTGCAAGAAACCTTGCAGAAACATGTTGTTTGGTGGCTAGCATTAAGGGCACTTGTCTTAAGGAAGATGAGCCCTCCCTCCCAGATGAGGACTAGCCACTGGGTATGTTGTTCTGCAAGATGGTAACAGCAGATGAGTGTTGGGGCCTCAGCTGGTGCTTTTGCAGGGGAAGTGGACTGTTGTGGCAGTGACAGAATTTGTCTCTGTAAAAAATACAGTAGAAACTACTGTGACGTACCAGTTTTATGCAAATTTTCCAACTTTGCTGATGTACAGGTGCTCAGGGGCAGGACTCCACTGAATGCAATGAGCAGAATTTGGTCCTTTTTTGATGATAAGATGAGAAGTTATTCCGATCTATAGAGTCTGAGCATTTTAAAATATCCATGAAGAAAAATTTTGTTTCTGATCCAGATTCAGCCTTGGCACAGTTGCCTTTTCCTGTCCAGTTTAGTATCAATTCTAGTACCAAATGGTACTCTTTCAAGTACTTCAGTTTCTGTGATCTCTGTTTGACAGAGCTTTGTGCTTTGTGCTTACTGCACCTTAATCTTTCTGGGTGATCCCCATCCAAGTACAAAGCAGGCCCAGAATGGTATAGCTTTGAGCCTGGGTGTAGTGAGTAGTCTCTGCTCCTCAGTTGCCAGTAGCTATAGTCAGATGCCAGACATCTGCTCATAGCAGAAAAGTTGTGCCTCACCAGCCTTCCAGGGCTTGCAGGGCTTCTTCCGTTGAGAGCAATTGCTTGCTATGTTATCATCGGAAAATGGCTTCTGTTTAGGTCACTTCCTCCCACCATAAAAATGGACCTATCCTTATAAATTTGGACTAGGGGAGGAGTTCTAAACCTGCAATTGACGTCTACTCTGTTTTAAAGGCATGCTAGCTGTGGCATTTCCCCTATGTAACAGTGTCTACAGGAGAAGCCTGTTCCAGGGAAACACCTAGTTCAGCCTATTACCTTCTTACTGCCTATAGTCAGATTTAGATAAAGCCAAAGCAATTACTGGGAATAAGTGAAGCTTCATTCCTCATGAGCTGCAGAAATGTAATTAAGGCTTCTGTACCATTGGTTGAAAGCTTTCCTGCTTTAAAAAAAAAAAAAAAAAAAAACAAACAAACAAAAAAAACCAAATATGGAGCTTGTGGAGGCCAAGGCAACCACAGTTTTCTTGGAAAATAACCAGCTCTTCGACATGTTCTTTAAGTATGTCTGTAAAAGAGAAGTAGCAGAGTCTGAAAAAGTAACTGGAAGACTAATGCCACCTCTCATAACCAAGAACCATATTAACACTCACTAACTTTATTGGACCTGTCCCCATTGACTTCCACGTGCTCTAGGTCAAGTTCACTGGTAACAGAAACAAGTGACTAAGCATTGGGCTTTATTGTAGGTGTTGACTCTCAGCCTCATTCTGTACCACAGAAGGATGTAGGAATTTTGCTAATTCTTCCTTAATTGGATCTTCAGACTGTTATGACTTTATGCCAGAAATATAAATTTGAAACACAGAAGCAAAAAAAGAGCTTTGTTAGACCATTAGGAAGTGCTGAGTTACTCTGTGTTCCCAAAGGCCTGGCTTTCTCAACTCTCCAAAATCAGAAGATGGAATATACAGGAGAATAGGAAATAGGGAGGTTGGAAACTGATATTTATAGGAAAGATTTTTAATTTCCTTCGTGTGTACACAGAGTATGAAATGAAATAACTTAAACAGTTGCTACCACCACTGAATTTGAGTCCCGATACTGGAAAGATGGCTGAGTGACCAGCCTATATATTCCTTATATGGTCAAGGTTATATCTAAATGACAAAAAATCCCTTTCCCCCAGGATTTTACGATCATTATTTGAGTAAGGATCACAAAGAATATGTGTTAAAGCAGTTTTACTGGTTTCCTGTCTTGACTAAAGCTTTGGCTGTTCGCACAGAGAGATGTAAGATGAGAGATGCCTCTTTTCTGGAATATGAACTGATTTGAGACATTAAAGGGTGAAATTGCGTATAAGGAAAAAACCTAAGTGTCAACCTTCTTTCTTCCTCCCTCTTTTTTGTGACATATGTATAAGACAGAAACTGGACCATTAACCATGTTTTCAGAAATACTTAGCTTTGTTCACCTCCTTTCTCTCATTACACAATGCTGAATTTGTGTTGGCAGTTATGTGAGTGGTGAAGAAGTAGAAGTCAGTCCTGATAGCTACTGAGCGTTGTGATTTTCCTCCAAGAAAAGTGCGGGTTTAACATTTAGCTCCTATTGACTTCAGCCAGATTATTTAAGGGCTTAAAGTTATGACTTAAGTGCTAAAATGTGTCTCAAGTACTTGGCTCTTTCTAGGACTGAGCCCAGTGTTTAAATGCAGGTGGGCAAGGAAACCAGTGGATATGGCAACTGTTTTTTTTCTGCAGAGCTTCATTCATGCACCAACTCTGACTTTCTTTTTGTTTGTTTCCCTAGGTGCCACTACTGCAAATCATCATGTCATGTGTCTTCTCTGCGCATACCTTATGCCTGTAAACTCTTATTCCAAGAACTGCAGTCAATGAACATCATACCTAGGCTAAAACTAGCTAAGTACAATGAATGAACAAGATGAAAAAGATGGAAAAAAGTACTTTGCAGAAATTGAAATTCAGCATATATAACTGGAAGATTTTTTTGGTGAACAGGAATAACGCTAAAACCTGAGTGGGTAGAAGGGAGGTGCAAGACAGTGTAAGAAATCTTCCTTACATATCCTACCTGTTTTTAAGTTGACGGGGGAGACTGTCCGTAGAATACCCTAGGAGCAGTTCCGAAAGCCTCAGTTAGTCTCAGTGAACAGGACATGTGGGAATTGTGGAATAAGGTCATGATCCAGCAAAGTACTTGCATCACTTCAAACAACCCCGTGCTTGGTTTTGAAAAGTGCTTTGCTGGACTAGGGCTTGAGCAGAGCTAAATGCACATCTTATTCATAGAGGTTAAAAACGTTTTCCAGACCAGTGTAATATGAAAGACTAATAAATGTTTTAAATAATGCTGCCTGAATATGTGTTGATGGTTGTGTAAGGATGGTAAAGCCTTCTTATAATGTCTAAACCTTTTTCCTATTTCTAAAGCATTTTGTTAAAGCGTTAAAATTTTGTTAAGTAGTGTCAGGCTTAGAGAAATGAAACTCCTTTCTCGAGAACTTGAAATCAGACGTTTTGAGTGGGATTTCAACATGCAGGTGCATTTGTGTGCAAGCAGTGGTGTGATTATACAGTCAGTCTGCTTTCAGCTAAACGTACGCAGTTTCCATGAAGTTCAAGGGAGGTGACTGCATATGCAGCAAGTGCATGATACAGCTTACAGATATCCATTCAATTCCTACTGAGTGTAGTAGATTTAATAATAACACTGGCCCAAAGCCTTGAAAAGATGGGCTGCAAACACTAGGTACTGATGTATGCTGTCCTGGGACTTTAGAACTTTTTTTAAAATACGGGCATAGCTAAAACTTTTTTTAGGAACTAAAGAAAACAAAAAAGAAATACGAAGAACAACAAATCCTCCCCTGACAGTGAAGCAGGTTTGAATGACCTGAAAGGATTTAGAAAAGGAACAGCTGAATTTTTTCATGTGCTCTAAGGCCTAGAACTAAAGCAGTGGATGAGCTAAGAGTCGCTTAGTACCCTGAACTCACTTGAGCCCTTACTCAGCAAAGCATATGGTTAACTCAGCAAAGCATAGCATATGGTTAAGCAAAGGAGCAGTCCCACTGAAATCGAGGTGAAGTATGTGCATGTTCAGGTGCTTCAGAGAAAGGCAGCACTCTAGATCAGTGAGGATACAGAACACTGCCTATGATCTGGAAGTCCTGAGATGCTCTTTGGCTCCTAGTATGGCTGAATTGTGCATGCTGATCCTGACGCTGTTCTTGCAGTCACGTTGCTGCTGTTCTCTTAGCTGCTTAAGAAGCACAGATGAGTATCAGCCTGAGTAGGCTTGCCTTTTAAGCTTCTGCCAGAATGCTTAAACTAGTAGGTTTGTGTCTGGGCTTACAGATCAAGTCTGAAGGGATAGATTTTACTTTTTTTTGCAATTGGACTAACGACAACACAGATGTCAATACAACACAATTGGATTGGAAAAGCTCTTGAAGCACCTCTACCAGGACCTGAACAGCTCAGGGTTGTTTATAAAGAGTTGTAAGAGAGTGACGTACTGCTTCAAACTGGAGGAAGAGGTTAACCAAAAGCCCCAACCAAATTAACAACCTTTGCTTTGCTCCCTGAGACTGCCAAACTGAGGCTCGGGTGCACCAGCAGAGGGAGTGAGCCTCAAAGGCTACAGCCTACCCGGGGGGGGGGGGGGGGGGGGGCGTGTTTGACCTGGATTAAGGAAACTACGCTGAGGATAAGGTGTTCTTGCTAGCTATCCCTCTCTCAAGTGGTCTCCTAGGTTAGACGGTCCGAGCTACAGGACATTAAAGACTAAGCAATGTGTACATTTACACCTGCGGAAATGTAAGCAGACACAGCAGAGCAGTGTGCTCATGAGTTAACCCTATTGAGGGAACAGGTCTATGTGCAACCCTGAGGGGTAACCTTGCAGCTAGTTTACCTCAAGCTGATGAAAGCATGGGGATGAAAGGTTTTGTGAGGGTGAAGGAAATCCTCTGCAATAGCTGAAGTTTAGGAAGAAAGGGGCAGCCTTAGCAATGATGGATCCAGTAGAACATAGAAACTAGAAATGTCTGGCTGTAAGTGAGGGTCACCCAATATCAACTCTTCTGGTGATACCTACATCAGTTCCATTTACACATCGTTGCCTGTGCATACACCGGAAGCTTATTTGAGTGCAGATTTGAGTTGAAACTCTGATTTTTACTTTTTGCCTCTCTTTAAGAGGCTATCTATGTTCCATCATAATAGACACCTGCAAGTAATCTCTTGGCAATGGAATAAGCATTACAAAACCAGAAGCAGAAATGGACCAAACAGACATGGATTCCTGGAATGTGGTTGGTCAAAGCAGCAATTCAAGGAAGGAATCCTACTGCAGCCCGGAAAAATTATGACGCACGGACTGAGGAGGTAAAATACATTCTCAGAACCCCAGAGCTGTCACACTGCTTTCCTCTGGTGATGGTGAGCCTCATCTTTGCAGCCCTTTGAATTATCTTCCTAGCCAACCTCCCTCCCTTGTTACACAGTGAATGTCTTCACAAAGAGGTCTCATATCAGCTAACAGCTGTACTGCTGTAACTAGACTTGCCTAAATCAACCCTGCCATGACTCCTTGTCTAATTGCTGAAAGAGATGCAATATTCTGAACAACACTTGACAAAATCTTAAGGCTTTAGCACAAGGTGCTGTGGCTAGAAAACTACCATAAAGTTTTCATTCCATTGCAACTTCTTTCTCTCTCGTGTTTAGTGTCCAGCAGAGGCTTTCTAGAAATGCTGTTGAGCATGAAGGTCACTAGCATTAGTCCCAGCTGAAATGCCGAATACAGTCCACTTTCTGAGATAAGCTAGAGGTGTGCGCTGCTGTTGGAAGAGAAGTCTAACTCCTTATAGTATGTTTAAGTTGCCATTTACTTTGCAGATAAAGGATTAAATGCTATTAAAAGGTAGAAGCATTTACAGACCTAGAATTCAGTAATCAAGTCTATTATTTCACTGCAAAACAAAGACATTAAGTGAAAGCTACCTCTTCAAACACCATACATGTCCAGCTCTACTGTTCTGTTGTGAGAAACAGAATCAAGCTGGGGATGGGCTGCAGGATGCTATGGGGCAGAGCAAAGCACAGGTCTTTCAGCCAATTCTGGAACTGTGGGCAAGGTAGATCACTTGTTCAGAGTTCAGAAAAACAGTCTCACTTAGAGTCATTTACATAACCCTTACAAATTTTTTACCTTTTTTTTTTTTGAAGGTAAATGTTTCCAAACAGAAACTAGAAAAACAGACTATAAAGAAAAATGAAACCAGACTGGCCAATTTTGGCATTCAAAGAGGATATAATATGAAATATAAGCATACTGAGATTTAATAATTTTAAGATGTGGAAAGTAAAGAGCTCCCGCTAAGCACAATTGGTTTTGTTTGTAATGTCCATATCTTGTTAAGGGTTTTGCTTACAAAGAACCTTCAATGTGCAACAGAGGGCTTTTAATTCTTTGGACTCCCTACTTACTTGTCGCTTAACCAGGGAGGAAAACCAATGAAATAGACCCATAATGATGAGAAATTACTGTATTTCTTTTCTTGGGTTTTCTGATGGTAAGTAGAAAAATATCTGTGGTTTATAGCAAAGTGGGAATGCGTCGTAATTAAAAGCCTAAAAAGACTGAAGAATATTTCATCCGTTAGTGATAACAAATGGCAAACCAATGAATAGTGCTGTGCATCTGAAAATGTCAGAACACACCTGTAAAGCCTGATGGTAATAATAACTGGTGTCACGCAGCTGTAAAACCAAACTAGAGCAGCTGAAAACATGTCTGTACTTTCTCTGCCTCGAGGCTCTTGAGGGCTAGGATGGCCCTAGCACAAGGGAGCACAAGCCCTGAAATGACCTACCTGGCTCGCAGCCCTCCCACAGTGACCCCCAGGAGCAGCATGGGGAGCACAAGCCCTCCTCAGCCATGTCCCAGCACAAGCGTCTCTGGGCTGTGGCACAGAGCTGGCCTAGCACTGCCGAGAGGCCCCTCCAGCCGGCCTCTCCTCCAGTTGGAGCTGAGGATTGTTTTACAACCCATTGCCGATTCAGCGGGGCCATGGGGCACTTGATGAATTCCCGCCTCTGAAGAGGACGTGACTTGCCCAGGGCCACAGAAAGACCGTGCCAGAACTGGGATCAGGACTCCACAGTCCCCAGGTGCCAGACACGTGCTTGCCTTAAAACTGAGCACTTCATCAAACCGTAAAATCCAGCCAGATGGTGACTCTTTGCTATTATCTGGACCAGTGCTGGGAGGCTTAACGTGTGCAAGGCACGGGGAAGATCTGGATTCCAGTTTCTGTGTCTAAGGCTCAGAAGCCCAGAAAACGGATCCATGTTTTAGACCTAAATGCTGCTAGAAACTTGAACATGTTTTAACTCAAGTTCTGACTTCAGTCCATCCTTCTCATGAAATGTTTCCATCTCAGCCTGGACCTACCAGTTTCAGTGGGGAAGTTCATTTTTGGGAAGGGGTAGAGAGGCACAGGAGTAAGAACTGGCTACTTCATCAACCTTACTCTGCCCTGTGTACATGGTCCCAGTCAGATTCTCCCCTTCCAGGTAGCAAAGACTGCATGAATCAGCCAGTGGACCTGTTTTGCCTCTCAGCGATCGTTTAAGAACTTATTGTATGGACCCAGGAGGCAAATACACCCTCTCTGCCTTCCATACGTATGAACATACGTCCCAGAACACCAGAACTCTCAGTTAAACTCTCCAAACCCAGGTCAGAGCTAATACAGAGATTTTTTGCAGTTGGAATTTTAAAAAAGTTATTTATATGGCTTCATTCCTGTCTCAAAGTCAGCAGCAAAGATTTATGTTGGCTACCCTGCGAATGGACTTGGGCCTTTGTTCCATCTTCAGAAAAATCCTTCCAAGCTTGTGAGCAGGCCATTGCTCTTTGTATCTTGCTGCTGGGGGAAAAGAATTACTATGTATTTTTCCTAATTACAGTTACTCCTTTATTTGTGTATTTCCTGAGACAGGTATCTCTGAGGTGGTTCCAATGACCAAGTATTTTTTCCAATAGCTTCATTGTGCATGTCTTTGTCCCCTCCTCCCAGTCAGCATATAAACAGCATGTTAGTTCCAATCAAAAGCAATTCCCTGCTGCCAACTGCAGCAGAGCCTTTGTCTTTCATTAGCATGAGTTTTGGGGAGCTACTTGACCTATGCATATGCTTTACCATTCTAGACAGTGTGTGGTAGTTATTGTCCACTCAGACTTAGCAAACAACAATACATTGTAAACTGAAAAATAACTCAAAATCTAAGAAAAGAAATCAGCATGCTAAACAGTAAAGTTCTAATTTCTTACTAAAATTATGTTCTAATACTGGAAATGGTTTTCCCTTGAACTCCTAGTGAATTGGAAACTTAACTCTGCATTCAGGCTTCACCCTGCCGGTCAGAGGCAGGCGCTGAAGGTAATTCTCCGTGCTCCAGGCGGATCAAAAGAAACTCATTATCAGTCGGTCATCTAAAAGGATATGACAGCTTCACATCCAGTCGTTCGGCAGCTTAGATGCAGTCTGGAATGGATCTTTTCTGTGTCTGTTGTCTATAATAGCTTTTAGGGCTGGCTCTTCTTCCAACACACAGTACAAATCCTCTGGTAACTAGTACCAGCCACACACAACAAAAGCCAGCTAAATCTGGTGTAAGCTCAGAAATCGATGTCTGCTTGCCCTTTTCTCATGCTCAAGTCAGCAAGAGTCTCCCAGGCTGAGTGTTCTGGGCAGCAGCCCTGGGGGCAGGGGCTCTTCTGGACTCCTATGGACACTGGTACTTACCCAGAGGAGTGAATTCCCTTCCTCCACGCAGACTGAAGCTGACCAGTGTCAACAAGGTGTTTTCACTGGTCCCTTTTGGCAACACTGGCACTGCACTTCTCCATCAACCTGAGAACTGGAGCTGAGCAAAATTCCTTTCACAAGCATTAATAAAAAAAGATCATTTAAGGTTGACCTATGCTCATCTTCAACAAAACTTGGCTTCAGACTTGTCTACGGTTACAGCAAGCCAACTGCAATTCATGTTACTTTTCTTTCAAACTAGAAAGAAGGTACCCCTGCCCAGTGCACGTGCAATCCTTCATTTGCAGGTATTGGCTCTTCTGCTCGTTTTCTCCCAGATACCTGCATAGGTGCCTGCCCTAGCCACTTTGTCTCTGTGCTTGTGTCAATTAAAGCCGTTTGAAGGAATCGGTGCACGTGTTTACCTAGGCAGCCTTTTGATGTTCTTCTTCCAGTTCCTGCATCACGCTCCCCAAGCACATACAGAGTTGATTCCATCTGTCAGCTTACTCCATATCCTGTCCTCCACCTATACATATAGCTTCCTCAGGGGTGTTAATATGTGTAAAATAAACATTTCCTGTGCTGATAATAAAGATGAGTAAGTGGGAGAGGGAAGCCAATACAGAAACAAGATCCTTCTCTGTTTCTTCCATGGGATTTGCGCAGTAGATGAAGAATAGCAGAAACAGAGGAATATTGCTGGGAAGGAGGGTGGACAGAAGTGTGGGTTCATTCTGAGAGGAGGAGGCTGCTGGCTCAGGCACGTAAGAAAATATGGAACCACTCACAGACTGCAGCCACTGCTAAAATAACGAAGTGTCACTGTGTGTTTGGCTGTTGCCAGCAATCTTGTAGTCTGCGCAGAGATACATCACATCCAAAAGGATCCCCTGAGTCACCGAACTCGTATCCCTGGTATTGCAGACAAGCGTTTCACATGACTTCTTTCACAAGCCATTCACACTAATTCCTAAAACTAATGCAGGTTCTTGTCCCTGATAGTCTATGGGAAAACTTCTCTAGAACTTCAGCCTAAAGTTGCCTCGGATATTCTAGCTAAATTAATAGATAACAGTTTATACGTTTTTGTTCCTGTGCCAAAAGTTTTATTTTTTTGAAAAGCTCTTCTTGGTGTTTACCCCCAAAATATTTATGTTGGAATCTAGTACTGATGTTTAGAGTCTAGTACCAGCATAAGGAGCTTTTCATGGCAAGAAAAGTTCATGTGGTCACAGCCTATTGGCACAATCAACTGCGGAGTGGAAGACAGTCATAGAAACATGTTTTTGAAAGAGCTCAAATTAACTGGGTGATAAGTTGATATGAACTGTCATGCTTCCACTCTGCCTCTGCTTTGCTAAACCATCAAAAGAAACTCATTATCGGCCAGTCACCTAAAAGGATATGACAGCTTCACATCCAGTTGTTCGGCAGCTTAGATGCAGTCTGGAATGTGTCTTCTGTTTCCTTGATGACCCTGGTCTTCTCTCTGTGCACCAGCACAAGTTTGTATTCTTTCTTGAATAAAGGTGGTATTCCTTTCACAATAACAATAGATTCCCTCTCCACTAAAAATACATCAGCTGATGCAGCGTAGGGTTATACTGTTTATTTTATGGCTTGTAGATGTTCTGTGTAGACAAGAACCTGGAGGGAAAGTTCCCAGTTGTATACTTTTTGCATCCTTGCTGAGACCTGCCCTTTACTCTGTATCAAATCAAATCCTGCTAAAAAAAAAAGACTAGCAGCTTGCAGTGCTTCCATCTGTAAACTGCCAGCCTGCAGCACAGGAGGAGATGCTCCACACTTTCAGAAGAATAAAGTGCTTTATTAAGTGCCACGTGGGATATCCAGAAGCACGAGATGCTTTTTAAAAAGGTAAGCAAAACCCAAACAGGGAACAATGACTGAGCTATGCAAGTACACCAGGGCGATCTGACACACTGAGGGGAGATTAGGTCAGCAGGAAGACAACAGCATTGACGTATTCCACAAGAATGTGGGGACAGGAACTAATCTGGAGAGGCAGGGAGAAAGCAGATGGCAACAAGTACCTCTGGTCTAACAGAAGTGCTGCTGCGGATCCTGCCCATGCATCATCACCTATAGAGAACGTACATCTTTGCATCATGTCAAAGAAGAGCCCAAGCCTCTAGATATCCAGGCTGCACTAAATCCCATCCTTCTCACCCCCCTAGAAAGAACATATCCCTACGTTCACGCATCCTGTGTTTTCATTTTGCTTATCTCTGGGACATTGACAACACAGAAGCAGCTCCCTGAAGCTTTGAACTGGTGAAGACTGAACTTCCACAAGCTCCAAGTGCCTGCGACGCAGACCCGGCAGCTGCCACTGTAGGTCTTCAACACTTCCAGAAGCCAGGCCCCAGCTTCCTGCTGCTCTCCTGCCCGCAGTGTAGCATGAGTGCACACCTCCCCTTGCAAGGGAGCGTTGGCGAGTGCCCGCGGGCTCGTGTTTGCCCGGGGCTGGGTGCCTCAGCCTCCCCGCGGGGCTGCCGAGGACAGTAACCGCCCACAGGGCCAGGGCCGCGGCTGGAAGCCATTCGGGCACCAGGTAACCTCCCTGCTGACAGACAGCTCCCTGCAGCACGGACAGCATTTCCTATTTTTTAAAGTTAACGCTGATTTCAAAATCCCTCGGAGATGAGCCCTGCTCAAGGCCAAAAACATCCCTCATGTTTTCGCAGGGCTTCTGCTTCCCCACAGGGCCCGTGCCCACCCTGAAAAAGGCAGGGAGGCCTCAAGGGCCCGTCACCCCACGGGCTTTCCTCAGGGCTTGCACCACTCCACGGTAAAACCTCAGGGGAAAAGGAAAGAAAAAAACCTTAGGAAGGGGGGGAAATGACCCCGGTTTGGCGGCAGCAATCGAAAATATCCCCCGCACACACACCCCAAGGCCTCCAGGGGCATTTGGCGGCGGGGCAGAGCCTGTCCCCCTCACTGGCAGAGCGGGGTGCCCCTGAACGGGCCGCTAACGGTGCCCGCTAACGGTCCCCACTAACTGTCCCCGCTAACGGCCCCTGCTAACGGCTGGGGGGGCGGCAGGGCGTTCCGCCGCGGGGCAGGTGGCCGGCGGAGGCCCGAGGAGGCGCGGGCGGAGAAGGCCGGGGCGGGGGCGAGCCGACCTCGGGCGGAGGCCGCCGGCAGAAGGAGCCGCGGGCCGCGCCGTCGAGAGGACGGGCGGCGGCGACAGGGCCGGCCGGGCCCGCCCCGTCGGGGCCCCGGCCCGGTGCCGTCTGGAGCAGAGCCAGCCCGGCAGCACACGGGCGGTGGAGGGAAGGGAGAGATGGGACTTCCCAGTGGGAAAGCCACGGCGGTTGGGGAAAAGCACAGCCCTTGCTTTGGGTTGGAGTTGTTTTTTGGTAGGGTGGGGGGTAGAGGGAGGAGAAGTGTCAGCGCCCCGGGCCTTGCTGCCGCCTCGCCGGGCACGTCCCCGCGGCGGGCAGAGCGGGCAGAGCGGGCAGGCCGGCTTCCCCGCCGCGACCTCAAGTGCTCTTCAGTCGCCGCCGGCCGCGGACTCGCTTTTTGCACTGTCTCACCCCGGTGTTATTTTTGCCGGCCTCCTCTTCGGGCACACGGGCCTCCCCGCGCCAAAACTCGGCCTGGGGGGGTTGCACCGGCCGCCCCCGGCTGCCCGCCCGGCCCCGTCCCGCAGGGGCCGAGGTGCGCGGGGCGGGGAGCAGGGCCGGCTCTCCCGCTGCCGGCCGGCCCGCCTGGGGATGCGAAGGCGCTGCGAAGCGCTGGGTTTCCTCTTTAGCAACCTCGCCGCTTGTTTTGCTGTGTGGGGTTGGTGGTTTTGGTTGGGTTTTTTTTTTTTTTTTTTTTTTTTGCCGAAGGGGAAGAGGGAAGGGGGGTAGTCTGGGTGTAGGGAGGGGAGAGGGGGAGAAGAGTGGAAAACGTTGGCTCTGTCCATGGTCAAAGTAATTCAGCTATAATCCCCCTTTCTCTTCCTCTCCTGGAGCTCTATTCATATTCTAATCACAGCTTTTCCTTCCCTAAACCAGCCACTTTTATCAGAGCCCTAGCTTTGCACTTTTACTTCCACTTCCAGCACATACAACCGCATGCAGAATAAGCAACTTTTTCCAGCCTCCGTCCTGCCCCCCTCTCCCCCCGCAACGTGCTAACCCGAAAAGGGATCCTCGCATCCTCGGGCTAAAGCTGGAAGGGAACACGAGTTTGAAAACGCACCCCTTTGGTCCTTCATTTCTCCTGGCAGTCGGGATCTCCCACCCCCCCGCTTCCCCCCTCGTCCCACGGAAAGCTCTCCGGGCCAGCCGCTCTCCGCTGGCGGAGAGGCTGGTGGCGGGGCGGCCCCCAGCCCGCCTTGCCCTCGCCCCCCGGGGCGGCGGGGAGACGCGTGGGATTCCCTGCGCGGATCTGCAAGGCCAGCACCGCTCGCCGAGACACCGGCAACTTCTCTGTCCCCTCACCCCCCTTCCCCACCCACACACATCGCCCTTTTTTCCCCCCAATAAACTAAGCTTGCAAGATATTTGGGAAGCTGTGCAGCTTCCAACGCCATGTGCCCGCGAAGGATCCCAACCCAGAGCCCACCGGGAGCAGGAGGAGGAGGAGGAGGAGGAGGAGGAGGAGGAGGAGGAGGAGGAGGAGAAGGAGGAGGAGGAGGAGGAGGAGGAGGGGAGCTCGGCGGCGCTGCACGCACACCCGCAGCCCCAAAGAGCACAACCCCAAACCTACTGCCCGTTTGAAGATCTAAGCCAATTTTGATGTCGGGCTGTAATGAGCCAAGGACCTTGGGTGGGGGCTGGGGGAGGGAAGGGAGGAGTGGAAAGGCCGCTGGAACTTTAAATAAGAAAAACGTTTCTAATGCTCTAATAGAAGAGGGAAGTCGAAGTGTTGGGATTGCGTAGATCTAAGGCCCCCCTTTTTGGAGGAAAGCTTTTCTTATTCAAAACAGCATCACAATGGGCTTCACATTGAGCCTTGCCACATCCCCATCTGAGTAGCAGCCATTCATCAGGCTGGCTGGCCTATCAATGACATTTCTCCCATCAGGGCTTCTATAAAATGATGCTTTTTCCCATGAAACATCCGCAAACATTTTGACGGGTCTGGCTTTGCCCTGCTGGATTACGGAGTGTCCCTCTCTCCCGCGCTACCCCCCCAACTATCTGCCTCTGCCCTCCCTCCCCACCCCCTCGCCGCCACCCTGCTCCCTCTCCCCCGCGCATCTCTGAGATAGGGGCTCTCCACACCCCGGGACCTTGGGGCTCCCGTCCCGTCCATGGGAAGAGCATGCATTGCGGGTTGCTGGAGGAACCCGACATGGACTCCACAGGTAAGTCCCCCCCGCAGGCAGCGGGCTCCTCTCCACGCCAGGGAGGACTTTTCAACTTGACCGTGGCGGCGGGGGCAGCGCGGGCGGCAGCGGGGGGGGCCGCCGCCGTACCGGCCTGGCAGGCAGATGCGCCGGGCGTGCGGGGGAGCGGGGTGCGGGGGGCTCTCGCCCCTGGGCTGGAGCCCTGCGGTTGCCCTTGCGGATGCGGTGGAGCAGAGGGTGGTTTTTTTCCTTTCTTTCTTTTTTTTTCTTTTCTCTTCCATAGGCTGCCGGCCGGCAAACTTATTTCCTCCCCGCTTCTAGTTTTAGGCGCTCGCTGAGGTTTGAGCGGAGTCTTTCAGAGGGGCGAGGAAACGAGGTTTATTAGGGAAGACGGTTGGTGGGTTGGGGCGAGCCCAGCACCGAGGTCGTCTTGTCCGGCCGGCAGAGCCGGGGCTGGGCTGCTTTGGAGGGGAGAGAGCCTGGGAAGGGCAGGGTGGGTCTCTCCCCCCGCAGCCCCAGACGATGACTCGGACGGTGCGGTAACCGGACGGGAGAAGGGCGGCTGCAGTCCCGCCAGCGAGCGCCGCAAGCGGGGAGAAGCCCCGGCGGGAGGCCGGGCGGACGGGCGCAGCGGAGGGGCCGCTCGCCCCGAGGGCCGCAGCCCTCGCCCCGCCACCCGACGGCCGCCTCTGCCCGGCCCGGCCCGGCGGCGGCGGCGGGGGACGCGGGGCGGCAGGGCGCCGGCGCTGCCCGGGGGCAGGGCCCAGGCCTAGGTCTTCCCACCGCGGCTGTCAGCCGGCAGCCTCCCGAAACGGCGGCCCGCTCTCTCCCGCCGGCCGTGCCCCCGCTCCCCCCGCGCTGCCGATCCCGGCTTCCAGCGGCCGTAACCGCTACGCGCTGCCCTGAGCGCGGCCCCGGCGCGCCCGCACGCAGCGGAGGGCCGGCAGCCGCCACGGTCGCCTTTGCCGTTTTCATTTATTTTATTAGCACCGGAAAACACCCCCTCCTCCCCTCCCTCCCTCCCTCCCTCCCTCCCCGCCCAGGCGTTTCCCAGGCGGACAGCCCGCAGGTTAGGTCGGGCGCAGCCCGGGGACGGCTCCCCCGCTCCTGACCTGCCCCGTCCCCTCCTGCAGCCGCTGTGCCGACTGCGGTCGCCGTGCCCGGCTGTGATGGCCGGCACGGCGGCCGGGGAGCGGAGAGCCGGGCTGCGCCAGCCCCGCTGGAGCCCGCAGCGGGATCGGGTCCCCCCGCGCCTCCCCGACGGCCGCGTCGGGCCGCGTCCCGGCGCTCCCCCGGGGCGCCCGCAGCTCCGTCCCGGCTCCTCCGGGGTCGCCCGGCGCCGTGCCGGTGTAACCGGTGCGGGTGGGGACGGGGCAAGGGGCGGCGGGGCAGGGCAGCCCCGGCCTCGGACCCCCCTCGCTCCCCGCCGCCCCGAAGCCGCCAAGGGCTTTCCCAGCCCTCGCCCCCAACGCGGCCCGACGGGCGTTTTGTAAAATTGAAATATTGATTAAAAACAGACAAACAAAAAAAAAGCGAAGTGGAGGGGAGGCGGCCCGCCCCGCTCGGCTGCGCCTGCCGCCGTCCTCGGCGCACCGGGCGGGCCCGGCCCCTCGCCCGCCACCGGCGGCACCAGCCGGGTCTGGGCCACTTTTCCTGCCGGGGCCCCGGGACAAAACCCGGGGGGTTGTTCCGGGGAGCAAGTGCTTGGCAGGGAAAGAATCGTTGTGTTCAGGTCAGAGCGTGTGCAGGAGCTACTGGGGTGTAAAAGCAAGTTGCCCTTCCGTCCAGCCGCACTGCCGAGCCGGAGTTCAGGGCACTGCTGGCAACTTCTCGTTGTCGACAGTAACGGGTCTTTAGGGAAAGAAAAAAATCAAACCCAACCAAAAAAGCTCCGCGTTTTCTATCCCTGCATTCAAAATTGTCCATCCTCGGGCTGAGCCTCCCTACTATTCGTTCCTTAAATTCAGTATGGTTATATATAAATGGCAGCACGATTGATTAAGATAATATTAATCAGAAAACACTTTAGTCTTGCTAAACAGATGGCAAGAAAAGTGGAGCTTTGCAGTTGTCTCATTCAGACACCTTAACCTCCCTTTCAGAGGACTTAATCCAATTAGCTTTTCTCCTGAGTTTCAGTTGTTATGTAAAGATCCTTTTGCATTGTGGAGAAATATGGCTTCATTGAAAAAAATCAGTCATGTTTTAATTTCTCCTTAACAGTTTTTCCTTAAACCAGCGGGATAAAAAAAAATCACCCACGGCTCTAATTTTAAGGCGGGGGAATGGTTTGGTTCCCTCACCTTCCCCCAGCGGTGCCGTGCGCTTCCATCGACTTTCGCTCACGTTCCCTAACCTGGGCAGTCACCCGTGGGGCTGTCACCCAGCCTACACCGATTTCTGGCCCTCTGGGGGCCCAGGAAACCCCCTCTCCGGCCGCTCCCCGCCTAACCCTGCCAGGCAGGCAGGGCACCGGTGGCGGCAGCGGCAGCGCCCGGCCCCGACGGCCCGGCCCGGGCACGGCGCGGCTGCCCCGGCGGCACCGGCGGCGCTGGGGGGGAGCCGCCCTGGGAGCTCTCCCGCTGCCCGGCGGGGCCCGGCCCGCGGCCGGGGAGCGGGGCACCCTCCCGGGGGGTGGCACGGCCCTTCCCGGGCTGTTCGCGGCATCTTTCCCCGCATCGTTTCGCCGCCGCCGTTAACTCCGTCAGGCGCCCGCCCGCCCCCAGCCGTCGTTTCTGAAGCCCGTGACTCCCCCGAGCCGGGCCGGGAGCCGGCGAGCCGCCGGGGAAGTTCGCAGCCCCCGCCAGGGCTCGCCCGCCCGCCCGCCCGCCTCTTCGCTGTGGGGCACAAAGGGGTCGCCCCGGGGGGCCGTGCCTGCCTTTTGGGCTTGCAGGAGCGCGTCCGCCGCCGCCTGCCCTGCGCTCGGCCCGGCTCTCACCCCACACCCCGCCGGCCCCCCGACACCTCCGTGCCCGCAGCCTGCCGGGGGGGCCGGGGCCCGCTGCACCGGGACCCCATCGCCTCCCCCGGCAGAGCCCACCGAGGCCCGAGGGCGGGGTGTGTGCCCGGGGCCGGGCGGGTCAGCACCCGGGGAGCCCCGGAGGGCGGCTGGGGCGGGGGAGGGAGACTTCGCGGGAGATCCCGAGTATTAATAACAGGTTTCCACAGCCGCAGCCCCCCCTAGTGACACCGGCACGGTGAGTGCGAGGCGCTGCCGGCGGGGCTCCACGCCCGGGGGCGGGATGGGGCCCCGCGGCCGCGGCGGCCCCGCGGGCTGGCAGCCGGCGCAAGGGGAGCGCCCTCGCCCCGGTGCCCGGCCCCCCCGCCGCCCCGACGGAGCTCTCCCCCCCGCAGGACCCCGCACCGGGCTTTCGGGTGCCGCCCGGCCAGGGAGCTGCGTGCGGGGACGCGGGGCGGCGTGGATTTCCCGGGGGGCTGCCGGCCTCCCCTTCCCCGCGGCACCCCGGGGAAAGCTCCCCGCCGCACCGCTTCAGGGAGCAGGAGCCGAAGGGAAAGGAGGAGCTTTCTTGGAGTGCAACTTTTCTGCAAGAGTCAATAAATGTCCCTCGTTATTTCAGTGTTGGAGCCAGGCAAAAACTCCGCTGGCTTCAAAGTGCTAGATGGATGAGATCCTTGGGACGCGAAGCTGAGATTTAGGAGCTGATCCAAACCCCATTAAAAGCAGCAGAAAGCTTGTCAGTGCTCTCAAGGACGTTGGGATTAGGCCCTTAACGCAGTTTGTGTGAACCACAAAAAGTGGGTTCTGGCGCCCGAGAGGAACACGTCGTGGTGGTGGCCAGATTTCGGTCTATATTCTTACCGATATATGGGTGTTGCGGCAGTAGCGGGTGACCTTTACTATGAGCTTGCTATTTAAAAAGGAGCTAGCGTATAAGCACTGATTGAAGAGAATTAATGGCTTGCAGATCCTGGTTCAATTAATGAAATCACCGATATTGATAATAAATACTTGAATGCTAGTTGGCAGAGCAGCCATGACGTTTTAGAACATACGTATAACGCTAAGCGTACGACCCTAGGTCTCCATGTTTTTTGATCCAAATGCGTGTTGATTTTGCTGCTGAAAACTGTTTGCTTTGCTTATTGCAACACAGTTTACTAATAGATAAAGAGGAACTTGCTGTTGGTTTTTTTTTTCCTTACTTTGCTTGAGTACTTTTCATACCCAAGCAAAAATGTGATTTATTTTTGTTCCAATAAGTAAAAAAAGTTCTTTACCATTCCAGGATTTGTGTTTATAAAGGTTCTTACCTGCTGAGCAGTTAAGATGATCCAATGATTCTTCTGAATCCTAAATTTGATATGATATGGACATGCAAAAGAAATACCACTGTTCCTTTATATAATTGAACTTGACTATTTGTCTTATGTCATTTCATATCTCATACAATTTCACACGTGAAAGAAATAGAACAACAACAACAACAAAATCAACAAAAATGTTTTCTTTCCTGCTGGCTGCGGTGCTCCTGCAGACAATGTTTGTGCAGTAGGGCCCGATCCTTGGCAGCTCCCTCTGCTTCAGCAGCAGCAGGACTGGGATCTAAACAGGAATCCCAGCACTGGATCAGGTCTTCATTCCTGAGGGGTTTTTTTTTAGTAGTTTGTAAAATCCGTGGGGATTTTCTAGAGGTTTGTAAATTGGTCAAAATTACCCTGAGTTAACAAGTTCATCTTCTAAGTCTGACTCAGAGAAAAGAATGATTTTCTGATTTATTTGTCTGCTAATGAATTAATTCTAAAATACTTAGGGAGGGGGAATTGCGGTACTTTGCTCTGCAGTCTGTTATTTACCTGCAATAAGGAAAAGGTCTTTAAAAGAATGGAAAGAAAAAAGGAACTAAAACAAGCTTTTGCATAAGAATAGCCAGACATCCCTACGAAACTATTTCATTTATTTAAGTTACGGTTTGGGGTTTACAGTCCTCAAGATTTTATTTGGGTAAAACCCTCATTAAAGAAGGGACTCCGGATTCAAACAGATTAAACTTTTGTCTGCGAGACTGTAAAGAAACCTGTAGCCTCAGTTGGTCTACTGCAGCTGCACCTTCCCTGTAGTAAACATCTATTGAGCAAAAGATCTTCTTGAAATGAGAAGAGACCATTTTGTGCTAAGATACGCGTGACGGGAGTTAGAGCTGTCCCGCAGAAAGTCGCTGGTACAGTACCCTGCTTCCATCAGGGTCGTTGGCTTGGTTGCTTTTAGAAAATAAGGCTGGTTTTCAGCCACTGGTGCAGTGAGTGCGCAGGCAAGGAAGAAGGTCAGCATAGCTGTAAAATCTGCAGCATCTCCCAATGTAAACACCTTTGCATTTTTTTAGCTTAATTTGCAAGTGGTTTGCGAGTTAGGACAGCCATCAGGAGGAGCCTCCCCTGGGATATTATTTCTGTACATAGGATTTCACCATAGCAAAATAAAGATGAAATTGTGGGATCACTGAAATCCGCGTGGTGATGAAACATTAGTAGCTCTTCAGATGAAGACTTTTGAAGAGGTGGCCTTAAACACACCCAGGGCTTGATGGTTCATGACAATGCCTTTAGAGCAGCAGTGGGCTGTCATGTAACTAATACAAATATAAGGTCAGTCCTTTGGGGATACTTGATGTGACATTCGAGTCCAAATAATTAGCTCACCATTCCGTGAGCACTGAGGTTTGTGAATTTTCTGAGTTCACCCACTTGTCTGTTTCCCTGCATCTGTGCTGGATTTTCCATTTGTTTCATTGTGTCTGAAAATGAATACCCCATACGATTCGACCCTGCTGGAGCCCAGCGCCCCGGCGGCCGAGGGGATTTGATTGCTAACATTCTAGTTAGGAAGATGGATAGCATAAAGGATATTTGATGGCTGAGCGATCCTATAGATAACAAGCGTAGGAAGGAAGAGTACGTGGTGATGATTATGCCAGTGGAGGCCTGTGTAGGTTTTTTTAATATGTCTGTACTAAAATCATGGTTACACACATCTTTTAGGTCCTGTAGAATTGTATGTATGTGTCGGAGAGTTTCTGTGAGTGTTTAAAACTGTAATCCAATTTGCTGTTAGAGATGGGTCCTCATCCTGCGATGGCTCCACAAGGGAGACACCTGTTGAAGTCCATGTGTGTGCCTTGGAGAGGGCAGGTGCCCAGGGTTAGCTCGTAATGATCCCTCCCAACGCTGGGAATATGTAATAACTTAATTGCAGCTATTTTACATGCATAACTAGCAGTCCTGGCCTGTCTTCATTCCCATTTATTTTCTCCCAGGAGATTTGCAGCAAGAGCAGTTCATTAGCTATAAAATACTAGCGGGCGTTAGAAATGGTGCTTAAAGTCAGTGGCAGAGACTTTCTGGCTTGCTGGAAGACCTGCGGTTTCATTCTCTGTATATAATTAAGTGTTAGGTTAAATATTTTTGGCCATTCTTCCCTTTGTGATAAACTTGAAATCAGGAAAAGCGGAGAGGGTTAAATAGAGCCTTGTCTCTCACTACACCCAGTAAGGAAGAAAAAGCTCATTTGCAGATTAAATTGCCTCAAGACTGAAACACAGGGCTCAGCGCTGTCTCATTTCCTTCACTTCAGCTACAGTTAAGCACTTTGTTTTCTTTTATTGGTAAGTGAACTTAATTTCTCTAAGATGGAATTTGTTATGGGAACCAAGGAGTCGCTTCACAGCTATGAATGATGGGTTCACAATTAATTAGCAGCTTATCCTGAGCATTTTTGTGCAGGATCCCAAATATTATGGTAATGGGAAACAATACATTTTAGATAGCTGGAACATTCTCTGAATGAGCGATTCCCTGAAACTTACAGCCCTGGGAATTAGAGGCATTAATTTCAGAGCAGCAGGCTGGGGACATATGCTGGGATTTCATGGGTTTTCTAGGCTTGCCATAGTCTGATGCTGTGGTCATCGCTCTGACAAACTCCCTGCTGGAGCTCTGGGTGCTCATGAATCCCATGGCATAGACTCAAACACTTAGAAACACAAAATCCTCTTCGCTAGGGGTTTTGATTTGCTTGCTGAGATTGTATCTAGAAAAAAGGAGATTTGCCTGGAAGTAAGAAGTACAAGTTTTGAGTGTTAGAAATAATTGCTTTTTTTTTTTTTAAGAATACTGTCACTAGAAATAGAACTACTTGTTGTTGCTCACCTTTGCCGCCTTCTCTTTTTAAACTTTTAAATTATTTAAACTGTTTAGAATAACACTGTCAGACTGTCTGGTTTTCTTTAATGCACCCCTTTTTACTGGTTTGGCTACTTGGGGCAAGACTTACTCACATTAAGTCAGGTAGAACTCACCATATGAAAAACGGCTCACATGCAAATGTACGTTTGCAAAGGAGACCCCTAAGTCAACAAAACAGGCATGAGCTTTCTCTTCTTGCATAGGTCTGTAAATTCAGATCTAGCTTGTGCTAAACTTGTGAAGCAAGAAAATGCCAGAAATGGAGTGGCAAGGGGAATTTAAAAGCAGTTAAAAAAGCCAAATGTAGGGGTAAATACAGATACTACTAAATGCAGTGATAGAAGGGTTAACATACTTCCCCCCACCCAGAATCCTATTAATTGCTAAACTATTTCAGAAGTGCTAAAACTACCTCAGCTGCAGCTGAGGAAGGGCAGTATGGAGGGGGAGCCCAGTTCATGGGTGGGATCTCAGGAGCGGTCCTCCAGTGTTGGGAGGAACCACCTGTGTCCTGGAGGCCGGTCCCCCATGGTGACGGCAGTGCATACCTGATTTGAAAGGCCCCAAAGAACATCCTTCCCACAACCCATGGCACTTTCCAGCACCCTGTAGCAAGGGTGCAACCTGCTGCAAAAGACCAAAAGCTACTGTGTGTCAGAGGGCAAGCGGGAAAGGCTGTGTGTTTTGCTAATGTTCTAGGATCTTGCAGAAACAGGTCATTCGTTGAATAAAATTCATCGATGGTCATAGGAAGTAGACCCTATCCTTCAAAGGAGGGGGGAAAAATCTTCAACAACCTGGTTTGTGTGGTGCCCATCTCATCTGACATGCAGTTTAATCCTGGAAATGTGGCCAGGTGTCCTAATTAAGCAAATTAATATTTAATGCTATTAGCTTTTGCAACATAGCTTGTAGGTACCCTGCTCTTAGCTGTTGCCGTTTCAATGTTTAGAGAAAAGCAAAATCCTTCCCTTCCCTCTACTCCCTACAAAACCTAAGCAACACAGGGAAACAAAAATTCCTGCCTGGTCCTCAAGGTGACAGTCACCTGGCAGACACTCTGAAAAATGTGGTGCGAGCAAATGTGGAAGTGGAGTCCAGCCCCACAAGTGCTGCATGTCAGGGCACAGCAGTGGCATGCCGTTCTGTGACGAGACATGCCTGCTCCTGCGATGGCTGTTCCCTAGGTGCGTTGGCTCGTGCATCGGATAGAGGGAATGGGCTTCTTTGCAGAGCCTCGCTCACCCCGCGGCACAGCCCTTCAGCTCCAGGTCTCTCTCGGTCAGACCTGGCCGAGCAGCAGGTCAGAGATTTGCTGGCCAATGTGCTTGGCACCCCGGGGTCTGCAGGAGAGGAGCCATGCCCAGTGCTGCGTGTAAAGACAGAGATCCTGTCGGGGCAGACGCGGCACAAGAGCCAGACCAGGAACTCTCACGCTGAGCACAACAGGTCTGCAACACGCACCTCGTGTCCGTAAAAGGCGGCTGCTGCTTCTGGGCCTCTCGGGGTCAAGGGTAGAATGACTTGTATTTTAGTTATCAAGGAAAATTTGGCCTTATGAGAGGCTGTGTGCAAATGACATATTTGCTAAATGGTGGGTTGTGGTTGCACGCCAGCCTGTGGCCCTGCTGGGCCTCTGGGGTGACACTAACTGTGTGACACTAACTGAGTCTCACCGTGTGACACGAACGCGCTCAGAGGAGGAGCGCTTAAGAGACCTCCGAGGTCCACGGCAGAACAAGGCAGCTGCTGGGTGAGGTTTACTCCGTGCCTTTTGCAGGCTGCGAGCTGGGACACCCAGCAGGGTGCTCTGCTCCTCTGTAAACTGCGCCCTGTTCTTCCTCCCAAGCGGTGGCAATAACAGATCCTGCTGGTCGGATTGACTGGCTAGCGCAGGTTTCCCAACGTTGGAGCTCACATTCCTCTCTTAAACGCAGAGTCGTGGGGACAATACTGGTGTGAGGGCCCCTCTAATGCAAACGTTTTTTTTTAAATGAGTTGTGGTAGGGGCAGCAAATGGCCTCCATTGTAACGAGGTGGGGAGAACTGGGGAGGACTGCATTTACAGAGCGGTTTGATCACATGGATGGAGCAGTGTGTTCACCTCTCCTCCTTGCTGGGTCATTTCCACTTTGAGCTCTGCAAACAGACCGTCTATTGAGCAGTTAGTATTCAGTGCTGAATATTCAATACTAGACTCTTGTTTTGGTGAGTCTTAGGCAAAAAAAAGAAGGAGGAAAGAAGACTTCTCTTTTTTCTCATGTTCCCTCCCTGAGTTTGCTTTGCATATTGTTCAGAGGAGACTGGAGGCTTCTCAGAAAAGCCAAGCTCCTAGTTTTAAAAGCACTGGTCCAATTTCATAGTACTTTCTAAAGGGAGGGAAGAGACAGCGTGGAAGGGACTGAATTCATACAAGGTTTATGAATCTGTAAGTCTAGGCACATCAGGACTGAGTGAAGCCTTTCCAACAAGCACGTTTAGGCTGTAAACTTAATAGCATGAAATGCTTGCTCTGTATACACAGATTAGTTCTGAGAGGTACCAGTCTTTGTGGGAGGATGTTATGATGATTTATGAATGTCCTCTCTGCTGGTTTTGGTATGCAGATATTCTCTGGGTGCATGTTGAGAGCTGAAATAAATTTGTTTCTCTCTAGTTGGTGCCATATTTGCTCACAAAAATGGTTGTGAGTAATGTAATGGCTGCATCCATTGACAGTAGTGAGCAACTGCTAGGTTTGGAATAGATGTGCAAATAGTGAGGAAATAGTGGAATAGCGGAGTGGAGTGAGTGGAATAGTGAGGAAAAGTGGCCACCATTTGAATAAGTACAGTATCTCTCTCCTTTGATTGACACTCTTCTTTAGTCAAGTGATTGTCTTTTCCTTGCTGCTATGATTACATCCTGACACCCGAGGTTTTTTTTGCACATATATGTCTGTCTTTTTCTCTTGTTCTTTCAGTCTGCCTGACTGGATGCTGTTTCTGACGAGAAATATTTATTGTAGTCCTATTCCTTCAGGAGTTGACCTCTTTTCTTCTGATTTTAAAAAAGTGTCCTCTCTATAGTTACACTTTCCTCCTATACTTTATTTTTGACCATGCCCTTTTCTTTGTCGTTCTTTCTTTTGCTTCCTTTTCTTTCCCTTCCTTTTTCACCTCCTTTCCAACAACCAGCCTTCTCCCTCTTCTCTCGCCTCCCTGAGCCCCACAGCCAGCGTTTCTTGCATCTCCCACCCATCTCACATCTTTTTGTTTTGTCATCTTTGTGGGCCCGTCTTACTGATGTACTACTGTTTCTGTGCCAAATTGGCTTGTCTGCTGGATTCGTCGGCTCCTGAGGCAGAGGGAAGCATTTCATGGGTACTTGATGCAAATCCCGTTTCTTGTTGAGTCACAGACTTCCTGTTCAGCCAAATGACTCCAGCCTTGTGCACTGGTGAAGCGGAGCTGAATTGAGGATTTGAGGACTCCATGTCTTCTCATGCACACTGGTGAGCTGAGGGACCATGGTAGCAGCCAGGAATGTTTAACCCAAGAGCTAGTGAGCAGAGACTGCTGTAGGGTAGGAGTAGAAGAGATGTTGTGATAGGTACCCAGAAGTGAAGGCCCTCCTCTTATGAGGTCTCTAGTGTGCCTCACATTATTTCTATAGCATAAGAAGCTAATGAAATTTGGGGCAAAAAGGGCATCAAGAGATTGCCCTTTATTCTGGGAGAGAATAGGACTGGCAAGAATCAAGGGGCATGTTTGCTTTTTCTTGGAAGGAAACATTGCGGATAAATCGGAGACAATGATAGCATTTACATTGGTTCATGCAGCAGACCCTGAAGGACTGAAGATCTATAACGTGTCATGCTGTAGAAGCGTGAGGCTGTATGCCGAAGCTTTGCTGTATGCAGAGTTGGTGCTTAGAAAGCACGTGATATGTGTGATTATCCTTCTGATGAAAAGACTGGCTGCATGTTGCACACCCATGTAAGTTAAGTGCCCTGGGAGAGCTGAACTGGTCAGCTACTGGTGTCACTAGCTTAAATGATCCTAGGTGAAAGTGAGGAAATGTCACTGCGCTGAAATTGGACCAGGCGAGGTTCTCTTCCCTGTTAAATGAGAAATGGCCTTGATGCGGCAAAAACCAAGTGGCTATTTACTGACCTGGTGAAATTAACTTTTCAAAATAAAATTATAGACAGCATCTGTGTGTGATTGGGAGAGGGAAATGGCTACTCCCAATTAACATGCATACTGAGTTGGAAATGCAATAGCAATATGATCTGTGATTCCAGAGAAGGGAATGGATAGGACTTTGAAGTCCTGTCTGATCCAGGTTGGAGGCTGCCCTAAATGCCAGAATCAATATGCAGAGGAAGCTTGTATTCTAGGGTTCCTGAGTGTGCTTGATCTACATTTGGGATGCAGCTTCTTAATGAGGAATATTGTTGATAGAGTACTTCAATGAAGGTATCACATTTAGATGAACTTCTGCATAGTACACAGAGTAGCAAGAAAGCAACATCTCATAAATTCCAGTTTTCCTACCCAAGTATTCTAGGTGAGTTAAAAGACAATGAACTATCGTGCTTTTTGTTGTATCAGTTTAAACACGGCACGCAAATTTTTTAATATACCTTATCAAATGGGTTAACAGAAAATCAGTACTAGGAGCAAAGACCTGGCTAAACAAAAGGAAAGAGCTCTCACAGATTCAAGAGAGTTATTCTTTGCATTCTTGCAATTTAATGGTGAATTTCACAATGCTTCACCAGAATCACGAGTCAAAGAAAAAGGACAAAAACATTCCTGCCAACATCTAGTAAGTGCCCTGGACCAGTGTCCATTAACCCTGAAATAGTTCCAAGAGAACTGTATGCCAAGAAACGAGAACAAAAGAAAGGACTGCAACAAGAGTGCCCGACATTTTGCCCTGTTGGAAATGAAATAAAAAGTTAGATTAGCAAACAAAGCACCAAGGTATCTGGCAGCTTGTCAGAGTAGCAGCTCTACCATCTGCACCAAGGCCATGTGTCACTGTCATCCCTGAGGAGCAGGTCTCTTGGAAGAACAGAAGATGGCTATGCAGGACCAAGGAGGACACTGGCATGATTTCCTGTGGAGCTTGAAGATGTTCCTGACAGCTCACAGGCACTGACTGAAGGAGATGTGCCTTGCCAGCCGATGGCAGTGAATGAGGCAGCGAGGAGCAAAACCAGGCTCTGCGTGGCAGGTCCACCTTGATGGTCAAAGAGGAGCTGTTTTGTGAACAAGGAGTGTCTGTGATGGAGTAATCGGAGGGAAGAGCAGTTGGACGATGGCCCTGATATGGTCTCACAAACCTTTCATTTGACAACGGAGGGGAGGGAGATTACATCACCTAAGAAAGCCTAAATCTTAGAAAATCCCCGTGTGTGTGATTAGCTGTCCCTAATAGCTTGTTCTGCTTGGTTTCAGCTGATTTCGGTAAGTTTAACGCCCTCCATGGGAGCCAGTGGCTGCCAAGCCTTGTCATGTCACGGGCACGCAGTTGTTCGTAACTGTGCAGAGACCAGGCTAGGAGACCTTGCTCAGGTCTTGGTTTTATAGTAGATTGAGGTTTCAGAGACAAGGTGGGTTTTGTTTGCTTTCTTTCAAACAGCGTGGTTCTGGAAAAGCTTTGAACGTGCTGCCGTAACCAGCCCTCGCAGCACTCCAGCAGCATTACGCTTCTCAGGTGGCAGACGTGCCTATAACCAGCAGTGCTGTGCCGCAAGGTGTGTGGGAGATTCAGGACACGAATCCTCTGCTTCTGGTCAGAGCAGGTGTGATGTGCAGCAGGTACTAGAGCAGGCTTTTAATAGTTTGAGGGTCAGACTTCAGGTTTATCTCCTAATCATTACCCCTGACAGAAAGGGATAGTCTCTTTGCCTTTAAGGGACTGTTTTAAACTAGTGATTTGTCTTCTAAGCTGATGTGACTAATTGAACCAAGACATTGAAGTGTTATAAGGCGTAGTTTTCACTTGCACCAGAGAAAATATTAAATGTACTGGCTCATTTTTTGCTTTACTTCCATTCATATGGCAGTTAGAAATTAGGTTTGCAGCACACTAACGGATAGTCAAAGCAGAAAGACTGTTCAGGCATCATGAATTTAACAGCTGTAGAGGTTAGAAGTTCTCTGTCGCAGCAACGGTGCTACACAGACAGCATGAACGGAGGGTTTGTTGGGTGGTGGCATGTCTCGGACCATGTTCAGCAAGACAAGCTCTGCAGAGAAAAGCCTCAATGGATCATGCAGACCTCAGCATTTATTCTGAGACAGACGACAGAAGAAGCTGTCAGGGCAGTGATGGTTTTCCTAAAAAAGAAAAGATCTAGAATATCATCCCATCAATGCCACAGAAAATTTTTGTGATAGATATGATATCTGGTTAGTACCATGGGCTAGCCAACTAGAAATGGGAGGTTCCATGACCTTCAGTCAGCCTCCTGAGCTTTTGAGGTACTGTCTTTACCTGCTAAATCTGCTGTTTGCAACCACTTTCTCTTGGCTAACGGATCAGATGAGCAGCTAGGCAGTATTGCTGGCCAGCTCGGTACTGAGACACTTGGCAGAGATGCTGCGGGAAGAGATGAATAACTCTTCCCTCTGAGAACGATGAACAAATAACTCAGAGGGGTGCTAAGACTCCATATGCATGACAGGAGTTCCTCCTCTGTCACAGGAACTGTAAAATTAAGTCTGTCATCACTTCTGAGTATTCATTTTTCCAACAGGTCTTCTTGTAAATCCACTAAAATTTGGTGGTTCCTTTATATTTACATTATCTACATTTTATATGCCTTTGCTCACAGTTACTTTCTAATTTTTTCTACATTTGCCTTGAGAAACTGGGGAAAAAATTACAAGAGCAGCCGTGAATAAAAATAAGGGGTCGGGCTGTTGCAGCTGTGCCATCCGAGTCGGTACATGGCTCAGGCAGTAGTTCAGGTCCTGAAATCTCTATTTCAGTGACAGGCAAACTTCTGTGGAAGAAATGCTGGTCCCTGTGCAGAGCACTAGGTAAATTGTCGTGCTTGTTGGCAAACTGCTTTAAAATTTGGAGTATGGGAGCCAATCTAGAGCTGAAGGTGTACGAGAGGGATTTCTGTGCAACTGCTAGGGCTGTGGTGAAATAAGTGTATGGTGATTGTGCAGACTCTGATATTGTGATTACTACAAGCCTTGGCTATGTTTCTAGAACACGAGGTTTCTAATCTCATACAATTTCAGTAAAAAATAGCGATTCCCAATTATGCCAGTGATACGACCACATCCAGATCAGAGGATATGGCATAACTGGGGAAAACCAGTGCAGTTAGTACCGCTGTAGGTGGCGAGGTGAGGCAAAATGCAGCTCAGATTAGGTGACCACAGAGTTTCATTCTGCCTGTAAAATCTCTTAATCTCCCTTCAGGACGCACACACATGCCCACGGGGCTGCAGCCAGCGGCTCCGGGTACGCTCACCTCCCAGCTGTGCGGCACAGCCCCTCCAGCTGCTTTTGCCATCCTGCTCGGGTGCTGAGCAGGACACGCTGGCTCTCAAAGGCCAGAAGAGGCTGTGATTACAGGTTGTGCTAGTCCTGCAGCAACTCGTAACCTCCTGGCAGGACAGCAGCTGCAGCAGCCAGCACCGCCTGCGATCAGGCCCACCTCCTCTTCCCCTCCGCAGAGCGGAGCTCAGGTGGCTCTCACGCTGCTCTCGCTATGGCTATGCACATGTGGGAGTAATGAATGGTTTCTTTTCTGGGCTGCAAATATGCTAAGCCAATAACCATTATACAAACAAGACGGAGTAATTATCTCATTAAATGTACTGGCAGTACGCAGTCACCTCTGCTGTATTCTCTCACCTCGAATGAGGCTCTGCAGGGAGAAGCCTTTCAGAGGTGTCTTCCAGGAGCAAACCCTTCCTTCTGAAGGAGATAATGTGTCAAAATAATTTGTCAAAGATATATTTAAAAAACAGTTCATGCTCCTCTTTGTGGTAGTTCATGAAAGCTCCTGCCCCTGAGCAGCTCTCGTGTTTGCCTCTATTTCGGGGAGTCCCAGGCCTGCCTTCCCAGCTCAGTGTTTGAAGCACCATACAAATAAAAATACGCTTGGAGGTGTGAAGAGAAGAGCCGTGGTGGAGACACAGTAAAGCCATACAGGCTTCTGTTCTGGCAACTCTTAAAAACAAGCTCAGTTTAAACTTCTGTTGTTAAAAGTGTGGTGGACACATTTAATGGAAGAGGAATACTCTCATGCTTGAGGTTCAGTGGATGTGTCAGTCTTAGCAAGATTAGGGCCAAAAAGAGGAGAAATGAGGGTCAGAAGTAGTTCCACAGTTCTTTTTAATCCATCTTTCAGCGCTTCATTGGGAACAATTTATATTTTATGTTTGTGTCATGGTAAGTTATTCTGTCAGAAAATTGACACTGGAAAAATTATTGTAATTTGAATAATCATCTCCTTTCCCTCATGTTGGAATCCTGCAGAAGATACGATGTATTTGTATTTAGTAGTATACAAAATTATATAACAAAAATTATAAGGCTGAGGGACGTAGCTGTGGGCTTCATTATAATTTACTTTTGATCCTTGCAAAATTAAATTCTTGATATAGTATTCAAAGGTGCATCTTCAAAACACCATGAAATACACCTTAGTTGCATTCTTTGCTAATAAGATTGTAATAGCTTCCATATCATGTCACAGTACAGTTATCAGCATGTGACTACACTACATGTTAGTACGAGATATTAATTAATTAATTTATTTTGCCTGTAAGTGTTTTGGCTAGTGCAGATCCTTGCTCAAACCACTGTGCTGGCACAACTGAGGGTACAGTATGCCGGGGCTCAGGGCGGGAAGGAGTCCTAGGGAGCAGGGAGGGGAAATGCCTTAAGACTTGATACACTGAAAATGCAGGGAGTAAAAACACACCCTGTATGAGACAGGATGCATTTTCTGTTGCTCTCACAAGCACTTCCCACTAGAAATTTGGGTTTTCTACATGTTGTGTTAACGATTCATCATTGTTATCAGGTCTGATATGTACTTCTGCTTAATCACCACCTGAACTCTCCATTACTCTGTGACTGTTCCTGATGTGAAATCCTGTCTATGAGAAGTTTGTAAGGTCCAAGCGCAATAATTTAGGCTTTAATTGTATAAAACCTTCCATACTGTGTGACTCAATGCCCGTCTAGAACAGCAGTGTAGCATGATTGGCGTCAGCCTTGGGAGCAAGTGATGAAGCCTCAGTCTAGGTGCACCCAGGGTTAGCCATGGGTCTCTTCCTCTGGCTCAGCAGCCGGACTGCCTGGGACAGACACCAGCGCAGCCAGGTTGTACACCCACGTGTCGTGAGGACAAGAGCATTCGATGTGTACAGGGCTCTACCCAGTATTAACTCTGAAAGAACTTATAAAAATCAGACTTAGTTTTGACTTTTTATTTGGTTTGCTCTGCCTCTTTTTTTTTGTTTTGTTTTTATTTTATTTTAGGCAGGTGCAATCATATCCGGGATCTGTGGGCTCCTGAAGGAAGTATTTTCAATTTCAGCAAAACTGTGGTTGTATTTTCTTTTAATGCCTGAAGGTATTCTTATTAATATTGGGAGTTAAAAGCTTTGTAAAAACTTTTTTCTTTATACAAACAGTAAAAAAATGTACTTATTAATACTTATTTATTTATACTTACATCACTTGGTTTATGAGATAAAACAGCCTTTAAATAGCTAGTTGGTTTTGTCACATTTTGTCATCTGCCAAATAATTTGACAAATTTGCCATAAACTCCCTGACATTTTTGCTCAAGAGAGTTAGTTTTCTTCATTCTTTGCTGCCAGACAGGTCATGTATCTTTTCAGGCTTGAAGAATTTCTATCAGCTATTTAAATGCAAGGCCACAAAGACAAAGCCAGACTCAGGCTGCAGCGAGCTGAACTGGGGTGATTCAGGACCAAAGGAGTTGCAGCACATAATTAAACCGTAACTGTGCCCTGCTCCAGAGACTTTATATCTTGCAGTGTAAACTGCTTGCTTTAGCAATGAAAAAGGAGTATATACGCAGTTATCAGAGACAGTACGTGAACAAGGATGGTGAAAATTGTTATTAAGTAGCATTTAAAAAGTTTTTTTTTTCCTACTACTTAGGCAGGGAACGTGACTAAAGATGGCTGCTGCCAGTTCCCTGCTGCCGAGGGAAGAGGATGCATCCCAGCTTCCCAGCTCTCAGTGCGGGGAGGGAAAGAAAGGGCAGAGCTGGGCATCGGTCTCTCCTTGGTGCTAATGGCAGCAGCCTTTGCTTTTACTCCCTGCAGCTGGGCTCAGAGCCAAGGGAATTATATACAGCCATGGCTGTGCGCTGAAAGGAGGAGGAGGAGGTAGGGTAATCTTTCTCAAGGCTTCTTGCACCTCTCTCTGATGTTGTCCTCAGCAGCAGGTTTCTCTTCACCTTGTAGTGATCCGTGAGGATCCAAGCTCCTGTCTCCCAGCTTGCAGTACTAAAACGGGGAGAGGAGAGATGCAATTAGCTCAGTTTTAGGGCAGTAAAAGAAATCTGGCACGAAGCAGCCATCTCGTTGTGTTGGCCTTTAGACAAGGAGGTGATACACCCCCACCCGATGCAGCTGAGCAGCATGAGAAGGGAAAGCCTCAAAGTTAGAGTCGCCGCAGGCCTGCGGGTTAGTAACTGAGCAGGAGTTGATCAGACAGCACAGGCCTCGCTGGCAAGTTTTGAGTTGTGGTGTCAGCAACCTTAAAGTGATTTTTATACAAGGCCGTGTTGAATTTAATGGGAGAAGAAATATCCTGAAAAATCTATTCACAACTGTTGTGGTTTAGCCCCAGTCGGCAATTAAGTACCATACAACCGCTCGCTCACCCTCTCCTTGGTGGGATGGGGGAGAGAATCGAAAGAGCGAAAGTAAGAAAACTCGAGGGTTGAGATAAGAACAGTTTAATAATTGGAACAACAACAAAAAACCGTAATGAGAAGGAAAACAACAAGAGAGCGAGAGAGGAACAAAACCCAGGAAAAAACAAGTGATACAACCGCTCACCACCCGCCAAATGATGCCGAGCCAGTCCCCGAGCAGCGATCGCTGCCCCCCAGCCAGCTCCCCCCAGTTTCTATACTGAGCATGATGTGATATGGTATGGAATAGCCCTTTGGGCAGTTTGGGTCAGCTGTCCTGGCTGTGCCCCCTCCCAGCTTCTTGTGCACCTGGCAGAGCATGGGAAGGTGAGAAGTCCTTGACTTAGTACAAGCACTGCTTAGCAACAACTGAAACATCAGTGTGTTATCACATTGTTCTCATACTAAACCCAAAACACAGCACTATACCTGCTACTAGGAAGAAAATTAACTCTATCCCAGCCAAAACTGGGACAACAACAAGAGTTATTTTTGCTGATTTTTCAGAGAAGTACCTCAAAGGAACAGGCTATAGGGAAGAGGCAGTGTGGTCGTGAGACTCCGTAGGCACAGGGCAGTTTGATGGTGAATGAGGAAGACTCACATGGGGACATGCTTGTACCGATGAAGGCAGCACCACAGCGTGTTGTTTACTGCCGGCAAACAGGCAGAGGGAAAGGAATGGCCTGGAGCTGCCACAACCTCTCTTACACTGCCTGAAAACCAGAAGCGCACAAAGCAACGGTACCTGGAGTCTCACGGCAGGGCCTGGAAATCAACTCTGAAGGGCTCTCGGCAGACCTTTCTGAAGTCCTACACAGATGCCGTTGCCCTTTTGTTTGTGTAGCAGTGCAGAGTGTGTGTACAGAGGAATATACACGAGTTTCTGCAACTGGCTGGGTTTAAAAAACATTTTTTCTGCAGGATGTGTTTGGCCATGACTATTCATATATGTATTTATTGGCGTCTAGTGCTGAAATGAAGTCAGACCAACTTTTACCTTCTATAAACCAGATGGGCAGCTTTCCCAAGATACTAGGCTTCTGCTCTGCCTTTAAGCCTGCTGCTGTGATGGGCTTTCTCTGGCTGGCAGACTGCTGTGCTGGTAGCCCAATGTGTCTGGGGGGTGGCTTATGGAAAGGAATCTGCAGCCATTTCCGTGTCTTTGAAGGTGTTTCTGGCAGTTTGCTGACAGGGGAAACAGCAAGGCCTGTTTCCCCTTACTTCTTGTGCATCTTTTTGCTTAGTGGGGTTGTTTCCTGTCATAACTTGTGGGGTTAGCTTGCAGCCTTCCCACCTATCCCTTTTTCTTGCTTTGACCACAGGGAGTTCTGTGAGCACAAGTTCATTTCTGCCCACATGCGTGCCCTTGAAAAATAATTGTATGAGGGAGGTCAGTTTATTGTGGCGATATCCAGGGACTGCAGGGAAACTCAAGGACTCATATTTCATACTTTGTCCAAAGAAACACATAGGAAGGTGCAACTTCCGCCCTGAAGACCTGTAACAGTAAATTTTGCTGAGCCTGGTGCATCCTCTGAAGTCATCAGGGGAGGTATGTTATAGCTTCCAGAAAGAGGAACAACAGAGTCAAATCAATGTAATGCTGTACCTCATCTTCCTGGCAGGAATAAATTGGAAGTGAGAAAGAGGGAGGACAGGGGTGGTTGAGTACCCATCGTGGAGTGACAAAGGTTCGAGTAGCTCAGTGGCTGCTGACTCGCTACGCTGGACCCGTACAAGCGTGGAAAAGATCTCGGTAGGGCCTGGGACTCCATCAGGGTGAATGAGGTGGTAGGACTGGACTTCAGAGAGCACAGTTTGAGTCCTGCCGTAACAAAAATTCACATGAATGATTGATTTTACACACATGAAGAGTTCTTTCAAAACCAGTGGAAATATTTGACTCCATAAGGCTTTGCCAGACTAAGACTTGGAAATTAATGTAACTTCTGTGTTTTAGCCGCCTACAAGATGATTTTTTTTTTTTAATGTATCATGTGATAGGGGAGGGAGAGAATATCCTGAGGAGCTTTGTTATGTGCATGGAAGTGTTTCAGCCTCTGTCATTTAAAAACAAACAAAAAATGAAACTAAAAAGCAACAGCTGAGTTTGAAAGCAAGAAAGGATTTTCTTGCTAAATAACCTCAGACTGAGCATGTTTTAACAGAAATGCTACAGAACACCATCTGTTGAAAACTGGTGCTTTATTTAGTTTTATATGTTGGAAGTTTATTTTTTATGCAAAGGCAAACACAAAAAAAGAGCATCTTTGTTCTTTTGCAGAGAGTTGGATTGAACGATGTCTCAATGAAAGTGAAAACAAACGTTATTCCAGTCACACCTCTCTGGGGAATGTTTCTAACGATGAAAGTAAGTAACTTGTCATTCATTTAAAATGAGTGTGAATGTGTCCAAGTGCTAATTTCCTGCTATATGTTGCTACATCTTGGTGATATTTTTAGTACTCTGTAGTTTGAAAAGTCGACTCACTTGACACATCCAATAGTTTTATTAATTTTTTTTCCTGGAATATTTGCTATTTTTGCATTATTTAAGGGGAAGTAATACTATCTATTAGTTAAAACAACCAGAAGAATTTGTGTGTTACTGAGTAAAGGTTGAATGACCTCTAAAATGTGCTGTTAGTATTAGCTCATGAGTAAAACCATCTGTTTTGCTTTTTGTTGGTGAACACCATGCATATTTCATTTTTCCTGAAATATAGGAAAAAATTGTGCTGTTTTTCAGTACTACTATATCAAATCATACATATAAAATCTTTATTTTAAGAATTAAACAATCATCAGATTAAAAAAAAAATCACATTAAATCATGATATTGCTTCCTTTTTAGTCATAAAGAGGGAACAAGGGAACAATTATAAATCTAGCTGATTTTAAAATAGCTATATTTTTCTTCTAGTTATGGTAATTTTAGATCTTGATTTTTAACAACAGCAGGTAATTAAAAAGACCCCAAAATACCTTAAAATAACCTAATTGTTTCTTTTTAAAATTGTCAAACGATTTTTAGTTTACCATTTAGTTTTCCCTGTTTATGCAATTTCTATTCCACTTAATTTGCCTAAAGCAAAATACTCTTCACTTTAGTTTTCCTCTCTGTATTTCATATGTTAGTTCATGTTACAGGAGATTAACGCAGACTGAATTCTTTAATTCAGAAAAACTCACATTTTCATAATATTCCAGCACATAAGTTTAGAAAATGTATTTTTAATCACTTCTTAATTGCTGAATGTCCCTTTTACATTTTCTGCATTTTAAGAGAACTAATTGATTTTGGTGTCACAGTAAAAATTACATGCCTTGCAGCACAGTGTTTTAGTGGATCACAGAATTTGCTATATTGAGGCCCTACTCTTGTTTGTCCAGGGTTCTCTTTTGAGGCAATATCTCTTCTGAAGGAGAAAGGAGACATTAGAAACATGGTATTTATTCATGACTCCCAAGCTAAGGACAGTGGGTAAGAATCCTTAAAGACAGGCAATGAAGCTTGGACAGGTTTGGCTTTTTTGGGTTTTAAAAATTAAGGAATTAGAAATTAGTTTCTCTTTAAAAATAAAATTGTAGTGAAAAACAAAAAGCATCTGCTTGTTAATTTGCATTTTACGAGAACCTGTGAGACTTACAAAATTCATTTTACTCTGCTACTGAGAAAGTGATGGAAAGAATCTGTAATGAATGAGACATGACTTCAGACTCTTCATAGGTTCAGAAGTCAGGATTCAACCCTATTGACTTTAGTGAGCTTTTCCTTAGACTCACAGTTCAAGACAGTTTTGTCAAGGTAATTATTTAGCACCACTAGCTATATTAAAAAAAGTATAATGTCGTAATTATAAGTCTCCTTCTATGTTGTGTTCTAGATCTGTTACCCTAAATAGGTTGTAGCAAAACTAGCAGTAGTTTATGTGCTTTCAGCTGAAATGCAAGCATGAGAACTTCCACATACGTAGGGACAGTAAGAAGTGGACCTGCATGGGTTAGCAAGAGCAGATATTTCAGAGAGTGGCACTGAGAAGACAGGATGGTTGTTCATTCTGTTTTCTGGTACTGGAATTAAGGCGCAAGCAATGATGATGAAAGGTGGCAAATTTAGAATTCATAAAACAAATATATAAATGAATTTATCCCACAATTTGTGTGCAGAAAACATTGTCACAGTATATAATGGAAACCCAAATGAGAGTGAGAGTTGATTTCATCTAGCTTCCTTCTTAATAGCCAGTTCTTCCAGATGCTTCCTTTGCACTGATACCAGCGTTTCTGCAGTGCAGATAAGAGAACTAATCCACCTGAAAGGTCACCCTTGTTTTGGGGTGGGGAGGGGAGACGGTGAAGAGGAAAGAGTGGGAAAGAAAAATAAGCCACTTGCCCAGCAGCAAGAAGACCAATAATCTGTGAAATCCAGAACAAACCAGAAGTTTCACCTCAGAAATCATTGTACGACGTGCTCCTTTCCAGCCCTTGAGTTCTTTCTAACATTTCTCTAACAGTGCCCACACACCAACCAAGAAATTTCCAAACCATCTTGTCACTTTTTGTCCAGCCTCTGTCATACACTTACAAACAGCAGCAAGCAAAATGTTTTGAGAAAACCTATGTAACTTTATTTGAATTCTTCAGAACAGTGGTCAAATTGCTGTTGTCAATGGAGCTCCAGTTTTCATCTGCAGCCAAAAGAAGGCATCATCCATCTTTCTCTTGACTACTTAGTTTTTTGTCTCTAAATATACTTTAGGTAGCTGTTGGCTGGACTCTACTCTGGTAAATGTGGCTTTGGTGTTGTGGGTTTTTTTTTTTTTGGCTTTGCATCCAGTGAAGACGATGAGAATTTGCACTGTGAACTGATAATGTTCTTACTCAGTATCATGCTTGCTCTTGTGACTGTTTTTCCCTGGGTGTTTTTATAGTTCATAGGGTTTTAGGACAAGAGTAATAGTTTTGCTGGTCTCCTTTTCTGTAGTTGAAGTATGCTACAGAACCATACTTCAGGCCACAAGCTGCAGGGGTCCTTTGCAATCTTCTGTTCTCATCCAGACACCTCCAGGCCTCTTGAACCTGCATCACATTGTGAAGGGAAGTTATGACTCGCAGCTGTGGATTCCTGTGGTCTCGCTGTTTCTTGGGGCGCTTCTTACCCTCTTGGAACCTTTCATGACCTCTCCCAAAACACTGTTTTTACACTCTAATATAAAAATTCTAGGTAAATTTTATTTCATTTACCAGTTTTTTAAACTTTTTACTTCCACTACTTCCACACGCTACATGTTAGTCAAAAGATCCACAGGAAAAGGGAATGGTACAACCTCATATCTAATAACTAAAAAAAAAACCCCCACAACATTTTCTGTGTACTTTGCGTCAAGCCAGATTCTCCAAATTGAAATAGGGGTCTGGAAGAATACAATTCAAGGATCATGAAAGTTTCAACTTCAGTTCCTCGGGGAAGGAGTCATGACATTACACGATGAAGTGGAAGGGTTGCTTGTCCAAACTTTTTTGCATATTTAGAAACATGAATGTGTAGACAGTTTATATGAGATAAAAGAAAAGATTTAGACTACTTTTTGCACTTCAAAAGCAGTGTTCAAAACATGTTCAAACTGCTTGAAATGGAAGATTTATCCAACAGTTTCTTTTTTTTAACTAAACCACTTATCCTTCCATTAAAAAAAAATAAATTTTAAAAAGATCTACTTGGTTTCATTGAAATTTTCCTTGGGGAAAATTCTTTCTTTTTCAATCATGCCTACTCAATTAGAACTATGCTCCCATGTTTCTCACAGCGTGTTAAAAAATCCCACTATTTTAAAAGCATGGAATACATGTATAATGTATTCCATGTATAAAGCATGGAATAATGATCCTGAATCTTATTTATGGCTACATGTAAGTAAGAGACAAGGTAGCTTCTTACAATCACTTAATTTTAGCTAAGGACAAATCACTTTTGGGAACAGTCAGAACCTGGACTGCAGGGGCTACAGAGGAAGAGGCTATTCCTCTGAAAGGTGTGGAGCTACCTGAACTAAGGGAAGGATTTTATCCATATAAAGCTACTAATAATATGTTAGCTCCTTAGTGGTTTGGAGACACATGCAGGCAGCACTGGAAAGTACAGGACTCCTCTGTTATCTCCACAGTGGAAAGCAGAGCTTTAACTCCACTTTAGTTGTGACAAACAGACTAACATCAACATTTTAAAAAAAGGTGTACTAATGCAGGATCTTCACTTTGTGGATGTTCCACTTACTCTGTTTAAGGCAGCATGCTTAAAGTGGTGCTGAGTAAAGCTCCTATTGTCTCCGTGTCTTGCTCCAAGAAGCAAGAAATCCCTCGAGCTGGACCTAAAACCAGACAGCAGAAGTTAGAGGATACTACTGGGTGTTCAGGGAAAGCCACAAACATATGCACAAGGTACAGACAGACTCTATTCTGGTGGCTTTGAAACAGAATTTTGAAAGGAGAAAGACAGAGCTGTTAGCAAAGAAACTTCCATAGAGTTTGGGAAGAAAAAGTCTCTGATATCTCTGGGAGCCAAGAAATACTATTTTTCTAGTACACAGATTATCCCAGTTTTAAATCTCTGTGAAGGCCTCTTCTGTGCTGAGAGTTTTACTTGCAGCTGTGTAAGCTATTACCTGCTTTCAGCTTGGGATGAGTACCAGGTTTCCTGAAGATACCTTTCCTTGGAACGCTGGTAGTTCTTCTACTGGCTGTGGAGTGAACACACTAGATCTGCTCCTAGCAAATGGGTTTCTCCCTGAGGTGCTGTGCAGCTGCCATATGTGTGAACACCTGCAGCTGTGCATCAGGAGCAGGTTTTTTTCCTTGTGACTTCAAGTCCTCTTGCATTTGTCACAGAAGAATTGTCAGCTCTGTTCTTTGACAGTGCCTTGAAGCAAGACTTCTTTTCAGTGTCTTTATTTCCTTTTCTTTACAAAATAGATGGAGTTTTAAAAGTATTGAGTTTTAAAAGGTATGGGCTCATTTTAATCTACAGTGTTGTTCTGATGGGGACTGAAAAAATGACAGGCCAAAAAGTAAGCTGTACAAACAGATCTGGGATCAGACCTGAGACAAGAGTTAAGCAAAACATTCCCTGCTCAATAGGGAAGCCATTAAGTGCCCTGTTACCAACTAAAATATAAGGAATAGGGATATTTATTATTTTCTGCTAGTCAATTATCTGATGACATGATATTGTTAAACTATACGAAATAGAATAAACTGCTTGTATATTTAATACTGAAAGTTTGTATTTCTAGGTCCCCTCCATTCCTATATGATGTGCAATTCTTTCCATCTCTTTAATTAAAAAGTGAAAGTTTTCTGAAAATAAATATTTTAGCCAACACCTGGTGAAAATGAGAACCATTTTGGCTGACAGCTGGTCCATGGGCAAAAAAACAAACAAAAAAACCTTCTGTTGTCTTGTACAGAGACTTGATTTTGGGGGAGACAAGCAGTAACTCTGTGAAAAATGCAGTTTTGTTGAAAATCCAATTGTTCAATGGGTAATATTTTGATGGAAAATGGTGCTTAAATAATTTTTTTTAAGACGTTCAAAGTCCATCCTTCTCCTTCTTGGTTTTAAGAGACAGTTAGTGGATGATGCTGAAAGGTCTTGAAGAAGGATCCCCAGGAAGCAGACATACCTGAGGAGGGAGATTTAAATTGCATTTTATGATCTTATTGTCAGTTTGTGGTGTTAAAACAAATCCTTACATGGGAGGAGCTGAGCATGGCTGGCTTGTAGTGTGTCTGAGGGCAGGTTAGGTAAAGCACCTGCTTACAGGTGCTCGCTCTTAATGCGAGGGAAAAACAGGTGGGGGAGGGATGGAAGGGATGTAAAGACTCTAACATTGTGTAATTTAGATATTGGCTTGATGTCTGATAGAGTGCCACATATCCAGGCAAAAATTAAGTCTCGGTAGCACAGGTCAAAAGCCATCTAATAACAGACCTTTGAATACTAGCCCCCTTACATCAAGAAACATAATCAAAAGTTTTATTCTGGGGAGGCAGGAGCAGTACCGCTTGGTTTCACAGGCAGAGGTTTAGGATTTCTGCACCTTAGACAAGGGGTTATTTAGATCAGTGGCTTTCAGCCTTTCCAATTTGCATCCCCCTAGCAATTTCCAGCGAGGTAGAAACCAACTGTATCCTGAATTTAAACCAGTGGATGGTAGGCTTTGACACTGCCATAGAAAATACTGATTAAGAAAACAGATGACTTTCACCTGGGAAGCAATAACCTTAATTTGAACAAGAAGACAGTGGGGCACAGGAGGAGGACATGCTGCTGATACCTAAAGGTGGTGGCTTTGGTGGTTGTACCTTGCTGTGGCATCTCCCTCCCCACAATGGCAAAGGCCTGAATCCCTGCGGTCGGTAGCAAGGCGCTGCAGTGCCCTGTGTCATGGGTCCCTGTTGGCGAGGCCTGCGCACCCCCATGACTGCCAGCCATAATTTTCATTACTAAAGCAGGGGAAACTCCCCGCCCCAGCCAGCGCTTTACCCCCTGCAACACTTTGCTGAGACGTACTGTTTATAACTAGTCCCCTTTCACTTGTTACCGCAGGAATGGCTGGGAGGCCACCGGCTGCTGGGCACCTACGGGGCCTTGGCAGGTTAGGCCATCTTGCTCGTGGGTGAAGGAAGCTGCAGCAGCCTCTGTGCCCCAAGCCCGGGGAGCTGCCATAACTCCCTCTCAGCCCCGCTGCCTATTTTTTCCCTGGCTGGGACGATGGGGAGGCCACAGCAGGACGCAGGACGGGACCGGACTCTGGTCAGGCCACCTGCCTCTTGCCCCTCCAGGGCAACCACAGGGCCTTCCCTGCAGGGGCTCACTCGTCCTGCCAGCAGGCGCTCTCCCACCTCCGAGCTGGGGTCCCTCATCCCATCGCCTGGAAAACCGTGAATCCCAACCCAGAAGGCTCTTTCCACCTTAGAGCAGGGCAGACATGGCCGCCCCCTCCTCCTCCCTAGGGAAGGCCGGAGTCAGGCGTGCTCTTAGGGTGTCTGTGCTGTCAGCTAAGGGTAAGAAGGGCAAAACAGGGCCGTCCCCTCTCACAATACTGACTGGCTATTTTATCCACCCAGTGGTTTATATCCGTGCTGCACGGCTCTGCCTCCCACTACGGAGAAGGCGATTGTCCCGCCGCCGGTGAGGCCAGGGGCTGTTGTTGAGCGTTAGCGGCCTGCGGCAGCCACGGCCGCTCAGCATTCAAGCCCTGTGTGCTGAAGTTTTGTTGCATGCCGACCGTTTGTTTAGGAAAAACAAATGAAAAACACAATTTAAAAGTGATTTGAAATGTGTATGTTGGTCCTATGCGCTGAATAAAAGCAGGCCCCTGAAAGGCAGGGAAGGAGTGTGCGGTCCAATAATTAGAGGCCTATTGTCATGCAGATGCAGAAGAGGGGCTGCTCCCAGTGTCTGCGGGTAACTGTAAATCTGGATTTTCCTGACGTTCAGGGGACCGGCCTCGCGGGCTAAAGGATGTTCGGTTAACACAACTTGCCCTATATGTAACGGAAGAAATATTGTGGCGTGAGGGCTGAAGACAGCGTTTTCCAAAGTGGGGTTTTATTTGTGTGCGCCGGTTCTTGGGACTGCACAAAAGACCTCCCAACAGGCTCTGATGTTCAGAGGAGATAGCCCGGCTCCCTTAAGATTCAACAGCCTAAAGGCTCACTTAAATAACTTTTAAAAGTTAATTGTATGAAGAAATGAAACTTGCAGCATGTTGTACAGGCGCAGTGGTTTACTTCATTGTTTAGCTATCAAAGCCTTCTACGCTTAGCGCTTTCATCAGGGACAAAGTTGCTAAAATATCAAACTGTTTGATACAACAGTGTTTCCCAAAGAATACCCTTCTGGAGATGCTGATTGTGCTTCACCCTCGGCTTTCACTTAGGAATGTTTTATGTGCTTCACAAATCACAATTTAATAGGAATTATTTTAGGCATACTTTTAATTTTTTTCAAAGAAATAATGTAAAGCGGAAAAAATTCAGTATTTTAAACAAGTTTTGTTTTAATTCTCTTTTTTTCTTTATCCATCTTTTATTCACATTTTTTGGAAAGTCAGCAAATCAGAGGGTTACCTTGGAAACAATTAATGAGGAATACTATCAGAAAAATTATCTGAAAAGGAATAAAGTATATTATAGAATGTTTTTAATTTCAATTTTTCTTGTTCAGAATTAATCCTTGTAAATTTGTAAACATCTAGTATATATAATATTTTAGGATTCACAACAGTGGATGAACCCCATTAGACTAAATGCCTCATCTAATATAAAACTTGGGTAAGGCAACTGTTCCCTTAAAGCAGGTGAAAGCGTTTTTATGTTCTGACATCCTGCTAGAGGTCTAAGAGTTGCTTTTCTAAAATATATAAACTTATCCTTTCCATTGTCAGTACTCCTAGGCACCACTTTGCTCCTGCTATCAGTGATATTTGCAAGCTTTTTTGCCTTAAGCAGTATGTACAGATGATAGCTTAGGGAGCATCATTATTTACATTTCCACAATTTATCAAATATTTTGGGAAAGCTTTGACACTTGAGAACATTTTTTATCAGATAATTCCTTACCAGTTTACAAATGCTTGAGCAATTCCTACTGAAATTACATAGTATTTTTTTGTTTCTTAACAGATGAGGAAAAAGAAAATAATAGAGCATCGAAACCACACTCAACTCCAGCTACACTGCAATGGTAAGATGCCTTTTAAAAAAAAAATGAAGAAAACCTGTTAGTGTTTTTAATTATCCTTTTTCCAGCTGAAGTGAATAGAGGTCTCGGACATCTTATACAGTTCTAAAGATACTTTCACTGTATGTGTTTAATCTGCTCATTCACATCCTGTACAGCATTTCTCAACAAATGTCTTACTCTTACGGGATTTGTTTGAACATAGGAAACCTCTGATACAGTTTAGAAGATCTGCTTGGCATATTTGTTTGCCACCTTGCCAGCTGGTGATTTGTGGTCTGTCGTCGTTGTTATATTTATTACAAAAAGAAAACTAGTACTGAGATTTTTTTTTTCAAGACTCACATTTGTTTCAGCATATAATGAAGCCCACCTTTACTGACTGTTTTACTGAAATGACATCTCTGTAATTTAACATAGAAGACAATGAAAGAAGAGAGAGATTTTGAGATTTGATTCATTTGCCAAAGTGCCCTTGCAAATTTAGTGAGGGGAAAAAAGGAAGGGTAATTAGGAAGAGAGAAGGAGAAGATGGGGAGAAGAGAGTCTGCGAGTCAGCCTGCTGTGCTATGAAAAACGAACAAGTGCTGTTCACTGCGATTTACAACAGTATTTTTGGCTGCGTGTTCTGTAATGTTACATATACTTCTGACATCTCTTTCTATAGGTTATCTCTTAGACTTTTGTTGACTTTCCCCTTAATTTAGGTTTTTAATTCTAGTTTAGCTTTCTTAATATTGGAAGTGATCGAGCGTCTTTCAGGAAGTTCTTTGTATCTGGTAGAACAGAGCTCTGTCAGAGAAGCCTCAGAGCATGCTTATCTGAAAACCCATACTCCTTAGCTTGTTTCAAGTCTGTTAGAGAAAGGCCTTTACTTCACCTGTAAGTACTTCTCATAGTTTTCTAGATGAAAAGATAGATTATTGGCAAACAATGTGGGGTTTTAGCAAAATGTTAGCAAAATTATTTTTCTGCTTCTGTCAAGTCTCTTGGGAGATCTAACTGAACAAACAGCAAAGAATAATTAATTCAGTGAATTTTACTCTCTTTCTCTGCCTGTGAAATTCTGTGATTCTTTGAAATATGCATAAAGAAGTTTCTAGATTATTTCATCTATATTTGCTCTTTAAAGTTGATCAGTTAAATTTTAGATTTTAAAAAAAAACCCAAACCTGTGGGTTGATTTAGAATAGGTTGCTGCAAGTATTCAGTGTTCTGCCTTGAAGAAACTTGCAGAGACTTCCAGTGCAAATACTGAGATGTGCAAATATAAATAAAGGCATTTCCTTCTGAACTGCATTGCTTCTTAGTACCTATTTGTTTCACCAAAGTGCTGTTTTTCAGAAGTTCAAGAAAAGTGAATAAAGAAGGGGAGTGGCTACAGACAGAGAGAAAACTGTTAAAATAATAGTGAAATGTCATAGATGTATTTTATTATTTTCTATTATTCACCCAAACTTCAACACAGTTCAAACAGGATAACAAAGAACTATCTAGCTAAAATAAAATGGCAGGCAGGGCTTACCAGTACCAAATTCAGAACAATGTTTATTTTGCAGTAGAGTCAGTTAAGAGTCTTTTCCACAGGAGCAAATAACGTAGTAGCCAAGAAGTCAGAGTTAATTAGAACATGCCAATGATACTGTTCCCAACAGAAAACACGCAAATACTGTAAACAGTCTTTTGCCAAATACTTTCAAGCTTCCTCAGTCATAAAGGTTAGTAAATCCCTAAACTCCTGGGATATTGAGCCCTGCTGGAATGCAGTGTGCACGCTAATGCTCATTCAGCAGTGTTTGCAATAGAATCCTAGAATTTTGATTCTGAAAAGGCTGCTTACATCATCTTCCCTTCCCCCTTGCTAGTGTACTGGCTGTTGTGTTATGTTTCTTACACTTTTATGTAGGTCAGATATTCTACCCTTTGAGGCTTTTGGAGCATCTGCAATTTCCTCCATTCAATTTTCCACCCAAAAATACATGAGGGAACAGAAAGCAAAGAAGCTTTCAAGTTTAATTTCTTTAGCTGGTGTCAAACTGAATTATACGATTGGCTCATTTTATTAATAGACCTGTAGGTAAAAGTTTCTCAGCTTAGTAACCATACCACAGAACAGTTTTCTGGTGGTTTCCATATGCTTTTCATCCTATGTACTGCAGCTTTGAACTGGTGTTGCCTGGAGAAACTGTGCTGCTGGGTTTGATACACTAAATAAAATTACAAGCTCAAAAGTTGTTGTCAAAACGCTAAAGTAGTAAGCTTGCTTTGTGTGATGATGTCGAGTTTCCACCGTTCTGGAAAAACAGACACATTAGCAGCATCAAGTTATTTGTACTAGCAACCCGTGGATTGGTAGACTATTGTGGTCAGCACTGTACAAATGCTGCTCTGAGTGCTTCCTGTAGATTTAGCTTTACATGTTTAACAGTTTTGCCTGCTTAGGCCTCAGTTTGCACAGTGAAGAAAGACAAAAGATTAAATTTACCTGAATATGTCCTGGGTAAGCACGTGTCCTACCCTCCTACTGGAATCTCTGGGCCAGATTCAAGTGATGGAAGTGGTGGGGTAAATTATTGACCAGATTTCAGGATAAAGTACCAAACTCGCCTTGTTCTGGCAAATGGAAGCACCGCAATTGTCTGCAGTGTTTGGTGTCTGCCAAGTTAAAGCTGGTCATGTTTTTACTGTTAGATTCTACTATCATTTACAGCTAATGAAGGCAAGAGTGTGTTGGAGAACAGAAACAGAGGAAACGTCAGTAGCAAGGAAAAAGAAGAGGAGGAAAGTAGTAGGGAAAGTGAAGCAAGACATAAGGGAAATACGTAAATTTTGTCACATGGTTCCTATTGCCATGACCTTTATTAGTTATTTCTTGTCCGGCATCTTGCTGAAAAGAGTGAACAACATCAATCCCATGGGGATCTATCCTTAATGCTTATGCCTCTCCAAAGGCAAAGTACATTGAACACTACAAATGAGGAGGAGGAAGAAGTAGCTGAAGATGCCAGAAGCATGTCTGGATGACTGTCAGCCTGGCTAAATATCCTTTTCCTGGAAACAGGAATGATGTTTTTGTTTTGTTTCATTGATGACATGAAATGAAGTGAAAGGCCTGGTAAATGTAACATTACTGCCAAATACATCATAATTGGGGAAACTGCACTAGCTTGAATTTAACCATTAAGGCATGAATATACCAATACCTAATATCCTGTGCTTATCCTGTGTTCCTGTATTCATTATTTTCTGTAAAGCTATAGCTTGCTAAACACTTGGCTCTAAAACGTTCATGATTATTTCATTGGTGAACTGGTTGACCAAATTGTAAGTGTGAAACTTTATTTTACCTCAGTTTGGTGTGTGTGTGTGCACGTGTGTGTCTACTTCTCCAAACACAGAATTATTCAAAGCACGGACAGCCTAATTCCATGCAGTTTGGTGGCTTACAGTGTAGGTGCTCCGAATAATACAGTATTGTGAAGCTAAAGTCAACAAAACTATTCTATTTTTTGCAACATTAATAAAAAGAAGTAAAAAAGAGCAAGGTAAAGCACTGCTAGGTAGTGGGTTCTCCCCAGATTAGTAGTTTCACAGCAATTGTTATAATGCATCAAAATTTATCTGTTCTAGAATCCTGTGTGTGATTAGCAATGGTAATATCACAGTTGTTCTGTTACCTTCATATCTAAAAACAAGCCTGTAACAACACTACAGACCTGACTCTGCTATAGAATAATCTCATTTAATCTAGAAGTAGTAAGTATAAAGAGGGAAACAGTAATAGGGACAGATAAAATTGTCATTCCTGTGGAAGGATTAGGGGTTTTATTGCTATACTGTAGTGGTACAAAAGGTCTCATTGTGAACTACTGGATTTCACATGGCTTTATTAGGACATTTAAAATGTTATACATATATTATTTCTGATAATGATTTGTTAGGTAGAAGATTGAGTTCATTATCTTTCTATAACGCTGTAGAATGAAGCTGAATTCAAAATATGATAAAGTTGTTAAATAAAAGACAGGAAAATAAAAGAAGTGGAGCAAGATGGGTTTTTTGATCATTAAAAAAAAAGTTCAGGTATAATGGAGCATTGTTCAGTGTCAGACTAATGACTCTCTGTGAAAGAGAGGAGAAAAAGAGAAAAATTCATCAGATATGAACAGAAATAATTAACCGCTTTTCTTTCTGTCCTGTCTTGGTCACGGAAGCTGACATTCCAATTAGCAGCTATAGTATACAAACGAACTCTCCAGGTTTTGAAAGGAGGTTTTGTTAAAGCGCTATGAATTTGAGGAAAGATGCCGTGATGATATTTCTGTAGAAACTAAGGAAGAATAGATGTTGCCCATACAAACTGATTCCATTCATCTAGCCGGATATCTTATTAAAATAGTTTGCAGTCACAAATGATCACGATAACTGAAATGGAAGGTAGGTAGGTCCTGAAAAAGGCAATGAAGGAGAGAAACTAGATCTTTGGAAGGTGTTCTATGGCTATCAAATGACAGGAGGTTAAAATTGGAGGTTTTTGAGAAAATATATTAATTTTCTAATATGTTTAAGAGGAAGTTGCACCTACCTTCTCCTAGCCAGCAAGGCAGACAAGCACACATATAACTATATGCATGAGAGTGACACCGTGGATAACAAGATTAATTCTGGTTTAAAGTTAAGTGTGTATGTAAATACCTCTTGAACTTTGTTGGATCAGCAGTCATAAAAATGTCATTTCAAAGGAATGTTTCTTCTAATCTATAGATTTATAATGAACCCAGTTTCAGATTTTAAGGTTGAAGCATATGTCTATTTATGTATTTGCATAATTTAAAATTTCATGGTTGTATGTTTGCATGTGTAAATGAACAATAAGAGTTTCTACAGGGCAGAGGAGGATGTTATTTCACTATTTTATTCAGCATTGTATTCAGATCATGAACTCTTTTTTCACTTTGTCCGTAAACAATAGCAAGAAAACATTATACAGATATGATTTTGTGCACACTCTTGAGTATTTGCAAATAACTTGCACATTTGCTTCCTCAAGGTACAGAATTTTGCAGCTGGACAGGAGTGAAGAGTCCTGTAAAGAATGAGAGAATGCTTCCCCTCAGTGAATGTTTGTTGTTTCGTAGTTGTACATACATTTGTTTACTGCAGGATGCTTCTAGAGTATAACAGACTACTAGTATATTTTTTCCTAAAACCAGCACTTTTGGAGCATGGTCAAAACCCAATATCCCTTTGTGCTAATCTCTACTTGCCTAAGAACTCACATCCTGTGTTTTTGACAGCAAGCACGAACCAAATGAAGCAAGTAAGCATTATGGAAGTGAATTGGAAGGAGCACTTAGGAACAAAGCAGAGAAAATTTAGTAGACAAGCAGAAGCCAGAATGTTTGGTCTTAAAGATGCAGCTTTGCATACTGTTTACCATACAGGACATCCAACATACTTGCAGTTTTCTCTGTTTGATATTTGCTTTTTAAGGCTGGAGGAGAACTATGAGATTGCAGAAGGTGTTTGCATTCCTCGAAGCGCTCTCTACATGCATTACTTGGACTTCTGTGAGAAAAATGACACGCAACCTGTTAATGCTGCCAGCTTTGGGAAGGTGAGTCTAAACAGCAATAAGATGCCTTGAGCTCTCACCTGGTTCAGGTGAGTTTGGATTTTTGAAAAGAATGAAATCATCATTTACCAGTAGAGACAGAGGTATATGACTGGAATCTCTTATGTATTCAAGTTATTGGACAAAGGCTAAGATTTTAAGTATTTAGAAGGTTGGAATAATTTCTAATCATGACTCAGCTCCAGAGTACACTAAATTTTTTTATGACTTTAGGCCCCAAACTAGCTGACAGTGACATGGTATACAATATTGGCAACTTGGAAGTTGAATACAAGCCAGTGTAAACACATCTGCATTGTGACCTGCACTGCTTTAACAAATATCTGGGTTTTTGAGATAGAAGGGAAAAATATCAATCATTTAATTCTGCGGCCTGTCTGTTCCATTCTTGTAAGCGTGATATGGAGATCCCTGAATTAACAATATCAGCCCACACTGGTAAATCCACATAGTGGAGTACAATGCCTCCAGATGTGAAAGTCCAGAAAGCATCTAACGGCATCTGTGTGGCACTGCAGATACAGACTGCCAAGTTATCTTTGCGCTGTGATTCCTTGTGCTTCTGCTTTCCAGTCCAGCTCTAAGAGCCACTGCTGTTATCTCCAGACTCACAGTGGAGACACACTCTTAGCACAGATGCAGCTGTGCATTGTCCAGATGTGAGCAGTAAGGCTCTTATGCTATACATTACTAGTAGGTGTTAATGGCTGGCTAGGATGTCACATAAAGTTCTTATTTTGGATTTGCTTGGCAGGTGATGTTTTTCCTCTCAGTGAAAAATAGGATGATATTTTTATATTTTTATTTTTATTGAAAACTGAAATGTTCCTATAGAATGTGTCACAGGCCTTTAAAAATTGTAGGCTGTGAAAAAAAACAAAGTGTAGAGTTTGCCACTGTTTTTGAAATGCTTGCAAGCATGAATCTGAAGCAGATTGTCCTGCAAGCTATTCCCTTCTAGTGTTTGCAACATTTGTTCTATAGAAGTGCTGGGTATTCAAAGAAGGAAAAATGTTCCTAGGGTAAGTGCCTGTGTAAAGAGTAGGTGAAGGAGAAGAATGTATTCAATGAGGTGTCATTTTCTATAGTACACCTTTATGTAGGCAGTTTAGCAAGGCAAGTAAAATGTACCATCTTGTAACGTTACTATGTTTGTTGTGCCTTAAAGACCTGCATATCTTGGTTGATTCTGTGTTAGGTTTCTGTTTAAATACACTGCATAAGTGTGAATGAAATTGTTCATTGTACATACTATTGCTACCAAGTGAGAAGTATAGTGGCAACATGTAATTTAGGAATAGTGAGAATAAGAAACAGATTTCATGCAGGCTAACACATTTGGAACGTGGGTAAAATTTACACGATGCTACTTTTGTTGCTGCTAAAAACTTCTGTAAGTTGTAAGGTTTAAATATACTGAAATTATTTCATCAGAACATAAATTTACCAGGGACTTTACCAATTTTCAGTATGTGGCAATTTTGTTACACTGTATATTACTCCATCCTCCTTCTCCCCTGCCTCTCATACACATACACCTGTTCATCAGTAGGAGTACCTTGACCTAGCAGGACACGTAGAGTGTCTTCCATCCAAAAATCATGGCATTCCAATGTGGTTTTTGTGTGTTGTGTTCTAAGTGTTTTCCATTTGATTGCAATAAAGTTCTGAAGCAGTGATGCATGAAATTTGTTTTCCCATTTTTGTGGAGAGGAAGCCATACAGAATCATCCTAGTACTGTCTCAAACTACCGCTTTGTGTGGCCATTACTTTTGGATCTGGGAACTGTGGCTTCTGCATAGGTGTGTCTGGGAACCTCAGACAATACTGGTACAAACATTGAAGTGAAACAGGCTCCTGCATCTGCAGAACCTGGAGCAGATCTCAGCGACTCTTTCCAACCTATTATGGCTAAGAAAACGTACTGCACAGTCATGAAGATCTGCAAGGCAGACACACACTTGATTCAATCAATAGTTTGCAGTCAGCTTCTCCTTGGAAGCAGGTACACGGATGAAGTTTTAGCCAACACAGTTGTTATCATGTGACTTAAATACTGTATTGGCAATGTGTGTTGCATAAGTGCCTTCGAGGCAGTGCAGAGAAATAGGTGCTATTTGAGGGCTTCCGCACTTAGCTGCTGAAACAGAGACCCCAGACATGTTTGTCTTCATTGGGAATCATCAAGAGCCCTGCAGCTGTCATCTCCTCCGGAGAAAGGAGTTAGTTGTTCTGTGAAATTGTAGACAGTTCGCCTTTCAATAGACCACATATTGAATTTATGATTCATCTTTGAACTTTAGCTCTGTGGGCAATGTTAAACATTTAGGCTTTTTCTTTAACAGGCTGGTAGTTTTTAGAAAGAGACATGGAGTTCAGCACTTTAAAACAATCTGTAATAAGTAACATCCTAATGTATTGTTACATACTCAATTACATCTCAATTAACAGAACAGTGTTGATTTCACTTTTAAAGATACCACTGGGGACATGTGAAACTTGCCTGAAGCTGATCTCTCCAGATTAAGGTTTTGTAGACAACACTTCAGCCCATGTGTACTTCTTAAGCCTGATGTGAGTCAAATATATCCACAACAGAGGATGGAAGGGAGAACAGACAAGTTGTTCATGAACAGCTGAACTAAGGGACCTTGTTTCCTACCATCTCCTATGTTCCCTAAATCCATAGCCTTACCTAAATCTTTGTAGTATCTCTATGTTTCCCTGCAGTACTTTCAATTATTTCCAGGTCCTGGTCACTACATCAAGGTCTTGCTTCTTTCAGTTTTCTCGCACATCTGCTGCACCTTCTTTCTACATTATTTTTAGATTCCCTCATGTCTGTCTGTCTGTTTGCCTGTCTCTCTTTCTCTCCTCCCCCATGCCGACAGCTGGGCAAGAAGCAGCACATGGGGTGGCTGGTTCAGAGCAGTAGAAGTGTTGACTGGGTGCCTCATACTCATGGCTGTCCAGTCAGGCAGTGCCAAATAGCTCAGCTAAAGGCTGAGCTTTCTTCCCTGTCTTGTCCTCAGTATTAACATCAATATGCTCTCCCCACTATCCAGCCGGTGTTTTCTATTAAACTTCTAGGACATGGACTGGACCTCAGGCATTTGATTAGCGAAACAAAAATTCGTCGGGGGGGGGTGGAGAAATTAACAGAGACAGTAATATCTCATAGACTGTTTCCTGAGGAAACCAGGCTAATAACAAAAGTAACAAGAAGAGGAAAGAACAGAATTACTGTATAAATAACCATCTTTAAAAAAGCAACCTATACTCCTAAACCACTTAAAGTACATATAAAATAAGGAAGATTCTAATATGGTTGTTAATGTGATATATTCTTATACGACAAAGGGAGCTGTAGCTTTAACATGTTAGCCAAGATTTTAGTGCTTTACTCACCCAATTAATATGGGAAAATTACAGGCAGTTCTGTCTATACTAGCATTTGCCAGTCTGCTAATAGCTACACTACCTAGTCTATCATTACAGAGCTTTTTCTTGCCTGCAAAAGACAGGACCAAGCACACTCTTATCCATATGCTTTAACTAAACAGTGACTAGAGAGGGCCCTGTCTTTGCTGGTTACAGCTTGGCATCAGCAAGTGGAGACTCCAGTGTTAAACTTTGACTCTTACTGTAGGCAGCAAAACATATTCAACAGGATCATGATTTCACCCAAAAGTGAAGCAGAATAAGTAAAACTGTTCCATGCAACCAGTGAGAAGACAGGAAAGTACAGTGAGGAAGGGCAGGCGTGTCACTGAGTTATTAACGATAAAATGATGCATATGAGAAAAAGCTTTCTCACAGTGAACACGTTTAGACTGTGAATTAGTCTTCAGGCAGGAGTGAAAGCCCTGTTGCTGAGGTCACTTAAAAAAGATGGCAACCTTGTGCCCCTCAGCTCTGTGCTGCAAATGCCTCAGGCTCTGCTCTGGGACCCTGTGGACTCGGAGAGCGGTTTAACGTGTTTCCAGCTGGAAGTTCTGCTGCTGCCTGCAGGAGGGGGGGTGGAGCAGGTGTAGGTTTTTTTCTGGGCAACATGTTAACATAAAATGCCAGGGATAATTAATAGAATGAACTAGGAATTATGGTGGTCGAAGGCTCTGACTCATTATTCTCGCTGAGTTTAGTTGCAACCACTAAATCATTCTGAACTGGGGCCTTCACTGAATCAAATAAGTTACTTAAAAAGCAGGAATGTTTTGAGCATTTCCAAGCCCCTCAGTAGCTCTTGCGTGTGGATGGGTTCCATAAGGCTTGTTGGTTATCTACTAGCTGTAGCGTGTCACCCAGCTGTTCAGCTGGGTTGGCAGGTCTTTGAGCTTCTCTTTCACTTTTATTTCCTCAGCGAACACTCATTTTTGTTCTTTATTTCTTTTGAGGCCCTGTATGAATGTTATTTTCTTTAGCAAGCCTCTTGAAGATGTTATCTTCCTCCTCTGTACCGGTTTCCCTTATCCTCCATGTCCTCAGTGCACTGCTTTAAATTTACTGTGCAGCGCTAAGACACCTCCCGGGCCCTGCCATAGTTCTCATACAGAATACTTAGTTTCTCGTGGTGAAACCTCTTTTTCATCCTCATGAAGTGTTCTTCCCACAACTCCCGTATGCCCCCTGGAGGTTAAATACTTTCCTCTTTTGTTTTTCTTTTTTTCCTTTTGGTGCTTTCCTGCCATGTCTTTTCACAAGCAATAGTAAATTAATATTTGAAAAAGAAAACGAAGGATGCTGACACTGCAGGGGGGCTCTCCCCCAGCCTGAGGTCCCTTTACATCACTCTGGCAGCATAAAGAGCTTTAACATGGATGCATGCTCACACGAATTTTAGAGCCTCTTTATTGCTCCCTGAGTGGCTTTGCTGTAAGTGAAAATTAGATTCCAACAAATTTATTTCACTAAATAAAGAAGGGTAAAGTTCACAGTAGATTTGTAATATTAGTTAGGAAAGAGATCTTTTACATTTTTGACCAATATTGCCACCCTATTTCCAAAAAATGGGCTGAGGCACAGTTACACCAGCAGAAAAGTGCTTTTTTTCCAATAATTTGCTTTGGTCCAGGGAGGTACAAGCTGTACCAGCCAGAGTCCTCTTTTATTACTATGCACTGTCTCTATGCCCAGAAGTTTTGCCAGCAGGACTGCTCCTCCAAGCATAATTTGCATAAATAGGATTTACAGTTTTGTGCTATCATACTATATATATTTGACATTTAAAATGGACAGACAAGTAAACCTTATTGAACCCTCTTTGATAATGACGTTGCAATGTGATTGCATTCTGTTTTGTCTTTTTATTGAAATGCACACATCTGGAATTGCCTGCTCTGCATATGGAGATACTTCTCCTGAAGATGTTTTTTTTTTTTCCTATTATCTCAATTTGCTCCTAAGTAGCCTCAATAGCAAAGCCAAATTGACTCTTAGTGCTCTCTTCTGATAGACTAAAACAGCACTTGCTTTATGAAAAATTACTACATATTGAATGGGTTTTTTATTAGACTTTTTTCTAATCAATATAGAAAAGAAAAACAGAACTGGGGAAAAATCAATCTAAAGCTGTTATTGTATCAGAGGACCATATCAGTCTGTCAGTGCTATCTGAGCAGTTCCTGCTTTTCCTTCATCCCTTTTTAACAGCTAAGGTTCCTGACTGAAGGACACCTAACACCAGTATGACTTTTCTTCCTGATGCAGAATCTTCTAGGCCAAGCTCCTCTGAGGAGGCCTTAATAACACAAGTGCCGCAGAAGCAAGTGGTCATATAGGTGTGGGGAATGGGCATCCTACACTGTAGTTGGAAAGCTCTTTGCACCCTTGGCTCTGCTTCACAGATCCCTTGTATTACTGCAAGTTGCTGACTATTGCCTTTTTCTCCTTGAGCTTGGGGAGTAAGAAAACCAGCAAGGACACTTCAGTTTCTTTGGAGTGACTTTCCCTTTCCCAAAGATTTGCCCTTTAGCAAAGGGATTTTTACTGTCTTTGCCACTTCAAGCATCTGGCTTCTAGTTAGGTCTTCAGCATGAAGTAGAGCGGCCTCTGGGCTGCTTTACCTCATGCCTTGTCAACATGTCCCAGAGGCTGTTCTTACAGCACAGGGTCTGCCAGAGTGCAGGGATGCTGGCACTCAGCCTTTTCCCACAGATATGCTGGGTGATGGCAGTAAGTGTGCTGGCATCAGTACAGAGCAGGGGGAGTTGTGCAGGGTTTTAGATCTGCTTGGCTTCAGCAAGTCAGCACTGAAAGTGGCTGCAGCTCAGCTAAGCATCTGAGTCAGAGTATTCGATGTTTGCAGCTTTGTTGGGATGCGGTAATCTGTTTGATCATGCCTTAGGCTGAATTCCATCTGGCCAGTGGAGCTGCTGAAGGAGGATATTATTGTACATAGATGAATTTGAGGAGAGGTCTCACAAGCTTCACTGAAGAGTCCAGTTCAGCTGGAGTTCCTCATGGTGTCTAATCTCTACAGCAGGCAGAATTGGGCACAGGCGTTAAAGAAAGTGCCAGCAGGCTTCTCTGACTTGCTTTGCAGTATCAGTTGAGATGTATCAATGCTAGAGACAAGATCTTATCCTACAGCTAGACCATGCCCTGTTCCACAAAAATGATGGAAGTGAGTGGAGAGAAATGGGAACGTTATTGAATCTAAACAGACAACAGATCTGGAGTCAAGAATACTGGACCCGTACGCTACGGTCTTCTCTCCTGGGCCATGCAAGTAAGCAAGCAAGGAGTAGAGAGGGTATAGACACAGTCACACCTCTTCTCCTTTTCTTTGCACAGTTTGTGGATTTGGGGGACAGGAATTATATTATGTAATGGACGGATTATGCTCTTTCCTATCAGTGGATGTTTCTTGGGGCAAAGCTTTCCTGACCTTTTCCTCAAGGTAGTGTGTTGTTGAGCCAGCCCCAAGCCACCTTTGAGCCAAAAGGTACCTGTTAGCACAGGTGTTAATAACAACAGATTGTCTCAGGGCAGGATTTTCAAAAGCACTGAAGCAGATGGGGAAACCCCTGAATGATCCAGCTGGAGCAGTACCAGGCCAAAGATGCATAAGCCTAAAAATGCTACACTTATCATATAAGACTGAGGATATCAGTGCTGTTTGTGTTTCACAATGGTGAGAATAAGGAAAGCAAAGCTGTGTGGGAGCATAGTTATATTTGGCATCACTGGTTTCTTTCCTGCTGCCATGGCAAAGAAGTTTAAGGCTGAAACAGAATTTGGTAAATAAACACAGATCTTCTGTACCTGACTTAATAAAAGCAAAGCATGCCCTCTAGACATGGGACTTGAAACTTGAGTTGAGATAAAGAGAGCCAGGCCCTGTTATGAATAATTTTTATCAGAGGTAAGAGAATTTATTCCACTGTATTTAGAATCTCTCTAGAACCTCCCAGAGCTCCACAGCCTGGAGCCTGAAATCCATTTCTCATTCTGGCAGAGTACAAATGCTGGGTTGAAATTTAATTTGATTTTATTTCATCACTCTGGGAAGTTCTAGAAGCATGTCTAGAATTATTTCAAATAGAAATGAACAAGAGTCATGAAGAATAACAACCTTCTAGATCAGATGCACTAACAAAATGAACATGCCTTTTGAAAAGTAGCCATTTAAATTACTCCAGGGAAAAGATTTCTAAAAGTCATCCTCTGCCTATTGCCCCCAGAGCAAAATTTAGTATTTTGACACGGGGGGGAGGGGGTAATTACTTCAGAAGTTTCCAGACATCTCTGGCTTCTTCCATCCTTATTTGTTAGCATGAAGGCAGATGCATAAGATGCTTTATAAGATGGTTTGGTTTTTTTTTTTCCCCTGATTTGTTTTGGCATCTCATATTGTAGAAGAATTTAGATGGAATAATTGGGAAACATAAAGTTCACAGTTTGGTAGTGAATGCAATGAGGCGTGATGGGTCACAGTGTAGGGATGAAGGCAGAATAGACAATACATTCCTTATTTTAAAGCTGGGGCTGGCTCTGCTTGTGTTGGAATGTCACAGTGCTGGAGATGCGAGGAGAGATGCAGTGGCAGAAATTACAGCTGGCAGTAATCAGGATGAAGGAACGCACCTTTGCAGCCATTTGCGAGTAACAGAAAAACTTCTGCAGTTAGCCATGTCTAAGGTTAATAGGTTGTGCAGACTGCAATACAGACCTTTACAGAGGAAGTGCCTTTTTCTAATTGTTGCTCATAAAGCTTTCTCTGTTTTGCATGGATGCTTAAGGAACTCGTTTAATTTTTATTCCATTATTTTAAGAATGACCAAAAATACAAGTAACTAGATATTTAATTCAAGATTATTCAGACACTTCTACTAGGTTTAAAATGCCAAAATGGAATAAAAATCCTTTTAGCTCCAAGATCTGTGAAATATATGTTGAATGTTGTACTACCAGCGTTGTAATCTCTGTGTGAGAGAATGATATGAGAAGACTTTTCTTTCCTGCGTTCACTTTGGCTGCCTCATACATTCAGAGTGGAAAGGTTACTGCCCGTCAGAAAGAAAAAGGTACCCTTTTGTTCTACCTGCACAGGCATTCTTAAAACCATGTATCAGGAATGTCTGCAAAACGGTTAAACAAATACTGACCTGGATATACTAGTCCCCTGAAAAGGTGTAAACTATATATATATATATATATATGTTGTTTTATGATGTAATGACTTCTATCTGGCGCTTATGTATACAGTAGGCAATCACCAAAAGAACTATGGAGTTGCAAAAAGACAAGGCAGTTCTTAATATTCTCTTTTAATCAAGAAAAGCATACAAGATCTTCTATAGGCAGAAGGCAAGATCAAGTCTTGAGCAGGGCACAGAGGAAAGAGATGGAGAACACAACTGAAGTTTACTAACTGAGAAAGAAATTGAAGGAGTATTGGTTTCTGAGGCTAATATAGTAGGGACAGAATTCAGTTGCATGTGAAACTCCTGGTCTACATCTGTCTCAAAACCGAAAAGCCAAGTAGCATAAAGTAACGCCTAACAGTCAAAACTGCCACATAATTCAGGTGGAATTTTACTTGGAAATTATAAAACCTGTACCCTTTTACTCAGCAGACCTCATAGGGCAGCTGGATTTGTGGTCATTTTGGAGAAGTATGAGATGAAATTTCAGTTCCATTGAAGGACAGTGGTAAAAGCCCTGTTCACTCCAAAATCCCCTTGGATACCACCCATGAGATCTTTTTACCTCTGCTTCTGTTGAGAAGCCAGTGCTGCTGTGAGAACAGGGACAGGGCTCCATTCAGAAAGCAGCTCAAACTGCTGGTCTGGTCTTGATTCATTTGCTTGCGCAACCCCACTGCAGTGATGAAAGGAAAATGATCCAACTTGGTTTTCAGATCTGAACCTGAATTTTTATGTCCAACAATTAGGAACCCCCTTCCCTCCCCATCCAGCTGTATAATTATCTCATTTTCTCTGTAGGTCTTTAAAAGTTAATAAACCTGAAACACAACGATGATGTATTTTATAGGGTGACTTTTCAGGCTGAAAGTATGATTTAAAAATCAACGTTTTGGACCCTCTGCTTTTCCCATTGATTTCAGCACACAGTGAACTCCACTTTGTCCTGCTTGATTTGACTTCCTCTCCCCTTTTGGGAGATCTCACTGCCTTTGGCAATATCATTACATAGGGATTTGCATAAATGTAGCTGAATATAAACATTTATATCAACATCTAGTTCATTTAGTACTTGACTTGTTTTATTCCAAACACAACAACCCATGCTTATGTGTACTAGCACCCAAGCATGAGTATGCTATGTTATACGTATTTTACATACGCAGCGTTAGATCAAAAAGTCCTGACTTTTTTTTTTTCAAAGGTTTGCTAGATTATTCCTTTTTTTTTTTTTGTACATTATTGGTAAAGCATATTTTAAGTGATGCATACTTTTCAGCTGTATTCTGAAAGGTGCATCTCATTGTTTAAAATGTGCTGGATTTAAAAAAGAAACAAAGAAAGAAAAGCAAAAGGGATCATCTGATCAACTGCTCCATTTTGCTTCTCTTTTCCTGATCACGTCTGCCCTGGTATGTAGAAACTGGCTGATTTATTTAAATCCCAGGAACTCCCACGGCATATGGTTCATAAAGTAGCATTTACAGTGTGCATTGTTACACTTCATCACTACTAGAAAGACTTTGAAAGTAATATGGGTTCAAGTTGTTCCAAAAGAAAAAATAGGGTAAAAGTATCTCTAATATTAAGATTTACCTTTGAGTCTACTGCTGTAAAATCAACTTTTGGAGAGGAATGATATTTTCTGAATGACAACTGCCACCAAAAAAAAAAAAAAATTAAAAAAACCCTTAACCCAAAAAAACCATCCTCAGAAAGTAGTTCTTCAACACCGCCTTTTTTCCCACAGCCTTGTGGAGCCCCCAACCCTGTCTGCAGAAAATGAAAGAGAGAGGGGTGGGATTAATGTGTAATTAAAGGGAATTTGGAAGGCTGAGATGTTGCGGAATGTTAGATCAGTAGCTGGAACAGCATGTGGTGTTCTTTAGGCAGGCTTCATTGAATCCATACAAAAAAAGAAAGAAGGGCTGCTTGCCTGTCTGCTCATTTATCAAACAGCTAGGCTGAACTTTCACAGCTCCACAAAAGTGTTTTACTGTTTGCTGAAGTTTTGCTCCAGAAATTAAAGCTGAACAACCTAGCGACTCTGAGTCTATGCTGCATTTTTGACATCAGCCACGTTGCACAAAGCTCTCGGAAACCAATGCAGGTCAATTTTTACATGATGCAAAGGGAAGCTGGTTGTACATTTGCTAAAAAAAAAAAAAAATACTGAAGAAATGGTCAAATATGTGACATTGTAATGTCTTTATTTATATAGCACCTTTTGATCCAAATGCGTGTTCCAGAGCTTTCAGTCATCAATCAGGATTAAATATTTATCACAGTGGCAAAATGGTTCATGGAGAAAAAAAAATCTATAGTATTTAATCAATTTCAATTGATGTTTTCTTCTGGTTGAGCAGTTATATTCCATCTTATATGCCTGTTTTCCTTTGATATTATTCGGTGTGTCCCCCAAAGAAGAAACATGTAGCAATTTATATAATGAAAACACAATTTAAAAGGATTATAGATTAAAAAAGGAAGAAATTCCTTTTGCAAGTGAATCTTCAGGGCTTACTGCAGTCTTTCTTGCATGGCTGTTCTGCCAGAAGAATTTTCCTCCTACTGCAGACCACACTGAGAATCAGGTTCAGTCCTGTGAGGTGCTGAGTGCTGCCTTTCCAGCAACCACAGCAGAGCTTTTTCATCAGGACTAGCCTGGTTGACAGAGGCTCTGATTACTAAAGGCACAATCTACATTCATTAATCCATTTCCTTAAATGCATCTGGCACTAAAGAAGTTTTGTTTTACAGTAGCAATGTTCTTTTAATCTCTGCTAACAGACTAGATTCCAGATTCTTGATACCCTGCTGTTTCTGAGATGCACTTGTTTTCCATAGAGGATAAATTGATTATGAGCTATCTTTACAAACGCAACAGTGAGTCTTTCCTGGTAGAAGTGGTGCCCCTGTCAAATACCAAAATCTTTTCAGGGAATCATCTTTTAGAAAAAGGAAAGTTTAATGGCAGGACTGTGAAGATCTTTAAAGGACTGTGGCCTCCAAAACTCTCAAAAGGGGATTTTCCTCTATTTGCAGCAAACCCAAGTTTGTTGATCCTGCAAACTGACATAAATAAATAGTAGGCAAAGTCTAAGTACAATCCTCTTTAGTTTAGAGGCAGAACTGATCTGAGATTTTTAAGGACATGTATTCTACTCCAGTAACTTCAGAAAGTCTTTACTTAAATTAATGGTAATTAATGGAATTATACTGAATTTTAAAGTCTCTTTCCCCTCGTCAGTAATGGAAAAAATAAAAAACTTTATTTCTGATTTCTCCTGCCATGTATTTTGCTGACATTGCAGTACAGTTTTTCTGCTTTTCTGTCTTAACAGTCTATATTAAATTAAGTATTACTAAATGTGCTTTTCAATTTTTTCTAATATCAGTTCTATTTATTTGCAGATAATAAGGCAACAGTTTCCACAGCTAACGACAAGAAGACTTGGAACCAGAGGCCAATCAAAGTAAGCAGTGCATGGTATTATGGTCATCTCACACAGGGCCCCATTTGGCTCTGACCTTACTGAATAGAATAGTATAAGATCAGGATATAATTTGACCAGTTGGGGACTTAAAATCCAACTTTGAATGAGGTTCCATTGTAGTCTTTACATTGCCTTATTGATTCAGCGGTGATCCTGCAAAGGTAGACTAATGGAGGCCTTTTACTAATTTCATCAGCAATATTTTCCATATTGTTCCTATAAAGTTTTTCATCTCAACTCACTTCACACAATGTAAAGGACATTCACACCCAGGAGTAATGGAGCTACTGTTGGAGGCTGGGAAATGACAGCTGGTTAACATCATGCTTCAGTTTAGAGGACAAGTGGCAGAAAGCTATCTGGAATGTAGGTAGGAACATACATTGGCCTAAACTGAAATTGTCCACAAACCTGGATTTAACCACCATTTTTCTTGTGTAATGAAATCCAACATATCTTTAAGTGATCAAGGAATTAGTTTATCACCTTTCCCAAAAGATGGTACTTCGTGGAAACAGTTCATCCTAATTCCAGAATGAGAAATTGATTCAGAAAGAATAATGCACTTCTTGGAGTATTTGACTTTTTCCAATTGTTGACAAGAAGTGATTCCATCAGTTTATAAAGAGGATACAGTGATGTTTTTATACATTTTTCTGATTGTGGACTCCATGAAATTTTTCTAATGGAGCTTTGGATCTTTTTATGGCAAATATAAGCCCCCTAAAAAAATGTGTATATATATACCTGCTTTTCTTGATTAGCTTTCACAGAATCCTACAGGGTAATCTAAGAGTAGTCTCTGTAGATCACAAGTGGAAAACTTGGGAGAAATGAAAACCTGGGACAGCATGTTTGCAAAATTTGCTGGTAAAGCTTCTCTTTCAAAACAAAGCCTAGAAAGACAATATTGCTAAATGCTGAGAAACAAATACGCTATGAGGATTGAATTTACATACTAAAGCTAGAATGAACCACTCTTTAAAGGAAAAAGGAAATTAAGATGCTAAAAGAAATACTATTAAAATTAATTTTACTGTGCTGTTCTAACAAGTGGTCCATACCAAGCAGTATCTCTTTGATGGGACCAAATGAACTTTCCCCCATCTTGAGATTCTCCTAACTTTTATAACTAAGCTTTCGTTTTCTATAGCAGTCATATTTAAGAAGCTACTTGAAGATTTGAAATCTCTTCCCAAATGCAAATTCAGAGCTACCATAACATCAGCCATAACAGAGCTACCAGAAATCTCCCAGGTGCAAATTCTGGGCAAGTCCAACAGCATATTAGGAAAGCATGATAGGTCTGGATTCAGAGAATCAGGATTTAGCACTGAATATAAGTTCTTTGGAAGTTCATATAGACAGAGTGAAAGCATGCAGAAGTTGCTTTATGGAACCATCCATATGAGAGTACCTGCTGTAAGCCATCAAATCACTCTGACATTGGCTACCACTTTGTTATTTGTCTTCCTATTTAATGAAAGGAATGAGCACTGCTGTATTTTCAAACTGGAGCTCCTCCCACAGCTCCAGGAGTCTTTCAGAGGGGCAAGATGCTCTTGATCTGCTGACTGAAGGTGTCTTGCATCTCCAAAAGCTATGTCTCTTTACTCTCAATGAGGCTAAAAAATCAATGAGACTTAGTATTTCCTGCATATTTTCCCCCTAACCTGCATGCCTATCAGAGGGGCTTTCAGGTCATGTACTCCTCTCATGCCACCTTTGCAATGGTTCTGCTCCCTGTCTAACAAATAAGCTGTAAAGCATGCTGTCTGTGCTCTGCAAAATCCTTGGCCCCTGAGAGTCCCTCATCACCCCTGTGAGGGAGATCATAGTCACTCAAATTTCACAGCCTCAGTAGGTATGAAATTGAGTTCTTCTTCTCCAAAAGAGGATGCCTACATCTTCGTCAGTGGTTAACATCCCAAGGATTATAGCATACAGAGGAGTTCTCATGTGATCTAATGAAGAGGAGAGGTATAAACACACACACATACTATCTGCACACTGTACTACTTTACAATAAATACACTCCTTGCTAGACCCAGCACAGCTGTAACTAAGCTCTGGTTTTGTTTTCAGAAACATTTGACTGCTTTCCAATTAAGTGTTACATAAAGAAATTACTTTAGGCATTAACACTTCACTCCCTTTATCACCAGCTGTGCTGACCGATTGCTGCCAGTATGATTTTCATTCCACTTCCCTGCTACTGCCAAAGGAAATTCAGCCGTAGAAGTGGTTCAGATTATCTGACTTCACACTGTTCTGCCTTCAGTCTTTTTATAGCACGGCTGCCTTGTAACATTACAAAGTTCAGAGCTACAATTGTGCTATACTCTTGGTCATCAGTTGTGAGGCTTTCTTTTTTGCAGCTGAGTTTATTGCTGTAAGCATGCAGCTGTTCTCTATTGCACTCAGCTTAAAAACAGTTCCACCACAGGTGAGCCATGAGAAGGCAGCTAAACATAAAAGACAATTTCTTTCTGTACTGTAGTTTTTGAAACTCTTCAATTATGTACACAAGAGGTTAGTTAAACTGATGGAAACTACATGGTGTGAAGGGAATTTTACTTCTTTCTTTAAAGGAGTGCTGCAGATACCAGATCCATGAAAGGAAAAAGCATTCCACTATTTACCACAAAAATAATTGTGTATTCTGGATGTTATCCTTTACAGATCAAACTTTTAAGCCCTGTTTATTGAATTAAGTTGGGTTTTTTTCTGATAGAAATACAGAAAAGTGCTCAGAAAAGAATCTTTGTAAACTGCACCAATGAGTGTTTGCCATTTGGGATGGTAAAATTACTGAAGGAGGAAGCTATCTGGAAAAATTTTAGAGTTTATTTGTCTATTGCTGTCTACATAATTTTGAAGCTACCTGAAAAACTCTTTTATGTAGTTTACTGCCGAGTGAAATATACTTAATAATGCGCAGTGAAATTCTACTACGTTTTCCAGGCTTTCATTCATTTTTTTGTTGAATTGATTTAAGAGGAAGCTTAATATAAGAGACTGACCCCTGTTTAAGTTATACAAACCTCTCAGTCCACCTAGAAGTTTTGCAGTCCTCCCGTTTTTTCCCGCTTTCCCTCAACAATTTGTGGTGCTAGCTCCCTGCAGCATTTCCTTTTGCTTTCCTCAGCCCTAGCCATACTGCACAGGACATATGTGAGCTTTATGGCTCTTACATGCGGTGCATGCATGACAGCTGCTAGACACCAAACTGGGGACTTGAAAACTGGAGTTGTTACCATTCAAGCTAAAAAGCCAAACTTCTACAGCTGGTGTTATAACCCCAGTGTTAGCACAAACTTGCCATTAGCTATCTGTAGGAGGTTAGGACTGATCTGGAGCCTGGTTTCTGGTGTGGAACATGCATGTTGGCCTAAGCCCTGATGGGCAGATTTGGAGCAGATAGTGTGGCTTTCTAAGGTATTGAAGCTAGGAAATCCCGTTCATACCATGCCAGATTAATGTTTTAATAAACCTCACTTGGATTATTCAATATCGGGTTCAAGATAGCTTTCATTTTTAATGGACAACATGGAATGTCCTCAGTGGGCATGGCAAGGGAGCCACATACTAGAAGTTTGCTACAACTCCCCAGGCCTCCTCTCAGCCCATCTGTGCTGGCAGACAAGATTAGGGCTTCCAGCTCTTTGCCACCACTTTCTGCTGGAGACTGACACGCACTGATCTGCGGGTGAATGGCTGTGAGTGAAAAAAGGAAAAAAGTCACTTGAGTTAGTTTAAACTACCATCACTTAGATGCTACTCTTTCACTAATTCAATTGATGACCTTTGTAAAACCAGCTGATTTTGCCTAAAGCAAACTCAGGCCCATTCAAGTGAACAGACCTGCTGTCAGCACTCTGAAATCAGTAACTGCCTGGGGAGTACAACAAACATCCGGAGATGGTAACTTCTCCTGCCACCATAGTGGGATCCAGAAGACAGTGTCTCATCATAGTCTGATAGGCTTTTGATAGGCTGTAAGGAGAGAACTGGAAGATCATTGAAAATTCCCTCTAGGAAAGTAGGGTGAATCAACAGTATACGAGCAATACAATATTGTGATGCCTTTTGTAATAATTAAAAATTTAGCTGTTGGGTTGGTGGTGCCTACAGCTGAGAAACTGAAATAAAAGTTAGCAAATTATGGAAGGAATAAGATTACTTTTGCTGCTTTGATGCAAGAGTTACACTGGATATTCAGTGCTCCCATTGACACCTATAATAAAGCTAAGTTGTAGCACAAACTTGTGGCATAAGGCCACCAATCCATTTTTATAGCACAGCCACACTGTGTAACTCCCATTGTGGTCTGCACAGACAGAGTTAGTGTTGTGTAGTATCCCACGCTGATCTAAGCCCAGTGCTGATGCTAAGTTATGAAGCAAATAATTCTGAACTGTACATTTCCTACCATTCATTGCTTTCCAGCACAAGCCTTTTTTTCCCCTCTCTTTTCATTGAAGTGTTTTCAATTTTTGAAACATTTCTGATCAACACATTTGCAATAAAGACTCATGCTTTTCAGGGATTGAACCAGCCCTCAACAGTCTGAGAATCAGGGAGCCGAAATAACAACAGAAAGGCCAGTCCAGAGGGTCTGTACCTCTGCTTATTGCTAAACTAAAGGAGCAGCTGCACAGCAGATTCTGCCAACAAGTAACTTTAGGATGCGCTTTTTTTTTCCTGCCCTGCAACAGAGTCAGCTTTATTAACTCTGAAGAGAGCTACTTTTACCAGAAGGAATGAAAATTGGAAGCCCAATATATTACCACAATGTTCTGCTACTGAATCAATGCTTGTTAATAATACATAAACTAGTGCACAGTCTGTTTTGCTGCAGAAATCATTAGCATTCTCAGTTTCTCTTACCCCCATATCTTTTTTTTTAAATTTTAAAACAATCTGGTTTATAAAATGTACATCTCTATGTATCAGGTACCATTATTATGGAATTGCAGTGAAAGAAAACTCCCAGTATTATGATGTGATGTATTCTAAAAAAGGAGCAGCCTGGGTCAACGAAACAGGAAAAAAAGAAGTAACCAAACAGACAGTGGCGTATTCACCACGATCCAAACTGGGAACATTACTGCCAGAGTTTCCAAATGTCAAAGATCTAAATCTGCCAGCCAGTCTGCCAGAGGAGAAGGTAACACTTTGGAAATCTTTTCTCGGCTTGTCTTTGGTTTTTTTCCCTGCTCTGGATGAAAGCTTTATCTAAAATATAAAGACTTTAAATTAGAGTAAGTTTAATAATGCTTTGATTTTATTTATGGGGGACTTAATTACTTCATACAATAGGAAGAAATATCTTCCCTTAAAATAGGCAGCTGACACTATCAGCTGTACAATATTTCTAAAGCCCGTGCACAGTTTTTTGGTGCACAAAACTCATAGCAGGTGAGGTTTGAGGGTAACTATTTTTAAATATGTTACAGCTCTTTAATCTGTGAACACATTTGGTGGCAAACTGAAAAACAGTTCTGATGCTTTCTTGAGCAGAGAGGGACTTAGTGCATTTCTTATCCTTCTAGCCTAGAAATTAAGAGAATCCTATCTGCACATATGACAAAAGTGCTCTGGCTGCTCTTGGCTGAACTTGCCAGTTTTCTGATGCTATTCACATGTGTAGTATCAATGTAAAGTGGACAAAAGAATAGGGTTTTATAGTTCTTTATGTCCTAATTAGGGCCACATTCTCGTCTTTGATCTCACTGAGGCTTTTTGCTCCTCTTACATTTGAAGAATCCCCATTGACATAGAAAAATCCATGAATTCAAAGGGAGAATTTACTTTTAAGAAGAAAACTCATCTTAAAGCTAATCTAACTAATCTAACTAGACTCTAACCAATTTCATTATTTTTGCAATTGTGCATAGGTAAGATAAAACTTCATTTTTTGTGCTCTATATTCTGATAGTTTAAAAAGTGGATTTCTTAAAGTAGCATGATCTTTTGTGTGTCTCCCTCTGATTCTTTTTCAGGTTTCTACCTTTATTATGATGTATAGAACTCACTGTCAGAGGATACTAGACACTGTTATAAGAGCAAACTTTGATGAGGTATGGTTGGAAACTACAGTTGTAGTTTAATAATACATAAGGTATTAATGGATCTGAGAGCTTATTTTGAATGTGATATTACAAACTTAAGGTTTTGTGGTGGCTGATCCTTTTCATGAATAATGAACAATAGCTATACTTGAGTACATAATATGTGGCCAATAGTGTTAAATCTCACTTACAACACTGTGTGAGTTAGAAGAACGAAAGCAATGGGAATGTTTTTGTCTCTCCATTCTCCAGCAAGATTAAGGTAGCAATTTCCCCTTACAAGATGTTGGACAATCCAGTTCTTACAACTCGAGAAGTGTGTCCACCACCACTTTTCTAAGTTTTGTGTTGGGACTGAGGGAATTTTGAAGGAATTCCGCTGCGTGTTCAGCACAAACCCAGGAAAGGTGCCACAGCCAAAATGGTGGGCTCTGCTGGTCTATTAACAATGGCACAGGGCAGTGGGGGGCCTACAGCCACCCAGACATCCCAGAAAGCTGTAGCTGAAGTCTCCAATTGCTCAGCTGTACTGCAGTGCAGCTCGGAACACACACGCTGCTCAGCAGTTGATACAATCCACTAGAGATGGATAAGGTTTGTACCTGCTGCATATCTGACTGAATATGAGGGTTTTCTGGCAGTGCATGCAGACAGCTCTATAATCAGAGCTGAAAAATCAAACAATACTGGAATGCAAGCAGCTTTATATTACATGTGGAGAAGGCCTGTGGTCCAGGAAAACAAATCTGACTATAGAGATGCTGAGAGCCTGATTCAAATACGACATCCAGGTCCTGGAAAAAATCAAAGGAAACGGGTCTTTTGACTCTGCCTTCTGAACAATGGCAAGAAATCCCCTGCTTTTCTTCCTCTCACTGTTTATTTCTCACACTCTTCTGGTTTAAAGCTGAGGCTCTTTTAAGTCATTGTACCCAGTCTAGATGTTTCCATGTGAGAGAAATATGTGACACATATTCAGGAAGTTTTGCTGCATGAGTCTCAATATTTTCTTAAGAGCAGGATGTTATATTTTGTTAGGGAATCTGTCAGGACCAATGGTGGGGTAAGGGGCTGAGCAGCAACAATATATAAATGGCAGATATTCTTTATGGCACCTGGTGTGCTTACATATTTCAGTACAGATTGTGTGCAAAAGGTTATCACTTATGAACGCTGGTGTTCTGACCCCCGCAGAACTGATCATATAATTCACTGAATAACACCTTTATTTCCTAAATGAAAATTGTCAGAAGTATATTTTGCTGTGTCTGAAATCTCCTCCCCATTTTCTTTTTTGTCTTTCTCCATTCTTTCTCCTCTTTCCTTCATAGTGGAGGAAAGAAGAAATCCAAAAGTGTAGTGTTTCTTTCCAAAATGAAGACAGAAAATGGTATATTGACCCCTGTAAGCCATGTGCTATCCTCTTCTCCCTCCCTACACCAAGCCCTAGATTGCATTCCTTTGTATACAGAGACAGAGAGCAAAGAGAGAGAAAAAGGCTTGACATGAGGAAGCCAAAGAGTTACACTCACCAGCCATTGACGGAAGGTAAAAATACGGTGGTTCCCATGGGTCTCTCTACTGTAGTAACACAAAGACATCCCGTCACCAACTCAGAGTGTCTCCTCGCCCTTTGGTTGATTATCCCATTGTGCTCTGTGTTACAGTATAAGCCTGTCTAGTTAAGGAATACGCCTTGCCTGTGTCGTACACCATCAGTCCAGCTCTGGGGCTGAAACAAATGCTATATAAGCAAGGTCATTTAAGGAAAATGGTATTTGTGGCCTTTGATTATTTTCATTTAAACATTCCTGCTTCTTCTTGTGATTGCAGGTTCAAAGTTTTCTTCTGCACTTTTGGCAAGGGATGCCTCCTCATATGCTGCCTGTATTGGGTTCTTCAACTGTAGTGAATATAGTGGGAGTTTGTGATTCAATTCTGTACAAAGCAATTTCTGGAGTTTTAATGCCAACGGTACTACAAGCATTACCTGACAGGTCAGTATAGCTAGCGGCACTAACCACTTTTAGCTCAGCTGTCTTTGTTATACATCTTTTCTTCAAGAATGGCACTAGTTCTCAGAAAGCTGCTGGCTGCCACCCATTTCCTGAGTGTCAATTCAAAGGAGTTGAAAAGCTGACATGTTACTGAAGAAATGTTCAGATTTTAACAAGACTTGTATTGTGAAAAACTTGTTATTTTTTGTGTGATAAAGGATACAACCTTCTTCTTGGCTTATTAACATGAAGCTGATAGTAGCGTCCCAACTTTCAGGTAATGTCACAAATCTGCAGGCTGCAGAGTGCCACACTGTCTTCTGAAAATTTCAGACACTTTTCTGCTAGTCTGGGATAACAGAGTAACAGTATTCTGAATTGTAGTGACAAGAGGAGCTGGCCTAGCTGCTCTGTTTGTAAATACTCACGTGCATATTCAGACACTGCAGCCTAAGCATTTGTCTCTGTTTACACTGTTGGAACCCAATTGTTATTCTGCTTGCCAGGAGTACAAAACATGAAGTTCATACTTGTGAAATCTTGGACAAGCTGGTTTAATTTAAATACTATCCTATAAAGAACAGATGCATGCTGATTTTAGGATCACTTTATTAATATTAACAAGTATTTGCCTCCTTTGTTTCAAAGCTAAATTCACTTTTCCATTCCATGTGGTAGATCTCAACTGTTCTCTTCCTACCTGGACCTCATCTGAGTCCGAGAAGTCTGGTTTATGTAGGTAAAGCAGGACAGAGATCAGCAGTTCACAGCAAAAAGTGTAATCACTGAGTGCAGTCAACCTGTTTCCCCCTTTGATTTTCCTAATATGAGCATCAGGAAACTCTTTTTTTCTAAATATATGTGTACACCTTTAGTATTATTTGACTGATGCTTTCCTGAGGTTGAGTAATTTGTTAAGAATATTGCTCTAGGAGTTTATTATTGGTGCTGTATATTTGGCCCTCAAGATTTTAAAGCGGCTCTAATTATGGCAAATGTTTTCAAGATGTTGTTCTGCTCTCCTATGTGCACTGTATAACTGCTAAAGTACAGGTAAAGTATTTTTTCCACAAGAAACCTGTTATAAGCATGGGCCTTCCTTGATAAGACATGTACATTTTTACAGGCTTTGCCCCTCACCCCCCCAAATCTATTTCATTGGAAGGATTAAACAGAACAGCAGTCCTTTTCTCAAGCTGCTTAGTTCTTTCATAGCAAATAAGGAGAGACTTGAGTGTGAATATAGACTTTTGTAATGCATATAAAGGGCCAGATTGTGGCTATTAAGCCATAGCCTGCACTGGAGGGGGTGAAGAAGGGTCTCATTGCAATGGAAGCTCCTGAAGGAAATCTTGCTGACTCAGCCAGAATCCTCTGAGGAACTTCCTGGGAACAAATGTTGGCTGTCCAGAAAAGCCACTTTTTAGTGGGTGCAGCAGGTGTTAGGTGTTAGTTGTTAGGTGTCTCCTAACAGGAGGCACCTCTCCTGTCAGGTGTCTGCATGGAGCAGAGCAGGCCTATGGCCATGTTTATTTTACCAGCTCTGTTCTCAGCGCAGAGTGTTAGGACTACAAACAGAAGAAGCTGCCTGGCTGAAAGCAGAAAAGTTCCTTGCATCTTTCCTCTCTCTCTCATTTGTGTATCTCAAGTACCTCTACAGGCAGTGCAGCTCAGTCTGGCAGAACTAGCTGTTAGGGTCCCCTGCACAACACCCTGCAACTTTTCCTGGAAACTGTCATTTTATACTGAGCAATTCCAAGAAGAAGGGCAGAATGAGCTGCCTACCAAGTTTAGCAGGAAATGATGGAGCCATCAGGAAAGGATAGTAGGGGAGAAGAGAGAAATCTCACTGGTCTGGGAAAGTTCCTGTCCTGTGCAGAGCTAAGCAGGCAGGTCCTGCTCTGCCCACACTTCCCCCACCTGTGTGGGCTTGGCCTGGAAATTCCTCCCTACCATCGTCACCCACTCACTGGCTCCAGCCTACAGCAAAGTCGGTTGTTACTTCGCTTGCACATCCCTGTGTACATCTGTATAAATGTGGGCACAGCTGAGCTGAAATCCAAAGCTTGATCTGTTGTCTTCTTTAAAGAGTCGTGATTTTATGTTTTTATGTTTGTACAGAGTGGGAACAATTTTATTTCAAGCTAAGAATACTGTTTGCAAATATGAATGCAGTGCAGTACAGAAACTTTCACTCTTTGTGAGGTTTTGAGCATAGTGATAGGTTTCCTTTTCCTGCAAATGTTTTCTGAAGTTTTTCTTCATGCCTACAAACCAAAATATGTCAGCAACTCTGCATAATAATGAGTTGTAAATAACTGACTCATATTCCTCACATGTTCACAGATTTTATAGTATAAAGCACAGAGCAAACATGTTCTGATGTAGTGATTTCTCTTTTCAGTTTGACGCAGGTGATCCGAAAGTTTGCAAAGCAACTGGATGAGTGGCTGAAAGTAGCTCTCCACGATTTACCAGAAAATCTACGAAATATCAAATTTGAATGTATGTATTACCCAATCTCTCTCCTATTAACCTGGGATGTATATAGTGTTTATTGATTACAAATTAATTGGAAGTGAGACTAGAGTTCTTTTGGGAATTAAAACCTGCCAGCATTATAAATCTTGCATTCACTTACAATCTCCACTTGTTCATGAGAACCAATTTCTTTTAGTGAAAGGAGGCACTGCTCAAAAAGAGAAGAATTGCTTTTCCTTTCTTGTGGATTCTGATAAAAAACTAATTTTGTTGATAGTAAGCAAACATTAGGGATGATATTAGGCAAAGGAAATTATTAAACAAACCTTTAGGCTAGCACAATTTGAATACAGCTTGAGGCCCTTACTCAAAAAAGTGCCAGAGTTAAAAATGAAGGAGATCAAATTACCCTGTCACCACAGGAAAGGGCACTAGTCCTTTTCAGATGTGCTTTGTAGATGCCTGCAGTGCACATCACCTATTGATAAAGCCTGCTTTATTTCACGGCTCTCAATTCTTTGCCTTTCATGAGCACTAAATTCCACACCACAAAGTTAAAGAAAAAAAAAAAACCTAATTTAGGGGAAGGATTAACTATTTTGATCAGCATGGAAAATTAGGTGTGTATTTTACTGAGAACAGTCAGGATGTAAGTTGGAACAACTAATTTTAGGGGGTTTTTTTGCGTTGTTTACTAATTTATTTTAGAAGTTACACCAAATCAGAACTGAGAATATGCTTTATCACATCTTTGTCAGTTCAAAAATGTCAAGAATCTGCAACAGCAAAATCTTTTCTGATCTTATAGGGAGAGAAAGACAGACAATACATTTTGTAGTCATTCTTAATCTGTACACTTTAACTGCCTCTATGTACAGTACAGAGGGAAAATCTACTTTGTGGCCATATCTAATGCCTGTTTGGATAGATCTGCAAGTCTTTGGTGATTTTAATATAAGGAAAAACTTAAGGAAAAGCTTTTACATGAGCCTTTGTTGCTTCTGCAATTTTTTCCTCCTCATCATAATTTGTGATAGTGTACACAGCCAATGGAGGTACCAAGAGGAGTAACTGCAAGCCTTGGTCAGGTTTGCAGTTCCCGAGTCACAGATTTCAGACAAAAGATGCACAATACAACATTTGAAAATCCAAGTATAGGAAATATCTTAATACAAGGTCCATATTACTTCGAAAGAGCTAAAATAGGAGCAGAGGACTGGCAAGTACCTCCGGGGACATCTTACCCCATAGCATGTTAGTACATCATGTAATCTCTTTCAGAAACTTTGATCAAATTCTACCTGAAATTGATTTTAACTCCTACTAGTCCAGTCAGAAGTATCCTCCAAAACTTGTCTGCATTAAGACTTAGCAACCTTTTCTAATTTCCACACATAATGTAGCTATCATTATTTTATGCCCACTTGTTCTTGCACCAACATTTTTCTTTCTATTAAATAGGTCTTTCTGGTCTTCAGTTCCTTTGTGTATCAAGAGAAAATTTGCTATGCTGAACAAGCAAAGCTCTTCCATTGTCCTCTACATTTCTCTTGTCATCTCATTATTCACAGCATCTATAAATCATTGCTTGTAATATGCCTCTGTAAAACTGATTGAGCATCCAGATTTAAGGTTGTAGGTCAAGGTTTAAGCTAAGTTAAAATTCGACCATTTGAATTAATTTTATGTAGCCACAATTGTGTATAGGAAACTGGATATATTTTTTTGGTTCTTGTTTTAATTTAGCCTTTTCAGAAATAATTTTCTTTATTTAGCACAGTATGTAAATATGTATCTCTTCTTTCCTGCAGTGTCCAGAAGATTCTCACAAATACTTCGGCGACAGACATCACTAAATCATCTCTGCCAAGTAAATATTTCAGTTACTCAAGTTTGCTGAATTCCATTTTTACTGACTTTTCAACTAATTTTATGAATTGTCAGGCTGGACTTTACCCAAAGAGGAAGAGATCATGTTAGCAGTTTGTCTCCAATATTTATTATGACCATCTTTACAAAATCAAAAAGTAATCAGCAAAAAATGCTTTTCTAGATAACTGGCAGCCCCTGATCATTAAATTCAGTAGGGAACTTTTATGAAACAAAATTATTATTTGATTTGAAGAGATAGTACATTTCCATGAAATGAATGAGAGGCATTCCTTTGATTTCAGAGCGATTTGTATCAGGCCTATTGCAAAGCAAGAAAAATTTCTTAATGCCTGACAAAAAATGTGAAGTGTAATTGTATACTATAAATCAAATGCAAATTAGTAAAAACCAAAATGGTTGAACCACTGGAGTTTCAAATAGAAATATTCTTGCATCCATAGCAAGTGAATATAAAAACTACTCTGAAGTGGGTTTTTTTCACCAGCTAGTTTAGATCACAATTGCCTATCAAAAATTCATGAGGCCAAATTCTGTGTAGTATAAAGAGGAGGAGGATGCATTGAATTCATTGATGTTTCACCCATGTATTGGAGCAGACTGTTTGTTTTTGCTGTCACACTGAACGTTCCACTTTTGGAAGGTGTATCCAACACTCCAGGTTAACACTGTGAGTGGTGAAACCCACAGGAAGAAGCTTTGGGGAAAAAACCTCACTCCTGCAAGGACTTCTTTGTAGATTTCTTCCTCCATTGTTTTAGTGGTGGAGGCAGAGATGCTAGTGCTGCCTTTCCCAAACATTGTGGATCACTGAACTTTGGAGGTCCATAGGGATTCAGAGGAAATCAAGATACAGAGACCACAATCTTCTGCATCAGACCTGGCACTGAACAGTTTACTTACATGAAGGACTCTTCAAGGGCATCATTTCCTTGGGGAAGCTGATAACCTTAGTGTGGGTTATCATCTCTGCTTAACTTATACAGAGATCTGGTGTATGTTATATGACCATGACCTTGTGTCACTTCCTTTCCTCTCAGCCCATTCTCCCCATTCTCAACAGCAGACCCCTGTCGCAGCCAGCCAGGAAGCAGATCTGATGTGGAGGCAAATGGGCTTTAACCTTTTCATGTAGCTGAGGGAAGAATGAGAGTCTTCATAGTTTGGGAGAGGGGAGGGTGCAAACCTGAGTGAGGTTTGTTTGGTTTTGGCTTGATTTTTCTTGTTGCTTTTTGGTTTTGAACTGAAGCTGGTCAAGAAAACCAACAGAGCTGTTAGAGATTGAGGAGTCTAGCAACAGCACCACCAGATTAGGGTTGCTCATCAGAGTTTGTGGCGGATGAAAGCAAAATACTTGCAGTTGATTAAAGTAGGCAAAATGACTTGGGAATTCTCTGTGGTTAGAGGGCCCTGTAATGTCCGTAAGACATCAAGCTGGTGGGTGGGGGTCCATGAGGAGAATCAACTTAGTGAGCCTAGCTAAGGAAGCGTAAAAGGGGATAAAGCCTATTTTTTAACCTAATAAACCATGAACTAATGAATAGATTGGATTGGATTACAGGCATCAAGAACGGTGATCCACAGTGCAGACATCACATTTCAAATGCTGGAGGACTGGAGGAATGTGGATCTGAATAGTATTACCAAACAAACCCTCTACACTATGGAGGACTCACGGGAGGAACACAGAAAGCTCATCATACAATGTAAGAGCAGAACCCTCAAATAAAGCCAGGTGAACTCAGCTTCCTGCTGGAAACAAAGCTCAGTGAAAGTAACACTGTTTTTGCAGCCATTGGTTTGCTTGGAGGCTTAAGATAAATATAGAGACATTTATCAAAATGTAAGGCAAAGCCCTTGTCAAGGTCTTATGTTTTGAGGCATAGACCGGGCACTCTTCCATTAATGAGTTTCTTTCTAGTATCCAAAACAGCCAATGGCACAAATCTTGCAACCAAATTCAGGAAGATTTTTTTCTATGAACCTGAGCAAACTAAATCTATGAGTTAACCATTGAATCTAATAAAGTCCAGTATCTCCTGCTGTAGAATTGCAGGAGAGTTGTCTTTTGAATGGCTTTGACAGTAAAGTGTCTGTGTATTTGAGTCTCTTGTAAACTTTTATTTATAAAAATTTCCATTTTACAGTGTTTTCATAAACAAGATAATTTGATGGGGTAAGCTTTTACCCTGAACTTTTACAAGTAAGTAGAGGTCCCATATCAAGCAAGCTCATTGGCTAATTTAGATTCTGCCTAGTATAGTGAAGGGCATGAACAGAAAAGTGACTTTGGAGATGTTGGCAAATTGGGTTTAGAGTCAAAGAACTTTTGCAAATATAAAATTTAACTTGCATTGTGCAGCAAGTGTGTGTGGTTGTAAGCTTAGGTGTAACCCTAAGCACATTGAGTTTGTCCCTCTGAGGCACCAGAGGTGACCAGCTTTGTCTTTAGCATCGTTCATAACCTCAGTTCCCTGTGAACCCACCTGTTGTATTGCCATCTCTCTCCTGAGGAGGACCAGTCATCTTTTATCCAGAACCAGCCTTAATGGGGAGCAACCCAGGCAACCACTTGTGGGAGCCCTGCAAGGGTAGGTTTGCTAGTGGGGTAATTCTTTCAGTGAGTGGCTGGGAAGAGGAGGGCTGACACCTTCACATGCACACTGGACCCTGCAAGCTTGACTTTGGCACTCATCCCACCTTGTTAACACTAGAAGTCTTCCCTCCAGTTTACGGTCGGGCCTTGCATTCTCTGTTAGCTCTGTTTTCCAGTGAGAGGTGCTTGGTACTCTTTCGTCTCCTTCTTAACCCTTGATTCATTTCCAGACATGGCTCTCTTCCCTTTTGAGGAGATAGAAACTTGACATGGCAGCAGGGGAGGTAGCATATAGTGAGACTGGAGTCCAGAAGCTGGGTGCATCCTTCTGTCATCTGTTATGTTTTCAATATCTACCCAACATCCTCCCACTGTCCAAAAAAGAAAAAGTCCTCAAAGTTATAATCCCTAGTAGCATCAACAGTTTTGGCTCTCGTTCAGAAAATCCCTACTGTGTAGGAAAGCTTTTCGTTTATGTGCTACTATTTAAATACAAACTTAAGTGTAGTCAAATCAAATTGAATTGTCTTGCATGCTAATGGATTTGAACACGTTTTCCCATATTTTAGGCCCATATAGTCCAATAAGCAATTACCCAGAAATGGTAAGCTAATATGAATGTTCATTATGAGACGGGATTCCACTGAGATGTGCAGATATGTATAGAGATTATTCTAGAACTTAGATTCCCCCCCCCCCCCCCCATCTTTGATTTTTATCCTACTTGGCCAAAGATCTTTTCAAAGATCACGCTCTGTATGACTCATATGACATGGATTTAAGGCCTGCTTTCACGTTCTTGGTATTAATAACCAAGAAAGTACAATTTCCAGCTACTGTAACCAGAAAAAAAATGTTTATAAGCCTATAAGCAAGCTTAGAGAAAAACAGAGGAAAAATCACTGGGTGCAAGAGAAGCTCTTTCCTGCTCTGCTATGGTAGCTGTCTCTGACATAGTTTCTTTTATTCCCTCTTTCTCAGATCCTGTTGAGGTATTTGTAACAGTCACTAAAGGCTAAACAGTTACTTTTCCCAAATCAGTCGTTGTACACATTTGCATTGCTCCAGCAGCAAAGCAGGCAACTGATTTGTTTTTCCACTCTTGCTCCCATCTTTGCACAGCATATGAATTACTTCATCTGTTGTATCAGGCAGTTTTTGTCCAGCCAAATACTCAGGTAAGGAGACAACATTTAGATTTCTCTGTGATCCTGTTCTGAATAAAGAGAGGTTGCCCATTCAATGAAACAACATAAGGGTGGCCCAAACATCATTATTTCCCTTCTTCCCCAACTAATGTTTCTGACCATCCAGCCTTTGCAAGTCTAAGTTAAACAAAGTTAAAGTCAGGTGTGAAGCAAATGCATTCCTGCTCGTCTTGCTGATCCAACTTAGAGACCAGGGAGCTTGTTCTTTGCATTATTCTCAGGTAGCCTCTCTAGCTCATTTCTCTAGCTATCATCTCTAAGCTTTGCCTCCTCCACCTCCCTCACTATCTTTCCTATGGTGGGAAATTCCTTCCTCCTGTTATTTATAATTAAGCATAAATGGAAGTGCATAGCACATTGAGATCATCCTGTAACACAGCAGGTAGAAAGTATCTTTCTTCTTGACTTACTGGGCCTTTTATTTTAGCTGAAGTTGAAGAACAGTTTCTTAAGGTGTCAAGTGCATGATTCTTTGTCTTCCAGTCATTGATTCTCATAAATAAACTACAGACTTGCAGTTTTAAGAGCTGCAGTTGAATGACTTGATTGTTTTTACTTTCTGTATTAAAATATGAATATGTGTACTTGGGAGAGGTTAAAAAGTATTCAGGTGCCTTTTGGAAACTCTTCTTGATAAATTCAGTATAGCATTTGTGCATTGGTAGCAATTTGTTTTGAAGAAGCAGAAGTTTATGGAAATTCTTTGTGTGTGTGTCTGGCATTGCAAATAGATGATTTGCAGCAGTTAAATCATGTTTTTGCAAGTAAAGCATTATACAGATGAGAGCCCTATGAACAATACTCATCCACTTGGTGCTTAGAAGATTCTTTATGCATTTCTAAATCAATTTCATGCATGACCTTTTTTCACCACCAGGGTCAAGGCCTAGCTTCGCACTCTTCGTAGAGAACACCATAAACATTTCACTTCCGGGCACACCAGACAGCTGAAGCTTAAATCAAAAGATTAATTTTAAACAATACATCCTGATTTGCTCACATTAAAATACCACTTCCAATGACTCCATCACTTTCAGTAGAAACAAGATAAGAGACAAAGCAAACTTACTGGGTCAGCACCAAGAAAGATATATTTCTTATAGCCAAGCAATCTGTTATAAAAACCACAGCAAGCTTGTGATCTTATTGGCAGCTTTTTGTGATTTGTTTCTCTTTTGTTCGAAATGGAATCCAAATACTGAGGTGGGCTATTTTTTCTTTGTCTGCCAGTGTATCAGGAGTTTGATCACCTTCTGGAGGAGCAGTCCCCCATTGAGTCGTACATTGAGTGGCTGGATTCCATGGTGGACAGATGTGTTGTAAAGGTTGGTAAGCAGCAGTAAGGACCTGAGTCACTGATGTGCATTATGAGCTCTATTCAGGTCAATAGATTTTTAGCAAAAATAGAAAGGAAAAAAAAAAAAGCGCCAGCCATTGGTAATAAGCAGGAGTAAAGCAGCAGTGGGCAAAATCTCACCAGTTTTCACACTCAGTATGAGAACTGCTCACATTCAGGATTCTGCTATTTTCTGCTTTTGTCTATTCTATCCCAAAAGATGATAGTCAAGAATGGAACAGGGTTGGTGTTTCCAATCAAATCAATATTTCAGGGGTATGGAGAGATGAGTTCAGAGTCATCCTAACTGCATAGTGCAAATAAAAAGCTTAATCTGGTCTAGACTTTTGAGATTGTAATGAAAAGGATATTTAGGCTAGCTAATTAATTTATATACATTCAAAAGTAAGGATGAAAGTCTACGTTACCATTCAGTCAATGGTCTACATTACAATTCAGTCTATGCTACCATTCAGCCAATACCATATTTATGTTGACTTTTGAGCTGATTCAGGATGCCAAGGACTTTTATTTTATTTTAATTTAAGTGCGTGCAGAAACCTACTAATAAATCTTTTAAAAATATTTTCAAAAATGATCACGCATCACAATAATTTTGTGAGTATGAAACTATGTGACTATTTTAACTTCTGTCACTAACTATACTTTGTACTAGGATGTTCTATTAGAATTTTAACTCTTCATTCCAGTTGTTAGAGCTAAGAAGTAAAAAAAATACAAAAAAAAAAGCTGTCTGTCTGTCTGCTGCAAAAGATCCATATAGGAAAGAACAGATACTTCCCCAGATTACTTGAAATGATTGAATGTTTTGGGGATCTTTTCTTTTAGTCAGTGGAATGCAATTTGAAATTCAGACCATAACTGTTAATTTTCATTAAGAACTTGACATGAATTTTATTAGCTGATTGGATGAACCTAATTCTTTAACTCACAAATGGCTATAGTAAATAAATTTTTGAAGAGCTGATGCCTAAAGTGTGGTTCCTGGAAAGCATTTTTGCTAGTAAAATGACTATGTGAATTCACAAAAATAGAAACATGAAGGAACAAAAAAAATTTATATTCAATAGTAAACTTTAATTGAAATATTAATATAAATTTTCAGTGTAGATCAAGCATTCTTGATTATAAATTGCTTCTTTGACTAGGAAGCAAGAATAAACATGTAAGTAGTTAGGTTAAGATGAAGATCAGAGCAATTTTTTGGCAGTCCTTTCATCATTTATAAAGGAAATTCAGTCTTGGTGTTGAGTAACACTCTATGATTTTCTCTTTCTGAAGGTTGTATATAGTGACAAGGTGGCTTTCTGTGTAAGGTTGTTTTTTTTAAATTTTAGTGTATTTTTTAATGTGAAGATAATGGTAAGTAGTTCTTCAGTATTAAAAAAGAAGACGGATATGTGCATCATTCAGCTGTATTGGGCGGTAGAAATAAAAGTTTCTCTATGTCAGATATATCTGTTTTCTTGCAGGTAGCTGCCAAGAGACAAGGCTCTTTGAAGAAAGTAGCTCAGCAGTTCCTCTTGATGTGGTCCTGTTTTGGCACTCGAGTGATTCGGGACATGACTTTGCACAGTGCACCCAGCTTTGGTACTTTAATTTTGTTGTGATGATAGCATGCCACAGTCAAAAAAATCTCTATCCTGGCTTGTAATGTACAGTTTAAGTGAAAACATAACCAGTTTTCACATGTCCAGGGCTCTACTAAAAAAAGAGACGGGGCTACTGACATTTGGAAATAATGCTCAGACAGATGTCTGTCTTCAAGATCTAGCCAGGGGAGCTGAAAACATTACTACTTCCTTCTGTTTGTTGTTAGCCAGTAGCTGGAGTTATCAGTCACAGGTCAGCTGGAGTAGGTGGTTACAGGAGCATTCCCTAATGCACTTCAGTGCAAAGTGAGCTCGGTTCCCCAAACCGCTCTGACCACCTCTTATGCTGAGAGATGACTTTGCACTGAAGCGAATGAAGAGCTCTCCAGTGAACCACTTTGCTAGCTCTGCTTTTAAAGCACATAGCATTTTAAACTAGTCTTTGCAAAATGAGTGTGTTTCTATACCCTGGACAGATTCTCTTCCATTCTATTAGAATTCAGTCAGGGTGGAAAAATAGACTTTTACTTTTTGAATGAAAAAGCATGTTGCTTTTCTACAGTTTCAAAAGGAGCTTTGTCTTGAATCCTGGGATACAAACAGTTCAGATTAAAATCAATTAAAAGCAGGAATGATTGAAAATGGACTGCTGTGTCATGAGTGTGAATATTCGCAGTCACTTGGGACCAGATTTTGCATGAGGGATGGTTTTTATAAATGCACATTTGTCAGGATACGATTGTAGACGATTAATAATGAATTTATGAAGGCACTGCATTAAACAGCTGCAAGGTTTTCTGCCAGCTGAGCTTTGATGTCCTTTATACTTTTAGAACCATCTAATAGCATAAATTCAGATACCATCAGACATAGGCACAATATAATCTGTATTTATATTTTAATCTGAAGCTACTTTCATTGGTTTCCCATTGTAAAGAGTTTTCCAAAGAGGTATTACTGAGTCACCATTAGACATCAGGATAATGAGCATCCCCAAGATGATCACAATTTCCATCTGCTAGCTTGTGTTTTCAGCACCAGTATCCTGGTCACATCTATTTTCCACCTCCTCTAGGAGTCATTTTCTCCTTGAGTCACTGCAGGTTTTCTTTTGTTGTGGCCACAAACGCAGCTGATACTGCTTAATAGCACACTTTCCTCCAGTGTTCAAAAATGCCTTTGCATGAGTGTTGAATAAATGCTAAATTTTGTTTTCTAGCACTTTGTGTTGCTACACTTCTCTCTGCAGACATAATCCAACCTGTGAAACACACCAGTACCCAACAAATGAAAAAACATCCTGCATTAGTGCAGTGTTGAGGTTACACTGTTACAAGTCATGAAATGACGACATTAAAGTACCCCTAAGGATACATTATTGCTACTGAGTTGCACATTACAACATTATTTTTATTCCTGTTCAGGATATGTTTGTAACCTAATCAAGCACTCCCTGTTTCAAAGCATCAGTCACCAAAACATCTTTAATCAAACAGAGATTCCCCAAATAGTGATTAGACCACCAGTTGTCTGGAAGGTCTGTGGAATGATCCTCAGCTGTGATTTTTTACTTATTAACAGAAACATTTATGAATGTGCCATGTAGTGAGAAAAAATGAAGATCGAGAATTATTTGTTGGTTTGAGTTTGGGACCTAGTATAATATAATATATCAGATCTACCTAAATAACTTACCTGTTGTCTCTATTATAAATTTGGGTCTTGAATTTCTCATTTTTGAGAACTTTAACTGCTCAGCTAAATTTGTAGGTTTTGTCTTTTTTTGTCTTTTTAGTTCACTGAGACTATCTGTGTATACAAAATGCATGATTCTCCTTCTTACATGGACACACACTTTTGAACATGAATTTGATATGTTTATACATAACTGTAGTCGGGGAAAGAATGTACTGGTCATAGCTGATGTGTTTTTCATGGGTGTGTGGTGTTATAATTAGAACTGGATCAATAACTGCTTTTCAATTTGGTAACCAAAGCAAGAGTTAAAAAAAAATAAAATCATCATGCTCATTGTGAAGCTGAGATAGTTTGGGATTTTAATCAATTCAGAAATCTTTCTTTATTTTTTAAAAAAAGTAAAATCAAGAGAATTCTTTTGCGTCTGCCATATTTTGGTGCTTAGACCACACTTGCCTCCCTCAGCAGTCTTGAATCATTGTTAATCACTGCCAGGGCAAGATTTCTAACCAAAAGACTAGAGGGTTTGTCCTGTGGGAGGGTTTTCTCATCTTTTCTGTTGAAACTGTTTCAGTTTGTACAAACCACGTAACCATTTGTTGAGCTGCAAAGGTCTACAGCCTGCTGGCTGTGTTCTCTCCTGGGAGGTGATGGGACAAGCATTGGTTCAGTGCCTGTTCCAACCCTTATTTATACAGGGTGGAGTTTTCCCTGCTCTGTGAAACTCCAGTGGAGGCAGGAGGAGATCTGAGCCTTCAGGTTTTCAAAGGGGAGAATGATACCAAAACCATGCCCTCATCCTATCAGGCAGAAGCCTGGGCTATCCCTACCTTGTTTCACCCCAAATGTCCCACATGTTATTTAGCCAGGGACACAAATTTGTAATAATTTGTATTAATGATGCTACTCTTTCACTGCACGCCATTTGACACATTGGTCATGAATTAGAGTTGAGCAAGTTCCAAAAGAATAACCTCTGAATGTAAACAGCTTGGAGCTAGACGGCAGAAACTCTTTCTGTGCTTAATTTAACACAGTTCCTTCTAGCTTTTCAGAATAATGCATGCATTTAAGTGAGTTCTATGGAGAGAAACAAAGACTGATTTACTATTCTAAATATTTACATCTATATACCTTTGTTCCTAACTTAGATAAAAAGTTTTGCATTTTTACAGCATTGGACACTGTTTAAGGGGACTGATTTTTAATGATTTTTTCCACTTCAAGAAATATATAGACTCAGATGCTCACAGTGTAATTTCTTTTTAAAAGTAAAACAAAGTGTTAAACGATGGCATCTTTACTATATACAGGACAGTATATTTTTATCTTTGAAATATGTAATACAGAAATCTGATTGGAGGAAGTTCGAATACCTGGCACTGGACTGGCTAGCACAGAGATTTGATTCTGCAAAGCTTTTAAGCATGGTGGCATGGGCAGGTTGAAACAATCCCTGGCAGAAAAAAAAGCTCCTCTCTCTCTCCCTCTCCCTCTCCCCCCCCCCCCCCCCTTTTTCTCTCTGCCTGCCTGCCTCCCTCCCTCCTTCCCGTCTATGCATATCAAAGGCACAGTTGGTGGCAGTGTTTGGGTAACGCATCCAGTGTATAAAGTAACTAATTAGTAATAGAAGCTCCATGATTTTCTCCAGATCTGGAAATCTCACTGTTGTGTTGTTACTTACAGATAATTGTTGTATCTGTTAATAGCTGCTGATACTTACTGTACATTAGCTGGGTAATCATTGCCATGATTTCTTTTAACTCCTGAAAATTATTGCCAACTGCTATTTATTATTGTAACTACAGTCTCTTGAATGACTTCTTACCTCTTCCTAAAGAAGTGTACGGGTTGCCAGTCACAGTTGGATCCGTTTCAGTACTTAAAGATACACTTGAAAGAACCAAACAGTTCCATGTGAAAAACAGGAGCTTGCAAACACAGAATAAATTATTGTACATGGTGCTGAATAGCTATTCACTGTGTAGCTGAAATGTGTGCCCTGATATTGGTTTCACTCTATAGCTTACATTTCGTTTGACTCATTTAAAAATGTAAAAATATTGCATTCATTCAGTACCAACAACTTGTTTGTCTAGTGTCTTTCACGCAAATTCTGGGCTCAAAAACTCTATACAGAGTTTAAAAATACACAGTGGGAGAAATAATAGGAGAGGAAGAGAGAAATTCAAAAGAGTGACAAAGGCACTGGAGTGTTTTTAAATGCTGCATTCAGTATTGCCAAGCCCAAGTCTTCAAAATAAACCATTAGACCCCCCAAAAACAAAGAAATTTTTTTAAAATAGCAAGTCTTGGGGTTTTGTTGTTTGCTTGCTAGCATTTTAGTGTTTAGGGTTTACATTTCCAAACATTTTTATGAAACTACAAGCAACTTTCCTTAAAAAAAATGTTTTAAAGCTGAGCAAGGATTTTGAGGGGAAACACTAAATACCCTGAGCTTTATACCACCACATGAATTTTGCCAGCATTTAGACCTGTTTTTCTTACCTTGGAAATACTTATCAGTTGTAACTGCACTAAAATAAATAGAAACTTTCCACTGAAAAACTGTAGTTAGAAGAAAAGCGAGCATTTTGTCGAGATTCTTGACAATCTAAGTTTCCACTGGGGAAATCCTAGGTCAGTAACAAAGTGATCAGCCAGGTCTGCTGTCTTTATTGTACTGCTAAATTGAATAAGATTTTCTTTAACAAGACTTTGAGCCCAAAAGATTTCTAAAAACAAATTATCTGCAGTAGTTAACTTAAGATCTCCACTATTTACCCTTGCAAGGCTGGGGAAACTTGTTGCCATTTTGATTTGCATAGATACATGAAATAAATGAAAAACTGAATGCTTCAGGTTCACCCAACAGCCAAAGATTTCTTCCCCATAGCAAAGGTGTTGCAGTCACATATGTCCTTTTTCTGTGCTGCCTTGCCCAAGAACACAAAGGTGCATGTTCACCTCCCAGAGTGTGTGCTCAGCTCATATCAGTGACGACAGAAGCCATGCAGGCGTGGAGTGAGAGAATGAAACACAAAGACCATCTGGGTCACAAAGAAAAAGAATGTGCTCAGAGTCGCTTTGAAAGCTGAATTGCCAGCTAGAATTGTATAAGGATATAGGGTCTTTCAAACCACTTCTTCTACCCTTCAACAGTATGTTTGAGTAGAGAAGTTGGACTAGAGGTAGTTATGCTTTGTTGTGGTAAAAGCTAGTATGCCAAGATAAGCCTGACTTTCCTGTGAAGAAACCAACCATTATGAAATCTTGATTGAATTTGAAACTTGTTGCATCTTTTTCCCGTGGAAGTGTTTTTCCTCAAAATGTAGTAATGGAATTTCGAAAGGAACACATCTAGATGAGGCTTTTTTTTTGTCTGGCAGTAGTTGATCTGTGTTTCCCTCTCAGCTGGTGATCTTTCTCTTGTTTAAGCACGCTGCTGGACTGGCTATTATTTTAACCTGACTGCATTTGCAGTTGCCAGAGTTATTTAATGACTTATATGAACATATTTTAAATATTCATGCAAGTCTAAATAAACATAAGAGCTTTTAAAACAAAACAAAACATTGTATGATCAAATCCTGTTTGGAGCTATTACAGATACCCTGTGTCATGGAGTCTATTGCATAAACTGACCAAACTCTATCTTGATACTTGTCAGTCTTCCCCTGCAGATGAATGTTATTCCTTTTAGGAGGACACTACACAATGTCTCAGCTCTGATGCTTTGCTTCTCTAATTTTCCCCTGAAATGCATCTATCATCTCTTCTTACACATCTATTTTTGTGGCTATGTGTGCTCTAGGGCAAACATTTCTTCACCATCCCTGACATGTATCCTTCTTTATAAATTATGGGAAGCAACTCACTTCCTTCCTGCAAAATGAAGCCAGCCGTGCATTTTTAGTCATTTAAAATCTATTATCCATTCCCCGCATCCTCCTGGTAATCTTCTCCATACCAGTTTCAACTTGTACTAATTTTTCTTGAACATGCGTGACTGGAGTTATATGCAATATTCTAAGTGAGGTTTCACCAGTGCCTTGTGCAATAGTTTTAATACTTCTGTTTCTACAGAGGAAGTATATAAATCAGAGGATGATATAAATCTCTGAGGGCAGAACTTCTTACAGCGTGCTATTAAATTTCATTTCCATTACTCTAGTCCATAGCACCACCCAGTCCTTCCTCCTAACAACACCAGCAAGTTCTCCATCTGTACTCAAATCTTACTTGAGGATTTGTGGCAGATAGCTATCCATATAAACTCATTTTACTATTAATTTTCAAAGTGTTTTTTGACTCCATCCCTGCATTTTCTTTTGTCCATACTCTTCCCTTAAGTCCTTTAGTCCTTTAGCCCTTAAGTTTTTCACATTCCTGTCATGGCAGTTAAGAGATAGCATCTATGGCATCTTCAGAGGTAAGCACAGAAACAAGCCAAATGTTATGCTGCTGACATGATTCAAACTGGTAACTAGGAAAAGATAATGTAGTAGAAGTATGACAGAGTAAAGCTTTGGCACAAGTCTTTCCATTTAAAGACATCCACAATCGCTGCTAATGCCTCTATATTTGGCAGTTAATGTATGTCTCATCCACTCCAGGATGTACTGGGGTATACCATCAGGAGATTTGGAAGATTGTTTCTACCTTCCTATTGCTTAGTCTCTCATTTCTTTGTCCAATGACACAGGCAATTCACAAAATTCATACCAGGATGTGTCACTAAGGCAGCCAATTCAGGATTCTACTTCTGACAGAAACTTGTATCTGGTCCTTTAGAGAAAAGGAAACAATCCCACTGTAGTGTAATTGTCTAAATGGTTCAATGCTAATGTAGAGCAAGAAAACTCCATCAAGTCCCAGCTGTCAGCTAGGCAGCCTCCTTGCACCCTAAACCTCAATAATTGGTTGTATAAGCCTGTATAAATCCAGGACTGAACAGAGTTTGCTAGTCCCCAGTTTTACTGTGACCTCTCTTACCTTGAGTACAGAGATACTTCAGTGATAGTAGTATATGGAAGCAGTCCTACTCAGTACTGTTTGTGTTGAATACCGTAATCATTGGTTTAATGAGTGTATTGAGACAGTCAATGGCTTTTTTGTTTGTTCACTTTATTACCAGGGTCTTTTCACCTTATTCACTTGATGTTCGATGACTACGTATTGTACCTGCTAGAATCACTCCATTGTCAGGAGAGAGCTAATGAGCTGATGAGGGCAATGAAAGGAGAAGGAAGCACAGGTGAGTTTGTTCTTTTATTGATCTTTTGTTGGGTTTTTTTCCACTGGATTCACTATTTTCTATGTTAGGACATTTCTTTACCCTCATTAACCCAGTGAGGCTCATCTAGGAGCAAAGTGTTTTTCAGTTCCGTCATGATTTGAAATAAGTAATTTCTGGGGATGGGGGGAGGGGGGGGTGTACATTCTGAAAGAGGCCTGCTTGGTTCATGATGTAATTCTGGGTGTCTGAACCCCATTCCTAAGCACACACTTGGTGTTTCAGTAAGAGATTTTTGTACTGAGCCTTTTACCTCAGTTAGTCTGTCTAAGCCACCATTGTATTTCAGTGAACCCAGTCTTGATTCTCTCTCTCTCACCCTGGTTTAACACTAAATAAATTCACTGATATTAATGGATTTTACCAGTTTAAATAAGAGGGAGAGATGGGAGAAATGAGCAAAGACAAAAACCAAAGCTATCGTTTCTGGTACGCTTATGTTCTAAGTGCCTGTACTGAAGCAGATTCTGGGTCCTGCTCCACTCACTCTGCACTGACTCACGAGAACAGAAGCGAACAGAGATTGCCTTTAGTGTCTCTGCTCAGGGCAGCTCCTTGTAATGAGGGATCATCAGTGTTCTACCTTCCTTGCATCTCCCATTAATTTTGGCAAGTTAAAACCCCTCTGTCACCTTTGGAAAGTTCCAGTCTTCATTTTAGCTGTGGCTTAATTTGTCACCTTGTAGATTTATGGGAAAAAGAACATTTCAGTGATTAGGGTAATACCTTCTATGTGTTGAAAGACCTGGATTTAATTCGTTGCCTGGCCATAGCCTCTTGTTTTTTTGACAAAAAAAGTTGCTTATCCTTGTGTACTTTCCACATAGCTTTAGCAGCTAGAACTATCAAGAGTGTCATCCTCTTTAGTCAATGAAGAGAGGTCATAACCAAAAGCCACTGGAATCCCCTGGAGACTCCTGTTTCTTTCCAATGTTTCTAGAAGGAGTAGGAGTGCCTGACTCAGACTGGACTCCTAATTTTACATATTTAACAGTATATTAGAGGAATATAAACCTTAAGCTGTCTGTGCATGAGTTTCCTATCTATACAACAGGAAAAATAGCACTCTCCTTTAAGAGGTCTTATGAAGGTACACTGAAGGTTGTAATGCTGAATGTTACAGAAGTACTCTTTCAAAGATTTGTGATTCCTGCTATGCATTTCTTGAAATACAGCCTACAGAACTTAACTGACTGCATTAATTTTTTTAGTTTCTCAGTGTTCCCTGACTCTACCTTTAACTATGTTTGATGATTTTCTTTTCTCATTCTGCAGCAGAAATACGAGAAGAAATTATTCTGAGTGAACCAGCTCCTCCAACTCCCTCCCCGGTGCCGTTCTCCCCAGCTAAATCTGCCACCTCAGTGGAAGTGCCCTCTGCCCCCTCGCCTGTCAGCAATCAGTCCCCAGAGTATGGTGTCATAGCAACTACAACAGGTAGGTAGGCTTATGGTAGCTGGATCTGCTTGAAGATGGCTTTTGCACTTGGTCACCTGAAATTGAGCCTGAGAACATGATGTTCCAGCTTCCAAGAGATGAGAAGCCTTCCCAAACAGAAATCTGTTTAAAGTTAAGCCTTCTCACTGTATCCAAACATGATACGCAATCTAACAGGAAAAAGATCTGATGTTTGGAGTCCAAAGGCCTAACAGGAGATCCCAGACCTCAGCATATCAGAATCTGTTCAGTAGCTGAGGCCTTCAGAAGAGCAGACCTGTCACTTTATTTCTAAATGGTTTTAAAAATCAGTCCAATTTTCCATATTTCTAGCAATGCCCCAAAAGAATTATTTATGAATATAGCACTTCTGAACATCTTCAATGACTTTAAGGGCAATCAGTGTCTCTGAAAAATTTTATATACTTCAAGGAAATGTGCCAGATATTTTGAGGTTTAGTGAGGTTTTCCAAATCCTGAACCACTGGTGGTTCAGGAATTCCTAGTGGGTAAAATGGGAATTGGATATCTTTCAACATATTCAAGATCCAAATATATTTAAATAGCTGCGCAAGTTTCTCTTGGGAATGTTTTACACATCGTTGATAACTTTCATCTTTCAACATTAGAGACTAGGAATTACATGTCTGAAGCCTATTTTCAGTTGCATACTCTGTTATGGCAGCTCATGAGGTAGTTGTATTCTGGTGGACCCACAGATTAAAAAAATCTGTGCTTAAAGGTATTCAATTTGTGGGCAGGATTGTCAGAAAACAAGAAGCACAAAACTGGCTTCTTGTTTGTTCTCCATAAATGGGCAACCATCCTCTGTTCTCTAATGTAAAACTCGCTCATTACCTTTTGGATGTGGGCAGGACAGTCCTGTCTGTATGATCAAAAGACAGTGTTTTCTTAACTCATGGGAAAAAAAGGCAGAAATGTGAATGACTTTCAGAAGTTCCAGCTTTGCTGCTTCTCAGTGAAATGGGTGTATAATCAGAATGTGGAAACGATCACTTTTGTGACGTACTAGAAAAGTTACAAAACCTTCTTGAAAGAATGTCAGAAAGTGATGATTTACCACACTGGAGAATTTGGCAGTGGCTAAAGGACTAATAAATCTTTCTGACAAATGTTTTTCATGTTTTCAAAGGCGCCACAGGGAAGCACAATGCATAGTTGTGGTGGAAAGAGATTTAAGAACAGTTGTCCCTACATTGAAATGTAAGGTTTTCTCACTGTTGGAAACTATGCCATATTTAAGAGGGAAATAGGATGGCGTTACCCCCAGAACAGTTATCCAAGAGACACATGATTCCTAGACATGGCAGGTGAGCACACTGCTTTGGATCAGGCAACGCTGGAGGTGGTGCGTATGTTTGAGTCTGGAAGCGTTGATTTTGCGGGTAACTTGCTCTGTAGATGTTGTGGCCCAATGGGATCATTGTGATGTTATAACCAGAACATAGTATGATGCAGAACTGTACTCAGATGTAAAAGACTGAAAAGCAGGGAACTGTGGGCTCTCCAGTGGCATTGACAGGAATGGAGATTTGAGGGACTTGTGTTTAGGCTGCAGAGACTGTAACTCCATGTGACTATCATAACTATTAACCCAAAGTTTATGCCATTTTTATATAATAGCCTATTTGTCAGCTATCTGGGCTTCCACCTTCAGCTTACTTGACTTAGGTACTTGACTTAGGCACAGATCTGGGCAGGCCTGGGAACTGCGTGTATCTTACATATCCCTCCTGAATCCCACTAGTAATGCAAGGCGATGGACTCAGACAAACATTACAAATGCAATTGCTTTTTGTTTTAATGTTGTTTATTATTTTATTATATTCTCTCTAAATAATATAATAAAATAATTATTTTATTATATTATTTTATTATATTTTATTCTCTCACTCTCTCTAATTTTTTATGTCCTGGTAAGGCCAAGGTCTGCTAGTTTGAAGTCTCAAGCCAGAAACAGGATCATTTGGGAACAATGGCTGAAGGACCTACTCGCACAGTACAGGCAGTAGAACTTGACGTAGTTGTTCCCATAACAGGACTTCTTAGGCAAGAAAGCTATTTCTGATTATTTTAGTTCTCTGTTTTTTCCAGCTTTTCATTTTTAGGTTGTTATAAAAACTTTTGTTTAGTTGAATTGGATTTTATTATTATGGTCCGGTGCAGTCTCACTTTTACAAGTGTGTAAATTATTTTTGCCTAGCACAAGCCAAATTTGTCAATGCAAGTAGTGGCCTGGTTAAGATTAAATACAAGTTTGTGGCTATTTCCTGGTCTTAATTTGGGCAATTAGTAATACCTCCATTTCCCATGTTCATCATGCAGATGAACTGATCACCTTTTTAGTTTGCTATCCATTACACCATGGAACGCAGTGTTCATTCACATAAAGTAATACAAAATAACAACCATGTTTCAGCTATAGGAAATTGCTATACTTTAAAATAGGAGTGCTGAAGATGTATTACATATAATCAAACTATTCCATATACAGATTTGTGGCATTAATGTATAGAATATTTCGGAATAGGAACCTCTGTTTCAGAGAGATATATTTAAAGTACAGTCTATTGATTTTCTTACATGTCTTTTATGAGATAGATGTAAAACCCTGCAAATGCTTTGCAAATCTTGAGAACTAGTTCCACTGGTTACCACTAGCTCTCAGTTCCCCAATTTAAGGCATCATTAACTCTTCCTTGCTTGTGGCATTAGCAATAAAAGTTAACTATTAAACTTGTATTTTAACCTTTTTGCCTTCAGTCAGTGGTCAGTACAAAACCAGCAAACTAAACCATTGCAGTTACATGATACCAAGCAAAAGAAAGGTAAATCCTATATATAGCATTCTGTGGTAGAACATCTGGCATGTCTCAGCTAACTTTTTATTTAAAACTTTTTGTTAAGTTACTAGACATTTAAAAGGATAATTAGTCTCCATCCTTTCTAAATCACAAAGGCCAGATTAATGATTGTTCAAACTGCAACAATATTGTAATAAAAGTGATAGCTATATGGCTGACTATGCTATTCTCTCTTAAAGCCCCTCTTAAAGCTGTGATTACTCATTTGCCAATGCAATGGCTTTTAGACAACCCAAAATGAACTCTGAATTGTAAGTAGTTCCTAATATGTTAGTAAACTAATCTATGCAGTTTACTGTTTAGTTTCAAGAAATGTATGTGTGAAATAATTCTTCAGGTCAGCAATGGTCATTTCAGGTCACTGTTCTTCCAAGTCTAGGCTAGGTATTAAAGTTCTGGGAATCTGGCATAGGAGATACTTGCACAGAGCTACCACCTCTCATATTTGTGTGTGTGAGTACAACAAATTTCTGGTTTTTTCCTAAAGCTTCAGCTCCTGGACTCATATGAATATATGAGAATATCAGCTCTTGTTCAACAATCAGAGTTTAATTCTCATAGCTGCAGCATGTAAAAGCCAAAGGTTCCAATTTCAAAAGGCAATTCTCCCCTTCCAAATGGAAGGGTTTGTGTTTTTTCTAAAGCTGGTAGTTAAGATAATCTCTTTGTTGTGTGGGGGCAGAATGGGGGTCTGACTCCAGATTTCTGATTGCTTGAGGTTGACAGTACTGCTTACTATCAGACATAATACACAGTGCTGTGAGTGTCTTGCTTGTACCTGGGTGGTCATTTACGCCAGCATAAAGCAAATACAAAATGCAGCATCATGAAGCAACTTTTGTGTCTTTCTGCACTGGTGTACATGATGGCACCAATGACAACAGGGCCATTGTTGGACTGATAGCAGTTCCATTTATATTTGGCTCTCCTACAGGTCAGATGGGCGTCTTGGTTAGTATCCTCAAAAATCAAATTTTTTGTTAAAAGAGAAAAGAAAAAGGAGTGATAATAAATGAACTTCCCTATTTTAATCAAACCCTGCATGTTCAGAACACAAAGCAGAGCAAAATGTTGCTCAATCACTATTGTTTTTGGTCGTTTCAGAAAGCAGTTCAGTTGGGTTCAGTCATATCTAAAAGACACTTCATCTCCTGGAGTTCAGTTCTGCAGCCAGCTGAGAAAATTTATCATATACGGCTGGGACATAGGCGGGTATTAAAAAGCTAACTATGAAAAACTTTCAGACTTATCTCATTCCCCCTTTTCCACCCACCACAATGTTGGCAGTATCCTGGCTGACCTGATATATACATACACACATCTGCAAATCTGTTGTCGTCTTCTATCCTTCCTTCCTGTCTTTGTGACTGGGTCACTGAAAATAATGGCATCCCTTCCACAAAGGCAAAGAGAAGTGAGGCAACTGTAGATTCCCAAGAACATCCCCCCAAAAATATTTGAACAGCTTTCTGTTACTCTGTAAATTGACAATAAAACCCAACATACATTTTTTTATAAACCATAACGTCCAAAAGAAAGTATTTCCTAGAGCAGCTGTGTGAAGTACTATCCTGTAGTACCGGGGACAATTCTTGATTAGGAAAATTAAACAAAGATATTCACAACTCTTCCAGCGCAAGACCTATTCTCTGCATTTGTTTCTGTGTTGTCTGGACAGGCACAAAGTATGTTGCACCCTAAACATGTATTTTAAAACTGAACTGAGCTAGCTGCCAGTTAGACTTGAATGCCAGGAGTGGCCAAGTCCTCTCATCCAAGGAGTCCGACTTCCCACAGGGCGCATATGAAACAACTTGCTGTCCTGGACTGACTCATTTTCCTCAGATTGAGATAAGATCCCTACTATTTTTCAAACAAAGAAAAGGAGGCTGTCACAATGGCTGGGGCCAGTCAAATTAACCATATTTGGTAAAATGCAAAGGATCTTTTGGACCTGTTATTACCGCTTCTTGTTAGAGCTAGGAAGGTCATGAGATTTTTGGCTAAATGGCCAAATTTTTTCTTGGAAAAAAAATAAGTAAAACTTTTTTATTATGGTGAATTTAAAAAGTAAAAAAAGTGGAAAAAAGCCAGTAATGTTATCTAAAAATAAGTATTTGGGGTTTTTTCACCATCTTTGTTGTCCTTCTTTTCTTTCTTTTCTCTTTGTTTTTGCCTTTTGAATTTAGGCCTGTTTTGAAACAAAGTTTCAAATTTTCTTTTGGAAAATAACACTAGGAAAATATGTTGACCTTTTGAAATTGAAATGTTTCACCAAAATATTCTGCAGACTAGTTGTTGATATTTTCAAAACAGTTTTTCTCTTGTTTTCAAATGAACCTATTTGGTGACCGCATAAGTAGTTTTGGTCCCTTCCACATAAATCGTATTTTCTAGTGAAGGCGGGCTTCCTTAAACACTTTTCCTCAATTCAGGGAATCATGACTGCTCATAGCCACAGCAGCACTGGTGTGCTAGCTCAAATGTGTATGCCTCCATTTTGGTCTCAGGGATCTCAATGGTCCTCTTCAATAGGAGGACATGAAAGACTGAAAATTCAAGAGTAAGTGACAGAAAATGCAGGCATGTGAAAACAGGCCTAGCACAAATGGTCCTTGGTCATAACACATCCAAGGATGTCTCTACTGTAAGAGCACTGAATCACCCTGTTGGAGTATTTCAAGCTGGACTTAGCTTGTGAAGCTCAGAATGCCTTCTTTCACACCCAGAATAAAGTGTTTCCCATTTCAAAAAATTATTTGTCTCATTTTGCCAAATAAAATCACACACACCTGAAGAAAATTTTGCACATCTGAGATAGATAGGCTTTTCATTCCCCAAAGCCATGGAGTGGACACAGAGGTAATACAATCACTTCCCCCTCTGAATTAGGCCCTTTCATCCTACAGGAAGTCCTAGAATCCACACTGAAAAAAACGAGTCACCTCCTGCAATTCCTTTTAGCTACTGAAAAAGAGTCAAGAGCGCCCAGAGACCCCCAAACTAGTGTTCACATTGGGTTAAATTCAGTGTTCTGGTCCTCATTTGCAGGGTAATCTCAGCCAGTATGGTCATGACCTCCAGCGAGAGCTATGTTATACGGGAACAATGGATCTGTCAGCCTCCTGAGTGAAAGGGGTGTGTGCAAAGGACAAAGGTTTCTCAGCAGCTGGCTCATGAATCTGGAGTTCCTGCCTGGAAGGGATCAGGATGATTAAAAAACTCAGCACCTTCCAAGCAAAATGGAAAACCCACTTCTTTGCTTTGCTCTTCCCACAAATGCTCTACATGAATAAATAAATTAAGTCCAGTCCCTGCCGCCTCGAGAGAAGAAAGAAACGTTATTTGAGGGGAGAAAACGGCTAGGCTATTTCTGTCTATATATTTGTTACAATTTGGAGATCTACCACTGTGTTGCCACTACAAAGGCTGGTACCTAGTTGGGTGGAACAGATACCAACTGCAAAAGGGTTCAAGAAATTTATTTGCATAACACCTATCTTTTTCTAATCCTTCATTGTTCTGATTATACTTCCTGCCTCACTCCAGGCTTGATCAGCCTCAGAACTAACCAGGCCACACTCCATGTGAGAGAGACCTCAGGGTTTGGTGCATCATGCCTGAGAAATATTAGCACTGGTATTCCTCCATTTCCAAGGCCTCTCCCAGTTTTTCTGAAAAATGATAGCCTCAAATTACAATACCACACTGAAAGTTCACAGTCTGAGCTATTCCAGATATGTCTCTTACCTTTGGATCTTTGCACATTCCAGCTGATCTATTCGTATTTTTATTTATGCCTCAGACATAACTGTTTTGTTCAGTTTGGTTGATGCTGTTTCCATTATCAGTGCCTATTAGGTTGCTTTCCTGTAACCATCTCAAAGCATAACACCTCTATGAATGACAGCCCGTGTTAGCTGTATTCTGTTAATGTCTGTTTGTCTGCAGGAGCTATGCAATCCTATACGTGGTCACTCACCTACACTGTGACAACAGCTGCTGGGTCACCTGCTGAAAATTCCCAACAGCTGCCCTGCATGAGAAGTCCACATGTACCATCATCATCTGTCACACACCGGATACCTGTTTATCCCCACAGAGAAGAACACGGGTAAGTCACTTCCCAGTGTCTTGGGGGGTTTTTGTGATTTTTGGATGAACTTATGCTTAGGGTTTTTTTGGAAATGCAGTGAAATCTGTTTTTTGATGTAGTAAATCTGTATTGCAAAGATGCTGGTATTATTATTCTTTGGCTGTTGTTATTGTTGTATGATTATATTATGTCTCAGTTTTATAATCTCATTTAATTCTATTTAAAAACACAATAGGCCTGGAGAATATTTCATAAAAGAGAAAGCTTCAGTAGATTTCTTCTCTGATTCCTGTTTTCTTGTGCCATGTTCTATCCCAAAGGCTAGATGTGTCCAAAGAACTATCCTACTATACCACGTCTCAAGAAAGGCGATCCTTCTCCTCTGCTCAGCACCGCTGAAACCACATCTGGAGCACTGGATCCAATTCTGTGCTCCCTAGTATAAGACAGACACAAGCATACTGGAGTGAGTCCAGAAAAGGGCCACTTACATGATTACAGGAATGGAGCACCTGTCATACAAAGAGAGGCCGAGAGAGCTGGGATTGTTTAGACTCAGGAGGAGAAGGCTCAGGGAGGGTCTTATCAATGTGTATAAATATCTGGTGGGGGATGTAAGGAAGATGGAGACAGATTCTTCTCAGTGGTATTCAGTTACAGGACAAGAGGTAATGGGCACAAATTGAAATACAAGAAATTATGTTTAAACATAAACAAACAAACAAACTACTTGTTTTACTGTAAGCGTGATCAAACACCAGAACAGGTTGCCCAGAGAGGCTATGGGGTCTCCATCCTTGCTGATACTCAAACCCCATCTAGACATGAACCTGGGCAGCCTGCTCTAGTGGACCCGCTTTGAGCAGGGAGGTTAGGTTAAACAACCTCCAGAGGTCTCTTCCAACCTCAATGATTCTATGACTACTGTTAAACCTGCAAGTCAAAAATGTCCAAATTTTGGAAAAATAGCCACATTTTCACCATAATCTCATCCCATCTCCACCACCAAAATTTGCTCAAGGCTCTCAATTAAAATAATTACAGTAGAAATTTATATAACATTATTTGATCTTGGAAAACTTCAGAAACTCAGACCAAGTCTCTCGGTGCTCTTTTCATCAAGCAACACTTCTTCTGTGCCATCTTCATTGGAGTAAGTGTATAACTCATAGATATCCATAACTAAAAAGAAACAGTCACAAAATAATCAATGGAGAAGGGCCAGGCACATAGCAAGATTAGCAAGTGCCCAGATGCTGACATGAAGCAAGACGTTCAAAAGACTTACTGAGTTCCTCAATCTCATTACATACTTATTACCCTTGCAGAAGTGCTTTCCCAGTGTGGAAGATTGTATACTGTTTGGCAGGGTGACAGCAGATTAATTTGAACCCTGCATCTCCTTCTCTCTTGGATGTGGACAGGTTTGGATTTGTGTTGGAATGCCACTGCTAAGCCCTTCCTGCAGAAATCTGGATATGGAGATATGGAGCATCTCTCCTATCCAGCAATATGACTACCTGGTGGAGGTAGAAACAGGGCAGCAGGGAGGCTCAGGAGCTAACAAGATGCAAGAGTTAGAACAGACCATAGTAAGGTAGTGAATATATGTATAAATACATACATGTATGCACACATGAAACGTCATTGTTACTGAAGGAATCTCTTGCCTTTGGTAGGTGATTTGAGGAAACTTTTTTTATCTGGGTGAATTGATGTTTCTGAAAGGCAGCAAAGACTTCTATACTCTGACTTCTTTGCCATTTGATTTTATGTGTGACACATGGATAGAAACATTTTGGTGATGCTTCTAAACATTTCAGTGACCTCTACCTTCTTTTCTGGAATTGACTTTGTAAGCTTATAGGGATAGGGCCTCTCTGTGAATCTGTGTTTACATGGCTTCTATCACAATGATTTCCTGATCTCATTTGCCCTCTATATAGTACTATTAAAATTCTTTTGAATCATTACAATTTTTACTTATTTTGTATCTATAGCAAAATCAGCATACTGGTATTTCAGTTTTTATACGATTTGAGTCTAATGTGACAGGCTATAGAGACATGTTCCTGAAGAAAAGTCTGCAGGGAAATCCAGTGACCTCACCCATGGTCTTCTGAAGCACAAGACTCATTATATAGTTCTTATGAAAGGTACAGTCAAAGATGCAAGACAGAGCTTGTTTAAAAGCACTAAAGAACCATATCTTCAGAGGGAAAAAGAAAAAATAAGAGACCTTGTATGCAAGATTCAAACAGGTGGCTGCCCTGGAAAGAAAGACAGAGAGAAGACCAAGTCTGCACTAAGATTTCCAGGTTTTTGGAGAAGAGAGAAATGGAGCAAGCAGCTGCTGTAGCTCCAAAGACTGAGCCTAACTCCCATGCAAAAGGGCCCACTAGAGAGTGTAAGCAGTATGGAGGCCACGAGCCATTCCCCTGCTGTAGGTGCATTTCCCACCAAATGCAGACTCTTAGCCACCCAGCACACCTGAAAGTTTCCTAACAGCAGTTCTGCTGGGGTTCCTACCAATCTTGCACACTAAAGATGATCCTCTGTGAAATATAAAGGTTCCAAAGCACCTTGAGATAGAAAGAGAATACCTAAAAGATCAGAGCACTATATACTACAATATTCCACAATGTAAAGACATTTAAGAACTGAAGCCTTGGAACAACATAAAGGCCTAGTAGCTCCCAAGAGAGACTTAGATACAGACTGTTACAGACTGAAATATAGACTGTTGGATTGATTTGTACAAATATTTTATTTGTGCTTCCGGCCAGTTATAGAAAATAAAATGTAAGTTCGATGATAAAAACTACTCCCTGTAAAATAAAAATTAAGGCCAAATGCATGTTACCAGAAATGAAGAAAGGGCTACATGATCTGTTCCCCATTATTAAAACAAGCCTTATAGCAAGCAATACCAGTGTAGATTTGTGAAACTGGAGAAGAGTACAAGGTTCGTAATCTACTCTAGCTCACTCCAGTAAATCTTCTTCTAAATCCACAGTGATACTCTCCACAGGTGTGGAGTCTCAGGACTGTAAATGGAAGATCTGTGGTATTAATAGAAGAAAATATCCTTCTATCTAATTGGAATTTCCCTTGTTCCAACTTGTGTCTGTTGCCTCTCGCCCTATCACTGTACCTTTGAGAAAAGTTTGGCTGTAGCTGCTCCACGTCCTCCTGTTAGATAGTTGTAGATCATCCCTTTGCGTCTCTTCTTAAGGCTGGACAAACCCAGTTCTCTTCCTGTAAGTCATGTGCTTCAGTTCCCTATCTGTTTTGATGGCCCTCTGCTAGACTTGCTCCAGTATGTCAATGTCCTTTTGATAGTGGAGAGCTGAAAACAGGACACAATACTCCAGATGTGGTCTCCCAAGTGCCAAATAGAGAGGAATAATCAGTTCTTCAGGTCTGCTGTCTACACTCCTGCTAATACAGCCCAGTATGTAGCTGGTTGTCTTTGTTGCAAGGACATGCTTGTGACTCATGTTCAACTTTAAGTCCACCAGAACTTCCAGACAATTTTCAGCAAAGTTGCTTTCTCTCCAAATGGCCCCAACCTGTACCACTGCAGGAGTTATGCCATCCCAGATGCAGGACTTTTCATTACAACCAACTGACCGTTCCTTCTGAATCATGGCTGCTAGACTCTAGAGCAACTGCTAGTTCCCAGCTGGACTTCCCCAAAGACATGCCATCTGTGTATTATCTTCACTACTCAATAGCTATAGATGTGGTTCAGAAGTCACTGTAAGACATGGTACTTGGCAGAAAACATTTTTGTTGGATTTTTCAGGTACACTTTTTTCTTAGAGAGATGTAGGGTTCCTCAACCAAGCATTTTCAGATAAGCAGGAGAATACTAGCCTTGAAGGAGCATGGTCATCTCCTCCTCAGGTCCTCAGTGCTCTCTCTCCTGAAGTTCAAGAGAGAAAGAGGAAGCTTCCTGGACCAAAAGTACACAATAGAGATTAGGATAAGAAACTTTATAACTCCATGCTCAAGTGAATTAAAGTGTTATATTTTAGCAAAAAAGTGATGAGTGTTTGAAAGAAGGAGACAAGATCAATAGCTTCCAGACTAGGACATAGCATCCTTAATGACTAGAGAAAGCATGAAATGCAAACACTGCCTTACAGGACTTGGCTTCGTTTGGGAGTCCAAGGGGACCCTGGATTACAGGAGGACTAGATAGGCAAGCATCTTCTTCAAGCAGAGAAGGCTGCACCATGAATGTCAGGCTTATGCAGACTCCCAAAAACGTCTGTGGCAGATCTTACTCACCAGTCTATTGTGTTGAAGGAATTAAAACACAAGATGTCTGCCCACCACAAACAGTGTGCAACAGCTCCATAACATAGCCATTCCTCTCTCCCCCACTCTCCACAGAGAAACTATCAAAGTTGTATTATGTGAACAGAAGCTTGTCTGAGGTAGATTACGGAAACCACTCATACTTACAGCTAAGAACAAGTGAATATGAGAATGAGAGCTCAATGTTGAACAATGAAGATGGACATAGAGCCTTATGTCCTGAAAATATTTTTAGAAGAGGTGCTCTGCTTTCATTTTGAATCTGTTGGATTGTCTGGTATAAAACATGACATGGTATCTCTAAAATACCATCATATGATCAAAAGAATAACAGAAGTTTAAACTATACCCAGTGTAAAAGTTACATTGAACTTTCCAGAAGAAGAATAAGTCTGTACAAATAATTGTCTTCTCTCTCACACAATTAATTGGTTACTTTGTTTATCATGGTTTGTGTTTAATTATGTTTCATCGAGCAGGTCCAGAGGAGGACCACAAAGATGATCAGGGGGCTGGAGCACCTTCCCTGTGAGGACAGGCTGAGAGAGTTTGGGTTGTTTAGCCTAGAGAAGAGAAGGCTTTGGGGAGACCTTATAGCAGCCTTCCAGTACTTAAAGGGGGCCTACAGGAAAGATGGGGAAGGACTCTTTATCAGGGATTGTAGTGATAGGACAAGGGGTAACAGTTTTAAACTGAAAGAAAGTAGATTTAGATTAGATATTAGGAAGAAATTCTTTACTGTGAAGATGGCGAGAGACTGGAACAGGTTACCCAGAGAAGCTGTGGATGCCCCGTCCCTGGAAGTGTTCAAGGCCAGGTTGGATGGGGCTTCAAGCAACCTGATCTAGTGGAAGGTGTCCCTGCCCATGGCAGGGGAGTTGGAACTAGATAGTCTTTAAGGTCCCTTCCAACCCAAACCGTTCTATGATTCTATGATTTCAATAGCATTATTTTAAGAACCTTTAAACTTCTGTGCTGAATTAGCATCAAATGTTCGCATGGCTACACAAAGATGGGGAGGTTGCAGAAAGTGTCCATGCATCTTCTGCTAGCGAATGGCCCAAATAATGGTGGCCAACAAACACTGACCCTACAGTTTCTTATAGCTAAGGAAACTGCTCCCTCCTTTACCCCTGGCTGTCCCTAGACAAGGGGTTGGGATAAAAAAAGAAAATAGGCGGGTTCTCCAACTGCAAATCCCACTCTATTCTTGAGTCAGCTGTGCTAAAGCTGTACGTTGTATGCTTCAGATGCAAATTAATACATCTCTCTCCCTCCCAAAAATAGGAACATCTGACCCCAGTGCAAGGAGATAGCTGAACTCCACAGTGTAGTTCTTTAAGTAAAATCTTACCATACTTCCTCAGCCTGGATAGCAATTTACTAGGAACATGGCAATAAAATAATAATAAAAGGGGAAGACACCTCCTCCTTAGCAAGTGCACAAATGAGTCTGCAATTTAAAACTAGTCACAGAAACGTGCTGAGTCTCTCTATTTGTTGTTGTGCTGAACACATAATTTCACTAAGTGGCATCTGCTTCCCAACTGAGCTGGGAAATATCTTTTTTTAAAAGGTTATTTAAAATATCATTCTCCTATTCGAAAAAGTGCAACTGTATGTTCTATAAAAGTTATGGAATTATTAGTGGGAATACAATTATTATGCATACTAAATAGTGTTTTTAAATGGATTTTAGATACACAGGAAGTTACAACTATGGTAGCTATAGCAACCAGCATCCCCATCCAATGCAGAGTCAGTATCCATCCTTACCACACGATACTGCTATTTCTGGACCACTTCACTACTCAGCTTACCACAGAAGCTCTTCACAGGTAAGTTGAATTTATTACTTGACAATGCTTGCTCTAACATTTTAAGTAAAATTGTGCTTGTAAATTTATCAGAATATTAGCTGTCTGAATCAATAAGCTGTCATCGCTCTAGTCATTGATGGTCCCTAAGGTTTTTCTTTTCTAATATTACACAGATATCTTTTCATTTTGGTGGAGATTATTTTATCAGAAGTAGCTTTAGATTGTGAATTTAAAGTACTAACTCTAAAATCCAGCAGTCTGGATCATAGAAGGTGTTTCTGTGTTAAGGAGTAGGTAAACCAAAAATGAATATAATTAATTGTATGTTTCTTAAGTGTTGGGAACAGGAGGAGATTCCTAACAAGAAATAAAAGTGTTTTCATAGAGTCGAAAGAAGATGCAGAGGCCACAGAGAATTCTTCTGGGGCCTCTGCTTTTGAGAATATGTACGTTTAGGAATTTGTCAAAATTGTGAGTTCTGCATATAGTTTGAATAACTTCAGGACGCCACTGCAAAGAGGTTCTGTTTAATCTGTATGCTATAGCCTCCTAATATAATGCTGAGAAATGATGTCAGTAACTATTTCAGGACTATGTCAGTTCACAAAACTGAGCCAGTAGGAACCAGCACAGATTAAGTGTGAAGATGATATCTGGCAACAGTTCAAAAGTAGTGCTACCGTAGGAGGGCTTTAGTACATCATGCAACTGGTGCTTCCCCAGTGTAGGAAGCTGCTCTCTGAGGTCTCTGCTGGAAGAGGGCAGGTACAGGCAGGAGGAGATGGCATTGGGGTATTCCACCCACATGGTACCTCTTATGCTTTATCTACTGGAAATTTACACAAGTATATTAGGCACCACCATGCTTAACTATTGTCACTGGACTGGAACAGTTTCATACCAGATGCAAAGATGTGAATTTGATAGTGCTTTGGACTAGAACACACGAAACCTGCATCTCATTCTGGTCTTTGGCATCAGTCTGCCAGGTGATCTCAGAGTAGTCATTTTTCTTTTTTATGCTTCATTTTCCCTAGCTGTAAGATAAGAATAACGGTATTGATCTCCTTAAAGCTTTTTGAGATCTAGTGGGAAGATTGTCCTATGCAAACTTGATATGCTCATTTCGACTAGCTCAGCAATGGCTCCCTAGCTTATGGAAAGAACAAGTCTACAACTTCTCACCCACTTGTGTAGCACCTGCTCCATGAGACTACATGAGGTGTCAGGATTTGTTTGAGGGTTGTTGCAGCTGCTGTATCTTCAATAGGAACAGTGAGTGAATGTTTAAGTACAGTGTCCTGTGATAGGTTTGTGTTCATTGGTTTTTCAGTACAGGCCTTACCCTGTTATCTCGAGATTTTTTCTAGATTTTTTCCATTCATCACTTTTTGACTTAAAATTGGCTCACCAGTTTTCTTTACTCTCTCGTATCCCTTACTGCAGAAACCCCACAAGTGCTGGTTCTGAAATGGTCTGTAAGGCCATGAATCTGTGTGTAAAACAGAGAATTAGGCTTTTACTGTGTAGAAAAGTTATCACCTGCACAAAGAGTTTCTTTCTACCCTCTGACAACTGCCTGCCACACTGACATAGACAGCACAACTTAAGCAAGAAATAAATAAGGCAAATCCAGACCAACACATTTTTAGTTTACTCATGTCCTGGGTAACATGTTATATGTAAATAGTAACACACATTAAAATAATGCAAATATTTTGCATACTGTAGTAGGCTGTCTCTACAAGTGCAGATGTCAGATCATCCTCTCTTGCTAGCCCTTGAACTGTCCTGTAAATACATGAAGAACACCTACATTTTAATGACCACACTTGAGAGCAAAATTATTTCAACTTGTATTTAGCATGTTCCTCCTCATGCTGCTTGTAAACTGAGATGGAATCTCACAGCAGGACACAGATAACAAAATCCTATCAATGAGCTCATTCTGTATTGAAAGGAGCTACAAACCGAAACCTTACTTTCAAAAATAATCTAAAAATCTTGAACAGTTTAATATGGAATTTGCTGACATCCTTTTTAAAGCTAAGTGAGATTCTGTAAAATGCCTGCACTGATAAGTCCTTTCTTAGCTACTTTTAACCAAAAAAGTTCATGAGATGTCCCTAATAAGATATTGGGGAACTACTATGATTCTATGATTCTACTCTTTTTCTAGTGGACTTTCTGAGGGGAACATGGTGCAAGGAATTGCAATAGGACATTGCAAAATCAAAATACAGGAAGCCAAATTTGCATATAAACAGCTGCCACTATACTGAAACCGGAGGAGATGCAATGTGTATGGCTGTGGTAATATAATCAGTTGAGAAGAGGAGGCATTGACCGTAACTCTTCAAAAGAAGTCTTTGTTATAATCTACATTCAGTCCAAATATAGAACTCTGGCTCAACTTTAGCTAATATTCTATCATGCTCTTTAGGATAGCGTCTAGGGATTAACTCCTAAGAAAAAAAAAATCTGTGTGTGGGGTAAGTTCTCCTCTGCAAACATGGATTCAGAGAGAGACCTTGTCCCAGACAGGGGTCTGAGCCAAAACAGGCAATATGTAATTGAGGTGGGTTTTAGGCTGCAGCTATAAATTACTATTTTGGTCTCGAGGAACACTATGTCCAACCTCTTTCTGTGGAAGAGAATGACATAGTCCAAGTTTTATCAGGTCAGTTATTTTGAGGCTATTTTCCACGCCAGAGAAATGTTCCTAAAGAAAAACAGAGAGTTGTGCTTGATTTTTTGTTCATTTGTTTAGTAGAACTTCAAGATGGATCATTTCACAGATACAATTTACAGACCATCAACAAAAAAAGTGAAATTGGAGCAAAGGGGATGGAGGGAATAACTTTTATTTGGTGAAAGTAGGGAACTGAACAGCTGGCAAAGGGAAAGGGAAGGAAATGAGTGACCCTTTAAATTGTATTTGCCAACGTGTAGCATGTTGATCCCAACCTGACAATCCAATGATGGTTGCATTGTATTAATTTTAGGATATCTACTGTGGTTTCGTTATTGGAATCCTTACAGTGGGGATGTGCTGGGGAAGAACTCATACAGCTGTAGATCTTGTACTAGGTACAGCCCTTGAAAAGTGTCGGTGGGGGTCCCAAGCCAAGCCTAACTCACCTGACCAGTAGCAAGTCCATGTTAGCGAGAGGCTTCTGGATAATTTGAATCCCCTAGTGTTAGAGGAAATGAAACAGCAGTAGCTGCTAAGGCCAATACTGCTGAAGCACCATGTGTCACAGCTGCATGCTCACTCACACCCTGTCCCGTAACAGACTGGTGAGAGCCCTTGAGGTTATTGTTATCTCCCATCTCTGAGACAGTCTTGGAGCTTACCTTGGCTCACAGAGGAATGTGGTAAGTGTCTTGTGACTTCAGGCTAAATAGAAATTTTGATAAGTAGCTCATAGTTTCATAAAGATCAGTGGCTCTCAGATGGACAAGAACGCAAAAAAATTGAGGAGATGGCTTGTAAAAAACTTTATAGGGGAGTAAACGTTCTGCTGAAGTAATATCTGCAGCTACTAACCCAGCATAAGCCTGAAACTGGCTCCTTCTGGCAGTATAGGCTGACTAATTCCCGCTGATGGCTAAGAGTATTTTTGTTGACAGGGACAGTCTGTTCAAACCTTGGTTTTAATCTGAGTTGGTTTTTTTCTTCCATCAGCATCTGTGAATAGTTCTCAGAACAGTTGCTTCCTTGTAACTCCAGGCCTGATTGCTCATTTCTTGACTTGGCTTACTGGCCAGGAGCCTGGCACACAAATAAAGATAAATAGTCTACAGATTGATTTGTTACTACCTAATTCTTTAAGCCATAATGCAGAAGTGCATACAATCCTATAATTCTACTCCATCATCATATAGAAGGGAACTGCATAATGTGTGTACGTAAACACATCTATACTGATACTATGTTTCGTCAGTTCTCTGCCTCTGCAGTTTTATGTACCAGATACCAGGGTAGAAAATAGACAACTCTGTCTAAAAGCCTCTGAGCGTTCTTATCAACCTATGTTGAGTTTAGCAGAGAGGTACCCCCTTCAAAGGTAACCCCTTCACAATGTCACTGCCTAATCCACCTCCACAATGTACGTTTGACTGGCTTTTGATCACAGCTTTTGTCTGCAAGTTTCACCCTGGCTGGACAGGTTTGATCCTCTTTCAGGCTATCCATAAATATTTCAATTCATATCATTCCACCTCTTCCTTAAACACAAAGTAATTCATGCTGCAGTAATTTTTCTTTGTAAATTACAAGGATAACACTTTTAGTAGGAAGGGTAATTAGAGAAATCTGCAGCAGTATATATTTTTATATTTTAATATATCTGGTAACATATAAAGAGGCACATCATATGAATGTGCATCACTGTACATGCAGTATAAAAAATGGCAAACATACGATATATATGTGTATGTACCCTAATGCATGGCTGTAGTGAATCATATTGTAGGTCCATTTATCCAGATTCTATCTCCAGCAATGGCCAGAAACAAATGTGTGGAGGAAAAGTCTTAAAAATAGGGTAAGTAGAGGGTGGTCCTTTCTCCAGCATAGCCACACTGTCTTTGGTAAGAGCTGAGCTAGGGACATCCTGAGTAGGAAGCAGCCACTGGACTGTTGTATTTGGTAGCAAACCGCTCTCCATTGCCCTGTCTTTGAGTTTTTTAGTTCTTTTAGCTTTTTTGTACTTACAGACTTGGGGATGAGTTGCATGAAACATATATTCTCTTGTTAATTTTAAGTCTGTTATCTCATAATTGCATTGGGTGCCCTATGTTTTTTGGGTGATGAGGAATAGGGAATATTTATTCCCTATTTATCTAATCTCGCCATTCAAGACATTATAGAGCTGCATCATTCCTCTCACCTCCTTCCTGTCATCTCTTTTCCAGACTTCAGAGTTATCATCTGTTTAGTTTCTCTTGTGACAGATGCTCTATCCACAGGAGTTAGTTATCTAAGGACTGCATGTGCACTGCAGGGCAGGCATAGTCTGGGGAGCGTGCGAACATCCTATTCTCTCAACTGTGCTGAGCAGGGAACCTGCTGGAACTGCAGCTCCCCTCCAGCCTTTCTGTGCAAACCTGATCTCCGAGTAGGCAGGAGGGACTCAGTGAAGAAGCTTCCAGATCAGCCACTTAGATCTGGAAGTACTCCTAGACCCTGCACTGCATGCAGCCTTACTTTACCTTTTCTTCCTTTGCACTTCCAAAATGGAGCAACCACCTCCAAATGGAGCAACCATCTCAGGGGGAGGTACTTAACAGAGAGCCATAGAAGTGGCATAGCAGTGTTTCCCTTTTTGTTCCTTGAGATGCAGTTCACACCTTAAAGATAAGCTTTTTTTTTTTTTTTTCCCCTTCTGCTTTTAAGCTATCTCCTGGTGCGCTTAGGAGCATAGCCAGGGTCAGCTTTTCCTGAACTGGGGCTTTGTCCTCAAGAGGCACTAATCAACTTCTGGGACTGGGAGGAGCACATTTGTATCAGCAAGTCCTTGCACTGCTGTTTAGTTGTTGACAGACGGGGTTTATGAAGAGCATAGTTTACTTCCATGATCTGGACAGCACAAACCAGTCTGGAAAAATGCTGCAGTAGTACAATCTGCTGTTATGCGGTAGACTGGGTGTGCACCTCTCAGAGGCACACAGTACAGTATTTGGGCCATAGTTAAAAGGAGCTTTAAGCAGTGTTTGACTCTCCTAAACTGCTCTGAGGACTGCAGTGGGCTTAAATAACTTCCCATAAATGCCCTATGAGTTGCAGCACCACTTGGTTTCTCTGTGCAGTGCTGTATGCCACAATTCTACCCAACCATGTCCTCCCTTCATACACCTCTACAGCAAGATTTACATGGGGGCAGTACTGGAAGAAAGTAGTAACTGGTTTTTGTTACAGTGGGGGAGCCAAAGAAATCCTCTCCCAGATGGAGCCCCTGCCCTAGTGTCCATTCACATTGTTCTGGCACATCTACTTCACAAAAAAAAGGGGAAAAGTTCTTGTCTCTCCAGAACATACGCAGTATAAGCTCATGACTATATCAATGCAGTAAGAATAATATACCCTTCCCAATAACCATTCTGTCATCAAACAGCTAGTAATGACAGAAAGAAAAAAATACTGTCCAAATCCCACCCATGCAACAAGAATCATTGTTCCTAACTGTATGGCTTCATAATGGACTTGAGATTGTTAGAATGTAATTGAAGTAATTATGTACTGAATGCAACAGGAAACAGATGTCTTAGCGTCTTTTAAAATAATTACAAATAACATTTTCATACAGCTCCAAATGCCACTCCCAAAAGTACCAAAATCACTTAGATTGACTTGAAAGTTTCACCCAACCTATTTGACAGACTAATATTCAAATTAAGGGTTATAAAAATGTAATCAATCAATAGTTTTGATGATGTCATTTTTTGAGATTTTAAGCATATTTTTATGAAGTTAATTTATAGACAGTTCTTCACAATTGTTATAATTTCTGGTATGAGTTATTTGCAAGTCCTAAAGTAGTGGCTAACGTACACCATTAACTTACAGGATTCTGTAAAAGTGTGAGCTAATGCAATGTGAAGTCAGAGCCACATTCATAAGGAAAATATTTTGCTGTTTGGACAGAGACACCTTTCACCTCCATGCATAATCAGTCAGTGAGTTGAGGATAAGAATAAAGAGATTATTCTCCATCCTCACACTACAGGAACTCAGTCTTCACTTCATGGGAGGACATATTTAACATTGTATTTTCTAAAATAATACTAAAAGAAATTTAATTAATTTTACATTTTTGGGCAAGGACTTAACAATAATCTGCTCAAAGTCTCCCAGACTTAAAGGGCTTCTTGTCTAGGTCTAACAGCAGCAGTAGCAGCAAGTGTGAGTTAACCCAGAAAATGGTAATTTCCTGTCAAGAGCCCTCCAACAAACGTCGCTTTTATATCTGGCAAAGATCACTAGGCCCCAGTGTTTTGAGTTCAGCATGCTTAAGCACTCTTCATTAAACCGGATGTAGAGTGTGAAAGGTGATTCAGGCAGCATGGGCAGGCATCCGCCCAGATGGCTATACTTTGGACACTCCAACAAGGCTGAATAGATGCTTCATTGGGTGAGTTAATAGTCAGGCAGGGGCCAATGAGTACTTTAAAAATATTGTCTTTCAATAGTCTCTTCACTGTAGGGAAAAAGAAGTCACTGACTCATTTGCGATTAGCTGACCTACCATTACAAAACTTTCCATCTTGCATTCAGTCATAACAGAATTTATTGTAAAATACTAGATATTTAGAGTCCATGTTATTTTCAAGCAATTATTCTTTTTACATTCATGACACATTCATAAACACAGCTGCGTCGGGTGTGCTTGATGAAAAGGAAAAGCAGCACACTGTATCCTGTCCCCTCGCGCACAGCCATTAGCCCTGTCCTCTTAGTAAGCCTTAGCATGGCCTCTTGACTGCAGATAGGAGGAGAATTATCCTTCCTTTTCAGTGCATCCTGAAGTTCATTCCAGGAGCCAAGGTTTCATTCCCCCAACAGCACAGGTTTAGGTCCAAACTACATAAAAGACATTATGTGGCTTCTCCACGTAATGCCTTGTACAACCAGGAGATCTACCACAATATTCCCAGAGTTCATTTTGTTCCTCTTGCTCATAGATGAAAGTTTTGCAGTTTACAAATTATCAAGTAGCAAATTATCCTGGCTGAAGCCAGGGCTTTCTCTTGGCATTTGTAAGGGGTATGAAAGCAAGTAATTCTCCCCTGTTATAAGTCACAACCTCAAAGGAAAATTGCACTGAGTCAGGATGGCAAAGGATTCTGTTATAGTTAACAACAGAGTAGATCAATTATCACCTTGGGAAGAAGACAAGAGATAATCATTGGTGTATTATGGCAAAAGTCTAGATTAATCTTGTGGTAACTATATTCTTTAATACAAGAATCTACAGTGACTTCAGGTATAGATCAATGAGTAATAAAGGCAAAGACTGTGATAATTGGTATCCAGTAAAGCACTACTGAAGACAAAGAAGAATGTTTCTAGCTTGGCCCACATCTTGCAGCTCCACAGGTGACATACAGAAAACAGAAAGTTAAAAATTTATTGTTTGTGTGGTGTGGTTTTTTTTCCCATGATCCATCCTGGTCCTGACTCCTACCATCTCAAAGCATTTTGCACACAGTCATTAGTGGGACATTTGAGATCAGCCAGGAAAAACAACTTATGGATTTGACAACTATGGAAAAAGGACTTTTATTTAACTTGAGCCAACCTAACTAATGGATTACATTATGTAGCAGGAGGAAGAAAAGAGCCATCTTCTGAGGACTGCTCATCTTCTGTCTTAAATATTTATCTCAAGGTTTGATAAATTCTTCCGGTGGCTGTAGACAGAGCACAGATTACTTACTTTTGTTAAATGCCTGACTTTTTGATAACTAAAGTTAGGTGAGATGAATTCAACTCTGAAGCTATAGCGAATCACAAGACAACTTGTTTCCTCTGTATTCATTATGGTTCATTATTCAGCTTTGTTCATGAAGATGTTCAGGCGAAGGCAGTCAGCAGGCACTAGCATGAAAATGACTTTCGTGTATTGCCGGTGCAGAGCAGGAAAGCAGCATCCTAAATCTATTAGCTAGTCTCCCAAACATTAAAAATACGAAAATTGTTCACCTTTTTCTGGAACCTCTTATGTTTACTTAGAATACTTGCAGGTTGGTCGTCTTTTGACAGAGTGCCCTGTCTTTAATTAATGAGTTAAAGGAGAGAACCATGATCCTAAATTCAAATCACCTCATTTAAAACTTCAAAGCTTGAGTTTCATTGTTGCTGGGCAGTGGCAGCTCTTATCTTCAGCAAAAGCTTCTGGAAAGCCAACAAGCCTGAAAACTTGATTCTTCTACAAAGGAATATAAGGCTTTCTGCGGTCAGTGCCTAAGCTCTGCTGAATTTTCCTACTGAAAAGCCTTTCTCTGAGGTGAAGATGGAAATTCAGATGATCTTGTATAGACTCGTTGCCAGTGTTGCCAATACAGCTTATTCTGATAGCTGTATTAGCAGTACCAGTTGATGCGTTGATGTTCCAGTACGGTGCTGCTATTTACCAGCCTGTTTCAGCAGCTGATTGCACAGGTAAATCCATAGTTTCTGTGGCGATGAGAAGTATATGCTAAATAATGCATCGTATGGCTCTGATGTCTTCCCTCTCATCCGCTAACTGGCCTGTCTCCCCAGGACACGGTAGAATATGCTAAATCACTAACTACCGCATGTTGGTCAAAAATAGTCTTCTCTTTCTCTCTAATTAGGAGTGGCCAGTGTGTGGCTTTTGAGCTGCCTGAGGCTTGTGAACTGTTTGAATATGTTTGCCAAGGCAGGGCTGCCTTCCTGGCTGTGGTCTGAAGGGAGTCAGCAGAAACTCCTCATGGAGACATTGCTGTAATTGCCTTGGGGACCCGCTTATGCAACTGATTAACCCCAGCCCCATCCAGCAGTGGAGTAATGTAATGAGACCTTTGGGGAATCACTGCCATTTCCCTCCTATGAACAACTATGGCAGCTCTTCTCTTCATGACCCTCCAAAACATGGGGAAGAGGTTTTACAGTCCTCAGCCATATAAAGTTTTCACATGCAGCTTGCAAGGTTTATAAGCATCAGAAGAGGTGATAGTCCTACTTTGGTGACAGCTTGCTAGTTAAGGAAATACCACATATCAAACAACCCAAGATTAGGAAATTTTAAATTATGACACTTTTTGTAGAAAAGGTATAAAGGTGTAAAATATAGAAGCTCTGAAGATACATGGCTGGTCAAGGGAAACAGAGATCCTAACCGTTTCTGTGATACAGATGGATAATAGGAGGGAAAAACAGGGAGCCATTTCTTAGGCACAGCACACAGATGATCTGCTCCTGTAAGACAGGCAATAAGATAAATACATTATAAGCAAGCACTCATAAGCAGTTTACTTTCTGTTGCTGGGCAGCCTGTGGCTATAGAGGGCAAAAGCTGTTCTGTGTTTTCCTGCCTATCCTATCCTCAGCACATCTTCTCCTTAGTGGGAGGCACTTGTTGAACTACTTTGATTTCTGGTTTCCAACTGTCACTGTGAACAGCTGGGGAATAGAGAGATTCTTCTGCCTGCCTCTTTTCACAAGTTCTCCAATTAGCTGCTTGCTCTGAGGCCAGACTATACTATTTTTCTGCAGAAACTGGCAGGATGGCTTGTGAACATTTAAAAGGGAAGGCACCTTTCCAGTAAAAAACGATAGGTTTGCTCTCCTCCCTTAAAACCCAGTTGAGTGAGCAGGAGTTGGGACATTTTATACTCTGTTTTTTACTGAATAGCAAGTTTCCAAGTAAAAGCAGTGAGAAAAAGATTAGACTAATTCAATTTATTTTTCGGCTCACAGATATGCCTGCCAGTACCTAGCTCTTCAATAGATTAATTCAATACTTAAATGCAGTGACTGCTTTGCAACTTTCCCTGACACTTTGGTTTGACTGCAGGCACTAGTTATCTGATATTCCACCTTTAGTATGTTACCTAGTTGTTGGAGGGCTGCTAATTCATATGATTTTGGTTTGTTAAACAGGGAATTGTGATACCACCAGCCCTTATTTTAAAATCAAGTGTGTGGTAGATAATTCTTTAACTTGTTTTTCTTTTTTCTTTATTGTAGTACCCTTTCAACAGCCCAACATCAAGAATGGAGCCCTGTTTGATGAGCAGTACTCCAAGGCTGCATCCCACACCAGTGACTCCTCGCTGGCCGGAGGTCCCGGCCGCAAACTCCTGCTACACGAGCCCATCCATGCACTCCACAAGATATGGAAATTCTAGTGACATGTACACCCCCTTGACTACACGCAGAAATTCTGAATATGAGCACATGCAACACTTTCCTGGCTTTGCCTACATCAATGGGGAAGCCACCACAGGTTGGGCTAAATGAAAATGACTGGTATCACCTAAGCCCATATACTTAAAACAGTTCTAAAACCTTCATGTTATGTGGGACTTTTCATGGACGTTCTTCAAGGCAGGTGAAGATGGAAAAGATCCTGGGCAGATAAACGTAGTTCATAACGTGGGCAGATTGCAGACCAGTATGACTGAATGTTCCTGTAGCTGAAAAAGATTTTTGTGCTATTCTAGACCACTTCTGGGGCCAATCTGTGCCTTTTTTAATTCTGGCATGTGGGCCAACCCTGTGTGATGTCAGTTTAAGTGAGCCATTTTTGCCCCCCTCTCTTATTGACAAATGTTAATGAGTCTTACAAAAAAAGTACTGGAAGGGGACCTATTTATAATTTGAATTAAAGACAGGAAATTCACCCTCAGCAAAACTCTGTCATCTGTTCGTCTTTTAAGCTCTTAATGCATTCCTTAAAAACCATTCTGCCAAGTCATCACTTGTTCATATCAATTCCTCTGTCTGGCTCCTTAAAAGATATGTGTTGTTGTAGGTTTCAGTTTACACCTAACTTTGTATATTGATGCACCTTTCTATTGATCCAGTAAGTTTGATCTTTACAAAAGAGAAGAAAAGACATGTAGCATTGAATTATACACTGCCTTAAGTTGACTATTGTTCTTATTATATATGTATTTGTGTTAAGTTTGCACAATCTGGAAAAATCTAATTTCTCTGGTCAGTAATGACAAGGTTAAGAAGGGACTTGGGGACTGGGAAGATTTTGGATTCAGAGCCACATATGTTAAATATGATGATATGAAGCAATTATGTAAAGAAAATGACAATGCAAACATGATTATTCATTTAATTACCTATTGACAGGTATGAAACTGTTCTCTCAATTCCTTCACGTGGTGATAATTCTATATACTTCTACAAAAGCAAAATTCAAAGCTGTGCCTTTGAACTTATTCTGTACTGTGTATGTGTGGAAAAATGTATTGTATTTTGGGGAGAATTTTTCTTAGACATTTTCTGTCAGATTTGTAGCTATTTGTGAGTTTTTGTTAGATTTTATTAACATAGCTTTTTTTCTGTATTATAAAATGCACCAAGCAATTATGGTGGACCTATTACCCTATGGGTAAGAAATAAATAAATGGAAATATGACATCAGGCATTTTAGTAATTGTTTTGTAAATAAAATCTTTGATAGCACCCAGTGTGATGATAACCATGTTTATGCCTAAAATGGACAAAAGTGTTATTTGTACAGTTGTGCAAGTTATATGAGGGATTTTCACACTCAAATAAAGTTCTTGAAATTAAATAGATACCATTTAAATTTACTTAAATACAGAAGCAAACCTTAAAAAAAACCCTAAATGTGACAATGTATGTCCTTATCCAACGGAAGACTTAAGAACATAGGTAACTCACAGCAAAATGAGTAGTCCTACACCTGTGTGTTCAGCTGGAAGTGCTCAAGGCAATGAATAGATTGATGACTTCATATTGTTTAGTTTAAGTCCTGCTGCTGTTGCTGGCCCAAGCCAGTGTACTCACTGAAGCAGGTAAGATGTGCTATCTTCCTTACAGTACCTTGTAACAACTGTGTTGCCACTGGAATACTGGAAATGGAAAAGTAATTTTTCCTTAGGTGAGCAAATAAAGTGGCAAACTTCTCAGACCTTGTATATTTAACTAGTGGGTAAACTGGTGAGAGTTTGGAGTCTAAAGTAACTACAGGAATGAGCTGGAAATCTGCAAGGGTTGAAGGAGGAGGGGGTTCCAGGACAGGTTTTGCAAGTGTCCAGGCTCTTAAGCATTCAGCCAAGGTCCTGGTGGGATTTTCAGAAACACACCGGGAGCTTATCTCTACCTTTAGGTACCTGATGAAAATCTTGTTTCCTGGGCTAGTGTCACAGACCTTCTGAAATTTTACCCTTGTCAGCTGGTGTTATTACCTAATATACACTTACTCTTCACTTTTATTAAGTACAGGGGAGATCAGGCTTAGGCTAACTCATCTATTTTATTCTTATTCAAGTTACCTTCAGGCAAAATTATCTACTGATGAAGAAGGTAAGTCATGTGAGGAAGTTTTTTTAGTGACCAGTCTTTAGCAGCTGGAGTTTTGATGTGTTTGAGACCAAAGTCCTACATTGCATTTTGTTATTGAAGATGTTTAAATCAAAGCATTGATTCTGGCCTATTAATTATTAACAATCATAGAAATATCTGCCTCATCAAGACTGTGAGAAATTATTATGGGAAATGTAGTGTCACTAGAATAGAAAAATCCACTTTCTCTTCCCCAACGAATTCCAAATCTCTGCATTGCATTGCATCTGCCAAGAGCCCACCGTGACCCTGTTCACTCATTTACAAGAACATCGATTAATCTGCATTTACCTAATGGACTATTGGCCATGACCTGCCATGGTCCCTCCGAGGACCAGATGGATTGGTGAGACATTTGTGGGCAGAACTGACCAGTAACTCAAAGCTGGGTCTTTGGAAGGATCAGGAAGGAGGTGAACCCCAGCACCACTCAAGGGAAGCCAGAAGCCCTTCCTACATTTTTTACAATAACTTGTTAAACCTTGTTAAAATAAAGTCTAATCCCCATTGACTGAAAGAGAGGAGAAAACGAGACTACTTTAGTATACAAACATGCCATATCCTTCAGCACATTTGGGGAACAACTCAGTTACCCTGACTTGAAGAGCCCAGAGAGACTGTTCAGGAAGGAGGATGGATATTGGACACAGTGTCAGCCCCAGAAATAATAAAGACTTTCTGAGTGGCGAACTGCAACGCTATGCACGAAGTGATGGGAGTGGGAATTTTGACCAACAGCAGCACCACAAAGCTGCTTATAACAGAGCACCACAGAACATGGTCAGTCAGATAGGGCTTTGAAAGTCTTTTGCAAAAGAACATCCACAGTCTGTCTGTCTGTCTTTTCTTTTTAATTCATTTAGAAACTTGTGTTGATGCCACAGGAGTCTGAACATGCACTTCCAACTACCTTTGAAGTGCTTCCTGATGAGGGCTTTGAAATTTAAACTCGACATTCATGGGGAGCAATATATAGATTACTGAACACAGCTCTACAGAGGTCACCATCACCATCTGCATCAGAAGCACTGCAAGGGAAAGCAGGCCCCCTCCTTGACCACTGCAGGTCAGAACCCACCATATTAATATAAACTGCCACAGCTTTCAGGTCACAGGGGTATATAACAGGCTATGAAGAGCAGCAGCTCATGAGAGGATGATAACCTCTGGGTAGAATGGCTAGTTAGGGGCAGGAATCACTTAAATCATCCTAGTACAAATTGCCAAACCTCCTGAATCAGAGCCTGCAGCCTGCTAATTAAGCCCTTCCCTTGACCGTGGTAACTGAAACTGCTGTTTCTTGCCTCGCCACGTATTTATGTGCATATAAAGTAAATATGTGACTACAGAAATCTTTCTGAAGAAGCTTTTATACCACATGCCAAAATATTCAATCTCACTTTCACTTTCTCTTCCTTTCTCTTCTTCCTTTCTCTTCCTTTCTTTTTCTTTTTCTTTTTTCTTGCTCACTTTCTGTCTTTCTCCTCTCTTTCTTCTTACAATGGATAAACAATTTATTAAAAGTGTGATCTTTTTCATGGGATAAAACATATAACAAAAGATAGATAGATGTAATATATACAATATAATATATTGTAATATTATATATTATAGCATAACTAACACAACGTATATAATATTTTAAAATAGATGTATACACACACAAACATGTATGTATGTATGCATATAAAAATCCATTACAAGTCTTCAAGATTTTTCATTACCAGGTAGAAAAAAGACTCAGCGGGGGAAGAGCAGTGAGAACTCCATTCACGAGCATGAATCCTGTTTTTGTCAGGCTACCTCTTGCTGCTAAGGTCACTACCCTTTGACAAAAATGGCCTCTGACCTCCCCAGCCCCACAATTCTGTTGTGACTGACCCTGAAACCCATGAAATTCAGGGGCAGACATTGCTTTGGAAGGTTTAGATAAAGCTGACTAACATGGGAAGGGCTCATGGTATGCACCCATCTGAAAAGGTCTGGCAGCTCTTTGGTAGAGGATGCAATTTATTCTGTCCTCCTCTTTCATTGAAATCCTAATCCTTCATATGCTACCTAAAGTGGAAACTAAAACGTGCTGATGATGAATAACAATGTGCCTTTAAAGGGCAGTAACAGTTTTCTAGTCTTTATTTTTTAGGGTTTTCTAAATTTAAACAAAAAATTTAATTGGCAGCGTACAAGTAAACTGAGTGTTTTGCTGTGCTGTGAAGTAAATCTAAGCAGGCTTATGCTTTATTATAGAGCTGTAAATCAAACAAGCAAAGGATTATTTTTACTGTGTTTCTCTCAAAAGCTGCATTAGTATACACACGGACCTGACTCAGAAGAAATGGTTATGCACTTTGGGCTGGATTTTGTTACTCCTTGCAGGCCAATGACTGTGTTGTTCCGGTTTCGTATCTCAGCTCAACCCATTGTGGCAAGAAAACCTGAACCAGAAAATTCTGATCCTAGTTTGGGTCAAACACACACAGGCATATGCCGACACGTCTTAGCACCTCCAGCGCTCTTTGGAGCCACCGTCCATCTGCAGACGAAACCTCCCTGCCCCTGTGGTATTTTCCACCACGGAGCCGATCGTTTCTGAGATGAAAAGTTTCCCTTCATGACCACGGAGTACCTCCTGAATTGCTGCTGAATGAATAAATACTTCAAGGAGAGACCAGCTGCAGCTCCCTCCGAAGTCTTGTTATCGTAGCTTTTTGTTAGCTTCGAGATACCGTCTTATGCTATCTGGACAGTGAATTTTGATCATAGGGCACCCTGAGTATGGAAATACTACGTATCTTCTTAGCTGTAGTTTAAACGTAAGGCCTTGCAGAGAACCTCAGAGACACAGCTCACCCTTGCTCTGTCACGGCAGGCTCTCGCCCGGCCGCGCTGCTGCAGCCCACCCTCCCCTCCCACCACCTCCCGTACGAAATAGGGCACCCGCACCCGTCCTCCGCACGCCCCGGTTGCTCACACCCACATCAACGCTCTCCAAAAAGCATATTGACCCCTCTGTGAAAGGATACGCAGGCGGTTTTGGGAAGGCAGCCATGATGTCCCTCAGAGAGGGAGGTTAGTCTCCAAATGGAAATGGAGACTTTCCACGGACCCCCACCACTCTGGTGGCTGGGACTTGAGAAAAAGGGGTTTGTTTTGCCGCCAGACGTTACGGCAAAGCCAAACGAGGAGGGCATGAGTCGGGGTGTGCTTTGTGCCACCGAGCAGCCCGAGGGCACTCTGCCGGCCGACGGTGGCCGCTCGACACTCGAACCCGCGCTCCTCATCCCGCTCCGCCGCCCTTCTCGCCCGGCGTCGCCCCGCTGCCCGGCGCGGCCTACAGCACCCATCGTGCCCCGCGGCACCAAAGCCCGCAGATCCCGCCGCGCGCCGCAGTGCCGCGTCGCTTGGCATGCTGGGAGGCGTAGTCCTCGCGCCTCATTCCCCTGCCGGCGGGACTGGGCGGGAGGACAGCCAATAGGAGGGCTCGCGGGTGCACGCGGCCGCCCCTTCCGGCCAATAGCGCGCGAGCGCTGCCTGCCAGTCCGGGCGGTTTCCAAGGGGAGTGTTGCGTCACGTCACGTCACGTCAGGGGGGCGCGGGGTAGGAGGTCAGGGCGCGGCGGGGCGGCGGCTGGTGCCGGCGGAGCGGGGCAGGCGGCGGTCATGGAGCTGGGCGCGGCGCTGGAGGCCGTGGAGGGGCGCGGTGGCGCCGAGGCCGCGGAGCGGGTCCTGGCCCGGTACAACGAGGAGGTAACGGGCCGTTGGGGAGGGCGGTGTTCTCCCCCTCCCCCCGCGGCGCGAGCCGGCCCCTCCGCCCCCGCTCCCGCCGGCGGTGTCGCCGCCCCGCCCCGCCCTGGGCAGCACCGCCGGCACCGGGCCGCGGGGGGTCCCGCCCCCGCTCCCCCGGCCCGCCGGAGCTCCGGCCGCTGCGCCCCGGACTGGGCTCTGCGGCGGGTCCCCTGCGGTCAGCGCTTCTGCTGCCGTTCCCTCAGCGAGCGGGGCGCCGGGCCGGCCTGCCCCGCATCGCCTGCCCGCGTCTCCTGCGCTTCCCCGTGTGCGCTCCGCCCGCAGGCTGCGCGGGGCACCGCGGCGGTCCCGGGGTGGTGAGCGAGGGCAGTGCCTAGAGGAGAGCAGACTTTCACGGGAGCACAGAGCCAGCCGTATCGCGGGTCGATCAAGCCCGTTGCCTGTGGCCCCCCGCGCCTTCTCTCTTGCCTCTACTTTACGTGCCTGACGTGTAGCATAGTGGGTTATGGGTGATCCAGCTGTAAAAAGAGCCATTCTACAGCGTAAGTTTGCCTCAGAAATCTCAGTACAGTCTAACCTGCCTGTACCTCTTGGAAGAAGCTGGGCAGAATAACGCCGAAGTCTCCCGGATAACAACATTGTGTACCTGCTCCCCTGCCCGAGGTGCTGCCCTTTGTGGGCAGCCCTTTGTCGCCCGGTGTAGCTGGCATGTGGGAGAGAGGCCTTCGCACCGCTTGGGCACTGACCGTCGCAGCGTACAGAGGAGCAGCCCTGCAGCAGGAGGGGGCACGTGTAAAATGGACTGCCAAACCTCGCTTGATTTTTCTGCATTTCTGGCCAAGCAAAGAGAAAAGGGGAGACAGCTAAAAGCAGGGTTACAACAGGTTGCGCTTTTAATGCTGATGGGTATTAAAGTGTCTACTGCCATTACAGTGTGATATGTGTATGCTAACTCAAGAAGGAAGGGATTTCCTGGTGATGTTGGGAAGTAGAAATTGGAGTGAAGCTAGATATCAGGTGGATTTCCACCCCCCCACCCCCCCCACCCCCCCCACCCCCCCCCTCTGATAAGGACACCTAGATTTCCATAGAGAAGTATAGTCCATTTCTAAAGATCACATCTCAACTCATCGGGTGTATGTCCTTCATGTAGATGCTTCTGTGTGTTTACACTACTACAAGTCCCTAAAGCTGGTACTGACTCGGAGTTTGGCTTTGGATGTAATTTAAATGCAGTTGTGTTGAACTATCTGCTGAAATTTAGGAATCTGTTACAGGAACAAACACTCAGGTTTTTAGTTAAAGATTCCTAGCTCTGTGACTAGGGGAAAAGCCAAATGAGTGTAGATTGATGTACGGTTATTCTTCAGCCTCCAAGGGATGGCTTGAAGTTTGCTGTCTTATGTGTAATATGTTTTGAGTCTAACGATGGCAATAACAGATATCTTCACTCAAACTTGAGCTTCTAGAAGAAGTTTGAGCAACAGTCTTGACGTAGGCTGCCTTTGTGCACGTGAAATTCAAATGTAGAGATTGATACGGTTGCAGCGCACTTTCTCTGAAGGATGGGTAGGTGTAGAGTTCATTAGACACATCTAACTGTTTTAACTTGCTGACCTCTAAGGCGTAGAGGAAGGATTCTGATTGAGGGAACCTTTTATCTCCTGTCTTTACTCTTGAAAATGACCTTTGTTAAATGTGTTCAGTCAAAAAGCGCACACAAACATAATTTCTTAATTTTGCTGTACTGGATTTTATGCCTTCTCAGCAGCTTCCCCAGATTAATTATTTAGGCTTAAGTTGAATTCTCAAGGACAGAGTGGGAGCTGGTGTGGTTTCTCTTCTGGCATTTCAGATCTTTGAATGAAGTCTTGGAGTTACATGTGTAGCTAAATACTTATTTTGAAGTGGGATGGTAATCTTTTAATACTGTCTCAATATGACATTTCTCTTACTGTGTTTCTTAAGAAGTTTGCCTTAATGTTCCCTACATCTCTCTTTCTGTGCAATGTGTTACTAACTCAGATATGTTGCCTGTGGGCCAGCAAAGACTCGGCACAGTACTCCAGGTTTCAGATCTTTACCCATGCTTCTTCTGGGCTTTAGATTTCCTTAGGTTTTTTCCAAATAAAAAATTAAATATGCTTTAATTGAAGAGAAATGATGGATTAAGTGTAGTTCTAAGGCGCAGGTGGCTATAGAATAACTATAATGAGAGAAATGAATAGGTTTGTTCTTGCTCCTCTCTGCTGTCCTGTTTGCAATGATTATTCCAAATCTCTGTTCCTCCAGTGCTTAGATTGCTTACTGCCACTACATTTCTTTTGTAAATTTCCTAAAATGTTCATGTGCAAATGCAAAGATTGCCTTCTCTTGATTAATTGCTCATCAATTAATGTTCACCTGCTTTTGGCTGCCATTTTGCTGCACTTGTGTGGTTCAATAGTGTTATTGGGAGCCCTGTAAGAGAAAGGAAAGGAATTATTTTCCTATCATCCTCAAGGGGCTAACTGATATTGGTAACCCCTGGTGGTAGGGTGGATGTCCAAGGCCTTTCTGTGTAATTGTGAGCTTGTGTCATGAAAGGTAAGAGGCCCACTAATGTGCTATGGAGGATCACTTTTGTTTTTCAGTCACTTATATGATGTAGCAGGTTGTGTATTAGAAATAAAAGAAATTGAGGTTTTTATATTTTTAGAAGCTGTTCATCATGCTTAATCATTTAGCTTGGAAGTTTTAAAATGTCATTAAAATAACTCTCCAGTATTACTGCTATTTTCTTTGACTGGCAGAATAAACTTTGTGTCATATGAGTAATATTTCACTAATAACATACTTCAGGATACTAACATAGAACTAGGCTCAATTACTACTTGAAGTGTCTAACAGGAAATAAGTACTTGCTGTTAGACCATGTCTATCTATCTTGTGTTTAACTGTACCACAGGAACAAATACCTTGGTAATGTGTTTTGGAAATTGCCATGGTACGGAAACTGGTAGTTTTTGTAGTAAGGCTTACTTGATTTGTACTACTTGTTTTCTGGGCAAGATTATACTATGGTTGTTCCAGTTTGGAACACTTTAAAGTGCAGTCAAAAGCTTGTAAACAAGAACTGCTTGCAGAATAGTCCGAGTAATAAGGTATCTGTAAAACACAAGACTATAGCTAATGTATTTCACCTTGTAAAATGCCTTGTGTGAGGTTGCTAACTCGCATCAGAAACACAGCCCACAGGTCAAGGCTTGCTCTGCACCAGTAGTGAGGTAATTGTGAAATCGTTAGTTGGAGCCACTCACTGAAGCTCTTGCTGTTGGGTAGAATGGGAAAGGGCAGGAGTTGACATGGTTATGGCCTCATTATCTGAAGCTGGTTTTAAGCAGACCCCTAAAGTTTTATAACACTTTTGCAGGTGTTACGTACTTGGCAGCTGATGTTCACTTAACAAATACAAACTCTTCTCTTTTTTACAGAATCGGGCCATTTTCAGATTTGATCCAGCAGATGAAGACAAAAGAAAGGTAAGTAAAATAGGCTGTTGAGCTGCATACCTGCTCTGGTTCAAAGTATAACAAAGGAAAAGCAGTCTCTTAACTTAGCTGCCATTGTGAAAGGGTGCAATTAGTGATTATAAAGTTCTGTTTTCAATTTTGTTTCTTTAGTGCAAGAGACATGACAACTGCTCATTCCCCTTTTTTCTGAAAAAGAAAAACAAATCTGCCTAACAAAAAGCCCTGTCTTGAATAAAAGTAGTAACAGAAAAGCCTATAAATAACTTTGTTGGGTAGAGATTTGGGGTGGAGGAATAGAGTAAGGATACTCTTTTCTTCTGGATCTGAGATAAACATTTTGCAATACATTTTTGCATTTTTTTCTCAGTAGGTAGCAATTTCTTGTCTATGTTAGATACTTAGAGAATATTAGGGACTAAGGTGAAGGGATAAGTACAGAAGAAAGCTATGGACCTGTAAGGGAGACAAAGCTACAGAAGCCTGTTAATCCAAAGGTAGCTGTAATCAGCAGAATGTGTACTGTGCATGTCATGTTCCAAAGATGGGAAATGTTTGTGTGTTATAGCATGGAGCTGTACAGGTATGTCAGGGCTTAACAGGTCCCTTGAGATCCATCCACAGCCTCACATTTAAAGCTTGGGCTGCCCTTGATTTTTTTTTTTTTATTATTTTTATGGCATCATATGTAATGACAAGACCCTTCCTTTCTTTCCTCTAATTAGTTTTTGGGCTGATTTGCATATTTATTCAGAAAATGTTCATTAGTGAACGAGGCTGCATGTTTCCTCTATTTCTGAAATAAACTCAAAGCTTGAAATCAGAATTGCAACAGTCCTGCAAGGATAGCTTGTCTCATATTGGACACACATCAGTTCCTTCCATGATTTTGTGCAAAATCTAAATATTTTCAGGTCTTAAGTCTTTTTCTGGTAGAAATGGATGGGATAAGTCTCTCTGACCTTTGCTTTTACAAAACTGTCAGTTATGTGTACAGTAATCTTAAGTGACAAACGTTTATTACACAGATGACTTGAAGACCTCCTAGCTTGACTTCACTCTTGAGTGCAAGTATGCAGTTCAGCACAGAAGTAATAGTGAAAGTTACATAAAACTTACAGTATATATTGCTGTTGTCTCTCATAAATCAAAATAAAATAAAACCAGGAATGTGGCCTAGAAGCCTTCCCCTGTAGAATTCCTGTAGAATAGGTTTGTTTCACAGTCCTGGGAGCTCCCTGAAAACATCTTTCCCTGCTTTGCTTTTTACATCTTACAGAACAGCTGTTACAGACCTCATGAGATTCCGCTCCCTCCTCCCCTGCGCTGGTATATGTAGCTTTCTTGATTGGGATTTAGATACATGTTAAATGCAGAGTTGTAACAGGATTTTTATGGGAAATACCTTTAATTTATTATAGGATATGGAAATTTGAATCAGTGTTTAAAGCTGTAGTTGAGCAATAGCCAGTATGACAAACACTTAAGTATGTTTAATAGTTTTGTAAGCTGAATGTTTTAGAAGTGTACATACCGTTGAATAATGTTTTATTCAATATTTTAAGCCTGTTGCTGTAGTTGGTTGCGGCTTCTGTCTTGCTAAGAAGTATTCTGAAAACCCTTGATAGAATTATTACTTAATTGGTTAAGTTCTTGACACATTTTCTGGGCAAATTGTTGTTCTTTCTGTGACATTAACTTAAAGCTGTATGAAGTTCATCAAGGAGTGTTTAGGACAGTAAGAGGACTTAACAATTCTGCTTAACAATTTTTTATTCTAAAAAAAAACTTAAATGTTTTTTTAAATTGCATTTCCACAGCATTACTTCCTTACTGGAAAAGATGTTAATCATATGTGATCGGAGTCACTTTTATAAAGGCAGCTTTTGTGTGCACATACTTTACAATAAAAAGCTGTGGGGTGGTTTGTTTTTTTTTTTGTTCCTGAATCTGCCCTCATGGTTCTCCAGGAAGTAAATAAGAAAAATACACCTCTGAACAGATGCCACTGAAAAATTCTACAGTTCTAAAGCTTCAAAAAACCTACGTACAATTATTAAATATTTGGCTTTGTCTATGGCTTTACTGGAAGCTGATGTTCAGTAATGTGGTGACAGGACTATGTGTGTCCTTTTTAATATTTGCTCAATATCCTTAGGGTCTGTAAAACATTCAGCATTCTCCTTTTATCCTTCAGTTAAGGTAAAAATAAAAATGCTTTAAATTGAAAGGTAAGATGGTACCATGCTCTTGCTAAAAGCAAACTGCTGAAATTGTCACCAAAATTAATGGGGGTTGCTCGAAGACTTCATGATGTAGCCTCATGCTAATACAGAAACAAGTTCTATTTTTTTGTTTAGTAATACCAAAATACACTTGAGTTGACAGTATGTGCAGTTCTGCTGCTATTAGCTTAGAATGATTGCAGTGCAAGAGAGTTCAGACAAAGGGTCACAATCTATAATGAAGTCATGTAGTAGACTTGAAGTTCAGGTATGGGGGCAAATACAGAGGGACTTCAGGATTTTGTCTTTGGTTTCTGATGCTATTGGAAACTCGTCATATAACCTGCTGAATGCAATACATGCTTCTTACGAGTATCTTGCTGCGTGTTGCGTTTGTTCATGCCCAGGAGTAATTTCTTTTAGTTATTCACTCCAGCAAGCCTCATAGACGTTGTTGTCAGTTGTTCATGTCTATGCAAGAGTGCAAGTAAAAGATCAACAGTAGCAATGCAAGTTTTTTCTCTGCCTCACCACACAGCTTCAGCTACGTCCTTAGAATTACAGCAAGGTTATGTCTATAGTGTAATTGTATTGTAACGTAGGCATAACTGAGCCTTACGCTTTTCTAGGTTGGATACGGTTAGGGAGAGGACAACCTGTATACAACAGTGACACGCTGTAAAATATGAAAGACAGAAAGGTCAAAACTATGGCTTGACTATAGAAGCTGGGTAAATTGGACAGCAAAAGTTGTTCTGCTGTAATATGGCTCTCAAATCATGATGCTTTAAGCTGTTAACTAACTAAATCAGCAGTGAGTTTGTAATACTGAACTCCAGGAGGAAAGTAGGTTGTGTCCTCTAGAAGGCAGGAAGAGAGGTAATCACAGAATCACAGAATCGTATAGGTTGGAAAAGACCTTTAAGATCATCAAGTCCAACCGTAAACCTAACACTACCAAGACCACCACTATACCATGTTCCGAAGCACCTCATCTAAAAGTCTTTTAAATACCTCCAGGGATGGCGACTCGACCACTTCCCTGGGCAGCCTGTTCCAATGCTTGATAACACTCTCGGTGAAGAAAAATTTCCTAATATCCAGTCTAAACTTCCCCTGGCGCAACTTGAGGCCATTTCTTCTCGTCCTATCCCTTGTTACCTGGGAGAAGAGACCGACCCCCACCTCTCTACAACCTCCTTTCAGGTAGTTGTAGAGAGCGATAAGGTCTCCCCTCAGCCTCCTTTTCTCCAGGCTAAACAACCCCAGTTCCCTCAGCTGCTCCTCATAAGACTTGTGCTCTAGACCCTTCACCAGCTTCATTGCCCTTCTCTGGACACGTGGTAATGTTATCAAGCTTGTCTATCTGGACATAGCCACAGGACTTTAATACATCACAGGATGATAAAAACCACAAGATTGTAATGTGAGCTATTACTTGTCCTGGCTGTTTGTTTAATGATGTATGTGTCTGCATTGGCCTATAGGATGGGTGCTATGGATTTAAATCAGTTGGCAGCCTGTGTTGTACTGTAAGATCTACTCAGATACCAGGCAGATCAAGTTGGTGCCATTCCTTCTTAACTTGTCATATACTAATAAAAAAATATGAATTTCTGAAAGCTGATTTTCAGTTTGTGTGTGTAAACAGTATAGAAATTGCCAACCAGAAGTAAATGTGTCCTGGAATAGCAGCTGAAATTAAGGCAGTGTGGTTGCTTCAGGAGCTTAACCAGCTCTTAGAAATCTAAAATCTTTATTTGTCTCAACCAGCCAAGAAGTTCTTGACAGTGTTTCACTGGAAAAGGTTGAATCTTCAGAACTGCAACACTTCACAGCAGCATGGCATGGTTGACACAAACAGCTGGTTCTTTAGGTCTATGCTGGAATAAACTCCAGAAAATGAATCTCTGGTAACTTGACTGGGCAGTCACCTTGGAGAGAGATGTCAGGCATGGTGTCTCCCTCTCAATGTGGCACAGCGCGCACTTCAGCTCAAGCCTCACATGTCCCAGTACAAAAAGGAAAGGTGGTTTTAGAACCACTTTCTCATCATTTAATAGCTTTGTTCTCCATTATTTATACCTTGACAGGTCCAAATCCTGCTTCTGAAGTAGCAACACGTTTGTGCTGTTTACAGACTTAAAATGGTAAGAAAATCACAGCACTGTTTGTGTCCTGGAAACATCTGTCAGTACTGATTCCCTAGTTAGCCATGGCATTCCACAACTGGAAGGAGCTACAGCACCATTTGCCTAGGTGATATAACAGAAAAAGTAAATCTGTCCGAGACAGCAAGCAAGACTGACTTTTTAAATTGGATGAAGATGCTGAGTTTGGGGGAAGAAGGGAAAAAAAGGAAGCAGCAGCCAAATGTAAGAATATTACTCATAAGCCATTTTCTTACCTGAAATGGTAGGGTCTTCATGGTTGACATATTTCCTCTTCAACTCCTTATGTTTTGTCTGCTTCACCTCTTGTAGTACTTAAAACATCTGGTTTCTACTCTACTGGCGCCAGCTTACTGTGGTGGGTCAGTCCTGTAATATGAATTTTTAAAGTTTGAGATCAGTTTTCTTGATTTATTGTTCAGGTTCAATTTGAACATAATGGATCTAAAATTCAAGGCCTCCTTTAGTGGGAAGAAAATCACCAAAACAGTCTTTTCCCCCATTGCTGAATGTTTTAAGGGTGTTGAAATAGATGATGGTAAATAATATCAAATGCATTGTGGGACTTTCTCTCCTAATTAAATTCATGATATGGGGAGATTCCTTAAGGCTGTGGACTGTACCATATTTGAACTTTGGAAGGATGGAAGCAGTAAAGTATGTTGATGGAGCAAGATGCTGTCATGCTCTAAATCTCAGAATAACCTCGTTATTAGTGCTGTTGACACTGTGACACTTCTGGGAGGTCTGAAGGTTCCTGCAGCCCACAAAGGCACAGAACTTTTCTCCTCCCAGTAACTTTGTTGCAAGCTTTTAAAGTCTGTTAGTGCGTGTCCTATAAAAATATTAAGTTCAAGCACTCCTGTGGGCACACTGTGTGGTATCTTAGTATTAATTGTTGTTGTTATTGTTCTGACTTTACTGAAACCCCTTAAGGGAGTACCCATCTGTAAGAGAATAAAAGTTACTAAGTATCCTTCATTAATACTAAGCATTTGTTCTAATTCCCTCTGGTTCTGCCCACTCCCATCCAGCATTGTTCAGTTTTTACATCTCTTAAGGTTTATGTCAAGCCAGTGAAACCCATCTCTTCTTTTAAACCCCTTCTTTCACCACTGGGTTACAGAGGTTGTAAAGGGTTCTCCCTCACCCTGTTCAGTGGGGAGGGCTGAGAGTGCAGCTATGCAGAATTTCACCTTTCTGTGACTCTGAACCAGGTGTTTATTCCACCGGTTCTGACAACATGGATTACTGTGTGTGCTCCTCACCTTACCTGTGGAGTGCCGTCTAGCCTAAGCTCTCACGTGTTCAACCTTGGAACTTGGGCCTCTGCCATGTCAGAGCTGGCAGGCTCCTGCCAAACAGGCCAACCTCCTGCTGTCAATACGGGCTGAACAATGAAGTTTTGAAGTGAAGCAGACTGCATCCTCAAGGAGTACAAGTGTACACCTTCCCTCCCCACCCACATCTGTCCACAAAGACTAGGCAAAAATTGGGCCTGGCCTTTTTTTAACTTCCTTTAGAGGAGGTTATTTAATTGTCCCATTATTCAGCACAGTTGATTATAAATGTTATATAAATGTTGTCTTGACTTCCAGACAAAATGAAAGCTTGAACTAACGTTTCAAATACTCTTGGGCTTACTTTCTTACTGTCTTGGATGCTTAACTCTGAAACCTAATAGCAGAATAAAACAATTATTTTATTCTTTTAACGCTGCTCCTGTTAGCAGAAATGATCAGCCAACATTCTTATTCAGCAATTCCAAGTTATGCCTCTTTGCTCCCGGAATCTCTTATCTCTGACTTGCCAAAAACATAGTTTCTCTTTGGTTTTCTGCAATACTGATTTGCATAGTCTACTGAAAATATGAGAAACATGTAAAATGCTTAATTTTGCCTTATATGAAATGGAGAGGGACTTGTGTTTTAAGAGAAGCTTCTGAGTAACTTTGAGAGCCACAGAAACTTACGAGTTGTTGAAAAAGTCATGTGCACTTTATTGTGGTTACTATTAACATTCCTTTCATCTACCTGAAAATTGTGTAGAGTCTGCTATGAATCTTCATGTTTGTAGTAAAGTAGAAGGTAAGTTTGAGGAATAGATAGCAATACAGATGGGGTAAACAATAGCAGACCTGTATGACCTATTGGGGAAATACAGTTCCTTGTGAACTTTGTGTTTGGCACTACAGTTGATTTCGTTAACCATTCTCACCACTGAACAGCTGCAGAACTAAGTTGAAGCAAACTAAGAATGTACTTCTCTTGAACCCCTAGAGACAACTTAATTAAAATTGAAATTTGAAAATGATGAAAAACATGGGTCAGAAGACAAAGTGAACTAGAGGGACTTGAGCCAATGCAGGAGAAGGAAAGCATGACCTGGTACCACTTATGATGTTCCTATTCTCCTAAATAAATTATGTGCTCTGGCACATAATACTTGATGAGGCCAAAGACATGGTGGCTTCTGGTTCACCCATGCTAAAAGAGTTAGGACTGTTAGGTCTGTGGCTTTTCTTTCCCAGCTATTAGAGAAGAGTAGGGCAGACTCATTTCATTTTTGTGGACAGTTCTTTAAAAAGCTTGATTTTTGTTTAAGTTAAGCCTAACAAGTGTAGTAAGAATTTCATGTTGCTCCCTGTGTGCTAATATCACTTGCTGTTCCATCAAGATGGATGTATTTATGCCTTGAAATATACAAAGAAGTCTTAAGAACATTGATCTTGAGAAATGAGTGAAGGTGATACAAAACCAAGCACACCTCCTGTGTTCTGCTGTTGTAGAATTTCTGTTCTTGATGGACTTCTCTGGTAATTTTGTTACTAATATGCTCTGTCACTGAGGAAAGTGGCAAATGAGAGCAACATATTTCCAAGTCAATTTGACAACAGGTTGGGTTTTTTCCCTTGCTTTAGTTTAAACTTGATTGCTAAGAAGCGTACCTCTCCTGGTACTTACAGCATCTATGGCATAATTCAAAAATAACGGTGCAGAAGAGATAAAGCATGTACTCTATTTCTGTAATGTTTACCAGAACTTTTGTTGTTCACCTTTGAATTGCAGCTTCTCTAGCACTGAATAATCTGTGTCTAAAATAAATTCTATATTCAGTAAAGCAGTGGTGTTTGCTTGGATTTGAATACCTGCAGAATGGAGACTATATTCTCTTGTTCCTGCTCTAATCTGAAGGCCTGTGTAAGTAAAGAGAATGATTTGCCAAAGAGGAAGAAGCAAATAAAGGGAAATTGTCTCCTTTTCTCACCAAGACATTTATTACTCTGGTGTTGAGAAGCTACAGTAAATTCAGCTGACATAATGCAGCTAAAGTTTAGTGGTCTGTGAATTGAAAAGAGTGAATATAGGTCAAGTGTGCTTTCTAAACATCTTCAAACACAAAGAGAGGAGGTGGAAAAGGACGTCATATGCAGGCACCCCAGGATCAAAGAGCAAGATCATGAAGTACCCTGTTTTTCACAAGCACCTAGTATCCCCAGCTGAGGTTGAGCCCAGAAAATATAGGCACCTGCTAATAAGCACTTACAGTGCTCCCCTCTCCTTCCTGCCCACCCCCCCAGTCTAATTAGCCTGTAAACAAAGATGGCAAAGGAAGAAAACACAGGTCTCTTGTATCTCAGGATATTGCTTTTTCTATAGGACTGTGTTGCTTCTTAGTATCAAGCGTTTATGCTATCAGGATAAAGGACCAAAATGGATTAATATTTTACTTGTCAAGACAAGATGATAAATGGGTGTTTCTGGGCTTCCTGTTTTAACACGCAATAAAATTTGAAAATGTTTTATTGTTACTCACACTACAGCATAGACAAAAGTAACTGTGTATTGCTCTGTCTTAACCTTACTATTAGCACAAAAGCTGCGAGTTCTTGAATTTTAGAGAAGGGAATGTATTCTACAATAAAAAGTTTACAAATACTAGAAACTGCCTTGATTCTGTGGAAAAGTGTATGAAAAACACTTCTTGCTGCAGGATGACTGATGAAAGTCAAAATCCCTTCTGAATGTTGAAAGGATAGAACTCAGGAAAAAAAAAGTTAAATTCATACAGTAATTTAGGGGATAGCAATAAACCCCTGAAACTAGGACAATCATCATATATTTTGTGAAAGGGGAGGTACCTTGCTGTCTGAATTCTTTCATGTGCTTTCATTTCCAACCAAATAAATAACATCTGTGCCCCTTAGTTTATGCCATGCTAATGGCCTACAGGGCAGTAGAAAAAGCACCACCTAAAGAAAATGAAAAGGATAGTAATGCTTTTGTGGTCACATCCTTTCCTGTTTCTCTTCTCTCTGCATCACTTCCCTCACACCATCAAGGAGAAAGCAGAAAATGTGCTGTATGGCATTTGGTTTTAGTTGTCTCCAAGGCAATTTCCTAATAGGATGAATTTTGTTTCCTCACTTAAAAACTTTCCATGGATAACTCTTCAACTATAATCAGATGCTCTATTTTTTCCTAAGTTCCTATCGGCACTTGAGATCAGTCAGCAGTGGTTCACTGTCACGGATTTCAGCAGTGTTGCAAGTGCCAGTATCGTAACAGAATGCTGGTTCCTTTAAAATCAGTCTTTATGGCTCACCAGGGTCTAACTCCAGAGAACTTTGTCAGCAGTTCCTACATGTTTTTCACTTATGTGAGTCTTACATCTTAAAAAAATTGTATTTTGCTGTAATGGCTAGGAAGCTTAGTAACCTGTTCTTAAGTGTGTCATGGCTTAGTTGTTAATGTAGTATGCATAAGACTGTATAATTAATGCTTTTAAAAATAAACTCTAGCCTTTCTTATATTGTGAAATCTTTTATAGAGCCAAGGCTTCAGGAACTTGAAGCACCTTACAAGCACACCAATGGTTTGGCTTTTTTTAAGTTGTAAGTAGGTTGCTAAATCTCAAAAAAAAATGCTTGTGTGCTATTTAGTATCTATCTTTAGTACAGCTATTCAGAGTTAAGAATCTTCTACTGCTGCATTTCACTGAGATTTGAAGCCACAAGATGATGTTTTTTATAATCTTTAATTAAATTGCAAGGATAGTCTTCAAATGTATGGAGGGAGGGTTAGGCTTCCACCTCCCATGGCAAGTCAGTGAGAGTTTGGTGCCCTTTGGGATCTCCCCTGCAGTGCTTTTGACATTTTGCAGTGACACTTCCATAGCAGCAGGTGGGTGCAACTTATGGGGGGAAAAAAAAAAAATCAGTCTGAGTTTGGGAGGATTGGTCTCTTTGTAGTCAAATGAGTGTTCAGGTTTTATCTGACTGAGATTAAAGACCAGAGTGCCAGGTGCGAGATGTGTATAGGCTCTGCTGCTAACAAAAATGAGTGGAAACTTCCCTTAATTTCAGTGGGTATTGATCAGATCAGATAATTTATGAAGTGATCCTTGGTATTTAAAATCCTAGAAGAAACCTTCAGCACTGTTAATGAAAAATCAGATATGTTTTTCTGCTGTATTTTTTTACTGATAAGGCAGTCTGTCTGGCCCAGTATGTCTTTGAAGTGTTCATTCAGCATCTTGGTTTGGGGAAGGCTGGTAACTTGGCTTCTTCTGTTGTTAATATGGTACTGCTACACAGTTCCTGAAGAGAGGGAGAGTCCAGTTGGTGAACCAGCTGTTGAATTTGGGTAAGTTATTACAGACCACCTTGTAGCAGCTGATGTCAACAAGGGAGACTATAACTGCTAAGTCTAATAGAAATGTGCTTAAACAGGGAACAGAATAAACTGGCCTTCTCCTGGAGTTCTCTGAGCTGTCCATTCTGTTCTGTGTTACTCCTCAAAACCAAACAGACTTCCTGACTGTTGCTTCAGCTTGCAAAGCAAAGTTATTTGTACGGAAAACTCTTTTAACAGTAGAAACAAAATTCTTGTAAGAAGTTGAGCTGTGACCAGGTAATTTGACTGTGGATCTAGACTGGTCATTTTTTGTTTCCTAGGCATTTTTTAAAAAACACTTCAAAGATGCCACCTTCAGAAACAGTTAGTGCAGGCCTAGCATACTATGCTTAATCAGGGGGTTGTACGGATCTGTGGGAGCAGCATTAGGTTAATGTTGAAGAACTCTGAAAACTCTGTACTTGAGTATCTTTTTCCAGGTACTTATCTATGAAATTCCCATGGTAAGTACCTATATGCCTGTACAGGTAGTCAAACATGGATTTTATACTGTTGCAGTGTCTATAATATTCTGATGAAGATTTCTCATGTTGCCTGTGTGATAGTAAGAGGTGGAGCTCACATCTTGTTTTCAAACTCTTACTGGATTAATCTAGTCAGGGCTGTGGAGATGTAGTCAAGGTCTTGGTCGTCTGGGTGGTGCTTTTGGGTGGGCTTCACCCCAGGACAAGCACACTAGAAATCATATTGTGAGTTCCTACTGTCTGACTTTGTTTACAGATTGTCTTTTAACATTGTTGAAGACTTGTGTTGTTTTCTCCCTTATTCTTCTGGAGTGTCTGTTCTAGATTTGCTTTAGACTTAACCTTTTTTTTTATTTTAGTTTGGCTTTAATTGTAAGTGATCACAGTAACAAAACTTGCTTGGATGTCCCAAGTGGAACTTTTGTTTTGAACTTTGGGTCAGGGGGATGGGCTGCTGTGCTCCCTGCCTTTTTGTTGTGGTGGTGGTGAAAAGTGCAATTCCAAAGACCGTTCCCCAATAACTATTTTTTACTCTGCTAGTATTTCTATGCTTTTTTTAATCACTTTCTTATTGACAAATACTGCCTGAGACCACGATATAAATTTCAGGTCCTAAGCAGACTTCTGCACTAGGGCTGTTCAACTCAGTTGCTACTATGGCTTCTTTGGTAATTTATTTGTGTCAATGATCAAGACACAAAGCTTGGGGGGTGAGAAGCAGGGAGGAACTGTGTCCTGTGAGGTATAAGGCAGTTCATATTGCCACTTATCTGGGAACTTCTTTGTAATTATACTTCTGGCTCTGGTACCCATGAGTAGTAGTGTTGTCCTGAGCTTAAGGCATAAAAACCCTATGCAGTCCTCCCCCATCAAGCAGTCTCTTCTGTCCTGTCTTTTCTCCCTTTTGATTGATCATCTGATTGTCCGTTTCTGTCTCGCAAAAGGTAATTCTTCTGTAATTCAGATGTTTCTGTTCTGGCCTGCAGAGTCTCGGAGCGTTGTATTTTCTCTTGCTGCATTTATATTATTAATGTTTACCCCTCTAGTCATGTTGGTATAAAGTATCAGTGAAGTATTGCGACTTCAAGAACAATCTGTGTTGACAAAGCAGAAGTTTTGCTGGTTTGGTAAAACTGCTACAGCGTAAGTCTTCCGATAAAACTGCATTATGTTTCTATGTCAGAGGTAACATTTCTAAGACCCTTACTTAAGATGGGAGAAGTCCATAGGTTAGGTTGAAGTGGCAACACAAATTATAGCTGTTACCAAACATGGAGTACTAATACATGTATGTTGAGCAGCAGTTATTTTGGTTTGGTTTCTTTTCTCCCAGCCTCCTGACTGAAACAACCTCAACTTATAATTTTGCAGGTACTGTAGGTGTACTTTGTTCTACTTTGATGTATTTTTAAAACTTTTCACTTCTCTCTAGCCTTGTGACTCTGGCTACTCAAGTTTTTAGTCCTGATACTGAGAAAACTTCGTAATTGGCAATGGTGGATAGCATCTGCCATTTTGGCTTAATGCTTTTGCTAATGTTGATGTATTTGGATTGTATCCATGAGGAAAACTGCTTTTGATGATCTTTGGAGGTCTTTTGCAATAGTTTATATTTTGAAGAGCTAATGCAGAATACCTAGTTTCTCAAGTCAAGTCGGCTGAAAACTCAAAAGTTATATGGAAGCTTAGCAAAAGTAGTTTCCTATTGCCACCAATATTTTGATGCTAAAACTGTTCCTTTTTTGTTTGTTTGTGTTTGCATAGAAACTGTGTGAGGGAATTCTAAATATCCTTGAAAAAGACACAAAAACTTCATGTCAGGTTGCCTGCCTGGAGGCCCTCCGGATTCTCTCCAGGGACAAGAAGGTTTTAGTGCCTGTAACCACGAAGAGGAACATGCAGATCCTTATGAGGCTAGCAAAGCTGGACACTGTGGAAGATCCTTTGGAGAGAGTGTCTGAATTTCCTGTTATAGTAGAAGCTTTAAAATGCCTCTGTAACATAATTTTTAATAGTGTTGTTGCACAGAAGCTCAGCTTGGAACTGAATCTTGCAGCTATGCTCTGCAATCTTCTGGAAAAATGCAAGGACCAACAGTTCGTTGATGACATTAAATGCTTTGATTTGCGTCTCCTCTTCCTCTTGTCGCTTCTGCACACAGATATTAGATCGCAGTTGCGTCAGGAACTACAAGGGGTGCAAGTTTTGACTCAGGCTTTGGAAAGTTCCCTGAGTGTGAGATGGACGGAAGAATATAAAGCAGCAGAAGATCGTGACAGGCCTCCTCTGTCTTTGCAAGAGACAGATTGTGCCATTGAGGCACTAAAGGCTCTTTTTAATGTAACACTTGACAGTTGGAATGTCCACAGCAAGGTAAGGCTTAGCTGAAGTGTTTTTTAAATTGGTTTTGTTTAGCCTGCAAGAGCCAGAACCAGCAGGTAGATACACAAGAGGCAGTTGTTGTCCAAGCCCCAGAGCAAGGATTTTACTACTTTTGCTACTGTAATTTTGATGGAATATGATTGCATTTTTGAAAATAGCAGCTAAGGTAGTCTTGAAATTTTGCATCATAATTTCTCTATATGCAAAATCAGTGTGAGAAAATTTGTCTGAATTCTTATTGTGTCATGTGTTAATGATCTTGGGCTTTCAAGAGGTGTTGAGTCTTTAATGCTCATTGCTTTGAATACCAAAATAACTTTTTTCTTCTTGTTACTACTTAGGCAAAAAATCTAGTCCATCCATTTTCTGTGTAATGGGAGAATAGTTTGGATTATATAATGCAAGTTAGAACTGTATGTTTTCAAATAAAAAATGAAAAGAAGATTATTTCATAAGAGTCTTAGATTTCCAAAAGAAAATAAATGCTGTTCACTAATAATTAACTGGCTAGGAAAAACTTTTTAATGTAAGTGTATCAGGTGGCTACATCTCTGGAGACTGGACGATAGCAATAGGGTAATAATGAGAGCTGAGAAGTCTCCCTAGTTTTCTCTGGGCATGATGATAAGCACATCAACTCTAATTTTTAACAAATAACTCTGAAGAAAGAGTGTACTGTTTTTACTATCTTTATCTCCCATCCTCCCAACACCAGGTTTGGACTTAAACGTGATCTTTTAACATGAGGTCAAGCATGAGAACCAAACGCAGTTTCATTGTTATGTCTTATGAATAAGATTTATCTTGTCTTTTTCATTATAACATCAGGTCTAATTTTTTTTCTTAGACAAATATGCTTCCTATGTGTTGCATCCCTAAATTTATAAACAGAAACAATAAGGATAACTTTTTTTGTTGAATAGCCTAAGTCTGTGCTACAGTAATAGAATTATATAGGGAATCTTTCTTTTTAGTCCACGTCATATTGTCTCTAAAACAGTGTTGTTAGCTTTTCACCAGGCATTGTAAATATGCAGCATATAAAGCTAAGCAGAAGTTTACTGACAAATAATTGTTCTCTCCAGTGCATTGGACTAAACAGCAAATAAGACATTAATCATAGCATTAAGGAATGTAAAACTTGAAAAAAGTCTGAAGCTTATTCTTTGCTTTAATGTCTCAAGGATACACTGAATAAGAAGTCCTGAAATTTAAGATTGAGTGAGTGGGGGGAAAAAATCAGAGAAGTGAATACTTTGAATTTCAAGGAAATATAAAGAAAGTGAGGGACTTTTCTCTTGTTTATGTTCCTGACTTAGACCTTTATTAAAAATATCTTTAACTTTGTCAGAGAGTTCTTTGTATAGGCACGTGAGTGTTTTGGAGGTAGAAACTTGAGTGGAGAAAAATTACCTGAAGTCAAGCATATAATACAGGTATATGAATGTTTACTAGTTCAGAGTTTGAGAAGTATCATCTTTGTGATTAAGTTTTTCTGTGTGGTGGAAATAATGTCAGGTGTTAAGTTGGAAAATGAAGCTGTATTACACATTCACCTCTTGAGAAGTAAGCTCTTGAAATCTGGATCTTGAAGTTGGTATGTTCTTACAAAACACTGGGAATCTTGAGAGATGAAAAGCCCAGTTTACCGCAGAAAGGCGGGCAGGAGTGGCACGCAGTTGTGGCGTTATCTGATGAGTTTTCGTGTGACCGCTGTCTGTGGAATGAGGGGGGGTTTGTCCCACAAAACTTTTCGTCCCTGAAGAGCCCAAGCATGCAGCTGTCAGGAAAATTTCCTTCAGATTGGAGGAAATCCTAGTGTTAGTAACCTTTTCTCCGTTTTTGGGTTGGTTTTTTTTTTTTTTGATTTTTAAGTTTAAGACATTCTGGGGCAGGAGAAGCTTATATTGTGTTTTGAGATAAGGCTTATGTAATAATTCTTTACTAAAAGTTTCTAAAAGCAAGGAACCTTTAAACTGAAGAGCTCTTTAGTAGTTGTAAACTGTTAGCCAGATACGTTAGGTGACATTCTGCTTAGCAAGTATCCCTGTGGAAATATTAATGATCTGTAAGAAGAGTAAACAGCATGTTAATTAAGTGGGCTGAAGATGCAGAATTTGAAGAGATTACAAACAGTAGATGGGATGGAAAATAAAAGGAGAGCAGAGAGGTTAGGCATGTGGGTAGAAAACTAAATGAGATCCGTCCTGAGGGGGAGAGAACCATTTGAAACACCAGTATTTAATGGCTGGAGATGGTTTCAAAGTAGCAAAGCCAGGCAAGAGCCGCAGGTGGTACAGTTGGCAGATTTGGATGCTGATGTTACAAAAGATGCATTGGGGCGCTTTGTGCTAGGTCAAACACACCAGAACATATGATGGATGCCAAGAAGAGCTAATGAAAAAGGACGAGGACAATGATACACACAGTTAAATGATTGCAGTTACTGGTGTACTTTTGTGTGGCTGCCGTCTGGTGGGAGATTGGAAGGGGGAATTGCTCAGAGAGAGCAAAAGTAGGGCAAATAAGGTTGCTGAGAGTAGAGAAGTTATTAACGAAATGGAGAAAAGATATCAAGGGAACAGAAGCAAGTGAATTAGAAAAAGAAACAGCCTGGGTGGGGGAATGAAACTGTTGGCAGCAAAAGGTCTAAATGAGGAGGAGGCAAATTAAATGAAGAACATATGTAATCCAAATGGATGAAGAGGCAGCCGGGTGTAAATACAGGAAGGAAGATAGTAGTGGTATGGAATTGAGCGAATGCTTGTAATGGGGTTTTCTGGTAGTGAAGGCTCATTTAAAGGGAAAAAAGTCCCCACCGACTTTTACAAGGCCTAGTTAAAAGGCCAGCATATGACAGTTAGTTGCGTTAAGCATTCAGTGAACTCTAAGGTACAGTCCTTTTATTGATAGGGATGGATGTTGTGATCTAATAGGTATTTTCCATCTTTAATTTTTATTATTCTAGTGACCTGAAACCCCCACTTGCAATCTTCAAAATGAAAAAATATCTTCATAATTTATATTTATATAGACTGAATCTCATCAATTTCGTTACATGGCTGCCATCCTTCGACACTGCTTATTAACCACGGGCCCTACTGAAGACAAAACTGAAGAGTTGCACAGGTTGGTAGAATTGCAGAACCAATCTATTTTAAAAGGTTATTTATTTTTTTAAAAATAGGAAAAAAACTACTTTGCCTAAAATCTAAAGTCGAAATCTGAGAAACAATGAAAACTATTAATTTTGAGTAAAATATTATTAATCTTTTTTATGAAAGCTGTTTGCCTGAAATATTGTTTAAGCATGTCCACTATTCCAGAGAGAAAGTGGCTGGCAAGATTGTTATTTTTGATCAATAATAATGAAACTGACCTTTTTGAAATCTTTTTGTGTGTGTGTGTGTGTAACTGAGGAGGAAAATACATATGGAAGTTCTAGGGGTAGTACAAATAGAAGTGGAATGCAACTTCTGTTGTTTTGCGCAGAAGCTGATGGAAAAACTGCACTTTGAAATTTTTGTATGTAACTTTTGCAATTCTGATGGATTGGGATGGAAGTAACAAGTTGATATTTTATCTCCAATAGTTCTAGACTGCTTTATTAAAAGTACAAATATCAGTTCCCTGGTAAAAATCTTTATTTTTTTTTTTCAAAGATGAGTGAATCATCTTGCAGTTTTAGGTGCATTGTTTTTTTTCCCTCAGTCCTGCACCCAACTGTTTGTTATGTATTTGCAGCCAATAATTCAATCAAAATTCAGAGTATTTTTAGTGAGGTGGTGGTTCTCTGTTCAGTGTTACTGTTTTTTTTCCGTGGCATGCTTATTTTTATGCAAGTAGGTCAGCTGTTCATAGGGCCTGACAGTACAGTAGCTTCAAACACTATCCCATGTTATCTCTCAGCAATGAAAGTTAGTGTTGCCATTTTCTTCTTCAGAGATGTCTGTATATCTAAGTGTAGGATCTTTTGAAGATCTTCTGAACCATCAGTCTCCAGGAAGAAGGATATAGCTTTTCACACCCAGCAATCTTGAAAGTGTTAAATGAACTTGATTAAAATCTTGGAAAGCTCTTGGACATCAACAGTCTTAGTGGGTGAACACTAAAAATCCTACATCAGAGCCCTTCTCAGTTGGTGCAGACTAGTTTGGAATAATTTAGGATACCGCTGCAGTAGTTGCCATGACTAAAGTTAGTGCTGAGTATGTCCTAAAAGGCAGTCAGTGTTTTCTCTTTGGTGCTGCTTATGGTGGATGTTTTGTGCTCTCATCTTTCTTTAAGTGAGGGACTGGTGGGAATAAGTTCCCCCCTGCTGATAAAATTGAACAGATTTGGATAAATTCAACAACTACAAGAAGACAGAGATCGGCCTTTAGCATTTAAGCTTGTACATAGTCAGCAAGACTGCCTGATATTCTGGTGAATTATTATACAGCTGATGCTCTTCCCATGAAAACATGTTCTGTTTCCTTGTCCAGGAATCTGACTAGTCTAATCACCCTGTAAAATATATCACCCTGTAAAATTTAATTATCTTGTGCTATTGCAAAAGGATGCATGTTATGCAGGTCCTTTTGGTTTTAGCTTTTGCAAACACTTGCAGATGAGATCCAAAAAGGGCATTACATATAGAAGTAGGCAGCTGTGGAGAATATGTAGTATTGGTGTGATTTCTGTCCTTGCTTTTTTCAGTCAGAAGGGATATTTTGTGTAGAGATGCTGCCTACATGGACTTTATGGAGACACCAAGTCAAGGCAAGGATTCTCCATAATTCTGAGAGGGGGAAGCAGAAAAGAAATGAGGACAGTTATCACTGCCTTGTGTCACTTCAGTTGTTTCCCCTTCTCCATCAGACTCCGTATAGCACCGCATCAGTCTTTCTGTTATGCTGGGGAAACAACTTTCTCCGTGTGTTAGCTAACTGTAGCTAGTTTGTTTAGCTCAAGTTGATAGAAGAAAGAATGCAAGTATAGTATTGCTGCATGTAGTATTTGATCATGATTTATGTCATACTGGGTTTTTTTTTTTAACATGCTAGAAGAGCACTGCACAGGTTTTGACTTTTGTGATTCAAATATTTCAGCCCGTTTGCAGAACCTGAGTTTTGTCTTTGAATGCTACAGGATGCAATAAAAGCTGAGTAATTTAATTTGCTTTTGCACCAAGATGATTCATCACAAGGCAGCTCTGGAATAGAAAAGGTATAGTCAGAATTAATGCCCCTGCAAATCCTCAGAGGGATCAGGGGCCTGGATCAGAGGGCCCCACTTCAGTCCCCTGATGTATTTGGTTAAGCAAAACTTTCATTCCTGATAGGAGCTTCAATAATGAATGAGTAAACTTGTGTTAGCAGTCTATAGCTAACATAGCATAGCTAAAAAAATTAGGCTGTGTTGTCGTTTGGGCTGTTCAGTATGCTGGACTCCGACCATGCAGTCTTTATTGCAAGAGATGAGGTGTGAGTCAGAGAGCAGAGTGCAACTTCTCGCTCTGGTTTCCACCTGGAGCCTATCAGTAAGGCAGTTACAAAAATAATGTTGAAAATGGAATAAAATATAAGCAGTGTTGAATGCAGAATAAACTTTATGAAGCATCAGGGAGGCATAAGTATATTTCTTAGAATTGCTGATCACTTGCACTTCTCTAAGTTTGTAAATCTGCAGAATGTAAGGCTTAAATGAAGGGTTTGGGTAGCCTGTTAAAGCACATTGTATGAATGCTTGTGCTCTGAATGTGTAAGTTGAGGATTTATTTTATGTGAGCATCAGGTGTTGGATACATGCCCTGAGCTGTGATTGTCAGTGTGACTCTATTTCTAATAAATAAGCAGAAGTTACCTATAAAAATATCTTAACTAATTTAGTACCTGGTATTGTTGTCATTATTGTGGTTCTGTCATGTCATTACTTAACGGTTGAATATGAACAGCTTAAAGCACCACATATTAAGAGTGAGTGCCATTTTTGCCCACTAACTAGGTTTTAATCAAGGCATTCAGCAGCTCTAAATAGGCCTTTGCTTCTGAATTTGCATATCAGGAGGGGGCTGGGAGCATGAGTGGGTGGATGTCATGTCCCAGTGATTAATGATCTCTAGGAAGCTGAAAAGGGGAGAGTAATATACGCAGTATTTCTACCCCCTGGAGTAGGAATGCAAACACTATTGTGCGGATCTGTGCATAGTCACTGACTTCCTGGTAGCTGGAGAATTTCATACACTCCTCTACCACAAATAAAACTGTCAGTGGAGTGACAAAGATCAGAAAGCCAGGCTTCATTTATTGAAAAGAATAGCTCAGACACAGTGATCCAGAAAATTAATTTTGTAGGTGTTTGGGAACTTGGTTGTTTAATAAGAAACTGGTAAAAAGAGAACTTCTGATGAAAGGCATGAAGCCACCAAATATTTGTTGAATTTCAGTCTGTTTTGTTTCTGACTATTCCTGAATTATTGGAGAGGAATAACTTCCATGATATAACAGACATATCTTAAACAGGAATTAGAAGCAAAACAAAGAGAACAAGCTTTCCAAAAAGTAGAAGTTGTCTGAATTTCAATTGCTAAAAGAGCAAAAGGGAGATGGCACAACGTGGAACAGCCACCCAGTCTGATCAGACCAAAACCAGCACATTTGTTAGAAATCCCATTATGTTTGATTGCCATGATTTGCTTTCTCTTTTACTAATTCTTTGTTAGAATTGTATTAATAACATGAAAACTGAGGGCAGCTTCTAAGTAGATATTATTAAAAGTGTTAAATGAAGTTGTTTGAAAAGTTTTCTCTATTCTTGGAACACTCTGCCAATCCTTGAAACATCGGTGTGCATGGTTTTGTTGATAGCTTTGAGGTCTGCATATGTAAGCCTAAGTAGTTCCGCAGTATTTCTCAATATATCCATTTATAAGTTTAGTTGGGCATCAGCAAGTAAATAATGACAGAATTCCAATTTTTGCAGCATCTGTGTAATTTAGCCCCATATTCAGGAAGAGTACAAACGCAAGTCTGTGTCATGAGAACAGGATAGATAGCAAACTCAAGGGATGTGTACCATACAAGAAACCCTTGCAAAGTAAGTTCCATCTTACTCCATTAAAGAGGAGGGAGGGACCCTGTGGTCTAATTTAAATCACTTAATGGATATTTGGGAAGCGCTCCTCTTTGTGCTTTGTAGAATGCAAAGACTGCCAGTTACTGAAAGGTAGTGCTTGGTAAATAAACCTGAATCTTTTTTTAATGTGTTAAAAGCATTCTGTATTTCCTATACACTACAAGCTAAGTAAAAGTGAAAATATTTCAGGGGACCTGAGAAATTGCCACCACCGTTATAGGGGAAGGACATGTTTTCTATGGTGTACTTTGCCACATTAATGATAGTAATATGGATGTGTTGTAAAACGTTTTAAGTTTCAAGGAGGAAAAAACTGACTGCTGCAAATCAATGTGAGAGTTCCCCCTGCTGTCCTGCAAGATCAGCTGCTGTAATACACTGCTGGAAGCTGTGCCTTATCTATGGGATAGGATACTGTGGGGGCTGGAAGTAATAATGCACTGCTGCAGTATAGCTTTTGGAGCTTTTGTCTTTCTTTTTCCTTGTTTGTTCCAAGAGCCAGCACTCAGGCGATAATGCATGCCACCTTCTTTAAAACCCAGAGAGTAGAAAATAAAGCATTGTTTGAGTTGCAGGCCCTCTTTTTGGTTGCAGTTGTACAAACAGTTTATGGTGAGTTGTACTCTGTTTTTAATTCTTTCTTCCAAATGAATAATGAATTTTTGAAATCTGTTTCAGCAATGCAATCAACCTCTTAAGCAATGTTCCCGTATCTTGCTTGGATGTTCTTATTAGTCCATCATCCCAAGAGGAAACAGATATAAAATACAATGGTATGAATATGGGAGCAATTCAAATTTTACTGGATTTCATGGAGAAGAGAATAGACAAGGTATGGGCTGCAAAGATTCTTCACAGAAGGGGCCTCTTTCATTAAAGCAAAAAGTGCACATATGTAAAGCTTCTTACAAACCTTTCAGACAGTATTTAGCACACATACGGATGTCCTTACTTCTAGATTGGGAAACACCTCAAAACTGAGAACAAATTCCTGTGAATATCTGAAGCATACTTGCTTGTGTGTGTGTGAGGAAGAACATTTGGGTCTTTGTTTGTATCTATGTAAAGTTCACGTTTTGGCTGTCATATAGGACTTTACTGAAGGGTTCATAGGATTTGAAAAGGGAAATTTGCTTTTAAAAATGTTTTATTTGTATTTGGTTTTATTTTAGGGAAGCAGCTATAGAGAAGGTCTGACTCCAGTTCTCAGTTTATTAACTGAATGCTGCCGAACTCATAGGAATATCAGGAAGTTTATCAAAGCTCAGGTAAGTAAAATATTCATCAAAATTTGAATATGAAGCTAATGATAAACTTTCTGAGGTTTGTACATCGGTGCAAGACACTGATACTTTAAAAGTATGAATGGTTTGATATTAAACTACCCACAAAGTTTTCAGCAGTATTTTTTTTCTGTTAGGTCTCTGACAGCTGTCAGCTATAGAAATAATTTTTCAGTCATGTAAATCAATAGATATTATGGCCTAAGTACCACGATACATTTTGTAGAGCTGTTAAATAATAACATTAGGGGTATTGTAAAGCTGTGTTAATGTGGGTCACCATGGATCATGTGACACAGGGGCAAAGAAGTCAGTGAGGTCTGTCCCCTTACATTCAGCATATAAAAAAAATTCAGTGCAGTTAATAAAACTTTGCAAAGCTGTGTGGTAGCCAGTAAGGCTACAGGTGTTTTGATGGGTTCTGCTTGAGCTTTAGTTTGACCTCAGCAGGCAGGAGTCATTGGAATTGAAACTTGTGTACCAGTGTGTATCAGCTGTTCTGTCAGTAAAATTCTGTCCCTGAACAGGCACACTTCATCACTTGGTCTCTTAAAAGAGCTGTTGAATACACTGCAGACTGTGGGTAGGCTTTTTACAGGAAAAAGCATTTCCATGCCATGGTTAAAGATCTAAAGGATCTCTATGGCTTGGTGGTTGGGTGTGGTGTTTTCTGTTTGTTCTCCTGCTTTTCCTGAAGTCAAGTGGAGAAAAGTTAAAAGATGAGCAAGGGAGAGACAGCTGAAACCAGCTGAGAAATGTTCTTTTCCTAAGCTGCAGTGATTTTCAGGTTGCATCCTAGATGCCACTCCCAGATCAAAGCTGCGCCTGAATTCATAAATGGAGTTTATCATGGAAAAGAGCATATTTTGCATATATTTTCTGCCTCTTTCATCTGTACCGGAAAAGTGGTTTTGAGGAATTTAAGAAACTTGTTCTTGGTGTTTATTGTTTTTGTTCACAGCAGTTCTTTCTTAGGATACTCTTCTAATCTGTTAAGTAAAAAAAAAAAAAAAAAAAGAAGTTAGAAAATGAAGTTGTCTGCATGTTTTTACGACATCTCGGCATCTAGATGTCAGGATATAATTGCATGCTGTCTCTTACCACAGGACCACTGCCTCATATAGTGCACAGAATGGATGGATGCTGGTAGCTGCATGACTGGATGTTTGATATTTTGAATTATCCTCATTGTTAAGTGTTGGTTTTAGGTTTTATTTATTGTGCACTATTCAAATTCTGATCTGAAGACAGAATGATTAATTTCCTTATGGACTGTCCTATGGCACTCATCACTGTATTAGTATTAGAGTATTCTAAATCTATTAATTCACTCTTACAACACTCTGTAAAATGGCAGTCATGGTACTATCCCCATTGGGGAAAATAAGCAGGGACAAAGTAAAATGTTTTTGCTAATTGTTTGAATACTTAGTTTGAGAAAGTCGGGGTCTGTTATTTTCAAAGTAGTCAATACTGTAGCCTTCATTTGTTTAAGTACCAGTTCCCAATGAGTCCGATTTCAGTAGTAATTGTGTGGTAATTTTGCACAGAACATGACATTTTTACATGAGACACCTAGAAGACAAAGGACTTGGAATTTCTTATGACAATTAGTGACATCTTTGGTTTCATTCCCTAGTAAAACATTGAAGTCCATAATTCTTACAAGAATTCTTAATTCTTACTGTAAGAATTTCATAATTATGAAATTAAATATTTCATATTACAGCCCAGATATGTTTGCAGATCATATCATATCCTGTGAATGTGAAAAAATTAATGTAGGTTTTGAGTGTGAATGCATATGCACAAGGAGGCGGAAGTTAGCTTGCAAAACCAGCCATATTTCAGGCACTTCTTGCCGTTCTTGAGGGCTGAAGTTAAGAATATTAATGACATTTAATGAGAAATTTAATGAGAAAATAGTGTGTTTGAGGAAATGTTAAATAGTGTTTTCTCCAAAATATTTTTGAAACTTAGCTTCAGCTTTTAACAGAGCGTTTTCTGGGAGAAATACGTATTTCCTTTATACATGTAGAGCCAATTTTTGAAATTCATGGTAGTAGAACTTGCAATGTGACTTATTTTCCTGCTCTTTCACTATAAGTATATTCATTGTTCTGTATAAATTGCACATCATGTTAATATTGTAAGTTTCCTTAAGCTGGTATTTTTAGTGCTTTTGCCAGATATTTTGAGCAAAATAGAAGAAACAAAGAACATGAGGTTACTGCTGCTTGTTAACCAACTATTTTGGGATGCTCATTTGTGCTCTTAAACTCCTAATAGTTGTCTTTTTTTTAAAGTCTATGTTTGGGACAGAGTAATCCTCTGCCCAGGATGGCAGGCCAGAAGGCCTGAGTATGTTAAGAAGCAAGAGTCATTACTAGTGTACATAAGCATAGCTGGGTTGATTTTATTCCTTTTTTTGAAGGAGCAGAGCTTACAGTATTTTCTTGGCCTGTTGACTGTGTACATTTCTGCAAGGATTGGATAGGTATTGCATGCATTCTATGCTCTTTTTCCTTTTTTTATGCTACTAGGTATTGCCTCCATTAAGAGATGTATCAAATCGTCCAGAAGTTGGCACAACAGTGAGAAACAAGCTTGTGCGCCTTATGACGCATGTTGACCTTGGAGTAAAGCAAATTGCAGCAGAATTTCTTTTTGTTCTTTGTAAAGAGAGAGGTAAAAATTACTACTTCTTCGCCCTTTTATATGAGGTCTTGCTGTAATTAGTGTATTTGCCTCTTGCTGTAACTCTCAATTCTTTTAACACTATGCTGGTTTTTGTTTTGTAGCTGAATATAACTGAATAATTTTCTGTCTTGCTCTTTGCAGTTGACAGCTTGTTAAAATATACAGGCTATGGTAACGCGGCAGGATTGCTGGCAGCAAGGGGCCTATTAGCAGGAGGAAGAGGAGATCATTGGTACTCAGATGATGAAGATACGGATACAGAAGAATACAAATCTGCAAAGCCGAAGTATAGTATTGTTTTCAATTCTGCATATCCTGTTGCAATTTAGATGTTTTGACATATTTTTTTTGTTTCACCTTTTCCAGAGAGGCCAGTTTTAAAATTACATGTGCTTATGTTAACTACTGTCTCCTGTTGACTTCATGGTCTAATTATTGAGAAAGCAGCCTCTAATAGTGACTATCATATAGTCGGATGGCTGCAAAAAAAAAAAATCACTATTTTAACTTCAGCAAGGGGAACTATGTAAAAATGAAAACTTGTCAAAAAGAAATAAGGAACAAAAATGAGAAATGTTTGTGGGTGGTCTAGGAGCAGTTTCAAGATGCATATTAGAGATTCAGAGGACATGTGTGTTCTCCATTTAAATGGATACTTAAAAAGCTGGAATTGTTAAACAAGAGTAAAGGAGGCTATCGGAGATGATACTGTAAAAGAGTAACAAAACAGGCCAAAAAGGTTTTGAAGGCAGCTTACTGGAGGCATTAAGAATAAAGAGAACCTTCTTCACAGGTTCATCAAAAGCTGGAAGCCTGCAGTATGTATATGGTCATTAGATGGTTGAGATGCAAATAGGCAGAGAAAGGGGGCAAGTCCATAGCAAAAAAGCTAAAGAAATTCTTTGCATCATTGTAACTATGAGGAAGTTTGAGGGAGTTCCCAGGTGGGACCCTTTCTTTACAGACTATGAGTCTGAATAACTGTTTAAAATTCAAGTGTGAAAAGAGATTTTTGAACAAATTGAGCAAATTTTAGAAAGAAAATACAGTAACAAACTTAGCAAGCATGGCTTTTGCCCCAGATTTTCCAGGAACTCACATGAAACTGCCAAACTACTAACTATTGTTTGTGGGGTCTATCTCTGTAATAGAGGAAAAAAAAGGTGTCAAATGTGGCTTAAGGTTTTAAGCGGGACTTTGTAAAAAAAGGAACAAACCAGTAGGTCTAGTTTCAGTCAGTCAGGTTGCCTGGTACTAACATTTTCCTAAAGAATCAAGTGAGTCACATGGGTAAATATGGAAGGAGCAAAATATCTTCTGTAGAAGTCACACCTCAGGAATCCAATATATTTGTTTGAAGGATTCAGTGATCATATAGAAGCTCTGTCTGTTGATTTTTATTAATTGTAATTGATTTGGTGTTCAAGGTTTCAGTTTGTCATGTTACATCTATGATTTGATGCCATTTTAAGTAGGTTCTGAAATTGTTGATAGTGGGCATCTAAAGCATGTTGTTTTTCCGCTTTACTCTGTTTTCCTTGAATTACACAGACATGATTAGGTATATGATGGGGGGTTGTAGCTCATTGAAAGATTCTTATTAAGGAACGCGAATGAAAGACAGGATTAAATGTAGGAGAAGTTACAGGAATTACATTGCTTCTATGCTAAGAAAAGAACTCTAAAACAGGAGGTTCCTTTTTTATTTCTGCACTTCAGGATATTTTTTTTCTTGCTCTTCTGTCTCTACTCTTCTTTCAAAAGCCTAACATTCAGTTATATGCATATGACATCTATTTAGTTATAAAAGCTGACACTGAAATGAAACATTCAAGGCAATTGTCAGTTGCTTTATGCATCTGATTTTCTCTGTTGCTGTTAAATGTTTGTGATTAAACTGCTTGAAAAGGTAATTTGCCCTGAAAAGTATTTGTTAAAACTACTTATCTGTTTTTGTTACTTACCATTTCTGTATCGCCATTCACTTGTTTTAACAGTGAAAATAACTGGCATTGTAAATTCTCAAAGTAACCTTAATTCGGTTTGAGCAAAAGTCATCATGGAAAGTGAATAGTAAACTAAATCAATGGTTCTTCATGAATAAGAAAATGTAACTGGAACCGGTCTATATTTTTAAAATTAAGCCTGTAGAGAATTAGTTGCAAACATCTATCTGTCATTCTGTTTCCCATCTATGTCGTTATTACTAATGACGTTGTCATTATTACCATCATTATTCCCCTGCTTTCAAACTGCTTGTGTAGGGGTTATAACATAACAAGTACTAGTGGAATGTGCATTTCTGAGTAGCTAACAAGAAATTAATACAGTGAATCAATAAGATAATGTCATGATTCATGGGAAGAGGCTACAAAAAAGGTGTAAATATGAACGTTGGATATTTATAGTAAAAACTTTCATGTGCAGTTCAGACAGTGTTAGTCTTGGTTTCTGTTAGTGTGCTCTTCTTTCCTCCTATCAAGAAGATAGACAATTTACATACATATTTCTATACAAATGCAAACTGTATTGTTTTTGCACTTCCAGCATTAACCTTATCACTGGTCACTTAGAAGAACCAATGCCCAATCCGATGGATGAAATGACAGAAGAACAAAAAGAACATGAAGCTATGAAGCTTGTCAACATGTTTGATAAACTTTCCAGGTATTGCATTATAGCTGCTTTTGAGGGAGGCAGCTCATATCCTGGCTCTTTACTAAGGTCTAGTGCTTCAAAATAGTGCTATAATCAACTTCTTTGCAGGATTAGGACCACTTTAACTGCAGAGAAAAATGTTTAGCACTTCAAAGAAAAGAGAGGAAACCTCTTTTGGAGAGGATTGGACAGAATCAGGAAGATCTGGTGGTGAGGGGACCTGCCTCCTAAATGGATAGGCTGATAATAATGAAAATAATTTCTCTTTTTAAAGTATGGGACACAATGCAAGCCCAAGGCAAGTGTACTCATTTTCCCCAAGTCAATGAGCAGCATCTCATGGTAACTACTTATGTCTGCTGCTTATATGAAGAACAAATACAGTGTGAAAATAGTTGTCACCAGAAGCAATAGATTATATAATAGAGCAATTAAAAGGGAATTTACAATTAAGAATTATTGTGGATTTATTAGAATGTGTGAACTGGATTACAAACAAGCCTTTATAATTTCTTTTAAATGACTGAGATAATGCCATAAAAGAAAATAGTACTTAATGTGACATAAAGGTGTACGTTATTGATAAAGAAAGTTGATTTTTATTTTATAACTTTCTGCATACAAAAAGGGAACAGGTCTGTGCTGTTAGCTTTAGCTTTTTTTCTCTTTGACTCAATATGCCTAGAATTTGCTGGTTTTTCTTCCTCCGTACTTGTAGCCATATTAGAGTGATTGCTTGTAGTTTGTTTTCTGTGTAAGCAAAGTTTTACATTCTTGAGGAACACTTAATGTAATACTAATTTACCATTGAACTGAGCTGTAGGAATTTAGGTGAATATATAAGTGGATCATTCTTCAAACATGGGAAAACTCAGCAGCTAGAAGTGTGTTTGCATTTTGTGAGAGTCTGTAGGTATTCAAATAACAAGATCTATTGAGAGAAATTCAGCAAACCAAGTATTTTGACGTCTCTATTAAAGATTAGGAATACAGCAAAAGATATGGGAGAATCTGGATTTTATATTAGCTGATAAAAGATTGAATTATAAGCAGGAGCAAAAGCAGGGAAGCAGCTCGGAACAACTGATCTGGGACTATCCGTGAAGTAATTGGATACTTTTTCAGATTATTTGCATGGAAAGCAAGTGTAGTATGTTACAACCTTTTTAATAAAGAGAAGAAAATGCAATGCACATGTAATCTTAATTGAACTAGCATGTAAAATTGAATGATTACTATGTAAGCTAGAGAATTAAGATGCTGAGCGTTAGGCATACCACAATAAAATGACTAAATGGTCTAAAACTTCTTTAAAAGGAAGATTGAGACCAGAGATAAGCTAGGGCTGAAGACAAGTCACTTGCTATCACTATAGCAGTTACACAAAAAGTCCAAATGGCGTTACTGTAGCATAAGAGCCTTTTCAGTTTGGAGGATTGGGGACACCTGCTGCGCTGCCTGCTACAAACGGACAATAATTAAGCAGCTGGTGCCCTGTGTCTCTACTTATCCTCTTGGCCAGTAGCATTACTTTTACCTTGGGCTTTCTGTGTCAGTTACATCCACCTGCAGTTTCTTCTATAGTACTTCGGCTGCAAACTCTTCAGGGCCTGGACTCTTTTTGTTGTAAGGTTTTTGTTTGTTTGTTTTTTAGTATAGTGGTTACTGTGGGACAGTGTTGTTGATGTGACCCCTTTAGGTGCTGTGATAACATGAATAAAATCACTTGACTGTTCTTCCAACCCTTTTTGTTTTACTGAAAATTGGGGGGGGGGAATGCTGGCAGGAAGGAAAAAGAAAGTAAGACTTGATTTTGGGAGGCTGTGGGATGTTTTTAATGAATGTAATTGAGTGCAATTGTGGGTTTTGCAGATGTTAAATAAAATGGGAAGCTGCCAGTCTTGTGTACAAGAAGAAAGAGTTAGTAACATGCTGATAGTAGTGGGAGTCCCTCCAAGTTTTTGGAATTGAACACTTCTGCCTCCAGCTTGAGCCCTTTAGTGCTGCGAGTTTTCAGAGGCTTAAATCTACCAGTGGAATGCACTTTTTTTTCCTTGGTTTGCAACCTACAAATTTAAACTGGAGGTTGCTTTGATAGGAGTCTTCAGTTGATTCTGGGTTTTGAATCTTGCTTCGAGGCAGACTGCTAGTGGCAGGTTTCCTACTTCTGCTGGTCTTTGTTGTTGTCACCGTAGGAGGGGACATATACTGTGAACTAAGCAGTTTCAGTTTGGTGCAGTGCTTTGCTTCTAAGAGGGGAGGAAGTTGGACAGGGAACCAACAGCTCCTTCTTGTAATCTTGAACGAGTTTATGTAACTTTATCTGTGTAACTTGAACAAGAGCTTAGAGTGAACTTGTGTGATGTACAGCAAAACTGGTTTGCTTAGTACACTTGTATTGTCCCAGTAATGGAAGCTAAGCTTTAAAGAGCTAGCACGCTTTTACTGGAGAAGGGTATGAAAAAAAAAACCAGTTGAAGGACTGACAATCTTGCTTCCCTTCCTGACTGATGAGGGTAATCAGGCCAGTCTGTCACTGGGGTGTTCTAGATTTGGCTTTGACTGGCTCTGTATCATTTTTGAAAAGTTACTTGATGACGGATTGAACTCAGAAAACGAATTTGCAGAACAGTACTACTTCATTGAAAAGTTATATCCTTCATTAATGGCTGCTGTTTACGCTGTACGCTTTGTACAGGTTTATTGAAACTATAAATAATTAAGTCGCATTTTCTCCCTTGTTCCATAAGATGCCAGTGGATTTTTGCTCTTCAGGTTTCTCTTTATTTTCAGCATTGGCACTGAAGAATTGAAACTGCTTTGAGGTGATGTAAAACTGATCCATGCTTTTGGTCATTTCAGGTCTTACTTCCAAAGTTTTTCTGTTCTGTTAGGTTGTTGGTGTTTAGGCCTGTTCATGGGGTAATTGACCATCGACAAGGCTAAATTAAAATTAATCACCCAGTTTTGTTTTATCAAAATTTCTGGAGGAAAGCTGAATATTGTTTGTGAACTCATTTTCCCTGCCCCAATATTTTAACATAGGCTTGGGTTCTACAAAATCTTCTACAGAAATTAGTATTTTGCTCATATTTGACTGGATGAGATTACTTTTTAAAATCATTAAATATATATATATAGATAAATTGTAAGTGTAAATGAAGATGAAAAATCTTGATTACTGCAGCTTTTGGGAGAGGTAGATGTTACTTAGGTAGTTTGCTGGATGCCTGAACTTGGCCCTGAAGTAACTCTATGGGCTTTGCCTGCAGTAAGGGTCAATACTAACTTGTTGATTGATTGAGAATTGTTTGGTGACTGTAAATCAGTGTCCTCTGTATGTGATGCACATCTTTGAGCTTTGAAAAACTCCCCAAATCTGCAAAAAGATTTAACTCAACCTTTCATTTTTGCAAAATATCGTTAGCCACTTTTAATCAGCGTTGTATGATATTCTGTCTGTTTGTATCATAGATTATTGGAAATACTCAGTGTTAATTAAAATGTCTGGAAAAAATGCTAACATTTTTTCTATTATAAATGGTAGGTAGAATTGTATATTAATTGACTAATTTAAAATGTCAGGATGCTTTTTCCAAGCCAACCTTGTATTAATAGCAAGAATCCTTTTGCTGATGAAATGGTCTCCAATTATCACAGCTTGGGTTTTGTTGTGCATTGAACAGAAGTCAACAAAACGAGTATGTAAGAGAACCTGTCTAAATAAGCAACCATACTCATTAAAAACACGAAATTAATCATAGGATGAATGAAGAAGGCAATGTTACGTAGAGTTTTTTTTCCTCCCCTTTCTAATCATAGAACAAAGTAATGTTACATGAAAGCATCGGAACTATTATGTGGTACTCAATTATAAGGAGGTGAATAGGTCCCTAACGTGCCATTTTATCAAAGGAGCAGACTGGTGTTTACATGATGGCTGTTTCATTACAGACACCGTCATTAATTCCATGTGTCAATACTGCCCTATAGCACATAGAGCAGACAAGAAAGAGTTACCCTTCAAAACAAGGGAATGATTTTTGAGTCGTTATCAAGCTAATGGCAAGCAGGAAGCTAGAACTTGTATAGATATATTTGAAGGGACTCTTGGGAGATCTGGAAGTGGAAGAAGAGAATGCATTTTACCAACTGTTTAATTATGGTGTGTTTCTAAGTACACTTGAATAGAATGCTTTGTTTGCATTAGAAAAATGAATGTTGCAATAAGGTGTATTTGAGTATATGGGAGGTCACATAAGGATGTTCAAATAAGTATAAATATGCACATTTGTGTACTTGTATATATCTTCATGGATACAGAAGTATTCCCGCTGCCACCTACTGGGCTGAGGCAATCTCTTCTGCTCTATAGATGTACCATAAACATCCAGTTTCTGGATAGTGAACTGTCTTCTGAGGCTGTATGTGCCTGTTTCTGGTGCTTCCCACCTTGTATCTCACCTTAAACAGTAAGCACATGCTCAGCTAGCCCACATTGTCAAAGCTCAGTTGAGGTCCCTAAGTAGCCAGTCCTAAATGGGCAAATTGCTGAGGCAGGCAGAGCTGAGACCATTCATACCAGGTAAGGATCAGCTCTGTGGGCTCTTGTACGGTACTAAAGTTAGCTGAGTGATGCCTCTTCCAATCCGACCCAAAATTCTGTTATTTAGCAGATAGTTGTTCCAAACTTCTGAAGCTAGCTTTGTAGGCAGCCCAGATCTTTTAATCTGTCTCCCTCTGTATTTTTCCTCTTTGAAAAACAGGAGTAAGCTTGTGTAGTGTTCAGAGCTTGCAGTCAAGTCTTCACTGGTGAAAGGATGCCATGTTTTACACCATTTTAGGACTAGATTATGGTTAGGAAAAAAATAGGCTGATCCCTGCTTCTCCTCCTACCTCTTCTTTTGGTGGCCTAGAATATTTCTGTGTTCATACAATTCAGTTTTACTGCGTAGCATTTGTCTGAGGAAGGATGTATGGAATTCGGCCTCCTAATACAGAGAAAGAACAGCAAACTTGTAACAACCATCATTCATCCTGTTCAAGGACTTGCAAAGCAGGAAGCTCATGCAGGAGCAGAAAGGTAATTGATAAACATCCTTGTTATTCTATGAAATGCGAGATCAGCCTAGCTCATGGTTAAAGCCTAGAGAGGAGGAAATGCATTGTAAACGAACCTCAAATGCAATACAGCAGACATCATAATGCTGCACTTTGAAATGAGTACAGCAAGCTGGGAAACAGGCTTCTGAGCATCACAAAAGAAGATACAAATGCACTTCAGTGACTCAGACTTCTACATTACATTGTCATGCAAAACTTGGTGCATTTATCCCCAAAAGACCCCCACAAAAACCACAGACCAAGACTTGTGCATATGGATGTGTCTTGTCTATTGCATCTGGTGTTCAGTGTCTCCGCAGATGACTCGCCAGGAGAGAAAAAATTTCTATCAAGTTCTGGAGTGTGTGTAGCAGGATGTAAAAGTGAAGCATGAAAGGGAAATTGCAGAGAAAGAGCTATTTCTTTATAATTGACAAATTATGAGATAGGACTTCTTGACAATATTTACAGATATCTTCTAAGTATCCGTATGTGAGGAGAGGGAGGTCCCCACATACGGGGACCTTGGGACCTTGTTTTCCTGTGTTTCTCTTTCCCTTTTCTTGAACTGTTTCTTCATACTTTACTAGCCATTATAATTTATTTATTACCAATAATAAATTGTAAATGACTAGCAAATGATGTGACTCAATGACTTCTGGCTGCAATGTTAAATGTTGCATCCTAAGAGTGTGCATTGTGGTTTTTAAAACAAAAATCTAGGATCATCTCAGCTTAGAGGGCAAGCAAAGGTGATTTTGTTCTTTGTGGCTATGTTTTTATTTTTAGGACTTAAAAAATATGAGCAAGGATTTACTCTTCAGGTTATTCTTCTCCAAAAATAAATGTATTAGATCACTACTGAGGCTTGAACTTGAGTAAGTGGCACTGAAGAATTGTTGCAAGATTGATTACAGATTTCAAAGGACACTTGTTTTGTATTACAGTGTTTAAAGTTTAAAAGCCAAAAAGGCCTTAGATGTATAGGGGCTTTTCCTGTGAAAAAAGTCTTCGCTATTAGACACAACTCGAAAGCACTCCAGCTTTGCCTTTCGGGACCCCTACAGCAGGCAGGGAGGGTTCTGGTCCTGTTTGGACACTAGATGTGCAGTTTTCATTTTTTGAGCCCTTTTGGATCTGGTTTCGAGTATTGTTTTGATCTCTTCTCACACACATCTCCAGCAGATACTTGAAAACTTAAGGGTGCTCTCATTTGGGCAGAATCTGCATACTATAGATTGCATTGCCTGAATGGAGAGGACTTGCTGTCAGTCCTCAAGTATGGCAAGCTATCTCCAGTCCATTTAAAGATGGATCCTACTGTTACACACACGCACAGGCAGAGTCCGGCCTGTGCTCTTTGAGTATGGTCATTACAAACCTCCTTCCCTGGCCCCCAGCTTCCCACCCAGACCTGGTTAGCCAAACCACAGCAGTTTCTCCAGGTCCAGTTTCTTATGTGTTGAAATGCTGCAGGCAGTGGGATTCTGGAGCTTTTCACTGTCGTATCTGATTGCCACATCTGTGCAAATGGCTGCACTGCTCTTGCTGGTCTCTGTTCTTCCTGAGCAAAGAAGGCTCTTGGAGACTTAATTTAACTGCTGCTTGACTGTACAATATCTAGCATAGGCATGGCGTGTAATTCAGATGTTACCTTTCTTGCCGTTCCTATGGTTGTGTTAAGGTTCGATTGCCAGCTGTGTACAAGCAATTTTTGTCCCTTTTTTCAGCCAAGGTAGTAGTGCAGACCAGGCAGAGAGGTGGTGAAATGCCTTTGCTTCCCCCTTGAGTGATGGAGTTTTATTGTCTGTGGCTCGGGAGGGTGGTATATGTGTGTTAAATCAGCAGTTTTACTGGGCTGCCTTTCAAGCGAGGGGTAAATTGACATCAAGCCTCCGCTCCTTTATTTAAGGTGATTCTTGAATATTTAGAGGTATTCTCCATTTTTTTTTTCAGCAGAAAATCAAAATGTTATGTTTGCCCTTACAGCTTTTGCCATAATCCACATATAAATGAGGTGATAAAAAGTAAGGATTAAATAAATCTTTGCTAATACTTTTTGATTGGCTTAATCAATAATTAATCATCTCTTAGATGAGGCTGTAGCTTGTGGAGTAGATATAATTGGATTAGGTGCTGAGAGGCCTTTGGAGCTTTGAAGAGATTAAAATGGCTGTCAATCCTGTAATTAAACTGCCACAAACAAAAGCAATAGTATTAGAATCAGTCAGCTTTTTTTAAATGAATCAACAAGTACTTACACACCCCTAGTAGTGGTGTAGGCAGAGTCTGTTCTCATTAACTGAGTTATTTCCTTCAACAAGATGAATATGTATCAAATCATTGTTTTAATTGCCTGGGCATATATTGGCCAGAATGGCAGGTGAAATTTTAGGAAGAAATGGCTGTCAGAGAACTCTTAGAAGAAAAGCTAGTTTGTGTATCTAAAACAGTGGACCTGCTCCTTGTCTTGAGCCTATTAGGCACTGACTTTTCATGGTGTCTTTAATTGGCTAAGTAGGTTTGGCCTACATGAATGAAGTCTTTATCTGTCCTGCTCTTCCCCTCCCACCTATTTTGGAAGGTTTTTTTGTTCCTCTTTCTTCAAAACAGAGGGCTTTAGCAGAAATAACTTCCTTTTAAAGGCTCATTATGTACTAAAGCATATACTGTATGTGACTGTATTATACACATGTGAATTGATATGTGTGCATATGCTAATATATATTCTTTTTTTAAATCTCTTACAGAGATGAGCTTATAAAACCAATGGGAGTGCGGCCGGATGGTACAATGGCTCCTTTGGAAGAAGCAGTCAGCCAGTACCATACCAACAAGCAAGACAGTTCAGATTCAGACTAAAGCATCACCTGCTTCACTCTCAATTCTCCTCTAATCCACACTTTTCCTTAGAGCCACAACATCTTTTATCTAGACATTTTATCCTCACATTAACCAGCATCACTTTAACTGTTCTGTTATTGGGATATTTAAATGAAGGGTCCTGTGGTGTAACCTCTGAATTTTTATTATGTCTGTTTAAAGAACATATCAGTTTATTAGTTTATGATCTTCATTAATTTAAAACTAAATGTATTTCAAAGGGATAAAAAGTGAAAGCCCACGGTGTAAAATAAAATACAAACACTTCAATTTTCCAGAATCCTGTTTTCTGAACTCTGTAGGTTTTCCCATTCTTGATATTTTTTTTTTTTGTATTGTCTTGCCAGTCTCTCCCTTTATATAATTGTAAAGAAGCGTGTTTGCTTAATGGCATTAGGAGCAGAGGGTGTTTAAACTTAGAAGTCTGACTGACCTCATGAAGCTGCTTTAACTGGCATTCAGCAGTGATTTCAGAGCTACCCTTTTTAAAATGTCATTGGATTTCTTACTGCTACACACTTCTGTGGTTAAGCTGCTGCTTAAGATTTTACCAATGTATCAGTCCCTGACTGCTGCTAAAATTGCCTTTAAATTGGGAACAAGATGATGTATGTTGTATGTCCTCCCTCCCTCCCCTCCCCTGTTAAGACCACACGAATATACCCTACCCCCCCCCCGCCTTTGGTTAAGTAAAAACATCCCTATTCAAAACAGCATTCAAGTATGTACACTTAAATGTTGCCATGAATGGGAGTGGACTAAAGTGAAGTGCATGTGCAAGTGTTTTACTGAATTAGGGCCTACTTTTGGAGATTAACGGGTATGCCTCACTTGAAGGGAAGTCAAACTAATCAACAAAGAAATATTTCCTTTTAGGGAGAACTTAGGAAGCGATGGGATAGAGAATGGGAAGGTGGGAAGGAGAAGAAAGTGTCACTTTCAACTCTGTACTCTTTAAAAAGAAAGATTAAAGTTTTAGGCGTGCTGCACTGCTGTTGTTGCCTTTGCCTGCTTGGTTGCTTTCTCTGTGTGTTTCTCCCAGCATGAATTACATGAAGAATATTCCAAGTCCTAGTTTGTAATTCCTTTTTTTTTTTGCTCAGAAGCATACACATGCCATTCCTTGTGAACCTTTCAGAGGTTGGTGAATGTTCTCCAGTTTGTTTCCTATGACTTGACACTGGTTCCCTGAACTAAGGAAGTTGGTGTTCAAAGACCTTGTAAAGGGAGGACTTGGTATGAAATCATGCTGTGGTTTCCCATGTGAGGAGCTTCCACAGATCTCCTTGGTCTTCCAAAACGATTAAAAAGGAATAATGCACTGCTGTCCTCTCAGCAGTAAATTTGTTTTCCCAAAGGGTACTGCCCAGCCACATAGCAATGCCCTTTTTAGAAAAAAAAAGAAAAAAACCCCACAAACAAACAGGGGAACTTAGGGACATTAATTCTATACATTTCTGTAAGCAGGGACCTTTCTGAATGTTAAAATCATCAATGTTTTGGGTTATGACTTGACTTGGGCTACATTGCTGCATCCACATGGAGCATCACAATTTCCATAGGGGGAAAAGGAAGCCAGCTACCGTTCCCACACACCAACAGCTAAAGCAAAACCCCTCAATGTCTGGGTAATACTGTAATCATACCTATTATGTGTGAATCCAAAAGGGGGAGGGAGAAGTTGTTCAGGAGCCAAAAACATGCTTAGCTGCATCTAAGCTGGGTCTCAAAAATGTAATTCTGGGTTTAGCATCATCCACTGACTACTCTGAGCCCAGCACAGGCAAGTATTAAGTGCACTGCAGGTGCAAAGAATTTATGAACCCTCCCTGAGGAGCAAAACATGACTAACTCTGTTAATGAGGAATTGAGTCCTGTCTTGCTATCAGCTGAGGCTGTTTCTTGGGGCTGGAGAAGCAGTTGTTTCAGTAATAGGCCTCTATATGGGTTGCTATAGTACAGAGTGATGAGTACAGAGCATGAAAAAGAGCAAAATCTCAATTTGTGGCTTTACAAGTTGTAGGATATGCTCCTACAACTAGCTGGCTAAAGAGATACTGTTTTTTAATAAAAAATAATGGCTCCAGGGACCTCGTTACAAATGGTATAGCATGGGGCTTTTGTGGTCTGGCTCCTGCCAATTGCAACAGGGCAACAACAGTCGCAAGAAACAGTTCTTCTCTTTAGTTTATCTTGGAAAATACATGCTCGTAGTAGGTTTTACAGCCATGAGATGCTGCTTCAATTAAAAAGAAAAAAATGAAGACCAAGCATAGCAGGTTCTGCCTGAATCCTCTAGCTCAAGAGTGATTTTCATAATTGGGTTGCCTGTAGTGGGAGTGCAGGTTGATCTAGTTAAATTACTAACTTCCACTAGTGCGGTATCCCAAAGCATCTCTTGTTCCAAGATGATCATTTGTGGAAGGGGTGCTGCAAGATTTTTGGCTTATCTTTGAAATGTAACGTAGGTTCCTCCTTAGCTGCGCTGCCTGGAAAATCTTGGGACAAAGTTCCTCCAACACAACAGTGCATCTGCTTCCTTGTGTGCTGTATGACGTTTGCTTTCTCTTCGAAGTAACCATGCATGTGTTAAGATCTCTCTTGGATTGGGAGTCTGGAGAAAAGTAAAGTGAGTATTTGGTGGTTAAAAAAAAAAAAAAAAAAAAAAAAAAACAAACCAACCAACCAAAACAAAACAAAACAAACACCTCCCTGGAATTCGTTGTTTACTGTGAAATGAGGATTTGCTCCCAAGTTTTTCAAAGCTGAACCTCCAAAAGTGGAGGCTTGGGCAACTGAACCTTATTTAAACCAGCAAACTGGTCAGCGAGCCTGAGCAGTTTGGGGAATGCTCTCTCCTTCCTCCCCAACAGAGCACAGAAGTGCCGCATCTGCATTTGAACGAGTGTCCGAAGTTCCTGTTCAGACGTCACCATGAGAATCTGCTGCAATCTGCAACATTTTAATACCTGCTAGTCCGAAGCCTGGAGAGCAATGAAAGGTTTGCTGCCTCTGCCAGCAGTAGCTCTTATAGAGTTATTATATATGTATTTGACTAATACATTACATTCCACATGGTATGAGCTATTCTGTAGTATATGAAATAACGGTATTTGATTATATAAAGACATGCTTGCATTTTTCCTCCAAAACATTTGAGTATAGTTGACACAGAAAATACTGTAATTGGAAAAAGGATCTCTTCTGAGTAAAATGTCAATGGATTTTCTGGTGGTGACTGTAAAGGTGTTAGCCAGCGGGTTTCAGAGACGTGTACCTTTCATTCCCAAAAAGCCTTACACAGTCAGTCCCAAATACAAAAACTTGTGTTTCAATCTTTATTTTGGCATCCACAGTCCAAAGTAACACAGCTCTCATTAAAGCTCGTTAATGATTTGGAAGCTCTGCTTTTCTTTGTTTCCCATTAGAGTTATGAAACAAAAGATGATGGGAAATTGCTGAAATTTGTCAGAATACTTTGTTCTTTTGCAAAATAGCTCAGACGTATTTGTTTAAATGTTCATGAAAACTTCCTGGCAGGTATTCTCCAATGCTAATTAAAACTTTATGTGCCCCAAAAGTGGTTTTCAGGAAAAAGGGACGTTTACAATCCATTGAAAATGTTGTTGTGAGAAAATTACCAGAACTTTAAAGAAACTTGCCAAAGAGGAAAACCACATTAGCTTCGATGTTTTGAACATACAACATTACTGTATATTGCATGTGGCCAAAATAGATTTTTCACCCTATATCTGGACTTTTTCCAAGTACCTGAAAATCTGCAATGGCTTAAAAAAAATAAAAAAGAAAAAAAAAAGAGAACAACTGGGCAATAGCGTATTTCTCTTACAGTTCTTCAGGCAATAATTTTCCTCTACCTGGGTGAAATACTGGTTGTCAAAGGTGACTTTAAGGAAGAGATTATTACAATGAAGCTGTCGTATTAGTTGGTTGCCAAGCATCCTAGTCCGAAAGAGGAAAGTAAACCCCGACGTATACAAGGTCCCAAATCTCCTGAAGGAGCATTCCACAACATTGTCCTTCATCTTATTACCACAAAACAGCTAATAAAATCCTGTGCTTTAATAAGGCTGGCTGTAAAAAGACTGTTCCACTGTTCAAACAGTTGAGAGCCAGACTTTGCTGGTCTTTGATGAGCAGCAAGTTAAACAGCTGCCCAGGTCAGATTCTTTTCTAGCCACGCATGGAAAAATGATGATTTAGAGGTAGTACAAAGATGTAGCTCACTTTCAGGCAAAAAAAAAAAAAAAAAAAAAAAGAGCGCACAATTTAATCTGGCACATGAAAATCTTTGTTGCGTTAACATCTTAGTTACTTGGATGGCTCTGGCTCTTAAGAAAAGTGATAGGGAACATTTCCCGGTTTCTTCGTGCAAAAACTTTTGCTCATCCTGAAGTTGGTTCTCTCCAAAATCCATGTTCTCACGCTGGTGATGCAATATTTAGACCAGGAATTTTGGGGGGAAGTGATGTTCTTTTAGCTTTGCCATGTATCCTCCAGCTGGGTGTGCATGGGAATGCGGAAGCGGCTCTAGCGCAGGCAGCTCAGCGCTGGCTGAAGAGGAGGCAGAAGAGCCTGGAAAGTCATGCCGTCACTCCTTCCTGACCGCTGCTGCCCGCCAGCTGCCTGCGGGTGACCTGAGGCCCTGCCTGGCGGAGGTGGGACCTGGGAGGCCACCCTGCCTATCTCCTCCTGCCTGTGGGTAACCAGGGCAGGCACAGGCTGCAGGGCGGCCAGGCGGATGGGGGAGATGCAGGTGGCTGCGTGGCATGGAAAATGGTGGTAATTGCCTACTTGCAGTAAAGCCGAGTGTTTTTCAGGGCTCCTCCTCTCACTACCAGCACCGCTGTCTGCAGGTGAGTCCCGTTAATCCTCTGCTTTTACCTGTTACTTGGCCCTGTGGAAGGCTGTGCATTCACTAGGGTTGCAAGAATCAGTAACGCTTTGGCTGTTGCATGTCTGTCCCTCAGTTTGGAGGTGCGCCATACCTCCGTGACTCGCTTTCTTTCTTGAGAGCGAGCCTCCATTCCTTGATCTGTACAAGTGAGGATGAGGAAGACGGGGGTTCCACAAGAAGGGACCAAACTCATTTGTTGGGAAGGAGGTAGGAGCAGCCATGTCTCCTGTCTACGCAGCACCGGAGCCACTTTCAATTCTACCATTAGACACCTCTGAAGGCCAGGCTGTCCCGCAGGTACTCCCATCTCAGTGGCCTCTGGCCAGGCTTGAGGACAGCAGATGCAGTCTGACAGGTGGGGGAAAAAAAAATCCCCAAAACCTGACCATCACCACAGCCGGTCCAACATCATCATCTGCCAGCGCGTGGCTCAGGTCAGCTCCTTGTCCTGGCTGGGAGCTACAGCGTCCAACAGGATCAGGGAAGCTCCTCGAGCGTCCCGGCTTTCTCTAGAGCAGGCATGAGCACAGATTACTGAACTGCTGATGTGCTTGGGAATCGATCCCTCCGACGGCATGCCAATCTCTGTGGGGTACCTAGGCAGGCTTTTAGAGGTTGGTGGGGAAGGAATTATTCAGACCACCCATCCTAGCTGGCTAAATTACCCGGGCAGTCTCTTCAAACTCCTGCTCCAGTCACAGATGAGAGAGAGGACAATTCAGAGTAAGGCTAATTTGGGTGCACTGAATGACCCTCTGTAGGAGCTTTGCTTTCCCTCCCTCGACTACAGAGGGAGCCTGGGGAGACCAGCTGGTTACATTTAACTGCTAAATTGGTTGCCAAAAGATGGGTGGTGAGAATTCCTTCCCGCTTCCCCTTTGCCATGGACCGCGCTCTTCCCAGAGCAGGATTCTCGCTCGCTCTCTCCTGCGAATTCAGAGAGTGCTCGGTGCAGCGGGACACGGGCGCCCAGGAACCGCCACAAGAAAAATGCTGCATCGCAACAGTTGATAGGTACTGTATATTGTGCGTAGGATTTCATGGACTTTGACTTAAATAGATCCTTTAAAGCAGCTTTGCTTTTGGGAGACTGTTTAACAACTTGGCCTTGGTATAAGCCAAGTTTTACACATGTTTTGAAATTTAAAAAGCAAAGTGAAACCTCGAGCAAAAATTGTAATTAGGGAGGTACAGATAAGAGAGAGAAAAGACTTACAAGTTCTCTCCAAATGTTACAAATGGAGAGGAAGGTGAAGCCATTCAAAACGAACCCTGCTGAGATTGCCCCTTCCTCTTTGCCTGATAAACCCATTACAAATTAAAACAAAAGCAGCCAAGATCCACAGGCTTCGGGGCATCCGTAAGCCCTCTTTTACCTTTTAGAGCTCGCAACAGATGCTGACTGTGGGCATTAGTCCTTGTCTAATCAAAAAGACCAATTCCTCATTCTGGAAGCTTAAAATACAGGTTTCTGCCATATAAAAAACAGCAAGTGTGAGAATCCTAACCTGAACCTGAACTACCAGGATTCTGAGGCTTCAGGATTATTTTATCCTCAAGAAGTGATCTTTCCTGGTAAATCAGTGCTGTGGCACATCACACTTCCAAAGGCATTTGACAAAACAGTGGGTTTGGGATTTTTTTTCCTTTTTGAGAAGAGAGTAGTGACTGCCTGGATTCCCTCCTGTTTTCTCAGTCCACAAATGTTCATAACACCCTGTTGGGGAGGAATAATTCCCATCCAAGTTGTAAAACACTTATAAGTAGATGGGAAAAGCATGAACAGAGCTGTACGGAAAACAAAACCGCCAGGAACAAGATCTTATTTTGCATGCTTCTCACTGTTGTATTTTTGCCCCAATTAGCATATTTTAAAGACAAGCCTTTAAAAAAAAAAAATTCTGCTATCTGCCTGAACTGTTCTCAAGCTTTGAACTTTTCCATCCTTTCTATTGATTATGGCCAAGTGACCCATATTTAAAAAGCATTTACAATAAAATTATAGCACTTTCTTTTGTGCTGCCGGCTTTCCCAGTGAAAAGCTAAAATGTTTTAAAATTGTCACTTTTTGACAGAGGTAATGGCTGTAATATATTTAGTCTCTTCCCCCTTGTTGTGCTTAAAATGGCTATGCTAATAAAGGGCACAGCTGTCGATACTTTATGGCCTGCTGGGGGGAAGAGGGGGAACGAAGGCAAAAAACAGATTGACTGTGTGTCAACAAATGCAGCTGGGAAAGAAAAAAAGAAGCCCCTTGAAGGCCCCTGCAACTTAAAGTCCAAGATAAATGATGTCCCTATGCTTAAAAAAAAAAAAAAAATGGAGGTTGGAATTCAATAAAGGGGGACTGAAAAGGAAACTGCTTAAAACTGAAAGCCTTTTCTCTGCCTCTAGACAGCTTACAAGAGAAATGAGCAAAACTGACCACAGAAAGAGGGTGAGCAGCCAAGAAAGAAAACAAAAGCCTATCCTGGAAAATATATTGCGTCAACGAATTATCTGAAGTGCATTATTGCCGGCGGGCGGAGAGCGTACAGTTTAATGGAGATGCGACAACAAACTTTTACATGCCGCTGTCTTTTGGGGAGCGGGCTGCTTTGTGCCCAGGCTGGAGGGGAGGGGAAAGGGGAGCTGTAATTATTCATAACAAACAAATAAGGCTGGGACAAAACGGCCGGCGGGGTGCTGGTGAACATCACTCCTTGGGGAGCCGGGCCGGGCTGCCCCCGCGCCTCCTGCCCGGCACAGCGGTGCCCTGCGGCCTCGCTGCCGGCGCACCCCGCTTTAAGGGGGTTTTCCCCAGGGCCACTCTGGTACCAGCCTCTCTGGCCTTTGGGAGGCACCGTGGAAAAAAATGATGCTTTTCCCCTTCCTGGGGACGGCAGCCATAGGAGGAAACGTCATTTTGTGTCCTGGCAGCCCTGCAAGGCCTCCCGCCGTTAACCGTGGTGAGCCAAGCCCAGGCGGCCGACACGACATGGCAGACACGGCCCTTCGCGGGCCCACCTGTACAAGCAAGAAACAAGGCTGGCAGAGACCGACCGCTCTACCCAAGCCCTGGGGCGGGGAAAGCCGGTGGGAGCCATGCCCCAGCAGGCCGGGGACGGCAGAGGGAGAAGGGCCGTTGCCATCGGGAAGCCCTGTGGGTAATGGCCGGCCTGTCCTGGCCACCCTGGCAGCGCTGCAGCTGAGTTGACAGTGATGCTCGTCCTCTCCAGCAGAGACATACCCCGAGGATGTAAGCAGATGTTTTGATGGTGATGCTTTTGTTATTTGTTAACAAGTGGCGTGTCTTTTTTTATTCACAGCAATGTACGTTAGGACCTAGCCCTATGCTTCAGGTAGAAATGACCCCTCAAATGGCCGGCTGGGAGGTGGAAACCCACCGGGCTGTCCCCACGAGGGGCTGTGGCAGGTCCTGCCCAGCCAGTCGTGGGAGACCTAGGCACACCGTGGAAAGGCTTGGGGCCCTTCCCGAGGCACGGCAAGAGGAGCGACAGGGTTGTAAGAGGCATAGGGATGGGGAGCTTGAATTACTGCAGTGAGGAAATGGCACTATTGCGTGCAAACCTGGAAGAATCAGGTGGTTTTCATTCCCTAGGTCATGACACAGATTGTTCACATGGAGGCAAACCCATAATAAAATAACGAGCGACAAGGAGCCATTTGTTCATTGTCATTTCTTGGACAACTATGGAAGATGAGGACAGTTTTTCCCAGCCTAAGGCAAAATGCCTTTGTAAGTACGTCTTGTGTTCCCCGGAGGCATGCCAAGAGTACGGGTAAGGCTGCATCAGTGCCACTCTAGCTCCTGCCTCTGCCCGGTGAGAACCAGGGTCCAGACACTCCTGCTACCTGTTTTGGGCCTGGAAAGAGGCTTTCTGGGAAATAAAGATTTGGTAGGAGGTGAGGCCAGGAGAGCCGGTCAGCCTGTGAATAACCTCTGCTTCTGCAGTGGGAGGGTGAGGAGGTGCAGTCTGGGGTGGGATTGTCCTGCTCTTAGGAACCGTCTGCTCTTCTTTTCACCTTCCCACTTCTGTCATGCCCCATCCCCACTGATTTTTTTTAAATTTAGCATTCAAAGCCTTTTTTGCCTGGTTGATTGTTCCCATTCAAAAACATCTGGAAAAGGTAGTCAGATGGAAAAAAAAGGGTTATCTATTTTCTTAGTTTCCAAATTTTTTGTGTGCGTGTGTTCTTTTTAACCTCTGCAACTTCTCTAAGAAAGGAAGGAAAAATAAGTAAACAAAGACAAGGCAAAATCAGGAAATCAGAAAAAATCCTGAAATGAAATAAAACAGTCATGTCAAATTTTTACTAAAACAGCGGGACATTAAAATGGCACAGAAAGTTCTCATTTCCTTCTGTAATTGTTTGGAAGAGTTTATAAAGGCCATAATTTGTACTATTCCTGCTAGATTTTGCTTGGTAAAGCCCTTGCACCAGTAGAGGTCAATACCTCCCAGAGTTTTCGTGGCTATGGGATGAGCAGTTTGGCTTTGCTTTTCTTTAGAGAAGAGTGGAGTTTGGTGTGGCTGATGTGCGAGAGGAAGAGCTGAAAGGCAGCCCTGCCCAAGGACAGAAGAGGTAAGAGATTCCAACACCCTCACTTTGGTTTCTCTGATGCTGCCCTGTTTTGACTTTGGGAAGCAAACTTCCTTGCCTGTGATGGTGACTCACTGTGTGAGTCCCGCTGCCTCTTTGTAGTTGATAGTTGGAAAAAAATTGAGAAAAACAAGAGAAAAATACCTGAACTCTGACTGTGTGATACAACCGAGATGTTCACTGTTGTGGGTTGATATGATTTTACAGACAAAGGTTCTCCTGAAGCTGGGTTAAAGGTGGAAATGCATGGTCTGTGCTTAAGTAAGAAATAACGTTATGAGAAAAAGTAATGCTAAGGTTGGTGCAGTGCGTATAGCGTGACTGCAAGTAGCTCAGCAGTATCTGAGCTATAACTGCTGTTGGAGAACATTGTCCAAAGGAAAATGTCCAACAGGTTCCTGGAAGACCTGTGACTCTGGGGGACTCAATGTCTTTATCCGTGATTTGGAAAACAACCTGAAAGTGCTGGAGATAGCACAGAGATGGTGTGTAATGGTCAAAGCCAATGGGTTACGCAGAGGCTCCATAATCCCTGCACAGGGAATGCAGGAAAGTGCTGTTAGATAAGGAGTTGATTGCCTCCCTACGATGCTGGTGAGACCATGACTGTGGCCAGCTTCAGTGCCCATAACCCATGTATCTGCAGAGGCCTGAAAAACCCAGTGAGATGATTTATGATCGTGCCACTTAGCACACTCAGGGGAAGGCTAAGGGGAGGCTGTGTGGGAGCCAGAGCAGATGGTTTTTGCAATTTTTGCTTTGCAGACCACCACAATTTTCCAAGGGAGGTGCAAACCCAGGATAGCGGCTGTTGAGCTCATAGACTTGCTTTGTTTAATTATCATTCACAGAGTGTTTAATAGGGGCCCGGAGACCCTAAGAACCACCAAGAGCCAGAGGTTGAAAACCACCAAATATGTCCGTAGGAAGAAGGTATATAAAATTTTATTTATTTAATGAAGCTGAAAAAACCCCCCAAATAATATTTTATTAATATTATTCACTTCACTGTGAATATTATTCACTTCACTTCACTATTAATATTATTCACATTCACTTCAATGCCCAAAATAATTGGGCATTGAAGTGACAGACTGTGAGGTCTGGTGGGCTTGCTGTCACCTGAAGCTCTTTGGTTGGTCACCTTGCCTTCGAATCTGATCAGCCAGGCACGCTGCTGCCATTGGTGTTTCACGTGCTATTGTGGGGCTGCAGGCCCTCAAAATGTCTGTGCTTTGTACCAGTTACTTGTAATGCAGGTCTTCATGGCAAAGCCTTTTAGATATAGTGTCTCCCATAGTCCTTTTAAACAAAAAATTCCCAGCAAGCAACAGGTCAAATTTTACCTCTTGTTTTTAATATTTTTTTAAATTTCAGGCACCTTTGCATGTTGTCCTCATTGCTAGGTCTATCAGTTTTAATGGTTAATGTCTTAAATATCTTGTGTTTTAGCCAGAGCCTGGTCTTTGGGACTGGTGTTAATTCTCTTATTTTCAACCCACCTGGTGCGTGGGTCCCTCTGCCTCCCTCCCAGGCTCTTGTGGTCTCTGCTGGTCTCCTTCCACCGAGTGTGGGTGATGGGTGGATTTCTCAGAGGTATCAAGTCACCTAAAATTTAACTAAAGGACACAGGGAGAGGAGAGAGAAGGGTTCAAGTGTGCGTTTAGCCTTTATAAAACACCAGAGGATGTTTTATATAATACCTTACTGCACGTAGGGTTTTAGGCCAAGCTGGCACCTTCTTAGGTGCTATCAGCAACTGGGCACAGATCTGTAGGAAATGGATTTTGCTGGTTCTTGTGTGCATGAGAAGAGGGTCTTTCCCAACAATTTCTTTGATAATTGTTTCATCCTTCTAATAACCTGCTTTCTGATCACACAGTCACTCTGTGTAAGTACACATCTGTTTCCCTCCTTTCCCTGTGCCCTCTCTGGTAGCTTTTAAACCTGCTGGCCAGTTTAAACCGTATCTGTCAGCACAGTAAAGGTGTCAGAGATACGACACTCCTACATGTTTAATGAAAATCCATGCCCTAGAAAAAAAAGAGAGGTGCAAAATTGGCCCTGCCAGCTCAGCCAGCCCCCAGGTCCCCATCAGATGCACATCTGCAGGAGGCCAGATGTTAACCCTTCCAACACACCGCAGTAGTTTTGCCATACTGCCTCGTACTGCCTCCCTGCTCCTTTTCCTCTCCCTCCACCTTCTCTCCCAGAAAGACAGCCCCTGGCTTTACCTTGCCACTTGATGTTTAGAGGCGAGTTTAGGGATGCTTAGGAGATGTTTAGGGGATGTGCTAGAGTTCAGGGCTGCACTTAAGGTAGGTGTCTCCTTGCTTCTCCGCTCCAGGGAGCAGCTCGTCCTACCTGTGAAACCCATCTCGGGAGGCATCGCCCACTCTCCAAGGGTGCCTGTCTCTCCACTGACTCCAGAGCAACCTGCAGCAGATCGGGCACCTATTTTTCAGACAGTTAAATCCTTCAGTTTAATTTTAATACTGCCTTTAATTCAGGCAGTTAAATCCTGAGACCTGCTCTTGGCAGATGTGGTTTTCTAAGGGGACAAGGACGGCTGTTTTCCCTCCCTGCCGCCCCTGAGCTATCTGGTGAGGTGTGAGATGCTACCGCCCAGGAGCCCGGAGTGGCTGTGCTGTCCTTGCCCATGCCGTGAGGGCGGCCATCCCGTATTTCTGACTGGGAAAGGGGCTCCCACATGGCACAGCGACTCGCCGGCTGAGTGACACGCACACCCACGTGCGGGTACCCATGTGTATTTTTAGCTCTGCTGCCAACACTTCAGAGTGAGTTATGAGATGGCTGGGAGAGATGGATTTGGTCCAGGCTTGCGTCTCTACCACAAAACCAGGCTGTGGTTCAGCGCCAGGCAGGCTCTTCAGCCTTCAGCTTGCCCTTAGGTGGGGATGCAGCAGCTGCTGGAGCAATTTGCGGTGCGAATAACTGCAGAGCGGTCTCCAAATTACGTTCTGCTTGTGGACCCTTGTATGACCCCACATGAATCTGAGCAGATTTGCAGGGGAGGACATTGCAGTGCAGGATCCAGGCACTGTGAAAGGATTTAATCGAAACACTTGAGAGAGTCAGAAAGCCAGTTGGATCCTGATAGGAGGGACATTGGTGCAAAGCCCTTGCTGGGTTTCTGACGCTCAGAAACCTTCCTAGCAATCCCCGTGTGATGAGTGCTTTGGTGAGGAACTATATAAAAATACCAAAAGTATCAGTTACGCAAGAAGGTGTTTGGGATCACAAGGGAGACCTTGCAAATCTAGCCATGAGGCATTTGCACGTAAAAAAAAAATTGCACCTTCTTTCAGCTGCAACCTAAACTTTTTGCTGAGTTAAATCTCTCCAGCCCTGGGCTGATCCCCGCAGCCCCTCCCGGGTTTTCAATGCATCCAACAATGAAAGTGAAATCCAATCCCATCCAATTAGAGGAAAATGAATGGCTCATCTACAATAAATGGGCTCTGAATAACAATAAGCCAACAAGAGAGCAATGAACTGGAGACAGAGTACAATCTTCCTGAATGTTAATCGGCAACTAACTCCACAAGCTTCTTAGAGGTGGAAAGAATTGGAGGAAAATAGATTAGGGAAGCTTTAGAGCACATTGCCTTTTAACTGCTTAGGCCTCACATTTTTACCTAAATACAAGAATGTTTCTAATGCTGCCTTTTGCAGGGTGAAGGGGGGGTCTGGGGGGTGTGACAGAGGTGTTTGTTCTCAAAGTTAAATGTTTTCAGTTTATTTATAATTTGACATGGTAGGTCCTACTGTATATCCTCTAGTATTATTTCATAGGTTTATTTATTTGAAAGTCTCTTTTTAAAATTACAAAGTAAAAGGGCAGAAGCCTTGGAAAATGTTTTCTGTAGATCTGAGGATTTGGGGAATGAGGCTGAATGAATCCAGAAGTCAGCCTGAGACTGAAGAGAAGCTGGAGAGGCGAAAGAGAAAGGATAAAGAAAACTCTGCAGTTCAGCAGCTGAAGTGCTGTCCGTACCCAGCAGGGTCCCCTGATGCTGCCCACTCTCAGGTCCCACGTAGACACCTTTTCACGCTCTCAAGGCTTAATAACACCTGAAACAGCTGCAGAACAGCCCAGCTGCTGCTTTTCACTGCCCTCAGCCCCACAGGTAATTTTTGTAAAGCCAGGGAAGATGCAGGATTCCTGACCCATGACTAAGAGAAGTCCCTGCAGCCGCACAGGCTCCATATTCAAGGCAACCAGGTCTCACCAAGCTGAGCTGGGTTGCCCACCCTCTCCATTCACCCTATTAATTTCCTAATAACCTTTTTTTTCTCCCCCTGCAGGCAGGCAGAGAGGTTATTCTGCTGTGCCAGCACTGCCATCCCCTTCATCCACAGGAGCCCAACTCAAAGGCCATGGAGTCCCACTGGCCAGTGTGGACATCTGATCAGGCCTCATTAGATGAGGGCAGGTTAACCTCACTGCAACCTGGGCACTCACCTTGGCCATGGTGGCAGAGGGTGAAGAAGCGCATTGGTCCTCCAGGAAGAGAAGTGCTCCTGCGCTGGTGATGTGCAGTCATGGTGCCGTGGCAAAAGCTCATGCGTCGAGGTCCGGCAGCTCACAGTGCTCCTTGCCGTGGAGAGCCTGCACCTTCCTGGTTTGCGGTGAAAATGTTGGTTTTGACAATCTTAGTAGCTATAATAACAGATATAGTATACATATGTATATATATACACACACAAGCTATCCCTGCTTGCTCCTGAAGAAATCTGTCCAGAAATTTCTTGCAGAAATCATGAAAGTAAAGGGCCTTCAAAAAGTGTATTGGTGTGAGGGGAAGGTGCCATCGCTGGCTTCAAAAAAATGCTGGAAATGTGACAGATGGTAATGCATGCTGTGATGCCCAAGTTTGCAAAGAGGCTGAAACAACGTGTTCCCATCCATGCCAAGGGGGCCTAATGGCCCTGAGGGTGTTCTGCGCCCCGCTCTCCTCTGCTCCTTCCGTGTCTACCTGTGCACGCTCTTCACAATGGCTCCCCGAGGAGGGGGCCCTAATAGCACCTGGGAGGGCTGCAGGGATGGCACATGTGGCTTTTCTTTTCTCTGTTGGAGCTGAGCACTCAGCTTTCACGTTCAGCTTGTGCTGCCAGGGCTGCTCTTTAGCTGCAGGAGGGAGGGCAAGTCCCTGGGCAAACCAGAAGCTCTGGCTGAGGGCAGTGGGGTGCAATGCGGTGGAAGGAGGTAAGGTCAGCTCCCAGCTCCTAAAATAGGTGGTCCTGAGCAAACTGTCTTCTACAGCTCACCTACGTAGCTCCCCAGGTATGCAAAGGCGGGGGCCTTTAGAGAGTTAACCAATCCCGATCAACATGAGTCCCAAATGCATAGAACAAGCAAGAAAAGGAATGGGGTAACTTTTAAGTCAAATGATACAAAATATCTTTATAATTTATTCTATCTGCATGGGTTATTGATGCAAATATGTTTCCTGTGTTCCATTCCTTATCACAAATGTCTTCCCAGAAGCAGCTCCAAATTTGGTATCTCATGGCCAAAAAAGCTAGCAAACAGGTCCTAGAAAACCAAAGTATGTTCTCTCTCTGTATGGCAAGATGGGAATGAAGAGAGGAGCCATATCCCCCTTTCCCTCTCCTAACCTGCTGTACAAGCAAAGGGTCGCTCATTGTATTCTTTCAGAGGAGCAAGAATTTGATAGGCGTATAGATAAGCTAGTAAGTAATATACATGCAGAGCTAAAGGGGGTTTGGAAGGGAGAATTATTCATTTGCTAAATTAAATAACAATTTGGTCTCGGCAGCATTAAAATAAATTTCCAAAGGCCATTGTTTGTTTGAACAAAGAGGGGAAAGGAGCTGTTAGAAGCAGTTTACACAGTTCAAATATAAGGGGTTGTTAATAAGACCAGCGTTGGTGCTCAGCGTGTAGCACAGAAAACACATTTGCTGTAGTGTGCTGGACACGCTCTGGCCAGCACTTGGGAACAGCATCGCACCCTGCCAAAGCTTAGCATCGAGAGCAAGAAAGGCCGAGGGGAATTTCAAATTCCACAAATATATTTTTTCTAAAAACTGACTTAGACTGTTGGACCAGGACAAGATAGTGGCAGTGGCCACTAGAAGCCCCTGGCTTTGACCATTTGGGGGCAAAATACTGTTCATTTCCCTTCCAGCAGCCTTGAAGCACCATCATCCTTCCCCCATCTTCCCTCATCCCCTCAGCAGTAAACATGGAGCATTTGTTGGAGCCTCCCACCTTGTTTGGTTTCTCAGCTTTGGTTGCCACTAACTGCAACTGCAGTTCTTTGGTTAGTCCAGGATTTTCAATGCAAGAGATTTGCTCTCCAAGTCCTGGGAAGAGTTAGGAGTGCTTTGCTCCCCAGATAAGGTCCAGTATCGCATTTAGCCCAGGCCCAAGCATCTTAAAGCATCTTAAGCATCTTAAAAAATATTAAAAATCTTCACGCTCTAGCCTTATTACACAAGGACTGCATGGTTTTATGCTCATCGTATGACAAAAAGGGCATGGCATCAACTGTTTAAATTGCTGATTTATAAAACCAGACTCTGGTAACTCGATTTACCCAAAACAGCACCATCTGTTCCTCATGGTTATCCCTGTGGAGACAGTGGTACTGCTTACGTAACAAGTCGCTACTCATCATGGCGGGTCACAGTGAAGGTACGACGTAGGGTAAGGTGAACAACTTTGATGAAAAACCAATTTTCTGTGAGAGTTTCAGAGTGGGCATTTTCATTTAGAAGAGCAATATCCTGTGAAAACAAATTCCCTTTTCATAGGTGCTCATCACATTTTCATTTTTTGGCAGAAAGAGGAGCCATCTCCACTTGCCCCTGTGACCATAACGCCTCCGAAGAACCGCGGTCCAAGGGCTGATGTCCCATTTTCTTTTGGCGCTGGACCACCTCACCCATGAGGACCTGCAGCAGGACCTCTTAGGAGGCTCCTGCCCCTGCTTCACACAGTGGGCAGCTGAGATGCCCAACAGATGGATGACCTTCTCCCAGCCAGGAGAGCTTCTTCACCGGGGACCTCAACAATAGTGCTCACACATCAGCCGTGAGGTAAGGTGGCTGCGGTTTGGAGGCTTAGGGCTGCCCTTATCCCTCTCCCTCATCCCAGCTCCCAATCTTCCTGTGCTCTCTGGGCAGCAGCCTGGCCCGCAGCAAGCTGGCTGCAACGTTGGTAGAAAAGCACTTCAAGAACTTGCTTACAGCATAATGCTAAGCCTTGCCAGGCTACAGGGAGGGCTCGCTGCCGAAATCTTTGCTCATGGCAAAAATCTCAGTGACTTGGACAAGGTCTGATCTCCCTGCTCCAGTGGCCATGGTGGGCTCCCCCAGATCCAAAGCATTTTGGCCTGGGGATCTTGCATCTCCCTTCAGGTCACTTACCAAGCTGAGGAGCCCCGCATTGATGTGTGACCCAACCCTGGCTGCCCTCACCACATCTACATAAAATGCTTGAAAAGTCTCTTTTAGGTGCCTCCATCAGCTGCATCTCTTTGGAAACTAAGAGCCAAAAACCTGTGCTTTTAACCTTGTCCGGTCTTAGCCCCTTATTTTTATCTTCTTTACTAGGGACAGATTTGCCCTGTCATGTTTTGTATTCCCAGCCTGCCGAAGAGGCTGATCCCCAGAGTGGAGAGCAAGGCCAGCGCTGCCCTGGCACTCTCACAGGGCTGCTCCCGCCGGAGCCGCCTGAACAAAGCGCCATTTGAGACCGTCTTTGGCGGCCCATGGCTCCCTACAGGGATCTCTTCCATTTCTGAGAAAAATCTGGCAAATTTTTGCTTTTTCCATCCTGATGTTTGTGACTGTTCCCACGTGAGAAGGGGTAAGTTGGGGACTGAATGAATTGGGTCCCGCAGGCTCCCAGCAGAGCACTGAAGACCAGACACCTTTCCCTCGAGAAGTTTTATGGACATTGCATAATTTGTGGGTTGATAATTAATGACTAACTCCTGCTCTGTTAATCTACTTTTGCTCTCCTCTCTGTGCGTCTACTGTCTGAGAAATAGAGCTGGGGGAAAGAGCATTATAAATAAGGTAGAAATTGTGCCCAGGTAGTTCTAGAAGGGGAAGGTTGCTCAGATGACTTTTCTAATTATTGACATGAACATCTTTACTGACTCCAGGAGTATCAGTTGTCTGAAAGGGAGTGCTTACTGAGAAGCGTTTGGTTTATTAAGTAATATTTTGAAAGAAAAGCACCTGTTTTGGAGAATACGTGGCTGGATGGAGACTTGATCTGGCAGTGCTGAACTGCATTGTACATATGGGGACAACAGTGGCCTCAGGAGGATGGGTAATACTGCTCTACCATGAGACCAGTTGTACTTGTCATGGCGCCTATGCCCAGGAGAGGGTGGGATTTAACACAGCTTTCTCACTTCAGTTATCCTGCTGAAAAATGTAGGCAGATCCCTGGTTTTTGTCACTCCCAGAGGCTTTACAAAGGGAGTAGAGAGCTGCAGGCCAGAGCTGCAGGTGGCACTTTGGGTTGAGGTGTCCAACAGTCATTGCAGTATCCAGCTCCTTTTCTAGCTTTGTGCACTCACCTACATTTATCTTATAAACCCATGTTGTTTAGATTCAGATTTATTCCTGATACTGCTTTTCAAAGTCTCTTGATAAACCTTTCTGCAATCAGCTTGCTTTTATTTGAGTGACTGACTCTATCGTCAGTAGCAGGTATTTTGTTCCCTTGGATCTCGTAGGGGAGCTCAGCTCTCTGGTCCAGCATCTACATCCACTGTGTTCATCGCCACCCCAAAATTCAGGAACTACCATCATGCTGTAGCACTCCTACAGCACCGCCATCAGACGGAAGTCCAAACTCAGACCCCCCTTTTCTAACGCGCGGCCCTCTGCCGCAACTTCATTAGCTGTAGCCCTGCAGGAAGGACCGTCCCAGGTCTTCATGTGCGCCTTGGACCTGCTCAACTTGCCTGAAAAGAGAGATTTTAGAATATCTTTGCCCTGGGACAGCCAGGATTTAGTCTGCAAACTCCTGCCCACTCTCCACTTTCTGAGGTGTTGCAGGCCTGCCACATCCTTAGAGGCTGCCAGAGCGTAGCACAGTTCATTTGAATTTGAATAAAGTACTGAACTTTATTTTGAGTCCTAAAATTCAAATCAGAGTGCGATGAACACACGCCTGGAGGATGTGAATTTAAAAAAGAGCCACTGAGCTGTATTTCAGAGCTGCCCATGTTTCCCATGTCTCTGGTTTTATCATCTGGAGAGCAAACACTAAAAAAAAAAGCCTCTGCATTGAAACATCTCCCAAAACGTGGACCTCACTGAAAGTTTTTCACTGACATTTTTCTGTGAGAGGGAAAAAGTGACTCCTTAGGCAATATATCCTTGTTTCTTTTTCATCAGAATAAAATTTTGGTTAACACAGAGGGGCTACCCTAACTGTCTTAAGTTAAAAAAAAGAAAGAAAAAAAGAAAAAAGGGAAAAAATTAACTAAAATACTAAGGTTTAATCCCAACTCAGATTTTGGCAATTTGGGCAGAGTTATGTTGTTTTGGAAACACGGTCAAAACTGAAAGTTATCTCAAAGTTTGCTATAGGAAAACGGCTGCTGCGTTTAGTGGGTCTAGCAAAAAAATCCTCAATAGTTTGTTAGAGAGAGAGAAAAGCAGACAGCCTGTCCCTGGAGTTATACGGGGCTCCAAACTGGCAAAACTCACCAGGTAATCCTTTTTCAGCAGAGGCTTGCAGAGAAACTATCAAGCCAATCCAAGAATAATAAAAACGTTAATTATAGGCTTTCTCTCTCTACAGGACACATGGATTTTAATGCCTCTTGCAGGGATTTATCATACATGGGAATGTGGTATACTTTGTACTGCTTCTTCTTGCTCTTTTACTCATGAAATACTGGAGTTTTCCAAACATGATGCTCCACTCTCAAAGACTAAATCCTTAGCTGGTAGAAAATGGGATAACGCAGCTAATTCCCTCTGCAGCTATACTGATTTGCACCAGCTGCAGATCAGCCCCGTTATATTACCTAGGCGCAGAGTGGAGCTGCTTTAATTCTTTATTCTTGTTTGATTTCAGTTTCAAAAATAAAACTGTCTTACAAAGTGCATGTTTACAAATGAGTCAAAGCCCATTACACTGAAACTATTTAATTGTAAGCAGGTTAGATCAGCTTTCTTGTGATAAGAGCTTCTGATATTGGTGTCTCTTTCTTGTGCAGGCTTAAAACTTTACTTGCAAAATCTCCTTGTATTCCTTTGAACTCCCTTGGGAGATTAAAAAAAAAAACATACTCCAGTTAACATTCCCTCATTTCATTTTTAAAGGTCATGCTTAGAGCTGGCAGTTGTTATAGGAGCTGTCCTCTGTAAAGAAAAGTCTTAACTAGCCAGGCACAGACTTAACCTCACCATCGAAAAACTAACATTGTCACTAGGATATGGAGAAACCATGGTGAAGAACTAGCAACAGCTAGACCACGGCAGAATGAGCAGTCGGCATCTGCTCGGTGGGCCTTTATCATGCAGTGTTGTATGTACGATTCAAAATGCACAGAACGATTGTTGAAATGATGTAGACAAATTGACTCAAATTAGTTTAGCATGGGCCATGCAAAGTTTAAGCTTGTTGAGCCCAGACACATAGCAACAGCCACCGCCGTACTTTGGAAGACCGTGCGTTCGAAGCACTAGCAGAAAAGCGGTATTCCAGCCCACGTTCGCGGGGTTTGCTTTTGTGCCTGCTTGCTTCTTTTCTTTTAATTTTGCCTGGCTCTAGAAAGTCTTGGCAGAAGCGATCCCTGCTGAAGACTACACTAGCACTGATAATTTTATAGAAGTACTTCTGAGCTTTAATGTCATTTTATACTTCCTTAATCTTTTGACTGTTACTTAATGACAAATAAATCCCCAAAGAACTGGGGGGGGGAAAGATTAAAAGGATTTTGAGATTGTGCTCTCTGCTTTCAGTCAAACTGTCCCAAATCCTGCCAACACAATTCTCCAGTGCCCTATGACACCCCTCCCCAGACCACCAGGAGTGAGTTTCTTATTGTATTTACAGTAATCTAATTACAACAGTTCTTCAATTCACAGCCAGCTTTGGTATACAGACTTTAGCAAGAACTCTCCTCTCAGTGCAGACTGCAAACTTTAATCTTTTAAACTAACACACTCACAGAACCCCCCCCCCAAAAGTTCTGAAATGCCTGTGTAAGATGTGTTCCCCCTCCCACGCCCACCAACGCTTCTCTCATCTTTTTGTTAAGTTTTCTTTTGTGCCAGTTTACTGCCTAAAGGTAATGCAAGCATTCCTAAAAGAGAATATTCTCTAAGGTTATAAAATGATGGTTAAAACAGGTTGCCTGCCAGAAAATTTCTTTTAAACAAGGTATTTTTCTAAGTATGCGTAGTTCCCTTAGAATTTTTTTAACATGTCTCTCTATTTCTGTAGTTGAAGAAGCAGCTACATTGAGGAAATAAAGACTGAACATTTTACTTAAAAATGAAATACAGTCTCAGCTTAAAATTGTCATTGCCCAGAATCATTTGATGCAAATCTTAAAGCTGATTAACTTGATTTAGAAGAATCAGATTACAAAAGTAGACAGAGTTTCTCTATGATAAAAGTATCAAGAAAATGAAGACAGAAAAGATTGTTTTACATGAAGCAAAATTAAAACAAAAATAGAATCTGCAATGAATTAGCAAATCTGGACATTCTTAGTGTGTCATTGCAGCCATCTAGCTATATACACAAGTATTGCACTATTCAGTTTCATTTCCATCACAGGTTTTCCACTTAAAGCTTTTACAATAATACTGGGTTTACCAATACGCGTCTTCTGGAAGTTCGAGGGAGCTTTTCTCTTCTTCCAGTCTGGCATTTGACTCTCTGAGCTGTGCTCACATAAAGTCTAATCTTGAACTCACTAAAGTTAATAAAATCTTCACTCCCAAAGACATCAGGAATAATTTAGGTCCAATATTACTATAAAACTTAGGTCTCCCCCATTACCGTGTCCTTTAGAAGATGTACAGAAGGCAGAAATACATGTATGCTCATATTTCATTTGCAAGTATTTAAAATCCTCAGTTTGGTCTTTGGATCCATTTGGTTGGTTTCTGGGAAGCTCATCAATCATTTTGCTTTCTAGTATGTACCAGCATTCCTTGTCATGTCAGAATTATTTTAATTCCTCCTATTGAGATTCATTGCTATGCAAGCTGAAATAAGCTGGATAGTCAAACCTCAGCAATTTCCTACTGTTTTCCGTGAACCTTGAAAAACTGGGAACATAGTAGTGTCTTTTCTGGTCTCACATTCACTCTTGAAAAACTACTTCTAATGCACCTTTGTGCTGTTTCCCTCTGAGCAAACTGGCCATGGTAATACTCGAAAAATGAAGCAATTATTATTCAGTTTGTAAAATCTTTAGGTTTCTAGATAACGTGTATGCTCTGCTCAACCCAAAGAACTTAGAATAATGAAATGGCTTTGAAAAGGTAATATGAAAGAGTAAGAGACAGCAGCTGCTTGGAAACCTCCCAACTTTCATCAAAGTGTTTTGGAAATTACAGATTGTATGTAGTAGTTTATTTCTGTGAGATCAAATTTAAATTTTAATCTCTGGGATAATATATCTAATCCTCACAGTCCAGTAATTTATCAGGTTGAACAACGTACAGGAAATACTCCTACCCTTATAAAACCAAAGTTCTTTACCGATTTGGGAGATATTCTCGTGTGAGGGACTCGGTCTCCCCTAATAAAGGGAAAACACACTGTGTTGCTGCAAAAGGAGGTGTGGAGCAGGGAAGCCCGAAGTGTACGAATGCCATCTGCTGGCTTGATTAAAAAATATGACCCTCCAGCAACTGCTGCTGCTATCTTTGAAGATGGATGTGGAGGGCCAGATCTCATTTCATGTATTGGCATGAGCCAGTCATGTGATTCCGTATCTAAACTCTTGTCAATAGAAGAAGAATCAAGCTGAGATTATATAAGCCAAACATGCCTTAAAGTATATGTCTGTGCTCGAGCATTAGGTTTGTTTAATGCTTTATGTCAGCAGGGCTTAGTTAGATGAGGAATAAAAGGCATCTGTGCTTGCAGTTTTGCTGAATATCGTGTTTAGATGTACTAATCCTCATGTAAGTTTATACCTGTTAGACTATTCTTTTATTGTTTTACGTGCAATGCTGCACAGAAAGGGTTCTGCACAGCAAAGCCAGCTTTAGCCCAGGTGATTTCAGCTTTCTGGGTTCATAACCAGCTTTCCTTTTCAGGGCCACAATCTGGCTTGCTCCAGAAGGGAGTCTGGAGAGAATGAGCTGCCCCGGAGGGCCTGGGGGTGAAACAGAGCAACCCAACTGGGCACAGAGGAACCCACACCTCTACAAGAGCTTGTAGCCTCTATGAACTTCTTCTTAGGGTTCAAAGTGCAAACAACAGCAAAAAACGTGTATTTTCAAATTAAACCATAGACTAGAGTCCAATCATTTGCAGGGGTTAAACCATTATGGATTTTAGAAATATTAATGAGGAGTTTAGGGTCTTCTCAGCACGCTCCTACTCGTAATTCAGCCTGGAGTATGATGGTAAAAGGCAATCTCTTCCTGAATACGGTCAAGCCCATGCCTTGTATGAGTGCTGGGAGAGACCTGTAACTCATCTACTCTCATAGTGATGGGCCAAAGAATCAGGAAATAAAAACTAAGTATGGGTCCTCACCATGGCTTGTCCTTTTCTCCTGGGCTGAACTCAAAGTCCAGGTGGGGAGGAGGATGGTTCCTTGCTAGGCTCACCCCTAGGTTTCAGCAGAGCCAACTGAGTGTGGGCCCTGCTTTTCCTGAGCTGCTCACATCTGGCAGAAAAGCTGGCAAGAGATAGACCCAACCTGTCCTCTCATTTCTTTTTTGTGAGACTGCACCAGAGAAGCAGCTGCTGCTTAGGGACTTTCCAGGCCACACATCAAATTCTTCTGAGGAAACACCAGACCACAGTTGGAGACAGTGCCCTTTATTGCAGCAGTGCAAGGCACAACCGTTCCAAATTTGACACAGACCTCCAAATTCACAGGACTTAAAAAATACGAAATGTGGAGTGGGTTTAACTTGCCCTTACTTGCCTTCTGGCTCCTGAGCTGTTAAGATTTACAGGCAACTCATTCTCTCTCCACAGCATTGCTCCACACACCGTAAGATGTCAGCACAGACAGGACAGCATTGACCAGGGTGTGTGATTTTATCTGTATAGAGATGGGACTGATTTGGGTGGTTTTGCTTAGAAATATTAGGGTGTTTTTAGAGTGTATGTTTGCAGTTTATAATCAAAATTATCATATTGTCATTTTATAATCAACGAGTAATCAGACCATTCCCTTTATACATGTTTGATTAATTCTCTTGGGTCTATGTATTAACAAATGGCACCATCTCCCTCATACTCCCCATAATGCACAGTGAATATGATGCACTACATTTTTCCAAGGATGATCCATTCTTGTGAGGCTTTACCCGTTCCACAGTTCTACTCGGAAAAATTTCCTCTTTTTTTAATTTTTTATTCTAGGTACTTCACATTGTTCAGAAATGACCCACAGCCAAGCAAGCTGAGAAGGCTGTCATTATTTAGTGCCTGAACTCTAAAACAGGGTTAGAGCCGACAGTGTAGCTAATGATGGGCAGTGGTTAATGACGGGTCAATGATGGGATATGACTAATGAAGGGAAAAGGATTACAGAACTGCAGTCACCGAGTGCACTGCATGGCAGATAAAAATTCTGCAAGTCCTTGTAACCCCAAGCCTACAACCGCCTTTCTGTGCTCCCGCTCCCCTTCCTGATAGCACAGCAAGAATTTCCAAATCACCCAGGGCAAGACCTTGCAAAGCTGCAGCTCCCGCCACGTGAGTTCAGGCTGACCGCACACACCGCCTCCGACACCCAGCCTCTGTCTGCTCTACAGGATGTCAAAGAGTTGTACTGGGATGTCCCCTAAGCAAGGACAGCAATCCCATCACTTCTTTCCAAAAAAGGAGTTCTGTGTCTTCTACAGACTGTTAACTGCATTACCAGAGTGAGTTAGTGCTATAAAATGCAACTGATGAATTATACCATCACCATCTTCATCATCACTGTTATTATTTTTATTCTTTTCTTGAAGAGAAAAAGGAATTAAAGGAAGTATAGGGTTTCATTAGAAAAATGGGGAGAAGGAAGGAAACTATACTCCACGTAGAGAAGAAGGGTACAAAACCATTGTGCAGAATTCACGTCTAGTTGTGTACGGGATTGTATTTGACAGTATTCAGAGGGTTGGGCCCAGGGTTTGTGAAACCACATGGCTTCCCTTACTTTTGAATGATCCTTTTATCCCCGCAATATGCCAGCTATAGGTATGGAGCGATCAGGCAGGCATCAGGCACAGCATTAGAAAGCCATAGGGTTGTAAAGTATTCACTTCTTAGCAGTGTCAATATTATCTTACTTCTTATTTGAAGCAAGTGATTTGTAGTTCAGAACTGAAATGAAGGTACTTTTTCTGAGTATTCCCACACCTGTTTTACAACTCTTTGTTTCATATTTGTCTTTTCATTTGTAGGAATAAACACAATAACAGCAAAAAGAGTCTCTGGCATGTCACTACTGCGATATGCACACCTTGAGGACCAGTGGCAATCTGTTGGCTCTCCTGATTAACAGCTAGCAATGATCAGACCATTTGCCAGACCTTAAGACAGATCGTGGAGTGTTTTATTGTTACGCTGCCACCTCTGGAAGGTACCAAGAGTACATGAAAGCACTTGCTTATCTATAACCCATTAATTAAATAGCTGTAACAAAGTATGGAGGTACCTTCCTGATTTTCCAAATGCTTGGGTGTCTCATCAGTCCGCTGGGAAGAATAAGGAAGCAGAGCATGGAGCTGAATGTCTAATTAAACTGATGGAAGATAGGTACTCAGCTCTGCAGATACCCCTTCAGAGACAAAAGCAAGGAACGAAGTGCTCAGTGCCCTTACAGGCCTGGGAAGTTCCTGTGCCAACAATTTTCTTCAGAGGTTAGATGCTATGAAAGTGGGTGAACACACACCCAACTCGTAACTCAGTCAACCTTCCACCTTCATAAAACAGAGCAAAAAGCTTACGAAAACACACTAATAAGTAGAGCGCACAGCTGGGAAACAGCAAGAAGGACTTCTTATTTAAAACTGGATAAAAAACCAAATCGTCACAAAAGAGTTGCTGCGTTTCTATGCAGCATGCAACACCTAGGAGACTAAATAGCAGTATTATCATCTATACCTATTTATTCAAGGCAGGGATCTGACCTTTCCAGGCCCATTTGTTTCAGCAAACTTTGCTCATGCTACTCATGACTGCTCATATTCTTGACTTGCAAGATTGGAACATCAAATAATCGCTGATAATATAAAGAAAATGTGATAGGAGGAACAATACTGTTTCTTATTATGTGATTATCTTTTTTTCTTTAAGACTCTCAGAAATCACTTCAATTACTTCGATCATTTTCCTGTCAAAGGTACAGTTTTAAATTGGTCACTGCACTTCCACAGATATGAAGCTTTTCTGTGATCTTTGCAACAGATCTTAATGAATAGATTAAACCAAGTAGTATAGTTCTACCAAATTATATTATTGAAATTGTCTTGTTCCAAGTTTGTCAACATCCACGCAATCATTCTTTCAGTTGAATGGAGGAAATGCCACCCTGCAGGTTGAGCAACAGATCCAGACTGCTTCAGGGGTTGGGTGGCTTCAGTCTTGTCACCTGACCCCAAAATGACACCGCGTCCCTGACCTATAAAAGGAGGACAATAAAATCTATTCACCTTTGTAAACACTAGTGCAACATATGGTTGAATAGCAGTATGTAAATTTAAAATCTTAATTAAACTGAGGCAGAGCGCCAAGTAATCACAAAGCATACGCTACTTGAAACAAGCTCATTAATAGTTCTGCTGCTGGAACCAGTTTTTTAATGGCTCAGTAATGAGCTGACAGTACAATCTGCAAAACCACGGTTCTTGATAATTTTTTTAAGTATATAATTATATTGGGATAATGGCTTGGACTTGTGTGTGCACATGTAACAAAAAAGATACCTCCAAACAGTTAACAGCCTAAGACTTAAAATCTATTCTTGCTTATTCCCAATTTGTATTGGTATAACTCTGCAGTCAGCTGTGTTATAAAAAGGAATGGTTGGATACTCCGGCTTTTCTGTTGGTACCTGGCACTGTAGTGGTATTTTAGTGGTATGTTTGATCTGTTACTTTCTGAACCATCAACCAAAAATGTTCAACCAATGTATGTCTCTGACTTTCTTCCCTGGCATGCTACAGTCACCCAGTGCTCCTAGCAGACTGACAGTTTCATTTTCCATGAGACGAGATGCATCTGCAGGTAAGACATCACACTTAATTAAGCATGCTCTTCATATGCAATGAAGACATTATATACGTTTGAGTGGAGTACGCTGCTCTTTCATTCCAACCTGAGTTTTGTTAGTAAGATAACGCCAGCCAGCAGCTTCACTACCAACAAATGTGGGATATTAATCTCCCCCCACCCTCCCAGCATACTATTAACCTAGGTTATCTACTCAGGGAACCCATTTTTAAGCCCCAAGGTAGAATTCTATTTCTAATTTGCAAAAGCACAGTTCTTGCCTAATCTTTCTCCACTATACCACAAGCATGGATCTGCGATAGGCATGTATTCACATCCATGGCATACAAGTTAGGAGATGGCACCCCATAAGATCAGCTCTGGCCTTCACCTTTGGCTGCTACACTTTATTATCTCTAGAAATGAACCAAATAAAACAGCACGTGCAGTATCTCATGTGCTTTCTCGTTGTACTCCTCATTCCAGTCTCCTGTTGAGCAAACAGTCCAGCTAGAGATTGCTGTCCACTCACAGGCCTATAGACTTCACCAGACTCAAAAGCCTGATGCTCTCCCCACAGCTTTGACTTTTCACAACAGCTACCTACAACAGAAAAAATGAAACTGCAAGGCCTAGGAGTTCAGGAGACACATGTCACATTTTAAATTAAGTTCTGCACTGAAATAGAAGGACTCCTTTCAGAGCTGTTTCTTAGGTCTACATTGAATCCAATGTAGTGAAACTCCAACCCTAGCTGCAGCTCCCCACAGCTACTGCAGCAGTAGAAGTAACCACAATCATCATTATGGAATACAAAATGTATACATTTTGACCTTACTTCAATTATTTTCTGCATCTGTAATCATAGTGCATTCACAGACAAAATCTAAAAACCTATAATCTAAATGAAGGAACCACTCCTCCACGGGGGAAGTCTGAATGTTGTATTTTTTCCATTTTAAAATTAAGAAGCTGCTTATATGCTATTTCCAGTGAAAGAAGATTATTTATTTCTCATAAAGACTAAATAATACTAAAGAAGTCTTTACTGAATATACCAACAGTGGACCATCTTCGAGACTATTTATGAAGGAAACTTTCAATGCATGAAAAATGAAATGAGAGCAAAAATAGTCACAATGACGACACCTCTGCAACCAAAACCTTTTCCTCAGCTTCAACGCTGGTTTAGCAAAGTAACAGGGACGCCGCTCATTTGTTTTCTGTTGTTTGCAGAGATGTCAGCGTGAAGTTATTTCAGTTATTACACCTGCCAGTGAGACTCCACCGCCAATGGCTGTGGTTTTATGAGGAAGTTGGCTCTTTCCGTTTGCTCGGCAAAACACTTCACCAACTCAAGTCCTGCTGTGCCATCCTAAGTCTTTCAGAGTTTGAAAAAGAAGAGATTTTAATCTCTGCAATGCCTTTAATTTTCAGTCACTAGGAGGCAAAACATTCTTCAGTGCCTCATGCTGTAAAGTCTATGGGTCTCCGTAACTCTATTATGGAGAAAATATTCAAGCAACTCTTTCTTCTGCCACCAGAAACATGAAGCTACAGGCCTTGCATTTGAAGCAGAGCACCGCACATAAAGAAAGCACTGCGTACGCCTGGGCCCTAGGGCAAGAGTAGCAGCTATCGGAAAATTCCTTTATCTCGAAGACCAAAAAGATGGTAACAGTGGCAGGCATCATCTGTTAGTACCAGGGAGGTAAACACTGTATGAGTTTGGAGAGTCGCTGACCTGTCCTCCCAGGTGGAAATCAAGATCCCAGAGTAGGACTCCTGTGTGCGTGTGTAGTATTTCCAAAGAACACGACTAATTCATGCACCCTGCGTGCCTCCCATGTCCTGAAAGATCCCAAGGCGTGCTCCTGACCAGACACTGCCCTTGGTTTTTCACTTGGATTCTCCCGCATTCATGCTTTCACTTGTTCAGTGCCAAAGTAAAGAACATGGCTGGTATTTGTTCAGTGGGTCAGGAATGCCAAGTCCCTGTTATCAGCAAACCCTCCGAGGCCTGTACAGCGTTGCTCTGGTGGGCCACATTGATGCTCCTGCAACTGCCTAGTGAGATCTGACTATATCTGCATGTTCTGAGGAGGACAGATCTCTTTCACCCTCATCTCACACCTGCGTTATGTCCCTCTGCAATAATCCAGAGGTAAACTGCTAAAGCTGGGCCTGACAAAGAGCCTGGAAAAAGCCTCTTCAGGCAGGTATCTGTGGAAACAGGGTGCTCCTTTGTATTCTCCATGTAGGAGCTCAGTCCACACTTCAGACAGGAACTAATGATTTTGGAGGAGTCCAGGAAAGATTATCCTCCATACACGCCTCTTCATAGAGAGGAGGGTGGAGCAGAAGGGCAGCAGTCAAGCGCAAAGCCGGGCGGAAGAAGTGGAGGTAGTATTTTGCCTATGCAAGTTTTTTATCTTGTGAAGCATTTCATGGGGTATTTAGTATTCCTGTGCTGCTGAGAGTTCTGTTTCTAAACTCACGTTTTAAGTACCTGGGACTTCCCTCTCTGCCTTGGCCATCCAACATTTCCTTGTCTAACAAACTTGAAAGTCACTGTTCATCCCCAAAGATCCTTAGAGGTGCACGTGGAGAGGTCCCAAAGAAGGGGCGAGCACCAGAAAACCTGTCTTTCCCCAACTATCCATGCTGGTGTAGTTACCTAGAAAGTCATGCCCTTAAACCATCATGACTACAACTTTATTCCCTACAGGTTGTGTGCAAGTAGTGAGCTCCACTCACTCAGACAATAGCTGGGATAAAGGGTGCAATGTAAATGCTGCTTAACGTAAACCCAGATCTTTCCGATTAGCGTAGCGGCTTCACACCACGCCGCTGGCACCGCACTGGGCAGCGCTCCTTGCAGGACGGTGTTGCTCCTTGCTGCAGGGAGCTTCTGCAGCCTCCCCTTCTGCCGGCAGCGCGGCCACGGCGCCCCAAGGGCGCATCTGTGCCCCCCGACCTCTCGGCCGAGGCGATCCCCAGCCCAACCGAGTGCCGCAAGCCCAACTCCCGCACCCCACAGCATCTCGGTCAGCGATGGCAACGCTGTCATCCCCTTCCTCCTCTCCTCTGCCCTACCACGACCTGGCATCTTCCTCCACCTCGGTGCCCCGGCCCCGCAGCCACGGAGGTCCCACGCAGCGCAGGGCGCTTCGGGGGGGCCGGACCCTGTGTGTCTGGGCCTACCCCGATCACCGGGTGCGGAAGGTGCCCGCGGGCCTGTGGGGGCCGTGAGGGTCCGGCCGGGGCCTACGTAGGCCTTCAGGGGCGGCCCGCCCCTCCGAGGGCGGCCGGCAGGGACCTATGGCGCCGGAGGCGGAGGCCGGGTGGAGGGCACGCCGCGGGGGCCCCCCGGCAGCCCCGGGGCGGGGAGGGGCGGGAGCGGCGGCGCCTGCGCGCCCCCCGGCCACCGAGGGGGCCGCGCCGCGCCGGGCGCTGGGGCGGGGTCTGCGGGCGCCGACGGGGCGGGCGGCGGCGGGCGCCACGTCGGCAGCGGGGAAAGGCGCAGGAGTAAAGTCTGCGGCGGAGCCCAGCCGAGCCGAGCGTGTCCGCCGCGCGGTGAGTGAGGGCTGAGCGGCCGCTGCCGCCCCGGTGCCCCGCTCCGCCGTTAGCCGGGGGAGCCCGGCGGGCGGGCAGCCAGCCGCCCGAGCGCCCTTCCTGCCTCCCCTCTTTTCCTCCCCGCGGAGGAAGGGAAACTTCTGGGGGAGGAGGCGGGAGGGGACCCGGCGCGCCCCGGCGGAGCCGCCGGCGGGGGAGGCGGGCCCGGGGAAGAGGGGCCGCGGCCGCCACCTGCCCCCGGCGCCTCCCGCCGCGCCGGGGGCCCGGGGCGGGCGCAGCCCGCCCGCCTTTGTGCTTCCTGCCGCGGCACCGGGGGGCGTGAGGGAGGGAGGGCCGGCCTGGCCCGGCCGTAGCGGCTCTGCCGCGGCCTTGGCTGCCACGTCAGTGCCGCCGCCCTGCGCTGAGGTGCCCGGCGGTGCCCGCGGCCGGCCCGGCGAGGGAGGCGGGCGGGGGTCGCTGCCGGGCCGCCTCCCGAGCTCCGCCGCGGAGGCAGGTAGCTGCGAGGGGAGGACGTGGCGGGGGCTGCGGGGGCTTGGGCCGCCCTACGAGGGGGCTGTGGGGCCTCGACGGGCCGGAGTCGGCGCCTCCTCGGGTGCGGGCTCGGGCTCGGGGCCGGCTGCCGCGTCCTGCCGCTGCCGCCCGCCCGGGGCCGGGCGCCGCGCTCCCCGCGTTCATGGCGGAGCGCCTCCCGCCTACCCGGGAGGGCAGCCGAGGAAGCCGTGCTCGCCTTGGCCTCGCTCCTGGCTGGTCTTGTTCTCCGCCGTGAACTTCTCTGTGCCAGTAGAAGCTTTGCTTTGGGTTTTCCCTTTTTCTTTTTAAACTTCGCTGTGCTCTGATGTTTCCTGTAGTAACTTGCTCTTTATTTCATCCATTTCTCTCAAGTCCAGCTTGATGGAGCAGAATCTGGAAGAGTTTTTTGTGAACTGTTCGGGAGCAGCTTAGCTTTCAGCATTCGCCTAGCCTAGGCGTTTATGTGCTGTGGCCTGAAAATAAATCCAAGTTATTTTAGCCGTGCAGCTGGTTCTGGTCATTGTGTGAAGCTCATAGACAGCCTCTGCGGATGCGATTAAATGCTTCCTCCCGCTCGTTTAACCGGGCTGAAAACAAGAACTCTGAATCAGGATGTCACTCTGTAAGGAAGATGAATACCAAGTGCATGTAGCCTGCTTCATTGTGTCCAGAGCATTGCTTCAGGCAGCATGTGTCTGTGTAATTGGAAGTGCACATACAAGATAGCTTAATTTAGTACACAAATACTGGTTTGTATGCACATCAGTTTTAAGACTGCTCAGTACCTACTATCCAGACTTTTTTTTTAAAGCTTTCTGTTAAGCTGTGGTTAAACATTCAGTAGAGTTGGTGTTGCCGCCTCAGTATCAAAATGGACTGTGTTGCAAAAGTGCAAACCGAAAGGTGGTCCTTGTCCGGCAAGTGAGCAGGTCTAAATGTCAGACCAACAAACAGGTGGTGGACGCTAGGGAAAAAGTTAATTATTTCATTAGCAGGGGTGGCAAGGAAGTTCAGCAGCTGCTTTATCTCTCTGGCTGTTAGGCACTGTCAGGATTTGTCTTTGAAGGCCTTGTGGAAAAGGAGAGCGGAGGCGGATGTGGAGCTCAGGCATTGGGAAAGCATTAGAAGAAATGGGGAGGCTCTGCTTTGGAAAGCTGAACTAGCAGGAGGTGGAGGCTGAAAGGACTCGTAAAATGGAGCAAGTCCTTGGTGTTTCTGAAGCTGTGCCCTGTGCCTCACTGGAATTTGCCATTTAATTTCTAGAAACCAGTTTTGGAGAACTAGAAAAGGGGAATTCAGCTTCCTGCGGCCTTTGATTTGGTATTTTGCAAATCCTTGCTTTGGAGGAAATTTGATTGCCAACATCAGGTGTTCCCTAGAGCCTCTTCTGCAGCCTGATCTGTACTGTAGTTGAGGGTGATGGAGAAATGCTGGATTCTCTTATGGGCAGATATGATGCTGTAATGTCCCGGGCAGAGTTAAGGTGCTTTGTTTGTTTGTTTGTTTTCAGGAGATATGCCTCCTTTCTTGCCTTTAATTGTGGTATGTGTGTGCTTGTTTTTTAATACAGTTATGTTTTATTACCTTCCCAGCTGCCTGCTGAGCCCTGCACGCTGTGAGCTTGTTGTTTATATTTCTTATGGCAGACTTGGTATCTTGGGGGGTGGGGAGGGGGTGTAGCCCATCCTGCTACAGGTTTAAAAGTAAGCTGTGGTTCACACCTGGAAACTTCTGATCAACTTGCTGTAGTCTTTCCCTGAAAACTGTGTCTTTTTTTCCTCTGAAATGTGCATGCTCGCTTCCAAGCTGGTCCTGCTTTGTATATAAATCTGAATTTTGAAACTTGGCTTTTAAACAGAAGGCTTGTTGAAATGTCTGCTATGCTCTTGGTTTTTAGCTACACGCTTTCTACGTGCCTGGATTTGTTTTTTTACTACAGTGCTGTTAGCGTTGACTCTTTCTTCTTGCAGAAGCTCAGTCAACTGTCTCCCTTGCATTAACTAACTGAAAAACACATTTCCATATCGGCTGTGCTCTGAGGGTTATGTCTGAGAGAATTAACAGTACTAAGCACTCTTACTCCTAACAAGTTACAAGCCCTAATCCAAGGTGTAAAGCAGGGAAGCTAATAGTCAGGGGTCGCTTGTGCAGCTTGAAGCAGTACCCTGAAGAGCAGCCATGGGTGGGATTACCTTTTTGGCTTCATGCTTATTTCCTTGTTTAATTTGGAAAGTAGAGCACTCTTCCTCTTTCCAAAATGTATTTCTTAAAGTATCATCCCTAAAAATATTTTTTTTTCATGTACATGAAAGACATCAGGTTCACTTTGAAATCTGCTGCAGCTGCAGAAAGAGGGGAGGGAGAGCTGCATATGGCAAGGGTTGTTTTGTTCTCCATCAGCTCTGTAGCCAAGCTTTCTAACTGCATAGCTGGTGGGCAGAAGGAAGATAATTTTTTTTGTGGTGGACTAAGACAAGGCGATGGGTTTGTTTGCAGTTCTGTCAGGTGAATAGTTCCAGCGCTGTTTGCTGCTGCTGCTGCAGCCTTCTGAAGCAGCGTTATGCTGCCAACCGAAATTGGCCCCATCCTTGGGTAGTTTCATTGCTGCCCGCAAATATCTGAGTAGTGGCATTGAAACAAGCCAGCTTTTACTGGCTGCTGCTTGGGCCAGGTTTGCTGTGCTGAAACAGTAGGGCTTTTTGTCTGTGAAGTCAGAAAGACATCAAGAGCATCATCTGAAGCTCAGGAAGTTGCACACGTGTCTGTAATGGGTAGAGCCCACTTTTCAATGGAAGACTAAAACTTTACACAAATTGCTGTCCAAGAACTGCAGACTCGTTAAGGAGAGGTTGTGTCTTAACATTGATTACTGTGCTTCGTAGTAATCCTCATGACAGCATATGGAGCAAGTAAAATTATCTCTATTGCCCAAGAACACAGAAGGAATCGGTGTTTTGGTGAGATAAATCTCATAAAATTTCAGCATCTTAAGGCCATGCCAACTGCACTTCTCCCTTGCCAGGGGGCTTTGTATTTATGATTCCTACCATACTCCCATGGCAGGTATGTGACAGTAGTGCTGTTCCATAAGACGTCATTAACCTTCTACTTCTCTTGTAGGTGTATGCAGAATACTTTTGTGGAAACAGCTAACTAGACATCTTCGCAAAGGAATATATTTGGTGAGAAAGTTTTACTTTAATCAGCTTTGATGTGAATGTACGTGTGGCTGTACCATTACCTCCAGAGTTTCCTAGCGCTTTCATTCAGGGTCCTGTAACAGTGCTAATGTTATAAAGAGCTTTTGAATTAAAAATCCTCTTCTAAACCACTTTCTTTACAACTGTATAAAACTTTGAAGCTTCCTATATATTTCATATTCTGACAATATGGAAATCTATTTTCTTCTTTAAAACCAAGTGAGTGACTTTTTAAAAAATTTTTCTAGTATGAAGGTTGGTACGTATTTTAATGTGGTGTTAAAAAAGATGAGAAGTTATCCCTTATCTCTTAAATGACTAGCACCCTCATAAGTGCACAGGGGGAAAAAAAAAACAAAACAAAACAAAAAACCAGAAAGCAGTTTACATGTGTCCCTGTTTGAAATCTCTTAAGATCTGGGTTTGCTTCTGCTTCTTAACATAAGAAAATAGAAAGCTTACAGATGAAGGAGGAGACTGGAGAGTGCCACTGATACACGAGATGTCTGCTTCATGAATGTCTGTATCAGTTCTACCAGGACTCAGACATCCCACCTCATTCCATGTGATCATTTAATGCAGGTGTTAAATGAAGCTGGAGGCTTTTCCCTAGTGACACAAAGCACTGAATTTGGCATCACAGGATGAAAATGCCAAAGAAAGATCTATTTGCTTGCCGCCTTTTTCCTTTTTTTTTTTTTTTTTGGCTAGTCTTAGCATATTTTGAAGAAGATTCTGAAAAATGTATTGGAAAAGTTCCAAAGTTCAGACTTCTGATAAATCTTTGCCTTGTTGCACGCACTTGCAATACCGGTAATAATTGTGACTAATGATTCAGTGCATAGGGGACTTTGAATCTGCAGCTTCTAACTTAAGTTTCCAAAGTTCCTTAATCAATACCGTGTCCGAATAATGTAATTCTCTGCACAAAAGTCTTATCCTTGCACCTCCAGATCAGCGCCTTAGGTGTTAGCTGAGTTGTAATCTCTATTGGGTCTCATGAATTTTGCTTTCTTCTTCTTTGTGGGGACACACCTTCAGCAGGGAGGGTGAAGAGGAACCTCCCTTAGGATACACTACAGTCTGGTGACCAGGGGACTCCTGCAACGTGAGACATACAAGCTTGGATCTTGTTAAACGACAGAGGCATTGAACTGTGAGTGCTTTCACCTTGATGGTATTACGTAAAAGATAGTGAGTGGTTTCTACTTTTCTAACTCCAATTTTTTAAGAAAAAAATTATATTCCTGCCCTCTTCGTCTGAAGACTGGATGAAGTCATCTGCCACCAAGCAGTTATTCCAGGCCTTTGACCTCCAGTCAATAGAAATATTCACCTTAAATCTCTGGAGGGGAGCCAGGTTTAAGACATGCTCCTGTACATAGTATTTCCTGTTCACCAGATATGCTACACCCTGTTTAGCACACAGGATTTTGGATCACTTTTCAGAGGCTCTTAAGTCTCCTGACGTGTTAAATTGGCTACAAGGATGCATGACGCAGGCTGTAACCTAGATATCTTAAAATTGTCTGCTTAAGTCCTTTGTTGCATCTCCATCTTGATTCTGTGATTCACTGGAGAGCTTCTACAGAAAAACAAAAGGACTTGAATTGTGCTCTGTGAGCGTTCTTGTGTACCAAGTACTGTTTTGAGTCAAGCTGTGAGCCTTTTCTGACAGCGATGTGATTCTGTTTTCACTCACAATGATGCATAGGAGAACAGGGAGTAAAAACTAGCACAAGCTGGTTAGGCACATCTCTTGGAGCATCCCTGGAGTGCTTCCAGGCACCTGTAGAATGACACATCATACATTAGTCTTCAACTTTCTCATCTGCAAACCCCTGAAGGCTCCCTTCTGTGTAGAGCAAATTCAGTCCTACCAACAGTGACTTATTTTCCCTTAGCTGCTCTTCTCAGGCCCCCGTAGTACTCCATTGGCTTCTGGGGTCTGATAGCAGCAGGTTACTGGTGCCTGAGCTGTGGAAGATAGACCACTGTGTCCATGTAGTTGTAAGACAGTGATGTATTTCTGTGGTTTAGAAGGAGTTGTAAGTGTGTTAATTCATTGCATGTGAGTGATATATTGTGTAATATTCCTGTCTAACTTTTAAAAAGTAGCTGTGGTCGAAAATTACATAACCTTGAGGTTTTGGGGAAGGTAGCAGGGGAGGGAATACCTAATCTTGTCACTATTTTTTATGTAGCGCTGTGATTTTTTTACACTTTCTTTTTTTTTTTTTTAATACTTTATCACTAAACCAGAAACTCTGCTGTGAAACTCCCCTGCCAATACATTGCTTTGCTCATTTAGCTTTGCAGGATCTGCAAGCAAACCTGACAGTGGCTCAACCTAGCTTATGGAGAGTTATGAAGGCATCTTTTCCCCACGCTATCTGTTTGCCAGTCTTACTCTGATTCTTTCCATTGGACAGGTCTTGTATTAATTAAATACCTGTATGATGCCTAGCGCAAGAGAGCCTTGGTATGTCATCAGGGCTGTATCTGCTGTCAGTGCTGCAGTGTCCAACACCTTCTTAATAGTGGAAAATATTAAAATTTGTGTGGACCCTTCTGACCCTTTCTAGTGTTCTGCCATGTTCAAAACTGGTAACTTACTCCGACTCCCCTCTAACCTTGTTGATAATCCCTGACAGTGTTTTGTCTTGCCTCATAAGGTTAAATAACTTTTCTGAGCCTCTTATGAGGAATTGTTGACAGAAACTTTCTGGAAGCTCAAACAAGCAATTGCATCTGGGTTTCTTTTGCACGTTACATGCAGGCTAGATACAAATATATTAGCGGAGGTAGTTCCTTATAAAAATTAATTTATCTCTGGCTTCATTTGTGTTTCCCTTGAGTCTGCTTTAAAACTATTTTGGTCACTTTTTTTTATTCCTTTGTTTGAAGTAAAGCTTGCTAGGTTGTGATTTTTACTTTTTTTTTAGGACCTTCCCTAATGCAACAAACCACTCCTTCCAAATTCCTGATACAGTAATCATCTTAACGAACAAAATGGCCACATGTTAAGTAGAAACACAGTTACTTCAGCTTTGTACAGATGTTTTGATAAAATAATGTCAGGCCTGTCAGTTTCTTACAGTGTCTGCCTTCTCTTTCTTACAGTGCTTGATATTTTGGTTGGAAAAAAGCAACAGCCTACATGTAACTTCACACAGTGAGGATGAATCTTTATATTTGTTCTAGCTTGCATTAGACAAATGCAAAGAAATTGCCTAGTATCTGAATCCAGTCCTTTCTCAGAACCTGATTGCCCTCAGTTGCTCCCTGTGATCCGGCGGCCTCTCTTTCCCTGCACGCCTTCCCCCCTCCCCCCCTCTTGACTTACTGACCTGTGATTAAATAAAAGAACAAGGAATTATATAACTGACACTTTTTCAAATTGCCTCTTAGCCCTCATCTGTTTAGTCTTCCATCTTGATGTGTTGCTACTCACTTTCCTATTTCTTAGCTTCCACGCTTGCGTTTCTGGCTTTTGAGATGTACTTGTGCAGCATTGCCATCAAGTCAGCCATCCTGGTAGTCGGGTTTTTTTGCTTGCTTTCCTGTTCAGCTTCTTGTGTAAAGGTACCATGTTTTCTGAGTCATGAACTGATACCTTTAGTGCTGATTGTGAGGACTCTTTAATATTCCATTTAGGCTTGCTTCGCATCTGAAGATCTATCATTTAGTGTGTGGGTGCCGGTTTTTACTGTGATTTTTTGACTTCATAATTACACTGTGAGGGCTTTAGCTGTTGTTTTCTAGGTGAGTCTTCCCACCCTCAAGTTCTGCTTCTGCCTCCTCATCCCTTCTTCAGATCCCAGCCACTGTTTTCTCACCCAGAGGAGGTACAGAGACATCTGGGCACAGCAAGAGAGGATGGAATTATTTTTGTGGTGGTTGGTGACTCCTGGAAGAAATTAAATTATTTAAAGGCTTGTGTATATGTGCAGGGAGAAGGGAACTAAGAGGTCACTGACAAGAAGATAGAAGGATGCTGAGTGGTATAATGCAACTTGTCTGTCTTTCTCCTTTCACCTCAGTGCCTGCTGAGGAGGGAAAGGATTGGCAGGAGGGCTCAGGGGAGGAGGCAGGACTTAACACCAAGGCACACTTTGGGGGAAGAAAGCAAGAGGGAAACCTGGACTAGATACTGCTTTCTTCCCCTCTGAAGGGAAAAATGTAGTAAGCAGCACAGCTGATTTGAGCTTTCTCCTGTGCTTCCCCTCAGCGTCAGGGACTGCTGCTCTAGAACTGCTCTAGGAAACAGCTTTTGGTGTAAAGTAACTTTCTGAAACATTTTCATTGGAAGGCTTGAGTAGAGTTAAAACAGTCTAGTTCTGCTGCTGTCACCACTCTCTGTATGCAGTGCTGCTACGTGATAAATGGAGTGTTTTCATTACAATTCTTCCATCTTGTTTTCATGGCATTTATTTGAATTCTGCTGCCAGGACTTGTTTCTTTAAACTGCTGCTTTCCAGGTATTAACAGATCTTACAGGCACGCTGCTGTTGTTTTTCTGGTGCCCACCACCTCTACAATCACTAGGCTTTTCTTTTTTAATACATAAACATAAACTGTTGTATGGCAATGGCTGTTTTGTTTTCATACTGGTTTTCTTCCTAATTGCTTTTTAGGTTTGAGATGCACTTGGTGTGGAGTGGCAGCCCTCACCAAGCCTGCTGACCTGGTGGAGGGCTCCTTTTTCAAGTATTGAGTCTGGGTGAAGAATGCAAAAGCACAGTCTGATAATAAAAAGAGCAGCAGTTTGGCAGGAGCTGCTAGCTTATCTAGTAATGAAAAGTTCCTTTTCTGTGGAACTTAAGCAACATGAATTTTGGATTCATGGATTACATTTATGCTTTGCCAGAAAAGACGTATAGCATATGTGAATTTCTTTTTTAGGCAATAATGAATCAAACGGACAAAAATCAACAGGAAGTCCCATCATACCTTCATGATGAACCACCAGAAGGTATGTATTGGTTTTCATAATATGAAGTAAATTCATAGAAATTCATCGGAAGTTCAGTTCTCTCTTTAAAAAAATGGATCTGCAAGCTGAACACTTTAACTTCCATTTAAGTAACAGAAAGCAAGACAACCTCAGGATGGGATGGGCCTGGATTATTGTTCACTTCTGCATTACCCTGATTACAATAAGGCCACTGAATATAACTCGGTAAACAACTGTACTGATAAATGATAGAGAAGATAGGCAGATACTGCAGGACATAATTTGCAGATTAGTTTCCAGAGATGTGAATTGGTCCAATGGGTGTTTATTTCTGCTGCTCATTATGTGAGATGGAAAGAGCCCAGCTTCTCTTTTGGACACCTTGCTGAGTTCATAGTGCTTGTGACTGTTAAACAAGATGTGTTTAAAAATACATGGAACTTTATTACTACTTTTGGAGATCCTTTTCCAGCATACAATTAACTGTGGTTCTAACTGTTGACTTAATCTCGTGATTTCATAAAAACAAACAAACGCTTGACTTCATTAATGCAGTGGCATCTTGGTCTCCTGAACCAAATGAATCGTAAATTGGTTATTAGATCTGCAGAGGAAATGCAGTTGCAAATGAGCAGAGTTACCTTCCGGGCTGTGAAACGGCAGGACTGTGAAGAGTCCCGTTTGCATAATGTGACTGGAAGCATACTAGATCAAAAGCCATTCTTGGCACATAGGTTGTCTGTGTTCTCTCTTCTCTTGCTTTAAGTCCAAATGTCTTGGATGTAGAGGCTGGTGAGTCCCTAGTCCTCTCATTTCATTGCTTTTCAATTTATAATGGCCCTTTAAAGCTCTGTTTGTTTGTTGGTTTGGGTTTTTTTGCTCAGCTTTTATATGGTGCATAACTGAACAATTTACTTCACTTGAACAACAGTATTATCCACTAACTGTAGCAGAAGGGGTTGAAGTGGAATAGCTCACTCTATTCTTAACAACTATTAGACAGGAAACACAAGTACAAGAAGATGAGAGATAAGGGAGAAATAGATTTTCATGGCACAGTGGTTCTTAAGCTCTATTATACTTGAACTTGTTACAGTATCATGGTGTGAGGACAAAAATCTTTTTAAGCTCTTACGGGGTTGTCAAGATCCCAGAAGCATTTCTGAAAGCAAATGCCAGGTTGGAAACTATGCCCTAATGTGTGTTATCTTCAAGTCTAATTTTTAAGGCGCTTCCTCCCCCCCCCCCCCCCTAAAGATGGAATTGTTTTATACATGCTAAACTTCACATACAGAAAGTGAACAGTGGTCTGCCTGGTAAACTACAACCGATTCTTTCTTGAGGAAGGCAGTGAAACAAGTGGGCATTTTTTATCTTCCTGGAATATTCAGCAGGTTGTCCAGATGCAGAGCATAACAGCAGAGTCTGATCATCACTAGGTATTGCAAGGTTTTATTTAAAATTTGTGAGCAATTGAGACTTATTTTCTCCTGCACAGTATCTTCTTTCAGTATGACAATAACCAGTTTGAATATGAAGTCTAAGCAGATGGAGAAAGCTGGTGTAGTTAGAGGGAGTAGAATGAAACACAGCTCGTCTTAATGGAAACTCCATCCTTGAAGAGGCTTTTTCCTTTTGATTCTGTTTCATGTGCACTCTTCAAGCCTTATGAGTTTAGTTAAAATGTTGGAATACCCTTGAAGAACATCCCTGTTTTAAATGTCATACAAGGCCTTCATATGCAATATGCTTACACCATGATAGAAAGATGGCCAAACGTGGATGGAAGGCTACCAGTTCAATGTTGGCAAGAAGATTGTCTCTCTGAACAGGCTGCCAAAAAAAAAATCCTTAGAGGAAAGGCTCAATTCCAAAATCAATTTGCAGTTTTTTGTAAAGATATAGAGTTCCAGTTTGCCCAAATCACACTTGAAGCTTGGTGCCCAAAGGCTTTAAAGAAATACATATGTAGAAGAAGCTTTTGTGCTCATGCTTTCTATGAGGAGTGCTATTCTAATGCTTTATTTTCTGCTTTGCAAATGCTGCCAACCTTTGCAACCTACGTTCATTCAGACTCTTGTTTGCTGTTGGACTCTTTTCTGCAGGAAGCTGGCTGCGAGGTAGCATGGTAGAGCCAACCCCTGAACAGGGAACTTGGGTTATTTTCTCCCTAGATTTAGGAATGATCTGTTTTACCTTCTTTCTCATACTGGTTAGAAACAAGGAGACTGGGAATACGTATCCTAGAATAGAAATCAACCAGCAATAAAAACTCTTTGCAGTTGCGGGCATTTACTATGGACAATGCGAACAGGAATGAAATGGGAATGTGTCAACCATCACCAGAAGTTATTAATACACAGAATCACAGAATCATATAGGTTGGAAAAGACCTTTAAGATCATCGAGTCCAACCATAAACCTAACACTGCCAAAACCACCACTACACCATGTCCCTAAGCACCTCATCCAAATGTCTTTTAAATACCTCCAGGGATGGTGACTCAACCACTTCCCTGGGCAGCCTGTTCCAATGCTTGATAACCCTCTCGGTGAAGAAAAAATTTCCTAATATCCAGTCTAAACCTCCCCTGGCGCAACTTGAGGCCATTTCCTCTTGTCCTATCCCTTGTTACCTGGGAGAAGAGACCGACCCCCACCTCTCTAGAACCTCCTTTCAGGTAGTTGAAGAGAGCGATAAGGTCTCCCCTCAGCCTCCTTTTCTCCAGGCTAAACAGTCCCAGCTCCCTCAGCCGCTCCTCATAAGACTTGTGCTCCAGACCCTTCACCAGCTTTGTTGCCCTTCTCTGCACACGCTCCAGCACCTCAATATCCCTCTTGTAGCGAGGGGCCCAAAACTGAACACAGTTTTGGGCCAAGTCACAGTCAGTATTTACACTTGTGAAATAGAGTAGATGTTGTCAAAGGATTGGCTACCTGAAGTAATATGAGGAAAAGCATGTCAAGATTACTTTTGTTTGTTTGTTTCTTGTTATTTTTAAAGTTAGCTATGATGGATCCTTTTTTGCTAGTATCAGGTCTGATTTACTGAAATCAGCGCTTAAAATTAAATGAGATAAGAATTTACTCCCATTCACCCTGATGATGGTGACCCAGTTAGGTGGAAGTGAAGCACTTTCTGAGTGAATTTTTTACAAGGTGTGTAAGTCTGGTCACAAGAATCCTCTGATGAATAATACCTAGACAGTGGATTTTATACCAGGCTCTATATATGCCTCTGAGTGTGTTTCTTTAAAGGCTTTCTGTATGTAAATAGAAATTCTGATCTCTGTGTGCTTGTGTGGGCAATGCATTTTTGCTGGAGATGTTCAGGTTGAAAGCTACTGGCCTAGAATGAACGAGCAAAGATATTACTTGGCTTTAAGTAAAAGGATGTCGTTTGTTTCTAGTTTCCATGACCCTTTCTGTTACCTGTATCAATTTCTTAAATAAGAGAGACTAGCGTAAGCTGGAAGCATTTTTAGTATTTTCTGCTCCCTTGAGCTGCATTGTTCCTTTTATGGTTTTTTTTTTTTTTGCTTTTTGTCAAACTTGTAAGAAATTCTCTCATTTACATGGTGTCTTTTGTTTGAATTATTCTCAGCACGCACATAGGAACTTGAAACTTCACACTTTTTTAATGAATTCTGAGTTCTGGGTCAGTCCTGGCACTATCGCAAACTCATTGGAGGTGCATGGGAAGTTGTTCACCCTAGTTTTCATCTTGTAGTAGATGAGTGGTGGGAGGTGACTCTTGGAAACTGTCCTCTGAAGGCGAGTTGTCAACAGTCAGGGCTCTGGAAGCTGAGACGTGTTCTGCTGGTTCTCCTAAGGCATGTCGCAGTGCAGAGTGAATGCATTGACAAGCTGGATGTAGGTCTTTGGTGGATCTAGATCTGGTTTTTCTTTTCCCCTGCATCTCTAGACTCGTCCTCTTCCAAGCATGTTCTTTCTGCTGCTGACTCCCTCACCTCTTTATTTCATGTTTGTTTCTTCCCTAGCACTGCCCACTGTGGCCCCACTTGCTCTTTTCTTAGTTCCCCCTGTTGTTTTTCCCTAAGGAAGGGAAACATGTCTGTTAAATCCCATATATTATCTACAGGTAGCTAGAAAATACAAAAGACTGTGGAACTCTTACCCTACTTTTGTTAACTGGCTGTCTCTTGCCATGGTTCTCTCTGAAACGTTTTTTAAGAAGTGTTTGGGGTTGGTGAGGAATTGACAAGACAGAAGCTGAAAAAAATGCTTACCTATACAACACTGTTGTGAAGACCAGAGATTTCTCAAGGTTCACATTGAAAATACCTTGCAGACAAACACGCATCAGCGCTACTGGTTTATAGGTGCAGTGGGTGATACTTTCTTGTGTGCTTCAATACAACATTAACATACTGCTTCATCTTCCTATTTCTTCTTTGAAGATTAGATGATGCTTATGCAGTAGTGGGGTCGTCTTAATTCCCTTTAGAGGAAAGGTGCATGTATCTCTTTAGGATTTTGAAGCCTACATTTGGAAATATGAAGTAATACTAAACTATTGGAAGGCTCAGTGGCTAATTCTGGGAGTCTTTCTATTACTGTAATACTTTCTATTATTTTGAGGCTATGTAATTGTACCATAAATATGCAATAAGAATTGACTTGTATAGCATATAGCAAGAAGCTGTGCAAAGTGCAGGTTAAACATAACATTAAAAAACCCCCATATATTACCTGGTCAATAACATGCAGAAATCCTATGGCTTGAAATTTTGGTTTTGTGGATCATATTAGGACTTCTGTTGGGAGCCTGTAACTCTTGTTATTTTTAAAGCCTTTGGGGACCACTTTTGGTATTTAATGAGCTTATTTGGCCATTGGACTTGCCCCCCTTCCCCCCCCCCCCCCCCTTCCCTATGCAAATTGCAGAAAAGGCCTTTTTGGAAGAAAATTAAATTTGTGTACAGGAGAGAAAGGAAGAAGAAAGGAAGTGATACAGTGAAGAGTTGGCATCAGTTTTGTCCTTCTCACGCTTCTTTTGACTCCTCTGATTGCTCTCTTGTTTGTAACCTTCTTTCCCTCTTTCCTGACCCCTGCACACAACCCTTGTAAACACATCTTCAAAACAGTAATTATTAAGGAAAGAAACAACTTTGTCTCAAGGTGAACTCTTTTCAAAGAACAGCTCTTTTTTAAATAAGCCTTTAGCTCTGCTTCTCCAGGAAACTTTTTCCAGTCCTTTCTTAGAGATTTGAACAGCAAGGTAGTGCTGCTGCTTTTTTGGGGTGTGTCCCCTGCTGTGGGTTAACTCTGAATATTAGGGTGGGGGCAACAGGAGGGTTCCTCCTCCCCATTAATAAAGTCCAGAAATGAGGCTAACCTGGCCATGAGACTTTGCAGAGTCTGGGAAAGCGATGGTGCACACAGAGAACAGAAGTTTATCTTGTAAGATCGTCTGGGAGCTTTATGCCTGATATTTGTAGACTCAGTATTGACTTGTGTTTTAGAAAACAGCATTGAGGTACATCTGGCTGCAGCAAGGTGTCTTTTCTTATTTGGAACAATGGTATTGTATGAGCATCCAAGAAAAGTAGCCTGCGAGGTAAGTATATGCTGTGTGCGATAGCTGTTAGGCTAGAAAAGGAAATACTGATGAAGAACTTTCCTTTTGAAAATGCTTTAATCATAGCACTGAGATTGACTTGATTGTTATTTCCTCCCTTAGGTTCGTTAAAAGACCACCCGCAGCAGCAGCCTGGAATGCTTTCTCGTGTGACTGGTGGCCTCTTCAGTGTCACGAAGGGAGCTGTTGGTGCCACAATCGGGGGTGTTGCTTGGATTGGAGGGAAGAGCTTGGAAATTACCAAAACAGCGGTCACATCTGTGCCTTCAATGGGAGTGGGGCTAGTCAAAGGAAGTGTTTCTGCTGTGGCTGGAGGTGTTACAGCTGTAGGATCTGCTGTTGCAAGTAAAGTGCCTTTAACAGGAAAGAAAAAGGATAAGTCTGACTAAAACCAAAACTGAGACATTCTTGATTCTTCAGAGTATTACATCAGTGGCATTAAAATCTGCTAAGATTTGGACCATGAGAAGCCATGTGTCTTAGACACTTTATCTTCTAAAGAGCTGTGCAAGTAACTTGATGTCATCTGAAAAGGACAGAAGAAGCTTGGCTAGCACAGAGTATGAAGATTTATTAGAGCCTAGATTGAAGCTTTGTATCTGGTGAAATGTTACACTTGATAACTATAGAAGTGAGTAAGTGTATCTGAAGGGATTAATACATATTTGAATATTCATTTACTGTAAGTCTTTTGCAGTTTTGGACTAAAATGTGAACATAAAACTTGGTAATCTCTGCCGTACCATCAATATGACCCGATGCCGTTTACTGTTCTCAGTGGTTTCCACATCCTCCTGCTAACGATCCTTCAGCTGTGTAATGGCATTGTTGGATGTACCTGAATAGTTTCAGCTGTGAAACTGTATTTGCAGGCAGCCTGTTAACTATCAATGACTGCATTCTGCCAGTGCAGACTGGAGCAAATAGAACTGGAGGTGTGCAGAAATTGGAAATGAGAGTGGGAGATGGAAGTGAAAAAGTTTGACAACATTGGTAGAAGGGATCATAAAGAGTAAACTAACTTCATGCCTTATTAGAAAAATATCTTTTTACTAGGTGAAGCTGTGTAAAGAACTGTCCTGTGCAGTTCCCAGAATGAGCTTTAGACTCCCTTTACGAATCCTGGTATCTGAAACCTTGTCAATTTTTACTGAAAATAAGATTGCTCCATCTCAGGTGTACTTAATGATATGCATCTATCTCCTGCAAGTGAAAACTTGCTTCTAATAAACTTCTTACACTAGAAAAAATGATGGCTTAGTGGAAACTGAGCTTATTTTTGCGGTCATCTAGAACAACTGTCTGACTTGAAAGAAATTCCCTTGTGTAGTTGGAAACCACTGAAGAACTAGCAAAGCTGTTGTCTCAACTCCATGATGCACCAGGTTAGCTTCTTGCTCTGTTTAAGCAAATGCAAGGAATTTTTCACTACATCTTTCTCTCCTACTTTGCATTTTGATTTTTGAGTAAAATGCAATACTTTTATTTAAAACAAACCAAAAAAGGTAGATGAGGCCTTAAGAAAGAAAGAAACATCATCCATGTAAATTGTGTACTGACAGATTCCAAATGTTGACGCACCTCAGATGGGAACATCTGTAGATCCTCTGCAGCGTGTGAGGCAAAATGCACTTGTAATGCACAGCTTGAGGTTGCCTTAAAATAGAAGCTGTTGGTGATCTCTTTTGTGTGTGTGTGTACTGACTTTGCAAATAAGTGACCTCTTTGGAAGCCCATAGAAGAAGGCTGTGAATGTTGTGTATGCAGTATTTTCTAAAAACTTGTGTTCCTACAGAGAACTTCTAAGCACGTAAGCTTACTTTTTCAGTGGCTATGGTTGTACAAGAAGGAGATATAGGGAGACTTTTTAGAAATTTAACAAAACCAAAACATAATCACTTGTCTAAAACTCAGTCCTATATTCATGGGTGTTGAAAGTATACTATGTGTAAATTATGGTACAGTAGTCACCTAGTCTCTCTGAGCCATTGGTACTTCAACTGCACTCTGAAACAACTTCATTTGATATCAGTAATTGTATATGTTGGTAGTATGGTATTTGTAAGCGTGGGGATTTGGGGCAGTGGGGAGAGCAAAAACCCAACAAATGGCATTATCTGCTCCTTTGGTTAGATGCACCAGCTGCTTAGCTCCAATCTGCTCCAAGGATGTCATGAGGTAAGTTTATGCAACAAATGGAAGACTTTAACTGGGTTTTTTTTGTAGTCAAAAGCTAATTGCATAGAATATAGTGTAGTTTAAGGATACCAGTTAGCTCTAGAAATGAGCTAGCTTGGATATCGGAGGCAATCTAGCTGCAGCAAATAACTTAGTATGGCCTGCTCCCCTGCAGTTTCCAATGTAGATGTATCCCCAGAGTGCCACCACTGAACTCTTAAGAGTCACCTGTTTGGAGCATAGTGGTATTTGTGACACTCAACCAAGTCCTTCCTAATTGTTTTCTGAAAACATAAATGTTGAACTGGTCATACCCCTTTTTTTATGACATTCTCTAATTTTTATACTATGAAACTTGCCGCAAAACAAGCATGGTCTGAGATAAGCAATGTTAGATGTGTAAGAGCTGCCAACACTTCGTTATGTTTTGTTCTTAACATATCCTGTAGTTATTACTCCTGAATCTTGTAACTGAAACACTTTAACATGGCATATGGTTTTAGTTTTCAAAAAGAGCTTTGTCCTATATCCTGCATATTTTCCATTCACTTATGAAACTTGCTTCGTCTTAAAAACTTGTTCTGATTCTGTCCTGACACTTGTGAAACATTAAATTGTTGCTGTTTCAGACATTTGAAAGCTTCTTTAGTTAATTTGTGGAGAAAGGCATACTTAGGTGTAAATCTTCCCACAGTATCATGCCCCAGAGTGTCTTTTATCTGCATCTAAGTAGTGCCAACCAGCTCTTAACAAAAACTGTAACTTCACCGTGTAGGCTGTGCATAGACACAACACACAATCCCTTGCACTAATTTTTTCTTCCTGGGAACTGAGGCTTGGGGATACCCACTTTTAAGATCGTAGTGAGCTGAATGGAATATGGAACTGAAATTTTCAGGGGGAGTGGGATCGTTCTTGTGTTTTGGGATTGGTTTTGTGGTGGTTTTATTTTACTCTCCTTTTCGCAGCCCCCATTTCAAAAGGGGAAATGTTTATGAAGACTACTTGTATGCCTGACTGCCCACTATGTAATGAAAGGCTGGTCCACAGGCTTTTACATGCCAGACTTAAACAGTATAAGCTGGTTCATGTTCGCTGTGAGTAACAGCAAGAGACAAGGAAGCAGATTTCAGCAATACAATGTTTTGGTAATTGGGAGCTTCCCTGAGGTTTTATTATAAATGAATCCTGTGAAGACGAGACAAACAGGTCCCAGGCATAGAGTTATGAATGGGGGATTGAATGAATTTCAGCCTGCTGGTAGAGAAAAGGAGTCTTTCTGCTTAGGCTTTTGTTTTGAAAAAGGAGGAGGAGAAATTGAAACACTCAGAATGGAAAATGAGTTTGTGATAATTCAGGCTGTGACTCAATTAAGGAAGTATGTCACTTTCCTGTTTTGTCCGTTGCCACTGGAAATACTGTAAGTGATGGGAATAAGCTGTTTCAGGAACTTTAAAGACAGATACATATAGAAATGCTGAAACTAAATTTTCAGGGAAAACACTGTTCTATGTCTTGGTTTCCTTTTCATCCTAAACCACTGATCAGTTCTGTGGTTCAGCATTACAGATTGTATTATGAATAGCTTCAGAGAGCTGAAATGCCCCCTTGTGTCTGAGGGGAAGGATGCTTTTGAATTCAAATAATATTGTGGAGTGCTTAATAGCTGAGCACTGAAGGACAGTCAGAAAGTGACAAAGGCACATTCCTGTGAACTTTTAATATGGCTGTCTTCCCTGTTTCCTCTTAAAAAACGATGTGTTTTGAAGAGTCAGCAAAGACATGGCTAAGTAACACAGCCTGACTTTTATCGTGCTGGTGATACGTGCCCCTTCTTGAACTCTCGCCACTGTTGCACATGCTCCTACAAGAGCAGTCTTTACCCCCACAAGCTGCTGTCACGTCTGCACTCGCCTGCATGGCGGTGAGCTTCAGACCTTCAGCTGTTAAAATCTTGGCACTGCCTTAACCAGATGTTTCTAGCCCTTTCCAAGCTCACAGTGGATAACGTGACAGACTATATAAAATCATCATCTTGCAGCCCACCCTCTAAACAAGTAATTAAATACCAGCTTTCCTCAGCAATTTAAAACTTCTCTTTAAGAAAAGGAACCCTGGACTTGCTGCCAAAATGTCTGTTAAAAATGACCTTGAAGAATGGCCCGGAGTGAGGGGGGGTGTAACTAGTTTTTCTCCTGCTGTCAAGAGGGGAACGTGTATGGAATAGTTGCTTAGGAAAGTCTTTCTGAGAAATAAAATCACTGATGATCCTAATTCTATTGAGATGATTGTCAATGATGCTACTATTTTATATTATCATTCACAGCCCATAAATGAAAATGAATAAAATCCCCTGAGAACTTAAACACTGTCAGATAGTTACTATTTTGAAAGCCAGCACTTGTCAACAATTACCATACGGTGTTATCTGAGAAGCAGTGTCACCATATATTTAGAAACTGTGGCAGCTGTTTGCAAACCTGCTAGTCATTTTTAATCGCCAGTGGTTTACAGACTAGAGTTTTATTACACCTAATATAAAAGCATGACTCTTTCCTTTCTCCTACAATCATTTGAGACTCACTTGAATATCTCCCTAACCTTTTCTCTCCCCAAGCCTTGCTAGAAAAGAAGAAATTAAGAACTAGACAGTAGCAATAAATGTATTCCTCGTGCCCTAAACCTTTTGCAAAAGGAGTAAATTTTTAAGTCTCAGAAATGTAAAGGAGGTTGTCTTGTAGTTTCTTTGCATTATGGTTTGTACACAAACATACCAGGGCCTCACTGTAGCAGTCACTAAATAAAAAATATGTCCTGCCCCTGTCCTCAGACTGTGCTGTAGCTAGGCTTTTCTATCCAAGAAGTCAAGTCTGCTGCAGGTCAGGACCTGGACCTACTTACTGCAGCAGTAAGGAATGGAACTCCAAAAGAGTCGCCAAAAGTCAGTGAACCAGTGGGTTGATGAACGCTGCTGGAAAAATAACCCTCCTTTTCTTGTGCTAAAGATTGTGCTAATCACTACCACAGGCTGGACTCTGCAGTGACAGGGCTGAAAATCCAGAGCAGTTAATGCCCTGTTACATAAGGAAATGTAACAGAACTAAAAAAACATGTGAGGTGCTCCCTGGGAAAAAAGACAACCTTTATCATAACCAGGTTCTATGGTATTATTTGAAAGCATTAGAAAGCTACAATTGTATAATGAAGTTGTGCCTAAGACCTACTCCAGGACAAAGTACAGTGTAAGACTAGAATCTGTTTAAGATTACTTTTGTTTTGGCCCTTCTCAAAGAACCAACATCGCTTTTCTCTTTGATAATTTTCTTTTGCATAATTTGAAGTCCAGCATTCAAATTAATCTTCAATGTGTATAGGAGCAACAGGATTAAAAATTGGTCTCTCCTTCTTTGATTGTATCTTACCATAATTGACTTCAAAATCTTTCTTAGTACCATTCAAGCTTTCTAGAGTTCCACTCTTTATATCATATCCCAAAGCAGAGAGTTTTTTAATTCGGTACTGAACAATTTGTGTTGTCAACTCCAGCACCATTGGTGTCTCTCTAATCTGCGCTACAGAAATTCCTTCCTTCAGTAGTCCTTCAAGTCTTTCTTCCAAAACGGGAACAGAATAGTAGAGAAGGGCTGGGCACTTCAGCACTAGCTGTTTTAATTCTTGATCACTGCACTTAAAGATATTTTTGGAAAAAAGCATACTCTTCTGCATAGTAGTAGACGTAAGTTGAAAAATGAAACCTTTAAGTTTGGACAGCAGCTGTAGAACTTCATGGTCAGTGAAATCATTCTTCTGGAGAAATTCCAAGTTCTCCTGGATTGCAGTGGATGTATTTAATAAAATAAATGGATTTTGGCTCAATAGCTTCAGTATCCAGATCTTCATATTTGCATTAGAACCTCCTAAGCGTAAATAATTTCTTTGTAATGTCTCTATCACGTTTTTGTTTTTCTCAACAGAATTATAGAAAATATTGGGTGCACTTGTCAAGAACCTGGTGATTATATTATTCTTAAGTCCCAACTCTTGGAAAAAAAGTATATTTGCCTTCTGGTTGTCATGATACTCAGTAGTAAAAAAAGACTCTGGAAATTGCTCTATTAATTTAATCAACTGTTTTTCATTCTGGCATACTAATTGCCATAGAGCTCTCTGAGAGTTTATCTCTGCAGGGGTATGGAGAATTGCCTCTGGGCAGCGTTCTAAAATGTTGGCTACCGTGGTCTCATCTGCTCCCATTTCTTGTAAGATACCAGCAATTTCTTTAACATAGGCCACATCCTGGAGAAGGACCCATTCCTTTAGTCTGCGTATTTTCTTAACGTCAACTGACAATCTGTAGAGACTCTCAATGGTTTTTTTATTTTCCTCTCTTGACTTTGTATCAGTTGTGTAAGTGGAATGTATTGGGAAGCTTCTGTTTGCTACTTCAGTCCATACTGATGAAAAATTCAGTCCCAGCTTACAGTACTGAGATCTTGCCAACAGAAGATTAAATGTATCTTTTGCACCGTGGGCGACTCCTCTCAACATCATGGAATTCAGCCTTATGGAGAGAGAACAACTATAAGAAAACACATTTAAGGCACAAGTTAATGCTCAGACGTTGATATTTAGACTGATGTGGCATAAGAAATTACTCTTGATGGTGTTTTTTGTTATTAGCACAAAATTCAGCCTTCACGTGAAAGTGGGGGGAAAAAATACTTTTGAAAGGTTAATGTTCTGACGGATGCCTCGCTGGAACAATAACATGCGGATGCAACAGACCTGATGTGGGGGCAGTGCTCTGTCCATGTAAATACTTGCAGTCATACAAGAACCAAACTGTCAGCCATTTCCTGCAGCTAACATTGTTAATTATATTACAGCTCACTCGTACTATACTAGAAAAATGTTTCATGCAATTTAATTTGACAGTAATTCTACTAAATGAATTTTAAAAAAAAAGGCAGCTTAAATATCTTTCTTAACCCTTCTGAACGTATTTGCTTAACTTCTCAAGCATTGTTTGGAGCGTGACTTGTTCCTTCATGTGTCAGAGACCCCCCCGGTGCTCCTTCAGCAGCAGTTCGTAGCCTAACTGCATTTTGAAATCATTCTTGTTATTAAGGAAAAAAATCATTGAAACCTTTATGTATGTGTTTTTCACTAGCTGAGTCTGTTAATTAGGTTCTGAATAAGCACACTGGTATTTTGGGGGAGGAAGCAAGTACACTGTAACACCTTCAGGCCTTCACTTGCCTCTTCCAGTACCTACTTTGCTACAGCTGCCCTTTGCACTGACGCCTTATTTCTGTCTCCAGGTCACTTCCCTGGTTGCCAGCCACCCCCAGTAGGCAGAGTCCTCATGCACCCCAGGGAACAGGTGCGTGGCCATGCTGGGGTCCACACAGCAACCATAGGGTAGTTGTGGGTAACCCCATACTCCGCCTTTGCTCAAACTGACTGCCAGGTATCACCAATAGCACATGCGCTGCCACCTGCTCTGCAATGGCCAAAGGAGCCACAGCAGTCAAACAAAGGTAGCAAGTGTATCTTTAACTTCCTAGGCGGTGTTTTCATAACGACCTTTTGGAAGCACAGAGTGTGAAAGGGAGAGTTGCTGGTCTGTGAAATACTCGCACAAATTGCTGCTGCTGGTAACACGCTTAAAACTGCTCAAATTGAAAATGAGAAAAAAACCATAATTTGTGCATTTGACAATTCTATTTATACAGTTGCTTTCGTTTCTCCCAAAGTATAGCATGCTTCAAAAAGTACCTACATGAGCATTAAGGTAAATCATTGTTTGGGGATTTTTTTTAGGAGAGAAAAGACTGTTACGATCATGCAGTCTAATCTCCTACATAACAGACCAAGAAGCCTATTGCAGGAGCAGCTATATGAGATCCCTTGAATCTTCTTGATAGCCCATCTTTTAAGAAAAAACGTGGCTTGTTTAGAGAACTTAAGTGATAGGGCCCCTATCTAGTTGCCAGGTAAGGTTAAATATTTTCCAGTGGTAAAATACTTTATCTCAAGAAAGTGTACCTTTGCTTTTAAGATGATGTTTTTCAGCTTCTAAAAGCCGGACTCTTGTTACATTACTACATCATAAACTTACAGAGTAAGACATAATTTCCTATATGCAAGCTTATGTTATTAACAGAAGCTGTTTATCGGTAACTTGTTTTTTAGTGTTACTTCAAATCTCTGAGGCAAAATCTGATTGCCTAATGAAGCTGCTTGTGTCATAGCCCCAAGGCTAATGATTTTATCTTCATAAACTTTGTGACTTGAGCAGTGCTGTCCAGCAAGCTCCACCACAGAACAAGAATTTTTCCCAATAGCCCTAAAAGCACTGTAACTGTAGGTAAGTCACAGACTTTTCATGTGCTGACCTTTCCACATCCTGAAAAAGTGACTGTCTCGCGGGGACTGCAAATTAAAGCCTCTCCTGCACAGGGAGTGACACAACCGCCTGAGTACTCTCAGTAGTTCTATTGAATTCAGTGGGTCCAGTCAGAGTAAGTAAATCTCTGAAGGATCAGGGCTTTCTTCATTAACGCTTCAGCTCAGCTGGAAACTGCCAGCAAAATAAAGTATTGTTAAAATTGTTTGGGATGTCAGATGATACTTCCAAAGTACAAACTGGAAAAATAACTAACGATGACTTTTGCTTCAATGTGTAATCCTGCTGTTAAACAAAATTGCCTTGTGAGTAATGCAGTCACTTAAAATACAGTCATTTTATCTATTATAGAGCTTTTAAAAAATTCTGATATAGTAAATTGTGCTCTTCCAAGATCTGACATAGAAATGATTGTTATGTTCACTTAAAAGAAGCTTTATGTTGTCTGAAAATGTTTGACATGATAGTCATTTTTTTTCCTGTTGTCAGTGAGGATCATCCATGCAGAAACACAGAATACTATAAAAGGAAGGAAAAGTTTATTTGCTAAACCGCATTCGACTGGGGTACTCAGGAGCCCTTGTAAATCACTAAGCAAAATATAACATGCAAAATAAGATTAATGGATTTTAATGTCATGGTCTTCTATAGGAACTGAGAAGATGATTAAGAGTTATGCCTTGGTGTATTTCAGAGTCCATAGATGACAGTATCACGTTTGCAGGGTATGTAACCTATTCCAAAAGTTCAGAGTTCTCTTAGAGCTCATGCTGGACTACTGTTCTAATATGCAGGACCCCACTGTAACTTTTTACATACTTGTATCACTGTGGGGATTGTAAATCAACTGAGAGATTAAGAAAAAAACCAGCCATCTTAGACGAGATGTTTGCTCTCACTGCCAGCAGCACCCTCTTATCACCAGGTGTCACAACAGCAATAAGGAAGTGAACTAATGTCTGCCTGGAAGTTATCTGTGATCCTGCTTGCTAGCACACTCGCAGTGACCTATATCTACAGAGTGAAGGGGTGTTGTAAGTTTCATTATTTAATGAGACTCCTATGTATATCTTCTATAGGAAATGGATACTAGGATCAACTGGCTGATTCATCCCTCATTTAATTCAGAAATTTTGAATTTCTGAAGGTGTATTTTGAGACTCAAATCTCACTTTTTGAAAATTAGCAAACCAAACTCTTGCTCATGTTGTATTTTTCATAAAATCTTTCACTAAAGAGAGCAACAGGATGACTACTACTGTATGCTGGTTACTACCATTCTCATTACAGCAAACTGTACCCAGGTCTTAGTAGGCTGTAGAGAATTAAATGAAACTACTAAATGCCTAGATTGAACTTTGAATTAACCAGGAAGAGTACGTATCTACCTAGAAGAGAGCAGTGTAGATAGGATTTGAATAGCTTGTGAAGAAATATGGAGCGGTCATAGGTAGCAGTTTTGTAAATTAACGCATGGTAGAGTAAGTATTCACACTTTTGCACTCGCAGACAAAAAATTACTCTCTGCTTCTGCATCACTAGTGGAAATGAGGTAAAGAAGGGTTACAAAACTAGACTAGACCAGCATAAAGCTTTCTGGAAAAAAATACAGAGAAACCTAGGATAATCCAGGTTGGAAGGGACCTCGAAGGCTCAAAGCAGGGTCAACTATGGGAAAAGGCCAGGCTGCTTTGTCCAGTCAGGTCTGGCAAAGCTCCATGGATGGAGCCTGCCCAGCCTTTCTGGGCTGCCTGCTTGACCACCCTCATGGGGAAAAGGCTTTTCCTTAGATCTAGGAAAGTAAAAGTAAACATATTCAAAAAAAGCTTAAGGAAGCATAGCACTATTTAAGCTGAAGGTCATCAAGTGGTGTTTTAGTACAGAGAAAACGGAAAGCTAGCAAGCGATGACAGCCTAGTCGCGTAAGCGCAGCCACCTGGATGATGCCTATCCACACACCCCCCTTCTGTCCCTTCGGACTGCGCTTCGGGATGGAGGGGCAGGAGGATGGTTTCCTGCAGCCAGCACGGGAGCCGAGGGTGGGAGGCCCGGCAGGCCTCTCCCCATCCCGCCCTGACCCTCGCTACCGTAGCCGGTTTCTGCCATTACTGCCAAAGTCACCCGGCACGAACGTCACTCGCGGCCTCGCGCCCGAGGGTTTCCTTCCCAACCACGCATCATTTAAAAACCATGCGGCTTCTCCTCCTGCACCTCGCCCCGCTTATCTTCAGGCCGTCGTCACTGTTACGACACGGCCGCATCCGTCGTCAAAGCACGGGAGGCCGAACGTACCGCCAGCCGGCCCGCTAACGGCGGCGCCCCGCCTGAGGGCCGCGCCAAGGCTGGCTTCCCTCACCGGCCGGTGCTCGGCCGGGCCGCCGCTGAGGCACCCCCCGGCCCGCCCCCCCAGCCCCCAGCCCCCAGCCCCGCGGCTGGTGTGAAGCGGCCGGAGCCGGCTGGGACCGGCCCCGCACCCCCGCGCCGCGCCTGACCTGGCTCCCCGCCGCGGAGCGCTGCGCTGCGCCGCCGCGCTGGGCCCTACCACCGGTGCCGCCCGGCGGGGGGAGGGAGGATGTACCATGCGGCGGCCGCGGCGGGGCGGGGCGGGCGGCAGTGAGGTGCAGTTACGGAGCCCGAGTTGGCCGCAAACGAGGACTTTGCCGCCGTCGAGGTGCGAAGGGCGCGGGCTGTAGGTCGCGTCTTGCTGCGCTCTGTGCTTCATCAGTGTGGCAATGGGCTGGCACCGGTCTCTTCACGATGCAAAATCACCTGAGGTTCTTCCACGTGTTACAAGAGACTTTGTTACGATGAGAAATAGTTAAGGGTGGTTGGATTTAAACAGCTTTCAAGAGAGAATTAGTATAGTAAGTAAAAATCAAAATAATGTGAAAATCGCTCATTTTGAAGTATGATAGCAAAGAAATTAACATTTGACAATTAAGCTACTTGGGTGCCCGCATTCTTATGGGAAGCAGATGACCCTATGGATTCGGTAAGGGAAACGGTCTGTTCTTTCTATTTTTCCAGAACTGAAGTTGAAACAACGGCGCTAGCGAGGCCTTGCGCCCATACAGCACAACGGTTACCGTACACACCACCCAGGAATCAAAGCCCTGGGGCTCCTGACGCCAAGCGTGTTCATCTCTGCAAAGACGCTTCTACTCTTTTTGAAAGCAGTGCCCTAAACAATCTCTTTGGGATCAAATCTGGATGAGAGCCAACCCTGATGTGATGCTGGGACGCTTGTCTTACATCAGTAGATCTCCTTCCGTATGATCACTGCACTTATTACAGAACAAAAGAATAAAATTCACATACCTAGTCATTGGATTTACAGCGTTTTGCTGGTGGTGTTTCAGAAGTTAAATGAGATGTGATGGTGAGAATCATCTTCCTCTATCTTATTTTTTTCAGCTGTATCTACTTTATTTCTCTTCTAAACTTAGAGTAACAAATCAGCAGAGACACACAAATGATTTCTAGACTAGAAAGATTTTTCTAGGCATGTTAGGATTTTTTAAACTAACTCTTGGGTCTGCACAATCACATCCTTCAGAGAGTGAAAATCAGTACTGTTCTCTCAGCAACGCTTCTTTTGTCAGCTACATTTTCAACAGTCTGTATTAGGTCTGCAAAAAAGATCTAATGAAGAAGAGAACTGCTACAGAAAGAAACCGTGCTCTATGAACCCAGTTCAGGCTCGGTCTCCTACATAACTGCTGTTTCAAGAACAGTTACCAATGTTTGTGACTATAAATGACACACAATGATGCTAAAAACATGTACCTAAAAAATGCTTCTAATTTGTAATACGCAAGGTATTGTATACTTGCTTCTTTATGTTTTTGTCATTTCATGCCTTCATGTTATCTTTTTTCCCTTCTAACTCCTCCCCACTCTCTTGATTTTTGCGATCACAGTCTGGGCTAAATTAGCTAAATTAGCAATAACATTCTTTAAGAAAGTTATCCACAAGAGAACAGAGTAGTGAGGTTTACTTGTACAAGTTCCTTGATTAACTGTGATTCTATTTTCTTCTACTAACTTGGAGAGACTCTTCCCTTGAGATTTGACATTTTAATTAATATACTCTTCACCATCCTGCCACTTCTAAATCAAGAACAAACCGTCTAGCATGGAAGGTATGGCTAGAGCCGAATGGTGTTTTGACATAATGATATGCTAATGATATATTACAGTTGTTACTTAGCCTGTAGCGACAAACGCCTTACAGACCCATGGTTCTCATGGTTGCAATTTGCTTATGAAACCATAAGGTCTAGTGAGGGAAGGCTGCTTCCACTTCAGTATTCCCAAGAAGGCAGATCAGTTGATGCTGGACTTCATTCAGGGCCATCTTCAGTGTTGCAGCCTTGTAAGGAGCTAGCAGGGAATATAAGGTGTATGAAAAAGCAGTTTAAGAGTCTGAAATAAAAACTGTATTGTGAGGTGACTTTCCTTGAAAATAAGGAATCTATCTTCTTCAATGTGCTCAAAAAATACAGAATTAAAAGGATTTTGGGGGAAAGTGGTCCTTAACTACAGAGATTTCTTTTTCTATTTTACCTCTTCAAAAATTATTCACCAAATATTTGGCATTTCTTAAGAATAAAAACAAAAAAACAAGTAAGGAAGAATGTACTTTGTATTAATTGAGAAAACAATGCTTAACTTTACAATGACCCAACTACTCCAGGTGTGAGTTGCAGCAAGGGTGTATGACAGGATGCCGTATGTTCTTCTTGGACCAGAATGATGAGCTGTGGAATACGATGTTCTACATATGACAAAGTAATAATTGAAAAACTCATAATAATTTATGCTATTGTTAAAGTCAGTGCTTAAGAACAGTTTGGCCTCCACACTTTTTAGAAAGAAATTTTGTATAAAACCAAATAGAAAGGGGTTCTCATCATGGCTGGGGCCTTTGCTGCTAGCACGCCTTGGTCATTAATGACATTTTATGAAGTCATTCAAAGTGAGGAAAGAAAAGCGTGAAGGGAAACATGTGATGCATGTCTCTGCTTTTACTTTCTGTGTATCTTAGCAGAAAAACTATTTTAGTAGAAAGAACAACTACAATTCTTAAAGTACTGTCCTGCTCTGGAATTCTGGAAGTCAAAAAAGGTCAGTACTGCTGACGTTGAGTCCTCTGCCTTTTACTTGAGAGGCATTATTTCTAATGAAACCCCTCTTGCTGTTGCTACCCGCTTGTCTATGAACACTCTGCAAGTTGTAGATTTGAGTTGCAATCCACAGGTGGAGGTTTATTTTCAGATCTGCAGCTAAAGCTGCCCTGTTAGGACTTGAAATTGCTCTACTGAATCCTATCAGAGTGATGCCTCGTTCAGCAGTTAGCCATCCCTAGTGGCTAACACGAGAGAAGGTATAGGGAAACCTGCTGTGTCGGCAGCAGGCAGATGTTGGTTTGAGCTCTGTAATTAAAAAGAGAAGACGTTAGATATACACCATTCACTCATAATGACTTTACTAACAGTGCTAGGGAGACCATTTTAACTCGTTCTACTGCTCAGTACTGGCTTGGAAACGTGTTTTCTTTCAGCAGCTCCCGCGGCAGGAGGCTGCGCGGCCGAGCCAGCTCTGCCTCTTGCTCAGCGGTTCTGTTCCAGGGTTTTTTACACCACCTCAGGACTGCAGCGGGCAGCCACACAAACACGGTCCGTCTTCTGAGCAACAGCACGAATCTTATAACACTGGAAAGGAGACGCCCTCCCTCTTCGGGCAGGGGGCCGAGCCGGGTGGGCGGCGGGGGCCGCGCACAGACCGGCACCCGGCGGGGGCTGGGCTCCCTACGCAGGCGCTTACATAAACGCCTGGCCTCTGCCCCGCGGGATAGGGTGCGGTGGGATGAGATCGGCCGCGCCGGGCCGAGCCCGGCCCACAGGCGACGGCGGCCGCGCCACGTCCGCGCTGCGCGATGCCGCCTGCCCCGCCGCGGGTGCTACCAGGGGCTGAGGGGAGCCCCGCCGCCGCGCATGCGCAGCCCCCACCGCGGGCACGCGCAGGGCGGTATACATAACAGGTCAGCGGGCGCGCGCCGGCAGCCGCACGCTCCCCCCGCCCGCGGCGGCTGCCGCGCGTGCGCCTCCTGACAGGAATCGGCGCCTCCAAGAGCCTCCTCGGAGCCCCGTGCTCATCCGGGTCCCGCCGCCCCGAGCCGGGGTGGGGGGGCGCGGTCTCCGCCCCCGGCGCCCCTCCCCGCCGCGGCCCGCCGCTTCGCACCGCCCCGGCGGGTGGGATTCCTGCCGAGATCGCGGGCTGCCCCGGCCGCCGGCCGTCCCGCCGCGGGAGCGGGCCGTTCGCGCCCCTCGCCTCCCCTCCCCGCGCCGCCTCCCCCCTCCGCCGGTAGTAAACACACTTCAGAAACGTGAGGGCCGGCGGTCACGTGGTGGTGGGCGGCCAATCGGCGGCGGGGGGCGGGGCAGGGCGGCCGGCGGAGCCCCGGCGCCCGGCGCAGAGTCACAGGGCGAGCGGCGAGGCGGCGGCCGCCGGCTGGCACGAGGCGCGCGCGGCCGACACGGACGGCCGCTTCTCGCGGGGCCCCGCCGCCTCGGAGCGACCGCCGGATCCTGCTCTCCCGCTCCCCGTCTCCGCTCTCCCCGGCGCGGGGGCTCCGCGGGGTGATGCGTCCCCGCCGGGCGGCCGCCCCCGCCGTCTCCGCCGGGTCCTAGAGCCGCCTGAGGCGAGGCCCCGCGGACCCCGCGCCGCTCGGCCCCCTCTCCGCGCGGGGCGGCGGCGGCCGTTGCTTGCCTGGGCGCCGAGCGGCGGCGCCGCGCCATGAGCGGCCCCGCGGGCGGCGGCGGTTCCCGCTGAGCGCCCGCGTCCGCGGCCCGGCCCGGCGGCATGGGGGTGAACGCCGTGCACTGGTTCCGCAAGGGGCTGCGGCTCCACGACAACCCGGCGCTGCGGGAGTGCATCCAGGGCGCCGACACGGTCCGCTGCGTCTACATCCTGGACCCCTGGTTTGCCGGCTCCTCCAACGTGGGCATCAACAGGTGGCGGTGAGTGCGGGGCGGCGGGGGCGGCCGGCGGGGGCCCTAATCCCCGCGTTATGTATGCGGTCACGCTGCCTCCCCGCCATCCCCTCCCCTCGCCGCCCGATTGGGCCGCCACCACCGCCGGCTTCCCTCGCTCGCCCGCCCCGCGGCTCCGGCGGCGCTGTTACATATCCAGCCCCTGCGCCGGCCCGGGCTGCGGCTGCCGCGGCCGGGGAGGAAGGGGGAAGAAGCGGTGGAACCTCTGGCGGCGAGCGGGCCCGGGTGGGGGGCCGGGGAAGGGGGGGTTCTTGTTCCCGCTCCCGAGGGCGGTGGTTCAGTGCCCGAGCGGGCCCCCGGTGCCCCCGCACGCTGGAGGTGAGAGCGGGGCTGCTGCGTCGCCGGGAGCCCGGCTGCAAGCCCCGGGAGGAGCAGCCCGGAGGGCTTGCTTCACCTCAGCACCTCTGGGCAGCCAGAAGCCCCGCGCCGGCACAGGGTGACTCCATTCTGGGGAAAAACTGTTAAGCTGCTGGATTGGTTCGAAAGTAATTTCTCAGGATCTCTTTCCTGCAGGGAAGGGTGGGTAGTGTCCCTTTCCAGAGCATGCAGATCTATTCCTACACCTTCAAGCCAGGTGTGGTCCTACCTAATACAAAAATGAACTTTAGCGTGGAGTTGTGACTGATGCTTCCATGCTAAATGCGTGCCATAGTAACGCAGAGGTTAGTGGGGCTTCTGTGCATACTTATCTTGTGAGATTACTGAAAGCATCCCTAGGGATCTGAAAGTTGTATTTAAAAAGGGTTGATAATGCAGTAGCGTTCTTGTATCATCTGTCCATCCAACATCAGGAACTTGAAATGCTCACGAGTTTAGCCTGCCCAGACTACGATGCTGAGAAGAGTTGCCTAATTATGGAACAAGCGCAATGAAACTTGGCTTAACACCACGTCATAGAAGAATGACAAAGTTGAGATACTTTGCGTTTCAGTTCAGTTTTTACTTCTCTTCAAGGATTATTTCTTTCAGATTTCATAATTTATATCCCATGTCATTAAATAACTCTACCAGCAACTTTGGAGGGTTTTGGTTTTTGGTTTTATTTTTTTAATTTTGAGAAGTTTTCCTTCTGGTTGTATTTCTGGTTTTCAGAAGATAGAAATACTAAAAATGCTTTCTGTGAACTTTAACTTGATGATTATTCCATTTTCACTGACAAAAACAATGTTCATACCACTTAAGAATAATAATTTAGGTATTTCCCTTATCTGAGGTTCATTATGTACATTTCTTTTATAGAGGCTTTTTAATTTTTGTTTGTTTTGAAGGGGGTAGGGTTTTTTTTAATACCAAATCTTGACTTTATAAAGAAAGCTCAGAGGTCTTAGTTTTATGGACGAAACATGAACAACTACTTAAGTTTTAAAAGAATGTGGGCACTTGGCGCAAGTCTAAGTGTTAAAGAAATCACGTCTTAAGAATACTTCATAGGTTTCTAATGTGTTTTGCAATTGAAATACTAAACCGGTTTTGGTTATATTCTCTGAGCTAGTGAATGATAGACAAATGTGAACTTTGATTCTCGCAAAAGGAGGTTCATGTCTTTGCTGCTACTGCCCTGGTTCTTTAATGACTACTTAATATGATCATTAGCTAATACAGTCCTTGAGTACATTTGTGTGTGGTATATTTGCTAGTTGGTTTATTTTAACAGTGTTCTCAGCAATGTAAAAGATAACTAGTCCCTGCACTGCATTTTGCATTTGAAGAAAACCGTCTTTTTTTAGTTGCTGGTTAGAGGGGCTGAGTTTTTGGTGGTGTGGATTCATTTATTTATTTTATGAAGAGGAGCATTTTTCTTGCAGTCCTTTGTTTTTGTGTGCTCCTCCCCCTCCCACCGAAGGTCTCCCAGAAGAAGGGTAAATTACAACTCCTGTATCCAAAGCACTTCAAACAGTCTCCTGGGACTCAATACCTTCAAGGCACATGCTGCACGTGGATTTGAGTAGGAAATCTCACTGCCTTCATAGCCCGGTTTTGTGAGATCTTCAGATTTTTTCAAGTTTAAAAGTACAGTAACTTTATAGAATAACTGACTGCTAGAGCCATATTTTTATTAGAGTGATCTCAATAAATTCTTAGTTAAATGAACAGTTACTAGCTTGGAATGAATCTATCTTAGGTTCCAGCTGTTTTAATTAGTTACTTTTAACCAGTGGTAACACACACATTCACGTATGCATACATAAGACTTATGATGCAGTTTTTTGGTTTGCTGGTTTCATTCAGCACTTGCAGTTAATAATCAAGCATTTTATCTCCTTGGTCACTTGATGACTGCCAGCAAGATCCTTGCTTACATGCCTGTGGAGTAGGGTGTTGAATTAGTCAAAGATATTTTATTTGAGATTAGGAGCAGAAGCCCTTCAGCATTTGGAACATGAGTCAAATATAATCTTCTGGTGTGAATTTACAGTGGTCCTTTCTTAGTTTGAATTGATTGACAACCGAGAGTTTATGTTTTGGTGTGTTTATGGTCCTGATGCCCTGGGCAAAACTCTTGTCTGTCAGAGTTCGAAGTATGACTAACACAATGGATATGAGAAAAATTGGTGCAAGAATACGAGAAACCAGGAGGTTTAGTTTCTTGTTAGAAGTAACACTGTCCCTCTGCAGAGTCACTAGTTACGGTTCATTTTAAAAAATGTGTTTTAAATCTGGCAAATAGCAGCCTTTAATACATAGGTGCTTTCTGATTGACTTTTCTCTTTAAACAGTCATGTAACACTCATGAACTAATATTTTTGTGTAATTGCACTATTGAGCAAGTCTAATTACTAAGCAGTCACGTGGTCTTACTGACCTCCTTTCTCCTGGCATTCAGCCTACCTAAAATCATGAATGCTACGTAACAAATGCCTCAACTCACTTCATTTTTTCTGGTTCTGTTTTTTCTTATTGTTCCTTCTTTCAGGCTGTCAAATAAATCAAGATGTGCTTCCACTGAGACATGCTTTTTCTATATAATGAGTTTTCCAGTGTCGTGCACAGATCAAGGCTTGCGAGAGAGAGGTTATTTGGCACAGTAAAAGGTGATGGAGAAGTGGTGGAGGGAGATGCTAAGTGGAAAATTGCTCTAACACTCTCTTAAAGTTTTGTCAATTGCCCTTAAACTTCTGGCACCAGAATTAGCATGCATCTAATTGTGTCAACAGAGTAGACAAAGAATGTAACTTACGTACTCCAACAAGTAACCATTACCTACTTATGAAAAAATGTGTTCGTACGTGCTCACAGACTTTTCCATATTAAGGAGAATGGGATCTCATGTTTAGCAATATCATTTAAGGGAGGGTTTCATTTAGCCCTGGTTTTAGTAGACTGGCAATTGATCACAATACCTAAAAAGAAATGCAAACGTTCCATTAGTTGCTGCATAAGAATTTACTTTAGCTAATAATTTACTTTTTTAGTTTGTTTTTTTTGAGTGTGTATGTATGTTTTTGATACGCTAGTTCAAAGACTCACTTGCAGCAATTGATTTAAAAAGATGGACAGTCTAATCTTGCCAATCCTTGTATTTCTTTTTTTAATCATTCCTGGAGAGAACAACTTTCACTTTTAAAACAAGTAATAAAATTTGTTTGGTATATCTAGTAGCTTTTGTGAGAATATTGATGTGTTCAACATCCTGCAAAGTTAGCTGCTGTTGTTATGGCAGATAGTCCTATTGATTTAGGAGAAAGAAAAGATGTGATTTTTTTTTTTTTTTTTTTTTTAGTTTTTTCAACACATACCTTAAAGCATATTAAAAACCTGTGCAAAAAAAAGTTTCATTTCCAGGACAATCACTGCAATTCATAGAAATGGAAGCTTGTTTTAAAAAATTAATACTTGGACATCCTTCTGTAGCATCTGTTAAATTTTGCTATTCGTGCTTCTGGTTTTGAAACTATGCTTACAGTTTCAGGTTATGTAGGAAATGATTTGTCCTATAGAGACTTGTTTGTTGGATGTGGCATTGGTGAAGAAAGTTTGTCAATAGATTTATTCTATGAGTGATTTCAGTATTAAATGATACCATATCTGTAATTCAGGCAGGCAAAATTTGTGTAGTATACTGTGTTAAATTTGGTGACACACTTGGTATGTAAAAAAGGAGTGTGCCAAAATAATTATGACTTTCCTGCTAAAAACCTCCCTTTAAGTTTGTTTTCATGGTGTAGCACTTAAGATGAAAATCTGTTTGATTTATGAAATATTTAACATCAAGCCAGTCATCTAAAGTATAAATAGAGACAAGGCTCTTGGTTTTTCATATACAAAGCTAGACATACGTCAAGTTTGGGAGTAACATTAGTTTTGTATGTATTCTGTAGATACTTTGGGGTTTCTTTCACAAGGTGTGTAGCCTGTGCTGAACTCCGCTACCATAGCCAGGGTGTAGCCAGGTCCGCAAGGGAATTTCAGTATTCCTGTGCTGTGTTGTAGACATACCTGTCATACCTTTTAATGAGTGGCTTCAACTCTAGCTCAGTGCGCAACTTGGAGCACTTTTGTCCAACCAGCCCACTAAATTGAGGGTGATTAATCTGTAAATTTCAAAATCGGTTATCGAAGAGTGGTAACTTGTTTCCAGAAGCTGTGTGTTTAGATGGGAGTTCTGTGGTACCGGTGGTTAGATTGGAGAAGCCTTCCAGTGCCACACGCCTAGGTTGCCCACCTGCCCTCTTCCATAGGAAGCCCTGTCTACCCTAAAAATGCCCACAGTTCAGCGATTCCCTCTAGTTCATGGTGTTATATGATCTAGTCCTATGATTCACAGAGTACGTCACTGAACCACGCTGACGTGTGTCCTCATGGTTTTAATCCTGCAGTGTTGATGAAAGGGGTGGTTCCACCCATTCGTGATAGCACACAGCCCTGTGGTGAACCAGGTTAGCTCATCCATCTGTCTGAAAGAGATTAGTTACCAGTTTTGGTGGGATTAGCTCTGTGGTAGATTGTGCCAGCAAAAAGGTTGCAGTAGTAGTAGTGAAGAAGCCAGAGTTGGAAGGGCAGGTACCATTTCTTTCAGTGGCAGTATGGATTTGTTCCAGACTAAAATGGCCATATAACTGTGGCCTGCATTGTTCATGTGTGTAGTAACCAGTGGGTGTTTTTTGGAGGGTGGTTGTTGGTCTCTTCTGTGGCTTGCCATTTGCTGATACCCTTTGAAGTTATATTGTTGAAAATAAGTGTCGGCCTTTTTACTGTGTTAGGGGAAAGGCCTGATTTATTTTTTGTCAAACTGTCAGAATATGAGAAATAACACTGCCAGCTGAGAAATTACACTATGCTTGGTTGCTTATTTTGGTGAATGATCTTGTATCAACAGATTCTGTAATGTAACTATTATTAAATTGGACAAGAAGTCTGCACTGTTTGGTCTGGAGAGAGCAGGCAGTACTGCAAATCCAGTTTTACACAAAGTGTTCAATAAGCTGTTTTTTCCAAGTAGCAGTTGTTATAGGCCAGAAAAATTCCAGTGAGCATTTATACAATTTGCTTGTTGACTGCAAAATTGATCTTGAAGGAATCTAATTCCTCAGGTTAAGAGGTTTTGAGGTTTGAGAGACCTGGTTTTACACTCATCTCCAGGTTTGAGGATATCAAGAGAAGATCTGGGTAGAGTGTTCTTGATATGTAAGAGTAGTGTGTAGAGTATCAAGGGACAAATGCAGTCTTGAAACAACTCCGTAGGATTATTTGTCTTCCTTCTCTTGGGACCAGAAATCTATTTTTGCTTTATTTTACCTAAGTATCAATAGATCGCATTCTTTATTTGAGCAGGGGCAGGTAATCTGTCTGCAACTTGTGGTGTTACCTCCTCTGGTCATAAAAGGAGAGGGTGATCACCCCCAACAAACACCATCTGTGGTGAACGTGAAAGCAGCTTTTTTTAGGCAATCAAGAATACAGATTTTTTTTTTTAACTGATCAGTATGTGGCAGTGTCAATGAATCTGCATCAGTTCTTCAAAGCAAATTATTTTATGTATTGTCATCCTCTTTTGGCTATTTCCATGTAATAAAGTATTTTTTCCTCCAGTTTGTGAAAATATCTTTTTTCCTACAAATAACAGATACTCTTGAAACACATTTCATTATGCCAGTATTGCAGAAAAAGCTGTTCATCATTGTACGACCTGAACTTTTTTGGTTTCTGACAGTTTATCTACAGCATGGAAGCCTTTTATTTTCAAGGAAAATGATTCTTTTCCATACCCTCTCAATGCCTGGCAGGTTTTCAGGTTAGTTATACAACCCATGATAGAAGGAAGGTCAAGCTGCCCACCAAGTCGGCTGTTTTTTTGGTGTAAAAGTTACACTGACGTCTGTGATGTATTAATTTGTATATTGAAAGAAACTCTTCGCTTTAGGGAATTTTGTGACTTCCCCATAGTGACCTAAAAAGGCAAAAGTCATCTTGAGCATGAATCAGTTGTGTAAGTAGTGTGGGAGTATGGCTTTGTGTTTTATAGGCTTAGTAATTTGCATATCACATTTTAGCAGGTTTAATAGCTGTGCCTTTGATTACCTCTACGAAAGGATTGGATTTGATTAGTGGGGTAAGAACTTTATGGTATTTTGGTGCAATACATTTTACTTAGATTTTCAGAACTCCAATTTAAATGTGGAGCAAGGTTCCTTTGTGTGCTTCTATATACTTCTGGCTTTCAAGTTCTTTGCAATCTGGGTCAACAGGTGAACTATAATTGCGATGTTCTTCTAACCCTGAAGCCTCCATATATTTTTCAGGTCACAGTTAAGCATTTGCTTTCACTGCTTTGGAGTTTTGTGTGTGTGAATGTTTCTTTATGCAGGAATAAAGGTTTAGTAGAGGTGAATGGTGGACCAGAAAGGACTGGGGAAAAGAGGTCAATATTGTCATGTTCTGTTTCAAGTGTGTAAATGGAGACAGCTGTTGCAAAAGTCCACATGTGTATCTATACTTTTGGAACAGTTACAAATCTGAGATCATACCAATTACTAATGGAGAGATAATAAAAATTAACACATAAGCATTAGTTTAGACAGTAGCTGAGCTGCAGTGAACAAAGCTTCCTAAAATATGCATTTTTTTCTTAAATTCTGTACTTTGATTCTTTTGGTTTTTTAAATTGCATTAGTATTTGAAAGGTCCAAAGTCTATATTGGTAAACCTGGGTAGGAAATAAGAATTTGATTATACTCAGGATTTCAGAAGTGAATTCAGGTGTCAAACTGTTGCTCATGATCTCTTTGAAAAGTGCTAATGCAACAAGTTCCTTCCAATAGGATGGAGCCTGTCCAGATTATCAGAGGTGGAAGGGATTTCTTCCAGTTGAACATTGGTCAGGATGTGTCCTGCACGTCTAATTTCTGTGGTGACAGGCATGTGATATCATGTACAGGTGAGCTTTTGTGTTATGCTTTGCTTCCTCCTGCAACTAAACTAGAGAATTTTTCTAGGCCTGCTTTTGAAACTTTATCTCAGTGTTTCTTGATTTGTAGGAAAGCATTTCCTGTTCAGTCCCAGACATTCCTTTTTAATGTTAGCATGTTTGTGACTCTTGCACAGCTGTGAAAAGTAAAGGCTGCAAAATTCTTGCACTACAAGTTTGATTCCTTTCGGAACACAAACTCCTATCCTTTCAAAATGAAAACCAGAAACATTGAAAAAAATCTGTTTAAGCTCAAATGGGGAAGTTGTGAAGTATGAATACAGGTTATTACTGATTCTTCAGTGATGGAGATGAAATATCTACAGCACAGGCTACTTAAGAACAACTCCTGTAAGGGAAATGTGGATTTTTCTATATGTTGTCTATCCAAAGTGTGGAAGCCATGACCTAGGAAATGCTTTACTTTTTATAGTAAGGAACCTGTGGAGTGCAGTGCTTGCAGATTTTTTTTTTTCCTTAATGCCAATATTCTACTTACCTTGTAGGTAAAGGGTAAACTGTGCTGCAGTTTAGAGAGAGGGGCAAAATAATGATTGAAAGAACAGAAATAGGAGGGCAACTTTCATCAGAAAGATGAGTAAATAAATAGGTAACTCAATGTAGGTTTCTTGTTACTCATGCCTTGCATAGTTTGTAAAACATGATCATGGCCTGCATAGTTACAATTTTGCTATGCACTAAAGCTTGCACCATGGCAAGCTTTATCTCAGTTTCACAATCTGTGCACTTCTGAAGTACTGGAGAAGTGTATAGAGGATTGTGAGACTCCATTTTGTAGAGCAACTGGCATTAAAAATAGCTAATTATTTGATTTCCAATACATTGGATTAATTGAAGAATGGATTAAAATACTTCTTTCCTGTGTTCTCTTGTGAGTTTCCTCTGAGTTGAGATTTTCTGCCTGTAAATTCTATGGCATCAAGTGATTTTTTTCCCCTCCTATTCTTCATATTTCACATTCTTGAGAATAAACAAACTCATTTTTTTCTAGTAGTCTTAAAGTAGAAAAAGAGAACAATACAGCTTTTAGCAGAGATTGCTTACTGTTGTTTTCCTTATTCCTCTCTCATGGGAGAGGCATGACTACATCTGTAAAACTGAGATATGCATTTAAAAGAAAGTATTCTCCAGGGTAATTTTTGCCATCCAGATTTCAGAAGGCTCTTTGACTGGGGAGAAGGTTGCATTTTTATTTTGTTCTTTGTTTTCGTAAGTCTTGCTAGTAGTGAACTCAAGAAGTTGAAACTATCCAAGTCTTAATGAGGGTAATCAAGCAAATGGTGTCATCTGAATTATTTGTTTTATTTGGGTTGCCTAGGGATGATTCCTGTGACTTTCTGTCATTATTTTTCAGTAGGTGGCAGGCTTAAGATCTAGTTTACTGTGCTTTATGTGTTTCTTTTTAGACAACATAGCTGTTTGCTGTTTACTGCTACTATGCAGTATATCCCAAATCCTGTAAACGCTTCTTTAAATTACTTTTTATAAGTGACTTTTTCATTTTCTTTACTCCAGCATACTCTTTAACTGGTATGACCTGGAAACATCTACTAATGTGTAGTTTCATCAGTTTATGACAAAGGAAAAAGTTTTAAATTGCTGGGATATTGATAGTTCAGTTTTCATTGTGGTATATTTTCCCCTTTTATTTCAAGGCTTTCATAATCTGAGGAGATCTGTATAAAGATTAGTACTGATCACATAGTCCTGGTGCTTTTCAGTGAGCAGAGTTTTTTCATTTGATTGAAATTTCCTTTCTGTAAGCTAGTTGCCAATAAATTTACTGGTGAGAAGTACTTTATTTCAGAGCTAGTGTGTTTTTCTTCCAAACCATGAAGAAAATAATGGGTTTGTGGAGATAAGGTGCATCTTCTTCTTTTTACGTTTTAGATTTTGGCTTTCTGCTTTCTTTAAAATGTAACTCTACCAACCTCTCTTTCAGTGCCAACTCTGAAACACTGTGTTAGTTTGCCAAAGAAAAGTTCTTCAGTGCTGCGTTTACTGGAAGTTTTACTCCAGTTCTTTACTACTTCCATATGAGACAGCATAACAGAGCTTGCGTTTTTGGCACTGGAGGTCACACTTTCAAACTGAAAAGTGTTACTAGTGATCAGATGTTGCTCTTGCAGCAGCAGCTCTTCTGATTTTTTTCATAATTCTACTCTTTTTTTTTTTCTTCTACTAGTCCATCTTTCTTTCAGAATCCTACCTTTGCAGCTGCTGCTGTACAGCTTGTCAAGTTCAATGGTAAAGTAAAAATAATTTTTAGGGTTTGTTTTTTTTTTTTGCTGTTCTTTTTGAAGAGTGTGGGATTTGCAGGAGTAATTATCTGATTATATATGATTTGTTCCCAAGTGAAAGTGTGGGGGGAAATTTCAAAAACTTTTCCACTTGCAGTACCGTGTTGTCATTGATTCCAGTATTTTTCCTGCTGAACTTACAAGTTGTAAGAAGACTTAAGGTAAGGTAAGCTTTGGAGAGCTTTGCTGTGTGTGCTTTGTTTTTCTGCTTTCGTAGTATGAGCTGGATCTGTCAGAATCTTTCTGTTAACCGAAGTTTTAATTAGGATGTACTATGTGGTAATGCATAGCTTGCCTTTTGTTGGAATGAGTTGTCTTTTGCTTGGAAGTGTTAGTCTCTTGTGCTTGCCTCTTAAGTTTTACCTTGAAAGAAAGCTTTTCAACTTAGGGTTTGCATAAATTGATCAAAAAAATACCTATGCACAAGTTGGCGTGATTGACGTTTGAAGCCTTGTAGGCTTTTTTCTACAGAGATTTTTTTTTTTCTACAGATATTTTTCTTCATGAGGTTAAGATACAGTTCAATGAAAAGTTGCACTGGTAATCTTTTTTCCTTTGTCATAAGGTTAATGGTCATTAACAGCAACAGTAAACAGGAAATTAAGTAATTGCCAACATGACTTCCTGGGTTTGTGTGGTACCTTTGTGTGTCCCTGCTCCACTGTCTGTGCAGGGTTAAATAGGGTTTAAAAACCTGTTAGCTTTACCTGTCATTCACAAGGGTTTTTCTTTTATGCAGTTTTAAGGTTATTTAGACCTGTAATAAAGGATTATGTCCGTTAGCTTGTGCTTGGATGTAGTGCTGAAGCAGCTTGTTTGTGCTGATGCTTGCTGCCAGCTGTTGACTCTGGCAGGGCACACGTTGTTCACGAGTTGCTGTTCTCTTTGACGTCTTCCCCTTCTATTTTTTATCAGCTCCTCCGGTTTTGAACGTTGGCTTGGTACTTTTTGAACTCCGAGTACGTATTAGGTTTCATTTAACCTTTAGCAGCCAGCACTTCTAAATATGACGCAGAGGAGCAGAACCGACCCGCTGCTTGTACCTACTCAAAGCCTTTCTCTGTCCTGCTTGGGAATAAAGTTCGGCCGCGGTGCGGGAATCCTCTCGGAGTCGCTCCGGAGGGAAGGAGGAATTGCGCTCCTACTAGGAGAGTTACATATTAACTGGAAAAGTAGGTCACTGTGGCAGGGAGTAGTCCAAACAGCCGCCTGGTTGCTGCAGCAACGACCTACTTTAGGAAACTATTTTTGTTGATTCATATTGAAATTTTCCTCTTACAAATGGTATAAGGAAATGACCAAGTTATGAGACATGTAGTCATGAAAGCTGCAGACTTTTTAGACTTCCCCCCCCTCCTCCCCTCCTTTTTTTCCCCCCTTTGGTCTTGCCCCTTTGATGTTGGACCTATGGGGATTAAAGCAAATAAGGATTGTTTTTCTTCAGTTTGACCTCTACTGGGGAACTCCTCTTCTTGCTTGAAGGTTCTGCATAGCAATAATATTATCGATGGTGATTAAGTTTCCAGAGTTCAGAGCCTACAGATGCTCCCCTATCATTTTTATCTATAGAAAGAACTTTGGAGTTTAAAAAAAAAATAATAATTTTCTTAGGAGTATCTCTTTTCTGGAATGCTAACAGTTTGTCTTGGTATTCAACTGGTCGTCTTTTAACTGCTTTGTCTCCTACAAAGTTTATCTACCTTCAGGAAGGTGGGCTTGGTGTGCCCCCTTCCACCCCCCCCTTTAAATTGGCAGTGTTCCTGTCTGCATCTTCTGAGTTGCTATTAATTCTGATCCTGGCACAAGCAAACTGGAAAAAATAAAGTGATCCCGTGTAGGATGATATCTTCCAGTTGTCTACCTTTATTCTTTCAACAGTCAAAGTAATAAAAAAAATCTGTGACTGGTGTTCAGGAGGTGAATTTTGGTAATTCTTTCCCATCTTCTGAAAGGCATGGGTAGACCAGGAAAACGAGGAAAATATAAAAATACAGTTGTTCTAATAAAGGCTTCATTATTCATAAAGTAATTCTTCATCTAAGCTACTATCACTTCTGCAAAGATGATTGAATATCACTTTCTAGTTATCAGAATATTCCACCTAACTGTACTATGTAACTTTCCAAGATTAATTTAGTTACTTGAAGTGAGGTACTTTCTGTTGGTCCTGACCTTCAGTATTGCAGTGAACTGCTTCAGTTGTGGCAGATGAAGATTAGCATGTTTATCTAGTGGTTATTTTAATTTTTTAATCTGTCTTGAGCTACATTTCAGTTTTGTTTATCAGGGCTTATGTTACTGAGCTCCATGCATCTCTCTTCATCAGCTCTAGACTTTGAGATGGAAGGCCTCTGCAGCATGAAGTGAACCATTACCTCCATTAGTCTACTCATACACTAGGAAAGTTTGGGACAAAGTGGAATTTTTCTGGCCTCATGCAGCTTAATAAACTGTGTTTGCTATTTGGGTTTTTTAATGTTTTTTTTTTTAATGTTGATTCTTTCAACATGATGATTACTCAAAAACCTGAACACATTTTATTCATGTTTACCTTGTATTTAGATATAAATGACTAATTCTAGTTTTGAAAGACCAGTTCAGAAAATTTTGGCCTTCTTGGTTCATAAGAGTAGCAACGGGAAGTTAGGATAATGCTGAATGTCTGACCACCATAAGGCAAGCCCCATGGAGATGAAATCCAGTCAGTTTTAATTAAGATTTTCAGGAATAGCTTCAGGGGTTTGTTTTTCCAAACTTTCTACCAATTTCTGTGCTTGCTAGTAGATTTCAGCTCTATTGTTAATTCTCTTCTATTAGTTTAATAGATTTTTCAATATGGGAGGCCAGAGATGATGGAATTATACCTTATGGACTTGCAATTTATACAGTGTCATTGAGAAACATATTAATTTTACACAGTGTTTCATTTCTGGGAAACTTAAAACTGTGCGAAATCTTATTAGCAGTAATTATAGCCTTGAAAAGGTCACTTTAATGTAAGGAAAGTAAAAGGGTTCTATTAAACTAAATGAGGGGCAGTATAAAATTTGTCCTTCAGAATCAGATTGCAAGACTGTATCTTGTTATAGCGCTCTTATTGCTCTTGCTCTTTTGAAATGAGCCATAGCTGTTACTTTCTCATGGACAGCTTAGATTGCTGAAAATAACGTGGCTGAACTATTTTATTTGGTGGCAGGAAGAAAAAGCAGGCCAGCTCTGGTTTAATTACATCAAGCCTTATGAGCAGCTCATTTAAATAAGAGAATTTGGGTGCATGAGAACAAGGAGGTTTAAATTTATTTAAATATGAGCATGTCTGTACTCTCAAGTAACTTAGTTTTGTAATTTGCCTCTAGGTCCTATTTCCCCAGCTGTCCCCACTGCAAATACATTTGTTTGCTCTTGGCTTTTCCTTTATGGATTCAACTAGTTTCTCTCTGGAAAGAGTAGATGTAAGGAATTAAAGTCAGATAATAAGGACTTTGATTTATCAGATTGGAATTAGAGGATTAGAGAAAAAGAAACACAGCATATATACATTAAAGAATGGAAGACATTGGGAGAGAGATTTAAGAAGCTGTGAGCCTGTTAGTCTCGTATCACCAGAAGGCTGACCTTTGTAACAAGCAAGTAATTTGAGATGTTTGTTGCTAGTTATATGGGAATAGTTTAGATGAATAATAGGTGCCCTTTGAATGTGAAGTTAAGATCTAGATCTTTACAGAGACTAAATACGGTATTTGCTGTGATGTATGGTTGACAAAATAGGAGCCAAATACAGATGGCTATTTGGGAGATTATGAATGTTTTCTTACTAGGACAAAAATTTTGTGTTTCCTTCCTTTGGGGAATGCTAACCTTGAAAAGGTAGTTCATTTGGGAAGAAATTAATGAGGAACGATGTGTAAGGAAATGCTAGCTTTGTGTCCAATGTAAGCTAGGTTAGACTGAAATTATTTTGTTGTTCTTAATAGAGCAGTAGTGCTTGCTGTAGTTGGTATTCTAGCCCCACTCCATATGTGAGAAGGTCTTTATTACTTAGCTTCAAAGAAGATGCACCCAAAAGGACTCAGGTTGGAGATTAAATTTTAAATGTTGCTTTCTCTCAATTATTGTTTGAAGCCTTTTCTTTCATGCTTTTTTGAAGAGTTGAATTTGTTTTTTAAGCACCTCTTTTACAGCAATTACAAATATTTCACCTGTACATGGGCTTGGGTGTATCTTGCCTTCTTCTTCCATCACAGCTCTGCTTTGGCTTGAGGACTATAACAGTAGTAAATATTAGAGGAAAAAAGCCAAGTGACGCACTTCATGGTCTGTATTTGGTTTTGTTTTTGCATGTGGATCAGCTCTTACTAAGTTATGAAAGATGCTGAAGTCCTGAATTGCACTCTAAAGGAGCTGTTTTTTCTCCACTGACTATAAAGCAAGTCTGCAGGACATCAGTTAGCTCCCACAGCCGCTTCACTTAGGTATCTAGAGTTGAATAATATGAACCTTTTCCTGCTCTTGTATATAAGCTTAAAGGATAATACCTCTATGAAATTTATTATTGTATAACTTTTTGGGATGCGGAAGTTGTATGCGGTATTTGCTGAAGCAATGTAATACAACAAGGCATGCCTCTGTGACCTTGATTTGGTAATAGGAAAATATTGCTGTGGCTTGCTGCCAAAGGATGCTGTGGAGTGTACATAACAGTTAAATCCTGTCTGAGCTTAATCATCTTATAGTTTCATAAGAATATACTGCTCACACTAAGACACATTGGTTGGCAATCAAACAAGAAAATATACTGATAAAATATTAAGTATTTGTATATAGCTATATCAAATTTGAGATACTTCTTGGTGTCTCTTACTCTCAGTATTAGATGAGATCCACCATATGATTCCTGGACAAGCTAGTATGAGGAATATATTAACCTAAACGATACTGGGGTTTCATAAAGACCTAACTGAACATATGGCAGAATAGTAGATACATATGAAAGAAAGGCTCTCTCTCCCCCTCTTACCATGAAGAGAAATAAATGTTGCATAATTTATTAATACAGTCAGGGTCTAATGCTGTAAACTATACTCATTCAAATAAAAAAATGTGGTTGATGTTATACGGTATGTAATATTCTTTCTTTTTATTAAATCCAGCTCTACTAAACTCTGAAAGATGAAGGAGAAATATCTGATAGCAACATTGAAATAAAAAAATTGAATGGGAACATAAAATGAGCAGATGTTAGGCTGCTTAAGATAATTGTGATAGACAAAGTCTGGGTGGTGATCAATAACCACATAGTCTCTTGTTTGACAGTGCTTTTCTTTCACTGGAGAGATTGTAATCAATGCCTTGGCATAAGGACTAGTGGGCAGATAAAAAGTGTTTAAAAAGATTGGTTAAACAGAAGTTTGGATGGATTGCTGGAAGTTGACCAGTCATAGGTAAAAACATTAATTAAACTTAGGAATGAAACAAGTTTTAGCACTGTTCTTTTTCACTCAACTTCTTAAACTTCTTCCTCAGAATGAGGAAGCCTGACTAGATTCTTTTCTTTTGTGTGGTACTGGCTGTGCAGTCTAATACTCCTGCCTTCCCTAACAAATTCAGAATCTGGATCAGTTCAGAAAAAAACCTGAAACTGAAGTTTCTTGATTCTTAGTGGCTTAGCACCACCATTTTCAGATGTGAATGACACCTGAAAGAGAAGTCATTGCATTCTAAGTCCCCTCAATTCCCAGCAATTGTCCTCATTTCATACTGGCAAGGACGGTTCTATGTGATTATGGTTTCTGGGTGTTTATTACTTCTAAAAATAACACCAAACAAGACTTAATGGTAGCCTTAAACAGTGTGTCTATAAGTGTCCTTCTTGCAAGTCTCCTCCTAAATAAAAATGCTGCCTTTCTCCAGGGAAGAAGTCAGGACCAGCCTGTTAGAAAGTCTTTAGTCATGTTAATAGTCCAGAGCCAGGAACGCTGCATGAGGTAGTGCTTAGTTTTGTTCACTTTGTTAATGGCTAACTGTGTTAAGAATTAGTTATTTAACTTTTTGAATTTCTGCCTCGATGGTGGTGCTGGTTTATTTCAGTTGCATCATAGCTAAAGTTATGATCTGTATTATGCAAACCAGTTTCTGGCAGTCAATCTTAAGATGCAGGGGCAGGATGTTTAGTTTAGATTTCAGACCCCAAGCAGACTTTGCATGATTGGCAGCAGGGAAGATTGTGGAGTTTCTTGGAGTAAACAGCTAAGATTTGATGTGTATGTCTTTAAAAGAACATGGTCTTCAGAAGCTTTCATGAGAATTCTGAATATCATAATTAGATGACCCTGAGCAAAATGTGCGTAATGCCCTCTAAGAATGTTGCTTGAAGGCAGGTATGCTTTGCATCAGTATCTTCCCTGTGTTACAATAAATAAGTCTTTTCTGCCTCCCTCCATCACCTCGGTCATGCATGTACCTCACAGTTTGCTGCTGTGAAATTAATGGTGAACTTTTCCTTCCTCTGGTTTGTCCAAGGGAAGTTGAAAACCAGATGCAGAAATGTGGGCTGATGCTCTAATATGATAAAAAATACTTGTGCATCCTTTTTGTGTCTTTTTAATGAAGTCATGTCATGTAGTTTTCATATTTATTCACAGTGCAAAAGAAAGTGCTTTCCCATTGACTGTTAGGTTGAGAGGAAAAAGTTGTTTTAGATTGCAGACTCAAGAAACATGACCTGTTACTGTAGGGAGAGATTTAAATAGCACCTAATTGCCACATTTTGGTGTAAAGTATAATAGAGTTCAAGCCTAGTAGCTCTTACTTCATAGCTGCTATGAAGAAACTTTGCCTCAAGAGCTCATATACTAAAAAGAAATTACTTTTTATGAGATGGAGGTTTCATATTTGGTTTCAGTTCACAGACTAATTTACCATTCATTTTCATTTGTGTTATACTGTGAAAGGAACATGTTTGTGAGCATTTTGGTGTATCTCTTCAGAGAGAAAACTCAAATAGTTTTGCCTTGTCTGTCCTAGAATGCTGCTCTTAATTATGTTTAAATGTCTGCACTGAGCAAAACACCTGCATGTTCCTGTGCTGCAGCGAGTGCCCTTGCATGGCATGAGAGTAATTCAGAACTATTTTCACTTGCAAACAAGTGTTACCAGTCAAAATGATATACCTTGGAAAACTAAAGACTCTTCTCTTCCAGATCCTGTTATAATTTACTGTGATAGTGTGTTGAATGATGAGAATTATTATTTTATTATTTTTCTATTAGTATGCTTGATAGGTGTGGGGGTGTGCATGTTGTGGATATGTAATTGCTCCTCCCCGACATACATGTGTATGTTATGGATGAAACATTAATTTGCTAGGACAGGAAATAAATGCAATGCATTACAGTGCCATGCCAAAATTGGAGAAAGTGCAGGAATTACAAGTCGTCTCAGGGAGCTGGTATAATTAAAATATTTCCTTTCATGTAGGCCTATTCACACAGGCATCTGTTAACATGTTAGATGAATGCAGAAGTTCTGAAAGGTAGAATTTTCCTTCCTTAAATTCAGAGTAATTTATATCTGGATATACCTAAAGCTAGATGTTAATTAGCATGCATTTAACCACAGTAAAGATGCTGTGCTGCTTCTGCAAGTTTTAAAGGTACTCATGAGAAAGAGGTGGTGAAAACTTTGGTTATGACAATAGTTGAATCAACTATTAAGTTTCTTGGTAGGGGTTGTATCTAAAAGCAATTATTTAAGAAGGTTCATTTTTCATTGAGCAAGGCTCGTTGCAGGGGGGGTTGGACTTAGATGACCTTTAAAGGTCCCTTCCAACCCAAACTATTCTATGATTCTATAAATATGTGTAAAGGCTTTTATGTTAGATAGATTTTATTAACACTTTAATGAGAAAATGCCTTTAGATGTGGTATAGCATAAACATAGTTGGTGAAAACAAAATAGGTGATTAATTATTTGCAGCACATCTTGTTAAAACACATTTGGTCCAACTGAAAGATTCAAATATGCTTAATAAACTGCACGCTTATTCTGAGTAACCACTCATAAACTGAATTTGTGTTATGAAAGTCAAAAGCAGTATTCTTTTGCATTGCTGTTACTATAGATATCATAGAGTTGCTAGGGTTTAATTTGGTCTATTATTTTTGAACAATGTGCTTTCAGTGAGTCTTGCAACTCAAGCTGTGGTTTGGCTGTTTTTCATTTGTTCTGGTTTTGTTCAGGTGGGGGGAGTGTGTGTGTGTCCCCTGGCCACTCCGCTCCCTTCCTACATATATTTAACAATTTGAGTCTACACCATTATTTTTGTTAAATACATGAAAGAGTTTTATGGAGATTGAAATGCTGGAGTGTGGTAAGAGATAGTTAAGAGAGATAATAGAGGGGATTTGGGGAACCAACAAAATAGAGATTAAACAGAATTAAGGGCAAGTTTAGGGATCTTGGATGTGAATTGGAGAGTGGGTCAGTGCATGTAATCTTCTTGAATAGGATTTTGTGCCAAGTCCAGATGAAGTTGTATGTTACGGTCAGTCAGGTAGGAAGAAAAGAGATGGAGAAATTAGAGGGAACTGAGACGCAAATAGGAAGAAAACCGAACAATTTCCTGAAAGACAGATTTGTACTTTGAATAGTTATGAACATTTAATGTCATCAACTTCTCTTCACACCCTTTCCCTATATGCTGTGATACCAAGTTAAAATAAACAAAAACAAACAAAAAAAACCACACCAAAAAAACCCACAACAACAACAAAACCCACTGAACAAAAAAAACCCCAACCTTTCCTGGAGTGTTCCAAAGGCATCTGGGACACTACTGCAGTTTGTCTTCATAGTGATTTGTGAAGTATAAGTGAATGCACATGCTCTTTGAAAGCAAGATTCAGGATAAGATTAGTGATAAGGTCTGTCATTCCAGGTTTCAAAAAAATTATGAAATGAAGCCGTACTTTTCAGAGTCCATTTGGAAGTGACTTTGGCCTGGGAATGTGGGGCCCAAGTTCTCTCTGATAGAATCAGATGAGAATTGCATATGCTTCTTAAAATTACTTCCGTGCAGTTTCTAACTAAATGAGTATACAGCAGTTTCTTTTTAGATACAATGTATCCTTCATGATCTTGCTACTCTGGAGATTTTTTTCAAAATAAAATTTAGCCAAGTGAGAGAATTAGACGTTTTTGGCTTGTTCCAGTCATTAAACATATAAGCATAGTTGCCAGCCAAGAAGCAGTTGTATTCTTGTATACTGGCTTTCTCTCAGACTTGCTTGCTTTCTGTTACCCTTTCAGGTCAAGTGAACCACGCATTTTTGGCATTTAATAGCAGCTAGGGGGTTTCCTGCCAGCCTTCTATATATTAATTTTTATAGGGTTTTTTCCATATAAAGTTGGAGGCAATGTGTGTTAGGTGGGCACCACATATATTGCTAAATCTCTAGAAAATGTAAAAAGTGCTGGTAGGTTTACAACAGTCACGTATGCTATATCCCTCCTAGAAGGTGTAGCATTTTCATTGTAACTGGTTATTTTTTAGGATTCATTCTTAAAAGCCTAGGTTTTTTATGAACTGCTGATTTTAGTAAACCTGGTTGCTCGGTGCCTTTGTCTTTGTAATGCTCTGGGCACTTGCAGTGGTGCAGCCCACCCTTCCCTGGTAGCTCCGCACCCTTTCACTCAAGCTGTGGGCGCAGTGTCTCCAGGCCTCTGTGCGACTGCTTTCCCTGCGTTGGTCTTGGGCAGTTGCTCCTGTGGTGTTATCCTCGTGGCCTTGCACCTGCACATAGTGTCCTTACAGCAGGTGCTCTCAGGAATAATGGCCTGCAGTGTGGGAATCTCCTCTTTTTTTTCCCCCTTTGGGTGTAGCTTTTGGTTTATGGCAGGGGATCCAATAATGTGGGTGCACAGAGGTTAATGACCGGTAGGCTCTGACTCAGCAGCTGCCCTGATCAACACGCACTTTGGTAAGTGCCAACAGCATTGTAGGTAAGAACAGCTGACAGGGTTTGAGCAGCTCCTCGTGAGAACTGTATCATTACTACGAGGAAAAATACTGTGGAGGAGCCACTTGTTACATTGGAGAGGAGTCCAGGGGAAGGGCACTCATCTGGGGACCCCCAGCATCTTTCTTTCTGGCTGGCTGCAAGGGAGAGTTTTCAGTTTTCCTCTCCTTTTTGTTTTTATTTCTTCCCCCAAACAACTTTCACCACTGGAGTTATTTTTAGTTACTGTACCCACTAATAAATCTTTGCGCATGTCAACCTGCCTCAACATCCTTTGTGCAACTACCGGTTTCTCTTGAAGACTTGCAGATTTGCAGCAGCCCATTCTCTCCCCCCCCACCTTTTTTTTTTCCTCCTTATTTGCTGATTTGCTTATTAAATAATTCAAGTGAGGCTACAGCCAAGATGCATGAAACTGTTTGTTATATAGAGGACTATTTTTACAAATAAAGGCCAAAGGGATAGTTATGACCACGTAGACCTCTGGTATGCTGGTTTTAGTAACAGTTCAGGCTGCTGTGCTGTAAGAAGGACTTGGATTAAATTTAGTAGCAGTGTGCCAACAGCTGGTTGTCTGTTTGTTGGCTTTTTTTCTGTGGTGTGCTTTTTTCTTCAGAGTGACAACATACTTCCAGTTTTAGTTAACACTTGAGCATGTTTTACTCCATTCCAGAGTTGAATAGTGTGGAGGTAAAAACCTAAATGACAGTGCAGTTTGGTTTTCTGAATTATGTATTGTTGAATATATTATATAGTATTGAACTACTGTAAGCTAAGTGTAATTAGGATCTGAACATGCATGCATCACCAAAATATGCATCCAATACCGAAGGTCTGATAATCTTTGTTGGATTGTTCCTCTTGGTTCCCTTTTTCTATTGTAAAATTCTCTAGTTTGCCTCAGAAAATAAATGTTTCTTTACAATCCCTTGCAGATTCCTGCTTCAGTGTCTTGAGGATCTTGATGCCAATCTACGGAAACTGAATTCACGTTTGTTTGTTATTCGTGGACAGCCAGCAGATGTTTTCCCCAGACTTTTTAAGGTAAATGCCACCTTGCAGTTGTTGTTTCTATCCATAAATATGACTGACAAGCTAATTTCAGCTAGGAATATTTATTGTACTATATACTTCAGTACAAGTTGTTATCCATGCAAATACTTAACTATCCTTGCAGTTTCTCTTTAAGGTTGTTTTTGTTAGATTTGGGTTTTTCCCCTCTAATGTGCATGTTACCAACTGAACTGAGTTGCTCTTAGACTTTACAGTTTTTGGTTTCTTTCTTTCCAGAAATGGAACTGATTTCTAATGGTTTGCTAAGTGTAGGTACTGTATATTACTAAATTTTCCTTTCCAGGTTCCCTTTGAAATACTGAAATATAATTCTGTGCCCATGAATCCAGGTTCAAAGCCTGACCTGTAAAAGCAATGTTTTATTTAGGCCAAATATCTGCTGTGGTTGCTTTTTGGCCATTAAAAGTTATTTCATAAGCTTTTTGCTGGTAGTAGGCTTGGTAAAAGCATAGTGCAGGTAAAAAGCAATTTCTAGTCAAAGAAGTTTAAGGCTTTTGTGGGAAAGGGTCTTGTTATTGAGCAAATTAAAGCTGTGATGGATTGTTACTGATATTGATTTGTCTTCCATGGATAATAGTGTATTTAAGGTAACAATACTGTAATAGGATAGTAAAAATGAACACTTTGATTTTAAAAGTTTTTATGGAATGAGTGGATTGAGGTAATTGAGATGAGCAAGACTGTGGGGAAAAAAAAATCCCTGTTTTTCGAAAGAGATCATGCGTTCAAGATTTTTATTCCCAAGTCTTCAACACCAAACTGAAAACTCAACCAAAACTCACGTTTCGGTCTTCATTCTTGTGCTTTAGTTGTGAAATGCTAACTGGATAATACTCTGACTGGTCTGGTCTTGATTTCCCCTCAGTGAGGAATTTCCTGCAGGAGTACTGTGGCATTAGTTGCTGCTTGCAACCCCCCAGATACTCAAGCTTGTTATATCTGCCTGCCAAATTTTATTTGATTGCATTTAAATAGGGGCAAAGATCTTGCTCTTGTGTGTGTTGCCTTCTGGATTTGAGTGACCTGTGATAAGTTTTCTTAAATACTTTAATGGCTACTTTGACAACTCCTGTTTCAGATCTTGCTACTAGGCTGATCTTTCTATGCCTAACAGCATAGGAGTGCCACATTATCAGAATATTAATTTTAGTGCTGAGAAGTTAATAAAAATAACTTGTCATATAGATAGTGTACAGCAATCAAAAAAGAACATTCACATCTGTCTGTCTTCTGGTTCCTCAAATTACCAAAAAGTGTCTTCATTGTATATTTGCTCGTGAGGGGCTTTTCAGGACGTCCTCTGTCCTTGAACAAATAAGAGGCATTTTTGAAGCTCTTGAGGACTTCTTCAACTTTTGGCTGAAAACTGAAACATGCATCTATCTCATATCATTAATCTCACAGCCTCTTTTGCCAGAGCAGTAGCTGTACATCAGGCAATTGCAGTGTAGTGAAGGGCATATAACACTGAACTAAGCTTTTCAGATCATCCTCACTAAATGCCTCAAAGGTGAGCAGTGATCCTGACCCTGAAGAACACATGTAGATGTTTTTTGGGTGGGAGAGGATCACTTTAAACAATGGTAGGAGATGTGGAACTGCTGTAGAGCCTTGTGTCAGGAGCCCTGTCACAGATGCCAGCATGTGTGGATTTCCTGGGGATGAATGTTTCACAGCTGTGTCTTGGTAGGGCTCTCCTTTTCACAGGCTGAAGGACAATTCCTTCAAAAGGCAGAGCACTGATCTATCTTTAGCCTTGCAAAAGCCCTCAAGGACCTTTAGATTCTTTCATTCGTGTGTGTGTGTATATATATATATATATATATATATATATATGACTGTTTGCTTTCCTCTTTCCAGTCCTTCAGAGCAGCTTTGCTTCCCTTAAGACACCAATTTCAATGTCATGTTTTCAGCAGTACTAGCTAACAGTGCTGCTGATAGCAGCAGTAGGCTGTCATCCTCTGGAGTAGTACATAGAGACAGAATATTTTTACCAGTGGACTTCACAGGTCTGTGCAGAATTTTTGTTTGTTTGTGATTTTTTGTTTGGTTGGGGTTTTTTAAAGTAACTTGAGGATGGTGGTTCCATCTGACTGCAGAGATGCAACTTTCACCCACTTGGCCACCTGTTCATTAACTTGAACTGGTCGAGTTTTGGTTGATTCTTGCCTCATTCTCTTCAGTTTGTCCTGGTCTGCTCTGTATATCTAGCTCTCTGGGACTGGCTTGATAAAGAAAATAGAATTGGAACAATCTCTTGTTCTTTAAATGCATCGGCATTGCTAAAAGCATCCAGCAGTATGTGCAAAGTGATTTGTGTCAATGCTTCTTCTAAGTGCCTAGCTCATGCTGATGTGATGTGGGTGTCGTCACATCACGTAGCACTTCTCTCAGAGTTCCTTGGCTCCCTTGGAGACGTGGCTCTGGCTCTTGGACATGTTTTTTTTTATGGTTTTCTTTTCAGTATGCCAGAGGAAAGAAGGATTTAGAAAAATATCTGCTGCAACTTGTCAGACAGTGGTTTTACATTATGAAATGGGAAATAAATGTTGTATGAGGATGTAAGAGGTTGCTTGAGGATTCAGGGCCTGCTGGGTCAGTCTTGGCGGACGTAATGATGGAAGGAGCCAAGCCTTCTTTCAAAGATCAAGCACTCCTTGGAATGGCCTATCCTCAGGGTTGTACTTGGGCTTCATCTAGGAGAGAGCTAGAGTTCAGAAGTGAAACAGCACCCTAGGTGAACAGCGTAGAGTGCCCCTCGCTTCTTTGGTGTAAATCCAGTTCTCTGAAATAGTCTGGCTGGTGTATTTAAATCAACTGATTAAGCTTATGAGGGATTAGAAAGGTATTTCTCTGAGTTTGATTGGCAGGATGGCTTTCTAGGATCATTCTGTGCATATTTCACCTTTCCAATTTCCTGCTGTTACAGAAGCCTTAGCCATTGGTTGATGCCTTTCTTTGCGTTTTTTTCCCCCACCTGTTACTGTTGGCCTTGGTAACAGCATCTGTAACATAAACGATATTAGACTTGAAGGTGTCCTCGTTTTAGGAGACAGATTTTTAAAATTTTTTTTTTAATTGAGAATTTGGAGATTGTTGAAGATTGTCCGTTCTGGTGGGTGAGGGGTAGGGATCTGGAAAAGGGATGGAAAGTGTGTGATGTTTGTTTGGGGGTGTCTGTGCGTGTGTATTTTGTGGGCCCTGCACCCTCCCTCCCCCTCCCCCAACTTCATTTCTGCTGTTAAAGTTGACAGGCATAAGCGAATAGCTTTTCTGGAGAGCAAGATATTGCTGCTGATCAATGTCCAGGAGACAGCCTCTGTCATCTTTCCCTTCTGTTGTGTCTCTTAAGGTATATGGATCCTAAAGTTAGAGCTGAGTTTTCAAAATTTGCACAGAAGTTGTCCCATTACTGTGTGCACGCACAGTAACGGGACAGATAGAGGCTTTTTTTAATGCCCAATTCCTACTTAGATGCTAAACCGTTGGACTTTATTTTTGTGAGTCTGGGTGTCTAAATGTATTTTGGGCTTTTGTGTATCTGACAACTATCCGCAGGTAATAGCTGGTGTTCCATCTTGTCCCTGTCCTTCCCGTTCTCCTTTCCCTCACCTTCCATCAAGCAGTCAAGTTGCTGAAGGACAACATTTGTGTTTTGTGTTGCAGGAATGGAATATTGCAAAACTTTCTATTGAATATGATTCTGAACCATTTGGGAAGGAAAGAGATGCAGCGATTAAGAAGCTGGCTAGTGAAGCTGGAGTGGAGGTCATTGTTCGAATTTCCCATACATTATATGACCTAGACAAGTAAGTTACCATTATCTCTGATTTTTAAAAGAAAAAAAAAGTATGAATTTTATGTAGTATTTGGTTAGATATTGTGTGCTACTTTTTATGCAGAGCACTTTATAGTTAGGAAGACTACAAATTTGTTTTATGTTTCTCTTTTATCCATCCATCCAAATTTTATTACCTATGGAGTAGAACTTTGGAACTCCAAAAAATGGTACATAACTGTATCTGAAATACAGTTTTGATTTGGGGTTCGTTTGAAAATAATGGTCATGTTAATTATCTGTCTTTTATAATGAAGTTACTCAAACATGCCTGTAACTTCTCCCAAATAAGATCTGTTGTTGTTTAGTTGTTTTGTTAGATTGTTTTGTCCTTATTTCACTTGCTGTACACAAGTTAGCAGAAAGTCCTTTATTTTTCAAGAACTGTTTCCTATCAGTTATGTATCCAATAAGTAATTGGGGATTGTTTGATATCTCTGTGTTGCCTTACTTAATGTCTTGTTTATATTTTTCCACAGATCTATTTAAATGGATTAGTATTAGCCCCCTATTATAGAAACATAATCCGCAAACTATTCAAAAGTATGACTTGGCTTCTCTTAACACCGGGTAATTTATTGTGGTAGATGCCTGTTTTATTCGTTACAAGCCAATGTATGAGAGGCAGCTAGACATATGGGAGGAAAGGGAATTATTTACTGTTTTGAAACCAATACCTGATTTTTTTAGTCCTAAATTGAAAATTCCTTTTCTTCCTTCCCCACCCAAGCACCCCCCCAAATGAACAGTTGGTTCCATCTACCACTTTGTAAATTATTTCTTTGACGTTTTCCTGTTTCTGAGATTTTAGATATATTTAAGGTGACAATACATAATATGGAAACTGTGTGTTTTTACAACAGTCATTGTGTACAAACTACACCTTAATTTTTCTGCGTATTAAGACAGTTGTAATATTGACTACTGCTCTCAATACCAGAAAAGAAAAATAGGGGGTTTTATGCAAATAGCATAGCCTTGTACGTGACTTGGATGTATCTTTATGTAGCTGTGGTCTCTCATCTGCTTTGCTGATCTGTATTTTTCTTTGCCTTGAGCTGTCCATATTCATTACTTGTTGAGTGACTTTCCTCAACCCAGGAATGAAGAATAATTGACTTGGTTATAAACAGTTAATTTATGCCTCCCTAGTGAGGAAAAAAGGATGGTAAAATTAAAGTTCAAACTGTCTGGATTACCATGTATATCTGTGATTTTATATAACATGCCTAGAGGCAGGTAAGAAGATATTTCTGTGTGTGTATAGATGTGTGTATATTATTAAAGAAACAAGTGTTTTATACTATTGTCTGACATACTACTGTTCTTTTTTTCTTTTTTCTTTTTTTTTTTTTTTTAATCCAGAATAATAGAATTAAATGGAGGACAGCCTCCTCTTACTTACAAGCGATTCCAGACCCTAATTAGTAGAATGGAACCACTGGAGATGCCAGTGGAGACTATAACCCCAGAAGTAATGGAAAAATGTACTACTCCAGTTTCTGAAGACCATGACGAGAAATACGGTGTCCCATCACTTGAAGAGCTAGGTATGTTCTAAGATTGCTTTGACATTGTGAAAGAAATAAGATGTAATCTACCACTAAAATCATAATACTTAAAATAACCATGAGAGAGGTTCTACTTATGGTTAATTGTTAAACTGATGCCAATTATGACATACAAAAGGAACAAAAAAGCATAATCAACTCTGTAAATTGTAGTTGTTTTCTTTTAAATGGGAGGTCAGATAGATCAAACTACACTAAGTACTGTTTGGTTTCTTGTAATACAGCATAGCCTTTTTCCCATGGTACCAAATAATCATTAAGCTACTAATAATCTTTGATACTTCATTTTGTATTAAATGCATTTGGTATCTTTGTGCTTGAGGTCATTAGTCTGTCGTTTTACAAGTTAATTAAAAAACCCTCTTGTCTTGCAATGCCAAAAAAGATAATAAGGCAAATAATTATTTTAGAAGCTTCTTAAAAAAAAAAAAAGTCTTACGTTTCTGTAAATTTAATTTCAAGAAAGCTATTGTCCTGTGAATCCCCCCCTCTCTTCCCTGTTTCCCTCACCCTGAAATACAAGCAAATGTGGTATGACCTCCACATTGCTAACAAAAGGGTCTGGACAGATTTTGGCTAAGCTCTGGCTGCTCTGTCTAGTCCATTTGAACTCTCATACAACAGACCTTGCTTTTAAAGCCTTTTTGAGAAGAGAAGATCTCACTGTACAGTGGTTAAACTATAGGCAGACATGTTGTCTCGTGCACCTGGTGAACAATCTTGGGGGAGGTGTGGGGGGTGTGGAAGAAATCTTGTTACCTTCTTTTAACCTTTCTTTTGCAGCTGAAGTATGTGTATCATGCAATTGACAATAATCCCCATATGTTATTTTAAGTCAAGGTCAATGAAACCTAGGAATGTCCTGAAGATAGCACTCATGATTTTCACTTGATGGAAAAAGTTTTTAGACATTCTGTAAATTACAGTAGCAATTGTTGCTTCTTAGTAGTAATTAAAAAAAAAAAAAAGTCGTGGATTTGGGGTAGTCCACATATTGCAGAGCTGAGAACTTGAAAATAATTTGAAAAATGATAGAAAGGTCACTTTGTGCAAAAACCAGAAGTAGTGGAATTGAAGTAAGACCATTCAACATGTAAAACTTGTAATGTAAATTAATGTAAATGTAAAAGTAAAAATCGGATTTTGCTGTGACTTAGAGGTATTGAACGTGCTTTGATAAGACTTGGTGGCGTGCTGTTTTAAAACTTGTACTTTGCCATGTGACCAATTTAGAGTTATTCTCAAGATACAATAAAATGTAGTAGAGTGTCACTATGCTGGAATTTTGTTGCCCTACAGTATAAGTGAACAAGGAATTTCCTTGTTTCAATTTGTTTTTCAGGTTTTGACACAGATGGTCTGCCTTCTGCAGTATGGCCAGGGGGAGAAACAGAAGCCCTCACACGATTGGAAAGACACTTAGAAAGAAAGGTATGTTTCAAAGCATTGCAAGTATGACATATCTGAGAAACATAGTTGCTCTTTGCAGTGGACTGTAAAAGGAATTGGGCAAGTCGTTTTAAAAAAATCAAAACTACAAACTTGAACTCAAGGCTGTGATATAATGATATAAATCAAGCTGCTGTTTGTTAGTTTTAAAAGATGATAGCAGGTTGTCTTCTAATTTGAGTTTTAGAGAAAGTCTGTTATGCTATTTTCTACTAAAAAAAATAATTATTTTTTCTTTGGAGGTAATTTTACTTAAAATATACTTTTTATAACTTTAAAGGGGAATTCCTCTAAAAGCTAACGTATTGCTAGTTGTCTAGGTTTCCTCTGTATTTAAAAGAAAGGGATAGGTAGTTCTGGAAGACAGTTCATGCCTTCTGCATTGAGATGAATTATCTTCTAGAGATTCTGCTGATTCAAGAGGAACCCCTAGATATTGTAGGTAATGTGATCATCGGTCCAGTGTCTGGATTCAGTTATAGACAGTGTGTGATTTCTCCCTTTATGTGTACAAGTTGCTAGCTATTCTGTAGTCTGATATTGCTGTGTGGGTTTTGTTTTGTGGTTTGTTTGTTTTTTTTAAGGCTTGGGTAGCAAACTTTGAAAGACCACGAATGAATGCAAATTCCCTTCTGGCGAGCCCGACTGGGCTTAGTCCCTACCTCCGCTTTGGCTGTTTGTCTTGTCGTCTCTTTTATTTCAAGTTAACGGATCTGTACAAAAAGGTATGATTTCCACGTAGTCAGCTACACATTCTTAGATGCCATGATTTTTCCCTACTTCTTCTGCTAATAAAACTTTTTCCTTTAATGATGATCTCCAGGTAAAAAAGAACAGCTCCCCTCCCCTCTCCCTCTATGGCCAGCTGTTATGGCGTGAATTTTTCTACACAGCAGCGACTAACAATCCACGGTTTGATAAAATGGAGGGGAATCCTATCTGTGTTCAAATTCCATGGGATAAGAATCCTGAGGCTTTGGCCAAGTGGGCAGAAGGCAGGACAGGTTTTCCTTGGATTGATGCAATTATGACGCAGCTTCGTCAAGAAGGTTGGATTCACCATTTAGCCCGGCATGCTGTAGCATGCTTTTTGACTCGAGGTGACCTCTGGATTAGCTGGGAAGAAGGAATGAAGGTATTGTTTCTTATTCTTGAATTTCTTAAAGTGCCTGTGAAAGTTTCAGATAGTCATTCTAGAATTGTCATTCTAGAATTTCTTGCAGTCAGAATAGGTCTGCAATTCTTTTAAATTTGAGATTTCTTCCTAAATCTTGGCAAATAAACATGGATTACTCTTGTAATTGAAATTTCTTCCCAGTCATACTGTGTGAACAGTTTCTGTTCGCATCTCGCATCTACTTCTCTGTGAAGGGAAAGCAGCACGGAATTAAAGGGAGAAAACTAAAAGCTGAGAACGTCCTTTCAGCAATTTCTGTCCCTTCGCCCAGTGTTAGAAGTGTGAGTATGGGCAACATGATTTGGCTGAAGTTTCAGTGCAGTTAATTTCTATGCAAGTATCCAAGCGATGCTGACGTTCAAATTACAAATGTCAGTCTTTTGAAGAAAAGAATGGAATAATTTAATCTCAGCCTTTGAATCAGTTTTACATTTTTAGAAGAGTAGCACATCTTTTACTAAGCCATGATAATCAATTAAAAATAGTTTTTTATTTTTGAAATCTAAAAAAGAATTTACTTGCCATCAGGATTGTGACCTCATATTTATATATGTATATAATCTTATGAAATTTCATCTTTCTTAACAGATCAGTTGTATGCAAACACCTTTCATTTAAAAAAAAAAAGTCTTGGTTACACAACAACATAAGCTGCTTTAGGAATTTTCCTTTTGCAGTTCACAGATAAAGACATCGAAGATGCACATACGTAGGTGACTCAGCCAAACAACAAAGCTGTATATTACAGATAAACGCCAACTTGTTCTTACTTTTGAATTAATACAGATCTGCGAAGGGCCCGGATTTGTGCAGTGGAAGGACGTTTAATTCATACGTCCGTAGCTAGCAAAAGCTAATCTAGCCTTCCACGGTGATGTTATTTCCAAAGTCTTATTACATGGCAGCATCTAGTGGAACAGTTGTGTGCTAACACTTAATGATCGTCTAAAGATCTTGTTACATTATTAGTCACTTTCTATTTAAAATGTTTTTTAAAAGTGTTTTAAGATAAATTTTATTTTTTCAAAACAAACCTTTTTTCCAAATAGTTGCAGATATTTAGACAAAGATACTTTTGTAATGCTTATTCAGTGTATACTGTAGAATGAATGCCTTATTGAATGTACGTAGAGAGAGAAAGAGATCCTTGTTTAATGGTATTACCTTATTTAGACTTTATATTGGAATAATATTAGTTGAGGTTGGGTGGCAGGAGTAAGATGTTAAGTTTTAGTGTCTTAGCGTGAAGAAAGATGATGGTTTCATTGGAACATTTGGAGACAATGCAAGTTTGAAAGGAAAATCAGAACTTGCAAAAATATGTGTTAAATAAGTATCTGTTTTGAAGACTACTTCTCAGTGCACGCTCTTTATAAAAGGTACTTGAATGTTCTCCTTCAAAGAATAAGGCTTCTCTTTATTTCTTGTTAGCCTGCATTGCTAGTGATCTGACTGAGTGGAGAAACTTCTTTTTATACAAGTTAGTGTTGTCTGTCTTAATAATTAAAAAACAGTCAATGCTGGAAACATGAATGTTTCACAACTGTTGAGCTCCAGATTGAAAGTAAAACCCTCATAAATCTTCAACTTCCTCATGGGTTATTTTTAATAAAATAGGGGTAGCAGTTACCAGAGAAGACTTTTTTTTGTCTTCAGACCAGAGTTCATTATCTGTCCCACCACTCTTCAGCATGCTTGGTGGTTTATATACCTCCAGGAATTTAAGTGTGTATCCTCAAAACTGTGACTTACTAGATTAACTATTGGCCTTCAAGAATACAACTACTGGCCTTCCAGAATACAACTTCTGAATGTTTGTGCTACCCTGAAACTCTTGAATTCTACTCTTGGGACTCCTTGTGTAGTGAAGGGTGCCGTGCAAGTTGAGGTATTCAGACCGACAATTTGAGTTTGAAATGTGCTTTGTATGTTCCCTGTTTTCTGGAAGTTTGCAAAGCTTACTTAGTTGGAAAGTGATGAAGCAACTCTTCTGAAAGCAACAAATGCCACTTGTTCCATTTGTCAGGCTCCAGCCATCCTTTGGGGATTTATTTTTTACAGATGTGTTTATGCAAGAAAGTGTAAATTTTTCGTTGTAGCTTTCTGAGATGTCTACAAGGCTTTTTACAGGGTAAAAGCCAACATCACACTTTTGTTCTTGAGTTTGGCATTTAGGTAAGTATTTGTAATTGCGTACTGAGCATTCTGTGAATGTTGCCAGGTAAGAAAGAGTGCTGCTATGTTGAAGAGCTGGCTTTCCTCTGCTGAAATAAGAAACTCAGAACAGTTCTTGAAAAAGTAGGTATCTCAAAGGTGTGCCGTGTTCAGACTAACTTGTTGCTCTAATTTCTTAAGGTCTTTGAAGAGCTCTTACTTGATGCAGATTGGAGTGTGAATGCTGGAAGCTGGATGTGGCTATCCTGTAGTTCCTTCTTTCAGCAGTTTTTTCACTGCTACTGTCCAGTAGGTTTTGGCAGAAGAACTGACCCAAATGGGGATTATATCAGGTAACTCACAATCCAGAAATTGCAGTGATTCATGGATGTTGTTTAAGCTGTCAATTGGCTTTATACTTAAAATGACCTTTTTATTTTTTTTAAGACGTTACTTGCCAGTACTTAGAGGTTTCCCTGCAAAATACATCTATGATCCTTGGAATGCCCCAGAGAGCGTCCAGAAGGCTGCAAAATGTATTATAGGAGTTAATTATCCCAAACCAATGGTAAATCATGCAGAGGCAAGCCGTCTGAATATTGAGAGGATGAAACAAATCTACCAGCAGCTTTCACGATACAGAGGACTGGGTATGGTTATAGGCTATTGGCTTTATGTATTTGAAAACCTCTCTCACCTTCCGGCAATTAATAATTTTGTCCCATAGCAGCGGTAATCAGCTGTGAGCTCAGTGTGGTGACCAGGGTTGTGTATCCAAATAAATGAAAATATTAGATGTAACCAAGAAAGGGAAGAAAGAGTTTGAGTGGAGCACCTCTTTCCAAATCTTACCCGGAAATTTTTTTCTGTGGGTTTTTGGAAGTTTTTTGGTTAAACTGGGTTTTCTGTGCATTCTGATACTCTTGTACAGATAGGTTTTAATATCCATGATTAGAAAATTAATGTGGTTCATAACTTTTGCAATATAACCATTCATAACCATGGTTCATAACCATTTGCAAATGCTGTTGCTCAAATAGAGACCAATGCAACCTCTGGTAGCATTCTTCCTGGTTAGGAAAGACCGTCCCCTTTGCTCTGAGAGGTAAACCACATGCACTTGTATTGCTCAGGAAGGTGTAAGCAGTCAGCATGTTCAATATTGGATATTGAATCAGGATGCGTTGCACTTCAATGCAACATAGCGAATACATGTAACTAATGAATATTGGAAAAGTTCTGCAGAATATTATGTAGCAAATGCCTGTTAAGTAATTGTGAACTAAAATTACTTGGCCAGATCCCAGAAGTAGGCAAGATAGAGAGACGTTCTCCTGTTATAAAGGTAAACTACTCAGGGTGAGGGTGGAGAATTGGCTGTCATAAGGAAAAAAGCATGCTACACTTAATCTTTTTTTTTTTTTTTCCTGTGTTTCTTTATGGCTATATATTTTATTTCATTGCTTAGGTCTTCTTGCAACAGTGCCTTCTAATCCAAATGGAAATGGAAATGGTGGCCTAATGGGCTATTCACCAGGAGAAAGCATTTCTGGTTGTGGTAGTACAGGAGGTCAGTCAAATTCTTTCAATACGTAGAATTATTGGAACTGAACCGCACAAACTTCTTTTATAAGGCACTTGGCATTATGTTATAAGAAAGAACTGTTTTCACAAGACGGTTTTCTGTGCAAGTCAAACATTTTCAAATTTATTCACTAAGTTTGGTAGTATTTGTATATAGACATCTTTAGATTGGTTTTTTTATCTCAAACATGTAAGAATTTAACCTGTTTTTTTCCCCCTGAAAATTACTTATTAATATGTATCAAACAGTTTGATTTCAAAAGCATTTGAATGTTATTTTCTTCTAGAAGCCTACAAGCATCCTGATACTTGTAATAAGGAGTGATCTGTGAATTTTCAAGTCAGAACTGTTAATTTGTAAAGTTTTCTAATGCTAGCATTAGATTGCTTACTGGAATTTAATTCTACCATAATGTCAACAACAATATGGTGGACAGTGTCTGAAAGAACTTAATATTGAGTTCATCATACAGTTTTGATGAAAATTACTTTAGACTATTAACATTCTTACTGTAACATACAAAGACTAGCATTAACTAGTTACCAAGAAAAAAATGAAAAATAACAGTATTAACATTGTATAAATCCATGGTGCATCAACATCTTGAATACTATGTACACCTTGGACTCCTCATTCTACAAGGATATAGCAGAACTGAAGATTTACTGGTTTTGTGTTCTCCTTAGGCTTTTACTCAAGGTTAGAAGCAGATTGCAGAGGAAGATGGACCGTATTCTCAGCCAGTTCTCAGCCAGTACAGTTCCTCTTGAAGAATTAAAGCCTAGACTCCTTAAAGCTGGGTGTTTGAGCTTTTATTTCTTTTAAGTTCGGAGATTTAGAAGACAGGAAGGGCTTAGTTTAAAAAATTAATATTATGTGCACTCTTTTCTCCTTAAAATGTACACATATATACTTAAATGTATACATGTACTTACACTTTTCATGTCAGAAATGTATCCATTTTGTAGGAGGTTACTGTGTATTCATCTGAATTTGCAAGTGTGTATTTGGAAGGATGACAGCATTAGAGCTTTGGACCTGTTCTGAAGTGGTTTGGAAAAAAAAAAAGCCACAATCAAAGTCTACCTCTTGAAGAGGGGAAAAAAACCCTTTTTTTAAAACCTCATTTTAAATTCCAGAATGGAATTGTATCTTCTGTTGTGTTTAAGTCTTTTTCCTGCCTCTCCAGGAGCTCAGCTGGGAACTGGTGATGGTCATACAGTTGTTCAGCCATGTGCCCTGGGAGAGTCTCATACAGGAGCAAGTGGAATTCAGCAGCAAGGTATTATGGCAGTGCCTGTCTGTAGAGGATCTCCAAATCCTTGCAACTATGGAAAAACAGACAAAACATCAAAATAACATGGATAGATTTTTGGTGACAGCTGCTGTCTACAACTTGAACTGGCCGTGTTTCTGTTCTTGAAACATAAAAATTATTTCTTAGAGTGAACTTGCTTGTCTTGTCACTTTTATCTCTAAAATGCTTATCTAGAACAATATTTGTATGTTTTGAGTGGGAGGGTTCACAAGTGTGACTAAACAAAAATCAATAAACATTATCCTAGGTTACTTTAAATGAAAGATACTGAAAGAAAGAAGTTCACTTCGTGTATTTGATAGCAAAATTTGCATATTATCTTTTCCCTAATTTCACTATCACTCTTTCCATATATAATCAATTTCCACAGTTTTGTGTGGATATTCTCATATTGTGGAGGCAAATTTTTGTTACTTTAACTATACAGAAACTTAAGCTGTGGTTTGTAATAGATCAAAGTTGCAATCAAATTTAGCACAACTGTTTCTTTCTTTGCAGTCTTAACAGAGGTTGTGTGTTTACTGATCATGAAAGACTGTAATCTGTGTTTTGTTTAAGCATCCAGAACATAACAGGAACACCACAACGGTTCAGAATAAGAAACCTTGCAACTGCTTTTGCTAATTTGCACTATTTATGCAGAGTGCTCAGTGTCAAGGTTGCCAGTGGATAGTTTACGTGAACCAGAAAATCGTTTGCATCTTTCTTGAAGTTACTTGCATATTTTTTTTCACAGCTTAGTTACGCTAAGGATTCACTAGTATTGCTATAACAGAATAATAGAAAGGATGAGGAGACTTGGCAGAACAAATATTAAAATTTATAACAACTTAGAATTCAAGTGTTTGGGTATATACACATTCTGTTTGTTGCAAATATAATGCATAAATATGTACGCACTTAATATTGTTCACTGTGCATATATAAGTGCATATATATTTAACTGCTGCAGACTGCCATGAGGCTTTTTTTTTTTTGCATAAGAACTCTTCTGCATTCAGGATGGTTTCTGGCAGGATTTTTCTTGATGATGGAAAATAAATCAATTGGCTCCTTTTTGTTGTTGTAAAGAATGTAATTGTACACTTGCTTGCAGTTCTAAATTTTATTTATTATAATAAATATCTACTGTATCTGAACAGGTTACTGTCAAGCAAGTAGTATCTTACAGTATGCTCATGGAGACAGTCAGCAATCACACTTATTGCAAGCAGGTAATTTAAAGAACAACCAAAAAAAAAAAGGAAACGCTTTTCCTGAATATATAAAGGTGCAATAGAGTCTTAATGTAAATACTGGTTTTAAATTATCAGGAAGAACGGCCCTTGGTACTGGCATTAGTGCAGGGAAACGCCCAAATCCAGAAGAAGAAACTCAGAGCGTTGGACCAAAAGTCCAGCGACAGAGCACAAATTAAACTGGTAAGATCTGAGACACCTTAAAGTTATCCTGTTAATGAGTAAATTCCTGTACAGATTCTATGTCTATGATAACATTCATATCACTGCAGTGCAAAGGATCCTAAATTATTGCTGTAAATATTACAGTTCCAGTTTGTACAAACAAACAATACAAAATCCTGGCTCTAGAGAGTTTACAAAGTATGAGATAGGAAGTAGTTATAAAAATAGAACCAGACCGAAGATTATCAGACACAGATCGACGTGTTAATGAAAGGGAGATGGATAAACTGTGGTTTCACATACGTTAGCAGAGTTGCTTATGTAGATTCAGTTGCTCTCTGCTTCCCCATCTCACCTTAAGTTGTGCCAGCAGCACTGTTTGTGTGTATGTACGGTGACCTGAACCAGAAGACTAACACAACTTAAAACGAAAGGCTCAGGGCCTGGGTTAGAGTTTTAGACATACAAGCGGACTAAGCAGAACATGTTTTAGAGAGAGACTGCAGAAAACCTGCAAAATGCTGATGTAGTTATTGCATGTAAAGATGAAGGGACAAGAAAGATTTGAAGACTTGAACGTTCGTCATTGTTCTGTAACCTAAGCAGGATGCTCAGATTGCCAGAGTTTGTCAAGAAAAGCTGTGGTGAAAAGTAGTTGAATTTGGAGAAGGAGGCATTGCTAGATAGATATACACGAACAGGTGTGAAAATGTGTAGAGAAGCAGTAAACTTAGAGTTTGATTCGTGTAAAATCATGAACATAGAGAATATAACTGGATTTTGTGTTTTGGATAAAGTTACTGAGGAACAGGATAAAGAAAAGAGAAGCCAAAGATGTTATACCCCTTCCCGCCCAGTAAGCTTGATTTGAGAGGAATAAGGAGGATGACCTGAAAGACAAGTTAAAGAGTAATTACTTAAGAGGAAAGCCAAAGAACGGAGGGCTGTCTGAAACAAGAGGGGGCAAGATTTCAAGACTAGGAGTGTGGCTGCATAGATTAAAGGTGGCTGAGATGTCATTCCATCCTTATCTTTTACAAAAACCAAGTTAAGCGTTGGTCTTTATGCAGTTTGAAGAATAAGTAAGAATAACACATAGGTGAGATAATAGCACATGGAGAGACTTCGGTGGAGTTGGAAGATAGGGGTTCCACGCAGCAAGTATAGAAGATGCATTCAGCATCTCTAGAGGTAAAAAGGGAAATTCAATCCGCTTCATTTGGATTTGACAGCAAGATCTGATTTTGCTTGTTATGTGGTGTCAGCACTTTGACAAAGTTAATGCAGTGCATTATGAACAATTGTGTTGTACTAATTTGATTCAGTGAAGAACCACAGCATTGTTTCCATAATGCCTGTCACTTGAAGTGAGCTGAGACCTTAGCGATTGATGCATCTGCTATTTTCTCACATAGTGGAAGCACTGTAAACTGTGCTTCTGTGTTCTCAAACTGATTTCTGGTACTCAGATGGGCCTGAGTGGAACATAATTCCAAGAGAGTCCATGTTTCAGTAGCTGTCTAATCCTTAGTATGTGTAGATTCATTCAGCATCCATGTTTTGTATTGCAGAATTCCTTAGGTGCTCGTGTCTGTGTAGAAGAAGTGCCTGCAGAGCGAACGTCTGGTTCCTGTCTAAGCTCTTTTTCAATTGAGAGACAGGTTGGAGGGGTTTCTAGTTTGGCAGAGAAGACTGATTTTGTTAGGGGTGTTCAAAGCATGCTACAAAAGCATTATAGTCAAATACAAAAATCAGCCAAGATCATATTCAGAAACACTGCTGGCAAAAGGATGTGCACCTTCTGAATAGCACTAAAGTACAGAGGATGTTGGGTTTCTCCTTTTCTTTTTTTTTTTTTTCCTTTTCCTTCCCCTTTTAGCCTCTAAGGAGTAAGAAATAAGAATTCTGAGTATTTGGGCCAGTACAAATGGGGACAGGGCTTTCTGCACTGAGAAGGGGGGAGAGAATATTGGTCTCTTGAATTATTTCTGCCTTCTTCAAAGACTCATGACACAAACTGCTTAAGAACAATTTTTTTCTTTTTTCTTGCAGTGTTATTGGAAGAGAAGATACCACTCAAAGAACACACAGGACACAATTCCTGCTACTCTGTATTGGAACTAAAGTGTTGTGAGAATACATGTACTAAAATGACATTTTCATAAATTATTTTCAATTGTTCTCAGTTGTTGTAAACAAGTCCAATTTTTGGAATGCATTATTTCTAACTGGCATTTCTATGGTTTTTAACTTTTTAATGACTCTTTCACAAAGGGCAAATTGAGTTTTGTATATAAAGCATTTGGTGAAGAATTTGCTAACTTAATGTAAATATAAACATTCATGATTAGCGATAGACCCGTCAATATATTTTTGATAATCTTTCATGTGTATGGTAGTAGGAAAAGCTGTAGTGATGTTCTGTAAAATGGATGGACATAGAAGGTTTTGAAGTTTTTAAATTGTTATTATTTTTAGATTCCAGAACTTGACCTCTGTATGATCAACTTCATATTTTCATAATGTAAGTGCTTAGGACTGTATTTAATCAAATACAGTAGAGTTGTAACCTTTATTAATCGCATTTGTATATAAGTCATATGCCAATTTTTTGTCAAGTTGTAAAATTTTCATGTATATGTCCAGTCCTTGTATTTCTCAGTTGCCTTGTTCAGTAATGACATACCTTGTTAATAAAAGAAGATTGTATATATAGATGCATATGTCTGTTGTGTACGCTATTGCTCTGGTACATATTTCCAAACAAAACTGTTTCAGGAAAAAAGAAGGGAAATGTAATTTTTAGACTTAATCTGGAAGCCACCAACAGTGAACTATATTACCTTTCACTTCAAGTTTCATGGTACTGAAGCAAAACACTATCCAAATTATTCAGGCCTTTTTGTTGAAATTGCATGCATGTATGTATTCTTACCATTAAATGTTTTTCACCAATGTATTTATTAAGTGATTCTTCAAAATCTAGGGGTTCTTTTGCTATAACTGCAATTTGCTTGATAGCCCCATAGTCTTTCCTGCACTGCAGCTAATTTGCTGCTCTTCAAGGATGTTGATTTCTAAAAACACATCAGGTTTGCTGACCAGTCAGTCAATACTGTCTCAAATGTTTAGAGAAGTTGTATCTAAATGGTTTCTCAGCCCATTAAGGTCTCTGAAGAAGCAGTCTGAATTACTACATTTTACATATAACGAGGTCAGTTACCTACTTGAGTGGGTGCACAAATTCATTCTCATGTGGGAGGAGTTAATTATCTTTTTCTTAGTATCACAAGGGTGACTTCCAGTCATGGGGCACTTCTGTGTGTCAGTTTAAAATTCAGACCAGATTTATGGGTTGACAGCATAATGCAGCAGGGCGCTTGCTGCAAAATAAACTGCCATGGTTCTGTTTGTCCCTAGATTTTAGATTATAATAGTTAATGTAAATATCTCTGCATACTGATTTGGATACAATAGCAAAATCAAAAGTACTACTAAGAAAATATAGGCATGCTTACTGTCTTGAGGCAGAGAATCTTTGATCTTGAAGAAAAAAAAATCTCAGCAGTGAGAATGGAGAAGCAGATGCTAAGTATGTTCCACAGATCAGTCCAAGTAGAATGGAGAGGTTTCCTGGGGACATATATAATTAGTAGAATAAACAATTCTGTTTCTTTAAGTAGTCTGGAAAAAAAAACCTATAAGCCTACACTGTCTTAGGAAGTGTTTTATTCTGTCAAAACGAGATCATATTGGATTTTTTCTGCTGACTTATATTAAAAAGACATCATACCATCTAAATGAAATATTCCACCAAGCTTTTCTGAATGAATAGGCTATGAAACTCCCAGAGAATCTTCATCAAGGTAAGAACATATGCTTAAATATCACCTTTCCCCCAACCAGTCTGGAAGTTTAATAGGTGAAAGAAGAAATTTCCCAAGGAGTGAATTTCTTGGTAAGTTAATTCCCTCCTCCTTAAATGCTAAAAGGAGGATTCCTTTTCTCAGTGTAGGCAAGTCCTTAGATTAGCGAAGGAAAATGTGTGATGAAGATGCTGTTTCACTCCCGTGCTGGCGTGTATGAGTTCTGGTGTCAGGACTGCAGTAGAAGAAATGGTCTGCAAGTGGGTTAGTGTGAGAGAGGGGAGAAGTTGCCTTCTGTAGGTTCAAAAAAGCCCTTTGCTTCATATTCTTCCCTCCCACTAGTACTTGCTGTGACCACAAAAAGAAAGAAAAAAGCTTTGGCTGCACAGTAAAATTGACCAGAACTATTGTAACATGTGGAGGTTCCCCCCCCACTACCCCCCTTGTGATTTTCAAGGAGGAGTTGGACATGCGTTACAAACCCAGTATGGATAAGGGCCAGGATATTGTTTCTTATTAGACCTCTCCGCCAGAAATGGAGCTTAAGGTATTCCTCAAGAAAGCTCTGTTCCCCAGGGATTTAGCTGGCCCTTCCCTGAGCTCCTAGGGGATGGGGAGAGGAGTGTTGCAGACTGTTTTTGGAAACAAAACCTCAGGAAAATGTACTCTGGAAGTGTGCAGGGATAACTATAGCTGATACTTGTCATGAAAAAAATAACTTTCAAGTGTCAACTTGAGTGTTTCTGAAGGAACTTGCGTGGCCTGTCTCGTACTGGTGCTACCAGCTTACAGAGGTTTCTGAAAGGAGGGGAAGGACAGGAGTTAAATTGAGAGCAAACCTGGGAAGGCCCTGCAGGGAGGGGATCCTGGGCTAATTTGGAATCAGAAGTACCTGTCAGTTAGTAACCAGAAATTAGTTTTATACTGGGCTTAGCGACATAGTTGACCGGTTTCTCTTGAAGAAAAGTGACATTTACATGAACCCTCCTGTAACTTAGAAATCCTGTGTCTGTACTGGGCAGGAGCACGGAGCAGCAGCGAGCTGCGATACACGTGTTATCCCACAAGAGACTACACACGCGTTTACCGCTTCCCCGCCTTGTCGGGAAAAGGCAGTTTGCAAACGAAGCCGGGTGCCCGCGCTGCTCCCCTGGGTGGTGGTTTGAAGCTGGCTGCCATCACGGCAGGGCTTGCTGCAGCCGTCCACAGACGCCCGGAGGATTGTACCCTGTATTTACAGGTAGTTTGGGCTACTGGAAGTGATGCTCAGAGGTAAAAAACAAACCCCCTTCAAGTTCTTGATGTATGTTTTAAGTAAAACTGTTGTTGTTGCCTATTCAGCTCTGTGAGCTTTATTATTTCAAAATTATACTTTCAAATTTTGCGGTAAATTAAACTAAAATGTTCTGTGCCGTGTATATGCTTGAAGCAGTTTTTCCAATTTGCTGAAACTGTAAATCCAGAATAACTCAGTCATTTTTTTGAGTACGAGACGGAAGGAAAAATACATCACTTAAGTACGTGACAAGCTGTACAAGTACAGGCGCCTGGAGGGGCACAGTCGGTCCCTGCGTGCAGCGGTTTGCGCAGTGACATGACTTGCGTACGGCCTCAGCTGCTGCTTACCCCTCGCAGGCGTGGGCGCGCGGTGTCGCAGGCGTGGGCGCGCGGTGTCGCAGGCGTGTGACAGGTAAATCTGCCGAGGCCGCAGCCTTCCAGGGCTTGCCTCACAGCTCGGGCCATCTCTTCGTGTGCTCTTCGGAGCGAATTGCAGCTCTGAGGAAGAGTATTTCCCCCTTCCCGCTTCCAACTTGCCTGCGCTTCTCGCTGCTTCCTTGCTCTCGGGCCGTAGGTGGTGCTGTGAGCGCTGGGCCGGCGCGGAGCCCCGCGGCTGCCGGCGGGGGTTTGGCGGGCGGCGCCGGGCTGAGCCCGCTGCTGTCCCCGCTCCTCGCAGGGAGCGATGGCAATCGCTGTGCACGGCCTGCAGAGACAGAAGGTGCGAGGGTATCTTCTCCAGGCGATTTAAGACCGCCCTGGAGTGGGAACTTTGGTTTTGAGACGGAAAAAACAGGTTTTAGTAATCCCAAATATTCTGCTAGCGGCTGGGGAAGGGGGAATATGTAGAAATGATAGAATTCTTGTGCAGCTGCAGCGATAGCCACTCTGTTTTTCCAAATCGGAAACCAAATCTCTTCTACTACTCTAAAAGTTGCTTTTCGGGAACGCTGCCCTGGGTGCTTGACTGCAGAAACAAATATTCTCTTTTTAAATACACTTTGCCTAGAGATTACTTAAAAAACTGCCTTTTGAAAACATTGTCAAGCTTTTACCTACCGAAAACATTTACTAGGTTGTCTCTGTCCCTTGGCCACCCTTGTGACCAGAGCATGGAGCCGGGACCCCGGAGATCTTGGTTGTTGTCTCTGCTCTATCACGGACCTGCTGAGCAGCCTCAGGTCAGTCTCTGCCCATTCCTGAGGCCTTCGTGCACAAGTTCTTGCTGGTAGCCGTGTTGTTCTGTTTTGTTATAGATTAGATTAGATCAGACTAGATTAGTTTAGAAGAAGGAGAGAAAGACAACCTCCTCTCTCATGTTTGCGCTCCTTATTTCTAATAGAAAAGTGTGGTTGGGGCAAGAATTCCCTCCCTTAAAGGACCAACCAAATAAAATTGCCACATTTTAGCCATTACCTCAGCTTTCAACTCAATTGTTTATTGCTTTTTTTTCCCAGAAATTCAACATTTCAAAGGTGATGAAAATTTCTGGGTAGAGGGGAAATTTACATTGATCCAAAAAGCGCAGGGAAATCTTAAGCAGACATAAAGAGATAATTTTAATGCTGATTTCAAGGGATCTAAGCTCCTGGTTTTGAATTGTGTGCACCGCAAATGCAAAATTAATTCAATATTAAATTTAAAAATGCAAATAGAGTTGATTTCAATATTTTTTACAAAATCTCCTGCAGAACAGAAAGACAGAAGATGCAGAAAAGAAAATGGAAAAGATACCCAAAAAGAGCTTCTCTCTTCAGGATGCTGTTGCTTTGTTTGCTTGCCGTAGGTCTTAGTGCAAATTTCACAATCCGAAACTCTTACAAAAGAGCTGCAAAACGCCCAAGTGCAGCCAATGTGCGGAATCACGTCCGAGGACCTGCAGTTAGTAGAAGCTTGTGCACCTAATGCCAGGTAAATTATACTTTTCTCTGATTTTCTTATCTCTGCTAATTACAAGAAGATAACAAGGTAACAAGAAGATAATCTTGTTAACTGTGATTATTCTGAGTGGGAGTAGCCGGTAAGCACATAAATAATTAATAAAAGAGCAATTTATAGTCAGCAATTACAGAGAGGGAGGATTTTTCTTCAGGTCTGTTTGGCTTTCTAGAGCTTCAGACCATGTGGTCATCACAAGGTCTTTAATTACCTGGGTTATATGTGTTTCTCAAGTGCCTTTTACCCCAACCACGCTAGGAATATTTTTAAGCAGAGTCATCTTTAGCTGGTGGTAGATAGAAAGAGAGCACTGCTCTGAGGAATGGCTTGCCCCTGCAAACATCATTAATGTTGCATTCAGGCCTCAGGGTGACTGCTACACACACAAGAGCAGGGGATTTCAAGGAAGCTTGGCGACTGGATGCAAGAAAGATGACAGAAATAGGGGATTTTACCGAAACCTTAGAGAAGGAAGAAGGAAAATTAAAGGGATGGTGTAAGTTAAGTAGCCAGCCGAAGGAAAGAAGCAAAAAAAAAATCAGATAAGAAATAGAAGTGCATTGGCAGATGAGGGTGCATGGATAAATTTAGCATCCATTGTGTCTTGACTAACTGGATAATTAATTAGTCCTCCTATAACATAAGCCTTTTTTGAGGGGGTTAGAACAGGAAGAAATGATCCTTTGCAGTTATTTTAGGTATTACGCAACGTTACGGTTTTCAGAAATACTTACAGTGCATATGGCTTTGGTTTCCAAGTGGCTGGGGATTTTGATGGTTTTGGTCCCCGTCCTACTATCAGCCCCTCCAGGGAGGAGCGTTACGAGGTAGTACACCCAGCTTCTCTCCCTTCTGCAGGGCAGCGGAGCCGCTGCCCCGCCGGGTGCTTCAGCGTCCCCCTTGTGCGCTCAGCCAGCTCAGCAAAGCACGGCTGGGCGCTTAGGAAGATGGACCACCTCGTGCAAAGTATTTGCATATGTGTATTTTTTTGTAATTAGCGCAGTCAGGCCTTGATTTTATTTGTGACATCAAATGCTGCTAATTACAGTGCTTACTGATGAGGGGACCCCCTCCTCTGCCATGGCTCCTGTTGCTAGACTTCTGCCTGAGAAGCTGGAGCTCATGAGAGGCTTCTTCTCTCTGCCACACGCCCGTTGAGGCTGGACAAGCCGTGATTTTAGGTGCTTACTGAGGCTGTGGTGTTGGGTGCTTACCAAGTGTTTCGGCAAAGTTCGATAGCTACGGCATCCAGCTCCGCTCGTGGGTAGCGAGGGGAGCGTTGAGCTGAGGGGCTGCGTAACAAAAGCCATTTGCAGGGCAGCACACACCTTGCAGTCAAGCACAGTAGCCTGGCCTGCCCTGCTGTGGTCCAAGTCGCTGTAGGGAGAATTAAGGACCATTCCTTAATTCCTTGTAGCTGCCTGGGCTTGAGCAAACAGCTGGCTCGCTGGGGGACAGCTGCCATTAACAGGGCTCTTTGCAGGTTCCAGACAAGACTTAGAACCTGTAAATGGTCACACTGTGGAAAGGACTGGTTTAATCCTCTGGTTTAAGGACAAATGTGTGGAGTAGACGTGTAAAAAAAATCAGCTTACAATTGGTAAAGGAAAAATTACCTTAGTGTGTGTTTGAAGGTAGTATCTGAAAGATTTATTACAGTTTTATGCTCCATACCATAAAACGTCACCCAAAGTAATGAAGTCTGTAGATAGAAGAAAAATTATTGAAATGTTATCTTTATGACTGTGTAGCATTTGCGCTGCAAGGCATTTTGTCATGTGCTTACAGCCCTAATCAAACGCGTATTTGTGGATCCAGATAAAGAATAATGCAATTTTGAAACCACAACAGTGCTTGATGAACTCTCATTTAATTCACAGTTTACTACCACCAACAGAAAATCATGGGCTGATTCTCAAGGCTGTGTGTGCACGTCCCTTGGAATCAGTGGGCAGGTAGAGCATGCACTAGCGAAAGAAGTCGCTCTCCTCTTTCCGCTCTCGTTAACGTATGTGGAAAATCATGACAAAAATGAAGCCCTGGGAGATGTTTTGTATGCCAAGACTTCCAAATTTGCATACCCAACCTCAGGATCTAAATCCAGATTTAGACGGTTCCTAAATAATTAATGACAGCGAAATGTAGTCAGAATATCAGGTTTGACCAAATTATTTCTCATCTGAAACTGATACAATAACCTCTTTCCTACAGCTCCATAGCTCATGCCCTAATTCAAACTAGTACTCTCTTTACCTGGACTTCGGCTGTTAGACACACTGAGAGCCTATAATCTCCCCAGAAACGAGCTAGCAAGAAAATATGCAGGTGTGTGGGTTTATCTGTATAGACTGTGTCCCAGGTCTAGGTCCTCCTCCCCGTGATCTGAGCAGAGCCTAGAGTCTCGCCTCCGGCCGCCCGAGCGAATGCTCCAAGTTTAGACACAGTTCTCTGCGTGTAGAGCCAAGCCTCAATTTCGAGGCATTTTGCATTGTTTGGTGGGTCCTGTTACTAGTTAGCGTGATTTATGTTTCACTATCGCTCCTGCGAGAGCTGGCATCGTTGTATGGAGCATATTTGCAATGGAAAGAGATTCCTGCGGCTTCACCGAGGTGGTGGTGGATTCCACTCCCCATGTATCTTAACTATTTTTATCAGATGATCTGGGGTGGGTTTCTGTCTCTACAGCTATCATGACATGATGCATTTTAACATGGCAACGATTATGATCTGTAAGTTTCTTTTGGCCTCCAGTGTCCCATAAAGGAAACCCAGATCCCCCCGCCCCCACCCAAAGAAATCTTCCTTGTATGCAAGGGCACTCATTTCCAAACCAGTCTCTTCTCCCAGGACAAGTATAGATGAATGGGTCCTTTTTTCTCCGATGATAACTGCAGTCTGACGAGTGTGGCGTCTCCACTGGATGCTGGAGGCGGGCAGGGGTGGGATCTCTTCCCGCTGGAATCCCTGCCGTGCCTTGCGTTGCGACGAGAACCCGCTGGCAGAGTTCCCCTCCGGTCTCCCTCTCTAATTTCTATCTGTAGTTCTTGTGCCCGTCTGCGCACAGCGGAGTAGGCTGTGCTGTTTCTAATTAAGAAGAGAATTTTGAAATATCTCTTGAATCCTTGACCTTCAGGATTCCCTGAGATGATGTCCCTCTGAAGTAGGGAGAGCTCTCTCACGAGTTGCCACTCATCATGTGAAAATAGGTAGGGTGTAATTTGCAAATATTTATAAAGTTCTGTTCTGGCTAATTGAAACTGCTGTTAATTGCTCATGATTTCAATCCAGACAGCTGGTTTGTTTTTCTGCACCGCTCCCACAGGAGAAGTTGCATTACTCAGTGCCTCAAACCCCCAAAGGCCTGCTGGTTTGCATAGCATATTGTCTATCTACCGCATTTTCAGTAACACTTGACTGAGTAGTAAAGGCGACCATGGCTTGTTCCAGGCATTGAGACAAAGAATAGACAATATGTAAAGCTTTTTGGCTTTGAAAACTTGGGAATGATTGCACTGGGAGCCGAATGAGCACGAAGAGGAAAGGAAGCAGAGCTGTCTGCCGGGGCTCTGAGCAACGTGGCAGACCTCATTAGGAGGGTAGATGTTATAAAGCCTCTTAAATGGTCATCTGAAGTTAGTTAGACTTCAACTTTGACTCAGACTGACTCTCCAAAGGTCAGGATGGATATACTTCACTGCTGCAGAGCGCATTTCACTACGCATGGGTGGGTAGATCCCACTGGACAGCTAATGAGCAGGAATGGCACGAGAAAGGAAATGACGGGAAAACTGATAGGTATTATTCCTGAGAGACATCTGTGAGGAAAGCAACCATTTTAGGAGCAACCAGGAAAATTCAAGCAGCTGCAACAGAAGAGGAGAGATCATTTAGGGCCCAATAAATCAATAAGGTAATCAACAGCCATGTAATTACAAGAATGTTACAAATGTCTTAAGGAAAGGAATCTGCTGTAGACGCACACATATATACGCGCGTGTGTCTGTAGCCTTGTATATAATAAAAGGACTAAAGGATTAATAAAAGGACTAGAGGATCAATAAAAGCAGCAGTGCTTTTGAAGGGAAAAGATTGATGAGTTGGATATTGCTGTGGAACTGAATGTCTCATTAAAGACAGTGAATGAAAAATGATCTCTGAAAACGGGAAAAAAGAATAGAAGGAACTGAAGTGAAATCCAGGCAGCAGGAAATTCAAAGCACCTACATATAAGTAAGTAAACACACTACCCCAGCTGCACTGATGGGACTGTCTCACACCCCAAAGAGATTTGTGCAGTTGCCTTCAGCTCACAGCACCGTGCAGTGCCCTCTGCCAGCTCCGTGACCCTCCCTGCGAGGGCAGCCTCATCCTCACCGCTGAGGCGTGGGCCCAGGAGACATCTGGGTTGGGCTGCAATACAGGCAAACACGCGCAGTGGCATTCAACAGGGAGGGCCTAGAAGCCACAATGCTGCTGGCTCCATTGCTTGCCAGAGGCTTCACTCCCGGACCCTCGTTGTTGTCTTAAGATCAGGCAGGATGAAGCTGGAGGGAGAGCCTGATGGAGTCTTGTGGGGGGTAGTTAGCCATGCCTGGTTGACCTGATGAGTTGGTCACCTTCCTTGGGCTTTACGTTAGGGCTTTGTTTTGCAGGCAGGGTGAGCCGGGAGGGCTCAGTCTCCCTGCTTCACACCAGGGCTTTACCAGCCCTGCCTGGCCGGCAAGCCTGGCAGATCCCAGCCCTGCCTGGCCGGCAAGCCTGGCAGATCCCAGCCCTCAGCCAGCTGCAAGGATGCTCAGCTGCGTCTGGGGAACCAGGGCGTGAGGAATAATTAGTTCAGACCAAGCAAAACCTAAGTAGTCTACAGCAGGAGCTAGCAGTGTGGGACCTCTCGGTCAGTTCGTGAGCGAAGGAATGGGTACAGGTCAAACTCAAAGCCCTCTGATGGCAAGACAAGATGCCCAGTGATTTGGGCTTTTGGCTATGCACTCCTCGTGGCTGCACAAACTTCAATGCATTGCGGTGTCTTAAGCACATACTAAACACGATGTATGTGACTTAGGCTACTTTGTGTCTCCTGGGACTGCTAGTTTTGAGGTGCTTTTAGGAGAAACTCAGCAGGTTAAACTGAGAAAAAAATAGCCTATCTCAGAAGAGGGGCTATGTCTAAAGGAAGCTGGGAAAAAACAGACAGATCAACAGAAATGTTGATAAGTTTTAATTGTAACACATAGAAAAACAACGGAATGAAAATGCTTTAGATAGAAAAGGGGTTTATTTGGATCATTCTTACTAATATCTACTCTATGCTTGTTTATATTTGATATATTATACAGGGTGAGATGTCCTCTTTTCATCTTTAAAAAATAGGTTCATGCACATGAATTGTACCATCCACCCTTTTTTTGGGAAAAAAACCCCAAACTTTTGTAGCTAGCGGTTTTATTAATTTAAGAAAGACGGTGGGAGTCAGGAGAAGAGCCAAATACGTACATCTGCTATGGATGAAAATCATTGTATTGTCCATTCCTTATTTATTGCCAGCTAACACTGTCTTTAGTGGCAAATGACTGCACAACTGCAGAAAATACTGAGGAGACAGAGTACACCCAGTAAGACCCTCCAGCCAAACTGAAACTTCCCATAAGATCTCCCTTAATTAAAATCTCTACAGATGGGTTCCCTTAATTGTAGGAAATGGAATACAATCCCTATAATTAACTCTTCACTCAAAGGCTTTTTTCTCCCCCCAGCATCTGGAAAGAGCAGCAGTGATTGTTTGGCACCTCGTTGCTGGAGGCCACTGCTGCCTCTCCAAAGCAACCTGCTGCCCAGGGCCCCACACCAAAACCAGTCTCATCTCTTCGCTCGCACTCCTCCAGCAACCCTACCGCGCTGCACCATGAGGTTTTTGTCTTCACGTGGATCACAATGCCAGTATCCACTAGCGGAATGCCCATTTCTCTCCGCCACGGAGGGAAATATTGGTTCTTCTCTAAGGTCTTCTCTGCCTGGGCTGGAGGGTGAGCACCTCTTCTCCGCTGCAGCGGAAGGAGAGATGCCAAGCTGTGGAGCAAGTGGTATCGAGGGGTAACCAAAGAAAACTTGCCACCCCCCTTGGAGCAGCAGGTGGTCTTTGGGGCAGACCTTGCCTTATGATGAGTTTGTGGAGCATCTAGCAGTGCAGCACCACCAGTCCATGAGGACTGCCAGCCAGTCCCATGGGAATTTCCGCCTCTGTCTCCAGAGCTTATGGTTTCTTCCAGCACAGCTCTGACGTGTCACCTTTTCTCTCTGCTCCTGTAACTAAAAGCCTTTGTCCAGTCCCACAGCATTTTATGTCCTGGTTTCTACCTCTTTCTCCTCTTCCATCCCACTACCCCCTCTTGCTACCACCTTTTTTTGCACACTCCAAGTCCTATAATTGTCTCAGCCTCTCTCGTTTAGAGAGTCGTTTTCCCTCCATTAGCTGTATCTGCTATGCAGCACTGAATCCCATCTGCTGTCCTGCCTTTTCTTCTTCTATCTCGTAGAGTCAGCACGCCAGAGTGGGGCACAGCGGAGGAGAACGAAATGGCCTCCTCCCTGCAGCAGCTGTAAAACCGTGAGTCTTTTTTTTTTTCCTTTTTTTCCTTTCTGCTGCAGTGTGAGGCTCTGTGGCACAGTGAAGAAAACTTCCCAAGAAAAGTAATGCAGTGCCAGGCGAACGGAAAATCGTGTGCTCCGGCCCTAAGACAGCGCAGCTGGGGAAGGGCGTTTGCTCCAGGCTGCCCAGCACCCCTGGTCTTCTGGGACAGCTTGCGTGCACTGCTGCTGGTAACACAAACAACCAAGGCATGGCGTGTGGACGGGCCCTGATCCCTAAGGGTACAGTAACTATTACCGGGAGCAGCTGCTACAGAGAGCACTTACGTGCACTCCTTAGATAAGGGTTAAGTCGTCACCACTGGTGTTAAATGTCCTTGGGCTCTGCCACACGTGAACCACGTGGATGGAAGAAGTGGTGGCACCTCGTGCGTGGTGAATTTCAGTACTGAAGCCTGAAGCAACATTTCTGACCACGTACCGACTCGCCCAAGGAGCTTTGCCTCTTTTTGGGAAAGCCAGGGGACACCAGCTGGAGAGGGTTTCAGGGGACCCGTGGGCCTGGAAGGAAAGCAGATACCCAGGGTCACTCTGCAGATTGCAGCCCTTCCTAATATGGGTGTGGACCTTGGAGGATCCACAGCTCTTCATGCCTCCGTGAACATAGGGCAGCTCTCCAAAGGGCGTGTTCCTCTTACAACTCCTTTCTGCTAGCTATGACCAACAAGGGTCCTGGTATCTTGTCTTGGAGGAGCTTCTGCAGAGATCCTTGTTCCTGGGGCTTGCAGGCGTGTCGGAGCCGTTCTCTGGGGAGCCGTGGGAGCGTGGGACCAGCCATGAGGCTGACGTGCACGGTGGCTGCAAAGGCTCCCCCAGAGAGTTGCACGAGAGGAGCACAGGGTGCAGAGGCCTGCCTTCCTCCCCGCCAAAACTACAAAGATGAAGGTCTCTGCTGGCAGTTCAGAGCACATCTAGCTCACAACTGCATGTGTTGCAGACAAACAGAGTCAAGAGAAGACATGCTCACACACGAACCTGAGGTAGGGGCTGCAAAGCCACGTGGTGTCTTGCCCACGGTCTCAACTAAGAAAAAGTACTCCATGCAACATGGGTTCTCCGAGCCGGCCCCGACCAGGAACAGGACTTTCAAAAGGGAAGAATATATATGGGGCAGGGGGGTAATAAGAAAAAAATCATCAGCTTTCCCTTTCTGCCAGTCAGTATTTATTTAACTGCAGAATGTGGGTACCCAATCAGTACAAATCACTGCGCGCTTCTGCTGAAGGCATTTCCATGTTGTGCAGCACAGCACTGTACGAGGCAGATGTTTTACTGCTGCTTCCCACGCTTATAAGGAAGGAAAGCCAGTAACTGAAATAACAATCATTTAATTGCTCATACGCTCTCGCTTTGTTCTGCAACAGCATTGTCAGAGTTTTCTATCTATGGCAGTTGTTTTTTTGCCTGATCTTTAGGATGAGTTAGTTTTAGGAATGCAAATCTGCTTTTAATCAGTGTTTAAAAAAATAGTTTTTCCTAGAAATAACTCAAGCATTGATATCACTGGAGTCGCTGGCTCCCTGAGACAAGCTCTCGGCTGCTGTGAAACACTAGGGTCTGCTGGCTACTCTGCAAACAGTTTCAGACAGTAAAGAATTGCACATTTTGCTTCTTGTAGCCAAGCCAGACACGCTTCAAACTGCAAACGTTCACCTTCAGGGTGGGCAGCGCCTTTCTGAGTGTGGAGCAGGATCCCTGTGCTTATGCCCACGTAAGGCACTGTCGTGGTTTAGCTTCAGTCGGCAACTAAGCACCACTAACCTGCATCTCAGGGGAGCTGTGTCCAGTTTCCCACATTCACATACTCAGAGCAAGTAATTTCACAAAAAAATTTCAGAAATGATGAAGGAAGCCTCAGTCCTCAATAATTACATAGCCACTGTAGAAGCCTTTCACTGCAAGTCAATTTTGAAAATGGGGTACGCCTTAGAAAATAGAGAAAGGTAAGTATATCTGTGCCTTGTAAGGCCACTGGACATCACGCAGCAGTGCCACACAGGGCCCCAAGATGCCCCTTTGTCATGCGCCTTGAAGAAGGTGCACTATCCCTTTTGCTCTTGCATATAGCCTTTACTTTCTGCCATGCTCTCGGCTCCTCTGAGGTGGCTCCCCCTGATCCTTCCCTCTGAGAGCCCACAGGAGTAGCAGCCCGGTCCAAACCACTGCTTCTGAATCCAGTGCTCCTAACAAAAAGGGGTTCATTCACCTGGCAGAGGGGTCTGTAGAGAAATGCAAAACAGCAAGTAGGGTTCAGCAGCACGCTCAAGGGTAGGATTTACTAGAGAGAAATCTAAGCCTGTGCTTAAGTACACTGCTGCGTCCCTGCTGTAACCTCTCAGTCACCAACAGACATGCAGCTAGAGAGGCACCAGTCTTACTTGCACAGAATACAGGATAAACAAGATGAACCCCCCCCATTTTTGGCTCACTAGCACTGGGCTGGCTGTAAGCTCCGAGTCCCACACCGCTCCCCGCAGTCTGCAACAGTCATCGTGCCATAGCCTCCTGTTGTCCGCACCGAGCCAGAAGTGGTGTGGATGCCCAGTTTACCTCCCTCCAGAGGGTAAATGCTGGTGTCACTGGAAGCCTTGTTCTCTGAAGGGCTTGAACTGCTCAAAGGGCAGGACTTGGGTCAGACTTGCTTCTCACTGACCTAAACAGAGCTTCTGCACATGCTTAAACTTGGGGATGTGGCTAGGGAGGATTTTTCCTTATTCACTGCTAACAAGAAGACTGATTCAAATTTTAGAAATGCTTCTCCTTCTACCAAGGCTATTTAATCTGCAGGGATACACCCAGCAAGTGATTTTTCTCTATCAAGTTTTGCTACGTATTTCAAGAGACTGCTTCGTGCAAATTGCTACCTCAATGAATGTGCCTTGCAAACCTGTATGATGACTTAATTCACTCCACTAAAGTCTCTTTAGCAGAAGCAATTCCTACCTAAAGGCAAGGTACCCACCATCACCCAGTGAATTTTTAAATGCCTCTTTTTTTTTTCCTTTCACTTTAATGGTCTTCGTTGTTGAGCCATCAGATATTATGATCAGAATACAGACTTTTTTCCCCACTGCATGTATAAGATGATTGTAAAAATAGAAGTATTAATTCAATTCCACATTCAGCTTGTAAGAGGATGTCTAGTAGCCACAGTGAAGTCCTGCTTTTCTACTGCTTACTGAGTGAAAAGCAATTCCATTTAGCTCTTCCTAGCCAGAAAGCATCCTGCTGGCTTTTCACACTGCAGGCTTGTTCCCATGCCTCCAGAGTCAATAGGGGTTTCGTCACTGATTTGATTTTTTTTTAACTCTTTATCTTGTAAGGTAGATTATAGGCAGTAAGATGATATAGATTCTGATCCTGTCTGTACTAAAGTCAATACACAATGCTCGTGGATTTTGGTGGCACCGGATTAACTCATTAGTTGTAACTACGTTCGCAGGGAGGTGAGGACCATGAAACATGCCTAGCTTATATCTGCCCTGGCATAGACACAGACACAGAACCTAGTTTGACATCCTTAGCCATAATCGTGTGGGAAATCACTAGATACTGATTTACCAACTCCATGAAACCAAAGCACAGCCCAGCAGCTCTCATGATACTGGTCTTTCTAGGAGTGACCCGTGCACGCCCAGGCGTCTCTGCCCAGAATAATTTCTTAGGTGTAAAACTGCAGGCTAAAACCATCTAACATAAAAGAAAACATTGTGTGTCAAAACATGACAATCTTTGGACATCTAACTTCTCTGTTACTGGGGTTGATACCTGCCCTTTCCACTGATCTCTCAAGCAAAAGGAGACCATTGCTTTTCTTTTCCAGCTCTGGCCCACGCAGTGCTGTAGTCAAAGGTAAATATAAGTTATCTGCATGTATTCACTTCTCATTTGAGCAATGTCAACTTTAACTGCTTTTCATATACCAAACTCATATTATATCTTTAAACCTGCTTTCTGTTTTGCTTTCTACTATTGACGTGTTGCAGTAGGTATGAGCATGACATAGAAATACAAGAAACAAAAGCCTCAAAGGGGCTGGTGCTTCTGGCTAGTTTGATTTGTTGCCGTTGTTCTTCATCTTGATGGCATTGACTTGCCCTCCCCCTGGCAGTACCCAACGTCTCTCACATGAGACCTCTTTTTTGTATTCCTGTTAGGAACAACTGTGTGCAATGGCATTTTTTTAGGGGGGTATGTTTATAAATGTTCACGTACACTAAATCGTCTGTTCTCAAACACAGGCCATTTGGTCTGAAAGGGGAGTTTGAGCTTGGGAAGAAGCAACAGGACCAGAAACATTGGAAAACAGCAGTACTTGCCACTAGCTAAATGTAGCTGGGAAGAGAAAATGATCTCATGGAAATATTTCCACTGTTCTTACCTTTTTTCAAAACTTCAGGGGCCAAATTTGACCCAGTAATATTTTTAATTTTGTGAACTTCCAATAGAAATATTGATGCACCGGGAAGGCACCGACTGACAGTCAGTGACTCATCAGTCTTATTTTATGGACTGCCTCTGCCTCTCAGCTCTTCTAATTAAATATTCATTGCTTAGAAATGCCCTCCCAGTGCGTCCTTGCTGGTTAATTATAATCTCCTCACCTTGGCTCTGAAACCTCTTCTGCAGATCGAATGCAGCAAACTGCTGCTCCTTACCTGGGCAAATCTTCCACCAGCTCCCCAGGTTTGTGGAAGGTGACGTTGCGTCCCTGGGGTGCTGCGTACCAGGTCCTGCTCGGGTCCACCGGCTCTGCCGTCAGCCGCAGGGAAGCCACGGCAGCTTCTGCTCGGAGAGGACCCTCTGTCTTCATCAGCGCTCGGACTCTCAACCTGCAAACTCAGTGAAAGCTGTTGAAATTGGAAGAGGACTCATCTCCTGTTGGTGTGAACTGCAGCAATGGCATTTAATTAAAAAAAAAACAAACGCAAACAAAAAACAAGCCGCATGGCTTCTCCAGCTCCACTGGTAACTTTCCACGTGGGCCCAGGTCAAATGTAACCAAAGTCCATATAGATTAGATCTACCACTTTTCCCTGATCAAGACAAGCAGATATCCAAACACGTTTAGTCTGATGTGATCTGTCTTTCCTAAAATCACATTGCACTTTTGCCTCTATTTGTTTCTGCATCTTGATTATTATGTCCTCCAATATCTGTTTTAAAAAGTTGTACATGAGGTCAGACTAATGACCTGTGCTTTCTAAATCATTTTTTTCCCCAGCTCAAAATCTACCCCCAAGTCTTTAAAACTCTTTCAGTCATTTAAGTGCCTGCACAATCTCCACTACTTCTCATATGTTAACAGCATTGCAATACTCAGGGAAGATATGCATAACCTTGAACTCTCAGCATACGCAGGTTCGCCGGCTGTTCAACATCAAATTAAGTTTTCAAAGAAATTGAACATGATGCCGTTTAAGACTTTCTCTATTTCCAGCCTTAAATTTGTATATATCATGAAATAGCCTCTGTTCAGTACTGCCGTCATATCAATAGTTAACAAACACAGGCAAAAATGTTCATCTGTTTCATTTACTTGAGTCTCTCAAATCAATAGAAAGAGTGCCTCTTTTTTTTGACTTTCCTATGCAAAAATGTCATCAATTATTAATCAAAGCACACTAGATTTCATTGAAGATCTGACTTCCTGCAGCAAGATACGGTATCCTTAAATGTTAAAGGTGCATTCTTTCTTAAAGTGCTGCGTGCTGGAGTAGCTTTTAATTGCAACGTGAAATGGATCCAGTGGTAAAGCCTAAATGAGTGTAAGCGTGAAATGTGGGCTGCGATGCTTTCACATGCAGAGAGCTTTAATATCAGTACTGACAGTGTGCAGAACAGCATGCTACGCAAACGGTCCTGCAGGACTTCAACAGAAAGCCGTCCGTTTCCCCATCCCCAAGGATCGCCCTGCACCTCTGGGGGACGCAGTGGGGACGTTCACCCCTGCGCAAAGGGCAAATAGTCCCCAAATCCAGATTGTCTTTGGAAGAAGAAGTGAGGGATGCCAAAAGCTGAATTTCAAGGCTGGGGGTTTCTTTCCTGCAGTGGTCTCTGGTGATCCTCCCGCCGGCTAGCAAAGAGGTCCTGGGAATCCTCAGCCTGCCAGGGCCGTGCCAGGACCAGGGCTGCTGAGGGAAACAGGGATGTTCGCTGGACTGGGACTTAGACCTTGCATCAACTTTCAGCAAGCAGCTTCCAGTATTTATTTTAAAGCTCTGTTGGCTCAGTTTAAGCCATGCCTGTCACGAGCGTTATGTTCAAATGCAAGCTAAAATGACTTAAAGACACATTTAGAAGGACTGTGAACCCTGTCAGAATTGATAACCAAGGCCCCGCTTTCTTTATTATTTTCATATGCTCAATTTATTGAATATGTGCTGAGAATGAATTGAAAACAAAGTGCTGTATGTGCGTGACACATTTAAAATATGTTATCAGTAGCCCAAGACACTGTGGTTAGCCATTAAATAAATCATCGCAAACAGACCAATTCAGAATGATCTATTTCTATATTTACATTTGTGGCCTAAGAGAGGAAATGGAAGCTTTTCACAGGGGAAAAAACCTCCATCCATCATGGGGTCCTCCAGCTAAGGTATCCAGTGCTAGTAAAAAAGGTATTTTAAAACATAGCATCAAATGGGTTTCCCATTTCTTCTAGGATTGGAAGGCAGTTAAGTTTCTTTGCATTACCTTTTGGTTTTTATGGGATATATGGGTTCATTTTGAGACAAATGTAAGAACAGTTTGTTGGCTGGGCTTTTTTTTTTTTTTTTTAAATAAAATTGTTTTCTGTTAATTAAATTGGAATTCATCCCTTTGAAACTCACCTGCCACAGAGCTCAGCAGGCAGGAAAAGGCAGTCCTGCTGTCCCTGGAAACAGTAGCAATGCTCCAATTAATTGCAGTTGGACAAGAAAAAAAATGGCAGTTCTCACAATGGCCTCCCAGATTCAACGTGTGCACTCAAGTGTTTGTGCTTTTCTTTTTACAGCTGCAGCTCCGGGAGTCGTGAGATTCCTGTCGCATTTCAGTCGTCCTTTTTTGAAAAAAAGAGGGGAAAAGTTTCTACCTCTAATTGTGGATGAGATTGAAAAAAGGGTCCCCCAGGACTCAGGCACGAGAAGGTAGGTAAAGGCATCTCAGGTTGGCACAGTAAACTCATCTCATGAGTGCTTTTTTTGAGTCCTCGCCTCATGATTTTGAGAGACCAGAGGCTGGTTATGCTGCAGCAGGATCAGGCCCTGTAGCTCAGAGCCATCAGGTCAATTATGCAGGTGGCAGGTGATTTAACACAGGTGATCAGGAGTTAAATGCACACCTCAAATGTATCAGCCTCGTGGCTGGTGCGGGACCTAACTTCCTTGGAGGATCCTACCCCAGGCTCCGTTTGGGCAAAACATCGTGTCTACCAGAACATCTTAATGTAAGCGAGACCTGAGTTAGCAAAGCTGAGGCAATTTTTGGGATCCTGCTCTGCTTTTTGGTAATTGTATTATTTATCTAGTTTGCATCTCAGTTGGGATAAGAAAAGTAAAACTCAAGTTTCACTTTCTTTTGCAGAGCTGCTGGTTAATTTAAGGTTCCCATCTGCATCCTTTAGTGCTGTGCTGTAATAGCAGTGGCAAGTGCTCTGAGGGAGTCCTTGGCTTTGCGGTTTACTCTTCCAGGGGAATATAAACATAGAAGAAACATTGTTATTGCTTAAAGAAAAGGATCTTAACCTGCTGACTTCCCTCCAATTTTACATGTTGACCTCACTGTGTTTGATTTACACTAGTGCCTAATCCCAAGCAATGAACCTCCTAGCCTTCAGGAGCTGAGCAGCCTCTTTTGGCATCCCTGGTAAACCCCTTGATAACCATGGATACTATATAAAATGTGAGTACTCAGAGATACTATCTTGCTATGATTGTGCATTTTTAACCCAAGAACAGTAAAAGCTTCCTGCATTTACATTTTGCTATCACAAAAAAGCCCAACCACAAAGGCACAAAAATCAACACTGAAAAACCACCACAGGCTTGCTTTTCCCTTTGTATAAATATGCTGACTTACATCAGCTGAGATCTAAACCCATGTGGGAAACCTGAGAAGCTCTATCTAAGTGTCAGGAATAGGTCCTCCTATATTAATACCTTGTAAAAAGAAGAACAAGCTGTTCTTTAGAAGGAAGAAAAATTGCACAGCTCTGTATGTAGATGATGGATCTGTTACGCTTGCACAATTTCACTAAAGATTCTCCTGGCAAGAAAAATGCTCTGGGAAAGTATCCCTAAAAACCCCAACACTGCCAATAGTGTCAGCCATGCAAACACCACCTCTGTGTATGTCACCGTATGTAAACCTGGTGACCTAAATGTTTAACTGAATATTTCTGCTATTCCCCTCTCACTCTGAGAGCTGTTTGCATTAGCACACAAAGTCTAATGTTTATGTACACAGTCACCCACGCTGTCTCCCTCCATCACTTAGCTTTTTATTCCAGAGAATTATTCTCTCCGGTGATGCGAGGCTGCTCTAATCGCTCCACCGAGGGATCCTGCCTCTCAAAAGAGAGCTATACCAGTGGGACCAGAAGATAAAAGATGGGTCTGTGCACTTTAATTGACACTGAAAGTTCTTTTAATCAAAAGCAAAAGGCACTGCCACGGTCTCTCCGTGACTGGAAGAGACACAGATAAGGATGGAGAGCAGGTCTCTCACTCCCTCTGAAAGTTAACCTGGGTAGAAGGAGAATTTCCTTTACAAGAGAGGGAAGAAAAATACTGCAGTTAAGCACTTAGCATCCACGCAGCGTTGGTGATGGGAGAAGTCCACAGTGGCTCACGCAGATGGGTACTGTGTTTGTTCCTGGGGGCAAAGCCGTGGCATGGAGGCGAGAGGTTTCTTCAAGGCTGGAGAGATTCTGGAGTAGAAACGGGGAGAGAAAGGACATTTTGTGATGCCACACTCGCAGCCCTGTCCCCTGGAACCCCACACATGGTACCAAGGAAGCTGTGAGACACTGACGGAAGCTCCAACAATTTTCTCCCCTCTCTGGCTGGTAAGTGAGTACTGTTGTTAAAATAGACTCTTTCCAGTCATCCTCCTCATTGCTCCTACAAACCACAATAGTAAAAGTGGCAGGAATTGCTTTCCTCCGCCTTTGAGTTACTAGGAAACTTTATCTGTTCCCTGGAATTACTGTCCAGTCTTTTGTTGCCTATAAATTATTTTCCTCGACACCAAAGGGGGACTTCACTGAGGCTGCAGTGTGCACCATGTATAGTCTCGTGCTCAAATGTTGTGGTGATGGGCCATATTTTAAGACTCTTGGCAGACAGAAGGAGCAGGAGAGAGATATATATATGTAAGAAAACCTGCAGAATATATCTGCTGTTCCTAGCTGAGCTAGGGCCGTTTGCAGGGGAGCGCTTTGCTGCTGCGGGATGATGCACTTTGTGCTGAAGGACACAGGGCATGAGTGGGGGATCATTCATCAGATTTTGTTAGGAAACAGTCGCCTTGATGTCGCTGGCCATGAACAGATGATGAACCTGTCAGAGAGACCTTCGTGCAACCATCAGCAGGCAAACCATGAAGAGGAAAAAGCAGCAATTTGAGGACGGTGCCCAAGATGGGTCAGTGGCCGCGCAGCCTTTGGCCCTGCCTCCCTCCAGTCTGGATGCCGCAGGTGATGGGGACCAGCCCGACGGCAGCTCAGGCTGTGGCAAGAGAGGTCTTGTCCCTAGGTGCCACCAAGGCAAAGTCCTTGTGGGCACAAGCACAACTGGTTTCATGTGATGGGGGCCCCGTGGGGTGGCAGGGGGCTGGGGGAGGCGGCAAGGTGACCGCACATGCCCGGCGGCAGAAGGCCAGCTCTCTTGGAGCTGGGGAGTTTTGCCACTGATTTCCGCAGAGCTGAGATTTTGGCGCTGGCGGTACTGCACAAAGGAGCACGCCCCTGTCCTACACGAGCTCAGTTGCTCTCAGAGACGGGTGTCCTACCCCTGTTTGGAGCAAAAATCTGGGGACTGGAGATAGCAGACAAAGCACAGAGCCATGGTGAAACAGAGCTCTGTTCTTCCATCTTTACACAAACTAAAGTCCCATTGAAAGCAGTAAGACATTGAGTCCTCTGATTGGAATATATATATATAAATACATATAAAAATTTGATGTATTACAGTTTCAGCTCTATGCTTTCCCTTGATTTTAATTTTCTCTGTGGAGTTCAAATACAGAGTGTTCCTTCACAGCTTATTTTCAAAGCCTTTTTTTTTTGACTTTCATATTTAAACTCATTTAAGGCCCTTAGATTTTTCTCCCAGCTGTGGAAAGCAAAGACAGAGAGAGACAGAGAGAAATAGAAAAGTCAAAGACTCTTTTACAATACTGGAACCTTTAAGGAGCATCCTTGAAATGTAGGAAAAAAACCCCACAATAAATAATGCTTCAATTTTTTAAAGGAAGTTGTCTTTTTGAGTGAAGCCTTTCCCCATTTTAAGAGTATGAAATAATTAAAGTGTATGCTTGCTTGCATAATTATGCTTTGTCTCTACACCTGCAAGTATTGTGTGGGGTTTTTTCTCACTTTTGCTCCTATTTTATCTCCCTTAGCTTACCAGTCGGATATTACTTCCCAAGCAGGTGCCCTTGGAAAGGAGAAACGCCTGAGCTTATGCCAGAATCACTGTCCTGGTTCTTTGGCAAAATCAGGTTTCCAACATGTGCAGAACATGCCGTGCCCAGGCAGGTGACTATCTCGGGGCTTTCGTCCAGCCAGGGTGGGTGTTGCTCTCCGGGGTTTTGTTTCCATCTTTCCCTGTAGCTGATATGCCTGCTTCAAATTTTCTTCGCTTGTCGTGGGGAGAAAACAACCAGGTTTGTGCATTCAAGCAGATTTGTGCAGAAGCCAGCAGCGTGCGTTCAAGTGCCTCTCAGACGTCCGAGCATCCCTGGATGACTGAAGCTCTCGGTAATGGGGCAGCAGTCCTGGTCTCAGAATCACAGAATCATATAGGCTGGAAAAGACCTTTAAGATCATCGAGTCCAACCATAAACCTAACACTGCCAAGCCCACCACTACACCATGTCCCTAAGCACCTCATCCAAACGTCCTTTAAATACCTCCAGGGATGGCGACTCAACCACTTCCCTGGGCAGCCTGTTCCAATGCTTGATAACCCTCTTGGTGAAGAAAAATTTCCTAATATCCAGTCTAAACCTCCCCTGGCGCAACTTGAGGCCATTTCCTCTTGTCCTATCACTTGTTACCTGGGAGAAGAGACCACCCCTTTGCAGGTCTGAGGAGCCCGAGGTCCCTAGACCCGCTTATCGAGCACAGCTGGCAGAGGCAGCCTGCAGACGCAGCAGCTTGTGCAGCAGTTTTTGGGTTCTACTTTGAGATCTGAGATCGTGGGGGGCTCCTGAGAGCCCTTTGAGAACTGTGAGGTGCCGGCTGCTGCAGGGTAAGGACAGCAACCGGGACTACTAGTGAGCTCTGGCAGCCTGGATTTCATCTCCCCTCTGTAACCTATATTGCTGTAAAATAGTGATTCACTGAAACTTTTTGCAGACGTCTGCCTGTTTCAGCAACCGTTTGCTTCAGAGTGACCCCCTCCCAGCGCTCAGCCCTGACCTGTATCACGCAGACTGTGATTTTGCCCTACAAACCCCACATCCAGGTAAGGCTTTTGCTCGCTCTCCCAAATGCCTTGTAACCTTTGGATGGGCCTGACCTCATCCTGGGTGAGAATGGGGCAATGTCTGAAATTACACATTTCTCTGCCCCCCCCCCCCCCCCCCGCAAAGTTTTATTTCTTTATTTTTCGAAGAAACAGAGTAATTTGGAGAACCAAAGTGAGAATTTTTGTCTTGCAAAACTCGATTCATTGTATCAAGTTTCCACTGTACCGTTCTTCCTCCTCCATAAACCTCTTTCCCCGTAGCTCTTATTATATTATAGTTATATTAATATTACTATATATATAATATAAACATATATAGCTACATTAATTTTGCTGTCTGTGCTGGATTTGGAAGCTCAGTGGCTGGAGAAGAAGGCAGGGAAAGAGGCCACGCTTCCCCAGGATGGATACAAGGCGCCGGGGCCACCCAGCCTTACGGGGTAAACTCTCCTGAAATGCTTTTCAAATGCCGGCAGCTTTGTGCACTAGCTCGCATAGGAGCAGCTGGGTTAACTTTTTCAAGAGTAAAGCAAGCTACTAGCAACCTCGGGAGGTGTCTCTTAAATATCGAGGTGTGGGGGTATCAATCAGACAACCTAGGGAGTGTGAAGGTCATCCCAGAGGACATCCCGACGCTGGTTGTTCACAGCCCCTCCTCACCCTGGATAACAGGAAGATTTTCTTCCCACAGAGGAAGCTCCTCTAGCTGAAGCTGAGGAGGACAGCTTTCCACCTAGAAAGCTTGGAGCATCCCAAGGAGCTGCTTGGGGCCTCCTGCCAGCAGCTGCGTAGCCTCCAGGTCATACGTGGGTGACTTTATTGGGTGTCTCTCCCAAAGCCTGGGGGCATTGCCAGGGATGCTGTGTTTGTAAAACACGTGGTAATACAGCCAGGGAGGGTGATGAGTTAATTTCTTCCTCCTTTATTTTCTCTGGATGAAGCATTTATTTGTGCAGCGTAATTAGTGGGGATGTGTGCAGGTGTCTGCCATCTAGAGCACACCCAATTAAGTCAGGAGACTAAAAAATGCGCTGGGAGGCTTGCAGAGAGCATGAGAGGTGCTGGCTGGGAATAGCACCCCTAAAAAGATCCCTGCTGCCACCCTGCTTGCAGGCAGCCGTCCCCTCGAAGGGGCTGCGGTGCGTGGGGACGTAACTCTCAGCCTTGCCCAGAGTCTTCCTCACCTCACAGAAACACGCCATTGCAGCGGCCGTTTAACCCACTGCACGGGGAGAGGTAGCGGACGGAGATGAAGGGTGGTGGGCACCACAGAAGAGTGGAGGAGTTCTCCCCGCTCATGGAATGGACACCTTTTCCAGCCCCCTACGTCAGGGCAGCAGGACTCGGCTGCTTGTCACCATCATTAAATTTTGATCCCCCTGGCCAAATCCAGCAGAGTTTGAGAGAAACTCAGGAGTCTTTAAGTTAATTATATATTCTCAGCAGACTTACGAAGAGGGCCATTAAATCAAGGAGGTGGACCCAGACAGGGGTCCGTCAAGGGGACCACGCTCATAGCTTGATCCAGCCGATGCCGGTCCAGCATCTTGCCCATGCATATGTCACCAAAAGCAGAAGGTATGAGCTGGTTATTGCCGGGACGGTGAGGATTGCTGGGGAACAGAAGATGCAAATCTGTAGAAACAGAGGCTCCATTAATTTCCCTGCTTCATAAATGAGAGTGGGGGAGAAGGAGGAAGAACGGTCATTACTAGTCATTGTGATTATTAGGACAAATCCACTAGAACTATGAAATTAATATGCCTAAGTGTGTTAAATCTCTGGATGTTCTTACTCAGAAGTCACTTTTTTTGCTATCAGATCTTTTGTTAGATTGTTAAAAAATAATCAGAGGGCCCCAGCTAGAGCTCAGGGCGGCCAACCATGTGAACAGGACTGTACGTGAGCAGGAGCTCATCAGGTGAAAGCTGAAACAGTAGAAGGAAAATCTCAGGTCAAAAGAAAGCATTTCCAGAGCCCAGGAAGAGAGAGAAGCTGAATGTTCTGCCTGTATATGAAATACGTCTCTCCAGCTAGATTTTTCAGGAGGATTACTCTGAAGGGGCTGTTGTGACTTCATTTTTTAAGCATGTCAGAGAGCTCTTCTAAGACAGTACTTGCATTTCCACTCCCTTTTGTGAGACTTGCAGATTCTCAGCAATGCTTGTTATGAAGTCTCGTTCTCAAGTGCATTTAAAAAAAAAAAACCTAGAGCCACGCTTAGCCATCTTTTCTATGGGGACTTGATAGATTTTCTGCATATGTTATGCAACTCTCAGCATCTCATGAGCAAGTCAAGTATTTTCTATTTTAAAATGGCACAAACCCACTTCCTAAATCAGAGTTCGAGACATGCCGTTGAAGGGGTCAGTAAAATGTTTGCTCTTTATTTATCTTTCTTTTTAAACAAGTAAATGTGTCTTGCTCCTGCGAATGCAGGCCATTCAGCTATGCCCAGACTGTAGGCTGCAGAGCAGGGTAGGGAACCCGTTTGGCTCTTTGAGATGGGTATTGAGGTGCCTGGTCACGAGAGAGCGATGGTCCCAGCAGGATGAACGTGCGGCTGCTGGGCTCTGTGGTGCTGTGCGAAGGCTGTTACTGGTGCTCCAGCTAGTCCACATTGCAGCTCGCAGCTGTAAATGAGCTATCAGACACACGGTGACTTTAAAGCAGAGGAGAGATCTGAGCTGTAATTTTCCACCAGGGATGCAGGTCTCTCCCTGCATCCTTTTAAGTTGGGATCATTCATAACAGCTCGTGTGGCAGCACCTGTGGGCTCCATTTGAAATTGGGCTCCCTTGGACGCGCTATGGCACAGCCTCGTATTAAAGGCACCCTCTGCCTTGAGAAACTTCTCCCATAAATATATAAGGCAAAGGATGAGGGGGGGAAGGAAGGGCCCGTCACGTAGCCGGTGAACCCAGGGACCAGAGGCAGGGATAGCAGCAGGGATCTCCCGAGTCCCAGCCTGACATCTCTGCTAGTGTTGCCCTCCCGCAGAGCCCCCCGTCTCGCTGTGGTTCAGCCGGCTGTGGCAGAGGCAGGAGCTCTTGCTCGGCCCCTTGCTGGTGGAAAGTTGTTCTTCCTGCAGTGCTTCGGTGCTTAGGCAGAAGGGGCCGACTTGCTAATTGGAGAGCTTTGCTTTCGCTGACGAACGCGCCTCGGGAGCTGCTCAGCTGATAGCACTCGCTTCCCTCAGTCAAACCAAAGCAACATAAAACGCTGTGCCAAACTCTGCCAAAATGTTGCACGTCTGCCAGGTGTTATAATTAGAAGTAATCAGGCCCTGGGGGGGGGTTGCTGCCTGCAGCACAGCACGCTGCAAAAGACATTGGTATCCAGGCCAGCTCCACATTTGGGGCACTGCTACGCTGCCAGTACAGCTGAAGTTAACCCTTGAGCGTAATGTTGTCCAGGCAGCGATATCGCTGTAGGGCTGCACAGGCCAGGCAGGCAGGCAATGAATCCCATCGGTTGTGTAGGTGCTGCCCTATCTTGCCGTAATGCCTGATGTGAGACTCTATGGGCACGTCTTGGTGGGTGAAAGTAATGAGTGTAGGAAGCATTGCGGCCAGTCCCAAAGGATTGAAAGCAACAGCCCGTGCAAGGCAGAGCAAACCTGTCATGTTGGGAAAAGCTGTTTTGATATAAGACCCTTTGGTGCTTCTGGTGCCATGTGCAGCAAGCCTGTGGCACCTCTCGTCTCTCGTTTGCTGGGTGAGCACGTGCTGGCCTCATTACGTGGCACCATCGTGACTGCTGGCAGAACTCTCGTTGACTTTGATAAATGACGTACTGAAACCTGCCTGCCATTCTTCCATGCGCTTTCATGGTAAAAAGGTGTGATTTTTTTCAATTCTTAGGCAACTTTCTGTATCCACACAGGAAGAAAAAAAATCTGGGAGCTGGTTGTCCGCAGCTCCTGAAACAAATCAGGAGTCTTCCTCCTGTACGAAGCGTAGGAAACTCCCACGGTAAAAGTGCTGTAAGACAGAATACAGTCAGAGTCCCCTGGGCCTTACTCGGCAAGTGGCGCGCTGGAGAAACCCCTCCGAGTCACCTACTGCCTCTTGGAACAGGAAGGGGGATTTAAATGGGGCTCATGAAAATGTCTCCTTTGCACTTTCAGTTCCAAGCTGGTGCTCCTTGTCATGCCATCTCAACCTCCTTACCTACTTGTTTCTTCTTTCCTTCAAACCCATATCTCTGAAGATGGGTGGGTAGTTAGCTATCTGTGGTCACCTTTGGTCCTTTATCTTAAAATTGAGAATGTTAGATACTTGCAAATACTCACGCATTGCTCCTTCTCATCCTTTCCTTGCTCTGATGGCATTTCTTAGGTCTGTCTCACACTTAGACCCATCTGCTTCATAATATTGAAATACAGCTAACAAGCAGTGTCATTTTTATCCAAACTATTGTAAGCCATTATTATTTATTTTTACCACTCCTACTATAATTTTTGAGCTAATAATCATAATGCTATAGTTATAATTAAGTTCTAGTTTGTACATAAGGCTGGGGTTCATAACCTATTTGTATGAAAAATACAATTTGTCCTCTACAAGCTTTGCAACACTTACTCACCGAGTAGAAACAGGACTTTTTTCGAGAATTTGCAAGTACGTCCTTTAATTAGCTTGGAGTTAAAATTAGTTATATGTTTGTCCCTTTAAGAAAGTTAGTACCTGTGTCAAATCTTTCCCTATGAGTACTCTTGATATCAGAGTAGCACAGATACCTCACACTCTCCATATAATAAAAATGAAATCTTGGGCCCAGGTGACACTGGAAAATATTGGGTTGTAAATATACTAATTATTAACAACTGCATTTAATTACTATAATTATAGCAGATTAAAATACGGTCAAGTGGGCAGCTTAGATAAGTCTTATGTGAGGCCATTTGTGACGTCAAAACTAAAGTAACTTTCCACCCTACGGCTAATTGGTGTGACATGATTCAACCATCTGTAACGAGGAAAATACACGGGCGAGCAGGGACCTGTGCACCCAGAGCTGCGTGGCAGATTACGTGAGGCAGCCCTGTTGCTCTGGGAAGCTTTGCGGCTGCACGCTGGCATGGGCAGGGGGGCTTGCCCCCAGCCCTGCATGTGCATTGGTACCCCATGGCCAGGGACGCCGCAGCAGGGGCTGAGCAAAGCCTGAGGAGGGGTGCCCCAAAGCCCTGACTGGAGAGCTTGCAAGGCAGCCATCACATCATGCACAGACAGGGCCACGGGTAGGTAGCTGGGTACCCAGCCAGGCTGCCAGAGGTACTTCTGCTTCAGGGCCATAGCTTGTGGCTGGCATTGTGTTGGGCTTTTCTTGATGGCAATCCCTGAAGGTGCTTTCCTGGACCATGCAAGACTTGGGCTCTGTTTTCTCCTCCACCTCTGAGCAGCTGAATCCCCATCTCCCGCTTCCAAGATGGGACTCTTCCTCACCCTGCTGAAGGCTAGTCCTCCAGCCAAACTTGCCTTGCTTTACACAAACACTGCTGTATTCCCTGTGATCCACAGGAAAAAACGCAAGTTCCCAGTCTGAGGATTAAGATGGTCTTCCATCCAAGGCAAAGAGGAGCGGGGCTGTTGGTTTCAGTCCCTGTTCCTGCAGATGGTTACATATTTCATATCAAGTATTCACAGAAACAAGGGCTGGAGCCCCATCTCTGCACTCACTGGCCTGGGGAATGTGAAGGTTTTCCATGCCAAGGGGTGCAGCTTCAAGAGGTGATGGGGGAGCTCAGGCTGCTGGGAAGCTGTGTGCTCGGCTCCCAGGGGCTGTGGATGGCATTGAGACCAGCCCCATCCAGCAAGGGTGTCCTCTGAAGGACAGCAGTACCAGGTGAAAAGGGAAAGGCACTGCTGCTCTTGCATTGGAGTCCACACGGCCTTCCCTTGATGCCTGAGGTCTGCCAGAGACAAATGTGCAAACTGTTGCTCTAAGGTGATTGGTGTGAAATGTAAAAAGATTGGTAAAATTAGTTTGTAAGGCAAATTAATGTTGACCTTTAAAATTGTGGGCTGAAATCAGCAGCAAAAAGGCAAGGCTTGCCAGAGACTGATGTTGATTGGATAAAACCATCACAAGATAAATGAGAAATGATTTGGAGAGCCCATGTGATGCCTAGGCCAGAGATCACATTGCCACATGGAGATGCTGCTGGCCAGAAAGGTGGTGGCTCTGTACCAATGGGTTACTTGCTGTGTCACTGAGCCACTCCAGCACGCGTTGTGTGCCTGTGCGTGTTGTCATTGTAGCTGTCAGGTGAGCTACGGTTTGTGTAAAATCATAATAATGTTAACAACAATAGTTGAGATATTGTTTTATGTGATGAAGGGTGTATAACTCGATGATCCTTGCGTAGGTCATCATCTGATTGAACCAGAGGTCTTGCTGTGTAAATTGATCCATAAGTCTCAGAGCTTTAGGTGCTGCATGCTAAGATTTTCTCTTGAGAAATGTCCCAGTCCTACAGCATGAGGAGGTGCCTGGCATGGCTGGGTGGCAGAGGTGGCCTTGACTTTGGGTGCGGGGATGCTGACCTTGCCAGGGAGGGAGAGGACCTCTGCTGTAGGCAGCACGAGAAACACAACACAGTGGCCTTCTCTTCCCTGCCTTGTCTTTAGTGACTGTGTGAACTCATTCAAATTGTTTTCCCAGTTAAACTGAAAACTAAGAATTAATATCAATAATAATAATAATCTAGAAGCATTGTAATTACTTCTCCTGTTCTTCCTGGAAGTTAGGAGTCTTGCCAGCTATGTTTACCTCAAAGCATTCAGATTTCTTTTTTGCTCCCCAGCAAAAATGCACAGACAACCATGTCTCTGTCCTGGCATGACAATGCAATGAGAAAATTGTATCTTTAAATACCAACTTAATCTAATCTGGGACAAAAACAATAAAAGGCTTTAATCATAATTGCATGGTGCCTGCAGGCTGTCACCAGAGGGCAGAGACAAGGTTGTTCATTGCCACGTGTGGATAGTTTAGAAATTAAATCCCCTTTTTACAAAGGCAATAGATTCTGCTCTCGCTTGTGTCCTTTCCAAATATTTCAGCTCTGTAACCAGATAGTTCATTTCATCAGCATCTGTCAGAGACTTTCTCTTGCTTCTGTCAAGCTGTGTACAAAGGGGCAAGGAGAGATGTCTTTATAATACTATACACGCCTGACTTTGCAACATCACAGCTTACATGAAATACTAGCTCTAAATATAAACAGGAGACTAACTTTTCCTTCACAGGGATTTTTCCACTGTTTTGTACTTGTAGTGCGCACACTCTGCGGATGCATCCCACCCTGGGTACCCACGGCAAGTACGGGGGGAGTCTCGTGGGAATGCATCTTTGATCAAGAACTGCTCTCATACAGTACATGTGGAAAACTGTGCTGTGGTTTCAGCTTAGAAGAATAAAGGTTTTAAAGCCCAAACCAGTAAGGTACAATTTGTACGATGCCTACCCTATGTAGGGAAGGCAGATTCTGAGAACTCCTCTATTTTCCATTTCCTAAGTTGGAAAGACAGTGAGGGTTTTGAGAGTGTCAGTGGCAGCCTATGAATTCATTTTTGTTCTGGTGAATATCGTGAGGTTTTCGGCAGCAGGAAACCAGCTCAGTCTTAGACACTGAAGCAAGGCACATCAACCTTGAGAAACTCCACCCTGGCAGAGCCCTGGCAGCAACTGGTAGTCATTGACTCGAAATAGCTCTGTCAGCATTTCTGCTTGAGGACCAGCGCATGGAAAATCCTAGTACAAGGGGAATGGGCAGAAGTGCCACAGGCTGACTGTTTTAAAGAGAAATTCCCTCTGCCAAGGAACAGGCACTCTCTGGAACAAGAGGCAGAAGTAGGAGACCTGGAGGCCTTGGATTTCCTGCAAATACCAGGGACCCGTTGGCAGCACTGGTACCTGGGGGGAGGGAGATGTGCTCAGGAGGTGTCTGCTTTTTCATGGCTGCATACCTCCTTGCTGTAACCTGTAAGTGACTTGGTTTTGTTTAGGAAGAGGTTTTTAAAAGTCCTTGCAACCCTCCTTGGTTGTTTCCTGGATAGTTAAACTGCATCAAAACACCTAAAGATTTTGCACCTTGGGGAGGCTGAAGGTCCTGCATCAGATGATGCCGGGCAGGAAACATGTACGAGAGACCAGGATTACACACAGGGTCTGAACGATGCTCATAGTCTTGGAAGGAACAAGGCAGGCTGACTCCTAAGGACAGCACGGGAGTAAAGAGGAAAGCATGAATCCTTGAGCACAGATTAAGTAAATATAATTTATTGTACTTTGTGTCTTAGCATATAATTCTGAATTAAACACTCAGCTCTGTGTGTTTCCCTGTCTGAAGAGGGGAAAAATGATTGGAGAAATCCATAGGTTGGGAAGGATTTGTCCTATGTCTGAACCCCAGGGGTACAGTGATGCAGAAAGATGCCGGATGTTGTTTGCAGGGTACTAGGTTTGCAGTATCCCCAGATCTTAAAATCCACTGCTCTGCACAATGAAAACAAAGAAGTTAAGCTGACATTCAACAGTGTCCTAAATGTGACATGGAGGCCTCGTAGGAGGCTAAGTGAGTATGTAGCAAGCAGATTCAGCATCATTGATGTCAACCATGTTGTTACAGCTGTGTGATCAGCGTTTTTTGCCACCGGGTTCCGTCTTGCTCCCATCTCCGGCAGGTTTGATGATGAGTGAATGCATCAGGAAGGACAGAAGCTCAGTGCACGGAGGAGTTTGGCTAGAAGGCACTGCAGCAAAAAGAGCAAGGGAGCTGGGGCTCTTTCAGCACGGCTGGTTTTAAGGAGCTACTGCTGCAGGATGCACTGAGGACTTGAGAAGAAACAGCATTACGTGTGCTCTTGCAATTCAGGTACTGATGTTTCCCTCTCCTTCCTCTCCCCACACTGCTGCTGGCCACGGCGCTAATGCTGTCGCTGGGGGATGTGTTTTCCCATGGACACCTCTTCGCTACCAGCTTCCAGACAACTCCATGGGGGGGAGTTGCTCCTAAAGTAAGATGCAGAGGCTTGGTCTTGCTCTCTGCTTTCCACCTATTGTGTTGTTTAGATAGCTCATATGATGAAGGATCGGATACTTACAAGTTTCTGATGTTAAATTTGTGATCAAGAATAGAATAAAAGCTATGAGGAAGCAGACTTGCTCTTTCACTCATCCGCTTTTTTGATCTCCTAAGGACTTAATCAGAATCCAATCTCTCCCTACCTTGCACCAGGATATTTTATTCTTTAATTAGAAAAATATTTATACACTAGCTCAGGCAATAGAACAAGGGAAGGGGGAAGAGGCTTGTCAAAGCATGTTACAAATATATTGTAGGGTAATGTTGTTTTGTCCTACCAGCTAATGTTTGGACTCTGCATTTATTATTTTTACATCTTAAACCTTAAATTTTTGTAAGATAATCAGACTATAACACTCTGATCACACTTACATGCCTGTAGTTTTAGTTTAGCTTGATGGTCATGATACTGAATCACCTTAAAACAGAGGCAAGATAGTTTGACTGCAGTAACTATTTATTTCCATGCTGAGCTGGGCTTGTGTTATTTCTCAGTGCCTCTTTCATTCTGAACATATAATGCTTAGATTTTGGATTATTGCAATGTCTGTAGTGTTTTACCCCAAAATGCCGTTTTGGACTGTCTCCCTTCAACTATACCTTAGCACAGCTTTGGTTTGGGAAAAGCTACATTACACAGGACAGTGCTGCCAGGCTGCATAATGAACTGCAAGAAGACTGAAAAATGCCGCTTGTTTTTCTCTGGGGTTGCTGCTTTGTTGCTTAATTTAGTAGAACTGAGCCCAGTTTTTCACCTCATGATAACGGAGGCTGAATTTCTGACCCAGCTCACTGCTCCCCCAGTCCCGGGACATCAGGTGCTTCCAGAAAGTCTCTGTCTTCAGAGCTGGATCTAGAGAAGTAGGCAGCAGATGGCTGCTGCCAGTGAAGTTGGTTTGTGCCATGTACGACTAAACGAGCCGGTTTGGTATCTGTAACTGATCTGTTGGGTCTGCTGTGCCTCACTTCGGTGCGATGGCTTAACTGGAGGTAAGCCTTCACTCAGCAAGTGAAGAAAGAAACACTTCTAATCAGAAGCAGGAATCTTTGGGCCAGCTTGCCAAATCAGGTTAGGAGCAGTTTATCTGACCATTGTAAGGATTTATCATAAAGTGCCTGGACATGGGAGACATCAGTACATAAACAAAATATCCCCTTATTTTTAAATTACTTTGGCCTGCAACAGTGAAAAGCATTTGAAAGGCCAGATCCTTTGTAGTGCTGAATATCCTCAACTCCAGTTGCACCCCTTGAAAACCAACGTGCTCGGCGCCTTCCCAGGAGGTTCATCCGGTAACGGCCCCGTGCTGCCCTCCCTCCTGGTGAGCAGGCACTACCACCCCAAGGATGGAAATTAAAAGAGCAACCTGACTCCATCAAGAACCGCAAGACATTCCTTGTATGTGAAATTACTTCATGTTCAAGATTTCTACATAGCTGTGCTGCCACTTACAGAAACATGTTTTTGCAGCTTAAATGCATTAACCCCTAGTGGACCTCAGGTCTCTATGTAGGATTTGATGTGTGATGTAGGATTTTGATGATTCAGGAGATCTTCAGGACCTGCACGGGAATGTATGTAAACTAAGCACCAACAGGAAGAAAAAAAGCCACTCCTGGAAATTAAAAAAATAACTTAATTTAGATCAAACACTTGGAAAGTCTGGCTTTTGCCCTAAAAGGTTAATCACTATTTGGAATTTTTTGCCGTGGGAGATTCCTTGTGTAATATTGAAAGGCAAGATCAAAACCCAACATCATCTTTTGAGTACCAGTGTCAAGCCTGGGTAAAAACAAGCTAGATCAGCCCTAATGATATTTGCTCCCAGACATGCTGCTGAATCTCTGGCTATGTTTGGGGTAGGAAGGAATTTCCTCATGTGGTGAATTGGCAAAGCCTTGGGGTTTGTCTTGTTCTCGTGTATTGCTCAAGGACCGCTTTTTGAGTCTTATTTCCCATTCTTTGACTTTCTGCAGCCTTGTGATCAGAGCTGAACATTCGCCTTTTCCCATCACTGGGCCCTGTTTTGTTTCTACAGATTTCGTCTGCTTTACCAAACAGGTATGGATGGATCTGATTTTTCTGCGTTACAAAGATACTCTAGTAATCGCAAAAATAATCCAGATTATTGCCCACCTGGAAATAAGATGCAGGGAAAGGAAGAGGGCAAAGGGAATAATAAGCTGCTCACTCAGTTACAGGCTTCGACTCTGCTCTCTAGAAAACAAATGGATTGCAGCATGCTCCAGTATGCAGAAGTATGGTCAAAGCACACCTTGTGTTGGGGCAGCACTACATGTAAGGAACAATCTCTCCGCTTTCATGTGTGACTAGATCATCATCAGGCCTAGTATGAAACAAAGGAAGTAATTGCTAAACCTCACAGTTAATGACAAAATTGCTTTATTATTCCCTTGCTGTTATGTTTATGAAAATGGTCTGTAGGTCTGATAGATACTTATAGCACACTTGATTACCCTTGTTATTTCAGGCACATTACTTCCAGATCTTTATGAACAGCCCCAGTGCTTTCTTTTGGTGCTCTTGGTAACCTGTGTGTCCTTCAGCCTTGCTTGAAGCCAACGGGAGACTTTGCACTGCATTCACAGAGAGTGGGCTTTGACTTGGGTTGAGTAGGGCCAACAACTAGATCCAACAACCACTACTTGATCCGATGTTTCTCTAGCTGTTTTCTCTGTTCTGCAAAAGGTAAGCTTATTTTAAATAGCAGTCCCTGGCTTGGTATACACCTCTCTCACGTTCAACCCCCATGATTACAAACCTACCAAGACTAGACAGCTATGTGAAGGTTGTCTTGTGAGCAGATGAACAAACTGAAAATTGGAGCTCAAAGAGAAGGATAAATTGAATCATTCCTCCAAAAGGACACTTCAGCACATTGTAACTGTAAGAAATGTTTGCAGTTTAATACCTAATTCCATTAGATATAGTTAAACTGGTCCACCCTGAGGGGTGCTGGGGGAGCTTTCCCAGACAGAGCACTGCTGTCCTCCCTTCCCTCTGTTGCCTTGGTGGTGCACATCTGGATTAATATTTTCCTCATTGTTCATGGACCGCCCCATGGATCAGAGGCTGCCGAGGATGCTCGTGCAAGGCAATAGCCCCTCTGCGCGCCCAGCAGATGTGACGCCAACTACGTGACCAACAAAGTGCTCATTGCTGCTGTCGGCTCCACTGCCACCCAGTGCGCAAAGCTTAAAGGGCTCTTTGACAGCCCTCAGCCGATCGTACTGAAATCCCTTTCATTTAGCTCTGCTTTGCCCTTGTCCAGCTGCTGGTGAAGTCAGTAGCAAAAGTCCTTTGGCTTCAGCCATGCTGGAGTATGCGTCCTGCCTGACCAAAACACGAGGAGTCTGCTGCGATGGCGCATAAAAGGCAGGTGGAGAGGCAGGAACTCCTGCTCCTTCCATTGTTATTTTATTATTGTACATCATTTACCATAATTGTTGTTCCACTGTTAATTGCTGTTCATCTGAGGAACGTGCACAGAGCACGCTTCCTATTTGGAACTGACAGAGAGGGAGCATCTCAAAAAATCCCTGAGGATTTTTGAGATCACAAGCCTCAGAAAGATAACAAAATTAGCACGCATAATTCCCCTTGATTTTCTTTATGCCTGCTGACAAGGTTAGCAGCAACCCTTCTTTCTGAGAGCTTGTTTTGTCTCCTCTACCAAAGAATCTGGATTGGCAAGTGTTAGGTCTGATTTATTATTGTATACCTTGTTTTTCTTATGGAAAGGGTGGTGAAATTAGAAACAAATTACATGAAAACGTCATCAGATATAAAGGCTGGATACTGAGGAAAATTAATAAAAAAACAACTTTTTTTTTTTTTCTTCATCGTTAACTTGAAGTGTAACCTGAAGACTGTCCCTAACTGACCCCTATTTAACACATCCCCCCTCTAACTTGAGCTGCGGGATGGTTTAAGCAGCTCTGTTGTGAGGCGAATGATGAAGCCCAAGCTCGGTGAAACTGCACAGCGATTAGACTGAGTGTGGTCTGTAACATGGCTGTTGGTAGCTGAGCCAAGCTGTCTCTCCTCAGACGAGTTCCTCTTGAGTTACGATAACTCAAGCAATTCTGTCTCCTAGATGCCAGCTCTCAGCTATTCCTGGAATTAAATTCTAGGCTAGTAGCATGCATTTTAATAGAAAAACATCTATTTGATCTCCAATTTTTTTCATTATCATAAAGAAACGTTAATTTCTCTAATTTCTGTTGATTCTTCCCATGCACCCCCTGCTTCTCCCACACGTTCTGGCTTGCGACAGAGGCACTTTTGTGATGAAAGAAAGTAGGACCTATTCATGGGAAGAGGCAGGCATGGTCTGGATGTTTCAGAGGATCATCTTGTAAGTAGCTTTTCTCTATTGTCTCGCAATACAAACAGGAGTCGCCATCCTTGTTAATCTGGCTGATTCAAGAGTTAGGAATGGTGTGCAATGATATCGATGGGTTGTCCCGAGGGCTGAAGAATGAGAATACCCATTACTTGTATTTGAAAATCTCAGTTACTTATGTTCTCAGCAAAAGCTCCTAATTTTCTCAGCTGTTTCTGTATATTCAGCATAAAAGGATTGCATAATGGGCCCAGTGGCTCCCGCAACTATTGTTTATAATCTGTCAGCTAATCCTTTCTGTGAGTCAGACGGTGACTACTGGGTTGGGCATTTGATTGGGATTAGAAACTCATTATTATAATGATGCATATTGCAGTGCTGCCTGGAGGCCTCAGCAGGATTACGGCCACATTGTGCTAGACAGTGCGCAAACCTGTAGCTTGTAGCCCGTTGTTAGAGCACCCTTGCTCTAATTCTGGCTTTGACCCCGTTTCTCCTCGTTGCCCTTGGGTAAGACATCTAATCCTATTCTGTTTCCATATCTTTTCCAGGGAGATGATAATTCATTTCCTACCATCAGTCAATGCCTGGAACCACCTGCTTTTGGAGGAGAATGCCAGGATGATGTCACCCAAAGGCCACAGGGAAATACTGCAGTGCAAGTGGGAAATAGCATTTCCTCTGCTCGAGTGCCTCTGCTATTCAGTGAAGCAGGTTTTGCAATGGGAATTTGTGCCCTTTCCAGCAGTGCTGCTGCACCCAAAGAATATGCAAGGTGAAAAACGTAGCAAGTCTTGAGTTGCGTCAACGCTGTTTGCAGCCATGGAGTCGCTCGCTGAGCCGGGGTACAGTAAGTGCCTTTAGAGTCTTCCTTCTCCCCTCTCTGAGCTGCACATGGCTCCCGTCCTAATGCGGGGTCCATGTGGGGTAGCAGGCAGACTCTCCTCCTCCCTGTCCTTTCAGGCTCTAGTTGCTCCTGCTGCTGTTATTCCAGTTTCATGACAAAAGAAAGGTTGCTGGGTCCAGCTACCATCACACCCTGTTTGTACTCCGTCTCTGTGCTGCCGTGGCCTCGCGTTCATGTCTGCAGTTAACCCCGAGCCTTGTCTACACCTGCCGTTCACTCACTGGCAGCTACTGCCCTACAATATTACAGAATCACAGAATCGTATAGGTTGGAAAAGACCTTTAAGATCATCGAGTCCAACCGTAAACCTAGCACTGCCAAGCCCACCACTACACCATGTCTCTAAGCACCTCATCCAAACGTCCTTTAAATACCTCCAGGGGTGGCGACTCAACCACTTCCCTGGGCAGCCTGTTCCAATGCTTGATAACCCTTTCGGTGAAGAAAAATTTCCTAATATCCAGTGTAAACCGAAGTGTTTTTTTGCCGAAGTGTTGAACCTTGACAGGGACAAGACAGCTGCCTTTCCATGCAGTTTCAGGTCAGGGTGAGCTTGACCAGATTTTATCTCCCCATAGAAATGTTACCTCTTCTTGTCTGTCCTGGGTGCTTTACTGAGGTGGCCATACCAATAGCTGGGAAAAATGCAGCACAACACGTACAGATGAGCCCTTTGTGGGTTGCCTGCTGCCCCGTTTCCCTTGTTACCGAGGGATTGCTGCTCAGTGGGGCTGCTCTGCAAGGTGCTCCTAAAGAAGAACAAAGATGTCTAAGACATAAAGGTGCAATGCATAGGAAAGACCATGCTCCTCGCAGCCATAAGTCCGTTGGGATACTTCTGTGCTTGTTTTTACGCTGAGGGCAAGTGGAGCAGAGCTTAAATTCAGTTTAAAAGTCTGGTCATCCTAATGCTGTTATCCTGCATCCCTCAAAGACAGGAGCAAGGTGGTGCTTGCTGAGGAACTGATGAACAGCTTCAGCTTTGTCTCCCTCTTTTCTAAGCCCAGCTCCCTTCTCTACAAGCTAATGACAATGTGCTGGCATCGTCACAGCCATCACAGGCTGGAGCTGGCACACACAGGGCTATCTTGTTTTGTGAACTTTTTTGTCTCACGAGAGATTTGAGACTTAAACACTTGTTTGGTCTGTACCTCCTCATTTGAGACTGACCAGTCTGAATCACTTTTGATAGACTATCAGTAGGAGTCTCAAACATAGGTGAGTTCCTATCACTTTAATTAAAGTAGATCACTGAATAGAGATACCCTGTGAAATGCTCCCATAGAGGAGAAAGCTACACCGTGAGTGCTCCCCTGCATAATCGTCAGAGGCTGTTATCACATTGCAGAGCTTAACTTGAAACTCAGACCTCACCACACACCAAAGAACATTTGAGACAAGAGTAACTAAGGACTAGTCGCGTCCACTATATTGTGAGAGTAACTGAAAAGTAAGAGGAACGACCATAAGATGGTATGAGACACGGGTCTGTAGGAAACTGGGCTTCATTAATTTTCTTGTGCAAGAGACAGCCTGTTTGATATGGCCAAGGTTTTCAAATACTACTGTTATAGGCACCAGGTCAGTCAGACAGTAAAAACATTGTTATCGTATGTAAAGTCATATTTAAAGACTTTCTTTACCTATTGCATTCTAGCTCTGTCCTGCAGTAGCTTTCTAGGATGTGGTACCATGTGAATGAGGCTGGATATGAGAAGCTGGAAAGAGACAATGGGGAGAAGAAACCATTTAGGGTCGGCATGGAGTTTACTTCATGCTTCTCCTACCCTGGTGAGTTACTGGTCCTGGCCACGGTGGTACGGACTATACCAGGTCACCTTTGGAGACTCAAATGCATTTGCTAGACGTATCTTCTATCTTCTATAGTTTTCATTGTGTCTTCACAAATTAATGTTTGTAGAAGCTAACCACAGATTAGATTAGTGCAATGCTCCCATGGGATGCAGACTTTAGGGTTTAGGCAATGCTCTGTGGCTAACAAGAGCCAACAGGTTATACCTGAGTCATTCCCCTGGGTGAAACATGCCCTGCTCCGATGACGACAGGCGCGAGCTGAGCATCCTCCCAGGAGACGCCAAGTGTCGACACAAGGGCAGTCGTCTCCCATCGTGATTAACCAAGCAGAACTTGCAGTGGAAGAGCCACTGAGGCGATCGATCTTACATTTATCCTAGCAGTGATATCAGGCTGCCAACGAGATTAGAAGGACAACATTTAACATAGTCTTTTGGTAGTAGGGCAAGATTTATATTCTTAGCATAAGCTGCTTAGGAAAAGCTTCTTTTACTTAGCATTTATCACTTGTTACTGAAGTTTTATTACATTGATAGCCATCCCAAGAAAATGTTTTAAAGTCCCTACCTGTTTCATACGTAGGTATATGCCCTTTGATGCCAAACATATTTTGAGAGAACAAGACTGGAGACAAACCGAGTTAGAGCTACTTAGTTACACTGACATAAACATAGTGTAGCTCCCTTTTTCACCAATGAAACGGGGCATAATGTGCTTTCTGGGTTGTTGTGTTTCTTCCTACTGGCACTGATGGAAGCTGGATCCAGCGTATGGTGACCGCAGATCTGTGGACCTTACTCAAGACAAGCTTACAGTGAGCTTAGCAGGATCTCTGGCTTGAGCACGAAATACCAAATTTGATCCTGCAGGGTAAAACATGCTGCATTTCCTCAAACATGTCTTTGGTCCACTTCTCCCCCTCCTGCCCCCACCTCCCGCCTCCAATGAACCAGGCCAGACACATTCCTCCTAGGTGAAATAGTCTTGTTTGTTTGTCTGTTTGTTTTTCACGAGCTTCTCAGGTATACAAAAGGATAATGCAGTGTACAGCATCATCACCTAACGGTGCCTGTAATGTGCACTGTGTAGAAGAGTCCCAGGGTGTTGTACAATGAAATTCTACAATAATCTTAGTAATGAAGAGCAATTAAGAGCAGCAGTTAACCTATATTTCTCTACCCTACTTTAAGTGTCAACATACACCCAGGATTGCACATACTAGTTGGAAGTGCACTGCACTGTCTAGGGGCATAATTACAGAAAGCTGTAGTTGTCTTTATCACAAAGTTTTAATTAGCAGGACACATTAAATAACTAGCTGATACAGATCTTAATGAATCATTTATAGGCCTACATCTAAGATAATTATATGTAGCTGGTCACACATAATCACTCACATATGCCTGGGCTTATGTGAAATGGAATATATGTCTTCCTCATGTGAAGTAAAGGTGAAAGATAGGGATGGGACAAAACTGGGGCAACAGCCCACCTTAGCCAAACAGCTTGCACCTGGACCATTGCTGATGAGATTGGGGGGAAATAAGAATAGCTGGCTTCAAAAGAAATCCACCTTGAGGAAAGGCAGGAGCTCTGGGCTCCTGAATTGTTGGCTGGTTTGGTTTTTTTTTTTTTTTTTTTTTTTTTTTTTTTTAAATCAAGGTGGTTGTCCCAAGTGGGCACTTTATACGGTGCTGCTCAGGAATGAGAGAGGGCAGCTGCTCACCAGGGTCGAAGACGTGGTTTCTGGGGTGAGCTGGGACTCTGGCTTCTGCAAGCCGCATCGCGCTGTCCTTGCTGCAGCTCCCTGGCAGCCTAGCATGCCCTAGATCTGTCCCTCCTTTCTCCAGCTGTGCTGCCTGCCCTGGAGCACGGAGAGGCTGCTCCAGAGCAACCACCGCAGACCCTCGGCAGCTGGGTCTCTGCTCCACCAGGGGAGTTCCCAGCTCTCCGGTTTCACCAGCTTTCTTGCTGCTTAGTATGTCTGGATGAAAAAGTGGGAAACGTGCCCAAACATCCAATCGCTCCAGGGCTAATTTTTGCTCTGCGTGCTGTTTCAGGGCCAGATTTTCACAGATTTTTGTTTGTGACTGCTCCTTGATAGTAAAAAAGAAGTATATATTGTCTGTTTATCTGGCCAAGTGAAGGAAGCATGGGAGCAGCTGGCTGTGGAAGCGTATTTATCGTCATTGCTGATTTCTGTAGAGCTCAGTAAGCGTATGCACGTAGCATGGCTGAAACCACGTAAACAAATAAGCCGTGGTGTAAGAGGTGTAAAGCATGTCTCTTCCTCCCCTTTGCCTAGACGACATGGCTGGCTGTAGGCAGGCTGCTCTCGTCGATCGGCTGCAGCAGCAGGACGGTCTGACTGATGGAGCTTCACTTGTGGAACTGGTTCTTAGGGGAAGCCTGCCAGGCTCTGGGATGCATATGTCAGGCGCGGTGCCAGTCCCGTTTCTCTCGGCAGGTTTATCCCTCCCGCCCACTGCGCTGAGCTCCCCTGTGCACTCGTGTCCCCGCTTCCGCTCCTCCTTGCCCCGTGCTCTGCCTTGGTCTCCATCTCCGGTCCTGTAGTTTAGGTTGTATAATTTTGAGCTGTTTGGTTTCTTCTCCTGTTTTTTTTTATCGAGTAATACTTCAATGCCTGATTGTATGTAATACATTATGTCCAAAAAAACCCCTCAGCAAAACAAACCTCCTGCATCAGATAGACGTATTTGTCCATAATCTTTCTTGCAATGTCTTGGATTACCCTGCTTAGCTGGAGCTCTGGGAGGAGCAGAGCCCGTGTTTGTCTGTTTGCAAGGCAAAAGCGAGTGATAAACAAACCACTGCAAATATATATTTGAAAAGATTAGGAGCAAAGTATTACCAACCCATGCAATATTGTAATCCAAGGTCCTTTAAAAGCAGTGTTGAATAATTTTCTCAATTATCCACAGTCTGCTGTTAACAGGTTTCCCTGGTTCCCTAGCATCAGACGAACTCTGCTAATCTCTGCAAAACTTCTTTCAGTTTAAGTACAGAGTTCTCCTTAAAATTAGTGGACTTTTCAGAGTTAATATGTTAATCTCCTGAGGCACCACAACAGGCATCTGGAATAGATCTTACTAGACTGTTTACACTGTTCTTCCTTTCAGGGTGGTTAGAGGCGAGGGAGCATTTATGGCAAGAACTGATGTGGTGTAGGGTTTGACAGCATCTTTCCACACCTAGTTGTTGCTTTTGTGGAGGAGGGAAGAGCAGAGGCTGCCAGTATGGCTCCCAGTATGGCTTCTCAGCTTCTTCCCATCCAGGGGGCTGTCGCAGAGCAGGGCACAAGCCCCTGCTCCATTTCCCCCAGGGCAGCAGAGATTTCCTTTGCTGCCTTCTGGAAGAAAAGGAGAAACCTGGAAGAAGAGGTTTACTTTCTCTCTCCGAGGCAGAAAATAGTTTGTTCAACCCTCCGAGCCCAGAGGCACCTACGCCAGAGGAGCGCACCGCATGCTCCATCCGACCGGGCAGCCACGGGGAATGCTCTCAGCACCACGCCTACGTGCTAAAGCTGACAGTCTCTCTGGACGGATGGTTGTAATAACTTTGCACTTTGTGGCTGTCGCTGTTTTTATCCTCCCAGCCCCGCCGGGAGGTAAGGAAGTGCTGTTAGTCGTTTTATGGGGAGAAACTGAGCCACGGCCTGATGAGGCCACACAGGGAGCCCGCGGCAGAGCCACTTGGCTATCAGACCCTCCTCTCATTCCTTATCAGCTCTGCCTGATACGTGTGCATGAGTAGGGTATGGGGAAATGGCTCCTGAGTGACTGTGAAGCGTGGGAAGGAGCCAGGGAAACGGGAAGAGCAGTGCCTGCTCCCGGCACCAAAACCAGGCTGCCTGAAGGCTGGTACCCTGAACAACAGAGTTGCTCCAGCACCATGTTTTCAGTGGAGCAGATTTTTTCCCAGTTCTCTTGTTAGACTCTCAGTCTAGGTTTTCCAGCCACTGCCAACGCTGTCTGGGCACAGGTCCATGTTTACTCTAGCTCCACAGCCAGAACTATGGTGATCTCTGGTTCATGCTAGTGTGTGGTTGTGCTGAATGCATCAAAATGCGTCATCAAGAGTCACCAGCTACATAAAGCACGGAGCTGTGGCAGGGAAATCGGAGAGTATATAGCACAACATTGAGGAGAGTAACAGCACTGGAAGCCAGAAACTTGCTTAAAACACTCTGAAGTTTAAAATCACTTTATCAGAAGGCTACTTCCTGAAGCAAAACATTTCTTTTGGAGTGCTGTGTTTTGATTTCTGAGCTGGATCAGGAGTACGGTTTATTTTACAAGAGCCCGTGGTACCAATTACAGCCTGTGACTTTCAGAGCAGCACAGGGGACTCAACCACACATCTTCCGTTAATTATCTCTTGGCTAACTTAACTCTGCAATGATAGCACAAGTAATATGTCACAAGCTCATTTTCTGTCATTAAAATCAGCAGATATGACCCTGATCCTTGCTGGGAGCACATCTTCTCAGTAAGAAGATGCTATTTTATTGCAGGCGCTTTTCAAAGAATGCTGTTTTAATGCCAGGTTGTGCTGAAGCAGAGCCCAGCTCCTGCTTTCTCAGACCTCCTGAAGCAGGGAAGAACTAGGAGCCTGCACTAGCCCCCTTATCAGTGCAGAGCCTGGACTAAGAGTGTCTTTGCTGAACTTTTCCTCCTCCTCTTGGTACAACAAAGAAATGAACTTAGTTTCAAAAAGCTGACACGTAGGTACAGCTGGTAGGTATTAGCACTTCAGTTGTATGTTGCTGGAATGCAAATAATTCGGCTGTTGTTTTACTTGCTTGACTCCTTGGTGTATATGCTTAAAAAATCTTGGAAGCAAGTGTCCTGGATTCCAAATCCAACATTTTGGACTCCGTGGTGAGGCAGCTTCACCATGGGAGAGGGTGTCCTCTGCCCCTATGGCCATGGTCTGAGGTCAGAGTATTGACCTCAGCAGTATTGAGCCAGGGGTTGTTGCTGTTGTCCACCTTCAGAAATTGTTTCAGCTTTTGATGCTCCTGTCCCCTCTCCCATCCTTCCGTATAAGCTTTGGGAGCCAAAAAGCATCTATTTCTAGGTAGTGTCCAGTGCCTACCTCTATGCATTAAAACCTAGCAATGCATTAACCACTAGCAATGACAACTTATGCAACAGCTTGCTCCGCCAGCCAGTTCTGTTTGTCTCTGAGAAGGAAAAAGCAAAAAATGCTCAGTTTGGAATAACCCCATAACATGTATGAGATTGCCATTTTAAAAAGAAAAGGTGGAAAAACCGGCCACTGGCATTGGCCGTACCCTTCTCTTACCCTTCACAAAAAGCAGTGCCGATGAATAGAGGTGTGCATCCAGCAGTCCATCTGGCTGCCCAGTGCCTCTGAAGACAGCAGCTGGGCTGAAAGTGGGAAGGAGGTAACCTGCTGAGCGAAGGTGTCCAGATGATAAATTAGCCCCCCCAAACCTAAAAACAACAAGAAAGAAATTGCACTGTCCAAAATAGAAGTTAAAGGGGACAGGATTACACCATGTTAAGCAACCTCTTCTGTTTGCAATTAGCACTAGGGTCAGTAGCAATACAACAAGCTTTCTACCAGCTCCTGGGAGGTGCTCGAGCAGGATGGATGTGGAGACTGCGCAGCAGTGAGAAGCAGATGAGCTTCAGCGTTTCGGAGGGGATTGTACCTGTGCGGGTTTGTTCTGGCAGACACTGGCTGGAGAAGGTGCCGCGTGGCTCAGGTGGGGTCTGGAATCCTGTCAGGGTGCTGTGCTAATTCACAAAGTATTAATGGAAGGATCCAGTTTGAATTTCTTTCTGTGAATACCAATGGGGTGTTTGGTTTTGGGTATTTTTATTATTATTAGAGTTGTCACAGAGTGAGTCTGCTCTTTCCTTTACAGCAGCTATTCTAAGTCTGCCAGAAAGTCGACTTGGAAGATGCGCTCCTCCGGGTGCACAGGCACTGACGAGGACCTTACCCAAGAAGAGCTTCATCCAGACAGAGCCCGGCTGAAGTCGGAGCGGTTGCATGAAAGCATGGAGTTTCTTCCTCTCCTGGAGTCATAGTAAGATACAGAGGTGGGACTGTATGCCAGTGCTTGCAACCTAATTTCAATTGCAGGGTTATAAATGTGTCTTGGACCTTTACATGTATCTGTGTGGCTTAGGGGCTCTGAAGAACCCATCTGAATTGCTGTCACAGCTTGGAGGATCTCTATCCCCGCACTCATCCACAGCTAAAGGCACAGAAAACAATCAATCTCTTGGACTGACAAAACCGCAGGAGCTAAAAGCTTCTGTTTCAAGGCCATCAAGGAAAAATATTGCACTTCCCTTCCTCGGAGTACTACAGAGCATTTCCTAGAAGGATTCCGTGACGTGCTGCAGCAGGGTGCTGGGGCTGGTTTCCCACCCCACGCCACAGGCATGAATGGGAGTGCAGGTGAGCAAGGGCTGGTACTTCGTAACCAAACCAGCACGGCTGAAGAAATAACTATTTGGCAGGAATGTCTTAAAGCAAAATACACTAAAGATTGCAATGAGGTGAAATACTATAGCAGTGGGAACTGCACACATTTGCAACGGGCTGTATCCGATGAATGTTACAAGAAAGCCAAGGTTTCAGGAATAAGAGAAAACTGTTTTTAAGCTGATTTAGAATAAAACAAGGCTTACACAGTCATGTTATCTGTCTCTCTCTGCCTGCTTATACCCTCCCTCTTCTCCTCGAGAACTTTTGCCTCCATTAGGGTCACCATCCACTGTCAAAGACAGTGATGATCCCATCAGGTCTGTAAACACCAGCAATGCGACTGGGGAGAGACCTGGGGAAACGCTGCCCGTGGACAGTCAGCACTCACACAGCTCCAGGCTCTGCTAGGGCCAGTGGCCATGGCCAACCTCCCTCCGGCTGCCCCAGCTGATGTAAGCTTCCAGTGATGGTGTTCACCCTTTTCCCAGGGGAATGACCTCTGCTTTTCTCTACTTTCTACTTCCTTGTGAGGCAGAGACTAATCTTCAAAGTCTATGACACAGGTTGGTTTCACAGATGACTTCCAGGCTTATTTTAGGGTCTTTTTTAAGCCAGGAGAAATATCAGTAAAGTCTGTGGCTGGCGTGGTCTTGCCTGGCTCTCATGCTCTCAGGAAGCCAGTTATCAGAGAGAATTTTAATGGCTCTTATGGACTGTATGAAAGACTACTGATATCAGAGGGAATTCTTAAACAGACTTGTTCCGAGCTTTACACGATGTCTTTTTTTTTCGCCTTGCTGCAGAAACGGAAGCCCTAGTTGTGTGCTGCAAACCGGTACGGCTGATGGGTGCTCTGGGGAGATGGTGCTTGGGAGAAGCTGCCTGTGTTGCTGGTTCTGCCCGAGGGGTGGGTTTGCATTTGCTGCCCGTGACGATAACCTGGCCCACGGGCTGCGCTCCTTTCCTGCGGAAGGGCGGCACATCGCACTACCCCTTGTCCTCCTGGATGGAGCCATCTCTGGATTTGTGGCTTAAAAGCTGAGTGCTGGCAAGGGGAGAGAGGAAGATCAATAATCCTCAATAAGGGGATAAGTAAGACAGTGGCTTAAGGGAAAGCTCCAGAGAGCTCATAGTTATCATTAGGAGGGACAAGCAGTGATGTCTTATTGGCATATCTCATTAGAAATTGCTGGGAGCTACTGGACTGGACAGTCGCTTCAAATGCCAGCAACCCCGGGGGAGCTGGATGTAAATGTTGTAATTGATATGAGGATGGAAGCTGCTCCACTACAAAGTGACATTTCAGATATTGTGGGAACGGATGATGTGAAACATCCTCAGTGAGATCTGTTTCCCTCAACTCTTTTGACTCCTGTCAGAGGTGCATGTTTGAGCCTTTCTCTGGGCAGATGGCTTCTGCAAATAGAACCGGCTTTGAAATACAAAGTTTTGCTGAATTCATTATACGCCTTCTGACTTCAAAGCTTTGCACTTTCCTCTTTAGTTTTAAATAGAGCCACTTGGCTGCTTTCAGGCCTGTTACATTTGAGACGGGTGCTGCAGTGGATGTCACTGGTGAAGCACAGCAACGGCAGAAGAGTTATTCGGGGTGCACTGAGCAGCAGTGTGCCTGCTCAGGGCTGCGTCCCACGTCTGGCCGGGAGGGACACGGTCCCTACAGTTACATGGGTCCAGGGGGCTCTCCCGGTCGGAGACTTTCCTGATTTTTCCATTCCTCAGCGAGGGGGACGGCTGCACTCGCCTGTCCCTGCCCGCCCAGCTCTCTGGGGTGCAGGGCACTGTGCAAGGAGGAGGATGGGATGGGGTGGGGATGGAGTTCGCAACAGGAGTTGTTCTGCCCAGCTTGGCATAAGTCCTCTTCATTGAAGACTTCAACAGCAAGCTTCTTACCTGGGAGGGAGGATCTATGTGAATTAATTTTTAAAGAGCTTTATATTGAATTTACCTTCTGGAGCGTGGTGGTTTTCCACCTCAGCTTAACAAGTAGATACCAGTAGTCAGAAGTTACTGTAAGCACAAAGCTGTCTTCATTACTTTACTTTGGCTATATGTACTTCACTTAGTCTGAAGTGATGGGTTTTGGGTTTCACACCTCATTTTTACTTTTGAGGATGTGTTGGAGCCACTCAAAGGGGTACAAATTGGAGAGCTTTCTCTTTGTATCTGCTTGTTACGCATAGAGATGACATTTTGTTGGCCAAAAGTATTCTTGGAAAGAAAATGTCACTTTGGAGACTGAAATGTCAGTTTAGTCAAATTGTTCATATGCACAAAAGGGAGGAGAAACGAGTGCCCAAACTTCAAAGCAGCTGAACCATTCCTTTCAACATCTTCTGATTTGCCACAACTTTATTTCAAATCTTTCAGGTTCAGTTTGGAAGTTTTAAAGGCTCAAAGCCAAAATGTTCAGACTGAACAAAATGTTTGTTTCACCCACAAACTTTTTTTTTTTTTTTTTTTCCAACTGGCATCAAACTGAAAAGCTATTACTCGCCCTGTTCTGGTTGCCTGCGGCACCTGGGTAAGTTGGAGGCAGAACTTGGTAAACTGAAAAGTGTTTAGGCAGAAAAAGTTCTTCATTTGTATCTCAGCTCTCAGCAGCTGGATCGTTTACGGATGCTCTAAAAGAGCCGTGTATTATGACTTTTCAGCATTCCTCCGTATACTCTTGAACTGAGAAGCTTTTGTGGGATTTTTGTCTTATCAGCACTCAACTCTTTCCAAACCTTTATCATTTCATTGGAAGGACTATTCTTAATTTCAGCCCTGGAGTTGGTTTATGTGTGGTTTGATCATCTGTTCCTCCTTTCATACAGATGCTATCAACATGTGCAGCAGACCAGCCCTGTCACACAGGATTAATGGCAGAGTGTAGTGTCGCTTGTGAAAGCAAAGTAAGTAAAGGTGAACAGTAATATCATACCATATGAATAAACACCAAAATTGGAATAGTTCTTCTAAATGTTTAGGCATCTTAAGTACAAAGTAATAATGCTGTCAGGAACAATATTCACTGCTCTCTCATCTGGCTGTGATGGAATTAGGGGCAGCTTCCCGGGAAGAAGGCAGGTATGTCGGTGGTGGAAACCCAGCGTGCGGTTGTGTTAAAGCAAAAAGCAAACAAATCCCTTGCTCAGAGTACAGGGGGGAGAAACCTAATACTACTTGGAAAATCAGCACTGCTTTGAATATGGCATTTATTTTCGTTTCCTCATGGGAAGGATAATGCAAAAATAGGAGATATATATATATGTATCTGTATTTGTATATCAGACAAAACATGTTCTGGAATTTGGTAGAAGATGAAAATAAGAGTCTGTGGAATCTCGAATTAGGGCAGGAAGATATCAAACACTGGACAATGAGGAAAGACTTACTGAGTACTGTTTGCCTTAATACAAAATCAAGGAGGGGCAAAGCCTCAATGAAGGATGAGACTTAAAAATATTCTAGTTCACCTCACAAAAATGGAAATAATTCTGCGACATTACCAGGGTGGGGGGAGGTTAGCCATTTTTCAAATTTGTTAAACTATTTGCCTCTAGGTTTCCATGCGCATTCATTTTTAGAGGTGCCAGCCAAAAGATGTTTGATGCTGAGAAAATTGTAAAAAACCTACCTCTTCCTAGCTGCCCCAAGGTCAGTGCTTAGAGCATTTACATTTTGGAAATGTCAGGTCGAGGCACTAGCATAGGAAAAACAGATGCGCAATTACACTGTTTATCCTATCTACTCACAAACATGTTGAGCCCTAGTCATCTTTCTTTGAAATAAAATCTTCCTCCACAACATATTGCTGCCCAGTAGCATATGTCACGGAGCATATTTAAGATTTCTTCGGAAGAAGCCAAGATCAGCCAGTGCCAGAAATCAGATATTCAATTAAAAGCTCTCACGCTTCAAGCCAGTATGGCAAGGGTACCTCTTCATGAAAAGATTGCTGCTGTGGGAACAGTTGGGATTAAGTGATTACGGGGAGAGAATTTTTACATCAGCAACGTGGTCCCTTGCACGTATGTCATGGTAGGAGCTGAAGAGGATGGCCAAGAAGCTCGGTGCGTGTCTGATGTTGCCCATGAGCACTCTTTTCCAGTCTCCAGCCGTGATCTAGCCTGACCCTGGCAAATCACGGGAGAGAAAAAAAAAGGCTGTACTGAGAAGATGGCTTTGCAAGAAGCAGTTGCGCTCCAGCTATGGCTTTGCAAGAAGTGGCTGTGCCGCGGCTACGGCTTCGAACGTTGTTTCTGATCATGCATGTTTGTGCCTTCACTGCCTCTCCAGCCTTCTCCTAGGCTGGCTGTGTCCACGCGAAGGGCTGTCCCAGCACTGAACTGCGTCACAGAGAGGAGCTCACGCCCTGCCCCTTCCCTTTTTGCTTTCTCCACATTATTTTTCCCACCAGCTCAGCTCCCTGGTCCCATTTGCAGCGCAGCTGGTACCCCAGCGTGGCTGGGGACTACCAGGCTGGGGCAGGGACTCTCCCGAGGGAACAGAAGATATTCTGTGCCTGTGGGTGGATATGTGAAGCATGGGCTATTTTATTTGCCTTTAGATCTAACCTTCTTGGTTTAGGTATTGTCAAACAACTGAAGGGACTGACATTAGCCACCTGGTTCTCATTAGCAAAGCCACTTTAAAATCTTGTTGCAATCACTTTGTTTTCTAATATGTAACTAAAGGCCTTTTTACCTCTCCTTTACATGATCGCTGGTTTCTGCAGTCTGAGCCATGCAAACAGAAATCAGCCATATGCATCTTGCTGATACAGGTATTTTGAAGCTCTTTCCAAATACTTTTGCCAGTGACTGCAGAAAAGCTTTTATATCAGTAAGAATGTGTATATTGGGCTTTCTTCCAGAAGCTGTGAGAGGGGCACAATATGTGCTGCCAGGTTATTTTACCAACTGAATAAATGTCATCTCGTTTTCAAATAAGAAACTTGGACTATGGCAGAAGAAGTATTTCACTGTATAAATGAGTTCTACAGATCCTGAGCGGGAACTTGGTGCCTTCACTGGGCAGATGCTCGGATATTTGCAGACAAAGCACCCCAATATTTTTATATTTTTGGAAGATTTTAACTGTCCAATACTGCACATGGTTTCCCGCCCCCCCTTGGAGGAACTGTTTTATTAAAGCATGAGCTAAGACCAAGGGGAATATGTGAGGCCTGAGGGGGAAAAATAAATCTTTAACAAAATCTCAGCTGGGCCTCTGATTTTGGGCCACATGATTGAAAATATGAACCCTGGATTTGCACCCCCCCACACCCTGTTGTTCTGGGGGATGATTGGGCTATATGCTGTTTTGTATAAGGTGATGGGGTATTGCAGTCAAAAGTCTCACTGAGATACATAGTCTTTGTATCTGCTGGTATGTTGTTGGGCTATTTTTCCTTCGCAGGATGAGAATGTATCAGGAAGCCACAGGTCTCCTCAAGAAATGCATTGTGAGGTTTAAGACGTAGTGTACAATGAAGGAAGATACCATCACGTTAAAATGAAGCCTTTTGTTTCTAATTAGGAGATTAGTTAGGTACTGTGCTCTGCAGCTCTGGAAGAGTAACACACAGCAGCTGAAATGCCCTGGGAAGGACTTTTGGTGGGAAGTAATAGCCACCTTGGTACTTAGGAACCAGCCTGTGGCGAGCTGTGCGTGTTCCCTGAAGTGAAATGTCGCATGGACCTTGTTGAGCTTGTCCTTGAAGACAACTACCATGCCAACCTTGCTGTGCCCGGTGAGGCTACCACAGATTTACTGTACAGATGGTGACCCCAGGGAGTCCATCTCCTAAATGCTCATCCGGATGCCCGAGCCAGCGGCACTATGCAGTGAACACAGTGTCCTGTGACTGTGGAGATTGTGGAGCGAGCTTCTCCACTGGTCTCTTTGTAGAAGAAAACATCTGCATAAACCTATTCCTCTTCTTCCTCGCTGTACGTCTTTGGAAAGGCAGAGTAGCACCTACCATCCTGCAGCTCCGTGCCTGCTGGAGTGGGAGCTGGGCGGTGTGGGGCCACCGCAGATGCTGGTATCCACGGCAGATGCTGGTACCCACCACCCAGGGCAAGCCTGCGGCACGCAACTACTCTCTGCTCACCAGCAGGTAAAGCGTCTCTGTCATGGGCCTTTGTTAAAAATGCATGCGTTGTGGCATTGTAAGAAAGAAATCAACGCATTTCCGTTTGAGTACGGTGTCTTTTGCTTTTGTGGGTAGCTCTTCTAACACTTTAATTGGCATTGACTGGTGATGACCGGGGTGTAGAGGGAGAGCCAGAAGCAGACGGTTTCTCAACCACAAAGTAGCAAGTGGCTTTGGGCTGGCTTTTAGTGCAGCATAGAATTAAGCTGGTTTCTTCTGAAGCTTTCCTAGAAAAACCTTGAAATTGTTCTCCAGTTGGCCTCTTTGCTAGATGGAGTATAGGAGATGTTCGTCTGAGCTTGCATGGAGGTTAGTTTGGGATTTTTCTTTCCAATTGTTAGCAAATGGGGCAGTGCTTTTGTTCCCAGACAGTTTTTAATTTTTAAAGCTGATGAGTGCCTCACTTTGACATAGTGTTAAACATTTAAATGCACCAGTAGGGTGCCTTCTTCATATCAAACTCATATGGCTCATCTGCAAAAATAACCCCCAAAACAAACTGAAAACAATTCTCTTCATAGGCAGAAAACTTGGCCAAAAAAACTTTCTTCCTTCTGTGATCAAAGCAAAAACTATGTAGTTTAGTCTGTGCAATGGGGTTGGATTTTTCTTCCTCCCTGCAACATAGCTTCAGTCAGTTGTCAGCCAAGAGATATGTTTGGCTTTTTCATCCCCATGTGGATTTGTGGGAACACGCACTAGGAGACCAGATCAACATTGTAATAGTGCCTGCATTGATCTAACACAGTGTTTATGTGGACTCCAGCCATCATTCATTTCTTCTCCAGCATCCAGAGGCTATAATGGATTATTTTATACAATAATCATGATAGTACTTAGCTGCTGTCTAGCATTTGCAAGGCATTTTATGAAGAAGGTCAATATAACTATCTCCATTTTACAGCTGGAAAATAAAGGCACAGAGACACGAAGTGATTTGTCCAAGTCCATGAGTACCACAGCAGTGATGGGACCAGGGAGAGGACCCAGGCCCCTGGAGGCCCAGAGCAGGGCTCTGGCCGGTGTGTCCTGGCAGCGCTGCTGAAATGAGCCCTCTTTTTTCCACTGGGGTAGGACTGTGCAGGGTCAGCCCCCTGCGGCTCTGGGATCAGTGCCCACCCCAGAGACCCATGCCCTGGGAGGGGGTATCTCCCCCAGAGCACAAGGCTGCTGAAGGATACAGACCATGTGGTTTTCCAAAAAAACAATTGCTCTTTCCTTTGGTCACTGCAACGACTACGTGGAGGTGGGCACAAAAGGGAAACATCTGTGTCTTCCCTCCCCCAGTTGTCTTTGCTCTTTGGGAAATCCCGTCAGTGAGATTGGGCTGGAGCCTTACTTGTGTCTGGGATATCTGCCCTGGCAGCTCCTTTCTCCACTGACCCACTGCGTCTTCATCTCTCCTGCAGCCACTTCCTCCGGTGGCCCAAGGAAATGGGTCTTGTCCTTCCTCACCCCCTCTCTCATCAAGTCCAAGGGGGTTTGGGAGCCCAGCACGGCCACCTGTGACAACTCCATCCCTCCCAGCCCATCCGCAGCTCCCTGAGGAGGTGCAAGAAAACAGGCATTTCCTAACATTAAGCTGAAATTAAGATCTGAACCCAGGCGAAGACGGTGGGCTGTCACCATCACCACAGAGCTTCTGTGCTTGGGGGTAACAGGCTTTGCACATTCAGAGTCTGCAGAGAGCTTATCTTACTACCTTAAACTGAGCTAAAAAAACCTAGCAATCATAAAATTAGTCTTTAATAGGGCCTAAACAATCTGTGCTTACAAACTGAGCCCTACCTAGCTTGTACTGTGTTCGCAGCATATGCTTGACAGCTACTTATGGGCACTATTCTGCCCGCAAGCCCTGCCCGCAGGGGACAGGAGCACACGGGCTACGTGTATCATTAGGTTTTTCCCTTCCACAGCCCTTGTAAATACAGGATAAAACTGTGTGTGCTTAACCCACACCTCCTGCCAGGCCCAGGGTGGACTCCTGTCCTGTAGTTACAGTCTCCTTCAGCAGCCAGCAGCTGTCCAGTGCCAGCCCTTCCCAGCCCCTGCTTCGGGTACTGGAAATGTTATTTTCCCTTTGTGGCTGACATCAGCGTATGCCCGGCATTGTGCTGGTTTTGGCTGAGGCAGAGTTAGCTTTCTTTATAGGAGCTAGTACGGGGCTATGTTTTGGATTTGTGCTGAAAACAGTGTTGATAATACAGAGACGTTTTAGTTGTTGCTAAGTAGTGCTTATACTAAATTAAGGACTTTTCAGCTTCCCATGCTCTGCCAGGTGCACAAGAAGTTGGGAGGGGACACAGCTGGGACAGCTGACCCCAAATGACCAAAGGGCTATTCCATACCATACGACGTCATGCTCAGCATATAAAGCTGGGGAAGAAGAAGGAAGGGGGGGACATTCGGAGTGATGGTGTTTGCCTTCCCAAGTAACTGTTACGCGTGATGGATCCCTGCTTTCCTGGAGATGGCTGAACACCTGCCTGCCCATGGGAAGCAGTGAATGAATTCCTTGTTTTGCTTTGCTTGCGTGCACAGCTTTTGCTTTCCCTATTAAACTGTCTTTATCTCAACCCACGAGTTTTCTCTCTTACTCTTCTGATTCTCTTCCCCATCCCACCGGGGTGGAGTAAGCGAGCGGCTGCGTGGGGCTTAGTTGCTGGCTGGAGTTAAACCATGACAGGCATCAAGGTATATCAAGGTATCCAACAGGGGACTCCGAAAGGAGAAAAAGTTGTTTGTTTGGAAAAGTGTTTTGGCAGGTTTCGAAATGAGATACAGGTCATTTGAGAGTTTGTGATGTGAAGCAGAAATGGCTCCCAGCCCTTCCCCCTGCTTCTGCAGTGCTTGCTTCCTGAGCCTTTAGGCATCTGCAAATGCAAGAAATGCTTGAAATTACAAAAATTGGAAGAGGCAGTTTGGTAGCTCATATTTCTTAAAGTACATGAAACTCCAGTAGGTTGCTGGCTGGATAAAGTGGATAAAGCGTAATCCCTGTGCAGACCATAAATAGTTTGTCTACTCCCAGCAGTGGGAGGGAAAGAGGGGGAGAAGGTGGAGAAAGCGGGGATTATGGGTCGATTAGGGGGAGAGATTGCCCACAAATACTTTATGATTTGCTCACACCTTCACCATGTGTGATATCAGGGGTCTATAATAACTTTCCAATTCCTGAAAACACAGTTACTCTATTCAGAAGCCACAGGGGGTTCACAGGAGATGTCTGCTCCCACGTGGAGCCCACCGCCCTTGCAGGGCAAGTCCTCGATTTTATTAAACTGATCGTAACTTCATGCAACCGCATTCCCCAAAGCGGATAGCTGGCCTTTCGCTTCCCATCGTGCTGTATCCTCCAGTTCCGAGTCACCAGGGTACCTATACTGGACTGTGCTGCACCATGTCGGGGCCCCAAGGGATGATGAAACAGGTGATGAAACACACCTCGTGACGGAGTTGGGAAATGTCAGTTCTCATTGCCCGGTGCTCTCTACGGTTAATCTTAAAAAAATTACTATTACTCTTTGAAAAAAAGAGGTTTGTGTTATATGTTGCTATATTTACAATTTTTTTTTTTTTTTAATGTAAACTTCTAGCAAGAATGCTCCCTTGTCTCTCCCATGTATCAAGATATAGTTTGTTGTTGAACCTGGTAGACTGCAGTGATGTAATATCTCTCTGCAAGGAAAAGCGCTGACAGCAATATGAGTTTTTCTAGGGTTAGCTCTTACTAGGTTTGAGGCAAGTTTTTTGGGGTTTTTTTTGCGTATTTATTTATGGGCATTTTAGCAATACTTTTGGTCAGTCAAGGAATGAACAGAATGCTGTAATGTTTAAAAAAAATATGGAGCTTTGACCAGTTTTTGAAGGGAACTGCGAGGAAAACATGCAAAAGAAGTTGTAAGTACAAAGGAAAGGGTATGGCACAATACTGCTCAGTTCCTTAAATGTTATCTTATGCCAAAATGCCTAGGTTTTGTTTTCTTATTTTTAAGGGAACAAAAAACCCCCGTCATATTAAAATGACTTCTTCTGTGTGCTTTTCTTGGGATTTGCCTACAAATAGAAAGTTCTCACTTAATATCAGGGAATTGTATTAGTCTCTTATCCTAATTATGCTTTGTAACTGTGTAGGCCTGCGGCTCACTAATGCGTGCCACAATTATTGCGGGGGGAAGGGGGAAAAATCCTTGCCTGCTTAAATAAGAAATGAGTGAGGTTGGGACCCTGTGTGCAAAGCCCCTTCTCCTGGAACTGGGCTGGAAGATGGTGGTGGAAGAGCTGCTGCCCACCGAGACGGCACTTGCTGACCCAGCCTGGGGCTCCTCGTTCGCTGCCCACCCACCCACGAGTCGGTGTGGTACCGAGGAGACGCAGGGAGCAGGACCTCAGCCGTGGCGGCGTGCGTGGTGGGGATGGGAGCTTGTGGCGCAGAAGAGATCTCCTACGTGGACGGCAAGGTTGTTTTTCTATCTACAAATGCCCCTTTTTTAAAAAAAAAAAAAAAAAGCATTAGATGCGGAAATTGAGAAAGTCTTTATCTGGGACTTTCCTTCGTCAAATAGCACCATCTGCGAATATGCTTAACATCATGCTTTTTTAATAGCAGAAATGTGAGTAAGTCCTAAGTACTGGCAAGAGAGAGAGGTGTGAATGGATTTTAAGATAACCTTCTGCAGTCCATTTTCCCCCTCTCTCTTTTAAAAGAAATCCCCAGGAGTGGGGAAAGCGCAGAGCGCGGCTCATGTCCTTCTCTCACCCTTCCCTTCGCACGTTTGCCAGAGGGAAAGGTCATCTTGTAGAAACGACCTCCTGAAATTGCACTTAAGACAATGTGTGGACTACAGCACCATGAAGAATTGTATTTAAAACACACAAAAAAACTTCTTTTCTTTTTAAATCAGGACTGTCTCTTGAATTGCGAACAAGGACTGAGGAACACCACCGCCCAGGAGAGAGCAGACGCACTGGGTGGCACACTGGGGTCTGAGCGAGCGCCAGACCCAGCTCGTCGGCTCCTCGCAGCATCAGGATGCAGCAAGCGGGGTTGCCTAACTGTGGGGCTGAGTCCTTGAGCACTCCGCTCCTTGAGGAGACAAAACTGTCATTCCTGAACTGCCAAGTATGAAGAGGATTTCAGTGGTGATGGATAGACAGGGAGGAGCAATTTCTTAAGATGGCAGAGTAGGTTAAACCATCTCTATGCTGGATGTCCTCTCAAGCAAAGAGTAAAGGGCCAGCTAACTCGACAATCACTGCTGATCTCAAGCATGTTTGTCACTTTAGATTTCACCTTTAAATTGTTTTCTCATATAGCCATGCCTTGGGTGGCAATGGAAATTACCACTGGCTGAACAGAGTCTTTCCTTGTCTCCATCCTCCAGGAAGCCTGCTATTCCTGTTTCTTTTAGTTCTGATCAAAATGTAGTATGTATGTATAATCTTATTGCGCATAAAGCATGTAAACTCTGTTACGCTTTTTGGAGTGGTATAGTGAATTGTGAGAAGCACCTACATCTGCTGACTGGGGGATGACATAAATATTCTGCTTAGCTCTGTAAGCTTTTAGTACTGCCTAAGATAAAACAAGACAGAGGTGCCAGTCCAGTCCACTAACAAAGTATGGGACCATCTTTTTATTCTTTACATTTGTAGCAAAGAAAAGGTTAGGTTAGATGTTAGGAAGTCTGTTTCGAGCAGTAAGATTATTTGGACTCGGAAACAGACCATCCAGGGAAGTTGTAGAGTCTTCATCATAGATGGTTTTAAGAAAAGAAGAGATTAAAACCTGCCAGGATTCATGCAGATGTTGCAGTCGATCCTTCCTTAGAACAAAGGACAAGATCCAACTTACTGTAAAGACAGTAAGTGCTGCTGCATTGGCCGTGCAGACCTCTGAACCAAGCTGCACTGGTGAACTGGTGGTAACGCCCTTGGGCTGGGGTGGGAGTAAGGGCTTAAACCAAAGGGCTGACTTGGGGGCTCTGGTCCTGTCTCTGCAGCGCAGTCGTCTGTCTCTCACAGCCGCCTATCACAGACCCATGAGGAAGTGAGTGATTACGAAGCGCTCCTTCCTTTGGCATAACCTCTCCATTTCTGGCAAACAGTTGTTGGGAAACTTTCTGAGATGCAGGTTGCTTGTGCATCGTCGTGTTTAACAGTTACCAGTGGCCTTAGCCTCCAGGAGTTTGTCAGATCTCTTTCTGAATTTATTTATGCTTTTGGCTTCCAAAACGTACCATGCTTGTGGGCTCCACAGCTTCGTTATATGCGGTGAGATTTGGTTTTGGCTGGTGGTTTCTCTGAGTGGCCCCAGTTAGCGGCTTCTGAGAAATCCGGAGGAATCGCTCCCCTCCGCCCCAGGCACGAGTCTACACATCTCTAACTGACCTCCACTCTCAGCGCACGGGGGCATGGGGACTGCAGGAAGAAAGTCGGGAAGGGTTTTGAGCTCAGCGGGAAGTAGGAGCTGCTGCTTCTGCACAGCAGATGAGAACAGCCGGGCGGCTGGCTGCCCCTGGCTAAGCAATAGCTGGTGGAAATTCAGGGGCAGCCCTTTTCCTTAGTGTCTGCAAGAGGAGCAGCCGATCAGCTGAACCTTGCCTCTCCGTGGAGCAATAGCTCCTGCTGAGTCCTTGCCAGGGGTCCTAATGCAGCTAGTTGCTGAAATCAGCAGGATGAGGCTGATCGGGGAAAAAGCGGTGGTGTGGCATCCAGCCGGCACGCATCCTTCCCTCCCACTCACACTGGAGGCACCACCAGTGCCTCCCTTCCAGCTGGCGAGCCGGTGGCCTCATTGTGTCACTCATCCCCACTCCTTTCGGTGTACGTGTTTGAGGAGCAACACCAGAGTCATCTCCCTGAGCCTGCTTGTCTAAACAGTTGGCAGCAGTCGCCCAGTGGCCCTGCAGGGACGATGCTACCTGATGCCAGCGCTCGGGTCCTTCTTTGATGGGTGGTGTCTTTGGAGGAGACTGCACACGTGCTGCAGCCCCAAAGGCTCCTCTGCTGGGGATGTGCATTTCACACCTGCTTTACAGGTACAGGATTGCAGTCCTGCTTTGTAAATTAACCCCCTGTGATTAGAAACATTAGCACTCCAACTTCCCCAGCAATATAAGCAAGGCCCTCATAAGCCTCGCTGCTTGTTGCTAGCAGTTGGAGACAGCACTGGGAGATCCTGCAAATGCTGCTTTTGATCTGCTATTATGGCAGTGCAGCACCTTGAATTTTGAACACAGAAATTGCATGGAGTGGCCTGATCATAGGTACATTCCTCTTCTGTCCAGCAGCCTGTTTGCTGTCATGTTTTTCCCTACATCTCTGAAGAAGATGCCATTTGCGGGCAGTTGACTGGGTGGGGAAGGAAAGAATTAGCCACTTAACTGCTCTCCCCATACAAACTCCAACTTCCCATTCACTTAAATTTGCCCTGAGCACCTTTTTAAAATGTGGTTCAATTTCCTTCTTTCAGAGTTTTTGCTGGCACTTGTCATCCTGGAATGGTACTTAATCAGTCTCTGTCTGAATTCTCTGTAAGGATAATTGATGTCCATGTCTCCAACAAGCTGAAAATTGTTTCCCCCCCCAGCCTTTGACATATAAAGGGACTTTGTTTTGTTCAGTGGATGTTTTTGTCTAACAGGCAAATGACCCTGGCTGAAAGGCTTGCGGAGTGGGGTACAGCTGCAGACACCTGACTTTCAGCCCAGGGCAGGAGAGGTGTGGTGCCCTTTCTGGATTAAAGCTGAGGACCGTCTCTGGAGCTCACCCCATGTGGGCACCAGACTTGTTGCAGGGGTGTGTTTCCCTCCAAGCAGTTTGATCCTGTCTTTTCCCAGGGCGGTTTCAAAAACGAAGTCACCCTGTCTCAGGAGCACCTTCAGATGTCTTTCCAAATCATGCTGAAGCTCGCTCCGGGATGCAGCAGCCGGGGTATCTGCACCTGGGCAGGCGAGATCTTTCAGGTGCTGAAGATCACCAGAAACCTCAAATGGCCACTCTGCACTGATCCAAACTTCCAGCCCTTTCGATAAGAAGGTAATTAGCCCTCTAAAGAAATGTCAGAAGCTCTCGCTACTCGTTTCGAAAGTTTAAACCAGCCTGGTGCTGCCGACTTGCCTTTGCTGTGTCCAAGTGTCGCAACATCTTCCGAACTGGTAGCGTGACTGGGAATCAAACTGCCACGCGCAAGGTGATGCACATCTCGCTGCGACTACAAAATCTCTAGTAAAGCCCAATATTTTGCTTTCTGAATTAAAACAAAAAACCCCCAACCTCTTTTGAAGTACAAACTAGCTCTGAGTCAGTAATACGAATGCCTGAGCCTGCATGCAGCCCGAGACAACTGTCCACTTCTCATTTCTCCTGTTCGTCTCAACGTGTGGTTAATGCTGTAGCATAAAAATCATGCTTCAGAAGTCAACACCAGCCTAGGGCTTGTGTTGACCTCTGAAGCACCGTTTTTTACAAAGGCTGGTGAACAAACCAGCCAGCTCACTTGTTCCACCCTCCCTGGACACCCACCTTGAGTCTTGGTGAAGCCCAACAAACCATTTGCTACAAAACTTCCCAAAGAAGGACTTTCCCTAGGTTTGACCTGCTGTCACATGCACTCAGCGCAAGCAGTTGCAGCACTTTGTGAAAGCGTAGGGACAGAGTCAAGTGAATGGAGTTTGTTAGAAAAATAAATATCCCGAGGAGTTCGGTCCTGGTGGTGCTTTCCTTCTACCAAATGGAAACGTGAGTTTTGAACAGCCACTGCACTGAAGTGCTGAAGACACCAGAGGGCTCTACTGCGAGATGTACAGCTGGATCGCCACAAAGTCCATCGGATTTTACTCTCAAGGCATGCTCTCGTTTCTGATGATCCCACCCCCCAAAGACTAGCTGCTGCTGGCAGCGTGGGCCTCAACTTCTTACTTGCAGTATGACAGTGGGTCTAGTTCAGGTTGCGCCTGTCCGCAGCTCTGCCATTTTTTATCAGGATACGGTGGCGTTTAGGATTTCTGTGGAAACCTATTGTGCATAGTGCATCTCGTGGAAGGACCAAGGCTACGTATGCTGAGAAACCGGTTTCTGACAGCACTTGACTTCACTTGGAAGGCAACCCCCTCTCAGTGTTTTCGGCGGTGTCATAGTTTTCCCCAACCTGTTTGACAAATGAGCTACCTGTAGTTGCGTGTGTGCCTTTCGTGTAGGAAGTTTATGTTGAAGGATCGCCAGGCTTCGCTCACTTGGACGGGGAAATCTCTTACATGACTCGCCTTGTCTGCTCAAGAATTTTGGCCGCCTCTGTCGGAATGATAGAGAAATGTGTTTGCTAGGCTTTTATCCTTAAAGGGATAGAATTTCGCTGGTATTTTACACTTAAAAGGATATAACTTTTCTTCAAAACCAGAACGCACGAGCTATATACATTCTCAGTCTGTTGCCTGGGTTATTAGCCAGGCAACTCCTAATAACGCTAAAGCCTAGCAATGTAAGATTAAAATACATTAGTTGCGGATAAATTGTCCATATATTGCACAAGAAATCTTAATGTGCATAGGAAATGCACCCTAAGCCCAATACAAATCTTACTTGTCAAACCCTTTGTGATACTTAGGGGGTTAATTTCGAGAATGTTTAAGGGCTTTATTGTACTTGTTTTAATTATTTGGAAATTGCTCTTCCTGACTCGAGTGATGCCTGGCATTCTTACGTGGCAGTTTCTGCTCGTTTTCAAAACATCTCGACTGTCTCATGCTATTTGTGTGTGTGCCTGTGCTCCCTTTGATTTGTTTATAGCCATATCAGGAAACTGCTGGTGTGAAAAACCAGCGAGGGCTGGAGCAGGGCTCCAGTTTATGTGCCTGAGGAACGGTGGTGGTGGATGTAACAGAGACGTGCTTCACACCTTGCTGCTCCCAGCCGGGAGGGACAGAGGCCGCGGTGCGTGGGGACACGGTTGGCCGCACTCCTCCCCGCGCCTCGCCACGCACCCGGCTGCACCCGGCTTCCAGCGGTGCCGCGGGCCCCCGGCGCTTCATTTTGCAGCACGCGAAGTCCCCGCCTTCGGGACTGGACCGCGGGGTCCTACCTGCGCGCAGGCTGCAGCCCGGGCGGGAGCCCCGCGCAAGCGGCGGGGTCCTGCAGCCCCGGGGGGCGCAGGCGGGACCGGGACACGGCGGGGACGGGGACGGGGACAGCGGCGGCGGCGGCGCCGGGCGGGACCGCGCCCCCCTCCCGCCCCTCGCTGCGCGGTGCGGCGCGCCGCGGCTCCGCGCCCCGCGGAGGCGAGGGGAGGCGCCGCCAGGGCAGGGCGCCGCCCCATTGGCCTCCGGGCGTGGCGCTTTGCATGTCTCCGCCCCCTCGCCGTCCCATTGGCCGCGAGCCGGAGGCGCTTTGCATGGCCCCGCCCCCCCCGCGCCGCCTGGCCGGCGCTGCGCTGCGGTGCGGTGTCGGGCCGGCGGCGCGGTGCAGTGCAGGAGCCGGGGCCGGGCCGGGAGCGGGGCCGCGGCCGGCAGCAGGGCGCGGGCAGCACCGCCGCTTCGCTGGCGTCTGGCGGAGCGGGGCGGGGCGGCAGCAGGCTGCGGCCGGCGGGGCGAAGCGGCCGGCGGGTCTCGCCGCGCCCCCTCGCTGTTCTCTCCCCCCGCTTTCCTGTGAGCCGCTCCCCGCCCGGGTCCCGCGGGTGCAGCATGAAGTGCAGCGATGGCCCGGAGAGGTAAGACGGCGGTGAGGACGCTGGAAGACCTGACGCTGGACTCCGGGTATGGTGGCGCGGCGGACTCGGTGCGCTCCTCCAACTTGTCGCTGTGCTGCTCGGATTCGCACCCCGCGTACCCCTATGGAGGAAGCTGCTGGCCGCACCTAACTGACTCCATGCACAGTCGGCACAACAGCTTCGACACCGTCAACACCGTCCTAGCGGAAGACTCCGAGGTGCTGGACTGCGCGGGGCAGCAGTGCTCCCGGCTCCTGCCCGACCTTGAGGAGGTCCCCTGGAGCCTGGAGGAGGTGGAGGCGCTGCTGCTGCCGCCGCCGCGCCGGGAGCCGCGGGCGCCGGGCGCCGCCGCTGCCGCCAGCCCCGGGAGCCGGGATGCGGCGGCGCGGCTCTCGACGCTGGTGAGCCGGGCGCTGGTGCGCATCGCCCGGGAGGCGCAGCGGCTGAGCCTCCGCTTCGCCAAGTGCACCAAGCACGAGGTGCGGAGCGCCATGGAGATCGTCCTGGGCTGGACGCTGGCGGCCCGCTGCACGGCGGCCGCCCTCGGCGCCCTCTCCCTCTACAACATGAGCGGCAGCGGCGGCGACCGCTTCAGCCGCGGCAAGTCGGCGCGGTGCGGGCTGGCCTTCTCCGTGGGCAAGTTCTACCGCTGGATGGTGGACAGCCGCGTGGCCCTGCGCATCCACGAGCACGCCGCCATCTACCTCACCGCCGGCACCGAGAGCCTCTTCCGCGACATCCACGCCCGGGTGCTGGCCGGCCCCGCCGCCCCGCTCCCGCCGCCCGGCCGCCCCCCGGCCGCCGCCGCCGCCGCCCCGGCCGAGAAGGAGAAGGAGGGCGGCGAGGCGCCCCGCTTCACCCTGGAGGCGCTGGAGCAGACGGTCAACAACGACCCCGAGCTGTGGGGCTTGCTGCAGCCCTACCAGCACCTCATCTGCGGCAAGAACGCCAGCGGTGAGTGCGGCCTCGGGGCGGGACCGGGCGCCGCCGGCCACCTGTTGCGCCGGGGCGGGACCCCCCCGGCGGGCGCCCCTCCGGCCCCCCGGGCGCGGGGCGGGCCGCGGCACCTGCCGCCGGGGCCGGGACGGTGCGGGCTGCGGCGGGGCCGGGGTCGGGGCGGCCCCCGGGGGGAGGAGGGGGCAGCGCGGCGGGTTTGCCCCTTCCCGGCGGTGCCCGGCCCGGAGCGCGGGGAGGGAGCTGCTGAGCGTCCGCGCCCGGCTCTGCCGGGGCTGCCTGCCCGCGGGTGTGCGTGTGTTCAGGGGCAGCTGGCAGGGGTGTCGGCGAGGGCTGGGTGATAGACATCGTTCAGAGCTTCAGTTTTCCACAGGAAATGGCAGAAGCGCAGCTGAGCGCTCGCAAGCGAGATCAAACTTTGTTACATATGCAGTGGTTTGGCCGGAGATTGCGTGGTTGGCGCTGAAATGCAGTCTTTCTGGACAGATTTCATTCATGTTGCTGCTTGTTTACCCCAGAGCTTGACACAGATGCAACACGGTGATGCATCGACTTCCTGGGGATTTTTTTTTTTCTTCTTTAAACGCAGAGTCCAATATTTTTAATGAGTTATCCTTCGGTAGAGCAGATCCCAACGTTGACGTTTCTGCTTTCGCCTCCCTCTGTTTGTCAGGGAAGGGAAAATGGAACGAGCCGCGTCTCGGGAAATCCGAGTTAAAATCGGGTGGCTTTGTCCTACCTTCTCCTAAGCGTGCACAGGCACATGCAAACACTTTTATTGAGCTGAAATACAAAATACCTGTCAAGCTGAGATGCAAATATTGGGGAAAGAAGGGAGCTGGGAGAACAAGGATAACTGGAAGACTAGATCAGGTCTACAGATAAGCCCTGTTAAGTTGTTATAGCCACAGAGGATGCATTACAGCTAATTATCTATTGTGCTAAGACACCTTTCCTCCCATAAGAGACCCAAAGGAGGATGCCAGGCAGGAGCAAAAGAAAGGGGCTAATCCTCCTCCCGGGTGTCAATAGATGCGGCTCCCTTACATTCCTCCGGCGGTTTTACTCCAGCCGTGGGTGCCCTCCCCAGGGGCTCCGCTGAGCCTCCCCTGGAAATGCGTCTGAAATACATCTGCCGGGGGCAGGTGTGGCAGGACCCTTGCGCTTTATTCTGGCGCTGTGGCAGGCAGGCGTGCCTTCCCCAGCAGTGCCACCCTTGGTTTTTTCCCCGGGTCCTGGTACCGTGCCTGTAGGTTTCAGCTGGCACTGTGTTGCGTTTCTGACATTGCAGCACTGGCTGTGCAGGCTCTTACTGAGCCTTTCATTTTGTTTTGCGGCTCTCTCTAACTGTATCAGCTCGGTGGATTTAAATGAACTTCATTCTGACCCTCGTTTATCTCCTTTCCAGGGACCCGACTCGGAGTTTTTGTCTCCATTTTCTTGTAGCTTTACCTGGCACAAATCTCCTTGGTAGCTCAGTCCTGACTCGAGCAAATGGCATTTTTCTAAGATGTTCGAATCAATCTCAAGCAAGTTGTCCATTTTGTTTTACCTCTCTCCCTATGTCGTCATGCTTTCTATGCAAATGACTGTAATGTTGTTTTGCTTTTTAGCATCTTACAAGGTGTAGTTTGACATCCTGTTACATGTATTTAGAGTTACAAGTGCAAACAAGAGTCAGGCCTTCTTGTAATAAAAGCCATTTTTTATTGCTGTTTACGTTTATTTAGATTTAATCCCAGGACGCGTTGCATGCTCTTAAGTACTTTCATGGCAACTAAAACAGCCATTATAAACCATTAAACACATCAGTCTGTTTCTTCACCAGTGAGATAGGTATCTGTTTATATAGTCCTCACCATTTTGATGTCTGAGTGCTCCATGGTTGGTTGCAAATGTTTCCTTCTCAGGCACTTAAAAGGTGGGGAAATTTGATGTGAGAGATTATTTGACCTGCTCGAAACTATTTGGGCAATCTGTGGTAGGAGGCTAGGACTGCTGGAAGCTACATCTCTATATAGTGGCATAACCACAAGTTCATCCTTCCTCTGTACTCAGTACTTGAAACACCGCGATAAAGCAACTTAATAGGTAGCAGCCTTCTTGCATCTCTCTGCACTGTTCTGGGAGAAGGGACAGGTCTTGCACTCTGGAGGTTTGATAAATCTGGGTGCTGTTCCCCAGCTGGGTGGCGTGTGGACACACAGGCACTGAAATGGGTGGATTTGGTCCATCAGATGTGGATGAGAAGTGGTAGCAGGGTCCTTTCTGGTGGTACCATAGCCAATATGATTTGAGTGAAGGGGGGGAAAGAAAAGCAGTGCAAAAGCAGACCCCCTAGCAGTATCTTTCCTGCAGGCAGTTTTCTGGGGGGAGAGGCAGCGTCTCTCTGGCAAGCAAATGTCAAACCTTTAAAAATTTCCCAGGCTAAATTCAACACCTTACATTCCATCCGGACAGCGAAACAGGCAACCCGTGAACATCACAGGATGCAAGTATGAGAGGAACATGAGTTTGTGCATGATGTAGTCTGAGATTGCTCTGATATAGTTTGTGAACACAAGTGTTGGGGAAGACGGTCTGAGGACCTGCAAGACACAAAGCAGCCTTTCAGGGCTTCCCCGTCAGCTGTGCAGAGCACTTAGTGGTTTCAGCTGAGGTTTTTTAGCCTGGTGTCATACCCGGTCATCTTGGAAGCTGCTGAATAAGATCAAGATTGCAAGATAACCTTCTCCTTCCTATAAATGATGGTCATGCGCCTTCAGACAACGATGATGTCTGAGCTGGTTCTTTCAGAGGGTGGTTCAGCCTGCTGGGTTTGTCTTGGGTACTTCTGGCCTGAGCTTGAACAGCTGCCTTGACAGGAGCCCTGCTCTCCAACAGGTGCCTGCTCATGTCTCCTGCAGGGTTGAAGGCACGTGGATGAAGGTGGTGGCACTCCTTCGTGCATTGCAGGCACAAAGCTACATCTCCTTGATAAGCCTCTTGACAACCTCTTCTGTGGTACGGGAGTAGGGATGACAAAGGAGAAGCAGGCAGGGGCGTCAGGAGCAAGCCGCTGGAGTATGCCAGCAGCTGTTGGCATCTTGGCTGAGCTTATCGCAGTTACTACCTCAGAAAGAATAGACCTTAAAAGCACTCTGAGGTAGTAATTCCGCTCCCCCCCTCCCCGCCCCACCAGAATTTTAATGTCATGGTTGAATGAAAATTAAAAACTTTACGTTTGGGATTTCATTGGTGCTCAAATGTTTCAATTATGAGCTCCGGCTGAACAGCACAGTACACATTTTACATCCTATAACAGTCGCGCGGAGTGTTATTTCCCTTGAAATAGTGGGAGCAAAATATTATGTACTCAATGAAAGGCAGTAAAAGCTGGCACCTCTGTGATTTAAGCTATATTATTTTTATTTCTTTATTGCTCATCAAACCCCTACTTTTAGGCCAGATCTGAGAGCTGCTTTGAGATGACTGGGAAGTTTCCCCAGGTCTTGGATCCAGCGCAAATCGTAGGAGTAAGTCCACGTATTTCATTTTCACAGGGGATGCTTGGATGGCAGGTCCCAGTAGCTGAAAGTCACCTACACTGTGTGACAGAGGTCCTCTTTTACCAGGCGGAGGAATGGTATTAGACAGCATTTAGATGAATATAGAGTTTATAAAACAGGTTGTTTTCATTTCAGTCTTGGGGTCTCCTTATCTTGTGTTGCAGGACTCGTGGTGGGAAGGGCAGAGGCTGCGAGGGAGACAGCCAGGGAGCCAGGGATCGCGGGGAGGAGGTTTGTGCGGAGCAGCCGGCGTGCACAACGCGGCCTTGTCTGTTTGTGTACAGCTACTAAAAATAGCTATTTGGAACCCAACTGCATCCCTGTGGTTTCTTCCTATTCTTAATATTATTTAGAGAGGAGGACACAACAACTAGGAAGAAACCCAGGATTAGGTCAGGCTTGGCTGACACGTGTCAGCTAACCTCAGTTTAACCTCAGCATCTTCTCCTAATCCAGGTCAACTAGAGGGACTCCAAGCAAATGAGCAATACCAATATATTAGTACAGCTTAACCAAATCAGTTAATGCTTTTAAGTTCTGATACATATGTATACATACGTGTGTGTATATAGAGACCATTCCCTTCCCTTACTGGCGAGCATACTGTTATCTGTTTGTTATTTCTCTGCTTTCTATTGTAATTGAACCATTCAAGATGTTATTATGGCTTTAGGGGCAATGTAAAAATCAATCTACAGGTCATTTCAGCTAGGATGATAGAGGAATATTTGGGCACAAAATGGAATTTCATGCCTTTTTCCTGGGCTTTTTTTAACTGCAGTTTAAGAACATCCTTTTTCCCCCCCATTATATTTCACTCTTATTTTTTGCCAGTAAAAAAAAAATTGGAATGCAGTTTGAAGTTTCTTATATGTGCCTGTATGTTACACTTAGGGGTCTTTGCTGTTATGTTTTTCCCATCTGCTTCTGGGCGCTTGAGTCCCTTGGCCAGAGGTCGACATCAGTGGCGGTGCAACTAATGATGCGTATTTTTGCTCGATTCTCTTACCTGTCAACCTCCCAAGCAAAATTCCACAGCCTCTCTAAACAAGTTGTGCATTTGTACCCTCTCTGGATGGGAGAGTCACCTGCCCAAAGGGCAGAAGGTTGTGCCTGGTCGTGGCTTGTGGCCACCGATGCTGGTGGGAGCTGGGGTGGCGGTGGGAAACTGGGCTCCTTCCCTGGAATGGGGTGGGTTGCTTGAACACCCGGTGTTGGCAGGAGCGGGACAGACGGACGTTCAGTGTGTGCGCGCTTGTTGCAGAACTCTTGTTGCCTTGTGAGGGTTGAGGAGCGATGGTGGGACTGCAAAGTAGAGACCCAGTGGGAGGTTGCCGTTTGACTGACTGGCTGATGAAAGTTTGTTTCCCTCTGGACATTTTTATTCATATAATTTGTTTCAGTTATGAGTATAACGTAAAAAAAAAAAAAATATCCCAGAAATGGTTATACCAGAAACACCCAGAATAATCATAAAGATGATGTATGCCAATATGATTATTCCCTTTATCATGTTGGAAAGTACCTTCACAGCAGTTATAGCCATGGCCACGCTAGGGAGTTTTAGGGCTGCAGCTATACCACTTAGTTTCTGATGTAAATGAGGCTTTGGACTTACAATTGGGAAATATGACTGTATCTACAAGGAGCATGCTAGGGGAATAACAGCATAATTTTAGCAATATATTGGGTTCCTGGCTTTTTTTTGCTTGAATGGTAACAGGCTTCACATAGTCTTTCAGTCCCCCTGTGAGCTGGTGACACAAGGTGCAGGTGAGCATTAAGGACAACGTTGCACCTTTCCCTAATGCTGTTGCAAACGTTCTCTCTTCTGTAGCTGCTCAAAGTTACTTGGAGTAACCACGTTTAGCGTGTTGGCCTTTGTGCAGTGCATATTGAACCAAGCTGTCGGTTATCAGTCAGAAATCTTCCATGTTGACAGAGTAAATACCCAGATACTCCAAATACTGGAGACTTGTAAAGCCTGAGCCTTTTTTCCCTTGTCCTGGACAGGGACCTGGCTCTCCTCTCTCAGAAGCTAGAGGAAAGCTTTATGGTCTTCCCCCCTCCTTACCCCCAATGGAGGTGTGAAAGGAGAAAGCCGCGCTCGATGAGATGACACCAGAGGAGAAGAGAGCTGTTCCCTGGAGCGCATGGGCGCCGGGAATTAAATCCTCTGTCCAGCATAATTTCCTCTGGCCAATATGTAGAGCAAAAAGAGCAGGGGCTCCTTTCAGACGGCTCGCTGAAACTAGCAGCTTCCACCCAAAATAGCTCTGTTGCTGGCCCGGTAGCGACTGTACAGAAAAAGCAAGGAGGGGATGGACGGGGGAGTTTGTCGGCTGCCTTGCTGCGGGGATCACGAGCAGCAGCGCTGCCACCGTTTGCGTCCCCGAGCAGGTTGGCCCGAGAGGGCTGTTTGGAGCCCAGCAGACTGCTCCTGTTATCTCCTTTAACACCAAGTGTTAGCATTAACTGCTGGGCAGTGAAATGAGCAGCTGCTCGGTGTTGTGGGCTGATTTTTCCAGTGCTGTTGCCTCCCAAATCTCCTGTATGATCTTCACAGCGTGTATCAGTGCCTGCTCACTTTCCCAGTCTCCTCCCAGTTTCAACACTTTGCTCCTGGTGCCTCTCTCAGCCTCCCAGGCTGGGCCGTTGTGTCCAGCCCTGGCAGCGGTGCCGTCCTGCCAGTCCCTCTGTCCCAGCACTCCCACCCGTGGCTCTGTCTGCAGGGTCTTTTCCTTTGCCCCGGGCACAGGAGGCTTCAGCAGGGTGTAAGGAAAAAGTAGGGGCTTTTCTCTTCCTTTGCTCCTCTCCTTGTTTTCTTCCTCACCGAAAGCAACTTACTGCACCATCTCCATATAAACCTGTAATTATAGTTGTTACGCATGCACCTGATAAGTATTTTAAAGATTTTAAAAGACATACAGATGGAGTCAAAATTACCCCAGAGCTTGTGCAGTCAGCTTAACCTGTAGTTACTTTGCCAGAGGTGTTCAATGGGGACAGCCTGAAAAAACCCCACAGACGTTATAGAGGACTATGCCAGCTGAAGCCTCAAATGTGGCTCTTGATCTGTCCTTGCTTTTGGGGGTTTCCTGCAACAAAGAGTTCCTATCAGTGGGCTCAGCATGGCCACATTTGTCTGTCAGCACATAAGCTTCCCATTTTCCCAGAAGGTAATGCAGCAATCCTGCTGTTGTAGGCTGTGAGGAGAGATAATCTGGTGGTCAGTCACTCCTTTTGCTTTCCGTAAAGCTACATCTCTCTTCTGTAAGAACAGAAGAGAGGAGGGCACTGCTCAGGTGAAATGAGTCAGTGAGAAGGCAGCTGTAGGCTCGTTTTGATAGCAGGAGCGAGGAGCATGTTTCTGGGAGCAGCTGAAGAACAAGGAGCCATCATCGGTGTGGATCAGTTCAGCAGCCTGGATGCGTTACAGGCACTTACGCTGATACCTTGCTGAGGCTGCAGAGGCTTGGCTTGATTATTTTAATTAATTTAGCCTGTTATACTGAACTGATGCTTTTGAATCATCACACTCCCTTACCCATGGCAGTTTGTGGGTGAGGAGGAAGTTGCACAGCATGGCTTATGGGATGTGACCATTTTCTTGGGCTCTGTTCAAGCGGTGCCTGTCATCTTGATGGCATTTTATTCTCTTTCTTGATTCCTACGCTCAGTTCATAGTAAGCACTACCCTTTTTTGGTGTAATTATTCCTGGAAACAACCCAGGAGGTTTTATAATATGGTACTGTAGGAGGGCTGTTGGCATGCTGTGGTAAATACATGGACCAGCTTGGGGGCTGAGAAGGTGCTTTTGGGACACTTGGAGTTTCTCATGGGGATTCTCTTGGCTCATCACTGATAACGAAAAGAATTTGGCTTTGATTTGATTTAAATGATACTGGGTTGGTAGTAAGGAGCAGGAAGAAAATTAAACCACTTGTACCAACGGGCCTCAGGGCAGGTGATCGTGCCCCTGCTGAACTGAGCTGGCAGAGGTGGGTAAGGGAGGAAGGACTTCTTCACCCTGGTCGGTTCCAGGCCATTTACAAGCATTGTGTTAAATGGCAATCCTACTTGTTCAAAAATTTTGGGCCAGATTCTGGTCCTGGTGGCTCTCACACAGACCTGGTATAAATCTGTTTGGTGGCACGTGGCTGGCTGTCGTTGGTGAGCATAGCATCTGCTTGGTGGGAACTTCACTGGTGACGCTTCGGGACTGGGCTCTTCCTACTGTTGTGCTTAAGGCAGTAATGGATATTAATACAGGGATCTTTCGAGAGGTCCCAGTATAAGGAAGCACAGAAGACGGGTACAAGCTCTTTTTCCCTGGTGTTGTAAGGCAGCTGAAAGCAAAAGTGCAGGGAGGGATCAGTGCTGCAGGACGTGTGGGAGGCAGGATGCTCGCCAGGAGACAGGAGCTCACCGAGGCGTTGCAGCTGAGCCGGGAGGGACGGGTAATACCTTTGGGTCAGCAGGTTCGCAGCTTGCTCCCAGAGCCCTTGCGTGGATAGATCTCGCTCATCTCAATGGCACATGGACTTCACGCAGCCGTAAAGGTCTCGGGACTGGCTTGTGAGTGAGCAGGCGAACAGGAACCCCCTAGAAGATTAGAGAAGAGGCCTCTTCAAGGACCGGATTTCTGTCTTTGAGTGCTGTGGAGTAGCACCTGGACCTGCGAGAGTCTGAGGCTTTAAAATTAATAAAAACACCCTGCTTTTAAATTGCACCGCTATGAAATATTGCTCCCAAGTGGGGGAAGTGAACAGGGCTGGGGTTGCAGCAGAGGTATGGTGAATGCATTTGCATTTTCAAGGCGGTCAAATAATTGGAGGAAACTTTGCATCCCGCAGTGTTTCGCAGTTTCTCTGGCCCCGTGGTAGTCTTGGATAAACACGGCTGGGCTGTAGTGCCTTTGCTAATATATTGTATTTGGCTGTGAACAAGGAGCTAAAGTCGGGGAAGGTCCCCTTTTCCTTGCAGAGGGCTGAGCAAGCCTTGCAAAATCCTCTCCGGGATGTTATCCAGCAGGGATTTGGAAAAATAGAGGTTGTGGGGCTGGGGGCCGTATCCAGTCTCCAGGCTGCAGGTCCTTCGCCCCAGCTGAAGCAGCTTCGCTTTTCCATCACTTCAAAGCAGAGGACGTGGCCGGTAGCAAGGCAAGCTGCCACCGGTGAGGGGGGCCAGATGCCTGGGGACTGATGCTGAACTCCCAGCCCTTCGGTGGGAAGAGCTGCCGACAGAAAGGAGAGAGATTTCAGAGGTCGGAGTCATTTTGCGTACCCACTGAGATGCTTTTTCTGGAGGATGCTAAGAAGATTTTTTTGTAATACAAGGGCATTTTTTTGCATGCCAGCATATCACAGAAATTAGTTTCACTCAGTCATTCACTGTAAGACTGGGTAGGTAGATTATTATACTGCAACCCAGAGCAAAATATACAAAACTACCAGGGGCTAGATGCAGGTACCTCCAATGTTGTTACTTCCCCTGATGCTTATAAAATAAGGGTCACAAAACTCAACACTTTCAGAAAAATTATCCTTGTGCTGCTGGTGTTATTTCACTTCTCTAACATACATTTTGTGTGGAGCAATGTATGATACAAGGTATTCCAAAGGTATTGCTAAACCCAATCCTGTAGTCCTTGCCTGGGCAACGTTCCCCACTGATTTTGGTAGAGAGGGCAGCCCCTCAAACACCAGGACGAGCTCTCGCATTTGGTATCAAATTAAAGCAACTCATGAGTCAAAGCTGGAGGCCCAGATTCAGTTTTGCTAGAAATAAGCTTTTTCAAAACTGAAGATCAATATCAGTACCTCACTGCAGATATTTATTCCTAATTTGAAAGGCAAATGTTTTTTGGTTTTGGTTTTTTTTTTTTTCATGGTTTTACTGATTTACAGTGTTCAGCTTAAAGACTGCTTGGCGCAGCCTGTAAGCCCTCGCACTAACTGGCTAGCCTATTTCCACTGGCCCACATAAGAAAAATTCTAAAAATAGTCCAGCAGCGTATGTTTTCAAAAGTAAATTAGATTTTAAAAATAAGAGCTTCAGTTTAATTATCTGGCATGCTTTCAGTAAGGAGGAGGGTTTTCAAAATACACAATTCCTTTAACATGGAAAAAAAAAAAAACCCAACCAACCCAACAACCTGCCCCTCAGTAGTTAGGACATGCTGTTGTTGTGCTTTACCTATTAGCTACTTCTTCATTATACCAGTGTGCTCTCAAAAAAATTGCCTTGTGCATTAAATGGTTTTGGAGAGTGAAAACAGTTTTGCAAGCTGAGCGAATGCAGGGGCAGACACCAGCAACGTGGAGACTATTTTTAATGAAAAATTCCTGCCTGTGTGAATGCATATGTTGCCTTGCCTTCCATTTTAAAGAGCATGTTTGGTGAACCACAGGTAAGACAAGCAGGAGTAATTTCAACTGTTTTACGGGTTTAAATGTAGGAATGAGATAAGCACCTATCTAATGCAAAGGATGCTGAACTTAATGTGGCAATGTTCTTGCAGCCGAAAGCTGGGAGCCAAGGTAGTTAAGTTGGTGACGCTGTCTGTCTGACATACATCAGCAGTTAAACTGTGGTGGCTGAATGCTTCTAAAGCAAGATTAAATACAACAAGAGAAAAATACCCTAGCTAAAGCTTATTCCCCCTTAAGCGTACAGATAGTCTTAATTGATTTTCAGGAACGATATGGGCTGTCACCTCTCTTTGGCACATAGAAACTGCGTATGCGTGGGATAATTGGCGGGTTTTATAAGGAGACCTGTGGTGATGAGAGCCATCAAACCGCCAGAGCAGATGGGGATGCTGATGTCTGCTGGCTCTGCCTCCTCTCCGCTGACCAGGGCTGTCATGGGGAGAGAAGGGCTCGAGACGGAGCTTGAGGTTGTGGAGAGATTTGGCAGTTACCAGATGGGTGGGAAAGCGCTGCCTTATCGGGGCTGGTGAGGTTCTATCGAGACACCTTTAATTACAGATTGTGTCAGTGTGAGGCAGGAGCTGGTGAGTCACAAGGTGTTTTCTAAGGTTTTGGGCTGGCCCTGGATGCTCAGGCGTTGGCCGCTATCGCAGGTGACTTCTCTTTCATTCGGAGGGAGGAGGCGCAGCCATGGCAAGGTTTTCCTTTGGAAGGGACCCTGCCACCCTTACCCCCACCTTTGTCACCTTGAGATTAGGTGGCTCTGGTTTGCCCAGCCTAGGGCTATGCTTTGAGACTCCCTGGGAGTTCACCTGGAATGCTGCTGCCTGCTTAATAGCTGCTTCCCATGCAAACAGTGCAAACACACCCAAACTGCAAAACTGGCTACAAAGCTAGTTGCTGAGCATAGTTAGACCTGTACTGTCAAAAGGAGCTGCAAGACCCACGGGCAGCTTGTGCAATCCATGTTGCATACTCCCGACAGTGCTGCTGAGACATCCCTGGCTGGAGTGAGAAGGTGCTGTGGGCACACTCGGGTCTTTAGGGTTGGGATTCACACCTTTTGTGGTCTGGTAGGATCTGAGTTGGATGAGCCCCTGGGAAAACATGCATTTTGGGGGTAAGGACAGCATTTAAGGGAAGAGGGGTTGAGAAAATGAGGACTTCTTAGTTTACTTCTTCCCTTGACTGTGGCTTGAGGAGCATCATGGGGACAGGTTCTGATGTCTTGTTTGCTGTGAAGGTTCACAGTGCTGCTGGCATTGCGCTGATACACTGAAATAGTTGTCGATATTTAAACACATGAGGGTTGGCCGTGGCATAAGGAAAAATGAGAACAATTCAGTACCCCCATAAAACATCCTCTGAGCCTGGAGTAATTAGTTCAGTTTCAGTAGCCTCATTTCCAGAAAGAGAAAGAATAGAGCAAATAGCAGAAAAGATAATGAAAGTTGGGGGGCCCAAGGGGAATGTTTCGCTACGGCGATAGTCAACCGGAGTGACGTTATTTGGTCCAGAAAGAAGGTGCCCAGGGGAAGCTGTGATTGCACTGTGCAAGAGGGTGAGTGACAAAGAGGGAACTGATCAGCTGCCTAATTTTTTTCAGAGCGCCAGCATGCAAGAAGATTAAATGAAACTGAAAGAAAGTAAATTTAAAGTAACTCTAAAGAGCCCTCTCCTTTTTACAACGTACTGGGGGTTTGTGGAGCTGAATACTGGAGGGAGTGACTGGGAAACAATGTGCTGGGGTTATGCACGTGAAGGAGACTGTTCCTAAAGATTATATTAATATTCTGTCTTATATTAATCATTGCAAAGGAAGTACTGTTTCATGTTTTAGCCCAAGCTTCTCCTGGACAGCCTTCCCAGGCGTTGCACAAGACGTGGCGGGCGTTCCTGGCCTTCCTCTGCGCTGCAGAACCCTTTGCTGCTGACTGGGTGCTCTGCAAACAGGGGCTCCTTCCTGCAGTATTGTTCACACAAATAAACTTTATTCCTTTCAGTAGTCCTGTGAATGAGTAAGAGCCGCAGGACTGAATGATCTGCTGTTCTGACCTCCTTTCATGATAACTTCTCTAGGTTTTCTTCTGCAACTTTGACACGGGCAAATCTTCCTTCCCTGGCTTTCATATGTGCTCTCTGCATTAGGAGTGGTGACCCCCTAGATACAGCTGCTTTTTTTTCCCCCTTAACTTCAAAGAAGTTCAGTATTTATGTAAGCGGCTCGCTAATTTACTGCATTCTGGCTTAATCTCTCTCAAATGCCTTTCTGAAAATAGCCTGTCCAGATGAGGTAAAAATATTCACTGTCGAAGCAGAGTATTTAGAAATAGCTATAATTTTGACTTGTATCAAATAGAAACCCAAGCATTTGCCTTTGATTAAGGACAGGTGTTTAACTTTTTGCACAGCTGTTTTTTAGGTTGTTAACTGGAATTTTTGACCTACTGGAAGAAAAACCCTGACTAAATCTGGTGTCGGTGCTGTAGTGCCGTGAACTTGGCGTTCAGTAGGAAGAAGGATGCAAAGCACCGCTTCATTACACTGGAATGTTGCATCAATAATGTAGTAATGTAATGTCTTGGAGGGAAAATAATGGGCTCTAATGGTGTAACCAGTGTGCTTACTGATACCGTAGCACAATTAATTGCGGCTTTCTTGGAATTAAGTGCTGTGAACAATTTCTCTTAAAAGTGGATGCAGGGCATTTGAGCTTAACCTCCTCCCTGCAAGGAGGCCAGTAGCCTTACCCTGTTCCCTTGGGACAAGCCGCAGAAGGATAAAAATGTGGCTCGTTAATTGAAAATGATGGGAGTGGGTTTCTCCATTCATCATCTAGCGGTGTGCAAGAGGCCGGTGCTCTGCTTTCTCAGGCCTGTGTTTTGTGCCTCCCCGATAACCGTGGGGACCGACTGGGGGGAGAAGTGCCGTGGAGGGGCTGTGGACTTGAAGGCTTTGCCCCTGTGTCTTTCCCCGTGGGACTGTGAATAACAGGACCGAGGTCTTGGTGGAGGTCTGTCATCTTTCCAACAGCACGGAATTTGTCCGAGGGGCTGGCGGTGCTTGCCTCGGCGCTGTACCCTCTGGGAAGGGTTTGATCTCACTGAGAAAGGCAGCTGGCTCATGGTGGCCCCTTGTGTGGTACCCAAGCACGGCGTGGGGAGGAGGCCCTGGGGAGAGCTGAGCAAGCTGTGAGGCAGGGTGGGCTGCTGTGACAGCGAGCAGACTCCGTGCTTTATTCAACTGTTGAGTTATTTGTTATTGTGGCCAAAACCCAGGGGTGGAGGGATGAGGAGGGCTTTGTGCTTGGGTTGGGTTGATGAAAGCTTTTTCCATCTTTGTGTCGTTCAGCACACTCCTGTGTCACTTCTCCAATGCCCGACAAAGGTTCAGCTTGCCACAGCCTTCCCCTCCATGGGGGAAAATGGTGTAGTCTCTCCTAGATCTTTTGCTTCCATGACACTTGCAGAAACGCATTTGTCAGTGGCCATCCCTTGTGCCGTAGTCCTTGACCAGAGTTAGTTGAAATGCGCCTGTGAGCTGGAAGGTTGCTGAGGGCGGTGGAGGGACTGGCAGGCATGTGCAACCACACGTGTGCAACCACACATTTTCTTAGAAACCAGGAAAGAAATGCTACTTCCCATTTTGCAGGGATTTTGAGAAATGGTCTTCATGTGCTCATTCATATTTCTTGTAAACTCACTTAAGTCATGCTCGTGTCACGTACAGAAGACAAGAGACTTAGAAGAACTGCAGCTCGGGCTCCAAACACAGTGGTTTATAGGCACCCCCAAGGATCCTGATGTCTTTGGCAGGCAAAGCTCTCACTGGTTTTCTATCAGTGGGCTCCAAGATGCGTCCTGCTTTCTTTGCTATGTATTATTGGGGGGGGGTGTGTGTGTCCAGAATAGGAGGGAGTACATTTCTTAAAGCACTTTATAATGCACCTTTGTCCCTTGCTTTTAAACTGAACAGGATGTTTATGAAGAGATTTTAAGTGACAGTTGTCTGTTAGAAGATTTCTTTCCTGTTATGAAATGAAAGAATTCTTCAGTTTTATCTTTTAATTTGTTATGAAGGAGCCAAAATGATACATTCAATCATTTCATAACTACACACTTTCACAACTGTATTTATGTGATCTTTTTGCCGCAGAGGATAATTGGTTTATACAAAACTAAGTGTTTTCTGGTAGCGGGTTACTTGCTTTTTCACATGTATGTAGCAGCTTTGTTTTAAAAAGACTGTGCCAGGGAGAGGCCATACTTAAGCTCACAGAAGTGACATTGTGCGTTTAAAGCACAGGGAAGCAGTCCTAGGTATCCATGTGATGTGAACTCGGGACTGGGACTTACTGGGAAGATTCACCATTTAATTACCTGAGAAGAGCAGCTCCCCCTTTCATGGGAATTTGCTGGAATTTTGCTGGTAGCACTTTCTGTGAATAAACATTTACCTCATTACCTGAAGGTGCTATGTGCAGACAGATGTTTAGTGTATTGTAGTCTACCTGTAGCCATTGGCCCCCAAGGGCATAGCCAACTAATGGTGGTGGTGGGGCTTCCTCCCCAGGAACAAGGGAGAGCTGCTTATGTGCTTGGGCCACAGGCCAGGCTTATTTTTTCTTACATTCGCTACATGAATTTGGTGTCAGCTTTCTTCCAAAGAGTACAAAATCATAATTTATTTTATTTATAGAGCTGTGTGATTTATACCCTGAGATATGTCTCGGTGGTTTCAAATTACAGAGAAGCATGGAAATACTGGCTGATTTTTCCCTTACCCAGTCCATAGACTCCAAGCTGCAGGTCCAAGCCTAAAACTTAGCAGCTGGTAATGAAAGCAGAATTTAGTTTCATGGCCTCAAGTCTTGCTGTAAACCTTTCCTAAATTTCTGCTTCCTAATATCTGATGAGGACATGCTGCAGTGATCTTCCTTAGGCTTATTGTAACTGTGAGAGAAAGCGACTTCAGTTCCATTTAGGTCAAATATATTATCAGGCAGATCTAGTGGTTGAAGAATGGAAAAGTTCCATTGAAGTCAATATAGCTGTGTTCTTTAAAAAACAAACAAACAAAAAAACCCCCCAACCCACCAAATGAGTCTGACACCTGGTATCTTCTCAAGTTATTGAGAGTTGACCTAGAAAAGATACATACATCCTTCTGTTAATCACCGTGTTTTACTGTGGTTTCTATTCCTGGAGCATGCTTGTCGGAGAAAAACATCTCTTATATTTGAACTTTCATATAGCGCTTCCCTCCTCAGACAATATTCAGTGATACCGGCCTTTGTGTTTGAAGCGCTGCCGTTGATGGAAGCTGTCCTTACAACACACACGCTTGAGGTACCTCAAAATGAATGACTGATGGGGACATTAGCACGTAGTATGTCACGGCTTTGGCATGCCACCCGTTTGCGAGGGCAGCTTAAGGGATGCTACCCAGATCTAGGAAATACACCACAGCCCGTTGCCATCAGGTTGCCCGATACCTTCTCCCAGTGAACGTGAGCGATTCTCCGACAGGGAGTCGTTTCAGGCAGTCCTGCTGCTTCGGGGTGCTGGATAAGCTGTCAGCTAGTTGACGATTTCCCTCTGTTTTACATGTGTAAATGCAGCGTTGGGAAGCACCACCTGCCTTGAGCGTGCACAAACCAACCTTGTACTTGTGCACGTATTTTAGTCTGGGGATATCGAGGTTTGCCGTCACCTCACTGTTCACGCAGGAGAGCACCAGTGGGTAGGTGCAGCTGTAGCTACTTGTGGTTGTAGTCAATTTGATGCTTCTCATTTTGGCGTAGCATCAGCTGCCTGACTGTGGGAGCTCCTTTCCCTGACTCTTGGGAAGCTGGAAGGGATGTAAAGCAGGGGTGGGTACTGCCTTCACATATGGAAATGGCATGTCTCCTGGCATGCCTGGCCTGGCTCAGCGCCCTGCTGCAGCCCTGGGTTCTGCCAGGTGGAAACCATGCAGAGCTTCTGGGTAGTTGGGGTCCCTGTGCTCCCCTTTTAGTTGTGAGTCTGTCTGGGGAGGCTGATGGGCCTGTAAGGAGAAGCTCTGGTTGGTGTCTAGCTTTCTGTCTCTGTTAGCAGGGCGCCTGGCTTTAATGTCTTCAAGGGCAGTATCTTGGAAGCCTAGTAGAAAGCAAAAGCTTAAGTGCTTTGACTTCTTGATCTTCCTTGCAGAGACAGACTGCTCCTTTCAGCCGCGTGCATTGTGTAGACAGTCACTTCTGAAGCCTGGTTGTTTCCATGAGTCAAAGAGGAGGGTCTCTGAAAGCCTTTGCACAGAGGTGACCTTCACTGCCAGTGCTGGCTCCCGCCTTGGCTCGGCAGTGCCGGGAGGCTGGAGCCATCCCGCAGGAGGCTCCGTCGGGAGGTACGTGAACTCTGAGTTTTTTCCGAGACTGCAGCAGGGCCTTTGCACAGCAGCTGATCGCATTCAGGAACTCTGCACCTTTTTATGGCAGCAGAGGGAACCAGAAGGCTTAACGAGTGCTGTTGGCTCCTCCAGAAAAGGAAGGAGGGATTTATGTTGTTCTGTAGGCCTTTAAATAAAAATAATAAAAAGCCAAATATGTTTTCTGACTTGTGCGAAGTGAATGTGTAAACTCAGTGGAAACTAAGGGGGGGATTTATGCATCGTCTGCTCTCCTGCACGTACCTGAGTAATTCTGTGAGAGAAAGTAAGGGTTCAGGAAAGTGGCAAAGATGGGCAGATCCCCACCGGAGTAGCAATTACCGTGCTGTGGGAACATGGGGCGTTGCCCCTTGTGTTCTTGCACACATGCACTGAACCTCTAAAGACATCTGGAATCAGTGTAACATTGCAGGCCAAGACATCTATGCAGAAAAAAAAGACATAGACAAGGGGGAATAACTTTGCTCTCCTGAGAAGATGCCATTTGGGTATCAGGATTAATACCTGTTCCTGAAGCAAAACAAACAGACTCTTCCCTTGCAGTGAATCATTAAGTTGCTGGAAAGCATGTGTGCCTGTGTGAGGGTATGTATGTTTGCATTGCATGGATCTGAATTTGCCTGGGATTTAAATGTCAGCTTTTGTATTTGATTGCTTGCTGTCTACTGCGAGGCCAAGCAGCTTGAATTGTGCATGTGTGTGGAAGAGAAAATGCATCTAGCCAGGAACATTGTGGAAATTAAGAGATCTGATTGACCAACTAAATTGAATTTCAGTTTTGGTTGCTCAGGAACACCGCAGTGAGTACCTTCCATACCTGCTCAGCTCAAGACCCCCTCAAAATGCGGGTAGCAGATGTCTTAGATCATGTCTTGAGTGGAGCCAGCAGTTGATAAGCCTCGAAGAAAAGCACGCAGTTGTTAGTTGCACGGGTTTGGCTAATGATACTGTGCTGCCCAAATTTGCAAACCTGGCTCAGCATCCGCCTCCATGGTTTGCAAGGTGTTGGTGGTACCTGAGGCACAGTGCTGCTCCACTGCCTCGCGGGGTGCGTGCTGTACGGCTTCAACGGGAACAGAGTCAGGCCTGTAGCAAATACAATCGTCAGCAAGTGGTGAGGGTGTACCGTGAATCCGGAGTAATTCTGTCCTTGGAGTAGTCCAATGGCGTGCCCGTAATTGCTTCTTTAGTCATCGTAGATGTCTGTTGGTTTTGTGATCTGTAAGAAAATGAAAGGGAAGCAGGAAGGAGTGAACGATGTTCCTGTGACAAAAGCACTTGCTGAATTCATGTGTGGAGTGAGCTCTGGACGCTTCTTCCAGTCCTCCTCTTCTGTGACTCTGTACCGACAGAGCTCCATGGTAATTAAAGTTTCCCTCTGTCTCACTCCTCCTCAAGCAGTGTCTGTATCTTGAGTCCGATAGTCCCATGTTTCTTGTTAGGATGATGCTGTGCCATCCACAAGTCTCTGCAGCTGCAGTTACAATGGGTGATAAGCTGTTAGGTGCTGCCCTCTGTCATGTTCACTCCTCCCTTGTCCTCATCAGTAAACTCATGGCTAGGTTGATTTTTGAGACTGAAACACAGAACTGGGCAGGGGGAACCCTTCTGCACCTATCTAATGCGATATCCCTAGAGCAGTGCAGTTAGAAACCACAGCATATGCACTGCGTGGCTCTCCTCCCACTCCTTTCAGGGGTGTCTGGAGGGAAGGATGGGCTTTGCACGGTGCCCAGGAAGGTTGCAGCAAATCTGTTCGGTGTTTGAGAGCTTCACCAGCTATCGAGGCTGGTTGCCTATTTTTACCCATGCATATGCTGCAGGCAAATAAGGAGGGTGGGTTCTTAAAAAAGCAGGCATTTCTGAATGAATTGTCTTCCCAGCACCTCTCTCTTTCTTCGACGTGTAAATAGCAGAGGTGAAAGCAGTGTCAAAGCTAACGGTGGGTGAAGATGACATATAAAAGTGCTCTCCACTACTTGACAGCAACGGGAGCTGCTGTGCATTTGACTGGAAGCAATAACAGCAGCTGTCTCTCCCAATGCACCCGTATTAGTGTCCCTTCTGCCGTCATTCCTCCGAGGCACGCTGCACATGGCCTTTTGCCTGCATTGATGCTAGACACCTTCCTAATGATGTCCAAGCAGCGCTCCCGGGCTCTCCCAGGGAGTGGCTTCTTCACAAGGTTTCTGCTTTACTTCTAAATTTGGATCGTGAAGTTTCATTTAAAATCCACAGGCTGCGGGAAGTAGTGGGGCTGATTTGGGGTTTTTGCCTGAGATGTAACATCCAGCTTGGATGTTCCTTGACTGTCACTGCGGTGCATCCTTCGAATAAATTGTTAAAACTAAACCCGTGTGTTGGCTTGGTAAGTCTAACCTTGTTCCTTTTTCACCGAACGGGAGATTGCTGGAGTGACAGTGTCACATACCACGCATGGTGCAGCGTGTTACTAATTATTGCACACGGGTGCAGGCAGCCCCATTCCGTACATTCTCATTTCCATTTGTTACTAATTAGGAGTCATCGTGCTGCTGGTGGTCTCTGGTGCTCCCCACGTACTGTCCGTAGGGTCGGCATCTGCCAGAAGGTGGTGTTTACTTCGAATTAGACCTAAGCAGACATTTCCCCCCTCCTACTTCACACTACTTCCCCCCTCTCCTAATTTCAGACTTCCCTGGCTTTAAAAATGTGAAATACCTACAAGCGTAGTTGTGGAGAATTACAGGTAGCCACTTTTGCTGTGAATCATAACCCGATGCAAAGGAAAGTTGGGAACACCAGCCTGTGCAATACAATCCTATCAAGAGTTAAAGGATGGTTAGGAAATTGAAAGCAAGCGTGGGTATACCTGGTGAATTCTTGAAGGTGGCCTGGAAAGTGCTTTAAAAATGGAGTTGTCCCTTTAACAATATGCAAACAGCAACAGGAAAGGGAGCATTTAGTCACATACTTTTTTTTTTTTTTAAACCTCTGAAGTTCTCTGAAACTGCAGCAGCAGGCTGTCCCCGCTGTGCTGCGGTGCCCCAGAATGCTCTGATGTCCCTGGTACCCCACTGGGCGATTGATCTACCCCATACTGATTCTGCGCGGTGGTGATTGCATATTATGAGATGGCACAGTTTAGCATGGCCTATGATCGTACTATTTTATATCCTTTTGAAATAATATATATTTAAATGTTTTAAGAGATTGTGAAAAACTTTTGCTCTTTTTAAGCAGTATTTTTCCATCCTTCTTTCCAAAGCTGTCCTTTTTCCAGTGAGCGGAGAGGTGAAATGAGTGGAGATAATTGCCTCAGCCATATGGGCCAGCAAGCCAAGTGGATGCACTCGTAGTCTGGTATTTTAATTTCCAAGTTCCTATCAGCGCTGCTGAAAATAGTTTGCTCTTTAGATGCTCCTGGTTCCGCTGCTTTGGGATGACGTGAAATGTGTCCGTAGCATTCTGAAGCTTTTAGCTTTTGTAATTTGGCTTCTGATGGCTGAGTTGCCTCCATTTTCTCTCGATCTGTCTTCTAGTTCATCCTTCAGCTGGGCTGGAACTTGTGTTGTGCACGGACAGTTGAGGAGCCACAAAAGTTCTTTCCTAACCGGGGCCACAATCTTAATGCTGGTAAATTGGATCTGCTGAGCATGGTCATACGGCTAGATGTAAACTTTTAACACGTATAACATCTGACTCGCTTGGGAGGTTAAGGGACAGAGCAAATCACCACCACATTGCCAGTGGAGGAGATGCAAACGTTCTAGGATGTGTTTTTGTCCCCTCTTCTACTTACTTCTGTGCTTCATAAATGGTTGTCGAATATGTATCGTGCACCAAGTTAATTCAAAACATCATTGCACTGTGCAGCTGGTTAAAAGGGAAATGCACAGTGACCATCTTGAATAAATCCATGTACTGTCACTGGAAGATACACGCTGATACAGGCCCTCAGTTATTAAAACCGTATTTCCAAAGACTTTCCCTTCCTCTTAGTGCTCTGCTTTCCCAGCCCCGTTGCCTGCAAGAGCTCCCAGTCTTTACCAGAGCCCTGGAAAATTGCAAAGACGACATCAAGGCCGATGGGAAGGGGGTGACCTCCGCCTGCAGCTCGTTTGGTGACACTGACGGTAGGATGCCTGGTGCCGAGGCTCATTGCCACCAAAAGACTGGGCTTTCGGCACTGTTGTGCAGTGATTTCTTAAGAGCACGGGGCCAGTGCCTCCTGATGCATCACCTGGCATCGTCTCTAAGCCCTCATTGCCTGGCTTTGTGGGAAGGACGCTTGATGTTTGCTTTCAGAGAAGCAGGAGGATTCCCAGGAACTTCACTGAGAGCGGAGAGAGGCAGCTAAAGAGAGACATGGGGAGCAGCCCAGCTTTTGATAATCCCTGACTAAGCCACCTGGCACCAGGCTTATCCCCTGAGTTGCTGATACAACAGTTGGAAATAGCCTCTCCGCAAGGCCCGGGACTTCCTATGAAGTCAGGTTAAGGGTAGATGTCCTGCAGATCTGTAGCCTTTGCTCTGGAAATGCCTGTCATCTCCAAGCAGCAAGAGGAGGGGAAAAAAAAGGTATTTTCATGAGGGCTGTGAACTCCATAAAGAATGGGCGGGCCTGAATAAACTTGTTTTCCTGTTCCTGTCGTGACAAGGTAAGCCACCTTTAATAAACACAAAGTGCACAACAGGCACTTGTAGTTACTCCTCCAAGAAACAGAAATGACCATGTTGTGGGCTTTTTGATTGACAGCTGCTGCAGCAGCCCTGGCCTGAGTTTGAAATCCCCTGTAGCTTGCTGGGCTATCGAGTGGGTTGCACAGAAGCTGTGGCAAATATCAGGCACTGGACTAGCAGTCAGTGTTTCCCTTCAGAGCCACGGGCACGATGGTGTGGAGGTCCTAGTCCACTCCCACGTGCGTTAAGCGCTGGTTGGGAGGCAGGGAGATGAGTTGAGCATGATGGGGAGTTCTCTGAAGGGAACAACTCATAATGTTGCGGGGAGCTATTGCTTTTTGGTGTGTCTTTAGGGATGGTTTATTTACAAAGTCCCCCCACAGGCAGGGCAGATAATGTCAAATTAAGAGCAATTTTGAGGTGCGGTGCCAGCAGAGGAGCTGTTTGGGTGAGTGCCAGGAAGCCTGCACCCTGGCAGCTTGGTCTGATACTGTTTTGCCATAACCTATAGAAATCTTTCTTTCAAGCTGCTTATGACTTTTCATCTGTGGTGCATTATCCATCCCCTTGCTGCTATAGATTGCTATTTTTCAATTACGTGTAAATTGTCTCCACTTCCTCTTCTCTCCCTGAACTATAAACAAATTTCCTCAAAGCCCCCATGCCTCCTAAACCTGCTGATCCTCTTGGTGGCATCTCTCCAGTTGTGCCTCTCTCCCCTTGACGTGACTGCAGCCTTGGCATGACCATCCTAGTCATCCAGTCTACCTAGACTTTAGTAAAGCCTTTGACATGGTTTCCCACAGCATTCTCCTGGAGAAACTGGTAGCTCATGGCTTGGGCTGGTGTACTGTTCGCTGGGTAAAGAACTGGCTGGATGGCCAGGCCCAAAGAGTGGTGGTGAATGGAGTTAAATCCAGCTGGCAGCTGGTCACAAGTGGTGTTCCCCAGGGCTCAGTATTGGGGCCGGTTCTGTTTAATATCTTTATCAATGATCTTCATGAAGGGATCGAGTGCACCCTCAGTAAGTTTGCAGATGACACCAAGTTGGGCGGGAGTGTTGATCTGCTTGAGGGTAGGAAGGCTCTACAGAGGGATCTGGACAGGCTGGATTGATGGGCTGGGGCCAATTGTATGAGGTTCAACAAGGCCAAGTGCTGGGTCCTGCACTTGGGTCTCAATAACCCCATGCAACGCTACAGGCTTGGGGCAGAGTGGCTGGAAAGCTGCCTGGTGGAAAAGGACCTGGGGGTGTTGGTCAATAGCCAGCTGAATATGAGCCAGCAGTGTGCCCATGTGGCCAGGAAGGCCAAATGGCATCCTGGCTTGTATCAGAAATAGTGTGGCCAGCAGGAGCAGGGAAGTGATTGTGCCCCTGTACTTGCCACTGGTGAGGCCGCACCTCGAATACTGTGTTCAGTTTTGGGCCCCTCACTACAAGAGAGACATTGAGGTGCTGGAGCGTGTGCAGAGAAGGGCAACGAAGCTGGTGAAGGGTCTGGAGCACAAGTCTTGTGAGGAGCGGCTGAGGGAACTGGGGTTGTTTAGCCTGGAGAAAAGGAGGCTGAGGGGAGACCTTATTGCTCTCTACAACTACCTGAAAGGAGGTTGTAGAGAGGTGGGGGTCGGTCTCTTCTCCCAGGTAACAAGCGATAGGATGAGAGGAAATGGCCTCAAGTTGCACCGGGGAGGTTTAGACTGGATATTAGGAAAAATGTCTTCACCGAAAGGGTTGTCAAGCATTGGAACAGGCTGCCCAGGGAAGTGGTTGAGTTGCCATCCCTGGAGGTATTTAAAAGACGTTTGGATGAGGTGCTTAGGGACATGGTGTAGTGGTGGGCTTGGTAGTGTTAGGTTTATGGTTGGACTTGATGATCTTAAAGGTCTTTTCCAAACTAAATGATTCTGTGATTCTGTGATCCTAACTGTGCGTTTTGCCTCAATGAAGACTTACCCTTCCTGAGTGTGTGTGTCTGTCCTGGCCTGCTGGCTCATTGCAGCATGGTTTGGTTTCACTTGGTCTTCCCATGAGTTGGTGGTTCTCCATCACCTGGTGACTTCCTCAGTGCTTATCAAAGTGAAATGGGTTTTCTTACCAGGCTGTAAGAGGAGGGCTGGAGCAGATGCTCATCAGCCCTCTTCCTGTCATCAGGTGCTGGTCAGTACTTTTTGGAAATGTGATTTGATCATGAAATTTGCTTGATATTTCTGGTCTTTAAGTAATTTTTTGTAAAAACACTGGTACCGTGTTCTTCACATGGATAGCATTTGGAGATCTAGTGGTTCTGCATAAAGGTTGTGGGTGCTGTAGGAATTTCTTCCTCTTCTACTAATAATGTAAGTAGGCAAAATTTTGCATTAAAATATTGTAAAAAAAAAAAAAAAAATATATATATATATACAGACACACGTTTGTTCTGAAGTGCCAACTGGCTAGTTTACCCGCATTTCTGATACATCTGGGTTATTTAAGCTCACAGTAAGCACACTAATAGAAGATGGGGATCTGTGATTTGCCTAGATGACTGAAAATCTCCAGGCACGTTCCCAGTGGTGATGCTGGTTTCCAGTGGAGCGAGTCAACCATCTGAATTCGGTTTTGAGCTCATCTGAATCAGTCTTCTTAACCATCTCCTCTGTCCAGCAGCCTGAGGTCTGACCGTGCTCAGTGATTTATTTATGGTTTCTCCGGTGTGAACGGCAGTATGCAGGCGCATGCTGTGCAGCTTTGCTTTCCAAGATGAGCCAAGAACGTTGTTATCCCTGCGTGCTAAGTTAGCACCTTTCCTAAGAGCATTAGTTCACATCGTGAAGGGATTGGGTCCAAGGCTGGTCCAGCCTTGGCGTCCAGCTCTGCTGAGCTAAATCTGTTGCAGCCGGTGAATGTTGTCCAGATTTACAGCAGCGTAGGTGAGCGTGGACTATGACCCAGGACTTTCTCATTCTCTCTGGTTTTGTGGGGTTATTGTTGAAAGCATACTCTTTTGCCTATGTTTGTAATCCCATAGGAATAAGTAGTAAAGACTGCTTAATTAATTTAGGATTCATTCCCTCCAAGACACTTACATGTTTGGAACACATTCATGTTTCTCTGGGCAGAATCATTCTTTATTGAACCTTTCTTTTACTCATCATGCTGTTTTATGTTGTGTATTTTATTTCTTCTAATAAAGCAGTTGATTGGAATTTCCTAACTCTTTGTCTTACCCCATCCCCATGTGGTACCTCTTTTCTACAAACTGTTTATCTCCAGACTGTTCGTATCTTGCTAGTTCCATATAAGCTTCAAGACTGCTCAACAGCAGTTTTATGGTCTCAGTGTATATTTGGTTTCTTTAGATCCCTTCTGTGCATGTCATTTGGTCTTATTGAGTTATAAAATGTAGGCTAAATTTATCCCTTGTTTAACTCCATTCACTTCAGTAGATGTTTGCTATAGAAAGAATTTGGCACATTGATTAAATGGATATACTTTCGCATTTCTTCTTAATTTTTTTTTTTCCCTAGGCTTATCTAGATAATGAATTTTATCTCCTGCTTAATACTTCTGTGTCCTTTGTACAGAACACATAGGAAATATTGAGTGCTTCATCCGTCTGGATTCTTGTTATGTGATCCCCTGCCTTGTTCAACAATAGATCCATTCTCTCCCCTGTATTTTCCTTGGTTATATTTATAAAAACATATACTTGTTTCCCATTACTCTTTCAAGCTAAAATCAAAACAAAACCCCTACTGTTTGTCCCCTTAACTTTATGCCTTATAATATTTTACCTCCAGCGTATATTCAGACTTCATAACTTCTCTTCTGTTTCCTCTCTCGTTTCTTTTCTCATTTAAGAAATGAGCTTGCTTCATGCCAAGAGCCAGAGGAGCCATTTATTTTGACCCACTTGTTTCTCTCTAGCAATGGAATTGCTTTCACATGTATTTCTTCCAGGTTAGCCTTTAGGATATCCCATCCTTTGCATTTTGAAATGCAAATCACTCTTTTCTCAAATTTTTTAAACTGAAGATAAATTTGTTTTCCTGAAGAGGGATTGTAAGTCCCTTCCTTAGTTCATGCAGAAGGGCCACCAAGATTTTTCTTCCAGGTTTTTAGTAAACACCTTCCTGCTAGGACCAAATTTAGGATTACGTCATGTCTCATTGCATTCCCCGTTGAAACGTGTTATCGTTACCTTCACAGTTCCCAAAGTCCTCTGACCTATATATTACAGAATGGCAGGTCTTTCCCAAGAGCTAGCTCAGCAATTAAAATTTCCCACTGGCACAGATGGTTATGATAATAGGACATCATATATTTATGTATAGAGAAAGTGAGAGAGAAGGAGAGAGCACTCCTACATTTTTCAAAGCAGTGTACAAACATTAGCTAATTAACCCTAATAACAGCTCTGCAAGGAAATTAAATGTGATTATTCCCATTTTATAGATGGAAAAGCTCAGGAAAGCAGACTAAGTGACATGCCAGAGGCCAGCACAAGATGTCATTATTGAGGGGTGGGATGAGATTTGAGGACCAAGAGCCATCCTGGCATGGCCGCTGTTCAGTCCAGCAGGCTGCTGAAAGCCAGGTGAGATCTTTCCTGAAATCCGGCTGGTTTACACCTTTTGTATGGTTTTGAATTGTCCCTGGTGTGCTCATTTATTTGAGAGAGAGTTAAATTGTTATTTTCATAGCTCGACCTTCTTTGCACGGCTTGCTTTTGTCACTACCCTGAAGCCAGAAGAGGTGCTTGGCACTGGAAGTTTATTTTCTATCCACATTTTTTGGCGAGGAAAACAAACCAGGTTTGTGTTGTAGCTGCACTGAGGACATCCACCTGGTTTCAGTGCAGGGAGCTCCAGCACAATTTTCTGCACGTGGCTGCAGCTGGAGTTGAAATACACTCATTGAGGCTCTTGTCGGAGGCTCTGACCTGCTGAAAAAAAAAAAAAGTATAAGTAGTTGAGTAGTGAATTGTTATTTAGTTTAAGTGAGTTTTTTTTGTCATCTCATCCGCTTCACCCCCTGTGGGGGTGTGTGCGTGTCCCAGTCCGTGAATGGAAATTGTGCTTCAGGGGCACAGTGCTCACCCCGTAGCAGCGCGGGGGGCTGTACCCTCTTCACCCGCTCTCAGCACCGCATGGAAGCAGCGTGGCAGCGACGTCCTTGCTCTTGGAGGCATGAACAAGGGGCTCAACTCATTTAACACCCACCAGTTACCAGCCCCGTCTGTGCCTTAGCTTATCCACGGCTTAACAGGGCAGCAGATTAGTAACCCTTCGAATCTCGCGGCTTTTGTGGAAGCCCCTTTACGCAAGGGGAGTTTGAGGCGATGTCCATGTCAGATTCAAGTGGGCAATGCCTTGAGGCTGTGACAATGGTTCGGCGTTTGGATGGTTCCTAGGATTTGAATGTAAGATTTGGATTTGGTCTTCCTCGTGAAATAAAATGTGAAATCCAGTTGCAGTTTCTTAATCTTTTCTCACCTTGCCTGTCACTTCTGGTTTTTGAGAACAGGGCAGAAGTGTTGTATCATGTTATCAGCTGCTATTTTTAACCCGTGCAAGCAGCACCGTAGATAACCTGCACGCTTTGCAACCATTCCTGGAATGTAAGTCTTTCAAATAACCTTCATCTCAAAGAGCACGTGCAAAATCAGACGCAGAGGTCGCAAGCATTTTGGAAAAAGATGGTGGAGTTTTGAAGGTTGTTTGCTTTTTATTTTCAGGTAACCATCTGGCCGAACACCTGAAAGTGGGGTAGTATGGTGTTTACTCTTTCATTATCAGTTGCCGGCAATAGCAAGACTTCTCCCTGGGGAGTTGTCCTGGTGAGGGCACAGCAGGAGCATATGAAATTAAAATGGTTGTGCTATCTGAATTTTTCTGTGCCTAATGGAAACTACAGCAGGGAGCTGGAGGAAACAAAACCCATTTCTTTTTCTGCGATGTCACCATCATAACTTATAATGTAATGAAGCCCAGTTTATCTCTAGTTGGCCTTCCACCCAGAAAACGGGGAAGCAGTGCAAAGCCGTGCTGGGTGATGAAGGGCTCTTACTCACCGTCCCACCCCTCTCTGCACAATAGAAATGCTTTCTCAGCAGCAGGCATCTGCAAAACCTGAAATCCCTCCTAAAGCGAGCACTGCCCCTGCTCCCGGGACCTGAACCTGTGTGTGGCTGCCCGTGGCTGGGACATGTCCAGGGGCTTCCCCGGGCCCCTGCCGCTGTGGGGAACCCGTCTTGCCTCCTTGCCATCGCCCTGTGAGCCTGTGAAGCTTTGTTACTCCCATGTTACGGAAGGAGGGGTATATTTTTGGGGGGCCAGGGGAGGAGTAGGACATAGGTGGATGCCCTGGGTGACCGTGCTCCCCGTGAGCTTGGAAGCGGGCCGGGGACTGAAGCTGCTGTCTGGGAGAATCGCCCTCAGCCCTGCCCAGTGCCCCGGGGGCTGCAGCAAGCAGGGAAGGACGAGAAGGCGGGTAGCTGGTGAACTTCAGGGGTTTGTGCCGCAGGCCAGGCCTCTCTGGAGCGAGGGGAGGTGGGGATGCACCGCAGTTTCCCCCGAGTAACCGCAGCCTCGTCGCCCCGTGGGTGCTGGCAGGGAGGTGGGCTGGGGGGCTGCCATCCCACAGCAGTGATGTCTGCCTTCGTCGGCCTCGGGCTTAACGCCTTCGAGAGGGAACTCCGCATTGTGTTAATTATCCTTGGTTTGTGCTGGGCTTCATTGTTTAAATGGGCCCTTGTGCACAGGGGTAGAATTGGACTTGGTAAGGCCTAATGTGGATTTGGTTTATGAAGGAACATAAATCTAGCAGTGCCGCTTTCAGAGGAGCCTCTTTTGGAAAGCGACTTCACTCCATCAGGCGGAATGTTTTAGTTTGCTTTGTTCTTTCTCAAAATCCAGCATCTGTGATGTTATTTCCATGCATTTGGAACTATACTAGCAAACGTCTGCCGACTGGTGGCAAGGTCCTGGAGCGACGTTACCCATCTAGGCCAGCCCCATCCGGTGAGCTGGGCTTGTGAGACGGGTATGTCACCTGAGCCAAGGTTTTTAGTCGTCTTCTAAGAGCAGTATCACGTTCTGCTGCCCTAAATCCCTGCTTTACCTATGGTTTCGGCATGTGCCTTGAAGCCTCCCTATGTGCCTGACCCTGGGGGAGCTGAATGCCCGGCTGGGGTTGTTCTCAGCGTGCTGCAGCAAATGGATGAGCAGAGGCTGTGAAAGAGCAACGTGTTACGAAGCGGCATCACAAGAATACGTGGGATTAAAATGGTCTCTGGAGTTGCTGTTTGTATTTCGAGTTAAATTAAGGTTTCTGAAATTTGGAGTCAAGGGGGAAAGGGGTTTACTGGGAGGTGTAGCTCACAAAAGCTCATTACAGAGGCCTGGGTAAAAAGGCCCTTAGGAACTTGATGGAGTGGTTATATGAAATATTGAGGAAACCCAGACTGTATTCCCAATTTTGCCCTTAAATATACTTCCCTGTCTTCATTAAAGTCAGCGGCAACCTTGCATATACATCTGAGGTCAGAGTTTCACATATTAAAAGAGGCAGGCTTAGAGTGTTTATTGTTGGTGCGCAGATTGACTCTGCAGGGGATAAATGCAGTTTATTTTCATATGGTGTAGTGTAAGAATGCTTCAAGGAATTGCAGGCACCAGCGGGAGCTTAAAGCAAAATCTGGAAAAATACTCACATACTTACAAAATTAAAGTACAAATCATAATTTTATTTCAAGCTTAGCATTATGATATTTTTCATTCTGCAGAAAAATAAGATTAAAAAATTGGTTTTCATATGGCACTAATGGATTGGCTCCATAGTTTGAGCAGATCTGTGCTCGAGCTATGAAAGATCTTGAGACGTGGCTGTACCGTGTGAAAGAATATTGATGCTGTCTCTGTGAAGTTTTCTATGCATTAACAAGTGGCCTGGATGAAGTAGGAGTAAGGTGTTCAGTTATCTGAAGATGGCAAATTGGGCATGCTTTTCGCATAGTGGCAGCAGCTGCGAGATGGAAAGTGTAGGAAGACCAGGAGAGTGAAGAAGAACGGGCAGCTGCTTGCAGTGTTGGAATTAGCATAGGTGTGTGGAAATACTAATGCACTTGGGGTGAAAATACTATCAGCCAGAAATTAAAAAGAGATTATTAAAATGGAGAGGAGCAGAGAAAGCCTGAGGATACCTCACATAACTAGCTAATCAAATGTGAGTATTCAGTTTGATGTGTTGGAGAAAGCAAACGTTATTTGCCTTCCAGGACTACAAGAGAACATGTCCAAGAGCAAATAATGCATTCTTAAGTGGACCTGCTTAGCATTCCTGTGCGCTGGGGTAAAATAAGCTGGTTTGTACTTGCGGCAGCATGAGGAAGGACCTGGATTTATCTCTTAGTGTTGGTTATGCTATTGGGAACTAGCTCTGGCTGGAAGTCACACTTAAACTTATTGTATGTTATTCTGTCATGCAAGCAGCTTAAAACTGAAATCACTTTGGTAATGGTATTTTTATTCATTTTATGCCATTTTTCAAAGGTTCTGGGCAAGTGGAAAAGGAAATGATGTTAGATGTCTTGTTTCTTGGCTGAGGGGACACCCCGCTGATCCATTGCTTTGGTGCTTGGGTGTGTTTCCAGCCTTAACAGACCCTTCTCAACCCGTTAGCACCGCTGTCATGGGTTAAATTCTTGCTGCCTGCATTGCATGAATGGCATGACAAGGGAAGCTTTGCTGCTTTTTTTTTCCCTGCTATGCTCACATGGCAAAAACCCTAAAAGGTCCTCTGTCTGCTCATCAACAGCATTGAGAGACAAGTGCTAAGCACAGAAGGTAGGGCTTTTGAGAGTTGTGGCCAGGGTGCCAGCAAAGACTTGCTATTCTCTTTTCAAGCTACCTTACATTTCAGGTGCATTTGCTGATAATGTGCATCCTGTGGCCCCTTCAGTCATTCCTGTGTGCTTGCATCCTGTAAAGGTCACATCCTCTGTTTCTGGAAGTTCACAGCTGATGAAGGTTAAGTGATGAGTGAGGAGTTCTTGGAAGAGAGTTAGCCCAAGCCCAGTTAGTCATTTCCAGCAGAGTAACTCAAGATAAGCATGGATTAAGAGAGTTTGTAGGCTTCCGATTTGGTCCTGATAGCATCTACCTTCTCACACATGCCGAATGGGTAGGTTTACCCTGGTTTTATTCACGCTATGCAGCAGCCCAGTCCCTGGGCTGCTGGTTCATGTCTTATACTGGAAACTAGAAGCCAGCTTTGCTTCTAAGAGGCTTCCATAAATACAGGCTGATTACGTGTGGGGTTTTTTCCCCCATTCCTTTATGATACTGAAAAATGCTTTATGTGAATGTCAGTGAAGGTATTAGTAAATACCTGTGATACTGTTGCTTTGTTGTTTTGCAGTTATCCTCATACTTTTGCAAGAGCAAACTCACTGGCTGGAAGGAGGTGCTTGACTCAAGAAGTGGTTTGATGAATGTGTATATATGAATAGTGAGTGAACAAGACGTGATCAGCTATTTGACTTGTATTCTTCTCTGTGATCAGCCCATCTTGCCGGTGTTGCACTCCATGAGCGCTGGGCAGCCTGTGGGCTGTGACACCGGGCAATTTGCTGGTGCATAGGGGCAGGGGTGACCATTGCTTTCTCCCCAGTAGTACTAGTAGGTACAGCATCGCCCTCAGCTGTGTGAGGCAAGTGCTGGTTCCTTTTCCTTGTGCCTCCTAAACTGAACACCCCAGCTGGGATGTGCTCAAAGCAGCCTATGCAATATGTACACCCAGTCCTTGTGTCCTCAAGATGGCCAGAATACTTCCTGTGTGCTGCACTGCCTGGTGAAGCATGGCTGCTGCTGGCGGGATGAGTGGTTGCTCACCGGTGGAGATGGATGGACACAGTATTTGTGGTGGTGTAGAAGTCAGAGCAAACCTGCATATGGGGGAGAGTGATCTTTGTTTGTAGAAGTAGGGAACACCATCTTCCTGGTGAGAGGTAGTCTACACCGAGGGTAAAAAACACATGGGCTTAGAAATCCCAAGATGTGATTTTTTTTTTTTTCTGTCTCTTCTTTCCCTCAACCAGCTACTGAGAATGTCTTTTTGCTTAGCCTCCTTTAATCCCCCCCCCCCCCCCCCAACAAACCCACCCCAGAACAAAACAAACAAACAAAAAAACCCCAGCAGCAGCAGCAGCAGAACTTTTCTTCAAACCATGTGTGTGGGTTTTTCCACTGCAAGATGGACTTTCTTGCCAGGCAGCTTTTGTTCAGCACCTTGAAACCCTTTCAGGTTAGCCTGGTGCTGGGGTCTGTGCTCCTGCAGCCACAGACTCCACATTACATTGCTTACCATGCATTTTCTCCAGTTGCAATGAATATTTGTATCTGTTACCATCTTTCTGAGCTCCTTGATCGTATCTTCAAGCCAAGCCCAGGATGTGGCATCCCAGCTAGACTGAAGGTTTTTGTAGCACCCAAACATGAGGACTTTTCTATGATACCAAGGCCTGACTCAGTCGCAGAGCACTATTGGTGCCTTGAGCCATAGAGACCAGGCTTGGTGACCACATCTTGCAAAACATTGCAGTGATGGAGTAACCACCTTGAGTTCCTCAGGGCCCAAATACTGTCCACTGGAAATGACATTTTATTTTCCTCCTGGTGTGGTGTTCCCCTCCTTCCTCCCCCAGCCCTGAGTTTAAATCCTCCCCTTGGAGCCTGCTGCAGTGGCAACAGCTGAAACATAATGAATGAATATTTATTCATTCAGGGAGCCCTTCAGGGACATAGAAAAACATTTAGGGTGACTCTCTTCCTTTTCAATAATTGTGTATGAGTGTTTCCACGTATATTGAGGAATGCTCTCTGCAAGAGGTTGAAACCGCTGCTAACAGCTCTATCCCCTGTATTCTGATGCAGTGTTCAGATAACTCCCTCCACTCGAACCAGAATGCACCCCAAGAGAAAATCTCTCCGGGAATGAAGTCGGGCAGCTTGACTGTATCATTTTATATTGTCATTTGAAAGAATCATTTCTCTGCAGCTGGGACTGTTCCTCTGAAAGAAGTGAAGGTTATAATTTACTTAGCTCCAGCAGGGCAGGGGTTGCTGCACAGCCATACACACAATCTTATTGTTTTCACAGCATTGAGCAGCACCATCTTCTCAAACTCAGAGCCTAGGGTTTAATACAGCTTATGAGAAATGGCAGCTTTTGCAAGAAAATAGAGTAAAAGTGTTAATCTGCATGCCTTTATAATTCCCACATGAAGCGAAAATTAGCCTCCTTCCACTTGCAGGAAAAAATTTACCAAGAGAGGATCTGAAGAAAAGATTGTTTTATTTTTACTTAATATGCTATATTACATTTACCTGCTTGTTATCAGTAACTGAAACCGAACTGCAGTTGTCAAAATAGGCAAAGCACATTTTGCATACGTATAGAAGGGTGGCTGTATATTGAGTTAGTGCTTGGTCCTGGATGGTCATGACTGACCACCAAATGTCCACCTACTCCTCCAGCCTCTCAGGACAGCGTTCGTGGTCCCTTGTGCTCTGAGCCAGCTCCTGGGTATGTCACTGGAAAAGCTCCTGCTGACTTTATTTGGAGCTGGCTTGGGCCCCACGCTTCAAGATGCTGCCAGGGTTGCTTGGATGCGGAGAGGGATGGGACCTAATACTCCACACTGAAACGAACTATTTCAGCTTGACATCCAAAGCCGTGCTGCACGCTTCGTTCTTGAGGGTGATGGGAAGTATTTTCTCACCAGCAGCAGACCGGGGCTGGGGAAACATTCTTGCCCTTCGTGCAACAACTGGCGGAGGAAAGCACCTGCCGGGGATCCCGTTGCCTGGTGTGCTGTTACTTCTGCTTTAGTCTGTCAGCTGTTGTAACAGGAGTTACATTTGCTGGCTGCTGATGCTGTGGGGTGGGGATCAGATTGCTTCTTATGGGCTGGAAGACTTGAATGCATTAGTAGATGCTCCCATATATAGTGCCCTCTCCACTTGATAGATAAGCGTCCCAGCAAGGTTACCAAAATAGCACAAGAGCGGAAGGTACGCAACCAACTGCTCTCTTCATCCCAATGTGAAACGTGATGGCTCTGGAGATGAGTGCAGCCATGCCCCATTGGAAAAGTCAATTAGAGGTCAACAGAGGAGGACCCAGGTATGAAGAGTCGAGAGTATATGCCATACTGCAGCTCTGCAGCCAAGTCCTCTGGGCCAGTGGGGTCATTTTTGATGGGCACACAGAGAAGATGTGGCTTGGCAGAAGTCAGGCAATGAATCAGATGAACCCTAAGAGGTCTGATCTCCCAGGAGCGTGCTGTGGCCATGGGCAAACTCTTCCTCCTTGCAGAACCAAGGACAACCATTAGTTCGCAAACTATTGCAGGAGCTAGATAATACTTCTATTTAAAAAAAAAAAAAAATTATCCAGGTTTACGTTCAACAGGCTGATATGCTTGAAATCTGATTACAAAGAAGACTTTTTTGCACTGAAAGATGAGGCTGTTGTGATTTGATTTTCTTTTTTTTTTTTTTTTTTGTATTTGGCACAAGTTGGCTTTTGTATGAGATGACTGGGGGCATTGCAAGGGTTCTGAAAATGCAGGTACAGGTAGACATAAGCATCTCTAACATTCTTATGTAAAGATACAGTAGATACACGTGCATGCATACAAATGTGTGTAGAAACACATATATTTGTGTAAATTTAGCAAATTGTGACAGTAAAGTCTGTGTATTAAAAAAAATTTGCATGTTATTTCCAGTTCCAACAGTTCAAACGCAGGGTTAGTTTTTCTGGCCGGACTGCTCTGGAAACGTAAGTCCAATATTTACACACACTGCTCGTGCTAGAAATGATATAATCCTATTTCAGAGCAGTTTAGTCATTGATACCAGTGTAGGTTCACAGAGGTTAGGTGATGCAAACATAAATCAGCAGAAGCTGGGTTCCAGTGAGAGTTTAAGTTTTCAGAGCCCTGGAAGGCACTGGCAGTCATCTTAATGTGGAAAACTAATACATAGACCATAAATATGCTGAGTACAGTGCTTTTCGTGGCCATGAGCAAAGCGCACAATTTTTTTTTAAATGAGCTATTTGTGTATGTTTGTGCAGCATTTTGTGTTGTCACTGCCAATCTAGCTTCCCTCTGTCTCCTTTCTCAGCCGTATAAAGAAATCCACCTCTCTGCTCCCCCTTACTCTTTTTGGGGAACCCAAATACCATTGTGTTGTGCTTAGCGGAGGTAGATACCTATTGGAAAATGAAGCAGCAGCTTAGGAGATGTGTCGTTCTGCTACAGCTTGTACCATGTACTTGCGTGCTCTTGTGAGCATGGCTTTGCCCCACCTATCGGGCTGGCTTCCCCCTCCCGTGGTTTCACAGCCCTTCGGCAGTAGTGGGAAATAGTTACACGTATCCCAAGTAACCATAAATGATTTCTCCACTTTTTTTCCTGTCCTTTCCAGTTGCAGCACATTTTCCTATATAGATTTTTGGGTTTCAGCCTTTTAGTCTTGTGGGTGTAGGCTTGCTCCTGTCCTCCTAAATTAAGTAAGCTCAACCGATGCTGTCATTGATACGCTCTCAAATCAAAATTTGTAATCTCTTCATAAGCTGTCTTTGGGCCAGATCATGGAGTTTGCACTGAAGATGAAATCAATAAGCGTTTGCCTGAATAAAAACTTCAGGGTAAGACTTTTGCAGGGTGAGCTCGTTATGTATGTGAATTTAACACTTCCCTTTAAGATAGTAGTCATGCTTTGAACCAAGTGTTCATCCTTGCCTCCTACCTAGTGCTTTCCTTTTTCTATTGCGAAGGCTTTTGGTTGGATCCTGACTGCTGCTCTTGTATGCGATCATGAGGGTCTTTCTTGGTGCCTCACCTGGGTACCTAATGTCCGATCTGTCCAGTATCTTTAATTCAGAACTTAAGACATTGCATTTATCTGGCTTAACCTTTGGCTGCTGAAGCAGCAGACCCTTCTCTTCAAAAATGGAAAGAGGACAGGTTCTATATAAAAGTGTAACTCTGTGAGATAAATCATCACCACTTCTGTGCCGCGGTACTCCAGAGAAATCTGTGTAAGAGCACAGATGCATGTCAGGGCAGAAACTGGGCTCTGTGTTGTAAACCTGTGTTTTGGAGACAAGCTTGTTAGGTAGGCAGTCGTCCTTTTCTCTCTCTCTCTCTCTCTTTTTTTTTTTTTTTTTTTTTTTTTTTTGGTTCTCGAAAGCTGTCAAAGTAGCAGCATGGTTGTAGGCCTTTTAAAATACTTGTACTTATGAGCCAAGAGAAAAGAAGATGTGGTGTGTTACAGTAATAAGTAGCTCCGAAAGAAGGATGTAATTGTGCTGGGGCTTCTGGTGACCTCATGAACCACATGAGCGGGCTTGGGCTGGCTTCTCGCCACGTGCCCCAGATGGGAGGTGCTTCGATTGCACGGTTGTATTTGAAAATTAAACCAGTTGTAGTTCGATCGCTTCAGCTCACTTTTTGCGCTTCTCCTTACTTGTGGTTGTCTCAAACCCTCCCCTTCTTCCATCTAAGAGTGACTTGAAAGTGTGCTGTGTTTCAGTATCAGGAGCCAAACCTGTACAGCGTGGGTCTTCTGCTACTGTCTTCTCTTGGCATAGTGTTTTCTGCCATGATGGCCCCTCTTGGCTTCCTCGGCAAGCCCTCCGTACTTCCTCCCTGTACTTCCAGTTAAACATCTTCCCATTGCTCACCTCCTCCGGCAGCTCCTGCCTGCCCTTTGGCCTTCAAGCCTCCTCGCTTTCCTCTTCCCAAAATGCTGCTTTTATTTTGCCTTGGAGTTTGTGAACATATTTTATGTATGTGCAAAATATTGCACTAGCTAGTGATGCAAATCACCCAATCTGCGTTCGGTGATGACCTCGTGAAATCTGACATCTGGTGCAGCGGTACTTAAGCGTATGTGCTCTTGTGTCACGGCGTGCGGGTATTAAGGGACTTGGCGCTGCACATGGAGGAGAGCACGAGCAGTGGCTGCCAGCAAGGACACGGGGCTGTCACCGGATCCTGTGGTAGGGAGGGCTATTTATTTCAGAGCGGTTGTCGAGGCGCCCTGTCGCAACTTAGGTCGAAGTGGGGTGACATCCCAGATGCAGGAAACAGCTGGAGAAATGTTGCAGCTGGCATTGGTGGTCTTCATCTGTGCAAGCTTCAGGACAGCGGTGGGGTTGCTTGGTGAGACCCTGCAGCAGTTTGCTGCTTTGTGTCTCTTCCTTCAGTACCTTTTCTTCTCACGCCCTGTCAGACCTCGTTTGCATCCCAAATTGCTGCAGAGAGGGCCAAGAGAAGGGAACACACCTTCTTTCCCTTGGAGCCTGCTGTGTCACTCTCAGCCAGGTGTACCACACTGCTGGGGCAGCCTTCCCACGGCCCCCGTCGCCCTTCCTTCCTCTGCCCTGTCCCTTGGGCGGCCCTGGAGCTCTGTGGCTGCCACGCACAGCATGGGGGGCAGCTGTTGTGCACCCGGACCACCACCAGCCTCCAAGAAACCTCCCTCCTTGCTGAACACAGCCGGAAGCCTTGTTTGCCCCAGCCTCTGGCGCTGTCCCCGAGTTGTCTCCTAGCTCGGGGTGCTTGGCTCAGCCTACTGCCCCTGCAGGCATCTCCGCCACCATGCATTTAAATTGCTCTGCCAGCATCCTTGGACCCTTTGATCTGATACAGTTTGTGGGTGACAAATAAGATGAGTTTTCTTCTTTGACTTTTGGGAGAGCCGATGAATGGCATCTTTGCTGCCACCGAGAGAAAAAGAGATGGTGGTGCGAGCCTGCATGATGCTGGTAATCGATGGGACCCCTTTCTGTAGGCTGGTGCCAGAAATGTGGTTTTGTGCTCTTAACTACTCAGCCTCTGCTGTGACCTGCAGACCAGGTGGGTTGGTATAGCAGTAGCTCAGCTGGAAGCAGCCCTGTACATGGGACTTCCCCAGGTCCAGGGTTGGGCTGGTGGGCTTCTGCATGGGATTTCCACTGAGGTCAGCAGGTCGTTTGTATGCAGGGGTGAGAGCTGGTCCTACCCCAAGTGACATCTGTTTAACCGCAAGTGTGACTTCAAACCAGTTAAATTTGCATGTAAATGTTTCTGGGCTGATTGAGGGCTGTCCAGGCCAGGAGATTTGCATCAGCTGAGCTAAGGTGGTTCCTTTTACTGGCTTCCTTAGATTTGAACACAAATGGCATGTAAGCCTTGAAATGGGAATGCACATGGGGGATTACAGGCCAGGGTGCCGATTTCCATGGGACTTCCACTAAGCTCAGTTCACCGAGCACTAGGTTGGGCACTGCTTTGGTATAGTACTTAACAGTGCTGATAACATTGATTGCCTTTGCTTTTTTTGTTAAAGAGTGCTTTTTTAGAGGGAGGTATGGTAACTATGAGCTAATACATGCAGCTTTGCTCAATAAATGGCACCTTAGCAAACATTGATCTGCATACAGTCTGGGCTTTGTTCCTTGGTTCAAAATTTCCATTCTTCTTCCCAAGGTCTACTGATTTGTAATGCTAGGTGTGAGACCCTCGCTGTAAGGCTGCCTCCCTGTCAGGAAAAACCCCTGATGCCTGCTGCGCTCAGCTCCACCAGCTGTTGCACAGGCCGACAGCTAAAGATACATGTTTTGCATCTTCCGTGGGGAGTGTTTCATGTTAGTGAGTAGTTAGCATTAATAATAATTAATGTTGGATAGAGATAGTTTGTACCTCTACAGTGCATTTGTTTTGAGAATGTCAAAACGCATGTAGTTGCAGGCTGGCAGCCTGGAATAAATGTTCATGCAGTTGGGAAAAAAAAGAGTTCAGCAGATGGGTTGACGACTTTAACCCTGCTGTCCCTAATGAAAACTGTGGGAAAGCTGGGAAGAAGAGCTTGACAACTCTGCTTCTCATCACTTGTGGGTAGCACCCCTCCTATACCCACACGGCCACTTGTTATGTGTCTTATTTTATATGTATGTTTTATAATAGCTCTTGTGAGCATCAGCAGAGATCCATTATGCTCCCTGCAGAGCAAAGTGTAAATGGGAGGTGATCGCAGCCCCACTCGCAGAAGCAGCGTGTGGCTGCCCTGGTGTACCCCTGCCAGCAGCCAGTGCCGGCACCCTGCTTGCGAATGCCTGCCAGGTGCCTGCAGAAGCCGGGTGCTGTTGGGTGGGACAGCAGTGAGAGGGACGGAAGCAAACGGGGCGCGATGGCGGGGGCAGCTCGGGAAGCCGGCGGCGGAGGTGGCGATTGAGCCTGGCACTGCCTGCCGCAGCAGGGACGATGCTGGTGTGCTCAGCTGCACACACCTGCTACAGGCTGTGGGTTGTGAGCTCGGTGGAGAGTACCTGGAGCAAAGCGGAGCGGTCAGAACCTCGTTTTATTTAATGAGCGAAGCCTTGTGAAGGCATGGGTTCGTTTATGGGACAGGAGGGCTGTGCTGGCTTCTAAACCTGTTCCCTGTGTTTTTTCTTAGCGCTTAGCTGTGCTTTACATGTTACTTGGAAGGCTGAAAAGCAGGATCATGTCTATTTATTAATCTTTGCATAATAAAGATGACTACCAGATATGTTCTTTGGCCTTAACAAAGAGGTATAATTAGTGATGAGATTAGACATGACCCAAGAGGAGGTGCTTTGCTTAGGAAAATATTCAGCGATGGCATATAATACAGTCTGTCTGAGGCACCGCATCCTCCCTGGAGGCCTCGTCTCGAACTGAGCAGTGACCCTTCCCAGCACTTCAGTGCCGTAGGAAACCCAGGAAGAATATTAATGATAAAGGGATACACAAAGCAAGCTTTGCCTCAGTCAAACAACGCACCACCAACCTAAAATTATTCAGCAGAAGTTTAGTTGGTGAAGTTAATAATTTATGGTTCTGGCTGATAGCACACCATGCAATAGCAGTGTGTTCAGCAGCCCCAGACCTGATTAAATATGCATGGACTTATTGGATGCTATTTCAGTGCAATTAGTGTATGAAGGCAGAAGGAGCTGTATCATTTCTGGAATTGTACTAAAAGGCTCTGGTAGTTCTTCCATTATAACATTTTACAGGATAGTAATTGTTCCACATCAGCTGTATTCAAGTACACTGTTTTAAGGAGCGGCTGCCTGCCGTGTTATGTGCGATACGAGAAGACAAGTACTCTGTGTATCACTATGCACAGAGGCTGCTTGGAAATAGTAAACTAGTGCAGGGCTAGAGAAGACTTGTTGCAGTAGATCTTCTAGCCTCATGTGCACTGGATTTTTATGTGCCGGCAGTGATGAGTGCAGCCTGAGGGAAAGGTTAGACCAGAGAAGATCATCAATCTCGTTTGTTTTCTTTTTTTGCTGTAAAAACTTATGTATCGTGCTCATCACTGAGACTTCTGAACACCGGGTGCAGGAGCTTAAATACTTGTAGAAACACTTTAAATAAGAACAGGGAGAAAATGGTACTGGATGTTCCACAGTCAGCATTGTCAGCATCTGGGTGTGTGTCCTGGCAAAACACCAGTCGCTCCAACGGCTTTCCTTCTTAGAGCCACATCACCGACGGTTGCGTTTCATCCATCCCCAGCACGGCCAGCTCTGCAGATGGAGACGAGTCTGACCAGTTTGCACCGGCTGACAGTCTGGCTTATTCTGTTTAGTGACCAAGGAAAATCCTCGCTCTTCTCTGCAGCTTCCTTCATTCTCTTCTCTCTCCTTTTGTCTCCTTGTTGTCCCCCTTCTCTGCACTGGCTCCTTTTGCCCTCCTCCCAGCTGGATGCTCTTCAGTCTGCTGCCCACTTGTGAGCCGTGTTGCCTGAAGCTACTGCAGCTCCCTGGGTTTGTGGCGCATCTGCTTTTGTTCTCCAAAATACATAATTTTACTAGCTTTTCACTTAATGGTGATTTAAGACAACCCTCAGAAGGGTTGGATTGCCTTCAGATGTGGATCCCTCGGTGCAGTGTCACCTGAACGAGCGGTTTGCTATAGCAGCTTTGGGGGAGCATGGGCTCAGCCACTCAAAACCCGAAAGGAGCACGAAGGGAGGAGTGGGCTGTGGACGGGTGCGTGGTTTGTAGCATTGCACTCTGAGCCTTGCAGATCACTGGTGCCAAAAGTGTCCTGGTGCCATGGTAGAGAGAGTCAGGGAAGAACTGGGGTTAGAGCAGACTGCTGGAGACCATCTAGTCCAATACCTGGCTGGAGGGAAGACTAACTTCAAATTTAGATCACTTTGTTCAAGGGCTGTCCAGTCAAGGGTATTAAACAGAAAGAACAAGAGAAAGAACCTGTATTCCTGCTCAGCAAATAAATGCATAATTCACCTCTTTTGGCTGGTGTAGGTGAACTGTTCAGGCCATGGGAAGAGCTTTAATATTCTTGCTTTGGTTAAAATCCTGAAGATGTGCAACCTGTATTTACTGGTATGAGTTCATACAGGTGTCTGCTCACCTGGTTGTTTGATCTCAGTGTGTTATTGTGTCTGTCCCGTGGAGGCCTGGGTTTGCGTTATTTTTTGGAGTGTGACGGTGTGGAGAGGGGACGGCTGCGTGTTCCTGAGTGCAAGGCTGAGACTGGGGGCTTCTCATTCAGAAGTTTGGTCCTTGCATCCCTGTGAGGACATCTCCAGGATTTGGGTTTTTGAAGAAGCCTAAGGGAAGGCCAAAAGAAGGGTGGGAATTGGACATTGAGGACCGTGTTGATGCTTAATTTCACAGGGGTGCCTGCGGCTGCCCTGCCCTTCACTCACCCCTTCTCAGCTGCTCTCCAGAAACCTCCAGGGCCATCGGTGTCTGGGTACAGGGACCTGGGAATTTAGGGCAGCTGAATGCTGCCCTTAATGCCTCACAGTCCCCTTGAATATTCAAGCCTCCAACTCCCTCTCTTGGCTTCCCAGCCAGTAATTTGGGGATAACAGAGGTGTCTGCTTCTCAGAAGTGATGGCAGGATTAATGGGTGAGCGTTTGGGAAGCGCTTTGAAGAGGAACGCCTGTGTGGTGGTGGTGGTGGTGTTGCAGAGTGGCAGCTGGGATTTGCTCAGTGCACGCAGAGGGGAGGACAGCTTGAGCCACCTCTGGCCAAAATTTACTTTAAATTATAGTCCATGGGATAGCGCTCCTCATACAAGGTTGCTCAGCAGAGCTCTACTGACATGAGTCCCTTCTCTGCCTGTGATGGCCTTCTGCTGGGTTGCAGGCGCAGGAGTGGGTTCAGAGGTACATGTGCTGCACAGTCCAACAGGTACTCTGCCTCGCTTGTGGAGCCCAGGGAGAGGTAATGCCTGTGCAGTAGTGCTGGTGTTTAACATATGATGTCTAAGTGAGCCGTCACACCTGCAAAACCCCAAGAAGTCAAGCAGCTCTGTGTTGACGGTGCTTTGGAGGAAGGTCATGCAAATAGCTCATTTCACTTCGGGCACAGCGGTGTTGACCTTCATCAAGCGCTTAGTGCTTTTCATCACGGAAGGTGTTACTCTCAGCTGCAAAACAACCTTTTGAAGGAGGGAGCTGTTGTTAGGATGTGCTGTACAGACAGCTCGGGCACTAGGCGGTCTCTCGGGTATCGCATGGGAAACCTGCAGGTGGGCAGCGCTTGAAGCTAATCCTTCCATATGGCTGCCTGCTGGGCTCGTCTTCATTTCCCTCTTTGCCCTCTTGCTTCGTTGAGAGGCAGAAGACCGAGTGATAGCTTGAGTCTGTCCCATTTGGTTGTCAACTTTCAAGATATGATGACGGAGTTGCAACAAGTGGCTGATGATACAGTGAGGACAGATCGAAGGAGAAGTTTGGAGCACAGAGGAGAGAGATGTGGGAAGGCAGGCCAAAGGAAGGGGAAAAGGAAGAGGGAACGATGGTGGAGGACTGAATGTTATCTTGCTGATTTATGTCAAGAGTGACCCGTATAAATCCAAGTGGAAGGACGTTGGCTGCCACTTACATGTTAGCTTCGTGAGGTGTGTCTCAAGCAAGGAGGTAGAAGAAAAACCATGGCCTGATGAGGAGAAAGAATAAGCGAATTTGTCAGAAAGCCAAAAAAATGAGCCATCTTGAAAGTTTGGGCTAGACCATTTGTAGCTCACGGGAAATCTTAATTTAAGCCTTTTTTTTTGTTTTTCCATTTGTAATAATAGCTTTTGCTACTTTTAAAAATGTAATTTGTATTTAGTCAATGTTTTCTACTAGACATGTATTTTGTTCATCTTCTGAAAAAAAATTTAAAACCGTACATTAAAAGTCAGCTAGATTCAGCTTTACATCTGTCGGTCAATTCTTTATTTTTTACTTTCCCTTAAGAAAGAATTTCCCATACTTTATTTTTCCATGCCACTACTTCTGGAGGATCTGTTCTTTTCTAAAAATTAGCTATTGCACATCTGGCTGTCAGTAGCACTTGTGTCATTGTTGGGTTCTTCCCCAATACAGGAATTTCCTTGGGTTGTAATCTAATAAAATCATTGTGAGTTTTGTGCATAAAGCTGCTTTACTGATCTTAAATAGTCTATTTGTTGTTTTTCCTCTAAAACAGTACTTCAGGATATTCTTACCTTTTCAGAAAGGTCCTTCCTTGAAGTAGAAATCATAAATAATGAGGTTTTGATGGATGTCGAATGGATGGAGACTCTCGAACTAAGGAGAATCCTGTATAGAATTCCCTGTTTTACCTCCTGCAGGAATAGCTTGATTTCTTTTGTGTAAAGGTTGTGGAGGTTACAGAAATACATTTCCCAAAGGGGTGGGCAAGGAGTTAGCTGCTGCAATGCTTTACAAAGCATTTAGTAGCAATTTGGAAAGCTGAACAGTATTTCTCTTCACAGCATTTGTATGTGGCAAATGTAATGGCAAAATTCTCTGGTTAAAAATGGCCTGAGAGTTTTCCAGAACATTTTTAATAAAAATTAATGATTGCAATTATTCATTAGGGGAGGCATTCAGTAACAGAATGAAGTATGTATGTAGGGAACAGATTATTGCCTTTAAGGCAAAAATGCATTCATATTAAGTTTTGCATAAACATAAATTGATATATAATCAAGTAGACCAGCTCTAGTGAGGTTCTGCATATTCAGCAGCTCTGAAAGAGAGGTTAGTTCATATCTTCCATCAGTCTTCAACAATGGAAGCATGTAAATCACTTTCCCATGAAAATTTAAGTTAGAGTTGCAACATTATTAATCTGATTACTCAAAGCAACTTTTCTGAAAAACAAGGATAAACCAAGGAGCTAATAGTTAAATACTTGCCTTCAAAAACAAAACAGAAAACCCCAGATTTTTTCAGTGGAAAGTATTGGTTAGCTGGGGCCATGGGCCACTGTTTATTTAATGATGTAACCTTTAATATAGTGGTGTTTTAAAAGCATTGAGTAGGAAGGATTTAAATACTTTTTATTTCTAGAATATCAGCTGATAACTTGAATGTAAACAGGAAAATACGAGTTCTTCATCTACCCAAAGCAGGGTGATACCGTCATGTAACTAAAGTGGGGTTATTGTGGATTGCAAGCAGGAATGCTAGATTCATAAAAAAATTGCTGTTAGCATTTTTTTTTTTTTATCCCAAACTACAGAGTGTTTTTGATTAACCGGTTATTCCTGGCCTCTCGAGGGAGAGTTTAGAAATTCAGAGTAAGAAGAAATAGCAAGACAAATGAAAGGGTTTGACATTGTTCTGGTTCAGATCAGCTTGGATGGTGTTGGGGACAGAACCAGTATGACTGAAAACGTGACCACAAAACCTGTCTTTGACTGTGGATTTTAAACCTGCTTTCCTTTTTGGCAGAAGAAAGCAGCATTGAAAGCATGCTGCTGTTGGTATATAACCTACAGATTTTTTCCTTTTTCAATGCTATGTGGTGATGATCGTAGACCTCCAGTTTACTGAGGTCCGGAAGCTGGTGCTTTTGTGCATCTCGAATAGCGATGCTATTGCCAGCTGCTGTGATTTTTATTACTAGTGTTTCGGGGACTGTTTCCTTACTCCCTCTAAAGCCCTAGCTACTACAGTGGGATTTCAGAAGAATTGCTGCGTTTGTTTAATTTTCCTCCTTCCCTCAAAATCCACCCCCACCGCACACATGTCAGTTTTTACATGCCGTGGCTGCGCAAAGGAGCTCAAAAATAGGAAGCATGTGTGCTCCAGAGGCTCAGAAACCTGACGGCAAATAAAATGAATTATGGTTTGAAAATATATACATTGGGCTTTTTAAGCCAGTCACACATTAGGGGGGAAGAGGGCAGCTGGCAGATGAAGTTTAAACCTTTGTGGTCGGCCGATCTGAGCCCCTGACCCCAGGTACTGGTTATGCATGTCAAAGGAGCTTTGGCCAGGTGAGTACAGCGTGTTGGGAAAGGTGTTGGAGAACATACTAAACCTCAACTTCAGATTTTGCTATACATGCATTTCAAACAGTCTTTTATTTAAATAATTAGCCTTAGCATCCCAATGCTGTTGCCACAGTTGCCCCTAAAAAATAAATTTTGCCTGAGAATTAACTGATCAAAGATGTACTGGAGTATCATCTGGTTTATTCAAGCAGGTCCTCCAGGTCATAGAGAAAATACCTGAAGGGATATGGCAGGGCTTTTCTGCTCGTGCTGTGACTGCTGACTGGATTTTAGGTTGGTCTCAGCCTGGAGAGGCTGTTGAGACCTGGGTTGACTTGGGTGGGCTCAGGACCAGACCTGTGCAGAAGCTTTCTTTCACCACATCACCTGAAGACATGGGTCCCCATTACCCCCTCGTACGGTAGCGATAAATTGATGCTTGCGGAGACAGCTGACAGAAGGATTCATATACCATTTAAACTGTTATTTGAAATACCAAAACACAGCTTGATGTTCTGGGTGCAAATGGGTGCATTTGTCATGGACTCCCTTTTTCTTCCAAATCCTTATTAAGTAAGAAGCAGCAGTAGCTGGTAATCAAAGACATGAAATACATTTATTATCTGAAGACTAACAACCTGCTGTACAAACCGATGTCTTGAGTCTGCAAAAACAGGAATTGCACGAGACGCCAGGTTACCATACAGCACTATAATTAAGTGCTTGTAGCTGGGGCTTGTCCTTGTTTAAAACAAGCAAGACCGCTGGCGGTAAAAATGATGGAGACGAGTCTGCCAAAGGAGGTGAGCATTTTCTACCTGTCATGATAGCTAAAAATATACAAAGTAAGTTGTGGGGAAAGTGCATTTCAGGCAATAAAGGTTCTGTAGAAAGTTGTAGTTTATCTACAGTGTTTGTTTAAGGAGGAGATTCGGTGAGCAGCAATTTGGAATATGTACCCTAATAAGCCTTTCTGGACTGCAGTTCCTTTAGGCGTCTTGAATATTCAGAGCAACTTTGGCACTTTGACTTTGCAAGTCGCAGGGTTGCTCGGAGATGGCGTTGGCATTGCCTGCTGTGTCTGGTTCAGGCTGTTCTCCATCTTATGTCTGAGCGTAATGTCATAACAGCCTTGCAATGCCAGCGGCCCCGAGTGCCGGGGCTTTCGAGCTCGGCTGGCAGCCCGGTGGGATTAGCCAGCAGAAGCACCGCTTCTTGGAACTTATTGATTGAAGGTGGTTTCAGTGGCATTGGTTTGGGGGAGACAGGTGAATGCAACTTTTTGGCTGAGACTGTGTGCAGTAGCTATTGGTAAGGGTCTCATCTGGGTGGACAAAGAGGTCCTACCTCCTGGTGGGACGTGGAGGGGCTCCCTGGTACTTGTGGTTCAAGGTTTTGCGTAGCGGTTGAGGTCCTCCAGAATCTCACTGCAGTAGTAAGTCTGTGTAGTACGTGTGTACAGCATCCCTTGCTTTACTCCAAGAGAACGTGGTCTTTAGCATGATGCTTTCTGTTTTGGAAGTACGTATTATCCATAGATTTTGGAGATGCACTGGTGCTTCTTAGTAGGTGTGTTTCTTTGCCTCATGACTACAGGGAAAAGGTACTATTTTTGGCCTTTCTGTCTTTCTGGAAGGCTCTTTGCTGCCCATCTCACTGTGACATTCTTTTTCTAACACTAGTGAGGGGTCACTTTAAATTCAGATTTTCCCACGTGTCCCTTTTTTCTGGATTCATGCTGGATTTGAGAACGGTAAATTTGTCATTGTTCCTGACACTCCTGGGCATGTACTGATGCTTGGAAATGTCTCTTGTGCATGCTGAGACCATCTCTGTAGCACATACAGAGAAGTTACAATGGATACGTATGATATAGAGTGTATGTGTGTTGTACTGCACGTCTGTGGACGTTGGATGTCCAACTCAAGAGTGGACCATTCAGAGGTGTGGGCATACAGCATGCTCAGAGCTTCCCAGGAGCGTGGGACTCGCTGCGCTTCCACGGCACAGTGCGCCTGCAGTACTGCTTCTGCAAGGATGCACAATTTGGTGAAAGTAGTTGATGGAGATAGGAGTATTTCATTTCCTCTCAAAGAGGATGACCTGGGGAAAAAAACCACAACAGGTTATTTTTGCTTCAATTTTGGTTTAATTTTACTGGTAGTTAGGAGCTCTGGTTTGCAGTGAAACAAAGAGCAAAGAGATGGATTTCCTCTCCCCATTTATTGGGCTGTGCATTGGCTTGCTGGTTTGTCCACACCGTACTCAGTGAGGCTAAGGGAGTCCTTGGACTTCAAACTGGAGAAAAACTTCATTGAATAGGGATGGACTTAAGTCCATGCAAAATGGTGAGTTATCTCTGGGTTACGTGGGCAGCCCTGGAAGGGGCCTGTAGGCTACAAAATGTGTTTTATAAATTAAAAAGGTGCTTGTTAATTTTGTTTGAAATGAAGTCTGTTACGGAGTGATTGGACAAATGGCTTAAAGCTGATGAAAAAACAATGAGCAAAGATACAGCATGATTCAGGAAGGAATATTTAAATACACAGAGCATAAAGGCATGTTAGGTACAGAGTTAGTGGCCCAGAGAAGAGGCAGGGGCTCAGGATGGGTGACCTGAGCATTCCCGCAGTGTGGTCCTCAGAGAGGACTGAGGTTCGAACCTCCATCTCCAGCTGTGGGAAGTCCACTTAAAATAACCAGCTGGGTTTTTTTTTTTTTTATTTTATTTCAGAAGTGATCCTTGATACTGGGTACTGCTTGTGAAAAAAAAAACAACCCCTGTACTTCAAAGAGGTGATGTATTGTGCTTTTTGAAAGCCAAGCCTCTCCCAGTTCCCTCGGAGTTGGCATTCAAAGTCACTGGTTCCTAGTGAGTAGTGGGCACGTCAGATGCAAAGGAGGCTAATTTATTGCGCTCTGCTGCCATTACTGCTTCCTGTGCTATATTTACTTCTGGGTAGCATTGTTAATCTAAATGGATATACTCGAAAATGGTCCGAGAGGATCAAGAAAAAATAATAAAAAGGAAAATATTTGGAAGCAGAAGGCTTGTAATAGGAAAGGCTAAGGATGAGCCTTAGCCTTAGGATGTGCAAAGAGACACAGTATCTATAAATACATAAAAAACCGTTTCAGAGCAGGCAGGGATCAATTATTTGCAGTCGGCTGGGACATAAATAGTGATGAATGTGGCAGCAGGGGAAAAAAATAGGTGGAATTAATGGGGAAAAAGATGAAGATCACTTTGGGAAGGGCCATGGGACCTCCACTGTAGATGCTACAGACTTCTGGCGGCAGGGACTGCCTTTCACAGGGTGACCGTGCCCTGCTGGGCACAGCCAGTGGGCACCACCACGGGTGGCTCAGCAGCCAGAAATGATTTTAAGCCCAGGTCCCGTTATCGAGGAAACACTTGAGCACCTGCGGGGTTTGAGGTGCGTGCTGGAGTCCCAGTGGTGGTAGCAGGAGCTCAGTACCTGCTTTCCTGAGTCATGGCCTGAGTGACATTCCTCCAAAAATGTAACTCTTCAACTGTTGTAAGTTTAGATCATTTCAAAGTGAGTTTTGAAATGGTAAAGTGAACCCAGAGCACTGAAGGAGGCTTTTCCACTGGCAGCTGAAGCTGGAGTTTAAGGCTTTAGTTCCAGGGTCAGGAGCTGTGTCTTTAAAGACCCTCAAGCTGGGGTGACCTTGTAGTCAGTGGAGGAGCGCGAATTGTTTGCAAAGGGTCGGAAGTTATTTCCGATGTCTCTGGAATTAATCCTTGGGTGCCGTGGGTGTAAATAAATAGTTACTGAGATGTTGACTTGGTTGGCGGTGAGGAAAATGCTAGTGTCAGAGAGAAATTAATGGTTCCATTTATACTTTTTGAGCATTTCTTTTTCTTCTGTAAGCGTAGCTCCCACAGAGATGCCATCATCTGAAAGAGCTGAAGAGGTCTTTATGGGCTTGTGACCAGAGGTAGGAGCCATGCTCTGTGCAGACATGTGCACAGATTTTTTTGGAAGTGCAGTCTGCTTACAGAAATGAATATTTCTCCCTCAGAAACCTGTCCACCAGCTCTTCCCGCAGGGCTCTTGCCTCTTCGTTGAGGAAACACAAGCACCTTTAATGCTGCTAAAGTAAAGTTGCCAACAAGGTAGGTGTTGACTTCACTTGAAGCTGTGGATGCACTCACCTCTGGTAAGGTCAGGCCTTTGGTAAGGGCAGTTTTTGAGTAGACATCAGACTTGAAAAGGTGTTAGCTAACATCTTAAACACGAATTTTCTTGTTGGGTTAGACTTTTTATTTTGTTGTTACTTGCCACGCTAAAAGCCAAGTCTGCTTGTGGAAGAATTGTGAGTTTGTCCTATGCTGTGGGGTGAATTTGGAGCTTTCATGAGGAGCACGTCTTTAGGTACCCCGGCACGAATGTCTAGCCACGTGTGTTTGGAACAAACCAGCCCTGCTCAGACTAAGGTGTCCTCATGCATGCTGCTCCTTCTGGGGAGAGAACAAATGGGTGAGAGATGGTAGTAACTCAGCTTCAGCAAACACGAGAGTAGAGCGCCTTGTGTCAGAAACCATATAGATTGGTGTGTTTATCAGTATTGACCCAGTATATTCACAGCTACACCCAGAATTCTTACCTGCAGCAATTACCATCCATCTCGCCTTTCTCTTTGGTTTCATTGTAAGCTGCAAAGAACTAAGACTCAATTACCTGCGTGTTGCACGCAATGCAAACACCGCTGCTGTAGAAGGCGAATCTTGGAGCTCATAATCTTTAGCATTTCTCATCCAAATGCAGTTATTCTGATTGCCACATTTCAAGCCTTTCTACGGATGTTAACCCTCTCCTACCGTCTTTTTATTCCTCCTCTGCAGTGCCTTTAAATCCCCATCAGCTGCTGTGGCAGCGTGGGAGATCTCATGGTCCTACGATCGTCCTTTTGATTTTCATTTTTTTCCTCCGAAAGGACGCCCTGGGCTGAGTTAAGGTCCTTGAGGGTCTGAGCTGTTCAAACTTAGCACTGAAAAATGTGCCTTAGTCCCACTGACTTCAATATGACTTACTCATGTATGTGGGCACCCAGGAAGACCCAGTCGTTCCCTTTGTGAAGATGCAGCCACAGCCTAGAGGCGGCGGAGCTCAGGAAAATGGAAATTTTAGCATCCACGCTGCTTTCATTCCTTTTCTTATGTGTCTATTTTTCTTGGCACTAAAAATACACAAAACTTCATTATCTTAGAAACAAAACCAAAACAACCTTTTCTTTATTCATGAACTGATGTCTGTTTTGAAATCTCATCAGGAGAGGGGCAGAAAAAAAACCCCAACCATCAGTTTCTTTATTTGCTTGCTGGATTGTTTATCTCCACTGGGTGCTGCTGGTAGAAATCCTGCAATAGGCACTGCAAGGCAAAACGTGTTTTGGGAGTCTTCCCAGTTTAGCACCGTGATTCAGTGGGGTCCTAGAGCAGAAGCCTTGGTGCTCGGTGTGGAGTAAGGAGCTAAAATCAGGCAGAAGGAGAAAAACCAGCAGAGCCTCAGATGGAAAGCGAGTAATTTGTGATTAGCTGTTAAAAGCAGCTTTCTCAATGGATTTGTGTATGCCTGTGTCACCCAAGCACAGAAATCCCAAATCCCCCCTCACCAAGCCCCCCCCCCCCCGTCCCCCCCCCCGTCCCCTTTTTGTCCCTGTGTCCCCAGGCTTCTTCCAGCCCCCTCCCACCCTCCCTGGCTGCGGGCAGGCGAGAGGCAGCGCGCCCGCTGGCTCCTTCTGACCCCGTGTCTCATTGTCAATTTTCATCTGTTTCGGAGAGACTCAACATTTTGGAAACCTCATTCCCTCCCTGAAACGGGGCTGAGGGTGGCCATGGGTTCAAAAGGGACCCCAGGGGACCCGGGAGGCGTGAATGTCTCTGCCCTGGGAGAGCAGGCTGCCGCAGAGGGGCACAGCCTGGGTAAGGAAGGGGAAAGACGTTTGGGAAATTCCTGTTTGGATCAAGAGGATTAAGCTAACGCAGTCAGCTAACCATATTACATTTCTGAAAAGAAAATGGAAAATGAAAAAAAACCTGAGCTTTTCTGTTCTGTATTGCAAAATGTGGTACAGAGTTAGAGACAATAAAATTTCACGTGTGAAAGAACATCTAAGAGTGGGAGATTTGGCTTATCAACGCTGATTATTTTTTCATTCTCTATTCTCCTGAAATGATGTCTAATAACATTTTTAATTACCTTTTCAATATTGTTCTCTATCATAATGGTTTTACTTTTTGAGGCCATTCTGTGTTTTCCACTTAAAAATTAATCTTTTCCTTAAATTTCTTCTCTTCCCTCATGCTTTTTAGATGCTGTTGAGTCAAGTATCAAAATGATTTTTTTTTTTTTTTTTAGGGATTATATAATTTTATGTCAGATACTCTGTTATGCATATGAAAATAGAACTAAACAAATTTCATGCTTCAGGATATAACTGCTTCTCCGGAGATGAGGAGAGATGGTTTGCCGCATTGCACAGTCGCCTGGGTGCCTTGGTCCTGCAAGTGGCCAAGGAAGCATTGAGCATCTTTGGGCACCCTGTGAAGGCTGGGGGGAGGTGGGGACACCCAGCACCTTACAGGATTGCTCAGGACCTGGCAGCCCTGAAGCCTGAAGATTTTCACGTTTTGCTGTAGTGTCAGGTATTGCTCCCTGCTGGAGGCAGGAACGTCAACCTGGTGATCTGTTACGTTAAAGCGAAGCACATACTTCTCTGTAGCCGCTAGACAGTTCTTACGTGTTTTACAGTGGGGATCCTGTCTCTGCTTCTGTAGTTTTAAAATGTCTGTCTAATATGCAATGCAGGTAACAACCTCTGCAAATCAAGTCCGTTGACTGACTTCTTGCACTTTGGGACTTTATCGGCTGTTTGTTGTGCTGCCAAGTTATAAATACCTGTGCTGAAATTTCCCATGAAGGTCAGCAAAACCGATGCTTTTGTGTATTTTATTTTAATTTTGGAGTGGGAGGGAATTTCAACCAAAATAGCTCAGGTATTTCCAAGAGCGAGATTAAGGGGAAGTATGTTGCGTGGCCCAGGTGAGGTATTTTGGGAGCGGGGATTTGGGGTCTGCAGAGAAGCTGCCTGGTGGCAGGCACGCCTCCTCCCCGTCCTCGTGAGGATCTGTACAAAGCAGGTGAAGTGCAAACCCTTGGAAAAATGTCACGCTAGGAAAAGGCCAAATTTGGCAGCTGGCTTGTCCCCCCATCAGCGTCCCCCTTTCCGCCCCTCCGCTGCGCGATGGCTGTCCCCACCGGAGCAGCCCTCGCTGCCGGGCTCCTGGTCCCCGGGGCAGGCGGTGCCCTTGCCTTGCTCCCTCGGCTCCCGGCGTTGGTGTCGCGGTGTTGCCTGGCTGGTGTCGCGGCTGTGGTGGAGCTGCCCTGACGGGGTTATCTGACTGCTGTGTTGTGCTCCCATTCTCCCTGAACTCCAGCCTCTGGGCTCTTACGGGTTAAACAGGTGCATGAAGTAAGGCACAGGGGATTTTCCACACCTTTTTGAGACAAATTAGTCCTTACTTAGATAATCTGGGAAGCTGTTATTTATATGCACAACCCCTTCATGCATTTCCTTGCCTCAGTGCATTTCTCAGTTCAGAGCTTTCATTGGGCTCAGGTGCCTGGGTTCTCCCTCCGGCCACCGCAGGCATGGCCAGCGGGTCCGGGAGCTGCTCGTCCCGTACCCGAGCAGCTTGCTTTGCCCTCGGCGGGGCTTGCAATCAAACGGCAATTCTGCCTGCTGAGAAAGGATGTTTTCTGTTTTCAGCCTCCTTGTGCAGCCTGCTGTCATACCTGCCCTATAGTCTCCGAGCGGAGTGTGATCAGCAAATTGCTCAGCCCCCTGCCAGGGCCGTGCCGTTCGCAGCTACCGCAGATCCCATCACAGCGGCAGCTCTGCTGGATTAGTTTTCTCCCTTTGAGAGAGATTTTTGATGGGTGTCTGCTGCTATTTCACGGTCCTGTTCTCTTCTGCTTCAGTTCAGAAGTGCAGGTTTTTTGCTTCTGCAGTTTTCCAATAACTGAGCAATAGTTTATGTTTGCTCCGCAGTAAATTTAATTTTCAGTGTACTGGCCTAGTTACATAAGTGATCCGAATCCCTCTGGATCTCTCTTGTGGTTGCTTTGTATTTACTACTCCCTTCAGTTTCATGTCATCAGCAATGTAGCAATTTTACAGCTGGTTTCTCCAAGTAATTTATAGACATTATCAACAGGGTGGAATAGATACTGAAAATTTGCTGCATAGATCCCACCGACTTTAAATGAACTACTTTTGCAGGAGCAAGAGTAGTTGACGGGGGGTGATGGCAAATATTCGTATCTCAGGCAGGCAACATGTGCACTCTGATGATGGGGAGGTAGTCCAGCCATAAATTCTAGTGCAAGCGTTGGGGAGTTTGGGATCGATGCTTCTGAATGTTTCCAGCTGGGTACCCGTGCTGATATATATAAGCTATTGCAGCCACATTAACGGCAGACGTTGTTGTCAGCATCACCTTGAAGGATGTGTGCAGTGAAGATACTAGCTTAATTCCTTCCTCTGGGAGATACAGGTATTTCTTCTGCTGTTCCTTTGAAAGGAGTGCTTAGGGCAAGGATGCTAAATCTCTGTGCTCTCCCCAAAATAAGAAAAGGAGAAGAGATCCCAGGAAGAACCGTGTAGCTGAAAAAGTCTTCAGCTTGGCAGCATGAGGAGTTAAAAAGCAGGCGGAGGGACATCTGTGCAGAACTGCTTGGACATTTCTCCTGTAGCCACAGCTCCAGGGAGCAGAAACTGCCCAGGACTAGGCTGCTCTTCGTAGGGTGACATAGCTGCTGGCCCCTTAGGGTGTATATAGCAGGAGCAGGCTCCATCCCCCAGGAAAGTCAAACCCCCAGGTGTTTCGCGTCATTGCGTGTAAAATCCGCGGCGTTGCTGACCTCAAGGCTGTGATGGCGAATGTGAAACTGGGGAGATGACTCACTCCATCTTGTAATTCAGGCTGAGAGCTGGTGTTCCCCAACCTTTCTTTGACATTTTAGAGGTGTCCCCCTTCCCCTCTGAAGAAAAGTAAACTCGGAGTGCCCCAGCCAGTCTCACTATCGCTATGTCGTGTCGAGGACTTGCTTTACGATTGCAGGCGCTGGGGACTGAGTTAAAACAGTAAAATTAAAGCTGATGGTGGAAAACAGTGGGAAGGGCAGGTCCCCACCCCAGCTGGCTCGCTCTTCCTCTTCGGGGGGGGGGGGGGGGGGGGGGATGGGGGGGGACGGACCTGTGCTTAGAGAGATGTTACCACAAACATTTATTCTGAAGGGGAACAAAACACATCCGTTCTCGTGGGGAATATTAAATGTTGACATTTAGCAATAATTTAACGGGTGTTAGAAACTTCTCGTGAATAATACATGGGCTTCCCCAAGAAGCCTCAGATTATCTAGGGGAAAAATATCTCTCGCCTCTTCTCTGGGTGAGAGAGGGATGCATCGCGGGTGCTGCGTGCGTCGGTAGGGACCCACTGGGTACGTGCCGATGGAGAGCGACCCGCCCTCCATTTCCAGTGGGAAAGTGTTATGAGCATCAGAGAAACTCGTTTTGATTGTTGGCACAAATCAAACAAACCAGCCCTTTGAAAGTGTTTGGGATATTAGATAGTTCTAATTGCTTTTCTCTGCAGTGCGAAAACAGTCCCCTCCCTGCCAAACACACCTGTTATCATTGGTATTTTCTTTTTGCTTATCTGTGCATAACTGTGCCATATTTTTGTGGTGACATTTCATACCTGGTTTTGATACTCTTTGTTTTGCTTCTTTTGCTTTGCTTCTCAAAAGGGATGAGAAAAATTCAGCCTTCCAAGGTACAAATAAGCCTCTTCTCATCATAGTATCAAAAGAGTGATTAAGGGAGACTTTCAGGTCCTTTTTCTGGTTGATTTTCAGGTCCTTTTCCAGTTTTTCATTTGCCTAAGTAATTCCTTGATCCCAGAGTTGACACTCTTGATTTCTCAATTGATTGGACTGCTGCTGAAGCAAAGAGCAGGACTGGCAAAATTGGTCTCTGGAAAAGCACCCTGGTAATTTAATAAATAGCATAGAGTGGGTGTTGTTTAAAACCCACCACAATTCGCTTCCTCATAGGCTTCGAACAGCTGTATCGGTGGTGGTTTCTGTAGTTTAGTCCAGGAAATTCAGGCACAGGCACAGTCGGCGGTAGCGGTGAGGGAAATGTCTATAAATGTATTAAAACACCTTTACGTACGGTTGCCAATACTTTTAACACAGCAAAGGTCTAATTTCTGAGGTTTCTCTTCGATGTGCGGGCACAATAGCCTGCCTTGCCAGGCGTGCGCTGACTTATTTGCCCTATATTCATTACCGCATCCTGCAAGTTGTTAATGGGTCACATCAGAGGTGCTGGAATGTCCTGTCTGAAGACCATTAGCGGGTGCACACATGCCTCTTGGCCCCATGCACCTGCTCCTGCAGCCATGCTGCCTGCACCGCGCTGCCCGTCAGCCCTCAAGCGCTAACATGGGACTTATTAGCATATAAAGCCTGCATCTCTTGTAGGGTTCCCCCCCTGGTTTTACATGACCCGGGGGAGGCTGAATGCAAACAGGACCAGACCTGCCACGGGTCAGAGGAACGAGGCAATCAAGAAGGCAGAGTTTTCCCAAGGGGGGATGGACTTGCTGGCTGAGGGCCGGGATAATGAAACTGCTGGGGAGAAATGTCGGCTTAAATGAGTATGTGCAAAAAGCTGGTTATTGCAGCAGGACTAGCGGGCTGTGGCTGTTCGCAGGATAACACGCTGGTTTGGTCTCGTCAACGGGTATTTTGTAATGGTTACAGGGGTGACTGCTTGCCAATGTAAATAGTTGGATAAACAAATGTATAGGAGAGCAACTGTGGATGTGAATAACCCACTCTTTATTTAGAGGATGTGAGAAAACATGTAACTCTAATCAAATTTGCGGGGGAAGTGACTGCAGAGGAGATTTGGGTGCGATGAGGAAATGGAAATGTTTGTCTGGAGGAGAAGAGCAGCTGAGCGCTGTGGCGGGGGCCTGGGGGCAAGGGGGCAGGAGACCCTGCCAGAGGGTAGTGACTCTGTCCATGGGTCCTCTCCATCGGTGGTGGCGAAGGGCTTTGAGGGCAGTTGTCCCCACGCCGCTTCCAGGGCTGAGGCTGTGGGGGCGGAACAGCAGTTTTCATGGCTGCAAGCAGCCCTGGGGACCCGGCTGGTGGACAAGGGGAAGGGTGGGTTTTTTTGTTTCCTTCCCCTGGGGCCCTGGCCAGCCTCTCTGCCAAGCTACAGGGGTTGCGTGGAGCCTCCTCCCATTGCCCTCTCCACCACTTGCCTACGAGGGTGATGCGGGGTGAAGCATCCTTCCTCCGTCAGGTTGGGATGCTTCTCTGCAAAGCTGGGTGGAAATCAAGGGCAGGCTGAAGCTCAGCAGAAAACTTTGCAGTTCTGTGCTAAATTTATAGCCACTAGGACTAAGGGTGCTTTAATTCAGTGAGTCATCGCTTGTTCTTATTAAAGAGCCTTTAGGGACAGCTTTTCTGGCACATGTGGTGGGGTTGAGGTACAAAGGGGAGCTGCTGTGGTGCGTAGCCAAAGAACCGGTCCCAAAGGCGTTACCCCAGCTGGAGGAGCTTGGAAAGGCATTTTCTCGCAAGAGGCGATTGATAGCCCAGGACCAAAACAAGAGAGACCTGTTCAGGAATGATGGCCCTCTGCTCAGGAGGGTGCTGCCCATGGGCTGGTGCAGGGAACGGAGCCATCCTGGCTGGGCACCCCATGGGGCAGGAGCTGGGGTGCCCCAGCTGTGGGACGTGGAAACACGGGCAGGATGGATGTGCCGATGGGGCTGGGAGAGTTGAGTGGAGAAGCATGTCTTTCTCCTCCAGTTTCCCTTGCTAAGACAGGAAAGTACAGGATTTCAAATCAGAGCATGCTTTCCACTCATCTTCCCCCCTGCCCCCCGCCCCAGCAAGCAGAAGCTTGTAGTTTACTTTCTAGAGTCGATGCCAAAGTGTGTATAAATAGATGATGTCTGAAAGGAAAAGCTATAGAAAATGATGATGTTAGCTGCACTTTTGAAGAATGTAGATACTGTTGAAGTACCTGACCATATCTTATTGCAGTTAAAGGTTTTGAGGATGGATGGCATTTTCTAGACCGCAGAAGTAGCACTAAGATGTGCCGTGGGTTGTGTTACCAGTCTCTTGCTGGTGGTGGTGGTGGTGGTTTAGTTAGGTGGTGTGGCATTGCAGAGGAACCCTGTTGAAGTTGAGGCGCAGTTCCACAAGGTCCAGCGCAGGTGTAATTCAAAACACAGACCTTCTCCAAATAACTTATGCTGTTGATTTAATAAATGACAGTAATGATTCTCTTCTGGCCTGCTTCTGGGTTTGCATCTACTTAATATAAAACCCACTGCATAGTTATGATTTGGTAGGGTTTGAAATCTTCTTGTCCATGCTGGGTGGTATTTTTGGTTTTGAGAGGCTAGCCAAGAAAATCACCGAGCAAAGCCGTTGAAAAACTGCTGCCATCTAACTCCAACTTGTACTTTAGTTAACCTACTTCAGGTCTAGAGGTTTAGTAGGAGACATCTTCAAATGGACATTTAACATGAATAGTTAGAAATAATCTTAATTTTTGTTGCATTCAGAATAAGCAAATGGTTGCATGAACACTCAGTAAAGCTGTATTAGATGAGTGAAAAGCAAGGTGCAGTGCCATGAAAGGCAGTCAAAAAGAGGCATTCATAGAGACTGTCCTTTTATCCAGTAACATTTTTGCATGAAAATTAATTATATGTAAATACATAAAAAGTTAAACTGATGTTCACCTAATCTTCATTGCTAATTGAAACTCCAAATAGCTGTATTATGTTTGATAACAGGTTGATTGACCTGAGCAAAGCTTGCATATCTCTAGGATGGAGACAATTGAATTATCATTCAGAAAAATGCTGAGATGATTATATCATATCCCATAGTTCATAGATGCTTTCTTCAGTAGTATTGCCTTTCGTTTTCAATAGGTAGCAGTAGGCTCAGTATTAATGTTGCCATGATTATAATATGGCCTTTATGGATGTAGGAATAGGTTCAGGAAGCACCACATCCTCCAAGTCAGACTTGGACACCTGATCCCATCCATCAGAGTGGGTGATGAAAACTTAAACTAAATTAGCTGTCAGCTTTTTTTTTTTTTTTAAATGTTAAGTTGATTTCCAAAACCAGCACATATAACAGCAACACCCTTAAGATGATGAGCAAGAATGATGGAAAACACAAACTTGTACATAAATTTCTTGGATTCACTGTATACTTGCAAGTGAGAGGAAGCGTTAGGCCACAGGGCACGAAGTGCCACATCTTTGCAGGTGGTCCAGAGCTGCAGTTTTCAGACAGGCACTCAGGTGCTTTTTGTTATTCATTTTCCTTTAGAAAAGTTTTAAGATCTCAGGTACACAGGGTAAAGAGCTCTGGAAGTTCCTCAGCAAAGGCAGCTGCAAGAGGATAATAGGACTGAGTCTAACTGGAGTATTTTTGCCACTTTTCCTCTAAATAATTAACGATGCTGTTTTGCTGACGCTGAGCCATTTTGCTGAGATGTTTTGATTTCAGGAGGGTTTTATTAGATTCTGAGATTCAAGATGAACCCCCTCATCATCTACCACCCCATCACTTGTGAGGAGGTGGTTGGAGGCATGTTGGGGTGGGGAAGGGTGGTAAAGGGGAGAGAAATAGAAGGTCTGTCCTGTTCAGTCTGTTGTGTCCCATGTTGAGTTTCCCTGCTGCTAGTTGTGCCTGTAAAGTTTCCAACTTACCAGGCACAGAGAGATCCCAAAAAGGTAAACTAAATTTAATTCTCAGCTCGAAAAAGTTTTTTGTCCTGGGGAAAAAATCTCTAATGAGCAGCTGCTCCTTCTTAGGCAGCTCAGACACTTTGGGGCCTGCCCTGAAGGATAGTATTGATGTCTCCATATGCAGAGGTTTGACAGGAGAATGTCCTTTACCAAGTTGGCAGGAGCAATCCCTTGGGTAGGAAGAGCTGACATTAATATCTAAGGGAAATCCATGTTTCGTGGCTATATTGTACTGAATGTAGTGCATGGTAAAATCTTACTAGGAGGAGGTTTTAGGTAAAATATGTTGTCAGATTACTCCAGGAGCTAAAATAGGTAGGAAAATTATAGCTCTGTGGGCAATCTAGTGATTGGAACGTATTGAAGATGTCTTCAGATGGCTACTCTGAAGATGTGGCGTGCATGCTTATAAGGTAAGACATCAGAGGCTAAGCCTCCAGAGATAAAAATGAGGCTGCGATCTGTCCACATTTGAGAGCCTGCTGCTGAAAGGTGGTGCCAAGGAGTGCTGGACCTGAAAGCTGGATGCCTGGAAGGATGGTGGTCACGTTGCATGCGGGGACCTGGATGGAGTGGCTGGATGACTGTTCGTTGGCGGGCGGCAGGACCCTGAGAACCGGGATAACGAAGGCGCCCATGGGCACATTGGGCGCCTTCGTTATCCTGGTTCTTGGGGTGCTGCTGAAACCTGTGTTCGAAACCATGTAGGAAAGTGGTACCCAGTGTGAGCAAGTGATGTCTTCCAGGAAAAGCCTGGAGCTGAGCATCGTTGCATAAGGTATGCGTCGCGTGCTGCTAAGCCTATGTCCCCTTGACAAACCCGATACATTGGTTGGGTGTTTCTTCAGCACAGTATAAATAAAGCTTCTGGTGACAAGGCTCATGCCTTGGAGTCATCTGAAAAGTCCTCATGAGCAGGAAGCTGCAGGTGGCAGTGAGTGACCCTGGCTACTCACAACGACTGGCTTTCAAAAGGTCTTTTTCTAAAGTGTTGCTAGTGTGCAACGAGTGATTTTTAGTCCAACATATTTCATAAACTTGGAAATGAGACTCAAGGAATAAATTTCCCTTTTGACTGCTGTCAGAGAGTTTCAATAGTTTGTTTATCGAATCTGTACCAGCTCTTCAGTGAGCCTGAGAAATGATGGTTTGGGGTGTTATCTCCTTTCCCAAACCTCCATTTGCACTGGAGCAGTATTGTCTTGTTTGCTGGGGACAGCAAACATACGAGCAAGTGCTTGGAGCAGATGCTACTGCAAAGGTGACTGCGCTGTCATTCCTTTCAGCTGGAAGTGTACTTTCAGGATTAGATTTGGGTGGAAATGTTACTTGTTTATAAATGCACCCACATGGCAATTTTTTTTTTTTTTTTTAAATAAATGTCCTCTAATACAAAACAGAAGGCAGACAGAGGTGGCTGAAACATTGCTCGTATCCTGGGTTCCCATGTTCATCAATGGTAGCTTTTCTTCTAAACCCCCACTTTTAGTGGAAAAACCCAAGACACAGACATATGGATCTGGAAGCTAACGCAGTTCCAGAGCCTGCCGAGCTCCTGGCAGCCACCTCGGGTCTTCTGTCAGATGATTTCAGACCCATTTTTCCCCCCAGTGAGTTACTTCTCAATCCTCTATAGTCCCTGTTGTTCTTTAGTTTAGGGAAGATGCTCTGTGACCTCAGGTAGTCATCAAGAAATCGGTGGATTTATATCGGCTGGAAATCTCACGACAGTTAAAATCGTGCTGAGCGCTGGGAGGATGGGAAGATAGTGAATGCTTTGTCTGAGGTGTCTGTAACCTCCCGTCACCACAACCAAGCTGCAGGCAGAAAACCAAGCTCTTGTCTGCCTCACCTCTCTGTGTAAAGTGGGGATGTCGGCACCCACCGTGGGAGCCTGGTTGAAGTGCTTTGAGATCCTGAGACAGAAAGATCTACACATTGTTGTCTGTGTATTTGTCAAAACCTTGTTCCTGTTCTTTCACCTCTAATGTGGCTGTGTTTAGCACTAAAACAAGCAACGTGTGTATTGTGGGTAGCCATTTATGTAATAACGGAGTCACTAGTTTACCATCTTGAGCCTGAGCAATACCAGCCAACGAGAGTTTTGAAAGCAAATGGTGTCCTTCCATCCTTCAGTCAGCATTGTCCTTCCTCCTGTCCTTGCCCACAAACAGGAGGAACTCCTAATATCTGTTCTTGATAATGGCATTTACCATCTCTCAGTCCAGGAATGTGTCATACACTCATAAGAATAGCTCTGGGAATTATTTCAGGAGTCCACCCCCTTACACCTGGTAGGATAGCTTCACCATTTTTGGCAGAGTTTGCTTATTCAGTTTGTAAAAGTCTTCAACATGGGAAATTCCCCAGGCTCCCTCAGCAAACCTGCCCAGGGTTATCTTTACCATTGGAAAAAACCTTCCCTAATGCCTAAATTAGATCTTCCTTGCTGCAGTCTGAGCCCGTAAGTTCCTGTTCTGTGCACTGTCATCGTGGAGAACAAATCAGTTCGTTTCTATTTGCAGCAACCTTTGATGTGTTTGCTGACCTCAGAGCAAATCTGATCACTTCACTCTTCTCTCACAGATCCAGACCTTTGATTATTCTTGTCCTCATCAAACTATGTCCTTCAGTTATCAGATTTTTTTGTTCCAAGTGCAGATGGCACACATTTGGGTTTTTTTGGTAACACTAGTTTGTTAGATGAGTTCAAGTAAGGAGCATGTTTGGTTGACTGAAGTAGCTCATGGGTCTTGAAAACTTTCTTTTATAGACTTGCTATTATCAGTCAAGTTGCCATTCTATTGATTTGTTATGCCCTTATTTCACAGTCTTGCTGCCCTAAGAAATCAAGTTCTTATTTTTGAAGGTTAAGGCTTCTAGGAGTATTGGTGATCCCTTGTTTTGTTTCCTTTTGAGGTAAATGCTGTATTTTCTTTCCAGTTTCAGATGACAGCAGGTGATCAGCAAGGGCATAACAGAATACATGCATAGAAATCGTGGGTATGGGGGGAAAAAGTCTAAATGTCAAAAAATCACACGATCTGGTAAACTCTGGATTCTCCTTTAATGTCTGTGATAGTCGGACATTATCTGACCTGTCCCCCATGGAATTTGCTTGTATGGCTGCTTTGCTTCCCAGCCCTTTTGCACAGTAATTTTCAACCTCTATTTGGCAGTTTACAATGGATTACCAGTGAGGTCTCTTCAAAAATAAGTCTAAAAAAAGCAAGCTTGTTGGCATTCAGCTGAACTGAACTGTGCATACGCAGTGCCACTGGGAAGCTTTTAGGAACTGAAGAGTGAAAAAGGGTTAAAACCACCTCTCCTGTTGCCCAAAAAGTCCCTCCCTTTTCTAAAGTAAATAAATGCTGCTCATATTCTCTAGCTCGGCTCTAAGCCCCTTTCCTGGGGAAGCACTTCTCTTCATCCTCAGAGTTTCAGCAGAAAAAAACAGTTTTAGATATTTTGGTAGTGATTCGTCAATTAGGATAATTACTGTTGTTTAAGTTCTTCGATGTTCAAAATGGACAAGATCTGGTAACCTGTATTGTTAGCTGTTTATTAGGTGGAGTAGTGAGACCAAGAATATTTTGTAGGGTAAGATTTTCTCGAGAGCAAATGTAGTCACGATTACAAATAATATTTTCTTTTTCCCTTGATTTTTTTTTTTTGCTTTTCTGAAAGTGGAGGATGTTTTAACAATAAGCATACAATTTTAAATAATGCCACGTGAAGAACACTAATATGTGTGTGGAGTTGCACTTTAGTCCTTTGCCGGACTATGCAGGTTGTAAATGACTCCCTGTCACTTTAAAAAGCTGCTTTTCTACATCCTACAATAAAATAATTCACAAGGTCATAGAACATTTGCAAATACTCACAGGGTACCATTCATGCAGAATGGCAGGTGAAGAAGGAGTCATAAATAATTACAGAGTCTTTTCTTTGCCTTGGGTGAGCTTGGGATCGGGACATGGTAACTAGCTGGCAAATGAAAACTGAGCTAAAAATATTTGCATAAACGATTTGTTTCACGGCCATGAATGCTGAATACACTGGGAACCTTTACAGCCTCTTTGAAGATCATTTGAAGCATATAAGGATAAATTATTAAGGTAAATAATGTGCAGCTAGCAATTTGAGAAGATTTAGGTTTCGCTGCTCTAAAAGGCAAGTGCTTAAATATCTTTGTTACGTGCAGATGAAAAACCTTGACTGACTTATCGTGCGAAGTTTGAAAGAGTGAAAAGGTTTGCTGAGCCTCTAGGAATTCTTGTAAATCTCCTGTAATAGAGGGCTTGCCGTGACACCAATAGAGACAGGGGCATGCCCAGGTGCATTTATAGAGTGCTTTTATAAGGAGTGAGTTTTCCGTTGACAGAAATGAGAGGGAATTTACTTGGGCAGAGGAGACCCGGTGGTTTTCTTGTTCTCCCTTGTCAAGACAGAACTGATGTCAGAGGCGATAGTCGAGTAGGCTTAGGGATGTTCAAAAACCAGTTGCATTCTCCTAATTTACTTGCCTAATTCTGCTACAGATAGTGGTATTTTGGTGCTAGCAAGGGAGAGGTGGGACCTCCCAGACACATGCAGGTTCCCACCCCACCCTCGGCGGCACAGGTGAATTTTAAGCGTGAGGGAAGTGCCTTGCTGAGTGAGTACCAGGGACTTTATTCCTGGCAGTCCTGGCATATGGGGAGGTGGCTTGGAAAGAGCTCTTGTAGTAATGCCGAAAAACAGTGGCTGCTGTTTAGCAGTCAGCATTTATTTGCAAACCCTGAAAAGCTCTGTTATTTATTCTGATTTTCCTTATTTTGAATCCTGCATCTTGGTAAACCGATGGCTTTCAAGAGCAGTCAATAATAGTTAGATGCATTGGTTAGAGGGGTGTTTTCTTTAATGTTTTTTAGGAGTGATGGCAGTAAACAGATGATATGAAGAAAGTTGTCTATAGAGAAACTTCAAAGTTTTGCTTAGTCTGTAGGAAGCGAATCTGCAAATTGGAGCTGGAATTAATCAGTGATTAGTGATTTTTTTTTTTTTTTGTGCAATTCTCATAAGCAGACTGTCGCTGGCATGCAACAACGACTTTAGTATTCTTTTGGGATAATTTTTTGTTGTTTGGGAATTAAAGCTGCTGTACCTGTAACTCACTTCTAAATATGTAATTTCAAAGAATACCATACATTTCTTTGCCTGTTGGTGTTGCAGGCTTGAAGAACGATTGAATGTGAAGTTTTATTAACCGTAGCCCTAGCAATTTCAAAGATACCGGTTGTGCTGGAAGCTTTTCTGACAAGTCTTATTCATAATGGCCTGAATGTGTCCAAGACAGCGTGATCTATAGCGTTTAATCAGCTAATGGATTGAACCTCACAGTGAAACTTGGCTGTATTCAGGCGGGTTAGAACAGAAAGGATTTTGCAATTTTACAATTTTCAGACTGGGGCAAGTTTCTGAGGGAAGCAGCAGCATCGTTCCTGGCTGCCGGTGAATGACAAAGCAATGTTATATCACAGAATAAAAGGTTGCGTTTAGCTCAGCTTCACCGAAGCCTTTGTAATGGCTTTTGCCCTTGTCCTGTTCTAGGATTTTGGATCTTTATGTGGCTGTGTTTTGGTCTGGCTACGGGTAAGAGCAAGTAAGGCAGAACAGAGGGAGATTGCCACAATTCAGGAATGGCTTTCCACTGTAAAGCTCTATAATCTGTCCTTTTCCCTTGGATTGCAAGTTCAAATAGGTAAAAAAGGCCTTGTAGAGAAACAGGCAGTGGTCGGGGTCACCACATTTTGTCCTGGTTGTTCTGCAGCGCCGGGGGGGATGTGCTGTCGGGACGGTCCAGCGGCGGGAGAAGCAGGGAGGCATGGCCAGGGACCGCACCTTCGAGTTCAAATCCGGGCATGTGGGGTGTGTGCCCCCTGAGATAGTTCAGGATGGTATACGTATGCATGTGCATTTACATAGGATGTCTGAAGCAGTATACTGGAGCAGTACAGTAAGTGTACATACTGGAGTACCAGTTCCCTTGTCAGGATTTCTTGATGTCTGAGAGCACATCATGTTGATTAACGAGGTCCCACATTTCCATTTTTAGTTCTTCTGTCAACCGTTTCCTTTTGTCTTTTAGTCCAAACTTCCAAGACTGGGAAAAAGAAAAAAGAAAAATCAGACAGGTTGATTTAGGTTTTGGGGAGTAGGAGTTGCTAAGGGATAGAGAGGAGGAGTCATTCTGCTTTGAGCGGAGTCAGAAGATGAAAATTGCCCTGTAAATATGAATTCACTGACTTTAACATGTGTGTGATGAAGGCCCCAAGCTCTGTGCCTGTAGTCACAAGGTAAGATGAGCCTTTTTTTTTTTTCCCCCCCCTTCTCTTTTAAAAAAAATAAGTAAGGTGCTGCCCTCGGGATTGGCCAGCACCGCTGCAGGTGATGTTTTGGGCGCAGGTGATGCTGCTCGCAGCCACGCTCACTCTGGTGTAGGTTGGAGCTGGCTTGCCTGCCCTTCCGAATTCTGTGCCTGTAGGGTAAGACAGACTCTTTTCCCTTTAAACAATCTCAGATTCCTTAAACGTTGAATGTGATATTCACACCTGGCATTGCACAATGAAGGCACTATATTTTTGGTTTAAAAAAAAGAAAAAAAAAGTGAGAGAGAAAAAGCTCGATTCCTTGGTAATTCTCTCTCTCTCCCTCTCTCTCTCCTTTTTTTTTTTTTTTTTAAAGAGGGGTTTTGCAGTTTGTTTTGTTTTGTGTGTTTTTTAGAAGAGGTTTATCAGTTCCTGCAGAGTGGGGTGCTGAGATGACTGTTACAAACACAGGCCTGCAGAGCTGTCAGGCACCCAGACATCCCATTTAAGTCATGGGGAGCGGTGTGGTGTTGCTGGTGGGGCTGGGAGCACCCTGACCGGCTCCCCTTCCTTCCAGGAGCAAGGCAGCCCTGTGCAGCAGCTTTTTGGGGGGCTGTCCCGCTCCCCACCCATCCCCATGCGCAGAGCGGGGCCGAAGCCGGCGGGAGGGCTGTGGCGGAGGTGAAGGAAGAGGAGTGGGTTCCTGGGGTCTCCCCTGCGCCCGGGGAGGCCGTGGCAGCGCAGGGGGGGCCCTGGGGTGACAGACGCAGCGGCGGGTGCCTGGGGGACAGGGCTGACCCCCTGCCCGCTCCCTCGTGGAGCCCTGCCCCACGCAGCCCTTCTTTTCGGCAGGGCGACGCAAGAGAAGGGGTCGGTGGCGGGCAGCCGCGGCAGTGCGGAGCCTCCCTCTCCCCGTCCCGCTGCTGCACTGGGGTAGGTACCGCGAGCGGGTGGTTAAAGGGATTATTTTACACGCTGTTAAGACACAAGCTTGAACATGATTCAGCCCTTAATTAAAAATGCCATAGTTAGGAGCTGTCTGCATACAAGCAGTGCCGTTTTCCCACATGCAAAAGGCTCGTACTTCAGCTTTGCAGGGAGACCGCCCAGAAAGACGGATTTTAAACTGTCGTGGAGAAACTCCACCTTGCAGAGCATCATCTGTGAGCAAAGGTAATCTGCGCTCGAGGGCTGGCCCGGCCGGCAGGAGAGCTATACTGAGCCTCACGTCTTATACTGGCAGGTTTTTTTGCAATGATGGGTGGAGGAGGAAAAAGAGGAGAAATAAAGTCTCGTTCCACATGGGACAGGAGTGATTCACAGCCCACCTTTGTTATTGCTGTGACTTAATGTTTGCCTTGCCCAGGAGGTATGTCACGCTAGGTTTGCCACATGCAGACATGAAGTGAAGTCGTCATATCAAAGAGCTTCAGATCAAATGAGAAGGGAAGTGGTGGGTGGCAGGGAGAAGGTGGTATTTCATGGGGTTGCAAATGTGAGACCCATGACCAGTGGGCGCACCAGTGTCACACCCAAAATCTGCAGCGGATCTGACGTGAATCCTCTCTGCCTTCTGCAAAACTTGTCTGTAGAAGAGAAGCGGTGTTTGATGAAGTGGCTTTCTGATTTTGAATGAGAGTGAGGGAGAGTTTATTTTATGGAGAAATTTAAAAATTGTCCGGTATCAAATTCTCTTGAGTGGAATGAGTGTATTGCTTATTTTGATGAGCTTTCATGAGTATAAGCCTTTGGTCCATTGCTGTTGGTGTAGTCAGCGGTTGTTACGGATCTCAAACTTGATATGGCACAGGGTGGGGTGGCTTTTTCATGTCCCTTCTACTGGAAGAACTAGTATTCCTGGGCTGGCTAGCCACCATTTTGGTGGTAAGTCACATGAAAAAAAAGTTTTGAGTATGTTTTGATTTTGGCTTATTATTGCTTGTGTCAGGAGAAACTGTACACCAGAAGCTCTGCAGAGTTTGGCAGTGACTGAGGTAGGGTGGCCGTGAGCCCGGGGGACCTCTGCTGATGGGGAGGTGGTTGAGGACCAGCTCACATCTTGGGTCCAAAGAAGCCCTGGTGCCCCTGCACGGCGGGGTGCCCATGCTGGGGCCATGCGCTGCCACGGGCTGAGCCCACGTCGGCCTGTGGGTTAGAGCACAGCAAGTTTGGGTAGGAGCGAGCCTGCTAAAACCCTGCATCATGCAGCCGTTGTAGCATGAATGCCTGGCCGGGCACACAGCTGCTCCCAGCATCCAGGCTCATCTCCTTGTTTGTAGTTAGGAGGTTTCCCAAACCCTCCCTTGCCGGATCCTCTCCAGCTCTATGTGCTTCCCGGTGAGGAAGTAAATCTCTTGGCGAACTGGGGAGCAACTGAGTGGGATGGAGGGCTGCCAAAAAGTTGCATGGCTGCAGGCTGAGCCTAGCAGATGTGCTCATGGCCCTTTGACCGTGTGGGGAAAAAGGCTACTTGTCTATCAGAAGGAGCGTGTGAGCAGATATCACCTGCGGCTGCTGAGGCTGGTGCGCATGGGGGGGGATTTGGGGAGTCCGGGGCTGTGCTTCGGGACCTGGTGAATTGAAAGTCCTGTCTTCATAAGTAGCCCTCCTGGGGTGTTCTTCAAATTTCTCTTCTCAAACACACCAAATGAGTATCTCTTAGCACTGGTGGAAGCCAGAGCTGTGTGGAGTAAAAGTTTTCCCAAACACAAGATAAAAAAAATAAATAAGCAGAGCACCTATGGGAACCGCCATGCGCTGGCACTGTGAGGAGGCGTAATACAGCCCTGCCTGTGCACCCTGTCGGTCTTCCACCACTGTGCCACAGGCAGACGGACAATGAACCTCCATCCCTGAAGCGCAGTGGTTCTCCTGCCGTCGTACACACCATCTATGAGAGACTGCAATGGCAGTCAGGTAACTCTTGAATATTTACACTTTGTGGGAGAGGGTGGATATAAGCTCTCAATAGAGAGCTTATTTTTCCCCCTAATGTGTCTGTCAAAGGGATTGCTCTTTTATATGATGTTTCCACAAGTGGAAATTTCAGCAGACCCTCTTCTGGTCACTGTTGGCTCTGGCTGTTCCCTGGCAGTTTTCTTCAAGGGCCACAGGAGGGTCGGACTCTTACTTGCTGCTCCCGAACCTCACTTAACACCAGGTGCTTTCCCTCATCAAGATAAATGAGATAGAAAGATAGTCTTCCTAGCTCTATTTTTTGCAAATAAGGACCTCATTATTATCGTTCAGTGGACGTGGGTATGTATTTGTGCGTGTGTGGTTTGCAGGCCATCTGCCAGCATGGCTGGTTTCATGGCTACTAGGACCAGTTTTTAGGCAGGCTTTTCTGATCTGAGGTTCAGGTCCTAAACTAATGTAGGCATGTAACCCCCCAGTGCCTGCAATGGGAACTCGTGCCTGAAATATCTGGGTGGAAGCTGAGCTGTGGGTCGGGGGGCACTGGGGAAGCCTCTGGGGAGTCGCAGGGAAGCACTGTGGATGAGCAGAGTTAGATGGCAGGTCCCTTTGGATAAGGGGTAGGGTTGGGCTTGAGCAGATGGTTGCAGGCTCATCCAAGACTGCCTGTGCAATCTTCAGCTCAAATGTCAAGATTTGTCCCATTTAAGTTCGGAGACCTGACCAAAGCTTTGGAAGGAGGAAGCAAATTTCCCACCACCGGCTCTGCAAGAGCAAGCAGGACTCCAGGTCTCTTGCCCTGGGTTTCAGGGAGGAGAACGTGTGGAAAACAAGCATGGTCTTCCAGCTCGTGTCCTGCTTGGGACTCAGCTGAAGATGCTCAGAAGAAGACACTCTCCAGGAGAGCCGGGGCTGTGGTGGAGCTGGCGCCTTGGGGCTTTGCCCATGGGTGGGAGAGAGGTTGTGGTGGATGTGTTTTCGGTTAGCCCGCCCTCCCCGGGGGCTCGGGAGGAAGACAGAAGCCTGAGCCTGACAGAGGGAGGAGGAACAATTGTTGGAAGTACAGTTAATCTTTCTTTAATTAGAAGACATGCTAAATTAAAAGGCCCAGGAGTGATCCCACAGATGTCGGCTTACTGAGAGATAATAATTGGTGGGAGAATCTAATGTTTTGCTAAGCTGCGTATCTGCATTTGGTAGCATTGTTATGCTTTTATGTACTTTGTTTAAACTGAGAGAAACTTGACCCAAATAGAGAGCTCAAGCTTTGTGTTCTGTCTTCTTCAGGACTGGTATTGAACAGGTTTACTTAAACAATAACGGTAATGACGATAATAATAATCTATTGTCTATAATCTCAGTGAAAATAGCAGCTAGCTTTAGAGACCTTTGGAGAACAGACCTCTTTCTGATGGCGACGGTGGACTTAAACTTTTCATAGCAGCACCTGCAGGTAAATTTCCAGGAGGATGAATCTGAGCCGTGGGGGCAGGATGTTGTTCGCACAGAGCAGCCGGCCCCTCGCTTTGGGCTTCAGGCAGCAGAGATGCCCTGGCTCTGCTCAGCAGCAGGCAGGAAAATCTGCTGTGTCCTCTTTGAAGTACAGCAAGAAGTTTTTCTCATTTTATTCCGGGGTATTTTAAAAAAGTCCTCTCCTGCTTTGGGGGTGGGGACTATCTGTTAAACCCAGGCTTTGTCAAATCCTCTGTCGGTTTTGTGAGGTGACCCGCCGCCGCAGTCCCGGCCCAGTGCCCCTCCGCGTACCTCGCTGCAGGACCCCGGCATGGCTCTGAGCTTATCCGAGTGCGGCATGGGGCATCCCATGTGGGCGCACAGCAAAAAGCAAGCATCGGATCCTGGCACGGGGAGTTGCCTTTCATACGTAAAACTTCAGCCGCCAATTTTTTATTTCTGAGCGTGGCAAAGGATCTGTACTTTCCTTACAGCTAGTAGGAAACATCAGCTCTTGCTTTATGGGACATCAGTGTTGGTGAGGCTGCGCCTTAAGCAGAAAGAAATCCTCTTTCATACACAAAAGGAGAGTCTCTCTGACTATCCTTACAGAAAATAGGAGAAGCACTTCCACTTCTGTTGAGGGAGGAGCACAAGGGTGAGGAAGCTGATGGTGTTTGTGCCTGAGGATTGCTCAGGGTGCTGGATATGTTACAGCCGGTGACGCCTTCAGCCTGGGTATTCTGCAGAAATAAAGCTTGTGGCACATGAGAAGGAAGCTTGTGGATTTTCACGGACCTTTGGATTTTGACTTGAAAGCACTTTCTGTTACAGTCTGAACCTGAGGAATGGCCTTAGAACAAATAAAGATAATAATTGCAATTTTATTGATGTAGACATAGTTACAAGGAAATAAACTGGCTTTTGAAACCGGCTTTCCGTTTCAGTGACACAGTCAACACAGTGCTTTTCCGACTTAAACCAATTTTATACTAATGTTTACATCAACTGTGATGGAATTATTCCCAATTTACATCGGTAAGCGAGAGGAAAATCAATCACAGTGTATCGACCTCGAAACGCACTAATTACTTGCTGCGCGGAGCTGGGTGCAGCAAAGAGCCGCTCTCCGTGTCCCACGGGGCTCGCCCGCTCTCCTCCTTCCCCCAGGCTCCCTGCGGTGGCCGGGGACGCCTGTGGTTTAACTGCTCAAACAGTCAGCAAACTTTTCCTGCCCCTTCAGATAAGGTTTTTTGAAAGATCCTGACTCTGGAGCCCTTCTTTTGGCAGTCGGCACCGTGGCAGAGGAAGGGCAGGCTCTGCTTTCACAGACGTGAAAGGTCCCATGGCCAGGCCCCACGTCCCAGGGAAAAGGAAAGTCTGGGAGATGTGGTCGGTATCTTCTGTTCACTGTGCAGAACTGCCGGCCCAGAAATGAAGCGGGATGCTCGGAAGCGCAGCCTCTGAGAGGAGAGTCCCAGGGGAGCCTAGAGCCGGTGCTGGAGGATGGCAAGTGGGGACCAGCTGGTTCCGTGGCCACCGCAGAGCGGCACTGGAAAACTAGGAGGCTCCCAGGGCCTCATCCCCACCTCAGAAACACCACCCCATCGTGCAGCTCTGGCCAGCGTACACATGTCCCTCGTCTTCCCCCCACTCCCACCTTTTTATTTTTCCCAGAGAGAGGGAGAATATCTGACAGTTTTAGGGGTTTTTTTTTTTAGAGTTGCTCTGAATCTCACCCAAGTGTGAAGTGAAACCTGAGGTGGTACCCAATGTTTCATAAATAGTTAACCCTTTCTCACACGCCCGTTTCTGTGGGGCCTATCTTCAAGTTGCAGGAGGGTGCTTTTTCTCTCCATGCTCAAGGGCTTATGGTCTGGCTCAGACGTAGGATTAGATACAAGTAAAAAGAGATCAAGACATCAATTCAGCAACATGCTCGCATTGAATCCTGCGCCTCCCCTTAACAACAACAATAATACTTGTAGTGTGACTATAATTAGTATTTACCGCCTGAAATTTAAGCGGGTGCTTTTGTGCTTGGCTGAATCAGTGCCCAATTTTATATGTGTGTAGTGGAAGGGGAGAGGAGTGCTGGCTGACGAGCAAATATTACAGATGCTTTCTTATCTCATCGAGACCTTTACGTCCGCGTGCTTGCACCGACTTGAGTACACCTGCCTTACACCCACGCGGCCAGGTGGCTCCTTCTGCGGCTCTGACAGCAGCACGTCATCCTGCTGAGGGTCGGGGGAGATTTCAGGGTGCTCTGCTGGGTGGTGGGAATCACGCACCTCGCCGAGGTGGTTGCCTGCTCCCAGAAGGCACCATCTGTGCTTGCAGAAATGGTTTGCTTTTGCTTTTGCATTGGCACATGCTGCAGGGATGAATCTGAGGCGTGGAGCAAAAGTGTTCCGGCACATGAACGGTAGCTTTTGTTTTGGTTTTGGTTTTTGGTTTTTTTTTGTTTTGTGTTTTGTGGGTGGGGGGTTTTTTGGTGTTTTTTTTGTTTTTTTTTTTTTTTTTTTTTTTTTTTTTCTTCAAGAAAAACTGTTATCGGTAACTGTACAGGCTCTAGAACAAGAGCTGCATTCACCTTGTGTTTATAGCAAAGGCTGCTCCGCTATCTGGAAGGTTATGTGTTCCCTTTTCATTTCAAACGCAAGGAAGTCCTTTTTTGTGTGGCAGTTGAGAAAGAAAACCACAGAAGTTTCCTCTTCTTTCAATGCACTCTGCCCAAAACACACTTTCAGGAAATACTTGTTCCTGCCTTAGAAAGGAGAGTGCTGGAAGCTCTGCAGTTCGTAGCCGTGGTGCAAAAAGCACGATGCTAGATAGTTTTGCAAGCTGTCCTAATGTAACAATCAGTAGTCCTAAAATGAAGGAAATTAGGAGGTTAAATAATGTCTAATAGCTGATAATAGTAATTTAAAGACAACATGCCAATAAGCAAGTTTTTCCTCTAAAAATCCTCATGAAAATATTGTCCGTCCCACTACTTTTAGGAATGCCAGCCTGCAACCTGTGGCTCCTTCGTACAGCCTTGTCGTATTGATTTAAAAGATTTGTTACCTACATAAAACGTTCATGGTCGTAGCTTTTTCTCTCATGCTCTTCCCTGGGAGAAGAGTGCAGGTTTTCTGCTGCGTAAAACAAATTTTTCAGGTTTTCATGTGTTTAGGGAGGCGGCTACTGGCCTGACTTTCACCAGCAGCACTGAAGAAAAGAATTAACGGGTAAATTCATCTATTTTCTCTAGTGGGCAAAAGCCGTTTATCTGACTTTTGACTAGAGCACTGACTCTCCGTCAATTTTATTTTAAAGTCTTTCAGCATTTTGCATTCAGTGAAAAGTCCAGTGTTAAATGACATAAACCCAACATCTCCTTTTCCAGTCAGCCATGCGATTCGATTGATCGTATAAGTTTTGTGCAAATGTCAACGTTACGAATTGATGGTGCTTGGCTTGTCTGTGACTGATGATGATTCATGTGTTTTGGCACCCCATATTTGTTCATAATTCATGAACTTGCCTTTCTGCCTGGGTTCATATGTGGCCGCAGTTTACAGCTGTGTAAATCAAGGCGGCACTTGAGCAGTTGCCATCCCCGCTGACCTGAGACGCTTTTTTTGTTAAAGATGAGTTGAGATTGTCTCATCTCATTTTCGGATGTGACGTTTGCATCGCCGTGAGGCAGCGAAAAGGTGCTGGTGGTGGAGCCGCGGTTTGTGATTGCTTACCTCCTTGCATTTGACTTTGTACCCAGCCCAGCTGGCAGAGCAGTTGAAGCTGGGGTCAGACATGGATGCGAATAGACAGCGTTCTGCCGGCCCCTGCTTTCAGACAGAGAGATCCGCAGCATATTTTATACATAGGCTGTACACAAGGAGGCTTGGCATTGAAAGAAAGAAATTTTTCAATGTTGCAGAGCCTGTTTCTGCTGTCATTCTCGTTGCAGGTTCTATGCTAATGGTAAGCTCTGGTTTTAGCAGTTTTTCTTGCTTTTGACCCAGCTGGTGACCTTCAGAGTGCCCTAATCCACACAGTACAATCTCTGGATAATATTCTAGCCAAATTACTCATCACAGCGGTACAGTCCCCAAAAGGCTTTAAATGATGCATTAAGCAACGCAGCGGCATCTGCCACATGTGGTTCCTCCTCTTGGGGATGTTTGCATGTGGGCAGCTCTTTGTTTTGCTCCGTGCTTCGGAAGGGCAGGGATGCACGTGTGCACATGAGCGACAGAGAAGCGCACCTTGCTTGTGTTTGCATGGATGGTGGTAAAGAAGTGTACCTGGCATCTGAATTGAAGCGTTGACCCGGCAAAGCCTTTAAGCTCCAAGGTGCAAATAGCGTCGGAGAGTTCAAGGAGACGCCTTAAGCGTCTTCCTGGACGAGAGCCCAATTACTCAGCACCTTTCGGGTCTGAACCCCAGGAGCAGAGGTAAGGAGATCTGTGGCTGCTGAAAGCAGTGGAGGTGAAGCAGCATTTCTTGTGCAGCCTCTAGCAAGCATTAAACACGGCGAAGGGTTGGCGGACATTCGTGGCTCTTTAGCAAGGGCCCTGTCCTGTAGGTGTTTAATGCTGCAGGTAGCCCCGCTGGAGCCTGTCAGGCTGCTCGTTGGATGGGAGCAGGGCAGGAGGAGCCTTCAGTGGAGGGGGAGTGCAGCCCCTGTGCCCCCCACACCCCCCGCTTGCCTGTGCAGCACGGTCCCATGGCATTGCAGCCTGGCTCCCACGTCTGGTGAGTGGCAGAGCTGGGAAGGGGTGAGTAAAGCTGCTGAAACCATCCTAGCCGGGGCGAGCTTTTGCTCTGGTGACACGCAGGAGCGTTGCTGTGACAGTGGTGGCGTGCGTTACCCTCCAGGTTCACAGTCGAGGGTGACCTCTCCATCATATTGTGAAGGCTGAACTAATATTGCTGCTGACTGCATGGAGGGCTGTGCAATGCCCGGGGGGATGCGAGCGCTTGTGCTGTGCTGCACAGTGTAACAGCTATCTGTGTGTGCAGACAACTCGGTGTAAATACTTAGTCTTGTGTGCAAACACCTCTTTAAGTGCTGTTATCCTTAATCAGCAAGGAGGTTAATAGCACTGAAGGTGCTTGGCCTGAAAGAAAAGGAAGGTGCAGTTTTCTGTACATGGGTAAATTCATGCAACGATTACTGCAGAATTTAAATGTGTCCTTAGTGACAGAGAGATATTTGTGAAAAGGAAGATTTGCCTTAGCAAATTCACATCCGGAGCACAGGTGGGTTTTACTTGAACCATCAGCATTTGGGATGCTGGGATAAGCTGTTGTGGTTTTGCCTTGTACCTGGGGAATAACACTGAAAATAGCCTATCTACCAATTGAACCTAGGTGCTATCCTGATTTTATTACATTATTATCCAGAAGGTCCTGATGCTGCTGATTGCGTTATGGAAGACACATTTTTTTTTTTTTTAAGTGGTGTTTTGGTTTTGGTGGTGGTTTTTTTTTTTTTTTTTTTTCCCATTGGGAAAGACACTAGCTCCTTTCCCTGCAAACCCAGTACCTTGTGGGCAGATGAGGGCCAGGAGAAGATTGGAGATTGGAGGTTCACACAGATGCCTTGTCCAGGACCCCTTGAGGAGTTTGTAGAAGTGGACCCCAGTCTTCCCCATTTCAGTCTAGTGCCTGAATACCGAGACAGACTCTGTTAATGACAAAGCAAAACGTAATGACTCAGGGAAAAGCATGACATCTCTAACACTGACAAATCTAATGTAGTGGTTGTTGGGAGCCAGGGCTTGATATTTCATTGAGTATAAAGAACCTGAGTGGGTTCCTTGCTGAGCTTAACACCTCCGAATCAACCTGGTGTACAGCAGGAAAAAATACACAGGTTGCCAATTATTGTAGAACGGAGGCAGTATTTCAGATCCCGTTAGGATCTGGAACAGTATCCAAATAATTAGTGGAGGGTTTCTGGGTCTCTGCATCCCTCCTGGAGAGTGAGGAATAGTGAAACAACCCTCTGTCAAGGTTCAAGGTGGTACAAACTCTGCATCGGTGGATTTGGCTGGCAGAAACCTCAGTTCAGCCCATTGCCTCTCCAGCAGCTGCAGTTCCAGCAGCAGTGGATATGAGACAGACCTGCGGGAGATGCTGTGATGCAGAAATGTCTAGCAGGGAGGGGGTCAAATAAGAGCTATATTTCTTCTTTTTTAGCTAAGGGAGAGGGAAATACTTTTACAAGGTTATGCCACTTTCCTCAATATTTGAGTTTCAAAAATTGTTACTCTCTTGGAAGAAAACTCAAGGTAGCTCCATCAAAAGTTGGGAAATTAGGAGACCAAAGGAAAATTTTAACTCTCTATCTAGAAGTGTAATTCTTCATGCAAGGACCATCAGGATGACCTGTTTCCCTCCTTTATCTTGGTGGGACAGCTTCCTTGAGTGCAGGTGACATTGCTACTAAACTGCCTTCTCAGTATATGTTCCTTTGTATTATCCTAATCTTGGGAAAAAAAAAAAAAAGAAAAAAATAAGAAGACAAGGCAAAAAATGCCAGCTAACCCAGTCACAGTTAATGTACCACTATGGAATTTGTGTCAACAAACTGAGTGATTCTGAGGTTATGTTGTAGTCCGTTGTGGAGATATTTAAAACCTCGTCGGTGGCAATGCTGGGAGAAATAAAGGGTTTAGAAAACAGAATATAGCTTCATTTGGCACGGAGTAGGTGCGAGCCATATGGAGTCCAGATGTTCCTGGTGCCTTCCGAAAAGGTAACAAATCCAGAGTCACTGAAGGAGGAATTTCAGACTAAACAAATGAGAAAAATATGTGGCTGAACACAACAGAGCTTTTCAGCACAGCAGTCTCTCCTGCCTCTCTCTCCTTCTCGCCATCACCCCGTTTCGGTGCCTTCTGTGGGAATTTTTAAATTTAAAGTAGTGAAAACCATGTCTTGATAGGCAGAATAGTGTCTCAGCATCTGTATGCAGTTTAAGTTGGCAAACAAGGCGAGGTGCTCCATTTTGAGGCATAATAAATAGAAAAATGCTTAATAGGTGGAAATAAATAGAATAAATAGAAAATGTAAAACATTCAAGAAGAAAAAATGGGTAATTTTTCCGCTCCCTTTTTTCAGCATAGGTCCCAATATTTTCTCTTTAAATCCTCCATGCTGAATTGTAATTTTTTATCAATAGTACATAATTTGCATTTGCAGCACATTACCTCATTTGCATTTTACTTGTCAAGCAACTTGAATACAAAGAGGTGGATGCCCCAACTCTGCAAATATCTATACGTATGAGTAACAGTTCAATTAAGCAAAGATATACATATGCATATATTTGCAGGGAGGAAGCACACAGGCTTCCTCCTGAGGTAATTTTGGAAGTTTAGGGTTTATTCAAAATGAGAATGGATTCCATGTCTCTTGGTAGCCAGAATACTCTGAAAGCCATATTTCATTAAATGAGTGAATCTGCCTTGTGTTTGCATGGAAAACAGGTTTCCTGATAATTGAAGTTGCTTTTCTGTACGTGAAGAAGAAACAAGGGATGATGGAAACGTGTGACAGGTAGCACTTAGACATTCAGGACCATATTCCTCAAAACGCTGTACCACTATTGCCTAGCCTGTTTTGTGCTGGCTACATTTGTATGCTAAATTTGCCAGATCCTTAAACTTTGTGTTACCTCTGGCTGGGATATCTGTGCCAGCAGAAGCCCCGTGTGTAAGTGCGGACGTAAAGGCAAATGATGTCTGTTGTCAGGCTAATTGTTTTGCTTAGGGTGGACACGGGGTGGGGGGGCGGAAAGAGAGGTAGAACTATAAAAATTGCTCTTTAGTTTAAGCAGTTGAGATTGTCAAAGTGTTAAGAAGAGCCCCCTTCTGTAAGCTGCTTGTCCTAGCAAGATGCTCCCAGTGCACACCTGCTCTAGGAGCGTGTCTGGTGTGGGATTGTGCCTCGTAGCGTACCTCGCCTTTCCCTGACCTTCATTTGAGGGATGGATAAACCTAATCTGCAGAAAAAAAAGGGTGAGGCCTCCTGGAGTGGGCTGCTTTTAAAAGAGGAGCCCCAAGTTTGAAGCCAGCAGCTTCCATCTGCCCTGAGTTTGTATGACGGAGTAAGTATAAATGCAGCATCTTCTTGTCAGGTTCACCTTGTCCAAATTAAGCGAGGAAATTGGTTTTCTTGAGGCATGCTCCCAGCATTTACCCTCATTAAGACTTCCTGCTAATGTGAGTACTCAGCAGTATTTTGCCTTTGCAGATTACAAAGCTAATGGGTGAAAGCTGCAGCTAACAAATGGCCTCCTCAGTCTTCTGTGAGCTGAGAAAAACACCACTCAACTTGGAGGATTTGGCCTGACTCGCAGCGTTCTGTGGTTCTGCATAGCTCTCGCTTTGGATGTTAATGAAGTGCAGGTACCACGGACCAACTGCATCCCTGGTGTCATGCCCCGTGCGGTCAGGAAACGGCACAGAGCCTTGGACCTGTGAATGCAGGCAGTCATGGCCAGCGTGGTGGCTACCTACTGAGAGGGTCAAGCCATCGACAGAGGTCCTTTCCGTGCACCAGCTGCACTGGTGCTTTCACAACACCTTGCCAAAAATGACAGCCCCCAATTGCCCTGCTCGTCTGCCCACTCACCGGCCCGCTCCAGTTTCAGAGCCGGGCCATTCGTGCGGCTGGGCGACTCCGTCGGGTTCAGCTGGCAGCTCGTGGGGAGTCCCCGTCTCCAGCCGGGGAGCTGCCACGAGCAGATGGAGACAAGCTGGCACGGTCGTGTTGTCAGGGGTACAGCTGGAGCCAGGAGAGGATGCACGTCTTGCTGGTCTCAGCCGGAGGGAGGGATGGAAAACATCTGGGGTATTTGCTCTTGCACACCGTCGAAGGTGGAAAAAGATCAGTGGTGTGGGTAATTCTCTCCAAGTCTGAGCCACTCACGTTCCTTTTTGTTCTCCCTGAATGAAATAGAAAACAGCAAAAGAAATTAAGCTGGCGTAAAACACGAGGGTCAAAGTGCATCTTCTCAAAAACAAAATAAGAGTTTTCAAAGAGGTGCTTTCTAAGGTTTAAAACATTTTCCTTTTTCATGTGTGCATACTGCTTTATTCAGACGCTTTGAATCTCAGGCTGGAATTTGTTATGCTTCCTTGTCTACTTCAGCAAGGTGTTGTTTTGTTCCTACTTTCAAAGCTGTAGGTGTCAGGTTTGGCTTTTTTGATGTCCTGATCCAAGTGTGCCAGCATTGCAGCAGCATCCGGCTGCTGTCCCGCCAGGAAACTGCACACTCTTTTTACTCCAGGCCTTAAATCAACAGTTTTTCCGACATTTAGGCTGTTTGTTTACTACATGCATGCTCCAAAAACATCTATAAGGGTCTGTTGTGGTGTAAGCGGTCTTGAATCTGCCTCGTTTTGGTCTGGAAGCATTTACCATCTTAAGGTTATGAAGCCTTAAATTTTCACTCGGTCTGTTTTCAGTGTTAGTTGAGGGTGCCTGAGCTTGCAACCACACATGGAAATACGTGGAAGATGATCAGAAGGGCAGTTTAATATCTGTTGCCTTTGGGACTACAAGCAGGGCCCGGTTTTCTGTGTTAGTGGCATTCAGGGAAGGAAATGCCATTAGGACATTTTGTTTCTTTTTTTGCACCTTCTCAGATTTTCTTGATTTGTTCATCAGTTGTTTCACTGAGATGAAGTTTACCACTACTGATCATGTGGGAAGGTCAGAGAAGATCATTAAACGACTGAAGAATTGCCATTGAGGACATAAAGGCCAGTCTAGATTGTCACCCCTGCTTCTGACCTCAAATAAACGTGAGATCTGGGATGTATGGGCCCGCAGGTGGTCCTTTAGGTGTTAAAAAAATGACCGCAGCAGTGCCGTAATGCTCATCACCCTATGCTGTTGGTGAACCTTGCCCGTGAAACATGTGCTCTTTGTGCTTTGTAAAGATCCTCTTAAATAACTTGTAATAATGAAAACATTTTTACCTGAAATTAGGAGTCGGCAAGCTCCTCCAGAGGATTTTAGCAGTAGAGCTGAGACAGGTGATTCAAGGAACTGAATTCATAGTTGCCAGGAAGTGCTAATGATGGTGATAATGAAAGACAGCGCTTTCCCCTGGAGATTTAATGATGGAGAGAACAAACTGAAGGCTCCCAACCTTCTTGCCATCAGGGTCCTTAGAGACACCAGGCAAATCTTTGCTTAATGCAGCAAAGAAAAAGCTCTTGGACATCAACCGTCCCCGAGTCCTCTGGGGTTTTGTGCTGCCTGTTAGAGCAGAGAACCTGCATGATGACCCAGATGGGCTATTTAATGAGATGTTCCTCTAATGAGGGGTTATCATTTTAAAGCCGAGTGAATAAAGGGTGAGATGTAGTTTCAGATGCTTCCTTTTTTGGGGTTTACTGGGTGTTTGACTGTCCTACTTAAGGTGAACAAAACTCTAGCATTGCAGAGCAGTGTTTCACAAAAGCAGATTTGTCCTGTGTTTCCATATTCCTTGGAATATTACCTGTTACAGACGGAAAATCTGGGGGTTTTTTCCTCCTGGGAGAAGGTACCGCTTTTTAGATCTTCAGCCAGAGAAGAGGTGGCTAACTGTACGTTGGAAACATGTCAACTTGAAGCCATCCATCTCAGTGACACGAGGACAAGGAAACGTAGCGGGTGTTTGGGTTTCCCTTTCGTTCTCTCCCTTTCGTTCTCTCCCTTTCGTTCTCTCCCTTTCGTTCTCTCCCTTCCTTTCTCTCCCTTCCTTTCTCTCCCTTCCTTTCTCTCCCTTCCTTTTTCCTTTCCTCCCTAGAATCAGGGACTAATCACTGTAATCTTCCATTATTTCTGCTTTCCTTCCAACTTTCCAGTAGTTTTTGCAGGTCTCTTGTAAGTTTTGTGGGGAAAAAAAAAAAAAATAGCAGTGGAATAAAACCATGTGTGGTAGCGCGCATGCACAAGAGAAGAAAATTATGATTGCAATAGTAAATTTAATCTGGCAATTCCTAATTTTAGAATACTTGACTTTGTGACTTTAACTTTCCTTTGGTGTGGTTTTGGCATACAGTTAACTACGTTGTTCCAAAAATTTACGTTTTCTGATTGAGTCATGTGTGGAATATGTTGTAACTTAAGTGAATTATCAACCCAAAAGTATTGATTTGCCACTATATTATGTTATCTATATATTGATGAGTACAGTCATTTTCCTGCATGTGCGAGGGTTTTTTGAGTTTTTAGCATTGTTTGAGTTTTATTTAGTGCATATGTCGAAATAAGTGCAATTTTTGTCAGCCGTGTAATACTGGGCTGTGAAGTTTAATTTTAGTCCAGGTCATGCTCACACTGGTCACTTAAACGCTAGTGGATTGCTAGTAGATGCAGTATATTATAAGGTCTAGACTGCCTTTGCCATTTAGGGGGACTTACAGTGCTTTAAACATTCACTCTTGTATTAAAATTAGCCTTTATCGTTTACAACCTTACAATAAAGACAGGTAGTATGTGTACGTAAAACATTTATAGAAACATTAAAATTGTAAGAACAGAAAGAAGGAATCCCTTCACGTCACATCTCATTTCTAGTTGGTAGGCTCCTTGTCTCTTAAGCAATCACTTTTAAGTATCCCTGCGTTTTGTCGCGCAGCTCTATAAAACCTTTAGTTGAGCGAAGATCAGTTATGTGAGGGGACAGATTTATTGCTACTCCCCCGTGTGCTTGCTTGTGGGCAGTTTTGCTGTGAATATCGTTTCCAAGGGTGCAAGATGGGGCTGTGTTTTTGCACGTGCGAGAGCGCAGCGGCAGCCCGCGATTGCTGGGGATGAGGCGTAGCGCGGGCTGAAGCCGTGTTGGTGCTGCTGAGTCCTGCTGGCGTGGCTGTCAGCAAAGAGTTACCACCTCCAGCTGGCGAAGCCTGACCGGCAAAAAGCCCAGAGTCTAGATGGGCTTTACACAAGCAAAATTCCTGCTTTTTGGTGTTTGCATTGCTTTGGCCAGGATCTAATGATGCAGCTCTTCATCTGCCTGTGTAGCTGAAGACAAGGAGAAACTACTCCCGAAAGCCCACCTGTGCTTTTGCAAAACTTCCAGTGTCATTTCCACTTTTTACAGGGTTTCCCCCCCCCCCACCTTCTTCTGCTCAAGTTGTGTCCCTACCACACTTGCTAAATGTTTCCACCCTCTTTTCTGGGTAACCCTACAGATAAGAGACAGCCTTGGAGTAAATCCTTGCATCCCTCATCAGTTCATTTTATGCTATACCCAGGATTTTCTGATACATTTGCTTCTAACAGCGCTTGTCTGTCTGTACCCTGCATGAATTTACAGCTTTCTTGTCTGTATATCAAGGCAGGAATAACATTTTGAGTTGAAGACTTGTAGTCTTCAAGAGTTTGAGCCATAGATAGTTTTTTTTAATGGGTGAATCCTATTTAAGATGCTAAGCACAAATACCCTCTTTTCAGTTGGTGAAATTATCCCAGTTGACTGAATTACAGCCAATTAACGTATAAACTGCATCACTCCTTTTAAGATGGAAGTTGTGTTTTAATTACATTTTTTCCTCTGTAGCAGGCTGCTAACCCCAACTTCTTCCAGTGCTGGATCCAACTGTTGGCTTTTATCAGTCTTGCGTGTTGGGTAGGATACACTTGGAAGACTTGGGGACATCAGCCATGGCTGGATTTTGAAGGGGACTGTTGTTAAACTGTGTATTGTTACATTTATGTTTGTTTTCCCAGTGAAGCCGATTGCAGTGCCCAGCTACAGAAGTGAGAGAATTCTTGCTGATCTGACACCAGCCTTTATGTTGAACACTGTACTTAAATCTGAATTTGCTTTAAGTATTCAAGCTGCAGCTTGGTATAAAGGCTTGATGATGTAATTATTTTCATTGGCAAGCCTAACGCTTCAAGATGTTCCAGAGTGAATAGTGATGGAGTCTGTCAAGTGTTTTCTTGAAATCTCTGAAGTTTATAAGTGAATTTTGCCATTCGGTGCTTTCTTCAGTGATTAGTCTTACAGTGAAAATCTGGTCAACACATGAGCTTTCAGGTCAAATTATTCACTCCCTTCCTCTTCCAGATTTTCATGGATATTTTTCTTTCATGTTTTTTACTAAAATGAGTTCCTTGAGTTCACTAAACAAAAGTTTACTGAACTTGATGTAAAGTTTACATAAAATGACAGAGAAAAGCATCTCTCAAAAAATTACCAGCAAACTGCGTGAAAGCTTGCCATGGAAAATGTTGCCAGCCTCTGTTCCATGTTATTGGGAGTGCCTGTCATTGAGGCTGCAGAGGCTGGGTATGGCTGCCAAATGTTGTTTCCAGCAAAGACTAACAAACCCCTCGACGAATTTTAGGTTAAATTACTTGTAAATGCTTGTCATCCGCATGTGTTTTCAGCTGGGGTGGTTAAACAAAGGCTTTGCAGAGATAAGTGTGCTCTGCTGTAGAGCTAGAGGTCTTGTTTGGATGGGCTGTGCGCCTTCCGGACGGTTCCCTTGGCATCCGCTGCTTCCCATTGGGATTTTGGAAGTGAGCGATTAGCAAGCTGCTGATGAGATCTAGTTAGACCCAAAAAAGAAAGAGAGAGGGGACCGGATTTTGCTGAGTGTTTTGCTCAGTGATAGTCTCAATGACTCTTGGCATCACTCCTCATTTTTCACTGTAGTGATGGAGAGCTTGATCTGGTACATTATTTTTATGGTGGGATTTAAAAAAACAAAAAGCAGATGAGTTGGCAAATAAAAAAGGGCTGCCATCTTTGATCTTTATTGTGCTGACGATAAAATTGGTATGAGTTTTGCCTTGTCTGAAACCTGTTTCCTATGGGCTTCATCTGGTTAAGAATACTCTGCTAAATCAGTGGTGAAGTTAAAGTAATTTATCACTGTCCCTTGGCGTTTTCATTAAACTTTCTCTTATGAATGAGAGGGTGGTGCTTTTACATCTGTAGAAAAAGCTGAAACCAAGGAAATGCTGTGACATCCAAGCCCAAATTTTCAAATTGCAATGCTGTGTATTAAATTTAAAATCACTGTGTTTTACACAATCATTAATTTCTATTAAGTTCCTTGCGGCATGTTTGCATTCAAAGCATGACCTTGATAGGGGTTACTTCATATTCTGCAAAGCACTTGGGCTCTCCAGTCCCACCAGCCAGCTCCAGCAGCAAGGGGTGGTGGGACCGTGCTCCAGCCCTTGGCCCCCAGCCCCAGTGGCTGTGCCTCCATCTCCAAACCTGCAGGGCTTTCTCTGTGTTAATACCGGCAAAGCTCAAAGTGTTGGAGCAATTTATGAAATAATAATAAGGTCACAAGGACAGCATACAAAAAAATGATCTCTTGTCCTGGGACTGTTACATGAATTATATTTGTATTATTTCATATTTTTATCAACTCTGTCAATACGGATTCTTTTTCCTAGCGCTGAATTATTTTCACTGTCTTCCCTTTCCCTGGCACATGCCGCGAGCTTTTCTTTGGCATTCTTCTTTATCTTCTCCCCCCCCCCCCCCCCCCCCCCCCAAAAGATGAAAGAAAAGCAGAAGGCTTTGATAGATTTATTGCCTGTAAATCTATGAAAGGTGCTACTAAAAATCTCAGGCTGAATGGCTGAGATACCGGTGAGGATCCAGTTAAGAACCAGTGCTGATGTGGTCAGTAAAGGCCTCTGCCTGTTTGATGGCTTTCCTAAAGCCCCAGCTCTTGGGATGCTGGGTTTTCTTGAGAACTTTTCCTCTGACATGCAGGAAAATGTAATTTCTGTGTTCCTTGTTTGAAGAGATAAGTTTGACAACATGACTAGAGCAGAGCATGTGCTGAAAGTTGTGGAAATAAAGCAGCAAATGAAAGAACTGTGGTTTTACTCATAAAAATGTATTTATTTTTAAGACAATTTCGGGATTTTTTGACATTTGGATTTCCCAATAATGAAATGTTTAAAAGTATCTTTGCAACTGCTAAACAGTTCTACTAAGCTACTTCATAACATTGCACTGCCCTTGAGTATTTGCTCTGTATGATTTGAAACGTCTGTACTTTGTATGTTTTTTTCCCCTTTTCCTTTCCTTTGACTCTCCCAGGTACGCTGTGCAGTTTGGTGAGCTCTTTAATGAATATAAAACGTGCTTTCCTCCCTGCATTTTTCTTTTGACTTTTTTTTTTTTTTTACAAGGCACGGTTTTAAGAATTGAATTATTAGACATCTGGATTTATTAAAGTCCACAGTGTTGGGTGCGGGGAGTATTTTTTTTTTTTAAGAGCACTTCATTTTCACCTCTGCATAGCAGAGTTGTCTTTGAAATGTACCCGAGGAGCAGAGTACGCGCCCTTCTGCTGCCAAGGCCAAATCATGCGCCTGTGTTTAAATAAGCCACCGTGAAACTCCCATTTTCCATTTTCACTGTTTCTTTTGAGAATTGGTTTATTGATAAACCTACTGGGGGGGCTGTTGATGTAGCATAGGACTTTTCAAGGTGCTTTCCAAATGTTCTTGAAACAAGCCATCATCATGGCGTCACCAGTTTTACGGAGGGATAAACTGGGGCACGTGAAGGTCGGTGGGGTTGGTGGAGGCCAGGCAGGCATCCATGGCAGACTGCGGCTGGAGGTGGGAGTCCTGGCTCCCAGCTCATTTTGGAGGTGTGCTATGGGGGGCTTGCACTTGCTGTAGAAGATCCTGAGACCGGACAAGGCGTATGTTCCCCCAGGGAGCAAAGCTCCTCTTCCTACCCTGCTGCGCCAGTGCAGCATGCTCCTCTGGATATCCCTGGTTCTCCATCACGATGAGTGTTTTGGGCTGATTTGGGACCATCAGTGGCGTAAATAAGGGCCGGTACCCCCAGTGTCAGCGTACGTACATTGGGGTGAATCCTCTCTGCGTGGCATTGCGGTGGAGCATTGCTTCTTTGAGGAACCTTCATTGGCTCTACATGTTGAAATGTTCACTGGGTGCATCGTTCGTGCTGCGTCCTCTCGGTGGTTGTGGTGGTGAGCGTTGTGTTGCTGGCTTTGCCCAGGAAGTGTCTTGCGCCCAGCTTTACCCTGCTGCCAACTCTTTCACTTCTTATAGAGACAGGGATTTGGGCTGGTGCATTAAGACCTCTGAGGACTGGTTTCGTCGCAGGTACCGGTACCTCTGCTCCCCTTCAGGGCAGCAGATTTGAAGCATTACCCCTTTAATTGTGTAAACTAAGAGAGGCCTAACTTTACCCACCCGCATCACAGAGGTCTGAGGAAAATTAATGCCCTAATATTAGTTAATTGCTTTGAAGATAGATATTGAAAATAAAGTTCTAAGCATCTTGGTAAATATTGTTTCCTTTATTACAGCAATGTGTCTCATTTTATGGAAGTCATCTGCAGTAGTATTTAGTCTGTGGTGATAAAGCAAACCCAGCAATGCTCTTTACAAACCCCTGCCAGCGCAGGGCTGGTTTGCACTCATGGCTCTTCAAAGCCGGAGGATGCTCACCGGCACGCACAGCTACGCGAGCGTGCCCAGGCAGCCCTCGCCTGTGTGCTGCAAATAACCGAGCCCGTTTCCGCGCCTGCCGGCTTGGAACCACAGCCTGCAAACCACAGCACCTACAGATGTCACGTACGTCCCTTGGTGGGACGAAGGAGGTCACTCCGCTCTCACGGGCTGCGGTCGCGGCAGAGCCCTCCCAAAGCGATGAGGAGCCGGCTGAGATCGGTGGCAGCACTGGTTTCTCTGCTCTCGAGCCGGCAGCAGTGCAGCTCTGCCATCAACCCCCGTGCTGTTCCTCCGCTGCCCTCGCAGATTCCCGGCTGTGGGCTACAGCATGTGGAGATTTGATCGGTGGCCAAAATAAACCAACAGAGGGAATTGAATAAAGACCGGGTGTTGGCACATGCACAGACGTACCGGCGGGGAGCTGTCGCTGGAACAGGATTTCCACGGGCGGCCAGCTCATTGGTGTTTGCCACCAGCCGAGCCCTGGCGCAGCAGGCATTTTGCATGCCTACAGGAGTCACCTTCCACATCCAAACATCCCGGGTCTGCTCAGCTTAGCGGCAGCTTTTCCAGTATGTCCCACAGGCCTTTGGATTTGATATCCAAACAGCATATTAGCCAAATAAGTAGTTATTATTAGCCAAGTACCTTGCACCTGGACTGCAAGGTGGTGGGACACCATGGGGCTGTTAGTTCTAGAGGAAGCGTGGTAGCTTAGGCGCTTGCAGGAGCCTGTGTGGCTGAGACGATGTGCTACACGAGCTGGGGCTTGCCAGGGCCTGAAGGCTTCATGATCAGTAGATGAACTGCCCTAGTCCAGCTGAGAGGTGACAAAAACATGCTGGTTTCCACCTAGTCTAGGTTCATCTCGAATAGTATGTTTCTTGTCTTTGGACAAGACATTGTCTTGATTGTTGTCCTGGATGTTGTTGTCTTTGGATGAAGAGCTGCATGTTCTAGCTGCCCCCAAGATGCGTAATCTTTCTCTGTGTTAGTATTACATATTTTGAATGTCTGTCCTTGCTTTGCTTCAGAGTAATTTCTTAGTCAGTCTGCTTTTGAAGCACCTGAATTAAGGTTTGCTGTACAATTAAAATTAAGTGCAAATTGGTGTTTGCTTCAACAGAGCTGTCCTCATATGTTGCTGCCATGCACACCAGTCGGTTACTATTAACTCATAAAAAGTAAGAGGATGGTAGATCACCTGAATGTTATTGCACACTCAGCTGTCAGTTCATTCCCCAAAAGCATGCAGAGTGGCTTAGTGTGAGGATTATTTTCCATTGATTATATTTTAATTGTTTTCCTTCCCTATATCTGCTTGCATTAATCTTGTACGTCCTATCAATAAAGCACAGTTCATGAGCTTCTTACCTCTCCTGTCTACATCATATTGCTCTGTGCTGATGCTTGAGTTATGTGTCTAAGGACATTTTAATCATACTTCTACTTGCACATGAAAGCCATTGCTTCATCCTGCGTATTTCCCATGATTCTGAAGTCATCCCCAAAATATTTTACTATTTTTCTCCTTAGAGTTGCAAGCGCTGTTTCTAGCAGTCATATTTTTCTTCCCCCCCGCCATGATATGCAGACCCCAGAATGTATTTTTTTTTGCTGCATGAACAATTCAGATTGGAAAGATTCAAAGGTATGTGATGAAGGTCAAGGCTATGGATCCTGAGAAACCAGTGCAGGGCAGTCTGACTGCATCTGCATCTTGTTTCCCTATCTCAGAGTGTGCTGGGAAGGCCATGCTGCTGGACTTGCCCTTTCTGAATCAGAGCACTTCTGAAACATTTTTTGCGTAAAAACTCTGGTGGATAGACTTTGCAAGTGGCAGCCTTATGATCGGTCCATAACCAAAACTGAAGAACAGTTTCCAGTTCCTCTTTCCAGCTCTATCTGAAGAAGAAAACCTTGTCTCAAAATTTCCAGTTGTCCCCTTCATTTCATGATCAGGGCAAACTCAGGGCTACTTGGGTATCCTTAAATGTGAACTGGTAGAATCTGTAATGTGTGGGGGTTGAATGTAGGGTAAAACCCGGATTCCCAATGTCTCTAATTTTGAGAACCGGTCTCAAAGGCTTTCAGGTTGTCACATCATCATTGATTTTGGCATGATTGTTATACTCATCCCTTTAAATAATTTGAGTTGGAGACTTTTTTTTTTGCCATTTGACACTAAAAATGGTCGTGAATTCAAAGTTGGATGTAGTGGCTGTTTCAGCAGAGGTGGGGAAAGAACCCGTGATCGTATGATAAATCAGTACCGGTGACGTGTACACGCACAGTTGATTTCGGAAAGGAAATAAAAATGTGTCAAATTCCCTAGCTATGTTTAGTGGACAAAGAATACCAACTGAGTGCTGAATAAAGATGAATTTGTCTGAGGAAGAAACTTACAGATATATTAAATGAAAAAGTTTCAGTGGTTTGCTGTGCTCTGGAAATACCAAGAATAACAATTTCCACATGCAAAAAAAAGAAGCTCACCTCTTTTGTCAAAATTCCTCTTCATTGAATGTGGTCTTTCAGTTCTCATACTGAAGGCTTTGCCCACTGCAGCTGTGTTCACGGTGACCTGTGTATTTTGGAATATTGCTGTTACCGTACCATACGCTTCCACTGCAGGAGATGGGGAGAAGGGAGGTTGCTTCCACTTCTGCCAGGGTAAGAAGCAACTTTCTTACTCAACAAACCATTTTGAGCATCCACTAAATCCATTGCTGGTCACCTAGAAACACGATTAACATGAGGAATTTGGGCCAGAAGAACTGTCTTCATTACGCAAACCTCATGTCAGAAAAGATGACCCACGTGCAACGTGTCTTTCAAGTGTTGTGTCTGTGTAACTTACATATATAATGGTGCAAGAGAAAATGATATTGTTTCCCATTTAAATTAACAGTTTAGCTCTGCCTATGAATAGTCTGTAGTTAGTATATTTTTGTCCCTAAGTGCACTAAAACTTAGTATAAAAGACCACAGCAATGAGAGAAATTGCATCGATTTACTTAATATGGTATTTTCTTGCTGATGGGTTGGTGCTCTGTGCGTTGTGTTCAGGAGCTGTCAGATGCCTGTATGGTGGCATCCTCAGCACTGTGCAGTGGCTTAGCCCTCGCACAAAACCAGGGGCTTTTAGCAGAAGAGTCAGATCCTATTACCTGTTAACTCTTGAGGTGAAACAAATGCATAGATAAACAGGGGACAGGCATCGTAACTCGTTTTTTGCATGTTGTCTGCTGGCTCCACCAAGCATCCACCAAGAGGGGGTATATGTGGAGGTGGCCCTGCAGGTATCTCTCTGCACAGCCAAGTCCAACACGTATTCAAACTCTTAGCAGCAAGCCAAGAATTACTTTCTTGATTACATATTTCTGGGCAAATGAGCTCAAAGTAAGTGACAGTTCTCCAGCAGAGTGTACTCTCTGGGAAGTCTGGTGCATGCAAATGCCTACTTTAATTTCACATTGTGTGTCTGTGTATGTATATATGTGTGTGTGTGTGTGTATATGAACTCTATTTAATTTCTTAATGAAGCTCATAGATCACGCTTGGCCTGCTGTAGCAGACCCTGTGGCTAGGGTCAATGGTAGTGTGTTCTCCGCTCATGGCTGGAGGCCATGAATCTACAAATGATTTAAATTGCAGAGTTCTGCCTTTTCACTAGAATAGAATTAAAATAATTAATTACAAATTTATTTTCTTTTCGAACTAGAAATTTAGTCTATTTTTGTTTGTTTTCCTCATGACATGCTGCTGAGATGATGAAAACTAGCTTGTAATTCCTGTAGGTCTTGCAGTGTTGCGCATTGCAAGCAACATTTCATAGCGTGCTTTTATGCTACAAAATAGTAGTTCTTGTTGAATCTCTGTCTTTTCCAAATATTACGATCTTCATAATTCTCTAACTTTTATAATTCCCTATGGTTCATATCATTGTTAATATTAAGAAATATGAACCAAGGAGCGTTTTGTTGTGCTTATCCACAGAGAATGTGACTGGAATAATTACAGCTTTACTTAGTTTAGTAGCTGTAACCACCTTCAGCGAGGACTTCCAGGCTAAACCATGGGGTTGGTTTGTTGCAGATATAAGATGATGCTAGCAGTAAAAGGACTGGGCATCTCTCTGTTGTAGCCCTGGGAAAGATGCTGAGGAATGGGTCCCAGGGACGCTGAGAGCAGGTAGCTGTTGTGAACACAGCCGGAGGTCTGTATGCAAGTGAGAGGAGGGAAGAAATGATATCATGAACAGGCGGCTGTTCGGGGACCATACCTGGGTGATGGAAATGGAGTTTATTTGACTGTTGGGAAAACGGAGTATGATGAAGAGTTTACTTTATATTGGTTTATTATTTGGGGGTTCTTTTCTGTCTGGGGTTTTGACTTGAATCAATTTCCAAGATTTATATTCAATTTCTATGTCCTTCATGGCGTATATTGCTCCTTAGTCAGCTTATCAGTTATGTAATGCTGACCCACTGAAGCTGTGTCTGGAAGTTTCCAAATACCATTTGGTTTCTTTCAGTCTGCTTAAAAGAGAAAAGGCTAAATAAAATCAGCAGACGAGGTGCAGCTGGCAAGGCAGTTAGCATGGCCTTCTGTTACGGCTACCTGCTGATGATCATTATATGTCCCCGATTTCAGTTGCTTCTGATATGTTCCAACTGCATTTAGCTTTTTCTAGGGCAGTCACTTCCCCAAAATGATTTAAAAATTTTTTTTTTTTTTTTTCTTTTAAATTTCAGCCGACTTGGCTCAGCCATTTCCAAGACCAAGGCTATGGGGGAAAAACTGCTCTACGGTTTGTTCCTCGCCCTAGTTTTGGTGCTTGAGTATTGGGGAAGGGCTGGGGAAGCAGTGCCGTGGGGCAGTGGAGGCACCGCCGGGGATGCGGCTCTGTCCCTGCAAGGGCACCCGTGGGAAGAGGTGAGCCCATGGGGAGCGGCATCGTGCTTTGCTCAAAGCAGAGGATGGATAAGATGCAGTCGTGTCAAAGTAATGCCAAAGACCACACTGAAGCAGAAGGATAAAATAGCAAGCATCTGTTTCTTCTGTCTGTTCAGTGCGCTGAAGAAGGGTCTGCTGTAGAAATGATCATATCCCTTTAGGGTTTTTGGTGTTTGTGGATCTGTGTGTGAATGTCTAGGTGAAAAAGTGGAGGAGATTAATAATGCAGAGGTTCAAGTCTGAAGATCATGCATAAATGGAAACTATATTTGACCTTTAAACCACTATGAGAATAAATGTGCAGCCTTTTCTGTCTGGAAAAAGTAATAGAGGGCATCATTTTCAAAAAATGAATGAGATATTTTAAGAAGAAAACTGTGTATCTGGATATCATAACATTCAGAATGTACAAATGGATACTCCGTAGGAATCAAAACAAAAATTATTAAACCTCTTTAAAGTAATTTTTTAAAAGGCTTTTTCAGTTAAACTGGTAGCTGTGTAATGAGCTCATGCACCTGAACAGAGTTAGTTTGTATTATAGCTGGGTGGGGAAGAGGGTGTCCATCAGCTCTGTAAAACCTGAATTATTTGAAACGGGTTCAGCCAGCCAATCTGTACGGCATGCGGTCATAAAAGTATGCTAGCGACATAGTCTAATGTCTGTTGTAAATTTTTTTCATTGTCTGTAACGATTTTACCATATATATATATGTATATAGGTTAACCTTTACTGGTCAGAGCTGATTTATTGTTGTAGGTGTCTATATCAAAGGTCTGGATGGTGAAATACATGCTATTAACAAGCCATTTCTGTTTAGTAAGCAAAGTGGAATTTTTGAAGAACATAAAGGTTACTTTTAGACTGTCATCTGGCTGGCATCCAGGGTTTCCAGTCAGTGAAATTTTTAGGTGAATATTTGGCTTTAAATACGTGACAAAAACCCATTGAAGCACATGCTGAAGGCAGAGGGTTATTCCTTTGCTGAAGGTGGGAGCTGGGTACCTTGGTCCCACGTAGGTCACAGCTGTCCGTACCTGAGCTCATGTGTTTGCAGGTGAGAACATCTCGCCTGCTAGGGATACCCCAAATGATGCAGCAAACCTGGCTTGGGAGCGCGGGGGGGGGGCGTGCAGGGGGCTGTAAGTGACGTCCTGCGCTGGGGTTTTCGACAGCTCAGGAGATCAGCATAGTCCTGTACCATATATGCCTTCAAAGGTAGATGGTTTTTATCCTGCTGTGCTCAGGGCCATCCTTAGCAGGGTGGGAGGGAGCGTAGTAAATGCTTGGGGTGATGGGATACTGCCCTAAAGCCAGTAAATAAAAGCGTGTGTTTCTAAAACATCTTATTATTTACTTTCATTAAGCGTGGGCTTTCATGGTGAGGGTGGAGTGGCTAATCTGATATTCATCTGTGCAAGCAGTTGAAAGGAAATTCTAATTACTTAACCTTTACTGTGGGCTCTGCACGCTCCGGTTTACCCAAAACTCATCGCTTGGGGGTAAAATCCCGACCCTTACAAAGTCAGTAAGAGTTGTGCCAGAGCTGCCTGCATTTCCCCGCTGAAGCACGGCAACGTGTGGCGGCAGGGCAATTTTGTTCACCTGTGTCCTATAGTCCTGGGAGCTTCATTGCAGCCCCTACATGTTCTCTGTTTTCAGCTTTATGCCCTACCGACTGCAGATTTTACTCATTTAATTTATTTATTATTTATTTCATTCAATCACATACCCTAGTGCCCTCCTAGAAACCTTTGAGGCTGACGATTTAGTTGTTCAAAGTTGAAGGACGGTGATGGTTTTAGCTGCTTTTTGATATTAGGGCAGCATTCCCTGGGACAGAGCCCAAGGCTTTGGCGTTTGTGGAAGGTGACTTACAGAGCAAACAGCAAGCACCCAGCTCCACAGAAAGGGGTGTTATTCTCCCATCAACCGGTCACCCCACCCTTGTAAGGTCAGGTGTTTCACCAGATTGAATTGCAGACCATCCTTATTCCTGGATGTTTGCATAAGCTTTTGCATACATAACTGGCTCCCAAGTGTAAGGTGGTGATTGCTCCGTAGACCACAGATGCCTCGTCCTGCTCTCCTTGATCCCGTTTCCAGCTGCTGCCACCATGCCCACCTGTGAAATGGAAAAGGTACAGTTGGTAACTGTGATGGGAATGCCCCGTGCTCAGTCTGAATACCGAGTGTCTGCTCCGCTATGTATTATTCATGGGGTTTGTACAAGCTGATGATGTTCCAAAGCAGAAGGAGGAAATTTGGCAAACAATTCCTTCGCCTGTAAAAAGCATACTAATCTTTACAAATATTGAAGCAAATGGAGGAGTTGTTTTTTAAGATATTTGAAATATTCTTGCCAAGTGTATTGTATAGTATTTGGTGCAACTGCTCAGAAATTGTAAGCACATTGGTGTTTTTGAAATGATGGATCCAGCCCTTGAAGGCATTCAACGAATGGTGTCTGTGCCAAAGGAATGGTGGCACACAGAGAAAGCAGCAGAAAAAATGTTCTTTTGGATCAAGCATTTTGTACTACTTTACTATAGCTGCAGTACCCAGTACAGGAGCCTGTTTGGATAGTAGGTCTTAAAAAATGGAGGATTATGTGCTTGCATGGGGTTATTCATTTGCAACTGAAATACTCAGTCTCTCAAGAAGTCCCAAACAGTATCGTTACAAGAAACTCACGGCTCATAAAGAAGAGACTTGAGCGTATACCTATCCGATGACTCTGAATTACCTGCTGGTGTTTTGTTTATCACGTACTGGAGGAGACCGCCCTGGGTTAGGAGAGATGCCATGTCAGCGCTGTTGGGCTTTCGGGCCGTGCCTACATCACGGTTGCTGAAGGGGAAGTTGTCTTGTCATGGCTGGGCATTTCGGGGGGCTGACGGTAATGAACGAAGGAAATAACAAGCTCTGGGAAAGCATATTAAGCTATGAATCACCGAATCCTCTTGTGCTGCTATCAGCTGACAGGCCTTTTTCCATAAAATAAAACCTGTTAACACATTCTTTGTCATTTTCCGTGATATAAAAGGCTTAGACCTTCTGCAAACTCTTTGTCTAGTAGGGGATTGTGCCTGGTTTTAGCCAAATCTGGTTTTGCGTGAGTTAGTACTCCTGCACATTCCCAGAGTCCATGTTTATACCAGTGCACAGCCTTTCCCCCTTGAGTATGTGTCTGCCATCTTGAGTACTTGCCAGTAGCTGGAAGAGGCATCTTGCAGCTAGACTGGGTACCATCAAATCTGCATTACTCCAAGCTTCCTCGCTAGCCAGCACTGCCAACATGTTCATCATGCTCTTTTCTTTCTGCAAATTCCCCATGATCTATCAGCTTCTTGCTTGTATTGAGATACTGATGGCTGCATGTATTATATTTATTTGCGTGTAGCGGAGAAGGAAGATGATACCGGTATATTTTAATTTTATTTTCTGTATCTGGATGCCTCCTGTCAAAGAGTGCAATAGAAAACCTTTCTTCTCTGAATCACTAGTTCCAGGGCAGCATAGCCTAGATCAGGGTAATCTCGAGCTGATGGGTACCTGGTGTGAAATAAATGCGCTGTGTCAGCTCAAACATCTCTGCCAAAAAAATCACAACTCGCACTGAAACTTTTATGGTCACTGTGACAATGGAATAGCGTGGCTGAGCACAGTGTGCTGTTGAGCAATTTTCCTGTTGTGAAGTCGATAAAATGCCCCTTTGTGGTCAACAGGGAGAGAAGTAGTGAAAATCACAGGTAGGTGAAGGTGTGTGGTGCACATCAGTCCCCTCGCTAGGGAGAGGGAGGGGGATACAGCCATTGCATCAGCCGCAGCTCGTCGTGCCATCAGCACCCGTGTTGTCTGTCCTGCCCGTGGATGCACGCCAGTAAGCAGCATCTGCTGCTTATTGCCTGGCAGCAGTACCACAAAGGCCACTTTAGGAAAATGGGAGAGACTTTGGAATAAGCATGAGGAGACGGATCTCCATTTCTTCTCTTGCTTGTGGACCAGCTTGCTTCACGTTCACTGTTTTTGTATTTTTTCTTGGTGGTGGTTTTGAGGATTTTGAAGTTTTGCAATTGATCTTGGCAGGACCAAGATTTTGTTTTCTCTATATCCTAATAAAAATAAATGTAAAGCTGTAGCTGGTGATTTGGAAGCTTCGTTTCTATGTTTAGCGGGATCTAATCTTCTGATTCTTCTTTGTTTTGTAATACATAGCCTAAACAATGAAATCCATCCTGCGTTCCACTTCGTTGTGCACCACTTAACTGCTTGGTACTGGCAGAATATATCCTAATTTAGTTGAATTGTTGTTACTTCTATGCCATTTTAAGCAGCAGTGATTGCCACTCATTATCATTAGGCTAAAACGATTGCCTTAGAAGGATCCTAATAAGGAGGACGTCCTAATTAAGCAGAATGTGTTGTGCTAAGAAACTCCTTACAAGAAAAGATGTCACAGTTGCATGTTGTAATATGATTCTATTATCTCGTCTTCCTGTAACATCTGCTCTAATATCTCACAGAGGTACTCTCTGCTTTGGATGATGATCATCCGTTCTGGCTTTTGATGAAATCAAATCCAACTCAGCTGGGATACTGCCCTGAAAACGATCACACGTCTTTGGAAAAAACTGCTCTGCAGATATGCAGTTACTAAAATTTCCAATTGCAAGGAGCCAGAGACAAAACTGCTCAGACAAAACCTCCAGACTTGGCCAGATGAAACAAAAAAAGTTGCCCTTGCATAGCTCAGAGGATCGTTCTTCGCAGTGGTTCTGGAAGTGAAGTTCCTGCTGGTGAGAACCCAAAATCTGCAGAGTTTGTACAACTTCTGTTTGTCATTTATCAGTGGTTGCTGCTGTTGACCGTTTTTTGGCAGATTTTGTTAGGCTCTCAGTTTTTTCATTTTTAAGCATTATTCATTTGCTCTTCTACTGATTTTTCCAGGAGAGAAAGGGTGATCTCTTGTGGTTAAACTGCATAACTAGAGGCCTTATGCTCTTTTCCTGGTTTTCTCTGACATTTCTTATTTCACCTTGAATTAGTTACAAAGCTCTCTAGTGCTTTACGTTCACTTTATCTATAAATTGGACATAAATATTACCTTACCTGCTTAACACCAGTGTCTTGAGGCTAAGTATAAAGCTGGTAATGCTTATTAATGTCTTTGGGTAGTAGGTGTTAAAGACACACAAAGTAGTGTCCCTTTAGTCTCTTGGATCTGATTCATGTGCCTGTTCCACCCTTCCTCATTTGGGCTGCTCTGCCTACTCTAAGACTCTGATTCTGGAAACTTTATCTCACCACCTAGCTTTCCCAAGCACTTTCCATTTTGTCCGTGCAAAGCCACTCCCTGTTATTTAACCGGGCTGGAATGTGTGGAAAGAAGACACTTTGCACTCCTTGCCTTGAATGCTTTCCAGGTCTTCCGTTAACTGAAAGCACTGGCTGATATGATTAGCCTTAAGGTTTTCCCCATAGTCTCATTTCTGTAAGGAGAAGTCAAGATATTTTCCATCTGCCTTGCCGGTCAGGTTGACAGGCTGAGCTAAGGAGTCACAGTGCAGGTTGCTTCGAACAACACAGGCCATAGGGTTTCTTCACGAGTTTCAGCTTCTATGTGGTGGCTTTTGTCACTTTTTATTCACCAGCTCCTCCGCGTTGGTGTTGGGATGCTGAGCTCATGGTCCTGGTGTTCCCACGCTGTGCTTCAAGATCTGGTGTGTACCTGGATGGTGCATCATCCTCACATACTCATGGTTGCCACAATTACCAAACGTGGTGGGGTCAGGAGAGGTTTTTCTGCATGTTAGAATACCAACCATGTGGGGTTTGCACCTAGTGAAGTGTATTGCTATTGCAAAGGCAGCTGGCAATACTTTTGGCCCTTTTATTTCTTTCCTGTAGGCCTTTATGCTGTGGATCTGAAGGATGCTGTCTGGTGCTGGGAAATATTTCGGTACATGAGCTTGTGGAAGAAAAGGGAATGTCTTGATTGGATGTTTTGTGAGCTCTTGAACGTCACATAATTCTTTATGAGAGCAGGAGGTTGGACTCAGAGACCTTCTAGTCCCATGTTCCTGTGTGTAAAAAAAAAAAAAAAAAAAAAAAAAAAAAAAAGTTATGATGATTGAGCGTATTTCCTACTCCTAAACATAGTCCTGCTATGTAAGGTCAGCATTTATTTGAGCAATGTGCAGCACTGCATTTTGGGGACTGTTCAGGCTTAACTACCATTTTCAGGCTCATTTTGTAGAAGAATTTGCCTGATACCTATCCTGCACACTTAATTTCTGTAAACTCTTAGTAGGATCCAGCTATTCCTTGCAGTAGGAGTAAAAGCTGTTTTCCAGATATGTATGTTTGCTTAAGATGTAATAGATAAAGAGGGAGGTCAAAGATACTTTGAATTATTTTCTCTTGAAAGTAGGAGCCCTTAATTAAAGAAAAATGACAAGAGCAGCAAAACTGTCATGCTTCTATCCAGACTCTAAATTAATATACAGAGAGAAATCTGGCACTCTTTCCAAAGGAACAAATGGTAGTACTGAAATGTGCAAAAAATGTTTTATAGTATTTACAGTGCTTATATTTTTAGTCAAAACAAACACATTTGTGTTGGGTTTCTTCTAGATGCCTCAGCACAGATAATTTGAATGACATTGTCCAGTGGGCATTTTTATTAATTTAGTGCCATTGGAAATTTGTTTTGGTTTAGACCATGGGATTTGAATACTAAGGGAGAGGGAGGAGGCAAACAATTCGAAACGTGAGTGACATTAGGTATTGCAGACCCATGAATGTAGGCAGTGCAGACCTCTCCTTGGTTGCCTGGGTCTGTCACTTTGTGTGTGTGTGTGTGTGTGTATATATATATGTGTGTGTGTGTGTATATATATATAAAAACTGAATTCAGTAATACTTGAGATATCATTTGGTCTTGGTAAATTTGCTGTATGCTCAAGCAATAGCTTGATTAAATGTCTTCATATTCCTTGAAATACAGATAAAAGCTGCAAATATAGGAGGTGTATGGTGCTGAAGTATGTTTACAATAGGTGAGCAGAGGAAGGTTGGAGCAGTAACTTGAGACCTGCAGTAACTGGAATTGCAAGTTTAAGTTCTGTATCTCTCTCATTCTCTTTTTTCTGAGATGGGCGTGCTGTTGAAAATGCTGCTTTAAGTGGCAAAGCTGGTTTGGGACCAAACTATGCAATGTTTGAGGATGCAACACAGCCTTGCCCAGAACTTTACTGCCCATTCCAATAAAAAGACTTGTTGTTTTATTGCTTTCCACATTGTGTAGTCATTCATGGTGGTATACAAAAGATTGCTTGTCTTACTTTTTGCTGTTTTGCCCTTTGATCTGCTTTTGCACAATGCAAATAGTTGTGTGTGCCAATAGCAATACATGGTCCGTGGAAAGCCAGCAGCCTCCTATGCCTGAGAGAAAGTGAAGTCCGACTGCCGGTCCTGGAGTATGGGCACCGTAGGTGCCAGCACTTCAGCAATCATCAAATGTTTTGCAACAGCTGGTATATAAAGTGCAGAGGAACAGTGGAAGGAGCTTAGATTTGTTACTGATTCATCTGTATTTCGGTGAGATTTGGGCTACAAACCCCACATTTCTCCTGCCCTGAAAGCCAAAGAGGTCACACAGCTGCTGCTGCATCTGGTGTTGGAGTTGCTGTCGGCCATCAGGTCCTTCGGGCTGTTTTGCTGGGGAGGCACTGAGTAGCAGGGACAAGCTCTGCCGGGGCTGCTGCCGGGCACTGAGTTTGGTTTGGTTTTGTGGGATGCATGCAAACTTCTTCTGTCACGCTAAAAGGACAGCACGGGCAGCTCCGTGGCAAGCTCTGAATGAGTATGCAGGAATGTATGCATATTTGTGCCAAAATCTGCCTTGCAATGGAGGGTTGTGCATCAACCAAGCCCAAGAGGTGGGAGTGTGCATGGGGAAACTGGAATGGAGTTACCAGGTACCCCTGGCTTCAGATGAGTTTGCGTGAAGGTTTGAAATAACTGCTGCTTTTATAAGTTTGGGCATCTTCAGTCTGCACTTTGTTGTTTTGTGCAATACTTATTTGGTTTGGGATTTTTAAGTCCTTGGGGATTGAGCTCTGGCTTGTGTTTAAGCTGAGCCCAGAGGGCAGGAAAAATGTGGAGTGTATTAATTGTACATCGGGTTTTCCCTGTGATGTTTTTTCTCTAGGGATTTGGGAGGCAGAGCATTAGGAGCTTGTCACTGTGGGGTTTGTTGTTTTTTTTTTTTTTTTTTTTTTTTGGCATCCTGCTGATTTTAAAATGTATTCTCTGCATTTCTCTTCAGTCTTTCACCTACAGGCTGCAGGGTACACAGAGGCCAAGGGCAAAGTGAATAAAGTGATTTTGGGTATGGCCCATTCGGATTATGTCTCCTTGCAGACAAGTCCTAGACAGATCCCTGCCCCAGGGAGGGTACAGACAATGGGAAGCACCAAAAGAAGTGACAAAATCCAAATACACTTGAGCGCTTTGGTTGTCTCGCCTTGCTCCAGTGGTTCACAGCAGTCATAGATGCAACGTACGGCTGCTGTACGTTGCTGGGTGGCATAGAGCAGCCGCAGGCGTACCGAGTGAGCCTGCCCCGTATTCATCGGGCAACAACTGACTGCTTAATTTCCACTCTAGTGAATCGGAGGGAAGAAGAGGGATATAATAATGGGCAAAGAAGCGCACAGGGTTGAGTAACCGTGCAGAAAGGAAGGACATTGAAGAGTGCCGGTCGAGAGAAAAGACAGATACTGCTGTTCATTTCTGAAGATACTGCACAGAAATCATTGGTATGGAATGACAGATAGCATCAGCAGCGACAGCCAGAAAAGCAAGTGAAAAAAAGTCCAATTTTTCAGGCCATTGGAAACTTGAGGTCCTCATCTGTTTGTCAAGTTCAACACAGTACGGGTGAATACAAGACTGAAAAAGCCAGCGGATAATACCAATCGGCAGAGAATTAAAATAAGGAAGCTGAACTGTAGCCAAACCAGTGAAAGCTGGTGGTGGCTATTTAAATGTTTCTATTTATGAAAAAAGGTATTTATAATCACAAAGTTTTTACCTTTTTCCCCCTCCCTCGATTTGGCATGCTCTTTTTCTTGCTGGGGAGCAATTCCCTGCCATAGTCTTTCATCGGCAAGTTTGAGCTTTATGTCAAACACTGATAAAAAGAAAGTGGGTTTTTCTTCTAAAAAGCATTTTATTCACTTTTCTTTAATAATTTTTGGGGAAAACAGTTTTAGCTAGAAAATTGGCAGAGTTGCATGCCCGAGCCATAGAATTCCCGTTCTCCATGCTGGCAAAACCCAGATCTGATCCAGCAAAATTATGAGAGTTATAAACAATCTTCCATCACCCCACTGGTCACCCACTGTGGTCAATTATAGTTTTGAAGCTGGCATATAAGTATCAGATGTTTGGCTATTGCAAGCCTTTACTAGTCTCCAACCCAGCTAAAACCCTTTGGCATGACATATCCTATAATTCACTAAGTTTTTAAACAATGGCGCATTTTGCATTTCATTTGCACTTTTCATCCAAGAACCTAAGAATACGCTCCCTTTGCTAAAGAGCAGAGTAATTAATCATCAGGGCTGTTTGTAAGGAAAAGGCGTGGCTGTGGGAACATAGTTGTAGACAAAGTAGTGAATAAAATGTCTATATCCCACTGCTTTAATCACTTGGAGAAATATCTCCTGTATGTATTATGATTTTAAGCCATTTGAATCTTATTTGTAAAGGTATCTTAAAACAGTATTTTTTTCCACGCTTAAGGTGTGTTTTCACTGAAAAAGATTTTTCTTGTTGGATATTAATGTTTTTAAAGAGGCCATAAAGCTATTCCTGCTCTACTTCTTGTTTTCAGAAATCTCTTCGAGTATTAAATCAGTTACACATCTGTTTTCTGCAGGGAAGACTCTTCCAATTTTGCCTTAATTTCTATCCATTAAAATCATAAAGAATAATCTAAATAAATGAGAAAGATTTCCAAGAGAGAATACTTATTAAAATATGCAGGCAAGTCTGCATTTTAAATCCAGGTGTTGTACTTCTCGAGATCTGCACATCCCCAGAATATAAATCTGTTGATCAGTGTGCCAAGTGTTTATGCGAGTCAGACACTGAGCGATGGCAGGAGAATTTGGAGAGCTTGTTTGATAAGCTCTTGTCCCTTTTTATCCCTTACCTCTCTGCTTTTAATTCTTTCCTCCCTGTTGCTGTGTCAGATGTCCTGCTCTTTCTCTCCGGGGTGCTTCCTCATGAGCAGTGTTCCTCACCTCGTGACTTTCCACACGCGCGTATGGTTTTACTGTGGTTGTTACAACCCCAGGACCAGAGCCAGGGCTGGGATTACGGCTGCTCCTGCTCCTCTATCTCCAGCATTCAACCAGGCTATCAGGGAATTTGTTTTGGTGTTGCTGTTGGAGTGCAGAGGGTGATCCTGGTTTAGGTTGCTGTCTTACAGCCCTGGTGGACGAGACCTTCGGTCCCGGTATTCCCGATGTATACCCTCACTTTTTGTTTTGAATGGGCTCACTGAACCTGCGCCGCCTGTCTTCTCCCAGGGTGGGATGTTTTTAGGTCCGTGGTGCAAAAACAACTTTTAGACTAAACTGTTTGCAGGGAGGGGGTGGATGTGAGGAGGGAATCCAAGGCAGTTTGGTGGAGCTAAGGAGGTGGCTGAGAAACGTCCCGTCCCAGGCGTGTTACCTGGTCTTGCAGTGCTCCAAAGCGGTAACATCTGTGGTGCTGTTTCATAACTGAAGTAAACAGGGGTTAAGGTAGACATTCTGCCCAGGACGTCCAATGTTATACCTATTGGCAGAATTATTGATTGGTAGAGTTAGACGCCATATATTTACTGAGCTGGGAAACGTAAGTAAGTTCTTCCACCTGAAGAAAAACACTGAATACGTACCCTTTCCTTAATGTATTTTGTAAAGTCTGCGTGGCCCATCAGGACAGAACCTCTCCCCTGTGCTTATAAGGAAGGAATAGTAAAAGCTAATGGAAAAAATATATTTCCTACTCTGGCTTCATTTCAAAGGTAATTGTTGCATATCACACAATCTGAGATAAGATGAAATTTAATCATCATAAAGAGGTACAATTCCAGTGCCTCCAGCGGGTCTCCGCCTGTGTGTGTCCCAGTGGGACTGGGAGGGTGATGCTGTGGAGAGTATGGCCATAGCTGGCTGTTTACAGACCGCAGGAAGGAAGGAGAGCTTGCTTTCCAAGCTGGACTTCCATGCATCTGTTACCCAAAGATGGTAATGCAGCCGTTTGCTCTTGTAAATAAGGCCTGTTTTTTAGTGTGACAGTGATTTTGATTAATAAACGTGTGCCCTCTATCTACTCCTGAGGTTTTAGATGTCATGGCAGAAAGTGACTTTTGTGACTGAATGAATGTGTATGTAAATTATTTTATGTCAGTAGCTTTACTTATACCCTGCCTCACAAAAATTCACAGCTGTAAGGGCTTCTGCATAATGGGCTTTTGAAGCCCAAACAGTTCAGTTGCCAGGAGTTGTATTTACAAAAGAAATTCAGGAAGCCCATCAATGACACTGCGAGCATCTTGATGCTGTCCGTTATTTGGGCAATTGTTGGTGGAATTCCCCTTACAGAAAAATCCTGTAAATGTATAATCTGTATCATATATCATTTAAAAGCCAATCTTTAAGAATTCTGTCGCTGAGATACCATTTTCTAATAAATTTGTATGGGTTTGGAGTAGTTTCTAGGAGGTTCCTTGGAACCCTCTTGACCTCCTCCTTGGGCAATTCTCTAGGATTTTCTGTAAGAATTATCCCTAAGTGACATCATAAGTGACTTGAGGATATTCAGAAGAGTTAATGAGGGCCACTTCTGAGAGCATGAGTCACCTGTGACATTGAGTTATAGATATTGATTGTCTTTGAGCTCTGCACACACAGGCTGCATCTTGGAATGTCCCCAAAATGATGTGGCAGCAAAGTCGTCCATACTGGCTGAAATTACATTGGGCTTCTCCTTTCTTTTTATCCACTGTAGGTGTTCTCTGCCTGCCGGACAGCTTGAACCTTCACAAAGACCAGCAAAGGTCAAACAAGCCCGGGGAAGTGCAGATGTTCAGCCAGTCCGAGCTAAGGACCATCGAGCAGTCTTTGCTTGCTACGCGCGTGGGGAGCATTGCTGAACTCAGTAAGTACAAGGCTGCTGATAATGTTTGGGTTTCATTCCTCAGAGTAAAGCAAAGCCAATTGCATTGCCTGGTGGTGCAGAGGAGGGATGAGGAGGCACGTGTAATGTTGAAGGAGACGCTGGGGCAGATCTAGCCATGTTTATGCTCCATGGCCAGTTTGGCAGCTGAAGCCATAGGAGGAGAGAAGTCTCGTGCAGTCTCAAGGCAATGCCTATGACTTGTTCGCATACAGTGCTCCCATTTTTAAAGGTGAAACGTGCTTTATTTCATCTTCCCTATGTTGTGTTTGAGAGCACCTCACAGCTTGGCCAGATTTGCAAATGTCTGTCATATTGGTGTCCTGTCTCATTTCACTGGGATCCCTGTTTTGAGATGGGCAAGCCAAAACCTGAAGGCTTCAAGAAGTGGAGGAAGTATTGTCACAAATTTAAAGCAGAGCTAATTCCACCTGTGTTAGAGAAGGTCCTTCACCCTGCCTTCCCTTTTCCAGTTCCAGCAGAGGAAAGAACCACAACTCAAACCTGCACCAGAGGAATTTGCACCTGGAAGATAAATTATTTGCTATTAATCAAAATACTTTTTGGGAAATGTGAGAGTCTATGATATCTGTCAAAATCTGGAAGCTTTGGTTTCAGCACAAATACATTGTAGGAGGCAAATGCCATGTGAATCCTTGTGTGACATGGAGATAAAGTTACCAGAAGTGCCTTTTTAAAAACTTTTTTTATTGAGAGAAGCCTTCCAATCACATTTTTACAGTGTAGTTAGAGATATGAAGCTATGGGTGGGAAAAAAGAAATGTTCAGACAAAAAAGTTTTTTTTTCTGAAGGCTGTCAGAAATACTGTCAAGTATTTTATTTTCTGATGTCTGTTGTGAAATTTTGGGGAGAAATTGAAAAGCCTAAAATCTATGAAGATACACGCAGCCCAGCTTACTGTTGTTCTTATTACTGCATTCTGGGTTGTAAAGAACTTGCATAGGGATCTGATGTTAATTTTCCTGGCTTTCTCTGTAGCAATGGGAGGCTCCTCTGTAGCTCCATCATATCATCAGGGCTTAGTTTACGTGCTGTTCATGAGCTGTGTGGATGCACCATGGATGTTTGTCTGCAAGCCACAAAATGAATTTCTGCTTTCAGCTTGCTAATTTTTCTCTGCTCTGGTGAAACATCAACAAGCCAAGAGCACTTGCATGCCTTAGCGTGAAGTGTTGCTCCGTCTTTGGAATCAGGTGTTTGGTGTTATTCAAATTAAGTAATTTATGCTTATTTATTTCACGCGCATGAAACACACAACAGTACCGTCTGTGTGCCAGCTAAATTATGCATGATACAGCTCTCTTTCTTAAAGTACACATGGTTGTGTTTTAATAAATCAGTAATCTGTGGATATTTCAATGTTGTTTTTTTTTTTTTTTTTTATGCTGGATTTTTTTTGAACCTCTGTACGCAACCCAAAAAGCCAGATTCCTTAATTACCCCCCCCCCCCCCCCTTTTTTTAAATTTGATTTCCAGAAATCTATCATCTCTAGTCCTACCTCAGATTCAAATGCTTGGTTGATAGGGTTTCCTCTCTGTATGTATGTTGACTGCAAACACAGGCAAAACACTCTTCAGGGTGGCCAACTTGAAGAAAAGAGTGCATCAGTGGGAGTTAGATGCAGCTGTCAGAGAGAGGTTGGCACCTCCAGCATGCTGGTAGCCCTCCAGAAAGCCCTCTGGACTACCGTCGAGGGTACCTCCCCAGCCGCTGCAAGCAGATGCATGTTGGGGAAGAAGCAGGAGGAGGAGTGGTAATTGGCAAAGCTTGCAAGGCTTGATGCTCAGTGGGGTAGAAATCTTCGCCGTGGAGCAGTGCCGGTGCAGAGTTCAAAACTGAATTGTGAAATGCAGAGGGAGGCATGGCGTCTCGGTGGGCAGAACCCTGTGGATTTGGGGGAAAGTCCTAAAACGGAAGGAAAAGAGAGGGGTGGGGGGTACAAGGGGGGTTTGCTCTTTGTTCCGTGCTTGTGTATCTGTCTCTGGCATCAGCAGAGGGTGTGACCTGGAGGTTACAGCAAAGCTTCTGTCGCAGAGGGAGGCTGGGGAACCGCAGCGTGGGGGCAGAAACGCTGAGCAGTGTGGAGGAGCCAGGGGGGAACACCTGGGGATCAGGGTGTGTTGGTGGGGAGGGAGTGGGCGAAGGAAGATTTATCATTGCCCTGGTGGTGTGAGGGGGGTGGAGAGCTTTAGAAGTGGCATTGTGGAGAGGGAAGAGGATATGGAGAAAGTGGGATAGGAGGAAAAGGTTAGGTATGCAAAAGCCCCTGCTTTTGTGGGAGGAATAAAGGTGGTGCGGGAGACTCTCTGGATAGACGGGAATTAAGAGGATAGCACTTGTGAAGGGAGGAGGGAGGAGATGGCAACCAGGAGTGAGTGGCAGGGACAAAGGCGTGACCATCAGAGTGGACAGTCCCCAAGCATGTGTCTGCAATGTCCCACCGGCTTGCAATATCCCAGGAGCCAGGACTTCATTTCTGTGTTCTTCATAAGAGCACAAAAGACAAGGGCAAAGAGGGATCTTGCAATAAAGCAATTTAATTTTATCTCAGAGGAAAAAAAAGGCAGTTCTTATTGAATGAGATTTCCTACAGTTTATCAACATTAATAATTAAAGTATTGCAAGTACGCAGAATAACTAGAATTAACAAACGCCCGCTTGCGGAGGAAAGGCTTCCCCTGCTCTCGGTTCTGCCCAGCATCCTTGCACGCAAAGACGTGGCCGGCTGCCGAGCTGCTGGAGACTTTGACATGGGAAATCAAATCTGTCCCGTGGAGGACAACAGCTGGCAAATGGAGCCCGTTTGCTGCCTGATGCCTGTATTTCAGCTCAAATCTTCTTCATTCTTTCACGGTGTTTGTGTCTGTCCCAGGTGGAAAATAGCTTCACAAGGTGAAAAGCCTTGCGTCTTGTGGTACCTTCACCTTTCCCTACACGTGATGACCTCATTCATCTGCTCCCTTCATTTGTTCACGAATGCTGTCAGTGTATTAGAAAAGAGCATTTGGGTGAGCTGCGTCTCCCCAGGGGGTGAAAGAGGTGAGAGGAAATTGGGGAAAGGTGGGATGGTGGACACGACCGTAGAGGGAGGGCAGCACCCTCTGGGAATGCTGCAGAAGAGGTCAACCTGGGCTGCCATTGAGGGGTCCTCATTGAGTGGGCAGGTGCAACCGGACTCGCGGATGCTGCTCCGGTCCCCCCCAAACGCTGCTGGCCTGGTGCTTCTGCTCTCATCTCCTGGGCTTAGCAGGCAGTGGGCGCTGGTTGTCGCTGGCACGGCCCTGCCCTGCCTGGCGGCAGCGGGGCGAGATAGTGCTGGAGGAAAGCCTGGGGTGCTTTCCCGAAAATAGGAAGAAGAGGCGGTGTTGCTGACTTCAGGGAAAAATCAAAGCAAGGTTTTGTCTCCAGGACTTAGGAGGAGAATGTAAATAGAGACCTAATTCTGCAACACAATTACAGCGATAATGCATGATTCCAAGGAAAAGGCTTGAAAAATTAATGTGAAACCTTATTCATTAAAATATAATGAACGTGGCACAAAGTTAAGGAACAACAATAAATTTGTCCTATGTTATATTGGCATTTAGTATTCAGGAATTGTAATTGCCTACTACAGTGTGTTTTAAAATAATGTAATTTCATTTGAAATGCTTATTATATAGAGAACATTGGGAAGAACTGAAGCACAGCAAAAAATAATAGGATTTTAAACAGTAGCCTGACAGTATTCCACTGTTTAATCTTAGAGAAAATATTTCACGAGTCTTTTTTGGGGGATGTTGTTTTGGGTTTTTTTTTTTCAGTTTTTCCTAAAGTTTTCTGTATTTCCAGACCAGACCTAGAGAAGGGGAATAGACTCCCCTCCCCAAAAGTTTTGGGAATTATTCTGGATTGCTATTCCTTCTCTTTCATTTCCTGCCCCTTCAGACAGGGGAAAAATAAGTAGACTGAATAGATAAAGAGAGGAATACTAGGGAGACCTGTTGAGAGATCCCATGATACTGCATTTTGACCTTTGAATATTTTTCTTAACTTCTTTATAAGCGTGTTTGCAATCCACAAACGTTTATGTTATATTTAACTGCATAACACTCCAACATACCTATTCATCACCCATCTAAAAATACCACTGCTGGCTTGGAGACCAGATGCAGAAGGGATGAGACTCACAACTGGAGGTCGTTGGTGTGTTTGCTGGTGACAAGGAGGACCCTCTTTCTCTAGTGTGTGCACGCAGGTGGTGACAAGGAGGAGCAGAGCTTAGGGTGCGCTGGGCACCAATCCTGGCACCAAGAAATATTCCTCCCTCACTGCCTTGGGGTGAAGACTGTAAGGTGTTAGTGTACGGCCGAGCTGGGACAACCACCCCATGTTGAGGGTAGGGCTGCAGAAGGGTTGTGTCTCTCGAGCCGCACAGAGGGGTAAACTGTGGCTTAGGATGTTGTCCAAACCGTGTCTTCACACGCGTCTTCAGGTTAGAGCAGAAAACTGTTTGGGGCTTGCTTTGAGTCCAAAGATGGCCAGTCCTCTGTGGCTTTCCTGGGTGAGAAGTTGGCTACCCAGTCTTGTGCAAACCACAGTGACCAGTGGTGGTGGTATTACTCTGAGCGTTAACCACAACAAGTATGCATTTTTATTTTAAACTAGCATAATCTAAAGATGCGGATGAGACTTAACACTGCTAATCTCAGAGCTTTTTAGCCTTTGAACGGTGTTTAACTTAGAGCAGCTCCCAGGTGTGATGTTCAGGCTGGTATTTCCTCCATGTCACCACTCAGGTCTCAGCAAGGTTTTCCTTTTTGCCATTGGAAAAACGCCACCCTTCCCCATCATCCTCTCTTTGCCTCCGCAGTGCTGAATGTATATATTTCCAAAATAACAGCCTCCCAGTAGATCTTGGCACACTTTTAGGGATGAAAGGAAGGGTTACTGCTCAAGTGTAAGTAGGAATGTGATTGCACATACCAATACTGTTTCTCATTTCTCCTCACAGCCCCAGCTGAGGAGATGATGAAAGTCGGCATCCCCTCCCTTGCCTTTTCATCTAGTCTCAATTCTCTGCAACCAACAGGAAGGAGTACTGCAGGAGCCGTACAAATTGATTCATGTCCTGTAAATAAGAGGTTAAACCTAGGCTTAGAAGCAAGTGCCAAGGTAAAGGTGCTTGCTGGAAGAGTGGCATCTGAAGGAGGGTTGTTGTAAGTGCTCTGCTTATTTACTGCTGGAACAAAAGCACTGTTTGTCAGATATTTTTCTCGGACTAAGTAGCACCATAGAGAAACACCAAAGCTTATTCCCTGTGAACGGTTTGGCTCATGCAGCGCAGTGCTGAGCTAAGCGGAGGTACTGGTTGAAACCTGCAGTTCAGATGGTAGTGCTCCCTTCAGCGTAGGGTTTGGCCATAGACTGGCAGCCTGTGTGGGCACTCCCCAGATGTGGTGATACTTTTCCTAGTTTTCAAGGGCCCTCCGCTGGGTTATTGCACAAGATCTCTACGTCCTCACTCTCCTACCACTTTCTGGGCTTCTTGTCTGTGTTTCCTCCGCACTGCGATCCACACGTCATCCGCTCTGTGCGTAAAAGCTAAAAAAGTAAGTTGTTGAGGTGCCCGTTCACCCCCCAGCAGAGAACGCAAGACAGATGAATGCAGTGTTTAAATGCTAGGTAGCTTCTTGCCTCCATTAAGCGCTAGCTGGTTGCAGGCTCCCGTAGCTGCTACTCCGTTCCCCTTGCAGCCCCCTCCAAGTGATGGACCTGAGCCTCCATTTGCTGTCTGCGTCTGTGCACAAGAAGGGTTATGGGCTACTTAATAGCCCCAAATGAACCCCTGCTTTTCTTCCATCCCCCCTGAGATACCATTAGCATAAGCCATAAAGCAATACATTTATTTATCAGTGGAAATGAAGCGGGAGAGAGGATAATTTGAAAATACCAGTCTACACCCTGCTAAGGCTTTGCCTTCCCTTTCACTGCCCTGCTGACCAGGGGGGTGGATTTCTCTCTTGGGTTACAGGGGCTGAACAGAGGCAGCTATTGCTTGCCTGGGTCCCAGTCTGCTGTCAGTGCTCCTTTGGGGGCTTCCCCCATGAGATGACACTCAGCCCCCTTCGCCTTCCTGGGGGCCAAACCTGGGTCTGTCCCCGCACGGCTGGTTTTGTTCCTCTGGGGCTTCTACCTTGTGTGTTTAAGCCCACTGAGGTTTAATGGTTAGAGGCAAAAGGCATCACCTTGGTGGGTGGGGGATGCTGGAGCTCCAACCCTCCACCGCCCCTCCACGATACACCAATGTACATCTCCTGCGTACATCACCCTTCAGGTGCAGACTCCTGTTCACCCCTGAACTCCTGTGTATCACAGCACTCTCGGGGTTAAAACAGCGTTTTCCTTTCATTAGGTTTGCAGTCCTCCCTGTCCCTGCTGTGCAGAGCATCGGGAACGGGTCAGGCCAGGGTGAGCACTCTTGAGCTGGCCTGCTCAGCCGTGAGGGGCTCTTAAATTCAGAGTTTGAGGACGTGAGTCTACATCAGGCCAAAGAAAATCCAGGAACGGTGGTCCATAAAGCAGCAGCAGTCCACAGAGGGAAGGCTCACCATTAGGTCGGCAGATGAATAGCTCATCCGAGTCAAAGCTTGTTTTGTTTGGAGTTGACATGTTTTAAGGGGAATCAAACACAAACATCATGCTTGCCACACTGGATTGCAGATTTTGAAGGTGATAGTGTTGTTATAATAGGTATGTGTACGTGAGAAGGTTTAATTATTATTGTGGCTTTTTAATGGGATATATCCAATCCCTAATTTCTCAGTCTTCAAAGGCTTTGCAAACATTAAATTGCACACAAACACATACTCTATAATATAAATAGAAGCTTCTTGTGGTGGTGGGATAAGTGGAGATAAAAGGTTAAACGATCTGTGGGAGGCCACAGGGAAGCCACTGTCAGGAAATGGGCTGCTCGTATCCCGGTCCCGTCTTTTGGCGCTGAATTCAGAGTTTGGGACCACAGCTGCTTCATTTGCTCTTCTGTGGAGAGACGAATGGCTGTTAGGAGAAGAAAAGGTTGCCTGGGGTAGCAAATTCACATAGGGGCATGGTGTGGGTGAGCAGAGATGGGGAGGCTTCTGCAAGGTGAGCTCAACGGTGAATCTGTTGCTCGTGGGATGCTGCACTGACTGTGGGTTATGGCACCCCAAGCGCACCCGCAGCCCGAGGCAGCTGGCTCTTGAATCTGGAATATACTGTGTGCCAAGAATAGCATAGCTTTATGTTTGAAGATACTTTGGGCTAAGAGCACGTGCACAGTGAAATACGTACTAAACACTTTCTAGCGTGCGCCCACCCTAGGTCTCTGCGCGCTCCTTTCCTGGTATAGATGGGTCGTCTTGAAAGACGATATGAAAGACGAAAGAACGATAGAAAGACCTCCAATAAATCATTTGAGGAAAGGTTTTGCTCGAGCAATTTTTGCTCAGCTGACTTTTGAAACATAGAGATTGATACAACACCGGCGGCAGAGCAACCATGGAGGAACAGCGCAGCTGAAATGAAGACTGTAGGAGTGGCTCGGGCGGCTGCCTGAGTGGATGGCTGGAGGCGGTCTGCTGTGGTACCGGAGACACAGTTCAACTGCTTGTATTCACCCACATTCATGCGCATACGCCGGGGTGAGCTGTAGCAATACATCACTTTGGTACAGAAACTAGAGGCAACAGGGAGGGAGAAAGGGAGAGGGACTTAGCTACAGTATGGGAAGGATGCAGGATGGCCACGGCTACCAGGTAGCAGTCTGATTGAACAGACCTTGGTTTATTATCAGGGTTATAATTCAAGTTTTCAATACAGTCTCCCCAGAGTTGGTCCTGAGCAAAAGCTGTAGATCCAAGCTTTTATTCTGAGGTGTGAGATGAATCCACGTCAAGACAGAGAGTTTTGCACCTGGCTCATGTGCTTGTAAGGGGGCAAACTTTGGAAACTACCAGCCATGCTGTGGAAGCTGGCATCTGGAGTGCAGCTCCCTGGCCAACACTTCTGTTAATGGTCTGGACAGGACACAGGAGGACGTTAAGGGCCCTAAAGGACAGACGTGACTCCAGTCTGTGGCTCTGGCGCGCTCGTGCAGGAGAAAATGTTCATCCAGGTAGCAAAGCGAAGCAGCAACAGTGCTGCTGTCAACATGCCCCACCGCAGGGCGTGATTCCCGAGAGCAGGCTACACACGTTGGAATCGTGGACTGCTGGAGGGATGATCAGACCGGCATTATCAAACCGATGGGTGCTGCCTGCAGGATGCTGTCGTGCTAGAAACATGGCCTGCTGCTGCTTTGCACAGTGCCCTAGCAGGGCATCGTGCGGGAAGAGGGCTGCGGTGACAACAGATCCTCCTCCCTCCCGTGGGCTTTGAAAGAAAGACACAGGCGTGGCTTGTTATCAGTGTGCAAAAATACCGTCGTTAAGTTGTTCTTGCGGTTTTAGGACATGTTTTTGGAACAAGAAAAACTTGAGGTTGGTGTCGTAGGGAGGCCATGTAAGGATTGGTCCAGCGTCATTCACCTCTGGGTCGTGGTTGTGCAAACACACACCCAGCTGAATGTTTTAAGCTGTGGAATTTTATCCCTTTAAAAGCAGCAAGCCTGCTCCTAGGCAGGAGTGTTTGCAAGATCAGGTCCATCATGACAAACCATAAAATCCCTCAGAAGCTTCTCAGAAGTGGGCATTGGGTATCTATCGTTTTCTCTTTCTTCCTCCTCTTTTTGCTTTTCTACTTCTTTCCCCTCCTCTGCTACCAAATTGGAAACAATGTGTTATTTTTCAAACTTGGGGCTCTAAAATAGTAAGAGCAGTGATAATAGCTTTTACCAAAGCCAAACACGGTAAAAAAAATGCTTAGCTGGTCACTGTGGAGAGGGCTCGAGCTGTCCAGTTGAGTGCTGTATGTTGTTGAATGTACCACCCCCATACAGGCTGGCACAGCTTAACTTTCCCTGTCACATCACATCTTTGGCTTGAAGTCACTGAAGCTGTTCCTTAAATATTTAGTCTTGCCTTAAACCAGGCCCGTGTCACAACATGCGCATTACATAATATTTTCAATCTTTAAATCAAATGTATGGGGACCTTGCGTTCATAAACCACGCTGAACTGACAGCAGCAGCGATGGGCAAGTCCTGCTTTAGTCATGGAAAGGACAAAATGCTGGTAGCTACAGCGGCAGCTCTGCACGCACTGCGGTGTGATGATGGTTTCGTGGGTCCTTTGCTAGCCGGTGTGCGAGGCATGGCATTTCTCCTCTGGGCTGACAGGCTCCAGTGTGGAGCCTCGTTGGCGGGGCTCTTTCCCATCCCGATCCAGGGCTGCAAGGCAGTGCCAGCCCAGGGCTTGCCACTGCCTTTGCTGCCCTCTGGGACCCTGCCCTCCAGTTCCAGCTTCCCAGCTTCGGCAACAAAAATATCCTCAAATAGCCCTCCACCTCGCTGTTCATTTTTTTGTGCGTGTCTACCCCGCACAACATGATGTCTTCCTCTCCCTGGCTCTGCCAGCAGAGCAGTTTGTGCGTCGGCTCGCTTGGCTTAGGTTGCATAAATTGTGGAAGTGTTTATTTGGTTTAAATTAAGAGCAAAATAAAATTGGCAAGGTTTTTTGTCAGGCAGATCGGCTCTCCAGGCTGCTGCTCGGATGGGTTGCAGGCAGTGGTACAGGGGACGGCGAGGCAGGGATCCCCACCGAGCGCCTTGTGTCGTGATGCCACAGCCCTCGGGAGCCCCGTCCCTGCAGTTACAAGATCGACCCAGCTGCTGGGATTTTTATTTTTTATGGGGTTTTTTTTTTGGAAATGATGGACTCAGGAATTTATTGGCCTTCCAGATGCGCTCAGTTGATATATCTGAGACATGTTTTCAGGGCCAAAAAAGATGCAGAAGAGCCAGCAATGCTGCGAGCAGGTAATGTCACCTTGCAGAGCGTTGCTGTAGCTGAACAGGGCTCTGAGGAGCAGAGACGGCTAACACAAAGTGATGAAGGGGGCTTCCCTCTCTATGCTTGGCCACAAATTCAAGGTTACCCTCGATGTTCAGATGTACTGTGGCTTTTACAGCTGGCAAGGAGAGCGTATATAGGTTGAGTTTCCCAGATGAGACTTGAGTTGGCTGACTGCTGGAGACCAGAACAGTGAGTCCCATCATGGAGCTGCTTTCACATCCATGGGCTTTGAAGTGCCCTGGCCAGAATCAAAGAGAATTTCAACTTTTTGTATATTCTTTGGAAGAAAATGGAGAAACAAAAGCATATTAGCAAGGAAGAATAGAAGCAGCAAAACGTGGTAGGGATTGCAACAATACACGTGCATCTTGAACCAGATGTTACACTCATGCTATGTTTTACAGCTTACGCATAAGTACTACCATACAGTGTGTGCGTGCGCATCGGCTCCTTCCTTCCTTGTCGGCACTGATCCTGGTGCACAGATATGCTGAGACACGGTCTCTGCCCTGAAGAATTTGCACCATAACTGGATGCAGCTGGAGGAGGAAAAGGGCACCAGGGCATGCAGTGGCTTGTCCGAGGTTACGCCGTGGAATGAAATAGAAAGCAGAGATTCCTGTCCTGCCTCCAGTGCTCTGCCTGTTGGGTACCAAGATCATAATGCAGCTTTTTATGCTGACTTAATGTCCGCTGTGCAGCTTGATGCTTTATAGGTATTGATTATTTAAGCCTTGAGTTGTCTCTGGTAGAGGAATGTTATAATAATTGTTAATATAGAAATTATTTGAAATGTAACCAGAGATAACGTAGCAAAGGCAGAAGCAAGATCTAAGCCAATCAGTTCTTGGTATAATGTAATTAAATGAGGCTTAAACATAAAAAACATTAATTCAGCTTTAATGGCATGAATTGGTTCGGGTTTCTTAAGAAACAGTTGAGGAAATACAGAATAAAATGGTGAACTCCTGGTCATATTGAAACGGATGGGAGCTTTGCCATTGATTTCAGTGAGGCTCGAGTTCCTCCAGCTTTGCATCAGCAGCGATGCTGAGCTGCCCACCCTGCGTACGTCATTCTTGCTGCTGCTTTCCCTCCTTGCTCACCATGCAGCTTCCTCTGGCGCTGGACGTGTCATCGAAGTTGCATCGCCCCAGCGCTCGGGGAGGAATGGGGATGAAGTAATGCTGCTGCCTGCATCTGGGCCTCAATTGCATCCTGATTTTTATTTGTCGTTCAGTACAGAAGTCAGAGGCATTCTGGTGCCTGCTGTCTCAATCCACTGAAATAAGACTAGTCGTGTGCTTAACTTTAACCACATGCTTCAGTGCTGTAGTGGCTTGGGTCTGAAAAGGCTGAATTTAGTGCAAGTCCTTTTTCTCTGCTTTTGCTATTATTAAAGCTGGTTGTTGCAGCCAGCGCTTCTATGCAATTTTTTTGCCTTTTGGAGAAAAAGAGAGGAATTTACTTTTGCTATCAGAAAGGTTGCTAGCAGTTAAATTGGCCGGTGCTAGGCTTGGCAGTGCACGTCTGCTGTGACAGAGTGGGCTGAGTGAAGAGGGTCCCAAACTTTTCTGCTGCTTCTGGTTGCCTGCAGATGATTTTGTGCAGGACTGGGGAGTCATCTCAGAGGCACATCTGTTTCTGCTGTGGGCCTGATCCTGCAGGCTTTCTGCATGCACAGCTTCTCTCGGAAATTATGAGCATGCAGGGCTGCAAGATTGGTCCTATCATGACAATTTCCTGGCAGAGGGAAAAGACAGAAACTATTTTTAAATGAAAGCTTTGAATCAGAGGAATATTGCAGAGTGCAGCAAAAAATTGTGTCAAAACCCTGAAATCATGGACTCGGCAGTTTTCTCATGCCAGCGGTTTTCTTCTCTTCATGGTTTTGAGGCTGTGTTTTTGGAGGGCTGGGCTGAGCATTTTTCAGCGAGACGTTTCTATTCTCCTCAGTGCACATTATCCCAGCAGCAGCATCATTTTCTGTGCGAGTCAGGCTGGAGAGAGGTGATGTGTTTACAGGGGTGGGACTTTGCAAAAAAAAAAAACCAACCCTGTACTCTGCCTTGTACACAGTCAAAATAGTTCTCCGGTAAGTTTGCCCAGGAGTTCATTATTCAGCCCTCTCCCCCACCCCCCCGATTTGGTTTTATGTTCCTACCTTGGCGTACATTTCCAACTTTTCCTTCCAAGTTTCAGTGCTCAGTGGTCATTTGGGAAAAGCAAATAAGAGAAAGCGTGTGACTTCTTCTTAACACTGGAAAATTATGTCCTCTTTTCCCCATCACTTGCTTTTGTATAGCTTAAGAATGACCCAAAGGGCTCTTGCTCAGATTTTCATTTAAAACAAACCATCTGATTTGATCCGAGATCATTATTTCCCCCCAAAGCACTCTCGGAGTGATTTGAACATGTGAAAACAGGCAGTTTATAACCACAATTGTTTCCTTGCCTTTGATAGAGCGGTCACTAGTCAACAAACGTAAAATTCACTGCATCGGAGGGAGATGCTTTAGTTAATTAGTTACAATCAGTACTGTGCTAAGAGACTCACTGCTGCTTGCCTATATATTTGCCTGCTAATCTCACTTGCTGGCTTTGCTGATCCTGGTCCACATATTGCTGCTGGTTTCCCATACCCACCCTGCGAAGAAGCGCACAGAACCACGTTGGTGCAGGGGAGACGACGAGCATCTTTCTCTTGGGCCATTTGCTGTGTTCTGGAAACCTGAGGGGCTGGGTGAGCCTACTTCACAGGTTTTGCTCTTCTGTTAACATGAAGTTTTCCAGGCCCAGCCTGGGCTTACAAATTGTAATTTCGGTTGCACGTTTCTGATACAGTCTTCTAGCAATTTTTTCTTCCTCCTTTTTTTCTTCACCCCTGTGTCCCTTTGCACACTCCCGCAGTGCTCTGTGCGTTATCTGACTGCCTCCTTCCTCACTGCAAGGGGCTGTGTTTCCCTGATGCTCTCTCTCTACCCAGGAGCATGCGGCTTTTGGTGCCACTCTTCATCGTCCCTGCTGGTCATTTTTGGGACTATGGGGTTTTGGCAGCCTCCAAGGGCTGCCTGTAGGTAGCTGTGACCCCAGCCCCAGCATACTGGCTCTTCTGGCAGTGCTGAGACGGGCCAGCCTGACGCTGCCTACACACTATATTTGCAGAAACCCATCTCCTGCAGGCCTTAGGGGACTTGACTGCAGCCCAGGTACATCACACTGCGCTGCGTAAACCACCAGGCAAAGTCTGACCTGCCGATAAACCGTGCACAGGATCCTGTCCTACCTTTTACAGCTTGCTTATGTGAGGTTAAATAGAAGGGAAAACCAACCTGGCACGCCTTTTGGTTTGAAAACTTTGGGGAAAGGCAGCTGAAAAGCCTGGCATTCACCCAGCTTTTGCTTTTTTCCAGGCGACCTGGTGTCTCGAGCGATGCACCACCTCCAGCCCCTCAATGCCAAGCAGCACGGGAACGGGACACCGATGCACCAGAAGCAGGGATCGCTCTACTGGGAGCCGGAGGCTCTGTACACCCTCTGCTACTTCATGCACTGTCCGCAGATGGAGTGGGAAAACCCCAACGTGGAGCCGTCAAAAGTCACGCTGCAGACTGAGAGGTAGGAGCCACTGCACGTTTCTTAATGTCATGGCAAAGACGTTTCGTTAATAAATCAGCCTGGCTGGCTAATTGCTAATTACAGCTTGCACGTGAGAGGCTGCGGAGCAGTCTGGTTTGGTTTAGGATCACCTCTTTGAAATCCATTTCTCTCGCCGAAACGCTGCGTGGCTGACCCAGTATATATCAAAAGTGACACCCAGTGGCTACATACAGCAAATTGGTTCCAGATGTGCACTCGGGAGAGATCTCCTTTTCCTTTCGTTGTTGCTCAGCTATTCTGTGTTTTGGAAAAGAAAATGAGAACTTCTATTTCTGGCCTAGCAGGTTTGGGTTTAAATGTGTTTTTTCTATGCATTAATAGGGCTCGACAGCTGCGATTGGGGAAGTGGAAAATGAATAGAGTAGTGTGTGGAAAGGAGAAGTCGTTAAAGATGCTGGGCTCCAGCCGTGCCGAGTACCTGGGCGCAGGAGTAACCTCGGGGCTGCCCCGGCCAGGGTCGTGGCAGGCTCCAGCTGTGCTGCTGTTGTCCCCGCTCCGGGGATGGCCAGGGCAGGGGAGGCACGCCCGACGCCCCGTCCTGACACAGGGTTTGCAGGAGGGTGAGAAGGAGTCGCCACTGAAGCTGGCGATGGGGTTACCAAATGCTGGCAGGCAGGCAGGCAGGGTGCCCAGTGCAGGGCAGCTCTGTACCTGAGCACTGCAGAAAGCAACCGGGACAGCTTGCTGGCCAAGAAAATAGAGCCATCTCCTGTCAAAAGCCCAGCAAACCCTCTAGTAACACAAGCCTCCACTTGTGTGCTGAGGCATGCCGTGCTATTTCCCTGCCACGCTTCTCACCAGCCCTAAACCAGGCTCCCCCAGTACGGAGACAAGAGGAGCGGCTGGTGCTTGGAAGGTGCTGGGTGTTCATTTTTAGGATGGGTATCATGGTGGTGCAAATGCAAGCTGCTTTTTCAAGCTGGGCTCCACGTTTACATCCCGATGTATATATCGCACTGCATGTGTGAGCCAAACTCTGATCTGCACGTGTACCCTGAGAGCCATGCATATGGGGCTCGGTTATTGCTTCAGTATGAGGTCTGCATCTCAAAAGCAGCATTTGAGAATCTCATTGTATGTGTAATCGTAAATGGTATACAATATGATATCTTCATTGAAATGCTTTTATATCAATTCATAGAAAAGCATACAAGATTAAATACTGGCATTAATGATGTTACTGGGAATTTTGCCATTTGCCTTTGGATGGCATTTTGTCTCTTTTCAAACTTGGGTCGCTCTGTGAGCATGCTTGTCGCTTTTTGCTCTATTGTTTCCAAAGTATGAAAAAAAATAGAAGGGAAATGACAAGAATCCAGAATTTTCTCGTTTCTCTAAATTAGTTTTTAATTTCATGATTTGTCATCCAGTCTTGTTATTGTGGAAGGCCTAACTCGTGTCCAAGAGTGGTTAGTATGCACAAAAAATAACTAAAATTAGAAAATACCCTCACCTGATCTGTAGTCCCTATCTGTGGGAGTAATGCCACTAGAACCAGTGGGAATATAAAGGTGAATAATGCTGAAGCTCTGGTTTTGTAAGATTTCTGTAGGCTTCCCTGTGGAAAGTGAAAAGGGCAGGAATATTTGAAAAATCACTGTTAGCGTTTGCTTTAATAGGTTTTCCTTTCTCCGAGGTCGCCTTAATACATGTTCTCTTCGTTAGAGCACTTGAAACGCTGATTATTTAAAGCGATTGTTCTTTGCTTTATTTTGAATACTCTGTCTGGCAAGACGTCTTCCTTTGGCAGGCCAGTTTAACAACTGTGGTATGCGGTTAGGGCCAGAGCAAGTACTCGGTGTTATTGCCAAGAGCTCGTGGTCACTTTTGGAAGGAGCAGATACTCCTCCTGTTGCCTAATCAAACATGCGTTAGTACTTAGCGCTGGAGAGGGAGCGATGCAGGGTTAAGCATGAGCCTGGATATTTCCATGGGGTTGTGCTCTGGAGCTTCACCAGCTGGATGTAACCATCCTATGCTGCTCAGAAAGGAGACCGGTGAAGCTGACTTCTCCTTAGTGCTCTGAGGAGCCTTCCCATCCTTTTTTTACATGCAAGCATGCTTTGTGGTCCGTGACTTATTTCTGCTGGTTTCAGTTTCCATGATGTGTTTTTGTGCATTGTGAGGACGTGGGTTTGTTAAACATGGCGTTTTTACACGCAGAATGTTTGCAAGCTTTGTGCCTTATCTGTGTGCCGTATTCCCTCTCTTCATCACCGGCTGCAACAATCGCTTTTATGTTGAAAGAAGCCCAGAAGGAAGCAGGAAGGTCCAGGTGACTTTCCCCATCCTTGGCCTCTCTGTGTCCCTGCTGGTGGAGAGAAGCCAGGACTGTGTGGATCTGGGCGTAGGCAGTATTTCCATGGGGGTGTCCTTGGCTCATGTGAAGCCAACTTGGCTACCTTCTTGGCCCCCTCCTCCCCTGACCGTGCATGCCCAGGGTGGAGAGGGTTGCGGGATGCGGCCAGAGAGCTCCCCTGGCACTTGCAGGGTTTGATGGCCCTGTGGGAGCTGCTCCCATCCTTCCCATCCATCTCCAGCCCACCTGGATTTCAGAATCACAGAATCACAGAATCATATAGGTTGGAAAAGACCTTTAAGATCATCGAGTCCAACCATAAACCTAACACTGCCAAAAACCATCACTACACCATGTCTCTAAGTACCTCATCCAAACGTCCTTTAAATACCTCCAGGGATGGCGACTCAACCACTTCCCTGGGCAGTCTGTTCCAATGCTTGATAACCCTCTCGGTGAAGAAAAATTTCCTAATATCCAGTCTAAACCTCCCCTGGCGCAACTTGAGGCCATTTCCTCTTGTCCTATCACTTGTTACCTGGGAGAAGAGACCGACCCCCACCTCTCTACAACCTCCTTTCAGGTAGTTGTAGAGAGCGATGAGGTCTCCCCTCAGCCTCCTTTTCTCCAGGCTAAACAGTCCCAGCTCCCTCAGCCGCTCCTCATAAGACTTCTGCTCCAGACCCTTCACCAGCTTCGTTGCCCTTCTCTGTACGCGCTCCAGTACCTCAATATCCCTCTTGTAGTGGGGGGCCCAAAACTGAACACAGTATTCGAGGTGCGGCCTCACCAGTGCCGAGTACAGGGGCACAATCACTTCCCTAGTCCTGCTGGCCACGCTATTTTTGATACAGGCCAGGATGCCATTGGCCTTCTTGGCCGCCTGGGCACACTGCTGGCTCATATTCAGGCGGCTGTCAACCAACACCCCCAGGTCCTTCTCTGCCAGGCAGCTTTCCAGCCACTCTTCCCCAAGCCTGTAGCGTTGCATGGGGTTGCTGTGGCCCAAGTGCAGGACCTTGCACTTGGCCTTGTTAAACCTCATACAATTCACCCCAGCCCATCGATCCAGCCTGTCCAGGTCCCTCTGCAGAGCCTGCCTACCCTCCAGCAGATCAACACTCCCACACAACTTGGTGTCGTCTGCAAACTTACTGAGAGTGCACTCGATCCCTTCGTCCAGATCATTGATAAAGATGTTAAACAGAACTGGCCCCAACACCGAGCCCTGGGGAACACCGCTTGTGACCGGCCGCCAACCGGAGTAAACTCCATTCACCACCACTCTCTGGGCCCGGCCGTCCAGCCAGTTCTTTACCCAGCGAAGAGTACACCCGTCCAAGCCATGAGCAGCCAGTTTCTCCAGGAGAATGCCGTGGGAAACCGTGTCAAAGGCTTTACTGAAGTCTAGATAGACAACATCCACAGACTTCCCCTCATCCACTGGGCGGGTCACCTTATCATAGAAGGAGATCAGGTTGGTCAAGCAGGACCTGCCTTTCCTGAACCCATGCTGGCTGGGCCTGATCCCCTGGTTATTCTCTACATGCCGTGTGATAGCACTCAGGATGATCTGCTCCATCAGCTTCCCCGGCACCGAGGTCAGGCTGACAGGCCTGTAGTTCCCCGGGTCCTCCTTCCGGCCCTTCTTGAAGATGGGTGTCACATTCGCTAATCTCCAGTCAGCAGGGACTTCCCCAGTTAGCCAGGACTGCTGGTAAATGATGGAAAGGGGCTTGGTGAGCACATCTGCCAGCTCCTTCAACACTCTCGGGTGGATCTCATCAGGCCCCATAGACTTGTGAGTGTCTAAGTGGTGCAGCAGGTCACTCACCATTTCCCCCTGGATAATGGGGGCTCCAGTCTGGTCCCCATCCCTATCTTCCAACTCCAGGGGCTGGGTACCCATAGAACATTCGGCCCTGCTAATAAAGACTGAGGCAAAGAAGGCATTAAGTACCTCAGCCTTTTCCTCATCCTTGGTCACTGTGTTTCCTCCCACATCTACTAGGGGCTGGAGATTCTCCTTAGCTCTCCTTTTGCTGCTAATGTATTTGAAGAAGTGTTTTTTGTTGTCTTTTATAGCAGCAGCCAGACTGAGCTCTAGCTCAGCTTTGGCCCTTCTAGTTTTCTCCCTGCACAGCCTCGCTACACCCCTGTAGTCCTCCTGAGTTGCCCGCCCCTTCTTCCAGAGGTCATAGACTCTCCTCTTTCTCCTCAGTTCGAGCCAGAGCTCTCTAGTCAGCCAGGCCGGTCTTCTTCCCCGCCGGCTCGTCTTTCGGCACCTGGGGACAGCCCGCTCTTGTGCCTTTAGGACTTCCTCCTTAAAGAATGTCCAGCCTTCCTGGACCCCTTTGCCCATAAGAGCTGCCTCCCAGGGGCAGCTCTTATCTAAATATCAGCTCTGAACCGGATTGAGTTAGGGAGCTGCAAAGGCTCTGCGTGCCCTTCTACAGAGGCTGGATATGGGAGGGAAGCCGGTATGGTGGCGGTCCTGCCTGGCTTAGCACTTTCAGCACAGAAAGCGGTACCTCCCTCAAAGTCTTGGGTGACGCGTAAAATGGGATGTTTACCTTTGAATAAATCCGGCACTTCGTTTCTAGGGAGCATTTCTCTGTGTTTGCTCTTCATGGAGGTAAAGAAACGAGAATGCGGTGTGTTTTTAATAGTGTTTGTCTTTACATGAAATAAAAAGGAAAAATGGTTATACAGCGAAGCTCTTGTGGCAGGGAAAGCTGCTTTCATGGGAGGGGGAGGAGGTGGAAAGTGGCCAGGATTGCTCGGAAAACCTGTAAAAGATTCCTCACTTCCTAAATGCCAGCAAACCCAACCGTAAGATGGATATGTGACACACACACACCACCACCACCACCACCACCACCACCACCACCACCACCCCCCCCCAATTCATATTCTTCTTTCAATCTGGTCACTTTGGAAGAAACCCTCTGATTTTTTGGCTGTGTTGTTAGTACCAACACAAGCCAACCCTGCTGGGGTGGGTTATCTAATGGCCCCAGGTACCATGTAGATGGCTATTTTGGAAGGCGTGCAGGTACAGGAGGGGGTTTGGACCTGTTTGTGGGGTCCCCCCTCCCTAATGCACCCAGCCGGGACATGGTGGAGACATTTGTCTTGTGCCGGGTGTTGCCTACGAAAGCCGTGCTCATCTGGTGCCTCCACTGCAGGCGGCTGCAGATTATTTAGATTTGTTCGTTCTTTTGCTTTCCTGGGAATTTAAAAAAAAGAAGAAATTGTAGATGAGACCAGTGTTACCAATATTTCTTTCTTGCTTGCCACTTCTGGTTTAATAAAAGGATCTGTCCTGTGGTTGTGTTTTGCTTCTCAGCCTCTATAACACTTCCAAAATTATTGCAAGTAATTTCTGAAGCACCGGAAAGCGCAGAATCTGTAGTTGCAGATTTGTGTGATGGTTTTTTCCTTAAGTGGTTCCTTACCCACTTTTATCCACAGCTGTATTGACAAAGTCCTCATTACTTCCTAACTCTCCATGTTCCCCATTAACAACTCATTGAGAAGCGGTGGCTCAGCAGCTCAGCCGGTCCAGAACCACCCATTAATTCTGCTCAGAGGCAGCAAAGTTCCTTCTCCAGCATTTCCTCTGCTGCTCCCCCTTGGAGGAGGAGCATTAACTCCCTGTATCGCCTGGCAGCCTTGAGCTTTTCCCCTCGAGGCTTAATTGAGTTGATGGATACGTGTCTGGTTTTAACTTTCTTTTCACTTTTCCTTCACTACTTTTCCCTGTATGTGGAGCAATCCCGTAGGAAACTCCCATGGGCTATTACTTGCTTTTTATTTTTCTGCCTGCCTTGCATGCATGCACACAGACACACACAAATATACACGTCCCCCGCACATGCGCACACGTGCAAATTGTAGCCTGTAGTCATTTGTGATTAACGGGAAGGGTTTGGGTTATCATCTGAGTTGTGTTTCATGCTTTGGATAGTTATTAGTGTACCTGGCTAATTAATGTGATAGAACCCTCTTAATGAGAGGAATGTTCCACTGCTATAAAATAACCTGAAGTCATCCAAAGCACCCTCGTAACTGGTACAGCTGTGTCCGTTGTACAGATTATACCCACAGAACAATTTCAGTAAGAAGATAACTAGGGAAGTAACCCTGATTTAAATTATTACGTGGCACAAACTCCACGGGTAGGCCAGTCTCCAGCAAAGGCCAGCAGAGAGTGGAGGGAATGACGGGGAACGCTGATGAAGAACAGGTAAAGCGCTAGTACTGGGAATGTGGAAGTCCTGCTGTGAAACTTATTCACCTTGCAACGTGTATCTGAGGAAGTCATTACGCATGCTTGATGTACCAGTATGGCATAGCCTTATGTAACCCTATATAGTTTTATCCACTACTTAATCGAAAACTTCAGATGGTAAAACCTTGGCCTCACTGAACTCAAAGTTAACACCAGGGTTGATTTTGCTGGGAGCCACTGGAAAGAAATCCCAAATCCATTCTTACATAAATCCTCTAGATTTGCAGCTTAAATATCAAACTTTCCTCTTAAAAATCCGTTCAGAAATGGTATTGGCAGCTGTGTGAGATTGCACGTTACAAGAAATAGTTCAGGCAATAGTTCGTAGCTCGGCTGTCAGACGGTATATCCTTGCTGGGCTGGGGCTGTATTCTATATCTAATTTATCAAGCTAGACTTATGCTGTCTGTGGGATGGCTATAGGATTTTTTTAAATAGAGAAAATTGTGTTACCCGGGCTGCTCTGCACCACACTCCCAAGGCTGGTATCTCTTCAGGGATTTATGCCACAGCCAGTTGTGTCAAATCTGATCTCAAAGCTGCCTGTGAAGTATTTCCCTGTTGTGGTTGCTCACCGAGTCATCGCTTTGACTCAGTTGTGTTTCAAGTCTCAGCCATTAATGTTTTTAACGCAGGAGAGGCAACGGGGATTCAAACAGTGGATGCAAGTTCAAAAAACATGACTTGCAGATACCTTTGTGTGGACTCCGGAGCACCGATGTCTTGGTACACGAAAGCCTGCGGGTAAACCCTCCCTCCGCCTAGGCCAGCCCCACTGAGGCTTGTGTGAGAGCAAGGAATTGATCCTTCAGCCTGAACAAAATGCAGAATTGGCTTTTTCAGGGGCTGGTTACTTGGGTCACCCTTAGCTGGGCTTCTGGGGCAATGGAGGAGCTGCCTAGCGTGGGACAGCTGCGTGGGCTCGCGTGGTGCATCAGTCGGCACTGCTGGGTCCCTGGGCAGGAGCAGGGCTGGCAGCTTTCTGCATCAGGAGGTATTTCCTTGCCAGGAAGACAAGTAGCTTATGGTGTAAATATGAAATACTAGTTTTGCAGCCCAGAAACCCATCTGAAATGTATGCCAAACATTGGAAAAAACATGCTTTTCTATCCTCCAATAATGCTAAAAACAGACTAGCATTGCATATATGGTTTCATCATGTGTTCTAAATGAAAACTGTCAGAACTGAGAATGCTTTATAATTCGTATGCTGGGATTTTCTTTAAAAACCACCCATGAAAACATAAACATAAAACCAAACAAATGAAAAGACCTTTTTATAATGTTAAAGTTGCTGAGTCATATCTGCAAGCAGAAACATCTCCCTACCTTTGTCTAGATAGGCTTTTCCTTGCAAAAGCACAGCCTTCTGCTTCTCGGAAGCGCTGTTAACTCTAAAATTGCAAAAGCAATCAGTAAAACAGCAGTGACCTGCATGGAGCACCTCGGCTGCCATTGCCATGCAAGTTTGTAGTCACCACTCCTTGGCTGGAGGGGGTGAAGAAACTCAACACCTACCAGAACAGCATCCTCCTCAGTAGCTAAAGGATCCTGCAAGCAGAAATCATCCAGAGCAATTGCAATAATTGAACCATACAGAAGGTGTTTAAGTTAAAGTGAGGTCAGGTCTATACAGCTGTGTACGCTTCACAGCTGTTGAAACGAAGGGAGGGACAACATGAGGTGGTTGTGGAAATTCACATCCAAATAGGATTAGCCCTCAGGAATTTCTCTGTTCCCATCGCGATGCAGACCATCAAGCCAATCCTTTCTGTAGCGGTTGATTTTAATACATACAGTGAGTGTGTGTGTGGTGGGGCAAGGGCTCGGTGTCTGAAGAAGAGCAGTGTGAAGTCCCCTGGAAATAGAGAGGCTGCTGTGCTGCACTTGAAAAGGCAATTTTTTCTTTGAGCACTGTGATTACTTAGGGAAATCTCTCGTGCGCGCTTGATGAGCTCCTGGACCTGGAGCGTGCTGCCGGCTCTGCTGTGAGCGGGGGGCTGGTGGCCTGTCCAGGGTGTGTGAGCCACAGCGGTGGAGGAAGACTGAGCCTGGGTGAGGAGCATTCAGAGGTGATGAGCGTGCCATCAGGAAGGTGGTTTAAGTCTGCACGCCAGAGAAGGACACAGTCAATTGTCCCTCCTTTGGGACTCTCGTCGCCTGGCAAAAATGATTAGGGGGTCACCCGCCGGAGGGCAGCTCAGGAGAAGTCACCCCCATAGTGGGAACTGGGATGAGAGAGTGGGACAGGACACTGCTTTCCTGGCAGGGGGGTCCCACCGAAAAGGTGGATTACCCTCTGCAAGGGAGAGGTAGCGACTGGGGAGAGGAAGAACAGCTTAACCTGCTGGGAAATCAAGAAAAAGAGGGTGGATGTGAATGGCGGCCTTGCTCTTGAAGGACTGGGCAGCAAGGTGGACCCTGAAGTCACGGTCAGTGGGCAGCAGGGAGTCTGCAGCCTGCAAACGTGGTAGGGGCAGAGAAAAACCAGGGCCAGGGTTATTGGGAGCTGGGGTTTGTAGGAGTGCTGGCCCTGGTGCTTTGCAACTCCAGTGTCGCAGTGGGTGGCATCCAGAAAGGAGCTTCATCAGCCTCCTCGCAGACCCACGCAAAAATAATGCGGCATCCTATTGCATTTTACACTGCGCATTTCTCATGCTCTTCCCTCCTCATGTTTATATACAGGTATACTGCCACTGATAACAATATTATTATTAATAATAATAATAATGATGATGATGAAAAAGCCTGAGCTATTGCATATGCATGACGAGACTTTTAATATCTCTCTGTGCCAGCAAGCCATGGAGGGAAATGGTGGGCAGCCCAGGACTACTGCGCGCCTGTCTGGAGGGGTGTGGGTTTTGGGCGAAAGGTGGCATGACTGGAGCAGGTTACGCCTTACATTTAGGCCCCCCCAAGAACATTTGCTTTCCTGATGAGCCATTCTGTAATTCAAAGTGCCCCACAGATATCAACCTCGCAAAAAAAGAGAGAGGTTTGAGGTCCGATCGGGTGTGAAGGCGTCATCGGCTCTGCTCCGGCGGCGAGGGTGCCGGCGGGGAGCTGTCTGTCTGAGGGCGATGCGGAGAAGGATGTGTGATATCCGGGACGGGAGAGGAAGGCGAGGGGTCGTCCCTTGCAGGGGGTGCCGGCTGCGTATTGCCTGCAGATGTCTGCAAGGCACAGGAGCTCGCGGGTCCCCGAGCCGTCCCAAAATAGATGCGAGAGGGGCACTGGGCGGCGGGAGGGAACAGGGAGGGGGATGCTGTGTGGAGGGAGGAACCGGCGATGTGAGGGTTTGTGGGGCGCTTATAACTCCCTTTTCTATTCAAGTAGGGACCTGGGGAGGGCATGCTCCCAGAGGAGCCGGCTGTCCCCTTGCCAAGGACCCGGGGGGGGCAGTGCCCAGAAGGGTCCAACCCTTTGGGATCCGCCTTTTGTTGGCCTCCCCCATCCCTCCCCCACCTCCCAGCTCTTCTGTGTGGGATGGGGATTGCTCTGTGCAGAGACCTCTCCCTGCATCCCCATCTGGCACGTTTTTCCCCTTAGACGACAGTTCAGGAAAATACAAACCTGTGCCGAAATCCATCCTTTATTTGGGACGTTACTTAAGCTCGTGCTTAACTTTGAGCTGCAGTGAATTAAAGAGGATGGGAGCACGCGTTTAAAGTTAGGCACAGGTAGAGAGGTGGGCTGGGGGAGGAGAGCAGAGTGCTCGCTGACCCGCACCCCGTAAGGTGCTTCTGCAGCAAGCGAGGTGCTCCTGACTTTCCACATCGTTCAGGCAGAGTCAAGCCCAGCACGTTCCTACCGCGGTTAGATTAATTTAATTAAGGCGTGCGCTTCCAAAACGTATAACTAGGTGACTTATCTGCTACGTGTCTGCTCTGGGACACAAAAGCACCGAACTCCCTTGGTTGTTACCTGCCTTTGTACAGCAGAGATAAATCAATGTGTACGCCAATGATGTGATGCATTCGCCTAACCTGTTTTTGCACAGTGTCATTTGAAAAGTGAAATATGTCTTGCTGATGTCACATTGGTTATCACCTCCCTATAACTTTGTGTTCCTCTTTCTCCTTTGGCACACAAACAGCATTAAAAAAAAAAAAATCCCCTTCACATGGTGCATAGACTCTTGAAGGGTATTTTTAACCTATTACACTCAACCATATTTGGTTCTCTTCTGAAAGTACAAATTCCCTGACATGCTCAGATATGCAGTGATGGGAGGGGGGTTTTTGCCTCGGAAAAAGGAATGTAATATATTCTGGGTGAACTCCATGTCCTCATGTATAGACTGAAATTGGCCGTTAGAGAAAATCCCCCCGCTTCCGCCACACACCGATTCTCTTCCCTTTCGGGATTTATTGCACCAAATAGCCACGTTCATTTCTATTTCTCTGTTGAAGTTTGCAAGACCAGGAAAGAAAAAAAAAATGCAATTTTATAGTGCAGTTCTGACAGTTCCTGTACATAATTTTATTTGGTATGCTCCTTACTGTGGTGGGGCAGATCTGCTGGGTGAGTTTCTGACCTGCATGAGAGAAGAGAAGAAACCGTGAAGCCCCGAGTCCCCTGTTCAGGCATGGCCCTCTGCTCTTCTGTTCGCCCAGCAGATGTTATAGGAAGGCTCTGTTCAAGCCTATCTTCATTTCTGTGATCCAGACTGTGCCCACTCATGCAAACCATAACCTAGAATTGTGTTTCCCTTTAATTGTTTTCCTGGCACCAAGTTTTGTGGGTAACTGTATGGATTTTTACACTTCCAGTGTGATTTGCAGCTCCCTTTCTGCTGTTTGCTCAGCAAGTGATGAAACCAACTCCCACCGATCACTTGTCCCCAGCTACTTAACCCCACGAGAGAGGGTCCCTTCTGCTCTGAGGACACGTAGAGCAGGTGACCTGCTTCCCAGGTCACCTTCCAGGAGCAGATACACCCCTGCTTCTCCCCTTTCCCTCCTCTGACCGCCGCCACCGTCATGACAAATGAGCCGAGTTATGGAAATTGTTTTGCAGGAGCTGTGGGAGAAGGTGTTCTGTCTTTATTTGCCACCTTACGTGGCTGCGGCAGGTCTGGGGAAAGCAAAAAGCCCTAGAAACAAATGCAGCCTGGTCTTGAGGTGACGGCGATGTGTTTGAATAGAATAATGATGAAAGTGGCAAGTCAGCCAAAGATGTCATATTTCAAAGGGAGGCTGTTCATTTAAGTGCCCGTGAGATTTGGGAACCCAGCATCCCAGGGAAGGTTAGTGGGCTCAGGGCTTCTCTGTCCTTAGGCGCTTTTGAAACAGATCATCTTTCCTTAAAAATATTAATATCAGAGCTATGTAAAGTCAAGCCTTCAAAAGATAAATAAATGGCATAAAGAGCTATAAATAGGAAAAGGATATTCCAGAATCAACATCCTCTTAAATAATTTTTCTCAGGGTAGATCCTTTTGGGGTAAAGTTATATATTTAAAATGTGAAGTATTTGCCTACTGGGCACCTAATCCAGACTTCACTTTTTTTTTTTCCATTCTTTTCCTTTTGAGAAAAGGGACCGCATAAAGGAAGGCAAGTAAGGGAAAGCAGTATCAAATGAAAAGGAGCAGGAGAAGTGAAGGGAGCAAAAGCAGGGGATGCTGCTGCACTAAAAGGAACATTTCCAGTATTAGGATGATATACTGAGCTAATAAAAAGAGGGAATATGGGAATATACAGTTAAAGAGGAGGGGAAAGGGAGCCACATGGGAAATGAGACAAAAGAAAAAGGTTCAGAAGAAGGAGGTAAGAGTAGGTTAATTACAGACATTCCTTGAGGACAGTAGTCATCTACAAGTTTCATATCTTCTTTTTTTGTTGTTTTGTTTTGTTTTTTAATATAGCAATCTCTGTTAACATCTCTTAGCTATGGTATCTGCTTCACAGTGTGGATGAAACAGTTTCACTGTGTTTAAGTAGTTCTCAGCAGTCCTGACTAAACACAGGACTTTCAGTATAGTTTTCAAGTAGCTCTTGGATGGATTTATTATTTTTTAATGATTTTACAATTGTTAGAATTTTATAATATATTTTTATAAAGAGGAATTTCTTCTACCCTTCCTCGTCCCTTCCCCACACAGACTTTGTCTCCTGTGTACAGCCACGGAGGAGACACCCGTTTTGGACACCCCAGCTAGGAGGTGAAGCGGGCATGAAAACTTATTGGGGAGGGCAGTTGCGGCAACCTGCGTTGCTCTGGGGATTTTGTCCACCCTGACCTAACAGGCAGTGACCTTCCAAGATGTTCAGCTGCAGATATTTTATTTTTATCTCCAAACTACGACTTGAAGCGATGGTTCTCATTTAAGATTTGGCATTTTTCTCTCTGTCCCCAAATAATTTTTAACATAGATGGGGCAAGCTGTATGCTGTGTGCTCCATCTAAGGCTTGGGCAGCTCTCGCTAGGACATGGGGCTGGCCGGGTCTTGTGCAGTGAAGGAGACATGGTCCATGTCTCTGATAGTGTCCATGCTTTGCTCAAGTGGGGGCTGTGGCCCAGAGTCCCACTATCCACTTTGGGGGGCAGTTTTGTGTATTTTTGCTCGAGTGGCAGAAGACCTGGTACCCAAATGTGTACTGGTTTGATACCGCTAAAAGTGAAACGAAAACAGTCTGATTTCTGGTGCTGCTCACAGATAACGTCAACAATACAGCGGGATCAGTGCTAAGGTCCCCACTTTCAGCGCTGAGCAGAAGGTGCACATTGCATTGGTAGGAGATGCTGGAGACTTCTTCATGCTTCACCTCTCCATCCATGGCATCCTGGGGTGGGGGCATCCCCTCTCTCTGCCGTGGTTCGTTCTCCCGTCCCTATTGCAAAGCAGCTGGGGAGAGTACCCAGCCTGGCGCATCAGCCGGAGCAGGACGTGGTCCTGCGCCAGGCTCCTGCCCTCTTTTCGGGATACACTGTGCGAAGGATGGGGGGGCAGGGAGGGCTTCCCAGGCGGGTGCACTGACCTCAGAGGAGCCCCATAAAATAAAGCGTGGCTCATAATCTCACTCTTCAAATAATTCTGCTCCGGAGACAGCGTGAGACATCTTGATTTAGACCTCCTTGAAATTTGCTGAGCCAGTTTGCTCTCCCATGCTTTCGTTTTGCTTGTTTCCTTCTCTCTCTCTCTGTGTATACATTCTCACACATACATACACATGCACTCACACACCCCCCTGCCCTCTCTTGCTGTATACCTGTTATTTTGATGCTGGTGTATTGTAGCATTCATGTCTGTGTGCTTTCCCAGGCCGTTCATTGTGCTGCCTCCCCTGATGGAGTGGATACGGGTTGCCGTGGCTCACGCGGGGCACCGTCGCAGTTTCTCGGTGGACAGCGATGACGTACGGCAGGCAGCGAGGCTCTTGCTGCCAGGAGTTGACTGCGAACCTCGACAGTTAAAGTAAGTCCACCAAAAAAAATCTGCTGCTTTGTGCAAAATGTGTCTCTCTTTCCTAGTGACAGTGAGCGAGCGAGCAGGCAGGCAGAGGGCTCTGTTATTGCCTTGAGATGTGCATGGATGCTCGGGCTCGTTGCTGTGTGCGTTGCAAAATCGGCTCCTGGTATTTGCTCACATCCGTGGATAAGCCGGTTGCATGGTAATGGGTGCCTGAATATCTCACAGCTGGATCGAGCCCATAATCTGCTCTTCAGAGCTCATATGGTGGTGGTTTTTTTCTCTTACTATTAGGTTCTGCTTGCTAATGAGGGGCTGAAATCTTCTGCTAATTGTCTGCTTCACGTTGCTTTGCTATAAGGTACTGAGATGTAATTGGCAGGGCTGCAGATATTTTTCAGTGCTTTTGTTTTCAGCATTAATGCTTAAAGGGCACATTTAAACTTATAGGTAAGACTACCTCTTGCAGTAAAATTGTATTTTTCATGCTAATGTCGGTTCAAATTAGTTGTAAATGTCAGCCTAGATAATTTGACTTTTTCATGTATGAGATGTGACCTTTTGGTTTTCTAACGAAGTCTTAAAGTATTTATTGCCAGGATATGTTTTTAGTGTCTGTTTTGCCTTATTATTATGTACATGTATAAAAGCATGATCTAGGGCTGTTCTGGAGTCAAGGATATATTTGGTTTTGATTTTCATATGAAAAGGCATTCTGAATCTGCCAAAGTAGCAATTACTCACTGCTGTCGCTTCACAAATTTGTACATAAACCCCAATTTTCAGCAGTTTGCCTCTTCATACAACAGTAGGTGCATTCTTTCCTCCCAACACAGAAAGCGGAGGGATGATCTACATGATTAGCCGGGACAACCTGTATCGGAGCAGCTGCCTTCTATTGACTCTGGCCTTGACATGCTCTTTTACCAGAGAGTGTAATACTTTACTTCGAGATCTGCATAGGCTTTTTATAGTCGCAGCTATTCAATATTTATTTGAAATTCAACATATTCCTTCAAAGCGTAATCTTGAGCATTTCAGATTTCAAATCTTGGCTATAATTGCTTCCCTTTGGTGTGACCATCTTGGCCCTCATTTCCAGAAGTGCAGTATCCTGCAGCCCTACTGACACGTCAGGACTTACAGATACTGTGCACTTTCTGAAGACCTAGTACTTGGTTTTGAAAAGGCACAATTAATTTAATACCTGTTCCAGTATTTAGGTAGGATTGAAACTAAGGATTGCAAATAAGGTAATAATGTTTCTACTCTACATCCTCTGTCTTAAAAATGAAGGTAGATACAGTTAAATATTTGTGGATTTAAAAAAACCCTCACTATACCATTCTTAAAGTTATATTTTGTCAACTATTACATAATTTTCCAGGAGTTTCAAAATCATTTGAAGTTGGGGCGGGTTGTATTATGCTGCATAAGAATTCATGAATTATGAGGAACAAATCAGCATTTAAAGTTGCTATCAAGAATTCATTTCATAAAGAATATATGCGGTAGCTGTTGTCCTGCTTGTCTTGCAAGGGAGAGCGAGCCTGAAGAGCACAGCCTGGGATTAATCAGGTGGGAATGAAAAGAGAAATAATTCCTGAGACAAATTCTGCATTTTACAGAGAGCAGACTTTGCGGTGTACCCTTATTTGACTGCAGGGGCCTGATTCACCCCCGATGTCCCAAAACGGAGATCTCACTCTACTGTGCTGGCAGAGGTCTACAAATGAGTGTCTGCGTACTTTGGGTTTTATTTTAAGGTCTGTGCGTACTGCCAGCGTAGTGCAGGTTCTTTGCGTAGCTGTGAATCAGGCCCCGGCTGCCTGTAATCCTGAGATCAAAGGAAGGACTGAGCTTTTCTGAAGAATAATGTGAAGCATCAGGACGTTAATTTGAAACCTTGCAGCTTGTAATTTTTTATTTGTATTCAGTGCAGACCCTCAGCACTTCTCATTTTCCACTAAGCCGAGCGCCAACCTTTCATGCCTCCCCGTTAGGGAGGGAGGGTTTCCAACTATCAGCTCCTCAGCAAGCATCAGTTCCATAAATGAGGGGGAGCGGGGGGAACACAACAACTTTGCAGGGGATGGCTTTTCAAATAAGCTGTGTGACGGATGACAGCTGGAGGATTTTAAATGCAGTTAGCTTGATATATTTTGTGACTTTTATAGAAATGGCTTAATAAGTAGGACCTTGAAACTGGTTCAGTTTCTAGGCTTTTCTTAGCAGTCTTCTTTAGTCCCTAAAATATAGAGACCTGAACCCAAAAGTTCCCATGGTCCCGTGTGATATTGCATCATTCCACGGTGTTGATTCACGACCTGTCATTGCAAATGCATGAAGCAAAATCGGCTTCCATGCTGGAAAAACACGCATGCGGGGGGAGGGGGAGAGAGAGAGATTGGCAGGATCTCAAAGGCTATGAAGTTCAGGATCGGTTTGGATAAAAACCAAATGTTCAGTTTCTTATCTGAACTACAGCATGGAGGTCTCCCAGCAGATCCGTGTGACACTTCCCAGCACAATCACATACTCCAGCCGTGAGGTTCTCAATATGTGGCTTTGTAAATCATCTCTGTTTTCTTCCTGCCTGTCATTCCAATACTTCCTCTCTTTCTCCCCTCTTCTGATCTTTTTTAAAAAATCCTTCGCCTTAATTTCTTGCAATGTTTTCATCTCCTGAAAGAGGAGCTGCTCTTGCTCTGGGTAGAGGAGTGAGGGAAGCTGGAATCAGGCAGGAGCTGCCTGTCTCCTTCTGAATCTCTTTTCATTTTACAGCAGCAGGCATGCCAGAAAGTTTCTTCCCTTTCCCCAGCCGTAGAAGATGAGCAAGGATATAAATGTTCCCCTTCCCCCAGGAGTGGAAGCTTTAAATAAAGTAGTTGTCTCCACCTTTTGCAAGGAGGTTGGTTTCACAGATGGACTGACTGCTGGATGCAGGACAGCTAGCTGAGACAGAAGCCCAAGTTGTGTCCAAAATACTCTTTGTCATAGTGGGAGACCAGACTTAAATAAAGCCTCACCTGTACCCAGGCCCTGTTGGGCCACGTGAGGCAGCTGGATGTAGTCAGTAGAGAACTGTGTGCAAAGTAGCTCTCTGCTGGCATAAATCTGGTGAAGGTGGGTGCTCTGCTCCCTGCTCTAGACCTTTTGTTAATGAAGACATCAGGGATGAAGGTGATTTGTTGCCAGAAAGGGCCATGGTGGTAAAAACCTGACCTGCCTTTCTGCTGCAATAAGGTAGCGTCACTTCTCCGTCTGCGCTGGGTCTGGCTGGCGGCAAACACATGCCTGATTTTGGCTGCTCCTCATCATTGCATCTGCAAGGGGTACCTTTCCACTTGCTCCACCTAAACACAAGAAGCTCTTTGCATGTCTTTCCTTCCTCCATTCTGTGGGACATTTGTTTAAAAAAAAAAAAAACCAAACCCAAAACCAATCTGTTAGACATGCTGGGGAGGATTGCTAATGGATGACTACATCTGGGGACTGGAGGCTGATGGCAGAGAAACAGAGCAAGGGAGGAGCATCCTGTGTTGCTCAGCACAAAGGCTGCCGTGCTTTTTATCAGGGTCAGTGGCTTCATTTCTGGTTGCAATATATTATGGCAATCCTGGAGGATGTAGAGATGGTGGAACAAACTGAACCGAGAGACATGGTAGTGTCATGCTGGGGACTGTTACATGGTTGTTTCTGCACCTAACTGGATAAAAGGCTATTTTCTGGTCAGTCAGAGGTTAAAAGAAGGATATAGTCTGGGGTGCAAGTGTGTGTGCAGGCACCTGTGTTCATTCTGATATCCAGAAGCAGCAAAAACTGAAGAAAAATCCACTTTGGGGCAGTCTTGGAGACCTGAGTGCAATTCCCCTCCACAAAGGGCAATCCCCATGTGTTATTTGAAATATTCTCTTCTACCCTCAGCATTGCCTCAGACCTCTTAGATTCCAAGTCATCCCCTTTCTGGCCTCTCTGGGGAAAGCTGCTTTTCCCAGCTGTTTCTGGGCCTGCCAAGCAGCCCCCTCCTCCCCGAGAAGGGCTCTGCCCTCCGCTGAAGGGAATGAGGTGGTCAGCGTCTTCACTCCTGGCACCTCCAGTGGTGCGGGAGGACGTGTTTCAGGAGATCCCAGCTTGCACTGTCTGAGGGTGGGGTTCTGGCCAAAAGTCCCAGCTGGACATCTGACCCCCAGCTTGGCTGGGGACGGAATGGCCTGTGGGGTTGCTGACCTAGCCCTCGTCACATCCAAGGGACCTTCCTGGCATCTGAACGAAGAGGAACACTGAATGTGGCCTCACGGCACTGAGATCCTCCAGAAGCGTTGCCCGTGAGGCTGGGCGTTTCTCTGCAGCCACAGGGGTGTCTGGAAGCCCTCTCATGCTCATTAGTCCCGCGTCCCGCTGCTCAGCTCCTGTGAAGCTCCTGGCTGAGGTTTGGAGGAGAAGCAGAGCTTAGTCGTCTCGAGGTGTGGTTTCTTCTTATCTGTAGATGAAAAGGCTCGTGCCTTTCTCTTGCACACTGGAGAAGCGAGATTGCTCCCTGCGGCATTGATTACTGTCCACCACGGGCCACAGCTGCTTCACTGGAGGCAGGCGTGGGCAGGAGGAGCCTGGGACAATTCTGTAAAGAGGTCTGAAGTCCTTTTTGGCAGCTGTACCCAAAGGGCAGAGATGGGAAATGGCATTTTTGCCACCAGGCTCCTCATGGGTGGAGTCCCACAGGGGTCTGTTTTCTTCTTGCCCCATCCCATCTTGATGTGCAGCCCGTGGAGACCCCTCAGGCTCTGGTACCACCAGGGTGCATCGTGGTCCCTTGTTTGCAGTCCCTGGTCGGTGGGGTTGGACTCCGGAGGACAGAGCTAGGCAGTAGGGTTTGCATGCCGGCCCCGCTGGTGCGGTCAGAGCACCCCCTCACCTTCCAGTCAGATTTAGTTGGAGGTGGCAGCACCGCTGCTGGTAGAGCAGAGCTGGTGAGAGCAGGAGCTGGCACGACAGGGCGTGTGCCAGTGCACAGGTGGAGAGCCATAACTTGATCCCCTTTAATTGCTTGCTCATACACTTCAGCAGCATTTCTGAGTTATGGCTAGGTTCCCCGAGGGTGCTGGGCTCACCCTTTGGGCAGTAAATAATCCCTTTTCTTCTCTGGCTGGCTGTGAGTCTGGGTCCTATCTCTGCTCCTGGCCATGGACATAACACATTTTTTTTTCTCTCTTCCAGGAGTACAGAGGTGAAATTGGTATCTGTAAGTCCTGGCCTTGAGGAGGCACCTGTGAGAGGTGTGCATCAGTGCCAAGAGAGGCCACCCCCCAAGAACTTAAGTGAATACTTTGGTTCTGTTTTCAGGAAGAAAATCTTTGGGGGAAAAGGAAAAATAAATAAAAGCAACAAGGTTATGAAAATGGAAAAACAGTAATCAAAAGGAGAGCAAATTATGCAGCTTAATGCACTCAAATTGGGGTGACCAGATAACCTCTATCCCAGCGATGAGAAAGAGTTGCCTCACGAAATCAGAGGGTCAGAGGGAAATATTTTCCTCAAAGCCCGGAGTGGTGCCGTAACTCTAAGGAGTAATAATAGTAATGCCCAACGTTTGAAAAGGATGAAAAACGATCTGAGGAAAATTCCAGGCTGTTAGTGCAAGGCCTTCGAATGTTTTTTCAAGCAAAGACTGATTAAAGACATGTTGTTGAGGGAAAAATGGGATAAAATGTGACACAGATTTTCTAAAGATAGATCTTGCCAGACTAATCTAATAACTTTTTGATAAGATAACTGATTTTCTACCCCAAGGAAATTCAGTAGATTTCATCTCTTTGGACTTGAGTGAACGATTTGATGCAGTCTATGCAGGGAGCTATTAGTTAAGCCAGAGAAGATAGGGATTAGTAAAGGAATTGGGAAGTGAGCAGGGGCTGGCTTCAAGTGAGGTAGCGGGCTCTGGGTTGGCTGCAGTGGAGTTACAAGCAGAGATCTTCAGCTCTCCCTCTTAAAAACTGGTCTTTTTTAATTTTCAGAAAGGGCTTTGGCACAAATCTTAGCAGTGTGCTCATGAAGTTAAAATTTGCTGATGCCACAACGTTGAGAGGCATTGTCCTGACAGAGGATGTTTGGGAAATCATCCAGGAAAAAGTGGATGACCTTGAGGGCTGGGACAAAAGAAATGGGGTGAAATGCAGTTTTCCACTAATGGAAGGCAAACACTTGGAGATTAATTAGAAAAATACATACTGCAGTGCATATGTAGCATATACACTATGTATACAGTATAATATATACTGTATTGGGAGCTGCATATTGGAAAGGTGGTGGTAAAAACTGTAGAGCAGTATTTCGTCTCAGAATGATTGTGAACCACAAAAGTGGCTTTTTCTTTAGCCATGAAAAAAGCAAATGCATTTTGAGAGTTCATCAAGAGAGGTATTTCCAGTAGAAGCAGGGAAATACTGGTGCCTCTGTATGTGGAAGTGGTAGGAAGTGATGTGGAATCGCAAATCATGTGTCCGGGTCAAGAAAATACATTGGAGCAGGTACAGAGGAATGGGCTGGGGTGATGGGAGTTTTGACAAAATGTTCTCATGGAGGAAGACTAGAAGAAAGGGGCTCATTCAGCTGAGCGAAGTGGGTGCTGAGGGAACATGCGACTCTTCTCTAGAAATACGTCAGGAGTAAACACTGCGGAAGGAAAAATACACTATATTTAAAGGGCAGCACAGACACAGGAATATGTGGATATTAACAGGTCATGAGTAAGTTCAAACTGAAAGTGTAGATGGATCCAAGCCTTGCTGCAGCATAGGGCAGGGTTTATTAACTGTCCAGTCCCATATGCTCCCACAGCTGCTGCCCCGTCGCAGCCTCACCCAGGGCTCCTAGTTGCATTTACAGCTCCGATCCAGAAAGGTCTCCGGGCAAATGCAGTGTCTGAGTGCCTTTGAAAACCTGTCTGTAATTGAAAATCAGTCCTAATTTCCAATTAGCCTTGGCCTGAGAATACCTAAGTCTGCTTTTCTGTCTGGGACCATCCCTCTTAATGAAGGCTCTCTAGGAAAACAGGATTATGGACCTCAGGAGTGAAGCTTGTTTAACATGGGAGCATCCTTGGCTCATTCTAGAGAGTTTTCTTAAGACTGTGGGAAGGGAAAAATACAGCAATGTAAAGGGAAGATGTGCTATTTTGTTCTTTCTGAGCAGTCTATACCATTTGCCGTGTCATCTTAATGCTATACCATGCATAAGCACTTCTAACTTGAAAGTGAAAGAGGAAGAGTTGCATTTAATGTTTTATTTATGGAAATCCTGTGCTTGTACTAGAGCATGAAAATATAAATAGACTTTAATAATAGAGATTTGAAGGCAGAAAAATATTTCCACTGCTCTTCGCTCTCCCTTAAAATGCACTGGGTAAGGGGCTGAGTTTCTGGAGAGGGAGAGAGAGTAGAAAATTGCTAAGAAATTCTGCTATTTAACTAGATACAGCCACTTTTAAGTAGGGGTGGTTGGTGTTTGCCTAGCTCCTTGAATGTCCTTGTTCTTCCCACAAATTTTCACTAATCCTTTAACACCAGCCGTGGCTATTGCTGTAATTAGACACAAAAATGCCAAACCAGCAAGCAGTAGCAAACAAGCTACTTGACAAAATCCACCCGTCCCTTGGGGCAGATGGTGCCAGTGGATGAAGGAGATTTTATTACTTAAAAGGTAGAACATGGGTTTCCTGAGGTGAATCTCAACCTCTCCTGCCAACCAGCTGCTTGAAGACAACCATAATAAAAAAATTATTGAAGGGGAGGACCTTGCCCTTATGTTCTCCTTCACTTTAGGACAGAACACACTTGTATTTTTATAGGCTTTAGGATCCCTCCTTCTTGGGTTTTTCCATTGCGAGCAAGTTCACCAGTGTTTCATATGCTCTATCTCTATATACATTCCTGAATGCAATAATCAGGATACAGATAACTTATTGTCTTCCGCTCATTAGTGAAGACTTGAGCTATCTATTTATATGAACGATTAATCTGTACCCAAATTTTCCTATGATATGTTGGCCTTGTTCGAAATCTGAAGTCAGATTCAATTTTGAACATGGTTCCTGGCCTATGTACATGGGACTGTAATATTAAGAGTGTTTTGAAATACAGATTTGGGTCTTGATTTGATAGTCACATCACTTTTTAAATGTATTTTCCAGTATCTGTAACCAATTTATTCTCAGGCCTTTGACAAGAATGAGAGGTTGGCTAATAAATATCTGGAGTGTTTTCATTTTCTTGTCTTAATTTGGCTCCTGATTAAAGTAAATGGAGATATTTTCTCTGCGTTAAAAAGTAGTGCTCTTCACTTCTATCAACATGTTTGTCCTTAAGTTTCCCTCTCTCCAAAACTAAAAATGCAAATAATTGTCTTAATATAGTATTTATATTGCAGTCCTGTTAATATCAGCATTATAGTCCCTTTTAAAGCACCACATTAGAAAAAAGAGCGCTCACAAATTTAAATCAAATCGTCTTGCCGCTCCTGCTATTGCTGTTTGTGTCTGTAGTCTCACTGAAGAGCCCCAGGCAAGGAACAGGACCCTTTTGTGCTACGGGCTGTGCATGCCCAGATCAAAACTGTGATCCCTGACCCCAAGAAATTCAGCATTGCAAATGCATGTGTATTGTTGGCTAAAATATGACTCCTTCCAGACTTCCACCAGCTAAACTATAATTTCTGACTCAAGACCTCATTCATATTTAGGACAGAGACAGACTGAATAAACTCCACAGAGCTAAAAAGATGGATTTAATTAATAGATTATCATTCTTTTAATTGAAAGGGCTGGCGATTGAGTCCCAGGTGGACAAGCAAGGTTTTGGCGTGCTTGGCTATCAGGATGATGATCTGTTCCTTTCAGTGGAGGGGAGCGTTTGCCCTGCTGCTTGTCATAGTCTGCACTCCATTTATTTTAAATCAACTATTAGCATGCTATGCTGGCACATAGAACTTAGAACATGATTAGGATGTTCTTACTTTTTTTTTTTGTAACATTTACAGAGCATTGTTTTGGTTTTTGGTTTGTTTTTTTTTTTTTTCCTCTACTGCTGACTATTGCAATAATCCCCTCCCAAAGAACAAATTATTAAAAAGCTATGTAGTAAGAGAGCTGCTGTGTCTACCAGTTACGATGGAAACACTTTGCCTTTGAATCATCCGTTTTCCCAAATGTATTCAATCCATGAGTAATTTATTAAAGATCCGCACAGACCCCATCTTAGCCAGTCCAAGTGAAAATGAAAACAAAAAAAAAGAAACCCCTTACATTTAAAGCGTTGCTGTATAAGTGGTGCATTATGTTTTCATAATGTGAGTTTGGGAAAAGATAAAAATAATTTGCTGTACTGCTAGGACCCATTGTAAATGAAGAAGATTATTTTTGACTCCCTTCAGAGGTTTGAGTATTTTGGAGTACAATAGCGTGTCATGGTCACCATGCAGCATTTGACAGTGACCATTTGCAAATAATTAATGTTACCATGGCATCCCCCATAGAAAGCCACAGTAAAGTTAATTATGTGCAGTGGCAACACTGTAATGATCTTGAAGATAACTGCTGTAGAAGCATATCTGTGAGAAGAATATCTGTGAGGAATTAAAAGAGGAGTTGGAGAAAATTGTATTGCATTGTAAGTTTAAAAATGTGGTCACAGCTTTGCTACAAATATAAAATTGAGAATATTTCACCTGTTTCTAATTTTCCTTTTATTTACAAAGGCAATTGTTTGCTTGATTCAAGGTAGGGAGGGAACAGTTAGGGAGTTTACAGGCTGTGTGATTGAACCCCTGAATTAGAGGGGTGGATGTGCTGTTGAGCACGAGGACTATGATCAGTGTATGTTATTAATTCAAGCGTATTACTTCTCAGTTCTGGGAGTGGGAGCCATGTGTACAGCAATGGTGGTGCCAAGGAGCCTGCCCAGCCCCACAGGTTGCTCAGCAGGAGAATCCAGAATGGGCTCAGTCTTTTGAGAGAGGCTGTCACCCTTGAAGGATGCTGGCCAGTCCTACCTTTGTCACTGTATCCCCTCTCGGGGACCTCAAAGTTCACCTGACCCAGGTAGCATCTGGGGTGGTGATGTCCTGCCATCCTGAGACTGTCCCCAGGGAAAGGAGGGGGAGAAGAGCATTGGCCCCCCCTGGTCTTCTGCTCCTCCCATCAGACTTCCCTGCCTCTTCGATGAAAAAGCACCTTTTCTGCAGGGTGAGGTCTTGGGGAAAGGACGACCCGTGTGAGCGTTGGCAGCTAGCAGAGTCTGGCAATGAACCAAGGTGGCCTTGGAGGGGATGTCCCACTGTTGGGCCAGTGTCAACCTCCTCTGCGATTGGAAAGATCACAAAGACTTTTTGGCAAAAGGGCTGTGAACTGACTGTGCAGCTGGGGAGGTTTCCAGCTCTGTTTGCACTTACGCTGGCTTCCCTTGCTTTGCAGGCACAGTTTCACAACTCTAAAAAATGACCCTATATATTTAGCTGACTTAACTGTTCCTTGTCAACCTTATTTTTCAAGCTTCTTCCCATCCCTTTCCCACCTCTTCATAGCTTGTCAGTGTATTTGTTGGAATACAAAGTTAAAAAGTCTTGAGTGAGTCAAGCCTGGGTGCCTGTTCCCTTCCTCCTTTTTTAGCTTGCATCCTTTAATGTTTGTGATTCTGGACAGTGTCTGTGATGGAGCAGCATCCCCATATACAGTGTAATATGGAGCAGAGAGCCTCTGCTCCTGTTGGAATCCTCAAATCCTGTTGGAGCAGCTGAGGGAACTGGGGTTGTTCAGCCTGGAGAAAAGGAGGCTGAGGGGAGACCTTATTGCTCTCTACAACTACCTGAAAGGAGGTTGTAGAGAGGTGGGGGTCGGTCTCTTCTCCCAAGTAACAAGTGATAGGACAAGGGGAAATGGCCTCAAGTTTTTGCGCCAGGGGAGGTTTAGACTGGATATTAGGAAAAATTTCTTCACTGAAAGGGTCATCAAGCATTGGAACGGGCTGCCCAGGGAAGCGGTTGAGTCACCATCGCTGGAGGTATTTAAAAGACGTTTGGATGAGGTGCTTAGGGACATGGTGTAGTGGTGGGCTTGGCAGTGCTAGGTTAACGATTGGACTTGATGATCTTTAAGGTCTTTTCTAACCTGAATGGTTCTATAATTTTATGAATTGACATTATACAGTTAATGGTATGAAAGAGGACTTGCAAGCAAATGCAGTGCTATGGTGGCTTACGGTTGATTTTTTATGGATTTGGTTTTGGTTTTTTTTTTTTTTTAATTTTTCAATTTTAATTTTGAAATGCAACTACTCAGTCTGTCTGCTGTACCTACCGTCTTCCCAGTTGGCTTTCTCCAGTGTTAAAAGTGATGCTGTGTTCTCCTATTCTGTACTTGTAGTTCCCGATCATTTTTGATCTGTCTCTTCACTGCTTTTTATCTCTACATGTTAAATCTCCTTTTCCTTAACTCATTCATCTCTCTGGCTTTTTGAGATGTCGCTACGCTTTCTCTTCTGAAGCATCCTCCGGTCCTTTCCATTGCATCATGCTCTTGTTTTATTAAACTCCCCAGTTTGATCATTATCCATTTTATTAGTCAAACATGACAATGGTGCCACCAGCAATGATCTATGTCAAATTTTGCCATATAGTTTCCTTTGCTATGTCCCATAAATTGGGCCTGCAACTCACTCGCGATGGGTCTTTTTTGGGGTATAAAAAGGCAGTGGGCCACTGATAATGGCACTAAGTTGTGGTTTCTTGCTTTGTGGTACTTGGTCTAGATCATGTTTCATCAGTGCTGCCCAGCAGCCAAGCAGCTCAGGCACTCCTCTGCATCCGTGTTATTGTTGCAGTGTTTGTACAGCTGTAGCATCCCAGAGCCCTTGGACCAAGACCCTTATCCCCCCAGCTGATTTGAGTAGTACTGATTTGCTCATACCTAATATCAGCAGTAATTAATGAGTCCCCTTCCTTGGCTATAAGCAGGTGAACTGACGTGCTTTTAGGGGACCGGAGCCAACTCATGGAGGAGTTACTTATGGAGAAGTAAGTAATTTGTGAACCCATGCCAGAGTAGAGATCTGGGCAGCCCATACAGGATAGGTGAGGTAGGTCCTTGTTCCTCCTTCCTCCCTTGTGTGGGTGTGCAACCCAGGTCAAAATGCTTTTTTTAAAGAGATCGTCAACTAGTGTTTTGCATGCACTGAGCTGGGCTGACGTCAGTGAAGCTCTGCCTGTTTCTGCCAGCACTGAATTTGACCCATTTTATTCAGAGTGTATGTTATATACCTCAGTACAAATGATGAAGCAGTGATTTAACACAGACAGTGATTCATAGTGGCAGACACCTCTGCAGTCCTCAGAGGATGTCTAGATCTTTCCATAGCTGCACTTTGCTGAGGAACCACCTCATTTTCAGACCAGAGTCATCTGGAAACGGCCAGCTGGAGCAGGGAGGTCCAGACTCTCCCTCCGTGCACCAAAACCCCCACCACCTAACTTCTGAGCATGCTTTATCTATGCCGTATGTTAAAGGAGGGCATAGATGATCTCTAGCATCTCATGCTATGGGGGTAGCAAGTACCAAATGTTGCTGTAGCTCTTGTGTCGGAAATGTGCCATATGGTGTGAACGTGTTAAAGCCGCAATTGCTTCTGTGGATCTTGGTGTCATTGAGCTCAGCCCTGCATATCTGTGCTGTTTTTGCTTTTTCCTTAAACTCGCTCAGAAACTACTGCAGAAAACCCAGCCTTGATATGCGTTGCTTTCTTCATCTCTGTTATAAGCATATTACTGGTGTACAATCTGTTATTGCTGTTACGGTATATTTATTGTGACCGAGTGTTGTTCATTAATCTTGCCACATACTGTTGTCACGAAGTGCCATCCTTGTTCCCCTGAGTAACGATACCCCAGGCATACCTTGTTTGCATTCTTAGGACATCAACTTTTTAGCAGTCAAACCCAAACTGAGCACGTAGAATGGACATCAACAAAATATCTGTTGTCTCCCAGATTGGTTGTGGCCCAGCACAGCAGAGAGCAAGCTTGAGTTCAGATGCCAGTTTCAGTACTAAGTCCTGCAGAAGCTTTGATCAAAATACTTTGTATTTTTCATCTCACTTTCCTTCCTCTGTTGAAAGAGGAAGAGTGGTAGCTATTACTACATACCACTGCTTCTATATAAACAGCATATTTGTTGCATATTGCTGTTAAATATTAAGTAGCATTATATATTTTATAAAGCTCTGATAAAGCATCTTGAAGAAGAAATTCAAATGATAATGATGTGCTGTTTATATTTTTCTTTTGGTTTGCTGCATTTTTTAACATATGAAACAGAAACCAAATATTTGATGTATGTTTGACTTTTTCACTTTTGATCTTTATTTTGTTTTTCATTCGTAAGTAGCCCCTTGTTTTCTGATCTAGCATTTTTGGACAATGAAAGTGATGTTTTTCCAAACAGTCCTTTATCCAAGTTCACACCAAAAGCGCTGTGGATTTGGACTCCACCCTCTGCCCCAGACACTCCTCAGCATGAAAGAAAAACAAATCTTTTGTCTTTTAATAAGATGAAACTGAGTTGGATAAACATCAGATTGGAATTGCCTGGCTCTCTCTGGAGCTGTAGATTCACATCTTGGCTGAATAACTCCTAGCCCTTCTTCCATTTGAAATGGGTATCTTGAGCAGTTTACAGTTTGGGGATCTTTTGAATAAGACCTTAAAAGACTGACATCCCATTTGTTATGCACAGACAGCAAGGATTTGTGGTGTTTTGCCACGATTACCTGGCAAGATTGCCTTCTCCTCCCTGATCGCATGGTGCCCTGCTTGTCTGCAGGTGGTCCTGCTTGAGCAGGAGGGTTGGACCAGATGCGACCTCCAGAGGTCCCTGCCAACCTCAGCCAGTCCGATTCTGTGACTTGCACTTTCTGCTCCAAAAAGGCTTCCCCGTTACTGGGGCTGAGCTGGTAAGATCCTTGAAGGTGTTTGGAGTGACATTATTTTCTCTTTGTTGTATTGTCAATGATTATACATTCATTTGATGTAAGTTCAAAGCTTAGTGAAGCCACTGAAACTTTTCAGAGAGCAGGGGGACTGGATCACCTTGCCATGCAGAGGAACAACTTGGGATGAGAATGTGTTGTGCATTGCTTAAACAGGGAAACAAATTCAAGTGAGAGCTCTGCTTTTTTGTCCAGTTTTTTATAAAATGAATAACTTGTCCCATGAAAGATAGACCAAGGGCAATCTCCATTAGCTTGCATTAGCATTTCCCATTCAGCACTTCCCTTGAAACATACAGGTCAAAGGAGAATGAGTATGTGCATGACCTACATCCTTCAAAGAGAGGGCAAAGTATTATTTTCCTAGGGACAGTGAGGTCTGTCCTCTGATTGTCCTCTGAGGGAGTTTATTTCTCACATCCACAGAATCGACGACTGTTTTTGTGCATCTCGGAAACTGGATGCTGTTGCCACTGAAGCGAAGTTCAAGCAGGACCTGGGTTTCCGGATGCTCAACTGTGGCCGAACAGATCTGGTTAAACAAGCCATATCGTTGCTGGGGCCGGATGGGATTAACAGCATGAGTGAGCAGGTAACGAGATAGAAACGTAAAGAAGCAACTGTGAAATGTGAGAGTTTTGCCTGCTTATCACAGAAAATGAGCCCCAGCTTTCACCTAAACATAGACAGGACCTTAATGCTTTCCCTGCATTACTTTGCATTGAGTTAAAGCACTGCCAGGTGAACATCTATGTTAAGTTTGGTCTTTTTGAGTTGTACTGATTTGTTGGTACTGAGGTAACTCAGCATGAGGGCAAATGTGTCCCCTTAAGCCTTCTTAACAGTGAACTGAGTCAGCTGAAGCCAGAAGGAGATCCCAGGAGAGCTTAGCGTGGATCTGAATACTTAAAACTGCTTCAGTGCCATGAACAGTGGTGCGGAGCAGGGCTTTGTGAGGTGAACGTCCTTTCACTGAGCACTGCCCTGGGGTTTGCAGTGCATGTCACGTGCACCACCAAACCCCAGCAGGAAACGGTTAATTGCTGGCAGTCTTTAATTGACTTGAGCCCAGTTTGAACTGACCTTCCAGGCAGGAAAGTCTCTCTGCAGTGTTGCCACTCCATTAGGCTTTGTGGCCAACATCCACCAACTGAGGAGCCTAAAATTCCCTGGAGTTACATCTCCATGAGGCTTGTGGTTGTGTCCGGGGACAAACCTGCCTGTGTGGCTGCCTACTGGCAGCAGCCTGTTGGACTGTGATGCTCACTGAGGTGGTTCCCCCTTCCCAGAGGGAAACGATGGCCACGGACATTACCATTTCCCTTTGAAATGGAGTTCCCTGAATTTTCTGGTGCCCCTGATGAAAGTGTCACTGCATGTTCCCAGAGCTGTGACATCCCCTTTGGCAAGAGGCAGGTGGCTGCTGCCCCTGCGGTGGTTGCCTGGGACAGGAGCTGGGTTGTAAGTGGGTTGAGGTCCTCTGAGATGAAAGCTGCTCCTGGAACGTGAGTTTTGTTGCTGTTCAGGAGCTTCAGTCTGAGTCAATATTGTGGATTTGTTTGAGAAGAGCTTTAGAAGAGAGCAGTACTTCTCCCCAAAAAATTGTATTGGAGAGCTCAATCCAAGGGTCATACATGATACTTTTAAAAATTATTATTATTATTATTGTTGTTGTTGTTGTTGTTATGATGATGATGATGATGATGATGATGATGATGATGATGATGATGATGATGATGATGATGATGATGATGATGTCTGAACCTGGAAACATATTTCAGCAGATTTTTCACAGCATATTTCCTCTGTCCTCCAGGCTGAAACCTGGGATCATTCTGGCTTGATTCATCAAAGTACCTAATCATATGCTTAACTCTGAACACATGCTTTGAGTGAAAGTTAAGCCTGTGCTTAAATGCTTCGCTGGATCAAACATCCCACATCTTGTAGGATCCCACATCTTGCAGGACAGAGCCCTAAGTGAAACAAGGCTGAAGGAAAAAGAGCCATTTCTTTATTTTGTCAAAAGCCAAATGCCCTTTGCATTGAGTGTACATGTTGTGACCATGTTCCTGTGTGTGTGTCAAACACTAATGATGGGCTCATGAAAAATCCATTCCTCCCACATGCAAAGAGAGGGGGCTCAGGGATGCTGCAGCACAAGGCTGGGGGACCTGCGGAGGCAAAAGCAGCAGGGACAGCGGTGCAAGGGGAGGGGAGGTTAGAAAGCTAATTAACTCTTTAAAGCCCCGATACTGCAGCATGACATTCTGAGCCCCTTGTAGTCAGTGGTAAGTCGTTCTTCAGCTTCAGCAGGGACAAAATATCCCGTGTGGTCTCCAGGCAGACCCTTTGCTCTGGGCGTTACTGCGGGGTTCTTCGCCGCAGCTGCCCGTGTGCTGAGTCTTGTGGGGGGGAGCCCCAGCATGGGGCTTTCAAATTCCTTTCTTCAGATCTGATTAGACCCCTTGTGCTAAACACTTGATTTAATTATCAAATGACGCCACTTACAGAAATTGAAATAATAGTTGAAGGAACACATATTTAATTTTCAGCTGCCATCCCATCCCCGGGTTTCAAGGTCCAAACACATTTTTTTGTAATTCTCATGGTCCTGTTTGTTCCTGTAGTGTTTATTGACTGCCAAAGGAAATGTTTTGCCACTGACTGTAGCTGAAGTAGTTTCAAATTCTCTTTGCAAGTAACTTCAAGTCACCCAAGAACTCTCCTTGCCTGGGGTGAACTTGTTTTTTCTCACTAATGGCATGAGGCCCCAGATGCCTATTCCCTTACTCTGTATCTCCATAAGTACACTGCGGATCTGATCCTGTGAAATACTCAATGTATTTCAAGGGGGCTCTAAGTACCTTGCAGGAACAAACCTTAATTTGTATTTTCTCTACAAGGGCAGCCCTTCCACACCTAAGCACCCACTACCTTCAGCCCTGCATGCAAATAGGAAAAATGGGGTAGTTCAGCAAAAATAGCGATGCTGGGCTCTTGCTAGGGAGAGCAGTGTCATGGCTCTGTGTCTGGCTGTGCTGGGCATCTCCAGTTTCTCTGAAAATAATTTCACTTCACAGCAGCACTCAGGTTAAACAGCAAACAGGCTATCGTCTGACAGAAAATTTACCAGGGGACCTCAAGGTAGGCTATAAACATGCATCAGAGGTGGCTGCGTGCTGCAGTAGATTTACTGCAAAACAACTGGTGGCTCTTGATCAACACCCCCTACTGTATTTAATAAGCAGCTTTTTCTGTTATAATTTACGGTAGATTTAATGATTTTTTCATGGTTTCATCTGGACTCATTACCACAGCCACAGTAATACTTATCTTAAGGGAAATGGTGATCAGCTGCAGCAGGTATTTCAGATTAATACAAATTGCATTGTGGTGGTTCTGTAGTGAAGGGTCACTTAATCTACTTTTCCTCCAAACAGGGCCATGTTTTCCTAGAGCCAGCAACTTGCAACAGTGCTGTCTGGCATTTCATTTAAAATTAAGTCCTTGTTTGCTAGGGAGCACTATACAAAGCCTTTACATTTCCAGCCCCTTACAGTATCCACGTTGAAAAAGCTGTGCCTGAATCCAACTTGTCTTAAGAGTTTGGGATATTTTTAAAGGCTTTTTTGGTAATTAAAAAGTTAGACTTTATGAAACTGTGATCATAGAAAACTGAATAGAATTATTGTCTTTTTAAAATACCAGTGGAAATAACAGTTGCTTTGATAAAAACATTTCTCTGCTGGGGCCCCAAAGACGAAGATGCTTAGTTTAGTATATGAAGATGGAGGTGTGGCTGACAAGCCTAGTTTCACTCGCCATGCTGAGGATGCCGAGGATAACATGAAAAAAAACCAGTCAACCCAAGTGACAACAAAAATGGAGATTTTACACAAATGGTTGGCTTTTGCTAGTCTGAGGGGCATGTCTGTAACAGAGGTAATAGCTTTCTTTAAATACATACTGTTAGTCTTGATGATATATACTTAAATAATTGTTTAAAAAAAAAATCAAAAAGAGTTCTGTGTTAAATTTGTCAATTCCTTTGTTTTTTAACTCCAAAAAATGACTAGGGCATGACTCCACTGATGTATGCTTGTGTCAGGGGTGATGAGGCTATGGTGCAGATGCTGCTAGATGCTGGAGCAGATCTGAATGCTGAGGTGAGGACTTTTTGTTGGTTGTATCTTTGTTCTGTTATTTGTTTACATCTTCAACTACCCCCTGAAACTGTAGCAGAGGGAAAATCCCAAGCATTAAAAAGCAAATAAATTTGTCTTATCCTGGACAGCACCACTTGAAATGAATAGTGAAATCAGACTGCATTAGGTTAACACTGGGATTCACTGCGCAGAAGGGGTCAAGTCATCGGACTTACCCCACAGGTAATATTGATTTGGTTGTATTTGTGCACTGCAAATGAATACAGGCATTAACACTAGCACAGAGCACAGCTCTAATGATATTGGAAGGACTCCCTGAATCTCAGCTGAGTTAAAATGAAGAGGGTAAAAGAAATACCCATCTGATAACCTGCCAAAGCTCGAGCATTTCTATGCATTGGGATGTTCCAGCTAAGCATCCACAGCACACAAGTGCAATGTAGGTTCCACTGTTTTGCTTTACAAAGTGCCTTGGGCTAAAAGCTGTTGGATGAGGAGCTTGAAGCTTCCAGAATATAAACCTCTCTTTGATGAATGCACATCACAAACTTACACAATCTGTCCACCAAGCAGATTGTGGTCCGACTCTGTGCAATGCAGGTATGTACGTTTTGAAAGAGCTGCTTGAAAATCCGCGGAAGAATTATTTGTTAATGATTCCAGTTTCAATTTGTTGAGGTCATGAGTAAATTAAGCTGTCTGCTTCACTTATCTGTGTTCCATCTGTTCTGTTTGGACTTGAGCGAGCTGATAAATTGTAGTCACTGCTTTCAGCCAGACATTTTGCACTTTTAAAAAATCTAATTTAAAAGTAGAAATGGATGTCACCTCTAAGTGACTGATATTTGTTACTATCTGATTTCTGTTCGGTGGCTTATGTGAAATCAGCTGATGATTTCAGTTCCACTCTCACCTCTTCCCAAATTCAAGCACACCACCCTCAAGAGCTGGCAATAACTATATGCTCGAACCCTTGTTAGCACTCTCGATAGGCACACCAAAGACTGGATGGGCATGGAGACTGATCTCTTCTTTTACCCTGCCTGTGGCTCAGAGGTGAGATGGCATTATTTGGTTCCTAGGACAAGTTTTCATTAGGAGCGGTCCTCCCAATTGCTCCAGTAATCTTCCAGACTTGAACCAAATGCAAATTTAAACAGTTTTGTCTTCCTGAAATTGCTGACATCTGAGAGAACAGCTCCAGTGAGGAATGTGAACCTCCCTGATTCATTTCTGTAGAGTGTTTGCTCTAAAGTCAAATGAAAACACTTTGGGACAAGAACTGTGAATAATTATGGTGTGCAATTATAAGATGATTTGTGCACACCACAACCAACTGTGCAAATTGGGCAATTACGGCAAAAAAAAAAGGCAAATCAACCATGAACAAAAATAAATACTCTGTCAGGTGCCTGCATCATTTTCCCCCTTTCACTTTGCAAATCAGTTATATATATATATATATGTTTCCAAAAGTAGCCTCGAATGCTGGGTGCCTCCCTTTTTGATTGCCCATCTTTAGCAAAAATGGACTCATTTCCAGATGTGCTGAGAAGCTGCAATTTGCTGTGGAGTCAGTGGGACCTGTAGCTGCTCAGCAAATCTCAACTGAGGCCTTAAAAGCCCGGTCAACCGCAGGTCTTTTGCAAACACTGTGTTGACTGGAAAGAACTCTAACCCCAAAAAAAGGAGCAAAGGAGTTAAAATGACTTCATTTTCTTTGCCGCTTGCCTGGGCTGCACCGAACAGGGGTGGGAATCCATGCTGGAGGAGCTGGATGCATTCACTGAACTGTGACCCTGCCCATCCTCACCCTCTGCTGCTCTTGCTCCCCAGCCTAAAACCCAAGGCTCAAGCTGCTCAATCCTCTTCCTTCTGAGCAATCCCAGACCGAAAGAAGCCCCATGCCTGTGCTCAGACACCGGCACTCTTCTCCTGTTGGCACTTCGAGCTCTCTTTTTGGCAAATCTGGACAATAACAGCCAAGTGCTGGTGCAGATCCGCTCCTCTGGCAAGCTGCGGGATCTGCATGGGCTTTTCAGATTTTGTCCTCATCCCTGGCCTTGGGACTGAGGGCCTGGGTGTGTGCTTCTAGCAAAAGACTGCATGTGGCGCTTGGAAATGTGAGCTGCTAATGCAACCGAGCATTTAATAACTGGCCCTGCTCCCCTACGTGGATAAAAGTACTTCAGACAAGGTAGCGAAGGCATAGCTGGCTGATGAGACAGAGAGATGGTGCATCTTTTACTCTGATTTTAGTCCTCCTCTGAAGATCAATAATAAGATTTTGAATTTTAGTGTCACACTCCATCTGAGTGTGCAGTCTCGGATTGTGAATGTTCATTAGATTTTACCATCTCTGTGAACCTCATCAATATTAATACCCTCATCTTTAAGACAGGGAAACTGAAGCAAAGAGTGGTTATTCATCTTCCCCAATGTCTGCGTACTAAGGCATAGAAAATGGAAGGAGCAATGTGAAAAATACCGTTTTGTTTTCTAAGGATATAGTTTGCATCTCTTTTAACTGTCACCGCCCTGCTCTTTTAACTCAACTCAGACAGGAGGCAGCGGTAAAAAGGAGTTTTCTTAAAACATTTCTGAAATGCCGCTCTGCCCCATCGCTTCTCAGCTGTCTTTTTTCCTCCCGTGCGAGAGGAGGAGCCTGGAAGCACAGTTGTGAACTCTAGCATAGGGCTTGTGATGTGTCTTCATGACGGCAGTGACAAAAGTCATACTGATTTATGTGGAAAGAATTTCTTTCGGCCTGGAGCAATCCCAAGATCCGGGGCTGTTGATACATGGTCTGGAGAAGTCAGTGGGAGCGGTCCTTAGCTGTAGAGCGTCCTGATCCGTCCCTGCTTCCCCAGTGTGTGCTGCTGTAACCAGCTGTGGATGTTTTGACCTTGTGCAAAAGTATCTGGTGGCCAGTGGTTTAGATGGAGCTACAGTAGTTGGTAAAAAGACTTCATTTGGTATGAACTCTATTCAAGCTGTCAAATCAGCATGAACAGTTTTAATATTGAGAAAATTTTTGCAGGAAAAAAAATGAAGTCAATCATTTTATAAAGCACCTCTCCCAGGTTTTCTATTTCACTTACTCCCTCACATGCCTGGCTTTCAGGCAGGTTGAATTTTATTACGTATAGCTCTTTAAAAAAAATAACTTTAATTTGTTTGTAGGTTGTCAGTACTGCTCATAAATACCCATCCGTCCACCCTGAGACCCGCCATTGGACAGCTCTGACATTTGCTGTGTTGCATGGACATATTCCTGTAGTTCAGGTATTATTGTATTTCCCTACCTGCATCTCATACTTTTGTTTCTCCTCTTCAGTTCTAATTACATCCATCTCAAACCAGTATCCTCTTGTCATACTCATATTGGTTACTTCTGCTTCTTCTGGCGTGTACTGATATATAATAGACCTATTATATAATGAATACGGTGTTCAAACCTTAACCAATATGAGGTTTAAACAGGACAATTTTAAAGCAAAGTTGCACCAAAGAAAGTCTGACAACTCCTTGTGCTCCTTCCTGACCACTTGTTTTATATGTTTGTTTATTCATTCATTACACTTTCTTACACAATAATATTCTAGCAAACACAAAACCGCTGCTTTGGTGGGGGAGAGGTGGACAACAGCCCTTGTGCTGCTCCGAAGGGGGAGAAGCACTCGCTCTCCTTACCCCAGCGAGGCGTCGCGTGGGATATGCTGGTTCTGTGCTTTGGCATCTCAAAAGTCGAGACCGTTTATTCTTCAAAACACCCGTGTCTATGGCACACTTTATGGAGCGCCAAAACTGTGAAGGCCTCGAGACAGAAATGGCCGAGAGGGGGCTGGAGCGCAGGCTCCATCCTGCTCTCCTTGGCCACTTTTGTTTTCAGCATTGTTGTTATTTACGTGGAAGTGTCCCTGGTGGAGATCACAGCTTTTGGACTGCGATTGGTTCTTAAGAATTGCCTTTCTTTTGGCCATGTCTTTATATAAAAGGTGGAGGCAATTGAAATCTGATCCATTTGAGGATGGTGCTGGGCTTCTAGAAGACCGTGAAGGAAGGATGCTTGTCGGGCTAATTTTCAGTACTTCCATCTTCAGCGCATTACTTCCTAACACTGATCTTACCCCATTTCCCATTCAGAAACACTGGGTTACACTTTTTTGGCTCTGAAGTTGGACACTAGTGCTCCTGGTGTCTGGCAGTGTAAAATGAGCGAAAAAAGGAATCAGTTTGCCTCTGTGAAACAATGGGCAGAATTTGCATGTCACTTGTTCCCATCGTATCTGGTTTGCAGATAACAAGAAGCATTAGACTCTCATTCGTCACTGTTCATGAACTCTGAAGGCTGTGATACCCCCAGTTGCTCTAAATGGTGAATTTTCTTTTTAGCTGTTGCTGGATGCTGGAGCAAAGGTAGAAGGTTCCTTGGAGCATGGAGAGGAAAATTACTCTGAAACTCCTTTACAGTTGGCAGCAGCTGCTGGTAAGGACTTTCTCCTCCCACTGTAATAAATTCTTCAGTCGCGATCTGTGGTTTAGGTGAGCAAATACTGGATTTTAAAAGAAGTAAAAATGCATCTCTTGACTTGCAGGAAATTTTGAACTGGTCAGTTTGCTGTTGGAGCGAGGAGCTGACCCCATGATAGGAACAATGTACAGGAACGGCATTTCCATGACTCCACAAGGTGACATGAACTCTTTCAGTCAGGCTGCTGCACATGGACACAGGTAGAGTGGGAACAAGTCTAGTGGCATCCTTTAAGTGCTTATTTTTTGCCTGGGCATCTGGTTTGAGCAGACGGGTGAAAGTTCTGCATGAACAATTGAACATGCCACCAACTGAGCAGAGATGTAAGGCTTTTTGCTAGCATGTGAATTTAACCAGTTGGTGGTACAAGCTGCTTTTTGATATCTGATCTAAAAAAAAAAAAGGAAGGGGACTCTGCGTGGTGTGTTGCAATGCGATGTTTGTTAAATGGTAGCTGAGGTGATGGCAGAAAGGAATGCCAAAGACATTCCTTCTGAATTTCTTTCACTTGACTTATTTCTCAGGTTTGAGGTGGATTGTGTCTGTACTGCTGCAGCCTTAATTGTTGTTGAACAGAGTTTCTGCATCTGTGTTTACTGTAAAGTCCCGTGTGCCTTAATGTTGTATGTATGCTGCAAATTTAAAAAAAAAAAAAAAAAAGTAATGAAATGAGCACCTGGCATGCATGATCTTGCAACGCTCAGGAGTTGACTGCAGTGTAATGGATTAGTATCATGATCTTCACGTTCCTACTTTTCTGATTGTAGCCATCCAGAGGAACATAGATACAGGTTAGAGACAGTACCTACCGTCTGTTTGCTTAGAGACGAGCTGCCAGTCTAACAATACGCTAACGGCGTGTCAGGGCGGGTTCGCACAACGCTGCCCATCTGGAGCCTGCGAGGGATCCCTGGGACAGAGAGGACAGTTTGGTTATTGGAGTCTCACGTTCACTGCTCTGGCCTCACTGCCAGCCAGAGCGAGCGGGAGCTGCGTTGCCCGAGGAGGACCTGGGGCTCTCCTCGGCTTGGCTGCTGGCTGTGCATGTCGCCGGCCCTGACTCTTATGTTCCTGCCTGTACACCGCTCACGCACACTCCCTCCTCCTTCCCTCTCTGCCCTAAATTTGTTTGGGACGCGCCATGCCCCACTGCCGCCCCTCGCCGGGGTCTGAGCAGGTGCAGGAAGGATGTTGGAGTACGAGCGAGGTGGGATGGGAGCCAGCCTGGTTTCTCTTCTCACCGCTGCAGAAACTGAGAGCGACTCTGTTGAGATCAATGAGGTTACACTGGTACGAACCTGAGGGCACCAAGTCCCTGCGTTTGGGCTTTGCTATTTGATGGCCCAGCCGGATCAGTGGCTTTGCAGAGTGGTCCCAGATGTGCTCGAACCTGCCCTGACTGGCCTCGTTGAATGTCTAGCTGCTCCAGCTTTCCCAGACTGCTTTGAGTGTTAATCGAGTCGTGGTGCTTTCAGTAGCTCCAGGCAGCTCCCTTCTCAAGTGGCCTCCATGGTGAAAGTCCTGAGAGCTTGTCCAGAGGCGCCTTGGCCTTCCCTGATTGTGGGAAGAAGTCTTGAGTCATGTTTAGCTCGTGGGTCTCTGTTCCCACGAGATGCTGCCACTCGTGCGACATCTGTACGGTTCCTGTCATGACAACAGCGTCTTGCAGATGTGGCCCAAGGCAGTGCAGGTGGGCTAGCAGGAGCGGTGACTGCCTCAGGTCTGCTCTCAGCTGGTCCTGCTATTAATTGGAGTAATTTCCTGGATAGGTGTCCTAACTTGCCGTGTCGCAGCAAATATCCCAGGCACAACGAAAGCCTCGCCGCTGATTCTGCTCTCCCGCCCTCTCTTTCCCTCTCTCCTTCTCTCTGTCGTGCTGTGATTGACAGGAATGTCTTTCGTAAGCTGCTTGCTCAGCCAGAGAAGGAGAAGAGCGACATTCTGTCTCTGGAGGAGATCCTGGCGGAGGGGACAGACTTGCCCGACTCGGCGGCAGCTCCGCTCTGCGCCAGCCGCAACAGCAAGGCCAAACTGAAAGCCTTGAAGGAGGCCATGTACCACAGCGCCGAGCACGGCTACGTGGATGTGACCATTGACATACGGAGCATAGGTGAGTCCCGGCACCCTCGCCTCTCCCTCTGGGGAGGGACCGCTGTAAGAAATGCATCTCTCTTGATGGGCTGTTGCTTAAACTGAATGCAGTTGGATCTTCCTCAACTCCTGTGGAAGCAGAAGGTAATGGGGGATCTGGCAGGTTCCCGGCCCATTTTGGCTCCACAGCATACCCGACTCGGGGGCCACTGGCACTTCTCTGCAGGATGGATTGGTTTCCACCAGCAGCCATCTTCACTGCTGCTTGGCAGAGCGTTAGCTAAGGCTCTGCCATCTCCAACAGCTCCTCTTTTGCACTCTGCCGTAAAGCATTCCACCATTAAAACGTATTTATTTTCTGATGTTTGTAAGCCTCAGAGAGCAGGAGTGGGGAACTGGCTTGTCGGTGTGCTAACTGTGCCAATGCGGGGCTTGAACATCCTACCAGCCTGTTGGGAAATTGCTTCTGCCCATGGGGAGGGTGGCTGGGTAGCGCGGAGGGAAATTGGTCTGGACTGTGTGTTTGCCATCCCCACTAATCTGCATTCAGAGAGGGACCTGGGTGCCCGGCACGCCTCTGCCTGGTGCACCGCCCCAGCCCTGGAGACATCCGGCGTGGGTCGGGGCATGCGGTGGTCTGAGCGGTGGCTCACTGGGTGGGCTGAGCAGGCAAAGCACCAGGTGATGAGGGAGAGGAGAGCGACAGGGCTGCTCTCCAGGCCCTGGACATTTGCTGAAGTGAAAGGAAAAACCTTTTGTAGCCAAACGCCGGGCTTGCGTTTCCTCCCACTTCATTCTGCAAGAGCAGAAACTAGGTCACCTCCTGCCTAGTGCCTGCAGAGGTACATTAGCTCTGTGCGCTTCCTCACTCAGTGCATGGGAGCAGTTCCCTTTAAGTTCCTGGAGAGTGGTTCTGCCGCAACAAACTACTTGAAAAGGCTGATCTGCTTAACTTGCCCAGTACTGTTTAGGGAAAATAGTAATGATCAGGAGAGGACGTGGAGTAGCGCTCAAAGAAAGTTTTAATCTGAAGACCACCAGTTTGAATCCAGGTGGGTAGTGACCAAAATCGTTTTTTTACCATTTAATGGCTCTCCAGGGCCACATTCAAACAAATGAGCTAGTGTAAATCTAGTTTCCAAAAGGCTTTTGCATCACAGAGCACCACAGCAATTACCGCAAATTGGCAGTCTCAGCAGAGAAGCTGAAGGCTAGATGAGCAGAGAGACCACAGTCTTCTCTTAGCGTTTGGAGGAAAGCCTCTGTGCATTAGGTCTGGGATGTCCTGATAACCACCAGCCTTCTCAATCGGGGATAAATAGGAATTTGATTTCTAGGGTTATTTGGCAGCTTTTGCTTAAAATCTTAACATAACTAAAGGTAAAAAAGCAAAAGGGCACATCCTTCTCTGAAGCTGGGATTGAGCTCTGTCCTCCATCCGTAGGCGTTCCCTGGACGCTGCACACGTGGCTGGAGTCCTTGCGCACGTCCTTCCAGCAGCACCGACGACCCCTCATCCAGTGCTTGCTAAAGGAATTCAAGTCCATTCAGGAAGAAGAGTACACAGAGGAGCTCATCACACAAGGCTTGCCTCTGATGTTTGAGATACTGAAAGCCAGCAAGGTAGGATAAATTATGCGTTTTAAAGAAATCGGCGTCATTCCCATCCCATATGACACACAGCTTGCAATATGGTTTTTGCACAGCTGTCCCAAAGCTTGTTTAGACTGTGTAGGATTATTATTATTTGTATTATGTATCTCGGGTTTTTTTCACTGTGGAATCATGGGTTAAAAACACACAAGCTTAATCACATCTCCTGCTAGAACAGCTTAATACTGATGCTAACAATAAGCTGGAGAGACAACGGAAGCTGATGCATAGTGGTGAAATTGAAGTCAAAAGGGTCACTGCAGCACGGCAAGAGATGTTTATAACCAAACCAACCCAAAGAGTAGCTTTACCCAGCTTGTTTTACAGGACCGTACAACAAAGCTAATATTCATGTTTGCTTTGGATTTCTTTAACCTCTCACATGACTTTCTCCTCCCTTCATGTGGGATTTGTACTCTTAAACTTGTGGGGAGACTGGTTTCTACAAGCACACAACAGGATAATTTTTAAAATCTGCTGTATGAGTGTTTGTACTTGCAGCCTCCCCAGATTTATTCTTTCAGCTGGCATTTTCTTAGGCAGGCAAATGAGACTACTAAAACCTTTTGAGGGAGGTACCATTGGGTATGCAATTATAATAGCAAAGGGGATGATCATGGGGCAGGCAAGGAGGGGAAAATGTCTTCCCTAGTGAAGGCTGGATACTTCCTTTTAAAACTTGTTATAACCAACAGTCTCTTCTCTACCAGTCCCCCTGACAGTCAGTCGCTCCCAAGGAATGCCCAGTGAACTTTACTGTTACCAGAAAATCATTTTAGTGATGAAAAGCATCAAAAGGGTTTGATTGCTGTTCTTTTTCTCATGCACCACAATACATATTGGTATGGTCTTCTAGCTGTTTAACTGGAAAGTAAGTAACATTTCTCACCCAACTCTACATGTAAGTGCAAGGAGCAAATAATTTTTAGCACCTGCAGCAATAACCTAAATAATGTGAAAAGGGAAGAGGTTCTGGTGCTCAATACTAAAACGTTCCAAGCTTAGTACAGCTAGGGAAAGCCTACATGGATTTATTTCTTGTATCCTGCTGCAAAAGAGGGCTTGGACTACAGTCCCAAGCAAATCCTGAACGTTTGTTCCGGCAGTTGTTTTGATTTTTGCTCCCACGATCCTTCCCTTTGGGATTAGTTTGTATTGGATGGGTATTTATGCATAATATTTGAGATAGCTTTTAGGAAATCATTCCAAATCCTAGGATTTGTAGATTCCTTGTTCTGAACTCACTTGGGTTAATGTACGTTCATCCAGAAACTACCAGCAAGGTGCTGTTTGGTTTGAAAGCTGATATAAAACTAATCGTATTGAAAATTTAATGGAGATTAAGTTTAGGCCTTGTAATCTAGGATGAGGGATGGCTTTAATTGCTCTTTTCCTGGGTGGCTGAAGCCAAAGCCAATGATCATTGTTAGAATAAGTTATTTACATAGGATTATACCTTTGGGACATGGTAGACTGGGTCTTCCAGAGTCTTTTGTAGGAGACATGGAAACAAGTAAGATGGTTACCTTCTACTTTGGGTTCACTTAAAACCTAAAATGTGGAGGATTGAAACAGCTGAAATACCACAAAGAACCCTACATGACAAAGAAGAAATCTGTGCTGATCTTTATTCCTGCCTCTGGGCCTAGGGGAGCTGCCTGTCTTCACTCTTCATGAGCATGCATATTCACAAACACACAGACATACAGTGCTTCATATTCTTAGAAAAATAATGAATCATTCTGGGACACTGTAAGGGTTTACAAATTGTCTGCAAATGGCATGAATTATTGCAGCAGTCTTGTCCAAACAGCCTCTCACAAAGCTCTCCCAGACAGAAATGAGGACAGACTCTATGCACCCCTTTGGAAGGAATCAAAATAAATTCATTTGTAGGAGAATGAGCCAATAAAAGTTCTCCCTGGTCACTCCGTAGAAGGCAGCCGAGGGAAGCTGAGATTCAAAGGATCTTCTGTTCCCCTTCTCTGGAAGGGCTGAGAGCAGAGGCTGTTCTTTATATATACCCACAGAATGGAAATCTCCTTTAAGAGGTGCAGAAGGGCCATAACTGTGGTTCACATCCCTCTCTTTCGACAGCAAATTGTAAAGCTCTGCATTTTGTAGAGCTGTGGGGAGAGGAGTTTGATTTGCTCACATGGACATCCTTTTCCCTGTGGGCTGGGAGCTTCGAGAGAGATTACGATTCTTGCTAAACATCACAGTCTGGCCCAGTATATTTCCTTAATGAGTTTTTCAGGGCAAAAAGAATAAAATAAGCAACTAGGAAGCACAGAGCCACTTAGCATTTCTCGGCTGATGTAAAACAAGATGTCCCGTTTGCTACATATTGTGATGCTCAGTATATTTTAATTGCATGGCAACTTGCACCTAATAGAAATGGCATTTTGCATTTCCTATAAATAGTTCCAACTATCCTGTAATCTCAGAACATTTTACAAATATTAATGAGTTGAGACGTGGAAGAAGATCTTATCCTCCCTTTACGAACAGGGAAACTGAGGTAATTAAACATCCAGATTTTCAGTGCCTTGTAGAGTGACAGTCTCAGCCTCAGAAGCTGTGGCAACCTGGATAAGGCAGACAGCAATTTGTAATTTGAGTAATTTGGCCAGAGAGACTCTCCAAAAATCACATAGAAACATAGAGCAGGTCTTGGAGTAGGAAGCACACCTTCTGCCCCCGCCTTCTACTTTGCACTGTCAAACAAAATGTTCTTGCAGGTTCCCAGGCCATGCAAAAAGGCCAGATGCTACAAAAATGAAAAGATTCAATTAAAAATAACCAATATCTACAAGAACACCATCAGATATGGAACCCCTTTTGTCTTATAGATGTTTTTTAAAATGCCTGTTCCTAGAGGGTGAGAGTTTATGTGGGAGCGCTGCCACCGGCCAGCACTGATGCTGGTGTCCGGCAGGGTGGCAGGGGAGCACTCTGCTCCCATTTACGTGCTGGGATGCTGACAACAGAAATTAAAATAAAAATAAAATTTGCAGAAGTCCTGATGCTGGAACACAGAATGGCAACAAAAATTGCCAAATCAGGCAAAACTGGCTGAGCTGAAGTCCCTAGTTTTATTCCTTCTCGTCAAGCTGTGAAATAAGTGGGGGAGAAAAGTGAATAGACTGCACGTCGGTTGTTCGCTGCTGCACTAAAGCCCCGGAGGAATACTTCCAAAAGCACAAATGAAGGTTCGATACCCAGCTCCTGGTGGCTTCCAGTGGGACAGAGCGCTTTCATTTCCTTTCATGCCTTTAAATGTCTTTATCAGCTGCACCGTTGAGAATTGGATGGAGAGCGGACAAGTGGCAGTATTTCCATGCTGGCGAGGCAGAGCTGCGAGAACAGGCAGAGAATCACTCTGCGCTCGCTCCCCCCGCGGTTTCTGCTGTCGTGCAGTGAGCTTGGGTCATTACCAAACCAAAGACCAGAGATGAGGTACTCTGGAGAAAGCAGCATCAGTGGAAAGGACACGGAGAGTTTGGTTTAAGGCACGTTCCTAAGAGCAAGCAAAACTCAAACTGGGAAAGCTCTGACACTAAAACTGTCAGTGACTTGGTGGTGGTGGATTTGGGCCACCAGATGAGGAGGAGAAGTGCTGCCATTTTGAGATGGATTGAATCGCTTTGGCAGACAAGCACACAAATATAGCCTGCTAGAAGTGGTTTGGAGAGGGCTGCGTGAGACGAAAGCCGGAGAGACACTTCTGGGAGTGAGTAGCCCTGAGCTAAACTTTAGCTGCTGCATAGAGCAGATTTGAGTCCCTCAAAGCTAAGATGACACTGGAGATCTTGTTACAGAAGAAGGATAAGAAGATGCAGCCAAATTCCTGCCTGTCAGTATGTATGTTGTGTTCTTCGTGGCCTGGGGAAACCCCCAAACTTCTCACTGGAAGCTCTCCTTTGCCTCCAGCCAGGGTTGACATTTGCTTTGCCTGAGCTTGGCTCTGAGGTGGATTGCCCTCCTGCCCCATGTTGGAGGACCATATTTGCCTGAGGAGTGGATGTGCTTGAGGGCTGGCCATGGCTCGGAGGTTGGGCCCCCCCCAAATAGAGACTTTTAAAAGAGCTGCGTGGAGGCTGCACCCAGATCTGTGAGCTTGTAGTGCCCGAGGTGGGGCTTGCAGGGCAGCTCTTCTGGTTTTGCAGGGAGGTTCTCTTGAGGATAACGTGCTGAACGTGTGGGATGCTTCTTTGTCCCCTGTCTACGAAAATCCTGGAGCTGTTTCAGTTAGATCTTGACATTTCCACAACCTGAAAAGAGAGAGACTCAAAACCACAACCTTGGAAGTTAAACACATCTGGCCTTTGGAGGAGGTTGCTTTAGATTTCCACTCCGAAGCTCAGCGTGAGCTTGAATTGTCATTAAAATCACCCAGCTCCATCCACGCAGATGATGCAGCACCGTTGCCAGTAGGACGAGGTTATGAGCCAGTTTCATCCACTGCTTTTTCTATGTACAGCAATTTAGATCAGATTGTCCTTGGCCTAGTTTTTTGAGAAAAAATACAATCTCTTAATTCCAAATAATCTCTTTTACAACTTTCTCCCTTCCCCCCGTAGTATGGACGAGGAGCTGCTATTTGCCATTATTTTGGATGCTTTGTGGGTGCGCATCGCTGAAGTGTGTGGGTTAGTCCCCATGTGTGTTGAGTGCACGTATTGAAGCGTTGTCTGAAGCTCCGCCTGGCACTGGAGATGCTTCACACCAGGAAAACTTGGCTAAGGACGACAAGTATTCCTGCTAGTGTATTGTCCAAGACAAAATCAGCTTGAAAAGTCATGGGAGGGGTCCTCCATTGCCCTTCCTCATTTGCGTTCTGCAGCTTTCCCTTCATCCTTTCCATCAGTAACAAGGTAGTTTATTTAAAATTTAGCCCATTAGTGAGGTGTTGATCACACTGTGCAGCCAGGCTTGCTGAAAGATGCAGGAAACTACTTTGCAAAGATGTTTCCTCAGAATTTAAAATTCCTGCAGTTTCACAAACTCCACAAATTGCATTGCTGCCTATAGGCAGCTGAAGAAAGCTGCACAGACTCTTTTGGAAGGCTGAGCTGTTTGAATAGCAGCCATCAGTCTGGTGTTGACAGTTATTGAGAACAAATAACAATTCAAAACAATAACCAGTTTTTAAAATTCCAAAAGGATTCAGGCTTGTGGGTATCTTGAGAAACCTGGCCTATGTAATTTAAAAGCTAAAGTACTCTTTCAGCAGTGACTTAGCCACTTAGAATCCAAAAACTCTTAGAAAGTAAATTGTGGGATTTTTTTAAATATATCTTTTCAGAAATAGCAGCATGTAGCCTCTGTCACAGATGCAGTAACTACTGAAAAACAATGTTCACGTCTCTGACAAACAGAAAGCAGCAGGAAAGGCTGACACACCTGCCTGCTCTGTTGCAGCAAAAAGTTCAGAAGCTGACGCTGAATCTTGAGATGGGCATCCTGTTTCTTTATGGCTATGGTCTTTCTGGATTTAATTCCTCTAAAACAAATGTCGGGAGAGGTTCCTCAGAGAATGTCAACAGACTCGGCTCGTGCGTCTGCTCTACAAAGTCCAGGCCCGGTGGTCAGCAAACATCAGCTTTCCCCCTAGGTCTGCACGTGACCTCGAAAGTGACGCTGGAAGATGAAGGCGCTAAAAATTCCCCTTTTTGTCCCTTGCTTCACGATGGGCTGAAATGAATATTTAAGATGGGCTCAAGTGAAGCTGTGTTTTGCTGTATGAAGCCAAACTACCCTGTTCTGCAGGAAGGGCTTAGGTGAGAGGGGAGAGGTGAACCCTGTACGGCACACGGGCAGGCACTGGGTCATGCTCAGCTCCTAGGGGAAAGCCCTCCCTTGGGAGAGTGCTGTGCATGTTTCTCCTACCTGGAGACAGATCAGGAAAGACCCCTCTACGCTGGGTGAAATTCTACTTCCTTGTTTAAACTGTTTTTCAACAGAAAATTGAGGTTTTACTATAATGACGGGTTTCATTAGAATATTTGTTCTCGACATAATATTTTACCTTTCTTGAAAAAATTAACACCTGAAAATGGAATATTTTGGCTGAGGACTGAAATACTTTAACTGAAGAAAAATGTGGACTTTCCACAGAGGAGACAGGCACACCAAAACCTGCACTAAAAATAACCCTGAAGACATTCCAGGATGCTAAAGTGCCCACTTATGGGTTTCATGGAGTGGCTAATGCCCTTCTGCCTGTCAGCTAGTGCCCAGCCTGTGCTTGGTGATTGATCTTTTGGCTGGGACTTTGAGTGATTTCTTAAGGCAGGTTTCACTGTTCTCAAGTAATTGCAGCGATCTGTAATGTTACCCGTTGTCATCTGTAGTACTTCTGTGTCTAAACAGTTCAGAGTAACCAGGACGCAAGTTATCCACACATGTACGTCGTGCATTCTCCATGTGAGATGCGAACGCCAGGTACCAAGTGGCATGTTAATAACAGACTGTTAACCCTGTCTCGTGTTTTCGTAACGCACATTCAGCTTCGTACTAACACAGGTTTGATTTTTTTTCTACCCTCTGTCTGCCTTCTAAAATGTTTCCCTGCCAGAGGCAGGAGCCGTTTCTTCATTTACAATAAATAAATGCCATGGATGTGACACCTGCCCTTTTCTGGGCTCTCACCCAGGGATTAGACTGTGCCCGGGGATCTGAGCTTTTTACATACAATGCACAGCTGTGGTATAAAGAGCCTTTTGAAAGGGAGGCTTGGCAGCTTTCCCAGAAGCTAACTGAAGGGTCCATTTGTGCCTTACCTGTGATTAATTCTTTTCCGTTTGTATTTGCAGTGGAAGGACTTGAGCCCGGCACTAACAAAACCCATTTTGTTACGCAGTTCACTGCCTCTAACTGTATCTCCAACCTCTGGGGCTTCCCTACCTTTGCAACTGTTGACTAATATTAATTATGTGTATGCTGCTTAATCATCTAGGAGTGACCCTCTAAAGTGGCATTTAATCAGTTTTGAGGCAGCTGGCAAAAGTGAATTATGTGAGAGGACCGTAGCGGAAACACCTAGGCAAGGATGGAAAAGGTTGAGAGAGACGGCGAAGAAAGTCTCATAGAGTTTGAGTGCTCAGGGCTGGGGGTCTGTGAAAAGCCTTCTCTGTTGCTTCACTCTTTATCGGCTCTTGCTGGGAAGAGGGGCACATAAACAGAGGAATAATCAAGGGTATCCCAGCCTGTCGTGGAAGGAAGTTCATGGATGAGTCCTCAGTGGACTTGGGGTATCCTGAGGCTCTGCCGCTGCTGGAACAGCTGCTGGGGACTGCGTGTGAAATGGATGACTAGAAACAGCGCTTCTGCCACTCTGCATTTAGCAGGGAGCTGGGTCCCCCCAGCATCCTCAGGGCCAGGGAGAGAAAAGATACCTTTGCCAGCTCCCTTGTTCCCTGAGCAGCATGGTTTCTCTGCTTGCTGGGGAGATGTGTATAAACAAGCAGACACCGAGCCCAGAAGAATAAGTGTGTTACTTTACTGCCTAACATGGTGAGATTTTGTTTTTGGGGCTTTGTGGTAGAGGAATTTGAGGCCCTGGCACACTTAGGTTAAAATGGCATTAATGGGACTGAGCTGGTAAGGGTGACATCAATAGAAGGAAAACCCAAAGTACCGCTTGGGATTTCAGAGGCAAAGAAAAGCAGCCTAACTTGTTATCACTGTAGAGGGCAGCCATGTGGGGGTGGTGGGATATCTGTAGACGGGTAAGGAGAAACTAAGCAGTGGGTTTTGAGCAGTCCAGAGAGATGTGGTATGGGAATGGGGGAGCCTATGAAGAAGAGACAGCTGAGTGTCTGAAAGTGTGGTCAGAGAAGAGCAAAACCTTAGCCTAACTGCTGAATCCGACCCAAGTTTTCCCTGAGTTTGGAGCATAGCCACCAAGATGGCATGTATTGTATCTTCCACAGCTACTGGAGAAAACTGGCTATGTATTTCCCAGCTGTGTCCAGTACCTGGTAGGACCACATCCCAGAATGGCTAGGCTGGGTTGAACTGGGTAAGCTGGAATGGAGCAAGCTCTCCCAGGGTATGTGCCAAAGTCTGGAGGAGCCTTTCCTGAGTCTTGCCACAGACCTTCATCAGATGGACATTCAGGAAAAAATACCCCTGCACTCCCCACCCAGGTCTCCACCTCTTTTCAGATCAATCGGGTAGTCATCTCCGCTCCAGCAACTTGAAAAACTTCAGCTTTGCTTCAAAAGAATTTATGAATTCCCCTTGCAGTTCAAGTGCATTCACCAGGAGTGGGGAATTCCTTTAGATCTCTGCTGAAGAATGCTTTTAAGTCAGGAGACCGCTTGCATCTACAAAGCAAGGTTGCTTGCTCACCAACAAACTCTCTGCTGGAAGTACTGTCTCCCTCAGAAGATTCACTGTTGTTCCCTGTTCCCTCTTGCCTATCTGTAAACTACCCCATGGCTAGGTAAATATTTTTATTATATCCTATGCCAAGCATCATCTCCCTTTGACTGCAAATGAACGCCCATGTCTGAAAGGAAGCTGGCCTCGCTCCAGATCTCAGCCTCGCACATCCTGGCACAGTGTTTTCCAACATCAAACTGTAGCAAGAAAACAAACTTTGGTTTGCTCCTCCAGTGTTAATATCGCCGCCCACAACTGCTGCAGCGAGCTCTTACAGCTGTTCTTTCACAGTCAGCTGGTAGGGTGGTAGGATAAACAGAGAAGAATTATCCAGCTTGGTGCTTAACATGGATGGATGTAGTAACCAGAGCAGCTTCTGAGCTTCCTGGCACGGGCACTTTGCAAAGGGGAAGGTTGAATAAGCTGGACATGTCCTCCCTTCTGCCAGAGCAATGCTGGTGCCCCAGGTCGTGGACTCTTGCAGTTGCTCCCAGTTACTTCACAGGCAGCCCAGCTCAGCCTGCTCCAAGAGCAGGATTTGGCTTAAAAAAGAGATTTTTTTTCCCCAGCCATCCAGTTGCAGATTGTACTTTTAAAAAAGCATCCCTCTTCTCTCTCCTTTTTGCTGCCTCTTTCTGTCTGGTTTATTGGTAAAGCCAGCAGAGGCTCCGTGGGGAGCAGATCCAGAGCCACAGCCCTGCGAGCTTGTCTGTGTGTGGGGTGGGGTGGGGTGGGAAGCAGGCTTGCTCTGCTGTAATAGCTCACCGCTCCCCTCCCCGTGTCTCAGGGAGAAAATTTACTGCTGTTTTGTTAGCGATGACTCTAAATGAGCACATGCTTCAGCTTTCTAGTTGAGCGGATTTTTTGCTCCTTTGGTGGCATGCGTTGTAAGTATTTAATGTTACCGACAGAAGCCAAAGGTCTCCAACCTCCTCTCTGCCAAATGAGAGCAGTGTCCTCCACTGGAGCTCCGAAGCTCTGCAGTGCATCGAGCCACTGTCGTCTGATGGCCCTGCTTTCTTTGATGCACCGATTCTAAGGTCTCTTTTCTCTTTGTCCCATCTCTGTTCTGTGTCTTAGGGTTTTTAAGCATCTCTCATGTGAACATATCACATCTTGAGCTAATTAGAGCTTAGTTTACACCAGGTTTTTCATAGGCTTGTGGGCAGTCAGTGGCAAGGTGGCTTTATAATGGGCTTGTATCTGCACACCACAGGGTTCGTGCCCCGTTGGTGACCCAGGGAGCTGGCAGCACCTCGCCTGCGTAGGCAGGCTCCCATGGGGTTGTCTGTGTGCGCAACCCGTTCATCACGCTGGTTGGAGTTACGAGCAGGGATCCCCATCTCACACCTGCGCGACTGAGGTTGGCCCGTTCTTCCCTGGTCTCGGTGCACCTGAATGTCCCGGTACGTGGTGCTGTGACGTGGACCAGTAAGTGAGACCTCCAGCTCCTAACAAGGCACTGGGAGGTCGATACCCAGACTTTCCATCGGCGCACTCCCACGGGCACGCCTGGAAGGAGGAGATGCGTTGTCTTTATGATGTATATGTGTGTTTTTACAAAGCTATTGCCCAGGCACAGCTGTGGCTGGGACTGGTGAGTTCATGGACCCACTAAAACAAAACCACAGCGGCACAGGCAGGACCTGTGCACCTTGGCAGATTCGGGAGGGAGCTGCCCAGTCTCTATCCGCTTTAGTGCAGTTACTCTGCTTTTATTCACTGCGGGTAAAGGTGAGCATTGCTCTTCCAATTATGCCTCTCCTCCACAAGCTTCCCTCCGCTCTGAACCGCGGAATTATCCTCATCCTCCATTGTATTTACTGACTTCTTAGCATCTGCCGGATCCAACTGGGAGCTGCCCTGCTGGTAATCAGCAACCCCCCCCCCCCGCCCCGGACCCGCTCCTCCCTGGCTGACTCAGTCGGCCGCACTTCGGCACAGCCCTTCCGAGCAGAGAAGCAATTGCTCTTTCTGCCCTGTCTGTCTAGAGCTCTCCCCACAGCCCTCCTGGCAGCTGAGTCACTTCCTTCTTTAAATCTGGCCTTAAATCTTCCTTTTCTCTTCGCCCTGTGATTCACTCCCTTTGTGAAGTGCTTTGCAGAGCTCCGGCTGGAGGATGCTGAACAGAGAGATGCTCCCAGCGCAGGACGTCCTCCTTGTCTCAGAGCCACAGCGGTGAGCCCCTCTCCGAGGGCTGGTCCCTGCGTTGTGGTAAATGGTGTCCCTTAGTATTAGTATTTCGCTTATCTTAGCATTTCTTTTGATGCTACATCTGACGTAGTAATAGGAGCCAGCTCCTGCCTGCGGGTGAGTGCATGTAATTTCCTTTGACATCAGCGTGTGCCTGCGAGGGCACCGCTCTACCCTTTCCCACCCCATTTGTTTAGATGCAGTAAGGGAGTCATTACAGGATCTCTGCCACTCCTCCTTGTCCCTCGTGGGATTGGATAAGGAGCACTGCTGTTAGAACTGAGCTGAAATGTCCTCAGAGAAAGGAAAGCTTCAATTTCTGCTCTATAAGCCTGGAGATCTTTTAATTTAACATCTACACTCCTCAAATTTTTATATTAAGATTATTTTTCTCCCTTACCTGTTTATTTCCTTGGCCTTGGACCCTCCTATATCTAAGTGTCCCACCTTTTCCCAGTTTCATGGTGTGGAAGGGAATTGCCAACCAACAGGGTAGTTAAAAGATGTCGTCATGAATTAGCCATGTGGCACCACTGAACTTGGCTAGACCTGCTCTGGTTACCAGCAAAGAGTGGGATAGAATTTGCCAAAGCTTTTAAATCCTGCTTTCAGCTGTGACTGAGGTAGTTAAGCATTAAATCCATTTCACTATCCTTGCAGCTTAGGCGTACGAATACTCAAGTTGCTTAGGTGCTTAGGAAAGCATCCTGCAGGTGCCTTGCCCCCAGAGTCTGGCCAGAAATGGGTATGGCCAGGGACCAGACCTGGTACTCTGAAGGTCTGGTGGCTTCCTCAGGACAGGGGTACCCAGGCCGGTGCCAGCAGCGTAAGGGCACATTAATGAAACGTTTGGGATTGAATGAGGAGATTCAGGGACAGGCCGTGATGCTTCTGTCACTCTGCAAGGGAGGGTCTGTTTGTGAGACTGCTCTGCTTAGGAAATGCACGCAGGCTGTGCAGCTATATCTGTTTGGTAGCTCTGGGTTTCTAAAACATGACCAATGGCCGTTTTCTAGAGAGCAACAAAAAGTCATTTTCCAGTACAGTAAGTTTGCAAAATGAAATGAAATCGCTATTGTAAAGGAGCTTTGTTTCTATGGAGGGGACAGGGGCTATGGAGTTTGTTGGGAAAAGACCTCTGGTCTAAGGAGAGGACTTTTCATTTTAACTGATTCCTACAGGAGACATAGCAATCAAGTAAATGAGAATTGCAGTTTCTAGCAAATACTGATCATCCTAAGCTCTGATTTTTTAATAAAGCTTTAGCAATCACTTTCTTCAGCTTCAAAACAGGCAACTCTTGAGAACAATATAACATCTCCTTTGCATACTGATCTTACCTTGCATACTAAGCTTACATTGCATATATTTGTTTTCTTTTGCTTAGAACGAAGTGATCAGCCAGCAGCTCTCTGTCATTTTCACTCATTGCTATGGACCCTACCCTATTCCAAAGCTCGTTGAAATTAAGCGCAAGCAGACCTCTCGCCTAGGTAAGCGTGACTTGAAGATACTCGTTGATTCTCCAAGGAGAGCTGTGGGAAGTCTGCGTGCCGGCCGGGCGCTTGGGGGGGGCATGAGTCAGAGAAAAACCTGAATTTGAAAGGCAGAACTAGAAAAAGGAAGGGCCCCAAACTTAGTCTGACCTGAAACTCCCGCTGAAATCAGGAGGGTCATCAGGTGTGCTAGAGTGGGACCGTAAATCTGCAAAGATTTGTCTGTGTTGCTAATTAGGCTGGGGCCCGGAGCCAAATGTCTGTCCCCATCTCAAACTGCCGTGGCTGGCTGCGGGTGATGCCACGGCGGCACAGCCCTCCCGGTCCAGCTGACAGAGCCTGGGGTTGTTTTAATGTCACTGAGAGAAGACCCCAGCGATTTTCCAGGACTCTTTTGCCCTTGCACAAAGGCTTTCCCTGAACAGGGAGAGGGGCATAATAGGGTATAAATAAGTGTAGGGCCCTCTGGCATCTGTTCAGCTGCAATTTGTTTTAGGTAGCAGAGCTGGGAGGCTGTGCCAGCTCCGCACGGTGGGGACGGCTGGCTGTCATCTCAGCAAAGGTCCTCACGGACTTCAAAGCTTTGAATTCCCTTCGTCTGAACTCCACGTGGCTGTCTGGGAGGCTTCTGTCTCAGGCTGTCCAAAATAGCTTTATGAGCTTTACTCATTAAAAACAATATCCTCTTACACTATTCTTTTGTCAAAACAGGAAAATATTCTGGATGTTCGTGACCTCTTCCAAACTTAAGTTATTGGCTTTTTTTTTATTTCTTTTGTGACTCTAGATCCCCATTTTCTCAACAACAAAGAGATGTCAGATGTTACATTTCTGGTGGAAGGAAGACCGTTTTATGCACATAGAGTGTTGCTATTTACTGCATCACCAAGGTAAAATATAGAAACATTTCTGGTTTTTAACAAAAATAGAATTTAATTTTGTGGTTTTGCCTTTTTTTGGGGTTTTTTTGCTGCTGTTAAGATTCTTTGAGGGCTAATGGCCCAATCTTAGTTTTTCCTAAGCAGAACATCTCAATAGCTTGTTTCTGGGTGATCTGCAGGACGTTTAAAAAGTGCTCCCATCACTAGATTCCCAGCCAGTAAATAATCCACGTTTCTGGCCATGCATCTGACTTCATTCCGCTGAGGCACATTTGCATGAAGCTCATTGCTGCATCCAGCTCTTAATCATAGAGGAGTCTTAATATTTTGATTCTTAATAATCATTTATCCTGTGAGTGGCTAAATCTTGCCTCGCATCAGTGTGTAGGCAGTCTCCAGGAAAAACAAGCTACTATCACACAATTCATTGACAGCATTTGACATTTTTAAAATAAAATTAAATAACCATGAAACATATCATACTGTATCCAAAGGCAGTATTTATAGTCTGTTCCCTGTGCTCAGAAGGCTGGACGTGGGTTACCCAGCTCAACCCAACCTTAAAGCTGCTCACAAACCTTATTTGTACACAGCTTTATAATTAAAGGTGTGCTTTTAAACAAATTTAGCTGGCCCTCCATAAGGGCTTATTTCAAGATGTGGCAAGGACAAGCCACTGAGTTTGGGTAGTTTGAGCAATGTGGGTACTTGATGCTGGATATGCTGCCAACCCACAGCACACAGTAAAGAGATTTGCAGAAAGCAACTGCAGTGTCTGACCCTGCCTTCAATTAAGGAATGGGTATTTTGGTTTAGAGCATATTGGTAGAGGTACAAACACGTTCCAAACTCCAGCTTTAAACCTACTAAATTGTGTTCATAGTAGAGTTTGACACTAGTAAAAGCAAATCAGTCGTTATCCATATTTTAATTAACAAGATGCAGTCATTATATGGAAAAGGTTACCAGCCAGCAAATGCTGGTCTTGATAGGTAAGCCAAGCTTTGCACTACCGCTAGAAGGTCAGACGAATTATCAAAAAGAGGAAGTACAAGGGCAGATGTTTCTGACAGCACATTTCTCATTTGCACCTTGGGATCAAATGGGAATATCTAGTTTTGAGAAATAGATTGCTACATATGTATATGTCTCACATGAATCTCCAATTGTTAACTTAAAAATGTGGTTTTTTCCTGAAATTTTTGTCTGAATTTCAGGTTTTGATAATCAGAGAACAGCAGCCTATCCAGTTTTCTCTCCTCCCTCTTCTTACACAAGTGTATTGAGCCTGCATAGAAGCATTAAAAGTCTTAGTGTAGTTGCTTTGATGTTTTGTTCCAAAACATTTTTTTTTAAAGGAGCATAATAGACATAGGCCAAAATTTATCTCCTGCAAAAAAGAAGGTGTGCAGTTTTAAAATATTGCAAGTCTTCCTAAAAGATCATGTTTCCTCCAAGGAAAAAAAAAAAAAAAAAAAAAAAAATTATTTTAGTTTTGTAATAGGCATCATTACAGTATCTGAATTTCCTATGTACATTTTATTCTATTGTGGTATTAGATGTATTTTTCCAAAATTTCAAATTGAAATCTCCTAAAAGAGAGGCTTCTTCCTTTTGGTTTGAACTTTATTTTATGTCAGTGTCTAAATCTTGATGCTTTTCGGTGACAAATCCATTCATTGCAGTGTACTGTTTTTGCAAGAGCTGATGCTGTCCTTCCAGTTTGCCGTACTTTTTCACAGAGATAATTGGGCTTGTATTTCAATCTTGCTCCTTTTTACTTAGGTTTAAAGCATTGCTGTCTAGCAAGCCCTCATCTGATAGTACTTGTATTGAGATCAACTATGTGAAGTACCCCATCTTTCAGGTAAAGTCAGTTCTCACATTGAATTTGAATGGAACATGTAATAGGAACATCGTACATGCCCTGTCTAAATTAGTACGTATGTATTTGATAAACACATAGCTCAGAGTAGTGGTTTCATGAGCACAGGCTTCCCATTCATACACTAAGCTGCAGAGTGCTATTGATTGCAAATGTCGTGCCCGACCAGATACAATAGCAAGCACTTCACTTATACGGGGTATGCAGACAAAGCAGAGCATGTCAAGGTAAAGCACTTGATTCTTTTTTCTCTTGTTGGCTCTTTCTGTGTTTAATGGACAGGCTTGGAAGAGACAACAGTTCGTTCCCTTCCTTAACAGTATTGTTCAATCAGTTTTTTGCCATGAAAATACAGAGCTTGCTTTCTGTATCTGTAGCGTATACCTGTATTTGCTTCCCTTTATTTGAGTCAGAGCTCAGACAGTTCCATGTATCGACTGTTGCCGCTGCAGATAATTCCCAGCTGCCTACAATAACTTTAGGCTTGCTGGAAGCTCACTGCAGAGGGATCTTAGCCGGCTCGTATTACAGTGCAAAGCCTTCCCCACTCTTTTTCATCATCCATGCATGGCCACACACAGCTGGGTGAAGGTGGGGGTGCCATTGCCAGGGAAGGAATAAGGGAATAACCATTATATATGCTATATTTTCCTGAATCAATAATGTACTGAACATACTGGGAAATATGTGGAAAATTCAGAATTAATTAATCAGCTTCCTGCAAACTGTTTGGAGCTCACCAGAAAGTCCAGGCAATGTGGCTGGTGAGGGTTGAGATGTTAGACTGCCTGTGAGAAGGAAACATTGAACTGTGCAGAGAGGGAGAGCGTAACCAAATATATCTTGAAATCAGGAGGTTTGGGCCAGTTTTATCCTCAAATTCTTGGTGGTGTTGCCTGCAATCTTTACATCACCCCTTGTTCCCTGATGTCTTGGATTGCTTTTTATAAACACTCCCTTTGTTTTATTACAGCTGGTTATGCAGTATCTTTATTATGGAGGTGCAGAGTCACTCCTGATTAAAAATAATGAAATTATGGAGGTAAGAGACATTTATCTTAATTGCAGTGGGAGCAATGCTAAGTGATCTGTGTACCGTTCACAATGGCCAAGGGCACGTGGCCATTGGCAAGACATGAGCACCCCTGTAAGAGCCAGCAGTGCCTCACCTGGAGTGCCCAGGCTGTCCGCAGTCCTGCGGGAGACACTCAGTCTCCTTCTCTGCCGGTCGCCTGTTATGGTAACTTTTGCCAGTATGAAGTTGACTGTCAGAGAAGAAAGAGTAGAAAAATTAGGAGCTTCAAGCAAAAAAAGTATCTGAAATAAAAATATCCGGCTAGATGCTTTGAGAGGCTCTTTCAAGAAAATGCAAAGCTGGTGTTACCAAAATCTGGAAGCAACTCCTGGCAGCAGATAGTATACCATCCTCTCTCTCTCTCAGCCTGATAGGTGAGGTGCTCTGCTCCAGCTGGGCTGATCAGCTTCTCTCTGCCACACTCTTACTTTTGGTTTGTTAGCTCAGGCTATCCAGACCTATCTCAGCAGCATAAAAGCATCCAGTTTGGTTCCTCACTCGGGGAAATTCTTGGGCATTTACCTGGCTTTAACAATGGGAGAAATCCCAGTGGGGTCACAGTTCAGTTCAATTTCAAGCAAGTGACTGTCAGATTTTCTGAATAAAACCTTAAGCTGCTCCCTGAGATACAGAGACCTCTTTGCCCCTTTCTCACTGGATGGAAAACATCCAGTGCTGTTGTGCCCATTTGCAAAAGCCAAACCAAGCCAACTGGAGCTGACTGAGCCTTAAGTGTAGCCACACATCCACAACCTGTGTGGATGTTAAGTCATCCTCTTCCAAATACCGCGTGCTGTCATTGCCAGCTATGATCAGCCTAACGACTCCAACTATATAGAACTAAGAGATACTTGAGCAAATTCTTGATAGTCACTCAGGGAGTTTTCCTGTTGACAATCACCAAATTATGGCAGCCAAAAAGAATACAGGACAGTAAATACTAAAATCAGAGCTACTTAAACAGCTGGTAATCATGAGTGTACAGATTGTAGTCTGCCACCATGATGTTTTATTGTTGCCTACATTAGTCTGTCCCTATGACACGACTGTCTGCAGTATCCATGCGAGGCTTGGCTTTTACCAAAGTACTGCTAACCAGAAACTGGGAGCGACTCTTCTTGGGGGTATGAGTGGCCAGGGTGAATCAATTCTGATGGGTACAGGGACAACTGTACCAACCCTGCTGGCAGCCAGAGGATGGAACTAGTCAGGACTGAAATTATCCCTCTCCAATGCAGGCAGTGGATTTTTAGCTAAGCATACCCACACTGGCTTTCTGAGCTTTATAGGAAGAGGTCACTGATTCTCTATTTCACTTGTAGCTTTGAAAGCAGCTCCTGAATTTCTAACCCTTTCTGAAAAAAGGAGTCTCAGACTAGGCAGTGCAACGGCGTTACTTTATAGACATGCGTGTGTTATCACCTAGGCTGTTAAAAAGCTTGTGCTGCAGTTCAGCTGGCTGCTTGCTCTACTTTTGTGACATCTCAAAACTTCTGTGACTCAAGAATGTATGACTGATTGATTGATCTGTTGATAACAGATCTGGCCACAGTTCCTCACAGTTTAAAGTAATTACAAACCAGCACGTGACTGCTTGAGCCACAGAGGCAGCTGGAATAGGATTTGGCTTTATCTTTCAAAACTGCATTTAGCAACTTGCCTTATTACAAATATGATAACAAGAAGCACCAGAAATACTCCACAGAAATCTTTGCTGCAATTCATAATTGGGGCCAGCTGGCTGCTATCACATCAGCACTGCAGATTTCCAGCACTTGGATTTATTTATGGGATTAAAGCAGAGCTTGAGCAGACTGCATAGGAGAAGTCAAAATAATGTCATGGAAGTTTCAGGGTTTTGCTCCCCAGTGCTCCTACCTATCAGCATGAGAGCCTTTTGGGGATTCACGGGATAGCTTTTTGTCATGCGGTCCTAGATGATAAGGGCTGTATAAATGCCTAAACACCTGAACACCTTGGCCTAAGAGACCTGGCTGGGTTAGAGCAAGGTGTCAAGCACTGAAGAACCCCAACATGCTTCCTAAGCCAGAGAAGAGAGCCAGAGGTGATTACCTACCATGGAAAGACAGAAAATGAAATTCCTTTTCCCAGCTGTAAAAGGACGGAAAGGGTGCAATACAGGAAATCTTAGCACTACTGAAATCAGTCGGAGAACTCAAAATTTAAGCCTTTTTCACCCCACAGGCTTCAGGTCATGCCCACAGTATACAGTGGCGTGCAGAAATCCCCAAGGCAGCGGCAGTCCAGGTAGCATATCCGTGGGGTGGATACGGCACCAAAGAGGGAGGTCAGCTTGAGTCCTGATGGCAGGAGAGCCGTGGTAGTGCAGCCATACAGACACACGACACTACCGTGAGTGTTAACCAGGCAGTGCCTCGCACCAAGCTGGTTCCCACCTTTGCGCCGTATCTCAGGCAGACAGGGTTTCCGTGCCTGTGGCCTCGGCATGACCTTACCGCTGCTTGCAAGCTAGAGCAAGGAGCATATAGAGATCTGACTCCATTTCCTTGAGCCTGCTGAGGTGACAGATTGGAGGTTTATTGCCTCTCTAGATTTTTAAGACTGCCCAGCATGGTTATCATCATCTGGTTTGAATTCCTCTATACTCTTGGTCCTGGCCCTTCTGCTGACATCCCCACATCCAGCCCAGGTGCTCTGTTTCAGCCAGCGCTTGGGGAACGGTTGAACCAGAACTTTTTTTCCTGGAATGTAATTGCAGATCCCTCCTTGCAGAGTCATGTTTGCAAAGTGATTAAAGGCTCTCCAAGCTGCCATTTCCTTTTTCTCTCTCACACACCACACCCCCCCATCCCAAAGTCAGCACACGGACCCGAGCAGCCTGTGGTGGTCTCTCCATGTACAGCTTCCCACAGGGGCATCTAAGGGGACTGCAAAGGGTTGAAGCAACCAGGCAGCCTTCTCATTCAGCCTGTTCGTCAGTACTTTCATGCTAACTGAAGCAGGGGCAGAGAAGAAAAATATAATGAAACAGTAAAGAAGCAAGCTCTGATTCTGTATCACTCAGCAGTTTTGACTATTTTTTCCTTGCCTTTTTTTTTCTTTAGCTTCTCTCTGCTGCTAAATTTTTCCAGCTTGAAGCTTTACAACGACACTGTGAGATCATTTGCGCAAAAAGCATTAATACAGAAAACTGCGTGGATATTTATAATCATGCCAAGGTAAAAATAACCACATATGCTTGCATGTTATGTGTCTGTCGTCATACTCATAGGTCAGCTTTGTGATAAGTAGTGATAGTTTGGTATTTATTTAAGATTTGCTATTTAGTTGGACTGAGTGGTTACTATGTAACTAGTATAGTGACAGTCCTAAATCATGTAGTGTAAGAGCATCCGTGGCTCACCCCCTTCTCTAACTGCTTCAGACTCAGTTTGAGTGTACTACCGTGTGGCAGACGTATCGCTTCTCATGGCGACCCAAACTGCTGAGTTATTCAACAGGAATCACCTAACTGAATAAGACACCTCTCTTTCACCTTCCAGGCTGCATTTCCCTTTACAATCTTGTGTTTCCTCCTGCCTGCAGCCCACTGGGGTGATATACTCAATGCTGGTGACAGCTTGTCAATATATAAAAATGCCACGTTGTGAAAGTGCAACGTCTCTGAGCCGTGCAGGGATGGTAATGAGAATTTTATATCTTGGAGAGGAGAGATTCGCAGCTTCTTATTGGAATCAAATTATTTACTTAGCTTGTGAGGGGGCCTGAGTTATTAGGCATAAAAGCATGGCATTTTTTGGCATAGAAAACCTGTTTTCGTTCATTGATGGAGGTGGTTGCCACATTGATTAGATTCAGTTTTTCTCCTCCTCTTGGGTGCTTAGTAGTTAGACTTCCACTTGGAAGATGGAAATGATATACAAATAGTTGCAATGAAATATTTTTAAAGCATTCCTTAGATGATTTTTTTTATAACTTACATGGTTTATATGAAGGATAAAATGGTGCAGCGTGACATGGAGGTTTGATTGAACAGAGTAATCCTGCAGATTGTTCCAAACCCCTGCAGATCTGACCTCCATTCCCATCATCAGGTATTTCCTACAGAGAGTAGTAATGTTAGGTCTTGATGTACAGATAATGTGCAATCAGTGTTTGAAATAGCGTAAAGTCCCACCTATAAAATGAATAAGAAATGAGGTATATCTGCAGGTCTATTTATTGTAATAGGAAAAAAAATCAGCTGTGAAGGAATCTTTTGAAAAATATTTGATTTATCTTCTAGCTCATGTGGGAACTTCTCGATTTGTATTACTGTTACTAAAAGTAAAATGAATAATTTTGTTTTAAAATCACATGTTTACTTCGAATTGTGAAATGTGGCTGCTATTTACATCCTGTTTGAAGAACATTCTTACACCGAGCTTTAGACCTGTCTGAGGAACTTATACACTGCCAGTGCTGGGACTGAACAAACCCGGTGGCTAAATCCAGCTCCTTGTTTGCCTGCAAGGGCCCCAGCCTACAAGTTTTCTGTGCCTGCATCTTCTAGTGGAGTCAGTGGAAACGGTGTACTTCAGAGGCCAGGGTCACGTTTGCCCTGATGTGGGTAGCGCATTGCAGAGATAGCAAAGCTATCTGTGAATGAAATCTTGACTTCTGGAATTAGTTAAGGCACATAACACTAGAGCTCTGCATGGGCTAATTTACCCTGCTTCCAGTAAATTACCAGGGCTAAGTTTCATACTGCTATAGCTAGAAGGTTTCCAGGACCTGAACCAGCACATTTGAAGCTGGTTTAGATACCTCTCTATTACGCTGTCTGCCGAGCAGAGAAGACACTCCATCTTTTTGCTCCTGGTCTGTGTGATGTGCAGGTGATTAATATGAGCACAGATCATTCTGTCCAGAGTGCTCCCATCACACAGCAGCTTCATTTGTTTGTTATGTGAATACGAGATAATGGTATGTGGTGGAAGAGGCCAGATGGTCCTGATGAGCCAGGGGAGCTCACAGGCAGTTTGAGTGCAGCTTGCCAGCCAACTGTCTGCCTTTCCATGTTGCTCTCTGAAGTGTGGAAGAAGCTCATGTTAGACTGCAGTGAGGATGGGAATAGGATGATCAGGCACTGAAGCCAGGAACCACCGCGTCAGCCAGGAGCAGGTTTTAAGTAACTTGCTCCTGTTGTAGGTACCATTTCTAGTCCTTGCTGCTTTGCAAGCTCAGCTGCACCTGCAGGAACTCAGGCGATGCTGAGACCTGCTTTTCCAGATGGGGATGTGCAAGCATGTTGGCCCAGAGACACACGGAGCAGAGTCTTTGTCATCATGATTGAGAGAAAGATATGATTTGGTGGAAGCATAACATGAAGTGAGCAGAGATTTGGAAAGCTATCTGTGGGGGGGGGGGCTAGGTTGTAGAACAGTGTTTAACAGGGTGGTGAGCTGTGTAAAATCAGCTGTAGGAACAAGAGATTGAGACCTTGTGTTAAAGAGGTGAAGTACTGGTAGGAAGGTGAGACAATGTGGATTTGGTCACATTTACAATTTAGAAGCTGAATTGAGAGTATTAAAATCATCTGTGGCATCCCTATGGGCTTTCCATTCTTAAAATTGCAACATCTACAAAGGCAGTCATTTGATTTCCATTCTTAGTTCCAAACGTGATGTTAAGGTGGCGGTGGGCAACACCACTGTGTAGTTGTTCCAGTCTGGACCCAAAGCTATGCAATGTCCCAGCAGTTCTGGCCCTTCAGGCTGCACCTCACAGCCAAAGGTTCCTGCTTTACTCAGAGCTCGGACCCAGCAGGAGCTTACCTGGGCAGGAGGATGGGCTGAGCACTGCTCTCTACGCTTGCGTGGCTTATAATTACACCTATAGTGGAATATCATGGCTATACTCCTTGTATGACCACAGGATCTAGCTCTAGTGGGTGACCACTAGTACAGGTCACCCATCAAATGACCAGTATGGATCATTTAAGGTTTGCTCACACAGTTAAGGTTTCCTCACACATTAGAGTATCCCTGCCTGTTACTCAGACATGGTTCAGCGTAAGGGGATACTGACAGCCCCAAACCACATGCTCTGCAAACCTCCATTTCTCCTCCAAAGATTCCGTGAAGCATGAAACTTTACATGACAGGCCATTTGTCCCATCCTTGCTAAGGATGGTGTTCATAAAACTTGGTCTGTAGTAAATTGTCCCAAACCTATAGTTTTAGGGTGTAACTTCTAGCATGAAATCATGGGTCTGGTAAAACTCCCACTAATTTTCAAGGGAGCAAAGCTTCAGCCCTGAAGCTTGTTTCCTTGACAGCCATGGCCTTATAACATGGAATTGTGATCAGAATCATCAGTGTAAAATACTGTTTGATTAACTCCTTCCCCTCCCATACATATATCTGTAAGTGTTACTATGCCTGTCTGAAAGGCTTAGTTTGTGTATTTGTTTGTGCGCAGCTCTTACGCACTGTATTTGTTGAGTGGGTTTTATCAGAACAGTTATCTTTCTCTAATTTCACTTCTTGTAGTTTCTCGGAGTCACAGAACTATCTTCCTATTGTGAAGGCTACTTTCTAAAAAATATGATGGTCCTCATTGAAAATGAAGCTTTCAAACAGCTGTTGTACGACAAGAACGGAGAAACGTCTGGTCAAAATGTACTACAGGACTTACAGAGGACGTTGGCCACAAGGATTCAGTCAATTCATTTGTCTTCTTCAAAGGGCTCCATTGTATAAAGCTGAGGAAGACGGTAACCCTCTAATAAAGACCCTGCAAGTTAAGTCTGCTGTTAAACCCGTTGCAGTTGCTTACACGACTACAAAACCAAAATATTAAAAAATTCTACTTCGCATCCAAATAGTTCTGTGTTGGCCAAAGGTGCTGCGCTGGGGCTGTGGCCCCGTTTGGATAAGGGAATACAGAAAACAAAGCTCCTCTGTGCTTTTGACCAAACAGGGTACAAGAGTATCCAGTGAATCGCTGTTGTACTCAAATTCTGAACACACACGCATGGTTGTGGAGCTGGATGCCAACAAAAGCCAGAACTCAGATCAGTGAACAGCAGAAGCCCCTGCCTGAGCGGTGGCGCTGGGGAACACCCGAATTGACCGATTAATCATTTAAGGTGGATTTGTTCCAGTGTTACACATTTAAGAACTATATCTATCCTGGAGTCCATTATCTCGTGCATTTAAGAAATGTAAGAACTGTTATTGCTGTCGAGCAAAGATCAACTGTATTAGAGAGTGGGTAAGGCTGTTACAGCTGAGGAAGTATACTGGCAGATTTTTAGGGGTGGGAACTTTTTAAATTGTTCATAAAAAAATAACGGGGTGGCCTTGTAGTTTAAAAACTATTTCTTAAGCTTAAAATTTCATTTTCAACAGAGCTGTGTTTGAGAATCTATGTAACGTTTTGTTTTTTTAAATGGTAAAATGTACATTGTGTAAACATACATATGATCAAGTTTTGCTTGTATTCTTTCCTAGGGTAGTTTAATCTTGCCTAACAGGCTATGGTTACACCAACGAGGTACATTACCCAGACTATCTCTAATACAGTAGTTGGGGGGGGCGGGCAGGAGAACTGCATGCTACTCGTGATTTGGGGTTAAAAACAATGACAAACTCAACATGCATTTGCATGGTAACTGTACCTGTGAAATGTTACATTTGTGCTTCGTTTCGCCAAGACAAATGCAATGTTACTTCTTGTCAAACTTCATTTGTGAAATTAGCATATTTTTTAATTTGGTGCGATTGGTTGTGATATGATACCCCCGAAGACCCTTCTCGAGATGCTGATTTCTGTTTGTTACAGTGAAGGGATAATAACAGTTCTTCAGTAATGTGTTGATACTTTGCTACTGGCCAGAGATTGTGTCCGAGTTAGACTTTTTTAAATTATAATTAAATATGTACGATAGAATGATTTCTCACTGTATCCTGAGAATGTATAGGTTATCTACAATGCAGGGTTTGGGTGGGGTGGGATGGGGGGTGTGATTTAATGTCAAAGCTTCATTTATTTTGCAGCTTATTGTTAGCAAGACAAATCTGCTACGTGCTACAACATTCCTGATGCTCTGTCTCTGACAACCACAGCAAGAAGTAGGGAAAGATGTTGCCTCCTCCATGGCAAAGTGACATTAATATATTTATTTTATAGCATGCCGTTCAGAAACTGTGCCCAGTTCATAGACTTTAGAAGTTTTATTTTGACAGTGCATGCTAACCTCTTGTTCTTTTGTTGAAGTATCTACGTCAGATGCTCTTCCATGTTGATAGCTTTTGGCATGCTCAGAGAACACAGTTTTGGCTTTAGCTATCAACACGGTAGGAAGCTGTTTTATGACTCTGAGGTGTAAATCCTCCTGTGTGCTTGGTCTTTTAAAGCCTCTACAGTTTCTGCAACAAATTACAAAAATGTCTAAATTGCCACTAATGTCGCAGAGACACAGCAGGTCAGTCAATTAGACTTTTTTTGTTCTGCATAGTAGATGTTCACACAAGATGTCTGGAACATTTAGGTAATGGCAACTTCTGTGTGAATGTTGCGATCTTAGAGAAGCGAGACCATGGTTGATGCAACAGCAACACGCAGGGGTGCTTGTTGTCGTTTGGTGTGCCTCCTCATCCATGGAAACCCATCCTTCCATGCCAATGATAACTAGATAGGAGAAGACCTCACCCCGCAGCTTCATGGTTTAAAATAGTGAAGTTTTTCAGACAATAATCATGATATTAAAATTCTTCCCTTGGGTACATGCGTAGTGCCCATCAAAGTCATCAGGAGTTGCATACGCATATATCCATAGGCAAAATAGCTTTTTCCATGAAAAATGCCCACGGGTATACCTGTAGATAGGCAGTGTGGTGTCTAATGCTATAATGATAGCCACAAGTGTTATGCCCCTGTTTCTAGCTCAGATACAAACTGTGCTTTGGTAAGGGGATGTAGAGTCCTGTGTGCACAGGCTGCCCCGGCAAGGTGATGTCTTTTGAGCATTTGTAGGAACGTGCCTGGGACTCATTAGGAAGGAAACACTGATAACTCTGTGCCAGTCGTTCTTCTGATGAGTTGCGAGTACCTGTGGTAACGTTTACTGGTTTTCTTTCAGAGATAAAGGGCTTAATATGTCCTTCGGTGGCTATACGTGAACTGAGTGGTCACCATGTTTGGGCACTCAAAGGCAAATGCAAGCCAAAGGCTCTAGCCACAGAGTGCAGCTGCCTCCAAACACAATGCTGCGCAAGTCTGCCAGCAGAGCTGCATCGGCCCGCGCATTCCTGTGTCTGTTGCTCCTTCGGGGGCTTGTGAATCTGGATGGCTGAGCACGACAGAAAGCGTGGCACCCACTGCTGCCACGAGATCTGCTTTGCTGGTGTCTAGCAAAAGGTAGGAGAGAACAAGCCCCAAGAAGCTATCGTTCAAAGCTGTTACAGGAAGGGATTGCGGCTATTGATTTATAAGGGAGTAACTTTTGCCCTTCAAAACACTGGTAATCCCAAAGTCATAGGTGTATAGCTGAAAGGAACCTTAAAAAAAAGAATCATGACTTTCAATTTTTTTTCGACCTGTGACCCCCATCGCTTTTGCCAGCAGAAGCGTCCAACCCCTGTGTAACCCTGGCATTCATTTCTCCTGGAAGTAGTCAGCAGAGCTTTGTGGATGCACAGACCAGTTTGAAAACTGCCATTTTAGTCCACCTCTCCTGCTGTGAGGCTTGGCGAGGTCTAGCTGAACCACACCAGACAATGTGCAGCTTGCAGGGTCTTGAAACGTCCAGTGGCGGGGATCCATGATCTTCACCACCCTCGGAACTGGAAAGTTTTCTTAAGAGACTATTTGGAACTTCTTTACTGCAAATCGAGCCACTTTTCCTTCAAGCCCTGACTGACCGGAAGAACAGATGATCTTACAAGACCTTCTTACAAGATTATTCTGTGTATGAGAGGAATTATCCTACTTTCCTCACTAGTATAGTCTTTCCTCGTTCCTTTGCTAGTATTTTCTAGGTCTCTGATTTTTGCTATCATTCCCTTCATGACTCCCCAGTTTCCCCAAAATGCAGTACTCCAGCAGGGGTTTTATACAGTAACAAGCAAAGCAGAGTAACTGTCTCCTGTGGTTTATGTAAAGCATATCAGAAAATACATCCTGGAATATTCTCTACAAGAACATCCCATGGCTGACTTTGATCTAGTCTGTCTTCTGTTATAATTCCTGGGTGATTCACTGCTGCTTTCCCAGGAGTTCCCGTTTTTATTTGTGCATTTGTTTACTACACTTTCCAAAGTATAACACTTTCAACTTGTCTTTATTAAATTTGTTCTGCTTTAATTGGGGCAATTTCCCCACTTCATCAAGATCAGTTGCAATTCTGATCCTGTCTTCTAGTCTGTTTCATAATCTCCAAGCTGTATTATACATGGCTTCATGCATGGATTCTTCATTCCATTAATCTGGGGCTGGGAGGGGAAGGGCTCTGTTGTCAATTTAATCTAAAAAGCAGTGTGAGTTTCAGTGGGTGCCCATGAATACCATCCCTATCAGATAAGGCTCTCTCCAGCAGAGCATTTTATTAACATTTTTTAGAGAGATGGTGTTATCATCTTAGAAAATAAAAAACCTTCAGCTTCTTTAGTCTTTGTATGAGTTGCAATAATTTACAAATTTTGAGGGAAAATACTGCTTCCAGTCTAGGTGAAATGGAAAAAAATACAATATCCTTAGAAAAAGTTGTGATTTTTTTTTTTTTTTTTTAAATCATGACTTTCCAGCCTGTAATGAGTGAAGGGCTGTTTTGGTTCCTTTCCATCTGTCATTTTTATACTAATCCACTGCTGTAATATTTGAGAACTTACAGGCATCCTGCCCCTGCCTCACTGCAGATCTTTTCTTCTGCCTCTCTGCAAGGTCCTCCCTTAGTTTCCAGAATTTCCTCACATTTCTACTTCATCTCACATGCTGCCAGTTTCCATACTTCCCAGTTTTTTTACTCAAGAGCCCTGCTGGATCCCTTCCCAAGTCCAGAAAGGGTTTGTGTGTTCTCCTGAATGGGCGATGTTCCAATAATCGGCTTGAGAGCTGGGAAGAGAAAAGGATGGGGAATGTAGGAGGGCAAAGGTTTTGGACATCAGAGAGGAAGGCTAGTATTCTTTTCACGACAAATTTCAGCGCTGTCTGCTTGTTTCTCAGATTTTCCCCTGATCTATTCCTTATGCCCACTGTCCTCTAAACACAGCTGGAGGCCAGATGCTCTCCGTTCTGGAAAAGGGCCAGCCTTATAACTGCTAAGACTTCTTTTCCCCAGCTAAAACTTTTGCCTGCTTGGTCTCAGCTTCGGAGTAGATTTGTGCAAATGTCTATTAAAGACAGAGGAAACATCTTTAAAGAGGTGTGAAGGCTTAGTAGCCAGGCTCTTATTGGCACTAATGAGAGCTGCCTGCTGAATCCTCCACATGCTGGTTTTGATACCGAGCCTTTTTGTATTGACTATGCACTGGCCACTGGCTTCATACTAAACGTTGCGCAAGCCCTGGATGGGCTGCAGTGTGTGGTGTGCTTCAGGCTTTTGGAAATTCTAGTTTTGTTTCAGAGCGTAGCATGATGTGCTTCTCTTTGGAAGATTAAAAGGAAAAGGGAAATCCTCAGTTTGTACTGAAATAAACTGCCCTGAAGTGGTGTGGTGAGAAAAAAGAAAGGGCATCTCTTCTTCCCTCCCCATACCTGTCCAAAATCAGAAGAGAATTCTGTTACACCATGCAATGCAATTAGGTCTGTGGGACTCCGGTATGCAGGACCCTGTTTAAATGGGTTTTTTTATGTTCAAGAAAAATACAGGTGGTGTTAAAGTTCACACATCCACATACTCAAGGCAAGGCTCAGGCCATCCTAGAGAAAAAGCCATTCCTAGTACTGTTGTCTATGGGTTAAATCCTAGGAGAAGCTGAGAACCTGCAGAACTTGTCAAAGTCGGTTGCAGGTATTCAGTGTCCCTCAGGACCTGGCTCTGTCTTTAAAATATTGCTGGAAGATGACATCCTGAAGCCTGCATTCACTAAAGCTGCCTCTGAAGTCCATGGATGATTTTTTTTTTTTTTTTTGACGAGCGAGTTATCTAAAGTCAAAGACTTGAAGTTAGTTTGTTTGACAAAGTGTCTTTCATGTGAGGCTCTGCAAGTGCTTTTCAGAAAGGAAGGTCCTGATGTTGCTTTCATCCCCTGGCCCAGAGATGTTGAAATATATAAGCATTAAAAAAGCTGCTTAGGATTTGTCCTAATGTTTAATAAACTAGCTTGCAGAAAGTTAGCCTTGAAATAGCACTCAAATAATATCTGAAACCCCATAGATGAGAACATCACTAATTTTAGATGTCTGCCTATAAGCACATTTATATCTCTAACTCACAGCACTTCCAGTCACATCTTCCATACATTTATAACAAAATTAATGTTTTGTTATTTTTTAACTTGTTATTTATTTTGAGGTAAGGCCCATTATCTTCAGCGGGTGAAAACTGAGGCTGCCCTCTCTGACCAGATTATCACATTTTGGTAGAATTGCACCTGACCTACCATTTATAACTGGCCTCCAAGGGCAAAAATAGCAAAGGCGACTCTTCAGCTGTGAGTCAATGATCCGTGAGTTCAATGAGACCGCTGCTGAAAACATTACGAAGGCAGTGCCCAAAGCAGAAGGAAAATCTGGAAACCCGCGGAAGCTAATGGGCATTTGTCAGCTGCCTTCAGTGAGCCTAAGAACTGGGGAAGGAAGCTCAGTGTGGATAGGAGGGGGGTATTCAATTTCTTTTTCTTGCCATTAAATTGTCATTCTTTCAGCTTGGTTCAAGGCTTCTTGCATGGAACAGCCATGGATGGCCTAGTGTGGACGTATCTTAGGCGCATGCAGAGGGTTCAAATGTGGTATCTCACATTCTCCTCAAGTTAGTGTAGTCCCGGCAGATGATGCTTTTTGTGCTTTGCTTGGACTGCTTGTCACTAAAACGCCCAGGAGACACAGCAGCAACTTACTAGAAAGGTTGCATTGGCTAGATAGGTTAAATTCTACAAACATCTTGCAGTTTGTAAGCTATGCTGTTTAGCTGTCTAAAAAATCTGTCCACCTGATTGTACATGATGTACCAGAACAGCAATTTTGGTGTTTGTTTTCCTTTGGAGAGGCATTTTTCATCATCCTTTGGGCTTACAGTTTTGCTCTTTTTTTTTTTCTTTTATCCTGCAGAGGTGATGACACTGTGTGAACTGGCATGCTTAGAGTAGGCACAGGTTTCTGTCCGTGTTGGATGGCACACTGACGAAGAGGTCTCTGTAACGGAAACGGGATTAGGTACAAGAATTTGAATGTCTAACCCCAGATCTTTGCCTTGGATTTCCGAGGTATAGTGTTCCCATTCCTGCTTCATTTGTTCTCCAACCTGGAGTTTCCATGCAGTCAAAGGGGAGGGGAAGGCAGAAAACAGGGCAGGAGGAGAGGAGAAAGCAGCCCCATCTCCCACCCCTTACTCGGCATCCCCAACCAGCCCATTTGGCTCTGGTCTCTTCAGTGCTCACACGGAGGGTTTGCTCGGTCCCACTGCTCAGATATGGCCATGGAGCTCTAGCAATTGGTAGCTTTTCTTTGTCCTTAAAAATATATCCACTGCTGCAGCTGCAAGAGAGAACTTGCCTGAGCCCCTTTGTGTGTGGTTAACTTTGGTCTTTCCACTTCCCATCATCTCTGCTGCTGTGTTTTCATTAAAACTTCCATTACTCGGCTTTGCCCAGCACAGTGAGAGGCAATCTTGTTTCTTATTGCCTTTCTAAAGCAAACAAAGACAAGGAAAAAAAACTCCCTGAAATACCCAGTCAGAAATCATTCATGGTTTAAAATAAGCCACATTAGAAAATGGAGATGCTCAGAGACAAAAAAAAAGACAGCCACCTTAGAAAAAGCCAATGCATTAGGAGGTCATTTTGATTAATTAAGGTCAAAGCCTTAACACCTCCTATGTTCTGGCAGGGATGGATTAACATGGTTCAAAACATCTGGACCTGTTCAAGCCACAGGTTCAAGAGAGTCCAGCCTTACCCTTTCCCAGCAGTGGATAAATTGACTGTCCTATAGCTTACTGTGTGAGAGGCTTTCAAATGAGCCTTTGAAAAGTCTGGTTCTCTCTGTTCTGCGTAGCTTTTAAAGAGCCCACGGCACATCTGTGGGCTGGGATTTGCTCCCTGAGCATGGTTGAAGGCACCCTGCGCCCCAGCGCAGGCTGTGCCTCGCTGGGGCAGAAGGTAGGTGCACAGGAAGCCCCTGGAGTCTCATCAGAAGGAAAGCTGCTTCCCCAGCATCGAAGCATTCACTTGATCAAATACCCTGCTTAACCTGGTCAAGCCTGGGTGCACCACTGATAGACAAATTTGGGACAGTTGGTTCAATTGCTTGGGAACTGATTTTTGCCTTGCAATTATTGAGCCAGTGGCTAATTGTGCCATTTGGGGATGTGGTAAAATGTGGAGCCTTCCTTGAGTTGAGTTCATGATTATCCATTGAAGAATACAAGGACTAAAGGAAAGTATCTGAGAGCTTTTTGACCTCATGTTCCTGGCTAAATTCCAATTAATACTAGAAAAACTTGACCTATTTGACCAGTATGTTGCTTTCTGTCTGTATTTCTCTGAGTGTTGTGGCTGCTGTACAGCCGTATGTGCTGTACCAGTGGGGAACAGAGGTGCCTGAGCATTATGCATACAATAAATAAGTAAATCCCATTCTCTGCAATGCAGGACATTCCTTCTACTGATCTCTTCAGCCTTATGTGGAAGGTTGGATAATGCATCTCTGCTGTTTACAGCCCCAAGATAAGGTCAATGCTCTTTTTCCCCACTCTCTCTTCACTCTGCCAACTACCACACAGCAGAGGAATCATCCGATCCTGCATTTTTTGAATCATAATATAATGAAGAGCAGCAGAAAAAACCCACAGGAAATATAACATTCTCCCCACAAACACACACAGTAACAGGTGGGTTACGACAGCGTCCTTCAGTCCCACTCATCTGAAAGCTTGTTGCAATACCATTTGTGCATTAGTTATCCTCAGAGCAGGCTGTTGATTTAGTTGAAGTCTGGAAAGCATCTTAAGTCAGTCATTCAGGACAGAAGTGGCATTGTAAAATACTTTGTTCTATATCATCTAAGCTGTGCATTTTCTCCTTCTTTGTGATTTTTTTGTTTTGTGATTTTTTTTTATCGGGAGGAAATGTTAAGCATATGAAATGCATTGGATTTTCTGTCCATAGTTATCTTTGTGTGTTTGTATGTTCGAGAGAGAGAGATGGACAGTAAATAGATCTACGGGATATGTTATGAGGCGTGAAATCATGTTTGTAATGAGATTTCTTGTTAATGGCAGTCAGCCTTCCTTGATGCTAAGCATTAATGCAATATCCATTAGTGCAGCTAAACCTCCCTCTGTTCCACTTTCCCAAACGGGTTTCACTTTGTACCTAGTTTAGCATTTATAAATATTTGATACAAGGTTCAAGAAGTAATTTACATGTTAAATGAAGGATATATGAACGTTCTAGGAAAAATACAAATTAAGATTGTACTATAACATCCTTCACAAACCAAACATGAAAGCATGATGAAATTTGCCCCATTAAAATTGCTGGAAGCCTTTTCATTGATTTTTCTAGTCTGGATTAGGTCTGTTTTCCATCTCTCTTTCATACTATGTCACCTTTGAAGTCTTTGCACATCTCACACTTTCCAAGCCAAATGCACATCTGTAATTAGAAAGCACAATCTTGATCCTTAAACGGGGAAGAGATCCTTCCTCTGTCATCCACTTCTGAAGGGCTGGGCTTGTATCTTTATGTTTACCATTGAAAAGAACAGCTGAATGGGGAAATCCCAGCGCAAGCATCCTGAAAAAAACAGAAGAGCTAGCGCTGTCTGTGGGACTACTATCTCCTTCCTTCCTCCCTCTTCACATCCACTCCCGCTGGTCTCTGAGGTGCCTTTGAAGTTAAAGCTAGAAGAGAAAAATGAAAACAAGAGGAAAGGATGTGCTAGAAATAAGATGGTTTCTAGAATGGTGCAGAACCATCGAGCTAATCTTGATTTCTGGCAGCTTTTAGGCAGACTCCTAATTTGTGTAATATAAAACCAGGAATGGTTATGATTGTTTTGCATTTGTTACGATTGTTATGAGTTTGTTGGGTTTTTTCCTAGCAGAGTAGTTTTGTTTGCTGCCATCCGTTGTTGGGATATTATGGGAAGGTTTCACTTCACCTTTTATTGAAAAACAAACGAAAGATCACACAACCCAACAGAAATTGTCAACAAACACAGAGAGATTGTCCTCCATCCCACAGATGTAGCTTAAATACTGGTTTGTGGCTTCACAGGCATGTTTGAGGTCATCTACAATTGACAACACAGGTGAAATATTCTTCCTCTTTGCTTATCCGTTTATGGATATTCAACCTCTAAAATAGCAGAGTCTCAGAGTACAGACGATAGGATAGCAGATGTTTGTCAATAGAGAAAGAGTATAGCTAAGAAAAACAGATGTTTCTGGAACCAAATATTTTTCCTCAAAAAGACAGACAGGCGTCTGTAGCTCATTCGAAGATGTCAGTCTCGAGTCTGTCAGCTGCACTTGAAAATTGCCTGTTTGGTGCTGGTAGTGTTCCAGAGCAAACCGTGCCACTGAAGACACTAACTGAGGGCACTCTGACACGAGGCAGAAGGGAATGTATTAAAAACAGAGGAGCTCAGCCATAATTTGAAGCGGCAGCTTTTGTCCACTGTGTCCACAACTGAAACGTTATTATAAAAGGTGTGTTTGTATTTAGTTTTGTTTGATTCTTTTTAATTATTGCTTTTGAAGTGAACATAATTTTCCCTTGAGTATAGCATATTCAGTCAGCAAGATCAGAAAGCTTTACGTGTCCTATCACATTATCAGGTCTTTAGCATAAATGTTGGGAAAACTCTGAAAGCGTCTTCTCCGAGTGCACCTTAGGTTATCTTAAACCCCATTCTGTCTGATGCTGATCCTTTTAAGAGCTCCAATGAGATTATGATTAATTTGTCATTGCTAGATGTCATTTTGTTAACACTGTAAAAAGGCAGGGCAGCATGTGAGACGAGCAAGGTGGTTTTTTTAGTCTTGTGTTACTCTGAAAAAGAGAAAAATTAACCAGATCTTTGTTTCTAGTGTAAAATACTCCCCTTAGCTTGCGAGGACACGTGCAAAGCCTCTGCTCTGAATGCCTCATTATAATCAAGTTACAAAATGGAGGAAAATGGTATTAGAGAAGGATTTTTGAAAAACTTAACTCCAGTGGTGGAGAACATGCACTTGTTAAAAAGTCTGCTCGCTCGCTCTCATGAAGTCAGCAGGAATCTTTAATGGGAGTTACTGCAAGGCTGTATGGTTTTTTAATGCACTAGCAGATATAATTTCCCATCCAGTCATCTGCACAGTTGTGGTTGGTACACCATAAAGGCTGAAGGCCAAATCCTGCTGTCATTGCACACAGCAGCCCTACTTCAGCAGGGATCACAAACATGTACTTATGTTACATGAGTTAGTTGCACAATTTTGAGGTTTTTGCTGAAGAGAAATGGGAGAGGGTAGGCTTTCCTTCTGCTCGCTGATCACAGCCTTTGTATTTCCAATGACTTTATTAGAAGCATCATACATTTACATGCTGCAGAATGAGGCCTGCGTGGGGTGGGAAAGATTTTTATGAATTTAGACCTGCCTAAGAAAACATCAACCATTCTAATTTTAGACAAGTTGCATTCCATATCCATCTGTTTAGTGGATCAGTCTGATGTTTACTGTTTAGTAAATTACATTTGGCCTTTTTTTTTTTAAGTTTCTTTGAGGGCATTGCCTGCCGTCAGCTAGTGTAAAATAGTGCCAAGGACTTCCAGACATACCCTTAGGGCCAAACTGTGCTAGCTTCACATACCACAGTCCTATCAAAAGCAAGGAAAGTTGGACTGGGCACATGAACTGCAAACCTCCCGATGTCCAGTTACAAGTCCTGCTTCAGTTCATAGAGATTGATGACTTCCTGGAAAAAAACCCCACATGGTGCCAATTCACCCCAGTTAAAAATGTATTGAAGTCAAGGAAATTATATTAGACATGCCCGTAGTCTACCAAATCCAGTCCTGTACATAGGCAGAACTCCAAGGGAAAGTAATGGGAGTTTCCGTTATGGAGCTTGCAGAACAAAGCCTACGTAATGAACTATGACAAAATGTCAGCTTTGTGTAAACTCTCCTGGTGGGTCTGTATAAAGGTTTTTAAGAAATCTTCGTTGGAACACACCAGAGAATAATCAACTTGCACCTTGATAGAATAGCTTTATTTGTATATACTCTATGTAAATTTTAAACCAGAGGATACGTGTCGTTCCTTGTACATATCTGACTAGAATGGTGGCAGTGCCATGCACTGCTGTTTAGGAGATCTAGGTTCTCCAGTCTTGGGTTTCCATCTGTAAAGGCTGCAGGAGACTGCTTGGGACCAGCCAAAACATAGGATGGATAGATGCTCACCACCCACTGCTTACAAATGAAGGAGCAGGAATTGGAACAGATGTTGGCTATGGAAAAGATTGCTTGCCTCCACTCCTGGCTAAAGGACAAGTGCCTCCTTCGCTGTCATCTCCAACAGAAGTGATTTATCATCAAAGAGTGTGGAGAACATTCAGAGCCCTATTTGGATCAGTCTTTCATAGGAACCTGAGCTTATAAGGAGCCCACACTTCTGGCGTAATATGGGAAGGTCCACGAAAAAGCAGTGTGTATATACATCTACCGATCTGTCTGTCTGTTATCTAATATCCCAGTGTTTCTGTATTTAATGGTTTCAGTAACCTGTAAACAAGTGATTGCTCCTGTTGTGTTACTGCTTTGAAATTCTTTGCATGCACTCTGGCATATAATTCTTCAAGAAAAGAAATTATACATATTATATATATATATTGTAGCTTGCAAAATATTCATGTTGAAGAGCCATGTTTTGTGCAAATTGTACATTTATGTTGTGAGCAATATTGCAATATGAACTTTTATTAGTTGTTGGCATTAAAACATGTTTTTATTGATAGTAAATTTGTCACATTATTTCTGAGCATATGTAGGTATCCCAGGCTTTCAAACTCAGGCATTAGATCAACTACTGAAGGAAACTTTTTCTGTGCAGTAGAAATAGCACGGGCTGTCATTAAAGAGGCAGGTATACAAGTCCTATTCGGTTTAGCGCAAGTTGCAAGGCTGATCCTTCATGCCGTTTGTCAGGCCAATACTTCTCTTTTGTCAGTGCTGGAATTCGTGTTTGGTATGAGGACGCTGTTGCCCTCATCTATAACAGAACTAAAACCCCAACCTCGCAAAACAAAGTGCTTCACTCCTACTGCCCTCTGTCTCCGCAGGTGCTTCAATATAAATACAATGAGGACTTAAGAAACTTCCAATTTCCTGCTGGATAGCCAATGTTATATTTTCAAAGGTTCATGCTACATCATAGTTTTCAATTTAGGGGCTAGATAAAAGTGTAATACCACTATGGCTTTAGGAAAGCTACAGTGTTTGGAGCTTGACGTTGAAACTTTTACCTGATTTCCGAACATCATTGGTGGCTTTGTTTGCTCAATGTTTACCTCTGAGAAATGTATGCTATTGATTTAAATGTTTAATATATTGACTGCCTTTTTTGTATATTTGTTATCATAAAGGTTTGGTTTAAATGCTAACAATTGTGGTCTATTTTCAGACTTTAAATAACATACGGTTCTGTATTTGGAAGGCAAAGTTATTAATGAATATAGCGATTTGGTATTTTATTCCTATTTTATACAGCTGCCCCCGTAGGTTATTATCAGATGGCAATGAATATTGCTGAACAGCAGGTGGAACTCCTTTGAGCGTGTTTATGAGCCATCTCTGTTCAATAAAAATTCCATTGTTTTCTAGCCTAGGAAATGGCTGCTGTGAGTGTTTTTGTTGTTTCTTCTCCTCTTCAGGTGTTTCTCAATGTACTTCAGACAGCAGCAGGACTGGGGTTCTCCCAAGAACCATCTCCCAGAAACCACACGCATTCGGCGTTTTACATCTGGAAGGCCTGGTGCTGTTTTTCCCCATACACTGCTGTCAGTATGGTTGCTGTGCGTGTGAAGAAGTGACACGGAGGCTGTTCCCAAAAACCTTTCTCTGAGCCCTGGCAAAAAATGGGCACGTAAGATCTGGGAATGGGGCTCTGTGGTGCTTAAAGTTAAGCATCTGGAAATGCATCGTAGCCAGGCAGTTTGGATGCGTGAAGACCCGAAAGACTGGAAGCTTGCTTCATTATACAACATTGCTGCAAGCGCATACAAATAAGTATCTCAAGGAGAAATCAGAAGTAAATAGAGAAAACTGATTAACTTTGGCATGAGCATAAAAATCAGGCTTTGAAAAATATTTTAGCTTTTTTTTTACTTTTGTAATTTTTTAAATTAATTTACGATGTTTTCTGTCTTGTATGTTTTAGTGGATTTGGAGCCAAGTCCTTTCTTCATAATGTACCAGATTATTAAGAAACAGGTTGGTCCAGGAGGCAAAAGGTGGTACTAACCTTTCAAGTATGGCCTGTGTGTGAGTCATGGGAGTGAGACACCGCTCACACCAGACTGGGTGACTGTCCAGACCAGGATCGTGGCTCTATCTGGTGCCTTTGGGCTCTGCAAGCTCGGCTGTCCAGGAGCAGAGTTTGAAAACCAGCTCACAGGGAACCCTACAGTTGTCAAAATTTTGTACGAGAGGTAGGCCCCCTTGCCTGCCTCCCCAGTATCTGGAAAAAAATAAAGCAATCTTCACATGTAGCAGACTGGGATGATCTGTCTCCTTTCCCAACCAGTGATACCAGAACAATTTAAAAACATTTCTCAGCATCTGAGTTAACTCTTCACTGAGAAAAATAGGCAAGTTCAGCTGTAATTGTTAACACCATTCCTCCTGGTTCTCTGTAAACTCACCTATGCTTTTGCTACATTGAATTCATATTTTTTGAGGTTTTCTGGACAATCTTAACATGTAGAGACTGAGGGCTATGGCACACGTTCACTGAGCTAATTAAGGTTTAGGACAGTTTTGCCCACTGCTGTGTTTTCTCCTCTACAGGGCAGAAATGGGCAGCAATGTCTAAACCACCACTGCTACATACTAGGGCTCACCTAGAAGAGCCTCAGGTTTTGTCCTGAGGCAAAAGCCTTGTCAGAAGTGCTTGATATAGGTCTGTTGATGGAATCAGTAGCAGAGGCATCTCTATGTGTAACATACATAAAAAAGATCATTGTATGTCTCAGTTTGACTACCTAGAAAGTAACAGTAACATTTAAACTACTCAGAAATAATAATTTTTTTTTTAAATCTGCACAGTGGCTTATACAGGCATATTTCTAGGTGTGTAGCAGTATCAGCTAAATTTTTCCATGTCAACAGAACCTTATATTTTAATGAACATTTCTGCAGTGGCTTTCATTTTGTCTAATGAATGTTTCAAGGAAAATGTTGTTTCAGAGTAGGCGTGTGGGCTGGCTATCTCTAAGCTTTGCTATGACAATGTAAGACTACAAGTTAAATGATGTCTGAGAACCTGTGCACATATCTTTGCAATGGGAGGCTGCCATACGCAGCACAACCCTCCTGCCTGGCTACCTTCCTAGAGCTTATCAGCCCCTCTGCTCTATAAGCCCAGTGGCTTGTGTAAGAAGTTGGAGTCTCTTCCTGGAATAATGAATACTTGAAGCAACCAGTATTGAACAATATACTTGGACATGGACGAAATAAAGGTGTGCCACCATTGAGACAAATACTGTCCCTAATCTCTCCCATCGCTCCCGTGGTGCTGGAAGGGTGAGAGTCTTCGGGTGTTTTGACGTGTCCATCTGCCCTCAGAGGTGTGATACAGCCCTGCCACACACGCACGTGCCACTTCTCCCAGTGCTCACCCAGGTGTACGCTGACACTGTGGGCCTCTGGTTGGCAAAGCCTAGAGCTGGAGGCTGTAGTGACGTCTGGAAAATGCACACAGACCCCGCTTCCCGCCTGCTGTGAGAACAAGCATTACGGGGCAGAACTCGCGTAACTTGGCAGAGTCCCAGCACGTGGAACGCTGCCAGTTGTTTTTTTTCCCATACCCACATGTTTACTGACTTTCCTTTACTAGTAAATCCTTAGCATGTTGTATCGTTCTACACCTCTTTTCAGGTTCCTTCATTTTCTCTGTGTAAGTTGGCCAAGAACAGCTTGCTAGGTCCCTGACTGTGTCCTTCCTTCATGTGCATCTTGGTTCTTCCTCTCCCACACGCCTCTTTGCCTCTCAACTCGCTACTCCTGGATCCTGGTAGACCAATGCCTTTAAAGTTATTTTTCTCTACTGGCTGTATGTGGCAAATGTGACTAGTCTCCACATCCAGCCATCTTCTCTCCAGCTTGCTGAGAGGGCACTGACAATATTTCTTTGCCTTCCTTTATGTTGGTTCCAACACTATCTGACAGCACTCATTGCAGGGATGATGGGATTCTCACTCCCAAGCTCTCAGCACACATTTTGGGAAGCAGATGCTCCATAAGCACACCTCTCTGCCCTGATAATACATTCACTGTATCCCGATAAGGATTTAATACCTTTAATGTGTATCTGGTTCACATTGAGATCACGCTTATTACTAGACATAGTTAAAAGATAAGTGGCAGACCTAGTTTATTCTATAAAGTTAAGCAAAGAGCACCAAAAGCAATACGTAAGATCTGGGAGAATAAGCCTTAGCGCAAGGACGTTTTATCTTTTAAAGTGAGGAGGTTGGTGCTCTCCCAGAGAACTCCTTAAGGAGATGATGGATGAAAGAAAACCAAAGCAGCCTTGTTTCAACTACCTGAAAACTTAACTTTATGCCTAGCTATCAGTTCAAGAGTTCTTCCCTCCAGGCTATGCTGCTGTGTGCAAACAGGGTATGTAGTCTCCCTTGACAAGATGCTGACCTACTGAGATCTGATCTCCCTTTGGTTTCCTCCCACTATTCATGCTCTGTATTTCACAGAAACACACAGGGAATGCAAATAGAGAATCAAAAGGTAACCTTGAGGACTTCTATGGCTGCCCTTTGTGTTTCAAAGCCACTCTTAAGTACTCCTTTCTTTCTTTCCTAAGTTAGAGGATTTCTTGATGTTGTGACTTTGCTTTTAGCTGTTCAGCATCTCTGGGACTGCAACACTAATATTTGGCAGCTCATTTGAGAAAACAGAACTTTTTTTTTGAGTGAGGTGGCATGCTAGTGTATCAGTCCCTTTCTCCTCTTCTCATCTGAAGAAGTCAGCTGAACCACAGCCTACAGCATAACTTCTCTCAAAATACATAAAATTCCCTTTGTTTTCTTGCTTACAGCTTGTATGATTTGCAGTATGAACATTTTCATGGCCTTGTAGTACCTTCCAGCTGTCATATTAGAAATGTTTACAGTGTCTCTGACAGTTTCATGATTCAAGGTGTATCAAGGTCAGAATGTCCAAGCTGAGCCTTGGACACTGGAGCTCTTCAAGTTTTCAAATAGTTACTGGAGAGCCTGCTGGCACCACCTGCTTCAATATCACTCCTTCGTCAACCAGCTCTGTTCTCTCTTCCACCCTTACTTAGTATGAAGATGAATAGCATAGCCCTCTGGGCACCTTGACACATCCCCTAAAAAAAAGAAGCTGGACCATCCCTTTGGAGGAGCCATTGACTTTTCCCACTGACCCCACTTTTCTTGACCTGGTAAATCCACGCCAGAACAAAAGTTTTCTCTGCTTAGCTAGGTAACTTAATCCAGCTGAACCTTTCTGAACATTTATGATGACACCTTGAACAAGACACAGGCACACACTTCCTGTTGATGTGAACTATCTGGCACTTGCATCCTCAGGTGAAAAGCAGTAGGTAGGGATGGGTCAAATATGGATCCAGAAGTCTTGCCTTACTTTGCTGAGGTCTCTCAGGAGAAAAAGAAACTCAGCTCTGCTCATCAGAGGATAAGAAATGGGTCTAAGAGAGATTCCAGGCACCAACCAACTCTGGAGGAGAATACTGCTGTATCTGATTGATCTCTGATGGGGGGGGGCGGGGGAGAAGCAGCCTTCAAGTTTTAGAAGTTTGGTTTTAGAAAAGGCCCAAGGCCAGTCTGGAACAGGCTTTGGCATGCGAATGTTTGATGACAATTCTTCTGGTCAGAGAGCTTTTATTTCCACAGGATCGGAACTTGGTCCTTGCACCCTTCCTGAGACGGCCATTCGATTCCTTATCTCCTGTTGCACGTATCTTTCTTCATGGCCATTTCTTCCACCTAGCAGAGATTCAGAGAGACTTCTGTCAGCTATGCAGCCTTGTTCCTGATTAGGAGAGCTCCTTGGGTTAATCCCAAAACTCCTCCAATGGTTGTGTCAGAATTCCATCCAAATTAAGAAAATGAACGTCTGCTTTCTTTCCCAAGCCTCACACCTCTGTGGCTGAGTCACCTTTGGACACTAAATACTAAAAAGACCTATGGTGTTTTATGACCTATGAGTCGTCCTGGCTGGTTCCTTGGGGTGAGTGGGCTGTACTGCACTAGAGCTCAGTTGCTATCAGTTACTATCATCTCAGGTGTCTGCAAGGAACTTCATGCCTGGGGCACCACTCTTTCAACCCTGTCTCTGTGATTGCCAAGGCACTGTGGAACAGTAATATATTTAACAGAACGGTCTTTCTTTTCTTAAGAAGACCGCAAGACTCAGCTCCACATCCCCAGCAAGTGTATGATGGAAAGAAGTATTGGAATCACCCAGCATTTATGGCCTGGCTCTCAAAAGAGAAGAAAAATTATTAGTAGTAACTGCAGTTCTCTAAGCTGTAATATCCATATGCAGAGTTGCTACCTATTTTCCTTGCTTCCTCCTTCTCCAAGTCTCTTTTTTCGGTACTTCTGTTGTTGAGCCTCACCACAGCACACTGCTATTTTGTGATGATGTACGCGGTGGGAGGGAAGATAGAGCATGTGTGCCCCCTCTGGGTATTGCCTTGGTAAAAACAAGTCTGGCTCCTATGTTGTGCAAACCTCCACACTTTAAATGTATATATCTGCAAAAAAACATATTCAGGAACCACAGTCACTGGAAAGTAACCTCACTTTCCTCCTCTTCGCTGCATAACACTCCCCTCTGCCTGTCCTTTGGGAATAGCATCCGCTTACACAAAACTTCCCTCAGAATCTGGAGGAAGACTGACAGTCAAACTGTAGCCTACTCGTGCGTGGGAGGACAAGAAGGATTTCTTGAACACTGTGAGAGAAGGTGACCAGCAAAGCAAATAATAATGGCCCAGCAGAAAGACAAGCACACCAAACTGCAGGATTGGTAATTATCTAGATCCCAGGTAGGACGAGGATGTCCGTGCTACAGGGTACTACAAGGAATAGCTAGAAAGATACAGCTTTTGCCTTGGTATGTTTGTGTCTACATTAAGACAAAAATGCAGCAAATGGGTGAAATGAACAGGGTAGTGAAGAGGTAGTAATATTTTGATAGATATTTATTTCTTTCTCACGCCAGACCCACAGAAGAATCAGGATAAAAATGGAAATGCTTCAGTGGTGCTCTTTAGTGACATGTGGATGAAATAATATAGCCATCCTATCTGCCAAGCTGAAGCTCGGTTGCCGAGTCCTTGAGCTTTACCATGAGAAATGCTCCTTCCCCTAACCTCAGCTTCCCATCCATGTAATTTGCAGTTATCCCCTCAATTAAGATTTCAGTGATGGAAACAGCAGTGATTTCTGCATGTTAGTAAGAGAGTACCTTCTAACCTTCTAGTATTCCAGCTGACATGTTACCCACTTTCTCTGATTTAATGAGTTAGCTAGGATAGGATGCTGACATTTAGGAGGGCAAAAAGCAGCACCTCCTGTGAAGGCGCCAGTCCCTCACAACTTCCTGCGACTCCCTCTCGCCGTTGACTCTGTGCACTGGTTTCTTTTCCTTGGATAAATTTTAGAGATCAGTAACAAAAAGGTTTTTCTAAACCTTTAATTTTGGTGGCTCGCTGCTGGGATATTTCAGAGCCAAAGCGGAAGCGAACATCAGCAGGGCAGGCCTCTCCCCGCAAGCGGGGGAAGCTGTGATCCAGTGCGGGAAGCGAAGGACTTTGAAGAGCCTGGCGATGGGGCAGCACAGTGCTTCACCTGAGCACCCAGGAGGAGCAGTTGCACGAGGACCTATTACATATGAAAGCGTTAATTTCTGTTAGTAAATTGGTCTTGGAGCTCTAGCTGGTCACAGCCCCGGCTAAAGATGGCGGGGTACCAAGTGTGACAGCCCGGGCTAATCAGGAGAAGCAACTAAGCACTCTTCCACAATTAATTTTATGAATACCGGAGCAACTGTTGCTGAAGGCAATCAGTCTCCCAGCAAGTTCAGTCAGAAACCGAGCGTCCGTCACCCCTTGGCGCAGGGGTGCAAACAGCCCGGGCGGCCCGGCGGAGCCCTGAGGCGCTAACAGTTGCTCGCCCACCTCCCCTCAACGGCCCCGCAGGCCCCGCCCCCAGGCCCCGCCCCTTCGCCCCCCAGGAACCTCCCCCTCTCAGGCCCCGCCCCGCTGAAGGCCAGAAACCTCTTCCCCCTGTAACCACGCCCCTCCCCTCCTTCCGGGCTTTCCCGGCGCTCGAAGATGACCTCACGCGGCTCTGTCTCCGCCCCTTCCGTTTTTCACCGGCGTTGCAAGCGGAGCCCCCATCCGCCACGTCACTCGCGGCGCGCCGGAGCTGCTCGCACGTGCCGCACCGCACCGCACCGCACCGCACCGCACCGCACCGCACCGCACCGCACCGCACCGCACCGCACCGCTCGCGTGCCGCCGCCATGAGCTGCCCCGTGACGTGCGCCGCCTGGGTGCGCTGCGGCGTTGCCAAGGAAACGCCGGACAAGGTGGGGGCAGGGGCCGGGCCCAGGGACCCCAGCCCGCCCCCGCCGCCCCCCGCCGCCCTCACCCCTCTCTGTGTCCGCCCCGCAGGTGCAGCTCAGCGAGGAGGAGCTGAAGCGTCTCATCGAGGAGGCCCAGGACAGGCTGGGGTGAGCCGGGGAGCGGGGCGGGGGCGGGCGGGGCGCGTCGTGTCGTGTCGTGTCGTGTCGTGTTGTGTCGCGTCGCGTCGCGTCGCGTCTGCCGGGCTCTGCTGGAGACGGGGCTGGAGCCCCCCGGGCCTTTCCGCTGACAGAGCTGTGGAGGGGAGGGGGCGCCCCCGGGCACGGGGAGAGCTCGGGCACCAGCCCGCCCCGCAGGCCGGGGGGGGCCGCTGAAGGCCCGGCTTGGGAAGCAGGAGCGAGCAGTGGAGAGCGGCACCAGCCAGCACGGGTTCCTCCTGAAGCGACTGTGTCAAGTGAGCCTGACGTCCCGGAGGGTCGTTTGTCTGGAGAGTGAAAGGAGAGACGTCGGACGGAGCATACACGGCCTTCGTCGTGAGTGGGACAACATGGGTTGTGTTCCCATGTGGTTCTTCAGGTGTCAACCGTGTGCCGTCAGACTGGGTGAGCATTTCAGGTGAAGCTGCAGAGACCCGTTTGGGGCCCAGTCCTCGCTGGAGTTGCCATTCCCGCCTAGAGTGCGGAAAAAAGAACTTGGGTTTGTAACCATGGGTGCTTTGGAGATGTGGCAAACCGAGATGGAAGTCCCAAACTGTCTGTGAAAAAGTGGATGCTGAGGGTGAAACGTTACAATCTAAGCGAGTCTGGAGGCGACAGTGGAGCTCGGAACGACTTGGTATTTATGCTTTGGCAGAAAAGGCAAAACATCACCCAGGGGTGCATTTATGGTTCACATATGAAATGGGAGACATCATGACTCTCCACTCAGCACTAAAAGTCCTTGGTTGTGTAGCTGTGTTAAGTTTTGTTGCTCTGCTTTTAAGAAAAAGGTAAACTAACATGAAAAGAATAACAGATGTGACTGATTTAGGAAACATAATCTATGGAAGACAATGAAGAAATGGCTCTCTTTTGTCTAGAAAAAGATGAGGTATTGAGGTCTTATGCCATTTTCTGGCCTTTTTCAGTTAGATCTGTTCATAGATTTAGGCTTCTGATTCTGTTTCAGCTATGTAGGGTGTGTGGTTGTACCACAGTACATATGGTTGAACAGATGCAACAGATAGCAGTAGAAGCTTTTATAGTTGGGTGAATATTATCCATCCCATTTCTATTAGATGGATCTGGGACTTTAGTGCTGAACAGAGTGTTTTGTCCCAGAATATGTTTTGTTCTGATTTTGTTTTTTAAGGGTTCCAAAATCATCTTAAATGTTTGGAAGATTCTTACTTTATGTTAATTTCTTAACCGATTATGTTTAATGTTTTCTGTTATCTGTGGTGTTACTCGTTTCTCCTTTATGCGTGTGAACTTCTGTTTTTTTGAGTGGATTCCTTTCTCTTGCAATTTCAAAAACATGGAAAGATTTGAGGTGCTGTTTGTTAGTAATTATGCATTCTGTTAAACTTCAGCATGGAAATTTAAAGACCATCCGTAACAACCAAAGGGGTTATGATCTCTTTATAACGTCTGGTACTTTGTAGAATTTGTTACAACACCAGTCACTTTTTTTCCTGTGCAAAGATCACAAATCAGACTCAGATTTAGAATCTCTAATTGTCTTGTTACCAGTTTTTACACTAGGAAAAACTGGTAACGTGAAGCGTTTATTTTACTGAACAGATTATAAAAATAGGTTTCTGTTATTTACTTTAGAACATATCTATGAGAACTGTCTTGGCTCATTGTTGCCTGGGAATTTTGCATGCAGAAGGACAGAAATACAGTGTATTCAGCAGGGATAAGTTCCTGTGGAGCACGCTTCATTGAGACATCTGAGATGTCTGTTAAGTCCTCAGCCAATGTTTAATGTACACTTCCTTCTACTGAATTCCTTGCATACAGAATTGTTGCCATGAAAGTTCTGAGTTTTCTAGATGTTGCATAGTTTACCCTGTAAGAAGTAATCCACAATATGTCCCTACCTAATGAATGTTATGTTGTTTTTTCTTCTAATGTAAGTATGGGAAATATGAGGAAATAAGGTCTTAAAAATCTTGAAGAAATTCAAGAGCCATTACACATGACAGGGCCTGTGGGTAGGGGAAAAAAAAAGAAAGGTATGAATTGAACACATGCACAGAAGTGAGGTTTAGAGCATTGTATCCACAAAAAAAAGGGTAAGAGAAGGGGATTTAGACATGCAGTTTAGCCCTGTTGAGCAAAATTTGTGCCAGATTTTGTCATTAAAACTTTGAAGGAAAAACTTTCTCTGGAAGCCTGAGAATAATGGTGCCTTGTATTTTGGGAAAAGATAGGAAAGGAGTGAATGGATTTCCAAATTATTGGCATGAAGACTTGAAGCCCATGTGAACAGCCAGGATTCTGAAATCTTGTCAGCAGTCCCCTAAGCAATTACCTGGAAGCGTTCTAAATGTCTGTCACAGCTTCTCAGGGTTGTGTATCTTTAAACAGGGATGGCGCTGATGATAGCAATGAAGGCCAGATGACATATGGCATGAATGTAGCCATTCCTGGCAGAGCTAAGTCTTCTCATAAAAATGAAGACCCGTCTGATGATGAACTGGATGAATATGATTTGGAAAACTATGATGAAGAGGAATACACAGGTAAGAAAAATTTAAATGTCAGATATGCAGTGTAGGTGATGCGCCTTTTCACTTCTTGTTGTACTCAAGACACTAGTATCCTAAAACTACACAGTGCTATGTTTCAAATGCTGGAAATTCACATTTTTACTTATTTGCTTGTCCCAGTTTTGGAAGTTGTTTAGTGAGTGAAACAATTTAGTGTCCCCCTCCCTGACACTAGAACAGGAAAGACTGTCACTCCCCCTGCTGTAGTGCTGGAGCAGAGCAGCAGAAGTCCCTGAAAGCACTAAGCAATTTAGCTTACTGAGGTTCTTATGTTTGGAACTTGGAAGTTCATTGAGCCCACTCCTGATATTTTGCAATACAGGTAAAACAGGTATTGGTACAGGAGTTTCTAACTTCACCTGTCATTGACATGTATAAAAAATGTTCTGAAATTCCCATCTAGGTGATTTAAAACTTGAAGACTCTTTGGCTGCTCTGGCAGTATATGGCAGTAATGATCATGATCCTTACATCACCCTAAAAACCACTGTAAGTACTATAAAAATGTTAAATATATTAAACAGCATAAACTTAAAAATCAGTTAAATTTTCCACACTGCCTTAGGGTTTGTAAGTGCTTGCAGTCCTTTCCAAAGGGGTGCCAGATTTTGATCAGATGGAACTCTTTTCTTTTAAAGTTGCTTTGTGCAGTCCCCTCTACGTGTGCTTTTTATGTTTAAGTCAGATGTTAAGGCGAACTGGCTCATGATTTAAGCCAGATGCTTCTGTATGTGGAGGTGGTTTGTCACCTGTCTTCTAGGACCCAGAAAATGCTTGAAGAAATAACAAATCTCAGTATCAGAGGCCACTAACGACCCAACTTAGAAAATTTCCCAGATTGCAAGACTCTTACACCTTCCACCTGTATTAGTTTCCACCAAGTGTCAGATGGGGAGCATCTTTGCAGGAGCTGGCTTCATAGGAGCTCTGCAGGGGGTGAAGAAGTCTCTGGCTGTAGTCTAACACAAGCTAACTATCTACAGTGCTGTCCTGTTATGCAGCCTGTTTTGTCTTTTTCTGGTGAACAGGGATGCAGCATGCAAGACATGAGGTAATCCTTCTACTCTACTTAACATCGGTATTGTCTTAGCTAGAGTATTAGGTGCCTCTTCAGAAAGGATATGGAGAGATTCCAGAGAATATCCTGCAGTTTAGTTCAGGATAGATTGCAACTTTTAATTAATTTGATTTACACGGAAAGATTGTAGAAATCAGTCACAAGGTGAGGTTGTGTGAGAAGAGACAACGTAATCTAGAGACTGTGTAATCTAGGAGAGATTATGATCACCTGGGGCAGGGTGATGGAGTAGGTAAATTTTTGAGACCTTCTAACCGTAAAGTTTCTGAGATTTTTCTGGGTGCTGTCCTTTCTATACTATTTTGGATTCTTTACAAAGCTAGTAAGACTGAAAGAAAAGAGTAGCTGTAGGCTTCTACCACAGCTTCTAGTTTGTGTGTCAGGGGACTTTGTCAAACATGTGGTCTCAGACAAGGAGTTGTGATGGTGAATTCACATACTGTCACAAAGCTCAAGGAGGAAGGCATACATCTTTAAAACAAGTTCACTTGCTATGTGCACTTTGCGGCACTGTATGTTTTCTCTGTGTTCCACTGATTGTTTGATGATTTGCTTGCTCCTGTGTACCAGTAGAGGAGAGAAACGCTTTAAAAGTGATTTCTATAGTCAAAGAGGTACTTGCCGAGGGACTCGGGGAGAATATGAGCTGCATTTATTCTTTGTCAGAAAAGCTAACTTTCTTCCAGATGTAGAAAAAGTGAACACCTTTTTCTCAGGCCTTTCTTCCTACACTGAAGTCCTTTCCTCACATTCTGAAGAATACTTTTTAGTGCTTCAACATGCATTTAATGTTGTCTTTTGCTATTTACTACTAGTACTGTTGCAGACTAAGTACTGTGCAGCATTAAGTTGATTAATTCAAAGAATTGCAGTACTTGATAGAATTCAAATATTGAAAAGATGCTTGAAGTGAATAAAAAAAGAAATCAAAAGCTTGCAACAGGAAGTCCAAAAAGTCTGGTATGTGTTGTATATTTGAAGGATGGTACTCTGTTTGTGTAAGACTATTGACTTTTATGTACGGTTCTTAGTTTTCCGCTAACAAAAATTCCCTGAATGCCTTCCATTCCTCAGTAACAATGAAAATTAGATGAGAGGTTACATCTGTTCTGGTACAGCTGAATGCCCACTATAGCCGTAGGCAGTACTTTTCTGGAAATATTTTCCAGAAAGTAGACAAAGCTTTAATGCTCTTGGAATTGTTTTCTGGATGTGAGGAGCAGTTACAATATGCTTATTGTATAAAAAGTTGTTACCCTACATAAATGCTCAAGGCATGAGAGCACAAGGGAAATAAGCTATGTATGTGGACTTCTGGTGGTGATTCTCTTTTCAGCAATGGCTGCATCATGGTAGCCTCAAAAGATGGTTTCATATTTGGTAATTGAACATCTCTCTAAATCCACCTAGGTCCAAACAGTCCTTCTGTCTATATAATAACTATTCAATCTCTCCATAATTGAGTCTGGTTCCTGTCTTTTTCTGTTTACCACCATAAGATGGTTTTAGGCGGGTGGGCAGCAGGGTGTTGGGTTTTGAGTGTTTCCAGTTATGGTTAAAAGTTATTACTGATTCAGCCTTTTGAACGTGTGTCGTTTTGTGCATTTATGTGCTTTGCTTAACACCCATTGTCCTCTCCTTTTTGCTGTTCAGGATCAGTATGAACAGGAGGACTTTTTGATTAAGCCCAGTGACAATCTTGTCCTTTGTGGCAGAACTGATAAAGACTACTGTAGTTTGGAGGTCCATGGTAAGTAACATAGGATTTATTCCTTACAGTGAACTTAGGGAAGATGTCTCGCCTATCCTGTTCCATATGGCTGTGTAGAAGGGGGGGGAGAGGTGTTTTTTTTGAAGTCCTTTTCTCCCCATCTGCCCCATGTGTTTTGTCCTCTTTCCTACATCATGGTGCTTTAGCCACTTTCCAGAACTAGTGTATTTAATGTGGAGTTCCTGTTATTTAGAGGATAGTGTGCCTTTATCAGGCCGTATAGCATTTCCTTTCCTTATTTCATTTCTAATGACACTTAGAAAATACTATGGCATTTTTATTCTCTGAACATACGATCTTTCTTCCAAACAGTCTTACTTTCCATATCATGCAAGCTTCCTCTAGTGGTTTGTTGTGGTTTTTTGTTTTGTGGTTTTTTTTTTTTTTTCCTCCTCCCCCTTGCTTTCTTCTTGCTTCTTTAAATGAGGTTTCCACTGCTAGGAGTGGAAGAATCGGCACCTTTATTGTCTTGTTTTAGAAGAGGTGACCCTTAATAAGGTCTGAATACCACTTGTTCTAGAGATGGGTTTAGTTTTACTGTGTAAAAGATTTTTCTGTTGCAGCAAGGAGTACTACTGAGTGTGCTGAAGTTACCAGCTTTTCTTACGGTGGTTCTTTGGGGGAATGTTTCTGGCTACTTCTGCCATGGTGCATGTTTCTGCAAGCAAAGTATTCTGTTTTGAGAAAACAGCAAGACCAAAGTGTTTGAAGGCATCTCTTCAGATACCATCATCTAGCATCTTCTGTATCTGGAGATGTTTACAAATTTTATTAACTGTGTTATTTTCCCTGTATAAACTTATAAAACAATAGCACAGACTTCTGCAGTTTATAACATTAGGTAGCCCTTAGTTAATTACTAAGACTGCTTAGTTAACTGAAGACTTTAGATAGTATCTGAACATCTGTCACATGCACTTAAAAACAGAACAGTGATTTTGTGTGTGTGATGATAGCATTTTATTAAAATAATTAATGTGTTTTACCTGCTATCCAGTTAGTAAATTCTTTTATTATAAGGAGAAAAATATCTGGCTACAGGGAATGCTGTGTTTAGTATATGATGGCTTTACCAAAACTTTTCCTGTATCTCAGTTACAACCTGCTAAAGGTAACTTCATCTGACTTCTTCAGGTTCCTCTAATTTGAAAACGGTTTGTCTTTTACCTTCATTTCCCCTTTGATTGCATCTGGAATTATTTCGGTTTTTTTTTAAATTGCTGATTCTGTAAAATGAATGTCTAAACCTTCATTAACGTATCCTGGTGTAGAAAGTGGTGGTGGTGGATAAGGAGCATCTGTTTTAAAGTGATCTTACAAAGTAGCATAGTATGCTAGGAATAAAGTGTCTAAGCTTTGCTGAACTCGTCACTTCTTTATCTGAAGTACACAGCAGTATGTTTGTTTGTTTTGTGTAATTCTGTGAGGCATAACATTAGTACTTGGAGGCTCTGGCCTCTACAGTAAAACTGAACACACTGAATTTACATTCTAGATCTTGGCAATTTAGTGTTTGCCACATCTGCCTTTTGCGGAAGTGAACTGTTTATAGTTGCTTGCTTTTCCTCTTCACTGATGTCTTGTATATCTTTAATTCTTTTTCAGTTTATAATCATGAAGAGAACTCATTTTATGTACATCATGATATTATCTTGCCTGCTTACCCTCTAAGTCTGGAGTGGCTGAATTTTGATCCTAGTCCCGATGAATCACTAGGTAAATTACAAAGGATACTGTAAACGTCCAGTTAAATAATTTTTGCTTGAAAAGTATATAAATGTAATGTTTCCACTAAATAATTTCCTCCAGTGGTATGAACAGAAATAAAACCAAGATACAAAGATGGAAAAACTGACTATCACTTTTTTTGGTTTGGTGATAGTCATCTTAGTGATGCTGCCATAACGAATGATTTGACTAAAACACTGGTTTTATTACAAGTAATTAAGTTATTGTCAATTAGCAGACCAGAGCAAGCTCTTCTCTAATCTGCTTTATTTTCCATTTGCAAATGAAATGTTGCTTTTGTTCAAAATCATTATGGCCAATGCAGTTGATTAACTGTAAAACACGGCAAAATTTATATGTATTTATGTATTTAGTAACCTTTTTCCTGCGTTTTTCAGATTTTTTTTTTTCTCCATAGCACAGGGAATGTGGTTTTGGTTTTTTTTCCCTTAAAAAACCAAACAAAACATGGAACTTTGTAAAGCTTCTTTGAACAGTTACTTGTACTGAAGGGAAAATGTATTGGAGAGCAAGTAAATTTTTTTCTGGCAACATCTGCTGTCAGTTGATATTTTTAAATTGCTCCTTGTCAGTTATAATCATCAAAGATGTTCAAATAGAAGATTCTGGCACATAAGTTTTACTTAATGAAAGAAATAAGCAACAGCTGGATTGCCAAATATGCTGTTTTGTAACTCTAAATAAATGTGGTTGCATTTGGGTTTCTGCTTGTAGGAAATTATGTTGCAGTGGGTAACATGACCCCAGTTATTGACATTTGGGACCTTGATATAGTGGAATCCTTAGAACCAGTCTTTTCTCTTGGAGGCAAGAAAGAGAAAAAGAAGAAGAAGAAAGGAGGGAAAGTAAGTATTGCAAAATTATTTATCTGGTTGGATGGAGGAAACTTAGAGCAAGGATAATGTCGTTATTACTTTTTTCCCTACACTGAAAAAATCATAGATAATCTGGTTTAATTCCGTCTGTCGTGTTGAAAGATGGTGTTTAGACAGGTTACAGAAAATAATGTCATGGTTGTCTGCGATAGCTTAAAATTAGTATTTTCCTATGACTCAGAGAGTTGAAAAGGCATTGAGCAATAAAGGACAAGGTTGACATTAATAAAATACATTTACTCAGGATTCACCTCTGTTAGCTTTATGTATCTAAAATTCAAGCATATTTTAAGCTAGTTATCGAGATTGTCTAAGGTGAATGCATAGAGACACCCACAGAAAATGGTTGAGTTTCTTTTAGTGGACTGCACAGAAAACCTTAACTACCAAAGAGGAAGAATGGGGTTTAGACTGGATGCTAAGTTATGTGAGATGAATCTGACCCTCATTGTATGCCTGAATGTGTTATGATTTGTCCAAATTCTTTGGTGTGTAAAACAAGTACAGAAGATAACATAACTTAAATCTTCTAGATTTTGCTTATAGTAGATGCTTCAGGAAGTGCTTAAAGACTCCCTAGAGTAAATAGGGAAGGCGAACACTGGGTATATAGCTAATCTTGGTTTCCGAAATGAAGAAGTGCTGCACTGTTAGTCAGCTAAAGAACCACTCTGTGTAATTGACAAGGGGGTTTACTTCTTGAGCTCTCAGACTTTCTGGTTTTAAAAACAATAGAAAAAAAATCCTTGGAAGGCGAATTTTTTCTGTGAAACTTACTTCTGAATATCACTGAGTTATGAGAATTGCTGTTTAACATACCATTCATAAATGTTACCTCAATTTGAAATGCTAATTGTTCTCTGTATGGATAATTAAAGCCTGGAATTAAGAACAGAAGAAGAATGGGGTGGCTTATGGGTGGTTTCCAGTTGCTGTCCCAGTAAACTTTGAAGCTTAACCATTTCAAATTAGAATTTGTAGGAGCTGGCAAGTTACAAGGACCTAAAGATCAGTTAATTGGGAGGAGGGAGAGGGAACTGCCAGGAGTGTTTAGAAAGAAGCTGAAGAAGAAGCTGCACATTAGCTGGAGACAATGAAATTTCTTCTACTAGCCTGAAGGGAGTAAACAGTTCTGTAAGACCACTGGCTGTGAATGGAGCAATCTGAGATCTGGGGTGGGAGGCGAGGTGCAGGTACTGCAGAGACAGTTCTATCAAAAGCCTTGTTGCAGCAAGTGAGAATAACTTAAAACATGAAGTTGTTTGTGAAGGCATTAAGGAGTTCATACTAATGTGTTGTAATGCTTGATTTCTGTTGAAGCTGTAATTTTCAAAAGCATGTTGTGTCTGCATACACAGAGTTTATCTTCAGAAGGGACAGTGAAAGGACATACTGATGCTGTGCTTGATCTTTCATGGAATAAACAAAGCAGGTAAAAGAATACTTGAGTAACAATGGATGGTTAGAAATTTGTATACTTAATTAGGCGTACATTTTCCACACAAATCCAAAATCTTGTGTAGTATAACATTGAACTTGAAAGCAGTGCTGAAATGAACCAATTCTCAAAAATACACCCCCCCCCCTTTTTTTTTTTAACTAGAAGTCTTGATTTATTTTTTTAAAACACCTGTATGTTGCTGCAGAGCACTTTTTACTCGCAAGTTGTCCAGATGAGGGCAGGACTAAGGTGGGTCTAAGCCATTTGTTATATCAGCTACATTTAAGCTAGATGCACAAATTGGAGAAGCAGAAGGGCTGCCCTGATCTGTGCCAATCTGCCAATGACCGAAAACACCATTTCAACAGATAGACTTACAGAAGAAAGTCCTTGCTATGCTGGTTTTTTTCCTCTGGCTTTTGCCCCAGAGCTGTGAACTGAAAAGAGAGTGTAAAAGCCCTGATAGCACAGTTATAGAAATGCCTCTGACCTTTGGGTTATCCCAGGCAGAGAGAATTCCCTGTTGCCTGAATGAACTAGCAATGAAGTGCTGCTATTGAAGCAACACAAAGCTGGCCCATCTTGGGGGAGAGCTCAAGGACAATGTGCTGACTGAAATAAAGATGCTGCTATTTTTTATCACTTAGGTGGTTTTTAACAGTTCAGCTGTCAGAGGATCCTCAGAATGGGCCTTGAAACTGTTCCAGTCAGACACAGGCTGATTCCCCCCCCCCCCCCCATCCCCCCCCCCTTCCCCCCCCCCGTGCTGTCATAAGTGTCTCTGAAGATAGACGTAGTGAACTTCGCATACTCCTGATGAGCAGGTGTAAGCCTTCACTTACAATGCTTTGTTGTCTAGATACTGAAGAAGGAAATGCCCCATAGACATGCAGTAAATGTACATAAATTGCACTCCTAATTTATAGTGCGTTGTCTATTCTTAAATTATACGTATGTACAGAGTGGTAGTGATCATTCCATCAGTGTTACAAAAGAGTAGCTTTCATGTACCTCAAAATGGTTATCTGGTGATAATATAGAGACAAGTTACAAAAATTACCGCTACAATAATTAAGTGTCTGGAATGCATAATTCTGTAGTGTGCTGAGTTATGAACTCATTGATACTGGTCAGTCTTTCAGGAAATAAAAACAGCCTTGAAGTGGGAAGCTTACGGGCAAAACAAGGAAATCCTTGGAGCAGCTATATTTAAATGTTTTGTTGTTGGTTTGGTTTTTTTTAAGTAAGACATACTGTGATAGCTCTCTGTAAATAACTTTCTGCCTGTAGGTCATAATGATGTTACTGTAAAATGTTCTCATAGCCTTCACTATGCATTTTCTTAACTTTCCCTTGAAACATTGTTTGGGAGAACTGTTTGCAGGAGAATGCTAGGTCTTTCAGTCAGAAACACTTGGTTAGTATTAAAAAAAAAAAAAAAAAGGTGTGGGGGGAGCCATTTCAATTGGAAACAGCTTGTTGAGGTAATAGATCTGTTTTTAAGAGCAGTGGTAGCAATTGTACTGTGTATTTGACAGGCCTTTGGGAATGTTTTGAGTATTTTTTCTGATTAAACTTCTAAACTGTGTATTTATTGCTTTAACACAATTGGTCAAATTTAAGTTGAAATGTGGGGTCTGAAAACTAACTAAAATGTTAGGGTTCCTTTCAGCATTCTATGAAGGATGTACAGTGGTGGGTTTTCAGTAGTTAGATAAACACTCAGATATTGGAGAGCAAAATACTTTAAAACCAGATTTGTCTGGCTCTTGGCTGTATGCGTATGCAAATAAAACTAAGTTGCATAGGTAATGTTTAAAGATACTACGTTAATGTCAAAGGAAAGGACGTGCTTAAAAGCCTTTTTTGCTTTGTTTTGTTCAAGAAATCTTCCAGTAAATGATATTTTAAGTGATTGGGGGGGGTACAAGCAAAACTGTCACTTATTATTATAAGTGTTGTACTAATGTAATATACCCTGTTTGTAGTCTTTGCTTGTAACTTAGAATTACTTTCAGGGAGTTATCCCTCAAGCTTGAGATATGTAGTCTATAGACAGAGTGTACTTGATCTCAGAATCAGGCTCTGTATGTATTTTGGATTTTTGACCATTATTTGTTTGTATCTGTATAAAGATTTTTAAAACTTTTTTTTTTATACATTATCAGGAATGTTTTAGCAAGTGCGTCTGCTGACAATACTGTGATTCTGTGGGATATGTCTGTGGGTAAGCCAGCAGCCAGCCTGATGCTACATACAGACAAGGTATATAATAATTGCTATGTTTCTTCCACTGTAAAATACAGAGAAAAAACAACTGCAGTTTTTCATTAGCTGCTTTGTAGTGAACCCTTAGAACAAGAATTCTGTAATTTTCTAACAACTGTGCAGAATTCTTTAAATTTCTGAATTAGTTGCTTTGGCAAACACCACCGTATTTGCTTTTAAAAACGTTATTTCACTTATCCTTTAGAAAGTTTGCAAAGATTTACAGCAGATTTTAAAATGCCTTTTGTGTGAAAGCCCTGATGGTTGGGAATCTAACAGTGCTGGTATAAGGTACAAAAACTAGATCTCTGAGCGTAGGTCAAACTGTAACTCTCTCTTAAAGGAAACAATGAGTATTGGTTACAGTTTGTTCTAGGTAAGAAAGGTTTAAAATAAATGATACTAAAATACCATGGTGATGGGTACTTCAGAAATTAATTCATCTCATAGTAATTAAAATGTGAAAGTTAGTTATTAATAGCTATAACCTTATTTTGCTGTTAACAAAGTCACTGCCCTTGGCAAACTCCTGATTTTCATTTTTTGCTAACATCTGCATTTTTTCCCAAACTGGAAGCAGCTATTCTTTTACCTCCTTCAGCTTATTTTTTTTAACATCTAGGGCAGAAAGCGGGCATGTGGTTCTGTTCAGTGAAATTAAATTGGAAAATATCTTGTTTCCACTGGGTGGGGGTGTTTGAAATAAAAATAATGTGCATCTCTTGCACTGTTTATGAGAAATCTGAGTATCAGCAAGCTTAATAGGAGGGTTTTCTGGGGGGAAATGTGCTGGTTTTGGGGAGGGGAGGTTGTGCTCTGTTTGTTCAAAGAAAGTTCCTGTATATGTGTGTGTTATCTCAATGCTTATTTTTTAAAATAAAATCTTCTGTTATCTAGGTCCAGACATTGCAGTTTCATCCATTTGAAACTCAGACCCTTATTTCTGGATCTTATGATAAGTATGTTGGGGTAATATTTTAAAATGTTACACATAGAGAGGGTATTGGTATTGAATTAAGCCCGTTGAGTTGCCTTGTGTTTTCCTTTTCATTTGCTTATAACTGTGCCAAATTTGAGTAATGCTATTATTTTTTTCCAGTAAGGTAGCCAGGTTTGGCCACATATGTGGCCAAAATGTAGTTTTCCTTACCTCTTTCTCAGGACTAGCTAAATCCTTTAACCATCTGGACTGACATTTTCTGTGCCAGGTGTCTGCTCCAAACTGAATTTATTTCTTAATTTGGCCTTATGGCATTTTCTGCATTGGGAATGTGTCACTGATCCTTCCTGTGAAAACTTGTCAAGGTTTTGCCAAGCTGTAAGACCAGGGTGGGGGCATGAGGGACTTTAAAATCCCAGTCCGCTCTCGACAGCCTCTGTTGATAGGCATGCCATAACCCAAGCATAACAGGCTATCTCCTGTGATTGCAGCTTGGAGATGCTGCGAAATGGTTTGTGTCTGCACACTTGGACTAGCTCTGTGGCTGCTAGTTTTTATAAGCTCTGCCAGCCAAAAAACTCTCCCATCTCCTAGGGGTAACTTTTTATTTTTTGTTCTATAACCATGATTTTTTAATGTCAATTTTTTTTATTCTGCTTTTAAGACTTTGTCCTTGTTTTAAAAGTATTTAAAGACTTGTCAATCTTTAGCCAAGACTTTATGTCCTCTGGCTTGTATTATGCTCTTGCTACATCTGCTTAAGTAAAAGTGTGGGAGAAAAACCTTTTATTGTTGTTAGGATACTGCTTCTGTCCACTTTCCTCGCCCTTGACTTCATTCTGTAAAAATAAGAAAAAAGTCCAAACACCGAGACCAGCTTCTCGATCCCTTTTTAGCTAGTCCTTTGATCCCACGGACACGTATAAACCAGTGTACTGTCTACAAACTAGTAGACTGCCTTTGTGGATTTTTCCTGTAAAGCTTCCCAGGACCACAGGCTATTCAGTGAATATTGGCAGATGCCTTCATAACCTGAAAGTCAGACCGTTAAAAATTGCATATGTACTAAAACTACTGTTGTAAAATGCCTGGTAAAAGAACTGAGAAATCTAGATCACATTTCTTTGGCTTTAATTATAGGATAGAGTGGGAGTGGGTTACACTGTGGATGTAAATTGTGGTGAGATGTTGCGAGAGTGACATCATCGCTCCTTTCTTGCATTTGCATCCAGGAGCTTTTTGAGTTGGGACAGATTCTGCTGCCACTGGGCTGAGCAAAAGCCTGCAAAGAATCCCAGAGGACGCACTAACTCCCATCTGCTCTTTCTCCTTTTCAGAGTAGCATTTCCCTAACCACTTGTAAAGATTAATTTTTTCTATTAAAGCATATTTGAAAATGTTTGTATATGTATCACAAATTGATTTCCTAATTAGTGCATTATTTTGAACAGTCATTACTTGACTTTACTGAAGTCTGTTCATAATTAAGTGATATATTTGCATAATTATGGTCTCCTGTATGATAAGTATCTTATGTATTGAGCAAATTCATGCTCTGTTTGCTTAAATAGAACGGCTGTTTGTAACCAAGATGAAACTTTGAAACATACGGAAAAAGCTTGTACTTATCTGGGAAATTTTCATCTGTTACTGAGTTGGAAGACTAAATAGTGAAGTTGTTTCCATTTTAATTTTTGTATTGTAGTTTACATGGACCTTTTGTAGATGCCAGTGGTAAAACAAACTTCATAAAGTATTCTGCCGTGATTTTTTTTTTTCCCCTTAATTTCCTATCCCTTTTTTCCATAGATCAGCTGTGCTGTATGATTGCAGAAACCCACAAGATAACCATCGAATGTGGCGGTTTAGCGGTCAGGTTGAAAGAGTAACCTGGAATCATTTTTCACCTTGTAATTTCTTAGTGAGTACATGCTCTTCTATTCTTGGTCTGTTGACTGTTGCCTTTTTGTGTTCATAATGTTTCTGAATCATATAATGGACCTGATGGACAGTTGGACTGTTGGCATTGCTTATTTTAAAAATGCAGTGTGTGGGAGGATGGTTTTAGGTAGTTTTTTCAACAAGTGTATCGAGACTAGCTACTTAATTGGTATCTTCATTATGACAGTAGAAAAGGAATTGATGCTGATGCGTTTTCACTCCAGAGGTGGCTTCTTTGCCATGTTGTTATATTGTTCAGTGGCTGGGATACATTTTCCTTTCCATAGTTGCTGTTGTGTCTCATGTAATGAGGCAGTTGCAGCTGAGAAGTAGCTAATTAGAACCAAGATCCTGAATATTAACTCAGTGTTTCAAATCAGCACTAGAGGGCACTGTTGTCCTAGCTGGTATAGAGTAAAAATACCTTGGTTTTGTCGAGATTTTTATGATAAAACTTTTAAACAGAATTTTAAAACAAATCTTTTTTTATTATCTCAGTGGCTGTCTAGTTCTCTGTTGCTTTGCGTACACAGCCAGCAAAAGCAGTTGCCCAGTTCTGTTGGGTTTATGATGTGGATATCTCTCAGTATAATCACATTTAGCTTTGCACAGGGCTATTATGCAGCTACAGGATGGCTCCAAAAAGTTTGAACTGACAGTTAAGAGATGAAAAGCTGTGTATTGCATTGCCTAACAAGAAAGCCAAGCTTAGTAGTGCAACCATCTTCAAAATACAATTTAAGAAATTTGTATAGGATTAAGCCTTCTGTGTAACTCCCTGCAGCATAGTGTAGGTATGTAGAATAGCTTGGGCACTAGCTGGATGGAGTCTGACTTTAGGGATGCGGAACTGTGTACACTGTGTAATATGCCCTACCGAGAAGTAGTGTAAGTCTGCCTCAAATCACAGGGATTTAATAGAGGGTGGGGTATTATTTCATAGGAGCTTTTTCTGAAATGAGTGACTATGGCTGTTTGTTTTTAAAATGTTGTGGTTTCCTTAGGCAAGCACAGAGGATGGCTTTGTGTACTGTCTGGATGCTCGTTCTGATAAGCCACTGTTTACACTGAAAGCTCACGATGAAGAGGTGTCAGGTAAATTGTCTGTGTGTTGTGTTTGTCCCCAGTGGTGACGCACATCTGGAAGATGTCTTTAACCAGTACGACTGAGGTGGTAGTGATTCCTTGGTTAACAAATGGAGAGTTGTGCATACTAATCATGGGTAGCTGGCGCATGAAACAAATCTCTGCTGAGAAGCCATTGTAAGCAAAGTATTTTAACAACAGTGAACTTTTCTCAGTGAATATCATGAATAAGCATGTCAAAACAGATCTGTTCACTTGGGACACACTCCTTGTGGTTTTTGGGTGAGGAAGAACAAAAACTATGCAATCTGGTCCAGGATTATGAACTATAATGTTTACCTCCTCTAGCCCTAATTATTGTATACTGATGTTCACTCTGGAGATGATTTGGGTATGGCCCACGGGAAGGTTTTCATGCTGCCTCCTTTAGGCTACTTTAATTACTTGGTCAGTGTAGGAACTAAATAGCAACTTGAAGCACCTGATTAGGTGTCTAAAATGAGATTGTATAAATATGCCCCATCGTCTTGGATAGCAAAAGAGATGGTCTTTGGCAAATGAATGAAGAAAACTACCTGGGGAAGCCAGATTATGTGAAGTAAGAAGCAGAAGAATAGCATCTTTGCACTGTTACTGTTGTTGGATTGAGAGACAAAATAGGCCTACTTTAAGTCAGTTTGCTCTCACTACAGGGAGTAGTGGCAGCATGAAACTTTCATTAACTTTTTGCTCCTTTGTGCTGGAACAGAGTTTAGTGTGAGGAGAATATTAGGTTTGGTCTCATGACTTCACTTCAAAATGTATTCTCATGTCTGTGACATAGTGGTTACGTGGTGCTCTCACACTGCCGCACTCTTAATCTTCCAGGGCTACAACTAAGCAGTCAGATCAAAGGGTGCCTTGTGACATCATCTGCTGACAAATACGTGAAAATTTGGGATATCCTGGGAGACAGACCAAGTTTAATCCATTCCAGGAATATGAAAATGGTAGAGTAATATTCATTTCTTGGTTCCAAGAAGGTTTACATATAAACTATGTCTGCTTAATCTTTTTTGTCTAACTTGAATCTTGTTTTACATAACGTAACATCTTAAAAAAAAAAATCACATCTGTGTATTCTGGGTAAATCATGCTCATTACAGTGCAGTATGCAGTTCGACATGTAATTGGCAGACTGCTTCAAAGCCTCAGACCTGAATACCAGACACAATGTTCTAAGTAGAACTATAGGTACTCCAATGTGTATCTGCCAGGTTCAAGACAAAGATGTGATTTACTGTTTGTAATTAGCAGCTCTTGACACTTTTACTTAAGCAGTGTAGCATAATACAAGCCAGAGAATGTAAAGGCTTGGCTAAAGATTGACAAGTCTTTAAATACTTTAACACAAGGACAAAGTTTCCGGAAACTTACAGAGCTTACATTTGTTAAAACTTGCTTGGTGAAAGTATTTTCAGATGACAAATTCATTTTAGGATGATATTTTTAAAAAAATCCTCCTCTTTCTGCCTCCCTCCCAGGGTGTTCTCTTCTGTGCGGCTTGCTGCCCTGACTTCCCGTTTGTTTTTGCCTTTGGAGGAGAGCGAGAAGGGCTGCGTGTTTGGGATATAAGCAAGGTTTCTGCAGGTAGCATTCTCATTTCTTTGAATCTTGTGGTTCTCCCCTTGCCCCCAGGGTGCATTTGTATATTCAGTAATGTATTGTGGCTCTGAGAGAAACTGTAGGTTAATATTTTTAAATACCCCAAGACTGCATATGTGTTCATGTTTTCAGCTTCAAAAAACGTGGGGTTTTTCTGACTTGGAGAACTGTGTTTGCCACATGATTTATTTTCTTGTAGCTGAAGTGCAATACCTATGTTTTACTTTTTTCTTAATGTTCCTAGTGTAATCGAGTATTACATTCTTGAGTACCTGTAGGAATAAAAGTGAGGGCTGGTTTTGATCGGTTGTTGTAGCTACATGTAACTAAATGGCATGAATTTTTAGAGAGAAGACTTGTAAGAGCTTGGTGGAAACCAGAGAGACTAAAATCAGAAATAAATTATTTAATGTTTTGCTCTACAAAACTCATCCATTTCACAGTACTTAAGGTACAGCAATTATGCACAAGGAAACCTCTAGAGATGCTCTGAGGGAGAGAGAACAGGACTTGTAATTTAAGTATCCTGTGTGGGAGATTGTTCTGACTTGTAAGGTTCAATTCCCTACTCGAGGTAAAGGGGAAAGCTTTAAAACTGCACCAGGTTAGGACTTCCATTCTGTGATCTTCACCATGCTATACCTGCTGTACTACTCTTGTCTCTGGAACAGTAACGTGTAAGCTGTCCCCTATCTGTGTTGCAGTGAATGAAGTTTTTGGAAACAGAGAGAGACTTGTTCTGGCTGGTGCCAACTCTGCGGCTTGCAGCTCCACAGCTGGCAGTAGCAGCAACGATTCAGAGGCAGCAATGGAATCATGATGGACTAGACATCACAAAATCAAAGTAATTAATGGGACTATGACTAACGTGCATTCTACAAATCGCCGTTTGGTGAGAGTTCATAGGAATGACTCTAGTGTCTTGCAGTCTGCAGGCTTCTTCATCTCAGACAAAGAAACATGGTGATGTGGTTAAGCTCTAAGTCAGCAGTTCTAAGTTCCTGCCTCTGTTACCGGCTTTGAAAGAGTAAATCCCTTGCTTTTGCCTGAGATGATGATCCTTGAAACAGGGGCTACTCTGTGTAAAGTTGATATATAAAATGAAATAAGTCACTAGAGAAGCGTCCTGCTGCTACCAGAAGTTTGTTGAATACTGCAAAGAAGGTAAATATCTTCTAAAAGCATAAGGAAAAATACTTCAGACAACAGTTGTGTAATAAATAAACAAAAGCTGAATGAAATGACAAGTGTAAATAGATAATTTATCCTTAATTTAAGGCTAGATTTACAGATTTCTAATACAGATTTTAAAAGTTCTTCTATGTAACTTTTTTTAAGTCTTAAGAGTATTTCTTGGGCAGTAAGTTGGAGTCCCTGAGTAGAATCTTGAAATGTGTTTGTAACACCTCAGATCACCAGTATCAAACCAGAAATATCCCAGCTGTATGCCATCAAGGGTTTCTTTTAGCTGGTTGCACAGCACCTGAAGCTTATTGATGGTGCCTGTGTTGCCTGTTCTTCAAGCTCCTAAAGTAATATATATAAAGAGAATTTGAACTGAAATAAGGAGCTACTACTCAGAAGAGGATGAGAGGCTGTCAGGACACAAAGTGAGGGTAGGGATCTCAGCTGGTCACCATCACTGGTGAAAGCTGTCAGTGTGATGTACTCATGTTCTTAACTCCTCCCAGGCATTCCTGCCTAAACCCACAGAGAAACATTTTGAGTATCAGCCTAACCACTGACTTAAACACTTTGTTTATAGCACCAGGAACCTAGTCAAGGAATGTGACTCAAACAATTTCCTCACCTTTAAAATGAACACCCAAGTGCCTTACCCCAGGCCAGAAGTTAAGTGACACTCTTACCCTCCTGTGAAGTGCTTCCCTCTCCACATACTGGAATGCGTCTGTGAAAGTGCTGCTGCTGCAAAGATGCCCTGGGTATTAAAGCAACTGGTATCAGAGCAGCCGTGGTGGCAGTGCATGTAGTTGACAAGATCTTACCACTGCTTTCCACCCTACTCATTGTAACTTATTCTGGTGAGGTAAAGCAGATAGATAAATTTTATCAGTACAAACTGCAGATGGGGAAAATGCAGGGCTGCAGGTTTCCTTCCCATCCCTTGATGGGAAGGCTTGATGGCTGCTTCTAGATCCAATCTAGCTGTTTCTGTCTGGTGACAGGTGTTTAGCATGGCTCTGCAGGAACCAGGTGTATTTTGGATGTGTTGGGATTCCTGCCTCAATCCTTTCTCTGCCAAGTAATAGTGAACAATGTGCGGACAACAAATGAACAACTGCTTTTGTGACACTTAAGAAGGTGAAGCACCAGAACCACCTCTGTTCAAGTTTTCCACTGAATAGCTGCAAGTTTTTCAAAGCTTTCATTTGAAATAAATGCTTTGTGTTAAGCTCTTTGAGGGTAGTAATTTCTGTGATCTCTATCTCTGGTATTAATTGGTACTGTAGCTCTAGAAGTTGCTTTTTGTTTTAGGAAGAAATTGCGTTACTGCAAGCGACACAACTTTCCCTTGACTAAACAAAATCCTTCAACCTGTCTTTCTGGAACTTTTAATCCACATACTGATCTCAGAGGGCAAGCATTGCACATTTTCAGGTCTGAAGAACCCAGGGACCTCTCTAAGAAATGCAGCGTACAGGGAGCGGTACAGCTGAACTTAAGCCATTTGGGGCAAGAACTGGAGCCTCTTTCACAAGTGAACCTCCAACTACCTGTCAGAGAACAAAGCTCACCTTACTGTTCTTTTCAGCACAGCCAGAGGAGCCACGCAGCAAAGCTACATGGTTTAAAGACAAGTTGTAAGCCGTGCCTGTTTGTGGCGGTGCTCCTATCCATACCTTGTCCCAGGAAAGCTTGGGAGAGGCAGATGATGAAAAAGTGTTATTTCTCTTAGCATCACTATCAGAAATAGGAAACTTTTTTCAGAATGTGTAAATATTAAAAAAGAACATTAGAAAAGAGCCACTTTTTTATTTTTTTTTAAAGAAAACATCAGAATGAAATACATCTTCATTCCATAAATAGTATTAGCAGCAAACCCTCCCATCACTCCAGGTGGTAAAAGGTTTACAGCACAAGAAGTAATGTATACTGTAAACACCGTCTGATCATCTGTAAGCCTCTTCCTTACCGAGTCTATACAGTCTTTGCCTCCTCAGCTGCTTACATGTTCTAGTGAACTAGAGTGAGAAGAGGCAATAACTGTTCTCCAAAAGCCAATTTTTGAGTAATTGGTAATCACTTTGAGTAATTTGGCAATTGCTTTGTCTGCAAATGCTGATTTCATGGGCTTTTTTTTATTTTTTAGAAGGAAACCTGAGCATTGACAGTCTTTGCTCTGTGCCAAACTACATCCTTCACTTAAAAAGTATTAGAAAGAAAAATGCATCAACTGCCACCACCATTTTTTTGTTTGTTTTTCTTCTTGTCATGGCTTTGGCAGTTAAGGACAGTTGGCTTACAGGTCACTGCAATCACTTGATTACATTTCTGGTTTGTGGCTCTTTACTCAAAGGGCTATGCAAGGTGTGTCATGTATCCCAGCAGTGGATGGATTAATCTGAGTGATTTGGAAAAGAAGTATGCACAGTGTGTGTAAAAAAAATCTCCTTGCCTCCTATTTCCTTCTTAGCAACTGTTCACTTGCATGTGCCATGATCCATTCTCTCTTTCAGTGTTTTGGCTACAGAGTTTATTAAGTGGTGGTAGTGCAGAGACCAAAACAGAAGGAAAACTCATCTGACATACGCTGTTGACTGGGAAGACAAGAAGTTTTTTTTCCTTCCCAAATTTTAACATCCAAGAAAATTTCCCTCTCTCTCTTCATTTGTGTCCAGAGAGGGCATCACCTGTTGAATAGACTCCATTGTTAATCCTACAGTCTTCAGTCCTCATAGAGTCTATTAATTCCTCCTCTGAATCCTCCTCCTCTTCCTCCTCTGGGGCTGACAGGCTGGATGTGGGGCCTTTACATATTTTTAAGTGGCGAGTGAGGTGATATTTGGTTAGATAAGCCTTGGAGCATTTTTCACAGACATAGTCCCTCTTTCCTTCATGTGAATTGAGATGCTTCTTCAGGTGATTTGTCCTCAGAAACAGCTTGTCACACTTGGGGCACTTGATCTGCCGTTCTCTGCAAGACATGAAAAAGTTACAGTTTGCTCCTGCCGAAAGGCAGCTGGTACTGTATTAAATAGCGGGGGGTGGTGACAGGAAGGGTGAAAGCAGTCGTTTTACTCCTAAATCTTACTTTCAATATACTTGAAGGAAAAGCAGACCAGAAGTAACAGTACTATTGCAGCACTGAAGTGTAAATACTGCTCAGTTTTCTCTCACAGTATGTACACAAAGCCCCTCTTCTCTGCCCCCCCCCCAACATTATTGGCAAAAGTCAGGCTTTTTGGATTAACAGCTAGCTTGCAACCATTTTTCTTTCCTGATGATAAATTAAAGAAGAAAGAATTCTACAAGAGTTTTGTTTGTTTTTTCAGCAAAACCAAACTCTGGTTAAGCTCCATGTTTTGGCAAGGGCAGAGATGTTGCCATGGTGGAAAGGTTAGTCTCCCTCCTTCCCACCCGGGGGGGGGGGGGGGGGGGGGGGGGGGAGGGCAGAAAAAGAACAAACAAAGAAAACAAAGCTGCTGAGTGTTAACAACCCTCCATCTGTAAATGCTAAGCAGAGGCTTACCAGACTGCAGCAGTCAAATTCTGTAGATGACTGCAAAACACCTCCCAGCAGTAGTGCTCCTGGGTCTGGCCATAAGAACAAGCAGCAAAGCAAGCCTGTCTGTCTGCCTCTCTCTTGCTCATGCTAGCTGCACTGTGCTGTCTCCTAGGCAGCATGACAGAAGTGGCAATCTATTCCAAGTGAGTACAAGAACCAGATGCTGAAAATGAAATAAGCAGAGGGACTAGCTTTGGGCAAGCAGTCTTTAATGGAGGACCTTGGACTGGGAGTAACTAACAGCATGGAGAGATTCTCACAGCAAAAGGAAAGATCTGGCCTGGCAGAGAGCTGAGGGGCTGGGAGAGACGTGTAGATAATTGGAGGAGGACCTGGGAGGGGATCTGCCCTGACCGTGGGCATCTCCCTGCAGGAGGAGCAGGAGACCAAGTGCATGAATGAGACCTGGGGGGAGGTAAGAGCTGGGGATGGCTGCACCCCACCCCGGGTGCAAACAGAGAGGGACGCTTCACTAACAAGCTACTCGGTGAGAATAACATTGAGGAGTTTATGATTCTTTGTGGTCATGTTGGGTGTGGAAATGGTTCTCGGCAGAGAACTAGATGTAAATCAACTAACTCCCTCTCTCTTCAAAATAACAAACACTCCAGAATGCCATTTCGCAAGACACGGTGCATGCCTGGAATTCACTGTATCGTTAAATTATTGCAAACACTAGAATAGGACAGCTTCAGTCAGTAACAAGGAATTTGTCCAGATTGACTTCGCTGTCATTTTAGAGGATGACCCTACACTCCCTAAGCCAAACTATCTGCAAACTGGATTCTCTCTTGGGCTGTTCAGCTTCATTATTTATTGCCCTGGCCAGTCCAACACATCCTGTGAGATCACTTACTGCGTGTGAGTGAGTACATGCTGCTTGAGGTCCTGCCTCCGCATGAATAGCTTTTCACAGTAATCGCACTTCAGATTCTTCTCCCCCGTGTGGATGACCATGTGCGATTCCAGGTGAGCCTTCTGGGTGAACGATTTGTCGCAGAGGGTACAGCGATAATTCTTCTGACCTAGGATTACATACGTACACCCACAAATTGACGGTCAGTGTCCCAAGAAATACAGTAAGCAAACAAGCCTGACCACTTCTGAAAAATAAGATTTTACCCTGCAGAAAGGCAGATTCTTTGTGAACAGGACCCGTTTCCTCCTGCAGTTCCTTCAGACTCAGCATAAAGACCTACCTACTTACAGTCTAGATTTAGCTATGCAAAAAACAGGCATCTGACTTCATTTCATCATTCCCAAAGCTTTTCATCCCCCACCCCATGGCCCCAAGCCAAAAAACCCACTTCATGCTACTGTTTCAAACTACTGAGCCCTTCATGTGATGCATGGTTCTGCACTTCATCCTTCTAAAAAACACCATGCATTCCTCTTCTTCCGGTGCTTGTGGTCAGTCAGCCTTTCCTATAAGAGAGACTTTCTGCTTCTTGTCTACACCAACTGTGCCTCCGTGCTCTGCGTATCAAAACATCACCAGTAGACTTGTCATTTTTCCAGCAAAGAGATTCAGGCAAACACTTAACAAGACTAGGTTTATCCAAGATGAATTATTGAGTAAAAATAATGGTAACCTCCTTTTTAAATAGTAACCAAGGTAGCCAACAAGTTACTGTACATTAGTACATCCTCATCTCCACTAATTTCCCACAGGAACTATATGTGATGCTTTACCAGAGCCCAACCACATTTGATGCACTGCATTGCCTTTGTCTAGAAAAACAAGTTCTCTTATCTAACAAACACACAAGTACAAAGTTCACTGGCTCTTTGGTAACTTCTATGTTTTATCCCATTTTTCCACTTATCTGTAGTTCTTTCATTATTCTTTGCCAGAAATAGTTCAAAACCCCTGCAGGCCACTGAATTCAGACTAAGTGTGCATACCACTTGAATCCCTATCCCACTGAGTGTTCTGTGGTCGTGTACACCACATTTCTACTTGATCAGTTTATTAAAACTCCTCGTTACTGAGCCCACAGCTTCCTATGCTTGACTCAAGTGCACTGAACTCCCAGTTTTATTCCCTTTCCAGCTTTGTGATTTGCATTCTGTGATTCCCAATAGCTATTTCAGCCTTACCAAAAAAAAAGAGGCAAAAATATCCACACTATTGCTGGCCTATACTTGACCTTCACCCTCTCCCCTATCCTCACTCTGTGTTAAATCCATGCCTTTTCGTATTTCCTCTCTTCTTACACAGCTGAAAAATCTTTCACAATTTTGTTTTCCTCTTTTAGCGCTCATTCACTGACCTGCTGGCAATTCTCCCTTTATTCCCGAAGCCTCTAGTGATATCCAAATGCCCACAGAATTCAACAGCATGTTCAGACTTAAGTTTTGAAGAGTGACAGACCTGAGCCTTATCCACATCAGTCTGACCCCACAGTCACCGATTTCAGTCTTGTGCCATTTCCGTAAGATGAAAAGCAATTCAAGTAGGACAGAGGGGAAAGATCTCAGTCCCATATTTAAGTGGACAACTGTCCACATTACAAACTCTCAAACCCAGTTGGCTTATTCTCATGAGCAGAAGGGAACCCTTGTTTTGACATAGCTGCCAGCACTAGATCTGCTGTGTGAGAACAAAGGGTTTGTGTCTCCCAGACGAAGGCTGACACTTCTTCCCAACTGTAATCAACTCAGCAAATGCTTTTAGACATGGCACAATCAGCCAGAACACAGGTCTACATACTGTTCTATAAGCACCCACACTGCTGAACCCAGCACACTCCTAATCCCACACCAACCAGCACTCTCTCAGGCAGTGCCCAGGCATTAGTTGGGGTCAGCATGGATGAGAGATCATTCCTATAGACAGTCAGGATGCTGCCATTCTTAAAAAGGTAGGCCGAGGGAGGTGATTCTCCCCCTCTACTCTGCTCTTGTGAGACCCCACCTGGAGTACTACGTCCAGTTCTAGGGTCCCCAGTACAAGAAAGACATGGACCTGTTAGAGAACGTCCAGAGGGCCACAAAAATGATCAGGCTGGAGCACCTCTCCTATGAAGGAAGGCTGAAAGAGTTGGTGTTGTTCAGCCTGTAGAAGAGAAGGCTCCAGGGAGACCTTATGGCAGCCTTTCAGTACTTGAAAGGGGGCTTATAAGAAAGACGGAGAGAGACTTTTTACCAAGGCCTGTAGTGACAGGACAAGAGACAACAGTTTTAAACTGAAAAAGGATAGATTTAGATTGGACATAAAGAAGAAATTTTTTTTACAGTGAGGGTGGTGAGACACTGGAACAGGTTGCCCAGAGAAGTTGTGGATGCCTCACCATCAGAAGTGTTCAAGGTCAGGTTGGATGGGGCTTTGAGTGACCTGATCTAGTGAAAGATGTCCCTGCCCACAGCAGGGGTGTTGGACTAGATGATTTTTAAAGGTCCCTTCCAGCCCAAAACATTCTACGTTTCTATGTTTCTAAGAGCTTAGATTTATGGACACAAGCTATGCCCTGACAACTGGCCAAGGGATCAGAGAGGACAGGTCCTGCCCCAACGTTTTACTAGCACAGGCATCTCTATAAAGTCCCCAGCCCTTACCTGTGTGTATCTTGAGGTGTGTCCGTAAGTTGCTAGGATCACTGAAAGCTTTGCTACAGAAATCGCACTTGTGCGGCTTCATGCCCATGTGCCCCATGAAGTGGACGTGGAGCTTGGAAGGGGAGATGAAAGCCTGGGGGCACATGGAGCACTTCCATTTCCTTTCCTTGCCGTGGCCTGGCCCATGGCTGCTGCTGTGCCCCTGACTGGGAAGGTGGTTGTGAATATGGCTGCTCAAATGGGCCTTGAAGTCCGCATAGGAAGCGCATTCCTTTCCGCAGTGGCAGATGTGCACATCTGGATGTTCGGGGACACCTTTGGGCACAAAAGTATCACTTTTAGTGAGGCACAGAGCATGAGCGTGATCCATGTTAGCACTTTGTGGTAGCAAAGCCAGCTGCAGAGATTTTCACCCCTGTTCCTTTCAGCTCCGGTGCTTGCTTTTCAGCTCTTTTAGGTAGGCTATTTCAAATGTTTTGGGGGGCCAAACTTTGGAATGGTTTTGAGCACAAACCACCAAACCTAAATTATCACAACCAAAGGTGGGAGAGGATAGGAACATCTTCAGCTATCAAAACTCCCTTAGCACCAGATTGATGAACAGAAGCAAAACCAACCCTTCTTTGAAACTGTGATCTTTTACTCCTGATCAGTGGAATTAGTGAAATGTTTCTTTTGAATGATGGTACTCCTGTAGTCATTAAATGTAAAAGGAAACGATGATGTGCACTACTAGGAACTGAGAAGGAACATAATGCACTCCCAAGTCACAGTGCCCAGAGATGGCACTAAAAGGGAATTCAAGCTGAGTACTCCCTGCAAAGCCAACAAGATGAGTGCTTACTTACCAAGCTGTCGTGCATAGTCCCGACTGTAATAAAAGAGAAGCTCATGTTCAGGTGGGATGTCCCGAGAGGTGCAAAAGTAAATTTTTCCATCGTGAGGATAAGCTACCAGGTTCTGCTCTTCCCGGTTCCTATAGCAATAACGAGAGTTATGAAAAAAAAACCTCCAGAAATAATGACTTTTTGAGAGAGAGGGGAAAAAAAAAAAAAAGGAAATTCCTATAAATAGGTAATGAGAAAACCTCAACGTTTGTCAGCACATTATAAAAACTTTCATGTCTGTCACTTCTGTCCTTCTTTATTAAAGGAAAGTAAAGGAAAACTGGACCTTGAGAACCAATCTGCTCCACCAAATGATACATTTTTCACACCACTGTGATATCTTGCTGAGAAAATTATTAATAGACATTGGAGTGGGCTGAGAGAAGAGAGTTTCTGATCTCCTAAGAAACTACAAAAATACATATATTTTTCATATTAACCCCCTTAAGAAACAGGGAACACATAAGGGAGACATAAATATCAGTAAAGTCTTAAAGCAAAATTATCTTCAAAAATAACTCTTGAAAAGCATTTCCAAGATGTGATAATTAATCTTCTGAAGCTGTATCTTGCATATGTTTGTTCCTAGTATCTGAAACCAGAAAAAGCTCTGCCCCACTGCAGTGGGAGATCAAGCATTAACTTCTTGACTCCTGCATATGGCAGCAATGAAATGAATTGCAGGGGAAACCTACTTTGTGTCACAGAGCAATAGGAAAAGTTCAGCCTTCTCAGTGGACCATGTATGGAGCAATACTGAAGCCAGTCTGGACAGTTTTCATCGCAGGCTCTAGAAAGACTGGAAAGGACAGCTCTTGCGAGCTTGGAACTTGGCCAAAAGAACCCAAGGACCCTTTGCTAATAAAGTATTAAAATCAAAAAGACAATCAACATCTTCACAAATGTAGCCAAAAGGAATGGGACAGAGGAAAGGCAGTAACAAGCTAATACACGGTAAGCTAATATAAAAAGAACCTGGTTTAAAGCTTTAGAACAAAGGAAACAAAGTATGTGGGCAGGTTTGGGGCTGTTTCACTACAGCACACGTACTGGCTCCCCCATAACATTCTCCATGTTTTGTTCTCTGCTTCATGCTCCCCACCAGTCCAACATGCCTAGATAACTCCTGAAGGTCCCTTGGTCCCAAGCTCATTACCCATCTGGGCTGTCAGTGCAGCAGTGCACATTCTCCAGCACAGCCTCCTATGAACCTGCAACTCACACTCCAAGCTACTTAGCACAGTACAGGTGGTTCTCACCTGGCTTTGCGTACAAACATCATCCAGTTACATTCATTTTCATCAGCTGTAATGATGCAGAACTCCAGGACGCCATTGTGATAGATCTACCAGGGAAAACAAATGCAATCTTAGGACAAAACACAGCAACGAATGCAGTGAAAGCCAGCTTCTTTCTTTAAGAGAGGGTATGTTTACCTAGAACAAGCCAGGTCTCCATTGCCATTGCCAAGACCACAGCCCTGTTCTTACTCCTTACTTTCCCCTTCACACAGGAATCTTGACCTCTCTGCTACCCAGGAGGCTACAAGAACTGTTTATCAGTATCTTTCCCACACACCACCTTTAGCTCCCAGCAGAAATGCATTTGGCTGCTTTTCTTACAAGCCAAGTCTTGTGAATAATATCTGGGCAAACAGTACACGTTTTATTTATATAGATCAATTTTACTTTCTGAACATGAAATGATGTGAAAAAGAAAGCTTTAAAGCAGCTTTCCTAAAACAAATCATTCATCACCTGGGGGAACTTTCAATAAACAATGACACAAAACAAACAAGCGCTGCCTAGTAATTCATATACAATCTCTGCTGCAACTCCACACAAATATGGGAAACCATGTACAGCCCTTCAAAAGAAAAGGCATTAAAGAAGTTCATTGTATTTCAGGATTTATTACCAGCATATTACATGGTATACAGCTCTGCTATGCTGATATTAAGTATTAAACAATCAAACTGCATTAATTTTGACTTTTGGCAAGGATGATCATGTTAAAGCTGCTGTGTCACGCGGTGGCTTTCACCAGATAAACACACACCTGCAGACTCTGAGCCATAACATCCACTGACCTTCCAGATGTGACTAGCTGCTTTGTCCGTCCAGTCAGCCACCTCCAGGGAATGGCTCTGCTGCCCGATCAAAGGTCCAAAACAAGTCCTTACAGGAATGGTTTCTCGTGTCCACACACCTATCAGTAGAAGACCAAAATCTGCAGAAATCAATTATTTAAAGAACTAATCATGCATAACAAAGAAGTGGGAGGTTTATGAGGTAATGCTCCAGGGGTAACATCTAGGCAAAAGATCATCAAAGCTTCTACTTCACATGTAAAACACACCTAAGGCAAAGACAAGAACCACCACCACCACATGACACTATTGGGAGCCGCTTTGTTTTAATTACAAATATTTTTGTTTGTCAAAAGCAAGTAATTTACTTTTTAGTAAGCTATAAAACTAAGATCCTAGCCACTTGTACCAATTAAAGTTTTCATGGCACTTTCTGCAGAAGCAGAAAATACTAGTTTTAGTAACTACATTTTGCCTACCTAATCCCCAGGGATTTCCAGAATTGTTGCTGGGCATTGTTAAGCAGCTTCTGCATTTCTCCCCAGAGGCAGCTGTATTTCTGTCATGGGCAGAGGGATTCCTGCGTGTATATTATTTATTATTAAACATTTTATTTATTTATATTTATATATATATATATATAGGTCTACAGGAATACACCAAATAGCTTTTAGGAATAAACTGGAAACTAGTGCAGCTTGAAAAGAACAGATGTAATCTACTCTCAACAAGCAGCATCGCTAAGCAAGCCAATAATCACATTCTTCTCTAGCCTTCAGATCCTTAGGGTACTGCACTGTACTCTTCGATTTCCAGGTGACAATGGCGTGAAATACAGTAACAAGGTCCACATCCAATGACAAGGTCACAGTCTACATGCCAAATGTAAATGGCGGGGGGGGGGAGGGGGAAAAAAAAAAAAAAAAAAAAAAAAGAGGCACTCATGATCAATTCACCAATGAGAGTATCCAGAAGACCCACACGTAGCAAACCAAGCTGATGAACAAGCAGACAGAAACCTCCTCCATTATTTCTAATTGCTATCTTCCCCCAAACTCCAATTGCTGTAATGTTTCCTTATCAAAGCTGTGCCTGGGCTGTTCAGCACACAATAAAAATAAACACCATACCTTGCTTGTGCTTGACCTTATCAAGTGTTTCAGTAATGCTCTGTGGCAGCACCCCTAGAGTCTAGCTGAAGGCTAAGCAGTCACCAGAGGACAAGAAGCTCTTGCACAATGTAAGTCAGGGTGATTACAGAAGACGGAACCACCTCTCTATTGCAGTGTTTCTTTCCCACATTAAATTCCCTGCGGTTTTTGATTTCAGGCAACGAGTGTATTTTAAACTGCTACATAGAAATATATAGTAATCTGATTCTTACCCGCTTCAGCTCCCATGATAGACTGCCGGAGGACAAGCTGCTTAGGGAGAGAAAGCCTGGCTCGGCTCTCTATCGGGGTGTCAGGGACAAAGGTGACGGGCCCGTGATCTGGGCAGTCCGATGGATATGCCTTGTCACACAGTGTGCACCCTGCAGAGAGGGGAAGGGACAACAGGGATTAAAGATGCAACAGCCCCCCCAGTGCAATCAGCTCCCTATCAGTATGTTTCACCTCAGCTCCTGGCAAAGGCTGCTTCTATCTGGTTTAACTTGTCCGCTTTACTAGCTTTTACTCAGAAGAATACGAACCATACAGTCAGATTGGCACCAACGTACACCGTACACGAACGTTCCTATCCAATTCAGATCAAATATGAGGATCTCCACCTGCCTTCCTGATGGTAACTTAATCATTTAGACTCTAGACTATCCCTACAGGGGCCATCTATCAATGGGACAGAGTCCACTCTTCAACAAAACTACTGCAAAACTGATGGTAGTCTTCCCAGAGCTGGCAGTAATGCTGATGATGGAAGAGCCATTTTCTCCCTGATCAAAAGTGAAATGACCTTTATTGGCAGAAAAATCCAAGCCATACCAAACTAAACACTTTCTAACTGGTTATGTTTTGGGAATTTACCAGGAACACAAGAGTTTTCTTGCATGTAGAACCTCAAGGATATTAATGCAAAGGAATGGTAAGGTCTTCTTTCTAAAATTTTTCTAATTTAAACCCACAAATCCCCTTATCTCCATTTAAATTCAGATAATGTGCAAGTCTTCATGGTAGCAAAAACCTGACCTCACTGCTGCTTTTGAAGGACTGACTTACTGCAATAAACTCATACAGTACACCTCTATGGGATGCCACTGAATGGAACAAAAGCAAAAGCCCAAGAAGAATCAGTAGCATCACTTTCCCAATCTGTCAGTCAGCATAAGTACCGCTGAAAAATAAACCACTGAAAGTCTTCAGTCTAATAATTTTGGGGAAAAGTATAGCATAAAATGCTCTCATCTAGAAAAACCTATATCATTTTAATTTTCTATGAATGGAGCAACTAGCACCTACTCAGCAACCACCCTCCTGATAAATCATTCTTCTTCTGAAGAAAGATGCTCAGCCAAATAAGCAGAATCTCCACAAAGACCTTCTTTGGCCTCTTGATGGCCCAACTCCAGTATAAAAGACTTATCACAGAAGTAGTCTTCAGCAGGCATAAACAGCAGCTCCATTACTATTTGTTTGAAGAGATTTTTGGGACACTCCTTTCATACATCAGGGTACCAGAATCTGACCCCATACAACATACAGTTTAAGCTACTACACCTACAGTTTAAGCTACTACACAATTACAGATAGGAAGGTACTCAGAAAATTATTAGGTAGAGCCTATATAAGAATTGCTTAATGTGCACAGATGACATGTAGGAGTACAGCAACGGCAACAACCAGACCTGAGTAACACTATTTAGAACAGTTGTTTTTAAGCATTGCCTAGCACACACCACTATGGGTCTGTGGACTAGCCCCAGGGAGAGGCAAAGAGGAAGCAAAGCAAGTTCTAGGCATGTCACACTACCACTTGGAAACATTTAAGGATTCATACATTTTTAAGAAGTTGAAAAAAAAAAATCGTACATTCTACAGGAAGCGAAATACACTGTTTCCTTTCCATTTCCTTGCCAAATAATGGAGGGGGGGGGGGCAATCACAGAAGAAGTAATCACAGTGATTACTTCTCTGATTTAGGTACGCAGAACTGTAAGCAAAGATGATCAAAACAAGGGCTAATTAAAAATTTCACAAACATTTAGGACTGTAGCAAAGGCAATTTCTTCTTCCTGCTTAGGAACAGTGTAAAAAGTTTTCTGAAAAAGGCCTTGATTCCTGCCTTCTCAGTGAGGAAAAACCACCAAGAGGCTCTAAAACAACTCCTCCTCCATGCTGTCGCCTGTCTGGACACAAATTCATGTCTTATTCAGGAGAAGTTTAAAAACAACAACAAAAAGTTAAAATTTAAACCTTCCTAAGCCAAAGATCTATTTTGCAAATCACATGAAAGCACTAGGCATGCAATAGCCATTATAACATCCTACCAATGGGGAACATCACCTGGGAAACAGCTTAGGACTATTTTAATTACAGTGACTATAAGCTGGCACATCAAATCTCGCTTAGGTGAATAAGAGAAGTGATTTCACCATGAGCATGTTGGATATCACAGTATTTTCATCATTATTCAACATGCAACAGATGCTTGTAAGAACTTCTGAGTGTATCAACCGTAAAACTCTTCCTCTAGGAATTGTAAATTCATTATAGTTCTACACCCACCTGATTTTAAGTTCTATTTTATCCCACAGAATAAAAGTTTCAATTCAAATGTCTGACTAGTCACTTTGCACTAAACTGCACCTCTCCCATTGCTAACCAAGGCACTATTTCTTTCCATTTCTTAAAAGATGTTCTGCAGGCAAAGCTTGTCATACAGACAAAGCTCTGGCAGTTGTAGGACCAGATTGCGTGCAAGAGCAGTAGTCAGCAATGCTACCACAACTAATAAAACTGAATATAAAAGCTGGCCTTACGCTTCAGTAGTAGGAAGCCAGACATGCTGCGCATGGAAGTTCAAATCTCTGTCCCAGCAAACGAGAACCTCACAGTTCTCAAACACCACTCCTTGAACGATGACAGGATTGAGAGAGTGTAATGTCCAGTGCTCCTCTCTTCCTAGGAGATCAACTAATCTCTGGACTGAAGTCCTTTGATAAGAATAATTAGAAATATTAAAAACTTCCCTCCCTCTCTGCTCTTTTTTCCAGCGGGTAGTGTTGAGAACATTTTCATGATGATTGTTCATGGTTTAATAAAAATTTTGCAAAATCACATAACGTCATACTCAACAACTATACCCACTTGATGTGGTGGTGTTTGTTGTTTGTTGTTTTTTTTTTTAACGGAGCAAGAAGAGTCATTTGTGATGTGACTTTAAAAAACAAAAGTCTCATTGCAAAGGATAATATCAGCATATCCACAAAAGGCAAGAGGTTCATAAAGAACTCAGCTGCCAACCTCAAGGCAACATGGGAGATGGATACAAAGAGAATGACGCTAAAACATCCTATATTGTCTACTTCCAACTAGCATCATTTCAGCGAGGTTAATCTGCCACTGCAGATGTTCCAACTTTTGTGGACTTGTTAAATAACTAAGTTTCTTTCACCAGAAATCTGTAAGACTAGCAGCAAGAGTCCTATCATCCCACTAGACAACAGCTACATAATAAACCCTACCCCAAGAAAGCAGGAAACGTCCACTCACATATGGTAAACAAGGTTGCCATGTTCTCCTTGTTCGAATTGGAGTCTTCCATTTGCAGAGAGGATGGTACAAAGGCAAGATTGTCTGCAGACACATCCACATGACTTGGCCCCATGGCTACTTCCTGATTTATGGAAGACACCGCCACCGGCTCGAGGCTCAGGCCCACTTCATGCAAGGCTACCGAGTCCAGGGAAGCTAGGTTGTGTGAGGTAGAGAGCGCCACGCTCACGGAGTTGGTGCTCATGGCCACAGTATGAATGGAGTCATTTAGTGTGCTGTCCGACATTCCCGTCACCCGCCCGGCGATGTGGTCAGGCTCCATGACGACAGGGAGTTCCAAAGTGCTACCGTGAATGGGAATGACACCACCGTGTCCCACAGCATCCGACGTCAAGTTACTCCCCACCGTGTCTACGGTTAAAGGTTCATGGCTTCGGGAGCCATTCGGAATCTGCGAATGATCCCCAGCTACGTCATCCATTGTAAGCTCCTCTGTCATCCCGTCTGTAGAGATGGGGCTGGTTACCCTCGAAACGCTCTCCATAGTGATTGTAGTATCCAGCGCTACCTCGTGGCTGTCACTAGGATGCAGATTTTGAGCACCATGCGTGTTCACTGTGCGGGAGTCCATGGAGACAATCCCTGGTTCCAGCCCCACAGTTCCACTGGGTTGGTAGGGATCTAGGGCCGAGGGATTGCTGGAGACTGACAACGCCGGATTGCTATCAACATTTATAGTGTTGGGATGGATGTACTGAGGTGGAGGTCTGTCAGCCAAGTAAGATAAGATACCTGATCGAATGAGAGGGGGAAAGAGAAGAGAGTGAGATGACATCAGTTTTCAAATCTTGAACAAAAATACCACATCATTGCAGCATAGCACATTAAGACCTAGATCCCTGAAGACATGCTCTTTACATTATGTCGAATTAAAAACCAGTAATTCTAAAACATGGCTCTCAAACATATGCCAAGCCAACACTCTTGTCAAAGTATCATTTGACAACAAATACCAAGCTCCCATCCAACAGAGCAAGTCTCTAGCTATTTGTCAAACTCTGAACAGCCAAGTTTCTGGCAGCATCTAACCTAGGCTCCTCAGTGCAGAAACTGAAACAGAAAGAGGTTCTTCACATTTTAGGCATAATTTTTCATTCTCAAGAAATAGCTCACAACGGATGAAGGACTGCTAGTGGAATCTAACATTTGATAATCCCTCATTCATCTTTGGTAGGAGAAGTAGAAACAGTTCTCCAGGATACACCCTTTTTGCTTCAGTATTTTAGTTTTAACAATGACTGCTTCCTTCCTCTAAGACTAAGTGACACAACTGTCCATCTCGGAGATCATCAACTGCAATTCTGAAGGACGAAGATAAGGTCTTTCAAAGGTATCGTGAGTCATCTGCTCTCTTTCCTTAGATGAAAAGTATGTTGTTTCTCCTAAAACAATAGCCCAGTTAAATTTGAATCAGAAACCCTAACATCTTTTCTGGTAGTTCTGGAAAGATCCTCAATGTCAAACAACCTTGGAACTGAAGATACAAAGAAAGAGTAACCTGTATTTACATACTACCAACTTCTCATGTTGGACAAAGCTAAAACAAAAAAAATCTTTGGAGGAAATACATCAGCACATTCAAGTAAACAGTACTTCCAGCAGAGACAGATTTTGCAGATTCTGCAAGATCTGAGTCAGCATGTTTCTTTTTGGCCTTGAACCCTATAAGCCATTTGTTCTGTAAAAGTTTTCCATTCAAACATGTCCGTTATTACAAGCATGCAAGCATGGATACTCTTTCTGCAGTATAACCCCATTAAAAATGGCTAAGCCAAGAAATGGACAGTTTAATTTAATCAGCTGCATCAAATACTTCTGCATACTATGCTGCCCTGTGGCTTGAACAAGGAGGATCCTTGAAGGCAGTAAGATGACTGATGGAAGAGTCCTATGAAACATCAGGCTAAACATCAAGCAGACTAGAAAGAAAAAATACGTTTCTGCATAAATTATTCCAGCTCAGAAGAATGACAAATACCTTCAGTCCTCAAATGTACCATCTCCTCCTCTACTCTTTGCCCACAGAATGGACAAGCATGTAACGCAGTAGAAAGGTTACTCCTAAGCAGCTGACAAGTTCAGCCACTAGTCATCAGATAGTTGATGAGATCTGGGCTGCTGTATTGCTTTTCCTAACCCAGGCTGAACCAACAATACCCACTAGGTGACCCTGAAGAAGTTTATCTACCCCCTTCCACCCTGTCAATCTTAGCTACGAAACAAAACAAGGACTACATTTAAAGCTTGAATTTCTGTGTCTTCATATACTAACATGTAAAATTCTACATTTATACTCTAAAACACATGTGAGAGAGGAATCAAGATAGAAATCAGTATGTTAGGCCTTTGGAAATCAACCTGGAACAAAAATTAAGAAAACCTATGCCATGGGCTAAAGGGGTGGGAAAGAGCCCAAACTCCTCAGCTGATGGCTTGCTCTTTTTGAGCTTTGAACTACTGTAACCTCCCATCATGCACTTATCAAGTACTGCTTCAGACTACAGCAGAAAAAAAAAGCAGCAGTTTTTGAACTAAAGCGATTTGAAATAGAAACCAAGCACGCTTTGTTTTCCGTTAATCTTAAAAACAAAGCAACAGGAGGAGTGACCAGAGGTTTGGTTTAAGTAGAAAATACCCTGCAATTCTCTTCATATACATACATAGAAACAGAGGCCTGAAAATAAAGGTGTGTAAATGACAGAATAGACTCCAGACAAACTCCAGGAATTTACAGCTCTGCAAAACAGTCAGTCTTGCCTGCTTCAGGACAGAAACAGGTGGCTCTTAAAACAATTTCTCTCTCTGTTCTCATCCATCAGCACCAGACTACTTACCAGGTAGAATGTGTCTGAAATAGCTGCTCTCCAGGTGAGGGTATGGTGGCGGAGGTAGGGTGTAGTTTCTCTCTGGTATACCACACATCACTCCTCGATCCCCAATACCCATTGGGAGCATCAGAGACAGAGCAGAGGGCAAGGAACTCAAGGAGGGGCCCAAGTTTGGAATTGCAACAGGCAAGCCTGCAAAAGAAAATACCCATTTAAATTCAATGGAACTACTTGAGCTTATGAACACACAAGCTAACAAAGAAGTTACTAATTCCTCAGGAGCTCCCTATGGAAGTACAGTGTGGTACTGTCAAAGTAAGATGGCAAGCTTCAAAGAAAGGACCACAGTCATCACGGCACTGAGAGGCATGCCTGAATGTGGCTAGATCTTTTCTGGATACATTACATAGGGCCCGCTTCTACTTTACAACTGTAATGGACTTTTGCCTGTGTAGCCCCCTGAAAAAAAAAAGCTAGGAAGACTTTTTTGCTTTACAGGTGAAAAATCATTATTTTCACCTGAGTGAAGATAGACATAGATGGAGACAGATTTGCAGCTACAGTTCGTATTTCAAAGGATTCTGCTACCACCTACCCACCCACAGTGCAAACCAACCCATTAGAACAAAATGAGACTCCCATTAAGGCATAAGCCTCTTAAGCACGCATCCTTTTTGCTTCGCCCACGTAAGCAATGGTCTACCCTTCCACAATTCTACATCACCTCATTACCTGCTGAAGACATGACTTGCTATCAGGGCAAGCACTGCTACCCAGTTACGAACATTCCCGTGCCAGTAAAACACAGAGCATGAGCTTCAATACCCTTTGTGGGAGCTTTCCCCATTACCTGGTGCTGGTATGGCGTTGTGAGTGGGTGACGCTGCCAATCCCAAGTGACTCCCCGAGACCGGCAGGGCATTGCTCACAGAGGATGAGGTCAGCTGGTCCATCCCTACAGGACTCAAGTTCATTTCATTCATTCTAGGGAGCAGGGAACAGAGAGGAGAGGGGAAAAAGAAAGAGAAACAGAAGCAAGAGCATTCCTGATTACTGACTGTACTGTGGTGACAAAGCGCTGAGCAAACAAACTCAAAAAATCAGATATTGACACATAAAACCTCCGCCTTAGAAAGCTAAGCATAAAGCACATCAACCACTCACACTGTGATCATATAGTGATCAATATGTATTGGTCATATTAGATATAATATGGTCAATATATCTAATAATAAACAGGATTAAAAAGCCAGTTCAAAAAGACAAATCAGACCATAGCTTTTTCCCTGCTACCCAGAAAACAAAGTTTTCCCCTTTCAATCCTTGTAGTCAAAGCCACTCTGATTAAAGCATTGTGAACACAGATCAATTTGAAAGCTGAATGTCACAATTACTCTGCCAACAGCATCTGATTTATATTTCATGACTTCTGGACACCACATTCATGTTCAAAAACCAAAATCGGGGGAGAGGAGGGAGAAAGATTACTTAAAACTGGTAATGGACACAAAACATCTAATTCACCATCGGTTCGAACCAGGCCAATAGTGACAAGAGTTACCTCTGCAGAACAGCCATTGTATAGAGTTTTAACAGGCTGCCTCAGTCTGGTTCTGCAGACATGGCACATGCTCCTATCACATTAAAAATTGTCACCGTGGATGACATGTTATTTCAGTGTGATCAATCAGTGGCTCTTGAGTGCCTGCACCTCTCAAGCTACTCAAGTTGGGCGCACACCACACGAGTGGCCGTAGAGCTGTGGAAAGCACCAGGCTGCCAAACAACCCAAAACCCCAGCCTTGGGAGAAACCATGCCAGCTCGGGGCATATCCGTCCTCTGGGGTCTCAAGCTGCACATGCAGCCCAAACCGGTCCACGGGGATGGGGACACCAAGCAGACACAGTCACCTCCCTTTGCAAGCTCTGCCTGGCCTTAGTTCTGCCCACCCTGGCACTCTTGCCCACACACGAGCTCTAATCCGTGGTTCGTAGGGCCAGAAAGACCAGCTGCCCCCACAGCTGTCACAACCCCGGTAACAAGACTGAATAGCCTCCATGCTGACCCGAGCCTCTCACATGCCCTTTGCAAGCAGCAGGCCTGGGCTTTGCAGTGCGAATAGAGAGCTGGAGCTTGGATTGCCACTCCAGTAAGGAAAGGTACTGCTCACCCTGGAAAACGGCCAAATACACCAAACTCACGCAAGTTAACCCGAAGGTCTGAGCCGCACAAACGGCGTCGCTGACTTCATCTCGCTTCTGCCCAGCTTTTGCATGGCACGCTCTCCTACCCTTGCCAACCGCCCCGCTTGCCTCCAGGGACGGCTTTGCAGGGACGGTGCCGAGGGCTCCGGCTACCCGGTGGGGCAGGGGACATCCCCCCCCTCCCCGGCCCAAACGGCTGATGAGGGTGGTGATGCCCGAGGAGGTGATGCCCACCACCCTCGCACCGGGACCGAGGAGTGGCCAATCACCGGGGCCAAGCCTCGGGGCCTGCGGGAGGCGCTGAACGCTTTAGGGACCCCCTCCCCTCCTCGTCCCCTCGGCCGGGGTGCGCGCCGCCGTCGCAAGGCCCGAGGTGCCCGTCCCCCACCCCGCCCGGCCGCGGTCCCGCCCGCCTCCCACGCCCCCCCCCGGTCCCCCGGCCCCGGCGGACGCGAGGGCGCTCACCTGGGGTGCATGGAGCCTGGCGCTTCTCCCGGCTGCGGAGCGGCCGCGGCCGCAGCCGCATCAGGGCCCTCAGCCCCGGCCCGCCGCCGCCCCTCGGGCAGGCGCCTGCCCCCGGCCCCGGCCCCGGCCCCAGCTCCAGCCACGGCCCGGCCGCAACCACCGCCGCCGCCGCCGCCGCCTCATGGGCGGGGCCCCGAGCGGCGCGGGCCCGGCCGCGGGCGGGGGAGCGCGGAGGAGGAGGCGGAGGAGGAGGAGGAGGAGGCAGGAGGGAGGCGGTGATGGCGGCGGCGGGAGGGGGCCGGGGGCCGCTTCCGCCGCCGCGCGCCACATCCAGGAAGCGGCGCCACCGCCCCGGGGCTCGGCTGCTTCCCGCCTGCCGCCGCCGGGGTCCGTGACGGGCTCAGCTCTGGGTGCCGGCCCGGGCCCGGCCGCCTCCGCCATGCTGGCGCGGAGGGGCCCGCCGCGGGTGCCCGTGGGGTCCTCCCGGTTCCGTGTCAGACCGGGCCATCCCTGATCTCCTGGCAGCCGCCAGCCCACTGCGGCGGCTCCCCGGCCCCGCTGCCCTTGCCAGCCCCCTGTCAGCCGCCGCAGGGCCCGGCACCAGCCACCGGCCTGCCTTCGGTGACCCTCGGCGGCGTTTCAGCCCCTTTCACCGCCACCTCCCTGCCTTATTTCCAGATCATTTCTGGCGCTGTGGGAGCCGCTGGGGCGGGAGAGCGGGCCTGGGAGCTGCCCAGGTACACGGCGGTTCTCCCCTTTCGGAGGAGCATCTCGGTTGGCACTCTCCGGTCATAGGGCGTCATCCCCGGCTCGGTCGGCTGACCGAAAGCCCTCGCCGTTCAGCCCGTGGTTTCACGTGCCGCTCCTCTCAGAAGGGCGCAACGGTGGCTCCTGTTTTTCCAGGCAGTAGTCCCAGCTACCTGGCTGCTTTCTCATCACGCCCTCGTATCTGCTGTCATTAGAGGGCTGCATTTCACGGCCTCCGGTACCATCAGCCCGTACTCCCCAGCTACCTTCTGGACATCAGCTGCTGTTCAATTATCTATGATTTATGGCTCGTATGTACAATTCCAGCTAAGGCAAGGTTGCAAAGGAATCTCTTCATGTGCGCAAGTAGTTTTGTAGTTCTCTTTTGCCTGTGACGTGGATATTCATCACGTACACTGCTCAAATCAATCTACAAGTTCCTTAAGTGCCGGGGTGAACAGCCGTTTCCTCAAACACCGTAACGTGCTTCTGTAGTTTGATCGTGCCTGACACTTAAAATGATGCCTCATTTAATGAGACATCCCTTGATAGGATGTCTGCACAGGAGGAAACTTACAGTATTTTTCTGCCCACTACCTTTTGATCTAAAGAGCCTAAATGTAGGATCTGGAAGGATCATTTTCATTCAGTACAAACCCATCGGTTCTTCTAGGGGTGGAAACAGGCTCTCCTCATTTGGCTTTAGCTGTCAGAACGTTAGACACCCTGTATGTGCTGTTTTTTCAAGCTCTCTGTAGCTGAAGGAGAGAAATAGGCTGCCGCAAAAGAGTGCTTCATCCCACCGTGAGGTAGGTGTCTGAGAAGAATCCCCTTTGGAGCTGCCTCTCTGTCTATGGCCTGTAACTGGGACCTGCGTAATTAGTTTAATCTAAATATATAACGTCTAGAGGACTACATTTAGACAAAGTAAATCCAGGTCTCTGTCATCCGTGACCAAAAGAATGACCTCATTTAGTTTACCACATATCCCACAACCTCTCCTGTTCTCCACTAATCCAGATAATCCTTACTCTAACCATGACCGAGTGTATCTGAATCGGCCCACAAACATTATTTCATCAAGTCAAGAAAAAACTCATCAAGTCCTCAGTTTTTTCAGGACTGCTAAGCTTGTGATGGGGGGGGGGGGTTATCTGCATGTCATTCGTATATGTGTAGTACCACATATTCACATGGTTGTTGCTAATACTTTACTTCTTTCCTAGAAACTCCAGCAAATGACTACAAGCCCAAAAGTCTCTCTCTTCACATTGCCTTCCCTAATACATAGGAGGTGACTGGAGACCTTACGTTTTCAGTTGTCATCATTACAACTTTGCAGTTATACTCACTACATTTCAGTTCTGTCCTGAAACACTAGGTTATCCCAAGCCCTCAGCTTGTCTTAATGCCAATTATGATAGTGTAATTCTACCGCAGAACTGCCCTGGCGCTGAAATCCTTGCGCTATTTCAACTATCTGAGCTGAAAGTAATACTTTGAGCCTATGAGCCAGATTGGATGTAGTCATACGCAGATAAGAGTGTTTTCTCCTACTGTCAAACATGAGTCCTCCGAGATTCCAGCTTTTTTGTAGTCACTTTACTCCCTTGAACGAGTGATATCTTAACTACCAGTTTAAAGCACAAATATCAAAGGAAGCCAGTGATAATATGAAGTGTCACCGAATGAGAAATTAATCTGTGTCTACAGAGATGTACTCTGCACGCCCAAGGTATTGTGATAAAACACATTTGAGAACTGTTTCTTCTGCAAGGGAAGATATTCTTTATATACCAAACACTTTTATTATATGTGAAGTGTTTTGATAAGACAACTGCACTGTGAACCCTGAAAGCTTAGTTTATTGACATTTATAGTGGTACTTGCTGCGTGGCGAACAAATTACAGAGCTATTTTTCAAGTTGTCTTCAGATCCTGGAGACATACTGAAAGATAAGGGGGAAACCATGGGAGAAAAGAGATGCAGTAAGCACGCTTCAGTCCTTCTCTGTAGCATGAGCGGAAGTCCCTGCTGGACCATGCCCACATCTCGATACGATCCGTTCTCTTCTGCTATTGGCAAACCTGCCCTTGGGTTCTTTCTCAGAGTGAGCAGAATTACACTGAACGAAGAGTATGCAAAAAGCAATGGTTGAAGCCGACTGTTATAACATCAAAAATCCAAATTTCTCACCACCTTTTATTGACTTGTCAGCACTTTGCAGGCCTGTATTTTGGTGATAGTCACAGTATGAAACGTGGGTAGGTTAGGTGCAGCTCTCACTTCTAGCTATAGAGGTGGAAAGAGATGGCCCATGCTAAGGGATAAAACAGGATTAGAGAGGCACAAAACTATTCAGTCTTGTATTCCTGAATCTCAATCTAAATTGCAGTTATTACCGTAATTCTGTAGTATACAGTTAACATGAGAAACTCTTAATTTCATAATTTTTTATCTGTTAATAAATTGCAGCAGCCCAGACAAACTATGATATGTATAATAAATACTAGAATTTAGTATAATTACAGCACAGTAAAATATAATAAATGCACAATGTTGTGAGGGTTTCTTTTTAAACTCCTGATGTATTTTCTTCTTCCTCCTTCTCAGTAATGCATTCACAGATAAAATAGTTGAGACATCATCTGTTGGGAAATAGGTGGGCTTGCATGTGTTCAGCTGACTCTTGTGTTTCTACTATAATATTTCCACCGACGACTTTCATTTCAGATACAGAGGGACACGGTGTCTAGGAGAATCTGTGGCTTTGAGTAATTCAAAGTAATTCAAAGCAATCACTGTGTCATGTCAGTAGTGTTATTCATGATTCTTGTGGGAGCATGAACAAGTTGAGGGTTCTTTTGTACAAAGATTACATTCTTGTCGATATTGTGTTAGGATATATGCAATTAAAACCACAACTAAGTTATATCTGGAAGGAAGATGCCTCAATGGTTTATTTTTAGGTATGTCAGAAATATTTTCTATTAGTTTTGGCTGGGTAATTAAATGCATATAGTGAAGTAAAAGGAAGGAGAGAAGGAAGGGAACCTGTTTGAATGCCACAGGCAATGGAGTATGTAAGGAATGTCCCAGCATCCCCATTTAAACTTTGTATTTAAAACAAAAAAAAAAACCCAAAGTAAAACATACGATATAAATAGAAACAGCACAACTTCCAGAATTTGAGAGCCTGAATATCCTCTTGCAACAGTTTTGAAGCAGGACTTTTCTGCCATTGTAGAGCAGCGAATAACACCTGATTTGTACCACCTGGAAAGCAAACCAGGCCATCTACTTCTTATCAGCGTGGAGGATATTGCATTCTGGAATCAAAGCACCACCCGGGCAAAGGTGTGAAGAGGAGTTAATTGGAGAAACAGTGTAAGAAAGAAGATCAAAGGCTTTTCTTAGAAGAGGGACATTATCCATGTAGTCTTAACCTACTCTTAAAATTAAAAAGAATGCGTATTAGCCTTACCCTTTGGTGGGCTAATCCTGATACTTTCACCGAGTCTGCATGTGCAGACAGGTTGAGAAGGGCCTGCTTTGTGCAGAGGTTGGTAAGAGAATGACACATTGCTCTAATCCTGCTCGTGCTCTCAACAAGGACCTTCAGCGAGACGTATGGTGTGTTGGCCTTGCACTGGCTCCCTGCCCAGGGGCAAATCCCTTTCGGAGCAAGTGACGTTAGATTGTCAACAAGATACAACGTTCAACAAAAGCCTGTGGCATATTTTCTTACTTCTCTTGCACAGAAACAAAATTAGACTGCAGAGTCCATTTGATATGAGATCAGCTTCCATCATTGCGATTAACAAATAAGATTTACCTGTAATTTTTCTCCATGTATTTCTCTAAAGGATTAACACATGGATTTTTCTGTACGAAGAGCAGATGTCTGTTTAGCACAGGTGCAATTCTGACACTCTGGGAAGTGCCAGTGACCTGCATTTACAGTAAACATAGAAAAGAGGTCTGGCGGCAGGGAGTAGTGCATTTGCATGACAGAACTGAAATGTAACCCTGCCTTTTGAACATGGCTAGACTTCTGGCAAGGTCATGTGTTGTGTTTAACTCCAGCCGGCAACTAAGCACCACGCAGCTGCTCGCTCACTCCCCCCCGGTGGGATGGAGATGAGAATCGGAAGAGTAAAAGTGAGAAAACTCCTGGGTTGAGATAAAGACAGTTTAATAGGGAAAGAAAAGCTGCGCACGCAAGCAATGCAAAACAAGGAATTCATTCACTGCTTCCCATGGGCAGGCAGGTGTTCAGCCATCTCCAGGAAAGCAGGGCTCCATCACGCGTAACGGTTACTTGGGAATACAAACGCCATCACTCCAAACTTCCCCCCCCTTCCTTCTTCTTCCCCCAGCCTTATATGCTGAACATGATGTCATATGGTATGGAATAGCCCTTTGGTCATTTGGGGTCAGCTGTCTCAGCTGTGTCCCCTCCCAACTTCTTGTGCACCCCCAGCCTCCTCGCTGGTGGGGTGGGGTGAGAAGCAGAAAAGGCCTTGACTGTATAAGCACTGCTCAGCAGTAACTGAAACATCCCTGTATTACCAACACTGTTTTCAGCACAGATCCAAAACAGAGCCCCATTCCAGCTACTATGAAGAAAATTAACTCTATCCCAGCCAAAACTAGGACGTCATGGAGAACTGTGAAACATTCTGGCACCTGAGACCCTCCAAGAGGCATGCTTCCATTTCCTTACAGGAATACCTCCAGAGAAGAGTGTTTTAAATCTAATGATGGCACAAATCAAATGTCCTTTTCCTACTTAAGGTATTTGCTTAGAGGCCAACATCCTCTTCATTTTAAGAAAACTTTAAGTCCTGGCCTACCTCAGTGCTGCAATGAATGAGCTATTTTCATGTAAGCATTCATTTCTGAAAACGTTTCTACCTGGAGACCTTTCTGACAGCAAAGCTTATAGTGCAAGTGATATTGAAAAGCCTATACTGTTCAACCATTTCCAAAGATTTTTTAAAAAGCAGAAAGGCTGTCTTGATTATTTGATCTGAAATAAGTTGTACATACCATGGGGCATTCCCCAGTAATTCTTGCCTCACACCCATACCTTCCATCTGAGCTACGGCATGTGTTTTAGAAAGACATTTAGTTGTGACTGGAAAAGATCTCAACCCCTCATGAAATGCATTAGCTAACTCTTAGGTAACTCTACAAAACCTTCAGCTTCAAACACCAGCTCTTGCTAGGCAATGTTAGTGATGGAGGTGAAAGTAGATGGATAGTTGCCCTGGCTTTTGAGCCATTTTGGTGCTGATCCTGTTCCTGGCATAAACCAGAGTCCAGGCTTGTTCTCACTCATGTCTGTCTGGAATGCTCTGCCTGTACGTTCATCATACTTTGAAGATTACCATTGTTTTTCGAAGCTGCAGAATAGGCCAGCAAAGTTACAAAGTCTGACTTGAAAATGCACGCTGACATCATTGCTGCTGGTTTCTGACTCAGCAGAGACATAGATGTGTTTCTCGGAGTGGAGGATGTTGTTTCAGTTAACTCACGCTTCTGAGGCAGTTTGGCATGAAAGACTGAACAGGGCGGAAACTTTCACTTTGAGCAAAAGAACAGTTTTAATAGAGCCTACGTCCCTCCCTTCCCACAGCTCTCCCAGGCCCAACGTTCAACTCCTCAAACTGTTGGTGGCAAAAAAAAGAAATTCAGTTAACTGTGAAGATGTGTTTTCAGAAAAAAATGTAACTATGGAGCTCTTGAACAACAATGTGGGAAAAGTCAAAGAGCCTCCAGTTGCTGCAAAGAAGATCCTAACACAACAGCGTATTTTAGAGGAAAGGCACGGATGAGAACATTATGCCCTTCTACTGCCAAAAGTCCTTGTCTCTTGTCCACCTCTTCTCTTTGGCAAGCTGCAGGCAAACTGGAGGATGCAGCACAGATCTGGCACAGTCAAGAGAGATTTTCAGCTCCCCAATTAAAGCAGTGTGTAGGGTCCATCACGAAAGCCAATATTTAAGTAAATATCTAGTAATAGCTACACAGGGGGCAATCAGGGTATCACCTTTGTATTTGGTTATCTGAGGCAGGTGCTCATAGTGATGACCAGAACATTCCTGCAATGAGCAGAAACACACAAAATGTTGAAGACTTTTTGAAAATGCTCACATTCACTTTGTGAAGCTCACACTTCTTGAAAAAGGCTCTCTTTGGGCAAAGAAAGCGGTTTTCCTCTTGTGCTTGCACGTATGCATTCTTGATCTGACATGACTTGCAACCACAAGAGAGCACTCTTTCCTTTGAAGATTTCTCAGCTTCCCCAGAAAGCTAGAGACATGCCATTTAAGTTTTGCAAACTGCTTGTGACCTGTTTCAGTTAGACCAGAGCAGCCGAAACAACAAAGCTTGCAGTTGTCTTTTGGATTTCATTGTGAAAAGCCTTTGGGTAGTTTTCAGATGACAGAAGATCCTTGGTTCCTGAAAGGGAGGAGTTCTGCCAAAACTTTGAAGATCCCTGTAAACTTTGCAAATTACCCATCTTTTGGAGACAATTATATCAAACGATATCGTGGATTACAATACATGAGAAGTGTTTGGAGCCTGGAAGATTATTTATGTTTGGCATTAACTCTTATGGTCATAATTTCAAGCGGAGAGAAAAGGAATACACAGGAACCCTCTTATTATCTTTTGAAATATGAAGATCAGAGGAAAAGAAGGGTTTAAAGTGTGGAGTGATGGTCCTCGATACCTGTCTGTAAATTAGCTGGCATCCTACATCTATAAAAACAAGGCTTAGAGCTGATTTCCAGGCACAGAGTGGACCTCATGAGTCGTTAGCCGTGCTTTGAGATCCGAGTTTTTATACACCGCAGGAGGAGATTGCAGCCTGTGGGGCAGAGTACCTATACAAATGTTTCATCCTTGCTTGGACTGATACAAGATTTGGACGCCAAATTCAGGAACTGACATTCCACCAGTGAGAAAAAAAAAGAAGCATGGACAGCAATAAAGATGATGATGGACTGTTGAACAGGATTGCCTTTTCAGGAGCTATGTCCCTGGCTAACAGCCATGTGCATCCCCACGGGGTCCCCCTGAGAGAGCCCTTTGGGGTTCCCTTCCATCTGGACCCATCTTACTGGGAGCAAGCCTACAGTGGGCATGCAGGTCACATCTCCTACATCCCATTCCCTGGCTATGTAGGTGTCTATGACTATTCCTTTGAGCCTGCCTTCATTCGAAAGAGGAACGAGAGGGAAAGGCAGCGGGTCCGCTGCGTGAATGAGGGCTACACACGCCTGAGAGAGCACCTGCCCAAGGAATTTGCTGACAAGCGCCTCAGCAAAGTGGAGACCCTGAGAGCTGCAATAAGCTACATAAAACACCTGCAGAGCTTGCTGGACTGCCATCCCTTAGGGTCTAACAGTAAGGAAACTCTCTCTGCCAAGGAGCTCCCGGAAGCTCCCAGTCCTGGTCCCCCACGGGAGTGCAACAGTGATGGAGAGTCTAAAACCTCTTCAGCTTCATCCCCCTACAGTGAATTTGAGGAAACGGGCAGCTAGGAAACAGCCCCTCCGGAGACAGAAACCTTCAAGTTCGGCTGAAAACCAAATCTAAAACCCTGGGGATTTTTCTACAGTTGAAAATGAATACCAGGAAAAGGGAAAACAGCTAGGGGGGAAAAAAAAGAGGTATTTTCAATCTGTCAAAGGACTTTAAATGTTGTCTGCGCAAAACCTAAAGATGATTCGTAAGCAAACAGATCTCTCTCGGGTTGCTTCAGCTATGTTACTAAACTTTATTTGGATTCTTAAAAATGAAGCAACTTTTGCATTCTAGTTTTCATTCAGCTTTTATTCTGTTCATCCATTTTCTTTTGCCTTTCACGCTATGAGACAGCAAAACCAGATAAATCCATTTCACGAAATCTCCCTCCCCTTTCTCCTGCTTCCTTGTGTAAGCTTTGTTGTCTATTTTTCCTGACTGCTAACCTGAGATGCACAGGGTTGCAAACACTTGGACTGGGAAAGGTAAGATTTAGGTAAAATGTCTTTCCCTAAAATTTTTAGAAAACTCACAGAAATACTCCTATTTCTGAAAAGACATTTTTTTAATATAAATAAGGCTATATTTGGAAATGAATTTCTTTTACAGCATCTTCTAAAGTGAAAGAACCAACTCATACATTGGGCACTGGCTATTTGGTGATTATTCAAAGGATAATTTTCAGGAAAAGAAAATCTAACACTTTCATTCTAATCAATGCTAGGAAGAGGGAAACAGAGTTCTGTAAAACTGCGCCTTCAAAAGCAAAGCTCCACTCATGATACTGAAAAAATGTTGCCAGCCTTTTTCTTTCTTTTCTGAGATTATATGGTTAGAAATGTGTTCCTGTAGTGGTTAGGTACTGGTGTGTACAAAAAGGGTAACATTAAATGTATCGGTTTACATCTGCATGAAAATGTAGGTATTTCTCCTTTTGTTTAGAATGTTGTGTTACTTTTTCAAAGAATGCACCTTTTCAAATTAGTATCTCAAAATCTATGAAATATGTTTAATTTGGATCATGTCTACTTAAAATGAGAATTATTCTCCAAATTGCTCGAAAATCTTCCTTTCTCAAAGGTCAGATATAAATAACATTTAGCTATGTGCTTAAATCCCATTCTGAATATGGGGTAAACTCCCCCTTGCCCATACACTTTCCACAGACCTTTCAAACTTTTGCTTTTTTGGCCTCACATTGGTGAAATGGTTTTGTATCTTTTTGTCTTTCCTTCATGATATGGTGACTGAACACCTGAAAAAATACTTGTGTATAAGTAAGAACAAATACTGATAAAATACCTCAAAACGTGTCCATAAATTTCATTTAAATAAAAAATTGAATTAATCCTGGCTGTGGTTTTTTTCACTTTCAGTTGATAACGAATGGGACAGCACTGTTTGCAGGAGTAATGAAATTTTCAGGAAAGAATACAGAAAATGGATAGGAAGTAAATATGAACTGCTATCTATGAAAATAAATTTTTAATCTAGATTCTTAAATCTAGGTAAGGTGCAGGTTTGTGCTGTGGGCATCTAATCAAAATTATTTGGTATAAAAATACTCTGTTGATTTCTAGAAAAGTACTCTGAACATGTATACACTTTTAGCTATTGGGTACTATTTAGCTATTGCCTTCAAGTACTTGCAGTCCAAGTCTGGGTCTAGCTATTGCTGGAGCTCTGAACCCAATTATTTTTTCTTAATTTACAGCCAATAACCTTGAAAAACAAACACATTTAGGCAAATCACACACAGTTCAGAAATGGAAAAAGCCTCAATGAGTTGTCCAAATGACTTGCTGCAAACTGTTCACTCGGCTTGAGTGTACTGACGCAGCACTGCTAAAAACGTCCACGGCAGTCACAGGCTTTGTTCTTATTCTTTACGTGGTAGCCAGCTTCCTTTTCTAATGCTTATTTTGTTTTTCTAAGGGCTGTTACTTTTGCAGGGTCTGTTTCCCAGACCCAAAAAGTAGAAGTCTAGTTACCTGCACAGTTGTCTCTAAGGATCCAGAGCTGAAGCACTCATTTTTGAGTGCCTAAGTGTTTCTATTTGTTATCCAAGAGAAGGGCAAGGTAGTGGTCTGAATGTCTGATTGGGATCCATTATGCTTGGCTTTTTTCCTTCTCTTTGCAGTCTCTGACAAGAGATTCAATCTCTCTCTCTCTGCCTCAGTTTTGAGATTTCTGGAAATATAGTGGTGCTGCTGGTAACTCTGTCAGTAAGCCTGAATTACATTTGTCCCTCAAAGCAGAGATTAAATCTTTGTTGTCTATGAAAAACATGCATTTCCTCAGAGTACCTGAGACAAATTCTATGAAACGTATAGTTGTTTGTAAAGCACTCTGAAGATGAAAAGCAGTTAATATACACATAATCACAATAAATAGCCAAATCAAACTGAACCACTAAAAATAAAAATGACCAGAATGACTGCCCTTCCTGGGCAGGAGGCATCAGATAATGCCCCAAATAAATTTTTCGGTCAGGTGGTTATCACAGAGATGTATCCAGGAGCCATAATCCTCTGACTTCCAAATCCCAGAGAGATGGTGCAGCATGCCACCTTCTCCATGATCAGCTAGTTAGGCTGGCCAGAGAAGCGGACTAGGTCGTGGCTCTGCCCCCTTTCAGCTTCATCTCATGTGGGCTGTTCCTCAACGGGAGTCCAACCAAGTGGAGAGCATCACACCCTGGGCCTGTGCTTGGCTGTCGCCGCTGTAGGGTGTCTCTTCCCGTGCGAGACGCAGGCTGATCTGCTGCACGTCTAGATGGGACTGGTTTATTTGTTGCATATCCTTAATACTCTGCAGTCAGAACCAAACCTGGATTTTGTGAAGTAATATTCTGGAAAAGGCCTCTGGACCTCAAGTCAAGGAGACTGGTCAAAAGTCTATGTTTCAATAAAACTGTAGCTACTTTTTTTCAGATTATACCTCTTTAACAGCTCTGGAGATGTCCTTAAAATACCTTCCAATCCAAGCTCAATGCTGAAGATGCAAAAGCCAGAATGTCACATGTAGCTTAATTTAATTTTAAAGGAAAATTAATTTCTGGATGAAAAGGAAATTCTTTCTGTGAGAAAAATCTGTCACAGGTTGAACCACGCTCCTTAGGAAAGGTGTACATTTTTATTTCTCACAGTTCCTGTTGTCATGCAAACCCCTTGCACGCTTTTAGCACAAGGAAGTAGAAAACAGCTCAGGATTTCCCAAATACGGATCAGTGCTTCCTACAGGCATCAACAAAGGTTTCAAGTGAATGCTACATTTCAAAAGCTTTCTTAAGCTGTTTCTGTCTAGACAAAGGTTTTCTTCAAAGCTTCTAAAGTGTATCATTACCAGACTTTGAAAGCAGACAATGATCCAACTTGTCACCCTGAGAATTAAAGTTTTAATAAAAATCTTGACCAGAAGAATTCCCTCCATGTGGCGCAATTACTATTTACAGGAAAGGCGAACAGTGATATCCCTAGGCAACCATGCTACAGCTTTATCAAACTCCTGCACGCCAAATGCAGACACTTTAATCTTTCTATCAAATGTGAAAAAAACACACATCTGAAGTCTTCCCTCTTCTGCCATTAAATTACAAATCCATTTGCTCCTTGATATTATCAGCATTTTAAAGATGTGTAATCCTGGCCATGGGATTCCTTTTAATCCTCTAATAGCTATTTAGTTGATTTCTTTGTAAAAGCCCATCCACACTCCTTTCATGTTATATTACCCAGTGTCAATAACATGGCCAAAGAAAACCAGAAGGTCCTATAGAGAAGTCATGTTCAGACAGCAAAGCAATCAGGGCCAATTATCTCACTGGAATAGATGAACAGGGAATGTCCACATGAAAATAAGGAATCTTTGAAAACATTTGTCACCAGCATACTTGGGAAGGAGGCAAAACAAGATCCAAAACATTTTGAAGAGAGACTCCCAAGTGGTACCAAGAGGAGAACCCTGCTGAAGTTAGCTGAGGTCAATCACTTTAGCTCAGTGAGGCCTTAGTAAGTCTCTCCAAAACAGAGTCTAAGCAAATGTAACTTCAGCAGGTGCTCATCACTAGTAACCCTCGGTGTATAGATAAATGGCTACAGAGTAAGAGGTAAATTTGTTCTAGACAAATGGGGAACAGCAAAATGGTAAGACTGCAGCTGTACCTAGCTCTTCCGCAACGCTGTCCAGCTGTAGATCTGGAAGCTCTGTAAACACAAGATGACCAACATTCTCCATCAACCTGAAGGTGTGTTTGTAGGTAAAAATCTGCTATAAATGCTCATTCATGTATTTCCCACATGATTTTTACACATTTTTTCCTACCAGTGAATATGTCCACTGACAGAGCAATGGAAAAGTTCTCCAAGTTGCCCTTGCTGGGAGAACAAACTAGAGGAGTGAAGGTGTTTCTAAAGGTAGATGTCTCTCTTTCCATATCAGTGGATCTCCATATGGTGGATCCAATGGTTGGTCAAATATAGAGAGGGGTCAGGCTAGGATGCTGTGAAATGAGCACAGACTGCCAAGAACATTTGTTTGGAATTTACATCAGTCTGGCAAGGTGGCACTGCTCAGAAGATGCCCCAGAGCTGGCTGAAAATGTTGTGACTCAGCTACCCTGAGCCAAGACCCTGGAAACTCAATAGGAACCAGCGTGTTCATTTAGTGTGCTGTGCAAGAGACTGGTAGTGCTTTTCAGGAGTGAAAAGGCCACCTTTTTTTTGTCGTCAGAGTGTCCTTTCCCATACCCACTCATACCCACATTGCATAATTATTCCACTGACCCTGAGGTCTGATCAGCGTAGCGGGCACAGCTAGCTGGTGGGTTGGGGACGCAGCACCCAGATGTGCTTGGGTGGCAGTGGGGTTCTGGAGAAGCAGATGATGGCAGGGTGGGAGAAGGGCTGTTGGTTCACTCTGGGAAGGAGATACTTGCCTAGGTGGGTGTTCAGATGGAAGCTACCACTCTCTAAGAGTGGGATTCAGTGGGTCCTGTTTTTGCATCCACACTTCAGTAGCCTTGCCCTCTTGTATCACTCAAAAAATTCTCATTTAAAAAGCCAAGTCAAAAAGTGGGCCTGGGAAAAGACAGGTGCTATTTGCAGTGCTGTAGCACTCAGCTCTACTGGGGGCTTACCACAAGGGAGCCGCCAGTCTCTCTTCACAGGAGCAAGTCTCTCACTGAAATGAAATGAGCTTTTCTGGCTGGATAAAGCCCTGTGTGAAAGTCACCTGGTGGCACACCTATGCTTGGTTATCACCCTTGTTGCCAGAACTCATCCCGCCATGGCCTGAGTATGCAGCATGCACACAGGGTACAACCAGCACCACAGCAGCTACTTGAGTATATATGAAGGGTGTGGATGTTGCCTCTACCAGGGCTGGCCTGAGAATAAAGATTCAGAGCTATAATCTGGCAGTGAGCCTTGGAAGAAAAAACCTTTGCCCAGTTGCAAACTGAGTTGAAAAATGAAGTGCACAACAACTAAAACCCAACTCAGGAATGGATATTACGGGTATGTGCAGAGGCTGGGTTTATTGGATACACTTCAGAGAAAAAGCACAAGAAGAGGTTGGTTCGATTGGATCCCCTTTATGTGTCACGGTTTACACAAGAAACATGGTAGGTGCATGCGTACAAGCTGGAAAGGCTGGGGTACCCACGACCCGGCCCTGGAGCAGAGCTCTGCTGCTGTGCTTTTCCTGGGGAGACCAGGAGCCTCATGCAATCCCACACCTTGCAAATCCAAGACAAAGCCTGTTAGGGTTTTTTTGTCTGCTTTCCAATGGAAACAAAGCTTAGACTATGCTCTGTGTGTGAGATGTCCCGTCTCCAAAAGCTTCTGCACCTCTAACTGATTTTCAGCCAACCCACATGGGAAGCGAGTCTCAAAATGCAAATCAAATTTCTCAATTTTTAATTTTAATTTTTTTTTTTTTTTTTCAAAATAGGGGTTGGCCAGAGGTGGGGAGCCCAGCTTAGGGCTTATGGCTCTGGGCGATGAGCTGTGGTGCTTCATGCTGGGTCAGATTCCCCTGCCACCCAGCTGCTGGAGGCCACAGCCCCTGGGGCAGACACAGAGAACAGGCAGTATGTCTGCTTTTTAGCCACCTCCAGTCATAACTGGGTGTATCATGTAAAGTGAGGGGATTTGTCAAGGTCAAAACACCCATCTGAAGCCGGGTGGCTGAAGACTCTGATTCATTACCACCACTGTCTTTAAATACGTCTGAAGGGGCCAATACCCCCAAAACTCTGAGTTACAGGGGTGGGGAGCAGCCAGCAAGCCTGTATGTCACTCTGAATTCCCTCACCCTTTTTCAAAAGCTTTGAAGCTGGGATTGTAGGACTCGCTGTCATTTCAGAATGATCGTGCATTTGCTGAAGCACCGGGAGTAAAGTCTATGTTACCGTGGACCTCAGGTTTTATCGATTATGTTTTTCCAGGTGCAGGAAATGAAAAGATATATTGGTATGGATCATGTTTTTTAGCCAGGCTAAAAGAAGCCCTAAAAGAGAGTCCATACATCTCTCTGCCAGTTTCCCCCTTGAAAATTTTGGAGGCCTCTTGGCTCACTTCAGATATGACTGGAGATAGAGGTCTCAAAGACAGTAAATTCCTACTTGGTCCATGAACGCTGGAGCCATCGGAGTAGAAAGACAAGCCAAATTAGAGTCCTTACAGAAGGGAAAGCTAATGCTGAATTGTCTTTTCAGTTTGACCTGCTTGATGGTCAGCCAGCCCACGGGCACTAGCCAGCCATCAGCAGGCACGTGTGCTTTGCACTAGTATAACGTGCTGCCTCTTGCCTGTTCTGCTGGGGCCAGGAGATGAAAATATGAGTATTCTGAGGGAGTTTGGGATTTGGGAGGGGGAAGCTGAGTGAATGGACTGTGAGAGGCTGAAGGGTTAAAAATGTGGGGAAGGTAGTGGGCAGTGAAGTCTGGGAGCGTGTAACACAAATCCAAGCCAAGCTGCATTTCTGTGCTGCTCACAAAGCACCTTGCTTGTCCCCATGATTTTATTTTGATGCGGTATGGTTCTGGGAATATATAGCACATTTTTGTGTTCCAGGGCTGTCAGCCTTCAGCACTGAATCCTAACCAATCTCTTCCATCTGCACTGAGATCACAAGAGAACAAGTAGTTACAAATAAATGGAATTTTCACGTCTTTTTATGTATTTGCTTTACTGCCAGCGTTATGCTATATTAGGCTGCTCTTTAGATGTAGCTTTTTTAAATTTAAGAAGCACTGAAGAAGTCCCAGGCTCAGCTGCAGAGGGTTTATCCCAGGGGAACACTCATTCTGAGGTGATGTGTGTATCCCCACACCAAGAGGTGTTAAAACTCACTGGTGCTTAATGAATGAAACTGATAATAAACTGTGTAATGTATAAATGAAAGAAGCCAGTTGTACAAACACAGGCGTGTGTGTTGTGGTGTTTGTGCATGGGAAAAGGAGGAAGGATGGCAGGGGGGAGGGAGAAAAGAAAGTGGGTTTGACATGTGGCACGCTGCCTGATATCAAATCAGCTGCATGGCTGAAACAAGGGAAATAGGAACAAATTAGATATGACATCTTTGGGGAGGATTAATTCCGGGGCGGGGTGGGGGGTGGGGGGCGAGACTTAAAGAAAACATATTTGAGGCAAACCCTGTGGAGATATAAAAAGACTGTGAGATTATGAATAGCGGAAATGCTAATGAGAACAAGCAAAGCAGCGACTCTTGTGGACCAGGACTTGGAGGGAGCCATAGGCAGGGCTGGAGAGAGGCATGACTCCCTGGCCCCACCACCAGCCAATGTGGGTGTTTTCCACCATTTAAAGTGCTTTCCTCCTTCCCCCAGCATATTTATCCTCCTCCACTGGGAGGGAGGAGTGCTCCTGCCCCTGGAGGAATGGCTTTGCATTTTTAGCCCAGGGGTGCGATGAGTTCAGAGAGGACTCAGCTTTGCCTGTTGAGGCTTTGCTCACCCCTCACAAGCTGGGCCACGATCGGCTGCATCTGCTATCCCTGTCACAAGGCAGAAATGAGAGGTGCGGCAGGCGGGGGCTGAACTACAGGGTGGGCCTTAATCCTCAAGTGGATTAAGTGGGGAGGGTAAGAGCAGCGCAGCACCATGACAGGAGCTGTGACGAGGAGCCTGGAGCACAGATGGAGGCCAAGCGCAGGAGGCGTCTCTCTTAAATGAGTAGTTGCAGCACTGGCACCGCTCTTCCTCCCTCCTCCTCCTCTGTCCCCCATGCCAGGAGTCAGAAGTGCTGCTGGAAACCGTGGGGACATTGCGCTGGGCATCACAGGGGAAAGGGAGAGCGCTGGCTCTGTGAATGGGGACGAGGGGACAGGGGCAAAGCCTGTAGCGTGAACGTCCAACCCAACACAGTAACACATCTGTTAGAAAGAGGAATCAGAGAGCTGTAGGCTAGGCATGCTCTGCTAGTCCTGATGGAAAGCTTCGCCAGGCTCAGGGCTACAGGAGAGGCTGTTCCCTGCTGCTAGTATTTTTCAGAGGGTGGTTATAAGTTTACATCATAGTGATAATGCCCACTTTCTTTAAATTTTGCCATTCTCCATCGATCCCCATCGTTTTCCTCTCCTCCCTCCTGTCTGCCCCTGTAGCTCTGGCTATTGCTATAGGGGCAAGGGTATAGGGGCATGTCCTGGCTGCGTATTTTGTGTCCTTCTTGTACAGCAGCCTAATTTTAGCATCCCTTCTTGCTAACACCTCTCTGCTGATCACACTACGTGTGGCCCTTGATGAAGATGGATGTGCCTCACAGCAGCTGGGTGGGAAGTGGGCAGGGAACTGCTTAATAAGCAAAATTTAAATTAAAAAAAAAGCCCAGCGCCTATCGGAAAAGCAGCAGCAATAGGGTTTTACCACCAGCCATTGTGCAAAAATGGCTGAGACCACAGCATTTGCATGACTGTGAGTCTGTTTGCCTGCACCTCAAACACACCACGTTTATCTGCCTACCATCGCTTCTCCTTCGTCTTTTCCTGTTCATAATTGCAAAATACCTCCAAGCGTATTTCTTATCAAAGTGCTGAGCAGTTGTCAGCAGGCTGTGCTCTAGCTGGGGAGTGGAGGGGATGATTACAGAGCTCAGCCCACCTGCTGTCAGGAGCCAAGTAATAAACCCAGATTACTTCAGCCCCAGGTTTTCCCTCTGTTTCAACAACAGTGTGGCCCTCCTCTTGCCTCTGTGCTGGGAACACCAGATCCTGTCCCATCTCACTGGAAAATATCACTGGGCTGCCCCTATACCACTTTACCAGGAGCTGGTTGCAGCCATGGCGTGGCTGTGAGCTCGCCGGGCTGCTTGTGCCCTGTGTGAGTGGAAGCGCCCGAGTCCCCTGCGCTCATAGATAAATCTGCCCTTGCATGTTACCCAGCTCTGGTGTTGCAGAGCTGGCATCTGCATCTATTCTATTCTATTCTTTTCTATTCTATGCTATGCTATGCTATGCTATGCTATGCTATGCTATGCTATGCTATGCTATGCTATGCTATCCCATATACCATAGGTATAGTGAGGGTGGTAGGGACGAAGAGATCTCTCTGCCAGTCTGTGCCAACGACGCCACCAACGTCCTCCTTGCCACCAGCTCCCTCCTGCTGACTAATGCAAACCATCACTGAAGCCAGGCAAAAACCCATGAAAAAGTCCCAAATGAGTGCTCATGCCCTGCCCAGTTCCACTATTGCTTCCTGGCTCCAGTGATACGCTCCCAACACAGCTGCGTAATGCTGCGCCCCCGGTTTGCAGGGGCGATGCCCCATGCAAGCGGTGGTGGCACATCCCGAGGGGCCTGTTAGGACAGATCAAAGCTGAGCACCTACAGCATGTCACTGTGCCATGTTGTACAAATGCGAGGCATTTGCCTCTGTTTATGTCTGGCGTGCTCCATAGCTTTGCATTTTGCAGTGCTATGAAAGCTTCAAAAGTTCCATTTATGTTAACAAGCCCGTAAAGCATAAGGTTATTAACTGTTGTTTATAGTACTCTGTCTGAGAAGCTCATTCAATTACCAGCTGGTTCGATTTTTGCTAAAAGCAAGTTTCATAAGGGCGCCAAGTTGTATCTGCATGTGCTATGGGAGCTTGTGTTGAAAAGGCAAGAAAAACAGCGGTGATGCCACCATCATGCAATGGGTGAATTACTCTGTAGTAGGGATGGTCAGTGTTTTCAGAGATGAATGAAATATGTTGGCTCTGTGATTGAAAAAAATGTTGCATTTAAACATTTTTAAATTTATTTTTGGTAAAACTTTTTTAGCATTGGCTATTTTCTTCAAACTTTACTGGAATTTTACTGAGGTCATTGTCTTAAAAAGCACATTTCACATTTGCATCTTTGGTGAAAAAGTCACAGTTTAGGTCATTTCATCATCTAGTAATCACCACAAAACCTAATGAAGTTATTGCGTATGTGGAGAGATAGGTATCAGAAGCTGTGACTGGGCAGGAGATGGTCATGCAGAGTGAGGATTAGGTGAGAGCAACATGGCCAATGTGGCATCATGCAAAGCAGGCATTTGCAGAGAGCACCTGGACAGGAACAGCTGGAAAAAAAGGGTTTAGGCTGAGTTAAAGGAGATGCCTGTTGATGTGTTGGGAAAGGATCCCAAGGTTTCATCCACGTGGGCCTACTAGGAAGGTGGCACTAAGAGCACATTCACAGTCTCAGGGTTTTTTTCCCCAAGAAGGAAGTCTAAAGTGGGATCTCTGGCCAGACTTTCTGTGGCTGAAGCACAGGGTAAGAAGAGCACCTCTAGGAAAGTCTCTGGTAAGTTTTCTTCACCATTCTTAATTGCAAGAGATAAAGTAAGAGTGTCAGAATCAAGGCATGCAAGTGTGGGCACAGGCGTGCATGGGGCAAATGTCACAGAGCACCTACTACAGCAGGCGCCAAGGTTTGGGGACCGGGGGCTTGGAGCACGGGGCAGGGCAGAGGCGCATCTGGTGTAAGTGTCCGGTATAACGTGTCACTCCAGTGTGACAATGGCAGCGGCAACCTGTGTCCAGGAATCATCAGGATGATGTATTTTATTTTATACCTGAAATAAGTTCTAAAGATAAGACAATGCTTATTCTGTACATAATTCTGAAGGCCATTTTCAGTTAAAAAAAAAATACAATTGAAAATACTGTAAAAATGTATTTGTATTGAACCATGCCTGCAAAACGGAGGCAGCTTTGATTTTTTTTTTTCGTGAAAGCATTTCCCTCTTTTCAGCTAGCCCTAACTTTTAATACTGAGAACAAAGTCCACAAGCTTATGCTCAAATATTGACAGTGACTTGATCGCAACAATTAGGAAAGCAACTTGGCAGATCCGAAGGTTTAAGGCATTCACACTGTGAAAAGTGTGACTGGATTTCCATTGGACTTAGAATTTGCTTATAGAGGTTTAAGGAAAGGCAGTTTGCAAGGCAAAATAAAAAAGCTCAAAAGCTTTGGAGAGTCACTGAGATCCCTGGAAGATCAAATGCTATTTTTTTTCTGAGACTCCTTGGAATGGAGCTCTTTGGAGAATAGGTTTTACAGAGAAATTTCCAGTACCTCTTCGTTTCAGCCAGGTTATATACACAAAAATATTACAACACAGATGCTCCAAAGGGAAAGCATGTATAAGACAGGCTATCGGACAGTACTAGGAGTATATTCTACCTGGCACATTATGGGTGTGAGAAAACACCTACGTGGTTAAATCGTATCCCTCCTTTCTTTCTTGTTTTTTTTTATCCTAGATTCAGTGGGACAAACTCACCCCCTCATGAAAGATCTGGCAGGTCCCTCGAGTCCTGAACCCTATCCAAGTGATAATTATACCTGTTTGAAATCCGGGAGCCGAGAAGTAGCCTCCAGCCACTCAACAAAGGCTGCTCCAGTGCTCCGAGGAAGTGGTGCCGACACTTCCCTTCTCCTTGTCTGCCTCCGCTGAAACGCATTAGCAGAGTTTCCTGAAGCCTCTAAGGCTTTTCCAGAGATCTGGTGGAACCAGACCTGGTATCTCATGAAGTATCATCGCATGCAAAGACAAAGAAACACCCCCACGGGCATAGTTAATGCAGATAAACCTTAATGGCTTCCCCCCCCCCCCCCCCCCCCCCCGCAGTTGCAAATATATAATTAATCTCAGTTCAAATTTACATGTTTGATCTGCTTCTTTTAGGCTTCAGATGTCTCTGAAGGAAGGGGAAGACCTTGTGATTTGATCTGGAGTGCCTCGGATGCACTCGGTGTTTACGTGGGCAGACCCTATGCCCAGTGCTGGTCAGATGTGGAGGGCTCCTGGCTTGCAGACATGGGGCGGAGGGCAGAGGCTGAGGTGCTTCCCAGGCCGGGCCTCATGAGCCCCTTCACCCCAAGCCACTGTTTCTCCAGGGCTCCCATGAGCGGTGAGGACACCTGCAGCCCGGTGAGGACACCTTCTGCAGACAAGAGGAGCTAATCCTGCCGCAAACAGACCCTGCGAGCCCTCGCTCCTGCAGCGTGAAAGAAAAGAAAGGCGTAGAGATGAAAAACGTATCCACTTCAAACAGGGAAATTTCCATTTGAAGTGCTGTCTTCAAGTCAAATCCTCCCCAGCAGCAGCACTTTTTTCCCCTCAGTAGTGTGTATCAATTTCTTCTGACAACAGTTTCATGGCTTCGGGATAAACAAGCCCAACTCCATTGGTATTATATTTTACAACTACAGACAGACCACGGAGATTAAAATTCTTTGGATGAGTCACCAAAGACGGGGAGGGGGAGGTGGGTCCGCCAGGCGTTGTGAAAGGCAGGTTGAACACAAAACAAACTGAACCCAGCCTTTCATTCCCGGAGGTGCCATGGAGGCCGGGCCTTCCCCGTGCCGGAGGAAGGCGGGCGCAGGCAGCGGGCGACGAGGGCAGAGCTAAGGGGACACCGTGGTGAGGGGCCCTGCGTGCTGCAGACATGGCGGAGGTGGCTTCTTGCCCTCGCACAGGCTGTCTCAGGGCTGGGGAGGCCTCAGGGCTCTTCTCACTCCTTATGGCGCAATATTAATTTCTCATTTCCCTGGCAAACACAAGTAGCTGAAGAAGAAAATCATTTCCGGTTGATCCACAAGGGTTTTGTTTTTGTTTTGGTTTCCCGCTGGAACCAAAGGCCTCCCTTAAATGTTTTCTTCCCCGAAGTGCAGCGTTTTGGTTTGATCTCCGGATTTTTTTAAGTCCTTCACGAAGTAAAGCGAAACAAAACCTCGCGTGCTGACATGCATTGCTGAAATGTTTGCCACTGAAAATGTCAGTCAAACGCTGTCCCTTTCCCCGGTCCACCCTCCTTTCCCTCCTTCCAGACTAAACCCCCTAATGAATTTGTTGTGAAGTCTAGATGAGTGAAATACGCTTTATCAGCAAAAAAAAATCTGCTGGAGGAAAACCACCTTGTGGCACCCCAGCTTGCCCTGGAAAACTGCCTTCACGGAGAGGGTGGCCAGAGGGAGCTGGTTTAGGCCATTGGTGGAAACCTCTCTGCTTAAGGGTGCCCTGTGCACAGCTTTAATCCCTTTGTGCAGAGGGAGCTGGAGCCGGCCAGGACCTGCCATGGGATTATTGTCTCTTACAGTCTATGTTCTTTTATTGCATCAGATTATGGTTTTAAACCTCGGCATCCAACTCAGACACCACTGCTCCACACTAGATGTTACCCTTGCAGGTCAGGGAGATGGGGGTAGTTCTGGCCTCGCACTAGGACATTCAGGAGAAGTCCTCCAAGAGCCTTTGCTGGCTGGCTGCAGAACTGAAGGTGTCTGAAAACTTCATTAACTTGCTTCACACCCAGAACATGTCCGGAGTCTAGATAAAGGAGGACTCAAATCCTCCAGGATTGCCCCAGCCCCTTTTCCTGAATCTCCTGCTCCAAGCAACGCTGGTCTCTGCTGATACAGGCTTGTAGGGGCATGGTGTGGGAAGATCCTTAGAAGACTTGCCTGCCTCTGCAGTTGGAATTAATATTAGGACTAACTCAGCTACAAGCTCCCATTTCACCCTCGCTGATCTGCTTGCCTCATGGCTGTTTTTTTGGGCAGCAGCCCAGCCTGGATGCTCAGCAGGGCACTTCCTTGAGTGACAGTGACTTTCCCCAGCAGCTTGGTCAGCTCCTGGGCATTGCATGGGGTGTGCTGCAGGTTGCAGGGGACAATTCTCGTCTCCCAGGCTGCCCTCCCAGCACTTCTTGTCCATGTCTCACCCCTCTGCTAGCTTCAGCCTGCTCTCATGCTGTCATCTCCTCTTGCAAAGAGAAGTCAAGGCTGCACCTACATAGAGCCACTCAGCGGGGTTTTGTATGCTGGGAACAAGAGGTTGTGTCTTTATCCTCCTTGTGATGGAGACAGTGGGACTCCAACATCCCCTGATGCTCTCTCAGGTTCTGTCCCTTGGCACACGAATGCATGCAGGTGGCAAAAGTGAGGTGGCACATTTAGCACTTCACACAAGTTTAGGTCCTGTATCCTCAAAGCACAGAGGAATTTGGTCACCTCACTGGCACTGAACTCAAGGTGAGGATCTAGCTCAGAGGCTCTGCTTTGTAGCCAGAGGACTATGAAAGACTTTTCTAAGTTTTGCAGTGACTGCTTGAAACTCTGAACAGCTTACAAGCTCTTCTGCTTTCAGTTTAGATCGTGACAGGAATGAACCCATCCCTCCAGCAGCGCCAGAAGCCGCAGGAGAAGACAGGCACGCAGGGCTGCTGCGCGCCTGCAGGGCTGGTGCTGAGCATGGGACAGCCGGGGCCGGGCTCTGCAGAGGTACGGCCGTGCTCAGCAGCACTCATAGGTGCAGAAGGAGATGGTCCCTGAATCAGAGCTTGGTATTTAAATAGGGAAGACCGATAAAAAGTGAGAGTAAAGGAAGTGATTTTATCCCTGTTTGCAGATAGGGCACCAACGCATAGCAGGATGAAATGACTTGGTACAAGCTGGACAAGTCTGTGGTGGATCAGAGCGCTGAGAGCTGCTCTCCAGAAATGTAACAGAATGCCTCAGCCTTACGCTGAACTTTTCTCTCCAGGAACCGGTCTGTGATGGAGGATTCACTTTCTGCCAGAGGAAGAGGGAGAAAAGGAGACAGCAATGGTGCTCTTGGCTGCTATTGATAATCATCAAATAGTTTGAATTCCTGCCCGAGAGACAAGGAAACGAATATTTGTCTCACAAACAAGGCTTCATGTTTCTCAATCAAGATAAAACTTCTGTCTCATCCACTGACCATTAATGGAAGAGCTCGAGGGGTCTGGCAGGAAGAGCAGCCAGAAGCCTGCATGTCTCCTGAACTCATGGGATTTGTGGAGGTCTTGCCCAGGTCGCCTGCAGCCCTGGGACTGAGGTGGGGAGGGATGGGGGACAACAGGAGGGACAACCCCTCTCCAGAGCAGGGCATGGCCCCGGCAACCCATGCGCCTCTGAGCAAGGGTCTCCGTCCCTGCTTGCCCCTCCGTGGCCCTGCCGGCTGCCCTACAGGTGCTGCAGCCCTCCCCGAAACACCTCCCCTGGTGGGGTTCTGTGCCGTGGAGACGCCCATCGGCTTTGCAGGCTCCTGGGGGAGGAGAGCACCCAGCACTGCCTGCACAGCGCTGCCTGCACCCAAAGGCACCCTCCTGCCAGCACAGCCCCATGTCCCAGGCTGGGCAAAGAGGCTGCCATGGGTGGAGAGGTTTCCCCTCCACCCCAGGGCTCAGTCCCCCCACTACGAAGGAACTGGCCCGGCAGACGCACACAGGCTTATGTCGGAAAGGAGGCAAAGTCCTTTCCGGGCTAGACTCAAAATACACAGATAGTCGAAATACTCAAAATGGAGAAGAAAATACTCAAAATACTCAAAAAACTCAAAATGGAGAAGAAAGTGCTTGTCACAGTCCTTTCTGTATCTGCCTGAATAAAAAAACTCCTATGAGAGGTGAATGGAGAAAATCCCTTTAGCAACAGCTACAGTATAAATACTCTCCAGGGGAAAAATAATTTACAGTGATACTTTTTTATTCCTCATCCAAGAAGTGGTTAAGGATTTGGCAGGGAAACAGTGGAGGAACTGATCAGTCTACCTATGATTTTAAAGCTTAATAACTTGTCTGCAAATGCCACAAATTTATAGCCCAACAATAATAAGCGTTAGGCAAAAATAAAACAACCAGCTTGCTTTTTCTTTTTTTAAAGATTAAAAGCACAAACAGGTTACAACTCTTAAAAGCCAAGAGCTGGGTAACCAGGTGATTTATCGGCAAGGCACTCCTCCAGCCGGGAAATCCACCTTTTCCTTCTGCCTGGAACTGCAAAAAGGGTAATAAAAAGCTAGGGGATTTTTTTTTTTTTTTTGGCAGTACAGCCTGGAGCCTGCTACCTCAGGACTGGAACAGAAACGAAGCATGGCACTGGTAGCCTGAGACCTGACTGCTGTAACCCGAAGGGCTCATGGCTGCTTGCCACAGGGGGATGCTGCTGCCCAAAGGGCCCAAGGAGGTTTTGGTGGCTGTTCCATGTCTTCCCTCTGCCCTGAAGGGCGAAGAGCAACAATTTGGGGCAGAAGCGCTCTTGGGTGCTCGTGCTGACACAGAAGAGCTAAGGCCAAGCTTTACTCGATCCCTTGTACGCTGCAGGCTGGGCAGGGTTCAGAGATCCTGATCCTCCTCCGTTATTCCAAGTACTGTATTTGATTGCTTTTCATCTCCCTCCTTTCCCCCGTAAATTTTGTCATAAAACCCTAATGTCTTGTCCTCGAGTGCGTATATTCACAACTGCCGGCAGCCTGCTTTTCTCCCTGGGCGGCTCTTCCCTACGAGCGTGCTCAGGTTCGGTAATCTCCTACTGCTTAATTGACTCGGGTAATAAGCTGCTGCTCTAACGCACCAGGGCTTGGACCTTATCGCACCCACATCCACCACCTCATCTTCCCCTGCGGGAGCTGCACCCCTCCCTCCCCTTGGGTGCCCAAGGGGGCCCCCTCCCCATCTATTTCTTCTTCCCCTCCTGACACATGGCAGGGGAACAGGTTCCCCGGGTTTGCACTTCACAGGGAAGAGCAGAAAGCCCAACCTACCTGACTTCCCACCCCACGCCGGCTCGCTGGGTCTGAGAAAGGAGAGGGGAAGAGCCTGGGCTCCCACCTTGCCTCCCCGATGTGAGGCACAACTTGCACAGGGGCAAAAAGGGGTCGATGCCTCATTCCTCAGGCACTGAGGGAGAAGAGAAAGGAGGAAAATGCTTCCCCCCCTTCCAACTGCCTGCTGGGGAAAGCTGAGCCTAAGCAGAAAGCAGGGTGCTGGCTGTAGCTCAGCTGGTGTGGGGGAATGGGGGGAATAGCAATCCAGGCTGCCCCGGCACCTCTTTTTAGGAACAGGCTCCATCACAAGGGTGACTGAAACACCTCAGTGTCTAAGGGAAGGCAGCCCAGCCCCTGTGTGTCTTCTGCTAAGCTAGTAAATGTTAGATTAAGTGCTGGCAGATGACTCCATTTCCCTTTCCTAGTCCTAATCTCTGCAATTAAGACCAGTGATTATTTTGGTTTCTGAACTTTACATACAACGTGAACCGAAGCAGTCTCCTGGGTGTTGGGAACGAGGGCGCAGTAAGATGGGGATGTGCTCAGCACTGCGAAAGCCAGCAGCAGCAGCAGCAGCTCAGGCTGGGGATTGCTTGGTCGGTGCCCGAGGAGGACGAGTTGCACAGCTGCCCGGGGAGTTCAGGGGCTTTTCTGTGTCCTCAGCTCCCCACCTCCCTCGGTCACACACCACTTAGCAGTCCCCCCGCTGCAGGGAATGACCCCCACCCTCCTGTTACATATTGCAAATAAAAAACTAAATAAAAAACCCACCAGAAACCACATAATTATTGGTATTTTGTGGGTGCCAGGAGGTTACCATCTTCCTCTCCTTCCCACAGTGCAGGGGACAAAGCACCCGCACCCGGTATCGCCCTGGCTGGGGAGCTGGAGATCTCCCGCTTTTCTGCCGTACACCTCCCACTGCCACCTCTCCAGGCAGAAAACCAGAGGCGCTGGCAATCAAAACCCCTCGCACTAGGACAGGGCTCAAGAGAGCAAAGCAAATGCCAGGTACAGGCAGGGCCCGCTGCTTAATTGAAGCCTTCCTTCTGCAAGCAGGGGAGCGTGTTGGCACATGCTGCAGGAGGGATATTGCTTTGTCTGATCGCTTTGAAGACTGGGGGGTGGAGGGAGAAGAGAAGAGGCCAGTTAAGTGTGTTTATGTTTGAGAGGAACAAAGGAGAGCGGAGGAGAGGCCGGGGGTGCCTGCGCCAGAGATGTGTCAGAGATCACTTGTTCCTCCTGGGCCAGAACACCAGCCCGGGACCACCAGCGGAGGAGGAAGCACTGTGTGTGGAGCCGTGTTTAAAGCAGGGAGAGGAAAGACAGAGCAGAGGAAAAAAACTCTCAAGAGACTGAGGATGGTGATAAACGTGACACAGGTTAGACACCAGGCTCCCACCCAGCAGGGTGTGCGATAGAGCACAAATACACCACAGCAGATAACACTGCAAGCGCGTACCTGGCTGGGTCCTGGTTTCCCTTGATGGAGGCTGAGTTAGGGAAGGTAGGGAGCCTTGGAGTACACAAAGTTTAACAAAGTCAAAGAGAAGGAGGCCATCAGCTGCACCCCAGCTCTGCCATCCGTTACGGCAAATGAAGCACGGGTCCCCCCGTTTGCAACACTGCCGGGAGGAACTGCCTGCCCAGGGGCTCCCGCACAGCCCAGGGGCTGAGCGCTGCCCCTTCTGCCTCACACTGCACCCCGGCAAATGGCAGCCCCCAGCACGGGGCGTGCATTTAGAGGGCTCTCTTCCAGCATCATCCACCGCCACCAAGAACCCAAAGTGCTTTTCTATTTGCTGTTTAATGCTACGCTAACAGTGATGGGAACAGCACCTGCACAAGCCCCTGAGCGCACCACGAACAGTCAGTTCCTGACGCTAGAGGAAGCACTCGCCCATGCTCACGGTCGCTGCACAGCACCAGGCCCTGCAGCAAGCCCTGGGAGCACAGAGGGAAGGAAGGTGCCACACTGAAGCCACCATGGGATGATACCTTCTACTTCCCAGAGGCAGTAGCTCTCTTTTGGCAGGTCCCATCTGTAGTTAAAACATCTTGTTCTCAAGCAGAGGGTAAGATCAATGCAGTGAGCTATTTGTTCTCACTAAAAAGAAGCTTGCATCCAAGGACTGGTTTTATTGCACCGACTGAAGGCAGACTTAATGCAGACACCCTGCGCAAGCCCCAAGGTCAGCAAACCTTCTGCTGCAGGTCATCATACAGACGACTGAATCAACTACACTTAGGGAGGGAATAGATGAGTGCCTGCAGTTGGACAGAGGTGTGCAACAGCTCCAGGGGTGTGGTGTAGACACAGATCTCCTACCTGCGGTTTCCCACCAAAAAAAAAAAGAAAAAGCGACCCTAAAAATCATTCACCAAAGCTTTTTCAGTCGTTTGGGGAAGGGAGGGAAGCACATCATACATTAGCAGGTATTTCTGAGTTCTCAGTAATCTTCCATGGAAGCAGCGATGGTTGAATAACCATATTGGTTCTTTGGTGTGGCCAAGATGCTTCTGCAGAAATTTTTGGAAAATTTCAGCAGAAATCCACCTGTATTTCAGCATATGAATTTTAATACTGCGTGCCTTCCCTACCTACCATTTTTTAAAATTTATTTTTAAAAATGCAGATTAAAAAAAGATAGCAGACAGCCCTATTTGGAGAAAAAAAGACAGACTTGAATTAGAAAAACATCCAGGTTTAAATGAAGAACTAGGAGACATCTTACATTTTTACTCTTACTTTTTTAAGTGGTTAGGAAACCAGCACTCTCCTCCATATAGCACAACATATAACCAAAACTAGTACTAGCTTTGCAACAGGAAGCCAAAATTGACAGCACTTTTTGCATTCTTGAATGCTAATGAATAAATGCTGATGATCAGAAGAGGCTTAAGGCATACATATGAGAGCACCTCCATGGTACACAGGATTTCTGCTTGTTGTAAAAAACTGAAATTTGTCTCTTAATGGCAATGGTAGGTAAAAGTTGAAAGGAGAACTGTGTTTGAGAAATGCTTCTTTATTTTTAAATATGAATGTTTTAAGGGTTCCCTTGCATTCCACATCAGAGTCTGAAATATTTATAGACAGAAACTTCTGCATGGAACACGCACTTCTGCAGAAGATTTGAGACCAACAATTTGCCTTTCAGTCACTGGAGGCTAATTCACGTTTCTAAGTGAAATGATTTTTGTTTGAAATTCAGCAAGAGATGGCAATCTGGAACAATCCCACTGGAGAAAGCAGGGGAAAACAAGAAACTGTCTTTAAAGCCAGACTCACAAGGATTCACAGCAGTGATTATTACTGCATGTGCTGCTTCTGAACCTGCAGCAAATATTTGAAGTTAAGAAACCAGTAAGCACAAAGTGATTAAGACAGTAAAATGCCATTAAACCTCCTGAGATCAACAGGTTTCAGCTAAGATCCTAAACCTAAAGGGATGTTTCATCAAAAGGCACTCGGGTCTATCAATCACTATCTGCTCCTTTTACATGAGTCCTTTGGCAGGGCTCCACTCTTGCTTTGAGGTTTTATTTTCCTCCAGCCGCCCTCTTGTGTCTGCATACAGGCTTACAGGCAAGCTCCATCCCCTATCCAGTTGAGGTGGACCCAGCAGGCCCTCAGAAAGACAATGGTAGCTATCACACTCTTGTCATAACCAAGTTGAGAAAACAGCACTGCATTGCCCTTCTCTTGTATCCTGCAAGAAATTCTGCCATCTGCACATTTCTTTGCAAGATCCATCAGCTGAAGTCACAAAATGTGGTGGGTTTCAAGCTCATATATGTACCTAAAAGTGGACAACAGACATTTTAGCCACAGAATAAACATGACACAGACACACTGCAGCGTCCATCTTCCCATTTTATTTGTAATCCCCAAAATGATCCAGTGGGGATGGTCAGCTTCCCCTCCAGTCTTGGTTAATGAATGCAAAGGAACATCAGAAGTCACATTGTACTGGGCCTGACCCTGCTATTGGACTCACTTGAATCAGAGCTGCAGGACACAGTAAGCAGTATTATCCAATCCAACTTTTACATGCTTAGGACTTTGCAAAACGTTGGATTACCACATCTATAAGTTGTTAAGTCACAACTTTTACTGGGCAAACAAAACCTTTCAAAGCAACATACTCAGTCCTACTAGCATTTCCACAAGACTGTGGAACACCTTCTTGTACTGAGCCAAGTACACCGGGTGCTGTGTTGAATGGGAGAGGGTTGGGGAAGAGGGGAGGACTGTGCCTCAAGCCTAGCTAGACCCTCTCAACCCAAGCGGGAGACCACTCCCAACTCCGTATTTCTTACCCAATTGCCACAAAATATGCAACAATATAGACTATGCATAAAGGTATCTGCAAACAGAGCAACCTCTCCCTGCCCAGAAGCACGATACCCTGCCTGTCAGAGTACTTCTATACACAGAGAGAGCTCCAGGCACTCAGGTGCGGAGACAGCAGGTCTGGTTCATACGCCATCTTCGCTGATGGAGGTGGTCTTGCAGCACAGCAATTAGTGACAACTCAGGCAAGGCTGAAGTCCTGCCTGTGGAATCATCAGGCGAAGGGGGGAGGGACTGCATATAAAAACCGAGACGCATTTATTTCTTTGCCCTTTCCTCACAAGAAAAGAATACCATTTAACAAGGAGGGGGGTAGGGGGCATTAATTATGCCTAGGAGTGGTTAAAAATAGGGGTAACCTCAACTGTTGTGTTTCCAGAACAGGGATGTGATATCTGAGCACCCTGCAGAGTCCAAGAGGTGTGGGAAGATGATGGTTCTAGTCAGTTTTGTGTAAGGCCTGGAGATGTTGGTGCATTTCTGCTGCCTTGTCAGTTCCTAGCCTTTTATAACAGCAATAGGTCTCAGTTTAATGGCTTTCTTGCTAATGCCAGCTGCATGGCACGTGTTAACCACATCTGTCACGTTCTTATAAGACTCTGGTGCCTGGAGGGGAAAGAGAGGAGAAAAAAAAAAAAAAAAGACAAAACTATAAACAACCCAAAGTCACAGGAAGTTAGATGTAGGCTTTTGATATCCCCTCTTCTCTTTGCAAAAATAGAATCATATGAATTGAGGGTGTAGAAGTAGGTGAACATATTGAGAACCTGGCCACCTTACATATCTGTGAGACACTTAGCTTTCCAAATAAGCTTTCACCATATTTCAGATAAAATACTAGCTATTTTGGTTTAGTTTTCCCTATGTTCTCAGATAATCCAGTCCATTAGCATGTGAGAATGTCAAGCCTCATTATCTGGCAGGAAGTCACTCCAACTATCCAACTATCCTTACAGATAGCCTTTAAGATTTATCTTCACTGCCCCTTAGTGACAGGAATCAGGGTTGAACTCTAAAGCTTCCCCCTCCAGCATTCTAACAAGGAAGCTGCTCTTAAGGAGAGATTTTAATGTGATCAACATGTTTGTACAACACCAACACCTATAACAGCATAGTTCCAAATGATTAACACGCTTCTATGAGTGAGGCTGTGAACAGAAAAGACATTCTATCATGTTAATGCAGAGGAACTGGAAGTCATAATATTCAGTTTTCTAGCCAGAGTTCTCTTCTTCTTTAGCAAATAAAGGAATTCGTCTTAAAAGAGGTGGATCTCATATACTACTAATAATCTACATGACAGCTGCAGTGTAAAGTAAGTTTAAAGCTGGGAGAACATAATTCAAGAAAAGAATCCATAAAACATAACTACTTTTGTGATGCTCATACAAAGACTTCTCAGGTTGATAGTAATTATCCGCATCGCCAGGCAGAAGAGGAAAAAACCATACTGCCAAAACCTGTCAAACAGGCATCTCCCCTTTCAGCGGGATTTTAGGGACAGGGAAGACTTCACATTATTTTCCAAAAAATTGGATAGCTGTATCTGAAATCACACAAGCTGTGCATTTAGAGTACTAGCAATCACTTAGCACTGCACAAAATCAAGTCAGGGAGGGTCATTCAGCCAAGGAGCAAGACTCCCTTTTCCCTCTCAGATAATGAAGTATTAAACTCACTTCTTCCATGACCAGTTTGGGAGAAGCAACACGGATGGCAATGCCCATGTCAGCCAGCTTGTCCAATACATCCTGGAAGTCCAAGTTACGTCGAGATTTGGCTCGAGACAGCGCACGACCCTAGACAGCAGTTTTGTTAGTTCTATTTTTTGTAGCGGTTTGGAAAAACAGAACTCTTTCTTATTAACAAAAAACATTATTACATTATAAGCAAACACAGAATGGCTGAGAGCACAGACCACAGTAAGCCACAAAATGGGAAATGAATTCAGTCTTTAGGTGATGGGCTCCTGCAAAATCACACATCTGGTAAGATGGCTAGGAAAGTTTCACGTGTATAACATACTAGTCTGCAAGTGTCTTTTTACCCAAACCACCTGTCGGACAGTATTCAGGAGTCAGAGTTTTACTGGAAGCTATTTATCTTCCTCAATCATCCTGTCTCACACTGTAAATAACTGGAGAGAAAACACCTTCTTCTAACTACCGAGGAGTTTTATATGGACAGCTTCAGCACAGTTAATCCTTCTTGTTAGCTCAGAGATATCAGAATTTGGTAAAAGGAGCTCATTCTCCACATCTTCATCCTAACATTTGCCTTGTATAAAGCCGCACCCCCTAAATTTTCTGTGGGAGTAGTCAAAACTATTCAGTAAGGGACAAAGAGGACTACTAGCCTGCAGTCCTCCTGGGCTGGGATTACTGTGGCAAGGCTACTCTCTAGTTGTATGACCAACAGATGAATCACACACTGGATGACCCTTGAACAACCCTGTTCTCTGGATGACAATCCCATTCCAATCCCTTCCTGAAATAACTTTTTGACTTACAGCTCCATGGCAAGTAGTTCCGAAGGTCTCAGTCATGCCTTGCTCTGTGCCAGTAAGAACATAGCTACAGGTGCCCATAGTCCCGCCGATCAAAACAGGCTGTCCAGTCAGCTGTGGATGCAAAGTATTAATTCACAAGAAAAAGCCTAAAAAACTAATTCTTAATAAAAGTCTGAGAGGAACTATATCTCCAGAAAAGGAGGTCAGGTTCACATTCCCTCAGAGCATCCCTGCTTGCCTCGGGTGCCTGATATCAAGGATTCTGGAGAACTAACGGCACTGAAAGATGTAGACCAGCAGACCAAAAGACTTGTGTCCAACAGACAGACAAGGCAAATCACTGAAGCCTGCCCGAGGTATGAAACACTTCTTTCCCTTTGTGATCTTCCAACCACTGTGGGCATGGAGCAGAAGAGGCAGCTCAGTGCCCCAAAGATCTAACACACAGACAAGCAGAATGTTGCCATCCCATTAGGGTTCCAGTGCTGTTAGCTCAAAAAAGGAACTCGCAGCATTTAGATCTCTGTTAGGGACCCTAAAACTGTCTGATTCATCCAGAATTCTCTTCTGATTTCCTTCTCCCACACCTAAACTTACTTGATAATCAACAGCGATAAGAGGATGGTGAGGAGGGAAGGCCCTGGTTGATCCCTTTCTGTGCACCAGCAGAGTCCGCTCCTTTCCATCCACTACATGTTGCTCCACTTTGGCAATGTTGTGAGACACATCATAGATAACATGCATATCAAGGTCATCTGGGGTTGTGTTGAAGACTTTGGCAAAGGCCTAAAAAGAGCAAGTCAGGATGTGAAATACAAGAACGTAACTGCTGTGTACATATGGAATATTTACAATATTTTAGGAATTAAAAGGAACAAAGTTGCTTGAAAATGTTTCTCACTGACAAGTCAGTGACCTAAACACTTGGCATGGCAGCTCAGAAACTTCAGTCAAATTCAGCCACAATGGAATTGAATACAACAGTGCTGAGTGTGACAGAATTGGGCTGTCTAGATTAAAGCTGCCAGTGGGCAGATAAACAATGCTAGAATTCAGCCAGATATCAGCTAGACAAATTCTTGCAACTCTGAAAAGATGGCTTCAGCAGTGTAAAAACAATTTTCTTGTATCCACTTCTTCCAGTTCAAGGCATTTTCAAAAATATTGCCTAAGTGGCTTCTGCAAGTACAATCCAGTGATGTTGAGAGGTGTTAGACGGCTTGCCATGACTGCAGCTTTGTGTAAGTCTCTCCAGAAAAAACAGTTTAAGCAGCACTGAAATGAAAATTATGTCAAATACTGCAGCTACTCTGTTCCATGTCTGTGATAAAGCAGGAGATGTGTACCAAAATATTTCCATCAGAGACAACTCTGCTCCTACCTGTCTTGTTAGAAAAGTCATAGAAGAGCGGTTGACCCATGCATAGTTTCCAGCAGCTGCCATTCCCTTCAAGTAATCCTGTCCCTCTGCAGAGGCAATCCTGGCACACGCCAGCTGGCGATCGTTCACTATGATTTTGTCCCGTTTCATAGCTTTTTCCATAGCCACCAATGCATCTAGGAAATAAAAACAGTAAGTCTAAGTGACTTCTTAGTTTTGTTTCAATCTGTGAGATTAACATGGGTGTCTATAATTTGTATTCTGAACTCATCCGTCCGATGGTCAAACCTACAGCTTCTTCTCAAATGCAAAAGCAAATCTGTGGCAGAACATTATCAGTTGTTTGCAAACAGACAACCCCTGTCAAGGCAACTCAGAACAGACTCAGCAATTACACTGCAAGAAATGCTCTTTGGTGCTGGAGTTTACTGTCAATAACAAGACCATGCTGAAGAGTTTGCTTCACCCCAGGTACCTATGCCAGTCAGATCATACCTGTGGCAACTTGGTGGCCCAGGCCTCTGCTGCCACTGTGGATCATCACGCACACCTGCCCTTTGTGGTCGATGCCCATCTTCCTGGCAGCATATTCGTTGTAAATGTCATCCACAACCTGGATCTCGGCATAATGATTTCCGGCTCCCAGGGTCCCCAGCTGCCAATCACAACACATTGATCAGACAGTGCTAGTAAAGCAGCATCTGGGAGCACAGGGGAGAGCTACGGGAATATGGGCAATAAGGCAAATTGCTACAGCAAGGTTTTAGTTTTAGAAAAGTTTTTCCATGAAAAAAAAAAAAAAATCCTCACATAAACTGAAAGGAAAGAGAGCACAGTAGCATCATCACTGTCCTCTTTGTTCAGATTTATAATTATTTTTATTGTTGGAACAAGACTGTGATTAAACAAAAGGACCAGGATCTATAGACTGTGCTGCCACCTTTTTCCAGTTTACTTAGGCCTAGCTGAAAGATGGGAAGAGTACAAAGTATTGAGAATTCATCTTAAATTTGTATAGGCAAGGCAGATATATAGTCTTATACTTGGTTATAACTCCACAAGGAAGTTACAACATTCTGTTAATTAGGCACTTGCAACCTTTCAGTAGATTAAAGCAAGATATTCCATTTCCAAGCCCAAATTTTTTCAACTCCATAACAGATGATCACTTATTTGCAAGGCAAATGTGAAAATTGAGCACATAAGATTATTTCGAGGTTAAAATGCTATAATCTTGCATCACCACAATTCATAAAACTCAAGAAGTCATATAAAAGACAGCTTTACAAATAGTAGTGTTAGTATAGCCATCTCAAAAGTGTTCCACTCAGAGCAATGAGATAGTATCTATGGAAATGAAATCCAACCCTTGAACTGCAATTCAAAGTTATGAGCTAGTTCCATTTATCACGTGTCCTGCTACTAACTTGCTGAGCAAACAAGGAGGAAAGTTGCAGAATAACTTGCCTGTCTCTTAAAAACAAAACTACATCTGGATGGGGAAATGCCACCGAACACGGTGCCACATAACACTAGCACCAGATGTTAACTGATGAAAAACTGATGGCCCCAGGGACCTTGGGTATACCCGGTATCGTTTCCCTCTGTTACAGTTCTGACAAGAATTATTCAGAAACTGCCCCACCATCTCACCTTTCCCCCTGCCCAGAAATGCTAGGCAGAGCTTCAAGAAAAGACAGAAGATTAGAGAACTACCCACTAACCTTTACATTTAAACCCTGGGAGCACTCACAGCCCTCCTGAAACATAACATTACCTGAGGCAGGCCCCTCTTCTTTGCTCTTGAGGAGACCTTGTTGGGGTCAGCCTGCAGCATTCTTCCATATTCCTCACAGTGCTCCTTGTCCTCTGCCCAGGCATAGCCTTCCCGGAGCGACCAGTCCACACCCATCTCTAGCGCCTCTTCCAAATCCCTGCAATTATCAAACACCTACATAAGGTGCTTATCCTTGGAAATACTTGAAACTCCACTGGACATGGCCCTGAGCAGCCTGATATAACTTTGTTGTTAGACCTACCTTCAGAGTTAGCCTTCCTTCGTGCAAGGAGTTGGACGACATGACCTCAAGAGATCCCATCCAACTTAAATTATTCTATGATTTTGTGATCAGTCCCCAACTCCCCTAACAAGAAGTCCAACTTAATACTTCACTAAAATCAAGCTCTAGAGATATATTAACTTTAGATAGGCCATTACTTTTTCATCTTTCTTGTGCGGGGAATATCCTATTTTCTCTCTCATTCCTTTCAAAAAAATTCCTTTACATTCATGGAGGTTTTATGTCAGAAGAAACGAGAATCTTTCAAGAACTTTTAGTTATTTCAGGGTTTTAAATGGGGGAAGAAACAGCTGACTTTGTGCATTGATGATTACACCAGTTCTCCTGGTGAAGCACATATGCAGAAAGAATAGAAAGAGTTTCAGAATTACTTTTTCTTTCTTCAAGTCTCCCACTGATGAATCCTTCATCAAAATAAACACCAGAGATGTCCCCTCTAGTGATGTGCATGCAAAGTCATTCTCTTACTTGGCATTCATGGGGATGACACCTTTGGAGCCGACACCAACAGGAATGTGGTCAAACATAGCCTGGGCGAGCTGCTCCTTCACAGGCTGCACATCACTTTCATCCAAATTTGTACGCAGTAAGCGGACACCACAGTTGATGTCAAATCCGACACCACCTAGAAGTGTAGAAAAAGCCATGGAGTTAATAAAGAAAGTGTGCTGATGGCAAGCATTTGCTGAATATTCATCTTAAATCAGTGTCCCTGATGACAGGGAGTATGTACTGAATGCTGTGATCTTACACCTTCTTTCTGACACAATACTGAGAAAAAGGTAGAACTGCATGAAGCTTCATTTTAAGAGATTTACACAAAGCCTCAGATTACAAGACAGCAAAAAATGTAGTCTTGCAGATAAAAACTTGAAAACTCTCAAAAAAAAACCAAACGAGTTTTCAGTCTCGAGCATATGCTGTACAGACATAGCTGTGCAATTGCCTACAGAGTTCTCTGTTTACAAAGTTGCTCCAGCAAGTAGACACAACTATAAAATACACGATCCACAGAAAGCAGAGAGGATGTTCCTGTTCTTCTGCCTAAGGTCAGAAGAAAAGTGACAGATCTTAGCATGGCTCCCTGATGTAAGACATTCTCGAAAGCAAGTCCTTTTTGAATCTTCACTGGAATAAATAATAACTAGTTATTATAATAAGTGATAAATACTTACAAGAAATATTAAACTTCAGTGCTTACTGTTTTGCTTAACTCTTACTATTTAATAAAAATAAATACTGCAGGGCAAGGCCTAATATGAAAGATCAATCATGCCACCTTTCGTATGAAGGTTCTGGTATTAACTAGTGTCAGAGGGGGGATACCGGACTAAGAGATCTTGGGTTTGAGTCAATCAGGAACACTGGAACTGCCTGAAGCAAACCTGAAACATGACTATCATGTTTCATGACAACCACAAAAGCATCTCCAGACCATCAGTAAAGACCCAGGTGTTTATTAAAGACGGACATATTTTAAGGTCACATTTTTAATAAAGTGTAGAAATATTCTCAAAATATGTTTTCAAACAGTGCTCAAAGAAAATAGTCAGTTCTTTATCAACCTAGCGAAACCCAAGTTCAAAGTCTTGTGCTCTCCTTTCAAAACTGAGGGATATAACGAGCCCAAGCCAAAAACACAAGGGCAATTCCCTCTGTACTGTTTAGATGTTTTCAGTGTAACCACCTGCTCCATAAAGAATAAAGATCCTGAGTGCAAGAATTAAGCACCTTTGAACTCCCTGTAATTCACATATTTTTTGCTTTGGTTCTGTATATAAAGTACTGTAAAGACCTGCCATATCAGAAAGTATTTTTATGCCATCCCAGATATTTCTCAGTGCAGGTTAGGTCAGTCATCCTTACCTGGTGAAACCACTGCTTCAGGATCATTCATATCAAAGGCAGCCATGTTGCCAATGGCAAACCCATAGCCAGAATGGACATCTGGAAGGCCTATTGATCTCTGAAAGAGAATGAAGGAAATTTTAAAGTTTTATGAAACTCTATGCTGCACAGAGTCACCTTGATTATGCTTTGCCTTGTGGCAGTGGTTGTCACATTTTCAAACAAATATACCAAAAAGAGAATGGATGTTCAGATGTGGATGGAGTAAACACATCAATTCAGGTAAGTATCTAAACTCCTGCAGTTACAGGACAGACAGTCAAAGAACGCAGAGAGCAGATCTCACTCTGAAGCAAACACCCAGTGGCTAGTCAGCTGAGAAGCCCTCTTGGTTCTATTGACCAGATCTCGAGAAAACTTAAGAGGAGCTTAAGCACCTAAACGTAGAAATTGTGATCTCAAACTGAATTCTAACCTAGGTTTTTCTTGGACTCAAGAGTCCTTGCGTTCAAAACTTATGCAGGCAATAGCTTATGAGTAGCATAAAGCAGACACATAAGAGTGAAGATGAGTTTGTCTTTACCAAGCTCCATCTAGAGACATCTGCAATATTGAAATACTGTAAATGTAACAAGTGAAGAGCTAATTGCTATGGAATGGAATCATAAAACAGTCAGCATTTTCTCTTCTTAGCTTTGTCATCAAACACTGACGAAAGACTGCACCCTGTAGGCAGGAAAAAGTCATCCTTTTAGGATGATATCCTGATAGGACAGGACAAGATAGGAGCTGTGTCGTTTTAATTTATAAATTAATTCTTTTTATTGAACCTTTTGATATTACTACTAATTAAAGAAAGTAAGAGCATGCTTCTACACAGCTCCACAGGTCCAAAGTATATCTAGCCTGGCAAGTTTAGATTAGGACACCACAAACAGCACTCCACAATCTATTTAAGCAAACAAACAAACAAAAGCCCCGAACACCCAGAAAGCTGTCAGAAATTGGAACTTTTTAATGCGTGTTAAACCGTTACCATACACTAAGAAGAACAGTAGTTTTCAGTGGGATTACACACTTCTTCTGCCTCCCCTTGCTGTCACCAAGAAAGCTCTTGGTTTGGAAATAAAAAGTGAAGATTTCAATAGACAGATGATCGTAACATCTCTCCTACAAACTACCAGCCAAAATTCCCATTTTAACAGGTTGTTACTATTCTACCTTACTCCCTTTTTGGTTGACCACTAAGACATTTTAACAGCGTGATGGGCTGCCTTTTACTGCAGCCAGAAATTCGAAACTTTTGCCAAGTCACCAAGAGAAACAATTAAAAAAAGAAAATTCCGTTATTTGTTACTTATTAATATATGCAATATTGAATGCAAAAAAGATCATTTCCACATCGTACTTAGCGCTTCTTGAAAAGTGACACAGCCTAGTATTTTCCTCCTGCATCATCATATCTGATGCTTCGCTTCCAAAAATGCACAGGGTGAGGGAAAGGAGTGTTGAGCGCATGAGATGGCTCACTACCAGCATTAGGGCAGCAACAATACAGACAACAATATTGCCTCCTGCTCTCTCCTCACTTCTCCATGCATTCCAGGTCAGCAGAGGCAACTCAAAAACAACAAACAGACAATATGAGCAGCGAGAGAAAGGTGGCTCAAGCAAACTGGAACAGCATAAAGGAATGCTAAAAAAGCTTCACATCAAAAGACAGTCAATGAAGTAAGTGGATACTTCCCTTTCTGACAACTTAGTTTTACAGCCTGCCCTTGCAAGCACTCCTTACTCAGAGATAGGTTTCTAACACACAGACTGTCTTGAAAAGAACTTTGATCCATAGCCCTTCTCACACCAGAGCTCCCATTTGGAAGGCAATAATCCCTGGCAAATAGGAACAGAAAAAGAACAAATTTTCAGAGCATTTACTCACGTGAACAATGCCGGGTAATGCAGCCACATTCCCAATCTGTTTCATAGCAGGCAAAAAGCCACCTGCACCTGAAAAAGAGAAAAAAAAAAAAAGTATGTAATCTGATAATTGACCATGGTAATCACAAGGAAGCACTTTCTAAAGAGGATGCTCAAAACACTGGCAAATCAGAAGTCAGCCACCAACAAGTATTCTAATCTGGTATAAAGCACCTAGGATTATGCACAATCTGCAGTTTCATTAAATGAGGTATTATGCTAAAGTCCTTCTTCTGCTGTGTGAATACCAATGCAGAGCGATCTGTGCTAACAACAGAAGTGTGTTACCACCAGTCCAGCTGTCAGATCTGCGTCCAGCTCTGCGCTCCAGCCCCACACCAAACAGACAGGCCTGGGCTATAGCCCCCACCAAAGTAAACTCTGAGAGCAGGTATTCAGGGAACGCTCCAGAGGACAAAGGGCAGCCGGCAAGGCAGTGCCCACCCATCTGATCTGGGCACAGAACATGCTACAGCTGCAGGTGACACCCCTGTGCTGCTCACCAGGCCGCACTGGCTGGCGAGGCGAGAAAACTCATTCCTGTTTGCTGCCCCTCCAGACCCGCCAGCTGGCATCTGCACCAGCCCTGCTCCCGCTGCCTCTGCTACACCCTGGTCCCTTCAGGGCCCACGGACAGCGTGGTGTGAACCCAGGCGCTCAGTGAGGGCTTCCAGGCCACGGCAAGGAGCGTGTGAGGACACCCCCCGGGTCAGAGGGCCCCCATCCCGCTCCCCCCGCCGGACGCACCTCCGCCGCGGCAGGCGTTGCGCAGCTCCTCGAACATCAGCTTCTCCAGCGGGTCGTTCACGTAGAAAACGCCCTCCACCTGCGGGGAGAGTTGTCAGGGCGGCCGGCACCAGACCAGGCCGGGCCAGGCCGGGCCGGGCCGGGCCACCCCTACTCCGCCCCCCCGGGCACCCAAGGGCTCCTGGTTGAGCCCAGCCCCCTCCCACGCACGTGCATGTTCGGCACGAAGCCCTTCTTGATCCGCCAGCAGTTCTTGTCGATCTTGTCCAGGTACTGCAGCTCATCGTTGTAGCTGCGGCTCATGGCGGCGGCGCTCCCGGTCGGCGGCTCCGCGTCAGCGCGGCCGCGGGCACCCAGCCAACAGCAGGAACAGACGGCGGCGGCCGCCGAGGGTCACGCCGCCTCAGCCGCGGCAGGCAGCGGACAGGAGCCGCCGAGGGTCAAACTTCCTGCGGGACGCCGGGGAGCTGGCGGCTGCCAGCGCCCCCTGGCGTCCCGCCGCGGGGCGCCCTTTACCCGGGAGAGGCGGTGCGGCAGCCAGCCGGCCCGCCGCGTCCTGGCTGGGGCGTCCGCGGGGAGGCCGCTCGCTTCCTTCGCCTCCGCGGCTGGTCAGGGGCCCTCTCTGGGCACCCGGCTTGCTTACACACTGTCGCTCCCTCACCCCTGCCTCAGGCCGGGCAGGGCGCGACGCCGCGAGGCCCGGAGACACTCCAGCATGGCGGAGATGCGGGGTCGAGCCACCCGGCCGGCCCCCAGTTCCGGGGGGCCCCCGGGCACTGGCCCCCGGCCCCCGCGGCACTGGAGCGGCTGGGACAGCCCGGGCGAGGCACCCGGTACCCGTGGGGCGAGGGTGTGAAGGGGAGTGCAGCCCCGGGCCGTGCTGGGGTGAAGGAAGTCGGGTTTGCACCGGCCGCCTCCTCCCTCACACCGCGTACAACTTCTGGGCTGGCTTTGCGGAAGGAACAAGGGTTTTTTCACGTGCCTGTGGCTAACGAAAGCTCTGTGTCTGTGCGTGCTGGCCTCCTAGGGCAGGGCAGTTTCGGCCTGCGGGGTATTTAGCTAACTGCTGCAGGTGGATGGGTAGAGTTTGCTCAACTACAGGCAGGCAAAAGCTGCCTGCACCCCATCATCAATTGCATTTCTCAGCATGAGCGAAACAGCTTTTTGCTGTTCAGTCTTGGCTTGAAAAGGGCTCCTGTTGAGGAGTGAGAGGTGTGGGGATGGCTAGGGTCTGGGCACCACGCCAGGTGGATGGGGCTTTGCACAGGGGTGGTTTGGGGCTCACAAAAGCAGCAGAACAGAGCGGGATGTGGCATCCCAGCCTTTCTTTCTCCTCTGTTTGGGAGGCCTGAGCCAGCTTCCCGTCCAGGTTTGGCCAAAGCACAAGCACCTAAGCATTGCAGGGCAGGGATATTCCCCTGCAGAACTGTGCTCAGATTTGCACACTGATAAAGTATTGAAAAAGAAGGAGGAGAGAGAAAGAGGTAAAACAACATACCAAAATGAAGTAAGAAGTAAAGTATCTGTAACTGTTTCAATCCAGAGAAAGGTTGACAAAGATGTGGGAGGATTAGACTAGAAGACTTACACAGAAACATTAAAAGAGTTAAATGTATCTAACCTGGCTAAGCAATGCTAAACAGGGGACATGACAGACACAAGGATTTGAAGAGTCACAGGGGGAGAGGGACCATCAAAGGCAGTAGTAGTGCCACTTTGTCTCTCTTCCTGAACTGCTCCTGCATCTTTGTTAAGATTTATGTTAAGAGTTTAGTTAAGACACTGCAAAGATTCTAGTTCCATTGCAATTGGGACAGTTCCCAGCCTGATGTGGTTCTGGAGAGGGCTCGCTTCATACTTAATGCATCGTGTTCAGAAGGAAGGTATTTAAGATCATTACAGTAGAAACAGATTAGGAGGCATATCTGCCCTAGCAGCATTTTGACAATGTACTTTTCCTTCTCTTGAGAGACAGCAGCACCTTTCGGGAAGTGTATAGACAAGACTGTATTTCAAGAGAGGCATTAATCTTAAAAACATTTTTGCATCAGTCAAACTCCAGAATAAATAATGTCAAGCATGTGTCACACGTTCTCCTCTGCGTCTGCTTGTTACCACCGTTGTACAGCCTAACCATTCCGTCAGCTTTCTTTGCCTCCCTGCATCCCCCCTCGCTGCCAGCCAGGATGACATTGCCCTTGTCAGAGCTCACGTTACACATTTCAGCAGAACTGGACAGTGTTTAGCCTTCAGAGTCACGTTATTGATTTGAAGTTCATGCTTAACAAATGGTCTCTCTTCTCCTTTAACGTTTGTAGTGGACATCAGTAGAAATCAACATGTATCCCTGTGGGGAGAAGAACAGTCACTGAAGTGCTATGAATTACAAAATGAAGGTGTTATTTTGTTGTTTTTGGTGCGGGTGTTTTTTTTTTTTTTAAATTTCAACTTGATCCTGGTGTTTAAGGTCAGAAGATCTACTGGGAATACCTGAGCCTTGGAAGTAACAAGTTTTATTAAACTCTGTCGTTTGAACTTTGCAAAATAGCCCCATCTTTCACTGGGTGCTATCCCTTCACACCATGCTAGCAACAGAAGGGACATCTAAAGATCATACAGCCTACCCAGGAAAGTTAATCTGAGCCTTGAGGCAACTAGGCAATCATCACAAAATGGGATTATTTTTTACCTAATTTGAGCCACTTAAGAATTAGCCATCTAATCTAAACTTGTCCTTAAAGCTTCCCCCATTGTCAGTGCATACAGAGCAATGAACCTGCAGAGAGCAGCCCATCACAGTCTAATATGCTTATCTATGAAAAGTGGGAAGAATTATCTTTCTTCCTATTGACCATAGCCAATAGCCTGGGACTGGAAGTGGAGACTATAGAACTAGCTTTTAAATAGGAATCCCATTCATGTTGATAGAGCTTAGCAATTCTCCTATGTCCTCTCTCATTCCTAGTTACGGATGAGGAGACTGGTTAGAGAAAGTGAGGTGGGGAGCGGGCCCCACAGAACCACCAAAATCCTTCATTCATAATTAGCGTATAAGACTGTTGGCAACTAGCGCCACTGAAAGCAGTCTCCAAGCAATTATATTTTGTAGGGACTGCATAGCTGGCTCCTGCCACGTATATGGGATGCAAAGAAAAATTAAAAACAACCTTTGCGTTTCCTTTCCTGAGTTGTGCTTTGTGCTTAACCACAAACAAGGATTTGAGACTGTCTCTGCAAAGCTGAAAATAACTGAGAAGTTGGTAAACAAACGGAGAAATGTAACAGGCTTACCCATTTTCTGGGAGTTTGTTTGTCAGCAATGCCCTTGTACTGATTGATTGTCTAGCAACATTCTGTATGTTCAAACTAAGGGCTAGATTTGGAGAAGACTAACCAGAAGGCAAAGAATGTTTTCTGAGAGCTCACTAACTACTTTTGACTACTAGCCTCAGTCATTATCACAAATTATTTACAAAATCCAGTCATCCTAGGTGCACCAAATTGAATTCATCTCCCTCTCGTATTTCAGCTATTTCTGTTAAATTCAGTAGGACTGTGTGGATAGCAATAACTCTAATTTGATTTGATTGGCCAAACTTGAACAAAATGTTAAAGGTAAACCTGTTTTCACACTGAATTGCAACTTGCAGGGCTGAGCAAGCTGTGCATTCGGTCACTCTGTGGTTATGTATTCAGTTCTAACTTTTCCTCTTAAAGAAGATAAATTTGTTTCTAATAGGATTTTACCATTATTACAGATCTCATTTTAAACCCAGGGCTTTTTACTGCCTAACTAGCTCAAATCCAGCAAGTTTCTTGTACAAACAGAAGGTGAATAAATGCCTAGCCAAAAAAAAGGGGGGGGGGCGGATAGAAAAAAAGAGGGATAACCTTTCATAAGAGTGTCAAAATCTCACCTGTTCAATTGTAATGTGAGGTCTCGTGAAGGTAACATTGGCCAGATTGGGAAGAGGGAATCCTTTTGACAGTTTAGCTTAAAAAAATAGACAAACACAATAATTTAGGTATGCATTGGAAAGATAATAAATACCTGCCCTTCAACAACCCTGTTTATCCAGAGATTTCTAGGTCATTTAGAACAATTAACTTCTTGATCTTCACAAGCAGCCCTGGGAGGTAGATATGATGCTCATTTACCAATGGGGGAAAAGAATTACAGATGCTTTTCTCTTGGCAGAGCGTTGTAGCCAAACCAAGGCATTTCATGTTCAACACATTACGTACTCAGTGTTTGTCCCTAGTGACCTGAGGGATTGTTAATACAGCTCTAGCATCATTTAGAACCTGTTCCCATTTGTCTCCATTAATTAAGGAAGGTGAAGTTCATCCCGGTACAGAGGGCTGGCACAAAGCTATGTCTCCCTCCAGGGCCTTAAATAAGATTTATGAGAGGCAAAAGCCCTGTGCTGGTCTAATAAAGAGGAATACATTTCACACAGTGGCCTCAGGCAGGTGTGCAGGCTAGAGAGACATGCTTCTCACTGATGCATCAGGGCTACCTTGAGTGAGGTAAAGGCAGATGAGTTATGAGTTTCCCAGCCCTTTTTGCCCTTTTGCAGAACAGTGCCAGTGAGAGGGCACACTTACACCCTCACAGATCAATCTCCCGCTTCCACTGCTTACTGGTTGATGGTAATTTTTCACTCAAGTTGATGGGAACTGGAAACTTAAGCATAAAGTCAGTAGAAGTTCCTAGAATCACCCACTCTGCTGGAAGCTTTTAGCTGATGCTTTGAAATACAGCCTTACCATTAGCTGATGGAATTACTTCAGTCTGTAAAATGTAAGACAGGATGTTCTCAAGCAGCGAGATCTGACACAGACAAGAAAATTGAATTAGACATCTCTTCCTGACAGCGGTAGAACCGTCATGCCCTAGTCCTGGATGGAGTTCGTAGGCTCATGTTCAACTTTCAGCTCTCGTTTGGCCCAAAAGAGTCATAAACTCGGGTGAACTTTGGATCTTAAGGCTTTGGAATGATGCAAAGGAAGTGAGATGCAAAATGCAAATGGCTTTCATCATGCCTGGACAACATTTTCATTTAAAACAGTCTATTTCCTTTATTTGTGAGATAATTTATCACCAATAGCAAAGCAGGACCAGAACAGTTTTAATCCTTTCTCCTCAGCTACTCAGAACTGATTGATTGCACTCAGAATTAAATGACTCTCTGCGGAGGCAGGGTTTTCCCCTGTAAGCCTACAACTGCACTATTTCAGGCATCTGAGACTAGTATTTTGGCTCCCATTCCCTGCTGTAATTCTGAGCATCTGTGATGAGCACCAGTGCACCACATGGAGTGCCTCTGCCTCAGTCGTGCGTGTGATTGCTTAGACAGCACACTGCTCTGTCTGCTGCTACGGTTCAGATTACCACTGTGCGTTTCACCATTATGATTCGAGAGATCTCTCTGCTTACTGGTGAAATATGATACACCGGTCAGGGGAACTACACAATATCTCATTTTCAGAGCACTAACTTGCCCCAAAGAATATACTTTTAAGTCCACAGCAGAGAGGTGGCTGCCAGAAGACAGGAAAAGAGCCACCCAGCAATGAAACCAAATGATTTAGAAATACAAATAAAATTTAGTTGCTTACTCTTTAGCCTTGATATCACTGATATTCCTGGTTTGCATTTCCTATGTGCTTAAACTATCCGCTTACCTCGAAAAAGCCAACATTGGAGTGGGCTAGGGAGAACTGGAGCCTGAGGGAAAGAAGTGAAACAGGATGAGTCACTAGAAAGGATAAACACACATTATTCTAGTCATGTGCAGTCACTGCTGTAGAGCTCCGGGCCTTAAGAAACATCTGTAAAGAGACTTTGGAAGCAATATATTTTACACAATGCGTATTGCCTCCTAGAGAAAGAGGTGGTTTTCTCAGGGCATTGCTGAGCATGCATGCAAAAGAGTATGCTAGAAGGGCTGTAGCCAGCAATGTGAGTGCGCTTCTCCCTTTGTGCTGTATTTTGGAAATGCTACTGACAATTGACTTTATCAGGGCTAGCATCAAGGACTTGCAGGCTTTCAGATATTTTGCAAGGATTTTGGTACATCTACATAATGCTTTGATGTGAGCCTTACCGGGGTGGGAAGAAAAATTCTGTTCATCGCATGGTACTGCTGCTGATGGCTGTGTTGCTAATGTCTCTGTTTCCAAATTCAAATACTTATTCAGTACATATTCAAGTATCCAAACACGTATTCAAAACATGATTTCTGAGTTTCCACAGAACCAGGATCCCAGCTCTCAGCACACTCTAGATTTTTCTCTCTGAATGTTGCTGCAAAAAATGCTAACAGCACTGTCCTCCTTAAATTCCTAACATCTCTGTGCCCTGACGAACTCTGCCTATTCTTAACCCTATAACTGTCTTCCCAAGGGACTTCTGTGAAATCAGGGCCCCAATTCCTAGTTGTGGGGTCCTGGTATACAGAGCTTCTCTCTATAAAATGTGACATGTTAGACGTCTAAATGCCCAAGCCTCTGGTCTCCAGCTTTCTGACCTGTGGGAGTTGCAGTGCCTTAGCTGGAGAATCTCTGCTATATACAGATAGGAGAACTGCAGGGGTCTAGATTCTTTACTGCGTCCTGGACCCCCCTGCACTTTCCTAGTGGCACAGGTGGCCTAGAAAGCAGTTGCATCTTGCCAGTTGGAAAGGGATGAGGGAAGCTCTCAGATGATTCATGGCCATCATAACGGACCTGCACACTTCATTTATCTAGCTCAGAGGGGGAGAGTAGATGTCAGGAGCAGAGAAGTCTGATAAGACCACTGCCCTGCAGCAATCCATAGCTGGTGGGCAGTGCCTTGGGGACTGTGGCGGTTGTCACAGAGAAGCTTCCTGACTCCTCTAAACTGTCCAAGTACAGCCACATAGGGAGTTAGAGAATCTAATGCAGATGAACTCACCAGGGAAACACATTCATTAAATTATGGTTATCTGATCATGTGCCTAAACTGCTAGTGTTGGGATTGCTAACACTTCCAAATGGCTGGAAATCCCTTCCATCCCAGGCTGAATTACCTGTTCAAACATAGTGAGCCCATCAATTTCTGGTCAAATATATTTAGAGCAATGCTGGTGTTGGCTGCCTGCAGAAGAAAGAAACCATGGGTTACCAGATGCAAAAACCCAGGACCCTTGCTGTGAATTAGTCACAAATACAGAAATACCATCTTCCCAGTTATGTATGGAAGCTGTTTCATGTAGATGCAACTCTCTCCCTAGCCTAAGGCCCATGCAAGGCTGCACACAGTAAATGTCTGCTTATCTGAATGGCACTGACAAGAGCTGAAATGTGGGTAATGAGATTTCACTAATCAACGACATTTTCAGTGAAATGAACAAGTTGCCAAGAGGCATGACTCATGCCTGCAGAACTGTCATTCCACAGAACAAAACTTTGGTTAAGCAGAGTTGCTATATGTTTGGATTTTTGTCCATCTATAGGAAAATGTTCTTTGCCATAGAAATGACCTATAGGTTAAATGAGGCCACATAGGCACCACCTGTGACTAAGGGGAATTTGCATGTTTAAGTACTAGAAATCTGGCACTTTGTTTCTTGTACTGAGTTTTAACAGAAGGAATGAACAAACATATTTAACCCTGAGTTAAATGTCACCTCATTTGTTGTACTTACTATGTTCATTGTGAACAACGACTGGGTGGTTGAGTCTGGCAGAACAGCAAACACCTCCATGGAGCCCTGAATCTCTACCGTGAAGGAATCCTGCTCTAAGCTGATGATAGGTATTTCAGTAGCCATTAGCTTCAACATCACTGGGTAGGGCGTAACTGAATATTTGCCTACCTGTAAGGTTCCAAGACAAAAAAAAAAAAAAAGACAGAAAAACGCTTTTCTTGTAGAACAGATTAGAATACTGCATTTTCTCATTCTTGAAGCAATGATTTTGAAGTAGTTCCTTAAGACGAGGTTAAGGACAGATGCTAACATAAGATTCTTTCAAGCAAGCAGGAAGCAGAAGTTTTCTGTGGTGATAAATTAACAGTCTTGGCCACATCAGGAATGCAGTGAAAAGTTCCTTCCACTCTAGGAATACAATTTTTTCTATATCACTTAGAGAAATTAAATACTCGTTTGTGAACATAGGAAAGGAATGGAACATGAATGTGACATTTAAGTCACACAATAAAAGAACTCAGCAGTCATTCACTTTGATATTCTCAAAGAGAATCATTCTCTTTGAGATCTCATAGGACAGGTTCCTGCTCCGGACTGTCCTTAGAGGAGCCTCACTCTGTCCATTGCCTGAAGAGCGAGTAGGCTCATCAAGTTCATTACTTAGAACAGAGGGGTAGAATATTAGCATCAATGCTCATGGCATTTTATGGAGAAGACCATATGATGACTGCCCGTGGAACATTCTTAGATTTCTGAGGGCGGAACTTGGGAGAACTTTTCTGAGGGAGGAACATCTGGGAAGTAAACAAGGATGTGAAGTTCTTTGAACTACGAGTCTGAGTTCATCCAACCTCGTCATTCATAGCCTAGGGTCTCTTATGCTCATTTTTGGTTTTTCATTCTGTCTGAGAAGGCTGGTGAAAGCCATGCATGCTTATATTCTCTGTCCTGTTATATTCATCTCCTCCACCTAAAATAAATGGAAATCCTGTGCATCTGCCTTGTCTGTTCCATAGCTGTAATGTTTCCTGCCCCGCTGTTAGCTCGGTTTCCTGCATGTGGCCACTATAGTACCTTCCCAGGTCTTTAATGGATTCATTTCCGCTAGTCAGTCACAGGCTGGCAGTGAAGCAAAGACAATTATGCAGGTTTGGGCAGAAGAAAGGTGTTATTTGTGAGCTGAGGCCCTCTCAGAAGTCTCTCAAAGCAGGACTCATGACTGGAAGCTTTTTCCTGCCTAGAGCTGGTTTTAGGTGGGAACAGCTGTGGCTTGGGCACAGTGCCCAGAGTAAAGATTGATGTGCAAGATTATGGGCCAAGTTTGGTAACAGTGCAATTCATTCAACTCATTGTGGGGGTGGGAGGTGACAAGGCCCATCTGCTCTGCTGTCACAAGGCATATGTGTGCCCGCTTCTCCAGCGCAGGAGGCCTGCTGGCCCTACAAGCCCTTGGGATACACCAGTAGTGAGGTGTCTAACACCCACAACATGTGGTTTCCTAAGAGTTTGTGGAAGTAATGATACTCACCTCAGGGATGATACTGCCAAATATCTCTGTGCTTATATTAAAATAGCTGCAAGTCTGGAGAAGAAAGAAAAAAAAGATAAAAGATTTTACCAGATTTGACCTTCATGGTTGGCTTTTGTTTAAATGCATTATTACTGTCATTTCAATGAATTTTTGATTCTGTACCTTTTGTTCTCAGAAATATTCTTAAGGGACTAAGAATACTTAAAGCTGATTCCCATAATATATGCCAAAATACTTTCTGGGAAAGCAAATGCTTAACATCATTATAGTTTGGGCTGCAGTCTATAGGTTTTGGGACTTACTGAACCTCCTGGAGACAGGCTAGTACAGTCTGCCATCCTCCAAGCCACAGCTACTGGACTTGGACATACGCTTTGCTTCCATGGCCCCTGTAGTACTTTCAGTCTGTGAAGACCCCTCAGAAAACAGTCACTGAGGCTGCTAAATTCCCCAGAGCAGATCCTTTGTCCATGTCAGAAAAGTCTATGCCTCAGGTCTACAAAACCCTTCTTTTTTGTAGCAAAGTTGCCAGTATTTGGTACCTTGCTCAGTGGAACTTGGCACCCCTGGCTGTGCCCTGAGGCATCTATATAGAGCATAAAAAAAAAGAGCATAACAATACCCTAGTATTTATGATCTACTGTCTCAGGACTTCGCAGGCCAATTAGCAGCTTTATATGGCCATATACTGACAACTGGCAGGTCAAAGCCCCATCTTGGATGACCTGAGCCACTCTCACCCCATTCCTCTGTGGCCTACTCACCTCCTCTGCAATGGTGATGTTGAAGGCCCCTGCAGTGTAGTAAGCAAATGAGGAGGTCTGAAAGAAATACTCAGAGAAGGCAAGGTAGAGCATGGAGTCGCTTTGGTCTGGGATAGTGAAGGGAGCTGCCACATAGGGAGAGCCAGAATAGTTTCCAGCTGGATAGACTATCCCCTGAAAGGTATTGGCAGAGATAAAAAAATCACAGTCAAAATATGACTTTAATGTGAGTGTAGACAATTAATGCTACTTTCCTTTCTCTTGCTCAGGCTATTCATTTGCTGTATAAATGAGTTCATAGGCTTTGTAGTACACTCTGAAGCCTTGGTGCTTTCAAGCAGGTGGTGAAGACAAGTTCCAGAGATTGGACACCTTCACAGATGACACCTGAGATTTATTTTTTGAGATGCTGATCACCTACTGAAGACAGTCTACCACCTCAGAAAACAAAGCCTCTAAATTAAGGGTCTACATATTGCATGAAGAGTATGACTAAGGGTCCTTATTGAAAAGCCTTACTTTCTCCTTTCCCCATCTCCAGGAATTTAAATGAGAACTGCTGCCTAGAGCTATTCAGTGGTCTCAAGTACAAAATGGATCTCTAAAACCAGAGGTCTTTCTACGTCAAAATCAGCACCTTATTCTACCCAGAAGCAAGTTGGTAACTTGTGCAGACAAAAGAATGTCTATGAGAGAAAGAGAAGTTATGTCCGACAATCCTAAAAACACCTATGTTGTCTTTTGCACTACCCACGATATTAGCCAAGGCCTGCAGATCTAATGCTTCCAAATGCATCCAGATTAAACAAAAAGGTAAAACCGATTTAAGGTGAGGAAAGTACTCAGAGGTTAAGATTTTTTTTTAATCCCTTTTATTAGTTTCCCCTTTATGTTTCATCTCAAATGTATTCTGTGTGTCTTTATTTTCTCAACTCCTCCCCATTTATCTCTAAATTTTGTATTGTCTTTTAAGAATTATCAAAATGCTTACAAAGTGCTGATTCACTTTGCTGATGACCTCCCCATTCAATCCTCACCTGCTGGATTTAACAGTCACTCGCTTTGTATTTTTTCCCCATGTTGCATCTTAAGTGGGAGAGTAGCTCTTGTAAACAGCCATGACATTACCTCTTTAGTCTACCTCAAGTCCCTGCTTAAAATCCAGTTGCCACAATACCCAGAAGAGCTTGACAGCAGCTGTAGAGCTGGTGTGCTAAGACCAGTGTCTACCATACCGACTGATACTGGCTTATTGTTCCTTTGTGTTCCCACCTCTCTTATTTCCTTGGTGTCTCTTGTTTATACTTAATTTGTAAGATCTTCGTGACAAGATTTTCTTTGCATTCTCCCTTTGTAGAACACCTAGCACAAGGCATCTTAAACTTAATTAAGGATCTTAGATACTATGATGATGATAACTACCCTCAACCAAATCACCTTACACAGAATGACAATCAAGTCATTTTAGAATTAGGAACTAGTCTGATTTTAGTTTCAATACATAAGGCAATTTTTTCCTTTATTTGAAAGAAACTTTCAGGCCTTCAAACTCAGCAGCACTCCGTGGGCAACCATGCTTTTTCAAGGGTCATCTGTCTTCCCATTCAAGGTGCCGGAGGCTTAATGCTTGCTCCTATAGTCTTGCTCTTTCTTTTCCTCTCTCATCTGACAGCTGACACATTTAGTTAGTGCAATGTGTAGAAATCTTCCTCTGACTGACTGAACAAAGAAGTCCCAGATATTAATCAACAGCGAGAGAGGATGAAGTTGAATACCTTTCCCTTTCTTTCCTTCCCCTTTCTCTTTTTTCTTCTAACTTGCTTAGTCAACTTTTACTGCTCTCTATTTGCTATAACCAACTCAACAGCAATTTAAAAAAAAGATGTGGCTTTTAAATAATTCATTTCATAACAGGATTGTTAAAAAATGATTACAATAACAAATGCAATAGTGTTTTGAAATGTCTGTCTTCTCAGATACTGAGTCCTAATGTTAAGAACAGCAATCATGTTCATCTTAGAAAGTGGATCATACAATAATAAAAACCACAGCAATCTTGGCAAATAGCACTACAGGCAGTTACCTTTAAGTCCAGGTCAATGAATGGTCGGAATACTGCTGGCAAGCTATTTAAGGAGTAGTCTACTTCAGCCAAATCATCAATCGGCATTAGGACTGTAAGGGTGGTAGATAAAGCAAAATACCCAATATGACAAGAAGCACAGAAAGAATTTTATGTACCCTTATAACTAAGTCAGTTTCTGAAGAATGACACAAGTTATTCCAAAGGGTAGGGAAAAACACAACCAGGGACATACATTCTGACCTAAGGCTTGATGTTTCTACTGGCACCTTCTTTAAAGCACTTTCTTTAGTTTGTCTCATGTTTTCTCATTGTGGAAAAGTAAATTTGGTCTAACCAAAAAAAGGAAATCACCATGTCAGTGCTTCAGGGCATAAGGAGGTGTTGGGATTTCTTGTCAAGCAGTTAGTTCTGAGAGCATCCATATCTCAAATACTTTCCCAGAAAAGGTGGGTGCCTGATCTGCTGAGGTACTTGTGTTTTGCACATGGTATCTGCCCAACACTTTAGGTGCCTTAAACACCTTGCAAATCTAACCCAAAATGGTTGAAGTGAGAAGCTTTTTTACAAGGGAACTTTTTCATTTTGCCTTTGGCAAGTCTGAAAAATTGGCAAGTAAGACTTAAATTTCCAGGCAGGCTAGGGGAGCAGGCTTCCGGTTGTAAAGTGCTATGTGTTCAGGAGGACTCAGAGCATGGGAGGGAAGGGAAAGCTGCCTTCACATCAGTGCTGCATGGCCTCTAAGTGGCATTTCTGACAACAGGGGTGCACACTGCCACAGTCACAAGTTGAGAATCGTGCCCAGGTCCTTGGCTTCTCAGAAATATCCTTTGCTTGTCCAAGTACTACTCCCTTTATTTAACTGTGATCCTGTAAGCAAGGGAGCAGACAGAATGTGGGGCCTGATACCTCTTCTGGAGGCTTTGCTGACCAGCTGCTGTTAAGGAAACTGCAGAAATTCACTGAACAGGAGGAGAGAAAGCAAAAGGAAGAGATATCACTAGTGACTCACCGTTCAGCGATCTGAGGTCTTCATCTATCAACTGGATCCCAGATCTGATGTTGGGACATGACTGTATAAAAGCACACTAAAGTTATGGCCTGATTAGCGTGGACCTGTAAGCTAGCAAATCTGTCTGCTTGTGTGACACACATTGCAGCATTTGTTTGTCAAAACACCTAAGCTAGCTTTTCTTCGGCCATCCGGATCCCCAAGGTTTCTGCTTGGTGCGATGTAAGCATGTCCTGTGTCAGAGCTGCCTTTAGGCAACACAGTGAGAAGTTGCCGAAGGCAGCCTGGTGGGGGTGACAAAACCACAGCCTTAAATAGCGCAAGAAGGAGATGGAGATCTCGCACTGGTCTCACAGGAGAGATCCCTGCCCTGGGGCAGAATCACAGCCATCTCAAGTTCTGTCTCCTCTCAGAGGCCCTGGGCAGGTTGTCATCAGAACTACTCACCTCTTTGATATGATGAGGTTTAAATATGTCATACTATCAGGTGATGTACTACAATTTCTCTGTGCATCACCCAATATATGTTTTGTCTGCTGAGTATAAAAATTACCCAAAACCCAGGGTGCCTGTAGGGACACAGGCAGAGACTTATTCTGCATTGGAATGGGAAAATAACTACACTTTCCGGCCCTACTGCTGCCTTGGTTGAACCTGGCTGTGGAGTAGTCAATATCTTGGCCATGAACTTGGCACTTTATCTGGAAGCATTTCTGGCTGGCAAAATGGTGACTGGGCTGCTCAGACCAGAATAGGACTATGTTATTTTTCTAGTTCTTCCTTTGCCAAGTTCACAGCACTGACTTGTGAAATTCATATTCCTTAAACCCCTCCCCTACAAAATTTGAAAGGCTTACGTTAGTGACCAAGCTCCTGTGAATGGGTTTCTTCAGATACTTGATAAAGAAGTTATGCAGAAAGCTAGAGGAAAGGAAGAAAGCAATTAATGGGTCAAGTACTACAGTCATTAACAGGAAATCAGATATCTCTGCAGAACATGTATTTAATGGCTTCTGAGTGTGATATTCTAGCACACAAGGGAGCTTTCTGAAATGTAACAACTATCAGAGAGCCACCATTTAAAAGGAGATAATTTCACCACTAGGCATCTCAGCAATTAGCCTGGATAGATTCATCTTTATGAATAAGGATTCTTCATATTACCACCATCATGTATGTACAAACACAGAATAAATAAGTAGTCTCTGCACTAGGAGCTTCCAATAGAAGTAAAAACAAGCAAACAAAAAACCAAACTTAAAACCAGGTGACAAGAGTTGTATTCAGACAGTGAGAGAAGTACAAGCAAACAATGAAATAACGTGCACAGGGTTGTAACCAGAGGCACAACAGACAGCAGTCTGGTTCTGTTCAGTTTTGATAGCACTGTGACTAGGAGTACCTAAAGCATAGTACAAGCATGTAACTCCTACCTAGAGTTGAAGAGTAGAGCAGTATTTGGAAAGACGTGGGTGCTGAAGAAGCACAAGCGATTGTTTGATCTGACCAGAACTGCTGTATTTATCCTCTACTCAAAGGACAGTGTGCACAAATACAGGAACAATGGTCAAATTCGGCCATTTTAACACTGGATTAGGGCCCTGATTCTCACTTGTGGTGCCTATAGATGCCAAAATAGGTGCCCTGTTTTGTGAAGTTGTCTTTGTGCCATTCGTTGGCAGTTATTTTCTCCCAGAGTATATACAGATCTCTTCCACTTACCCACTTTTTCCATTCAGCTTGATGTCTATATCACCAGAAGTTGTCCGGCAGCTGGTAAGTAATATTGATGTATGACCTGTATTATCCAGGGGTGTTGAAAAGATTGCAGTAACAAACACCTTTGAAATGTACACTGTGCTTCTTCCGTTGTCTTTGCTGCATAAATTAAAAAATAAAGAAATAACTGAAAAAACTATGTTTAATGAATGTTCAAGACTCAATTCTTAAATGGACTCTTTTCTGTTCACTGAAGATGAAGTTGTTTATCTGAATACTTTTTATTGCATTGCCCATAACGAAAATAGATTCTAATATGTCTGTAAAGAATCAAGTATTCTACACAGATTTCCAGCTAGCAGTTTTGGAAAATGATGGATTTGGGAAAGTAGATAATTCACTATTGTAAAGTATTTTGTTCCAGTTACCAGATCTGCACCCACCGCAGAGGGAACTGGCATATGCCTGATAGAAGACAGGGCAAGAGAGCTGTACTGGGATCTAATCTATTGGTGGCTGAGGCAGTTCCATACAAACCCATGTCAGGGTCTGGAATGCCCCAACGGGCTCTGTGTCCTCTTCCCCACCCCTCCCAGGGGGTTGGCAGCCCATGCTCAAGACCAGCTCCATTATGGTGAAGCTGTGTTATTTTGGATCATGTTGTTCATAACTTGGTCATGTGAAAGAGCTGTGAAAAGCCTCACTGGGGATCTCTGCCCTTGGTTTGTGAGCTGCATTGGAGCTCAGGTCTTTGCTGGAGCTATGTTGTAGGTACACCTATGTGCGACCTTGTACTTGGTTAATCTTGACGATGCTTTGCTAGCTTGACTTCCTGGCTTTGCCTCAGACCTGCCTCTTCCCTATGGACTTGCCTGGCAATCTGGTCTGGTGGCTGTTCCTGGTGACTGCCACTAACCTGCTCTGCTTGCCTGTCTTGGGTACTTGCCAGTGAGGGATCCTCATGGCCCCTCCTGCCACGCCATCACCCCCAGCTCCTGGGTCCCCTCCCCTGGCAAGCAGCCAGCCCTGCTGTCCCTGACAGCAGAAGCCCAGCAGCAGATAGAGACTGCTGTCGTTCAGTCAGTTTAGCAATATAGGTAATGCGAGTTGTGGGGAAGAGGAGGAGGGATTTCTTTCCTCTGAAACAGCCTGGGACTAGGAGGGTGTGGAGACTGCTCTAAGGATATTGCCATTTGCTTGTCCATTTTCCATCAGCTTTTGAACTGTATCTCTTAGAGGCATAGCACAGGGTTTCTATCAGCATAGCTGCACTGGGAGGGTTTATTATACTGGACTGTCATCCACCGTACTACAATTTTTCTAAATGTGTCATTAGCTGGCAGGCTGGACAACGGCAGCATTCAGCCAGAGCATCAATCCTTTACTATTTGCAGAGGTGCTTCTCAGCCATGGGCTCTTTATCAGTGCTCATGGCTGAGGGGGCAGGGGCTGTCTCCCACCAGCAGACCTGTTGAGAAAGACTAGTCTGTACTCCTGGGTTTCTGCTACTAGCTGTTAAAGAGCACCTTTGCCATGAAGAGGTCACAAGAAAAACTAAACTTTTCATTTTTATCTTTATATTCTCCATCAAGAAAAATCCCAGGACACATGAGGCTGTACGTACAACATCCAGGTCCTTATGTTCCAGTTCATATCAATGGTTAGAGAAGCATTTCCAATCACCAGTTTTATCCCAGTCCCAGGTATGAGGGAGATGGAAGCACTGGGGAATTCAACAGCAGTGATGTGTATTCTAGAGCATGAGAGAGATAAGGGGGAGAAAAGAAAAAGAAAAGTTTGTATTTCACAAGTCAGGGTGAACACAAAACAAGATTCAAATTTCAGTCAAATACAAACTGCCCCCAGAGAGAATACTTACCTTGAGATGTTGTATTTGACATTACCAAGGCCAAATTTCTCATAGCCACTCAAATCAGGGAAATGCTCCTTCTCCATATTCTGCTTCAGGATTTCCAGCCCAACCTCCTTGGCTACAGGAAAACAGTGATCAGTTCAGTTGCCTTTGATACTGCCTGGGAGTTTATAGTTATGTGCTTTGGCTTAGGAGGTGGGATGGACACAGGGTCAGAAAGAAGAGGGTATCTCATTTGGGACCCAGCAGCGCTATTTCAGATCTCACCCCTAGTCATGGCAAGAGCTGAACTTACTGATTCAATATCTGAAATCAAATGAACCTCGTATATGATGTACAGTACTGTCAAGCACCTTACTGTATCTGCCATATTGTGCTCTTAAACTTTCCTTTTCTTTATAGCCTGTGATCAGGTCATTTACTTCCACTGCCCTTGCTTCCCACGATGTCTGTCATACCAGGATTCAATGTAATACCACCACCAGATCCTGAAAACATCACACATACCATATTCCAACCCCTTCTGGGTGATCCTCACTTTGAGTCCAGGGTTGGCGCTGAGTTGCCCACTGAGCAAACTTAAGAGGAGGAGAGAACAGCAAATCTTCACCATCTTCCTTGTTTTTTTACAGGACCTGTTAATAAATATTTATAATGATAGTAGAAATTCATGCTATGTCACGTGGTGACTGTACTCCCTTTTCCCACCCTGGAGTGAGCTGTTCTGACGCCAGCTTTCCCTCCAGAATGGATAAAGTGGAAAGCCCAGCAACTGTGGAAGAGAGGACCTGTTCTGCACAGACTGTTAGAGAAATAGAGCTCCTTGGGGTAGAGGAGAAAACTCAGCCTATTCACTGTCATAGGGAGTGGAGAAAGCCCTTGGGATACATCCTCCTGGACAAACCCTGTTGAATGGGAAGAGGCACTGAATTTTTAGGCTGTAATTTTTTTTTCTCTCTAGTTAGTGAAATAAGTAGCTTATTTTTCCCACAATGTATGGAGCTCTCAGTGCCTCCTGGTGATTCAACAGTTGTCATGGGTCTTAGCACTTTGGAAAACCTGATCAGCTCATTTAGTTATAGACATAGATACTCCCACTTCAGGAACCACTTATTAAGATCTTAGCCACAACTTTGGGAAGCCCTTTATGTTCCCTCCCAACAGTCAACAAAAGAAAATAATTTTGTGCCAGCAGACAATGTTTTCGTATCCCCTAGTCCGCATGCTAATAAATGCATTAAGTTTTATCTAAAAACTCTCCTTGCAAACTTCATGGTCAAATGGATGTTTAGTTTTGCTTTTTTCATTCCCATTAAACCACTTTTTTTGCCCATGGAGAACCATACTCTGCTTCTCAATTCACAGATAGGGACTTCAGTGTTCAAAGTATTTTATAAGAACAAATTAATAAAGGCAACATAAATGCCTTTACTAATAATTTACATATTATTGCTAGTTTCTTGTTTCCCTTAACTTGTTTGGGCTCATCCGCAATGGACTGTGCTCTTTTTATCATCTCCTCTCAGAAAATTTTAAGGGGATACTCATAGCCTGGGACAGTGACTTAATGTCCAGGACAAGAAAAAAAATCATTTATCATTCACAGAAGGTTGCCCTTCCCCAATATACTTGGGTGGGACTGTTTTTATTTAATTACTTATTTAATTAGTTAATAAATATTTATTTAATTAATATCTAATTTAATTTATTCAAAAGTTAAGTCTCTCATCTAAGAGAGCCATCTTTAGAGTGGAGAGGGATACATCCCACCTATCTTAAAACAAATTGCCCTGTGGGGAGTGCTCATCTTCCTCCTGTAACCACAGGATTCAACGTCTACCTCTGAGGTGGGTCAAGGTAGGTAAGCTGGACCTATACCAGTTATATATATATTATGTGCCAGTGGTGTCCAATCGCTGTATGGTTGTGGGGTGATGCTTCACTTAATGGAGAGCCCCCACACTGCCTGGTCATTCTTCACATAGAGAACTTGCTCCTAAAGATACAGATGCCTTCTGAAAGACTCCCATCTTCTGGAAGATGCCAACAAGTAACTTGTCAATAACCAGAGACAATTTACTTTCTGACAGTAAGTTCTGCTAATGGCTTAAGCTTTTCTGTAATATTGTGAGCGAGACCTGTCACTCCCTTTGATGGCATGAAACAAACCAACAGCACGCATGCCCCTCTCCCCCCCCAAAAAAACCAAACCCAACCCCCGAAAACAAGCAGAAACCCACAATAAAGAAAAGGTATGGGTGGCATCACTGACTAGCTGTGCAGTGGATGACCACTTGGCTCTCCCTACCTTCTCGTGCATGTCACACAGCAGTCCTCGGTGGCTCTACAGGATTTACCATAGGGGTAGTGAATGAGTGAAGCAAATTCCCATCCCAGGGGCTTCTGTGACTGGATTTAAGTTGAGATGGACCTATGCTGTATGAACCACGGGCTGCATGTAGTGTGAAAGTCAGAAGCTGTTGCCACCAGCAAGGTCTCCCAGGGAGAGTGGGAGAAGCCACCTTGATGGAGAATTTTAAAACCAAACTGGACAAAATCAGAGAATGGTTTTGGTTTTTTTTCCCCAGAGCTGGGAACAGTCCTCTGTGGAGTTATCTGTTGTCTGAGGTTGACAGTGTGAATAGCAAACAGGTCACATTATTACGGTTTTCCTTATTCCCAGCTACTACACTGCATTATGGACAGCTGAAAATACATGAGAGTGTCTTTTCTAGCATTACTTTTATGTAAAAAATTTCTTTAATTACCACAGGGCTGTTGGAGAGCTAGGATGAAACCATCTAGAAACAGACAATTGCTTCTCTCCTAATACCTGAAAAATTGTTTTGATGTTGCTGCATCTTTCACTAGCTGTTTCAGTATCAGAGGCAATAATATACCTCAAACCTCTAAAACATTTTCAGTTATGATCACAATTTAAACAAACTGCAAAATTATGAGATAGCATTGACTTAATTTTTGTGTGTTACTTTCAAGTAATCCCACAGAACACCTTTGCCTTTTAGTAAGACTAATATTTTCTTTTTAACTGACAGAAATCGAGAGGTGAAAGAAACACACTTCATGTGTAGAACAAAGCCAAACTACTGGAAGGAAATGCGTCTTTGACATAGGCATAGTTCTCATAACTTAAAATCTCAAAATTTAGCCAGATTTAGCTACATGTATCTCTTCCCAACAAAGCCACTCCACAACAAAGAGTAATCACAATGTATTTGTTATCATACCTCTCCTCCGAAGGCTGAAGAGAAGACCCTTGCTGTACCAGACCACAGGGCTGAGGATGCTGTAGGGAAAACCCTTCTGCAGCCACAACCCCGACTTTTAAAGGAAAGAGCTGTGAGCTTGAAGAGAGCCAATTGCTGCCATCTTCAGCAGTATCACGCAGGGAGTGGCCTCTCCAGTAATCATGTCCCAAACTATTTTGGGTGTCCCAGGTTCAATCTATCACTCTAATTTCATTTAGGGACTAAGCAGAAGGCAATGTAAACTGTTGGGTGGGGGTGCTCAGGCGCCAGGATGCTGAGCTCAGGGTGACATGCTGCCTTTGTGGCATACCGTTTCGGCACTGACTTTTCAGATGGACCTGAGAGGAAACCCCAGTGGAGACTCTATTCCAGTAGTTCCACAGGACTGATACTCATAGCCAGGTCTGCATTGTGAAAGAAATAAATGAATGTGCCACTGCTAGGAAGAACAGATGAAAACCAACTGCCTAGGCCCATCTGTTCTGAAGTTGCTCAGGATACAGAAAACCGTGAATTAAATAGTATTTATATTATAGTATATATATACTATAGTGTATATATATGGTGTATATATACTATAGTGTATATATATGGTGCAAATATATACTATCAAGTCCCTGCAGTCAGTATTTTCTATTTCTTCCGCTTGCTTATCCAGTTAACCAGTACTTTAGCTAACCAGTACTACTTGGCTTGTCAAAGAGGTGATTTAATCAATTAGCTTGCATGTAAACCAAGCAAATTCCCTCAGGCATGGAGCACTTCGCTGGACAATCTGAGTCACTTCATTGTGCAATCCATGAATAGAAAAGGGTAGAGACATTTGTCAGTCAGTCAACAAATACTCATACTTTACACAGATTTAACATTCACTGCAGGGAGTCACATGCATACATTATTTATATCTCTGGCAACTGAGGATGAATAAAAATCACACCCTCAGTTACATAAGCCTCTCTTTTAAATTTTTGCACAAGTTCTGCAGTTCCTTCGAAGCAAGGGAAAAGTTCCACTGTTTCCATCCATATAGATCTCCAAGATTTACAAACAACTGAATTATCTGAAAACTATCTCAGCTTATCCTCATCATATCCTTTTAACATTTTATGGTTCTTCTAATGGAGTACCACCCAGTTTAGATAAAACTTTCAGCAAAAGTTAACAAAGACAGACTGAGGCTTCCAGAACAGTTTCATCACTTCTTTCTACAAACATAGCAGTAAAAGCCAAATATCTGCTTGCAGACGCATTCAGATAGCACATTCAAATATGCTATAACTAGTTTCTACACCCAAACTTTTCACCTTTCAAGGTGTTACAAAGAGCCTCTAAAAGGAATGTTTTATTTCAGTTTTCTCTGTTGAGCCACCAAGCATTTGCTTCAGGCTATAGGCTAAAGGGGCTATAGGTCGCGATCCTTTTTACCCAATATACAAGAAACCAAATGAGCTTATCAGTATGGCAATCAGTGGAGACTTGTTGCTGCATTTCTGCCAATCACTTTGGCTTTGCATGATTCCAGTTGTTGCCTCTGGCTCAGTGGTCTAGCGGTCCCCTTTCCCCGCCTCCCCAGTTATCCTCTTTCTCCATGTGCTCTAGTCTGCGGCACACAGATGCGGACATGCATCATTTCCATTGTTCTGTCAATCGGGAAACAATACCAGATCAAATGACAATACCAGATCAAAAATGGTATACTGACCAGTAGGTAAGTATAGAATGATACAGGGGAACTAGTGGTGTATACAACATCCTCTTCAGTCGTAGGAAAAACAATTGCTTTGTTTGTGAACAACAGCCAGAGGACTAGAGCTTAAGGGGCAGCGTCGTGCTAAGCCATGGCTCTGGTTTGAAAAGGCCCATCTAGCCATGGCACTCATTGGTCGGTCCTGGAGCACGAGTCCCACTGGAAGAGAGAAGAGATGGGCACCAGGGCTTTAGTTCTCTTTTTCCCCATCTCATGAATTCTCCCCCGGATAGGCAGAAGAAAGTGCCTGAAGTGTTATCAATGAGGGACACCAAACTACTTGAAAATGTCCATTTCTTTTGAGTTCTTCTTCCATTCTTTTTCTAGTCAGTCTTCACCTACCACAGAATACAATGAATTGGAAGCTCTGCTGTGACTTACTGCTGTTTGGTTTCAGGATGCTTTTTTTAGTAAAAAACTGTAGCAGCCAGCTAGATAAATAAATTGGTTCAGCTAAAAATCAAATCAAGCCACATTTCTGTCCCAAGTTGGAACTGAACTTTCTGTAGTGTGACATCTGTAGACTAGTTTTCCTTTCCATACACTTTTAGTATCTCCTGGTTGAATGTCTCTGGTGACACTGACATAACACAAAAGAAAGCTTCCAGCTCCATTTTACAAATATGAGAGGTACAGAATTATTTGGAGATTGATACCCTCGAAGAGCTGCAGATACTCACAAACAAGGAAGAGCTGCTGGATGACGTAAAGGCCAAGGGAAGCCTTGGCTGCAGTGAGCATGAGACTGTGGAGTTTCAGATCCTGGGAGGAGCAAGCAAGACAAAGAACAGAATTACAGCCATAGACTTCAGATGAGCAGATTTCAGGGACCTGCTTGGCAGGATCTGTGGGAAATTGCCCTGGAGAGCAGGGGCCCAGAAGAGCTGGCTAATCTTCAAGGGCAGCTGCCTCAGAGCATAAGAATGGTCCATTACAGTGTTCAGACAGTTGAGCAACTGTGGCAGAAGGCCAGCATGGATGAACATGGAGCTCCTGAGTGAACTCAAAACACAAAAAGGAAGCATACAGAAGATGGAAACTGAGTCCAGCTACTTGGAAGGAACACAAAGATATTGCTTGCACATGTAGGAATGAAGTCAGGAAAGCCAAAGTTCAGTTGGAGCTGAAATTAGTTTGGGAGGTGAAGGGCAACAGGAAAGGTTTCTGTAAGCACATTGATAGCAAAAGGAAGGCTAAGGAGAATGTGGGCTTATTGCTCAGTGGGCCGTGGGACTAGTGACAAGAGACATAGAAAAGGCCATTTTTACTAGCAAGACTTGTCCTCTGGCCTCCCAGGTCACTGAGCTCCTAGCAGAGTCTGTGGGAGTGAGGCAGCACCCACAGCAGAGGAAGACAGAGTTCAGGATCATTTAACCCACTTGGTCATACACAAATCCATGGGACCGGACAGGATGCATCTGGGGCACTTGGTCATACACAAATCCATGGGACCGGACAGGATGCATCTGGGGGTGCTGAAGGTTCTGCCTGGCTCATCTCATTGTGAAGCTGCTGTCTATCACCTTCAAAAAGTCATGGCACTGAAGAGAGGTTCCTCATGACTGGAAAAAGGCAGACATCACACCTGTCTTCAAGAAGGTCAAGGAAGATGATCCAGAGAAGTCAGTCTCACCTCATTCCCTGGGAAGGTTATGGAGCAAAATGTCTTAGAAGCCATTTCTAAAGCACATGAAGGATAAGAAGGTGACTGGGAGCAGCCAGCATGGGTTTTCCAAGGGCAGACCATTCCTGACCAACCTAATGGCTTTCTGTGTTGAGCTGACTGGTACTGTGGACAAGGGGAGGGCAGTGGATGTTCTATACCTTGATTTCAGTGAGGCCTGTGACACAGTATCCCTTAGGCTCCTCACCAAGTTGGTGACATATGGGCTGGAGAAGGTAGATGGAAAATTGCCTGGGCTGCCAGAATCAAAGAGCTGTGATCAGCAAAGTCCAGCCACTGACCAGTAACTAGTGGAAGTCCCACAGGAATCAGTACTGTGACCAATACTGTTTAATGCCACCTGGGTGACGGGACAGGGTGCACTCTCAGCAAGTTTGTGAACGACACCAAACTGGGGGGAGCAGTCAACATGCTGGAGGGCAGGGCTTCTATTCAGAGAAACCTGGACAAGCTGGAGAAGTGAGCTGACAGGAACCACGTAAAATTAACAAGAGCAAGTGTGAAGTCTTGCATCTGGGAGGGAGTAACTCCTTGCACCAGTACAGGCTGGTGGCTGTTTAGAAAGCAGCTCTGCAGAAAAGGATCTGGGAGTCCTAGTGGACAACAAGTTGAACATAAGTCCAGGTCCAGGTAAGTGATCCTTCCCCTCTATTTGACACTTCCATTTGGGGTACTGTGTCCAGTTTGGGCTTCCCAGTACAAGAAGGATATTGACTTCCTGGATCAAGTCCAGCAGGTGTCACCAAGGGGGCTGGAGAACATGACCTACAAGGAGAGTCTGAGAGATCAGGCACGTTCATCTTGGAGAGGAGAGGCCCTGGAAGACCTTTTTGTTGTCTACAACCTTTTGATCAGAGAATACAGAGAAAATGGAGCCAGACTCTTCTTGGAAGTGTGTGGTGATAGGGCAAAAGGCAACAGAACAAGTTGGAACATGGGAAATACTGATTAGATATTAGGAAAAAATTTACTCTGAAAGTAGTTAAATAGTGGAACAGGTTGCCCGGAGAGGTTGTGGAACCTCCATCCTTGGAGGAGTTCGAGACTTGACTGAACACAGCCCTCAGCAACCTGATCTAGTCCTGTTTTGAGCCAGGGTCTGGACTAGATGATATGATTCTGTAATTCTATGATAATTAATTGGATTTTATAAATCTGGTCCCACTCTTGGTATCCAGTTACAAAGGGACAAATTGTGAAATTCTTATGAAGGATAAGGTCTCACTCCACACAAAGTTTTGCTAATGGTAATGGAGATAAATTGCATAATGCAAGAACTGGTTCCTAAAATTAATAAAATGTGGTGTCTATAACTCTAGTGAAAAGAACCAGTCACTCCTTCTCATCAGGCTGCAACAAGTTTTCTGAAGCATCAATAACAGTCAGCTACACTCACTGTACTAAAAACCAACAGATTCAGTTTGTGAAAAGTGATTAAGAAGTTTTACTAAAACATTAAAAATAGCAATGAAAAGCCATGCTTCTAATGTTATAGCATCTAATCCCTACAAGCCAACAGAAGGAAGACTACATTTTTCTTTTATGATTGTTTAAAAGTAAAGGGACATTAGGAGTGACTGTGAAGGTCCTCATCTCCCCCTTCCTCATGTTTGTAGTGAACATCAGTGGAAATCACCAGATGACCCTGAGGAAAGAAGAACAGGTAAAATTACCTTAAATTTCAGACGGACATATTCAGGGTCAGTACTCTGGGACTAGATCCCCTGGTAAGCCCCTCGGCAGGGCGGGAGAGAAGAGTGGCTTTATGCTTCCTGAACTTTAGGTAACTTTAGGGTAGGAATGGGCTCTGATGTAAGTTAATACAACCCTCCAAAAGGCTGAGTAATGCTTGCCACGGAGACACTCAGGTTGCCTATGAGCTTTCCTAGAGAATGGTCAGAGTAGTGAGGACTCACACACTCAATGCTCCTAAGCCCTGCTGGGGACAGCAGAGCTGTCCTTGTGGTGTCCCCATGCTGGCATACCCCAAAGGGCTAGTGGACCCTTTATAACCTACAGCTGCTAGGGGTGGGTGTGTGGAGGGCTCATTTTTGATCCAGAGTTTGGATTTTATATCTAGCGTATAGTTAAAGCTTTACTATTAGCAACATTTAGGTCTACCCAACGCAGGAACACACACAAATGCAAAGGCCTGAAAAAGAAGCAATATTCTTTAACAAGAAATCGGGCTTCTCACCTGATTAATTTTTATTACAGGTCCAGCCAGGGTAGTGTGGGCCAAGTTAAGAAGAGGAAATCCTTTTCCTAATTTATCTTTGGAAAGGACAAATATAAATACATTTGAATGTAATAACGAAATGCACTTCAGAAGCATCTTTCTCAAGGAACTCAATTTGTTTTGCAATTTTCCTTTAATCAGCCATCCTTGTGCCTCTCAAGGGAGCTATTATTCGTATTTGCTAAAAAGCAAAAAATCCTGTGAAAAAGTTGCATACAAACCTCTTACAATCTCTCAGCTGTCTGGCACTGGGATCTGACTGCCTTTGCTCCTCTCCAGATATCTGCCCCACAAGAGCTGGCTGGTTTCTGCTGTTTCCCACTCTGACTTATTCTCCATCTTCCTTTCTTCTCTACCTGATCCTCTAATCCTGTCGGTCCCTCTTATTCTCATCTATCCCTGCTTTCCTGGATAAAGCCCCAGCTCTATTCCTATTTGTTTTTCCAGACATCTGACTCTTGCATCCCTCCCTTTCATTCTCTTTTCTTTCTCTTCATCAACAGCTTCCTTCCTTCCTCAGCAGTCTCCTCACTTCTGTTTACCTCGTAGGCACCTTCTGTACTCTTTCACCTGCTCCTTTCCACCTTCACCTCTTTCTTCATCATCCCTCACTCTCTGCATCCCACTGAGCTGATTTTCTACTTTGTCCTGCCTGTGGCAGCAGGTGAAGCACAAAGGCAGAGGGAGGTGATGAAGTTAGAGACGCTACCCCAAAGCCCCAAGATGCAAGCGTGTTTCTGGGCTTCCCCAGTCTGGGCCGATCTCTGGTCATGGCCTTGACTCTGTGTCTGGACAAGACAAACATGTGTCAGCTCTCCTGCCACGCTGCATCCAGTGAAAAGGAAACACAAGCCCAGTGTTTGGAAGGAAGCCAAGACTTGCTCTGTCCCAGCCCCTGGTCCAGGTGACTGAGGGACCAGGACTGAAGTCCAGCACAGAGTAGACCTGTCCAGGTGTAGCAAACAGACAGAAAACCTCCCATAATACAGTCTTTAAAACTGGGCACTCCTTTTTATGGTTTCTGTCTTGCTTTCCCACCAACTGTGCTCAGGAACTGGCCACAATCCTTACCATTGATTACTGGGATTACTGTACTCCGTAAAGCGTAAGACAGAAAATTCTCCACCAGTGACATCTGCTGTGAGGGGGAAAACACATTTGGTGATTATTGCCTGATGCCTATGGGATTACAGCTTGACAGGGGAGATGGAGGGTTAGAATTGGAGTGACATGCTAAAAGATCAGAACAGAGTTTGGCAGAGAAAATCTCAGGTAAAAAAGATCTTTTTTTGGTTTAAGTTGCAACTGAGCAATGTAAAATATACATGGCAAAGAGGTGTCCATTTTTCTCACAATAAGTTAAATTGAAGTTTGGTTTTTTTTTTTCTTTTCTGTATGTTTCATTCCTTAACTTTAGGAATGAAATCTGTTCAACCTCATTTCAGCTGCCAGGACTCACTTTTCAGAAATGAACTGTCCTCTAGGTGGCAAGAACTGCCCTGTTCTGGTGCTCTGTCTTATGCCACTGTGATTAGTGTCCTCCTCCCTTCACTTAAAGATGTAGGTTGGGCTGAGCTGCTGCAGAGTCTCACTGACCATTTCTCAGTCCACAGTGAATGATCTAAGCAGTGGCATGGTGTTTCTTTTATTCCTTATTTTTGACTCCCCTTTTTATGATATTTGGTTGAAGTGATTCAAGATAATTCCTGAAACTGAGCTTAAGCCTGACTTTGTATTCACTCTAACTGGTATGCCTACTCAATCCAGCGGTGAATTCAGGCTGGCTGTCAGAAACAGCTAGAAGAGGTGCTAGCCCCATGCCTGCCTTTGTGCTGCTGGATACAGAAGTGAGCAGAATCAACTATGATGGCTTGTTAGGTCATGCAGACCCAGGTAGACATTTCTCTTTGTTTCGATTAATGTTACACAGTAATAACTCCATAACACTTGGAGCCTCTGATGAGAAAAAAACCCCAACACTCCAAGAGGTATTTCCTCTTACTGGAAAGAAAAAGAAAAGCAGAGAATATACTATTTCGAAGCAGAAAGAGCAGTGGCAGATGATATCCCCAAGACAGACCAAGAATTGTCCAGCAACAAGTTCAGATGAATTTCTGTTATCTCTGAAGGGCTCAGCTACCTTTCCTAGGCACTGAAACCATCAACTTACCTCAGAGAAGCCAAGACTGGACTGCAGCAGGGAGAACTGGAGCCTGAGGAAAAGAAGTAAAAGAAGAGGATTCACTAGAAAGGATGAAGGCACAAGTTATGCACACTGCTTGAAGATTTGTGGAATTTCATACTGATTTCATGCTGATTCGCACATTTAACTTTGCCAAACACTCTTTTGATTCCCAACAGCTTTTAATCAGAACTGGCACAACTACAAATGAGTTCTAGAATCACTGGGATCTTTCTGATACTAATCTCCTCCTACAGTCATGTGTAGTCCTGGGCTGTGACATAAGGCTTGGGAAATCAAATTTTCCTGGAATTGCCATTTCCTGTAATGGCTGAACTACACATTCCTCAAATGTTTATTATGATTTGAATAAACTCATGTCCATTCCTAACCATTATGATTTCCTAACTTTTTCCACTGATGTCTGTAATGCATCCTCAGATCACTGTAAATATGCTGGGGAGAAACAACATTTTGAAGAACAGAAGAACACATTCTTGTGTCAAAAGCTCTAAGTGAGTGGCACCATTACTTCTTAAACTTATACTGACAGGCTCTGATCACTCTAAGTCCTCTTCTCCTGTTAAAAAGGTCCAGTGACCAGCCCAGCTTGAAGTGTGAATAAAATTTGTTGTAAGACAGCTGAGAACACCCATAACTGTAGGTAAGCACAAAACCAGCAAGATCTAAGCAAAATTTAAAAAGCTCTGAGCTTTGCTTCAAACTACAGACACCTTTCTAGTCTCATTTGTTTGACGGCATGGTGTCTGCTGTTACAGTATGTGCTATGTAGTCTCACTTTTCCCTTCCCCTCATGTGAAGGTACACAGAGAGCTAGTTACAGTGGTCCAGTGCAGTGTTTCCACTCTGGCAGTTCTGTTTATGATGCTCAGACATGGCATGGCAGCAACATTTAGAGGGTTTCGAATAAACTACTGAACTTAATTCTCCAACATCAGCACAGACTTAAGATAACCAATAAATTGAACATTGTCATCTGGAAAGGTATTTAACCTACAGAAAGGGGTAATATCACATTGCACGAGAGACATGGTTGTTCCACAATATTATTATATTTCATCTGGAAGATTTAGACTAACCAGTCAAAAGTATCTTAGAGCCCCTGTGAGAAAGAAGGTAATTAATTTTCTTTTTCTCATGGTGAAACAAGCACTGTCAGGCTGACACAATGAAGTTCTGTTCTGTCCTAATGTTGGGATTATTAATGTTGCTTTCTGAATTTTCCTTGGTTACCTCTTCAGAAGTAATGAGATAATCAACTTCTGTTTGGTTATTGTCAAATTGGCTCTGGTAGTGGCTGTCTGCAGGGAAAAAAACAAAACAGTCTTCTGTGACTGTATACACAGATAGATACTGTCTTAGATACAGGCACAAATGCAATCGCTTTTGTGATTGGAAACACAATGTCCGAACTTTTTATTTGGTCAATACATGTAGATAGTGAAATCATTTGTGAATTTGCCACTTTCTGCCAGATTACATGAGTGAAGTGATAATACTGCCCTGATTGCCTCCTTATCATTAGGATCATTTAAGTCCTTGCATGGCTGACACAATTGGTTCACTTTCAAGCTAATGAAAAGATGTCTGGGGACACACTAAACTTTTTTATAACAAACAAGTTAGGAAGAGTGGGCATCAGATAATCACATTTTTATATATTACAATTTATTCTTGAATAATCACTCAACCTCCTACATGGAAAAAAGGGCTTTCATAAGTAGCTCTCTGCACCTGCCTATTAAATTCTACAATATGTGGTGCATGTTTCCTCCCTGTGAAATGCAACAGAACAGTATACATATTTGTGGCAGACCAGTATATGCTATTTTATGCTGATCTCTATGATTTTCAAAGGATCTGGAAGATTACTGTGTGATTCGTTCAGCCCCAGCACTGAATGTTATCTTCTAGCTCATGTTACTTACTAGATTCCCTGTAAAGATGAACTGGGTGGCTGAATTTGGCAGAACAGCAAACACTTCTACACGGCCAGTGATGTGTAGGATGCATCTGTCTGCATTTAAACTGACCGCAGGTGGTGATGTAGCCATCAGCTTCAGCAGCACTGGGCATGCTGTTATGTAACTCAGAGCAATCTGTGGAATTTCAAAGAGGAAAAAAACGCTGAATGCAGCATTAAGCTTTTCTTAAGCTACAGTTTCTGTGGCTGCATCATAATCAGGTGCTATATACCAATCCTCTTGTTAAATAACCTATATTAAAAATACTTCATTTTAATTATACCGAGATGATTAAATTAGCATTGCATATACTCTGAGTTTCAGAGACCATAAAACAAATGATGAAGTTTTAGACCCACCAATATTGAACATATATAGAGAAATAATTTAAAGGTTTTTCCTGAAAAATGTATTTCAAGAGGAGGGGATTAGCACTGCATGTTAAAGAAATGAAGGAAATGAGTGATTCCAGTAAAAAAAAATTAATGACCCTGACAATATAAAGAATTTGGAAAAGAGGCAGCCTTCCAAAACAGCCAACCTTTTGAAAAATAGAGAAATTCCTAGAGGACAAAATGTTAGTTTGCAGTGCCACAGATTCCAAATTTCATAATTTTATAGTAAATGTTGCCATATTAGGGATTTTTAAAGCATCTCATAGTATCTTAATTTCTTGCATCACATTTATAAACTTAGCTACTCATGACTATTACATCCGATTGTAGATAATCTCCAGTAGTCATAAATCAGGTGTCTTTGCACAGAGAAGTTAGACTACCGATAGAAGAGAGACCATTACCTTGAACAAGAATAAAAAGAAACTGATCTCACAGATGTCTACCACTTAGCCTTTATAACTGTTTCAGAGACTGAGAGCAAATCCAGCACTTAGAGGGGTAGAGAATGACTAAAGAGTAGTGCGATATAGTTAGGAAGAACATAGAGTTATGATGGGGTAGACATGTATGTTTGAATCTTGCACTAATCATAAACCAGATCAGTTTCCTTGCCTCCTCCAAACTTTTGTAAATGAGCTAGTACACAGATAATATCCATAAGAAACTTTAGCTACTGCTCTTTCTGAAAAGGTCTGTACAAGTAAAAGTACCCACCTCAGGAATGAGATCTTTGAATAAGGTGGTATTTAGGTTAAAAGTAGTAGCAAGCTGTAAACAAATGAAATAAATTAGATCATTATATCAGCTTGAAAATGAGGTTTTCCTTGGGAAAAAAAACATACCCTGTTTACTTTAGTTTTAGATAATCCCTGTTTTGATTTAGTATTTCCTTGCCCCAGAATGATTTCTAGGGAACCCACAGTGCTCTGTGGGACAGAAGAGAGACAGATTTCTCATGGACATGTTTCAGAAGCACGTATCAGTGAACAAGCATTATTATTTGAAAGAACAGATGTGGCATCCTGCTTACTTCATGCCTTTCGGACTTAGATGAAATATACTGAATCTGTCAGAGGCAGGACTCAAAAATCTCATTTGCCCTTCTGCTGCTGACCACTGTGATGATGTTTGTCAGTGCCATTTGTGTCACCAATTTTTATAAAGACCCTCTTAGCACTGTTTCAGTTAGCAAAACTTCTTGGAAACTCTGACTACTAATGCCAGTGTGTAAACAGCATTTCTGAGAGAAGTCTTGTATGTTCTTCACCCACAGCTGAAAACTTAGTTTCCTTGTGCCTGCTTCTTGCCTCATTTTGCTGCTCTGTTAAGTCTGAGGTTTTATTCTAGCTCTCAACACAGCCAATACATTTGTTGTGGGCCTCTCTGCAGAAGACTGTGGCTTCAGTACACTTTTTCCTGTCTTGTCCTTTCCTTTCCTATGTAGAATCCATGCAGAGAAAAGCTTTTTTTGGTTCTTTCTGCCACTCCTTGCACACCAAGTCTGCGATGTTCACATCTGTCATTCCTTGCCTAGAGCTGCCAAGAAGTTCAGACTTAGGTCTGAGGGAGATTTTGACTATTTTAAATGATGACATACAGAATGAATGGCATGAATCGCTCCTACAAATGTAGAAATGTGACCCAAATCTGTGTGAAATGGCAAACATAATGTGTTAGTCTCCTTTGCTGACTATGCATGCTGCTGATATTTGTAATTCTATTACATGCAAATTATTCTCACCTCTTTGGAGACGGTGATGTTAAAGGCCCCTGCTCTGTAGTAAGCCAGTGAAGCAGACTTAAGAAAATAACTGGAGACTCCCAGGTATAGCATGGAATCACCTTGGTTTGACAGAGCAAACGGAGCTGGCACAAAGGGAGGGTCTGTGTGATTTCCTGCTGGATAGACTGTGCCCTGCAAAAAGTCGTTATCAAGTATTTCCAGCTGTAAACATTTGTATCTGTCAGAATGCATTAGCAGTGGTTGAACAGAAAGAATTCTTCCTAATCTGAAGAAAAGCTTGACATTAAAGAAAACCTGAAGTAAGCAAATAAGTTTGTGATATGCCCTGAAAATCAGCAAATTCAGGCTCTTTTGGAAAAACACAGGAATCAGAGAAAATCTGGCCTCCATCCTTTCAAAGTTTGAATTTGAGCATTCAAGTGACTATTCTGAACTGCAGCTATGAGACACAAAAAACCTCCTCTGGACCACAGTTTTCTTTCTCTTGTGGCAAAGACCCATTTGTTAATTTAATTCTAAGGGTGACATTTCAAGAAAATCTTCAGGCACACCCCAAAAGCACTGGAAGTTGCTTAGGACAGTGACACAAAGGAGCCTTTTATACCACCTAACTCCTAGCCCTGGTCCAGCTGCCAGTCCTCCAAGACCTAGTTTGGGTGCTGCACAGGTGTGGGATCTTAGCTCAGTTATACTAAGAAAATAATTCTTAAAATGTGAGAAGGTATGTGAGCTCAGGCCATGTAAGACAAGAAAAGTAGGAACAGACAGTAAGTTGTGTAATTACTGACACTGTAATGGTTAGTAGCTGAAAGATTCAACAGGAAAAATAGTGACATGGAGAGCTATAAAACCCTAAGAAGAAAGTTGAGAGTTGGAAGATGGCAACTCATAACTGTCAAGAATCAGCCTGTTCCAAGGAGCACTGAAGACCAGTAACTTCCTTAACTGATTAATAACTGACTTACTTACAAAGACTCATCTGGTATCCCATCAGGATGTCAGCATGTTAAAATTTATCCTGTAAGTTTTAGTTTGCTACAGTAGCTGGTAAATAATTGCTTAGTATTTTTAAGCTATGCATATCCTGCTTGCAGAGTGTTTTTGTGGGTGGTAAAAGTTGCTTGAACAAAATAACCAAAAGGGAGAGTTTCAACCACAGGTCTAGCACATCTTTCTTAACTGAAGTCAGTTCTGTGAGCCACAGGGATGCTCTGAATTACAAGGACTCTTAAAGCTGCTGGAAAAGCTGGGCGTTGCTGAGATATCTCTTGCCAACAAAGGTGAAAAATAGATAAGAAAGGAACTGCTGTATGCTGCTCAAGGACTGTCTGTGAGAAGTCTTTTTTTTGGGTGTGACCTGTACATATACAAGATGCTGAGTCATCTCAAAACAAATGCTTTGGATTGCAATCACATTGGTAGCCATCATGGATTATGTATCACCGGTAACAGGTGAAGACCAAGCAGCAGTGGAAGAGCTGTGTATCTAAAGAACACTTTTATGCTATTTAAAAAGCACCTCTGAAGGGTTTAAACTCTGAAATAATTTAGTTCTAAATAATAGCTTTGGTTAATTAACAAATGCAGTTAATTTATGAAATAAACAATTGTATCTGGTTTCCAAAATAGCTCTTGACCAAAATGTCCAAATGTCTTATTGCTTTTCTAATTAAATATTGGAGATGCTGAGTAAGACTGTAGTGAAAGAAAATGAATCAACACAAAAGAGAATCAGAAAAGTCTTAGAAAGCACACTGATATTAAAGACATTACCTTCAAATCCAAGTTAATGTGTGATTTGAAGACTGCTGGAGAACTAACTAGGGAATAGTCTATTTGTGCAAATGCATCAATCTGGCTTAAGACTAGAAGAATGATGGACAAAAACAAAACAGCTGTTATTACAAAAACACATCACAAACAGTTATTCTTTAGTTATAGAAATTATTATAATAGAATTATAATTAGAGAAATGATGAAGCTGAAGAAGAATAATGGTGGGAGAAGGAAGAAGAAAATAAAAAACTTGTTATAAGGGAAAAAGTGAGAGCATTCCCTCTGGAAAAGTCACTGATTCCTCCTGGTTTAGGCCTTATTCTCCTGTTGCTCACAACTGAATACACTCCTCAGAAATCTCTCCCATGCAGTGAAAGAAGGAGTATTGAGGGCAGAGTCCCCTTTTTTGTTACGTGTTTGCACAGGAGAACTAAACTCTCCTATATGATTAGTGAAATACTGGTAAATACTACTAAATACTTTGGAAGATGACATTAGCATGTTTTTACGCATATCAGTGTTGAAGACAAGGGATGTTTGTTCACAACAATGGAGGGAATTTTATCAGACAGTATGATTGAAGACTTTTTCTGAAAGGCACCCGCACGCAACTTCAGTCTGATTGTTATTTTTGATTGGACTGTAAGGTCTGTTCATACTGTATAAAAATCAGATGGGTTTAAAGAGAAATGGTGAATTCACACAGAGATTATGAACCCCTCAGTATGACAGCACGGCTTGGAGTACCCTTCAGCCTAAAGTGTTTAGGTACGTGCTGCATAGGAAAATGTTCTTGATGACCATGACTTTCAGTAATATTTGCCACTGCTTGGCACATGGCAGGTATAGGCCATTTTAGGAAAAATAAAAGTCTACTTACTCTGCTCCTGAATAGCAGAGCAGATAATAGAAATATCCACAATGCAAAGTGAAGAGTGGGAACAAACTCTCTGACCTGAATTATATGACTTAGGTGAATTAAATGAATTTGAATTGGCAAAAACTACAAATATTCTTAGTCTTGGAAAAAAACAACAACAAAAAAAGCAAAAAAAAAAAAAGAAAAGCTGTGGGATTTATTATAGAGGTGAAAATCTTATATATATATGCTTTTTGGACACAGATATCTATTGTCTTCATGCCTCTGCAAGAGTAACACAGGAATTGTTACTGGTGTGAAGAGACACACCATGCTTAGTGTGACACTGTCTTCCTGCAGCATCTTGTTATCTCACTGAACTCAAGTTCAAAACAAGATGTGCTAAGTTTATGAGATCTTAAAGGGATGTTTGCTAGCTCTTTAGTGGATTACTGCTAACTCAGGTTTTCTTATGTCCACAGTACCAAGAGCATAAAGGATCAGCATGAAAATGTTCCCCTCAAAAATCTAAGGAAATAACACAGGTCAGCTACAACAGACTGAAAGATTACAGGTGACCTGCTATGGACACAGAAGAAGTCTGAATATTGTATATAAGTTACATGCAAGAGATTTCTAGGGTGAACTCTGGAATAGATTAAGGTACAGAACAATAGCTGTATTTTTATTCCTTCACTTTTTTTGTACCATGAACACAGGAATGGTTTGGCATCAATAAAAAAGGCTACAATTTGAGCACTATGAATATTACTTAACAAAAAGCTGTTATCAACAACTCACCCTTATGCTTCCTTAGCTGTGCATCCATCATTTGGATTTTGTATTTGATATTTAGGCATAGCTATATGAAAAGAGAGAGAAGTCAGTAATGTAAGGGCTGTATTTCAACTCCTCCCTTCACTAGCTGAAACCACCTTTGGAAACTTACATTTTTATCCAATTTGGTGTAAATGGGCTTCTCAAGATAACCAGACAGAAAGCTGTAGGTCCAGCTGGAGGAAAGGAAATGAACACAATGACTTTTTACCATGGATTGAAATCTTTGAAATATAAAATCTGGCAGACTGGGATGTCAATGTCATTTATATTAATGAGACGCAATTATGGCGATATTAGTAAACTGTGCAGTTGACTGTTTTTATTAGTTTGTGAATCTCAGATAAATGCTAGGGGTTCTCAGTCTCATAAGACCTATTTAGAAGGCGATCTGCAAAGTAGTGAATGTTCATGTTAATGTGTTGATAAACAGTACTCAATTAGCCACATTTTGTCTTTGAGTAAGACAAAAAAAATTTCTAGAAAATAAAATGAGGAGAACTACAAGCATTGTTTCATATTTTCTTTTGAAAGTTTTACTCTGAAATTGTAGGTCAGCTTGTCAAAAGGCATAATCAGTCTAGACCACTGTCATATCTGCAAACCTCCATTTGCAATCTTGTATTCTTTAATATGCCCAAATGGCATTTTTTTCATATGCACTATGTTTAGTGAGCTCATTTGTTGGCACATGCACAAAGAACTGTAGATTAGCTGCACTTCACACACTCAGCAAAGGAGCCTGGATTTGAAAACAGACCTTTAAAAATCTATTTTCATAGCCTTCAATAGTTAGTTGTATCCTGTAACTGGATCCCTAAAACTCAAAATTTGAAAAGTGGCCCTTTTATTACAAACCCTGCTACTTCCCACAAGTAATTAGAAAATATACTGTACATACCTAGATCCTCCATTTAACTTGACTTTTACACTATTAATGCTCAGCTGGCAATTGTGTAGCAACATGGACAAGCGGCCTGTGCTATCCCTTGACACTTTGAAGATAACTGCAATAAACACTCCTGAGATGGACACCGTAATTCCTCCTTGGTCTTTGCTGCTTGGAGAAAAAAACCAAACTCAGTCAAGGAAACATCTGCTTTAAGGGAACAATTTAAGAAACTACCTGTAAATCAAGTTTGAAAGGACTTTTTGCTTCTATCATCTAGAATGAAGAATAGGTTTTCTAGGGATTAAAGTAGGTTAGGGACATGCATGGTATTCAAAAACAGATTATATGCATGAGTTTCCAGGACATGAATTTTCCAGTGTTGTGCAGGATTTGACAAGTTTGCAAAAATGTTACAATTTCACAGCAACACAAGACGTTCCAGTCTTTCATGACAGATCACCCTGAAAGCCTCTGGGACTGCAGCAGCAGAAGCCAGTTAGCTAATAAATATATAACCCAGTGGTTCTCAACTTTGCAATTGTTCCACTTTCCTCTTTCCTGTAACAATTTTCAATAACCCTTTAAAATGTATACATTCCTCCATTCTTTGTCCCGCCTCAAACCCATTCATTTTGCCTCCTTTCTGTCAAAATCCCTTCTAAGACCCCAACAAAAATATCCTTATACCTAAATTCCAGCAAATTTAGGTATTAAGACTATGGTTAGGAGTCATAGAAGTTGTAGACCAACAAAGCAGGATACAGAGAGCTGAATGGATGTTAGAATACCCTTATAAAAACCTCATTTACCGTAACAGAACTGGCACCGAAAGCATCACTTTGCACCCCTTCATCCTGATTACTCAGGTTTTCTTTTCCCAGGCATTACTACAGTGGCTGCACCATACTATGGAGAAAGAGCCCAGCCCAATATGAAGCTCAAACCATGAGTCTCTCAGCTTTCCTCTTTATTTTTCAGACTAAGCAAAAATCCTGGGGAAGGAGGTTGTGATCCCAAAAGATTAATCTTAACCCAGCCCCAAACCATAGACTGCCCCTGACCAAACCAGTGAGTAGTATTGCCAGTCACAAAGTCCCTCCTACCACCACTACCACTTTCAGCCCCACCTTTCAGTCTGTGTATGTACATTAAGTGGCTATTTGGAGGAAGCACCACTCTTCAGACCCTCATTTTCCAGTCCCTAACCAAACCCCCATCCCACAAGCCATTAGGAAAAATATTTTCCCAAGGAGGGTTATGCAGCATTGGGACAGGTTACTTGGAGAAGTTGTGGCATCACCATCCTTGGCTAAACACTGCCACTAGACAGCTGACCTGATCTAGTCTGGTGACTGCTCTGTTTTGAGCAGGATGCCAGACAAAATGACTTCCAGAGATCCTTCCAACCTAGGTTTACCCATACTTCAGTGACAGGAACCATCACAAAGGGATCTCAGCCCTCCTCCTTTTTTGGGCTGCTTGGGAAACGAGGAGAAGCCCAGCTATTTAGGTCCTCTGTTCCTGCATCCTTATAGCTGCTCTTCTTCAGGAGGAATCCTGATTCACTGAGGCAGGGTCTCAGCTCCAGGTCTCCAGGAGCAAAGGGCCTGCGAGGAGATTTTGTGACTGGCAGTGCTTTGGGACACAGTGGAGAGGAGGGCTACAGTGAGACCTGGAAATGCAGGCATAACACTATCACAACTAAAAAGCTGTGATAAGAGCCATCTTACTGACCCTGGAAAAAGCCCAGGAGGGGTGGGTCGTCAGTGGTCTCCCTTGGAAAGCTCTTTTTCAGCTGGCCCCTCTTAGTCTGCTATGCTGAAAGCAACATGTAGGACTAAGGAACAGAGGGGATGAAGAGTAGGGCATATTCTGGATCTGTCTAAATGTCCTAGTTTTGTCTGGGATAGAGTTAATTTTCTTCCTAGTAGCAGGTGTAGTGCTGTGTTTTGGATTTAGGATGAGAACAATGTGATAACACACTGACGTTTTAGTTGTTGCTAAGTAGTGCTTATACTAGTCAAGGACTTTTCAGCTTCCCATGCTCTGCCAGGTGCACAAGAAGCTGGGAGGGGGCACAGCCAGGACAGCTGACCCAAACTGGCCAAAGGGATATTCCATACCATATCACATCATGCTCAGTATAGAAACTGGGGGGAGCTGGCCGGGAGGCAGTGATCACTCCTTGGGGACTGACTGGGCATCGGTCAGAGGGTGGTGAGCAATTGCATTGTGCATCACTTGTTTTGTACATTTTTTTATCATTATTTTCTCTTCCTCTGCTGTCCTATTAAACTGTCTCAGGTTTTACTTTTTTTTCTGATTCTCTCCCCCATCCCACCGAGGAGCGGGGCAGAGGGTGAGCAAGTGGCTGTGTGGTGATTAGTTGCCGACTGGGTTTAAACCACAACACTAAACCTACAGCCATTCACAAAACATCATATTGAACAGAGCAGCACAGATTGTTCCTTCTGCCCCTCAAAAAGGCAAGAAAAACCCTTCACCCTCTAAACTCCACCAAAGCTAGCTTTGACCACCTCCACCACGATCTGCTCTGCCAAATCCTGCATACCAGCTCCCTGCCTCCCTTGCTGCCTGTGAAGTCCTTGGAGTTTTATACATCTGGGAGCTCTCCAGATTATGCCCAGGTCCTTATCCTTCAGCAAGAGGGAGAGGTGGCTTTGTGTTTGGGAACAGCTGATTTGCCCTGCTGAACACAGTATCCTTTTCCTCACAATACTGGTAGGACAGAAGGAACAACAGACAAGTTGGGGGCACAGTGACAGCAGTTTCCAGCCACCAGTACTGAGACTGAATGCAGAACTGCATGTCTGTGCTCCTTTGTAATCAGGACATGCTGTTAAACTTGCAGCCTGGTGATCCATCTTGCTGGACGACCTGGCTTGCAAACAGAGCAATGCCTACTGCTGTTACCAGTTACTCCATAAACCCAAACTGTAGCGATTAGCACCTTGCAAACTCTTCTGATATCCCAGAGTTTTAGGATGCCCCCCACCCCCAAGAAAATCTAGAACATTATATTAAAATTCTATAGCAAAAATGTTGAGATAAAGAAGTGGAAAAATCAGTATGCAATCATGTAATTAAAGACAATCACATACTGCACAGGCTCATGAAGCTAAGTCAGCTTTCCATAGTGACCCGAATTCTGGAATTTCCGAAGTTCTGAATGTTTGGCATTATGACAGTGCCCTTCCTTTAATAGAAGCACTTTGGAAGACAATATGCACTGTACCAGCAAATAGCTAATTAGCTATAGAGCCAACCTTCCAGTTATACTGTACAAATAAAATAACAAATGTGGCCATTGCAAACTCTGTGGTCCTGAATATTCATGTAATATTATGTAATATACAGTCTGGACAAATTAAGCATGCTAAGAGATGTCTGACCTGATACGTCCCAAAGAGACAACCTGTGGGGTAGAATGATTAAAAAAAAAAGAAAAAAACCCCATTAGTTGGCAGAGGATGTTTCCTTCTTAAGAAGTTTATTCTTCAAAATAGATTGTTGTTAAATGATAAAGCATATCTACCTGAAAAATAATAATAATAATTACCAACTAGATTTCTGAATTTCATTTGCAATCCTTCTCCCAGAACTGTCCCCCGCACCTGCATTGCACTGTACAATACTTACAGCAGCCACGTGTTCATTCTCCAGTCTGCACTGATCGTAGCAGAAGCATGTGCCACTGACAGACTAATGCCAGTGCCAGGAATAAAGGAAGCAGAAGTTTCTGGGAAATCCACAGCATTAATTCTGAGCCTACAGAATACAGAAAGTGGGATATTAGACTGCATGTCAAAAGAGTAAAAAGGACTTCTGATCACTGAAAACCCTTCTGCTAAAAGAAGGCAAAGTCTATGCTTCGGTAAAAGAATTTCTCAGAAATGACCAACCCTTGTATATTTTAGGAAAGAAAGACACCTGTACCATTACACTTAGTAGCATCCTTGGAAAAAGAATCCTTGATATCTGCCCAGGGAAAAAAGGATGCTTGGCCAAAACAAAAACCTCCCCTTGGGAGAAAAACAAACTCCTTAAAGTGAAATGTGCTTGCTGGGGGAAAATAAGTCTGTGTGTTAAACCCAGATGCTACATCTATAAGCAAATCCAGGTTGTCTGAATGCTAGCACTTGCTGAAGAACATCAAAATTTCTCTTTCCCCATTCTGTATCCCCTCCCTTGCCTCAGCAAAGGGCTCTGGAGAGGATCCATTTTTCTAAATAAAACCTTACTTGAAGATTTCCCTGCCAAAGCAAAAGTTTCTGATACTCAAGGATATTGTCTTGCAAATGGCTGTGTGGAATTGAGCTGAACATTGCAAAGATATCAGCCGTAATCTTATCATGTAGTACACATTCCTCATTGTTTCCTGATATCTAGCAGAGATCTCTGAAACAACTGCCTTTAATCTACTTTCCCTGGGGCAGAAGGCACCAGCTACTTTTAGTTAAAATGACCATAATTTTCCAGTAACATCTTGGGCAGCAGTAAGGCTGTCTTTAGTAATCTTGTTTGCAGTGAGCTAAAATCAGATTATCCACTGGGAAGATGGTCAATTTCAAGAACTATGGTTGGGAGAATGAATTGGGGTTTTGAAGATCATGTAATAATTTAGGTTGGAATGGGACCTCAGGAGATTTTCTGGTTCAACCCCCTACTGAAAGCTGGGCCAACTCAGGGGCCCTGCCCACTTGAGTCTTGAACACCTCCAAGGATGGAGATTCCCCAGCCTCTTTGGGCCCTTGTTCTGGTGCTCCCTAGCATTTTTTCCTAACTTCTAATCGGAACTTTTCTTGATGTAACTTATGTCTGTTGCCCATGATCCTTTCACTGTGTTCCTCAAGGAAGAATCTGGAACATTCCCTATAATCACCACCCAGCAGACAGTGGAAGATATGCAGTAAGACACACGCACCTCCACCCCCATGTGTCTTCTTCTTCAGACTTTCCAAACAGCTCGCTCAGATGTGTAGCGATTAAGGTTGCAAGGATGTTATAATACAATGAAGCGTGCCGGAAAGCAGGCTATTAGGAAAATGTTAGGTATAGATAAAGGATGCAGGCCCTATCCAGCAGAAAGTACATGAAGTCTCCCACCTTGGTATTTCTTGCTCTGGGAAATTTGTAATGAAAAGGAAGTAAAATGCTACTGAGCAGCAGAGCTTGGCTTGATAGTAATATTAAGAGACCAGAAGCTTCTGTTTTTCTGTTATAACCTATTGGAAAAGCTTTAACTGGAAGATGGGATTGAAGGCTGTAGAAAAACCTTTTATATTAGTCTCCCTATTTGGAGAAATTGTAGGAAACTCTATAAACCTGTTTTTCTACTGGCTGCTCCTGGTACAATGATTTTCCTCAGCAGGAAATAGGTATCGAGCCCTATCCAATCAAAATGCTGATTTACCATTGTAAATCCATCCAAAAAGATTCTGTAAAAGTCATCTTCCTGCCACGTCAGCCCAGATACATCGTCCCCCTGCACACATTTTCATCTTATCCCTTTGTCAGCTTTTTCTCATCAAACACAAACAAATTACTTCCACTGCTACAGGTCCTTCATAGTAGCAGACTGTTAATAACACTGATTCTTCCCTCTTTCCCACCCATTTCCCCTGCTGTGTCATAGCCATGCTTACACCTGCCTTGCCCCAAACTCTGAGACAAACCAACTAAAAAAACAGCCAAAGTGCTCCTTCAGAAGCTTTCTAAAGCTCATCTCTGAGTGTGGTAGAAGGAAGTACTTATAAAACAAATCAGTGTTTGGGCAGTGGGAGCAGAGTTAGATAAACCATTAAAATTTTACACTGAACAACAAAAAAAAAGGCTGCATAATTATTACTATACAGTAACAATACAATAAGATGTTTCATCCTAAAACTTTGAAATGTATTTCCTTTACTTACCTTGAAATTACATAGTTGACCTTAACAAACAAGAAACTCTCCTGCCCACTCCAGCTTGGGAAGGTCTCTTTCAATATTGCTTGCTTCAGGTGCTCCATCACAATCCTCCTGCCTACAAGGAGACAGTAGAAAGCACATGCCTTGCAGAATGGATTCAGGCACCCAAAGGTCCAGATATACTGCCAAATAATTTAATCACTTTTAACACAGTTCATAAAAACCTCTGATTCTTAAACCTATTATACACCCCTTTATAACTTCTATTATCCTCATGTACAAATCATTTAACCAAGACCATCTTGTCCCTGAGTTGTATTTTATATTCTAGAACTCTTGTCAGGTTTCTGAAACTGTTACACTTCCTTCACTTCACTGACAATGTGGAAAGCCTTGGGAAAGCCTTGGTCATCACCTTTACCTCAGATTGTCTCATACCTGTTGAATGAAAAAGCCAGTTAAGAAGTAGCAAGATGACTTCTATAGGTAGTGTTTACTTACAGAAAAAGTGTGATATATGCATCTGAAGTGCTGGTGTGTCAAATGCGGAACTATCTGGATTGTTGCTTGTGTACAGGAAGTTGTTTGAGGTTTAAAGACAATCCTTTTAAAAGTTTTCTTCCCATTTGTTTCAGAGTACATACATTTTGCCACTGCACCTTATCCATTACAGCATGCTGCAGATCTCTGACTTATTTCGTTACCTTCTCTCCTTGCTTTAAGGAATCCCTACTTTCTTGAATGCTTCAATGCTACTTGTGCATTGATAATATACACTGACCCTATCATCAACAAACAGAACATCTTTAAATCCCAAATTCCTTGTGTCTTCCTTCTTTTTGCTCATCTTTGATGAAGACACTGCTAAAACTTTAATACTGAATGATGTCCTGCTTTCAGATATTTTTAGCATGAGTTTCTTTAGCTTTTGGTCTCACAGTTGCTGAATACAAAATATCTTTTTTTTTCTCCCCCAGACTTCAGTGTATTAAAAAAGCAAAGAATTGAAATCAATGATAACTCAACACTGGAATACCTTTTTATAAAATGCATCTTTTATGAAGAAGTAAGTTATGATTCCCTAGGAATTCCTGCCTCCAAAGCAAAATATGGGCTCTGACTGAAATAACTTAAAGCTCTCTTACGACTGTCAGTGAAGGCAGCCAGTGATCCCAGGTGGGATTTCTCTCAAGGTTCTTGCAGCAGGCAAGGAGCATGCAGGCAGGATCTATTGCCCCAGCTTTCAAATCTCCTATTAAGGGAAAAGACATGACAGGCACCACCATGCTCTTCAAATGCAAGAAATACCTTTGGGAGGCGCACTGTTAATGTCTGTTCTTACTATTAATGCAGGGGTGTGCAAACTTAGTCTGTTCGTTCAGCACTTGAAGGCCATGCTGAATGTCACAAAAACTGCTGGGCTCACACGCAGAAATACCAGGCTGAATTCTCATTTCTAAAGGCATGAGAGATCCCTAGGGAGCGATTTCTCCTGTGTGTCATAAAAAGATATGGAGATCAGTTCTGTTTTGTGTGACTGATGTTTGCCCTGCACTTCTCAACTCCTCAAAAGCCTTTAAAACAATGCTCATACAGAGAAGTAAGTGGACCTGATCCTTGCTTTCATCTCAAAGGCATAAACCCTGAGCTTCTACTTTTCATCTCACAAGTCTATTGTTTACCTGTCAGCATGTTCAGTACATAAATGACGATTAATCCTTAGCATGACCCAGCCTTTGTTGAATTTGTGCCTTGTTAACCTTTATTATTAATATTAATTCTGTAAACAATTGAAATTATACTGCATGCCCTCCACACCCATGGAGTAAGTCTTAGGTAAGAGACAGTGAAAGTTAGCATGAATAGAGAGTAAGGAAAATATATTGTGGAAATTGCTGATGTTCCATTAAGGGGAAGAATTATGGCAGACAGTTACTCAATTTTTTTGAAAGAATGGCGCATGCAGATGCTATCCCACGCCAAATGGAGGAATGAGCGTGAAGGTGTGCAGCAATGTGGCTGTTCCAAAATTGTAAGCTTTTTTCCCAATTATGTCTTACTATCTTCAATTAAATATTGCACTTTCAATCAGGTTTTTGACACTTTTTAAAAAAGGAGCAATTATATGACCATCTCATTCTGGTTCTAAGAAAGATTGATATGAGGAATGTAGTAGAAAAACTGTTGGACTGTAGGAAAACGCAATCAGCAATGCAAGGATAAATTCACACCTGGGGTGCACAAAAAGGAAGCAAGTAAGTGAGAGAAGAGACAAAGGATGTTCCTGGTGTGAGGTGACAAAAGGAATTTATTCTTCTATTTCAATATTTAAGGAGCTTGTTTCTGCATTGCACCTTTATTAAGGAACTATATTCTGTGCATCGAGTATTTATCATAGATTAACTTCTGGCAATGTTAGACATACCGTAGTCCAGCCCCTTCTGAGTAATCCTCACTTTAAGACCAGGATTAGCCTCAAGCCGCAAGGACAGCCAACACAGCAGGAAGGAATACCACGTCTTTAGCATCTTCTCACCTTTGTCACAGGGACCTGTTAACAACATTTATGATGCAAACGTGATCATAAATGATGCATACCATGAGTTGCAAAAAATCTGCATCCATCACTTCCCTCAGTGAAACTGGTATGAGGGTGGATGGTCAAGAGATGTTTAGCCAGTGATTTTTTACTGCACGAAGCAGTCAGTGTGGTAGCAGACACATATTTCCAATTACTTGGATAGCACTTTGGTAGGCATTAGCTGCTGGTGAGACTGAATGGTTCTGCTCCGCTAGTCTGGGCCTTCCCCACACCCATGTGTTGGCTGGTTTATTTTACGATCTGTCCTACCTTCTGCAGAGTGAACATGACAGGGCAATCCCAGCCAAGAAGAAGCAGGTCTGTCCTCCTGTAGAACAACACTCTTTTTATATACACACCCCCTACGATATACTGGACTTGCAAGTCCAAAAGATTTTTAACCAAATCCGCTGGTCCAATAACATACAGTAGGCCTCCCTATGAAATGGGCCTCCCTGTTACACACAAACCTCTGACTTAATCCAAACACTGATACATGACATTGACTAAATCAGGTCACATGAGCAGGGAATGCAATGGTAAATTCAAAGCACACACGAGAATTATATGGCGATCATATGGGAGTAGAGAAGGGTGTCCTGGCACGAGCCTGTAGCACAGTGTCTTTGAGTGCAAAGCGAGACTGGGAGCCACTGCGTGGTGGGACATAACCACATGACACAGCTTCACAAAAGCTGTGACAAATTATTTCTTTCTGTTACACTTTCCTAGTACAAAAGTAAGGTTTCTTTGTTCAAAATTCTTGCATTCACCCTGATTTTCACTACCAATGACAGCCACTGCTCAATTGCCTAGAAATAACAATACTGTTTCTCAAGACAACTTCAAGTCTTCCCAGTGCTGCATTAGGAAATGGGTTATTAGGGACCTATGTAACTTTACTCTGGCCTTACCACTGAGGGGAGTGGCACATCCTTTTCTAACATGTCTGACTGTGATCATGGTACCTGCCTATGTACAAAACTATGCTAATTAATAAGTAGCAAAAAGGTCTTGCTAGTTTCCCAGGTATTCCAGCCTATAAGGTCATTCCCGGATTTCTAAGAAGTACCATATTGTCTTGGACAATTTATTCCATAATCTGTCAGAGAACATATAAATGCATTTAAAAAAAACCACAAACCCTCCCCTCCACCAAAAAAATACCCCAAACCACCACCCTTTGGTAGTCTTACTTCTGTGTTGGAATTAATATTATCAGGTCAGACTCTAAACAGTTGCAAATCCAAGATCTACCCAGTACCTCATAAAATACTGCTTTTTTGGTGGCTTTCTGAACTATAAGACAGACAAAATGCATTATCAATATTGCCTTGATATCAGTTCTCTGAGGAATCCTTACAAAGTTACCCCAAGATACTATGCAAGAAAAAGTGGTTTCAGGGAAAAAAAATTCTGAAAACACAATAAACATTGTGACGGATTTTGAAAATTCCCCCATTTAATTGGTGGATCTATCTCTAGTTCTTATGCATTTTTGGTTTTCTCTATTTTAAGCAACTCAAAATAAGTAATTACTGTAAGGTAGCAATGTTATGTTCTGCAGAACAGCCAGTTGGAGTCACAAATCTTAAACTTTTTCCAAGAAGTGCCCTAGCTTTTCCTGCAAACATGCCACTTTCTATCCCAATTATTGAGTCAATTAAAATCAATATAAAACAGAAAGACAGACTTTTCTATCATTAAAGTACATAGATATTTACTAGATATTTATCTAGCAGGATTGCTAGAAGCATTGATGCAGGTGAGGTACCTCATTCTCATTGAACTTCATTCCCATTGAGGAATAGAAAACAGCAATCTTAGTCACTACCCTGCTTTGTAGTTAATATGTTCTTGTTTGGATCTTAAATGTATGCCAGGTGAGAAGCTGAAAGAACAAAAAACTGAACCGCCATGGCAGTGAAAGATGGTATAATTTCAAATTGCTTTCTCAAACCAACAAGGCTGATATTCTTGGTTTCTTTTGCATTCCAAGGCTGATATTCTTGGTTTCATCAAAGCCCCAAGCCTCTGTCAGATGCTAGGACTGATTGTACAAAGTTAGTCAGACGACTGAGACAGACAGAGCTAAGGAGATAGAAATTGTCAGCTGCCTGATAGTCTAAATCAGAGCTGCCAATTGCATTGTTGATGACAATAGATGGCAGACAAACTGCTCTGATTTTTATCTTCAGTAACTGAGCATGCACCAAGCAATTCCTTGATGTAAATCATTCTCTTAATTCTTTTGTCTTTTCAGAGATAGTGTATTCAAGTAAGTTAAGTAGAGGAAAAAGATGAAAAACTCCTTTGTTTCAGTCTGTGTACCTGTCTCACCCTAATGAAGTACTCTACTTACCAGCCTGTAGATACCACAGTTGGTTTCTCCTTTGTGAACAGTCTGAAAAAACTTTAAATAAAACTTGCAATAAAGATTACAGCTGAAATCTGCCTAAGAACTAAGAAAGCTTCTGATGCAAAAAAAAGTCACTATCATTGTCTTGTACAGGTTTAACACAGCCATAAAAACACACTATCTTAAACTGACCAACCTCTGAAATAGAATAGGATATCTCTGAAAAAGAATTTTGTCCTTGTCTTGCCTTGGTGCTGCACAAAACTCTCCACCTGCAGTCCACAGAAGAATTTCTTTCAGTTCCAAAAATTCAGAAAAGAAACCTCAATAGTTAACAAACACAAGACAAACAGTTCTCAAACATGATAGCAAATATAGTGTCTACCCAACCTGAAGTCCAGAAAGAGCACTTTAGTTTCACAAATATCTCTGCTGTTCTAAGAGAAGAGGGACTGGATTTTTCAGTTTCTCCCTTGCTCCATTGTTTCTAGTTACTCTGCAGCGTGCTCAAGAACAGGTAGGCTTTCTGCAGCTCAATCAACAATGTCAAATCAAAAAGGACTCAATAGCTTCAACATTTTAACCCTTCCTATACACTGATATTCCATATGGAAAATCACCTCTGAGGGAAAAGGAATACAAAATTTATATGGTTGATAGGAGAGATATTGGCAGGAATGCTTAAAGAAACCAGCAAATGATACAGACAGGACTTTGCTAAATGACATAAAAGCAGGTGATCTCCACCTCTCCACAACCACTGGAAATACCCACGGCAAAAAAAAAAATCTCCAGTAAGTTCCTGTTCATGGTTTCCTCCATTCAGTGTGGAAAGCAATGCTATCCACTTCCCAAGTCACTGAGACAGCAGACGATCTAGCTCAATGAAATCTTCAAACAGAATCCACAGGAGGCAACGGCCACCCCTGTCCCCCCTGGTTATATTTGCGAGGAGGTCTGGGAGCCCCCCAGTCTTTCAGAGGCTTTGCAAAGGCACTGTGTTACCACAGCTTTTCCCGAGCGTGGCTTGCCTACTGATGCCCTTCATAAAGGCTTTCAAAGCCTTGGAGCAGAATTGCCAGAGAACTATTAATCTGTGCCAGGCTGCAAAATAAGTAACATAGCTGCAATGCCCACATAGAATCTGTTAACAATGGATAACTATGTTGGGAGGCAGTTGTCTGATGAACTAATGGAAAAAAACACTTTCCACTGTTTGGATCCAGTGATTTCATGTTGCTGACCTCTGTAACTGCACTATCCTAGCACCTGAGCCAGGACTACTAGGTTCATTTTTACCAAAGTCCATTTAGCAAAAAACCTCAGTGTTCTTGTTCTAGCTCTGCACAGCACACTGCCCTCACAGCGAAGAATTGTAAGGGTGCTCTTAAGCTGGTCCCCCAAGAGACGGGGGAAGAGTAAGAAATATTGAGACTTTGAACAGGAATGCAGCAGGCATTATTTGTCTGGGATCTGCCCAGATTCAGACCTGAGTCCATCATTTGCATAGGTCTGTTCTAAGCTTTCTTCTCTGCTTTTCTTCCAGTTGTTTGGCTCACTCATTAGTCTCTTGTACACCCATTCAGTTACTTTCATGGAACTGACAGCAGCATGAGGCACTCGCTCAAACTATACAGCCCCTACCCTGGTTTTGTATAAATTGCCGCCCTGGAAGAAGTCACCATAGATTCCTAGGTGGATGCAGTAATCTCACTAAGAAAAACCTGACCCCTTTTGTTCATCACAAGACACAGGAAATCTTCCTCCGAGAATCTTCCTCCATGGGTGGAGCCTCTTATTACTATCCAGAGAAATGTGATTTTGGTCTGGTAATGCAAAGATATCAAACTGTCTTTGATGTGCCATTTCAAAGACTTTTGCTCTGCACGCAACTCTCAGCAATTCAATACTGTAAAGAAATATATAAATCCAAGAAAACATGGTGGTAGCTAAAAACGTCTGCAGCAATCTGGCAAACCCCAGAAAACCCACTGAAAGGTCCTTTGCTCCATATGGCCAAGATTTTAATCAGAAACAGAGAAGTTAAGAGCCACATGAGCAAACTTTAGACACTGCTTAAGGATCATCTGTAGACAGCCAACCTGAGATGGTGTAAAGGAGAGCTCCACTAAATGTATTAGCTATAAAGCACTAGCATAAAGGGCTTCAAAACACCTTTTAGGAGTAAAGTTGACCACTGTCAAGCTGCAAGAAGTTAGGAGGTTCTTTCCACTGGCTTTGATTTGAACCTCCTCCCCCACTGGCACACTTAAAATGGTACTTCAGACTTTCACAGATCTCCCGATGATACTCCAGCCTTCATACCCTTCTCCTTCTCATTCCACCATCTCTCACATCTTTCAGTGTGACCCTAGTCATTCAAAACATCAGTATCATACGGGTTAATATACACACATATATATTTATTTACACATATTATAAAATACACTCTTTGTAGTGGCAAATACAGAAAGAAAAATAATGGAAAAGGTCCACTGGCTCACAGCTTTATTACTACACTCAGCTTTCAGGAAAAAAAAATAATAATCCCATGAGGTATATAACTGTACCAAAGAGACCTTTACTTTTTATAGTTCTCCTCTGTCATGGGAAGTTGACTGCAGGTCAACAGGACTACAGCTATATAAAGTTTCAATTTTCTCAAGAGAAAACACTAGGGCTATCAACAGGGTTTTACTTCTTTGGTGGAATGGGTTCTATTGCTTGTGTTTTACACTGACCACTTGGGGGAGAAAAACCCTGAATAAAGTACTTTCAGTTGAGAAACCACATTGTCTTTAACAACAATTCTGAGCTACTGATAAAGAGCTTTCTTTTGTCACCGTATTGTATATTCTTTTAATGAATTAGACTTAAAAAAAAAATCACCATTTCTGAAAAGGGTGAACTATGCTTAATGTAAAAATTCTTCTATATACAACCATTTCTTCAAGCTTGTAAGCACACAGGTTTCCTGTACTATTTTGACACAGTGCCTTTCCCAGCCTGAGGTCAACTTCCTATGTGGCCATTGGAAGTCTCCTGCCTGCAGACTGAAACAAAATGAAAATGGTGGAGAAAAATATTACTCATCAAATAACAGCCCTTTTAGAAAGAAGTGATGTGTGAGGGAAAAATGATGGTGTTTTGGGTCATTTGAAATTTGCACAGACAAACTTGAAAGCTGTGGAAAATGTTTTAGCCTTTCATCATGATTGTTTCTTAGGAGCTTTTCCTGTTTAATACTGCTGTGTGGAAAATGTGTCTAAACCTTACATTGCGGCATGACTCATAAAATTCAAAGGAAAATTTAGCAGAATGCCAGCAGAAATGCTCACTTGTAACTGGTGTAGCTGGTTACCTAATGAGTACTACAGCCAGCTCCTAAGAAACTGAACCGTCTTACTTCACATAATTACTTTAGCTTGTGCAAGCTACTGAAATGGTGCTTCTGCTGGAAACATCACAACTGTACCCATGAACATTACTCATACTAGGGAAGCCTCCTCCTCTCTTTCTGAAGAGCGCAGACTAAGCTGCCCTGGAGCCAGTGGGAACACAGGAGGTGGCTGGGACAGGGACAATACTGAAGGACAAAACAGCAGGATGTCCATGGCCAAGGGAAAATGGTCATGATGCTAAGGCAGCAGCATGACTCACTTTGGATTCAACCCTCTTCAAGAGAGAAGAAAGCAAGAGTTTCTGACAGGCACGGTGCTCTTGATCCCTCCTCACACGTTCCTTCCACTCTCATCCCCTGCTGCAGCAGCAACCTACCCTTCTGGATTCATCCAGGATGTGGCCCCATTTGATGATGACTGCATAAGCACTTCTCAAACTGGGTTAGCGGCAAAGGGCACAGCAAGCTTCTCTGGAAATCACTTGTTTTAATGCTCACAGTTGAGGGCCCAGTATGTAACACCCAGCTGATTGTCATGAGCATCAGCTCTTTGGTTGTTCAGTGAGTGGTATTCTTCCATTTCAGTCGTCTCTTTGCCTTTCCTTTTATCACCTTCATCAATACAAGCCTCTCTTTCCCACCGAGAAATTTATTGACATGTTGAAATCAGATGATGGTAGCCCTTGAGCTTCAGACGTATTTGACAGCAAACTCTAAAGTCAAGTGAAATTTAGCAACCACATTTACCTGGGTTGGATGATCACATTCAGATGGCATAAAGGAGATTTCGCCAGTAGCCCAGAACAGAATTTTTGAAGTTTCAGTCTCCTTTTTCTGGCTGGCCTCCTAAGTGCTGAAAGGGCACAGACAGGGCTGTTCCTATAAATACAGGGTTCAGCGATGTTAACACTGCCATAATAAGCAGTTGTACTTGGTGGTAGTTGTGCAACCTAGGTGTTTCAAGTTCTTTACCTATTGTTATTTTAGCATTATATTCCTGGCAAGTACCCCAATTTTCCTGCACCTTGTATTTCTCATATTATTCCATGCATGGAGAAATGGCATGTAGGTAGAAATTGTATTGTTAGAAGGAAAAACAAGATAATCTGAGAATAAGCATTGTTCAAAAGTTACCTCAGAATTCACTGTTCTCTTAAGCTTAATGTAATTCATTAAATAAAGTAAAAACTTGAATAAATTGTGCCTTTTACATGTTTTGCCCATTGACATTACGCTTCTGCAAAGTGTGTATTTCTAGATGAAGTTGAGTATACTTTTTGAGAAGCTCTAAGATGTGGGGAGGAGCCTTTTTTCAAGCATGACAGATAAAGGGGAACCAAAGCCAGTAAACTGCAGTCGGTGAGATTACTTGACTGCAGGCGTTAAAACATTACCTCCGAGATGACAATTTAGTAGTCTGCCTTGAAAACCCCCACTCCTTTATAAACCAAAGCGCTCTTGTGGCCAGTATCCTCCTTCAGCCCTTCCCCTAGCGCCCGGTTCCATGAACCTCGCCAACAGTTTAACGCCCAGCCAGCAATAGGCTCTCCTTGGCATTTTTGTTTTTAGAATAACATCTAAACCGGTATTACACTGAAGAGGAGGGAACAGAGAAAAGCGGCCCAACCAAACCATTCCGCAAGGCGGGAGGCTGCCAGTGTGCAGAAATCGCTCCCGCCAGCGGCTTACCCCCTCCCAGGCCCGGCGGGGATAAACCGCTGAGGGAGATAAGCCACTGCTGAACAACAGCAGCAAAGCAACCTCAATAACGGAGGCGAACGAGACTAACGGCCACCAACCGACAACCCCGAGGACGGGGGAGGGGGAGGCCGCGTGAGCGACTCCTCCCGGCGCATGCGCGGGCACCGCCCGAACGCCCAATCATCGATCGCGGCCGGGCAAGGAACGCCGCGCAGGCCACGACGTGGCACGCCGAGGCACCGATCGGGCGCGCGGCCGGCGGCGCGCTGGGGCAACGCCCCGGGCTCCGGGGGCGGGGCCGGGCGGGCTGAGGCGGTGCCGCGCCAACCAAAACAACGACACGCCCCGGCAGCCCTTGCGCTCGCTCCCCGTCGCCACCGTCACCATCGCCGCCACCCGCCGGGGCCCGCTCAGGGCGCGAGGCGGGCGCGGAGACCCGCCGCCGCCGCCATGAAGCTTCGCGTGCGGCTGCAGAAGCGAACGGCGCCGCTGGAGGTGCAGGGGGCGGAGCCAACGCTGGGGGAGCTGCGCGCGCAGCTGCGCGGGGCCCTGCTGCCTGCTTGGGGGTACAGGTAGCGTGCGGAGCGAACCATCGCGGGGGGGAAGAGGGGGGAGGAAAGAGGGGCGGCCGCGCGCACGCGGCGCTTGGGCCGGCGGGGCTGTACCACGCGGTGCGGGGGGAAGGGCGGGGCGGCCCGGCCCATCTCCCCCCCCCGGCGGCGCTGCTGCCCCCTGCGGGACGGGCGGCGGCGGTGCCGGGGCTGCCGCCGGCGGTGGAGGGGGCGGCGGGGAGTGCTGCCCCTGCTCTGGCCAGGCCTGGGGGCGCGAAGGGCGGGCGCCGAGCGGAGGGGGCAGAGCGGCCGCGGGCGAGACGCGCCGTGCTGCGCCGCCGGCTCCGGGGCGAGGCCCGCGGTGTGAAGGCGCGGTGGTTGCTAGGCCCCTGTGGGGCATCCCGCCGCAGGGTAGGGGGGCAGCGGGGCTCCGCTCGGGGGCTGGGTAACGCATCACGGCGGGTAAAAGATTGCCGGCCTGGAGGTTTTGCCCGGTTCACGAGGGCACGTTGCCAAAGCTGGTGCGAGGCTTGGTAAGGCCCGCTGCTGAGCTCCCTCCCACAGATCCCGCCGCAGCACCGGCCGGGGCAGGGCGGCAGGTCACGACAGCCTTTAACCCGTTTTGCCTTCCCTACAGAACAGGAGAGTAGAACTAACTTTGGGAAGTGCTCAGCTGTGAACTACGGGTTGCAGCTCAGTCAGAGCTGACTTAAATTTCCGTGTGGCCTTTACATTACGAAAATGGCTGTGGGGTGTCAGTTTTTGCAGGCTTCTTAGAGAATCTCTGGGTTTAAATTTCATAAACGTTTTATCCATGAAGAACTCACGGCAGCCTTTATAGGAGAGTAAAGTCTGCAAAATCAATTTAAGAAATAGCTGCAGAAGGGGCTCATTTTCTGATGGTGGCTAAAGGGTTTGTAGTCACAAACCTTTAATTAGGTACGGTGTACTAATGTTTCACTGGTGATACGTACATTTGATAGCACTGCACTGCGCTGCATAGCAGTGTGGGCAGGAGAAATCTGAAGTTACTGCTTGTCTTGCCACAGTGGGTGCGTTTTATAACTGATACTGGATAGCTGCTTCCGTGCTAACCAGTTGCATTTCTATTTTTTTTTTTAAGTGCTTTTTGTGAAGCATCTTTTCTTATTACCCTCATTTGCAACTAGCACGCTGTAGGGCAGCTGCTGACCTTTTGAAATGAATGTTTTGCTTAATGAGGAAGCAAGGTGGTTGAGTCTGCAACAGTATCTTGTTTTTAAATAATCTCAGCCAGTAGTTTATTTAAAGCTTGTTTTGCTAGGTATGTTATCTTCTAATTTGGAGGGCACTTGTTTGCTTTCCCTCATAACTGTTTTATGAGCAATTACTGTAAATGAAGTTATACCTACCAAACAGTTATGGCTATTTAAAACATACTTGGAGAGAAACAGGGGGGAAATCATTGCATATCATATTTTTTCCTCACTCTTCCTTTAATATATAGCTAATTATTAATGGATTAAAACCCAGAGCATAGTACTATTGTATGCCGTATGCATTTCTTAACTAATCCTCTGTACAGTTACCCAGGTGCAGCCAACCATATTTCCTTTTTTTTTTTCTATTTTGCAGTTCTGATACTGAGTTTTCAATAACATTGAACAGAAAAGATGCTCTCACAGAAGATCAGAAGACCTTAGCTTCATATGGGATTGTTTCTGGTGATTTGATATGCTTATTACTAGAAGAAGCAAATGGACAACCCAACCTACCTCCTCCTCCTCCTACTCCTCCCCCACTTCAGAATGGTCATGAGCCATCCACCTTGATCCCCAACAAAAGTCAGGCTGACAGTCCAAAAGAAGAAGGGCAGAATGAGCAATCTGACAACCAGAAAGCTCAGGTGGAAGTTCAAAAGAGTGATGAGAGGGTAAGTACATGAGAATTGCCCCGTACAGCACAAGGCAAAAAAGAAGGTATCTTGTTGTGTCAGTTGCTGTACTATATAGTAGAGAATCTCCCCAGAATATTTGGGTCTTTATACGTGTCTGATATATAGCCAGTTATTTGGATGGAAATTTGTCTCTATTCATTGTATATTAGCTGCGACACAGAAGCTGGTTTGGAGACCCTGAGATGTTTCAGGTCTGACATTTTTATGGGATTGAATGTTCTTGTTAGAACATGCACTTGCCATAAGGAAGTTAGGAGTGTGTTTCTTACCTGCCTCAGTGCTGTCTTCTCAAGGAAACTGATTCTAGGTGCTGAATAAATGTAACAGGCGCTGACTGTTGGAAACACCACTCACAAGATGAGTGCACGATTCCTTTCTAATGGGTTGTAACAGTTCTCTGTGATTCAGATGGCCTACCACAGAGTGAGACCTGTCTGTCTTGTGCATGGAGGTTGTGTTGCTGAAATAGCTCCTGCCTCATGCTTTGTAGGTGTACATCAGTATGACCTCCTATGCTTCATGCAGCTAGTATGCACATTTTTTCATATTACTCAGTGGTTTGTTTCCTGTGTGATGGTACATACAATAGTTAAGCAGATAACAGCTCCCACCAGCTGCTGGGTCCTGTGGTGAATGGTCTCCCTAGAGGAGATTCTGCAGGTACAGCCTAGTGCCACGGTCTATCTCGTTATATGATCCTGTCTGTTTTAGGCAGGAGCTTGAGAAGCTGGGAGGAAATTGTCTTCCAACATTCTTTCAAAGCAAGTATTTTTTTTGTTTTGGAATGAATTTCAAATACAAAATATCCCTTAATGCAACCTTTCTATGAGGTGTTTTAAAAATATTGTTTTAACGTATGAAAATTAAGATTTAGAGTAAAAAGAATTATAAGTAATGAAAGAAAATGTAGTTGGACCATTGTCCCATTGATTCTTGTCAGGAGCAATAATCCTTACATGGTGCTGTGGGCACACAAGCTCCTTATGTCTGTCAGTGAGACCATAGTAAACTGTGCAGAAGTATCTGTTTCATATTTATTTACTGTTTGAAGGCAAGATGAAAGATTCTCACATCTTTCTCCAAAATTGTGCTGAAAGATGGCAGGAAAATCTCTAAGCAACTGTCATTGTAGAAGAGCTCTAGAAGTCTGAAAAATCTGTGTTTAACTGGGGCTATGTCCATTGCTGTTAATGAGAGAAGGGAAGTTCCACGGGTGGATGGCCATGCCAGCCTCGTACAAACATAAAGGGTGTCTTGTGCCATTGGGCATGGATGTGGGGGAGAAGTAGCTACAGCTCCTTTAGACTCTTTTTTTTTTTTTTTTTTTTTTTTTCTCTCCTGACTCTTCCCTTAGGTAAACCTGCTTATAGTTTTCATTCACAACTTTTTTTTAATGTGTCTGTGGGTAGTTTTATCAGTTAACGTAATAATATGGTGTGATTTTGGTAGAAGAAAGGAAGACACAATAAAACCACAGTGCTCCTCAAGTGTCAGTAGATATACTCCACTGATGATTTTTTTTCCAGTTGTTTAGGCCTATTGTGTTTCTAAGCAGTCCAAGTTATCATTTTGGTTACTTGCCATGCATGTTGGCTATATTTAAATAAGTGGTGGTACTACAGTGAGAAAATTATTCCTGTGTATGTTGCAAAAATTCTGATGAAGGTTTAATGTATTACCACTCTGTCTTCAAGTAGTGTATGCAATCAAATGACAGACCCTTTTATGAAGGGCTTGCATTATAAATATCAAAAAATACAGAGGCTATGTGTATAATCCCAGTCTCCAGCTGGGATGCTAGAAAATGGAGATTTAATGAATCTGTAAAACTTGCATGAGAAATCAGCAGAGTAGACTTGGTGCCTGTGAGGACTGGAATAAGCAGACAAATAATATTGACGTATATAGAGGTGTAATTTTCTGATTGAAGGTTTGTTTTGCTTTCCCTTGAAGGCAGGATCCAGCCTAGAATTTCCTTCTGGATTAGTCCCAGAAGATGTTGACTTGGAAGAAGGTACAGGTTCCTATCCCTCCGAACCCATGCTGTGCAGTGAAGCTGCTGATGGTGAAATACCACATTCCTTAGAGATGCTCTACCTTTCTGCTGAGTGTACCAGTGCCACTGATGCCTTGATCGTTCTAGTACATCTTCTCATGATGGAGACGGGCTATGTACCTCAGGTAGGTGCACAACTGATCAGGAAATTTCCTGGTTGGTATGAGAAAGCTGTGGAGTACCGTGGGAATGTGTGATACAAGATGCAACTGAAGATCCGCTTCTGGCTTTGTATATGTCAGTCAGCAGCAGGGGCTGCTGAAGTATCAGCTTTTCTAATTTGCCTGACGAATAAGCCTTAAGGCTAAAGACTAGAGCAGCTTTTAGGTGTGAGAGAAGAGGCCTGTCCCCATGTTTCTTTCATTCCTCAGCCTCACTGGGACCCAGCTGATAACCTCCTGTTTCTGCTTTATGCTGTTGAGCTTGTGTAGATGTGCTTAGATTGTAGCACTTCTTTGAAGTGCTGCCTTAAGCATCAGTATCATCTCAATGGTATCCTCTTCAAATGGTGGTTAACAAGGCCTAGGTCTGAAAAAATGCTGTCTCCGATTCCATCTTAACTTCAGCTGAGTTTAGTTAGGCTTTGATTCCACTAACCTACAGAGGTGTCTAACTTGTAGTCGAGCACCTACGGCAGTACCTCTGTAAGATGTATGAATTCACCTTTTCCCTTTAGATTTTCAGATTTGCATTGTATGGTTACTAATATGTGGCTAAACATGCAAAAAAAGACTTTCTATCAGGGAAGATGTTTAAATTCTCGTGTTTTTTCTTGCGGTGAGGCTAACTGAGCACATGTAGGGGGTCAGTTTAGGTGTCTGGTTGACCAATACCAGTTTAATAAATCTGCTAAGTTAATTGCATTCCTATAGCCTGAAATACTATCTGAAGAATACATTTGCCACTGGGAAGAAAGTTTATGTCAATCAGTAGGCTTGGAAGTAGGAAAGATGATTGCTGTGCAGATTAAGAGGAAAGAAAGAGAGTCTACTTGTACTTGTGATTATGTTGTGTCCCCCTCTGGGATTCCATCTGAGCCTTTTCATACTGAAATTGAAAGGAAAAACTGTTAGTCCACTCAGATTTTTGAATGGATTTCAAGCTATGATTCTTCAAGCCCTGTCAGACCTCATAAGTTCACAGAAAAGGTGGAATAACATGTTTTTCATGCAGTAAATTAACATACATGCAGGAGTTGTCAGAATGCTGGAATAAATGGCAGAATGAAGTACATATGTCAAAGAAATAGATGTGAGTCTGCTGACTGAACAACCTTCCCTGTCAGAAACCGGGACAGGACAAAAAATTACTAAACTTCTCCTTAGATTTGCTGTTACTCTTGGGGAAAATAGTATATAATCATGCAATTCTAGTCTGTGTCATAATGTGCATTGGGACTAAACTAAGATTTGAAATGCAAGCAGCATTCTGGCAGTTCCTAACTTTTAATTCTCTTTTTTCACCCCTTAGTCTTGGTACATTGCTAAAGTATGGCAGTGTTATCTCTGTGTATTTTTAGGGGACAGAAGCCAAGGCAGTGTCTATGCCAGAGAAATGGAGAGGAAATGGTGTTTATAAGCTACAGTACACACATCCCCTTTGTGAAGAAGGTTCTGCTGGTTTGACTTGTGTGCCTTTGGGAGATCTTGTTGCTATTAATGGTAAGTTAGTCCAGTTTTTCTCCTGGATGCACGTTGCTAAATATCACCATTGTTTAGCAAGAGAAAACTTAGATGTGCTTTTGTGCGTTCTGTTTAGAACTGCACCTGGATTATCCAGGTTGCTGAGGTGCAGGAGATGCTACTTCCTGATGCCGAATATTCTTGGCATTTCCTGTCTCCGTGTTAACTGTTTCTTTCCCTCTAATCATAACAGATCAATCCTTAGGGGATTCAGCTGGCCTTTTCATTGCAATGTTGTAGAAATCTGTTTCTTGTCTTATTTCGTAGGAACTTTGGTATACATTGCCAAATATTAAAAGAAGTAGATTTGCTCCAGCTACAATATTTTGTCTTGTCTCATGTTCTTTGCAAGACTTACAGACAACTTCCAGACTGTGTATTCTTTAGCTTAAACATATAATCTTTCCTGTAGCACTAACAGTTTAACTGTGGTCTCAAAAATTGTATTTAGTTTAAGCTATTCAGTCCTGAAAATTTAGGGAAGTCTAATTTTTTGAAGCAACTTCCATAGCACTTGGTGGTGTTTTGGAGGTTTTTTTGTTTGTCTTTTTGTTTGGTTTTGTGTTTTTTCTTTCTTTTTCATATTTTATTTAGCATTTGAGCAATTCCACATTTTTGCAGAACCAATATTAAATTGATTCTAATTTCAAGATATCTTTGATTAAAATTTTTATGTTTATTTGTAAAACTTGTAACTGATTATGCCAATTTGTATAAGCGCATATGTTTTCTCAGAATGTGTACACATTTTGATCAAATGTTTTAACTAAGTCAGGTTAAGGTTAGATTTAGGACAGTGATACAACTACCATGCATATAGTGCTCATATAGTAAGCTTGATGAGTCTTTCTCTAGTTAATATTTCTTTAATGACTGGGTTATAATAATGGCTTACTGTGTACCTCTTTTAGCTGTGTTACATCTCTTTCCACGTGATAGAATTGTTGAAGGCAATGCTTGGTCTCTGTCACCAGGTCACCTGGTTTATTCCCTGCTATTTTAAGTTCCATTTTATTTTTCTGAAATTTTTACTTGTCTAACTGCTTGCTATAGTTGGGTATTTTCCTTGAGGGAATCTGGTAAGGGAGGAAAGTAAACCACCTCCAAAGGGTAAGGCAGTAATGAAGTGATCTTTGTCGTTTCTCAATGTGTTTTAAATTTTGATATGTCTTTTTTTTTTCCCCTCCCTTATATTTGCAGCAACATTAAAAATCAACAAAGAGATTAAAGGTGTTAAGAGAATACAGCTATTGCCAGCATCCTTCGTTTGCTTTCAGGAGCCAGGTATGATTGAGCTATGATATTCATAGTAGTAAACTGAAAAGTAAGGAAGTCACACAGTGAGTAAGGATATACTTCAGTAGAGGACCAAATAGGTAAAGAATAGCAAAAAAGAATAAAAAATATGGTTACCATTTAGGCGAGTCATAGCTTTGTGGTAAAAGGAGTTCAGAGTGTAGCCACTTACCCACATTTTGCTGTTGAAACAATTTGAGTTTATTGGATTAACTCTGTAAGGAAGGAACCTTGCAAAGCCCAAGTAATCCTTTGGCCCATATGCCTGTTATTGATGAGGTCCTAAGCATATGTGTGAATCTCTGGGGCAGCAATGCTGGATTATACCCCCTTTCTGCCTGGCAGTTCAGGACTTCAGAGGCTGATGGTACCTACACTCTTGTGGCACCGTAATTGTTACATTCTTTTTGTCAGAAAACATGTGCTGACCACATAGCTTTCTCCAGAATGCCAAAATTAGAGGGAAAACTAAGGCAGGGGAGGAGAGAAGGGCAGATAGATGTGGATCCTTGTGAGCACAGACCTGACTTCAGAGAACCTTTTGTTCTCTGAAGTATGCATGAACTGCTTTGTTGGCAGTTGAGGCCGATTCAGTGTCCTACACCGTGTCCTGGGTAGCCCCAGTTGCTGATATATGAGTCTAGTCAAAAGGCTTCAGAAGAATAGCTGAGCACTGAAATGTGTCTAAGAGTAGAGTCTTCTGGCTCCTGTTTTTTAGATAACAGCATGGAAAAACATTCCTGTCAGAAAAATGAATATTGCAAGCATTTACAACATAAGTGCATGTTATACATGAGCTTTGAAATCTGGCAAAGGAAGCTCTGACAGCTTGAGAGTCAGTTTGTTTCTGAAGAACTCAAGTATTTCTCTTAATGATGCTTTTTAAGGCCAAAGGAAAGCCTAGCCTGACCATGGAACTGGTCTGTAGTTTGTTGGTGAATTACTTATTGCATGATTGTTACACTCTAGCTGCAGAGCTGCTCCTGTCAAGATTACAAGCAGATTACAGTTCTGCTTATAAGAAAACCATGATTCTTCTCCTCCTATATAATTTTTGCATTACAATGTCCTGAAGCTAAGCTTTTTACCTCTCTTTGATAGAAAAGGTTGCAGGTGTTTACAAAGACCTTCAGAAATTATCTCGTCTCTTTAAAGACCAGCTGGTTTACTCTCTTCTGGCTGCTGCCCGACAAGGTGAGAGAAAATATTTACAATTAGAGGTGGTACTTCATTTTTGAGGATGGAAGGGGATCTATCTAAAGCCTTGAAGGAAAAGTGTTCAAAACAGCTGTTCAGTGATGGGTGTATAAAGAGTAAGCATAAAGTAATTAATACATTCTAAAGAAACTATATTAATCTTTGTATCTCAGAAAATGTTAATATAATGATAACTTCCTGGTTTTAATTTTTGGTTGCTCTAGTCTCACTTAAGAGAATGCAGTGGCTGTTTTCCACACTTAGTGATGAGAAAATCATACCACAATAATTTTGTGGCAGTAGTTCTGTAGTTTTGACCCATTTCTTTGTCAAAGCAGAGAAATTTATATAGCATCATATTTGGAAGTCTAACCCCAGGAATGGTCTTCTCAGTAACCGGTCATTGAGGGCTTGGAAAGGATGGTAGGAAGTAACCCAAGCTGGTGTTTGTGGAGCAGTAGGAAGCCAGGCTTTCTCTGCATAGGTATTGCCATAAAAGGTCTCAGCTTTGTATTCTGAAGACTATTCAATGGAATTCCCTCTAGACTTCAGTGCGGGAAGGTTTTATGTGAAGCATGTGCTCTGTATTTAATGTGTTTTTTGTGGGCTCATGAAATTGGGCAGGTCTTTTTTTCTTTACCCATTCCTTTGTTCTGTAGCCTATAAACATAGTTAGGTGTGTGGAATGTTTCTTAGGCTTACAGTGGCCAATAGTGGTCAGTATAAAGTGCCATTTGCCCTATTTTGTGCACTCTGTAAATGTACTTGGAGTTGCAAGAGATCTGTTTTATTAGAAGTCATGTCACAGTACTTTCCGAGAAAAGTGGTGTAACTCAGGCATCAAAGGGAAATGATTTAAGGGAAAGATTACAATGGCCTTTCTTTCTTTTAGGGTCTTTAGAGATGGAGTAAACTCTGCACCACTTAGGTAATGCTTCTATTTTCTTCATTTTGTAGCTCTGAACTTGCCAGATGTGTTTGGCTTAGTGGTCCTTCCTCTTGAGCTCAAGCTTCGGATTTTCAGACTTCTGGATGTCCGTTCACTCATCTCTCTTTCTGCTGTTTGCCGTGATCTTTACACAGCTTCAAACGACCAGCTTCTATGGAGGTTTATGTACCTGCGAGATTTCCGAGGTAATGTTGAGACACATGTTTTCTAATTACATTCTCATGTGAACAGAGGGATTAGGTCTGACAGATTTTGATAAGAGGCTCCTCAGGCAACCACTCCTGATTTTTAAACACTGTGAGTAAATGCAGTCATTTGTGATGCTAACCAGTACAGTTGGTCAAGTGTAATTCAGGTGGACGCACAGTTTTCTACCATGAAAACGAATGACAATCTGCTGAGCCATTACTGATGTACCATGTAGTTCTTCCCATTGTGTGGTGCAGACTTTCCTTGTTTTCATCCGTTTTTCTGTCTGCCTTGGTGTACTGGCTATTGCATATACTAGAAAGTGGAGGGAAGAGATATTCCTGCTATAATTTCTCACAAGAGATTGAAGAAATAAGGTGATCAAGGGAAGTGCTGTCAGGAGTCAAAGACAGGGACTGTGTTTCTGGGATTTCTCTACTTATTCAGTAACTTTTGGAGATGATGCTTTACATAGAATGGGTGTGCGGAGTAGATTGCGAGTAGATTACCTGTTGAATGGTCCTGGAGCTTTATATTTCTTAAGATGCATTATCTTTATGAAAAATGCATTGACCAAAAGTGGTTTTTTTAATCTCTTTATTCTTCTGCAAGTTCTGACAAAATTGTGGGCATCTGTGGCATGAATGCTACTTTAAAATAGGTTGCTCTTCTTATTTTTTTGCTTTTCTTTGTAGATCCTATTGCAAGGCCTCGTGACACAGACTGGAAAGAAGTAGGTGGCTTTTTTATATAATCTCTCTGAGATTAGTCTCCATGGGCTAATTTGAGGATAAAACAGGTTTTGGGAGGCAGTAACTTTGAGTTTTAAAGTGTGGTGTTCTGTGTACACATGTTGAACTTGGTCAGAGTAGGAGAAAACAGCATCAACAAGTTACATGATGCATGCCCAGATTGTGGGTTAGGGGTCTTCCAGAGATGCTGTGTTTGGTCAGGGGAGTTGCTGCTCTGGGTTTTGAGACTGGTGAGGAGTGCTTTTCTGAGAAGTGCTGCAGAACTGAATGCAATTGCTGAAGCTGGAACACAAAGCACTTGCAGAGCTTTAAAATGCCTTTGTTTCTGTCTGCAGCTATACAAGAAAAAGTTGAAACAGAAGAAGGAGGCCCTGAGATGGAGGCACATGATGTTTCTGCCCCCTACACCTCATCCAATCCCCTTTCATCCCAACCCATTCTATCCTAATCCTTTTCCTCCCAACCCATTTCCATCAAACCCAATCTATCCCCCAATGATCATTGGTGGAGAATATGATGAGAGACCAACACTTCCATATGTTGGAGACCCAATTAACTCACTCATTCCTGGCCCAGGAGAAGCACCAGGCCAGTTTCCTCCATTCAGACCACATTTTGACCCAATTGGTTCCTTGCCTGGAGCAAACCCTACACTTCCAGGACGAGCTGGTCCCAATGACAGATTTCCACCTAGACCCAGCCGGGGCCGCCCCATGGACATTCGCCGTGCATTCATTTGATTGCTGCTTTTTCCTTCAGTGAGTTTTCTAGTCCCTGAGCTTGCTTTCTAACCGCAGGAGATAGCAAATCCCAGGCGCTAACATCTGCCTTCTCTTCAGATTGTGGCCAGAACGTGTGTGCATGGTAATGTTTCAACCACAAAGGCTGGGTTTGTTTTATGCTCTGGTAGTACTGTACCACCTGGCACTAAGGTCTGTTTCACGAAGAGCTACAACTTAGAACAGTTTGTTCTACTCCCTGCCCCCTCCCCGCCCTTAATCATCTGTGAAGTGCTACTTGGAGACCAGAAGGATACCAGCCAAATACTTGCTGCATCAGATAAAGAGCACTTTAAATACAAACCCTATACTTGTCTGTCTTATTTGAAGAGTTTTATTAAATTGCCAGGAAAAAGGATGTTGTTTCAAATCTGCCTGGCTAATAATCTTTATTAACAAAAAAATCTACCATGTTCCACATAGAACAGGATGCTACCACTGTTACGGTAGATGTGAGTTAGTAGAAATTGTCAAATATGACATTTCCTTTAATGTTTTATTAAGTAAAAAGCATTTTGTATTGTTACTTAATACACAAAGAATACAGGGAAGGGATTTTATTTACAATGGAAATATGAGAACACAAATCAATTTGTTTTACAAACAACTGAGTAAAATCATGCTACAGTGCAACTCAGAAGTCTGAACAGAAGCAGAGCAATTTTACAAAGAGCCAGCAGCAGCAAAACTTTTGTCTTTCTCCTTGACTTTACAAATAAGGAGCTGTAGTACATGGCTGCATTTACTGTGTGTGAACTGAAACTGATGCAAAAATAAATCTTTCCTCCTGCCTAACTTACTTAAGGAATTAAATAGGTTGGCCTGGTTGGAGTGGAAATGGGATCACAGCAGAAGCAGAATGAATTCTCACTTTACTGCAGTACATTTCATTTAATTCCTTTACTTAAGTATCAAAATATATCTTGCCAAGAGGAAATGTGTTGTAGCATGTTACGAGCACTTTTCAAGTGTTGTCTTGCTAACTAATGAGCAACTAACAAGACCACTGTTAAAGCCTCCTGATGAGATCTGCAGCCTGATGGTGGAGCTCAATTAAAGGAAGACTGGAATTATTAAACTTTGCTAGAACTTTTCATTTCTTATGTATTTTTTTAAGATTGATTGATCTCAGTGTTTCTGTAAATGTAAATGGTACTGACGACTGTTGTGACAGCTGATATTATTTTCTAAAATCTTTTTGAAATTCCAGCAGTGGAAATGGAATAACATTTCCTATTAAATACAAGCTATTTAATCAGTAATACTTACGTGCTTTTTCAGGTGATATTTCAGTGATTCATCTTCTTGTTTTGTATAAAATCAGTTGACTTCAGTAGGGTCAGGAAGTTTTGCCATTAACTCCAGTGGAAGTAAAATATAATACTTTATTTTGCTGTCAAAAGTTGTATTTCTTCTTTCTTCCCTTTTCTACTTCACAGCAATGGCATACCAGTGCAAATCCTGCCATGATTAAACACCTAAGAGTATGTATTTATAGAGTCAGGGGACAGTGGTTTCCCTTCAATATCAAGATTAGCCTTAATTTTTAACACTTGCCTGCAGTGGTTGAATTACCTTGTCCAACAGAGTTTTCACTTAAGTGTTATAGCCGGGCCTTGTAGAGCTTAGTGATTCCTTATATTCCACTGACTATAAAGAGGAAAAGGGAAATCTACATTGCATTGGTCTTGCACCATTTTGTCCTTGTGATGAGTGCTTCAGAAATGCATACATAGTATTCAGATAAGGTTATACAGCTTTAACTGATAGAATAATTTGTAGCTTACTCTTTTCACTTTTTTCAAGCTATTTCTGGGACAATGGTCTCTATGTGCGTGAGATCCGTTAATTTTGTGGCGCCAATGGTACTCACATTATGAGTGCCTTGATGACAAGTCACGTTGCTTGCTCTGCTGGCATGCCCCATGCTGCTCTGGAGTTGGGCCCTCTCTGCCATGAAGACAGCCTTGTCGTACTTCTGCCAGGCTGATGCCACAGGTTCTGTTTATCCTGGATTTTGTCACTTAAATGTTTGTTTTTGAAGAAATTAACTCAACCTTTTTACAGATACACCACTAAGTGACTTGACGATATTCCTTCCCTTTCTTTGTTGTTTTTTCGCATTGTGGTAAAGGTATTGTGAGCCAAAGCTAAAGGAACCTGACTTCTGAACTGTCAAGTTCCCTAAAGTGGAGTTCCCTTTATTCATAAAACAGGATATGAAATAGAAAGTGAGCATCTCGGGACCAACAGTATAAAGTTCAAGACAAAGCAGAGGGAATATTTGAAAACTAGCTGCTTATTTTGTTTATTCGCCAGCTCCTAGGCCAGGTATGAGTGTCATTGCCATTTGCAAACTCTATAGAAGAGAAATCACAAAAGATTAAATGCCTGAAGATGGGCATTTCTTACCTGTACTGGTCATCTGTATCCAGTGCTGTTAGGGTTGCTACTAACAGTCACTTAGAAATAAGGAACTATTGTCCCTGGCTTTCCTATTTATTGTTTTATCTTATTCATGAAACTTAAGCCAACCAGATGAACTAACTGGGTCATATGCAGGGTGTAAGGTCTTAGGTACCTGCCTGTGATTAGTGAAAGGGAAGAAAATACCACTGCAGTTACTGGAGCAGGACTGCTATTCTTCTGACCCTTAGCTTTATACAAGACTTCTAGTTGCATGGGAACAAAGTGGCATTCCTCTTGAAATACCACACCTTGATATTACAAGAAAGTCAAGATGTTTCTCAGTCTGTATCTACACAGCAAAATGTAAATTAATTTTCCAGGTGGTGGATATGAGTGGGTGTCTTAGCTGTGTCCCAGCTCCTTCTTGAGCTGGATCCAAACACAAATCTATTCATGTTTCCTGGCTTCCATGTGAAGAAAATGAAAGCATGCAGGACAGAAGGGAAGCTCTGACCAGGTGCTCAGTTTTCACAGCTGTGTGAGAAAGATTCCAAGGCATGCTGTGGGGCATGTCTGCCCTGTGATTTAAATGTAACTTCTATTCGACTTTTCTGTTGCCTTCTTACTGCCCCTAACTCCAGCTGTTTTATATTCAGGTACCTAAATATACCCTTTTGGGTATACCTTAGTTCCCTGTTCATAAAATGGAGAATATACCCCTTGTATTCCCTCTCTCCTGCTTTGTTAGATTGTAGGGATTTTGGAATAGAAACCCTGCATCAAAGGTAATAACCTGAATATATGATGATGCATTTGTGAATCTCCTGCTAGCCACAACATCTAGTGTGTGAGCATCATAGTTGGAGATTGAAGTGTATTGTTGGAACATTTATAGGACACAGTATAGCGTTTCATCATTTTAACTTAGGAAATCAACTCAGTGTTTTCATTAAAGCACTTCTGTGGATAGAACTGAAGATGCTTTTCAGGAACTATAGGAGTAACCAAGTTAAGCTAAGAGTGCCTGTTGCTTTTGCTTGTTTTCGCAAGCTGGAGCTAGGAGGAGGGGACATGCCATTCTGTTTGCTTGTCCCTTGAAAGATGACAGCTGGGAGCTGCAGGCAAATGAAGAGATCTGAGTCACTGCTGGGTATCAAGTCAACAGTGCTATCCTGTTACTGTGGTCCATTGGAGGACAGCCCTGCTGTGTTCAAATGCAGCATCAGCACATGATCTGACCGTTGTGGTTTCAGTGATGAACTGGGGTCGATTTATGGGGCCATGCTATACTAGACACTAGTTACTTATTTTTTGTATAGGTTGTGCTGGTAAGAGAGACATAAAAAGATTCAGGGGATAGAGCAATTGAGGATTCTGGCAGTAAACTTCTATTTTTGTCTTTGCATCTCTGGTGACCATTTAGTAGGAAAAGGCATAAACCATGCTGAGGGAAGTGTTATAGAAAGAAATCCTCTCCCACCAGGGTTGTATTACCTCCTCTCCATATAGTGGAGCCTGTTAATCCGCTATTGTTCTTGCCAGTGGGACAGTGCTTGCTCAAGGCCATTTGTCACTCTTTTATTGCTCCTGGAGACTGCAAAACAGCAGGGTCTGTTTTTTTTCTCAGACAATGACATGCATTTATGATGCTACATTGTAAACTGCTCAGCAAATCTGGAAGGACAACACAGAACTGGAAAAAAATCATCAGGGAATAGGGTGGTTCTATAATACTGAACTTGAGGTATAAATCATTGATCCAGATGAGTCTCTTGAGAGCCTTCCAACCTGGAAAAACTATGCTGTTACTTGCCTGAAAGTGCACAGGTCACAAAAGCCATTATATATGTAAAGGCCTGCTCAGGGGTAGGTCATACAAGGTCCAGATGACTGCATTGGATTTAGATGTTCATTACAGGTGCTATGCAGGAAGGAATTGCTTGTTTGGCTTTATTTCCACCAGTGAATCATAAGATCCAAGATGGCAAATGCTGCTGTGGCTTTTGCTGCTTTGGGGATCTCCCTGTTTAAGTGACAACAAAGATCTGTGCCATTGGCTCAAATGTTTTTAACTTACTGACCTCCCTGCCTCCCTGGGCATTCCTAAGTGCCATCAAGGTGGAGTTGCTAAGGGAAGTGCAAAGCCAAAAGTCTGGCCTTGAAGCTGTATGCACAGTTTGTGACTAAAGGACTTGACAAAACTTGAAAAAAAGTCGAGGAAGTGGGATGGGGACTGGTGCCTGTATTAGGTATGCTATAGATAGAACTAGCACAGTGCAAGGCGTAGGCTCTCAGCTGGTAGAAATAGCCATAGATACATTAATTCACCCAAGGTATTTTTTTCAATCGTGAATGTAGCTTGTGTCATTCCTGTTTTTTGGCATGTCCCAGTTCTAGTATATGTGCTCATACACAGCTTCATTCTGTGTTGCAGGCTTAGAGGAAAAGCACACCTGGCAAAGATCCATCTCTGTCTTCTCTGGAAGAATAATTCTTGGGGGTGGTTGGGGAGGACTAATACTGATCATTAGCTGCTTGGCGCAATTCCATACATGCCCTCCCATGGCTTGGTGTCTCTGGATGGACCCCAGCTCATCTTATTTGTAAAGGATAGTTTTCCTGTTCTATTGCAGGTTTGTCGCCTTGCATTCATTTTGCTCTCACCCCAGTGAAGTCAATGGGAGTTCAAGGAGTGAGACAGGATTTCACTCCATCTGTCTGTCCATTCAGTATTATGGAACACTCAGCACACAAGTATGTGCACTTCATCAGCTCTGCTATTAATTAAGCATGTTCCTGGGGGACATACTTAGCCAGATGTGACCAAGTCACCAAAGTGCTTGGAGTTTAGCTGGGTTTTGTCTGGAATTTGTGTGAACTGTGAACATGAACTCTGGTGTTTCCAGGGGCAGGGAAGAAGTTATTTTTTTTGCGTGGAAGGCCCATTTCTCAGGTTATCTTTGAGCTAAGGCTACAGGGTTAGAACATGACATTTTTCTCTCAGAACTCAGGATTCACGTGCAGGGGACATAAATAGAAGGCATGAAACACAGCCATTTTATCTGCTATGAGCAGAGTGATCTGCTCATAGGGTAGGCAGGCTCTGCAGAGGGACCTGGACAGGCTGGATCGATGGGCTGGGGTGAATTGTATGAGGTTTAACAAGGCCAAGTGCAAGGTCCTGCACTTGGGCCACAGCAACCCCATGCAACGCTACAGGCTTGGGGAAGAGTGGCTGGAAAGCTGCCTGGCAGAGAAGGACCTGGGGGTGTTGGTTGACAGCCGCCTGAATATGAGCCAGCAGTGTGCCCAGGCGGCCAAGAAGGCCAATGGCATCCTGGCCTGTATCAAAAATAGCGTGGCCAGCAGGACTAGGGAAGTGATTGTGCCCCTGTACTCGGCACTGGTGAGGCCGCACCTCGAATACTGTGTTCAGTTTTGGGCCCCCCACTACAAGAGGGATATTGAGGTACTGGAGCGCGTACAGAGAAGGGCAACGAAGCTGGTGAAGGGTCTGGAGCAGAAGTCTTATGAGGAGCGGCTGAGGGAGCTGGGACTGTTTAGCCTGGAGAAAAGGAGGCTGAGGGGAGACCTCATCGCTCTCTACAACTACCTGAAAGGAGGTTGTAGAGAGGTGGGGGTCGGTCTCTTCTCCCAGGTAACAAGTGATAGGACAAGAGGAAATGGCCTCAAGTTGCGCCAGGGGAGGTTTAGACTGGATATTAGGAAATTTTTCTTCACCGAGAGGGTTATCAAGCATTGGAACAGACTGCCCAGGGAAGTGGTTGAGTCGCCATCCCTGGAGGTATTTAAAGGACGTTTGGATGAGGTACTTAGAGACATGGTGTAGTGATGGTTTTTGGCAGTGTTAGGTTTATGGTTGGACTCGATGATCTTAAAGGTCTTTTCCAACCTATATGATTCTGTGATTCTGTGATTCTGTGATCTGGAACAAACCAGCAGTCCATCTGGATGACCTGCTCATGTGATGTTTGGTGCTTACTGATGTCTGGTACCGTACTTAACTTGAATTTAGTTTTGCTCTGAAAAGTGACTTTTTACAAAGTTGGTATCATGAAGTTCCACAGTTCACTGTGTTTCCATGCTCAAGCATGCTTACTTTATCAGTCAATGAATATTTGCTCTTGACTCTGTCTTTACGCATCTGTTTCTGAAATAAGCCTATATATTTTTTTAGCTCAACCTCAACAATGATTCAGTAATTGGAAATTAGCAATTGTATTGACTATATACAAATCAAAATAAAATCTAGTTTGCACTGTCATAACTGTGTTGACTCCACAGGGCTTAGTAAGAGTAAAATTTGCTTTACAACTCAGTCATTTGACCAGATGTGATTCTGATTATGCACAAAAAACAATGAAATAGTGCCACTTCTATACAGTCATTTCTCAGACTGTTGTTATAATACTTTCTTTGTATTAAAACAACTATAGTTTTCTAAATTCCCTTTACCCAGGTGTTAATTGTAAATTGCTGGGTACCATTCAGTGTATTCCAGGATGACATCAGGTACGCTGATACGAAGAGTGAGGGCTGACAAAAGCACAGATCCAGCTGCAGGGCTGTTAATCGGAAAACAGGCTAGCAAATGACTTCCTCAGGTTGCGGATGGTCTCAGCTTTTGCTTCGTCTTCATTGGCATTTCCCCGCTGAGATGATTCAGATATGCTGAAGGTGTTTGTCAGGGACTGCGATTTGCTGAAATGGAAAACAGAGTTCAGACTCAGCAGGAGAAGGTGGTAGTTCAAAGCTGGTTACTGATGCTTTGTGTTCCATCACACAGACAAATTCAAGGATAAAAGGAGAGGTAAGTAAGGAGAATCTCCATATGCAACGCATCCAGGAAATGAGGGGAGGGGAGGGGAGAGGAGAGGAGAGGATGGGGCACAGGCAGGTGGCTCCAATATCACAGCCCAGACTAGTAAGCGTTTATGAAAACATCTGACTAAAACCATGCAGTTGCCATTTGGTGCAACTGTTGTGAGGAACAGTTAAGTAATTTCACTACTAATATGAAGAATGGATTCATACTGAGGGTCACCTGTCTCTCATCAGCCACACCATGGATGGTGGTCCTGTCCTTTCAAATGTGAGAGCATGAGGGGTTGGGCAAGTTGGTAGCCATGTCCCCTGCAATGTGTGCTGTTGCTTGCCCTCCCTGGCATGTCTGTCCGACTGTCAGCTGTGCTATGCAGGTCTTTTGGTTGGCCGCACTGCTCCTGCTGGGTGTATATCTGCTAGGTGTTCAGATCAGGCCTGTGCTTTTGAAGTAAATCTCCCAATTTTCCCCACTTACTATGCTTTGTCACCGAGTGGTTTTTCTTGGTCAGTAATAGGTATTAAGCACAAGACCAGACTCTGAATTAAAGTACCTGAAATATGTATGGTGTGGAGACTGCATCCTTAGCACCAACGTTTTGATCCTTAAGTGCAGGGGTCTTGGTTTGCCTTGCTAATGTAGACATCATCACTGAAAGCCTGTTCCAGAACATCGCTCCTCTGCTGTCTAGAAACCGTCTTCTCATTCCTAGCCTATATTTAGTTCTGGTCTGTTCATACCAGTTTGCTCGTGTCAACTTTTTGTCAACACGGAACATTTTTTTGCCAATCTTTCCTGCCATGGTGCCAGCCAGATATGTTTTATGAAGGGTGGCAGCAAAGGCTGCTACCAAAGATCCACAATAATTCAGTCCAGAAGAGCGCTTAAACATACAGTCACCATCTGGAGTTTTATATATATGAGTAGTGCCACTTCCACTCCCTACCCTCCCCCCCCCCCCCCCCCCCCCTTTTTTTTTTTTGGTACCAATTGCAAAAAATTGTGTGGCTCCTGCATTCAGGGAATAGTGAAGGAATGACTTGAGCTTTCTAGCCAATAATGTGCGGATTACAGCCTGTAAGGAGTATACACCCTGCTGGGAAGGTAGTAGCTGTGTTGGTATGGCCGAGGTAGAGCACGCGATTACCTATGAATGCATAAGCAAGGGGAAGAATGTGAATTCTTAGAGATGTCAAGTAGAACTTGTTCTTCCTGACAACAGTTCAATGGTGGCCTGTTATGCCCAGGCATATATACCTCTGAAGTCACTCATAGTTGTCCAGGCCTTTGTCCCTGGGGACTACTGCCTGACAACAGGTGATAGTTCTTCATGCCACAGCTTTATTCTAATACCTACAGATATGAGCAGTTTAAGAGAGCACCTACTTCAGATGCGGGTGTGGGGTGGCTTGCTGCTTGGACGGTTCAGTGGGGCTTGGCTGGCTAGGAGCCCGGCCTTGAGCAGGAGGTCTAGGCTGCTGTGGAGGGAACATGCCTGCCTTGGAAGCCTGGACTGGAGAGGACCCAGTTGCTGATCGGACTTGCTGTGGAGATCCAGGTGACCTTTGCTGCTGAGGTGAAGTGGACTGGGGACTCTGGGGCTGCTGTCCTTGAGGAGAGAGCCGTTGCTGTGGAGGTGCATTTGTCCGTGGAGGCTGAGATCCCTGAGGCTGGCGTGGTCCACCTGAAAGGGATGTGTAGACATAAACATGAGGAAGTGCATGTGGTGGACAACAAGCGAGGAGCATCTATATGGAAGAATGGGTTTTGCTGAGGGGAGAGACTATTCAGAGTAGCTTCATGCAGAAGGATAAGGGAAAACCTCTTTCACAGGCCTAACACTGGTGTCATGCCCATGTCTCTAGAGTTGTGGTCCATTTCTCTGCCTCCTTCAGCACCAAAGAAGTTCTGCCACTCTCCCCAAAGGGAGTCACTTCAACGTGCTGTACTCTTCCATGTAACTAATATTTCTTATCCTTGGCAAGCACTTCCTGTGTTGGAAAGGAAGATTCACTGGAGAACCAATCCTCTGTAGGAAATGAAAGCTGAATCTACTGATTTGGGTCAGTGGTCCCTTCATGGGCCCAGCAGTTTGATGTGTATCCTATCGCTATCCATATATCTGTTCCAGCATTATCAGCAGGTGGCTTCAGCCATATTGGTAGCAGACTCTCAAGACTGAAGAGGATGTGGAAAATAATTGGATGTGACATAGGAAATTGCTGGACATGACAGATAACAGTGTGAGAAGCTGGCAAAAGTTACAGATAGCGTTGTGAGGGCTGGCTGGATTTCACACGTGGTCAAGGGGGAGTTATGTGAGGAAAAAATTTCACAGAGGATTGAAGGGGAGTACTGGAGACAGATGGGGAAGTAGTATCCTGCAAGGCCTGCAATTCCTATGCCATCGTATCAGTAATAGTGTATCACACCAAGATTACAGAGATGCCTTTGGTATCAGAAATACCAAATTTTGGATACAGCAAAACTGTGAGTGATGAGGAAAAGGTAATTAGAGGTGGGTGTTAATTTTGTAGGACATTGGGGTGGAGAAATGAAAAGACAAAGGTGGCAAAAAGGAGGGTCTAATTGGTTAAGTGAATTGAATGGTTGGTGTGGTCTGGGTACCCACAGGGCAGCCCTGTGCTTCATCACCTCAGCGTAAATCAGGACAATAAACCAAATCTGTTGTTCTGACCAACCATGTAAGTCAAATCTGCTTCTGCTGTCAGGAGGAGCTGGGGGTGTGCTCTTGCTGACAGGGGAACACTGGACAGATGGGTCAAGGATCCTGGCATCACCACGTCGGTGTCTGTTCCAAGCCTGACAGCACCAGCATCTTCCCATCACTTCTTAACACTGGTAGCCACTACAGCTTTGGGCAAACACAAATACACTCTGTGCCCAGAATCCTGCTCCAGTGCCAGTTCAAGTGGCCTCACTTTGCTGAGCCAAGTCCTACCAGCAGTGTCAACTGGATCTGTATCAAAGTTTCACCCCACTTTCTGAGCTGCTGTGGAATATGATAGCAGCTGCTTTAACAGCACACTGAATTTGCTGCCTGTTTGTCAGTGAATTGCAACAGTGACTGAAACCTTTATCCTGATAGCTTTTATTTAGAAGGAAAATGGATATGCCTCAGTCCACACTGTTATGAGGCCTGAAGAACTGTACCTTGGGGAGGAGGCCGTGGTTGGGACAGTTGTCCAAGCTGAGGTCCAGTCTGAGATTTCATCGACACAGGCTGAACTTGTGGGGGCTAGAGGAAAAAGAGCCATTCCAGTTAATACAGAGTCCCCAAAGAGAAGCCCTGAAGTAATATAGGAACTGTGGAGTCATGAAGTGTTCCTTAAATACACACACCCACACCCACCCACACACACACACACGCACACACAGCATCTGGCTGGTAAAATCTCATGGGGCTAAAATGGAGAGCTGAGTAATAAAGAGCACAGAAGTTGTTTGCTCACAGGGAATAACAATGAAGTTACAATTTAGAATGTTTTTTAGGCAATCAGGAATTACCAAATGTATCAGGCCCGAGGGGGTCTCTTAGTCCCATCTCCCATTTTGGACAGTTGCCAGCACCAGATGTTCCAAAGGAAGGAGGGATGAACCATGGAAATATCTATGGAGTAATCATCTCTTTACCCTAAGGGGTCTCCTCTTGATTGGTAATAAGCAAGGGCCAGCTTAAACCCTGAAACATGAAGCTTACTATCTGCTCCACAAAATCTTTGCAACAGTTCCAGATATTTTGTTTTGATATTTACACCCAGACCCTTTGAGTCTTGCTCAGCTCTCAGCCTCACTGCTTTTCCCATTTCTTAACTCCATTGCTTTGTTCTGAGTTTTGAGAACAATTCTCACAACCTGCCCTTGCTAGGCCATTCATTATTTTGCAAACCTTTACTGCCCTCTCTCTCATTCACCTCCTTTCTAAAGCCAAGTGACTGAATCCCTTTGGTCCCTCCATGGGGATGTTTGCAGGCCCCTAATTGTTTTCATCACCCACTTCTCTTTCCCAGCTTTGTGATTCCTTCTGCAGATGCCAGAGGCAGGTCTGCTTACATTACTCCAGATGCAGCAGTATCTGGGTTCTCTGTATACATCACCAGCATCCTAATTTCCTGCTTCTCCCTTGTCAACACAGCCATAGGCTGAGCAATGGTTTTCATTAGCCTGTATGTGACAATGTCTTTCTCAAGGGGCATGGCTAGTGCCACTTGCAAGGTCTACAGATTGTTTATGTTCTCCCTCTCTCTACCCCCAGCTTAGCTTACCTTTCAATCTTCCGTACCGAGTTTCATTTGCTGTTGTGGTGACTTAACATATATAGCTCTGTCAGATGTTCTTCACTGCCATCCCTGGTCCTGACTAACGCAAATGTCGGTGCCATCTGCACTTTCTTCTCTCTCATTGCTTACTCTTTTTGACAAATATTTTAATAAACAGATTAAGCAACCCAGAACTGTTGCACAAAGGGCTGGTCCAAGGTTAACAAAAGCCAGAGTAAGCCTATTGCACACAATTGTTTATGAAAGCAGGGGAAGCTGGAAACAGATGGGCTGGTACGTGCTGGATGGATTATTTACATGGAGAACACAGTGATAAAAGGGTCTTCAAGGCTCCTGGAAGGTCAGGAGAATGAGCTAAGTGATTCTGGAAACGGGAAGAAATCTTTCATAGTTGGAATCATTGAAATGAGTTTCAACTGACTAACATAAATGTGATGAGGTTGCCAGCCCATCTTTTATACTGTTTTTCTGGGACTTGCCAAATGGACGGGGAGGAAAACCTGGGAATTTTCCATTTATGGCTTCTAGTCCTCCTTAGCTTGGGACACTAAACCTTCCCTTGGTATTGGTGGAAATTTACTGTCCTAATGCTGTGAGACGTCCTGATTAGACCAGCCAAAGAAAGGGAATCAGATCTCATATTCACCTCTATGGCCTTTGCCTACAGCCAACCCAAGGCTTCTCAGAGATGAAGGTAAAACAGGATTTTGAGGCTCAGAGATGAAGGGGTGAGGGCAAGCCCAAGGTCTTCTACCTTTGGAAAGGAAACAGTGATGGGAAGGGATGGAGGTGGGACAGAGAGGTGAGGAGAGAACTGCAGCTGTAACCATGAAACCAGGTTTCATGTTGTAGCCATGAAAAAAAGGTTGTCTTTAACATCTTACCCTGTCCTGGGCTCAACTAACCCCATTATCAACATGACCAGGCTTAGCATTCTTTACGTACCCTCTCTGCTAACTGTTTGCAAGAATTAAAATCTCTCATATCTATGTCTTTATCTGAGGCCAGCTTCTTCTCCACAATGAAACTTTGCCTTTTAGGCCCTCCCTGCTTGCTTTCTTTAACAGTACTTGTCTGTTACCTTGCCTAAGGCTTTTTGACAGTCTAGCTACATTATTTTGACTGATTGCCTGTTATCTACCACTTTATGAAAGAATTCTCAAAGAAATGATGGGAAAAGAATCAAAAGGAAATTAATGGAACATTTTTCTTTGCAAAAAAATGTGGTAGATGATCTTAAGCCATGGTTCTGTTGGTTTATTAGTCTTCTGTATTATTCTTTAAATTATTGTCTGAGATAATTCGTAAGGTCCATGACTCTTACAACTTTTTAAACACATATTTTGTATTTGTTGTACACCAATCCTCTGGAGCAAAAACTGTTTCTAATGAAATTGCACATTTTTTCTTGGCAGCTTAGTCACTTCCTAAATTCAGTTCATTGGATGTAGCCACCTGGGTCTGGGGGCTTAATAATTTTTTTAAATATCAGTCATCAGTGATTTAATCACTATTTTTGCTCTCACTCCTGTCTTTCTTATCAGGAAAAACTATATTTAGTTTTAAAAGTTCCCCACTTTCAGCAATTAAATTCACTTGAGTCACAACACTGTCCCTGTTGTCTTCCTTTTCTCCCTTAACTTTGGATGATCCATAGAACCCACCAAGTGTTTGGTAAGGTTCCATCTTTTGATGAACTAAGAGAATTTGTTTCATTCTTCCCTTTATCTGTTCTTCAAAATCAATTTCTCTCCTTTTTATGTTTCCTTTTATTACTTGCATGGTGGTGCATAAAGGTCTTCTTAAATGTCAGATTTCCAAATTTGGAAGATTTTTTTTCTCTATGTCTTGATATCCTCTATCACTTTACCACTTAACTCTAGAAATTTATTCCTTGCCTTCCTGGTTCAGGAGCAGATCAGAAATGTATATATACATTCTGGAAAACAGTGGTCTCTCAAATAACATCCATACAGATTTACTTTTAATGCTAGGGAGTTGATGAATTTTCTCATTTTATTAAAATAATCTTTTCTAACTGTTTGTGTCATACCATTACTTTTTGATATCACATCTGTCCCTTCGACATCAAACCTAACAGTATATATTCACTTTCTGAATTTGTACCTGGGTGTTTCTTCAGGCTAGGTCAAGGTGTTTTTTTCCTTCTGCACTTGGATTTTGCAGTTCCAGGAAGAAGACATCTACAGAGATGGGGAACTCTCTCTGAATTGCTATCCTGCTGTGCTATTTGACTTGCTTCTTGATAGCTGTAGTCTCACATTATTATGAGTTGTTGCTTCTTCCACCTCTGTCAATGCTGTGCACTCAGTTTCATAATTTCTCAGTTTTTCTTGATACAGGGACTAGTATAGACAGATCCAATAATACATACAGATATTCTATGCATACCCATAGGACACCCAAGGATTCATATTTCTATGTACTCAGTACTACTGTCCTTCTATTCAGAATTGTTATTTTTCTTTGTTCTGTGAAGTCTTCACCTGTAGCTCTAGTTCTGCATCTCACCAGCCTCATATGTAATGACTTCTGCACATTTGTAACTAGGTGTTATAGCATTATGTTAGTAATTGTAGCTTGTGCAGTGTCTGCATGTTCGTTGTACCAAGATCTTTCTCTGTAGCAAAACACTCTAGTTAACGTTTGTGGTTTTAATTTTCTTTATTTTGTATACAGATATTTGTAGGTTGTATTCTTGATGAAGACCCTTTTCTTATTTAACTCTTCTATTTGACACCCTATCCAAGACAATTTATTTTGTTCTTATTTTGGTCCTATTTTAGGTCTGTTGTAATCCAATCCAATCCTGTACCAGTATATTACATAGACAACAGATGCATCTGTCCATGTTCTCAGTTTCTGTTGGCTTCCCCTTTGCTCTTAGTTTATACACTCTATATCTTGGTTATTTCAGATGGCAGTTGTTGATTTCACTTTGGCCAGAGTAAATCCTATCCCTTCTGTATCACTTTCCCTGCCTCAAAGCATTTTTAGTGTCTATTAAATGTTTACCTCCTCACTCTAGCTAAAACTTGGTTTGGAGTTACGCTGAATACCCTTCATGCTGGGGACCTGGTTTAGCAGGAGTGGGCTGTCATATGACAAAGTCAGAGAGCCATGAAGTCCTTTCTCCCGCTTTTTGTCTCAAGTGGAAATGGAAACTGTTCCAGTGCATTGCAGTCAGTATTATCCCTCAGCCTGTTTACTCTCCTGTCTTTTCTTTTGTACAGTTTTGTTGTCCTCAAACCTTCGTGCTTGGCTCCCTGCTAGATACTGAAAGAGGTGTAGCACATATACCTGGAGACACAGATTACGTTCTGGTGTGTTTCATTTATACAGAACTGCCACTGGGAAATGTGGCACTAAGATTAGATGCATTTGATACTCAAAATGAATGTACGCAAGAAGCACTAAGGGGTCACTTTAAATGCAAAAATGACAGGTTCTTATATTAATTCAGCATTTCAAGCCTCCTCCTGATGAAGGGGGTGAAGGGCATCTCCAAAGAAGAAAGGCTGCAGTAAGGAATGAAACAGCTCTTGGTGGAGATTCCCCACTTTCTGTTCTGGGAAGCACAGATTTTCATCAGGGATGCAAAAACTGGAATGAAACCTATCCTGAGGGATGATGTTAGATGGAGATGAAGTTGGGCATTACAAGCACTTCTAAAAATGTCTGCCTTCAATATGAATCTATTAATTTAGCAAGCCAGAATGTCTAGATGCACGGACCACACTACTGGTGTGATGCCACAGTTATATGGAAAGAGAGGAAGGGACAGAGAGGTGCTTCTTAGGGGCACGCACTGCAAAGAGTCTAAGAGAGACTTCTTTGGAAGAGCAGGAGTCAATCCATCCAATACACTCCCATATGAGACTGTTCAACTCTGAGATGTCTGACTGCCTGACACCCACAGGGAGGAGACAGAGAAAAGAAGTTCAGGAAAACAAGTTGGCCGTAAGGTCTCTATTTGCTCATACCCAAGGCCTCAGTGGTGACGGCGTAGATCCAGCAGTGATGACAAGCTGGGACATTTTGGAAACAACCAGGTCAGCTATAAGCTGTCTGTCCTCTTCCACATGCTCCCCAATCAGGGGCATCGAGCTGTCCATCACCTGCCAAAGGAGGGAAAAAACAACAGTTAGTAAGGAGGTTTTCTGGTGGCAGATGCCTGTTTCAACTCAGCTCTCACACTAACCTGCTTTGTGTCTCCACATCCTTGCCAACACCTCTAGTCACCACTCCCCTCCATGCTGAAACATGCTTGACTTTCTTAGGTGTGGGATTTCGCTTAGGTTTTTTTTGGAAATGGCATGTACTTCCCCCCCGCCCCCCATCTTCCTTTCCCTCAGAACTTGGAAGCCAAGCCAAGCCTTCTGGTGGCTGGAGGCTTTCTAAATCAACTAAACACAAACTTGCTTCTTCACATGTCCTGAGGAGATGGCTGTGATGGGATGAGGTCTCTCTGGCATTGTCCCACAGCATTTGGGGGTGACATTGCAGCAGAAAGGGCCACAGGAGAAGGGAAACAACATGTACCAAAGCCTGAGGAGATGAGAGCAACAGGGACTGGGGGAAACCAAGAAACATTTGGGATTAATCAATGCAAAGCACTGCACCCTGAGAGGGGAAATAAACACCACAGATTTGTAATGAATAGGATGTCACCAAAACAACAGCACCCAATGCAGGAAAGTAAACTTATTCTCTGCTTGTCTTCTTGATATTGTTGCGATACGACTGGTTCTGAAGCAAGTACTACAGCTATACTGGGGAGAGCTGGGAAGCAAGACTGTGGGGATGGGGGAAGGAGAACTGTCGAAAGGTCTTTGAGGTAAGAAATGGTCTGACAACAACAATAATAACGAAAGCACAGCAGACCCTCAGCTGTATAGCAGCCCTAAACGTCATTTTCAACAGTTCAACATAAATCAAGTGCTTTGCAAACATTGGCTAAATCCCACAGGAAAAACTGTACTATGATGAAGTTAAGATTCAGCTGGAGTAAATATAATTGTACCAAAATATTAAGGTTGGAAGAGTTTATTTTATTTTGCTTTTATTTTTAAACCAAACATTAAAACCAGGAACTCTGGAAATGCAGAGTTAAAGGTTGCATTGCTCAAGAAAGGCACTGACTCACGCTCAGATAACAATCAGAAGTGCACTCCACCCTGGCAAGGCTGCAAGAGTCCGCTCTTGGAGTGAAACGGAAAGTTTTGCGCCCTTTTTTTTAGATTTAAAGTACGGGAAATCAGTGAGGTGAGTTCATCGAGTTTGTATTCTAGTCTTTTCTTGTAGAATAACTATTAATTTGGATTCTTTTCTATAGGTATCTCATATGAACACTAGGGAAGCTGCCTAGGAAGTTTTGACTGGGGTTCGCATGAAGAGCGAGTTGGTGGTTTTATCCATGGCCCACTTCGCCCAGGGGGTGAAAGGAGGAGATGAGAAAATTAGATGGCGGTGCTCAGCTAAATACACAACGTGGCTTTTCATTCCACCGTCCACTTTGCTGTTTCTCAGTTAAAAAATGAGGTGGGGAGAGGAGATGTTTCCTAGCAGTCTCAGGGATCGGGCAGTTCCCGTCAGTGTCTCACAGCCGGGGGCTCCTGGGGGCCCTCCAGCGGGTTCCTGCCCAGGTTCCCTCCCCTCCACTCCCACCTGAAAAGCATTCCCATTTCATTTGGCGATTCCAATTCAGGCGTGAGAAAAGAGGTCCCAGCTCCCCGCAATGCCCCGTGCGAGGGGCCTGCCTGACCACTAGATGATGCCATTACTCTGCTAACAGCCTGGCCAGCGAGGCCTAGCTCCCGGCTCCCTAACCCTCCCTGTGAGTAACTGGGGTACAGCTCTGCTTAAAACACCCCACACCCCTCATTTCCTCATCTTAAGAGCTGCTTTTCACTATTTCTGTGGCAGCAGTGGCTGGAGAGGAAGGGGAAGATGCTGTTTTCTGAAACAAAGGCACCGGGAGGGGTGTGAACCCTGGAGCAGGTCCCACCTGAACCAGGGAAGGTGCACCAGGCATGAGGGTATCTGCTGTCCTGCTGTGTGGTGTTTGGCAGGGGAACGTGAGCTGTGGGAGGTTGTTCATGCCTGTATTTGCAATCACATGCATAAGGGAAGGCCTTTGAAAATGGCAGTGATTTCTGTGGGCAAAACAACACATCTAGTTGCCACTGAACTCAAAAGGAGCGTGAGACCTTGTCTGTCCTCCGGGAAACGGGAATTGCTCTAGAACTGGGCAGATACAAATGCTAATACTGAAATAAATCAAATGGCTGGAAGGAATATGTGAATCACAGACAGATTGCACTCATCTCTTCCCGGGGAGATCACAGAACAGCTGGGCCAGACAAGAAGACGTCGGCACATACGGACCCAGCCTTTGTAGCTGCCCAAGGTCAGTGGCTGCTCCTGACGCAGCTGCTGTTGCCTGATAAGGTGTGCGAGGGGAGAGCGGAAAGCGGACAGGGAGAGAAGAGACTCAGGAAAACCCCATCCCGCTCCTCCCCCTGCGCCTATCTGACACTGAGGCCTGAAGGCTGGACTTGTTATTCCATGCTCTGATGTGCCAGAGTGGGGTGTTAGGTGATTTTTTAGGGAAGGAAGGCAGGAAACAGATGATTAGACATATCAATAGAAACGATATGGCAGTGCTGAAGGGATGGGCAGGGCTTCTTGCAGGGCAGCAAGGAGCATGTCTAGTAACGCAGCTTAGCTCTATGGCAGGTAGGGCTTAGCTGATCCAGGAGGAAGAATAAATCCCATGGATCATTTTACTTGCCCTCCACTCGCTCCGTATTTGTCAGCATAGCAGAGATGTGGAAAAGGGTTAGATTACCAAAAAAAAAGGAGGGGATGGTGGAAAAGGGTTAGATTACCAAAAAAAAAGGAGGGGATGGTTATTAAACTATACACGCTGCTGAGCTCTTTTGAGAATCTGGCTGCTAACAGTGGTACCGAACTTGCACTATTTTGAGGATCCGGCCTTCTGATCAAATGCTGACTGTACATGCTGACTGTTCCCTTAGAGTGACAAAGTTCTTTAAAGCAGAGGAAAAAGAAGTACCAGAATTCACAGCTGTTTTAATAGAATAAAACTTTGAAGATATCTGATTTCTTCAAAGTTTTCAATATGAACCATGAAAATGGTGCTTAAGTGTGCTAGTGCTTTGAAGAGCAGAAACGTACTAGATTCTGCTGTTTGCCATGGGAAAAGAAAAGAAGGTGAAGTTCAAGTAACAGCAAATACCATAGGTGCAAGATTACTCTTGTGCGGTCCTGATTGATAACTCATCTGTCTTAATCGCATTCTGTTTGCAGTGAACCACTGTGATAAATCTCAGTTCACAGAACTGCCCATCGCTACCTCTGTGAATCTTTCCTAGAGAACTGCTTTGCACTGTGAAAATTAATTACTGCCTGCAATTGCATTGTGCAAATTCCTTATTTGTTCAGCCCATTTAGGCGTGCTTTCTGGTAAAATGTCACAGCACACTGTTCCTTCTCACCAAGAAAAATACAACTGTCGCACTGTCAAATAACTTTTTTCTCCCGCTATCAAAAGAAAAAAGCAAAATAAAGGATCAGTTTCAGACCAAGAAAAGTACCCCAGGAAGTAGGCTGGAGGCAATTAATTACTTGTCAGCATGTCCCTCAGATCTGCATAAAGTAGAAAAGGTGCCTGTTTGGCTTTGTTCTGCTCTTTGTAGTGCACTACTCTACTCCTTTCCTGACAATGTCCATCAGCCTGGCATGTGAATGCCTGCTAGATGTTGGTACATCAGGCCTGCTCAGTCAGGTTCTCTGCTGGGATAATTCAGCATGACCCATCTGAAGCCATGTGTTTCTTCTGATTTGTATCATATTAGATCCATTGCTTTTTACCGTGGTCTCAGAGAGAGGAGTATTAGTGTGCATTTCTCTCTCTGTGTGCAAGCTGATGGTGGCTGTTAGCGTATGGATGTGCTTTTCATCCAGTCAGTCACACACAGGGGCAGATGTGAAAACCCAGAGGTATACCCAGACAGAGGCATATAATCCTTAAGCACAGAATTAGCCATGTGTGCACGTACGTAGGCTTATATGCAAGGATAGATGCAGGGATATGAAATCCACATCTCATGTCTAACCATGTATGGACACAGTCCGTATGTCCTTACAGTCATCTCTAGCAAGACTGCTTTCTTGCCTTTCCTTTCTCAGCTACATGTGCATAGACATATAAAAGTGCAAGGCAGGGAGACAGTCTGCACTGGGGGGATTCTCCTCTAGGTGCTGATGAATTGCATACAGGAGCAGACCCATCAGCTGTGGCCCCATCACTTCAGGAAAGACGGAGGCTCGACAGCATTTCGTTGCTGGCAGCCTGCTTATATCACATGGCCTTTGACAGGTCACTGCTCCCCGGAGAGCAGATACATAATGCAGGAATGCGCAGTCACTGCAGGGCTCATGTGGTTCTCATCAGCATCCCAAGCCTCAGCGGGTGGGACTGCTCTCCCACACATAGCTTTTCAGTGTGTCAGCACCCCTGCATGAAGCCATAGGCTGGCTCTGCTCATCTTTCTCGGCTGGCCTGTGTTGGTGGAGTTTACAGCTGGTCAGATGCTGTGCCTCCTTGAGTCACATAGTGACAGAGGCACTTGCTTACTTGCCAGATTTTCTCTCCCCCAGAGTGTCTTTTAAGTTTCACTTTGATTTTCTGGCCAGCTTTTCCTTCTCTGCCCTGTTAGGATGACCTGAGTGTGCTATCTATCCCACTCCCACGTCTGCCTCCTGGCCTGGCAAGGTGCACGTTGAACTTTAGCTCTCAGAGCCACAGTTTGTCCAGCTCTAAACACAGAAGTTTGTAGTCCACACTGCCCATAGTAACACTGCGGTGCTTTGTCTTGCTGGTCTGTTATTGTAGTGAATGCTTTCCAGACAAAAGATTTTAGAAAATACACCTATTTTTTTTAAATTAAATTGTTCCTGCTACAATTATGGACCTTTTTGCTACACTCTCACCATTTATTTTACTCTTTTAAATTAGATGCAGCTAGGATTTTTGTTATTGAGGTTCTTTTAAAGGGATTGGAGAAAGACAGGTTCATTCAGAGAAACTGAGATTTTTTTAATGGACTGAATCACCTGCTGGACCTCTGTATGGGTAATGGGAGGAAGTTAACATGACTAATATGCTAGCATCATCTGGCACCTGAATTCAGGTTGGGCTGCATATGGATATGTTTGTTCATGATGCTGTTGATCCCTACTAGCAGCTACGAGAGATGCCCTGGCTTTGCAAGTGCTTAGGATGGTACTGGGGCACTGGTGCACCGAGACACACCAAACTTTGGGTGCTGCCAGTAAGACTTGCAGGCTGTTATGTGCTCAATAAGGAGGCAGCTTCACATCTGTCCAATGCTGGTAAGGTTCTGCACTGTGGGAATTTATCAGCTGGAAAGCTGGGCTGGCCAAGTAGTCTGTGGCTCTCCATTTCCTTTCACAGTCCACATTGAGAAATGAAGGCACTTCAACCCTGACACCTTGCTGCATATCTGCCAGTTTAGCTGGGACTCTAAATCAGTTTCTTGCATACCAGTGGGCCACAGCTTGGAGGAAACAGGTGGGCACCGAGGACCAGTGACTGCTGGACCGTGCATACAGGGGCAAGCGAGCACATTGGTGCATGTGAACTCTGAGGGAACGTCTTTGCAGGTACACTTCCCAAAGGAGACTTGCATTCAGGTTCCCCATGCTCTCACCTCAATGATGTAGTCTTTTCCATCTTTGCTGTGGACAGCTTTGACAGCGCAGATGTCAAGACCTCCAAACATTTCCGCGCAGGCGTCCGCCCAGAGTCTGTACCTGCAGAAACCACAGAGGCAGGGCCTAGGATTAGCTCTCATTGGAGTCCACCAAATACAGCCACCCATCCCACTGCCTGCAGGAGCACAAATCAATTCTGGAGCCCTTTTCATCACAAGGCATACTTCATACGCTGTGCTGGGTCATTGCCTCCCTCTCTTGCACAGGAGATGGAGCAAAAAGAAGAACGTGGCCTAAAGTTTCCCTTCATTTCAGGTTGTTTCAAACCTGCCCTCAAAGCCACCTTAAAATGTTTCTTTCCCTTGTTGGTATTTACATCAGATCTCCAGTTGGTTGTCATTTAGCCATGCTATAAATATTTAGCTCATTTAATCTCCCAGTAGTGTTGGCCCCTTAGCGTTTGTATTGGCTTTGCCTGAAAGCCCTCCATTATGCAGGCAGCTTTCTCCTGGTAAGATGTCCTGCACATTGGGGCTGGAATAGGATGGGAAAGTGAGTGCAGAGCTTAGCAGGGAGTAGCCGTCCCCTCCCTGATCTGTAACCCAGCGGCTCTTGCTTTTTACAATTTACTCTTTCAATTTCATCCTTTTACAGTCTCCTGCCTCCTTTCTATCCCCTGGGCATTGCTCCTAGCCAGGTGGTCCCATCACAAGGACCAAGCACTGCTTTGTCAGAGGGAGAGCTACAGGCTGTATCCCTTTTCTCTAGCCATCCCAGAATGGGAACGTGAGCTGGTATGAACAGGGGCCAGGCCTGGCGGGTGCCCCCTTAGCTATCCTGATGTCAGAGGAGGAGAGAGAATGACAAGAGGCGTATTATGGGGGGACTGCATCCCCCCGCTGTGGAAATGAGGAGGGAATGAGGCAGCCTGGTTTTATTTCCTGTGCAGCTGCACTGCAGTTCCGACCATTTCAATAAAAGTAAGAATCTCAGAACAGCAGATCTGTAAACAGGACTATGATAAGATGCGGGGAGGGAAGGCCACAGCCTCATGAAAACATTGACATTTTGCAGACTCTACAGGGACCGGGAAAAGAGCTGTTCTGGCCAAAGGACAAGTTTATGTCCTTGAAGCCAGCCAGAGTCCCCATAGCTTGACAATATAATGATCAACTTGTGCGAACACAATGTCTGGGGAAGAAGCAAGAGTATGGCTTATATGACTACCAGTGCTCTCTTATCCCTAATAAGGAGACCAAGCACGTTCACCCCAGCCCCCCTAAGAAAGAGGGGGGACTGGGACTGACACCTGAGGAGGAGTCAGTAGCATAAGGGGAGGAGAACTATGGACCCCGTGAGCCAGGCAGGAGGCACTGCCAGCCCCCCTCCTGCACTGCTGTGGCCCCACACCAACAGGCACCATCATGGGAACCACTTCTCTTCCTGAGACATGTCTCTAGGTGTCTGGGTTCAGCAGGCAGGCTCAGGAAATTATTGCCCCTGCCAGAGACACTGATAGCTATGTGTCTTCAATGTTGTTGGCCCTAGGTGAGCACTAGGAGGCATCAGGGCTGCTGGGGTGAAATAGCAGTGCTATGGGACAGAAGAGCATATTTATGCATATGCATCAGGGGTAGTGTCCTGGTTTCATCTGGGATAGAGTTAATTTTCTTCCTAGTAGCTGGTATGAGGCTGTGTTTTGGATTTGTGCTGGAAACAGTGTTGATAATACAGGGATGTTTTCGTTACTGCTCAGCGGTGCTTACACAGGGTCAAGGCCTTTTCTGCGTCTCACCCCACCCCACCAGCGAGTAGGCTGGGGGTGCACAAGAAGTTGGGAGGCGACAGAGCTGGGACAGCTGACCCCAACTGACCAAAGGGCTATTCCATGCCATACGATGTCATGCTCAGCATATGGAAAACAAGTCTGATGAGGAGCGGCTGAGGGAACTGGGGTTGTTTAGCCTGGAGAAAAGGAGGCTGAGGGGAGACCTTATCGCTCTCTACAACTACCTGAAAGGAGGTTGTAGAGAGGTGGGGGTCGGTCTCTTCTCCCAGGTAACTATCCATAGGACGAGAGGAAATGGCCTCAAGTTGCATCAGGAGAGGTTAGCTTGGATATTAGGAAAAATTTCTTTACTGAAAGTGTGGTCAAGCATTGGAACAGGCTGCCCAGAGAGGTGGTGGAGTCACCATCCCTGGAGGAGTTAAAAAAATGTGTAGATGTGGCACTTCAGGACATGGTTTAGTAGGCATGGAGATGTTGGGTTGACGGTTGGACTAGATGATCCTAGAGGTCTTTTCCAACCTTAATGATTCTATGATTCTATGATATAAATCTGGGGGAAGAAGAAGGAAGGAGGGACATCTGGAGCAATGGCATTTGTCTTCCCAAGTAACCATTACACGTGATGGAGCCCTGCTTTCCTGGAGATGGCTGAACACCTGCCTGCTGATGGGAATGCCTTGTTTTGCTTTGCTTGCGTGCATGGCTTTTGCTTTACCTATTAAATTGTCTTTATCTCAACCCACGAGTTTTCTCACTTTCACCCTTCTGATTCTCTCCCCCATCCCACTGGGGCAGAGTGAGCGAGTGGCTGCATGGTGCTTAGTTGCTGGCTGGGGTTAAACCACGACAGGTAGCATTTGCAGAGGATTTACTGCCATTTTGCCTAGTATTACCTGAACATGTCAATCCTTTGGGCTACTCTTCAGTACAGTAGGTACTTCAGGTTGCTCCTACTCGCCAAAATATTTCAGCACACTCCTGCCTTGTTGCTTGCACTGATTATTCACAGATTTCAATGGGATTTGTTGCATTTATGGCTGGATAAAGCTAGAGTGGTGAATTGTGGTACTACATCTATAAAATGAACCTTCAAAATGTAGCATGGCAGCCTGGCAGGAATCTGGATTTTAGTCCTACAACACTGCAATGAGGGAATGTCTACCCTTTATCTCTCTAGCTTCAGCTGTGTTATAAACAACCAGGATGCATAATAATGTCCAGTTCCCACAGTCCTACTAGGGTCTTGCAGAGTCACCTTCAGCATCTGATTTGGGGCTTGGCTTGGTTTCCCTGTTTCACAGAACTAAAGGTACAGAAGGGACTTTAGATGATCACCTGCACAACTCTTGTACCCCAAAGAGGAGATATTTCTCTAATCTGGTCTGAAAGAGGACAGAGATTCCCCATCTCCTCCAGGCAATCCATTTCTGTGCTATGCTGTCCTTACTATTAGGAAATGTAGGAAATATTCAAACGAACTTTTTCTGCTATAATTTAAGCCCATTATTTCTTACAGTATTGTATTAGTAATATAAAGAGTAAGTAATGCCCTATTAGCAGCCTTTTACATATTTGAAGAGCTTGTGCCCCTTGAGTTTTTTCATCTTTAGGATTAAGTGGTGTTCAGCTTGTGGACAACTTCTTCCAGCTCTGTGACAGCTAATGAAGGAAAGCGAATGTCTGCACTGCAGGCATAGATTCATTATGCATGAGTCTATACCTCTAGTAGAAAAATATCAGTGGTCTGCTAACTGAAAAAGGAGGAAAACTACATAAGCAATTGTTGCATTCTTTTGTCATAGGCTGATTATGTTTTGTCCTCTGAACATTCCCTTTATTGTCCTTTGGGCTCTGTCCAGCTCATTGCTATCTTTCTTCAAATGTGGTGCCCAAACCTGGATGGAGTCAGAATTAAACATGATCCTACCAAATTGGAGGTATAATCTGAAAAAATCTTAGAGTCACTAGAGATGAGTGCCTATACATAATCTATGGATTCTATAAATCTATGAATAGTCTACTTAAAGAAATAGGATGGAGAACAAGTGGCTTGACAGCAGTTCTGCAGAATAGAGTTTGGAAGTTACAGCGAAGCATAAGTTACCATGAGTGAACAATGTCATGCAGTGGCAATATTAGCAAATATCACAGTGATTTGAATATATGGAAGTACCATCTGCAAATTTTAGTCTGTAAGATGCATGAGGCAATTCTTTCTGCTCTGGTCAGCTGTGAGAAGACCTTGGCCAAAACACTGTCCACTTTTGGGACACTAATGCAAAAAAGCACTTTCAACACTTCAGCTGACAGAATTTTCCCTCTGTTGAGAAGAAAAACACTTTTGTGTCTGCCTTTCATTAGTAATGTACTTAGAATAACTTCTTGTTACTTCTTGTTTTGTGCTGTGACCCTTCTGATTTTATCCCTACACATTTGTGCTCATGTGCTTGACCTTAGGATGCCGGTCTTGTTTCCTGTGGCTACATTCACTAAAGACCTAATGATTTAGCAATGTTGGTCTCTAGCTGTACTTCCAGTCTGTTCTCCAAAATAGGACAGTTTGCCTTTATACCCTTAGTATTTTTTTAAGGAAATACTCAGTCTTTTAAATTTCTTTATCCAGCTTCCCGGGAGACCTCACTTACCAGTTCTCTCAATTAACTGAAGTCTGAAATACAATTCCTCCCTTCTAACCCAAGAATAGCTAATACTGTCTTGAAACTCTCTTCCTTACCTCTCTGTCATTGCAATCTGTTCTAGCATCGCAGAACCTGTGTTTGCCTTCCAGTTTCCAGAGATGGACGTCCTCCTAGGAAAACAAACCAAAACCATAACCTGAACATGAAAATACACTCCTGCCCCATCCTCCCTCATAATGTAGTCCTCATTCTTAACTCAATGCTTGTACAGGAGGGGATGAGGTGAGGTTCTTCCTCACAGAAGCCTTTCTAAATCCTGCCTCAACAACACTCCATACAGGATACATTGTTCAGACTCATGAAAGACTGAATGAGGAGTTAGACAGGGAAACCTCCAAGGAATCTTGAGCACACATCAAGCTCTGTGAGTACTTTCTTTCTTTATATATAAGTCCCAGGAGAGCTGCATTGTCTGTAGAAGATCTCTGGGATAATCACCCTTGTGTTCTGCATCCTCCATCCATGGAAGAGCAACTCTCCAAGTAAACATCTGCCTGCACAGCTTCAGAAACGTCAGCTATGACATTGTGGGTCTCCCTAACTTTGACTTCAATTGTACTGTTGTCATAGAAAATATGATTATACCCTCTTTTCATTGACCTGTCTGTGGCTCACTGTATCTGGACTTGGAGAATTTATAATTGCAAAATGGTTGGAGTTTTGTTAGCTGCAACTGATGGTTAATTTCCAGAAAAGGTACTGTTGCTGACATATCCTGGGTTTCATCATCATCCATCAAGGGGTGAAAAAATTTCCTTTTCTTGACCTTAGGCACAGGGCAGACCTTGGACAGCTTGCTGCGACAACATTACTCAGATAACCCTGGCATAGCGTACAAGCTAGGACAAGTCAACAAGCTGACAGGATACATCGAGGGAGCATCTCCACATTGAAGGAGATTTAGATAGAGATTTATGAGGGGAGTATGAGGTGTGATCCAGCACTTCAACATGAGGTTGTGGGAACCCTCCATGCTGGTTCTCTCACCTTTTCAACATGATGTAGAAAAGAGACTCTGAACTTGCAAAACTACATGGATCAGTGGTATGACCAGGTGATGTCCTGCTAGACTGTAAACCTGGATCATTATAGTTGACTACCTAAGGTTCCCCTTCACTCTGGTGAGGGACAGCCTGCTGTCCTTTTTGCATTTCTAAAGTGGTATGTATAGTTGCTGTGAAATTTAAATGGTCTTTGTAGCCCCTATTTTAAAGGAGTGGAAGGGGGGCCAAAGGAACATGATTACTGTGTTGAATAACTGTGTTTCCATATAGTTGGCTCTTGTCCTTTGTTCCCTTCACCCAACATCCATCTTCCTGCCCTGCTTTCTAAGCAAATGTATGGATTCCTCCTCAAGCTTTGATTGTTATGAGCCCTTTGATGGCCTGTAAGGTCAGTGTTTAACCCTCAGCCTCTCTTTTTCTTTTGACATGGGATTCTTAGGATTATGTTTTTCAGTTCTGCAATGGGAAGAACCATTCTTTATTTACATTTAGGTCCAGAAAACTGCCCGGCAGTGGCAGATGGCATCCAAAATCCCATTAGTACTGATGAGAACTCCTGGAGCCTGATTAGTGACAAGATGATTGGATATCAGTGTTTAGAAAATGTACCTGGCATACCAAATGTAAGCAGCTGTGTCATCCCTAAGAAAACCAAACCACAGCTATACAGCTTTGCAAGGAAATTTGACGTGGGAAAGCTCCCAAAATAAGAACTCTGCTCTGGCTGTTGGGCTGATTGGTTTGACTTGGTTATACCTACTCATCCCCAGCCAACATCAGGCATAAGACATAAAATATATCTCTCAGCTGTATCCCCAACTTTCCTGTTAGGGAACTTTCCTGGTTTTAAGTGGAAAAGCTTCATTTGAAGCCCTCCGGACCAGTCACCAAATTCTTACACAGCAGCCTCTGTCAAGATCACTCTTTTCCAAACATGTCTGAGCAGTTCAGCTGTCAAGTGTGCCACCAAATTATTCCTTTTTTTTCTTTCTGTTTTTGTGCTCAACCTGAGGTGGAAAAGGAGACTGAAAACAAAGATCTTTCCCTAAGGATGCCCTTCCTCAAACCCCATTTCTCTCAGGTACTCGAAGTCAAAGTGCTTCCAATCATCCTAAACGTCAGGGGACTGCATCAGTGTATGGTCAGCATCTTAAAAGAAAGGGCCCCAAAGTTTTAGAGATCAGTAGATCAAGAAGATTTGTGACCAAGACACCTTCAGCATTGCTCAGGATAAGTGGATACACTAGCAGTTCATGGGCTGTTGGCATCCTCTACTCACCATCTCCTAGCTGGGCCATTTCAGTCTAAAAGTAGCTGTAGTTTACACACAGTTGAAGTTGTAGCCCCTGCAGAGCATACTGAACTGCATTTGAGGTGACAAAATCAGAAGTCACACTCATAAAACTAGACAGGAAAGGATATAACCCTCTTACTAAGAGCTGATGGCAAGGAGTATCCCACCCCTGAAAGTCAGCAGCTGCTGGCTTCATGCAAAGTGAACATTTAATGATTCTTAACTGGAAATGATCCCTCCGTTTGCCCCCAGTTGGGGTGAGGGTGGAAGTATAATTTCTTCCCAAATTTCCCCTGCCACATGAGCACTATTTGTGTTTTCTCTTCACCAGTATTACAATGAAGGTCAAATACATTTGGTGGAATTTTAGGCATGTATCACATGCTGCTTATCTAATGTTTTGAGACTGGCCTAAGGCATGGGCTAAGTAGGTGTTTGTTAGTAGTGTAAATCTGGAGTCACTGCACTGAAGTCAATGGGAAACTGAACTCAAGCCTTGGGTCATGGGCTGGAAGGAAGTGCATTGAACATCTGGGGCGGGGAGGAATGCATGAGTCACCCTGCAGCATCCTCCCTCTGGCAGATGCTTGGTGCAAAGTAAACATATTCTGGAGAATTTCTGTACAGCCTTTTCTCAGAAGGAAGGAGACTTTTAAAGTCTATATGTGTGGGTGAAGGTGTAAAAATACTGGGTAGATTCCATGGCTCACAGATCAAAGCAATTCACTCAGTGTGACACTACTGCAGATGCTGTAATTGCCTTTAAGGCTGAGATTTGCTAGCATGACTAATGATTTTGAGTCTTCTATTTGAGACACCAGTGAGAGCCCTGATATTTTGGGTGCTTTTACCTCTGTCCTTGGACATAGTAGGGACTTATTTATACCATAGAAATAACCTTCTATTCTGTCTGATGCTGGGACAGAAGGAACAGCCTTCGATGGGATTGACTATACCGCTCTCCCAAGCTCATGTCCATAAATGGCTCTCTCAATATAAGTCAACCTTCTGGGTTAGCAAGTCGCTGGGTGCATTTTACCGTTTGCTTTCTTCACTAATAAGCTTCATTTCTCACTAAGGTGTTTCCCATTCATGGCTGTTTTCATGTGAAAACATTTTTCATTTAGCAAACAATTGTTTGCGCAGCTATATTCCCAAGTGGGATTAGCTCTTAGTGTGACTGCTTTCTTTCCTCAATCATCTGGTATTATTTCTGATCCCTGTCTGGATGAGTGCGTGGTGAGTGCGAATAATAAACGGGGAGAGGATATGGTCAGGCTAACTGGGCCTTTGTTTCACTTAGAGGCAGGCTGGGAGCAGGCTCTGGAGCCAAGGCTGGGTAGGTTGGCAGGAACAGGGAATTTTAATTGATATTTTAAACCTTCCTTCCTTTGGCCAATTTGAGCCAGACTCCCTGAGATGTTAATGTAATATTAGGCAACTGTGCTATTGTTGACCTGATCAGATTTAAAACAAATTTTCTCTCATTGAGTTCGCATGAAGTAGCCGAGTGTCCCACAACTCCTTCCCATGAAGAATGTGACTCAGTCATTATCTAGTTTACTTAAATACCTCTGCGCTAGGAATCCAACCAGGAATTTTAGGCAGCTATAGCTGAAAAATATGTGATCGTGTACATTTGATTATCTTATTTAACTATGTTTCGCCAGAACTATGGCCTGGGGGTTTGTAAACATGGACTCAAAACTCACAGTGTTGTGGGTGTTAGGTAACATATGAAATTTATCTGGCGACCTGAAGAATGTACTGCTGGAGCTGTCTACTCGTCCAGAATTTTGTGGCTGGATAAGAAGCTGTGCTATTTGGCTTTTCTCATCTACTGGTTTGCACTAAGAAGAAACAGGTGTCTTACTGACTCATGTGGTTACATCTTTCATTGAGCTTGACGACTACTGAAGTTTGGCTGAATGCTTTTTAATATTTTTAATCATACCAGTGTTGACGGTTGCCTTTATGCCACCTCCCTCACCACGCCACAGGGCAGGGAGGAGTTTTGGGGCACCCACAGAAATGTCTCTCCTTCTCCTTTCCCTCCTTTGTACGCTTTAAGGAGCACAGATGCAAAATTCCCACAGAAACCCTCTGTGCTGGCCAGGCTGAGGCTGTTCACACCTGGTGCTGTGTGCTCCTCATGCCCTTGTGCGATTGCAGTGCCGTGATCTCCAGCTGGGGAGAGGATGGGGTGTTGCTATGGGTTAGACACTGTAGGACTCCATGAGTTGCAGCTGGCTAATCTTTTTTATTGTTTCCCCCAGGTGGGAAGGGGGTGGGTTCAGTTTCCACTAGAGGGTACTGGGAGCTGGAGGATTTTGCTGGGAAAGATGAGCCCTTTGACAACAGGAGGGAGAGGTGATGGATGATGGCAGAGCACAGTTGTTATAGCGGGAACTAACTGAATCTCAGAAACAGGCAGGGAGAGATTTACCTTCCAGAAACAATGAGCTGACGGTGAGTAATGGAGAAGATGATCGGTGTACGAGGGATCTGGGTTCAGAGGTGGGAGAAGAGCAGGGCTATTCTTCAAGGAAATTAAGTCAGCTTCCTACTCCTGCCCAGAGCAGACACCGACTGAATCACATCCACTGCACTGTCTCCCCCCTGTCTCACTCCAGCATAGCCATGCACTCACATGTAAGCCTTGTAGTTGCTGCCGATTTTCTGGATTCGGATGTCGTACTTGGAGTCAATGAATGGCTCGGTGGTGGCGTAGGTTTTTGCCATGGCTACTATGCTGGCCATGTCCCGGAAGTCGTGCTGGTTCTCAACTTTGACCTTGATTGCCAAAATCCAGTGAAAAAGTAACAAGAGCAAAAAGAACAGGAATACTTTGTGAGCAGAGGTCATCTCCGTGCCTGAATAGCACAATGTCAGTTAAAAACCACACAGACGGAGCTGAGGACAGAGCAGGGATTGTGTAATTGAAAGAGAGAAGTTCCCCAGACCAACCCAGCCCAGAGCAAATTGACCACTTTCTCCTTCCTCATGCACAAGCCCTGGTAAACCTGGCACCAAGGACACAGCTAGACCTTTGCCCAGATGGCTCTTGCTAATGCTCTTTGCTTTTATGATGCTTCAGAAAAATATTTGATCTCTTAAGGGGCTTTACTGCATTCAAACATTGGAACTGCTATTTCCCATGTTGGGATGGATGAAAACAGAGTATTTTGGGTGGCCAGGAAATAGAAACCGATGCCAGGAAATCAACAAGAGACCTGGTTGTCTGCCACCTCTAGGCTTCAGTTCCCTGGCATTTCACATTACAACCCCTCCAGACTTTCTTTGAGGAGTGGTGCAGTTCTCCCGGCTGGAAGCAAGCTCTGAAGGAAAAGGATGTCTCTGAGGGACCCTGTGATTCTCGGGAAGATTTGTGTGAGTGTGATGCCATGGGCGCATGTGTGGTACAGCTGTGGTTGGGTGTTAGACTTGAGTTGCACTTGGAAATGAGAGAGCAGTGGCCTATGAGCTGGAGATTTTCTGAGAAGCTGGCTTTTCACAGATGTATTCAGTTATGAGAAATGCTCTGTATCTTATCCAAAAAAAAAAAGAGAAGAAAGAAGGACCAAAACAGTGGAAGCTCTAGTGATATGATCAAATCTCTGCAAAAGCTAATTGGTTTGGGAGAGGAAAACCGAACAAGCAGGTAGCAAGAACATAGTGGACAACTTCACCTTTAGTCTATTGGCAAAAACTTGCTTAGTGCATCAGAGAAACCCATGCAGTTCTTGTTCCTTAGAGTGGGACGGATGCAGGAAGGGTGGGTTAATTGGCAGAAAAAGACCAACATTGTGTGAAAAGGGTAAGGAAGTGGGTGACTTTCTTTACATATTACCTACACTTTGTACTTTGGTAACACTTTGAGACCACAGTTGGGGATTGCAACCCTGCTTTGCTAAGTGTCTACTTGCTTGTGACAACCAATTGGTCTCTGCCCCAGAAGAGTTTCCCGGTTGTGTCAGTGTGTGTGTTAAAGGAGGGTGATGCCCGACTATGTGGAGCCGGCTGAAGGAAATGCGTGCGATGGTATTTGGTGTTTCTTCGCAAAGAACAAACAAGTGGCTTTACATATCTGCCTTCAACCATGAGAGGGCAGGAGCCATCTTCACTAGAGAACAGAGAACAAGCTTTTTTCTAACCTGTTTTATTCTGTTTAGACAGTTTTCTATAAGCACCAGCTGTAACAGAAGCCAAAGATACAGCCACATCTTGGTGCAGAAAAGCTCTTGAGAACTGGACAGGTTGTGGGGAAGGTGAAAAGTGCAACTAGTTTGACCCATGACCATTTCTAGGTGCCTGAATAAGAAGAAAAAAGGCCTGGTCTTTCCTTCTCCTTTTGCTGAATGCCAAATACCCCTAGTCCTCCTCCCTTTTGCTATGGCGAGGGTTGTGCTCTCGCAATTCAGGGACTGCTGAGAAAAGGAGTAGAGGAAAACGACAGTTGTTTGTGGGGTGGGAGGGTAGGGAAAAAAAAAAGGAAATAACAAACACAAAGGGGAAACGTAAAGGCAACCGTTGCATGTCATCCAGGAGGAGCAGCCTTGCTCTGGGCTGTGTTGTCCCCCTCTATGTCTGAGCGGGGTTGTGTGTGGTGCTGGCTGCTCCTGGCACGGCAGGGCAGGGTGAGGCGATAGGAAAGCCCCGGAGGCAGCGGGAGGAGCGGGAGAGCGGGGCACCACACACGGGGGGAGCCCCCAGCCTGGGCACGGCTCGCAAAATCCCAAGGGGGTTTTGCTGCGTCGGGTCCGGGTATTTTTGTTGCACTGATAAGAGCAGCACTGGGCTGAATGACATCAAGCGAGAGAGTCCCGCCCAGATGAGATGATTGCAGGAGGGACTGCATGGGCAGGTGACGCACAGTGTTACGACATATTCTCCAGGACCCTTTTGGCAATGGGAAAAGACAAAAGCCATTATATAATGACCTACTTGGAACAAGGACATTTGTGGGATCTGAAACGAAGTGCTGCACTTGTGCAACAGATGTCTTTGGGCCCCAGCTGAAACATTTGCATTCCCAGCCCAGGAATATTTGTCCCAGAGGCAGAGGAAGGGATGCTGCTTCCCTCTCCAGATTGGAGTTAGACCATAATGTTATTGCTAGAAAGGAGCTGTATGCTCATCTTGTTAAACTTTTTTTTTTCCTCAAAAATACAGCATGCTATAGAAAGGAAGAGTCCATTTCTTCCTCCTCTCCATCACTCCCTCCCTATGGGGAGAGAGGGAAAGCACTTGAAGATGTTTTCTCCAATGGGCCTGAGGATTTTTGGCTGGGTAAATAGTTAAAGAGAGGGGCACTCAACGAGGACACAGAGTAAGAAATGAAAACCAAAGAAGATGGCTCCCACAGTGCTACACCACTGCACAGTCCTCAGGAAACAGCTCTGCCATCTTCCCTGGCCCGTGCCAGAGCCCTTCCCATGGACTTTCCAGGGAAAGCACCTCACAGAGGTCCCCTTTTAGGAGATCACAGCCTTATTTCCAACCAGGTATCAAAATAATCACCACACTAAAGCTGATCTGAGCCACCGTTTATTAATCATTAGAGCCAGCCAAATTTGACAAAATAAGAGCTGTGTCCTGGGTTAACGCTGGTTTAGTCCAGCGTACGGTTATTACTTCATAAACAGGAAGCACTCGAGTTACAGTCAAATTAGATTTATTTTCCTGCCTTATCTATCAAGTCCATCATTTTATTAGCTTTCTACTTTTAAATTTTGCATAATTCATTTCCTCCTGCCTTGTAACCCTTTTACATGTCAATAAAATATCCATTCTCTTAACAGGAGAAGAAAACCCTAGAGACAACCAAAGCCAGGGTGCATGTAGTGTGACGCCAGAGGGCATTATTTAAGAAGGAACTATTAAAAATCATTCTAGAGCAAACATTTACCAATTTACCTAATAAGCAATAAATCTATCTTCTAAAATGGCAGGTTGGCCAATGCATGAAACTGAGAAGTTGGAAAGAGATCAACAGGAAGTAATTTTTTTCTCTCTCTCTTTTTTTTTTTTTTTTTTTTCTCCCAACCTTCTTAGGATAAATGCAACATATCCCATTAGCTGCATAGAGGAGTGCAAACAGGGAGTGCAAACACAGCCCCTGCCCCAGCGGCCTGTTTGCTTAGCTGTGCTGGCTGTTTGAGCAGCAATAGACTCATTCTGGAGCCATCAGCTGCTGTTTGCTGTAGTGTTTTAGTGACCTGTTGTGAAGAGTTTGGGCCAGTGTGTTGACAAATGCCTTTTATGAGTACGAAAGCTCCCGGGAGAGTCCCTGCTTCCCTTCTGGCTCTCTTCTCTAACTCAGGCACCGGCCGTGCCCTAGCATGCTCCCTGTTGCTGCAGTGGAGAGGGGAGTCTGGCTGGACCCCTGGGGACATGCTCACACAGATGTGACCGTCCCTTTGCCCAGTGGTGGCACCTCAGAGGCTGATAGTACGTGACCTGCAGCTGGTGCCTGTTCCCATCCTCAGCCTGCCCAAGAGGCACCGATCTTGCTGCCCTTGGCTGGAGAGCGGTCCGAGGGACTGATCAGGAACAAACACTTCTGCCCCGTCCCTGCTGTGGACCTTCTTTTGAGGCCTTCCTGCAAGACAGGTGTTTGGAGAGTGGGTCCTGACATTGTTAAAAACCCACTGTGGATATTTCCTAGGCAGTCTGAACCACCTCTGAGACCTGTGTGAGCACAGGTTACAGCAGTGAGGGACCTGGGCAGAAATTTCTTCTTCCTCTGTCTTGTAGTTCCTGAATCTACTGCCTCTTGTATATCCCAGATATTCCTGGACACCAAGGTCCCAGGGCTACAGCACTCCTCTCTCATCTTTAGCCTAAGCACTGCAAGGTGTTGCCTCGCAGTCCCCTTTTGCTTTCATTAGTTACGTGACCACATGAAAAAATAGTCAGTCAGCCTAAGTGGTATAATTATAGTAGTCTATTAGGGCTGCCCTAGCCTTGACTCTCTGAGTGTCATCCAGAGTTAACTCTGCCTCGCAGGTTAAACCCACACCACTTTGGAGATGGCTTGCAGAAGCAGTTTCTGTGTCCAAACTGGGGTTAGAGGCAGGTTCAGCTGGAAGGTAAGCGTCCAAGGCTGAGCCAGGGCCGGGCTTGGCAACGTGGTGTTTAACTGAGTCTTGGTAGGCTTGTGAAAATGTCTGAGTGTTTTCCTTCAGAGGAACTGGTGTGGCCACACAAAGCTTGTGATTTTTTTGTCCATCTTGACCTGCGCTTAGCCTTTCTGTAGTGACTTTGCCATTTTGGGACAGTGGGTCTTCAGGAATGGCTCTGCACAGAGGGTTTCCTGAGCCTCTCCTTCCCTCTACCCCAGATTATACTCCCCTTCTCAGAAAATACTCAACCCAACTGACACACATTCAGTTTAGGCCCAACTTTGACGCACCTCAAAATATTAAAGACACAACAAAGTCTGCATTTCCTTATTATCCTCACATTGAAGTTCTCCAGATGTTACGCTGCCTTTAATGCATTAAGCCTTATAATCCCTACTAACATTCTAATAAAGTGCTGCTCTCAGCCCCTGGTCTTGGCAGCTTAGGTCCCCAATGCCCTGGATCAATCACTGTTTCCTGCGTCCAGCGAAAGGTTCCAGACTGATGTGCAAGAAATGGGGATGCTTTTGCTATTTTCAAGATGGGTGGTACCTCCTCACTCATGAGTCAGTGGGAACACAGCGATTGGGCTGCTCTGTTGTGAATGTTACATGTCAAGTCATTATTTGTCCTCTGTAAAAGAAAATATTTGTTCCTTGACAAACCGAGGCAGCCCTTTCCCCTTCCTTTCCTCTTTAGCACACTGGATTTTCAAAGCTCTCACTTTTGGAACATTCTATTTCCAGTCCCGAGAGAGACAAGGTGACGAGCTGTCCTTCCTGATAAAAAGCTTGCAGTATTTTTACATTACAGAGTGGCTCTGTTTAGTTTGTGCTATATTTATACCAGAGGAAAAAAAAAAGAGAAGTCTTTCCCATCCAGTAAGACAGAAAATAACTCTGACCACATTATTATGAACAACAAGTTTTTCTTGTACAATGTAATAAATTCATCTGAGCCAGGATTTGTACTGGGGAGGTGTTTTCATAATTATGAGGCAGGAGGGGACAGGAGGTGACTCTTAAACTGCCCTAATTAGAGAGGTCTAAAAATAAAGTAAGAGTAGCAAAAAATATATATATATATTTATTAAATTCATATAAATATATATAAAGCCACACGAACAGATACTGTTTTTCCTCTCTTCGCAGATCTGGCAGTTGTTTCCTTCTCATGATCTGATCAGGAAGAGGTGAAGAGGGTCTTTGAGTGAATTTGCAGTGCTGGGCTCTGTTCCTAGGGCACTTCAGGGTCATGTTAGCACACAAATGGCAGATATTAACACACTCAGAGCTTTATTCTTTTCTATGGGCTCTGGCATTATGAGAGCTGGAGTCAGGGAGAAGTGTTATTCCTTTCTCACTGTAGTGCTCACCCTATTCAACAGAGACCCCTAACCACATCTGGGGTAGGTAGGGTCAAACTTGGCCTTTAGGAACTGCTGGGCAAATAATAGTTCAGTTCTGCACCGGGAAGGACATCTCCTCTCAGTGTCCATCCATGGTTTCCCTGGAAGAGTCCTTGAGTACTGTTGACCCCATGAGCCTGGGGAACTTAAATACAACATGAGAAAGGTCCTTCTCTGCTGACTCCATTGTAAACCATTGTCTAAACAATATTTTTACAGATATTGTATTTGTGTCGATACTGTATTGGACCAGCAGCACACAGAGCACTTGTTATGACCTTCCAGTGCCAGAGAGACATAGAGTGACTCCAAATTTTGGAAGGGGGATAATGATGGTCGTGGGAGGGGCTGAGGGGCATATGTCCTGTTTTTAGATGAGAAGATTGTTGGGGGCCCCTTTGTCTCTCTGGGTGAAGGCTATTCCTGCTGTCTCTGTTCAACTCAACAGAGAGGCTGTTGTTTCTGGATTTCTCCACGGAAATTTCAAAAGATGCCTTTTATTGCAAATTTTTTTTCTCCGTCTCCACCTGCATGCATCACTTGGCAAGAGCATTTCTATCACTAATCGTGTACTGCCACCCCTTTTTGTTCTGACCTTGAATACTAACTGTTCCTCTTCCAAGCTAAAGACGGTCAATAGAGCCTGTTTCTTACAAGTCTTAACACAGTTATTTTTAATTTTAGCTTTGAGGATTCTCTTTCCAGCCCTCTGATTAAAAAATGTGGTGAGTGAATTTTGTGAAAATGTTGTGAATACATTGTGAAAACAAAGGATATGTGAAAATGAAAGTCTGACTATTATAATTATGCTCTTTCTAGCCATTATTGCAAAATAAAAAACACTCAGCACTTCTTATAGTGCCAAGAGCCTTATGAACATGAATTAGCAATAAGTATCAGGTAATCATTATAATCCCTCTGGTCTGTAGCACAGAGAAACTGAAGAAGAAGTGTGAAATGACACAAATCTCCCTGCAAGTCAATGGTGGAGCTCTTTGGGGAAGAGGCATTTTCTGTGTCCGGAATTTTTCTGGCTCCTGGCCACTGCCTTAGTACAAAGAATAACAGTGTTTGGACTTCCCATCTTTGCTCATTCTTCTAAGTCTTGGTGCCTCCCATTACATGTGATTTTACCATTAATAATGAGAAAAATGTAAGTACTTCCTCGACAATTTCTGCTGGTAATGAGATTGTAATCTGAATGATCGCATGCTTTGAAGCACCCATTACAGGTAACAAGTACATGGCTTGCTATCTTGGCATCGTTTGTTGCAGTAAATACTATTTTTAATACTCGTATACTTTGGCTAATAGGTTGGTTATTTTATCCTTTGTTTCTTCAGTCACTGTTTTTATATAAAACATGACCTGACGCAGGTGCTTTATTAACATTTACTTTCTTACACTCATCTAAACCAAAAGCAACCTCTCTCTTTTCATATTACGTATATTTTACAGCTAAAGACCTGCTATTTCCTGCTATCATCTCTACTTCGGAAGACCAATGCAAAGAAATCCTTTAGCTCTCTGTATCATCCTTATCATCACTGATTATTGCTTTTACATTATGATGGTTAAAACCACCATTATGTCTCCTGGACACCATCCTCTTCTGAATTACTCAATTGGAGGTTTGATTTTTTTAACCTTTAAGTGTTACTTTTCTAGTATGCCCATAGTTCTGCTTACCTGTATTTCTCCTGATATTTTCTGTGGTTTCTTTCTGTCAGCCCCACCTGGGCTTGAACCCTTGTTTCATGTTGTCTTGAAACCACATTGAAACCTGTTACCTGTCTTTTAAACCAATTGACTTGTTCTTTATTTTATTTTCACTTTCTCTCTTATCTTTTTGCTCTATGCAATGAAATGCAGTGGGACTTCAAGAAGACTGATTTAATGAGTCTCAACTTTCCTTCAGGCTGCTTGTGGCTGAAGAAGGGCCCAAACTAAAACCATAAGGTCAACAACCCTTCCTTCCTGTACCTTCCCCATCTACTGAACAGAGCAGTGTTGAAACTCTGTGCCCAAATCCACATCCAGACTTTGCTAGTAGTCCCTAATTTCATAATGGACTAAAGTAAACTTGGCCCCAGACCAACTCTTTCTTCTAAGATGCTGGCTGTCAGCCTACCTTCATCTGGAATGACTTCCTACATAACGCCCTTGTACCACTGTGTACAATTGTGCTTGGAGTTTGAATAGAAACCCTCTTCCCCTATAACTTGTGACAGCAAAAATCAACATCATTAAAGAATAAAATGGGAGAGAAAGTGAGAGGTGGAAGAAGATCTGGTGTCTGGTGCAGAAAACAACAGCTCAATATTCTGCTGAGAGTTTTGTCTGGAAACACTGTTAAGGTTGGGGTACTTTTCTCTGATTCTGCCCTCATTTATGTAGCCACCGGGGGTCCTTTGTGCACAAGAGAGACACATGAAGCCCTCCCTGCATTACAGATGAAACTGCAGAGCAGTCAGAGAGATCCAGGACTGCAGGGTCTCAAGGAATTTGAAACCTTTCCTCAGGGGGAGGTTTCTTCCTCCTGGTTTGTCCTGGTTGGATTTTGCTAATGAAATCCTTCCTAGGGATGTATTCAGTGGCTCACTCTACCAGCAGCTCTAGGCTGTCCACATGTACTCTAATTCAATGACACCTCTGCCTGTTTAATGTATGCAGCACCAATATTTTAACAAACATTTCCTGCTTATTTAAATGTTTGTTCTTTGATGCTGAAAGCCAGCTCCACCACTGGCCCAGGGATCTGAGCCCACTTCCTCTCTGGCAGCTACCATCCAGACAGGGGAACATTGCAACCAAAGCAAGAATGATTATGAGAGCTTCCATGTGCAATCCAGGAAGCCAGAAAGGACTTCTGTTTCCAGAGTGCAAGCAAACAAGCTGTACCAAGTTTAAGTTTGGTGTACCTATATATAATTTTCGGGCAAACTGTGAGGCTGGGAGAAGGTCTGTCTGCTCTAAGGAAGCACTGTGACAGAGGTATCAGTTACGAAGTTCTGTACCACCCATTTGGATTCAGAGATAATACATCAGCATTTCCTACTTCTGAGCAAATCAAGCTTTAGACAGACAGGGGATGCTTTTTTAAAAGGTATAGGCAAGAAAGAGGAGGCTAAAGTGCAGCAGGAATGTGCTGGCGATGACTCCCTGAAAGGGGAGCCCAGTCACCCCAAGAAACAGGGGCTGGTAATTCACTGGAGGAATAAAGATCCCAGAGAGCCTGGGAAAAACAAACAGGTCCTTCTGGGGAGTGAACTGTTTTTCAGGATTCCTTGGCAGGCAACCAGCCACTCTGCTTTGTAAGGTCTTGTTCTTCCTTGCAAGGAGGAAAAAAATAACTGAAGAGCTCCCGTTTTATTGAATAAGGTCATCATAATGTGCTCAAAAAGGCCAGTGCTGGTGCTCCTCATTGTGAGAGCTATGGGGTATAGCTGCACATTACAGGTGCTTGAATAAACCACATTACCACTTTCAGGAGAGGAGAAAATATATAAAAGACGAGCCTAATGACTTCAGCCCAGCCAGCTTTTCCCCCACTCTTCACAACCCCCCTTCCCGCATCCCAGACAGCCTCCAACCCAATACCACTGCCTGTCTCCGAGTGCGTGACAGCGGAAAAAGGCCTTTTCTCCCACAGGAACAGCCAGTGCAACCCAGATAGGCTGCGGGGAGGTTTAACCCCTTCGCTGGCTGGCCACATGCCATGTACGATCACAGGAATGCTGTGCCACATATATATCTGTTTCCTGAGCTACACATATTTTTCCTTTTACTTACCTTCCCCATTCCAGCATGCGCATGTCCCAGCTTGACCACTACAGGGAAATTTGGAGTTGTGAGCTGAAAGACAAAAGAAGGAGCTCTTCATCAGTATTTCTTTCCAGCCATTGTATTTGAAATAGTTTACTTTTATTTAGTAGCTTTTATCTCCTTCCTGGATGCTGATGGGAGGATAAAAAAGTCAAATAAAGATTGCCCAGGTGGTAGGACAATAAGCAAATAGCTCTTCACTGGGACCCATATGATTGAAAATGGAGACCAGGCAGAATTCCTCAGATCTGACCCACTTTTGCTGCCCGATAGCAGTAACTACTTTTGCTGTAACACTTTTGCTGCCTGATAGCAGTAACCTCTAAAGCCTTCCTATTTTATCTCGTTGCTTTTCCCACCCTGTACGTATGGGTGTGTGTACACTCGTATGCATGTAAAAAAAGCTGCACCTGCAAGCTTGAGTAAGTGAACACTTTCAGATGCTGAAAACATCTGAACTGTGAGAAAGACAAGGTTTGTTTGTTTTTTTCCACATAGACTGCTTTGGCCTTTAAAGCGAGCGTGAGCAGTCCCTCAGCAGCTCCCATCCCCCTCCCATCAGCAGTGGTGGGGGCAAGGAGAGAGGGAACAGGGACCAACCCTTGAGTACAACACACAAAGTCCATCTATTCATAAAGCCTCTTCCTCTGTTCTCTAACTTAAGGGGTGGGTATAGGGAATAAAAGAGAACAAAGAAGGGCTGGAATCAGCAATAAAAATAGAAAAAATTATGTCATGTCTTCTCCCTGGCTTGTGTGGTGTTTACATTGGGCAGGGTCCTGCCATCTGAGCCATGCAAGTGCATCTTAATGCACATATGGGGTTTTACTTGGAGAACTGCAAGTATCCTCTCTGCCTTCTATTTCCCAGTTTCATGCTCATGCAAGGATTCACTTGGAGTGATCGGCTGAGAGCCAGGTGGCTGGACTGGTAGGAAGTACACGTGCCAGGAGTAACCAGGATATAAGCACCACACCTCCCCTATGTACCGGTTGGTCCATTTCTACGCCTCTGCTTGACATCCCTGTGATCTTCATCTTGTCCTGTGCTCCTGATTCTTGTGATGTAAATGCTATCCCTTCAGTACGTAACCTGTTATTTTTTATTGCGTATTTAATTTTCTTTAATAGGAATTCTTTTAAAAGACACTTTTTTCTTTACCTAAATGCCTGAAGCGATGAGCTCTATTCATTAAGCAGTTAACCTGGAGATCTGGCAATGGGAGGGAGTTGAATTTTGACAGATAAATGGCTCTCCTATTTATTTAAGTTTGAGAATAGACAAACAAATTGTTCTTGTGCTAATTACCAATTGTCTTTATGGACAGGCAGGCACTACGCCCTAAAGATAAAATGGTGCTGTAGTCTCCATCTGTGGCAGCTTGCTATAAATAACAAAATTAGTCATGAACACTAATATCTTTTGCTATTCAGCTGCTTATGTAAGGAAATGTCACAGGAGAGGGGAACAGTGAGTGCATCATGTTCTCAAACAACCTGTGTCACTTGTGAGGACCTTCTTCAGACAGAAAGCTGAAGGATCCTCTTCGGACCACAGAAGGGCACACAGCTGCAATAAATCACAGTCCTGGTACAGGCAGGGACCAGCACCCGCTGTTTCAGAAGAAGAGGCAAGAGGCTGTGATAGGTGGCCATCCTGAAGCCCCACGGTTAAGCAATGTCCAGGCACATGATTTTGTGCTCTATTTCCCCTTTGCCTGTCTAATTCATTGTAAGAGCTTGAAATTTAATTTGCTGCTAGCATAAATGAATCACAATGGAGGACTGCACCTGAGGCTTACTGAAGATAGGGCTATGGATGGACTGTGCCAGGCCTTTAATGCTGGAAGGTGAGAAGTAACCTAGTAGTTAGGGCACCCACCTGCTCAGGCTCTGGGAGACCTGGCTCGCTTCCCAGCTCTGTCATCCATGCCTCATGCACACTGTTTGAGCCAAAGCGCTCGCAAGCCCCGGCCTCTGTTCCCTGTTTGCGAGCGGAGGCGGCAGCTGTTCCTACCGCACAGGAAAAGCAAGCTGCATGCTGCAAGCCGGCCTGATACCCTGGCAAGGAGGCCAAAGAAGTGTGTGGGATAGATAATGTTATATCACCAGCTCAACGCAGCCAGAGGCAGGAAGCGATGTCTCTGCTGCCCCGCTTGTGTACCCTGCCTGCAGGTTTTGCTGAGGGAGCCTGGCTCGAGCATGGGGCCCGGGAGTGGGAAGCATCTGTTTTCCTGTGTACACACAAAGAAAGTTTGGGATCCAGTAAACAACCCAAGTTTACTGCTAGCCTGGAAGAAACCACCGGCAATGACAGCGCTCTGCTCAAACCTCTCCCTTTCTCTTTGCTTCTTGGAAACATGAGCTCAGCTTTCTTGGTAAGGCTTGGCCTTGTACCACGTAGGGGTGACCAGCTGGTGCCAGAGCATGCTGGAGTCACAAGCCACTTGGGCTGGCCATAGTGCCTGGGGCTTGGGGTGAAACACAGATCCAGACACCGACTATGCGGCAGCCTCGCTGGGAAAGCTGCGGCTCTGGGGAAGCACTGACGCACGTTTGCCAGGAGTCTGCTTCTGCCACTGAAACCCCACCAAATTCCCATGTACATGGACCTGCCTTATGGAGGAACCAATGAGAGAGAGCAGCACATACACTTAGCTGCATCTTATAATGGGTTTATCTAGTGACAACGGAGTGCGTTAGTCTGTGCTGAAGTTAAGTGGAATCAAAAGCTCTCAATAACCCACAGGACTAAAGCAACCAGAGTCCACAACCGCCCAGTAATGGAACTAGGAAGCCCTTGCTGAAGAGGTGGAAGTAGGCTGAACTCCACCACGGTCAAGGGAGATACTGCCAGCTTCCACCAGAGTCTTGTTGGGACCCGAGTCCCATTTCTGTTGCTAATAAGGTGGCCAGCCAGCATACCTGGCAAGCACTCAGATGGATAGGGAAGCTGAAGGAAGGGAGAGGGTATTATACATGCCACTATGAGGCAATTCACACACATAAGTGGTGAGAAGTTCTGGGGGTGGCCACAGCAGCCACAAGGGCAGACCCCTGAGGTGAGTATTTACACGTACTTAGTCACAGATTTCCTGGGAAAGAAGATCACAGAATCACAGAATCATATAGGTTGGAAAAGACCTTTAAGATCATCGAGTCCAACCATAAACCTAACACTGCCAAAACCACCACTACACCATGTCTCTAAGCACATGCTTAGATGCTTATAATCAATGGCAGAGTTTAATAAGAAAAGCATGTTTTTACTGAAATCATGCAAAGAAATATGTCTGTGTCTTTCTATGTGTTTGTTCATGTGTTGAAAGGGCTTTTTTTTTTCCTTGGAAAAATGAGGAAAAACACTTTGATGCTTTTAAAATGTGCATGAACTGTTGACAGGGCTGGTATAGATGATGTCTGCGGGTTTTGGGATGGGACTGTAGCACTGCAGCTAGCTCAGTGATCAGACGCAGGGTGTTAGTTCATATGCATAAGTCAGCCCTTTGAATTAAAATCCTATAAATGTATTCCCAGATGTTGTCACACAAAAGCCTTGAGATGGCAAGGCTTACATATGTGTCTAGAACTTGGTGTATGAAGATGCTTGTTTAGAGTCAAGCAGGAGTTTGAATCCTGAATTAGGAACTCAGCAAAGCCATCTTTGGTAGGAGGGAGGGGAGAGTCATGAAGTTATTTCCAACTTACAACACTGGTGGCCCAAAGTATATCATTTTAGCCCCTCATTTTAAGGGCTCTGCTCTGTTTGTAGTGTCACTGCAAAGATCACTTTGCAGTTAATCAGTATTTTGACACTGGTGTGTAAAAGTGAGTGCCGGTATGCATACATTAACCTCTATTTGAAAACACATGGCTGTAAACTATGTCACTTTCCCCTTTACCCTGTGCCCCTCCTGTCCAACAAATAGTGAGGTTTTCAATACTTCTTGTAAATATATTGAATATTTTCTGTATTTACTGCTGGTGGAGCAGTAGAACAGAGTTGGATATAAATTGATCTGAAGGGAGGAATCTTAGATGAAACCTGATCTATCCATGAATACAATGCTTTCCACTCTTTTGTTTCACTGACACCCTCAAGAGAGATGCTGATCTTAGGTCTGTGATTTTGTGTACTGTCCTGTGGTCCATAAACAATGCAGAATGTCTCTTTTGATTTCCTCCTGCCATGTTTAGTTTTGTGCATTAGTTCACATTATCCGTCTCATTTCATACGATGCACTTCCAGTTTCCAGTATTATTCTTTCTTCTGCAAAGCCTTTCCAGTCAATGCTAAAATGAATAGTCCAGGGTGCAATGACATCATGGATAATATTAGGAAGGATTTGGGGAGGTGGGAGATGAAAGCATTAAAGCTTTGGTCTCTTGGCACCAGTATTGTATTACCGTAGTGTCTGTTGTTTTCAATCAGGCCAGAAGCCCCCATAGCACAAGGTACTGTAATTTTTGCTTCACCCTTCCCCCAGAAGTAATATTGTGAATTTTTCAAGCTTTTATACTCTAAAACTGACCTTTCTGTTTATTTAGCTGCCTTTACTTATATGATGACAAAGTCTGTTCTGGGTGGGCACCTAATGGATTATGGGAATGTTGTTCATGCACTTGAGCGCTAAATGTTGAAAGTAATGTGTGTGGCACTTCCCTGGTGTCAATTAAGTTGGAGGAGCAGTGAATATATATGATTTCCTGTAAAAGCAAGCAAGCTGAGTCAAACCTACAGGAAAGTAATGATGTTATGACACGATGTCATTGTGTTTATGGAACTATCTTACTGAAAATCTGAGCTGAAGATCAGCACTGGTTGCATGCCAGCCTTGCCAGGCATGGCAAAGTCAGGGCTGTATAGTGAAATATGGAGGAGAAGCAGTAGTGCTCCCTGTTATTCACTTACTCACTCACGAGTCGACGTAATCACCAACTGCATGCAGCATCGCTCACTCAGTGGATTAATACTGTGGTCCCATGGAGGTTTGTGGTGGCCAATGACTATGACAGACAAGTCCTTCCCCTCTGCTGTTTACCAGATCAGAAATAGTGTAGGAAACAACAAGTAACGATGGGAGAATATGTTGAACAATAAGAGCTGCCAGCATTAACATCTGTGCTCTATTAAAGACACGTGATATGGATTCCTTTAAAACACACACGTGTGTATTCATTACTGTATTACAATTATAGCACAATGAAGAAAAAATCATTAGCCGGGGAAAGAGGGCCTATGCTTCCAAGCCAGCTGAAGTAAATCCTGAGGAGGAGTAGGTATCCTCAAGGGTCTCCGGAGGAAGGAGGAGATAGGGGTTATGATGAGAGAAGTGATGAGACACTTGTGACAGGAGGAGTTCAATAACAGCCGGATCAAGACAGCATTGTACGAGGTAGGGCCAGAAGCAGTATGGTGATTGACAGATGTGATGGCAGCTGGAATACAACAGTGCTCCTTCTAGCAGAAGAGGAGACAGCATATCATTTTAGGATGGGTTAAGTTTTACAGAGCTTTACTGAGCTGGAGTGATGCAATCAGTGCGGTGGACAAGGTGGATGATTTAGTCCACAGTAGTTTTAGTAGTCTGTAAGGGAGGCTTGTAAAATCAAATGGGAATAAACTAACACACTTGATGCAAAGGACTGTGAGGGCAGAGGCCAAAGTTTTAGTAAACAAGCAAGTTTTGGAGGTGGCATAAAGAAGAGGCAAGAATGAGGCTGCTGATTACAAGGCTTTGGGGGAGAAAAAACATTCAGTTATTTGAAGGGGACCTCACTGCTGCAGGCCTGGATATCTGTGAGAGCAATGGGAGAACCAGAAATGAGTGCAAAGCAAAGGGTTAGATTTAAGATGCTTTAGATGGATGGACTTTTCATTTTATTTAGCACTGGAGCTGAGACTTCCAGCTTCAGACAGGAATGAACATAGCAAGTAACTAGATGGAGATACAGCATAAATTAATTTGTACTTCTAACTGAAGTCAGCAGTGCCTTAGGGCACGAAGATTCTTCAGGGTGGTAAAAAAAAAAGTCCTTTGATTCTATCGTTGCTTTTAAAAAGCACAACACAAACAAAAAAAAAAAAAAAGAAGAAAACCCAACAGCAACATGACTTAGTCCCCACATCCTTGAGTAAACAAACCACAAACCAATGTTTCAGGGCTCCTAACACTTGCTGTGGTTAGAACTGGTCATGGAAGCAAGTGGAAAGGGTTAAGCACAAAACGGAACTTTTTGTCATTAATTCCACCTCTAATGTTACTTAACTTCTCCTTTATTTGAGACAGGATGCTTTTGTGTTCCCAGTGGTCCCCCTCAGCATTTGGAGGATAAGAGTGTGAGCATTTGATATTATTCTCATTCCCTTGGAGCTTAAAGTGTGAGAATTATATGAACATATCCAGACAAGCAGATGCTTAGCAAAAAAATAATATCGTATGTGTGTGTATATATGTGTGCATGCTTGTAGTCATACACATATCTAACAGTCCTGGTCAATAAATCCCCATTACCACATCTTAAAACACAGGCAAGTTTTTTAAAGGTTGTTAGGAGTACAAGAAAAATTTAATTTCTTAATGCGTGGTTTTCGCTTAGCCAGTATTTTGCAGTGTTGCCTTTAGGGAAGCCTCTTGTCTTTCCTTGCTCGCTAGGAGAGTGAATACATTCCCCCAACTCCTGATGTTGAAAAACTGTTAGAATATGTTTTGTGGGATGCAGTGGAAGAGAAGAAGAAACTCTTGAGTTTCCTCTCCCCGCTGACCTGAATTGGGTACATTTTGCTGTGTTTTTCTCTAATTAGAAAATTCCGTTCCCCATGTAAACACATTGTAGAGGGAGAGACGGTGAACACCAGTTGTTGACAGGGTGGTGAACGCTCTAGGAATTTTCTTTTGATGGGTTACCTTTGGAAAAACTGTAGCGCCTAAGCTGTGATAGAAGTTACAGGAAGGAGACAAAGGGGAAAAAAAAACTTTATGAAGTTATGCTGGAGTCTTCAAAGCCATTTTTCTTCCGAGAACTCCTAAGGTTCACAAGACGCTGGCTGACAGAGCTCTCCCTTCACTCGGAAGGCTTGACTGTCCCTTTTTTGGGGCAAACTCTGAATTCTCACTGATTTCAAAATGAGCAGCATGGGGTTTCTTTGGAGAGAACAAAGCTTCCCTGAACTTCACAGTGGAAAACAACCCTCAGCAACAGGCACTTCAGGAGTAATTAGGTCTCACTGAAGCCAATCATTCCCCTGTTACTGCTGGTCTCTAACCTCCCCATGCAGTCTGCTGCAGGTGCTTTCCTGTCTCCAAAGGGCAAAGTGAATATGGCTCTCACCCCAGCTTTTACACAAAGTGAAGCTGCTTGCCCTGACTGCAAAGCTCAGGAGAATCACACACGACTCCAAGGGCTTGGTTGTGATTTCACAACCTTCTGTAGCACATTTGAGAGTGGTGCAGTTATGTCAGTGTAAAATGAGAAGCGGCCCATGGGCTTATTAGTATATTCATCAAGAAATACTCTGCCTGACACAGAAATGCCTCTAAAGTTTTATTGTAAGTCTTACGCTGTTGTAACTGTGCCAATGACCCTGTGCGGCCTTGCCTGACATTGCCATGTCAGACGCTGGCAGGAAGAGGGCCACAAGCAATGAGCCATGGATGCTGCCTCGTACAGGGAACGGGATACCATGGTCCACTGGAACATTCGAAATACCCTCTGGGCTCCTGAAAGCTGTTGGGCAATGGATCACTGCCTCCTTCCTTCTTGCCATTCTTCAGCACTCAGAGCTATAGAAATAGTGGCACGGAGAACCAGGCTGGACTGGTTTTGAAAGATCCTTGTTTTATTTTTATAATTTTTTAAAAGCACAGCTGGTAATCTTGATTAATGCTCCAGAACATAAAGGACTTTGGACATAAAGAGGAACAAGGAACATGGGAAGCGTCACCCTACAGCTGGCATCTCAGGCTACGTCTATGCTAGTAAATAGAGCAATGCCATAGCAAGGACAACGGCCCTGGGTTGCCTATGCTGTTAAATTGTTAGACTGATCTCTGGCATATTCTGGGTCAAGCCAAATAGCCTTCTCCCAAACAATTCCCAAGCACAACATGGAAACCAGCATAAGTCTGCGGCCATACCCCATAGGATACTTTGGAGGCTATGAGAGTTTGATAGCACGGCTGGGGTTGGACCATGCCAGAGTTGCCAGACAACAGGCCTGGCACTGTGTGGTTTGCTACTGTTCATGTAGCCTCAGTCCGTCTCACAGGGCTGAGCAGGAGAGTAGTTTTGATCTCACATTATGCCCTATCTTTGTGTGCTCTCACATTAGTGTTTTATTTCGGTTGTACAGATGAATGGTCTATCACGTGTGGCCATATGTCATACCAGTCCCATATGATAATTTTCACTGATGACCTTTTTGAGACTGAATTCGTAGTGGGTGCATTTTTCACCTACAGCCACAGATATTTGCACCACATTTCTTTTGTCCACTGACCTGGAAAGTCAGGTATTACCTCACATGAGAAATGTTTATGCTATGGGCCCAGTTTGTCCTATTTTACAGCCAGATATTATTTTCAGCATTTTGAGCCCTTAGGCTCATGCAGGAATTCGAATACTTCACTAATGTGGCCTGGCAGTGAGATACACATCCCCTGCTTTTTGTGCTCTGGGACATAAATGTGGGGAGTAAGTGTCTCCAAAGCCCTATTCCATGGATCTACCTCCTCCATGGGCTGAACATGGAGTTGAACACTGGCAGCAGCTCTTCTGAACCCTGAAGCTGTTGTGGCATCTTTTGTAGGCACCTAGAGCAGGTGGGGGCCAAGTATGAGCCTTGTTCTTCCTACATCCTCGTTCTTGTGCTTCACAGTTTCACGTTTCTTTCTCCAGATAAAAATCTTCTGTTTATCCAGACTAATTTTTGCCTCATGTCAGAGACACTGAGGACATGAAAGGCAGCCATTGTATCCTATGACTGAATTAGCTCTGTGTCTCTTGAGATTTCTTAGGAACTTTCAAATTACATGTTTTTGGTAGGAGCCAAAAACTGTAGGAAGGGCTCTATTTCACCATCTCTCCAAATTCAGCAGTTGCTTGGGGAAGAAAATGAGGTCCCAAAGTGCAAAGTCCGTATTTTCAAAGCTGAAAGTGTCCTGTTTCAATGATTCTGTGAATGAGCACTAATTAACTTTTTTTTTTAATCCGAAGGGGAAATGAAATGTTTCCAAACTGTAAAAGGGAAGTTTTTCTGACATGAATTTTATTTCTCCATGTTTCATTCTTGAGACTTTTTGAGATTTTCGGCTTTGGGTTAGGGAAATAATCTGAAACCTTGAAACCTCTCAAGAGCTGGGAAAACCTTTTCCTACTTAGGCTTTAAGGGCATGAGCCCACAATGGCACCACATGGGTATTTGTCTCCCTCTTGTGGCTTATTCCATGAGATAAGATACAATCCCGCTCCACCTGCTTGCTAAAGCTATTAGAGCTTCCAATGAAGTGGAAGAAACGCATTCAGTGGGTGTCCTGTGCGACTACCCTATATGCAAACTTTGTCTGCAACCTCTGTGTTGAGGGACAACCTAGTTTGCCATTAGGAGTCAAACCCCGTAGGGGAGTCGAGCAGGCTCCACACAGGACATAGGCAGAGTTATTTTCAGCTGGGCCTGGCTTCTGTTTACATCTTTCCCAGCTGTAACAAGAAAGGGGCTCCTGAAGTGAACGCATTCAGAGGAAGACAGAAGAAACCACTGTGTGGATCAGCCTTTTTCATCTCACAACCACCACCTCAGTCAGCGGCATTTTTCCCCTGCTGAGCACAAGCATTAATGTACCGCAGGCTGCAGCGGCCAGGAATGGCAAGCAGCAGGAAGCAGAGAAATTCCTTTTGGAGTAACACATAGACCCTCTTCTTTAGCTTGGGCAAGCCTGGAGCAGCAAAGGATGCTGTGGTCTCCGTGAGCCCACTCCTTCTGTTTTGTCTAGAGAGAAAGGGTTCGCCCTTTACTGGAAAAAGAGGTGGGGACCTGAGCTGATTTCATCTGTTAGGCAATATCTCCACTTCTCTGGGATAAATGAGACAAATGTGAGTGAGCTGCTCCACGCCCAGTAGAGAAAGGTATTTGTTTCTTTCCCAGGCACATTACTGAGGCTGTCATGGGATCCAGGTAGGATTTTGGAATGTGGGCAGAAACCCGCATGGAGGTAAATGGGCACGTGCCCGAAAGAAGGGCATTGGGCTCACCAGGGGAGCTCATGCCTGGCGCTCTGGCTGGAGGCAGTGCCAGGAACAGGAGGTGAGGCAAGAGGAGCAGAGGCACCAGTCACCTACGCTACCCGTTGTCACCGAATGCACTTCCTTCCATCGCTGCACGAGCATTGTGCTCCCTCACAGGCGAAGTCTGAAACTAGTCCGGAAAGATGGGTACTTGTTTCCTTATTACAGTTCTCCCTCTTTTCTTCCCATCAGACTTCATGCCATTAAATTATTTTCCAAAACTGGTTGCTGAAGTCTTTTAGAGTGGTCCTGGCTTTATTTCTCATGGAGGTAGTGCCAGCACCGCAGAAGTGCAGCAGCTGAACTTCTCTGCTGAGCTTTTGTGCTGCACAAGCAGTTGTTATCAAAAAAATATATAGACCAAATTTCAGGGGAGTGGGAGCTCCTTTTAAACAACAACAAAAATCTTTGCACTGACAAAGAAAAAATGTTTGCTCTCTCAAAGAAGCTAAATCATACCTCAAGCTGTTTAGGACTACTCAAAACCTGTAAGGTAAAACTTAGTCTCGTGTGGGAAGAATCCAACTGGGCTTTTCACTTTTTCTTGGTTTTGTTTCTTAAATTCTGAAATCAAAGAGAGTTTTGTACACACTTATCCTTGCGGGCTTCTCAAGTGATGGGTTTTCACCCATTAGTTGTGGGTGGGACAATGAAGAAAACGTTCAAAACTTCGCATACAGAGGTGGCTCAACTAATTCCATGCTCAGAGAGTAGCAGGTGTCCAGGCTGCGTGCCTGTGCACTTTTGGACTTCAGCAGCAAGAATCTCTGATAGTGGACCTTGAGGACAGAGTACTATTTCATATGCATTTTGTAGACAGCCCTAATTAGCTAAATTAGTTTGTCTGCATCATAAATGTAAAGCAGCACACACTGGATTTGTCTCTAATTGTGGCATTGCTGTGGTGATGGGTTGCAGACTTTTTTTTTTTAACTTTCTCATTAGTACTTAGCTTTAGGCATTTGTGAGAAACCACAGCCTCCAAAAGCTCCCACTCCTGTCCTCTTAATTTTGACTCACAAGGTTTTAATGGATGAACAGAAAGCAAAGAAAGCCTTTGGTTCTTATACCATTCAGCAAACCTCCGGCTGGCACTGGCATTGTTTGGGAACCCTTGTGGGGATGAAAGCAAACTCTGTACAGATGTGGCCTCTTCTGAGACCGCTCTTTGAGGCCTGTTGATTCTCAGAACAAAAAGCACGTGAGGAGGGTGACTGGCAGGGGATTTCCATGGAGCGCTCAAGTGAAGTTATTTTAAACTGATCCTGCACCACACAGGGCTAGTGATAGTCCTTGGTGGGAGGGGTTCCCAAAAGCACGAACGCTGCTGTGACCCTTTGTACGCAGTGAATTTTTTCCATAACCTCAGTGGAACCAGAGCTGGCAAATCCGCTCCACACTGTGGGACACTGCGTGGAGATCCTCTGGGCCGACAGGCTCATGAAGCACATCGTGATGCAGGCTCACCAGTTTGGAGCTGGGAAATGTAGAGCTGGATGAATGTGGCAAAAAAGCCACATGTAGATGGCTTATGCAGGGATAGCTCGGGTGTTTCTGTTCCCAGGCCTTTCTAGGGAGGGAGAGGGGCTTTAGCATACATGGGTCTGGCCGCTGTGTATTTTTGGACCTTGGGCTCCACCCGTGAGAAGTTAATGGGGTGAAGCCATCTGGTTGGGTATCTCTGTGCCTGCTGTGAAGACACGCTCGCGGAGCACTTATGACAAATCATGTCCTTTCTTCCTCAGCCCTCACGTAGGGAGTTTATGAGGCATGATATGCAAACCCTGCCCCATGAAAGGATTAACCAGCTCTCTGAAACTGGGAGTGGTAAATGGGGTCCCTCCTGAAACAAATCCCACTATGAGTATGACCGCTGATTAAATTGAGGCTTTGGATGGTAAAACTGTAACCGGGGCAGGAAATTTGATTACATCCATCAATCCAGCTGTCTGACTTCATGCGGCTAATGCTGTCCTGAGCTCATCACTATGGCAGCATGGCATCTCACATGTAGAGACTGAAGCCCTGGCCGCGCTGAAGGCAATGGGAGTTAGCTCATTCATTTTGATGAGGCTATGGTTTCTTTTGCAATGTCCGGTAAAGAATGTTTATCTCAAATTCCTCTCCCACCCTGAGGTATTTTCACTGTTTTATTACTTGATGATGAAACTTTTAAACAATCCTGTGAGGATGGCCTTTCGTGCCCGAGGTTGAGGCTGACGGAGAGCAGGAGGGCAGCCGAGAGGCTGCGGTCGGTCACCCAGCTTGTGACGCAAGGTCCCAGAAGGATGCGGACCGAAGCTGCTGCGAGGCATCCCTGCGGCAGGGAGAAGCAAGCTCTTCCGGAAACTTGGAGCAGTGCTGGGAAAGCTCGGAGAGAGGGGAAGCGGCTGACCCCTTCTTCCCTCTTGTCTCTTCCCACATGTCTGCAAGGTCTCAGCCGAGACCATTAAGGAAAGGTTGTGACTCTTCCCTCTAGGGTGGCACATCTCCATACCACACCAGCGCTGGCCTGGGACCACGGGCTTCGTTTGCCCCAAAGTTTCCGGGTTGCCAAGGTAACACTAGGAGACACAAATCATTTCTATATGTGATTTCATTCTTTTATGCCATAAGCTAATTGCTTCCTTGTACCACAATATGTTCCAGCTGTTGGTCTTTATCTGTTTCTGGGTTTCTTCCGTCACTCTGGTGCATGGGTAATTTAGAAATGGTTCCCACATTTCCTCTTTTACTTCAAAAGGAACAAGAAAACAGAAACACTCACAGGCAAAATCTGCTTGCTCCTAACTGTATTTCTCAATGTGAGAGGTGTCAAGGTCAAATACCTATCAAAAAGGTTACTTTGCATTTGTTGATGCAGAGCAGAGCTTCTTCCTTGGTGATGCTGCACACATAGAAGCCCAGACAGAACCGGGACAAGCTAAGCTGTGCAGTACGCGACCAACCCAGCTTCAGTCTTTAATGTGGTGAGACTACTTGTCCAAGCTTACAAAGACTTCCCTGGCTTGGGAGTGAGGGAGAATGAGGACCCTTTAGTTTGTGTGTAAAATTCAATGTCATCCTTCTGTGTCCCCACCAATAGATGATAATAATTATATTGAATTCACTTCCTCAGATCCACCGGGCTGTTTCGAGAGGTGGTTAGGTGGGACACAGGACAAGATAGACAGCTAGAGTTCAGATTTTCAGAGTTGCAAGCAATCTGTGAGAGAGACGGATTAAACAGGTCCTTCTTCTCCAAGCACAGCCTTAAAACATTTCCCAACACCCAAGAGCAAGATTGCAATTAATATGCTTTCAAGATATAAAGTAGCATATCAGTTTTAATTATTTTCAACTGCAAATATGTTATGAAGGGAAGAGGTATAAGGAGTTGCCCAGAGAGGTAGGTGAACTTGGCAGTGAGATTCAAAGCTGACCTTTTCAAGGGCTGTATTAATCACTGGTTAAGCTAACATCTGACTTGTAACTTCAACAGAAGACTGGCTGCTGAGTTTATGGAAAGAGTGAGGGAGAATTTTTTAGTGAATTGGGAGGAAGAAATGAAAACGGAAATGGCTGTATCGGAAAGGTGTGAATTGCAAGTGAGCTGGCTAAATGGGGTGAAGCAGAGGCTATTTGCTTTAATTCATCGTGAATGTTACGGGAGGCAGATGCCCATGGACACCCTGATCCTTGGTCCCTACTGCTCCTGTTTCCTGATCACTCTCCTTTGCTTACAGCTTATTGATGGGAACCAGAGACATGAAGAATTAAATACCCAGGTGCAAACTGAACCAGCTCTGAACTTCAGTGACCTCTATTTCAGGCTCATTACTCTGATCTGTCTTGGGAGTGTCAGCTGGTAGCCAGAACTTTTCTCTTAAGGGAGAGCCAGAAAGAGACGTCTAGTGCATGACCATGTTATTCATGAGCAGGGTGAGTTGCATCATGCGGCTTACAATGCTGTTGGGCAAATGTATCCGGCAATGAGCAGGGCAGATTTAAACTGTGCACAAAATTTTCATAATCAGTGGGGTTTATACGGACTCTAGATGACATTAAGAAGGCTTACTGCTACCGCTATCCTCGCCAGTTCCTCTCTGGGAATATGATCAGACAAGCCAGTGGGGAACGGGTACTTTGGCCCTTTGGGTCACGCTTGGGGCATGGGCCTTGCTGCCAGGTTGGCCATGGGAAGTGTGTCATTTAGTGGCAGTCCATTTGGAGTATGGGGCCCAAAACTGGCATGTGTGTTGGCAGCAGCGCGAGGCTGGGACTCTTCCTCTTCTGTGACATGGTAGCCCAGGCCCAGCTGGCGAGGCAAGGGATTGGCACCCTGAGCCCACATAGCAAACCTCATGTTAGATGTGTCTCAGTTACATTTGCAAAGGATGGTACAATGTATGTCAAGCGAAGAAAGGAGTTTTAGGCTGATAGAAGTGTGCCTACATTGGGATTTTGTGCAGGCAGAAAAATTGTAGGGCTGACCTGGCCTTTACACCGCTCTGGGGTAGACCCAGGCAGCAGGAAGGGAGGAAGCCCCACAGATACCTTGGCCTTTTATAATGAGGGGCTTATACTGACTGTAGATGACATTGAAAAGCACTCTGTCCGAGTGCTGTCAGGAAAGAAAGTAACAGCACAATGCCATCACGCATTAGCTCCTGCTCACCCTCTTTACTGCAAATACAGCCTGAGTTCCCAGGTTTGGAGAAATAAGGGCTTAGATCTACAGTTCAATAGAGCTGATCGGTTTGAGAAAATGATTCAGCTTAAGCCAGCACTGACTGAAAACAGAGGGCACCTCCTCTGGCAACTGCTGCTCCAGTGCTGCCAGCTTAGGGCTGAGGTCTTCAACGTACTCGGCGTTGTAGAAAACCATACGGCAAACATCCAGGCAAAACACGACTGGTGAATAAACAGGGAAGCAGACATGCGCGGGTGTAGTGGGAAGTTGGTCAGCACAAATGAGCGTACATCGAGTTGTGACAGAAAATCATCACTGCTCCTAAGTAGTTACCAGGCTAATCAGGGGTAGATCCTGCTAGCCCAGTGGAGCCTATTCTGAGACTGATTATTTGACAGATATGTGGGAAACCATCACAGCGAAGCAGGTCCTTCAGCCATTCACATGACACTGAGTTTTGCCAGGCGTGCCGGCCAAGGGTGCTCAAGCCAGAGTTTCTGTCTTACCTAACCCACAGGCCTGGACCTGATCTGTAGTAAAACTCCCTGTGAGATTTCACAAACTCCTTAGCTTAGATGAAGTTTAAGGATGCAATGAAAGAACCGAGCTCTTCTTGAGGAGGAGTTCTTGACTTCCAGAATAAAAGCCCAGGGTTTGGAAACCTGAGATCAGCATATTCCCACTGATGAAAACTCAGTTTTGAGCATGATCTGCCAGAGCTCTGACTTATTGCCTGTCTGGGTGTGGTGGAAAGTATATTTGTTCGCAAATCGGTGCATTGGGAAGGACTTGCAGAGGTGTTTTTTTCTTGGAGACAAGATGACCTATCTATCAATTATTATCATAATTATTATACATCATATACCTATTATAATTATTATATATCAATTATGTCTATATCTATATATCAAGATTATCAATATATACAATTATAAATGAAACTTAGGGTATACTATGCTGAATGCTGTGCAAAATAAACCATGCTTGCAGCATTTACAGTCAAAACAGACAAGATAAGGGAGAATTATCTTCATTTTGGGAAAGAAGAACTGAAACACTGGGAGATTAAGTGACTTGCCGTGAATCAAACAGGCAATCTGTGGCAGAGTCAAGAATAAAATCCAGATCCCACTGAAGCAACTTAACTAGGAACATCCTTCCCATTGAATAGTTTAATTAACATAAATTAAGCAGCAAGTTGACTCAACATGTTTTTAATTTTACATGTGTACTTCAGAGAACACAATAATTGCATTTTATAATCTAAAAATAAACAAACACATATGTCTGTCAGAAAAACAACAGGCACACAGGAAAAATAGTTCAGCCCTTTATTATATTTGGTGTGAAGTCCTTCTTTAGGACTAAAATTGTGATGTGAAGTGAAGGAAGAAGGCAAAGAACCCTCTCCTTCTGTGCTAGTTTATTAGAATTAAAAATAACCTTTCCTTTAGGAGTCTTCTGTCCGAGTGCCAGGGCTTTGTGTAAACAGAAGAGCCAAATGACAGATTCTTTAAGCACAGATCCTGTCAAATCCGCCACATCCTCAGTCAGCACAGTGATGTTCAGCGGGCAAGAGGCAGAGCTGAGAATTTGCTAGCACCTAATATATGCATTTGAAAGGGTCCAAAGATGGAAGGAGTCTGGAAAGCACCTGAGCCCTCCCATGCGCTGAAAGGGAAGATGAGAGCATAAGAGATACAATAGCAAATCCCAGTCAAGGGGAAGATGTCTTTTAAACTCAACAACAAATCTGTCTAGTCTTTGAAGTTGGCTACGCCAGGCTTCATTCCCAGACAGCAGGGTGAGCATTCCTCTCTAAAATTAAGCCCCTGGCAATTGTTCCCCCCAGGAATAGGCATGTACTGAGTGTAGGAAAGCTACACATGAGTGACAATAGGATTTAAAGAGCAAGAGAGAGAGAGGAACTGATTTAGACCTCATGGGAACATTCACGGAGCCTTTTCTACATGCAAAACACTTGCATTGAATTAAGCTAAATCAATATAAGCCAGCTGGAAACTGATCAACGTGGATGGCATTCACAAGCAAACAAGAGATTATTTGGCAGGGGCTGCATACCAGCCGAGGGCCACATAGCCCTGGTCAGCACAGATTCACGGGGAAGGTCAAAAGGCAACAGCTCTTGTGGTAAGCACTCTTGCAGCGCGTGATGCAAGCACAGCCGCATGTCTGTATATACTGCACCCCTCCCAGAACACACTGACATCACCACCCCTGACAACAGAGTACTGAGCCTGAGGCAACTGCCCCTGCTGATGAGAATATATCAGCTGGAGCTCGGTGCTGTGCTAGCAGGCTGATGTATCTCCCAGTCAGCCTAGAGCACATGCTGAACAGCTGCAAGTCTGCCCGGTGCATGTTTTGTATATAGATCAGCCTTTATTATCTTGGGGTCTCTTCTGCAACTCTTTTCCCACAGTTAAAGTGAAACTAGAAAATTTGGCAGACCCCTGGCTTTTGTCTACAGAGCTGAAAAGGCACAACACTCTCATCCTGTGACAGTGCTACCAGTACAACACAAACCATGCTTTGATTTTTCACTGGGGCAATTTTATGCACTTTTTCGTCTCTGAGGAATGTCAGGAAAATGTCAGTAATATTTGATGCACCCAGTGTTATGGCTAAGATTGCACATTGAGGCAGAAACTTGGCAAACTGGAACCTGGCTTGAAGACCTTACAAAATGAAGGCTGGTGCCCCATTTTAACATTTTCATTGTGCCTACAGGCTTCCACATTAGTATCTCATTTTGAGGAGTAGATGCCATTGAGAAGGACGGGAGCAGTGGCTTTCAGAAAGGCTGTGCCCTGCACACGGCATGCCAGGATAGATCCCGCTCCTGTGCCCAGGTTTATGTTACTTGCTGCTCAAGAGTTGGGAATGAGAGACTGAATAAACACTGTCACACTCCTTCAGTGAGATACTTCTCACTTAATATTAGACACCTATGAATCTCATTTTTACATCTGCAGCAGCCAGTCTGGACAAACCTTACAATCAGTGGAGAGAAATCGGGTGTTTCAGAGCCTGATTTGTCTGAACTATTGAGACACGTACCTCAGGCTGAGAATAGCTGCTCCCCAGTAATGCCTGTATTTCTCCCCACTGATGACGAAGACAGTGCTGGTGACCACATCAAATACACACACCTGCATAATACACATCTAGAGGATACACATCTGCATTTGATTAGGTGAATCCTAGCCCTTGAATGAAATTGATGTTGAGCAACAGCCTGGTGCCCACAGGTGAAAAAAGCTAAGAAAATGCTCTGACTGGAAGAGTGGAGTCACTGAAAGCCTCACGTTACAGGAGCTGGTGCTCTCTGGGAGTATGGAGGGAAATTGGAGAAAGTTTAAACAGGGCTTTGTTGTCTTTCAGCAGATACTGGGGGCCAAGGAAAAGGAGGAACCTCATTTGCTCTAAGGTGCTGGGGAGTGGTCTGCAGTGACTGTCCGTGGGCGTGTGGACACCCTGTGTCCTTCTGGCCTCCGCTGCTACTATGTGGCCCTCAGTGACTGTGGGAAATGATACTAAGTGACTCTTCAGCTGAATGCTTCTATGACAGTCAGAGGTGGCTTTATTTTTGACAATAGCTGCTGCTGAAGTACTGGATGCTTCTAATAGTTCTGAATTAAGCCTGACATCTGCGGCTCACCAGGACGCTGTATCACAGAAATTTGAAGAATACTGGCTTCCACATAAAAATGAAACATGTGAACCATATGTCATTAAACAGTACAATAAGCAGGCAAAAATGCAACAGAGTTTGTGGTTGTCAGGGTGTTGAAGAGCCAAGCTCCTTGATTTTGAGGAGCTGAGTCTCTAGGAAGAGAGCAAACATGGCTGGAACCTGAGACAAAGCAGTCAAAATCTACTGGAGGAGCCAGAGTTATTTTTTGGAAAAGCAGTTAAAATTTGCCAGCCAAAGGAAGCTATCTAATTCAGACTAAAACCTACGTAAGACAGAGAGGGCTATCATGCCACAGAGGATGTAGGCTGTTACAAGAAAGGAGACTGGCAGCAGAACGGTACATTGAGCATGGAGCTGCTGTCCTCATAAAGCAGCACACAGATCTACAAACAACACAAGTCAGGACAATGGCTGGTATTTGGAAAAACCTTCAAGAACCACAGTAATTTCTATCACTTTCCAAGAGCTTCCCCAGCATGGACAAGGAGGACAATAGCACCACGTCCTTAGATGACTCTTCATGGGACCGGTGAGCAGTGCTGCAGAGGATTAAAGCGCTATCATCTCGAAAGCAAATGAAATGCCTGTGCCTTGAACATGGATACTGGTGCAAGCTGAAGTGTTGCCTGGAACGGGCATGTTAGCATGGAAAGCAAAACCATAGGCAATTGACCATAAATAGGTGAAGCTCAGGACTTACTGTGGCGAGCTAATTCCTATTAGAGTTGTGACTAAACTCATGGGCAATTAGCAAATTGGAAGAAGTACAATTTATAATCGCACCAAGGGAAAAAAATTATCCACGAATAAAAACATGCCACTCCCTTCATCTCATTACAGAGGTAACTCACCAAAGAGGCAGAAGATCAAAACAATTGAAAAAGAGTTTGAGGATATCTTCCAAGGGAAGGGGAACCTGTTCAGGCTTGTCAGAGGCCAGTCAAGTGAAAACTCCCATGGCATGGGAACGGTTGGTCAGCTGACGCACTCTGGCATAGATTTCTTTATGTCAGAGAAATTAGGTATTTATTTCACAGACAGCCTTACTAGACAGTCGTAAAGGTGATCGTATCCATTTTTGCTAGATCTCGTCACCTGGCATAGCTGATGGCTAACACAACACATTGTTTAGTGGATCTGAGTTTAAGCAGTCTGTGGTGAAGCACAGTATGAGACATTTTATTGCTAGTCCAAATTTATACTCGGTACAACAGGTTGGTAGAAAGCAGTATCAAAATAAGAAACCACCCACTGGAAAAGAGTAAGGAGGTTAACTGTGACCTGCATTTAGCATTGTTAAATTACAGGATTGTACAGAAGATGAGTGGTTTGTCAGCTACCAAGATTTCCTTGAGCAAAAATCTGAAGAAGAAAGAATGCCTGCAGTGTTAGAAACTGATGACACCAAAGCCTGGCGCATCTACAAAGAAACAGATGAGGTAAAACAAACCTTTAAGAACTGAGGTCCTGGAACCATCCACTCCTACATGAAAGCAAAGCAGATGATCTACACACACACACACACATACACACACACAAAAAAAAGAACAGTTGCAAGCAGTAGTGAGATCTGAAATGGTAGCCTTGAATTCATGATGTTGTCGTAACAAATGGGTATTTGATCTCTAAAAACATACATGACTTCTCCAATTTTTGGAAGGGACAGAGAGATGAAGATCACAAGGTCAGTTATTTTGCTCAGGAAGGTCTCAAGCAAGGGACGATTGGAGCTGGCTGAGGCAGCTGCATCCTAGATTATGGCACAGTAAGAATGAACAAACTCAGAGGTGCTCGTCAGTAACCGTGCTGGTGTTGTTGCACCAATGGGGATTTTGGGAAGGTCCATGCAACTCTACAAGGTACCTCAGAAAATGACTGAATATTAGTTACTATGCTGCATACATGTATCTGGCATTCTATATTATGTTTTTGCTGGCACAGATGCATGTGGAGAATTGTACTTTTAAGAGGCTTTCCAAAAGCAAATGGCAGCAGCAACTGCCTTGATCACAGGCCCATGTTATGCATTGATGGACAGGAGAAGATCAGGCCTCAGTGAAGCGCACCTCCTTCAGATATGATCGTTCTAAATGATTTCTGAACAACAGGCACAGCTCATTCAGGAATACTGTTTACTGCCATTTAGTGAGAAAGTACTGCATCAGCTGGCATTCAGGATAAGCATCTCTTGAAGTCAAAATAATTTTGCAATTACTCAGAAGCTGATTGTACTTTCATCACAATACTGATTTGCCAAAAGATCACGTATCAGCCCAGTATAACTTGGGAAAAACATAGCAGAAAGTACTTGAAATGCAAGGTTTCTGCAATTCACAATGGCTTATCTTTTTGTGAAAAAATGTCACCAAGACAGCATTTTCTAGTGGAAATGTCAAATGAAAGCTGGAGCATTTTAAATAGTAGGAGAAGATTTCATTTCCCTTAAATGCAGATTTTTTTCTCCATGAAAATACATTAAAACAGTCTATTGACTTTACTTTTTATGCAAAGCAGTACCATTGGGACATTCCAAATCACACAAGACTTTTCATTTTCTAATGGTCTACCTACTATCTTCTGCTAGGATTGCAGTCTCTTCTGTTATCAGAATACCACCAAATCAACAGCGCAGATCTAAGAGAAGCACCTGTGAATGTTCCAGGAATGTCAATGCAGCTAGTTACAAGAATTAATAATTGTAAAGTTAATTAGGCCTCAGAGGTACTTATGTGCCTAATGGCCATTTCCGTGGTCTGGGCCTTAATACTTTTGGGGCAGAGAGACAAAGCATTGCAATTGTATTGAAAATAGCTGAAACATCCTATATTTTATCACAGCATAGCTTCTAACTTCCAACCCCACCCCCCCCCCAACCCCTATAAATGCCAACAGCAAAAAAGAAATCAAAGTGAAACAAAAAGGATCTCCTTAAAACAAAACAGAAAATTAAATTTCCTTCTGGACTCCCCATAGGGTTCTTCCATCCCAACAAGGGAATAGTGACATTGGTTCAAGGTGTCATCCCCTCTCTGAGTCATTCAGCTGCACAGAAAGGAAGGGAAAGGGAAAGCATTTAGAATGGATCTCCAGGGCTTTAGCCCACTGAATTCCTCCTCAGCATACAATCTCTGGAAGAAGTGGAGGAACCCCTTGAGCAGGAAGTGATTCAGAAACATACGATGGTCCGTTTGCAGTGACTCACAACACATCAATAGCAGAATTGTCCAGAGACCTATAGAACGTCAGGACTCTTTTTATACCATTGTGCAGCCACAAGTACCAAGAAGCATGTGTTTCCTATCACTCAGCCCAGCTTTATGCTAGGCTAATATATATTAGTCTGTCTAAGTGCTTGTTTGAAAACAGTCCTGGGCTTGCATATATGTAGGCAGTTTCATGCTCAGGCATATTATTGTTACTCTTACTTAGATCGCAAGTGTTTCTGTTGGAGATTGTATGGATGCAATTACAATTTGTTCTTTGCTTCCAGCAGACTGCACTACATAAATATGTATATTTTGAATGGTATATATGTTTAACAATATATTCTATGAGCAGGTTCCATGCAGACATGCCATCGGGTCTCTGCGGCCGATCACGGTGGTCTGTAACACCGCAGCATTGTCAGAGGAGTGGTGATACTCAGGCTGCCTACAACTTATTACAAGATGATGTTTTACCTTTTGAAAAATTTGCCTTCTCGTGACCATTCAGGCTAGAATATTCCATCCTGAGTGCCTCCCTTAAGATGAATGTATGGAGAATTTCAGGTAAACCAGGAGGATAAATACCCTTACACATATACACTCACACACCCAGGCAAAGGAAGAGCTGTTGGTTTGCCCATAGTGAAGAATACTCGTGACTACTTCTTTGGGAAACCGACAACTCCAGCTATGAAAAAAGCCAATGAAATGTAGCAGTCCTTGGACTTCTTCATCCTTATGAAAGTTTGGCCAAATTTGTCAAGTTTCAAACTTCTGGTGCCTGCAGTTAGCACCTGCTAAATGTAGTCTTAGATCTACCCCAAGCCTATCAAAGCGTCTGTCTGCACTGAGCACGTTGCTGAAGCGCACAGGCTCACCAAGATCTTCCCCTGCAATTGCAAGTCTTACGTGCTATAGGTACTGAACTGAAACAAGGGAGTCTGTGGGTGTGGAAACATGAACAAACAGATATAGGGAAGCAAATTACTTTGTGTGAACAGATATGTAGCAATTACTCCTGTTCATTCTTCCTCTGCATAAATGGGGGGGGGTGTGTGTGTAATTCATGGCAATCTAACCTTCAATAAAAGGCAAATAAACTACCTTACATTTACAGCATGTTAAGAGTTGTCACGCAGATACCTGTTTATGGTCATTAAAAGCTGATGGGACGTGCTACTGCACGGTGGCGGTTTTGCGTATCTGCCCCTTTCTGTGTGCCTATCACGCTCCCTGTGCTGGGCCAGTGTCAGGGCTACAGCACTGCATGTGAAAGCCATGGTTCAAATGTAGAAAAAACAAGAATGAGCCTCGGGGAGAAGGACTGGATTTGGACAGGGAGCAATGGAAAGTCAGGTGATGAGACTGGGATTGAAGACTGCTATGCAAGAGAGAAACTAGAAGTAAAGGTCTGACTGGGTAAGAATAAGGATGGAAGCCAAGAGCAGAATATATGGGGATCAGTGGGACAAAAAGTCTGTGCGGAGAGACAGCACGGATGTGATCTAATGTGCAGCAATGAGGAAGGCAAGGAGTGGCTGGTCAAGGAGCTATGGACCAAAGAAGAGCAGGGTGTGGACAAGTATCTTATGGAAGGCAGATATCTCACGGGGATCAAGGTTCAAACAGAGAACTGGGATGGGCTGGAGAGAGAGTCTGAGAGAAAGGGGTACACTGTGAATGAACCAGGTGTCAGGGGAGGGAGTCTGAGAAAGGAAATATGCAGGAAGGCAGAGTATAGCCAGGCAGGGGAGAGAGCATGGACAGAAAGCCAGGGATAACAGCACTGGACGGGTCAGCCAAGGCCAGTGGCACTGGTGCCAAACACTGGGACTCAGTGGGCAAGATATTTAGGACAGATATTAAAACCAACTACATGAGGAGAATGGGACTTGCCTAAGGAGCCAAGACAGGACAGACCCAGCGTGAAGGTACAGATAAACTGGAGGGAATGGGGAAGGAAAGCCTCTCTCCACTGTGACCTTTTCCCTTCAGAGCCCAGAGTGGATTTTAAAAGTCCTGAGTGTTACCAGTTCTCTCCTAACAGAAAATATTTGCGAAGACGTCCATACGGCTACAGGTGACGAATGTGAACATATGCCTGCTCTTCATGAAGTGCAGGTCAAAGTGCCAACCTTGGTGAGTCACGCGAGTGCCAATATATGGCTGCAGAGGGAAATTTTTTTTTCCAATTTGCTTTGTGGTAAGCCTAGGAATCGTCATGCCCATATATCATGTGAAAAGAACCTTATTAAGGTCGAAAAGTTAAGCACTCAAACATTAGGGAATGCAACCTTCATTTTCCTTCCTTGTACATAAGCATTATGAATCAGTCTTTAATTACATGACTCTGAGTTATTTTTTCCACAGGTCCCCTTCAGCAGGGTCCACCAGGTGGACCTGCTCTGAGGCTAAATGCGGACTCAAGGAGGAGGTTGTTTGCAGGACCCCTGCTTCATTTCTTCCACAAGTCGGAAAATGCATAAATTATGAGTCAGGGAGTAGCAGAAAAAGAAAGGGCACTTTGATGATTAAGACAGCTGAAAGGCATCTTAGTGAATTGGACTCTGTCCCTAACTGTGCCAAAAAGTTCATATGAAATTCTGAGAAAATCCTTTAAATTGCACTTCTCTGTAGGAATTAATGTTGTGTCCCTTAATTTTTGGCCTTCTTAGTTTGAAACACTGGAAACTGACTTGAAAATTTTTCAATCCTGCTGCAATTAACTCCTGAGAATGACATCTTGGACTGGTGTTTACATATAAAAAAATAAGAAAGACTTAAAAATTGGTGTGGAAAAGAGCAACTGAAATTATTTAAGAGCTGAAGAACATGTCTATCAGTGAGTTGCTTACCAAACTTTTTGAAGTGTGATTTGAATACAGGTTACAAATATGTTCCTGAGGAGTAAATACCAGCTGTAAAAAGAATCTTTAATCCAGCAGGGAAAAGTAAAGCAAGAACCTATGTCTGTGAGCTGAAGCTAGGCAGATTCAGGTGAGGAATTTGGCATAAAGCTTTAACAGTGAGAGTAATTAATCACCCCTCAAAAATCAACCCAAGCAAATCATCAGCTCTTTATCTCTTGAGGTCTTCAAATCAAGACTAGCTGCCTTCCTGGAGTACTTGCTTTATACTTTGGATAATCCTGAATTATTGGACTAATTGCAGGGATAACTGAGTGAAATGTGCATATAGGTCTGTAAAATACAGGAAGTCAGACTCTGAGCTACCAGTCCTTATCTTTACTAATCCAAGTGCCAGGCAGTCATGGTTGCAGCTGAAGTCAGTGGAAACTTTTCTATGATTATATAAAATGCTAAATAGTGCTACACAGACAGAAAAAACAAGGTCTAAGGTATCTCACTTAAGACACTCAAATATAGTACATACTTTTGAACTTAATCTCTTACTAGCTCAATTTTACATCTATAAAATGGGGCTGATAATCTCCCCTTAGCTGGAAGAGATGTTTTGAATGCGCACTGATTATTGTTTGTGAAACTCCAGCGATGAGAACCACTGAAAAGCCCGTGGGTAAAAGAATAATTCTCACCTCAGGACAGCATTTGAATAGTGTGAGAATAGTGGACAAAAAAATATGAGGAGGTAACAGCTCATTCAGGCAGAACTGGGTATTAAATGATGCAGAAAACTTGTGAAAAAAAACCCCAGTATGTGATCCAGTAATCAAGGACTGGACTGGCACATAGATGCATAAGCATAAGGGAAGCAAATCAAGTTGCACAATCAGCCCTGATTCTGGCATTTCCAAAGAAACCTAGAGTTTTCAGCCTGATCGTGTTCCTCCGTTTATTAGCTGATACATCCTCCATAGGACACACAAAATAAAATGTAATATAGTATAATATAAAACTGCAGTATGACATAAATTCAGGTGTATCTCCTTTGAGCCTACACTAGGGAAAAACCTGTCTCAGTTACACAAACCAGCAATTTATTCCCGAGCATTTGCAAGTCTAATGTGAGTCACAAAGAAAGACTGGAAAATGGTGGAGAGCGAAGCCAGTGGGATCTCTACGACCGGATTTGGAAAGGAAAAATCATCCCAGTGAGGAATGGGAGGGAGGTATGATTAGAAGAGTGGATCATGTTGAAGGACAGATGTCAGTTACCATGTGGGTAAGGAGCCAACACCTGGAAGGCAGTATGTAAATACAAAATGATCCCAGACTACATGGAGCCTCTGGTTTTGTCAGAGCCCTGAGCTCATTAATGGCCCTAATGATCCCAGTGAGCCTCACCTGGGGCCCACACCCATGGGCCCAGGCGCTCTATTTAAGCTCAGCCCTGGGCATTCACTCCTTGCTTGAGCTATACTGGAGGAGTGCTAGTCTCCTGTATGGCCACAGCCATAGCCATGTCCCTGCCTCTGCCTGGCTATAGAGCACACTGAGCTGGACCTCAACCTATGGATTGGCTTCCTGGCTTGATTTTTGTCACTAGGGACCTGCCTGATGATCACTGGACCTGATCCTATTCCTGACCTACTGATTGACTTCCTGGCTTGGCCTCAGACCTGTCTCATCGCTGTTATACTGCATTTTGACCTGAACTTTTGGTTGAACCTGGCCATCACCTCTGGGTCTGTTCTGCTCACTTCTCTCTGGCACTGTGGGACTGAGACCTGGCTGGCAAGGCTCCCCCTTGGCTCCTGGCTCACCTCCCGTTAAGGAACAGCCCTGCTCTTGCTGTTCCCCGACAGATTTATCCTGGTGCTTGGATGTTGGGTGCTCTGGAGGGAGCAGTTGCCTTGCCAGCTGGAGCTAGAAAGCAATGTAGCAAGTCTGAGAGGGAGGGAGAACTTGCCAGCCAAAAATAACTAATTTAATTTTTTAGCCATAACAAAAGTTTGGTGACTGGTAGCTGTGTGTATGTGTGAATAAGTGTGTGCACCCAGAGCTCTAGTCGGGCTGTAAGATGACATCAGCTCAAGAAGCATGCCAGCAGCCTCTCAGTCATCTCCTCTTGCTTTGCCAAGAGCTGTTGATGCTTCCCAAAACATGTGGTAAAAGAAGCCTCATGCATGTTTATGTTCAAGGCAGGATGAGGGCCTGCCCCTGACCACACTGCCACAGTGTACTTCAGAGTCCGAGTCAAAACAATGCTGCTTTGACAGAGGCTAATTTCCCATGGCTGGTCATTAGCTGGGTGAGGCTGTTCCCTGTCTTGGTCCTCTACTGTATCTGTTTATCTTCTATGACATTTGGATATCTGAGGAATCAGACTTAAAATCAAGCGGGGAACAAAAATGGTCAGCCTAGGAATGACAGGAGTAAGGTCTCGTGCTTGAAGCCAGCCGTGGCGAGTGGTTTCTGAAAGCTGGTACGAGCACAGAAGCTGTGTATAAGCTTTGTGAAAAGCAGCGCGTGTCCTCTGCCCGTTCCCAACACGTAAGTGTCATGTAATGTAACCGCTGTCACTATCCTCCATGATGGAGATTAACAGGAAAGAGTTTACTTTGTTTTATAGATATTGTAAGTAATACCCACAAGGGCCAGCTTTTAACTACTGAAGCAGGCTTTCATTTGTGAGCTGAATAGCTGAAGTTTGAAGGGGATGGTGATGGTGACCACCTGCTGAGGAAAGGGGGGCTCTGGCAGGAGCGGTGTCCCCTCTCACCAACTCGGGAAGCAACTGAAAGGGACTAATTGGTAGGCTTGAGTCTGTTCAATTAGCACATTAGGTTTTATCATGAGACTAGTTAAGTTTAAAAAAAAGCTCTAATATAAAGGGGAGGGATATTATAGCTTTTAATTATGTGTCATAAGTTGGGCAAACCAGTGGCACCTAAACATGCACAGGAAGAGTTGGAACACCCTCACCTTAGGCGATAGCTGGTACTCTTGGGCGGTGAAAAGCCAGTCTAAAAGATGTATTAGGATATGTTGTCTAAAAAACCTTTCTTTGGACAGAATGGAGTATGTATGTGCCTAAGCTGTGCGTGTTCCTACTAAAACACAGGTGTTACTGAAGAATAGAAGTGGCTATCAAAGCCAATGCAGGTGGCCAGCTGCAGTGACCTGTAGGGATGGTTAATGGGCTAAGAGTGACTGGTAGAAGTGGCTTGGACATGCTGTGTGGTCTGCTGAAGCCAGGCTACCCAGCTGTGACAGTCTCGGGCACAGGCCAGCAGAAACTGCAAGCAGGTGTCTCTAAAGCAGCACTAGCAGCTGCTTCACCAAAACCTGAGGGCTTGAAATGATGGTTGTGCTATGGGGAAGGGCTAATTGATTAATCTAGCCCTTACACCACATTGTTCTTACAGTACATTATTCTGTTTATTTTTACTGTCTTCCTTTGCTTCAACAATGTGCTGTTCTGGTAAGTCATTAGATTCACCAGATGGTAGCGGAGAGGCTGAGCTCTCAGATGAGCCCATCAGTTCTTGTTTTCCCATGTTTTGAGGTGGGAGATTCAGCTGGTGTTTGTTAGAGCCTTAGAAATTGAGCTGTACCATTTTGCTGCCAGCCCAGAATCATGCAGGAAGGTTATACAACCTTAGCTTCTCTTCAACTTGGTTCTTTGCTCTGAGGATCTGCTTCATTTCTGAATATAACTGAACAAGGGGGAGAATAGTACTTTCAAGGAATATTTACCTTCTTAATGGTTTCCAGACACTTCAGGGGAAAAAGTCCTCATCAGCTCATAAGATGTAGGAGCCAACTGATAGGACCTCACAGATTTTGGTAAATTTTGGAAAAATGGCAGAGGCTCTGTTATTCCTAGGCTTTTTCAGAGTTCAGCATGCTCTGCCAAAGGCTCTGTAAGGCTTCCTCACCCCCCTACAGCAAGTCTTAGGAAACTCATTGAGTCCATCACCTCCTACCACTAATTCTGAAAAAATTCCCTAGGGGCTTGCTCCTTTGTCCCTCAGGATTTGTGGTTTATAACTACACAGGCAGAGCTACGTGAAAAGCAGACTCCTGAATTCGGTAGCAGTACTGCATTCAGAGTTGAATATAATGAAGAGCTGCAATTTGCTGGGCACAATGACCAGTGTTACAACAAATGCACAGCACAGTATTGTTCTCAGTGTTGCAGGCAGAGCTAATGCGTATACAGCTATTTTCCACTCGGTCGTCATTATCTTCTGTAGAGGGCAAAGCTCCACCGGGTTCTCTGGTCCTGCTGTCCTTTTGTACTGTTAAGGCCTTTCCAGCTCATGCTGTTTCCCAGAACAGACTCTGTCCCACTAACTCCAGCCCACAGCTTCACCCAGCTAAGAATGAAAGATGCCTGGCTTGCACAAAGATTGTTTTAAATGAGGGAACAAGTGAGTTCACCTGACTGCATTGCTGGACTTAGTGGACACTGTCTTTTCTTGCTTAGTGTGAAAACTCATATGCCCTATATCATGGATTTTCCCCTGTTTGTTGAATTTCTGATAGGAATCCAGAAGCTTTTTTTCTCAGTCTTTTTCTCTCAGGGTCTTTGTACCCACTTCTGTAGATATCCACCTTCTCTCTTTGATTCCAGGCATATGCATGAGTCTGGCATGATTTAATTCATAAATACCCTTTGTGTATTTATATTTGTTTTACTTTTTTGGAAACGGCTTTTAACATGTCTGTAAGGATGTAGGACTCTGCTGGTAGAAGAAAAAATAATTTTTTAGTTCTAATACCCTGGGATCCATGTATTTCCAGTCTAGGGTCCAAAGAGCCAAGTGAATAAAATGTTACCTGTTTATACTTGATTTTATTTCTTTCAATCTAGACCTACTGCTGCCAAGAGAGTTCTTCTGAAATTAGGCAGTAAAAGATAATTATGTCCACATTTGTCTTTGTCTTCTTGACATTTCAATCAACCTCTGAAAATTTCAGGCTAGAAAGCAACCTAATCAGCAGTAGGCTCAATTTTAAAACTATGTTCTATTTTGAAAATTGGAGGTATCAGCCCTGGGAGACATCACCGATAAGCATTTGAATGTTGCAATTTGTAAAGAATATTTTAAAATGTCAAATATAAAATTCCTGTTTCATATCTGGTGGTCAGAAAAAAATACTTTTTTCTACAGTGCAGGTGATATAAATACCAATGGAAACCTGTACCATCACTTAAAATGGGTTTTCATGAAATAGTAGTAAAGATGCCTGCTGCTACTGTTACCATTAAAACCAGTAGCAGCACAGACATTTAATAGAATTCATTATAAACAATTACTTTTGAATGTAGTCTCTGTGTTTGCTAACTATTCACTTGCACAGGCTTGTCCATTTCTTCAAATATATGTTTGTTAGCTGGCTGAAGTGAACACATCCAGCCTGTGGGCTGTTTTAGAGATACTTGCAGCTCAAAGCACAATTGGTTACATCATACATATTATTCTGTACTTTCCTGGATGTCAGAAACTACAGAAATACTTCAACACTAAAACAGATCAGACAGCCAAAAATTCAAAGAAAGGAAAAAATTTATAGGCAAGGAACTGAGGATGAGAGATTAAGCAGCCTGCCAATGCTTACAAAGGAAAATCTATGCTAGACTAGGAATTGGACCCAGACATCCTGAATGTCAGTCCAGCTTTAACCACAAGACTGTCCTTCTTCTGATTCATAAATATTATTACAAACTAACTAGTGGTTCTCTGTATCCTTGTGATTCATTAGTCATAAACAGTGGAGTAAAACTATTGCATTCTTTGTAAAAATGCTTGGGTTTTTCCTTGGTACCGCTCAGCCTTTTCAGCTAAAGGGCCATTGACTGAAATGTGGGCTGTGACCTGACTGTTACCGGATCTAGAGATAGTTGGCTGTTTGTCATCATTCTGTGTATGTTGCCAGGATTCTCGCAGGATACTGCTCTGTGATAAAGAGACTAGATTAGTAAAAAGGACATAGCATTAGCATTTTAGCTGTCAGAGCAAAGGAATGATTCTTGTATTCCTGTCACCTGAGTAAGTGCCTTTTGTCTCATAGGTATGGTATATACATCTGGGACACAGGCATGCTTCGAGATGTTTTAGATAACAAAATATTATTTGAAGCCAATTGGCCTTTTGCTTCAGGATTTTTGGGGTAACATCTCTTCATTGTAGCTGGATACCTCTGGAAATGTCTTTATAGCTTCTCAGGACCAAGGAGAAAATCCAAAAGATGTCTCTGACCATTGAGAGCAGGTCTGAGCTTGCTCTCAAGACCTGGCTTAAGTGTAAGCTTTTAAAATCCCATGTTAGTGCCTGGTGAGGCTCTCTCTGACTAAGGGCCAATTAGAGAAAAGAGGTTGATTGTGCAGCTGATCCCAATATTACTCCCAATGAGCACATATCCCAAACTCAAGTTCTACCTAAGCATGATCAATGGCCAACCTATAGCCAGCAAAATAAATGAGAATCACAGTGCTGGGCATGAGGAAATCTAACTGTAATGCTGCTCACCCTGTTTTAGAGGAAAAATGGCTGTCTGGCATGCAATGATGCAAGTCTGTGCTAGGATATGAATCTATCTGGGCAGTGAACTTTGGGAAATCCCCTTGTCAAGTCCACTAACTAGTGACTGTAAAGAATCACAGAACAATAGATATTGTGATTGAAACAGCTGTAGAAGTCATCTAGTCCACTCACTTATTCGCAGAAGTACTATTTCCAGCACATCATTAGGTCAGCCCTAACTTTGAATAGCTGAGTCCTGAAAACTGCCTGAATGGGACATTCTATGACCTCTGTGGGCTATCTGTTCCAATGCTGCACTACCCTTATAGGAAATTTTTTCTTAATGTCCAGCTCAATATCCCAGACCACAATTTGTGGCTGTTGTTCCATGTTGTATCATCTGATGCTACTGAGGAGAATGTGGAAATGTTTGTAATTACCCTTCAGGTAGTTTTAGGCTATTAGATTAGCCTTCCCTTCACCTGCCTAAACAAGCCAAGATGCCTCAGCATACCCTTGCTGATCATGTGCTCCAGGCCTCTGACCACTGTGGTAGCCTTCTGCTGGACACTTTCCAGTTTCTTCACATCCCTCTGCAATGGAGAGGCTCCAGACTGGACAATATGTCATATGCAGTCAGGCAGCAGGGAAAATAACTTTCCTAGATCTGCCAGCCATGCTCCTCCTAATGTAGTGCAGAACACAGCTGCCTTACAGTGACAATGCACTATCAGCTCATTCAGTCTGACATCCACTGTAACCTCCTGATACTTTTCAGCAGTGCTGTTACTCAGCCAGTTTGTTCCCAGCATATAGGGATGCAGGGAGTCATGCCACCTCAGGTGCAGAACTTTGCATGTCTCTCTACTGGACTTCATGAGGTTTCTCTTGGCACAATCCGTAGGTGTTTGAGGTCCCTCTCAGTTGAAGATGTCAGTCATTGTGTCAGTCGGCTGTCATAATTTTGCATCTTCCACAGATATGCTGAGGGTGCACTTCTGTGTTATTCAGGTTGTTGTTGAAGATTGAAGTATATGGACTGCAGAATTAACCTCTGGAGTACACCATTTGTTACTGGCTGTGAACAGATGCTAAGCCTTTGGTCATTGTTACCCTTTCAGTCTCGGGGTCCAGCTGATTTTCAACCCACCTGGAAGTTCTTTGTTCCAACCTTGGCACTTGAAGAGCCCAGAAGGTAGCAGAGCTTTACCATTACTAGAAATTTCTAAAGCAGCACTGGAGGAATTGTTTCCTAAATTCATTCTTATTGATTCATCAAAAAGACTGTATGCGACAGTATGGGGTTGATAGAGGAAAGACTATGTTCAAACAGGAATTAGGCATTCATGGAAGATAGTGTGGCTCTGTTGTACTGGAAGCTCCAAAACTGTTACTTTTCCCTTCCCATTCTGACTTTGCTTCTTTCCTTACCTACAGAAACTGAAATTTAGGTTGATTGTGCAGTTTAAGGAAAGAGATGAGGCCTGGTGCAGAGAAACAGTGAAGCTGATACTGGTAGCTAGCGTCTACAGACCCAAAAAAACTATAGTGGGAAAAGGCCACTTTCACCTTATATTGTCCAAACCTGTTAACTCAAAACATCCTCTTTTAGGAAAAAATTACTTGGCATTCTCTTATAATATTTAATTACAACAGCCTTCTTCCCCCACCCCAGATAGATTGGAAGAGTTTCAGAAGGCGAACAAATTATTTTGATCCGTCTTTAATTTTGCTTTGGCTGCAAGTCCTTCTTCCTGGTGTGAAAAGATGGGGCCAAATCAAAAACATTCCCTGTCCAAATGTGCATGGCTCTGGATTCAGATATTTCATATCCAAACTCTGTGCCTGAAGTCCATGTCTGTTAGCAGGAGGTCAGAGATGAAAACCACCTCACGCATCCAGGTCAGAGCTTTTATAAGGGGGCCTTTTATTCATTCATCTCTTCCTCACCACTCCTCTTTAGGGTTCAGTTTCTTTTTGGTTCCTGTTAGGTTAAGGGGAATTACACATCCATATGGTAAGGAGAGAATGGAGTCCTTCTTCCTCTGTAGACAGTAAGGAAAACTAGAGGAAGCATCAATTTGTAATATAAGATGACCAAGGAAATCCTTAGCAATTATTACAACTGTGTAATTATGAGGATACAGTTTCCTCTCTACACCTGAGAAACTGCAGGGTTGAGCTACGTCCCGTACGTGTGCGGTATGACTGAACAGTGCCAGAAGTAAGTTGTAACGGAGAAGTTCCTCTGGCTGCTAAGCTGGCTGGGTGACCTACTTGTACCGTCACTGGATACTGAATATCCTTGTTTGAGCACAAAGTTGGTATTATTGCTGATGCTCAGACTTATTAGTTATTTCTCTCTGCCATTCGTGATAGGATTTAATCTCAAGTAATCTGAGTGGAAATGAAACATGATGCAAAGCAACTTGAAGGGCTTTTCACTTCTCAGGCTTATTAAATTTCCCCTGTATGGCATAGTTTACTGAATACCAAATCAGAAACCTACTGGTAAAGCAATAGCTCTTCTCAGAGAGGGGAGAGAAGCCTCTCACAACACACCCGTGCTGTGGTGTGTTAATACTGCAGGTGTTATTGATCACAGGAATGCATTTCCTAGAGCCAGGCGTAAGAGAGAACTACGCAAGGCTGCCTGTTATACAGACAATGTACTTCTACTACCTTCCATTAATTAACCCTGGACTATACATATTTTTTATTATATCAAAGCCCTGATTTGAACAAAACATGTGCTCTTCTGGTCCTAAATCTAGTCCTGCTGTACCTGCGGATTTCATTTTTAACCTTAAGTGCTTGACTGCGCAGACCCTTGAGGAAGGCGTGGGCGGTGCTGCCCCGTTGGAGGCCATCTTGTGTGGCCTACGCAGATCTTCACAAGAGATTAGTATGCAGCTCACAGCGCTCATGCCCACTAGTCTCTCTTGATGTATTAACCTCCTGTGCTGCATACATCCAGCAGCTTTCTGGAAGGATTATCCTGGGTCTGAGGGCCTTTTTCCTCCGTATTCCATCACTCGTCTCCACAACTTTCTCCTTCTGCACAGGGCATGTGGCTGTTTTCCCTGGATGAACTAGCAAGAGTCTCCACTGTCAGGCTGGTGATAGCCAAGGCTGGTTCCTCAGTTAGCCCCTATCTCTGTTTATCCAGCGGCCTTGTACTGGATATATACCTCCATATACCCTTATGATGACTTGCTGTAGTGAAGGAAGCTGCCCCACCCTTGCCGCCCTCCCATCTCTCCATACCTTGCTCTTGTTCCCCTCTGACAGCCAATTCAAAGGCACAAAATAACCCCCCAACAAAGAGTTGAAGGAGCTGGACCCCAGAGGCAGTTTCCAGCAGTCTGGTATCATGTCTCTCCTCCAATATAAGCCCCTCCAGGGAGATGGGTGCGAACACAGCTTTGCCTCTGGGTTCCCACCGCCCACCTCCCATGGTAGGGACTTCCTCTGGCCTTGGGGGTGAAGGGAGGGAAATTTCCCTTCAGCTCAGTAAACTGCTGCAATGAAGTGACTTCGAGTCCTCCATCTTTTGGTTACTTATTCTCTTGGCATTTTAGTGAGAGCCAAAGAATCTGTTTTCCATTTGCTGTACTTTTGCCTGAGACTGTAATTGCTCTTTGAACCTACAGGAGCAGGAAACCCATTAAAGGCCCAAGAGGACAGGGATTCGGTGCCAGCCAGCACATTCCTCAGCTCCTTTCATCCTGCAAGAGGAGAGTGCTTCTGGCTTCTCCAGAAGGGATATTACTACATTTTGTTCAAATTTAAGGCTGATTTCAAGAGTAATTCTACCGCTCACCTTATAGTTATCATTATTCCTGCTATTTGCATTATTATCTTTATGGTTATTATTATCACTAACACAGAAATATCTATGGAGAGGCCGTTACAGAAAACCCAAGTATCAAGCTTGCCTTTCAGTATCTTGCAGACTGTAACGACAGATATAATAACAAGAAAATCTAGGCTAAGGGCATAGCATATCAAACTACGGAAACCTGTTGGTCAGGGCTTTTAAGGAGCTTCTGGAAAGAGAATGAGAAGGCTGCATATTTTGTACGGGAAATAAGAGCTGCCTGTTTCAGGCAGAAAAAGTATGAAAAATCTCCCATGTATAATACATCTTTAATGATGCAGCTGCCACCCAGTAAGATTTTTTTTTACAAGAAGTGTCATGGCTCAGAATAAGTTGGATTGGTATGTTGCTGGATTAGCCTGGATGTGCACCCTCTCTGCTAACTGCAGATAATCTTCCAGAACGTGGGCTGCTGTCACTTTGCCTCAATACAGCGTGCCCCACAATGACTTTCTGCTGCATGAGACCCTTAGGATAGCTAGTTGGCCATGGCTGAGTCTGTCCCATGGATTCTGGAGCGGGAGAGGAAGAAGCAGCATAGCACAAAGAGAAAAGAGTAAGCCTCAGACGGTACTTCTATGAAAACAAAGGTAGACTGGGGTAGTACTGGGAGGAGGAAGGCACAGATGTTCTGCACCTAAAAATTGAGAATGAGGCGCTTAGAACTGATGCAATGAAAGAAGGAAGCCAGAAAAGATGATTTTAAGGGTGACTCAACTGGAGTTTGAGTCTATTTTAGTGAACTTCACAACAGCTAGTCTTTCTGCGCCAGGTTTTGGCCCCTCCGATAGTTAGCTCTGGGCCATTATAGTTACACAAATCTTCACTAAAGTTGATATAATGAGCTGGTGGAGAGTTATCTCAGTGCAAAGGAATATAAGCAAAGTGGATGACACTGCTGTCCCATCCTCTGCTGAAATGGTCTCAAGTAAGGAAACGGGAGACATGAGGATATCCCATGTATCATGCAGCTGTCAGAAAGGCTTTGAGACTTCTCTAGCTTATGTCTGGGACTGGGTCCTACCAGAGGGAGCTAGACAGACCTGTGTAGAGGTCAGTAATGGCATCTCCCAAACCATCCTAGTGGTAGCAATACTTGAAGAGGAGCTGTCACCTCTTTTATGTATTTCTGCTTACACGAGAGGAAAAAAAAAGGATTTTGCTAGGCAGTGATACGGAGTAAAGCCTGTCATGCTTGCTCTGCATGTCCAATAGAGTCACTGATTGGCATATTTGCAGTGGTCATGGATTAGGAAGGAGCCTGTGCTGAACATCACAGCAACCATCTCACTCCCAATAGAAAACGGCACTTTGCACGGGGAAGCTTTTCTGTGAGTAGCCAACAGCTAGTTCAACTCTGCAGTTTACAACAACAATCAGCTTCTAAGAGTGGGGAGCCTTTGCTGGCAATCATTCCAAACTCCTTTACCTCCAAATAATCTAGCATAAAGAGCAAGGAGAAAGCATTCGTTCCAATCCTTGGCATTGCCCAGATAGCTATCTCCTTCCTTACTCATTCTTCTTGTACTTCAGGTTACTTTAAATGAGGACACATATCGCACACAAAAAGCCTGCATAAAAACTTTGTAATGGTTATGGAGTCAAGTGCTTAAAAAGTTAGGAAATCCAGGATTAAAGTTACCTGGGCAACATTTGTGCAGATGGGTTATGATGCTGTCTTCATTTCAAAGTGCACAGACTATTGTTTCTCCGGACAGTCCCTTGCTCCACAGGCAGGAGGGAACTGCTCTGAGGGCTACTCATGGCTGTGAAAGTCTCGCAGCAGTTTTCTGCAGTGCCCCCCGCCTCACGCGTTGCGGAAAGTAGATGGCGGCGGTCACCGGAGGAGGCAGGGGACTGCAGAAGGAGCAAGAGTCATCGTGGGACTGAAGCAACGGACTGCTGCCCTGCAGAGCTGCCCGGTGTCCCTGACACTGCCACACAGCACCAGTGTGATGCTGGGCAAGTTACTTCATGCCAGATTTCCCGTGGGTGATCGTGACATAGCTATCCTTTGCTTTCTGGATGCCTGACATGCCTTCCAGTCCCAGACTGTTCTCTGAGGCCCAGAAGGGTTATTTTTAATATGAATTGATTCCCTGACCCGGCCTACAAACAGGGTGTGTGTTGTGGGGGGCTGATTCACCGTAGGGCAAGGGCGGGAAGGCATGGGCTCTGGTGACAGGCGTGCAAGCTATTGAAGCTGGCATTGCAGCCAGAGCCCCTGCATGATTGAACCACAGCCAACTTGCAAAAGGGACTGAACGCTTGCAACTGCATCTGGGCTTTGGGCTTTGACTATAAAGTGCTGCAGCATGCTAGAAACTGTGAAAATCCAAGTCCTTGCCATTCTATATCAGGTACACAAAATCTTTTGACTCTGCCCTTTCAGCAGGCAGCCTCTCATCTACAAAATACGTAATATCCACTGTAGTGCTGTGGAAACAAATTTGTTGATGTTTCTGAAGCAGTTAGGTATGGTATCTTGCTGAATGCCATGAACTCAAAAGGGGTCTTAGTCATTCTGCTCTCAGAGCATGGTTTAAATCCTGCGCGCTAGAGAAGATCTAGGCCCATCCACTGAGCGGAAGGATAAAGCTAAGTATGAAACATGAATTTTTTTAATTGCAGAAATTCTGTGGCAGGAATCCTGTGAAAGAAATGATCTACATTGCAGAGCTCAGAGAAGGGAAATTAAAACTTCAGTGGCAACCCTTGTAAGGGTACTTCCTGTAGCCACTTCCTGCCTTTGCAACTATAATAGTATTTGAGCGTAGTTTTTGTGCTCAAGCTATACATTTACAGTCATCTTCTTTTGTAGCCTATCAGTCCCTGCTGACCTAAAACTTTCTCGACAGATAACATTTTATTGTTTTAACTAATAGTCAGCGCCACAAGCTCAATTAAACCAGAGCAAATGTTGTATATAGAAAGCTTGTTTTGGAGTAAGTGGTTTATTTGATTTGGCTTCCTTTGATTTGTTTGTACAGGAAAAAATTATGGAATATGTGAACATCTCTCATCAACTTTATATTCTACAGACCCTTCTGGATGGACTTACCAGCACATCCCTGAAGAGACAGCAGGTATTTGTGGGAGCTGGAGTATGTTTGAGATAGTGGCTGATGACCCATTGTCATATTTTTTGCAGAAGCTAAGTTCAGTAACCCTTCTGATGTGGCGGCCTTTTAGCACAGGAAATTTAAAAATATTTTTTGATTGGAAAGTAAAAAGAATGTAATAGTAATATTTTAAAACTTTTTTGTTTTCTGTGCCTTCTCTTAGGTTTCTGCTCCTTGTTTACGACTTGGAAGAAAAGGAATCAGATTCTTTCACCCCGTGAAAGGTTTAACACAGGTTAAAGCAGCAGCTTAGGATTTTTCTTTACTAATAACCAGCAAACAAAGCTAAATCCTTTTGCAAAATAACAAATTTAATTGGACAGGCAGCTTTGCACCAGCTTCCGCCAATCTACTGCCCAGTGCAGAGGCACAGGAACCTGGGGGGCCACAGCTGGTCTCCAGGGAGACTGGCATTGCTCCAGCCCGAGCCTGCCCAGCAAATAAAGGTTCCAGCCTGTTGGGAACATGCAGCAAAGTGTGTGACTGTCCCATTGGTACTCAACGTTGGGAAACTATTACAGGAATGCATCGTTCAACAAGCCCCTACACAGAAGCCTCTGTTTTTTTCCCTTGAGATAAGATTTCGTGTTATGAATTCTCAGGGCTTCCCCTGTTTTACTGGGCAGAGGAATCCTGGCTTAACCCAGCAAATGATGAAAGGGGCCCATAATATGGGACACAGGCAGGCCTTGTCACCTGAGGTACCTGCAAGCCACCTGGCAGTACATTAGGGAAGAGTTTCATAAAGCAGGGCACTGTCACCATTGGCACAGCTATCCATGCAGAAAGTGGGCAGTAGCTCCTGTAGTCCCATCCATGCTAAGTTCAGGCTACCTGAGCTGGGTGCTAACAGCAGTATAGCTGTAGCAGCTCAGAGCTCAGTACAGGCTGCAAAACCTGCCCAGTTCCCTGGGGGAGTAAGCTTGCTAATAGCTTTACTGTGAACTCCATGGCTACGGTTATCAGCACACACACGAGATAGTTTAAAGCTAGTACAAGCTTGTCTGCGTGACCCACTGACTGGCCTCTGATTACAATGTCGCTGTATGCTTAGCCTCTACACCCCCTCCTGCGCTGGCTCCTTTGAGGGACCACTAAATACACATAACACATTTTTGAAAGGAAGGAACAACCCCCCCGCCTCCACTCAGAGGCTAATGGAGAAAAGCCTTGTTCAAATACAAGTGCACGAAAGGCTTCAAAGTCATTTTCTTGAAAATGGCTGGGAATAATTTCATTCTTTGCCTCAGAGCTTTTTCTTACTCTTTTTTTATGTAAATACTTGCAACAATGGTTATTTGTCAGAAAAATGTAAGCTATTTCTTAGTGGGATTCTTGTCTGCCCATTTCTACATTCCAAACTTTTGTCTTTATAGCTGAGGTCTTGACTAAATTATATAGCTCAACATTGAGCTAGGTACTACCTCTCCAGAACTAGCCTGTTGGGACTGAGAAGTATTCTTGTTAAAAGCCTGAAATAAAATAATCTGTTCCAAATGACTTATTCTTGGCTCTGGCAACTAATTGTGTATATATGCCCTAAGTTACATTAACGTGGAAGTAACAGATCACAGAGAGCTTGTAGTGTTGTATATGTTACTTACGTACATGCTAAGCCTATGGCCATGACATCATTGCTCTTGTTCTGGGCTCCAGCAATGGCGTAGCCAAAAAGAGTAACTGAGAACACACCGCATTGTTCCTCTCGGCTGCTAGGGCCATATTGACTTTGTGAGTCACACTCAGCATGCAGGGATGATACATCCAGTCATTAGTGTTACTAATTCCCTGGTTTAAGAAGGTAATATTGCCTACTCTAAGAAAACAGGGAAGGGGTGGAAAAGCATTGGAACTGGTCACAAAGACATTAGCATCTCTTAGCCTTTCTGAGTTCATTCGTCTGCAGCACAGATATAACAGTGGGATCTTAAATTGTTATAAACAGAGGATTGTCTTGAGGCTTATACAGGATAGCTATTATTTTTTGGTGAATCCTGATGAGATGCTCAGGCTGACTGCAAGACACAAAGAACTAACTTGGACACCGTCTTTTCCTTTATGTTTTGTTGGCCTGCCAGCAAGGAGGCCCAGAGGGACGGAGAGCTAGAAGGACTGCTGTGCTGGCCTCAGTTGGAGAGAAAAGGAGCTGAAAAAGCCTAGAGGCTACTAATACCTGTACATTCTGATTTTTATATACTACCACATGTGGGAGGATTTGTATAAGAAAAGGACAATAATCTCAACATAAAAATGACGACAATATGAATTTCAAAAGGTGTGAAAAGCTGGGACTAGCTGTGCCCATAGTAGGTGACCACCCTTAGCTTCATCTAATAATTTGCGGTCTTGGGAGGTAAAAATACAGCAAAATAGAGAGCCAGGGAAGTTTGTTTAAGAAGTTGTGTTTGAGCAACAAAAAGCCAGGACTCACTGAGGGTTAGGAGTGACTCGCAGGAACTGCGGGCAATGGGGGATGCTTAGCTGGAGCCACTAAGAGGAGCCGCTAACAGAGTTAGAATGGCTACAAGAAGCAGCAAGCTGGACAGACTGGTCAGGGGTTCCCACCCAGCTCAGCTCCAGCTCTGAAGGAGCCTTTGCTACCCAGCAGGTGAGTGGCAGTACCCCAAAACTGGCGGCTGCGAGTGGAGCGTTTCTAGAGCAGGGGGAAGCAATGGTCTGCTGTAGCAGCTGCGTCAGCAAGCAATGAGAGAGGACTTTGGCAAGTATCGCTGGGGGAGTTGGTGGATGCCTGTTATTTTGTTTATGTTTCTTTGTCCTTTTCTTCTTTATCTCCAACACAGTGCTGCTCTGCTAAGCCATTTATGATTTGTGAGCAAGGAAGTAGAGCTCTCTGAACACTCAGTTAATTTAATTTTCTCAGGTTGGGAGTGGGAACACAAAATTCTGTTTATTAGCGATCCTTAGAAATTGAACTCTGCCCTTGAAGCTGTCAATCAGTCTGGCAGAAAGGATACATTTATTGCTTCCTTAATTTTTTATCTTTCCCCTCTCTCATATACCTGAGGCAGAAGTGGAGAAAGCGGCTTATTGCTTGTGTTTGAGTCCTTTGCAACCTTGGTGAGTCTCTAGGGAAAGTCTGCATGAGGAGCCATTGAGAGCTTGGTACCACAAAACTGGGGTTTCAGTTTATATATAGGGAAAAGATAGATAAAGGGCCTGAACACCTAGCAGTTTTTTACACTTCTGCTAAGCAGAGCCTGAATTCTTGACTGCATCTGAGACCTGCTCACCGTGTGTGGTTGCAGTATGTGAAGGTGTGTAGGAACCAGATATAAAATAACTCATTTGAGCGGTAGCACAAGTCCAAACGCAACAGCCAGGACTTCAAGACAGGTCAAACAAGCCCAGGCAAGATCCTGGGTAAATATTCAACAAGTGAAGCACATGCCAGCACCGATGCACTACGCTTCGGTACCTGTGCTAGCTAGAGGAATGCTAGGTAGGTGTGCCCCCACACTGTCATGTCTCTGGAGGATGGTGTCAAGGTGTTCTGAGTTTCACCTGGGGCGACTAGGAGAGGAAAGAAGTGGCTTTGGTTATGTCCCCACTGTAAGCGGGGCCAGAGGTACCCTATGATCATGCCATCAGCATTGCCCAGAGCCATCAGGAAGGCATTTTACAGCCAGCCCATGGCCATCTGTGAAACAGCTTCTGTTCTGATGGCCACTCTGGAGACTGCGCTTTCAGAGCAGTATAAACAGTATAAGCAGTATGAAAATGTTTGTTATATTTGCAGCCTTTGGAGTCTAAGACTGCTTTTAACTCTTATGATGGTGAGAACAGCCTGGAGTGATCTCTAACATACCAGACTGCTCTCGAGCCTGAGAGACTCTTTCAGTAGCAGTCAGGACTGGCAGAAGCCAACTGAATCTAGGAGGCCCTAGGGAATGTGGCTACAGACCAGCCTGAGGCTGCCCATGCAGGCCTGCAGGAGTCAGCTGCAGGGAAAGGATTACTTGGGGAGATACTCGTTCACTAGCACAGGACTAAGAAGAGGCTGTTGCCAACCTAGGAACAGCAGTCCCCTTGCAGCTAACTCTCTGTGAAAGACACCTTTGTCTATTCTGCCATCATCCCCCATGGTATTTGTAGATGGACCCTAGTGCCATCTGCTCCCGTGGAAGCTGCTTGAGGAGCTCCATTCTGTCTACAAAGAATTCCCTTGCCAGGGCAAGAATCCTCCTTGGTATAAAAATTGCCAGAGCTGCCCTGTTTGCATAGTAAATGGTGTGTTGGCACAAGGAAGGGACAAGCCAGATACACTCCAAGAGTTTCAGATTCCTTACAGAGACTGGGCCAACGACACAAGTAAGAGAAGGCTGCAGGGTGTTTTGAGCTGTGGTGGTACTGGTGCTTCAGCCAAGGCTGACCAGGTTCCAGGGTAAGCAGACAGCAACCCCTTCCCTGATGCTGCCATGCCCTGCCTCGCCCTGGCCAAGGGCCAGATGCAGCGCTGCGGCCAGCCCACTCTTTCACTCCCATTTTATTCACATGGACTTGAATCTGTTCCCATGCTATTCCATTCACATGGACTCGATCTATTCACATGCTCCTTCATCCCTCCTGGAGAAAAGTGTTTCCTAAAGTCTAGCCCAAACCACCTTCGCCATTACGTGCCCTTTCACCTTGGTGCTCTTCTTGGATCCCCTTAAATGAGATTATAAGGTGTCTAACCTACTGCATCTTCGACTTTCTGAATTCTCTCTTCAGAATGGTGTGTTCGGCTTACTTCCCACAAAGGGGAAGGCTCCATGCGTAAGATGCTGCAGAGAGCCTTTGCCCCCACCCAAAGTCTTGTTTTTCAGAGTGACGCACGCCCTGCTCTGCTATTACTTAATAAAAAGTGAAGTCACTGCTTTCCTCCCCTTCAAACTGCTCCACCCTCAATCAGGAGGTCTGCTTCTCCACCCTTTGGCAAAACAGCTATTTGGGGGTGGAGGTGAGTTTAGGGCTGGTGTTGACCAGCCTCTCATCTGGGGAAAAAAAAAAAAAAAGAAAAAAAAAAGTCCAGTCCAGTCAAAGGACTGCTCTAGAGCTGAGAACAGCCCTGACAGCCTTCTCCCCTTTGGTGCTTGTCTGTATTTCATATGAGCACAAGTGAGTAAGATCACTCCCGTCAGTTGGTGAGTCTTGTTTAGGATGCAAGGAAGAGTGTGAGCACAATACACCACTTGGCTGTTCTTTATCTGCCTTTTTCCTCACCCTGGAGGGAGGATTACACCGAAACACCCACCCTCCTACTCCGGCAGGTAGGAAGAGCCAGAGAAGTCAGTGAGTATAAGTGGTGTGATGTGGAGCTAGGTTCTCTGCTCTGCTCAGGCTTTGCTGACAAGCGGTGGGAAGGAAGAGAGCCCCTAAGAGCTGGCTGCAGCTGCATCATTTTGCCTTACATCATTTTGCCATCAGTGTGAGTGCAAGTAGCCCAGAAGCTGCCCTAAACACACACCAGCATCTTATAGTCCCTTAGGCACCATCTGCCAACTAAATGTGCCTGGAACACAGTGTGGTGCAGCCACTCTTTCTTCCCACCCTTGACATGCCCTTCCCAGCATGCTGGTGGCTATTCTGGCTGGCTGCTCGCTGGAGACTTTACTGCTTTGGAGATGCCACAGGCCAGGGAGGGAGGCCTGGATTGTGTTCTCCATCCTTGGAGGGAAGAGTGTTGACAATTGGGGCCACAACATCATGGGGAAGGCTTTTGGGGAATGCATTTACTCCCAGAGGTGTTATGTCCCTCCAGAACCTCTGTGTTTAAAAGGGGAAGTATGCAGATGTTCAGAAAAGAAATTGTATCATGCAAGGAAGCTCAAAAAATGTGCGGGAAACTTGTCACAGTAGGGGAGCCAAACTTTTCAACTGGTTCGTGCAGAGGGTGACAACTGGTAGGCACCACTCCCATAAAAAGGACAAACAGATGGTGAGGGACAGGGCACAAAAACACAAGGTCTGGCACATGGCGGGGCAGCTGGTAGGTCCTGTGGTCAGGGTGGCCAGCTGTCCTGGGTTTGAAGGACTGTACCTTCACCTGCCTTAGAGCAAATGTAGTTTTCTTCCAGCTTTGTTTGGACCGGCTGAGGAGCTCTCTGCATATGTAGCTACCTTTCTGCTACCTCCTGCTTCAGCCACTCCGTACCACTTCATGGCTTCTGTGCCACTGTGCTATGGCAATTTATATGCCAGTCCCTGTTTTCCCCACTTGTCAGCCATTTCCTGGCTGAAGCAGCCGTTAGCTTTGCTGTGCCAACTCAGATGCTTTATGATTATTCACTCGAAAATAATCAACTCAAAAAGAAAGTGGTAAACAGAGAAACTAGGAGTCCCACTAATTTTTTTATTTGTTTATATGGAGGTAGCACCCCACTCAAATACTAGCATCCCGTTGTGCCAGGTGCTACACAAAAATGGAACAAAAAGACAGGATGTCTCCCAGAGGGACAATGATTTTCATATTAGATGAGGCAGACGGAGCACAAAGAAATAATGAGCTAATACTAGTTAATGCCAATGGTCTAGGACTTCAGCTTTGCCATTGTTACAGAGCTCACATTCCTGGGTCAGAGAAACCATATTTTTGGGAAGGTTCAGTGGAAATGGTTTTGGGACTGTACCAAGGTCCTCCCAGAATTCCAATTTTCTTACTCTTAGCCTCAAAGGAATTTACAGCTGGCTCGGGCAGAGCTGGAAGTCCCCACAGGAAGGATTTTGTTGATATTCAGTCTTTGGGAGGACAGTGAGCTTCTCTGTGAAGGGCAACACGTATATCTGGCCATGTCCACAGCACCACACCCGCTACTCCTCCAAAGCATTTAGAGTTTCAAGGACTCACATGACTGTGTCCATCTGCCCAGGGATTATTAGGAAAACTTGTAGGTGGTGGGGGGGGGGGGGAGGTTCCCCCCATCCATTCCTTCAGTTTGGACAGGACTTATCTCTGTCCAAAAGTGAAGCAAGCTGCCCACACTGCTCTTAAAAATGAAGGGGATCTTCAGCAATCAGCAGAGCTCCCAGGAATCTGTGGGAAGCCAGGGACAACATGAGATGACCTCTGTGCCCCACCACACGCTCTGCTCACTGCTGGGCTTCTCCCTGCTGCAAGCAGCCTGTCTATGCCTCTGCTAACAGTGATGCTGACTACAGTGTCCTGGCTGGGTCTCTGCAGAGTGGAAAATAGCTCCTTGTGCAGCATAGCCTCACCTGGGAAATACCTGCAGGCACGAAGAAGAGCGATGGGCAGCTCATTAGGTCTGTTTTATATGCAGACTGACTGCTTCCCACCAGCCAGAGCAGAGTGGTACAGGCAGTCTTATCCAAGATATCCTAGTCAGTCTTTTATTTCTGGTCCAATACAAAACCAGGGCTGTCTGCCCAATTAATAACATAAATCTGGCCTCTGTCAGCTCAAGGAATAGTGCTCTCCTGTCCCTGAGGGACATAATAACTACCTTTTTCTCCTCCTAAACAGCTTCCCAGGATTCCTCACCTGACTCAAAGCCTTCTTAAATCTATCAACTGAAAATAAGGTTACTGATCTGATTCCCAGGCCCTGGATTAGTTTTCTTACAGAGCAGAGCCAGCATCCCTTCCACACCCCTTAATGGTCCATATGCCCTTTTACTGTCCCCAGTTCCCCCCCCACATCACTGGGAGCATCATCTACAGATTTGTATGTGGAGAGGAGGGGAGATCAGGAGAGGGAATCCACAGGAAATTTAGGGGAAGAAAAAATGCCACCTGTCGCTCATGTTTCTGAGAAAATTTGGTTGAAACAGGAGGAGTCATCCTAAACCTTTTACCTTCCTTTTGTACTCTGTCGTGCCTCTGGATATCAGATTCATCACAGATTGTATAGCAAATTTGGTGGAAGATACAGCATTGACATCAAATCATCACAGGAGGGTAAAGCAGGGAAGACTCAGACTTCCATGAACATGGCATCTGCAGTATGAATGCCACATGCTGCAAGCTCCTTCACTCCTGCCATCACAGCTTTATTGCCACTGTGTTAATTTTGAACCCTCTCTAACATGTACTCTATGCCCTTTGGCAGGGACTCGCTCTGCCTGTTATGTATCAGTACAGTGTTTGGGACAATGTGGTTTTGGTTTTCCTACAGAAGAGCAGTGCCAATAAATAATGAAAGCATGTCAGTCATAGTCTGCATAGGAAAGGCAGTGTCCATGGGATGATAACATCTTTGGTGGTTACCATAAAACTTTAAAGAATAAGTCATTCCCCTCATATACTTTAAAAAAAATCCACAAACTTGGTATGCTAAGGAATTCTAATATGAATATATCTCCCTTATTTGGAAAAAAGCAAATCGTGCTGCCAGTTCCCTCATCCCACTTCATTTTTTATATTTGACCTGCAGATTAGAGGTTTTCACGTCATCTGTCAGCCTACAGAGAGTATCCCAAGGTTCAGTGTGTGTGAGAGATAGGAAAGGGACATTAGGAACAGGCCAACCACAAATAGCTAAAATTAGCTCTGAGAACTGGAGTGCTGAGGTCTCTGAGGAACACCAGTCAAAGAAAGAAAATGGTTGTTTGCTAAACTCCCACTTATTCTACTGCCTCTGAGGACTCCTGGCTCACATCCCTGCCCAGACATCCTACATGGCTATTTAAGAGGATTTCCCCCACCCCTTCCCCCTCCACTGGCCATCATTTTCCTCTTTTGTAACTGCACTGCGGAGTTATGTGGGATCCCTGCTCCAGCAGCAAGATGCTGACTGGAAACAGGAAACAGGGGGGCTATGCAGAGCTCAGCCTCTGTGACAACATGGACGTCACACCCACGTGCAGACAGGGATGCGTCTCACATATGGCAATGATCAGCAGCTCCCCCTTTTTCTCCCCTTCCCTCTTCCCCAGAAGGGCTTACAAAGCCCTAGAGGGGCCATGTATCGAGTTAGAATCAGTCTTTAGAAAGCACGGCTGTGTGAGGCCTCAGTTATCATGGTACATGATTTCTTGCATAATTCTTTTAGATTCTCCGAGCCAGTAAATTTGAGACTGTAAATCTTCACATGACCAGAGCATATGGCCGTAGAATAAGACATGGAATGAATTACAGAGAGACAGCCTATCTTCTGCAGAATCTGATTAAGGGAATCCTTTGAGAACTATCCCTTACGTGCAGCCATAGGTATGGCTTTAAAAGCTGCCCTCCCTCCTCCTTCCCAAAAATGCCTGATGGAATAAGGGTTTTTTTGCAGCACCAGCTTCTTCTCTTTTCTCCTTCCTACTCTCAAAAGCCTTTTCTCAAAATAAAACTGAATGGCTATGTCTTCCTGTCCTTCAGATTATAGTTTCGGGGTGGGGTGGGGTGGGTGGGTGAGTGTAAAAAGATTGTTGAAAGTAATCACATTGATACTTGTGGAAACACCTTAGGGGACTTGGAGGCATTGTCTAAGTTAAGGAGCTAGGTCCTGTCTCCGCAAGGAGGAGAACGAAATGCTCTTGCATTCACTGGGAATAATTTTTTGCTTCCTGCAGCCAGCTCTCTGTGGTGGTATTTGCTTACAGCCATGCACAGCTAATGCTATACTAGCCCCTCTAGACTAAGTTGCCATTATATATGATGTTCAGAGGTGAAGGTTTATTCCGGATGGGGAAACCAATTTCAAATGAAGTAAAAAATTCCCTTCCTAGCCTGCTCCTTCTCCTTCTATGAGGCAGGCTGTGCTCTTTTTGATGATCCTGCTTCTTTGCCACAATAAATTCCTTGAAACAAGAGTCACTTTATGTAAGTATCAGTGGGAGAAGGTTCTGTGCTGCAATAGATCATTTGATCTGAACAGTGGGAGAGATAATTGTAATGCCTTCGGAAGGTATACCCATAGCTATCCTGTGAGATAAGTGAGACCAGACTAGTGCCTCCTATTCTAGCTGCACTAAGGATTTGCCTGCATTGAGCAGACCTCCGTCCCTCCCTTCCCTTTCCACTCACTGGGACTGTGGTGGTTCCACTGAACTTGAACTGAGAAAAGAGGAAGCAAGATTTTGGTTAAAAAATGCTCAGTTGTAATCTACAGAACATGAAGACATGGCTTAAATGAAAATACATAAAATGCTTGTCTATCTACTGTCTTTTATACTGTTGGGTGCTGGGGAAAGTCTGCTGGAGAGCCACTCCTCTGTTGGTAGAAACTGCTGTTGCTCAGACTCTTTGTTGGTTGTTTTCCATGAATTATCCCATGAGTAAAACTGTAGATCCCTCCTGTGCATTGCAGAACTTTTACACTGAGACCACTTTCCTCACTGACCTCAGCTAGGTGTCTAGGGAGAGCCCTCCTGCCTCCCTGGCTTGTGTGGTGAGAGCTCAATCTCTTCTTGCAGTTAGCTTTAACCATTGTTTAAAATCACTGCTGCAGATCCTGGGAGATCGCAAGAACGGGAGCTATGCTGTGGAGCAGCCCCTCAGCCAACTGTCAGCCATAGGCACAGCAGTCACAAGAGGAGAGGGGAGGAGAGGAGAGGAGAGGAGAGGAGAGGAGAGGAGAGGAGAGGAGAGGAGAGGAGAGGAGAGGAGAGGAGAGGAGAGGAGAGGAGAGGAGAGGAGAGGAGAGGAGAGGAGAGGAGAATGTGCTGTACTAAGCTGGTGTTGGACACCTGCTGCCACTAAAAATGTTCAGTACCTCTCCAGCCTCAGCACTTGTGATGAACCACTGCACTGGAGCAGTCCAGGCTCCCACAGCAGGGCACTTGGGCTAACACCGAGCTGCTGGCCAACAGTCTGTGTGAGATTTGGTGGCACTGTTACTAAAAGCAGAGCTACAGAGAGGTGTTTTCTTGCTCAGGGCACACGTTCAAGCTTTGGTACCTTCATAGCTCAACTCCTGGTACGTATTCTGTACATACATTTGACACCTTCCTGGTTCCTGCTGTCTCTGGGTAGTTCTCATTGCTGCCTCTGCTATGCATTGCAAGTCCCTCTTTCTGGGTAGTACCAGTGGGGTGCAAGTACATTTACCCACACAGTGTGCCTCCCCTTCAGAAGAGCACTCCCACTGTGAGATACCATGTTGCTCTTGCTACAAACAGAGTTAAAATCAAAAGGAGTTGAACTCTGACAGTATAGGACACTGGTTTTTTAAGCTTCTGCTAATAAAAGCATGTGATCATAATCCTAGCCCTATGGTCCCTGGTAAAGGTACTTTTATTCAGTGCAAAGGAAAAACAGAGGAAGTTCGCTCTTTTCCTTTCTTGGCTTCACCTTCAGCCACGCTGTATCTGGTTACAGATTAACTCTTGCTGCACAATACCCGTTATCACCCGCAATGAAATGGAAACCCAGGCTACTTTGCTAAATGAACAGAAAGGTTCTGTAATTACAGTGTGATGTCTTTCCATGCTTCTGTGTCCCCCACTGAACCACCCCTCAGAAGCACATAGAAAGTCACAACTAAAGGACAGCTCAGGGCCTTCAGATTAAAGGAAAGGGGAACAGGGGCTGTAGATTGTTCCCTCTGTCTTCAGTGGAGAAAGAACACTATTTTCACACATCTGTGCTAAATCAAACACTGATCTTTTCACTCCTGACGTTAATACATTAGGTGTGGAACTCACACTGCCGACCTGAAAAGGTCCTTTGATGAATGTATTGCTCTTCACTCAGGAAGAACAAGACAATAAACAAATGACTGAGTCCTCACTCCAGGCTGCAGATCTACCATCTCCTCATCTTTTGTCTCACACTGTATGCCAAGATTTATGGAGAAAAATTCCCAAAGAGTGAGGAAGCAGAAGTGCTGCCTTTTGCTCCAGAGAAGAAAGAGATCTGTCCTTGAAATCTCACATCAGAAATCCCCCAGCTTCTACCGGCTGGGACCTTGAGTCTGCGTGGGAAGGCCCTGCCGTAAGTGAGCGGTCAGCTGCTGTTTAGAATACAGGATTGCTTTGGGAACACAGGAACAAAAGCATTGAAAAAGTCAATGTGGATTTTAAAAAAATCCTGTGCCAAGGCAACGATCTCTGTTGGGATCTCCACACAGAGGAACTGTTTCTCACTTCTGACACCCATGTGCTGACATGCATGACAGGAATCGCTGAGTTCGTTCTCTGCTGGGACACTATCCTCATCATTAGAGACCATTCTTGTAACTAACACCTTTATTTGCAGTTTCAGGTGAGAAACTATTAACAGCTGGACTATGGGGATGAAGTGGCTGGCTTATTCTTGCAGGAAGGTTTTACAGGTTGTGCAGAGAGGGGCAAGAGACAGTAGCTTTTCCTGCAGCTGCACCTGTTCTGCAGGTAAAGAGAAGACCCTTCCTTCAGACCTGACAGTCTGACACTGTCTCCAGGCTCATTAATGTAACAAAAAGAGGAATGCCAGCCCCCTGGTGCTGCTCTTTCTGCTTTTCACAAGTATGGTGATTTCAGAGGATTCCAACATGCTTTAAAACCAGTGGCACATGCTAGGGACTGGCTGGCCTACCGCATACGGAGGGACCGCAGCTCTGCTAGCCTCAGGATGGTCTAAGAGATACAGGATTATTGTCTTCCGCCTGGGATCTTTCTCTGCCTCCCTACACTCACACAGGGTTGTGGACACCACTGTATCCTGACAGTGCCCTTCTATGTGTAGGAGAAGGGGAGAAAGATTATGCTGGGAGATGAGGGAGTGGGCTCCGTCCGTGTCCTCAGAAGGCTGGTGAGAGGCAGAGAGGTGAGGGGAGAAGGATCTGGTTGCTCAACATGCCAAAAAGGTCATATCCTCAGGCCAGTCAGCTCCCCTCCCGAGAGAGGCTGTATTCAGCTCTCCTGCTACTCTGTGGCCGTTCATCACTGTGAGAAGCCAGGCCAACTCTTGAGGGAAGACCAGAGAGGCAGTGGCCAGCCACCTTCAGTGACAAAAATGGAAAATAGGAAAATGAAATTCTGGACTGTGCCAGGAGGACTGAAAAGCAGCAAGATACTCCCTTACAACTGCTGAGCAGAGTAAACCTCATCACAGGGAGAGCAACCTCCTGCGAGCAGAGAGACTTGCCAGTCTACCAGGCTCTCTGCTAAATATCAGGGAGCTGTTTGGACCCCCACAAATACACCCAGCAACTGCAGTGGCCACTACTCAAATGCAAACCCTCTCTCATGGAAAGGGACATTTCTGTAGAGAGACATACTGTACAGTACCTAGCAGGAGGCACTATGAGTAACTGATATTACAGTGAGAGATAGAGAACGTGTAAGTGCTGTCCCACGCTTGAATTTGGGCAGGACATTAAGGCTACAGTGAAAGAAAGCAATGAGATCTCTGATGACCAGACCAACCTTCAGGCTCTCATCTCACCTAAAGGAAGGCTTGCCCCATAGCTGCTCATGGAGCTGATGCAGGGAGCAGATGTTACTGCTTTTCTGTGTATACTCCTTCTTCCTCAAACTCCCCTCCAGGGCCTCTACAGAGATATTGTCTTCTTCAAGTTACACTGATAGAAACGTCAAATCTTGGTTGCAGCCATGAATCTGCTCATGAACTCTGCTGGCCACAATGCCACAGAGCTGCCTTAAAGCTCTCTTAAAAATGTGAGGCATTCCAGTCATTTTAATTACTGTGCATTGCATAAGCCAGAACCAGTTCATACAAAGGAACAACAGAAAAGTGATTTTCAATCGCTCTCACTCTCTTCTCTGCTTAGTGCCAGCCTCCAAAGCTCTGGGAACACCAGCTCTTATTACCATTTGAAGCACTTCATCTATTTGAAATCTCTTTGTTCCGTCACTTAAAGCTATTGATGCAGTTTAGAAGGGTTTAAAAAAGAAAAACAAAATTTGAATTTGGAAATGGCTACAGCAGCATGAAAGCAAAGCAAGAGAAATGGAAAAACTTATTATAAACAAAAATGAGAGAAAATTAATTGCTTGGAATGAGGCACAGGCAGGTAGAGCCAAGCAAATCACATCGTGTCCTCCCCCCCGGACTCTGTCAGACCATCTAATCACAGCCTCCTGGCTTGAACCCTGCATGGTACTGAGCCCTTTGGCCCCGATCCAGAAATGCACTTAAGCTTATATTTAACTTTGTGCATGTAAACGGTCCTGTTGACTTCAGTAGAGCATCTTGTGTGCTTAAAGTTGAACATGTGCCTTAGTGTTTTGCTGGATTGGGGCCAAAGAGCGCAGTCATGTAAAGGAAACATTTTCAGCTTGATAAGGCTGTTAAAAGATATTTCCTGGTTGCCCTTCTGCAGCTGATGCCACATCACAGCCTGACTGGAGGATCCCCACACGACCGAGAGGGTGATTTCATATTCTACAATCCTTTATAATGTAATACTCCTGGTCACATATGGTGCCTATGGTCTGCTCCCAGCCTGGGTGCTCTCTGAAGCACAATCTATAAAGGATCCTTGAAGACTGAACACAGTATAGAGCTGTTAGATCTGATGAAGGTTTAATGGTGTATCTCTAATTAAAAGCTTGGGATGGGATAGAGTGTTACCTATGTCTGGCTTGCAGACAGGAAGGTGACATAATTCCTTTGCAACCTCAGAGAAAGAGATAGAATGAGTTTTTTTCATATGTATTTATAGAATCAAAGACATTTTTGAAGAGTCTTCTTATTTTAAGTAGCATATGAAGTTTACTGATACAACAGAGGAATTAATAGAGGAGGAGGTTTTTTCAACCTTTTCCACACAAATCAGAGCAAATACAAACATTTTAAACAAAACAGTATTCTCAAAGGACAGTGTCAGAAAAAACAGACATTCTGAAAAAGAAACAGATAATCAGGAAATACGAGTCTTTTGCTAATGCAATGCATGACCACTCTGTACTGCCCCACGACATGGCATGACTGTGCTGTAAAGAAGGACATCAGATGGCTCCTAAAAGCACCTATCCTTTCCCACCTGCTGCATAAAAGCAGAAAAACAATGATATCTCCTAGAGGGTGTGATGCTGAGCTGGTGTAAAAGATATGAGGATTGTCAACTTCAAGAAAAGTTTTTAGGACAAGAAGAGGCTTTTGAGCAACTTGGCAGCTGGACAATTTAGAATGCTAATGGCAGGACTCCATGCTCATGAATCAAGTCAAGTTACTGTGGAAAAGTTAAAATGGAAAAATGCCCATATTTCAGAAGCTTTTAAAATTAATATATTGTTCATGGAGGTGGCAGGACTGTTTGGAGTGCAGGCCAAAGTCTCCTGACTTCATTCATGCCATGCTCAGTTTAAGCCAGCTGAGGTCTGGTGATGAGCTGAAGCATTTACAGCCACTACATGTGTCAGGGTTTTTTTTTTCTCTGGTAGTAGTAGTGGGGGCATCCCTTTCTCCCCCCCCACTCCCCCTCCTTTCCTCTCTTTCTGTGTTTTTTGGCCAGCAGTTCCTGTAGTTTGCTGAAGCCCTTCTGTACTACATAAGTTCAGGTGCTTTTGTCAGTTCAGAAGCAGCTTTCTGCCAGTGCCTGGCATCCCTCACAATGAAATGTGATCAGAAGGGAAGTGAATATGCCTTTAGTTCATTTACAGCAACACCTTATGCCTCTTGAAGGAATATCCCAAAGTGTTTTTATCTCAGCCTCTGCAGCTAGCTCCGGGATGGTCCTTTCCAGCCACAAGCAGGACTTGTGGAAGGAAAATGATATTGTTAATACGCTCCTGATGTAAACTGCAGTGAGTATCTATGGAAGCAGAAGGTCGTTCTCTCTCCTGAAATTTAACCAAGACACCCAGCTTAACATCTTTCCTTTTCCAAAGAGTGGGTTCTTTAGATATTGCAAGAAACCTAGCTTCATCCGCAAAAAATGCAACCATCTCTTGCAGCACAGTGCCCCCTAGCACTGTCTCTACACATTCATGCAGGATTGAGGGAAGAAGGCCACTTTGCTCAGTCAACAACACCTGCAGGACATGGCTTTCCCTGGGAATTTTCACACCAACTATTGACCCAGCCCAGTCATGCTTAGCTTGTGGGATCCGACAAGATCACAGCATGAAGTGGTGTGGCTGCCCAGTAAAGCAGAGAGATCCTTAATTGTGTTCAACAGTGTGTTCTTGGTGGAGGACTGGAAGAACATAGATTTCTTTATTTGGTGACATTAAGCAAATGTGAACTTTAATTTTCTCATATGAAGATCAAGGTCTTTATTTTCTCCTTCTTTCTCTGCTACATTTTTTTATGGCCATATAAGGCTTAAAGTTTTATCTAGGCAAAGGAGCTGAATGCTATGTTTTATTTTATTTTTTCCTTTTGCAGTTTCTCCCATGCAGACAGGGCATAGAGCGGGAATTCACAGAGTTCTCCTTTCAATTCCTTCATTGACTTTCTGTGTTACTTTGACCCCATTATCAAAATTTTCTCATATAAACACTCAGAACCCCTGCCTGGCTCTTCCAGAGTGCACTTTACTGGTAGGTCTTAAAGGAGAGAGGCTAATATTGAATATCTAATAGATATTATCAGCAGATAATATACAATATCTCTATTTAAAGATGATAAAATGAATGTGCAAGCAGGTTAAATGATTTAACCAAGGCCTCTCAGCAGGCCACTGGCAAGACTGAGCTTTCCTGACTATTATTTATCTGTGATTTACAAAAATAAAGCACTCTGGTTTCTGTGTATGAAATGTACCCTTTAAGTGCCAAATAAATATTGTCATTATTGTACAATATCCAGTCCTGGTTGAAAAACCTGCTTCCCTACTACTATAGAGAAGTTAATCTCTTTTTCAAAAGAATATCTAGGTGTCAAAAAAGCAGGTGAATCAGCTAAGTCCTAACTTATTGAACACAGGTACTACTGCTCCAGGCAATGCTAATACAGGCATTAAAAAAATTCTGAATCACCTCTCAAATACTGGTATAGGAGACAGTGGTAAGCACAGGCAGCCTGCACACCATCCCTTCTAAACAGATGTGCCCTGCCACTGAATCAAGCTGTGGCACTCCTTTTCATCCTGAAAAGTAATTGCAGATTACTTCTCTGGGTTGTATCTGAAAAGTGAACTAGATCCTGTAATCAGCACAAACTCCATGTTACTTTAACAAGCTTGGTCAGTCTCACTGTAAACGAGGTACTTCCATGCCTTGGAAGGCCCTGTGTAACTTCAGTAACTTCTAGCCCCCTTTCTCGCCCTTTTCAGAAATTGAGAAGATCACTGAAGGGTTTGTTTTTCAGTCTCCTCTGAATGTGTCCTGCATCTGTGTATTATAGTCACTCAGCATTCCCACAGCACCCAACATTTTTAAAACTTATTACAAAGCATTCAGCTTGTTAGTCCTCAAAACACGCAGGAAAGCTGTTATTATAGAAATGAAGAAACATACTCAGAGGAGTTACTTGGCCAGAGAGCGAAGGGAGATGGTGCTGGAGCTGTGATTATAATCTAGTTGTGTGTGGGCCAAACTCTCTCTTATTTACACCAGTGTCAGGTTATGGAATAACTCCACTTCTCTCAGATACTGATCTGAGATGTTGATAGGCCAGGTGTATCATGATGTTGGCGATATCAAACTTTTTACAACAACAAAGAAAAAATGAAAGTGCCAGACACACCTCATTTTTCTTCCATGTTACTCTGCTGAGGTCGGTGGAGTTGTTCCTTGTTTACACCCAACGAGACTGAAATGACAGTCCAATCTGACAGATTCAACTTCAGCTGTAGTACCTTGAGCAGACAGTCCAAGTACCTAAGGAGTTTTTTTGCATAGGGTTTCTCATATTGCAATTTGGAGCCCAACAATTCAGACACTGATGTGTCTAAATCAAATGTCGCGTTTAATACCCTGCCTCATACCTACTTATATGACCTGTTAGCACCTCAACACTATCTGATTTTTTCAGTGTGTTCACTAATACACATTCCTGAGAAGCTCCCATCACTATTGTCCCCATTACACAGATTGGGATTTGAAGCACAGTGAGGCGAAGCAGGTTGTCTGTGCCACAGCAAGGGTAGGAACCTGTGTTTCCCACTGTTAACATTGTAACCTTGATCTCTACTAGCAACACTCATCTTGAAGCTTTTGTGTACTGATGCTCCAAATAAAAGCCTGTGTTTCTGTAAGACTGAAGGTTTTAATTTTGTATGGACAGTATGATTAAAGAAAAGGTGTAGGCAGGCTGTGCTTCACCCAGATGGAGCAGAATTGTAAATCTAAAGACTTAGCTGACTATTTAGAAATTTAGGACAGCTGGTCCCTGGCCTTTAATACCAGCATAATTTATAACTAGACATGCTTAAGTCTTGTAAACCCTGTGGAAAGTACTCTGACATTATATACACTGGTTTGATACTGTGATTAATCACCCCTCAGTCCCCTTTGCAGGATAATAAGGCTGTCTGTATCTTGCAGCTGGCAATCTCCTTCCTTACAGTCCCAGCTCTTCTGTAACATTTACATTTCTACCACTGATAGAAATTTATGATTCCAAAATGGGATAAGGGAAAACAAAACAAACAGGAGTTTTCTATAAATTCCACTAAAGCTGCCCTGCTAAAATATACTTTGAGATTAAATATTGGGAGTGCTTGGGTAGATAGGACACTGCTTTTTCCAGCTCGGTTTCAGCAGCTTATGACCCCTTTCTGACCGAAAGCCCCGAGAAGGGGAAGTGATGGGTGGTGGTGGTGGGGTGACAGGAGAAGAAGGAGCATTTGAGCAGGATTAAAAAACACAGGATTAAATCCTGGTTTACAGTTCAGCTAGGTCTTGTCCTTCTTTTCCTCCATCCTCTTTTCACTGCTTGTTGAAAGAGGAAAAGAAGCAACACACTGCACACTCCTCTTGAGTTTTCTGATTGCTTTCTGAAAGCCCTTTAGAATACTATTTCACCTCCTCTAGTTTGAAATCAGCTTCCACACAGCCGAGGTGGTTTCGAGGGAAACAGCCCAAGCTTTCCAATCGAACAACAAACCCCGCCTGTGTTTTCCAGGTGCCTCTTCGCACTCTGAGGTGCGGAGCGGGGCAGCCGAGGGGAGGCAGGTCCTGACAGGGGTGGCGGGGGGCTCCTCGGGGCCAGACCCGTCCGGGCAGTGACGGCCGCGGGACCAATACTCGCCGGTACCTCGGAGGTACAAGTAGTTTTTCAACCCCCCCGCCGGCACTACCGGCGGGAGGGGACGCAGGCTGGGGACCGGGGCTTCTCCTCAGAGCGGCCGGCTACCTGCGCCACCGGCCGCGCAGCGCCCAACCGCCGCCCGCGCGCAGCGCTCCCCGCACTATTCCCTATAAGGCGCTGAAGCCGCGGCCGCGGCCCCGCCCCGGCCCGCTGGCCTCTCCCGCCGATGAGGTAATGCGGGGCTCCCATTGGTCGGGCGCGGCGGCGCCCCCGGAGCCCGAGAGGGCGCGATCGAGGCTATAACTCCGCGCACCGGCCCGCCACGGCGCAGCGCAGCTCCGTACCGCTCGGCATCGCATCGGCCCGCACCCCTCAGCCGCTGGGAGCCGCGGACCTGCCGTGCCCTGAGGCTTGCGTCGTCCCGCCGAGCGAAGGCTGCGCTGCTGAGGCCAGCGAGAGAGGGGTGGGGGGGGGCAGTGCGAGGAGGGAGGCAGGCGGTCGCGGCGCGCAGGCTGTTAGGCAGCGAGAATAAAGTCAGGCGAACAAAACAGCGGCTGCCCTCCTGCTTCGCAGAAGTGAGGAGGCACCTCGGGGGCAACATGACGGCGTGGCTGAGCTTCCTCGTCGTGTTCCTCTGCAGCTGGAGCCTGCGGGACTTGGTGGTGGAGGCTTGCACTTGCGTCCCCATCCACCCGCAGGACGCTTTCTGCAACTCCGACATCGGTAAGTGCCGCGGGCAGGCGGCGCCTCCTTGCCCCTCAGCCGCCCGGGGCGAAGCGGCCCCGCCGGGGCTGGGGGGGCTCCCTCAGGGGCAGCCTAGGCCCCTTGCGTGGGGAGGCAGCACCTGCCCCGCCGGTGCGAAGCCTGTGCCTCTAGAAAGTTCTGCGGGACCCTGAGGGGGCGCGGGCAGCAGTCGGGCTGTCACCACAAGTAAGCCTTGGTCCAGTGAGTGGCCCAGTGAAAACAGAGGTGGGGTGGGTTAAACCGGTGAGGGGTGACCTGACCTTTCAAGATAGGTATGGCTCGGCAGCTGCCTCATACACCTGGGTTAGTAAGAGGAGAGGCATGTGGTGGCAGACCCCCGCCCAGCCCTCCGGAGGGGCAGTGGGGAGTGAGGCGTGCTGTGGCAGCAGGCTCTGTCCTGCGGCAGCAGCCTCTTCAAGAAATACTTTTCAAGAAATCAGTAATTGTAAGAGTGGCTTGTTTCCTACAGCAAGACAAAAACACAATTGGAGGTGTGGGCAGCCAAAATTTCCTCCACAACCTGGTGACAAATAATAGGAGGCAGGATTAGGACAAGTCTCTCAAGCTAGAAAACTGCCCATGGCGGTTGGTATTGAAAGGTGCGGCTCACATAGGCTTGCGGTGCTGCGCCTGTGGGCTGGAGAAGCAGGTAACAAGTGTCTCCGTGCTTTCTGCATGCTGTGTTGTGATCTTTGCCGCAGTGGGAGGTGTGCGAATGTGCATGCTTTTTTGGAAAGTTGAAACACTTTTATTGGATCCTTGCTGATGTTCTCCACTATTGGTTTTAGCATCCCTAAGGTTCTTCACTACACTAACTTTAGATGGGGGACAAGGGGAACACCCAAAATCTCTCACAGGAGGAGGTAATGGAGACTCTGGACTCAAGTTCTTTGGTTTGTTTGTAGCCAAGGGTGGTTAATCAAATATGGTTGCTGCTTGGTAAGTGTCCTGTGATAAAGTATATGAAAGCAATTAGTGGTGTCCTTTGAATTAATACTGGACACAAGTCCACGTAACAGTAAATACAGGCTGTCACTTCAGCAGTCGTGAGTGGACTGCATGAGTGAAGTCTCCTTGCACCTCTGTGGATTGTCTTAGTAGCACAGTGTAAAAAGGGTTGGGGGACTTTGCACTATTACTTGCAAATTATTTGCACACAGTACTGACTCCAAGTGGAGTCTGCAGAGAAATCCACCTGGCAACTGCTATGGAAGTCAAATAGAAAATAATTCTCACTGCAGCAGAACACCCATTGCTGTGAACCCTGCCAGTGGCTCTTTCAAGTTAGCCAAGCTTACTAGCAAAAAAATCTCTCTCTTGCCTTTAACTCTTCTACAGAAACTGCAGTTATGCCTGGTTATTCATGTCTAGTTTATATAGTGTATCTGCTCTTGAATGCCAAAAAAAACATTACATGTTAAAAGTGCTGGGAAGGTTACAGTTTGCTTCAGTGATGATAGCCTGGAAAATATTTATAAAATAGTTTTATACTGGGGAATTCTTCCAGGAAACTGCAGTATTCAAAGTTCTGTTGCCATTTTCATAGTTTGGATCAACAAGTGTGCCACCTAAGTGGCAACTGCCAGGGAGATTGTCCTTTCTGTGAAAGTGAGACTGGGAAATCATTTTTCCGCAGCTAAAGCTGATGACAGCATGTGGTCTTCATTAGCTGTGTTTTGGGAGAAGGTCTACTTTCTTGCTCTGATTAGGTCATGTTATACTAGATTGAGGGTAGTTTTCAGTTTAATTCAACTTCTTAAAATGATGTTAAATAAATTTTTGTTATGAATACACACTGACAGTGTATTTTTGCTAGACACCTAAGTGACTAGGAGTATGGTAAACTATGAAGTTTCATATAACAGTGCTCCTAAACTTTAGGGCACAAAGTTTTTCTGTTTTCTACTCTGATTTCTGGTTGAGTTCAAAGTAATCTCCTTCATCTCTCCTTTCTCTGTTCTGGACTCTTTACTGAGATGTAATGAAGAGTTTTGGCTTTGCTCTGAGACACAGTAGTTCAAAAAGTTGATGTCAGTGGGGCTGTCATGCCTTCAGACAACACGGCAAGGCAAAAGAGGAGAAGCAGAAGGGAAAAGAGCAACTCATTCTAGCAAATGACTTAAATGCAAATTTGATTAAGACCACAGTTCTGTGTGATGGCTTGAAGCAAAAGTAAATCCTTACATTTGCCAGAACTTCCTGGAAAATGTGATGTTTCTGCAGGCTGATTTTAGTAGATGCTGTCATGTTCTTCATGTGCTGAAAGGGCAAAAAGCACACTAAAGCTCTCTGGCTCTGGAGGAGTTAATCATCTCCATGGAAACTGATGGCAGTGTACTAGTGCAGTGTTTAGACAGGCTAAACTACACGCTGGGTTATAAAACACATTGTGGGGAAGAAAGAGACTTGGCAGCAAGTTTTTATCGCTCTTGAAACTCCTGACAATGTACCAGCTCAAAAGGGAGGAGTCAATGCAGTAAGGGTTGGAGCAAAAGAGATTTTTAAAATAGCTCCTAAAACAATACAAGAAATTAACTAGCTAGGTGGCAGCCTAGGAGAGGCTTTTCATCTTCAGAAGCATTGAATGTTGAAGAAGGAGAAAACTTTTAGTTGAGTGTAATGCAAACTCTTACTGTTGGTCTTTCATGCCTAGCCAGTGAAGTCCTACTCTCAAGTTTATTCTCTTCTCCTTTAATGTGATCTCACTAGACATTTAATTTTTGATCTTCCTGTGGCTCACTTCTGATACAGCCTCCCAACTCTGCAGTCATTAGAAGGTTTTAATCTTTACAGAAAGAGATGCTCAAATAAACCCATTGGAAAGGGCAGGATTTCGATATGTACGTCCTTTGAAAGTGAAGGTTGTGGTCTTCTAAAGGAAGCTTAGACTCCAAACACAACAATGATTTTTTTTTTTCTTTATTAAAAAAAAGGGGGTAAAAAAAAAAGAGGAACTACTGCCAGACTGGTCACAAGGGGTCTTTTCACTCAGCCTGAGTGTTCCAGCATGATGAATGCAGCAAAAGTGAAGAGGTGTGTCTCATCTGGCCTTCTGAGCTTGATCAATAATAAAATTGCTGTATTAACTCTTGGCTTGCTTTCTTTAACTGGATTGGTAAGTGCCAGAACAGGCAGAACAATAGTAAGACAAACAGCAAGACAAACAGCAACTGCTATGACTTGCCATCTGAACTTTGCTTCCTCCACTCCCGCCCCCTGCCTTCGACCCCTTCCAGATATGAATATTTTTCTTTTGTTTGAATTAAGAGACCTTTTGAAAGTACAGACACCAGGCATGCTTTGTTCCATTGTGACAAAGCTGTGACATTTCCAGCTGGACATAGCTGACATGAAAAGGGCTTGTTTGTCCTTTTTTTGCAGGAGCAGCAGGAACTTTAGAGCTTGGCTGCTGAATGTTGCATTCACAGGTTTGGAAAAACACCTCCTGCCTGGCCCCCTCTGCCCCACCTCCCCTTCAAAAAAAAAAAGAACAAAAAAAAGAGAGAAAAAAAAAAGTGAAATTGCAGGCTGAATTTTGAAAAAGCAGTCTGCAAGTGATAAAGAAGGTACTTTGTCCACTCCACACCTGTCTCGCTTTCATCTGGTGCATGTACTGCAGAAAAGAGCTATGGCACTACTAGCTGTCTCTTACCTAAGTTCAAAGGAGCTTGAAATAATATTCCTTTCTATAGTTTGTGTTAGGGGAAGAAATACCTTTTTTTGGCGAGGATGCTGGTGGGTAGTGCCCCTCTCTGTTCTAAATAACCTCACTCTTGGTGAGTTGGAGTTGGCAAGCTTTGGGGAGGTGAAGGTAAGCTCTTAGTGTCCCTTTGTGTTAAGGAAGCCATTCATTCCTCCATCCTGCCATACCCGTAGGCACTGAGTTCACACCACCTGCAGTGGCTAGCCTACTTTGAATTGAGCATGTGATATAGGAATAGCAAGAGACAGCAGAAAAGGAGGAAGCTCATGAATTTGTTTGGCCCAAAGTCTAAGCACCTAATTGAAAACCTGTCCTTTTTCTTTCACTGGTTTTCTTGAATTGATCATTCCACCTTCTCACTAATAAGCTAAAAGAGATATGCAGAACAACTTGATCATACATGAGATTTTGAACATGCATTCATTGCCTTGACATAGACTCAGTATTGAAGTCACATGTGCTGTCTTATCCTTTAAGGCAGACGTGCAAGGTCTACCAAATTAATTAAAAAGTTAAAATAAACCAGCTCCAATTAGTTATTATACCAATCTTTTGAGTTGAGATGAATTTAAGACAAATTTATGGATTAGATGTTATGATAGTGGTTGTGAAAGTGTTATATCAACTTCAGATTCAGACTTTTGTTGAGGAAGTAATGATGTGGTTTCATTTTTAGAAGCAGGAAATCTGAGAAGTGCCCTGTAAAGCTTTAAAAAAAAAAAAAGTACTGTGAATTCCATTTTACATGGGAAGAAATTGAAAAGTATTGTTTAACTTGTATGGAATTCCAAGGTCCATGGTAAAAATGTGATGAAAGAGGGTGTTCCTTGTGCCTGGTCACATCTTCTGACAGAAAGATGACCATTCTAAACTGAATTGTCCTATTTAATGGAAGTGGAAATACAAGTTGGTTATTTGTTGTTTTTGTTAGTTATTTGCAATTAAAGTCCATAGCAGAGTAGAGAGATCTTCCCTTTTGGGATCTGGAGTTTGTCACTTCTCCAAATGTATGTCTTAAAAAATTTGGTGGAAATTAGTGTTTGGAAGATGTAGTGCAGAATGTTACAGAAGGCTCCTTTGGTATCTTGTTACTGTTGCATCTGCTTACTCTAGATTTCATGCAGGAAGTAACTCCACCAAGACCTCTGAGCCAGTGGAGAGCCAGATGTTCTAACCTTGAGTCTTAGAGCTCCTTGCTTTATGTAGACATTTATTTCATTCTTATTTTCACTGATTTCCCACCTGTTCTTGAGAATTCTCCTCCTGCCAACTGCTCCTCTATTGTTTCTGGGAAGAAGTGGGCTGGTGGGAACATAGTTATGTACTGCCATATGCAGTACTAGCGTTTTTTAGCTTAGCGGAAGTTTTCATCTGGGGTGGGAGAGGGCCTGCTTTGTTCATGTCTGTTTTTCAGGATGAGCAGATTTGGTTGTTTGACCATAGAAGTGGCACAAGGTGACACATTCATTCTCAGCTTCATCAATGGACTTCACATTTTCTAAGACACTGAATACAGTTAGTCCTGACCTTTCAGAGTATCTTGGATATGGCAACTGGATTGGCATCTGATGAAATGGATCTCTGTACGCATGCATAATCCCACTGACAGTCATGGTGGGTGGGACCAAGAATCTTTGGTAGGAGCACTCAGTGAGTCACCTGGCCCTTAATTCAGTGTTAAAGCTGTTAAGCTGAAAACTTAGTTTTTTGATGTAACAATGTTGTCTGAGGTCGTATTTCTTTTTTCTCACAGCTCCGATACCATGTGGTGCTCTTATGTAGCCCAACCAAGCATGTGTCACTGAAGAAAGGAGCCCGTTTGGTCTGGGCAGGAGGTCTTGTCATTAAATGAAACATCCACCGGATGCTCTCTGGAAGTTCATAAGAGCTAGTAAAGCTGAGAGGACAGTGTGGTTTGAGTTAGCAGGCAAGGCCAGGCATGCTGTGCTTGCCGGCTCTGAACCAGACTAAGCTGAAGGACTAATTTCAGCCCTAATAATGTCTGGAGTGCATGTGGTTGAGTTTCCTTTTAATGATGAGATTTTTTTTTTTTTGGTACAAGATGAAGAGGCTTTTGCTCTGATGTGCTCCTTATTGCTCTAGACTTTCAGTGTATGGTTCTGTCTTTCACATGATGTTGTAAATTGGAAGCAACTTAAATGATACTGGTGAAATGATAGTAGTGTAAAAGATAAGAGAGGGAAATTGGACCTTCAAGCACCAATTAGTTAAGCAAATGCAGAGTTTATTAAACTTAAAGGCCTACTGTAGCTCATCTAAACCTCTGAAGAACCTCCACATGTGACACTTGAAATTTTACTGGTGTAGCTTTAATGGACTGTTACTGCTCTTTAAGCTAACTACACCTTACATAGACTTCTCTGAGACAAGGTTGATCAGGGCAGCCGACTATATTTGGAACTGTTGCAAGACTGTCTTAACTTTTCCTCGTCTTTGTCGCACTGAACACTGGTTGCAAATAGCAGAGCTGAAGGTCAACCTCTTCAATAACCCTCTGTGTTTAAGCACTTGGGGCACAGAGGAGGGAGGCACACTGCTGGGACTTCAGTAAAACCCAGAGCTCTTCCTGTAAAGCAGATACCTGAAAGGGCATGCCAAAATTATCAGTGCTCTGCCCACCAGTGACTCTACTACTAGTGTTATTTGCCCATAATGGGCTAGGTCCTTCTTTAAAACCAGGGTTAAACTAGATTTGCTTTGGAATAACTTGAGAAAAGAATGTTAACCAGTGAATTTCAAATTTCTGCATTTTGAAAGTATTAGGCTGGCGCTGGGCCTGAGGTACTTAAGACCAAGGTGGGTTACATGGATTTATACCCTCTTATGCTAGAACTAAAATCTAGCCTAGTTATCAGTATGGAAAGGAAATACTGGTCCAGCCTTGTAACTTGTGTAAAGCAGGTGCAGTGCCACTGGTCTCAGCAGTATTTTATCATCTTGTATCAGAGTTGGATTTGACTTGATGGTTTCAGGTTTCTAAAAGGAATGTTACAAACACCAGAGACCTTAAAACTATTGTTAAAAAAGAAGTTAACCTTCTACTGTAATGTGAAGTAGTTCCCTTGAGTGAACAGAGTGAAGCTTTAGTGCATTAACTGACAATGTCTAATAACATAAAAATGCAAGTAGTTTTACACAGCCCTGATTATTTTATTTATTCAAGGTTTCTGCCAGCTAAAAAAGATTCTGTGAGTCTTTAGGAAACAAGATAGAAGTCTCTTGAGTTGCGTGCTGGTAAAATAAATGTTGACTATGTATAGTCCAGATTCCTGCTAGTGTTTATATAAGACCTTTCCAAAGGGCAATTTCAGCCCTTAGAAACAGTATGCAGACAATGAAACTCAAGCTAAACAGCAGAGATGCATATGCACAAAATAACATCAAACCTCATCAAATATAAGCAACAGCTTGCCTGAGATACAGAATCTCATTTTTATCTTAGGAAGAAAGGAGGTCATTTGGGGTATCCTTCCTGGGACTGAAATGTGCCAGGAACCAGCAGAGAGCAGTGCTTGGGGAAGAAGACCGGCCTGGCTGAACAGAGAGCTTTGGCTGGAACTCAGGAAAAAAAGAGAGTGTATAACCTTTGGAAGAAGGGGCAGGCAACTCAGGAGGACTACAAGAAGGTTGTGAGGTTATGCAGGGAGAAAATTAGAAGGGCCAAAGCCCAGCTAGAACTTAATCTGGCTATTGCCGTAAAAGACAATAAAAAATGTTTCTATAAATACATTAGCAACAAAAGGAGGGCTATCCAATAAAGGCATCCATCCTTTATTGGATGTGGGGGGAAACATAGTGACAAAAGATGAAGAAAAGCTGATGTACTTAATGCCTTCTTTGCCTCAGTCTTTAATAGTGAGACCAGTTGTTCTCTGGGTACCCAGCCCCCTGAGCTGGAAGACAGGGACGGGGAGCAGAATGAAGCCCCCATAATCCACGGGGAAATGCTTAGTGACCTGCTACACCACTTAGACACACACAAGTCTATGGGGCTGGATAGGATCCACCCAAGGGTACTGAGGGAGCTGGCGGAAGTGCTCACCAAGCCACTTTCAATGCTTTATCAGCAGTCCTGGCTAACTGGGGAGGTCCCAGTTGACTGGAGGTCACCAAATGTGACGCCCATCTACAAGAAAGGCTGGCAGGAGGATCTACAGGCCTGTCAGTCTGACGTCGGTGCCAGGGAAGGTTATGGAGCGATTATCTTGAGTTCCATCATGCGGCACGTACAGGACAACCAGGTGATCGGGCCCAGTCAGCATGGGTTTATGAAAGGCAGGTCCTGCTTGTCTAACCTGATCTCCTTCTGTGACAAGGTGACCCACTTAGTGGATGAGGGAAAGGCTGTGGATTTTGCCTACCTAGACTTTAGTAAAGCCTTTGACACTGTTTCCCGTAGCATTCTCCTGGAGAAACTGGCTGCTTATGGCTTGGACAGGTGTACTCTTCACTGGGTAAAGAACTGGCTGGATGGCTGGGCCCAAAGAGTGGTGGTGAATGGAGTTAAATCCAGTTGGCAGCCGGTCACAAGTGGTGTTCCCCAGGGCTCAGTATTGGGGCCAGTTCTGTTTAATATCTTTATCAATGATCTAGACAAGGGGATCGAGTGCACCCTCAGTAAGTTTGCAGATGACACCAAGTTGTGCAGGAGTGTTGATCTGCTTGAGGGTAGGAAGACTCTGCAGAGGGACCTGGACAGGCTGGATCGATGGGCTGGGGCCAATTGTATGAAGTTCAACAAGGCCAAGTGCCGGGTCCTGCACTTGGGTCTCAATAACCTCACACAACGCTACAGGCTTGGGGCAGAGTGGCTGGAAAGCTGCCTGGCAGAAAAGGACCTGGGGGTGTTGGTCGATAGCCAGCTGAATATGAGCCAGCAATGTGCTAGGTGGCCAAGAAGGCCAATGGCATCCTGGCTTGTATCAGAAATAGTGTGGCCAGCAGGACTAGGGAAGTGATCGTCCCCTTGTACTCGGTGCTGGTGAGGCCGCACCTCGAATACTGTGTTAAGTTTTGGGACCCCCACTACAAGAGAGACATTGAGGTGCTGGAGCGTGTCCAGAGAAGGGCAAGGAAGCTGGTGAAGAGTCTAGAGCACAAGTCTTATGAGGAGCAGCTGAGGGAACTGGGGTTGTTTAGCCTGGAGAAGCGGAGGCTGAGAGGAGACCTTATTGCTCTCTACAACTACCTGAAAGGAGGTTGTAGCGAGGTGTATGTTGGTCTCTTCTGCCAAGTAACGAGTGATAGGACAAGAGGAAATGGCCTCAAGTTGCGCCAGGGGAGGTTTAGATTAGACATTAGGAAAAATTTCTTCACCGAAAGGGTTGTCAAGCATTGGAACAGGCTGCCCAGGGAAGCGGTTGAGTCACCATCCCTGAAGGTATTTAGAAGTTGCGTAGATGTGGTGCTTAGGAACAGTTTAGTGGTGGACTTGGCAGTGCTACGTTAATGGTTGGACTTGATGATCTTCAAGGTCTTTTCCAACCTAAACGATTCTATGATAACTATGATTGGGGAGAATGTCGGGGAGGCCATTGGCAACTTGGGGATAAGGTCTTGGGTTGTGCTAGTGCGGAACTAGTGGTCTGTGTCAGTGGGCTCAGCTATGAAAGCTTCTGTCTGTTACAGGTGGGAGAAGAGGATGATCACAGCAATAGGCTCAATGGGAAACTTGTAATGGGAGAAGGTATTTAGGAGCTGTAGGAGTGGCAAAGGCCCTTCAAAGACTAGTCTCTGAGTATAAGGAGGAGAGAATGATTACTAGAGGAGGGAGAGATGTTGTATAGAAGCACTGATGAAGAACTAGATACAGGCTGGTCAAACTAAGAAGAATCATTAGCTGTGACACATGACAGGCTACCCCATCTGAAACTGCGGCACATACCTAAGGTGAATCTAATCCATCCAGGAGAGTGAATGCGTACTGTGGCTTCAGGGAACACATAAGTAGGAGAACCCATATAAAACAATCCGATGCTCTACTGATTGATCTCTAACAGCCTGTAGCATGTTTGTTTCTGACTGGCAATCAAGGCTTAGGCTTTGAAAAAAGCCTGGCTGGGTGGGACTGGCTGTGGACAGGGCATGCACACTTTACTCTATCTGGACTCTAGCCAAGCTGTTGCCTTCCTCCATTCAGATGAATGCACAGTTCCTTCAAACAGCCCTTCAAGGAGTGCAAGTTGCATGAGTATGTGTGCAGGGCTTGGGCTCCTTTTATTTTTGCCAGGTGAGTTGTGAGGAAAATACAGCTTAGCTGGAAAGTGATGCAGATTGTGCAGCAGGAGAAGCAAATGAAATTAAGCCAGATGTAACATACTGTCGAAAGGTACTTTTGATATACATGAAGTAGTAACCTGACACACTGCAGTCAGGAGGTAAAAGGAGAGCGTGCAAACAGCAGAGCCATCATTGTTCAACACCTATTTGTTATTGATTCTGGACAAAAATACACACTCTAATAAAAAATCCACAATCTTCCTTAGTTACCCATCTGTTGTTAAAGTATCAGAGCATTGTAATCCTGCTGGTTCTTAAGAGCTTAGAACTCGTTTATTGGGGAAGTAAAGAAAGGTATGTGAAAAGGCCCAAGGATGAAAAAGAGACCCCATAGATTTTTCCCTTCTTAATTCCTTGACTTTGACATGAAAAGGCCCAGGTTTCTGCTGGCCCGCATGATCACTGGTACTTCAGCAAAGTGGATATAACTTCCACCATATTTGCACAATGCTTGCACAGATAGTAATGGCTACACCAGGTGCAACAGCATGCAGGTAACACATTATTACTTCTTGCTCCCTGGTGGTTCATTAAAAAAAAAAAATCCCACAACAGCACATACGAAACAGGAGTACTTGTATTCCACAGGGCCATGTTCAAAATGACCCAAGCTCCTGCTGGCCTAGACTGAAGGACATGAATTTTAACTCCCTCATGCTGTATTGTAATTACAGTATGGGGACTTCAACATCTGTTTCCTTTTCTCCATGTTTCCCTCTGTATTGGGTGTTACTGCAGTGCAGCCTGCAGGGAGGCCTGCTGGCATTATGTTAGTCTCTTAATTTTCTATAGAAGAGCACTGGAGCATTTGTTCAGACAACAAGTTCAATCTCTCATGCTCAGTGAATACATGAACAAGCAAAGATCTCGCTCCTCTGATGTTTAATCAGCCCTCTCAAATGTCTTGGATCAGCTGTAAATAGGAAGTTCTCCCCCTAGTGAGCAGGTTTTGGTGCTGGTCGCCAAACAGTTAAAATATGAGGGAAAAATGTGCTTGCTTGTACCAAGACAGGAAAACCACAGAATGGAAAACTTCCACTTGACTTTGAAAGACAGGAAATGGCTGGTGTTGGAAAGGCAACAGGTAGAGGAGGAGAGAGCCAGAGGATATCTGTGGAAAACCAGCTATTCCCCAGGCACTTCTCCTTCAGCTCCGCGTTCTTTGGGGGAAGGAGTTCCAGGCTGGCCCCACTGTTCCAAGCCCTTTATACACTTTCCAAACACCCGCCCCAGTTTCCTACTTCCTGCCTCTTCTGACACTGCTATAAATATCCTGCCTGTCTTTCAGAGGTCTCAAGAAATGCATATTGCAGATTAAAGGGGGTGGAGGTGACAGTATGAAGCAGCCTTTAGACCCGCTCTTGTGAAGTGCGTGATTGCTGGGTCCTCTGCTTTAACTTGTGAAGTGTGAGGCTGCTGGGTTCCCTGCTTTAAATTTCCCTGGGAAAATGGAGGGAGTCCTCTAAGAGTGAAATAGTCTTCCTGTTTATCATACTCACCTCTGGACTAGGATACATGGGCCTGTTTCTGAGTAAACAATTTCCTCCAATAAATAATATACTACATATGGCACAGAGCTAAAAGCTGAAAAATTTCTGGTATTTGGGAGGAGGGAGGGTGGGGAAAAGAGGTTTAAGAAGGAACACGAGACACTAGTCAAGGGACCACACTATGTGGAAAATTATCGCACTTGCAGTAATGAATACCTTAAATGCACTGGTGAAGAGGATCAGTCTAAGAGGAAATAAAACAGCCAAGTGACCCCTGGGGCACTTAAGTAGCCTTCATGTACAGTGCTTCAACAGCCACAAAATACAGGGCCCTCCCTTAGCATCCCACAGGGCAAAAATCAGAAAGCCAGAGAAGTGTGGGAAGACAAGAGCAGCAATTCCTGTGCAAGAGCCTTGGTATTGCAAAGGATCATGCTGGGGGTAAGGGCAGGATGAGTTCTTAAGCCCTATGTTTTACTTCTCTAAGTATGAAGAGCAGCACCTGTCCCTTTTTTATCTTTTCTTTTTCTTCTTTTCTTTTTTTTTCCTAAGGGGGTGGAGGATTAAGGATTTAGTTGGTTATTTCCTTAGAGGATCAAGATAAAAAGGAGACTTCAATAAGTCTGTTTCCATCCTCTCTACAGACAGTATATTTCAATAGAATTAAGCAGCTGTCCTGCTTTTCCCCCACTGTGTAACAGTTTGCAGCTTTACAGAGAAGCACAGAAATAGAGGATTCCACAATATCAGACCGACCTCCTAGGTGGCACTTTAAGAGATCCCAAATTATCACAGGAAGGTTTTAATGGAAGAGAGAAGTTCGACTAGACCTGGTGGCAAACAGCCAATGACCCTTATCAGTATGTTTCCTTTAACACCTTTACTTTGGAACAAGCACCCTGCAGCAGTCATACGCATCATCCAGCTAGGCTGGAGTTCTGATGCTAATAAAATATACCTCCCAGAAGCCTGATGTGAGATAGTCTGACTTTCCAACAGCCCCCTTCTGTGGCTCTCATCCTAATTCCTCATAGTTAGAGATTGATTCAAACCCTGCAGTTTTAAGTTCCTTCCAAAACTCTTTAAAGGCATCTGTTATTTTAACTCTGGAAAGTCTATTTTTGTTATCAGTATGAATATCTAGTCTACGTCCCACATGCATTGTAAATTGCAGCTATCTCTTGAGTTTCCCAGTGTATTCTGGTTTGCTCTTTTTCTGTTTGACTGGGAGGCCAACAGGATGGGAATCATGTATTTACTCATGTTTTGTTCTGAGGATTCTCCTGACACCAAATAATTACGGGACTATAAAGCTAGGACTAATAAATCCTTGTGTTACAGAACCCTGTGTCCCTCTGTGTTGTGTGATTTAGCAGGAGCCTGCTGGAGTAGCACTGCCATCTTGATCCCAAGAAGAGTTGTCCTTTCCAACTGACTGACTCTTTTGAAAAAACAACAAGCAAAGTGGGAAGCAGGTCCTTACTGGCCTTTATTCCTCTGCTATGTTTAAATTGGTTGAAGAAATGGTATGGATTGAAAAAAGCAGACAGCACCTGTGTATTTGGCTGGATGGGAAACAAAGCTTTCACTAGTACCGGAAAATTTTCAAGCCAATAGGTTCCTTCCTGTCAGTGCGAGATCTCGTGTTTGTTTCTGAATGCCCTTTACTCATACCGATTTCCTCCAGTACTAATGGCTGTTGGAAGAGGTAGGGTAAAGGAAAGCACTGGGTCTTTCCCTCCTGTCTCAGAAACTGTTTTCCTGTTTGTCTTTATGCAGTATGGTAGCTTAGGCCATTGACGTAAACTTTGTCCTTTGTGCTGTTCAAAGCTCCCCTCTTCTGAATTTGACAACATTGCCTACACACATCCTGACTAGGCAGCCTTTTGACAGAAGGACAGGAGAGCAAACAGAACAGGGTCCTAGGGTGATAGTTGTCTTGGCACACCTGGGGGTTTACATTTTTGTGCAGACTCTGTATTTGTTCATCAAGGGGTCAGCACATGGCAGGGTTCCTTCCAGCATATATTCCTCAATAGACATGTGGACCAACAAGGAAAGGTCAACTGAAGTTGTTATTGAAAGAGTATTGTGGTGGTGCTTTGAGGCAGCACCATCAGGTTACACTGTAGAAAAATATGGAAAAGGCAGTTCTTGTTCCAAAAAGTACCCAGAGTCCTGAATGGGAGGGAAGGAATTCAAAGGAATTTTCCAAGGGGAGCTGCTTAGCCCACTTGGACTTCCTTCTCTGATGAAATCCATCAGAGCTCACAGCAGCCATCTTAACTTGGGCAATTAGAACCGAAATGTTGATGCATGTTGTTTCCCCTCTGAATTTTGGACTATATCTCTTTATACTATCTTTTCCTCATGAGAAGATCTCCACTAGAGTTGCTGCAACAGCTGTACTGTCATAAACATACTGAAATTCAGTAATGTGGACAACCAGTGTACGCTGGAATCAACAGAGCTATAATGGTTAAAATAATAAAAAAACCCTCATTCCTGTATTCCCAGAGTAATTTCCCTTGGCAAAGACCAAGCACTGAATGGAACTATACACTCATGAGCTAGCTACATGTTTGCCTGCCAATTTAATAGCAAAAGCGAGCAGGATCTGTGTTGCTTTCACCCAGAAAAGGAAAACAACGTTTTAGTGAGATTTCACTATAATGATAGTGGTTTCAGCCCCATTTTGGATTTAGAATATCTTGGCAGCAAAGCTACAGCTGACAGCACCAGGCAATGCCAGTCTGCTTTCTGTAGAGGCAGTAATGCTTCAGCTATTCAAGGTTGTATTCTTCCCTGCCCTGTTTGAAAGGTGGCAGGGGAATCCTTACTTGTCTTGGTGCATTTTCACTAAAATCCCTTACCAGAAAACGTTACTGCAAACTGTGGCAATGAGAATGTAATCTGTGGCTGTTTTGCATAGTTGGATAATTTGTTGGGTTTGTTTTTAAGCCAACTTGTGACTCTCTGAGGCTAGCACTGCTCCAAACCTTATTAATAGCAGTCCTTGTCATTTTAGGGGTTTTATCTTTTCATTATTATTCATACATGCTCATTTCTGGATTTGCTAATACGCACTTGCACTTCCTCAGCTTCCTTGCGTGTGGAAGGAAGCAGCGGAAGGAACAGTGTGCACCAATAGCGTGGTTTTGTTAGCTGGGGTTCTGCTTATCCCACAGAATATTAGAAGCGGAGATGAAACTATACATTGGTAAGCCACACCTCTGATTTTTCTCAGGGGAAAAAAGCCATGTAACTATTCTTAGTTGGTATATTAAGTGTGAAATTAAGCAGTTCCAAGGGGATGAACAACTGCTATTCAGAGGGATTGCCTTTGTGCTTCTGTCTTCTTCTCAGAGCTACAACAGTTCAGTGTTCTTGACTCAAAGTTGTTTCCCTTGGGGTAGTCGAAAATCAGAGCCGAGCAAGGCTGCTAAAAATCCAGGCTTAGACGTGTGCCTCGTGTGCGTGTGTGTACATCTTGCAGTTCAGTGATGACCCTGACGACTTCTTGAACTTTTAATGACAATGCAGCTGTCTGTTCATGGTGCTAATTAACCCAAAAGCTGATTCCTCCCTCCCCCTCGTTATCCATTCTGTGAATGAGATGTGAAAACAAGAAGACGACTTTTCCCGTGCCCTTAGGGCTGTCTGAGCCTGGCAGCAGTGACCCTGCTTGAGTAGAACTGAAAGAGCTGCTGCGCAATAGCGCATACTCCTTTTTAATGGGTTATTAAAATTCCACCTTCTCCCCCTCCCTCCAGTCCTGTTACAGTTTGGAGTGAAGGCACTTAGGGGAAAACAGCTGCAGGAATAACTTTCCCTCTTTTCTTTCGGAAAGGCAGAGACAGCTGTTCAGTTCGTTAAGTCTAGGGATTCCACCACTACTTATTTAGGGCCTGATCCCGCTCCGGTTAAAATCAGTGGAAAGATTCCCACTGCGTTCAACAGGCAGTTGAAGGAAGCAGCTTCAGGAAGCAGCCTGCAATCAAACAATACTGCTTCAAAATGTTGGAAATGGCTAGAGAGTAGGAAGGGATTTGTCACCGAGTTGACTTGCTGACTTGCCTGCAGTCTCAAAGTACAAGCACTCAGCAGGCCAATGTTTTACTTGAGGAACAGGTTAAATGAGTGTGTTTGTGGTATCCTAAGTCACTTTTTAAAGATAGCTCTAGTATGTCTACGTTCATTTACAGTCTGCAGTGTTGACAGACTTTTATTGGCACTGTGAATTGAAGGACTGATCTCTGATGTTGAATGCTTATTTTAGTTTAGATACTCTTTGAGATCATAGGGGATAATGGCTTACTTTTTGAAATGATGCCAGTTCTCAGCACCTGCAGCTCTCATTGGTATGAATTTACTTGCTGCTTCTGAAAAATGAGGAGAAAAATGGAATTTACTCTTGCTTCTGTCATTAGAGATTGTTGTTGTCACCTCTGATTTATACAGTGAAAGAGTCTAGAAACTTGCTGGAGAGGGTCAGAATTTCTGTTCCATAGAGAATTTCAAAATGGTGGAAATTTATTCAATCTGAAATGTGAGGGGGAAATGAAAATATCAGGGTCTTCAGCATGGAATTTTCTGGAAAAAGTGATTCTGGTGCATCTGAATCTAATGTTTTGAAGAGTTAATTCAAAATATTCATTTTGAATGAGGGTGTCATTTCACATCAACATTTAGACTTCAAGTGCAGTTGAAGAGAAATACTGATTCAGGATGAAAATAGGTCTCGGTTTTTCTGAGAAGAAAAATAAAAACCAATTTTACTGAAACTGATTCTTTCCTTAGAAATTTGTGACTTAAGTAAAACCATGTTTCCTGACAGGAAAAAGCACTTCCAGAAACATTTCTACCAGTCCTGTCCCTGATGGTTTAACAGTAACAGCCTCCCCTTCTGGATGTGCTGATTTTGATCAGGTTACATGCTACCTCTCAACCTGGGAGAGATTCCAGTTCATTAGTCCTCTAGGGTTTATAGTTAGCTTTTCCTGAATGCTGAGAATTCCCTTTAAAACACAAATCTACATACTCTTTGCTTGCTCCAGTCCTTGGCAGTGGGCAGTTCTCCTTGGGTTTGCTGCATTAATGAACAAACAAGTTTGTGGTTGTGCTGCTGCCACTGGACTGAGACAAAGTATTTCCTCTTGTGTTTCTGTTAGTTCCCTCCCTGTCAATGTTTAAACATGCTTACACCTGTGTTCCAGGTGCAAGCTTAACTGGAGCCCTGAAAAGCTGGCTCTTGGGAGGGTGGTTCATTACTTTGCCAAAATAGTCCTATTACAGCAATGTCTCAGGAGACCTACACAGGCAGGAAGCAGTGAGGCTCGATGTATACCGTGGAAATGATTACCCTTATCTGTAAACATTCAGCAGTGCAATGACCAGAGAACTTCTGCCTCCCAAAACAGTTAATGGGCCTTAGAGCATTCAGAAATAGCAATCACTGTGCCAGGGCGACTGTGAAATGACTATTCAACCATGTCTGGAGACCTTTTGTTTTTTTCCTAAAAAGTTACAAGGACACCTAAGAAGTGATACCAGAATGCAGGCTTACGTCCCCCAAATCGGAACTTTATGAAAGTTTTTGGTAAGAATATTTTACGAAGCTCTCAAACTCCAGTAGCACAGATGAGCTAACTGACTGGTAGGTTCACTTTAAGTAAATCTCCATCAGATTCATATGCTCAGACTTGAGAATTTCCATATAAAAACCATTAATTAGCAATACTGCTAGGAATAAAACAGTATGAGTTAGTCTTGGATTTGCATAAATATCTGTTGTGCAAAAAAAAAGTCAACAATTGGTGGTAGACAGGCACTGTTAACCATTCACTGTGCTCTCTGTGCTTACAGAAGTCTAGCTAAGAGTCATATCTCATTAATATTTCATTGGGAGAGCCAGGATGCATATGAGCATGCAAGTAATGACACACAAGTTCTGGAAATGTATTTTGATTATGGCCTCTTGAGCTGTTCATGAACATGAAATTTTGATGAAAAGTTTGTATGACGGAAGTTTGGGTAATAAAAGGACAAGATGGTTATACTGTTTCTCTCTCCACTGTAGTTTCTATGGAAACACTTTGGCCAGTCTGTCAGTAGGACAGTCAGGGAGTTTCTGAGAAAACTGTTTGAAGAACAAAGGTAACTGGCCAGTGTCTGCCTACCCTTTCTGCTGTCAGTGCTCTGTGTCATTGTACAAGGAAAATCTTGTGTCTTCAGAGCTAGAGGATGTACAGTGTGCAGTATGTATGTTACTCATGTAAAGAGTTGTTGCTTATAGACGTTCTTAGACTTCCAGGTCTTCTCATTCCCTCTTTCATGAGATGTCTCATATCACTCTCCTTTTGTTTTTTACCTTACTCCCACAACCAGTCAACACTGAGTTCTTCTAGCCTTTGATGTACCTTTGAAGGTCCAAAATGAAGGATGATGTTTTGGAACACAGTTATGACAGGGCACTACATGGGATCCTGGAAAGTTCTGGATAGGAGGGCAAATTGGTCAGTGTGAGATTTGCCCTGGTATTGTCCTGACTTTGACCTGTAGTCAGGAATTGACTGGGAATTGTGGTACATGAGGCTGATTCAGGGCTCAGGGAGGTTTTCCACTTGTTTTAATGAACACTGAATCAGGATCCGAGTGCTACACCTAAGTCTTTATGTGGTGCTCAGACTCCGCGGTAAAATTCTTCATGTAGCTAAGCTCAGTTACATAGTATTAATGACTGTGGTTACATAATAGACATTAATAAAATGGGCAATTAGTAAATTCCTTAAGCATTATGATAAACCAGGACTGTGTCATGGACACGTCCAGTGTATGTGAACAGTCTGCAGAGGCTGTCAGCTTCTGAACAATTTATAATGGCTCAAGAATGGTGGGGAAAGGTACTGGCTTCTCACAGGAGAAATTGTTTGAATGCAGGTTTAATTCCAGGGTCAGGCAGGCCTAATGCTAGGTCCTGTCAGGTCCAGTGCAAATAGGAACAGCAGAGCAGCACATATAGGCCTGACCTCGTTAAATATGTATACCTCTTTGGCGTGGACAGCTGCTTAGCCTATCAGTTTAATGCAAGTTTTCTAATGCAGGAAGGAATTTGCAGGCCCACCCAGTACCCTTGAAATCTATACATGTTCCCAAACGGTTCTTCCTCTCTAGCTCCTACGTGCAAAATTGAGTGTAAACCATGTGATCAGTGGAGTGCAGCCTCCTCGCAGAATGCTGGCACCCAGCCCAGCTGGGTGAGGTGCTGAAGCAAGGAGAGTCCTCTGAAGTAAGTTGCTGAAGCAGGGAGTGTCCAGGCCTGTGGCTTTTGATACTCCCTATTTTGAAAGGTTTACATGGGCTGTCAGAGCTGCCCTATTTCTAATGCGCAGAAGAAAACTGCTTTCAGATGTTCTCTTTAGCAGGACTCTCCTTTCTCCTTCTCCTGTTGGACTACTTGGATGTGAGGTCCCAGTGCATTCATGGATTGCACGGTGGGTTAAGGAAGACTAATGAATAGACAGATGTGGCTCAAGAATTTTCTATTGCCTCCTTGAGAAATACAGTGATGAATTTATTACGCTTTTTAACTCTGGATATCTCACAGAGGAAATCTAGCACTAAGGAGCAAAGACATGCTAGTTCTATGTATCTTTGCAGATGTCTCACTATTACATGAAATGTGAAGTAGCATCTACTAGGTTCAAGCCCTGGACATTCACTGTATATATGGTTGAGTGCTGGATCAGAGCATCTTTCCCCCCTTCCTCTTATGATGTATGCGAGCAGTCTCTTGGCTGCTTGGTGAAGATAGTGGTTTTGTTCTGAGAACCAGATATCAAGCTGCAACACAACAGCTTGCAGAAGGAATCACCATATCCCAATAGAGCAATTTATCTACAGCTTTGCAGGCTAAGGACTTTTCTTTCTCAGCAGAATTGAAACTTCCTGGGAAATTTGCAGTCAAAAAGAAAAAATGGAACAGAAGGGTGCATCTACACCGCCTCTTCAGCCTCAAATCTCCTCACTGTGTACCCATTTTGATATACATGTAAAAGCAATATCATTTGAATACTTGCAGCAACAAACATTGCATTTGAGGACTGTGTATTACCCTTGCTTAGGATCAACAGTACTTTATTCTTTAAGCGGTGCCCATGGTCTCAAAGGAGTAAAAGTCTGCCCCATGTGAACCAGAATGGGATTTCTGTGATTGTAGTAGGTTCTTTAAAATACCACTCAATCCATTTTAGTGACTCTGTCCCTCATTCTTGTAGTTTATTATCATGATCTGTGGAAATGGAAGATCAGCCTCACTGGCAACTGTATCACTAAATCTCAGGCGAAGGACATGTTTTCTCCTTGCAGAGGCTGCTCCCCTAACTGTACTTCTTTAGGCAATTCATCTCTCATCATACGCTCCAATTTGCTTTCCATGTTACTGCTCACTTGATGGGTTGGGAAATGATCAATGCCAGATGCACATTCCTTTCAGGCAGTAAATGCTCCTGCAGCAGTAAGCCATGTGCACCAGCTCCTTGTTTCATTAAAATCACATATGGTTTCCATTTGCCCCTAATTGGTCTCACTTGAGCTCTGCCATATTCTCCAAGTGGAACGCTTAGACCTGTGGCTCCTTCGAACAATTCCAGAGAGCTATGAGAAACCAGAGTCTTGTCTGTCTCAGCCTTGTCTTCCCCTCGTCCTGTATGTACTGTGTCTAGAAGTACTTGATCTGGAAGTGAGGACTGAGTTAAATCTTACTGCACAAATCTTATGTAGACCAAACGAAAATGGAAAAGGTGTTTTGAGCTGAGCATTGCCTGACCAGCTTTGAGTCATATGCTTGTTATTTTTATCCACTGTTGTAAGCTGGCTTTGGAAGTGCTTTTGTGTGTTGGTTTTGACAACCATCTTTCCAACACTGCTAACCTTGGCTGAAAGCAGTTCTTTCTTTGGCAGTTGTCAGTGGCACAAAATGAGGCAAAATGCACTCTGCTGAAAACACCCTTGGAGAGAGGTGAAAGGTGCCTCTCTACTGTGCTCTGTTCATGAGGCACTCCCCCTCCCTCCACTTGCATCACTTTTCCTTCCTTTACTCTGATACTTGCCTACTGCCTTTCGCCTCTAGTCTGAATTCAGCTTTCAGTAACTAGTTAAAAAATATTTAGGTGGAAAGTTAAAAAAAAGCCTGCCAAAAAGGAGACAGAGAAATGGCTAGTTGGCAGGAATGACATTGGTTTCTCTTTTTATTTTACCAGAGGTTTCTCACAGCTGTAGGCACGCTCAGTATGTAGTCTGCAGTGTCTCTGTTTGCTTACATCTGTAACAAACCTAGAATGTTTTGTTGACGCAAGCTGTGAGACTAATTTAGCGATGTGTGTAACTCTTGTGACTCAACTTTGTGCCTGTTCTACCTAATCTCTTGGGCCTACCTGGCTTCCCTGAGTTTAGTAGGTGTAATAGCTAGTAACAATTTTTTTTTTTCTTCCTTTAGCTTCTCTGTGTTTATCACAAGGTATTTCCTGAACCTATTCTCCCTTGGCCTGAAACATACCATCTACACATGGATCTAAAAGATTCTACTTGTAAATTGATATAAATGCATTTTAGATCCCTCCTTTCTTCCTCCTCCTTTCTGTCTTTCCTCCATCCTCCAAACAGACTGTCTGTGTATGATGAGAATGCAAGGGAACTAACATCAGGAGTTAGATGGAGGGGCAGTGCTGAGCAGCTGAAGAGTCTTCAACCAAATTGCATATAAGAACCTGAATGAAATGTCTAGAAGAGAATTTGCAGTTTCTTATCTAACAGAGACCTCTCCTTTCTCTCTGATTCTAATGTGTTTCAAAGGGAGCTTGGGCTTCCATGGGGTGAGATGCACCATGTGGGGAAGGAGAAAAATGCTTGCTTCTGCTGCCATCAGAAAAATTGTACCCAGTTAATAAGCTACAGGTGAAATGCCAAGCACAAACCAAGTTCTGCTTGCTTTATGCAACCTTTCATCTTTAATTTGTGGTCTTGTTGGGAGGATTAACTTTCTCCCAAGTAAAGCCCTTCTAGAGCAGTTTATACTTGTTGAAGTGATGGGAGCTCTGATGCAATCATAGTCTTGTATGAAAGAGTTGTATCACTCCTTATTTTGCAGTGTTGGAAATCAAGTAGTACAGCGTGTTGTGCAAACAGACTCTCAGTGGCAAGGAAGTCTGCAGGTATGGGAAACCAGGTTAATATTTAGCAACTGCAATTGTGATCAATTGTTTTAGACAGAGCTTGAGCCTGGATGAAGCCATTTAATTGCCTTCCACTTTTCTGGGTGGCCTTCAAACAGCCTTGCTATGCCACAGACAGGGGAGGTTTTTTGGATCTGCAAAACGAAGGCCAAAAGTAAACATCATAGTTCTGGTTAGAAAATGGAAAGGAAAGTTATCTAGTTGTCTTGCCTTCCTGTTTTTATTTAGACTTTTGTTGTTAGTCAAAATGTTCCAACACGCTTGCTGAAGTAAGCACAAGTCCTATCCAATGTGATATTTATGTGGCAACTGTCTGACTGGTAGAGGTGATTGGTGTCAAGAAGATGGTGCTTTTTTTCAGTCAGTGGTCCTCAGAGTACTTTGAAAAGGCAAGAGGTCAAGATTTAGACTGCCAATAATGGGAGCTAGTTTGTTGGTGAGGGGTATGAGAGGAAGGCAGCCAGCAGTGAACTTCACTACCTTTTCTTGCGTTCTTGATGAGGTTCTCTGGTGATGCTGTGTGGGAGCACAGCTGGATTTGGCTGCTTCTAAGACAAAGCAAAAGAGGTTTGCTTTGCTATTGTGGCTTTGGCTAGAGGTCATGATGGAATGAGACAAGAGAAAGCTCCTCTGTTGTGTTTTTTCATCCTTCTTGCACTTTGCGAGGAGCCTTCAAATTCAATAATTTGTAAAAGAATTCTATTTTGGTTATATAAGAGGAGGTGACTTCCAGTACAGACAGATCATCAAACAGACTGGAGACTTATATCAGATCATCAAACAGACTGAAGAGTTTTTTCCCTCTTCATGAATCACCTGCTGTCATCAGCATTTCCCTCTCTGTTCTGCTTTGCTGTGGAAGTGGAAGAATGGGTGAGAGGCTGCTTTTTTGTCCCCTTTCCAAAGCAGGCCCCACCCACTTGCTTCTCATACAAGCCTACAGCCACCAGGCAATTTAATGGAGCTTCCCAAGAGGCCGCATATAGCTGGGCCAGACTTCCAGTCCAAAGGACACAATCCACTTGTAGTTATGGTCCTCTGTTATTAGGGAGGCCAAGAGTGTTGGTAATAATTGCTAACAGATCAGCCAGGGGGGTTGGAAAAGGAATGCAGCTCATGAGAGAGAGTGAGCAAGACAGATTTAGCAATTCTGTCTTTTTAGCAGCACCATCAGCACCAATGCTAGAAAAGCTATGAGTAAAAGCATTCTGCCTTGAGCAGGTTAGGAGACACTCCCAGAAATGCCAGAATAAACTAATACCTCAGTAGTGTGCTAGGTGTGCTCAGGAGACTTAAACATACCAGCTGCCTTAGCCCTGCATGATGTGAGCCCTCCAGCATGTACCAGCACAGTAAGGAGTTTTTGTGAGACAGGCTGAATGAGAGAGCTGCTAGTAAAGTTGATAAAAAGTTCTCAGTAAATTGCTCTTGGAATGAGCCCTTGTATAGTCTTTGGATGAATAAAATGGCAACCGTCCTCCTTGGCATGTCCTGTGTCTAGTGTTAAGGCAGCATTTCCAGGTGCACCATTCTGTTGGAGGTTGTTTTTGCTGTCCAGTTCCTGATGTAGTCAGTGGCGTCAGAATAGAGAGCGCCTTTCTTCAGCCTCCTGGTCACGTTGCTGCTCCCCATATATTTTATTTTGCCACTATTTGGATATCAAAGAATGGACTGGAAGAGTAACTTGTCCCCTGTGTCTCTATTAGTAAACAACATGAATCCTCCACATCCTTCACTTACTTAAATGCAGTGAGCATGCATCTCAGCCAAACCTCTCACTTAAAAATACTCATATTGCACACCAATAAAATAAATCCTTGAAACAATAATGAGAAGTGTAGCATTTGTTACTCTCCTGAGCCGTTCATGATAATTGGTCACAAGGGAAATGGGTTTGGAGCAAGTCCTGGTCTCTAAAGGGTGTGTGCCTCCACTTAAAATACTGTTTATGGATTATAACCAGCCCACTTGCATGAAGGCATCTGGTTCTCATGGTGCAGTTGGGCATGCAACTGGGACTCGTGGTGTTAGGTTGTGCATGTACCACTTCCCTCTCGTTAACGTCAGGTGAGATTTGTGATAGTGTCACCATCTAGTGGCTGGCCCTGATACAGGACACAGGCTTGATTGAACTAAGACAGTCGATGCCTTTGCTTTTCAGTTGGGAAAAAGAGCTACTACATATGTAGTAGCTAGTGTGTGCTTGGATGAAATGACTTGGTAATTACAAGTCTTTTCACCATGTTGTTTCCTCAGCTTGGCAAATGCTTGTCTTAATCTCAAATGTTCACTTCCCTCACATGGGTCATTGCCTGTTTGTCTACTCCTTGCCTCATGAAAAGAATGCCCTCTGCTATCTCAGCTGTAAAGTCAGTGTCCTCTTCTGCTTCTTATCTTACCTTTAGGCCTATTCTTCCTATGAATCCTTGAGAAAATGGCCACAGAGTAAGGGATAAAGTTAAAGAATACTTGAGTTAGAGATGTGTGTATTCGGGCAAGTAAAAGTGCATGTAAGGCCTTTTTCTCCTATGCCCATTCTGATTTGTTTGCCTTTTATAAGACCTCATCCAGTGACATCTGGAAAAAGATGTAAGTGATTTCTGTGTGTATTTGTGTGTATACATGCACATGCAGACAGTTTGTACCACGCTAGAGATGCCAGTGAAATACAAACCTTTAGCTGCCTGCACTATACTAGTCCTGTGGCAAATCTGAGCCATCTCTGTTTTCCTAAACACTAAGCTAGTTTACATTTAAAAAAAAAAAAAGAAGGGAAAAGAGATAAATACATTAGTCATTTGTGATACATTGTTAGATGTATTTCTTGGGTCCTCAAACATAGCAGGTTGTTATTTTCTTAATTTATTTTCTTTCAATATCAACTAAATGTCTGGTTTTCTTTCTCTCTCTGTTCTCTCCGTCATTTTTTTAATCATGTCAAATGTTGAGAAGCGGCACATATGTTTTCTCCTCTTTGAATCATGGTATGGCTGCCATGCTTATCTTATCAAGATTTATATCCTCATCTAATTTAACTTTTCATAAATAATTACAAATCACTCATGAGACCTTGCCAACTGCTCCAGTCCCACAAAGTGACCCGACCTGAAACCCCAAAGTACTGAGAAACATTAATCTCAGAGTATTTTCATAGGCAGTACTTCAAAGGAATTGTGGTTTAAAAATATGCAGCTATTTTGGTGACCACTTGTGTGGGATAAAGTTTCCCATCAGTAATAGCAGGACTGTAATATAGCTTCAGGGAGAAGGAAGGAGTTCAGGGGAGCAGTCACAACACTTTTTGCCTCATTCTGCTCAAGCAGTAGGAGTCCCCAGAAGTAAACAGTTGACTTCGTTAATGTAACACGGACTGAATTTACAGCAGAAATACTGTAAATTTCTGATGCTTTGCAGAGGGTGAAAAATTCCTCTGGCAAGTATGCACGGCCCCTGCTCAGTTAGGAACAATGTTCTTTATCCTCTGACCAGGTGTGAAGAGTGGTCCAGCAGTATAACTGGTGAGCAGCGGTTTGAAGGAGCAAAGACAGGAACTGGGAAACATGTGGCTGCAGATCTGCAGCTTGGAGCTCTGTTCTGGGCAGATTTACAAGTGCTCTCATGCGTGGAGGCTTAGGGTGATGAAGCTGGACATGCAAGAGCAAATTCTGAGCAGTCCTGTCCATCCAGCATTTCTCTCTAGTTACCCAGATGCATCTAATCCTCAGGGGGTGGGAATTTAGCCTCACAAAATGCAGGGGGTAGACTTAAGTTGGAGTATCCTCTGCTCCTTGGCTAACAGCTTGACTTTTCCTTCAATATGGGAAAAATGAGGCAGGGTGGGTTGTTTGTTCATTCCTGGCTTTTTGGTAAAGGAAGGAACTTACCTAGAAAAGTTACCATTTGGGTGATAAAGGCAACTTCTCTGAGATACAGAGGGCTTTGACCCCTTTACAAAGGGCTTGAAGTGATGGCCCACACTAAGGTTTTTCAAGGTTTTTACTAGGTGAATTTGCTAGGATGGTTGATCCTCTCTAACTTTACTGGGGAACAATAATACAAAAATACAGGTCCTTCCACCTCCTTGCAAGGGTAGCATTAGTTGAAACTGGGATGCTGTTACATGCTAGTGTCGATGCTCATTTTGAATCTTTGGTCATGTGGTGAAGCTGTTGATTAGTCCATAAATCAAAGTTAGTTTCTTTCTGAAGTGGCTACTCTAACTAGAAGTTAAAGGGCTGCCAAGCTAGCAGCGAAGTACATGAAGAAAATGCATTTTTAGATATTTTGTCAGCAATTGGGAAAGTGCCTGTCATCTTTTATGCTAACCATGTTCTGATTTGGAAACCCTAGTGTTTTGCAATATTGCCTTTTAGTATATTTCTTATAATTGTCAATAAGATACAAAATTTCATCGTTGATTTCAGATGTGTTGGGCAAACACCAGGTTTTTCAATTTCAGTGTATTAGATATGCAATAGATTAACATAAGACTTTTGACACCTTTTGCTATGGACTCCAGCATTAGTGAAGTGCCCTAGAATTCACAAAGCCGTAAAGAAATTGTTTTCTTTCTCATTGACCCTTAGGCAGTCTTCTTTTTGTAGCGTCACTGATGGTGGTGGTGGTGGCGGTTGGGGGCAACAAATAGAAGAACTTAGTTCTTTAAAGATCTTTGCAGTCCTCAAGGACGTGCTTCAGTATAGCTACTAAATTTTGAAGAAGTGAGTAAATTGAAATCTGAACAACTTGTTAAATAGAAGAATCAATAAAATTGTACTGGCTTTTACTGCCATTGGATAATAGAAGTTTGAAAAAAAGATTAAGAATGAAGTTTTACACTCAATGAATGAAGGTTTTGTTGGTCCGTTGAATCAAAGCCAGCAGGACTGTCTTACCTAGTTTAAAATTTATTTGACAAGTCTGGCTGAAGCACAGGGTATAAATCAGAGCAGAGTGAGTTTGTCTTCATTTCACACCATCCTCATGGAACAAGTTCCAGGAACTGGTATGTATAACCAGACCTGTCTCTTCCTTTAAATCTGTTCTTCAGATTATTCAGAAAGCTGGGACAAGCTTTTTGCCTCATTAATTTGGTCTAGGTAGTGAACAAAAACTTAGCCTCCTCTTTTTCCCATTTCTTCCAGTGGGCTTCTGCAGCTGTTTGAAACCTAAATGAGCTATGAAGCAACAAGGTTCTTGTTTGATGTCCTATATACCTAACAGAATGTATCTCTGAACTTTGTTGCTGCTTTTAGATAGTGCTGTAATGCAAATAATAACTCGTTGGGTTTTCCTGCTTGCAAAGGAGTACCTCCACCTCTTTGTCTCCCTTCCATGCCTTCCTGCTTTTTAAGGAATTGTTTTCTGTGATGCATTAATATGATGCATTCAGCAAAACACAGATGAAATGCTGGTAGAGATTGCTGTGAAAGCAGTACCTCTGTCCTGTGCAGGGAGGTATGATCAGGACCTTCATAGGCTCAGAGGAAATGATGCATGTGGTCCATTTTAGTTGCTGGATTTCAGTATTTTCAGTCTGGAACCATTGGGCCATGTATTCAGCAGAGGTGCGTTGTTTGCAATGGTGTACTGATACAAGCTTTACACAAAAGTATGCGATACCTCCTGTCCCCCAAAAAGGGGTTTCTGGGGGATTTATATATAACTACGACATTGTCAGTTGTGTTACAAGTATGTTCCATTCTTTGGATTATTCTGCTGGAATAATATTCATAGCCCTTGTAATAAGAAGCTTGATGAATAAGATTTTAGGTAAGATTTGCATGGTTATATTGTAGTTTTGATGTTTATCTTGATTATGGAATTTTGAGTTCCTTGTTTAATTTTTTTTGTCCTGTTGTTTGTATGCATGGCGTTTGGGGTACAGGGTTTTCTAACAGTCATCCTTATTCTTCCCAGGACTGGTCTCCAATCTCATTTTCTGCAGCCCTTGTAAAAATTAATCCACTTCCAGTGCTTGTATAATGCGATACGATCTACAGGAGTGGATTTTAGCCGAATAATGCCTGCCCTGTCACTAAGCTTTGCTCCTCTACTGAGATGAGCAGGTGATTGTAGAACTTTTTCAAAGAGGATCGATGGAACAGTAGGGTTTTTTTGTGGAATGCCCCAAAAATAGATGAACGGGAGAACTCTTCATTAAGCACTGACTGTAAACTACCCACTAGATCCATCTGCGGGACCTCAAAAACCTTATCTATGATGGCTTGGGCTCAGTTGGCATTGCTGTGCTGTGTCTGTGTTACAATGGAGGTGTCTGTGTCAGTCTGGATGCTGCGTGCACACACACACACACACACTGCCCCTTAGTATCCATGAAGAAATGAAGTGCAGTGTACATGAGGTCTGATGGGTCAGCTTTTAGTTTGTCTTCCAGGTGGCCTCTGGCTGGCCTGGCAGCTTTCATTGTGGGCTTGATGGTTGCTGAACAATCTGGTTTTGCACAGTAGTAATTTGTTCAAGGGAGCCATTTGTTGGGAGTTTTGTGGTATCTGAAAGGTGGCAGCTGTAGTGAAGTCCCCAGATACGGGATATTCCAGAGTGCTGTACTGCATTGTTGTGGCTATTGTGAAAGAAAAGCTGCATCGGTCATACAAAGAACAATTTAAAAGTAGTATCTTGTTGAACATCATTCCCTATGTTGAGAGTTAAGACATTAAATACAAACTTCATCCCAGTGGCTTGATGCAAAGATTTTAGCCTGTCTTGGTCGCAGCTATAGTCTGCTTTGCAGATTGCAGTGATATTTCAACATAAATAATGCTTATTCTTATTCTTCACACAGAACTGGATTTCCTCTAAATAAATACTTGCTTTGGCACCCCATTTTACATGCCTTTGTTGTGTGTGAGATTTAGAATAAATTGAGAGGAAGGCTGGCCTGGAGTTTTGGTTTATTTTACAGAATAACTTATCTAAGTGGCTTTTTTGAAGTGGAGTGTCTAGCCTAAATGTTGTGTAAAGTTGTTCATAATTTGTTGTATTTTTCCTCTCTTATGACAGTGATCCGAGCTAAAGTTGTGGGGAAGAAGCTCATGAAAGATGGACCATTTGGAACGATGCGATACACAGTCAAGCAGATGAAGGTATGTTTGCAGACATTTCACAGAGGCTTGTAGATATGATAATGATTCTAATTAACATGTAATAATGAACAGAGTTTGTATACTTAAAATAACAGCACCTCAACTTTTCATATTGGTCAGCCAGAATGGAAGGTAACCAGCAATTGGTAGAAATTTGCCTGGAGAACAGGAAGGAGCAGGAAGAGGTCATGCCTGACATACAAGGCTGAATATCTGAATTCTTCCTTTATTTTAAAAATTTCTGGTAGTAAAAGATGCCAGATGGGCTTCTCTAGATACTGGAGTCCTGTTTGTGTTCAACATACACAGTGTTAGACTGTGGAAATGCAAGCTTTTCCATGGAGCACTTTCATTAAATTCAAGATGTGGTGGTGGTAGGGGGTCTGCCAGCCTTGGGAGAGTGGTCTTTCTCTTCTTCCCTTGCACTCTTTGTGACCACCAGTTAGAATGATGGCATTTTGTCTGTGTACAGAACAAATGCAACTCGTATAGTGAAGTCTTTATATAAAGCTAAACCAAACACTGTAGCTTCCAAATATCATCAGCTCAGAAGAGCTATAACGTATTGACTCTGAGGTGAAAAGAGGTAGCTCTCCTACACCAGTTGCTTGGGTTCTCTAGTTCCTCTCTTCATAGCTCTAATTCTTTGCTGCACAAACTTTACTCAACCTGCTGCTTTGGACCTAGTTTTTTTTCTTAAACTGACCTCTTGTTATGTAATGCTAAAAATCAGCCCCAGATTGTTTTTTTTGGCTATGCCATTCCAGTCATAAGACTGGTTTATGTCTTTAAAAAAAAAAAAAAAGAAAGGGAATGGAAAAGCTTGGCAGAGACTGCAGAAATCTGAAACATATTAGACAAAGTAAAAGTTCAGAAAAAAACAGTCACTTGCTTGCCTTGTAACAGTAACTCTCTTTATAAGGCAGTTTATAGCTAAGCACGAAAGCTGGGAGGAGACGCAAAGCCTGTTTCATAAGCTGTCGCAAAACCACACACGTAGCCAAATCTGGTCCTGGCATGGCTCTTCCACTAGAGTGGAATGCTTGCACTTTGAATAAGAGGGCGTGAGGTGCTGGGCTTACTAATTTCCTTAATCTTAAAAATTTATTTTTAAGTTAATTAACTTGTGTTTTTAAAAAAGGCAGCTGGCTATGTTGTCAACAGTGAGACAATGCTGCCACTCTTTCCCCCCCCCCCCCCCTTTTTTTTTTGGTGGCTGTCCCTGGCGTCATCCGGCTTGCAGCACTCTGTGCAGTTCTTGCCCAGCTTTGTTACTCTCCAGCTCAGCCCAGTGTACCCCACTTCACGAAACTACTCAATGTCCACATGCTGCAGTGGCTTCATCAAGTCTTTTTTTTCTGATTTTTGTCCATGTCTGTCCAGGACCCCTACTTTTTCTCCCACTCCGTTCTAAGGGTTTGGTGCTTCCTTTCTAACCTATGACCATGAACAGAGTCCAGTGGTGATCTAGAATAACAGTAGTTCCCAAAATGAATTATTACCTTTAACCAACCATAACATTAGCGTGTCTCCTAGTTAATGATACAGCCTGCCCCGTTGTCAGCTGGTGAACTGCAGTGTCAGAGATCTCTGGAACAGAATTAAGCATTCCTCTTCTGACCTGGGAGTTTGCAGTAGTGCCCCTGCTATGAATAGAAAAGGCTTCTATGTGTCTTCTGGCATGGGCAGGAGCATAAGCCCAGGCAAGGTGAGCATGTTGAGTGGAGCAGCAGCCACTCTACCATCACAACTGACACCATCGTGTCAATCTTTAAATAAGATGCCTGAGCCTGTCCTGGCTGTTTTCTTTGGGTTATTCTGCAGCACAGGGCCAAGGTGTTTATAGCAGATACTGCAGTAATCTGCAAAGTCCTTGTGCCGAGACCACAAGAGAACAATTGCCTTTTTGCAGGAGCAGTTCCACAGTGTTTTGTTAGGAAGCTACGTTTTGTCCAACAAAAGCAAGAGTGATTTTAAAGGGGAGATCGTGTGTTGGTCAAACTGCCTCTATGTCTGCTACATAGATGGTGGGCTGGTGAGATGTTGCATTGCACATTTAACTGTGACCTTTGGCAGGAAGGAACCTGAAGCAGTCAAAGTGCTTAGTAGAACTGGAATGTCCGGAGGACATAGTTCTTGATAAACAAACAAACCAAGTGTCTTCTCTGAAACCCTGCTGTCTTTCGGCTGAGCTTAGAGACTTCAGTATAAAGAGGGATTCAGCTCTATGCAGTGAGGGAGCTCAGAGTGATGCAGCAAATCTCTCCCTTGCTCACCCCAATGAAAGCTGACTGTCCTTTAAAGAAAACTAAGGAGGCCTATGGCTCTGCACAGCTGCATGGGAACAACTCTGAAGATAAAACTAACATGTCAGTGTTTTTTGGCCACCTATAAACCCGTCTGCACCTGCAGATGAAAAATAAACAAGCCATTTAGTCTATCAATGTGTGCTGAATTGCCTGTGAAAAGCATTGAGAGCCTTAAAAGGCAACAAACAATCTTTGTATTTCTTTCATGGGTTCCTTGGAGTTTGCTGTGGCTGATTCTTGCTCTCACTAAGACTCCTGAACTCGTTGCTGAATTTCACAACTAAACCAGCTTGGGGCCTGGACTGGAGCACGAGGTCAGCCCACAGGCACAGACAATGCCAGGCTTTCTAGCGTTCAGGTTTGTTGTCTGAAAAGGCCTTGTGCTTTTTGGGGGAAGCACCCTCTGCCTTCCCCCACTGCTTTCTCAAATAATTTAAGAATATTTCAAGGTCATGTGTCAGAAATCTGCACAGGACTGATCTAACCCCTGCATGTTCTGTGGTGCTGCAGTGCATTCTGAGAATGACTCAAACCTATTTCAGGAAACTGCAAAGGAAACAAGGAGATAAGATATTTCTACTCCATGTGCACCAACAGTCCTGGTTGACCATGGCAGCAGTTTGCACAGGCTGCTAGAAACAAGGAAGCTTTCCTTGGTTTGTTGCTAATCTGTAAAATGAGTCTAAGGGGTGAAACCTGATAGTCCCAAGAGGAAAGAAGTGGGGTGGGATTAATTTAGTTTAATTTTAGACAGACTAAAATGAGGTGTTGAGTCTTTCCTGCTCTCTTGATTGTCAATGGAGAGAGACAGGAACCCCCAAAGTGTAATTCAGCCCACCAGTTGTAGACAGCTATTTTAGGATGGGCTGAGTTGCTCTGGAGGTGCCTGTCCTTGGTGTTTGACTAGAGAGGATGCCTAATTCATATTAAGCACCTAAATTTTAGGTAGCTGAAGGTTAGGCAAGATGACTCCAAGCCTTGGTATCTAGTGCAACCTCACATGGGAGGGATAGAAGGAGGAACATTGTATTACAGGGTGAAGTTAATCGTGCAGCAGGAACCACCACAGGATTTGCATGTGCGTTTCTGAGGCAGTATGGGGGCTGCTAAGGGGAATGCTGACACAGCTGGAAATAGAGTAGCACTAGCAGGCACCACCATGTGATGCTTGCTAATACGTTGTTCCCTGTCATTATGCTTCTGAAAATACACATTTGTGGCGACAGGAGGACTCCAAGGGTAGCAGTTAGGAGAGAGGCTAGCTTTATGGTTGGTTTTCTTCTGACTGGTCTAATAGCACTTCCAGGATATTTTGTGTATCCAAAAATAATGCTTAAGGTATTGTTTTATTTGTTTTGAAAGAGGCCATCTGTAGAAGATTCCCCCTTGCCAAATTTTCTTTTTCCTCCCCTGAGAACCAAGGTCATGGTGAATTTTCTTCAGTCATCAGAGGATGAGGCAGGCCCTGACTGCCCCCAACACTAGGTCAACGAGCGTAACAGTTGCTAGCATTGATAAGGGTCACTGAGGGGCGAGATGAAGTGCTTTTTGAGAGGCTGAGCATGCTTCCTTCAGCAACCCTGACAGTGCTGTCCCTGATGGTAATGTGAACAGGAAATTAGGTCCAGGAGTCAAAAAACAAACCCCAGTTCAACATCACTAGTTACTTTGTAGGGAGACATGTTGAGCTTGATATTGCAGAAGATGCAAGGAGTGACAACTTGTAAGGGTCCTGTAGGAAGGGCCTGAGCACCTTCTCAAAGGAATGATTAGTCTAGCTTGTAGGCCCTTCTGCAAGGGGGAGAATGGGCTCAAAGTGTGCCCATGCACATGTAGACTTTATAGCACAGATATTTAATTAGCCCAGTGCTGCTTGGAGCTTAGCACTCTGAGTTACAGATCACTTGTACTGCACATGCACAGCATATTGCTCTCTGCAGTGTAGATATTACACTGCCTGGAGAGACTGGGCAGCCCCAGCTGTTATCTTAGCTAGTCTTATCTGCTTAGATACTGTTATCATAGCTTCTTGGTGTGACACGCACTAGAATGGGGTCTGAACACATGATCTTTATTCTATGTGCCTTTCCTTACAGTACTATTGTGAAGCAAGGCAGAACTGTTCTAGAGAGGAGGAACAAAAGTGTACTGAGGGCTGAATAACTCATCCAAGGACAGACAGGATGCTTGTGCCAGAACCTAGATCTCCAGCTATCTTGAGCATAATTGGAAAATCTGAGTAGATTGTCCCATACCAAGAAAATTGCAGGGATGAAGCAGAGGTTAGGCAAGGTTCAGTTGTTCCATATTCATTGAAGGACTTTGCTCACTTATGGACACAACGGTGTATTCCAAACATGATCTGTGAGCTTTTGTTGATACAGTATGATTAATTGAAAAAAATGCTTTCCTTGCTGATTTGCTGGGTGTAGAAGGAAGGCTGGAAAATGCAAGCCCTTAGCATGTCTCTTGCTGTACACAGCAGTGCTGTTACTGAGTTGTGATACTGTTGTAAGATTATGCTGATTGGGGTAATATAAGGAGAAAAAAAGACACTGGCAGACATTCTGTGGATGCCCAGAAGATAGTTTGACCTCTCAAAGTAGCAGAATTAGTAGTAAATTTTTTGGTTTTTTATATGCAGTATCTGGGCCTAGCATAACATCCGTTAAATCAACAGACATCCTTTCACTGACTTCACAGAGGTATGAATCAGGCCCCTAACACCAGAAAGAATAGCACAGATGAATTCTGTAGAAGAAAAAGGGTTGTCGTTTTTAAAGGGGAGAGGGGAATAGTGAAAGATGAGCAAACGGGGACACATACCCTGGGATAATAGGGGACTTCAAGAAATAGAATACAGCATGGAGGACAATGCCACTGCTCAGGTGGCACAGCAGCAAGGATCTATGTCTCTGAGATTGTTTGGGATTTTTTTTCCTCTTTTACCTCATTTTAATATTTACAGTTAAACTGAATGTGAATGTGCTCCCTATCAATAAAGCTGACAGAGACAAGGGTAGGCTGGGAAATGCTTTGAAACTGTGATTCTCTCTGACTCCTACTGTTTTCATTTAATTTTTAAACATTGGTCGTTCATACAGTTGGTGGGGAAGAAAGAGAGACTGAATACTTCGAAAAGATAACCAAATTTTAAAGAAGAGATTTGAAGGAAAATCATCCTCAATGTTTCAAAATTAGGATATGTTTTATTGGGTCCAATGTACACATGCAGTGGTTGTTTCATTGCTATGCACAGACTTCATTATGCTACTAACAGGCGTGCATGAGTTTCCCTAAATTGCAGTGGTAAGGTCAGGTCAGATAGGGACACATGCTAATTTCTGACTGAATCCAACTGCCAGTTTATCTTCTGTGGGTTCATATTTCAATTAAACTGAACTGTATGTTGGCTTCCACTTAAGAAAGATTGTGAAAAAGGAGAAGGAGCATAGAGGAATTATGCATACATGATATTTTCTTCATGGTGCCCATCAGTACCAGGCTAATTTTAGGAGATGGGGTAGAATTCTATTTCTGCATTCATTTAGTTAGAGAAACATTAAATCCTTGCTGAGGTCAGCAGGAGTTGTGTATGCTAGGCATTTGAGAAGGAAGTGTCTGGCTTGATGACTTAGATCAAGCGCCAAAGGTTTGAAACTCTTACGGCAGCAACACTGGAAAATAGGGTCATTGTTTAAAAGAAAAATCCCTTAGTTCGGAAGAAGTTGTTTAAAACACATGAAGGAGAAAGATTCCAAACTTGAAGTAATTTAATTTCTCCCTAATTACGAGCTATATGAAAAAAAAAAAAAATTCAGGATGTTGGCAGAGCTTCTAATGTTGGCGCTTTGCTCACTTAGTTCCACTGGAACTAATGCAAGTGGAGAAAAGTGGTCCCTGTGCTGAATTGCAATGGCTTGTTAACAGGTGGGTATTCTCTACCAGCAGATCTGGTGGGGAGGCTTGGATCAGAGTCCAGCTAGTGCCATTAGTCCTTCACCCTTGTAAAGACTAGAAGTTCACTGCTTGCCACCACAGTCTAGGAACATAGATTGTAAAGAATCTAAATGAAAAGTCGTCATCTTAAAATGACTTAAAGCATTTTTATTTGTTTCTCTAGATGTACAGGGGCTTCCAGATAATGCCACATGTTCAGTACATCTACACAGAAGCCTCTGAGAGTCTTTGTGGAGTCAAGTTGGAGGTCAACAAGTACCAGTATCTGATTACAGGTAAAGGACAGTGTACTTCTTCGCAATCAAAACCTCTTCTGTTCTATCCATACACCTGCTAGGGACATGGACAGCTGTGTAGACAGCTCTATACGCAGCTTCCCAAGTGTTAAGATGGCCAATAGTATTTTGGTGTTCAGTATTCTTTAATGCTGAGAGTCATTTCACTCTCTAGATTTCCCTCTCGTTCCTAAAGTATCTCTTATACCCAGCCATGTTGTGACAAATACGCTGTATGACAGTCCACAGCTGTCAATTCATACCTGAGCTGGCATGTCTGTCACAGGGAACTGGTTGCTACTCAGCTGCGCCAGAAATGGAAGATCCCTTTTGGAATGAGCTGGAGAAATGCAGGCTGCTGAGATGGGGGGATGCAAGGAGATAGAGATGTGGCAGCTGCCAAGTCTTGTTTCTAGTGAAGGTGTCAATTCACTTAGTTTTGCTCTGTTGTTGAGAGGAGCTTGACAGCATTACTCACCTGCATATTCTTGCTGGTGCTTACAGCTGGCACAACACTCCTAACTTACAGAAGTGCTGTAATCTTGCTGGCCAGAGATTCCTGAACTAGTTAATAAAAAGAAAGCAGTTGCTGAGCAGTGACTGAAGCCAAACATATTGAGAGCATTAGCAATCTCTGGAAATGAGAAAAGTGCTTGAGCTGAGAAGTGCTAACTTGTAACCATGTCTCTGTTTTCAAGGCCGCGTGTATGAGGGGAAGGTTTACACTGGCCTTTGCAATTGGTATGAGAAATGGGACCGGCTGACTCTGTCCCAGCGTAAAGGACTGAATCATCGTTATCATCTGGGCTGTGGATGCAAGGTATGTGGGTCTCTAATTAGGTGGTGCTGAGACATTCAAACCCTAGAATTCTGTTTCCCTTGGCTGGTAATACCAATGATGCTGGTGAACAGCCAGGAAGAGAAATGGAGGACAACAACTTTTACAGGGAAAAAGTAAAGCTCACCTTTAGTGTTGAGACCAGAGAAGAGACAATCAAATAAAAATACAGAATCTATGCCTTTTTAATGCCCTGTTGGAGTTAATTGGGGTTGGGGAAAGCTTTCAGAATTCATGCAGAATCATTTGCAGGTGAATAAAATCAGGCACCAGAGGCTTGGCAAGATATGTCCAGCTTTTTTCCTGTGTAAACATTCTGAGTACTTAAAACCTCCCTGCCTGGCACTGGCACTAAGATTTTTGTTCATGGCCCCAGGCCTGCAAAAACATAGACACAAGCTCAACTTTTCTACACCTGAAAAGCCCTTTTGACTCTGGAATTACCTGTGTATGTGAAGCTAGGCACATGGTTACGTGCTTACTGAACTGAGGCTGAATTTTGGGGTTAGTAAGCAAGGTTTGAGGGAGTAGAATTTTGAATCCCTTGTCTCTGGTAAAAAGACATTCTATATAATCTTGTTTTTCCATGTAGCCTTACCTGATTGCTCTTTACAATTGCAGATTAGGCCCTGCTACTATGTGCCCTGCTTTGCCACCTCCAAGAATGAGTGTATTTGGACAGACATGCTCTCCAACTTTGGCCACTCAGGATACCAAGCGAAGCACTATGCCTGCATCCAGAGGGCGGAAGGTTACTGCAGCTGGTATAGAGGATGGGCGCCTCCAGACAAAACGATAATCAATGCCACAGATCCCTGAGCACGCTATCCCTTCCTTATCTCCCCTCTCCCTTACTTGTGGCTGATCTTCCTTTGGACACTAACTCTTACCAGATCATGATGATGACAATGAAATTAGTGCCTGTTTTCATGCAAATTTTAGCACTTCGAACACTTAAAAAAGAAAAGGAAAAAAAAAAGGAAAGAAAAGAAAAAAAAGTCTGTGCTACCTTACTGAATTTATAATCACCTTTTCCATTTTTTGATACCACTCATTTTGATCAGACGACATTTGGGAGCTTACTTTTGCACACCAGAGGGAAAAATGGGAGGAAAAAAAAAGAAAAAAGATGGAGCTCTTGCTCTCTTACATGTATCATTAGCTGTAGCAATACAATCTCTATTTTTTTAGGAAAACAAAAATCTAAAAACTATGCCAATTAGGCACTGTATTCTTCTATGCGCTAGCTTCCCATCACCCCTCTTCATGCACTAAGTGCTGAAAATATGTAGACAAATCTATTTGAAGGAAAACAGGTTTCATTAATCAGATTGGCAAATGAAACAAACTGAAAAGAAACCCAGCCTAAACTCTGGAAAAAATGATGTCCAAAAGAAATCCTCCTCTATGGGGAAAGATTGACAATGTGATTGACTCCAGCAGTGGGAGAATTCACCTGGTGTGTCTGACCACATCATCTGGTAAAAAGCATTGTTGACTGATTGTCCTAGCTAATTCGGTCACAGTGTGAATGCAACAGCACATTTGAAGTTCTGGCTTTCCCCAGAACAAAACAGAGTATTTTGTATTTTTGTTGTTGTTTAAAAAAAAAAAGCCCCATCCCCGATGTTCAGGGAGGTAAATCCACCTACAGCAGAGCAGATGAAGTGCTGTGCCATTCTGTTTTGAGCAGCATTGGCCCCTGAAATTTTTGCGGCTTAGCTTCACCAGCAACACCAGCTTGTGAACACCTTGAACCAAACAGATGCAAAAATACCAACTGTAAATCAATCACATGGAAGAGGGAAAGGGGAGACTTGCTAGAGCTCTTATTATAAAAAAAAAAAAATCTATTGCCAAAATAGTGTTTTGCTGAACTAAGATGTATATACACATAATGACATAAGCTATTTTTGACAGGACGTGGAATTTTTTTGGTGTTATAAACAAAAGAATGGTTTGATTGTGTTTTAAAGACAGAAATATTGACATTCCGAGTCAGTGAGTTGTTTTTAAGATATTGAAGCTCCAGTGTATCTGCAGTAGTGGCTACAGTCATTGTTTCCTCTGTACCTCCTTACACCACCGTTCCTCCCCTGCAGCTACACTAGCTGCATTTGTTTATATAGTGAAAGGAAGTGTGTGTGGGGGCTAGGCAAGGAAAAGTGGTCTCCTAATAAGTACTGGTTGGGATCATAAAATTTCAGCTGCCCAGAGGATTCCTTCTGTGTCAAGTGCTGTATTTCCCTCTAGGCACTGTTAAGCATAGCTCTGTGCATGTGCTCATACCATATCCTGCAGTGATGTGGGAGGAGGAGCCTTACTGTCTTGTGCTTTGCTGTTGACTGGAGAAGTTTTTTCGTTCTATTTTGTTTTTTATTAAGAAAACTATAATATAATTTTTCTTATCAAATAAAAGTATTTTAAGTTTTAATGATGGTGAAGAAGGGGTGCTGACAAAATGGGTAACTGAGTTTTGGATGGGGAGGGCTTGGGCAGGGAGAAGATTATGCTTAACTTCATTTTTGTATTATTATGATTATTTATCTTAAGTTTCCATATATCTTCAGTTCATTCCACTTAGAAAGCAGAGCTGCCACCAGCAGGAAAAAGTGTTGCAGTGATTCCAGCCTGGGGCAATACAGCATTTTAGAGTCAGTGACCTCAATTACTGGAGAGTTGTTTGGGGCCTCTTTGCCAAATGGAAAGGAAAGCGTGTCTGAGATGGGCCTTGATGCATTTTTATGTTCCTTGTGTGCTACCAGAGCTCTGCCAGATGTACATCCCCTGAAATGCCCCATTTACTAGATGAATTGTTGCAGCAAAAAGTGTGTAGCTTCATTTTTTAACATGAGCTTTAAAGGGCATTTTCAAAGAGCTGATGTAAGAGGTGCTAGGTCTGCTGTGTATTTTTTTTTTTCAGCTGCTCTGAGTGGCAACGCAGCACAAAACACACTGAAAGTCTGTTGGATTTTCCTGTGATTCAGGCTTGGAACACTTTTCAGAAGTCCTCTTCCCTGTGACTACTCCTAAATTATGGGTTGGAGATGAGAGGGAGAGTAGGGTGCTTCACAGCACCCACCATAGGATCAGGTGGTGTTGCCCCTTTTGGCAGAGGACGGGGTTGGGCTTTGGGCACAGTGGAGCAATCTCCGTTCAAGCTGTGCATGGCTGACAAAATCTCTGAAGGTCACTGAGGGCAGAGTGGAGCCGGCCTCGCCACCCCCACTGTTTGCATCGTGTGGAGTCGGCATCGCTGGAGATGGCCCTCCTCATGGCTCAAGGCGACTTTGCAAAGCTGACGTCTCTTTGAGCTGCAGCTGCTTTTCATGGCTTTGGAAGGCTAAATGAAAATGCCCCTTGATGCAGTGAAGTGTTGATTTGAATTGTCATTAAACTGCAGCTCTGCATATTTTACCTGTCACTGATTGATTTAGCTAGCTGAGACATCACAGTATTGCACTCAAATTATTGTGAAAATATTTGCATTCTAATGCTATGAGGACTTATGTCCCTAAGTAGGATATAGTGTAGCTATGTGCTTTGTAAACAACAAAACAGAAGATGCATTACCAGAAAATGAAGCGTATTCCCATTTTATATTGCAGATGGTAAAATATTTCTGAGATGCAGACAGCTAGGCCGGCAGGGGTTGGGGTTTGGTAGCAAATCTTTCCCCTTGCTGTGTAAAGAAACAGTTGTTAAGGCTTTTAAAAATGTGGAGCCAAAAGGAGGGGGAAGAATCCAGTAAAAATACATTTCTTTTGGGAGGCTTCTTAATTTTGTTTCTGTGCATGCTATCAGGGACATGTATTTCTTTAGCTTGTGCTTGCATTAAGAACCTGACTAAAGGCTCCCTTGAAGCGGGAGGGAGCCATTAAATGGATTGAACAGGCTCTAAATCGGACTCAAGACTTCTTCCTTTCTATCTGTCTCCTTTATTCTGTCCTGCTACGTCATTTCTGCCTGCCAACGGACAAAACTCTTTCCCGCATTACAGCAGGATATGCAATATGTGGGAACACCAGGCATGGAGATGTGAGGAGGCAGGTGTGAAGTTCTCCCCAAAATGTTAGGCTATGGAGCATACAATGGCTTACAGCAGCACAAATATCTTCCTGTCACCTCTGACATGCTCCTCACTTCACCCCATAACCTAAGGTCAGAGGAACTGTCAGTGGCACAGCTCATGTGAGCCCGACGTTTGGACATGTACAGGATGAGGGCTCGTTCCCTCCTCCCCTATGCTTTAGATATACCAACATTATTAAAAGTACTTTTTAAAATGCATAGCTCACTTCTAGACTGTTGCTATTTGCTTTCTTACTTACAGATATTTTTCCTTATTTGCTTGAGAGTGTTTTCCCCTTTAGAATTAAAAAAAATATGAAAAATATATTGAAGGTTTGGGAAAGATTGGATTCGATTTTCCTTTTCCAAAATGGAGGGGGTAGAGAGCAGGAGGAGATCTGTGCATGGAGTACCTTGAAAAAAATCCTCTTGTGGGAGGCTTCCCTCTCCCCTACATGGGACAAAACTGCCATTTTAGGTCTAAATTTCCCACGTTTTGAAGAGCTACATGGCCCTTTAGGTAGGACTATTCTAAAACCTAAATATATCACTGTATCCCATTCATACTTGGCCAGAGCAAAATGCTGCCTCAGGGTGATGGGAAACATAATGTTGTGTTTTTTACAGTACAGACTGTTTGAAGTAAAGGCCTCCATGGGAACAAGTTTCCATTCCTTCAGGTGTCTCTGAAAGTATGTCTTACTTAAAATGTATTTTATAGCTTAGAAGGGCAGAACAAAATTTAGGGAACTGCGAAAATTTTTTTTGTCTTTTTTAGAATAAGTGTCTTTTGGAGCTACCAGTCTTGAGAAAAATCTTGAAAATCCACAAAACATTTGCTGCTGCTTTGCCTGTACTGGCTTCTCATTCTCTCTGACGCTGTCCTTCCTTCATAGAGCCACTCTGCTGTTCCTGATAGTCATGGAAACTTGGGGAGGGAACCAAACCCGTGTGAAAAATCTTGTCCAGAAGGAATGTATTTGTTGCTAAATTTTCTAGCACTGTTTACAGTTTTCCTCCATGTTATTTATAAATTTTATATTCAGTGAATGTATATTGTCTTTTAAGGTAATGTTGCATAATGTTCACTTTTTATAGTGTCCTTTTATTCTAAACAGTAAAGTGGTTTTATTTCTATCACAGACATTCTGTCTCTGCTTCACTTGTATTAGTTTCTGTCCACTTCAAATGTACACAAATGGATTTGCAAGTGGATTGATTCATTTCCTTCCCTTTCTTGATACCATCTTATTGGGCCCAAATCACATATTCCACCTCTGGTAATTCTTGCTCTTTGGCAAAGATCCCTCCAGCAGTCCCTCCCTCTTTTTAAGAGGTTGATCTCTCTTAAGAATTGTTATTGGGGTTGTAAGCCCAGGAGAGGCAAAAAATCCCTTTTGAAGTTCATGTTGTCCCGCTTGTTAACTGGCCATAGGGGGTCACTACAGAGCAAGGCAGTCATTATGGCTGTCATGTAGCACCAGTAGGGCCTTAGAAGAACAGTTGCCAGATTGCTCTTATTTCCAGTAAACTGATAACTGGGGGAGGGTGGAAGGGTACATGCCCGTGGCAAAGGGAAGAGAGATTCATCTTTCGGATCTTTTCTGCTGTGAAATGTCCGAGCCTTGTGTCCTCTCTTTATGTTCACTGTTTCAGGCTGGTTAAAAATGCCCTGTTGTCGTGAGAAGGAAGCTTCAGAGGAAGAGTTCTCAACTAAATTAAAATGCTCACAAAAATGGGCCTACTGTTAGAAATTTCCTTTATCTCACTTTTACTTTAGGAAAATTGCTATTCTCTACAAGGATGAAAGAATGAAACAGATTTAAAAATCTGTTCTATGTTTAATCCAAAAGTTTAGAAAGTCTGCTTTGGAAAGTTTTGGACATAGAAGGATAAGGATCTCTTATGTGAGAACTTCATTGCTTAAAGTATATCACATTGCAAAGAGGTAAAACCGTAACACTAGTTATAAACACTTCCAGGAGGTCAGCCATCAAAGGACCACAGCGTATTTTACAAGTGCTAACTGGTACAGCTTGAAAATGCCTCCAGGAAAGGGAAGAAAAGAGTGGGGAAGGGGATCATTATATTCCTATCTGACACATGGAGAAGCTGATGCACAGTGAGCAAGCAACTTTCACAGGTATTTGGTGGAGTGATGACTGCAATGGAGCTTGCTTGGCCTAAGCAGTTGCCCTCTCAGCCTCTCCCAGCCCAGGATACTGTGAAGATGCATCTAGAAAAGATCTTGAGAAGTAGATTCATTCCGTGAGGCAGACCCCCTACCTGGAAAGGGCTGGCCTGAATTTGCCCAAGTGGTTTGTTGCTTGTGTAAATGTTTGGGAAGTGACTGATTTAAACCAGATTACTCAAGCTTGCGTATCAACAATAGTGTTTGTGTTCACATGAGATTATCTAGTTTAAAAAGGTTCCTGTATTCTTTTGGAAGTAAACAATAGCATCTCCAAGTAGGTATTCAGTTATAAAGATGACAAATATGTGAAATTAAGATAAGTGCTCTGCTAAACCAAACTACTCTGCTGGTAACAAATGCATTTACATGCTGAGGAATCAAGAATCAGATTTCCAGACAAGAAAATAATGCTAAAAGGGCTAGCTAACATATTTGCAATGAAAACCTTAATCAAGTCTTCCAAAAATACCATTCCTGAAGTGATGGTCACACAGTCACGCCTGTCCTGAAGCATTACATATGTCACAAAACCCTCTTTATAAATCAGCCGGAATTAAATGCAACAGGATCTATCAACTAATTTGTCTTAAAAGTCTGCAACAAACTGTCACATAGTGTTAAGGACGTTTCTTTACATCTTAAATGATAATACAACTCTTACCACTGAATTACTTGAGTGCTTCACAGCACTCATGACTGTACTTACCTCCATCACGTGCCTGTGAAGTATGGGAATGCTGTTGTCCACACGGCACAGGTAGAGAAAAGAGTATTGGAACAGAGAGATGAAGGACTGGCATTTCAAGGTATTCTGGTGCTTCCGGTGGGATTTTTCACAAGAATCTAATTTAGGCTTCCTTTTGAATTTTGAAACTCCCACTAGGTGCCATCAGGTACCTACACCCCATTATGCATTGTGGTTGGCCTACAGCATTGCAACACGTGTGCGAGAAAAGAGGGGTTTGAATGTTTTTGAGCCCCCGTTTGACATCTCAACAACCCCACTCTTCAGACTGCTCAAGTTCACAATAAAGTGTGGGAAATAACCTCAGACAGGCAATGGCTCGCACGAGGGGGTCATGGTTCACACAGGGTCTCATCAAAGCCTCAGTCAGGTAAGAAGAGCCACTAATTCATGGATGTAAGATGGGAGCAAAAATTCATGAAGGACTAGCCACCCTTTTAACCCAGGGAAAACAAGAGACATGAACAGTTGTAAACAAAGCCAGTCACTTTGCCATGTTCTCCAGGACTAAAGGCACCTACGCAGATCTTTTTGGAAGGTGCCCTAAGAGTTTGGTACAGTGCCCAGGAGCCACACAGGGCACTGAGTGTTTAGTTGTTGACAGGAAGACTAGATCCCAGAGCTACTGTGCAAAGGAAACATTACAAGCTGAAACCACCTCTTTTTCAAGAACTCCAATTTGCTTTGAGTACCTAGCCAGGCTGATAAATGTTTTATGGATGGCAACCATGTGACAGACCAAACAAACTGACACTGTGAAACAAACATCTCATATGGCCCATGTCCCAAATCGTCTATGTATTTTCAACAATTCCAGGAGGGGAAGAAACCCACTTTATCTGAATAAAGTGATTCCTTACTCTAAGGGATGAGCTTTTGTTGATTAGATTTTACAATGGATTTTTGTTTTGGTGTTGAGCCTGTTCTAATTTTTCACTTTTTCAGGGTCTGTACGTGACCTGGGGGAGGGCTGGGCAAGAAGGGACAGAGGTTCCCGAGCACTGCTTTTTGCATATTGCTTTTAGCTAGTAATTATCTGGAAGTAAAACTGAGACTTTTCCCAGCATTCCCACTGCCATCTCTTGTGCCCGACTCACATTCGTTGCTTCTCCCCCATCCACCCTGTAGTCAGAAGAAAGCAAAGGTACTCACCATCTGCTTATGGCTTGGGAAGAACGTTTGCTCCACGAGGGGGAACTTCTCAGGACCCAATGAGTTGAAGATTTTAATGAGCTGAGAGAACTTGGGGTGAGGGGGGAACAGAAAAACAGACACAGTGGATGTCAGTGGCTTACTGTGTAGCAGGTAAGTGCTTCCAAAATGTTCTGATACTGGTGAAGGAGGTGAGAGAAACATGTTATTATGCCTTTCCCACCTTGCTTTCTTGACCTGAGAGCAGCAAGAAAATATGAAGGTGCTGTATTTACCCAGGGCCAAGCCAGCCTGTGTACACAAACCTTGGACTAAGAGAGCAGAGAAGGGTTTCAAGAGCCAGAAGGGAATCAGTTTGGGTTTACTTACAGATCTGCTATGAACAAGCTTTGCTTTCCAAATGTGGCTGGGGAGAGGGTGGGAGGCCTCTTTTTGGTAGAGGAAAGGACTCAGAGGATTGACCAGGCAGGAAATCAGTGCCACCTCTCCTGAGCAGAGACAAAATAAATCCAGGATCTCCCTTGGATCCCTGCCCCACAGCCAAATCAAAGCAAAGCACATTTACCCATCATGCTGAAGGGAAGGAGAATTGCTAAAGGACAGCAATGACTAGAGGGAATTGCCCGTGCTGCCTGGTTTGAGTGTCAGACCAAGGAAGCATGAGCCCACTGGCAATCATAATTCACATCTATTACGAACCAAGGGTTTCCCAACAGCCCCCCATGCATGGCAGAAGAAAGTGGAGATCATCTGCTACCCCATTCCCATCTACCAGGGAGGTCTGAGGGAAGCACCAGTCTGTGAGGATGGTATCTAGAGAAGGCAGTATTTAACATCAACGGGGAAAGCAATAGTGCTGGTATTTCACGTACGGGGTGAACATTTGTCATCATCCCAGCCTGTCAGCATGAACTTCACCATTAGCACCAGTATCATCACTACTATAAACTGTTTATCATCCAGGTTTGTGCCCAGCCAGACACAAAGCTCCCCATGGTAGGACTGAATTCTGATTTCTGCTCAAATTCCTGCTCGGCTTTGGCCATCTGTGAAGTGAGCAGACTATTCTGCACATTGTCTGCAGCCTCCCTGTTCAATCTGTCATTGATCAGCTGGAAAAAACCCCCCAAAACTATAAAAGAGAAACTTAATAACCATGACAGAAAATGTTGCTGAAGCAGGGTTGGTATACCAAAGAGAATAAGAGGTGATATATGTATACCAGAAAGCTGGATCTCAGGAGCAACTTAGATTCTTTACCATCACGCCTCTAGCCATTCTGCTTTCCCTCTGAAGAGGTACAGCCCCGTTACCACGGACAATGCTGAACTGGCAGTGCTGTTGCTGAAGTGGTTAGACTGGCAGCCTTGCCAAAGGGGGAGTAAAGCTGAATAAGGTAGCTTGATTATTTTCATGGACGTTGAGAGGGTGAAATGATTGGGGATGGCTCCACAGAGAAGAATCTTGTTTCCTGCTGGGCTGGTAGATGTGACTGAATTCCCCATTGGTGTTCTATTTGCCAAGCAATTTAGAAACTGAATCTAGTTTCCAAGCCCCCTGGAATTTGGTAAAATCAAGTTAAATTAATAAAGGCCTCCAGTCTGGGCCAAGTCTCACTGTAAGTCCTTTACGAAAGTTCCTTCAAGTTCCCCATCAAAGCTAGGGATGCATTCATCTTGAAGGAGATCTTTGTGTCACCTGTGGTAACACACAGGAAGGTAACACACAGATTAAGGGAAGGAAACGGACACCTAGGGAAGAAGGGAAGGGAAAGAAAACCCTCTTTCTTCCCAGTAGCATCAGCTGCCTAATCTTACATGTTCTGAGCACTTCTGAGCAACAGCTGAAGCCAGTAAATGTACCAAATTGCAACCCCAAGGTTACATTGCAGATAAAAGGAGAGCTACTGAGAATGTTTTCTGCTGAGTAGCTACGTTAGGGCTCCTGTCCTCGTTACTGGGCTAGTCGAAGCAAAAGCATTTCTGTATAAGAAATTGAAACTTCACTTGGTGGTGGAGAACAAATACCCCTTTGGGAGTTAAAGGGTGGTATGGTTGTAAAAAAAATGCTGCCAATGTGTAAAAAAACTAGGCTACAAAGTGTGCGCCAGTCCCAGGCCACGTGTTGAAGGGGCAGCTGCCAGCAGATTTGCAGACAAACGTGAAGAATCCTAATTCCTAAGAATCCAGCTAATCTTGTGGGTCAAAATATGGTATTTAAGTGAATCCAGAAAACATCAAGAGGCGGCATATCCCATCACTAACACCACCGCCCCCTCACATGCATCAGCAGATAAGAGAAAAACTTCCCGTGTAGAATAATTATCATTGGCATGGAGAGTATTGATGTTGGGGAAGGAGGACAGCTTGCTTCTCTTAACTACTTGCACTAGCCCTGCATATCCTAGAGAAGAAAAATAAAGCCTTGTTTTGACTAGCAAAGTGAGCAAACAGGGCTTAAAAGTTAAACAGAATGAGACAGAGGCAGGGAGAGGAGGAAAAACACCCTGGCTGAGAGCAACACATGCCCCTCGCTGCGCGTGCACGCAGCCCTGGCGAAACATGGACGCCGTGACGTTGAGGCAGTGTACATTTATCCTAGGAAAACAGCTCAAACAAAATAACTGGAACAAGTGCATATAACTGGAACTGTGCATCTGACAGACAGTGTCCTGACTTGTTCCTTGGACTTCCTTTTGAAGCATACAGCTCTTGGCTGTTGCTGGAATAACAAGCATTTCAGATGGACAGATGAGAGACTCAGCCATCTGGGAGCCTCCTCAATGGACCAAGCCTGCAAAAAGGTCTGACTTTGGTATTGACCCTCATGGGACAATTACCCCCTTTTTCCCTTTTTTTTGGCAATTGTTAGGGACAGGATATTGGCAAAGAGACACTCATGTTACATGGTGCGGCAGCCTCTTAGATACCCGATAGCAGAGCTCAAGTAGCACCTCCCAGTGCATTTTTAGATGGGTAGGAATGTTACTATCAGCAGCTCAGCTAGATATGACTGCCCCTTCTACATTTTGGTATCACTTCTTACTTTCTGTGGTTCCACTGTTTTTTGTGAGATTGCATCCAGTCCACAAAGCACGACACGGGGCAAGGCAATGTGGCACGGTCTGGGTTTTAAGTGAGATGCCTTGCCTGGCTGGCTGGCCGGCCATCAGAGTTACTTGCATGGACTCTTTACAGAGAAATAAAAAGATCCATTCAGAGGATCTCAAGGCCTTTTGCATATTTTTGAAGTGTCTAGGGCATCAGGGAACCTATGTCCCTTGATAGTCAATAACAGTTTGGCTGGGAGTCTCTTGGACTCTATAGATAGCTGTCTTCAAGACTTCATATTTCCTGCAGTCTTACAGATGCAAAAGTTGCCGTACAATTACAGACATTACTGCATGTAATATGAGTACTACTCTGAGCATTGTTCCCACTGTATTTTGTATTGTAACTTTTATAACACAAAAATTATTATTAGTGGTTGAAGCATTGTGTTTAGGGTGCTTGTGGCATTATTTCTCAATAATTCTGGGATCATCTTAAAACTTAGGTTTCTTAGATGTTTCTCTGTGTGTGAGATCCCCCTGAATACGTCTGTTTCTCTTTCAGAAATGCCTATTTCAAACTGCCTGTGTTTAATGCAAATTTTAACCTTTGAAGAAATTTCTGTATTGCAGTACTGGAAACCTGGCAAATGTCATTAAAAAATGGGGCCGCATGTTTGAGTAAACTCAAGCCCAAACTCAGCTGATTGTAATTAGAGTTGCTGAGAAAAAACATTGTTGCAAATTGCCAAGGAAAAACAGTCTCACTTCCATCCCCCTCTAGGAAATCATAAACATTTCTATGAAATAGAACCATTTTTGGAAAAAATAAAAAGGGAGAGTGAAAAGCACATTTCCCAGGGGTATTTAATTTCATTTCTTCATCTATCTCAACTGTTTTCTAGGTCCAAAAAGTTTCCAGTAATCTTTGTTAAGCAGATCCCTTATTTCAAGATGCCTGTTTTGCAATCAGAATGGAACATGCACCGAAGTGGTCTGTCCCTATCTCTGATTTCCCAGCTACCACGAAACCAAAATTTTCTGATTCTGCTGCCAGTGAAGCGTTCTGCCCTCAAATGCTCCAGTGCAATCTCCACCTGAGCTTCAACCTGATAAAATTTCAGTGGTGCCAAATACCAGCTCAGCTCCCATCTGAGCTCTTAGATTACTGAGTGTGTTACAATCATTGGTTCGGGGGGTGTTGTGTGTGCGGGGGCAGTAGGGAAAGGAGGCATTCTGCAAACCTGTTTTAAGTGTTTACAAGTGGTTTCCTTGACTCCTCTGGGAAGGTTGTCTGAGCCAGCTGTATTTCCCGTGAGGAAAGCGTGGCACAAACGGACCCAGAATAGCTAGAGCTGAGTTACTGGCAGAGCCAATTTCTCCCACACTGCCATGCCAGCCCTGCTTTTTCTTTTTCTTCTTTTTTTTTTTCTCTTCAATGTGCTGAGTTTGTTTGTTTTCTTTTATTTCAGATTCCTAAAAATAGGCCTGTCACATTTTGAGGCCCCTGCACACCATCAGAAATGTAATTACAAGGCATGAGTTGAAAAATGTCAACTAAACCTTGACTGACTCAACCCCAAAATCAGATGGAATAGACCACATGACTGTCTTCTTCAGCAAAAGCCAGTGTAAATGTGGAGGCTTTTTGTCTGGTCACTGGGGTCAACATGCTCACATGTGTAGGACCAACTGTAGGAAACAATGCAAAGGCGTTGTACTGAGCCTGGTACTTGATCCTTCTCTTCCCTTTCCGATCCCAGCAACCCTAGTCATTCAAATGGGGACTGAGGCCAAATGTGCATCATCCACCTATACAGTGATAGAAAAGTGAGCTTTGTCTCACTACTCTCATTACTGCACTGCAACATTTTTGGAAAAGACAGGACTCTGCTTTTGGTCTCAAAAAAACCCCCCAGATGTCATAAAAGAGGTGAAAACTGAGAAGACCATGTCTATTACACTGGTACCTTTTTGGTAAGAAATGAGTTAAAGCCGACACTGCATAGTCATGGAAATAAAAGTCTGAGTCATTACAGACCTCAGCTGGATTTGAACTACCAGTCAAGTCACTGAAGACTAAGAGGATATTTATTCCAAGGAAAAAACAACAACAAAAAAGACTTAATTAGGTAATGAGGAAGATAGCTACCACTTGCTATAAACATTCGGTCTCACCCCAAGCTATATTTGTGCAATAAGGGGAATTCCTAAAAATGTATCTAAAAGTTTTCCATGGGGGGCATACTGGAAAGTCCCACCTCCTTGTCACATCGATATAGCCTGTAGTTCCCTGCTTTGGACCTAGAACAATGCAGGGAAATTTCCATTCTGGGAGCATCAGTGATCACAGAGGGCACTTTGGGATGAAACTGCTTGGAAGACCCAGATGTGGACTCCAAAACAGTATCAGCATCTGATTTCTTCCTGCAGGTGCTACGATGGCCAGCCTTGCTCCTGTGGCTCATGATAGCCAGCCTTACTCCTCTGGCTCTTCTGCTCCTGCAGGTCCTGCTGACTTAGAGCTGGTCATAAAACAGGTCTGGGGAATTATTACAAACTTTGATCTGGGGTTGAGACAAGCCAATGATAATATTTTTTAAGGTTTTCTGAGATTTTTAGGTGAACTTGACAAAATTTAAAGAACAGGTGAAGGGGGCTGCCAGCGCAAAATATCAAAACACTGTCCTGTTCTCCCCAGGAGCTGACTCAGCCCAAGGTGTTTCCAAGGTACAGTCTTTCAGGTTCAATGAACCAACACTTTACGATAATACTGTATTTTCTTCTGAAACTGCTGAAAAACTCTACATGCTTTCCCCTTTCCTTCTGCCTCTTTCCCAGATCTTTGTCATTCTATGTTCCCTTTTTTCCTAGACCTAGCTGTTGGAGGAATCATCTCTCTATCTTTCTTGCCTTTCTTTTCAGCTAATTTCCTCACAACAAAGCACCACCCGGAAAAAGTAGGAAGAGAAGCCAAGAGAAGACAAGTGCAGGTTGCACTTCTGCAAGGAATGGATAATCTTAGTCTTAGGCTGGGGCACCTGGATACCACAAGTGCGCATCTAATACAAGATGCTAGAAATCGTATAGTTCAGATACCTTCTAAAACAGCGAATGTTAATGTTTCTTTTAAGGTAGTTTTACCATGTTTTGGTCAGGACAGAGACGTGCTACTATTGATCTGATACTATTAATCTATTACTATTCATCTGCTCTGCCTTACAAGAAATCTAGGTGTTACTGTACTGTTAGCTGTTTGTGACACATTAGAGTCTGGGACAGGTGAAACGTCCCGCTCAGGGTGAGGCTGATTACTAGAGGCTGATAAAGGAGCAATGCTGGTAGTTTTTTTCCCTGAGAATTCCCAGCTGGGTTCCAAAGGTTGTTTAGATGGTGGTTTTAACCTAAAGAGGCAAATTCCTATGAAACAGATTGGAAGCTGAGTTTGGTGCTTTATCGGTACCAGATATCTTTCCAGTGTTGGCATGCAGTAGAGCTGGAGCATCACTTACCACCCATGGCTTGCTGCAGAAGTTGTAGATGGAATAGAGGGAATTGACCGTGTGGATGCCACCATACTGGAGGCCGATGATCAGGCTGCGGAAGTCCTCTCCCAGCGCCATGCTGTAGGCGTGCTGCCGGATCAAGACAAAGTCCGGCTTGAAGGACCTGGAAGAGATGAGGGGAGTGACGTTTTACTTCCAAATGCTCAGCAACACTTCTAGCCTCTCCTTGTTTCTTTTCTATCCTTCCCTTTTCTTTCCATTAACACATGTTGCTCTTCTTTGGGCCTCTTGTCATGGATTGCTTGCGTTAGAAGGTAACAAACCAAACGTAAAACCCATAGTCATTAAAAAAAGGAAAAATCCAACATAGCTACAAGTGTGAGAGCATAGAAACAGGCCAAACAGATTTGCTGCAGTTTCCATGTCACTCAGGCATGCACAGGAACAAGCCCCAAGCGGAGCCAAGGGTCATAAATTCACTGGTGGGGGGATTCTTTCTTTCTAAAAGCTTGGCCATATTTGGCAAGCTCGTTGCAATGTGCGACGCAGATGAGGGAGCAAGTTTGTTTCCTGACGATTGAACTCGATATTGAAGCAATGCCCAGTGGGTGGGAAGATCACAAGGGATTTCAAAAAGCTATTGTACACATCCGTACATTGACATACATTCCCTCTTTAATCAGTTTACTACATACGCAGCACATCCCAGGCTCTTATGGCTATAAGTCAACAAGTAAAGGGCAGGCATGGTAATGTAATTAATCAAATGAGCAGAGCCCCTCATCCAGTGCTGTGACTCATGGCGTGGACTTCCAGAATATTATTTAGCAAGACTGGAGCCGGGACTCCTATGGTTCAACAGCAGCAGCTTTCAGCAAACGCACAGAAAAATGAGGCCCTTTCTAGGTAAGCCAACAGGCGACGGATTATCTTTCAAACAGCCAGATTTCATTCCTTGCTGACGCTGTGTCTTCGGAGCCGTTCAGGAATCTCTGGAAACAGCAGCTGGAAAGAAACTGTTCCCAAAATGGAGCTCAGCAGTTCATTCTCGAAGGCATGGAAGGGGCTTTTCCACTGAAACAGGGGATTATTTTATACTTTAGCAGAGGTTGCATCAAGGACATTGGAAAAATTTCCATGCTGTATTAAAGTTTTTCAGAGAAATGAGCTCTGTAACCAGGTCCCATTACCTCACTACCCTTGAACATTTTCCTTGCTAAGAGACTATAATTTCTATCCTTTGGATGTATGAGCTGGAAATACTTTGGGTTTATAGCCCCTATTTATATTTCCATCATTCTGGCAGGGAAATCCGAGATGGTGACTCTGGGCCAGATTGTGGCAACAAACACTGTATACAAAACCCAGCACAGCTTTGTTGTTTTAAAGCTGTTCATTTTGTTTGTTGGCCTTGGGCTTTTGTTATCGCCCGAGACATGGTGAGGAGCATGCTCTGCTTTTGTGATGCAAGAGGCCAAGCTTTGGAAATGTTGTGATTCCCTCCCATGGAGTATTTTTAAACCCAGGCATGTTCCCTAATGTACTTGGCACCAAAGGTGGTGCTTTCCTCCAACAGCAAGATGCATAATGAGCATCGGGAGGGCTGCGCTATCACTGTGCAGCTGATTTATGGACCTCCCTGGTGTCAATGGGGGTGAGGCAAGCGGTGACCCCCTGCTGAGAAACCGCAAGTGAATACAAATCTTGGAAAGCTTGAGCTGCTCCATTCTGCTGGACTTGCTGTGTAGAAAGTACCTCAGAGGCAGACAGAGGTCCTTAGGAAGGATTAATCAGCTTCCTAGGACCAGGACCTGATACCTGTGTGGAGTTACTAAACAGTTGTGGTGCCTGGAGGGGCAGGATCTTCAGGCGTGGCCCTCCTTCATTCAGCTTTCTGAGCGTATGAAGAAGAAAATGGTCCCCATTACGGCTCAAGTCTTTCCCCAGACTTGACTTAGGGAACAGCACTTACTGGAGCTGCATGGTAATGGTTCAGACCGGTCTCTGTTAATGGTCTGAGATCGGTCTCCGGAGACCGGAGACCGGTCTCCGGTCTCCCTAGAGGAAGCGGCAATATTTGCCCTTGAACATCTGCCCCAGCGCCCCGGGGTGGGGACGTGGTGCTGTGGTGGGGAGGCAGCATGCAAATGAGCATGGCCAGCTGGAGGGGAGGTCACGCAGCGGCTGGGAAACTGCCTTCAGTGGCTTTACTTCTGCCAGCCAAAAGTTTAGAAAAAAAGCTCTTGTCTTTTCAGATCCTGGCAAAGGAAGAGCGTCTCAACTTTGAAGATGGATACAAGAATACAGAATTAACGTAGAAAAGCCCATTCTTAAACTCGGCATAGTGTAGGAAGGCAGAGCACTCTCTCACGCAGCAGATGAGGAGTGAATCTCTAAAGCGAAGGTGGACACTGAATCCCTGTTTCGAGCCGCGGGACAATGAGGATGTTCCCATGGATACTGAGAACAAGGCAGAGGAGTGCAGGGCCTGGGACTAGCTGCGAATAAACATCAGCTAGAGAGCCCCAAAGTCTGCAAGACATCTGTAACAGAGAAATAGACCAGTGGCAAAATGTAAGGCGAGGGGCTAGGAAGGATAGCAGGCAGTAATAGGGAAATAATAGTCATGGTAGGAATGGTGGCGTGAAAAAAGAATAACTGGAGGTACCAGTGATCTGGGAAGAAGAGAGCTTCATTGCTTCACACGAGGATTCTTGCTTTTTTGGTAGAGGATTACTTTTGCAAGCTACCGCTCGTTCTCCGAGTGTAAAGCTTAAGCTAACATAGCGAGCCTTGGATTTGGAATAGCTAGTAGCATAACTGTTTTCTTTCCTAGTTCAACCCAACCCAGTAACATCTCCCATGACAGAAAGTTGAAATCCTTGGCAGACAGACAGGTTAGGCAGAATTCCCACATTTGAAAGACTGTTGCCAAAACCTTTGGGTAAGCCAAACTCAGTAGCACCTACTGTGCTGAGGTCCTAAGCACCCAAGTCCAGCAGGACCAGGAGAACTATGGCAGGAGCATCTACCTTTCCTGTCCACTAGATCTATCCAGCCGGTATTTAGATGACCATGAGCGGTCTTGAATAAAACTGTACCTAGACGCCTGCTAAAGACAGGTCATGGGAATGGGTGTGGTCACAGAAAGAACACAGGAAAGCCCATTCAAACATCTAATGTACAGGGAGATGGGATAAGTAAATGGAACTAAAAGTAAAACACAGATTTAAAACACGTCACTAATAAGCTGTGCTCTGCGTGTTGGTGCGGTGTCCTTCCTGGGCTGCGTGGCAGACACCTACCTGAAGTCATGAATCTTCCTTAGCATGACAGCCAGATGGATGAAGCTTCCAGGAGGAAGCTGGAGCCCATCTTCGGCCACAACCCTTTTACAGAAGCCCTTTCTCAGACCCCAAGAGCTCAGTTCTCATTTAGAGTTTGGCTCCTAGCACTGCCTGGCAAAATAAAGGCCACTCAAATGCATGTAACACGTTCCCAGAGTGGCATAGAGATACAAGAATCCTTTGTTTTTTAAAAAAAAAATTCAGGAGACTGGAAAAATTTCATTTTCAAATTGAAATAGCTGGTGAGATTTCATTTTTCTCTGGAACGGAAAGGTGCTTTCCTTTAGCTCGTGTCACCACAGGCAATGGCCTCTGCCACACAGGGCACAAGCCTTTCAGTGCTCCGAGTGGTGCACGACTGAACCGGCCACTCCCAGAGTGAAGCAGCCCCCCCAGGTCCCTGTGGCTTTTCTCCCTTTGCAGTAGTTGCCTCCTTGTCCAGAGATGCTAGCCAAGGCACATGGCAGCCGCTCAGCCTACCTCTCCCCCTGGCAATTGAGATCGGCCAGCGATTACCAGAGTCAGTCACCGCCGGGTGATGACGAGTGTTTGGCTAGGAAGCTGCTAGTGCTGCCAGTCCTGAGCCTGGACTCTGATACTGTGGTGCAGGATGCTTATTTGCATTTAACTAACTCTTTTTCAACTTGTTCCAGTGCATTTTAGCAGTCTTTCGCTTTCTTAGTGGTAAAACTATACTTTAGAGACAAACCTAATTATAAAACCTGGATCCAAAATAGCTAATAGGAAGAGATCTGACTGCAGAATATAATTTCTTAGATTGGACCCATCTATCCTTAAATCTGTGACAGCATTAGCTGTCTTGGAAATAGTTTTGTCAGAAATGAGGGAATATAAAACAATTTAAGAGATTCCTGATGTTAAATATGGAAGTTAAACATCTCAGGAGCAGCAGTAGCTATTCTGGTGACCATGTGTCTAACTTCTCTAATTATGAGAAGAAGATCAGCCCTGAAAAGACCATAAATAACATTTCTCTGCAGAAAGCAGGTCCCCAGCCTGCTTTGGGTTAGAGAAGATGATGACAGCAAATCCTGCTGGGAGGTTTCGTGCTTTAAAGAGATTTCCTATTTCTTATTTCTGCATATAGGCATAACTCTGTCTTGCTTCCTGGGCCTTCAGCTTTTCTCTCTGAAGCACAAAGAGCTTCATGGGCATGAAGAAAGAACACACAAGAACAGATTATGTTGTTAAAATACCTTTTAATGATCCCTTCCACTGTGAATAATCACCTGCAGCCAAAGAGTAGACCTGCTTTATACTTTAGCACCACGAGGGGTTTAGAGAGCTTTTTGCCCGTGCTGTGGGAGAAGAATGGGCTCTCCTGCTTTCTTTCTTAAAGCGTGCCAGTCTTACAAGACACTTCGCCCTTCATGTCAATAGAAAAACCTTTTCCCTGGACACTGAAGATGCACATCCTCACTTCAGGTTCTGTCTACCCTCCATTATTCAAGGAGGCTTTATTCAGTTTTCTGACACTTCCCAGTGATCAACACATTTTGACTAAGTTATCTTCCAAAGCCTTTCCTATCTGCTTGGCATGACACAGAGAGGAAGAAAAGTGCATAATTAAGCAATATGATACAACAAGCTTTGCATTACTGGCAATTAATGGAGCCTTCAGGCAAGCTTCTGAGGCACAAGTCCAAGCCATAAGTGGCTGCAACTACCTGACAAGTGCAATAATCCCTCCAACTATGCAGTGCCTCAGGTCTCTGAGAGCTAATAGAAAATGACATTTACAAATAGGAACAAGTTCTTTTTGTGCTTTACTTGGGTGTTAATAGTATTGTAATTACATTACTGAAAAGTAATATGAAATCTACGACATTTTCACCTATCATGACATTAGATTTAATGTTATGTCCAATGTCATAGTAAAATGGGAAATTTGCTAAGAAAAAAATCTCATTTCAGTCAAAACCTCATGTCATATTTTCCACAGAAAGAAGTAAACCCTACTGAAGTTTTTTAAAGAAAGAATGAATGTGATTACTTATATGAATAAGGTAACGCAGAGCTGTTTTTAGAGAAACAAGAAAGCCACATAGAATAAAGAATGACCTGTCTTTACCAGGCTGGAGGAGATGAGCACGGGGTCTTTTGGGACACTGTAATAGAGAATGGCTGGAAAAAAACCATGGGGTGTGGGGGAGATCAGTGTAGCAAAAGCAGTAGGAACCAGGAATCATGGTTGCAGTAGGACCTGTACCACTATATGCAGATGAGGACGCGCTGGAAGATGCTCTGATTTGCTTCTCAGCCACAGACCAATGGTCAACGAGCCATAAAATCACGTCACACACTCTCTGAACTGTACTGTGGCAGTCTCCTAAGTCTGCCATATATTTTACTTGTAAACTGATCAGCCTTGACAAGGAAAAGCATGTGGACCCGGACGATGCCTCAAAGTAGTAACAACCACACGGGCCAACAGCAGCTTGCCTTCAAAATGCTTGTGATCCAAAGCTTTTACAGAAGGTGATCCAAATACTTTCCAACACCACAGAATAAAGTCATAGAGTAAGTTAGCTCAGAGAGGATCTTTGGAAATCATCTGGCCCAACACCCTGCTCATCGCAGGGCTAACTTTGACATGACTTTAAGTTGATCAGGGTCTTGTCCAGCCAAAGTTTGAATATTCCCGAGGATGAAGATCCCCTAGCCTCTCTGGGCACTTGTTCCAGTATTTGACCACCCTCATTGTGGAAATTTTTTAAAAATTTGTAACTAATTAGAATTTCACCTGCTGCAACTTGTGCCTGTTTTTTTCTTTTGCTTTCACTGCACACCTTCAAGAAGAGCCTGGCTTAATCTTCTTTACACCCTCCTCTTAGTTGTCTGATGGCTGTAGGTGGATCCGCCTCAGCCTCCTCTTACAGACTGAAGAAAGTCGTCTATCAGCCTCTCCTTGGATGTTTTTAGTCCAGTTCAATGAGCTTGGTGGCCGTTCACTCAACTTGTTCCAGTTTGTCAATGCCTTTTTTGTACTGGCGAGCTCACAGCTGGACACAGTACTCCAGATGCGAATAGTGTCTCGTTAGCTACATGCTTGCTAATACCGCCCAGTGAGCCATAGGGCTTCTTGCCCGCAAGGGCACACAGGACCTGCAGGTCCTTTTGTGCAGAGCTGTTTTCTCTCCAGTTGCCCCCCAGCAGTATTGGGGTTATTCCTCCCTCACCGCAAGACTTCGCGATTCTCCTTATTGAACGCTATGAGGTTCCTGTTGGCCCATTTCCCCAGGTGTTGAGGTGCCTCTGAATGGCAGCTCTGCCCTCTGGCATATCTATGGCTCCCCACCCTCCAACTTGTTGCCACCCATGAGCTTGCTGAGGCTGCACTCTGTCCCAATAGCAGGTCGTTAATGAAGACCCACCTTGACCAGTATAGTGCAGGTGCAGCAGGACTTGGCCCTTCACTTCTCTGTTTGCCATTCCCTGGAAGAAGCCTTAGTAAAAACCCAACTAGAAAGGAGACAAATTAAGGCAGGATTGGGAAAAAAAAAAAAGGCCGATCAAGACTGAAACAATCTACAACAGTCTTTAAACATTCTTGCATTCAGTCCAGGATTAACTAATTAATAGTGCTCTAGGCCCTGACAGCACATTTCTGATTGGAAAGAATTACTGTAAATGTGAAAAGGGCCAGGGAGTAGTTTAGTCTCTGAGATGCTCCCCACCCTGGTCTGCTCAGAGTGACTTTTACTTTCTGGCAGCTGCCTGCATGCCAAATGTTTTCCCAATAAGTGTCAGCATCCTGCCTGCACGTCGGCTGGGCGCCAGCTGCCGGGGAGGTGAGGGGGGACGTTATTCATCTGGGAGATCAGTAAACCCCGAGGGGAGAAGCAGGCCTCCAAGCAGCTGTTTAGCAGCAGGAGCTGAGGTGGAAGCAACTGAGAATACATACATAAATAAGCACACCCCAACTTCTCTTCTCTTTTTTAGCTCCTGCTCAAAAAAATGAGGACGGGGACAGGAAGGTGAAGAGGGGGGAGATATTAGTGAAAGATGACGGTAAATCATCCCCCACGTGGGAATAATTTCTCGGTTTATAAGCGTTTACTGGAGGTGTTAAATTGCTTCATGTGTAACTGCAGCTTGCCAGGGTCTACCCTATTTGACACCTTGTCCCAGCCCATTGTCTCTGCAGGGTATTTTGGTGAAGGAAGTGGTCATTTGGCATGTTGATATTTTGCCTAAAGTGCACTTTCAAAGGCTTACATGCTGTATCACACACTTCTCCATTACATCTGCAGATTGCCACGCCATCAATACAAAAATATTGCCCAAATGTTGCTCAGTGTTAAATATATATAACATATTGTACTATACCATGTGGCACATTCTGTGAATCCTGGGAGAACCATGCGCTCAACATATTTTTCCATCTGGCTTCTAGAAACCTAAACTCTCCCAATTAGTTTCTCCCATTTTTTCTCCCATCTGCATCTTCACAGAAATTTTCAGAATTTTGGTTTGGAAGCAACAAAAAAATAGAAAAAGACATTCTAAAAAAGACTCCAGTTAGATCAAGAGTTAAATTAAAAAAGACAGGGACTAGACAGAGCCTAGGGTTCCTCTTTGACACAAGCTTCCTGGAAGATGAGAAGCTGGAAAGTGACGTACTGCCTACCAATGTGTCCTACATCAGTGTCCAGGGACAGTAGCTACTCCCATGACCTCCCTGCATATTATGCCTGTAGAAGAACTACAAGAAACCACCAACTCCTGTGAATGAATAGTCCTCGAGAGACAAGAAAACATCCATCTCCTAGCAATGTGCAGCTACTGTCTGGTGAGAAAGCATGGCCTCTATAGGTTAGAAAACCCACATAACTCTTTCAGGGGGCAGCTTGTCAATGGCCCCGTGGGGTGGGTGCATGTACTGGGATGGGAAAAGGTGCAGTGGGCAGAGGACAGTGTCCTCGCTGGACTTGAAAAGAGTCTTGCATCCTGGATCAGGCAGATCTTTTTTAGCCAGAGTACACATCTCCTGGGGTCTGCAAGCTCTGAATAGCGGGAAAACACCTGCTGCCGGGCTGGCCAGTTTCTTCCCCGCTCCTCCCATGTGAAAGGTTTTGCTTCCTCATGCTGTGATTGTACTGCAGCTTGCAGTGCAAAAATATGCTTCGGGAAAAAAGCACTTTCAGGTCTTGGTCTATTTGGGATGTTGATTCAACAGGCTACCGTCCTGTTATCAGAGTGCAGAGCATAGTAGAAGCACTGAATCAGCTGGAACCAACGGGAAAGTCAGTGTTAATTAAAGGAATGAGTGGGCGTGTATGGAGGAATCAGAGCGTTCACTGACCCCACCACAGCTGCGAGTGACAAGGGCATGTCATCCAGGCTGAGCAGGGTGAGACACGCACCTTCTTATACAGACTGGCCAAATTCAGGCAAGGCCTGTAGGACTAAACACCACTCCACGGCAGAGATCCTTCCCCACAGCAAGGCTTTGTCCACGGTGCTCAGCTCCTCTTTGGTTTGCTGTCAGTTTTGTCACCCCTCCCCACTTGCCAGGGCCATTGCTCCACGCGGGGTCCTCCCCATTTCAGACCCTGGGCATCTCCTGGTCCATCAGCTGCTGTTTGTACTGTGATATTACAGTGAGTCTGCATACCACACTGTAAGTGTTATGGCCACCACTGTGGTAGGTCCCATGCAGACACATGAAAATGTGCTTTCTCCCCTGGATGATCAGCCCCAATGGCAAAAGAGCCAGCTCCACAGGGAGACAGGAGATGAGAGCAGTCTGGTGCATGATTAATTTGTATCCTTAGAAGTCTGAAATGCTCCCAAAGACATTAGTATTCCCCATGTAAGAAAGCTGTCCAGATTTTCAACATATCCCTGCCTTATTCCCACATCTACTGGAATTAATAGCTGAAGGCTTGTAAAGCCCAAAAGGCAAATGCAGGACTGCATTTAATCTAATGCAGAGGCTGAGATCATAGTTTGGGAGTCTAAGTGTTGTCAGAAGCAGAGAGCGCCCAAATTCTCATTTATACTAAGACACTTTTATAATATCCTGAAAGCATAAATGCACCTCAGAGTAGGTGCAGTGCCAGCACCGATGGCCTCTTTGCACTGTGGAAACATTGGTATGAAGGGCCCTTCAGAGAAATGAAGACAAGTGAAAATGAAAATCCCATTCCTTACATCTAACCCCAGCAGAGGTGACACAGCCCAAGAGCTTTCTAAGGTAAATTAGACTCCAGACGGTTCACTCTGTGTGTGTGTGTGTGTGTGTGTGTAGACCTGTGCAAAAGGAAGTTGTGCATGCACTGGAAGGAGGATGAAGAATCCACCCAAGTGTTTTAAAAGCAGGCATCAGCCCACGCTCGTTTTTTCACACTGCTTAGTCGTCCAGCCATCGCACCCAGAAATGACTCCATTTCTCTGTTGAAGGGGTTGCTATGTCTAAGTTGGTGAGGGATCCTTTGGGATGAATAAGTGCCACCTCCTGCTTCCCACATTTAACTTTTCACTGGGGAAGCTCTGGTGCCAATTTTACCCAAAGAAGTGCTGTGGTAACAAGGACCAACGTGTGGAGATTCCCCCCCCCAGCCCGGCGGAGCCCAACGCTGCTCCTGGTGCCCAGCTCATCCTCCTGCAGTGTCCTCAGTCAGGGCACATGTTACAGGGCACTGAAACGGTAAAGTGCGTGCTAGAGACTACATGAGATACTCCATGGCCAGCTCTTTTTCTTCTAACTCTGAAGAAACTGTGCTGAATAGGCTGATGCAGCCATCGCATACCATGGTGGAACTGGCACAGAAAAAACACATGCAGTTTTTTAGATTTGTTAGATGATATTCTCTCTCTCCAGTAGCACATTTCACTGAGACTATCAAATCCCTCACCCCATCCTACAGATGTGCAGAACTTAGTAGCTAAAAAAAAGGAGGTGGACACCCAGAATTTTGTTACTGTAAAATTAAATTCTGGGAGACACATTTGTTTTAAAAATCAGGCAAGCAAAGTAATGCCTGGCTTCAGTTATGTTGTTTGCTAACTTACTTGTAGCTACTGGTTTCAAGATCCACACAAGCATACAAACCTCCATAGTCATGGAGGCTTGTATACTTCCAGTTCCTTGCTCTCTTTAATTGACAATAATGCTTCTAAAGCTCCTTTTGTTTTTAAAATTTGCCTGAGGCAAATGGTAAGTGTAGGGCTTCAAGGACTGTTATACCTTCTTATTAGGGGATTTATCTTCCAGGTAAAAGAACCACAATTCTTTCCTGGTGCAGTTCAAATCAGTTGGCACAGGGTCTAAAAGAATGCCTTAACGCCAAGGTGTCAGAAAGGATCAAGGGATCAGCAAAGAGCAAGCTCTGATTTAAATGTGCAATAGGATGTCCCCAGTTTAAAGAAAGAACGAGGAGACCTGCTGCAAAATGACAGAATTTAATAGGCTAGTAGATTGTTAGATAGTTTATCAGTTAACATAATTTCAAACTGGAGAGAATAGCCCAGTGGTTGCTTTATTATTATTATTGTTGCTGTTGTTGTTGTTATAAAAGTTTATTATTTCATTGATTTAAAATCCACTGGTCTGTAGTATATTCACTGTCTTTCGACTAAACTGCCACGCTCTGTTGCCTTCGCTTTGAAGAAGAGTGTGAAGAAGGCAGGGCTCCTGCAGGGGGGGGATCCCAGACGTGCCTGTTAGCAAGATGCTGTTGTATTTCTTTCCTATAACTTGTCAGTGGGATTTCCAAGGACTCTGGGTATTCAAAAACCATGATGAGTATTGTATCTCACCACCTAGAAACATTCTGACTTTTGACTGAGCATTTTGCTTAATAATTAACAGAGGCCTAATAAGTGATGGAAAAAAGATGTCATCAGCAGCAGGGCTGGTGCACACGTGAGTTGAAGGTGTCCCGCGTGGCATCTGCCTGTGGCTGGGCACCCCAAGGGACACGGAGCAGGACACGGCTGCGGGCGGGATGGGGAGTCTTGGAGGGAGTGGGAAGCTAGCGGCATCCATGTGGATGGGCTGAGGGGCCTCCACGCAGCTCAGTAGCAGTATGCTCCGTAATTCACCCTCTAGAGTGAAGAAGAGTTTTTATTTCTGTAACTTCTAAAGTATTGGTAAGAGTGGCTGTGGAAGTTGGCTGGCCTGAGCTCTTAAACTCACTGGGCTGGGCAGGACAGGGGCACATCAGCACAGGTTATAAACAAATGGCTAGTGCTCGTGAGGACTATAACAAACCATGGACAACACATGCCATATAAATTGGGTATCCAGACAAGTATGTATTTGCCAAATCCACTTCCCACCACACAAATGGATGTGTCCTTAAACATGCATAGACGAAAACAAAAAACCTGAACTAATGCCATTCATAAAAACATGCATTTTCATATATAAATATCCACGCAAATAGGCTAGCTGTGATACCTGTGTATTTACTGCGAGCAGAAACATGAACACCATGCCCCAGACACTATTGTGAAATAAATTTTGTCTTCAGTTTCGGCTTAATAGCTCAAGATCTTTCTGCCAGATGTATGAATGGCTTTTGGGAGGAAAGGCACGGGAAGGAAAATGAAGATGTGATCAACCTAGGAAATGGTTCTTGGGAAACCTTCCAGCGTCGTGAGCAAGCAAACACAAGAATGCATTAGCACAGCGCACTGTCTGATGGATGCTCCAGAGGCTGGTTCACGGGACATACGCTTTGTTTCACTGAGAAACAGACATTTGTGGGACGAGAGAAAGCAAATGGATGTAACAGACTCAACCTTAAAAGTTTTTAGCAGAGGCTCATGAAATTGTACCAAAGAACGAATGGAGACTTGTGGACGTATTAAGAGCTGTCAAGACCTGAAATGAATTGATGGACCACAGTCATAGCTAATTGACAGTGACAAGTGTTGCTTTGCACTGTTTGGACTGGAAATGACATCCTGAGAAATTAAACTGAGGCCAGCACACTCAGAATCACCATTTTTCAGCTGTTCTGATAATCCCTTTCAAAAATATCCCTACATTCTGTATTATGTGTCTCCATTTCTGAACTAGAAGCAAACAGACAAAAGCGTTGATTAAATGTGTGAACAATATTAAACTCGGAGATGCTGTATACACCAAAAAGTGCAAAAGAATTGTACAAAAAGAAGTAGGGAGGCTAGAAAAATGGATTTGGAATAGCAATGAGATTTCAACATGAACAAAGAAAAGCTATTGTGTCAAAGATGAAATGTAGAGTTAGAAGTTGTAATGACAGAAACTCATGAAGAGGTAGGCTTGGGAATAAAAGGGTGAAAGATAATATCAGGGCTATGTAAACAGAGGCATTTTACCATGCTACACAGATGTGACAACTTACACTGCTCTTTATGTAGCACCAGTAAGAATGCATCTAACATTAACTCCAAATTGCAGGCACTCTGGTGTCAGAAAGAAGGGGAGCAATGCTGTTGGAAAGTGAATTGGGTGCGTGACTGGGGAAGCATTGCTCAGGAAAAGAGTCCTCTTGCAATGACTACAATTACAAAGTAATGCTAGTAGTGACAGAAATCCCCATCAAACAGAGATATGGTATTACCTCTGAGATATACCACAGGGCAAGGCCAGAGCATTGGGAATCTCTGCCAAAAAAGGTGATATTTCAGGAGCAAATCAGGCTGCAAGGATCAGGATCGTGGAAAGGCTTTGTGGCTATTGCAAGGGTAGTCCACCGGGATCAGGACCTAACACAGGTAGGCTAATGAATGCAAGCCACTGTTTACAATGAGAGAAAAATCAAGGGAAAGGAAGATCCATGGCCCCTTTTACTGGGAGGCGTGAAGCTAAAAAGAACCTGAAAAGGAGGTATTTGTGGTTGCATGAAGGGTCTAGACTGGAAACAATGACTGTATGGCATAATGTGCAACTGAGACCTGATACAAAACCACCAGAGTCAGGTCAGTCTTTCCACTGCTTCCAGGAAACCTTCAAGTCATCAGGAATGTGCTGCCCTAGTTCAGATACTGGTCAGACCGTGAGGTCATCCTGCTTGCCCCAACATTGCTCCAGAAAGCCCGATTTTCAAGACAAGCTGGTGCTCCTCACCTTACCACCTTGGTGCCGTTCCTCATGACCTGCATGTCCACCATGCAGCCGCCTGTGACGTAAGCAGCCAGGTTCAGCTCGGAGAACTCAGCCTGGAGCAGAGCAAAAGGACAGAGCATTACTCGAGGGCAGCAGAGACACAAACACACGGACACAGACACAGAATTGTCTTCGGCTGGAATGTGCCTTTCCTTCTTTTCCTTTTTTTTTTTTTTTTTTTTTTTTTTTTCCGTGAGGCAATGGGAGATCCACTTACAGCTGATTTGCCCTGGAGAGACTGCAGAAGTATTTATGGCTCCCACGCTTAGGGTGTACAAGTATACAGGATTAGGCTTATTGCAGTAATAAGTACTGAAGGAATTAAGAATGAGCAAGCTGAAAAACGCATACAGGAAAGAATAATAATAATAATAAAAAGAGGTAAGGTCATTTGAATTCAAATTCCAAGTTTCCACTTGGAAACATCCATTTAGAATTATGTCTGAGTTGGCTGTCGTGCCACTGGCCAGCTATAAACCTAATACAAAAGATTTAAACCTCCCTAAATAGCTAAAAAGCCGCATTATGCTGCAGGAAGGTGATAAGCAGAGAAACCCACCTGATGCAGTTTACTTATTAAGATTTTAACTATTAAAGGGTTAGCAAAGCTGGGTAGGCTATTAACAGTACTGCTCAATTATTAAAACACTTTATATTTTAGAAGAGGTGCAACTTACAAGGCCAGAAAGGTTGGCAAGGAATATTTAAGCTACAGGGAGCAAAAGGCAATGTGCACGGGGGCAATTACGACTGCAGTGGGTGTCAGTGAAGGTTAAGACACAAATCAGAGCGATTAACGGGGCGAGAGCTGTGATAAACCCCCGTGTGGCCGCTGGCTCAGCTGCCCCGCAGACAGGAGTGCCAGCGAGACTTGACGGTCTCAGGCCACTCAGTAGGAGAAGGATGGCAGGATTAGCTGATCAGTGCTTGACTTGGGCTCCAAATCATAGCTCTGTCCTTTAGGAGCAAACGAGTAGACCCCAGACTAGAATAGCCTATTATTGTGCCATGCCAGTCCTCCCTTTCCAGCATGATGCAAACATACCTGTATGGATTCAGAATCCTATATTAAATTAGTGCCTGTGTATATCAAGTTTCAGGTTTTGAGACAGAAAATTTAGTCTTCTCCCTTTGAAGAGTTTTTTTTTCCCCTTCCTGTTAATGTGTTTCTTTCAGACTTAGTATGATGGAGACTGGGCAGCAGTAAAATCATCTTCTAACCAGGGGCTACCTAATATCAGAGCACTCAGATGGTGTTGCTAATGCTTGTGATTTTATTGATATTCTTGTAGTATTTAACGTTATTATGATAATTCTACTAGCTGGAGCCAAAAGATAGTGCCAGGAACAACTTCTATACACACCCCACACCCCCCCCAAAATGAAAAAAAAAGCATGTTCTGTCCTCATGAACGCATGGAAAAAACTTGCCAATGGAGAACTGGTGCACCTGTAAAGGCTCAGAGGCCAGACGACAAATGAAAAAATCACTTCCAACTTCTTTTTTTAAAATCCACATAATTTTAAAGCAATGACCGTGGATTGGTGACCCAATGATGTAATAAGATTTCATGTCTGCGGCCCTGTGTAAACTTTTTAAAGCAACACCCTTACATGAGCTTACATCACTGTAACTCCCAATTACAATGAAAGGAGGGGGAAAATTCCTGTTGCCAAGAAATAAATCCTACTTCAAACACATACGCACACGCACACACACAGAGGGAATGGCAGTGGTTCAGGTGAGTGGCTGGGCTTTTCTTATGAGATTGCACAGCGCTGCCTTGGCCACAGCCATGCTTCTTCAGTGATGGTATTGGATGAGAGATAAGAAAATATGTACCTCTAAAGGGCACCTGCATTTTATACATTTAAAAAATCTCAATAGATGTAGGGAGGGGGGAGTCCACCTTGAACAAATTCAGCAAGAGCAGATGCTCATCAGTGAGCTCCCCAGTGGGTCAAGGCAAGCTTGCTAGCTTACATGTGGGTTCGAGGGGCTCTATGGACTGGGGAGCTCAAAGGATGGTTTTACCACCTCTGTGTCTGGGTACGCCTCAGAGATGTTCCACTTTGAAAGCAGAGTGTTACTGAGCTGGACCTTCAGCTTCTGCAGCTGAGGGATGCATCATCTGATGCAAACACCAGGGCAAGAGAGGAATGTCTTAGGTCGCTGTTTTCATGGGTTTTATGCCGTGATTTTTTCCATAATGGTTTTTTACTAAAGGGCTTAACACTTTGCTTTGCTGGGGGTGAAAATGGGCAATCTTCATCTGATGGCTGGCACTTACAGTCTAAGTAAGTCAGTCTGACAGGCGTTGCCCGGAGGCATTCAGACCAAACAAAGCTGTGTTCAGACACCTGACATCCAAACAGGCCTGGGAATCCCCCGAGCTGGTAAGTACTTCATACCAAACTGCCAGGACCAATTTCAGGCCTGCTAATGTCAAGAGCCGGAAGAAAAGGAGAAATCCCCTTTGGCAACCATTGTCCAGGGCACCCTGGCAAGGAGGGAGGAGTGGAAAGAGGGTCAGCGGGACTCAGCTACCGCACCCCCAAAACATCCAGATATACAATCACAGCTGAGGGACAATCCTAATCTGTTCCTGGCTTTCTCTCCTGCTTTAACAGGCTAAGTTAAGGACCACTGCTACTTTCATGTAGCTGCTTTGTCCTATCCGACAGGCCGCTGCTAGCTGGCGTTGGAAGAAGGCTGAACACTTCAGTCAGCAGAAATTGTTTCCTGTTGATTTTCCAGTGCTCCCTGTATTTTTAACTTTGTGGGTTTTGTAGCCTGATGACTTCCCTTGGCTGGGATTTAAAGTCTGAGATCATCTCCAGCCTGCGTTTACCTTGCAGACAAAGAGGTCTTTGAAAGCAGCCCATGCAGATAGAGTGACAGGTAACTGTGCATAAAACAGGAGAGCCCAGCTCCCTCTGGCCTTGCAGAGTCATTTGCGTTAAGACTCATTGAATAGAAGGCGGCATTACATTAGCGTGATGGTGTTTTATACTTGCTTTGCAATGGTGCCAGTGGCTGCAAAAACATTTAGGGCAAGAGCGAACCATGTGTGACAAACGTGACACAATCCGTCTTGAAGAATAACATAATACAGACTGTGGGAGTAGAAATATTTTGTACCTCTGTGAGGCCCAGATTTGGGAGGATGCCCACAGATATTTTGAGGATAGTTCTGTTAAAAATGCCCATTTCAGGTATTCAGATTCAGAAATCTCTCCAGATTATTTGGACTAAATCTTAAACTACTCTCAGTTTCTCCCATCAGTGTTCTCTAGGTGCTGGAGATCTTTTTGGTGAGCTATTTTAGAGTTTCTGTTTCTGTTTGCTGATAATAAAACAAGGAGGATTTTTGCATTTTAAATCATGCCATAGTAGAAATGCCTGGCTTGGTAGCCATACCTTTTAATGCTTCATGGGAAACACATGTTCAAGGTGGGTTTTAAGCATTTCTTTCATAGAATAACAGAAAGTTGGGTTGGAAGGACTTCAAGACATCACAGTCTGTCTCTCTTCCCTAAGGCAGGATCAGCTCTACCTCTGCCATTGTGTACAGATGCTACATAACCTTCTTGTATCTTCCACAGATGAGGAACCTCCTCAGGCAATCTGTGCCTTAACAACCTTGGAAAGTTTTCCCAGTGTCCAACCTAAATCTCTCACCTTACTTTTTAAGACTGTAATTTTTTTGTCCAGTACTTTCTCCTGCGGAACCTGAAGACTTACTGCTTGAAGACTTACCCTTCCTTGTTCCTTTTTTTCCCTAGACAAAAACAACCCCATTCTTGTAAGATTTTCTTGTAGGTGATGTTTTTCAGCACAGTGATCAATGTTGTTGCTGTCACTGGGATCCTCTCTGACAGGTCTGCAACTTTCTTGAGTTGTAATGGCCCATCTCACCATGATCCTTCAGCAGAAACCTGACCATTGTTGAGTAAGAAAAATCTAAGGCCACTCTCCTTACATATAATATTGCTGTCCATATGTTCCAGTATGGATTTGTCATATGTGCAGCAACGTGACTATTTTTTAACTCATATTCTAGCTGAGATCCACTGTAATCCTTGCATTGCTTTGTCCAGGCTACTGACTTGCCTTCAGTTCCCTCTCTTGTGCATCTGCCATTGATGACTGATGCATAAGGGGGAGGTTTGTCAATGTCTATAAAAACCTGATGGGAGGTAGTAAAGAAGATGCCACTTTCTTCTCAGTGGTGCCCAGGGAAAGGACAAAGGACAATGGGCACAAAATAAAATACACTAAATTACATGTAAACCCAAGAAAACACCCTTTTTATTGTAATGATGGTCAAACACTGGAACGGGTTGTCCAGAGAGGCTGTGGAGTCTCCATCCCTGGAGATATTAAAACCTTTATTGGCCATGGTCCTGGGCACAATGCTCTAGGTGAACTTGCTCAGAGCAGGTTATGGGACTATGATATATCCAGATGTGCCTTCCAGCCTCAACCATCCTGTGATAAGTTTGGTATCTGGCAGATGTCCTTATTAAACTTCTCCCTGCATGGGAACCCCAGGAAAGTGTCCCAGTTTGCTCCTTGAGCAGATGCTAAGGGTCAGTTCATCTTCACTGTGGCACAGGAATGCAGGAATAGGGATGCAAGACAGGTTTTTGGGCTTGTGTTTTGGGGGCATGGTGGCTGTTTGGTTTTTTTTTTAAAGCAAGCAGGCTTAGTGTGTCCATGCAGTGACAAGCACATTGGGTTTTTTTGAGCTACTGAACTTTCTAAGCCCTCACCTGTACATAACCTAACTAAAAGCTACTCAGGTTGGTTATTGCTTGAAAGGGAGACACGAAGTTATATTAGACTTCTGTGTGAATATTTGTGTACATACCCCCCATTTGCATATATATAGCACATATACATAAATAGCAGGGGGGGTTTCAGCACTGCCAGGGAACCTTTGCACTTTCCTCAGTGCAACACACCGTGCACTGTAACACATACACTGGCATTTTGGGAGATTATTCCATCACATAAATCACAGCACGCTACAGTATGCAGCTTTCCATAAGGCAATGCAGAGTACTCGCATTAGGATCCTAAGCACAAGTTTGGTAATTACACTGACCAGTTCCTCTCACCCACATGGGCATGGAGGAAGGTGGATTGACTTGTGGCACTGGAGCCACAGGTGGCTTGCAGGGCACTGGGTCTCTCACGTGGCCAGAGCTCCCCAGTCTCTGTCTCCTTTGGCTCTCTCCTACCCACTGGTTTTGCTCTGACCAAGGCTCTCCACTGTCCTGGTCTTGCTCCTGAAACTCCTCACCAGTTACCACTACATTTCTGTTTTTCTCCCCCTGCCCCGTGGCACAAAATGCAGTCAGAATAACAGGCTGGTCCGTGTCATGGCTTAGGCACTTGGGATGAGGAATTACTACTGTCTAATCAAATCACATACATTCCTCAGTGGATTTCATGCTTTAGTTTTTGGTAGATCTTCCAATATGTACAAGGAAAGAAAGCCTTTGGCAGGCACCGGACTGCATTCCTGTAACAGCACATTTCACTACAACCATTACAAGCATTTCAGGGGGGGAAGTAAGCAAACCCTAAATCCTGCACAGGCAGAAGGGTGAACAGATCTTATGGATGTGAACAGAGGGAGGGCTGGGGCTGTGCGTGCTTGGTGTGCACATGCATGCAGGATTGGAGATTACACACCCTGATTCCCCATGTCTCTTTCCTGAGACATTTTCTCTTGGGGAGGCACCCTGCTCCCCACCTTCCCCCAGTACTGGGATTGCTCTCTGGGAGAAAAGGATGGAGAGGGTCCAGCTGTGATGGGAATGCTGCTGTGCGGCTCCAAGGGGAGCTTCCACAACTGCTCTTCACAAGTCCTGAAGCTGGGATGCATGCTCGTAGCCTACAGACAGCACTGATGCTGGAAGGTCCACATGCCTTGACTTGTGTGAGTGATTTTTGGTGCCTCAGCTCTGATGGCATTTGGAATTTCCCCTTAAATTTTCTTTTCAGAAGTTGTGTGACTGCCCAAAAATTGGAGCTCTAGCAAAAACACATTTCTAAACCTTTTGATCCCAGGACATAGCTCAAAAACATGAACTCTGTAAGCCTCCAAAAGCCAATGGAAAACAAACAAACAAACAAAAATTTAAGATAATATTTATTGAAGAAATTAATGATTTTTGAATCATTCTTGCTATTTTTCCAGTTCTCTTTATTCATCTTTTCTGAATGCTTGTATATGGCAAAGCTATGAGAACTGCTGTTGCTGTTCTTGAAGTGCTTTCTGGCTTTCAGTTGGAAAAAAAAAACCCTAAGCATATAATGAATAAAAATTATACAGTTATTCGATGAGAGGCTAATTTTCCTCTCATCCCACATGGGTCTATCAGTCTGTGCTGGTTTTGGCTGGAATAGAGTTAATTTTCTTCCTAGTAGCTAATATGGGGCTATGTTTTGGATTTGTGCTGGAAACAGTGTTGATAACACAGAGATGTTTTCGTTACTGCTCAGCGGTGCTTACACAGAGTCGAGGCCTTTTCTGCTTCTCACCCCACCCCACCAGCGAGGAGGCTGGGGGTGCACAAGAAGTTGGGAGGGGACACGGCTGGGACAGCTGACCCCAACTGACCAAAGGCATATTCCATACCATATGACGTCATGCTCAGCATATAAAGCTGGGGAAGAAGAAGGAAGGGGGGGATGTTTGGAGTGATGGCCTTTGTCTTCCCAAGTAACTGTTACGCGTGATGGAGCCCTGCTTTCCTGGAGATGGCTGAACACCTGCCTGCCCGTGGGAAGCAGTGAATGAATTCCTTTTTTTGCTTTGCTTGCGTGTGCAGCTTTTGCTTTACTTATTAAACTGTCTTTATCTCAACCCACGAGTTTTCTCACTTTTATTCTTCTGATTGTCTTCCCCATCCCACCGGGATGGAGAGAGCGAGTGGCTCTGTGGTGCTTAGTTGCTGGCTGGGGTTAAATCATGACACAGACTCTACCTTTTGAAAGGACCACTTTATGCTGCACATGAAAATATCTCTTTAGGACGGGAAGTACAATGGAGCTGGAATTTATGATTTGTATTACAATTATCTTCTGTGAGTGCCAAGTACAACTTTTTTCCTGACAATGCTGCCAATGGAGTAATAATCTATACCACAAGACTTTTCCAGAAGCATGTACATAGGAGTTCAATGAATAATCATTCCCTGAAAATAAACCAGGCAGCGGGAACAAGTGAATGAGTTGTGCGAGAAGAATGCGTGTCAGACGGACAGACGGACCCACCTCATCACAGCAGGAAATGGTGGGAAGGAGACGGGTGGACAAACAACAGGGATAAAAATTTAGATGAACCTTTTGGCCTCATCACTCCCCCTTCACCCTTTTCACCCCTCTCCACCATCAATTAGGGAATGCCAGGAAAGATGTCTCAATATATTAAAATTCCTTTGGGAAATATCTGAAGGTAAGGTACACCCCCGAAGGTGGCAGACTCTCTCCAAGAAGTGCTGCTTGCTCTTGCCAGGTAGGTCTGTGCTCTCCTCTCTGCCTCCTGGGCTCTCATCGGTCAATGCAGGGCACAGGACTGGAAAAGCCCACCAGAGCCATAGGGCCTAACCCCTTGCTACTGCAGGCACCATGTCACGAAACCCTTTCTTAAACCAGTGTATTTATTAAAAGCAGCCATGCCTCCTTTAGCCTGTGTTTTGGCAGGATAAACAAACTCAGCTCTTTCAGACTCCTCTCACAAGTCAGGTCTCTGTGGTCATCCCAGTGACCCTGCTCTGCACGTCTCCTGCTTTGTGGGCATCTCTCTACCAGACAGGTGGCAAGTGTCCCACTCATCTGGCCACCACCCACAGTGTCACAGTCTGTCCGATGGGTCTGTGGTTGCCCGGGTCTCAGCCCCAGCTCTCCTGCCCTCTTCTGCTTGTACCTGGGTGTGCTGGGGACGCGGGGCCATGCAGCATCCCCCTTGTGCACGGGGCATGCCTAACGCCCAAGGACACCCACACCTGGGGTATGTTATGATCCATATGGGAAACCCCAGAGTCACATGAAATTCTTAGAGCATGCAAGGCTTAGTTTTCGCTGGGACAGGGCAGAGAGGGTGGGGAAGGAGGTGCTGAATTACTACCAGTTGCCTCTAGTGATGGAAAACATTTGACAGAACATAAGGCCTGTCAATGGTTTAATATGGTATAATTGTATGGGGGTTACCATATTATGGTTATATATGGTATAATTCCGTTTCTTCCTGAATATACTGTGTTTCCTAATGCCGCCTGTCCTCTGGCCAGTGAAGGACTGAGAAGGTAAAAGCAAAATTAATTTTGGGAGAGACTAAAAGCAATGTGGTCAACTCCTGTGGCACTCTAAGATTCTTCTTTAAGCTCAGCTTAGCCTTAGAGCCATGTAATCAAACATATTTTTTATTTCTAAAAGAATTTCTTTAGTGTTTGTATTTCTAGAGAAAAGAACTGGAGATGTATACACTGCAGTTCTCAAAGCTAGAAATCACAAGGCAAGTAAAAGCAATAACATGGATCAAAAAATCTAAGAACCTTATTTTTAGCATAAAATAGTGATAGTATTTTTAAGCTCAGCTGCTCCTTAAAGCTTAGGGGTTTACCCACACTGAGTAAAATTTAAATCATCAGGGTTTTAATGGGAATAGGTCAAATAGATTTTTACTTTTTGATCAGTGTTTCATTCAGTCTTGTGAATTACTATCATTGCTACAGAAGGACTTTGGAAAAATATCTAAATAATCAAAATGTAATCCAAACTGCCTCCAAAGAAAAAGGGGCCCTGATTCAGGAGAGCACTTGCACTTGCTTCCCACTGCCCCAGCCCTCACTCAGCCCTGCACCTCTCCCCCCTGCAGCCAGCCGGGAGAAGGCAATGGCATTGCATGCCTGGGTTTCAGTGAAGGGTGGGCAATAATAAATCCCGCAGCCTCTAAAGCACATTAATGAATATGTTTTGGGTGTTATGCTGAAGATTAGAAGAGAAGAAACAAAGGTGGAAACAAAGTCAGGCCTCATGTTCATTTTAATGAATGACAGGAGACAGCAGAGGCTGGAGATGGTGTACCCACTGCAGTATCCCTGACAACTCTCTTATATTCACTGGCATCAGGCGGTGCCCACAGTGTCTTTTGTCTCTTGCTAGTGGTAATGGACCTAGCTGAAGAACAAGGGCCTGGGGGTGGTACTGAGGTCATGCAATTCATTTCTCTGTTAAAGAACCAGAAAACCTTCTTCGAGAGTCCATAAAACCTATTTTCATACAAGCTGAGACTTACAGAAGCAGCTCCCTGAGAAGCAGGATGGCATTTAACAGTCTCTTCCCTGTGGATTATCCAGTGTCTAATACGAACTGAATTCACCTCTTGTAGAAACTTAGTATCTTGAAACTTCTGCCTGTTTCTCCAATTCGGGTGAAATCAGCCAATGCCTTCCACAGTGCTGGGTGTGGGGGATAGACGGAGCGAGACAGCATGATCACATACGTCTTGCATTCCTCGGACAACAGCCAAGGGGGAGAGGCAGCTCAGAGAGCTGGTAGGGGTGTATAACCAGATTAGATAAGCGACTTCCTGCTGCTGAGAGAGGGAGAGACAGCGCTGCTTTCAGCACTCCTGCTCCATTACAAATAAGTGATGTCATGACTTTAAAAAAAGTATCACCTACTATCCTGCTCTGCTTCCCCCCAAAGATTGCTGAAATGGCTTGCTAAGAAAGGCTTAAGATGTAATAGAGATAGAGATGAAAGAAGAGAGAAAGCAACAAGGCAAACTCTTCCTTCAGTTTAAACCAACTACAGAGCATCCTGGAAGAATGGCAAAAAAATTAGCACAGTTAGAAAAAATAGGGCAGTTGCTTTTTCCCAATGTGGTTTTTCAAGAGTATTTAACATCTGGATATTTCCTTTCACTGCTTTCTGCCATTCAAACTTTTTTGTTATTTAGCTTTTCAGATCAAAAGTGTTTTTTTCCTGTAAAATATAAAAAAATTTCCTAAGGCAAACTGTATTTCTGGCTGAGTCAATAATATGTGGTTATCTGAAGCAGGATCAAATGGAAAACTGAAAAACTAAATGAATTTACTGAGCAGACCAAGTGGCTCAAGGGGTGCCTAAGAGTCAAACCTTGATCTGATGCAGAGTTTATTCAGAACTGAACAGCCAGGTTAGGGCTTGTGCACCACGGCACAGTCTGTGTGCCGCTCATGGGACAGTTATAGTAATGAAGATTGGTGAGCTGGGAACTCAAAGAGAAAGTTGTGGACCAGGCTGGTAAATACAGTTATTCCCTGCTTTTTTTTTTTTTTCCCCATAAGGGGACTGTGGAAGAACATTTGTTCTTCAGGTCGAGAGGGGCGGCGTTCAGCCTCAGGGGACCTGTTCCACAACAGTTTAGCCTCCTGGATTGTGCTTGAGGAAGAGGATGAAGAAGTGAGGAAGGCTCCAGATAATCAGGGTAGGAACAACGAATGAAAATTAAATACCAAGAAATACTGAGCAAGGATGGATAGGCAAAAAAAGAAGGGGACAAAAAGCCAGAGTTTGAAGAAAGAAGTGCCCCTCTCTTGGCCTCAGCGATATGCAGAGAGGCCTGAGGTCAGATTTGAGGACTGCCTGTGACAATGCAGCTTCTGTGTTTCCCTTGACAGAGATGATCCAGCTGGGGAAAGTGATCATCCCTTCTGCTTTCAAGGTCTGGTGGAGTCAAGAGCAGTTCCCTGCCCTCTACGTGAAGGCTCAGCTGCCTGATCTGAGGGGCAGGGAGGGGGCAAGGGGAAGCAGCCGAAGCCCTTGTTCATTGTTCCTCAACTCTCCTTGGGCATTGCTTCCAGTTCATTCCCTTGGGCAATGCTGCAGTCACTATGTTGAGTATTTAAAGAAGGCTGCAAGGGGCTTGGCAATGGTCCTCACCAGCAGAGTCATACCAGCCTTATGGCCTTTGCTTGGAGGAATTTGGTGCCTCATCTCAAACATGGACATTCAGCCTATGTGAAGGATTTCAAAAGACAGGCAGGGAAAGCCTCCCTGAAAGAGTCCTTGGGGAAATGTGATAAGCTACCTAGTGACGATGACGAGGGTCATTACTGGGTTTAACCCATCAGGGATCAAGAGTCCACTTCTGCCCTTCTCCACTCACCAACCATTTGAAGATAGTTCCTTTATAAGGACCTCAAGTGCAATAACATTTGAGGAGAAGGACTACGAGGGGAAAGGCAGAGGCTGGAGGCTTAGGAAATAATTAACAGGTCATCTTGAAGAGTACCAGGTCTAGCTTTGAAGCTGACCCTGCTTTGAGCAGCAGAGTGGGTTGGATCAGACGTTTGAAGGGCAAATCTGAATTATTATTTGATTCCATGCTTCTATGTGAGAAGTGTGATTTTCTTTTTTTTTTTTTTCCCTGTTCTCTTTTAGGACATTTACTGAGGCAGGCAGCAAAATAAAGACTTTGATAAGAAAGTGCAAGTGAGAATTGTTCTTGCTAATACGACCCAGTACTGACAAATGTAATACCAATAAAAAGAGGAAAATGAAATGTTCATAGTATTACAGTTGCAAAAAAATGACTTGCTAACTTTTCTGTCCCAGACACAGCCTTTGTTCAGAACGTGTGTGCTCATGTATAGTCCTAGGCAACTGGACAGAACCCCTTTGAAAAGAAAAGGAACACCTTATCAAGGGCAATGGGTCCTGAGAAAGTCTTCAAAACCACTGCATTAATAATTCTATACACACACTCACACACACGTGTGCGCGCGCACAGACACACACACATGATGCAGAATCACCAGGTTTATAAAGACAGAAAATATCAGGTTATTCAAACAACATTCACCAGCTCTCTTTATCCATCCAAGCAGTTTTATAGCCCTAATGAGTATAAAACAAGCATATGATTCCTTCAGGATCACCAGCTCATCTCTACATCTCTCAATCTTCTTATGCTTGCTTTCAAGTTAGGCACCTGCAGATGATTATTAATAATCATTTCTTCTTTGGCAACAGCATTCAAAGTCTCAGTCTTTGAATGTCCCAGTCAATACTGGGACTTCATTTTGACAGACACTACACCAGCACAGAGAGGAGGGGACAGACCCCAACATGAAGAGTTTTCAACTGAAATAAATGGCTGGTGTCAAGGCTAACAGAGAATTTGTCCAATGCTCTGCACAGCACATCAGAAAACAGGCCATGAACCTCCTTACTGTTCCTATGGACTTTCAACAGATAAAAAGATTTTGCCATATGTAGTTATTTTGCATACTTAAACCAAAGGTTTTAGGCTTAAATCAGGGTAAGTCAGAAGACTTCTATAGCTTGCATGTAGAACATAACATCACCAACATATACTGTGGCATACTGGCTTTGCACCTTTTCAGGCATATGTACGGAGCTGTGAGGTAGTCTTCCAATGGAAGAAATTATAATCCCATCACTAGAACAGAAAATTTCATTTTAAGGTGAAATAGCAACTGATTCTGCAAAGGTAGGGAGGATGAAGGGATGGCCCAATAAGATGTTTTCATTTATAGCTTCCACAGTTCTATAAAATGGACGTCTTAAAACTCCTCATGAGTTCCTTTCTTCATGAGAAGAAATATCCACAGATTATCTGTCGTTAAGACCTCAACCCTGTCCACATTTCTTAGAGCCAAATTCAGTTGTCACTGACCTGTTCCACTCGGATATCAAATTCTCCATTCACCTTCTTCCCCTGGAAATATTTGGCCCTGCAGAAGAAACGAGAGAGACAGACATGGTTAAAGAACATTTTTTGTTTTCATTACATACTGTTTTGCTTCTGCATTTCCCTTTTTGCTGAAGAATTTCTATCCGGGTCACAGCATGTTTTCCTAATTTCTATCTTCTTTCAGCTTTTTGTTCTCCAGGAGAAACCTGCCAAGCCAGATGAAAACCACATTGGAAAGTTCCTTCAAGGCTTGTGACTTTTTAATTTTCTTTTCAAACTGAAAACCAAATGCTCTCCTAATCTTTTCCAGAGCAACAACTCTAATCAATGATTCCTTGCTATATCTCATTTAATATTCAATCTTTACTCTGTAAAAGAAGGAGAGCAACATATGGCATGGCATCGGAAACTTCTTCTGATGTTGAGCAAGGATCTTTATCATCACAGCTGAAGTACTTGTGAAGCCTGTTCTCTTGCTCTCTCACTACAGAGCTGCTTTTCGATTCTGTCTTTCTGCTACTGATTTAGAGAAACAGTATCTGCATCTACAGTGTCACTAATGAAGGACCTCTTCTCCTGAACTGAGAAACTGTGTTTGCTTTGGAGTTGAACTGTGTCATGAGAAGGACATATACCTTCCACACCACCTCTGCTCCTAGCTGCCTATGCTGTGCAGACAACAAAGTATTTTCAGAAGGATCGGTTGTCCATGAGAGGGGGAGGCTGACAGTAGTGTTGGAGAAGAAAGCATAGGAAAAGGGCAGGCAGTTTTAGCTTTTTTATTCATACTTGTGTATAATGCCCCTTATTGATTAGTCAGCAGGGAAATTGTCAATATAATTTCCCCCGTGAATATTTCTCCCCAATTCTTCCCCTTGCCAAACAAGCTTGACAGAAGAAAATAGTAATTTATTTTCTCAGACTTCCCCCCTAAAACTTCAGGAAGACCATATAGGTTCCAAAAAGCTCTTCTATTTGGAAGGCATTGAAAACACAGTTAAGCCCTGCAAGAGCTGTTTCCAGAGGCAAAGTAACTCTCTGCGTTCTGTTTCCAATTGGCAAAGAGAGGACAGAATAAAGAAGTAAAGGAAAATGAGGGGAAGCCGGCTTTGCTCCCTATTTTATAGTATTAGCAAAAAAAGAAGCTGGCTCACATTTTTACTATGTGTCTATTTGCTCCAATAAAAAAAGGAGAGACAGTAGGAAGGCAATTTTCCCCATGGCTGAAACACACCAGTTTTCAGCTGAATGCTTGCCTACCCTAGAAATGTAAAATGTAAATAAAAAAGTTGTTTTGTTTTGCCATTCTGGCTCAAAACCAAGTCAAAAGTTTTCATTTTATTAGAAAAAGACATAAAAAATGTCAAAAGTTTTCCACTTCATTCTAATGAGGGTATCTGAAGGCTGTATCACGCTTCCCTTCCCAGACAGCCCATCCATCAGTATGGTGCTAATAAGACCTCTGCATAGATGTCAGTGAGGGACAGTGTAGCAGCCAGGTGTGACCAAGACCAAGTGGCTCGGACAACCCCTGTCCAGTATAAAAAGCAGAGCTCTGGCCATTTTTCCTCACTGACTTGAATTTATGAGTGTTGCATGAAAAAAACCCAACTCAACAGGCAAGCTGAGACATCATGCCTCTAACAATAAACAGCAACGCTAAATGCACTTAATAATTCCATCGTATTTCTGGAGGCATGGCTCTAGAGGGTCTGGCAACATTCCTCGCTCTTAAACATTGGGGATATTGCTGGAACCAGTGACTTCTCAAAAACTGGAATAAGCTTTAAGTGGGCCCACAGGAACTGGTCTGAAATTCGAGGCGCAGTATTCACTGGTACAAGCTTGTTTTTATTCCCAGCATGCTCATAATGTATACTCCTTACCCACATTTATGAAACACACTTCCTCCCTCCATGGCCTCTCCTCTTTGCCGACCAGCTGGTTGCAAACTCCTTGGTGCTGCTTTGCTTCAGCTTGTAATGAAGTGTGATTAACCACAGTCTTCAGCCCAGTACAGATGGAGCAAAGAGGCTTCTACTGCCGAGTCCAGGAAATTAGCTTTCACACAGTTAAAAAAATCCTCTCTCCCATCTCTACAATACTGGCTCTCTCACGGGTAGTCACACAGAGGGCACATCCAGCGTGAGGAGTCGCTGGAGTAAAGCAAGGGACCTTGACTTAGATACCGCGTGGCATCTCCTTCTTATCGCTCTTTCCACACAGGTTGTCTCATCCCATGTCTCAGATAACTTTCTTTTAACAGCACAATACATCACTTTCTTTCAAGGATAGCCCCCCAGGAGGGTTAACTTGCTCCAAGTGTCTCTGAAGACTACAGGTGCTAAGCAATTTGCAGCCAAATATTTTGGTCAGCCCATCATTTTGACACAGCCCAGGGTAAGAATGAAACACTTCTTACTGAAACATCACTGAAATGGATGGAGTGATGTTTTCAATGTGCACCTGGGGTTTTGGAGCCCCTGGGCAGTAGAGGCTATCATGCTGAAATGAAAAATGGCTTTAGCCTCACCCTGGAGCTCCTGAAATTTCAAGCAAGCTGGAATCATTGCTGATGCTGCGGAAACATCATGATGCCTCTGTTGCAAGAGGGAGAGTCTTTTGGTCACTATTGTGCAATGTATAAAATGGCTTATGGTCCCTACAGTGGATGTGGGATGGAGGAAAGGAAGACCGCACTGCTTTGGTGGGGATGCAGGAGAAAGAAAGATGGATGTTTTTGGCAGGTGAGACTGTGCAAGACATTTGTGGATGGTCTCTGCCCCAAAAGCACCTGAGCAAGGCTCTTCCAGGTTTCTGCCTAGGAAGTGACATGCTGCAGGGTTATCTAGACAGCCTGTAGTGCAGCCGGGGTGTGGCACCCAGAAGACCAGTGAAAAGCCTTGCTGGGGAGCCTCAGAAGTGTCCCCGTTCACTTCTGTGGTGTCCCACACCAACTGCCAGTGATCAGAGGAGCAGCTCATTGCCCCGGGAGAGGGGCTGTCTGGCATCCCCCAGCTTGGGACACCGGACAAGGCACTGGTCACGCAAACACAGCCCCTCTCCTGGGCAGCCTGCAGCACTGACCACCACTTGGCTGGCCATCCCTTTATTTTAAAGCATGTCAGATGTTCAACCCGCCAGAACACAGCGTTATAATTTGGCTAGGCAGGGCGCAGATGGGGTGGTGCGGTTGCTGTGATCTCAGTAAATTAGCATGTAAACATGTTTTGACTGAAGAAAACTGCAGGGCCATGCTCAAGAGCAGTTCCTGGGTGGGATTTACAGTGCTAGGCAATGCATTTAAATGTGGCTGCGCTGGCTGGGAGGGAGGAAGCACCATAATAAACAGCCAAAGATCTGCCCTGGCTTCCAGGGACAAAGCTTGCCCTGAACCCCTCTCTCTTTGCGATGAAGAAGCCGCATGCTCTGGAAAAGGACGTATTTGCTGGGTGTAAGGGCATCAGACAAACATAACTTCTGCTTTCTGCCTCAGCCCTGACATGATTACAGGGCCACAAGAAACCTGATGCCTCTTCTTATGAAGTAATTTGGAAAGAATAAAAGCTTATTTTCCAGAGCTTCCATGAAACAGTCCCAGTCTGCCTCAGAGACCATGGCTGGAGGAAGCATATATACAATTTTCTGTCAGATACGGAGTGTATCCTTAATAGCAGCAGGGAAAAATAAATGATCAATTCACCTCCAATTACCTACATAAGAGAGAGTTCACAGAAAGTCCATGTATAACATTAGTGCCCTTAGGTGTTTGCAAAGCATCTGGCTGAGCAAGGGATGCCAGCACTGATCCAAGACTGCAAACACACCTGTAAGACACTTGAACACCAGACTTTGTCCCTCTGGTGTCACTGACAGCTGGGACAGCTTGTACCGCACCTATGCAATGGCTGCCCGAATCGGCATGCTCCCCTGCACCTTCGTACTAACGCCCATAGTCTGCAAACACAAGGATCCAGTCCTCATGGGGCACCAAGTCCCCTGTCAAAGCCTCGCGTGTCACCAGGCCCAGGGGAGGTAGAGCTGGGCCAGTGGGCTACAGGTACGGGAGCTGGGGCCAGCCTGCACCGCTGTGCTGCTCCTGCACCGCTGTGCTGCTCCTGCGTCACGCGGAAACATGGCACAAGAGAAGCAACTCCCACACGTGGAGTAGGGGCTTCCAGAATCAGCAGCAAAGGGCCAAAACTCACAAGCTACTTCTGTTAGGAGAGCACAGATCATCTTGCAATTTCTCTCTGTATGATAAATAGCCAGTTAGTTACATCTGCCTTGTTCTCTTTCCGCTTTAAAACAAAAGTAGGTGCAATTAGTGCTCAGCCCATCAGCCGATACACATGCTCAGCACAGGAATACAGGAGAAGCTATTTGTGCAGAGCTTGTACTGTCTCTCCTGGAGTTATTTCTTCTCTCTTCCCTCTGCTTTTTTTTCTCTCGGTGCAAAGCAGCATATCCAAGCTGCTTCAGAGGACTGCTTCAGTGTTTTCCTCTGGATCTGTGGGAAACAGAGCCATCAGGGATGCAGCAGGGATCTGCACAACTTCTGCCAGGCTGGAAAATGCTCTGCACAGGTGAGGAATAGGAAAAGGTGCCCAGGTATCAAACAATAGCTAGAGAAAGTGCCCAAGGAGCTCTTCCCGAGGTACAGTGCCACTGGACAGCAGCCCATGTAAGAAAAGGTGCAGAACACCAGCTTCAGCGTTGGGAAGGGAGTAGCCAGGAGCGACAAGAGATCTGAAGTGATTGTGATGGACTGGAGGAGTGCTGTGATTCAAAGCTTAAAGCTGTTCCTCCAGGTCCATTAGCTGTGTGAAGCAGAGGTTATGACACATTATGCAGCTTTGGGCACAGGCTGGTATTTTGTATTAAATTCATGGGACTTCTTCAGGGTATCCTGTAAAATGGCTCCTGTATGAAGCTATTTTCTAGGATAGGAAGAGATCAAAGAAATATAGCTCAAATCTTCCTGTGAGACACCTCAGTGGAGTTGACATAGCAAATGTCGTTGCAATTGCTGATAGTATGTCTTGGAGTAACTGGGAAGCCATCCTTCAGACGAACAAATAAGCTTGAGCCCAAATCCCCTGTGATGTGAATGAACCCAGGCACTTTTTCGGGCATCACTGTTCGACAGAGACCTTGAGCTACAAACCGAGGAGCAGGCTTGTACCTTCACCTCAGAAACGGCCTCAGTATCACCGAGAGAATGCCAAACAGGGGCACCGGGATTTTGTAATAGCAAATTCCTCCAAATCCTCTGACTGAGCTTGTGCCTCTGGAGCAAGACACAACAAGCAAAGATAGCCAAGCCACACTTTGGATGGAGACCACTCCTCATCCGGAGCGGGAAGCAGCCTCTCCCATCCTGCGGAGGGGCCAGAGCAAAACATGCTGAGGAGAGGGGAAATGTGCAGGACTCTTGGGGAGAGGTGGGCAAGGGAGTGGGTGGAAGAAAGAGGGACACAAATGGTGAAGAGGAGACATGGATAAATAAACCAAAAGGGATCCACGGGTAAATTATGGAATTATCTGAATGATTTCCCTGGAATCACATTACACATATTTCTCTCAAGCCCCTTGGGAAAATAAGGCATGTAATTTCTTTCTGGATCAGCCTGGAAAAGGCGAGGCTGAAGCCCCTGGTTTGGGTGTGGGGGGACCTCAGGGAGGGGGGGGGGGGGGGTTAGCCACTGTATGAAATCCCCGTGTCAAAGGGCCTGGGGGCCCAAGTGATGCACAAGGCACTCACTGTATGTCTGCATTGTCTCCTTCATAAAAGGGGCTGAGACTGGGAAAAAGGAGGCAGTTTCCAGGATACTGGCCAGCAGCCACTGGAATGCCCCGACCCCCCCAGCCCCTACACGCTATAAAGGCAGTGGGGAGGGGAGGGGGGAGGAGAGATGCATTTGTGCCCTTTTTCTTCAGGGGTGAAAACAAGAAAGGTTTTCCTTTCAGGGGCCATCCCTCAACCCCTTCACCACTTCTCCCCAGTTTAGCAATTCCCAGCTGCAAATAGTAAGGACTTTTGAGATGGTCAAGTCTTGACTGCCCAGGGCATAGGGAAGAGAAAAATCACTCCACGAACACCAAGGTCTGCAACCTACTGGAGCTTTTGTCCACATCTGCTTTGGTCCAGAGACCTTTATGCACTGTTCAGCTGTGGGATGGACTGGTTGGTAGTTAATATTTATTCTGTAAGAGTACCTTGGGCCAGGGGTGGGGAGTGTCAGGATGCTAAAGATGGTGAATAAGCACGATGGATGTGTGCTTCGGCACCTCAGAAAACAAGGTCTGAATTACAGGTTAAATGGACCAGAGGCAAGCGCAGAAAGAAGGAAAGGGTACCTGCACTGGACAGGCAGACAGGGAGGGACCAAGACGTAAATCTAAGTTTTGGTTTGGGTCAAAAGGTAACCCTAAATACACTGATACTTTGCCAGGAGCTCCACAAAAGTTTCAGCTCCAGCCCCAGGGTGCAGTATTGCTGTGCTCGCCCCCTTGCCTCCCCGGGGCGAGATCATCTTGCTCTTGGTGCTGTCACCACCTGGCTTGCTGGAGCCACGGAATGGAGAGCCAGCTCTGCTGCGCCGCAGGTAGGTCCTCGGTGTCCAAGGTCGGGCCATGGGAACAGACCGCCTTTGTTGCCTTCTGGGAAGAACCACAAGACCCAGCCCGCTCTGGTTACTGTAAAACAACCCCCAAGGCATTATTAGTTATGCCTATTATTAGTTAGATCACACCAAGGAAAGAAATGCCTCTCCTGAAGAGATTTGTATCGGGCTGTGATGGTGGTATGGTTTTGGTTCTTTTTGGATAAAGAAAGTCCTCGTGGTGACATCCTTGATGAGGTCCGAGGTCCCACCCTCCAGGGCTGGAAGGATTTTCTTGGCTTGAATGCACACAGAAAGGGAAGCTTTGGGGCAGGAAAGGAGAAAGGTTTTTTAAATCTTCTTTTGTGAGTCCTCTCATTCTCTCAGGGAACCGAAGGCCTGTTTTTGGGGCAGACCTGTGTTGGCAAGTCACCAGCACTTTAATGATCACACACACAACCATTCAGGCTGCTCTTTCTATTTGAGAAACTGCAGAGTTCCACACAATACCGGCCTCCCAGCATCTTCCTGTGCCACCTCCCGCTCGTGAAACGGGGGTAATCAAAGCCATCGCCCCCACAAGAGAAGCAGCACTAGTTAGTGCAGCGGTATTGCTTTTGGGCACGGCTTTTTGTGCTTCTCCGAGCTGTCAGGATAGGAAGGACACTTTGCTGTAGGTCTGATCCCCTACGCAGGCTACATCGCGGTCACATTCCTCCTGGCCACAAAGAGCTGGGGGTGGCAGTGGAGGCGGGGGGCTACTTTAAGTACAACATGAGGCAGCAATTTTATTTTGCATATTATCAAAATAGTACATTGCTGGAATATTTCTACATTGCTAAATCTAGATGGTATGGCCTGGAGCTGTTTGTGAGGGGTATCATTTTGTGGAGGATTGTGCAATATTTTATTCCAGCCCACTTCTGCCCTCCCTGAACCTGAGGAGCAGGGGAACCAGACTAACTTGAACCAACACTGAGGCAGGGCTGCTGGCTTTCAAGCAGAAGAAATCTGGCTCACAAACCTTGAGGAATACATCTGAGGGATTTTTTTTTTTTTTTAATAGGTACGGGACTAGGCAGGACATTCTGAGGTTAAATTCTATGCATTTATAGGAACTCTGGTAAAGCAATTAAGGTCCCAGATTTGACTTGCATTAGCATATTTATAACTTGGTGGGGAATGTTTTCCATATTCCTTGTGTCTATTTTTGTAATGATACTAATCCTTCACATTTCTGTATCACCTTTCATTCAGGAGGACTAGATCCCAAGTTGCTTTACATATGCAGGACAAAAATACAGGCAGACATGACGGTGATATACTTAAAACAGATTGGAAAGCGATGTGATAAATGCAATTTATTGAGTATCTTTGACAGCCTTACCTCCTTTTCACCCCTGTGCCTGTATGCTAGGGAACACGGCGCGTGTACACACACACACGTTTAACACAAACTTGCCTGCTCTTTCCCTAAAATTCCTTTTTGCCCTCAAGTCACACTTGGCATGAGTTATAGGAACAAAAATATTCAGTTCTGGGTAGACATGGCTGAATGATGAAAATGTAAGTTTTTTAGTCATATTTGTGAAAACATAAATTTTACTTGTAAGTTTTTTCAAATTATAGCCGCATAGTTGCACAGAACTTGTGAAATCCTAAAAGATCACCCCTGTATAATAAAAGCTAATTCATAATCATTTATTGTCAGTTACCACCATGTTAGGTAATTTGGGGCTTCTTAGTAGGAAATATAGACAAAACTTTGCAATTTAACCTGCAAATTCCTGAGGTCAAGCTTGAAGTATCAATAGTGAATAATACTAATAAAGATAAATGATAATGAAGTCCAAAGCCAAAAGCTGGTCCAAAACTTCCCGTTATATTTAATTGAGTTAGGTACAGAAATATTCCTCTGAATGGGAGCCTTAGTATATCATCTTCAGCCTACTGAAAGCATGAAATGACTGATGACACTCATTGAATATTTTGGAAAAGGAATTCCTGGGAAAAAAAATAGGATTCAGGAAGTCCTATGTTACTAAAATTCAGTATTAGACTGTTATTATTCGACCAATTATATTTTTGGACAAATGACATATTTAAGGCTCAATATTTTCATGTACTATCAGAAGTAAAAATAGTTTTATTTTAATAAAAAAGGGTTGATAATTTCCTCTGAACAGTACAAATCAGTAATCCTGTCAGGTCAGTCCATAATTAGACCTGAATAATGACATTATTGTTATACAAAGAACCATTTCAGATGTATTAAGAGGATTTCATTCAGTATTAATCACAGTTTTTCTCTTCCTTCAGTTTTAAATTTTTGGAGACAGTATGTTCAGGCAGATTTGGCTGTAAAGTAAATGGGAAAACAACAATGCAATTTTGTGTCTCCTGAAATATCTTCTGTGGCTTTTTTTTCTGTGAATCATGGAACAATCCTCGCATGTAGAACTGCCGCACATAGGGCACATGTATTTTGTGCAAGACAGCATGTAACACTTGAAACGGCCTGAAATTTGGGCAAAACACACCAATGGCTTTGAAAAGTGACATGAGATATTTCACAAATACAACCAAGATATCTAAGAAATGCAACAAGAACAACTTTGTTATGCTGTCTGGTCAAAAAAGCAATGTTTTTAGCATATGCTGTTAATAAGAGCCTTAACGGTACTTGACCACTTCCCAAATAAGCTGTTTAAACACGAAGCATTAGGCTAGAAAGCTGAGCGCTTTTGCAGAGGATGGGGGTTAACAATTCACAGTACTAAATCCTGTTTGATCTGCTGAGAAATTCAATCCAGCAAGAGCATGATTTCACTTAGTAGCGCGTCGGGTGAGGAAGTTGCCAGAGGTGGGATGTTTTCCTCCTGGCTGAGGTCAGGCTGCCGGAGTTGGCCCATCTGCCATTACATGGAGTCCTGCCATCCCCCCTTCCTCATGGTCCCGCTCCCTTTTGCTGCGTGTTTGCACGTGCGCGCGTGTGCGTGTAGTCATGTCTGAGCTCCTTTTTTCTGGCAGCTGCTGTAGGTGAGTTGTGGATGCATTTTTGGAAGTCTCCCCGGGCACAGATACTCATAGTCCACAAGAAGGTGCCTCATTCTCCAGGTGGAGGCTACCTGGCTGAGATATGTACCATTAATGACTGAAGAGAAGCAGAGTTTTTCCCTAGCATGCCGATGCACGGATACATTCACTGCTGTGGGTGCCTCTGAGGGCTGTCTGTCAAAGCCAAGAGCACGAGGGAGTCGTACAGATAGTGTTTTCCTCTCGTGCACATCCTGCATGTGGCAGATTCACTGTGTGCTTCCTTGCAATCTGCTAGAGCAGACTCTTGGAGAAGGATGGAAAATTTGTCAAAATGTTGCCATTTTAACAGAAAGCTGGGTGAGTTCCCTTGCTTTTAATAGAACGTACCTTTCTTTTACTGCTGCTAATGCAGAAAGCAGCTGATCATATTCTGTGAGGCTCACATTATTTTTATAGTACTTTGTCTTTGGAATAAACCAGAGCATATTGCATGTCAAGAGTGGTAAGGATTTTATGGAAGAAGACAGGCCATGGATTCCCATGGACGGTCTTTGCCTCCTCCAGACCTCTGAGAGAAGTTGAGTGCTATACTGTACCATCAGAGACATAGTAGCTCCTTAAAAATAGAAAGGATTGACATTTGTCACTTTCAAGTGCATTCAACATGCACTCGCCTATTTGGGTTGTTAGAGCATTTCGTCATGCACTTCTGCAACACCTCATCCTAATCCACAATTGCAGCTCTTCGCCTCTGCTGTAGTACAAACAGTGATAACAAATTAATGTCTGGCTTGGCAATATTGCTACAGTCTCCAATTATGAGAAAGTGTTTTCATTTAGAGAAAAGAAGAGAAATCAAATGGCAGATTCCACTGTCTCTCACCCTTCCTGTCTGTGAACAAGCTACTCCTTGTTGTAAAACCCATGTAAGTTGCTGCGGGGGAGGAGGCATTGTGGAAGCCCCCACCCTTAAAATAAAGGTAGCGCTTCAGTAGTTATTTCTTGGGGATCTTTACTAGTAGAGTTAACTATTTCAAAAGGAGAAGGAAAGAGTTTCTTGAAAACCAAATACAAAGGTTTCACAAGTAGCAAGAACCAGAGCAGGCAGAGGTGAAATGCATTGCAAACGTGATGCTTCTTCCAAACCCAAAATCACCAGCACAGAAGCAACAATCGGTTGTTGTTCACCATCCAAAGTCTGAGACTGTTTCCGTACGTGATGCAGAGTAGACAGCCAGAATCCCTGGATAACCAGCTTCTTCAGCTGTGCTCTCACAAGGCACACACTGCTGCCTTGGGCTGGTCAGCTTGAGCCTGGCTGAGACCAGGAAGATGACTGGCATTGTTCAGAAGTACTTTACCAAGAATAAACATCCACGGAGCCATGGAGCCACTGCTCTCCAGTGCTGCTTTCACCAGGCTCACTGAGTTTCCTGGAGGCATGAAAATCACCTGCCAAGTAGCACTCCTGGCCTACTGGAGTAGTGCTGGTATGCTCTCTCAGAAAGGACCACATGCTTTTAGGCTGGGGAAGTTTCTAGGCATGTGTTTCTGTCCATGCTACAAAGAGGCATGGAAATCTGTAGCAGGCAAAGGTTAGTAATGTTGGTTTTGGTTTTCATGTCATACAGATGTCAGGATACGGTCATGAATGCATACACTAATTTTGTTCAGTGCCCTCACAGCCTTAGAGAGAGTGAAGGCAGGGAGCCTCTGCAAGCAGCGTTATTTGGTATCTGCAAGCCTGTGGATACAGGCAGAGAGCTGGGAAGAATGAGAGGGGTCCCCCATCGTGTGTAGAAACTGCTACGTTATAGACAGCAAAGGGATAGCCAAGACAGCAGGATGCGCAGAGTGCTTACACATGAGTGGGGGAGTGAAGACAGCATGGGCAGCCATACCTCCTCTTTATATCTCCCAGCTGTTGCTCCTTGGGCAAGCTCAGCTCACAGACCACGAAGTCTGCATGACAGAACAGCAGCTGGGAGATATAAAGGCAGAGATTTGAATGCAGTGTGTATTTTAAAACATGAAAAAACTGCAACAGAGTCCAACCCCTCCTTGTACTTTCCCCTGCCTAGACTATCTTCAGCACCATTAATGTCAAGGAAAAACTAGATTGGCCTTTGAGCTAGGGCTTTCCTCTCTGATTACAGTGTTTGGACTAAGCAGTGCCGGCTGAGCCCCAGATGCTAGAGCTGTGCATTAGAGGCACTCCCATCCCCATCTGGAGAATGCTATGTTAAGGGACTGCCATCTGGCAGCATCTTCAAGGAACTGCAAAAACGCTAAGCAGAGATGGAGGTTGGTGAGCATCAAGCTTCTGGGAGACTTGCAGGTGCACCCAGGAAGGAGAGATCAGGATTGAGCCAGGTTGGTGTTGCCGACTGAACTATCTGGCATTAAGAGGCTGCTACTGTGATAAAAGACATTAGGCTGGTGAAACATTTGATACAACGACCACATTATCAGGGACTTTCCCACTCAATTAAAAAGTTGTTTTTCCTTGGAGAAAAATCCCACTGTTTTCCCTCTCTTACTTCAAGTTGGCTGAAGAAGCCTGACCTAGTTGTACTCAGTCATTGCCCCTTTTTAGCTAAGAGCTAAGCTCTTGCTTTGTGAAGATACACCTGAGGAGGCAGGTCCCACCTTGTCCCCACTCTCCTGGGAAAGCAGAAAAGACCAAAGGTGACAACTTTACTGAAGACTGGCATGGGATGAAAAGAACAATAAAATAATCTCCCTTGGCCAAGACCTGGTAACCCAACTTCTTTCATTTTGAAGTCTTCAATACAGTCCCCTTGCCTGTGCTACCCTTTCCTTTTTTTCTGTGTTGTGACAAGCTGACAGATGAAACAATGAGCATCTCCCTAACACATGCTCAGGATTTTCCCCAGAAAAGGTCTCTCAGCCGGCTTGCCTAAAGCTTTCTAAACCAGCCAACTTTGAAAGGAAGCACACTGCAAGCGGTAAGTCATTTCTCTGACCAGAAGACTTCCGTTGTCCTACCGTTTGGAAAGTGTTCTCTGCTGCCCAATATCACAGGAAACAAACTTCCAAACTTCTGTTTGTAACCAGAGACCCGCACAAACAGGACAAATCTGAGGCTTAGCTGAGCCTGAGAGCCTTTTGCCAATAGCCACTATGCTTAGCACGTGAAGGGCTCTTGAACAGCTAATGAAGTCCAGTCATTACTATTGGTAGTAGTAGGCCTGGGTTATCTTTTATTAATTTATGTACAAATTTGCACACAGGGAAAAGCTCAAGAGAGAGAAAGCTGGAGAGAGGAGTCCCTTTTCCCTTCTGGAGCCAGCACAAACAGTAGGCTAAGGTCCTGAACCACGTCACTAACACACCTTCAGCTGTACCTCTTAGGACCATTGCTAGATGTGACAGCACAGCTAAGCCTGTGGAGCCAAGAAGGTCCTATGTGTGCTCATATATTGAGGCTATCAAGAAGTTTGCCAATGAGTGCCAAACAAACATTTTTTCAAGCAAGATCTGAGAAAAGCCTACTCTGCCATTTACGCAAGTTGCTGGACAGATACCAACCTGGGGCCAGAGGTGGTGACCTAGATGTGACAGCATCTGTGTACCCCCCTGCAGATGCCCCGTGCCTCCAAGATCCCTCTCATCCCCCAAACTTTGTGGAGCTGAATTCAGCAGGGAGGACCATGATGACTTACCAGTCTGTGTGCACATCATCGATCACCAGGAGGATCTTGGGTTTCTGGGCCACAGGTGGTGTGGGGCTGGCCGAGTGGTCGATTAGTCCTGCGGCCGCTTGTGTGGTTTGCTTCATGGCACTGGAGATGGAGCTGAAGATGCTGGTGCCAGCAGAAGAAGAGTGAGAGGGCTGTGGTGGCTGTGGATGCTTTCTCTCCATGGCAGGAGAAACCGGGGAGCTCGTGGAGTTGTCGGGGCGCTGCAAGTCCATCATGTAGCCATTGGGCAAATTCGCCACGAAACTACTGTCTGAGAGACGCCTCCGGAGGAAATTCATTGTTGAAGCGTTGGGTGGAAACCTTCTCAGCAAGAGCAAGGCTGAACAATGGAGTCACCAGTCCTGGGGAACGTTTCTGTGTGCGGGTAGGGTACCTCCTTGCAGCCCAGGCAGGCAGGCTTTCCCCCTTGAAATCCTGCTAGGGAGATATGCCTTTATTTTTCAGCTATATTTTCTCTCTCTCCTGTGGGAAGAGAATCAAAGACATACGTGAGATACATACTGTGAGTCTGAGATAAGAAAAACTCTTTTGGCCATTTAAATGGGTACCTTAATCAACAATGAAAGGAAAAAGGACTACTGGTTTCTAGGCAGTATGCCACACTGGTACAGCCAAACAGATAGGACAAAGTACGTTTCATGGCGCTCCCTAATCCCAAAACATTTTCAAGTTGGGGCAGACCAGCTTATGCTAGCTTAGGGGCTAACAATTCTATAACTGTTCACTGTGGGGAAAGAAAAATTATTCTGACCGTAAATGTTAATTTTCAAAAGAGAGACAGCTTATTTCTGGTATTATGTGTGTTAGAAATAACACGTGCTTGTTACAGAATAACCAGCAAATGATCCAACAGGATAAAAAGTTGTATCACCTTTGGCAGGCTTGTAAGCAAGGCTCTGCATTTAACAAACCTCCTAAATTGAAATAGCATGTAGAAAATACATAGTGGAAAAGTCCCCATACACATCTTGATCAAGTTCAGTGGCAGCTTCAAACTACTCATTTCTGTCCCTGCTGCTCTCAGCACTCAAAATTAGAATTTGAGCCAGGTGCATACTGGTGTTTGCTGGATATAGCAGACTACCTGATTTTACAAGTTCACTTGTAGGATTTTTGCAGGTACTCAAAACTGGAAGTCTGGCTGCCTAATCCTTGCAAACTTTTTTTTTTTTGCTGTTGTTGGTTTTTTTGTTTTGTTTTGTCTTAAGAAGAAAGGTCTCTTACTCTGCTCATCTTTTCCAGTGAGAAAATGAACACTGTGAAATATAACTATTTGGCTCTTTTCCCTTGACCATAGTATGATGACTTTGTTTTTACCCAGAACAATAAGTTTTTCAGCAGTTAAATAATCTCACAGAGTTAGTAGTTACTTTTTAAAAAAATTTTGCACCTGTAGGCACAGCCCAGAAATAAGACTTCCACAGTAATTCCCGAAGACCTTTTATCTGCTGAGACAGTCTTTGAGCCTTGACCAGAGGATGGTTGGTGAGACTGGGGGGGGGGGGGGGGGGAAGAAACATATTGCTGGTAGAACATAAATGTTTTTCAAGACAGACATATCTGCAGCAGCAAAAGTGAGAGTTATCCCATACATCAAGTGAGACAAGTCACATGAATTCCTGGTATCATCATTAAATCATGCCCCGACCCCCTTCAAGTCTTTTTGAACAAGCCCCCTATAAACACTGGGGCTCCTTGCCCTGACCTGCCTGGTTTGGCCTCCCTCACTGCTCACGCTCTTGTCCCAGTCTCTGATTGCCTCCTGATGGCAGGAAATTGTCTTTGCCTAGTTGGTCCAAGAGAGCTCGGCGTCTGCATATCTTCCTCCTGGAGCTGTGGCTGAGAGCGTATGGAGCAACCAAACAGCTTTCTTAAAATAAGGTGCCATTTATTTTCACCTATAGGGATTTACAAAGCTTTAGAGACAAAGAATTCATCCCTGCCTATGTCTGTGCCTCTCTTAGCCCCCCGAGTTGTAGGGAGGCTCGGATGAGCCTGGCTGGAGTAAGCGAGCTACAAAGAGCCCCTTGGCACATGTCCTCCAAATCTCATCATCCATCACCACCCCGACCCCGTGGGCACAGGATCCGTCTGGAGCAGAGGGCTCCCTGCTGAAGCTGCTGACATCGGCTTATCAGAGCAATTTTTCTTTTAATTTCTCAGCCCTGGCAGTACAAGTCCTCTGGCTTTGCTGGAGCCTGGAGGTAGTCTTTTCCCAGGGAATAGCTCAGGAAATCTTTAATGACTTCCTGCCACATTTACAGTTGATAATGTATCTTGAGGCATTGTGCTGACTTCCCGCCTGGTCCTGGTGTGCCCAGTGACTGCACAACATCAGCAAACACATGCACCGGTGAGCACTTCAGTAGCACCAACTGTTTATGCAGCAATTGTTCCAAAAAGCAGGTAACATATAGTATCCATGAATTATGAGCTAGCTACTCACCTCATATGTACACCCACACAGCATTTGGCCTACTCATGTCCTACCACAGTAACTGTGAGTGCCAGCACAGAGCCATCCACTGTTACCTGTCCAGGATGACCAGAGTGGTAGAGCCTACAAAGACTGTGGGGAATTTATATACTACAGGCTAGATAAAAAAGCGCTGCGCTGCCCTCTGCTCAGGAACCTGTGTTTTCTACCTTGCATAAGACAAATAAGAAAAATCCCCTGACTTTAACAACAGTCCACTCAAGAGTAGGTCCAGTCCTGGTTAAGAGGAGCATCCCAGAAATATGTCTAACTGTCAGAAGGGCTCCAAATGACTATCCCGTTACTGCATACAGCAATTAGGCATGCTCTCTTGGAGGACCTTGGCATTAACTGGCAAGAGGTGGGACATAATTTCAATACCAGTCTCAGAAGAAGTGGTTTTAGCAAGAGCCGCCTGCCCCTTGCATGCTTTGCACAGCATCGCAGAGCTGCCGGCTCCTGCTGTGGCAGCTCTCAACCACAGGAGGGAACCTGGCCCCAGCCATACAGGCTGGACAAGGCTCTTTTCACAAGCCGGTATCCTTGGGACAGGGTCCAGCATGACCTGCATGCTCTTGAAAGTGTTTCTCCCCCACTGCCAGGTGCTTGCATGGCTGCTTCCTCCTCTGTGAGATTTGCGCTCTCCAAAAGAACATAGGCTCCTTGCAAAGCATCAGCAAGTAAAGCAACAGGCAAACGTCTCTGCTCTGCCCTGCACTGTGGAAGAAGGGCATGGAGGCATGTGGCGTAGGGTGTCCCAGGTCTGGGAAGGGCCAGAGTACCCTATGATGCACCTGGAAGGCACGCAGGTTTCCTCCGGAACAGGCCTTCCCAAATTGTGCCCTTCAGTGTACTGTTTACAACAAATGATTTATCATACTTATTGCAAGGCCATGACCACTTGCCCACTGGACCCTTTTAAACACCAATGTTTGCAGTCACCCATCATTTTTTCCACCAGGGGTTTGGTAGTGGAAGATGTTGCCCAGGAGACACTGGGAGCTGGCAACTCTCTTGTCCAGAGTTTGGGATGCTGCACTGAAGCTGGCCTTTCCCTCTGCCGGCTTGCGCTGCCTCCGCTCGCTGCGAAGACTGGGCTGAGTGCCGTTGGCTCAGGAAGGAAGGAGAGGAAACCTAAGCAACTGATGTCACGGGGAAATCTCCCTCCAGCAAAGCACGCAGAGGCTAAATTCAAACAGGGTGACGCTGCTGCAGCAGACAGTAACGCCTGGCTCCACTCTGGGGTGGGGGATGGCAAACCCACCAGGAACTTTGACTTTGGGCCTGTCGAAGCAATGGCACAGACGGTCCTCCTCTCATTACATACATTTTTCTAATAAGCTGGGTAATGTAATTGAAGTAGACTGTCTCTTTTTTAAAAAATGAAGTTATTGGTGGTTTTGCTGTATCGATGTATCGATTGCCATTAGTGCTGCCACAGAGGAGATCTTCTCTGCAATGGGAGCAGTGTAAACCACCAGCAGATTCCTTTGTTTACTGGAAAACCTCATGGTCTGCTTCTGCATCATGCACACTTGCTGTTACTTAACTTTCAGCAGTCGGTGTTTTCATACAGACACAGGCTGAGTAGGTTAGGACCTCATTTTCCTACTGCTTGAAACTCCCCGTGGACATCCTGAGGGCTCAGCATGTCAGGCCAAATCTGGCTCCGTACAGCTCTCACGGCATGCAGCTCTCATGCAGCATGGCATCCACCCGGTGTATGTACAGATCCTACCCTGGCAGGCAAGCAGGGCTGTAACTTCAACAAAGCCAGGAGCCAACACCTCCTTCAGAAGCAAAACAAGTCTGCTAAGTGGTATTTTGTCACTCCAGAGCCACAGGTAGGACAGCTGCTGGCTCTACACCATCAAGTTGTACCTTGCCTCTGTGTACACCAGTGTCTTCCTATGGCTCACATGGAGACAAGTCACCTACTTAAGGCTGTGCCAGGCACAAACCTGGCCATAGGAAGGCCTGTAGCCCCCCGCACAGCTGAAATACAGCCCACAGGCTGCTTCCAGGCGAGGCAGCGGCTCCTGTTGAGTTCCTCAAGCTGCAATACAGCAGCTGCCTCCCACCATGCAGGAGTAATCTGCTGCTGTGTGAAACAGCTGCTCCCAAAAGCTAGCTGGAAAAACAGTGGGCATCTGGGCTGTGGAGCTGCAGGTCAGGGATCTGGGCTGTATTTCAGGATGGGGAAATAATAAACGAGGCATAGGAGAATGAATGAGTCCTGAAGAAAGACAGCAGGCAGGAGAGAGGTGGGGAGAGGAGGAGGAGGAGAAGGCACAAGCAGAAAGGGAGGAAGTAAGCAGGAATCGGCTTAACCAAAAGACAATGCAGGAACACATGGAAATCCCAACAATTAGAGCACAGTCAGGGAATCAAAAGGAAACAATGTGAGCAACTAAATGAAGCAAGAGGAAGGTCAATTAGAGCTGACCTTGAAAACAACAGCAAAGAGGCTGGCACTGTCAGCCTCTTACTAACACGCAGTTAAATTTCCTGGCTGATATTTTCCGAAGGGCAAGGAGGGTAAGCAACCTGCTCCCTCAGCACGTTGACAGCAGCTAGGCACCTACCTGCTTTTTCTCAAGGGTATACTCTGCAGAGATGCAAGTTATCTCAGAAAACCTGTTGACGTGTTAGAAAACAAGAACAAAACATTCACTTAAACCTCTTGCTGGGTTACTTTCTAAAGTGCAGTAGCATCCAGAGAGAACCAAACTCAATTAGCTGATATCTGTTAACTGTGCTTAGATTTCCCCCAAGCTTTTTCTCTATGCTATCAGGTAATGAGCCTGCATCTGATTCCTGCTCTTGACAGCCTCAACGGAGCAATGTTGGGGGTGGCAAGATGGAAAGCCAACATGCATGTCAATAGTAGAGATTATCCTCCCACCTTGCCATAAGGAAGCTGCACACTTACTTCCGCCCCATGATGGATGGAAAGATGAGGGGATGCTCCTCACCTAGCACTAATACTCCTCACATCCATTTTCTGGATAACCATTAGCATACATTAGCATTTTAAGATATTCCCATGTGTCCCTTTCTGCCTTCAGGCATACTGACACGCTGTGGGAGTGGACTTCTGTGGAGGGACAGCCATGTTAGGAAGCTCCAAATCCAGCTAGATAGCTTTCCACATATATTTTCAAAAAGAGGAAGGCAAGACATTTTTTATTATTGTCAAGCTTTCAGTGTTTCACCGGGAATGGCTTCAACATTCCCAAGCTTGGCATAGCATAAAAATTGAAAGCAGAATAAAACAATTAGTTCTGAAATTAATTAGAACTTTTGTTGGGTTTTTACCTCACTTGCCACAGTTTTGGACTCAAGATGCTCATGCGTTTAAACATTTCTTGGTATTTTTCAATGCAAGCTGAAATTCCATAAATCAGGAAATTAAAACAACAGGGGTTAGAAAAATAAAAGGACAAGGATACCCTACCAAAACCCCCACATTTTTTATATGTGAAGCACATACAAAAACTGTAAGGGTTGAAAAGACTCCGTGCCGTCCTGAAGAACGGAGGAAAGCAGAGAGTTTCCATGCTGGTGTTCAGTTTGCAGAGAGCTTTCCCAAGGATCAGCAACGCAATACAGCTCTAATGTAGACACTGGTGGAAATTTTCCAAAGCATGTAAAACTACAGCACAAATTCCAACTAAAATCAGAGGGGTTTGTGCGTGTCAGTGCCAGAGACACTTCTGGAAATTGTGTATTTGCTATGACTGACACCAGCAGAACCGTGCTGTCTCTTTGAGGTGGTTGCAAGAAGTCAGGACCCTGCAGCTGGAGGGGGTGGCAGGGCAGGGGAGCGGAAACAGCATGCTGTCAGGACAATTATGCTACCCAGAAGCTGAGCTCCCTGTTGTGTGTTAGACATTTGCTCTCCAGAATTTCACTTGCTTCCCAAATTTTTTATTACCTTTCACTGCAGCAGTGATTTCCTTTGGAAATGTGCTCTTTAAGGATTTTCGCAAGAAGTCAGCATCTTGTGCATCCAATTTCTCTGTTTAGAGAAATCCTCAGAGATGCCAGGAGGTCTCTTTCTTTGTCAGAAACGAATCACTTTTAAACATGCTTCATTAAGCCACTGATACATACAAATGTGCAACAATTCTCTTGTTTTATTGCGGCATTCTTGTAGACCTAAAAAAAATCCTCTCTGCTTTCTTGGGTGGCTATTTAACTGGAAAAGTCTAGGCGTTACAAATCTTATTTATTTCTTTCAGTTTGCAAAGCTGTCAAGTGCTTTCTATAGAGCAGTTTCACCATAGGGGGTTTGCCTTATCTGGTCCTGAAGATAATGGGTGTGTGCATACCAAACCAAGTGCAAATGGGACCGTTTCCCAAGAGCTACACCCAGCACAGAAAATAGAGTTAGTCTGTTTCCCTTTTTGCCTGTTATTTCATAATGGCAGGCGAGGAAAAGAAGGAAAAAAAAGACTCTAAAATGACAAAATGTCATTGTAAGATCATCAGGCTTTCAAGTAGATTGCAAAGGAAGATGACTAAAGTCATGAACAATAGTGAAAAATTTTCTAGTGAAAAATAAATCTGAATATTATGATAATACTCTATGGCTTTAATACCCCCAAGAACAAATTATGACATGCTACTTCTTGGAAACAATACATTATTTCCTCATTTTATTCTCACTGTGGAAATCCTGTTGGCACCTAACAGCCACAGTGTTGTCTCAGTGGTAATATACCCCTGTCAATGAGCCTGTCAAGAGGCCTTTTGTGGCCTGTCTCTGTTCAATATCAACACTTGCTTATCAGCAAAGCCAGACCCAGCTCAACTGGAGGATCAGTATGGGGTAAAGAAATCCCATGCTAATCCTTGAATACTATACAGCCATCTCCATCTGAAAGTCAGTTGAGTTGGCATACTGTCTCCATTTCTTATTTCCCTAGACTATTGTGGTCATTCCTACCCTGAGCAATAGCAACACTAATGCTTCCATTAAGGCTAATACTTACACACGTGCCAAAGTGGTTCCTCAAGATTATATTAAAGAAAAGCAGGAGACAGCAGTACAAACTGGAGAATTTATAGAGATAAATGCTCTGCATATTAAGCGGTTGAAATTGTAAGAAGGAAGCAAGCAGGGCTCTGAAGCCCTTGCCTTTTTCCTTCCTAGTCTTGGATCTGGCGCAGTTTATGTTGTGTGTTTGTGAGACGTGCTCTCAGTTTCCTGCAGTAACTGTACAAGTCCTGATTTCATAGTGGTAAGAGTGAAAGCGGCACCAGACACACCATTAATAGAGCAGGGATTTCCTTCAGCTGAGAGACGCGTTGCTTTGAAGAGTGCTGATCTGAATAAAATCAAGAAGCTGGATGTATTTAATATGTAGGGCCTGCCAATATGCATTAGGGTTCATCCAGATAAAAGATGCCTAGGGGACTGACAACTCACAGGTTCTCAGAGGAAACCGCAGCAGCCTGCCCAGTGCTAATGGGGCTCCTGTCTTCATTATGATCACATACTCTTCCTCATTCCTATGCCATTTTCTTTCTACTGTATTTCAATTCTGCCACAATAGACTGGTTATTCAAAATGCAGGTAAACAGAATATTTTGTTACTAGAAACAATTCACTAAGAGGTCATAATATACACTAAACAGATAATTAGTAACCGATGATGATAGGAAGGATTTTCTGTTTGGAGCACAAATTGTATTACTTTTCATATGTATATAAGACAAGAAAGGACTGCGTATTTCTAAATAACATATCTTCAAACACAACTCTGCAATTCCTGTATCAATGTTTCTAACTAATTTTAAAATGCCACAAAAATTCAATTTCTTTCCCAAATGTTCTATGCTTCTGGGGGTTAAAAAGTTTTCTTTCAAACATCTGAGGCCTTCTAAACCATCTGTAGTGCTAGTATATTCCATCTAAGTTTTGTTGCTGTTTGCATCCACCCCTTTTCTCCTGCCTGCAACATTCCAGACACCACCAGTTCCCCAGATTTTTCCCATATGGTGAGGAACCCCTTATAATACTTGAAATTTACTTAACCTGATGGTGTGAACAGTAGATACCTGGAGAAATAAAGCCTGTAATTTGCCTTTGTGCAGCAAGGTGCTCATTTGCTTTCTAATTATATGTGCCCATCTCATATAGCAGCACTTAATACAAAGAGAAGAATAAACTGAGAATTTGAGCACGCTTACTGATTTATTTTGAGGATGGAAGAGAAAGACAATGTTTTACTGCACTCTGGGGAAGATTTCTGACACAACTGTAAGATAGCTTGATGCCAAATTCTTTCATGTGATGTAGAAGTGGTAGGAGATTGACTAGCTAGACTGTTCCCCCCAAAGAGGCAGAGAAAATGGGGATTGGTAGACCTTCATCTGGAGCACTGTAGGGGTCCAGCTGGCTATGTCTGTCTCAAGCTCTGCGATGACCAACCCAAACTGTGCTGAGTATTTGTAGGAGATGTTTTTCTTCACTTTTTTTGCATCATTTCTATTGATCACATGGAGACACATGAAGAGGGGTGTGGGCTTGTGTAATACATCCCTTTTGCTCGCACCATGTACCCACACACTTCTCACCCCAGCAAGGGTGACAATCCCTTCTCCCAGAGCTGGACTGAGCACCCCGGTCTTTGCACCATAGCCAGTGCTTGCTTCCAGCTGCAACCTCACAAATGTCCACGAGATCCTGCTCTAGCATGGTTGCAGTTTGGAGCTGCAAGCCAAATATATTCGTGGTGCCAGCAGGAGCCTGTGCAGGACAGTCAGGGGGCAGGTGCTTTGCTTCCTTAATAAAGCATCTGGCCAGGTTTCAAATGCCATTTAAGAATTTACGTTGGCTCCGTAGGAATACTGTGTTGACAAAGAGTTGTATCACCAGAGGTGCACTGCTATAAATAGAAAGTATGTTTTAAAAGCCTGATAATTCCAGCCTATTTCACTAACTGTCCTTTATCAAGTTGTCTTCTCTCCCAGTTCCTGTCTGCTTGCCTATTTAGTCTTTGCATTCATGCTGGACGGTGTGGGAACCCTCCATAATTGGCTCCAAACACCAAAAACTACGTTTAGGTAAAAAGCATCAGAAAATATAATACATGAGTGTGGGAACTGGCATAGATTCTGGACCCAAAGTCCTGAGAGAGTACGCTAGTAGGCTGGGCCCACACATGGAAATAAAGCACAACATGATTTTAACAGAGACCTCTGCCATCAGCTTGGGGAAAGGTCACTCAATATCAGTGCCTTGGTTTCCTCATTTAGGAAGACAAGTCTTATTTTGGAGAGTGCAGAGGTATTGTAAGGCTCAGCTCACACGCCTCCATGCTGCACCACTGAACCAAGCATAGAATCATAGAATCATTTAGGCTGGAAAAGACCTTTAAGATCATCAAGTCCAACTGTTAACCTAGCACTGCCAAGTCCACTACTAGACCTTGTCCCTAAGCACCACATCTACACGTCTTTTAAATACCTCCAGGGATGGTGACTCAACCACTTCCCTGGGCAGCCTGTTCCAATGCTTGACAGCCCTTTCGGTGAAGACATTTTTCCTAATATTCAATCTAAACCTCCCCTGGCACAACTTGAGGCCACTTCCTCTTGTCCTATCACTTGTTACTTGGGAGAAGAGACCAACACACACCTCTCTACAACCTCTCCTCAGCCTCCTTTTCTCCAGGCTAAACAACCCTAGGTCCCTCAGCCGCTCCTCACAAGACTTGTGCTCCAGACCCTTCACCAGCTTCGTTGCCCTTCTCTGGACACGCTCCAGCACCTCAATGTCTCTCTTGTAGTGAGGGGCCCAAAACTGAACACAGTATTCGAGGTGCGGCCTCCCCAGTGCTGAGTACAGGGGGACAGTGACTTCCCTACTCCTGCTGGCCACACTATTTCTGATATGATAAAGATATTAAATATTTCTGATTGATAAAGATATTAAACAGAACTGGCCCCAACACAGAGCCCTGGGGAACACCACTTGTGACCAGTCACCAACTGGATTTAACTCCATTCACCACCACTCTTTGGGCCCGGCTGTCCAGCCAGTTCTTTACCCAGCGAAGTGTACGCCCGTCCAAGCCATGAGCAGCCAGTTTCTCCAGGAGAATGCTGTGGGAAATGGTGTCAAAGGCTTTACTAAAGTCTAGGTAGGCAACATCCACAGCTTTTCCCTCATCCACTAAGCGGGTCACCTTGTCACAGAAGGAGGTCAGGTTGGTCAAGCAGGACCGGCCTTTCATAAACCCATGCCAACTGGGCCTGATCGCCTGGTTGTCCTGTATGTGCCACGTGATGGCACTCAAGATGATCTGCTCCATAACCTTCCCTGGCACCGAGGTCAGACTGACAGGCCTGTAGTTCCCCTGATCCTCCTGCCAGCCCTTCTTGTAGATGGGCGTCATATTTGCTGACCTCCAGTCAACTGGGACCTCCCCGGTTAGCCAGGACTGCTGATAAAGCATTGAAAGCAGCTCGGTGAGCACCTTCCACCAGCTCGCTCAGTACCCTTGGGTGGATCCTATCCAGCCCCATAGACTTGTGTGTGTCTAAGTGGTGTAGCAGGTCACTAACCATTTCCCCGTGGATTATGGGGGCTTCATTCTGCTCCCTGTCCCTGTCTTCCAGCTCAGGGGGCTGGGTACCCACAGAACAACTGGTCTCACTATTAAAGACTGAGGCAAAGAAGGCATTAAGTACCTCTGCCTTTTCTTCATCCTTTGTCACTATGTTTCCCCCCACATCCAATAAAGGATGGAGATTCTCCTTAGCCCTCCTTTTGTTGCTAACAGAAATATAGAAATATAGAAACATTTTTTATTGTCTTTTACGGCAGTAGCCAGATTAAGTTCTAGCTGGGCTTTGGCCCTTCTAATTTTCTCCCTGCATAACCTCACGACATCCTTGTAGTCCTCCTGAGTTGCCTGCCCCTTCTTCCAAAGGTCATACACTCTGCTTTTTTTCCTGAATTCCAGCCAAAGCTCTCTGTTCAGCCAGGCCAGTCTTCTTCCCTGCTGGCTTGTCTTTCGGCACATGGGGATGGCCTTCTCCTGCACCTTTAAGATTTCCTTCTTGAAGAATGTCCAGCCCTGCTGGACTCCTTTGCCCTTAAGGACTGCTTCCCAAGGGGCTCTGTCAACCAGTCTCCTAAACAGGCCAAAGTCTGCCCTCTGGAAGTCCAAGGTAGCAGTTCTGCTGATCCCCCTCCTTACTTCTCCAAGAATCAAAAACTCTATCATTTTGTGATCGCTCCGCCCAGGACAGCCTCCAACCGTCTCATCACCCACAAGTCCTTCTCTGTTCACAAACAAGAGGTCCAGCGGGGCGCCTTCCCTAGTTGGCTCACTCACCAGCTGTGTCAGGAAGTTATCTGCCACACACTCCAGGAACCTCCTAGACTGTTTCCTCTCTGCTGTATTGTATTTCCAGCAGACATCTGGTAAGTCGAAGTCCCCCACGAGAACAAGAGCTAGCGATCGTGAGATTTCTCCCAGCTGCTTATAGAATATTTCATCTGCCTCTTCATCCTAGTTGGGTGGTCTATAACAGACTCCCACCATGATATCTGCCTTGTTGGCCTTCCCCCTGACTCTTACCCATAAACACTCAACCCTATCATCACCATCATTAAGCTCTAGACAGTCAAAACACTCCCTACAGGGGTGTTTTGGGTTGTTTACAGGGCTACCCCACCACCTCTCCTTCCTTGCCTATCCCTTCTGAAGAGTTTATAGCCATCCATTGCAGCACTCCAGTTGTGCGAGTCATCCCACCATGTTTCTGTGATGGCAACTATATCATAGTTTTCCTGCTGTACAATGGCTTCCAGCTCCTCCTGTTTGTTGCCCATGCTGTGTGCATCGGTGTAGATGCACTTCAGTTGGGCTATTGATCGTGTCACCTTTCTGGGGGGAGAAGCCCTAATTCTTACGTGACCATTCTCTGGTGCTTCCATGGTTTCTAACACATCCATAACACTTTTGTCTTTGCTGCCGCATGGATCTCCATCCCCCACCTCCACTGAGACGGCAGACTGAAGGACCTCGCTAGCAGACCATCCCTCAAACATTGGTGTGCCGACCTCAGGCTTATCTCTAGTGAGCCTGGTTTTATCCCTTTCCCCCTTCAAGTCTAGTTTAAATCTCTTTCAATGAGCCCTGCTAACTGCTGTGCAAAGATCCTTTTCCCCCTTTGAGACAGGTGTACTTGATCTGTCGCCAGCAGGCCTGGTGTCATGTAGACCAACCCATGACCAAAAAACCCAAAATTCAGCTGGTGACACCATGAGCATGAGAAGCTTCAAGAGCTCTGGTTCCCCTGCTGACCAATAGCTGTATTACAAAGCTTTTAAGGGTTACAAAATTGGCCAACCTTATTTAAGAACCCAACCACCGAGCCTTTCAAGGGCTGGTGAGTACATAGCCACCATGGGGGGCGGGGGGGAGGTTTCTTGGAGGAAAAAATGTAGCACTTGGAACCATTTTGTTACTGGGAAAGTAAAGGATTGATCCGCACAGCTATTTTAGTTTCTCCTTCTCCCATACTCGCAGAACTTCTTTCCCAAGCCTGGAAAGGAGAGAAGGAAGGGGAAGAGGAGAAGGGAGAGCATGCAGTGGCTCTGCAGTTGGACAGCCTGAGCGGGGCGCAGTGGGAGGAACTCGAGCCGCATGTGTTGGCGTGAGCTCTTGCTGGGTACACACACAAATACGGCGTGACTAACTGGTTACAGAGAACATGAGCATTGCAGCAGGCAGAACAGAAATGGGGACATCCTACAAATCTCAGACAGAGGTTATTTGAGAGCCACACTGGGGCCTCCTTTTCTGCGTTTTTGCCCTGACTAGCAGGACAGGTAGGCAGTCGCTCTTCACGTATAATTTTTCAGCGATATAGCCAACGATAGAAGCAGTATTGCTAAGTATTCCTACTCCTCTGTGGGACAATCTGTATTTGATCAGAGCTAAGTGGTGCAGTCCCATGTGACTGAAGCTTACTGATGAAAGCCAGTTTTACTGCGGATATGTATTTCCAGAAAAAAGACATGTCCAAAAGTAGACTGTAAGATCAGCTGAAGAGTCCAAAACAAACTCAACAGAGCTCTGAGTAATAGCTAGAGAGCTGCTTTGCTCTGCTCCGTTTATTTTCAGCTCTTGCCCAGACCCAGTGCCTGAGTCCTCAGGTTCATAAAGGCCAGTGGGTTTAAAACCTTACGTGTTGAAACCTTGTAATAGCCACATCACTTTGCCATCCCTATGCAACCCAAACAAACCCCGGGGCACAACTTCTTAGCTTCAAGCTTTCAGAGGCTAGCATGGATGGCAGGGTGTGACCTACAGCAGGCTGAGGAAGTATGTTTATTCCCTGCAGCTTTGCGCAAAGTTACGCACTCTTGGAGCCTGGCCTCCCACTATTAAGGCAACCAGCCAAATTCTGCCTGCGTTTACACTTGCATATTCTGTGTTTTCCCTAGGCTTGAGCTGAAGTGCAGAGTGATCTTCCTGCATGTTGTAGTATGGCAGTAAGTGCATTAAAACACACAAAACATTATTCTCTGTTTCAAGACTGCACACAAAAGGAAACCAATCTTATGGGTTTTATGGATAGAAAGAGTGGATCCTTTCTCTGTGTTTTTTTTTCTTGTGGACTTTTTACTTTGAACAAGTCACTTAACTGCTTTGTGCCTCAGTGTGCCTGATTGTATAACGATATTTCTGTTAAATAAAGCATGGAAAGGCTAAACTGGGTCAAGTTTGAGAGAGACTGAGATGCATGGTGATATAAATACAGATTGCAGAGGTGTTCTATAATATACAAAGTAAGTATAGTGGCTATTTAAAATTAAATCTACCTGAAAACTATATTACTTTTTAACATGGAAGAATATACAGAGTTCTCAGCTCAAATGAGAGCTTGTAAGGTCACTGGAGTCCAGTTTCAGAGCTGATCGCTGCAAAAGCTGTTGTGGATACCCAGATGATGCTAATTGTGTAAGAAAGTAGTGCATGGGTGATCTTTTATAAATAAGCCAGGTTAGACACAAGGATCTCTGTCCCTTTTCCTATCTACTGCAATGCAAACACAGTATCCAAACATGACCCAGTGAGTGATGGGGTTATAAAAATGTGATATTATCACTCAACTCCATAGAAGTAGTGGATCACCTTCACGTATTGGTGATAGACCCTGCACATCCACATGTATTTTCCTAAAAGCTGCAGGAAGAACCCTGGTTAAATCACTTCATATGGAAATCCACATGTAAAACCAGGGCAAGAGAGGGTCATATTGTGAGCACTAATAATAATGTACACTGCATGATAACAAATACATAAAAGTCCTTCGCTATTATCAGCTTAATCACTTGCTCTCTTCTTGCTTGAGCTCCCCATCATTAGTTTCTCATTCCTGAAAGAGGATAATTGCTTTGGATCTCTTCAATTACTACTAAAGCACGGCAGAGCACTTGTAAAAAATCAAATAGATTTGAAGACTAGGATCACTGAGCTTGGCTTCCCACGTAGTGCAGCTTGTGTAGTTTCTCCCAACAGCTCCTGCTGTGAGTTTATAATTTCTGATTGAAAAACCAACTCCAGGGCTAGTTTGTAAATACTCACCGGTGTGGTCCAAACCAGCCCTGTATCTAAGCCATCGCCACTGCAGCAAGAGCAAAGCAGCAGCTCCCTGAAAGCCTGAGTGAAGAAAACAGCATTTTGTCTGGCTGTGATGATCCCCCAACTTCAGCAGGGACTGCGTGACCATATGATACCCCAACGCAAAGACACTTGCTTAAGCACCCCAGAGGAGCTCAGATGTTCACGCTGTAAAGCAGCATCTGGCAGCTAGATCTGGAGCAGCAGCTGCTGCCAGTGCATCATCTGCAGGGCTAGTCAGTGCCTGGCAGCAATCCCTACCTGAGCTCATTTTTCAGTTTGCGCTACCCTGAAGGTTGAACAAGAAACATCACCAAGCAGTGCACGAGATGGCAGCCGGTTTGTCAGCCTTGGCCCTGCCCTCCCTCTGCCTGCTCATCACTGAGCCTCAAGGCAGAGCCCATCCCCTGGGGCTGCTGCTAGCCACAGCCCACCAAGCTTTCTTTGCTAGCAAGCAGCAGCAAGGCTGCAGGCTTCGATCGAACTGTTGGTCTTTGCTGGCATCTCCGTGCAATCACAGCACCTGCCTGATGTTCCTTAATACTAATGAAGCAGCAGCATGAACCTTCTGGCTAGAGAAACTGTGGTCTAGTTAGTAACTGAGTAGTCCCACCTAGTAAGTATAACAACTGTTCCGTGTTAGCAAAGAAACGTGAGTTTTGCCAAGAGAAAGTGCAGAACCTGCTGTTAGTTAAAACGGACACCCTGGCTGTATTTTGGGTTTCAGAAGTGCTCTTTAGAGGCTCACAAAGATTTATTGCTGATGATTATTCCACCTCTCGCCCCAACTGCTAGCCCTGACTATACCATGAAACAGGCATGTGCTACGCGCTCTTTAAAAAAACCAGAGTTTTTCTTACCTGCCCATAGCCCTTGATGCTCCACCACTATGCATAAAAACATGCACTAAGGAGGTTAGACAACTAAGGAGTCTATTCATTCTTCACCGCCTACTCTGCTGTGGGAAAATATACTGGTCTTACAGCATCATGTGAAGGTAACCAGCTATTGCTTCTATTAGTCCAAGGTGGGGGAGGCTCTGGAGGAAGTTGCAATTGTAGATGCCTCACTAAGAATTAAACCCTGTTGGTGTCCTCTCTGTTTTCAACCCAGAGGACATTTCCTCAGAACTACCTCAGGGTACTCAGCAGATCACAACCATCTAATGACCAGATGGAGAGAAAGGCAGACTGACAGAGGCAGAGCTGAAGGTGTAGGTTCTTCTGAATAGAAGCACTAAGGTCTTTTCAGCTGTGCTGTATGGGAGGAATTACAGCACAGGGAGACACAAAGAGCCGGGCTAAGAATGGTCTGGTTGAAAATTTTTATATTTGTAAGAGTAGGTTGAAAACCAGACTACTCATTTCGAAGAAATATTGCCATTTCAAAATGTTTTCTACTCCAAACCAGCACTACAAATATTCCAAAATTTCTTGTAACATGTAAATGTTGTATCAAATATCCCATTCATTTATAGTTTTTTTCTTTTCCAAACAAATTTTCAAACATGGCATATCCAGAGCCTGTCTCACAGCTGATGAGCTGTGGTCTTTCAGGGGAGAGATGCTGCACTGAAATGTTGCTGGCTGACTACTTCTAACAGTGGTGTTGGAGGAGCATTATGAAGGACGTTTGGATATCACAAGTTAACAGCATGTTACTGTTATTATTTATTCCAGGTAACCAAAGCTGGCCACAAAAATTTTCTGTTCGAAAGATGAAATGCCACAGCAACTGAGAAGCTCATGTCTTTTATCTTTGATTACTGCATTACTTTTAGTGGAGCATTTACCAAACTCCAATATTGTATGCAAGTTAGCAGAACAGAGTGTACAGAAAAACTTGCAATGCCACTTATTTAACTGGCAGCTATCTCAGAAAGCACAGAGTCAATTCCTTCCCTTCCAGCTCAAGCAAAATTCTCATCATCTTCAATGGGATTCTTACTGAACTAGAAGTTACTTTAGAAGTTTTGGGTTTGGATCTGATGCCTTTGTCTTTCTGACTACAGTGGAAGGCAGATGGTCTTGCACGGCTGGCATGACTTTTGCAGAAGATCTGCGACTGCCCCAGGTCACTAAAGGCACCGTCCTCCTCTTCCTGTGCATCGCTCCTAGGGAGGGGACAATAGTTACGCAGTCCGGCCACGGGGCTCAGCCAAACAGGTGGCACTTTCTTGCAAGGCAGAGGCATGACATGTAGAGCCAGAGGCCCATGACCTGTGACCAAGAGTTGGAGACATCAAAGGATCTTCCTGGGAAAAGCCTGCCTGCACTTTAATAGGGATTGTCAGTTCTAGCTCTTGACAGGCGCCATCCCCTCCTATGCCTCGTGTTTCTTAGGAGCTGGCATGTTGAATGGCCTCAGGAAACTCTCATATATGAAACTACCCCTGTGGGGAACAGCAGGGGAAGCCCTGACTGAAAGGCTCTGTTGAATTATTGATGTTGCCCAGAGTAAACCACGGTAACCTTCATGTTAATTCCTGACAGCTTCTTTCAGTTTTATTATAAAACAGCCCCCCCGTCCCTTGCTTACTCCTCTCTCTCCCATTAAAAGAAACTTCATAAGGCTGCTGAAGTAAGAAAGCCTGCCCGCAAGATTAACTAAATACACACAGGCCTATTTTAGACAGATGCATCAAGCTAAATACGGCAGCCTTCAGCTGCTGGAGGGAGTGCAGCGCTTCATCCAACCCCTCTCGCCAAAGCACATTAATGCTTTAGCAACCAGAAGGGAAATACAGGCACTGAGTCTCATCTTTAAGCAGCAAAATTAAACACTTCGGGGCTAAAAAAAGAACAAATGCTTCCTAACTTGTCAGATCATTTGGTTTTGTCAAGCCCACTTCAGAAAACAGCAGGGTGCTGGGTGTGTTTCCCTGCCCACATGTTGTGCCCGCAGTCCCTGGCAGTTGCCTGTGATGGGCACCGTGCAGCAGAGGTGCACGCAGTCAGTGAGGGACGGAAACACCCAGTCCATCACCTCCAGGACGTGTGATCATTCTTTTTCCCAAATTTCCTTTTTTTTTGGCCCGCTGTTCTATAGCTGTGGCTAAAAACAACTGTGCTATGCTGGTAAATTGAATGAGAAAAATCCTGATTTTCGTGACTTCCTTCTCCAAGAGGGATCTCTATTTTTTAGCATCTGTAGCCAGGAAGGTCTTTGATGCGTTCCTGGGCTGCAATGTACTACAGGGCTGCTCAGCCTTACCCTAACTCCAGCAAGTTACAGATTAAAGTGGGGGAGGAAGATGACAACGTAACGGATATGTTCATTGTATTGTACAAAAGAAGCCAACCACACAGGGCAAAGATATCCTATATTAAAAAGAATACATTTTATCTAAAAAAGGAGAGTTACTGTATTTTAAACAACAGATTTTAAAGGTCTGAATCATCTTGGAGCTGAATGTTCTGCTGCTATTGGTTTTGCTTTTCTAATAGTCCTATATAAATATGCTTGTGTTTGCTTATGAAGTTAATGTAGTGCTGGTGAAAGTCTACCAGTCCTTCCAGATTAAAAATATTTAGCATTATAAGAGTTATGGCGTAAGCATTTCTGGCTGTTTTTTTTCCACCGGGCTTGGACATCCTAAGTCCCAGTGGAGAGGGACTTTCTCCATTCACTTGGATGGGAATCATGCATCAGTTAACCTCTTATTCTGCTCCAAATAATGTGAATGGTTTTAGCTATCACTTTTACCAAAAAGTGGCTTATTAGTATCCTTTCTTAAACAGCCTTGTGGTTTCAAAGGGCTAGACCCAGCAAGTTAAAAAAAAAAATCTCCTTCTGTGTTTGTGCCATTGTCAACTAAATGTAAAATTAAATTGTAAATTAAAATGTAGGGCTTGAGGTAACACACTTCTGACACTTGAGGAAGCTGAACAAATAGACATTTCAAACCATGAAGACCTGGAAGATGACACTGGTTGCCATCTTTTAAAAGGAGTTGGTATGTGTGTGTTTGTTCCTGTGTATGAGAAGAAATAAGGAAGCCAATACTTTTCCATGCTTACCAGTTGAAGTATACAGGGAAGATGTGCTGGCTCTGGTTTGTGCTGAGAGCAGGAAATAAATCAGCCAAACCCCACAATGTTTGGCAAAAATGAAATTTTCTTCTTCAAAAAAAGGCACACCCCTCTCCCCCACTTTGTACAGCTCTTCACCTGTCTCTCCAGCCCTCCCGTTTTCCTCCCTTTAACATAAACTCTGACTTCTTTTTCTGGCCCATAGGAAGATAATGCTGCTGATGTTCTTCAGGCTGGAGTATTGTACAACGCACTAGCAGTCTGTCTTGTTCATATCCCAGTCTGATAGTTTACAGCAAGATTTAAGTGCCTTTAAAAATGACTGCAGTTACTCTCTCAGAAGTTATTTGAAGGCAATACTCACAGCTTCAGGAAGCCTGGAAAAGGAGTCTTTCCTACCCCATCCAATCTGCTTTGTTTTCCCCCCATGACAGTCCACCACAGGCCACCTTAGTAAGCAGACGATCTTTTCTTCCCCTTTGTGTCACTCTGGTGGCAATGCAGAATTCAGCCCTTTGCAATGGAGCACTGTCACCAGGACAAAAGATCACTTCCACCCCGAAGGCCACGTCGCAGACTCTTTCTCCTGCTTTTGCAAGGCCATCTCATTATTTTTTTCCCCTTTATGAGCAGGGTCTAAATTACAAGCACGTGCCCTGGGCCACCTTTGCTGTGGCCAATGTAGTCTGCTAATGGCAGCAAAATCATACTGCACCCTTGCTTTAGCGTTTGATCTGCACAGACACAGTAGGATTATTTCTCATTAAACAGGCAATAGATGAGTGTCTGGAACCTGACAGCCATTAATACAGACATCGTTAGTTCTGCATAATCACTTAATTTTCCTTGATAACCATATTATAAATATATGAGTCTACAAGTACTGAACCAGTAACAGATCTGCTACAGTTGCTAATCTGATCTCTGCTATTTGTCAGCATTCAAGAAAAATTCCTTGACATTTTCTAATCTCTGGACGAGGTAGGAGAATACCACGACAAACCATGAAGGATGAGAAGAAGTGAAAAATTATCCAGAATGGAGAGAGAGCATGGCTTCCCCACTGCTTAAGCAGAGAGGAAACCATTTTATCCCACAAATAACAAGCATATCTAGAAATTGGAAGATTTCCATTTGGTCTTACCGAGTCTGTTTGAAAACTTATGATCCAGGGCTTTATACACCTCTGGGGATGCAAGCCAGCCAAAAACACAGAGGCCTGAGGGGAGAAGAGAAACACTGGAGTGAGCGAGGGGGAGGGATACAGGAGGCAGAGCAGTAACGTTGTTTGAAGGAAAACACTCTTACAACAACTCTGAAAATGCCCTGGGTGTTTTGTTTGACATTTCAAGTTAGCAGTTTCACCTACCAATAGATTATCAGATCAAGTTGCTGCACCTTTATCAGCTATTAATTGTACCTGGGCCAGGGCACCTCTTTGTTATGCCCATCTGGGAATTCTGGGCTTATTTGCTTAGCTATTGAAGTGGCAGGAAAGGAATTTTTAGCCTAAAAACTTAAAAAAAGAATAAAACATCCTAGAGTGTCTACTGAAAAACCCAACATTCTGGATAATTTCCAGACTGACTAAAAAGTGATCCTACACCCCTATAGACACAGCAGCATCCTCTAAGGGGAGAATGCCACAATACAATACACCAGTCACTGTGCCATAAGAACCAAACTCGCTTTTTTCCCTTTTTCTTTTTTTTAAATGAGGATAATCAGTTTTTTTTTCTTGCCTGAAAGTGCGATATAAATGACATATACACAAGGAATTTTTGGGAAGTGGAATGAGATTTGCAAGGTGGAAAAAACCCAAATTAAGTGTTAAAAGTAAAGCAACTAGCCTTCTTAAGAAGGAGTTGTAAAAGTTAAGGGCGCTATGTTTCAGTCCTTTAGGGTAGAATTTGCAATACTACAAATCCCATAAGAGTAATTGCTCACACATCACATGCAAAAAGAAAAAAAAAAAAATTAAAAAAAAAAAAAAAGAAAAAAAAAGAAGAGTGAGTGGAGAGCCAGAGAAAAACGGTACCCTTTCTGCGGGAGGAAGGATGATCTGGAGGACATTGTGGCTAGCTTGTTGTAATTAGCGTTAACATCAATAAGGAGCACAAGTTTTGCATCCCATCACGTCCCTCATTACTAGAGTACATAACCTCCTAACCTCCACCCAGGAAAATGATATCATTGCATGAATTAATCATCTGGGCAATTAATGGCAAAAGCGACCTCAGGTTTCCAGCACAGTCTCTGGCACCAGTGAATTGGCAATGACGTAAGCTTCCCTGGGAATACGCTGGCGTTTTGCCCGTTCCTGAGCTTCGCTGTTGACTCTGAGGGCAAGAGCAAACAATGTAGTCACCCAACCGGTGATAAATGCTGCAAGCCAATGCCAGGCTGCCGCCGCTGCAGCATCAGAGGGATACGTCTCCAGCCAAACCCCCCGTGTGCCTCTCCCAAGGAAGATGCGTGTCCCAAAACAGGCAAGTGCAAACGGCTTCCTCTGATGCACAAAGAGATGGACTCTCCAGGTGCGTCCAGTCTATGCCCCCTTTTTAGTAAGGAGAACCTCCTGCTCTACATCTGGAAGCTCTGCAGCCTTTTGGAAGTATGTGAATAAGCAAGTTATTTAATTATTGCTCTTTTGTTGGGGCAGAGGTAAGGAGACAGAAGCCAGCTTTACTGGGGAGTTTATTTTCAGGTGGCCAGCCTTGTTTTGCTTCATTGTCAGCTCACTCTGTTGCGGTGAGTGCTTTGAAAGTTGGAGTCAAAATCAACTATGACCATGTTTTTTCTAACTTAGAGGAGCTGAAGGATGGCAAAGGCATGAGAAATCAAGAGACAAAAACCTGCTAGCTTATGGTGTATGCCCTGGCTTAGACCTGTTTTTCAGTCAGTTATTCCAGGTGAGATGAGAAGAGCATGGCTCTGTCCTATGGGAATCTGCAGCACCTTCCCTTTGGGTTTTCCATCATCAAATACAAATATCCTCTGTAAGGTGGAGCCTTTTTGTACCTGTGCCAAGTGAGTGCCCCTTCGGTCTCACCTGGGGCACATACACAAGCTGTGAGGCAGAGGGGGTCAGACTCAGCCCACCACCCCCAGCAGCACATCCCAGAGACTTCAGGAGACCTTATGGGCAGAGGGTAGACGTGAGCAGGGAGGTGGTCTCTGATGGGAATATCAGTCACGTTTGTATTTTCCCATCTTTGGGCTGCATGAGAAAACCACAGAAAAGAAAGGAGTTTGGGTAGGGGGAAGTTAACCCCGATGCAAGAGATTCGGTGTCAGGGAGGGAGAAGAACTTATTTGGGCAAACCGGTTTGGTTAATCCAAGTCAAGCCATTTTGTTGCTTCTCCCTGTGGGGCTTTCTGTCTTACTGCTCTTTTTGGAGGGAGCCTCTGGCTACTGCTTTCTGAGCAAGCAGAAAAAGCATACCTCCCTCAGCACTCATCATGAGTTAGCTTCCAAATGAGATCAGATATCCACAGGTGAGCAACATCTTTGTCTCAACACCACTTTCCTCTGGATCCTGGCTTAAAAAGAATGAGGTGGTGAAAACATATGAGAAGCAGCTAAACCTATTAATGCCTTACAGCAAGCTGCAATCCCTACTCCGGTTAGTGACTGGGCTAAGGTTACCCAGCTTGGGACAGCCTTGTCTTGAAGGCTTGCAAAGATGTGAGCTGCAGAAGTGCGATTATAGCATCATCACTGCAAACAACATTCCCTGTCTACATGGCTTAATGCCACTTGTCACATTTGTAATCCAGCTCCCCCCACCTGCCCCTGTCTGTTTAGCAGTCACTTATTATCAGAGCAAAGGCAGTGAAAGGGAAGAGCAGAGGCTAATTTGCTTCTGCTCTTCCAGATAACATTAATTTTGTGAGCTCTAACCCGATCCTCAGAGATGCTCGCCCTTTCTTCGCATCGTTAAAAGGGAGATAGCAAATCTGTGGAAGCAACTCAATAGGTTATCACTGTAGCAGCAGGCAAACAGGACTGTTTGATCATGAGTTCTTCTAATCAGTGAGATAACCTGTCCTGATCCCCCCCCCCCCCCTTTGCTTTCCAGGTGTAGCTGGCTCAGCAGATAGGATTAATTCACTTTCCTACTCACTTGCACTCTCCATGTTAGAGAATCTGATTACATAGATTGCTTGCAATTTATCTCCACCTGCCATGACTAACGCTCCAGTCTGACCTCCTCTTTCCCATTTTCACATCTCACTGCAGATCCCATACATACACAGACAGATGCACACACACTTGCTCTTTTTTTTTTTCAAACAGCTCACTAAGACCCTCAGCATTTCCGTTTTCAATCAAACCAGAAAGCACGACTCTTTTTCCCCACACTGCCCATGAGGTAATTTCTCCTTTTTGACTCCTCTCATTACATTTATAACGCACAGGCTTCATATGTTGCTGCTCTATCCACATAAAACACAGGCATCTCCGTACGGACATGCACAATGAACATGCAATGTTATAAACCCCTGCAGCACATATAAAGACAAAGGCACATGCTACATGCACTGAGCAAGTGCCACCGCACACATTCCTGTTCCCTCCAAACCCTGCAGGAAAACGTTGCCTGCAGAGTGCTTTCCTATAAATAAAACCACCCTTGCAGCACAGGGTCAGTACGTGATTCTGGCACATCCCTTTCCCACTCGCTCCCTTACCTTTCCTTAGTCTGCTAATCCGGGAGCCCTGGACCGATTTGCTTTCCCTCCTGCACACAAACTGCCAGTCCCTCCTGCTTCGCATTCACAGCACACTAGCAGGATTCACCGTCATCCCATTCTGCTGGATCCTTATCGCCCTATTGGCCAAAGCCAGACAGCAAATTCAATTAGGCTCCTCCTTATAACTATATTATCACAGGAACAGGATGAATAATTTAGTAAAACAACAAGGGTGTGCAGGCTCCGGTGTCACAGACTTCACCCCCACTGGCAGGCTTTTATCAAAGAGAGGCGGGTAAAGAAACCAGAATCTGTCACTCTCCTGAAAGGAGACCTTAGATTACCCACTTGTATTTCCCATTCCATCCCTCTTCTCCTCCTCCCCCTAAAGCCATGGCATTCCCTTTTTATTGTTGCACATCCGTCCCCAGCTGACAACACAGTATTTCCCTGGTGAATGGTCATTACCATCCCAGTGGATGCAGAGATTTCTGCCCAGGCAAAGCGATACTGCAGCACATCAAACACTTTGCCTCTTTCCTGAATGCAAGACGTGAGAAAAGAACAGAACTGTTCTGCAGAAGGGAGTTGCAAGACAAGCAGATCACAAGGAAATGGGAGAGTCTGCCTTGTATCATGATATCTTCTTTTCAGCAACTGTGCTGTCATCCTGTCAGTTCAGACACCCAAGGGATGCAAGTACATGGTTCCCAAAAGAGGAAGGCTCATATACGCATGGCTCAGGGACTGTGATTTCACATGCCTGCTGTGGGAGTTTGAATCCCCACATCAAAAAAACACACCAAAGTGGCAGTTTTCCCTCAGACCAAATGACTAAGCTGTTCTGGTTTGCTTTTTTTTTTTTTAATCCTGACCAGAAATTTGTAGTGACAACTAACTACACCTGTATTTCCCAAGAAGTAGTTTTCCCAAAACGAATACTGCTCTTTTTCCTCAGGTGATGTTTTGTTTGAAGAGTTACAGAGCACTGCAGCATCCCTTAACAGAGTCACCACTATCTAAGTCAAGCCTCAGACCACCTCATTTGCCTGAAGAGTTTTTTGTTATGGGACCAATGCTGGAAGTGGAGGAGCTCAGTGGGACAACCCCTCCCACCCCCAGATCAGACCAAGCAGCCAGCAGGGCTTTCTAATGACCATTCACAGCAATATTGAAAGCTATTGCTAGTACACGTTCATGTGCACAGTATTTACAAACAACCATATCATTTCACCGTAAATGAAAAATAAATAGGCAGGATGAAGAAGCCATTCTTCTTCCCTTACAGGAGCCTGCGACCCTTAGAGTCCAAGAACACCCTTTGCGCTCTGCTTCCCCTGTGCTAATATTTACTCAGCAGAGTCTATATACCTACTATCATAATAATGTGAGGTTCAAATTTGCACTAGAGCCCAAACTCCTTCAAGCAACTCCTGCACCAGCTCTCAGTTTGGCTCAGGACTGGCTGCCTGGGTAGCCCTTAGCTCTGCCTCCAAGGGTGGTAGGGACACACGGTTGAAGACCAAGTACCAGCATAACTACAAAGGCAGACCACCAGTGAGAGACCAGCAGTTTTCCTAAAGGCAACGTCTTTCTTGAGGCACTGCCTTCATGGCAAAGGACTGGCAGGAAGTTGGGATAACCCATGGCTATTGCCACCTTCTAAATTGCTGGGCTGTCTACCTCTGTCACAGGCCTGGTGCAGGATGGAGGGTCATGCTGCCGTCCCCAGGAGAATAGGGCACAGAAATGGCAGATGCTTTTGCCTTTCCCGTCAAGTTCAAGGTGGACTAAGGAGAGAAAGAGTCTTGACCAAGTTTTTGCCTTTGTCTGTTATGGATTTCTCTGCCACAAAAAGGGACAAAACTGCCCTCCTGCTCCTGAAGATGCTTCACTTTCGAAGAATGGCAGCTGCTCTTTTCCCCCTCCTCTTTCCCTTGCAGCCATCCAAACTTTTAAGAGCTTTTGTGTTAAAGGAAACCCTAAATTATGCACTTGGTGATAGCTTCAGAGCAATTAAATTAAGCCACGTGGCAAGTTGCCCGATGTCACTACCAAAACTCAGGATGTTTTAGCATAATTTATTGAAGAGTTTTTACATGATGCTTACTTAAATCACAAAAAGAGAGCAAATTAGGCTGTCTCCATGACAACTAGAGAATCTACTCAAAATTCAGGAGATGCTGGGGGGGGCGGAGCTCTTCAATGGAGAGCTCTGCATCATGAATATGGCCCTTGGTTATCAAATCCCTTTCAAGTTAATTCCTAGCATCAAAGCCTCCCTGACAAAGGGTTTAATAATCAGGAGCAAATCTTTGGCTAAAGAGGGCACAAGCCAACTCTCCCAGCACTAATATGAATTTACTTCTGGTGAGAGGTGCTCAGCTGAGAGCCCCACAGAGCAATCACAGAAGTGGCAGAAATAGTACATAAACACACATGAGGCAGGATAGGAGAGGTGGCAGGAGGCTTCACTGAAGACAAGCACTGAATTGAAAGGCAGATCATGATTCCATGGTGCAGTAAAGGTGAATGACAACTTTCACAGAGTAGATGGGGAGGGAGAGAAGGAAGCAGGGTCCCAGCTGCTGCTTGTAGAAACCCTCCATAAGTTGGAATAAGCTGAGCAAAGTCTTCCACTGACCCTAAGAAATGAATTAAAGCGAATAAGAGAACAAAATGGCAAGACAAAAAGCAGGATGAAAGGTATCAGAAGAAGCTGACAGGCTGAGCAAATGGAAGACAAGGTACTAAGAGTCTTTTGCAGGAATTAAATTCTTAGTAGGATTGTTGAATATTTTCCATCAAAGCTGGTTCTGTGTGTAATTTTTTTTTTTGGTTCTCTGTGTAAATTTTTTTTCAGCTGAACATTTTTTTTGGTTGTAAGCCTTCTAAGAAAATAATTGTTTTAGTAGAAATTTTTCAGTGAAGTCTTTTGGTTCTCAATTGCAATATCTGAGGTATTTTTGGATGAAAACAAGGAACATTTCTTTGGAAAAATTCAGAAAGCTTTGTAGTTTATATGGAAGACCTCTCCTTCCTCATAATTATTTTTGATCAGACAATTTATTGCCATTGGAAGCTTTGGTGTTCTCCTTTGAAATGACACCTCACTGGGCATAAGCCCCTTTTGGAGGGTAGGAACAATAAGTGGGAGCATATTCAAAATTAGAGAAAATTAAATACACAGGCAAATGGAGTAAACTGTGAAAGTTTCTCCCCCTCCCTCTTCATCCCCAGATGAGAGGAACTGTGTTTAGAGATAAAAACAAGAAGCAACTGAGAAATTTAGGGAGACATATACGATTGTATTGTTGTCAGTGTCATACTCCAAGTAGGATACTTGCCAAGGCAAAAGCATACATACTACATGGATCCAAAAGTTCAAGAAATTATGAAAAAACCCACTAGTAACAAGTATGCATTTTCAAGATATAAGTACACCCTTGTCTGATGTCGTGTTCACCCTTTGAGTCCCAAGATTGATTGTCAGTCCGCCTTACTTGGGGTGTTGTGGCAATATTTCAGAACCTTGAGTTGGAGGTGTTGATCTTCTGATGGGGTCTTCTTCCTCGTGCCTGGGTACCACTTTTACAGGTTGTTCATAAGGTCCAACCTCTGATTGGTTGGAACTGAATATAAAACAAGTCTTTAACTGGTTATCTACTTGCAAATGAGACTGGCTATTTCTTTTCATGGCCCCTCCCTACCCTCCCCTGCTATTTTGCCAAAGCTTTGCAAAAAGCATTTATTAGCTAATGACAGTGTAGCAGCAGGAGTAGGTTGGGCTGCACACAAGCCATGTAGGCTTGTTTTGGACCCACAATACACAGCAGAGACGAGAGGTTGAAGTGAGCATTTTTTCATGCTGAGTATATTGCGACACCCTCTTTAACAGCTGTCAGTTTGGCAAACATGCTCTTGGGATGGTGTAACAGCAGCAGAGGCATTCAAGTGGCAGGTTCCACAGAAATAAATCTGAGGAATAGAGGACAGGGTGAGAGAGAGAAGAAGGAAGGGGCAATGCATAGCAGAACAGGAATGGGCTCCTTAGAAGTGTCTGGGATGCTATTTTCTGAAGTGAGATGCCTTTGGGACAAGCTGCGTTTTACCTAGTCAGACTGAGGCGTTATCCTGGGGCTTCAAAGCTACTGCATATGTGTATGGTGGTCTCTATAAGAAGCACATTACCATCCCACTGAAAACATGTTTCAGTGTCACAAACATGCTCCTAATTAAAATAATTTTTCATTCTTCAGCAATAGCGACTTGTTATTTTAACAAACTTTTCAAGACCTTCTAGGTATCATGTCTTAATCTAGGAAAAAAAAACCCCAAACAACAATTTTTCTACTGGCATTCTTTACTTACTTCAGTAACTTTTTTCTGTAATTAGTTTATTGGTTGCAGTCACTTCTTGCCATCTCAAACACCATAGCAATATGAGGTCTTAAAAAGCCATATTTTATCCCATTGTACTATTCTAACACAAGAAAACACAAATACCATATTTTTCCTTGAGGCTCTTTGAGTGAGAATCCATTTAATAGCAATCAACTTTAAAAATACAAGTATACCACTTCTTCTCCGGATCACCTGCCATATTTTGCAAAACATAGTTCCCAGGCTGTGGAAGTTTCCAAGGCAAAAAGAATATTCTTGTTTACTGATGGACAGGTTTCCCCCTCCCAAAGGCTAGAAAAGAGAGAGACGTGCCCTACTTCCATGTCAGCATAGGCAATATCCCAAACGTTATGGCACTCATTTAGGATGCAGGAAACAGAGGGCCCAAACCTGAAGAAGCAAACTGGATACTCACCTCTGGGCCCTCTCCAGGGCAGAAAATAGCTGCACCAAGAGTTTATCAGCTATTCAGAAGAGAGACTATCATTATACCTGCTGCATAAATTATTTTACTGTATAGAGACTCCTCTAACATTGGGCCAAAGACTGAATGGATGACCAATGGCCAAGACACTCATCAGAAAGTGAGATTCATGTCAGTAGCTTGTAACTCACAGAGCACAGCTTTGACTTCTTTCTCTCACATCCCTGTTGCCTCTAAGAATATTTTCATCCAAACTACAAATCCTACACTGGACATATTTAACTGGAGACAGAAACTTCTGCTTTTTTGTTTGTTTGCTTTCTTGAATGAGAAAAACCTACTTCATCTTCCAGAGTTTTTAGCCCTTCTGACAACCAGGGAGCACATCTGGTACAAAATCTAAACATCATGTTCAGAAGGGACAGTTGAGCTGAATTCTTCTTTGGCTTCCTTTAAGCCAAGGGGCACTGCTCAATCACATGGTGTAGCTGCGACACCACGGGTAATCTCTGTGCACTGACCAAATCTTTCTTACCTCACTTATTCCCACTCAGGAAGAATAGTTCTGGCAATGCCAAAGGATTCATATTAGGGTGCAACTCATGTAAAATTAAAGCAGGACCATCCTCACCTTCAGGAGACAATCATCTAAAAAGGGCCGGCGCAGATGTCCTATTGCAATGGAGTAGCTCAAGAGAACCAAGAGCTGATTTGGCCAGCTGGTTTGCTACAGATATTCTGCTTCTTCAGGTGCCTCCACGCTCTCACATCCTCCTCCTCCTCCCTTCCCTGGTTGCCAGGCAACTACAAAAAGGACTGGAGGGCGTGCTGGGGGAAACCATCCCGGAGGGCACTGCGTGGGTTTGGGTTTTCTTCCCTAGAATATACTCAAGGGCAAAGTGGCCTTGGCTTTGGAGACAACGTCTCACTGTGAAACATTGCTTTGCATGCACTGGTTGCGGGGCAAATGATGTATATCTGTAATAACCAAAATAAATGCCTTCACAGACTCCAGGCTTGCTTCTGAGCTTTTTCTGGGGCTCAGCTGTTCTCCATCAATTCCACAGATCAATAATTCAAGGAGCTCAAGCATAGAAATCACCAGCCTGTGCAGCAGGAGATTTCACAATACCAGATACCCCATGTAGTTGTTGCGATGTCTCTGAGGATCACTGCTGTAGCTGGCCATAGCCATATGTTTACAGCACTGACTTAACAGTGTGTCCCATATGGCAAATGCAAAAGAAACACAACATTTTTGACCAGAAATCTGTCTGCTTATAAAAGCTCAGGCACTTTTGGATGAGGAGTAAGTGAGATCAGCCACTAGAAAGTGAAATGGAAAGCCCTGTACTGGACTTCATGAAGTGCCTTGGCCAACTGGGTGTGGGAGAGGCTGTCTCATTCTCCCAGGTCTATCCAGCTTCCTTCCCTCAGGGTTCATAATTGAGGGATAAGCTTCAAGTATGAATAAAAACCCCTGGGATCTGATGTTTGGAGCTGCAAAGAAGAATACCTACACCCTGAAATGACATGATCAGTATGTCAAAACACAATTTCGTTTAAAAAATGGTGACATCAACTAAACACAGGCACAAAGTCAGGTAAAAAATACCTGGAAGATTAGACACACACCTGTGACTTTACTTTCAAAACAAGCTTAATTTGCCAAGTCTTATCCTGTGTAGGACTGAATCTAACAAGAAAGAGAAGAGAAGAAACTTTCTGTTTCATCAACTTTAATATTACTTTTTGTTTCCTGTAATCACACTGAATTCTCGATGCTTTTCAGTATTTCAGGCATATTGTTGAGACCTATTACTGCACAACAAAATCTGTTTTTTACCCCCTACCTCCATATATCATGCTAGAAAGGCCATCTTTTCTAAGCAAAGTTTTCCATTTTTATTATTTAGTGTTCTGCCTAAAATGATAAAGGCTGTACCCTGCGGCCATTCAACATAATAGCATTCACTACAGACTCTGAATTCATAGTTTAGGACCATATCCTCTTAACCACGTATCCCAAATATCTTGGGAATTTTTACAGTTTCCCTAAGAACTCTTCTTCCCTCCTTGCCCCTCTGAGTAGCCACTTGCTATTTCTGTATAGTCCACAGACAATTAATTAATACTGATCTAAATGACCCAGTCATAACCAGACTCACATGTTGCTCTCAGTTAAAAAGAGAAATTGCTTTCCCCCCAATACACCTTAACCAAGCTCACTTCCCAGGGGTATGGGAATCAAATGAGAAGCTACTCATAAGGCTGTAAAATGAAACCACATAAAACGTTAACAGAAAAGTCATGTTTTAATTTAGAATCACTCACTGACTGATAGGAGAGCCAAAATACAAACATGTTCCCTAACATGGATGGCTAAATGCTTTTCTCAAAGCACATTAAAGGGGAACGAGACAGCAGCAGCAGGCTGGAATTAATTTGAGAGAAAGCTGGGCATATGCTACAGCACCAGACAGAATTGCAAGGACCAAAGACACAGCAGGACAGCGTAGGTATTGACCACCATTGCCACTCAGTACCGTTGATGTCTCCTCTGGGGTATCATAAATAATGTGACTTCAGGGTAATTTTGGAAATAGCCTGTTCTTCTTTGGGGATAATTTTCTGGGACTGAACAGATCAGAATCGCTCCTGACATTTCTTAGGGGGGCATGTCTATGCAGCACCCAGCACCATGTGAGGGTCCCTACAGTAGTTCAGGTCTGTATCCTGTCCCAGCTGCGTTATTGTGCCAGATGCATGGTCAGCCCACTTAGGCAGAGCAGCATGCTAGTGCAGCTCAGCTCGTCCTGGCCCCGGGTGCTACTGCTGCAGCCCCAGCTCTGGTGTCCACAGCACGGTACCCTGTGCCATGCAAGTACGCTTCCACATTCTCATAAGGCAGCAACTCTAGCTTTAGGGACTGTGGTACAGATTAAGACTGTTTACAGCCTTAGTAGTAAAAAACGTGTTACGTGTTATGTCTATAAAGCACGCAAGTGATAGGCAATGATACCCCATCAATTTTCATTGGTTTTCTCCAGTATTGTCCCACAAATACACTTAGGCAAAACCACATGGTAATCCTGTCTCCTGATCAGCCGGGAGAATGCTTTCACATCTACAGCTCAGACAAGACTTTGCGCAGGAATCTACCATGGGGTCTTCTCTATTTCTTAATTGTTTCTACTTCTGCTGCTGCCTAAATGACACTATAACAAAAAGATGGATGTCTTTCCTGTTTTCATGGGGTTTAAATTATATGTATTTATTTGGTATATTTCTCTCTCCAGTTCCTTATAGTTTTGGATGGGTGTATCTGAACAGATTCAATATTTCTATACCTTCCTGACCCAGTACTCTTTCCCAGATGACCTTAGACATCTCAGTCAAACACTGTTTCCCACATGAGCTTCTTTTCTCTTCTCTGGTTCAGCAGGTTCTAAGAGACAGCACAGAGAAGAAAAGACAAGACCAGGAGCCCCAAATATTGTAGCAGTAGCACCTGCCCTTTCCTTGTGAGCATTGCTGGGCAATCTCTGCCCATTCCGTTATTCAACATTGGACTTTGAGCAGAAGTTCAAAACCATCTTGCAATACACACCCAGTGCAACTACATGCTAAGCATTACCAGTAAAACACTCAGAGAGGTTTATATTTTCTGAAAAGAGCTGCAACAATTTATTTGTGCTGGGACTTCTTCTCCATACATATTTATGGGGTGTGTTTACTTAAATAAAGCAATGTGTGAAATTCAACAGACAGAGAACCTCACAGAGAAGTCTTCTGTCTGCTTTAATTACAGAGAGAAGGAAAATACCCAAGGATTCTTTACTGTAGTGAAAGTTAAAAAGATCAACAGGAACCACTGTGGGTGGATGAAGCTTCTACATTTTAATGACTCTTGACATGTCTTTAAGTCCTCCAGGCTTTCAAACCATTACGATACAAGGAAGTTCACTGTGGTCACTACACAGACAGATACAGTCCCAGATTATGTACTGTCAGTTGTTAAGAAGGAGAAAAACAAAACTAAACACCTTCTGCTTCAAGGAAAGAGAGAAAAACAACATACTTTTTTATTTTATAAAAGTGTACAATACTCAGGATGCAGAGGATGAGGGCAGAGCAGCCCTTACCCTGAGTTAAAGCCCTCTGGTTCGTAATATGTACATCACAAGTTAGAAATAAAGAAAAAGCTAAATCTTGGGAACGTCAGTTAGGAAAAAAAAAAAGCCTACCTGTGCAAAGGAGAGAGATTCATATGCAAGTAGAACCACCATGATTTCCCATATTCCCTTCCATTTTGTTTGGGTTGAGGGTTGATTTGTTTACAGTATTTAAAGCTCCTTTTTAATGAGTTGTGTGAAATCTGGCAGACACATAACCTTTTTGAACACCAAAGAATTTCCTGCATTAATGAAGGAGGAAAGAAAGCCAAGAATTAATTTATTACAACACATTAATTACTGCATGAAATAAAAGTCCAAATAATCAGCAGGAACCACAAGGGTGAGAGGAGATAAAATATGCACATTCTACTTTGGTGATGGGCAAAAAAAGGCCCCATTACTACCAAACAAAAATATAAGAAGTACAGCTGGAGTTTATTATTGCAGAAGAAAGGAATTATATTGAGGGAACTTCTAGAAGTCTTTCCTTTTGATAAACAACTGCTCCAACCTTACACAGAGGGAGCAAAATAATGTTAAAGACAAATCAACCGTGGCTAACAAGAGTGAGTGGATAGGCATACAGAATTGCACAGCTTGTTCCGAGACAGATATGTCACACGTTGAAAAGGCAGCTGGAGACTTGGAGGAAAGTTTTGCCACAAGGGGGAATTAAAAAAATACACAAAAAACTATGAAACTTTTTCCCCTGAAACAAAGCTTTCAAATTGTATGTTGTAAAAATGTGTGTGCACGCATGGGCAGGGTATGTGTGTGTTTAAATACTTGCAGAAGTTATACAACTGAGGGAAGTGGTGAAAAAGTCATTACTACAGGATGAAATGTGAATACAACCATTTGTATGCCCGTGCATGCACAAATGGAGTTGAGGTTCTTCTTTTGCAGTGCATATTGGAATACCTCCTAGAGGCAAAGCAGCAGGGAACTGCCTCCCGCACATCCAAGTGTCCCAGTGTTCATCACTGTTATCTCCAATCAAATCAAAAGTCTCCACTCAAAGAAGGGATAACAACAATCTTACCCAGAGCCTAGCATTTTCAGTCTTGCATTTACTGCTTGTTGCCACAGCTCTGAGACCAGAACACAGTATTGCATGGTATGTACTATGTATATGATGTACTATGTACAATGCCACTAACAAGTCTTGGTAGCTGTGCTGATGCCCTGCCCTTGCTGATGACCAGGAAGAAGTGACTCAGTGCCACTTTCCACATTTTCATTTAAAGGTTTACTGGGAAAAAGCCACAATACTGAGGATGGGGTATAAAATGAATGACTATAAACTTGCTGGATTAGCTAGCTGGAAGAATTTTGCTGCGTCAAATGTTGAGACAGCAATTGCCTTCTTTAGTTACCTATAAGGTGGTCTGCAAATCTTTTCACTGGAAGCACAAGATGAGCATTTGTGGTCTGCCTTGTATTTCTGTGGTTCTAGGTTTCCTCAAAAGAAATATGGCTTTACAATCAGTAAGAGATGTGGGTGATAAAGATTCTTCATTTAGCCATGAACCCACAGAATATAAACCAGAGCTACAGGTGGAAGCTCAGATTTCCTGCAATGCTACTAACATTTCCCTCTGTGTGAACAGTCAATGTTAGATAGAAAGAGTCATGCTGTGGGGGACGTCTTTGGTACTTTTTTCTGGGTATTCCACGAGGCCACATGGAATGCAAACCTCTTGCTCTAAGAAATAAAGGATGACGTGAGGCTATTAACTGCAAAAGGAAATGGATTGACTGAATGCAAGACTGAGACACTCATAGGACAGAAACAAGGCACTTCCAGGGGAGGTTTGCTCTGAAGGGGACCACATCTTCAGTCCTTCCGCTCAGCTGATGCGGAACACCTCAGAGATCACACACAAGTTACGAGCTGCAGTAACAGCTTAAAGAAATCCAGTGTACTTGGCAGTGCTTGCCCAAGCGTGTTTACGAGGCCGGTGTTTCCTGGAATTGGAGTGCTGCTCCCTCCCATTGCAGCTCTCCCACTCCAAGCACTGCTGGTTGTTTTGTGAACAGCCTCATTCACCGCATGCTGCACTTGCCTAGGGCTGGAAATCCATCTCCCCCCTTCTCCCTCCATCTCCCCCCTTCTCCCTCCTCCCAGCCTGCCGCTAGTTTTGATGGGATGTTTTTCTCCCCACATTAGCCTGCTCTCTGTTTCTCTCTCTTCCTGAGCTGGGCCTGTTTCCTCCTCCTAATTATTCATGCAGGAGAGCAGATGGCAGGGGGAGTGGATTTTTCACTCGCTGGGAGTGTGCTAGCTTATACAGACACGAGGTTTTGTCACACAAAGGGGGAATAACGCCAAATGCAAGAGAAAGCAAGATATTCCAGAGCCCGGTTCCTAGCATCCCCTATTCTCTGTTCTTCGTTCAAGCAGGATATATTTTGGGCAACACCATTCAGTTCTCAGTGTGTATTTATGCCAGTTACATCACACCGTGCTTTTTCCTTCTCTTGTTTTAAATTTTTGACTAGGCTGAGAAAACAATTCACAGCATATCATTTATCAAAATGAATGCAGCTTTTTCATCTCAAGAAATAGGTGCAGTTCAGTACAGTCACAAACGTTTGGGAGCACTATTTTCAAGTCTGCAGTGGAAGCATGAGTAGTATTCTGCAAATCTTCCATATTCAGACAGCGCAGGTCAGTTGCGATGAGGTAAGTGGGACATGGGCAGGACCTTTCTGACCTGAGGGGAGGACATTTGCATGTGCCTCTTGCTTGCAAACTGCCCTAGGACACTCACCAACCATCCCTACACCTGGTTCAGTGATGAGGGCATTGCTGGGAGTGTTCCCAATAGGCAGCCTGTACAAGCCATACTGTTTTGTAGTCCAGCAGTATTTACTGTCACAGAAACAGGCCACTCCGTGCCACTTGACCTCAGTACCCAAGGACACTCCTGGACATGTATAATTTATTAGACTAGATGTAACTGTGCTACAAGTACGCACACAGGCATCTCAGTTTTGCTGGCCCCAGTGACCTTCTCATTAGCGTGCCAAAATGTTGCCACTGGAATGCAGCTGCAATTATCATTGATGAAGCTTCTGTTGCAGTTACCACCATCACCAAAATAAAATGCAGATGAGAATATACATACACTTACCCAGCCCCTGCAGTTTTTCATGCTAGCTGATAAACCACTGTTAGGGACATTATCAGCAAAGCTACTGTTGTAGCATCATTAATAAAGAACAACAATGCTTTACATGAAGTCTTTCAATCAAAATTTTGCCTGGTAGGTTCTGTAGCAATAACAAAGTGCAGTCACCTTTTGATTTATAGTGACATTCAATGGATACCGCAAGAACAGCACAGAGAAAGAAGTCATTGGTAAAGGCCACTGGGGTCTGTGCTGTTTTAATTGAAGCAACAATGCTGTCTTTGACTGCTACACAAGTACTGCCAGACTTTCAGAGGTTTTGCTGTTTTTCAGAAAGCCTGAACCGAAATGACCTTGCAGAAAACTACATGCAACTGAAAACAGCTATTCAGAAAGAATGGATAAGTCAACCAAGTCCAGATTTTAATCTGTGGTTTCAAAAGCTTCTCTCTCATGCTGTAAATTAAGGTAACTGAGTTGTAAATCAACAGCGTTGCAGTGGGGGGAAAGCTGGTGAGAGAGGAAAAATCAGACCTGTCTGATGTTTAGCACAAATAGAGCAAAAGCTCTATTTCAATTTTATGTCAGGAGAATGAGCAGCAGGAGCCAATGGGCTTCCAAGCAGCAATTTACCAGTTTATCAAGGCAAGTCTTGCAGAGAAAAAGTCAGCAAAGAGGAATGAGGGAAAAAACCCCACATGACAAAGTAATTTAAGGGACTGTCTTCAGACATCAGAACCCATTTAATTAAATCTCTTACTAACGCAAATGCCACTTTGCTTCCATTTGTCATCAGTGATGCTAGACTGTCAAGGTAGCACAGACAAAGGAAACTTAAGAAATGTGTTTTCATTACATGTCTCTCAGATAAAAGCTTCAGCAGTCTGAGAAGAAAAAGGAACAATTACAACATTCCCTGTTTCCATCACATGTAACATGCAGTGCATATACCTCCCTTCTAGGATGGTTTCTTCATCACCACAAAACTTAGACTATTGTGTCTATAATGCACCTACTAATCAATTTATCTTTTATTGGGTCCCTGCCATGTGTAATTGAGATGTGGCTTTTGCCATGAAGCCGGTCCGTAACTCTTCTTTTCACACTACAGCAGAAAAAGTGCATTCAAAGAAGGTAGCTGTAACAAAGGCAAACCGAATAATCCTTCAAGATTCAACAGGGAAGCATGAACTTGTCATGTTTTGGTCCATCAGTCACACAATGATCAATCAGTCAAAGAGTTCAATCTCCTAAACCCGAAGTTGCATGATGGGATTCTTGACTGCTTTGGACTCATGCCCTTCTGGCCCAGGTGAAGTTGAGACTTGGCCAAACGCTTCAGAGTGTAACAGCGTTTTGTTGAATTGGGAATTTAGCCATGGGATCATGAAAAGAAGTTTTTTGTGCAGTCCTATTTATTGTTAACAAAAAACCTGGAAACATGTAAGGCTATTTACTGCAGTAAAGACATGCTAAAATATCAGCAACTTTCAGTGTCAACCAGAAGGCTCCTCTGAGCAGTTTAAGTTGTGTTTACAGAGCAGGGCCTCGGGAAACCATTCCGAGACAATTGCTGTAGGGTTATTCCAAGCATTCAAACGCAGTCACATCAGTACCCAAAGCAATGCTCTCCAGCCCTATTAGCATTTGTTATTTGCAATACCGGTATGCAGAAACAACCTTCTGGGCAACCCCATGCCACCCCCTTGCTATACTTTATAACTTGGATTTCCTCCTTCCCCACTCCCAACTGTTGCTGACTCACTGGCAGGGTTTTTTCTTCTTCCACTTTGCTTTAATTGCTTTATGCTGAGGTTCTATTGATCTGTTGAGGATGTGCGAGCGGGGGAATTTCTTGACAACTCTGAGGCCACAGGTCTCTGCCTGCTGGCAAGCGAGCATGGGGAAGTCAGATGGGCAGAGGTGCTGGGACAAATCTCAGTTCCTTTTTCTGAACACCATCTCTCCTGTGCCAGTGACACCACCACTTTGTATGTTGCCTAGCAGAAGCATTTAAATGGCCACATGGAATTGTGGTGGTTCCTGCCTCTCCCAGGCCCTAAGACAGACAGAAAAACAAAAAGGAAAGCAAAATCTAACAGAAGAACAAGAAGGCTAAGCATGTTATCTACAGTGACACAGATGTTTGATCCTGTGAGTTACTAAACCTAGTTCTTGCAGCCCAAGCTGCTGGTTAGTCTCCTCCTCCATGTAGATTTCAGACTACTGTAGTTCTCTTCCTCGGGAATTGAACTGCTGTTCCACCCACCACTCACACTGAACAGAGCATTTTCTGTTCCTTCGGTGTTGTGCACCCCTTCTTCAGGCAGCAGAGCCTGCTGGGAGCCACACAGCCCTAAGCACAGCCACATGGGTTCTCACCCACTGTTTCCTCAAACATTAATAGTTTCAGGACTACCAAATGTTTATCCTGGGTCACAGCAATGACCAGGGATGCTTTAGAAGTCTCATTACTGGTTAATGAAACAGATATTCTGTTTGTCATGAACCAACTCACATTGTGCATCCAACCAGCCTCCTGCCTGATTTCAAATGCCGAGGTTTTCCCTAGCCAAGCTTCCAGGCATGAAGGTGCCAGCACTTCAAACCTCACTATTCCTCAAACCTTTGGATTGGCTTTGTTGTGTGGATGCAGTCAATGTTGGGCTGAGCAGAACGCACAAAGTACTCGCTTCTCTTTGTATTGCACAAAGCTCTCTCATTAACAGTTCCTGCAATGCAACATCATTTTGCCATTCAGCATGAGAATTGTTGGTGAAAAAGGATTAGTCCTTTTATTTGGAGTGCTCCCAGCATACAAGAAGAGGGATTTGATAGAATTGAAGGTCCACTGTGGTTCAGAAAGCAATTTTTATGTGCACCTAAGCTTTTGCAAGACATTCATTCTCCGGCCATGCAAGCTGCAGCACAGCCAATACTAGAAAAAAGGAAAAAATGAGTGGGTGTAATAAGGCAATCGCAAATGGGGTGTGCAAACATAGAAGATGCTCTTACATTCTTGTTTGGGAGATTTTTGTAAGCAGAAGTAATGAGGCCCTAGTGAGTTGATATAAAAGAAACATACTAAGCCTGTTTGACTAGCTTACAGAGATGGTCCCATTAGAGAGTAACGTGGACACTGACCAGTATACATCACATGGGATTTTCCCCCCCCTTGCCTCCGAGATTTGTTCTGTCACCCAATAAATTTGATTTTTCCTATTATGACTTAGAGGCTGAAGACTTGGTATTGATCTGGCCGCACAGGGTCTCAGGAATTGTCTGGGCTTGTCCCAGTGTGAGCTTATTTTAGGTTGTTCTAGCAACAAGGAAACAGTTGCTTAAATTTGTTTTTAGTTTAGACTGGTAACAAATAGTTGTGGTGTTTGCACATTTCCTCACCTCTGTGCTATCATTAATCTGTTCTCCTAATCCTGCATACACACAAGGCTTCCTGTGCAGGGCTTGTCACTTGGATAAGAGACACCGCACGCTATTACTTACCACCCTGCCCTGCAGTGTGCAAAGTAATTAGACATGAAGGAGGGAAACAGAGGCATGTTGGTATATTAGATGTCCTTAGCAGATGATCATGGAGCCCTGGAGGTTCCATCTTTGCTCTGTACAGGAGCGTAGCTCTGCACTCCTTGCTGCTCCCGCCAGCAGTTGCACTTTGCTGCCTGCAACACCCAATACTTGGTAGGCTGGATGGGCTGTTCCGCCAATGTGTCACGTGAGCAGCTCCGTTCCTTTGGCTGCTTAATTCGCCTCCTTAAAACAAACACTTCAACACTCTGTTTCTCTCATTCAGGCCCCTCTAAATATCTCCTGGCTTGCAAGCCATTTTCAGCCAGCAGTGCAGCTGAAATACAGTGCTGGTAGGAATCGAGCTGTCATCTTGCTTTGATGTCAAAAGGCTTTTGTAACTTGAGCCCGATTGTTTTGGTATCAAGACTACAAGGCAAGACATATGCCTCTACTTGAACAAGCAAGACACCTGCCAAATAGCTGTGCGCAGTGATATACGGCTGCCTGTGACTGACGCCTTTTTCTGCTAAAACCAGGGCACAGTTCGCTTGTGAAGAGCCATTGGCAGCGCAGAATATACCTCAGCTTTCCCCGCACTGGGTCCCCAGAGAACAGCGGTTGAGTCTGACTGGAGCGTGCAGCAGCCTGTTGTCATCCCAGCCCCTTGCCCTTGAGAAAGTGGCTGCCTGGAGCAGTGGCAGGAACCACTGCTGCCCAAAGGAGAAAGGAATGACTTGGTGTAAAGCTCTCCAGGCTGCCTGTGTCCCGTGCAGAGTCCATGACCTCAGCAGCCTACATACAGGGCAAAACTAGCAACCTGAGAAGGAGTCACAGGGTGTAGCAGTTTCTGCAACAACTGTACTTTCCAGCCTAGACAGAGTAAGAGGTGAGAGAAAGGGCCCTGCTGGGTGCCTTGAGAGGCAGAATTGCTGTAGATTGTGCTGTGGCTGTTTCACGCTCTGCCTTTGGCAGAGTTACTTCCCAGGGGTTGGGAGACAGGTACATTTGCACGGCATATGGAGCAAAAGGCGCTATAAAGCAGCAATGAAGAACAAGGATGGCCTATCAAGATGGTAGGAATAACATGGAGAGCCTAAAGCATTAGCCAGGCAAGGCTTGCAACTAACTTTGTGTCGTGGTTTAAGCCCAGCCAGCAACTACGCACCACACAGCCGCTCACTCACTCCCCCTCGGTGGGATGGGGGAGAGAATCAGAAGGGCAAAAGTGAGAAAACTTGTGGGTTGAGATAAAGACAGTTTACTAATTGAAAAGAAACAACAACCACCACAACAACTTGTAATGAAGAGGGGGGGGGGGGGGGGGGGAACCCAAAGAGAGAGAAATAAAACCCAAGAAAGACAAGTGATGCAAATGAAAACAATTGCTCACCACTAACTGACTGATGCCCAGCCAGTCCCTGAGTCACACCCGCCCCACCAACCTCCCCCCTAGTTTTATTGCTGAGCATGACGTCATATGGAATATCCCTTGGGTCAGCTGGGGTCAGCTGTCCCAGCCGTGTCCCCTCCCAACTTCTTGTGCACCCCCAGCCTCCTCGCTGGTGGGGTGGGGAGAAGCAGAAAAGGCCTTGACTCCATGCTCAGCAATAACTAAAACATCCCTGTATTATCAACACTGTTTCCAGCACAAATCCGAAACATAGGAGGGAGAGTGGGGTGGGAGTGGGGTGCAGGGAAGTGGGGAGAGTGTTGGAGTTTGGGGGCAATGGGCAGGTGGGGGGGGAGCAGGCAGCACCCCAGGGGTCCAGAGGCAGAGGGGTTATGGGGGGGGCGGTGTGGAATACAGGGGTGTGGAGGGAGGGAGGGAGGGAGGAGTGGGGGCACGAGATAGGAGGAAAAAAAACTCACGAGGGGGCAAACTCAGAAAGAAACTCGGAGGGGGGCATGTGTAAACACAAATCGGGATGAACATCGCATGGCTGCTGTAGATGTGTGAGCTTCCATTTTCCAGGTAAGAGCAGTTTTAGAGATAGAAAAGACAGAATAGAAAAACTGATCAGCTGGGAACAGTTAAAAGAGAGTACGCAAATAGATAGATTAAGTGTAAAAAATAAACCCAAGAGGAGCCTAAGACTGAGGAAGAAATAGTTATCAACACGATGCACCTACCAGCAAAAAAGAGGAACAAATACCTACTATGAACAGCACAGCCCTCCTGGGGAAAGCCTCAGGACTCTGGCAGCTCATCAGACCCTTCCCCTCTCACGCACACACAATTTTCTATATAACATTTTTTAAACTGTATTAATGAGGCTTTTCTGTATTAGTTTGGATTACAAATGTATAATATTGTTGCAAAGCTAACAGATAAGATCAGGCAACTGCTGAAACAATCAGCCATTGCTGTTCTTGTCTGCAACTCGTCATGCAACATTTCTGGTGTGGAGACTGAAGACAGTGATGAGGTTTCTTCCCGTGATACTGAGCTGCAGCACACTGACCAGCTCAGACTCTCAAGGATGCAAGGGTCAAATTTTCACCTTTATATCCTTTTCCTTTCCTAGGATCTTCCACAGCTTACTCAGACATACACCACAGGATCTGGCAGTTTTCCATCTCATTCCAGGAAAGGAGCTCTACCCTTATTTGTAAATAATGCAGGGATTTTCACGAACGTCAGAATCTTCAGTTTGTTATTGGTATTCTAGCTCTAGAGCTCCTATGAACTTTTAAAATCACACTTCAGCCCTGAAAAGAAGGATGCTAACCCTTTCCCCTGGAATTATCTAACAACTGTTCCTGACTTGATATTATCAGCTATACTAAATGAGTGGCAATTCCAGAGAAATAAAGGTAGAAACAATATTGTGAAAACACACAGGTAACCCAAAACTTAATTCACAGTGAATCTCTAGTTGGCTCACTATAATCATTATTACAGCACATACCAAAAGAAATCCCCCTGCTCCCCCAGTCCACTTCACAGAGCATAAGCCACCAAAAACCACCACGAACAGCAAACACTTTCTACTTCTTCCTAGCAACAGTTTTAACCTTGATCCTAAATTATTTCTCAATTTTCACATACGATATGACAAAACATTAGGAACGTAGAGATTTTTAACAACTGAAATTTAAGGGGAAGCCTGGATAGAAGCAACAGTCTTGCATTAAAAACTACAGTAAGTTCTCAGAAGAGTTTGAAAATACAGTTTTTCAGTCTTGTATTTGGGAAGATTTAAAGTGTCAACCCTTTCATTTTCCTTTGTCAGAATGAAAGATGTAATTTCTGATCAAAAGAATTCAGCATCTCTGATTTGAAGCCTTTCAGAAAGTCTTTTCTTTGAGTACATTTCTGTCTCTATGCATGAGAGGAGAAGCTAACTTTGAAATGTTTAAGCTTTCCAGGGATGAAAGCTCTATTTCTGGACCAGCTCTACTGAATACGTTGTGTGCCACTTGGTCTTTGTGGTGGAAAGAGCTTTGAAACCACCTCTCAGACACACAGAATGAAGCCAGCCTAATTCTGCTCTTTGCTTGTGTTGTTTAGCACCGCATAGGGCTGACACCAAACAGAGAGTTTACATCAGAAATGAGAGATGGCAAGATGGTTGCCACCCCTATCAACTCTGTCCTGCCACCAGCTCTTGAGCCTGAACCTGCCTGACACCAGGACAGCGCCAGTTTATAGCTGTTAAAGGTGAAAGGATGTATTTTTCATGTCAGCAGAGCAGAACAGTTGGTAATTTTTCCAGAGCAGAGATTACAGCAGGATGCCAGGCAGCCGTTAATTCTGACACACCATTCAGAAAGTCCCTGTTGCTGCGTACCAAATGTCTAATCCACGGCTCAGGAAAGAACTGGAAGGTGGACTACCAGCTGATATGCATGTAATAAGCTGGTATTTCTGCAGCATGATGATTTTTTTTTCTAACAATCATTTAAAGATTACAAAATATGCCTAACAGTTTGCTGAAAATGCTGAGATTTAGCCAAGATTTAGTCACACATACACACTGATGGGAGGTAAGCATTCAGGTACACACATTGAACAACAAGTTCTACAGATATTTCAATTAGTCTAAAACATTTAACACATTTAGGTTTGGAGATTGAAATGGACTCAGACAATATTATAAAAAAGGAGGACAGCAATTTTCTGCCCTTTTTCCCCTTCACAGGTGGGGAAACAGTTAAGGCTTCTCATTAAAGGGCAGACCTGAGCAGGGAGGCTATCCTTACGGAAGTCTTTAGGTCTGGCTAGGGACTACTGAATGTTAAGTCAAAGAAAGCCACAGCATCGTGTCTGAAGTGAAGGCATATTTCAGACCTGTCAGTGAAGTGCCCTGGTACACTACCAACTCTTGGCTAGCAGGTTGTGGCTAGAAGGGAACGCAGCCTGCCTAAACAGCAACCGCCCCTTCCCTGACCATCCTGTTCTTTCATGAAGGCAGCATTGCCCTTAATAGGTCACGAGATCCACTCTCCCGTGGAGAGAAAGCATCCCGCAGGAAACAATGTCTTGGCTGTTGGTTGTTCAGGCATGTGTACAGATAACTTAGCTCTCCTGCTCCTACCCTCAGAAAGTCTCCATAAGGCTGACTCCTACTGTTCTGGGCCATCTGGATACACCAATTCTAAAGTACTGTAATAGAAAAGCAGCCCATAATGTACTAGAAGACAACATGCAGTGTTAGCTGGGCACCAGAGATGAGGTAGATTATGCCATTTGTACTGTGCATGTAGGATGTGTGGGTATTTAACAGACACTGCTCTCACTTGAAACAAGACCTCATTAACTAGATGGTCCCAATTATCTTACAGTTTTTTATAAAAGATCCGTATAAATCCTGATTAACCGGTGTAGATCCCTATTGTGAGAAAAATATTAGGTCGAATAGGTCACTTGTTACATCTTAAAGGTCTTCCAGTGCCCCAGCAAAACAACTAAACTCTGCAGGGCTCCAATGACCTTGGTTCAAGCCCTGTCACTGACAAGACAGTCTTTCTAACAACACTAGGAAGGATAAAATTGCAGAAGCTATTATTTTCCATTCTTTACTTAAGAAAATGACCCACGACCTAGAATTAGGCTAAAACATCTTCCCTTCAAGTATAGTATATGAAACACACTGTGTAAATTGCATGCCTTTCTTTGAGGTATTCAGGTTAAATAACCAAGTAAGAAGGGCCATACAGTTACTGCAGGAAGTTAGCTCTTACACTGTTATGTGCCTGAGGCAATTCCCCATCTCTCTTAGAGGGAAGCAGTGAACGTACCCCAGGCCAATATTCTGTGTGTCGTAACTCCAGCCGCCAATAGAGAATTATGAGATTACTCTGATACAAATGCATCGGTAGGAAAAAAGGTCACCTGCTGCCTCCCCTACCATTTTCCTCACAGCATTTGTCACCCTGATTTGCTGCTCTTCTGTCTACAGAAGCGAAGGGTAATCCTGTTGTGCAACTACCTCCTTCTCCAGCAATTAATTTGTTGCTTGAAGGAACAAAACTTAATGACTTTTAATTTCATTTTTAAATAAACTGTGCTTTGTAACTCCTTTTGCAGAAACTAGAAAGGAGCTGATTTCCTTCTGGATCGTGTTGTTCTTTCTTAGCATTGTGTGCTCGGTAAATTACATTAGCACAGCATGAAGTTGGCACAAGATATGTGATGCAGCCTCAACTGTAAAATCAAAACTGTTTGGCTGGAAGAATAAAGGATATTGCCCCCGCCCTCTCTATCCATGATATTCAGGGAAGAGGAAAAGCACAGTTTGGCTACGTTCCTTAATTTGTTATTAAAACATATAGATATATTCTACAGCAAATTTTTTTGACTGATGCTGTAGGGCTGACTAATTCTGTAGGCTGAGATCAGAAGTAGTGACAAATCTACACAATTTGCATTAAGTCAGTTTTAATATGACATATATTGTACTTTCTTCTCTTGGATCAGGATCAACTTGTGGATATTATTTTAAAGAGTTTTGCTCAACCTCTGCAAAGAGTCCTGCTAACTGTATAGACTGGATGGCCAATAAAGAAATCCAAGATAATTGATTCAGGATCTAGCCCCAGTATATTCCCTGTCAAAAGGAACAACCTCAACACTTCCTCAGAGTAGGAACTCTTTAGCATGCCTTACTGGATAAATTTGGCCAAGACACTCGATCCACTGAAGAGATAGGTTGTCATGAAACACCTTTTTTGCCACTCCCATAAGGCACCTCTGGATTTCAGATAAATTCAGATGCCCTGAAGAAAAATATTTCTATTAAAATAACCAAGATTTTCTTTTGGATCAATTTGATGTTGAATAACTGTTTTTCCTGTTAAAGTTTTCAATGGACAAGGGTTTTGGGTATGACGAAATCCCAAGCAAAAAACATTAAAGGGGCTTGTTATCATTTTTATTGAAGTTCTCTCTGAAATCCTCTACTCCATTTTTATAACCAGCTTTGAAACTTACATATTATTTCACATGGCAGGGCTTCATCCATACTGAAGACCATAAGAATGTAGTTGTCTTAAAGGGACTCTTCACCTATCTTGCTCACCCTAGCAATGATCAAACTCTTCAGAAATAGGTTTAGAACCCCATTAGCTGCAGTTACCTGCAAGCTGGTAGCACTGAACCCCAAATTGAGCTGTTACAGCCCTGAGCGAAGCTCACACTACAAAAAACTGCAGTTTTTCCGAGACCTTTGATATCATTCTCTCAACATCTTAAATATCCATGGATAATGTTAAGACAAGGTAGGGCAGAGGGCTCCCAAACCCGAGGGAAACGGAGTGAGGACTTGGCTCCATTTCAGGTAACGACCCATAAAGCAGCTCCTGACTCAGCACCTTGGACAGGGGAACAAAGGTGAGCCCACGGTCCTCGGAGAGCGGCCACCTCCCCACGTATGAGCACACGCAAGAACCGAGTGGTGCTTCTTCCCAAGAGAGAGCAAACCGTGAGGCTTTCTTGGTCAGGAAGACTCCAAGAAGTCCTGGAGTTTTGACACTAGCAATAAGGATGTTAGGGAGTAAGTACAGAGAGAAAAAGGGGATGAAATATGAACACAATCTCCAAATTACCTGCATTACTGACGGGTTTAGTGAGACCCTGCAGTAGCTGCAACGTAGAGGCAGTGAGGTGAGGAACACTTCTTAACCACCACAGCTGTATACTGTTCCCAACATTTTAAGTCCACCCAAGGATAAGCAATATGAAAAAAAAAAAAAAAAGAAGTAGAAAAAAGATGAAAATTAAGCTATGTGTAGTCATAGAGTTACTACTTCTGCAACTGGTGATAGCACAGCATAATAGTACGTGGTAATAGCATGTGAGGTTTTTTTTTTTTTAAAAAAAAAAAAGGAAAGCAACTAACATGATAAACTCAGTGGATGGGAGATATCCAAGTCATAAAAGGGCTTAAGACTCAATGAATTCTCGGGAAAAAAGAGAACACAGGTAAAGAGTACACCGAAATGCTCTAGAATTTCCTAGATGTCTCAATCTCTTTCATTTTTGATAGCATGCTTCAAGAAAACCAAAGCCCCAGTTGTTTTGTCACTCTGTCCCTTATTTATAAACCTCAGCTTATTCACTAGAGAGAAACAATTAACCTTTCAGCACAAGTACCAACTCATATACTTAAGGAACGGCATAGAATGAGTGATGTGCAGTCTGAAGTTAAACTACACAGATCTTTTAAGCTCTTGAACAGACTAATGAAGATATCTATTAAAATAGAAAGACGTATTCATTGAGGGTGCCTGCTGAACTGATCACACCAGTCTAGCCACAAGAATAGCCTCCTACTTACATATTGCAACGTATCACAATAAGCTGGAATAAGTAAGAACTTCAACAAAAGTTCAGGTGTCCACTGAAGTAAAGAACTTCAGTCCAAAGTAATTCTAAAAGATATAACTTTTCTGAAGAACTGCTTTCAGACTACATACCTTTCTTTCATACCTACATACCTGTAAAGCAATACGGTCAAATAATGTAATTAAGCAAATGGGACCAGAGATCTGACAAATGCCTTCAGTCCCATGGCAATTTACTATAACTTACTTGCCAAGAAATACTGACAGCTTAGCTAATATCTAGAGTGCAGGGTTGAGTTTCATCAGCACAGCTAGTCTGGGCACTCTCCAAAAGGACCTTACCACAGTTGAGAAGAGCTGTATTTACTGCAGGGACCACCATCAGTGAAGACATTTACGTTGTTCAGGAAATCAGTTCGTGCTGTCAATGTGCATGTCTTTAAGAAGGCTCAGACTAGGGGATTTTTTTGTCTAGTCTTAGAGCAGCACTTACCAACAATGTTATGCCACAATCAGGGGAAGTTTGAAAAAAATTTCCATATCTGTTTATTTGCAAGACTTTTACAGAAGATTAACAACAGTTGCATACAAAACCTTGAGGAATTTTGTGTCAGAAGGAGATCTAATAAGATACACATTGAGTTTTGAATTCAGGTGAATGCATTTTTACCTTCCCTGAGAGAGGAAACAAAGCTGCTATCACAGCAGAATGTATTAGTGCTCCATTTCAGAGCTATATTTAGAGAGACTAATATTATCTTTGCAGAAACGTCAATAGTAAGCTGCCCAAAAGACAGAAAAATAGAGCTCATGTGGGGGCACTCACACACACATATATATAAATTTAAATTGCGAAGAGCCTGAAGGAAGTTGGCTACATTTCAATTTTAAGTAGAAAAATCAATTCCACAGACTAGACAGTTATTCCCACAGGGTAAAGGTTGGAATATTTTCTGTATTTTCACTTAATATTTTCTAAACTTCTGTTATCATTCTGAAATATGATACAGGGCAGGAATGTTTCAGCATATGTTTGATACTGCTATTAATGAGGAAGAAACTGAAGAAAATACTGCATTAGTGCATTCTGAGGGACCCTGTGGACATGGATAGGGTACCAGTTTGACTAAAAGACTGAATCCTGGCCTAACTCAATTACTATGAGGAATTTTAATTACTTTCTCTTGTTAGAGGGGGTGTGCAAAAGTGTCCAGACTGAGATCTGCATACTCAACTCCCATAGCTAGGTGAGGAAATATCACCTAGAGCACTCTCTCTCTGAAGTGACATATTAATAAAAACTTAAAAATCTACAGCAAGGACTAAGAAATATTGAACCAAAGGGATCTTCAAATGAGTGACTGAAGCTGTAGATCAGTCAGATTATCTAGATCATACAGTTAACTTGGTTTAAATACAACAGCTAGGTGTGAACTATACCCAGATTATTTAACACGAGTGAAAAATTTGCTGTAATGAAACAAAGTAGAAAATTTTGGGGGACAGTAGAAGGTTTTAAGACTGTGGTTAACTTTTTCTCTACTGCCATTTTTACAACTCAGAATAACATGCTATACCTTTTCCTGAAACTAAAGCTCCTCCAAAAGATGTTGTTTAGTAACTCCCTTTTCAGAGGGAGCTGCAGACCACATCAGTGCCAGGTACCTCCTCTGCTTTGAGCTTTACAAACTTATTATAAAGCTGCTGATCAAGTTCCTTGAAAGAGGTGTGAACAGCAGATAAACAGAACAGGTAAAAAAAAAAAAAAAGAGAATGTATTTCTCACATTCTCAAAAATTGCTCAACAACTTCAATCACTCTCCAAGTGTCAGACACTAAGTTACATTTCCATGGATCTCAAATAAATTAGACATAAAAACTAAAATGCTAAACTTCAGCTTGACTTTAGTTAGACTCATTATCACTTCTAAGTCACTATATGCTTCCGTGCCCTTCAAATGAGAGGTCAGATTCTCAATGTCCTCTCCTTTTCCCCCTTCATCAATTCCTACACTGAGTTCCTGGAGGAGAAATCAAACAGCAGCTTGCTCACCTGAAGTATACATCTTCAAGCAGCGAGAAGTCCTCTCAGCACAGTAAGACAGCAGGACATACAGCTGCATGCCTGAGGAGTGACCTTTAGTTTGCTACAGCACTCTACAGAGTAACAGACTTCAGGATACAACTTTGGCTTTGGGCAGTTGCCTTCTGAAGCCACCCTTGGAGGCCAGAGGCGCATCAGCTCCTCTCCTCAGCTTACGCTGTCCTGTCACGTTGACTGCACGTTTACAGTTCTGGGTGGTAACTTATAGTACTATAGGAATACAAATATTAGCTATTGATGACAAGGATGAACATCGCATGTCATTTAATACCACATTTTTAGACACTATTTGTAGGTTGAATGCATTTTGCCTACCACTGGTGGGACAGGCCAGCAAATATGCCAGGATAGGAGAATGGAGACAGAGCTGCTGCCTACTTCATGTATACCAGAGCCAAGCTAGCCAGGGAGGAGTGCGGTGTGTGGGGCACTAGGTCTTGCTGGGAAGGGGAAGAAAAGAGTATGCCTACATCCAGGGATGGGGCATCCGCAACTGCTTCGATACAGGAATCACAGTTTGAGGTTGTCTGGCTCTTGTTACGTGGACAGGAGGATTATGTTACCGTAATGACCTCTTCTGGGCATGGTAGCCATGAATCTGTTTCCAGTAGGACACTCTATGCTTGGAAGAGAGGATTTCGTTGTAGCAGGGAGAGTTTTACGCATATTGAGGAGCATACACATAACGAGACCAGAGTGGAAGAGATTAGTGTTCTACAGATGCACCCAGACAGAGCAGCTACAAATGGACAACCTACATAATTTAACCAAAGCAACTGTTTAAATATCACTGACAAGAGGAATTCTGATCTTTCTGTACCTGACTTTTCAAAAGAATGACAAGAAGGAAATTGATAACTCCTCTCTCCCCACCCTGGACACGATACTTTGGTACCACCAGGTAGTGTCAGACAGGAAAAGGGGAGCAGGGTGGAAGACAGATTCTAGTCTTTCTCTCACTGGGTTTGCAATGGAAATCACATCTATTGATAAATGTGTTGCCAAACAGGCAATATATGTTTACTCATTTTGGTTCGTTTGTCTCCATGGAACCCATCAGAGAAAATTAATCAACTAGCTGGAAGTAAGCCGTTGTCAGAGCCAAACTATTCCAGCTTGCCTGCAGGGAATTCCTCGCCTTTCACTGTGATTGAAGGCCTGTACTGCACTACTGAGCTGCACCTCATTAAATTAGCACTCAGCAGACTTCACAGAGCTACTTCCTTCCTACCGACACCATGATAGTCAGAGCTTGCTACTGCCATCAGGAAGGAGCTGCTGCATGTCACAAAAACACAGAAATTTGCTGCAGCTAGAGGTAGCTGTCATTAGGAGCCACACAGTCAGGTGAATAATAATTTCAGTACTAAATTTCTCCACCTCCCCCCCTTATTCATAAGAAACAGATGACATGTTATATTTTGGTTTCAGCAGCCTGGTTTGCTTCTGCTGTTTCTAGATGACTTCCATCAATTTCAGGAAAAATCTGGCACATGGTGAACTCAGACTCAGACTTGGGTCAGTGTGAAAGACCTCATTAGCAAAGTCTCTGTCTTGCCACAGAGTGCTCACGTACTTTGCGTTAAAGCACATATTTAAACACATCTGCAGACTTTGTTCCACCAATTTGCAGAGGAGGGTGGGAGGGGAAAAAAAGAAACATTGGAGGCATGGCCTTCAAAAAGATGCTCTCATCTTTGCAACCCAACCCTTCCAGATAAAAGGAAAACAGCCTCATGGAACAGCTACTGAGAGCAAGGATAAGACAAAGCAGTTCCCTGGTAATCCTGTCCCCAGATTGAAGTGTAAAACCTATTGTTTATGGAGCTGAGTAGCTCAAAGTAGCTCATAAAAACTTGTTTCAGTAGTTACCATGATCATTCAATGGGTAGTCCAAGCTTAGAGTGGTGAAGCTGGACAGCCTGTAAGGAACAGGATTTCAGACTAAGTGATGTAAGAATTCTGTCTGGCCTTAGGAGTTTAAGCTGAGCTCTTATAAAACTCTTCCTGGACAAGTGTCCACACTTCAAGTGGTGGTCCAGGCTGTATTGGGGTGAAGGGGCTGATTAGCATCATCTTCCACTCCTGAAATTGAGCCTGCCGTGGGAGAGTGGTGTCAGATCAGTATGTGGGAGCTTTGCAGCTGATACCAAGCAGTTCATTGCAGCTTTCAGTACAGCAGATCTGGAGGCCCTGCTGCTTGCTTTGTGTCCCCTTCCAAGTATACTATAGAAAGCTTTAAAAGACAGCTCTGGAAATAGAAAGCCTGTTCATGACATATGCCATGTTAGTGCCCAGTTTGCTTTCTACATTGCTTCTTAGAGCCCACCCTATGTATTTGAGAGGCCTGTGAAGTGATATACTCTGTTACCGCATTCATGAGTCTTGATAGGACTTTCTTTTGAAGGAATAAACTCAGCTGCAAACAGATTTCACTTGGCTAACAAGCATAGCATTAGCATATTTCACTGCACACTGCTGCCTCCCTGCTAGAGCACAGCTCAACCTAGAAGGATGCGAAAGAAAAGAACAAAGGCTTGCCATAAGAAACACTATGGTTTTCTTGCTGTGAAACATTGTTCTTATCCAATCAGAAAGATTAGAGAGGACTTGAACACCTTCAAAATATCACTGGATATTTATACTTTCAAGATGTGGTATCCCCTTCTAGCAATTCTAGCTACCACACATTAGCACTGGTCACATCTTCAGATCTGCTGTACAGCCAAGCAAACACTAAACCACTGAACCATTTTGCAAGATGTGCAAAATGAACGTGCCATTTTTATTCCTACTTTGTCTGAAAGACCACATTCAAAACTCAAGAATTTCTCTTGCTGAAGAACGCGACAGCCCAACTGTTATCTCTGATCCTTCTAGCAGAGCAGACCTTCTGGGATTTTACCATCTACTGGAAAAGAGGAGTAAACTGTGAAGGGTATCCAATGTTATCCAACCTGCAGCAACAGCAATGCCTTTCTGGTGGCTTCCCCCCAGCTGAACTGAATTTAGTCTGTTAAACCAAAGCTGAAGAGTAGAAACAGACATGATATGTCAAAAAAGCATAACCTCATATCAAAAAGAAAGCAAGGAAACAGCCACGGAAAGAACTTTCCTCATATCCTGCCTCATAGCAATCACTGCATATCTTGTGCTTTGGGAATCCACCTTTTTATATTTTGTGAGATGACTTCTACTGCTTCATTCACTTCCCACCAACTTATTGACTAGAAAGTAACAACTTGAGCACTTCCTGAAAGCCAGCAAAAACACATTTCTGTATTGCCTACTACCACTTAAAAAAAAAAAAGGGGGGGGGGGGGGGAAGAGGGACCTTTCAGCAAGAGTTAGAGAGACAGCTCAGCTTGTGTGGGCTGCAAATCGCTTTTGGACCTGCAGCATGCCCTGCTGAATTACACTTATCTCTCCACCTCACTGGCACGGCTGCTGAAGAGGCAGATTGCCCTGGTCTCTTCAGGTCTGTTTACTACTCAGAGGTTAGGACTGAAGCACTCATGTTTAAGTTTTATTTCTCTCACTAACTTACTTAAGTGCCTTTTGCTCAGCTAGTTTACTGCTTTCAGTAAATGAGCTGCTTGAAACTAGCTGAAATTGCTAAGTCAGGATAAGGCTTTCCGCACAGAAAAGGCTTTGGGCAGATGTCTCTTAAAAAAAAGCTTTAAACCAGTATGTTTAATAAATGGCTCAATCAGATTTCAAGGTTTTTGTGATGCTTCCTCATTGGAGGAAAAAAAAAATCTTTCTGTGGTAGGAGGGCTGGGAAAGTGAGCCTTTTCCAGATTCCTCTCAAAAATATCACTGGTGGGAGCCACAGTCCTTTGGAGCATCCTGAGAAGGAGGCTGTGAGCTTGGCCGCTCTCACCAGAGCCCTGTTCAGCATAAAGTGAACGTAACATGCAGGGTCTCTCCTGCATGTTTGTAGTCAACCTCAGTAAAGACCAGGTACCTCAGCAGTATCCCCATTCACCATGGCCAGGCTACCTGCAAGACACAGGTTGTCAAATGCAGAAGGTTCAATTCCCAGCTATTTTGGTGCAGTAACAGTGGCTGGGTCTCAGATCATCCCAGTTCCCCTGCTCCTGTTTCCTAGTTCTTATCCTGAAAGACACTTGTTCAGCAGTTCAGATTTTTTTTTTTTTTTGAAATCTCATGTTATACTACTAATTTCACAGGGTCAAAGCCATGACACCACTAAAACACATCCAATCTGGAAGTTGGAAGGCAAGACCCAACTTTACGGCTGCAGGGAAAGGAAGTTTTGGCAAAAGACTCTGCAATTCTGAAGAGTACCGTAAGACGTAAGGATCATGCAGGTTGTGAGTCATTACAGCTTTCCTCCAACAGCCACTGTACAGCCAGCTGCACAGAACTCTGTTTTTCTGCTTCCCATAACACCACAGGACAGTCTACCCCCTGCCATGATATAAGCCAGCAGTTCCACAGAATCCAAACTATTTCATCATGGTATCTAAAATACGAAACATTTTATTTCTAGAAGTATATTTCTGGAAGGATGAAGACACTCCCACACCCAGCTTCCCTCGCTCCCTTCAAGAAAACTATTTTCAGAGACAGCTTAAATATCTGTAATAGCTACTTGCTTATCATACTCCATTGCTTTAAGTATGTGAAAAACAGAGTGTAATTCAGTCAGCATATATAACATGTGGAACAGCTCCATCACTGAGTACAACCTTCATTACTCAAATCATACTTCTTTTATGAATTTACTTACTCACTCACTAATAATGTAGTTAATTTCTTGCTGCACAAAGCCTCTACCATGGAGAGAAATGTGCTGGAAGTAGAAAACATCAGTGCTGGCTTGTTAAAAAAATAAAGAGGAAAGTTGTGTTCACATGCTTCAGAAACAGCATGTAAAGAGGGACTTACTAACCAAGAAGGAACAAGATTTCTAAGGAAAAAGCTAGGAAATACAAACACATCTTAAGATACGCTCATTATAATCTGTAGTACACTCCCAAGATTATGGACACTTGTAATATATAACATTTGCAAGGATATAGATGAAATGACTGTATCAAAAGGAATATAATTGGGCAATTACAAGTGAGAACATTTTGAAGGGCTGAAGTTTTATCATACTCTAAATGCTCTTGCACTGTTCTTTGAATGAAGATTTTGAATCATGATTTCCTAACAATCCCATACCAGACTTCAGAAAAATATCCCTCCTCCCTTCAGGTTTTCCCATCATGGACCTCCCATTTAATTAGAATATCTGCTACACATGCTCTCCCTGCATAAAAAATATTTGTTTAAGAATAGATAAGTATAAACAATTTCTCAATGAACATGTTCAGTTTTGCAGGCCAGCTCCCATGAATTCAGAGAGACATGTTCCATTTTAAAAAAATACACAGGAAATAGACATCACAGGTTTCCTTCCCTCACCTAATGGTACTAACAGTGCCCAAGCTCCATGAGGAAGTCAGTTATAGCTTTGAAGGCTTAACTGACAGGCTATTAATTCCATAGTTTCCACACCAACTGGTTCAATATTTAATCTCTTGACACGTCTTAATGATATTCCTCACTGCTGAAGGTTTAGCTTTGTGAAAGCACTTACTCGCTGCCCAGCACCCTGCTGTTGAAGTCCCAGTAGAGTCCTGCAGGGAGACAGCGACCAAAGAGTTAAAACCGGAGACAAAAGGTGTACACACAATAATTGTAACTAGCCCTCGTTTAGGCCTGCTTAAGGAGCATAGCAGATGATTTGTGACACAACCTTAAGCAAGTGAAAAACCTCAGATGAATTTGAGGCATTCCTACATGGCATGGCTAAGCACAGGGGCTTTAGCAAGTTTAAGGAGAAACGTGAGAAGGCAAATAGGGTTAAACAGCTTAGATGGCAGCTGTTCTTATCCCTGAAAAGAAAATGTGTTCAATTATTCATGTTCAGCTTAAACTGACAACGAAGCCAGCTTCAACAGAGCAATTCTTCTGCATTATTCATACCATGGAGCGAGCAGAGTCTCTGCAATGAGATGTTTTTGCAGATGGATGAAGCCTACAAATGGTTCAGAAGCTGGGCTTGTTCATAAACTCAATGAAGAGAGTGTGTGTGTGCGAGATTTAAATATGAAAATCCATTGAGTGTTCCTGTGAGTGAATAGATAAGGCTTACATCATCTGGAAGCTACAGAGGCTTAGAAACATCATTGAGGTAAATTTTCAACCGTCAGCAGGAGGAAGCAGTGAAGTTTCCATCTCAGGTGTCTCGTCATTGTACCTGTTATCCTGCAGGACACAGCAGTACTGAGAAAATCCATTTAACATAGTGGTTGCTGTATCACAACAGGCCTTTTGTGCTCACTTCTGCTTAACTGAAGGGCCAGGGAATCTCAGTTTCTCCAAAGACCCCAGCTAGTCTTCAGAGCAACTTCAGCAGACAGCTGCACCTCTTTGCTATGTCTCTCAAGGAACACTAACAGCTGTGCTCCTCTGGCCATCAACAGCTGGAGGAGCTGCTCAGGTTTCTGAAAATCATACAGAGGGCAATCAAGGTAGTACACCTGCAAACGAAACATCTCAGAGGCTATTTTGTGAGTATGAATTTTAAAGAAGTCTGGCAGTATGCTTTGGCATCACGTCTCTTGCTTATGACCACAGAGCAGAGCTCTCCTGCAAGAATTATAGGGTCCTATTCGATGGAAGCACCATGCAACCACAAGTTAACTGAAGGTAGGACCTGCACCTTTCAAAGTCACCCCTTCTGTTCTTCTCTGAACCCGGTGTTCTTCAGAGTAACATCCTACACGGATGCATTCATAGACCCCAAATTTCCCTACAAAAGTTGTCTGTTTTAGCCACAGAGAGTGTAACAGAGAACGGGCTGGAGAGACACAGTAAGTTTCTTCAAGCAAGCCAGACAGACACCTCTTCTGCAGGCAGAGAAGAGCTGCTCTGAAGTGCTACCAGCACAGCTGGGAACCTCAGAAGATGTCCCTCAAAGTGGCATAGATGGAGATGGTTCCCTTTCACCCCAGCTGATTTTTCCAGTCACCACAACAGCTCTGCATGAGAAATGCTGCCTCCTTTTCTAGCCTGAGGGAAGCAGCTATACAACAAAGCCGTATCAGTAAATCCCAACATTATTTGCAAGCCAAGGCAGCCTCTCTGGGCTATGCCACTACATTTATTTATACTCACAGCTGTGCAAACAGGTGTTTGCAAACTCAGCTACTAATGTGCACTTGAGGCAAAAAAGGGGCTCTGAACTCCAAAAAGGAAGGAAAGGTGGAAGAAAACAGACCACTGACTACAGTCATATAGGACTGAGCATCAACACAGCCCTTGAGGTACATGGAGAAAGGCAAGTGTCCTACCACACATAGGTATCCAAACCAGTGAGCTCACAAGATAATACTTGCCACCACAGTGGAGAGAGAATGGTCCCAAGCTGTAAGTTAAGAACACAGATGACAGCAGCTCCTTTTAGTACTTCACATTTCATGACAGACCAGAGCCAGAGATAGCGTAGCCCTGTAACCCGTATTGGGTACCTTAGGGTGACCTCTCGCAGTAAGAGTATGCTAGTGTAAAAGCAGCAATGCACAGAAGCCTGGCACTGCCTCCTCTGCACTACTTGCCTCCAGTGAACACCCATGTGCACGTGCTTTCTGGTGACTGCTGTCACTGTGCAAAGCTCATTTGCCTGATCTCAGCCTCACCTCGCGTTACATAACAAAATCCCTTACTCCTACTAAGTGGTCCACACATTTGTAGTTCTTACCAATTCAGAAATTTTTCTTCTATAATTGCTTTATTTCAGAGACTGAAGTCTGCCCTCCACAGAGCAGACCTAAAATTTCTGTTGAAATTTCTGTATTGAGCTCAGAACCCATCTTTGGAATATAAAGCATTTTGAGAATGAGAGCCAAGTTTTTAATCAAGATTTAAGTCACATAGTCCTCATGTCCTCCCTGCAATTAGTCATCCCATTAACCAATTATCCTCACTGCTGGGAGCTGGAACTCAATTTTTATTCAGACTTTGTCTCACTCTAGGTGCCAACCACTCTGTATCAGAATTTTCTCTTAGGTTAGAGAGCCATCTAGCAGTAGATTCAGCACTTTGTAGACTCCTATAGCACATGGATCACAATCATCTTTCATATAAGCAAACTAAGCATGAATTTTTTGCTACATACATTTTCCTGATTTACCCTCATAAACATTTTCTAAACCTTTCCAGACTTCTCTCACCACCAATTATCCTTTTGGAAATGTAGGCACCATAGACGGATGAAATAAAAGTACTCAGGGGTTTAATAAGGGGTGACAGTATTACTATTTTACAGGTTATCATTTTACTGACTTGTTAATTGCAAGGTTGCTTTTTACTACCCAAACCAATTGATTTTCAGAGCTTTACATATTTTCACATCATATGTTCCTAACATGCTACACAGTATCTTGATTTTTCACTGTGGTTTTTATTGGAATCGTCGTATTCTGGACGGGATTTCAAAGATCCACCTGGAGTTTATGGAAGATATTTTATGGAAAATATTTTATTACCAAGAGGAACCCAAGCTAAACATAGCAACATCCTGTCTTTGCATTCGTACTGCAGGAAAGCGCACACCCTTCCCTTGAGGGCTTCTAGACCCGGCTTCTCCTCCCCACCAGCCTTGGCATAAACCACAGCACTGAAACACAGTGGCAGAGAATGATGTGCCTTGGAACCAAGGCTTTCATCCCCTAGCAGAAAGCATGCTTATTTTAGCAGTATGATTACAATAGCAGAAGAGTAAGCACTGGATTAACAGGAAAAAGGGGAGAAAAAAACAAGTCAAGATCAAGAACAGAGCTGAACCTTAGTGCGGTGAGAACACAGTCAAATATTTATCTGTTTTGCAGATGTACTTGTCATTCAGACAAGCGACAGACACCAGTCTGATTTCATTCACAGTCCTTGAATAAACTCATTGATGTAGGCAACCCCAGACTTACGCAAGCCAGAATCCGGCCCTGAGCATTTCAGAAGGGCCCTCTCTTAGAGAGGGATTTCTGACAATACACCAGCCCTCAGGCAGACACAGACCCGATGTGAACGGCGAAGCAGAGGGCATCGCAGCTCTTCCCCTCCTGTGCCCTCGTCCGCACCCTGGTGCCTCTGTTACCAAAGACATGGTGAGCTGGCAGTGCTGCAGCAGAGGACCAGGGGATGGTGACAGGAGAAGAGTGAACTAACTCATCATGGCCCTTGTGGTAAATCTATGTGTGAGTCAATCTCTTGGGTCTGTATCATTCCATATGGTTGCCTTCAGCAGTGTCCACTCCGCATGGTCGAGTGCAGCCAGAAGGCCAGACTTGTAACAGGCATCTAAGCCACAAGTCTGGGCTATTCTAACCTAATTTTTATTATTTGTTTTAACAAATGAGGATTCTAGGCCTTACATTTTTTAAAGAAAAACTGAAAATATGACAGACATGAAGCTTATGCATGAAGGAAATAAAAATATTATTTTTAAATCTAAAAGTATGTATGACGATGTTTAAGATGCTCAGAAGTCAACATTTTTATTTCATTTTTCTGATGAGGGGGATGCTCCTAATATTCTGTGTACTTTGTTTTAGCTAATATTGCTACTTCAAACATACCTGAACCCCATCCCCTCTGGATATTTTTCCTCCACGCTTGCCTTATTAATCGGATAACACAAGTCCTTCAGATCACTAACAGGCCACAGGATCCAGGGATCACGTCTGCACCTGTGATTAATCTAATTGCATGGACTCATTTCAAGTACAAGCTACTGAATTTCCTTCCATGCTGAAAGAAAAGTAACCACAGTTGACGCAGAGCCAGGAGTTCTCTCTTCCCTCTAAGCATCTCCTCTGACCACGGGGTAGCCGGGGGGCCCACCTAACACAGAGGTTAACGCTTCCATTGCTCAGCGCCTTTTAAAAAAGAAACAAAGTAGACTTGGGGTTGGTGTGCAGACTTGGTTGCAGACTTGGGGTTGGTGTGCTTGCAGAGGCTGTCTGTCAAGGATTTCTGAGGGACAGCTCTGCCCGCCCGTGTCGGCGGTTACCGCCCGCCCACGCACCCCCAGGCCGGGTCCGGGCCGTCCCGCTCCCGCTGTCAGTGCACAATCCACCCCCCCTCGCCTTCCCTGCTGTTTGTTTCCCTGGATGAGCAGCCACCAGGATTTCCCAGCAACAGCGATCAGGAGGCACCATCTAGTGGTGCCTAGAAAACCCACTTTTTCATTTAGTTACAGGTCCTGAGACTTACAGAAACAGTTTGTGCTATGTTCTAAGCGTGCAGCCCCTACCCGCTTCCAGACAGGGAAGGAAGCCCGACACAGAGTGGGCAGGACAGCCCTGCAGAAACAGGTATGACAAGCAATTGGTCGCCGGAGCCCTGGACAGGCTCTAGACTGAATTAAGCTGCATAAAAAGACTGAACTGGGTGTTAGGGCACAACACCCATTGCAGTGAGCAGAGCACAGAGGTGTTATCCCTGGACTCTGCCCTGGGACGTGCAGGCTTCCAGAGCCACAGATGGTGCTTCCCAGACCCAAGATCTCCCTTGTCAAGACAAGGGCTTGCAAAAAATGGGGTCCTTACACCAAGCCTGACCCTGAAAACCAGGTAGCTTTGTCAAAGGGAGCAACTCTCTTTTGACAGTGTGGCCATCTAATGCAAAATTCAGTATGAGGACAATAAGACTCCCAGAGTTTTTTAAAGCCTGCCGTTCCCTCAGCTTTTCCCTTTGACAGCTACTTGTATTCTTCTCCCTTATCCTTCTTCAGGAAAGCCAAAAAAGCAAACACTGATACAACCTAAGAAACAGACCTTGCCTAGGACTTAGCATTTGCAGTGTGTCTTTAGTTCCATGCACTCCAACAAGTAATTTGGAGACAAGTATGCTGTGAACTTAATGAGCTTCAGTTATTCCACGATAACACACATAAATTCTTGTCCCATGGTAAATATAGGATTTTTTGATGTTCAGGAAAAGAGTAATGCGCTACCTTCACAAGCTTTTGGCTAGCAGTCTATGCAGAGCATTTAGTACCCTTATATGGCACAGCGTAAGTTTCCAACCTTTCTTACCTCCCAGAAGCATATCAGCATATCCATCCTTTGAGGTCACTTCAGCTCACCCATCTCCAAGAGGACACCCAGCAAGGCAGCTCCCCTGGAAACCTCCTTTAGGCCAAAGCCCCTCAGTAAGCATTTGCTCAGTTTTTGCCAGACATGCATCTCTCCAAACATCTAACCAGCCCTCCCCCAAGAACCTCATAACTTCTCACAACCCTGTGAGCTCCTTCAACACTTTTGCTAAACCAACATAACCTCTAACCAAACAGGGGTAGGAGATCCCTCCTGGATTTTGAGACATCCACCACACCCACCAGCGTGAGTCAGCTGATAGATTGCCCAGGTGATACAACGCAGGCACAGCTGGGCACAATGCCCATCAGCGATGCTGGGCAGCAATTGGTTTTTAAGTGGGGAAGGTCCCACTGTGGGAACAACATTGAGGGCTGGTTCTCTTGGGGCATGTTTCAAAAGCAAAGGAATCAGTACCCCAGAATTTGGACATGGATGAGATTAATTCCTTTGTCACAGGCCTGTAATCACTCACCTTGTTGCATAAAAACTACTGCAGGTCCCAAACAGTTTTATATCCTTCAAGTACTTTGCAGTCCAAATTACTTCTCACCCACTCTAAGCAAGATGAGAGCTAAGCAAGTGAGAACTCATGACACAGGAGGTAGCACTTGCCCACAGACTCACCAGGCTTTTTAAAGGCGTAGGAAACCTTCGGCTTTTAGAAATAGAGTATTTCAAGGTGCATTATCAAACCCTAACTGAAAACAGATTTGCTGCTGGGCTGCAGCTGCCAACCTGTCAGCCAAGGGAAGCATGAAGTTGTGGGTAGTCTCCAAAGTAGGGATGGGTTTTTAACTTCACTGTTATCTTTCATGGTCTTGGACTGACTCATAAGAGCTATAAATGAAAAAGACTATGAAAGAGCTATGATAGTAGCAGTGGTAGCATTATTAACTGGTGCTTTCTCTGTGGTCTGGTTATGACACAGATGGAGTATCTCTTAGAATTAATAAAAGGCAAACAACACAAAGGACCTCAGTGCAAAGCGATGGAACAAGGTTTCATCAACTATTTTTCTTGTATTTCACTTTTGTTTTTATTTCTTTTCTTCTCCTGCAAAATGAATAAAGCTCACAGGCCAAACAGGACCATGCATTGAAGTAAAACGTTTAGATGTACGTAGGTCTTTGCATTGCCAAACAATAACCTGTTCCTCAGATGACGAAACTGCTTTGTTTTTCCCTGGTACCCTTTTGTTTCACCTTCCATGTACCAAAGCTTATCATACAATGGTTGCTGGCAGAGCAATGAAGGAAATGGAACAAATGCACTCTTAGCACAACCACATTCATTTCAATACAAGCTTGCCAGGGCTGCATTTGGCCTAGTACACATATACAGTAATTACAGCAAGCTTTTTGTTGTAGCCATTATCAGATAAACCGTGTTATTATCCTTAAGAGTCAGGGAAAGCAGTGGAGAGAAACAAAGATGTTTTGGGACAATCTGGATGTAATGAGGCAGTAGGGATCTGGCAAACTAGTTTGTTTGTTAGAGAAAGTTGGTGGGTCCTGGGAAAGGCAGGACTGTGGTAAGAAGCACTGATTAGAAAAAGCCACTCAGCCACCTCTGTGGTTGTGGAGGTCCTGCAGTGTGGCAGGGCTTTGGGGAGAAGCACCTGCATCTGCAGAGAGGTTACTGCAGGTGCTTGTTCCTGCCTCCTGGGACAGCAGGAGAAAGCCAGAAAACTCACCCCGTGTCACATCACTGTTAGGTGGGCTGGGGCTCTCAGTCCTGGCTGGGGCTCCCCCCTTGGGCTGGAAATCTGGAGCAAACTTGTGTTGTCAGCAGAATCCCACTGCTGTAAAACTAGAAAGAGAGGAGTATCAGCCCTGCAAGTAGATGGCTACGGTGGAGTTAATTCTGGGTACCCCCAGATGAACCATGACAGGTGGAAGAGTCTCTCTGTGCCCAGTGCTGGGAGATGGGTAATCCAGAATTGCTTTGAATGTATATATTAAGATAGTTCAGCCCTGGCCAGAAAAAAATGGGCCCTCTGGGAAAACAAGGATCAAAGGTAAAAGAGGGATTATTAAATCCTCCTGAATTACAAGGGAGTGCAGGTGAAATTTTATTCTGTCAGAAATCTGCATTTGTAGTGAAACTGAGCAAAAACAGTTTACCTTTTTTCTACATGTGCCAGACAGTGATATCTGTGCTCTGAACCTCTGCAATGCAGCCTTAAGTTCCATAGTCAGAAAAAAACCCACCCTCAAAGAAACTGAAACCCGAACACTGCATCATCAGATATGAAAACACAGCACCCAGAGAAACAGATCTTTTTCATTAGAAATTGCCCGTGCCTCATTTCCCCATGGAAGCCAGGATGATGCCACCCTTTCACCTCGCAGGACTTGGTGGGTACCAGGTGGTGCTGGCTGAAGTCACAGAATCACAGAATCGTATAGGTTGGAAAAGACCTTTAAGATCATCGAGCCCAACTGTAAACCTAACACTACCAAGCCCACCACTACACCATGTCCCTAAGCACCTCATCCAAATGTCTTTTAAATACCTCCACGGACGGTGACTCAACCACTTCCCTGGGCAGCCTGTTCCAATGCTTGATAACCCTCTCGGTGAAGAAAAATTTCCTAATATCCAGTCTAAACCTCCCCTGGTGCAACTTGAGGCCATTTCCTCTTGTCCTATCACTTGTTACTTAGCAGAAGACACTGACCCCCACCTTGCTACAACCCCCTTTCAGGTAGTGTAGAGAGCTATAAGGTCTCCCCTGAGCCTCCTTTTCTCCAGGCTAAACAACCCCAGTTCCCTCAGCCGCTCCTCACAAGACTTGTGCTCCAGACCCTTCACCAGCTTCGTTGCCCTTCTCTGGACACGCTCCAGCCCCTCAATGTCTCTCTTGCAGTGAGGGGCCCAAAACTGAACACAGTATTCAAGGTGCAGTATTCGAGGTGCAAGTCTAAGGCGCTTTGGTCAGAAGATGCCCATTGCTATGTCACCACAGCCAGTTTTTTGTGAGGATTGAATAGCTGTTCAGGAGTGATCCATTTGTGCTCAGTTAGAATAAGATCATGGGTAAGGTATCTCTTGGCATCTTCTCTAGTCGTTTCCAGAGGGTAAGCTGATGTAAACCCAGGGGGATACTGAGAGGTGCCTGTTGATGGGCTTTTCCAATGCCACCTGAGAGCCCTGCAGAGAGGGGGAGGCTGGGAATTGTCTGGAGGCAAGATGTGGCTCAATCACTTTTTGGGGGGCTCTGGTTATTATAAGCCAAAAACCAGACCCATGAGGCTGTTGTCCATCCAAGATAAGGTGGACCTTATCCTAAATTTTACCAGGAAAAAAAAAAATGCTTTAAACATTGCAGTTATTTCCTTCCCTTTCTTCACTAACATTTTTTCTGCCATCCATAGCACTCCACACAACAGTCTTGTTAGTTCCCATTGCATTTGCCTGTATAGCTGTGGGTATTTTACATATAAGCTTTCTTAAGCAGAAGAAAACATATTGCTCTATAATTTTGTAACCCTGCACAACACGGGAAACAATAAAGTTTTCACACTATTTGTTTACTTGTGGTTTTCACATCATCCAAGGACAATAATGTCCAGCTTCTTTCAGTAATGCTTGAGCCTGAAAAAGGGTTAAGAGTTTTCTTGTAGGCGTTTGCCTCACTTTGCCTCCCAGTGCAGGGCTGAGCTGGTTTTGCGTGTGTCTCCGAGTGTTCTCTCTCACTTTTCACTTATCAGTGTTTTACCCTTTTGTGGCACTGATATTTTGTATAGTTAGCTACCAGCACAGTTACTCCGGCCCTTACTCTCCATACAAAGAAGCAAGCAGCTCCTTTACTGTTTACACTGCCTCTCCAAAGACAGTTTTCATCCTGTAGAAATATTTATTTAAGAACTATAAAAATAATTGGAATTTCCTCACCTGTAACTATGAATATAACTTTTTTTTTTTTCTTTTCAGCATCCTCTGCAGATACTGCACTAGAAGCACTCTCAGGTTAATCAGGTTTTTGTCAAGAAACCTTCCAAAAGTCAACGAACTATCAGACACATACTACAGCTACGCTTTGGTGTGCTTCAAGCCAGACTGGCCCCCATACTAGAGCCTGTAAGGTGCACGGCAGTGAAAGCCATTTTGGTCAGCAAGTGCAGGATCGCAGTGCAGTCAGAGCGGGAAGAGGACGGAGATCCCGGGGGGTGCCAGTGTGAGAGCTGAGCCCAGCGACTGGGTCCAAACTGCAGGCAGGAGGAAGCCAGACTATGGGGTGGGAGCCTATGGCTCTGTCCTTGGCTTCTTAACAGATATGGGTCTCACCTCGGCACTAACGGGGATCATGAGCCTGGACCATGGTTATGCTGGGAGCTCTCTGTTAGTATTCAGCTGTGGCCAAAAGCAGGACCATTTCAGTAACTGTGCGTGTCAACAACAATATAAAGCTTTACAGGGGTATATCTTTAAATGCAGATTGCAAAAAAAAAGCTGCAAATGTTTCTTTAGGACGGGTAAAGTTCCAGGATTGCCTCCCCTACTCTTTTCCTGCAAAACAGTTGAAATTGTTGGGCTGATTCTGTCTGGAATACATTCAGCCAGAGGCAGATACCCACCATGGAAAACAGCAGCTTAAACAATCTGTTGACGTTGAAAGCAAGAGAAGACATGCAGATAAGAGCGTCAAGAAACCTTAACTATAGCTGTTACTTCCTGCACAGCCTATAATTAGATACAGGGTAGTAGCTTATACATACTTAAGATACAAGCCAGAATACTTTTTGCTTATTTTTCCGTCTCTGCATTCCCATCTGTGCTTTTTGTGCTGTCACTTGCCAGCTTTCTGATAAAGCAATATATCAGTGGCTGATATTTGCTAGGAACCATTGTGAAAAATGTTCGCTACAAAACAAAATGCTATTAATTTTTTTCTCTGAATAAGTGCTGAGAACAGTAAGGTTTAATTTCCTGCCTCTCCACTTTCCTGACTTCTCTTGTTAACCTCAATTTATTTTTTTCACCTCAGCCTGTAAGAGAGCTTTACAAACCATGGTGTCATTTCGACACTTATTTTTCATTCTGATGCCTGGTTTGTGAAAACATCAAGTTAGATATTCTACATGTTTTTTTTTAAAAGGCCCTTTTTTAGATGCCTGAGCATACTCTGAGAAGCTTGACTTTAGGCAGCCATTTTTGGATACCATGGCCCTAGAAAAGTGCTCCTCAGACTCTTATGTCTGAGTGATAATTGTGGCCTTTTTTGGAAGTCAAGAAACACAGCCAGTATTTCAAGGCATGTTTTCAGTCCCGCTCTTTAAACCCTCAATAGGGAAGACCCAGAGGTGTGTGTTGGCCAAGGTGGCTCCTGCACATACCACACATTGCCCTTGGCACTGCATTTACATGTGGGCAAAGGGAAAGCCTGGCTGAAACATGTTTGTACCTGCTTATCCCCAGCTGGGATGCTGGCCTGAAAGTGCCTTGGGAAGTCGATACAAGAAGTGACATATTGCCAAGCTACTGAGAGTAAAATGGCATTGAGACCTAAAGACCACCGCTCGGGAAAGCAGAGGGAGAGCCGTGGTGGCCAGGTGGGCTTGGGCACATCTCAGTCCATGGGCACATCTCTACGTCCATGTCAGCTTGGCCAAGTCCACTCCTAGGAGGTATTTAATGCAATCTGAGGTACAGGGTCATGGCACCTTTCCCAAAGGAAAACTTTTGCCCAGCTCCAGCACCAAATTGGGTTTTGTTACCATGATCAAGAACACTTGAACTGCAGTGCAAGCATGTGTCTCCTGCTACACCTGGTGACAGGGCACTAAGCCACCCTCCTTGACTTTGCTTGTGTGTGGCGAAGTACTGGGTCTACACTATCAAACAAACCAGGGATGGATTTAATCTGTCATTCAAGGCTGTGATAAACATGAGTTCGTTAGCTCCAGGTACTCTTAACAGATAACAGACAAGAGGCAAAGTCTTGTCCTGTTTTTTCATCTCACTGTTAGCCTCCCTAGCAAAAACTGTTGTTTATCTAGATGACTTAAGTTTCTAGAGACACTAAAAAAATCCCTTCTGTGAACTACCAGAAGTTCCCTACCAGCCACATAAATCTAACAAATTACTGATTATGACCATATATGTAACTTTAATTTCTCTAACTACTGGCCAAAGCTAAAATAAGTGTGGAATTTAATGCAGGTACTCATGAAGTATCTCAGAAAGGAAAAATATTGGGGTGCATACTCATTTGAAAGAAAAAAAGCACTTCTTTTAGTGTCTACTACAGGTGTTAGTTGAATGAGGAACAACAGAGTTAGAAAAGCCTGGAACATTGGCCTGTTATTTCCTGCTGTCTCATTTTAATGAACTTTTTGTACATGTTAATGAAAGTTACTTATTTCTCCTCCCATAAAATCCTTAACGTATTTGCAATTGTGCTTTCTCTAGCCATTTCTTTATTATATCTGTTTCTCTTTCCCAGGATTAGGTTGAGTGAAGGATGTGAAATATTGTTAATTATCAGCTTTTAGTGCTGCGACTGTAGTCAGCCCCTTCTTAGGAACATTTCCAACCGAAGGCCAACATCCTGCGTGCATTAATGCTGAGGAGAAATTATAGGCATGTAACTAACGAACTGCATTGTCCTCCGGCCATTACTGAGGGCTGTCCCTGTGCAAGTGCCCAAGGCCCATCCACCAGGCACAGGGTGGCCCTGGCTCCCCACCCGCCCCTGCAGCACTCCCACAAGAATGCTCTAAGCTTGTCCTGTCTCTCACTGCTCTGCCCCACTCGCAGCCCCAGTTACTACCCTGCTGTCTCGCATTTGGAAGCCTACCCACATTTGGCCATACACACAGCTCTCACTGCTTTAGCATACTACTCCAGGCAACAGTTCACCAGGGCAGAAGGCAAGGCTCATACCCACGAAGAGAGCCCACGATTAGCTGTAACTGGTAGGAGTGTTGCTTCAGGGGATGTTCTGGTGATGTGCAGGACTTTTACCTCCTTAAGAGCTCTACTGTAAACTCCATGCAGGACAAGAGAGTTTTGTCTTCTTGACATATGACATTGGCACCGAGGGTGCCTACTTGCATCCCCTGCTGCCTATCTTCCATTGCCAAACACAAGATCTTTCCTCCTTCAGGCGATTTTCCCTTCCTCTCCCCACTTTCCCACTCTGCAGATAGCTGACTGCTCCCTCTATTGCCATAACGACAAGCAGCAGTTTAGCCAGGCTGAACAGCCCATGTTGGAGTCACCAACCTTCATTTGAGAGAGAAAAAACCAAACTCAAACACTTTTTTACGGGCACTTCATTATCTTCTACAACAGGAGGGAAGATCAGTGCTAGCAATCTTCCTCCACACCACTGCCATCACTTGGAAAACTCATTATCAAATACAGTTCCCGGGGACATATGCACGCCCTTAGCTGTATGGTGATGGGAGGATTTCCCCATAAGGGTTTGTGCTAGGAGGAACAGGATCCTCTGCAAGTTCCTGCCACAGACATGCTACACATTGGCTTGTCATCTCTGCCTAGGCTTCTTCTGATCGGCATTGCTGCAGCCATCTTTTACATCCATGAGGGGTGGGTTAGGAGAGAGTAGGGAAATTGCAGGTGTCTCAAGTGCCCTGTGGAATGTGAAGCAGTAGATGGACAGGGAAACATCCCAAAAACCAAGATTTGCCCTAAGGATGACTTCTCAGCTGACCTCTTCTGTTCATGGCAACCCTGACCCAGGAGCCAGTGCCCATTACCTTACTTCCTATTCTGTCTGTGCCCCTACCCAGAAAGGTGACAGGATTACTTGCACACTCTCTTTCTGCCTCCCATAAAAGATTGATCCAAACTGAGTAGAAGTGTACCAAAGAAAGGGCATGGGCAGATGTTACTGTGCCTTCTGAGATGTCCATAATACAATGCAGACAAGGATCCTTATCTCATATATGCCAAAATTGGAAAAGGAAAAAAGTTAAAGATCCAAAAAGAAAACTCTGCAATGCCCAAATATCCTGCAAAGGGTTAAGCTGGCCCAGATGTCTTGTAGCTCTTCCACTTCCCTCATTTACCACTGCTGGGTTGGCTGCTACCTCCACTGAGGGTGCATCACATGGGCAAGCATCCCATCAGATGCAAACTCCCCAGCATCCCCATAATCAAGGTGCAAGAGTGAACTCAGACAGCTGATGTACCAACCTGGCTGTCTGAAGAGGTGCAAGCGTTGCAGCTGCTGAGGTGGGACAGCCATGTGAAGAGGTGCCATGGACTCCCCTAGTAGTATTAAGGGAGTAGCTGGCCGTGGAGCTTGAGCACGTGTACCAGGCCTGCCTGGTGGCTGCCTTCATTCAGGGTTTGCTGCAACCCTCCTCCTCCCCACTGCTGGGGAAGGCAGTGCTCTGCCCATACGTCCTTGCTGCTGACAAGATCCTCTGTGTCCTGGTGGAAATCACTGAGGTCTCCTTAGCTGCAGCCTCTGTCCCTATGGGCCCTGGATATGGAGAGCCTTTGGGCTGGCTTGCTCTTCTCCTCCTCCTCCTCCTCAGGGCTGCAGGAACCAGCAGTGGTGACGCTGCAGAGCAAGGGTGGGACAGGGCTGATCCTGAGATGGGCTGTGGGTGGTGACCAGGGGAAAGGCCCCCACCAACCTCAGTACAACAGGTATCAGGCCCTTTCTTCTGAAAGGCTTTGGTCATTTTAACAACTCACTTTGGGTAGTGTAGGCTTAGTAAAGAGCATTTAACCAGCTGATCAAGTGGTACTACCTGTCGGCTGAAGGCTATCAGATGAGACAAGATGATACAGTCCTATGGTAATGTGAGCACTTCTTTTTCAGTGTCTGAGTCATGAACTGTGTCAGGTCTCTCAGAGAGCTGGTACAGGGGAAAGATGCTAAAAGGCATCTGAAAAAGTCACTGCACCTAGTAAAGACTGTGGTGCTGTTTTGGGGTAATAGCAGAGAGAACAGCAGGAACTAGCTTGATATTCAGTTCACAACCTGCCAAAAAGCCAGTGAACATGTAGAAGACCTGACTGAGCATTCTCCCTCTTTATGTGACCTGGTGTCAGGTACAAAGCTCAGAGAAGCACACCATGCCAGTGAAGACGGGTATTTCCCCACCAGCAACTTTACTAAAAATTGGCAGATGAGTGCATACACCGGGCTATAAGCTTTCATCTAACACTAAGCCCCCAAAAATATCTAAAGTAAGCAAAGTCTGTGCTGAGGGACACACTGCTGCCTCCCATTTCTAAGAAAATGAAAGCAGTTTTAAGGTTATTTCATCACTAACACATGATGGAAGAAATCTGCAGCCAGGCCCTAGCCCAAGAGCTCTGCATGACCCACAGAGGCACAGAATGGCAAAGTTGTTGAGTTCAGAAGGCACCTCTGGAGATGGTCTTGTTCAGCCCTCCTGCTCAGACTGGGGTTGCCTAGAGCAGAAAAGTTGCTCAGGGCCATGCTTGGTTGGGTTTTGAGTATCTTGAAGGGTAGAGACTCTACAACCTCTCTGGGCAATCTGTTCCAGTGGTCAACCACCCTCACAATGAAAAAGTAGAATAGCATAGAATAGAATATTTCCATTGGAAGGGACCCACAGTGATCATCTATTCCAACTGCCTGACTACTTCAGGGCTGACCAAAAGTTAAAGCATGTTATTAAGGGCATTGTCCAAATGCCCCTTAAACACTGACAGGCTTGGGGCATCAACCGCCTCTCTAGGAAGCCTGTTCCAGTGTTTGACCACCCTCTCGGTAAAGAAATATTTCCTAATGTCACTATTCCCACAGTCATGGTCCTCCAACTCAGAGGACTGGGCAGCCCAAGGTCTAGCAATATTATTACAGATTGAGACAAAAACACCCCAACATTGAATGCCTCTGCTTTTTCTTCATCCCTATTTGTCAGGTGGATCCTTTCTCTTCCTAGTCATCCTTAATCCTCAAAAAGAACCCCCTGGGTAAGTGAATTAGCCTGGTGGTATCTCAGTTCTCTCACCAAAAAACAGGGGTGGAAATGTTTCTCTTCTTCCCAGCGTGGCTACAAGGCGAGAGGCATGCTGTGAAGCACCTTGTCACTGGAGCAATGGCAGGGTGTGGGCCGTGCGTCTAACACGATAGATGCTGATGTGGTGCAGCAGTCGCGGTACTGCCCTGTAGGAGCCGCTGGGTACAACCAGAATAAGTTCTGATGTCACCTCCTGGCATGCTGTATCTGCGACACGGCCTTTGTTGGAGCACCATCGCCAGGCTCTGGGCATGATTATTTTGATGAAACACATTCATACATCATCTCCCTGATAGAGTTTAAGTGACATAAGGGAACAGAACAGAACATGGAAGAAATCTGTGCTGCAGAGTGACCTAAAGATATATGGGGCCTACTTACAAGCTCAGGTGAAAAATGGGAAAATAATGGCACCTATTTTGCAAGGTATTTGACTTATGGGCCTATAACTCTTAAATCTTGGCAAATGTGCTCCAGAATGAGTTGGAAATATGAGAAATTTACTGCACGCTAAGCATGCTTCCCCTAATGAAAGCAGGGGGGCTTCCCACACCTCCTTTCCTCCCCTCCTATCATTCATCACCAAGTGGAGAAAAGTCAGAAGCTCCAAAGCACACAGGTAGAAATATGATCCCGACACCAGGTTTTACACCTCAGTCTACCCCTTTTTTCAGCAAAGGCTGCGTTACGCTATCAGCCTATCCATCAGTCCAATTCACATGATGGAGGAGGCAAACAGGAGGGAGGAGACTGGATGTCCAGGAAGGCCTGTTTCAGAAGAGGTGTCAGGGAGGAGCGATTTTCACAAAGTGGTTTGTACCTGTGGAGCAGGGCCACTGCTGGTTGGGGGCTGAGGTGACACACACTCCTATTCTCCATGCTAGACAAAACCATAGGACATGCAGCCCGGATCCTTTTGCTGCTGCTACTGCCACTGGCTCCTCATAGCGGCTTCAAATACTGTCCTGTGTTCCAGGGATAGTACCCAACCAAGCTGGCTGGGTCTAGAGAGGAGAAAGATCTGTTCCGGGAGACAGCCAAGGAAGATGATCTGGAAAAGCTCTGTGAGGGTATTTAGAGATGGAAACACTATAGATACCTCTTAGGAAATGGGAACCAGTAAAAGTAAGATGTGAGGCCATAGGGAGAGGAACAGAGTGAAAAGGTGAGTGCAGGCAGAGTAAAGATTTGTTTGCTCTGAATTCGTGAAGTATTTTGCCTGTACAGAGCCAAAGGACTATAAAGTTTCAGTCCAGACTTGGTTTTAAAGCTTATTATTTCTTGCCTTGGAAGAAGAGGCCTTTATAGCTTGACAGAAGAAATAAAGCAGTCTACCAGAAAACAAGTGAGGCGTGAACTGCGTTAAGAACAAGGGGAGATCTGTTTACCAGGCAGGATGAAAACATAAGTAATTAGCTTACCAACAGACAGAGACTATCAAAAGGAAACATGATGCACAGAAGACCTTTACTGATGGACACGTAAGAAACTATTTCAAGGAGATCAAATTTAAACTCGGCTAACAAGAATGTAATGATGGTCTGTCATTGGTAATTCAGATAGCTCTTACAGAAGACCTCACCTGCATTATCCAAACTTTTCCAGTCCATTTTATTATTCATAAAGTATTCATGTGGCCCTTTGCAGTGAACCCCATGCTGACTGGGGATGCTACTGGTTAATGAGCATCCCCTTCAGACTTACTGTGGGTGAGAGGTGGCCTTAGGCAGAGTCACAAATGCAATTCTGTGATCTTAAAAAAGACTTTTTTAGCTGAAAAAGAAGTGTGGATGAAGGTCAAAACACAGGTCAGGACATAGAAGTTAGAGACTGTCACTTCTGATCTGCCGACACCCTGTGTGGCTCTCAGTAAAGCATGATCTCCGCATGTATTCTTTTCAAAAGCTGAAATAATGGTAGTAGTTACTTACTTCAAAAGGCTGTTGTCATGACTAATCACAAAAATGTTTATAGAACACTATCAAATTCTCAGGCAGAATACATCAGAGAAATGCAAAGTATTGTTTATAATTGCAGAGAAAAAAAACTATGTTAAAAACATCAAGGTTGCAAACTCAATCATTTAAAGGCTGGGAAATGACAAAATTAAGGTCGTCAGTGAAATCTTAGTGTGGCTTCTCTGTTTGCATGTGTTACAAGGTACCTTGCAATTATGACATGTCATTTCAGGAGAGTATACGGCAGCTGCAGAACAAATGCTCTGTCAACACATACATAGAAGGCGATATATACATACAAAGGCGACAGACTCCCTTGTGGGGATGTGAGTGGAGTTGGCCAAAAGCCTAAATAGCCATGAGCCCAAAAGTTTTCTACTGACAAAGAATTAAGTATTTAAAGGTGTATGATAAAACACGATGCTGGAAGTATCCATCATCATGTATGTTACACCAATGGAAAGCAACACAACATACAGCAGTGTTATCGACAGTGATTGGTAGCACTTTGGCATTCAACTTTTTGTTAGAATTTAAGTAACTCATTCTGGTGTTGCTTTTCCTTCTATTTGATCACTTTTTGGTCATGTCTGTGGCATCCCGTACTGCTGCTTTTCAATTTCTATATCTCTTCTTTTGTTCCTCCTCCCTTCATCCCTTCTGATTGTCCTTCATCCTTTTCCTCTTTGCTTTTTCCTCACACACACTTCCAGTTCTTCCTCAAAACCCAGTCTTCCTCCTCTCTTTTCCTCACTTCCATTTAATCTGTGTTATCTTACTGTCATCTCTGCTAGAGCCCCATTTATGCCCTTCCACTTCCCCAGCCCAACGCCTTCAGATAAAACACAATTTCTCTGGCAAGAATTGTGGCAACAGATTAGCATCACTTTGATTACAAACTGCACTGTGGAATTGAGAAGAGATCCAAAATAAGAGAGAAAACCCAACAGATAGCAGAGGCCAGGAGGGTTTGCGAATACCACGGAGCTCAATGAAGCATCCCCCTGCAACCCTGGCAGTTGCGTAGCCTGAATGGCCGAGTAGCAGCCTGTGCAAACTGGAAGGAAGCTGCCCAAAGCTCTGCTTCTTCTTCCTCCCCAATAGGATTTCTGTATGGAATCACCCAGGAGAAAGTTTGGCTCTTAGAGAAGAAATACAATTCAAAGTCGAGTGTGTAGTGAGCAAACTTGATAAGAAATATTGCAGGGGAAATGAAATTTCAAAGAGAGGAATGAGTTAATGATAAACCTCTCGCACCTGGGCGAATTTTTCATGTCAGTTAAGCTTGGGATAGGTCTATTAGGTTTCATTGGAGTTACAACACTATACATGACATCAGAATTGTCTACGGTGTTTTAAATACTATCCCCCCTTCCTCGCCCCGCTCTTCCTACAGCATGAAAGTGTCTGTCTAAAGGACAGGAGTCCCATTTGCACGACCCAAATAACAGAATTCAAAGTGTGTTAATGATCCAAGCTGTTGCATCTGGCATTTTGAAAGGGCAATGCTAGGATCTGAGATTATGGGCACAAAGACAGATTTAAGCAAATCAAATTCTCAGAAATATTCCCATATAGCCCACTAACTTGAATTACAATGTTTCTAGAGGTGACATTTAGCTAACTACAACATTTGGAGCAAAAGGACATAGCTTCCTAAGACAACTTTTTTTTCGGCTTCCTGAAATGATGTGCATTCCCAGGACAGAGGAATAGAGCCCACCGTGATAAATGAAGTGGAAACCTCAGTTAAAAACATCAGGTTGTTTCGCATAGGATTAAACATTCCTTTTTTTGTTTCATTGAAGAGTATTGGCTTTTTTGCAGGCTAAATCAGACTGGGTCCGAGATAAAACATTGATTACATTGGGCCACCCACAGAATTATCCAGGAACAACAACTGCAATTTAGATTCACAGCCTGTCTTACCTCAACTCACTTAAGGCACACAAGTCACTAGAGAGCATCACAAAGCATATTTACACTCCCAGGCTTATATGCCCTTCAGCCAAGCCCATTGCAGAACTCTTCTTCTCTTTTATTCTAAGCATGTAAAATTTCTGTCAATCGTACCAGATAACCTGGCCATGCTATAATACAGTTTTCTTTGGGCTGGCTGTATGGACAGGAATTAGTTTATTTGGCTTGTTGAGAATTGCGACTGACTCAGATCCCCTTAGAGCATTACCGCAATAACCTGCGTAAAACACGTTGCAATCACCCCTTAAAGTACCTGCGGTTTTATGGTGTCTGCAGATAATCCAATCATCCTGGATGTAAATGATATAAAGAGCTTGGGACACCCTGATCTGAAGACATGTGCTGTCCCTGTGCCACGATGCATGTAAGAGAGACTATAGGCACACAGGGACTGAGCCTGACCCACTTTTTCAGAGGGAGGAAACAGAAAAGGCCCAGCAAAGACTTCCCTGGAACTTGCCCAGTCCATAAACAGCGACCTTGCATCTTGACACATGTCAACACATCCTGAACCCTGTTCTTCCCTAAGTGCTCCCTAACTCCCACAAAAAAAACCCGCTCTGGGCTAGTTGTCGTCAAAGGACTTGACTGGCAAAACTTGATTTTCTCTCTTTGCTTCCACCACACAAGCAGCAGCAGCACAAACTCCCCTGGGTAACTCATCCCAGAAATGTCCTCCTCATCCTGGCGTAGAACCTTCTGAAGGCGACAGGTACAGGACTGCCATCCCCTGGTGGGTACAACTCTCAGAAAGTGCTTAACATCAGGAGAATGTATATCCTCTGGCCTGAGTATAAGGGAAGTGGATGAAATATTATGCTGTACGTACTGTGGCGCGTAAGCATACAAGTTCCGAAGTTCATTTGGACATCTCCATGCTCCGGACTGGGCTTCCCGAGTTACCAGTCACTTGAGAGAAAGCAGGCCCACGCTCCCAGGGGAACAGCTGTTCAGTCCTTGGGTCCTTTGCTAGGAACGCCTCTTGGTTAACCTTAGCCCCAACCATAATGTCAGCCTGACATATTACTTACCCTCCTTCAAATGTTTCCAATGTGTCCTGAGAGATTTCTCCCTACCTGATACAGACTTTCACCTTGTTTGGGTTGTTAAACCTGTTGTAGCTGCTATGAGGTACTCAGGAAGGTGACTGATATTTTCCAGGAGTCTCTAGTGGCAGAACAGTGGCTATAATTAACCATAACTTGTTTTTCCTCCTTCTCCCCCTCACTCTCGCTCACAGAGCGCAGGCAACAATGCACATCAGAAGTGGGTGGCCCTCTGGATGAAACTGCTGTCTTTGCTGAAACCAAAAATGAAAACCAACCCAAAATGCAGCAGGAAACAGGCAGATAAAGTTTCAGATAAAAACAGAAAATCATTATACTCATGATTATACAACAGAATTATTTTCTGCTCCCCGAGGAGCAGCTGTTTTCAGACTAGATTAGCATCACTCTACTGATGACCCTTCAGAGTAAAGTTTCAGGGCAGCAGCTTCTCAAGTTCTACATGATTTATCATCCGTATTTTTGTTGTTGTTGCCAATCATCCTGAGTGCAAAACAATACTGAGCAAACCATGGATTCCTGTTCAACATTAGTCATGAGGGGGATCTTCCACCTGATTCTCCATGCATCCATGTCATACAGAGAGCCACCGAAGAGAGGTGCTGAGCTGAGAGCAGTACATCTTAACTGGGGGAATTTGAGATTATGGGCCATGTTTTTTGTTGCTCTTGCATCTCCAAGGACCATCAGCTTATGTCCAGCAGAGGATATTGTCCTAAATACTTGGGAGAGGAGATCAACTGATCTTCTCCCTCCTGCTCAGCTGGCAGGAGCAGGATTCAAGCCACCAACCAGCAATATTATTGCATGAAATACAGCCCCAATGTAGGCTGTTCTCCATGACACTAGTTTTGAAGTTTGCTTCACCACAGGAGCACCGCCATCAATCACAACAAGAATGTATCACCCTAACAGACAACTTACCAGATTGTAAAGCAATTGCAAGAGTGTCTTGATTTTCTGTAAAGCTAAGCACAGACACTAAGAGATGTAGTAGATTATCCAAGGCTACTGCAGTGCCAGATATGGAAGCCAGGTGGTTTCATGCCCACATTAGGGGTTTCTGCCTCCCTTTGCAGGATTTTCCTTACAACTGGAGAATGTAGCGGGGGCCACCTCATTCCAGCTCATTAAGGTGACTGACCTGGGTTTCATTTCAGTGTTTCATGATAATCCTCTGGGCTGAGGTACATAACAGTGACTTTGTCCTCATGTCTGTCCAACTCCATTATCCTGGACTGTGCTGATACAGATCATCTGTCAGTGGCATTGATCTGGATTAAATCTAGGTCCTCAGTCCCAGACAGCAAGGATCTTCACCTGCAGTGGTTCTTTCCCTGTTGAGCATCATTCAAAATCCTTTGCAATCAGTATTTTCAGACCTTTTTCAGCTTCTTTTCATCCCCTGCTCTTCTCCCAGGTCTTTGCTTCTCGGCCCAGTTTTATAGGCTGTCACTGCCAAGCACGTATATTTTGGTGCTAATTGCTATGCCTATTGTGCCAGCCCCACTGAGAGTTGAGCACTGTTGATATCAACAGGATCAATTGGTTGCATTTGATATGAGTGATGCTCACTCTGTTTTCATGGCTACTCTTACCTTCTTCCAGTGTTTAGTCACTCTGCAAGCCAGAGGTGTCTGCAATGTTTCATTGGGGAGACTGTAAGTCAACTCAAAGAAGGAAAACCATAGCTAGTAATACTAGTTATCTGGCTCTGAGTGTGAGTTACTGATATGGCAGGAAATAACTTCTAACCAGCCTTTCCTCTGTGCTCTTTAAGTTCATTGGATCCAGCAAAAAAGCCTGTGCAAACCATCAGACAGCAGCATGAGCCCTTCTGGTGGAGGGACACAGTGCCAGGCAAGGGTAAAGAAGAACTCAGTCCCTGGGACTAGTCTGGCTGTTGTTGCTCTCTGAGATGGGAACAACTCTCAAAAATCTCTCTATTTCCATTCTGCACCCCTGAAATTTGGCTTACACTTCACTTCACTCCTGTATCTTGTCAGAGAGATCCGTATCTCCTGGGAAGATACCAGCTTTCCAAGGGCAAGACTGCAAAATGCAATGTGTGTAACGCAATATGGGGAGAGTACTAAAGACTCTTCTTAGGGCTGTTGGGGCTGTGAACTTTGTTCTTTTTTAATGCAATGATACTAAAAGCAATGGGCCTGTGCACGTCAGGAAATAGTGCCCCAGAAACCTAGGCAAGAGCAGAAAGGAAGTCATTAACCAGGACACTGAAAGTAAATAAAACTGAGAGAAAGCTCTTTCAGCTTCCTGACTCCCTCCAAAGGGATCCTGCCCTGTTTATTCAGCATTTTACACCGCAATGGTTAAAATTTGCTAGCTGACTAGTTAAAAACACTAGCTAGCATTTCCACACAGTTGCTAGCACAGTGGGCAACGATGTCCCTTACACAGAGGGGCAACAACTTTTGTACTGAGAGAGAGAAGAGGAAGATGAGGCCAAAACTACACCCACAGGAGAAAAGTAAGTGGAACGAAGTGTCGAATACAGAAGGGTGAAGTTGGACCCTGCCCAGCTGCCGCCAGAGGAGCAGGAAAGCAGAACCGCCGATGGACTGCATGTCACACAGAGGGAAGGAGAGACTGTGATGAGCATGGCAAGAAACCTGGCACGGCCCCGAACAGCCCCGTGTGCCCAGCGTCACCCACCCGGGCCGCCAGCCAGCAGAGGGCAACGCCAGCCCACGTACACGCCGCTTCACGATGCAAAAGCAATCGGGGGTGGCCCTGTCCGCCAGCCCGCGTCCCCACGCTGTCTGAAAACTGTCAATTAAGTAGGATGCTTCTTGTTTGCAGACTTGTGACGCTCTAGCCCTGATTGCGCTCTTACTTTCACTGATCCAGCCCTAAACAGCTCCCTGTGCCACGGTGCGGGGAAACCGGGACCTGTAAGGCGCCTGTCTGACCCATTCAATACAGACACCTTTTTTTTCTTATCGCTCTTGCAGCCCGTGCAATTGCTGCTTTCCTGAATCACTTGCTATGCACAATGGTCTGCGTTATTATCCACCAGCTTTCAGCTCTGAGGCAGGTAAATGATAAGCAGTTTTGTGCTGCATGATTTCTCTGTATTCTTAGAGTATGCCTAGTTCAGCCTTTGGCACTGGACTGTGCAGCTTGATATCATTAGTGCCTTCAGAGAGATGCCAAGCAGAACTACAGTCTAGTGTAACAGGGCCCAGGAGGGAGGTGGGTTCTAACTTACCCACCCGGCAGCTACAGTCCTGGGTCATTCTTTTAGGCTATTGCCTCTCCCATCACTTGTTTCCAAAAGTAAAGCAGTCAAGTTTTGAACTGTTGCAAGAGTTTTCATGCATTAAATGATAATTAAAATATTGCTTGCCTATGAACATGAACTTCAGGCCATGGAAATACAGACTGGTTTATGCAGTAACAGGAGCAGAGCAGAGCTAACAGAGATGAGGGCTGGTGTGCAGGGAGAGCACATGGAAGAGCAGGAGAGTGCCTGGACTTGCTGGGCTCCCAGAAGGGGTTGAGACTGAGGTGCCAACAGGCAAGCAATTCAGGCAGGTGCTCTGGCAGAGCAGGGCTGTGATGGGTGGGTGGTTGCAGGAATTATCTATGGGTTGGATGAGTTTGCATAACCTTGGTAGAGGCTATGCGCTACTGTGAAGAGCCTAGCTCCATCTTTATAACCTCCTCCTAGACACAAGGGGGCTGTGGTTAGATCTCCCTGAAGCCTTCCCTTCTCCAGACTGACCAAGCCCAGCTTCCTCATCTGCTCCTCACAGAGCAAGAGCTCCAGTTTGAGGGTCCTCCCCTGAACTCACTCCAGTTTATCAATGGCCGGGCCCAAAACAGGATGCAGCATTTCAGATGTGGCTTCATGAGTGCTGTGTAAAGTGGGATAATACCTTCCCTTGACCATGTTGACTGTGCTGCTGTTGATACAGCCCAGAAGGCTGGTGGCCATCCCTGCTGCCAAGGTCGCTGCTGGTTCATGCTCAGCTCGCTGCTCACCAGGACCCCCAGGGTCTTCTCAGCAGAGCTGCTCCCCAGGCAGGCAGTCCCAGCCTGGGTTGCTGCACCAGGCTCTTCCTTCCCAGCTGCAGCACTTGGCACTTGTTCTTGTTGAATTTCATAATAGTTTTTTGTTAGCCCATGTCCTCAGCCTGTCCAGGTCCTGCTGGATGGCCACCCTGCCCATCATTGTATTGACCTGCCCAGCTGCCATCACCAGCCTTGTGGCACCAGCAAACATGATGAATATGCACCTTGTCACCTCCTCCCAGTCACTGATAAAGTTAAACAGGGCAGTGCCAGGAAAGACCCCTGCATTACTCCACTTGTTTCTGGCCTCCCCGTGAAGTACAATCCATTAACCACTTCATCGCACCAGCCTCTCAGTAGAGGTTGGCACACAGGAACAGGGACTTCCTACCCCCAGGTGTCTGGCAAGGATGCAGGACAAAGCCCCTTACCAGTTTCCTTCCTCCCATTTCCTTACCTTTCTCCCTAGTCTCTTCTGTACAGTGAAGAGAAAGCAACCAGGCTGAAGGAGCTTAATAATTAATTGGTAAAGCCTTTTTTTTTTTTTCTTTTTTCTGTAGAACAGCCTGGAGATGATACCATTTAGGAACCCTTAACACATGTCAAATATGGATTTTAGTATAACTGAGACATTTCAGCTGGTTTTTTTTTTTTTTTTTTTTTAGGAGTTACCGCCACACTTACAAACCAGTTAACCTCAACCTACTTCAGATAACTCAGTTCTAAAATGGCCTAAGCCCCCTTTCCTACAGGGATGTACATACATGGAGGGTGGACATTCAGGGGACACTCTGTATTACAGCCTTCAGTGCAGGGCATCCATCCACAACCCCCTCATCTTGATCCCACCTCCTGAACTCCGCAGTTGGGATAGGTACGAGAATGAAAATGCCTACAAAGGCCTCTCATTCATCTATGAAAATGAGCCCCACAGTACTGCTATCCTGGAAGCCAGCAGACTGCTGCTTCCTCATTTGCCCTCAATCAAAGAGAACCAGAAAATTTTGCGCAGCAGCTTTGCCCCAAAAGGAGGAATCCAGTCACACATTTCTCGCCTCATCTCAATACCTGCACATATATAGCCCTACACCTTTCTCTTCTAGTCAAAGTCAAGCAGAGATGTGACACAGGCTGAAATATTTTCCTTTCCAATAACCAAATGCTCCAGCTCCTGTGCCTTTAGCTTTGCAACAGCTTGAAAAGCAAACTGTACTGAGTGCTGGAATCAGCAGTAAAATACCATCTGATTATTTTTTTTTCCCCAGGAACAGCTGGATTAAAAATCTTTGACTAACAAGTTTTCACTGCCATACTAATCACTTCTCTTAATCAAATCAATGAACCATCCAATTTAAATCTGTTTCTCATGAAACAAACATTTCAAAGATTCAGGTGCAATAAATAACCACCAAACTTGAGACACTGAGCTGAAAGGGGCCCCCAGCTCATGGTTCCTGCCTTCCCTGACAGCCAGAGACACGAAGGGAGCAGTCACCCAGCTCAGGGTGAGGGCTGTGGCTGCTCCTTGCTGTGTTGGGAAGGGCAGATAAACTGCCAGGCCTCTGATGTATTTTGTTGTAGTTGAGGGGAGTAGGTGTAGCACTGCAGCAAAAGGACTTTTACAGGCTCCAGCTGAAAATTAAAAATCCTGTTGTTATTTTAAGGGACATTTAAAGTTAGGTCCTGTGCCTCACGCTTAACTGGAATGAGCAGAGCTGGTGGATTGCTTCCATCGCTCAGAATAAACCTATCCTCTCTGCAGGGGGAACACAACAAAATTAAGCCAGACCATGCACAGGCAGACATTCCTATAGCATGCGATCCCCTGTTAGAGAAAAAAGCTCTTATCCATAAACTGCTTCAACATACAGTGCTAAACACCCCTGCTATGCTGCAAAGCAAAAGCACGATGACGCTGTGTTAATGGGTTCACTGCATGGGGACATAGCGACACAGATTTGTGCCTCTGCTTCCTCCCTTCAGAGTAACCCTGAGGAAACCACTGAGCCTCACTGAAACAACCTGAGATTTCCCATACTCTCTGTCAGCCTGCAGCACCTCAGAGGGACATTGTGCAAAAATCTTCTCTGTGAGGGCAGTAGCACATAGACGAATTTGCCATGGTAGTTCTTCTCCCCATGCTTGAAGTGTCCTGTGGTTTGCAGGCTTCCAGCCTTCCCATATGAAAACACACAGCCTCGGTACCTGAAGAGCCACTGCATAATGGAAAAATACAAAGAGAAGTGAAGAAAAGCTGAAGACAGCATCACTAAAACAAGAGCTGAGCTCCAAGGGGGAATGTTACTGAAGGCTTGAGAACAGGCAGTGTTGAGTTTTTTTAAAGAGTCTTAATAGATAAATAAGTAAAGGCTATCATTATGAAGTGACATTTCTGGTCCTTGAAAGCTGTCTCTGCTGTTTGATGGAGCAGTGTGGCAGCCTTCTGAGCTGTGATGCTTATTCCCCTATTAAAGTCATTTCGGAAACAAGCTGAGCGGTAGATGTTAGTGGAGCATCTCATGTTTTCTTTCCTTTAGCTGAGCCTTTGAGGATTGAGTTTCCTTGCAGAAGCCTCTGCAGACGTCAGTATAGAACCATCCGGGTGATGCCCGAAGAGACACAACAAAACTTCTTGAGCCACATAGGATTTCTCAGCAAAGGATTGCTGGCAAGACTAAAGCCTAAAGGATCCCCTCGGTCTTGGGCCAAAGGAAAACAAACATGTAATTGCTGGGTGCCTTGCAACTCAGCTGACATACAACATGTTGTGACCAGGGCCCATGTGCTCTTACAGGAGACCACCACACATCCACATCCCTGCCCCCTGAGATACAGCCACACTGAGCACCCTGCTAAGTGCTGCTAAAAAACCCTAACTGCCTTAACATGGACAACTCCTAAACTTCTTGCAACTAATGTTTCATGCATGCCAGGAGGCAAGTACCCTATTTAGGGAAATATGACATTAATCAAAGAATTAGTTACAGGATATTAAACTCGCTGAGGTGCTGTTATCAAATACGTAAGGCAAACAACATTCTGGGTAATTAACAGACACCTATGATGAGCCTGCAATCTGAATAAAGGGTTTGCCTGCGAGTCTCTGGATGCTGCTTTGTTCCTTAAAGCTTCCTAATGGTTTGTCCAGGTAAACATGATGGACAAGCCTGACTTTACAAACTTCCCCTGGATTATTACAAAACACCACACCAGTAAGATGGAGCAGTAGTACAGATCTCCTGATTTCTTCACCACAAACCCAAGTAAAGGTTTCCCACTTGCTGCAAACGTTGCTTAAGCTGAGCAGGTAATGAGCAGGTATGTGGGTGTGCACAGGTGCTCCCCCAGCACTGAGAAAGAGTTTAATCAGCTGAAGAAGGGACAAGGACTTGGGTCTCTCCAGGAGCAGTGCTGAGACTAACAGGGTGGTAACGGGTGGGCCGCTCCCTGAAAACAACACGAAAGAGCGATTCTCCGCAAGAAATACATGGGAGTCCTCAAGTGAAAGAATAATTCAAGGGCATGATAAAGGAAAGGCAACTGTATATGGATGTCTCACACTTGCCTATGCAGTTCAGGAAAGAGGAACAATTGCTTCTAAGAACTGTTGTTATGCCCTGAAGCAGAGGATGAATTGAACCCATTAGAGTTGTTCATCTTTCTCCCTGGTGGCCACTTCAAAATACTGTTTTTTGTTTAAAAAAAATGTGTACAGCACTTATAATTGGAAAATTAACCTTCAAAATCAGAACACAACATAAATGAAGATGCTGTATCAGCAAAAGCCTGAAACGAGAGCTCTGAGAGGTTATTGCCTTTTACCATCTGAAATTGCCAGCTCTGGAGCCAAACTGGGGAGTGAATGTCAGAAAAATGCTATTTCTCTCCTGGCATATAAAGGCTATTTAGTGACCAGTTGATGCTACAGGTTTCACCACAGGCAGTGGACGTGCCACCCCCTTTTTGGCTTTGCTATGAACATGCTATGCTTTTATTTATGTTCAAATACAAAATTACCAAGACTAAAGTTTTCAGAATCTCCTGGTGCCTGGGCTATGAAACCCAAATTTTGACATGTGAATTAGATTTTGATTTTTCTTTTCCCCACAGACATTGGGTACCTTACAGCTATATTGACCATACAGGGGCATGCAATTCACACTACCATCATGCAAGAGTTATTCCTGAGGTATAATTTGAACGGGAGGAGAAAGGAGTATTCTGTGGAAGCCCGAGACAGAAACTCAAGTGGCAAACTAGGGAGATAGATAACCCTCTTTTATGCCATTTTAATGGCTAAATCTGTGGCAGAACTCTCCTCAACATCCCCAGCCTGACTAACACCTGGCTCGAGTTGTGTAACATACCCCGAGGCAGCAAACACACACACATCCCCCACATCTGCCCATACAATCCGGTCACTAGCTAACTCTTCTTTTAAAGGAGCTTAAAGGTGAACGTGGTTACACAAAGACCACTGGGAATCACGCAAAGAGCCTGGAGAGAGTTGGTACCGAAGTGGGTAATGCCCCATCAGTACTTCAGTCTTGGGAACTCAACTTGCCCCCTTTTGATGAAACATAACTTCTGACCCCAGGGTAGACATACTGTAATCTACCCTACTGCATCTGTCCTGGAGCATTAATATTTGACATAAATCCTAAAGGAAGCTCTGTTCTTTATTACTGATTTGTCAGAGGTGGATGGATAGGAAGGGATCTGGGTAATATGGAAATGGCATAGGCAGAGGATCCCTTCTGGGAGCCTGATTATTGAAAATCAGCTGCTATTTACACAGTTAATGCCATTCACTTCTTGCACCTGCTCAACCATTCATTTCCCAGTGCAAGCCAGCTTTACCCCACTGCAAAGTCAGGGAATTTAAGGGAGTTACACCTGCAGGTTTTATCTTTCTCTCCAATGATTGCAGAGTTCAGCTTATAAAACTCCCACTTGTACATTTCCAGCCCTTCATCTTCCTTTTTGTGAATTCTTTTTCTACCTATTTATATGTATATATACTTTTCCAAGTATTTATGTTTCTGATAATGAATCTAAAAGCTCTCTCTTTCTAACTCTTGTTGGACTCCCAGTCTGTTCCTGCACTGCACAAAATTCATCTGGGTCTGTAATCATTTGAAAAACAAGAAATTCAGCTAGCTTCCCAACTTACACTAGTTTTTGCTCATATTCTATTCAGTCTTTGAGAGAGGCTCCATACCCTACATCCAGGGACAGTCTGTTCTTTATGATGTCCCTACAAATGTAAATTCTGTACTGACATCCCTGGCAAACACACTTCTATAGCAGACTCCACTTTTAATGTTGGTTAAAAAAAACCCCAAACAAACCAACCAAACAACCCAAAACAAACCACAAAGGATTATGCAGCTGACCTGTCTTCCCACTCTTGCCCCCGTCGCCTTTCTTGATAATGAAGTTCTGTAGAGAAGCCTCAGGCCCCCAAGCAGGAAGGAGGGAGAGAGCTGTAGTCCTGTGGTTTTACTTATTAGTGCTAAAGGATGTACCAGCTGTAAGTGAGATTATGGGAGGTGCAATTGCAGATCTGAGCACCTGAAAAACCTATCAGCAAGGGTTAATTAATAGAAAAGTGAAGGCTTCTGTTTTTTGCAGAGTTTTTCTATTATCAAGAGAAGGGCTTCCACATAATGGAAAATCCTGCATCCTCCTAGCAGGTGAAGCATTTGCAATACTAACCTGTTATCTGGGTTTGCTTCCATGGTGGCGGTGAGGTGTCACTCATTGTAGCGTATCCATCTGCTTGCTGTATTACTTAAATATGAACTGAATGAACTCCCCTCGTCTGCCAAAGTCTTGTCTTTGATTACAGAAAGACAACAGCAGGAAGTAGGTCAAGGTCAAGTAAAGAAGATAAACATGATTAACTCTGAGCAGATAATGACTCACCTGTCTTCAGTGGGAACAGCCTTGTACTAATGTGTCTGATTGAACCAGGGTTGGAGGAATAAACCAGATTAAAGGGAATGACAATGCAAAATTAAAAAGTAACAAAAAGCTTAAAGATGAAAACAAAACAGTCCACGACCTCTCTTTTTTTGTTTCCATCTGAAGAAACAACAGCTGGTACGCTCCTGAAACCAGCACGTCAAGTCAGACACTGGAAGGAACTGAGAGGATTATTTCACAATTTTATTGCACAACTGAAAATTAACCTTTTTTTTAAATATTTACAAGCCATTTATTTTGCACACACAATCTAAACAGCATTTTCCCCAATAAAATTGTCACCTAGAAAACTTACACATGGACTGAAGCATACATGTAAACTAAGTGGTTTGTGCCCAATGCAAGTTGCCTCAGTTTAACCCTGGAGGGGGAGGCTCTTGGGAGATGGGGCAACAGAAGGAAAAAAGACACATTTTTTGCTTCTCTTTCCTGAAATGTTACTCAAGGATCTTTCCCCAACCCAGGGAAAGAAACAAAAGGGTTCAGTACTAGTTCAAGCACAAGGCCAGCCAGTCAGATAATGTACTGACAGGATGGTGAGTTGAAGATTCAAAACCCTTCAGTGCCGCAAGCCTTGCAAGAAAATGACAAGCCTTGTTTCATGCATGGTTCACCTTAAAGGTTGCGATATCCCAGTTTTCCTCTGGAGAATGTAGAATCACCTTGGTCATGACAGGAAAGGAATGAGGTTTGACTCATAAGAAGAAAGACACATGAAAGGCTGTTGGTATTTTTTTTTTTTCCTTCTTTCTCACGGATTTCTTACCTGCCCTTTTGGAAAAGTGCTGGCTGAGACATTGCAAATGCTGCCGCTGCTCTCGGCAGAGCTACGCAGCGATAATACAGAAACGTTGCGTAACTTGACCAGCAATGCCAGGGGTAATATTTTAACCATCGTTATGAAGCCCACAGCTTTGTGCTGAAAACGAGCGCTTTCCTGGCTGTTAGCACAAGCTGGCTGTCACAATGCGTAACACAATCTCTGGAGTCCACAAATCACCCCCCTCCCGTGGCTGATCTGCCCACACGTTTTCCATCATATAGATTGTTATTCTCAAGTTTGTCAGCTAATATTGAGTATATGGCCTTGTAGCACTTACTGCTTAGCTTCCAGGGGATTTTGACACCTGCAATCTTAAATGAGTAGGTGGTAAGCTCTAAAACTGATGCTCACTGGTCCAGATCTGTCCCATGTTACTTCAGGCAGGTTACACCTGAGGCACCTGCGTGGGGGCCATCAGCACTGTAACCTTTTCTGCTAGTCAGAGAGCAAAGGGTGACGTAGGGCTTAGGTGAACAGAAATGCCCTCTGCAGAAGTCCCACTCACTCCATCGACTATCAAAGGAAACCAAGGGACCAACTCCAACATCGTGGGGCTCAGACAGCTGCCAAGTTGCATGGCATGAATCTGGGCCTGAATGCTTCCAGCTGGGCACCTAAAAGCCTAGGGATTCTGGCACTGCAAGGTACATTTGGTACTTAGATCACTTTGGTGCTACCTTTCTTCAGGTTTTGGACCCTCTGCTGTAGGGTGGAGAAACCTACATGCCAACATAAGTGATGCCAACATGATCTATAGTGAATTTGGAAGGAAAGGAAGTGTTTATAGACTTGTTACGCTAGTTAGTGCTGGCCCATTGGGAACGATGCTAATGGGAGACGGCTTTGTGAAAGGCAATTCAAGTGTATAGGAAAAGCAAAACCTGTGGCCTCAGACCAAATGATCTATGTCAAGTCTTCTAAAGTCACTGTTTCTTCCAGAGCCACACAGAGTCACCATTGCTGTCTTACGCATGGTGACCAAGTTGTAGTAATGTGTCAGGTCCTAAGCAACCTTATCTTATTTTGGCATTAACTATTAAAGGCCTAAGTCTCTCTCTCTCCTCTTCCCCAGCAGCTCAAGTGTTTGTTTTTCTCTTATTTTTAAAATGAGTTCTTGCTGGTTTAGGGAGCCAGCAATGCAGAGATGTCTTTTTCTATGTAATAGTCATATCCAGACCTTGACACTGTGGAAAGTGTCTATACTGTAATTGAAATACCTGCCAACGCCTACCTAAGGCTGGTATAAACATGGATTTAGGTGTACAGCAGATTGGGAATGTGGAGAAAAATGGCAAAACCCTAGAATGGGCTGGCTGAGGAAGGATCCTGAAACTGAGCCCTACAAAAATTGTAGCAAATTTGTAAATTGTAGAAACTTGTGCTAAAACTTACAGTTTGAGTAAGTTACTTATCTTTACAAATGCTGCTGATTTCATCCCCGTTGGATTCCTTGCAATGACTCTCTTCCTCTCAAAACAATATTTTTCTGGAAGATATATAGTTGTAGTGGACAGAAAAGTTTGAACAATATGCATATGTTAAAAATAAAACAAAACATAGTGATCCCATTCTTACAGCTTCAAATTGCTGAATTTTTCTCTCACGTGTAGGCTTGAAGATTAAAAGTGGAAGAAAACCCTGCAGAATAAATTTGTGTGGAGGCCCAGGTGCCATGCCAGAAACATAGTGCATTGATATTGCCTTAGTAATGAACTCATGCAGTGGTACAGCACAAGCCAGTGGTCTTTCATACTCACTGGAAGAGACATTACTAAGATAGAAATAAAACCTGTGATAGCACAAAGCAAAGAAAATTCTCCAGGCTCTGTGCTAAAGTGGTGCTGAGGACATCTGAATGACCCCTCAGTTCTATTCTTCACCCCAGACAATGCTGTAATATTTGCAAGTCTTATTGATGGGGAAGAAAGCTGTATCAGCCTAAGAAAATAAGGAAGTTTTGCAAATTGTTAGTTTCACATATGAAAATGGAAATGAAAGCAACAAAAATTATAAAATGTTTGGGTCTTCGATGATCTGATTCAGAGAGTTGTTTTTACTACATGCATTTGTTTTGCTCTGTGAAGTGTAATCAGAAAGAAGATGACAGTGTCTGTGTTCTCTGCTTTCATGACAAAAGCTGGCAGGTTAACCTGGTGGGTATTTTGCATTGATGAATCTTCATGTATGTTAATCCTTGTGGGTCCCTTACAGAACTCATTGCTTTTTTTGGATTGCCTTTGCTGTTCTTTGAATAAACCCTAACAGTGAAAAGTAAAAGATGTAAGCTCTCCATGAGCCATGTGAACCTGTATGGCAATATTAACTGATGTTATGGACAGAAAGCATCATTTTGTTCATCTGTTTGTTCTGTTATCAACACAGAGAGCAGAAGCTTACTGCACAGCCTGAACACCAAGTCTCAGGCCAGCTGGATTAATTGGTGCTAATATAATTAGTAAACACTGGGCAAGGTGTTGAGGGAAAATACACACGTCTTGTTCTCTTTCTGAACCAGCAAACCGCTGAGTCCCATCTCTCCCTAACCCCAAGGGGCCTCTGTCACTCACAGCGAGTATACATCTAAAATGCAGAAAAGCTCAGCAAAGTCTATCAGAATAATACATTTCATACTGAACTCACTATTGCCATCTAAAAAACTCAAAGCAGACAGTGGTGCGGCTTCCTTCCTACTGCTGGTGGTTAGTTCCGACTGGATGAAGAGTTCATGGATCAATCAGCATTAGGCAGCTTCTCCTTTCCTTATAGCATCGCTGGAGAGCACCGCTGGAACAACAGATCCACAGGCAGATCAAAAGAAGAAATTCTGCGAACCTTGCTAACTCCAGCTTTGCCCCAACCATTGACCCCAGTGCTGACAATTTAAAAAAGGCTGGGTAGTCAGTCTCCTACTGTTACCAAGCTGCTATTATCTTTTTTTTTTTTCTTCTTTTCATATGAGCAGCAAAAGACCAATGTGGGAATCCAAAGAATTGAAACAAATTAAACATCTTTGAGCTGAGAATGGTTTAATCTCAGTGCTGACTTTCATGAATTTTACAACCCACAGAATTTACTACAGGTGGGCCACATTGGCCAGTGTTGGATAAGAAATGCCACAGATCCAGAATGAGCTTAGTCCAACCCACAGATCCTACGAACAGATCTTCTGAGGGACCTCAGAATGCTTTTGCCTTTCTCATTCCTCTGGAAATTTGGCTACTTAAAACAAACCCCTCATGCCCCCCAATTATTTACTCCATCTTTTCACTGCTTTCCTGACAGACTGTGCCAATAGCCTTTAGAGTGCTCCCAAAGGGGGAGCAGACATGCTTGGAAAGAGCTGGGATTCATCAGTCTTGCATGTTCAGCTGTTAGCATTCATAGGTTGGGGGTGAGTGCTACAAGGCCTCCGAGTGTGTAATTTCCATCAGCTCTGTAGGTTCCCTCCACAGAAGAAAAGCCTGTAGAACAGAACTGCAGGCATTCTGCTCAGAAAGCCTGAGAGCACAGGGGATAATTGATTTTCCTAAATCACAGTTTAAACCTATGCTTTGGAAAAAAAGAAAAAAAAAGTCTGGCTTTGCTCAGAATCAAGGCAGCTATCATATTATGAAAAGCTCAATGAGAGCAAAAGCTAAAAAGAAGTATCGCCCAGCTGCTTCATTCCCTGAGTACCATCCACTCTGTGCATAGAATGAAAGAGGAGTCCTCAAAAAAAAAAAAAAACCCCAGGAAATGATTGTGTAGAGACTATGTCCTATTACATATGTACCAGGGGACAGAAAGAAGTTGTATGAGCAAATCACTGGCTCCACCAGCAACTTGAAATTTCAGATCCTCTAACTTTCACATGACTGATTTTGCAGCCTTAGCAGGAGTCTTGTGATATGTTGGTTAATGCTGAAAATTCACACGTCCATTGTCTGAGAATTATGTTGCCATAATACTGAGGAATAGGCTTAGCTTGGCTTGAATTACTTGGCCTCACGTGTTTGGGGACCTCTTCTCGAATATATTTGGTGAGAGTGACGTCTACACGCCTGATTGGAGACTTACTGCCGGGTCAGAACTATTTCTTTTGGATTGAAATCTTGTATCTCATGGCAAAGGACCACGGAGCTCAAATGAGGCTTTTGTCACGTGCACAGTGACTTCCCATGAGTCCATGTTGCAGAGGTTTAGGACATTTTAACCCTACAGAAACAGTAATTAGCTGGGAGACAGGCAGCTGTTCTCATCCTATAGGGGGAAACTACAGCACAGAACGACTGGAAAGATACTAAGTTCTTAGCCTGGGTTTAAGATCTTTTGCATCCTGACACTCTCAATGAGCTAACACTTGCATTGCAGTACCCATCAACGTGTCTGGACAAATACCTTCATACAATCCATCACAAAAATAAATATTTGGCTGGCTTTCTAATTCCCCGATTATTTTTTCAACTGATCATAACAACTCTACTCTGCAGAGCAAACAAACCCCAAATCCCAAGTATTCATAAGAGGAAAATGTTCAAGCCAACTTACACGTTCATAGATCCTTTTGAAATTCTCAAGGACTTTGTGTCTTGCTTTGGGAATGTATAACTACTGACAAAACCGAATTCCTATAAAAGCAAGGCATTTCTAAAACCAGGTTTGTAAGCATTTCCTGAGCTATAATTTGCTGTGCACAGCCAGAAGCTTTTCCAAACTTAATTTTATATTGTGAACCAAAGTAACAATCTTCAAACAATCCCCAATTCACCTAAGTGTTTGGATGTAAACATACCGTCTAGATATACATTATGTATTACTACTGTAAAAATGACTTCATTTAGCTATCAATGCTTCTGCATTTTCAATGCTGCAGTGGAAATACTGGTTATTTGCTGTCATTGTCTACTAGTGACTTATTTGTTCCAGTCTCACTTACTGGAGTTGTAGAAACTTAGCTGCTTGCTTTTCCTAAAATTGAAATATTTTTTCAGCTAACAATGATACATTCTTTTTTTTGCACTCCCACCATCCAATGTATTAGACCTTGTTGAAGTTCATAAATAATGATGCTTACCCCACTTGCTCAGCTTGCTGTGTTTCCCTGTTCCTGCACTGAAACCTGAGGAACACCCACACAGTATCTGGCAGAGCAGGAAGGAATGTCCTGTGCAATGCCTAAGAGTAATATCTCTGCTGATTTGCCAGGACTCCTAGTGCTGCTGGTCATTAATCTTTCTCAGCCAAAAACAGATGGGGCTATTAGGCAGGCTGGAGTAATGGGGGAAACTGGCACAATGCAGAAGGAAATGCATTATCTTCTGGATAGAATTGCATGTAAAAATGAGAACATTAAAAATGTATTTTTCATATTTAATTGGACGATGTACGATTATACCTACCAGAAAATAATGTGCAATGTGTTTTGTGCAGGGCATTTATAAAACTGTTCAGCTGTGCTAGGGGCCTTATTTTCCCCTGCGGAGAGAAACAGTAGCTACAATTCTGACAAGGTTTTTGTGCTTTTCCCTCCAACACAGGGCTTACTCTGCTGCAACAGCTACTGCAAATAACACTACAAAGTGCCTCCACTTGTCGCAGTAAAAGGAAAATGCAGTTTATGATTTACATACAGACCACATGAAGCCTACCAGGTAAAAAATCAGTACTTTAGGAATAATGTGAGCATATCTGATATTCAGTCTAACAAAAGTGATGGAACTGCAGGTACAGCTGCTAATTCCTTTATGTCACTGAGTCCAAGATGATGATTACTAATAGAATAAAAATTGCAAATTATGAAGTGCAACCCGACTGCTCACATAGGAAACTAGCAAGGCTGGAAGGAATTACTGAAAGGAGGATTTGGAAAAAAATCTGATAGATACTAAGGACTATTTGGGATAAACAAAGACATTTTCTAGGTCTGCCAGGTAGGCAAATGGTAGATGACCCTTAGCCAGAAAATGATAGGATGGAAACTACAGCCAAAGGTTTGAAGGTATATACTGTGACAACAGAGAGAAATCATGGAAACATATTAGAGGGTTACAATAAGGCATTAAATAAAGGCAAGTGCTTTGCCCAAAACTTAAACTTGCAAAGCCTGTTATATCAAAGGGAGAAGCATGAAAACAAAAATAGTCGGATTGGGTGCCAGCCAGCAGATTATTATTTGGCACAGTAATTATGTCTGAAATGTGGTGGGATGTGAGGAGGTGCTGGGAAATACACAGTTCAGGCTCTGGTGCTGGAAGGGGCTTAGGAGACTGAAAAGTTTGCAGTGACTCACATGTGTCAGTGTTTTGGAGCGGAAAGGGAAAAGGGAGACACAAAACAAAATGTGTCAAGATAATACCCCAAATTAGAAGAACAAAAGAATTTTGTAGGATTTTATTTCTGATCCCTTGACTAGGAAAAGGTTAGCATTTAGGAAGGTTAAAGAGGAAAATACAAACACCCAAAACCTAGTAGGGTGATATTTGATATAAAAATTTAAAAACAAAAACCTCTTTTTCCTTTTAAAGAAAGAATCAGTGGCCCTAAATAAAAAGAAAAGAAAAACTGAAATCCTCAGGTTAAAAATGGAAAGGGCTTATAAATAGCCATGGAATATGGGTATTCCCTTAGATAAATGGAAGACAAGGACAAGGAAATGCTGGTATGACTAAACTGGAAATTTTAGAAGTTATTCAGGCCAAATAGGAAACCTTCAGAGAACGGAAATCAAAACTTTGTAAAGCTGAAAGGAGGGTATGTAATAGTTAAGATGGAGTTTGAGCAAGCGAAGAGGGAATTTGAAGAGCAAATAGTATGAAGTTAAAACTGAAAACACACATTTGCTCAGTACACCAAAAGCAGAAAACCGGAGATAACCGGTAGGCCACCCCAAACAGTAAGTAGAAGAAACAATTAAAGACAATAAGGACATTGCCAAGAGTCTAAATGATTTATTTGCATCAGTCTTCACCAGAGAGGGTGCTGGAGTGATACCTAAATGAGAGACTCACACTTTCCAAATATCAAAGATAAGGAGAGGTCATAGACTGAAGACTCAAGAGAGGAGTTGGTGGAACAAATCAATAAATCAAAGGCATTAAGTCACCAGGTTTATCTGATATTTCTTGAAGACTTCAGGAGAAAACTGAGAAGTAACAAAGTTGCTAGCAAATACCTACTACAGCAGAGGACTGGAAGACAGTCAGTGTTATAACTGAGTTGGGGATTTTTGTTGTTGTTGTTTTTTTCATGGTGTTGGAGGAACCCTGGCAGTTACAGACAACTATGTAATCCTAATTTGCTATCATGTAAATTGGCTGAAATGTGTTAAAAAAACCCAAGCCCCACACCTCCCAAATTATGAAGCGCATAGACAAACACGACATGACAGGTTCAAGTCAGTGCAGTGTCTATTAAGGGAAAAAAAGGGGCTCTTTGAACCTACTACCAATCTTCGAGCTGGTTACACCAGCCAGCACACTTAAGCCTACCCGGGAGGTGCCAGGACTTGCTGTACAGACAGCCAAGTAGCAAATGATTACCTCCCTGCTCCCCCATCTGCATCTCACGACCACTGAGGAGAGAATAATGTTCATGTTGATAATGGCACACCCAAACAACATACAGGTCCGTGCTACAGGTTATGCTGCTGCAGGGCAATCCAGTCCATCCTTGGGCAACATTGTTAAGCCAAGGAGACATGTACATCTGGAAATGAAAGTTTTTAATATATATGAAACATAATGGTGGCCACACTGAAGCTCTGACTGGAGATTTTATGTAGGTACAACCAGTGTTAGCCTCTCTTAGGATCAGCTTTTGGTATCTTTCTGCACGTTAGCTAATCAACGGGACTCTGTGCTGCAGGGTTCTTCTCATTCTCAAAATGCAGTGACCTGGCCCCTTAATGGTAAATAATATGGGACTTGGGGAGTTAAGATTTTGGGTTTTTTTTTAAAATATATCTTAGCCAGGACTGAGCAGTCATTTCATTTCTTCCCAGCTCTTCCCAGCGTTTTATGTAAATCTTTACATAAAGCCATTAAGAACAGAAGAAAAGCACTTTGGAAAATTATGCAGTGATGTATTCTTATGCAGCCAACACGCCAGGGGAAAAAGTGAAAATTACATATAGCCTCCCGCCCCTTTTTATTTCTTGTCAAAGATGTTGCCTTTTTTGGCTTTTCTTATATATACACAGCATGATGAACTGATATTTGTAGTTTAAATGTCTGGTTTAACCGCGTGGTTTCCACCGTAACAGAAAGCTCTCACGAAATGTCAGGTTAGAAATAAAACCAAGCTCTAGAGGGATGAGGTGAGGAGGAAAGTAGAAGGTCCAGTGGCTGAAAAACAAAATGGAAAAAAAGTGAGCAGAACACAATGTGGATCCATTCCCAACTCAGGCAGTGGTATTGGTACGTGTGGTTGTATGGGGATCTGGGGTAGGGAGACAGACGCATTTCTCACTGAGTTGTTTCTGCTTTCTCTATTAACATTGCAACAGAAATTACAAATAGCCCTGCAAGGGGTAGTGCATTAAACCTCATCTCTTCATCCCATGTAAACACAACATTAATACTGAAGAATAAAGAAAATGGTAGAAAGTCCAGTGTCTTGTTTTCTGCATTTTACTTGTTAGCTTTCCTGTCCGCCCTCCAGCATACTCCTGTGTGTACCGAAGTTGTGAACTTAACCAGCCCACGTTCAAGCAAACACTCACACTCAGATTCCCAACACATTCTTTTCTCCCCCTGGAATGGGGAGTTTATTCCTAACAGTTCTGCTCCTTTTAATTATAAACTCCTTTAACGAAGTAGTTCTGAGACCTTGCAGCAGGCAGCAGGAGAGCACCAAGGCTACTAGTTGCCATGTTCAGCATGGCATACATAATCCCTGTTCAGCAAAGAAGTCCACTTAAAGCCCAAGGCCCAACGCCTTCACGGACGGGCATGCACTGAAATGAGCCTACAAATCAATATCCCCCTGCACAATGTGCCTTATAGGGAAAATCCAATCTTGCCTAAAATAGATAAAGAGTTACAGCCAGGCCCTTTATTTTACAAGACACACACGAACAAGTTGCTCTGGTAAAACAGACCTTACACTGACAAGTTTTGTTCACTTTCTGGCAGAGCTACTGATCTTCTTTACTGGACCACCAGATCTGAAGATGGGAAAGAAACACAAGGGAGACATTTCCTTGGCAAGGAAAGGAGCAGCATTTAGGACTGGGGAAAAGGCAGGGTGGGGTATAGGGGATTTTCCTGATAAAACAACTAATTTGAGAATAAAAGACCAACCGGTATCATGTATACACCTAAACCAGTAACACACCTTCTCTGGAGTGCAGTATTGTATAAGCGTCCCCTTCGTTTTCAAGGCTAATTCAGACCTTTGGCTCATCCTGCATTAACAAGGTCATCCATGTTAACAGGGCCCCTGTGAAAGTTCACAGGTGAAAGTTCCCTTTTAGAGTAGTGCAGATTTGAAATTCACAGGACAGCGACCCGAAGATCTTCCTTTACAGATAAAAAGCATGTCAAATTATTAAATAGCAACATGAAATCCTATATTCTGAAGGTCTGTCTTTGCTCTGCAGTTAGGAGAGCAGTGTGCGTTCCCAGCCCCTGCCCAGTCCCCACCTCCGGCGGCACGGCGGGCACGTGGCCGCCCCTCTCGCTGACACCTCACGAATGCTAAAGCTGAAAGGCCTGGGGTAGTTGGGGAAGGGACGAATGAGCATAGTCTGAAGACATGTCACTTCAAATTTCTACTGTTAGAACTGCCGGGTATGATATAAAAACAGAAAGTATTTCTCAGTTCGAAGTCTGAAGACCGGGCCCCAAACGTTGAGTGGCTCCTCCCTCCGGTGTCCCTGTTTCCCGCACACGGGCTCCATTGTGCTAGCTGTTGTTCTCTGCCGTGAGATATTTGAGGGCTGCAAAGCCGTAGTGGCGTGACATATCCTGCTGGAACTCCTCCTTCAGGGTCTTGAGACAGATGCGGTATTGCTTGTTGGAGCGAAACTTGGTGATGTCGAAGCTGGGGGCGTGCGGCATGTGGATCATGTAGGCGTTGGGCAGCACCGTGAACTCATACTCCTGGGGGAGAAAGACACGGGCTGTGAGGGTGTTCCCGAGCCCTCTTGCAATGCATCTCTCCTGTACCTCCACAGTCAAACATGCTCCATCACGTAACAGTGCAGTGCGGGTCTCGGAAACAACAAACCCATACAGATATGCCAAATAAACCTTCTTTTTTTGAAGTTGCTTTTTCTTGGTTTTATGGAAGATCTACTTTCTCTTTTAAAATGTTTTTCTCCTTGTAAGCCAAATGATGGAGAAACAGTACAAAAAGCGTGCCTGAAGCCATGTCTGCAGCACAGATTTTGCAGTAGTGTGCTTGCAACCAACACAGCTGTGACTGCACACAGCATGAGTCTCAAGTGTCCATGCAAAAGCATGTTTTTGCCCCTACAATTTTTCTTGTTTGGGATGCTGGAATAAGCTGTATTTACAAAGGCAGCCATTGCAATACAAATGTTGCTTTGCCTGTATACTAAGATACTTACAGCCAGAAAACTGTCCAAAACTATTTATAAACCTGAAATGAGGGGGGAATACGATACCTTTTATAGGCGATGTGTGAAAATGGACCTGTTAATTCCATATGCTTTGAGAAGGTTTTACGCAAATTAAGTTCTCCTTACAAAGTATGAGATACTGTTTTAATTCCCCCTCTCCTCTAAAACTACTTCACTAATTGTCTTTATTTATATCTGACCAAGTTCTTTGACAATTTTTGTTCTTAAAAATGATGGTTCATTTAAGTCTCAATTAATCCTGTTAGATTTTTTCAATTTTTATAATTAAATATATGAACATTAGAGCAAAGCTAGACAAAACCTGATTCTTAGACAAGCTGAAAGTTCACTAGTGTAGGATGTGCAAGAACCAGGTATCTGCTCCTGCAAGGAACTGGGCAGAAAAGGGATGTGAACCTCAGTATTCTGTAGCCAAGTGAAGTACGCTAACCACAAGGATGCTACCTCTTTTTTCATATGGAATTTCAAAACGTCTGAGTTGTATGGGATGCAAATGACAAAGAAACTTTGAAGCCTCCACAGGCAAATTTCCTATTGTCCTCACACAGCTTCTATTTACAACTGTTGCTGTATTGACTCATTAACCATCTCTGCATAAGACACTGGGCAGGGGAACAGCCACAGAGCATGCTGGCTTTAAAAGAAATGGTGCACAACTTCTCCTGGTTTGCAAAGTCCAGTCACTTGTAGATTTAGGAGTCTGTGCAGAGACACAGAGTATCTGCAGCACAGAGGCAGAGTACTCAAAAATATTTTATTAGGGAAAGAGATTTATGGGAGAGAACCGACTTGCGCTAATACACATGAGTGTTTCACCTATAAATCTTTCTTCACCTAACAAAATATGATCAACCCAGAAAAGACTGAAAGCTGCTGGGTTACCATGCTACCAGAAACCAAGTGTTTGAGCAACACAGCCCAAAATGAAGGCCAAACAAAATGGAAAAAAGTGAGCAGAATGCAATGTGGATCCATTTCCCAACTCAGGCAGTGGGATTGGTGAGCCCAAAGTGCAGCTAAGGCTGCAGTGCCTTCCCAGAGACACCTGTGAAACAGTAGCATGTGTTGGACAGCTAGGCGCAGATGCAGCTGTACGGCTGCTCCTCTCTCATTATGGGAATGCCTGTTCCCTACCAGACAGTGCTAAAGTGGAAAATCTTTGTGCCAAATTATGATGCTGTCATATATGGGAATGGACCCCTCTGAGCTTCTGTTTGGAGTGACAAACATACAGCAAGAGCAAAATAATCTGAAGCTCACAGGCAGAACTTATTTAGCTGGAAGAGGCTTATAACTAATGGGGAACCAAAGACGAAAACAAAGGCTGGCACAATGGAGTGAGGCGAGCTGATAAACTACAAACTACAAAATACGTCTCTACAGGACCTTAAAACTAAGGGCTGAAGCTTCAGAGGAAGATGCATCCCCCTCATACAATCTTTTCTTTGTTCTCTGTTTGCATCTCAAGTCTGTAATCCTGCAGGTCAGGGACCGTCTATGCTCTGCAGTGTAAACTGTTCAGCACAGCGGTGCTCCCATCCCTCCAAAAGGCCTTCAGGCACATAAAGCCTTCCAAAACCTTGTAAGTCTGCTGCTAATAAGCTCCTTTGAAAGATGCTGGGCTGGGGTCCTGGAAAAAGGATTGCTCACAGTCTAGTTCCACAGTCACTGGAAGAGCAGGGAAAGGCTTCCTAATGACCCACCCCTACTACATGGAAACGTCTGTTGAGAAAGCAATGCACTTGCAGGAACCTCTGTCCCTACCTCACAGGTTATAAATTCTTTAGATGGAGACTGTCATTATCTATGTGTTTGTACAGCATCCAGCTCAGTGGACATCTGCATGCCCCCAAAATAATAATGATGATTATCTCCACGCTGTGTGCTGCTCTGAAGGATGGTAGTGGCAGAGGCCCTTGGTAAGGAGTCTGAAACAGTTCTCTTGACAGACACTGCAGTTGTGAGGAGCAGTGAAATAATTCAATCGAGAAGCTGCTCTGCCTGCTGATAATGAAGCCAGCCAAGCAGCTGGCAGCAACCTGATCTGTGGACACCCCGAAGCAGAGGAATGCCATAAGGGGAGGTAGCTGTGCAATCCCACATCCCCTCCAGGCTGATTTTCTGGGAGAACAGGCCAATACCCATGTTGCTACAGATGAAAATGAAACTTCTTTTCAATGTGAGAATGTTTTTAAGGCTGGAAGAGTGAGAAAAACAATTCCCCAGAGTTAGTTCCAATCCAACGGCCATTTAAAATATCTGCGCTATGATCAACTTTGAAAAATGTTCCAATTTCCCATGTGTGAATCTGTATGCTGGGCAAATGCCTCTGAACAGAAGAGTTAAATTGTGAGTGCTGGCTGAGAGCTGCCAGTAGGAACATAAGCCTTGTTACCCAGATTAACAAATAATAAATCATTACACTGGCACTCTCCATAACTGATGGTTAATTGATTAGTGTTTGGAAAGTGCACTGGAAAATTAAAGTGCTATAGCAGAGCAAAGTATTATTATTAACAATAATATAAGGGACAATATTTTTTCTAGTCTGTAATAACTTTTTCTCAACATAAGTAGGTACTAATTTGTTGGGAGTGTCCTTCTGCAAACAGAGGGCAAGTGTTGGCCAGCCCAAGGTAGCCGTGTGGTTTTGTAAGCAAAAGTAGAAAATAACCCTCCCACATATGTGCCTGCACACAAATACACTGTAGCCCACACCCCAGAGACTCAATCTCCCAGTAACTTGCTGCATGCCTGGTAAGAGGTGGGCAGAGAAGGATCAGCTATATTTCAGATCCATAGCAGAAGCTAGCATAGGAGGATACAGATGGCCAAAAAGTATGGGTTTTGCTTAGCATGAAATGCTCCTAGTTCAAAAACTGGGACTGAAACCAAACTAAAAAAAAACCCAAATAAAAAGAAATGCCATGACCCAGACCCTGCTGATTAGCACAGTGGTTAGCTTCACATCCAAGAACAGCAGAGAGAGGCAAATCCTGCCATTTCAGTGAGCAGCAGCACTGGGCTCCCGTGGAGCCATATTCACTGCCAGTCTCTAAGATCTAGGTCGGTGACAGGGACCTTGGCTCTGAGAGCTCTAGTGCCAGTCTGGGTCTCTTGAGGTTTCTCTGCATCCTTATTCTTATATATTCTGCCCAGCAGCTCCATCCCAAGTCACAGATGCCAGAAGCAGGTAGCCCAAGGATCAAGTGCCTGTATCCTTTAGAGTCTGCCGCACAGCCAGACTTTGGAAATGTACAGTCCTTGTCTTTGCAGAGATGCGCTGTAAATCCAGGCCAGAAATTGAAGATTCTTGCCTTGGATTCAATTTAAGATTGTTTTTTGCATTCTAAATTAGCATTTGGGACTCACCAACCTCTATTTAATTGAAAAATTTCCAGCTAGGTCTACAGATCCCCTAGTAGGTGACTGGCAACGAGTGCTGCAATGCTCGGGCACACTGTTGGGCTGGAGGCAGGCACACAGCATTGTGCCACTAAGAGACAACAACTCTCTCAGCACTGACAAATAAACTAATTCAGACTCAGTTCTCCTTTTAATGCTTGACAAGGACTAAAGTAAGTGTTCCCAACTCAAGAAGCACTCATTAAGGAGCTCAGTAAGGCCAGATGAGCACTTTGGTGATGCAAAGCCTGACTTTCTACAGAACACAGATTTCATTTAAAAACCCTGCTGCCCAGCCCTGGGTGAGACATGCAGGTGTTGTCTCCTCACCTGTGCATCCAGTTCCATGATGTGAGCTACTTTGTTCCAGCCAAATCCAACAAACCGCCTGTCATACTCTGGGCAGTCCTTCCTCACAACAACGTATGGCTCAAAGTCTGCTTCCCACTCAACGCGGTAGGGAGTGGTGGCCGTTCGCCACTTGGCAAAGTTCGTTGGCGCATGCCCTTTTGTCCAGACGTGATACCTTAAACAGACATAAATGTCACGGTCGTGGGGAAGCAATTAGACAGAACGCATCTTGGCGAGGCAACAAAATGTTACGTGTTAGATGAAATGCTCAAAAATAAGGACATTAGCTTACAGTTCACATCATCATTTTCAGGACATATCAGAGGCAATTTCTAGGACTATTTCCAGCACGCTTCCCAGAGCCTCTATGTGCTCAATGCTTAAACACATCTAGTTGGTGAAGGTCAGTGTGAAAACACTACCTAACGCTAATGTGAGAAACAATTACAAAGTACACAGACAGTTCATCTGCACTACAAAGTGCTGTGTCTCGTTCCTAGCAACCAAGCAGCTGTATCAGTGCTCTAAAATCAGTGTGAAATTCTGTAGCTCAGACAAGGTCCCTAAAATTAGCTATTTCTACACCACAGTGACATTCACGATCTGTTTTATATGCAATTTTATAATTTGTATGAGAGACACCTGCAGCTCTGGATAGATGTTCTGTTTTATTAATTACCGTTATTACTATGGCAGGAGCCAAAGTGCATAATTAAATTAATAAGTAAAATATTACATAAAGGCTTTCTGCTGTACTTTCTACATTGTGGGGAGTACCCATGTGATCCTAAGTAAGGTAATCAATTTGATTTACAGAAAAAGATCCTTTTTTACTTCGTTAATCTTGTTTAGGTCACAGCAGGTCTCTTCCAAGCACAGCTTGAATCCACCCCATTAGTGCCAGGGTCAATGACTCTCTCGCCTACTTATTCTTCTTACACCTTTCCAAAAATCAATGAGACAGGCTCTTTCCTCAGACTCATAGATTAAATAATGAAACAAAGGCATAGCAGGCCATCTGTATTACAATGCTCTGAGATGTGTAACAGAAGGGGCAAAACAAACATCCTGCCAGTTTGTAACGTAAGGTACATTGAATTCACAAGGATGACTCATGTGCTAAAGTAAAGGGATTTGAGCGTTAAATATTTGCAGAATTAGGACCTGAGGTAACGCTTCAACCCCAGAAATTCTCGGAACATTGCAAGCCATTGCTAAAAACAGGGACATAAAATCACAACCTAAGAGTTTCCACTTTGACTGTATATTCGTATGGCTTATAACTGGAAAAACAGAGGTGTTCAGCTTTGCTGCCTCGCCTTGTTCAGAGGCAGTGCAGGAGGACAGAATTATTAGGATAGCACTGGGGTCCCAAGTAACGTATGGTCCTTTGAAGGCTGCATTTCTAAACTGCAAACAGGTTGCATCACTTTCAGATATCTGGCTTGGGAACCTGGAAAAACAAAGCCCTTCTGTATTAAAGAAACTGATAGTGAATTAATTCTCTAGAGGTTATTAGAAACCAGTACCAGATTCACAAAGATGCTTACAATCCTTAATGCCCTTTAGAATCATCTCCAAAAAGCCTATCCCGTTACTCAATGAGTTGGTAACGTACCCAGTCGCTAATGGGCAGCTACCTACGCTGGAAAAAAGCACAACCACAATGTGGGGTTTAAAATGATATGGGATTGTGGGAGATGCTGTATCTTCTAACATCCTACCTCTGGCATTTTGAAATTAATTATGATAATAACGATAATGACTACTAAACACTTATGAAGCGATTTGTATCTTTAAAGCCCCATACAAACTTTGGTTAATTCAGAGATTCCTGCAGAGCAGCAGTCAAATGCTGCTGCTATTCTAGTAACACTCTAAACAGGGCGGGGGGAACATGATGCTAACCATAAAAACATCAATTTCTTTCCACCCTTCTTGGGGAAAGCAGTGTAAGCAGTTAGAGCAGCTCAGGTATAACCTCTGTGAGTCAAGAGAGCTGACCAGCAGGAAAAAAAAAAAGGGGAAGAGACAATGAAGGGAAAATACAGAAGTGAGATTGGAGAGACAAAACAAAGCAGAAAGGAAAGAATAGACCTGATTGTACCAAACAAAATGACACCACAGATGATCTACTTGCCTCTTCAGAGTGCCTGATGTGAGTGTGGGGCAAAAGGAAGACAAAATGATGGCTAAGGTCACGACAAAGAGGAAAATGAGTACAGGATGCTCAAATAAGGTGTGCACACGCTAATTATAAAGGAATAGACTGGAAACAAACCTGTGAGAGTTCAGGATTACATACATACAATATATATGGGTCTACACATATATATTTACACACACACATATAATCTGCTGGAGCTAGGTCTTGGCCAATGGCTGATCATCACATGAAATGTACTGCAAAGTAAGATATGCAGACATCATTATATGGATGTCCATATAGAGAAAGCTACCATAAAAGAGTGAGTAATTTCCAACAGACTTTACTCTCAGTGACGCAGTTGTGAGAAGTGGTTCACTGTCTGTATTGGTCTTCCATCTCACAGAACAAATGAATAAATCTAATTTTCCTGCTCAGGCCCTTCTCACTCAAGATTTAAATGCACATTGAATTTTAAGGCCGCACTCAATCTCACTGACTCCCAGGAGAACTTTGTGAAAATTGTGAACAACGTATTTTTCACTATGCTGGCAATTTTGACAAATCCAAACCAAATAATTTGATCTCCGTAAAATGATGACGAGTTTCTTTCCTACGGTTCATGGAAACACAACTGCACAACACCCCCCTGCTTTGGGTCAAATGTTTCATCTTACTTTCATTATCGATTGCTTGTATTTAAAATAAAATTTCAAAACTATAGTAAACTTCTCTAAAGTTATCAAAATGAAATCATTATTCTTCTCAGAGTGTTCTTCCTCCTTGCCTTGTCCCTCAAAGCTTCCTGTTTCAGTGAGAGAGATGATTTGGTGAAAGAAAAACTCTCCCAGTTCTGTTCTCAGATGCTTAAACATTTTGCTGGATTGTGGATGCAATCAGTTAATTAGTTAATCAGCTGTTGCTGGTTATGTTTTCTCAATAGGATGCGTGTTCTACCAGCTGTGGTATTCCTTGTGCCTGAAAGCTGTGTCGGCAGTACATTTGTGGTTCATCAGCTATTACCCAGGCACTGAGCGGACACATCCTTGTGAGGCACAGTCACAGCCAGCACCTGCAAACAAAGCCAGCAAGCTGGCACAGAGCAACCCACTGCCACGGAGGGTTTCCATACAGCACACCTTGCCAGCCGTTGATGCTCACGCGTCTTCTCTTTTCTTCTGGTGCTGACTGGGGGAGGTAATTGAGAGCTGTTTTGTACTTCTTAGCTGCCCAGAGGTAGAAAAGGTCACCATTTGGAAAAGAGGTGACAAAAGCAATTTCAGTGAGGGAAAGATTGTAATCTACCATGTGGTGTGAGGGACTGGGATGCTGCAGGCACTCTCAGCAATCACTGTCACAGCAGTCCTCCCCGGCTCACTCCCACCCGCTCAGCCTCGAATTGCAGCGTTATTAAAGCACCTTGAAGGTGGAGGTGGAAATTCTCAGCCCAGATCACAGCTGCTTTGTGGCTGTTGATAGATTTGAGCAATGAAATGAGCCAAAGCAAACTGGGGAAGCATTTGTAAAATGTGTCCTACATTAATATGTACACCAGCTACAGACCACTTGTCCTTCAATTCTTATTTAACCTTGCTCTGGCAAAACTCCCACTGATGTTAAAGAGATTTTTGCCTGAGTGAGACTTGAGAAAGGATCTGCAAATCTGGCTGTGTACATAACACGCCAACATGCTGTATAGCTTGAAGATGAAATCTGTAGTGGAAGGCCACTGCTGTGCAAGATGAAAATTTGATTGTTGGTGGAATGTAACATCTGAAAATCCTGAGGGTGTTATTTTCCACTGGAAGGATTTTTTCGTTCAACTATGGGAGAAACAATTATTTTCTATCAACAAATCTCTTGTTAATTTCTATGTCTTTGACTCTTAAAGAATGGTGGGAGAGTGAAAGGCACTTGCTCTATCAGTATCCTTAAGTAATTTTCCAGAGAGGCATGCCTCTCTCAGTCACCTCAAGTTTCTATTTCAAGGCTGTCACTGGTAGAGGTAGTGTCAGAATTATGTTTTCCAGGCTCACACAGGCTGTCTGCTACGACATGTGCATGCGGCCACATGACAGAAGGGCGGCTGCTGCAACGAGAGGTGTGTAACACAGGGAATGGGAGAAGTGTGAGGAAAGCTCTAAAGTAAGGGAAGGATGGAAGAGGTGATATAGAGCTCCACCGGCCACGGACAATACCTCGCTTTTTCATAGTTTTTCTCTCTAGATCTCAAAATACCGTAAAAAGGAGAGGTGAACATTGCTACCTGCATTTCAGAGATGGAGAACAGAGATGTAAGAAAGTGAACTGATTCGTGTACCACCTCCCAGCAGGGCAGTAGTGGAGCTCAGAAGAGACTGCAGGTCTCCTAAGCCCCCTCTCTGTGCAATATCATAAGGCCATATTGTGTTCTTCCCATCACTGCGATGCTTTACAAATGTCTGCTAATCAGACCTTACCACACACCCCCAAGAGACAGTTAACCCCTGGTAGTTGCATTTTAAAACTGAAAAGTCTGGCAGATAATAGAAGTGACTTGATCGCAGCCACAAAAGGAGTCTGCTTCAGAGAGGAGCTCCAAATTTAGGTGTTCTTCACTTCTCAACTTCTAGTCAGAATACACTTTTACCTCTGCACTGAGAAACTCTAGCTATTTAAGCAGCTGTTTCACACTTAAAAGAGCACACGACAAGCCTGCGTTTGTTTTTCCAGTAAGTCAGTAAGGAAGCGAACCAACGAGCAGAGAGAAATTATTTTTGGTCACGTGAGAGACACAGCTATCCGGATAGTATTTGGCAGCCAAAAAGCAAATTACACGCACATGAGTGTAATGGTCGCGCTTGATTTTGTAGCGCAATAAAAAATGATGAAAATAAAACAAATTCAATTTAACAACTGAAGTCCTTCAGTAGAGGATTATACTACTAGATAAAATGCTGAGCTCACAGATGGAATATATCCACATATGATTCTGTTCACTGCCTCTCTATGAAAAGGGAAAAAAAATTCCAATAAGTTTCTTAATGGAGCTAGCCAGCTGACAGTGAGAGAGAAAAATCAAATATTCACAGAACATCAAAAAAATCTTTAGAGATAATGACCACAGGTTCAACAAAAGTACTTTCCATTACCTGAATGTGAAGAGGGTTCCCATGTCCAACATAGATAGCAGCTCTGCTTTTGACTTGGGGAAGGAGAGGCGGTAGCGTAGGGTCTCAAAAGCAGGTACAATCAGAGCTTTCTTGGTGTTAGCCAGGTCTAGCTGGATGACGGACTTCCTGGCAAAGAGAAACAACAAATACAAGCAGGAAAATTTTAAACTGAGCAAATCACTTGGCTTTTCAAAGTAAAGAGCAGAGAATGGGCAGTTTGATACTGTAAATGTAACTATGGCTCATATTTTTTCCCAGGGGTGTTTCGTATTTTCCTCTCCTTTTGAATCTGCTGCTCTAAGAGCAGGGAGAACAATCACAGTTCAAAAAGAACTTATGTGTTTGACTGATCAATGCTGCCCTGCATGTCCAGGGGTGCACAGTGCTGAACTAGCACTGTGAGCGTGGCCAAGTGACCACTTCTGTAAGAGAAACATAGTTGAATGTTACTACGTATGTGGTAAAGAGCTGCCCAGTCAATGGCAGTTCTAAAAAAATGGGATTTATCCAGAACTCAGTGGGACTTTACAAGGTGAGGAGCCAGAAAGTTTGGTTGCATTTCACCTGGCTATTCTCTGTGCTATGTTGTGCCCTCATATGTGCTTTCTACCTCTGCTTTAGAGCTCTGTGTGTCCTGCAAGGTGAGCATTACCTTAACACCACTATGGACCAGATATTTGCCCTCAAGAATACTGTAGCCATGATGGTTGGTCTTTGTTCAAGGCAAGGCACAGATCTACTGCAACAGGACGTGGTGTAAATCAGCAAAACGGTAAATTAGCAGTACTTTTTTGACTATTGTTAATCATGTGCATGGTAGTGCCCAGAGATCAAAGCTCATTTGTGCTTGGCTCTATACGTAGGGCAAAGAGGCTGCTTCCTGCAGAGAAGAGCTGTGCACTGGATGTGCTGAGATACCTTGCTTTTTGCCTCCTTTCACTGCAAGTTGCTCAGTGAAGAGACTGTTTCGGTGTGTGAGTGTGTGTGTGTGTGCACATACTGCATTTTGCACAGTAGGGCCCTTCTCCAGACAGGGGCCTTAGGACAACTGCCGCAGGAGAGCAACAGCTTAGCAACCTTATGCACTGCCTGCCAGAGGTATTCAGTCTATTCTTTCCTAACAAACTAAAACCCCAAGAAAAAGAAAAAGAAGTTACTCTTCCATCCCCAAACTGAATCTTACTACGCTTGTCATTAGAAATAACTCCGTCTCGATTTTCCTTTCATTATCTTCATATTTCATACAAGAAATATGCCTCTCTCTCCCTGTCAAAGTCAGTTCCCCTTAACAGGATTCACTGTCCTGACTTCTATGTTCCTGCAACAAGCAATCAAGGACAATGTTGACAAGCAGCAACTCTCTACAGCCTTATAAGATGAAGGAATTGGGATCACTGTCATAATAACAGAAGGACCAAATAAACCACTTTTCTAGGCCCAGAATACCTAGAATTCATTTATATTGCCATCAGAGAAAAAGAAGAAGAGCAGGGCTTTTTAATAAAATCTGAGTTTTAGAGAATTCACACCACCCTATAGGCCTGTTCTATAAAAAGAAATCTGTTCTCAGCGCCTTACTGCAAAGTTTGCATTGTTTAAAGAACCCCTGCCACTTTCCAGTGAACTTTTCACAACTGAAGGATTTTAACAGCATCTTATTATAACTTTTTTGTACTTTTCTCACTAACTTCTCCCTCACCATCACTAATGGCTAAGATATCTGCATGTAAATAGATGATTCCTTCACAATCAGCCTCCACGACCTTCCAGAATCGCTGAGCAGTGCCAGCATCCATTCTTTAAGATGCTCTTAATGTTTCTTCCCCTTCACACCTTCTCTGCAAGCAGGGCACACTAACAAAGTTTCTCTGACAACATCTCAAGCTTTCTGGAATCTGTGCAATCTATCAGCCTTGAGCGGTACAGCTTTGGGGATTCAGTTCTAGGAAGGAGGAGGCAACATTTGCAGTGATGCTCACCCTTTGGGCTCTGCAAGGAAACAGCAGCTTCCATTTATGGCTGTTGCTATCTCTTTGATGGAGAGCTCAAAAGTCCCAGGCAAAAATCAAGGCCTTGCTGTGCTTGGCACTGTCAAAAAGTAGGAGACAATCTTGCCCACCAAAGTTCATGGTCTGAAGTTGAACAAAGCTGAAATAGGTATAGGTATCAAGCAAGGATAACAGCAGACTGTCAGACAGAGCAAGTTGTGTTGAACCTAGTGTTGAACGTGACTCATTTTGTAAGATATGGGATACAAGCACAAAAATGATGTGGGTATCAATAATCCTTTCTGCACATTCCCTACTCTTGTCATCTGCAAATTTCTTATAGGTGTCAAAGTCAAAACTGTTGGAAAGAATACTTTTCTTCTTTATGATGAAAACCAGAAGGCAGAGTGAACAAACTGATACAAGAGGCTGAAATCACTTGCACTGTCAAAGGTCAATATGAAAAGTTAGGTAAGTGGAGAGAAGCAGAGGTCTGAAAACAAGATGCTTGTAGTGGATGCAGTCTAACACAGGAACTAGTGGAGGTACTTCAAGAGTGAAATAACATAGCAGGATAATCTCTGCAGAAATATTTTCAAGAGATATGCAAGCATTTGAGGTGTATATTGTTAAGCCCAAAGTGGAGGGGTCCACCAAAACTGAGCTGGGAATTGAGACACACTCAGTCAAGAAGTCCAGCAGCACTGACCTCCGAGTAGAAGAGCCTGCCTTTGATGTGGACTAGATGACATAAAGGACAATGTAAGGGGAAGAAGGAATCAGTACTGACATCCAGGTGTTGAACCTGAGTGACAAAGGACAACAGAGGCTGAGTGAATTGTGATAAAGGCAGGCAGGATTTGGTAGAGAAAAAAACACCTTCCATTTTCTTCTGGTAACTTGGCTGACAGTCTGCTCCTTGGACAACCAGTTGAAAATCTAACCCCTTCCTACTCGAAGTAAATCTGCTTTTCCTTTTCTGTTGGGTTGACTTTTTTTCCTGTTTTGAGTGGAGGTGCCATTTGCTGGTTGACTGGTTCTGTGATACTTGGAATAGGAAAATTTTCACTGTTGGTGTTGCAAGATACGTGGAATATAATGTAAGGAATACATTTGGTTATTTTGCAAACTAGCTCTGAGTAAACTGTTTAATTCCTGCACTATCCTTATGAGGGCTGTTTTTTGGATTCAGTAATATCAATTCAGTATCCATTTTCCTTTATCTGTCCTTTTCCCCAAACCCCAAAATAAGGATATATGATTTTATGAAGAGCTTTTTCTTTGCTAATGTTGTCCAGGAAACCGTTTCCTAGGCATCTTTGTGTTCAGACCTGATGTATGTCATTCTGACACAGTGAAGGTTGGGTTAAATTTCTAAATCTACTAATCAACCCTATTTCTTGCAAAGCGTGGAAGAAATGAATCTTAAATCACAAGAGTCTCCTCACAGGTTGAATGAAATCCAGCATGTTGATACCAATCTTTTCATCTCCATAGTCCTTTCCAAAAATTAACACAGAATTCTCATCCTCATGGGGGCAGACAGTAATATCATTCCCATTTCTGGAGGATAGAGAAGGTCAGACACAGAAAGGTTAGCAACCTAATCCTAAAGCACTGAATTCAGAAAAAAAAAAAAAAAAAAGAAAAAAAGTCCATTAATTCAAATTAGGTTCCACCATCAGGATTCGTTAAGTGGTTAGTTCTAGATCAACGAATTTGGCAGTCACAGAGTTTGTGGTAAGAATTGGAGAGTTGTCAGTCCACTGTTAAATTCATTAGAACACTCTTCCTCTCTACAAAAGCAATGAATGCATAGCCTACAAAGGCATCCAACAAATAAATAACAATAGGCACAACAAGAAGTGCGTCTCTTGCTGAGATGCTGAAGAACAACGAGAAATACTTCACAACTCATGTTGCAGGGGACAGCGATAAAACCTGTGGACAGAGCTTGGATGCCAGGTCCCAGTTCATGCTAAATGTGTCACTGGAAGCGAAGGGCATATTTTACACAAATGTGTCAGGAAAGAACTTTAATGCTAGCTGTGACAGCTGTAGATAAGCAGCCTGTCTAGTTATTTTATGTCAGAAGAACCTTTAGGATGACCCACACACCTTACTTGTAGCAGCCAGAAAGAGCCTTTACCTCTAGGGCAATGACAAGATGACCTCAGTAACTAATGAGGGAAGGTGACAAAAGACTTCGACTCAGCACAGACCATGAAAGTGTCTGAGTTTCGTAAACAGGAAATCTTTAAATGATACATTTCTTTCCTTTTGTACTTCACAGAAGAGTAAGGTAGGACAAAAAGGGGGGTTGATGGAGATTAAAAGCATTGAAATGGCCTTACTTGGCAGCTGTGAAAAAAGCTCAATTAGCACAAATCTAAGTGCTAGCAACAGATACCTAGAGGGACAGGTAACCGTCAGCTCCATCAGATTCTCCTTCAAAACTGGCCGTAACCTTTCACATACAACACTTTCAAAATATGTTGAAAATATTTTTCAAAATTCCTTTTTTTCTGAGAATATATTGTCTGTAGAGACACAATACACAATATATATAAATCAAGAAACTCGCAGTGAGAGGGACTTGTCTGGCTCATCCTGTACAGTGCGATGCCTGAAACACCACACTATTTCTATTTGCTTATGGAAATCTGAGGAAATGAAGATGAAAACGTTTGTACGTCTCTCTAACAAACAACCGCTGCCATTCAGATAGATAGCACTAATCAGCTACTTGCAGAGGTGCTAAGAACAGTCAATGCACAAAGATACAGGGTATCCATATTGAAAATAATCTCACTGCACCTCCCTGCTATTTTGCTCAGAAAAATCATTATTGAAAAAGCAACAAAAGCCTCTAGTCCACGTGCAAAAAAATTCAATCCCTTTTTAAAGAGCTCGTAGCAGCAGATTAGCAATTCTGGTATTCCCAGGCAACAGAGACTCACAGTCAGAGTTAAGGTGGTATGGGCCTCACAAAAGGCTGGTAGAATAACACAAGGTCTTTGATGCAACAGCTTTCAGTGTGAATCTGTTTTTTTTCTGAAACAGCACCAATGGGTGGCATCGCTGTGCATCCTATAATACATTATCACCATACGAGAATTATTTCTATGGTTGTAATATCTTAAGTATGTTGTGGTACATCATTCTGTCTTCTCTCTTCTCTTCTTCCTTTCAGTGCTGGCTCCCATCAGTGCACTGCGAAGCAGCATGGAGGAACAACTTGCTTTTTTAGTACTACATGCCAGTATCAACAGCTGCTATGCTTACTGTGTCCAGCATCGATCTGAAGAAATGTAACACTATGCAACACTAACGTCAAAGAACAGAAAAGCTAACAACAACTGTCCCTACATGAATCTTGAGACAGCTAATGTGTGCAAGGGACAGAATTATTTTGGAGTCCTCAAAGCACAAATCAAAAAGAAATATCCCTAAAATAAGTGGGAAACAAGCTGACACACTGTGATAAAACTTCAATGATATTATTGAAATCCAGTGTCTTAAAAGCCATAGTGAATTTGGCCCCATACATGGACGCAGAAATTGAAAAAGGCAATTAATTCTCCACATGAGGAAGAAGTGAAAAGATGCTTATGGAGTTGTTAAACCTGAAACAAAGGAATTCCTCCATAAGTTTACGATACGGGAAGGTGTATTTCCCTTTACACTCCAAAACCCCAGGCCTACAGACTGAAAGGGATCGCCTACAGGCAGACCCTCACTGGAACACTTTGATCAACTTTTACCAAATTAGAACAGAGATGAAAAGCAGAACTGGTCAGGACTAAGGAACTGAAATCCTCCTGTCTGGCCACAGGGTGTCCTCCTTGCTCTATGCTTTGGCCTCAGATGACCAGCCTCTGCAGGGGAAAAAGGTCTTTATTAAAAAAAGCTCAGTTAATGGATCAGAGGTCTGTAGTTTGCTCAGCCCAACCTGCTCACATTCGTTATGATACAATACACACTGAGGTTACTCTTCCCAGTTTCCTTATGCTAATTATTTTGCCTTGACAGGTGCTGGCATTGCAGTCATATTTTTGAGCTGGTTAGTCTATTACCCTCTTTTCAAGATATGGAACTGGATTAAGAGTGTGTCACAGGGACAACAAGTTCAGTAATGCTTTGCATGTTTTTTCTGTCACTGACATTAAGAACCAGGGATGTTCAGGGACATCATCTGGTTCACATCTTTGCTAATACAGGATGCTCTTGCACATACTTAGTCCAGTTCAATTTTCAAATCGATTCTTCTGCTGCTCTGAGGGAATTATTCTGATGGCTAATAGGGCTCACAGTTAGACCTGAGTTTTTTCTTTCATAACCATATTGCTTTACTTCCAGTTCCAGCCCCTTCCTCTAACCTAAAAATTCTTGTGCCTTGCTAGGCATTGTCACTCCTTAAACATCTATAAGCTGCCTCTTTCAGATCTGCTCAAACTGCATTGTTTTGGGAATATGTGAGAAGGGTGGGGTGTGGAGGGGCTGAAAACACGTGTGACAGTGGGAATCCCTCCACTGTCCATTTACCTGAGGTACTCGTAGAGTCCATACATGGGCAAGAAGTCAATGTCAGACAGAAACATGTATGGCGTGCTGATATGCTTCATGGCCACATTCCTTAGCAGATTCACAGGATAGAACTGGCCCTCCTTGTACACGATATGGTAGCCGACATTGTGGCGGCTCATAAGTACTTCCGAGCCCTGGGCGTAGCGCAGAAATTGCTGGGCTTCTGCATCAGAAAGATAGAGTGCCAGGCTGATTGGACCTTCCCAGTGTTTGCAGATGGCTTCAAGCATCTGGAGCCTGAAAGAGGAAGGGTGAGAATAAGAAAAGGCTGTCTCCCTGTCTGGGACTCTTTGCCTGGGTTCATCTGATCAAATGCAGATATCTGTCTCTAAGTGAGACAGATTGGGGTCACCTTATATGCTGTGGAAAGCAATAAATATTTCTACAGCACAATTCATCTCATCTAAGTTGATGTCTCCTTCTGGACAGATGAACTGTACCCTAGATATGCCTACTTCTCTCCACGGAATACAAGGGAGCCTAAGACAGCCCTAGCTCAGGTATACACATCCACAACTCAGATACCTAAAGCTAGATGAAACCAACACCATCCTTTCTGCCTAAAGCATTGATGCTGGAGGAAAACATACATGGACGATGGGACTTCATCTGATAGGAGCTTTGAGCAGTTGCAGGGATCTGTCGATGTGGATCTACTTACAGGATAGGGGTCTCGTAATCTTAAACAGTGTTTAGTGCCCAGTTCACACTTCAGGTAAAGCTATTCTCACACACTAACCTATTACAGTGCTCTTCAACAAGCTTGTGGAGGAGAAAGGTGTACAGAGCCATAGATCATTTTACCTCCTGTTTAGGAAAACCTTCCCCAAATTTTTGCAAGGCAGTTAGCCATACCTTAAAAGCTGTTAAAGGTGATAGGTCAAGGGAACGCTGACTTATATGAACATTCGCATTGACTAGAAGAAAACTCATGGTCAGGGGAAGGGCAAAAGGATGACACATCGCTAGAAATGGGATTTGCTATGTGTATGGAGTAAGAAGAGAAGGAGGGAGAGATATGGCATTGCTGTGGAATATCAAAAGAACATTTCAGACAAAACCATCATTTCAAGTACTAATTTGTGTGTGTTTTAGCAGTATCTCAAATTTCATTAAATCATTTTTAAAACAGGTGGTATCAATTTATATTTTTAACAACTTCCAGCAGTTACAATACTATTGATGAAAATGACAACAAAAGATCTCATACACAAACGTAAATCAAATCCAGCCTGGTCAAAATCGTTTAAGCACTTCGGGTAATTTATAGAGAATTGCTTAGAGATTAAGATATGCTACACAAAAATACAGCAAGGACTGATTACAAAGCCTCTTGAGTTAATACAAAGGGAAATGAACCTATGCAGCCTAGCCAGATATTCTATTAAAAATTAGGAAGAGTAGACTATGCAACATGATTATTTTCTTTCCCTTCCAAATCCACATTACTAGATTTTTCCTATTAATATTTATACAGAACACAAGAAAAGTTTTCTGCATCATCATAATCAGAGAAAATAATTTCCCCCTCCTACTATCTCCCTAAGCTTTGCCGCAGAGAGGAATGATATACTCATACCAGCAAACACACATTCTGATTTAACATTAATAGGTTTTTCCTGCATTTCTGAATGATCATGATGACATCCAAGACGATATAATCACTTTTTCTTAGGTATGAGATATTACTTTTACTAGTCTACACCTGGTACATTATTTTCTTTTTATCTATTATTGAAACAAAGGTTATTATCAGCCTGAAACATACAGCCGAATTAGAAACACAAATCGATAAAAAAGATCTAAAAAGTATGTGAAGGCTTTAGGCTTTTGATTGTACAAATAATAAATAGAGAAAAATACTTTTTTTTTTTTTTGCCTTTTTCCAACATAGTGGAAACCTATTAATCAGGAGACTCCAATTCATCAGCACTCAGATTTAGGGCAGCCTTTTAAAAACTGAATACTTGCCTAGCAAGAAATGCAGCAAAATGCCTTTCAAGGACTCCAAGCAGTGGACAAATGGCATACATAACTTATTTAAACAGCACACCTGATAATGCCTGCAAAGCTTTTCACGATAGTTAAGTGGGAACTGGGTTTTGCTGGTATAAATTTCCAGCTGGGCAGCTTAGTGCCCTTTAGAATACGCCATTTTGCTGTGTCGTTCTCATTGACAGGCTCCACTTCCACGAGTTTGATACAGGGACTGCTGGGTGATGCTCTATAACCTACTCTCCGTAGGTTGTTACAATAGCCTCCTTTGACCATAAAACAGAATTACGAGTTTCTAAGCACAACATGACCAAGTTATTTCGGTTTTGTTAGCGGTCTTGAGGAACATGTTCTCTTAAGGACTCTATAGAAAATAAATATACTCCTGTACTGCATAATAATGAGGTCATCATTTACTTGGTAAATTTTTTTAAAGGTCCGTTTCAGTCAAGAGAATTTTGCTGGAATTCAATGTTTTGTGAGATTATTTGTTTTCAATTTTCTTCTTAAGAATACTCAACCAATTTACAACTCATTCACACCCAGACTTCAATCAGTGTAATACTTATGCTGTCTTTCTTTGTCCACATCCTGATCTCACATTTTTGTAACTTCCACTCTGATTTCTGAACCCCCGGCACACACCATGCCTTTAAAAAGGCTGCCTAACCAAAACACACGCATGAAAACCACAGTGATGCAACCAAGCCATTATCCAAGAAAATGTCACATCACTATAAAAGGTGACAACTAACCAATAACGAACAACACTGGACAAAGTCTGTCTCAGAGCTTCTATCTAAAGACATGAATGTTAACTCCTAAACTGCGTCCCTCTCTTCCATTCCCCAAGCCTATAGCACAGGCAAACATAAGCCTGTCATGATAGTCATGTCAGTCTCAACTCCAACAGGACTATAATTGGAGACACTGGGAATTGCTTTTTTGTCTTTCCTCATCTTGGATGATCATTTGAAAGAACGATGCAGGAATGTAGCGTATAGCACATTGTTTATGTACGTCATCTTACATCTGAGACACTATTCTTAAATGTCTACAGCTACGCTGGAGGAGTTTAATAAAAGTGGTTTAAAGAAGATACAAAAAAAATAAGGCAGTAACTGAAAGATGTAAAAGAAAACAAAGCAGCTAAACAGTTCTTTGGTATGATATTATTTATTGATTTTAGCTGAAAGAAAGTATTTCCAACTCAAATCAATAATTTATAGCAACACACCAACGAAGTAGGGAAGATTTTTCCTGCACAGTGTCAGGAGGGCTGTTCTTCCTGAATAAAAATGTGTGGTTCTGTCTATCAATAAAAACATGTGCCCCAGTGAGGATCCAGAAAGGGAAACAGATGCTCAGACTTTGCATCAGTGCCAGTGAATCAGCACTGAGCCCCAGCTCATTGTTTTGAATTAAATTCTGGGGGGAAAATATACCATGTGCACACACCAGCTTTACTAATTTACTGTGGCACTCGCTCAGGATCTGGCTTAATTTATTTCTTTAGTTTCTTACTCAAAGGTTTGTGAACACTTAAGAAATGTTTCCTCAATTAAAAATCAATAGAACAGACACTGATGTGCATAGCAAATCATAACACAATGTGCAGGATGCAGTGCTGAGGCACTGGTTATTTTTAAAACAAGCTGTAAATGTTTTGTTGATCTGAATTCCCCTGATTCTCCTGGAATACTGCTGACCTTCCACTGGTGTAGCAGTGGTGGTATTCACGGGTCATATTGTATTCTGTATGTGCTCCACTAAATGAAATATCAGTTTCTGGCTAATATTCAAGGAGTTCTGATCTGTTTTGTAACCCACTCTGATAGCAGTAATTACAAACTTTGGACTAGATTTCAACTGAGAAGCAGGAGGAAAAAGGAGACTGACAATTCAAAATTTCACAAATGATCAGCTGATCCAGACTGAACTTTCAGAGCTTCTGAAAAAAGACAACTAATTGCAATGGTGCGAATCAGAAAGGTGCAGGTGGAACTTGTCACGAAATGGATTTTTTTTCCCAAATGAAATAGCAGTTAAATTCTACTTTACATCAGAAGCAAAAGTTGAAAAGAGTTAAACTAGAAATGTTATTCTGAAAATCAAGATTTGTATAAAAATGCAATGACTCCTCTCAAAAGGACATTTTTCATTTACACTGGCACATTAAAAAAAAAAGGCTTATTTTCCACTTCCCAATTTGAAACTAAAATGTTTAGTTTTGATTTTCACTATAAGAAAGATCACTAATTTAAATTTTCTGCAAGGAAAATGCCAATGAAAGCAAAACTGTCTAATGAGGAAATACTGTGTATAAAAACTTGGTCAGTGACAACTGCTTGCCTAAGTCAATTACAAACACCTCCTGTTTTTTCTAAGTTGCTGCAAAACTCCATAAATTAATAATGCCTGACAATCCTGACAAGTAACAACCCCTGCAGTTCCAGTATTCAGCCTGTCGTGAACTCTACCCACACTCGTGTGTGTACTGCAGAGCTGAAGTCTGGATGCGTGTGTGATATCTATATGTGCTACTCCTAATTCAATAAAGGTCTTACAGTATGACACCCAAGTTTCTATGAAAATGAGGTTTTTCTCTCCCCAAAGCATTACATAATTGGATTTCTCTGTAAGAAAATATTCATTGTCTCACGCTTCCCAATGAACAAGAGATTTTCCCTACCTGTCCATTGAAAGCTGAGCTACCAGTGTTACATCAGTATTGTCTGAAGCAGGCTCGTATTCGTAATGTAGAAAATACAAATGAGTGCGATGGACAGTGAAACGTTCTCGACGAAATTCATAGCATAAGTCATCCTCGTCCAGCTCAGACAGCTGTTTCTGGAGCTGTAAGGAAAGAGTGGACATGAAGATAAGTTCTTTATAATTATTTTAGCAAATCAGAGAGAATGAGGAGGTTGGGAACTTGCAGCATGATGCGATGGGCAGTGGAAGTGGAACATACGGAGTAGCAAGGTTTTCCCAAGCCTCACTCCTGCAAGTCACTGGACAAGAGATTAGAAGAAAGCACTTGTAAGTAAATTGATAAGGCAGACAGACCATTGCATTATGGTCTATATATTGTATATATTATCTGTATTACATACTTTCAACATCCAGACTAGCAATGAAACAGTGAACAATGACAAGTTTAATAATCGCCAGATTTCAGACTTAATGCTCCAATGTGATGCATAATGTCATTCCTTATTAGAAGCAGTGTTTCAAACTACTCATAGACATACAGCTCCAGCAGATGAGACTCAGCAGCAGATGAAGCTTGTACGCTGGACTGAGCAATTCCTGTTCTGCTGCCTCTGTTGGAGAATAGTAACTGCTGCTCGCAGCATGGACAGCTGGAAAAGTAGTATCTTTAACTGATCATTATTCCATCTCTTGAGCTTTATGTATCTGCACCAGTTCAATTTTGCAATGACAACAGTCTTTCAACTGCAGAGGTGCCAGAATTAAGCATACACTTTTAACGGGATTTATGCTTCTGGATACCTAGTTTGAGAAATCTAAAGGATGGCAGATTGGCAGAGAACAGGTATTTTTTTGGCTCTGCTGGAAACCAAGCCCCTTCAAAGTCAAAATGGGCATCTCAAAGCAATCCAATCCCGAGTCACTATAGACATGTAGCTTTAAGAGAATAAAAGTTTAGCTCTGGGGAAAGGAGGAAGAGAAAAACTGATCAAATGTGTATGCAGCTGACCAGTTCCATCCCTGAACTATATTATTTTAAAGCCAAACATCTGGCTAGATTATTTAAAATGCATTCATTTAAAAGGAAAAATCAGTCATACCTGCTGTAAAATGTACTACAAAATGTAATAAAGATGAAAATTATATATGGTCTTAACATGTCAAATAGAATTCCATTTGTGTTGCTCTAAAAATTAGGTTATTAATAAAGGTATCATTTTTATATTTTATTTCTTAAAAGCACCATATAAGAATAATATGATTGCATTTTTATCAGTAAATAAGAAAAATATTCATTTTACAGGAATTTTACAAGTTTGATAAAAATCACAGTGCACTTCAAAACTGTTTAATGCAACAAACAGGTTATTGAATTATAGACATTCATTTAGATTTAAAAATCTCTTCTTTTTGTCCTGTTCGGAATGATTTAAAGTAATAGTTTCACCGTCTTCAAGAAAAAAATGGAAAATGTAGGTGTTTCTTGTTCTAATACCGTGTTAAGAAGAAGAGCTGTTGTTCTTGGAATTATAAGCGTAATGGTTGCTATCAACAATAATGCTTACAGCTGAATGTTTTCCTGTGAAGGCTGATGGAATAATTCCTGATATTTTCCTGCACATCACTCTATAATCTTCTTTTGAATAATGGAAATACCTCCTTTGATTTCAGTGAGTTTTGGATCAGGCTCTCATTCTTCTGTGCTATTGTTCTGCACAGATCTTAAAACATCCCTCAAGAGAGACTGCTTTTAGAAAGATGAGAGTCTGAATCTTGACAAATCTTTACTCAGGCAAAACTTCTATTGAAATCAAGATCTCTTTTGGTGGAGTAGAAATCAGGAGTTCTTTTACATATTCTTGCAGTTTCATTAATTCTGCTTTACAAATCATCATTCAGCTGAGCCTGTACTTTATTTTCCAAATCACATTCAAACAATATTTGAATTAAACCCAATATTTACAACAATGACTAAAAAGAATATTGTATCTTTCTGTTTCTTCCTTGAAAAGAGACATTAGTATGCCCTCAACAGACTTATCAAGGAGATGACTGAAATTGAAATGGTTAAAACAATAGCAAAGCACATTTCAGGGGTACCTTACTATCCTGCTGTATGTACCAATGACCAGGCTAGAAGTTTATCATTGCACAGCAGCTATTAACCAGGCAGTCACTGAATGATTAGCAGATTACATTCGGGTTGCAAGCTAAGAGGATATAAATATGTAATTATGAGTTACAGAATAACATTTGGGGCTAAATTATGGCTTTGTGTACTAAAGAGGTCTATGTGGGAGAAGAGGAGGAGACACAGCTTCTTAGACACCCCAGTATTTTGATGGTGAAACTCACCAAGTTATAAAGTTGGTGATGGAGGTGAAGGAGAGCAGCAAACAGCAGAGGATCCCTTCTGCTACAGGGAAAGGGAAAGCTTGCTCTTTCCGCTGCTTTTCTTAGGGTCAGGATTTTGCCTCTGTGCTGTTAGACTTCTTCTGAGCCTGAGGCTATGCTGATAGTCCGTGAGGTTCTCCCTGGCACTTCCCGTGACTCATGCTCAGTACTGTACGTAGTGTCGGGACCCAAGAGAAGAGATGAGACTGCTGTGTCCATACCTCTTGGAGAGAGCAGTCCCCAGAGGGACCGCGAGCGTGGTGTGCTCTCACTGTCCCCCAGCACCCTCCATGCGAATGCAGGCAGGCTGCCAGGAGGAAGCCCAAGCACAGGCTGTCTGAGACCCCTGGCTAATATGTGGGCATCACTTGGCAGGATCAGACACGCAGCTCCGTCAGCACTTTGCAGGAATGCTTGTGCAATCCATGCCTGCTCATACCATAAGCCTAAACTGCTAGGCAGCCGTAGGAATTATACTCTGCAGGCTGTACAAACACAGCTTACTTAAGGTGTGCTCCTTCAGGGAGGACAATCAGCACAGGACAGGCTGTGATTTGGCCTGCAGTATTGTCACTGCATACGTGGCAAGCAGTCTGCAGTAAGGATGGGCCTATCCTGCAATGGTGAGGCCACAGGCACTGGAAAATAATAGCTTATGATTATCCATATGAAAACTCCTACTGGAAGCAATGCTGGGCACACTAGGCACTCTGGATTTGGTCCAGCAAAACCCATAAGCTCACAAGCTATCTCACTGAAGCTAATGGTATGACATGCACAAAGTATCAGGACCAACGTGCTGGGTGCTGCACAGTTTTATGCAGTTTAAGAACCCTTTTCACTCGCTCACTTTTTTTGTTCCCCCCAATTAATATATACACCCAGATACTCATGCCCCGGTATGTATATATATAAAGGCTGCTTCCTCTTTACTATGAAGAGACACATACAATCTATAAATACATATTGCACACTGTCACATGCCACTTTAACACACATATTTAAAATGAAGAATGTCGAAGATGCAGAACATTCAAAAGGCAGGGAATTGCCTAAGATAGTCACATATATATCTTTAAATTTATCTCTTTCTGAGTTACCTGGTATTATTTTTCAGTTACATGATCACATAAAATTTCTCCAATGATATAATCTTATCTACAGCACGCATATTGCATGGATCCATTATTTACAGACAAAGAACTTATAGCTTGGTTTAAGGTTTGTGCCCACATTATGCCTTCGTGAAAAGATAACGTGTTTATAACGGGAATGCTGACAGATCTATGCAAACAGATGCTTACTTAAACACAGTGCACCATCAGAATGAGGACCTTAATATCAGCTGGATTTGATAGAAGATGGCATCCCCATTATGAACCCCTCCATTATACTTACGACAATATGCCTAATATAGCAAAGACTTCTCAGCCTTAGAGTGACAGCATGTATTCTCATAAGCGAGTACCTGCTTAGCATGAGATTCACTGTTTCTACAAGATTCTCAATGCTAAGGCTACTTGCCACCGAGCATCTGGGAAATGTCACCTCTAGGAAACACTCTCACAGTTGAAAAATGTATTCTTTTCAGACTGTGTAAGGTAGATGTTCTCTTAGGAAATACTGTAGTGGGAAACAAGAAGTGCTTTCATTAGCATCATGATGTTACTTGTTTCAGAAATAAAAATGGCAGCCATGACATGCATAATGCCAAAACAAAGAGCAAAATACATTAAAACAATCTATGCTAAATTACTTCTCTGGGCAACCAGCTGTGGCAGGTGATCAGACTTCATCTCAGGAAAAGCAGTCTTTGAAGCTAGGCTGGCCAGAGAGGCACAGGCAGGCCAGAAGGTATTCAACTCTACCGTAAATCGTCATGATTTACCAGCTCTACTTGTCTGACTAATACATTTGTAAGAGATGAGGTGGTGTTTTCTATCCCTGTGATAGATGGCAGACCCATACGATACACGGCGCACAACATGTACCTTTCACCAGCGAACTGGTTAGTCTGCTCATAAATCTCCCTTCCTAAGGCTGTTCCTTGTGTAAGCAAATTTGTGATTGGCTTTGTTTTTTTTTAACTCCTGCGTCACAGAAACAATTTAGTTCCCACCAAAATCTACAGGATTTTATCTCAGATGAGATCAATCCAAAATCCAGGATCAGAAGAATTTTCTTAGGGATTAGCGATATGTAAAAAAAACCACCAGCAAACAATGTTTTGTGTCTAGAGGCTATTTAGATCTTGGGGAAGGGGATAAAAACCCTAATGTAGGCATCTCTCTCTCATCAAGTGTTTAAGGTGAGGTGAGATGACACTAGGCTTACGTCACTCACTCAATATGATGCTAACACAACAGGAACTGAGCAGCTTAGACAAAAACTTTTAACTTTCAGATCATCTTTCCTTCTCCCAGGTGTGCGCAGTTAAGATTCATAGCACAAAATCAACTCAGCTTAGCCACTGAGATGAAAACTAACACCAGCCCAGGATGAAACTATAATCTGGTTATAAACTGCAGCAGTTTCATTTCCTCCTGTGTAGCTGTCCCAGTTTTCACCAGTAGGCAATTTGGATTGCAACATTTAGCACTTTCAAAGTGGTGTGAATTAACTGTTGCCTTTAGCATGGCATAAACAAAGCAGATGATGATGTAGGGAGGAAAAAGCATTCACTGAGTCTTGTTTGGGATGACCTACATAAAGCACTTCTGGCTTCTCCAATGATTAGTAATAAAAGCCAGACTAATCCCATGTCAATTAAACCTTTATTCCTCCCACGCCATAAGATTTTGTACATTTGCTATGGGTCAAATTGAGCCTTCTGTGAAATAAAGCTGTGCTAAGGACAAAGAGGATAGTGTCTGAGCAAGCCCACCTAGCAAGAGGAATTTCGCTGCAGCATGTAAAAAGTAGCTAATACTCTTGCTAAATGGAAGTAATGGCTTATCTTCACCACAAATATTCAACAGAATTAAGAACCCAATTTTTAGGTATGCATAACATCTTAGACAGTTCTGTATATATGAAGTACAACTTCCCTTGATCTCAGCTGCAGATGTCAGTTCTTGGTAGTCCTCTGCATCTCCTTTCCCCATGTCCCTGCCAAACCTTCTTGGCTGAGCTGTTCCCAGACCTCCCTTGCAGCACAGTGCCTTGACAGGTTGGTCTCCTTGCTTTTCTTTCCCCAGACTGTTCCTAGCCCTGTTCCTTCTTGTGTGGCAAGTTCCACAGTCTAAGTCAGTCCCAACCCTGTTTCTAGCCCCATGGTCCCTATTCAAGTAGTCTGCCAACTCCCTATACCTACAGGCACCCATCAGTCCTTTCCTCTTCCTGCTCCAAACACTCTCTCTCCAGAACCTACGTCTCAATTAACACTATCCTTTCTGCTTTTGATCTAGCTTTCATCCCTTTTATATGTGAATCTGGATTTTTTCTCCTCCATACTGTCTGGACATCAGTGAGGGCAATGGATGTCCCTCAGAACGGAGACCAAAGAGGTTCCTGCTCTCAGCTGTACTGTCCAGTCAGAATATGGCATGGGGCATTCAGGAGAAACAGTCACAGAAAATGCCAATCTTTGTCCAGGTCCCCTGCCTGCAGCATGCTCAACTCTGCTGTGTCAGTGGGATATATATAATCTGGTCAGACTTATCCATGCACACTCCTAAGAAAGAGCCTCCAGAGATCTGAGCCTCCTTAAAGTCAAAGAAAACACTACTGATGATTTGTAAACCATGATTTTTCAGCATTATGATTTGCCTAAGTTTTCACCAGGTTGGCAAAAGACATGTTCCTGGCCCAAAAGTCAGTTCCTTCTCTGAGGTATGGAGTATTTCCATGAAGAGGTCATCAGAACTTGTGGTGTAGGCAACCCCCCCAAACTTTTCCCCATGTTTCACTTTAAAAAATGAGACAAAAGAAAAAAAGAGCATACCAGCATGACAAAAAAGAGCATACCAGCATGGCAAAAAATCCCAGTCCACATGATCCCCCATCTAGCAATATTATAAGCAGTTGAAAGCAGTATAATGGCAACTCTCAGGCAACTAACAGGATGGGCTACCAGATCAGCATTTAATAACAATAACAGTTATAATAATAGAAACAACACAGCTGGGGAAGTCAGGATTTCACCTCAAAACTGCCATATACCATCTGTTATTACTAGGGAAAGACTATGTCATGACAAAATAGTAACTTTAAATCCCAGTCCTACAAATGATGCAGTATTCTGAAATTCTGCAGGAGCAAAGGGTACTCAAAGCATCAGTCTGACTGCAAGTTCAGCACCCTGATACTGACTTGGAAGCTCCCTTTGCAAGCTATTTTTAGACATTCAAAAATTGCTAAATTTGTTAGTAGAGTTTATACTATGTGGTACATTGCTAGAAGCTCCTGCTCTTCTTGTGGATATTACAAGATGGCATGCACAGCCATTTGCTAATATTAAGAATCTCTGGTTTTGCACAAAATCGTAAATAAGTAAAAACACATTTAGTAAGTAAGTATACACCTAAGCAAGTGTTTTCAGGGAGAACTAGATTTTTTTTTACACTGTTTCTTTGCATTGTTGATTTGAAAATCTGAAAATAAAAATCTGCAGAGAATTTTTTTCCTGTGTTTTCTGAAAGTATTCTTTAATGGGAATCTACTGTTCTTTTCTTAAACTGAGTGAAATCAGTGACAAACTTCCCACTGATCTTGCTCTGGGCTTTGGATCAGGACACAGGCTTCACTAATAGGGGACAGCCCATTCAACCTTCAGATTTAATGCTTTGGCAGAAGTACCTGGTGAGAAGCTGTCTGCAGGAAAGAAGTTTTATGAGAATGCTGAAAGGTTGAGTGTGTGCCTGTGTGCTAAAATCAGGCTTAGAATATCTGTCTTATAGCATAACTATAGAGATAGGCTGGTACACAGAAGATCCTGTTGAAATATTTTAAGCTTTACAGTATGTCCTTTAGAATGAAACGCTGGACATAAGCATTAAAAACCAATAGGAAATGTTCGAATTCAAGATTATTGTGAGCTTTGCCTTCACGGGTTTCCCTAAAATCTTCTGCCTTGCATAAAAATAAGAAAGAAGAAGAAGAAGGGGGAAATAGCACGGAATACGTAGGATGGAGTGACTAAGGACGTGCTCCAAAGGCCACTTGAGTCAATGGCTGTGTTTACAGAAGGATTTGGTTCATATTCTGAATTTCCTATCCAGAATCTGCACAAAAGGCAAAGGGGTGATTGCAATACCAATTTGCAGAGAAGAGTCTGGTCTGTGTAATCTCATTTTAGTACATACTGAATAAAGGGGACTTACAGTACTACTCTATGGCAAGGAGCACGTGGCAGGCCCTTGCCCACAGCTCGTCCCTGCAACACACAGGGTCTTTCAGCTTGAGTATTTCAAGGAAAGGATGAAATGTGTAGGTAGACATAGACATACATATAAGCATTTTTACATAAACAGAGAAATTACCCCAGTACCTCCCAATTTTTCAGTCTGTATTTCTTTGCCTTCAATATTTCAGAGCCCTATCTGTTCTGTTTATTGCTATTTCTAACTTTTGGGAACCTAGTAACAGTGCTGTTTGGTGCAGATCAACAACTGACTAAATCAGAACTATGCAGTGTAAGATCCAAAGACTGCCTTTAGACCTCTTAAAATTCAGTCTGTGGTATTATACTTCCTTAGCAAATATTAAAAAAATAAAAGTACTAATCCTTCCATATGCATATAGACTTATATATTTAAGCATACATGCATGCGCAGGCATACACAGAGAAAAGAGTCAGAGACAGATTAATGTCAGGTCTGATCACCTTTTAAAATAATGCCCCTTTACATCTCTCTGGCACTGTAAAGAGTCCTTAAAAAGGGAAGATACACAATTTACATTAATTTTAATGCCATCTCAGCACTGATGAGAAATGTAAAGGGGCCTTAGAGTAACAGAACCAGCACAACGGTACCACTGCCACACTTGCTCTTCACGTTTTACAGATATTTGCATTACAAATGAGATTCCTTAATTACAGGTTGCATTCTAAATAAAACAACATTACAAATATTAAACTGTAGAGAAGCAATGGCTGGCATATTGGAACAAGACCTTAAGGGTAGATTCTGATACAGCCAGACTGTGAGTGACAGACTCACACCAAGCCATGGCTTCTTCCACAACAGGGCTCAGTGCGTTTAGTACTTAAGTATTTCTCTCTGATTATAAAACCAGCACAGCTATTCTAACATTTTGTCCACTGGTTCACAGTGCAGAGAAGCACAGGCAGCTGAGGGAGCACCTTTTACCCATATACAATGCCTAGCATAATAAAGCCCAATTGTGTTTTGGGGCTGCTAGTCTCAATTCAGAGAAGAAAGAAAAAATAATAGGTATTAAGATAAATCAAATAGCAATTCCTACTTTATACATACTTGACTTTGCAGAAATTATAGCCTTTTATGCAACATATATGCTTAGGAATCCTAATGGAAATGTATGGCTGCATCTTGTCAGACTAAAGGTCCATCTAGCCCAGCATCCTGTCTCCAGCTGTGAGCTGGCTGCCTAGAAAGGAGTGTAAAAGCAGGGCGAGCGTACAGCGATGCTTTCTCAGAATGCTCCCCTAGTCCTGAACTTGTGGTTCAAGGACTTTCTGCACCAAAGCTTAACAGCTCCTGATCGATTTTCTTTCCATGAAGAGTCACTTTTGAGCATATGTATATTTTTAGCAACATTACCTCCTGCTCAAAGCTTCATTACATCTGGGTGAAATGTCTATCTTTGTTTTGAACCTGCTAATTGCTATTTCCACTTCATGCCGCCTAGTTCTTGTACTGGGAGGAATGACGAACAGTGGTTCCCTGCTCACCTTACAAGATGCTCCGCTTCTGAAGATTATCCTGCAATAGATCATGGGAATGTACTGTATTTTAATAGGACACCTGTGATACTGTATGTGCTACAGCAGACAGAGTGAGAGAAAGAGTGGTTTTCACAATAATCCTATTCTTAGGGTCTCATAACTTCAAAGTTGAAACTTGCTTATTGTATTCTACAATAAAACGGACATAGTCAAGTTTAGAGGGGAGCTTACATCAAAGGTAACTAACAAAAACCAATGTCTCCTAAGTGACTACTCTTAAGCTATCTGAAGTTAGATTTTTTTCTATATCTGATTATTTTGATAGAAGGCTGTTAACTTTTTGGTGTCTCTTGGTAAATTAGGACTCATGTATTTTTGTATGTCTAACTCATTCTTTTCCAGTATCTTTTTTTTTTTAATTTATAAATGGAAGAAAGAGTTACATTTCTTTTTCAGACACAAGCCATACCATATACCATATTGCGTTCTACTTCTCTTGAATAAGAAACAGGCTTGAACAGTTAGTCATTTCCAGTGTCTGTCAACTAGATACCAGTTCAGTAAAATGAGCCATTTTAAACTTTCAGGACTGCCATTTTCAGCAGCTAGAACTTGCATTCACTGCGCACTGCTCTCCAGCAACTTGTCTGGAATAAATCTGTTTATTAAGGATTTACAGAGCTCTGGAAAATATAGCAACAAGTCTGTGACTGCATTCATGCTCTTCGAACCCACACAACATATTGCGAATTCAGTATAATTTTAACCTGCATTCCTAAAGTGTGATGAAGGTGTGTTTTGTTCTGTTGTCTTTTTTTTTTAATGTCTCACTCCCCTTTTCTCTTCCTGTCCTACTCTCTACTCTGTCTATTGTATCTTGATGTCTCTGACCATCAGACTCTTAGTGGTCTTTTATCACATTCAGTTCACTTGATTGTCTAAAAGCCTCTCACTCTCGTGGAGGATTTTCTTTCTCCATGTGCTTTTGCTCTCACTGTGTGCTTGCTTTCTCTCTCTCTCATACCTGCTTCAGTCTCTCCCAGTTAATGATTATCTCCAGTTTCTCATCGTTCCCCACTCCTTTTAGAAGACAGTGGGATGGTCAAATAAGTATCTGGGAAGCCATGCCTTGGGCTAAAATAGATCTATCCAATCTCTGAGTGCTATAGTTAAAAAATTGGGAATGGCATCTGCTGTGGTCATTTTATCCACAGACTAAATGGAAACACTACAAGCCTCAATGATGCTATTGATTGTCAATTACCTCTTAACTGCTAATCTGTACACGATACTGGCTTTGCTTTATTGATTTTTATATAGAGAATGTTATATTTTAGAAATAGTTTTTTCTTTAAGATAACATAAAATATTACAGGTTCCTTTTTATTTCCTTTCAGACTACGTAGTGAAAATTGGTACTTGGTCCAGAAATCTCCAGAGACCATATTATACACAAGGAGTTCATATACATCTGTGTATGAACGTTTCAGTTAACAGTTTTTTACGTTGGAATTATATGTACTAAGGCATGCATACACACACATAAGAAAATCTGTATGTAAACTTCCTTGATTTCAACCATTTTCAAAGGATTTGTTTCATCTGAAAGGTTCTGATTGCAAATTTTATGCAGACACACATAAATGCTGCTGTGTTTGGTTAGGGGCAGTGCAGAAAAAAACTGCGGTCTCACAGCCTATGTGTACCTTCAAGTATTAACTCATTCTGTAGTTTGCAGCATGGCAAAAACTCATAGACCTAAATCCAGCAGTCTTGATATTGTCATTTCTTCTTCGTTATTTGTGCATTAGTATCTACTAGCCAAAATTGACATCATTGTATGCTGAACAAACACACAGCAAGAAACAAACCCTTCCCCTGGAAAGTTTTAGGTCTAAAGGGTGAGATTTGCAAAATTGCCTAACAGAATTAAAAGCCCAAATCCTCATTTTCAGTTTGTGACCTTACCTTGTTGCAGATTTTTAAAAGGCAAGGCATCCCAAAAAAAGCAACAAAAAACAGGGGAAAGGCAGGATTAATACGACAGTTTTACAGGCAAGGAACTGAGGCACAGAGAGATTAAATGATTTGCACAGCGTCACTCTTGGAATCTGAGCACTGACCTCAATTCTCCTGAGTCCCTCTGCACTGCACTACCCACACCACCAATGCTCCAAGTTTTCACGTAGCCTGTGCCTTGTATGAAACACCCTTTAAATCTTCAAGCCCTAGCCATCCCACTTACATTTTCACTGTTAACGTCTGCCTCACTGGGGCAGCCGAAGAGTTCTCGTCTCAGCAAATTCCCATCATATTCCAGGAATGTCAGGTACAGGTTGCGGAAAAACTCCACGTGCTTGTTTTTCACTCGCAGCTTCTTTGGTGAGTTCCAGTGAATCACCTCAGAGGGAAAAAAAGAGAAAACACATCCTGCTGTTAGAATACAGATATGCTTTATCTGCTGTTTTTATGTGTGTTCAGTTCACTGCCCTCTTAAAAACAAAAAAAACAACCCCCAAACTACACAGACTTCCTTCTGTCTTTTTATCAGAAAGGCTTTGCCATGTCTTTCACAAGTAACTGCATACTCTACATACAGGTGATGTGCTTTGAAACTCCTCCATAGGATAACCTGCACGTTTGAGTTGGTGTGCTGCTCTAGTTTGTGATGCAGCACCTCATAAATGCTGCCACAACTCTAATCCCAGACCTGACAGGTTATGGACTCTGTTCAAGAAGGTGGCAGGACACAGGCCACAGGGATGTAGGTATTAAACATTAATCTCAGATTTCCACATGACTGTTTCAGCTAATGAAATTGGTTCACTGTTTCACGCCAGACACTCTTCTCTGGTTAGGTATTGAGAAGAAAAAGCTTAAAATTAATTCCTATGCCCATTTACACCCTTCAAAAAGGACTGAATTTAATCTGACTTCCTTTTCACCATTGCTACATTTCAACAAGACTGATCTCAGTTGCGTTACACAACACAGTGATGCAGTACAATGCTTCACCCTTTGAATTCCAATTTCTAGCAGGTATTTAGCCTCTGCTAATGGGAGATGACTCTCACACTGGCCTAGATTTAACTCTAATGCTGATATAAAGGACCTGATTCTCATTTACATCAAGGCAACTTTGCACTGCTGCCAGTGTGAATGAGAATGGGGCCCTAAGGAAAAACTAAGAGGGAGCCAAAAGTGGCTTGCAGGAATGATTTCACTTTATAGAGGCTATATTTTAGGCATAAGGAAAAAAAACCACCAAATGCTTTGTATTCAGTTTTATTCCTGTGGCTTCTAAAGAGATTAAAAAAATTCTCCCTTGGGAATCTTTCTAAGCTAGGAGTTCTGAAGGTTCTCTGAATCCATTAAGTTAATTGCGTGAAGGCACCGTGTCACTCACACACAGCCACAGAGCTGCAACGCCAGCTGCCGAGCCGGTCGCATGGCAAGCTTTGCTCTCAACATTGCATTTGTGGGAGGGAATGCACAGAGCTGAAGTGCAGCACATCAAACAGAAGCAGCCCAGAGCAGATGAACGCAGTTCCCTTAGTGTCAACAACACAACTCCACGGGAACAGGGAGCCCTCTGAAATCACACTATCTTGCCGAATGAGTGGAATGGAGGAGGAAAGAGCAGGACGTAGCTTGAATTCTTCCTGTACTAACTTGAGCAAACAACATAGTCTCTCCACTGCGTATTTATACTGCCATAAAAGCTATGGCACTCTCTTCTACATACCGAACACCAATGAAAATATCTCCTGATAGGGAAAGCTTTATCCCTTCCTGGGATTTCACTGCTGAGGCTACTAGGATGTCAGAAAACCGTACGTGCTGTTACAGAAAAGCAACTGTAGGGAAAAAGGTCATTTCAGAAATTGGCAAATCACTTTTTCCAGTTATAGGAACACTTTAAATCAAGATCATGATGCATCTACACACTGTATAAATCTGGGAAATTATTTGGACAAAAATACTTGGTGTAGATATTTTTCCCAGGTAATGCTACATTCTTTGCTGGTTTTACATTTGTCCATAAGTTGGGTAGTGTAGCTTAACTGTGCAATAACATGTTGCTGCAACGTGTGCTGAAAATACAGAACACCACAGAGACAAAAGGAGCTTTAGGTAGGTTAGGACATAAACTTAAGATGACAGAGTTCCTCCACTGAAAAATGGATCTTCAAAATCTCCTTTCTTTGAAAAGAACGTGACATATTTCATCCATTGCATTTAACTGCAGCAAAAGGCATTAAATGCATGCAAAAAACCCTCAACAACTGAATCCTACCTCAGGGAAACAGGCACACGTAACAGAAGCACAGGGCAGAAGGAACCTAAAGGGCTGCTTAACAGTTTTACAGGGTACTAGTATGCATTTTTACAAGCAGGCATAGAATGGAAACTGTCTGCTGGTAACTTGCACTTATTCAAGAGTGGATCAAAGAAAGCTGAGAAGCTGGCAAATGGGACAAAAAATACTGGCTAAGAAAAATCTTCTGTGTGTTCTCCCTACTACTCCTACACTTCATGTGAGCTTCCTTTTGGATGTCTTCATGAGCATCCTATCCCCCTGCTGAGCACTCTGACCACTCACCCTGGGGATCATGAGCACAGAAATGGCTAATGATGATAAACTCAGTAACTGTTACGGGACGGGCTCCCTGGTGCTGCAGGAACTTCCTATCAACATAACACTATGTCACATCACAGCCAAGTACTGGTGTTGATGCCTCTACCCAGTTGTGTGGGGGATGACGTCAAAGCCAGACAACTGCAGTTGTCAGCGTAGAGGCTCTTTGCTGCCGTGCTTCAAAATCTGTTGTGTGTGTAAAAGCTGGTAAATGTCAAGGGGCTAGCTGGTGGTTCAGATCTGATCAGATTTGAAACGTGTCAGGATGCTGCATGTGTACAGATGTCAAGGGAGCCTGGAGTGAACTGAAGAAAGCTGAATGGAGCTGATGACTATCCAGAAAAGCTGATTTTTTAATCAAGAAAGACAGCACACGCCAATGCAGCTAAAGAACATCAAGGAACTATGCAACCATCTGGATGACCTGAGGTAGGAAAACCACAAAACAGGTCTAGCGAAAAAGTAGGCTGCTTTTCAAATGTAACATGATTAGATAAATACTATGTGATATATGAAAGCATAACGAAGAACAGGAGGTTTCAAAAAGCAACAAGAGTCCTAACCATTGACATAAAAACACTACATCCAAAGACCATATTCTTTTTTTGCTGTCAGCCCACAAATTCACCTTCAGTTCTGACTGTAGCTGTCTGATTTGGTCTATTGCACCATCAGTTACAGCAGGCCAAGACATCCTTGCATAGCCTGTCACGGGCATCAGTGAGGTACACGATGAAGACAACGGGCTGCACAGGCAAAGTTATGGCCATTACGTTAAAAACTTTATTGTGGGCAACAATGAATCGATTGGAGAAAAAAAAAAATCAGTTGGAAAGAGACTACAGGGAAATCAGAAGGGAAAAAAAGTCAAACTTAGAATCCACTTTATTTGCAAACTGAGCAAGTGTTATCTCAACATTAAAAAGAGAAAGTGAATCTAGAAACTAAAAATCTCAGTACCACAACATCCTCTTTCCAAGACTGAATAGCACCATAATACTGTGTTTATTTCTTCTTCTATTTTCCCTCCTAGTTTCTAAGCTCTTCCAAAGTTCTGTTGGCTTACAGAGGAAACAACAGCTAGAACATATAAAATTCCAGTGCCATTATCTGGGTGGACACCTCAGGAACAGTGCTACCCTTCAGGCTGCCTCACGGATCCTTCCCACTCTTGATCAAGGCCTCCTGAGAACTAAGAAAAATATGCTCCTTAATCTTCATTTAGCAATTTAAGTACTGAAAGATCAGAACTTAAAATTCCACATCTATTTAACACTTGGTTAGTCGTCATTAAGCAACTTGGTACTATCTACATTTCTGTTGATACCATCCTAGTTAATCAGCAACCGTTACCACTCACTGATTATGCTCAGCCAGCCTCCTGGAATACTTCCATACACTTGTGACCTAGTGAAACAGACTAACTGCACCAATAGTTCCCATTTATTCACCAGGTTCTGACCCAAAGCATTCAGATGATGACACAGTTGGAGCCTCGTGGACTGGCAACGGGATCTGAGATGGAAGGTAACAGAGGATGTTATATGCTGGTTGAGTGTAGGAGAGGACTCTAAAGTCAGCTATCTGCATGGAAATACACTGAAAACAAAAATCCCAGCAAACCTCCTTAGGTTACCAGCTGCATTGTCCTCCCTGGGGAGATTAAATATTTTGAATCTGATGTTCAAACCACTAAACGATAAGTTTCAACACAACATTATTTCTATAGGTACCTTTATCCATTTTTCCCTGAAGCACCTTCTCCCTCCAAAAGAAGTACTTGGCCAAATGTTTCCTTAACCACAATCTCTTCCATTTTTTACCCGAAGACACATCTTTCTCACTCTGCTTCAGCCCTTACGAAATCAGAGAATACAGGATATCTTGTATACCTACATACCTACTTTCCAGGCTGAACGGGTAAAAAGTAAGAATAAATTAAGCTTAAATTTAAGCCTAAAGAAGTTTAATTTTGCAAAGCACTGAACAGATATTTTTAATTAAGCCCATGAGCATGTCACAATTTAGGTAAATAAGTAAAAGTGGTATTTTGTAGATGGGGAGCTTTCCTGCTTAAAAACTCCTTGTTTAGGCAACCAGACAGTTCCCACTGAAGTCAACAGGAGTTAAACATTCAGCAAATCTGCACAGTAAAGCCACCTATATATGCCACTTTAATGCCATCTCATAGGCTTTTTTTGAGACATATATTATTGAAAAGTTTAAATATGCCCTAAGTCACTCTGCAAACAAGCACCACGTGTAACTTATACCTAGAGAAGTCTGGAAACTTCATTTTTAAATTGCATTTTATCAGAAATGAATGGTTTAATAAAAGAACCAATTTCCTCAGAAAGGATCATATACTTCACAAAAATTTCATCAGGGAGGTTTCAGAGTGATATTTCTGAACTACATAAGTGGAAGAGACTCACGCTGGAGTAGCTAGCAACCCAGAGGTCCAGGCACTGCTTTTGGATGTGGGATTCAAATCCCTGTCCTGCCTGATTTGGTGCCCATGGTCCCAGAGATTACTTTTACTCCCCACCTTACTGCCTATGCTGTATGGCAGTAAGCTGACAGACTTGTCCCTGTCTTGTACTTTTCAAAGTTCTCAGTGTTTCCTCAAAAGGATTTGCAGCTCTCCCTTCAACTCCTGTACCAATGTTTAACGAGAGGCCTCCTGCCTGCAAAAACACCCCTAAAACCAGCTCTCCCTTTTTGGCAGAGTGGAAGCACCTTACTGTCTCCAATGTTCATTCAAGGGAGGGGTATGTTTAACCCTCTTGAGCCCTTACTCCTCTCAGTGTAGCTCTTCCTTGGTTGGCATTAAAAGGTGTAAGGTGGCAAAATGCCAGAACTGCTGCAGATCAGTGCTGAGGTGCTTGGACAGCATGGGGTAGCTCAGGGACTGGGACAGAAAGAGGTGCAATAGGTCATGTTCAAGGCAGATCTGAAATGATGTATCTGGGTTATGGACAAGCTGTTTAAACTTTTGTAAGCAATCTCATAAAGTCGTCCTGGTGTGGAGGACATTCCCAGGGAGGACACAATGAATCATGTAACACAATTTCAGAATGAGGAATTTATGAGATTCATTATTTATCTATCTGCTAATTCAGTATGAGCTGTGTTCAAAACCAGTTTGGAAAGCCATCAACAGGTTTTAAAGCATTTTCCTATTTTGAGGTGGGGGAATAAATTCTAATAATTTGATACATTGCCATTGAAGAGTCCAGCGTCTGATTTTTGTGATTGTGAATTACCAGATTCTCTGTGTGTAAATAGCATCTGTATCCTTGACAACCAGACTTCTCTTCATGACTGACTCATTCAATGAGGTCATGATTCATTGTCAGAAGCATCACAATTCATTACCTTCTTTCATAGGATTTTTCTTGCCATTTGGTTTGTGCCAAATCATAGTAATTGAGATTTCCTTACAGACAGGAACAAACTATTAACCAAAAAGGAGAGCAAACACAGGCCCAACCTAGCAAAAGTAATGCATAAATGAACCTCAGTTCCAGGCAGATCCCCACAGGCTTTGAAGCCCAGCAAGGCATGGTCCTATAGCATACATGATTGTCCATTGACATTGTGCGCTACTGGGGACCATGTGTGGAGCTGAGATAAGCAAGATAGCGGATGCCTGCACAGAATGACTATTAGCACTTCCACATCTTTTGGCGAGTCTTCAATAACAACTCCTGAGTGTTTCTCCAAGGAGTAACAAATGCCATGCAAAAATAAACACCTCTGGCCTTTAGAGACTGCAGTTGGCTCACTTGGCAAAAAGAATTAAATGGCGTCTGCTTCCTCTTAGCCCACTGTTTGTTTTCCATTAAAATTGTTCATTTCAAGACATTCTTGACTGATGCAAAGCATCCTTACTACAGGTGCCCTTGGGGTGGGGAAAGGAAGATTTCTGTAAGTCTAATTTGTTTACATAAGTTTTGGTTCCATATGCCATGGACAGCAGAACAAAGCCCACAGACTTCAGTCTAGTTGTGTACAGTGTGGCCTCTAGCACTATATAGTATGACACAGGAAGTAAGTAAGCATTTAGATGAATAAAAATAATAAAGTAGTCTTACATTGATGTTGCTTTAGATGGATATAAAATTAGTGGTCACTAACAATGCAGAACTTGATTATAAATATTTCTGTTCTTCTTACGCCTTTTCTGAAAGATCCCCATATGCAAGTCCTTCCAAATTTGTATATGCTGCTCAGCTGCAGCAAGGAAGTAGAGTTCAGCAGTAGTCAAACATCTGACCTTCTCTAACATAAGACAGTACCAAACAAAAAAAAAAAAATCGGTAAAATGGATAGAGATGCAACTTAATGTGGACTATAAAGAGAAAAAAGTTATTAGAATCCTCTCCAGGCAATATGAAATATTCAAATGCTCCACAGTCCTGCAAAAAGTATGCCGGTCATCCTATGTTTGCATGAATGTGAACAAAGCAGCAAAGAAGTGTGTATATATATACACACACACATACACACACACACCCCCCCCCCGAACAGCAGCCAGCCCTGGGGGGTCTAAGTTTATTTGACACAATGTTGTGTGTAAGAGATGACAAATCCTCAAGTCCCATGGGCTTTGAGGCCAGATGGAATTAAATCAGTGCCTTTTCAGTCTGACATGAGAAGTGCAGTCTGATTTGACTGAGGAATACTTGACTAGGCCAGCTTTACCTTGGAATTTAAACCTCTCCCTGTGTTTCCTTCTTTCCTACGCTATCCTTCTTAATCCTCCAGTACAAACTTCACAATCTGTCTCCCTCTTACCCTGGTGGTTTCTTTTACCTCGTTTCTTATTATAGTCTTACCATGAAATACAGCATATGCCAAATACGTTTTGTCATACCATTTATATTAAATGCCATGGAACTGACTAACTTTGGTGATTTTAACAGTATATTTTCTAACTTGGGCTAAGAACATTTGTTGCTTTTTTGAGAGGACCACATACCAAACCAGCTCGTTTCTTTTCAGAACTAGAATTTTGCTAATTTTCATAATGCAAATTCACAACTTTAATTGGTTTATGCCTTTTTTTTAATTGTATGAAGAATTTTAAACAGTGCTGCCTGAGGGCCAGTTCTTTAACTGCTGAATATGGGAAGAGCTTTATTGAAACCAGGGGGCTTATGTGCACTAGATAAGGCTCTGGTCTCTCTTTCAAAGCAAAGAATTTCAGCCCCAATTCTGTATTTAGGGGATATAATTTTAGCAGTGTGAATAAGTCCAGTTCAGCTGAAGAAATTGCTTATGTGTCTGCATCCCTTGTTGAGTTAAATATCTCAGACCAGAAAGCTAGTGGAGGATATTACACATCTTAGACCTCATTGCCTATGCTGTAATGGAACTGACAGCGTGATACAATATATGGTAATAAACAATCAAGCCTAAGTTCTACTTGTAAACATAAATTTGTTAATCAACAATGAAGAAAGGATTCAATTTATTTTTAAGATAATTCTACTAAATGCTTACTTGTAGGTGTTACATATGAGCTAGATGTCCCACACCTGAAGCAGATTAGTCAATACAGTCATTGGAGCCTAAAGAGTGATTTGCCTGATTAGTCATCAGATGTCTACTCTGAGGTGAGCTTAACCAGTCTCCAAAACTGCTCACAGTTCAGCTGCCCAAATACAGATGTACAGCAACACTGAAAGCACCTTAGGGTTATCCTGCCCGCCCATCAGTTGCCTTGCCAAAAAAAGGGTATTGTCTCCTTTAGGTCTGTGTTGTATCTACCAGTCCCATACAGATATCTGAGAGTATCTATGGTGACTCAAACTGTGTTTAGGCAACTGAACCAAGCCCTAGATCATCAGTTATTAGCTTCAGTATCTTCTTCTCACGTAAACGTATGTGTCTTAACTTTGTGCTGAATCCAATCTGACTGTCTCAGCAGATTATATGAATTAACGTCAGCCTCTAATTCACAGAAAAATACTGTGATATCTCCCAGGTAGGAGGTGCATTTTTCTAAAATTCATCTTCTAGAAAACATTTTCTCTGCTACTGCATCTCTCCTTTTGTTTCAGGCCTTGCAATTGGTGTCATACATGATTCTCAACATGAGCACAGAACTAAAATCTCTACCAGCGCTTTGTTACAAGGCATAAAACGATGATGCTTTTAAGTCCCTGCGTTGATCCTGCCCTACAAACATCTATCATAAAACATTTAGTGATCAGTGTACTGATCAGTATACTGATCTAACTTTAAAAGCTGTCTTCCATGGACCACACCTGAATAGTTGGTTGTGAATACTTTATGTATGAAATTCAAGCGATACTGGCCAGCTTTGGCAGGTCAGTTAACCCATGTAGTACATCTTCTGTCTTTTGGGAAGTGCAGCTTTTGAAATCAGTGTGTCGAGGGTGATTGATTTTCTATATTCATCCAGTACCTGGTGTTCATACTGAACACTCCTGCTGTTACTCTACAAATTGTTACAAGGGAAAATTTGGTTAGATTTAGGAAATATATTGCACCATGAGGGTGGTCAAACTCTGGAACAAGGGGCCAGGGAGGTTGTGGAGTTTCAGTCTTTGGAGACTTGACACTGAACTGCACAAGGTGCTGAGCAACCTGATCTAAGTTGGTCCTACTTTGAGTGGGGTTTGGATAGTCTCCAGCGGTCACTTGCAACCTCTTCTATGGTTCTTTTTTTTTTTTTAACCTCATTTACTAAAGCATTCTCAAATATAAATTAAGTATATGAACCTTAACTGAATAGCCTTAGTGAACCTTAAAATGAATAGCCAAAACCTACCTAATATTTACTGTGTTCTGATGCCACTAGTCTGCTCTGATGAAATCTACTGCTGTTTAGCCAGCCAGTCTTATTCTACACCTGGTAGAATCTCAATCAGCTTAGATTCTGAACTCTCTGCGTGCTACATTTGAGTCTGGCCTTTCAAAATGACCATAACACAACTGATGTTGATTTACCCATATCTGTTCAAATCCATCCTGCTTTTATAATCTACCTGGCAATAGTGAAAAATGTGGTATTAAACTGATACTGTAGCTTCATTTTATTAAATGAATAGGTTTCTACTCAGCCTTTTTCTCCAGGGCAAATCCTGGAAAAATGAGTGGTAGTGTGGCTGGGTTAAGTGTACACAAAGGCTAACTATGAAGTGTGCAAGGTCTTTAAATTTCAGCTAATGTATTTCTAGCTAGGGTCCAACCAATTCTCTTTGTGAATTTCACTCCATTAAATGATATCGACTAAAGAGTCTCAAACTTGTCCAGTAAAAAAAAAAACAGTTTTGTATTCTTTGGCTAGGAAGTGCTAAGACCTGGGACAGCAACAGGAACTCAGCAGTAAGGTGCAGTGGCATAGGTGACAGGTACAGAATGTAAGAAGGTGAAGCAGTTCTCTAACACCTTGCCAAACCCCAAAGCAGCACCCATCTTTGACTTTTCTAGCAGTTAAAATGCACAAAGCCAAAGTCACATTTGCTTCCCCTGCTTGGGTGTCTTCATAAACTGTATGTGCTAGTTTCCCCCCTACTTAAGGGACTTCATCTTTCTGTCACAGCAGAGTCCTGTATTCTCTGTCGCAAAGGATACTACCCATCCAACCTCCTGTAAAACATACCTTCAGGTCAGACACATCTCTGTAGCACTGCTCGGAACGGGTGTGATCAGACAGCTGCACATTCCAGAAACATGGGAGCTGGTAGACAAGGAAGGGATTTTGTTTGATGACTGCATTGAAGATATCCTAGCAGACAAAAACCAGAGAAACAGTTGGGTACGTTGTTTCTACAGTAAGGTAATCTCAACCCCTCCCTGAGCTGACTGTCCTTCTCCCCCTCATGGGGAGAAATGCAAATGCCCTCATGGGGTTACGCGAACTGAACTCTGCAAACCTTGCTTCTTAATTCTGTTTCTGTAGAGGGTGCTATCAATCTAAGGGGTGACATGTAGATCTGAAGAAGAGGAACAAGCTCTCTTGACACACAGAGCTAACGGACTCCAGCAAAGTTTTCAAAACATGTATCTTGTACTGCTGGCAAGAGATGTGGTTCCTCTTCTGTTCACCAGGGATAGTAATATGTAGTAAATGACAAACTGCCTGCTGTTAGTAAGTACTGCATCACTTTTCAATAAAGGAGATGAAAGTGATCCTGGCAGTTGTGCTGATTCAAGGTGAATTACTATGTGGGATTTTAGCTTTATTGTTGCAACAAGTATTCTAGGTATTTCGTGGAAAGGGCATGTAGGACAGATCTGCAGAACAGCCTAAACCATGAGAGACAGAAGGTGTTCTGCCTCTATGCAGCCAACCAGCTGGAGAAGTTACAAGGACAGTCTTGTGGTTAAGGTATTAGGGCAAGACACAAGCAACCTTGGTCTGCTCTGCAAAATCCTGCCCCATGCAGGTATTAGCAACTTAGGACCTGATTGAAAACACAGTGAAGTTGCAAGAATCATTTTAATGAACTTCAGTAGCTTTTGGATCAACCTGCAAGGATACTGTACACAAGTGCACATCTCTAAGTGCACCGTAAGCAGCATGCTTCCTTAGTGGTGACTGGTCATAAGCCAGATGTAGCTCAGAAGCAGCAGAAATATCTAAATACGATGCTGTATTGAGTTAATACCCTCAAGCTGTTGAGCAAGACTTACTGGTTCAGGTCCAGTACCACATTAACAGGGTTTCTGGATTTAAAACTGAGAGCTGGCAGGAAGCACAAAGAGAGTAAATATGCATTTCTCTGTATAGGCACACTATTTCTTCTCTTGGCCTCAGTTTCCCATCTGTGGCAGGGAAACAGCAGCACTTTTGTCTTCACAGGGGTGTTGTGGCAAGGAGTACATTAAAAGACTGCTGGGACTCATCTGCCAGAAACAATAAAGAAATATCTGGAGACTCTTAAAACTAAAGTTTGCTTAGACAATAACCAGTAGGAAAAGACATAGTATATTTGAACTTCTAGTGTGTGGAGTTTTATGTTAAAGAAAAGAGGACAGAAAATTAAAGCTTGAAAACCCCATTTGTCTATCTTATGAATCATCTGTGCAGAGGAGGTAAAAATGTCAGTGTAGTAAGAGAAACCTCATGAGTAAATCTCCATTCCTCTCTTCCACGTTTTCGCCAGAACGATTCAACAAATGGTGACTACAGGCACAATATCTTTCCCCCACTCTTCCCGCATCTCGTCCCCTTTCCCTTTCTTATCTTCCTCAATCCATGGAGTAGTGGTTGTACCACTCATTTGCAACATCCTACTCACCTGGTCAGCCAGTGAAGTGGACAGCATGCTCATTAACTCCCGCTCTGCCGTGAGTCTCCACATCTGCTCCCATTTCATCTTCCGTAACTTATCGAGAAGCAGCAAGATAACCCCTGAAGGAAAACACAGTGCAGAGAACAAGAGAAGCCATGATGTCACATGCCAGTCAAGGCCCATCCTGTCTATGTGCTGACTCAGCAGTTAAAACAAGGACATGAACTGCGATCTGTCAGTGGAAACTGCTGTCCTTACCCGGTGCTAACACAGGAGGTTGACTAAAAAAAGCTTCAGGTTTCAAAATACCACTAACAGAAAGTTTTCCTGAACCGCTGAGGCTGCACAGAAGAAATGGAGAGATGGCATACAGACGAATGCTAGGTTATACAGGCTTGAAAGAAGGCTAAAGTAGCCAAAGAGGAGTGAAACTGGGAAGAAGAGAAGGATGTTGTATTTCTAGTTGTCTCCTTAACTGATAAAGCTTGATTTCATTATGACATGATTAGCACTGGGATTACTCCTTACAAAATGAACCAATACAGGTGATTCACATGATGGAGATTAACTCCATCCAAAGGTCATTATCGTTCCAAAGAGAATTAGACAATACCCTACAAGAAATAAAGAAGGAACCTGTTAACACTCAGAAGCGACCCTCCCCACTCCTTATTTTGAAAAGCTACAGGCTCCAAGAGGATATTCTGTGAAGTCACTGTCTACTAGGGAAAGGGTAGAGACAATTCTAGTATGACTCCATTTCTGCCATCTTCACACTGAACAGAGATCTACTTCTTCCAAAATCCCACTGTTTAAATTAATTTCTGTCTGGCCTGAAATCAAGATTATCCTGAGACAAAGAGAATTTTGTCACTCATATAAAACATTTTACTCAATGTGTGTGGGGTGAAATCTGGCCCTTGACACTTACCGCATAGGATGCAATACATGTACTGCATAAGATGAAATTGCAGCCCTTCCTCCACCTAGGAGGAAGTTAATCACCTGACACGTCTGATTGCAGTTCCTGCAACTCTTCTGAGTAACAGATTATCAATGCTGGTTACAGCCTAGCCTTTGAGAATGCCCGCCATTACGGCAGAAAGTATTCATAGAGCAGGATCCTCAGATCAGAAAGTTACACTTGAAGGGGGAAAAGAGATATCTCAACATGAATTGTTATTCCTCAGTTGCTTTTTGTCTGGACAAAATCCCTAGTGTAGAAGGGAAAACAGCAGAAGCAATGAAGCTGGATTGAAGCATCAGCAAAACCTTTCCTACAGTGTCTCAGAAAATTTTACTTGAAAAATTAATTTGGAAAGACTTAGATAAGAGCACTGTCAGAGGGAATAAATGCAAACTGAAGGACCATAAAGGAAGAGTACCGATAAACAGCAGCCAAGCAGGTTGACAGGAAGTGCCTAGTAAGAGCAATGATAGGTTCTGTGTTGTTTCACGTCTTCATTAGTGGAAGGGGGAAGTGAACAGAATAGCAACGATATCTGCAAGTGACATTACAAGAGGTCTTACAAAAAAAATAATCATGGCAACTGTAGAGAAACATAACAGCTACACAGAAGAATATGAAATGGCAAAAAGCAGGCACTGGGAAAAGCTGCCTGAGGGAGTCTAGGATGATAAAACTAAAAGTAATGAGAATAAGAAACGAAATGTAGTCTGAATACTTAAGAAAAATTCTCCTAAACGCTTTGTGGTGAAATAACCTGAAAATGGCAGATAAAATGCTTTATTTCATGAGTCTTTAAAAACCAGGCCACACAAAGATTTGCAAATATACCTGGAACAATCCTGCAATGGTTGGGATAGAACAAAGGAGGTTCCAGGTCATTCCTATCTTCATTTTCTATGACATGGCAAATTTCTTTCTAGTAAAATCTGGCACTGCCATGAATAAGAAGAAAACGTCTTCTGGCAGTGAATTTTGTGGCCTATTTTAGTTCTGTTTTCCATTTCAGTCCATCTGGTTCCCAAGGATGCTGGAACCTGAACTGGAGGGATCCCCTTTCATCTTCAGTCAACCTTTCTGCTTCCAGCTGTTGGATTGGAAAGGGACGTATTGTCACAACATGCTGCAACATATTTCTGCCAGTATGTTTGTCTTCTCTCGGTATAACTGAAGCCTATTTGGAGTGTGTAGTGTGCGTGCATTAGCTTCTAAGAGAGCCATCGTGCATTGTCTGAAATTCTAGATCAATGTGAAGCAGATTCCTTGCGCTGCAGCAATAAACTGGGTGGCATAAGCTCCTCTCTAGCAGTGGATTTTTTCCAGCTGGCAAGAACTGTCAGCTTTGTTTCAATAGTGAAATACAACTGAGGAGATTCTTTATTAAGAAAAATAAAGACTAATTGTAAGATTCAGTTAACTCTAATGTAATAGTATTTATAATTTATAGACAATAAAACATTTTCTCTTAATTTCTTTAAGCCTCCAGTCTGAGGAGGAAAAGAGGAAATGTTTTAATGTGTGTAATATTCTCCAATTTTTTTGTCTTCCACTCTTATGCTAGCAGCAGATTATGGCATTGCCACTAAAGAGATTACGCTGTCCTGAGGGGCTATCATGGTAGCAGCTGAGAGTAAAAGAGGCAGATGGGGTGGAAAAACTGGAGTATATGTGAGAAAGGTTGTATTAAATTATGATGCAATCATGGCTATTGAAAATATTCACAAGCTTTTAATGTTCCATCGTCAAGACTAATTTTGATGTGATTTCTATTTTAATTCACCTACAGGCTTGGGTTTAACACCTTTGTACAGCCTCTGTTCAGGGCTTCTCACATTGTGGAATTCTAATTTACTGTTGCTGTAAAAATAACTACTGGAAAATATTTATAGCAAGTTTAAATATTTACTCATTAGTATTAGTGAGAATAAGAGATTTCTACTAAGAGGAGAATTTAATACTGTTCACCTAATTAGTGTTACTTAGTGCAAAAACAAAGCAAAAGCCTATGTGTTGGGAACTTTTAAATAGTTCATGCAGAAGAAAAATTACCTTTTCTTCAGAACAGAGCACTTCAGTTTTACTTCTATATTGTTCTGTTACCAAAAGCAAACATAACAAATGAACTAACTCCAATCTGTGCAATTAGTTTGCAGGCAAAGTGTCTGAAATAAGGAAAGGGAAATATTTGCCTCAGGAGCCCCTTCCCTCAGCGTCAAATTGACCGAAATCTCAGACTAGATTCAAGATGACATACAGCTGAACATAAGGGGAAAAGGGACTTACTCTCAGCTGCTGTGCTGGGGGAGGAAGAGACTGGAGGAAAAAAAAAAATCAAAGGAATATTTTATGAACATCTGGCCCCAGGCAGTGGGACTTCTCATCTTTTGATGAGTGCAGCATTTTCCTGTCCTCACCTACCTGAGAAAAACAAAGGGAAAGCTTGGCAGCAAATAAACACAAAGAGAGAAGTGGCAACCCAAATGTCTCATGAGTGTTAAACAAATTATGATCAACCACAGAACACTCTATTTTCCTTATCCTGAGGAAATAGTTCAGGCATATACAGAGATGCAAATATCTCAAAGAGCTCTTGGAAAAATAATGCTTTATTACTAAACCTGTGGAACATGTCCTGGTCTAGTTTTTACCTGAATGGCATTTTCTTCCCCTGCCTGATGAGACTTTGCTTGAACTACCAAAATCTGACAGATTCTGAATTCCTCAAACAAACAAACAAACAAGAAAGCAAACAAACAAACAAAGGAGTTTCTAAAAAATGTAATTTCAGGACACACACAAAAAATCCCAGCCCCAAAAGCAAAACAACAAAAAAAGGGAATTTGGTGAATAGATTGGAAAAAACAGGGCAAAAAATCTGAATTAACATATATGGACTAAAATGTTTCAGTTGGGAAATACTGATTTTTTTTTTTTTTGCGCATTTTAAAACCCAACTTATTCTAAAATAGTATTTTTCACTTCAAAATTGATACAAATTAAAAATCTTATTGAAAATGGTTACAAGACCTGAAATGTTTCATTCTGGGAAATAAATGTTTCATTCTGGGTCTAACAAAACTCTGGGAGTCACCTGAATTTTTTGTCCTTTTCCATTTTTTGATTCATTCAGAATAAAATTTTTTGTCTTTCCAATGTTTTGATTAAGCAACAGTTTCAGTAGATGCTTCAAGCCATCTCAGCAAAATAGTCTGGGGTTTTTTTTCTGTTAATCTGCTCCAAGACAAAATATTTCTTTTCATTTTTCTGAATAGTAAATTGAAAGTTTGCAGAAACATCAGCAGTTTCCCCTGGAACACTACCAAGCATCCCCACCTCTTGCTTCAGGAACACAGACTATGGCTTTTCCTGAAATTCAGAGAGTAGAATATATAGCAGAGCTGGAAGTAATAAACAACATTTTAAGATAGAACAGAATCACTTACAGAAGTTATAGTGAAACTGGACAAGCTTTCAAACTCAATCAATTTATTACAATGGCCCTTTTAAGGCAGCTGAAAAAATACTCTTTGCTGTGGGGGAAAAAATGTAGCTACTAAGAGATCATTTTCTGTAAGCACTACCTTGCCTGTTTCTTTCAGGTGGAACAGGATGCTTTTGTAAGTGTTGAGGCAATACCATATTATGCGAGCAGCATCTCAGAGCCTATACTTGGCAGGTTTTTAAAAGTTCTTCTTGAAACTAAGCCTATAACAGTGAACCATCTAGACAGATAGCAAGTAGATATCATTACAATATCTGAGAAAGACAGGCAAGACACACTTCAAAATCTATTATAAAGCAATACTGAGTTTTAAAAAAATTACTGGGATTTTACAATAACTTACCAGCATACCAAAGACCATAAACCAAAATTCTGAGTCTTAGATGCTGTAAGAAAGAACGTTAAGTAGGGCTGACATTATGGAGATTTGCTGCAATAAATAACTGACCCTGAGATTTAAGGCAGTACAAACAACAGTAAGCTACCATGTTTTGTGAAAGATTTGGCACCAAAAAGTTGAGTTCAATTTTAGGCACTATGGAAGGGGCTTGTAGCTCTGCTATTCCAGGAGAAGTGCCATGATAGTGCTGACTGCTTAGTACTCTAGCAAATACTTATGCATGTTCTTTTAATTCCAATTCATTGTACCTGAAATCAACGGAAGCGGTCACAGTGTGGAATGCTAAGAATGCGACTATGCCGTTTCTGGATCAGGGCCCAAACGACCAGTTTTGCTAAGGACTGCATTTGGAATCCACTGGGCCACACCTCCACACCACTGACTGAAGCCTCTGCTCTGCACCCATAGTATCAAGAGCAAATAGAAAACACAAGTGTATGGCTATTAGGGATTAAAAAATTGAATTAAAGCTGCAATTCCACAACAAGCCACTGCACACATTTTAAAATCTTCATTTGAAGTCTTTGTGTGGATGAAAATCACTGCATTTATTTCACTTGATTTATAGACCATCCATCTAACTGCTGCTCATAATTTAACTAGCCGTATCATTAGTATAATAAAACCATAGCTTATGTCTATAGCTTTTAACACAGTATGACCCAAAAGGACTGTCATTCTAACACATTTTTGGAGTATCCTGATACATTATTAAACTATGAACTAACATGCACCAGCCTTTTTCTCCAAAAAAGCCTTTCACAGTGTAAAAAAACCTAATAAAAACTTGCAGGGATGCACAATCTGTTAATTGAGAATAAACGATGACTCCACATTTGAACTTTTCTCTGAGAAAACCGAACAGGGCTGAGAAGCTGTTTTGAAATGGAAAGTGGGTGTCCCTCTGGGCACGGTGACAGAATGCAATAGCCCTTGTTTTCTCTGCACATGTATAGAAAGCGAAGCTGTGATAGAGTGCATTTTGAAATGTAGTGCAGTCACTCTGTCGGGAGCCTGGTTCCTCTTGAAGCACTATGAACATTTTGTTTACACTTCCTGATGACCATTTAATGAAATGGAATACTTTTATTTTCTTTGTTCTCCTCTTCTGAAGTATGCTGTTTCTCCTTACGCAGAATTAAGATGAAGGATATACTCGAGCATGATTCTAACTTCTTACAGAGCTACTGACTGTAGCTCAGAATTTCCTAGTTTTCTACTAGTTTCTTTATTGTTTAGATGCTATACTTCCTGAGCAATGTGAAAAAAGATACATATGCTTTGTATCTTCTCTTTAATGGCTTCCATTTCTGGGGGAATTTCTCCAACTTTCTTAAAGCCCCAAAGGCTGCTACAGAAAAATTTCCTTGATTCAGGAGTCTAGAAGGTCTGCAAGAAAGGAGTCATGAGCCATAAGACTTTTAGGAAGTCTACGGAGGAAAACCTCTGCTACTTAAAGACCATCCTGCTAAGTAATGCTCTCCCCTCCTACCTTCCAGAGTCTTCTGGAGAGAAGTAATAATTCTGCAGATCTCTCAGAGGTCAGCAAAGAAAAACCGTCTCTAGACCTGGAGGAATTGGCCTTCTCTTACACAGATTCCAAGCAGTGCAAAGTCATACGCTTTCCTGCCGAAATTGCTGATAAAGTTTTCCTAAATCCTATAATGGAAAACAACATGGCTTGCAAAAAGACAAATATTAGCAAAATCAGAAAGGGAAGCTAGAGTTTTTCCCAGCTGCTCTACTTGCTTTGGGTGTCAAGGAAGACAGTAAGGATAGTAACCTTTCTCGAATCCCTGTGTTTCCTGAACCCTGTGCAAAGAGTTGTAGATGAAAATCATCTGTGAAGAAGCTCCTCACATAGGTTTTAAAAAGCTCCTCAGTTTTCTTATAGCCTTTGCACTCTGTGACCCTTGTGAGCATATAGGGTATAGAGATTACATTTTAAAGGCAGTGGAAAGCAAATACTCCAGGGACTTCTCAGTTGGCGAAACAGGGAGATGGCTTCCAAGAGGGGGGAAAAAACCCACAAGAGGCAAATCATTAAATTCTCTTGAAATTCAAAAGATTGGGAAAGTTTTTGCTCAGAAAAAATCCGGAAGTTGTAAACCTCAAATACCACATCTAACTTCAGACCAGCAAACGGAGAGAGGAGGGAGGTTTCAGCTTCTTTCTGCTGTAGCACAATGGCAAAGACCAACGTAAATGGAGCAGAGGAGAGCTGTCTCAAAAATTTGTCTCACATCACTGCTATGCGCAAGTATCACCCAGCAGCTACTCAGTGTGCATCTGTGTACATGTCTGGAAGTCATGATGGAGGTGCCAAAAGTTGACACTAACAAAAAGATGGTCAGGTACACGTCTTATTATAAAGCACTTTAAAATGTGAGACTTAAAAAGAAAAGTGACATGGGGGAAATGTGGAAAATTTCTACGAAGTTTTCAAGAATTTTTCCTCTCTTCAATACTAAAAATGCAGTAAGTTCTTACACAGCAGGTTATCTGTGATTTCATTTGCCTGGGTGCTTAGGTGACTTCAGCTGAGAGGAAAACAAAGTCCCAGTTAGATAAACATTTAAGTGATAAAGTCAAAAAGGATAATTTTTAGCTCTTGCATAACAGAGGCCACAGGATTTTTCAAAATCCATTTGTGCTTCAACTAGAGCATAACTTCTAGAAAAACATTGTCTTGATTTAAAAATTTACAATAATGGATAATCTATCATGAACTTTGATAAGTTATTCCAATGCATAATTATCCTGATGAAGGATACTTCCCTTATTTCTAATTCGAACATGTCTTTGAACTTGCAGTCATTTGATCTTGCGGAACCTTTGCTAAATTGGCAAGCCCTCTATTAAGAGATGTTATTTTCTCCTGCAGATACTAATAAGCTATGATCAAACTGTCCCTTGACTCGCTCCTAGATAAGCTCCTGGACCCATTTTTCCCAACTTTATGGGAAATTTTCCTGTATTTTCTTTGAACTTTGTTAATTTATGAGTACTCGTCTTTGACCTGTGGAGATTAGACCTGGACAAGTAGCTAAATCTACATTTTAAAATATATCCACTCCAAGAAGTGATCCCTAGCACCCAGATCAAGGACTATGGAGTGGTTGTACACACACTATTCAGGGTCTAGCTCTTTATTGAGCAGGCTGGCCACATTTATACTACATAGTACTTGCCTCTGAGGGTCTAGTTTGTGCTCCTTCAGTTTTTAGACATAACAATTATTTCATTTGCATTTCTGAGTGTCTGACATTATGAGAGGAACCATATTACCATTTTCTAGATTGGAGAGTTTTTAGCATGGAACTGAAGGTCTATGTTGTGTGCACTGGAGAATGCCATCAGGGCATGTGGGAATACTACAAAGTGTGAAGTCTTCTGATGCAGTGTTGAAGGACTGTAAAGAGGTGCCAAACAGAGTGTAGTCTTATCCATACTACCTTCCAGAAATATTTCCTGGAGTAACTATCAACAAATTACACTCAGTATTTTTTTTTCTTGACAAAAGACAGGTTGCTCCCTGAGAAAGACAGGGTACCAACTAATTTCTGTGCCCTGTGGATGATCAGGGAGCCAAGAGTGAAGAATGAGCTAGGGAGCTAAGTTATCTGACAGTGTAGACATCCAGCATGTCAGGAGTAAAAAGCCTACACCCAACAGAAATGAAATATATAACCTGTACTTGAAACGTTCCTGTTTATACATCCCATGATCACACAAAGTATTTTGACAACCATATTAAACCTGGAGCTTATGTTCCTCTGATTATCCATCTTGGACTGATTCTCATGCTTCTCTTCATTCGTTCTGAGTGTACAATTTTACATGTCAGTGCCTCAAAACACAGAAGTGTGAGTGAGTGTCACAACTCTACATCAAGCCAGACTAACTGGACTTTGGCTGAGCTAGCTGTCCTGAACAGGTATCACAGAATAGTACAGACTGTACCAGGTTACTGTGCAGGAGGTTCAGTCATTGAACCTCCCTGTCCAGGCATGTTTGGAAAAAGGGATCACACAAAGCTTCTTTCCATGGATAAAAACTGAGGAGGTTTGCTGGAATTCACTGAATATTTGCCCTGATGAAAGCAAGTACATCTTCCAAAACTAATCTATCTTGGACTCTCCACCAAAGAATCACCGACCTTTAAAATAAAAAAATCTGTTTCTTGATCCTCAGCTCCTGTAAATCAGCTTAGGTCTATTTAGCTCAAGAGTCAGGCATTTATATCAGATCTGGACCTTATCCATGATGTTTATCTATGTTTTTTTCTTCCTCAGAAAGCAGCAAAAAGTGAAAGGTAACAGGCAACATCGCTTTAAATTATGTGGGGTTTTTTTGGTTTTGTTTTGATCCTCTCAAAAGCATTATATTTAACAGGGGTTGAAATGTCAACAATTTTACAAGGTTTCCACTTTGGACTACATGAAGAGGAAAAATGCACCCTGCACAGGGGATAATTATTTTGGCTGGCTTCTAATATTAACAGTAGTCCCCAAGGCTAATTGTAGGGATGGGCACAATGAGTAAGAACCAGTCACAGCTTTTCTTGGTCTGGTGTTCAGTCAATGACCTAGCAATAGTGGAGGAAATGTGGCTCGTGGGCTGATCAGCCTCTCAGGTATTTCTTTATAGTCGGATGACAAAGAGGTTTGGGGTTTTGCATTCAGAAGCAACCAGACAACCTTTTTTTTTCCCTCTTAATGGGCAGTTTATTGATTGGATGAGATTCAGGAGGAATAGAACGTTCTAAGAAATGGATTAGGGGAAGGAAAGCAGCAGCACAGAATGAACAGGCCTAAAAATTAACCATAGCATTTTTTAAAAAAGGAAACACAATGTACTTTAACGCAATGATTTCACCCAAAGGTCAGCTGCCGGTCAATCCTTCCTCCATGACCATTTCTCTTCTAGTAACAGAGAGACAGGATGAGGTTCACAACAGAAATACAGGGATGCATTTGCGTAAGGAGCAAATGTGTGTGGAGCTGTTTAGCATGCTCATAGCCAAACTGAGGTTTAGTTTGGATAGGTGGACTATAAGGTGCCTGGAAAGTAAGTTGGACTGCCAAGCTCAAAGGGTTGTGTTCAGCAATAAAACATTCAGTGGTAGCCAGTTACAAGTGGTGTTCCACAGAGTTGACAGTGGGGCTGATACTGTTTAACTTCCTGATTAATGAGCTAGAGATGAGATAGAATGCATACTCAGCAACATCACACATGACACCAAATTGGGGGCTGTGGCTAATACCCTGGGGATAGGGCTGCTATTCAGAGGGACCTCGACAGGCTGGACAAGTGGGCTAAGAGAAAGCTCATAAAGTTCAATGAAAAATCCTGCATGGGACTATTCTTGAATTGACAGTACAGGCTGGAAGACAAGTGGATAGAAAGGAGCTTTTCTGGCAAAGTCCTAGGGGGCTTGGTGGACAGCAAGTTGAACATAAGCCAGCAGTGTGACCTTGTGGCAAAGGCCAACCACATCCTGGGCTACATTAGCCCATTAGGTCAAGGGAAGTGATTACCGCTCTTTACTCAGCACTTGCAAGACCACATCTGAAGTACTCTTTTGGATTCCTCAGTCAAATAAAGACACTGACATGCTGGAGTAAGTCCAGCGGAGAGCAACCAAAATGGTCAGAGGCCTGGAGAATATGTATGAGGAGAAGCTGAGAGAACTGGGCTTGTTCAGCCCAGAGAAGAGAAGGCTAAGGGGATCTCTTACTGCTGTCTACAGTAACTCCTTAATGGAACCAAACTCTTCTAAGAGATGCACAGAGACAGAATGAGAGGTAACTGACACAAATTGCAGCAAAGGAAATTCTAATTATGTATTAGGAATTTTTACTTTTATTTTTTACTTTTCTCACCAAGACAGTAGCCAAATACAGGAACAGGCTGCCTTGAGAGGTATCCTTGGAGATACTAAAAACTCAGTTGGAAAAGGCCCTGAGCAACCTGAGTTGGCTTTCAGTGGGAAGAGGACCAGAAGACCTCTGGAGATCCTTTCTGACCTAAATTGCCTATAATTCTATGATCCTGTTTGAGAAAGCTTCTCTTTTCACCGTCTCTGCTAAGGCCTTGAGAACAACCGTGTAGAAACTATCTGTATATATAGGGTATTGCAGTGCTCCTGTCCTCCCCTGAACTCAGTTCGACAAAGACTGGTGGAGGAAGGAGGGTTGAGGAGCTACAGCAGGAACAATTAAAGTCAGGATGTAGCTGAACATAGAGACAGAAGAAAGACAATGTGGAAAGGAAAGAATTGAGCTGCTGCTTCTGAGATCTCAGCATCCACTCAATTTTTCAGATTCTTCTTTCTCAAAAGTCTCTTGATATTTTTTTGAAGGGGAAAGGTTTGTCCTGAACCTAGTTTGCCCTAACACTAAAACGATTAAAGCATAGTGATTTCTGTAGCCAACAGCACCTAGAGAGTGATCTGACTATGACCAAATTCAACTCTTTTTTGTTGGCACTCTCTTAGAGGTGACAGCTTTGACACAAGGGTGTAGAAAGACATCTTAGTTACTCTGCTGCTTTCTGTGACAGGCACCAGGCTACCTGTTAGGGTCCAAAGATGGAGTCGATCTTTCTTTGCTTTGGGACTATGGCTAAAACCTCTGTTTCTGTATCTACAAAAAGGAACTGTCTTTACACAGTCACTTTTATGAGCACAATGAGAAACTGGAAAGTGAACTTGCACTTCAGAAGAAAAAGTACTGGTTTTACTATTACTATGCATTTGTCTGGGGTTCTCCTGTCATATAATAGAAGTTTTTGTTCTCAGTTTAGGCACCTGGATGCCTCTACTAAGCTTTTATGTGGAAGTCTTTCATCTAAATTTAACCTGCTAATGATGGTCCCTCTACAATAAAGAGAGGGCATTTCAAAGTGCTGGACAACATAATTACTCATCAAGGTATGCACGTTCACACAAAGAACTGTCTTGATCAAGCTGAAAATACCACACTTCAGAATGGTTCTTTAAATCATTAGATTGGAACACTACATATATATGTCCTATTTATGTACATTACATGGAGAACTTTACGTTATGAACTCACATCAGACCAGTAAAAACCCCCAAACTACAACAATTTAATCAACTAAAAAGAAATACTTTTTACATACTCCAATACAATGGAAACTAGAATCTGGTATAGACTGTCTGAACGCCATTGTTTTTTTATCACAGGTTTCTTAGGAGATTAAAGTTTTCAGTGTTTCAAAGAAAGTCAGGTGTTGTTTTTAAAAAACAGGACAGTTATTGCAGGGTTTGATAGATTCAATTGCTAAGGAGCAGAGGATGTATCTCAGAGAATGCAATGAACAATAGACTAATTCAGCCACAGAAATGCCATTACTACACGGATAGGCCTCTCAAACTAGAGGCACCATTTTCAAAATCAAATACATATTGACACTCATTTCAGAAATGTCAAGAGTGCTGTAAACAAGTTCTCAGTACATCACATGCTTTAGAAACTGCATGAGAAAGCCTGGAAAGGAAGCTATTGTTTGAGGGTAGTCAGCTTTAAGACAGCTTATTTTTAAGTGCAAGCTACAGATTATAGCCAACAAAGATAGGGATGTGGTCATCAAAAGCAGAATTATCATTTTAGCTTCCCACCATTGACACAAACAGCTGACACTTCCTGTTGAGCCTAAAAGCAACAATGTGTTGGCACTTCCTAAACTACCACCTGTACAATGTGCATGATACCTGTACTTCAAATGCATCAAATGATACACATGTGCATTATAAAGCACATGTGTATCAGTATGCTTTGCACTGATAACAATATTTGCTGAATGAGCTCACAGTATCTTAAAGAAGGAATAATCTAATCCAAAAAACTGGTACAGTGTGAGCCTGAGTAGGTGAAGAAAGTCCTACTTTCTGCCTTGACACTGGTGCTGGTCTTCATTTTATTATTATTATTTTTTTAATCATTAAAATGTATTTTTCTTCTGCTTGCAAAGGCTCCTGTACTTACAATCAAACCTAATGATACCAGTTCCTGTACCAAATGTGACTAACGTTTTACATAAGGGGAGGTAGGAATATTGCAATGGCTTTTAGAGAGGGCATGGCTAAACGGAGTCAGGCCCCGACGATGGGTGTTTAAAGGTTCTACAAACCATGAGTTTTCTGACTTCTTCATTCACTGAGACAATTCAGAAAAATCTTCTCTCTCAAGCAACCACTATACTCCTTTCTTTACACCATGGAGAAAAGCACTAGTTTTAGTCAGAATCTATGGAATATAGTTTGTAAATTAGTGCTATATTCAGATGGCTGTCACGGAACTCTGACTCTTCCAGAGGGGAAAAAAAGGCATTTTGGTAACAGATCTATCCAGAATTAGGCAACAATACCTATTTAAAGCATTAGTTGTAAGGATTTCCGAAAAGCAGACAGGTCTGATTAAATTAAAAGTACTCAGCACTTCTTAACATCAGATCCATTAGCATAATGTTGTGAGCAGAAGCCCGTGGAGCTCAGATGAAAGCGGTTATCATGTTTCTGGAGTAGGACCACAGGCAGTTCCATGACCACCACCACCCCATTTTGCACTGCTTTACTAGTCATTTGCTTTCTGTACTGAAGATGCACGGTATCATCATGAAGAAGCACAAGATGTGATCCAGTCTGATTTCATATAAACAGTCTGCCCTACGCTTGTCTTTATTATTCACAATGGTTAAATATTATGCAAAAATGACATAACATACACTTCCCACTTCCAATTCATCTTCCATAGGTCCTTTTTTTCAGGGAAACAATAAAGGGAAGAGATTCATTCTAGCATTCTTCCAGTCATTACAAACATGGGAGTAATAATACACGGTGCACACATAGCCTGGTAATCGTTAGGTGCTAGCCATTCCCTTCTGTTCTCAATCCACAAATCTGGTAATGTGACATCTCAGCGTGGGAGTATGAATCCTCAGCTCAAGCTGTTGAGACACCTCCTTAGAGTATCTAGTAGTTGCACTGAGGCAGTGTATTTCAGATGAGCCTCAAATCCTCAGGATGGGCTTCTGGAGTCTAGAAGTCTGAAATCCCCTGGGCCAAAGTTTTTACAAATGTCCCCCTGGCACCCAAATCACAGGCACAGATCCATCCTAAAGCTTCATTTGAAAGGCACGGAGTCCATTCTCAGCTGATGTAAGTTGGCCCTGCTGCACTAAAGACAGAGAAGCCAGAGATGATTCACACCAGCTGAGGAAGTGGCCTGAAATCATGATAACAGTCACCAGAAACTGCTTTTAAAAGCTATTCTCCACCATGATGGAAAGTATAAGGCAGACAAAGTACTAAAAGCTTTTATGTTTAGAATTTCTTTGACAAGATATTTTTCTGAGGACTAAGATGACTGTTACTCCAGAAATGAACATCAAACCATACAGTGTAATTCTGGAGCTGTCAGTTTAACATCTGTAAAGAGAAAAATCATAGTGCGGCTCAGGCAATACTTTCAAAACCAGTTTAGTCAGTGAAAGACAATATAGATTATACAGAGAGAAAAGTGTTCTTTAACTAATGTAAGAGTTAATCTCAGTGTAGACAAGCAAAATGGAGTGGATGATACGTAAAAAAAGTATTCAATTAAGCAGTTTACTGAGTTTTGGCCAATGAGGTACAGAAATAACCTGGGTACCTTTGTGGTACAGAAGGAACTGTGTTTAAAATGGCTTGAAGAAGGGAATGTTATCTCAAATAAAGAATGGTTCTACCTAAGAACATCTTAAACACCAATTAAATTGTCACTGAACTGACTTTTGAGTTTGGTCTGGTTTTCTTAAGATTATATTATCATGGACTGAAGTATGACTTGGATTATCTGCCTGTGCAAATGAGGAAGAAGGATGAAAAACAACCAAATAAAATCTTTCCTTGAAAATCTGTATTGGCTGTCAGGAGATTTGGCCTGGGCACACAGGAATAGGAGAACACACATGCTTACTGGGTTTAAAGAGCTAGTGGAGAAGGAACAAACACACCTTTGGCTTTAATGTATTTGCCTTCTGGGACTCCCCCAGCCTATCTGTTGTCCAGAGTGGCTCAGACATAGAAAGGTAGGAGTGAAAGACAAATTATTTGCTTCAGAAACTGGGAGGGAGCAGTGGAAGAATTTCGACTTTGAGGGGTGCTTCTGCATCAAATCTGCCAGGGTTGGATCTGGCTGAAGATGGTCACATAAAAATCTGTTTTTTTAGGGTTGTATCCTAGGACTGTAGTAAACACATTCCCAAGAGCAAGAGCAAAGTCTGTCTGAGAGCTTCCCTCTGATACAGCTTTGTTTAGCTCATTAAAGTTTTAGGGTTTGGGGGCCCTTTTACTGTTCCTAAGTACAACTCTAAGCACCTGAATTTCTGAGTCTTCCTTTCCTGGCCCACTGTCTTTCATGAGTGTTTTGCTTAGAATTATTGCCTCTCTTTCCTGCCCCCCCCCCTCCCCCCTTCAGTTTTCTGAATCGTCCTTGGTCACAGTGTTGTGTTCTGTGTCAATTATTTTAATTTACTGAACACATCAAACAAGCTCCAGTTTCACTTGGTATTTCATCTTTCTTGAGAAATTTATACCTCCAATCTCTTCTAGATTACTAAGGCAAACAATGAATTTAATTAAGAAAATTATAGTAAATGATGCTGATTCTGTCAGTAACATCGTTTGTTACTTCTCAGAGGTTGCACTGTTTCACTCAGTGACCTCTTGTTCTATGTACTTGAAAAAACATCATTCCACTTCTTATGATCACTTGTCAATCTTCCATTCATTATCTACCTTCTGGCTTTCTTTCTAAAAAAAGAAAGTTTTTATAACTACAGGTGAGTGTTGTCTGAAGAAAGAAATAATGAGCAGACTAAAATCATGGGCAGGATTATGCATGGCCTGGTAGGTATGTATTAACACATACCAAGAATTAACACATGCAATGTATGTGAAGGACTGGAGACATTCAATTATTTTTGCTTTCAGTGGAAGAATTTTGTGATATACTGACATTTGGTATCCCTATAAAATATTTGGAACAGTAAGTTAAGACAATATAAATTAAAGCTTTACAGCATTTTTAGTTACGTAATTGCATTTTAGATACTACCCACCACACATTTCTGCGTTGTTCTAATGTTACGTGGTTGTGACACATTTCTCTCTGCCAGCATTAAAATGGCAGAAAGGAAAAAGCGAAAATGCAGCAGAAAGAAAGTAACTACAAAAGGTGGTCATCTCTCAGTAGAACAGAAGATACTGCTTTGTGGTGTAACACTGAACAGAATTGACATCGACAAGTTTAGTTGTGTATAACATAAGCTTTCAGGTTTCAGGACAAATCCATGAAACTCAGCTCTGTCTCATGCTTTTGGGGGGCTGGGGAGGAGGGGCGGACAGCCCAAGCCTTTATATATGCAATTCTGCTCTGGCAAGTGGAGAACCAGGAAGCAAACCTCTTTTGCCAAAATCTTGTATCCATATCTATTTGTGTTCTGTTAGGCTGTTCTTTTGAACATTTTCACTGAACAAAGATGCTTTGCCGAGGCTAACGTACAAATTCACAAAACCTGGTGTGATTCCCCCAAACAAACAAAGGAATACAGAAATAGATGACCCAGCCCTAACTTGTGCAATCTTTTTTCTAGTTAGTCTGTTTAATTCAATCTAATATATTTCTGCAAAGCAAAACCACTATTATGGTGAATAATTTCCTGATAGTGCAGGGATATTTAAATGGACTCATCATTTCTAAATGGAGGCTTCACCATCTGTTCTGCCTTTTTATTACAAATAGAGGGGGAACCTAACTCACTGCATCAGCATGTAAAGCCTAGCATCGAAATGATTTAGATGTATGTGTGTGTTCTTTATGCTCCTGGTATGTTTTCTCACATACTAACCACAAATCAATGGGAAGACCTGTCTCTTGTAACCTAATAAATTCTCTGATCTAGTGCCTTTATTCCTTTCTCATGGCAGCAGAAATTGATGGCCAGTAGTTTGCATTTTATTAGGACAATTATGACCCTGTTGCTGTCCTGCAGGAGTTATATCTTTATTGGGCTAACATTTTGTGATACCATTTACCTCTCTACAGAAAATGAGCCTTGATACCTATTCCTTTCCTTTTGCTGGGCCTACATATGCTTCATCATGGACAGAAATCTTGTAGGAGATGTGCTGAGGATGTGTCAGACTGCTGAAAAGCTCGGTCCTTCCCCAAAGGATGCCATACAATCTCTCTTAAGACCATTTAGAGAAGGAACATATTCTCCTCAGAGTAGCACAGGACCAGAAACTCCAAAATGCATCACACTGCATCATTTTTACTGCTTTAAATGACAAATTTTGCAGTAGGTGAGGAAGGGAGGTGCAAGTTACCACATCTCATACTCTTGATACCATAAGACTGATGGGATGCTCAATGCAAACGTTAATTCAAAGAAAACCCTCAGGGCCTACCTGTGTTGTAGCCCCTCCCAAGCGCTGGCCAGGGCCGATGATTCTTCCAAAGATTGCCCAAATACCAATCGCTCTGGTTCTCCACCAAGCCAAGAACCTGCTGCCCTGGAAATGAGCAAATTGCAAAAAGATCATGAGATAAAAGACAGTCGATCAATGGAAAACAAACACAAAATCTGGAGAGGGACAGCCAGTGGAAAGAGAAGACAGAAGTTCGGGTGCTGCCTTCCTTTCACATGTTCCGAAGATGCCTGCTTATGTAACAGACAGCAAGCCTGGCACAGCAAACTCAGCACGGCTCATTTCTCTCCTTCTCCCCTGGCTAGTCTGAGTAATTAAACACTGTGGGAACCTTTGTCATGCTGACAAAAATATATCACCCAGACAAATCTGAATGCTGCTTGATTTTGGAATACAATGATGGAGAATCCTCCTAGTGAGAAGTAACTGTTGGTAAAAAGATCATCTAATATGAAGATCTGTTCATACTTTGATGGAGATTATATAATTGAAGAATAAGGCTCAGCCTAACAAATTATTCTCTTCCCATGCTCCCCCCGACTAGTTTCAGGGATTTTTTTCTCAGTCACAAAGGAAATCCCTTTTGCTCAGGAAAATACTGGATTCTAAGAGTTTACCTACATAAGAAAGTTGCACTGTTTTAATTTAAGAGAGTAATTTAAAAATCATTTAGATAAGCCTGTGTGGAATGCTGCATAGAAATTATGATTTCAGTTTTAGATGGGTTTATTTTGGTTTGGCTTACATTGATTAGCAGCTGGCTTCAGCTAGAGTAAAACGTGTTTTAAATCAAATGTGTCTAGAAGGTTTGCACTGCTTAAAAATCAACTGAAAAGTGAATGTTTGTATAGATAAGGACTTAATTATCTATCCTGAAACGTGCTGTATAAAATGTAAATAGGAGAAGTGATTGAAATGGTGCTCTGGTGATGGAGGATGGAGGGAAGGGGAAAACTGTATTTGGATCTAGTAAAAGAAAGGAATGGGGATGGTGTTTTGACAGAGGGACCCGCTCAATGAGGGCACTAAGACTGGGATTGGAAATTATTCTGCAACCTTTTGAGAAAGCAATTAAGCATCATGCTCTAAAGGCATATTTTCAAATCCCAGCTATGCTCATAAAACTGGGTGTATGGTCACAGCAGTGCACTGAAAGCATTAAATGATCATTATATGTTGCTTATATAGGACCATAGCTGTATTTATTACTAAAATTTCAGTATGGCCCAAGACAAGATTGGGCTGAGAAGCAAGACATAAAGACAGAAGTGATTAATTCAATTTTATAATCGGCTAGGAAGATGTTAGGATAGGTCAGATGACTGTGATACTCTCCTGCGGTATGTCTAACCCAGTGGAATGTCAGTAACCCCCACATGTATCTCAAATGCCGTTTCAAAGACTGTAAGCAGCAGTGAGTGGCCAATGCATGTAACAAATAAATCAGAACATTACAAAAGCATTCAAGGAGTGAACAGAAATCAATCTAGAAATATCCTTGAGAGATTACCAAATCCACTCCACACCACTGTTCAGGATCATCCTATTCTATCCTAACCACAACATGCCAGTCCTCACCAGACCTCATTTTCTAATGATGTCTCTCCTTTTGCATTATATATTATATATAATATATATATTTAATTTTTCACATTATACTCCATAATGCATTTTTTAGGAAGGTGGAAAATGTGGGGGAGAGCAGAAAGGATCATATAAAAGACCACCACACATTTATCACCCCATTGCTGCTACTGAAAACTGGTAATATTAACAGAGCGCAATGCACAAGAGAATGGAGGAAATGACAAGTTAGAGGCAGATGCATCCTAAGCAACTGATGATTTGTTCATGCAAATCAACTGTAGCATCTCTCCACCTGTGAGACACATGGAACACACTAGACAGCACATGAGGTGCCACAAGCTATATATTGTGAGGAAGTATGAAAGGGATCTCAACTGGCTGAAACAAGTCATAGCCAAAAAAGGCTGAAGGGCACAATTTAAACCAACATTTGTTGATTCTGTGCTGGAAGACTGCCTGTTCTTTATAACCACTCCCTTATAGTTGAGGTAGAATAAATCAAAATAAGAAACTACCATGGCTTGTAAGGATGAGAAGAAAATGCAATAAAAAATGCAGGTGCAGCTGGGCTGGAATGGATTGGCACAGCTGGCAGGAAGAGAGTGACCCTGCCCATATTCTAACAGTGCATTTCACAACTCAGCAGTCCACAGATCCTTCTCAGAATACTACTGCTAACATCAAAAGAAATGTTAGAATTCCATTTGCAAGAAGCAGATACTGAACTTCCTTACCATGGAGCATCAATTTGCTTTCATTATTTTAGCCCCATGCATTTCCCAACAAGCCACAGAGTTCAGCCTTCAAACTGATGAATAATAAAAAATGAACAAACCTTGCTGCTTGTTAATGGTTTTCCTTTCCCACCTACCAGTCCAAATCTCAGTTCTGACAATGTACCCCTGAAATACTTATTTCTCAGTTATTATTTCTCAAGCTAAGATAAACTGAAAAGGCTCAGGAAATTATGTTTGCATGTATTTATTGTAGCTATATAATTTCCTTCCCCCTTTTCCCTTTATTTTTGAAGACACCAGAACAAACCCTACTCTCACCAGTATTCCTTGAGGTTTGATATGGGACATGGATGAAGGCAGAAATTAACATCATGTAGGCTTTAGGGCTTAGATACATGGATCAGATAATGTGACTTACTGTGTATCAGCTGAGCTGGAATAACTGCCTGTACACGTCCTTTTAGCTTGTCACAAATACAAAGTAAAATGTGTTAGCTAACACACTTTAGTTTGCTTTGGCAATGGTCTGGGAATGTGCACATGTTCACGTACTGTCCTAGGGTAGAGCATTATGCAACTTGTCAGGCTGTTGTAACTCTTGCTGGTGGCTAAAAACCCACTAGGCAGATGTGATGGCTTGTCTCCCAAGCCACCTTGGAGAAGGCTATGAAGATAAGTTTCGTATCTTCTCTAGTTATATTTCTGTTTTCTCTAGGCTGGAATAGTTTTGCTGTCTCTGCCAAAGAAGAATGTATTTTTATTTCCCTTTACATTGTCTCTATGATCTTGACTTGTGGCAGAAGTGATCAGGAAACCAGAACTTCAGCTGCATAGCAAGTATTAATGGTTCCAAAAAATGTTTTTATTCTGAATCAGTATAGAAAAAAGAAATTCAGAAATATTCTCTGGAAAAAATTCCTCAAATATTTTGATCTGAAGGTATCAAAATAACCACATCTAAATGCACAACCCTCCTCATTTTAAATAATATCAAACAATGTGACACATAATACAGATGCATAATATATAGCATATTATTCTGTGTATCTAAAAGTTCAAACAAAATAAAATCATAAGTTTTGCCCTTCCAATTTTGAACAACTAAAAACATTTCACTCAAAACTTTCACTAAAATTTTGTTATATTAATGAATCATTGTGAGAATATTTGTCCAATGTATCTGAGCATTATCAGTTATTTCATTTAGTTATTTACTTTTTCAAATGGATTATGAAGTTACAGAAATGAAGCACTGGCCAAAGCAATGCATGGTGTTGGGCAGGCACAATGAACACTCTCCTTGCCCACAGTTCTCTGACCATCCATCAGCCCCGACCTGTCCCTTTGCCACCCTTCATGCCTCCCCTGTGAGGCGCACGCAGTTCTGCAGAAACTTTCACCAGCTTCATTTCACTTCTGATCATACCGGACTCAGAATTCAGATTTTCTGAGGAGAAAGACTAGAGTTTCTTGCCACCATGGCCTTTTGTAAAAGGCAAACATAAAAGAGTTACGATGTGAGTTATTCTTCCAGCAGATCAGAACACGGTGGCTACCATAATGAATTTGAATTGTTCAGCATTTTGAGCTGCCTGTTTCTTCTTTCTAAGAGTTATTATAATAAAATACTATCACTAGCAGCAAAAGCTCTGTCATTGTTTTCTGCTCTGGCCCTGCAGTTATGATTAAGTGCACTCCTCTCACTCTGTGTTACTCCAGGCACAAGTTAGCTTACGAAAATGAAGCTGTCGTCCTTACTTATTCATACATCACCACTAACAGCCAGACAACAGAAAACAAGGCTATGATTCTGGCATGACCACAGTGAAAAATTATCGAGCAGGCAGAATTACAGCTGGATTGTCGGGAACAGGGCTGCACGCTGCCTGGCTGCGGGACGAGACTTCTCCAGAAGGCAGCTGCACAGCTACAGCATTTTGCACAGTACAGCTCCCTGACAGCTCTCACATGATGAGAAGTGCTTCTCTCCTTGCAAAAGCTTAGCTGTCGCTGGTAAGAGATTTCCATGGAAAAACAGATACTTCTGAGCCTGAAAACTCAATGCCTTCGATTCTGTTTTCACTTCATCGATTTTTGGTGGTTAATGGAGGGGAAAGCATGATCCTCTAATTCAGGCATTGAAGGGGATCTCATCTCAGCTCCCAGCTCAGATACTGATTTGCAGTATCTTGGGTGACACTGGACAGGTCACATAGCAGCCTCTTGCTCAATTCTCCCTTAATAAAAATGGGGAGAACAATAACTTTTTATGCCTCTCCCATTTTGCCTGTCTCACATATTGCAAGTATAAGTGCTCTGAGGTAATAACTGTGTGTTAGTTTGTACTGAAAGCGTAACAGCAGCTGCATGTGGCCAGGCTGAAGCTCCATCCAGCACAGTATTGTGTCTCCAGCAGCAGGGAGTAGCAGCTGTGCAGTAATGGAGCACAACAGGGCAGCTGCATAGTGGTGCTTCTTAATAGTGGTCCTCTGGCTTCCAGTGACTTGTGGCACATGACACATCTGAAGAAGTATCAGCATTTATTTATGTTGAGTCTGGCATCTACTAGTTTCATTTGGTGCCCAGTACAATCTTTGTGCCTGTGAACATTATTTTCCTATTCTGCTGTGATTTTTTTCCCAGTTTTAGAGAATTCTATCTTCTCGAGAGTCTTTGGCACAAAGGACCCTAACCTCAGCTCTTGCCTTGAGGTATTTTGCTATTACAAACAATAATAATAGTAGTAAAAAATCATAGTTATTACAACTACTTTCAACATCTTCTTTAGTGGAAGCCTTTTTATTTCTTTTTTTTTGTCTTAGAGACTACAGTGGCTTTCACATGACTCCACTGCAATCACAGTAAGAGCAATGGGCCCACATCAAATACTTTGGGTGAGTTGCACTTTCTGTGGTCCTCAGGACATGAGGCTGTTTCTGGGAAGGGAAAACAAAAAGGCATGTTAGAGGGGTGGGAAGGGCTGGGGTGGGGTGCCACCTTTTGATCACCCGTGGCCAAAGGGTGAGCTGATATCACAGGAGAGATCCGTTTCAGCATGGCTCTCCTGGTTGTTACATTCGCAAGGTTTAGTTGTATTTGGTATGGGCCTCCAAAGCGAAAAGCAAGTGCAAAGTATTTTTCAGCCTTTAAAAACATAAGAAGTGTAAGCAATTTCTACACTGTGGAGGTTATTAAAGGAGAACAGAGCAGAACCCTGTCTTACTACTTCTAACTACTTTAACAGCCATGGTTTAGATCATTAGGAATTTAATACAGACACGAATGCTGGAGCCACAGCCAAGTACTGCCAAAGCAATGCATGTCTTCAGTGTAAGCTGAAAGAACAGGAGAAGGACTCAACAAGAATTTAAGATTCAAGCTTGGCAGGAATCAGGAGAACTGTACAGTTCTGCTCCCAAAATAGGACACAGAAACAGAGAATAAAAAGGTGACAGGAGGGAAGAAGGGAAAAGGTACATACTCTGAATGCTGGAACATTTCTAAATTGGCCAGTACCGAGTCTGATGAACATAGTCAGGACTAGCAGAATCTACAGTGGTACAATGAAGCTGGGTTATCTTCTGCATGACTTGGAGTCAAAATCTTTCATTAATGTCCTTTCCCTCTTCTCCCCTTCTCCTGATCTCTTTATCTTTTAAACAGCTGCATAAGACACCCTTCCTTTCTGATATGTGTGAGGCCACATCCTTAGCTGGTATAAATCTGCATGACTTCAGTGAAATCAGTGTACTTATGCTGATTGATGCCAGCTGAATGTGTTGCACTTCATGTTAAGTCTTGCCTGAGTGACTGACCCCTTCTCCATGGCCTTCCCGTCCCTGATCTTGCACCAGTTCATACAAAATATGTGGCTTCTAACATCTTTCACTTCTCTTGCCACATCTCTCATCCACCTCTTCAGATCACTGTCAAGTTCAAGCTTTTCATCCTCACTGTTGAAGCCCTGTGCAATTCTTGCACTGTCTGTATCAATTCATGATTCCTCCTGCTCCCAAACTCACTCCTCTATTGTACTACCATGTCCTTTCTCATCCCTAAAAAAAGACCACCTTCTCATGCAACAAATGCTGTTACCTCTGAAAATATATTTCTAGCACAAAAATTCTCAGCATTTCCCTCTAGAAAGTTTTTAGAAATTTTACCATGAATCCAGTGTAAAAGATGCACATGAAATCTTGTGTCTGCACTGTAACACAAGCATGCTTGTCCCCAGAAACACAGGATGACATTTTCTCATATGCCTGTAAGTGCAGGATACACTATGTTCAACAGAATTGAACACTTTAACCTCTACTGTGCGTAGAGGTATTTCACAGGTGTGCATACACATAACAGATATAGGCATTATATGTGCATGCACACATACACATGCATATACACATATACACACACATATATACATGGATAAATATATACTGATATGTGTGTGTGTTTGTGTATATAGGCAGGTATAGGAAAAGGCAGTCTCTACTGTGAAGAACTTATCTTTTACATGTGCAAAAATCAAGTTTCAGGGAAAAAAGCCTCCTACACAAGTTTAAATCTTTATTTGGTATCTCATTTGCATCAAATATGTTGCTGTTTCCCAACAGCCATTAGCCCTTCTTGGACTAATTGCTCATAGAGAGAAACTGCATGGACAGTTATTAAGGAGTAACTTGGATGAGAGAGAGGCCAAAGAGTAGCTCACTGAAAGTACTGTAGGACTGTTTCAGGAGAGGAGAGGATGGCTCCATGGAAGCATCACATTGGATAGCACACTGGTTCCAGGAGAGGAAGAAAGGAGACAAGCAGTGAAAACATGATCAGAAAGGAGGGTAGATACGTGAAGCAGAGGTAGATACAGTACATCAAGGGCAGGGAAAGACAAGACGGGCCAGGTTGACTCAGTGAAGGAGAAAGGAGCTAGTGAAAAGAATAAACGAAGATACTAGCAATACTGGAACAAGGATCTAAAGCAATGCTATCAGCTGACTTCTGGATGTACTCAGAAGTGGCCGGGGCAAAAGAAGTTACAGCAACTTGGGCCAGAGAAGAAGAATAACTCAGCAAGAGTCTGTACAGAAAGAAACATGACAAGTGTTTTGTAGGTGGTAGGAGGGAGGATTCAAAAGGCACACATACACAAAAGGTGATCAAGAGGATGAAGTATACAGAATTGGATTGAGAAAGGTTGGGGTAAAGAGCTAAATCTGTGATTCATCTTCATAAGGAAAGATGAAAGAATGAAATCAATCAAAAGAAGAAAATATACTCAGTTTTTGTGCATCTTCTCCTCTCCTCCAAGGAGCTTGTTAGAAAATGCAGAGGACAGTGAGGAGTCCAGCAACCTACAGCAAAGCTAGCAAATCTGTCATTAATGTTTGCAGCACTTTCATCTGCAGAATTTCAGGGAAATGGATTCGCAGCAGATGAGCACAAGAGCCTAAGTGCAGAAAAACCTTTCACTTTGGAACAAAACTTTTTGAGGTTTTCTGTGACAATGGCAAGGCTTCATGTGCCCATGACAACAGGGCTCCTGTGCTGCCAGCAACTTAAGAAGTCGAAGATGTTATGATTTGGACACACAGAGAAGTTTTTGTCTTCTACCTGGCAGGAAAGGATATGCCCGACGCATTGCAGGAAAAGTGCTCTAGCATGGAGTCTGGGGAAGAATGAGCCTGATCACTGAAACAATTGTGAAATTGTAAGCTAGACCAGAAGGGATGCCCACACCAGCTTCATGTGCTGCTGAGCCTGTCCCTCCTCACCTCAGTTTGTACGTCACTATTTATAGCACAAAATATCCCAGCAGCAGAACTAACATCTAATTAACAGGAATAGGAGACTTGACATGAACCCTTCCTCAGGTGGTAAGTATTCTCTCCTAACTAGGCTGCAGGAGGTCAGCGAGATGCACTCGTTGCTCTGACTACACACCTCACTTTTTTATTCACATCAATGGCTGCTTAAAGATTGTGTGCCCCGATACTGCTTTTTCCTCATCATGGTCTCCTTTTTAATTTTTAATTTATTCAGTATAAAAACCCACACTCTTATAAAATTGAAAACTTCTTGCTCTGAAAGCAGCAAAATGTCCTTGTGAACACAGTGAATTCCAATCCGCTAGTTCTAATATTCAGGTATTGGTCTGAGAGAAAAGATATTTTTAAATGACTATGCTCAGTGCTTCAGGAACATACAAGCTATTAAAACCATGGCTTGAATTTGTGCTATGCAGGAATACGTGATCACTGAACAAAAAATGCCTTCTTTTTTGCTGCCAAAGATAATGCAATAAAACTGTCTTGGAGGAGTGTGTGAAGAGCATGAAAGTAACTGTCCATGCACCATGACTCTGCCCATCACAACTGTATCAATTTTATAAAGGGGATAAGGTCCCAATATGCACATTTTGGTTGGCATGAACGCCATCTGTGAAACGCATCTCAGTAAAGGGGAGCTGAGCAGCAGGCTGCAATGTGTAATCAATAATCTAACTCTTATGCAATGCCTGTCATTAGTAGCGCTTTACGAAGGAGAGACCTCCTTACAGCAGGAGAAACTGAGGCACATGGTGATGGAGTGACATTTCTAAGGTCACCGGGGAGGTGAGTGGTGATCTATGAACAGGTACCAGGACTTGTGAGACCCAGAGCACTGCTCTTAGCTACTGAGAGACACTGTCCTTTTTAGTAGCCTAGTGCCTAAACTGCCACTGCCACTGCCACTCAGGAATCATTTAGAAATTCCCACTCAGCTAGTCTTTTGCACAGCTGTCAGCTTACTGGGTCCACTGATGGCTGAGTTTTTATCGCCACATCCCTGAACACTATGTTCTGCTCTGCCATAGATTTACTTTGGATACATCCCTTGGATTCTGGGCATCACTTTCCTCTTGATGTTCAGGCAGCTGCTCACTTCAGCTGTAGCGATGTAAACCTTACACTCTCTCCGTTAACTGAACAAACTTGACTCACATTCACACCAGGGTAACAGAGGTTAGCAGCTGGCTGTTCGTTCCTCACTTTCATTCTGTAAAATGAGGATAACACCACTGCTTCACTACACTTCATCAGGTTTCAGAAATCGGTGTTTGAGATTGTTGGAATAGTAAACTGTTGTTTATTAGCAATGAATTAGAGACAGAGGGTAAGAGCTTTCTAATATTCTGGAGACTGTTCATGGAAACTCTGCACAGCTTCCTACTTCATATCCTTTTTGGCTGTTATCATATATAAACAGCAAGATATTAAATTCCCTTCCTTTTTATTTAAAAGGAACAAATCTTCTAAATCGAGGGACACACCAGGATTGTTTGTAAGCAAGAAATCAGTAGGTATGTATCATAAGTAACTTCTCTGAGCATCAGAGAAGTTTTTTGCTGCCAAAGATAATGCAATAAAACTGTCTTGGAGGAGTGTGTGAAGAGCATGAAAGTAACTGTCCATGCACCATGACTCTGCCCATCACAACTGTATCAATTTTATAAAGGGGATAAGGTCCCAATATGCACATATGTGCATATTGCACAATATGCACATATTCTCTGATGCTTCTCTGAGCATCAGAGAAGTCCCAGAATGTAGAAGCAGTGGCAGAAAAAACCCCAAGATGAACAAAATGAAAAGGATTGGTTTTCTGGTGACAAGTAAAAAAACCAAAGCAAGCCAGAAAAAAACAGTGCCATATTTAGTAGAAAAGGGCTGTAGTCACCCACTTAATGTGAAAAAGTTGCCAAGTTATTGTACGTGGTGTTGAAATCCAATTATGTTGACATTATTTTTCCCCTTTGTTGGGTTCAGTTCTGTTAAAAAATAAACAAGCTCTGCATTTCCCTTTGGCTATGTGGCTTTACCAGCCTATGTAAATTTTTCAGGATGAAAATTCAGGAGTCGTCTTTTCAGTAGACACAGATTGCAGTAAGATGCTGCTACCTGCCTAGCACTTCTTGCCAATGCTATTAATGGCACTTACTATACTGACAATTGGTTTATGTAAACAGCTCACCTTATCCTTTTAATTATGGGCTTCATGACAGGTTAGAGCTCACAAACACTACAGCTAAGAATTATTTATACATCAGGAGTATCAGATGGTAAGATGACACAGCAAACATTTGTTCACATTTAATGACTAAGCACAATTAGTCCTATATTGGGAAATATGATAGAGCTCTGATGCCAAACAACAACCTGCTGTTTTGCATCTTGAGCCTACAGAATAAGAGATGCTTCTGCCTGATAACAACAAAACAGTGGTTGTACCAGAAGCCTCATGCTTTAGTGATGAGCTCAAGAGTCTTGGGATCTGTTCCTCATTCTAATGTTGACCAGCTGTGCAATCACAGATGGGTCACCTCTTCGTTGAGCTTCAGCCTCTCTAAGTAGGGCATGATTCTGCAGTCAGGCTAAATAGTGGGTGTGCATATAAGAGGAAAATAACAACCTGGAAAATTTTATCCTGACACAGTGTTGCAAGTTATTTTGTCAGCAAGAGATGGAGCACTGCAAATATCTAATAAATGTGCAGAGAATTGCTCTTAAATTTGAACACAACCATTCTTTCTCTATGTCCTTCTCTGTCTTTTAACCTGTACCCTGGAGACATCCGGATTTACAGGGCAAAGTGGTTGAGATGTTCTCTTGCTGAAAATGTGTCTACTCGCAAACTCAACTTGAAATCACATATAGCATTGACTCAGTTTTGCCAGCATGTAATAACCCTGTCCAATACTACAGAGTCAAGACTGGCACAAAGATAAAATTATGAAGCCACCGCAGTACACAGTACCTTGAGCTCCAAGGTTGAATAGTATGGTATGTCTCAGGATTGCTAGTAAGCGTTAGTTACTGTTTACTTTATCAGTTTTCAGCTGTTTACTGCATGTATGACAGATTTTGCTAGCATGACAGTGAAGTGGTTAATACTCCTGATGGAGAATCCAGTAAGGCTTCGAAAAAGCCATAAGAAAAAAAACATTCTTCAGTCTTTTGCAGATCAGTCTTTGTGGATAGTTCCAGAGGTTTTAGGGTGTTTAACTGAAGTCCACCTCAGCACTGACATTTCCCTTTTTTTCCTGTTTATTAGCTTAGCACTGAGTGATTCCTGTTGTTCTGAAGAGAACCTCAGAGCAAAGAGGAAGAAGGCTGTCTTAACTGAGTAAAGGGATAAAAACAAGTGTTATGAAAATCAGCTTAAGCTCCTTCTCTCTCTCTGTTGTTTAATTATATAGTTAGTGCCGGTCTGGCTTTAATTGAGACAAACAGATGAAAAATATGAGCCCAATAGTACACAGATAGTACAGCATTTTATTACACCACCCTGAGCCAGAGAGACTTTAAAGTGTTACAAAAGAGTTAAAGTCTAAAAGCAAAGAGGTGAGAGACTAGCAGAAGGTGTCAGTTTCATTAAGTAGATATGCTGATGATAACGGGAAGAAAGGGCAAGACTTGCTGTCCACTGAAACACAACAACTCCCATAATGTATTCTGCACATCATATCGTCCAAGCCTCTAATATTTCATTCATTGATTTTATTGTCAAATGAAAAGGCGCTTGTTCCAAGTGGCATTTAGTGAGACAGATGGGGAGAGACCCAGACTTCATTACTGGGAGTTTGCTCTCTGGATAAGGTTGACATTATATGGGTAAAAAGCAAAAAGAGTACAAAAGTCTATGAGTCCTAATGTTTAGAAAAGTCTCTTTGGTTGTCTTCCTGGAAGCTGAAGGGCTTTTCACCTGGTCAGACTGCAGCCTGCCTCACATGTCATCTGCATCTGTGAAAAAGCATCGCTCAAACTTCTGTTAGCTAGGATTCAAGTTTTGTGTTGACTGCTGCTTTCTGCTATAGGAAGCGAGAAGATCAGAAGAGAAGTCTATGAACTATTACACTTTCTGGCATCCAGTTTTAAGGAAATATTCTGCATTGTGCTTACAAAACAGAGAGGACATACATATATGTATTCAACTGAGCCTGTTCTCTTTACCCTCAGTAGCAACTATCATCAGAGAAACCTTGGAAGTGTGTTTACTGACACTCAATAGTTACAAGTGGTTGCATTAACCGAGAGGCAAGAAGAGCTCAGAGTTCCTTTTAGTCACAGAAACAAATGTACAGAAAAGCCAAACACCATAAAGAAGGAAACACACATCTGTATGGGAGTTCAAAAAGCACCCCAAAACAACCGGTCTGTTCCCAAATCCACCTAGTAGAAGCTAATAGAACACTGAAACAATGTTGGTGAGACGCAGCACTCCATACCTTGCTCTGTTTGGAAAGAACTTGAGGAGGAAAATGCAAAAAGTAAAAGTAGTTTCTGGAAGAAAATCCAGAACTTTCCCTCTTAGAGAAGTATCCTCTTCAATGAATGACTGGGTTATGATCATTCCTGCTTATTCTCCCTCCCTGTCTAGCCTCATTAATTTTGCATTCCTGGTGCACAGCAGCATGGCCTCACCAAGAAGCTTCCTGCAGCCAGATGTTACAGGTACTTCTTTAAGCAATAGGAGAAGTTGGTTCAAACCCTTACAGGCTGAAAAACAACCTGCAAGCAGGCCCTTCCTTTTCTGGCTGCGTGCTGCTTCCCCTACATTAGTATGTAAAATGTAGCACTAGCACCCCACAAACTCTCCTTTGTACTCTTCCCCTGTAATGAGGTCAATTTGTTTGGACCTTCTGAAAGGTTAGGTGCAGGAAAGTCAAGATGCAAAATGCATTTAGACTGAAAATAGCTGGCAGTTGTCTGCCTTGACCAAAATGACAGCATCTGTAGGCAGGCACAGCAGCAGAACTTGAAGTGCCTGTGTGTTGTGGTTAAAAGCAAGGTGCTTATCAGCAGCTTGGAAAAACTTTTGAGAACTGCTTTGTTAGTTATGTGTATAAACTCCACCTAGATTTAAATTTAAACAACAGTGTCCCTTTATTAATCTGAGCCTAATTTAACTCTTTTTTTTCTCCATGATTTTTATAGCAAGGTTTAGGGTGCAAGCTTTTCTTCAAAAATACTAAAGAGAAGAATCAAAATGATCAGCTCAAATACTGAAAATGTCTACATAAGATAAACCATACTTCCACAATAAAATGAGAGAGAGGCATGAAAGTATTAAGAATTCTGAGGACATCAACATGCAGTAAGCCAGCTGTGCAACCACTGCAGGAAAGCATGCAAAGGGCAGGAAGTTATGGTATCAGTTAATCCCCTTAATCTCTACTAATGCATGAAGTGTAAGCAACATTTCTTTTATGAAGCAGTAAAACGCTGTTATGAGTTTGGAACCTATCTTGCATCTCAATGAATTCTGTAATCAAAAGGCTAAGAACAGCAAGTTAAATATAAGTGAATTTCCCTTTAATTATTTTCCTCTTCACCTGTCTAGGGACAAGATGTAAAAAAATATAAAAAATGAAAGCTGTAAAATGGACTTGCATAACTCACTCCCTCATAACCACAGACATTAACATGACACGCTGTACTTGCTCTTAAAAAGGGAACAAAGGTATGAGATAAATAAGACAAAGAAAATTATCCACAACCTATGTGTACGATAAGCCTCTTTTGCTTAAAAAAAGGTATTACAAAACAAAGGGCTTTACTCTCTGTCCTCCTTGGGGAGAAAAAAAAGAAATCCCTCACCCACCAGATGATCACAAGACAGACCCTTTATTGGCTCGTAGTTCCATGTAGTGGAAACTGATGTCACCTTTTGGTCAGTCATGCTGCAGATCTATTAAGCACCATAATAAATACAAATTACAATAGAAACACATTTAATACTTTAGAAAATTAAAAATGGATTGCCTTTCAAGTACTGAAAAATAGCAACAAATTAATATGCATTTGCAGATCAGAAAGGCAGTAAATCAAAAAAAGGGTGATGTAGATGGATGACAATTTTGGCTGCGCATTGGGAAGAACAGTAAGACCCAGTTAAATCTAGTGATGAAATCTTGGCTTCCATTGGATTTAGCACTGCGAGAATTAATTCAGACCTCAGTCACATAAATGCTATAGAAGCAAGCACACTAATTTGAGAAATTATCATCCCATAGCAGGAGATACTGCATACCTAGTTCATCTCAGAGTACAGCCATCTGGATTAGCTGCAGCCCTCTTCACTGGTCCTGTATAACGGCTGTATGGACAGTGAGAGGGACAATGAATCCCCATAAAATCTGTTAATGCAGCTCATGGAAAAGTAATGAAGAGACAATGGCAATAATTTCTTAAATCACTCCAAGCAAAATTGTCAGGACATCAGTTTATGCCTCCAAAAGCATTGAGCAAATGGGACATTTACAGTTAATCCGCTCTAATCTCTAGAAAACGTAAATCCTTTGTTAGCACTGAGGACAGATTCTATAACCTGGTAGATTTGTGAAAGTCTCCCTTCAGTATCTCACTTTACCTTCCACCTCTGCCCTTTTAAAAGTCGAAACTGATCTTCTTTCTCTAGGATTCTTTCCTGGAGGTGCACGAACATTGTACTCACTCATAAAATCCAACTGTGTAGTCCCAAACAGGCAGACCTGCCTAGGATTTACTCTTCACAAAGAAAAGATAATGTAGGTGGCTCCGAATAACTCTTGTGAAATCATCTGTGCACAGATTTTTTTTCAAATGCACCCTAATTAACTCTTATTTTAGTCCATCCAGTTCCAGCCTCCTTCTATTACAGTGACTTAAGCGTCCCCCTGGGACATTTCTTAACTCCCCACTACATTAGCACTACTTTTAGCCTGGACCTACGCTTGTTCCCTATCATGCCCTAAGGGTTTTCAGAAAAGAACTTCTTTTTCAGAAGATTGTTTTATTTCTAATTTGTATGATTTTCTCTTGTGTTCAATGCTGTAAAATATGGATTGTCAACAGTGCTTTGTAAACTGGCATAAGAAATGTAGGGATCATTTTCAATGGTACATACATACTCAAAACAAAAGAGTAAAAGAACACAACATCCCCTCTACAACATGTTAAATGCCAGTTTCTTTCCTTCTAGAATAAGATGTGACCTTCTGACTGAATTTAAAGCTCTTATTCTGTCACTTAGGCTCAGCCCATTAATTGCATGGTGAAACAAACTGCAAGGCATAGATCAAATTCTGGGACAGCCTTCCATTTGTTATCACCACATGAAGAGGAACTCAGCTCCTGCCTCTCCATGAAAGCAAAATAAACATTTTCCCATTTAAGCTTGTAAGATCAATGCTGCGAGAAATGTGTGAGTATGCATGCACTGAAGGAAAGGAAGATTTATGTAAGATGTGACTTAAGACACTAAGGCATTAAAAAGAGATCATTATCTGTTTTGGAGGTGGAGAAAAGATCTTCTCTATATCATTATCAGATTCTGATCAGCTCTAGAAACTGAAAAGTACTAATGTTATTTCATTTCATGACAGATGGGAAGGTTCACCCCTCAGAAAGACTGAATGAAGGCTGACTCAACAGCAATCATAAATTATTAACTAATTTGAAGGATTTTTCCCCTCCTCTTTTTCTCCAAGTCCTCTAAGCTAATTTTGTAGCTAATGCAAGGACAGATCTGAGCGAGTAATTATCAAGCAGGTACGACAGGATTAAGTAAATGCTCTATGACAAGACAATGCTGGGCTTCTCTCACTGAACCACTACATAAATTATTTGTGGTCAGGATTAAAGTATTTAATTAAATCATCTTTGTGTAGATGAAACATGAAAATTATTTTTTAAATGGCTGCAAGAGAGAAAAAAACTTCCCTTCGTTCGCTTCTTAAAATCTATTATTGAGTCTGTAGTTCAAAAAACAAAATGATCAAAACAGCAGTGACTCACTGGCAAGAGCATTAGGATAAATCAACGTACCTTGAAAGTTATCTCCTTGCATACTCTTCTCCCCCAACCAAGCTGATTGCAACGTTATGCAAATGCGTTACTGGAACAAGGACAGCTTCCAGACCAGAAAGGCAGCATCCCTCCTTGGTCTGCGTGATTTACACACAGGAATTCTCCTTAATGTAAAGTTGCCAGTCACTTCAGTGAGCTCTAGTAAGAGCTTAGCAGTCTGCTAGCGGACTCCAAAGGGATTGTCAATTTTTTGTTTTACACAAACAATAGTGGGAAGTAAGGAAAGGCTTGCTATTTAAGAAAAGAAGTGAGTAGAACAAAGGATTTTTTGACCCTTGAGAACAACAAAGGGGAAAAAAAACAAATTTAAGACATAGCTCTTCCTCCTGAGATTTATTTGCTGCAGTACCAGAAGGGAGAACCAACATTGTGGATAGAGTTGCTCAGTTAAGGTCAGTAGATCTGAAACATCCTCTGCCGAGTATGTTTATTGCCCACATCACCAACTGTGAGACACAGCTAGCCTAGGACAGGAGAACTGAGAGAGACATACCTAGAGTTTTATGGACTGTACTGAAGAACATCTGAAGTCGTGGCTAAGCTGGAGCAGAGAGAAATTTCTTTGCTTCCACGAAAATGTTTTTTTGAAGTCACATTTAGCAAACTGTTCTGAGAAATGAACATCTGAGCTTGGTTTGCCTCCATTTGGCTGCAGAATTGAATGAAATAATCTAGTTGGTGGATAAAATGCATGGATTTGGACTTAATTCTCTAGCCACTGTCAACTAGGATGGAAGGACTTCAAGCTATTTCTTGTTATTTGGACTAGTATCTTGGCTGGAAGAAAACCCAGTGGGGAAGAACTGAGTTGGTTATTAATGCAAATCCTTAGTATCTCCCTTCAGAAGATAAAGGTGTTGCCATTTTTCATACTGGATATCTACTTCTTATTGCAGAAAGCAAATAAATCCTTTTGGGTTTTTTCTTTTAATTTCAAGCGTAACAAAAAGTAGAAAAAATAATAATTTGTACAAAATCATTACAGATGCATCAAATAACAAAGTACTGTGAATTGATTTTTAGGTCTAACAAACCTTGTCAGAGTCCCTTTAAATGACAACTAAGAGGGAAAATCTACCTCCAGTTAAACTTTATTATTCCCTCTGCTGTATGAAAGGTAAAATAAATAATTTTCTGAAGGGGAAAAGAAAGCTAGGTAAAACAAATATTATAAATTTTTATTATTATTATTTCTTCCCAACTCTACTGTTTGGGAAACAGCATATGTATTCTTTGTTCTCAAGAACAGCAAAAACAGGTAACAAATGTTCTATGCGAACAGTCATTAAATGGAAAGTCTATGTGAATATATGTGCAATAAAAACCATGACTTAACATTCAGTAATTTCAGTGAGCTTTGGATCACACAACTATACACATGCACATGTGCATATGTAGCAGAAGCTAGATGAACACTGCTGAACAATGTAACAAAGAAAGCAGCTTCTTCTAATAATTCTAATAATTTCTGGATATACTCTATCAGTAAGTCACTGTGAATAAGAGAGAAACTAACATGATAAATATGCCTGCAACTGTATCATGTACCAATGCGTAAAAAAACCCGGAAACAAGCATATGGAACTGCTAATGGAAATTAATTGAATTCTATATAAGGATTATAGAGTGGAGGTTTGAAGTAAGCTACAAGGTATACGATACTGCACATATTAAAACGTTTCCACAGTATAATCCAAAAGTGATTTAAACACCTACAGCAGCTTTCATAAGTTTGATGTAATTCTTCTGGACCACTTAACAATCATGAGCTGCTGCTTAATTTCCTGTCCCATCATTACTTACTGTCAATAAATGTGTGTGTTAAATTTAATTTTTCTCCTTTGTAATTAGTCTGGGTCTACCTGCCTGACATATTAACTGATTCTACAATCTCACACTTGTGACATCAAATGATTTCCATGGTGACAGATTGAGATACATTCCTGAATGAGACTGGTAAATGGGTCATATTTGACTGGAAAGGGGAGAAAAAACCCAACCCTCCTTGCTTTGGTTACACTAGTCAGTAATTAAGTGAAGACAGAGTCTAACAAAAAAGTCAAAAATGGTACAGTTAAATTTGCTTGGGAGCTGATAACCACATAGCCTTGTGAAAAAGTTTTTAAGGTTATTGTGGGTAATGGACATTTTCAGAATATGTCAATCACTTTTTTGAAGACTGACTAATTTGATTCATAACTTTGGACTCAGTTCAGTACATAACTTAGTTCAATGATTTTTTATTTTGTTTATAGTGGGCTGTTCTGTAGAATATGCCACTTTATAGGCATGTTGTAGCAGCTTTGATCATTAAGTTCAGTCTAGATTTGACACTACAAAATCTCTGATCCTTGTCCCTTTGCACAAGGAATTTGCTCTCTTCTCAGGTTTATTTCCATTTATCAATTTCAATTTGTACTGTAGACCATACTTGAGCAATGAAACTGTATCGCATGTATCTGGGTCTGGATTAAAATTTGACGTGCCCTGCACAGGCACCTGTGTCCTCGGATGCTATCTGTCAAGGGTGCTCCAGTGAACACCAGCACCATCAAGCCCTTGAAACACAGCACTGCTGGCTTTGAAGGGCAGCTGAATGAAATACAATCAACAGGGTGGTCTTTGATGTCAGCAAGAGCAGCTGCTGTGGTTCCTGATAAAATGGATTCAGGGGTGTGAGACAGTGTAACAGGGAACGAAGACCCTCCATTTACACACACTGACTTGAAGGAGTCAATATAGAGATACAGTTAGCAGGTCTGAGTCCTTTTGTATCAAATAGAGCCATTCCAACTTCTAGCAGGTCATTATTTGGCTCACTAAATTTATACTACAGAAGAATGAAGCATTTTTCATATATTTTCTCATAAAAACACCGACTGTTGGCTTCGCTGCTGATTAACAACCTCCCACTTTCCCATTCTGGGCAAGTTGGTGAGGAAAGCTGTCAGACCAAGAACAGGATTGCTGGCAAGCCATCCTCTGGCCAAGGCACGCTCCGCAGAGCACGCGGCTGTGTAGGAGAGGCTTTGCCATTCGGGAAACTGGCCTTCATGAATTCTAATCCATAGCAGCCCAAGTTCAGTTCCTTAGAAGGGCAAGCTAAATTAAAAGTAACAACTTTCCCAAATGCAAAGGGATCCAACCACTATTTTTTAAATGATACCAGGATGGCATAGCAGGGTGTGTAAATTGCTGCTTGATTGCTCTGAGAGTACATCTAATTTGATGCTTTCATGGGAAGAAACTTTGTGAGAAGAAAGTACCAGAATCATGTGTGGCACTAATGTTGAAATTCACAGGAGATAGTAGTTGCCCTCTAAAGTGTCTGACAGTTATCATTCAGGAGTGCACACAATAGCATCTGAGCAACCACAATGAAATCGGACACCTATAACTTCACGTATTCACAGTAAATCTTGCACAATTATTCCACTGAGACTAAACATGAAATAAATCACAGGGAACTGTGAATTCCCAGTGTAAAAAGGGCTCAGTGTGGAAAATATTTATTCCTGTGGACAATTTATTTGTACAGGGGTAGCTTATCCAGTGCTCTGCAGTGCTAGGTGCTGTACAAATACACAACTTGTAATGACTAGGCAAGACAGACAATAGGAAGGAGAAAGGAAATGATAGTTTTGCCTGCCACAAACAGGACCCAGGACTGCAGAGGCAGTAAGGCGCCCACGTATGACTGCGGCAGAGCCGGGAAGCAGAGCCCAGATCCCTGCTGTTCCACCCAGTGGAACTGCTCTTCTCATTCTCAACTCTGCTATGGATTTTCAACAACTTATTTCTTGAGCAATGAAGTTTGCCAATACACTGACAACATTAATGTGCATAAATCACTAACCTTTTTTCTTGTTTCCACAGAAGAGTCCAAATAGGTAAGACTGCAAATTAGTTCAGCTCTGCTTAAAGGATTAATTTTTTAGATCTTTTGCAAATCAGAGAATTTGAAAGGAAAAAAAAAAGACAGCTATATAGTGTTTTCCCAGAGGGTCTGAAGTAACTCCCCAGCAATGCTGCTTTCAAATCCAAGTTCTGCTAACCAAGTGGCAAAGGAAAAGCTCCCTACACCAACTTATTCATGTCAGACACGACCTTGGGAAATGTTTTGTAACATGTCAGGACACAAAGAATATATAATTCAGTAATTAGCAAGCATGCAGAAAGATTATATTCATGTTTTGTATGTATTGGTGGGTAGACAAATAAAGGAGGGACAGCAAACGGGAGTACTGAAACCACAGCAGGCTGGACAGTCAGTTTGATGAGAGTAGTTAAGAAGATTAATGTATACTCTAAACTGAACTCCCCCAGTCGGCCAGTGCTCAATAATTTAAAAGACAATGCCAGAGCCTTCATTTCAAGGTGACAGAAAATTCTGATGATGAAAGAGGTAGCTGAAAACTTACTTTTAATTAAAAAGCAAACAGGCTGAAGCTCCTATGTGCCTAACAGGAAGTAATACCATTTAGGAAACAGTGGGGAGGGATTATTAGTTAGATAGTTCATTTTATTAAATAAAAGAACTCAAAGAGAACCAGTAACAACTTTTCCGCCCTAGTATCCTTAATAATATGACATGATTACTCATCGACTTAATGATAAAAAGTCTGAGGCTAAAGAGGAAGCAATTAAACTGACAGATTTATTGCTACCAAGAACAGATACCCACAAAATGCAGAGCTAGGATGCGTTAAATGACCAGAATAATTCATGAACATTCCAAGAAAGATGAATAAATGGATGACAAAGCTCACATCTTTTACATGATACAAATAGGTAGACAGGTGACAAGCAAATTGATAGGTGCATGTTCAGATGGACACAGAGGTGACATATTCATAACATTCATCAGAAAAATGGTCAAAATTATTATACTAACAGTTTATGACACGTTAGAGCTCAGCAATTGGGCCAAAGAGGCCAGATTAAAACTCAGCTTCTACGGAAGCTGGAGCTTTCCAGTTAGCTCCACTCTTGCTACAAACACTTTTAACCTGCTGAAGTTTAGTTACAAAACTATTTTAGTGTTAAGAATTTATGAGTTGTGGGCAAGAGCTTTTTTTCCTAGGGATCATTGAGCTCTGTAGCCTCAGGCATGCATCATCTGCCACAGCACATGCCAGTGGGGAGCAGCAGTTCATCATGGTCACCTGTGACATTCTGCTGACTGCTCCATCTTTTTCCCAATGCTAAACTCAATGATCTTAAACTTCAGCTTAAATTTCAGCATCAAAGGGCTAATAGGAAGTTAGTACATCACATCTTCTCCTCTGCACTTGGAAAGACCACATTTGGCAGATACTGTTCAATGAGGGGGATAAAAGAGGATGCTAGTGGAGAGCAACACTTGGCCCTGAATCTATTAGCCAGGACAGGCTCAGATGTTATCAGCCCTAACTCAATGCTGTATCTCAGTGCATCATCATTCTCAATCTTGCTGAAGTCAATGAGACTACTCATGAGCTTTTACACTTCAGCCTATGATTAAGTACTTCACTAAATAAGGTCATTACATTTAAATTGTAGATGCTTGCTAGGTACTCCTGAAGGTTGTTCTCTCACCTGCAACATATTCCCTTCAGGCTCATGGCTGGCAAAACAAGTGGCAAAATAACATCCCAATCTGCATGTCAGCAATCCTCCCACTAAACTTAAGACATGGGAAATTGATTGATTCAGGAGGGAGCTGTGTTTACCCTACCGCTGATGTAGGGAAGAACAGTGGCATGTTAGGGCTCTCAGAAAAGGATGAGATACACAGAAAAGGAAAGGTGTATGAACCTGGCATACTGCCGTGTCGTGCAGAGATACCTCAGTTTTTTTGAGCAGCATAAGCATACAACTGTGTTAATGCAGCATTTTGCCACTGTGTATTTTTGCCACTCAGTAGGACTAATCAGCCCAACACAGTACTTTGCTAGTGCAGTTAACTAGCTCAGGTACATATGCATTTGTGGGCCTCCAGAGAGACATATCCTAAAGGATTAACACAGCACTTCCAGAAGCTATCAAGCTATTTTCACTTCTCTCTCCGTTCAGCGTGTACACCTCAAAGCAGCCCTCTACCCTGCTTCCTACTCCCAAACAGGCTATCAATCATGCTGAAGTGTATGCTAAAGCCATAATGCGGATAACAGACCATTAAAAGCTCAAATGAGACTGCTAAACACATTTCATTAATCATAGCACAAGCTAGTCTTGAACCAGGAGCTACAGCTTTGGCAGGCTGGTAATAGAAGGCTTCTTTCTACCCATTTCTAGTGACTCGGAAAGGGAGAACGGCTCCTGAGCTGGTAACCTTAAACCTTTTGCCCTTCCTCCTCTTCCTCAGGTGCACGTAGCCTGTGAGGGTTACATTGCTGGGGAAAGAGTGAGTAAAGGATAAAGAATAAAAATAAGAGGCCTGCTAAGAAGAAAGGGTGTGAATGCTGTTCAGAGAGCCTGGGTTCTCAAAGGAGCCAGAACACCCGCAACTCGCACCGATTTTAATAGGAGTGCTTCTGAAAAACTGGCCAAACTGGGTCCCTCTCCCTGGCAAGGGGTCTTTATTTAGGGATTTGACAGGACATCAGAAAAAGGGCTTTTCTTCCTAGGGGCCCAGACCCAGTGCTGATTCTACCAGTATAAAAGCATAGTAGGTAAAAACTAAAGGAAATATTGTGAAAAATAGATGTCCCCTTTGCACCACTTCTTATTGTTCCATCTCTGGCTTTCCTCAGTAGCTTCCCAAGTCCTTTCCAGGGAGTCAGCAGGTTACTCATTTTGTGCTAGGCAATTCGCAGGTTAACAAGAGTACCTGCCAAGCACATCTGGCTGTTTAACCCTCCCTGATGCCACATGCCTCTGCATACTAGCTTAAAGGGGGGGCATACTTTTCTTTTTTCTTGGGGAGCAGGTTGGAGAAGGTGGTTTCAGCTGAGATAAGTTGTTTCCTTGAACAGCAGAGATAGAGGACACTATCAATAAAAGACCCTACTTTAATAACTAATTGGAAGAGTGAACATGCCTGAACTAAAGGTACCTATCAGCACTGGGTTCAACTTTAATCCTAGTGGAGGATTTGAATCAAGAAACTTCTTGTGAGGAGGCAAGGTTTCTTACCTTAGCTTCACCTCATTGTGGCCATGCTAAACTCCTCAGTTTAGACTCATAAAAGACTCTTCCAAATGAGTAAAGAGATCAGTTGCTGACATCATTGGATGGAGTTTACTATGCAACGTTAAAAAAAGGGAAAGAAGTGTTGAACGGGGAACAAGAGCTTTCAAAAACACAGTAGCAGAGGCTTGATTATGCCAGCCATCAGTTATTCTTATTTTTGAGCTGATTCTGTTCACAGAGGTATGTATTTGATCTGTTATCATATAATTCCCATATATTAAAATCACATAACTCCTATTCCAATGAGGTGTGTCCCGGCTAGGATTCTGGAGCACTACTAATTAAAAGGCAAAAATAATTCCCTATTTTAAAAATTCCCTGATTCCTGTACTTTGTTGGAGAAAGAGTGGTATTATAACTATACCATCGCTTTTGTTGTTTAATGCTGCCTCTTAGATATTTTAAGATCTGTAGTACCTACTGCTCTTACTTGTGCCCTGCTAAATGGAGTTGGGTTTAGAGGATCAAAACGTCCCTGCAGTATCTGCCAAAGAACTTTGACCCTACTATGAAATTTCTTGAACACAGAATCACAGAATCACAGAATCATATAGGTTGGAAAAGACCTTTAAGATCATCGAGTCCAACCATAAACCTAACACTGCCAAAAACCATCACTACACCATGTCTCTAAGTACCTCATCCAAACGTCCTTTAAATACCTCCAGGGATGGCGACTCAACCACTTCCCTGGGCAGTCTGTTCCAATGCTTGATAACCCTCTCGGTGAAGAAAAATTTCCTAATATCCAGTCTAAACCTCCCCTGGCGCAACTTGAGGCCATTTCCTCTTGTCCTATCACTTGTTACCTGGGAGAAGAGACCGACCCCCACCTCTCTACAACCTCCTTTCAGGTAGTTGTAGAGAGCGATGAGGTCTCCCCTCAGCCTCCTTTTCTCCAGGCTAAACAGTCCCAGCTCCCTCAGCCGCTCCTCATAAGACTTCTGCTCCAGACCCTTCACCAGCTTCGTTGCCCTTCTCTGTACGCGCTCCAGTACCTCAATATCCCTCTTGTAGTGGGGGGCCCAAAACTGAACACAGTATTCGAGGTGCGGCCTCACCAGTGCCGAGTACAGGGGCACAATCACTTCCCTAGTCCTGCTGGCCACGCTATTTTTGATACAGGCCAGGATGCCATTGGCCTTCTTGGCCGCCTGGGCACACTGCTGGCTCATATTCAGGCGGCTGTCAACCAACACCCCCAGGTCCTTCTCTGCCAGGCAGCTTTCCAGCCACTCTTCCCCAAGCCTGTAGCGTTGCATGGGGTTGCTGTGGCCCAAGTGCAGGACCTTGCACTTGGCCTTGTTAAACCTCATACAATTCACCCCAGCCCATCGATCCAGCCTGTCCAGGTCCCTCTGCAGAGCCTGCCTACCCTCCAGCAGATCAACACTCCCACACAACTTGGTGTCGTCTGCAAACTTACTGAGAGTGCACTCGATCCCTTCGTCCAGATCATTGATAAAGATGTTAAACAGAACTGGCCCCAACACCGAGCCCTGGGGAACACCGCTTGTGACCGGCCGCCAACCGGAGTAAACTCCATTCACCACCACTCTCTGGGCCCGGCCGTCCAGCCAGTTCTTTACCCAGCGAAGAGTACACCCGTCCAAGCCATGAGCAGCCAGTTTCTCCAGGAGAATGCCGTGGGAAACCGTGTCAAAGGCTTTACTGAAGTCTAGATAGACAACATCCACAGACTTCCCCTCATCCACTAGGCGGGTCACCTTATCATAGAAGGAGATCAGGTTGGTCAAGCAGGACCTGCCTTTCCTGAACCCATGCTGGCTGGGCCTGATCCCCTGGTTATTCTCTACATGCCGTGTGATAGCACTCAGGATGATCTGCTCCATCAGCTTCCCCGGCACCGAGGTCAGGCTGACAGGCCTGTAGTTCCCCGGGTCCTCCTTCCGGCCCTTCTTGAAGATGGGTGTCACATTCGCTAATCTCCAGTCAGCAGGGACTTCCCCAGTTAGCCAGGACTGCTGGTAAATGATGGAAAGGGGCTTGGTGAGCACATCTGCCAGCTCCTTCAACACTCTCGGGTGGATCTCATCAGGCCCCATAGACTTGTGAGTGTCTAAGTGGTGCAGCAGGTCACTCACCATTTCCCCCTGGATAATGGGGGCTCCAGTCTGGTCCCCATCCCTATCTTCCAACTCCAGGGGCTGGGTACCCATAGAACATTCGGCCCTGCTAATAAAGACTGAGGCAAAGAAGGCATTAAGTACCTCAGCCTTTTCCTCATCCTTGGTCACTGTGTTTCCTCCCACATCTACTAGGGGCTGGAGATTCTCCTTAGCTCTCCTTTTGCTGCTAATGTATTTGAAGAAGTGTTTTTTGTTGTCTTTTATAGCAGCAGCCAGACTGAGCTCTAGCTCAGCTTTGGCCCTTCTAGTTTTCTCCCTGCACAGCCTCGCTACACCCCTGTAGTCCTCCTGAGTTGCCCGCCCCTTCTTCCAGAGGTCATAGACTCTCCTCTTTCTCCTCAGTTCGAGCCAGAGCTCTCTAGTCAGCCAGGCCGGTCTTCTTCCCCGCCGGCTCGTCTTTCGGCACCTGGGGACAGCCCGCTCTTGTGCCTTTAGGACTTCCTCCTTAAAGAATGTCCAGCCTGTGCTTTATGGCACACTGTGCTTTATGGCAGGGGCTGGAAACACTCCTTAGAATTTTGAAAATGAAATTCCTGTAAATTAATTATGTTTCTATAGTCCAATATCTTCCTTCCTCTGTGGGGCTAGGCAGCAGGAGCCCCACCATACCTTGGGGGTGTTTATTAGTATTGCATATTCTAGAAGCAGCTAATAATGGGAAAAACTTGCTTTTCTTCTGCTTTTTTTAAAGAGTACGCTTTTTGCTCTTATGACTGCTATGAAAAGCAACGAAGTGTAACATTAATGAGCCAGACAACAAACAAGAACTATATACTTTCTTTTTTCTTTTCTTTTTTTCATCATGATTTTTAAATAGGTCTCCTGATCTTTGAGGGTTTTACCATGGTAGGCTATCCCTGTTAAGGCAGGTCTTGGGAACTAACCTCTCAAAGTCAGTATTTCAGGTCCATATATTCCTTCTCACATGGATTTTTTCTCCTGTGTGCAGAAGGCTATGATGATACCTTTACTTCCTCTGGCACAGCTATATGTATCTTTTCCGATGCCAGGATTTTGCAACAGAAATGTTATTTCCTTGGTAGCCATCAAATGCTCATGCAGCCAGCCAGGATACAATAGAGATAAAGAGATACTGGTTCCATACTGATAGCTAGCTGGCAGAGCTTTTTATACCTGTGTTGTGTGTTAACCCCGGTGGGCAGATAAGCACCACACAGTCAGTCATTCACTCCCTGTCCCCCTCAGTGGGATGGGAGAAGAGGAAAGGAAAAATAAAAGCAAGAAAACTTGGGGGTCAAGATAAAACAAACTAACAAACAAACAATTGTTTAATAAGTGAAGGATAACTGGAAGACGAGGGAAGGGAAGAAAACAAAACAAAACAAGTGATGTAAAGGCAATCACTCACCACCTCCTGTGGGTAGACTGATGCCCAGCCACTTCCTGAGCAAAAGATGGCCAACCCCCTAAAGCCCTCTCTTTTCCCTTTTACTGCTGAGCATGACGTTATGTGGTATGGAATATCTTTTTGGTTAGTTTGGGTCATCTGCCTGGTTGTGTCCCCTCCTAGCCTACTGTGCACCCCACAGTCTATTCACTACTGTGGGCAGAGTGAGAAACAGAAGGCCTTGATGCTGTGCAGCCACTGTTCAGCAAAAGCTAGAACATTAGTGTGCTATCAGTACTGTTTTGGTCAAAAATCTAAAGCACAGCACTGTATGAGCTGCTATGAAGAAAATTATTCTAGCCAGGCCCAGTACAACCTGACATGCTAAAAAAAAAAAAGAAAAAACCACACACAAACCAAAATCACTCAACTACCATGAGCAAAACAAAAAGAGTGACTAACCTGCTTGCTACTAGAATGTTCATTCTGTCAGTTGGGTAACTTAACCAATTCCTCTTACCTTGTGTCTAGTAAAAGGGAAAATATCAAATGCTACAAGAAGGTAAGATAATTGTCTGTCAATATCATTTTTGTTTCCCCATTAAAAATACTTTCATACTGTAAGGATTTGCCCAAATTCCAGCCACCAGTGTCACTGTACCAATGCAAAGCACTCCACTAGCCAAAGCTAGACTGGCATCGTGTGAAACAACTCTTTGGTTTCAAGCAAATGCAAGCTGGGGTTCACCTTCTTTAGACTACAGACAGGTAACATCAAGTATTGATGACCAGACTTTAAGTAAACTTCCCGGTGTGAGCAAGGTGAAATACTTGCATATGCAGATCAGGTTAAATAAGGTTGGTGTACAAAGGGGTCCAAGTCACGTTATACACTTTAGATGGGAGAGTACGCAAGGAAAAAACAGGTGAGAGCATCAGAGCTACCCTCTCTTGGACATTTTGGTTTTGTTTGAGTTTTGCTGCAGTATGGCCTCTCCAGGAGATCTGCCAGTGTTACACAGATGCGACATCTCCCTGCTAGCAGCTGCCCATCTTTGGAGCTACGTCACATTTCTCTTTCTGCAGGTTCTACTGGAGGGAAGGAGAGATTCCTGCCCTGTTCAGCCATCCCAACCTACTGCACAGGGGTTTCTTTGCTATGGTCTTTTGCCAGACATTTCACAGACCCTCATGTAAATGAGACCCAGGCTTTGAGTGAGGGAGTGAAAATGTTAATGGAGGTTGGGAAAATGCAGGAAAAATCTCACCACTGTAAGACTGCATGAGTCAGGTAAGATGTATCAATAATTAAACATTAAAAAGAAAGAAGCAGAACGAGTGTGGATTAGAGGTGCCTCCCAAATATGGGCTGGAACTAATGAGGCTTTTCTTTTTACCATCAGAGAAAGTTTATTACATGTACTTCAAAGGTAGTTGACTTAGTGAGCAGTGGAGGTGGGTCAGAGTTTCATCCTTTCCAGTGACGCTCAGCATAAAAGCAGAACCATTCATTACGGAATGGCTGAATTGGCTATGAAAATAATAACCCATGACTTGGGAAAATTTTAAGGAGAGGATTAAACCTTAAAATAAAAAGAGAAGGAAGGGAGGAATGGCATATAAAATAAAAACAGAATCCTGCAGTTATTTCACAGCTACAAAAAGTGCATGCTGATGCCATATATGCTTCTCATCTGGAGCTCTGGCCAGGTCCATAAATCCTGACCTGTGATACACCAGGCTGTTAAAGTTCCTCTACTCTCTTCAGCTGAGGCTGCCCAATTGAATGTTAACAGTACTGAAAGTGGGGTAAAAAGCACCCTGAATACCAGTGTAGGTTTCATTAAACTGAGAGCTATTGCACACACCACCAGACCAGAAATGTTACAGAGAGACCTAGAGGGATAACAGTGAGGGTGGGAAATAAGAAAAAAAAATCATCCTGGAAAAAGCACAGGTTAATAAGCTTGAGGAATAGAAACCAAAACAGAGAGAAATAGTGAATGGGGTGGAAACTGGTGGAAAGCAGTATATTAGAAAATAAAGAGGGAGAGCTATGATCTGTTGTGCTTTTCACAGGAACTGAGAGACAGGAACTGCTTGGTTCTTGCCTCACTTGTGAGGCTCCCTGGCACTGAGTCCCTGCTTGAGTTCGATCCTCCTTCCTCTAATGCTGAGTCTTGCTTGAACTTTTAAGTGATGTGGAGAGAAAAAGCTCTGGTCAGTGCTGACAGTCGACAGGCACAGCAGAGCACCTATACAGTATGGGGTATCTAAAATGCCCTTGTAACAGCGTGGTACAGCCAGACAAATCTAGCTGTTTCTCTTGCCACCCTGTAGCTAGATCTTGTGATTCATGAGGAATCACATCAATTTGGCAAGTAATTATCAACAGCCATTGATACTGCAATGGCATTTCAGGAACAGGGCTGTGCCACTGTCACAGGGGCTATAGCACATGGAATAAATAAAGGTGACCCTTAAACTAGCGCTCAGGCATAAGCAGACAAATCCCATGCTATTCGGAGCTCAATGAAAGCTATCACATCTTCTCTTTCATGATCCCCAAATTTATCTACATTTCACAGTTTCCAAAAGTTTGGTTCGTCATTTTTTCTTGAATTTTAACAGAGTTTCACAGGTTTTTATTTTTCAGAAAAAAACATATCTGGATCAACTGTTTCCTGGTTTATGTTGAGCATAGATGGTAAGATTACTTCTGGGAGACCTCTGCTGTTCACTGAAGTCTGCTGTCTTAGGAAAAAAACCCCACAGTACATCTCTCATATGCACTGTTTTCTAATTAAAAGCTGGATTCTCATCTCATTTTCACCAATATAAATCCAAGGATAACTTAAATGAAAGTAATGGAGTTACTCTGGATTCAGTCTATGGTAAATGAGACAAGGATCTTGGCCTAATCTCATAAATGTCTCCCTTAAAATCTCCATTAGTAACACTGGGTTTTTAGTGAAAAATGCACCACATTCTTGCAAGATCCTCTGGTGGGGAAAAATGGTGTCTTTTAGTACATTAATTCTACACAATTACATTAAAACTTTTGGTGAGATCTCAGGGGAAATGGTTACAACATCCTGCTATCTCAATATACTTCCTCACCAACAGCACTAGAAATACATAAAACCCTGCAACAACCCTAACATATAATTAAATAACTAGTTTCAGTTTGTGTATATTCTAAGTCTATAAGGGGAAAGCCTGATTCAACCACACCTGTTTTCCCTCATAAGTATCATTAGTACTAATTACTTACAACTTCACTCATGGCAATCACTGGATGATATTCAATTGCTTTCAATATATCGCTGAGAGATCCTAATTCCACTTGCAAGGCAGGAAATAGGTATCAGTAATTGGTAAAGGTGCTTCAAGCTTTTGGGCTAATAATGCAATTGTGATAGTACTTTATCCTGATTCATCTGGAAGAGTTTGCCTCCTCTTTGCCCTTTGACAATGGACCCACTATGAACAAGGCATCAGAGCTACAAAGCTCCTAGGAACAAGCTCATGTTTTGCCTGACAGCTAGGCCAGACAGAGGCAGTCTTTGGAGAGTAGAACAAAAAGTACTAGCTGTTTTGGATATCTTAAGAAGTATATCCTCAGTGCATTTTTGCAGAGGGGGACATGTAAGCATGGCTTCTTTTTTTTTCCCCAAACTTCTCAGCCTTAAATCACAGCTCTCCTGTCTCTGCTTTGAACTCTAGTTGCAACTTCCTTCAGAGTTTATCATTGCTTTTTCAAGCGCTGGTCACAAGGGGACAAAAATAATGAAAGGTGCTCTCCAGGTCTCAACACACTTCACAGAGATTTCTAACCCAATCTTTAGCTCTTAATTTTGACAACCTGGAGACCTTACATATTGTTAGAGAAATGATTAAACATCTTCCTCTTCTACCAAGGGATAAATTAAGACTAATCATAGCTTGGGATCACTAAAATAAAATTTCTTCTACTTTAGATTCTGCCTTCCAAGCTTCATCCCAAGAAATTAGCATTCCCATCTGCCTTCAACGTGAAAGTCAGAGCTACATAGCAAGGTACCCTAGAGCAATATATTTCAACGAAGTTAGTCCAAACCTCACTGTAGCGATGGCTCTATGTTCATTAGTATACAGGATCTGTTCATGACTGAGTCACCCAGCAGAGCAAATCTGATACATAATGAAACGTGGGCACAGAATGACATTTCTATTGCATTAGCCAGAACACATGATTTGGAGTTTATGCTGACTTTAAGCTTACTATAGAAAGACAGATGGCATCTGATCCAGGGTAAGGTTTCTCAGAATAGTTAATCCATTAATATTTTGGAACAGAAATGAATTTACACCAGATTACCACTTAGTGCTAGGTGTCTATGACATTTTGATCCAGTACCAATGTCTCTAGTTTTTTATTTACTCTATCACTAAACAACAGCCTTCATCAGTAAGTTTCTGCACCCCATAATTTTGTGCCTCTTAGGGAAAGGTTAAGTATAGACCTGGATATCTGGTGAAGTGTGCCTTGCCAGTTCAGAGAGAGTGTGTTCCAGCAAGGAACTGCAGATGGACCTCAGGTGTAGGCTGCTAATGTTTTCAATGCTCTATAGAAAACACATGGTGATGGGAAAATAGGAAAAGGGTTGTAAACCGTAAGAAAGGTGAAAAACAAGGCAGCTCAAATATTGGTGTCACATCTGCAATGACAAAACAGCCCTGAAGCACATGAAGAACTGTCATCACTGAAACACACTGATATTCAAGTGTAGTGTTTGCTGCCCACACTTAAATGGTACTGACTGTACTGGCCAGGTCAGGCTAATGCTGCTTATATGTTCTGTATTGCCAATATACTGAGACTCCCAGGGGAATACAGTGGGGTAGGATAACTTCTCTTTTGTTACAAGGCTGGCAAAGAACATACTGCAACCTGCAGCTCTTCTTTACCTTTGCTTCACTTTAAAAGGAAATCTCCACAAATTCTCTCTTCCACAGGTACATATTCCAGACCTAGATCCATCCCTGACATGCTCCCTGGGACCGCAATCTCACTTCTTTATCCGAGCTTGCCTCATACAGCAATCTCAGTCAAGTATCAGCCATGAAACTGCAGGAAGGATTATTTGTTGATATAGAGGGCTCCATTAAAAATGAAGCTTGTTATAAGGGGTAACAGCTGCCTTAGCCATAGTACTGGGTAAGGTAGTAGCAATTTTTAAAAGCTTAGGGTATGTCTACTATTTGGTTTGATATTATTGCTCTTTAAGAACCCACACATGCATATGTCCTGCTCAAGAGTGAGTTTTCTAATCACTAAACAAGTGGAAAAGATGGCAGCTTTGAGCATCTGCACGTAGTCCAGCTCTTAAGAAAATTAAGATCTTCTAATCCAGCCATAAAATCCAACTATGAACCACAGAGTTTACAGCAAGTCTGGCAAGAAGAAGAGGCTATGGCAGCCTGTTCTGCATTAGAGGCGGAAGGACTGTTCAGAGAATGGATTTGTACTGAATACAGCTAGTTAGTAAGATTAATGAGTAGAAATCACATTGCATGGTGGCCAGTCTTCAGTACTTTAATTGAAACAGAAACTAATTTCAAGGTGATATAAAAGTCCATCTGAAGTTTGACTACAGCTTTTTTTCATAGAGTAGAAGTCAACATGTCATCAGGATGTAAAGGAAAAGGAGAAGCAAGTATTAACAACATTTAACTTTAACCTTTGACTTATTCATGTGACACTTCTTGACTAGAGAAAGGAGTTGAACAAGAGCAGGGAGGGAATCATGTCCAACAAATCTTGATTAGATTAGATGGAACAGGTCTCATCTGGAAACGTCAAGATCGTGGAGGGGATATCCAATACCATAAAAATGAAGGATAAGGAGCACCCTAGGATGTCATGTCTCTGAACAGGTTAGAGGGAGGCATTCAGAAAGCAGGAAGGAAACCCTGTCTCCCACTAATCATCACTCCCAGGTAGGGCTGAGAAATCCAGAATGGAGCCTGGAGAACTGAGGGTCAAATGAGAGGAAGTCATAGAAGACTTGTCTAGGCTCGCAGAGGGGTAAGTAACCATAAAGCACATCTGAACTTCATGGCATTCCCTGCTGCCTGCTTGACCTTGGCAAGGGGAACTCTTGCAAGATCCTAGCTGGAAGCTTTTATCTTCTTTAAAACATAATGCATATTTTAATGCTTATCAGCAATGAAAAGTTTTTTCATCATTGATGCAACTGATTACAGGAAACTGATAGACTTGTGCCTCCCCATAAAAATACTGATCAATAACAATCTCCACAGCTGTCTGGCTATGCTTGTCTATTCTCTTCCCAAATAAGTTGTGTGGCTTGTCATAAAATTATGAACCTGTAACAGTGTACTCTGTACTACAATGGTTTGCTGGGACAGAGTAAATGGTCTGCAACTGGTCCATAACTTCAATTTGAAGTTTGATAGTAAAGGTGCACAGTAATCTATCAGAAGTTAGGAGAGCTGATGTGCTCCAGCGGTCCACTGCTCTAGGAGAGCCACGTAATGAGTAGATGGAGACACAGATTTGTGGAAGGAAAAGCTCTATTGCCATTCTTTACGAACCCAAGAGACTTTGCAGAGCACAGCTGTTGAAGGTATCACACAGGGAGAGGAAAAGTCCTCAATATAGACAGATCCCCAACAATTTAGGGCTTGCCAGGTGACAACCAACACCCTGAAGCTCGCAAGCTATCAGTATGCAGCTGGAACTGGCACTCAGTATGAAGCAGTGTTTTATAAGAGGGCAGTTCTCACTTCAGCCTCTGAATAGTCTCAAGGAGCAGCCCCATGTAAAGAACATTAAAGTAATCCTGTCTTTTGATAACTACAACTATCATGACAAATTGTTTTTATACTAACTCCCTGGTACATAATCTAAACGCTAACTCCTGTTTAGCTGTGTTTTTGTTTGAGTATTTACTCATGTGGACTGATTAGCCAGCCCTGCTCTAAGCTCAATACTTCTGACCTCCAAGTTAAGCAACAGGAATTTACTTTTACTCTTTCTCTGTTCTCAGTCAAGCATGACCCCAGATTTTCTTCCAGATTTAAGTATATGCTTCATTTTTGCTGTTTCTTACGTCATTCTGACACTTTATGGAACCCCTGTAGTGTACTGTGATATACCTGCATAAAGGCCAGTGTTAAAGACACTACATGAAGAGGAGAGGGGAAAAAAAAAAAAGTCTCATAAAAACTGTCACCCACAACAGCACGTTTCTATGGTAATAGAGGACTGCTTTGGGTTGTTATGGCAACTAAACCTTTAAAAGCAGTAGCATAAAACCAAAGCAAAAAAAGAAAAAAAAAAATGGAGCTTCATCACTGCTCTTCTCAATTTTACAAATCATTCTCAGCCCTCCTACCCCACATAAAGACTAGATTGGGTGTTACAGGGATCAAAACTCCTTAGGAACAGGAAGAAACCCACTTGGCTTCACAGCAATGGGTGTGCAGAGCCTTCTTACCACTCTCTTTTAGAAACAAGGACTAGAAGCGCTGGTCCACAAGCAGAGCTCTTGCACCATAGAGCAAAACAAATTAAAAAATGGTAACAATGACAGTAGGACTACTTGCTGACTGCAGCCAAGGGGGGATGATATCTGCACTACCCCCCTCACGGGAGGGACAGGCGAAAATTACACTGAATTAAATGCTGGGTTAGCTCCTTAATGCGACTCTGTACTTCATTATTTCCTTGGCAAGTTTTTTCTTATAGTCAGATGCTGCTGCCAAGGAAATGCAGAAAATTTCTAGATACATACACTTGCTTCCATATAGCTTCACAGAAATTTACTGTGATATATGATGGTTTTAGCTAATCTTAGGTTTCAATATAAATAATCTTGACTAATTTGCCATGTGTTTCCACTCCTCCTTTTTCCTATTCTTTCTTTCCTGCTCAGTATCCTGTATATTCACTCCCACTTTCCAACTCCACACTGTTTTCTCATTTACCTACCAGTTATGTCCACTTCCTATTATTATGTTTGAAAGAATTATATGATCATGGAATGGAACTGACAGTGTGCAAACATCCTCTTCTAATTCTGACGAGGTGCCTTGAAAATCGTACCCCAGCAGTATATCCCTTTGCTGCCCTGCTTATGCACTTCAGCCTTCATGCACGTTAGACCTGGCTGAGGTCACCCAACTCTTTTTACTTGTGACCCATACCAGGGGTCTAGAGTTGAAAGGAGACCATATTTAAAGATTACTCCTCCAACTATTCACATCTTTTTTTAGTTAGCCTATAAAAGAAGCTGTAAGTTCAAAGCAGGAATGTTTATGTAAATCAGGGAATATAGGAGCTAGACTTCTTTACTGATGTAAGTCAGCGTCATCCTGTTCCCTCCAATGTTTTATCAAGCTAGTTTATACCACCCGAGTTGTGCGCTCTCAGGATTTTAGGACACTGGTGTAGCAATATTCAGATCATCATTTCTTAGTAATATGGGAAAGCACCTGAATCTCTAAGTACTGTAAAAATTGGTGCCAATATGACTCCGAAGCAGGTTGGCAAAACCCCTGTAGACAGCTCTACAGAATGCCACTTGGCACCTGCAATAATCGTATCCTGAAGCATGCAGGAAGGAAATATTATTACTGTCTATTAAATGTAACATGTGCAGGAAGACATGGTAATGTCATGAATTAATGAAGTTCAGGAGATCCTGAGCCAGTTTCAGAGGTGATCTGTGTTTCAGTAAGTTGCTCTGAGCATAAACGGGCAGACATTTTGTGTTGATGACAGAAGAGTGGTAGCATAGAGTCAGCCAAGGACAACTTTGTATGAGAAAAAGTACGATGGCTCACTTCACTGTAGGGCTTCAGTCCTGCTCAAAGTTACCAGTGTCTCAGCAGGGCAGAAGCAGTAAGCATGTGCTAGGTCCTCAGCCTTGGGATGGTTCACAGTCTGGCCTATTTGTCAATAGCATCACTAAACATTATAACATCTTCTTTGCTATACACCTCCACCTCTGTTCCCATCAGACAAATTCTCTTGGTGTGTCAGAATAGCACTTACTTGACAGTTGCAGTCCCTAAGCAGATAGAAAAAACCACCACATACCCAAACACAATGTAAGTAGTTTCAGGGTTTCACTTAGTTGTGCCAGTAGTTAATGGCTCTCAGGAAGCTGTTCTGCTGACATGTCCCAGCTCCAGAATGAATCCCAGAACCACGAGGACCAGAAGCAGCTGACACAGGGCTCATCTTACACCCAGGCAGCAATAGCATCAGCTTAGGTCTTGAGATCCTTTTGAGCATTCAGGCAGTGCACAGGAAACATAAATTGGCTTGGGTCTTCAGCAGAAAACATCAAACGTGCTTTTACCAACATGAACTTGCACAGCATTTACTGCAGCTATGAATTTTGCACTTCAGGTCCAAATTCTTTTCAGGACCAGCCCTTGTGCAATGGAGGGTGTTGCAGATCACCATACTTAATGCTTAAGCCCAAACTATGAATTCCACTGCAACTAAATGCAGGAAATAAATAAAAATACAGAAAAGTTGTGGACACACTTGGTCCCTGAGTTTTACTGTGTGTTTATCAACCACACATTTTGGTACGTATCTGGAAGGTCTAGGACAAAAATCTTTTTGTTATTAGCAGTGCCTCAAAGCACAGAAAAGATTTACTTTGAGGAAAGCGTCAGAGGGAGAAAAGCTCCTTCATTTAATTGAACTGTTTGGCCCATGCTGAATGCAAGCTAGAAATTACCGCAAAGAACATGGAGTAGAGCAAGCTTGAGATTTAAGTTAATAAAGACACTTGGGAGACGCAGAGTGAAGTGGGCCATTACAGACATACCTACTTCTTTCTTTTAGCTTGGGGCTTAAAATAAGGGGTTCAAACATCCCTGATTCTCTAGATTGCTTGGAAAAAGGAAACCTGTGAGGTTTCTACTATTTCCACAAAATTGGATTGATTATTGATTTTGTTTACATGTCTAACTTTTAGTTCATGTAACTGCCCACAGTTTTTGCTCATGGTGCATTTGTACACAGCCTTAGTTCAGTTATGTAATAAATTGGTTTAATTTTGTACACTTTCTTCCCTCTTCCCTGGTTGTGCAGAGAGCAATACCATGCACTCATCCTGCTGATGAGACAATCATACCATTGACCTCTGGGCAACACATTCTACCTTCCAGCTTGAGCCTGTGAGACAGATAGTCCCTACGCCACTTTACCCTATGCAAATCTATGTGCTGCCAAGGACAGTATTACAGACATAATTTGCAGCATTAAACCAAAAAGGTGAAACCTTGTATGAGAGCTTTGTAATTGGAAATGGGGCCTTAGGTCCTTAAAAATACGGATTGCTAATGCAGAACGAGGTAGGCTCAGAGAATATGCCTGGTTCAGGGAGGGAGAAAACAGAATATCAAGTTATTACAATGCATGTCACAGAGACCTGTGAAAAGCATATGTGCTTGATAGATTGCATGTGATTAGAATGAGGGCCTTAGGCACGGAAACCTATCTATTAAATATCTTTCTTTCTTTAGTCCTAGTAATACAACTATCAAACCTTAGAGTAAACTTCATTTGTTAGGTGAATGACCCATGTGTCTCATCTGCTTGGCTTTTTCACACATGCAGAGGTGAATCATCATTACACATTATTAATTGGAATGATGGACAGGTTGCCACTCCCTCCATATTCACTGCCTGCTCATGCACTTGCTCTGCTTTACTGTCACCTAGGGGATACAGAGTGACTGGCCAGAGGGATTAGCACATGGACTTAATTTGTGTGCTCAACTCAAGACGACTGGCAGACATTGGGGTTTGCTTTTTTTTTTAATAGCCCTCTAAAAAAAAAAAGCAAAAGAAACAAGTTGTGATGGGGCAGGGGTACTAAATCTATCTGAGGGGGAGCATGTCTATAATTGAACCAAAAGGTAAACAGATTGTAGGAGAAAACGATCAAACCAAAACATTTATCAGTGGACAGCAACTCCTGACTGATTTACCCTTTTTAGTTGGGAGGGGGATTTATTATTATTTTCCTCCTCAGTTTGTTCCCTCCCACTGTTCTCACAGGTTTTCGTTTCAGCACAGCCTACTGGCACCCATTCCCAGAAACGCACTTTTCCTCTGCCAAGAACAAACACACAAAGCAGAAATGTTCCAAAATGTTCCTTCTCCTAGTGTCTACCTTCTGGGAGCTGGATCTTCTAGCTTCTGGAAAGTCACAGATTCTGCTAGTCAAGGGAGATGGGGATATGCACTTTGCTCCTCTGATGCTGCGCTCTACCCAGATTTCTCTCAATAAATATTTGCAAGGCAATTCAAAAAGCTCTAGGTCCATTCTCCACGGTTGGAGTACTTGAGATTAACAGAATTAAAGTCTCCTTAAATCCTGAAGGAAGAGCTCAGAGGAGACAGAAACTGTTTTTTGCTTTAACACTGTGAGTCATACAATGTTTAGTTTGGGTGTTTGATACATCATAGCATCTAAGCCAAAAAGACAGCTGTAGAATGACTGGCAGGTTAACAAAGACTGGAGAAAAATAATGCAGAAAAAGCACTAGCTTGATGTTGAGAAGGTAGAAAAAAGTCCTCAAAATTTCAGTGTTGCCAACAAGATTTTAGTACAAATCTTGTAGTATGTGGTAGGTTTTTATTCTGAAAACTCTAGTGGTGAAATCAAAAGATGACAAAAGAATATCAGCTTTCATTTTTAATTAAAACATTCCTAGCCCACATGGGAAAAAGCTTGAAAACATGACCAAAGGGTACCCCTTGGAAATCAAAATGGAAAAATAAAGAACCCAAATCTTTTATTTTACTTTATTTTAGAATTTCCCCCACCATGAGTTATACCTAATTTCTATGCACTGTTGGCCTTTCACCTCTAAATATTTCTGCCTGGTGGCAGAAACAGACAAAGAACCATTCAGCTAAAAAAGAACTACAGATGTTTCAGAAACTGCAGCCATTCTATTTTGGCAGCAATTCATAATCAGAATTTTCTGGTTATGTCCCTTGTCACATTAAAACCCATAAACTAGAATGTGCACATGCTGATCCATATAATAAACTCTCTCCCCTGGAGCTCATTTAGTGAGGTCAACTTTCCTACATACTGCCTCCTCAATAAAGGAATACCATAGCAAAGCAAACTGCAATTAGGAAAAAAAAACAAAAGGGAAAAAAAAAGAACTTCCAGCCAGTCAGCTTATCCAACAAGTGTGGAGGGACAGAATTGTTTTTCCCTAGACCCACAGCATCAGTAAGTCCCATCTCTTTGCTTGATCCCCTCCTAATTAAAATCAGCAAAATTAACCTTCAGTCACAGTCAGAAACTTGTCTTTTTTCCGAATATCCTAAATCCTTACTTTCTTTGGCTCTTCACCAATATAAATCAGTGTTCACTCCTGTAGTTTTACACACAGATGATAACAACAGCATCATGAGACAGAGGAGCACGACACACCCCAACATTTCTATCAGCTATAGCTAACAAAAAGGATTCTTTATCAATGAAGCTTCAAAGCTTCTGCAGCAGAAAAGAAGAAAACACTGTGATACAACAATCAGGAATAGAAAATCTTAAGCAGATAGTCTCCACAGGGACCTTTTAAAAGAGAAAACGTATTTCATTTGTGGAATAACCCTAGGATGAGCTATGTACTGTAGTCTAACCATTAAACACTTACACAAGTCTTTCAGAAACTAACAGATGTTCCTTTTATGAGCAAAGACAAGTGCCATTCGGCCTTTTTAGACACCTATAAAAATTCAGAAAATTTTAAGCTATTTTAATAGCTGCCTGACAATTTTATTAATGCACTCTGCTACAATGTGATCCTGTTTCCTTCACAAAAAGACTGACTCATACCATGGATTTTTACACACACTAAGGTGCACGTTGCTAATGCCTTCCTCTTGATTAGTAAGAAAAGAAAACCTATTTTACTGACCAGAAGGAACAGAAAGATCCCTGCAGGATTTAACACAAACAGTGTGTCAGCCCACAGAGATCCTGTCTCAAAATGATCCGTGGAAGCTTTAATGATTTACTCAGTATAAACTGACAGACTGAACTACAGAACCTGCCCAGAATCAATTCTGAGGCTCAAATCCTGGCTTCAGCCATAGGTGACAATGAATTTTAAATTTTAATCTTGGCAACAGCTGAATATTTTACATCATCACATGAAGAGCATACCTATAAAAAGTACAATCTTTGCAGAAGAAGAGCCTAGGCCTATGACAGGTATAGTTTATTAAAACAGGGCTTCACTGATAGAGCCAAATTCAGGGAAATTTATACAGCACCTGCTGACTGCCTGACTCTCACTGGTGCCATCAGCATCTCACTTTCTGGCACACTAAATTCACACACAAATGAAAAGTTATGCATGCATTTGGTATTACAACCTTAAGCATAATAGTTCTTGTAGGAATATCATCACTAAACCACCTACACAAGATGTTGAATTTTGTGATGGTTGTGATTTTTTTTTGTTTGTTTGCTTTTTTTCCTGAAGAAGCTGCAAAAATAGCATGAACCTAGACTGTTACCTCAGGCATTCTGCAGAGCAACATGCGAAAGCACCCACATACTGAGTGTTTGCAAATTTTAAGTTTGAGATTGACTATGTGCCAATCCCTCTTCAGCTGTGGGCACTTGATCCTGCACCAAAATCGCTGTTGACCTTTTCTGGTATTTATGATGTCAGTATGGATTTTTATCATTGTTTGAGCTCCTGACACAAACAGCTTCTATAGTATGTTTTTATTCATGCAAAGTATGAATACAGGAATCTCAAGTCTTCCTATCAAGTTTGCCATTTCTCCTTCTTGGATGCTTGGTTAACGGAGGTAGGTGATTCTGCCTTACTGCCTTCATCAGCTTTCCAGAGAAGACTTAACTTGCACAGATGAACACTAATTGTAGCTTATATTCTCTGGATGACAATCTACAAGTAGTTATTTGAAATACACTAGTTATGTCCTATCCAGTCTCTATTGTTTAAAAGTATTTAAAATATTAATCATATCAGCTAGCTGGATTGTGAGACTAACATGTAGTAGTAGGACATCACTGTTCAATATAGCCTCTGAGTTATGACATGTACTTAGAAATACCATTATGCCCTTATATGTGGCATTCAACTTAACACAGAGTCCCTTGACACTGATCTCGACAGGGATTATTCAGGTCCCATTTGTGGATCTCAGCTGTGACTCATACATAGCAATGGCCTAAAGGAACCACACAGACACAAGAATTGTCACCTGACACTAGGTAAAGCACAAAGATGGTCTCTTGCTATTTATATGTACAGCACCCGGCACAAAGAGGCTGTGATCCTGACTGGAACTGCAACCTGTAACACAAATAATTATAACGACTGTTATAGTCAGTCCCAAATAAATTCAAAATACCATTTACAATGAATGCTCTTGAGAATCCATATTTAACATACAGTTAAAGCAAAAATCAGAAGTTTGGAAAAAAGAACCCACATTTCAGTACCAAGAGTTTGGGTGAGCAAGAATAATAAAACAATTAGCTGATGTGGCCTTTAAAAGAACATTAAGATTGATGACAGAGAGCATAGCTTTGGACTGGTTCTTTTCTCAGAAGAATTCACACAATTTCTGCAATAAAAGCATATTGGTTACACTAATCCTTGCTGTCTGAAACACTTTGCAGCACTTCATCCAAGAATGCATCTGATCTACAGTCCCACTCTTCTGCCCTTAGGCTAGATGCTTTCTCAAGTTTAGAACTGTCAAAATCCAGTGAAAGATGAATAGAAAACATAATCAGTGTCAACTAAGTCACGGAAAACATGCATGACAGGTTATCTTCACCAGACTGGCTGCAGACTCACACCTTTGAAGTCAGTATTTTGGAGGTATATATCTGTCCTAGAGAAACAGACTGCTTATCTTTAGGAGAGCAAGAGAGAATGAGGCTAAAGCAGAAATGTCCAAATCCCAGCTGAAAAGCTGGATCTGACTCTTGAAATTTAAGTTACTTGTTCCTAAAGACATATTTATGCATAGAGATTGCATATAAAAGGAATAATAATTATACAACCCACAGTAACTGCCAAGAGAAATTTTTAAATGTTACATTGCTTGAGAGACACTGTTTCAGGCTACCGAAGAGAGGTGTGAATTTCTCCCAAAGCTTATGGTTGCCACATCAAAGAAGAGACTTTCAAATAAAATCACATATGTACAGCCCTAATTTGTGCGCTCAGTTACAGAATAGTTGGATCATTTACTGTAAGGGTGTATGCAAAGAGCTTATCAGAAAAGGGCAGAAGAGCAATAATTTACAAAGGAATCCTACTCCCTTTTTTCCATCTACAGAGCGAATGTAATAGTAGCTTTACCACCTAAAATATTAAGTTACTATGTAAGGGTCTGATCTTTTCAGCAACTCTTAAGATGACAGGAAGAAGAACCTTTGCAGAACAAGGATACTGGGTATTGCAGGTGCTATTTAAAACATACTGTGGGCCTTTCTACACAGCAAATTGGACCTGGTGAAACTGCAAGACAATTCTGAATCTGAGTTTCTTCCAAGCATGGTGTCCTAGAAAAAAGGAATCTGAGCTACTGGTCTCTCTTTGTCACTGTTTTTGTTGGGAAGAAAAGTCTTCCTGGGCACAGAAAGAATCGCAGACTCTAGGACCTTCTCCCTCTTTATCTGGGTGGCTGCAAATTGAAAGAGGCTGTGCTGGACTGTCTTAGTGGTTATCCTCCAGCAACGCGCAGAAGGAAGTTCTTGCCTTTCCTGCACTGATGTGAAAAATTCTTCTATTTGCTCAAACAACATCCTGGTGCAAGCAGGTTTATAATGGCTATTTCTAGCCAACAATTTGGTGTTCGAACATTTCTAGAAGGAGAGCCTATGGTTCTAAAGCTGCCCTCCAAGCTGGGGTTGGGTATAGTCTCAGGTTCCTTTGGAGAGTGGAACTTCCCTTCATAGGAGTTTTATCTTCTGTTTCTCTTCTGATTAAGTAATATTTCAACAAACACACTAGATTGTCCCAAATAAATCTTCATAAACTTACTTGGGACTTCTGAGGGAGAAACAAGGAGGGGATTAAAACATTAGTTTAAAACCAGATCCTTTAGAGGAATATTTGGGGCTAATGACATGAGACATCCTTTGAATCTTTTGTAATGCTAGCAGGAGAAATAAAAAGACGCTGAGGACAAATTGAGAATCACCATATGATTTAAACCAATCTTTTACAAAGCAGTAAAAGAGCAACAGTATCTCTCCAACTTACTTGCCCTTGCTTTCCAGGATGATCCATGTCCACTGAGTCTTTGCCTAGTGGGGCTGCACCCTATGATACAGGCTGGAGCACAAGCTTGCGCTCAGACACTTTCATTTCTCTCTCCTCCCCAACATTTAGGCTCACTGTTTTGGGCATACGTGCCTTCCAAAGTCCTCTCCCACCCTAGTCGACTCCTAGGGCCCTGGGATTGTCCCATTAATTCTTTCTTTGTGCATGACCATCTGGGAGATGAGCAGATGTAGACACTGATTAATTTATTGCCAGGATTAAAAAATTGTGGAGAAGCAGGTGATCAGCCGGAATTAAAAAGACAGACCGGACAACTTACAAAATCATACATTCGGGAGTTGTGATACTTATGTTATGAGGGCTGGCAGTAGCACAGGAACTCTGTCTCCATGTGTAAGTTAGAGCTTTTCACAGCTCTAATCAGCTGAACAACCTTGCCTAGCTCTATGGAGACTGACTTACACCCACTTTCTTACTTCCAGTAATTATCCTTCTCCATGGTTCCATATTTTCTGTCTGTATTTTTTTCAACCTCAGGCCTGCCTCTGCTTCATATTCCTTTCTTTACAAGCAGTCTTTATGCTTGGTTTCTTTCCCCAGTAAAAAGCAAGGGACCTTCATTGAAACTGTGGCAGAAAATAAAAGCAAGGAGATGATCCCCCTCATTGTCTCAATTCAGATTTTGCTATCTTTGACCATAGAGTGCTCTATGCCCAAATTCAGTTGATACACATTTCTTTACCTGCTACATCATGCTAATACACCATATTCAGTAAAATATTACTATTAATGGGACAGTAGCACACACTGAGACAGTACAATAGCACAGCATTACTCCCTATGCATACATTTATGTAAATTATGGCTGTCAAGGTACATGTTTATATGAAATTCAAGGTCCAGTGTAGGGAAAGGCTTGGTGAAGAGGTCTGAACAATACCTGAAGAGGAGGGAAAACTTTATATTCCTAATGAAGCAAGTTTGTGAATAGTTCAGTTAAGTAAGAAAGTGAGTGCTTCTGGCCTGCTGAAGGGACATCAGTGTATCCAGAGAAGGGAAAGGAAACAAATGCACGGAGAAGCAGGCACTAGAACTCAGTCCTTGGCTGTAGAGCTGAAGATAATAGCTCCTGCCTGTTAGCTGAGTACTGGGAAAAGCAAAAAGGCCTTGTGGATTTCAGCATGGGATAAGTACAGTAAATGTGCTCTTTTTTCTGTCACCTTTCTAACAGAGTGGTTTATTTTGGCTTCTGTAAATAAATAGTCCCATTTGCTTAGGCTGACTTTGCTTGAGGTGATTTTAAGAGAGCTGATGATAGGCATCAAGGCTACACTTTTACAGGGCTGTAAATCTTCAGATCAGGATAATGGAATGCCTCCTTACCAGCACTCCAATACATATTCTGAGGGCAAGAGAACAATAAGGCATGTCTCTGACTCTGAAAAGCTAGCAACACTGGAGCTGGGGAGAATTAAATGGTTTTAGCAGCGTGCTAGCCAGGAAAGTGCTCTGGTTTGTGACAGGATAGCGGGGAACTTTTCTGTGATCATCGCCTTACACAGTTACTATGAAAGTGTACTTACTTGGTCAAACTATCAAGGAGTTTTTCAAGGAGCTGTAGGAAATGGGTATAGGTAAAGAAAACTACTTTAGGTGGATACTTCGAATCCAGAACCCTTTATCAAGTCATTAAGAGGAGCAAGCAGTAACTCATTTCTAGTCACATGTATAAATCTGCCCCCTTCACCCTCCTCCCCCATCCAAGTATGATCCTAACTTCATTCATTTTCAGTGGTAACAAGGAAAAGTTATACTGAAAGTAATAATTAGGTTTTATTAATAAAAAGTAATATAAAACAAGTTCTTCCAAGTATTGAATACCAACAGGTGCTTGAATGGTAGGTCACTACAGCATCCTCATAATTCTTTATCATCTACTGTATTGTCAAGCTCTCACCTGTTCCAAATAATTAGACCAGTAAAACAAACTACATAGATAATCAGTGTTGTCAATCATTCTATACAGAACATTGTTGAGGAAAGAGCTCACAAATAGAGCAATTATATTAAAACACCATAGACTGAAAGAGTGAAAACATTTAACAAATCTCAAATAGCCCTTCTACCCCCATTGTACTGTTTGCTTTACCATTCTCCCTCCCCCACAAATAAAGACAGTAAAAAAATCATTAGAATACCTTTGAACTTGTGAAAGACGGCCCATAGCTCAGCAATGTCAGTGGCAAATGTTATGTCTGTGTCGAGGACAATGACTCGCTCAAGATTGGAAGGTAGAGTCTTAGTCAGAACCAACTTCATCAGCCCGTAAATCCCAGAGTAGTGTTTGTTGGGGATCCAAGACACTTCCGACTGACAGGAAATGGGAAGTGGGAAAGAGGAAGAAAAAATAATCTTCATTAGAGAGAGAAACTCTTCCTGACACTAGTTTCTTGTAATAATGGAGGATCTCTGAGTACCAGCAAAACAACACCATTAAATGCCAGGTGGAAAGAGTCATCTAAAATCCTGCTTTTAAATTAACTTCAGAAGCTCTGAAATACACTAAAGTTTCTGAAAGCTTGGAAAAAAAAGTTCTTTGAGGCAACTGCTTTACACAATATAATTAAAATTAGTCAAGCCTTTCCAACCTGGTACAATCCATTCTGAGACATCCATGTATCCTGATAAAATTGGAATATATTTTTAATCCAAACCTTCAGAAATATTGTAAGTTGCTTTCATTTTCAAATGAAACAAAAACTTCTGTGTTTGCCAATCCCAGAATTTTCTGACTCTGAAGTAGAAGTAACATAACTTTTTTTTCCTTTTATTTCTTACAGATTTGGAGGTCAGAATTTCAAAAGGCCACTCGTTTGGAACAATGGGCCAGAAAATTGCAAAAAAATTGTTTCTGAAAAACTCAGATTTTCCTTAAGCCTTACATCTTTACATTATAACTACTCACATCACACAGACATGCTCAAAAGTGGAGAAAGTAGGAGAACATTTTTAACCACATTTTTTTGTTTGTTATATATTGAAGAGGCAAACTCAAACATTTACATTTTTTCAGTAAGGGCTAAATAAAACATTTCTATAGCTTCTAAAATAAGTTAGGAGATTAAACCCAATATTTCATTGTGCTACTGTCACTAGGGTGTTCCATGAGCTACATTTCTTTTTCTTTCTGTGAGACTCAAGTTCTCAAATATCAAAAGTCACTGCTGAAAGTGGGATACAGAAATTTTTGAAAAGTTCCTATTGCCCTGTCTGAAACTCCTCTTGTTTAATGTTTTAAAGGGCATGCACTACAATTCCCAGATTTTAAGTTCTCCCCTGAGTCATGCTCCCATTAACTTCAATTAGTATTTTGTCTATAGGGGACCTGAGTGAGACAGATTTAAGGATTTGTCCTGGCATGTTATACTTCGGAGAAAGTAGGCAGAAACTAAGTGCATTCATAAAACTGGGAAGATTTATTCTGTTGTTTAACTGCCTCATATCTATTCACTGGCATTCTGAAGTTTATTATGTGAAACAGCTTTTGCACAGAAGAGCTCATTTCCTCCAAAATCCTTCAAGAAAACCTTCCCATAACAGAATGGGTTCCTAAACTTTATTTGGAAGTTGGAAGAGTGGTTGAAGAAAGGCTAATAATAGCTGCTTACAGTGCATTTCTTTTTGAATATAAAGTAACAAGGCCTCTGCCGATGTAAGCTGACCTGCTCCTTTCCCTTCAAAATGGCACACAACTTCCTTCTGTATTCTCAGGATTCATGTACCAGTGCAGAGCTTTCCCTCACTGCTAAGTTAATTAAAAAGACCGAGGGTACTAGAACAAACCTTTAAGGAGAAAGGCAAAATTTTAAGAGGAAAGGCAGGAAAAGTAGGTTATCTTAAAACAACCCCAAAACAGAAAGTGCAAACTGAAGTGTGAAGTTTTATTTGTTTTTTTTTGAAAGGTATCTCATCCTGGCAATCCATTTGTGTGTTCCCTTGTATGTGCATATAGTTCATATATAATCACTTGCATATACAATCTGGCTGGCATTGTCACCTACACGTTTATGTATTATTTACTTGCGCTCTCTATAGGATTTGCACTGTAGAATACCAGAAGTAGCACAAACAAGGAATGCTAGGACTCTGGTAGAAACCACTATGAAAGAAATTAGAGAGTGAAGTAACACATAGCATAGTTTTATCTATGGGTCTAAAGAGACATCATTCTTATTTCATTTTTTCTTACTTGCTCTCTCTTTAATTTGTATGGTGCCTAGAAGAGAAATCTAGTTTCTGTCTCTGAGATATATGCCAATATTAAGTCTCTAGTTATATAAAAAAGAACCTCAATGCTCCCCAGAAATTTCTTCTATGTGTGTAACAGAAATAATTTCAAATCCACACCCTCAAAACTCTAGTTACTTGTGGTCCTAGCTCTCCCACATGATGGCCCTAGGAATGGACTATCACATCAAGGTGTTAGCAAAGCAGTATTTACCCTGCTTCCCCAAACTCTGCATATCATTCTGAATCTGCCACTTGACCTCCTTGTGCTAGACCAGCCATAGAGATCAGCCCTCTAGTCATGCGGACATAGTAAAAGAGTTAAAGTAATTTACAGACTTGAGCTTGCTTTTATTATTACCCATCCCTATGTTATTAATTTTGGATGGCATGTCCTTCATTTAATTAGTCCAAATGCAATACCGCTCTGGAATAACTTCTAATATGCTTATGCGAATAAGCCTAATAAGGCAGGGGTTCAGATGTCACATGGGTAGCCTGAGACAAGCAGGGAAGGTAAAAGGTGGCTGGAAAAGTAAAAGTCACCTGCAAGGAGCCATTACTTTCTTTGCTCTTGAGAATCCCAATTCTAACACCACTGCAGTGTATCACTGCAGGGAAGAGATCCTTGCCTGGCTGTTCCTTCCGATCTGGCAGGCAGAAGCCAAAAGCCTGCCATCCTGAAGCCTGATGTCTGAAAGGATCGCTTTTGAAAATGAAAGGAGCAGTCCCTATTCCAAATGGTCCATCACAGCTGGCTAGCACGTGTTTTATTTGAGTGTATGCTGAAGCTTGAACTGTCAATCGGTTCAATGTATCTGCAGTTTTCTCTTCTCTGATGCAGAGCTGACTAAGACATAAACAGGGGTCCTAATTAGTCCCCAGCATAATTTCTTCACTACTTTGCTATTCATGAATAATGTAACCGTTCCAAATTCGTGCCAAGGAAAACTCCTTACGCTACATCACAGCACTGTGAAGGCTCACTCTCTCTGGATATTACATATAGTCTTACTAAAAGAAATACAAGAACACTATGGTTGAATAGGTGCTTAGTAGTTAAGAAGTGCCAGTTTGAGATAATTAAGACGGCCTAAGCACAAACTCTTGCAAAATTCTGCAACCTCCAAGATGTCCACTGTTATATACCTGGTAACATTGAGCCATTTCATTTGTCTAAATATTGTCTAAATATTTTCTGTAAGCATTAATACATCTTTTTTTCTCTAGCATAGTTAAAATGGCCCATATATGGAATGTTTGTGAATCATTTGCTGTACAAGCTAGATCAGAGTTGCCTTCAGAGAACAAATATTCCTAGAAGATACGTCAGGAACAGAAAAAAATAGAGTTAGTAAAAGAGGAAAGTGAAACAAAATAGTGTGACATACTTTGCCATTTGTATAATTCTCAGTTCAGCAGAAATAGCACACCTTGGATCTCTAGCTCTCAGGATCTGGATTTTTGTTCATGAGAGGATAGTGAAGAAAGACATTTAGTTGGTGCCGACAGTGATTCTCTTAAGTAAGCTAAGTGAAATAATATCTTCTCACTAAAGATCTTTCATCAAAACCATCTTTATTCTTTCTATAATTGAAGACTGAAAATACACTAAATTATCTAAATTATTTGGTGCTTCTGGCTATGAATATAGAAATTACGTGCCCATGAGTCTGTGCGCTATACACAACTGATCACTCTGGTAAATGCCAGAGAAGAGGGAGCAACAGTCTCCAGGTCCAGTGATACTTACCAGCAAGTTGTCTTCCCTAATTATGCTCTATCTCTGGGAAAAGATGGCTAAAACACAGTGGCTGTACACGGCCTAACTCAGCTTTCTCACAGTTGCTACCTCTATATAAATGTTCATTAGGTTAGCAGAAGTGCCCTTTTTAAGGAGAGAAGCCTAATACAGACATCCAGCTTAAAATCAAGCTTCCCTGTTTCTATGACGGAGAGAGGGGAAAACAGTGGCTCCTTCTCTGTTTGTGAATGAACTGTATAGTGACTACATTCCCAAGTATTTAGGTATTTTTATTCTTAAAAACACTTGAGTCTGGTTGCCCACACATTGAGATCAAAGAGCACAACTCATCTACCAAGTAATCACAAATATATCCAGCCAGACTTCGACTCTTATACTGTACTTCTTTAGGGAATTGTAGTGATTCTTTTTTTCCCCTAACTATGCTATTTTTTCCCCCACAAGCAGGTGATGGGGAAATTTGCCTAGGCTTCCCAGGTGAATACTGATTGCTCTGTAGCTGTAAGTGAAATCTGTACATGGGCAGGTGTCTTGAGCCTCTTCGAAAAGGATGGAGAGTTGGTGTTGCAGACTTAGCAGAGAGCAAATTTGGAAAACACTACCAACATGAACAGAACGACAATGGGAACAGTGACCAACAGGAAAGGACAAACAACTTATGGGTGCCTGTATTGTGTCAGATCAAAAGTCCATTGAGCTCGGTAGCTAGCTTCTGATAGTGGATGGTGGCAGGTGACTACTGAAGAATACAAAAACAGGGAAATTCTACAGTGATACTGCCCCCAAATACACTCCCATCCTCAGGCAATATGCACCAAATGTTGGAGCTAGAGGTGGTATTTTTTTCGTTAACAGCTTTTGATGGATTTTTCGTCTGTGAATTTGGTTGATTTTTGAAGTCCTGTAAGTTTTTAGCAATGACAACATCCTGCAGCCAAGAGTGCCACAGCTTATTTACAACTCCTGTTTGTTTGGACCTAGCTATCCACCAATTTAATTTGGGTCACATTCGTTTTCACAGAACTACCAGAACAGTAAACCCATTTCCCTGAGTAGTCGTGGCTAATTCAGAACCCAACACTGTACACATAAAGTTAGGATTCTTTTTTCTCATGTGTCTTACTCTGCATTTATTTACAGCTGCCACCTGATCCTCATTGGGATAAAGACAAAGAAAACAGCTCTTAGAAAGACAGATGTGGGAAGTAGGGTGCAGCCATGGGTGCTAGTCATGAGCATAAGTGTGGAAAAGAACAGGGCAGGTCCTCTAGCTGAGTGAGGAGAAAAATGCACTTTGAAGTTAGGTGCCAGGATGAGATACAGTTTCATATTTGCTAAAAGCCAAATTAATGAAATTCAATTACTATCACATTTCTATTTAAACCTCGTGCTCTTAAAGGTCATCAGTCTTACAGGCTAAGATACTTTGTTTGCAAATATGATTTTGCTGCACTCACCTTTCTCTTTGCTACATTACTAAAATTATGATAAACAGAGCAGTAAGGTGAAGCACAAGAAAAGAGGTAATGTATTTGCTGTTTTAGTGCTGGTTTATATATACACAGACTGGAGCATAAAAACAGTAGCAAGCATAGAAGCAGAGGAAAGCCAAACTAAGATTCTGTAGGATGGTACATGTTTCTCTCATTACTTGCCATCTTCCCTTAAGTACTGGAAGTTGACAGACAACCTAACAACCTGGCTTGCTATGTGCTTCTTGGATTGGGAGGGCGTATATAATAGTACCATTAAACAAAGGACTCAAGAGTTTTAGCTAGACAGCTACATAAACCTGAGACTGCATTTCCCTTCCAAATGCAGCCTTTCCCCAGTTAACCAGATCTGACTACCTCCCTATCAGAAGAAAATCTATCCTGACTTTTCCTGATGAATAGGTTTCAGTCCATACGGCATCACAGAAGCACAGAATGGTTGACATTGGAAGGGACCTCTGGAGGTCACCTGGTCCAATCTCCCCTGCTCAAGCAGGGCCACCTAGAGCCGGTTGCCCAGGACCGTGTCTAGATGACTTTTGAATTTCTCCAAGGACAGAGACTTCGCAATCTCCCTGGGCAACCTGTGCCAGTGCTCAGTCACCCTCACAGTAAAAAGTGTCTCCTGATGTTCAGAGGGACCCTCCTGTGTTTCAGTTTGTGCTCACTGCCCCTTGTCCAGTCACTAGGTACCCCTGAAAAGAGCCTGGCTCTGTCTTCTTTGCACCCTCCCTTCAGTTATTTATATACATTGATAAGATTCCCCCCGAGCCTTCTCTTCTCCAGCCTAAACAATCCCAGCACTCTCAGCCTTTCCTCGTATGTGAGATGCTCCAGTCCCTTCATCTTAGTGGCCCTTGGCTGGACTCTCTCCAGTAAGCCCATGTCTCTCTTGTACTGAGGAGCCCAGAACTGGACCCAGCACTCCAGGTATGGTCTACCAGTGCTGAGTAGAGGGGAAGGATCACCCTCCTCGACCTGCTGGCAATACTTTGTCGAATGCAGCCAAAGTTACCGTTAGCCGCCTTTGTCGCGAGGGCACATTGCTGGCTCATGTTCAGCCTGGTGTCCACCAGGACCCCCAGGTCCTTGCCTGCCAAGCTGCTTTCCAGATGGGTGGCCCCCAGCATATACTGGTGCATAGGGTAGTTCCCAGGTACAAGCTTTTGCACTTCTCCTTGTTGAACTTCATGGGACTCCTGTCAGACTCTCTTGTCTGTTAAATAACATTTTTTTCCATTTTCTTAACAGAATTTCTCACTGTCCCACAAAATATATAGCACTGTAGCACCCCCTGAGCTAAAAAAGTGCCTCCTGTTCAGCATGATAAGATGAGGGAAGTTTGGCTGATGAAGTGTTTTCCCTGGCAGCATGTCCTTAAACACTTTACACTGGAAAAATGCAATCTTCAATACTGTATTGATTTTCTCACTACATTCACTGCATCTTCCATCTTATGCTTGGAAAAAAAATCAATCAAAATAATCCTCAGCTATGACATAATATCCCCATCCCCACTCCAAATAAAAGACACCCTTTCTGCTCAGCTGACTTCACAAAAGCACCACTACAGTCAGTATCTTGCAAGAAAGAGCCTGAATGTCAGACTGGCTGGCTTGATGCACCAGGCTGAGAAACAGCAAGTCTGGAGGCAGAAGGTGCCACTTGCACGCACCCCTCTCAGAGGTGGGCTACTGAACGGGGTCAAATAGACCCAAATCCCTCTGCCACCCAGACCTAATGGCAGGATATTCATTGTGGTGGGGAAACAGCCAACAGCAAATAGGAGGAGTCAGAAAACAGAAAAGGCTGGGGAAATTTGAAAGGGTAGTCTGTAGGTAATTCTGTCTTCCTAGAGCTTTCACACCAGGTTTTACTATAAAAAAGATCTGGCATCTACAATATACTGATTGAAATAAAGAGAGGTATGAATTAGGCTCTGTAATGAATGACTTGATGGAAACCTGGATTTCCAAAAGTATTCAGCATCTACTTGCTCTCACCGACTTCAACATAGGCACTATCTTCCCAAAGATTGTATCAGTCAGGTGATAAACTAACTTCAGGATCTTAAAAAAAAGCAAATGAAGCAAAACAAAACAAAACTTCCAGGCCCCAGCACAATCATAAAGAGTGTTGCAGGTCTGCACAAATTGTATCTGAATTTTTCTGAATTGTATCTGACACTGATCTGAAAACCAGTGCAATCTACATGGTGAAAGAACTTACAGCTGGAGGGATCTCTGTGAAGGAAGACCAGCCAAATTATTTGGTAGCTGCTGTCTTCAGGCAGCCCTTACAAATGGCCCAGGCATGGGAAACAGCCCTGGAAATTCTGATGTGTGAATCAGATAACAATAAAAATTGTTATTTCCTCAGACTGGATAAATAACTTCCTAGACACAGTTGATAACTTGTTTTCACAGCTTTTTCATTACTTGTTTAGTGCTTTGCTGCTTCTGTGAACACTAGAAGTAGCGAGATAATTTTTTTTAAAAATCATGTGACCTTTATTTAAGACAAAGCTAATAGAACTGGGGCTTTCATGTAATTTCTAAACTGGAGAAAAATACTGCCACCATTTTAATGACCATCATATTACTAAGTTTTTTTTCAACGCAAAGCAGAAAAAGAGGGGGAAAACAAACAATATCATATTGCTGGCACAGGACAGGAACTTTTCTTGATGCAGAGTTTTTCTCATCACTGTTTTTCAATTTCACACAGGGAGAACTTCATCCTGCTGTGAATTTTTGCCATATCTCTTCTCACATTCATGAAAACTGAGTCACAATTCCAGCAGCAGATGAGGGTTAGTTTCAGGATAATCCTTCCCATTTCACATTGGCCATACCTCACAATATCTAAACTCTTTGCAGGGACATCTGGCTGATCCCCTTTCTCACTCTTTTGCTTCCAGGAGACCAATATCAACATCTTGCTGCTGAGATGGGGTTAACTGAATCATTGAGAAAGGAGGGGAATAGCAGGTTAAAATTAAGTATGGCTAACAGTCATGCCTGTCCTTAACACACTGTATTTCTTTTTTAAAAATAATAAGAAGAAAAAGAATAAAAAATGAAAGAGAGAGACCAATTGCAAGTGACCAAAGAGCCTGGGCGGAAGAAGGTGAGTGTCACCTGTAATAGTTTCCTCAGGAGGAATGCCAAAAGGAATCTCCTTGCATCTCACCTTCAGAAAATCACTGCCTTTGCTCCATCCTTATCAGGTATCCAGCAAACATTAATAGAGGAGCCTTATTTAAACGAAAACAGACTCTTCTGTTAATGTTTGCTGGATAACTTGTAACTTCAACCTTGAATTTAATTTTTTCCTAGGTGATTCACAGGTTTCGATTATAGTGATACTCCCCCCCATAACAGGTCCTTTCTATTTATATGAATGGTTGCCAAGGAAACCAGGAATCCAGCAAAGCTGGGTAACTTTTCTAAACTCAGAATTTCTGGTGCCTGAGTATTTAAAAAAATAATAAAAATTCACATTGAAAAACAACTGTAAGGAGATGGGAATTTATACATTTTTGCTAAAATTATTTTTCTATTTCTGCTGGCCTTTGCTGCTGTTCTTACTCATCACAGAAGCACTGGTGACTTTAATAGAATTCTGCTTCATCTCTTGCTTTATGAACAGATGATATCTTCCACACATACATGCAACAAGTCTGGATACAAATAGCGGTGAGCAAAAAGGTTGAGATAGAAATGGATGATTATCTGAACCTCTGGGTCCCGGGTAATGTAGAGCAAATGCAGAAACCATGGAACAAGCCACAGCTGGAAAGAAGATTAGATATTAAAAAGGCAGAACAAACAAAACCTCCCAAATCAGCATCAGCGTACAGCAAAGGAGAATAACTGCAAATTAATTCTCATCTCTGTAGCAAAGTCTGTAACACAGTCAGACTGATGATGATGCTTGTTTTTCTTTTTTTCTTCTTCTTTCTTTCCAGATCTCTCACCAATACACACATATACACAAGGGCAGACAACAGGAAAAAACCTGATTCAAGAATGCTTCTTCAAAACAACTTCCTTTATAACAAAATTAACTGAGGGTGCCAAGAGTTAAGCCATGCTCCGTGTCTGGACCCAACATGCTTTATACAGATGAAACTGCAGACTGTTACATAAAGTAAAATTAATGGGTTTTTTGTCTCTGCCATTTAGGCAACAAGATATTCAGCCATACATCTTTTTCAGAAAAGAAATGACCAAATAGTAATTCACCTCCTGGGATCTTTGAGGATTATCTCCCTCCCCTTAGGTCTTTGGCTGGCTTTTGTCCACAAGGTTTCCATTCCTCCCTCCTTGCTTAGCCCCACCAAACTCAAACGACCAGTTTCCATTTGACTCTGAGTCCTTTTCTTTACTCTCATCTGAGACATTCTTAATTTTCTCCACTGTTTTTTGCTGTCTCCAAAATGCTGAGTGCCCTCTTTGGTCTTCTCTATTCATTTGTGCAAGATGAGACTGCAGAACAGAAAAGTCTGGCCAGTCTCAGTGCTGTTGCTTGTTCCTTTGGGGCCTCTGGCCTCAACTCCAGCTGTTTTTCAGTGTGGCAGTCAAGGGTGGAGGACCTACAAGAGTCTGAGCATCCTGAGAGAGGTCAGTGAGAATAAATCAAACACCAGCCTCCCAGTCCTACCTCTCCAGCAGAAGCAAAAATGCAAGTCTTCCCTAGAAGATAAGATAAAGCCTTTTTTTTTTCCTTCCTGTCAGTGAATGAGTGAAAAGAGACACACAATCTGGACTAGATAAAATGGCAGGAAGCCAGAACTTTCTGCTAAAAGCTGACTGACAGGTAGATCTGGCTAGAATTTGGCCAGTGGTCAAAAGCAACTCATGGCTGCCCTTCTCACTTCACCTGTATGGAAAGATAAGAAAGATTAATTGCACGCTTTAATTGCTGGTGAACTCAATCAACAAGCTCTTTGTACTAATCCATCAGGGAAGATACAAATCCATGAAAATATTATTGTTGCCAGCTTTTTAATTTTAGTAACTATGCAAATACATGCACATTAGCTGCAGCCGTTATATGTTCTGGCAAATTTCCATGCAGCTCTTGGGGTCAAAGTCCAGAGGCATCCAATCTGTATTTTGCACAATGTCAGGATATTAAACAGGTATCATCAAGACGTACTGTCCAGAATAAAAAGCAACACCATCTCCTGCATAAACACATGTTATGTTGGATAGATAATATCTTCAGCCTAGTGACAAAAATGTATCTGAAGTGGGATTTTTTTCCCTATTGGATTTTGGGCAAGAGTCATTTTTTTAAGGATGATGAAAGAAGGTAGCAGAACAGTTACAGTGACTATTATTAACCAAGTAATGCCTGGCAGGAAATTCCAGGTCTAAAATATTAGTTATCATGTGCAAAAAAACCCCCAACCAAAACCCAAAAATGTTGAAGAAAGGGTTTCTCACCCTTCCAAGACTGAAAGATCTAGTCCTGTTTGTATCCAATACAAAACAGAATGTACCTCAACACAACAGCCAGAGTTGCAGAAGGTGATGATTTGTGGAAAGGATGGGGGAATGCAGCTTCCACCAGACCTCTGACATCCTAACATGAGGTCAAAACATAGCAAATACATATGAAAAAAAAAGGATTCATTCTTCTATTCAGAAGGAAATCACTAGCTACTATCTGGCATCTCACCAGTAAAATCACCTCTCTCCAGACCTAAACTTTTACTGTTTCTACCTTCAGAGCAAGAATGCTGAAACTTCAACAGCTGAAAATACTGCACCAAGAAAGAGGCCATTAGTGGGTGGAACACACATCCAGTTGGTGGAATAAATGCCATATCCCATAAAGAACTATTAGTTCTTTTATGTTCAGCAAAAGCAAAGAATTTGCAGGAAAACAAATCATCCTCCATCCTGCAGGGTTGGAGGCCAGGTGAGTGGGAACTTCTTATATTGCAATTATTGCTTCAAGAGAACAAAAATTACATGAAGCAGTGTTCTTTTCTCCAATAGTAAGTATTATAATAGATCAAAACTCCTGGAGACTAAAAAGCTCCAGGAATACACCTGGGATAAAAAGGATAATAAAGGATAAAATGCATTACAATTATGAACAAGCAATATTAACAATAACCTAGTATAAGAAGCACTGAATGCAACAGGGGGAAAAAAAAGTATTATTTTTCTTTGTTACTAGAAAAAGGTAAGATGTCTCTCAAACAATGCAGCACTAACTAGAGAAACAATCTGAAGAAAATAAGGACATAACTGGGAAAGCTGGGCTCCTCTGAAGCAAGAAATATTGAGCTTGATGTTCATGACACCAGTCTAGCTTCTTGCCTAGGTTCTGGTTAAATATTGGTCAAATACTTCACATAACAGTGAATTTGCATGAGTGGTGTTTAAAGGAAGCGTCCATGTAGCAGGCACGTATTGCTTACACTGCTTGAAACTTTTGGTGTGAGGGCTAAGGCCACTGGTGTCACCCTAATTCCATGTGATCTTGTAGTTTCACCCATCAAATAAAAATGCAGTCAGATAGACAGGTGAGCACAGATCCTAAATGGCTGACTAAAACAATACAGCTGGAACCATTTTAGAAAGGCTTTTAACTGTATCAGCTAAAAGCTGTGGAATCCATTCTACTGTGAAAGGGGTCAAACCTGAAGTAATGGAAGAATATATGGGAAAATTATCAGGGGATTGAAACACTGCTGAGTTTTCATCTTTGTTGCTGAAAGGGTGAGACCTAGACACCATCATCTTACCCTCAAAAAATGAAACCTTTGCAGGATTAAGTCAGTTTGATCTGAAAGGTGATATCCCCACTAACAGAAATGAAATTTCACAATTCAGAAATTCAAATGTTCTCATATCAAGCTGACTCAAAAAGAGGTACCATCAGTGGCATCTAATTAGTAACCTTATTATATATCTCAAAAAGTGAAACTTTTGCAGGATTAAGTCAGTTTGATCTAAAAAGTGATATCTCCACTAACAAATACAATTTCTCAATTTAGAAATTCAAATGTTCTCATATCAAGTTGACTCAAAAGGAGATACCATCAGTGGCATCTAATTAATAACCTTATTATGTATCTCCCCTTTGAAGCAGGTACTCAAACTCCAAATCAGCCTGAATGCCCTTATCCAGGCTGAGATGGTTTCAGAAGACCTATGAGAAGAGTGACTTCACTTCACTGTGTGCTTGGCTATGACAGATGCACAGCATGGCTTGTAATTTCCAGTGCTGTGAAAAAGCATCATACAAAGAGGTGTGCCCAGGTAAGATGCACATCATTTTTCACCACAAAAACGACCATTTCAGCCCTAGTCCTTCAGAATACTTTCTGCCTACACTGCCTGCTGGACTGCTCCGTGGGAAGGCACTCACATCTGAACTATCATGCAACACTTCCCGGAATTCCAGTTGTTTCTCAGAAACAAGCCAACACCAAGTACTTTACAAATGATGAATTCTAACAATTCCAGCTCCCTTGTGGTGAATCAAGGATATTCTTGGAGTCCTTCCAGCCTGCTATATTTTTTCAGTTTATCAATCAGACATGGAAATATATACACTTCAGTTCTTTGTAAATCTAAAAGCAAGGATCACTAAACATTTTTATAAGATGCTTACATCAATACCAATCCTGAATAGGAATGCCTTGAACAGTCACTGCTGTTCTTCTATCAGTAATCAAATGCCCTATGACAGGGAGGTGTCCTTATGAGCAAGTGAAAAGCCTTTAAGATCTAAGACCATAGTCATTACATGTCTTTCCAGCTTTTTATCTGTTAGTGCCAAGAAAAGAAATTGTGCTGGAAAACAGGATGACCATTAACTCTCCCCAGCAAGTACAGGGCATATACAATCTATACCCCTTACGCAGATCAAAGTGTTAAATAATTTCTGTATGTCCAAGGTTAGGACAGCAAAATGCTTTCATTTCTCACGGATGGATGATAAAGTTCTGAGAAAGCAGTTGCCGTAATGGGGATACATAGCACAAACAATACTTGCAGCAGTCAGTTCGAGGCACTGCGTGTTTTCAATTTCTTTTTTCCCAAGGCACATTGGATAATTTTTGTCAAACTGAATAATTTTTGGAAAATCTCATGTGCAGTTATTCATCTTTTTCTCCTTCTCTGCTAAAATAGCCATCCCTGGAGGTGCAGCACGTTGCTGCAATAAGAGTGACGTTTAAGAAGCTGAATGCCAAACAGGAATCCTTGCTATTGAAATGTCACAGTCACCTACTATGATACAAATGTGGGTGACGGCAGTGGAAGAGAGTTGGCTCTTTATTCCTCACTTCACACATGTTAAAAAGAAGAGCTACCCTGGCTTCCTGGTGGAGGTAGTACATAGTGACTGTACTGCTTTTCCCTAGAGTCAAGAAAAAGGTGGAGCTACAGAGAAGCGCACAGCAGTTAGAGATAAGTTATAAAATTAATAAGGAACTCTAATGTTTCCAAAACATCAGCAACAGCAGGAAAGTGTAAGGGGTTTATAAAGCCAGGCAAGAGGCTTTCTTTTGGAATAGCCAGCTGTGTGGTAGAAACACTGCACAATGTATCACAGTAGGTAGACTGGGACCCTTGAAAGAGGCCCAGGAAATACATTGCATGACACTGCGCTTCATCCCAGCATACCAAATTCTTACAGTTCCAAATCTTAAATTAACTGACAATATTGGTAAATCCAAGGAGAAATTACACAAAAATCTGCAAAAAGCTATTCCACCTCTGCTATCTTGCCTCCCTCCACAGACAAAGTCAGACGTGAGGCTGCTCATGAAACCTAGATGTCACTGAGCAGATGACAACTGCTGGAAGTCAGTAACAGCACCATGACTCCCATTCTCATGAGCAATTTCTGACCAGCCTCACTGGTTTCCACAGCACTTCCTTCATCACCTCCAGTTTTAAATAGGCAGAAATTTAAGACCCAGTGTGATTTTATGTAAAATTACTTTTTTCATATTCTAGGCCTGAATAATAATGGAAAACACATCTAATAATAATTTGCTATGTTGTGTGGCTTTTTTTGTACAGAAGAGGGACTGGGCAGCGGAAGTACTACTTAGGATACTCAGTCTGCATGGATAGATTCTGACCACTTCACAATTCCACTTCACAATTCCACTTCACAGGTTCCACTGTGCTGGAGAGTTTCAATTGCTATCTGTTTCTTGGTGGAGACTCATTTCCTCCTGAGCAATCTGAAGGAAAATATCTTGGCTTACAAAACCTGGCCTGTTAATGTCCAGTCATCTGTACTGAAAACCATGGATAAAAGACCCTGTTCTTAGCATGGTAGCATTGTGTCACAACCACAAGCATATTTTATCACCTGAGACTTCACGTCTCTAGTATTCAATATGCTCATTAGCAAACACATAAAATCTCAATTATAATGTGGAAATTCAAGTCTAAAACTAAGCCATGCAAGTTATGAAAATCTGTACAATGTTTTGATTATAGATGTTAGTTTTCAAAATCTTAAATTTGCATTTTTTTTTTTAAAGTTATTCTTTAAAAGAGAAAGGGAAAGGGCAGGAAGAAACAGCAATCTATGCTTATTATTTCACTGACACATACTGTAGGCCAGGTTACAGAAAGACAAAAGGCTGGTGAAATACAAGAGCATTGCAAGCCCACCATAACATGTGACAGTATTTGACCAAAACCACAGTGCTGTAGAAACATTTTAATTGAATATCTCCCACTGTGTAAATGAATGTAAACATAGACAGATGCTGTGTTTCACATCCTGTATTGCATTAATAGCAATTAGATCTTGCATATGAAGTGGAAAAGAAAGGAAGGAAAGTAATGTACACCTGCTTTATAACTTTGTGTGTCTGCCTCTGAGGCATACAGTGAACTACTTAACAGATAAACAATCATGCTCTGCCCTTGAACAATATACAATCTGCATGCAGTGCAATGTAAATATAGTCTAACTGTTATAATCTGTGATAGTTAGTAGCCAGTCACCAGTCCTGTGAAAATAGATGGTTTTGGATGGCTGCTTCTGCAACATCCAGTGGAACTGCTTGACCAGGCGGATCACAGAATCACAGAATCGTATAGGTTGGAAAAGACCTTTAAGATCATCAAGTCCAACCGTAAACCTAACACTACCAAGACCACCTCTACACCATGTCCCTAAGCACCTCATCCAAATGTCTTCTAAATACCTCCAGGGATGGCGACTCAACCATTTCCCTGGGCAGCCTGTTCCAATGCTTGATAACCCTTTCAGTGAAGTAAAATTTCCTAATATCCAGTCTAAACCTCCCATGGTGCAACGAGAGGCCATTTCCTCTCATCCTATCCCTTGTTACCTGGGAGAAGAGATCGACCCCCACCTCTCTACAACCTCCTTTCAGGTAGTTGTAGAGAGCAATAAGGTCTCCCCTGAGCCTCCTTTTCTCCAGGCTAAACAACCCCAGTGGAATGCAGGAGAATGCTGGCCAGTTTTGCTGTTCATGGCTTTATCAACACTGCCATCATTGTTACCCTCTGCAGTTGATGTGACTAACACTGAGCTAATAATCTGTTCATCAAATATCATCTCACATCTTCCCAACTGCCAATCAGCTCCCTCGCTCCCATGTTCAGCAGATGGTATCTGCAGTTCTGTTGAAGTATCTGCTTGAACATGGTTCCAAAATTGGTATATGGCAATGTATGATACATACAACCCCACCAATGCTATCATTCATTGGTAAAGCTTCCACTGGTAGCAAAAACATTCATGGCATTTGATTTGCTTTTGGTATCTTTTGTTGCACAGACACTTACAAACAGACCATATGTTAAAAAAGCTAACATTATTGGGATATTGGCTTAGGGTATCTCTTGCATGGACAATACAATTTGTCAAACAAGACACTTGGTTGCTATCTGGATGTGAAGGATGAGGGATGAGTGAAGGGAGTCTCCATGGTAGGGGTCCGTGCAGGGGGCATCTTAGTTGCATTGGGTGAGACATCCTAAAACACAGTTCTGTCCAATTTTTATAATCCATGGTCCTACATGACCACTGCAAGACCTGATTAATCCATCACTACAGATTACCTTAACCTACATACAAAACATTTCCTAACTATCTTAACTATGTACAAAAGACTGTCCTACGCAATCATTTCTACACATGTAGGAATGTTTCTATCGATTGTCTTACCCTTGTACAATTGATTAACTTTGCAGCAGGAACTGTTTGGGAATCTCTGGGACAACCAGATTATCCACTCAGGATGTTAATCAACACATTTAAGCACACAAATTGGTGTAGACACAGCAGGGACTGCCTGGGAAATCTCAAGAACTGTTTGAAATTCCCACTGGGACAGCTCCTGTAACAATCTGTCAAATACTTCTTGTGCAGATGGCCAGCAGTTCAGTCAATCACCTAGTTTCAACTTGGTCTGCTGTCTCAAACCAGCTCTTTATCTCATCTATGCAGATGACTAGCCTGGGAGTTCCTGGACCACTCTGGGAATTAGTAACTTAAGTGCATTGGGAGTGCACACAGGCACAGTCCTGAGACCCAGCTACACTACAATTATAATTAAAGAATTAAACTTTATTCTTCTGTTTAAATATCATAGCCCTTGCCCATCTATCTGACCAAATTATGTCAACGTCTGACCTAGTGAATTGCCTTCACGGTTCAGATGGAAGTGGCTAAGGACTGACTCATCTCATGCTTAAGTAAATGCCTGAAGTTAGGTGATATTTATGCCACACCTCATCCCAGCTTGGTTTTGCTTTCTGGATCACACCACTGTTTTTGACTGATTGTGCAGACTACATCAACATTTCCAATATGAAATCACCTAGGGCAGCACTGGTAGTGAGATTTGTGGTCTATTGGTTCTGGGAACAGTAAAAGCTGGAATATTGTCCCTATATGCAGCAAAGTGTGGTGCTTTTCACATTTCACTTTCAGGTCAAATGCTGATCTATTGCAAAAACCTATTCACCACCCCTACCTTCAAGTTCACAGATCAATTGCAGCACGTTTGTGGGCTGAACTAGTTAAAGGACATGGCTTTTCTGCCTTACCAGTGATGAAGAGACTACATTTATCTGGGCCATCAAGATTCACACACAGCAGAGCAGGCAACTGCTCATTCTACCTTCTGCTTCCCTCAATTCACCTGATGCTGTCAGCAGTCTGTCAGGCAACATCTGGGAAAACAAACTCGCCTCATCTATATTCTACACATCACACATACAGTACTGCTTTATCAGCTGCTCCTTCTGCTCTGGGCCAATGAAGATCACAATGGGTTTAATGCCTATACTTCCTTGTGATCGAGATTCCAATGTGACATGAGATTCCATGTTGAATAATGAAGTGTAGAAGCTAAGTGCTTGTGTTGCACATCTTCAATAGTTAGCTCTGGAGTTTCTTCATTTAAGAGTGGACTGAAAAAACCACAATATCCTGCAGCCTGATATTTACAAGCCACAGCTGTAATGGGTCTTTTAGATCACTGTTTTGCAGGTATGCTTTTTTCTTTTATTTAATGTTCAAAGAAGACAATTTTCAGTTTCCAGTTATTTTGTGGTATGCATTGCTGTAATACCTACATCTACTGCATTAGGACCAAAGCTGAATAACACAGCTAATGTGATCATATGAAGTGAATCTACATTGCCAAGTAACTTTCCAGTTTGTAGTCACAGCCATATGTGACCACATAAATTTGGAAGAGTTATGTGTGGGCCATACTGAGTAGAACAAGAATGAAGTCTGCAGCTATGGAATGGCTCAATTACTGGCACCACTATCAGCTGCCCACACTTCAAGGATGCTTATTGCTTATTACTAACTGCATGTAGCAAGTTTAGTTAATGGGAGAGAGTGGCACTGGCAGTACAGTTCACAATCTGAGCAGCTTCTAAGTTGAGGGAGTGCTTTTAAGCACAGATCTCCCTTGTGGCTATTGGCAAGGCAATGAGCAGACAGGCCAAGTTACGTTGGGGGAGGTTACAAGCATCTTAGTAGAACTGGCTGTTACAATCATTGAGCTAGCTGTTTGAAATAAATATATCCAGCAAGCTCCCATCTTAACTGTGTCTGACCCTTTTCCTGGAAATGCTGTTATCTTGGCTCAGCTCCACAGCCAAGTCTCTTCCTCTTCTGCCCCATTCCCTATCATGTGCCTCAAGCAAAGACAGACCTCTCCCTGGCCATCCTTTCCTGTGCTCCATCCCCCTTCCAAGCAGGCTGGTGTTAGTTTGGCAGCACCTGCCTCTAGGGAGAGAAAGAATGTAGGCTCTTTGTGGTGCAGGATGAACATGAACAGCTGTGTCACCTTGCAAAAGGAAAAATAAGTCTTCCCTAAATTTTAGAAGGAACATCTGACATGCTTAATTCACAGCAGCAGACAAAGTAGATATGTTGGTTTTCTGGCCCTAGAAATTCTGGGATAATCAGTGGTACCTTGTCTTCCCTTTCTTGCATTGAAGCGTCCAGTTCTCCTGTAAAACTTGAGAGAAAACACCACCTACTGCAGAGCCTTATTTTCTACACCTTCCTTCAGGACACTGGTTGCTCTAACTCTAAGCTAAACAGCATGTATTTTAAGAACTGCAGGATATGTTAAGAAACGTTGCCAAATATTTTAGTCTCCAAATTCTGCCTTTTAAAAAAGTAATACTCTAGTGGAAAGTGTTGCCTGAATTCTAAATAGCTACTTGAAAACAAAAAAGCATCCATACTATTTATGGAAGATCTAACATTATGTTCTTCCTTCCACTGTTAGAGGAGGAACAAGAGCAGGAGCAGAAGAAGGACTTTTCCCAGGACTTAAGGGCTTAAGCTAACATGCCAGCTCCTGCTGCATTAGAAGTAAGAGGCTGGAAGCTCATACTTATCCAAAGGGAAAAAACCAAACATGAAATGAAATGTTTTCTGTAGCAGCTAAAATGTGTTCCCAAACAATGAAACATTGGTGAATGAAAGCTAAGCAGAAAATTCTCATGCTATTGTTCAGTCTAAACCCTTTTAAATGTCAGCAATTCGTATTGATTACAGGTTTAAAAAAGAACTATAGAGGGTCATTAAAACTGAAACATAGTATATACTGTAACACTGGATTCATAGATCACTTTTCTCTAAAGTAGACTTTCTAGTAAACATTCCAGCATCAGCTCTACATTTTCCTAACACTGGACAGCATAATATAGCTCCCAAGAGTACAGGTGAAATACATGAACCCAAAACAATCATTAAATCCTCTCTAGAGGCTATGTAGGAAACAAATGAGATGAGCTCCTACAGCTGTCTGTAAACAGCTCCTCTGTCTTCTTTGCTAAAACTTGCAGAATGATCTGGATATGAGCCAGCATCATACCTGGCTTTTTAAAACTCCATTTATATTTACAACTCTTTGCTGTCCTTTGGCAGTGTCTGTCACATTCACCTATGCTGAATACTACTTTATACTGTGGTTTTTGGCTACTGAAATCAGGAAAATTGCTTGGTATGCAGTATGATGAGCTCTGAGCAAGAGTAGCAGACCTGGAAAGATGTATTTATGCATCAATACCTGCATCCAGGAAGAAAGTGGTCCCCAACCTAAAGCCTATGGGTTACATGCCAGACAGTCCAGTGCTGCTTTAGGTCACTGGCCATATAAAAGTTAAAGTTGAGTGAAGAGGGAGGGACAAAACAAGACTTTGCTCTGTAGCCTCATATCTGCACAGTGTTTTGCCTATAAATCAGGAGGTTGAGGATCACTGAAGTAAGTTCTCTTGGTTATTATTTACTTAACTAGATTGGACCATACCCAAATGACCAGAAGGAAAACACTAAGAGGTCTGTCTTGCCTAGCTGAGAGACTAATTAAGCACTGTGAAATCCCACAATTTGCAGAAAAGCACATGTAATATAGACACGTACAAGATTTACAAGAACAAACCTCCTCCTTGATACGAAGCTATAAAGAACAGAAGGGAGATCTCTAGCTAATTAGGTTAGTATCAGCTTATAGCTTCATGTAGAAGGACCAATAAACCAATAAAAACAGCTAGAAACAAAATATTTTTCTCAAGGATCATTTTTTCCATCTTTCTACAACTTTTTGTACTCAAGATTCTACAAGATGGTGTGCTTTGAATTTACCTCTTAATTAGCACAGCAATTTGCTAAATTTTGTTTTTTCCTTGTTTCAGGGTGCTGTTCAGAACAGTCTGATAAGTCACACAAATTATTGCCACCAACTCCAAATGCTAAAATACTTCATTCTACCTCCACAGCTAAAAAACGTGCAGCTCAAACTAAATGGTGTGCCTCTGTGATCTAATTTAAACTTTCTAACTATGAAAAGATAATTACTTTATGTTTTGAGTACGTGATTTTTTTTTCCCCTTGGAACTCTCGTTTCTTCATATTCATTCCTTTTGAAAGGGCATCTAGATAAAAAAGGTAGCTATTTCAAAAGGTAATATTGATACCTCGTCAGAGTGTGTGTACTTACGGTGTTACACACCCATGCTTAAGGAATGCAGGGAAGTTGAGTGTTTCCAGTAACAGGCTTGGGCTTATTGAACAAGACATTTAAGATTCCACCATTTCTACTAGAAAGAAGTATCCTTAGCAAAACATAATGTGATCAGATGCAATTCAGCCTGGGCAACCAGAATTTTCTTGATAGCAAGTAAAATTCTAACCTGCTAAACAACATATTCCATTAGCGGAGAAACTGCAGTGATTTTAGTCATGTAGTATCTTCTAGTTAAGTATAACTGGGGTTACAATCATGTGGGTTAGAATTAGTTTTAGCCAGGGAGAATATTTTAGCCAGCAGTTCTCCCCCAAGTCTCCAATCCAAAGAGATGAATAAAAAAGGGATGACATGAAACCAGAAGTGTATGAGTAACATTTACGTTTCTCTTGCTTTACCTTGAGCTCATCTGCATCATAGAAGTCTATGCGCACAGCAGGGACCATCCAAGTCTGGAAGAGAGTCGCCAGGATCTGTTTGGCAATTGCATCTGCGATGAGGTGGAAGTGGAGTGGGTTTCGCCTGATAGGAGGAGGGACAGAAATGCATTAGTTCAAAGGTTTCTAGTTCCTATTGTAAAAGGACAACATCAGAACTTACAAAGCTTTATATATGTCTAAGATCTCAAGGTAGAATGTACAGCATGTTCAGTGGAGTCCTGCTCTGTGGCCAAAATGCTGAGACACTTACAATTTGAATAAACATGGCAATAATAGAAATACTGGATCAGTTTCTGGGTGGTTGTAAATAAATATAGTTCCTTTGACTTCAGTGGAACGTGATGATTTATAACACTCAAGGATCTGGTCCCTTCTACCGGCTCCTTAAAAGAAGGCCAAGTTAAGTTAATCCCCCTTTGGGGACTTTTGCTGTGAAAGTGATTGCTTTCAGTTTTCTAGGTCAACCTGGTAATTCATCTTCGTGGTAAGAACAGTTGTCTGTGGAGAAGTGGGGAGGGAAGGGAAGGTTAAAAAATAATCATCTGAATGAGGTGAAATTCCAGGACCATTGAGTTTACACACATTCTTTCTACAAAGCAAACTTGGGGTATCAACAGCTGTCCTATGGGAACCCAAAATTAGATGTTTCACATGAGTGCCTTCTAGGTACTGCCATAGTGAATAGAATGGAGATTGTAAATCTTCCCACATCCTTGTTCCTAAGAGGGATGGAGGGTTGAAGAAAAGCAGGAACAAAGAAAATATTTTACTTCAAAACACCAGATTTGGGTTCACCTCTGTACTTATAGGACTTGGGCTAAGTGAAAAGCTTCAAAACAAGATGAGTGAAGCCAGTATCAGCAAGAGTGGCAAGGTTTGACAAAGTGTATGGATTTTTCTATAGTAATGTGAACTTGGACATTACAAATACCATGTTTAAATCCCTTAACCTTGCTTCTCTCTTTGAGGGATAGTAAGCAACAAAGTCTGATCTTTACTCAACTTCTGTGGTAGGAGTATGAAAACTCGCCAGTGGAAGTTAGTCATGATTTGTAGCCTTCCATGTTTATCCCTATCTTAGCAACTTTCGTTGTCAGCAGAGAAGGACAGAGTTTGCAAAAGCCACTAAGACAACAGATGGTTCATTTAGACTTCAGCATTGGCTCAACCTTTCTTCAATCCCTAGGGTGGAATAGTGGAGTCTCATTTCTGTGAAATTTAAAAATGTAAATGGGTGTACTTGTTAACCAATACTTTTCATCTAAAAAGAGGAACATTTAGTTTCAGATGCTGGTTAAAGTGGAAGATGACTGATGCTAGTACATTCTCCTGTCTGAACGAGAAGTGAGGAAATCTATGTTAGTTCAGGCAAATGTACTTCCATCACACTTTTGGGCTTAACCCAAAAGATGAAGGTTATTTCTTTCTCCATTTCCTGCATTAATGAACAATAGGTGTCTTTCTCTTTAATGCTACTCTTCTTGGTTTGACGAGTAATACTGTTTCTCACTGAACAAAGTCCACAAGAAAACGTAAAAATACATACAATGGTTCATAGTATCATAACACACCTCTCAGCAGAAACAGGAGATTGTTGTGAGACGCAGTGCATGGTGTTGTGAGATGCAATGCATGGCTGGATTTTGCAGTGTTAGAAATACCGCACCTAAGCTCCAATCCAATACCCAGGGATGTCAGTGAAGCTCTTGTATTGGCTTCAAGGGCACTGTGGATCAAATTACGTGCTTACAGGAAAAGCAGAAAAGGGCTGGTTAGAAGCCTTATATATGAGATAATCATGATGGCGGAATAAACCCACAGCTGAACTGTGTTTAACAATATCCAAAACACTAAGCCACAACCTGCTTTCCAAAAAGACAAAGGTCTTTCAATCTCCAGCTTGCCCTGGAGTGAGGAGGGGAGAGGGAAAGGCATACACTGCCAGCTGCTGAGCGTCCTATTACCAAGCTAAAGGGATCACAGCAATTATATCTGCTTCACCAGCCCAGCAGGAGAGAAGAAGAGGACATCCTGGCTCATGCAGATTCCGCAGTAACCAGGCACCTTGCCAAGAAAAAATCGGGAAATAGCAGTGATCAGGAAATAAATTTCATTAGCAGAGAAAAGACCAAGAGAAAAGAAGTACAAAACACCAGTGGCTTTGGGTACAGGCAAAGCAATAACTCAAGGCAAGTAGGTGTTGAATGTCAACATACACATTCCACATAAGTTCCTCTGCTTAGCAGGGGCTAAGTCTGGTATCTGGTAGGACTATTTCCCAGCTGGTGTTCTTTAATAATTTCTTTTCCTTTTTTTCAGGGTCATTTATCTATATATTGCAAAGTAGAATAAGAAGAGTGAAAAATCAGTTTAAAACAAGAAAGCTACATCTTCTTTCAAACCATCATTTAGTGAAATGGAATTGATATAAAATATTTGAAGATGAAACATACTAGTTGAAAAGAAAAAATCTGATACAAAGACACTCAGATGTTCAGTAGCAGTTCATACTTATCTGAATGACCCAGAGTGTATGAAACTTAAATGGGAACAAGTGGGTGACATTTTCTTTAGTTCAGCTCCTACTGGGAAAAAGAAAAAAGGAGTAGTTGTACTCCTACACCGAAATCTCTTTCAAGTTGTTAGCCTCATGGTAAAGATTCAGCTGGAAGGAAAGTATGTGTCAGAGGCAAAGCAGAAGATTATCACTTACAAAAATACATCCCCAAAACAGAATAGTGACCTGCTGACATCTACAACTAAATGTGCACCAGTCACAGAAAATTTTACTCCAGACAAGATTTTAGTTATGTGAAATGTGAGGTTTAGCATGGTGCTAGAAGCCAGCAGAGCACAGACTCAAACCTGGAAGACCTTCTGAAGGTAACACTACTAGCATACACACAGATGACATCTTTTACCACTTCTGGTGTCTGCAATATGCAAAGCCTAAAAGATATGAATTGCTTCAAAGTGTTTATGAAACAAGTTCAGAAGCTTAAAGATCAACCAGCATCCATTATAAAAGATACAGAGAAGATTCTGTAAGATGAGAAATCTTTCTCAAGAGATATGAGAAAGGGATGTCATCTTTCCTCTTAATTATGTGCCAATGTGACTGAATTACTGGCTGTAAAAATTAGGGGTGACAATCAGGATATTGTGAACGATTCCACTGAAAGCTACATTTCATTAGACACAGATGTTTTGCTATACCATTTGGTGTCACTGAAAGCTATTCTTCAGATTGGTCTTCTTCTAGGACAGAGACATTTTGGGATACAAGGTTTACAAAACTGAAATAAAACTGTATTGCACCTATGATAAGTTAAGGGACAGTCATGTGGAGAACTATCCTTCACAGGCATTTAGCAGCTACAGTTTAAAAATTCTGGGAGATACCCGAGTCTTCCAGAGGGAGGCTTGAGAGTCCCTTCACTTGGGTAACAAGAAAGGGTGGCATGGCCTTTGAAGAATTTTAATGAGCAGCTGAAGACATTGAAGTTTGCTAGTGAAAGTTGAGTGGCATGAAACTGGAAAAATATGATGCTCTGATTAAAGAGAAACCTGACTTATTTCTGTTGTGAAGGTAGATCAAGTTATGAAAAGACCTTCAATGCTGTGATTTCCTGCAATAGCAGGGGAGTTAATGAGATGACCCAACAGGTTTTTTCCAATTCCCTGAGCCTCAGGACTTCTGTGCAGGACATCTTTCTTGGGCTGAAGGAAACCTGGAATCAGGTCTCAGAGAAAGTGATGACCAACACAAACCTCCTCTTCCCTCATTCCAAATGTGAGGTGGACTTCACAGAATCACAGAATCGTATAGGTTGGAAAAGACCTTTAAGATCATCAAGTCCAACCGTAAACCTAACACTACCAAGACCACCTCTACACCATGTCCATAAGCACCTCATCCAAACGTCTTTTAAATACTTCCAGGGATGGTGACTCAACCACTTCCCTGGGCAGCCTGTTCCAAGGGCTGATAACACTTTCCTTCAAGTGAAATTTCCTAATATCCAGTCTAAACCTTCCATGGCGTAACTTGAGGCCATTTCCTCTCATCCTATCGCTTGTTACCTGGGAGGAGAGACTGACCCCCACCTCTCTACAACCTCCTTTCAGGTAGTTGTAGAGAGCAATAAGGTCTCCCCTCAGCCTTCTTTCCTCCAGGCTAAACAACCCCAGTTCCCTCAGCCGCTCCTCATAACACTTCTGCACTAGACCCTTCACCAGCTTCGTTGCCCTTCTCTGGACACACTCCAGCACCTCAGTATCTCTCTTGTAGTGAGGGGCCCAAAACTGAACACAGTATTCGAGGTGCGGCCTCACCAGTGGCAAGTACAGGGGCACAATCACTTCCCTAGTCCTGCTGGCCACACTATTTCTGATACAAGCCAGGATGCCATTGGCCTTCTTGGCCACATGGGCACACTGCTGGCTCATATTCAGCCAGCTATCAGCCAGCCAATAACCCCAGGTCATTTTCCACCAGGCAGCTTTCTAGCCACTCTATCCCAAGCCTGTAGCATTGCATGGGGTTGTTGTGGCCCAAGTGCAGGACCCGGCACTTAGCCTTGTTGAACCTCATACAATTGGCCTCAGCCCATCGATCCAGCCTGTCCAGGTCCCTCTGCAGAGCCTTCCTTCCCTCAAGCAGATCAACACTCCCACACAACTTGGTGTCGTCTGCAAACTTACTGAGGGTGCACTCGATCCCCTCGTCCAGATCATTGATAAAGATATTAAACAGGACTGGCCGCAACACAGAGCCCTGGGGGACATAATTTGTGACCAGCCGCCAACTGGAGTAAACTCCATTCACCACCACTCTTTGGGCCCGGCCATCCAGCCAGTTCTTTACCCAGTGAAGAGTACACCCATCCAAGCCATGAGCAGCCAGTTTCTCCAGGACAATACTGTGGGAAACCATGTCAAAGGCTTTACTGAAGTCTAGGTAGACAATATCCACAGCCTTTCCCTCATCCACTAGGCGGGTCACCTTGTCACAGAAGGAGATCAGGTTGGTCAAGCAGGACCTGCCTTTCATAAACCCATGCTGGCTGGGCTTGATCCCTTGGTTATCCTCTACATGCCATGCGATGGCACTCAGGATGATCTGCTCCATCAGCTTTCCTGGTACCGAGGTCAGGCTGACAGGCCTGTAGTTCCCCGGGTCCTCCTTCCAGCCCTTCTTGTAGTTGGGTGTCACATTTGCTAATCTCCAGTCAACTGGGACCTCCTCAGTTAGCCAGGACTGCTGGTAAAAGATGGAAAGGGGCTTGGTGAGCACTTCTGCCAGTTCCTTCAGTACTCTGGGGTGGGTCTCATCAGGCCCCATAGACTTGTGAATGTCTAGGTGGTGTAGCAGGTCACTAACCATTTCCCCCTGGATTATGGGGGCTCCATTCTGGTCCCCGTCCCTATCTTCTGACGCAGGGGGCTGGGTACCCAGAGAACAACTGGTCTCACTATTAAAGACTGAGGCAAAGAAGGCATTAAGTACCTCAGCCTTTTCCTCATCCTTTGTCACTGTGTTCCCTCTCCTGTCTACTAGGGGCTGGAGATTCTCCTTAGCTCTCCTTTTGCTGCTAATGTATTTGAAGAAGTATTTTTTGTTGTCTTTTACAGCAGCAGCCAGATTGAGCTCTAGCTCAGCTTTGGCCCTTCTAATTTTCTCCCTGCACAACCTCGCTACACCTTTGTAGTCCTCTTGACTTGCCTGCCCCTTCTTCCAAAGGTCATAGACCCTCCTCTTTTTCCTGAGTTCCAGCCAAAGCTCTCTATTCAGCCAGGCTGGTCTTCTTCCCCACTGGCTCATCTTTCGGCACCTGGGGACAGCCTGCTCTTGTGCCTTGAGGACTTCCTCCTTAAAGAATGTCCAGCCTTCCTGGACTCCTTTGCCCTTAAGGACTGCCTCCCAGGGGACTCTGTCAACCAGTCTCCCAAACAGGCCAAAGTCTGCCCTCTGGAAGTCTAAGGTAGCAGTTCTGCTGACCCCCCTCATCGCTTCTCCAAGTATCAAAAACTCTATCATTTCACGATCACTCTGCCCAAGACGGCCTCCAACCATCACATGGCTCACAAGTCCTTCTCTGTTTGTGAACAAGAGGTCCAGCGGGGCATCTTCCCTAGTTGGCTCACTCACCAGCTGTGTCAGGAAGTTATCTGCCACACACTCCAGGAACCTCCTAGACTGTTTCCTCTCTGCTGTATTGTATTTCCAGCAGACATGGTAGGTTGAACTCCCCCACAAGAACAAGGGCTAGCGATTGTGAGACTTCTGCCAGCTGCTTATAGAATAGTTCGTCTGCCTCATCATCCTGGTTGGGTGGTCTATAAGAGACTCCCACCACAATATCTGCCTTGTTGGCCTTCCCCCTGATTCTTACCCATAGACACTCCACCCTTTTGTCACCATCATTAAACTCTAAACTATCCAAACGCTTCCTAACATACAGGGCTACCCCACCGCCTCTCCTTCCTTGCCTATCCCTCCTGAAGAGTTTATAGCCATCCATCACTGCACTCCAGTTGTGCGAGTCATCCCACCATATTTCCATGATGGCAACCATATCATAGTTTTCCTGGTGTACAATGGCTTCCAGCTCCTCCTGTTTGTTGCCCATGCTGCGTGCATTGGTGTAGAGGCACTTCAGCTGGCTGCCGTCCCTGTCTCCTTCATAGAGGAACACCTCTTATGTGCTTTGAGGTGTTTCACTGGTGTTTCCCTCTTGGCTCCTATTATCTCAGTATCCCCTAGGTCAACTCTGTACAACGTCAACTGTGCCCCAGCGTACCCCGCACATCTCAGAGACATAGGCTGAGTGCCCTTGCTGGCACCCGCTCCCTCTAACCATGGCACGTCGTCCCTCAGCTTCTCTTGGGCAAGCCTGATATTATCTCCCTCCCCCTTCGAGTCTAGTTTAAAGCTCTGTCGATGAGCCCTGCAAGCTCCTGAGCAAAGATTCTCTTTCCCCTTTGAGAAAGATGAATCCCATCAGACGCCAGCAAACCTGGTGCTGTGTAGGCCATCCCATTATCAAAGAAACCAAAACCGTGGTGATGACAGCAGCCACGGAGCCATGAGTTAATAGATTGGGTACCTCTGTTCCTTCTAGTGTCACTGCCCACAACTGGAAGGAGAGAGGAGAAAATAACCTGTGCTCTGGAGTCCCTTACTAGCCGTCCCAAGGCCCTGAAGTCTCTTTTGGTTGCCCTAGGACTACGTGTTGCAGCTTCATCACCCCCCACATGGAAGAGCAGTGGAGGGTAATAGTCCGAGGGCCGTACCAGGCTAGGGAGTATCCTAGTGATAGCCTTCACTCGGGCCCCAGGGAAGCAGCAGACTTCCCTAAGAGGAGGGTCCGTCTGGCGTATCAGACCCTCGGTTCCCCTCAGAAGGGAGTCACCCACAACTATAACCTGTCTTCTCTTCCTTGTGGAGGTGGTGTTAATACGAGAGGTACATTCTTCTGACCTGGACGACACCTCTGGTGTAGATAGACTGTCATCCCCATCCTCCATCGACTGGCCTGCCACCTCCAGGGCCTCATACTTGTTGTACAGAGGCACCTGGGAAGGCGAGGTGGGCAAGGAGGGCGTTCGCCTGCTGCCACGAGCGTGGACTTGCCTCCATTCACTCTTTTCCTTTGAGCTGCTGCCTTCAGCCCAGTGTGGGGGGGATACAGGATCCCCTTGATCGTGGGTTTTTACTGGTGGCTGCTGCTGCTCCTGTTCCCGTCTCGGGGGGGCAGAGCATGGCACCACCAGTCGATCTCTTTCTCAGCCTCCCTGATGCTCCTTAACCTTTCTACCTCGTCCCCTAGCTCTGCCACCATGCAGAGCAAATCATCCACCTGGTCGCACCTCACACAGCTGTCCTCACGGCTGCCATCCGTGAACAGTGACAGGCCCTGGCACTCTCTGCAGCCTGAGTCCTGCGTGGCTGCATGTTTTCATGGGAGCTCCCAGTCTGGGTAGCCACATCCACTCTGGCGAGCACAGAGGGCATCGCCTTCTGACGAGTGAATACCATAGCTAAGTTTCTTCTGAAAGGATGAGGACTACCAAATGAACGCACCTCTTGAGCTAGTAGGGAGACTTCGCCTTCCCTACAGGCCCTGCCTGTGCGAACTGCCGCGCTTTGACTTCCTTTGACTTCAACTTCTCTAACAAACGCAAAGCACAGCTGTGTGCTGTGTTTATTTTTAACACATATGTTATCCCATATAACTCATTTTTGACTGGGCACATCAAGAGAGCAGAAGAACCACACATGGTAGAGTTTGGTTATATCTTGTACTGCTAGAAAGCACTATACCATAAATGGTGACAGTATATGCATCTATGGAATAATATAGGTCAATATACGACAATTTTGATAAAATTCTCTTACAAAATTAATAGGTTTTGGAAAATTCCCAGTATTCATGTGAATTCATATGTTTGGAAGTCAAGGTTTCTAGTGTTCCAGGTTTCAGAACAGGCAGCCCTTGAACTCTGATCCCCCAGTCTTCCAGATTCCTCACTATAGAAGCAGGTATTGAAACAGCCAGAGAATTTCTCCCAAGGTCCAGAAATCACTTAATCTCATTTACCTCAAAGACTTTGAACATCTGAATTTTTACCAACTACAACTTTTCACAGTTCTGTTACGTGGAAAATGCTGATGCACTAATGTCTTAATGCAGAAGAATGCCATTTCAAAATATGGGTATTTCCCATCAAGTGGAAACTCAAGGTTTTAACCTCTCTATTTAGAAAACTGCAAATCTTCGTATATTAAATTATTTCCACTTATCTTAAGATCAGAACACTATCTGACAAAGTAAACCATACGTAAAGAGCACACATTCATTTTCCTAAATTGCTTTCCTCAAAAGTGAGTGAAAAGAGATTCTGGCCAAGTTTTTCAAGCATGGATGCTTAAATATAGGCTCTTAGGCCTAAATATAGGAGCTTAAATGAATGTTCTCATTTTCAGAATTGCTGAGGTCCTATAAAGTTTAGTAAAATGAAAAGAAGTCAGTAATTTTAAAAGTCAGGCTATGAATTTAGGAGCCTATTCCGAGGTACACGTTTCTATGTATATTTTTTATCATGATGTCTTATTTTTATATTTGAAAACTTCTTATTCTTCATCAGAGTTTTGATCTGCTTGCTCAAGCATTTGTGGCCCATTCTTTTTGAATAGCCACTGCCACAAAGTTAAATACAAAAATCTACAATTGAAAAAGGGAATAGTGAACTGAGACTCACTCTTCCCTTCTGTATTATTCCATAGCTCAATTGTTAGCAATTCAAAAAGCAGCTGCTTAGTTGCACAGTTCTCTCTCTGCAACAGAGGAATTTTATTTTCTAAGAATATAAAAAGGTCAGTAGCGCAGGGGGTTTATTTCCAAAACCTATACTTTATTAAGGGAAGCACAACAAGGTAATACCTTTTATATCTGTAACAAATAGTTACAAGAACTTCAAACAGAAATTATAAAAGGCAGCTTGGGAAGTTTTTTTTCCTAATGCCCATATGACAATCCCTCTGTCATACGGGGAGAATTTTAATGTGGAAATCATTACAGATTTTTCATACTCTTTCACATCCAGTATTGATTAACATGCTCCCCAAACTACTGGAGAGATCTTAAAGATGCACTAGCTGCCTCATTCATGGAACTTCATGTTTTGTGTTAACTTATAGAAGCACTTTGGGAAATAATAAGAGATTTCATGGGCAGATTATTTTAAACATTGCTTTCTCCATTATGCCTCCTTTGTTAGGACAGCTAGAAAATACAAAAGGAAGTGTGTATTATTGATGCATCTATATGGATCAGAGAAACCAGTTCATTCTTTACAGTTTTTGCCAGAAGAATCTCCCACAAAATAGACTGACATGTTAGAAAAGTTGGAAACAACGACAGAGGTTTTAAATTCTTAAATTAACTCCATTAAGGCAAAGCAGTCTCCATGGAATACAGCCATTAGATTACATAAGCGATAATTACCAGTCAGTGTTGACTTGTGACTCTTACTTGGAAATTACATGTCATTCTTTTTATTTAATTTAGATTTCCATTTGGTTTGCCTTATTCTACTTGTCCTAAGAAAAAAAGCTTATTATTCGTACAGCAATCTGTAACAGTTTAATATCCTAATCTTAAAAATGCTTAGACATACACTTAACTTTAAGGTTATAAGCAGCCTTCTTAAAGCAAAGAGGCTAGTCATTTCGTATTAGAAAGCATTTGTCTAGCTGACTGGTTTTGTTTACACTACGAAACCCCATCACCATTACTATGTCACTAGTACCATTGAATAGATGGAACGCACAGCTACAGAAGTAACCACAACTTCTCCAAAGAAGAGGGACTAACATAGGAAAAAAAAAAAAGGGCAGTGTTAGCTGGCACAAAAGAGACGTTAATTTTTCACAGATTCTCAGGTTGACCTAACTGCCAGCAACAGGTCGTAATTGTGCAATTTTGGCCTTTCTTTGTTCCCAGATGAAAGATGGTGTTTAGCATGTCTTTGGAAAAGATAAGAGTACATTAAAAATAATTTTAGCTCTTACTCAAGAATTACGTAATCAGAGACAGAAATGATCTGTGCAATATGAAACTATAACTTGTGGGCTCCTTCTGTGGCACTCTAAGCTTTACAGTTTTCAGAAACGGAGTAAAACATTGAAAATGACCAATGTAACTGGGACCAGTAGTTGCAAAAGTTTCAAGCAGAGTTATTGGCCACACGACATTCCTTCAGTTTTGAAAAAGAAATGCAGATGCTTTTTGCATACTACTATATGTACTATTTCCAAAAGCACTTGCATTTCGTTTTGCCCATTTGACCCAATATCTTTGATTTTTAATGTTTAGTCTTTTGCTTTGGAAAACCTATAGTTAAGTTGCACTTAGGACACAGTGATGTGAGCTTGTCTGTGTTAAACTGGCTCAGAGAGAAGATTTTTCGCCACTGCAACAGATTTATAAAATCTGTCGTAATTAGGAACTAGATGCCCAAGAGAGGAAAGCAGGAAAGTTGCAGATGAGGACTAAGTACCCATTCTACAAGCTTCCCTCTGTGCAGCACTGCCAATGCATATTTATCACAGTCTGCAAACGCTGCACTATCCCAGCTCTGCTGAGTCTCCTCCTGAGAACAGACTGTCAGTTATGTCAACCGGGTGTTAAAAGCTGCTGGGATTTTGTGGCTTGAGCGTACATTTTCTAAAGACAAAACTGGAATCAAGCTCCTTTTCCACTGGGAATGAAATGCATTTCTGAACTATGGTGTTCTTACAAGTAATCAACCACACCACCCCTTCCCTCTCCTCTTCCCACTCTCTAGAACCTCAAGACAGATACAGTTTCTCAAATTGTTTGACCAAGTAGCTTGCCCAAGTCTCACAATATATATGGAATGACTGGAATCAGAAACTTGCTTTTTTAGACCTGGGGAGAGCTGCAATGTTCAATATGCAGGATTTGCCGTACATTCATGCAAGAGAGAAGAAACAGCACGCTCCATCTATAGAAACTCCTGTAGTTTTTACTCTTAATGACCTAGTACCCCTACTGTTTTGTGTCTCTCTATCTAGCACTATAGCTCAAAGTTGGGGGTATAACAAATATGTTAATGCATGGAGGGAAGACTGACACGGCCTCCTTTTCTCAGAATTTTTCTATTAGAGAAGTAGGGATTCCCTACAGAAGTAGAGAATTTAGGTACCTCTTTTTGTATCAAAATGCAGAGCTAAAACATGCTTTAATTACTAAACTAGATGGAAATGCTAATAAAAGCACATGACATCTCCATGAATTCCAGGCAGATTCACTGAAATCAGTGCTCTTTCTTACAACAAACACCAAGTGATGTGCAGCAGGAACAGATGAGGATATTAAGTGTGGTTGCTTTGAGGGGCCAGTTGTTTAACTGGTAGATTGTATTCAGCGTGTTGCAGGGCAGGATTGAGGTGTAATGGTACAGCTGCCCAAGGAGAACCCACACTGTGCCTGCCTACATAATAAAACCTGTGATTTCTACACAAGCGTCTTTCAATTATACAATATGCTCTCTTACACTCTTGTTACAGGCAAATTCTGCACCTGCTGTATCAGGTTTGGTTGAACACTGATCATCAGAAACTTCAAAAAAAGGAAAAAAAAATCTCTTTGACAGTATGTTTGGAGGCACATTCATCACGTTCATTCTGTTCTTGCAAAACTTTATTTGAGATTGAATGTGGTGATCCTACAAATGAAGGACGAGTAGCCTAACTTTAGAGATCAGGATAGAACAAGCAAACTTCTTCTCCAGTGGAAACATACAGTCCTTTCAAATGTCTGTTTTGCTTGGCTTATTGGACTATGCCAGCTAGGATGCACTCCATGGTGCACATTTAGGGGTTAGAAGAAGAGACATTTCCATGCCTGTTTTCACTGATGGCCCTCAAGTCAGATGGTGAACTTGCTACTGATGTCATGAAGCATCCACCATCTGAACCAACCACCTCCAACTCTCCTCATTCCTCCTAGTGCAGTGTCATGACCTGTCTCCATCCTTCTTTCCTACAATTAAATAGATCCTAGCAATTATAAGAAGCCTTCTTTCCAATCATCGTCATTTTTGAAGTGCATACCAGTCTCCAAGATAACATTGTTTGCACATGGCAACCAATGCAAGGAATCTTGGTTCTAAATCAATTTTCAGCTGAGTTTGTGTTTGTTTGTTGTTTACTCTCCAGCCTTCTTCACCATTGCCACTCCAAAGATAAAGATCCAAGAAAGGAGTGTTTCTGAGGCATGAACCTCTGTGCATGTAGCCATAGCATCAACAGATGCTTAAGAAGCCTGGGTTTTCTAGAAGATAAGGAAGAAACGTCTGTAAGAAGCTCTGTCTTTTCTTTGAGAACATCTTCCCTTCCTAGTGAACAATTTAACGCCTAGTGAGAAAAGCTAGTCCTAGGCAGGAATGGACTTAGATTTGTCTTTAAGTATGTCTTGAGCAAACAAGCGAGACAGGTTATCTTCAATGTAACTAACTGTACTAAAGTTTCATTAGCTATACTGGACTTTATCTTGATCACCTCTGCTGAGCTAGACAAATCCTTTGAGATGAGCAGTACTGGTAGCCAAACAGCAAATATGTTCCTGACAAGGGCAGAATCCACCAGACTTAGAAATACCAATATTACTTCCTTTTGTTTTGGTTTCATAGTTTTAATTAAATATATTTCCAAATTACATAATTCTGCCATTATATGGCAGAATTGTTTATAAGTTTGCTATTGCTCAGATAAGTGGCTTATGTAAAACAGGGACATTTCCTTGAAGTAACACAGAAAGAGACTGTTTAAACCTTTGAGCTGTGAGATTCCTATTATTTACAGCACATTTGGAAACCTACAGAATATTACAGTCTTCTCAAAATGGATGCAAGTACTAGGAGAGAAAAATGCTGAGAAGCTAACCACTAGGATAACTCATGTCACCATAAAAATGCATGTTTGCAAGAAATCCCTTAGAAACAACAATCAAAATAGACAAAACACCCCACATCTTTGCAATATAAAGCCAGTTTACACTGAATAATTCAGAAGTCTAATTGGAAATAGATATAGTTTAAAATTTAACAGGATTTTAACATTCAGAAAAAGTCTGCACAGAGCATGATACAGGTTTTTACTGTTGTTTTGGTTTTGTCATGTTTCTTTTAGCATTGTTTTTCCTGCTCCTAGCCCTCATCTAGCATGAACATGCTACTTCTGGAAAGACTTGCAAAGGCTATGTGTTGATAGTGAAAATTGCTCTTATATTTTGGAGAATTTCCCCTCTCTACCTGCACTCTAGCCAACCTCTTAAACAATGTTTACTGAGTCTTTTTCCACATTGTACGAGGTGAGCATTTACATTCTTTTACGAAGCTTACCAAAAATGGGTAATAGTTAAAATGGTGTAGTAAAACCATTGTAAGGGAGTGATTACTAAGACTGTTCCAGCAGGTGGATATTAGCGCGACATGAACAAGAGTCATCCTCCCTGGTATAAAATATCATTCAATATAAAGCAGCGTATTGAAACTACCTCCTTAGTAAACTCTTTATACTCTACGCATGTTTTATTAGTCTATTTGTTCTGTTTGAGTCAAACAGTCTGATTAGCCTCTCACGTCTCTATTTTGATCCACTTTCCGCAACGCTGTTGGAAAACATCTCTGAGAGACATTGCTAAACTGGACAAGGGATATACACATATGCCTACACACAGTTTAACACCATTTCTCTTTTTCTGGAGCTGCTGTTTATTAGGGGAATTGGTTGTTTTGTCTTCATTGTACATTTATGCCTCTCAATTTTGGGATCTAACTGTGCTCCATATGCTAAAACCAGGTTGCAAGCCTTCTGAGGGGCTGCAAGTAACTCTTCCAACGCCAGAATAAATAATCTGACTTTAATGAAATAATACTGACTATAGTAACAGGTTTACTTTGAAAAATAAATGTCTAAATGGGAAGCTAGGATAGTCAAGTAACCAGTGTGCATTTATGTATATGGCTTTCAAATTACCATCTACACTTGTGCCATAAAATGATACCAGAAATAGGCTAAATGAATACAATGCTGTTATTACTACTATTATTATTATTATTATTTCACAACATTCAGGAGCGTTCAGATGCTTTACAGTACTGATAGATACTGTCACTATTCCCACAATGCAACAGGAGTAGGAGGTGGATCTCTGATCCCTCTAATTCACTGTAAAAATCTTTACATAAGTGAATCTATTTGTGGTGGTCATAAATTTTGTGCTTCCTTCCTTCCAAAGAAAAAGCAACCAAGGAAGGGAATCTGACTTTCTTTTGAAGTAAGAGAGTAAATGGAAAAAGAGCTTATTTAGCCATAATCAGATATACAATATACAAGAAAAGAAAGCTACCTTTACCTGTGAAATAAGACAGACTTGACAAGTGTGACAACATCCCGACTGGCATTGTACCCTGCACAAACAATGGCAACGTGGATGGTCTGTGGGAGAAAAGGAACAAAAAGAACAAAAATTAAAGCCTGCTCCTGTGTTCTATCATTCATTAAGGAGAGCACATACATGACAGTGCTATTATTTAGTACGGCGATTGTTAAAGATTTGAGTGGGCGTTTTGCAGCTGTTTGCAGCCCACTTGAGGCAGTTTGTTAAAAACATCTTAATTGAGTTATAACACCATCATCATTCCAAAGTCATTACTATCCCTAAATTACATCAGATGTCTGACCAGAATTGCACTTATTAGCTAAGAGCATATGTGTGCGCGTGTGTACACACACACATACCCATTTAGCAGCACACGAAATTCTGAGTATGCAAACATGCAGACACTTTAACCTTCTGAACTGAAGTTTAAAATTATGTCTGATAATTAGAAGCAGATATGCTCTTAGAAAATTTGCATTATTTCCGTCTTAAGGACAGCTACTAAGGAAAGAGAGAGCTAGCTCTCATGGATGAGCATGAGTGGAGCAATTGGTTTGCCAGGGGCTGGGTGCATCCCAGTGATAAGATAGGATACGAGCTGTGAAGGCTGGTGGTCGCTTCCCTGCCTGTGACTACCAGTATGGGCTGTACTGGCCAGTGTTAATGTGAAGTTAAATACAATCCCCACACACACATTCTCCCCACCCCAGCACCTTGGTAAATTATCACTTAGTCTGTGCCTTCTTACCTTCCTTTTAATATGAGGCAGAGGTTTACTCATCTCTGCAAGAGGAAAGGGAAAACTGAAAAGGCGCTACTAGTCATTATTATTAAGGTAGTAAGTAATAATTTGAAAAATGCTGTTAAGTTACTCTTCTCTGGTTTTAAAATTAGCCACTGCTACTCCTTGGGGACAAAAGAAAATTAATCTTAGCAAGTTTCACTCCAGCTTCCGTATTTTTCTGTTTCTTAGTGGTTGCAGAAATGAAGGAGAGTTCACCATGCTGGCAGCACAAAGCTGCGATTGGGGACACAGCTGTGAAACTGCAGGGAAGCCTCATTTGGCTTCCATTTGAAGCTTGGTTAGCTGGTTTCTCACACATGCAGCTCTCATTTTCCACAGAAAGCCCACTACACAGAGAACAAATGAGGAATTCTGCCTCCTCACATAGTCATAGATTCCCAAAGTCTGGCTTGTAACAGAAGCAGATTCACACAAGAGGTGGCATGTGTTGGGCACGTCTAAAGAGTCCATAGCCCCATCCATTAACATTGCCTGGTGCAGGGCACAATTTGAATCAAATAATTGCCAAGTGGTTGTGCCATTGTGCAGTCCCCACGTGAACATCACAGCTGCCTCCAGCCCTAGTGTGCCTCACAAGCAGAGGCACATTGAAGATCTGAGGTTTTAAGAGGACTTGAATTATTAAGCCAACTGTCTGTCCAGAGAGGTGTGAGAAAGAAAAGATAATGCAGTACATTTTGACAACAGCTCTGTGAGGTATTCAGCACTTTAAATTTATGTTAAAGTCAATGGGAGTTGAGCATGCTCAGCACTTTGCAAAAATTGATTGTGTTTCTCTCTTGTGATAACAACAGGGGAGAACAGAGGCTGGTTATTGACAACTTTTATTACAGCAGTGGTTTGTACCATACTTATGGGCACAGGTTCCTGGGGGTGCACAGATTCCTGACACTGCACACGCTGCCTCCTCTCTGGTTGCCACCTGGTCTTTCTCAGGCTTTTGGAAGACCTAAGATCCTTCTCTTCAATGCCAATTAAAATCAAATTAACTGAGAATGGTTTCATGACTGCTTTAAACATTTCACCTGAAGACACTGGACCAGACACAAACATTTTATGGGTTTTGACAGAATAGCACTGTCATACCACTGTCAACATCATTTTATACTACCTCTACTTGTCAGAAAAACTCTCCTCACAGCCTCTCTCTCCACCTTTCAAATCCCCACAAAATCAGAAATAAACTCTGTCAAGGATTTCCCGCACCTGTTCTCCTTTTCCTAAATCACATTGTTTCAAAATTAAAAGTATGCTTTCCTTGGTGTCTTTTAGCAGGTGCTGTTGCCTTGCATGCTGTTTCAGCCAGGGCACAGTGAGAAGACAGCACTTGCTGCTCTTCTGAATGTCCTTCTCCAGTTCAGAGACACAGGCATCCATATACCTTCTGCTCAGCCTCTCTGTAGCATTTGATACTATTTATCACTTATATTCCTGCCTGCGATCAGCTATAGGAAAGAGCAATAACCCTCAAAGATAATAGAAACCTAGTCCTTTTTTTCCAAAGTTTTTGACTGTGGCATGCTGCAAGACTCAGTCTGTTCCTCCTTTTCTTGATTCACTTTCCTCTGCCTCACTGTTTCACTGTTAAACAAAATAGTGGGAAAATTGATAAGTCAACATGAGGTCGACAACCTGAACTGTCTGCAGATGTTTGCATCCTAATGCAAAAAGTTTTATTTCCAGTTTTCTCCATGCTTGTTCCAAATACATTTTTGGATAGAGAGCAGCTGGCTGTAGCAAAATCCTGGCAAGACAGGGCAATAGTGGCCAGAAGAAGGGAGCACTTCAAAGAACTTGCATCCTCCTGAGTATACTACTGTAGGCATCAGCTCTCAGATTATGAAACTGGTCAGCAGCATCACAGCTCTCTCAAACCCCTCATTTTCTGTCTGCAGATGGCTAGAAGATCATAACCCCATTCCACCAGAACCGGCCACTGTGATTCACACAACCTCCGGACTTCATGGCTGCAGCTAACACCTAGAAGTGAAGCCAGATAAGCCAAGAATGTTCCAACTTCCACAACATGCGGCAGCCTCTCTGCTTGGTTCAATAAGTCCCTCCAGACATCTCACACCAAGGCACTGCGTGCTACACTTGCTCCTCACTGTTTACAATCCATGATAATTCTAGTTGTCAAACTCTAGCCTGGATGTTCAGAAGTCACCGTGGGACTAAACTGAGCTCCTTGAAAGTGTCCATCCACATACAATGCTCTTTTTAAATTGAATGATAGGCATGTTCATCACTAGTAGATGTTGCAAGAAGTCTGGACACAGGCCATTCACTGGAGCTGCTTTTAGACAATGGAACTCACTGCAGCAACAGATTAAATGATGATACCTCTTGCTTTCCAGACTCAATGAATTCTTCCTCTGCTTATACATACAGATATGAATAGCTAATCAAAACACTGTGGAAGTTAATCAAGCTGTTATTCCTATAGGCTGGGGATCAGGGACACAAACAGAATTATTTTTGATTTTAAATAGTTTAGGGAGCACTCAGGCCCAGGTACTGAAAGACATTTAAGGAAGTTAAGCTTCTTTAGGAAAGGGATTTTAAATAATCCAAGGTGCATGCTAACATGGTTTAGAAACTATTACTTTAGCCACTACAGACCAGGAAAAACTGTTTCTGAAAGCAGTATTTCATATAAGTCCATTCTGGGGTAATATTAATGGGAAGCAAATATCCAAAACCACATAAAGAACTGGGCCTTAGATCCCACGCTGATAAGGAGTATAAGGTGCCTAGATAAACAGATGTTATTTTTTTTCCTCCTCAGGCTACTTTTTGGAATGGTGAAATAATGAGCTTAACAAACTCTAATTAGTTCTTATAGCTAAAAATAATCTTTGGTAAAGCATTTCATACTTCAGTAATTTTCCAGTAGTACTAGCCAGGCCTTCCATTGCAGTTACTTAATCCTTCATAAATAATTGTTGAATGTGATTAAGAGATATTAAAAGCATGTTACAAAAATGTAAATATGCTACAAATGTTTCCCAGAGGCAGGTAACATCTGCTTTTCCTGTGTTTTACAGTGCTTAAGTTGGTGGGGGCCTGTTCTTTGTGGCTCTGGAGCACTACACACTTAACCCTATTGAGCGACACTGTTGAGAATAGTAACAATACAAATATGCCTGTAAAAATGCTTCAAATGTTAAGTATTCTGCTAACCTACTAAATGCTATACTGCTAATTAACCATTTTCTAATATATAATATCTTTTAAAAATATTTATAAATGCACACTTAATTCAAACTAAATGCCCAGTTAATGGAGGCACAAGCTGGAAAGATACTGGGATAACGTCGTAAGAAGGAGTCATAGAATTCTGTTAGCTTCCATCAGCATTATGCTCTTCTTCTGAAGCCTGTTATTTGTGCCTATGTCTGTGTAAGGACTACTCTTACTTATATTTCCAAGGTTTGTGTCAAAATTGTCTCCTACTGGGAAAGCATGACAGGGATCTGCTCCCTTCAGGGACAAGGCCCTTGGTTGGAACTCTGACTTTTTCTTGCGATATAATGCTGGTCCATTTTATAATATCAGAAGAGCTCTCCTGCGATGCAACAGAGTAGCAAGCGGTGGCTGGAATGCAACAAACCCACTGTTTTTTTATATAGATCACAATTATTATCACACAGATTATGCTTTATCAGATATTTAATGTTCATTCATTGTAACTGCACTTTCAAATGTTTTAATCATCACTAAAGATTATCCCAAATTAGATTCTGAAATGTCAGCTTCAGTAAATCTCAAAGAACTGCCTCAATGAAATAAATAACCTATTCCCAGCTCTCTTTGTCTCCCCCAGAGCCCCAGACTTCTTCTCAGGACCCTTGTCTCTTTCTACCCAAGTTGTTGACTCTTGCTGTGATATATTCCAGGGTCAGAGGCTAAAAAAGATTTAGTTTACACCGCTGAAACACTGAAAACAGATGGTGAATGCAGTCAAGATACCGCTCACACAAACATGGAACCAGAATCTACAGTAATAGGATAAACGATGAGACCTCTGGCAAATCTGATAATAAGGAAGTTTAATTTTAACTTCCATTGCTGTTACTGAATTACTGAGTGAATTCCTTAAGAAAAAGAAGAAAAAGCTATTTCATTATCAAAATAGTGTGCAGTGAGATAGGGGGTTGGAAAATAAAGTGAGGTTTCGTATTTTATATAACCATTGCCTAGAGCACAATGCTAAACCCCACTGAGCAAGTAAATTTATTGGCAAAACACATTATAAACTGCAAGGCCACTTAAACTATTCCTCCTTTAAGCTGCTATTTTTGTGTCCCAAATTGGTTGGTACATTGAACAACCAAGAACTGAGATTCAGCTCATCACTGCTTGGCATGATAATAAGAGAGAAGTGAGGTCTGCTTATTGATGGCCTAAACCTTCCCTTTTTAAAAGAAACGCCAAAATGCTTACAGGGAGGAAAATCAGACCCTCATTATTCGGAGGAGGGAAAATGAAAAACAGATTCCTCCTTTTCCCTCTCCTTAAAATAATGTTGGTTCCTTTTTCCACAGTGATGCCAAAGATGTCCAACTGGAAAGCAATTAATTCATTTTTAAACAATATTTGATATTTGCCCATTAAATAGACTTTATCTGAAGAGATAATTAGGACTTCTTTTTCTCTCCCACTTACTTTCTTTCAACTTTTATCTTCCCAGAGGCAGAAAGCAAGATAAAAGGTGATACAATATTACCCTCTTTGTAGAAATAAATGGAGGAATTATTTTTGATATCTTCACCAGCTGGGATTGGCACAAGGCCTTTAAGCAAGACTTTCTGTTTTGGATCTATCCATATTCGGCACTGTCATCATTCAGATATCTGACAACTAAATAGCTGGATGACATCCACAAAACTACTGGCATAAAATGGGGAAAACCAAACCAAAACAACCTCCCAAAACCTGCTTAGAAACAGATCTCCTGTTCCCTGCAGCAACCACACCTCTTGTGCACAGCTCACACAAAGCAGGTGGTTCCACAGTAGCATCCAGGTACACTCCTGAAAGTGACTCAAAAACATAGGCTGGCTCCATAAGCCACAATTTAATTAATTGTAAACCCTGAACTGTTCTTGTACAGATGCACAAACAAAGGAATAAGGCTTTTCAAAGCACTGTGGCGCTTTCATTTAATTTAGAAACACACAGGGTCAGTTTGCCACAGGTCTTTATCAGCACTGCTGTATTGAAGTCAGCCTGGAACAAGGCTTTCATTTTTACACCAGGTTCGGGGACACAAGAATGAAAAAGACAAAAAACTCTGAGAAATAAAACTCAAAAGATATTCAGATGATTAAATGTTTTAAAGTTTCTCAAAAAAAAGAATAATTAAAAATTATCTAAAAAGTTGCGCCCAGTAGTCCTTTAAGAGGCTGGTTTCTGAGCAGAAAGTTTCAGGGGGAAGGAGATAGGGAACCGCAATGTCCTTAAAGGATCAAATCTATCAAGCTTTGTTTCTGGCAGGTTCCTTTTGTTTATTTACCTCACATTTTTCCACTGCTGGTTGCTGCCCACACTCGGAGCTGTTCCCTGCCACAATGCCAGCCCGCAGGCTCTCGCTGTCACCTGTCCCCTCTTCCATGGAGTAGGTTTTGGAGTGATTGCCACGGTGGTGTGAGGGGCTGCGACTCTGTGCCAGGCTGAGCTGCTTGCGAAGCACACGGTTCTCCTCCTCCACCTCCCGCATGCGGATTTCCAAGCTCTCGCGCTCCCGCTGGCTCGACGCCGTGTACCGAGGACTGTGGGGCTGGGATTCAAGTGGAGACAGCGACACTGGCTTCCCATCTGCAAGAGAAGGAACAAAACACTTTTGTCAGAATATACTTGAAGTTGCATTTTCCTTTAATGTCAGCACCACGAGGCAGGGATGTGTTTCAAATACAGCCATGTTTTACGCAGAGTTGGAACTTCAAGGCAATGCTTAAGTGCATGGTAAACTTGGACAAATGCTGAAGTTCTATGAGCTACAGGTCCTACTAATTTTAAAACCACACTAAAAGATAAGCATGTGTTTCTTTTGTCCTGGACAGGGCTGCCTGCCAGTCTCTAGTCTGGGAAGACAGTCAAGAACAGAAGGATTTAATTCAAAGACAATTAATATACAGTTAAATAAATTTTAGAAATGTATGCAAGACAAAATAATTCTCCTATTCCCCATTTCCTCCACAGTCAAGCTACAGGATTTTGGTTACCATTTTGTGCCAAACAGTAGCCGCAGCTGATGCACATGTGACGAGCATATGTTTTTTATTCAGCAACACAGTATTATGTGCTTGCTGAGAAATAAGAGGTTTAGAAGGACAGAAACATTCGATATACATGTGGGTCAAATTCTGGAAAGTATTTTGGCTGAAAAAGACAACAAGGGAATTTCGAAAAAAGCAAAATGATTCAATTCAACACCTTTAACTGAAAAGTTATATTCCAGAAATATGAAACACTTCATTTTCACATTTTCAAAAGGCATCTTCTTTGTTCAAAACATCTTTTAAAAATTAGCTATATATAAAGTAAAGCTATATATAAACATAAATTAACTTGAAACCAAGGTCCATAACCAAAGACAACAATTGCAACACATTCTACCATCACTTCCCAGTACATTATTGCCACCAAATTCTAAGGGAGCAAATAGGGATGCAGCTGATGTGTTTTCAAAGGAGACATATTTTCCCATAACTTTAATAAAGCTATATATATACACACAGAGTACTTGAAAGGTGGTAAAAAACCCTCAAACTAAACTACGGTTCAAAAATATTCAATTGAAATCAAATTGAAACAAAGCAAAAGACAGTGAGAGTTATTCACAGTGTCATAATTAGCCAGACATACCTTTACAGTGAAGATACGTGAGTATCTTATACTAAGGTATTTCTCTGAAATCACTTTCTACCTGCATGTATTAAAAAGAAATGTTTGCTATTTAATAATTTTTCCAATGCAGAGAGTCTCTTGGCTTTATCAAACACCAGCTTGAGTGGTTTAGAAAATGAAAATCATGCAGTTATTGTTTAGCAGTTCTCCTTAACAAGTACATTTCTCACCTTCTGACTCAGAACTATCTCCCTGCTATAAAGAACTGCTCGTTGCTTGTTCTCTTCCATTGATGCATATTTACATGAATGGTGAGGAGTCCTCTAAACTGAGTTCATGAAAAAACAGGTATAGAAATCAAAACCTCAATTCTAATTTCCACTGTTGAGTTATACAGGTGTACACACTTCCTGTGATCTATATAAATAGCTACCCTGGTTTTAATACACCATTTGGACAGAGTATCTTGCATTTGCTTGCAGGCTTCCTCCTGCAAAAGTTTTCTAATTTATTATTTTTACCATTAGCAAAGCTTATGGATAACTCTGAGCTTGAAAAATGTCTCAAGACAGATTCTGATGTTTGGCCACTGATATTTTGTAATTTGAACGCTCAAGCAAATAGTTATTAAAAATCAAATGACAGATTTGAAAAGCCTGAAAATCATGGCTGCAACAATAGAGAAATGTCAACATTAAGGACAAAGCCATGCTACAATTAGAAGTGCAATAAAATACTGAGTTATCTTTCTCCATCCAGCTTGGAAGGCATGGAACTGAAATTGTGTTATTTCTCAGCTGCTCATAGCCAAGCTAGGAAGACTAAAACTCATTTGGATGTGATTATATTGCATTCCTATTACTGGACAGCAAGAATGTATTGTGTGGAAACTCTCAGATGAAAAGAAAAAACAACACCCCTACTCACCCACACAACAACCAACCTGTGTTATCATGACATACAATTACAATGCAAATCTAGCCAAAGACTTCACTGGCAATCATAACTCCCTACTTGATGAATATCCAGTATGACACAGATGTTACTTATCTCTTCCTATTCTTGTCATTGGATTCTGCTACCTTCTCAAACAATTACCAGAAAAAGTAGCAAGATATGGAAGTAAATCTCAGAACAACTTTAATCAAAATTTCAAAATATGGAAAAAATTTAGACATCTCTTTAGCTATTCTACGGACATAAATCAATAGGTCATAAATGTTGCTTTGCCAAAATTAACAAAAAAGATACCATTTTGTACATCTGAACAAATGCAGCTATATTCATGAGAACAGTTGAACTGTTTCAACACCATATTTAGAAGAAACAGCATAGTCTGAGAAAGGGACTGAAAGAAAATATCACCTCACTGCCTCAGACTGGAAGTTGCAGCAACTAATGAGACTAGCTCAGTGTTTATGCAGCCTTAGCTTTAAATGCCAGTAAACTCCACCACTATCTTCTCAGTAGTACATATTTCTGCTGGTATGTAAAAGGCAGTAAGGAAATCATGTCAGGAATTATAAATCCAGCTAGCTTCTTGATCTGAAATATATAACTAGTTGAAATATATTGATTTATGTATGATACTAGAAAAATTATCCACATTTTGTTACAAAGTGCTAAGTCCAAGACATTTTCTGGGATGATCTCCTCAGGGTTCACACAGCTGGACAAATCCTGTTTTGTTACTTACATTGCTGATTCTTCTCAGGTGTATCTTGATTTTTTGGTATATTCCTAACACACCAACTCCCTGCTGCAAATGATAATGTGACAATTCCAGGACCCATTTGAAATAAAAGTATAAAATCAAAAGTGAACTGAGTTTGATCTTAAGACTTAGAAATCAAGTAATTTTTGTCATAAATGTTGAGATGGTCTAGCTCATAATTTTTGCACATCTGAGGATGGCAAGGCTGGTGGCAAGGTACTACATGATTTAGTCCTATTAGCGGACTGGACATGTGAAGGTATTTTTACTTCAGTAGATATACAGACATGGCAAAATGCCTCTTGGGAGCTACTGCCTAGTAGGTAAACACCAACACATGCTACCCTGATCTGCTTCCTATCAGTTTTCAAGGCAATGCAAGGACTGCGTGCTTCACCTCATCTTTGAAGAAGTAGTAAGTGGACTAATGTAAGGGACCACTAATATTTGATTGACTGTGTGTGCTGCTTGGTAGAAGAGTTAAACTGATTGCACTGCACTTGAATTTTATAGTTTTAAGTAACTGGCAGAGTGCTCTGAGCTGATGTCTAGGCACTTTTTATCTAATCTAAATCAAAATAAAATAACATAACACATAACGAGGTCTGTGTGACTTTGGGACAAAAGATCTCCCAGGGAACATTGCAAGGAACATTGCTGTGCTCTGAAGCAAGTAGTATACTTTTGAATGGTGTAATAAATAATAATAAAGCTATTATTTTTTATTCTTCATTTGGGTTTATTGCTCTATTTTGGGGCCTTGGCAGTCTCAGATTTAATATTTTTTTTTCTATCTGTGTCAAGCCTTTTACTTCAGACTTTCTGTGCTAATACAACTGTACCAAAGAAATAAAAATTACCTACAAAATTCCACTGTCCACAAAACAAAACACAAACACAAACCTGAATAATTATTTCATGGTTGACAGCAGTCAATGACATATCATCACAGTAGGTCGAACAATTCCGAAAACTGGACAATATGCAAGTTATGAATTCTATGAATTATTGAATGCTTCTGCATATGTGGAGTCACTTGTATTTAAGGCAAGAGATTTCATCAAACCTTACTTAAGCAGAGCACCTTAAGACACTGGAAGAAATAAAGCCTAGAGAAAGCAATCCAGCATAGTTTCTTTGAAAGGAGAGGGACTGAAGCAGTGGAATTTTCTTACATACAAAACCTAAAGGATAAGCATTAACATCAAGTTCCTAGTTTTGTAGTTATCAGACTTAGAGAGGTGATAGTCCTGAAAAGGAACCAGTGGTGCTGGAAGCTTGCTGGGGAAAGAGCCACAGAGAAAACAAAAGTTTAGCTAAAGGTTAACTGCAGGGCTGGATAAGGGAGAAAGAAGCAGAGTTTAGGGAAGAAAAATTCACCCTGATTCAGAGGAGAAGACAAGTGCAGAAGCAGGGATCCTGAGTTTCTCAGATGACCCTGATCTGAACTCAAATGCTTAAAATTTTGTTAGGTACTAACTGAGGCAGGCAAATTCATGTAGCATGTTGTGGGATTTTTTTTCCTTAATTTTTTACATTTCTTTTGCTATCTTAAGTGCAAACTACTTGTTTTTTGGCATCTTTACAAGGTCTAGAGGTTTCTATGTGTTTTAGCTATTATTCATCCCCTGCCTAATAGCGTGTAATGCCTTTATAATGAATTAACTGACGACAGTGAACTCTAGGCTGCCTCTGAGATAAGAGGAAGTTACGCTGCTCACAGATAATGTTTCAGTCTGTCTGACTACAGATACAAGAAAACACCACTCCTCCATTTCACGTTTGTTCACATTTGAAAATTCACATTATCAGTGCACTCTTTGAGGACTAGCAGTATAACAATTTTAACCAAAAGCCAACATTTTGCAGAAAGAACTGGGATAGCAGGCAACCACCCTCATGAATTTCCCCCTGTTAAGGCCACAAGCAAAATCATTTGAAGCTCATTCCACAATTATTTTTTCCCCATAAAGACCATTGTAGAGAACTCCATGGACCCTAAGGGAAAAGAAAAATAAGACGACTGCAGTCAGGACTATGGAGACATAAAAGCTCTGTGTAAGCTGATAAACTATCCCTTTTCTTTTGGAGCTCTAGCTCAGCTTTAATCATCTAACACCTTAGTACTCTATGCACTTCTGCTCAGCTGGATGCTCTGGTAGGTATTGGTTATATGGGCAGCTATGAATGAAGTCCTTTTTGTTAACAGTTTGGTACTTTAAGATATATGCCTCCACAAGTAGGTGCTAAGGCATCCCAAGGTGCCTTATTCTCACACTCACCAAGGCATTTTTTTCTCCGATGCCTTTTTGTGAATCACTGCAGTGTGATCTCAGCTGGAAGTAGAAAACCTTGCCCAAATAACCATCTTAATAGTGGAATATTAATAGTCTAAGCAATTTACTCCAGATCTGTGAACACAGACCTTCTTCATTCTAACGTGACATGCAGCAATTATGAGCTTATGCTTCCAAGTTTCAGTGGTAGAAAGTTGTGCCATTGAAAGGTGTCACAGTGAGAACACTGAAGGCTGATGTCGACTAGACAGAGACAGCACAAGAAACGACAATCAAGCCTTTCCATACTGCCCAAACAAGTCTCGTCAGCTCTGATAGAAAAGGTGCTCACATCAGTATTAAGCACAAACCTTTCTCGGGATTTGGCACAAACAACACGTGCTAAATTATATGTTCATTGGTAAGAAGAGACTGTTTCCACACGAGACGCCAATCAACCATCAGCCTTGGACTTAGGCAATAGTAATTGCACTTAGGCACTTCAGCATGTCCTTTAAGTGCTAAGTCTGCATTCACTTCCACTGCTGTTAATGGTACTTAAGCACATGCTAACATGTTTTATTAACCCAAACCTGAACCATTCAATTCCACTGCAGGCCAGCCTTACTTAAAGCATCACATTATTGCCTGCTGCTCATATACAGGGAATGTCCTCCCACTGTCCTTTCTTTGAACAAAATAGCCCTCTACAATCAGTGGATTCGGAAATTAAACATATCATACACAAAAACCCTACACCCACAGAACATCAGGTTTGCAAAGTGTATTGGGTTTGCGTGGCAAGGTTTTGGTAGCGGGGCGGGGGCTATAGAGGTGGCTTCTATGAGAAGCTGCTAGAAGCTGCCCTCATATCCGACAGAGCCAATGCCAGCCAGCTGCAAGACGCACCGATTGCTGGCCAAAGCTGAGTCCACCAGTGACAGTGGTAGTGCCTCTGTGATAACACATTTAAGAAGGGGGAAAAACTGCTGCGCAACAGCAGCCAGAAGAGAGGAGTGAGAATATGTGAGAGAAACAACTCTGCAGACATCAAGGCCAGTGAAGAAGGAGGCGGAGAAGGTGCTCCAGGCACCGGAGCAGAGATTCCCCTGCAGCCCATGGAAGTCTATGGTGGAGCAGATATCCACCTGCAGCCCATGGAGAACCTCACACTGGAGTAGGTGGATGCGCTCAAAGGAGGCTGTGACCCCATGGAGAGCCTGCGCTGGAGCAGGCTCCTGGCAGGACCTGTGGCCCCATGAAGAAAGGACCCCATGCTGGAGCAGGTTTGCTGGCAGGACTTGTGACCCTGTGGGGGGCCCACGCTGGAGCAGTCTGTTCCTGAAGGACTGCACCCCATGGAAGGGACCCACGCTGGAGCAGTTCATGAAGAACTGCAGCCCATGGGAAGGACTCATGTTGGAAGAGTTCATGGAGGACTGTCTCCCATGGGAGGGACCCCACGCTGGAGCAGGGGAAGATGTGAGGAGGAAGGAGCAGCAGAGACAATGTGTGATGAATTGACCATAACCCCCATTCCCCATCCCCCTGCACCGCTCGGGGAGAGGAGGTAGAGAAATCAGGAGTGAATTTGAGCCCAGGAAGAAGGGAGGGGTAGGGGGAAGGTGTTTTAAGATTTGGTTTTATTTCTCATTAACCTACTCTGATTTGATTGGCAATAAATTAAATTAATTTCCCTGAGTTGAGTCTGTTTTGCCCGTGATGGTAACTGGTGAGTGATCTCCCTGTCCTTATTTTGACCCACGAGCCTTTTGTTATATTTTATCTCCTGTGTCCAGTTGAGGAGGGGGGGTGATAGAGCGGCTTGGTGGGCAACTGCTGTCCAGCCAAGGTCCACCCACCACAAAAGTCAGACACTCATAAGTTTGGAAATATGAGAATGACGGTCTCCTGTCCAATCTTTGCTGTCATTCCCTTGTGTCTGATGACAGGATCATTAATTGCATGATCACCACTTTATTTCCAAAGAACCTTGGCATCACTGCGCGCACAGAATGGATGGTGCTCTCAGCCGTTCAGTAGTTTGTTTCAGCTCATCATTCAGTTTGTGACCACATATATCCTGCTCTGAAAAAAGACCTATTTATTCCGTCATTGGCCTATGATGCTCATCACTGTAATACTTGAATGTGGCACAGGGATCAGTGATATATTTTTTGAAGTTATTTGAGGGAAAGGTGGTACTATCAGTCCCTCTTTACAGGCAGGGCAGAGAAGTTTGGAGTCATTAACGCCAAAAGAAATTACCAGTTTTGGATGCACAATTGAGATGGTTCTGATGTAGTTTTTCAACAAATAAGCACCTTTTCTGCACTTCATTTGTTCACAGGACAGACCTCATCACCGGCATATGCAACAGTATACGCTTAACATTTCTGTAATGCAAGAGTCTGTAAGCTGGAAACCCAGAAAATGGGAAAAAAAATAGTTAGCAGTCACTTGTAATAGCTTTGTTTTATGAACATCATGTAATGAACTCAGTGCTACAGACAGAAAAAAATTTCCAGGACAGATTCAACTTCATAAACTACAAAGCTGTCCCTTTTCTTTCTATGCTCCCCTGCCTTGTTCACGACACACCTTCCAGTCTCTTTAATTAACTAAACAGAGTGGTCCAAGAACCACTCACTGCATTACTGCATTTGCTCTGCACACAAAATGAGGAAGGGGTTGTGTTAGACAGAGTTAGCAATTGTAACATCAACGATGGCATCACGTTGCATAGCTGCAGAGATCTGTTTATGTGTTGGCTGAGTGAATGTAATTCTGGTACTTCTAGCAGGGATAATAGGGATGGTAAACAGTAAAAGACTCCAGGTAAAGAAAAAGCATATAGCAACAGAATGCAGGAAGAAAGAAAACCTAAACGTATCATACATCTTTCCTGAAAATGGATGTGGCACTTTTTAATAGTTTGTTTTTTCAAATGAAATATTAGCTTATTAGTTAATGTTATGAATTATAGCTTATTAGCAAATTTAAAACAACAGTTCATACGTCTTTAAATGATTTCCTCATTTCCTTGTCTAGAATACAATGACTTTTTTTTTTTTCTTTCTTCAGTTGTCTTCTCATTCTTCCTTTCCCTGCTTTGCTTTGCCTTGGCAAAATATATGCCTTTCCAAGAAAAGGACTAAAAATAATGTTTCCCCCCTTTCCACTGGGAGTGGAGATGTAAGAAAATAATGTCTTATCAGAGTAAGCACTGAGTGAAAATAAGATTTTATCAGGGACTTGGCTTGACGAAGATAACATGTTATCAAGAGGGGAACTTGGCAAAGATAACACGTTATCAATATCAGGAGTAAAGCTTGGGGAAAATAATGTTTTAATACCTATTAGATTCTAAATAAGCCATCTGTGCTCTTGATGAATTGTTATTTTCTCCAAGCCCCATTCGTGTAAAGATGCTGATTTTTTGGCAAACCACTTCTGTAGCAGTTGGGGAAGGGGGGGAGAAAGAGGAGAAAAGGAAGCTCTTTCTCCACAATGCTAGGGGGATATTCTCTTTCTTTTCAAAAGCTTTGCATGCAGGTAAAGACTGCCAGTGTGACAGCTCAGAAGACTCAAATGGTCAGACACCAAATGGGTACTGCAGGGAAAACTCCCATAACAATGCTCTGCAAGTATACTGCAGAGAACCCCGTAACAGAAGAGGGTCAATACCCGTTCTGTCCTTGACCACCCTATCCAGGCTCAGAGGTGCTGCCTATAGTATTTTTGGCAGAAGCACTTCTCTACAGAGCCAATGACCAGCCACCACTTAGCAATGACTTTTTGTCATAACAACCACATCACAATTAACTGCGGTCACTGGGGGGCACAAATAAATGACCCCTTTTAGATCAGTTGCAGGCATTATCACCAATTCAGTTAAGAGGTCACCATTCCCACAGCTTAGCTGACCCAAAGGGTCACGCAACACTTCTTACCCCCTGCAGTGCAAAGCATCCAACTCAGTTTAAGCGGTCAGTGGAGCTGGTCTAAGCTAGCCTGACTGCCTCTGCCCTGAAGCATTCCCCTCTACCACCTCCACTATAGGGGCAGAGACAAACCGCTGCCTATTGGGTGTCTATGCCCCAAAGCTGAAACCTTCTGCAACTCAATTATAAATCTTCAGAGTTATAATCCGGACGAATTTAAATAAGTTGTGGCACCTCCTGGAAAATGAGAAATCCAATTCATAGTAGGATGGACGACTAACTGCCTTAAATGGCAGAATGTGGGTGAATGCCACTGGTTATTCATAGGAATGGGCAAGCAGGGAATAATTAGAAGGGAAGCTGTGGAGGGACTGTAGGAGTGTGATGTGAATAATAAAGCACACTTAGGAAAAGGCATATGAATGATATCTGCAGGGTAAGTATTTGTAGCCAGCTGAATTTCCCTGGTGTACAGTAGGAGTGGGAGGGAAGACAATGGGATCTGTTAATCTGAAGACTTCCTATGGAAGAGCTGCATCTCTTTTTTCATTAACCATTTGGATATCTTACGCCCAGAGATTTTTCTACGTTCAGGTGTGAGCTTGGTGTTAAGGTAACTTCTGAGGCCCTGATATAGCAGAATACATCATCAACAGCAGGCAGCCATTACGGCTCTCTAAGGTAAAGCATGTGCCCAAATGCATCCCTGCAGCTGTACACAGTACTACGACTATCATTCATGGCAGTGGGATGTAAAAGACTGAAACTCTTCTATGTTGGCTCCTGCTCAGTAAAACACTGTGGAAGAGATAGGAAGGGAAAAAGTCTAAAATACAGCATTTTACAGTGTTTTTTAAGAGTACAGAAAGTACAAGAAATAAATATCTATAAGCTTAGAAAAATTATTAAAATACCTATAGGTTTCTACAATTGCCACAGTAACCACAAGCATGAGACAAGTATGCTCAATCAAAGCCTAGTAGTAGTTAATTCAGATTCTGTTGCTGATGATTAGCCTCAGCTGCTCATCAATAGAGACTCCAGCTGATAATTATTAAGTTAAACTTCTGAGCAGTATTTGCATATGTAAAGCACACTTTCCCTGCTGAAGCAACAATGGATGCTATAATGCATTTCCTGATTGTACAGCACTTGCATTTGGGGAACCTGAGCAAGAGAGTCTGCTTTGCATATCCTTCCTTACCCTCATCAGGCCAACCATTCAGAAGAAATGCACTTACACATACTGACATCTACAAGCTAGAGCAAAAAACAGTCCTAACCCCGCATAACAGTAAAAATACAACCATTCCTTTCAACCTGAATATCTCTGATAAGAATAATATAAGACAGAGTCTTGCATACTCCTCGAAACATTTACCTAGGCTTCCTTACAATCTGAAAAATGTGTAAGAACTGCTCTGTGACAAGACAGCCTGGTCACCTTAAAAGACATGCAGAAACGCCAGTGGACAGATTCAGCCCATTACTTCCTAGTAGCCTCCAGATGTGGCCCCCTCCTCCAAAGGAATATTGAATATCGTTATGTGGTTCTCTGTTTAGCCTTTTCTCATCTCACTTTCTCCAGATCAGAACTTCATTTCCTTGAATGTGATTCTTGGTCATCAGTCATAGCCATGCCCTCTTAGTTAACTGTAGTATCAAGAATACAGATACACACACAATGTGTGGATTACACTTATGTGTGCAATTCCCCACGTTTTCATAATTATATGACAGACAAGGCATGCCCAGATCTGCTTAATACCGGAGGAGTTCATAGGCACATTTGCTTTAGGGATAAGGAAACATGGAAAAGAATTGGGAAGATCTTTATGGAATCCGTAACACAACTACCCGCCCCCATATAGCTACCGTACCACCTCAGTTTAAGAGTCTGTCATAGGCTTACTATTAACAGACCTGAATGGTTTTTTATCAGACAGCAATGAATAGGAAAGCAAAAGATGATTGAGTTTGGCTTTGGTTAAACATGGGGGATGGGTTGAAAAAAGGAGGTCTAAGGCAGGTGGTCAGCCTCTCTGAAAGCCAGCATTTAGGCTCTTAAGTGGTATTTTAAAATTTAGCTATAGCAAAATTTATGTGTATTGCTGGAAGTCACCCGGTAGCACTGTTACACACAATTTCAAAAGTTGATTTTCAACATATCTACAGAAATGCTGCAGTATTAGTTCAGGCTGGTTGCTGCTGCTGAAACCTGCTGGAAAGCTTGTTATATCCCTTAATCTCCCTTGGCACAGAGATGCCATCAGAGAACTATGTGCTGGTATTTTGATTGAGGCTGCTGGAAAAGGAGATTGTCTGAATACTGACTGACCATCAAGGATTGTTCAAGGATAAATAAGTAAGTAAATAAAAAAATCCAAATTCTGCACCACACCATTTCTTCCTTAGTAGGAACCAGATCTGTAAGAACCTTCAAATCTTACAGAGCTTTAGCCAACAACAGATATGAGCACATATATATAAAGGCAAGTAGCAGAGAACAAATTTTCAAAACAATGATTTCTCTTCTTTCTAAATGCATCTGAAGATTACATATGCAGACAGAAATACTGCGAGTTTATGTTTCTAGTTTAATATGATGTTAGGAAATAACATCAGTGTTATTTCACTGATGACATAGCAGTGCATAAGTTATTAATATCTTTCAGTATTGAGTCTTCTATTTTCCCCACACATTCTTGGCACTTTTCATTTGCTACACCTGTCATTTCAGCCACTTCAGTCCTGAAGAACAGTGAGGGGAAAATGCAAATAACCACACATTCAGAACACATGAAGGCTGATCAGTGTTATGACATTTGTCTTCACTTATGACAAGAGATAAAATAACTCATGAGTTAGCTTCCCGTCCTCCTCATGAAGAAAAATGTCATAACAGATCGTCATGTACTATATACAGCAAAATTTCTAGCACACCTTGCAGAGAGAAAAACATCACAGCAGTGATGCAGATGGTAGGTTACATGTCATGGCTATGACATCAGAAACGAAACACACAGCATTTTACAATAGTAGATATAAAAATAAGTCATAAGATAAAAAAAAACCTAGAGCAACAGTTCACAAATTAGCTAAAGGCAACTAGTTAGATTATTTGCAAAAGTTATAATTGCATTAAACAGCAACGAGTTGTCCATACAGTTCTGTGGAATCCCAAATAGATTTTCACATTTTCTAACTTTCTCCACATTTTCCAAATAGAAAGCCACAGCCAGCCAATATATTGTGTTTGATAAAATAACACTTTTCTACTTAAAATCTTAAAACCTCATAGCATACACAAAAGGGAGTTATGAAATTAAAACAAGCAAACTAGAAAATATACTCTTAATTCTCATGACAAAGGTAGTACCTTTATCCCATGGAAATCAACAGTGGTTTCAGAATTAGCTTCAGTGTAGCCAGATATCTACCCCAGGACTACAATCTGGTTTTGGTGACCAGACCATCTCCATTGAGATGTAATATGGAACCTCTTTTTTGCATTAACTTACTTAATATTTACCTTTTAAAAAAATATTTAGCTTTAACATATTAGAGATGCTCCTTCTACAAAGACAGTATGTAAGAACTGATTAATAAGTATGTACAGATAATAAGTATGTACAGAACTGATTTTATATCACATATATCATATCAGGTAGATACAGATTTCATTTCAATCGGTGACCTAGGTTTCCTATAAAACACGAGGAGATTACTCTTTATGATATTCTTGTTTTGTTACAAAAATGAAGAAAGCGTATCAGAAACATAATCCTATTTCAAGTGAGTCAAAGGCAAAACTCAGTGACTTTGATGAAAACAAGCACAGGTCTAATATTTCATGATATTCTGCATGCATACAGCACGGTATTGTTAGTCATTTTTATGTTGTACCATAAACATACACAGTGCTGTACTGTGGTAGGTCAGAATGTGGGCCATATCCCCTGTGCCCCATCACAAACCTGCCAAGCTTCCTGTGCAGCAAGCAAATGAAAATTTTCATTTTTAAGCAGCCACAAGTTTATTAAGGTTAAATATCATCAACCGACAGCAAGATTTAGATGTTCAGCCTACTAAGATTTTGTCTTGTAATAGATGAGGTGTATCTTTGAGACTAATTCACATTTCTGCTCCAGTGCACAGGAACATCTTAATGTATGTTTAGGATCCTAAATAAGGATCCTAAAGAATATGCCTATTCTTGTGTAAGACAACAGGTTAAGACGACTTGTGTAAGATGTCTTGTGTAAGACGACTGAGGTTAAGCCTCACTGACGTGCTTACTAACTATTCTAAAAGTTGCTTTACTCAGTCAGGGCAGTGGTCAATATTCGTGGGATCTGCATGTATTTAAATAAACACTTTCTCTTTTTTTCTCAAGTAGATCTCTTGTTTTCTAAGTTTTCATTACCTCCAGGAATTTCTCTCAAAAGTAGAATATACTGTGGGAGACCTCTTTAATAAGTACAAATGAAATACTACAGTGTGGCATTTTTAATGATGCTTTTGTTAGGTAGCCTGTGATCAGGGCTGACGGCCATAGGCTTTCTACAGTGACATGTACTATGAACTAATTGATGTCTATGACAAGTTTTTGTGTTGGTGTAAAGGGAAGATGAAGGTGCAGGCATTTACAAAAATTCTTGTATTGTGTTTAGGAGTAAATGGGTTGCGTGTAGTGGTCAATTACAGCCTTGCAACTGCCCTTTATTTCTGTTGATAGACTTCCATTAAAATATCTATTCATCTTCCTTTGTTAGTGTCATTACAGATTTATTAATTCTATCATTTGAAATCAATTTTGTTATCTTAAAGTCTATGTGGAATAGATGGAGACTTGACCAAAATTTTTTCATATTAAAAAAACCAAAATCAACATACCTTATGCCTAAAGAACAACCAGACACAGAAAAAAACAATAGGTCAGCAACACAAAAAAATGCTGCAACTGTAAAAGTCCTTTAAAGGTCAAGCTAAAGAAGAAACAACAATAGAAAAAAAAAACCCAACCAAACAACCAAAAAGGAGAAAAAAGTAGCTTCCCTTCCAACCTACTCCTATCTTGTCCTAGGAAAAGGGAAGGATCTTAATCATTATTTTTAGTTACATATTCCGTATTAATTTGAACAAATATAGACACAGGAATGAGCTGTTAAGAACTGACACAGGATAAGGCTGAGGAGTGAACGCTAGAAGGACATTGCTTACTTCGCCCTTTTTTTCCCCTCTAACAACAGGCTGCTGCAGTACATACCCTTACAGCAAATAAGAAAACATGGCCTCTCCCTTCTAAATTATCACCATCTGCCCATGAAAAAGTGAGGCAAACAACAGAATAAGAATACTTCATTGTGGTATTACTATGAAGTTTACTTTTTAAATTATGCCTTCTTCTGGTCTTAACCATCATTAAAATAGTACAGGTAATGAGTTATACCAGTGCTGACTTCATGTGCTCCTCTGAAGAAAATCTTACATTTCTATCAGTATATAATGCGCCTTTTGTCACTTACGGTAAAATTCCACTTGGCAAGACATTTGAATGTGATTTCTTATGTTTTGAGAGACAGCCTTTCCTCTTTTGAGAAACTGTAACTTCACCAGGTATGTATTTAAAATTCATACTAGCACCTTATACTAGCTAGCACCTTCTATGGAAATGTTTAGTTTCTTTTTTGATGAGCACAAATATTTATTGTAAATTCCATCAGACAATGCTTTTCTTTCTTTTCCTGAATAATCTGACTGAATCCAATCAACAGGGAAAGTAAAATTCCAGTCTTGCCTAAAGACCACATAGGTCTATTCTGCTATACTATTATGTGACAGTCATTAAATCTTGTTCCAACTTGGAACATTAAGAAGCACACAAGATGTAAGAGTGAGCAAAGAATTTGCTGCCTGTGTTTAGTATTTCCAGTTCTTAAAATTGTATTTAAAGTCTTGCAATATTTTATATTTATTGGAAAGACAAATCTTGGAGTTACATGAGAAAATATCAGTGCTTTCTGCTTGTTTGTTTCCTTTGCAGTAAGATCTCATTTTCATCTCTGCAGGGGAAAGCTGAAAAAAACATGACCTGTCACCATGAAAAAATCAGGAGACAAAGCTCTTAAAAACTTATAATTTTACATATAGTGAATTATGACTTTTGAACACATCGAACTAGCAATGCCAGTTTTTTATTACTACTGTTCAAATGACTTGTGCTTTACTATGAGGGGTACATTCTGTAACAGCAGACACGTCAGCTAGGGTGGGTAAATGGAAGGGCCAGCACCTGTGACAAGCTTGCGGTAGCTAGGGTGCAGCCATCAGTTCAGTGCTTACTAAGACAATCATAAGTGTTGTTGGGCATTTAAAGGAGCACTAAATATCCTGTGGTAATCTTCAGCAGAACTTTCAAGACAACAGTATTATACCAGATAAATAAATACACAAAATTAACAAGTATTTATCATCAATCATTTGAATTACTGCTTTTTTGTTTATTTTTGTTGGAATTATCCTTGAGAAGGCTCTGCCCGCAAAGGTTTGTACTGAAAAACATGGTATTTTCACTGATATCTCCCCAGTACACATAACAGGGTCTTCTCCTTCTCCATATTGGTCACTCAAAAGGTGTCCAGATCCCAGGAAAAAATGCTCAGATAAAAGTAAAGTGATACCAATTCCACTCTGTCACACTATAGCACTTAGAAAGGAGAAGTTTAACTCTGCCAAGAATATAAACCTCCAAATCTGTTAGATATCAATTACTATGTATTTAATTTCACAGCTGTGCCTTTTCACTTTTTGATTTTTCCCCTCTTTTTATGCTTCTCTTGTTCAAGCATTTTGGATCTGGTTCTTAATCGGGTCCTGATGATCCTTAATGCCTTAATTTCAGAGCCCAGCATTCCCCAATTCCCTTCTTCATTTTGAAATTTCTGCAAATTCTATATTCATCCTCTGTGTGGCTGTGCAGACTGTAATCCCTCATAATAGGCTGATGCTGATCCTGCTGTATGGATTAACCAGTGTAAAATGCTTATGTAATGAATTTTCATCAATTCATGCCTTCCCAACTCAGCCCCGAGCAGCCCAGGTATATCTAATCTAACTGACTGGCTTTTATCAGCTGCACACAAGAGAAGTGAAAATAAGCCTCATTTCAAGCCTCAATCGCACAGCTACAACCATGTTATTATTTATTTTATTTAACAGAATGAGTATATGTGAGGAATTCTAAGGTACACTCTGTAGTTATACATCACTGGATTTGGTACGGTTGCATGTTTCTTTGAAAATTGTGAAATTACAATATTTTCATGCCTGTTTTTGATTATTTCTCTTACAAAGAGAGACAAAAAATATAGCTGAACTTCAAGTGTAATTCTGCTGCTTTCTTCTTGTGAAATCTATATTCCCATGCCAGATGGTGTCTGAGTTATCAAAGTTATTACCCTAAACTCAATTAGGGAAGAATGAAAGTAATTAAGTAGGGGATGAAGTGACAGAGGTATTCAAGATATAAAGCATCTAATGTAGGGGAGGATTCTCTAAATTAGATAGAAATTCATCTCTAAATTCAGCTTGAGCCTTCACTTTCAAATATTCTAAGACATTGTGCAAAATTCAGTACTTGCTCAAGTGGGCACAATGCCCAGTGAAACAGTGGTCTATAGAAGGTGGGAGTCGTTTTTGTCTTCTGGAGGGGCTATTACTAGCAATCACCAAATGTACTCTGAGTCAGTTACTGTTCAAATGTTCCTGTATGTGTTGTGGTTTTTCAGGCTGTCGTGTGACCTCAGGAATGCTTGTTTCCTGACTTAATCCTGGCTGTTTCGTACCCAACACGGCAAAAAACCATTACAGTAAATACTTTTTACCATAAAACTTGTAAAGTACACACCACAGAGGTGCTGTTAACACTCAGTTTGTTTTACATTTCTTTTTTCTTACTCTATTTGCTTTTCCTTTGGTGAAGTAAATCTAAACAAGTTGGCACTGAGCTACAGGCACGACTGAGAGTTACAGCTACAGGTTTTAAATGCAGCAGCAAAGCAGCCAATTTTTTAATTTACTAATGACAGTCTACTTACAGAAGAAATATGTAACAAAACCTAGTGAAAACCAATCTCTTACTTATCAAAACTCATTTCTGCATAGCTTCTATTGACAAGAATCATGCGTTTATGGATAAAACTAATCAGGATAATTTCTTAGTGCTCTGCAGGCTTTTCACTCAATTTTCTCTTTAACAGAGATATATATATCCAAATTCTCAAGGTATGCATAGTTGAAGAAGGATGGTAAGGAAAATACCATTATGTTCTGGAATGCTCAGAATTAGTGCTGCATGTCTGAAAGAAAAGAAACATCTACCATTTGGAGAACAGGGATGTAGCTTGTGCTACTCCTACAGGCAAAATCGCTGGCCAGAAAGGGAACAAATTAAATCCTAAGAACGCATGCATCTCTTGTTCCCACACTGGGGACAGAAGTGCTGGGAGGGAAAGGGCCTTTAGGAACATATGCCAATTATACCATACCATACCATACCATACCATACCATACCATACCATACCTAACAGTACTATGTGAAAAGAATACAAGGATTTTAAGTATAAGCACTGAAAAATTCGGAAATACCAGAAGTACTTCTGCCTTCATTTGCCTCATGTGCGTACAGGACAAAACAAAGCAAAAAGCCCTGCTGCACGTACTAGCAGCTGAGATGCACACACTAACAATGGTTCCAGTTTGCAGAGGCGATGGCCTGACAAACTGCAGTACTGTGATACACGTGCTGAAGGAGCTCCCAAGCTCTTTTCCCCACCACCATAAAGAAATGGGCTATTTTTAATGCAGACCACTTAAAACTTGGTTTTAGCACAGCCTCACAAAGGTTACAAACTTATGCAAGAAGGGAACAGTGGGAATGAGTAGTTGCTTAGGAGAAAGAGTAGAAGCACAGGCAGGGAGTATGAACTTCCTAAACCAGCTGGGCCAGGGCCTCAAGGGAAATCCACCTTCGGTTACATCCTTTCAACAACAGTGGCACACACCTTTCCTGAGCAGGGCTGCTCTCGAAGGCTTTACCGAGACCAAAAGAAGATATACTCAAAAGACTCAAATTTCTGCAGCTCAAGAAAGAGAAGGAAGCATTGGAGAATGGCCACAGCAGAGACACCACTTAGAAGTCTTAGAAAATACGATCCATGAGGAGAAGTGAAGCTAATTTATGCCACTAGGAACCACAAATCATTACTGACAACAGTAGGTTTTCAATTGTATTCTGAAATACAAGGTTTGAATTGTATTCTGAAGCACATGGATTTTGATTCGTTAGTGAAGAACTTTTAGGGAAGATCAAAAAGAAGCTACTGAGATGAGCTGGCAACAAAACAAGAACCGAAAAGAACTCACATAGATCCTTGTGGACAGGTAAATTCAACAAAAAGATGGCGGCAAGGGCAACAGAGTTCTGCTTCCTGCGGTAATATCATTTCCCACCCTTTATTACACATACTGAGCACTGTTGTCTCGCCTGGAAATGGAACGATCTTCTGCTCAGGGGACTAAAACTTGCAGGCCCTCTGAAGGCTTATACAGTCAGTGATCTCCATTAAAACAGATCATGAAAAAATTGAGAAAAATTGACTTCTAGAGATTTGCATCTCTCCGGGGAATTCATCCACTACAGTCACATCTGGGATGTTAGGGTCAGTATGGGACTGGTGCATGCACATCATATGCATGTCTGTTAAGGGCTTCTAGAGAAAAAAAATCCCATCTGGAACTATTATCAGTTCAGCTGCAACATTACTGAAAATACAGTAATGATCCATGATATTTTCATGACTGTTGCAGGTCAGGACAGGTGAGGCAATGGCACTTTCAAGTGGTGTATGAACACTTTCATCCTATGTCACATGTGTAGCATAAAGGGCAGACTGCAAATTGTTCCCGTTTTGACCACTCCTATCCTATCAATTAAAGCTACCAATAAATCACGAGTGTATCTTGCTGATTGAATTTCAATGCATGGAGAATTTTGAACCTAGGGCATGGTACAATGATGGGCTTCTATATGTCTTCAGGAAAAAGAGCTTAAACTATTAGGGCAATGGAGTATGCAGAGGGCAGTGAAGCGCTGCTCCAAGAAACATGAAAATCACTAACTTGAGGTCACATTTCATGTATTGCTCCATAAAATGAAAATAGCAAAAGAGAGAGAGGCACAAAGCCAATTTAGAATAGAGAACACATGAACCAGAAAAAAAGCGTAATGAAACCCCAGAAATGGAGCTGTTAAGGTGAAGATGTCAAAAATATCTATCAAGTTTAAGACAAGCATACCAGACGCTGACCTTAACTTAAATTTTACTAAGGAAGAACTTATCTGGTAGACTTTTGGTTAATTTCTTGAAGAAAAAGAGATCACACACTGTTAATACTACTAAATTTTATGGAAATCTAAAGAGCACATACATTACTCTTACCAAATTCACCTATCCTAGTTTCAGCGGACAATGAAATCATAGAGAACTAGTAAACTAGTTCCTAGTACCTAAAGCTTTTGTAATGTTGACTTACTCAGAGGTATGAGAAATAAATCTAAACCAATGTATACATCTATATAAGAGCAATTCTCCATAAGGAGCGACATATCCACCAGCACTTGCTTTGAAAGAAAAAGAAAATTACTAACTTCAATAAAAAAAGCAGTGGTGATTCCCTTTATAATTCAGGAGAGGGTGAATCCCACCACTCATCTAACAGGCCAAAATTATTAAGACAGTTGATTGAGAACTCTTTCCTAGAACAGCTTGCTCTATCAAATCTATTTTTTATCTTAATTTGAATATAATTTATTCCCCAGCTGTCAAGAAAAGTCTAGCAATCAAAAACTTTTAAATTTCATTTTTCCCTGTTTCTCATTCCTCTTTCCAGTGTAGACTGGGGGATGGAAGAATACTGAGATAGAAAAGCACCCATAATTATTGTTTTCATTTAGGTGATGAAGACAAGTATTTAATTAAAAAAAACCCACTTATATTGATACTTTCCAATGAAATTCTATTCTCTGGATTTTTGTATGTCTTTCTACTGTTTTGACAAAAATAAGGTCTTAAAGATCATTCAGCTGATTTAGAAGCACATTCCATAAAAGAAATAGTCACTGAGGAGCCTAAGAGGCTTGAGAGGACTAGATTTTCAAAGAAAAGCAGATGTCTACAATGCAGGTAGGTGCACATTTAGGCATCTATCCTTACTCAAATTGCTTAAATGACTTTAAAAAGCAAGTCCTAACTGACTAACTTTGCTCTTGAATATAAGACTTAATATTCTTTTGAAAATGCTATCCCAAGACTAATTATAAATCCATTCTGAAAGCCAGGTACCTGCCAATGCTCTGTAAGCAGACAAGCCTCAGGAAATGCAAGGGATGTTTAAAGGAGGAGAAGAAAACCCACAAACCTGGAACATGCTCTGTATGTCAATGGCTGCTACTAAAGGGTTTGACCATGTTCAATTCTAATTTCTATGTTGGAGTGCAACAATTTGGCTTTGAAGATGTTGTTAACTTCTGCTTTACATTTATTATATTGATAATGAAAATGCTGCCAAAATTGAAATTTGAAGTCTCCTTCCTCTTTCAATAAACGAGAGAGGGTACTGCCTTGTCCTACATAGTGATGATTGGCTTTGTGCAGGTAACAGAACAAAGCATTTCAGACTTAAGTATGAGTTTTGATAAATGTAGCCTAGTTTTAGGCTGCTCAGTTCATCGCAGTGACTCTGAGGCTGTCCGTGCTCAGAAATTTCAGAATCAGAACAGAACTTCTTGTGCTACTGATTCAAACCCACCATGCCGCAGTTAAGCCAAATTTGAGAGAAGAATACCAAGCAGCCTCACAAAACTGTATACATCAAACATCTTTATGTGGATGTGTAATGTGGATATGGAAGACTAACAAAAAGATTTTTTGAAGAACAGCTCATTAATTTCTTCTTAATAAGATCATATTAATTAAAATGAAAATATTCCCCATTTGCTTCACCAGCTCCAAATACAATAGGAGGTCCTAAGAGTACCTCTTTCCCAGCAGACACAAGGAAATTAAAAAAAAAAAAACAACCAAAAAACAAAACCCCAATAACCTCTAATGATTTGACATTATTATATGAAAAGCCCTGTTACTTTGGTAACAAACTAACAACCAAATCATTGTTCAGGGGATTCTTCAGGCTTTCAGGCAGTACACCTAAGCTTCTGAGGACACTTCTTGAGCCATGAAATGGAGTATGAAAATGTTTAATCCCTGACTGAACTGTTATCCTTGTGGAAGCCCTGTAAGTACATACATTTACACCAGAAAAAACTCATGTTCACCAGCAGTACATTTCATTGTTGGGAAGCAGCTTATTATATCAATACAGAGGTTTTTTACTGGTACAGTTGCCTCCATGCTAGAAATACTTTACCAGCATAAACACAAATGATTGTGTACTGGTGGAGTGCTCTTAGAAAAGACACTGGTTAGGCCACTGCAGTATTGTGTGATTCCTTTATCACTTTCCTTCCTTTACAACTCTATAAATAGCATTTTTTAATTGCCAGCAATTTAACATATATATAAAATTCGGGAGTTGGAGTGGGATTTTCAGAATGGCATTCATTAGTTATAAGAACAAATAGGCTGTGCTCATCTCCCTAAATCTCTCGGATACTTTTGAGTCTTTTGAATCATGTAGGTCTATTTCCCTAGCTCCCAAATCACTTAGGTACAATTGAAAACCATATTCCTAGTCAAAATAAATTGTCTCCAAGACTCTCAAAATGGGATGGCCAAGATTAAGCTTTGAAGTTAATATTTAAATTCTGACATGAATTAAAAGATATTCAAAATTGTTTAGCTGGCTTAGCTTTCTACACATTTCAAAACATAATAAATATACTTTTGCCATTAACAGCATTTAGTCCAAGCACTTACAAAAATTATTAGATACCCAAAATCATGGATTTGCTTTTTTCTTCAAATTATACATTTTGCAAAATATTTTTTGAGTTTTTAGAAAATTTTCTTCAAGCTTTCTTTTGGAAGTGTGAGGACTACAATTTTTTACTTCAGTTAAAAAAAGAGATTGGCCAACAATAATATTAATCTGTGAAGGTATTTTTTTTTAAAAAAGATAAATATCAGGAAAAAAATGGGTATACACTAATAGTCTGTCTGGCTTCAGGCAGCCGCATGAACAGTAGGAAGGCAGATCGTTCTTGCCAGAAAAATATCATGCCTTTCTGGCATTTCTTGTTACTACTTAAATGAACCTATTTTATAAACAAAACTACGAACTGTACGGAGATACCAGATTCTGTAAGACACAGGTTAGCATTAAAACAGTATAAATTGGACATATTCTATACTGTTCTTTTATTGTTTGTTCTCAAGAAATTCCGTGAAGACCAGCAGTTCAAACTCATACGAGAATTCTAGTTACTATATAGAAGAAAAGCTGGAAGAGGGACTACATTAAGCTCATGCTATTTTGCAGCAAAAATTGTATTTAAAACATTATCAGAGATGTCATATACTTTTACTTAGATATTGCAATGTAATATTGTTTTGATGGTGGGGTCAGCTGCCAAAATAAAGATTTGGAAGAGTAAGTGCAGAAAAAAAAACACATCAAGAAGTGTGTGTCCAAAATTTCCTCAGTTGCAATCCACTTTTAAAAGTTCTCTTAGCAGCTATAGTAAAACTTATAGAAAAATCTTCCTTTGATATCACTGAAAAAAAACCAACCAAACTTTTCTCACTTTGAATGTTCGAGGTGGTGGGCTGTGGAGGTGAGGTATACCTAATATTTGGATTCTCAGCAAGCGTGAAATTCACTAATAAAATCAGAGTACAAGGAGTCTCATTTTCTTGTAATGAATCAGCTACAAGTACAATACTCCATCTTTTTAGTTTAAATGGATTTCATGGCACAATTGGACAAAGCCATCTGCTGCCAATTGTCTTGGCAACTAACAGCATTGCTGCTGGCAGCTGCCAAAGAAGAGTGCATTGCCATACAGCTGTTACAGTCGCTATAAAACAGCTAGCTAGCTTCATCGCTCCTCTCCATTGCTTCTTCTTCCCAAATCCCTGAGGGCTAGATCATGGCCAAAGTACCACTGGTGTGTCAGAGAAAGGAAGAGGCCACATAGAGGCGGAAGACCTCATCCAGAATTCTGGCTATACTGGTGAGCATGCAGCATCTCTCTCCTAGCTTTGTCCATCCATCTTGGCTGCTGTGAAGGCAGAGAAAAACTGTGCTAATACTCCTAGTAGGCATAGCCTCCCTTCCGGTACTTATCGTTTGTTGATATGCTAGAAAGGCTACTGGTAGTCATAGGCTATTTCAGATTGCCAACTATAGTCTGCTGAATTTAGGTAGTGTGTCTTCCTCCTTCTAGCAGCTATACAGGAAACTGGGGTCAGGCTGCCCAGACAGAAGATGATCTGAGCTGTTCATCTCTCTTTAACTTAGGTGTTGCAATTTAGGCACCTAGGCAGCTAATGTAAACTTAGCTCATGTTTTCAATGAGGATTTTGATCAGTACCTTTTTAAGCATGCTGAGAAGACCCTTGAAAGCTTCTTCAGGAACAAATCCATGAAATTTTAATTTGTGGTGCAGTTGAGAGTGGGAAGATACATACCCAGTCCATGTGTCAACCACTGTCAGTCATTCAGGAGAACCAGATTATAATGAACTGTCATAACAGGAAACACCAGCGAAGCATCTGGACATTATAAACACTGCCATGAAACTCATATCATGAGTTTCAAAATACTTGCTGATGTTCTTCAGTCTCTCACAACTGCCATAATGGAGTTATGTAGGATTTCAGGTTCTAAATGAGTGCAAAAATACATTTAGCCCTGCTAAAGGTAGAGAAAGACTGAAAAGGAGTTCCCTAAAGTTTTAAAAATAAAAGAGTAAATAAACCTTCTCCCTCATCAGCCATCAAGATTTTCTGAAAGAAGTCCTAACCCACTGATACCAATGGTAAAACTTCTGATTTTCTGATACTGTCTCTTCTGGTCTTTGCTAAATCACAAAAATAGATATGGGGGGGAGGGGAAAGCAACATGCAGTCACAGCTGCTTCTTAAATCACCACATTTACTAAATATAGGCAAAGAGGCCAGACTAAGTTCCCTATATTTTGCTACTCTGGTGTGTTCTTAGAGGTTTCACAACAAAACAAGCATCAGCAGAAAAGTCACAAAAGACATAAGGAAATACCCATTTGTTCTCAGATCATACATGTTTTAAAAAGGAGAAATAATTTCTTACTGGTTAGGCTGATTTGATGGATTAGAAGAAAATGGAAGTCAATTCAGTGTATTTATAAACTGGCACTCTAAACATGTCAAAAATGAATACAACCGTATGTAAGCCTGACACTTAACAGAGAATAAATCAATCAAGTGGACACAGATTATTTTATAATACACATACTCTCAGCAGCAAAGGGGTGCATGGTAAGTTAAGGAGAGAGTAAAAAACAGAAATCCTATTACCTTTTATTACAAACTACTATGACTAGAGCCAACAACCACTTTGCACATGTAACAGTAGGGACATCAGCACTAGATGATCTACAGGCCGTAAAGACTCTTAGACAGCATTAAGTGAATTAACTGGATTCTTAGCCAGTATTAACTGTTAGCCAAAAGCAAAAATATCCAGTCAGAGAGAATCCTTCATCTCCCCTGCTGCTCAAGATGGGGAGTTCAGGAAGCTGAAGCCAAACTGACAAACCGGCAAGAACTTAATCTAGCTGCCTTGAGTCAGAAAATGTGCTTTGAGAAGCAGGGGCAAAGGGAAGGAGGTAAGGCTACTGTCTTTCAAGAAAATGTATGATGCCTCTTAAAGTCACTGGGAAGACAGCATATATCTTTGCACTTTGCAGCACAAACAGAACTTGCTGGTGACTACAGAGACAGTCTTTAATCCTATGGGATCTTCCCTCCTTCCACCCACACGTGAGGTCACTTGTACGGCTATCTTGCTATAATCCAGTGCCCCTTCCCTCACCATGCCACAGACCAAGGACTCATGCTCTTCGCCTTGCAGTTTTGCATCTAAGGGTGACTATCAGAGCTACTTAAATTAGTTATCCTGGGAATGCACACTGCTCAAGATGCATTTACCCAGTTCCAGACGAAACACCAGCATTGCAACTTGTGTGTGCACCAGAATTTCAAAAACCTTCAATGTTAGGCCATTCTGCTCTACTTAGGGTTGACAGGGCTCTGTCAGATCCAAAATTGGGTCATTCTGAAAATATACCAGCTTCCACTTTGCATAACGTGTTCATTTTCATTTCTTGGTTTACATTGTTTCTAGGATGTCAGTAACTAAGCCTGATAAAAACTTATATGCACGTTAAACACATGAGGAAGAATTTACAGCAGGCAGTGTGGTTACTTAGATGCTTGAATTTATGGAAGCACTTAAATTTATGCAGAATCAGGGCCTTGTATTTTAGAACAGGACTTAATTCATTCTATACCTTACATATTCAGTGGGAAGACAGCTGTGAGTGAGTGCAGTCTTGGGGTTCTGAATTTAAAGTCCAGAAATTCAAAGTCATACATGGTTCCCACAGCATCCATTACTCTCTCCACTGGCACATATGTAGTGTTTTGCATTGCTGTTTATGCTAAGAAATTTATGCCCTGAAGTGTATGTAAAACATTACCAACTTATGTTTCCCACAGCTGCTGTAACTCTAAAATTCTTGGCTTCTGTGCATTTAAATTAACACTCATAACAATACACCAAAGTCTTTTTCTGCACTGAAATTCAATTCTAGATTTTTTTTTTAATGGTATATAACCAAAACACTCATATTGATCTCCTGCTGAAATAGCTCTCCTTCTCAGTATGTTCTGAAATAACAGTGGCAGGTCATTTACTGCTGCTCCTGCACAACATCTGATTTTCATACCTCACGTTTTCTCAAATATGTGGCTTTTTTTCCAATGTCATGGTCACTTGCCCTTGTGAAAGGTCGTATTCATAGCACGTGTTTTCCAGTTAAGCCTTTTTGAAATCACCAACTCACATAAAATAACATTAGAACAAGGCAGTTAACATACTGTTTTATCCCCTATCCTGTGTCAATCTGCACAGCATTTTAGTCAACTCCTCTGTACCTGTCCCCTCCTCACCATGAAATAAATAAACTTCTAAGCAGAGAAGTACTAGAAACCTCAATTCAATTGGTAACATCCTTAAAGTCACAACTGGCAAAAATGAGGACAGAGAATGAAAGTACTTCCTGTTACAGTTAAACAGTGATTGAATAATATTTGCAAGGTAAATTATCTGCTCCTGGAAAATAAGCGATTTTCTCAAATAATTAAAAACACCTTGCATAGGGTCTGCATCAAAAATAACAGTCACAGTCTTTGAAAAACTGTAAGCCTCTTAGAAAAAGGACATTTAGAATGGGAACATTTTGACAATCTTAACTCTTGACACTTCAATATTTTGCTATGTGTATTTATACAATATCCATATATGAAGAATATGGAACACTGTTCTGTTCTGGTGATCCTTATTAAACAAGGAATGGGATAAGAAGGATTATGAGAAGAGCTGCAGAATGGCCCAAGTGCTAGAAAATGTATTTCAGAATGAACTGCTGAAGGACAGAAATCTATTCAGATAAACAAAAGTACAGATAATAGGCAATTTGCTCATATCCTTAAGTACCTATGAGAAATACTAAAATTCATTCCAAGAAGACTCTTCCAATTGTAAGAGAATGGTACAAGAACCAGTGGCTGATAACTGAATTTTCAAAAATGCAAGGCAGAAACAAGATACAAATTTTGTGCAGAGAAGGTAATTGAGCATTGAAATAACTAGCAATAACTAGCACTACCAATTTTCTGTCTCTCTACATTTTAAAATCAAGAACAAGTTTTTGTAAAAGGCAATAAAAAAATCCTGTGCCCTATGTCATGCAGAAGACTGCAACTGTGTCTTTTTGCTTGGTATACTAGAAATTCCCTTTATATCAGTAATTTTGGTGAAGGACTGAGAGCTCTATCAGAGCTAAAGAATGTGCACGCCAGAGCTCAGTGATCTCCACTGCACCTTAGCCCCTGCCTGGAGGACAACACTTCTGAAATTTCAAAGAGGAATTTGGAAGCGTGAGAATTCAAAAGTTTAGGGCAGGTGAACTAATGCAGTTCTACCACACTCCCATTGCAAAGCCAGCCAAAGCCAAACTTTGCGTTAATCTGCTGCCATATCTCATGGCACCAAAATGGCCAGGTTTTGTTTCAAAAATCTACTAAATCATACAAACCCTACACTTTACTATTATTGGCTGCAACCAAAGAAAGAAAGAAGCAATATAAATGTTAATGAGAAGATGTCTGTTTCACTTTATTTAAAACCCAGACTAATCCCATAATCCTAACAAACAAAAATATTAGGCTCTCCACAATTACAACATAACAATGTCCAGATGGTGTCTGTATGTGGGGAACAAGAAGAACAAGGGGCTTTACAAGCTAAATTCCAGTGAAAAAATCCAAGTCCCAAGGAAAACTAAGACTGACACTAATGAAGGTGTTGAAAGAGTGACTTGACTGCAATAAGTAGCACCTATTGCTTATAAAGGTATTCCATTTCATTTTTTAAGAGGAATTCTCACAACACAGCGAGCAGAGGAGTCAGGTGTATATACTCCAATATTGTAGAAGGAAGAATAGTTTGTGTAACATAGCTTGAAGATTTTCCAGTTTTCCTTTCTAGATTTGTGTGGTTTATTTATTTTAAGAGCTATAAAAATTATAAATAACCCATTGAGTTCTCAATCATAGCTGCAAGATTTAAAGGTAAGCATTAACAAAATAGACATATGGAGAGCTAGAAAGACAAAGAAGGTTAGATTAGAAAGAGTTCATAATTTTTCCCTTGTGAAGCCTCATTGTGGTGAATAGTTGGAAGTGCCATTTTAGTCATACTAAAGTAGAATTACTGTGCAAAGATATACCCATTCAGTTCTTTGTAATGCAATACCCCTTTGTGTAAACTCAGCCCATGATGGTCTAATGCAGGCTTAAAACGGGGCTTTGGCAAAATTTCAGAAGGAGTCTTGAAGCCAGATGATTCAAGCTAGAAGGATATTCCCTCAAGCAAAGCTTCTGAAACCTAACTGAAAAAATGAAGGAAGCTAATATGCTGATGGGGAAAGAGGAGAAATATGTCTACTCATCACACACCTAAGTCTTGGAAAGCACTACATGCTTTGAAAACTAAATGTACTTGAAGTCAAACTGAATGGGACCTTTTTCCTTATTTAGAAATTTTAGAAAATCTGTAATTTTTGAACACAATAAGAACTGTGATTTTACGTAATACAAATAGTTCCATTGCAGACAATTTTAAAACTTGACTTTTGTTAACAGGAACGTAAACCAGGATATCTTCTATCCAGTGGCCCATACTAAATAACCAGGAGAAGACAGTGTGCTCAAGTATAAAGGAGGGAATTTGTCCAGGGAACAGCCAAGAACACTACATAATACCTATCAGAAAGGATAGGCTGTTTTATTGACTTGAGTATTTATTCTGTGCCAGTACTCAAAAAGGGGAAACAAAAGGGTCATGATGACTCTTGGGACCGTTACGCTGATGCCAAATGCACTAAGTGCACTTAAAGTAATGAAAAAGTTAATCCAGAAATCAGTAGATAGATAATTAATTGATAGGAATATAATTAAAGATACACAGTTTTGATTTTGGGGTTTTTTTTACTATTGATCTGCTCTGATGAGACTGATTTTTACCTTTTGATCAGGTTTAAAGTTGGCAAATAAACATTATGCACAGATGTAATATATTAAGGCATCTGCAAGGTGTCTGATCTAGTAACAAATTTTCATGTTGAAAAGATAGAATACCAGGACATTCTATTTTATGAACTAAAAACTGGCTAGTTAAAACAGATTGCAAGCAACAGGTGTCAATTACTAAAACAGGAATATCTGCTGAGGCCTCAAAGGAATCAGTACTCTGCTGGTTCCTATTTAACATTTCATTGATGCTTTGGAAATAAAAAAAAGAACTTTACATACGACACAAAGTTAATTGTGTAAATTATGCTGAAGACAGGGCAATCCTGTCCTGTTCAAACAAAATGCAGTTCAGTATGTCCAATTGCAAAGATATACTTGTGAGAACAAACAATAAAGACCATATCTATAAAACAGAATCATGTATTTTGGAAAATAAGGATCATGGAAGGGACTTAAAAGTCAGAATAGATAAGCAAGCAATTGAAAAAGAGCTTCAAGAGCTGAAACTATAAAAGAAAGGGGGGTGTAAGTAATTAGGTCTTTGGAAGTATAATTGGGGGAGTAAAGAATAGAAGGAGACAAATACATGTAGTAGCTCTGTATGTAGTACTGACAAGAATGATACTTCATACCACTATGACTTCTGTCATGTGCATTTTTAAAAGCATGTTGAAAATCTGGAAAGGGTTCAGAAGAGAGCCAGAAAATGAGTTGAAGACTAGAGATAATTCCGCACAATTGAAAGAAATCAATCTGTTTAGCTTATAAAAAAGAAAACTGAGAAGTGAGTTGATTAAACTGTATAAGCTCCCTCACAGGGAGAAAATAGCAGGTACTGAAGAGCTCTTTAATCTAGTGGAGAACGATAAAGCAAGAACCAGTGACTGGAAGCTATAGTCGGACAATTTCAAATTAGAAATGGCATGCACATTTTTGTCATTGAACATGACTAATCATTGCACAAGCTTCCGATGGTGAGTGATAATTTTCTATGTTTTGAATCATTACTGCATTTCTGAAGGATAAGCTTTAGCCTCACAAAAGCAATACTGCAGTAAAACCTAAGTAGTCTGCTTCACTACAATAAACTTTGGGGTAAAATACAATGATGTGATACAAAGACCAGCTCAGACAACTGAGAGGTCCTTAATGGCCTTGAACTCAGTGAACACATGTCTTCGATCAAGGTTTATAATTGGTACTGAGAAGTGCACACTGACAAACCTCACTGAAGTTATTGCTGGTGTTAGGATCAGGCTCTACGCTACCTACACCACCACTGCATGCAAGGTCTAACCTAACATACTCCCTGCTGTCCACCGCCAAGTGTCTCTTTTGCCATATTTTAATTGGAAGGCAACCTATCAAGAGAAGAAGCAGATATTTCACAACCTTTTTGCTAAGTAAACAAGCAGGCAATTCCCACAAGCATCTGTGGCCAAGTTTCATAGAGCCTACAGAGCTGCCAGGTGTCAGCACGAGCATCAGTAGCTACACATTACAATGCAAATGCTAAATTCACAGAATCATGAAATAGCTTGGGTTGGAAGAGACCTCCAAAGACCATGTAGTCCAACCCCCCTGCAATAAGCAGGGACGACCAGGCAATCAGGCCAAGCCAGCATGGGTTTATAAAAGGCAAGTCCTGCTTGACTAACCTGATCTCCTTCTGTGACAAGGTGACCCACCTAGTGGATGAGGGAAAGGCTGTGGATGTTGTCTACCTAGACTTTAGTAAAGCCTTTGACACTGTCTCTCACAGCATTCTCCTGGAGAAGCTGGTGGCTTATGGCTTGGACGGGCGTACTCTTTGCTGGGTAAAAAACTTGCTGGACAGCCGGGCCCAAAGAGTGGTGGTGAATGGAGCTAAATCCAGTTGGCAGCTGGTCACAAGTGGTGTTCCCCAGGGCTCTGTGTTGGGGCCAGTTCTGTTTAATATCTTTATCAAAGATCTGGACGAGGGGGTCAAGTGCACTCTCAGTGAGTTTGCAGACAACACCAAGTTGTGTGGGAGTGTTGATCTGCTCAAGGGTAGGAAGGCTCTGCAGAGAGATCTCAACAGGCTGGATCGATGGGCCGAGGCCAATTGTAGGAGGTTCAACAAGGCCAAGTGCCGGGTCCTGCACTTGGGTCCCAACAACCCCATGCAACACTACAGGCTTGGGGAAGAGTAGCTGGAAAGCTGCCTGGTGGAAAATGACCTGGGGTTATTGGTCAATAGCTGGCTGAATATGAGCCAGCAGTGTGCCCAGGTGGCCAAGAAGGCCAATAGCATCCTGGCTTGTATCAGAAATAGTGTGGCCAGCAGGCCTAGGGAAGCGATCATCCCCCCACTGGGGAGGCCACATCTTGAATACTGTGTTCAGTTTTGGGCCCTTCACTACAAGAGAGACACTGAGGTGCTGGAGCATGTCCAGAGAAGGGCAACGAAGCTGGTGAAGGGTCTGGAGCACAAGTCTTGTGAGGAGCGGCTGAGGGAACTGGGGTTGTTTAGCCTGGAGAAAAGGAGGCTGAGGGGAGGTTGTAGAGAGGTGTGTGTTGGTCTCTTCTCCCAAGTAACAAGTGATAGGATGAGAGGAAATGGCCTCAAGTTGTGGCAGGGGAGGTTTAGATTGGATATTAGGAAAAATGTCTTCACCGAAAGGGTTGTCAAGCATTGGAGCAGACTGCCCAGGGAAGTGGCATAGTCACCATTTAGAAGACGTGTAGATGTGGCACTTAGGGATATGGTTTAGTGGTGGACTTGGCAGTGCAAGGTTAACAGTTGGACTTGATGATCTTAAAGGTCTTTTCCAACCTAAAGCATTCTATGATTCTATGATCTTCAACTAGATCAGGTTGCTCAGAGCCCCGTCCAACCTGACTTTGAATGTTTCCAGTGATGGGGCATCTACTACCTCTGTGGGCAACTTGTTCCAGCATTTCACCACCCTCATCATAAAAAATTTCTTCCTTATATCTAGTCTAAATCTACCCTCTTTTAGTGTAAAACCATTACCTCTTGTCCTATCGCAACAGGCCCTACTAAAAAGTTTGTCCCCATTTTTCTTATAAGATCCCTTTAAGTACTGAAAGGCCACAATAAGGTCTCCCTGGAGCATTCTCTTTTCCAGGCTGAACAACCCCAACTCTCTCAGCCTTTCCTCATAGGAGAGGTGTTCCAGCCCTCTGATCATTTTTGTGGCACTCCTCTGGACCTGCTCCAACAGGTCCACGTCTTTCCTGTGCTGAGGGCTCCAGAGCTGGACGCAGTACTCCAGGTGGGGTCTCACCAGAGCGGAGTAGAGGGGGTAGAATCACCTCCCTTGGCCTGTGACCACACTTCTTTTGATACAGCCCAGGATATGGTTGGCTTTCTGGGCTGCAAGCACACATTGCCAGCTCATGTCCAAACAACCCAAGACTCAAAAGAAAGCATTAGAGACAAGGAATAACATTTTTTCTCCTCTCAACCCCTGCTCCTAAAGCAAAATGCGCTTCAAACTTCAAACAATTGGTGTGGGTTATCACAGAATTTCCTAAGAGCTCCCATTCCCTGGACCTTTAATCTGAAAACTAATGATTCCTAAGTCTATTTTGGAGTTAAAGAGAGAGAGATGCAGCACTCAGCGCTCCCATGCTGTATGTAGTAAGGACAGTGAACAAGAAAAAAAGATGCACATCCCAAGTACTACTTGAGATGTCATAATTCTTCAACAAATCCTCCTTAGGACTATACGACAGCTTAAAGAAGAAAATTCAGCAGTTATTTAGATGACAAGCCCGTGTACCTGCCTTATGAGTACTGCTTAGATTATACAATCTCCATTAATGTGAATGCACATGTGGACTGTTACTCAAAGAAGAGTCTTGGTTTTCTTTTTTATAGCAAGTAGATTTCTTGTTCCATACAATGCCAAAGCAAAGCTTGAAATTGTTATCTAGTTATAAATTCTGATCTAATAATTCATAACCCAAATGGCAACTAATGAGGACTTTTATTTTTAGGAGAACAGATGTAGAGTTGCTTTAGAAACAAAACTAAAAATTCAATGTCATGATTTTTGTGATCCAGAACTCATGATATTAGGACATTTGGGATTGGCAATACTGTAAACTATTTTTTCTAGCCAAAGAGACACCATCAGTCAAATTAAATTCTAATAAATCTTTAAAAATGGAGAGTGTTAAAAATATTTAAAAGTTTGAGGAATTACATCCATTCTTTTCTCTTTCTGCCTATTTTTGTGATTTTAGTATTAGATTTTCTTGTTTTACAGTCTAAGAAAAGAGAAGGGTTTTCTGTTCACACAGAGATAGACAGATATAATGTTTATTTATTTTTCTGATATTGAAAATGGGTATGTAATGAAGCTTTCCTATGGGTGACTTTAATTCATTCATGACAGTTACGTATCATCTTGTCTTGCAATTTTTTTAACACATCCCCATTTTTGAACAACTCAATTAGAAGAAAAAACTCTTTAAATTGCCAGAGATAACATTTATCAGCTTCAGGCTGGGATTCACCAAGAAGCCTGAAGCTCAGTTAAGTATCCATCTTCTTATAATTAATCAGTTTTTTTCTTTTTCTAAAGGAAGAAAAATATCTACAAAATGGAAAGAATGGATAAGACTTGGAGAATAATTACCCTTGAAGGTTAAAGATTTTCAAATGCTCATTAAAGAAATGAATGGAACTGTTTTTTTTTTTAAAAAAAAGTACTGAATTTTCTTTTCTGATAAATTTCAAGAAAATTGAGAGGTCCACTTTGATTTATGTGGTAAAATATATCTCAGTGTCCTCCCTTCTTTGCCTCCAGTGAGCTGATAACTCATTCTCTTCCAGAAGTTTTACGCTCATTTGATGCTACAGACTCGGAAATAAAAACCACAGTAAGTTACATTTTTACAGATAATGACTTGTGAAAACCTTAGTTGCAAATACATAGATCTCGGTCATCTCACTCTACAACCTGGTGTCTCGGCACATGTCTATTTTTGGCTTCAGAATCCTGGAAAGAGACCCAGAAGAAAGCCAGCAGGGTTCTGTGGGAAGGAGAGGGATCCTACGTCAGGCTCTGCAGTAAAGCGTCTGCGTTTCACATCCCGCTGTGTAGCTGGCAGGGAGAATTCCCACTATAACCAAACCAGTTCTCAAGCTCGGAGGAGACTGCGTCCTTCTGCCGTTTCATATACAGTACATTAAGCATTGTTTCCTACCTGTACATAGTATCTGTCCATTTGCAGCTGTGGCATAACATGCACACAGTTTTGCTTGCCATTTATCAAGCCCAAATTGCTCATTACTCCTCAGGTAACACGCACTTCTGCTCTGGATAGACATTTGCCACACAGGCTTTATCTGCAATTCAAACAACAGACTCAAAGGAAAGCATTAGAGATGGGGAGTAATATTTTCCCCCCTCTCAACCCCTGCTCCCAAAGTAAAATGTGCTTCAAACTCTGATGATCTGTTTAAAACTCCATCACTCAAAATAATGCCCAGTATTTACTAACAGTAATTACCCCAATAATTACTAATTAATAACTTGGGAGTTCCATTGAATCTTTTGCCCCAAGGTTTTGCAAATTTCTGACAGTGGGAACGAGGAGGTAGGAGATAAATTGCCCTCTCTGTGCTTACCAGCAGCAGATCCAAACCTCCCTGGAAGCAAGCCGGTGCTGGCTGAGAGACGGGACATAACTGGATGGATCAGTGGCTTGGATCACTTGGAAAGGCCTCTGTTCTGCTCCACTGTTTTTTTCAGTGCCTCTACTCTTAGGCTCCCTTCTTGCCCCTACTTCTATCACACTGATCACTATGTCTGTAACTTTGGTGATGGGTCACGGCAGCTCTGAAGTGCAGACACACCAGAGGTGTTTTTATTAACTAGTTCAGACACTGACACCAGTGAGGCTGTATCAGCTCGGGCTGCACACAGAACCCCAAAATATCCATGCTGCCACGGTATCAACAACAGTGAAGACACTGGATATACAACAGCAGTGCTCCAGCTGTGCTTTTAAATGCAATGTAGATGTACTTTGAGTTTTGCTACCCTGCCAGTATGAATTGCTTTTCTTATTTCTATAAAACATCTAAACATCTCTTCTCCCTCCTAGCACCTCTTCCCCCTAGCCCTCCCCAAGCCTGGGATGCTATCATAAATGACTGAAAAAGAGACAGAGCTTCTTCTCTTTGTAAAGGAAAATCATGTCTTGCCTCTTATTTATTCCTAGTTGCATCAGTTACAGTGAAATAATGCTAAAACCATCTAGCAACTAGCTAACTGTAAGTACAAACACCCTCCAACACCACCACCATTTCTTGGAGGCATTAGGCTGACATGATAAATCATGAACACTAAGCAGAGAGCAGCAGGGCATGGATTTTTGAAGACATTTTCAACTATCTGAAAATCTTGTACTTTTCTAGTTACTCTTGGCTGCTGTATGATTTCAAATCACATTTTCTTCAGTGGAAGCCCTAAATATAAATGCTCCTAACCAGCATTTACGTTTATGCAAATAAACCAGATGCAAGAAAACTATACAGCTGAAGAATATGTTACAAAAAAAGAACAGAAAGCTAAGTTGGTTAGGAGAAATTTACTCATAAAGAGGATAATTAATTATTATATAAGAACAAGTCCCAGTACAGTAACAGAAACTGCAGTCAGTGAGGTTTTTATGTTAAGCATAGCTAAGCAGGTATTTAGATAGTGGAATATACAGCATAGGAAGGCCATAGACAGGTGAACTGTGCACACCTGATTTGCATGACTTCTCCATTCTCAAATGTTACTGTTGTATAGAAAGGAACGTCTAAACCATATTGGATCTTGTCTGTTATAGCTGGGAGGATGCAACACTCTTCTTTTAGCTCCATTTCCAGGCTCCTTGGGACTTTTGCACAGAACACATTATAACTTTACCAAACAATGTTGCTTGGTTCTGTATCTTCAAAATAAACTTGTTTTTCTAGTGAAAATCAATTTTAAAACAAGGAAGCAAATGGGATTATATATTTTTTTAAAAAGAGGGAGAAAGAAAATTAACGATGTACATGTGGAGGGAAACTAGCAGTGGTTAAGATTTTGTGATCACATCATCATTGGTGCTGAACAAGGAACATAAAGACCACTAGAGAAATACTAGAATAGCAGCTCTTATTCCCGCTAGGCAGCACTGCAAATATACCCCCAGAAATCAGTGATAAAATAGAGAAAATTGAACATGTGTGACAGAGAGGCAGAGTGAAATGAAGCACGAAAAAGAAGTGCAACAAAAAAGGCTTAAAAGGGCTCAAGGTGTGAAAACACTGAGGAAACAGTAAGAGTGTGAGGGATGTGTGAACCAGTGCAAGTGCAGATGAAAACAGGAACAGGATTTTGAGTGAGTGAAGCTTAAACTGATAGATAGTAACCAAGCATAAATGTGAAAGAAAAAACAGGGGTATGAATGAGCATTCAAGTGAGCAATAGAGCATGACAGAGTGACAGGCTGTGATGCAGTAAGAGATGGCAAAAGTAGGAAAACCAGAGAGAAAAGAGTTTTAATTTTTTTTTTTTTTTTTTTTTTTACTTTTACCTTCATCATTTATCAGAAGAGAGACTGTTACATAAAAACAGACCAGCAAGCAATGTAAGAAAGAAACAAGAGCCATAGTAACTACTAAGAATTCTCAATAAACAAGACATTTGGAAATTGCCTTCAATTTTGTCCACCAAGCTGAGGTGGTCAGAAAGACCATGCAGCATGTCCTTTGGAAAACAGCAAACTGGAAGAAAGGGGAACCAATAACTTCAAAAGTGCAGCTGAGCGTCTAAATGTTTTCTCCCTTATGTGATGAACTGTTCTTGTCACAGTCTACTGTGAAGCCAAACATATGTATAGCATCACAATAAAAAGTCTTCAGCAAGGAATCAGGGGCAGAGAAATTAGGGACTACAGACATTGGCACAACTATCTGTAAGAGATGGCTAAATAAAAGTTCTACCGCACAGCTATAGTTACATAAAAATATGAAACCAGGAAATATTTCTCCATTCACGTAGAAGAAACTTGAAAGAAACACAAGTTTTCAACTACTTCTCTGGATAACAACAGTTATGGTGCTCAAATTACTCTGCTTATCCTAGTAACAGCCTTGATGGATCTCCTGCACTCTTTCTTTCATATCTACACTACAGGATGCCTTTTTTAAATCTAGTACGCTTTCCAAGAGTTTCAAGAAAAACTCCACCTATGTAAAATGTCAAGTAGAAGAAAGAGTGAGCTATTTCATTTTGTGTGGTTAATGATAGAGAAACTGCTTGCTTTGGTTTTTTGAAGACAGCCTCAAGTTTATTAGAGTGTAAGGGTATTAAAGCCAAAAGGTTGGATGGCTCCCTGTGAACATTCAAACTCTCAAAAATACTGATTTAATTTAACCTTTCTATAGTCGTATTTATTTTATAAAAGATTCAACTTGTCATATGTGTGTCACAATCTTGAAAAACCATAATAAAAGATTCCTATAGATTCATTTATATCTTGAAGGTTATTGAAGGACTACGTGGTGAATAAATACCTTATTTGTGTTTATCCAGTCTCAAATTTGGATCTCATGGACTACATTTCAACAACAGCTTTCTAAAAAACTACATACAGAATATATTATAAATAATAATAAAATAGATTATTAAAATAAAATTTTCTTTATCCCAGTTTTAAATGGGAGTGACCTTTTCTTTCAAAGACAACTGGGCAAACAGGAACACGTCTTCACTTTTTACATATACATACTTACATGTACTTTTATAAGTGCTTTTTGATCTTCAATTATTGTTTCAGCAATTTCATTTACATACAAACTAGTTTCAGCAACTAGAAATACCCAACACTCAACCTGCATCACAAAAGAATCCTTTTTTTCCAGCAATAATAAAAAGAGTTGCTATCAGAATGCTGCTAGTAATCCTGTTGATATTCAATTCAGAATAGTTTCCAACTCATTCTCCTATACATGGAATACCTTTGCAGTGCTAAAAAAATCATTTGGTGAGCAACACAAAAAGCATATGAAAAAGGGAGGTGAGTCCAAAAGAAAGCTGATTCCATCGAATCACTTTTATACATAATATAAAGTTATATTTTGAAGAGACTACCTTCTCCTTCTGTTAAAAATCTATAGACGTGGACAACATTAAATTTAGTACCATGAGTGCACAAAACATGCAAGAAAAGATGGGCCTGAGTCTAGGCTTTAGGGCCACCTGACTTGAATAAGCACCAAAACATATGGAAACTACATCAGTGGAGAGGTGACCTGTACCTTATAAATGCAAGCTGGGCCAAACAGAACACAATGCAATTCCACCTAAGAAAAGCTGTATGCATTACGTGAGAGACCCAGTTAGCCACAGTATGTTCAGTCACCGTGACTGAACAGGGTTTGGGCATGCTATAAAGAGAGATCACAGCCACTTATTAACAATCTTACTGCATTTTTTGCAGGACTGGGGCTGTTTGCCCCTGTGTTTTGGTCAAATACAAATATAATAACTATACTCATCTTTAAAGTTCCTCCTTCTGTGTCAGTGTGTTATAGTGTTACTCCTCACACCCTAACCTTTCTTCTTGTGCAATGCTTCCAAGGGACATTTTATGTTTGACAATGATGGGCACCAACTCACCACAAATAAAATCTAAGTCATTGGGAGCTACAGGTTCTCAGCATCTCTCAGGATGAAGTCTGTGTTTTGCGGAACACTTCTGTATGCTTCAGGACAGGAACTATAGCAGGAGAAAAATCAATGTGCCAGGCAAAGAAATAACAGGTGGATCAGAGCTTTTTCAATACACGCTGTGTGTTTCTTTACAAATTGCATTCCCTGAACCACCCACTTTGAAAGAAATCCACTTTCCCACACAAGTGCTTTGAGTAGTTCAGGTTACACAGAGAGACTGTCACTCAAAAGAAGACTTACAAGCAGCGTTCCCAAAGCTTAACAGGATTCCTTTTTCTCCATCAACACTTCTTTTCCTTTGCCTAAAAAGGTTGGTGTGACTAATTAGACCCCAACACTCCATTATAATAACAATAATATTACCTAGCATATATAGTGTTTTTCATCAGTAGATCAAAAAGTACTTAGTAAAGAAGGCAAGTGTCATTACCTCATCAAGTAATACCCACTAAATAATCAGCTCTGCTGCTGCTTTAATCCTTAAAAAATGGTGTTTTAAAACCAGGAAGAAGCCAAAACATAATCTTCAAATAATACACCTTCTCTAGCAAAGGAGATTATTGCCTGTTCAGTGGAACTCAAGAGGGTTCCATGAAGCAAAAAGGGAATATATTTGCAAGGATACCACATAGGATTAGAAGGGACCTTTTCAGTTATTGAGCTAAGGCCCAGTTGTCCCATGCTGATATATCATATAAGCCCTTTCTTAAACAGCTCGAGTTTTGCCTTAGAACTAGTGAGAGCTTTTTGCCTTTCATTAATCCCACTGAGAGGCTGTGCCAGAAGTGTACTGATCTGATGAACAGATATTTTCCTCCAATTTCCATCCTAAACGTATTGTTGATCTGATAAAAACCATTTGTCTTGGTATTAACAGTATCTGTTCATCTGAAAAGCTCTGCCCTGCCTTGTGTATTTAGAAAGCTCTCAATTTGGTAAAGGAGTAGAAAAATACAATTAAGTCTCCCATTCTAATAACCAGCAAGGTCTATCAAATTTTGCCTGTGGCTATTGACATATATACATTACCTACTATCTTCCAATGTCAAATTCAGCTTTCCTAGGAATATTTATTAAAAGTCCAAGATCTAGTTCCAGAGCAGTGACAATCACCTAAGAGTCCACTATAGTGTATTAAGATTATTCTTTCCCAAGGTGCCTTACTTTACACTTACAAACACTGAATTTAATTTGCCATTGTGTTGTCCTGCTTTAAAAATATCTCATGGTGGAGATTCCACAACTCCTGTTGTTTATTCCACACTCCTTATGTTTAGAGCTGCTTTCCCTCCCATCAAACTCTACCTAAATCCCCCATTGCTGCAATTTAAGGCTGTAACTTGTTATGTTCAGATCAAATCCACTTCTGTATGCACTTAAAAGTCTAGTCGGCTTGCAGCACTGAATACAAATGTGCAGTCCTCATCTTCCTGAGAATTTCACTATTTATCAACCTTTCCGTCTTTAAACAGCCAGGGAAGAGTTTTGACCTTCCACCATATGCTTTAGGACAGTACTAAGATACACTTCTTTCTCAACAAACATCTTCAGAAATAATACTTCAACGTCTCGCATTACTGCATTTGTGAAGTTCTGATCTTTTTTACCCTATTTTTGCTATCTGAAGAAGCAGCAAAGACCTCCTCATATACTTTTTTCTCCTGTATCCTTGGCTGACATCTCCATCAACTTGGTAACAACATTCCACTCTTTTCTTTGGAGACAAATAATCAATAGTATTAAGTAGGAATGTGGTTTTGCCTGTATTCTGGATTCTCACAGACATTATCTCATGTTCGTGTTCAACCAGCCATCTTGAAATAATGACAACGTTGACTCTTTCAGTTCAGTCTCTTAACTTTTCTTGCTTTTCTTCGGTGTCAGCCTCCAGAAGTGTACCTCTCCTTTTATATGTGCATAGAAAACAATTACCCAAAACTTAAGTGTGCTAATTACTTCTTCAGTTGATTATTTTGTGATACACTGGAACTGTTGATTAGAGTACAGAGGCAGAATACAACTTCATTATCAAGTTCCAGTCATAGTCTTTCAGTTATTTTATTCTTCATATTATTTTTAATTACATAACCACCAGTTGTCTTACTGGGAGGTTGATGATGTAAAGCCTCTGCTCTTGAGCTAGACTGATAACAAAAAGGTGCTGGGAGGTCTAGAGAGAGTTAAATTAGCCTTAAATAATCCTTGCACCATCCACCATTCAATATATTGTTCATTCAGTGATGTGTTTGCTCTTCAGAAGACCAAATAGGCAGGTTTTCTGTATTCCTTGTAACAGCAAATTCTCTCTTAACAATTCTTAATGACTTCCTTCAACTTCACAACACTGATTCAGTTAAATCCACAAACAAACACTTGATGAGTACCACGTATCAATTATCCATTTGCAAGTCTGACTGGTAGCTTTCACATTCAGAGTGAATTTCAGATACAAAAATTCCCTGTAATTTCAAAAGACTGAAACCTAAAAGAAGAATTTGGAATGGATAATAACATAGATGTTTCCATGATGCGGAATCCTTTCACACGTATGTGATGCTCAAATACAACAATGAGGTTAGTATGAGGCACAGTGAGGCTGCTTTTAGTAATACCGCAAATGATGCTCTCATAATGGAACTCAGTGTCTTCCTGACTCCTCAAGATAATACCCTCTCTTCCATATGAATCCACTTTTTTACTACATCCCACTACTTGCAATGCATGCACATCTTTTCCTTTGTCTTCTCTCCCCACTCGGGTTATTACAAAAAAGGCAGCTCTCAGTACTCCATTCCGCTTCCTACCATGAAATTGTTTATGATAAGTGACAATAACACCTGAGCACAGTTCTTTCCTCACTCTCATTCGTTAGCTCCTCCATCCCTAGTCAAACCCTCAGGTCCTCAGTTTTCACCATGCCATCAGAATATCTATTCTGAGACCCACTAAAAACACAACTCCCAACCTTCACCCATGCTTTTTGCGATTCCTGCTCTCACTCGCTGAAAATCTGGTTCTTCCAAGAAGCACCACTTAAAATTACCACGGATAATCTTTCTACCAGTAGAAGCTTTTCATTTCCTGTTTGCCTCTAAGCAGAGTCTCTATTCCACCACAGCTCCTAAATCAAGTATGTACTTTTGTACAACCAAACCATAATTAGCACAAAAACATCCCCTGTTCAGAAATGGCTCAGATTTTTCCATTACTTCTGTGCAGCCAAACTACAACAAAAACACCAGGACCTTAGTGGAATATTTCTAAGCGATATCCAAATAATATAATATCTTCCTACTCCTTGTAATTTACTGCTGGATATGTAAGGTGAACGATCATTTAGTTATTAAAAATGTAAATCTGTTTAAATGCGCAAATGTCTTCCCAAACAATTTGTTTCCAAGGGGATTTCCTTACCCTTAAAAAAAATAAAGGAAATTACATGTCTCATCCTCCTCTGTACACCAGATAACACAGAATTGTACAGGTTGGAAAAGACCTTTAAGATCATCAAATCCAACCATAAACCTAACACTACCAAGTCCACCACTACACCATGTCCATAAGTACCTCATCTAAATGTATGCTCTAAACATTTTTTCCCCAAAGAATACCATTATGCTTTGCTTCATGTTGACAATATTATTCCAGAACTGGCTCCCTTGAGTCAACCTGCAAAATAAATTATCATGCCAATTAAAAGAAAAACAATACTAATTGTTGTAGATTTGCTGGGGGAGGGGGTTCTGCCCTTTCTTTAGTGGTAGCAATTGCAATGGGTAATATCAATTTTTTCTAAGCTAATGTCATTTTGTCTTGATTTACTGGCCTATTGTGTTTTCAGTCCCCAAGGTGGAAAAGTGGCTATTGATAGCAAAAAATGGCCTTTTTAAAAGGCCATTTTCAATAAAGCTCAGGAAAGTTCCGTGACTAGAAAACTTAGAGGCCTGCTACAGTTACAAGGCTCATTCCAAGTGAGCAGTGTAGGGGCCTTTTTAGAAACTAAAAAAAATGCAGTGATACAAGAGTCTTCCTGGCAAGAGGGAATAAATCAATCCCCCCAGTACAGCAAAGCATCAGGTTGGGAAGCCACCTTTTCTGCAGAGTTTTTACAAAGTAATGACTGATTCTGGGTTAAAGTTCTCGGGTGCTCAACTTGAGCCTCTTCAAATTTGAAGGGGCCTGTTTTTTAAACAGGAGAAACACTGACTCAAAGTCAGGCATCCAGAGCCGGTAAAGCAAGCACAGTAGCATCCACAATTACGAACTGCTTAAAATTTTACTTAAGTGCTTTCACAGCATGTGCTGTACAAATTCATCAGCTACATCACTGTTCAACCAACAAATCCACTATCTAATAAATGAGGTCTATCTGACACATACAGAAGACTAACCATTTTGCTTTTGAGCTCCCTATGTTGCCTTGTCTTAGTCTGATCTGTTCTTCTCTGATTTACAAAACTGTAACATGCTGCTCCTAATGGAGAGCTTCTGCTTTTAAAGCTACTCAGAAGCTGATAAAACAACCCCCCAAATAGGTGGGATACACAAATTCCACTTTAACACCTATACAGACAGTACTTCACTGTCTTACTGTAGTTAACAGGTGACAGTAGTAGCATCATCTCAGAAAATAATTTTGTTACATTTAGGGCTTCTCTATAAGATAAGCTTGTGCCAGTCTAAGATGACATGCCATTTTAAACAGCTATTGCTGTCAACTAGCATAGTATCCCACATGACTGCTTTTATTGGTACATATGTCATTTTGGAAGCTGTTTTAACTGAGCTGGCAAAAGTGATTCTTACACTGCAATAATGCTATCCACAACAATGACACAGACCAGTATAATTGTATTGGTGTAATTTATGAAGTTTTCTATGTGGATTCTTTCTTGTCATCCCCTGATTGAGTGTGCTCCACACCCATATTGCACCACAAATCTAACCATACTTCTGAGGCACAAATAAATAAATGTGTACAAACAGGAGCAGGGGACAGGGACGATATGACTTTTTGAAGGGAACAGGTAGTGAATCACATACCAAACCAACAATTCCCAGAGTTTTCAATATCCTGATTTAACCTATCTTCCTCCTGAATACAATAAAAACCATGAGTCCCTGAACTACCTTTGTTCAAGGAAGAATCTTCTTCTCCCCATCTCCTGACAGTGGTCTTCAATTAAAGCCTGCAATGATGAAACTCACTGAGACTGACAGAGGAAATAAAAGGAGAGAAACCACTGAAATGCATCTTCAGAAGCAGATTATTAAATGTCCCACAGACATCAGTGCGAGTGACAGCCGCCAGAGCTTAGTGAAAAAAGGGAAGCGGAAAATTAAACTTCTCATTGGGCCTGATGATGATTAATATCTCTTCTCTGATGAGCTGAAACTGCTTAATCTTTGCTATTAATATCAAACTACTGAGGTGCAAGTATGGTAGCTGAAGAGAAAGGGGACATATGAGAATGTTTAACATTGGGGAGAGGAAAAAAAGACAGATATAACTGAGGTACGTTTTGCTCTTAAATCTCCTAAAGCAAGAAACTCAGAATGAAGCTGAGAGCCACCATAAGCGGCTCTCAAGTCAGGTTACTATGAGGCAGCTCTTGGGCAAACAAGGTCGTACAATTTAAAGGAGATAAATAGCAGATTTCAATCGTTTGGTTAAAGGCATTTGCATTCTACAGGAAGACTACTTAATTCATCACATCTCCATTCAAGTGTACGTGAACAGGCAACTAATACCTTCACCCAACTCAAATACGTTAGATAATTGTTATTTTCAGATTTACTTACCTCTGCGTATATTGGCAAAGCTTTAGAGAGAGTTAGCTGGAGTTCCTTGGAAACCAATAATTACATGTAGCTTTGCAGACAGATTTTTATACTTGGTTCCTATAAGAATATTCTACAAAATGTAACCTCTCTGTTGAGATTTTTACCTTAAACCCTTGGGCTTGTAATGCACTGAAGCAAGAGGTGAAATAGCTAAATCCATTATAGTTAATACTCCTAGAAAATATTCGGTGTGTATTACATTTTCAGACCAAAAGAAACCTCTGTTAAAGTCAGTGTAGATCACTTGAGATACACGTTATAATAGTTTGATTAGTAGAGAATAAAAAATAGACTTTTATAGCACCCATTCATCTGAAAACATTATTCCTGCTAAAGTTAACAAGCAAAATCACTGAGTTAGGTTAAATAAAATCCAATGACAGGCAGGAAATTTACTGATTGTGAAATATTAAAGCTGTGGTATTAGTTCAATACGATTCTAGAATACTGAATGCCTTAATGCTATGAAAAAAATGAAAGAGAAATCTTCCATTTCTTAATGCTGTAAAGGTAACTTGTAAACACTGTACAGTGTTTTCATGTTTTATTTGGAGAATTGAGATTAAAAGATTGATAAAATATAAGCTTAGAAGCCTTGATGTCATGAATAATGGGTTGCCAAATTAGTGCTCAAATAAATCTTGTTTACCAAATTTAATAAACTGCTTTAACTTGCAGCCAAAACCGTCTTTGATTTGATCCTTTCTGAAGGGTTATTTTTCACAACTGAAAAGGTACGGTAACCTGGAGCGCAAAACAAAGAATCTGCTTGGGAAATTAGTTTTTCTGGCCTGGGATGGCAACTGATCATACTGATAACTAGTTTCTATTAGGTATGGTAAGGCTAGTAATTATCCTATAAATCCTATTTATCTCTTTTTTAAAACAGCTATATGTTTTGGTAACTGTAGCACTCTCTTCTATAGTTCTCAAGGTGATATTTCTTGCAGTGCACTTTATGTACTGCAATATCTCATAGTCATGATCGCTTATTTTACGTGAAACTGAAACTGTTAAAATGATCCTTTTTAATTTTTTTTTTCCTCATCTACTTCTCATCTTTCACTTCCTACCTTGAAGCCAGAAAAATCTGGACAAGGATTAAAGCATGTATTTTTGAACAAGGTGGAATAACTTATTCAGAGATGTGCTAGAATCCTCCACCAGCTTTAAAATCAAGTTCAGAAATCTGGCTAGAAGGAAAGTTGTGTTGTATCTAGAAGGCATGGGTCAGATGCAGGAATTACCAAGCAGTATTATTCTATCAACTCAACAATATAATACAGCCTGCACTCTGCAAGATATTAGAGACACTGATTGTTAACTGTCTTTCTGATTGTAAAAATCTACAAATCTTCACAAGCTAACAAAACATCAGTAACTGTTCTGTGTGATTTTTTGGGGAGAATCTACAGATTTGTCTGCCAATTCCATTCTGAAACACAAATTAAACAAAAGACTGCTGCAACTACTGTAGGAGAGATGTACTGACATGTAAGGAAGGAAAGATGAATGATAAAATAGGAAAAATAGGAAAGGAAGAAAATGGTGGGGAGGGATACAACTACTTTTGGATATTATTTTCTTTTAATCTACTTAATCACATAACAAACAGACAGCTCTTTCATGTTTTTTATTCCAGCAATTTCTTCAAGCCCTTTCCAGCATATAAGAATATTTCTATCTTATTAGCTATGGCTTTATTTCAGCTCCAGAAATAATCCTCTCTATATTACACAAATGCTATGCAATATTCTTTGATATTAAACTACACTATGACAACCTCAATCCCATGTCTAGAGAGCCAAACGAAGATGCTGTTGTAGCACCAACAGCCATAGATGCACTGGTTTTAATCTACTTAGGAAGAACAATAATCACATTGAAGATGTAGGGGCCCAGGCTTCACAGCCTAGAAGACAGTGTACAAGATGACTGGGCTTCTGCTTCTCATACTGGCCTATCTCTACCCTTAACAGGACCTGTGCTCGCTCAATTACAGCCAACACAAGCAGTGTTGTGTAGTACAGTTGTGATTATACTACAGTCGCATCTTCAGTTTATTTTGTAGATACACATTTTGAGTTTTCCAATTCATGACCTTAATGTGTTAAATCCAATCTTGTAAGCCACTCCAGGTGTCTGACAGTATATGCTGGTGATGGTGATTTCACTGGGCATCTACAGAAGTTCAGGAATCAGTATGCAGAGAGCAGATCATGCATCTCTTCTTTAGAATAGGTATAGACCTGTTATTACAAGCTCACTGGAAAAGTATCTCATTATGAAACACTTTACTTAGACAGTAAAATATTTTAACTAGGCCCAGAAGTTGTTATCTTTAACATTTTTTTTTAAAAGTAAATGTACCAAACAGAAGCACATTCTGTTATGGATTGTGAATTTAACTTTGGAAATTGTGATGAATCCAACATTTTTTGTAATTTTAACTTCACTACATTCAGTTCTCCCCCCTGATTACTGATCTCTGCAAACTCTGACATTTAGCAATTTAAAAGCTAAACAGAATTATAAAGAACAAAAAAGGAGGCTTAAAACCTTGATGTTTACATCCTGGACTTTGAGTCATCTTTCACAGAACTATGGAGAAGGACAGTCATGCTACAGGTTAGAAAAAATGATTACAGCAGAATAGCTCAAATGGCTTGAACATTGTTAAATTTGAAGAGAATCTCAGGCTAAAAACATATCATTCTCCAGGTCACCAACTTTTCCTCCTGTTGTTGGTATCTACAAAGTTGAGTGAACCAAGATGACTGCTGTCAGCCTATGTTTTTGAACTTAACTGTGCATTTCACTCAATTCTCCAAGGATATCTAGATACTTTTAAAAAAATCTCTTAGATTCAAGCCTCAAAACAAGAAATGCAGAAGGCAAAGCAACACAAGAGAGGTAAAACTTCAAGGGAGGGAAATAACTACTCAACTGAACAATTCAATGGTTGTCATGACTGGAAAATGTTTGAAAAGGGTAAAGGGGGAATAAAGAGATATATTGAAGATACTAGTGTTCTTAAGCTAAGCATAGCTAAAACACATCTATCCAATATCAGGATATTAACCTTCACACTCAGTTGCTTTTCTTAAACCATGCCAGAGCATTATCTGCAGAACATAAGAATGACCATACATGACGTGTGAAGTACTTCTTTGAATTTATTTTTAACTTGACTCCCTCTCCTTCTGGTATGATACACATTTATATAAATATCCAAAATATAAGTTTCAAAAGTACTGGAATACACTACAGATGCAATTTGCTGTCCAACAAGAAAGATTCTGATTTCAAACTTTTTCCTGATCTGAAAAAAACCCCACAATTATAAACACAAAAACTCCACAAAAATAAAGTTAATTGTTCTGAGCTGAAACATTCACCAGAATCAAAATATTAAATTTTCATTTCAATCTTTTAAAACATTTATATTTCAGGTATTTGTCTCATCCTGTATGTACACATTTGTTGACCTGCTTGCCTGTTTGCCCCCAAAGCTCATTGGCTAATTTAAAATTACACCGTAAGAGGGAAAGAAGTCAGAGGTAATGAAGCTTCTGCAATTGTAAGGAACGCACAGAGAGAGATGAGAGACTGAGAAATACACTGCAGCATGAGCTCAAGATTTATTTAGATACCAGGAGACCCATATGGGAGCTAGATTTTATAAATGCCCTAATTGTGGGAAAAGCAACTTCAACATCAATCAGCTGCATGACATCAATCACAGCAAGTCAGGCTACATTAGTTCCAGCACTCAAAGAGGGTCTGGTGTACTTATAAACTACACATTTTATTTTGAAAAGCCAAGCACTACTTCTTGGGGGTTTGGCTTTTTTAGAAAAACAAGACATTTGACCTCATCTCGCTTTTCTGTTTTTCTGCAGAAAAACGTTTTTTTACTATGAAGTTAGCAAGTACCTCTTTTTGAAACACAGAAAGAGGAATAATCAGGAAATAGCTCTCCTACTGCTAGTCTTCCATGCAGTCCTAACAGAATTTAGACATCCAGATGTCCCTTCTTCTTGGAAGGAATTTGTTCACCTTTGCATAATTCAGCTTTAACAGACTGCATTTTTCCCAGAAGTTTGCTCATAGAATGAGGAAGACAAAGATGAAACAAAACCCTTGAGAAATCCCACAGATTATACTCAGTGTAAACTGCTGTTCCAAAGAAGCTGGCAACTTATTCCTGCTCAAAGAACTCCTTTTCATTCTGATCTTTATGTTTCTGCCAGAAATTACAAAATAAGAGCCGACTACAAAAAGAAAGCCAAGACAAAAATGGTAGGCATGTGTTTAGAAACACAAAAAATTCCATCCAATCAAGAGATGTATAGAGAGGAGGTAAGCCTACAGCTTACTTTACTTTTATAAAAGAATAAGCATGTACTTAAAAAAATGAGCGTCAAAAGAGAACGTGTGAGTCCTGTACTGGAATTCAAAAGAGCGACGTGGACTTGCTTTCATTTGGCACAACACACTGACAAAAGTAGCAGCTGTTGCAAGATTCATGGCATTTCCTGAGACGATGATATATTGTTTTAAGGATGTGAATTCCTGGTAAGGTAAGGAAGAAACAGCACTGACATCAGCAGTTAGGTGTTGAGCCATTCAGTGGACCTTATTAGTTAAGGATAAAATTGTATTGCAGGATTGTAAGTATTTAGTTTAATTGAAAGAGTGGTTGAGAAGAAAAAGAAAACATGGTCCTCACTAACTCCACAGCTTGACCCCCAGAAGCTTCTCATGACCATGTTGTATTGTGGCTCACATTCTTTATCTAAGGCCATTCTCATTTTTCCACAGAAACTACTTCAAATTTCCAGCCACTGCTCACAAGCAGACTGTTTCTTTATATAATGGGGAGTAAAACACTTTATTTTTTCATATTGACTTGTTAATTTTATTTTCTTAGATGATGGACAGATAAGGGTTCTCATGTCTGTAAAACAAAATCTAATTGTGGGGATACTGACTTGCAAGCTAAAGATGATGAGCAGAGAACCAGACCCAGCTTTCACAGCAGGGACCTTCTGGTCGACAGCATACTTCAACCAAACTTTGTCAGTACTCTGTATATCCAAATCACAAGGGTTTCACAGAAAGACAAGTTTTCCAGGATAAAGCAACAAAACTTGGCATAAGCCTGAGGTCTTTACTATCGTGACTGATTTTATTCTTGTAGGATCCCCAAGTAAAAACTGAAGACATACTTAAGGTATCTTGATTTCAGCTGAGATAGAGGTGCTTAACTGACAATTCTCAGCATAAGTCCTTAAAAAAATAACGAGAGAGGAGTATACCACCACCACGTACTCCAAAATGGAAATGTACACAGAAGCAGCTTTTATGAAGGGGTTGCTATGAAGCCAGTCTTAACTAAAACACATGTCCTATAAACCTGTCACAGGCACCTATCACAGTAACATCCTTATTATACGCAGGGGCACCCTGCATAAGTTTCTCAGAACTTTATTAAAAAGACAGGATCAATACAGAGGTTGAAACTTCTACTTTAAATGGACACTGGATTAAGTTTTCTTGTTTAATCCTGTTGAGACACACAGCAGAAAAAATTCAGGCAAACTGAGCAAATCATAATGAAAAAAGCAATTTTAGATTTTGCCCCTTTCTGATTACATTGTCTGTGAAGGGATTATTTTCTGATGTTTGTTCATCAGTTGCAAGTGTATGATAGACATTTTAGCAATTAATTATTTGTTTGCCTCTTCCTATGAGCAACTCATTGCAAGCATTAAAAATTCAGGCAGTTTTCATCATGCACACAGATCATGTGACAAACTTTTGGCACTTAACTGGATAAAGCTGAACTCCCAGAATCACTTTTCTGATTCAAGTATTCACAAATATGATTTCAAAATCTGCTTCCCATGAATATTAAAACTGGATATTCATTGTTTCTGTAGACAGTCTTCCCAATTAACATATTCACTAGAATATTTATGGAAAGCATACACAAAGAGTGTGAACAGCATCAAAGTGAATCCATTTAAATACTAAGATGAATATTTGCAGCCTTCCTTCATTTCACTTTATTGTATTTTATGAGGTGTTTGCCCAACTCTGGCTTCAATCATGTCTCTACAGATTACTTGGACTAAAATGTACTGTCAGAAAATGATAGTCGCCCAACACTGGAGTGAAAAGAGGACAATCAAGGAAAGCAAGTCCCCAGGAAAGAAGGGAGGCTCCGTTTTTAACATGTTACCCTGGCAGTTAAGAAAAAACAGAGTCAACTTCCTGCTCTCTCGCAGACTCCTTACATGATCTCATGCAACTTCTCAAGTTTTCATCGTAAGGTTACGTTACTGACTCTTCCTTTCCTGTGAAATATGTTCTACACAGGAGCCCTACACAGACACTTTATGGCTTTCAACCTCAAGTGGATCCACCACGCAGAAACTGATAACTCAAGTGTATTTTCATCCTGTCAAATGGAAGTGACTGTGAATCTGCCGAGGCCACATAGCCACAGTGGACACTTTTTTGAGGAATCAGTAATCTAGAGAGCATGTGTCAAATTACAGTTCCAAGCCTCCGTTTTATATGACCTTCATAGTAAAGGGGATTGGAAACTACTGCATATAGCTTGAAAAATGATGCTATTTATGGAGCTACTGTTGGTTAGTGAAATTGCTATCTTCTTTCTAATGAAAATTCATCATATATTATTTGATTATTTCCTCTTCCCTGTTTTAAATGCACTCCACCCTTCCTACTCTATTACCTTGCCTTTTGAACGTAATTTAGGAATGTTGGAACAATTAGCTTTTTCATTCAAAGTAACTGATAACTGAAATTATGCTGTCCTTGTGCGTTATTAAAAACAACAACAGTAACTAGGTACGTTCAAAGGCTATACAATATTCAGAATCCTCTTTAATATTCTAGTTCATAACATTAATAGACATTTATACATGATTAATGAGGCTTTTAGTAGCTGTTGCTGTCACAGCTTGGGTAATGCCACCTTCAATGAATATTCGAAGGGAAGGGTCTTACTGGCAGTCTGAGTGACAGCTGTGCTGCAGTGTACTTTCTGACAAGAGAAAAAAAACCCAAAATGAAACAAAATTCTGTCCTATAGAATTGCAAACTATTTAAAAAACAGAATATGGGAACTGATTACATTGGGGCATATTTTATATCACAGATTCACTAACAAAGAGCTCATAAAGGGTTTCTAAATGTGATCCCACTGCCATGGTATGGCAAATGAGTAACTTAAGTTCTTAAACACATGGATGAGTAATGTAATTCCTAATTACATCAAGAACACGTAATTTCAGGACACAGCACTGCAGATATCAGTACCAAAGAGAGAGATTTGATTCTGGAGCCCTGAAACATACAAACAAACAAACAAAAAACTGCAAAAGACTAAAAAAAAAAAAGAGAACATATTTTGCTATGACAACTCAGCTAGCTCAGCCTTTTAAACTTAGTGGAAAAAAAGACTGAGGGGTGATTCGACTACTGTATGTAAGTACCTTCAAAGGGAAACATACCCAGGCCTGACAAGGGAATAACTAGCATGGATTCACCAAGGATAAATCATGCTTGACCAACCTGACTGCCTTCTGTGATGAAATTACTAGATTTGTGAATAAGAGATGGCCAGTAGATGCGATCTCCCTTGAATTTAGCACAGCTTTCAATGTGGTCTCCCTAAGCATTCTTGTATTCAAGTTGGGATTTTACAGTCTGTATGGGTGGACTACTAGATGGGTGAAAAACTAGCTGGAATGTTGGGCTCAAAGTGTGATGGTTACGCTTTCGTGCTCTGTCTGGAAGTCAGTTTCATGTGGAGTTCCTCAGCACCTGTTCTGTGACCAGTCCTTTTCAATATTTTTATCAATGACTCGAAGGAGAAATCAGAATTCACCCGTATCAAGATTGCAAATGACACCAAGCCTGGAGGTTGCAGTCAATACACTCACAGGCAAGAGTGCCACCCAGGGGGACCTAGGCAGGCTGGAGGAATGAACAAAGCAAAGCCCTGTACCTGGGAAGGACTCTCTCATAATGGCACAGGCTGTGGACTAGTCCTGCTGGGAAGGACCTGTAGTCCTGGTGGACAGAACATTAAACATGAGCCAGCAGCATGCCTGGACAGTGATGGAAAACAATGGCATCCTGGGCTGTATCAACAGGAACATAGCAAATAGACTGAGGGAAGTGACTATTCCCCTTTACTTGGTACTCATTGGACCACATCTGGAACACTGTGTCCAGTTTGAGGTCCCAACTATAAGAACAACATTGATGAAGTTCAGCGTAGGGCTATCAAGTTGTACGGGGGCTGAAGTGCTTGCCCTGGGCTTGCTCAGCCTGGAGAAGAGAAAGCTCTGTGGGACTTACCAGCAGCCCCCCAGTATCAACAAGCAAGTTGCAGGAAGACGGAGCCAGGCTCTTCACAGAAGGGGTGAAGGGGATGAGTGACATCAGACATAAACTGAAGCAAGGGAGGTTCAAACTAGATATAAAGAGAAACTCTTCCACCTGAGGACAGTCAAGCAGTGGTAGAAGTTGCCCAGGGAGGCCATGTAGACTCTATCCTTGGAGGTTTTCAATACACGACTGGATAAAGGCCTAAGAAATCTTGCCTGACTCCAAAGCCCACCCGGATTTGAGCAGGAGTTTAACCAGAGAATTCCTGAGGTCCCTTCCACCCTGAATAATTGAGTCTATGAAGATACCAGGTACTGACATTTTCTTTAACTTAGTGGGGAAAAGTATAACAAGAACCATTTACTTAAGTCTAAACCAGATGAACTGAAAAGAAAACTTCCAGCACTGCCTGTGATTAACCAAAGAAACTAGTACCAGAACACAGAGAGGACTCTCCACTCCTGCTGGTTTCAAAGCAAGGCACAATGCTGTTGTGGGACATCTTTTACTGAAGTATACACAGAGAGCTTAAAACATAAGTAAATTGTGTGAATCATAATGGAGTACAAAACAAGAAGTCAGATAAAATGACAAAATGGCTTTAACTCTCTGCCCGGAATACCTACAAGTTAAGGAAAATGCTAGCTATGATTCGGTTAAATAAATATTTTAACTGACCTTAGTTTTTAACCAACAAAAATTAAATCATGCCCCATCAAAAACTAAAAAAAAAAAAAAAAAACAAACAACCAAACAGACACAGAAAAATAACAGAAAGAATTGTTAACTTTATATAAGTTCCAGTCCTTTTCCAGTGCAAGGCTTCTTAATAGGTAATGGGCTTTGCTCCCTGGTTTGCATTTAAGATTAATTCACACTGAGAGCTTTAAGTCACTTCAAATACCATGTAGCAGCAAATTTCAAGATTTGTATTGAGCTCTCTGTAAAAACAAAGGATTCTACAGACACAAGAATTTAAAGCAGCATGCCATTACCAACTGCAGACACAATTAAAACAGTCATTTCGACACGGCAGCATAATATTCTTCTAAAAGCAAAAAGGTGAGGCCTGCATTTGCTCAGCTTTTAAAAAATCAAACAAAATCAGTACTGTTCTGCCTTCCAGATCACTAGTTGTCAAGTATGCAGCCAGCACCCCTTATATGTCCAACTTAACATGAATCCCTTACGTGTTTCATCCTAGAATGAGCTCATAGAGTTACTGCCCATTAAGGCAGAATTTTAAGTAACCAAATAAATTTGCACAAGCAAATATTTGTACCTGTCATGTAACTAATTCAGAAATGTATGTAATACACACTGAAAATCTTTACATGTTCTTACTTGTAATTTAACTTGGCATCCAATTTTGTTTTGAAAGAAAGCACAAATTCATCAGCCAAGGTTACATGAAGGAAGCTTGACATTTTAAACAATGCATTTTTTAAATTCTTAGACTGTAAACTAGTGTTTGAATAGTTTTTAAAAGACTGAAACACCTCAGACAACTACAAAGGCTGAACAGCTTTTTTGACTCTTGCCAAAATAACACACCTATTGCCGGACATAAAATGTTCCATCTCAAAAAAAAAAAAAAAAAAAAAAAAAGAAGAAGGAAAAGAAAGCTACAAAGTAACAAGAAATAGGAGATCCAGCATCTTCTAACCTCACCTAACTGAAGTACCACTGCTGAACTCCTTTAAGGCCAGAAAAAAAGTTTATCAGATAGACAATTTAAAAGGCAAAATAGTGGTTAATCCAAGTCTGTTTATAAAAAGTGCTAGTTATATAGCTGCAAGTCAATGTACCTATAAACTTGAGGATCTCCACCTGAAGAAAGAAGAGGACAGAAAGATATTCCAGCTATAGCAACCCACTACCACCCAGAGGGATGTGGATTCAAACTGATTTTCTGTAAAGAGATTTTATATAGGTATTCATTGATTTTCTGTGTTCAGCCTTCTAGCACAATAAGCATAGAGGCAGTGGCCAGAACTAATAATCTTCACACAAAGGCAAGAAAAGAACCTCATGTGTTTGCAGGTTTGGGCCATGTAGGCATTTATATAACTAAATCAGGAGCCTATAAAACATTTCACAGAATTCTTTGCGGCTACATTTACACCTCATAGAACAGAGTCCCACCACTGTCCAGCTTTCCACAAACTAGGTACCACCGTGTGTTCCCTGGTCCAGTGAGCAACAGCACAGTGGACCACAGGACAAGAGAAAGCCTGCAGCTGAGTGACCACTACCTAGCAGGTAATGCAAAGAACCACGCCAGACACGCATCTCCCTGACTTGTACTGTAGGCCCTCCATGCTCTCGTAGCTAGACACACTTCCTGCTTTGTGTCCCAAAGTCAGACTCAGTGTCCCATGTCATCCATACATATAAGGTCTAACACACAGATCCATAAAAACAAGAGTTGTGTAAAGAGTGCCCAGAACACAAACAGATGCCTTTTTGAACACTTTTAAATAATATTAAGGACAGATCTGAAACGAGACGTTAATTTTAATTAAAAGTAAAATCTTACAGGGCATAGGATGGATAAACTTTTAAAAATTAGAAAACACAGGGAAGAAGTGAGTAAGGTGGGAGTTTTTTAAAACTTTTTTAAAAGTTACACTTTTTAAAAGTTCAAAGGTGAGAAGAAAATCAAATAACTGGAACCAGCAATTACCTCCTCCTCAGCAGTGAGAACATGGTAAGGAAGGCCTTTTATCGAAATCTGCACTTTGGGAACTATTTCCTATGCAAGCCAAACCAGATTTATTTAAATAAAATCAATGATGACTGATCTGCATTTATCTGCCCTGATACAAAACATTCAATCACCCCACCCTCAGCCATTATTCCCCTCCTACCTTCAAAACTCCCAGCAAACAGATAAATCCACGTAATAGCTGGGACAAAAAGGACGGTCAGAGAGGCAGCCAGGAATTTCCGTCGCCCTCTGCAGATTCCCAGCATTCTCTCAGGAGTGCAGATTCCCAACCCAGTGCTGTTCCTATGTCGGAAGCAAATAGTCCACAGCCTCCCACATATTACACCCTGAAAAGGAAAGGAAAAAATATTTTAACAGCTTATCTCTCTAAGAAAGGTAGACTATGCCAGTGTTCCTAAAGAGTTAAAAGAACAAGGCTAAAAATAGGGTTACCACAATTGCAAAGCAGTGCCCATTTCAACATTATCCATGAGTACTTAATAATAAAGCAAGTTTTAGAAGTCAGACTAGGACAGTAAGTCAATAAAACACATCACATCACCTAAACACACACAGAGCTAATCTTACAAAGAGACATCACCTTTATTTGTTTTTTCACCACCCTTTTACTCTACAGAAACTCTGGGTTCTTTGATGCCTATATGTGGTGGTGCCCCTGGGCAGATAAGAGAAAGCCACCCATATTTCTTCCCCTGCTCCCACAGAGCAAAGGTCACACCAATGAATCCATGAGCTGGCTGCAGGTGGTCATGAACCCAGGAGGATGAACTGAAAAATGAAAGGTAAAGTTTGGGGGCAGAGGGATGTTATTAAAATGACCCACTTTGCTAATCAAAAAGCAATGCTGATGAACTGCTATATAAAAGGGGAGAAGAGAAAGAGCAAAATGGGCAAGGAAGCTTCCTTAGGCACAAAAGGGGATATCAGGAGCTTTAGACTGTATGCTATGAGAAAAGAAAGGGATTCTGGAGAGTGCCACTGTTTTTATGAGAGAAAAAAACCAGAATCTTAATTTGTTTAAATTACTGTTCTGCATTTCAGAGAGGCCAAGATGGCAAAACAATCTGATGATTTTTATTCACAGGAAAATGAATATTCCCACACCAGTGCAGGCATGCAGGGCATAAAGATAATGTTTCATATCTTTTGCCTTTTTTTTTTTTGAAAAGGGAGGAAAGGATAGTGTTAGACTAGAGAAGTTGGAGAAGAAAAGGGAGGTATTAAGTCCATGCATATCTAGTTCAAGCTTTGTGTGAAAGGGCTTATGTGTTCTAATTTTAAAAAAAGAATTGGTCTACAAGAATGTCAGGGAAAGAAACACAGACTATGGCAGTACAAGGTGTTTAATAACAGTGCCCTTTGGCTTGTGCTTAAACTAGTACTAGAGCTGAAATCAGCAATTAAAGCATTTCTACACTGACATATTAACAATGGCTACTGTGCGCCTTGAAAATATGTCTGAGCTCTACAACTCCACATATAGTGCAGTGAAAGTCAATTCTGAAATCAAATTACAGCAAAAATGAGAATTATAAACAAGAGAAATGGTTCAGACAAAGAACTCTGCTGCTGGAGATACCTGGCTGCAGTAATCAGGCAAACTTAGAGCTGTTCCCCGAATGTTCAATAGAGCCCACTTTACTACACTACAGTTTAAGAGCCATGATAGTACTCCTGACCTTGGAACTGATAAAATGGACTATAATTTGTCCAGAGCCAGAACAAAAAGCATTCCATTGCGTCAGCTTTTCAAGGCAAGGAATGCCTCACCACAGAGATTTTGCACAAAACATGTGGACAGACTTAATATTAACAACTGTGATATTAGAGTCACTGTGTTAGACAGAGACACACATTTGGTAGATAAATTGTGGAGAACTCTTATCTTTATTCACTGTATTTGGATAACGATTCCATTTCATTTCTTTTCCTTACATCACATAGCTTGTACAACTACTCTGAAGAGAGTCCTTTACATGCCTACTTGAAAAACACAGATAATTCTCCTGGCTCATGTGTTTTACACTTGCTATATGTGTGTATATTGTAAAGTGCACATAATCACTTACTTTAAGTAGGAATATTATTATTTTTTTCCTGTAACATCATGGTGTGCACCACTGACATCAATTTGTGCATGTAAAAATGAATCTTTGAAAAAACAAACTCACAAGCAGGGTCATTCTCCAATAGCAACATCTTGTAATGCATCATGCATTGGATACATACTGCTCCTACCAATGATACCTGTAAAACCCACAGGTAGCGAAGTAAGAGTCAACACTACATGTTTCTGAAATCATGCTGTTACAAGTACACTGATACCAGTTTCTGGGATAATGACACCCAGACTCTGAAGCTTGGGGTGATAGTCCTGCTATTGGATTAATTAATCCTGGGGCTGCATATTTAAGAAAAACTTCATTTTTTCCTATATATTTTTTGGAGTATCCATGCATGCTAAGTTTCTGAATAGGTCAACATGGAGGATGAAATCCTGCTTTTCTGCCCCATGAATGTAAAGTACCCTAACAAATTAAGAAAGTATAATGAGCAACACTGAACTCCCAATTCAGCTACAAAGGAAAGCTAGGAATGTGGCAAACTCAGCTTTCTACAAATTGTCATCATTCAGACAAAACAGCCAAATCAATCTGCACATTCACGCACATCTTTTATCTAACTAGGAAGACATTTGGGAAAATCCTAGACAGACAAGTCAGCTTGTGATGGATCACGCTAGGAAACGTTGAGATACCTCTTTTAATACTGCTTTAAAAGAGGAAAGAGCCATAAACTATTTTAAAGGAAGTTTCTACCAAACCTCTCCAAAGCTGTGAATAGCTTCCCTTGAGACTAAAATACTCATTTTCAGTATATAAAATCATCACACCTGCTGAGTAGTTTTTTCCAAACTAGATAATGCATCATGTGCAAACCCTACACAAGCAATTGTATAAAAGGTCCATGAATGGTAATGAAGATGCTTAGCTTAAAGGAAAAGCTTTGGACTCAATCACGTATTCATTATTGGTTTTATTTGTAAAGAATTTTACCTAACTTACCATCATCAAAGAAATTGAAAGAAGATATTGCAGTTCTTTGACTTGGTTTTCCTTTCAATTCAACAGGTGCCAGATTGATATCCGTCATGAAAGTGACTGACCACACTGGCTGGAGCAAGGGCTGAGCACAGAACAGGACAGCACTGTGCATATTTCTGCCGTATGAGCTCGCCATTGCCTTTCAGACTTCTCCTCCAGCATCCACTGCTCCTCAAGCCAGTCCTACTGAATCAGACTGTCATCTGCCTAAAAGGTCTTAGAAGACAGTTTCACGGTACAGGCTAAAAATGAAGCTACTTCAGATGTGACATTGCTAGCTATATTAATCTTTTCAGTAATAACAAACACTATAAGATGGTTCACTTCATTTACACAAATCCATGCAGTGTTCCTCCTGATACCTTTCAGTCTTAACAGCTGTGCTAACTAAACACCTGTAGTCAGAAATACATAGCATAAAATATGTTGGAAGAAAAATAAAAAGGATAAGGAAGTAACTGGCCAATTTAAGCACAGGATCTAGGTACGATACTCCGACCAAAAAACAGCCAGCAGCTCCTCTTGATCTGTTGCCCAATGTTAGTATTTTCAGATACACTAACTGAGCCACACTGAACATCTGCAACTTTAGTCACCTTTATTGGATTTATCTCAAAGCAAAAGATATCAAAATTATCCCCGGAGTGAAAGGGAACAGTTGGGAGTGTTTCTGGTAAGGGGTCTGCAGTTTGAAACATGGTCTCAGCTTCACTCCTCCAGACACAATCAGATTTTCTGCCTGTGCCACAGATCCAGAGAAGGTGCATGCATTTCAGGATATTCTTCTACCTTGGTCTTGACTTTTTAATGTACTGAATGTGCTCCAAGAGCATCATATAAATATATCTTAGAAATCTGATGAAATAAGTAATATCCACAAAAGTTAGCTGTATGTACATAATGAATGTATGTTTTGCTGTCAGTTAGATGCTCTACACTTCTACAATACACCCAGTTCAAGATTTATAAAACCTACTGCACATGTACAGATCAACAGACATTAATACAGCAACCTCAGGCCAGCTCAGGAATCCTTGATTCCTGCTAATGGTGCTATAAACGTCTACTAGCTTGGAGGGGTGTGTGAGGGGTCACAGCAGGAATTAAAATAAATTGGGTTTCTCATTACAAAGACTTACTCACGACCTCTTACCACATGGCAACAGTGAACAGAATTACTTTCGTTACCTTCATATACAGTCAAATGCTTCCATTAACTACATTACCATGTCAGAGTGGTTGCTTTGTTTTAAATCCAGGATTATCTTCTCAGTTAGGTGTGAAGCAGCTCTCAACCAGTATGAGCAGCACATATATTAATGCATGTAACACAACACTAATCACATTGGTATTCAGTTTGGTACCATAAAGGAAAGGTGCGGAATAAACCCAACATTATGAAATAAAAAATGACAGAATTAAATGGTAAATCTTTATTTAAATAAACATCCTCTTGTTAATATACTCCACTTCTCAAGTTCTTAGAACAGAAATAGCATTTTGAAGGAAAATGCCATCTCCTCTCTCATCAACCTCTTCTTCTTCTCCCACATGGAAGAACGTGCTACAGAAACAAATCTAAGGCTCCCTTTGCTCCCAGACTCTGGATTTTCTTGGCACTGGAGATCTTCCCCCTGAATCAGACTTCTTAATCCTATGATATCGTGACTTTAAAGAAGGATTTGGAGTAAATTCAGACTCAGCATCCACCTCAGAAGTTCTGTGAAGCCACTTTAAAGGAACAGATTACAGCAGAGTTTCCACATGCTGCCAAATTTACTCTTTCTCAACTAGTTACAAGAAAAAAGTCCTATGTATAAGAGAGAAAATAGCCAGTAAGTTGACAGCACAAATGAGTTCTGCCTTGGAACTGTGCTAACTGCTCCGAGGGCACACAGGATTGACACCTTCTTTTATATCTTCACTCAGTATGTGCCATGGCTCAAGGAAAATTCTGTTAGTGTCCTGTTAATCAAAGTTTTCTAGAAGGTTCCACATGTAAGCAACACCACCACAAGAACGGGGATCTATCCTGACGGTAGAGTAGTCACAGACGGTGAGAAGTAAATAAATAATATACTTCCACATTTTTCCTTTTTCATTCCCATGTATTCCTTTTTATGTATGTACATATGTATATACTTATACATGCATTTTTAATGGCATTCCTTTTTCCTTTCAAGCCTAGACTGCTCAAAAGAAGGAAAACCTGCAACTTTAAAAATTATCAAGGAATAACACAATTTAAGATCAACAGGATAAGAATCTTTTCTAAGCCTCCACTAAAATGTCACTGTTAATATGTGGGGCAAAAAAAAAAAAATCTATCAGTTGAGAAGAGATAACAGCAACAAAACACAATCATGACAGAAAGATCAATCTTGGCTGTTATTCACATTTCATTTGCAACCCAAGAATGATACTTATTTTCAAAGCAGCTACTGACCTCAGTTTTTAATGAGTTCTCCAAACTCTGCTTTACTATACCCCCTCACCTATATGGGCATATAGCATCAGTATTTCCTGACTCCCCAATTTATCTCAGGACTCCACACAATTCAAAGAGAGTGAAACAGAGCCTGACTTGGTTTGTGTACAGCAGAAGCCTAACAAGATACTATATGTACATACTAAAAATACCTTAGAATTTGAGATCCCAGTGTCATTGAATTATAAACATACTAGAGACTACGGCCAACCAGCAGTAGTAACTGTGAGAGAGAATCTTTCAATAGGAAAGCAATTCTGCTCCAGAATCACAGTCTACACTCAGACCACAGCATTATTACATATCTGAATTTCAGGCTTAAAAAAAGGATAAAGCTCCACATCTTTCCAAATCAAGGCCTCTCCACCTGAAATAATGGCAGGAAGAAAAAGAAAAAGTAACATGCTACCTGTTCTTGGCTGAAAGAAAATATCAGTATGTTGCTGCATCATTGCTCTTCCTGCCTCTATACCAGGGCATCTTTCTCCTTCATAATCAAATACTGAAGAGTCATGGGTTTGTCCATTCATTAATTCCCTTTCTTAGGTATTGTGCATGCAACCACATAGAAAACAAAATGTTCTTTAAATCAGAAGTAAGGCGCTACGTGCAACATACATAACGACTCTCAAGAATTTTGATGCTAATACTTTGCTTCTCAGCTAAAGTTCTTGGATGCTTTTCAAAAGCAGCGTTTACCTTCATTAGAATCCTCTAAGTACAAAGCTGCTCAAACAAGGAAATTGATTAAAGATTCATAAGAAGGTTTTGCCCAGGAGAAAACAATTATTGCTTGAAGTGTTCGTCCCTGACAAAAGAACCCATGTCCCTCTATGAAGCAAAGTCCCATTATAAAAAAAAATGAGCCCTGTTTTTTACTGTATAGATCTCAAACGGCAAGTTAGTTTTACATGGGGATTTGTAACACGCTTATAGCAGCTACTTACTTGTCAGATGGAAATAGAAATTGTCACCGTACTTCCAAATTGCTCTTTATGAAATACTTGTATTAAATTAAAAAAATAAAAGGAGAGAGAAATGGGCCCAGGTGGCTCTCCCCTCAATCCTGACAGTGAGGAGGAAGGAGCTGAGGAGGACTGGATGGATCCTCTGGGTCAAAATTTGGTTGCGCAGCTGGTATTGATAAGAGATATTTTAATTTTACAAGCATGGGACCCTCATCTGAGAATGGAGGACTGCTAACAAGAGACAGGATCCATCTGACCACATGGGGCAAAAGTGTCTTTTCCAATAGGCTGGGGCCAAACCGGTGAGGAATTAAATTGTGAGTGACAAGGAGGGAAATGAAAACCCAACAAGAAATGAGAAAGTAGTGGATTGGGCCGGCAAGGAAAGGATGTTGAGTGATGTGGCAGCAGATACCTGTCTGCAGCACAGAATCACAGAATGCTTTAGGTTGGAAAAGACCTTTAAGATCATCAAGTCCAACTGTTAACCTTGCACTGCCAAGTCCACCACTAAACCATATCCCTAAGAACCACATCTACACGTCTTCTAAATGGTGACTACACCACTTCCCTGGGCAGTCTGCTCCAATGCTTGACAATCCTTTCGGTGAAGACATTTTTCCTAATATCCAATCTAAACCTCCCCTGCCACAACTTGAGGCCATTTCCTCTCATCCTATCACTTGTTACTTGGCAGAAGAGACCAACCCCCACCTCACTACAACCTCCTTTCAGGCAGTTGTAGAGAGCAATAAGGTCTCCCCTCAGCCTCCTTTTCTCCAGGCTAAACAACCCCAGTTCCCTCAGCCGCTCCTCATAAGACTTGTGCTCCAGACCCTTCACCAGCTTTGTTGCCCTTCTCTGGACACGCTCCAGCACCTCAATGTCTCTCTTGTAGTGGGGGGCCCAAAACTGAACACAGTATTCGAGGTGCGGCCTCACCAGTGGCAAGTACAGGGGCACAATCACTTCCCTAGGCCTGCTGGCCACACTATTTCTAATACAAGCCAGGATGCTATTGGCCTTCTTGGCCACCTGGGCACACTGCTGGCTCATATTCAGCTGGCTATCGACCAATAACCCCAGGTCATTTTCCACCAGGCAGCTTTCCAGCCACTCTTCCCCAAGCCTGTAGCGCTGCATGGGGTTATTGAGACCCAAGTGCAGGACCTGGCACTTGGCCTTGTTGAACCTCATACAACTGGCCTCGGCCCATCGATCCAGCCTGTCCAGGTCCCTCTGCAGAGCCTTCCTACCCTTGAGCAGATCAACACTCCCACACAACTTGGTGTTGTCTGCAAACTTACTGAGGGTGCACTTGACCCCCTTGTCTAGATCATTGATAAAGATATTAAAGAGAACTGGCCCCAACACAGAGCCCTGGGTAACACCACTTGTGACCAGTCACCAACTGGATTTAACTCCATTCACCACCACTCTTTGGGCCCGGCCATCCAGCCAGTTCTTTACCCAGCGAAGTGTACGCCCGTCCAAGCCATGAGCAGCCAGTTTCTCCAGGAGAATGCTGTGAGAGACAGGGTCAAAGGCTTTACTAAAGTCTAGGTAGACAACATCCACAGCCTTTCCCTCATCCACTAAGCGGGTCACCTTGTCACAGAAGGAGATCAGGTTAGACAAGCAGGACCTGCCTTTCATAAACCCATGCTGACTGGGCCCGATCATCTGGTCGTCCCTGCTCATTGCAGGGGGGTTGGACTACATGGTCTTTGGAAGTCTCTTACAGTCCTGTTGTGCCGCGTGATGGCACTCAAGATGATCGCTCCATAACCCTCCCCGGCACCGAGGTCAGACTTACAGGCCTGTAGTTCCCCTGATCCTCCTGCCAGCCCTTCTTGTAGATGGGCATCACATTTGCTGACATCCAGTCAACTGGGACCTCCCCGGTGACCAGGACTGCTGATAAATGATGGAAAGGGGCTTGGTGAGCACCTTCCACCAGCTCCCTCAGTACCCTTGGGTGGGTCCCATCCGGCCCCATAGACTTGTGTGTGTCTAAGTGGTGTAGCAGCTAACCATTTCCCCGTGGATTATGGGGGCTTCATTCTGCTCCGTGTCCCTGTCTTCCAGCTCAGGGGGCTGGGTACCCACAGAACAACTGGTCTCACTATTAAAGACTGAGGCAAAGAAGGCATTAAGTACCTCAGCCTTTTCCTCATCCTTTGTCACTATGTTTCCCCCCACACTCAATAAAGGATGGAGATTCTCCTTAGCCCTCCTTTTGTTGCTACTATACAGTAACATTTTTTATTGTCTTTTACGGCAGTAGCCAGATTAAGTTCTAGCTGGGCTTTGGCCCTTCTAATTTTCTCCCTGCATAACCTCACGACATCTTTGTCAATCAGGTAATGGATGGATACAGGCTTTTTAGGAAGGACTAGCCAAGACAACAAGAAGGAGGAATTTTCCTTTATGTGAGAGCAGCAGAAACGCATGGAGCTCTCCCTGGGATCCTTCCCCTCTACTCATCACTTGTGAGAAACGTCTGCAGTCCTCTGCAGAGGACTTGCCAGTGCAAGGACGCCACCAAAGAGGCTGCAGAGCCTTCATCCTTGAAGACATTCAAAACCCAACTGGACATGGCCCTGAGCAACCTTTTTTAGTTGACGTTGCTTTGAGCAGGGGATTGGACTAGACAATCTCCAGAGGTCCCTTCCAAACTCAATTCCATGATTCCATGATTCTACAGTTTTGTACCCTGTCATAAAGTATATAGTGGCCATTCAATTTAAATCCTCAAAAATTCCAACTAGCATCTACTCAAATACGCATACATAACAATGCGCATAAACAATTATACTGAAACACACAGATAATCCCAGGTTAAACTTTTAGCTAGTATAAATCAATATACCTTCACTAATGTCAATTCAAACTGCATCAATTCACAACAAATATGGACTAAGTCTGTCATAATTAATGGACAAGAAGTTGAATTTTTTATATAAGCACCAAAGTTCTCACCTCATCACTACATATTGCTTAAATATTACTAAACCCACAAATATTTCTATCAAAATTATATAAAAATAAAACAAATGATGCAATGAAAATTACAAGAATTGATAGGAATTTCATATTTGAATAATCAAGGACTCAGCAAATAGGAAAAAAAGTAATATATATATGGCCATGATCGAAAGCAGAAGACAAATCCTTCACTATGATTACAGCACTACTTTACTAAGCACGTTATACATTCCCAATAGTTCTTTGATGCTACTATAGAACATCAAATAGCACCATTAGTTGTAAGCTACTTTTTTTAGTTAGTTTCCTGCTGAAATCCTTGTGTGTCAAGGTCCAGTATTTATTTGTCCTTCAATATTGCACCATCCAGGCGGGCTACAAGGACTATCCATTTCCCAGGCTTTCCCAGGGCTGAGTGGGTTCTATACAAGTTGATGGGAAAGGTGCTTACTCCCCACACTTTTTACCTGACATAGAAACAAAGCTCTTGCAGAATAATTTGGTGTCAGGTACCTTTTTAAGTAGGGAAAGCAGCTGTGAATTTAGGTTATTTCACATAGGACTATTCTTGAACATTGGAACACTGAAAAAGGGCTTGATAAACTGGAATTTATAAATACAGATTTCTCATGGCTTCTTATTTGGCACTACAAAGATTAATGTGGGTATTAGACAAGAATGGCATGTGAGTTTAATGCAATTACAAAAGGAGTATGAAAGGTGTTATCAAAGCTGAACAAAGCTGTAGAAACTAGCCTCAAGAGGAGACACTGACAAAAGCACTTAATAAAGAATCCAAATTTTCCATGTGTGGAGTTAGCATTTCAATAGAATCATAGAGTCATGGAATAGTTTAGGTTGGAAGTGACCTCTGGAGGTCACCTAGTCCAATCCTCTGCACAAAGCAGGCTGAATACTGTTCTTTCAAACCAATCTGTAATTTGGATAGCTCTTCATTTCAAAACTATCATCTGAGGGAGGGTGGTCTGCCTAGACAAAAAGGGCAGTGGGCTAAGGATTTCTATGTTCTCTCCCCACATTTCCTCAAAGTGTAGTGATTTTCACTGAATATTTCATTGTTCCTCTGCATTATAACTTCAGTCTTTGTAATCTCTTACTGATCTCATTATCATCATCATTGTTCTCTGAAGTTCCTATAATTCTGCAATTAGATAAAGGTGAAGAAATAATAAATATAAAATATTTAGCAAGTCCCTTGTAAAGAAAATGAATATACTGAAAAGAATGACCTTATTCAAATGCACATAATTAACACTTCTACTTTAAATTTGATTATAATTCATCATTTTTGGGGCAGAGGGGAGGTTGCCAGATCTTTTCTAACAAAAGGAAAAGAGGATAATGATGATGCTGAGGATCATCAAAGGATGTAGAGGACTGTGCAGTCATGGACATGTCATATAACACAAGAGCAGGCTCTGCACTGGCTGGTGTTTTGAGATGAGGGGAGGGAAGAGAGGAAGAACACCTCTTACTGTCTCTCCTAACTCTGCTTCTACACAATTTGACTCTTTCTGTGTTGTACTGCAAATGAGTACTATAAATCCAGAGCAGAAGTAAAGATAACCTCTAGTAACTTCAACAGTGGGTCTTCTGAGAGTAGGACAAAGGCTAGTTAAGAGTCTCAGAGAAGAATTAAGGTGGAGTTCCTCACTCTCTAGTCTGAGACGGTTGTCGACTGGATGGAAGTACTTCACCAGAGTGAGACAATCATGTAGGAAAGACTGCAAGTCATATTATGAATATTCACACCTTTCAAGGGAATTCTGAAAGACATCTGAGCTTTCTATACTGAAGAGTTATTTCTGCAACAATTCTACATATTAGATCTTAGTAATAGTTTAAAACCAAAAGATCCTTAAATATATCTTCATACAAACACTTGTATGCAAACACACATATATAACTTCAACTGATACCAAAGCCAAAGTAATACATTAGAAATATATTTTAAAGAAAAGATAGTCTAACCAATGGAGTTGCAGTAAAAATAACCCCATGCATACCAATACTGTTTAATAACTTTGCTCCCTTGCTTGTTCCAGATCTGTGATCTACTATGCTTCTACACATATCTCTTGGCTCCTGGGCTTTCTTTCAGAGTGAGCCAGCTAGGCCTTTCTGACACAGAATCAGGGGAAGTTTCAAAGAAGATTCACTACAGGGACCATTCCCTAAAGACAGCATGGATGAGATTGCTCCCCGAGCACTATAACAATCCCCCAGCACTGCCTCAGCAGGTTTGCTGCCTTCAGGCACCACCATCATGCAATGCCTCAAGAAATGCAACATATACCCTTTGCATCATGTCATGACTTCGGTGAACTGTGGCAGTTTTTCTGAATCACAAAAAGAAAGAAAAACAACGTCTTGGGACTCAAAGGAGATCTAAGCAAAGTGTGTTATGCAATATGGATGCAGCCAGTCCGCTCTACAGGGGCCCAGTGCTGTGAATGACAGCTGTTCTCCACCTCTTGGCCTGCAAATCAGGATAGGCTCTCTGGAGGCAATGCCTTTGGCAGTGTAAGTGTCACTGCTATAACGTCTATTTTGTTATCTACAGATGGTCTACCCTGTTCTTGTATCATAAGCATTATCTTTTATCATAACCATATGGGGCACAATATTTAGAATCTACATGTAAACTGCAGGTATACAGCAGATATAATGATCATAAACTAAAGGGGGTCAATTCAATTATACCAGTACAGAAACTGGGATCATGATACTGACCCCAAGGCAAATGTTTCACCAACAAGGGAAGATATACCTCAATATGTATTGCAACAGATAGCAATAACCACCATAGATCACTGAATTTTATGCAGAAGAATTTTCTCAGTTGCTCATGGGGAACTGTCAGTAAGACAGTATGAAAATATAATGGTCGTGAAAACAATTCGAGGGCACTTCTTTTAAAACTTTTTTTGTTGCTAGGAGATTGTGCTGGTTTTGGCTGAGGTAGAGTTAATTTTCTTCATAGTAGCTAGTATGGGGCTATGTTTTGGATTTGTGCTGGAAACAGTGTTGATAATACAGGGATGTTTTCGTTACTGCTCAGCGGTGCTTACACAGAGTCGAGGCCTTTTCTGCTTCTCCCCACCCCACCAGCGAGGAGGCTGGGGGTGCACAAGAAGTTGGGAGGGGACACGGCTGCGACAGCTGACCCCAAATGACCAAAGGCATATTCCATACCATAAGACATCATGCTCAGTATATAAAGCTGGGGAAGAAGAAGGAAGGGGGGGACGCTCGGAGCGATGGCCTTTGTCTTCCCAAGTAACCGTTACGTGTGATGGAGCCCTGCTTTCCTGGAGATGGCTGAACACCTGCCTGCCCATGGGAAGCAGTGAATGAATTCCTTGTTTTGCTTTGCTTGCGAGTGTGGCTTTTGCTTTCCCTATTAAACTGTCTTTATCTCAACCCAGGAGTTTTCTCACTTTTACTCCTCCGATTCTCTCCCCCATCCCACCAGGGGGGAGTGAGCGAGCAGCTGCGTGGGGCTTAGTTGCTGCTGGGGTTAAACCATGCCAGAGATGCAAAAATATAGAAAATAACAATACAGTTATTTGAAGGGCAACAAAAGTAGTCCATAGTATTATCAAAAATGTACCACATTATTATTAGCTATAGTGATTCACACAGATTGGTTGATTTTGACAACAATTTACATAATATTGTTTTTCCAAGATTCACCCATAGCTATGAGGATACAGGTTGGTAGGACAAGTTTGTTTACTGCCAAGATTATATTAACTACTTTTTCAATTGATGAAAAGATTAAAAAAAAAATGCTGAAACGGGCTTGCATGTCCTTTTTTTTCTATTTTTGCTGCTGAGGATTAAAACTATAGATACATAAAATACTTTCAGTGATTACATATTATTTCACAGCTGAAAGAGAAGGTAAATCCTTTATTTCCAATACAACAATGAAACCACATTAAGAATATTTGAAAATTTAGAGAACATGCTCAAATCAAATGGTTTGAACTTTGATAATATGTCATCATTTGCCGTTCACATCACTAATGTTAACTTTGGAGATACACAAGTTAAAAGAAAATTAGAGTATTTTTTTCACCACTAATTTCTGGGAAAAAATATATATTGCATATATTTTATAGGCAACTTATAATTTGGTCTTGAAAGTTCTGAAGTTAAGTTTTCAATTTATTTTCCTTATTTGTCCAAAACGTTTCAAAACTATAAGACTTATTTTGTCTACCTTGTTTTATGGAAATGTCAAGGCATATCTGTAGTGACTGTATTTTTTATACCATGCTATTAAAAGAAGCTTAAAATGTACTCCAGTTATTAGAAATTGCTCTGGTACATCAGGTGAAGGCAGCTCAAATGCATGTTTTGAGTGTGTTAAGAATGACAAAGCTGGAGATGAGGGACAGACCTACACAATGACACAAGGCTATTTATACCTCTTCTATAATACACTAAAAATGTCTTGTATAGTCTTAAGAATAGGATAAACTTATATTTGCTGATATTTACACCTAACTTCGTAATTACAGGGTAAATTATGACCTAAGTGGCTGATTCTTTGGCCATAACTGTATTTCTTATCTCTTACCTAACCTAAAACATACCCTGTGAAAGCAGAAAAAAAATGTGAAGGAGTTTCTTTCAGTAATATGCCTTAGCTCTAAAGTGCATACCATAGACTTTGTATTTCAATGGCACCAAGCAAAATCATCTTCATTTGATTCAATGTCTCTAAAATGAGACAATTTTTAAAAGAAAATATTTATTCCTCAAGGGTTTCAACTTGATAAAATGCTAAATATGGATGTTAATTGTTTGTATTTTGTAAAGTTTATGTACTCTCTTAGCATTGTGTCAGAAAATGGAGTAATGTTTCATATTTGAAAACTTGTGAAATGTATTAGTTTCTAGCTCACATACAGTAGTTAGGAGAATATTTTACTTTTTAAACAGACTTGAATAGATAAAAGAAACCTGTTAATATTGATTGTTACAGCTGACCTTAAAATTATATTTCATTTCTACAGGTAAAGACTTTTACAAATGATTTTGAGAGAGACAGTGAAATATATTGAAAGCGACAATAAGTACCATTTTAAATAAGAAATTGAAGCTTTAGATAATTGGACAGTAGGGCTGAAGACTATAAAAATGTATAGTTGAGTGAAAAATACGCTAGAGAAAATGGTGTTCCTGTAAAATGCCCCTTAAACTATGGTAATGTGTCTTATTTCTGCCTAAGTGGCCATTTTAACAACAAGCATTAGCAGCCTGACAACCTCAGGTGTCTCAGAATTGAAAAAAGAGGCCCCACCAGCTGGGGGAGGGGAAGAAGGGGCTGCTCTTCTCACTTTCTTAAATAGCACCTGCAGATTGGAAAGCTTTAAAAGTTCGTATCTCAAATTATACTTGCAACTATGAAAACCAGGAACTTTTCCTCTTTTTAAATGAAAGCTGAAGTTATATTAGAACTTCAAGAACTGAACTTGACATAAAATGCCACATCTTCATGGCTCGCAGGAAAATTGTAGGGGTTAGCAATACTGTTGTAGGCACTACTGAAAATGCACATGCCTGTTGGAAGAGAGTTCAAACCACTACTGGATATTGATCACAAATTCAGGCTGTTATCATGCAGCTCTTGAAATTTCTGAGTCCAATTCAGGCAGATACACTTCAGGTGAGTCTGCTATGTTGCACTGTCTTCCAAACACACACTGTGGTGACAAACTGTTTATAAACTTTAATAAACAGATGCCTGGAGTAGTTTGTATCCAGTCAAGGTAGAGGTCCTTTAATATTTTAACTGTTGAGAAGACCTTACCAAGTATTCACATGGAAATAGGAGTCCATGTTAAGACCTTTTCAGATTAATATTACAAACAACTAGTATGAAGTTAAGTGGAACTTTATAGGCTGAATCATGTCTTTTTTGTGTCTAAACACTTCAGAAGAAGTAATGTTGAATGTGCAATACATCTTGAGATGCAGTACATCTTCAAAGCTATGCTCAATAATATTATAAAACACTGTACGTGTCATTCTTCTAATACTTAAAGTGATGCTGGCAAATAATTACGCAAAACAGTTCAGAAGGAAAACTGGCTTTTGCACAGAAATTACAGCAGGATTTTAGCAGGCTTGAAAAATTGTGAAACACTGAAATAGTTATTTGGGAGAATATAATTTTACTATTTGTGAGACTAAAATACTTTAGCAGTATAAACAGGGGTTTTTTAGCTTCATTTGAAGGTCTCGTTTGAAGGTCTCAACTTTATTTTAGCATTTCTAACATTCCTGTAACGTACCCTGATATTAAGATACCAGGATCTCTAAATTAAATGTCATATTATTTACATGTCTTCGGGAGTCCTTGGGTCTTTAAAGTAAAAAATTTAAGAATTTAAGGAAAAATTAGTTTACTAGTTACACAGCAAGTCAATGATAAAGTCAGGAGAAGCATCCAAAAAGCCTCGCTGCAGTGAAAACATCTAATCTAAGCAATACCTCAGTCCTCATTAATATTTTACCACAGTAGCTCAATAATATTGTCTAAGTGCCACTAACAAAGATTAATGAATCAGATCTACACATTTTGGGTATTTTTTTTAATTTATTTTTTTCATAATGACATGATGGATTTTCTGTTTAGTTTTTAGTGCCATCTGTGAGGTTAAGAGATTTTTGGATAAGAGCATCTGAAATTGTTTCACTATGTTAGTAATATGAAAGACTTGGAGGTATAAAAATTCAAAAGTTTATGGGGAAAGAAGTTAAATCAGCATGCTAATAGCAGTAATGTTATCAATTGAAATCCTACAGCTACCATGACACATGTCCCAGAAATTCAACCTCCATTCCTTTTTGGTGAATCGATGTGGAAAAAAGCAGGGAAACAGGCAGTTTCAGGTCCAACTGAGAAAGAAGTCAATGAATGAGTTTACATCAGCATTTTAATTCAGAGGAGGAAAATCTTCATCCATTTGACACAATCTCCCCAAGCATTCCTGCTTACTCTAGACTGAGCTACATGATTGAGGAGTCTGAGAGGGCACAAACAGGATACCCTTAGGATGAAACAAAACCAGAAGATGCATTCCAGAGTGTATGCTAAAGGATGCTACGGATGCCTAGCTGCCGGGACAAGACTGTAACGAGCCCACTGTAAAAACCTTGAATGAATGCAGCCTGTGTATCAGGTCCTCGGCACCAACTATTACACTCTACAAATCCACTCCTACTGGGCCTCCGTATTTGCTAACATGGACAAAGCTGTACCACATCAAGCTGCAGAAAAAGCCAAAGCCACACAAAATGTGATGTGAACTGAAAAAAACCCAGTTTCACATAGCTGTATTAATGAGGAACAATTCACAGGCTGTGGCACTGTCAGGAAAATCAACAGCTGTGATCAAATGCAAGTTTTTTCTTCATCTAAAAATTAGGCTATAAAAGAATTCCTTTTTTATCATCCCATTCATAACCTGTCTTATGTTGAAGCATAAGAGCTCAGCTAATTAGGTACTTGATAAAGGTAGCTTATTTGGGGCATTTTCCTGCTTTTGCACTTACGGTAGGCAAAGGAGGTAAAGATAAAATACTTATTTAATGTCAACGCTTTTTTTTCCTCAAATCTACAATTCTAAGCAGTTATTTCCTCAAAGGTGGCAATGAAAGGAATCAGATGTATTCTAACTTTCAATGCTTCAGAGACATCTTTTAACTAAGACAGACTGAAATTACACATCCTGATGTTGTAGTCCTAAATGCTTCTAAGAAAATAAATGAGTTTCCACTAAAAGGGTGCTCCATTTGGAAGTCAGCTATGTAATTCCATAAAGTGCTTGCATTTTTCAGCAACGCACACCGAAACGTTGCAATGCCACAGTCAGACAGCAGATGTCACATTGTTTAGCAAGATGACTACAAGAGAAGAGTCGTCCCTGATGCTTCAAGGCAAGGGGAGAGGCGAGTGAGAATGAATTAATCTCTCTGACAACGGTAGGCAATAAAAAGTAATGACACACATTTGCCAGTTGCAGAAAAACATACAGTAGCCAGGCACTGGAAAAAAAGTCCCACTGAATCCTAGAAGTGAGTGGCTGGCTTACCCACATAGTGCAAATAACAGCAATGCTGTGCATACAAAACAGTCAAAATGGCAAGATTCCTACATTTTTCCTCCTCACAATGCAGAAACTTCTTCTTGCACAATTATGCCTATGGGCCTTACCATGGGAGGATCGTGTCTGACAAGCAGTGTGCAAACACAGGAAGTTCTTGCCCCACTTAGGGACATGGTTTAGTGGTGGAGTTGGGAGCGTTGGTTTACGGTTGGACTCGGTCTTTTCCAACCTAACTGATCCTATAGACCTTGTGGTCTAAAAATACCCAGAAAGAAAATATTCTGATCTTCCATAGTACAGAGAGTATCAAGGCAGACTGATCAAATGCCTTGGCTATAATCAGACTAAGTCTGAAACGTGAGCTGAAAAATGGATTCCGAAGATCAAGTCCATCACCTTAACTGGAAGTTATTCCTCTTTAAAAACATTATTACCACAGAACTCTTCATGCCGTGATCAGACCCTCTCTCCCAGTTCACCGCCTGAGAGAATCTACAGGCTCAGGCTCTCTCCCTCACCGACACGTTCTTTAGCAGCACAGTTGAACACCATACGGAGTGAAAAATTAACAATTGGGAAGACACCTTTTCATAATTCTCCTTTGTTTTTTTGCATTTAACTAACTTTTTGAAGAGATGACCATTTTGGGATGAATTTTTTTAGGAAGTTCTCAGTGTCACACTTAGAGTCACTACATTTTTTTCCTCTGAAACATTTTAAAACATAGGAAGGTCTAAGGCTTTTTTCAAAAGTCTGTTTTGCAGTCCTATGATCTGGCATGTGTCCAGCATTTAGTGCTGAATTACAGCTCTGGGAAATAAATGAAACACCATTTCCAAAAGAAATTACAATTTTCACAGCAGTTTACAGATGTATTGAGGGATAAATTCCAGCTTTAACGAGCTGGTCAAAGTCCATCCCAGACAGGAAACTCCAAGACTATCCTATACTTGCAGTCAAAAAAAAAAAAAAAAAAATCTTCTAGGACAGAAAACACTTGCAAAACAGCTCTGTATGATGTTATTAAAAAAGTAAAAGAAACATGTTCTTTCTGTGCTGGGGGACAGGCAGGGCTACAGCCTCTATCCTAAGGATCATGAAGGTCTGACCTTTTCTTGTCAGTCTCAACTCTACTTACATAAGAAGCCAGTGCAGACCTGGATTTTACCTGCCTGCTCATATCCTTTTCAGGGACAGTGCACTTTCGTATAATATTTAAAAACTGGTATTACAATAATAATCTTGTTCTTTCCTTCCAATTTTATGTGGGTTGATTTAAGTTAACACATTATGTATATGAATAGGAACACAAGCAAGTGTGTCATGTTTATGTGCATGAAGAATTTACAGAACTAATACAAAACAATTTGTTTTTACATTTTTGCTTTACAGACGTGGAAGTAGATGGAGCTGACTTTCACAACCTAGGTCTTATGAAAATATACACATAAATTACCTTATCTGGTTAAAAGTCTCATGTTTTTAGGACACAGCAACAGAGCTGTGATGTGGGATTGTGGTCACAGAGGGAGAAAGAAGTGAAGTTCATACAAGAGCTATGTACCATCCTAAGCAGTCGAGCTAACATCACTTTTCCTGAGATAGCGTCTGACTTTGCTCTGCGGAGAATTACAGAAAGGGAGATTACAGCCTGAATAGGTGTTTTGCAAATAAAACACTAGAATAAGGTTAGCGCTATCTTTCATTACCCAAATAGGGTGATGGAAAAAGGAACAAGGACACTAACGAAGCTGATAGGAATGACCTTATAAGCTGCTGCAAAGTCAACAAGATCATCTCTGTAATGCCCACACATTGTTAAAAATCACTGCTTTCCTTGGTAACTGGCACTGCAAAGCAGAGAGACATTCTTACACGCTAACTCAGTTCATACTTTTCCCCCACTCACACTAAAGTCTGACACTATGATTATTAGTTTAGACCCTCATAATTCTCACATTTAGGCAGCATGAAAATGTTATCTGACCCAGTGGGTGCATCATTCACCTTCAAATCCCTCACAGATAGAAAGCAATGGCTGAGAGATACCCCATTGCTTTTTATGAAGGCAGCAGAAAAATCGAAATCCAAAACAAAGAAATAGAAGAAAGATGGAAATCTACATTCAAATTATGTAAGACAGACTACTAGTTATTTATTGAAGACAGTCTTCTCATTATCCTTTATCAAATTCCTAAAATATAAAACCTTAAAAAAGGTCTATTCATTTTGTCATTCTTTGGCTTTGCAGAAACAGGAGGTGGTAATAATAGTTTAGGTGCAAAATGAACTATTTTTTCAAAGGTTGTCTGAAGTCCAAAATTAAATATTTTTTTTTAAATCTGCTTTGCCATTGTGGGATGTCTGCCTTTTAATAAACCCACTTTTATGAAGACTCAGTAAGACGCGACTGGACAGGGTGCTAGATAATCTCATCTAGGCTCCCTTTTCAACAAAAGGTTGGACCAGATGATCTTTTAAGGTCCCTTCCAACCTGGGCTGTTCTATGATTCTATGAACAAAAAATACTCATTTTGTATTACATACCACAAGTTCTAGATTTAGAGACTTTCACGGAAGTTATGTGTACTCAATACTTTTGTAAAACAAGGTCTTACAATGCCTCAGATTCAGAATTAAAATTAATACAGCTAGAATTAGCAACTAGCTTCAGATATGTAGGTTCTAAAAAGTTATGACCTAAATTATAATGCAAAAATAGGCCCTAGAAGGGAAAGGTTATACCAACGAGCCACTCCTCTTGGTAAAAAGAAGACAGAGCTCATAGAAGCATTAAAAATATCTTTTACCATTTTATTTTTATTTTAGTATTTTTTTCACACACCACTTTCAATCATCTCTGTATTGTTTGGCAAATACCAGGAGTTTGGGAAAGGAAATGAAAGACCTTTCCCCAACCTGGGCTCCAATAAAAGAAAGGTTGCTTCATCACTTGCTAGCTGTGATCTTAGCCCTAGAAAAGCAAAGGCTAATCATAATGTACAAGATTTTGTAAATAGAAAAGAAACATAATCTACTATCACTCACATATATTAACAAAAAACAAAAATTCTCTCTGAAAAAGAACATAACTTTAAATGATCCCCCACCCCCCTTTTTTAATTTAAGCAGCAATTCACAATTTATTTCATTTTATCATCACAAATTTCTTTAGGAAAACAATCAACCAGCTCACACAAACCTACCAAAGATACAGAACACCCACAAACCCAACAAAAAGCCAAAGCCAAAAAAATCACATCATTGTAGATGACTGAGCCACCTACTCTCAAAAGATTAGCTGTTACTGCAGAATAGGTATGACGACTCACATTTCTAGCACTGATAATGCCTCTTAGGAAAATAAACATCCTCCAACCCCTTTACAAGAAAAAGTTATTTTTTCTATATAATACATATCTACTCTGCTTATTATGTATGTAATACACACACACTATTCCTCTGTCTCTCAGATCATTTAATTACAATATAAGCTAATGAAGTCAGTGTCTTCTAGTTTTTTCTTAGTTCATGATGCTTTTACAAGGGGCATAAAGGTCCTATTTTTCAGGCAAAGATTCCAATTAATAAAGGGCCAGAAAGATAAACATAGAAGGCACGACACGAGAATTTCTTCAAGAGCAGTGCTTGTCATGAGGCAACATGGACTCTTCAGTTCATTGGATGCTCCACACAATTAAAGTGGTATTGTCTAACCGGAGGGAGGACAGGGGAGAAGAGGAACACTGTAGTGACTCCTCAGGCTGAGATACAACAAAACAGAGCATATCCCTACAGCTTTTATGATATATCTTTTCTTCTCAAGGACTAGAAAATTCAAAGGGATTATGGAACTCGCTTGTACTTCAGCCAAGGATGTTGTTGCATTCCATCAATCAATTAAATGTGTCGAGATCTGTAATAGGACTACGAAGAATAGTTTGAATGAAGTATGAATGGACATGTATGTGTTGTGAAAGCACCAAAAGAAACAGTCAAAGAAGGAATAAGAGATGTCACATGTTGATGGGCACCCCCAAATACACCAGTTATCAACTGCACTTATGCATGCAGTTTCTCAAGAGGTCCGCTTTTGTAAAGTAAAGGACAAAAGCAAATCATTAAGAGGTGACATGAAGATAAAGAACAGGATTAGAGCTATAAACCACCCAGACAAGGTGGCAGGCAGGCAGACAGTGGGGAAATCAGGATGTTGCCTACTGACTTACAGAGATGGTACAGGATGAAAAGCCTAAGATTGCAATCACTGTCAACTCCTAAAGAGTACAAAAGGTACAGTCAAAAAACTATGTGATCACCAATCAAGAAAAAAACAGCAGATATTATGAGGACTTAATAGTCGGGATCTCTTACCCTTCCTGCTCTGTAAGTAATCCTAGCCCCATCACTTGGCCACACATCTTGGTGCTTCTGGATATGTGAGTAAGAGAGTGAAATCAGTGAAAGAATGAGTGTGAGAAAGAAAAATGCATTTTATGAAAGCAAAATCACCTTCCCCTTCTATAGGGCTTCCACATTAAATTTTGTTACACTAGTTGCAAAAATTATGATCACTTGTGGTCCCAGGCCAGGGCACTGAAAAAAGTCGTAGGATGCTTAGGTCACAGCAATAAGCTTAGTACTGTCCCTTGCTTGGGATGTGGTTAGGGATGCTGAATCATATGATCCCATTCACAAATGCATGCTTACTGTGTAGTCTCATATGAAAACATATGCCACATGATCAAATAACTATCCCTAAGCATCTTATATGCTGGGATTTTAATAATTAGGGACATCTGTTCATAACCAGCAAAAGAGAGCTATGTGTCACTCAAGTATAAACACCCTTATCATGCAAGTCTTTTCTTGCTGTCTTCTAGAAAATGAACCACTGGGAAAGGATAAAGGAACTTAATGTCCTAGAGCCAATAAAAGCCACCAGCTCTACTGTTATTACTGGTATTACTGCTGTAATTAATTGTCTTTTCTCACACATGGTAGTCTCCACTAGTAGAGCCCCATACACAAATACCAAAACCAGGCAGAGTCCTTCCTCCAGTGGCAACAGGCTGAGATTTGTGATGCATGCAGATCCAAGCCCTACCCCTGCTGTCGCTGTGAAATTCCATACGGTCATGGTGAATGACAGAGTGACAACCATGAAGCAACCGCAGATTTGTTACAGTTCAGTCCCTGGTTACCAGCAATCTGAGAAACATTTCTGCTCACCCTTCCAGTTCATACTCTCCACAGAAGGAACCATGCTTACAAACATAACATCACACATGCACTCGATGTTATTATTTGACTTTTTCCTGCTGTAAGCACCTACAGCGAATGGATGAATTCTCCTTTGCATTTGATGGAACAGTAATGACTTTTATGCAAACAATAATGCTGGCCCCAAAGAGCTTGAAAGCTGAAAGGCAAAACAAAGGGAGTCAATTTTCCGTATCTGAAAAGCAGTAGTATGCAAAATTGTGGAAGCATTGATAAATAAAGCATGTTATTATACAAGTAGCCTTATACACTGTAAATACTTGAAGCATGGTTAGTACTTCAACAGCACGCACATTAAGTATTACTGTTTGAAGTTTTAACTCAATAAATTACAGCTCCACTACTCTGCCTCTTTAAATAGGGTTTTTTCCTTTGAAAAGTATTGCAATGTAGGATAAGGCAACAGTTCCATTAACATGCAAGTGATGAAAATAATAATAATGAGCCAACAGTCACAGTTTGCAACACAGACAGACATTTTTATTTTATTTAAACAAAAAAAAGTTGGACAGGAAAAAAGAGCCTTAAGAGAAAAGAAGCAGACTATGTTTGCTCTAATGGGAGGTAGAGAAAGAACAAAGGAACTTCTGACCTCAAGCACAGCCAAAAATAAAAGGAGTAATGTGGCTTCTTTCCTCACACAATTGCTGACTCTGTATTCACTTATTCCCATTACATATCATTCAGATATGCAAAGGAGCTGGTAATTTCTTCAGGGGAGATTTTTGCCATGTTATTTATTAGCTAGGAAATATTTCCTGACACATGCTGAATTTTTGACAGACTTGCTCAGTTTTGACTCAGCCTTTTGATAATTACACAGCAACAGTGCCTATGAATACAAGTAATTTCTGTTTGCTTCTTATGCTGTGATTATTCCAGAGTTCTCCTGATAGCACTTACTGAGTCATTTCAAATACTATTCATTTTTTTAAACTTCTACGTATTCATACTACTTGGGGTTTTTAAGCCTGTTTGTTTGTTTTGTCTTAATCTCAAATAATGGTTAGATTTTTAACATCCATGAAAATGGCTGTGTAGCAATGTGTAATGGTATTGCATAAATCCTCTGTAAGCAGGAATTGTATGTGTTTCTTCACGCATTATACCTCAACTAGCATACCCCTGTCTAACCTTCAATGTTTTCTGCTACTTCATTCCATAATAGAGAGATATACAGTTCCTAAGGTGACAAGGCTTTTTGAATCATTGCTTGTGAGCATCTAACTTGAGATATCCTAGTGAGAGGCCCCACTTCCATAAAGTAGAATTCAATATTCCATGAAAATCAGGTCCCTTTCAGGCTCCCTAGCAGCAATGTCTTTTGATGGGGGAGAAGGAAGCACATATTGGATGAGAAATGGTCATTTAAGTATGTTATGGTGCAGTACTAGTTCTTTTAAGGGTAGAAGACAGATTTCTATTTCTAAATTAGCTAGTTTAGGTCAACCTGGAAATGAGATTGTCTTGACATCTTTTATGCCTCTTCCGGATCTGCTTATCTCATAGTCTTAAGTACTAGATTCATAATATTAAATAGTTTTCAATGATTATCCAAAGTTCTAGTAATACTTGGCATTTTTGTGGAACAGCAGCTTACCTTTCCCCACTTGCGCCAGGCATCACCAGTTGGTGAGTCCTTTAATCTGCTGTATTTAGTAAAGGAAACAAAAAACTTGGACGCTGCGCTGCACATGGAGTAGGTCTCCTTCCAGTGCCCAGAATAACACTGCCAGAAGAGACGCTGCCCACTTGCTACCTGGGATTGAAGCCATTCTGCCAACTCTAGTAAGCTGACATGGGCCCTCCATTTTCACAGAAAGACATGTACCAGACAGGCTGCTCACCACACAACTTGACACAAGAGTCTGATATGGTGAAGCCAAAGACATTTCAGATGTTTGCTGTTAAGGACACAGCATAGGGACTTTAGTCCAAATCTGAAGTTGCATGAACATGAGGCTTCCTGAGATAAATGTGCCTCATATGCAACTGTTTAAAAACTAATCTGATTATGAATTCTTCTGTATGTATCTCAAACATGAACTCCAAACTCTAACATTTGCATTGATTCATTACCTAGCACAGCACCCAGTGAATCTCTAGCAAAACACTATGGTATGTAAGCTAACTGATAAAGTTCATAGCTCTAGATCAGGCTTAGTTAAACTCACATGCCTGACAGGATAAAAACAAGTGCAAGAAAATTAGAGTTCTGTGCAAAGCAGAACACTTGCATTCTTGATGATATGAGATGCCTGGCACCTGTAACACGCTATGCCACTGAACCTGAACTACAATCATGAAACGTTGAGCCTAAGCCCTATCCTTGATCACTTTGAGTCTGTACGTTGTGTATCTTCTTTGACCTCTGCTTGCTTGCTTTTGCATCAAAATTTAATTTATTGGAGAGCATCATGCATATAGGTACTAAAACACAACAGAAGAGTCCAAGTTTCTTTTCAAAGCATCACTGAAAAATCAGCATGAAAACTCGAAGGAAAATGAAGTACTCTAGCAAGCAGTTAGGTAATTTAAAGGTTAGAAAGGTTAGCAGTTAGGTTAGAAAATGACTGAAAAAGCTGTAACCACCTGGTCATTTGCTTAAAAACAACCTTATACACAACCCTTTTTTTTTTTTCCTTTTTGACATAATCAAATGTTTTTAGAGTCTCCTAACTCCTGTGGTACAGTAGAAGGACACAGGTGAGAGCAATAAGGGAAAATGGAGAAGGAACTCAAGAGGGGTAGGATACCGAAAGGGATAGATGATCTAGTCCTTTGCCAGCACTCGCACTTAGGTACAGAGATTGAAGGGCAAGGGCACCCTAGGCATGCCACATAAGCACTGCAGCCAGCTAAAGCATTGACAGTGTGACTTTTCAAACAGTCCGTCTTCTATGATGTCCCAGCAAATAAGAGATCGTTATCAAAGGCAGCTCAGCTCTCTGGGAATGGAGAAGCACTGACAGACCAGAGCCATAATGATCCCATTCTAGCTGCCTTCATTGCGATAGGCATAGCTGTACTGCACAGTGAAAGAACACACTGGAACAGACCAGCATATTTGTTACTTTTATAGAGTGACTTAAAGGATTAACTATTCCTCATACCAGTGGTGAAATCTTCGGCAGCAGTGGCACACAGCGGACTTCTTTAGTGTTACAGAAATGATACAACAGTATCTCCCAGTGTTTAGTCTTGGTAAGCTTTGATGAGTCTAAGAGTTTACTGTGTCTGCATGCAATCCATTCACATGTAGCTCCTGCATTTCTTATTCAACCTTCAGTTCTGTCTAGCCTAAGCAAAGGAAGAAATTACATACTGTCTCACAGTGCAAGATGGCTGTACAGTAACAATCTCAAAGGGCAGACTTAAAATTGTGTTGCAGTGGTGGCAAGAGTCTTAACATTAAATTTTGGAAATTCACATCTAATACTATCCATTGCAGGTATACATTATGGGGTGAACTTGCAAGATCTGTATTTTTCAGAAAGCTGGCTGCATCATGTTTATCATGGACATTAAAATAGCCCCAGCTAGTATCACAGAATTCCAGACAGCTATTTTTAATTTATTCCACATTTTTTTTAAGTGGTGGGAAGAGAAAGGGCTAATACAGGCAATTGTTTCAACTTGCAGTACCTGTCTCCCATTTTGCCAGCTGCAATGGGATCAGCAAGCAGCTTCCCACATTGAGCAGAAGACACCTGCCATCCCTCTTCTCCTTCTCTGCACAAGCTCTCCGTGCTGAGAAGAAGATGGTGCATACTGCTGCTGGCAGCTTCTGGAAGAAATTATCTGCTGTTTTGTGTGGGATAGCAGACAGTACAGCCATCGTGGAGATCCCAGAACAGAGATACCACTTCTGTGGCTACTGAAGTTAGATCACTGTGATTAAAAAAAGGCTGGTAACTGCATACAAATCTTTTTAGCTCAAATTTTCGGCTCATTTCCAGCTCAGTTCAGTAACTGCTGGAAGGCCATAGTTCCAACAGCTGTTGAGATGATTTTTTTTTTTCCTTTTCTTTTTAACAAAGCTTTCAAATAGTATACCTCAATAGAGTACCTCACATGAGCATTTTGACTATGGTATGCCTACACATTCTGGGCAGCATCTTCCACTAACAAAAATCAGTGACTCCAGCTAGACTAACGTGTATCAGAAGAACTTCTCATCCATCTTTACTGCACGTTTCCTGTGCTTTATCCGTTCGCTCTTGCAAGTAGCAGTAATAAATGTTGTAGCCATAACTCTCCTTGACAGCACCATATTTAAGGTTGCACCCTTTTAAAATGTGTCTTGGAGAGATGATATATTAAACAAAGTACTTCTGGCATGGATGGAGCTGTCTGTCCTTCTTAGTCAAGGGAATAGAACAGCATTTGAAAAGTAAACCCCTTTGAGCACAGGAAAACCCTGTTTCTGTATTCCATGATAAGAGAGGGAGCATGAACATAAAGCGCAAACTATGGGGCATGCTGATGCATCATAGGTGTGTGCTGAATGGGGATGATATCACAACATGCAAGAACACAGGCAGTATAATAACAGTGGAGACATTTGTATTTAGAGTCTTTGCCCTGGAGAAATACTACAGCATTTTAATAAATGATGCATCTTCCATATGAGGTCCATAATCTTGCATTTTCAAATCGATCCAATCTGTCTCCTATGGCAGTTTCTAGCAACTACTGTTCAAACTTTCAGTGGAAAAAGTTACTACCTCACAAACATTGTAAACACAGTTCAGAGTGTTGGCCTTGAACCTGCGCATGTGAAGAAAACTGTGCATGTGTTTTCTTCATCTCCTACCTAAAATAAAAGGCTCAGTACTACCTATTGTCAATGCAGCTCTTTTCATCAGCTCTGAAAGAAGAGGAGAGCAGAACTACCCATGGATCATAAAAACAAGCCTGCAAATACACTAGATCTGGCTCTACACAGCTATACTTTCCAACAATGCAACTACAGACTGACACCAGTCCTTGAGAAAATGCTTTCTTACCACTGAGGCAATTCCACTGCTGTACTAAAGCCAAGTGAAAGAGAGAAAAAAAAAAGGGGACACACCACACACACACACACAACAGAGAACGGTCAGGGGAAGAAGACATTGCTAAATTCAAATCATGGTTTACTCCAAAACCATGTTTGACGTTTTACATGGTTTTTACAACCATGTTGTAATATGGTTTGAAATTTGTGTTTTTTTTCATATGGATTGCAAACCTCAATAAAAAACTAGACTATTTTTTCCTCCACTGTTAACAAGGTTGTCTATACTAGAACAGGAGTTAGAAGCAGGTACACCCAACCCAGTATCTCTAGTGTTTTTAGCAGGTACCAGAATTTTATTTTCTTCATTTTCTACAATGTCTTATCAGTTCTGATACTAAGAAGCAACTTCTTTTAGAATAAAATTACAACGAAGCGGGTCCAAATCTCAGGACGGGCCTACAATTTTGATCCACTGAAACTAAAAGAGACAAACTGCTGATGCCTTGACCAGATTATCAGCATATGTATAATCCACCTAGAGTTCATGAGATGTGTTTGTTTCAGTCTTCAAGAAAGTAGAAAGAAGCATCATGCACTCTCCAAGATCAAACTGATTTACTAAATAGAAAACGTGTCATAAGTATGTGGTCACATAAGTCATCGATACGTGGCCACAAGAATGGCCAAGAGTCTATCTACATGAATAGTTGCTGCAGTCGGCTCCCTGTCTAAAGAGCAGATCAAATGGGATACAAGCTATCGGCGATTATTTTGTAAAAACGTTTACATGGGTATTCAGCCTGGAAAGACTGAAAACCACAACTTGCTTGGCACAGGTTTTCATAAGGTCCCAAAACCATGATGTTAGTAAGGCACAACTGCTAGAGGTGGGAAAATGGAAGCCCTCTCAGAGAAAAAGATAATTTTTTGGGTTTTCTTTTCATAGATTTTTTTTTCCAGTCAGAAAACATGGATTCATATTGATAAAATGCTTTGTAAGGCAGGAAATTCATTCCGGACTGGGACTTACCTGGCTACAATTATTTCTACAAAACCTTCTAAAAAAAAATATAAATACTATATTTACATTTACTACCATTTACTATATTTCTTTTATATATTTCTACATGGAAATATATTAACCTTAATTTATTTTTAATACATGTATTTTTGTCCACAATAGAACAGTTCCTTCTGACACCCCAATGCCAGCACACTCCTAGGCCTTACTTTTGAGGAGGTTGTGGCGGGGGGTAGGGTGGGAGTGTCCTCCTTCAGAACGATAGCATCTAGAACAGGTGAGGAAAAAAGACCAACTTTCCTGACTCAGATGATATCATTCCACTGCCAACAGAAGGAGGAGAGATGTAAAACAGCCATCTTCAGCTCATCCCTGTGCTTGTCCCTTCCCCACCTTTTCCTAATTAAAGATAGCTTTAATTTTAACCTGTTCTACACCACAGTCAGATTTGGGGCATGCAAATACAAAGACGGAATTGACATACAGTGGGTTTAGCCTAAGCAAGAGGTACCTGGTGGTGCAGGTTAGGGCAACATTCCCTGAAAATCCCAGAGCTTCCCTTGTAGCAAGCCAGATGAAGAGCTGAAAGAGCAGCAGCCGCCCAAGAGTTATTCTGGGGGTTAACAGAGATTGTTTACCATATCTGGAGGCCAGATAAATGACCATCCCACTGCCCTTTCAGTCACCTGGTTTCAAACCTGTCAGTATTACTATGCTTCCTACAAATAGCTCATTACAGCAATTACCAGTTGCTACCACAGTAGCTTGAATATTGGTAAGTCAAAAAGCCCTAATGAAGTAAGGTTCAGCAAAGTTAACGCATGCATAAAAAACATCTGGATTCCTTTGAGATGCTGCTCTACTTGAAAGATGCTATATTAAAAGGCTTAGAAGAATGTTTGTGTAGTTACTCTCTTCCCTCCAAATGTATGTCCAGTCCTCTGCACTTGTGACACAAATACTAAGGCTTAAGTGGAGAATGAAAGGGCTGCATATTTAGCTCCCAATCCTTCTTTCCATGTATTTCAAACAATGTAGTTACATATAAAAGGGGTAAAATCCTCTAAAGCCAATAGTATAATTCCCAGTATAGGAGCTGGGAGGATGCAATCCATATTCTTATTACCTTTTTTTTAAAAAAAGGGAATCAAGGAGGCTATTTGCATTTATCTGATCATTACCGAATTATGTTCATGTGCCTACAAAGTCTTAAGTTGCTGGGAAATCCAATAATATTATTTACATCTAATCAAAGTGGAACGATCAACGCCTACTTAAAATCTCATGTTTCACAGCAAAAGTGCTCAACATTTTGAAAAAACACCAAAAAACTAAAAAATCATACTGTTTTGCAAGAAAATTGATATACGTGGTCTAGTGAGAGAACAGTTCTTTGTTGACAATTTCTGAGGCAAAGTAATTTCATATCCATTGGATTTCCTCATTATGCTATCAGTAGATAAGAATTTTAACCAGTTTAAGAGCACAAAAGAATAAGCATCAATATTAACAAGGAGAAAAATATATTATACATACTTTGTATATACAATTACACATACATAATTTTTGTATTAATCACCTCTCACATTACAATGTGAGCATGAGCTTGCCTCTGGCATCAGACTATATATGGTGTGTATTTTTAAATATTCATTCCAAATAAGTGTCATGAATAAAAAGTCTGGTTGCATAAATGATTAGGTCTCTCTGTAATCCAAAGGGTTTACAAGCTCAACACACATTCCAGTCCACAAAGGCAATAAAAGATGAACTAGCACAAACAAAGCCAATTTTAGCTATTTATAAAAATGGTAAAGAACTTAAATTCTCGGGGGGCGGGGGGGGGGGAGGGGGAGAATTGTGGTGGAGTAAGGTTCAACAAACAGACAAAAAATACTTCCAGAACACAAAACAGAAAACAGAACTAGAATAACACTCTTAAGAAAGCATTACAATGTTCTCATCCTTCTTAGAAAAAACATGCCATGAGCAAAATACACACTGCTACGTTGTTAAAACTGAACTTCACCTGTGTTTTTAATTAGTTTTCCTAAAGAAACAAAGCCTGTGCAATTACTCTTTGTTGTCCCTAATACCTTCTGCATCTGGTGGGCAACTTATACCAAATTTGAAAGAAGATATCTTTGATTCAGTCTCATATCATTCGAAATCCAGAGCTACCAAGAGGGAGGAACATCTTATGCACATCCCTACAGGGGGGTCTTGCCTGCTTCTGAAACTATCTGTTGAAAGGGTTCAGTTAGCCATTTATTTTTTATTTTTGGACCACTACCCTATGATTTTGACAAGATCATACTAGGAAAGGCTTTGCATTGTACCTCTGTAGTTTTGCACACACTTCTCAGGGTACACAGATTAAATAGCACTGTGAAGCAAGTAGTGAAGAACATTGAAAACAAAACAAAACGTGCATATCGCTAATACGCATTTTGTACAAATTCCTGCATAGAGTGCACAAAAACTACAGTGACTTTTCCAATTTTAGATGTCTGCAATCTTACAAAAATTCATTTGAAGCTTTGTAAACCCATTCATTGGAGAATTGCTATCCAAAACAAGGTCCAAAGGATCAGCTAAGTGGGATGTGAGAAGCTGGCGGTACTGCACTGACAGAGTAAAGGTTATCCAAGTAACCTTCATTGTATTTGGCCAGTTTCCAAAAAACATATGAAGAGAGGGTTTGTTTGTTTTGTCCTTATATGAAAATCTTTCATTTCCACCCTAATATTTCTTAAGACAACATATAAAAGTGAGATCTCCAGAAATGCCCAGTACCAGCCTAGCTTGCCTCTCACTGAAAAAGATGAGTTTTGCTATTGACTTAGAGGAAAACAGAACAATAATGAGCACTCTGAAAAATTATTGTTCTGAAAAAAGCATTTTGCTCTCAGTTTTATTCCAAAAGTGGTATTTGATTTCCAATCTTAATTTTCCAGTTGAAGTTTTCCATTAGAAACATGAAGTAAATACATAGTTCAATGACTATTTTAAGCATTCCTATGGAGAAACACCTTTACCATTTAATTGTCCTTCTTCCTAGAATCATTCATACAGAGCTGTCCATTAAATCAAAGAAAAGGGAAAGTATGAAAAAGCACATAAGAGCCACAATGGAATGAGTGTAAATAAATTCTTTATATTTATATATTGTTTAATTTAACACCTTCATAAAAATAAAGCCTTCCAAAGAAAAAGTGGCCTGAGCCAAAGTATATGTCTTTTCTCCACGTATCAGCAAAGTCAATGGAAGAAAAATCCTAAGTCTGGATTTTAACCAATGCTTCTGTTTTAGAGCTATCCACATTCAAGACTGATTGTCTTGCCTGCTTCTTACAAGCAAGTGAATTTTTGAAGATTCATTTTCTGCAATGGCTGTTCTATACTTACCTAAGACTACAGAACATGTATTCCTTCCCCTTGCAACATACATGTTGCCTCAGAAATGAAGATTCAGTTTCTCTGCTTACCCCCAGGTCCATCTCATTTACCCTCCCCTGATTGCTGCTCATTACATTTTTGAAGTAGTGTCATCCCCCATACAGAAGGGAAACTTGAGGCAGAGATCATTTAGGATCATCAGTGAATCTATAGCAGAGGCAGGATGAGAATTTAAGAGGAGAACAAGAACTGTGTCCTACAAACGGTGTACTAAACCACATGTATTTTCTTTACGGCCAAAAAGAATGTCATTACCAGCAACATTAGTTACGTGAATTCTACAGGCAAGTATAGGAAGACTCCAGGAACTCTCCTGGTTGTTCAACTGTTTCACATCCAGCTCCCACGCAGTCAAAAGGATGAGGCCTACATTTATTCACATTCTCTCTCTCCCCCCTTTCCTGTTTCCCTGATTCTGGCCGCAACCAGCACTTAAGAAAAAAAATAATAATAATTACTCAAACTGGTTAAATCAGTACAAATCACTTGGTAATTTCAGTAAGTTCAAAACATGCAGGAAAAGAAGGATTTAGTTGCTCTTATAACTGTTTTCTACTAATATGGGAAATATTTCTGATCTGCATAACCTACAAAAATCAAGTAACCAAAATTTATCTTAAATCTTTTCATTTCCAAATAATCCAGAACTTCAAAAATAGGAACCTTTTAAATAGCAACCCATTATTTAGGAGCATAACGCAAATTAAAATTTTGTTTGTGTATTAGTGCCTCCAACACCATCTATCCCACCTACTGAATCACAGAATTATGCAGAGAGATGATACAGAAAAACATACACACTTCATATTCTGTATATACACAGTTTGCATTCATATTAAATAAAAAATACATAACCTGTGTAAGTCTACTGTATTCACCCTTATGTCAATAAATGGCTTGACATTTTAAAATATACACACTATACATGGTATATTTTTAAGAGCAGGAAATGTAATTCCAAAAGACATTAAGTATTCTGTGTATCGTTAAGTACTTTTAAGAGTACATCAACAGCTTGTCCACTTTGGGGGGAAAAAAGAGAAAGCAAGCCTCCTGAGCCCAATTACCTCAAAATTTGTCCTCTTTCATTCAATTTTATCATTCAATTAGCTTAGAGAAAGACGGATCAGTCGGTTGAGATTCTGTTGACCAGAATGCTAAGATAGTACCTGATTCTTATCTTAGTTTTCACCAAATGCAGAGTAGATCCAGTGGAATCAGCCAAATCAGTGTTATACAGTAACAATGTAAGTAAGAAAAGATTCAGATCCTGACTATTTAATTCAGACTCAGGAAAAAAGTCAGTCCTTTATAAGTCACCAGAGTCTTTCTCATTTGCTTGTTTCCAATTTTCTAGGAACACCCACAACTCTGTCAGTCCTTTACTCCTATTGTCTGAAATAAGATTCGAAGAAGCTGGATACCTGAATGTCTCCAAAGAAACAAACAAAACAAACAAACAAAAGGACAGCTCCACTTTTATGCAGACTGAGATGGAGAGACATAATCAGAACTCGCCTCTCCTGCAACACACAGCTTTCTGCATCACCTTTTTTCCTCACAAGACTTTTCAGAGCTGTATTTTTTAAATTATTAGTGATGGAAAAAACACAGAGGTTTTCACCTTTTCTATTAGATATGATTGAGACCTGAAGTGACTGCAGATTTGTTTCCTCCGAAGGTCTTTAGCTTCATTTCTTGTGAAAAGGAATGTTTGTCTCTCTAGGTATTTCCCATTCATAACTTCTGGCTAATTTCATCTAAATTTGACAGAGCATCAGCAGTTTCAATAGATGAAATTCTTGCTAGTTTTGTGGAAATCAGCAACTAAGGAAGCATAGGAAGAGGAACAAAGTGAGTGTTCCCAGTGAAGGAAGGTAATTACACCTCAATCTTTATCCAACACTTTAGCATGTGAATGGGTTTGCACTAGCCACCCTGTCTGTTGTTAATTCTCCAGCCAAGTAAGTAGGTGATATGAGAGCGATTGGAGAATGTTTTGTAGAGAGGTAAATTAGGATAACAGGATACATTTCAATAGAAAATCAGTCCTCATTAGTTCAGCTGTTTATGAAACAACCTGTTTTACATTTAAATTCCATGCTCAGTGTGCTATTGAGCACTGTTGTTAGCAGAACAAATAACGTTTTGACATTAGAAGAGATTGAAAACTGAACCATTGAAAATGAGGGAGAAATTTAGTCAGAATTATGACAACTCTTTACTGATATAAAACCCAGAAGATATGTAAAGAGGTATCAGACAGCAGTCTGAAAAGCAACTAGTTGAGGGGTGTCATTATGAAAGTGGAAATCTGAGCTTCCTCGCCATCCTGAATGAATGCCAAATCCAAATGTCAGGAAGAAGGGATTCAAGAATTCTTTCAGTTCTGTTTACAGTTCAGGTTTTAAAACAGATTCCCTCATACCTTCTCCGAAGATGCCATTTTTCTTACAAAAATGAGCTTAATCAAATCAAATTAAATAACCCAACTATCGAGATAATGCCCTAAACATCTACTTTTTATATCTCTAGCCAAGTAACATCGTAACTTTTTAACTGTAATTTTTCCTGTTACAAGGTCAGATGGGAAAAAAGATAAGAAACCTCCCATTCTCCAAGAACAGCAATGCTTGTCCATTCTAGGAAAACATGCAACCTTACTGGGGAGTTTGCTAAGGCAGCAGTCTTCACAGCAGACCTAAGAGATATGATCTTGAATCTTTTGGAGAATAATTTGTTCCTTTGATCGTAAGGATCAAATATTTAAATGTCTCACAGTCCAAAAAAGTATTTTGGGCAACATGTTTTAGACCTCAAGGATTGCCCTGTACTTTCTTTCAACATACATAGCTCTTCCCAGTGCCGTGCCTATTCTCTCCACAATACATTCACAGAGAGCAGCATGCCAGTCCTCTGCCTCTATTTCGATAACCAGACAAGCCAAAGCAGTACCTCCCCTCTGCTTATTGTCCAAATTAGATTCACCTTTTTTAAACAGGTTATTTAGAGTTCTGTATGTATAACACTGCAGGAAAGTATTGCACTACAGAATTACAATGGTTTCGGTATTTCGGTCTTTCCCTATTTTGCAAAAATACCTTTCCTGATCCTTTTCAGGATCACATTTGCTCTCCTTTAGGATTACATCACAGTCACAGTTCATAATCACCCTTCCGTTGACAGTCATACCCCATTCTTTCTGTTCCTCAGTCATTTTCAAACAATAGCATTTCCAATGTATAAAAGAAGGCATTTCAATTGCATGTTATGGGCATGATCACTTCATACTATGCATCTTATTTTTCTGTCCAGCGCTCCTGTCCACTATTCCAGTACTCCACATCATCAGCAACTTTTCAGCTTTCTTATTTTTCATGCCAACTTCCTTAACAGGAAAGCATTAAAATATTTTCAAATCTGATCTTTGAGGTACTCCAGCATTATTCTCCCTCCTATCCGGCATTCTCTTCAGCTTTACTTATTGATTCATTGCAGCCATTTCTCTTGCCCACCTTTCATTCCTTATTCTAAACTTCATTCTGTTTTATCTTGACTAGTATTTCCCCAGGTAACAGTGCATCAGATGTTTTACTGAAATCCAGATAAATAAGGACTCCCACACCTTTCTAAAGCGTTAGTTGTAATGTTAGATAGCAGGTTAGTGTAGTACGACCTCTCTCTGGTAAACTCCTGACACATTTCATCTCATTTGCTGTTCACCTCCATGCCTGTAAGCATCCCCTCCCTCAAAGTATGTTCTAAACTAATGCACTGAGATCAAACTAACAAGTTTGTAGTAAGGCAGACGTCTCTGCCCCATTTTTAAAACGAGACACCACAGGCACCCTTTTACAGCCATATAAAACAACCTCCTATTTGATAAATTCTAAAAAAATCCTAACCAGTGGATTTACAATTTTGTGTGCTGGTTACTTCAATATTCTAAGGTAGGGATTATCAAGTCTGTTCAGTTTCAACACATTAGGTTCTTTGTGGTTTGCTTCCACCGCAGAAATGGTAATTTCCATTTCTATATATACCGCTTCCCAAGAGCTATCCAGCCTTCCCCACACGCCCTACATTATAATCTTTACTGAAAACAACAGCAGAGCATTCATTTAGCTTTCGGGCCAAATGCAGATTACCTTTAATCACCACCCAATCATTTCTGTATGGTGTTCTCATTTTTCCTTTCTCATCCTCTCATTATATTTAGAGTTACAGAGCTGTTTACTATGTGTTTTGACTTTCTTTAAAAAGAGATCTACTCTTCTTCATTGGTGACAAACTTGAGCGCTGAATGTGTGTTGAAGGATATTCTATAAATAGGAACAATCTCATTCACCAGTGGGAATCACTGAATTAATCTCAAAAAAGAGAAGAAAGTTTAAGAACTTGTGAAACTGGCACACCCTTGAACCTGAAAACTGGGCTATGGAGATCTAGCAAAAACATGTGTAAAGAAGTAACAGAGGAGGTGCGTGCAGTAGCTGTAGAGCTTTTAAATCCATTTTATATTTTCATACATAAAACTATCTTCACATCACTGGCTTTTAACAGATTTTGTTCATTCTTTCATGGCAGTGAATATATGAGGAAAATACTAACATGTGAACTTGAATGATTCAGAAAGCAGCTGTGTTGCTGCAAGGCACAACTAAATAGGTTAATTCTCAACTGTGACGTATGCACAGGCTACCATGAGGCAGGTAGTTAACTTGTACCAACTGCTGAGAAACAACCAGTATTCATGTTTGTATCCTATGCTAAAATGCAGTAGGTATGAGGTATTTCACCCCTCAGCTGAAAAAGGAATAAGTTACCACACAGATACTCTGTTATGGCGTCAGGGTAAGTGTGTGGACAATCAACACAGGCGGCCGGCATATGGTATCTTGTTACCCATATTAACCTGCTTAAGCATCAGAATCCTCTAAATCTACAAGAAGGGTATTTCCCCCCGCCCAGCCATTTTGGTAGCCCTCTGCTGGACCCATGCAAGTATGGCCTTCTTGTGCTGGGGAGCCCAAAACGGGGCACAGTACTGTCCATGTGGTCTCACAAACACTGAATAGAGAGGAATAATCATCTACCTCACCCTGCTGGCTACACTCTTGCTAATACAACCCAGTATGTAATTGGCCTTCTTTGCATCAAGGGCAAACTGTTGACTGATGTTCAATTTTTTGTCAAGCAGGGCCCCCAGGTCTTTTTCTGCAAAGCTACTTTCTACCCAGTCTGCCCTCAGCCTGTACTTACTGCATGGGTTAATTCCATCCCAGGCGAAAGACTCTGTATTTGCCTTTCATTCTTCCCTTCTTGATTTCTTTCTTGGTTTGGGTTCTTTCTTATTTCCCACTCCACATCCAGATTGTAAGCCACAGGCAAATATGGTAGGAATCCAGAATTTCCAAGAGAGAGATTGAGGTGTGACCCTCTCCTCCTTTCTCAGCTTTGTAATCAAGGAATTCTTACTCACAACACGACTATTCTATACAAAAAATTCATACAGCATAATTCATTCATACAGCATATTCATACACTTTCAAACTCTTCAGCTATCAGTGCACTGCCCTGTAGACTACTTTTACCAATCTTACTTTTCCCTTTCAGAAACTCTCAGGTTTTATTGCAAGATCTTGAAATGCTGTTCAGAGAAAAAGAAAAAAGAAAACCCTCTGTCCATCTACTATCAGTCTTCTTGGCATTCTGTCTTAGCCATCCTTATTTCTTTATTTTCCCTTTACCTCTTAGATGACGACTAGTAATTTGGCCTGTTGTCAGGAAGCAGAAATAAATTTGGTCCCTTATCTCAGAATGCAATTCTAGATTGCTACTAGTGCTGAAATTTGCTCCTGCTTTTTGTTTTAAAATCAAATAGCTACTTTACCTTGATTTCATAGCTAATGGGGGTGGGAGGTGTCCTATTTCTGAACATGTGCTATTTACAGAACAGTCTCATGTCAGTGCTAAAACACAGAAGGAGTGAGTCATCTGTATCCTGTACATGAAAAACTAAAATGATTGCTTCAGTACTTATAAACCCCTTGACCAGCTCTCCTATTCTAGCAACACACCAAGAGCAGCACTGCTATGCATCGCTTGGGTAAGGAGCAAACATGAATTCTCACCCTACCAGGCGTGCCATATGTAGAGCATTAACTTAAATTGGGGCAAAGGAGATTTACATAATAGCTTTATACACTAATCGTATAGTCTTCAGACCTCTACAGTTGGCACGTAAAAAAAAAAATGGTGCCCTATTTATCAGGATAATTACTCAGGGGATCCCATAACACAAGAGAAAACCTACATAAAATCAGTGTAACATAACTTTTTTCCCCATTCCCAAAGTATCTTTCACTGTCTAGAAAGTACCATTATGGAAAATTCTTATGTCTTTCACACTATCATCCAAATACCCTGTAGCAGACACCCCAGGAATATGTGGACTAATTTGAAGCCGTTCAAAGAAGGCAACTGGGAAGAATGGATGTACTGTCTACAGGCTTAAGTTTGCTTGCTTAAGATTACTTGTTTGGGGAGGAGAAGTACTGTCAGTGAGGAATACAGCAGTGCTAATGAACCCAAATTTAGTGAACCAGGTCAAAACCAGTGCAAAATCCCCAGTAAATACTCATCAAAATTATTCTAAGAACAATGCTGTAATCACCAAGACTTAAAGATCTTATTTATTTATCTTTAAATTGATTTGTGGGTTACGCAAAATGAGGAAACTACAGCATTGGCTAAAGAAAAAAGCCTGCAGTATGCTAATCACACCCAGCTTTGCCGAGCCACCTCTGTTCTGATGTGCAATAACTCTTCATTTAAGTTACAGATCTCCCTTGAAAAGGGGTCCTCAGTTATGCCAGACAGCATAGCAGACTGGGGTTGAGAAAAGAGGTCCAACAGGATAAGAACACCTAACTCTTTCACTTGGAGCCTCTCTTGGAGTTGAATATTGCTGTATTGATCCCTTCCCAAAGACAGCTATAGCATTAAAGGCAAAAGCTAAAATTTAACAGGATCCTATTACTATTTACTGAGCACAATCAACTTACATGACACTTGGCAAACCACTGAAAGAGGTGACCTCTGTCCAAGCAAACTTAAAATATGCAATAAAATGAGAGAATATGAATTAGGTATTCAGTACAGTACAGGCAGTGAAACTGATAGATTTTAGTTTAATATGTGTAACATTATTCTTTTCTTTCATGCACACAGCGACAGGGGGTTGCAGAGGATGTGAGTTTTAAGGAGGAATTCAGTCAAGAAAAGCAGGTTACTGTTTGCAAATACGTATAAAGTAAGAACAGCTTCCTGATGCATTAGGAGAGAAATTCTAAGCATAAGGGTCAGCATGAAAAAAGAGGATAATAAGAAAGAAGAACCTACAATAAGACTGCAATGCAGGGAGGGAGAGAAGAAGGGAGACTAAAGGTACAGGCAAAGACTACTGCCAGCATCCTGGCATACTGCTGTCAAATGTCTTAATGACGGTTGGGTAGCTCTGAGCATGGAGGATAATTAGCTCAATAATCAAGGTACTTCAGCACACAAACAGTTGTTATTTTTACCTCAGTGGGGCTATTCATGGACTTAGAGTTAAGCATAAAATAAATGATATATGAATGAGGTGGAAACCAACCAGAAGACATCACAAGTGACTCTTCAATTGAGACCACACATCCCCCCACTGGTACCCATCCAAAGACAAAGTAGGAGGCTGTTCAAAAGTCTTGAAGAATTGTCTCCATTGTAAAGCCAGATGGTTATTCTTTATTCAGGTAAAGACCTTCCTTCCCTTACCTGCATCACTATTGCTTTCAGATTAGATTAGTGCAAGCCACACTTTACAGAATGATAACTTAAATCTGCATGATCCAATTTCTGTGGCTATACATCCAGATCACAACTATGAGACTCCTATGCCCCAGTTGTGAGCTGTGTCAGTGGGAAAGCTGCAACTGTGACACCCAAGACGTGGATAGCGAGAGACATGCCACTGTTTAATTCCCATTACTTTTTATACGGTGTTGCTGTGGTGACAGGTCTTGCTCCAAGTAGCTGCCCGGATACAAAGCGAGTCATTTGCCTTTCAAGCCCCAAAGAGTCACTGTCCATCTTCTCTGAGGAGAAGGTGGGAGGATGAATGGAAGCATGATACAGGCCTAGTCTGGCCCATGAGCTGCCATTTGGATCAAGCTGCTGTAAATCACATAAAACAGACTCACAGATGAGACGGAAATTTTACCACTGAGCATATTTAGTGTATTTCTCCTGCCTGCTGATGTTGGAAAACAAAGTTCTAGACAACCAAACCTCTGCTTATTTTAAAGAGCAGTTAACCACACAAGAGAGGTTGTATATGCAGGATGTTCACCCTAAGGGGATTTTCATTCTCACCCTTTGGGATTTTCTTTCCTGTTTTCCCAGATCTCACTGTCCAAGGTATGCTGGAAAACTCACTTTTGTTCTAAAATTCTTGGTGTACAATCCACCGAGCAGACACTTTTTGAGCTAGTCTGTGCAATGATCATGCTCTTAAAGAAGGTTAAATTGGGCTCTTAAATCCAATACCTTGATAATCTTGAGTTGGAGAAGGCTACTGACTGGATTTGGGTGGCTTGTACTTATGCTTCATGGAATAAAAGGGGGGGGGGGGGAATATGTTTAACCCTAAATGGATACTTCTAAAGTATTCTGTATTTATGTTTTCTTTAGAAATTCATGACATTTCCATGCAAACTATCCAGGTGATGAAGTGCTATTTACTAGAAGGCACAGAAGTGAAGTCCTTCAAAGTACAGAAACAGAAACTAAAGCTTAGTGAAAGACTACAGAACATGGAAAACTTATATTCCCTTTTTTCATTATTTTATTATAGCCCTTCTTTCCAAATTTGGTTATATACACAGACCTCAGCAAGCCCTAACTTCATGCCAACATCTGCCATCTCTTTGTTACCCACACAGAAAAGATGAAAATATATTGTACTTTCTACTCTGCTTTTTTACTGTGGAAAAAAGTATGTTTTTATTAAGACTCACATAGCATCATAGAATCACAGAACAGCCCAAGTTGGAAGGGACCTCGAAAGATCATCTGGTCCAAACTTCTGTTGGAAAGGGAGCCTAGATGAGGTTATCTAGCACCTTGTCCAGTTGCAACATAACTAAAACAGTCACATAACTGAAACATTTTAAGAACCGTCACCCAGTAAGAAGCAATGAAGAACAAAACATGTTTTCCTGAAAATGTATGAGTAAATGAAAACAGGGAGCAATATTTAAAATGTTCTCCTTCGCTCATTATCTTATGCATTACTGATAATGCTATAATGGATTCAATAATATTTACAAACCAAATGATTACCGACTTTATAAACTAGTACAGCATAAACTTAAATATCACAACATATTACTAGATAAATTGACAGTAACGAGAAATCCCTGTGACTAGCTTTTTGGTTAAAAATCAATCCCCATTATAAAAGAATTTGGATAATGTGCTAAATGTGGATAAAATGTGGTATATTGACTACCCTCATTAAAAACACAAACAGCAGATCTAATAAACAGCAACAGTAGTAATTGGCTGGATGGTTTCAAACAAATTAAGAGCATACTGGAAAATCCCCCTGAAAGGAAAGTAGGACTCCTGGATCCAGAATCTGGCAGGGAAACTCAATCCATAAGAGAAAGTCAAATTGCCTTCTCTTGCTAAATGCAGTATGACAGAATTGGTGATAAATAAGTAAGCTCTGTTTTGCAAATTATCGCATGCAAAGCAAAGTACTGTAGGCATGTCCCGCAGTGGTTTACATCCCACTTCACTGACTATGTTGATTACCATTTTATGAGCACAGACAAGTCCTTTGCTTGTCCACAATTTTTTTTCCCAGAATAATTTTGCTTCTCACTCCAAGATATAGCTGAGCTCCTAGTTGCTGTTCTGCATAATAGTCTCTTTTAGTAGCTCTGTACTATCTAGTTTTGCAGCTATTCAGGCAGCAGGACTTTCTAGAGATTGCTATTTCTCCTAAGGTTAAAATAAAAACCATACCTGCATTCAGAAAAATGACAGATTTCCCCAGAAATCCTATATGGACCGAATGTGCCAAGCAGATGTTCCTGTATTATAACCCAATATTGTTAAGTAAGAAAGACGTTACATAGGTCAGCCAATCATTTTCCCACCTTGCCAGCCAGAATCATGTAGTTTCCCAGAACCAGTTTCTATCCTGAAATACAATTCCAAATGGAAAATCATCCAGGCACAAGATAAAATTTAGATTTTGCCCATTTGTCCAACTTTTCCAGAAAGCCCCAGGTGAACAAATATTCATTTCTTGATTCATCTTTCTTACTCTCAACGTTGCGTTTTTCTTGGTGTTCATAAACAATGAACACAATAAAGAATTCTCCTCTTTCCCTTCCCATCAAAAAAAATAAAAATCGTGAATAGTTACCATGGGAGAATTAGACTGCCACCTGACTAACCAAGGGCTCTCCTGAGCACATGCAACATTCTCATGCCGGTGACACAGAAAGAAATAATGTGCATTCCCCAGAACAAGTTCCCAGGAGATGGGAATGCTGCTGTTTAACTGCTTCAAAGCCTAGGATACTAGAAACATGCACGAAGCTGCTCTACTACCATAAGCTCCTGGGCATAATTAGTCAACCAGAAACTTTCCCTTGTGAATGACAGACAAGAAGAGAATGTAATCACTGCATAAAATAGGAATGAACAGGTCATGCCAGTGAAGTAAGGAAATAACAAACTTCCTGACCTGCCAGGCAATTTTTTTCTGCAAGGTAACAGATAACGTGTAAGAAATAGATGTACAAGGACCAACACATAACAATGCATCTGTTTTCTGTCACAACTACAAAAGTTCCTTTGGGCTGGGATACAGGAATGGTTTTAGGTGATTAAAAAAAAAAAACCAAAACAAAAAAACTAAGTTGCATTTCCACAGCTTTTTTACAGTCTTTCAAGTTCAGAGTAGGTTCATTCCTAGGGTCATGAATCATAGAGGGTTAAAATATGGAAAATGAAACACATTTCTGATAAATGGTAATTAGTGTTTGGCCACTCCATAAGCTAGTCTAGCTTGTCACACCTCCAGCTGCCCCAAATTTTTGAGCAATTCCAAATATAGTCAGACCCCTAAAATAGACAAATACTAATACAATGCACTCAGTATTCAGTTTCCCTACGTTCAAAAGTATGCCAACAGAAACCTTCAAAGATTTTTTTAAGTAAAAGCAAGTGGCTTTGAGCATAGCCTACAAGGTCCAGCAGGCCTAATAGTTTTGTCAGAGGCAGTTAGTTACAGGTATGCTAAGAATCACTGAATTCAATAGTGTCCGTTAAGGCACTGCCTTTTCTAAGTTTATCAGCTGGGAAGAACAGAACATCAGGGCTACAATTCAGGATTAGGATGAAAATTTTTAAACAAAGGTACAAGACACAGATATTCATGACTAACGCTGAGGAAACCAAACTGATCCCCTTAACATTCCTTATGCTCTTGTTGAGCTCTTCATGTGTTCACTTGGGTTCTTTACCCAACAAAAAGTTTTCCACCTCCTGTCCTGCAGAATAAGGTGTGTTGTTACTGACTTGCTAACTTGTATTTCCCTCTGGGATTGCTGATAATTCACCCAACTTCATACACAGGATAACTGACAATGGTCTATCATGTGGCCTGGCCTCTTTTCCTAGAAATCCTTATTGCTGTCTGCAAGTGCACTTGGCTCTCCAAGATGGGAGTTAACTCATGTAATACTAGGTGGGATTTATTTACTTCAGTTTTTGCAGCTGTAAAATATAATTTTTTCTTTCTTGTCCTTTTCTATCACCTCTTTTTAGGACAATTTTAGATTTATAAATCAGATAATACTGAAAGGGTATTCAATAAATCTAGAGCATGGGCCTGAAGCAGGGTGGTGGTAGTGGCAGATAACCAAGAGGTAAACAGGGGAAGATGCCCAAGACAAATCATTGAAATCATGGCTTTATTGAAAATCTCAAAATATTGTTTATTTTCTTGAACATAAAAAATTCAAGCAGTTGGGTTAATGCACAATCTCAGCTTTTAAAAATATCTATATGGTATGGCTCTGAACATATCATGAAAATGTAACCCATATGTCCCATAAGGGCTCTGAACTAAAAGAAAAATAAAATGCAGCCTGCTTTAAAAATAAACAAACAAACCCACATGATATTGTAAGGTATGACTCATTATTTTTAATTTTTTAAGTAACTGGTGTTGGTAACAAGAGTTGTGTAAATAATTGATACTTAGTCAAGTATCTGAGCTTCAGAAAAAAGTTCACTTGAGATCAAAGAAAAAAAAACTTGAAAAGCTCACACTGAATTGAGGGTACATTTGATGCTTCTGCATACTTGTAAGAGAAGATGAAAAAAAGGAGCCCTCTTGTCCAGTAGACCAGTGCATTCACCCAGGATGCTGGAGACACTCTCAGCTCACTCCTTCAGTTGAAGCAATCTGACCATTCAGCTCCTGTTGCACACACCTATTTAATATACCAGAGTATCCCATGTTGATGCTGTTTTACTTCACATATGTAATTCAACTTCCACTCGAGTAGGAAATAAAACGTAGGCATCCCACCTCAGAAAAAGAGTGACACAAACCATGGAGAAATCCAAAGGTATAGGCCCTTCTTGGTACAGCAAAGAGAAACAATCTGCTCTGCAATGGTTATCATGGTAATACTGGCTGCAATCTTAAATCAGTTTAATCCAATCTAAAACTGAACCGTCACCAAGAACTGCAGTGTTGCCTTCCTTCTTACTTCAAATTTCCCATTTCTGCAAAACTTCTGTGAATGGAAGCAAGGCTGCCTTTGAGGAGTTTGGCACAGTACACTTCAAAAGAAAGCGACATGACAGAGATGGATGGCCCAATGTGATTGACAAAGTTGCATCCAAAGTGCTGCCACCAACTGCCAACAAACTGCTGCCTCAGCCACCAGCTGAGGAAGCTGAGCCTCAGCCAACTGAGGCAAATAGGTCAAAACGCCTTGCCATACTTACCCATCATCTACTAGCATGCTATATAACAAACTTCAAAAATAGAAGAGTCCAGATTTTCAGAAACACTATTCATAAATCAGCTTTAAAGGATGAAACACAAGTGGTTATTTCTCTTTCCGATTTTATTCTTTTGTTTTGACAAAGTTATTTTTCTCCCTAGTACCTGTAATAAAGATTGAAATTAACTCAGCTCAATTTTATATACTTCCTCATTCATGCTCACCAAAATGATTATATCAAACACAGAACAATAAATGTCTACCTATTTCTATGAGTGATATCACTCTAGAATTCACATTTGTTAAATATGCCAGCAGAAGGAGCACAAATTTTGTGTGGATGCTACAGCAAGCTTTATTTTCTGTGATTCAATAATATTTTTTAACAACTGAGCTGTAGTAAAGAAAAGCACATACATGCATACACACAAACACTTTATATATACACACACAAGCACACACAAACATGCACCTGCACACACTGCATGGAATCCGCAGAAGAATATTCTGCTTAAGTTTATAACAATTAGGTAGTATAGCTACTGAGACTACTTAACAGTCTTTCAAAACTTTTTGAAAACTGAAAAATTTTTCTTATTCCACTTGTGCTTTCAAAATCAGTTCCATGATGTTCCATGTCACACGTTTCATTCCATTAGAATTATGCTGTTTGAATTTAGCCATTTTTTTAAGATACAAATGGTTATCTTATCGATATTTATGCAATTTAATTTCTATGTAATATTTTATTGTCATCAGCATTTATACACTACGCAGCACCTATGACTGGGCAAGCCTTTACTGTTCAGAACAAGGAGATTCACAATACATAGAATCCCATTCCAGCATCATGTTTTATTTACCTCCTTAAAACACCACCACAAACTCAGAACAACTCATGTTAGTGGAGAAATTTCATTAAAACAATTTGAATATGCCAGTCTTCAATTCACCATGTTCTTTACCAGTTCTACCCTTGCAACTTACTGATGTAGCATACTGCATAGAACAGTTGATGAGGAGTTCACATACCCTAGCAAAATCTAACAGTGTTACCTCTAAACTAGCTGATCATAAGAAAAAGGCATGAAAGCTGCACCAAGGGCTAAAGGAATAGAGAGGTCTGCAGACCGTATATTTTTCTCAAAAATAATTTATAGATGCCAGAAGGAGGGACATTTGCTAACTTAAAAGTGCCTTCTATTTGCCCTTCTCTATCCCTCTTCCTGTTTTCATTTGCTGCCCGGTCTAGTAACTTTTTCATGCTCTTCTTTCCACCTCCCATTACACCTATCTTTTTCTTTATACAATCTCTCCCAGCTGCTCCAAGATTATGTCCATAAGTCCGGTAGAAGTATTTAATAAGCCACAGCATTTTCTCATTCCTGAGAAAGGTCAAAACTCAACTTATTCCTGGGGTTTGACCAGAACAGAAACATCCAGAAGAGTCTTTATTCCTCCCTCCCCATCTTTGACCTCTCTTGCCCTCAAGCATGGGCCCTGAATCAGAAACCTCCTTCCTGGTATCATAAGAAAGAGTTACAATTGAAACAAACAAGTACCTACACTTCAAAGATCACATTGTTATTTGACATCTCCAGTGTCATACTCAGAGAAGCATTTATATTATTCCTAAGTCTCCTAGGTGGTGGTGATCTTCAACACTGATCCTCAGTTTCTACAAATCACTGCACTAAACCACTGCATAAAGATCTATACTTTTATCGAGAAGTAACTTCTAGCCTTTACTACAGCAAAGAAAGCATAAAAATTTGAATCTTAAAAGATTAAGAAAAGAAGGCAAATAATAAAGGCCCAGTGCTTATTTCCATGCTTTTGAATCCCATCTTTGCTTTTTGGAGACAAAGCAGGGATGCGATTCTGATCTGCGATTCTGGAATTGACAGTAACACTGTAAAAAGAAAAATGCAACACTTTTGTTCATCAAGACTACTGCTGCCTTGCAGTAAGAATTACACCTGCAGACTTAGGTGATAGGGATAATTGTTTTGTAGCAAACTGGATTTTTGCTTAACTCAAGGCAAAGAGATAAATAAGACTCCATTCCTGCAATGTGGAATTGTCCACAGACAGTTTATAGCAGGATGGGAGCTTTGGTTCCAACTGATGACTTCAGGAAACTGAAAGAATATCTAGTTATACATGAACCAGGAAGAACACAGCTTGACCTTTGAGATCCCACCTTGGAGTTTTTCTGTATTTTACAATGACTAACTTCCAAGCTCAACAAACTTCTAGAACTCATGAGGGAAAAAGTATAAACCCATTAATATAACTTTTACAGTCATTTTCTGGATTCGTCTGCTCTTTGCAACATTTATTCTTCACATTTCTTACTGTAGATTTACACATTCTTAAATGAGGTTATTGTTTTAACAGTTCTCCTGGACTTTCTAGACACAAACCAAGTATCAAATTTCCCACATTTCCTATGTTACAAGAGGTCTTCCATCAGTTCAGAGTACACTAAATTGTTGGTATCTTAAAGAAATATCCACAAGCCCTTGAAACCAAAGGCTAGATAGCGACGGCTTTGATCCTGACAACACATTTTCAAATGCTTAACTTCATCACCAAGTGTAGTCCATTCTCTACAGGATTACTTGTTTTACTAAAGTGAATGCATGGTTTATGTGTTTGCAGAACTACAGCCTAAGTGAAGAGGAACTGCATTCTGAATATTTTGTTATCTCAGTGTTGCAGCTCTTGCAATTACTACAAGTTGCCTGATATTTGTTTTTCTTCTTCCAAATCACAAGAGCTTTAAGAGCTTGAAGAATTGAACCATAACAGCTCAAAACCCCAGATGTAAATAAGAAGAATCTATTTAAAAATTCTATGGTTCTTTAGCAACCTTTTGATTTTAAAACTGACACAAGAGTGTGCTGCAAGGACTGATCGTGTTTCTCAGTTTGCACATGGATTCTGATAGCAGCTGGGGAACTTCCATGAAGTGTAGTATTTAATATTTTCCCCCAGCTCCTGTTAACTCTTCAAAGAAATAGAACGTTGCAAAACCTTAACTAGAATTTCCTAGCACAATGGGAAGTTGTGTTTCTTTTTTCAATTAAAAAAGAAAAAAAGATACACCACTGGAACAGGAGCAAAAGCAAGTGTGGTTTATGGTGATATTTGTTCAAACTTTACCTCTTCCAATCAAAAAAAATGAAAACATACATTACCCTATATTACACTCTTTTACACTTCTGTAATCAACTGATACAGACAAAATACTGAACTTGACTTGCTATTTCCCCCCAAATCCAATACTGTCCCCACTTCATTACACTACAGTTCATTGGGCATGTGGAAACAACAGCAGCTCTTGAGACCACATGAAATTCAAACAGCTCTTTTAGACTTCAAGAGGTGGAATCCTCCATAGAAGAAACAAAAATACTGAGATCTCATTGTAAATTACCACACTTGTCAAATTAAGTATTCAATAACAAAATATGAAACATCACACACAGTTAATCAAGACTCTTTTTGTCCAGTGTTCTGTGACCAGCCAAGTCTAGAAATATTCAGCAAAACAGTGTGAACACACTCGAGACAAACTTTTCCAAGGCCTCCTACTGGTCTTGAAACTGGGAAGAGAACTCAGATTAAACTTAATCAGAGCTATTCAAAATTTAGCTTTATGTGGGGTTTCCGTTGTTTACTAAGGCTGCAATTGCTGACACTCCAACAAAAATTTAAATATTGACAGGGGACTACTCAAAACAGATTTATGAAGACAGCTGATGAGATATTAGCAATGAATGACAATTTCGGAGCCTCGTTTTTGCCCATTCGGCTTTCACAATCCCAAGAAGAGTGGCACCATTTCAAGTTCTTAGGAATCAAAGGAAGAAATAGAAAAGCACATCGTATTTTAGGTGGTAAAACAAGAATGGACAAAGAAAACTGATTTCTTCTGCAGGTGCTTCTTTTCCATATCAGTTTTAGCTTTTAGACAAGCTCCCCTGGAACCCAGATACAGGATACAACCAAAAGCCGTAAGCCTTCCCATCGCTGTAGATCCCTTCAGTGCTCCAGAAACATATTTAAACTCTGGACAATTTTTTTCCTTCCCTTTCTCCTCACAGTATCCCATGCACACAGTCCTGCTGAATCTCCTGTATTTGAAATAGATTTAGAATCTCTCTTGTGAATTCCCCTATGATAAGAAGAAAATAAAAAGCCATTCTATGAATCTTTAACTGAGTATTGCTATGGCAACAAACATAATTCAGAACTTTTAAAGCATTTTCTAATGGGAAGTATTTATACAGACAAGTTAGTACACGGCTTTAAAACACGCAGAAATGCGTAATCAATCAGGAGGGATTACTGATTAAAAAAAGACAAAATTAATTTCAAATATAACATTAAAAGGTTTAAACCACTACTGTTTGATCTAGTACTTAGATAGGACAACGATGATTATAGAAATGCTTGCTTGACCAGGTGAATGAACAAGCACAGCTTTGGGCACCAAAGTATAGACATTTCTACAATGATCAAGCAGTGAATTCAAATAAAAGAGCTCTAAAATGGCACTTCCTTCTCTGGTTTGATCTTCCATAGTGTTTACAATTATTCTTTAGTGCAACTTTCAGTGGCACAGAAACTCCTCGTTAACTTTCTTAACTGACAGATTAAGATTAAAAACAATGATGGTTTTCCAGGAAAAGCAATGGGCTATGACTCAGGAGATACGAGTTCTATCTATAACTCTGGGTCAAGACCTACACGATTTGGTCAAATCACAATTGTTTCAGTTTCCCATCTATATAATGAGATAATACTAGCTTTCCCCTAACTCTTGGTCTAACTTTCCTTTTTATTACATCATTAACTTTTCCAGGCAAGAACTGTTTTTACGACATGGTTGTAGAGGGACAGTACACAGATTTGGGTTGGGATTTCTGACTGTTACGATCAGCAGGTTTCAAACTGTGTATCACAGTTAAAAGACTGGTAGTAAACTAAAGTGTTGACTGTGGTCATAATGATCCAAAAGAGTCTGTGGCTGCAATAATATAGTATCTAAACATTATTTGGAAGTGGAATTGAGAAGAAAGTCACAACACATATAATTACAATTGGTTTTGATCAATAAACTTCATCTGTGTTACAGAGAGCACAGTGACCACCTGTCAGCAAAATGCTCATAACAGGGGGAGCTGAGAAGCAATCTGTACTATTACTGTTTTTTTTTTTTCTATTCTCCCCCTCCTTCCCTTTCTATTTTCAGAAGAGCTGCATCTAAAAATAAGGTGATTGGCACATAGCACAGCACTGCTTAAACGGGATTTTGTTTAGAGAGCCCCTGCCTCAACAAAAAGGTTCAGAGAAACTTCTTATTACAGTTTGCACACGCTGACTTCATAGACTTGAGATCACCTGTTTTTATACTATATATTGTATATATTACTATATATGTATTACCGTTTCTGATTCAACTATGTAATTATTTTTCAAAGACACAAAAGTTGATCTCTTCTATTATTCTTTCAACACTAATTCTAACATTCCAAAGGACATTTCGAATACTTCAATAAAGCCAGATATCAACATCTACATGTCATCAAATGAACTCCATGCCCCTTCTCCAACCTAGCAAGGCAATTCCAATACTAGTCCACATATCAGCAGGATGAAGGGAATGCAGTCCTTTGAAGAATGCGAAGTACAGAGACTCTAAGTTCAGTTAGCAGTATATGGAGCATAGGACTTTATCATTGCATCCAATTGCCTTGCTGTAGCACCCTCGACTAATCTAGCCTAGAATTCACACCAAGAAATAGCCCAAAGAACAATATCTGCTACAGCAAACCACTGTACAATCAGCATGTATTTTCTTGAACTACCAAATTAATTACATTTCCATCACTAATCTAACCAAGGCAAAAAATAAAACATGCCCAATGCTTTAATTGCAGAAAGTCTGTAACTCATTCTGCCCCAAATTTGCAGCACTGGGCACTTGCTCATTTGCACTTATCTGACAACACTGCTTGTTATAGTGGTCATTGATATAGTCTTCCCTTTCACAACTAATACAGGAAGCATTGGTTAAAACAGCACCACTTTTAAATAGCACAAATAATAGCTGTAAAAAAGTTGCAGCAGGGAAAATTTTCCAGACTCCAGAAATCTGCTTTTAAAATAAAATAATTCTCTTCTGTTATAACATATGCTGAGAAATGGAATTTTTTAAAAGCCCGTTTACATAGGACACACGCAAATACATTTTTTTTACTTCCTCTGCAGCTGCAGCTAAGAAACTATTCCCAGATCTTTGCTGAGATAGTTGGTGATCATCACGTGCAAATAAAAGAAACAAACATAAACACATTGTATGCCACATTAAGTTCTATTTCTGACAAATGAGGGACAGAAACACAGTCAAATGAATGAGGAAAAGACACAATCTGAAATGAAAAAAGTGGGGAAAGTTATTTTACACTGCTGAAGAAGGCATTACAAATGAAACCCAGTAAGGACAGTGCCAATTACACGTTACTGCCACTGTTCGTGGTTCTCTTGTCAATTCTACACGATCAACATTCATCGCTGTAGAGTTCTGGGTTTCAGCATCTCACCACTTTTATTTAGGAAAATGTAGTATAAATGGGTCCACATTTTATAATTTTATGCAAGCAAGTCTGATTCTAAATTTCTATTTTGACCTCACTGTATGAAGAGAAAGAATATTCTCTATTTTTTTATTTAAAAACAAAACCAACCGCCATTTTAAGAACACACAACTGCAAAGAAGCCTTGATGAAGCAGTGTTATGTTCAGCACTTGAAAATAATAAACTAAACAGAAATTAAAAAATAGTAACAACAAAAGAAAGTCCCAAACTTCTTCCCCTTCCTCAAAAGCACAACGTCCCAAGGGTTAATCTGACAAACTTCAATGTATGAGATGCAAATAGTGAATAGTGGGGATTTTTTCAAAACTGGCCTTTGTAGAAGATATTTACCAATAAAACAATTTCTTCAAATCCTCTCCTCCTTCCTGCTCACATATAGATACTGTCCTTGATATCACCATGAAAATCTAGTTTAGAATTACTGCAGAAGAAAAAGCCCACACTGGAAAAAAAAAAAAGGCATAACTTAATAAAAAACACAAATGCAGCATTTGCAAAAAGGAGTCTGTGCTGTTCTTCCCCCCTACTTCCATATGGGAGGCCTTCAGTCCCAGAGCAATCAGGTATTGTGTGGGCTGCAAATCATACTTCTGTAAATATATCAAACAGGATTTTGTTTCTCTTTGTGCTTCAAAGAGTCTCTCATGATCATGTTGTTTATTTTTAAAGCATGTGCCTGCACTTATATAAAGTACATTAAGAAAGTAGTTACCCAATAGATACATTTACTTTGCAGTAGTTTACTTTGCATCTTCCATCTACCCTTTCACCACCCTTTTTTTATCCTGGGAAGTTGATGAGGAAATGTCAGTGAGCACGGAAGCAAATCTGGTATTCTCAGCTGAGCACCACATTAAAGACAAAATTGACAGCTGCAAGATAAAGGGTAACTCATTTTCATTTGGCTAACTTCTGTACTCTGTACCAGCTCTTGTCCACAGAAGAAACACTTACTTTCCTCAGTACTTGTCAGACAGGCATCCAAGAATCAGTGCCAGCAGTAAACAGATGAGAGTCAGTAAGACTGGTTTGTCTACCTGGGGACATTCAGGAAAATTAATCCATGTTAACTACACACGTGGAATCAAGTAGATTAGCTAGACTACATTTAGAGGCTGTGTGAACACCCTTGCTCAGAATCAGGAGAGCTCTACTTGGTGTGATGTAATTATATTGGGAAGAGAAAGTGTCCAGTTAGAAGATTTAATCAAGTTAAACTAACTCCTTTAAAATTGACATTTTTAATAATACAGCTCAATTTTCCAGCATCTCCATGTATGTAATCCTTGACTTCACATACAAAATTCTTATAGAAGCCTTGGTTCAAGGGGATACCTTTTTGTTAAACCCATGTTCTAGAGTTCTGATTTATAGCCCCCAGAATAAGACCCAGTAAGTAATGAAGCGTTCTCACTCATTGCTTGGAAATTAAAACAAATTGCAGTCCACTATATGAAGCCTCTCAGGTGAGTGTCTAATTGTGAGAGAGAGAGAGAGATTTGATGCTCATAAGCTAATTGCCTAAACTTTACTGCTCACTGATTTAGGACATGGAATTGGAACTCATGGAATGGGAGTAAAATTCACATCCAGCCACCATGCTTAGCTAAAGAACACCAGCAAGATTTGCACCTCCAGAAGAAAAAAAAAAACCTGCACCAAAAAAATATCCATGTGGGTTGCAACAGTCCTTAACTGCCCTGCAAACAGATGCAACATGCTTGTAGCAAAGTGACTGACGTGCATGGGGCACATGCACATTCAGGTTTTAGTGGCCAAGTACACAAGAACCAGGACCCCTGGTCAGTGTCATCACTGGTGAAACCCCCAGACTACACTCTGTTAGTTCCTACACTAGCTAGGTTAAATCTAGGTTTTGTTTATTCGCAGAAGCTGCGATCACACCTCCTAACTGTAGCTTATATCTGCCACGGCTTTGCATAACTTCACTCATGCAATTACTTGTATGTGTTTCAGATTCTTTAAGGCTCTGCCCAGCAATTTCCATATGCAGCCAGAAGAGCCAAATTATGTTCTCACATGTTGGCTTGGATGTGAAAGACTGGAAAACATGTACATTCTTAAGTTTCATCTATTTATATATGTATGTGTGCTTGCAAGCATATGCACATAATTAAAGGCATGGCATCACAGTGGCACCTTCAATTCTACCTTTTTTTTCTCCCAGTGAGATTTCAAGCCTCACAATATGGAGTCTAGATGACAAATGAACCCTGTATTTCTCTCAAATATAACTATGGATTCAAGACTCATATATGATTGGAGGGGAGGGCAAAGAAGCAGGTTTAATCAAATTTGCCTCCCAACAAGTTGATTTTTCTATGTTAATACAAAGGACAAGGAAATTCTTTCAACTGTACTTTATTGCCAACTACCAGAATGACAGTTACCTATTTGATTGTTAATTATCCTCTTTCATTATTTTAAAGAACTTCTATTTAGTGATTTATCCTGTTTTTTAATTAGATTCCGTAGTTTAAAAAAAAAAATCTCATCCTTGAAACACTGCACTTTTAAGCTTGGACAGGGGGAATTTTCAAAGCCATAGACATAAATCAGGAATTCATTTCCTACTGAAAGTCACTGGGAATTAGCCTCCTGTCTGGGGCCAGTATCTTTACATAATTTCAGTGAAGATTTTTAAGCAAGAACCTAAAACAACATTCGTCTGAGCACTAATCTAGTTCAGACAGCATTAGTCTATGCACTAAGGGTCATATTTGGATCACTGACTGCACTTAGTGACTTAGTGTCATTACTGCTACAGCATCTCTCTTGAAGAGAGGAGCTAGGGTTCAGGCACTCGCCATCCAGTGCTGCCAGGTCACGGCTTAAGCAATCAGTGAGAGAAGCAAACACATCTCCTCAGTTTAAACACAGATCTTTTACTCGGGCAGGCCCTCCACACATGGTAAAGAACTGCATGCCTCTGGAACTGATTGAGAAAAATCTTTGTTGCACAAGGAGACACATTTGAATTGGACTTGTTTAAGGTATGCACGTACCAACATTCTTCCAAAAGAATCCTTCCCACCTACACCTGGTTTTGGAGCTTAAGAGATACCTGTTGTAACTTTTCAGCATTACATATAATGTAGGCTGAAAACTCCCCCAAAACTTAAACAGTCCTAGTAACATTCTCCTATCAACATTTTACTAAAAATGTGGCATTTACATACATCCCCAAAAGGGCTCACATTAATAAGGGTGTATCACTCAGTTCCTATGCACAACAGCTGTCCTTCTTCCAAAATTCACCCGTGGCTGAGAAAAGACAGTTAAATTTTTCTGTCTTCTTCCTGTTGCACTGAGTGCAGACCTCCAGAGTATTCTCAGAATAAGAACAAATCCCCCCCCCCAGCCGCTCCCAGCCCTTCTATAACGAAGGCATCCCTTTGTGGGGGGGAGAAGGGAAAAGATCATGGGGCAACTTGGATTCATTGACAAAGAATTAATAGTAGTATTCATTTGGAACAAACCACTATCAAAAGAAAATTCTGGAGCAAACTTTCATGTCGATACTGCCTTTACAAACAGGACAGTAAACTCAAGTCAACTCTCTGTTACTTAAGCCAAAATACAATTGATCTAAAACCTCCTGTTTACAATAGGATAAGGAATAGTAATAGAGCAGAGTAGAAAAAACACAATATATGACCCTTATGAAGGCACATGTGTAGTCCAAGGTACAGAACAACCATTTTGCTAGGCAACTTTCCAAATCCTGAGAGTCAGGTGAATTACTGACTAGATTTTCCTCCTCTAGGAATCAATGAAGTAGATCAAAATGAGGCAAACTATTTGCTGACTACTATGGCTAGTCATAGGACTAAATTATAAAACTCACCAAGATGTAACGGAGCCATCACATGTCAGAAAAACAAATGCCTTTTCGTTTTTGACACTTATGGCATGGTAAAATGATATACTAATATCATTAATATCACTAATTCATTATGAATGAATGAACCATTCTGTGAACCATTTCTAGCTGTACAGGACAGAGTTAAGCTTTATCACTGAAAACACTCTGATGCCCTCCTGCAGCAACGAATAAACACAAAATCTTCACATTAATGAAAAAGAATTGCAACATGTGACTGTCTGATCATCTGCAGACAATCATATTTGATAGGTATATATGGTAAGAAATTTCATTTTGTGAGACAATTCCTTGGTGTTATATACCATCAACATAAATAATTTCCCCTGGAAGAAGTTGTGGTAAACAGCTTCTACAGCACACGCACACCGCAGCTATGTACATATGCATAGGACGAAGCACAGATAAGGTTGCCAACTTCGAAGAAGAGAGGGCAGAAATGGAAGCTTACTCACAAGTCATACATACTGGAGGTGTAAGGTAGGAGGGAAGAATAACAGCTCATCCTGAAAACAAGGATCACCGCACATTCCCAAAATGAATTTGACACTGAATATAAAAATAATAATAAATATATATTTTAAAAAATCCAGAAAAGTTGTCTTTGATCTGAATAAAAAAGTTACATCATGTACTGCTAAGACAGGCACGCTAGAAAGGCAGATCAAAAGTTTCCACATAAACGGATCAGAAGAAATAGTTTCAGTGAAAAAACTTCGCATTATACTGTCAGTATAATGAATATCTAATAACAGCTATAACCCTGCCAGCTCCCAGCCAGGAAAACCGATCTTGGCAAAATCTTCAGTCTAAACTAAGTGCATTTGTTTCAAAACTTTTAGTACTGGGAAACATTCTAGAAAGTTGGATTATAATATCACTTTCTTTAAAACAATTGTGTATTATAGATTTGACAGGCTCTGCCAGTAACAAATACACTCTCCCACTCACCAACTGTGGATAAGAAATTTTGCAAGGCAAATGGACACAAGATTTATTGCCTTCTGCAAATCTTAAACTTTCATTTACATACATATCTACATACTTCATAAGGTTGCAAAGATACTCTAAGCCCTGCTGTAAGACTGTCACTCCCTGAAGCTAGAAAGGCAGCCTGAGACAACAGAAAGAAAGAGGTGCGAGGGACTTTTTTTGCTTATTGAAGCAGCCTAGCTTTGCCTTTTCAAATCAGACACAGGCCTACAACGTTCACAAAGCTTCAGCTCCTCTTTTCATCTCCTGAATTAGAGTATTTAACTGAATGGCCACCAGTACTTGATGAAGTTTCTACTTCCTAAGGGAACTCGACTTGGCTGGCTGAAGGACAGAACTTTAGAACTCACATCAGACATAAAAGGGATGAAAGGACCTACCCCACAGTACTCTGTCAAAGGTGTTACAGAAGTATCTCCCACTGCATCAATATTTCATATCTCTTGGCCCCAGAGAGAGGGGAGGTTGCATAGCATCCCCAACAGTGGAAAAAACACTTTTTTTTTTTTTTTTGGTTAAAACAAACTGCACGCTGCTTTAAGAATCCATTGTAAAATCAGGAAGCTTCCCACAATTATTTCCTTAGTTTCCCTTCCTTTGCCACTGCCATGAATCACACAGTACCAGTTAAATCCTTCCTTTAGATGTCACATATTGCTCCAAGATTAGGAATTATTTCTGGTCCTGTTTGCTTTATTATAAAGCTTCACAGAGTGCTATGTATACAGGTAATGCTTTTCACTTCAGCTTAGCTGACCAAATACTGAATCTTTTAAAAGTATTTTACTGACAAACATCACTTCAATGGCACAGATGATGAGCCACGTTCCTTTTTTCCTTTTAGGCTTCTGTGGAAGCAGTTTCTTTACTATGAATACTGGCAACTTTGCTTTGTCTAGTAATTGAAATAGTAAAACATCTCGCTTGGTTTCCTCTAAAGCAGAAGCAAGTTTTAGTGCTCATAAAAAAGGCAGCAGTGCTGAAAAATCTAAGTACACTGTGAAAAGACATCAGGCCGACTTCCTCACACACACTTTAAAACATTATAGGTAACTTTCACTTCCGAACAACAACCAAAAATATCCACCTTTTAGAGAGCTGCCAGGTGTCCTGTAGCTGTCAGCACTTCCCCTTCCCTCATTGCTAGTTACCTTCTTCAACCTGTAATACTGCAAGCCTAAATCTTTTATCTTACCACACTCTGCCAGCATACACTACTGAATGCAATTCTTCCAAATACATTTTGAAAAGGTACCTAACGCACTGCAGTGCAAAAAGATGCTACATGAGTTCAATATCTCCTGTCTCCCTTCTCTGTTTCATTTTCCACAGTCTAGCACCTCCCTCCCCTGTTTATCAATATTGGCAGAGAAAGGCAACCATGGTTCCAGCTGCCTGCAACTTAATAAAAGTCATTAGGCAAAAGCATGTCTTTCCATTGCTGCAAACAGAATAATCCATCACAGAAATAGAACACTCAAAAAAGCACTGCTTGAAAGGGGAGAAAATTAAGGAAGGGAAGAGAAAGAGGCCCATAAAATAGAACAGAGGAAAAGTAAAACATTTTTTGAGACGTGTTTTTAAAGTTTACAGGGATTTTGCTGTAAAAATGTTCCTCATGTCTAACGCAGTCTTGACTTAGCACTCAATTAGCAAAAAGGCTGGTTTTCTGACTGGCTCAATGTAAACTGCACCATGAGCAAGAGGTGGGACTAGCTGACTTCCTGCAGTTCCTTCCAACCTGAATTATTCAAAGAATCAATGATAAACATTAAGGGAGTCATAGGATTTGCTGTTGGACATCTAGAGACCTGGGATTACAAGACAATCAACATTTCTACAGCGATTTCAAGATGGCTTTGCAGGAGGAAGGGAAGACTAGGCGGTTTTGGGGAAGCTCTTCCAGGAGTCTCACCGGGTTGACAGAAAGATACATATAGCTTGGTAGGTAAAGATACATACAGCTTGGCATCTATCTAGACATGATAGTAGTCTGGTTTGCAGACTACTAGTTAATTTAAAAATGCTTTTTGCCTTCTACTTTTGTTCTGTACTTAAAACTTTAAGAAAACATTATATACACTACTGGTCACACATTTCTGAAGAAAAGAATCAAAGTACAAGAACTTAGCTCAACCCAGTGGTTAAGAAGGAATAATACCAGAGGCACTATAGCCCAGAGCTAAGACTCAGGGGATTCGGAAATTCCACAAAAGGTAAAGACATTGGATTGAACTTTTGAGACAAGAGAGGAACAGAGAAACATACGCCCTTCAAGCCATGAAAACCAGCTGTCAGGAAAGACAGTGGAAATGTGGGTCATGGTTAGTATATTCAAATACGATACAAAATTGTGGTATATAGTTTCCTTCTCCCTTTTTTAAGAGCAGCATTTCTGTGTTTATATTTGGGAAGCCATAAAGGAACAATGGAATCAGCATTACTACTGACTTGTTTGTCTAACTAAAATGATGAGGTTGACTTACTCATCTGTTGCAAAAAAAATTTATTAATCTAAGGCCAACTCACAAGATAGATTTTTTTTTTTTTTTAAGTATCTTAAAAGTCCATTTCTTGCTCTTTGCTCGTCTCTGAAGGTGGATAATGAAACTCAGTCAAGTCAGATTAACTTCCGTATCATCAGTGTGGCAGTGTTTGGGTTTCAGGCAATAACAATTTTGTCGTCCTCTAAAATAAGTTTATCACCATCGCAATTTTTTTACAATTCTATGGGCTTTTGTACTTCTTACTTTAAGGAAAACAGCTTCTTTTACAGCATTTACATAGAGGCTCATTTTAAAGCTTGCATATTCTCTTGGCTTACTTTAAGGATAGATGAAGTTGGCAGCTGTCCACCGAGTTAGGGGCAGTAAAAAAAAAATTCACAACTTAAAGTGTTTATTATTCACTAAACACAATTATCACCCACCAGAAAATGGGCAAACTGGCAGGAATTACGACACTAATTCTTTAATAGTCTGCTGGAGATGTAGGAAGCATTCCTGCCTACTCCAGGAAGTAAGCTAAAGCCTTTCGGTGCATTCTCTCATTACGAGAAACACTGTCAAGAGCTGCAAAGAATTCCTGTTAAGACCGCCTAGGAAAAAAGATGGTGTGATGCCTACTGATTCTTACGAATGGGAAAAGCACAAATCTTGCAACAGAACTCACTTTTTGGTATCATGCACTTAGATACTGACATGGCTGATAGAAATCCCTGGTATACAGACCCCAAGGACTTGAGAAGTTGTAGATGTATTTGGGCACATTTTTTCCCACCTGTGCACTGAAGTTTTACAGTCTTGAACTATGGGCAAAATCTTCAAAAACATCTGTAGAGTAATAGGTGTCATCCCAGACTTCTTGAAAAAAAGTCAAGCAAATTTTTAACATAGAAAAATGAATTTTCAAGGTAGGACTTCAAAGTATTTATATTCAAACTTTGGTACTGGGTGAATACGGGGAGCAAATGGACTCAAATTCTCCTCTCTCAGTGGGCTCCCACTGTCACCAATGCATCTTCCAGGACAACTCAAAATGCTATAGTGTATTTAATACTGCAAAACAGCTCAGCTCTCAAGTGCAGCCCTGTAGATCAAGATGATCACAAGCTTTAGCCCTCCCTAAACAGCTACCTTAACTTTTATTTTACCACTTCCATTATTCCTTCTCTTCCCATTCACCCTACTAACACCATCACCAAAGAAAAAAAGCATTTCAGTTTAGTTATGAACAACTTTTACATATCTCTAATAGAAGAAAAAAATTTTGATGTAGGAATCACCGAGCTGGTTACTTAGCTCTTTCCCAGTGTTAGTGATATACTCTGCACACTATTACAGTTCATTTAGACAGCTCGGTATAATTAGCAGAAAGAGAAACTCTCCTACTATGCCAGACCCATGAAGAGGCTTGGGTCTGGAGTGATCAGTCAGGACCAGCTAGTATTCTAATTCTGTATTTAACAGTGCTTAAAACAATGAGAAAGAAGAGAAAATGTGATAAATACAATAACTTTTTTTGCAAAAGACAGCAATAAAAGCTTCCTTATCTAATTATAGAGAGCACACATGGTGACTCTTAGGTTGGAAAGTATCACACAACCTTTAATGCAAGGTCCTGTTTCCACTCATTCATACCTCTGCCAAAACCCTCAAACCTGAGGGGTTTTCTATGCTGTCTGCCTCCCTGCACGTTGATTTTGTTCAGGTTGTTACACCATGCTTTGCAATTCAAACTCTAGCACAAGGGGATCACTTGTATAATTTCATTGCTACTGACTGAGCTTTATACATCTCCTGTCATGAATCACTGAGCAACAAGCATTTGTATGACCACTTCGCATCACACAATATGCAATCTAACCAATGAGGTCAATCAACATGCCTATCTTTCAGGTGTCTCAGGATGTTTTAAGGAAAGACATGGATTAGGGTCACAGCCACCCAAATGCCCAAAATGAAATATTTCGGCATGTAAAACAGAAGATTACACTTCCGATTGAGAAGTACTATAGAAGTTGATTCTGAAGTGTCAAAACATCCTTCAGAACAGCATGTTCCATTAAAGTTTCAAGCTGTCAAGTCAAGTCATATTGTAAGGTAAAATATCTGCTTCCTACCTCCTCAGGAAATGCCTGCACAACCGGTTTAACTAACAGCTGCATAGGCAACCTTAATTCTGCCATTTCTTAGAGTGCTTCATTTTCAATTTTATGGTCTTGCACGTTTTCTGTGTGATGCATCTTTGAGCAACTTAACAGTTCAACAGTTAAGATCCAGTACCTCTATTACTACTAGATTCCTAAATACCTATGTTTTATTTTTTCACTAATTTTCTTTTAGTGGCACCAAAGCATTCCAATAAAGATGAGAATTTCACCGTGCTAAATTTGACATAAACACTCCAGGGAAAAGGGGATTGTCATTTTTACTCTCTATTTTGTATAAACTTCAGCATATATTAATAACAAAATCACAAAACAGAGAAAAATATCCAAGAAATTTCAACACTGATTTCCCTCTTTCACTTAACTGATTCTTCCTCTCTCATTGCTTGACATCGGTATGTTTTTTCAATAGCAGTTTCTACCTGTAGAGCACAATTCTGGCTCAGACTGTCAGCCACAGTGCTGGGATCTCAGAGGTCCGTAACATGGACCTACATTATCTCTCAAGCTGTGTGTGTCCTGTGCAGAAATCTGGAGAGAATCAAAGTTGCTATACAAAGCTGAGGAACACACATTTTCTCCTGCAACATGGGGGTGCATCACTGTCACATAACATGAAATGTGAGGGAACAGATATCCTGGAGCTGCATATAGCCCCATGGCTCAAACAGTGCCCTCTCTTACAATGCCTAAAGGAAAGAACAATTGCTATAGGTGTATTTCTCCCACCATCTGTGTCTGCATTTCTGAAGGAATAAACTAAGAAAACTCTCAGACAGTGCATGCTGGAACTACTGGAAAGTGTGAAGAGATTTAGCAGAAAAACTTACGATCTAGAGCAGTGGGTCTCATGTTCTGAAAGGGCAAAAATTTCTAAAGAACATACCAGTCAAACACACAAGCAGTCAGAAACCTTTTACACAACCTCTAGCATACTAGGAAACGTCAGCCTTTTCTCCCAGATGAGAACATGGCCACATCACGTTGATCCCTGCATCAATCACTTCCAGGCAAAATTATCGTAATTAACTGTAATTAGGTCAGAAAATGGAAGCAATTTCTCCAAAATCTCTATTCCAGCTTGGCAGAACACATCAGCCTTCCTGCCTGCAAGAGACTTGCCTATTGTGAGTTCACAGCCCAGGTGCAAGGGAGTCTCTCACAGAGTCCCCCAAACCTGCCTCTGCTGCTGCCTCAAGGTCCTGGTGGGACTGTCAGTGGGGCAAACACAGTTCCACCACTGACTGTTTCATCATCCTTGAGCTGGTCATGGTCTACCAAAAAAAATGGATTTCCTCCAGCCAATGGAAATTTCAAAAAAAGACCCAAGGTAACAACAGCCAGGAATAAAACATTCACAGGAATTCATGGGATTCATGGGAATCGGCTTTGTATGAGGCATCCAAAGGACTTTGCACTGATTTTGCCTTTACTCCACACCATTAGGATTCATACCATTTATAACACTTCCCAAGATACCTGAAAAGGGGCTGTACATGTAAAACCACACACACGAGAGCCAAAAAAAAAAACCAACAAAAAAACCCCACCCTTTCTTCAACCAAGGAAGGGTCAAGGCACAAAAATTCCAGACAGACTCTTAACAGACTTCGTTACACAGATGCATCACCCTCAAGAATGTTTACATATGGCAGTGACTGGCAGCACAAAAAGTCCAAAGATTAGATTAAAATGTTGAGCGACACACACAAAATTTACAAAAGCAAGCTATTCAACACAGCAAGCCCTTGTCTGCCATATTTTCTGGCTTGCATACTATGGATGGTCAAGAGTTCACAAACAGTTGGATTGATTACAATGACCAAGAGTGAGGAAACAAACAAAAACTTAAATTTCTCTAAAATGAAAAGAAATTAACTTTTTTTAAAAATTTCTACTGAAATCAGCAAAAGCTTCCAAAGTGAATTTCAAGACAATAATAGTATCCACAGAAACAGGTTGTTTCTGTGTCTGAAAAATAACAACTCAGTCTTATCAAACACACCACTCATTTTAGCAATGTCAAGTTCCGCAGATTTTTCTTCTTCCATTGGCATAGGCTGCCTTCTTGGAAATTACCACAACATCTTTTAGCTAATAAACCAGTATGAAACAACCACTCTAATGATGGAAATTTTCAATTTGAATATTCTATACAAAGAAATTACTGTAAAATACAAGAACTCATGGAAGGGGAAGGTGGTATTTATTTACAAAGTCTTTAAATAAATTGGATTTCATTCTCTCATAGATTTCACTCATTCTCTCATAGATTTCTACTAACACTCATTCTCTCATAGATTTCATTCATTTACATGCTCAAGCCTACATTGTCACAAACACCAAGACAGATATATGTGCCCAAGTAGTCTGCACAGAAAAGACAAGATCAAAACTGTCGAGTCCATACTATGTGTCTGGGGTTCCTCTTCACTGACAAGCCAGCTTTCAGACAGACTCTTTTACACCACTTAGGCATCATCAGCTGTTATGAGGTGGTTCTCAGTCTCAAAGTCTTGCTAAATTCAATTTCCAAAAATCTTAGGCCAGTTGCTACCCGCTGTCTGTTTTTTTCCTCACTTGGAATACATGCCTGTTTTCCTTGTGACCTAACAGAAAGAGGAATGGTATACATGGTATGTCAAAGCCTTTTTCCACCTTCCTCGTGCTAGGATGGAGGGTCTTCTGCGGACAAGCCACCTGTGCGCTGGCTTTATCAAAGCGCAGGTCTTGTGGTCTTGAAAACCACACTCCTCAGCTTTACTGCTAGGAATGTTGTCCTGAGAATAGTGTTCTTCATTATCAATACAGGCCATGCTTTTAACTGTTTTGCTTTGTTCAGCTGTTTCTTCTGGTGTACACACATGTGCATTTCCACCCATACTGCATTCATAAAATCTTAGTATTGCTTTTACAGATCTCCACTTCTACAGCAGCAGTGGTCAAGTCTAAGGGTGCTGTTATCTGTCACTTTCTGGACATGCACTGATACTCATCAGTCTTGACAGATGGATCTGAGTTTTTAACAATCCTGAAATAATCATAAAGGCAGTCTGACCATGATTTTAAAATAATTTAATCTAAAGTGTATGAAGGCAGTAACCACTTCGCTTTGTCCTCAGATTTCCTCTGGGCATAAATACATGTGCAAACTGTTGCTTTTCCCCTGCAGTAGTCCCAGTGTTTTGAGTAAATTAGTAAAGATAGCTTGTCCAAGAGGACAACACTTCAGTCATCCAAGCAGGATCATTGAATTTACTCAGTCTACAATTTAACAGCACCAGGTATCAACTTTATGAAATTTATATTATCAATAGTTGAAAAATGCACAATTAACTAAGCATACCCTTTCTTTTGTGTTTTACAAGAATCCTTTTGAAGTTCCCACTCAGGAACACAAAGAATATTTACACACTCAATGTCCAGGCCAGCTGTCACCCCAGCAGACCACCTTTCTTTAAGGTATGGTGCTTATCAACTTGGGTCTAATATCCACTTGCAAGGGAACTTATAGTAATGCATTATCTCCTACTTCTAATATCAACTTGAAATGGAAATAGAGTCCATGAGATGAAGGCAGTACTTTAGTCATGAACCTTTACCAATACACTAGGGGGTAGAACTTTGCACTTGTGGCTAATTACTGATTGTTATGCTGGTTCTGCATGTAAAAATCACTATTACTTCAGCATGCACAGCGACAGCTCCAATTAAGATAGAAAAACAATTCTTGGCAGAGAAAGCAAACCATGGCCAAACATGCTAATGCAGCAGTCTGTTCTTGAATTCACAAGTCTGGACTAAGTAAATATTTTTAAGCCTACATCAGATTAAAAGAAGAAAACAAAAAAAAAAAAAAAGGAAAGAAAAAAGCGGTAATTTACAGCCACTGAGGATCTAAACTTCTTTTAAGATGAAGCAACTAATCTCCTCCCCTACCCTCTCATTTGTGTCTGCAAATTTAATAGAGAAGGTGCAAAGTAATCCTCGTTCTGTAAGTTAGTATACCATCTCTCATGACAGAAGCGATACACGGAATGGCTCTAGCACACAATATATGATGATAAAATGTGTGCCAAAGAGTATTTTTGGCTTGGTCCAGGAGTTATTCCATTTCCAAAACAAACTTATTCCTTCATCGGCCCTTTAAAGTTTTAAACACAAAACAAAAACCAGCTCAATGTTTCCCATTCACATGCAGATGGAACTAAATACAATTTTTTATAAACATGAACAGTGCAACTGTTTAGATCAGAAGGAGATCAGTTTTGGGGAAAAAAACCTCTCTATTAGAGGGTATCACCCACTGCCATTCCTAGAAAACACTCACACAGCTTGTTTAGAAGAAGACTCCCAAATACTACCAAAAATCATGTGTGCCGGGAAGATGGACAGGGAAAAGACTTGCATAACAGACCACTCCATGAAAAGCTCAAGGAGGAACTTGTGGTTTTTTTAATCCTCTATACTTTAAAGTTTTTAACAGTGCTAGGAAGTAGTTAATAGTGTCGGTGGATCTGAAGAGAATTTCACAGAAATGTGCCTTAGTGCAGTTTTACCTACTACTAAATCTCTTGAGGGTAACAGATGAGTACTGATGTTCTGAGATTGATGCTGACTTAGATCCGTGCTTCAGTAGTGAGTTTCAGGGATAGCTGAAAGCTGATCACACACTCTGCAGATGTCAGCTGGGGGTGGCTCTAGTCAGATGCCTACCCCAAAAACAGAACACTTAAGTCTGAGATGCTTTGGGATCTAGCCAGTCTTGTAGTCTTCCTTCTTTCTCCTCTCCCCTCATTTATCTCATGCTCCTATAAAAATCATTCAGGCAACCATATAGATGAAGTGATCAATTATCATAAAATCTCCTGAAAACTCATTTGAAATTATAAAGGATCTTCTATTATAACCAGAAAAGGACCTGTATTGCAGTTTAATGTTGTCAATGCAGGAAAGTAACAGTAGACTCTGCAGTTATCAAGGGAGCAGATTGTCTGAGTTCAGTTATTGATTTTTACTTTGTTCAGAAAAATATCAGGTTATTGCTTGGGTTAGAGAAGAAATGGGTTAGCCTTACAGGGAAAAAGAATTTGCTTATTTCCAGAGATAGGACAGGTTAGTTTAAAGCTCAATAAAGAGATTTTAAGAACTGTTATTGAAGCATCACCTGTGCTTTTCCTTCCATTATAAGTCATCTTGTGGCAAGATAATGTTCTTTTCCTGGTAATACTAAATCTTGGGCCAGCCAAAAAGCAACAAGGAATTTTAGAAGTGGAGGGGAGGGAAGAAGAATTCCAAGTAGTGTATAGTTTTAAATCTTGCTAGAGAAGTTAATTTGAAACTTTTCATTGGCTCCCATTCTTTGAACATCTGTTGGATATAGCTATCTTTTGTTTTGTTGAGAAATGTGAAGTCTTTTCTTATTCCAACCAACCTACTGTATTCAGAGAGCTACTAATAAAATGTGCTACCATATTCTTAAGCTTCTTTGAAAAATCGTGATCATATGTGCCATTTAAGATTTGCTACTACTAACCTCAGTATAGGTATAGCTATCCAGTCTTTTGAGTTCCCATAATTTTTGTTTTGATTCATGCTCTTTAAATATTTTCTCAAGGTCAGCTGGGCACTTGTGCACTATATTTTCTGAATGGTCTGTGCTTTTTAGTCTGTACTGATCAATTGGCTTCCTACAGAAATACCTGGGGAAGAAACCAGGAAACACAGTAGACAATACAAGATAAAACAATCAGTGGCTCAAAATCTTAAAAATAAAGATTGAAAACCTCAGCGTTAGATATAGCTTAACCATTATTTATGGACTCTGAATTCCTGGAGCCAGGAATAGCTGCTGGAATTCTACAGCCCGATTCCCTCAGGCTAGATGATCAGATTAATTCCTCTGGCATTAGCAAACATCTCATTATGAAAAAAGAAAAATGAAAAGACTAAGAAATTAAGAGCAAAATTTTTGCACCCTACTCTCTTGAAAAACAAAACAAAAATACTAAGCACATCCCCTATTATATCTCAATAGGATATCCATCTGGAAAGTCTTACCTTCCAGATGCTTTCCCCTACTATTTCATTGTCCTGGTAATCTCTGCAACTACCCTTGGAGGAAAACAAAACACTGCACTATTTACTGTCAGGCTAACATTTTGAAGGATGAACAACATAAAAGGAAATACACTCTGGACAACAGTCAGTTTCAATATTACAATTGTAAGAAGCAGAAAAACAGAAGTGGATCAATTTGAATAACACTGAATGCAAAAAAAAGTATCAAAATAAATTAATAAAAACAAAAAGCATCTTACATAGACACAATAGTAAAGAAGTGCATTTGCAAAAAATAAAAATCACAAATCACAAACAACTCTTCCCCTCAAACAATCAAAGTTTAATCACGTTAACGTGGTCAAACCTTCAGACCACTATCTTTTTTTTTTTTTTTTTTAACACAGAAGTATGAAGTCAATTAAACCAAACTACTACTACAGCGTTTTAGAGATGTCCACAAATGTTCTCCCCAGGCTTCAGTAGGATGGCAAGGTTTCTTCTTACCAGGAGTCAGTTGTACACTAAAGAACCTTGCAAGCCTGTCAGTGAAGCAAGGGAGAGTAATTTTATTAAGTTACAGGGGGTTTGGACAGATTTTAAACGTGCAAGTCAGATCTCCTAGCCAGTCACATGAAATGCTTGGGCTTTGAATAGCTCAGCTATCTATTTGGATGCCTTTTGGTTCCATGGGAGCTGTGTGGCTAGAAACTCTATTGCCTGTTGCGATTGAAACTGAATGGGGGGTTCTGGTGCAGAGGGAACCTTCCCAAGAAGTTAACAGAGTTCTCACAATAAACAGGTCTACCAGGTACCTGACAAAAGATGAGTTTCATTGCCATGAACTTCTTTTGTTTGGTTGGTTTTAAGTGTGATTGAATTTACATAGCACCTCTTTCCAACCTCAAGGTGAATTATAACAGTACAAACAAGCAAAGGGTTGATTTAAAATATAAATAGAGTAATAACATACTTCTGGTATAGAAATGCATAAGGACACTCATTGAGGAACAAAAAAAAGCATTTAGTTTTACACAGCTGCCATTCTCTTACCATTTCACTATTTCCCATGCTCAAAAAATCCTTCTGAAGGGAGCAGCATGCAACTTGCAGAACATACTCATACCCTATATAAAAGTTTCTACATCCCCAGCATTCTCATCCCACTTCAGCTTTACAAACTTTTTTGCCTGTGAGCTGCTGAAAATATGAAAATCTGGACAGATATAGGCAAACCAAGTGGAAACAGAAGAAACCAGTAAGAATTCATACTGGTTTACCCTATTAGGCCAGGAATACATTTCACATCAACACATGCATAAACTAAGCACCCAACGGCCAACTTAGTTATGTCTTAGATATTATTCCAGAATTCCCCAGTACTGCTTGGCTCTCCTTTTTGCCAGTTCCTTGCCAGACACAGACAGCTATTAGATCCAATTCAAATGAGTACAATCCTCCAATTGCATGATGGTAGCAAAATCATTTAAGGCTTCATCTATGCTATAAATTGTAGCATTACTTATAAAAGGTTTGGGAGTGTTTTCAGAGCACGCTATTTCATTCTTTCCAGTTGTAAATGTTACCTAAAAAACTCCTTACACCAGCAGAGTAAGTAACAAGTAAAATCATTGCAGCAAGTTCACGTAACAAAATAAAATGTAGGAGTTCAAACCCCTTTTATCCTCCCATGCTAGAAGCACCACATACACACGTATTCCAAGAAGTGAAGCAATACACGTATCACGCATGCTTGGAAACTACTCTAAGTTACTATGAATTTCTGTACACCATCAATCTTTCCTCCAGATACGGAAAAGATTTCAGTCATAATTCCTATCTGCAAATATACAAAGTCTGAAATTTAAAAAATAAAGCCATTTGAGTTGTCACAACATGATCATAATCTTGAAAGTGTCTTAACTGAAAAACTTCCTCCTTTACACAGCATTCAGATAACTCAAAAGACAGAATATATATTCATGAAACCTTACAAAAAGAAAAGCATTTTCTAACTTCTAGGAAGAATATAGGCCAAAATCCCCTGCATTTTTTTTAAGTTGTAAGTAACAGTTATAAATTTAGAGATGCTATATTTCAGTAGAGCTAGAGAAGACAGGTTCATTTGCTGTGGTAACATTTACTACAGAAATATTTTTATTTGCTATAGCATCACCCTCTATTGCACAAGTAGCTATCTAGTAAGATAGAACTACTTGCATTTCTCACCACTGTTATTTCGTCTCATAGGTTTTCCACAGATCTCTGCTCATAAAATGTTTGTCAAAATGCACTCACACATAGCACCAGGCAAAAAGGAGATGAGAGACAGATGCTTCTGCATGTTAGTGGGTGGGATGGGAAAGAAGCTGGGGAAGCAGCTTTGCATCCAATCCATTATAGCTATTTCCCTTTTAACCATCTAACAGCAACTCACAAATTCACCCAAAACACATTACATCCTCTGAACTTATGAAATGATGCATTATTGAAGTCACAGCAGGGAAGCCAACTCAGTTTAGAGGACATAAAAGACTAGCTCTAGAACAACTTTTTTCATTACAAGGTTATGGATAAAAAACAAAGGTAACGTCTTAATGTAGTGAGAAGATGCACAGTCACAGACGAAGCAAGGTAAAAGCACAATTTGTATTTCTTCCAGAAGAAATTCCTTTCCAGAAAAATTCCTCTCAGACAGATTTTCCACCTCAAAAACAGCAAAATAGATCAGCAATGGCTTAATCTCTTAGTTGCCTGCTCCAGCATGTTACCTTTCTTCCACATATGCTCTCTTCAGCTACTCAAGTGCATGGCTCTTGGAATAAGCTAGCTTTCTAAGATCTGAAACTCACTTCCATCCTTTATAGATTCTATCACTGCAACATTCACTACTGTAAAACTGAGGCTGCAGTAAAGTTTGCAAGTTAAAGAAATAAATTCTATTTTTCCAATTTTTTCCTCTGCTTTAGATTGCTTATCTTAATATAGGCCTTGACTGGTTGCAATATTTGTTGAACATACCCAAAGTTGCAAATTCTACCATCCTATATTCACATATACCAACTACACATGTATACATTACAGGTACAGTACATGCGTCTCTTTCTTACAAAGTGGAAGACATTTCTATGTAGTATTACCATGGGATAGACCTAAGTGAGCAGAAAGTCCTTATCTAGCTCCATCTAAGCTATTGAAGGTGAAATCAGAGGTGAAATGCATACAGCAAGAATGACTAAACCCATAAATGGTCCAAAATTATTTGTTTTATTACATGAATACAAGAGACTACAATCATACTGAACAGGCTATTATCAAATCTCTTCAGTGACAAAGCTTTCTGTAGAAGAGGACAAATAAAAACAAGTGCATAAATCACAAGGACATGTGGCTTAAGGCCATTATCCCAGAGGATTACAGAATGGTTTTTGCATCCTCCTTCTTTGCTTTTAGTACCTCCATCTTTGTTTTAATATAGTAGCTGTTATTACCAATGCTATCTGAAGACTAGAGCCCTCTGTAGTTATGAATGGCAAACAGAAAAACCCTCTCACTTATTAAGAGAGAATCTAGGGAATACTTTAAAGGCACATTCAGTAACCTTAGGATGAGAGTGTGTTTTAATGAGTCCTGCCAGTCTTGTCCAACTGTGTAATGCTTTAATTATTGAGCACTATACTGGACATTATGGACTGTGATTTCCAGGCACCACCAAAGACCCATGGTTTTGCTGTGCTAACCATGGTGCAAATACCCAACAAAGAAACTATGCCTGTCCCAAGGTACTCACACAATCCAAAGGTACGACTAAGGAAAACAAGTGGCTAAAACAGGGAAATATAGCTGAAGCATAGAGGAAACAGGACAAGTATAGCAATCAGCGGTCACCACACATTTGGGGATGCAACAAGGGAGTAATCACTTTCAAATAACACCACCAGTTTCACTGATATTCAGAACATTCATTACAGACTACAGTGTGTAAATACCTCACAGCCTAACTCAAAATTAAGACTAGAGTTAAGGGAAATTGCTCAATTTATACATAATACAAATTAGGATTGCACATAGTACAAATCAGAATTTTAACCTGGACTCCAGATAAAATGAGAAATTGATGCTCTGTGCAACCGTAAGCAGACAATTAAAAGATTTCACCAAGTAGCCCACAAATCTTATACAAGTCCACCTGACCTCTGTTGAAATTACAGACACCACTACAGACACACACACACTTTTCAGTTTCTAAGAATGCTTTTCACAATAGTTTCATGCATTAAAAAAAAAAAAAAAATCCCCAAACACCTAGCTTACCATCAAGTTTCTTTTTTGCAGTCAGCAACTGCAAACTTTTGGTCTCAAGGCAACCCCTCTTTCCCAGAGACACATACACACATTTGACCCAAAATGTGGATCAAAACTTGTTTAGTTTTGCAGCTCCAAAGTGAAAGGTAGGGTCCAAAAACTAGAAGCAAAACCAGAAGTGAGAGAGCCAGCGAGGAGGTGGAGGATAAGTGTGAACATGCTGTTCTAATCTACTAATACAAGAACTTGAATACTGTTCATAAAACCAGAATGCTCTTCTTCCTGACTATTCTCTTAGCCACTATTCTCCTAATGACGAGGAAGAAAGAAATTGGTTTAAAATCTTCAGTCCTAAATTTCTACTTCAAAATTATGGTACTTTTCAGCAAGGCAGTTGCTGACTCAAGTAAAAAGCTTAGCAAAGCTGAGCAGTAATTAAGAGATTTCATTTAGAACACAATTTCACATTTGTACAGGGGGAAATGTGCTTCTTATGACATGAAATTTCCTATAATACTGAAAAGACACATGGAGATATAATACCATCTATGTCTTTCATTTGTCCTGTGAAGTAAGCCATCACTTCTTATGGTAAGTAAATATGCACTTGAATAAAGACAACTATTGAAGGCAAAACTTAAGAGGTAATGAATACCACTCAGAGCCAAAGAAGACAGTTCTTGGGGCTTTTTAGGATCATATATTCAAGTCCTGTTCCAAAATTCAAGTCAACAGGCGTCATGCCATTACATTCCTATATAGCTGGAGCAAGCCTCAATGGCTCTGCAATATGCCTAATACAATTTCCTAAGTTGTATTTACAGAAATTAGACTTGTATCAGTTTACACTTTATTTCAAATCAGTGGTTTCAGTTTGTGAACCCCTGAAAGTTCTACAGACATACATGCAGATGGAAAAATAACATTTGAGTCTGCATTTCCTAGTCAATCAAGAACTAAGAACCTTAGAAACTCTCTACAGATCACCATTTATTCTAAATAATTTCATAGGAGTTAATGACCTTAAAGATGAGAATTTTGACTATGTAACATTCCATACTTATCTTCACCTCAAAGGAAGTTTTTCCTAATAGATCCAGAGCATCCACTAATTTTTGGTTTATTGTATATAAACATGGGACAGAGAGTTAGATGTGTCAGTGTTTTAATTAGGTTCTTGCAGAACTTCTTCCTCCCATCTGTAGTTTAACAATGGCAAGAAATTTTGCACTAACTGTGCCAAGCCTGGGTAGAGAATCTCTCCTTTATTTGAATATTCAGTGTTTTTAAAGAAATAAATATCTAAGAATCCAAAACTTCAGTCTACCTGTTAGCTACAGACATGCAGGGAGAAGAAAGAAAAAACCCTGCAAAAGTATGACAGCACCTTGGACATCCAGTGATGCTTACAGAGATTAATTAAATGCACTGAGCGCATCCCAATCTGCATTCTAGATGTAACAAGTAATTTCAGATACACTTCTATGCCAGCCCTTAGCAAAGCAGCTTCTAGAATACAGATCCTCATCTGCATCAAAAAGCTACTCCTGAGCCACAGAATTAGAGCAAAACCTTGCGTATCTATATTTGTGTTCTGCCAGCAAAACAAGCAAGCACAAAAATTCTTAAAATCACAGCATCCCCTCCAGTTTTCACACCAAGTGTAAGCCATGACAAGAATATCTTGAATGAAAATTAGTTCTAAATGAAAGCAAGAATACTTAGCACCTTTCTGGTGCATTTCATCTTTCAAAAACAGTTCGCAAATATTAACGTGCCAAGACATAAGAGAACCATTGTTTCAGTGAAAGGAAGCAAGAAAAGAGGATGCAGAATTTGGTAGCAAAATGGACAGATGGCTGGCTGATACTTCAGTTTTGTATACTGTACTTTCATTCCCACCTTAGTGACACATTAAAACAGGTTCTGCAGTACTAGAACAGCAAAGGAATACTACATTACTGTATATTGAGAGATCCTGGTAGACCTGGGTTACTTTCAACACTAATACTTTTCCAACCGAAATTCCTGTTGCTTTTCTTAAATTAAGACTGCAAATTTTTTCTATTCTATACCAACATAAGAAAAGTTTTTATATCCTTATTGAGAATAAAGTGTTTTTCCTTTGCAGTTCCCATTACTGCATTTCCAAAGGCATATATGCCCAGCACAGTCAAGATGCTAGATACAAAGCTGTAATTTGTTTAAGTTTGTCCACTGCATGCCCTGCTGAATTCCGTTATCTTTTTTTAGGGTGCTTCTTTCGCCACAGCTAACACGAAAGACTTATGCAAAAAGATTCATCACAAAGCATTATCTGCTACATTCACGTTCATTTGGGGTGTTTAATACTACTAATGTAGATCAATGCTGGGATCTCTACTGAGAACTCCATGCCATCCAGAAGCATCACTGTATGCTTGCCAGTATTCCACCACAGCAAACACTGGTAGCTGATGGATTGAAAGCCAATCTCTCAGAGCAGGACTCTGACAGATCCTCATCTATATTGGTTAGTACCTCACTCACTCCTCTATTAGCAGCACTTACTTCAGTGAGACAGCTCATAGGAAAAGTAAAGCAGAAATGGCAAAGTTTTTCACTTCATTATTTAATGTTCAGCTCATTCAGGGCCCAGCTTGAAGCCCTGTGAACCTGGCAGAAATATTCCCACTGGGGTTTTGCGCAGGGCCTTGAAAAATTAGGGGCTTGTACTTGATAGAGAAAGGAATAGAAACTAGTTAAGAGCAAGGAGCACAGGTTTCATGTCCTCCCATTGTTCAGCCTGGTTTAGCAGGCTTGGTTACTAGTGGGAATTTGCACCGGGTTACCACAGTCAACTCAGATAGGAGTTCCAGCCAGCAAAAAAAGCATGGAATTTGGCTGCCAGGTCAACGTTTGACAGGAATATCTAACTGAAAACGTTAGAGGGTATCATCTAACAATCTCCTTGGCTAAAAGCAGAGAGGATTCGAAAATGGACCTGAGACAACCTGAACAATTAGAGAGTGATTTCTCACTACAAAGATTGAAGTCAGCATTACAAACAGCTCCTGAAAATGCTCCTCACTCTTAATAATGTTATCTCTGGCCTGCTAGAATACCAGTGCTCAATCCACTAAAAATTCACCAGAAATTCCATTTTGCTCTGATTAATCAAAGATACTAAGTCCTAAAAATGATAGCTGTACCTGACTCAAAACAGAACAAATAGAATGAGTTCTTGGTGATCAAAAAAGTTGTATCACAAACTCAGATATGCATGGTGAATACATGTAAAGAAAAAGACACAAAAACACAAGGGAACTTGGATTTCTTGCTATCTGTGATGAATGACTCAGTTCCTGCCATGTTAGATGCATTTCACCTTCATATATTACCACCACACGGCAGGTGCAGTGGGATCTGTCTCCATCCTGCTAAAGGTTTCTGTTTGGTTAGTCCAAAAAATTGGTGTTACATACTATTGTAAGACTTTATTTTAGCACTTTCAAGTCAAATACAAAAATATATTTAAAATACCACATCAGTTAACAAAACAATGTAACCTGAGACAGAGAAAAACAGTTGTGTCCCAGAACTACAGGGAATTTTCTCAGAACTGTCCCATGTTGCTGCTTCCAGTGGGTCACAACACAGGAATACAGATTTTATTTTTTCCAAACACGTTTTGGAAATGTCATTTTGGAAACAAAACCATCGATAAATAAGCTAGTATTACTCAATTGACAAATTACTGAGATTAACAGTACAATCTAAAACTAAATTTAAAAAAAGGAAAGTACAAACTATCAGTTTTCAAACACTTCAGCACACTCTTACTGCTGTATTTTGTAAGCTCTTTTGGGCAGGAATGGTTTCTCGCTTTGGGAATTTCTGACACCCCAGCTATGTTGGTTGACGGTGTGAAGAGTGACTGTTGATTGACGTAACTTGGCTAGCAGAAGCTGCCACAGTAGTCACAGTTATATTGGCAAAAACAGTGCTTTTATCAGAATTGCTTCCATCATTTGTGGATTTTTTTTGTGTGTGTGAATAAGCACAAAGATAATAAACGCAAAGAATTAGAGATCTGTGTGCCGTTTCATGGCTATGATCTTGTTGGGATGACAGAGACGTGGTGGGATGGCTTGCATGACTAGAGTGCTGCAATGGAGGGATACAGGCTCTTTAGGAAGGACATGTCAGAAAGACAAGGAGGTGGAATTGCCCTTTATGTGAGAGAGCAGCTGGAATGCATGGAGCTTTGCCTGGGCATGGCTGATGAGCTAACTGAGAGCTTATGGGTAAGGATTAAAGAGCAGACCAGTATGGGTGACACAGTAATGGGCATATGCTATAGGCCACCTGACCAGGAAGAAGAAGTGGATGAGGCCCTCTACAGAGAGGTAGAGGCAACCTCACATTCACAGGCCCTGGTCCTCATGGGGGACTTAAACCATTCGGGATCCTGAGAGGAGGGAGCAGGGCAAAACACAAGATCACAGCCCTGGACTTCAGGATAGCAGCCTTTGGTCTCTTCAGGGATCTGCTTGAAAGAGTCCCATGGGATAGGGCCCCAGAGGGAAGAGGGGTCCGAGAAAGCTGGTTGATACTCAAGGATCACCTAGTCCAAGCTTAAGAACCATTCATCCCAATAAGCAGGAAGTCAGGCAAAAATGCCAGGAGGCCTACGTGGATGAACAAGGAGATCCTGGAAAAACTCAAACACAAAAAGAATGTATACAAAAGGTGGAAGCAGGAACAGGTGACCTGGAAGGAATACAGAGACGCTGCCTGGGCATGCAAAAATGTAGTCAGGAAAGCCAGAGCCCACCTGGAGCTGAAACTGGTGAGGGATGTAAAAAATAAGTATCTGAAAGGAGGGTGTACAGAAGATGGAGCCAGATCCTTCTCAGTGATGTTCAGTGACAGGACAAGAGGCAATGGGCACAAACTGAAACACAGGAAGGTCCCTCTGAACATCAGGAAATGCTTTTTTTCCTGTGAGGGTGACTGAGCAATGGCACAGGTTTTCCCGAGAGGTTGTGGAGTCTCCATCCTTGTAGATATTCAAAAGCCATCTGGACACCATCTTGCAGAACCTGCTCTAGGTGGCCCTGCTTGAGCAAGCGGGGTGGACCAGATGACCTCCAGAAGTCCCTTCCAACCTCAACCATTTTGTGATTCTCTGAAAGCACTGCTGTGTCAGAAAACATCCAGCCATGCACCAGTGTTTATATTGCTGTTTTATACCAGCCTTCCTATTCCACAAAGTACCCTTAAGGTACACACAAAGTCTGTGTATTTGTTCTTCACCCAGCATGAAGGGAGCCCTCTCTCAACCAAGGCCTCTAGGCATTTTAGTAACATGAATAAATAACTGCTTTCTATACTACATTCACAATTCCACTATTTCAACCCGAAAAGTCAAGATTTTTTCCAAAAGCATATTACCTTCATATATAGCAACTTAAAATATGAAAGCCTAGGACAAAAGGAAAAGAAAGAAGAGAAAGAAAGAAGAAAAAATATTAAAAAAACCCACCAAACTCGGGCCTTTCTCAATATACCAATGTCCAATTGCAGAACAAATGAAACTGAGGAACAAAACCCAAACACAGAAAATAAAATATGCTGCAAAATTAGATATTTCAGAGAATTCTTGATACTAACTGCAGGTCCAGAATTCCTTATTACTGATGTATAATACAGTATCTTTTTAGTCTGAGAACAGAAAGGGAAGAACCTCACCTATGAAAAATTTGAAGAGCTTTAGGACAAAAAGAAGGACATCTGAAAAATTTGTTCTGTATCACACTACACCACCTTCAGACACCTGCTGAATACAGATTTACCTCAGTGCTGTTTGTTTCTCTCTCTTCCTCATTTCTCTCCACCCCTTCACCCTTAACAAATCTGCCCAGCAGCACAGTGGGATACAAGCCATACAAACATGGCAGTAGCCTTCTGTCCAGACAGATGCTGTGCCTGCCCCTGCTTATTGCTGGTCAAAACTGATATAAAATGATGTGATCAATAAAAGTGCCGAATTTTTAACCCAGTTAGCATGTGTCAATAATTCAGTGGAGACTCTGGTCTCCTTAACATTCATTTATGGTGACTTCTGCTAAACAGCAGTGGCCTGTGCCAGTTTCCCTCTCCAGGCTGTTAGCACCACCTGGCCATAGATAAAACTCCATACATTTAAAGAACACTAACCAACAACCTTTAAAGACCAAGATACATTTACTTACTCCTTCAAGCATTCTTCTATATCTTTCTCCTTTAAATGTTGTACTATTTTCTATTTTTGAGAAGTAAAACACACTCCTTTCTTCCTTTGCTCAGAGCACTGCCTCTAAATCAACAAAGAGCATCTGTAAATTCTACCATGATAGCTTTATTCTGTCATTTATCCAGTTGTCAATTAACTTTGTTTGTTTGTTTTAAGATGCACATATATTCTGTATATTTACATAAAAATAATTGTTATATGCAGAATTATCATCAGCGACTTGGTTTCATCATCTAAGGCACAACTATATTAAGCAATAGTTCTTGCTAAAGACAGTGGTGCTTTCACATGCTTAAAGCACAGGACAGTGACTCTTTCAGGAAACCAGAGTTCTGCTCTTTGCTTTTTGACTAATCACTTGGGCAACTTTGCTCAAATCGCTTCACCTACAGTGCATCAGTTTATCTTTCTACAGTGTCCTTTTCCTCACTCTAACCTGCTCTGTAAAGCATTCAAGAACCTATAGATTTATTTCCACAACATGCCTAAGACTAGAGAATTGGCAAAGTTATTCTGCATATGAAAAATACTGTCATCAGTTTCAGTTCCTTACATACTAGTGGCACAATATTACTATTTTTGCTCATCTTGATGAAGAAAAAAATGTTAGGAACATATTTCTTCTGAGCCCATTCAGCAACTGTGCACAGTTATTCACATTGCGATTGTAACATAAATCAAGATCTAAGTTTAGTGAACAGTATTTCAGATGTTTCCAGTATATGATGCAGTTTGATATACCTCAGGTGCCAGGTATGAGCCCTGGTGCGAGAGCAGTGGCCACTGGCAGTATGAACAAGTTGAGATTTTACGTCCAACTGCCACAGCGGGGCATGCAAAAGCAAGGGGCAAGGCTCTGGGTACCAACAATAGAGATGTAAATTCCAAGATTGATAACCACATTGCAAAGCAGTACTGTGCATGGTTCTCCACTGTACAAACCAGCTGGAAAGTGACCTGATTTTGGCCACAGAGAAATCATTTCCAAAGGAATGCCTTCATACGGAAAGGATGTCTTCCAGTGATGAAGGATCTGCATCACTAATCTAAACAATGTGAGTTTGATGCCAGAAGTTTGCTAGAAGCCACTATTTTAATCCAGCAGCCTTGAAGCTGCACTAGCATTATAGTGAGAACAAGAGAAAAGGGAGGCAGACTGCAATGTTTGGAAGGAAATGTAGTAACTTAAGCCACTGTTGGTATACTCTCCTCTTCACACCTGAGGTCTGAGAGCAACTATGGAAGGATGTGAATTTATTCTCATATGCATTGCTTCTTTCTTAAAGTCATGTAAACTTCAAGACGTTTGCTGGACAATGAGTTGAAGACAGCTGCATCTCAAATGTTCTCAGCTTGTACATTTTATTGTTGCTCTCTGAGGTAATAGTATCATCCAAATTATTGGTTTGGTTGCATTCTGGATAGTAGTCTGAAAAGCTTGGTATAAAATCAACAACGTAACATCACCAAATGGTTTGTTTTAGCCACTGGCGGGTCCTATCTTCCAGTGGACTCAATATCAGTACTGATTTTTTTTCCTCTCTTTCTCCATTTGTAGCATCCTGCATTTTGTCAACATAAATCTCAATGAAGGAAGATGTCCCAAACTAAAAGCCTCTACCATTTCTTTAAACTGATAATTTTTTGCTTTGTGGAAGTTAATGTCAACATGCAACTTTCCTAGTACTAAAAATTGTTTACGGCATCATCACCTACTGATTTCAACTACTTGGAAGAGTCACTGAAGAGGTACAGTTTTCTCATAAATGTAGTTGATATTAAAGAGCTCTAGAAGACCAAGATCAAGGACGTAAACATTATAAAGCATTCAAATAGTAACAACAGAAAATATCCACCTTTACAGGGACCTCATTCTTCAATGCTCCAATTCTCTACTTTGATAAAACAGTATCTAGTTATACGGTACACTCAACATTGAAGAATCCAAAAATACAGACAATTCCACCCTTTTAAAATGGTAGGAACCACCTTTATCTTATTTAAGAATTCTCAAGCATGCCAGCCAATATTTTATCTTAGAAGACTTGCCGTACATGAATGATAACCTCCCTGTGTTTAAATCTGAGTCACACTCTAGAACCAGTCTTAGGATTGAAAAAAGATAAGACTGCAGAAATACAAAATTTCAATGCTGCTTGCAGAGCCTCAAAGTTAATGTCAGTTCATTTTCTATAAAAAAAAACAGGAAGCCTAGGACTCCTTTCTGTTAGAAAACAAATGAAAGCTAATATTCATAAGGACAACATGATCTAAAGAACATATATTTGGAGATTTAATAATGGTAGAATGATTGGTTTTAATTTCTTATTTCTATACAGTGGCATACACATTCCTAGTACCTTCGGCCTGAAAAATATTAAATTAAGCAGATTCATACATTGAAGTCCAGTAATTTCTGAACATAAAATTCCATTTGCAGTATTGATTAGCAGCAGCGTTAACTGAAGACAGAAGGGAAAACAATCACCAAGGGAATTTAGTACTGAGGTGACTGAGGTTCAGGGGCACAGCAGGGGAGTCGGAGAGGGGAGGAAAGTGAAACCTAGCCAGGAGGAGCTGGGTTGAGAAGCCTGAATATCAGCTGGAATCATCTCATTTGAACAGTTCACAATTCTTCTTGCTCCCCCCATTTCACCATTCAATAACATTTTTTATTCAGGGATGAGAAGCATTCTTTTCTCCAAATAGACAAATTCATTCCCAAGTCCCTAAACAGTTACGAAAGTCCATCTGGAAATTGTAAGGGAAAAAAAAAAAAAAAAAAAAAAAAAAAAAAAAAGCTTCATATTTAAAAAAAAAAAAAATTAAATCAAATTCCACAATTCCTTTCCTTTACTTCTCTGCCCTTTCTCTTCTTTTCCTTCCCCCCAAAACAAAATCCTTCATTCTTCTTCTCTGTATTTAAATGAAGGTTGCTCAATAACATAGTTTTCTAGTTTTCTCCTAGTCCTAAGTCTTAGCTGTCAGATGCCTACCAGGAGATAAAATCCAAAAGCTAATGATACAACTGAAATGATGGCATTTTGCATGTAAATATTACATTCCGGGATAAACTTTAGAGGAACTATTGAAAGCTGCAATTCAACTTCCCTGGAAAGTTTCTAGTGAAGGAAGCGGGGGGCAGGGGGGTTTGCTGAACAGGAGTTTTCTTGTAAAAGTGTATCAGTGCCAGAATGTGAAAGCAAGTTTAAACTGATATGGGTGTTGTCCTTCTGATTTAAGAAAGCTATGGTTCTGGTGTTAGCACTGCTACTTGCAGTTTTGCCAAACAGCAGCAGATCAAAAATTGTTATGATTTCTATAATTTTCACAGATACCTGGGTAAACAGTAAAGTCAGCCACTGTTAATTGATGTGATCCTTGACTAGCTGCCCCTCAGGCAGCATGCATAGGGTCTGGGTCAACATGTGCAACTATTCCCTGAGGACAGAAAATTGGTATAGACATGGAGTAACAGAAATGACTCTCAATACTCAAAAATGCATGGGAGAAGAGTAGAGTGGCGGTGGCATCTATCTCCTCGTAACACTGGTCAAGAGATTGGAGGTGTAAGGACAGGGAACTCTATCCTTAAAAAGTCATCTATTTCTTTTTATTATTTTCAAGCATACTTATCTTATGTGGAGGTTAGCGACAAAGACAGCATTCTGCCTGCACCATCTGAGATTTCCAGCCTCCTCCATCATCAGGCTTATGTGATTAGATCCAGCTTTTTGCTATAGCATTGGATAGACATTGCTGGGGTTCTTGCCAATTTTAAGTGTAGCTTCTACCCAGTTAACTCCATTGTTGTGGAAACAGTAGCTATATCCCAGAAAGAACAGTGATGTGGATATTACTGTAAGCATTGTTAGATCAGACCTGGTCTGATCTGCAAATTAAAACAGGTAATGGAACTATTTTACACAGGTTGCTTCTAATTCTGACACAGATGGCACTCAAACAAGGATTCCAGCCTTGGCAGTTTTGCTTCAAAGTCAGTGCCAAGGCCAGGATAATCCTTTCTAGCAATTTTCTCCTTGATTTTTGAGCCACCAACTTCCATATAAAATAGAATTTGTTATCTGCTACTCCCCTTCTACAGCCATGCATTGAACAAGCTTTAACAAGACACAGGACAGACCTTCAAATACTGAGCCAAGTGACACCAAAGAGACTCATGAATCCCTACAAGGTACAAAGCTCATTTCTTAACCCTTATCTTCAGGTGGGTGTACCACAAGGAAGAAAAAATTAGTGATCCAATGAAAAAGCAAAAAAAGGACAAGTAAATTTACCTTCCTTGATGGTAGTTCTGACTCTCCAGCCCTAAAATTACACCAAGTGTGGGATAATGAACAATGATTGTTTTTTAAAGCTAGCATTCACTACAAAAAGAAAGATGAGCCAAACCCAGACAACCAACAGAGCAAAAATAGCGCGTATGCTTGTGTGCGTAGGTTTCCTTATACAAAACTACTTTTCAGGAAGTTCTTTAGCCACAGAATTAAGCAAATAACCAATACAGCTAACTCTGGAGAGAATGGAGACAAACTCATGAAGAATAACCAACTGTAAACTTGCATTGGTCATTATGTCCCCTTCTCACACAAGTCTTTATCTTAATGTTATCAGCACACATAGGTTATAGGAAAAAATAGATACACCAGAAATCTCATATCCTTAAAATGGATTTTTTTTTAATTTATTCTAATGCAGAGGATGAAAGGTCTTCAATCAAAGCTGGCAAGAGCTCATTAACATAGGCTTTCATACAAGCCAGGAAAAAAAAAAAAGAAAAGAAAAAAAAAAGAAATGCTGTTCTGGATCTGGACAAGCACTCCCATCAACATCGATAGGAGTTTGCATGTAGATCAAGTTTAGCATATAGTGCAAAGACTTTGTAGTGAGGTTGTGAATTTTACCCATTATTAGCCTTTATAAACATCAGGCAAAATGGCTTGGGTTTTGTGTATGTGTGTGTTTGGTTTAAGATTGCTCTTATAAAGGCACACATACAAAAAAGAAATCAGACAGAGGATGAAAGAGGAGAGTATTCCAGTAAGGGTCTATTGACAACTGATCATTTATTCCAGGTAAAAACAAAAAATACACATTTAAGCAAGAAATAGTCACACAAGTAATAGTTTGGAGGACTGTCCCTTCAAAATCATTGTATTTAAGAACATTTCAGTTCAGCAATTTGAGTGCAGATGGGAGATGCCTAGTTTTAGTAGTTTTCTAAAATAATTCCTTCTGAATGAATACTACTTTTGCTAATATTAAGTCCTACACACTGACATTTCAGATCAAGCCTCTGACAGATCTTAAGGTTGCCAACAGACATGCAGTCATTCACCACTGCTCTGCACTTTGGCTTTCTGAGGACCATACTTTGGAATTCCTGTAGATTGAATAGCTGGCACAGGGAATTCAACATATTAGTAATACTGCTTTCCATGCTCCTTCAAAGAAAACCAGTGCATATTTCTCCAGACCTGAGAAAACTTATAATCTTTTTGTGTCACCTATACAGAGAAGAAAAAAAGTTGTCATGCATATTTCAGATATTAAAAAAAAAGAAAAAAAAAAATCTTCCTACATACTGCCATCCAAATACCTCCAAGCTATGCTTTCCTTACCAGCAACTGAGAAGGGGGTATGTACTAACAGGAAAGATGCAACACACAACATAAATCAAAAACTGTGAGAATTAAACATCAACAGGATGGAGAAAAGGAACCTGCTACCACAGCGGGCAATTAAAAGACCGAAAAAAAACAATCAAAAACAACCTACCAATCCAATTATCCATCAGAGACTCTGCAGTTACTGCGGCTTCTACATGACTTGCAGCCTTGCTGATCAAGGGCTGTCACAGGACACCTAAGCAATAAGAATTTCACATTTCAAACTTGGAACACTTATCAGCAATTTGCAGTTTTCAAGAAGCCTAGGGATACCTGTTCCACCTTGGTCATTTCTCCATTTTAAAAAACTGCAACACAGTGAGGACACTCGGGGGGGGGGGGGGGGGGGGTTAACTTATTCTGTTCTTATAAGTAAACTAACCTTTGACAACCTATCTCCATTTGCAGCAGGGAGCAGTATGACTTTGTTAGAAGATTCCCCCTGCCCTGAACTCATCGCCTGAGTTTATACATGCAATTTTTCCTCTAAGCTTACAGTATAATAATGGAGCTCTATAAGGTGAAGAAAAAAGCCTTCATTTCATAGGTCTTATTACAATAGTCTGTGCATTTTCACCACTGAATGGGGAAAAAAACCTACCCAAACTAGTCCCCCTAGTGTACCTTTGCAGTAGGAGCCTAAAGAATATGTGGCAAATCACTACCCTGTCTTTTTGTGTGAAAGTAGCTTTTTTTTTTTTAGTAGAAGATATAGCCACTTACAGAAACTGCAGGGAAACTAGGCAACCTTTCAATCCATTTATCTAATTTCCTGCTATTTCTATTTCTGAACAAGTCAAAAAATAAATGTTGTACAAAGAAAATTAATCCGTATCCAGAAGATTTCATTAAATAAAATGTGCTGACCTGTTGGCAATTGCCAGGTCTGGTTTTAACATAGCACTTTGTTTAGCCCGGTGCTTTCTGTTCCTTCTAGGACTGAAATTGTATAAAAAAAGCTAACAATGTTTAAAAGACATTTGATTCATTGTCATTTCCATCCTGACACCCATACCTTCCAGAATACATAAATGACAAGCAGTGCTGTGAAAATGTTTCCTGTAGTAATTTTAAGAGTGCTACAAAAACCAAGTGCAATACATATACAAAAAGGTAAGACCTTATAACAACTGTTCAGATGTGTCCTCAGGCTAATTTTCAGTTAAAAAAATACATTTTGGAAAAAAGTAGGCTTTATTTGCTGTCTAACAGTACCCTTGTTCCAAGTTGAACAAAGCAGAAGACATTGTACTCAGGTGAAAACACAAATAAAGATCGCTTGTCTGATGCTCTACAAAGAAATCACTTGCTTTCTAAAACAAAACTGGGCACAGCGGAAGAGCTAGGAATCTCTCCAAAAAGTGTTACATAAGGCATTGTCAAACTTCATGTCACCTCCACAGAGGCCGCAAGTTGCTATTTTTGCCCCCCTGGTGAGCAGGGATTAATGATCTAAATGACACAATTCTCAGATAGGAGGTGATAGGAGGTGATAGCAGAAGCCTGCCCAAAGGAGAGCTTCCTGGGCTGAAGGCTTGCTGGAGAGGCTGGAGGGGGATGGGGAAACCACCCTCCCCACCTTAGCGTCCCGGAGAAACTCCAGCTTCGCCCCGAGCCGGCAGGCTGGTCCCGTTCAGGCAGGCTGCCTGCCGGAGCCGGCACGCCGAGGGGCAAGGCGTTCACGCCCCACGGCGTGACACCCTTCCACCCGCACCCCGGCCACCAGCCCCCGGCTCTCCTGGACTCCTCCGCGCAGCCGGCGGTACTCGGCGGGACGGCGGCCCCGTCCCTCCTCCGCCCCACGGCTGGAGCCCCCGCGCAGCGGGAACACATCCCGGCCGGAGGAAAGGGGCGTGGGGCGCGGCGTAAACAACCCCCAGTGCGGACTCGCGGGGGAACGGAGTGCGAGCCAGGCGGGGTAACCTCCCTCGGCTGGGGGGACGGGGGAATGTGTCCCTTTGTGCCAGGGGAGCGACAAGCGAGCCTCCGCCTGAGCATCTCTTCAACTCCAGATCTAATGGGGATTAAAATCCAGGAGATAAAACCACCACCCCAGCCCTCCCGGACTCGGCTGCCCCCTCCCCCGGGCTGCTGGAAGGGAGACACTCACCGATTGTTTCTTGCCCTCCCCCGCCCCTCGCCTCTAAAAGCAGCAGCGATCCGACGAGGCACTTACCTTCCCCGGGTGGCTCCCGGGCCGCCAGGACGGGCGCTCAGCGCCCGCCTCTCCGCCCAGGCAAGCGGTCCTTCCCCCTCCTTCGCTCCAGGCGGGCAGCTCCAGCTCCGTCCCCACAGCCCGGCGCTCCGGAGGTGTCAGCCGGCGGGTCCCAGCCGGGGCGGCACCGGCGGCTCCACTCTCCGCGGGACGAGGAACTGCTGACGGTGGGAGGAGGAGGAGGGCGGCGGGGAGGTCCCCACTCTTCCCGGGATGCGCCGGCGAGGTGGCTGCCTCCTCCTCCGCCCAGCTCTCTCTCCAGGGCCTGCCCGCTCCCTGCTTCGCACTGTCCTGAGGTGCAGCCCGGCCCCGTCCGTCCGTCCCGCTCGCCTTCCCCCGCCCCTCTCCCCGGCGGCGAGCCGCGCGGCGCACAGGCCCTGTCGGCGGCCAGAAGGACCCGGGGGCGACGGGGGATTCCGGCCCGGCCTCCTGTCCTCTCCCCGGGGCCTGGTGCACACTCTCCGCAGGGAGAGGAGGCCCTGCCCCGGCCTGGCGGCCGCCGAGCAGCCCCGGGAAGGTCACCGGCACCGTGGAGCCGAGCACGGAGAAGCTCTCTCCGGCACCGCCGCGGCCGTTGCTACTGCTGCCGGCCCGGCCTCAGCGGCCGCTGGGTGCCGCGCTCCGCCCGGGCTCGCTCCGTGCCGGTGCCCGGCGGCCGCCTCCGAGTGTGAGTGCCAGGCTGCCCCCTTCCCCTTCCTTCCTTCCTTCCTTCCTTGCCTCCCGCCCCTTCCCCGCTGCCAGCCTTTCCCCGCCGGCTCCCTCCGGCGCCCGGTGCCAGGCTGCCCCCTGCGGGTCTCGGTGCCGAGCCTGCCCGCCGCCGGCGCTGCGCCCGGCGGGCAGAGGCGGGCGGGAGGGCGGCCGCGGGTGCCGGGAGCGGGGTGCCCGCCGCCGCTCTGCCCCGGGCTCAGCGGCAGCTGCAGTGACTGTGTGTCTGTGTCATGTCTGTGCATGGGCGGGCGGAGGCGCGGGGCCGAGGCGGAGCCAGCCCGCTGACACGCCGCCCAGCGACAGGCGCCGAGCGCCCAACCAGCGGCGGCCGCCACCGCGGCCCGCCCGCGCCGCGCGGCGCCCCGGGCCGCTACACCTGGGCCCGGGCGGAGGGGGCCGGGCCGCCGCCCGCGCCCCGCCGCGGCCGTGACAGCCAGCCCGCCCGCGGGAGGGGGCTGTGAGGGAAGAGCCGGCTCCGCGCGGGGGGGCCGCCGCCAGCCTCCCGCCCGCCGGCCTCCGCCAGCCTAACGGTCGTCCCAGCCGCCGGCGATCGCCCTCCTAACGGTCGTCGCAAGCGCCGCACCTGAGCGCGCCGTCCCGGCCGGCGAGCCGCCGGAGCGCGCTGTGGTAAGTGAGGGGAGAGCGAGGGGCGGCCCGGGCCGGCCCGGCCCTCGCCTCAGGCGCTGGCGGCGGGGTGCCCGCCAGGGAGGCGAAGCGGCGCCCAACCTTCAAACGTGCGCGCTCGGCGGTGGAAGACCCAACTTTCTCCCACCACACGTCACGAATGAATACCACATCTTTTCGCTTAAATGCGGCGGAGCGTGTCCCTGCGTTGTTTCCCTGCGTGCTGGTAACTGCTGAGAGTGAAGTGATAAATACACCTTTTTTTCTCCCCTGCCGTGGGCGTAGAACAACCATCAACGCTCTTCTTTGTTATTTTTATTCATCATCTTTCTTTCACTTCATTAGCGGTGTAAAATGGATTGTTGCAATACATTAGCATACTAAGAGGACCGTATGATAAACTGTGTGTATGGGTGGAGAGGGTGCCTGAAATTTCGAGAGGCGTGCAAGGAGAACAGAAATTAGAGGTGGGGAGCAAATGTGCATACAATCCGATTTTAAAAAGGCATTGATCCATTCTTAGAATGGAAGAGGAAGGAAAGTATACACGTGCTTTGAGTAACAATGTAAATAATCAGAAGTAGATATAATGGGGATACTATTCAGTGCTTACTGTTTTCTTCTTCCAGAACGGCTGAAGAGAAAAATGTTGTTCCACAAAAGACACTACAGATGCTAATTTCTCTTGTTACATGAACTGCTTAAGTGCTATAACTTATTCAGAAGTTGCTTTATTGTGGGCAGAAACTGTGTTTTGCAGTTTGCTGCACCAAAATATTGTGAACTCTGGAACAGGTTATTCATGGCAAGATAGTATTTGCCAGACTTGATTAAGGCATTGGTCCATCAAGCTTAGTATTCTGCCACCAGCAGCGCCCACTTCCCCTGGTGCTGTAGTCAAGAGTGGTTATCAGATGAACCGAAGTAAATCATGAAGTTGAACATGCCAGTGATATCACGTAAGTGTTACTAACTGCAAATTTTGACGTATTATGACAACTAGAAACGCGGTTTGGGGAAAAAAAACCCCTCTGCATATCTGTAAAAAGAATTTAATTCTGATATGAATGATTTTCTGGAGACGCTACGGTAACATGCAGGTCGGTCTCCATTGTGCTAGTTATTTTCATGAGCAAATCAAAGTCAGAAATGAGCTATACTGAAGTGACTTATTCTGCCCATTCTCCTAAGTGAAGCTAAAGGATTAGCCTTCATGTAATAATGTTTTCTTGCACTGTTGAAGGATTGTAACTGCTTTGGTGACAGTCACAATGAACGAATTGCTGGGGATGTATGGAGGAGGAAACAGGATTGTGTATATGGCTTCATTATTAATAAAACCAGATTGTCTACTGCCTGTTACTGGAATTCTCAGCAGTTTCACTTTTTTTAGTCTCATGCTATGTCTTAAAACCTAGTAAATTGTCAGAGTCTGATCCTACAAAGTATTGAACAATTTCTGCAGGTTCTTAGTGTTCTAATGTGCTATTAGAGCTGGGAACTCTCAGCACCCACAAAAATTCTTAGGTTTTAAGAGCAGCATGGATTATTAGGATTATCTGATGTACCACTATCTGTGACAAATGATGGAACTTCATACTGAAACAAAATGTCTTACTTAAAATTACTCTGCATCTGTCAGGTTGGTGACCTACTCACAAAATGGACAACAGTTGTCCAAACCCAGAGCAGCACTTGACAGAGGCTCTAGCCAAGCATGATTACCACTAACAGGGACAGGAGGAGTGACTACCTATGAAGTTAGAGTTTTTCAGAAATTGTGTTTATAAGTGAGTAATCTTTTCATATTAATCATAAAATCGTTCCATCGGTCTTTGTCCTTGAAAATCCTGAAGTGGCAATTGCTTTGGACATAGAGTAAACAAGCAATGCAGAAGGATCCTTATGCCAAGGACAGGTAGAAGAAATTAGATGCAAATATTTGCACTTCAGATTTCATTCAGCCAGAAGGAAGCTTTCTCCAGAAGCTACACAGGTTCTGGAGTCAGATGTTTATTTACATTTAAAAAAACCAAAAAAGCAAAATCTATAGTAATGTCAAGTATATAGTTTTTTAAAAATTAACAGTTATATAAGGTTGAAAATCTCAAAGCTTTAACAGTCATATTATTAAAAAATTATGTAAACCAGACCTTTTTTTTAATGGGAACATGTCAATTTTGAGATAGTGTTATATGATCAAGTTGTACTGATGTAAAATTACTACACAATGGTCTCAGTTTTTCCTTATTGGAACAAGAGATAAAGGTGTAACAGTACACAACTTCAAACAGCTTATGGTACTTTCACTACACCAGAAAGAACATCAGCAAGTAAAATAGGATTAAGTCTGTTTATAAGACCCCAAACACTTACAGATTATCTGGGTTTTGATGAAAAGAACGAAATTATTTCCAATATAACCATTTTATGTGAAAGGGAGGTGTAAGGCCCATAAGTATTCAAACTTATAAAAGTGCATGAAGTTCATCTCCCATTTAACACCACTGAAGTCTTTTTTACATTCTTACAGTTGCTTCATTGTTCTAGCTGAATTCAACCACTATGAGGTCTTTTGAGGAAAAAGACAGTGCTTTGTTCAGGGGGTGACTGAAAAGTGCTTTAGTACTCTAATAGTGCATTATGTGCCAGCTGCAACAGAAGCTAAAATATTCCTAAAAATCAGGAAGGTGTTCTGTCCCCATTCCTCCACACGCACTCCTGTGGTTAATCAGCATTTTAAATACCTAGTGAGGCTGATGCTGCTGTCACACTCAAGATATGGGATATGCATGGACAAAGCTAAGTTCTCCATGACCTGCTTTTGTGTGGAGTTGATGAAATAGCTACTTTTCATAAAATCAACTATTCAGGGTGTTCTTATGGGGAACAGAAATTCAAATCCGATTTAGCAGGCTGGCTGGATTGTGTTAACTGATCCACTTCAACACAGAAGGTTGTGACTTTGTTTATAAATTGCCGCTCTTAACTTCCAGATGCTAAATTGCACAACTGTTAATAGTATCAGAGCGTGAAGAGCAAGACCAAAAGTCTGAAGCAAGTCCTAACCCTTGAATTAATTCTTGTTATCATCTGCCACTGCAATGAATACAGGACTACTGCAGAACAGGCTGCCTAACATCTTTTGTAGTAGGAAAGGGCTTTCAGAGAAGAAATAAGTGAAATTTAATCTACTCTGGAAAAATAAATTCCCAGTTCTTGAGTGTAAAGTGGAAGCTCTGTAACATATGCTGTCCACAATGGGAAATAAATTAAAATTTAATGGAGATTTTCCTGTGCATGTACAGAAAAAAGAAAAATCAACAAAATCCAAGAAAGTCAGAGTAAGATCCAGATCCCTGGGGTTATAGCAACTGGAAAAAAATAAAGACTGGTAAACTGAATGCCTTTAAATAACTAGAGAACATCATGAAAACCTAAAACTTTCAGAATGCAAAGGTAATTAGGTTATTAAAACAGAAATTATTTCTCTTTTATGCCACAATAGGTTTCAGACAATAAACTGATTGCTCTGTGTTGACTTATTTTGATTTTCATATGGGTTTCTCCCAGAATTCAGTTGTACTTCTAGAAGCAAAAAGGTAAACATCCATACTAGAGTCTTAGATAGTATTATGCCCTATATCAAAGAAAACTTGAAGGACAGGGGTATTTTCCTATTTGTTTACTTTATCTCTGACAGAACTTTCTGTGGATTTTTTTTTTCATTGCTGCCAATTACTGCTTTCCATTTGTTGTGACTCAGTCATTTAGAGAATAGTTGGGGTTTTTTTGTTTGTTTGGTTGGTTGGTCTTTTGTAAGGAATAGTGCTTTTAAAACCATAAAAACTAGTGAAGATATGCAGAATAAATATGGTGCAACTTTAATTCTATGAAGTTAATCTGATTTCAGATTGATAGTACTTCTTTAAGTTTGGACCTACCATGGTCAAGTCAATCCTGTATTTCTACTTACAGAAATAGTTGATTACTATTTTGCTAATATAACTTATATAAGTCAGAAAAGACTTTATTTCGTACTCCATAAAGTCAATGCCAATGTTTCCAGAGCTCTTAGTAATGTGTAACTGCATCCTTAAAAAAAAAGTAACAAGTGTTGTGTTTGAAGTTTCCTTTTTTTTTTTTTACGAAGGAATCTTCACACCTATGCTGTTTGCAGTGAAATTCTGTATAATGTACAGTAGCATAGCTGTTCTGTATTAACATGTATCATTCCCTTTACATAATCTTCTAGGAAAGAAAAGCAGCATTGTACAAACTTTAAAATAATTTTTAACTTCACTGTCTATGAAGGTGAAATTGACCCAGGTACTCGTAAGCCTAAATCAAGGTATCTTGAAGTCAGTGGAGCAACTGCACTGATTTCAGTGGTATTCAATCGAAACTATTCTTTATGTCCCAGTCTGTGTTCTGGGAAAATATATAGACACATATATACATAGACACACACTTTTCTGAAGTTCTTTTTTAGTAATTGTTTCTATTTGACCACTTCACCTCACTCCCAAGCAAATAGTGGATATAGTGCCTCTCTCTTGTTACTCTGTTTCTTTTGTTACACTTCTCCATTTATTGCCCTGCAGTATGAATGCTAAATAAGACTATGAAAAGCCTTAAATGAATTATAGACCTGTATAATTAATATCTGCTATTCTTTCTAGAAGTATTAAAGCACAGGATGTATCACTCCTCCACTCTTAGCCTTACACATTTAGATTTTAATTCATCTAAGGACACCTTTCACTACTCTGGTGAAAAAGAGGATACTCTACCTGATCACAGCAAGACCTTTTGTTTCCATTAAAAGCACCTGTCTTATACATGGAAGGTTTAATTGTTTTCAGAATAGCTTCATTAACTGCTGAAAGTGTTACCAATACATGCCTCCCCAGAGCCAGGATGCTAATTAGAAGGAAAACTGGCCTTACAGTAGTTGAAGAATTGTGTCTTTTTTAAGAGAGCAGGAAGGCTCATTCAATCATTGACGGAGTGTTTCTGCCAGAAGGTAGGAATAACTGCCAGTTATACGAACTCAGAGAATACCTGTGACAAATGAGTTATTCCCACAGTCAAATAGCCTCTTCAGACAATCAACAACAGTAAGCCTAATAATGATTAAGTAAACAATGTTAAGAAGTCCATCAAGTTCCATGCAGTCCAAGCAATGTCCTTTATGGCCAGCATCATCTGTCATCTGCAATGTCCCTAACTCAGTGGGTTATGCATGTTTGAAGGGTGCCATATGAACGCTTGGATTGCTTCCTTAGGCAGCCAGAGTGTCAGTTGTCTGGCCTTCGTCACATTTATGCTGATTTTATATTAAAGCTCCTGTAAGTCTGACCAAAAAAGTCTATACAGGACTAAAGAGTCAGTGTAAATATAAAATGTAAACCAAATTAAAACAGACAGATGAATGATAAAAACAATAGATCTTATTACAAGTTAATGCATGATATCAAGACTTGTTAAAAAAGTTTTGTATCAATGGTCAGGCCTTTAGAATCTGTATAAAAAACCCCTGAATTAAAAATAGGCACTATGGAGAAAGAAATTACCCTAAACTTACTTACAAGAATCACTACCTAATGAGTCAAATAGGAATATTTTTGACCAAAAATAAATTACCACAATTATCAGTTAGATCCTAGAACGTCCATATTTTTTCCCAATGAGGGCTATTCTTTTAAATATTTTCTAGAGGATTTCTCTAGAAAGCAGAAATGCATTATAGCTGCTACTGTCCAATGAAGGGAGGGTAAAGTAAAACCCAGATCCTGTCTAATGACTCGGGCTTATTTGCTTTTTGGCCATCACAACAGTAAGACTGCCCAATATGAATCTTTTCTGGCAGTTTAACAAAATTGACAGAAGAAAGTCCACTTTCATTTCCTTGTCAGCAAAAGCACAATAGCAATATATGTACATACTTCTGAATATAAACAGGGAGCATAGTCTGAACAGCCAAGCATACAAACATGAGCTCATTTAGTGGCCACAAGTGGTTGTGTATCTCAGAAGTGTACTGTGAATAAACTAAAATGTTCCTTTGCTGGGGCTGAGATGCAACTGCGAGCTGCATCCAGCTCTCTGGCCAAGACTGTCAGTGCTAAAGAAAGTTTCTGTGTTCTCGCTGGCATTTGAGAAGTTGTGAACTATGCTCTGGGCTTGCTACATTGGCAAAAGAATAGGAAAGGTCTCTCCATCTCAGCAGTGAAATTGTCAGTAACAAAAGGATAATCCTTGTCAGTCTCAACAGCAGTTACAGGGAAGTTGATGCTAAGGTCAAGCAACAAGGCAAGACCAGTACTAGTGCCAATGAACCTGTCAACATTAAACACCTCTTTTTCAGAGAAGTACTTTAACACTTCAATATTCTGTGATTCAGACTGTATCTTGACACGGTAGGGTTTTTTCCATTGATTCTGAGGTGCAACTAAAGCTGTCAGACATAGTAGAGGCCAAGCAGACAAGGCTGGACCCAAAAAAGGACAGTCCTTCAAAGTCTGAAGGTGACATTGAAGGAATCCAGCAACAGATACAAAAAAACCCAACCAATTCAACAGATATTTTACACTCTCTGTGTGTACTTGCATTTCTGAGCTTGGCAGCCACACAGGTGCTGGCATTGCTACTTACTCTACAATTGCAGTCTGTATCCAATTGTGTACTGAGGAAGGGAATAAGCTTTTACTACCATGGATGGCATCAGAATTCACAGTTCCTGCAGCACCTAAAATAAATGACCAGACTGAGCAAAGTTTCCAATGAAATCAGCATGTGTTTAAGTAAGTCAGTTAAAAGAAGAATTTCATCTACGGAGAGGGAAAATAATTTAAACATCACTTCTCCAACCAACACACAAGATCTCAGTGCTGGAATCGGAAATTATACTGGCATGGTGCCCTTTGCCCATGTTGACAATATTTCCAAGTGTGCTGCCATATTGTTTCTGTGCCAGCTTGATATTACAGCAGTTCCAATGAGAGGGAATAACTTGAGAGATTTTTCCAGTATCAGACTTGGTGCTAATGGCTTTTTGAAACTTTTTCCCACATTATTCCACTCAGCATAACAAAACGCAACATAGATGCAGCCAAGACAAGTGACCGTCAGCAGGAGGTACTGTATTTCCTTACCTTCTCCCAGATCAAGGTGAAAAAGATACCACTCCTCAAGAATAGGCTTTATGCCAAATACAGTGGTAGCTTTGCTATGGCAATTACTAGGCTGTAATATAGGAGTCTTACCCTGTTTTTATCAATTAGCTCATTGAAAGGAAGGACTAATTGCAAGTCCTCTTTCTGCAGGATAATCTGTGACAAGTTTGAGGGGTGGTGGGCCACATATTACTGGGTGGTCAGCAACTGGACTCTCAAAACTAATGATGGATTAAGAAATCCTCTCAGAATTCTGCTAGGGAACAATGCCACCAGTGTGTGAGCATAAAAAAAAAATAAATAAAAAATTGATTTTACTTATATAAGCCTTTAAAAATCCATATGTGCTTAGTAGAGAGTTGATAAAAGGGAAGAGCTGCATCCTTAAAGAATCTATACCCATAAAGTGAGCTCAGACCTCTTCTTCCTTGACTAGTCTAACACAGCAGCTAAGAAAGCTCACTCTCCTTTGAATTGTTACCAGGCTTTGCATCTGCTGATCCCTGACAGGAAACAAATTTTTTTAAAATTATTTTTGTCTTCTTCTTCTTTTCTATCCACCACTGCAGGGACAAAGCTGAGATTTTCTGAACTGGTTACCCCTCTCTACTCAAGCCCAGGTAGGGATGGGTACTGGAATTAACAATGGTGAGTTTATTTCTTCCATAGGAGACAGAAGGAGAACAAAAGAGATTTGATGGGGAGTTGGGATACAAGGTGAAAACCAGGATTGTCTGGATGAAGAAATCGGATGTTGCTAAGAGAGATGAGGATACTAAAGTGTGCCATGAAGTCTGCACCTGACCTTTTTGCACATCAAATAAAGTAAGGGTCTGGTAGAAGTCACTCTGTAATCGTGTAATTAGGAACTGTATCATAATCTGAAAAAAGGAGGTATCAAATTCTGTTTGCATATGAGAATTTAGTTGTCATTTCCTAACTTTGTGTACTTGAGTTTGCAACCACAGACATGTTCTATTAATGTAGTTTTTGTGTGTAAGGCTGGATATTACAGAAAAAGAATGGAGAAGATGGAGTCTTAATGAAGTTTTTTTTGCTTCAAGCTTCTACTGACTGCATTGCTCATAAGTGCCTACATGAACAGGAAGCTTTTTTTTCCTAGTTTCTTTCTAGTGATAACATTTATAGAAAAAAAACCTAATAGGCGCAAATAAGAGTCAGATGCCTAGATGTCTTCTGAGACCTGAGAAGATCTCAGAATATTATGACAGCCCAAACCATTTGTATTTGTTGTAGGCTACAGTTAGAATAGGATTCTGCCATCAGATTTGGGGTTTGGTCCCTGAAATAATACTCACAACAGGTACTCTCCCTTCTGAGCATTTTTGAAGAAACTGGGGCACTAATGAACTACATTTTTTGAAGAATATTTTGACAGCATCAGTGTAACATGACATGAACAGGAAGACAATCCTATCCACCAGCATACATGTGGTAAAGGCTTAGATGCAAGTGATACCTGCATGACAAATTGGATGCTAGAAGGTACAGCTGTCATTGCTTGATTTCCATTGATCTGCCGCATTACCTCAGCAGATCAATTGCTTTATATACTAGTAATCAGGTGCACACAATGATTCTTTTGATAATCTCTGTCACTACTGTTGAGCAGATTTACATGCAGAACAAGGAAAGTTGTGGCCTACCCTTACTGCACTAACTTGTAGCAGAATGTCCATATAACTAGCTTCAGGTGACAAAATGTCAAATCCAGCAGAGGTGCAAGCAGAGCATACTGTCTTAAGACATTAGAAGGCTGATTTGAAAGAGGAATTACACCAGCTGAATTAATATTATGTTCCAGTTGATTTTCTAGACCTATGTTCCTTCTGCTAGGAAAGGAGGTAGCCTTTGGGAAAATACTAATTTTCAGTTTCCTCTGCTGCAAAGAATAGCCTCGGAAGAAGGATGTGCTTGAAGCCAATTGTCACAAAATGTTTGGGTTGGCCAGAGAGCTTGGGACTTCACAAATATGCCTCAGATATGCAGTGCAATGGAGTTTCAGCATAGTGTACATCTCTGATATAACTGATACTTAACGTGCTACTTCAAAGGCATCCTTTGAAGAGAATTTCAGTAGACCCAGTCTCCAGCCTGTCCACAAGGTAGTTGTGCAGTTCTGCACCAAGCCTAGTGAGAAAGTGACACTTTCTACCCTAGAATCTTAATGTATATTGGACTGATTAACATCCCTTGAATGGCAGGAGTACATAACAAGGTCAGTAGCCCCACAGCTCTGTACTTGCCAATTAATTTTGATGCAAACATATAGGTACAGTTTCTTTTTTGGTATCTTCTTCTTCCCTTATTTTTGTAAACAAAAGTTTAAAACTCAGAAGAGAATGTTTGCAGACCCTGGGGCATCTGCCTTTCTCTGAACACTGAAGATGATTATCTCAAAATGATGTGTCAACTTCTTCTTAGCAGGCTGCTAACTCTAGGAGTCTGAAAGCAATATGCATGCTTCCATTAGGTGTGTGTCATTTCACCAGGGACAGAAAGATATGGACTTATTTTCTAAAATTGGATGAAGTGGGAAGAGTAAATGCAGGAGGACAAGTAGTTAATAGAAATCACTAAGAAATACAATACTAAAAATATCCTGTCCCCACCAGTTTAAATTTCACACCTACTCCTCTCTGAGCAAGAAAGAGAAAAAAGAAATTTCCATCTTCAGCTTTCAAAACTTCATCTGTCTCCTGGGTACTGAGCACCAAATCTTCAGCTGGCAGATGTTGGCAGACGGTGCTGAAACCTTACCATATTTCTGACAGATCCATTCTTCAACACCAGACGGCCAACTTGAGTGTCAAAATCCCAAATGACTCTCAGCACTACTTGGGGGCAAACAATCACAACAATTGCCTGGGGACCTTACACAATGTTGTCAGCCTGACAAGGCTAAGCTGGGTAGTAGAGCAAACCATTCTGCAGATGGGTAGAGTGTACACTTCATTCCTTAGCCTCTTCCTGTAGCTACTATGGCTGTTACCAGCTCTGCCTCCAGTACTGCTGCTCAGACCTGTTGCTTTCCTGAGACCTAGGTATTAGTGCTTGATCAACCACATCAGCAGTACATTGACTATTTAAACCTGGGGGATGACAGCGTCAAAGCAAACCGGACAGCACAAATAATGCTGACAGAGTGGACTTAGAGGGGGCAGTAAGCAAAGAGGAAGGAACCAAAGAGTTGCATCATGTACTTATAAAGTTTAGGTGAAATGAACACAATAGTACACCAGGCTGGAATGTGACTGGTGGAAATGTGGGCACAAATGTCTTTTTGACAGGTTAAGGCTGTAATGAGAAAAATTACATAGCTTCTAATTGGATGCATGTTAAAAACTATGCCCCAAACAAATGGAAATTAGGTAGGATTCTGAACATGCTGTGTAACATGAGTTCAAATAAACAGGACTCAGAGGGAGAGGAAATTACAAGTGAATTTTAGCAGTCACTGCAAATTATCTCAAATAGGTTCTTTACATTTACATGGTTTTGTGATGTCAAGCTGCAGGAGCTCAGGAATTTTCCAGAGCTTGTTGCAAGTGCTGTGGCTCAGTGGAGGTCTGAGACTCTTTGGGACAAGATTGAAGATCCCATCTGTAGCCTCAGTGAGTCACCAAAGTCTATGGGTGCTGAGATCACAACTCTGAAAAAGCTAAACAGACATGCTAAACACTGCATGCTGCCAGTTTTCCGAGAGAAATCAAGAAGGCTTTTATAGGAATATGTAAACCTTTGCAGCAGACTAGCCCCAGGTGTGGTAAGCTGTGGTCCAGCAGGCTGCTTTGTCTATGCCAGGGCCATGGAAAACCAAGTTGGCTGCTGTGACTGCAGCTGTCACCACCCAGAGAACAGGCAGGATGTCTGGTGTGATGTCCACTGCTGGGTTTCGAAGGCCTCTCCAGCAGTGCTGTGTCCAGCAACATGCTACCCACCCTCAGAGTTGCTGGAGGTGGACACTTTCCACATGGTCTACAGCCTGTCTCTCTCCAACTCCTTTCCCGTATGCAATAGCAGCCCCATCCTTAGTCCCTCTGCTTTGAAGTAGAAACATTTCATTTTGCATATGTTGTGAGAAGTGTTGAGCTGGCTCTGCTTTGCAGGACTGGGGCTTACATGTATACCAGAAATCCCCTCTGACTGAATTATAAAAATTGGGTTGTCCCGTTCACCTCTTTGGTAGGTTTTGACAAAAAAACAAAAAAGGCAGCTTCTTAAGAGATTTGGAATGGTGGAATGTGACCCAATTTGGGACAATACAGGAAGACAAGTGGAAATCCATGTGCATTTGTCATTATTAGAGATTATTAGGTAGGATCGCTACATATATTTGTACACTTAAATACTTTTTTTTTAATTCTAGGAAAAGCTTACTATGTTTTTCTCTATCTATCAAGAAATACTACCTAAAGGTATTACTCTTAGTAGTTCTGCATGAGATAAGTAATTTCATACAGTGCTATTCACATTCCATGCAACTAAACTCACCACCTTCTAAAAGCAACAGTCAAAACAACCCCCCATCCCGAGTAGACAGATTCATAAATTCTTTAAAACTTTATCTCACATTTACATACACACAAAATAAGGGTCTCACTGTGTTCTGAACTGTGAGACTTGGTGAATGAGTGATGCAGAATCCCCTCCCAGAATTGCAGGGTCTCCACTAAAAATGCACGTGAGGTATGTCTCATCAGGCACTGAATCTCTCCACTGATTTTGGCAGGAATCTGCTCTATTCCCCTATGCTTACCAGTCCCTTTATTTGAAAAATAGAATTAAACAGTCTGAATTGATTATTGCATAAGTAATTGTTTCAGAGAGGACCAAAAGACACAGTAGTAAAGAAGAACTAGTTAGGTGGAATCTACTACTGGTGTTGTGAAAACACTGCTTTGGGAAATAAGTTCTTAAGTAGTAATCTGTATGTGATATAGAGCTAGTTTTTCAGTTTGACACATGTTCTCTTCAGAGAGGAAAAAAGAAATGAACCTGACTTCTGTACTTCTGTAGTTATAAGAACCTCTTTTCTAAATTTGTGATCTATTCACTTCATATGTTTCCAGATTCCCTTGATTTGTTAAAGCAGTAATTCGTGGGTGCAAGTGGAAACATCTGGGCAGTGGGAGGGAGTAAAAGGTAGCCAGAATAAAGAACAATTGTGTGGAGCACAGACAAGGCACTGAAGACTTTGCTTCTTATTTCTTGGTTTCTTTTTTTTTTTTCCTTTATGGCTTGCGTTGGTGGGATTTACAGTCTAAAAGCTTTAACTCGCTGTTAATGCTGGTTCTCATCTGGGAATATATACATTTAAATGCTCATACTGTTGTAGGCACTGAAAATTAGCAACCTTTTTTTACACTGCTATTCTATAAAAAGCATAGGGAATGCCCATAAGAAGATCTTTTCCTCTAGTAAAAAGACACAACCTGATTAGAACATTACGTAATCTTAATACGCATTTGGTATCTTTGGTATCTAACTTAGAACTCAACTCCTAAAATGCTGGTGGTAACGGCATGCTGAAAAACGTAAAATTGCTAGCCTGATGACTTTTTCATGGATTGTCCAGAACTGATAGGTATTGCTAGATGAGAAGGAGCACATGAGAGGGAAAGAAGGATGGCTGCCAACAGTAAAAGAGTCACTGTTGCTCCTTCCTCTACAGCTATGACAAGAAGCCAATGCTCCAGCCATAAGCAGGGACAGGTTGGTGAAGGATTAGGAACACTGACAGATACCTGGCCTCCAGAGGAAGTTGGAAGTGTTTGAGCAAGAAGATGGTCTTAGAATGCAAGTCCCCAAAAGTGAGTAAATAAAAATAAGGATTAAGAACATGTGAGGGGGAAAAAAGAGGGGGTGGGGGCAGCGGGGTATGGCAGGGACAAGAGATTGCAGCATGGTGAAAGAAAAGGTGGAGGTGGACAATGGAGCCAGAGACCTATGCAAAAATAAATGCAAAGGAAGAAGGAAAAAGAGACTTTGCTGTTTCAGAGAACTGAAGGAAGTAATTAAAATGAAATCTGGGAGAAAATCATAGAGAAGAAGCAGAGAAGACTAAAAACATCTTCTGAATTGCAGCCCACAGATTTCCCAGTGTGCTGAATGGCTAGCTCAACAAATCTCATCCAATTTGTGGAACATTCAAAATACCTTTAGTTAATTTTGTAACCTCCTCCCTGGAAATGCAGTACACTTTCTATACCACTAAAGATGTGTCTCACAAGTGGAAGTAGTGATTAATTTGACAAGTAATTAACTATTGAGCCCAACTGTCCCATCAGTAACCGACTTGAATAGAGAGACCAGTGAATGTGATGACAGGCAGCGGAACATTAATGAGTAAAATAATGATAATCCTATAGAGGTTAAATGGGAATGACAAAACAGCTATGTTGGCTCTTGCCCACTTTGAGCTTGTGCACTAAAGGGGTGTAGTCAGTCAGTCTCCAAATGTAACATACCAAAGCAAAAGTTAAGACAAAAGGACCAAGTCTATCCCAATCTGATCTCGTATAAAAAGGAGAGAGCATTTTATGAATATCCACTCTGACTACCAATGAACTTAGAATTTCAGCAGGAACTGATATATTTGATTTATAAATGCAGTGTAGAGAACAATCCCTAATTTTTTAAGAGTTCTTTGCATCTTTCAAGGACTCCGGCCCCCTTTTACTATCCAATATGGATCATGCTGAAAGTAAATTCTGCTATTAAATGTCAGCATCTCCAATAAATGCATTAATATCTTATCCAAGCAGATTGTTCCAAGAGATTTTAAAATGGTTGGTACATTTTATATGCAGCAAAGGTCTTTAGAGATGTCTGTTTATCTTGGTTTCCTGTTAATTTGGCAAGGACTGGAGCACTAGGCTTCATCACAGACCAAGACTCTGTCAGACAGGATGAACTTCTGATGAACATTGACCACTGAGACTAATTATACCTAATTATGGCAAATGTTTCTCCCACATGGGCACTCACAATTCTTCACACAACAGACACTAAGAATATTTGCAGCTGCTTTTGTCCCTCCCTGTAAACTGATGAAGCCCCCATCAAAATGGAAATGAAAATGCTGCTTTCATCATAGCACCAGGGTCTCATCCTTTCTGCTTCCAGCTTTATTAACAGAAAGATTGTTTGGAAAAAAACCCAACCACATCAACAACCAAAACACCAAAGCAAAGTAACTCAGGGCAAGAACTTAGGCTCATCTGTTGCTGGCTTTCCATCTCTCAGAACTTTCTCCCAAGTATTCGAAGTCATAGAGTCACTTGACTCATTTGTCAAGTCCAATTTGAAGTTCAGCTAAAGATTTTTGTGTTATGAGGATTTCACAGCCCCTTTCTGCAGAATGCAATGCAGATGAAACATTTGAATTAGCAAAAGGATATTGCAGAGTTTGCAGTGCAAAATTAGACCTGATAAAATTGCAGAGGGAGCATTTTTAAGAGAAAGACAAATAAATGTTGCATTGGGGTTAGAGTCCTCAGAGAGAGAAAGTTAGAAGTGGAACTCTGTGACTTCAAGGGTCTTTGGAAAATGGCAACTTATTCCTTGGAGAATGCAGCAATGAACCAGCTGGTAGGGGGTGGTGATGCCAGATGCTACAATGTCTGCATTGAGGTAGGAGGGGAGCAGATGAAGTAAAGGGAACGTGTTCTGGTATAATAGACAGCTAGAGGAACATTACTTCAGGAAATAAAAGCATAAGAAGAAAAAAATACAGTGGTCCAGCATACTCGAAACTGGAGGTTAATGTCTCCCAAAGGCAGAGACAATTTTCTCCTAATGAGAATTTTATTATTGTTGCCCATCTCCATGACACAGGAGGATCATGGCTCTGAGATCTCACAGAGACAAAGTTACAGCCAGACAGTCATTGCCCCAGAGAGTGACAGAGGAGAAAGGTTTGTAGTGCTGGTGACAGGGTTTCCATGGAGGATGCAGAGGGGAAAGAAAAAAAATGCTTTGAACATGGTGTACACAATCATTTAAGTTTCAAGCTGGGACTGACGTAAATCTCACCCTGAGAATGAAGGATGACGGACTTGCTGTGGGACTAGCAGACAGCAATGGACCACCCCACGAAGACAGTTTTTCACTTACACGCTAACTTCACAATATGCAGTTTTCAGTCCTGTTGATGTTGATGCATCCTTATGTTTCTAGCAGCTGCCTATGCACAGTGCGTATTACAGTAGAGGAATAACGAATCACAGAATGCTTTCTCATGCGACTAAGCTAAGCAAGATGCCTGTCTGGTGGTAGTCAGCTTCTTTACTAATAAAAAATTCAAACCATTACATCTCCTTCATTCTAGGATTGGCTCCAACACTCAGTCAGCCTCTGCCTTACAGAAGAGCTGACAGTTAGACTAATTTTAAAGCATACAAATCTCCTAGTCTGGACTGCATCTTTCCCAAAAGAAGCAGAACTGAGCTTAAAAAACAAAACAATATACCCTGAAACCACTAGTTTTAGGAGGAGCTTGTCACTAGACAGGTACCCGATAAAGGAGTGTTATAAACCACTTTCCCCTGGCATCCCTTTCACCTATGACTCTTGACCTGAAAATCAGCTCACAGGAGCACTGTAATCACAGAAGCAACAATATCAAGCCCTGACCCCTCTTTCTGGCAAACACAACCAGAGGGACAGCTGAGAACATGCTTTGTTGGGGTAGAAGCAGCAATACAGAAAGCATTCATTTCCTTAGCAACTAGGACAACCTCTTCTTTAATTAGCACATCATGGTCTGAACTTTGCTAATAAGACCTGCCTACACTGCATGCTAACCATGGGTTAGGTAATCTTGCGCTTGCCAACATACGGCAGCCTACCACGCTTCTGCATCCTGACATTCTCCACGCTAGCACTCTGTTCTCAGGTCCCACATCTGCAGGCATGCTGTGGGTGGTGGTAATGAATGATACATCCTTGCGGTTTCTCACCCTGGATTCATGATCCCATATCCCATCACACATTTCTCTGGGCTGGCAGGCACAGGGTGCTCTGGAACAGCTTCCGTGTGCTCTCTTGGGATTTGGGAGGTTACCGTCTATGCCAAAGGAATTAGTTTCCTGGCATTAGCTTAGCAGATATGGTAGAGGAATAGGAGAGCTACCTCGCTGTCCAAGCAGCCTGCCTTGGCCTGTCCTCCCTGATTACTGCTCTGTGCCACCCTCTTCTGGAGCTTCTTCCCCAGCAGCATCACTGACAACTAATAGACTTGCTAGGAAATCACCAACATTTCCAGTGGCACCAGCAATTACAGAATACACTCTTCTAGAAGATACGTCATATGGGTTTGTAGCATGATTGTGCTCTGCTTCTGCCCCAATATTACAGGGAAAAAATAATTAAATAAAAAACTGATCAAGGAAAACTAAGTATCTGGATGAAAACAAGTTTTGAGAGAAATTAAAAATGAGGATTTACTAAACCGTTGTCATAGCTCTAACTACAGCCCATATAGACCCATTGAAACTTCTATCAGCATAGCAATAGTAGTGCTAAGTTTAGAGCAGACAGTAAAACTGGCCTGAGATATCACAAGCTCGAATATTTATTCTGGGCTGAGTTCTGTACTGCCATGGGTATTGGAGAGATAGAGTCCAAAACGAGCATGGGTATGCCTGTATGAAATCCTACCACTCCAGTGGAGCAAGTAATGCTCTGAGACAACAGGACTCACTAAGTGGGAGAAATAGTGCATTCAAGAGAGGAGAAAACTAAATTTTCATTTTTTAAAATGCATTATTTAATAATAATATGAATTAAGGAAGCAAACTCTTTCTTTTTGTGTTTTAATGAATTAACCCTGGGGATTAGGGAAAGAACACAAGATCACATGCTGTGTTTGGAAAGCCTGCTCAGCTGAACAGTGGATGAGGCTGTGACTACTTGTGGGATCACCTTCAGTATGCTTTTACCTACAGTTTACATAAAAGTATGTCAGGAGGTTTCTTAATTACAAGATTACAATGTTAGAAATGTCAAAGGAGAGTGTTTCACAATAAAGCAGAGATGATTTCTGAAGGTATCTGGTTTGGGTTTGGTTTTGTTTTTTAATGTTGAACAGCTATGAACTGAAAGAGAAAGCTGCTGTCATCCTACAAGAAGAGAGATACCTACTCAAGGTACCAGATACCCCTTGTAAATGTACTCTCTGAAAACCAAGAAATCCACCTCAGGATCAGTAAATTCTGAGTGCACATACATGCTGTACAGTATCATGCACACATAAAATATCAAGCCTACATTCTCAAATGAGGATAATACTTGGAATACTAGCAACAAGATGCTTTTCTTCTGTGTTTGAAAATTTCAGACTCTTAACAGATCATTGCCCCAACAGAATCAGAGATTCAGAGAAGTGCAGTACCGTGATCAAAGACACACACCATGCTTCCGAAGAGGAATTCAGGAAATGCAACTTCAGCTAGTATAAAAAACTGTCACCTCTTTGCTCTGGTTATATGTATCCCTAAATTAGCCATTAGATAATTCTGCCACTTCACTGAACTTTTGCACATTCTACATTGAAGGTATTATTCTTCCTTGTCCAGGAGGAAAGGCTTTAGTGGTAGTTATGGAAATAAAAGAGAGAATAAAGCTCCCATGCAAATCTTACATTTTGTGTATTCTCTTATTTGACTATAAAAGTGATATTCCCAAAGGTGTGGAGTCAGGGATATTTTAAAACTGCTGATGAGCATCATCCCATTGCTAGCTTAATTAAATACTAGTGATTTACCCATTACAAAAGACAGTTTGTTCCATTACAAAATCTTTTGCTAGTGTATGATATGAAGGCATAACAGGAGCATGTAATATCAACTGCATGGACTATTTCTGTAAAATAGAAATAGTGAAGTTGACTTCCTCTGGTAAAGTGTTTTGAGATCTACTGATGAAAAGCTCAGTAGGGGCAGGTAATTTCATTATTACTGTAAAAGTCTGTTGCTCCTCTTTGCACTGGCAGATACTCCTCTCAACCAATTAAGATATGGGATTAAAAGGATGCTGTCAATTTAGAATATTTTTCCTTTAGCTGGATGTCATGGTTTAACCCCAGCTGGCAGCTAAGCCCCACACAGCCGCTCGCTCACTCACCCCTGGTGGGATGGGGGAGAGAATCAGAAGAGTAAAAGTGAGAAAACTCATTGGTTGAGATGAAGACAGTTTAATAGGGAAAGCAAAAGCCGCATGCACAAGCAAAGCAAAACAAGGAATTCATTCACTGCTTCCCACGGGCAGGCAGGTGTTCAGCCATCTCCAGGAAAGCAGGGCTCCATCACACGTAACGGTTACTTGGGAAGACAAACGCCATCACTCCAAACGTCCCCCCCTTCCTTCTTCTTCCCCAGCTGTATATGCTGAGCATGACGTCGTATGGCATGGAATATCCCTTTGGTCAGCTGGGGTCAGCTGTCCCAGCCGTGTCCCCTCCCAACTTCTTGTGCACCCCCAGCCTCCTCGCTGGTGGGGTGGGGTGAGAAGCAGAAAAGGCCTCGACCCTGTGTAAGCACCGCTGAGCAGTAACGAAAACATCTCTGTGTTATCAACACTGTTTCCAGCACAAATCCAAAACAGAGCACCATACTAGCTACTATGAAGAAGATGAACTCTATCCCAGCCAAAACCAGCACACTGGAATGGTAGTAACGCCTTGGAAACCACACAATAAAATTCCTTTCCAAATGAGATCTGACATTCTTGAGCACTTCCATTTGTTTTCATGCACTGATCCCTCTACCTGTGCAGAGGTCTTGCTGACAGTTCCTGCTGCACTCCTGCCCCAGGGTACTGATGATGACACCACATTAAACGTCTCCTTGGAAGCCAGCAAGCCTCTGTCACTTCTGCAAGCATCTCTGGCAAGCAGAGCTGCCCCTTCTGTTCCTGTGCAATGGAAGCGCGGGGGAACATCTCTTGCTTACTGCATATTTTGTTTCATAACTGAGGACTTAGCCATCAACAGAACATGCTTCCCCGGGTTCAGTTTAAGCCTGTTTCTTTCACATCCTGAATGTGACAGTCACCTCCAGGCGGGCCTCTGTGGAAAGTCAGCCCGCACGCTCCAGGGCAGTGGCAGGATTAACACACACAGAGAAATTGGGGTACTTGGTACCTAACTGGAGTCCTGGCTGCTCTGACATAGAGCTTTGGAGATCTCTTGTAACCTTTTATGGGATTTTAGAGCTGTGTTGCTGACTAAGACATGGGAATCTGGTGTCTTGTCCATTAAAATCTGGAATTTCTGCAGTATTTTGCTTTCCAGAGATATTCGCATTTGGAATAGGAGGGCCTTCCCATATGGTGATGACCGGTGGGAGGGTAGAAGAAAGGCAGAGATATTTGCTGTGAAGTTTTTCTTCCCACTGTTTCTGTTGTGGAGAGATAGTCAGGGTTTTCAGAGCTCTCCTTATTCGCCAAGTCTCTCTTGTCCTTTCTGAAAAATCTTAAAGGTGTCAGCACACCAGGCCTGAGGAATTTTGGGTCAGTAATGCCCAAGGTTAGGGTGCTCAAGAAGATTCAGGAGAGCATTTTATTATGTTTGCTTGCCAAAGACACATCTTTGAGGAAAAAAAAAAAGCTAAAAATAAATAAGTGTTTTGGATTAAAAATACTTTTAAAACAGTAAACTTAGGTGTGAGCGCTCCTGTCAGCAATTTCCTTTTGCATGTAAATAGTGAACGGGCTAAAACAGGTAACTTTCAATAAGCTTACATATTTTCTAGTGTATTGTCCACACTCTTTACTGAACAGTGGGCAGAACTAAAGATGATCATATGTGTGTTAAAGTTCTCTGTCACTGGTAGTTTACACAGGTTTTCCTTTAGCTCGAATAGATGTAGTCTGACTTGCTGGAGAAGGAGCGTTGTATACTCAATTCTGATTTGCCATTATCGTACAACTGTACTGACAATGTATAGCATGTGAAAAACTGGTAAACTAACGTTAAAAAAAAATACATCGGTGCTATAATTTGTTGGCATGTTTAAAACTCATCCCTGAAATGGATTCCTTTGAGTGAAGACTAGCTGTACAATGGCCACAACTCTTGCCAGAAACCTCTTATTTGCCCAGGTGGAAGCTGAAGTCCCCAAAATCTTGTTTTACATTCACCCACAGCACAGTGTGAGCAGGAGCCCCTCTGTTTCACACAGTCAGGGCACACACATTTGGCCAGTCAAGGGGACTGTTGGGTTCAGCATTCTTAATCGCTTTATAATTGGATTCTTTGTTGGGCCACTTTGTGTGCATTTATCAGCAAAGTCCAGATCAAGAGAGGTCAAACAAAGCCTCCCCAAACTTGCCACTGCCCTTTCCACAATTGAGATCACTCCTTTAAACTTTAGAAGACCAACATTTTTCTTTATGGCATCTGTGGACTGCGGTAACATTTACTTCAGATGAAATGTATTTCCATAAGACTGACAGAGGGCCCCTATAGTCTTGCTTGCCTGTGGGAGCAGGGCAAGAGGAAATGCCAAGGGCAAGTCTCTCTCAGACCTGCAGTCTTGTTTCTTTTTGATCCAGTGTGTGTTTCTGTTTTATTCTTCCCTTAAGCAATGAATTGAGCTCCTGCAGCAGAGGAAGGATTGTTGACTTACAGAGTACACACATAGTAGAAAGGTTACTTCAATCAGAGGGAAAAAAAAAAGAGAAAATGCTCCCCAAATTGTGTGTGTGCATCTAGAAAAGGAAGCTCTTATACTCATAAACAGAGGTGTCAAAAGAGAGCTCCATTAAGGCACCTCCAGCAATCCTTCTAGATGACTTTTCTTATTGTTTTAGCAGTAACATGAGCACACTTGAGAATCCCACTTCTAGATCAGAACCCCATTTTGTTAGCAATTGTACAAATAATCCCACACTGCCCCCTAGTAGGAGATCTTACAGCTCTTCAGGAGACTACACAGAGCAATTATCAGGCCAAAAAATTGTTTCTAGTTTACAAAGAGGATCACACAATAAGTATATTCTTTGGCTGGACACAGAATAAGAAACTATTGACCCCTCACTAAAGGTTTTTTGTTTATTTTAAATTTATGAAGAAGGTTCCTCCCCGTTATCTCCAAAAATGCCTGTGAAAATGCAGAGGATGAAGGGTTGATCTTAATTCCTCAATATGAATATGCACTCTCCTTCCGGCTCTGGGGAGAGCTCAAGTGGGAAGAGTCACAGAGAAAGTACACATCTCTGGTAATTACTTCTGTGGATGAGAAAGAATGTAATAAAAGCAGGCCATTAATGGACTTCAGTAGTGTTCACGGTCAAAGTATATGAGCCTTTAGCCAGCCAGAGGTTGGGAGGGCTAAAGCAATTTCACCAGCTGTGTGATCTTTCTATGGCTGGAACAAGATGTTTATGGGTGGGAGCTCGGTTCTGAGAACGCAGCCTCCCTTGTAGAATCTTCATGTACACAAGCGTACGCAAAAGTTTGATGTCCTTCCAAGAGCAAGGACAGTGAAAGCCATTAGTGTGAACCCTCTGATTCAAGCACACGTACCTTAGGATGTGACAAAGGAACAACCATGTCCTGGATGAAATCAGTTCTCGTCAATGTTTCTGAAGGGTGCAGAGGAGCTGTGGGGCATTGGCCAAAAGAGGAAACAATAAAATGAAGGGTTTTAGTTAGTTCTTAAAATAACTAAGGCTAAAATATTTCATACCAACCCTGACAACTTATGTCTGACTTGCTGTCCTTTGAGACAGCCAGCCACAGAACTAGTTTTTAAATTCCAGCTAGAAATTCAAAGCTGTCCAAAGAGTCTTCAAGCCATAATGAAATACTCATGTAGTCTGGATATAACTTTGTGCTCAAGCCTGTGTGTATAATTAGTGCATGCACGATCACTTGTGTTTATTGGTATCTGAGTTTTCCAAGACAAATTCAGCCTCTTGCTCACAAAATTCCTTCTTCTCAGAGACTGCACGCCCATTGCTTTTCACATAATAGAGGTAATTTATTTCCCTGTTGCATCACTTTGAAAATGTGGCTGTTTCTGCAATGCTATTGAGCCAAATGGTTTAGCTATCTGGCCAACAGTAAGTCTGTGAAGTTGGAGCAAGTAAGAGTTCAACTCAGTGCCAGTTCCCCAAATAGCTGTATTGTGCAAGTTCCCCTAGTGCTTTCTCTATACAGGGCAACACCTTCTTTTCATTTGTCCTTGTACCTTTTAGTTGTATATCATTTTGCTAGTGCTTTGTAACATGCTAAAGGTACGTTGGCGTATTTCATCTGTGATTTTGCACAAGGCCACGAAGCAGCCCTTTACTTGAAATCAGCCTGTGGCTGCACAGAGGTAAGCAAAGTTTGCAGTCTCTATACTGAATAGAGCTGTTGCTTGAAATCTCCATCCACAGATATACTGAAAACTTGACTGGACAAGGCCTTGAGAAACCTGATGTAAATCTGAAGTCAGTTTAGAGCAAGAGGGTTGGACCAGATGACCTACTGAGATCCTTTCCAATCGAAAGTGTTCTGTGATTTTTCCCAAGCCAGGCATGACAATGAGCATGATGCAAAATGGAATTAAAAGCAGACTGCCTTAATTCATTAGAGTTAGGGTAGAGGTGGCCACGCCACCAAAGAATGTCACCCCAGCTCACTCACACAGCTGTTTGATGAGAGGTGGAGTGCTATGGAGTGGGGACACTATCCTCTGTCAGCGTTGTTCTCAGCTCTTGGACAAACAGCAGTCACCTACATTCAGCCAGACAAAAGTGTGTCCTTCCTGTAGATTTCAAAGCTTCCTCAGTCTCACCTCAGGTGCTGAAAGGCGTAGTAGCTCTCTGCTCATGATGGACCCTAAGTGTACACAAGAAAGGCTTGTCCTCGTGCAAGAAGTCTTTTGACTATAGGGCTTGTCTCACCTTCTAAAATCAATGTTGCTGTCCCACCAAACTGCCAATATAACAGAGTTTAGGACTGCTGTCGGAAAAACCATCAGCAGCGAGACTCTTTCCCTTTTCTAAGCAACGTAGCTATGCTAGCAAACTCCAAAGGTGGCTCTGATTCTTGTTACTTGTTGGAGAATCTTACTGGGGTGCTCTAACTTAGGGAAATTAGAGCAGCCCCCAGAAATTCTGCTGCAGTTTCAACAAGAGTCCAGAGCAGTGTAGACATGATGGGTATGATTCACTTCTCCAAATTAATCTTGTCTTAGTGTAGGTGTCTAAAATAGGTCAAATGAATCACAGCCTAAAATTCCTGCTTAAAAGGGAGTCTACTTGCCTTGCTCAAACATACATGTCTCTATTAGAATGACTCTCACCAGACATTTCTAACACTAGACCCACTATAGGAATAGTACATATATGTTGCTATATCGATATATCAAGTAATCAATACAATGAAACAAGATATTTCAATACATTCAGAATAATTGTCAATTTTTCTTAACATTTCCCAGATGGGAATTGCATCATTTCTGGGTTCCAGAACGAAGGCAAGTGTCAGGATTGCCCACCAAATGGTGTGCATTTCTCTGGAGAGCTCCAGACATCAGTTACTTACAGGTCGCCACAGTCTTCTCCATCTTCCAGATCCCAAGGGCTCTCTTCTACCTTTAGATTCGCCACATGACAGGAACTGCAGTTTTTATATCCAGGAAAAGGCAGCTGTAAATACGAGAGGAAGGACTATCTGGCATTCTTCTAATTCTGGTAAATTCTTACACTAATATGGTAACAGTCTCTCTTATCTTATCCGAGAAAGGATTCATTTAGTTTCCTCAAGAGAAATAACAGATAGCTTTTCACAATATTCAAAGGTCCCATGGTTCATATTCATTTCATTCATAGGTCTGGCCAAATAAATTTAATCACACTGCACTGGTCCCTCATTTAACCTCATTATTCTAGTTTATTCCATAAAGAACATAGTCTTTGCTAGCATTTTTTTTTAAAGCCAGGGGATAACAGCCAACACACACACACACACACACACACACAGAGTCCATCTCCCTTGAAAGCAAATAATGTTATCACTTGCAAGCAAGCTTTTACCTCTTGCATGAACAATGAGTAGTCTACAAAAATCATGTCTATAACTTTGATCACAATGTATCACTGTGCTTGCCCATCACAGCATAAAGTTTTTATGCAGTTGCCTCAGCACTCTGAAACACATCTATATAGGAACTAGAAAAATTTGAGAATTCTGCTGAGCAGAGTCTATCAGAACAGAATTCCCTACCTGAAATGCCATTCTGGATGTTTGGTTTACCCAGCTTTGAAACAACCCAGAGTAAGGTGTCTTAAACATGCATATGTGTATATACCTGCATAATGTATATATGGAAAGATTCAGATGAGAGAAAATAATGCCGTAAAATAGGGATACAAATGACTGTGTCTTCATATTTTAATAATTTCTGTAGTAAAAGAGAAAGACCAAGATTCTCAGTGATCATCAGTGTTTCAGCATTTCCAAGCACCTACCACAAAGGTTCCCTAAGTTTTGAATAATTCACACTCTGACAAGATCCCTTTAAGGTATTTCAAACTAAAGCAACCAGAAAAATCACAGTATATGACTATTTATTAATTCATTTATTTTTGGCACAATCTCGTAATTTTCACTATTAAACACCTAGATAAGTACCAAGAAATCACTATTCACTGGCCAAATGTGTCCCCATTAAGCAGAGTTTATGCTAATACTGTCTCAGTTAAGTAACAGTTATTCATTATCCTCAGGCTAAATTGTTTCACTGGCAGATGTCTCATTAAAACAGCTGTTCTGAGCAACCACAACCATGCAAAACAGGGGATTCTCTATTGTCATTATTGTTGTTGTTATTATTAACAATAAGCATTTACATAAACACTTCAGATGTACGTAACTCACAATTACTTTCTACGTATCCTTTATCCGGGAAGTATGGTGATTCAGAAACCATTTGCCACAGTGGAAGCAATTGCTAATTGGTGATAACATAACACAGCATATGTTTTTTGATATTACTGTTATTCTGAAGCAAGTGTTTGCCCTTACCTTATGCCTTTTTGGAACTTTTCCTCCACACCCTAAAGAAAAGCATAATGCATTTAGAAAAGACAGCAGCATTCTCGGTAGCTAGAAGAGGGCCAGGGAGATTTCTCTCAGAAAAAGATAACCACCTTCCTTTCCCCTTTTCTTTCCCCACTTCCCTCCCCTCTCTCTTTGGCTTTCAGACTCCTCTGTCTATGCATTTATTCCCCCTAGAGCCCCATAAGCTCCTCTCCCACCTGCACACTATGCCACACTGCTCTCTCCTTCTCCTTGCTGGAGAAGGCTCCATGCTGGGAAGGCAGGAAAACCAGGCTTCCAGCCCTCTGCTTTCCTGCTCATCTGCCTGGAGCGCTGCTCAGCCTCTCCTGCCCCACAGGGAGCCTGCCCAGGCCTTCCTCAAGGGCAATGCTTACAGATCCAAGCTGGCCCCTACAACCCTCGTAAACATTTAGCAGCCAAGCTCTAACAAGGCTGTAATGAGCGCAAATAAAATGTTTCAAATGCTCAACCTTGCCAAGTAAAAGCAGTTTTCTGTAGCGATAGTAGAAGGGGGAAAGGCGGCCTCTGCCAAATATTATGTCCATCCTCTAAAGGGTGGGGGCACTACAGTTTCTAAAATAAAGTTTTTCCTACTTGCTGTCATGGCAAAATAGTGCTGTCTCTTCCCGTAGTCTCATTTTGGGGAATTTTTCAACAATTTTTGTTAAAACTTAAAAAGTGCGTATGCTTATTCTGAGATAAAAATCCCACATGGGAAATATCTGTGCGGGCAAAGCTTGAGTAAAAGTTGAAAATCAAGACTTATGAAGGGAAGTGTCAGGAAACCCTGGTAAGTGATGTTTCTAATGCTGCTTGCAAAATATCAGAAATTGGGAAAGAAACAGGAATTTGAGCCTGCGCTTCCAGCATCCCTAATGGATTAGAGAGTGCTTAAGCAGCTCAGATCCTCTGTGACAGCTTTGCAGTCAGGAGCAGGGGAAGCAGGACCACGACAGTTTGCTCCAGCTCAACATCCGTGCAATCGTCTAGGCAGCCCTTGCGAGGTACCATGGGCCCAGGAGGATGTGGACCATCGGGGGATCGGGTCTGAGCTGCAGCAGCAGCACAGGAGCAGGATAACCCAACACGGCCAGGCAGGGGAGGAGTGGGATGGCAGAAGGAGACAACCTGCAGGGAGGCTCAGCATCCTGAAGTGGAGCAGAGCTGCCCTGCTTTGCATTAATGGATGCCCAGGCTCAAATGTCATGTCTGTCTGCTTCGTCAGTGAAGAGGCAGACGAGTGAGCAATTGCCTGATAGCCGTGGAGGCTGTGGGGCGTGATTCAGCTGCGTGCGGCAGAAGTGTTGCCACCTCACGTCTAATGAACGAACACTGTAATGAACACAGCTCCCTTTGCAGAATACTTGTTTTATCTGTTGAGTTAGGCTTGTTAGGCAAACCCTAGAGAGGTTTTTATTTTTTTTTTTTTTTTTAATTTTTCATAATCTGTGAAAGTTAAAAGCTTGTTGTTCTTTCACACAGTCACAGATTTGTCTTTTTGCTGTTTCATAAAAACATATTTTAACTGCCTGAAATGTCATATACCGGTAGTGTCAATGTGAATGCAAGGAACTCTTAGAGGACAGTTAATCAAGACCATTAGCAAGGTCCCATGTAGAGCATTAAATACCAGTTTGGGAAAATTTAACTGTGTCATAATAAATAGAACAGGTAAAATCACCGTGTTGGTGTTCTGGTCAGTGAAGGCAGAGGTATCTGAAGTTTATGTTGCTCGATTTACATATGAGTAAATCAATTCTGCTTTTTTGTCTTTAATGATGTGAGTGGGAAACACTTGAAATCCCATAATATTTTTTGAAATTTCAGGTTTTTTCCTAACCTAAGCAAAACCAAAGAAATCAATCTCTTGAAAATGTTCATAGCAAGAAACCCTCCCCATACACAAAAACTAGTTCAAGTGAAAGAAAAATATTTCACTTTAATAATTTTAAAATATTTGTATTTGATTTTGACTGCCTTATCTCTTATGTAGCCCTGGTATTGTGACCCTACTCCTTCACTGAAAAATTCTTGAATAATTTTTTTTAACTTGCATCTTTTGTTACAAAAATAAAAAAATGTTTTCTGATAATTTTCAGTTCAATATATTTAATAGCAAACAAACCCCTGACCAACCCTCATTACAGCCATTAACAATTTGCATTATTAAAAGAGGACGGGGAACCCTGGCGTCAGATCCCATCTCCTTTGTCAGGAAGTGTGAATCTTATCTACATACATGGTGAGCTAGATGCAGCTGACAAGATCTAAAGAAGCTTTTAAACTAATAATTCTCAGGTAGCTTGGAATCTGGGTGAGAGCCAGTGGGAGTTTGGCATGCAGTCTGATAAATTTTGGTAGCAATGTAGTGGTTTTTCAAGCTTTGATGCACCTTGCATCAGAGTATCTCTAAGAGATAGCACCTTCATCTTTATATACAGATTTCCCCCAGGAAATCAGTGCCCATAGCACAACGAGCATGCAGGAGCTGCTTGTGCCCAATCCCAATTATTTCCCTTTTTACTGAGTTACTTCATTTTTGCCAGAGGATACTCTCGTTATTTTGCAGAAGTACGATCTCACTGGCAGATAGAGAGACTGGAGGGAAGAGAAGATGTTCCGTGCAGAGCACGACACAAGGGATGTCCGGCCGTGACTGTCAGGAGCAGGAGGTGCCCGTCAGGGTGCCCACTGAAGCCTGCCGCAGGTCTGCCTGCTCAGGTGCCTCCCAGATACCGCGATGGAGGCCTCTAATGCCACTGGTTCTGGGGTGGAGGAAACCAGAGATGGCAAGACTGGTGTGTGCAGAAACATTTTGCTTAGGACTGGCTTTGGCCATGACCCAGACGGGAGCTACGCACTGACGCTACTGCAGCTGCACCCGGGCCCAGTGATTTTAAAGGAAGGGCATCCCATAACGCACATCAGCTGGGTGTTTCCTGTTTCTTTCCAAAACTGATCCCACACAGGGCGATACGTGGTATTGCAGGATGAGTGCACGGTCCCGGTTTACAGCTGGGCGGAGGCACCCCTGCTTCAGAGCTGCCGCGGCCAGAGAGTGGCTGAGGGCAGGTTTTCCCACAGGAGCTGGACACTTAACCTCAGAGAAACGTGGGCATCTCCTGTTATTGGAGAGACACGGATGTTCTTCCCACCTCTCATTTGATGGACTGAATTTTCCTCTGGAGGGAGCCCTCTGGTTCCATCGATGACCAAATGAACTGGAGGATGTACTTAAACTAAGTGCCTAATTTTTATGTGTCTGTGATATGAATCCTGTGCCTAACCACATCGAGAACTTTTAAAAATCCTGTTAAGCATTTTCTTGAATCTTCTGATGCCTAAAAATATTTGCAAATCCAGTCCCAGCTATTTCCTTAAAGAAACAAAAGAGGAGTTTAACCTTCATGTTTAGGGTGCTCCAAAATTAAGGCATCATGACTCATGATGAATCATGAGTACTCTAGGAGCTCTCAAAAATGTCTTCATCGTTTTCACTGTCTGAAAAGGAGAAAGTTTCATAGGAAGAGGCAGGCTTCAGGAGCTGTCATGTGGTATGTAAAAACACACCAGGAGGGCAGAAGGCAATATTCCAAGGTTTGGGAGGTTTGGGAGGTTTTTGTCCTTGCAAATCAAGAGGGTCACATAGAGGTTAAATTCCTGGATAAACATTTATTTTATTTTCTTCAGCACTGAGGTGTAAAAATAGACAAAATGAAAACTTCTGTCATTGCCAGAGTGGGTCAGACAGTTCTGGCACAGTCCAGCACAGAAATATATACATACTTATTCATTACTTTAGACCAGCTCAGCAAATAGCCTGATTTGTGCCTACTTTTTGCAATTATTTTCAGGAAAAAATCTTCCACAGTCTTACAGTAAATAATTCATGAGAGTATTTATGTAAAACGTCCTGTCCCCTGGCCCTGTAATTACTTGCTCTTTAAACAATTCCTGTGTTTTGTATACATGTAACTGACTGTGTCTCAATCGCCTATGACAATATAATACAGGTAATTTTCTTTGGCTGCATTACTCTATCATTACTTTGGCTCTCTGCTTAATATGTCACAGTAATGAATGTATAACAATGCCTGGTAACTTTCCTCCTGCTCTTCTACTAGTTATTTAAAGTGAAGGGAGGGGGGCAGAGACTGAAGTCTAATTAATAATATGTTCATTTCAGCTTTGTAATGAGAAAGAGAAAGGAAAAATATGAAGATGGCTGTTTATTTCTTAAGCCAATATAGCTTCAATCCACGATTATGGCTGGGAATGTGACTCTATGTGGCTATTTCATTGTGGGTACATAAAAAACAGCAAAGAAAATGAAGTGTAAAAAAACCAGACAAGCAGCAGGAGGAAAACATTTCATCTTGCACACAACTAAATGGGAAAAGAGACAAGCAGGCAACAGATGACAGATGAATGGGCCTATGATGGACTGCATTTCTGTGTCAAAACAGAGCCAACTGTCTAAGTCATTCAGACGGTAGGAGAGGCACCACACAGCATGATTTCCAGTTCAGCTGGCACTTAGGGGTTTAATTATGTACATGGTAAATACTCTGCAAGGATAATATCCTGGCTTCAGATACGGGCACCCAAAGCCAAGGCTTCTTTCTAGCTCTGCCTCTCCTACTGTTCTTAGTTTTCACTTTGAACTGATATAAAACTGTGCTGTGAATTCCCAGGGATGAGGGAAGCTGTCACAAATGCCATACCACCCTTTCCCATCCCTGCCACATGGAGAACATTAATTCCCCTGTTTGTTCCTTGCAGGGGTCCTTGTGCTCTGACTTGAGTCCTGCTATCTGACATGAAGTGGTTTGAAAAGACAAATAAGGCTGGCCTAGGGTTAGTTTTTACATTGGCAGGTGGATATAACCTACACAGTCCACTTGTTTCCTGCTCTTCTCTCTGGCTACCCTGTAGCCTGAGCAATGTAGCTCAGCACAGATGCTTTCCTTAAAACTGAAATGACACCAGGAGTGTCAGATAAAGCCTAACGACAAGAAACAAGGATTTCTGACCAGTCAACTTTCAACCTGGAAGGAAAAGCAAGAAGCTTTTTGCCAAGCACAGCAAGAAATAATTGTTTATTTATTAATACCTAATACTACAGTATAACTAGTACTGTATGATTAGTAGTAAATGGCTTTGTTAACTATATGAGAGCATTCCTATGCACACAACTGTTATTCATTGGTAGAAGCCCACTGAATAGCAGATTGAGTGATCGCTTCCCATTATTGCTGAATTCTTTCACACTGCCTCCAACTCTGCTTTTGCTGGTGTAAAACCAGCAGTAACTTCACTGAAGTCAACGAAGCTAAACAAGTTAAGTCTAGCGTTGAACCAGAATCCCTCCAGCTGACCCAGCCTCACAGAGGGTCTGCCACCCAGGAGGGCTCCTTTGGGGACTTCACCTGTTCATTGCTTTCCGCAGAGCAATGTTCAGACCAAGAAGAAGGGCTTGGGTGCAATGTTTGGAAATATTTTGCTTTGGCTGTTTCAAGGCTAAGAAGAGTTTTACTTCTTGATGGCCATAATCCCTGTGAGGCTTTGACCAGTGGAAATACTTAACCTGCTGTGAAATCCAAGGTGCTACTTGTAAGAAACAGGTACCTTTCTAATACAGTTCTAGTCTTTGAACAAGTTGCCTCAGAGTGGGGATGAAAGGACTGGCTGTGCAAGAGCAGAAAGATGTTATGTCTTCTCCAGGCTGACTTTCTTTCTGGCTTTTCTTTTTAAGTTTTTAGACACGAGGAAAGTGATGTATCCTGCAGATTAGACTGTTCACAGTGTGTATATACTGCAGTCATATGCATACCACTCAGCCCTTGGATTTTGGTTTTGTGGGAAAGATGAATAGAGAGATGGAAGAGAGGGACTGGGGTGCTCTTTGGGGCTCTGTAAATCTTTCACCCTTTGCAAAATAACTTTCAGTACTTGAGACCTCACTGGTTTGTTCGATTTAGTGCCTCTTAACAAAGATGGCAGATCATTTTTCTATACTGAGTTGTTGAGACCATGTTGCTGCTGCGTCCTGACTGATCCTGACAAGAATGGGCAGGGACTGTCCTTCAGTAGCTCCTTTCCTTCTTTCCTAATAAGCACCAGAGAAATGTTCAGCCAGTTGATCATTTGTGTCAATGACCTTCAGGGGCATTCCCCAGCTGTCCAGGCTTGTCCCTCTTGTCGTCTGCATATGTGATCAGAGAGAACATGAGACAGCTGCGGTGCAGATGTGCTGGCTGTAAAAGTACCTCTAGTTCTCTTTCCAAAGACAAGTTCTCCAGAAATGAGGATTTTCCTAGGAACTTACAAAAAAAATTCTCTTCTTCCTCTTGGCAATATTTTCCTTTCCATTTCAGTAATCAGAATTACAAAATTATCTCACCCAGTTCACTGATTCCTTCCTTGACAGCCTTTCAGTTTTCCTGGAGTTTGATTGACCTATGAAATGTAAAACTCAAGGAAAGCATTCACTTTCTACCCACTCTCTTTCTTTCATTAAAATAAACTGAACCAACCCAAACTGTGATTTTTCCAGGTCAAAAATATTTAAGTGGAAAATTTTAATCTGGTCCTAGAAGAGCTGGTGTCTGCAGACAGGGCCTGCAGCACATGGGGAGCGATGAGAGGGGAAGGAAGGATGGCTGTCCACCATGTGGCCTGGTACCACCTCCTTACACATCCAACTAAATCTGGCCCTGTGCTTATAACAGGTATTCTTCTTCTTCTGCCCTCATGGCTGTCCTGCCAAGCTGTTTATGTCTGGGATAGGGCATGGCTGCTTGCTAACTCCGTTGTGGTTGTCAGAGGAAATGGAAGATCCCTTCTGTACTTGTGCAGTTTTCTCATAGCTTTTAGGAACAATTTGAGAAGTTGTCTCTGATTTACAAAGCCCTTCCAGCTGTGGGCTGTGGTTTCCCTTCCTAAGACTGTTTTTTTCATTACAGCATTTGAAAAAAGCTTGGGCTTTTCTGCATATAGCCTCCAGACTGGAGATCTGGCTATTCTGGCTGGATATTACTTTTCCTCGGTGCTCTTAAACCCTGGAATTTGCTTCTCTGCTAGTCTAATAGAAGCAAAATATATTGACTCTCACAGCATGTGGCAATCCCTGAGGGTCACAGGTAAATGCACTTTTAATTGCCTTCCTGTTTGTGTGTGTGGTTGGAGATGCAGGGACAGGAAAAGATATAAAGTACTTGCCAAATAAGTGGTTAATTATTTAGCAATAGCAGAGATGAGCTGAACCAGGAGAAACTGATCTTGCAAGACCTAATTGGAGCTGATTTTTCTAAGGGGAGCAAGCAGCTGCTTGTGACCCCAGGTTATGCAGAGGTCTAGAGGTCTAACTAGGGTAAGGTAGATAGCTGTGCAAGTCTTCCAATGTTTTGGGAGGGAGTAAAGCAAGGAGGCCCAGCTCTGCTGTCGTTTACCGTGGGCTTCCTCTTAGGACCCTTGCCTGTTCTGTATCCAAAACACTGCTGCCTGTTTCTCCTATGGCTAGGCAGCTGGGTAGGATTTCATGATGTATTCCCTTGGTTACAAGTTCTTCTTTCTGTATATGGTATAAAATGAGACACAGAGAGACAGCAAGAGGCCTGCATACCTTTAATGGACTCTGCGTTATTATTGAACTGCATTATCCAAGCTTCCCAGATAGAATATGCAATTTCAGTGAGTTCACAACCAATGATTTCTCTTTATTTGTCAGTTGTTTTCCTGCCATGTGATACTAAGAGGGTATAAGGGTTGCTGAGGTGTCAGTAGCCAAGGAAATAAATATGCTGATAAAATGACTTATTAGGTTGCAGTAACAGAAACTGCCTAAATTCCTTGCTAACAAAACCTAGTCATGATAAATTACATCCCTGCATTTGAAAACACCCCCAGTTCCCTAATAATAAGCTCTCCAGATGAATCTGTGCAGCATCAGCTATGTTTCAGTTTATGGGAGACTCATGCTATGTCCATTTGATGAATTGATGACCCTCTGTAGCCGTTTAAAATCTATTTTGTCCCACACACTGTGATATAAAGATTTTCACTTGTGTTGAGCGTTAACCCAGAGAGTGCTGAACTTCTGCAGCCTTCTCACAAAATGACAGCTGAGGAGGAAAGGGGTGTAGACCTCTGTCTGATGGGAACAGCGTGGAGATGCAGAAACATGAACACTGTAGAAGCACTGAGTACACATTTTGATACTGTCCTTATAAATCCCATATTAAGAGGAAATCATAAGTGTACATACTATCCTATAAGAAATGCTAATGGTTTAGAAGTTCAGGAAATCCTGAGCCAGAACACATTACGAAGACTATAGAGAACATTACATGTGCAAGGGAGCTCCCAACATACAATTCCTAGAGCTTCCCAAAGGATAAAGGGAATCATCCAGTACACGGAAACTTCTTTAGAAGGGTTTTAACCCCCTCTTTGGTGGCTTAAACAAAGAGCCTAGGCTAAGACATGCAATTGTGCTTGTGGCTTTTGGTTACCACAGAATCACAGAATGGCTGAGATTGGAAGTGACGTCTGGAGGTCATCGTGTCCAATGCCCCTGTTCAAGCAGGGCCACCTAGAACAGGTTCCCCAGGACCATGTCCAGATGGCTTTTGAATATCTCCAAGGATGGAGACTCCACAATCTCCCTGGGCAACCTGTCCCAGTGCTCAGTCACCCTCACAGTAAAAAAGCGTTCTCTGATGTTCAGAGGGACCCTCCTGTGTTTCAGTTTGTGCCCATTGCCCCTTGTCCTGTCACTGGGCACCACTGAAAAGAGCCTGGATCCATCTTCTTTGCACCCTCCCTTCAGGTATTTATATACATTGATGAGATCCCCCCTGAGCCTTCTCTTCTGTAGGCTGAACAGTCCCAGCTCTCTCAGCCTTTCCTCATATGTGAGGTGCTCCAGTCCATTAATCATCTTAGTGGACTTCACTGGACTCTCTCCAGTAAATCCATGTCTCTCTTGTATTGAGGAGCCCAGAACTGGACCCAGCACTCCAGGTGTGGCCTCACCAGTGCTGAGTAGAGTGGAAGGATCACCTCCCTTGACCTGCTGGCAACATTCCTCCTAATGCGGCCCAGGATACCATTAGCCTTCTTTGCCACAAGGACACATTGCTGGCTTATGTTCAACTTGATGTCCACCAGGACCCCCCGGTCCTTTTCTGCCATGCTGCTTTCCAGCCAGGCCACCTCCTGCATTTACTGGTGCCTGGGGTCCCTTGTAGTACTTCATGAGGTTCCTGTCAGATCATTTCTCCAGCCTGTCAAGGTCGCTCTGGATGGGACCACAACCCTCTGGTGTATCAGCCACTCCTCCCAGTTTTGTGTCACCTGCAACCTTGCTGAGGGTGCACTCTGCCCCATCATCCAGACCATTAATGAAGATGTTAAACAGGATCAGACCCAGTATTGACCCCTGGGGTATGCCACAAGTTTCTGGCCTCCAGCTAGGCTTTGTGCCGCTGATCAGCACCCTCTGGGCCTGGCCATTCAGCCAGATTTCAATCCACTTCACTGTCCACTCGTCCAACCCATACTTCAATAGCTTGTCTACAAGTATCTTATGGGAGACAGTGTTGAAAGTCTTACCAAAGTCTAGGCAGAAAATACCCACTACTTTTCCCTCATCTACCAAGCCAGCTGTTTCATCCTAGAAGTTTATCAGGTTGATCAGGCATCAGGTTGCGTACCTTCTGAACACTGAACTAGAAATGACTTAAGTAGAACAGATTTGCAGAGAGCATCTGCTTAGCACTTCCTGCAAGTCAGTCTTTTATAGGTATCTAAGATTGTGCATTTAAACTAAGCAGTTTAAATTTTATCTTAAATGAAGCTGGAAGCAAATAGCAATTCAAGACGTTTGACTACACCAGACAACATCTTTACTTTTATGTTTAACGATCAGGGGAAGAAAAGAGCTGTTTAAGAAAAATCCCTCAATTTATGGTTTTCCTTATTAGCACAGATCTATAATATCTACCTATACAGACTGAAAATTATGCCTTTCTGTGTGCTATTAAGTGCTGATTCTTAAGTGTTAGAGATCTATTTCGCCTCTACATGAGGTCTGATTTAATTATTTAGTATTCCATAACGGCCTAGTTCCAGCTCCTCCATAAGTCATTGGAAATGTTCCCTTGATCTCAGTGTGTAGGTCCCTACGAGTGCTGCTCAGGCTGAACACTCAGCCTCTGGAAGAAAGAATTACTGCCGGCTGCATATCGCTGAAGCTCTCCCAGCCACCCCCGGTGAGTTGCCGCAGCCCCTCTGGAAAACAGGGGAAAAACAGGGAAGACAGACCCACAGGAGAGGAACCTCTCCCCCTATTATGGCAATATTTTAAGTAGCCTTTTAACTGAATAACACTATAGGGTGCCAGAACCTGGGCTTTTGGTAACATCTGTCCTTCAGCCGTATCAGTTGCCCTGGTCTCCTGTATCTGTCAAACCCTTCAACCACCTGCCAGCAACATTTGAGAAGGACTGTGAATAACACTCAAGCTTCTGCTTATACTTCCATATGGCCTTCTCCAGGTGAAACCCCTTTCCACATGGGGAGTGTCTACTGTGTCCCGACTCTGTAGAGAGACCAGATTGGCACTGCGTTTCCCCTGTATTTAGAGCCCTGCCACTGACCCTGAAAGAGTGTCAGGATTGAGTGATATCTCCTCTAAGAAGAAAGGAGGATAAAAAGGGATGGGCTTCAAAGTTTAAAGGGAAACTTAAATCTTCAAAGAGATCTTCAATGCCTAGCTGCTGCCCTACCTAGAACTGCAAGATGAACCAGCAGGACACAAATACAAGGGAGGAGACTATAGCAGGTGGCAAAGCTCATTTTATTCACACCAAAGAAAGCCCAAAGATGAAGACACTAACTATTTTAGACCAGTGTGATTATGTCTATATGTATATTGGATTATCTGTATGAATGAACTGTAGAGCTATAGTCACAAATTCATGGGTTTTTGAGATGAAAGGCTGAAATTTTTTAGAACTGGCAACACGTATGGAGTTTCTGCAAAGTCAATTGATAATATATGAGAAACAGTAAGTTCTACTGGTTTTGCATGTGTGATTTGGGCACTGAAACATCAGTCCAGAACCAAACCCCACTTCAATACATATAAATGTTTAAGTAGCTGCTTAATATATCTATTCCGGAAAGCACTTAATTGTGCACTTACATTTACGCATGTTTAAGTCCTATTGATTTCAAAATGGAATCTAAGCACACACCTAAATGCTTCGCTGATTTGTGATATGGAGGAACAAAAGAATGGCATAGTGGAACAGATTAAAGGACCATCTAATAAGGTATCCAGTACCCATCAATGCCCAATAATGCATTTTACTTTTTAGTGCTATACCATGAAGAAATTTCTTCCTGACCTCAGCAGGTAGCCATGCCCTGAAGCATGAGGATTGATAGCCTTTGTAATTGTATTTAGCTAGTGTCCTTGCAGATGTTCTTTTTATTTATATAAATGCTGAATCACTTCTTGAACCTGGAGAGCCATCCCTCTCAATCTCTGGAGCAGTGAATATCATGGTTTAATTATACCTTTTGTAAACAACATTACCTTTCACCCACTCACGATGTGTTGCTTTGTAATTTCATTCAATGGCTGCCAATTTATTTTTTATTACCAAAAGGCTGGCTAGCAGTGCTTTCTCGGCCTTCCTTTTGCCATTCATAATTCTCTATACCTTTGTCATAGCTGCCTTCAGTTCTCAAATTATTTTCCTTCTTCTGAAGTGTCCTAAAGTGAACTACCTCACTCACAGGGAAAATAAATTTCTCAGAGCTCTCTTAAGCGCCTGGTCTCAGGACTCAGTCACAGCTTTGGCATAAACTCCAGCTCAGGAGCGATGCATGCAGGAGCAGACCAAGAGCTTGGTGACATCCCAGGGCACGTATATGCTATCAGCTAAGCTGCCACCCCTGCCCTCTTTCCAGACCAGCATTGCCGATCATCCGCGCCTGCAGACCTGCATGAAGAGGCTGACACCACGGTTTGAAGAGGAGAAGCCTCAGGCATGCTCAGCACCTCAGTGTGTGCCCAGGCTCCTCTTCAGGGGATTTAAGTGCATGCAGTATGATCCAGGCCCATCACCAGCTCTTCTGCTCCTAAACACAGAGCTGGTCTTTTGAGAAACCTTAGCTAAAAGCTATTATCATAGGCAGAAAGCAAATGGCTCAAAGGGCTCAGTGTGCTCATGGCCTGCTCCTTTGTCTTGCTATACACACACAACCTCAGAAAGTCACAACCTGGTTGTTGCTTCTAGCAAGGGAGTAACCAGAGGCAGGCATTTCCTTGCAACAGCACCTTCTGTAACAGGCTCAGAAAACTTGGATATTGTGTGGCAGGAAGCAATAAAATCTCTGTCTATACTTCCATCTTCCTTCCAGGGAGAGGGAAATAGCAGCCCTTTGTTGTCAATTATTCTTCACTGTGTTGCTGTGAGCAGGTGGCACAGAGTAATAAAAGGACACCATTTCTTTCCTATCTCCTTTCTTCATAAGTGTGGAGGGTGACCGTATCTTCGCCTGAGGCTGGTTTCTGACATTCTCTCATACCTGTTATTACACATGTTGGTTCACTGAAATCAGTGGAGACCTCACTTTGTGGAGGCATCTAAAATTCTCTGTGAGAGGTTATCTGAATCTGGCCCCACATAGGATCATTGTGCAATGAAGGTGCAAAAAGGCAGGACGGGAAAAGAGGAGGAGATCAGGTGATCAGATCCCACAGCACCTTTTGCAATGGTTAAAGGGCAACATAAGGCATTTCTGATTCTTTATTCACTTCCTTCAGTTTTTAAAACAGTGGATAATCTGTAAAACGAGACTGTCCTGCTTGATACTAGAATCATAATTCCTATGGGTCTTAGTGGAAAGGTTGGGATACAGAAATACTGGCAGCCTGGAGAACCTGGTTGTTAAAGGCTCCTGTGATGGAGGGAGCTGCTTGCAAGCAAAGAGAAGAGACAGGCTGATGCCACTTGGGGAGCAACAAAGTCAGAGCAGGGATCGCTAATGAAGCCTGGTCAAGGACACTGGGTGCAAGGATAGCCTCTTCACACTGGAGGGGTGATATCCTTGGGGATGAACAAGACAAGCACAAGAGAGGAATGGGCTGAAACACTGGGAAACAGATCCGGGGGAAAACAGCAAGATTCAGGCACAAAGCAGATGGGAAAGGCAAAAAAATGTGAAGATGCCAATGGGGATACCAGGTTACAGATCAAGCCAACAGGGAAGAAACTGATTCAGAAAGGAGAAGGGAAAAGCTTTTAAAAGGGGAAATAAGTATCTCCTTTCTGTTATGTCCAATATGACCAAATTAAATAATCTTAGGCATTTCTAATCTTCCTTTCAATGGAAACTCTCCAAGGCTTCCCTGGCCTCTGCAGGCAATCACTTTAGGCTCTGAAGCATGAGATATGATTACCATTATAATTATCTTAGCTTGTATAGATACAAATGTTACTAATGGTCATAAAATTATCCAGTGTGGACTCTTTTTTCCTTTCCTTTTAGCCAGCCTCTGCCTTAGTGTCCTTAACTTCCTAGGTCTGTGAATTTCTGAAGGGGAGTAAATGCTGCACAAGTCAGTCCGCTCTTCGGATTTGTTCTAAATATACAGCCTTTTACAATCCCCAGCCCACAGCTTCCCTTGGGTTTCTAAAGGCTTTCGAATAATGAAAAGTGAATTGGGAAATGAACTATTGTTATGGGTGAATTTTATCAGATAGTTTTATGGAAATTGGTGGATTATTTATATATACTGTAATTGTAACACGATTCACTAAATACATTTGAACGCTAAATGTACTGCTTATTAATTTACATTTTAAGAGTCCCCTTGTTCTTGCATTATGTGACAATATAAAAAGCACAGACTGATTAGTTTTCACTATTTCTCATATAATTATGAATACCTCAATCAAGTCTCTTCTAGCTCCGTTTTTCTTTCAGGCAAAATACAATAGGGTCCTTAAAATATTCAGGTTTTACTTTTGACAAGTAGATAAGATTGCCTCATTATCTGAAATATTGCCCTGTACTTCCCTAAATTGTTACTGGAACTATCAACACGCTATTTAACTGCACAGGCTTGCTTTGCTACCCAAGGCATCCAAATAGGTTTAATGGCCACTTATGCCTGTGCGGGGTAATTACCACAATGCCACCTCACTCCTCACTTCACTCTGCAAGTCTTTGATTCAACAAGGTACGCAACCTTGTGCCTGATTTGGGAAACAGTCCAGCTGAAGCCAATAGGTTTCTTCAAATGATTTTGATCGGTGATAAGCTTAAACTTTGCATTGGAAGAAGGCCTAAATGACGCCACAAAAATGGCAGGCAAGCTTTTGGTGGGCAGTTCTTTGGGGCAGGGGCTGTCTTTTAGCCTGTGCTCCTATGGTTGGGATGCAGCCAGTGCTGCTGACACCACCAGGAATATCGTGCTTTGAGAGCAGCAGGATTAGTAAAGCCCTGTTTCTCCTGCATTTATACCCCTTCTCCTATGCATCCACCCCTAACTCCCTGTCTTCCCAATTCCTATACAATGTCATTGCTTGCAGGGCTTTCCATAGCCTGCCCACCCCCTTGGCTGCGTCATGGGACTCGCATCCCCCTCCCATGTCCCTAATTTGGCAGCTAGGCAGGGGGAAGATTGTTCTGCGGCAGACCTGCATGGGCGGGTTGAGCAAAGCAGATAACTGTAGAGCTCGCTTTGAAACCTTTCCTTCTATGGTGACATTGATTTGGATCCTTTTCCTCTATCCATCCCCAATTCTTACAAGGGCATAGGAGTTTCATATCTCTGAAACCTCTTTAAAGGTTGGTTGAAATTAGGCAATGACTTAAAGCTATGCAGGGAAGGAGGTGGGGAAGCAGCAGGCAGAAGGACAATTTCATAAGGCTTGTTTCCTCAGGAAATGAGGATAATAAATAAATAATTGAGAGTCAGGCTGCAGGTCTCTGTGATTATATGAGCAAGATTAATTTACTTTTTTTCCCCATAATAACACTTATTGTAAGAGCCTTGCTCTGGGCTTCTTAGATGGCTAGGAGTATTTCATAAACCTGTCTATCATAAGAATACAAAAGGTAGTTAACCTGGCAACTCTTGGATTTCTCTTTGCTATTTCCCTCCGAACTCCTGTAGCAAGGAAGTTCAGTTCTGGGGAGGGGAAATAAACAGGGTATGTGCTGCCCAGCAGGCAGGAGAGATGGATGGTCTTTCACATGCCCGTGATTCACACTGCAGGTCATGAATGCCACATGCTGGATCAACAATCTCTCCTCCTTTCTCAGCAGAGGCTTATTCCCTTTGGTCCATGGAGACCCCCTGGGGTAATGAGAAAATATTATTCCTGGCATGATACAGCAGATTACTGCTGAGGGAACTCCACCATCAGGTTAGAGAAAATGCTCCAGGTGAGAATGGGCCCAGCTGGGTAACCGGCTGTGATGTCCTGCAGGGCAGATGGAGACTCTAGGGCCCCTTCTGCTTTTGGCTTTGTCCCAATTTCAGCCACTCCTGCAAATGCCTGTGTGGACAGAGGAGGCCAGTTTCCACCATGATCCTCGTTGAAGTTGAAACTCCAACTGCAGCAGCTAGGCTGTGAAGAGCTAAAGCTGTAGCACTGGCCACCTGTGCCTCTTAAGTAGGTCTTCGCTGCTTTCCTCCTCCCTTCTCCTAACACTTTCAGAAGACAAGCTCTGTGTGTGTGTGTACAAGAGAGATGGACACCTTGAGCTGGACTCTTCCCTGCTGCTGACACCACACTTCTACCTCAGCAAGATGCTGCCCTGGCAGGAGCTGCCAGCCTTCCAGCGAAGCATCATCTGTCAGGTGGAGCATTAAGCTGCTCACTATGGAAGCCAAGCCTATTAAAATACAATCCATCTCAGGGACATAGCGAGAGATGCATTGACCAGTCTCAACATTAAGAGCAGCAGCAGACTTCCTGCACTCAGCATTTCCACATGAAAACAAGCTTGCTAAATGATTCCTTTGCATGCTCCTTAGCTTGCATCCACAGGCCTCCCAGGCTGGTTTGTTTACTGTATCTCCTGGCTGCATCCTGAGTCAATTTTTCCTCGTCATAAAAGAAATAAAAGTTTACCAAACAGATGAATAATTCTGATTAACTACAAATGGCTGGATCCCAGAGGTGTCCCTGTAGTGCAATTATCCACTCCCCCTTTGCTGTAACAGAAGAACATCTCTTTATATTTCTGTCAGATGATGATACTGCAGTAATTTAGTGCTCTGCGGGCAAATACCGTGGCTCTGCCTTGCCCACCTCCATCCAACCTACCCTAGTGGCACATCTCACAGCTGGGACCACAGGGCAAAGCATTATAAGGAATTTCCCCACATTATTTGGTGGACAAACCAGCAACCCCTACCCTGGATTAACCCAGGGAACCCATCCCTGAAGCTGCTGAGTCTCTTAAAGCCCAGGATATGTACTTACAGACACAGTAGCTAGGTTTCAGCATTTGCATTTTTAGCGATGCTGCTGTGCTAGAGTGGTACTGCTCACAGCTCTCACTGTGCCCCTGGTCAGCAGCTCTCTAGCAAGCCAAAGGTTTCATGAGCACTAGATAACCACAGCCTGGCTTCCAGTCTCCATCAGAGGCTTTTTAACCACACAAAGGTAGCAGTGCTGGCTCCTCCATCGTCTCTTATTAGCTGTTAAACCGACTGGAGAAAGCTGTTACTGATGTCTCTGCTGTAGTGAAAGCTTCATTTGAGGAACAACTTATCTTCCTGCATGCTCAGATCCTTCTTTTTCTCTTCTTGTCTTTCATAGGAGGTGTGTACACAAATCAGTGGAGTGCAGGGCAAGCACTTTCCAAGTCAATATCAGATTTGGAAGTGGCAGAAGAGAGCTGGGGACAGCTGAGAAGCTGGCCACTCTAGCCTAGGAATGGTGCTGGGTGCATCTGGCTATCCTGTTGCAGGGACTTGAGCTGGTGTGAACACAGTTCTCATGTCTGTCTCTGTGAGAAGGGAGCAATTTGGGCCATCGTAAGAACGCAGATATGGTGTTACAGAGCCATACTTCAAGCAAGATGAATTTTTCATTTGTATAGTATGTGATTCTGCAAGCACATTGCTACAGAAGGTATGTTTACGCTGCTGATACTGGTGTGCTGGTGGTGTTGGGTAGAGATATCAGAATGACCATTACTAGGGAAACTAGCTTGGGTGGCAGAAGAGTCTAGCCACAGAAAACAGAGTTTAGAGCATGCTTATTTACCCTGTTTCTTATAGCAGAGATCTCAGGACCTCACCTGGCAGATGCCAGGGCTCTGTGCCCTAAACACAGGGAATTTAATAGCTACCTCTTGCGACAGCACGTATGTCTCTTGAGGGTTCAGCAGGAGTGCTACCCATGGCCATTACACATCCTGCCTGTAGCTCCAAACTTTGGTGATACGGGTTTGATTTGCTATCAAGCTAGACATGCGAGCTTATGCTGTTTCAGCTGTAAGGCTAGACTATGTCTTCCTTCCACTTGGCCCGAATGTGTGCTCTGCATCTCCATTTATGCACCCCATTTCTTACAAAATGGAATAGATCTAACAGGATTCATGGAGGGAGATTCACTGCCATGCTTCAGTGAAAAGGATATTCCTAAAGGAAATTAATTTCAGGGACGTTCTCCATTCCCTCCTCAGATCAGGATGTTCAGCCCAGCCCTTACCTCTTGGCTACAGGGTATTCAGGAATTGCACTCCCTCACAGCCTCTTCTGGATCTGCTTCCTTTACAAGGAAATATATTTAAATATTCACTGGGAAAGAATAACTGTCTGTTGTGGAAGCCAGGAGCAATTGGAGTTTCAGTTTCTGCTTCAGTGAGTTTTTTCACAAAGCTCGGGTGAGAAAGAGAAAAACAAAACACAGTATAAGCCTGAAAAGCATGAAAACAGCCTATATTTAGGAACAATAAATAACAGCCTCTGTAGGAGTCATTAGATCAGTCTCATGCCCTACAGTACAAGCCCATGTGGCATCTTTACCACATCATTTCCCCTTCCCCACCTCTCTGCTAAACCTCATTCAGGCAGAGGCCAAAGCTTGGAGCTCTCCTTTGGCAAGTACTGTCTCATCTCACCAGCATCCTCCTGGGATCCCCTCGTGGCCACCGGTGCCTCATGCTTGAGCAGGGCCCTCACACAAGGATGGAGGAGGTCCTTCTCACTCCAGTTTCACTCACCAGTTTTAGTTAGGGTGGCTCCCAAAAAGCCACATCAGGGATCTCCACACTCAAGGACTTTACAGATGAAGCTCTCTTTCCCAGACCTGCACTGGGAAAAGGGAGAGAGAACTGAAAAAAAGGACCCAGGGCAAACCCAACTCTTCTTCTTTGCAGCTGAAAAAGCCTGCCGGGACACAAAGGCTGAGTGAAGGGGCTGCCCTGGTGCCCAGCGAAGGGTATATCCCTGAAGTGCCCTCAGAGGTCGCAGTCCTGGTCTTTCTCAGCTCTTTCAGATTTCCTTGTGCTCAACTACATATGTGTGTGTGCTGTCTCTGTCATAAAAAACAGGATTAATTTCAGTAAAGATGGTCACAGAGCCAGAATTCAGCTTTTAACTTCTTCTTCCATTCTCCCAAAGAAAATATTTGGAGTTACCTTGGGGCTTTAATTAAAAGCCTTAATTAAAAGGTTTTATGCAAATTCAGGAGGAGCAGAGATTCTCTCTCCTCCTCCCAAATGCTTATTCAAGCTTTTAATTTTGGGAAATTTTAATCTTTAAATTTTTTTGTTCTTTATGCATGTTTAGTACATTTTAGCAAGAATCCTTTTGTCTAATTATTCAGAAAAGTAGGCCGTGTTTCTTCTTAAAAATCCTACGGACCCCAAATTAACTCTAGAATGTTGTAGGAGTTTAAATTTAATACCATCCTTCTGACTTGCATCGATTGGCAATGCAGCTATTTCTGCTGTACATTTTCCTTCTTTTCAATGTCATTATTAGTTGTTTTTTGTAACGTGGGAGGATCTATCCATCCTACCTAATTCTGAACTAGGACTCCACTGTGCTAAGTGTTGTACAAACACAAAAGAAAACCACGGTTCTTACCCCGAGTGTGCAGGGTTGCAAGACAGCAATGAGGAGCTCAGTAACAACGGCCAGAGCACACGCAGCAGCTGCTGCGCGTGAGTCAAGGATTTTGGGGGTGTCACAGCACTGATGGTCTTAATGCGATTTTGGAGGAAAATAATGTAAAGGTAACTGTGGATTTTAATGAGAATTTATTGAAAGTTGAAGGTGCCGTGCAGGGAAAAGTGTAAAGGTGTTTATCAGAAATGGTAACATAGGCAGAAAAAACCCAGTGTCATTGAAAGAACAGAGACAGTTACCATGCTGCCCTTTTCGCTTTAACTCTGTTACTGCTGAAGGGAGTTTTATTCCTCTGATTAGCTCAAGCATGTTGTTATTATTTTAAGACTCGCCATGAGGATGCAACACCAGCACCTTATGAATCTGACACATATCTGAGCCAGTATGGATAAGATAAATCTCAATATCTAGAGGACAAAATCACTGCTAGCAGTAATAGCTGAGTCACACAGAAAGTTTCTCTATACCAAAGAGTCAGCACAGGCTCAGCAAAATCCCATTTAAACCCTTGGATTATATAGATGAAGTCCAACTAGGAAACAGGCCTTAAATTTTAGTCCTGGTCTAGGTAATTTTCATGCAAGTGTGTATAATTTTGAAGATATGAGATCTCTGGTCTCCCAGTGCCCCAACATGTACACTGCTTTCCTTGCTGATAAGCTGAAAAGCTACTCCAATACTGCAAACAGCAGAGAGAATGGCTGTATTTATATCCTGCTGGAGTAGTTCTTCAGAGGTTGTGGGAACGCCTGCAAAATTTGCAGGTCAGCATTTCACAGTAATGAGTAGATGGAAACTGTAAATCACTTCCCACACTCAAGTTATGTGATCTGCCCTCCACAAGAGTTAATAATCAGATCTGTTAAAAAAAACCCCAACTGAACAAAAAACAACAACAACACTACAAGGGCTTTTTCCTTCACAGCTGCTTTAGTGCAAGCATGAGTATCTGAACAATCACACTAATGGTTTCCCAGATTTGGAAGGGATGCTAAGGTTCAAGGGAGCAGATGGGAACAAATAGCTGCTGGGAGGCAGCAGCAAGCCTCGACTCAACAGAACACAGAGGAGTGAACAGGAAAATAGTTATGCAATGGGTAAAAACCATCATAACCTTTTTGAAATTGAGACTATGGTAATTTACATTATCATTCATGGAGATGCCACTGGACACCCTGTGCTGGAAGTGACTCTGCACCAGCAGACTTATGAGGTCCTTTGCTCTTCTGCTCCCGCACCTGTGCTCCTGTTGATGGATACTCCCTAAGCAGGAGAAGCAATTGACAACAGAACGCTTAGAGGCCACTCTAAGTTTTACTGTTTCCAAGCAATCCCAACAGGATGCTCCAAAGCTATGAGAAGACCAGAATGTTAAAAAAAAAAAAAAAAAGATAAATATAGCTGTAACCCTTTATACTCACTGTGTAAGGCAAAGTAAGCTGCTTTAAGTGATGCTCCCAAAAGATATGTTAAAACAAGAGGAAACACCCAGGACCTTCATATGCTGCCTTCATCCTGGTGAATCAGGCCTGTTCTATTTATTTATTCCCCTGATTTATAGACCATCTACTGCCATGGCAGCAGGGTGTTTATTTACAAGTAGAAGAACATAAATTCTGATAAATTCCATAAAACCTGGAGAACAAAGCTTAAGAAAAAACCAAAACTCTAGCTAACACTAGAGTTGTGTTCTGCATGTTCTGAGTTGTGTTCTGAGTTACTACACAGGCTATTGCAAGCTCCAGGGTTTTTAACAGAGCTGACTGATAAAAGTAAAACACTCTGAGGATTTTTTTGAAGGCATTGAAATAAAGGTCAGTGGACATATTTTCAAAAGCACATATGTGATTTAGAAAACAAAATCTTATTTTTGAAAGACACTTAGGTACAGAATATTATTGGCATTTAGCATTCCATTCCAGTGAGATCATTGGAGATTAAATACCTCTCATCTTGGAGGATCTGGGCCTAAAAGGTATTCTTTCAAAGTCCTTTAGTTTTAGGACTTTAGGTCTAAATTAGTTTTGTAATTAAGCCTTAGGTGCCTCAGTCATTTGGATTGTGTAAAACTGTGTTGGAAAACCTAAATGCCTTTAGAAATTTGAACCTTGGGAGATGAATGTCTCTGGACGTTGAATGAGACTGCAGGCCTGAACGCCACATTCATTGAGACTGAAGCAAGTTAAGTGCCTCAGTTCTGCTAAGGACCTCAGGACCATCTGTCCGAGGAAGAAATTTTCAAAGGCACAGAGAGCGCGGAGGCCCTCAGTGTTGTCTGATATGGGTTAGGAGGTGATTTTTCAAAGAAAATATATCAATGAGGAACTTGGCTTTCACAAAGGAGAGAGAGTCTTCCAAATCAGATACAATCGTGCCTTCCAACTTTGGTCTGTTGTTAAGGGAGACTTTTCACTATGAATTTTCTTAGCCTTTCAGTAAAGTTACAGGAGTGGGAAAGTCCTCTCCAAATCTCTTGCAAAACAGTATAATTCTACGAAAACTTGTAGTGAAGGAGGAAACCTATTGCAATGTTTTGCTATCCTTACTGCTAGCAGTTTCCCTAATGTTTAATCTGATGCTATCTTGCTTTAATTTTTTCCCCATTATTTCTCACTGTAGCCACCATGGACATGGACAAAACTTAATTCCTTTCTTTGCAGCAGTTTTCTATATATCTGGAAACAATAATGTTTTTGCTCAATCTTCTCTTCTTTACAATAAATAAACAAATTCTTTCAATCTATCCTTGAAGAAATTTAACTTCTCATCTCATCTGTGCCTCAAATGATGTGTACAAATCAGTTATAACTGGTGCTGAAGATGGGTATCCTCTGCACTGACTTGGGTTAACAACAATCTCCCTCAAAAATGCAGTGGAAAACTGGAACGCAGACTGGAGTGAGACTCAATGGTATAGGTAAAGCAGCATTGATTCTTCAGGCTCATAGACACAGACCACTGGCTGGTCTGCATGCCCAACCAGGCAGCAACACTTTTGGTACACTTGCAAATAAGGTAAACCTGTGAGACCTAATATTTATGTGAAGGGAACAAAGATAAACAATGAATTTTTTTTTTTTTCCTGAGACTGCAGAAGTGTGGAAGCTTGCACCCAGTTTCTTCGGAAGTGACAGGGAACCTTGCTGACTTTAAAAATGGAGTGTCTGATCTCTGTGAGTATCATTATCAGACTTTTTTGTGTCAAAAGGGATGGAACTGACTCAAATCAGCTTTCACCATACAAGACAAATGCAGCATGCGCTGTGTGCAAACCTTCAGGGAGGGTTTTGGTGAGGATCTCTGCACTTGCGAACTCATTGTGCTCAGTACGTCAAGTTAGGGGTGAACAACTGATATTAATGAATGTGGGCTGGATGACTTGGTCACCAACACCCCCAGCAATTCTGGGACTTAGGAAATGTAATTGAGCTCAGTGTTCTGATAACTAGGGAAGTATACTTGAATGCCATGTCTGAGAGTTGTGCCAGCTTTAAACCTGCGCTAGCCAAACAACTCATGGAGAAGAGGAAAATATTCATCATCATTTCAGGAAAAACTTGGAATAAGAAGAGGAGAATTAATATATTGCTTGAAATATATATTCCCAGTTTTTAAAGAATCTATATGCTTTAAGCAAGAGAAAATATTATGTTATGTGATTATGGTACTTTTGAACAGGGAACATAATGTGTTAGATGCCTTGTATTAAACTCTCCTTTTAGTTAATAAATACATAATGCTTATGTAAAGTGTTATAATGCAAAAATATATTTATCATCAGTGGCGAGGCTGTTGGCATTAAGAACATAATTACTGCTACTAAGCTGCCATTCAGTGAAGGTTATCATATCTAAACAAAGTCTATGGTCCTGGAGATTATTAGAGCGCTATTAGAATTTGCCACCTAAGGTGGTACACATAACTGCAGCTCTTGAGGTTGGCTCACTGACAGCTCTGAGCGAAGTGGAAGGATTATTTCATGGGCTTGGCAAACTATGCTTTTGTTTATACAGCTCAGCAGGATGTTTGCTTTCTTCACAACAGCAGGACACTGTGGATTCATGTTCAGTTTGTGATCTGCTGTAACTCCCAGCTCCTTTCCTACAGAGGTGTTGTATTTCTCTGTTCTGTATTCATTCATACTCCACACATGGCTGTCCACTTCCATGTGGCTTCCTCCCTCATATCCTCCTCTTGTTCATTTGTGGCTTTGCCTCCCATTTTGGAAGGCATTCACATGTCCCCATCAACTATGTCAACATCCTTTCTATGGTAACCCCCTCTGCCTAGGGCAGATGCAATTCACGAATCTATTGGAAACTGTGCCTTCCTAGCAAAATCTGCACCAGGATGCTGCAAAGCACCCTGGAGCTCTTGAGTGTCCTCAGACTGTCTTCCTCCTCCTGCCCTGGAAACAAGACTGCCTCAATTGGTAGGGAGTGGGACCAGGAGAGAACAGATCTCTTCCTTTGTTTTCAGGACTGGACTACACCTGACCCTTGAGGAAGTCCGCAGAAGAGGCTAGGGAGAGGAAGAGTCAGAAAAATTTCTTTGTTTGTGTGTGATGTGGGCAGAGAGTGAGGCATGGGGTGGTTTCCAGACCCAGACCATAATGGCTATTGCCTATGGCCCCTCTGTTTGTTTTAGCAAGTCCAGAGATCTGCAAATCTATCTGGCCATTTCTGTTGCCGTAAAGGAAAGACTAAGGGTTTGTGTTGTAAGAAGGAGCAACGTAATCTAGGGTCAGTAAACCACTGCTCCTAACTCTTTCCAGCCAGAGAAACCAAGCATGTTTCTCCATGGCTTTCTGTCTCACCTCATTATCTTCTGCCCCAGGCTCAGTCCCTTTGCAGGAACAGTCTGGTTTTGGCACAGAACATGTCATTCATCCATGGGCTGAAAAAAAAATGCAGTTTTGTCTCCCCTCTTGAGAAGCCAGGGCCTGGGGTGAAGGTAATGCCAGCAGAGACAAGGAGACGATGGGGAAGCCCTATGGGGTGTGGTCTCATCCTGCCAGCCAGACTGCTGGGGTGGGAGGGCAACACGCCTGGAGCTGCCCCTTCCCTGGGAAAGAAAGTGGGTGTCTGCACACGGGGTGGGGGGACGCGGTGGCCCTCTGCGTGCCACGTGAGAGGCGAGAGCGCAGGGACTTGGGAGAAAGTTTCTTTCTGCCTAGATGCACCTGACATCTGCATTTGTAACCCCTTTGGGTTTCAGAGCCTGTTTAACCTGCCTAAATGTGTCCTGACAGAGTTGTAATTTACATGCCTGCTACACTAAGCATCTGCTACCACAAGGGAAAGGAGAGCACCAGGGGGGAAAAAACACACACAATAAACCCAACAGCCCCTCAACCTTAAATTTGTCTGAGGAACACTGGAAAGGGTTTGAAGCCTCTCGCCCCCTCTGTCCATGCCACCCAAGCTGTTTTCTTGTCTTTCAGTTCACTTATCTTCAGTTTCTCAGGCTCGGAAGATATTTGTGAGGGAAGTATAGAAAATTACACTGTCAAATTGGATGGCATGAAGGAAACGTCTCAGGAAGACAAGTACCCGAGTCTCTTGAGATAGTGCTGAGATGGAAAGAGGTTACAAATAAGGGAACTGGGACTAGATGGGGGAGGTGGCTTATTAAGAATTCTGTCCTGTGCTTTCATGTAGAGGGACCATATTCCTGGCATCGAGGACAAGGCTTGTCTGCTGCTGATATACCTCTTTGCTAAATGTGCTATCACTTCCGAGAAGACATGCGGTCCTACCAGCGCTCGCTGCCATGTTGCTATCCACACAGCATGTGGATCTGAGACCGTGTGAGCAGCAGGTTATGGGTTCACTGTTGGTGCCAAAAACACCTGCAAACATTTTTTCTAAGAATGAAAGTTTTATCTTGGATCAAGCTGAATGTTACATTTGGGAGTTAAACCTGTCTCCTTTTTAGAAAAAATGTAAGGAATATTCCAAACAGAAGCACTTTTTGAATTAAAAAAATCAAAGATTTGATTCACAAAATGCCAAGACACACTGCTTCAACTTTTTACTTCTGTATTCATTTTCTTAAGTGATTTTGTGAGACATTGAAGTGCAACTGAATCAGTGGGGAAAAATAAAAGAAGGTGCAAATGAAAAATATCTCTGTGCCCTACTCGCAATGTAAGAAGATATTTTCTACTTATAAACTGCTCACCTCAGGTGCAGACAGCAGCCTCCCTGGCAGGCCCAGCCGACCCCAGGTGTTTCACTCCCAAGGCAGCGTCTTGCCTCTTCCCTGCTGCTCTCAAACACTTCTTTCTTGTGGCAAAATGTTACAGTAGATACAATCCTAAACCATCATAGGTCTTACTGTTCTCTTTCTGTTTATCATCTCCCCCTTTTCACTGATTTTTCTTCCATCCCATCTAGTTCCTTCTTACATACATTTTTTTCACAGGTTGTAAAAACATGCTTTCTTTCTCTCTTCCCCTCTGTATCTGATACCTTTGTTTTTCTGGCCCACTTTCATACAGTCCTGGTGTTTTTTGTAAAGAAGACTCAGTACTGCATCTTTTAATGGTAGAGCTAGTCTGCTCTCTCTTAACTTCTTTCAGCAGCTCACTGCAAAATAGTGAAGGTGATAAATGGAGTCTCAGCACTTTTGCATACAATGGCAGAAGTATTTCCATCTCCTTACTGGGCATACTGCAACCGATGTATCACAGGATCACATTTGTTAGGCATGGTTACCTTCTGACTGATTTACCACATAGGTCTCTGTCATTCTCCGTTGTTCCCAAGTGATGAATTTCTACTTCATAGGAGAAATTTCTCGATGATACAAAGTTGGGAAATATTTTCAATATACAGAAGAAGAAAGCAATGCTATAGGGAAAAGTGGCTAACCTTAAGGACTGAAATAATAGAAACAGGATGACAGTCACCACCTTAAAATAAAACATCATGTGCTTAGGGACAAATAAGAATTTCTGCTACAGAAAAGGCGTTTATAAATTGGAAACAATGTATTAGAAGCAAGCTAAAACAAAAGCTTTTTCGTAAAAAAGGAACACATTTTTCTCTGGAAAAGACAATTTATATGAAAAAAATGAGCTTGTTGACTTGTAGTTCTTTTTAAGAGAATTTGATTAACAGTGATTCTTTAGGTAAATATTCTGACTGCAGTGAAAATAGCACTTTCCATCAAAACTTTTTCAATGACAAATTTACACTTCTCTATACATATCCAGTACTTAGAGGCCATTTTTCCCACCCTGGAAGATGGCATTGCATCATTAAATCAACCATTTGTCTTATTGTGTTGGAAAAGGGGCAAAGTATCTTTTCTAACCTTGTGAGTAAGTTTCTGGCCACAAAGAACATGACGATGGGCCATGGCAGGCCCCCACAAAGGTTTCTCAAACAGCTCACTCACAACTTCAAGGCCAGAGAGCTGCTTTATCAAAGTTGGCCCCAAGCCCAGACAGCCAGATTCCAAGGAGGGTATGCGATGAGCTCCGGGCAGTAGCATCTTCTTCCATTTCGACCACACAGACACTCATTTTCTTTCTCTTAGACTCTCATGGTCCTGTTTTTATTGTAACCTTTTAGTCTTTTCCCTTTTTCTCCTGAAGTCATGTCTACTTGTGTGCAGCTCACCCTTCTCCTTTAAATCCTCTTAATTTTCATTCCTTTTGCCAACTACAAGAGCATTATGTCCAGGGGAACAGGAGGGGGTAGAGTCTGAGGCTGTTCTGTGAAGTAGACCACAAGAGATGGGCCAACTTCACTGATCTTGCAAGCTACACTGCAGAATTTTGTTATGTCCTGACACACGTTACAGCTCACAGAGGACTGACTGGAGTAGAAGGGTACATCAAAAGCAGCTCACGGGTGGGTGGTTCACAGGGCATCTCACCATTTCTTTGTGAGTAGTGAGCTGGATCCCAGGTAGACCAGTGATACTGGCTTTACTTCTCTATGCTCCTTTCAGATAATCCACAAGCCAGAGAGTCAGTAATTCTCCCTTCTGCCTCTCCCTGTTAGTCATGTCATATAGCCCTGGCAAAGACCTGTTTGAACTACTTGTGAACAGCACATCGCTCAAGATCAACCAATTCACCACACTTGACTGATACTGCCACATTTGTGCTTGATGGCTGGGAAATTCTGGTTGTAGCTGATTTTCCTATGATGTTACTGCTACTGTGCCCCTTGAAAGTGAACCTCTAGGTCAGGTCAGATCCTAAGAGAGCAGTATCACTGTGGCCAAAAAAACACGTGAATGAACTGGTACAGGTCCCATCTTCATCTGGAACAGGAAGCTCCTTTTTTTTCATAGTGTCAAGAGAATCCAAAGACTGAAAATCTTTCTCTTTCTAGGGCCAATAGATCTAATTCCTTCCGATTCAGATTTTACCTCTTGCCTTCCTAAGAATTACCATCAGGGTTTGTAAATAAAGTCACTCACACCCTGAAAACTAACCATGCTGTAGTTCTGAGAGCTCAGAGCATCTCAGAGACTTGGGGCCACATTCAGATTGTTTTTTAAAAGGCTTAAATTAGATGTTAGAATTTCTGTTCTTCCTTGAGTCTTTAGCAAGGCATGTTTCAGCAACCCTGCGTAATGATAGGAAGTCTGGATTGTTCATCTCTCTCTCGAAATCGGATGCTGAGGTAGTTGTAATGCGTAAGTTACATACCTACAGCACATAGTCTGAAAATGGCCATCAGTGCTAAAGCGCTATAGAAAATCAGCAGACCACATGCATATGTTATTTCCTCACTTTGTGTGAGTAACTCGCCAAACCAGAGAATAAGGTGTCATTCCAGAAGCTCTTTGAACAGTAAGGTTAGGGAAGGAAACTTTGGAGTGGAAATGTCTTGGTATGGATGAGTCTCGGTATGGATGAAATTTACCCTTGAGTAAAAGGTACTATTTGCATGCCCCTCTGAACTCTTCAGTCCTTATTGCATTACTGATCCTTTTCTCCCTCAAGGCTCTTTCACTTCAGTGCTGAATTTCAGAAATTCAATAGCCAAGCCATTCCCATTAATATACTGTCTCTCTCCTTAACTGTGTTTCCTACACATCTCTATAAATAGATTTAGGCACTACACTTTCACTGTGTTCTTTAAAGCTGTGAAATTCTGTTACCATAGAGATTTTTTAAAAAATATTTAGCCATGAAAGTACCAATATTAGACTGTAGGTTCTTTGGGGCAGGGATTTCCTTTCTGTCTGTGTATTGTCCTTAGCCAGACATATTGTAAACATCAGATATTCTATAGATAGATCTGTTTGACAAGCTTTTCTGTGGCTATGAGTCTTTTCCATCCTCTGAGCTTCCTCTTCACTAAAGCAAAGGAATCCTTTCTATGTGTAATGGGTAAACTTATGGGTGAACAGGTGGTTAGTTGTGCATCTTGGCTGGGTCACCAGGCCCTTTTCTTATTAGAAGAACTGAACCTTTGTCTTCATGGATCTTTTCTTTGCTTCTGTGAAAATTATACCTAGAAGAACCCATCTGGCTTCCACTCAGCACTGGACTAATCTGAATGATGTAGGGATTTGCATACATTTACCCTTGGTGCTGTGAAAACCACTGCTATCATCTGCTGCTAGTATGGCAGGTCTCAAGGGAACTGGAAGACATCTGCATTATTAAGACTAAATTGAACATTGACTTCAATTACTCCATCTTAATAAACTCTCCACTAAGAACAAGGAGAGCCTTTATCAAGATTGAGTATGTCCTTAAATTCTGGAAGCAAAAGAAATAAAGATGTTCACCCCCTTTTTACCCTACCCTTTGAGGGGATGCTGGGAAGGGATCTTCATAAGCTTTCAGACGATTCAGAAGTCAAGTGAATCATTCTGTGGGCATAAAGTTGGAAATCATCCTGTGTTTTAGAAGAAAACGTAATCGACAGGATTTTAAACAAAGGAGATGCCACAGAAGCAAAGCTTGTCAAACCACGTCACTATCTGACTGGTCTCATGTGTTGTGACTTAAAATGCTACGAGGTTCAGGCAGTGGATAGGGAAAGGACAAGGGAAAGAATAACTCTGCTGCTCCACTAAGCTCAATAACTCTAATGAAGCGATTTGTTGAAAGGGATGGAGCTGTTGAAGGGGAAGCATGTGTAATATGTGCAATACCCGAACTTAGTGGGATTGGTGGCAGCTACATTTTTTCACTGCTGGAAACTGCTTAAATCCTGAACAAGTTCAGAAAGCACAGGGGGCTGTCTTGCTTTCTCCTAGACCTGATTACAACCCTCCTGCTGCAGCAGAGTTGGGTGTATGTGGCCTTCTCTGCTCTAGAGCAGACTTGAATTGGTCTAACTGGGGAATCTCTTAGGTTGGGACTGAGATGTATCAGCAGTTCCACCTACTGAATTCTTATTTTTCTTCACAAAAAAAGGTTCAACAGGGGCAGCAGCAGCATGAGCAGCTCCATTGTGCCCTGCCAAAGGGCTCTGCAGCAGCCTTTGCTCTGAGGATGAGAAATTGCTGTGAATGTGCAGATTAGAGCTCTGTGCATAAATAATCTGAGGGACAGGGAGGTTAAGGCTTGTCTGGTAGTAAAGAAGATTGCTTGAGAGATAGGCACATGACTGAGACCTGGCTTCTCATCACCCTGGACTCCTTCCAGTCAATAGCAGGAGATGGACAGTCTGAATTCCCTCCTGTACGTACCCTCTCACTAGCCATTGATTACAGAGTGATTTTAAGGCAATGATATTCCAGGCTTTAGGGAGCACAGTCAGGCATCTAACTACCAGTGGGATGAATCTGAGCCTGGGAGGGAAGCAAACTGTCCAACCTTACCCTTTTGTCTGCCTATTTGCCTGTTTTACAAGGAACTGACATTAGTTGTTCTGTATTGTGAAACAATCAAAAGTGATGTGCTTATTCTGCCTCAGTTGCTTTAGGTCTTTCTTTTCCTTCCCCTTACTTTTTTTTCCTTCTTTATGTCTGCTCCCATTATATACAATACTATTTCTTCCTTACCCTACTGTCTTTGTATTTAATCTGACTTCTCTGTGATATAAAACTGTTTGAACATATTTCTCTCAACATCTTACCTCTAGCAACCTGTCTAGGTTTTTTTTGTTTTCTTCTGCACTTTCTATTTCCAACTCTCTTTTGCTGCTCTATTTATCTTTAATCCTTTCTTCCTATTCCATCTTCAGTGGTTTTCTACCTTTCATATTTTTCTTACATGGATAATCTTCTTCATTCCCTCCTGCCAGTCTTCTATCATCTCTCTTTGCTCTCTTTCTCTCCTTTACATCCTTATCCCCCTTTTCTCCTGCTTAACTCCCTGTCTGCACACATGTCCAGATCCTGAGGGATTTGGATCCCTTTTCTTTGGCTTAATCTCCACCCAAAGGAAAACCTTTTCCAGGTGTCAACAAGTCTGAAATCAGTACCCATTCTGGTCATCATGCTATCCTAGATTATTGTATCAATGAACAGCAGCGTTTATTCCTATTCCCTTTACACAGTAATTTACTTTTCATCAATGGCAAAAGTATATGTCAAAAAATCCTCTCCCATCAGCATGGTCTTCCAGGGTAGGAAGAAGAGAGACAAGTTTTGTCATCCATAGTCAAGGCCAATGCAGGCTCTGTCAAGTCAAACTTGGGGAAAGAACTGTATAATCGGGCGTTTTTTACTGATAACATCCTGCCACCAGCCCAATCTGTACTGAAAAATAGGGACCAAGTAACTCAGCCAACACCATCTACCATGGTATCACGGGATGAAAGATGGTCACTCAAGTAACCAAAACCAAGAGGTAGAAACTTTTGTAAACAAAATCAAAGACTTGAACTGCAACTGGAGGTGAGAAGGAAGCCATCAACTATAAAACAGGACCACAAAGTGTTAAGCCTCAGATATGTGCATGTACAGGAGAATGGTGTAATGCATGCCTGGTGGCTGAAGCAATGCAGCAGGCTGCCCAGCATGTCCTACATCACCTGACGGTCTAGAAAGCAAGTGAGAACAGACTGCCAAGGCAAAGACTGCTTCCAGAGGGAAAGGCCATGTTTCTTAGCCAGACACAGAGTGAAAGAAAGCGCTCCTAGACACCACTGCTAGCTGTGTTTCTAGTAATAACCATAAATCTAAAAGTTCTCTCAATTTTTCCCAGAACAGTACAAAAAATGTGAACAAAGGTGATTGATGCCTCTTCCAGATCCTGAAAAATCTTTTCCTCAAGCCACTATCTGCAACCATATTCCATCTACTGGCATTAGTAAAGTGACCTTAATCCTACTATTGTCCTGGCTAGACACCTGGGAAATACCACCTCATATAATCTTGATCTGATGACATGAAATAATATCTCAGTTGAACCCTGGTGGTTTCTCAGTAAAAGTACCTTAGTAGTTTCTTCACCAGTTTTACCCACTCCTCAGTTCAGACCTACATCTCAGGTAAAAAAATCCCTTTTCTTGATTGGGATCATATATATTTACAAATACATGCATAAAGAGGGCAAGGGGCAGTTTTGCATAGCCATGCACACAAGACCCTTCAGTTGAGATGACTGTCACTCACAACTCTGCTTCCCAGCTCCAGAGAAAAGAATGTGATGGACCCTTTCACCATAACATTTAATTCCTTTCCCCCAAGTCCAGAGAGCACCCAGGGAAATCTCCTGGCAAATGATGTCAAGGTCTCCTGAGAGCTGTGAGCCCGTCAGCAGGGACAGATGGCATCTCCCACAGTTAGGAATCAGTATTAAGGGGAGCAGAACAACCTCCCCTCCACAACCCTGCCATTCCAAGGTTATATCGTGGCTGCAGGGCCACTGGGTATGGTTAGTCCCTGTGACTGAACCCAAGACATAGCAGACATATGGACAGGACAGAGGAAAATGCTAGTCTTCAGTCCCAGGTGATGTGGATTCTGGGCACCTTCTCCTCTTTGCTCTGGTTTCTTGAGGACAAGTGTGCCGCAGGCTCCATCTGGTTCTGTAATAAAGGATAAATTATTAAAATAAATAAAATATTTATGAACTGTTCTATAAAACAGAAGGCCTTTAAAGTATTGATTAAGAATTGAGAAAGCCATAATGAGTTTTATCTGCAGAAATAATTAGGAAATAGTTTTTGTGTGGTAACTCTCTTCATGGAGCAGGTAAAAGGCAGTATTTAATCCCTGGACTTGACTGTCATCTGTATAGTTTATACATCATCAAAACAATAATTTTTACAAGGTCATTGTGTTGTCCATCCAAGAGTCTTGTGGCACCTCATAAGCAATAACAAAACAAGTTTCACAACAGCATTAAGAATTAGATAATCATTGCTATAGTAAGGGCAGGACAAAGTAGGAAGATCCAGTTTCCACATGTGCAGTGTATATTTAAACTGATAGCTTTCAAGAAAACATAGCATCAAGAGAGAAAGATATGTAAAGGAAAAAATGCTGATCTCTGAAATAGTTAAAAACAACTAAATAGTTCTTCCTTAAATGAAGAATAAATACCTATAATTGTTTTTGGACTTAACAAGGTATGACCTATTCCAGGTTGGCTCCTCAGAGCCAGCTGAAATACACATGCTTAGTAATAGCTATAAAATTGCCAAATGCACATGGAGATTTTGGCTTTCACACATTCCTTGTAATCTACTCCTAGTGGGAGTCTCAGCAGGCTGGTGTGTTTAGGCACCAGCAAACTGCCATCATGTTCTTCCCTCTGTTGGGGTCCAGCTTCTCTGGGCCTTCCCTTGCCATGGCTTTGTCTCACAGGAAAGCACCACATTCTCTCACTCAGCACCTGCACACACCCTTTACCAGAGTCCCATCTTGCGGATGACTTGACTTCAGGCTCAGCTCTTTGGGGCAGGTTCCAATGGAAAGCAGCTGTGGTCAGACCCAATTCTTCCAGTTGGCTTTTAGCCCTCGCTGTGCTGTGGGTCCTCTATAGCCTTTGGAGAAAGTCACTTTCAGGGAGTGAGTCAGTCCTACCTAAGATCTAAATCAAAAGCTTGGCACTTCCAGAGGGTGAATCAGATCTTAGTTGGGCTGAATCACTCCCTGGAGCTGTCTATCGATCTGACCAGTTGGCTAAGTCTCCCAACTGTGGTGCCTCTGAACTGCATCCAGACTAGCTTCTTTTGAGCTTGGTTAGTCCCACAGTTAATCAAAACCTTGTCTACAAAATCCTGCAGTTCTCCTTTCTCTCTCTAACCCAAAGCTTACTGGCCTGTCTGTGAATTGCTTGACTTTATATATCCCACCATGAATTCCTGGTTCTTTAATTTTACTTCTGAGGTTTTCCAGCTGTCTGCCTTATCCCCCTGCAGAGCCATGAAGGAACTAGTTCTCCTAGCAGGTTTCAGTCAAATAATTCTCTTAAGGTATTTCCACTTGACTAGGCTATTAGTTCAGTTAATGACCCACTCTTGCCCCATCTGGCAGATCCATGGCAGGCCCTGTCAATTTTTGGTGGCTTACTACACATTGTGGTGATTCCCAAAACAGCAGTTCTTTACTGGGATCCACAAAATATTCAGAAACCCAACCTGTCAGTGATTTAAAACTGAATTTCTATGAACCTGATGCCACTGCATCCATTCATAACATGTCAGAATTTACTTCACCTTCTTCTCTTCATAATCCATTAGCTCCAATCTGTGGGTTACTATCTAGTAATCTATTAGAACAGCTGTTAATAGTGGCATTAAATACCCTCTATATAACTTGCAATGGGATGCTGCGTAGAGTAAGGTCTCAGATTTAGAGGAAAGGAGTAGCAGAGGTAATACAGCACTCCTGAAATATTGGTGTGGACATGCCAAGATCCATATAGTAGGATCTGTATGTATAGTTAGGGTTTGCTCTGTTTAGAGTTGCAAAGCCTGGGGCACAAATCCACAAGAGTATTTCCACTGCCACACTGAACATTGCAGTGCCTGGCTTTCAAACCCTTCATTCCTGATTTAATAACACTTTGGAGGGTTGGGTGCTAAGGAACAGAATTCACTAGAGCCAGCATGCTGAGAAGGGAGCTACTTAAATTAGCCAATAGGAGAAAACAACAGGAGGGATGAGTTTTAAATCACGTCTCTCTTTGGGATTGAATGCCTTAATTTGACTTCATGGAGATTAGCTTGCAGGCTGCATTGCCTATGCAGGGAGGAAAGTGTTTGAAGGCTCTTTAGCAAAGGCATGACGAAGCCCAATCGTTAGAAGACAGGGGAAAAAAATCAAACTGGAGGCAAAGTGCATGTTTTAAAGAATCAGGATAATTAACCGCTGAATTAGCTTATCAAGAGACATAACACATTTTCCACCAACTGAGGGGCATCCTGCATTCTGAATTTCTCTGTCAATACTCCAAAGGAACTAAAATGCATGTGTATGATTCAGGAATTACTGGGTGATAATGTTTGTCAGGAGCTCAGTGTATATCACCATGATATACCATCTCCTGTCTGTTAAACAGATTAATCTGCTTTTGCCAGGGCTAAATTTGGCCCCACTCCTCTTCCTGAGTGCTCAGTGATGTTTTGATACAGAATAATGTGAGTTAGAGACAGTATCAGCTTGTCTTGTCTTCTCTCTGCAGCCATTGCAGGATTGTCCTTTATTTTCCGTTCATTAGTACTTTGACCTGGAGAGTTTTATATATCTGAACTGTTTCTACTGCTTCCCTTGACTGGGATTATTCAACAGTCTATTAGAGCTCACTACTAGGACATTTTTAACATGTGAATTGTCCTTCAAATCCTCTGCTCACCTACCTGTCATTTCTTTAAAGTCACACACCCTTTGTATTCAGCTCTCCCTCTCTTTTTGATGTTTATTTTTGCTTAAAGATACGCTAGCCATAGGTAGCCAACCTGTACCTCTTATGCATTTCAAATTTACCTCTCATTCTGGATCTGGGAGCCTGGTCCACGTTCATCCTCCATCTTGCAGTGCCACAACAGGATCCCTGGGAAAACCCTATCACCAGCTGCCTGTGGTCCTCTCCCAGTTCTTCCCCACCCTATGCTCTGCAAGGTACAAGGAACATGTGCTGCTGATCGTGACCCCCTGAAGCTTTGAGTTATGCGATGCAGAGGATCACGAAAGTTGGCCATGCTTGGTGGATGCTGCTTTCCCCATGGTTTAACCAAACTCTGTATGCTGGGGCACACATTTGGGCCAAAATGAACCCCATCAAAAGCAACAGCCTGATTTTTGCCAAATTAGATCTTTTAATCTTTCCTGCATGACTGCATAACCTCAGGTGGAAGAAACTTGTAATCACATTGGCTTTTCCCTTCAGCACATTGCATTGCAGACTCATAACTCATTTATTCATTCTCACCATCCATCTCTCACTAGTCAGCTCTTCAAGTATTTCCCTTTCCTCCAAAAAAATTTAGTTTCAGATGAGTTTTCCCCTGTGTGCATTTTCCCAGGCTGAATCTAATTTTGTTTTATTTTCAAACTCTATTTCTTTCTAAGCTTTGACAGTTACGGGGCAAGTACAAGAAGCTACATGGAATTAAATGCAATCTACATTACTTCTCTGTTCTCCTTGGGATTTGCAACACCTCCTGATTTTGTATCACCTGTGAATGTAATTAGTTGACTCGTTATTTTGGATCAGGGGTATAACTGCTCAGTCAAGAAATGGCCATGGTGAGATCTGAATAGATTAAATCCCAAAACTAAGAAATTATTTTGGCAGTAGTGTTTAATTACTTGACATTCTTAGGCCTGTTTTCATGCCACACAACAATATTTTCTGTGTGAACTGAGAGTAAACTTCATCTTCTTTTTTCACTAATTTTGCCTTGAAATGAGAAGTGATTCAATTTTTAAGCCTGGTGCACACTGTAAAATGCTATATTCATTATTTCTTGTGACTTTGTTATCAGATATGTGCTTCCAGTTTTTCTTCTCTTTTTTTTTTTTTCCTCTGAAGGGGAGGGAGGGTACAATGCCAACAATGCCAGCAGCTAGTCCTGCAGGCCATCCCCTGCTACACCAGCTGCGCACTGTGCCCCAGTCCCGCTAGCAGACTGCTTTGGCAGACAGATGTTGCTGATCTGCTATTTCAGAGCCACCAGAGGGAGCAAAAAACATTGTGTTTAGGAGCGGCAAAAAAAGAGCGGCTGGTGCTTTGCTTATTTAGGTTTTTACTCATCAAGTATCGTCTGCTTAAGTGAATAGCTTTCTTTTTTACTCTCAAAGGGGTATTTCTCTTGCTCTCATACCTATACTAGAATTGTCTCACCTACGAAATTCCTGCTCCTTCCATGGGACTGTCCCAACCTTTAAGGGTGTTGGCTGTAGAAAATTAGACTCAGCTGCTATATCCCATCTTAGGTCTGTTGTAGCAACATGAAATGGAAGCAGCACTGCCGTACTAGTGGCAAATCTTATGTGGCAGCTGTTGAGGAGCAAAAATACATGGAGACTGGGGAAGAAGACTACTGAGCATATTGCAATGTGCAGCACCGTATCGCAGTTTCTCTCTGGTGTTCCTCAGGAGCTCCATGAATATAAGCAATAACAAATGAGCTGCGCAGTGCTGAGGCATGCTGAGACTCCATGTCCACAGACTTACTAGATTTTCAGTAGCTGGGGACAGAAGCAGCCTGCCACGCAGCACTGGACAATACCAGCAAACTGAGTGGAGGCCCTGTGCTTATCTGGTCACACAGCCACAGCAGCCTGGATTTGATCTTGTGCTCCCTCTTGTGCGTGTTGCAGCCATTTGCTTCACATCCTAGACAGCTCTTCGAGCCAAGGGTCACCTTGCTGCCTTACTGTGTAGTGCTGAAGGCAGCAGGGTCCCGATGCCTAATGGGGAAATAATTATTATAATTAAGAGCTTCCAATCACCAGCTTGGTTACCTTCACAGGAGGTCAGCCTCTGAGCCTAAGATTCACGATGGTCTTGCTATTAGTAAACTCATATACTGAGTAAAAAACTGTGCCCTTTGCTCTCCTCATGAGAGCTGGTGACTAAAGACTACTACCCATTACATGGCACGAGGCAAACACAAGTACTGTTTCTCTAAACTTTCAAACAAATTCATTAAAGGAGCAGGAAGTCAAGCCTCGTAAAGTGTAGAATGCATAGGACCCTACAACTAATTACCTTAAAGTTTCTTATTTCCCATTCAGAACTCTGGATGCAACTACTGTGTATATACTTCTCATTTATTTGTCTTTCTACTAAATACCATATGCTATTGATTAGAGCCATAGATATTACAGTTGGTCTTAAAAAGAACAGAACAAGCCCTTGGGATTTCCTCATTAATGCAATTGTAGAAGTTTGCCACAGAATTAAGAAAAGCCAAACCTTGGATTAATGAGTTAAGATGCCATTTTGTGCCTGGATATGCTCATGGTGGAGGGACTACTGGGAGAATTTAGGAAAGCTGACGTAAGTTAAACAAAATATGCATTAGAAAGGTATCTGGGAGAAAACCTGGACTTCTAAATGAAAGGCGAAGGGTAGGATGTCATAATAATGCAATATTGAACAAGGCTGTTGTCTGCTTCCTGGGGACAATTTCCACTGTTCAAATGGATTTCTAAACCTTTAATGCAATCAGCAAAGATTCTGAAAGGTGACCTGGAAAAGACTTTCTGAACTGGGTTCAGACTGCGAATTCAGATACCTAAGACAGCTAAATACCCTATTTGATTACAGCTCATCATAATTCACTAAAAAGATTCTTTTCTACCTCTGCAAGGCTCTGCAAAATGGCCCAGAAGAAGTTAAGATGGGGTAGGCATCTCTATATTTCATTTTTATTTCCCTGTTTTTGTTACCACTTTTCTGTTTGTCTCAGGATAATCCACTTCTCCTTTGCTGAAGAGGTGCATAAGATGGAGTATAAAATGAAAACTGCAAGGCTCTAAGAGAGAAGAGTGATAAATGCCAGTCAAGCACGATGGATAGACATTACTGACACAGAAACAGTATGGGATAACCTAGTCCCTGAACAGAGAGACATCAATAGAAATAGTGAATGTGAAGCAAAATCCAAATGTGATAAAACATTTGGCATTCTTCTTGCATGTGGGCTTTAAAAAAAAAACCATGTACCCACTTCAAGGAAAAGCTACGTTAAATATCTCTCAACCTTCAGCTTTTCAGAACACATTTAAAGGATGGAACTGAATGAACACAGTCAAACTACAGAGTGCTTGGCACAGAAGCAATTAAGGTAGGTTTTTCTTAGTGTCTAGAAACGTGAAATGTGTGAGAAAACAGGCAAATTAACACTTTAACCTCCACAGCCCACATGAAAAGCACTGTAGAAAAATTTAGTTGTATTATTAATAAAATTGATCTAAGCTAGATCAGTAGTGTGAGTCAAAGAAATCAAATCAATGAGAGAAAGATCTTTCCAGCCAACCTGAACTCTGCATTCATAAGAGTTCGGATAGAGAAAGTTGAGGATCAGTGCAATCATCTCTAAAATGTCTAGAAATTTTGATGGTATAACTGGAAAGAGAACAGATGAGAAACAACTATAGCTTTTGATCTTTGCCAAATAGACCCAAAACTTGATTCCTAATTTGATCTGGTCCTGGTTACTGCTTAGAGATAAAAAGCACAGGAGAATTATAAGAATTAAATGTAGCTTCTGGATTCAGAAATGACCAAATTGAAAGCCAGCAAATCATTACCTGTGGCCCTGAGCATGGAACTGCACAGTCTGACCATAGCCATTAGCTCCTATAGGTTTTCTGGGTTGGTGCCTGTCATCTTTCAAAGTGTTGTACTTTAGGCTGGTCATAGTGACTTTTAAAAATCTATGGTATGGGCCACTATGTGGAATTTAATGGGATCAGGATTTCATTCACACTGTCTGCATGGTGTTCACAAGACTGACTTGAGTGCTGAGTAACGCTGCTTGAGCTAGCTTTGAACTCAGTATACTGGGTGTTAGAAATGACCTTGCCAAAGAAATGCACACCTTAGTAGTGAGCGTTTCACGCAGATGCAACCAAGAAACAAGATTCTCACTGCCTTATTCCCCAAGGTATTTCAGTGCCTTATTCCCACTGACTCCAATGGGAATCAGGTACCTACGAGAGGACAGGGGTCTCCCTTCCTGCTGTTGTGGGATATGGAAAAAAGGTGGAAGGGATTTGGCAATGATGGCTTCAAAATAATTTCCTGTGCCCTATGTCCCTAAAACTACCAAGGGGCTTCCTGAGGCTCTGCTCTGTGATAGAGTAGATCTGTGTCTGCTCTGCCTTCCCAGAGACCATGAGAAACAGAGAGGAGCTCACAGTGAGCCATCCTCACTCCCTGGCATTCAGGCTGGCAAAAACCCTTCATATGAGCTCCAAGGTACTTGTCAGAAAGTGTGTTTGGATACCTGAGACCTGGAAGGTCAAAGCCATTCAGTGCAGTGAGAACCAGGCTGCAGCGTGACACAGGCTTATCTTTGGATGTACAACCAGGCACCTGGGCTGCCAAGTCTGATTTTTGGATCTAAATTCTTCAATATCTTAAAAATGTCTTTGTATCCTAACACCTATTGGGATGCCAGAACTGATGAACCTTCCCATTTGGCCTCTGATTTCATATCCCTGCCTGGGTGCCACTTTTGTGATTACTTTCCCATGCAAGCCTTTTCTCCTTTCAGCAACAAGTCTCTCACCATGCTAGGCCCTTGTGCTGGCTATGTGTCTCGGACAGTTAAAGCCACTCATGACTGTTAGTCTCCTGTCTTCTAACCCTCACTCTGGGGTGTTGGAACAGCCAAGGAACAGACCGTGTGCTGGGCTTTACCACCTGCTTAAAATTCACATGGGGTAAACCTAGTCACAATGAAAGGTCTTGTCTTCAAATACATTAAAGTCTTTAAAAGCAACCATTGCTGCTAAATCTCCCAATTTTCTGAAATATTTAATTCCAGTTGAGTGAAATGATTTAAACAGACTGTGCTTTGGGAAGGTGGCCCATGAGCTTTTAAAGTATTAGAAATCACTACAAAGCAATAGGCTCTCAGAGGGGCACACACACACGCACATCAACACATGTACATGCTCAACCAAGCCTACACTACCAAGGGAAAGGAATATTTTAAAAAGCTTTGGAAGTTTGTTCTTGGAGCTGGTATAGCAGGTCATGAAAGGAAGGCAAAACAGAAGGCCCATGGAAGAGTTTAAAGTATATTTTAAAACATTCCTGCAAGTACATTCCTGCAAGAGGCCCAACCCACATCACCATCCACAGCTCAGCTACTCTCGCATGAGCTGAAAACCAAGTACTCTGAAACCAGGATGAAGCAGGAGGCTACGAGGATTATTTACCTTAACTAGCCTTTCTAATTTCCATAATTTCTGCTGCTTAGAGGACTGACCCCTGACTCTTTTCCTTTATGAGGATTCAGAGTTATTATCTCTGCAATTAAAGCAGTTACAGAGGGACATTTGAAATGCAGGTTCATTTGAATTATTGCTAATAGAAATATTGAGGAGCTCTGTTAGCTTTGATCTCTTATCACATCGTGCACAGAGCTCACTCCTGTCTCTCTCTCCCTCCCTCTCCCTCTCCAAGCATGGCTGCTCCCAGCGTTTCTGTGTGTAATCAGACGTGTCACACCTCCACAGAGGTAAATTGGGTTTATTTAAAAAGGAAAATTAAATTAAAACTGTTTAGGAATTAATTGTGACTGCCTTGGCTTAATCTATCATACTATCCTATTGTTGGCACATCAGGGCGAAATATCAGCTAACCCAGTTTTGGAGTGAGAGGGGGAGGGAGCACATTCACATGCACCTAAAGAGGCAGCAGTAACTTCTTGGAGAGACATTATTTATTCTTATGAAGTTATTATTCTTTTGAAATAATGAAGTGTGTTGCATCAGCTGATCCTTTTAACAGCAGAATCTGTCATTTTATTTATGGAAAGAAGCACGACGTTGCATCTATGTCAGCAAAAATACTTTATACATTGCATGCCTGACAAACTCGTGTGCACTTACATAACGTGGTCAACATGCCTAAGCCAGGGAGTTAGCCATCTCCACTAAAAATAAAACCAATAAGGCACAGGTTATAATAAGTAGGCAAAAGAGAAATAACATTCCATCAAAAGTGCTATGAAGGGAAAAAACTGATTTTTGACAACACAGTTGCTGCAAAAGCAAAATATTTTATCCTCAGAATGGCATCTTCTTTCTATACCATGGCCAGGGTCTTTATGACACACTTTTTAATGATAGATGAAAAAGTATCACTTCATGGGGAAATGTAACAGCTCAGAGGAAACTCAATTTCACAACTGCATATCAAAATATTTGGTGAAGTAATGAGAAAATGAAGTCAATAAACTGTCCTCAGTGTGGAAATCCTTAAAAATTAACATCAGCCCTGCCGCTTTAATTTGAACTTCATCTGTTTAATGTATCACAGTTTGGAAATCCAGAATCCTGACAGGAAAAATAGCATAGTCCCTTGGGTTAAACACATTTTCCAGAGTCTAATCCCTTATTTGACCTAGTTTGTGTGGCCTTGAGCAAGTCACCTTTCCAGGTATCAACTTCCACACCTGAAAAGCAGATTTGATGTGCTTGTGGTGACACCACAAGCATGAATTCACTGCTGTGTCCCTGACATGCTGAAGATATCAGTGCTACATAAATGCAGAGCTCTGCCTGAAATACTAATGCTACTCTGGTAACAGCAACATAACACATGTTCTCAACCTCTTGTATCCATAAGCATCTCAGTCAGAACAAGGATTTTATGGTGGTGGTAACAGCTCGGTACTCAGAGTGACCTACTACCAAGCAGTGATTTAGAAGGACTGTCTCAATTACAGCTGAAGCACAATCCCCATCACTTCCAGGTGTCTGAAGTACCGGAGTGTGTTGCATACTGGTGGTAAGTGGCAGAATATCAGCACAGAACTTTTCTGTAATTAGTGAGGGTATAATAGAATAAAGCAGCCTTTACTGATGACAGACAATAGGCAGATGCTCTTGTTCTAGGGAGAAGATAAGTCTCTCTTGTTTTCACATAGGAAAATGACACTTTAGCTGAAGTCTTTAGTCTGGGAACAATAGTCTACAGCAATGAGAAATAAGGAAATGGTTCTATGGAGTGCCTTCAAAATTCTCTGCAGCCCAAGTGAAATTGCGATATTAAGCTTGGGAAAGAGAGACAGGAAGGGGCTACCGGAAAGAGAGAACACAATTTAGTACAATTTAGAACAAATATAAGAGATCAAGTTGTAGATATCTCACCCATGTATTCCCAACTACTGATAATCTGTTGCTCTCTGATAGTTGAGTGTAGAGGTACCTGCACAGCCCACCCTTGGAAAATTAATTCTGTGTGTGTATATCTATGGGATTAGAAGTTTTGGACTAGTTGTAAAAGGATGTTTAGAAAGTTGTAGGTGTACAACAACATTTCGTAAGAGTTTGGTCTTATAGTTTATCTGTTGTATTGCTGACATTATATCCTGAACGTATATTTTGCTGACTGGCATTTAACTACCTGTCATTAATAAATCAACAAAACACTTCAATCCTGATCTGTTTTAACAATGTGAACTGTGCAATTCTTCCCTGCTACAGCAGATGTCTTGTGACTGGAGCATTTATTATACACAAAAAATATAATCTGTGTAGACCACTAAATCAGGGTCAGTCCTTGCAACTGAAGACTTTTTTTCTTTAAAGAAAACCAGTCAATTAAACCTGAATAAACTGAACCACAAAAAGAATGGAATGAACCTCTTACTAAAGTCTGGGTCCACATTGATGTATTTATCCAAATTTACAAGAATATTATAAACTTTGCTTTGAATCTGACTGAGCTAAACTTGAATGTGACTGTGACAAATTAACTTTGGATACAGTCCCAGAAAAGAGTCAAAACTGAATTAAGGTCTCATAACTGATTGAAATGGATTTAATGTCACCCTTGGAAAGAAGAGAAACAGAGCTGGCCTCTGTGGTTAGCTGAAATAGATGAAGATACTTACCCATCTGTGTGCCTCAGGAACTTCAAACCAAACTTCTTGATATTATAAAAGAATGTAGACCAATAGAGTTAGTGAGTGTTCCCCTTTAAGATAATGACTGTATTATATTCTTGGTTCTCTGTCATATCAGGTCATATATGATGTTGATCTTGACCAAAGGGAATAAGTATAAAGAATGGATGAAATTAGAATAGGCTAATGACACAACGCATTTTGAGATCAGTTCAGATCAGCTGAAGGGACTGGATCAGCATTTTTTGACCAGAGGCAATCAGGATATCTGCTAAAAGAAGGTAATTAGACATCCTAGAATCATGAGTTGCCCAGCTGGAGGCTAATGAGTTATGGAGCCCAAATGAAGGAGAAACAGAGCCTAATTAGGCTAAACAGGAATTCCTGCAGGAACAGGGAAATGTCAAGGAGCAGAGAGAAAAACCTCTTCCAGTGCTTTTTAACCAAAATTAAAAAAAAAAATTGTCTTTTTTAGCATAATTATTTCTATTTTTATTGCAAAATTGAAACCACCTTCTCTCTCTCTCTCCCCCTCATCTTCTGTTGTCCAAGTCAGTGCTCTCTTCTTTCTCAATATAAAAAGTCCATTAGTAGTTTTCCAGTTGGACAACACAATGTCTTATCACGGAGGTTTGCTGCACAGGGTATGGAAGCAGAAGGGGAGTATCGCTGGCAGTATCAGCAAGGTATGACTCTCCTGGAACACACAAATCTGAACTTTATCACCCCTGAAGGAGCCCCATGCTAAACCATGAAAGACATCCTATTTGGAACTATAATTCTGCCTCCACGTTTTATAGTCTCTCAGACTCTTTCCACACCCGCTCCCTCACTATTTATTACATAAATCTACACAGCTGTGAAACCTGGAGGAAGCTTAGTTTGGATCCAAATGGCTTAAAAAGGAGATCTGTGGACCCAAGTAAATCTTCAAGATGTGTGTTGAGTTTTGAATCTGGATGTGGGTCTAAAATTACCTCCAATCCATGCATATATTTAAATAAGGAAGCCTAAAGCAGATGCTACACTCTTTGGGAATCTACCCACCTGTTCTCTAGCCACAGTTCCCTAACAGTCAGCATAACATAAATCTATGCACAGCAATTACGTGGACTCTGACTGCATGGGAAGAAAGAGGGGAGCTGAGAATGCTCATACACTACTGCCAGCAATGCCCTCAGCTGTGTCGTGGTGTTGTATGGGGCTGAAAGAAGGTTGAGAGACAATAGCAAGAGAGTAACAGCTGTGTCAACAGATAACATTTGTATTCAAGGATGCTAAGATTTTCAAAATGGTTGCTTAAAGTGAAATATATAAATAAGTGGCCTTGATTCACTTCTTCAGTAACAGATGGTTCCCTTGTATATGATCTATTTATTTAGTTATGTTGACTGGAACATAAGAGCCAAACTTCGGTCACTGACTTTTGAAACTCCTAGACTTTCCTGTAAAAAAGTGTAGTGGAGCGAATGAGGGCTATCTGGTATTCTGCATATTACAGCCAGTCTCACCAAGACACATGCATAACGAGAGGATCAGGGAACAACCTAGGTCAGAAGGTACTCTTGGATGTCACCTGATCCAGGACCCCACTCAAGGAAGGGCTAGTGTCCAAGGTATAGCAGGGCTAGATCAAACACAAGCCATAAAGGAGTGGCTTCTGCTTCCCGTCCCCACAGACACACACGCATTTCATGCATGCACAGTGCAGTGCTGTGGCCACTGCCCTGATTTGCAATCCCATGTCACTACAGGCCAACATAAACCAGGCTGTGCTGATGCTTTCATTCCCAGCCTAGCCACGGACACCCTATCTGATCACTCGGTCCAACACAGAATTTTCTCACATGCTGGCATTGAAGGTGCTCTAGAAGTCAGTACAGAAAGTTTGATGGATCATTTTGGGGGTCCCTATCTGAGCTGACTCGTAGTCAGTTTAACGTTACCCGTGCCTGCATTTACAAGGGCTCTGCTGAATCTGATGGCAAAAGCAGGTCTACACAAAGAAATAAACCAGATATAAACACCTCGCTGAAAAGAAAGTAGATTTTTCCTTTGCCATATTCATTCTCCTTGTTAAGAAGTGGGAGAAAGCTTGAAGTTTTCCGTGAAACTCAGTGAACAGCACAGACAAATGGCAAAATGACAAAGCTTGCATATGAGAGAAGACAAATCACAATCCTTTCTCAGGGCTGACCTTGCTAAAAACACAGGCATAAGGCAGGTCTCAATGTGAGAAAATTTCATGGTGCATATTCAACTCCAGGTGAGTCTTTAGATGTTGTCGATGACAAAGAAAAACAATAAAACAAACAAAAAAAAGGCAGGTCTCAATGTGAGAAAATTTCATGGTGCATATTCAACACCAGGTGAGTCTTTAGATGTTGTCGATGACAAAGAAAAACAATAAAACAAACAAAAAAACTAACAAAAGAAGTGTCCCAGTTTTTGGCTGGGAGAGAGTTAATTTTCTTCCTAGTAGCTGGTAGTGTGCTGTGTTTTGGATTTAGTGTGAGAATAACGTTGATAACACACTGATGTTTTAGTTGTTGTTAAGTAATGTTTACACTAGTCAAGGACTTTTCAGCTTCCCATGCTCTGCCAGGTGCACAAGAAGCTGGGAGGGGGCACAGCCAAGGCAGTTGATCCAAACTGGCCAAAGGGATATTCCATACCATATGATGTCATGCTCAGTATATAAACTGGGGTAGTAATCACTGCTCGGGGACTGGCTGGGCATCAGTTGGCAGATAGTGAGCAATTGCATCACTTGTTTGGGTTTTTCCCCCCTGTGTTTTGTTCCTCTCTCTCTCTCTCTCTCTTGTTTTCCTTTTCATTACAATATCATGATGATATATTTTTCTTTTTCCCAATTATTAAACTGTTCTTATCTCAACCTGTGGGTTTTCTTACTTTTGCTCTTCCAACTCTCTTCCCCATCCCACCGAGGGGGGGAGGGTGAGCAAGTGGCTGTGTGGTGCTTAGTTGCCGACTGAAGCTAAACCACGACAAGAGGCTGCTGAGAAACTATTGTGAAATCCATAATGGTAGCTCTTGGGGCAAGAAGCAGGAGGAAAAGTTAATAGGGAGGAGAGAGAAAACTGAGATCATAATTCCTTAACATGTAAAACCCATAGTGTTAGCCTATCCCTTCCTCCAAGAGGTTACAGCCTAATTAGATAAGATGGACCAAAAGTCTGTTGCCTGGGCTGTCCCTTCAGTATTTTCTCCCACCAAGAGGAAACATTTGGCCGAGATAGTTTCATGGCTACCCTTGGACAGCCATTTTGAAATTTCTGGTTTCCATTCCACAGGTTTCCTCCTCCAGCTGGAGGAGAAGTGATTGCATCTCTTGGGCCTACCGATGTATGCGGTCCCATCAAATAAGGAATAAAGCAGGTGTCACTATTTTCCATTTTACAGTGGGGAATGGAAAAAAAAAAAAAGAGTCAATAGCTTTCGTACAGTCTTTGGCAGACTTGGGTACTCAGCCTATCCTCCTGAATTAGCAGCACAATGACTTAATTTCAGGGTCAATCATGTTATCCATTTACTTGGTGGGATAGTGTCAAAGCAGTGGACACTTGCACTGCTGCACAGGACCTCCTGTTTGTGCTTGCAGTAAATATAAGACCTATATAAGATCTGTTCTGTTAGGAAGGTTAGCAAGAGTGATATGAATCTCCTGATGGAGCCAGGAAAGAAATTTGGTCTGCTCTGTGAATGTGCAAACTCAACAGGCTGTTCTTCCTTATGGGGAGGCTAGTGATAACAGCTTGAAAGACAAATGTAATTTCTTTCCTGAGGTGGGGCAGGGTAGGAGGGAAGAGCAAGGCTCACAGCAAGCATCTTTGATGAGGGAGATATAATATTCCTTCTTTTTTGTTTTGTGGTTTTTTTTTCTGCTTCCTGTTCCCTTGTATCGTCCCCCTTATCTAATGTCCCTCTTTTCCCATGGCTGTTCATCTGTTCATCCTTCTTTGCCTTCCCTTCATGCATCTCAGTAACCCCATGCACCAAATTCATACTCTGCACTGGCCCCACTGCCTCCCCAAAGCTCATGGGCTGAAGCCAAGGCCTGTTTTGCTTGCTCCTCAGCCTGCCAAATCCACTTGCTCTCTTGCCTTCACATGTCTGTGAGCTGTCATCAGTGCTTCTTGGATGCCCCAGCCCACTGTGTGTACAAACCTGTCAATCACACTGACATGGCTCAGTCATAATGCCTGTTGGGGTTTCCAAACAGCAAGGAAGCCAGCCACCAGCAGCAGTGAGAAGAAATGTCAGCCTGGCAGTGGGCTGTTGGAAACCACACGTGGGAAGGAAAAGAGTCAAAGCAGAGCTCAGGGGTGGATGACAATGTAGTCTGAACTGCAAAACTGTTCCTACACTCATCCAGCAGGCACCAGCTGTCTCCTGTGGGGAGCAATAACACTTCCATGTCTCCTTGGGCTTATAAACTTACATTGCCCCATCACCAGTCTGCTAAGTGACTATTTGAACACTGCTCCCTAGCAATCACTGCCTTGTACTATGGAGAGGTCCCTAGATGTCATTTGCCAGATGGGAACATAATCCAAATTGGGCTTCATCACCCATGGATGAACCAGCATTGAGACTGACTTACTAAACATCAGTGGTGCACATAAATGCCATTCGTATTCCACCCTTCAACCTGCTTAATTTAAATGCAAAGATGCACTTTCTTTGCCAAAAGCTATTAGATAGGCCAAATGAAGACCTGGATGATTTCAGGGAAGCTTAGCTGACTTCTACTGCTGTCAGCTTTGCTGTACGTAGATGATTTTCCCTGTATTTCATCATCATCAGATGCAAGCATGCCCACAGCCACATATTAATTTATCTTCACCAACTCCTTTATGCTCCTTCATTCTTCCTGGATATGCCATAAAGGAAAACAAAAAAGCAAAAGAGTGGAGATGCTGTAGAAAGGCAGAGATAAAAGGGGAAGGAAGGGAAGCAATTACACAAGTTGTGAAATACTGGAGCCCATTTTCTCAATGACAAGTTGATCTGGACCTATTATTGGCAGGATGAAAGGTAACAGCAAAGGAAACATCACCTACTAAATTTGAAATAGGACTCTGGCAATTGAATGTCAGTATGCAGTAAAAACAGTAACAGTAAGCAAACATGCAGGGAAATCCCTGGGTTCATATTAAAAGTAAAAAAAAGCTGGAACTACACACATTTCATATGGCACTGTCTCCCTCTCATGGTGTGCCTTTCATACTATTTCTAATCAGAGAAATTCACAGGCTGGCTGATGTAAAGGATCCATTGCTTCTAGTGTCGTCTGCATGGATGGATCAGAAGGACCTGGAACTAGTACATCACCAGCACAGCAGCTTAGGCTAAAAGACCCAGATGGTATCCTGGGTTGTGGTAAATCCAGAAGCATCTTAGCTGCATATAGGAGCTGCTGCTGGAGGTGCTCTGAGCAGCACCAGGAGCTATTTGGATTGCGCGGAGCAGGTCTTTTCTTTTTCCTTGAACCCTGCAGAGTGCTGGAGTCATATTCCTCCTACCCAGCTACAATCACATCTTCAGTTTCCCTAACCCTTCAGGATAAGGAAAGAATGTGATTTTGCACAGCTTTTCTACCTTCTCAATTAAAGATAGCAAATGCAGCACCAAACATTTCTTTTCTACTGTTTTTCCCTCCTTCCTTTCCTTTTCTCTACTCTACTTTTTTCCACTTCTTTGTTTCTCACGCGAAGCCCACTCTTTCCTCTTCCGTGTCCCAACAAGGATCTGAAGTAAAATCACAGTCAGTGAGCTACGGCTATATGGTACACAGGATCTGTAGAACAGAGCCTGACTTCTTAATGTACTCATTCTATTACAAGTTTTATATCAAAGTGTTAAATGCAGCCACATAGGTAAGCTAGTGAATCTTCTAAGCTGAAGATGTAAGGTTTCTTTCTTACCTTTTTTTTTTTTTTTTAAGTATACAGACTTCCCACCAGTTATTATACACTTTCCCTTGAGTGGTCCTTCTTACAGAAACTCAGGAACAACCTATACATATTTTGAAAAAGGCCCAGTGAATCTTTGAATCTTTATGTTCTACATGTGTTAACAGGGATAAAGGTATTAAGGCAAGTCATTTACGGATTTTGAACTTTTTTTTTTCCATTCTCTCTTGAAAAGATGAGCCTAATGTATGCAAAGAGCAGCAACATTTTCCCACTCAAGTCATATGAATATTTAACCATAAGAGGCTTCTCTTTGCCTAAGCTGGAAAAGCAATCACTGTGGGCAAAAAAACCCTACAAGGACTTGAGACTCCTGAGCAGGGGCATGCAGTGCATTCACTCACAGGATGCTCTTCCCACCTATCCCTGGAGAATTGTTCCTGCAGATGCTGATCTGGGTGCAAGTCTGGGGACAGCCAGTCGCTTGCTGAACACAGAGAGACTGTGGTGTGATGTGTCAGCTCTAGAGTTATCCCAGAATTGCACTGAACATGAAGTGACATAGAAGGGTTTATCTGCTGAAATTGCCAGTACTGTGTGAAATCTTAGTACTGCTCATGATCTACTGGCTACGTTCAAAGAAACAGACTGTTCCCAGCTGTGCTGGCCAGTGGCTGGGAAGTGTGGAAATATGCGCCTCAGCAGTCTCTGCTGTATCACACAGTTTCTCTTCCTCTAACTCCTATAGCTACATCTGTCATTTCTGTCTTCTCCTCCTCAAGTCCTGGAAGAGGGCACAAAGACTTTGAAACCATGTCCTGTTAGGTAGAGAAGATCAAGACTCAAACTATAAAATGCATCAGAGAGGCTCCAAAGTGTGGAGACTGAAACCTTTCCTGCCAGGGCACAAGTAGTTGTTGAGAAACAACTCTCAGACCCAGATTTTATTGCTGTTTTATGACACTGACAGCTAATGCTGATGCCACAGGAGCTGGTTATTAACTGCACAACAAGGAGTAAGGCTACTGCTGTGGGCCAAACAACGAACACCTCAATGGGTTTCAGGGAGCAAGCAAGCTTGCTAAGGTACCAGACAAGCAAGGAGCTGGTGGCACTAGCTCTACATCGCATGAAACTCGCACGGTCCTTGATCAAGTCTGCAAGAATCATAGAATCATAGAATCATAGAATCATAGGATCATAGAATGGTTTGGGTTGGAAGGGACCTTAAAGATCACCTAGTTCCAACCCCCCTACCATGGTCAGGGACCCCTTCCACTAGACCAGGTTGCTCAAAGCCCCATCTAACCTGGCCTTGAACACTTCCAGTGATGGGGCATCCATAAATTCTCTGGACAACTTGTTAGTGCCTCACCACTCTCATAATGAAGAATTTCTTCCTTATATCGAATTAAACCTACCTTCTTTCAGTTGCCCTATCCCCTGCCTATCCCCCCTACCCCTTGTCCTATCACTACATGCCCTTGTAAAAAGTCCCTCTCCAGCTTTCTTGTAGGCCCCCTTCAGGTACTGGAAGGCTGCTATAAGGTCTCCCCACATCCTTCTCTTCTCCAGGCTGAACAACCCTGACTCTCTCAGCCTGTCTTCATAGGAGAGGTGCTCCAGCCCTCTGATCATCTTTGTGGTCCTCCTTTGGACTCTCTCCAATAGGTCCACGTCCTTCTTATTTTGGGGGCCCCAGAGCTGAACACAGTACTCCAGGTGGGGTCTCACGAGAGTGGAGCAGAGGGGAAGAATCACTTCCCTCGACCTTCTGGTCACAAGCAAAGAAGTACTGTTAGGTTTGCCATGTTAGTTTTTTTAGCCACAGACAGTTACCTTTGATTTTCTCTGGGTTTTATACCAGCTGATCTGGTTCAGCTTCGTCAGGTCATCTTAATCCTGATTGCCAGAACCATTTTTGTTATGCTGGCCTCTGATTTAATGCACTGTTCCCTACCTGATATTAAGTTGCTTATGCCATGCCAGTCTTGTGTCTCTCCTCTGTGTACTACTGTTTCTGAAGCTCCCCAAGTTCAAGCCCCAGACATAACTGTACCCCAGAGACCTCTATCAGTAAATACCTGTACCTTTGCTATTCTAGTCCTCTGTCTCTGCCAAGCAAAGTTGCTGATTGCACAAAACCATTTTGTGGTTTGCTCTAGCGCAGCACAAACAGTTTTTGATACTGTAACTGAAAGAAGGAAGGAAACTACTTTACTAAGGATGATAACTTGAAACTAACAAAGAAAATGTTCTTGCCAAAACATACTCTTAGTTTTCCTCTCCATCCAGATAAAACATTCAATAACTATCATTTTATTTAAACTGAAAATGAAAATGGGGAAATAAAATAAATTTTATTCCACTTGATCTCAAAGCAGTCTTCAAGATTCAAAAAAAAACCAAAACATTTTTTTTGGGAAAATGTTGACGTGAAACATTTCAGCTTTACACACCCTCCCCCTTACCTATTCCTTTTATTCATTTTGGCTAAAGCAGTCTGCAAATCCAACCTGAATTTGCAAACAGCTTGAGTAATTTTCAAACTGCATTTTTAGTTAGTAGATAATTATCCATTTGAGATATGCCTATGGCTCAGGCTTTGTAAAGAAAGGCTAAAGAGGAAACACCAAATTCATCTTTATTTCTGACAAAAATCTTTCCTTGGGATTCTTGGCTGCTGTGGTCAGTATACTTCTCCAGGCCTTCTTTGCTATTCTGCCTTTACTGGCTACTTCTGGATGAAAGGAAAAGGGAAGGATAAGTCTTCTGGTGAATTGGATGCTCTTGTTGCACTTCTTAGAGCGCATTCCCTTTTGTGTTGAATGCCAGACTCTGTTCTCAGGGTTCCTTGCTGCTTCTGTTTTCACAGCCCATCAGTTTCTTTCATTTGTGTCAGCATTAAAAAATAAAAAGGTGTCTGGTGCCCTTTTTTAAAGGATAAAAAGGAACCAAACCGGAGGTATCATGGGGTGGTGGTAAGACAAAAATATTCAGTTTAAACGTTACTTGCACTTAGTGGTTGTCTTGCTTTAACTCTGACTTTAGCCACAGAGTCACACATTTGCAGAGACCCGAAGACTGCTTATAAGTTTAGGCATTTGATAAAAAAAGTCGGAACCTGCAAAAGCAGATGGGATCGGGGAGTGGGGTGCCTGGGAAACGGCTTCTGTCCATGGTGCTGGCGGGGGAAGCGGCAGCCGCGGCCGGGAATTCATCCCTGGAAGGTGGAAGAGAAGCAACTGCCTGCCAGTCACATGCGAACTAGCCTTTGAGAACCAGCGTTATGATTTATTGTGTGTGCTGTACTGATGCAGGAAGGCTGCGGTGTCTGCAAGCCGTGCTAGGTGTTCTGCAAGCAGAGATTTGGGAGCAGTCACTGTCTTGGCAGGGTTGAAGTCCACCTGAAGCAAAGTGAGGCAGAGAGACTACAACACTATCCTTCAGTTAGGCACAGGAGCATGTCTTCTTCTTAAGTATCCTAATGAGGTATTTCCTTGTATGTGTCACAGTGTACACAAAGATATAGGCAGTGTTTTGAGTAGACCTGTTGAAAATATCTGCAGGTCAAGCTAAAACAAGGAGATTTGCCTTTGTCTCTGGACCAGAGTGTGGTCCCTACCATAACTAGCCAAAGGCCCTGATAGTCCAAGTACTTCTTCGTAGTAACAACTAGTGGGTGTTCAACAGATGGGCCATGGGAGATTATCACATGAGACTGGGCACAATCAAATCCTTGTAATTGCATAAGGGGGCTTACACAGTGGATTAAACCCATAAACCTTCTAATTTGCTGATCTGCTTCTAATAATGACCTCAGAGAGATGTGTGGAGGTCTCCAGAGTGGACAGAATATCTTCTTGGTATTAGCCTACTTTCAAACAACTACAGACAGACTTAATGCTGGAGTGTATGAGGCAGTTTGTCCCAGGAGCAGAGCTGTCCCAGAATAATGGTCCTGCAGAACCAGTCCCATTTAATGATTATAACCTGGGAAGGAGGGCGAGAGGAGGAATCCACCTTACATCTTGCATCTAAAATTGTTTCTCTGCCTTTTCAGTGTCAGGAGACCATACATGAAACACACTGATTTTAGTTTTGCATCTCTAAAGCCCAGTTTGTGAGGATTTACAAAACAGAAATATGACCTTTTCAACCCCTCTCGGGCAGAATTAACTTCAAGCTTTCCAGAGCAACTGTCAAACCCAGAAGAGACTGATTAACTGACAAAAAGGTAGTAGAAATCCATAGTAGACCAAACCGTGCAAGACAAAACTATGCTGCGATGTAAATGAATGTTTTAATATAATGGTTGGTCACCTTTGTAATACTGATTCATTGTCTGTTGTTGCACGTATTTAAGAGCTTGCAAATCCTCTATGCTCATCTAATCAATATAGCATATAGATATGTTTTCTCCTTGATTGACAAATTGTTCAATTTACATGTCTAGCCCTGGAAGCAGCGCTTTGGTATAGTTGCCAAACCTAAATCCAGAAGAATGGAGGAATACGAAGTACATCTGGCCTAGCATAAAGCCCACAAGGGGTAATGGGATAAGCTGCCAGTGCCAGTGCCGAAAGGCTGACACTGACAATTGTTTTGCTGCTTAATTTTCCCTATCATCAAATGGGAGCTACCTTAGCTCATCTAACCCTCAGCATAATGCAGTGGTTACACAAGTTAATATTTGTAACGCATTCAAGGAATGTACAGCATATAAAGCTCAGGACTGGAAGGTTCTGGGAACAATGTTTGTCTTTTTGTTGTATGGCTGTACAATACACAGCAGCAGCAGAACTCCTGGAACAGGGCTGGGTTGCTAGGCATTGTGTCCATATAAATATTAAGTCCTAATGATATATCAGCAACATACGTCACTGCATGTTTAAAATGCATTTGCTTCAGCATGCGCTTAAGTGCTTTGCTGAACTGAAGCCATGAGTACTAAATGGCTAATCTGAATGGGAAAATGCCAGAGGAGAGTGGTCTTAAAAGAATGAAATCAAACTGTTCCTGGGTATGATAAACAAGCATATATAAAATGAGCCACAAAAACAGTTGTAATAATACTGTGAGTGGAGTGCAGATAAAGGATAGGAAGTTATAAGCACTAATGCAGCTCTGCTAACTTCAGTGGATATGAATTTATTCTCAGTGAGGATTTGCTTTGATCTGGGCCTCCCATCCCACTGGTAAGCATGATTCAGGACTCACAGGGCATCAGATACCCCACTGCTGAGAGCAACAACAGAAATCCCTTTCTAAGCTGAATACCGTACGCAGAGCTGCTGTGACAGGAATCCAAGAGTTCAACCCAGATGGTCAAGGATAACTGAGGGGAAGCCCAGGGAGATGAGCCTGGCTGTAGGTCTCATGGATAAATAAATATTGTAGGGGAGGTAAATCCCATTATCACTTTTATTTGCATTAAATGTTGCTCTGCCAAGGTGTGGGGACAGAATGGGGGGTGCAGAGTTACTGTCTAGGATATAAAAAAGAGGGGAATAGAAGGCAGCCCCAGATGAAATGGACAAGAAGCAGTAAAGTCCTGACTCTGACATCACGGGCAAAGATTTATAAGAGATTGCCTAGGCCAAATCACTCTTCCAAATCTGTGAGCAGAAAGACTAAGTAATATTAAATTATAGATAGTACTTCATTCCTAATATGCATTTTGAACAAACTCTCTCTTCCATCTTTTTGTCTCTTCCACCCTTCTTTTTTTTTATCTTTTTCATCAACACTAGAAACTCAAAGAGGGGTTGCTACTTCTGAAAATTAATCAGAATAGAAAAGAGATCTGATAGAAATAAAAAAGCCTCCTAACCCTTATTACACCCCTCCAGTCCTAAGTTTATTCATTGTTCCAATCTGAAAATTAGTTGCAAAATTTAAATGAAGCAAAATAAAGAAGATTGTAGAGATGACTGAAGTATCTTCAGGAACCAAAGGACAATCTCTAGAAAGTGAGGTTTTGACAGTGACCAAACCTGCAGGAAAATGAAAAAGCTGAAAGACTCATAGCAAGCTGCTAACTACAACCTATTTACAATATTAGTCTCCATCACAAGCTCACTAAGAGATGAGGGAAAAAACCAAATGCTTATTCTTTTAGATTAAATGCATAGAAAAACAACTAACATATCATGTTTGTGCTTCTATTGGACCAGGACAGGGATGTGTAGTGAGAGCAATGAATACCTAAGCAGATTGCAAATAACAGCCAAGGACAGTGCAGTAACTATGTTTAGTAGATTATTACCCTTGCCTTACAGTATGGCCTGAAGTCTTTATACACTGTATGCTGTAGAATACCTTGCATTAAACTACTATCTAAATGGGCAAACAAAAGGCAAGGGAGGAAACACTGATACCGATAATTGTAAAAGGTCACAAAAGTCAGTGATATCTCCCAAGAACGTGGCCAAAGTCCCAAGATCTACCCATTAAGACCTGTTGCCCTGCCAGCCTGCTTGCCTATTGAAGCAAATGGTAGGAGGACAGATATCAGGCTTACTTGTCTTTGAATCTCTCTCCCCTATGGGTATGAAATAGCCAGAGTGGATGACATCCAGTTTTGGAACTGCATTGTAAAACCACATGTCAAGAAGGAGTGGAAATCCAATGAGATTACAGAACTTGTTCTCATGCTCTGAGTAACAGTCATATTCTAAAATCAGAACATTATTAGGTACAGAAAAGCTCTTTTAAAGAGTTTCGAGAGTTATCTAAAATTAATTGATGATAATTTGACTTCCCTGCTAGCAGTGCAATAGAACTTACTTTAACAAGGCCATTAGCTTTCCATTTTTGTGGAGGAACACAGATAATGGGCTGGTCCATTCTTTCTAGTACTTCTGCAAAATGTACATTTTCCCCTGGGATTAGCAATAGTATATAGAAAATATGTGATTTCTTCTAAGATGGTTAGCAGAATTTGCTCTTTGTTCCATTGTGTTATGAATCGTCCAACATTTATACCACTAAGATATTCTCATTGTATTGTATTTTCATATATCTTACAGTTTGACCCTACACAGAAATCCCAGAAGAAACTCTGAGTCGGAGGTAGCTGCTGGGGCAGAGTTCATTCTCTGTCCCACACTAGAAGTCATTGGTAGTACATTGGTAGTGCATCTGCATGGTCTTCTCTCTCAAATTCCACCTTCCATACATCCTCAATTCAGTCTATCCGCTTTCTGTCATTTACGTGCCTTTCAGCATCCTTTGCTGAGATTTTAATTTCTATGGAAACAGTCTTTCTTACTTATTACACAGCATATTTCAGGTTGTCCTTTCATCTTGTTCCTGTTTTTTTTTTTTCTTTTTAGGTCTCCTTTCCTTGTATCTCTTCTCTCTGCTTCTTCTGTACTCGCCTACCTTCCTTTTCCCTCCAATTTATATGCCTTTATATTGCCTACTCTTTGTGGCCTCTGAATAATCTGTGCTATAATCTTTCCTTCCACCCTCTTTCCTTTCAGTCTCTTTCTATTCCATTTTGTCTTCACCCTTTCTTTTGTTTCCTTGTATCTTCCTGTCTCTCAAATGTTTCACCTTTTTCTCCCTATATCACTCCTTTGAGGATTTTTACTTTGACTTATCCCTTTCCCATCACATGCACATGTCTCTTTTCCTTTATTTCTGCTCCCACGTTTCTGTGAAGTCCCAGACATTCATTCCCCTCTGTCCTCAGCCTCACTGCCAGTTTTTGGGAAGAAGGAGAACTGTCTAAATTCAGTTGTGGATTAAAATACAGTGCATGAAGCTGATTCTCAGTGGAAGGATGTCCCACAGTGAGAGATTAGTGAGCACTGTTCATGGAGGGGCAGAGGTGCTGCGGGCTTCTTGGTGATATCTGTGTAGATCCAGGAGCTAGTCTAGCAGGGAGGGCTGATGCTCAGTGCTGCAGACTAAAATTTTACATTAACAAAACTCTAAGATCCTGTATGTCACAGTGTCATTCTCTCCCTTTTGTCAACAGCAATGGGTTAGTGCAAGTGTCCTGAGGCATGTGGATATTATAGACCTTGATATTTTATCTGAATTTAGAAAATTTTAGCCCAATCTGTCTCTTCACCTTTCCTTATAAGGGTCTTACTCTTATTTATAGGAAGGCACTTTCAGAGCACTCCTGCAGTGGTTATGGGACCCTCTTGTAAATGACAGTCACTATCATTAATGGCTAATAAGGGCCTGAATCCTCTTGCTGCAATTTCATCCTGCATCCCAGGGCATAACAGGCTATTTTACTCTGTATACAATGATATTTCAGTATGTCCTTTTAGAACCTGCTGTTCTTCACAGACCATTCTTTGAGCATACCCATATTATAGGAAAATTGAGGCAATAATATATGCTTTGCTTTCTTTCTACACCATACAGTATTTTAGAGACCTCTCTCCTACCACACCTCACTTTTCTCCTAACCAGATTAATGGATCTGATTCTTTCATATTTTGTCCCTATTTGAAATATTCCCCTGTGATTCTAATAATTTTCACTTGCCTTTCTCAACATCTCTTCCAATTTCTCTCATGGCCTCTTTGAGCTGAGATGACCAAAAGTAAATGTAGTATTCAAAGTAAGGACATGCTCTACAGCAGGTTTTATACAATGGCATTATATAATTTTGCCTGTGCTATTCACCATCTCCTTTCCCATGCAGCCAAACATCTTATTTGCTGCTTCTGCATGCAGAGCAGATGTCTTCATTGAATGATCCGTAATGATGCCTAGAACTCTTTTCCTAAGAAATAACAGCTAATTCTGAATCCATCAGTATGTATCGGTAGCTTAAATTGTTCCTTCCAGTGTTCATTACCTTGCACTTGTCTAAAATGAATCTAATCTGCCCTTGTGTTGCCAATTTTTCTAGTTTGATAGGTCTTCTCAGAAATTCTCACCTCATCTCCGCTGAAAGATTTTATTCCACTAGACAATACTGCAGTTTGCTTTGGTCATCCTCTCTTCCTAGTATTTAATATTAACACAGTGGGACTGATTCACTGCCTGTGTTCCTTGATCAACACCTGATATGAAGGCCTGTTTGGAGGTGACCGGAGAAGTAAAACCATCTTTTCTGCCACCCCAGAGGGTGAAGGAATGGCTGTAACCATGCAAAGGGAGTGCAGCTGTCTCAGGAAGTGTAATTATGGGCCAATACTCTAATTAATTTTCTCTCTTAATTGAGCTGTTCCTGCATTATCTTCATGAAATTCAGAACAGCACAGCCCTGGAGCAGCTCTCCTCCCCAGGAGCAGATGTCCCTCTGGGCTGTGAGTGTGAGGGAGCACGCTGCAGGTACAGCAGTCCTGGTCTCTCTCTGTTTTGCCATTGCCTGATAGTGTTGACAATCCAGGTTTCTGATCTGCTTCTGTAATTTTTGACCCACAGCAGGACTCTGTCCAACAGCAATTGTCATCTCATTATCTCATGTGAAGATCAAAACACGCCAACAAACCCATGTAAGAGGTCATCCCCAATATAGTAATCATCCCATTCTCTTACACTTAGCATTAATAACAGGACAAGAACATACAGAGATGGACTGAATCTATGAGATGAAGAGACCTGTTGATGGCACAGCCATAAGGCAGGACAGGGCCCACCCTACAGCTCCAACCAGGGAGCAGGGCACTGGGGGCAGCCCCAGACCCAGGCTTTGGGCAGCAACCAGGGGTCAGGGATGGGCCATGGGCAAGGATGGGCACTCAAATGAGATACAAAGCTGTGTTTGGGGGTAGGTTATGGTACAGTTACAGCCTATAAGCACTTGAAGAGTACCCACACAGGCGATAGGGTTGTACAGGATTGTATATACATGTAATGTTACTAAACGATGGAAAAGAAAAAAATACATTATTTTATACCAGAGAAAGTTCCTGACACTGGGATCACTTACACTGTGGAACAGTTATGGCAGAAGGGAAGTCTTGATGTCCTATCACTTAGGAAATTTAAAATTAAGCTATCAAAACCTCAGCAAATACACTGTGGGAAAGACTCCAAGGATAGATAGGTAATGCAGTGAATAACAGGGGTTTTGAATCTCTTATTACTATGAAATTATAGCGTGCTTTGCACAGCAAGAAAAACTTGCACAGATTCATTACATACAACTTAAATCTTTCAGCTTTGTTACATACTCAAGGAACAAACTAAATTCCAACAGGATATCACCATACTGTGTCCATGACATACAGCTAAGCCTGTATGAACGGCATGCAGAGTCATGTTCATAATGAGTAAGAAATGCAACAATAGCCTGTCACTTTTCCTAAACTGGCCTTGCTGTGAGCCAGAATGACATTTTCCACTATTACATTAGACATTTTTACTAGTTTATCCACAAGAAAGAAAAAAAAAAAAGAACTCTTGGTGAACTATTAATTACAAATGGGCTTAAAATACTCTTTTATCACTGAAAATATAGGGCAAAACCTTGCCCTGGGATATGTATGCAAAAGTCCTGTTGTGGCTTGCATGCATATATCCAATGGCAATGATTAGACTATTATTATTTGCTCAAAGAAATAAGCCAGGTAATAATGAAGAAGGACATTCTTAGTGGTTTCATCCATAACACTGCAACCTCGAGCCACATATATTTTAATATTTAACCTGAAATCTTTTACAGTATGCAATTAGCCTGACAAAATACTGTTTCAAGTCTCATTCATTAAGAGATTCCTCAGGGTCTTGATATTTCGCCTTTAAAAAAAAAAATCATCATCTCAGAGAGTACAAAGCAACTTTGCAACTGAGAGCAGATCCTGAAAAATGAGAGAGAGAGAGAAAGAAAAGGAAAGGAAAAAAGGAAGAAAGGGAGAAAGAAAAGAAGTAAAGAAAGGCAAGAAAGAAAGGAAGGAAGGAAGGAAGGAAGGAAAAGGAATAAGGAAAAGGAGAAGAGTGGAGGAGAGGGGAGACAAAACAAATATGTCCATTGAGGTTTGTAGAGTTGAAATAACATCTCTGTTCTCATTTGCATCCATGAAATGCACTCTTGAAGACACACGTGTATTACACAGAGAAACTGGAAGGTTCTTATTTCTAGGATGGTCTCTTGGGTTCATTTTGGGGAAGAAGCATCCCACATCTACTTGAAGACTTTGTGAACTAGGCAATCTGTGGTCTAGGCAACTTACTAAGATGTTGAAATATTAATGTAAACCAGGCCTTTAACTTCAGGTATTCAGCCTTGGGAAATGCAAATGCTTTTAAAATAGTTTCTAATCCCTGACTGAACAAGCCTAACTCTTGGAATCTGGGATTGTATTTTCAGAAGTGAGTAGTGAATATAAGACATCCAAAAGCATTTCTGAGGAAGAGCTGAGCACTGGTCATCTGGAAAATTGGGCCCTTTGAAACATCTTAAATTCAACACACAATATGATTTTGTGTGCTGAAAATTTACTCTTGAATTCCTGGTACAGACATGCTTGAAGTCTGCACTGCTAAGAATTTACTAAAGCCACAAAATTATGTTAATTTTTCAGCAACATTTCTTCTAGTACAGGTGCTTATAGGGTATTTGCAAAAGATCCATTAGATATTCATAGTAGCATTGATGATGATGATGATGATAATAATAATAATAACAATAATAATAAAATCACCATTTAATTGTTTGGAAATGGGCTTTGGCAAGACTTTTTGCAAGTACTTTTTTGTGTTCTGCCAAGCTCTGCTGAACAAGGATGCAAGCAGGCTCTGGCATGCTTTAGCATCCGGCCCAGAGTCTATCAGAATGAACTATAAAACTCCTCTTGACTTCAAGGGATGAGGACACCATTTCCACAGTACACCAAAATCTCTCTGACAGCAATAGTAGCAGTAATTCCTTTTCTCATCTGCAAGATAAAATGATCTTCTGTAAAATACTGGGTAATGGTAATCCAGCTTTTGACCTTCATCAGGGAAATTCTTGTTGCTGAGTTGCTTGATCTTGGGTCCACATGCTCTATTTTCTTTGAGTATGCCTAGACAGTTATTGGAAGCTATCTCTCCAATGACTGCTTTGAACGTGAGACAGCTGCACTCCTGCTAATAGCTCTGCCCTGTGCTGTAACTGCTGCATTTCCTTCACATATGGTTCTTCCTATATGGAATTATTATCAGCAAGAAATTTGGCCTCGTTGTCTCAGGTGGATTGCATTAGCCTGTTCAGTTTTCATTGCCATCTTCCAATCTGAATTATTTTTTGCCTGTTATCTCTTGTTCTGTTGTGTTCAAAAGATTCTAATAGCAGTTACAGGAAAGCCACAATGGAATATTAGCTAATTACTAATTACTTTTTATGAAACATGTCTAAATTACTACAGAATATTTCTCCACAGTGAAACCTACTTAGGTTCTAGTTCTGTGAGGATTTACATATGTGCTAATTTATGCTTGGTGGTTTGAATTTCTGCAGTAAAAAAAATCAAGCCTATCTTAAGTATTTCAAGAAAGGCACTGAGAAACAGAGGAACTTCAAATCATTATTATTCATCTTTTTTTTCTTCTTTAATGTTAAACGATCTGATTCCTGAGGGATCAGTTAAGTACTTGTTTAACTCCAGTTAAGTTGCTGTCAGACCTGGCCTTAGCATATGAAGTAAAGAAGCTAGAGACAGCTGTGGTGTTAGTATCAAGTGGCAGTACAGAGTAGCACAATAAAAATAAAAATATATCCTATAGACAGCAGAATAAAGCAGTGTTTTCCTAATTACCTCTGGAACTCTGAGCTTGACAAGAAAATATATCACACAGGTGTTTGTAGGCAGAATGTGGAAAAAAGACAGAACTTGCACGAAAAGACCAGTGGAAACGTCCTGCAGCATCTTCCTGTCTCTCTGTCCTCAGATATGAGCATGTTATCTTGTTATAGATCACCAGGTCATACTTCATTTGTTAAAAAAGCTGATGCCAGGCACTGCATAGTAGAAGCCATTTGCAGTACACGTAAGTCTTAATGGGCCTTTAAACCCTAGGGAAGATACTAAATCTTCTGCACTTCACTATACTTGACTCGTACAAGAATCTGTTATGTCTGAAAAGCCTTAACCGCAGCTTTACCAGCTCTTGGTTTTAGCTATGAAGCTCCCTGGCACAGCCCGAGACATACTGACTAAGGTAGCAGCCCTCACATGCACTCATACCCCAGTGCCAAGCATGTCCATGATGTGATGTGAAATGCTCCTGTTCCGTTTTCCTCTGGCCTGCCCAGTTCAGAAGGCGTAAGTGGAGCCTTGGAGAAGCAGGATCCGTAGGAGCAGGCCCATGGACCGGAGGGGAGAGGTGTTCCCTTGCATCACTGTGGATGCTCAGGTAGAGCAAGGCCTCCGCTCTGCCTTGGGTTCACTTGCCTTTTCAGGGAAACACACCCTTTCCACTCCTTCTGAGGACACGTCTCTATTTCCAGGGCAACAGAAAGAGCCTCAGGGCAATTGGAAATTCAGCTATTGATCTATTCTTCACTTCTAGGTAAATAGGATATTAAAAATGGAAAAGCGAGAGCTCTTCTTTAAGTGGCCAAAACATGACACTAGGCAGAATATGAAAATCAAGGAGTAACATGCCCATCATTAGCTTTTCAGCAACATTCTTCTTTTAAATTTTCTTTTCTTTTTGCTGTAATGCTTTGGAAAAGTTACTGACTCTTCCACAGGCTTCTGACTTCTGATGTTCTTTTTTGGTCAACAAAAACCCCCACATCTCTTTTTATTAGTTTTTCAAGGCAAACCTATCACATACGCAGGCCAAAATGAATGATGAAAGTTTATGCATAGACATCATATGGAAAATCTTCAATAGGCACTAGCATTGTGTGACACTTCAAACACTGTGTTATCTGAACAACCCTATCCTGATTCGTGGCTGGAGGCGGTTCTCAGGCATCAGGGAGGTGAGAGCATGAGTATAGTAAGGGATTCCAAATCTAAAGAGTATTGTGAATCTTAAAACCATTTAGCTGTCTGGAGCTATTTCGTCTTCTCATATCAGCCTCCTGAATTTTGCAATTACTTGATTTCCCCCCAATTTTAGTGAACTAAGAGATAATGAAAAGGAAATTTTTCCCTCAGGCTGCTGCTGAGGTTACGTATTCCCACCCCCTATTCCTGCTGAAGTGCTCATGAAGCTTATCCTGAACCATTGCAGTTTATAGCTTGATTTTGCTTTGCCATAAAATGTCAGGCTTTAGGCTGTGCCTGTAAATGACAGGAGCAGCTCAGCTGCCCATTGCGCCAAGAGCAGAAACCTTGGCAGCCCCTCCAGTGTCACCGGCAAGCCCAGAGTTTCTCATCATTTTGTTTTATGGAGAGAAGCTGGAAAACATAATGTCAGTGTACCCTAAACACTGCAAGAAGCTAAATCGACTCAAAAGGTGTAAAAAGCAAATCAGGATTTATAAGGTAACTATGTCATTTTAGCCTGTATTTTTTTGATTTACAGGACTGGCAGCTGGAGTTAGACAGAAGTTGCATATGAGACTCAAACTGACTGATTTTACAGACACAGGAGAAGACATTGTTTCTGGTTTGTGGCTGGTATGTACCTGACAGGACTCTGCACAGGCAGGGTCACTGTTTTCTTTGGGCAGGAGAGGAGTCCTAACACTTGCGGTTTTCCTGGGGCTTGGCTCACAAAGTTGCGAGCTAGTTTGCAGTGCTTGATTTCCCGGTAGGCAGTGATCGTTCCCAGAGCAAAAGTCCAGAGGAGAAAGTCATTCATAAAAACGGGGTGCAGTGTGTCTGAAGAAATCACAGACATTGGGCTGGCAGCGATGGGATTTGAAGCTATGGGCTGGTGTCAGCAGGTTTTGCTTGCAAGCTTATTGGGCTGCCTCTGCTGCTTCCAACTCGCATTGGTGACTAAGCCTGGGATTGAGCTAAAATATTGCATGCAGGCACGCTTGTGGGTTCATATGCCGCGCGAAGGGGCAGGGGCAGGCGTGGGGGAGCGTCCGGCTGGCTGTATGCCAGCCCCCAAGGCTCGCACGCACGGCGGGGGCCAGCAGCTTTCCTGGGGGGGCACAGACAACTGTGAAGGCAGCGCTAAGGGAGGCTCTCCTTCCAGTAGTAGCAAAGTGCTTGAGCTCCCTTTCCTGCTGTGCCAGTGGGGTGGGCTATAAGCCACTTGCACGCTTTGTTTCTGATTCAGATAGCCCCTGGCATCAATGCGAGCAGCCTCCGGGGCAGGATGAGATGCTGTGCCTCCCTCCTCACATGCACCCGAGAGGCAGGCAGGGTGATGAGTGGCAGGGCACTGGATGTATCTGTGGGAAACATCAGCTGCCCCTTCAGGGGGAGTTTCCCAGTCATTTCTCTATTTCAAATGCGAGCACTAATGCATAAATGGAAGTGGCAGGGAGAACAAAGCTAAACACCAATGCACGCTGCTGAATATAAGCAAGGGAGCCATGGAGAACACCTTTAAACCTGGAAGATTAAAACCCTTAGAATAAGGGTAATTTCATGGAGGAAAAAAACCTACTTTATTTTACCTTCTGTTGAGAGGAGTAAACTGCATTGCACAGCTTCCTAGTTAGTTAGGGACTAGTAGCCATTATACACTGTACAGCCTATGGCATTGGAGAGCAAAAGTGTGTGTTCTTTTTCCTCAGGTTTAGGAAAATAATTTTGAAGCAAATTAACAAGAATGGGCCTTCACTGACATCAATCACATCTCTCCAAAAAAGGTATGTGCCAGTAGAAAGCTAGCCATCTCAAAGGCTAGAAAAGGTCACAAAGACATATAGCTTATATAGATTTGCAGCTGAACTCAGAAATATTTAATTAATCTTGTCCACAGAATCATGAGATATTATGAAACAGCTTTGAGATGCTTTTTTGGCAACTTAATTTTTAAGCTTTAGGGATCTTATGAGCATTCTTTGATGACCATAATGGCTCGTTAAAGGCTTGGCTCTTTGCGGAAATGTGACTGAAATCTGTGTCCATTAGTCTCTTTGCCTGCCTGACCCTCTTGAACAAGCTGGCTGATCCTACCAGAGTCAGCAAAAAGGCAAAAGATCTTGAAGTTACAAAGGTCTGACAAGTTTCACAAAAATTGGCAGCTGTGAAAAAAAGGAAGCCTCAGATTAATACTGTCACTGAGGCAAAAGCTTCAGCACAGGCACAAGAGCTATAAGCATGGGCTGAACTAACCACTGTAGTTAACGGAGCGTACAGTTATAGCCCTGAAGGAAGGGGACATGGGAGGGAGTTGGGGGTGTGCAGAGGAGTGGCTGCGATAATTGCAGTAGGGGCAGGCAGAAAGAGGAATAGATGCAGGATGTAAATAAGTAGAAAACCAGTCATCATTAGTTCTGCTGTTACCAGAACTGGTTTCTTTCTTATGCAAATTGCAATTCCCAAATAGTCACAAACCTCCAGGAGCTGCAGAATGAAGTGAGACACCAGGTTTCATGACACTTGTGATAAGTACCAAGAGATTTGGTAATATTGCAGCACTAGAGCTCATTCTTACATTCCCACAGGGCCAAAAAAATGCTGTGTGGTAATAGTGACCTCATTAAAAGCACTTTTCAGAAGCAGTCCCTATGCTTGGTGTAACAACCTCATTAACGAAAACACAGCTTACGAGTATGAGAGTTCATTGGAAGTCAGATTTGTCAGCAAGAGCAGGCCACTTACTTGGTGTGTAAGGTGACCCCAAACACACCTTATCATTTGGAGAGGAGGGGAAGGACTGATTAAAATGCCAGTAATGTGTAAGAGGCATCTCAGATACATCAAAAATTGAGTTCCTGATATCCAAAATATTTAGGGAAGAATGTATTAGAATGGGAAGTATCTGTTGTTTTCTTTTCTAACATAGATCCCTTTTCTAACATGGAGCACTTGTTGCTGCTTTGATTGAAAATTAATATGTTGATACAAAATCCCACAAAGGATGTTTTTTTCACCATCTAGCAATGTCACATACCTACCAAATAGTTCTGGGTGGCCTGGGAAGAGAGTCAGCTTCTTATAACACAAGGAAGATCTCTCAGAAATAGTCTTTATTTTGCAGAGTCTTGATAGAAGTGATTTTTTTCCCAGGAATGTGTTTCCTTCTTGTGAAAGGAACTGCTCTTCCAGCATGGTGCTTATGTAGGCTTCATTGCCATAGTGCTGAGCTGCCCTTCTACTGGACCCTGCAGGGGCAATCCAGTTCTGCAGCTGGTGCCTGGCAGTAACTGTGCTTCCAGGGGACTGAAGCCCCACCAAAGGAAAAGCAGTCTTTAAGCCTGATCTACTGTATGAAGCCACTTAACCAGCACCTGTTTGCCCAACCTGTACCCTTAGCCATGGTTCTCGTCCTTGTGGTGCCCGCTCATCATCGCAAATGCCTGTTCATCATCGTTGTCCCAGCCTTTGACTATCTTCTTGCAATGTCCTTTTGCTTTGTCTGCCCTCAACTTCTTCCATCCCACACCCTGACAGACACACTAGCTTCTGATTGTGTCTCTTCTTGACACCACCAGCTAGGTACATCTTCCATCTTCTCCAGGCCAGACATCAACTTGGTTGTACTTTGTTCCAGTGTAGTGTAATCCTAACCTGTCTACCCTCATCCTGCTTATGCCTTTCTGGTACCGAGGATCATGAGTATGTCTAAAAGGCAGGGATGTCCTCTGCATATAGGTAGAAGTATAGCTGTTAAAGCTCTTAGGTGGCCCATCCTTTTTTCCACTGTTTATTAATGAACTAACCATCTTCCAGGCATTATTTCTTCCTCAGATCCCTGAGCTACGCCAATAACTCAGGCCACCTTCAGTAACAATTCAGGCTAAACTAGCTGATTTTGTACTTAAATGGACTATGAATGCTCATACAACCTCATCATGCAGGTTGGTTACAAAGACAGGAGAGGGCCCATAATGAATAGCTGGTAAGCAGAAAAATCTTAATCCATCACAAGCTACTTCCAAGGGGATTGTATGTCCGTATCATTGTATATATATTATAGATAGCCATGGAGACTAAGACCAGATCTGTAAAGTATTTTCAAGGGAAGCAAAGCTCCAACCTATCTCTTAAATATCAACCTGTGTGGCTTCCTTACAGACACACAGGGAACCTGTGATGGAGCAGGAAAGTGAATTAAGCTTCCCAGGTAGCAAGTCTAAATTGCAATTTTTTTTTAAATTGGAAGCCAAATTAGAAAAACAATTTGCAAGTAAGCACTGCACACCAGTGGAATAGGAAAGGAAAGTTTCAGTTTATTTCAAAATATAGAAACTTCTGCAGGTGTTACAGATTAACACTTTAATGGGAGCCACATGCATTGCATCCTTTATGTCTGACTCCAACTCAGGGTGAGAGATAAAATTATTTTGACATCTGAGGAGGACATAATGTTCTTTCTGAATGTAGATCAGGTTGTCTGTGACATGTAAATTAAACTCATCTGAGTTTTTTTTAAAGAAATGTGATGGAAAAGAAGATGCAGAAAATTTTTCATGCTTATCTGCTATCCTGGGCATCCAGTTCTAATTATAGATTATCTTTGAATGGACAATGGCAACGTTTTAATCTTGTTTTGCTGAAAGAATTAAGCATGTGCTTAGGAATGTCTGTGTATGGCTGAACAGCATATAAGTAATATCAAGACCACAATGCTTTCCCCTGGTGCTGGCTCTAATTTCCATTCATTAATTCTGCCGGTCCTGTCTGGTCTAGTTTTTGGAAGATATTTACATGTATCTTCACATACCTTACCATTAGTGTATACTGGTTTTCCCCTTGCCTGCTTAAATGTGTGCCACAGACTTCCTGTACTTCTAATGAAATACTTCTAAACTGGCTTCAGACTGCTTCTATGAATTTCAAGTTTTCTATTTTTCCTTTCAGTCTGTTCCTAGCTAATTTTCTCATTTAAAGAAAAATTCTGTACTCTGAAGTTTTGTGTTGGAGACAGCTATCCTAAATTCTGTAATGAAGCAGAAGAATGTCAGGCAAATGGACCCAGACTCCACTTTCTTCCAACAAACAGGACATTCCCTTAATGGTACCGTCACTTCTCAGACTCTACAAACCTCTGCAGTACTATGCAATGTTGTGCCCCTGTGCACCCTCTTCTCCCTTTTGTGACAGACTGGTTTGCTTCCCATCTTTAGCTTCTGTGTTAGCACGTCTCTTCTTCTCAGTGTCCAGCTCTACCTCATGCTGGTGAGCAGCCTGTCCCCTCACTGTTTGTCATTTGATCCTACCCATGCTTTCTTCCACACCACTGCAACATTCAGTAACTGCACAGAAGTCATGGACTCAGATGCTCACATCTGTATTTGCACAGCATTCTCCCTTTGTCTTATCGTGCAAATCCCTACATGTTCAGCATTCACATATTATCACTTGTCTGCACAAAGCTAGCATTTGTATACACAGAAGCCACATGTAGTAAGTTTTATTTGCCAAAGAGTTTGTATACATTCACTAATTCAGTCTCCCAAGGAACAGAGTGCAAGAAGTGGCAACATAGGAAGCTTTGTTTTATAGAGGTCCTGTAACTTTTCCATTCACAGTTTAGTGGTCCTGTCCCTGGGAAAGAGTCCTTGATTCAGAATGTCATGCATAGAAAGAAGCATCTGGTTTTGTGGTACTTCGGAGAGGAGAGGATGGAGCATGGGGAAATTCCAGAACCTGGTGAGACGGAGATGCTTGAGTAGATGGGGACCTTACAGGGGATCCAGAAAAAGAAATATCTGTATCCTGTTCTTCTGAGCCTTGATGCTGTGGCTGTTTTATGAGTATTTGGCATCTAATTCCTGGAGCATTGAGATTTCTGTGACTTTCTTTTCCTTTTCCTTTCTGTCCCACTTACAGAGGAGCTACAAAAGCTCCCACAGGACGTTCCAGATGTTCAGAAACATAAATGCAGAGGGATGTACAACATTCAACATTTAACAGGGATTTGTTTTTCCTTCTAATTTCTGTTTATGGAAGCAAAAAACCCTTAAAACAAGGCTGCCCTGCTCATTATTCTCTGCTTTTCCTCAGGCACATGCTGTGTGGGTGGCTAAAATGAAGCCTCATAGTCTGATGCTGGATACTTGCTCTCCCTCAGCCTGCCTCCATCCATATTTAGGGTTTTAACAGACTGAGGTGATAAATCAGGTAGAATTATCCTGCCAGCAGCTTTACCCTGGAAATCCAGCGTGGGTGGCAAGGAAAGAGAGAGGGAGTTCATGGAGGAAGCACCAGTGGTCATGCAGATTTCAATAATAGACTCCTTATTTTATTTGGCAGAAGTGTCTTCCACGCAGAGTTGATACAGCGTGCCATTGTACACCCCTTAGCCCCTGCCAGCACATGAAAGCCATGTCAGCCATGCATGAGCAAGGCATAAGCTGCCTTCCATTCAAAGCATCCAAGGAACCCTGGCAACTGCAGAGATAATGATTTACTCTGTCTTTCCTTTGTTCTCTTGACAGCCTGGTAAGTGCATAACTTACCGTGTTCACGGCAGGGGAGTCTGACCAACTCATGCTAAAAGACGTAGTGGAGAGCAAAAGAGGTCATGGCCTCAGTCTCTCTGTGAAAGGGAGAGCTCCACTTGTGTTCGCAACAACCTCCTAATATGAAAGATCATCCTAAGGTAAGCAGTATTTCTCATCAGGCATAGACAGAGATGCATATGGGGATCAGAAAACATTTAATTACCATTGGCAGGTTTAGGGCCCTTCTTTGGGCTTTCAAATAGCTTCTCAGAATGAAAACAGGAGAAGGTACACATCGGGTTTGTGTCCTATGCTTTCCTCTTCAGATGAAGAGGGCATGGACTATCTAAGGTATAGACTTGTGGTTTATTTAACATTCTGCTGCTGTTGTGCATATCCTCTTCTTTCACTTTCTGCATCTGCAAACAGGCAAGTTTGGGAGGTGAACACCACTTTATAAATGACCAAGGATAACTTCTGTGAATCTGTGGGAATGTTGCTCACTTACAGGAGCAGGCTGCACAAGGAAACAGCTAGGGAAGGCCAGCAGATATCACCAGTCCTAAATGCTCTTTGAACATCTTGCAACTGAATTTTGAGATGAAAATAAGGTGGGGCTTCCTTTCATTTGCCTTTCTGGCATTTAGATTTCATAAGCATCATTTTTTTCTTCTCTTGTTTGAAAGCTAGCTAAGATGACAAGAAACCAGAATATAAGACTTTTATAAAATCTTGACACTGGGCAGTGCAATATTCAGCTTTAATTTCACTCTTTTGACTGGGGAAAAGACAGCTTTTATGTTAAAAAAAAATAACCAGATACCAGGAGAAATGTGTGTGTCTGATAGGAGAATTAGTAGCAAGGAGCCTCAGGATAGCCATCATCTCTGAAGAACTTGGTTCTTGTTCCAGCTTAGCTCAAACAAAATCAATGTGAGGATTTGTCCCAATTCCAATTAGCCCACATCATAGATCAGTACATCTGGCAAGTCCTAAAAAGATCTGAGCAGATATTTCAGGATGCTGAGCAGCCCCTATTTCTGTTCAGTTAAATGTCAGCTGAGCATACCTGGCACTTTGCAAGAATTGGTTCCCTGGAGAAGATGAAGGCTGACTCTGACAGAGAAGTAGAGGGTGAGAATGGAGACACACAAGCAGCTGAATCTCTTAAATGTTCCTGAGCATCATTAAAGATAAGGGTGCCTGAGGAATGTAAATGTAAAAGACACCTAGGTCAAAACTTTAAGTGTGATTTTGCAGAGGTAAAAGCCAGTTTCTTGGTGCAGCATCTCTAGCTACATTATTTGGATGTAGTCCGAGACAGAAGAATTTGAAAAGTATTTACAACATTCCGAAGACATTTTAAGATCCGTTCATTTGGATGTTTTAGTTTTGCACGGAGGAGATGAGGGCAGATTAATTCCTGCTTGAACTTTGCTCATTGGAAAAGTAAAATCATTGCTTTTGCAAAAGAGAAAGAGAATAACTTTGAACAAGTTCTGGCCAAGTTCATACCAAAGGTGCTGAACTCTTCTCTGTGAAGAGGTCTCATGTAGCAGAGATCATTTTGTACTGCATGCTGATATTTCCTCCAAATTAACTTAAACTGGCATTCTGCCTCAAAAGCTGAAAAATATCAAACCTGACACTCTGCTTGTTTGTTCTCAGTTCAGAATGTCTACAGCTACCCCTTTTGTGACTTCCCTGTTGCTGCTGGGTTTCCATTTAGATTGCTTAGATGTCCTTTCCCACTATTCTCAAAATCTCTGCTGGCCCCCAAGTGACTCCTGCACTGTGACTCATGGGCCTCTTTCATCAGGAGGCAAACTAATGGTCTCCTTCGACACATGCTGGATGCGTTCTGCACAGCTCCAGGGTTTCTGCTGCTGCTAATGAGATTTTTCTGGAGGGTTGTGAAAGATCATTAAGAAGTGGTTTCTGAAAGCCCAATATTAGTTTTTCAGTGTTTAACTGGGGGGTGCCTCCTCACTGCTCAATGCTAATAATGGCAGAATGGTTGCTTTGCTGGCAGGGTGGTCAAGGATCAGCTCACTGGTGTTGACATACAGGTCCATCTGCTGGATTGGGTGTTTTTGAACTTTTGGAGTGATGAAAAAAGGAGAGATACTTGCTGGCTTATATTAAGGTGAGTTGTGGAGCTGAGTGGTAAGTGAAAGACTTGTCAGAAGCTAATGGTATAATCTAGCTGCACCTAGAGGGAATTCCTACCTTAGTTAGGTATCTGGTCCAGTGGAGGGAAATGAGAGAATTACCGGAGAGAGGTGCTTCAAGAGAAATACCTGTCCTTGAAGACAATCTGGATGGTACTAGGTAGTGGTGGGCTGGGGAAAACTGAAACTATCCTTGGGAGAGAGCCCTGTGGGCTACTGTTTGTGGGGCTGGCTAGGGAATGGGAAGCATGGGGAAGAGAACACCCACTCCTGAAACAGGAATTGTGGAGAGTGCTAGAAGAGCTATGGGGCAGAGGGCACATAAGAGCTTGGGGAAGAAAAACGAAAAGCTCCCTGAGATGCTATTTGTTAGGATGGTCAGAAAGGATTTGATAAGATTGTGGATAAAAGACTTGACCAAAGGAAAAGGTAGAAGTAGTCCAGGGAGAAAGAAAAATGCATGATGAAACATATTTCAGTTGCTCTAGACAACATCCTTTCCTCACAATCCAGAGCTGACAAAGACCTTAGATTTCCCTACTTGCTACTTTGGAAGATAGCATGAAAACCCTTAATTCAGGGAACTGGAAATGATGAGGTACAGCGTTTAAAGATTACTGACCTAGCTGAAAAATTGAAGAAAGTCAGTGGATTACTGTTTGCAGGACTTCCTTTTATCTAGGAAGGAGGAATACTGAAAGGTATCACTGATGGGGAATGCTTCATAGTTTTTCCAAGAGCACGAGAAAAGATGACCCTGATGGGGGCACTGTGTCTTTAAGAGGACCTTGGCAGGAAAAAAGTGCATTTGAGTTTAAGAGGAAGCTTAAGTTCTGACATGCTGATCTATTAAGCTTCAAAAACAGGTACACAGTTCACAGAGCTTTCCCAGAACAGTGGCAGAACTGTCCAAAGGCTCGGTGCCGAGGGATTTCTGAATACCACATCTGAAACAAAACGGAGGTGTGTCCTTCTTTGTGAAGTGGAGCAGGTAAAATTGCCACAGTGCTAAAATACTGGGATCGTAGATGAAAGGTACATGTTTGAATTCTGCTTTGCTTTACATAAAGCGATGGGCAAAAGCTGATAAAAATTACATGGTTGCTATATTTTTGACAATAGTCTGTTGTCAAATATTTAACGCTTCTAAAACTTTAACTGAAGAGGTGGCTGATTTTGAGACTGTAATACAGACGTGCATATTCTCATGTTAAAAATAAAATGTATGAGTAAATATATTTTTTACTTAAAAATACAAAATGCAGGTGAAAGATCTCAAGAGGATCTAGGGTCAGAGAGCTATTTTTACAATTTCTGGGAATTAATGATGTTCCTGTTAAGATACCAGATGGTGATTATCTAATAACAGGGATAATGTATGAACAATCATACTGGCAAGGGCAGGAGGCCAGAATGGTTACACATGAGAATGTCTTCAGGGCACAGAGAAGCTTTGAGCATAGGTTAAAGCTGAAGGACCCCAAGTGCCCCTTCATTATTGCTTTTGAGACTGTTTTCTCTCCTCCTGTAAAGCCAAATGATCCTGGAAGGGTTTTAAACTCAGGTGAGCAGAAGTGCTGACAGAAAGGCCATATTCACATGTCAACCAAGGAAGGAGTAAGCCTTGGGATTTACATCTGCACATAAAACAAGTTTCCATTAAAATGGAAACACTTCCCATCACTTAGAGATCTTTTTTCTTGGTTGCATCAAATATTTTCTTGTCTGCTTGCTGTGTCAGCTCTGTTTCTGGCCTGAATTTCTCAGGGCACTTACGTTTGCCTACATTTAATTCTTGCCTTAGGGTATGGTTTTGGCAAACTGACAGTTGGCATGTGTTGGGCACCCAGGGCATTTCCCTGGGAAAAAGACTCTCCAATAAAATCTGTTCCATACTGATAACATTTAGATCTGAGGAAAACCAGCAGAAAAGTATGGCCAGGGGCCTTTGGCAGCTTTGGAGAGGGCCAGAGCTCCTGGCTACAGCTGATCAAAAGAGCCTAAGTTAACTAGAAAAGAGGGAGGCTTTCTGCAAGCCTTTAGCCTTGGAGAAAAGCTAACACAGTGAGACGTACAGGTCATTTGAAATCATCACCTGCAAGCCTGCAAGGACACAAAAGGTAGAAAGACCCTTGGGTGAGGCAGTTGCCATGGGGAAATTAATCTTTAGCCTAGCTATGTGCATCACCAGTTTGAGAGTGCTACTGTGCATAAATGCACAATAGAGTAGGGATGCAAATGTAAAGGGTGAAGAGGGGGACCAGAGATGCTGAATTGTTTGGGGGCCCTATCCCATACCTCCATGGGGGGACAAAGCCGAGTCTGCCTTCAGCAAGTCTTTCTGTAAGCAAGTCTTCAGCAAGTCTTCAGCAAGTCTTTCTGTAAGATCAAAGGTGGTCTGGTTACCCATGAAACCTTCTGGATCCATTTCTAAAGGTGCGAAGGTCAATTGACTTCCTCTTTAGAGGTGACACTCTTCATGTTTATCTCTTGTCTGGATACTAACAGTATCTTTCTCTTCTTCAGGACTATCAACAACAGTTTAAATGAGTTTAAAATATTTCAGATGAGTGATTCTCTGTTAATTTAGCTGAAATCAACCAGAGAGTTCAAAAGTTAGGGGTACTAGGTGCATGGAGGGAATTAAAAAGTCGACACGCAGAGTGTGATTGCATAAGTATGGTTGCTTTTTCACTTCAGAAAGCAGCCTAAAACCTGTTTGGTGGCAGATGAAAGGCAGACTGTGACTGCTGCCACTGCTGCTCAGGATAAAATCCTGGAGAAAGTAAGTATGGCTATTAGAATAAGAAGCCTAGGACAAGACATATCCTGTTTCTTTCACCAGTGTAGGAGGCAGTTTGCAGAGGTGAGATACATGTACCAGGCTGATGAATCCTAAGGTCATACAGAAAAAAAACATGATTACGAGGAGTTACACACATTGTTTACCAGTAAAAAATTCAAGAAAGGGGCTAAAGATACCTTTATATAGGGCTCAAACATCAGTGACACTGAAGAAATAAAGACTTGTCGTGCAGATGAGCAATATCTGTCAATTTAGAGATAGCCCACACTGAATACCTCCAAAAAAAGAAAAAGTTCCCTGGAGTAAAGTCAGCATAGTTTTGTGGGGGCTGGAAAAACTATATACCCCTTTTTCTACTGTATTATTCTCACTTGGCTGTAAGAACCTAAAGACAGAAAACAAAAACGCCTGTGTAATCAGACACTGATGACAAAATAGAGGGCTAGCAGCGGGAAAGGGAAAAATAAAACCCAGTTCTGAGCTGGATCCCAAACTCGAGTACCACTTCACAGATGTGATATTGCACATCTCTTGAAGGGAAACAGTGGCAGCAAAGAAATTTCAGGAGTAGCTCTGCAGTTGTGTAAATCATCCTCATCCATCATTTGGCCACATACAAATAAGTAGGAGGCACCTTTCTCTGCATACTAGAAGCAAATGAGATAAGCAGCCTTAAGATGTCCATTTTACCTAAAAAGACCTAAAGGGAGCAAGAAGCATAGCCGTTCGAGAGGCTGTGTCCTTGCTGTGTTGGGCCACACAGGTTGGTTCCCCCGTTTTCTGACAACCCATGTGCTCAGACTGGGCCCCTCTATGTCCTTCCTCCCAGAGCCCCATCGGTGTTCCTGCCAGACATAAAACACAACTGATGTTTTTTGTGTTCATCTCTGAAGCAGCCTTCCTTTTACTCGCTGGCCTTTCATCGCCAGCTAAGCTGTGTTCCTCTGTTCCCTGTGTTTAGATATTGCAAATATTTGAGAATTTGATGGGGTTTTCTGGTGATCAATTATCTGTGAGTAGGGAGCTCAGATGAAGATATCACGCACAATTTATTTTTTCTCATATTAGAGTATTTAATCTCGGTCTCTTAAGACAAGGGAAAGGCTGTGTGAATTTGCAGTCCAAACTGCCTGTCAGTTGATTAGTTAAGGATATATTTTAGGCCTGTGGTAGTTAATGAGTAAAACTCATTGGAAGTATAGTTTAGCCCATGGCAAAATGGCAATAGCAGTAAGAATTGCATGCCTGAAAAATCAGGACCTTCATGCTGATGTTAAACATACAAATTCTTTAGAGCTCCTCATCTAAGTCAATGTCCAATCATTCTGTATCTTTATGTTAACTACTTTGGAGAAAATAAGACCTTCCTTCCTGATACTCGTACCTTTCCCTTAAAGGTGCAGATAGTTGAAAAATATGAAAAAGTCCTGGGTTTTTTTGATGCCTGTTGTTTTTTCAAGACTCAACCGAACTCTTTTGCAATATGTGGAAGCTTATTGAGTTATTTCTGAATACATTTTAGAACTTGTAGCTAAAATGTTTTTGGTAAGAGTATTATTGAAAACACAATGTAATTTGAACGGCTGAAAAGTTCAACAAGCTAAGCTGGTAAAGTCATCTTTCCAGGGAGAAGAAAACTAAAAATGTGTAATAAATCTGAACCATCTCTTCCAGGCAGAAGCTGGTACCAAAAGTCCTATGACCACTGCCCAGAACTGGCACTCAGTTCTCCGCAATTGCTTTTCCTAAGGCTTTGCAGAGTAGCATGGGGAGAGGCTGCTTATTTTGAGGACAGCCAAATTACTTCTAAACTGCCTTGTGGGGCCTTTCTGTCAATTAAAGCATTTTAGCACTTCATGGGAGTGGGCTTCCTCACGGCCTGTGGACGGGGCTCGCTGCCCAGGCAGTGCGAGCCTGCCATGGCTCTTGGTGCTTTTTCAGAGGTTGTTGCTTTCCTCCAGGGAGTGAGTTGAGTGGAGGTATTGTTTCTTTCCCTCAAAGAGCACGAGAATGAACCTCTTGGGCACAGTGGGAGCCAAATGCCCATGTTTGTTTGCAGTGTACAACAGCATGGGGCCCGGCTGTACATATGTACAACTATGGACTGTTGGCTTTTGAAATGGAAAATACAGCAAAGGTGATAGGAAGACAAAACAGGCTAGCTAAAGGGACATCACCACATTACTTTAGACTTCAAGGGACTTATCAAAATCAAGTGCATGTTGCAATTGTGTAAGTGTAGTGTGTGTGAATTCACATTATGTAGACATAGAAGTACGTCAGCTACACAAATGCTCTTATAAATCTCCTGTAACTGCTGGGAAAGTGTCTGGGTGACGAACCCCTTCACACGTGTCTCAGTTTTGCCCAAGGGACCACAGGCTGACTGATGAACTTGTTTATCCCGCAGCGTTGGTAAGGCTGGCAGTGCTTTACAATTGCAGCACAGCGAGAGCTCCCATCCAGAATGCTGTAATGACCGTGTCTTGTGTTGGGTGGTTAATACCTGCATGGATCGCTCCTTTTATTTCCATGCCCTTTGCAGCCTTTCGTGTTGACCAAAATCTTGCACATCCAAACCTGCCCTGCAGTCAGGCCCTATTAGGTTTTTTCTCTTGTAAAGTAATTTTATGGATAAAGTCAGTTCAGGCTGCGTTGGGGGTTCAACGTAGATCCTTCACCTCGTAGATTGCTCTAGCTAATGTTGGTTGCTGCCTTTCAAATCAAGTGTGATGTTCTCAGTCTTGTCTGTAAGTTTTACATCATACTTCCCTCCCATGCCCAGGGTAAACCCATGAATCCTGATCTCCAATATCCTCCTGCTGCCTAGCAAATTATCATTTAATTTACTACCTGTGAGCCAAATCCCTATTTAGCAGCTGTTCCCTGGAGAAAGCAACTGTTTTATCAACAATTCAATGACAGAAGTCTCTTCTTGGGACCAAAGATTTTGATTTAAACATTTCAAAAGACCTATTCTGAAGACAGTGGAAACTGTGTGGTACGTAACTCATGTGACCAATTTTCCTATGACAGGGGGAAAGCAAAACAAAATCAGTTTATTTAATACACATAATGAGAAAAAGTAGACTTTGTAAGGAAGCACAGCAGCTGGCAGGTATCTAGTCATTGCCATTCAATAGAGGCACCCTACATTTTCAACACTGCTGTCCCATGCTGACAGGTTCAAAGGTCCAGTGGTATCTTAATCATAGACACCAGTGGGCAGCCACTAGCAAGGAAAGGCAGACGGCACTGCAAAGCCTGTCTTTGCCTGAAGCTAGAACGAAGCCGAGTCCCCGCTCAGAAAAGCTATTTATTCTGTGTTCATTATGGGACGGAAACACAAAGCTTTACCCCTGTGTCCCTGTTGCTGCCCGAAATCGGTGTGTCACCAGGGGAAGTCCTGTCTGTCATGACAACTGCCATCTCGATCAACGCACTGCAAATTGAACCAGGGTATCACTGCACTTAAAAGCATAAGTTATCGCAGCTTGTGTTGGTGCATCAGCACCGTGCAGTTCTGTGTCCAGAGAGGAGCTGCGTGCTCTATAATCCCCCTCTGAGCCAGGGGTTGCAGAATCTACAAGGAAAGGTTTTATTTCGCACAGTGACAGAGAAGCTGGGAAAATACTTGGGAAAAGGTCAATAGGCTATTTGCAAAAACTCTGAAAAGATGCTTTTACAGTCTCAGCCTTGAAAATGTTGAAGAAGCCTCACAGTCTGAAGCACTGAATTGTCAGAGGTTTCATATGTACTTTTAAAGGTGCTGGCTCTGTGGGAGGTGTGCATTTGTTTAGCTGGTCACTGCAGAGCCTGTGGCATGTCTGAACTCTTGGTCTAAAGTGTCCTACAGCTACCTGGATAGAGGGGCTGCACTGGAAAATGTCAGTCCTTTCTAAAATAGGAAAAAAGGAAGCGCTGTGGGAGAAATTATGATTAAAAATAGAGTGTTTTCCCCCTCAGTGCAAAATACAGGTAAAAATAAAATGCAACACTTCCAGTCTTTCTCTGTCTCTTGCTGACAGCCAGGTATGGATTCATGCCATTTGTCTTGCTGCTAAAAAAATGCAAAACAAAGATGAGTTCCACATTTATTTTTAGTTCACCTCATTAAATTCCATGGTTCATAATAGGGTTAAATTTGACTCTGAGAACTTATTTGTCCTGAGAAGTCTGCTGTAACTAATAACGGATTTATATTCACATTACTTGTTTTAAAATGTAAATGGGATTAGCGGGTTTTCATTGTGAAGCTTTTTCCAATGAAAAATGATTTTTGGACCAAAACAAGGATTTTTCTTTTTTAATAAATTGCCCCATTGAAAAAAAAAAAAAAGAAAGATAGGTCATGAGATTGCAATTTTTCTTGTTTTTCAGAAGGAAAAAGGGGAGATAAATATCTGGCAATAAAATATCTGTTTCTTTATAAATACATTCGATCTTAATTTTGAGAATTGAATGTATACTCTTTTTTTCTGTAGAGATCTTCAATAATGGTGTTTTGTCTCTTTTCTTTTATATTTCTAAAACATGCCTGTGTGGAAACTTTAAAAGTCAAAGGCAGCCAAGTGGTATGCCACAACTGATATCGCTAATGCGTTTTTCTCAATCCCTTTGGCAGCAGAGTGCAGGCCACAGCTTGCTTTCACTTGGAGGGGCATCCAGTACACCTGGAATCGACTGCCCCAGGGTGGAAACACAGCCCTACCATTTGCCATGGACTGATCCAGACAGGGTGAGGCTCTGGGGCAGGGTGAGGCTCCGGAACGCCTGCAATACATTGATGACATCATTGTATGGGGCAATACAGCAGAAGAAGTTTTTGAGAAAGGGAAGAAAATAGACCAAATCCTGCTGAAAGTCGGTTTTGCCGTAAAACAAAGTAAGGTCAAGAGACCTGCACAAGAGATCCAGTTTTTAGGAATAAAATGGCAAGACGGATGTTGTCAGATACCAATGGATGTGATCAACAAAATAACAGCCATTTCTTCACCAACTAGCAAAAAGGAAACACAAGCCTTCTTAGGCGTTGTGGGTTTTTGGAGACTGAATATTCCAAATTACAGTCTGATTGTAAGACCTCTCTGTCAAGTGATCTGGAAGAATGATTTCAAAAGGAGCCCTGAGCAACAACAAGACTTTGAAAAAATTAAACAGGCCCTTGGGCCAGTCTGGGCAGGACAAGATGTAGAAAATGTGCTCTACACCACAGCCAGGGAGAATGGCCCTACCTGGAGCCTCTGGAAGAAAGCACCAGGAGAGACTCGAGGTTGACCCCTATGGTTTTGGAGTCGGGGATACAGAGGATCCGAGGCCCGCCATACTCCAACTGAGAAGGAGATATTGGCAGCACATGAAAGGGTTCGAGCTGCTTCGGAGGTGATTGGTACTGAAGCACAGCTCCTCCTGGCACCCCGACTGCCGCTGCTGGGCTGGATGTTCAAAGGGAGGGTCCCCTCTACACATCATGCAGCTGATGCTACGTGGGGTAAGTGGGTTGCACTGATCACACAACGGGCTCGAATAGAAAACCCCAGTTGCCCAGGAATCTTGGAAGTGATCATGGGCTGGCCAGAAGGCAAAGATTTTGGAATATTGCCAGAGGAGGAGGTGACACATGCTGAAGAGGCCTCACTGTATAATAAACTGCCAGAAAATGAGAAGCAATATGCCCTGTTCGCTGATGGGTCCTGTCATCTTGTGGGAAAGTATCGGAGGTGGAAGGCTGCTGTATGGAGTTCTGTATGACAAGTCACAGAAACTGCTGAAGGAGAAGGGGAATCGAGTCAGTTTGCAGAGGTGAAGGCCATCTAGCTGGCTTTAGATATTGCTGAATGAGAAAAATGGCCAGTGCTCTGTCTCTGCACTGACTCATGGATGGTGGCAAATGCCTTGTGGGGGTGGTTGCAGCAATGGAAGCAGAGCAGCTGGCAGCACAGAGGCAAACCCATCTGGGCTGCCGTGTTGTGGCAAGATATTGCTGGTCGGGTAGAGAATGTGGTTGTAAAAGTACATCACGCAGATGCTCACTAACCCGAGTTGGGCCACTGAAGAACATCAAAACAACCAGCAGGTGGATCAGGCTGCTAAGGCTGAAGTGGCTCAGGTGGATCTGGACTGGCAACATAAGGGTGAATTATAGCTCAGTGGGCCCATGACACCTCAGACCATCAAGGAAGAGAAGCAACATGTAGATGGGCTTGCGATCAAGGGGTGGATTTAACCGTGGACACTATTGCACAGGTTATCCATGGTTATCCAATGTGAAACATGTGCTGCAATCAAACAAGCCAAGCGGTTAAAGCCTCTCTGGTATGGAGGATGATGGCTGAAATATAAATATGGGGAGGGATGGCAGATCGATTATATCACACTCCCACAAACCCGCCAAGGCAAGCGCCATGTGCTTACAATGGTGGAAGCAACCACCAGATGGCTGGAAACACATCCTGTGCACCACGCCACCACCCAGAACACTATCCTGGGCCTTGAAAAGCAAGTCTTATGGCAGCATGGCACCCCAGAAAGAACTGAGTCAGACAACGGGACTCATTTCCGAAACAACCTCATTGACACCTGGGCCAAAGAGCATGGCATTGAGTGGGTATATCCCATCCCCTGTCGTGCACCAGCCTCCGGGAAAATCGAACGATACAATGGACTGCTAAAGACTACACTGAGAGCAATGGATGGTGGGATGTTCAAACATGGGGATACACATTTTGCAAAAGCCACCTGGTTAGTCAACACTAGGGGATCTACCAATGGAGCTGGCCCTGCCCAATCAAAACCCTTACATACTGTAGAAGGGCATAAAGTCCCTGTAGTGCACATAAAAAATATGCTAGGGAAGACAGTCTGGGTTATTCCTGCCTCGGGCAAAGGCAAACCCATTTGTGCGATTGCTTTTGCTCAAGGACCTGGGTGAATGGTGGGTGATGCGGAAGAATGGGGAAGTCCGATGTGTACCTCAAGGGAATTTGATTTTGGGTGAAAATAGCCAATGAACTGAATTGTATGATGTTAATAGCTATGTAATACTGTATGTCATCACTTCTATGGTTGCTATATGCCATATCAACAGTATTACAGCAAGAATCACGCAGATTAATGAAGAATGAACTTTGATGAAACCAACAAAGTGCAGCGATGATAGAACCGGACAAGCACAGTGATAATGGAACCAGAATTGGCTTCAGCATGCAACAATCCCACACCACACACCATCTCTCCTGCCCTGAAGGACTGTTATGACAGATGGAGAACAAAGTCATGGACTAAATGAACTCAACGGACATTTTAGAGGGATGGCCCATAGACCAAGGGAATGATACCTGTGTGTATATATCAAAAGATAGGAAAACTGGTGGTGATTAATTGGAATGCATTGGAAAGTGTAGGACCCAGGCATGATGTAGATCATACAGAATAAGGGGTGGATACTGTCCTGGTTTCGATTGGGATATATATTTTTTTTTTGTAACAGCTGGTAGAGTGCTGTGTTTTGGATTTAGGATGAGAATAATGTTGATAACACACTGATGTTTTATTTTTTGTGAAGTAATGTTTACACTAGTCAAGGACTTTTCAGCTTCTCATGCCCTGCCAGCAGGAAGGTGGAAGGGGGCACAGCCAGGACAGCTGACCCAAACTGCCCAAAGGGATATTCCATACCATATGACATCCTGCTCAATGTATAAATTGGGGGGAGTTGGACAGGGGGCGGTGATGACTGCTCAGGAACTAGCTGGGCATTGGTCAGCAGGTGGTGAGCAATTGCATTGTGCATCACTTATTTTGTATATTCTTTTATTATTGTTATTATTATTATTTTCCCTTCCTTTGCTGTCCTATTAAACTGTCTTTATCTCAACCCACGAATTTTACTTTTTTTTCCCCATTCCCTCCCCTACCCCACTGGGAGGACAGGGAGTGAGCGAATGGCTATGTGGTGTTTAGCTGCCTGCCAAGTTAAACCACAACATCCCATTAAATGGGTATTATTCCTTCTAGGCTTTGAGCAGAATACAATTGCTGGCCCTTTTGTTTCATTAATTCCCCATACAGATATACATTCTACTCAATTTAGGATCATGAAAGACACAGGGATTAGAAACCTATTTAGGCTGACTAAATCCTCTGGAAATTTAAAATGGAAAATATTATCACAGGTTGGGCGTTACATCTACCAAATTTTTGTCTTACTCATTAATTATTTGCTTGAGAGGATCCCTAAACCTTCTTGTGAAAGCAGGGAGCTTTGGCAATGATTGCAATCTCCAAACCAGAAAGACAAGCACACATTGTCACCCAGAGTGGGGGAAAACACAAAGCAGCTGAGGAATTTTGAACTTTTTTGTTAGAAAGGCTTTGCTGAGAGGACAGGTACACGTGCATAATTAGGAGGAACAGCTCAAGAAGAGAGAGTTCAGGAAAACTCACGGGAAATGATCAAGCACAATCCCTTTGTATAAAAAATGGGTCTAAAGAACAGGCAAAAAGCGTGTACAGAAAATGTGAAAGGGAAGAGAGAGGGAGTGCAGGACTGGTTTTGAGAAGGTGCACAGCTGAATGGCATTGGTGCCATTAACTCAGAGATAAACTCTGAGGGTTTGCTTCCTCCTGCCTCTAAAGCAGCAGGACTGTAATGCATCCTACTGTAGTTACAAGAGTGTGTTCAAAGGCGTTGGCCTGCATAATCCAAATGTTTCTTTTCCTGACAGCAATAACCTGCAAGACCCTGATGTTTTGGACTGGCTGCTGAGGCTGGGAAATAATGTTATTTTGTAAAGGGAGCATTAAACACTGCAGGGAGGTGATAACTTTGCAGGAGGAGGTAGAGGGAAAGGGTAGACCCTTTTCATAAAAAGAAATCTGTGCTGCCAGATGTAAATAGGATGGATGAGTTTTCTGATCAGCAAGAGACATCTGGCTTTGTGAGATGCTCTCTATGACTCCTCAGGCAGCAAAAAAATATATCTAAAATGTGATAGCACGGCATCTCAGGGAGCCCGGGCTTGAGAAGTGACCACTCAAATGTTTTTAAAGGCATTAAAGTCGCTTGACACTATTATGGTTTTAGATGATCCTCTAGCTTTAAAAATCTATTTTTTTTTAAGTGACTGTTTTCTTCTATCTGAAATGGGGCCTTGGTAGCTATTTTTAAGTTACTATGGCTACTTTGACTTGTCCAGCAGCAAGGGGGGGGGGGTCAAGCTAACTCTAAAGGAAGGGTCTTCTTTGGCCAGGCAGTAAAGGGCATGGGTGTGAAAGCCAAAAGACAGAAGGAAGAGCAGGAGGATACATGACCAGTTAGAATCAGAGGCTGGGGAGGAGGTGTGGGGGGCATCTTTTCACGGTTATTTACCTATCTGTCACAGCAGACCTTGCAGTCATCTCTGCAGGATACACGATGTCTAAAATCTGTGAAGGAAAAGTAATTATCCCATCTCAGTGGCTCCAACTTATTATAAAAGTCAGTTTGTTTGAAGAATTTTCTGTTCAAAATTAAATTAGGAGCAGGCTTTTCAAAATAGCTGAACTACTAAACGTCTCAGTGTGATGCTTCCACACGCATGTATGTGTTTTCGGCATGCAGCTGGCATTATTCCCAGCCTTTCTGAAACCAATGGCCTACTTCTGGGTATTTTTTTCCTTCAAAATCCCACCTCGAATCTCTATAGTGTTTTGAATTTCCAAGCTCATTTTCTTCTTTTTTTCTTTCCTTTTTTTTTCTTTTTTTTTTTTTTTTTTTTTTTTTGTTAAGGCTGCTCTCTGAGTTAAAATTGCAGCCAGGTATTCAAGAAGCGAAAAATTTTACATGCTGAGGGGAATGATAGATTGAGCCAGCATGGGATATTGTTTTTGAAATTTGGGGTTGACTTAATGTAATACAACAAGCTTCAATAGAGATAAGATCCTTCTTACATATCTGCTTTCATCAGAATGTGATATATGACTAGCAGGAGACACATGTATAAGGAACGGGGGGAGCAAAGTAAGGGAATACATCACTATCTTCTCTGTATGTGCTTTTCAGCTTTATGTATTGTGTAGTTCTGTGTCTATTTAATTACCAATCTGCATGCTCAGGCCTGGATTGACACAAATATGTATCCTTCAACTCTTTTTCTTCTCTCTCCACTTCTGGGATGATGGAAGGATTTCAGGTGTGTGAAGGCCTCCTTGAGAAAACAAAACAAAGTGCTAGGGTATTGTTTTTGAAATGGAAATGCACCCAGTAGCAGGTAAAAAACCAAACTCCATTGCTCTGCAGTTTCCATCACAGGAAAACAGAGCTCTGCAGTCAGGATGTCCTTGTGTGCTAGCGTGGCAGGGGTCTGATGTATTTCAAGCTCGTAATTTTGTTTTTAATGTGTTTTTTATTCCTATATGCTTTTCTCCTCTCTGTTGGCCAGAGGATGCTTCTTTCAGTGTTGTGGAGGGTCATCAGTATTCCTGGGAATAGGTTCACAGGGGTAGAATAAAAATGGGATGTAGCCCTCTCTTTCCTCATTAGTACTGCCTGATGAAATATGTGTGCTCCTGATCGCGAGACAGGAGAGGTATCGCACTGCCACGCAGCCAGTGCCTCCACATCAGGGCTACATCTGGCCCAGCTTATGAATTGCTCTCATTGTAAAGAAACTCATTTGCTAGCCCTTTATTTTTCAGGTGCATCACTGCAGATGCGAAAAGCTGGATTATGCCTGGATTTTTGCAGTAGGATTTCCTCTCTGCTGCTTTGCTGAGGCAGCATAAAAATATTCTCCCCTTTCTTCTCTTCCCCCCACCAAGATTCACAGCCCAGATATCAACCTAAGTAGGTACTTAACAGAAACAGTTAATGTTTTAACTGATAATGGGGTTTGTTGACCAAAGAGACTATTAAACAAAACATAGAATCATAGAATCATCAAATCCTTTAGGTTGGAAAAGACCTTTAAGATTACCAAGTCCAACCGTTAATCTGGCACTGCCAAGTCCACCACTACACCATGTCCCTAAGCACCACATCTACACGTCTTCTAAATACCTCCAGGGATGGTGACTGAACCACTTCCCTGGGCAGCCTGCTCCAATGCTTGATAACCCTTTCGGTGAAGAAATTTTTCCTAATATCCAGTCTAAACCTCCCCTGCTGCAACTTGAGGCCATTTCCTCTTGTCCTATCACTTGTTACTTGGGAGAAGAGACCGACCCCCACCTCTCTACAACCTCCTTTCAGGTAGTTGAAGAGAGCAATAAGGTCTCCCTTCAGCCTCCTTTTCTCCAGGCTAAACAACCCCAGTTCCCTCAGCTGCTCCTCATAAGACTTGTGCTCCAGACCCTTCACCAGCTTCGTTGCCCTTCTCTGGACACGCTCCAGCACCTCAATGTCTCTCTTGTAGTGAGGGGCCCAAAACTGAACACAGTATTCGAGGTGCGGCCTCCCCAGTGCTGAGTACAGGGGCACGATCACTTCCCTAGGCCTGCTGGCCACACTATTTCTGATATGAGCCAGGATGCCATTGGCCTTCTTGGCTACTTGGGCACACTGCTGGCTCATATTCAGCCGGCTGTTGACCAACACCCCCAGGTCCTTTTCATGTCTTGCTTGGCAACAGTTTTTAAATAAAAACACGGTGCATGAAAATCTTCCACGTGTTTCTGTAATATTTGTGAAAGTTCAGCAAAAAAATATGGAAAGATACTATATATTCCTCTTTTTAACCTGCTGAGACTGAACCAGAAAGGCAGGGAGAGGACAGGGCAGGGAGGACACTTGCTCTTTCCTCACAGGTTCCTAATCCATAAGTCACTACTGATGGGGGTATTCACTGGGAGAGTCTTTTCTGCCCTCTCCACAAGTAAAGGTAGTAAAATCAGGCATCAGTCCTTGAGGGGATGCTAGTGGGGAATAAGAACTGATGTTTGGATTGAGCTTTCTATAAATGGCTGTTTGTCATTACATGATGTGCATTGTTTAAGATTTTGCATATGCCCCTAGAGGCTGCGAGAATCTGCCATTTCTTGTAGTAATGAGTGAGCTTTCCAAAGTGGATTATATGAAGTACAATATTTCAGGCTAATTTCGAGCACTGCGTTTACTTTGGAAGGTTGCAAGCTCTTTAAATCCACTCTAAAATGGTTAAACTACAGCTGTCTGATGAAGCATTTTAGGCTTTCTGAAACAGAATTACACAAGAAATTTCTTTTACAACAAGTCAACAAAAATGTTTTGGCCTGCACAGTGTAGAAATATTTACTTACTGCAGAAGCAGGAAACAAAAATAACTTCATAGTTCAGACAGCACATACGTAGACGCTTTGCCTCAGCACCTTCTTTCAGAATGTCTCGTCCCAGCAAGTCAGCGTCACTTGCTAAGCGAGAGCCCCAGCAAAACAGAGTAATTCTGGATATGGTGTTACACTGCCTGCGATGACTGATAGCTCACCCAGTCACTAAACCGGGGACTCCACGTGGAGGCACTGGGACTGCTGAACTTCCTTGGCAGCTCAGAAGAACTGTTTCTTTTCATTTCCAGGCTGTGTAGCACTTTCCTTTTATTTCTTTCCCCCCTCCTCCACTCTTTCTATCAAAAAAGGTTAAGCAAGTTCCTTACTGAAAATGTTAGGAAATGAAAAAAAGAGTTAATAATGTAGCTCAGCTTTGACTTTTCCAAATTGTTTCCTCTTCTTTGGGATGCCTCTGCAATATCTGTAACTTGATCCCAGCTCGTAGGCTGGGATCAAGCCGTGTTGGCACCGTGTTGGCACCGTGTGTTGGCACCGTGTGTTGGCACCGCGAGTTTGGTAAGAGCGCTGCACGGATGTGCCTGTTGCCCTGCGTGGTGGTCAGGACTGGTGCTGGCTGGGTGGCAGTGGGGCAGAGACCAGGGCAGGTGGTGCTGCACATCACGAATGAGGGGTGCAGGCAAATGCTGTGTACATAAAACTCACCCAGTGCCTCCTGGCTGTCAGGCAGGCTTTTGTCAGTGCAGACAGCCTGTCCCTTTCATGAGCATCAAATTAATCCCAGCACTAAAATAAATCTCAAATCGAGCCATGGCTGATAAAGAATCCACAACATGTCCTTGTTACCTTCTACGTGCGTCTGTCTCCTGTCTCCGCTAGAAGGGCTCCTTAACCAGCTCTCTGTGAGCAAACAGATGGGAAGCGAGCGAATCTAGCAGTCATCTTTCCCTCTGGTGCCTCAACCGCTCTAGGCTGTGACACATGGAAGCTCCCAATGGTGGGGTTTACATGACAATTTAATTTTAAAGAAAGAGGACACATATGTTTCTGGCAGTCGTGTAATTAGCGCAGTTCCTCGGCAGACCCACCACTGTTCCTTACGCTTCTTATAGAGAAAGATAGAAATGACAGACAGGTTTTAGCAGACAGCGGTTTTTTAGGGTAGGAGTCAAAGCCCTTGCTGGAGTTAGTAAAAGCTCATCCAAAAGATGACTTCATCTTCTTTCCCTGCCTTCAATCTTATGTGGCCTTTGATTTGCACACCCAGAACTTGGATGTGCCCCTGGGATTGGCCCAGGGAGCAAGGATATAAATGGGGAATGTGATCAGTGGGGTCTTATTTGTGGATTGGCTACATATTGACATGCCTATGCATGGTTCTGTTTTTAGTTGAATTAATTCTGTTTTCATCCCAAATCTTTATGCCTTTACTGTACTGGTATCAGAAATACACAGACTTCTGAAAACTTGCAGAAAACATTGAGAGAGGAGAAGGAAAAGCCTTGTGTAATTTAAAATTTCTTCTACTTTTTACTACTCTTTATGCCAGCATTTTTTGAGGAGTGCTGGACAGAGTGGGAAAGATTTCCATCTCAACACTTGTAGGAGGGCAAGGGGGCAATGAGAATGAAAGTAACAAGGCAGAGAAAACATCTACTCTAATTCTGAGAAATTTCCTGAGTTACAAGAGTTACACCTCTGCTTTCAGTCTGCAGTGGATTTACCTTCTCTGAAGCCAGGGAGATGAGTCCTGACAAGCACCAGCCCACCTTGGAGAAGAGTAGACAGTTTGTACTTCAGAAACTCATGACCATGGAAGATGAGGTGCACTGAATATTAGTAGTTCCCTGGTGCTCACCCTGGCCTGACTGTTGGTGAGGTGCTTTGCTGGCCTGGAATGACCACAGGTAACAAACAAATACACCTGCATTCCATCCATTTGGTCCTGAGACGTTCTTTTGGGGAGGCTAAAGAGAAAACAGACAAGTACCTTTTTGTGTAAGTAAGTAAGTGCTTTCATCCCATCTCAAGTTGACAAAACCCCCTTTATTTACACCCAAGCTGTGGTTCAGACTACCCCAAACTATCCCTGCCGATCTGACTCCATTGGAAGAATTATAGGATGGAGGGTAAAGTTTGGCTACAGATGAGCCAGCTTTCTCTCTGTTGTTCCTGCTTTCATGGTTTTTTCTTCCCCTTGTTTTTTTTTAATTGAATTCTAAGGTGAGACTGTATGCCTCTCTGCCTCTTTAATCTTCCACTTTGAATTCATTTGCAATGTGATAGATTGAGTTTGTGTTTCAGGATGTGTCAGTGGGACCATGATAATGCATCTCAAATGGTAAAAGTCTGCATCTTAATTGATTACCCATGATCCTCCTTGACCACGTCCTCCGCTACAAATTCAACACCAAGGGGCACAGAGCGAAGGGGAGGGGGGAAAAGAAGGGAGAAGACACTGAAGAGTTTTAAAAGGATTTGTGTTAATTCCTCCAAGACGTCCCTATGTGATGTTTCTCAGTCAATAGGAGATTAGATTGAAGAGAGGATAGCCACTGTTAATCCTCTTCTATCCATTCCCACAATGGGTATTAATACAGGAACAAAACACACACAAACTTGCAGAGGACTTTTTTTGTTGTCTTTCTTTTTTCTTTTCACTGCACATCAAGAAGAGCACTGAAGATTAGGGTCTTTTTGGTCTTGTTTTTCCCAGGAAGGTAGTAGTCAGGGGGAATTTCATGAGTGCCGGACTGTGAGACTCTCAGGTTCCCTCTGCAGCTGCAGACCTCTCATCCCAGAGCTGTAATCATAGCCAGGCAGAATGAGCCATTCTCCTTCCAGCCAGGTTGGAGGTAAAGGGCAGTGATTTAGGGTCAGTGTTCCCTTTAAGAGAGACCATGCAATTCTAACTTTGTCATTACCATGAATCTTCTGGGTTTTTTATAGCACATTTTTGTTAGGAAGAAAGCTGCTTTGCATTCGCTCAGTGTCAGCACGAAGACTAAGGAGTCTTTCCAGTCAGCCAGAGCCAGGTGTGCTGTGAACCACTTCAATTCCAGTTTGTCCATCTGGCCTATTGTCTCACCTACCCCTTTATTAATACACATCTGGCTTATTTACATGCTAGAAAAAAAGGGAAACATTAGTGATTAATAAGTGGTTCCATCCACATGCGCTAGTTGCACCATTGTAAGCTTCTTCATGCCTTGCTTGAAATTACTTTAGAGAGCTCCTGTATTCCTGCTGTCTTATGCATCTTCCCCAGAGTAAGAATATATGCTCTAAAATAGGTCACTGTGTACATCTTTTCTTAGGTAGTAGACTGGCAGTGAAGAGGGGAGCAACTGAAGAGGGCAGTGGAGTGGGGACAAAGAAGAGACTTTCTTTCTTCGTTCCTCCACCTCCTATTTTTTTCCCTATTGGCAAAAGAATGAAAAAAAGGAAATTCATGAAAAATTAATGCAAGATGCAAGCCTGATCTTTCAGTAGGCCTGCCTAAATTTGAACATCCTGATTCTTGATGGCACATTCCCTACATTCTGCTAGTATTAACCTTTGAAGAAGACTGAGGTTATGATAATAAGCATTTCTATAGTAACTTTTATCATAAGGTACTGAAGTGATTCACTAGCACTAGCCTAACCTTGGAATAACCTTCTGAAGCAGTTAGCTATCAGTTCTCCTCTTTTACATACAGAAAAGCAGTGTTGCAGAGCATTGAAGCAACTTTCCCAAAGTCATTCATAGCCTGTGGCGTATCTCAGGACCAAGGCACAGGTCTCTAGGCTCCAAAACTGGTGCTTTGAGCACAGAGCCACCCTCCTTAAGGCAGCCCATCACCAGGCAAAGCGACAAGTGGGACTTAATTCCTCATTGCCAGTCAGCACCGTAGCAGTGGAGAGCCTCTGCTTCCTTTGCTTTTGGCCAAACCTTTTCCCTGCAGGGAAATAAATAATCCATTTGCTGTTTCTGTCTGACATATCATCTAACATGCATAGCTCATACATCTAAAACACAGGTGACCAGAAACAGAATCTGTTTTAAATATATAATTGCCCAATTTCTTTCAAGATTCTGGAAAAATATTCCCTATGACACACAGGAACTTTGAGTAGGTTTCATAGGCACCACCTGTCATTTTCAAGCAGAAGATTGATAAGGCCTGGCATCAACTTTATCCACAGTCTCTCTCCTTCCCTCTTCCCTCCTCGAATATGTTTTTATCCTTTACCCCAGTATCTGACTTTGACGAGCTTTCTGTCAGTCTCCAGACTAGCCCATCCAACACACGGTACCTCAGCTACCAGCAAAGCAGGGACACGCAGTTCTTCCAGTGGAGTATGTGAAGGGTAGAGCAGCTCAGGGGCTGTTTCAGCCCACTAGTCCTAGCCCTTCTCTGCTCCTGCTCTCTAGTAGGGGCTGTGGGGTGGGAAGGGAGCATGGATAGCCTCAACACACCGACCTCTGTAGGCTGGGCTTCAGCTGCTCCTTTGGTTGCATGCAACCTTGGCTGAACGCAGTGGTTAGCTCAAGCATATAATAAAAATCCCTTCCTGAACCCCAAACTACAGTGTTTTAATTGCTTTTCTTCCCTGGTACCTCTGCGTGGGTTACAGCTGGGCAATTCTTCATCATGAAAGTACCAACCAAGCCTTGAAAACTAAGCCTTTTTTATTGTAGACAGTGGTGTGCTTTCAGAGAGTAGGCAGTTAAGGCATGTTCTCCATAAAACAAGCAGAAAACAGCACACAACATCCAATACTGTCCTGACTGAAACAAAATCAGAGCCCAGCCTTCCACCTTCTCTGGCACTTCACCTTGACAGAGCTCATGCCACCCAAAGCAGCCTTCCCAAAAGTCCCAGAGCTCTTGGAAAGATCAGCAGACTGGACTTGCTGTAATTATTCGGGGTTATTCCAGCATCTGTGCTCAACTGTCTTTCACTTCTTCCTTTTGCCCTGTCAGAGCTTTTATCCCCTCCTTGTTTAATCAGGTATAGTTACCACTTTGCTCCAAAGAGCTCAGATATATTTCCTTTCAGGTGCAGCTTTAGTGAACAATAAATTTAACTCCAGTCACCCATAACACTCTTAACCAATTTAAGCTCTCTCTTCCCTAAATTCAGGGCCTACTGAAGGAAAAACTGCCCCCCATATTCCTCCTCCCTCCCAAACCAAGGTCTCTTCCACACTGATTGATTCACCATCGCCTCTTACATCCCAGCTGGAGCTGAAAAGCTCCACCTGCTGCTATTACTCAGCAGTAATTGCACTGCACTTTCATGCAGGCTTCAAGCATTCATCATCAGGATGACTCAATAAGGCAGCCCTGCGTTGATGAAAGGCCTTAGAGCCTCCATCTCTCTTGCACATGCAATAGCCACCTTCTGGATAAACTCTGGTGTGTGTTGGAGGGGAGGGGAGAATGTGTTTTATGATGAATAACTCACTTGCCAAAATTTCTCCTCTCCTCCATATTCTCAGGCTGTCTGAGAACCAATCAAGTAATCCTCGCAGTCATACATTATTCCCTGAATATTTCCTGTGAGCGATGCTCCGTGTGTAGCTCATCCTTGGGCAGTCCCCTGGGGAGCATTCAAAATCAAAGCTGCGTGCCAGATTGTCCTGGTTTCAGCTGGGACAGAGTTAATTTTCTTCCTAGTAGCTAATATAGTGCTGTGTTTTGGATTTAGTATGATAACAATGTTGATAACACACTGATGTTTTAGTTGTTGCTAAGTAATGTTTACATTTGTCAAGGACTTTTCAGCTTCCCATGCTTTGCCAGGTGCACAAGAAGCTGGGAGGGGGCACAGCCAGGACAGCTGACCCAAACTGGCCAAAGGGATATTCCATACCATATGACATCATGCTCAGTATAGAAACTGGGGGGAGTCAGCCAGGGGGCAGTGATCGCTGCTCGGGGACTGGCTGGGCATCAGTCGGCAGGTGGTGAGTGGCTGCATTGCTTGTTTTTTTGTTTTTCCCTGGGTTTTGTTCCTCTCCCTCTCCCTCTTTTGTTATTTTCCTTTTCATTACTATTATTATTATTATATTTTATTTCAATTATTAAACTGTTCTTATTTCAGCCCACGAGTTTTCTTACTTGTGCTCTTCAGATTCTCTCCCCCATCCCACCGGGAGAGGGGAGGGTGAGTGAGCAGCTGTGTGGTGCTTCATTGCTGACTGGGGTTAAACCACGACACAGATGCACCCTGTGTTTGCTGCACGGAGTCCAGTCTGCAAGCCAGGACCTTGGTGCCTCCCAGGAGGCCCAAATCCTCTGGCTCCTTCACATCTGTCCACTGCTGGCTATGCAGGTTGGGACCCTTCGGCTGGGCTTGAGGTCTCGGCATGGCTACGCTCGTGCCCAGGCTTCAGCCTGATGCGCTCAAACTTCTTCCCAGCTGCAGCCCCATCACTGGCCAGGCACACACTCAGGTCCCCTCCTTTGCCCCCCTGTTTCTCTAAAACCAGCCAAAGGACCAGACACCACCTGGCACTAATTACCCTTGGGGGCAAACAAGAGGGCAGGACAGAGCTGGAGATGAAATGTCCTCTTGTTTCTCTCCAAAGCCATTTCCCCTGCTGCTGCGGGAGTGACTGTGCACGTGTGGTGCGGAGGGACTCACAGAAATATTGATTGGTTACCGGGGGGTATTTCTGTTCCTGTGCTGGGCAAATATAACTCCGGGATGAAGGTCTCCAGAGAGCTCAAAATTCACTTTTCATAACCATTATGTAATATTCCCTTGCAGCCGTCTGGCAGAACATTTGTGCTAACTAAATCACCAGAACATATCTGGAAAGCAAGCAGAGCATATACCTGCAGGGTCACACAACATTTATTTACCACTTGCAGGTTTGTTTTCATTTTGTTGTGGAATATCATTTATCCAGCTTCGGGAAGGTGCAACAGCCTTGTCAGGAGACAAACCCAGAGCCAGGAAAACAAGCGCTGCTCTTGGCACTGCCACGAGCTCTGGCTGTAGCATCCCATCAGCTCCTCCGGTGCCTCGGGTCACCCCGGCCCCAGACAACAGTGGCATTTCTGACTGCTGAGGGGTGGTGAGCATTGGTGGGTGAGGTGTGTCAGACGGTATAATGGAGTTGCTGAATGAGCGTTCCTCCTTCACTTCTGTGGGCTTTCTTTGATCTCCCCTGTGCAGGCTGTGCAACACATCCGTAAGTATTTTTAGACACCTACAGCTACATACTTATATATCTAAAAGAGTCTCTATATATGCATATATACTTCTATATATAGCCCCTTACTGATAATCATTATCAGTATGAGGGGGGAAGTTACTAATCTGAAATATAGCAGATATGCATGCTTGTACCAGTGGGATTGCATCGAAGCTGGCTGGGAATATAAACAGACTTCTTTTTTCCCCCCAAGTATCAACACTTTGAAAATTCAGCCTATTTGGCAACTGATATAAAATATAAAGAAAAAAGGGTAGTTGCCAAATCTTTCAGGTTGGAAAAGTTGAAAGATTTTTTCCCCTTTCAAAATTAAAAATGTCATTGAAAATGTGATAAATTTTACCTCCTCTAATTGGGAAACACTCTTCTCCCCTAAGTATTTCTGTCCCAGGGTTTCTGACATTCTTAGAACTATTTGGTCTGGAGTTTTAAAGGTGTTGCACCTCAAATGTGCCTAAAGATGCAGACAAGTGTACATAGTTTTGAAAAATAAAACTAAATTTCATCATGCAGTGTTAGGTACCAAAGCATCTTTACAAACCTGGCCCATTTTTCCTCTCTAGGTGGGTGTCACAGGTGTTAGAGTAACCAATGATTCCATGTATCTGCAGTCATTGGGACACATAATTGCTTGATCTTATCTACTCCAGAATTCCTCAGAGACCTGGTCCTGATTTCCAGAGAGAAAAAAACCCATCCTCCAGTCCTCCAGTTTTCCAATTTTATGCACTTTAATTGCTAAATCAAATAATTAAGCAGAAGCATAACATAAAATAAATATTAACCCAATTTATTTTAATTTACTTTGATATAAACAAAAACAATCTAATTATCAGGTTAATTAAACCATTATAAATAAATCAACAACCTTATGAGCTTTATCTAACACACTGGAAGACAGCAGTTAGCTGCCAGCCATAAGTGCAACGTAGCATTATCAGGACCAGCTGAAACATCTTATTCCATCTGAATGCCAGATATAGCAAGATGCCAGTCACTCCCAGATCAAAGGTGATACTGGTGTTCATTAAGATAGTCTGTTCAATTTACAGATGGTCCAGTGGTAGCCAATATGTCTGCTTTGCCAACAGAGGTCACATAAAAACATCTTGGTGCATGTCAAAATGACGCAGCTTGTTACATGCAAAATTCAAATGGAAATGTACAGAGAAATACTTTCAGGATTAATCGCATAACATTCCCGATCTGAAATTTCATGCATCCATGGTTCTGGAAAGTGGCCGTTTAGTTTAGGGATGCCTTAGGTGTTCAGAGTCTTTTAGTTAGCTGTCATTAATAGGAAAATCCTTGGATTATCTGCACACACACGTGCACACACATAGAGCAAGGATCATCAAGTGTCAGAAGTCCTCTTTTATTGAGACTGATGTTAGAACCATCCTTCTAAGAAAAGTATCACAAAAAGACAACCCGTCAAAGCATTTTCTGTTTAGGCAATATGGTTTCTGTGACTTTCCTCTGAGAGTTTCAGGAAGCTAGCACGTTGTTCAGAAAATTACTTAGTGCTTTCTTTGAACTACCTGTTTAATATTGATAACTTTCCTTAACCAGATTAATCAGACGTCAGGTCTGATGATCCTGTGTATTGTAGCACATCTGCCCACCTTTTGTGGCTGCCTGGGAAGACAGAGGAAACACAAACTTCTTTAGGGGTGGTGGTTATGTGATGGCAGCAGCAGGCACAGCCAGTTTCAGTGGCCAGGGAACAGAAACAAAGACTTTTGATTTTCAGAAGGGATAGTGTGGCTTACCCCACTTCCTCATAACACCTCTCTCACCAGTTTCTTGGCAAATTAAAATGGGATGCTTCTGAACTCACCAGCATTGCTTGGTATATCCTGCCACTCCATGTAAAAGACAATCCCCTTCCATCATAGGGGAAACAAAAATCTATCCCATCAGACAGAGAATTTATGGATGTTTTAATATTTCAGATCATGGCTCAATGGATAGATGCCACTTATTCTATCCTGCCAAAGCCCAAGCTCAAAAATTACTTGGAAGTGCAAAGCTAGCAAAATGCTGGTGCTAAGGACAGTAATTCTGTCAGCTCTACATGGCCATTGCTAATCTGGAGAGACCCACAGAACCGCTTCTTGACAATTCAGTGCTTGTTTCCAGCTACATTTTGACCCAGGCAAATTTAAGAGAAAATAATACCTTTTGTCATCACCAAAACATGGGGGTTTCCCTGTACACACTTCACTTTTTAAGCAAAGTTCCCTAGGCACAGATCTGTCTCTGCCTCCCAGCACAGCCTCCAGAACAGAAAGTCCTGATCCCAGTTGGATCCCCTTACTCTAACTAGATTAAAATGTGTATTAAAAATTAAAAATTGATAATCATAATTAATTAATGAATAGCTCAGATTTTATGGTAAAGGGACAGTATTTGTGAAAACTTCTGCAAGTAGCAAAAGGTTCTGCTGTTCTCAGTAATGATGTTGGGGACGCACTGGGTCCTATTGCATTACATTGAGCCCTCCCTCCCCTTCCCCCCCGGAAGATAAACCTGACTCATGACAGAACGTGGTGTAGTTGGTTCATGTGAAAGGCTACAACGGTCCCTCCTGTACAACTTGATGCAAGTAATCTACATCAAGAGGCAGAAAAATATTCAGAGGAGCATTCCCCAGCACAGGAAATGCCACTGCTGGGAACGGGCTCAGAGAGCTGCACGTGGCGGTGATGGGGCATGGGGGGATTGCAGGGGGCATGTAAAGATCACCCGGGCTTTCCCTAGCGTTGTTGCAGGTGGTCACAGTAAACAAAAAGCAGTGGCCTTCTGCAATACAAAGCGCAGCTGGACTCTAGCAGTGGGCTCTGTGGAGTTTTCTTCAGCATTATCTCCAGTTTGTTCTTCTGTCGCTGGCTGTCCTTGGCACTGCATTGTCTTGAGGTGATGCCTTCCTTGTCGGGTGAAATCTTCCCAGCCTGATTGTGAGGCTGGTCAGGTTTCTCCCGCTTCCTCCCACCCTGGAAATGTTTGTTCATCAAGAGAAAGCACCTTCCTATATGCATTACAGTTCCTGATTGACAGGCCGGGCAGAAAGTGTAATTTGTAATGTTGAAGTGAGGTTGACAGGAATAAACTAGCAGTCTGATTTTTTTGCTTTGCAACTATGTTAAAAGATAAATTGATCTGGCTTCTCCATTGTTTTAGCTATGCAAGAAGAAGGATTTCTGTGTTTTCCCATAGTACGCAGTCAGAGCAGGTAGAATGGGGTTCCACTAGCCAGCAGCCAGAGAAAGATGTAAGATACATTTGCAGAGAAGACAAAGTTTTAAATAGTAAGTGCCTTTTCAAAAAAGCCTTTAGGAAGATTAGGGTGTGTGTACTTGTGCCATTATCCCAGCCAAAGGGGAAGCATTGACAGTAATTTATCATTAATTTGAAACCTTTATCTGCAGCCTAAGATTTACTTCAAGTTTAAGACAAGAGAGGATATGCAGTGATTAAAGGCCAGGACCAGGAATCCAAGACTCCAGGGTCCTACACTTATCTATACTGAATTACTTTAATTTAGGGTGTATCCTTTAGCCTCCCAATATATCTCTCTCCTTCTGTGTCCCCTTTCCCAGACCTTTTCCCCTTTTCCCAGACCTGTGTCCCCTTTCCCATCACCCCTAAAGTAAAACAGCTCCCTTTCTGCCACCATTGTCTGAATTACTTATGCCTTCTGCTGATGACCACACTTAAAAATATATTAAAGACTGGAAAGAGCCCAGAAAAAGGAAAAAGAAAAACCTGATGACAAGGTCTGGATAAACTGCATTACTGAAAAAGCTCACACTCTGAATATCAAACTCCAGTATCACTCTGGAAGCCCTTCTAAGTGATTAACCTTGGCCTCGCAGGCTTTGAAGGCCAAAAGGTGCTGTTTTGTATGGCATCACCTTTGCAGAATCCGGAGGCCACCTAAAAAATGTTGGAGAGAGCTATGCTACTTCTGCAACTACATGGGTGTAGGTGAAGAGCATGTATGAAGGCAAAGGGAGAGTAGTTGCGTTCATGCCTGCGTAGAGGTGGTAGCAGGGGAATATCTAGCTGGAGGGAGAGCACCATGCGCAGGAGCTACTGAGGTGAGTTTCTAGTGGGGCTGCTATGCCCCCACATGACACTAAGACCCACAGCCTTGGAGGAAGAACCATCACTAAAAGTCTGTGTCCCCAGCTTCTGCCATCAGAGGGAATGCTTCAAGGAAAGAAATCTTGGGGTGGTGGTCTTCCTGCAACCCCACAATGATGCCCTCCCTGTGGCCTCCTCTTACAAAGCTATGGGGCTTTCTAAAGGGACCTTTTCACCCTGTAGAATATTAACACCTTCATCAGACCTGTCTCACAGCCCCTTCCCATTCTTACACCAACAGTTAGTTCTTCCTCTATTCCTTCCCTGGCCCTTTCTAGCTTTGGAGCATACCTTGGAGACAGAGGAGCATGAGTGGGGTTTGACCTTGACATATGGAGGTGGGTAGAAGTAGTGGAGAGCACTGGTCATGTTCCAGTGCCTCAGTGAGAGGTGGACAGCTGAGGAGAGGCGTGGGAGCAATGTTCTTTCAGTCTGCCCATGCACTGGGATGAAGCACGCAGGGAACCATGTATACCTTTACCTAGTGGGCTCCACAGAAGGACCCCTAAAGATCTTGACCAGTTCTTGTTGGAGAAAAAAGGTAGTTGCTTAAGGCATGTGAGAAGATAAACTGAGAAAAGAGCTGGGCTATGATGTGCTGCAAGGAATTTGTGGTCCGTCCTTTTTTTTTTTCACCTGGCTGCACATGAAAAAGTGTCTCTCTAAATAATTCTGGCTGCTTTTCACAGTTTTTTAGAACTTTTTTTTCTTTTTAGTTTATAAATAAGCCTCACTTTGCGGTTACACAAATGACCCTGATTCTGGGTGGAGATTAGAGAGCTGGAGCACTAACCCAGGCACTGCCAATTCTCTCTGTGTATAATCCCACAGACAGGGAGGAAAATAATTGTGTGTGAGGTCAGGCAGAGACAGGGAGCAGTGAAACTGAGGACAGTACTGACTAAATAGAAGAAAGGAAGGAAAGAAGAAGCGTGGAGTGGTGGATCCTGCTCAGGTGAACAGTGATGGGATAGGGCAGATCACTGCACTCCTCCAGAGACCTTTGCACAGGCAACGTCCCTAAGCGATACTCTGAACGCTTCTCCTGTTACCAACACATTGATTTCCGCTTGACAAGGAAATCAGGCATCACAGTTTAAATGAAGTGGAGTCCTGCTGTTTCCATGGAAATCTCCCATGCCTGTCACACTAATGGAGGGCACGTTGTGCTTTGCATAAAAGTAAACAAAATAGGGCCGCTGCAAAGGCAATGCGTTACCTCTTCCATTCAGACTAAAAATTCCATATGCTCTTATCATAGACTCTCTCTCTCCTCCCTCTCTACTTCAACAGAGAGACCCACTGTCCTGCATACAGCATTTATTTCAATTGACTGGACCCCGTGGAGAGTCTTACTCCTGGATAACCAGCGTAAAATACACAACAGACAAATTACAGGACTTAATCCTCTGTGACAAACTATGTGTTCCTTTGATGTATCCAGTTTTTCTATACCAGTTTTTGGGTTTTCCCATGACCCAGAATTGATCTTCTCCTCTGGTTATAGGCACCTTGTGTGGCTCAGTTAAGAGAATATTTTGACACTACATGTCCCATCCTTCCACCCTCCCAAGGAAATCAGTCTGCTCCTGAAGATGAAACTTTTCGATGTGAAAAAGGAGCAAGCAAATATCAGCTTAGCACATAGTTCCCATTGCAGCCTATCAGTGGAAGTGGAAAGATTCATCTCCATTGGGCAGCATGGGCAAGCAGAGCTTTGAGTTTATTTTTCTTGTTTGCATCAGCACCAGCTATCTAGCCTGACAAAACAACAGGCTGTTCATCAGGCTCTAACAGACCAAACGATAGCAATTTATTACCGCCCAAGCACTTGAAATAGTTTGCATAAATATTTGTGTAACGCAAGTTTACCACGGCATGAGTTATTTCCTACCTCAAGCACAGAGACAGCATATAGCATGCATTAGCCTGCCTGGAGCTCTATGTTACCACAGCTGGACCACTTCCAACCCTGAAATAGCTTGGATATGTCTATGTTCCACCAGATTGTACAGGGTAGGCATTCTCAGCAAAGATCTAAAGCTGCAGCTGACTCAAGTTTGTCCTTCCAGCCATACAGCAAAATCTCATTTCCCAGAAACAGAATCCTGGGTTTGCTCTGGCAGTGACAGCAGCCTTTGGATGCTCTTCCTTCCTTCCTTCTGGCCTGGAACATAAGCAGGGATCACTTTTGTGGTCTCAGGCTCAATTTAAAGTCACAGAAGAGGAAAAATGCAGATTTACTCCTTTTTAAGCTTATGCACATAAGGGAGCTGCAAACCTAGTTGTTTCTTTCCCAGTCCTTTTTATCATTTAAGCAGCATCAAGTTGGCTTGCAACCAAACACTGTGATTTTACCACTATGGTCGTAGATTTCAGCAAATTTGTTTTCCCCAGACAAAGCGAGACAGGCTAATAAATGCAGATGAAAGATAAAATGCAGCAGAAAGTGAAGGGATAGGAAAAAAGAATGAGCACTCTTGTCAGGGTGTGGTGATGAATGGGTAGCTATTATTTTCAGTCTCAGGCATGAACTGGGAATTGTCTTTGGACAAGCTGAAGTTGCAGGTCAAGGTCAATACCTGAGTCAGGATTATGATTCAATGTCTGGATCATGTTTCTTCCTCACTCTTCACAGCTGACCCCTGCAAAAAGCAGGGGCAGTAGGGCAACACTAAATATTAATACTTCAGCTTAGAAGCTAGGGCTATTTTTTAAGTGACTAACACATATTAAAACTGCAAGAAACAAAGTGAGGCTACATCTTAATGAGCTTAGAGGAGGGTGCCCAACTGCCCACCAAGGATTTACCAGGGCTGGATCCCTAACGTAGGTGTCCTAGTCATGTGTTACAGATGGAAAAGAGAGAAAGATAGAACCAACAGTGAGAGCAAAAGACTATGTTGCTTGCAACTTCTAACCATTGCAGCATTGCTGCTGCATAGGCACCAAGGTTGGGGGACTACTGCTGTAAGGTTGAATACAAAAATCCCAGTCTTCTGGTTCAGCTTTTCAACCCACTGGCAACTCAGACTAAGCTCTGCATGGTAACTTTCAGCCACAGAGCTCAAACTTTTATCTTGGAACAAAATATTTTTAAAAGCCAAGGGAATGATAGACAGAAAATGAATAAAAACTAAGATGAACCATCCTCTGCTGTCTCCTAACTTATCCTGTTTTATGCATTTCATCACATTGGAAAAAACCCATTGGTTATTTTACAGTCCTCTACAGCTTGAGCTGAGGTCACTAAAAAGAAGTGCTCAGCAAGCAATAAACTGTCCTTAGCATGATTTTAAGACTTTCTTAGAGTTCCATGGTAGTAATCCACAGTCCTAAATCCATCTCAATTTCAGCTGACTTGGTGTATCTACATGAATGATCGTGCTATCACAAGAATTATCTGGACCTGTATCCACGGTAAAAAAATAGAGTATCGCTTGCAAGTTTTCACCTTCTGTTTAAAGCAGTTTGAAAAAAATGAAGGGCACTGAATATTCCCCTGTGTTTGCACAGGGGGTGTCAAGCTGCTCAAAGTTTTCAAGTCTGTAGCGAATTTTCAGAGGAGCAAAGGAAATGTGTGTATATTTGTGAAATGAGAAAAAGACTAAATGAAAGCCTAATAAACTCCCAAAGGGAACAGGAAAAGAAAAGATGTTAATGCAATTATTGCTGATAAAAATTTTGAAAGAGTGTGTGTGTGAGAGAGAAATTAGTACATCATCTTGGAATCCTTAATTACTGGCATGTTAATTACACAACAAAGCTATCCTCTTCTAATGAAAGAAACAAAGGGATATCAGAAGTGATGTTCAATTTGATCCAGAAAACGAGCACTGAGATCCAAAGTTGTGTGATGTAAATCTGGAAGAACTCGAAAGAAGTCAAGGGAGTTACCCAGTCTCTGGCACAAGTCGGCAGAGATGTGATGCAGTAAGGAAACCCACAAAGTACTGTGTGATCTATCTCTCGGGAGGAGAGGGGCTATGAGGTTGGTTCCCTTTGGACCCTGCACGTGACTGAAAGCCGACTAACGTGTGGTTTAGCTAATGAGGCTTTCTCGCTTGGATCATTGGCCCCTTCCTGATGGGGTATTGAGTGAGGGGCCCTTGTTTCCATGTCATTCCATACAGAGGTTGTTACTCTTCTGTTAATTAGGAACCAGAAGTAATTAGGGGGATGGGATCACTTCAGTGTTCAGTTAGTAACATACATAAATCAAGAAAGTGAATGTTTCACTTGGACACAAATCAGGCTGTTAATTAGGTTGCTGTTGCCTACACAAGTCTGGCTATGTTTAACCTGCTCACCAGGGTGCAGAACTTAAACTTTGTCTTCCATAGGGAAAAAACAGGATTTCTCCATTTAAGAAATGGCAAATACAATGAAAAGAGAGCTTTCCTGTCTCTTAGGATTGAAGTCTGAGTGCTTCTTCCTTGGATAATTTCTCCTCATTGTTTTGAAACTGAAAGGCCTATTTTTCTCATGTAGGAGCCTCTAAGCAAAAAGTTTGCTAATGTGGGCGTTCTTTAGGTACGAAGTTACTTCAGGTATAAGGTATAAAGTAGATATAAGAAGGTATAAAGCCTGTTTCCTTTTCTTTGTGAAAGAAAGGGGGAAAATACAGTGCTACCCTGCCCTGAACCACTCTTCCTCCTCCTTGTTGTATGTTCATGCTGCTGCAGACCCCTTTTTGGTACTGCTAGATGACCTGAGTGAGCTCAAGTGTTCAGAGCGTGCTTTGAAACCTCAACTCCAAATTCCAGCATCATTTTGGTGATGCAAAATAATTCATGGACACATAAGCAGGACTTCTTGGGGTCCATATGCCAGCTTGCTAATTAATAGAATCATAGAATCATGTAGGTAGGAAAAGACCTTTAAGATCATCAAGTCCAACCATAAACCTAACACTGCCAAGTCCACCACTAAACCATGTTCCTAAGCACCACATCTACACGTCTTTTAAATACCTCCAGGGTATTTAAAAGATGTGTATTTGAAGTGACTCAACCACTTCCCCGGGCAGCCTTTTCCAATGCTTGATAACCCTTTCGGTGAAGACATTTTTCCTAATACCCAATCTAAACCTCCCCTGGCGCAAATTGAGGCCATTTCCTCTTGTCCTATCACTTGTTACTTGGGAGAAGAGACCGACCCCCACCTCTCTACAACCTCCTTTCAGGTAGTTGTAGAGAGCAATAAGGTCTCCCCTCAGCCTCCTTTTCTCCAGGCTAAACAACCCCAGTTCCCTCAGCCGCTCCTCATAAGACTTGTGCTCTAGACCCTTCACCAGCTTCGTTGCCCTTCTCTGGACACGCTCCAGCACCTCAAGGTCTTTCTTGTAGTGGGGGGCCCAAAACTGAACACAGTATTCGAGGTGCGGCCTCCCCAGTGCTGAGTACAGGGGCACGATCACTTCCCTAGGCCTGCTGGCCACACTATTTCTGATACGAGCCAGGATGCTATTGGCCTTCTTGGCTACTTGGGCACACTGCTGGCTCATATTCAGCCGGCTATTGACCAATACCCCCAGGTCATTTTCCACCCAAGCCTTTAGTGTTGCATGGGGTTGTTGTGACCGAAGTGCAGGACCTAGCACTTAACCTTGTTGAATCTCATAGAGTTGGCCTCGGGCCATCAATCCAGCCTGTCCAGATCCCGCTGTAGACCCTTTCTACCCTCCAGCAGATCAACACTGCCACCCAACGTGGTGTTGTCTGCAAACTTACTGAGGGTGCACTTGATATATTCATTTTAAGCAGCTTTTTCCCATTCCAAAATGAATTACAAATTTCAATGGACTATTCCTTTGACTATAACCGTATACATATTTCTCCATTAGTGCAATGCTGGCTTGTTTCATAGTCTTCTGTGACCTGACCTCCTTCAGGTGTTGGAGCCAAAGCAAGAAAAGGCCACAGCCTATCATTTGCTAACTTGGTGGGACTAGGACGCTTCATTCTGGCTATAGCAGAGAAAAATCACTGCCTGGGTGAAGGAAAATAGAGCCTAGTACACAGAAGGCCTATTAGAGTAACCATAGGAACAGGTAAGACTGCAAGGTAGTTCAGATGAGAAGTTCAACTATTTTTTAAATTTGTTAATAGAACAAAACCCCAGGAAAGGGATGAACTGCATCTTTTACAGTCTGTGCAGTTTTTAGCAGGAGTAGGATAAGGATGCCATTTTACTCATAAGCAAGCCTTATCTGAAGTTTTTACCACGTACAGAGCCAACAGACTAAACCAGACATTTTTGTACTTCAGAAAAGTTCTTGGGCAAATATGCCCTTATTTCCTTTAGATCTGACCGCTTAGAATTCATACAGAGCCCTAGCATGGGGTGGCTGGATTTCGTCAAAGGTTTCTTTCCCTTAAGGATTTGTTCCTCCCCTGATGCGCTCTTGTGACTCCCACTGACACTAGTGGGGAGTAATGCATGCCTGGAGGACAGCTCCGGTCCCCCTCAGTGAGAAAGGGGAGAGTGGGTTTATTGGGGAGGGATGGGAAAGGAACAGAAGGAAAAGCAAGGCTTTGAAAGCTGTTTAATTATAGGCTGGTGTGTTAACTGCCCCACCAGCCAGTGTGCAGTACTGAGCATCTGGCACAGTACAGCTTTGTTTTTCCTGATTAGAGAGGAGCATTTGAAAGAATGGGGAACGAGTGGGGAACAGAGCAAAGAGAAAAGCCCACCCAACTGGTAAAACATGGATGAGGCTGCTGAATGGATTCCAGAGGTGCATTAGCAGCGATGAGGTTGATGCTGTAGCTTTTTCTGTGGATGGATGCGCATCACTTTCCCAGGCAGCGCTCTTGACTTCCATTGGACTGAGTGAGCAAGGACTACTTGTACAAGAGCATCCATAAAGGAGCCTGAAGAATTGGGTCCACGAGCTGGTAAGTCAGTAGTGTTACTACACAGGGAAGGTCTTTGCCTTTCTCCACAGGATGACCTAAACAGGAGATTGATGTTAACCCCAGAGGCACACTAACTCCTACTCAATAATAGATTCAGTCATGATTTTTTTTATGGGAGATCCCATTTCAGTCCTCATGGGTGGCTCATTAGAAGGAGGTGGAGGGTCATGTATTAAAATAAAAGAAGAACAAAATGAACAAGAGTGACATTGCACAGCACAAAGCACCGCACCTGAGTATTCACACACATGTGCTTACAGTACTGTGGTGATCCGTTCTTCCAGGTTGTGCCTGAGTGGAGGAGACAGCTGTGTTGTGTCCACTTCCAGGAGCCCTCTTTCCCAACAAATGATATTGTAGACACAATCCCCACAGGACAGAGTGCAGAGTCAGAAAACTCTGCAGATATGTGTCTTTTCTTGCATTTAAGTAAGTAAATCATTCTCCCCCCCTTCCCCTTCTGTATAAATTTATAACCAATTTCAGCTTGACTAAAATGCACATCAGTTCAAAGAGTAGGAGTTTAAAAACAGCATCTTAAAACAGATTTCATTTTCACTTCAGTCCTGGTGCTAGCCCTCCTTACTGGTTTCTGCCTCAGAGTCTCAGTCAGACTTGGCCACCTCCCTGTTGGTCTGTTTAACCTCTCCACTGCCAGCCACAATTACAAGCTGACCTTCCTAGACGTTGTCCTGGCTACTTGGGGGAGGACAGTTCAGTCCATGCAGAAAGGACCTAAAATTGACCAGCAGGGAAGAAAAGGGTAAGGGAACCATTTATAAGATTGTATCTACCTGTCAGCTCAATCCCCTGCTTGCAATATCCCAGGAGGAAAAAGAAGAAACTCCTAAATCTGATGATGTGGCTGTTTGAGCCTGTTTGGCCATAAGCTCAGTGAGAACTTTAAATGGTGGATTAATTTCAACTGTGGAGGCAGGAGAATAAGAAAAATGTGCATATTACAGTAAAGGTTGCACCTGAGATCTCATGTGAGATTGTTGAGTTCACATGCTTGACCTGGCACGGGTTTGTATATCTGAACTTGCACAGCAAAACCTGGAAAAGAAACGTGAAGGGTGAATCCTAGGAGAGGTGTCTCAATGCGCATCAGGGTTCAGATCTCAACTGAAGTTCTCAGACCTCACAGGGTCAAAACAACCTAATAATACACTTACTGTACATTTTGTAGCACAGGTTTTAAAATTTTTGAAGGGCAAGGTTGGTTTGCTCCCATGTGGCTGAGGAGAGCCAAAGGCCTGAGGAGCATGTGCAGGCTGCTGAGAGGCACCTGTGAGAGACTCCCCCCTGTGCTGGCACTGCAGGGTTTCTTGCTTCTGCCGCCCCAGGGGTAGGGTCTCAGCTATGAAATTCCTTGACTGTTATTGTCAGATCTTCCCCCAACCCACCACACTGTCCAAATCATTCATACTGCAACAATGTGGGAAAATGACTGTGTGCCTGAGGGTATTTCTCTCTCAGAAGTGCTGGGAGTGTGTTCAGAGCTTGAGATGTTGGGGAAGGGCAGGCTGGGATGTCAGCTTGATTGAATATGGCCCCTCTTTGGAAAACACAATTTCAATTACTTCCTCTCTACAGTCTTACCATTTCTAAAAGTGGCTACAAAATGGCTATTAAAAAGCAAGCTTTATGAACTCATGAATTTGCTTCCAGTGAAAGGTACTGTCTTAATAGCCCTGGAGAATTATTTATCTACAGACGATAGTAAAATCGTCTCCTATGTCTTCTCTTATTCCATTGCCCATCAGAGGGCAAGTGGGAAATGAAATCCCTGGAGCTCAGGCAATATATGGCCTCTCTATTAAAGCAGATGCAGTAAAAAGATTTCCTCATTGCATTTAATAAGCCCCAAACCAGTGGAATCAATTCTGTAGAGAGCTATAATAGCAGGTTTTTCTTTGGCGTTCTTATGATCTGGAGAAGGCAACACAGGAAGGAAAGGTGCGGACGGGAGAAGACAGGACCCTGAGCAGAGAGTCTTCTGAATTACCTTTGCAATTTTATATTTCTCCTGCATGTTTGATGCTGTGTTCAGGTTCCCTTTGCTCTGTGTGATTCCCATGGAAAATCCCAACAAGGCTCAGTTCCACAACGGCGGGGATTGCTGTGGTGCGTATCATCTTTGGTCTTCTAAGTGCTGGACGAAAAGCCACCAATTCTTTGCAAGCAGTGATGCAGTTATGGAAATACTCTATTTCCAGCTGCCAATTTTACACTTTTATGGCTGGCTCAAAGAATTTCAAGCCTGCTGCCTGTTCTGCTTTGTGACAAAATATTATACACTGAATTTCCACTATCTGCATTAATGGGATGTGCAGGTACTACATGTAAATAGCAGGTGCCAGCCTGGAGACATCTCTCCTTTGAAATTTCAAAGAGGTTCTTTTGTGTCTCTAAGGAGGTTTTGAAACCTTCTCAAATGCTGGGGTTTTTTTCAGTAAGGAGATCTATTTCTGTTTCCTCCAATTTATTTCCCCTCCTTTTGCTTTCTGGAGGAGAGGGTAATGCTAGCTGGATTGGTATGTAGGAACTCGAAGTATGCCTTGCTACTTACTGATGGTGTAGCTTCCCATGCACTCTCTGGGGCTGGCAGGGGTCGGTTTGCACTGTTTGCAGCTCGTCTTTGCCCAGCAAGGCTTTCCAAGAAGACAAGTTCACTACCGAAAACGGGGAAATTTCAGGGAGTTATTAGAACAGATGTCAGAGCAACACCTAAAGTGTTTTTCTCCATAGGGGATTTGTCTTCAGGACTTGAAATAGTCCTTTAAGGCTTTAAGAATGCCTTTAGCCTCTCCTTATTTCAATTTCTCATTGATGTTGTGTGCCAAGAAGGCCATATTCCTAAATCATGTAAATTTAATGCTATCCAAGGGCCTGATGGGTTTTAATCATTCTCAGGGGTAAACACAGGGAACTGCTGTACAGGGAGCAGCTGAGCAGTCTGTCCTCACACTTGCCTCTGGTGTCACAGAAAGTGTGCCCTGCAGAGCCCTTCTTCCTCTTGATCTCTGCCCGAATTCTGCACATCCTTGTCTCAGTGCTGACTGGGGTTTAAAAAAAACCAAGTGGACAGGTGGAGAACAGCCGATGGGTTGTAATTAAAATAAAGATGAAGACAATTTCCAAGTTAATGGATATACTTCACTCGTCATTCGATCACCTACAGCTGCAAATATGCCTGAGAGCAGCCTCTTACTGTGCAGCTGTCACAACCATGGGTCTAAGGGTATCTTTGTCCCCTCTCTGTCTTTACCTATGCCAGAATGGAATTCTGCTGTTATTCCACTCTTGACTCTGCCCCGTAGGTTGTAGCACTCTGATTTAACTGTGCATATGCAGACTTGTTTCTCATCTTTGCTCTTTGTCAAGGTGAGAGCTGCACATGAACCTCATATATATATATACGATGAAAAGTACTTTTGGAAACTAATCCTGGGTTGGATTTTTTTTTCTTTAAGACAAGAAATCCTTTTTCGAAAGTAGCCATGGGCCAATCCAGATGGTAAAAATTGGCCTAATTTCACTGAAATCAATAATACTACAGCAGTTTAAAAGAGGTGGAGAGGTGATTCTGTAGAGCCAAGAGGTTAAAGAACAAACATATCTGTTCAAGCAGTTTGTAAAAGACAGATGTAAGAGACTAAATAATTACCCAGTACATCTTCCTAATGTAGGATTGTTCTTGGTTCATTAACTAATACTTTATTCAAGTAGTTCCAAATGATAGGGTTTCTACCATTTTCCTCATCATTTCCTCATAATTGAAAAAAAAAAAAATCATAATATAATGTCCCTGGTCTTCAGTCCAGGTGCAATTTCTTCCCAGTTTCTGCTAGGGCACACTAATGATAAAAAGACCTTGAGTTTTATGTGTGATCTTCCATCTCTTCTCAGATATTTCCTACTTTTAAGATCCCTGGAAGTTTGGGGTTTTTTGCTATCACCATATCATATAGTTCTTTCATAGTCAGGACAGACTTTCCAACTCTACTATTGAGTGAAGGAAACAGTCTCTAAAGGTGAATGTAGTACCCCACCATTGAGAGACAGTTTTTGAAACAGAGAAAAATTGCTAGAGCATCTTCTGAGATGCAGGGTGGCTGGCTAACCTGGGGGGCAGCAAAAGTGATTTATTAACAGCATCAGACCCGGTCCCACTAGAGGGCCCTTTCCCACTTCACCATTGAGTACCTTTTGGTCCATCAGCAGTTTTAGGTGCCCCCTCTGCCCCAGCATGCTGATAGCACCCACAGCCCACTGTCCCTTCTAAGCTTCACTTGGCATTACTGTTTCTCTGATTTCTTGTCTCCAATACTTTTCCAACATCGCGGATGATTCCCTGCCCTACCATAATCACCTGCATTTCCCCAAGTCAGATCTAATCGCGTTGTTGTTGTTTGACTATTATTCTCATTATTCCTCGGCAAATACTGAGGCTCCTAATCCCACAGCAATAAGAAAAGAAAACAAACGAAACCACCTTGAATGAAGCTTCTTTCCCAAAGCTTAGGGACACGCTTGGAGATGACTCACTTCCCTTTTCCAGCTTTATAAACTGCTAGACATAGTCATTATCATCTCAGAGCTAAATCTATTGTGAAGCTATGGAAACTGCTTTTACTGTTTGTCCTGGCTGTGCTCCCCTGCCTCCCTTCATTTCCTGACCCTTCACACCCACCAGGAGCTGAAGAAGGAGGTGATGATGGGTACTGAGCATTGGGAAAACTATCACTGACTCTTTGCCGGCTGCTCTTCAGAAAGCACTGCCAGCCCCTGCCACCATTCCCTTCTGTCATTGCTTGTCCTCTCTAGTGTTTACAACACAGGAGTTGACATCAGCTGTAAATGTCACAGGTGTGTCATTATTAATCCCCTTTTACATTGGAGGCTGCCGTGAAACAAAACCTGGGAATTGAGGGCAATTCAGAAACTTGAGAAATGTCATTGAAGAGCAGGTGCAATAGAGGTGGATGAACTGAAGAGAAGAATAAAGTTAGTATGTACCAGAGGTAAGAACTGGACGTCTCCCCCCACTTTACTCATTGCCTACAGGGCCTCTCCCACCCCTGTGTGGCTTTGGAAATGAAGGTGAGAGATTCTGTACCACTGGTGGTACAGTATGGGGCTGACCTTAGCTAAAGACCAAGTAAAGGTGAGTTTGGGACCCAATCCACCAAAGTACCCTGGTTTCTGTTTCCTGCAGCCCAGATTATATTTGCTGCAGTCTTAAATGTGAGTGAAAGACAAAAAGTGAGACTCTATTACAGTCCTCATTTCTTTTCTAATGTCAGCTGTAAATGTTTATCATGTAGCTCAATGCACCCTGTCGAGCCAGAAGAGGAAAGCAAATAAACCAAAGGAAGGTGGCTTTATTAATGTCTCTCTGATCAGAATGGTTTTATGGCGGTGAAAGGACCCAGACATGATTGAAAATAGGACCTTGCCTGAGCTAAAAAATAAGTTCTTACCTTAAGACAGTTGAGAGGAATATTTATATAAATGGAAGTGCAAGGGATGTAAGAGGGAGGGAAGGCTGTAGTCTTGATCAGGCATGTGAAGGAGTGGAGAGAAACAGAGACTCTGGGAAAGACAAGCCTTCTGGGAAAGTTAATTATTTTTTTACTATAGGATGGTTCTCTTCTTCTAGGCTTTGAAGCAACTTCTTTTTTTCTGTCAAGACAGAGTGTTTGGCCATTTGACTTGAGCCTGTCTTCCTAGTTTAAACAAGATGAATACTTTGCCTTGTGCATTGTGATGCTGTAGTTTGACAGATCCAACTGAGACTCAGGAGATCACAGCTTTGCTTTCAGCTCTGTTACTGGCCTGCAGGGTGACCTGGCCCAAGTCATGTCATCAATCTTTGTCTCATTTTCCTGCCTTAAAGTGGGGCTGGTGGGAATAATCTACCTTTTTTTAGCCTGTATTGAATACCCTTGATAAAAACGCTGGATTCAAGCTTGTGTGGAAAGGACTAGTGATGCCTGGTCACATATATGCAAATACTTATTTTAATGTAGCTAACCTGATGGACACTGAGTGGCTGCTGTTTGTCCTGATCACTTGAAGGAATGTTTCATAACACTCAGTGCTGGAAGTCTTGTAGACTGTAGGATCACTGGAAAAGGACTATTCCTATGGTGGCTTCAGGGGGTCACATTCTTTACTGCCCTGCTCTGTTGAGATTTGGTGGGCTGCTAGTGTGAGGCTGCATCTTCGACAAGGCAACAAAACATTGAAACCACCATGTAGCACAGCACAGTGTAATTCAGAAGTGCCTATACTGGCTTTGACACCAGAAGCGGTTCACTCATTCCAGCAGGAGCTCTACTTGACCTAATTTCCCCTGCTTTTTCAGCATGAGCACAGCTAATGCCCCTGAAATGTTTCCAATACTTGCACTCAGAGATTTTGTACACTGTGCAGTGCAGTGCCATTGGCATTTCCCGAGCAAACCAGATGCTCAGCAGCTCTGAATGGTTATATTTACACTGTATTTTCATCCTAGGCTTGAGCCCTGGGCTTTGGCTCCACACACCCTGCTATTTTGCCCAAGCTGATCGCAGCTGCCAGGGAGCAGTTCAGAGCATCCTGCCTGAGTGTGGCGGGAGCCTGTCCTCGCTGCCCTCTCTTCCCTCTCCCTCCCCATGCACACCCTCATTTGCTGAAGCTGGGCTGACCTGAGAGGTCTGAGCTGCCTGTGCAGGAGTCAGGGCACCCAAGCCTGGACTGAGGTTGGGAACAGGAGACAAATCGGAGTTCTGACCACGGCTTGCAATGCGGAATAGCCAATTCTGCATGGCTTTTTTTGGCAGCTGCTACACAGAAGGGGCTGGTAAGAATACGGCCTTTTCCAGACAAACTTACTCCCATATGCATATGGACCCCCAAAACATAAACTAAGGCTGAAGCATGGTTGGGGATGTTTTTCTTTCCTTGTACCATGTGCCTCTACTTCTCTCTCTCTCACATGACTGCTATTTCTCTTTGCAATGCCATGCAAGAGCAGCCCACATGCTGGGCATCAAATGGAGATTATATGGATTCACATCTCGGCAATTTATCTTTTGCTGGCTTGTTTGAGACTCAAAGTACCAATCTGGCTTTTAATACCTCGGGTACTACTAAATTTGAAGTGACTCTGAGGGATAGCTACACAGATTCATAAAGCTTTTTACATAGCCTCAGCTTCAATATAGATGGATGTCTGTCTTTATTCCTCCCTGTAAAAATCTGAGAGTATGTAGGTGGACAGCTAGTCAGGCTTTTGGGTTGTCTGGCTGGGATCTGTCACACTCCTCAGAGGCTCGGCACCCGCAGAGAAGTAAATATGATTCGGTATGGATTTTGTACACAGTCTTAAAGCTATTGGGCAAACAAAAATAAATTCAGGACTACACATTACCAAGCTTGATTTTCATTTCAGCTGGTGTTATTATGAGAAGCCCAGAGCTAAACAATCCAGCTTCAATATTAGAAGCAGTATTTAATCATCCCATTTGTGCAATCACCAAGCAAACACAAGATATTCCCTATCTTAAACACTGTTGGAAAGGGGAGGGGGTGACAATGGTATGATTGGCTGTAGACACCAGCAAAAAGTATGTAATGAAACTAAACTTTAGAGCTGGCGAAGATGGTGACGCCAAAACTATGTTCATTTGGTGTCTGAATCACCTATCTAGACATGGACATAAAGTGCTTTGTGTAGGCGGCTGCCCTCCCACTGCTGCAACAGAGGCCCTAGCAGGGCTCACGGGGAAACTGAAATTTCACTGCCCTTGTTTGACAATCTGTAGCTGATGGCTTTAAACAGTCCTAAATCCTGTCATATAAAAATACTCTTTAAAGTCTGCTTGAGAGTGTAAGGAAACTAAAACTTTGTCGGTTTTTTTTTTTTCAATTCCTGGCTCTTTCCCAGTGGTAGTTATAGGCACTGAGTGTATATGCAGGCACACAGTCACATGCTCTCCCCTTAAAATGAGGGAATAAAAAGTATGGGAAAGTCTCCCGGTGCATAAAAACTGAAAAAGTAAAATAAAAAAAAAAAAAGAAAAAAACAGAAAACCCCCCAGAAAATAATATTCTTACAATAACAGCAGGGCTGTATTCTCTTCATTGCTTGCAGCCTGGACTCCAGTGAAACAGGGACTGGAACAACTGCTAAGGGATCAGGCACAGCTCTGTCTGGTTTGCTACTAGGTCATTTTTGGGGTGCAGGTAGATGGGACAGGGACTGGCTTGGCCTGATCCCAGATACCTGGATTTCCTCTGCTGAGCGATCAGTCTCCAGTCCTGGGATGCTGTCTGGACCAGGGACACTGGAGATGAGGGATGTCTCCTAGCTGCTACCAGGCTGGCTTTGCTTATTATGCCTCCTTCCAAACAGATAGCCCTTCACTTTTTGGGCATGGACTGAAGCCTGACCTGGAGAGGGATGGATTTAGGCAGGTGCTTGGTGCTTTCCCTAGTTAGAACTGGAACAGCTAGCAGATCACACACCACAAAGCAATAATATCTCAAAAAAGCTACTCCTTAGATCCTTAATTATTGGTGTTCCAGTGGGAACCTCTCCATTTATTTTGGCTGAGTTTGCTGACCCTCAGAAACATAACTAATTAGCAGATATCTATCAGCAATTAGACTCTCTGGAACACTTTTCTGAGCCCTTTACACAGGTGGGCCACATCCGTTGCTAGTTCAGGGAAGACTTTCTGGATTCTCTCCATGGCCACAGCCAAGAGCTGAACAGCTTCAGTTGCGCAGCTACTACAGCGAAGCTGCCCCAAATTTAGGCACTTAACTGGGCCACCAAAGTTGTCCAAAGATTCTTTCATTGCCAAAGGACAGAGCTAGGCATCTCCAGCCCATGGCTGGGATGTAAGTGAACTGGATCATAGAGGGCAACGGGTGCAGCAGCATTCCTGACTGCAGAACACAGCAGCTCTGCTTCTGCACCTGCCGATGGATGAATTTTGGGGGCATAAATCCAGCCCTACCAGTAGATTAGCTCTGAGTTGTGGGCATATTATAATTCTCTGAGGGCACTGCTGTGTAGATTTCCTTTCCTGAGGCTGTTTAATAGAGGTTTCGTTACGGGAAGAGGTGATACAGGGCCATGTAGTTGCAAAGGAGAACAAAGCTTGCTGTAGAGGTGTGAGCAGAATCATGGCAGCTATCTGTAGTCAGGCTGATTAGATAACATTTCTTAGACAGTTTTCATTAGAAAAAAGTCTTTATATTAAGTTCATTTTTAGTTTTTGAAGATCATATCAAGTTCTGTGGAATTTCTGCAGGAGAAAACATTTTTAAAACAAAAAGAAATTTAGGATCTCATTTCAAAATTTCAGTTTGAAACTTGAAAATGTATCTGTACTATTTTTCTATGCATTTTTCATATTTCTGTTCTGTGTATGCATTCTTTCATGACATCACTGTTGAAATGTTCTCAATTTTAGCATAATAAAGCAACCTGTTGGATATCAATGAAACCAGGATTCAATCTGATTCACAAAAAGAGGTAAGATACTCTAGTTAGCTTGGTGTAGTAATTGCCCTTAATAATTGAAAAAAATAACAGACAAATACTAGAATATTTCAATGACCAGTTGCTGTCATACTTTGATATACCAGTAGCAGTAAGAACCAATGTTATATCATGTTAATAATATCAAACGATTTTTAAAACCTACATAAAATTCAGAACGATTTTTGAAAGCCAGATAAGAAATACTGGAAAAATTCCAAACAATTCTCTTTGCATGTCCAATTTTTTCCTCTTTTGGCCTGAATTCTACTTCCAGATTTGAAATTGAGGCTGCAGGTAAGAAACCTCCAATAAATCTGGCTGTAATGGTTTAAAACTATGGTGCCCCAGCTGCCTTCTCCTTTCCGCTGGTGCAGATAACCATCCTCAGAGCAAGGTTCAACAAACTTAGCTTAACCCACTGCTTCCTTTCCCCCAACACACTTCACTGACAGGTGTAACTTAAGATGCCAGACTTCAAAAAGAAGGGGCTGGGGTGGGGTCTCACGTTGTACCCTGTCATTCAGTCTGTCAAAGCAGCAGTGACCTGCAGCAGAAGAAGATAGCAAATAGCTGGAGGCAGGAAGCATTTTAGCCGGTCCTGGACCCTCGTCCGCCTCCACCTGGTAGTCAGCGTTTCATAGCCAGCAGCAGCTGCAGGCAGATCTCATCCTGCCTTTGTCTTAATTTCTCCTTTTGTAAAGAATGTAAGTAATAATGCAGCTACCTACCTCAGAGGAGCACAGGAATTAATTAATGTTAGTAAAGTGCTTTGAAGATCAGATCTAAGTATTATTATTAATAATTTACCTGCAATTTGCTCTGTGCCTTAAAAGACAGAAATAATTTACCATGAAATGATGTGATACTGCCTAGGGCTATATTAAGGTCTTGAATGGATGTGAAGGGCTTACACTGCCGTTAATGTAAACTACTATGTAGAGGTGCCAAAAGGCAGAACTGGGCTTTATGTAAATACCCAGTCAGGACCTCATTATATGACACAGAATTAGTATTTATAGGATACAAAGATCTTAATAATTCATAAGTTACCCGTTTCCTGGAATATATACAGAGGTGCAGACTTTCAAAGGACAGCCTCTCTAAGAAAGGTAAAAATTAATTCATAATATGAATTTAAATATAATAACAGAAAAGACTTGAAGATATATTAGTCTGAAGGGCAACACACTTGAGGTTTTCCTTGGTTTCCTCAGACTGACACAACGACCCCCTTTGCATAACTTACCTCTCACTGTTTACTCCATTCATTATTCTAACAAGGCACTAAGTGTAATCTTCATCGGAAATACTTGCTTTGCCACAAAAGTAAAGGCTTAAGCTTCAAGGGAACCAGATTCAGTGCTGAAAAGCCAAGAGACCTGTGAACAGAAGCCGAGAGAGAGCAAGAGACCCATGACAGCTCCTCCTGTCAGAAGAATCAGAGAGAGGAGAGCCACGTGCTCACCTGGCATCTTTGGTTTTTGGGAGAGAAAACAAGGCAGCTCCAGCAACGTCCCAGTCCGTCCTGCATCTGGAAAGAAGAGGGATGCTCACAAGAGCAGCCATGCATGGCTAACATACCTCTGCTCAGCTACGGCCCAAACGGCAGTAACTTGCCATGGAGTCAACTTTTCTTTGTATGATAAATGAAGATAAGCCACTAGCAACACTTCATGAATCTCTCCTTTAAACCTTTTCCAGGGATCGAGACACATTTTACTTCTGTAGTTTATGAAGATGGCACAGCCCAGAGGTATCAAAGGGGAGAAAAATATACCCATCTAAATAAAGGATTCTTGGCAGCCGCCACAGCTATGAGATGAAACAGGTTGACTCTGGTGCCAGTAGAGAATATCTTCACTCTCAGTCTGAGGGCCAAGCTCTGGGCAAATTTTATGTGCAGAGCACAGCAAGCAGCATGAGGAAGACTTAATATTTTTATAGCTGATAAGCTTTGTCCAAGTTTTTATCATATCTGTGACATAACATCTTCCTGAAGCTTTATCAAATTTATATCTCCAAGGTTAACGAAAGGTAATACTAATGAGGATGAAGTGGCAGGGATGATGAACTCTAGCTGCTGAAGAGAAGGTGAGAACATAAATCATTTGCCTGTGAGCAAGTCTCCACAGAGGGAAGAGGCAGTGTTGGTGTAACAGATTAGACAATCCTCAGAGGACCACACAGAGGAGCTGGAATGGACACCCTAAGGTACCATGATGTGAACCAAGTATCTCCAGTCCTTGGTGACAACAGGGACCTGATTTTTGCCTGCCTGGAGACAGAGACGTAGTTATTCTCTCTTATTCTTCATTTTACAAGCCAAAGCAGTATAAAAACCTTCTGTTTGTAGTCTGCAGACTTCTGTATCTGAGCAAATGATTCATGGCTGAGGATGTAGGTCAAGCTAAGCAGATTTAGCTTAAGGACCTGACCACTGTTCTTAAACTGTATCTGCTCCAACATTTGGATGTGAGTGGTAACTTGAGTTCCTCTCTCACAGCAGTACAGCTTATGTGATAGGAGAGAACAAAGAAGTACATGTCCTCTCTTAAAATAATAATAGTATTATAGCTGTTTCACATAGTTATTAGCTAACATCTACAGGGATTATGAAGCATGTTTTCCACTAAGGAATTAAAAATTGTCATTATACCATGCTTCTCAGAGCCTTCATAGCTCACCTTTGGGATATGCACAGATCAAAGTGCTCAGGAGAAAGTTAATTTGCAATTAGTAATACTATGTTTGCAAATGTTATTTGTGCAATTCCAGTTTTATCCAGGAGAGAGTGGTGGTGCTCAAAGCAGTCTATGACTTCTTTGGCTGCTCCTCACAAAATATTCTGAGAACTAGAATTTCCCCAAAACACCAAGAACCAGAACACCAACAGTCAAGTCCTCTATTTCCATCCAATTCAGAATAAGGATATGAAACTGGACTAACCCAGAAAAATACCCAGCTAATGACAGTATGAAGTCAGTTCCTGTTCTTTTCTGTGTTCCACTTTGTATAGATATTAAAAATTCATGAGGAAAAGTGAGTTGGAAACTCAGTCATAAAAAATCATAAAATATCAAAGATGCACGTTCTGTTTCCTCATCTGCATCATGGCTCAACTACTGGCTTTTGGCTCTGTCTCCATCTCTGGTTGTGACCTAAAATCCTACCCTGGGCTTAGGAAACCTTCCTGATAAAACTTTCATAGGAACACTGATGTTCTTACAAAGGAAACTTCTGTTTCAGCAAATAAATCTTTTTCTGCAAATCTTTGGTTTTTCTGCAAAACAGTTTGTGACAGCTCCAAGCACCGAACTTGCTGCAGAAAGTGATCCGGCCTCATTTCTTTGCCACCAGTGGTCCTCATTCCTCATCTTTAGTCAATGGTTACTGGCCTTTATGATGGACGTAGTATCACAGGATTTTGCCAAGATGGTGCTTCTCTCCATTGCTAGATCCACACTCAGTGGTCAGAGATACCACAGGTGTCAACTGTCTTTGTTGCTTCTCAAATCCACCTGCAGCCAATTTGGTGGTCATGCGGGGCAGACTCAGGTGCCACCAGGATGCAGGTATTTCTCCAACTATTAACACTTATGACTACACTACCCCCCATTTCCCAGGTCAAGCGTTAGCTGTATTTTCAAACAGCTCTTTGCATGTTGGCTCAAGTAAGACAGGCTCTAATCAAGAAAAGAGATCATTTTGCTGAGTTTGTAGCAAATTACAGTAGCAGGTGTCACTGGAGTTGAATGTGCACACCCATGATTGACCAGTTCAGCTGACGATTTAGGCATATTTTTAGATGCCTCTTGTGGTACTAAACTGCCCTATACTGACATTTGTGATTTGTTTTCAATATCTATGCCTGGGTAGCAGAATCTATCTGGTCCTCATGGTCAATGTTATTGGTCACCTCAGTCATTCATACTTTCATTACACTGCAGCTGGATCTCAGCCATCTCATATTCAAGCTCTTAGCTACAGAAGCTGCTGTCAGCCCCTCAGATTGGTCTCCACCCTTTCCAGCAAATTCCCTGAGTCAATTGAATCAACTGCCTTCTGGTATTACATTCAGTCTAATGGACCCAGGATGATTAACATATATCAGGCAATGGAGCACAGTGCAGACATCTCTGTCTTAGCAGAGGGCAATAAGTCCCTACATGGTAGTATGTGGCCTACTTCTTCTTTTTCTTAAATGATAAAGTTGATATGGCAGTGAAAACCAAAGCTTAGACAAAGATGAGAAAAATAATTAAGGCATCAGAATGAAAAATCTGTTACTCTGGCCCACGCTGCAAAGTCTGAAGGGAGGGGAAATTTTCTTTACAAGAGGAAGTGACAGCAAAGGTGAAATTATTCTCAGACCCAGAAGAAGGACTTTTTGAGGCTTCTCTGTTTTTACTATACTAACATTTCTGATGTGTTGAATCTGATTTGCAATTTACTTCCATTATAAACTTTTACTGTCAGCCCTATGTTCAAACTCAGTCTTCTCAAAAGCTTCATTATGCCTCAGTCTTTGCTATATTGAAGCATTTGCTGTCAGAGACATAACTTGGGTTGTCACTACATGACTGGTATTCATGGCAGCCATCTCTGAAGATATATGGATCAATCAACCTCACACAAGGAGTGATATTGGCTGGGCTGGAATTCTCGAGTTGTCCATGGATCCAGCTGTCGTAGGGGCTATTGGCATGGAATTGAATAGAAATAACAAAGCCTTTCTTGTTTCAGCTGTTTTAATAGGTCTGTATTGGGATTGTATGTTGATCGGATTACACCTTTCTAGGTGCAGATATTTTCTCTAGATACATTAAAGAATTGAAAATGGAGTTTCCATTACAGAACAAACATGTTTCTGCATAATACAGATGATACCATGACATCTTTCAAGGAAGGCAACCCACTGGGGAGTGCTCAGGTTGCACATGTTTAGCTCTGATCCTCTTGATTTTCATATAAGGTTAGCTTTTCAGTAATTAGGGTAAAATACTCTCTAGACACATCTGAGCTGTCTGCTATTGTTAACTGAACTTGTGGAGAGGAGTCTTGCTTAAGCTGTAATAACACTATATTTTTGTTAACAGCACAGTGACATCAAAGAAAAATAAATTAAGATAAAATAAAATAAGCCCATAAGTAACTGGAAAGCCCGTGGCTTTTTTCCTAAGTTGTGCAATTGCAATGAATAGTGTTGTGCTGTGACAAAAGTGAATGCAAAATAATATCACTGCAGGACACACAATGAGTCAGTCGTTGGCAAAATAGCTGTGGGTTCCAAAAGGAATTCTAGGTCTTTTTTAAACACATGATTATGGTTATTATTATTATTGTGGGACTGTAATACTCCTAAAAACAATCACTGACATGTTGGAGACTTCTACCCAAGGGGCTCTGGGAGTTTGTATTTTTGTATTGTTTAGTTACATAGGATACTAGTAGGTAGAGCTCTACACAGAAATGATAAGTCAGAGTTAGGATGCTGGTTTGGATGCTATTTTCATTTTAAACATAGAAAGTGAAAGGTTTTCAAATTCCTGAGGTGAGTGAGTGGATCAGGAACCAGAACAATCCCACTTCCACTGGAATTTGAGTTCTGCTGGTGTCACGGATGGAGTGAGCATGCACTTCACTCATTAGGGAGAGAAGTAAAAGTATAGTTTATTGATACAGAATAGGGAGTTAACAAAGTTCAATGCAACAGTGTTTTAACAAGATTCGATGGCGAGGTACACTTGATTATTTACTGCATAGAGGACAGGGTCAGACAAAAACTGTCAGGGAGACCCTCCCATTGAGTCATGAGGTTTGGAAAAAGGTCCCCTTGCTTTCTAAACTCCTTCTCAGAGAGGAGTCTAGGTGCAGCTAGATCCAGTCCTAGTCCCTAGTCCCAGACTTGGTCAATGGTGTATATCTAAAGGATTATATATGTGCAATCAATCCTTTATATCACTTAGCTAAGATTTCAAAGTTTAGCATGCTATTAGTCACTTACCAAGGATCTGTTGCGGCAAGGAATCTCTCAACCTCAAGGAGTAACCTTGAGAGGCGTCCCTGCTCAAGGGGAGATCCTGGCGTGCAGCCCACTGCCATGCAGGAGAGCTCAAAGGGCTCTTGGGCTGCTCACTATTTGTGGGGGATAAGATGATTGACTCATAGTCATATTTGCTTGCCTACCACAGGTTTTAGTTTCTTGGGTGGGTGCATTGCACAATAGCCCTAGGCTACTGTGTTGTTATCTGTCTCCTGAATCCACTTTGAGCCGATGGTGACCAGATGCATCCATTACAATCACCACTGGTGATTATCACCTAAGCAGGGTTGCAGGAGATAAAGGTCGGGCGCAGGGGAAGCACACCGTCACAGCTGTGGAGAAGCAACAAAAAAATCATTCATAACATCTGCTGAATAAGGAGACTCAGAGTTTGGTCCTATTTTCACATACCACGGTCCTATCCTTGGATTCTCTTGGGTACCTTTGTTGACTCTGGTAGAATTACTCTGTTATAAAAGGTAGATGAACGGCACACAAAAGTGATACCCTATTGCAGTCTGCTGACAGCAGAGGCATGTCCATAGGAAAGCAATGGGCTTTCTATAAGAGCATTGACACAGGAAACACATGGATTATAGAATTTTTCTTACTAGTCTCATTTTCCAGAACACAGATAATTTAGTGTGTCTCAGCTTAGACAGCAAGATTCAACTTCCCACCACTAGCATAAATCTTGAGTAAACCTGAGTTATTCTCTTAGACTGAGAGCAAACCAGACCCCTTATTATTTTGTTCTTTTCTTTTGATGTGTGACCATGAGACTAAATAGGTCATCAATGACATCAACCCAGAGCTAGAAAAGGTTTTATTTGTTAACTCAGTCTCTCTCTGAGAGCTGTTTGATTGAGTTTGAGGCTGTAGCTAATAGACCTTGTACTGCATGACTGTTTAGGTGGTGTTACGTTGGTTTTTCACTATTAGTAATTCTATGATGATTTTTTTTTTAATGCTGCAGTATTTCAACTTCGGAGTTATTTTCCCCTCCTCTCATTAATTCTAGTTGCTTCAAAACTGGTTGGAACTTATTGTCTTGATTAAGAAATGGGGGCTGCCAGTGCTGGCAGAATTGAGAATGACTTAGAAGAATCAGTGTGTATCATATCCTTTTAACTTTATACAAAAGGGGCAGAGAAGTGACAATTTTAAAAACTATGAAGAAAAATATTGTTCTTGTTGCAGCTTGAGGACTGCCCTGTACAAAGATTCTGCCCTGGCACAAGTGTACCCACAAGAGTCAGTATTTTTTAATATATCAGTGCAATCTCTAGGATGCACCAAAGGACAATTATACAGTTTTAGCCTCTGTGAGCACGAGCCTTGTCTGAACAAAAGATGCCTGAGGAATGAGGCCCTGTGTGCTGCACAGATACCACTGAACACATCTTGAAAAATAGAGGGGAATCACAGAATCACAAACACGGTGAGGTTGGAAGGGACATCTGGAGGTCATCTGGTCCAACCCGCCTGCTCAAGCAGGGCCACCTAGACCAGGCTTCCCAGGACCGTGTCTAAATGGCTTTTGACTGTCTCCAAGAATGGAAACTCCACAACCTCCCTGGGCAACGTGGGAGATGGTCCTTTCCCTTAATCATCTTTGCGGCCCTTCATTGGACTCTCTCTAGTATGTCCATGTCTCTTTTGTACTGGGCAGCTCAGACAGAACTGGACACAGTACTCCAGGTGTGGCCTCACCATTGCTGAGTAGAGGGGAAGGATCACCTCCCTCAACCTGCTGGCAAAGCTTGTCAAATGACAGAGCAATGATAACTTTTGGGAAAGCCTGCTGTTTTTCATCAAACCCTAGGTCCCTGGACTGTTGTGTTACATGTGAATCCCAGCCATCGTACAAAAGACCTGTCACATACGCTGAGATAAAACCTGAAAAAGAAACCTGAAGAGCTCGATAACTAGGCAGTAAAATAAAGGAATGCAAATATGAAATTATTTTTCCCTTTAAAAATCTCAGGGCATTTTTAATCCAATCCATGATTTTGGGGCTTCCTGAAACTTTAGGTTACTTGAATGTGGCAATACCAACTTCATGACATTGCAGCAAATATTTTTCCTCAAGGCACATGAAATCATACCTAGATTCTCACTCTCACCCAAATTCCTTCCTAAAAAGATTTTCAGTATGGTAGGAATATTATGACTCCAAGCGGCAGGACAAAGGAGCTAGGTTTTTTTTCACCTGGCACTTCACCAAGAGAACATAGTCTCCACTTTAGAAACCTATAATAACTATTTGTTTGGAGTCAGCAAGTGAATTTTTACTAATTCCTGAAGTCTCAAGAGAACAGTGAATTTTATGCTAAATTTATTCATAGACTAGATGTACCTTTTTATAAAGTGCATAATAATTCTGATTTGTATGTTCAGATAATACCATCTGCTCAGACTTGCAAAGGAAAAGGCAGGCTCTATTCCTATATCTCTAGGGAGGACCTCTGCCTTCTACATTTATTTTATTTTATATAAATCATTTTTGGGAGGGATAGGGAGAAAAAGGGTTATCAATTTGTAGAGCATTTCTAAAAACATAGATGAAAATTCAACCACCTTTTGCTTGATGCAGCTGTAAGGCTGTTCAGTTAAAAAAAAATAACGACAACAAAAAACCCCCAAACCCAAAACAGATAAGGAAGATTTGTCTCCTGGACAGACTGTGAAATCTAATGTAATTTTTTTTTTTTTAATTACCACAGGCATTCCCAAGCTTTGGCAGCGACAGAAGCCATTTTGCAGTGACATGATGTGTAATATCGGCAAAGCTAAGGCCCAGCATCCCAGACTGCTGGCTTGCTTCTTGAGCTGGATCACTCATGGAATAAAATAACACTTTATGTCCTGAAAGACTATGTTTTGCTGTAATGCTGTGGGAACTGGGGAAACACATATAGTCTGAGTGGGATATCATTCTGATAGAAATAACTGCAAGGAGAAAAGTCCTGCCCCAGAGTGTCTATAGCCTCAGGCTCCAATCATGCAATGTATTAAGCATGCACTGCTCTTTGTGCTCTGTGAGCAGTTCAGCTGACTTCAGTGCTGCCTAAAGCGTGCCTTCTGAGTGCCTAAAGTTAAATACATACAGGTAAGTCTTTGACAAGTCACGGGCCAAGTGCTGCAGCCTTGTGAAATTCCCTTTGCTGGGGATCTCTGGATCTGTGGGGAGCTCCCCTGAAATGAACATACTCACTTCTGATGCCAGGCTCTATCTAATGACAAAAAGGCAGAAAATATACAGAACAGATGAACAGAAAATATACAAAGGAGAGAGAAGGCAGGAGTGAAGCACTTCAGAACATCTCCCATGGCTGGCAGGAAAGGAAGCATTGCTAATATTTCATGTGGGATGGCTGAAGGAGTGTAGGCATCACTGGGCACATCTACACACACCGATGCGGAGAAGCTGAGCTGGCTGTGCCCAAAGGTGTGGGTGCAGGCTAGCTCCAGTTTGGAAACTACATGGCTGTATTAGCAAGGCTCTGGGCTTGAGCTGGTATAATCCTGAATACACATATAAATCTACCTCTGCAGACCTAGCCTGCACGCGACTGTTAGCCGAGACATGGGGGGAGCAGCCAAGTACAGTGGTAGAGATTTGGGTGCCAAATGCCCTTTCCAGTCATGCCTCTATAGGAGGCAATTCACTTGCAGATTTGCTGAGCATCTCCCATTCAGACTGCATCCTGTTGGATAGACATCTGAGCTTTCTTCCTACTTTCTGCTTGCAATTCAAAGGAACAGAAACCTGCAAATTATTATGTCTGTAGATGTAACATTTTTTTTAAGGTTCACCTCATGATTTTGGGGGATTGATGTGATTTTCCCGAATGTTTTGGACTGGCAACATTGCATCTAGATTAGCCTTTGCTGCTGTGAAGTTCCTAGCTTGAAAGCCCTGAGGACCTCAATCCGGATCCACATTTACCCAAGTAGACAAACTGAACACTGTGCAATATTAATGTACATGAGTCTTTCAGGAGAAATTTCAGCAGTAATCAGATTCTCCTTTTAATTCTTTCTTCTTACACCTTTGTCTCACTTTTGAGCTTAATGAAATCCCACAAATGGTTGGCATTATCACCAGGAAAAACAATATCCCTATTAAAAATCCCTCCCAAAGATAAACCCTTTTGCTTGGCCCATTTCTGCATGGGGGACTGAATGGTGCAAGTTATTGCCCTTCCAGGATCAGTGTTGCTTAGTGTGATCTGGGCTGCTTTAGGCACAAGGTTCAGCATATGTTACTAGTCTCTCCCTGCAGCATGGAAAATACATATTCAGAGCAGCAGGAGCACTCCTGGCATGGCAATGAGTGAAGACACTTACCAGCAAAGTAATAGCATTTTTGAGGAGTTTTTCCACCATTTGGACACTGAAGCTAAAAGGAAAAGATAGATATCAGTAGGTATCGAAAAGAGTAGGTATAAGAGAGTCAAAAGAAACAGAATTGGGTGGAAGAAGGAGGAAGAAGAGAAAAGGGAAGAAAATGAGGAGAAAAAGGGAACATGTGAAACATAGAGGCTGGAAGGGGACTTGATTTTTTTCTAGAGAGGTGGTGTTCAACTATGTTTTGCAAAATCTCTGTTGTCTGCAGACTGTTTCACAGGCATTAAAAGAAAGGTGTGGAGGAAATTAACATTAATTTAATTTCTAAAGCAGCTTGTACATCTACTGGAGGACTGCTAGGAATCCATAAGCCAAATAGTTGAAAACTGCTGCTCTAGATATTGGGCATGGAAACATGTCTCTTGCTGGCCATGCAGCTGTAAAAGTGATAAATGAGAAATGGAAAGAAACAGGCAGTTCCATAAGAATGCAGATTATCTTTGACAGAGAAGAGACAATGTACTGGCAACTCAGTAGTAGCTGAAGTAAATGACAGATAGAAACAAAGAGAGAAAATAGGTCTTAGAGGAGGGGGAATTAGCTCAGCACAATAATTTTTCTTGATTTGTGGCTTTCATAATGGTGCAGTAGGAAACTCAGCCATCTCTGAGCACCTAGAAAGAGAGTTCAATAATGAGACAGCCCTGGCACCGGCAGCAGCCAGAAGCTGGGGATGGCAGAGTGATCATTTGTTGGCACCTGAAGCCCAGATCAATGCATGCTGCACAGGGTGAACAACAGAGTGATGGAGGGGCGGGAAGCTTAATTGGAGCTCACGGCAGAGTGAAATACCCTGGATAGATTTATGAGTTTTTCCCATTACTGTTAAAAGTTTGAACAGTAAAAAATCATGTTCCCTCCTCTGTCCCTACCTGTGGGAGAGAGGGGGCACCCACAGAAAGAAGCCTCTGGGGTATCCCTCAGCCCCTCCTGTCACTTCCTCAGCTCAAGCCCTTAGCATACATCTCCACTGGTACAGTTAAGTGTCTCCTGAGTATTTACTTTTGCTGCTGTTTAGTTGTAAGTTAAATACATATCTTAGCTTCTTTTCAGACTCCTAAACTGCCACACTCCTCTCTTACCCTCAGAGCCGAAGGAGCAATTTAACAGCCTTAACTAGATGTTATCATCATTTCTGTTTTGATGTGTTATTGCTAATTTGCATCCTGATTCCCTTACCTTCAAATTTAATAGAAGACAAGAGCTGTTCCCTTTTATCCCCTTTTCTTTTTTTTTTCCTCTTTTCTTTTTTTTTTTTAATAGGGAGAAAGACATAAAGAAAGCGAAGCAACAAACACAAATACCGAAACAACTCCAGATGAAAGGCAGTAAAATGACTGCCTGCTGCTCCCTCTTGAACTGACTGGCAGTAACTCCGAGTTTCTCCTGCGACCCTGGCGTGCAGGATTGGCTGCTGTTGGTAATGGGACTCCTCTCTCTGCCCTGCTGGATCCTTTTAACTCCTCCAAGTCTGGCCAGGAGACAACGGCTGCAGCAGCAGCAGGTTTCTCAGGAGCTTTGGAGACAGAACAAGATGACACAGGGTTGTCCCTTGAACTTTCCCAGGAGCACTGCGGGCCTGACCTAGCCCCTGTCTCACCCTCCCTGACTTGAAAGGGCTGTAGCTGCCATGCAAAGACTGAGGGGGTCTCATCTATTTTGTCCTTGTCACCTTCCTGGTGTGTTCCTTCAAACCTTTTCCAGGACAACTGAGCCAGAACCAGCTGGCCCTTGCAAGGTGGCACCAAGGAACAGCAGCAGCAGAATTAAGGACAGAATGGAAAAGCGACTTTTCACATCTCCTGAAGTGTCCTGAGCCACCCAGCACATCTTGTAAGTGCTTGTGTCTGGAGTCTTCCTTCTTGGAAAAATACATCGTGTGTGAGATGTGAGCTATGAGACCCCATCACAGTGGTAAACGCTCGCGTGGCTCCCAGGAAAGCTCTTGGCATTTGGTCCTCAAAGCTGCCTGGTCAGTTCTGCTCCAACCCTGCCTTTCCTGTTGCTGTGTGGAGGTGGGAGTGCAGCCAGAAAAGAGTTAAATAGTGGAGCACACTCGCCCAGCATTTAACTATGTCTCTTGCCTACCCACAGGATGTATAAAAGCCAGGGGAAAGATCACAGTGGTTAGGCTGCTGCTTCAACATGCAAAAGAAACCATACTGATCTGGAGGGGGGGCGGGTCGTGAAGGTTTCTGAGGAGCTGTCTCCCCCATTCGTGTTGCCTGGTCTCAGGGGGTGTGGAGACAAGGGAGTAGCTGCACACCCCCTGCTCTCATCTCTTGTCAGACCTGTCCTTCTGACCTGACACCACTGGTAGCCACATCAGAGAAGTCTCCACTCGAACAGTGCTGCCCTTTTCCCCCCCCCGTTTGGATTTAATCTATCTGCTGCTTGGGCTGACTGCTGCCCTCCTGATGCATGTTTCCCCATGCACATCATGTGCCTCTGCCCCAGAGACGGTTTGGAGGCCAGCAAGGCAAACGCTCTATGCAAATTACGCGCTTGTTAATGCCAGTGGGGTGCAAATTAAACAAAGCAAAGCTGGTCTTTGCTGAGCTTTAACTCTCTGGGGTGCAGGACTCCCATATGGGGGAGGAAAGGGGCAGCTGCCTGTGACCCCAGGCCACAGCGTTGCACACAGGTTAAGCCAGGCACAAGTCAGAGAGGGAGTGAGAGACACCTCTGCCTTTGAACTGAATCTTCCCCGCCTATGCCATCCCTCCATGCCGAGTCCAGCCTTCACACCGATGAAACAGAGCCCTGTTTAAAAACGCAGCTGCAGCCGTCACCGGGGCTTTTCCATGAGCACAAATATTCCTTTGACAGTATGTCTGTATCGAGCTAACTGGCAACAGAACTGCTGTTCTCTCCAATTTAAGTGAAACATGTGAGTCCCTTCATTTAGGACTTTGAGCCACAGACGCAGCCCTGCTCCCCCACAGTTCCCAGTCTGCATCCCACCCCCAGGCCTTGCCATTCTCTTTCCCTTTTCCCCCCCATGTGGGCATAGTTCCCCCCCTTCCCTTCCCTTCCCTTCCCTTCCCTTCCCTTCCCTTCCCTTCCCTTCCCTTCCCTTCCCTTCCCTTCCCTTCCCTTCCCTTCCCTTCCCTTCCCTTCCCTTCCCTTCCCTTCCCTTCCCTTCCCTTCCCTTCCCTTCCCTTCCCTTCCCTTCCCTTCCCTTCCCTTCCCTTCCCTTCCCTTCCCTTCCCTTCCCTTCCTTTCCCTTCCCTTCCCTTCCCTTCCCTTCCCTTCCCTTCCCTTCCCTTCCCTTCCCTTCCCTTCCCTTCCCTTCCCTTCCCTTCCCTTCCCTTCCCTTCCCTTCCCTTCCCTTCCCTTCCCAAGCCCTCTGGGCTTCTCCCCTCTCTTGCATTTTCCCAGGTCAATCCCAGTGCCCTTGCACACCATCATCCATTGTCCTTTTTTTTGTGGCTAATAAAGCAAATTCAACTGACTGCCTTTCCTACCTATTGAAAGCCATGCATTACAGACACTTTATCTTTTTTTTTTTTTTTTTTTTTTTTTAATCTAATGGGAAAAGAGAAAAAGCCAGAACACTCATTTGCTTACTGAGAACTCAGGAAACCTAAACCTCAGGAATCCTTAGAGAACAAGGAGATGAGATATAAATTAAACAAATTACCCTAAACTGTTTCCTGACACAGCTCTAGGAAGTCCGATGTGCACAAGGGAGGCGAGCTGTGGGATGACAGCACCTCTGTTTTCCTTGCCTTATACAACCACTGCTGAAAGCAGAAGGGATGTCCCAGCAGAAACTTCTTCAACAAAGAAACAACTAAAAAGCACTCAACTGCCCCCACTGTTCTCCAAACACCCCCAAGTTCTTCCCTTGGGAAGGGGAAGGAGGAAGATCTCATCCAAGGAAGAAGACACACTGGTGCCTGGGACAGTATAAAACTCCCACACTTGTCTCTGCTGGCCTTCTACAAGTCCTTGCTTGTTTTGAAAAGGGAGCTGTCTTTGTTGCCTGGTGGCCCTTGGGAACATTTCCTGAGCTAACTCTAGAGCCACTAAAAGCCCCACAGTACAAAAATACTTGCATGCCACAGGTGGTGGTAGGGATCAGTGAAAGCAAAACTTCAAGCCCCATGAATCCAACTGGCAACAGCAAGCTTAGGAGATGTGGTAGACTTGGTTTGGAAGAGCAGGTAGGAGCTGCCTTAGCTCTTGCATCCGGTGAAGGACCTGGGTCGCCGCAGCAGATAACCAACTGCTCATTTCATAACGCCTGCTTTTCTTTAAGATTGTGGTTGACATACCAGATATCTTTGCCTGGGTTGTCTTTCCTCGTGTTCTTGAGTGTCTGCTAATGAGCTCAGAGCTCCTATCCCATCATTTTCCTCTACGTGACACTGTACAACTCAAAGGCATTTTTCTGAATCATGAAGATGAAAACTCTAGTTGAAGCCACAAAATGCCAGTCTTCAGTTAGGCAGAAAAGCTGTTCTAAATGGTGCCAAGAGCTGCCTTCCTTGCAGACAGTAACCAAGCAATGCTGGGTCATCCTCCCTCCTGATCTCTGCGGAGCAAGAGACTGGGACCGGTAACTGAACCCCTCTTCCCTCCTGGCAATGCAGCATGCTGAACCCCTCACCCACCACTTGGCTCAGGGAATGCTTTCTACTCTGTGCTCTGTCATTAATAATTCATTTGTCATGTCATGTAATGACTTCCTTGATCATTATGAATTCATCTGGGGCTAATATGCATGTCATATCCACTGCGACAGGAGACAGTAAAGCAAAACAAACCAACCAGCCGACCAGTATCTTTCTGTGTCTGCTTTATCCGTTTGTATGTAATTGATTTGCAGTTGGTTGATTTTTCAATTCGGCTTTTTGAGGTTGATTTGCAATTATTAATATCTTTCTTTTGAGTTTTGTTTTTTTTAAAAAAGAATCTGATATGCATCTTTCTGTGACTCCCTGCTGGGCATTCTCCAGATATGCAGCATCATCAGACAACCTTTTTCCTTCCCCTTTTTTTTTTTTTACTTACAGATATTTCTGAGAGCCAGAATCAAATACTCAAAGGGCTAAATCTATAGGACCAGATTTTTTCCAAAGTAGGTTATCTTCCCACTGAAGCACTACAACAAATAGCCAGAACTTCACAACACTACAGTGCACAGACAGCCAAACTCCTTTGGAAATGTGCTTTATAGGCAGTCATATGCTGGTGAAGATGTCAGGCTAATTGCTGTGTCCATAGAGTACTTTCTGTTATGCAGCACAAGAATCCCTTTGTCAGCACTTCCCAGCAATATCTCATTGATCGGACCATGTCTCAGAATGAGTAGGCTACAAAAACAGCTTCTTCTTTCTGCCGAGAACTCAGCAGAAATGCAATCTGCATCATGGTCTTTTGTAGCAAGGATGTCTTTCCACTACAAGTTTGACTAGGGCAATGCAAGCCAGTGTGCAACTGGCATTGACTCCTAGCCTTTGCAGTACTGAGCTAGTTAAAAGTGGTGATAAAGCAAAACAAAGTGGAGGTAAAAGGCTTGGCATTATATTGCTAGTCTCCAAGTTAGTCCCTGTCCCTGTTTCTTTTCAATATGGGGAAAAAGAACCTTTCAGAACATTTCATCAAGTGCTGCTAGTTAAACTGAAGTGAAGCAAGGTGCTTGGTTAGTTGGTATTAGCTAGAAACTCAGGATATGATTTACCACTCTGCTGCAGCCTGCAAAAAAGTAAGAAAAGTCTGGGTTTGCACAATACAGGGCAGAAGTGTCCCACACTTTAAAATCCTATTTCTTCGGCCTTCATTACCTGCCTCTATAATTTTCTGAAGCATTTTCTCCACATTTCCCCAATACAATAACTTTTTTCCCTTCTCTTTTTCAACCTCTTTCCTTCTCACTATGGAAGCAGTGGCTGGATGTGCTGGGTGGCTAGACCTGTGAATGAACATCTCCCAGTCGTGAGTGAGTGAGTGGAAGACAAAGGCCATGTCTCTGAGCCCGTAGTCTGAGAGGGAAATGAAAACAGAAGCACATGGAGCCTCTGCATTGACAAGGGCAGAGCTCAGGCTTGCTGCTGCACTAAGGTTGTGCCATCCAAACACAGCAGGCAGCTGTCTGGCCAGCATTGCTGTCAGTGGAATCCCGCAGGAGGCTTACATCCAGCAGTCAGTGGAAAAGTCAACAACAGACCAAGATGAAATATCTATGTCCCATGGTTCATCTGTGTAGTATGCTACATGGTGATGGGAGTGATGGGTTTGGGTGTCGGGAATGTTTCTGCTGGGCAAGGCCCTTAGCCTGCAGTGCTCAGCTACCATTGTCCGTTCATCCGAGTACCTGACCTGACGTGAGGTAAGCTCAGACCCTTGCAGAGAGCCACTATTCCTTGAGCTTGATCTTCTGTGCCGCAAAAGCCAGATGATGTAGGGCAAAGTGGTTGCCAGCAGGTAGGCAACCCTGACAGTCATACTGTTAAACCTGAATGTCACAACTGCCCAACAGGGCAGTGTCTTATGCATACGTTGTCTTTTTTCCCTTGCGAAATTGGGAAGTGAATCAGTAGGAGTTCTGCCTTAAGCAAGGCACAAAGATACATCGGGGCATCCAAGAGGGACTCTCCAAAGTTATCTGAGATTTAGGGTTGGGCTGTTTCCTCAATGGTTCTCAGAGTAGAAAAAAATCTTTCTGTTCAACATTCCTGCTTGTCAGGGATTATGAGTCCTTACCAAGAAATCCACTCTCATTTGGCACCCGTTAGGTCCCCAAAATACATCCTCCAGTCTGAACAGAGCGAGCAGAAACAAGGAGAAGATATACACACCTACACAAGCACCATAACATTGAGCTGCTTCTTGTGTTGTGGTGGTGTAAAGAAATCCCCATGGAGTAGCTGAAGTTTTTGCAAACATACTCTTAGCAATACATCGCCGGTAAAGAGCTTTCTGTGATATATAGGGTCTGAGAGGCTGCAGCACCGTGACCATAATTCACTACTTCTGCTTGAAAATAAATCTTACTCCAAGTGGCATGAAATGAAGGTAGGGAAAGGCAGGGAGAGTGGAGATATTTCAAGGAACAGAAAAGGGATAATTGCATTTCAGGACTGATTTTGTCTTAATTCAGCTTATATTTTACAGACTCGGACTCAGCCCTCCTTCACTGGCCCTCTGGGTCACAAGGTGTTAGATTTCTTGCAGACAAGATAATGCAGATATTGCAAAAGGACCTTAGAAAAGGACAGTCTGGACTGGGTAGTTGCTGTCTGGATTCAGAAGATGTGAATTTGGTTCTTTTTTCTGCAAGAGATTCCCTTGTATAAGCTTGGGCAAGACATGTCACCATTTTTTTCCCCATCCTTTTGGGTTAGGGACTGTTTCTCATTAGCTTTGTGCAGAGCTCCCAGCACACACAGGCTCTGATCTTGGTGAAGGTCCTTGGCTAACAGCAGAACAACAGGGATGAGAGGAGCATACAGATAATAAAAGGTCATTGTTCTGAGTGAGTGCATATGATGATAGATATTGAACACGTAATTCACTCCCCCGAGCATAAGCATTCAGGAACATTTGAAATGCCCCGGGAGTATCTGAAACATTCACAGAGGGTTGGCAGTCATGGCGCAGGACCTATGGGACACCCTGAAGCAGCAGCTGGAAGCCAGGCAGAATACTGTAGGGCATCCCAGATGGCTTTAGATGCCTGCAGTGAGAGAAATGAACAGAGCCCTGGAGCCTTTCCTCCTTAAGCTGGTTTGGAGGCCTCTGTGCAATGAATTGGCATATACTATTTTACCTCCCTACTCTCTTTTCCACATATGGCAACTGATATGCCTCTAACTACCTCCAAACCAAAGGAATGATACACTGTAGCTCACTGAAAGGAAGGAAAATCATAACTTCTCCTCCAGGCCATGTCATAATATTCAATATCTAAACCAGGGATGATCCTGCAAGCACAACTCTTTCCATTCCATGTGGCCACCCTGTAAACAAGGGTGTAATTTGCAGTGTTAAGCTCACCTTTGTTGAGGAGGACTGCAGCCTAGAGCCAAGGTAAAGGGGCACCAGAGGGGAACTGTGGGTTGAGCAGCAGTGGTGAGCTCTCATTTTGTATGCAGTGGTTGGCCACGAACTTGTAGGTCATGTTAACAGGGATACACTAGACACAAACTCTCATTTTTCCCATGAACTGAACCAAAATAAAAGGTGCTGCTATTCTAGCCCAACCACCACAATAGAAGATACATGAAGAAGAAAAGTGGTTCTATTCCTTATCCCATAAAAACAGAGATGGAGATCAATCGTCCAGACTTGCCATCACCACTCTGTAATTGGGTAGTCTTATGTCTAGGCTCAATAAGGAACAGAAAAAGTCTGTTTGTATAAAATGCGTGTGTCATTTTACATATTTATATGAAATGAAATAAATTAAGGATCAATAATCCTTGAGGGGAGGAAATGAAGAGAGGAACGGAGTTAAGAATCTACACGTAGCTGCAAGGAAACCTTAAGGGAATAATTAGATATAAAATCTAACATGCTTTTATAGCTCAAGGATATCTACAAATGTTAAGTTAAGATGTAGATTGTCCCTGAGGACTGATTCCCTATCCACGTGGGTTAAATAAGTGTCTAACAGCTTGTCAGCTAGATATAAGGGAAGAGACCAACCTTTAGATTTAATCTCAGGATAAGTAGATTAAATGTAGTTTTCTTTCCATTTTGTCACCCATGTCTTTATAAATCTTTGTAACTGTAGTGTCTGTTTTGGATTTTGTAAATAAATATCTTTTTACTTGCTTTTGCCTTCAAGACCTGCTTTGAGCTGAGGGTGACTTCAAGGTAACTGCATAGTATCAGTGTGGTCTGCTCCAAGAGATGGTGTGAGCCATATAGGCCACTTCCTTGCCCAACCTCAGAGTACCCAGTGCCCCAGTGGAAAGCCTTGCACACCAGAGGCTTAGTCAGGCCCTCCACCATGGGATTCCTCAGCTTGGCTTGGGAGTGGATAATAGAGAAAAGCCATGCAGAGGCCATATGACCACCACTAGCCCAGAGGATCCCTTGGTGTATGTCTGCTTAGTGGGAAAAGTCCATGATCCCAGGAGCTGCTGAAGAGCTTGCGGTATGGTTAGACAGGGAGCCCACTCAATGCAGGGAGGGAGCATGTAGGTTTAAACATTCCCAGGCCTTTAATGTGCCCCACCTCCTCTTATTAAAGTGGCTGAATTTTCCACACAGTCTCCAGCAGAGGCGGCTTACGATCTCCATGCTGCTGTGAAGTCTGCTGGGTGAGACCATGGGCTTGTTGCTCCTGGGGCTCCTCTCACTTAGCCTAGCCCAATGTAGATCCCCAACAGCGGGCACAGCCACCTGCATCCCATATCTGCTCACCTGCCTCTGGTGCTCTGACGAGCCAGCACTTGTCCCTTGGTATCAGCTAGAGAGCCTTAAATTGCCATTGCAAGGGGAGCCAGCGTACAGGCCTCATTGCAGCAGTCATCGTGTGTGCCCCGCACAAGCCCACAGAGGCAGGTGCTTTCCCAAAGCTAGAGTTACGGGAGTCAACACGGTGAAGAGTACAGAAGTCAACACGGTGAAAAGTACATGGATATTGTCCCCCTCCCTGCCAGGTGTTCCCTGCAGCATGGCAGGAGATAAAAAAGAATCGGAATCATGGGGCCAGAATCTCTCTCCTTGTGTTTTTCCTGTCTGTGAGGCATTATTCACACCTTTGAAATAATACACAAAGGTTTCCTGATAATAATTAATAATCTGTGGAGCTAGTTTATTCCCAGACAAGGTCATCAAACCAAATGCAGTGAGTGGACTTTAAAAAGGAATGAATGTTTTTAGGGCCATTGACAATATTTATAGTTTTATTAACCCAATAAAAAGGAGGTTGAATCTCATCGGCACAGGGTCAGGAAGGGTTCTGGCCTTTCATACACAGCACAATGCAACTGGCCAAGTGCATTAGATTGCTTCCTAACCGCTCCAAGACCATGTGACAGAAGCTATCGGGTCACTGTGAAATTCAGTGCGGTCCCATAATATTACACAGTGCTGATTTTTTAGTGATAAAAATAACATAAATTCCTTCTTGTAGATGAGCAGAATTTAAAAGAACGGACTTCTGCTTTTCATATGGTGGAAAAAAGACAGCAGCTCTAATGAATTGCAGTTAGAGTTTAAGTATTTGTTTGACCCCTCAAACAAAGACCTTAGCTCTAGAGCTTTTAACCTTTCTTAACTGTTAATGAAAGACATACTTTTCAGTTAGGTAACAAATATGTGTGAATCATCCCAGGATAAAAACATGACACAGACTAGACTTTTCAGAAAACTAAATCTACTCATATGAATCCATTTGTAGGCTCATAGCCTGAAGCACGAAATACAACACTATGTAAATGAGAAAATATCATCAATAAATTATTTTGTATGATGATATTTTCAGCCACCTTTTCAGAAACTCCACCCCAAAATGTAGTGTTTTGGCATGCAAGAAAATCGTGGAGAGATAAACGTAACATGTCGTCTCACCTCCCCCATCCTAATCTTTGCATTATAATAGACATGTCGAACTGTCCTGGAAATAAACTCTAGAATCCAAACTGTCAAATTTTAAATAATTTCAGTTATTTTCATTCCTGATAGATTACATGGTAGGCAAGAGCACCACAGTAGTTCCCTTTTTTTTTTCTTTTCATGATTTTAGAAAAAAAGGCACTGGATGTCATATCTGGTGTTCCACATATCACTGTGGTTAGTTTATGAAGATTTAAAGCTACCCTGTGCATGGAATTACTCAGAAAAATCTATTCCACAATTTCTGAACAGCTCTGTATTTGGACATTTGAGACAGGGTTAATCTTTCTTACCTTTGCCTTCTAAACAGTAAGTGATTTCTGCAACCTGGTTGCCTAGATTTGCTCTCTAGCCAATAGCAACTCTCTTAGATGCTGTCTTAGCACAGGATGAACTGCCTTTGGGCATGGCTATATCTCTCCACCACTTTTACAGGCTACAGAAGAAGTCTAAGTTAACCTAGATGCCTAGCTGAACTGCCTAGTTTTACCTGAAAGACTGACTTAGGTACAGACCTACTCAAGAGTAACAGTCCCTTGCTTCACTTTAATGTAATCTGCTTGGACAGTGGATTTAGTTGAATGGAAGTAAAGCACTATATGTGGACACTGAGTAAGCATATCCACATACAGGTTATGGGCAGAAAAACTCTAATTTTCATATCATAGCTGATGCTCAATATTAAGCCTCATTACCTTACAAGCAGCAAGAGCACAAACTGCCCCACCAGAGGTTTAGTGTGGCTTGACCAAAAGTCAGTGACTTGTTAAACTACCACAGGTTGCTGGTGGTGGATCATGTGCTTGCATTCACAGATTTATTCCAGAATATTTCCTACAGTTCAAATGTACATGCTGCTTTAGTCTGAATTAACTTTCAGCTGGAGATATGTCCCTAATGCTAGGTATTTAGAGTAACATTTTCACATGTGATTGCTTAGATTTAGAGTTCATGTCCTCAAAGGTATTTCCATTCAAATGAATAGAAGTTACAGGACTAAATATCTTTGAGGATCTGGAGTTAAGTCCCATTCTCAAAATAACAGGCACTTAAGAGATTAAGCTTTATTGAGTGTCAATGGAACAGAGGTTCCTGAATTCTCTTGGTAAAGATATCCAGGTTATAAAGTTTGTGCTGGCATGCTGGAAAATTTTTAAAATATTTGTTTTAGTTGATTCATAAGGCATAAATTCAAGGAGTGAAGACATGCACCTCTTGTCTCTACCTTTTAATATATTCTTCTATATAATTATAGCTCATCTGAACGTAACAAAGACTCATCCTAGAAATAAGCACAGAGTTAGTCTTCTCAAAAAATACCATCTAAGGGTATGGTGTTTCGGTCTAATGCTACACTCTTCCATAAAGTAGCTGTACCCCTAATTCCAATAATATATATATACACACACACACACACACGCATACACGTATACTTAAAAATATATACCCATAAGCCTTTTCAGGTGTTAACATTTTCATGCTAGATCTCTGGCACTTGAGCTTATTACTATGAATGTAAAATAGTAAAAATTATTTTCTTTAAGTTCACCTCCATCAGCAAGAAATTCGTGAAACATTAATTTTGGCTGTGGCCAAAGGAATGTGGGATTGCCATCTTTACTCCTATTCCCACTGCTGTTTGCTGGCTTTTATGAAAGATGTATCAAAAGTGCTGAAAAAAATGTCAGTTTGACACTTTTACTGCCGGAGCTCAGACAAGATACTCTCAGCTACATCCAACCTTCACCATAGCAAAAAATACTATGTTAGTGGGATTTATCTGATGGCCACATGGGAAGTTATTGTCATCCAAATATAAAAGAGAATTAAACTTGTCAAGACTAATGAGCAAAGTCCTACATTCCTTTATGATTTTTATCTTTTTTATCCCTCTCCGATGTTCAGGTCTCATGGATTATAAGGCCATTAAGAATCATCAGAACATCTTGTCTTATCTTCTGTGTAAGCAATTTTACTTGCTCCACAGAGGCCGAGCAACATGTTTTCTTTTTTTTCATTTTTCTGCTCATATTTTGCATATTTTGCTCCAATGGGGGAAAAATTTGCACCCAAGCCTTATGGGATCACTCATGGAGTAAGACCTACTCTGCGCAAAGTAACGGCAATAGGCACAGATTAGAGTGGAAAAATGAGATTCCTCATAAATCTCAATTTTCAGGCACATGATCAACTTTTGCTGGCCTACTGAGTTGTCAGTCATCTGCAACTCTCTGTGTGCATGTCCTTACCTTATGTAAAAAGCAGCACCATGATGGAGCTCAGTCTACTTTTACTGCATTAGCCATAAGCTTAAGTGCTCAAGTGTGGACCTTTACGGCATCTGCCATGCCACATATTTTTTCACCGTGGAAATGTGACCATTTGCATGAACCATCAATGTGTTTTGCTGGAAAGAAATGCACTGCATTTTTCCATGAAGAAGCTGGATGTGTGTTTGCCCCTGGAAGAAAGGTGAGCTGAAGGTCTGGCTGTATCTCTCCACAGTTAGTGATGCATTGCACACTTTCCTTCAGAACTCTGTTCCAAATAATGCTATTTCACATCCTCCTGACGCTCCCTGGTTTGAATTTAATTTGTATGCAGTTCGCATCACTTAGGAACAAGGGGAAAGAAATAACACAGTTGTAGTACATGATAATAATGCCTTTCTCCCACTTTTTTTCTGTCTTGACTAACTGAACTAGAAATTCTCTGGGACAAGGAGTGATTCTTAACATGTCTATTCAGAATGGTCAATACCCCTCATGGCAGAGGCTTCTGGGACTACTGGAAAATATTCTGTGAAAAAGTGGGAAGAGGAAGAATTGCTATCTAGTCTCCACTGGCTGTATTGACTAGGTCTCGATTAGCAACGAAGGGGAGCCAAGGTCATTAAGTCAGATATATCCAACTGTGTTGTAGACACTGCTCTTTAGTCAAATGAAAGTTAGGTGAGATGAATCCCTCTAGAATGTCTCCTTCCCCAGTATTTAGGCATGAAACAGTAGATTTTGTGCTTGGCTGGTCTTCCAAATTTGCAGTGGGAACTTTTTCCCTCTAAAGCTATTCACAGTGTCTTGTGGTGGAAACTGACAGCTCATCTCGATCCTGTGTAGAATTAGAAGCAGCATGACATTCCCCAAGGTTATAACAAAGCCACTATGAAAATAAAAACACATCATCAAGGCTGGCACAAAAACGAAGGCCCTATTTGATCCTTTTGTGTAATTTCTGCTTTGTCTGTGAATCTAGCTATTTCTGGACAGCCACGTTTGTGGATGTGCCACAAAATGTCAGACAGAGGATATGGAGACCTGGGCCATAATAGTGGGGGGCAAGATGTTAAACTACTAGGTCCACTGATGTTAGTGTTCCTCAGAAATATTATTTTTCTATCTAACCACACAGTTAACCAGGTCACACTTTTTTTTCTCACCTGACTTCCTATTAAATACCCTTTCCTCCAGTCTGTATAGGTACAATCTTCTGCCTTTTCCTAATGAGGTAGTCATGTCTGGTGTGGAAGTGAAAGAGCTGAGCTGGTGCAGTGCCATTCATGAGATAATTTGCTTTTTCCTCTTCACTTTAAAACTTGTCTTGTTTGCCTTGTTGAATATTTTATCATGTTACCAGTCTCATTTTTTAAAAGGAGATTTGCTGCTTTATTTATTTGCATGCAACTGATCAGTGCTCTGTTTTGTAAAATTTAGCTAATCTCAAAAAATCTGCTTCAAGATGGGCCCTTGATACAGTGTGGGCCCTTGATGCTGTAGCTGTTCATCCCAAGAGAGTTGACTTCAATCCTCCTCTGTATCCCGTTGTGTCAGACTGATGGTTCTGTCCTAAGCCTTGTTTGTGCCCATCATAGAATTAGAGAACTTGAAGCAGAACAGAGAGACCCTCTCTGTTCAGGAGAAGTCCAGATCTGCAACAGTGAGTGATCAGCTGTGAGCTGCATTTTGCACATCTATGGGTGAGATGCTGGCCACTAATACTAAGTCCAGCTCAAGTGTCAGTCAGACAACAGCACTAAATTAATTTTATAGAAGTTTCCTGGGTTCTGCTTCTCAACTCTGAGGAGATCCTCTCCACTTGCAGTCTTGTGCAGGTAAATCGGTTCTATCAACTCCCATTCTGTGAGCAGGAGTATTTTCTGTGTTTTATCCATGGACCACATTTTTCTGATGAGTAAAGGGATGTGGAATGTACTAGGAAGAAAGTCTACCTTATGGCATCCTAAATCAGTTTCCTTTTGAATAGTGTTTTTCCTCTCCACAGCAATTTAGAGAGCTTTCAAAGAAGATTAAGATGAGCAAAACTGCTTCTGTAAATATTACAGTGAACATCTGTATGCTCCTCCATAGCCAGATTGCCAAAGGAAGGAAAGACAAGAGATGAATACCATCAAGCAAACTGTGAGCAAGCAACTGTGTCCGTAATCTGCCAGTGACCAGAACTTCACTTCCTTTTCCATGTCTGCACAATGCCTCATGGCTCTGATGATGCACCGCATTTCTGACCTGGGAAAGCCTCTGCAATTATACCAGCTTAAGTCTGTTTCAAACCCAGCTTTCTCCATGCACCACCTGCAGTGGTCTTTGATAGTCTTTATTTGTATTTTTAGTCAAAGCCATAATTCTTGTAAAGTCACAAGTGAAATATTGAGATAACTGTTGTCTCCACCTACCGACTGTTTCCAGACCAGATATGAAGACCAACAAAGGAAAAGTTTTGCTTAAGTAAAACCCATTTCTTGAGGCAAATGCAGACAAACATCACCTGGCACAGTCTGCCAAACAAGAATATACTGTGTTTCCTTCTGAATATAGTAAAAAGAGGTAAAAAAATTGACCACTTTCACTTGATAATTGATTAACCTCTCTGGCTCTTACTAGGCTAGTCAGCAAGGTCTGGCAACTGAGACCCCTCTGCAATTTTCACTGCAATAGCTAGGGCTTTGTAGCGATCAGATCAGCAATTCCAGAGCAGAGGCTTTAGACTCTCAAGATCTGTCCGTGGAAGAAGTAGTGCACAGCGAAGCAGCATATAAGCTTACAGCAGGTGATCTACCTTGTGCTAATGCTTATAGGAATATTGTCCATACAGTGATACTCAGAAAAAAAAAAAAATCCACATTTCGTTTTAAAGCCCATTGTCTGCATTCAGACCTGGTGATGGATGCTTCTTCGGAACAAATGCAGCCTTTATTCAGTTCAGCTTACTCAATTCCATTTTCCAGAAGCTGTGCAAGGATTTAATGCAGTTTAACTAAGCCATTATAAATGCACTTGGTTGTTAAAGCTGGATATAACCTTCCTCAATGTCACTGTGTCAACAAACGCTCTAGTCATGGGGGTATTTACAAGAATAATGCTAATATGGGTGGGCCAGCCTCACTTTATAGCCTGTGGAGAGGGAATGGTTATACCTAATGTTAAATGCCATGAGTTGGCCTGCTTAGAACTCTCTCCCTTCATTGACTATGGAAAAAGGCTGAGCAGACTGATTTCCTTTAGTTTTACCTAAATTAGCCTTTAGGAGTACCCTGCAGTCTGCATGCTAATATCTTAATGTACACATGTAGCTTACTACATTTTGAAAGTAAATAGTCTCTCTATGGATCTGTTGGCACTAGTATAATATATAAAACAACTCGCAACTGTGTTGAATGAAAGACTATAACTACTGAAGAGATAAACAAATTATTCTGTGCTCTCTGGAAATGTAATAACTCTCAGTACTCAAGATGAAAACCTTTTAAGATGTTTGGCAACAATATTTTCTGCTCCTATTTGTCTTTACCCTAGGCCCATCAGCTGAATTAATAATGAAAGAGGAGAAAATAGCAACTTTGTCTTCCTGAAGACATTGATTGCAATTCTGTTACAGCTGATTCTTGACCTTATAAAAGCTTTTCCTCTCCTGAGGGCTGGAATCTGAAGATTAGAGGAGGTTGACATTTAAAATAAGTTTAATGAGAATTTTAACTTTAAAAAACCACACTTGAAAAAATATATGTAGAAAACAGAGTTCATCATAGAAATTTTATAATCTTCCCAATCAGCAGTCAAGTTATTGGAAATTCATCCCATTTCTATACCAAATATCAGCTGGTTCAGTCTTTGCTGATCTGGAGAAGAAAGGGTGATCTGATTCCCATCAATCTGGGCATTGGGTGGCTGTTAGGGGCAGAGCACATCTTCCTTGGCTCACCAAATGTGTTTGGTTTAGCTTTACAGTTACATGTATACACCTATGACTGTTTAGCAGCATATGGACACCTCTCCAAGATTTCAGTGGATTTCTGCCCAGAATTCCAGTGGAAAGCCATTTCCAGCACTGTTTAGGAAACCTACAAAGAAGCAATTCCTTAAATGTTATTGGGACAAACTACTGATCAGTGATGATTCCTGCAAAACCTTTCTTCAACTGTTTTGCTCCTGTAGTGTTGCTGAATCCCCATAGTTTCTGTTTTGTGACTCCTGTTTTCTCAGTCACCCACTTAAGCTCCTGAGTAAGAAGTTCATGCTTATTATAACCATTAGGATACTACAGCATTGAGGTCATCACTGCAGGGACTCGTCCTTGCATTTTGACGTCATATATTCCTAAGTTTTAACTCCCATCCAAAAAGAGCAATCAGAAAACAGCTATAAGCACAATCTTGAGAAACTGAGCTATAAGGCTAAAATAAATTTAAAAACTGGACAGGGGAAGGAACCTTTATTCCAGGCACAGGAAGATCTAAATTTTTCCTTCCTTTACATCTCTGAGCATAGGGTAGTTCATAAACTGAACGACACCAAGAAGTCCTTGGATCGTTGGACCTTAGACACTTTCCTGACATATTGCTTTCTAGCTCCTCAAAGGCTGCAGCTCAATGGCCTCTGCTCTTCCCTCTCATCTTGCGTCTGGCTGGCTTTCCTGTCTAGTATGCAAAAGAGCTCTCAGACCCTGTCGGACACAATGTTTGGCCAGGTCTCCCACCAGAGTTTTGGAAAGAGGGCATGACATTCCTCCCCCAGCTCACAGAATGAGACTGCCTAGCCCAACACAAAAGAGAAGTGGTCACAAGCTCTATTGGCTCAAACTTCCCTCATATTTCAGCAGGTCGACACTTTCTAAACACTGATACAACCTTCTGGTGAGTGAGGTGTACCAGACTTGATTATCATGGCAAGGCCTTAAAGACTGTTGCCCTGAAAAGAGAAACTGTATGCACCTGTGTCTTCAATGATGATGCTTTGTGGGGTTGTGGGGTGCTGATGCCATGAGGGACTCTGGGATGTCAGAGGTGATGTCCTTGGGAGCTGAGGGTAGCAGGACCTAGGTGTACCTCTCCTGGGCTGGGAAATGTGAGTGCTGAGAGAGCAGTGGTGACTGCAGCCAACCCAGGTCCCTGGTGCGTGGGGAGGGGAGATCCCACCACCACCTTTCCAGAGAGCTTCCCCACAGGGCCTTTGATGATGGCTGTGAGAATATACCAGAGAGATCACTGATAGCAAATGACTACTTGGAGGCTGGTGCTCTCCTCTGCCCACTCAGGACCTTGCTAGTGCCTTGTCCGCCCGGTCTCCAATGGCTCACACACTCCAGCACGCCCTTGGGAAGTCCAGCACAGCCGAGTGGCTCCACTCAGAGGAAACATTTTCCAGGGGCTTTCCCAGACTTCTCACTTTGTCGTATGTCCTCTCACAAAGCAGTGCATAAGATGCACCAAGCTGCCCTCAGACCCTGGTGACTTTGGGGGCTAGACCCTCAGAGGACAAACATGTCTACCTCAGAGGCTTTGCATCCCTTTCCCAGCCCCTGGCCAGGTAGCCGTTGCGTGGTGGTACCAGTGCCATCCGCGGCTCTCTGGCTGCCTGCTCTCCTAGCTCTCCTCAGCTGGCAGAGTGCGTGCTCTGCAGCGGGTTACTCACAGCACAGCGTGATTAAAGTGACTGGGAACTCTCCGGCACAATGTCCTGAGAGATTTTAAGTGCCAGGGAGTCTAATACCTGCAAATATATTTATCATCCTTTGAATATTTCATCAAGTTGGAATTCATGAACTGGATCTTTTACACAGAAGTTTTATGAATTATGTACCAGAATCGATGAGTTCCTACGTTGCCCATATTTTACTTTGTCTCAAAGCCACAGTGGGGATCATAGCCCATCAAAGCTGCTGCAGCAATTAGAGATCAAATGGCACCGAAGGAGGCAGGCATGCGAGGCCTACGGTATTCCCCCTATTCACAGCCCAGGAAAAAAGCTCTGCTTAATTGTACATTGTAGCCTCACTTCTCGTTTTGCTATATTTCAGCCTCACTTCGCTGTCTGCCTTGCTGCTGTGGGGAACACAGAGTCCTTGGGAGCAGACTCACCACCACCACTCATCAAACACACGTTCCTGGCCTTTACCTCTCACCTGTCATACCGACATGGTTGCCTGCTATTCCTGCAGCACTGTTAGGAAATGGCTCCTGTATCTTCTCTGCCATCACTGACTATGCTGGCAGCTTTCAGTATATATATATATATTTTTTTTTTTTTTTCAAAGAAGAAATAAGTGTTACATGTGAAGATGTTTCACGTTGCCAGAATGCTTCTGGCTTAGCCACTAGCAACTAGCAACCCACCATCTTCAGTAGCAGGTACTGAAGATCTATAAACTTATAGTTCTGCATATAAAGGATTTAGCTAAAAACAAAATCCCCCTGTGCATAGAGGGGTGGGAGGGAGGAGGAAGAGACACAGTTACAAGATGCTAATTGTGCAGCTTGTTGTGCTAGCGGAAGGCATACTGGTACTGTGCTGATGAGAGCAGTATAAAAATAACCCAGATAGAAGTGAGACTTCCACCACTCTCCCGCTCCTCACCTCTCCCCTGAATCACTTTTGCAGGCTGCTGCATTGCCTCCTGTGAGGACCACTGAGACTGAGTTTTGAGTAGAGTTTAATTAAAACTGGGATCAGAGGCATGAGAGACAGGCTCTTTCAGGCTGGCATGTAAAGAAGATTGTGCCAAGTTATTCGTGGCAAAGTAAAAGAAAGCCTTTCCCCTAGATGTTTTCTGGTACCCAGGTTTTGCTGTTGGGAACTCTAATGTTCCTTCCACATCTCCCCCAAATATCCGAGTCAAACAAACTGAAATCCAGATTGCAGTTAAAGACTAAGTGGATTCCTTATAAATATTTCTTCCCCATATTCTTCTTGCTTCCCAGAGCTCTGCCAAACTCATTGAATCCAAAACAGCTCAAGGGGAGCTTGCCAACTTCTTCAGCTATCTGCACAATTCCCCTTTCTTACAGGGGGCAGCTCTTTATATCCTGAAATCCTTTCCGTGCCAAATCCTAAGGTGGGACTCCGACTTCCTACAGTCCTGGACCAGTTATTGTAGGAAGGTAATTTCCTTGCAACTTCAGACCGATCGGTTTTGCAAGGAAGCGGACTCCTGCGTTACCCTCTCTGCAACTCTCACGTAGTGGCACAGTGCAGCACTGTGGCGTTTCCCCAGCTCTGCTGCTAGCACAGCAGGCTTGTGACCCAGGACCTGTCTGGACACCACACTGCCTCACAAGCCAGAAAATCAGCTTGAGCAATGGGTTACACACCTGGAGGCTTCGGTCCTAAGCCATAATATCTAACCGAGACTGCAGACTATCAGCAGAGACTTCCCTTGTTTCAGTGGCTGAGATGTGGAGCTCAGCATGGATTTCATATTTCTGCAAATGCCATTCTATTACTAGCATGGCCTGGCCGCCTGACTTCTGTTTTCTGGCTATTGACTTGGCTAGAGTAAAGGAGAGATGATGATCCCAAGTGAAGGTGGGTTGCTTTTTTTTAAATGCAAACCTCCTTCTTCCCAGAACAAATCTTTAAGCAAAGAATGACAAAGGTGCAATCCATCTGCAGTTACAATGCTAATGAGTCTTGTATGGATTGGTTCTTACACGGCGAAAGTCAAGCCACCTCTGAGAAATAACTGACTGTAAAGAGACAAAAGTGCCTCTTAAGTTGAGTCCAATAGTAATAATATGGTATTGGATCTCTCCCCTAGGAGATGATGCAGCAAACAGATACGTTAAGCCTCCAAGTTCCTGCCTGGCTACTGCAGTGAACGCTCACACTGAAGAATATGTCAGAGACTCGTGACAGAGCATGTTACTTTGCCAGCTTTTCAGACGAGTCTCAGGTCAGGGTGTGGTTCAGGTAAAATGGAACTGGCAGCTTCATCCCAGTCCCTGGACAGCTTTTTATAAATGTAACTCTTAAATTACTTTTGTGTCACTGATTGTGTTGCAAGAATTTCCTGTGACTTCTATTTGGGTTTTCTTCATTTAACTTGGGGTCTCCGCTTGTCTGGCAGCCCCTGTTGTGTTGTTCTGTGACATGGGCAAATATGTGCACAGCACGTACCACTAGCACATTATTCTCCTCTAGTTCTACACTACCGTTCAACCCAAGTCCCTAAAATTTAATGGATGATGCTATGTGAACACATAGTTCCCAGCTCTCCAGTTCTTCCATAGACATCTTTAAGTCATAGTTCATGTACGTCTTGTGCTGCAGAAAGCCCCAAGCAGCAAGATGAACAGCAGTTTTAAATGTACATGAGCAATATAAGTGAAATAAAAAATAATAGCACAAAACATTGTCTTAATAAAAAGCAACCAAGCAATTGACAATAAGCTAGTCAGCAAGATGAGGAATGTAAAGTCTTTGTCATTGCAGGACAAATGCCATTTTCTGTCTCAAATCTGATGGCTCCAGAACTCTATCAGCAACACCACTGCCAACGAGACCTTCCAAGCTGCTAATAAATGCACAAGAAACACAGCATAATAAGATATCTTCCCTCCTTTTTGTTATTATTATGAGAGGGCAGTGAATATAAATTTCACTGACTGGTGTGTATAAAAAAGGAAGCTGAGTGCCAACACTGAGAAACGCCGAGGAATGAAAACAGCCAATAATAAATAGCTGTAAGGATAAAACCATCCAGAAGGCAAATAAACACCATACTAAAAGGCTGGAGTTCACTATGCTTTGTCTATGCCCTCTCATACACAGAAGAACAAAGTTATGGACAGAAGAAGGGGAGAAAAACACATAAAAATATATGACCAGATTCTGAGATAGTGAGAAGCAAGGTGAGAGGACTGGTAATGGGATCTTTGTGAAAAGGCAGAAAGAAAGTGTGCAAAAGGGAAGAAGGAAGAAAGCATAATGAATCCTGAAAAGCAATAGTGTGGAAGAAATGCAGCAGCTCTGGGGATCGTTAGCAATGAGTTATCACAAGGTTTCTTGCAGACTCAGCCTTGTGTCTCTTTCTGCAGCTCTGCATGTGGTCAGAGCTGGAATAGCAAACAATTCTTGTCTCTTCACCAATTAAGAGATCATAAAACTACACTTACGACTAAATAATAAACTGCACTTCCTTTCTTTCTACCTAAGGGAAATGTTGAATGTGGTAAACTGCTGATAACACAGGAGAAGATGGCTTAAGAGGCAAACATCCAGAACAGAGGCGACTCAGCTTCTTGCTCCCTGGGAGGGAAGGATGTTCACAGAATCACAGAATCACAGAATCATATAGGTTGGAAAAGACCTTTAAGATCATCGAGTCCAACCATAAACCTAACACTGCCAAAAACCACCACTACACCATGTCTCTAAGTACCTCATCCAAATGTCCTTTAAATACCTCCAGGGATGGCGACTCAACCACTTCCCTGGGCAGTCTGTTCCAATGCTTGATAACCCTCTCGGTGAAGAAAAATTTCCTAATATCCAGTCTATGTTGTTTACTACCTTACAGAGGGTCCCTCCTCCAGACCGCAGCAGCTCTGAGAAACCCTCCCAGCCACATACTGCCTGTCATTTTTTCTGGCAGCCTCATGCGTTGCTGCTGGATCAGTATTTTAGGTTCCCTTTTCCTACTGCATGTGGGCAAGGTAAAAGTCAACCCAGAGCTGGACCTCTTTTTTAAACTTTGCAAGAGCACACTGTTTGTCTACCTGCCACACCACATACTGCTCCAACAGCCTCAAAGTTTAACGCTGGCCAACATACCCAGAAGGACATGCCTAACACAGAGAGTGTAATGCCAGTAGTGTGTTGGTGTCATGAACTGCAGAAGCACGTTCCTTCCTAAACAGGTGGAATTTACTAAGGGCAAGCAAAAAGGCAAAAAGGTTTCTGCACAGATTGAGCTCCAGCTTTGTTCTTCCTTTTTTTTCCAGGGACCGTGCCCTGTCTGGGGCTTTGCAAGGCACAAAGGGACATCTAATGGTTTGTTAATACATTGCAAGCAAGCCCAGTGCTAGAATTGGTGTCATGTGATGAATTCTTCCAGGCCTCTGTTTGCCAAGTACTTACATATTTTCTACAGGGTTTTCAGTCTATCAGCTCATTCCTTTTGGCTTCCCATTCCTGAGAAGAAAATAAATTTGTATCTCAGAGTTTTAGGTATCTACCACTTTCTCAAAACAGGGTTATAAAGTGAGAGACTCTGAGGTTTGTTGCTGCTATGATAGAGACAGATCAACTGGCTCTTTGTTCCTCAGCCCAGAAATATTAGACCACTCCACCTCCAAGCTCTGAGCTCCTACTTTTATCAGTAAGGATACTGATGTCACTTGGACTTGTGCCTGTTTTCCATCTTCTTAGTACAAGGAAAGGAAGCAGTCATTAAACCTATGCCCATCTTTGTCTCAGAACGATGGTTCTGAGCCATATAAAAACTCCTGCTGGGAAAAATGAATGCATTCCCAACAGTATGTGTCTTCTCACACCAGTGAGAAGTATAGTATGTGTATAGGGCTTTGTGTCACACAAGGAGCGTCTATCAAAGCCAACAAAGGAACTCAGGCATTGGTGGGCTCCTATGTCCAGCCTTGGTTTTCTGATTTCTGTTTTTATCAAAAATAACTTTCTTCCCCTTCTCCCCACCGTAAAAAGGACTAGAGCCAATTTCTGTGGATTCAGTCACTGGACAGTCTCTCAGCCTCTTCCCATCAGCCTTGTTCCTAAGGAGGTATTCCCACAAATCACATTGTGTTTTGTGGATAGTCTTATGGCAATGCAAGACTGTTTTGAAACTGGAATCCAAGGAGAGATTTCAACTGAGTGACATCCTGGAAAGGCATGTATTCTTCTCACTTGATTTCTCCAGCTTCCCTTCTTACTGACAAGTAAGCTGTGTTGGAAAAAATCCAAATCTTGAATCAGGTAAACTTATAAGAAAATTGGTTTTCTCCACACAGTTTTGGAGCTATTTCCCACATTTTCAGATTGAACCATGTTTTTGGAAGCATTTTGCCTCCAGCAGCACAATGGGAACCCTCATGTTCAAGGGATAGTTTTGCCCTAACAGTGATTGTCTCAGTGTCCAGTCCAGCAGTAGGGCTAGTGGGATGGTTTTAATAAGAAAAATTGCATTAAATGAAATAGCTTTTTGAAATTAATCTTTTTACTAAGAGGATAAGTATTGGTATTTTCAGTGAGGACAAGATTTTGCACTTTTTTACAATTTATTCATGTGAAAGCTGTCTCTAAACAGCTCAGATACTATTGAATGGCTCTAAAACCTTTTGCCTCATTAAAAATGGTTAAAGACTGATTTCCTGTAAACCAAAACTTTCATATTTTAGATTTTTTTTCAAGGGTGATTAAAAGGAGTTCTATGAGGGCAAAATATCCTTTCATTAGTCTCTCTAGTTGCAGGATCTGCAGATTGATATTGTATGACATGCAGGTTATTGCACCCTAAACAGTTGTGGATAGTTACAGCACACACCTGGTGATGAGATCAATCACTTCATGGTAGAGCTGTCCCACATGCAAAGGGAACTGTGGGCATTTCAGCTCCCATGGGAGAAGTGTATGGTTGTGAGTGCGCAGCACCTCTCTACACATGGCCTTTGCTCCCAATTCAAACATGACTTTCATAAAGGGCCTTCTAAGACCCATTAGTTTTTGTATCCGTCCTGCTCCTGTGATGTGTATTGTGGATTCGCACAGCTGATGAAAGAGATGGATCAGCTGCTAGAGAGCAGCAGCTTTATCAGGCATCCAGTGTGAGTTTGCACCTCCTGGGAACAGAAGGCATTGGCTGAAAGAGCTGGATAATGTGTGTTTGATTTGTCCTTTGTCAAGGTCACACCTGGCTAACTGCCTCTGCAAGAAACCTGGGTATCAGTAATTTACAACATCCCCCTCTTCTCCGCAGATGAGTTTTTGTTCTTCCTTTGAAAGTTCCCTTGTCTGCTCCGAACTCTACGGAGAGAAAGTGAGTGAAGGGGCCTCATTATTTTAAATGGGGCTTGACAGAACCTAACAAAGAGCATAAAACAGAGCAATTTTCACAGGCAATCGCACCAAGGCAGTTAAAGCAAGGCTGAGAACTCAATTACAGCCCATTACTGTCGGAGCTGTCTCTCGCTCTCTTGCTCTTTCCCTGGCCATTGGTTTCTGCAAGACGAACTCGGTATTGGCAAAGGTCATTCACTTCAGCTATAGCATTTTTGGCCAGTGGCTACCATCAGGCACAGATCAGTGAGGATCCCAGTGTTCTAACAAATATGAGGGGAAAAAAATTCAAGAAAAATGTGTTTTCCTCTTCGCTAATACTGCAAAATAGCAAGATCCAGTCAATTGCAAGGTAAAAAAGCAGCAAGTTCTTATGCAATGTTCGTGCAAAAGCTTATGACATGAGCCTGTGATACGTCATGCATACACACACACATATACATCTCTAAACAATGCATGCACCTATCCTGGTTGCCCTTCTTCCTGACCAAACTGTTTATCCAAGGTCTCAGATGGACAATAAAGATGATATTATAACATTTTCATGATTCTTCTGGTGAAGAGCCAGCCAGGAGCAGATTCAAATCTTAGCATAGGCTGCAGTGGCTTAAAATCTGCTTGATTTCTGCCTGCCCATGAACAGCTCCACATGGTCATCAAGACGCATTGCAATACATGTCAGTGTAAGGCTGAGACACTGGGATAGCAGGGCTCTTGGGGACAGGGCTCCTGGAGACAGGGCTGTAGCATAATGAATAACTGATCCCCTTGTATGCAACAGATTAGCATTGAACAGCCTGCTAACGGGCATTCCTGGGTATGACAAACAGACCCATTTCAACGTGTATCAGAATAGTTTTGGAAAAAATGTATTAAGAGAAGGTTAAGGTTGAAACGACAATCAAGTTAAGAGAGAGCAGATTTAACGTGAATTGCACAACATAATGCACCTTTCCTATATATATTAATTATTGTTATACTTTTGTCCAACATCCTGTAGAACGGTGGCAGCTGAATTTGGAATAAAACTCAGCCATCCTAGGTCCCAGACCAGCTTTTAAAGCAGAGAACATCCCTTCTGTTCTTGCCAGCTTCTGCCTCATTCATTGCCCATCCTGTGTACTGAAGAAGACAAGAATCCTGGGCAGGAAAGCAATGTATGCTTGTCGACTACAATTTTGACATTTCCTCAGCTTCATAATTTGACTTTACAAATTTTTAATATTGGCATTCTGGCACATATATTTTTCTTGGACTTGCACCCTGACTCCCACACCAAAACAGTCTGATGTGGAACAAGTCACTTCCCTTCCTGGGAGTCTGGGTGCCAACACGAGCTTCTCTTGTTTCAGCTAATGGAGTAACTGATATCGTCAGTATACTCTCATTGTCTATGTGAACTAAGTACAGGATGGGAAGATAGCACATACTTAACTGCTGTGGCCTAAAACTATTTGCTGGAAGAGCCAGGTCTTTGCACTGGGAGGAGTTAAGACTTCTGGATGCTGTTCCATATTTCTGACAGGGGGTAAGGTTTAGTGTTATGACACAGTCAAAAACCACAGAAGATATGGTTTAGGGGAGCCTAGAAACATGCAAAACACATATGGAACATGTAAAGAGTATTTGATAGCTACAAAGATTTTCTAGTGAGAATGCAAAAATTCTGATTTACAAAATGTACTAGATTTTGCCAGTCATAACAAAGAGCTTTTCTTTCTTCCCCAACTCCCTCTAGCAAACAAATGTCATGTCTCTGTTGCAAAGTACACAGGCATTAGAAGACTTGCTAAAAAAAAGGAAATAATTAAAAATAGAACTAATTCTTTAATGAAAAATGAAGGAATAGACTATTTTCCCTTACCACCTTCCTCAAAAGGGTTGAAATATCTTTTGCTGCAATTACAGAAAATATGTAATTGTCGTTGAGTATATTACTGTACATGGATGGACTCTGGTAAAATTCTAAAAAAAAAGAAAATACTGACTTAGGATAGAAGCTGGTACTTAATGTTTAGCAATGAGCATTACTGCTCTCTCTGGCTGCTATACAATTATATTACTGTTACTACAAGGGCATTAGTACCTGCACTGTGTACTGGTTTTCCCGTTACTTGTTAAACCTTAGAATCAGCTGTTACTTCCTTTTTCAGTCTCCCCCTCATTGTCTTTCCTAGAGATTCTAACAGATGCATTAAAAAAACTTGCCTGCTGCATCCAGAGTTTTCTGAGCAAATAAGAGGTTTCCTGCAGCTTTTCAGATAAATGTGTTTGCATATAAGGGCATAATGTTCCTGGAAAGACACTTAAAAATTCCAGTGAGCAAGCACAAAGATCATTTTTCAGAGTCAGCAGAGTGGAGCTGAACTCTGACCGGCCGCTTGGAAAGACCAAAGTGCTGCCTGTGATGTGATCCTTGCACAGCCGCAGGCAGACACTTGGTCCTTCCTCCTGCCTTTACCCCCAAAGCTGGCATCCAGCTGAATGAAGTCTCTGCCCCAGCAGCTGCACGGATATTCCCAGGGTATGTCATCTCAGGAGCCAAGATCCCAAGGAGGTGGGGGACAAAAAGCTCAAGGAGGAAACTTTGTTTCAGAATCTTTTTCATTCTACTCATGCAAAAGAGGCTGCATGATTTTGACTTTGTCATGCTGGTATATCCCACAATGGTCAAATAGCTCCCCTAGGCTAACCCGATTTCTTCTCTCTTAGGTAGTCGCTGACGCCTGCAAATATTTTACAGTCTACAATCAGGTTTTGGCATGTTGGTTCCCAGCTACTAGAAGACTTTTTGTGCCATCAAGCACGTTGAAGGCTATTTTCAGTCAGGACAACTTTTCTTCCTGGCTTTTGATGGGGTTGAAAGATATCTTGCAGGACTTGGAGATATCTTGGAGGACTTAGTTGTTGAAATCTAAGTAGGTTTCACTAAGAAGCTGTACAGTCCTCTTTTATAATACCCATCCCTTAAAACATGTATTGTTGCTACCAGCATTCTCAGAGCTCTGACAGTAAATCTGATTCTCTTGTTTCTTGCAGGATTTGTTTATTTTTACGCTCCCAGGGTAATGGCTATATTTCTGTAATGTTTGAAATAATGGCTAGCAGAAGGGTACAAACATAAAGTGGGACCTCCAGGCCATGCCACGGTGTAACAAATGTCAGTATTTCTCTTGCTGCTTTGTTGTCCTTCTGTTCCATTTTTTTCTCTGCATAACCTCTCTTTCTTCTCTATATACTCTTGAACAATGATATTCCACTTCTGTGTCTCATTTCTAGTGACTTTTCTTTTTCCTGTAAAGGCTGGAGAATGGTGGGCTGAGGGGAACTGATGAGGAACTAGCCATCCCACTTCTTTCCTTCCTGTTCTCGCATCTCTGACACATTTTCTGGTTTTCACACAGGCTGGTTAGATGGAGATTTTCCACCAAATGTGTGGCCCCTGTCTCATCTCAGATGCTTCCCGCTCTGCAGTCAGCTACTAGTAGGAAAGGAAGAGAACAAATGAGGCCAGATGACCTGACAGCCCTCATGGTGTGTGACTGCCAGCCCCACTGGTGGGACTTATATGGTAAAACATACTTTAGTCTGCTCTCCCATCTACATATCAATAACTCCTTCCCCTGAAATAATATTTTCTGCTTTTAAGCACTCTTCATCTTGTCAAACTCTAAATTAGATTGCTTTGGAAATCACACATTTGAAAGCCCAAAATCTTACCTTATTTTCATGTAGATGGATGAGAGTTACCAATAATCTCCATTAAAGTTGTATTTTACCTCTTGTCGAAAACAATGAGAATCTTTAAGTTCAGGAAGAGCTACAGAAATTGTACATCATGCAAGACTGCATCAGCAAGACAAGCAGGTGATTTTCTGATAGTCAGAACAAAAAGGAACTCAAGGAAAAAAGACATACGCTTCTCTCTCTTTAATCTCAGAGACACTATTGAATGCCTTCCCAGAGAACCCCAAGAAAAAGCTGCACTACCAGCTTTCTTATTTCCACCCCTGTTCCCTAGAGCTTTCTATACATTTCCCAATAACGATGAATACAGGAATCCAGGCAGACACATCAGACATAGCCACGGTTTTAAGAAACTGTTGTTCTACTCAGAGAGCATGTTTTTCTCTGAGACAAACTATGCCTCAAAAACTTCTCAGCATAAACCCTCTTTCATCATTCTGAGTATCTTCATACATTATACCAGGATCCTATATCATCATAGTCTCACCTAGAAGAACGTGGCAGCATTCAGATTTTAAAGCCGGGCATACTGCAAAACAGTTCGTTTATTTCTCATTCCCTGGTAGCTTCACCAATTCCTATGCACAGATATCAGCAGTTATTCTTGAAGGAAAAATAATCAGAGAAAAATCTTTTTTTTAGGAGGTTTATGAGGAGTTGCATATAGCAGGACACCTACGTTGCATGAGGACGACTTCTTCACCTGACCTAAAACCTTGGAATCCTATAGCAATTTTCATCATCAATTTATTAAAAACCACTTGTCCATTAAAGTGTCCATGGATTTCACCAACCTCAACTTTCTAGTTAACATGGTCAACATTACAAAATAAACGCATTTTACAACAGTCATGTTCAAAACCCCCCAACACAACCACATACTCCTCCACAAACCAAGAAACTGTAAAGAACACCAAGTGAGTGTGACAAATAGTATTAAATAGCACCAGATTGCACTAGAGAAACAAATGCGAAAAATAACCATTTTTGTAGATTTGTAGAATTGTCAGGGATCCTACAATAGACACACTAAAATACATGAATCCCTACCTTTCTCAAACTGAAATGAAAACCATACAAGTGAAGTTAAATGAGCACCCCTCAGCACAACGGATTCCCACAGAGCAGAAGGACCCAGTTATGAATGGGAGGATATTTCTAACAAAGCAGCCATTCCAACTCTGATCACCAAAAAGTATTTGTGTGCTAACGGTCACAACTCATGGACTCACCAGATGTCCACCAGCAGCCTCCTTTCATTTTACCTCTTACTGAACTGTCTATTCCAAAATGCAAACTACCTTCCCTCTCTCTCCCACTTTACTACCAGACTCGCAGCTTTCCCTTTTCCACATATATTACCCGTTGTTTTCTCAATTTGTGTAAGAGAGCAACATAACTAGATCAAATGAAAAGCAATTGTTTCTAGTCTATACTTCAGCTTGGGCTCCAGTGCTCATCATGTCTGACAAAAAGACTGTGACAAAATTTTCTGTGCTTTCCAGCTCTGTACAGAGTGGTAGTATTCTTTATTAGACAAGCTGACAAGCTTCATTAAATTTTTCATTGAATTTTAGCTGGACATAGAGCCTGTCTTAAGACAGTACATTTACAGACAAACAAATTTTGTGCTGGAATTCAGTAAGCATTACGTACCATCCAGCTGCATTTAATGGAGTCTCATGGGTGTGAGTAGGTCCATAACCTATTAATTAAAAGTGGTGTAGCACAAAGGGACCCAAAAGACTGCAATAGTACCTGATAGACAATTAAAACAAAGTGCTTATGGCTTTGTGCTTGCCTGTAGTGATAAAATAGAACAATCAGAAAACTCAATAAAAATCTATCAGGCTGTGTGGAAAGACACATGTTTTGTGCAAGACTGGAAAATGCTAATCTATTTGTGAGCAGTGTTACAAATATGCTTTTTCGCGTTATGAATCCTTTGGTGGCAGAGCTAGTTTAAGTGATTTACATCCTGCCAAAAGTTACTCCTTCACTTCCATCCATTCTACTATTTCTGTGGGCTTGGTCTAAAGATGTGGAAAATAATCTATTTAACACACACACAGAGAAACACCTGTGTTTTTACCCCAAAACTCCCCATAAGAGGTGGCTTTCTTTTAGCAAGATTATACCCACAGATGCAATTTAGAGTAGAGCACTGATAAGGGGCTGGTAAGCACCAGGAGAGTGTTGAGGACGAGGGAGGAAGGGAAGCAGGTCAAGGGCAGAAAGATCTTAAGCAATCTCTCATGCCGAAGGCTGCCACATGGAACATTACTCTGAGTATTTCCAGAACATTTTCTTTTACTAATTGATCCAAAAGTAACTATTGGAATCACTAGATTCTTTGTACTTCTCTATAAAAAAGATTTGACCTAGTAAACCTTATCAAAGTGAGCTGACAATGTATAATGCTACCTGCTAGCAAACAGCCCATAACTTGGTACATAATTCAGCCAAAATCAACCTAAATTGAAGCTTAAATTGCATGGCAGTTTACAAATATATAATTTACATTCTTTTTTCCTCTTTGTTTTAATTGTGATCAAAAGTGTATGCACCCATTTGAAGAGAAAGGCTGGGATTAGCTATTTTGGCTTTCACTAAAACCAAAAGTGACTAGATGTCATTACAGACCCTGTTTTCATTCCAGGATATGTAGATCCCATTGCTGTAGATAACCATTGTAACTTTCAACTGCTCAGTCTTCAAATCTTTTAAATATGAGGCTGTCAGGTCTGATTCTGCGATAAGATCCTGGCTTTGATCAGGGCAGACTTGAGCCATTGTGATCACTACCCAGAAGACATGCTTATTTTGCATACAGTATTTTTCTTATAGAATCCATGTCAGATATTATGCTTGTGTTTCCATCAACTTCGTGGACATTTTGGACAAATTGTTTAATGTTTCTTAGTCTTCACCTCTGGCAGAATTTTTAATGTAGAAAAAGCAAGCAATTAGGTCTACTTTGTCTTTGGATGTTTTGTCATGGAGCTGTTGAGCTTGGGGTACATTTCTAATTGCCTGCCTAGGTCATTCACCTAAATTATGTCAGAGCTGATTTAATTATCCCTAAAAGCTTCCCTCAAGATGAAATTCCAACTTAGCCTTAAATATCTCTCAGTATAAAGCATGCCCAGAATTTTTTGCTGTCCTTATAATAACAAAACTATGTTACAAGAATGAGTTACACTACAGAGAGGTTCCTCACTCTTTTTTCATACCAGGAAGGCAAGGAGTACCACAGTCCTGTGAAGTTTTCTGCCCTGTTATCTATTCCCTTTAGTGTTATGAGTATTCCCCAGCCCAGCTTTCATACTAAGCATCCTTATTGCTGAAAACTCCTGCTTATTAGCATGCAATTACCTGACTCATTATTGTTTTCTAAAGAATCAAGCTGAAAATGATTTTTGCTCCCTGAAGTAAGTTGCTAAGTATTTGTGAAAAATTAAAAAATATATATTTTGGTGCAAAAAGCATTTAGCTGAGAGATGCATTAAACAGAGCCATACCACAGTTGCCATAGTATAAGGTATAATATAGCTACTTGCCTGTAGAATCCATCACAGTCTCTTATACCACTTAAAATGATACATTTTCTCCAGGCAACTTCAACTAATATGCAGAATATGATCTTCAAGCAACCAAACTCTCTTTCCCACAATGCATTTTTATGGTTATTGATGTATGGCAGCACCAAAAATGGTGTCTATTTAGATATAAATACAGATAGAGATTTATAGATATGTTTCTCTGTAAGGACCTTTGTTTTTCTACAGAATCAGCATTTTTCCAGATCAAAATATTTATGTGCACACATTCATCAAAGATATTTATCTTTGGAAAACAGTCACAATGGAAATTTTTCAAATAGCTGAATTTTGAATCAGTACTGCCAAATACCTGCCTATAGCCACCTTCGCACTGTACGAGCAAAGGTTTGCTCGTGGGCTCCATTCTCTGACACTCATTGCATGAGGCAAATTTAGGGTTAAGTGGAGCTTCTTATATGTGATGTAAGATGGCCCTAAAACGGATATAGAAATATGTTACCAGAGAGGAAGGAAACTATGGATCAAAGCACTCTCTTATCGCTTTATTATCCATATCCTTAACGTGCCTGCCATACATACGTTTATTACCTGCTCAGGATTTGCTAAAAATAAAGGTGAAGTTTGATATCATTTATACCTTTTAAGATATGTAATATGTAGAATATTGCAAAAACATTAAGAATGTTGTACCAAGGTTCTTTGAATAGCAGAGGACAATGCCCCTCTCCTGTCTCCCAGATAAGCTATCAACTTGACATTTGTTTCTGAATGTCAGTAAGACCAGAACAGGTGAGATGAGTCACTGAACTTTTCTTGCTGTTGGGTAGGGAGCAAGGATGGCTAGTTTAAAATAAGAGTATGGAAAGAAGCGAAAATGTCTGTAGTCAGAAGGAGAGAAGAGGCTGATTTTTCCAGCTGTTTTCTGTCCATGTCAGGTTATGGACACAAAGCAACAAAGAGTTCACTCTTGACTAGCCAAAGCAAAAGCTCAATGAATGTTTGTAATGTGACGACTGGTTTATACAGGAAAAACTGGGAATGATGCTCAACCCCTGGGTGTGTTTTGGAAAGAGGTAAGAGAGGGCCCTGTGGTTGAAACACACGGAGGAATCCTTCATTGAATACTACCTGGAGAACAGCAGAAAATGCAGAATACAGGGCATGTGTTTTGCATCTGAGTGGAGTGAAAACGGTGGCAGAGGAAAACTGATAAGGCTCCAGATCTATGCTGTAAAGGCAAGAGCAAACTTCAGTCAGAGACTGCTGCCTGAAATGCTTTTGAGCCAGCTCTTGCAGAGCAGGGTCAGCAACCAGGACAACCACTGTAGTTTTGAGAAGCTGTAGAAACTTCAGAAAGGATCTTTAAGGAGTATGTTTATGCAGAATCCCTGGCAGGAGACTTCAGTTTGTTAACAAATTTAAGGAAAGCTGGTAAATTTGGATAATTTCATCCCTCAGGACCTGTTTAATCTGAGGCCCCTCATGCTTGAGGCTCCCTTGGCAAGCCCAGAGCTTCAGGAGTCTCTGCAGGCACTGGCACTGCCAGAGTCTTGTCTTGGGAGGGGCGTCCTTGCTGGCAAACATCAACCAGGGCTCCTTCTAGATGGTAAGAAGAAAAGAGAGTCTCTGCAGCCTTGGACAGTTCCAGGCAGTCTCTTCCTCCACCCATTTTATTTTTATAAAATTCATTTGCCTCCTATACAAACATAGCCTACTTCTAGCTTAGCCTGCTTTTGCAGGTTTCTAAAAATGGTTTTAAGTGGAGCTCTTACTGAAATGTAATTGAGAGTCATTCCAGGACTCTTCTAGAAATTCTGGCAATAGCTCCAAGATTACTTTCCTTGATAATTTCTCTTTTAATCTCCCTATTTTATCCACTTCTTCTATGTCCACTCCATTTTTCACCTTCTTTTTGGTGTCTGCTTTACCATCTCCATGTCTTGTGTTGCTCACCACTGTGTTCAAAAGAACAACATCGACCATAGACATCTTATCCTCCCATGGGGAAGTAGAGGACTTGAAGAGAGAGACTGTACTAGCCTATCTTTTATTTTATTTTTTGCTTTGTTTTTCATTGCCCCCCTTATTATTCATTCCTATTCATTTTCTCCTTTTCTTCTCTAGTCCTATTCACCCTCTTCTTTTTCTTACTCCCTGTTTTCTGTTTGTGTGACAGATTCCCTGACAGAGTAACTTGCTGCAGGTCAGTTGAAATCAGGAGAATTTGGTTTTCTATTATCACTACAGCTTTGCACAACACAAGTTAATGTAGCATTGTGGTTGTGATGATATTGCCAAGCTTGAAAATGGCATTTCAATCCTAAATCACAGTCATTTATAACTTTCTCAAAAAAGTATTACCTTTGGGGCTCAAATTTTTCATGCTCGGTCTCAGTCCAAGACTGAATTGGTTTTAGAAACTTTCATAAAAATCAATCCAGCTGTTTGTATTTTTTTTCAAAGTTATCCAATCAGGAGGAGGGAAAAAGTGATTTTCACGACTTAAGGTATTTTTCATATGCTTTTCATCCCCAGTAACTCAAACCAACTTTATTTTGAAATATCACCCTTGAAAGTGAATGTACTCCTGAATGATGCATTGCCTTGTTTGAAGAAATTTGGTTTGGAAATTACATAGTTATAAACATTAGAACATTGTGTGCTGAGCATGCACAAAACATTATTTCCCTTCTTTGATTTAGACCTCTACCCAATAGTGATTAATGTTCCCAGGCATGAATATTTGTTTGTGCACTCATGAAAATTAGAGATGGAAAAGATCTATTGCATCATCCGGTTCATCTCACCTCCAAAGGCTTGATACCTCCACTCTCTATTTGTACATGTGGCAGGAGCTGAGAGTCACAGAAAGGTCCTTTCTTGAAACTTCTCTGCAGAGCTTTAGTGGAACAGAGACAGTAATTTTAACTCTGAAGCACATCTCTCTGTTTGTACCTTGGCTTTGCCATCTAAAACATTTCCTAGAACTTCCTGATATGAATTTCAAGAAACAGTAAAATATGTACTCAGCAGGTTGGACTATTGCCCACTCTAGCCTCAGGCAATGGGACTTCCTTCACCTGCTTTGTAATTTTGAACAACCATAAACAGTACCCCTCTCTCTTTATTATTTGTTCCTTATTATGAATACGTATAGTCTACTATGCCATTGGCTATTCACTTTTGTTTAGACAATCTAGTCGTGCCTGGCTTCCTTCACCTTTCTCCGTAAGCCAGTTCATCTAGTCATCCAGTTACCTAACATGACCCTTAGTTCTCATTGCTCTCATCCCTAGCTCTCATATTATCTAAGCATAAATGGTTTCTATTGCTTTTATTCGCACTTCCTCATATTTGTCAATAAGTTTGGGGTTTTTTTTTAATAGTGGTGCCTGGAATGGAAAACAGTTCTCGTCTACTCTAGGAAAACATTTCAGCTGGTTAGGAAACAGTGGGCATTTTTCTGTAAAAAAAAAAAAAAAACCAACAAAAAACAAGCTGGTTCATAATTTATATTTGTTCCTAAGTAAAAATCTGGAATATTTCTGTGACATGAAAAAAAATAAGAAAAAATCAAGAGAAATAAGAAATAATCCACAAAAATATTTAATGTCACTGAAAAATATTTTGAACTGGGACATTTCAGACTGTCGGCTATGTTTTTAGGGCAGACTAGCTAATACACTTACATAACAGAATTTTAAAACTAGATTTGTATCTGTGCAGGAAAAAAAAGGGCATGTTTACAATTGTGTTAGCATACCACAGTTAGTCCATCATTCCTCAGAAGAATTACTGTGACCAAATGACACATTCGAAGGAAAATACCAAAAGAGACAGAATATTTCTTCTTAACTCCCTGACATGTTACTTCTGGAAGAGCTTATGCATTTTAAAAAATAACAAAGTTTTTCAAAATGACCATTTATTTTAGGGGCCTCCATTTTCTGAGACAGTGAGCTGGAACCTCATTTTCAGAAAGAACTAAGTAGTGCAAGTTTGAAAAGTGGGCTTTTTTTAATTCTCTCAAATTGGAGATTGCAAAAGAAGGTACCCAGAATCAACATTTCTTTTTGAAAACATGTCCTAAATTGTATCACTGGGGCACAGGCAGTAGCATAGCAGGTACAATGCAACATAAACAGTACCCTCATATTTCTCTTTGTCTATTTGAAAAATACCACATCTGTTCAAAAACGTATCATATGTTTGAATAGAAGTAAAATGAAAATTTTACTATAGCTGGCAGGTTAGAAGAAGTTATTTTTCTCTAGTTTATTTATGTAAAACCCAATAAACTGTTCAATATATAATTGCTTACCTGACCTCTGTGTACAGAAACCAGTTTTCACGTTTCTTAATTTCTTCCAAAAATTATCAGAAAGTGGAAATTTCCTTCTCAAGAGAGTTTTAAATAATCTCAAAACCAGGACATACTATTGAGAGTGTAAGTTGTCGGAATATGGAATTTTTGCAATTAGATGGTTTCTAAAATGTAATTTGACAGTGTCCTTTTAATCTTATTCCATCCTGTTCTCTCTTTGTTGGCTAATTAGAAATTGGACCTTGTCGTTTTAATAAAATCCCTTTATACATTTAAAGTGCATTATCTTTCCTTCCCATGATCTCACCGTAATCATCTTGACTCATCGGTAAATATATAAAGCTGTTAGAAACTCACTGAGACGCATACACGGTGTGTATATCCTCTTAATCTGTGTGTACATAAGTAGGAATACACTAATGCACTAAAGTGGGTGAAAATTTTCTTCAAAGTACTTTTTGCATGACAAAGTCTTTTAAAGGCAGAGGAATTTCCATGAAACAATGTCTTATGTTCTTCAAAATGTTATAATGTGATTTGAAAAAAGACTAAAATGTTCTTTTTTTTAAAGGTGTGAATTTTATTTGTAGCCTTTCTGTTGTGATATCTTGAAAGTGTATCAGCTGGGACCTACTGCAATGATATGATTTTCATGCTGGCGCTCTTTCTGGAAAAAATAACAGGTTGGAGTGGGGGCATTTAAAATTCCTTCACTCTTGGCCAAGATCAGTGATACTGCAGTCAGCAGTCATAGCAAGGAGGGATGGATGCTGTCTGCTTTCACAAATCTCACCTTTACATTCTGCCTCAAAAGGAAAACATCAGCCTTTTGTGGGGCTGATACACTTAGCAAGAAATATTAGTGGTTAACGCTCTAGCATGGTGGTTTGGTAAGCCAGGCACACCAAGATAAAAAAGCTCCTTTACTGTGCTTATGTCATGACAACCTTTCCTGATGACTGCAGTTAACTTTCAGCAGAATGAAGCATGCAGCATAATTGCAGAAGGTGAGCTGACCCATGGTAAAGAAGTTTAAATGGAGGATTTTTTTTTCTTTCAACCCATATTCTTCAACTTCTCAAAAGACCGATTCATAGATATCAGTTCCCAGAGATCCTCTCAAGAGAAATGGGGCTTACAATGACTGCATTTGTATTGTGTGCAAATGATTGGAACTGTGTTTTACAGTTTTTTTCTGGAAGGTTCCCTGCTTCACTGTTTTCAGAGTACATCTGCATGATGGCAGGGTTCTTGACCTTGTGGTTGAAGTAATAATCGTCAGCTGGCACTATCACAGTTATTACTCTCACACATATTTATATCACAGCTGCTGAAGCTTCAGGATATTACTGCAGTACCAATAATAAATATTAATGTTTCTATAGCAACCAATTGCTTTTAATTACTTTCACCACAGGAGCCAGGTGAAAGAGGAGCCAAGCTCTGAAGAAGAGATCCTTATTCAGTGCAGTATTTCCAAAGGAGAGAAGTAATGCACAGGGAACTGGAAATTTGCCAACAAAAGGAGACACCTGAAAGAGGAAAAGATAAATATTTAGCCACTGAGATCTGTTAGAGTACAAAACATCATCTATAATTCAGATTCAAAATTACTATATTTAAATATTGTCACAGCTGTACTACAAATAGGCCTATGCTGGCAAATGACAAGGTAACTGTGAGACATGTACCTAAGTCTTAATTTATTTTGTCTCCCCTGAAAGTGGGGCTGTCATTGGAACACTTTTTTGGACTGCTGCTAAATTTGTACTTTTTTCATGCTATAGTTACATCTTTATCACAACTCCAAGCCTGAACAGTGGGAAAACTAGAAAAAAAGATGACTCCAGAATGAGTCATCCACTGGAGACCTTGATCCAAATTTTGTGCAGAAGGGTTGAGCATTGAGCATCCCGTGACTAGAAGAAAGGCAGCAGAGTGAAGCTGCCGTGGCCACCCAGCAGAGGCACCACACAGCACGTCATGCACAGGCTTTGGCTAGGGGAGCTTCACACCAACTGTGCCTGTAGCTTTCAAAACTACCCAGCCTGTCTATGCCAGCATCACCGCCTGGTGCGAGAGGGGTGGGTATGGAAACCCCCACAGAGTTTTAAAGACCCTTTTGTTCCAACAGGATTTGGGAGTAACTGGCTGAGGGGCGATTTGTCCCCTTGTGAATAACACAGGATAAAAGGATGGGAAGAGATGGAGCTGGACTTCCCATCCTCTGGCTACCTAACAAGACTGCCAGTGACCTGTCACCTGGCTGTTCATCAGGAGTTTAGACAGGGAAAAGTCATCAAGGAGTGTTGTCCTCTGACAGAAGGAAAGAGTGAAATTCAATGGCATAGGAAAGCTAATCCATCTGGGCTGAACAAAGAAATGATTCTCTAGAGAGATGGAGAGGTCCGGAGAGGATTTTTAAAAAGTCTTCATTCCTGTAGAGGATCTCTCCTCTCCTCTCCTCTCCTCTCCTCTCCTCTCCTCTCCTCTCCTCTCCTCTCCTCTCCTCTCCTCTCCTCTCCTCTCCTCTCCTCTCCTCTCCTCTCCTCTCCTCTCCTCTCCTCTCCTCTCCTCTCCTCTCCTCTCCTCTCCTCTCCCCTTCCCTTCCCTTCCCTTCCCTTCCCTTCCCTTCCCTTCCCTTCCCTTCCCTTCCCTTCCCTTCCCTTCCCTTCCCTTCCCTTCCCTTCCCTTCCCTTCCCTCTTATCTTATTTACATAAAGCAGAACAAATAACTTTGCAATATTGACAAATCTCCCCCTCTTGAGAAACCGTTCTCCATCTTTCATTGTTCTAATTACTATTCTTGTTCAACTATCACAGAGCACACCCTTCCTTTTTTTTCCTTCTTAGGAATGAAATAACCAGTTTCTCACATACGTTGTGAGAGGAAGACGGAGAAACTGATTATAATCCTTCCAAAAGAGTCTTCATTATATAAGTAATTTCCTTATCCAGCAATGGTCCAGCAGTCATCACAGCCTCTGCAGTCACAGGAAACATAATTTCCAGTGTACTACTGGTACTGGCAGTGTGGAGTGTATCACAGAAGAACATCTTGGCTCCAGGCCATACGAGTAAGGTCTCTAGACATGTCCTATGAAGGTGTGTACACAGAATTAAAGATGCTTCCTAAGACTTTCCAGTGCTGCAAAGCTTGGCTATGTTTCTCAAGAGCCTGGAGATGTTTGTACCTGGAGCTTTGACTGTCAGTGGAGGTAAAGGGCAGCTGTGGAAAAGCCTGGGGTTTTGCAGTCAACGTTTGGCCACTGGAAAGAAGAAGGTTGATGAGGGCTGCAAAAAGCACTGGGAATGCGCTAAAAGTTCTTAGGAGGTACAGAAAAGTTTTGGTTTGTGTTCTGGAAAGGATGCAGGGTTTATGTGAAAGGAAAGGCTGCTTTTATAAGCACTGCAGTGTAGAGGGGTGGGTAAATTCAAAGCTGACTGGGAAAGAAACTCTAGTGTGAGATTTATCTGAGATTGGCAATCATATAAAGGTGAAATATCACCATAGAGAGAGCTGTTGCTTCTCTGTCATAATCTTTAAGAATCCTTCGATCGTTGTGGATGGTTCAGATGATAGTCCTTGCTCAGTCTTTATCAGGTGAAAAACACCAGTGAGAATATTTGGACTTTGAATGGGAGGTACGGGAATATGAAGGGCTCTTGTGGGAGGTTGTGAGGAAAAAAAGAAATGGAGCTATTGTCTCTCAGCTATCTGTCAAGATAAAGTTTCCAAAAACTACAGCTTCCCTACAGTCCTTCAGCAGGCAATGGTTGGAGACCTCAGCTTAAAGGCGCAATTTGGCTGTTGGTGGGCAGCACAGCACTGGGGTCCTTGCCCTGGAGCCAGGCTGGTGGCTGGGTATTTTTGCTGTGCTTGCAGAAGTCCCTGCATCTCTTGCATTCAGCAGCCACTTCATCAGCTCAACTCGAAAGGTTTGTTTGATTATCACCAAGTGTTTGGTTATTAAAAACAAGCTGTCAGCCTCATAGCCTACAACTATAATGTATAATTAAATGCATCCTATCCTCTGTTTCCAAAACACTGTTACAATAATGTCAAGTTGTGATAATCTAGTGAAAGGCGGTGGGGAGCGGGGGGAGTCAGACGCGTAGGATGTGTCTGCGGCTCAGCTGTGTGCGTCAGCTGCAGTGCTCACCCCAAGAAAAGGGGCAGTGAGAGTGGGGCCAAGGTAAAACAAAAAGCAAGTGTTGAGGTTTGTGTGGGAGCAGCGGGAGAGAAGGATGAAAGAGTGCAGATTTCTCCCTTTTCCTTCTGTGGGGTCTGTTTTTCCTACTGATGTTAGTGATGTCAGGACTTCATCCCTCCTCTTTGTAATGGCAGTCAGTGTAAGTGTGGAAGCAGACTTCCCGGGCGAACTGGAGGACCGCATCCTTTCCTCACAGCACGGGTCAGTGGGATACGTGCCCCTCCTCACATGGTGTGGCAGTCATCCCGTGGCTGGGTGGTCTTCCCTTCCCCTCGATCACACAGAGCCCATCTGCAGGACCCCGGTAGAGGACAAGTGGTGCTGAGCTTCACCTGTATGTAGATCCTCTCCTGAAGTCACTGTCCCGCTGGAGCTGCTGGCAGCACCTGGGAATGCACCCTGGCCTCCCTGGGCTAACAAACCCTGTCCAAAAGTTGGGACAAGCTGAATCTCTTCTTTGCTCCCTTTATGAGCTGAGTTTCCCTGTTTGCTGGCATGGAGTCCACACGTACCACAAAAAAAGAAGTCAGAGGAAGGTACAGCAGTAAGGAAAATGCAGCAGTATCCTGACCATGTTGTAGGAAAACAGCCTTTTATCATCTCCTGAGTTGCTACCAGTTCACACAGTAGATATTCAGCTAGGGCTCTCTCTAGTCCCTGGAAGAAGTGGTGCCTGGCTCTGTCCCCGGGCTCCCCCATCTTTCCCTCTGTAATTACACTGCCTTTATTCATGGTAGGTAGTTGATGCTCATTGAAGTTCACTCAGCCTTTGCCTGTTGTAGCTCAGAGGAGAGGCTGGGCTGTTGACACCTCTTTTTTGGAGCTATCTTTCAGCCAGCTTTTTGAAATGTGTCTATTTCAGGGAATCAGTGGTCTACAGCACCCATGAAAAGAGTCTTTGACACAAAATAAAAGCCTCCTCTGCTCCTTCTCACTCCCTCTGCCCTTCTTTCATCCTTCTGTCCAGTCCTGTACCTTATCAAACTGGAATTCTTGTGCAGTTATGGTGGCTGCCGCCATAGAGTCACTTGAAGGGTTGGGTGCAAAAACATTTAAGGCAAACAAAGGTTCTTTCCCAGTTGCTCTTGGCTGCAGTCACTGAGCAAGGTTTTCCACCTGGGACCTTTGCATACTGGATTATGCAGCTGGGCATTTCTGTGTAGCCTCTCACTTCTTGTGCATGCCTCTCACTGTACCTCTTCTTTAGCTCTTTGACGTGCCACCGTGCCCCCCTGCCAGGCTCATAGAAGTGCAGAAGCCAGACAACTTGTTCTTGAGAGTCAGCTGTGGGACTTGCACTAAAATGGAAAGTGGTGATTTGAGCCGTTGTTGCAGCTGAGCTCCAGTTTGCATCTCCAAGATGTTCAAATGTTACAACTGTACTCCCTGCTATGGGTGGTCTTTGCATTCACAAACATAATTTGTTTTGTTTTGTTTTTTACTGGAGAGTGGAGAGATGAGAAAGAAACACAAAGATGTGGGGATTTGCCTCCCCTAGAAAACCTGAAAATCCAGGTTTTCTTTCCCAAATGCAACAATCTCCCTGCCTCCCTGCTGCAGAGCAGTATTCCTGACTTTCAACCACTCCCAAGCAGGACTCCAATCAGGGAGCAGCAATACCTCTCTTCTTGCAGGGCTAGGAGGTACTGAAGTGACATGACAGCTTTGCACTGGCCTTCTGCAGAGGGATACTTTCCCCTGCAGAGCAGATAACCACACCATAACTGGTGTTAGAAAAGATTGCATGGAGGCTTTCATTCCCTGTTGTGTACTTGAGTTGCTCAAGAGAGAAAAAACACAAACTCATACAGGACTTGCAAAAAGGAGGATTACAAAGCACGAGTTGTGCGGCAGTCTCTTTATTATGTGTGATACAACTAAATGCTTATTTACAGCTTATTTTTTTTACCATCATTGTTTTGGACTCCCTCCTCCCTATCTAATTTATTATTATTTCATTATACAGTTTGTTAAGCATTGACAGCCTTTGGGTTTTATGCGCTTATGTATCTTTGCCTCTCCTGAGCACCCTAATTGCATTAGGTGCTTTGAACAAATCTGTTCTTAGTGCATAGCAGAGGAGTGACATTTCTAGATATTTGCAAAGTCTCTTTGTATAAATTATTTGGAAGCAGCACATAGCTTTAGAAATTATATCTCAGACTTGCTTTTCAAGACTGCATGTCAAATGTGGGTAAATAGTTACTGCATGTAAGAGAAAGCGATATAAGAAAGGGAAAGAACCCTCTCAGTTTGCCATTTACTGCAGCCTTTAGGATCTCATAAAGTGCCTACGATGTCAGGAACTGTCTGAAACAATTTTACAGATCTTTTCAGCCCAGTCTCCCATCTATCCTCCCTGTCTCACCTTCGTATTTTCTTCTATGATGAATGAAAATTTTCTCCCCCCCTGCCTTGTCTCCCTTTCTCCAATTACCAGTGTAGGGCCATGACAAGAGCAGAATTATTCCTGGTCAGCAAGAGGAATTCCTTACTCTGATGAGCTTAGGTCACAAGCAGTTTAGCTGAAGAGGGTACAGAACCTTTTTCAGCACTGTTAGAAAAAGCGTGTGGGCAAGGAATTGATTCAACATAACATCAGTTATGTTTTCTTTGCCAGCTCTGCAACCTGTTTTGCCTTGTCTTGCAGAGCTATTTAATTTCCTCCCAAAATACAACAGCTTCAGAACCCCCTAAGCATCTTAAAGGGGTATATCCAATCGAAAGTCAATGGAGCTGACGCTCTTGAGTGCCTGTGGTACATCTGTTAAGGTTTGCCCAGCAGAAGCTGAGAAAACCCAGAGAAAACTTCTTTTTGCTGAACTTGTTTCTTCCTGAGGCAGTGGGCTCTCAGCCTGAGTAACTGGCCTGGTTTTCAACAGCTAGTAACAGACAATAGGGAAGTGCTCAACATTCTCTCAAACTTAGAATGCTTGGAGTTCAAGTCAAGCCCTAAACATAGGCTTTCCAGTGCTGTTATTGTGCCTGCACCCACACAAGACATCTCCTCAGAGCTGGCAGATATGGCAAAGAAGGTCCAGGAGAACCGTGTCCTTCTGGAAAGGACAACTAGAAGTCTTGCAGAGTACCTTACAGTAGACAAAATGACAATAATATTGTATGTATATATATTTTGGCCTTCCTTTAGTATAAGTGGGGGCAGCCACTGGAAGTCAGGAGCAGACAGACTTGCTTATGCATCAATTCATTTTTATGTCCTGCTAACAGGCTTATTTTGAATGGCACTGGATTTGTGCAGGTGAATGAACAAAGATGTTGTTCACTAGAATCATAGATCAAAGGCTAAGATAGGTTGAGCAGGATCTCTGGAGGTAGTCCAACCACTGTTTTAGAGCAGGGCCAACTTCAAAATTACATTAGATTACAGATTTTTTTATCAGAGTTTTGTGTATCTCAAGAGATAGAAACAGGGAGCCATCCACATTGGAAGGCACCTTTGGAGATGACCTAGTCCAACCTCCCACTCAGACAATGCCAGTTAGGACAGGCTGCTCAGGGCCTTGCCCATTGAAGTTTTGAATTTTTCCTGTATGTCACTATCTCTTGTACCAGGGAACTCAAAACTCAACACAACACTCCACACACAGTCTCAGAAGTGCCAAGCAGAGGGGAATAATCATTTCCCTTGACCTGCTGGCTGCCCTCTTGCTAATACAGCCCAGTACATGGTTGGCCTTCTTTCCTACAAGGACACACTGCTGAGTCATATTCAATTCCTGTTGACCATGACCTCTCGGTCTTTTTGTGCAAAGCTGCTTTCCAGCCAGTCAGTCCCTAGCCTGACTGGTTGCATGGGGTCCAGTTATGTTGCATAAGGGTTATTCCATTCCTGGTGAGGGACTTGGCATTTGCCTCTCTAAAACTTCATGGTCCTGTCAGCCCATTTTTACAGCCTGTCTAGGTCCCTCTGAATAGCAGTCGTACCCTCCAGCATGGCAGCTGCTCCCCCCCTTGGTTTGGTATCATCTGAAACCTTGCCAGGAGTGAGCTCTATCTCATCACCCTGGTTGCTAACAATCATGATATACAATACTGGCCCAGTATTAGTCCCTGAGGAATGCCACTAGTCAGGGTCTGCCAGCTGGACTTGTTACTGCTGATTGCCACTGTCTGAGCGCAGCCAATTTTCCACCCTCTCACCAACCATTTACCCAGTCTGTAGTTCTCCAGTTTGGTTATGAAGAGTCCATAGCTTCTCTGGGCCCCTGTTCCAGTGCTTAATCACACTCACCTCACAGTGAAGATTTTTTCTTTATATCCAGTCAGATTTACTTTTGCTGAGACTTTTGATCATTGACTCTTATTTCATATGATCATATTTTTGCTGTGCACGTCAGAGATGGGCTCCATCTTCCCCATAAATCCACTCTCAGTAGTAGCAGACAGAAATTAAATCCCTTTCCACCCTCTCTTCTCCAGGTTGAAGAAACCCAGCTACATCCATCTCTCCTCATACAGCATCTAGTCACCTTCATAACACTCTGATAAACTTGCTCTAGTTTTCACTCTCTCTCTTGCAACAGGGGATCCAGAACTGAACACAGTGCTCTAGAGGCAGACTCAGGACTGCCAAGTAAAAGGGAAGTGAATGCTCCCCTCAACCTCCTGGCTATGCCCAAGGTAGTCTCTACCTTCAAAGCAGAAGAGGCAATGAGAAGGCTCTGCAGGAGACAGGGACTGTGTTATGTCCTGGGATCCCAGTCTCCCCATCACCCAGCTTGGAGAGCTGGCTGATGTCTACCACAGCTTTCATTTGGTCAATATGGGTGCATTTCATTCCTACAGAAACCAGGACACACAGGTAAAGAGGTGTGTACGCCCCCAGTCTTGCTCCTATATGGTGTTTGGAGGCATCTGGGGCTAGATACTCAAAAAGAACTCCTGGGTCCTGCAGGCTATGCTATACCCTAGAAGACTGCTCAAAATGGAAGCTGGCAATCCCTACCCTACCTATATAAATAGCTATACAGGGTATGGCTGAGGAGACAGAGGGCTGGGGAGTCTTGTTTTGACATGCACAGCCCATGCTTGTGGCAGTTATACGGTAGCTGTAAATTTGAATCGGCTGTGTATGAGAAATCTTATCTGTACATTGTGGTTTTGCTTGTGCAACGGAACAGCCCCAGTGGGGCCCAGATTAGATTTGTATGGGAAGCATAGTCAAAACTAGGCATTTTTCCTTTGGGAAAATGTGCGTGCTTTGAGCAGATGTCTGTGCGAAAGATAAATGAGTAGCATTGTGATCCATTGGGTGCAAGGATAAGAGCTAATTAATTGTACTGGATTTGGCTGGGATAGAGTTCATTTTCTAGTAGCTTGGGTGGTGCTATGTTCCGGATTTGTGATGAAAACAGTATTGATAACACACCAATATTTTAGCTATTGCTGAGCAGTGCTTACACAGAGTCAAGGCCTTTTCTGCTTCTCACCCCACCCCACCAGCGAGTAGGCTGGGGGTGCACAAGAAGTTGGGAGGGGACACGGCTGGGACAGCTGACCCCAGCTGACCAAAGGGAGATTTGATACCATATGGCATCGTGCTCAGCAATAAAAAGCTGGGGGAAGAAGGAAGGGGGGACGTTTGGAGTGATGGCGTTTGTCTTCCCAAATAACCATTATGCATGATGAAGCCCTGCTTTCCTGGAGATGGCTAAACATCTGCTTGCCAATAGGAAGTAGTGAAAGAATCCCTTATTTCGTTTTGCTTGCACACACAGCTTTTGCTTTACCTATTACACTGTCTTTATGTCAACCCATGAGTTTTCACACTCTTAAGCTTCCAATTCTCTTCCCCATCCCACTGGGGGGAGTGAGTGAGTGGCTGTGTGGGGCTTAGCTGCCTACTGGTGTTAAACCACAACATTAATATTTGTTATCGGTTCCACAGACAGCATGTTAAAGACTGCTGCAAACTACCTAGTCTCTTTTCTTACCTGAATTAAGTACCTTGGACTTTACTGAGATTTTCAGTCTTTGGGAGATTTTTAGGAACACTTTCCTTTTAAAAGGACTAAATCAATAGCTGTAAAAGAAGGCCTGCCACTGAGCTTGCATATTGCTAGAGCAAGGCAAGAAAAACAAAAGCTGAGCTCTAGCAATAAACATCAACCCAAGAATGGTAATATTTGTTCAGCAATTTATTGTGTAGTCATTCCAATGTAGTGGTCATGGTTGGTTTATCACTTTTAGACTGATATTCATGCATATTTTAAAAAATAGAATGAAGATGAGGATTTTTCTGTTTGGGTTTGGGTTTTTTTTCAGCTTGCTTCCTTTTTTTTTCTTATGTATTCTATGTAATCCCACAGTGATACCTTAATAAAATATTCTTACCTCCTATATAGAAGATTTATCATTGTTTTTAATTAAGAAATCATCAGCCAGTATTTGACAGGCCATTTTCAGCCTCATTACAAATGTGTTCTTGATTAAATTTCAGGTATATTCAATATCCTGTAAATCAGAGAAGAGCGTTTTCTCTTTTCTACTTTTCTATAGTAAACATGACAGATATGAAATCTGCCGATAACCTGGGCTTAGCATAAAGTACAATAATGTTAACGGGGAGTTGAAAACTGTATAAACCTGCCTCCTCAAAGTGGAGCTGAATTCGGTAACTTCCCCAGCTGGAGAACAGTTAGGAAAGTGTTGACTGGCATATCAAGAAGATTTCTTCCTACACAGAAAGAAAAAAAGAGGGTCGGCAGTGTTTAGTCTGTGGCCTTCTCAGGAAAGGGGTTTTGGAGTTGGAGAGAAGGAGGAAGAAAGAAAAGTAATAGAAATTGAAGATGAGCAGAGGAACTCAGTATTGCATGCAGTGTGATGGGAATGTCAGTGCAGAAGCAAAGTATATTACAAAGGTGTGCGTGTTTGTTAGAGAGATGAAGGAAGTATCTGGACAGGGTAACAAGCACGCAGAGCTTTGCATGTCAACTAAAGTGAAATGATGAATCTAGAAAGTAAAAAGGAAAATCAAGACCTGATGGCAGGAAGGATAAAACTCACTAATGGACCTCACAGAAACTGCCTAACCCCCCTGCCAAACAGGGCTTAAAAGGAAAAAAAAACCCACAAGCTTGCTTCCTTCTATTTTGGAAGATGCTAGGCATCTTCTCTCCAGTAAGCCGGGTGTACTTGGATAGTCTGACATTCTCGTGTGTAATGTCTATGACTGGTTATATCTCATACATCCTTTTCATTCTGGCATCTCCTCTTACTCTTTTCCTAATAAACCAAATTTCAGTTAGACTGGCTGGGTGACCTGGGGTTTGTCTTAAGGTTGTTGAAAGATGCCCTGCGCTCTGGTTGCCACTAGAAGGGCACTTGCTGCTGGGTCTTCTCCCATGCAATTTACTGGCTGATGATGTCCAGGAAAGTGCCTAAAAGCCAAGGAAAAGTACTGAGTAGAAAGTAACAGTAACTACCATAAATATCTATTCTTCACACTGTATTTTGATCTATTTTAGATCCTACAACACAGTTTGAGGGAGTTTGGAGCCTTTCTGGTGCTTACTGCAGTAATTCTCCTGGTCTGGTTTTGTCTGGTCTGGAATGACTTCTGAAGTATTAATAGTCCTACTTAACTGCACTCAGATGATGCCCCAATGTGTTTACCACCTCCAGTTTAACATTCTCCACCCCTTTTACAGAGCTTAGTACAATTTCTAAGTAAGTGGTGCATATTTTAAATAAGGGTGACCCACGCTGGCATTGACATTACTTTTGCTGATGCCCAACAAAAGGGAGCGTACAAGCTGAAAAAAACAATTGATTTCACATTTGTTTGCAGCAGCATGACATAAAATTGCAGCAGATTGGAAACAAAAGGAAGTTCTGTGTCTAGAAGAAAGAGGCTGAAAGGATGTTTGGAAGTGATGATAATGGAAAAGTTAACTGATGCCAGAAGTGATTACACAGGAGGCTTCGCGCAGTGTAGCCACCTTTCTACAACTTTATTCAGCAAAATTTGGCACTATCCATTGCCTGATGCCCCCAGCTGCCCTAGCAATCTTTCACACTTCTGCAAATACTGGTTAATATAGCATTTCCCTGCTCTGCTGCTTAAGGACATATATCAAAAAAATGGCTTAATTTCCAAAAGGCTGTGATGTATAATATGGAAATAGTGCCACATGTAAGCTCACTACTAATACTTTGTCCGTTCCATTTTGTTTGAACGTGCTTTATCTCTGTCAGCTTTTATTCCTGATTTGTGCTACAGTTATGTTTTTTCTTTGATCAAAATGAAAATAAAGAGAAAGGAAAAGCACAAACTGGGTAGATAAATTAATTCATATTTTTATTGGGACACATGATCCTAAAATACATGCTATCCTGTACTGAACTAGAATTTTAAAACCCACTGCAAATAGGGTTAAATTAGTAGGGTTATATTTAATTATTTCCACTCCTCCTTCTCTTGCCTGTCTGACTCAATACCGTCCTTTAATCTCCCCAGCAAGATAACACTGAATAGCAGAGGTGGGTAAACATCTTATTTTCAAATGACAAAACTGAGCTATGTGCATGAATGTCTAATCAATACAGCTGAACAGGAATTTTGTGATCTGACATGTTCTCATTAGAAAATGCAGATCTGTATATCATCTAATGGGACAGAGGGAAAGAGAAAAAAAAAGACATTTTCATAGGGCCAAAAATTTCTATTTAAAAAGACTTGTGCAGTAACATTCCAATGTTTCATTTTGAAACGACTTTTAATTTGCTTATTTTATTGGTTAGAAATTGGAACTGTGATAATGATAACATATCTCCACGCCATTAAATTATTATGTTTTAAAAATTAATCGTAAGCTTGCTATATTCAAGTTTAAAAATATTCAGCATCAAAAGTGAAATCGTCTGATGATATCAAGAAAAGCTTTGACCAAACAAAAATAAAAGCCCTGAATTTGTTTTATGTAGCACTTTAAATGTTGTTTGGTTTCCTTAACTTTAAGTAAACAAACAAACAAACACCACAATATCTTGTGAAATATCTTGTGGCACAGACAGTTTTATTCTTGTCCAGCATTTGTTATCAGTGAAATTTACCAACAGAGCTTCTTGAAACAAAATAAAATCATTGGAATTATTGGTGGATTAGACAGGATTTACATTTCTTTACTTGCACAAATACCATGCAATCTCAATGAAAACTTTCATCTTAGGGCTTTAAACTTCGACGCTTGAAATAATTTGAATTGTGGAGATTGGGATTACTTATTTAATTTTTTTGTTTCTACTAGAAAATAAGCTGCCTATGGACATTAGATAACAGTACAGGCAGTAGACCCTGGCTGGCTACAGTCAGAAATGTGAGCTCTTTGAGGAGAGGTAGTGGGTGACTTTTATCTCAGTCTTTTGTCTTCTGTTAGGCCTTGAAACCCTGGTATCATTTTTTTGGGTACTGCAGACTCTGTAGCACAGAATGTACATTGCTGCTGGCCTGGGCGCTGAGGACAAACAAGTTCCCAAGCATATCTCTATATGCAGCAAATTGGACTGCCTACCTGGGAGTTAGCTTGTGAGGAATTACATGGTGAAATAACATTCAAGCAACATTGAGGAGGAGCTGATATGTTGCACTGGTTTAGTTCATAGGCTGAATCCCTGAAAGTCCAGCCAAGCTGAGCTGGATGCATTCCAGGTTGCCAATTAAAGGTTAAGAAGGCCCACATTACGCTAGTTAGTTTAGTATTACTTTGCATGACAGAGCTTCCCATTGCAGTATAAATTGAGGCAAGCTAGCAGATGCCTGTACAGTTCATCGCATGGTTTTGGAAGTGCGCAGCTTGAAATGGGCTCTCTAATACTAAATATTCAGTGAACGAGTCTAGTAAACAAATCCGTGGGCTATACTTGTTTACAGGGGATTGAGAGTCCAATTAAAGTTTCCACGGAGAAATGTGCCTCTGCACGTGCATGCACACACAGGTGCAGACATACACATGCACACAAACAGAGGAAGTCTGGGGGTTTTTCTGATTCCTGGGATGAATTTACTATATGCCTCTGTGGTGGGTTGACCCTGACTGGACACCAGATGCCCACCAAAGCCGCTCTATCACTCCCCTTCCTCAACTGGACAGGGGAGAGAAAATATAATGAAAGGCTCGTGGGTCGAGGTAAGGACAGGGAGGTCACTCAGCAATTACCATCATGGGCAAAACAGACTCGACTTGGGGAAATTTAATTTATTACCAATCAAATCAGAGTAGGTTAATGAGAAATAAAAGTTAAATCTTAAACAACTTGCTCCCACCCCTTCCTTCTTCCCAGGTTTAACTTTACTCCCAAATTCTCTACCTCCTCCCCTGCAGCAGTGCAGGGGGACAGGGAATGGGGGTTGTGGTCAGTTCATCACAGGTTGTCTCTGCTGCTCCTTCCTCCTCAGGGGGAGGACTCCTCACATCTTCCCCTGCTCCAGCGTGGGGTCCCTTCCATGGGAGACAGTCCTCCGTGAACTCTTCCAACATGAGTCCTTCCCATGGGCTGCAGTTCTTCACGAACTGCTCCAGCGTGGGTCCCTTCCATGGGGTGCAGTCCTTCAGGAACAGACTGCTCCAGCGTGGGCCCCCCACGGGGTCACGAGTCCTGCCAGCAAACCTGCTCCAGCGTGGGGTCCTCTCTCCATGGGGCCACAGGTCCTGCCAGGAGCCTGCTCCAGCACGGGCTTCCCACAGGGTCACAGCTTTCTTCAGGCATCCACCTGCTCCGGTGTGGGGTCCTCCACAGGCTGCAGGTGGATATCCGCTCCACTGTGGACATCCATGGGCTGCAGGGGGACAGCCTGCCTCACCATGGTCTTCACCAAGGGCTGCAGGGGGATCTGCTCTGGCACCTGGAGCATCTCCTCCCCCTCCTTCCTCACTGACCTTGGTGTCTTGCAGAGTTGTTCCTCTCACATATTCTCACTCCTTTCTCCAGCTGCAGTTGCTGTTGCACAGCAACTTTTTCCCCTTCTTAAATATGTTATCACAGAGGCGCTACCACCATCACTGATGGGCTCAGCTTTGGCCAGCGGTGGGTCCATGTTGGAGCCAGCTGGCGTTCACTGTGTTGGACATAGGGGAAGCTTCTAGCAGCTTCTCACAGAAGCCACCCCTATAGCCCCCCACTACCAAAACCTTGCCATGCAAACCCAATACAGCCTCTTGTGCTCAAGTAGGAGGTGGGATATAGGATATACAGGGCATACACACAAATGAGAAATGCAGTTCCAGCTGAACTAAACCTTTTAAAGTACTTGGAAATATGAGTGATATCTGCAAGAGCATTTGCAATGGCTTAAGGCAAGGGAGCTGGAGTGGTGAGCTTACAAAAACTAGAGATGAGATGGCCAGGGTCTGTCTGTTCTAAAGCAGTGACTCTCACAAGGTAGCTCTTACTGGAATCCATGCTTTAAACCCATGGTTTTATGGATAGAGGAAAGCATGCCAGGGAAAGCCATTCTGCCGCCACTGGTTACAACTGCAGCAACTTAAGCCAATGAGATTGACTTGGTATCCTGAAGCAGGAGAGAAGGGCTCCAGGGTCCGTGGTTCAAGTGTTGTGTGTGATGTCCTGGTTTTGGCTGGGATAGAGTTAATTTTCTTCCTAGTAGCTGGTAGAGTGCTGTGTTTTGGATTTAGGATGAGAATAATATTGATAACATACTGATGTATTAGTTGTTGCTAAGCAGTGCTTATACTAAGTCAAGGACTTTCAGCTTCCCATGCTCTGCCAGGTGCGCAAGAAGCTGGGAGGGGGCACAGCCAGGACAGCTGACCCAAACTGACCAAAGGGATATTCCATACCATATGACGTCATGCTCAGTATATAAACTAGGGGGGAGTTGCCCAGGGGGCAGTGATTGCTGCTCGGGGATGGGCTGGGCATTGGCCAGCAGGTGGTGAGCAATTGCATTGTGCATCACTTGTTTTGTGTATTCTTTTATCATCATTATTGTTGTTGTTGTTATTATTATTATTATTTTCTCTTCCTTCGCTGTCCTATTAAACTGTCTTTATCTCAGCCCACGGGCTTTACTTTATTTTTCTGACTGTCTCCCCCACCCCACCGGGGGGGAGAAGGGGAGGGTCAGTGAGCAGCTGTGTGGTACTTGTTTGCCGACTGGGGTTAAACCACGACGGTCCTTTTTGGCACCCAACGTGGGGCTCGAAGGGTTGGGATAATGACAGATCTGACCAGAACGTGTTAAAACAAATTTGTTATAAGCATTCATTGTATCAGTTTAGTAGTCGCTGGTCACAATGTTGATTTATTTGCTCTCAAAGTTGTTGTATTTGTCCTCAGAGTTGTGTTATGTAACACCTTACTTGCCGTACATACTGTTTATCGGTATTTATGTGCTGTTTATCACCGCTGGGAGGTGGATTAAGGTTATCGCTTTGCTGTACTCTATAAGACTGGCTTACGGTATGGCAAAATTATTGGTCATGAGAACAACCTGGGATTTGTACTCAGCATTGCCATCACCTCTATACTTCAGGAGCCACCTATTGGAAATTATTAATAATGACAGTTTTTACTTTTTCTCCTGGGAGAGCCAACCTATGGGGGAGACACCTTCCTCCATCTTCCCCTTCTCCTCCAGGCTAATTGCAATAGCTCTTGAGAATTTTGAATATCCTTGGGACGTTCAAACCAGCATGTCCCTATTGCTATGTCTCCTGAATGTGTGTCAGGTTTTGCTTAGGGTTAAACAACTATTTAAGAATACCACGTCGACTCCAACCCCCGCAACAGGCACTGCAGCTACTCCAACCCCTGCGACAGGCACTGTGGCTGCTCAAACCCCAGTGAGCAGCTGAACCAGAGAACGAACCCATGCTGCCCAACCAACCGACCCAAGTTGCCCCTATACACAAGAAGAAACCTTGGAAGTGCAAGTCAGCTCATTTAGTAACGGGTGAAGCAGCTTCTCCTAAGAGGGAACAGACGGAAGAAGCATACTGCCCCGCCAGCGAGGAGGCCGACTACTCTAAAGCAGGGCCATCACAAGAGCAGGAGGAGGAAGAGGAAGAATTCCCTGCTTCCCACCGAGGAAGAAGTTGGTGGGAGGGTTCCTCCTCTTCCTCGGAGGAAGAGGAAGAACTCATAAACGAGACGGTAACCACGCAATCTCTATCCCTGAGTGAGCTGCGAGATATGTGAAAGGATTTCAGCTGTCGTCCAGGCGAGCACATTGTCACCTGGCTGCTCCAATGCTAGGATAACAGGGCCAGTAGCCTGGAATTAGAGATTAAGGAAGCCAAGCAGCTGGGATCCCTTTCTAAGGAAGGGGGCATTGACAAAGCGATTGGAAAAGGGGCACAAGTCCTCAGCCTCTGGAAGCAACTCCTATCGGGCGTAAAGGAAAGGTATCGCTTCAAGGAAGGCGTTATACATCACCCAGGCAAGTGGACCGCCATGGAGAGAGGTATCAAGTACCTGAGGAAATTAGCCATGCTGGAGGTGATTTATGATGACCTGGACAACAAGCAGTTATCCAAAGATCCAGATGAAGTCTAATGCACCGGACCCATGTGGAGGAAGTTTGTACAGAGTGCACCATCGTCGTATGCCAACTCATTGGCAGTAATGATCTGGAAAGATGGAGAGGGACAAACGGTGGATGAATTGGCTGGTCAACTCCAGCAATGTGAACAAAGTCTCTCTTCCTCCCTACGGGCCTGCATCTTGGCTGTGGATAACCTGCCGGACATGCTAGCCGAGAAACTGTCCTGGGAGTTCCAACAATTCAAAGAGGATATGTCCTCCTCCCCACCTGTACGAACCAGTATCTCAGCTATTAGGAGTAAGTGTTCCTCTGCTGAAGAGAGACGATACAGTGGGCCACGGGCCATCCTGTGGTTTTACCCACGTGGCCATGGAGAGGACATGAGGAAGTGGGACGGAAAAATCTACCTCGACCCTAGAGGCACAGGTACGTGACTTGCAAGGAAAAACAATCACAAAAGAGGGTTCTTCCAGGAAAAGTGCTGCTCCAGTTTCCAGTGTGCAGTTCCCCAGACAGAGTAGAAGGGCTGATCTTACTTCTGATCTTAATGAAGGGACTCCTGACTCATATCTACAAGAAGCGAGTAACGAATACTACGACCAGGACTAGAGGGGCCCTGCCTCCAGCCAGGTGGAGAAAAGGGACAACCAGGTTTACTGGACTGTGTGGATTCAGTGGCCCGGCACATCAGACCCACAGGAGGCTCTAGTGGACACTGGTGCACAGTGTACCCTAATGCCATCAAGCTATACAGGGGCAGAACCCACCTGTATTTCTGGAGTGACAGGGGGATCCCAACAGCTAACTGTGTTGGAAGCCGAAGTGAGTCTAACTGGGAATAAGTGGCAAAAGCACCTCTGTGACTGGCCCAGAGGCTCCGTGCATCCTTGGCACAGACTACCTCAGGTATTTCAAGGACCCAAAAGGGTACCGGTGGGCTTTTGATGTAGCTGCCTTGGAGATGGAGGAAATTAAACAGCTGTCCACCTTGCCCAGTCTCTCAGAGGACCCTTCTGTTGTGGGGTTGCTGAGGGTCAAAGAACAACAGGTGCCGATCATCACCACAACTGTGCACCGGCAGCAATATCGCACCAACCGAGACTCCCTGATTCCCATCCATGAGCTGATTCATCGACCGGAGAGCCAAGGAGTGATCAGCAAGACTCGCTCACCCTTTAACAGTCCCATATGGCCAGTGTGAAAGTCTAATGGAGAGTGGAGACTAACAGTAGACTATCGTGGCCTGAATGAGGTCACGCCACCGCTGAGTGCTGCCGTGCCAGATATGCTAGAACTTCAGTATGAACTGGAGTCAAAGGCAGCCAAGTGGTATGCCACAACTGATATCGCTAATGCGTTTTTCTCAATCCCTTTGGCAGCAGAGTGGAGGTCACAGTTTGCTTTCACTTGGAGGGGCATCCAGTACACCTGGAATCGACTGCTCCAGGGGTGGAAACACAGTCCTTCCATTTGCCATGGACTGATCCAAATGGCACTGGAACAGAGTGAGGCTCCAGAACACCTGCAATACATTGCTGACATCATTGTGTGGGGCAATACAGCAGAAGTTGTTTTTGAGAAAGGGAAGAAAATAGACCAAATCCTGCTGAAAGTTGGTTTTGCCGTAAAACAAAGTAAGGTCAAGGGACCTGCACAAAAGATAGTTCATGCAGTAGCCCTTGGGCCAGTCCAGGCAGGAAAAGATGCAAAAACTATGCTCTACACCACAGCTGGGTAGAATGGCCCTACCTGGAGCCTCTGGAAGAAAGCACCAGGAGAGACTCGAGGTTGACCCCTACGGTTTTGGAGTCGGGGATACAGAGGATCCGAGGCCCGCTATACTCCAACTGAGAAAGAGATATTGGCAGCACATGAAAGGGTTCGAGCTGCTTCGGAGGTGATTGGTACTGAAGCACAGCTCCTCCTGGCACCCCGACTGCCGCTGCTGGGCTGGATGTTCAAAGGGAGGGTCCCCTCTAGACATCATGCAGCTGATGCTACATGGAGTAAGTGGGTCGCACTGATCACACAACGGACTCGAATAGGAAACCCCAGTTGCCCAGGAATCTTGGAAGTGATCATGGACTGGCCAGAAGGCACAGATTTTGGAATTTTGCCAGAGGAGGAGGTGACGCATGCTGAAGAGGCCTCACTGTATAATAAACTGCCAGAAAATGAGAAGCAATATGCCCTGTTCGCTGATGGGTCCTGTCATCTTGTGGGAAAGTATCGGAGGTGGAAGGCTGCTGTATGGAGTTCTGTATGAGAAGTCACAGAAACTGCTGAAGGAGAAGGGGAATCGAGTCAGTTTGCAGAGGTGAAGGCCATCTAGCTGGCTTTAGATATTGCTGAATGAGAAAAATGGCCAGTGCTCTGTCTCTACACTGACTCATGGATGGTGGCAAATGCCTTGTGGGGGTGGCTGCAGCAATGGAAGCAGAACAACTGGCAGCACAGAGGCAAACCCATCTGGGCTGCCGTGTTGTGGCAAGATATTGCTGGTCGGGTAGAGAACGTGGCGGTAAAAGTACATCACACAGATGCTCACTAACCCAAGAGTGGGGCCACTGAAGAACATCAAAACAACCAGCAGGTGGATCAGGCTGCTAAGACTGAAGTGGCTCAGGTGGATCTGGACTGGCAACATAAGGGTGAATTATTTATAGCTCAGTGGGCCCATGACACCTCAGCCCATCAAGGAAGAGAAGCAACATGTAGATGGGCTTGCGATCGAAGGGTGGATTTAACCATGGACATTATTGCACAGGTTATCCATGAATGTGAAACATGTGCTGCAATCAAACAAGCCAAGCGGTTAAAGCCTCTCTGGTATGGAGGACGATGGCTGAAATATAAATATGGGGAGGGATGGCAGATTGATTATATCACACTCCCACAAACCCGCCAAGGCAAGCGCCATGTGCTTACAATGGTGGAAGCAACCACCTGGAAACATATCCTGTGCACCACGCCACCACCCAGAACACTATCCTGGGCCTTGAAAAGCAAGTCTTATGGCAGCATGGCACCCCAGAAAGAATTGAGTCAGACAACGGGTCTGACTCAATTCTTTCCAAGTCAGTCATTTTTTTCCTATTCTCTTCCCCATCCCACTGGTGGAGGGGGAGGGTGAGCAAGCAGGTGTGTGGTACTCAGTTGCCGACTGGGGTTAAACCACGACACTTGCAACCACCAGCTGCTGCACAGCTGGCCAGGCCATTCCTCCCCTAGCACCTTCCTTAGCTTAGGGGGCATTTGGGAGCATAAAGGGTGATGAAGAAAGAAGACAGGGAGAATGCAACTTCCTATCTGAAGCCATCCGAGGTTAGTATAATGAGACGGATCTTAACTAAGCCTGAAACCAATTTATAATACTGTGATGCTAACCTGATATGCATCCTCGGTGAGGGTGTGTGAAGACGGTAGTAAGTAGATCCCAAAAATGTAAACTCCAGTCTGTAGTACTGTAACAGATAAAATAAACTATTACATTAGACTCCCACACAAAGTACTTTGTTTTAGACCAGGTTGATTGAACTGCATTAAACTGAGCTAAACTGTGTTTTGAAAACAATTCATGCTTTCATGCACTGTGATTTGCCTCTTAAAGGAAAAATATATTAATCTATACTTTGAGAACGTAGTGTGGGCTTTGCTGAGCTAATTCTCTGCACAGACTGCACTGTGCATTTTCACAAACCATTAATGGGAATTCAGTGCTTTCTGTATTGAATCTCCATCTGATATTAGCACTTGGACAAGAGCTGTTGAACTCTCCCAGCAGCAAGGGAGGCCTTGGTCTCAAGGAGACCTGCACGGACCGAATTTGCAATAGTAATATCTTTAACCTTAGGGTATTAGAGATGGAGCTAATAGCACTGGTGTTCATGCTAGGCTCAGACCTTAAATCATCCCTTTCCGTTGATATATAAGGACAGATTCTTTAGTGTCCTCTGGCTGCTTTGAGCTGTTCCTGTAAGACAACAAGCCCTAAGCTGAAGCTGACTGGCTGGTTAAACCAAATTTATAGTTGTTTTTCACTGCCAGAAAGACACAGTTAATATGAACAATAATTTACAAATATTGAGAGAAGAGTGTCACAACATTATCAACCTTTAATGATGATGGAATCAGTAAGCTCTCATAAGCATGTTCCTAAGGGACACATATAGAAATAAAGAGGTTCAGGTCCAGTAGTTACCCCTCCATGGACTGGGGATCTTGTGTACATAAAATATCTGACAAGGATATAGTGCCCTGATATTCTGTTTTATTTCACTACTTAATGGCTAAAACCTGGAGTTGGTGGGTGGGGGCAGAACATTTAGCTCTTCCTCATCTTCATGGTATATTCTAAGGGAAGCAGCTCTGCATTTTCAGAGGTATCCTGCATGTTAAAACACTTCTAACCAAGATCCCAAAACAATAGCAGCTCTCAAATATATTTTTCCTGGATGAGTAACTGAACCTATTCCAAAAAGTCAGCAACACTAGAGATTGTCTATAGGGCTGGGTTATACCTGTCAACTCCCTTTTGCTCTGATACAGAATGCACTTACCTTGTCCTTCCGTTTACCACTTTCTTTGAGAAAGGACGTGTTCCCGGTGTTGTTTTAAATTCTATTTTAAACTTTAGATGAGGTCATAATGTTAGGCCATAATTCTTGATATTGCTTTTTAGCCAAGCACTTCCATCTCTCACAAGTGACAGACCCTCTCTTTCTGGGCTGCTGGGCTGTTGTCTACTATGACATACTTTGAATCCTGGGGGTAATCTGCAGGATAAAAATACATTTGAGAGACTGGCACTTTAATCAGCTAACGGGGCCAGACTCTGTTGTGCCTGGCATATCCTAAGGCAGTCAAAAGGACTGGTTGCACCTTTCTCTCCTTACCCCTGGAACAAAGATTATACCATCCTATGCTTTAACAGCCTTGGGGAGCTTCGCTAGTCTATTGCAAATGATAGAAAAGTTCAATAAGTTAAAAGTATCCAGAGTACAACATGCATTGCCTCCATCACATGGCTTCAGAGGTGGCAGAAGAAGATGATAAAGGCTGATACCTACTGGGTGGCTCTTCCATGTGTAAGGGATCTCTTGTCAGGGAGACCCATCAGCCTTTGACATCTGGAATGCTGCAAAGTACAAAGTACTCGAGAGATGTCCTTGCTGTTAGCATTGCCCACTAAAACCCTACAAACACTGTATGTTCTTGCATTCCGTCTCCAGGTGCTCAGCTTTAAGCATACACTCCATCCCCTTGATTTCAGGGCAATGAAAATGGCCAAGAGGCACAGTGGAGTCTCCTGCTCCTCTGAACACAAAAGCAAATCAATAAATGCGTCCTGAGACAGATACGTCTTCTCAGCATGTCACAACTAAGTCTTCTGCTTCATTTGTAAGGTCTTCCTGTGAGTTTTGAGACTCACTCTCTGGTATTTGTATAATGGCTCAATTCTCTTCTTTATCTGATGCATTTCTGAGAAGGGATTTACATGTGCTTAAAAAACAGTATTATAGTTCTCTCCCTCTCAAATAAGCTGTTAACTTGTGTTACCAATAGGACTCTGGGGAAAGGGGGCAGGAGGAATAACATTACAGTTAGAGCAAGCACCATAAAATACCCATACTTGCAACTTATGTCTACACTGACAATGTCTACAGCATGAATGACCTGGTGGATATTTTTTTTCTGCAGCATTTGCTTCAGTCCATGCAGCTGATATTGCAAGGCCTTGTTATGAACAGGGCATGTAATGCTCTCACAGGTGTTGCTGGTTTCCCTTTGCAAGGCAAGGGCCAGCAGGCATCCCTAATTGTATCTTATTGACAGAAAAGGCTCCCAGGAGATGAGGGTCAATTACCAAACCCAGTATAGCCATGCTTGTTTTAGAGAAACAGAGAGGGGGAAAAAAGCATGTAAAGGAGAAAGAAGCTAGCAAGCTTTCCCAGCTGAAAACTTTGATGAATTTTGAATGTTGCTGTGCAAAGGAGAAAGTAAAGCAATATGGCTTGTATTTGGAAAGGAGGCTTCGATGCCATGTATTTAATGCAGCATCCCCTTTTATCGCAGAACTACCTGAATGTTCTCTCTCACATGGAAGTATTTTTGCCTTCAAGTTTCCATCATTTTGTACCATTGATACTCCTTCAAAATACTTTTTTTCTCAAAGAGCCCACAGTTCTCAAAAGAATTCCCTGGCAGGACAACAACTCTGAGAGATCAATGTGGAATGACAGTTGAGGGACTGTGATAGCTGAGCAGTAGTGAATCTTAGTCATGAAAACATACGGATGTGAGAGAGGGTAGACATTATTTTGTCAGTGGCTGGAGAACACAAATGCAAAACAACTGTCCAGCTTGTCAGAATCACCATGCATTAATATCCGTGAGTGGATATTCATTATAAAAATATTGCTATGCTTAGAGTTCCTGATCCTTGTAGGAAAGCTTCAGAAAATGTTGCATGTTGAAGTAATGCTGATTAGCAAATGCTGTTTGCTATTCTGTAACCCACTGCTCTACTGAGCATAGCTAGCAGGTCTTTTGGAGGGTCCTGTACATGTAGGATGTGAAAGTGCAAACTGGTGTATGGTGCTGTCTGTTAAACAGGTCTTGGAATTCACACTATCACTCAGTGGTGCCAGAGAATGCACTCTGACTTTCATGGGGACATGAGCACAGATGTCACCCTGCTCACAAAAACAATTTCAAGAAGGACCGATGGCAAACATTCTGCCAGATTTTTTTTCTTTTGGAAATGCTGACTGATCAAACCTAAAAGTTTCAGAAAGTGGGCCAATTTAGAGCAGAATTTATTTTTTAAACACATGTGAAAAAATGGCCCTTTTTCCATTTGATACTATTTTTTCTTTTGCATTTTAGTGCCCTATTGCAAAAGTCAGGACTAGATTGCAATGGTTTAATTTTCACTAGTACTTCGCTTGCTGTGAAGTAAAAACAATACCTTTTGTTTTGCATGAAATTTTGAAGGTTCAGTGTGAGTATTGTTTTAAAATCACAGTTTTTCCTGGGTTTTGTGTCAACAGAATGCTCTGACTTGGAAAAAGTATTCAATGCACAAGGAACACTCCTAATGAAGAGTCCAACAGGGAAGTGTTTATGAGTATGCATGCCCAACACTGATGTCCTAATCTAAAACGTAGTATATCAGTCCTGTGTAGATCCTGGGTCTCTCAGCATCCCTCTCCATGGATACTGTATGTAGCTAATTAAATCAGACAATGATTTGCAGAGGTATCTACTGACGTGCTTGGAAAAGCCATTGCCAATGAGGTGCAGGTTGATATGACAATTTTTAATTTTTTCCAGGAATTAAAACACCATTTGGGGCTGAGTAGAGTCTCCGTTCTCCTCTCTGGTAAAAGTATCCTTGAGCAGGGAGAGTGGATCTTATTCAAGCTTCCGTTATGCGCTGTGGCATCCTCTGCAGACTTTGCCTTCTATTCCCAACCCTGCCAAGGATCAAGCAAAACGGATGGTCAGCAGAGCTCTGCCTCCCGCTAAATCTGCTATATCCTTTCCTTCCCTTTCCTAGACTCCCTCCCACTTCACATTCTGCTCTAAAGCATGCATGACCATAGACTGTAATACCAAATGTGCCATTATTCTGTGAATGCCTTTTTTTTTTTGTCATATAATACGTATGAGAGAAATAAGATACATCATGGGTAGGGGAGGAGGGTAGGTACCGTTATCTCTTCCCCTGCGTTGTAAAAGCACATCTATGAAAAAAGAATCATTTTTTTTAATAAGGATGGGATATAACTGTCTAAAACAGCTAATGTCTTTGAAACAGTCATGGCACATCCATCATGCTGGGCACCAGTCCTCAGGCATTGGCTGTTGAGATGGATTCCCAAAGAAGGTATCATTTTGCCACACAAGTGTCCTTAAGGAGTGGTGCTTGGAAGGTCGGTGGTTCTCAAAGAAGTGGTTCTAGAGCTTCCTGTGCAGCACACTGACCACTCATCTCACAGGTAAAATGAAAACGCACTGCAAGAATAAGAACATAGATTTGTGTGATGGCCACATATGCGCTTGTGGCCACTCTTGTTATTCCAGTATAGCTCTCAACTAGAGTGCAAAAAGCTTCAGGATTCAGGGCCTCTTCTGCTTAAGTGTTAGTAGGTGACCTTGTATAACAAGGCTGGGACCTCTGTGTGATATCAGAGTACAAATTAATTGCATTTACCTGTTGGCCCCATTTGAGGAAGTCTTAATGGTGGTGGGTAGAGAGCAGGGACGATCTTAGGACAAGAAGTCTCACTAGCAGTTCACTGTGCCTGCTGGAAACAGACGTGCATTGTGGGTTTGTACAGCCCGTGTGCTGCATGGTCCAGTCATTTTGCAGCAGGAGAAGCCTCTTGTTTGGAAGTTGAAGTTACAAAGTGAAGGACAAGCAATGGCACTTCATGTCTGGGAAAAGCAACTTTTTTATCTTTGCAGGAAGTGCCCAGAGAGAGGTGAAGAGAGCAAGACAAATCTGATGAGCAGAGGAACCGTGAGAGCAGGCAAGGAGAAGGAAAGATAGCACACAGACAGTTTGAGAAGGAGACAAAGTGCAGATAAGGAGCTGTATCTATCTAATAGATATTCTTCTCCTAATTCTAATGGAAATTCTATCTCCCAGAGCCTGTCAGTGGAAACCTAATCCATCTCCAAGGGATACGCAGCATTGCTCAAAGCAGAATCCAGATGACAACAAGGTCATTTTCATCTCATCAGCTATAACGCACAGCCTGGCACCTTCCTCCCCCGCCTCACTCCCCCTTCCTTGCACAAGCTGAGAAGGACAGGACAAGTTGAATGACAGGTAGCATTTCTACAACACACAGCAGAATCCAGAGATGGCTCTTCCGCTGCTGAGGAGAGTTTAACTTTGCTTTTCTGAGGAGTAGCTACTCTGTTGTTTGTTTTGGGCTCTACAGGTGACCAAGGAGTTGCACTGAACAAACAGTTGCTGGAAATGCAAAGTTTAAAGAGCTGGCAGGTGAACTATCTTTACCCGCCTTCTGACAGAGGGTCTGGAAAGGAGAGGGTATATTACAACCTGGTCTCAGTTCAGTGTTAACCCTACTTTTACACTGGGCTAGATGACCTTCTGAAGTCCCTTCAGATTGAATTATATTATGACTTCCATGGATATATGAGCTATATATATATATGTATGCTCTTATGCATATGGATATGTATATAACTGAAGTTCTTTGGCTATAAAGACAGATCACACAAGCATATGAACAAACAATTTTTCTATGCCTCAACCTTCTTGTCAGAGGTCATATCCTAAGAAACAGTGGTCACATTTCCAGGCATGACTGATCACCTCTCAGAATCAGGAGGAAACTTCTTTATTCATTTATTTCGTTAGTTTTATAGGATTGCAAAATTTCCCAGGTTTGTTACGAGTTCATTTCTTCTTGTCTACCTCCACAAGGCTACGGTCTTTCCAAAAAAGTGACCAGATGCTTAGCTGTGCTGTTAAAATGGACTCCTCTACACTAAGGAAAGGCTTACTTACCAAGATAAGAGTGTTTAAAGTCCAGCTCATACTCCTGAGGATCACCTCCAGTTATATCCAGTGTGCAAACACAGTGGTTTATCTTCTCAAGGTAGTTGGGGCTGATACTAGCTGTTGTGAAACATATCCCAGATGTCTACCATAACAACCTACAAACTTTCCCGAACTGGTTTATGGTGCATTCTAGGAGAACTTGTTTCTCCTTCATGGTGTTACAAGCAAAAATTGTTTCAGCTTGCCACTCATATCACTGAAACTCTTTGCACTCAGTAGGTTTCACTTCTTTCCTTTTCTACTTGAGGGCCAACACTCAGCTCTATCTGCTGAGTGGCTCTTGATGTTTGTGGAAATTTTTTTTGCAGCAGGACAAAAACTGTACCACTGATGAAGACCAACATTTCCAAAGCAGGTAGAGCATCCTAACTTTAAATAGCTGGGATGATGAGCAAAGGCTCTGCCACTTTACTTTACTCCCAGACCCATATTTAACTTCACTTAGTTGCACTTGGTTCTTGCCTTGGCTATGCTGTAAGTAAGCTTACATGGATCTTTGTATCTTGCTGATCCTGACCTTGCCTTGCTGACTTGACTTCTTGGTTTGGCCTTGGACCTGCCTTGTCACTATGTTTTTTTCTGATGATTGCTGAACTGGTGGCTGATCCTCGTTACCCTCACTAGACTTGCTCTGCTTGCCTTGCTTCGGTACTGGAGGACTGTGATCTTGTCAATGAGGCCACTGTCCCTCCTGCCATGCTCCCCCCACTCCTGGCTCCCCTTATCTTCAAGACCAGCCTGCTCCTGCTTGACATGGACTACACTGAAAGTGCAGAGATGACAAATATTCAAAACTTGGGTGGTCAGAATGAAGCACATTTGGTCAAGCAGTTTTCAGTGAACAGGACATTGTACTGAGCTCTGCAACTGCACAGTCCTGCTGCACCCAGTCAAGGACTCACACTATCAGACACTACACTCTCTCTCCTCCTGGAAATGTTGAACTCCTTACTTTTCCAGTGCATGCCCACAACCATATACTAGTCACATATGGCTATACATCATTAATGCATAACCTATAATCAGCTGCTTCCCTTTTTTAATGACCTCCAGGATCAAGTTCAGCCGGACAGATGCCAAAGTACTAACCAGAGTGATGAAAGAGCATTCGGTCTTGGCAACCTGAGTGTGGGGGAGAAGGATAGGATATTACCCAGTTTATTTAGTTCGTTAATAAGAAGCCACAGATCTGTAACCATTATATTAACGGACACATCCATCTATCTTGTTTAGGGAATCTGCTACTGAGAGAGTTCTTGCCAACACGGTGAGATAACAACAGATCAGTACAGTGAGGTGTGAATGCTTTGTAGTTTTCTGAGTTATCTTCTAAAACACGACCTGGGCATGGCTGCAAGGAGGGCATCAAACCCATACTGTAATCTGAAGAGTTGACCTACCCACTAAAGCATGACAGTCTGGGTATTGTATGACTAATATGTTCTTAACATGGACACAGGTGTGCGTTACATTTTAGTATATACTCTGGTAAGAGGCTAAACAGGTCCTAAGTAAGTGCCTGAAAAACTCCTACATAATCACAGGCCCCCAGAGGATGATCTCACAGCTCTTAAGTGCTGCCCATGTTAAGACTAGATTGGGTTTTGCCTCCATTTAATCTACAGAGGCACCCCACAGGTGGCATTTGGGGTCAGCGGTGGGTTTTATCCAGGCATCCCCAAGATGTCCCATTCTACAACCCTGTGGCAGAGCAGCATGCCAGAGCTGATTGAAGAGAGCAAGGGTGTTCCTGAGGGCAGCTGTGCCACATCTGCCCTCTTTGCTAAACAGCTGGAACTGCAACTTCCTGGGAAACCTGCAGTTGTCAAGGGGAACACTGAAGATTGCTGAAGCAGGGACTGAAGGGCTTGCAGCAGTGGATACCTGGCTTACCTCTGCCAAAGCCCTACCAGCTTATTGAGTAAGAGCAGAATAGGAATAATGGAGACCAATCTTTTGCAACTTGATAATCACAGAATACTCCAGCTGGGTTTTTGCAGGGACTCTGAATCTCTCTGATAAGCTTGCAGAGAGCTGATAGCCTGTGGTGCCTTATAATCTGTAGTATCCAGAGCACAGTTCTCTCTAAAGAAGTACGTGTGAACAGTGTGGCATCAACCTGACCTAGTCACTCAGAACAGTGATTGCAGTAATTTACACTTATGACTCTGTGTCAATGTTAAGAGACTGAAATAGAAAGTATCAGTACTTCTATCTTTTACTATTCCTCTCCTCAACGGTTATTTTCATGCTCATACAAACAGTCAGCATGGAGGTCAGAGAGATCATTTCCTTACCTCATTTTTCATATAGCTTTTGCCCTGTACCAGAACTCAAGACACCCCAGTTCACACAATGTTCTCCATAAAAAATACTGCTATTGGCCATAAACCAGAAATCCCTGCTTTCCTCCCATAGTAATTGTCCCCACAGTAGTAATGAAAGATACAGTTATCACAGTGTCTTCCTTGCTTCCTCCTGTGCTATGCCTCTCTCAGTCTTTTTCTAGGTCTGCCCTGCAGTGGGTCCCTGGAGAATTCACCTGTCAAGCAGGCTAACTGGTGACCTTCAGGACTGCGCCCGCTCCTGGGATCCTTGCTCAGTATGACCCTACTGCCCTAGCATGACAGTCACATTGGGCACATAAACAAGTCATGGGAGTCTGCTGCTTCTGGTCTTTGGACAACCCAAGCTCCTCTGAGCTTGTGGAGAGCAAACACCTTTGTGTTTTTTTCCCTTAACTATTCCTTGTAGAGGGTTCATGTGTTTGGTTGGGTGGATGTATATATAGCACTGCTAACCTCTCCGAGGTGGAATGGCAGAGCTCATGTTTTTCATCCCCTGATAAGCTGTCCTGCCAAGACCATTTTCTCCAGAGAATATCAGTGATCTTAGTGCCCTCCTGTTGCTAGCTAGCTGTGTGCCCATAAGACTTCTCTTGTTTTTCAGAGCTGGGATACAGCCTCTGCCGAGAACAGGCACCACAGACCACAAAGAGTTAGCACCCAGCTCAAAAGTGGAAAGAAACTTCAAAGAAACAGGAGAAATGGCAAACAAGTGTATAGGAGCATTAGTATGAGCACAGGGACTTATGGGAACATTGGTACTGTATTGTGCTATTGCAAACATTAGCACTTAGGAATTTGGTTACTTCACACTCCAAAAGGTGCAGACTGGATATGGGCTATGTGTCCCCATGGAGGGTGGTGCTCACCCCAGCAAAAAATACACTTCCTGAGTGCAAATGCCCCAGTGCTGCTCTCACTCACATCATCTGCAGCCAGCACAGCAGCATGTGGGAAGCCGGGTGCTCTGCCCCAGCTCGTCTGCACCTCTTTCTCTGCATATTCCTGCTGTGTGGAAGGAAGATTCAGGGACATATCCCCATCTGCATGGGGAGACGTCATTACCTCTCCAAGCTGATTTTAGGTCACACCATTACAATGGTGGAAAAGGCTGGATGCAGAGCCAAGAACCTGCCTGCCAGGCTCCTTTGAAAGACAGGATAGCAGGCTGGATGTCTCAACTCTCTGCTCCACTCAGGAAAGTCTCATATTCCTCTGAGAGCGATCAGCTTAACTAATAAGAACAGAAACACAACTGTAATTAATAGAAATCACAGCTTAGAAGAAGATCCGAAGAGTGAGCCATGCTGATAGCTTATAACTTAGAAGACTCATCAACACTTAATTAACAACGGAAGCATTGCAAAGTTAAGTATATTTACAGCTGCAAGAGGCAGTGTCACCACAAAGCTCATCCTATCTGAATTCACTCTTACTTCTAGTCGTAACATTGGCATGTTTCATGGGAGAGGTGTGCATTAATCCAACCCAAAGCTTGCCCCAATCCCATATCCCATACCTTTAATTATATTGCAGAAATATACATGAAAGGTGTCATTTAAGATATTATGTTCTGTTGTTATGGCAACTGATATTCTAAAAAGTGATGATAAAAAATAAGCAAAGGAAAGCTATATAAGAATAAATGCATCATGTTGTTATAGCAACATTTTAATTCCAAAGAGGTTGGAATTACACATATGGTAAGCATTGCTGGAAGTCTGCTCCCTGGTGTGGTTGGGGTCTCTCCTTTCCAATCATGTGCCAGAGAAAATAATGTTATATTACATGCTGAATATACTTTGAGCAATATAGCTCAAAGTTTAACTCTCTTGGAATTATAGGGTACATTTTACATAAGACTATCAGTGAACATAAAGCAAAAATGATGGGTTTATCTCAGTCTTGTCAATTTACAGGGTTGCTATTCTTCAACATTTGTAATACTTTCAAACTGTTTTTCTTTCTGTATTTATCTTCTAGAAACACACTCACACGCAGGGTCCACAAGATTTGTCTTAAAATCATGAGATTCCCCCCAGGAAGAAATACATAAATATATCTATCTTCCTCAATCTTGTTTTAACTACTCCCAAGTGCCAATCAGTTTGTGTCACCTATTCCCTCATTATTTTCTTCCATCTTTCTTGGTTGTTTCTTTTTACCCTCCATTCTCCCAGAGTTGTACTTAACCTAAGATAACAAGCGATTTTGCGCCTGGCAGGAGTGAAGCTAAATTTACAGGAATCTTGAGCTCTAAAGGGCTATCGTACATTTATTAGCAAATCTGGCCTCTTCGCTGATTTCGCTCAGCAAACGTAAGAAAACAGAAAGGGGGAAATGCGGTGCTGAGGAGAGATATTGTGTGAGAACAGAACCAAGCCAGTAATTGCACTTAAATATATAATGAGACTTCAGCCACTGTATACAAGAATACTCTGAAAACACCCCATTAACAATGAAGTGATAAAAAAAAAAGCATCATTGCAGAGTGCTCCTCAGTCACAAGCCACAGGACCAATACATTTTTTGCTTACTGCAACCAAGAATAACTTCATCATCCTGTAAAGCTGCTCTGAGAGGAAAATTAGGGCCCAGTGCCTTCTCTTGCTTCACATGCCTGCTGGGCACAGATGTACTGGGAGAGTGGGGAGCATGGGGGGTTGTTCCTTCCCATTTGCTCTGCCCAGCACACCAGCAGCGCTTGCAGGATGTACGACCCAGTCACAGCTAAGCAGTGCCCTCTTTTTTTTTGCTTTTAGCTGGACAGCATCAATTTCTGCCTCCTATTAAAGTAGCAGGAAACTGGTTATTCTTTCTATGCAGATAGATACTTGCTTCAAAGCTGCAGCCTTTCTTGCTGTTGGTGATGGGGCAGGATTTTCACCCTCCTGAGACAGGTGGCAGCTGGTGAGGATGCATTTCAGACTTAGCCTTTCCAGGTCGGTGGGTCACTTGGAAGCACAGGTGCAGCAGGAATATGGCATGCACCAGTTGTGTGTAGCAAGTGCAGCGCTTAACCTGCCTTCTGTACAAAAACTGGAGTTTGATTCTGATTCAGGAAGTCGGCAGAGGAACATGGGCATTTGCAAATCCAGCCTACATGGGTGAACTAGGCCCTTCAGCACAGGGGGATTGGGATGACAACTTAACTACAGGGATGGCCAATGGGCCAGTTTATCATGAAGGCATGTGGTAGAGCTGCAGAGTTGGGGAAGGGTGTTCTGGACTCCTGGCGGTTACGAACTGTGACAACACAAAGCCTTAGTCAACACTAAGGGTGGGATTAACCTCAGCAGGGTTTTGCTGTGCAAACACGTGTAGTGCAAACGTGTCGAGGCTTCTCAACAGGGCTTTCTTCCTGCTCATCTTAGAAACTTGTTCACAGATGGTGCAAGCCATCTCTGGAGGTTCTCATCTCACTTCACTGGTGAGAAAATGGAGAGAACGGGGAAAGACACCCAGTTTCTGGATGTTAGCTGGGTAGGATCTAACCTGTAAATTTTAAATAGTGAATATAGCCTGCCTGGGCCTCACTAGAAAGCACCCAGCTTGAGAAGAGAAAGGTTTACAATGGGAAGATGTGACCTTTGGGTACCAAAATCACTGGGAAATGCTGGGATCACACCTTTTCTAGGCTCAGGTATATCTCAGCTTTGAGGCACCTTTGGCTGTGCTGTGGGTTTCAGAGTGTCTGTGAAGCTCCTGAGGACCTGCACAATACCTGTGGAGCAAGCACGTTGCGCACATCCAGTGCAGGGGCACAAGAAAGATCACTAGGGCTGTTTGCTAATGCCCAGACTCGTCCTGGATGCTGACCTCGGCAAGGATTAGAGAGTAGCTGGTCCAGCCTCAGGAGGCGTTACAAAAAGAAAAACCCAGAAGTGGCTGAAATTTTTAATTCATGGTGATCTGTTCCCTGCTTTGGGTTTTTCTATTAGCATGGACATTTCTGTGGAAAAGTCCATTTCTCATCAAATGTCGAGACAGATGCTTGTTCAGTTTTCATTTATTGTTTGTCAATAGTGACAGCCAGCATTTGTTTAGATGTGGTAAGTGGTTCATTTTTTTTCAGTTAAAGCCTCAAACAATGATCCTCAGTCCAGGTTTGTTCATTTTCTACCAGAAAATATATAGGTAAAAAAACAATTTTCCAATCAGCCCTCGTTCTTGCTCCTGCATCTTGATGTCTGTGATTCATTGACTTTCATACAGGCTTCTCTTTACATTCAAAACAACGGTGATTTTCCATTTTCCCAGTTTTTCCGTTCTCTTGTTCATTCTCTCATTTTTCTTGTGTTGCCCAACACCCCCTTCAATTCCCTCACTCTGTGGGGGGACTTTGCCTTGTGACATTTTTTTTTTCCTTCAAGTTTCCAAAGCTGCCAAAGCCCACCTGCTCTCCAGCCACGACTCCAGAAGGTTGTGGGTCATTGGGGAACTGCTGGCATATTTGCCAGCCCCCTGCAAGGATACTAGATATCATTATACCATTTTAGACACCTGAGAGTATCAGATACCCATGTTTACCCAACTTAATCCCTTCTCAAAATCAGCACAGTGGTATCACATCCATTATAGTGATACAGGCATATCTATTTCAGGATGTCCATTCTTTGTACAGATGGGAATAATCCTACCCCATTTCAGAGCTTCATTATGGGCTTGTTCATTCTAGGGACTGTATTACTGTAACAACTGCATAAGAAAAATGACAGTCACAACCAAAAATAACTAAATCATTACTGACGCTGAATACAGGACTCATCAGGAGGTGGGTGGTGGAAATGATGGCTCTATTTTGACCACTTGGCATCCACCTGCACCAAGCAGAAAACGGTCACATAAATGCACTCACCACACTGAGCCTAGCTCCAAGGTCTGGAGAGATTTCACTGGAGAAGAGAGGGATCCCTCTTTCCATTTCATTCCTTTGCTAAGCCTGAGCACACCCTTGCCTGGAAACATAAGGCTAGCTTAAAGCTTAAGTGGTAGGAGCGCTGCTTACATTTCTGTTTGTTTACTGAGATCTTGAAATGCCTCTACAGAGCAGTCTACTCTCAAAGCCCCTGGATATATTAAATTCCACTAAGACACTTCTTCTCTCTAATCAGAACTGAAAGACTGGCTTCAGAAAAGAAATGGGATATTATTTTGTCATAATGGTGTTTCATATTTATATCACTAGGTCTGAAATGAATTGCAACAAAAAAAAATTAAGGGAAGAAAAAGAAAAAATATATGTCCTAAATGGTTAATGACCCTCAGCAAGCAATTTGTCCAAAGAAGGAAAGATTTCTTTGCCAGTCTGATAACTGATCTATAATCTTGTTCTACTTGGTTAGTGTTCCCATCCACTCCCAACTCTACCTTGTAGAGCTTCTAAAAAACTTCATGGAAAGAGAATTCTTGTTCTCACTGCACCCCCACCGTGGCAATTTTCAAGATAGAGTTTAGCCAAGCACTCCTTGCACAGACTGCTAATGCTTTCCAGGAACAAGCCCAGCATTTCCAAAAGGGGCCCAGATGACAGGCTACATACATCCTCAGCTAAAGTCCAGGGTTAGGAGGGGCATACAAGTGACCTGGGGAAACCCAGTCTGTCTTCCCACCACTATTTATAACAGTCTTCACATTGCTGCAACTTGGCCCAGCTGCTGTTGCACATTCATCCGCTGGGCCATTTCCAATTCTAATGCACTCCTGACATGAGCCATTTCTTCTTTAAAGGCTCTTCTTTAAAGGTTCTTCTTTAAAGGTCTTCTTTAAAGGTCTCTTGATTCTTCTGACCTTTTGCATTGCTCCCTGAAGAAGTCAGGGAAGTCCCTGAAGAAGTGGGTGTGGGACCCACTGCAGAGTTACTGCACCCATGAAATATCCTTTCTATGCAGTGTTGACATTTCTCTGGAACAGTAAAGTGGCTTCAGGATGACTGAGTATGGATGAACCAGAACAAATCAGAGGAATGTAAAGTCCTGTGTGAGTGTGGTATCTTCAGGGAGCTACAGGGCAGGGTTTTGCTCATGACAAAGTAAAAACATTAGTTTGAAGAAAGCTGGGTATAATTAATTTCATTTTAGTTTTGCACTGGTTGGATGGTCCCCCAGACATACCTAAGAGGATCATCTTCTTCCTAACTGTGTCTGTGTCATCTTCACTGAATTCCTCCTGCCTCTGGAGCCAGGAATTAGCTTTTATTACTGAGTTCACTGTTTGCCTCTCTCATTCAGCATTCCAATGGGCTTCTGAGGGTGAGCTGCAGGATCTGTGATGCATGCGTTCACGTACGTCTGCCTTGTTCCAGAGAAGTTCCTACTAAAAAGCAACGGACAGCCTGTTTGGTTCAAAGTCCTCTTATTAGGTAGTTTCAACCACTAGTGGTAAAAGAAGTATTGGTCAGATTGCCCAGTGCTAGTGACAAGGATGTATGACTAGCCCGGCAAGTCCTGCTGGAAGGGGAAGTGCCAGCCAGTGTGCATGTCAGACTAACATAGGGAGGGAATGCTGTGACATTCAAACTGAAGCAGCAACGTCGCAGAAACTTATATAAATGTTCTGGGATTAGGGAAAAGCTTTGCAGAATGCAACAAGAGATTTAATAAAAATTGACATTTTCTAGTATAATTGAATGACAACAGAGCCAATTGCTGCTGCCAGCAGTGGAGTCAAACCCAAACCAAAGGTGTATTTGTGATGGATTTTAACACCTGACTGTTCAAGCTCCCAAACTTTCTTTCTCTGGAAGGGTGAGGGGTATGTCAGGAGGAAGGATCACCTTCTGTGTGTCCTGTTTCTCATATTCTTTCCATCCATCACAGGGCAATACTGGAGATAGGATCCTGTGCAAGAAAAATCTTTGCTTGGTCTGTTCCAACACAGCAGTTCTCTTAATTATCAGATTCACCAGCTGTCCCAGAGAGGATTTATTACAGGGTACTTACTTAGAAAATATCACTTAACTGTGATAAAAGAAAGGCCTGGACTAAAGCTTCAAGAAACCTGAAGGTGCACAACTGAGTAATAAAAAAAATCGGTCATGAAGCTTTTCATGACTTTCCTCTGGCATCACCTCAGTGGGCAAAGCTCTGCTGGCAATTTTTTTGAACATAGGCTGCAGCTGCGACCTAGCCTCCTGCTCCAACACAGAGGTTCTCAGACTGTGTCTCACAGAGCACGTGGGACTGGTTGCCAACAGCAGCTGCCTGCTCACATGGTTCTGGCTCCTTCTCTTCATTTCCAGCAGCTACAGATGAGTTAGAAATAGTTACAAATACATTTAAGTGCTCTCATAATGGTACTTTCCCATACAGGCAATTACTATCATTGGCACAGGGATGTAATATATCTCAGTGAATAGAAAAGGCACTAGCTATACACTTGCGGACTGTAGTGCTGATGGTCCACAAAAGCTCTATATTAAAAAAAAAAAATCTCAGTATTAATGCAAAGAATCCCTGCTATAAGGACATCATAATTAGCTGGTAATGCTTAATCTTTTCAGGTCACTGACTTTTATCAGTGCAAACACCCTTTGGGTTTCTGGATGTCAGACAGACCTAATAAAGGCTCTAGGTTCATTAATTCTCATGCTAATAATGTTTTTAATTTGTTGTATTCTTTTCATAACTAGGATTTGGCTTTCAAAGCTGCAAGTATAATGTCTCCCTTTAAGGGAGGCTCTGTCTAGAAAAAAAAAAAAAAAAGCCAGTAATTGCATGATTTGTAGATCAGCTTCACTTAGTTAAAAAGAGAACAGAAGAGAAATTATTTTTCTTTCTGTCAATGTCACAAACTCAAGAAAGAGATCTTAAAGGCAACCTGCATCCTCTTTTTCTCACACTTGGCAACTGAGACTGTACATGCTTCACTCCTAGCTGTATACATCCAGGAGTCTTAATGTAAACTGTTCCCACCAATGTCTTCTCTTGCCTCACAGGCAACACATCTGTACTTGGACTAATACCAAACTTCATCTGACAGACATGAAGAACCATCTGAGGAATAAGTTGTTCAAAGGCACAAACATTTTCTCAAATCTTCTTTATGCTGAGATTTCTTTGCCCTGGGTCCAGCTTCCTTTAGAAAGTCTAGGACAACCTACATCAGCCTACATCAGCTGCCAGTAGCTCCAACAAATCTGTGTGTAGGACAAGAACTGCTGTGATGTAGGGATATCGCAGCCACTCCAGTTCCTTTGGCTTTGTCTGCTCCATGGTGAGGAGACACGCTGCAGGAATGAGATTTAACTCTACAGCACTGAGGACTGGATCCACAACATTGAATGCTTGCCAGCAAACACAGGGGAAGATGGGTTAGCCCAAGGTAGAACAGTAATGACTTTGAACATAATTTAATACTTTATTTTTGCTGTTGGGAATAGGAACTGTCAACAAATTCTTAAGACAATTGATTTCAAGACAGAGAAGGAACAATGATGTTTTAAATGTCACTTTTCAGCAGACATGGATTATAGAGTAACTGGATTTCATCACTGAAAGAAAAACAAAACCATAGGATGATTTATTCTCTATTGCTATTGGTCTTTCTGCTGACCTTTACAAATAGAGGTAAAACCTTTTCTTCTCTGCAATCAGTGCGACCTTCACTGCCGCGCTGAAAAGAGGTAGTCTGTCATCCAGTGGAGTTAGCAAAACTCTTCTCAAGATCGTACCTCACTTCCAAAGCCAGTCGTGTGTATAGAAAAAAAAGAAGACGTTACAGCTTTTCCTCCAAAAAATGCAAAAATAAATACATAAAAAGGCATTAAGAAAATTCTCTTTCCTCTCACACCAGGCCTGAGCCTGTCAGCACGGTCTGCAATCAAACCTCCAAGGACGTCAGAGTTATCGTCAACTCGTGCAGCTCTCCAGCCTGAGACTGCTGGAATAGATCGAAGAACCCTAGATGTTGATCATAGCGCAGGCTTGCCAAAGGACAAGTATTTAGCATGGAGCAGCATCCTTAGCACAGTCCAGATGGCTCTTTGAAGAGCTTTTATTACGCTTTGTTCCACTGCAACAACAGCTCTCAATGGTATTTTTGTTTTGTTTTGTTATCAGGCTCTGGAGAGCAGGAAGCACATGTTTCTGCTGTGTTCCTCATATATATAGTTCAACTACCACCCTGTCACCCTCTTGTTCCCAGTGCAATGTGCTAAACACGCTATTAACAGATGGGTATTACAGGATCAGAGAGAAATAGCTCCGGAGTTCAGCAGCCCTAAGGGGTGGCAAATGGTCCCAGCAGGAAAATGTCAATTGAGTTTTATTTTCCTGGTGTGGCCAGGCTCTTTTCAGCCTACAAGTGAACTGCAGCCTCAGCAAATGCACGATCTCATCACGGAGGGGGCTTCAGATTTTACTCAGAATCTGGGTTTGCATCATCATGGCTACAAGAAACAGCAACTGGTTATTCTGGCAGTTCTGAACACACAGACATGCAAACAAGCTGGGCAGTGTGTTAATGTGCATTTCCTGGGGCCTTTATGTTCTGCTCTGCTGGAGTTTCTTGGCAAATCTAAAAATGGTCCCACGCCTGTACCTACAGATGGATAGAGCAATAAATCTTTACATTTATTGTTATCCAAAGTAGCATTCAAGTCAGCAAAAACTTACAAATATTCCTACTGTCAGTATGAACTTCCCTCAGATTCCTGCAAGAACACAAGCAACGTTTGCTTGATTTATGCACTGGAATTGCCCGTGATCTGTCCTTTACAATTTTTTGAGCCTGTTGCCAATTCAGGAGCTATTTCTGAAATCACATGAAGGCAAACTCCCCCCTGCCTTTGCTTGGGCACAGCAGTGCAAGATGGAGGAAAAGAAATATGATGACCCAGACAGAACTATTTAGCGCCAGATTTGAACTTTGGGTCACCATTTGAGCAACATTAATCTAAGCTGTAAATCTCTTTCCCAAATACCTGTTGAAGATAGTTGTCAGAGCAGCTTATGATGTGTTGCTTTACCACTTGTTTGCACATCTGTCATTCCTTAATGTGTTTTCCTGAAGTTTGTTGTTTTCTCACAGCACAATTTTATAAACAGGAAAATTAGGAAGAACATGAGACATAATAAACTTCCTAGCAAAAGAAGGGAACCAGTCTGGGAGAAGGCACAAAGCAGAGGACATACAGTATTATGACCTTTTCTTCATTAAGCTGAGTAAGAGGTAAAAATATATTCAGAACTAAGAACAATCTGCCAGTTTAAACAGCAACCAAAAGTATTGCATGCCCATCTGAAAAGTCTTCTGTGATTTTTGAAAACCTTTCTCACCCTTTTAATCTTGTTCAAGTCAGGAACTTTTAAAATCACTACACGGAAGTGTAAAAAACAGGTCTTGCAGCTGTTTTTATAGTGTATCTCACCCAGTAGTGTCTGGTGACTCTTGTATTTCCAATGAAAAATATATTGTTACTGAGAATATCTGTTTTGTGAGTGAAAAGAAATAGCTTAACATGTTGCCCCAAATCCAATCTGAGCAATTATATTCTGCCTGAATACTTTTTTCCAAAAGTGTAATTAGATACAGTCCTATATTATCAAACTAGCAACACTGAACATGCTGCCGCAGCATAAATTGGCATGAGCTGTGGAGAGTTTAAATGGAGAAAGATCCAGAACAGTCAAATCTAGACAGAATACCTGAAGGACCTCTGTAAAACAAGAATTCCAACACAAAAGGAAAATACCCAGCTTCATAAGAAAAAGAGCAAACTTGAAAAGACCAGTAATGACTGTCATGTCTTCTTTGACACCGCTGATGTATTACAGGAACAAAAGGGCAACTTCTACAAATTAAAACTCTGAAAATTATGTGATGTCGGCAACATCTCAAATGAGCTTTCGAAACATGGGTCTGAATAAACATGGGATTTATTTATTCTAAACCTTCAGCCCTAACATGTTTCAGAAATACAGTGCAACAGACTAATTTGCCCAATATATGCAAGCAGAGATACTCTCGAGCAAAGTAATTGCAGAGATACTTGTATTAATAGCTACATGAGCAGACTATCCTGTCCTTTTGCTTCAAAAACCTGTTCCCCATGACTATTACTCCAAAAAAGAATGAAACTGTCTGTGGCCACTAACAACATAATTAATAAAAGCCAAATTAGTTTCCTTCCTGAAAAATTAACCATGGACTACATCTTCACCTTACAGATACCATTAACAAAAGTTTTAACCTCCCCCCACTTACCACAAAATGAAGAAGTTATTTTCCCCTTCACAGACTTTCTTAAATAAGCTCCATCTGGTCCTTCTTTCTGCTAGAAAGTCAAACTAGTGGGCAGAGCTGAGATGGTGTTTGAATGCAATAGTAGACAATACAAATAAGATAGAAATGGAAAACTAAAAGCTTATTAAAAAATTAAGATCAACATGTAATTTCAACTCGAATTTCTTTGATCTAGCTATGAACAACTTGCTAGCTAACCTGGAACAGCTCTTGCCCTAAAACCAAAACCTCTGCCATTTGCTCTTAAGTACAATCACCCTTCTGAGAGTTCGTCCTGTCTCCCTGTCGAAAACCAGGATAGTTCAGTCATAGTTTACAAATGGGACTAAGCTTTTGTCTGTGTGGTTTTATGAGGAAAACAACCTGTATATTCTTAAATCCCCAGTGAAAACACCAGGAAGTTTTGGGCTAGTGTTAAACTGCTGGAATACTTGCACTTTTGAACTGATTCAGTCTCCTGAGATACTGAATGTATGAAAGAAAAAAATGTTCGGGCTCCCACATCAAGGAGAGCAGCAGATATTTTCTTTATGTCAAAGCTCTAGGGCAGGACCCTCTGCCTGCTGGTGCTACATTGACTCTGAGCTTACCCTAGGCAACACGGTACTTTGTTCTTCCCTATTAGCCTCAATTTTTCGTCTTCCAAAGCCACATGTAAAGTCTCACAGCAATTGATCTTTGGGGATCGTTGGACTACAGTAACAAGGTTTACATCCAAATGAGACATTACCTATCCATTTCCATGACAGCATTGTACAGGGGGTCAGAATATCAAAAAGTCTGAAAAACACTCATGATGCCCAGGCAGCAGACAAAAATGCAAATCTTTGGGAAGAGCCCATTAAGCACTGTAAAAGACTGTAGGATGCCACAGATCCCCATGCAGATTCATAACACTAGCAGACCTCTGTGTGCTATAATATACAAATGTAAGGCGTACACTTGCCAAACAGACTCAGTGGTCATAAACTAGAGGTGGAAAATGAGGGGCATAATGCACAGCTAGAACCCAGAGGAGACAAGCCATATAAATCATGGGGAAAAAAAGGGAAGAGGTAATTTTTTTTTCCCCACCAGTATCCAAAATGTGAAAATGCATGAAAGTTATACTTCCTCAGACTAGCAGAGAATAAGTGAAACATCTCTCATCCAAAAGTCACGAACAGTATTTGTTAAACCTTGGGGAAAACAGAAAGAAGGTAAAAAGGGCAATACTATGCAGCGACATATAATTACATCGGAAGGGTCAGAAGGATTAAGTCCCAGATGGGCTGGCTGGCTGCCTGATCTTGGAAGAACCACATCCCCCACACGTTTGATAGTTCCCTCAGGAACCTGTCCCCTTTTAGGCTTTTACAAGAGTGTAACCAGATGTAACCAAAATGATTAGTTCATTCTTTTGTAACTAAGCAACATAGAGATAGGAGCAGGGTAGACAATGCTTTAATATTGTGTTTGTACACCTATGGCTATGGATATGCTACTACGCCCAAAGACAATTGGATGAGGAGTAGTACGATCATGCTGCTACATTCCCAGTACAGCCCCAGCCCATCTTGACAACGAGTTGAGGGTGGTTAGAATAATTGGTTTGTGTTAAGGGTGCCAAATCATCGTTAGGGACCATGCACCATGAAGAAGGGAAGCAAGTTACATAAGCAAGGTGGGATTGCGCATGTCTAGAAGAAGGGGTCAACTAAAGGACACACCTGTACGACCACCAAGGACCACCAGAGACCCCCACGGAAGCCCCTCAGAGCTCAAGGACGCATGCGTAATGACCACGCAAATATGGTAGTTAGTTCCAGGAAATATAATGAATATGTATGGTCATTCTGGGAAATTTGATGCATATGTATGTAATTGAAGAATATAAGTTTGGTTGATGTAACCTGCGGTATGCACGCTAGGTGGAATGATCCCCCGTGCATCCGGCGCCATAATAAAGAGTGCCTGCTTCTTAATACTACACTGGTGTTAGGGAGTTTGATTCCCCATTTCGGTGACAGGAGTGTGTGCATGCATGCGAGAGCACTGTGCCACCACCGTTTCATCTAACAGCAGTCAGAACAGTGAAGCCGCAAATGGACCTGGTGGAATTTCCGGCATGTGTCTGTCTTCAGGTCCCTCTCTTTCACTATGGCATCTGGCAGTGCCTTGTAGTGGTTCACAGGGTAGAGGGAATGCCCCATACTAGAAACACATTTTAGTCTGATTTCCAATGGAAATAAGGTTAATGTGATCATTTGGTGTACAGGTGTGTGCCTCTGTGCTGCTGCTTCTCCCCTGAAACTTTGGACCCACCAATGGACTTGACTGCATTTGAGAGAGGAATAGAGGTTTCAAAAAGGGCACCTCCAAGTTTCAGAAAAATAGAGAGAAGAGGGAGTGGGATCCAAACAAAAATTTTTCTTTAAAACTTTTGTTCTCTACAGTTCAGTTTGGGCTCACATGGTGGTGACATCATTACCAACACTTCAGTGGGACAAGAGACCTAAGGAGAAAAGAAATACCGCAAGTTTACATGGAGATAATAGAAATTCCATTTTAAAAAATGAAAGCAAATTCTACTGAAAATTAGCTTCCCTGCTTCCCTTTCTCACACAGGTGCACATTTCAGTCTGTAGACTTGTGCTTGTTCTGCTGGTAACATCTTGATGATTCTCAGCTGCATGTTGTCTTTTCTGTTAATGCAAAGGATGCCACCTGCCTGACTCATGCAGACAGAGATCATCTCCAAGTAGTCAGCAAACTCAGCTCTCCTTCAGCTACCCATGAGGTTTGGCAGCAATACCTTTCTTGGAGAGGCTGCTCACTGTAAACTCTGTGAAGCTTTGCGTTTGTTCCCTTTTCCCTCAGTAGATCTAACAAGGCGGGGGCAAGGTGATTGTAAATCATACCAGTATTAGTCCTGATGAAGTTGATCGTCTCAGGTTAGTTTCTTTGTGGATAGAGGTTTTCAGAAATGCCACCATTTCAGTTCTGTCTTGCGCTCTGAAAAAAGCAATCAGGACAAAGAGATAAGACAGGATGAAAATGCAGTGATTGTCCTGCTTCTCCCAGCATATAGTTGCTGGACCAACAAACTGACCAGCAATAGGTTGCTGACCAGAGCAAGGCATGTGGTTGCATTAACACTGAGCACACCTGTCAGCTCACATAGCCATTTTGGAGAGGCACAGATTGCTGTTGTTAGTACCTGAAGTCACTGCACCACAAGTGCACATGACAGATAGGATAACATGCCCATTTACTGTAATTTGGCCTTGCCTACCACCACTTCTGGACTTCATGGTGCTGAGGGTGGCATTCTAACATGAGCTAGGAGTCTGAAGGGAAGGGAAACGTAGCCCTCAGACTGACCAGTAATTAGCAAGAAACTCCCACTGTAGCAGAAACGATGAGTACAGTGTCTTGAGAACATTATACCACAGGACTGTCAGTCCAGGGCCTTTCATCAGCATTTAAATTCAGCCCATTTTCCTTTTTAAAGTATGGTTACAGTCTGAAAAGTGAGTCTGTAAAATGAATTCTTAGCGTTCCCTATTTATTCCCTCCAAGTGAATTCCATACCAAACATGCTTCATTTAAAACTCAAAAATAAGGCTTTCACCTGCCAACAAATACTAGTTCAAAGCAATTTCTCACAATCAAGTTATGTTCTTTCTGTTTCATATATCATCACTAACAACAATGATTCTGGGGTCAAAAAGGAGGAGGGGGGTGTGTTTTCATGATGGATGTGGCAACATGGAACAGAGCTGACTTTTGCCTGACTACAGTGCTGACACTAGTAAGATTTTATTTGTGTCAGTAAAAATAAGGGCTGCCATTAAGGCTGGGAGACCTTGTGCATGAAGTGCCATTTTTATCACCACTTTCCTCAGCATAAACTCACTTTAAACAAAAGCCACAAAACAAGAATGCCTCCCCAATGCTTCATCTTGTTTAATGCAGGTTGCCAGAGAGCAAGCAAACTTCTCACGGGCGATGTTTGCATTGTCGTGCTATGCTGGTGACTCATAATTCTGGTGCGATTTATTCAAGGGTCCTAATTACTGGTTCATGGGAACAAACGAACAAAGGCACGATATGTAGGTGTCCCTTTGCCCAGTGCCTACTCGCTGCCGCCCGTGCAGTTCTGAAGCTGAAAGAGCTTTCATCTGAATTTGGAGGTTCATGATTTGTAATGTTCCACTTTATTCATGGTGCACCAAATGAATGTTGAAACAGGGTTTTCTTGTGTACTGGGTGAAAAAAAAGGGAAAAAGGAGCGTTATTCCCCATACTTGTATGGAAGGATTCAGGGACACAAATCTGGACCCAGAGTCTTGAAAAGACTAACCTTTAGGTGTTTGACCCTCGGATCCAAAACAGCATATGGAGAGAAAGAGACAATTCAAAACGGAAGAACTGGTTTGCTGGCCATGATGTCAGCTAAACCCAGATTGCTCAGACTTAGACTTAGGTCACAGGTAATACTGGGAACAGCTGCATCCTAAAATTTGCCCCTCTCTTTGCCTCTGTTCCAGTGCAGGTAACCTTTTCATAACCTTTTCAACCTCACTGGATTTCCTTAGAGTGAGGAAATTGAACAGAGATGGGAATTGAACCTTTCTTTCTTGAGAGATGTCTAACCACCAGGATCCAGGCTATTCTGATTGAGGTGGATGTGGAAGTGATAGATTCACCACTTCTTCCAAGTCAATGTGCAGACCAGAGGCTCACTGCACCAGAAGGAAGCAACGAAGGAAAAGCGAGCATGCTAATCCAATGATTTTGGCATGCTTAGGACAGGGGGTATCCCATGCACCAGTCTCTGCTCCAGAGGCAGGCATCCCATGTCTTTTTCGTATCAATTTTCCAAACTGCCCTGGGGTATCAGCTTTTGGGATCTGACCTTTTATCATAGATCCTGATCCTGCAAATTGTTGCATCCTTGTGTGGTCCCCCACTGATTTCACACTCAGGGCAAGTAGGGAAGCTTGCACAGTCATTGAACATGTGGACAACCAGCTCATTCTGAAAATGAGTCCCAAGTCCCCTCTTGCCCCTAGCCATGTGGATAATGGCACTGTGTCTGTGAGAGAGAACGGTGGAGGTGTAGTTGGGAGCTCTACCCATTTTTTTGATCTTCAGAGGAAGACCCTACTCCTTCCTCAGGTCTATGGCAGATCAAGCTTACCGCTTGTTCTCCATGATCACGGAAGAGTGAAAAATGAAACCCTGCTTCAGAGCTCCTGGCTTGGGCACTGCTCCTTAAAAGCAAAGACTTGTCACAGAGTGAAGCCAAGGCACTTTAACAATGAGAAAAGCCTGACTCACTCATTCAGCTCACGGTCTCCACTTCCCTGGGTTTTCTTAATCAGTTTCATGCTGGGAAGTGAATCAGGCCCAAGATTAAAGCGCGTCCACATCTGAGGAAAGTTTATGAGTGTGTGTATGAGCGTGCGCATGTGGGTGAGGATTAAAGCGTGAAGGATAAGGAGAAGCCAAAAGTGAAGTGTTTTGAATTACCATTCTCTGCTCAAAAAGCTCTCTGCAAATTGCCCAAATACATATTCCTAGATGAAGTCTCTTGCATCTGTTCCATGGCAGGTAATCCTTTGGAAAAAAGTGCCCTTTTATTGAGCATGGTAATTATTTCATACCGATTTCAATGGCAACTTTCTTAAGGACAGGAAAAATCAGCTGTCTGCTTTGGCCAGTTTGACCTGCTAGCTACTTCCTGAGAGCTTTGTGATTTTACTAGCTTACTTGAAAAGAACTCATGGCCTGCCTTTTGCCAGGCCTCAGTGGAAAACATAGCGCAGAAAATTTTGACGTGAATACACACAAGTCTGCTTTGTCAAAATCATGTAGAGATTTAGTGCTTCACACCCCAATAAATCAAGACACGAAATATTTCTTTTGAAAATTCAAACATTTTATTTATGAAATGCTACTGAAGTTGTAGTTCAGGTGCCTCCTGATCCCCTATTCTCACTTTAGACTGAGTTTCCTACAGGAATGACGTCTCTACAATGCATCATGATCTCTGATGTGGTAGGAGCTGGTGATACCTCACATCAGTTGCATCTTCCTAGTGGAAAATAGGAAATGGGTCCATCTGAGCCCAGCCTGGAGGACTAATGTAGAGCATGGGCTCCTGAACTACATCTACCTCAATTCATCACATGGATATTTTGCCGTTGAAAAAGTCTGTTTTCGTTTAAAATCTTTGGAATACCAATACTTTTGCTTCTCCTCCTATTCAGAAGACACAACACACAAGATGGTATGCTGAGTTTTGGAAACCCGATTTTTCATTGAAAAAGTGTCAAGAAAAGCCCTACATCTCATTCTTTTGAAGCTTTATATTTACTAACACCACAAATATTTGTAACAGCCACTGTTGCAACAGAAAAGGCCAGGGAAAACAGAAGCTGCCAACTAGACACAAAGTCCACAGCAGCCAAACCTCACATTTTCAAGCCATCACTAAACATTATGGGTGGTACCTGGGGTACCGAAGAGATGGACCTGGAGAGATGATTTGGCAGAACAAGGGACAGGCTGCAGAGCTGCAGCCTGTTCTGCACTGACAAGTTAAAGAGAAGGCCTTGGCCTCCAGTGCTGTCAGCTTAGTGCTCGTAAAATAGCTTAAATGCACTTTACATCTTTCTTTAAAGCAGCAGATGAGTGTGAAATGTGGCAGAGAGGAGTTTTCAACTAGTCAGCTCCTTTGAATAACAACTATCTTCCTTCCAAAATTTAAATCTTGTTCCCTTTACTCCTCCGATTCATTCTCTCAGCCTTTGCATCATTTATTTTTCCTCTCTGACTTCTAGAAACAGTCATTCACATGAATGATGAGCAGGGGAATAAAAAGTGTGGTAACTTAGCTTTGCCTACTTGCAGTTGTTGCTTCAGCTGCAGCTGCTTTCAGTTGACAGTTTCACTGAGATCATGATGGAGAAAGGACTTCACAGCAAGCCCTGCTGAGGAGAGTAACTGCAGAACAGCTCAGTCTTTGCCATGGAGACAGTGATGGGGAAGAGCACATCTGATGAAACTTACTCGAAACCAAGTGACAAAGTTGTTTCACCTGTAGGAAAGCAATTAATTACTGTGAAGGATAGAGCTAATTTTGTGCTGGAACAGTCTGGAACAACATACAACATGTAATCTGTGGTGTGTCAGCTGAATTACAGCTTCCTTCCGCCAGGAACATATATTAGAAATGCAGTATGTTTTTCAATACAAAGTGCTCTCTGGTGAGAGCCATCTTCCAGCTAAGACACTGAGTCCTTTAAGGTGGAAGCTCTATTTTAGGGAAAATATCTCTTGAAAGTGTTCTTGTGAGTTGATATGCCTCCTGTTTTCCTAAATGCTGAGAGGGAGAGAAATAAGAGGAAGACATCTTACCACCAGGGTATTCAGACCGTAGCACTGGGTCATTGAGAGCCCCATTGCCTGCTATCACAGACACTGTATTAAATAACCCCCCTCATGAATCCCTCAAGACCATCTTGTAACATTTAGGTTTCCTATCCTCCCTCGTCTTACTGGTTCCAGGCCCTCCTGCTCCTGATTTCTGATCTACATTGGCTTTCTATGCATTACTTTCCTGTCAAGTTAGGTTCCAGAGAACCCTATGGGAAGATGAAACTAGTTGCTGAATTTGACTTCATGTTAGATTGTTAGAAGTACGTTAGTGAAAGATAGACATGTTGGACAACCTTCTTCTAAGGAGTATGACTACCATTTGGCCTGGATACCTGAGCAAGATATAAAAAGCACTGGCTTCTCCACTTGTTGCAGTCCACTTTCATGTCCTATTTAATGAAGGAGGTGCTTTCTAAACTGGTGTTCAGGAAAGACCAAGTCTTGGCATATTAGGAACTTGGAGAACCACCAGATCAAAACTTGGGAATGAATCTTGATTTCATAAAATTACTTTTTTTCTCCTTTCCTCTACCACTAAGACTTTTTTCTCTTTAGTATACTGTGCTTGCAAATATTGCTTTTTCCTTATTACTTCCCATTTTTTTCACCCATCCACAATTCAAGATTTATTGCCGGGGCAGGACTTCACTCTCCCTGTTCCCCATTATTTAGATGAGAATTGCAAGTAGCAGATATCTCAATGTTTTCTGTCCCCTCTCCGAGCTTATTGCTGTCTTCTGACACAGCTGACGTTCAAGGCTGAGCAAGCTTCTCAGTACTGGTTTAAAATCAGAGCTTTCCTTCTTCAGGGTAGCAGTCCTTGGCACTTCTGGGTGCAATGCCTCTAAAATGACACTTTCCAGTATCTGCTGCTGTGGCACAAATCCTTACACTGCTCTACACCACTGTTGCACGCCTGCAAAATTCACTCACAGAGCATTCGGGTTGGTTACTCCTTACTTTGTGAGGTGACCGTTCACAAACATACCGTGAGAGCTGGAGACGCTGCAATTTCTTACCCCTTGTCACTGCACTACTTAAATGGGAGAGCTTACAAACCACGTGAGGCCCAAAACACTTCACTTGTGATGTGTGCTGTAAGCAATGTCACAAGGTTTCAACAGGATCTTTAGAAATCAGCTGGCTGGTCCCAGCTGTTCTGCCACCCCCCCCAAAAAAAAATGCTGTTGTAACATGAACCGAGTTAGAGAGAGGATTAGTTTTGCAGACAGAAAGGGGATCCAGCCTACAAAAGGCTTTGTGCCCTGAAGAATAGTTTCCAACATCAGCAACAACTGAGGGAATGGACCTGCTCTAACGCTTTGCCCGTGCCTCAGCTTCCTATTGATATTCCAGAATCACAATTTAACTCATCTGAAAAGGAAAAAAAAAAAAGATCTTTTTTTAGTTTTCCAAAGTGACCCTTCTACTGCTCTTTTAATGGATAGGCTTACAATAATAACATCATTGTCTCTTACTGCAACTTAAAGAGGAGGCAATACATTAAAGTGACAAACTTCACAGTATCACTTGAACTAATGAATGTTGCTCTGGTCAGAAAGAAGCACAGGGAAAGACGGCCGGTTTCCCTAAGAGGCCCTTTGTGGCAGTTCAGTAGCTCAGCTGCCACTCTCTGCTTGGAGTATGCTAATGCAGAGGGATCAGTCCAGAAGTGCCGGTGGGCAAAAGTGAAATCGAACCGAAAGGGCTGAGTGAGTCCATGCCGTGCCCTATTTGCCAGGCTGAGAAGCCACAGCACGGGGAGGCAGGGTCCCTGCAGACTCCGCTCTTTAAGCTCTGAGGAGCAGAAGTGCAGCAGACTGCCCTGGGGCAGACATGTTGCTCTAGAGCACCTCTATTTTCTTCTAGCCAAGCCCTGAAATTCCTTCTGGAGGAATTACATCAAGGGGACCACGCATGAAAAGCCACACGCAGTGCCTGCGTACAATACCCTGACAGCACGGGCACAGAACCCCAGAGTACGGCTATAACTGACACATGACGGACAAAGATCTGCACAAAGAAGTGCCTATAGTCAGGCTTCAAAGTCTTTATTAGGTTCCCAAAATAAATGTCTGCATTTTTTCAAAAGACTTCGGCACTGAGGAGATCCCATTCAGAGTCTCGTTCTTAAGTATGGTTACCATTAAGCAGGATATTCAGCTCCCATACTGGGAAACCCAGATTAGCATAACCACATGCAAATTTTCACACAGCACAGAAAAGAACCCATTTCAAAGTATAAAGTTAGACTTTTAATAGCTTTTTTTGATCCTCATATTAAAAATCAAGTTGCCCCGTGAGCAGTAGGGCTAACAAAGCCTGGGTTTCCATTGATTTGTGTCGCGTGACAGGATTTCCAGGAATTTAACAAGATGAAAGCTCCCGCTGAAGCCTTTGTTGCCCTGGAGGGCATGGATTTGCTCACAGGGGACACTGAAAAGTTCTTTCTGGGCATGTATTTTCTTGAAGCTTGCAGGAACAAAACATAACTGAGACCTCTCTTTTCTTTCAAAGTTGGATGCATTTAGAGAAAATGGCTCTGAAATTTTTGGAAATGAATGGACTGACAGTGACCAGAGAGATTTCTTTTATTTAAGAAAGCAGGCCAAAGATTGATGCAAGTTTATTTGCAAGTTAATATTGGACAAATAGGAATAGCAATTGTCAAGTATCAGTAATTGCAATACATTACTCCATTTAGTTTGTCTGTAGAAATGTCTCTCTTACACAAAAGGACAGATACTTCCTCCTCTACTCCAGTCACCAGTCTACATACATTTTTCTCCGAAGCTGTATGTTGGAAGGCTCCTCATGCAACTTGTGCAGTTAAGAGAGATCACAAAGACTGGAATGCTCCAGCCAGGAGCATTAAGTTGCATAAAATCAAATGTTCCATTTTCCCTCTGTGTTTTCCAACAGAACCTGGGGTTACACATACAATTTGTCAGACTTTGTGATCAGCGCTGCCTGCGTGATCCCAGCATCCTGGAACACTTGCAGCTGTGCCTCTTGCTGCAATGCTGTGACCCATGTTACTGTGGCAATTCTTTCACTGACTCTCCAACTTGTTCATGCAAATTCTTCTTGGATAATTAAAAACACAGTCCAAAGGTTATGTTAATAGCCTTTCTGAACAGCCACGCTTATAAGCTTCCCCTGTTGACAAACAACAAACAGGAGTCCAAAGTAGTAACAAGCTTCTGGCGCCCACACTAATTCTGAAAAGTCATTTTTCATAACACCAAACATGCTCAAAGAACCTTCAATTACAATATATAGTGCACTAAATAATAGCTTATGTCTACTTATACAAATAAAGAACATAAAGTGAAAACTCCTGAAGTGTTTGATGTTTACTAATTGAAGCAAATACAACTGCTTGCTCTGTTATATCTTTCTCCACCTCACTCTCATTGTCTGCTTGCATCTTGTCAGAAACTTCAGCTTTCTGTCTCTGGAGCCAGCACTGTCTCTGTGCTGCCCGTTCGTACAGGACCTAGAATCACGAGGTATTTATCAGGGCCTCCAGCTGCTACTGCAATATAAGTAATTTTATCAACCTAATGTTTTATTTATCTGCACTTAATGTTCCTATTTAAAGGGGAGAGAATGTGGGAATATTAATGGAAAAGTTGGGGGTAGGGAGCTGAGATGAGTTATTAAAAGTTTCACCACTTGAGCTTTTAAGCTTCTCTGTCTGAAGCTGCTCAGATTGATGTGAATGTGTCCATATCTCTCATGCAAATTGTCCCAGAGGCAGCTATTTTGGGCAGAGCGTATATTCATTGTGGTGTCACAAAAGGTCGATTAGGTCTGCCGAAATTCCTCGTTGATGCTGATTGACTGTGAATGACATTTAAGTCTTTCAAACTTCATTATCAAACCCATTCTCTGCAGGCTGAACATGGATGTGTGCCTTATGCAACCTCACAACAGACACCCTGAGTTGCAGATTTAGGAGCTTTTTAATTATCTGTGTGTAGGGAGGAAAAGAAACTGTGATGATTTTATTTTCGTGCTGAGGGGAGTTCTTTTCAGCCTGCTGCAGGAAATGACACAAAACCCAGTGAGATGTGTAAATAGGGCTCTGCTCCCAGAGCACAGAAAATTGAACAGATTTTCCTCAAATGTTCTCACAAAAACACACCTGTCAGCTAACAATGAAGTGGAAAAGCATCTTCACCTGAAAATCCAGCTTGTCATGGAAAGCACTAACCAAGTGAAAAGAGAGGGGTGAAATGGAAACTCTTTTGAATCCCGAAGTCCGGTGTTTGACTTCAGGTAGACCCTGTAATTCCTACCCGGCGGTGCCAGCTATTCCAGCGCCGTGTGTCTTTACTTCACTAATCTACTTTACAAAACTACCAATTTTCACTTCATCTTGCTGAAAAGAAGAAACTTAATTTCTACCACTGAAACATAGTTTTGCAAAGAAAAGTGATGGTCTGCTTGAAAACTGCACATTTTGGAAAATGAGTTCTGAAGAAAATATGACAGTGCTGTAGCCTGATGCATAGGCACACACACATATACATATATTTAGAGGGAAAGGAACACTAATATCTGCTCTTCACTTTCTGTGTAGATTTCTCCAGGTTAAACTCTAAGGCTTGACAGGATTGCTGGGTCTAGCAACTGAATGATTTGGGTTGAAACTTACTTCTGTGGAGATGCTTGAAGATACAGATGAAAAGGCTTCCAGCAATGAATATACTGAAAGTGGATGGAAGGAGCCCAAATCCTTTCTCCTGAACTCCCCACACACTCCTTTTGTGTGAGGAATGTGGTCACCTGTGGCTGTGTAATTTCCAATATCTCAAACAATGCCTGGAATGATAAGCACCTATTGGTTCTAATGATTGGCAACTTTTGGCAGGCGTTTAAGAGATTTTTAAACAACCCTTAATCCCTCACAGCTGTGACTGAATATAGACCAAAAGAATTGGCATTCCTTCTGCATCCTTTCACTTTAAATATAATCACTTGGTGGTAGTTATCGTGTACATTGTCTTTAACAGTGGAGGAAATTAGCTTTAATTTAACAAAGTGATTGCATCTTGGCTTTCAGAGATGCCTATTGCAAGCACTATTCAACACATCCCCCAGCCCCTGGGCCCAGAACAGCACCATAAGGAGCATAACACCACTCCACACACTGCATCTGTAACTATCCCGTTGGATAGCTAAAAAGCAGCTTTGGCTTAATGACTCAGGAAACACGGTACTTCTAACAGTGCTCCTTCCCACTTTGTCCGGCACCACGTGTGTGTGAAACCAGACTTTGCTGTGGGACTTCATTGTGGAACGCGATCCTGGAAATATGGGGAACAGCATGTTTCACCTGAAATCTGTCATACGCCCCCACTGTTTTATCTCTACTGCCAATAGAGACCCTTCCTTTTTTCTCCTGTTGGTAAATCTTCCCTGCTTTGGGCTTTTTAAGTGCCTGCTTTGCTGTAAGTGTGTGTTTATTTGCTTCCTTGAGTCAGGGGCCAAAGAGTGTTATAAGAAGAGCACAGGTAAATACAGTATAATTTCAAGTCAGAGGAACCTTTAGCAGTTACAGTAAGATGAGAGTAAATATAATCATTACACAGTCAGACCATTTTCATTTATTTATAACAGCTCAGGGCAATAACTGGTTTGATGGGGCTATTTTAAAATCATTACCCTACTATTTTTCTGTATCCCATCCATTCAATTTCCCACTAAAGATTAAACAACCCACTTGGAGGAAAGTATCTCTTTAATAAAGTAGCATTAAGAAACAGGTACTGAGCTTTTGAGGAATTAAGTATTTACATTCATATGAAAGAAGAATTGTAATAGAAAGAAACATCTTTTCTTCCAGGCACTGAAAATACAGCTATGGTTTAGAGAATTCCCTCTCTACTGTAAAAGAAACATGCTCTTTCTCTCTCACATGAATTCTTTCCCTCACATGCACTCTGCATTCTTAGCCAGAGACAAGGAGAGACCACAAAGAAGAAATGTTAGCCAAGTGAGCTTCTCCCTATTAAATTTTCCAATTGACCTTGCAAAACAACTAAGTGCAAACACTTGTTGACTAGTTGAAAGAAACAAGTCAGCAAATAAAACGTATTAAATCACTTTACATATTCACCATACCAAAATAGTTAATACAATGTGTAGTTGATAGGAAAACAACTTGGATTGACTCTGTGAGGAGTTGTCCCTGTGGCATCATGACTTCAGCCCATGCCAGAGAGAGCTGCATCTTCACAGCACCCCCCGAGCAGCCTGGTATGGGGTGCATAGGTATGTGGCCTCGTGGGGGGCTTTCTCACGGGCACGGGCACTAGTGAGTTGTAGGGAAGGGTAAGGGTACACCTAAACCCCAAGCACTCGCAGCTCCCACAGGAGAAGGGGAACTTGCACATCCCTCGTGTGATGTGGGATCCTACTCGTGAATGTGCGATTCGAAAATTTGGACTAGTTGTAAAAGGATGTTGCAAAATCTGTTTGTGTATGGTAACATTTTCTAAGTGTCTGCTCTGGTGGTTTATCCACTGTATTGCTGATATTGATCCTGAATGTATAGTTGACTGATTGGCAGTTAATTACAGGTCATTAAGTAAAAAGATAGACTGCTTTAGTACTGATCTAGTTTAAACAACATGAACTGAGCAGTTTTTCCCTTCAACACCCATTACACGATTGTCCATTTTGCAGACACATGGAAGCTACAGCCATGCGCTACACCTCTCAGGGCAGACCAATTACACATGTACAGTGCTGAGAGATAAACCCACAAAAGTGTAATCCCCTTGTTTCCTTCCCCATCGCAAGGCTGGGACAAAATAATTTTTTTTTCCCTCTTGTGAGGGGACTTTGTGGCACCTGCGGTACCCTCTGTGGTAGTAACAGTGAGATGAGGAGGCAAGTGAGCAAGGCTGCCTGATGTCCCACCAGAATCAGGCAGACTGGAGATATGGTGGCAGGTATCGAAGCAGTGACATGAAGCTGACCATGCATGCCCATGTTGCCTGGTCCCAGCCCCAGCTCCTGCTGTACCCCAGGCACCTGGGCAGCTGCCAGCAACTCCAAATGACTTGGGTCCCAAAAGGGCACAGCTGACTCGTAAAGGGTCAGAGCTCCATCCAATGCTTTTGGTCACAGTAGGAAGGTTTTTCAAGGCCTCTTGGTTTCTCTATGAGTGATACCTCATGACCCTGGGTGACACCCCCACAAGGCAGCCTCTTCATCTCACTTCAGCTGTGAGGAACGTTTGTGCTGGGAGTTTGAGTTGTCCCTTCAGGTGCTGGGCCCTTGATGTGCTTAGGGCTTTCAGTGTCTCCACATGCTTGTGCAAGCTATTTCCGTTGCCATCTCGGGATGCTCTGTTGGATGATGATGTGATGTCAAGTCACATTATGTCCAGAGAGATGTGAAAAGACAGGCTTTAATATATGGTGCCACTTCTTTATCTTACCCAGCCTCAGCTCTGGCAATTAATGCTCCAGCTCAGAGGTTCAAATTTCCCTTTAGGGCCACTGGGAAAAACGCACTTTGTGAATTCTGTGAGAGGGATGCTTTCCTCTCCCACCTTTGGAGGCCGCCTTTGTGCCTTCAAGAGCTTAAAGAAAAAGCAGGAGCTCCTAGCACCTTCAGTGGTCCTGTCATATCATTAGAGGCTCTTGCTCCCAAGAAATGTCTCATCCCCACCAGCATCCCTGCAGAGGAAGGGATGGGACACAGCATCCTCCCTGTGGCAGAAATCCCCACATCACAGTCCTCCTGCTAAGACCCTTGTGGGGAAATTGCCAGTGACAAAGCCCACCTCCCTCGAGCAGCGGACATGCAGTGGCAAAATTTCTCGTTCCCTGAAATGAAAGCAGCACATATTCTACTTGGCACTATGCTGCCAAATCTAGGGGCATCAGTGAGCTCAAGAAAATGACTGGGAAAACAGTGTTTTAAAAGCTGCCCTTAGGTCTGGAGCCAATCCATTTCTGAGGTAGGTACTACGTTCAGGATCTCACAGGAGTCACCCATGCCCTTTCAGCTAATTTTCCCTGAATTGATATTCCTCTCCTTCTACGTTCCTGAAACAGTATGACCATCTTAACAGCTGTCATTTCCCTATTGTTCTTATCTTTTTCAACTCTTGAGAAAGTAAAAATAGTAAAAAAAGGAAAAGGAAGAGCAATATTTTTCTCTTGGCAGGGATTATTGTAGAGTGCAAAGAATTACTGTGCCTCAGCTAAGCTTCTCTGACTGCTCTTGGTCCACTACAAAGGGAAACCTCTTCCTCTGGGGCTCAAATTGGGACATTTTATTTCCCAGAAATGGTCAGTTGTCACATTTCAAATAACATTTGGTACTTGTCTGCAGCAGCTTGTTCACCCACCCGAGGCACTCTGTGGGAAGCAGGCAGACCGGCCCTCCTTTACAGCCGTACATTGTGTTAGCCACCCTTATCAAGAGCGCACTTCATTGCAGGGTTCACATTTTAAGTCGCTGCTTTCACATGAGATCTCAAGCCCTATTTCAAGCTTTTTCTGTTATTTTATAGACCAGTGAACACCATTTTGTTTTACCTTCCTGCCTTATGGTAGACATTCTTTTGTCCTTAAAAGTACTTAGGCACAAGCTGTGCACAGATCTAAAAAATAACAATAATCACAGTCTGATGGAAAGCTGAAGCCATTTGTATGAGAAAGGAAAAAAACAACAACTGCAAAACAAATGCAAAACCAATGAAGAACACACTTATCTTGTTAGTCCTGGCTGTGAAGGGACTCACTAGTATGGCTAAGAAATGTTGATTTCAGAATTTAAGACCGGTAGTAGGGGCAATAGGAATTTCTCCCCAGCCTTGTCTGTTGTCACTGCTTGGCTTTCTACCCAGAGCATGCATTCTCCTTAAAAGTTTTGCTTTCCATCTAGCCTGTGCTAAGGGATTTGTTGTTTTATACTAAACCCACATCCCCCATTTCAATCCAAAACTTTGTTCCCCTCCCATTTTAAGTTTAGAAGCATCACTGAAGTTGATATACCTGCTTAAGTGCAGACCTTCTCCCTAGGTCTTGGCTTTTCTGGATCTCCAGGCAGAACTGTGCTCTTCTGCTCAAAAATCATAGTGACTGGTCATAGCCAAGAGAGGCAGAGAATTGACATGTGCAAATTCTCGTCCTAGGTCTTGCTTGAATGCAGAATAGGGGCAGTAAGTTATTGACAGGTCCTTGAAAATATTTTAGTGTCACTGGCTTCGCTGGGACTAGAGTGAACAGGGCACATGGCACAGGAATATTTTAGCCAAGGTCAGATCAAAGCTCTTAAGATACTCTCTCATCAATAAGTTCTTATTCTTCATAGTTAGTGCTAGAAGTGATTTATTCTGAAGGCAAAGGGGGCTTATCTGCAAAGTAAGAAAATGCTTCCATCTGACACTTTGTTATGCAAACTCATTTGCATAGGAAACACTTTGATATTGCAGTGAATGGGTGTAAGTCCTGCTAGGTGCTGAACATTCATGGCCTTGAAATTCATTTAGGCATGTTAGTCCTTGAGACCATTCATGCACTTGAATTTAGCAAAGCACCCTTAGCACATACCTGGATTGGGACCAGAATTCTTACCATATGTAGGGTGTGAGTTGGTTCATCTTTAAAATTAATTTTAAATGTTGACTTGTGTAACCTTCAGTGCATGCCTCCAGATGAAAATGACTCAGTCTTACCCAGTTAGATAGGTGTCCTTGGAAAGTTCATGCATAAACTGTATTTAAGGAAAATAGCTTCTAATTATGCAAAGATATTAACAACCATCCCATCTGATTGTAATGAGGATAATTTGCATTATTCCCAAACAAAAAGCTTCGTTAGAAGAGAGTTATGGCTGAAATGCATTTTGCTACAGTCCAGCTAATGATCAGAAAACCATTATTCTACTTTCTTTACAAAAGTTCTACTGCTCAAAAAAGTTGGAATGGCTGAAGATGGATGGTTAACAGTCTACCAACATATTCCCCATTGCTACATAACCCTCTATCATTCATCATCACAGTTTCTTAATTTATTTGTCTTTTATAAGCTTCCTTCTGCTCTTTGTTTGGTTCTGATAGAAATACACCATTGGACTTACACTGCAGGTTTAAATACAGTTTTCTCAAACGTGCTGTAAAGGGCTCTGAACAGACTATAATCCCAGGATTATTTTGATTATGCCAGAGGATGGTAAGATCTTGTACCAGTATTATGTAGTGAAGCAGAAGAACACTTCAGCTATTAGGATCAGAGTGATCAATCCATTTGTATTATGAAATGTGTAGATTACATAATCTAGGGAGAGCTCATGTATGGAAGTTTGTGTTTAACAACATGGTTTATGAGCCTATATAGAATGAATCTACACACTGCATAATAAATAATCTCTTAGTGCTACTAGCTGAAGTTTCAAAGCAGCCTAATAGAGTCATGCATCTAACTCCCTTATGTCTTTGAAACCCTAGACACAATATACTAGAAATAGGAAAGGGACTTGAATAGTAATTACAAGCATATTTTGAAACCTATAGAGGATAAAAAATGGATTAAGGGCATTGTAAATTGAGGAAGGAGAGAATGATGAACTATGTTTTTTGGAGCTAAAGGACCAATATACTTTTGTGGCCTTGAAAGTTTATATAAATTATCTAGCAATTGTACAGTATGCTTGTAGCAGTGTTTTCTTTGTAGAAAGCTCTAACTCTGTTCAGGGTTTGATAGTTTATTTCCTTTTCAAAAAGTAAAATTGGATAGAAGGCAGAGGGAAAGAAATGCAGCTGGTGGGTATGTGGGTTTCTTCTTGTTGTTTTGTATGAACTGAATATTATTTAATAGGCTGTATCTATACTAGGAGCTGTGATGAGGGATAATGAAATCCCTCATCTGCACACAGAGAATCAGCAAAAGGAGGCAGCTTCTCTGCTAATGTTAATTGGTGTCATTAATGAAAATCAACAGAGAATCAGTGGTTTTCACTACCTGAGAATTTCATCCAGAGTGCTTAAATCTCTTCTAACAATGTAAAACAAACTAGTGCAAGGTTTGTGTCATGTTATGATCAGGTAGCAGTTGGCTGAAATTTACAAGCTTTGTTGCAAATATGTATAATGTAACTTGGTTGGAATTAACAGGGAGTGTATGTGTACAGGTATGAAGAGAAAGATCTGACTTCGGTTTTGTGTTAAGCTGTATATTCCTTTATATCTAGCCATTTAAATGTCATTTACTTCAGGGGTTATTTTACTGTCTACACATTTTGTATTTTTCAGTAAATATTTGCTTTGGCAGTCCTAAACACAGATATGTGGAACTTCTTTGTGTGTTGCCAGTAGTAATCACGTTCAAAGGTAAGGAAGTCATTTCTGTGTCTGAGGGAGAATTCCTGGGCTACACACTAATTGCAGGGCCTGCGACACTGAAAAACATAGCCCTTCTATTAACATAATTTCAAAATCCCAGTGAGGCTACTTGAGCTTTCATTGATGATAACAAAGAAGTCAACACCAGAATCAACAGAGCCCAGATGTCTATGGATTTGTGTATTGTGCTCAACTGCAATTTCCAGGGGACTGTAACTCCTGATTGAAGGGCTGCCTGTGTTTGGGGAATCAATCCAGGATGGATTTTGCATGGATTCTCTAGTCTCTAGTAAAAGGTGAGCTCCTCTTGCAGTTTTTCTCACATCTGTGGCTCTCAAAGTCTCTTCTTTCTAGCCAGCTATTTGCATTAAAAATTAAGAGCTTAATTACCTTCTACCTCTCTTCCCTTTCTATTAAATTGGATTGAAATAAGGCAGCAGGTTCAACAGCCTTTGGCGGGAAGGGATTCAAAGTCACACAGACCAGCTGACTATATGCATACTGTGTAAATAAGGAAAAAGAATAAAATAAAGACGTTCCCAATTCAGGCAGCTGAATCTGCAATCATTCTATGACCCTTCAGCATTGTTTCCCCCATCTTCCTTCCTCATAATACTTTGCTGGCCCATGTCCTCTAATTCTTTGCCTCATAGTTCCTACATTTTTCCTGCAGCCCGCTGCATGCATCTCTTTCTCCCTGCTCCTACTCCTGTTTTTCTCTTGGGAATGTCTTCCTTATGCTTTCCTCCCTGGAGGTTCATAGCTCAGCAGAGTTGCTTTTGCTCTGGGGTTACAATCTAGAAAACAAGGCAACAGAGGAATTTTGCTTTGAAATGAGAAGCTTGCCTAAACACATCCAACGCATTCAATAGGAATGCTTTCCCTCCCCACCTCCCCATATACATTTGGTTCTCTTAATTGTTCATCTCTATTCAAAGCAATTTCCTAGGCATACACATTTTCATTAAATGTAATGAAGGAAGGACAATTTAGCATCCCACCTGTGACAACTTGCTGATTCAGATCATGATGACCTATTGTGAATACTTGGGCTTCAGTCAAGATTTTGATTAGTGGAAATAAGTAACCTCGGCATAATTAAGATTGTAGCTAGAATTTATTTATTCTGAGCCAGTTTAATTTAAAAGTAAAAGTCCATTAATTAGATAAAAGAGGAAGACATCTCCATAGCACTCATTGGCGGGATATCTGAGAATTTATAGTTTGTCTCAGTCACTTCATATTCTGAAAAGTTTGTCACATGTGTAGTCTGCAGTAGGGGGATCATTTATTTGTGGGTACACTATTAGAAAAGCAGAGAAGCAGCTTGTAAATTATGGAGTTTGAAAAATTTGGTGTAAATCATATCTGGAACAATTTGAAATGATTCTTGCTCTACTGTCATGCAATAGTTCATGAATGGTTTGGCCTAGAAACGTCAAATATGATTTATTCAAAAGGTCCTCATCCCTCCTACTCTGCATAAAAAGAGGAGGAGAGGGCTGGTGAACTTGGAAGCTATCCCCTGGAAAAGTGGAAACAGCAGAGCAGCCTGATGGGATCTGATATAGCTTATTGAGTTTGTCACTGATACTATAGGCTTCTGAAGTCACAAAATAGGAGAATGGACAGCAGCAGTCTGTATTGCTGCTGGAGAGGAAGCTTCAGTCTCCTTGCAGCCACCTGTTCTTTTAGTCACATGCCAGCACCAAGTCTTAATACATAGGGACTATTAATACCACTATCATCATCCCACACAAACAGCACCCTTGCATGGAGCTTCTAATTCTGTGACCCCTCTGTTACCTCCATAAACCACCGTGCCCTGAGACACACAATCATTTTCTCACTGATTCTTGTTGGTCTCCCAGTCTCATATCATCATGGGAGCACTCAAGAAACATATAGGAGCGAAGAAAAGGAGTTTTTCCTTACGATGTCTCTTCTACCATCACCATGTTGCTGTTGATGCCATCCAGGGTTAAAAAACTCACTGCAACAAAGCGAACAGCATAGCAGTGATAATAAGCGATTGCAGCTTTAGCAAGAAGGAGTACACAATGAAATCCAAAAAGTAGCTGTCAGATAATTACAGAGCTTTATGCTGCAGACTGCACATGTGCATTTCATACAATGTTTATTAAAAATAAGTACATTACAACAGGAAACCTTATTTGCTTACATTTGTGAATGTACATTGAAAATTTGAAGAGCAAATGTTAAAAAAAAAAAAGTTTTTAAAAATACCTGGGGTTGAGGACAGTGTTAAAGCACAATTTACTCCTTCCCCACTCAAAAAAACAGGAAGAATGTGAAAACATAAAGCTAGGGCTCCCCAGACAGTAATGCTTTTGTCTCCATAGTTCTTCTATCCTCTACACTCTCCTCCAAAAGTAAATACAGGCTTGTTACATGTATCCCAGCTCATTAACACTTCAAATTGTCCTCCTATCAATTTAAATATGAAAGGATCATTGTGAACGAGGGGGATGACTCATTTCAACGGCTGAAACTGATGGTCATAAATTGTATCTCAAAATGTTTTTTTCAGCAGAAAAATGAGAGCTCCAATTATAAGAATGCCTACTTCTGCTTCTGGGACTGTGCCAGGTGTGTGTATGAAATACCTTTAAAACTAACTTCTCTAGTATTTTGCTTGGATAGTCTGCTGTGATACTTCATTCTGTAGTTGGTTTCCTTTTGTCATCATCGTATTCATAAAAGAAGTTTGCAGAAGTAGAGCTCCCCCACTTCCACAGCTACAGACACTAGATAAGTGGATGCTAAGAGGTGTTGTCCAAATAGTGAACTTGCTACACAGAAGCTGGAGAGATCAGGGACCCAAACTAACTCTGAGGTGACTTGGCAAAAACAGTATTAGCGAATCATATTGTTTGTTTTTGTGCCAAACTACTTTGGCCTTTGACTTTTCCCCCCCCTAAAGAAAAACATGAGGATTTTCTCCCCTTTGCATTTTTACAAGAAACTCTTGACTAGTCCAGAATATAAACAAGCCTCATGAACTTCAGTTAAATGATGAAAAGACGGGAGGCAGAAAGAAGTTTTCCAAACCCTTTCATTTGATGTGAGTTTTGAACAGAAAACAAAACTTCATCAACCATCTCTTACTCACTTTTACACTTGAATCCAGCAACCTGGAGCTGTTGAAAACTGCCAGTAAATGAACCAAACTGGAGTTATTTTTTCCACTCTTCAGTGAAAGAAAGGGAGCTTATTGTTCTTTTCTGTCCCACTTAATGGTTCTGCGAATCTGCTGGTGTGCAGGTATGTTTTGAAAGCCTCAAATTACACACCAATTGTTAAGTGAAAAGACAGTTAATACTCTATGCAGAAATTGGCAGTAAGTGCTATATGGAGCAGTTAATCACTAATTTTACATTGATGTTACACATTTTTATTCCATTTAGTGTCAACTGATACAAAACAGCATCCATGGCAGTAAATTAGTGAGAAATGACCTGGTAGTGAATTAGTGTAAATTCTCTTTACAAAGCAAGTGATTATTTCTCTTACAAATTAAGCTTAAAAAAATGTTGGTAATCCTAGCTAAAATCTCGCTATGTATATTTCAGGGAAAGCTTGAATTCTCAGGAGTGTGCTTTTATTTCTGGAGACTGACATGTCAGATTCTTGAGCCCTAGGCAATTTTCCTGTAACAGATTTCTTCTGGGTTTGCATTGAAATAGCTGCTTACTATGTCTTCTAAATCTACCTTCCATTTCTTGAAAACTTGGAAGTGAGAATTAAATGCTTTCTTTTCACTCTGCAGAGCTGTCAGGGAGGGGGGTTAACGTACATTTATATCTACAAACTAGTGATGGTGAATATTACACATAAGTATGTATTTGCGCAGTAGCTCTCAATCTGTAGTCTGTGATGTCTGGCCTATTTTTAGGTGAATAAGCAAGTCTTACATTCTCTGTACAGAGGCATTAACTGTATTCATTTAGGGATCACAAATCCATAGCTTGAAAACCATAGTGTCTGAGGAAGCAGATGAGTAGAAGGTACCATCTATAGGTCTAAATAGCTTCATATAAACTGCCCCAGGATGCAACCGAAAACCAAGATGAAAGCTCATGCATCCTTCCTTTTCTTCTGCTACCCACTAGTTTGCCTCCTTCTCTATTTTCCTTCAAGGAGGCCAATACAACCAAACAACTTCTTTTATCTCTTCCAAAGGACCATGGCCTCATCCTTTCTAATCCCCCTCATAAAAGTCATCTTCTGCTATGGGATATGTTTGAATAAACATCTCATATTTTCTCCTTTCCCTTGATTTTGTACTATTGACCTCCAGGCAGAAACAAGAGCCTCACTATGTTTGGAAACAGCCAGCACATGATTAAAGTCATCACAACAAATAAACATGAAATAGCAATGCTCATCAGAGCTGGTGAAAAGAGAGCCCCTTCATGCTGATCATGACCAGCTCAGTCCTTGCCAGTGGCTTGTTTCGGTTTTGTTCCTCCTGTTGACTTGAAGTCTTAGCACTGACCTTGGATTTTGAGGGGCAGTTCATGTCAGTACCCAAATTAGCTTTTTTCTTGCTTTGTGATCCTCACAGGCAAAAGATATATGAAGTACCCCTCACAAAAGACCTGAACCCAAGTGTCTCCTCTGCACTTTGCCTCTTTTGCTTCCACCTTCCCATGGAGCAGCGCAGGCAGGTGCTCCCATTTCTCTTCACTGACAGAGGCTTCAAGACCCCTGGTGTCTCCAGAGCAAGAGTCGGAGACCCTGCAACATGTTTTCATGGGAACACAATGCCACCTGGACACCCGGTTCCCCTGGAGAGCCACAGCTGGTCTCTGTAATGAGTGTTTGAATACTCTGTATGACTAGTGTGTATCTGTAATTTCTGAGGCTTCATGTGTGCTGGTGTTTCTAATCTCAAGTAACTGAGTTGGTTTTGTTGATGCATGAAGACAGATAACGTGCTGCTTCTTCCTTACATAAACGCGCATACACAAGAAAAGGCAAGAGGGAATAGAAATAGATAAACAAATGCACAAAAATGGTAAGCATAAATATTGCAGATGTAGATATGGCAAAAATATATGGCAGGCAGATCTCTAGAGAAACAGATGGATAGCCCACAGCAATAAGCAGTAGTCGTCTATAAAAGATGGACACATGCAGTGGTAAATGACTTGTGACTCTTCAAAATTTAATTTGCCATGAAAGCTCATCATGAATGATGCAAGGGCAATACCTGGTGGAAAACTATCCAGCACTACTTTTTTCTTCTTAACCTGTGGGATGGAAAGTTATCTGATGGGTTACAATAAGCGAACATGAATGCAGATACACAGAGATATTTCAGCACTTGACAGCTTTCAAAGTTTATTGTCAAACCAAATTAGCAGAAGTCTGCCACGTATGAGCAGGCAGAACAGCAGGCAAGATGCTAAAATGTCTGCGGTGAAATCATTGCCTTCCATCGTATTCTTACAACCCTCTCCTTCCCCTTGACCTCCATTTGCTAGTTCATAAGATATTAAGGTGTCAGCAGCCAAAAGCAACTGCTGGGGAAGGTTACAACAGCCTTATTCACTCCTCAGTCTCTTTCCTACTCAATTCACTGGTACCTGTCAGTTGTGATATGCCCAAGGAAAGGGTAAGTGCCTCTTTTTTCTCTCTGTAGATCTTAAAGAACACTTTTAAGCACTATCTCCATTCTCCAATAAGCAGACTATAGTTGAAGTTGTAACACAACATGAGGAATGGAGGTAAAGTACCCACAGAAGTCTGTCTATCATATGGCTGTGGAGGGACTGTGAGGAAGAGCGATGTAAAGAATTGTGCAGTTACATATACGTGCTGGTCCTCAGGGACCTCCCTGTCCTCAGTTTGGAACCCTTGTTCTTCATTTACCTTATTATATATTGGTTTGAGTAGACGGACACCTGTAACGTGCAAGTTTCCCACAACATGGGATGGGAACTGCTTTGTCCACAAGGCAACTGAACCTGCCCTAGAGTTCATGTCTCCTGATTCAGCTACGAGTTCCTCCCCTGTGGTCCTTCTACCTGCTGTGTGGCTGGTGTTTCAGTGCTTTGCTAGATTGTCCCATATGACTGTTTTTAAGTTAAATATACATTTCCATGTGCACAGTCCTCAGCCCTTGTTGGTGTTATGCAAAAAACTGTGATCCTAAGTCACACTTCTCAATGGAGAATCCCAAGGCTCTTCAAGCAAAATTATCCCTCTCTGTCCTTATTCCACCATATGCCATCAGGCCAGCTTTCAGAGATCCTCCTCCTCTCAGCGTTCAGTCTTGCCTGATGTCCTGAGGGAAGTAAGGAATTAAATGGAATGTATTTTTAAAAGAAAAGCAAGAGAGCCCTCCTGCTGGAACTGAATAAAGTTGAGACAGCTCTGTCAGCTGCATGTCTTCACTTTGCAGGGAGCTGTCAGTAAGCTCTTTAAAGTTGGGGAGCTTATGCAGGCAAAACAATTGTGTGTGTCACTTGTAATCTACATGCGCAAATTGCACCATGTTGAAAGCAAGAAAATTCATTATTATTTATATAAATAGATCTTGTAGATTTCATTAAGATTAGGTCAGGCTGTGGAGTTATCACATAGGCTTATTTGCACTTTTGTTAATCTTCATTTGCAAATGCTGATTAGTGCCGCAAAACTCTCTTGCTGTTTACTGCAAAATCCTGCTTCTCTTCTTTTCTTCTTGTCAGGAAGACTCAGGAGGAGGAAGAGGGGAGGGAGGAAGAGAGAGAAGGGGGCTTCAAAGCCAGTAGCCAGAACCAGAGGGAACATGAAAGTAGATTTGCTTGAATCAGGAAAGGGGGGAGGGCAGGAGAGAGAAGCGTGTTTGCTGTCTTAACATCCTGGGTGGAGCAGGCTCAAGCGGGACCTCCTGATAACGAAGCAGTGGTGCAAGAATAGCGCAGATCAGTGGGGTCAAAACCCTAGGGACATAGAAACTCCTGAAAACTGGGCAAGTGGTGCTTCCCCCTTGCTTTCCACTTCATATAGTTCTCACATCTTTCTGAACAGTGATATACAAATCCTTCCTGGTGGCCCATCAGATGACATGACGAATGTCTGTTATCTGCTCCCATTCTCTCCAGAAGGAAAGGGTACATACCGAGTATACTATGTTATTTTGGAATATTTTTGTTGGGTTGCTAAATTTTGTGCTTTACATGGACTGACATCTACAGTGCTGTAATCAGCTAGCTTTCAGATTTAAAAAAAAAAAAGTTATTTAATTGATGTCATTCTATAACAGGTACTTGTTCATAGTGCTAGCTCCTCTGGTGAAACTGGGGCTCCAGGATGAGGCTGCATGAAAAGGATGAAGCAAAAGAACTGGAGTGCCAACAAAGTGTAAGGAGTATTGAGGGAGGAATACGTGTAGGGCCATGGGGAAGCAGTGAGTGATGCTGTGGGGGATCTGTACGTGTGCATGCATAGCAAGTGCTCCCATGTGAGGGCTGGAACATGACCCTTACCTGGACAAGCTTGCCTATATATTTTTCATTATGTTTTGTTCCAGTCTCTGCTTCCTGCCATGTTGTATCAGAATCCCATATGAATCACAAAAGGAGAAATCCAGTCTCCTCATTTTTCCTAAACTTTTCATTTCTCATAGGTACTCCTTCATGTCTTTGTCTAAATGCTGACTGCTCTTCAACTCCTTCCCAACAGTATCTGATAACTAGGTCAGTTTCTTAGCATAGAATTGTGTTACCAAATGCTGAACAAATACATCAGGGTATTTAAAGTACATGAGGGGTGTGGATTTGCATAGTCAGCATTCAGCTTCCCCCAAACTCCATTCTAGAATAATGGCCCTGGATTGCTCTTCAGTGACAGAGCCCATTAGTGCATGGAGGAAAAATAAAACTGCTTTCCAAAGATCCCAAGGGTGGAGACTGTGGGAAGTATGTGCAACATTTTCTCAAAGAAAGTATTCACAGCAATTTTTTTTTCTTTTATGAGTAATATGCTAGAAGAAACTGTAAGTAAGAATACAAAATTAAATTTGGTGAATGTGCTGAGGGGTAATCCTTGGAGAAACCTTATCTATCTTGAATATTCAAACACATCAACTTGTTGGGCATGATGGCAATTACTGCACTACATATATTCAATTTACTCTTGTATATACAATATTATCTTCCATAAGGAACAGTAAACTGCAGAACATATTTCAGTAAACACTATTCTGAGTAAACAGAAATGGCTTGAGTGTGCATTTCTGTGCATAATAATGTAGCAATGAAATATTGCTCTGACAGAGCTGCTGAGTGTAGGGGAGATCACATCCTCTGAGAAGTTCCTCAGTGTTAGCAGGTTCTTCTTTAAAGGCTGGGAGAGACAGCCTTTAGGAGTTCTGGTGTCTCCTAACCTGGGGTGGGAATGCAGGTGTTCCTTTTGTTCAGGTAAATTAAAGAAAAAATGAAGGTAGTTCCATTATTCTTGTAGAGACTGTGCTACAAATCCAGAGACAGCCCAATCCACCCGTATATACCCATATGGATTCATGCATACATATGCATATGCATATGCATGTGTGTGTATATATATATATGCATAGTTGCAGGGTTATGGGTTCTCAACCTGTGAAGATGCTGTCTGAAAGCTTAAAGCAGAGGTGCCTCCTAGCTGGCAAGGGGGGTTTGTAGAACCACTTTGTTCTAGTTTTATTCCTTCATGTAACAACTTCTGTATTCTTCATGTGACTAACACTGTATGTCCCCTTATATTTCAGATGCCTGTCCAACCATGTGGTAGGTTGTGCAAGCCACCCTTTTTATGTAACTTATTACAGGAGTGCACAGTTAGCCATCAGCCAAATACATCCAGCAAGCGGGATACGATCTGCTGTATTGACTTTGGAGAACCTGCATTAAAGAACCAGTATTCAGGCCTGGAGCAGAACACGAATATTTTGACTAAATACTTGTTGTCAGAAGATGCTGATTCATCAAAATGAAGCTTTTTGCAGAAAAGGGCTAGCTCCTCTGGCATTTTCCTTTGGCATTACATGTTGGCTTCTTTTCAATTAAAATGTTTTACTTGAGAGGTCACAATGACCTTTCTGTTTTAGAATAGAAAGTAAATTCTAGTTTAAAAATGAGAAAAATTAACACATCTATTTAAAAATGCAGTATTTTGAAATGTTCAGGAGAGACCACTTCATCCATCCAACTGAACATGTGGAAAACTGAAATATCAGCATTGTTCTCACTTGAGGTGGGATTCTTTTTAACCACTCTTACCAGTTTTCATGATGTTGTTAAAATTCTTCCCTTACTCAACTGCATGTGTCTCTCTAGTCGCAGTACTCTTCTGCCTGTGTTTCCTTCCTCTCTGCAGAAGTTCTGCACTGTATGCAGTGATATTTTCAGCCATAATTCAAGGGCATAAGCATTATGTCCCCTCTTGAAAGGCACCCTGTTTTTTCAGGAAAGAAAACAGCCACAGAATATGCACATGCACTTTTGGATGTGCTTGGTTTTTTCTTGGCTTCCTCCCCTCCATGTACTTCATGTGTATTATGTTGAAGGTTTCAATACCAAATTCTCTACTGATACAAACAGGTTAAAGTTCATTGTAATCATGACATCTGCAATTCTTTATACCCTTAGAGAATTTGCTCTGTTTTATCTTTTTTTTAAAGGTGCCTCTTCCTACTGCTGCCCTCCAAGCTTCCTGGACTGAAACCCTTCCCTCTGCTCATCTTGATGCTGCTTCACCGTGGAGGCCAGCAAGCCATGGATTCAGTGGTGGAAGAGCCATCACTTTTCCTTTCAAATTGCAATGCAGTAAACTGAGAACATCTGCAAAGTCATGGGCTGTGATGGGGTGAGAGGCTTAACTCCAGCTGAGGCAGGGGGTGTGGGGTATGAAATTTCCAACAGAGAGGACAGTAGCCTTCATCTGAAGAGACGAGAACTTCTTGACACACTTTAACTCAATCACTTATGATTATATGACTCTACCCTTGAGCAATAAGGATAAAAGGCTCTTTTAAATTGACTTAAAGTCCACGTAAAAGGTTGCACCAGTTAAGTTAAATTCATTTCAAACCTGATTATTTAAATCAATGCCACTTTTGTGTGCAGACAAGATCTAAGTGTTATGCTTTGTGGATGTAGTGAGTCCTACAGCGGAACTGAAATGGCCAATTTTTTCTCACAATCACACCCCACTGGGACCGAGAAAGGAGTTTTAAAAGATTGAAATTTGGCTTTCCTGGATACTTTCCTATTCAAGGTATTCCAAAGAGCTTTTCAGTAGTAAGCTGGATGCTGGTGCTACAGAGACTGCACAGACAAACACAGAGACTGTTAATTCAGTAGCAATAGCTCCAAAAGAGCTACGGAGGTTAAAGTCTCTATTACTAAAAGGGAGACTGCTGGCAACCTGCCTTAGAAGTTGCTTCTCTGGGACACCCCTGTGGATGGCCTTCATCCTGATGAGCCTGAATTTCCATCTGACACCAGGTGCCATTGCAATATTCATGTCACTCTTTAGGAAGCTGTACAGCAAGCTTACATGCATGGGATGGGTCCTGGGAAGTTAGGGGAGGATGCTATGAAAGTGGACCAGAATAGAGCCCTCCTGGGGGGGGGGGCAGATATGGAGACAGAAGCCAAGAGCCCAACTAGCATTGCTGGCTTGGAGTGAATACTTTACAGTTTCTGCCAAATTCAAGCTGCAGTGAAGGACTTTCAAACCCTTTTTCTTGGGCTGTCTTGGTGTTTGGCAGCTAGACAGAGACTGAAGGCTGCTGCTGGGTACATAAACAGTCAGAACCAGCCTGCAGTTGTGACACACACACACAAGCACCATTGCATCACCTGGAGGCATCCCAATTAAATGGAATTACCATCCCCACCAAGCCATAGCTATGACTATTAAATGTCATTAGGTTTAAATTAGGTTTGCTCTGAGAGATGTCCTGATTAAATGAATTCCCTGATTAAGTCCAAGTGGCATGTACTTTAATATACTCTGTTACCATACACATGTGGTTTTCCTAATTTTATTGTTTCTTTGACTGCAAGTTTCTGGCTGTCATAGCATTAAGTCCTCGGTTAAACCCTTAAGTGCAAAAGCTCTGCATACTCAAGCCCTTTTATCTTTTCAATGTCATTTTCCCATTTTATTAAAGGGAAGAGAGCTGGTTTCAAAAATCAGGGCCTTGGTCATGTAGGAAAAATGGTATATGCAAAGCTAAAGCTAACACAGTTGATTAGGAAATCAACTGAAATCTTCAGCAGGCTGCAAGCTGTTGAAGGGGTGAGTGCAGATTGTGTACAAACAGTCAAATGAGTATGAGGTATTTTTAATTTTCCTGTCAGAGTTCCTGTTCATTCCCTCACGGCTGGACTGGAATGAGCCCAGCCTAACTTTTCTCTCTATGGGTGTTCAGGGATGTTACAGTACGAGTTCTGTGCTCTGCTGATCTTTTCCTTTTCCTTCTTACACATCTGGTTGCAAATTACCAAACTAGAAACTTGACAACTTCTGGTGTTTGGCCATTGAAAACTGAATGGATTTCCAGTGTTTCAACTGATGGTTTGCAAACATTGAAGAAAAGTGTCAGAAATCAAATATTTGTAAAAAATTGTTTGTGTCAAGAAGGTGGGAAAGAGGAGCAGAGGCAAAAGGAGAGGGGAAACCCCATTTCTCTGCCAGTGCAAGAGGAGACAGGTCAGGAATATGACCCAGAGCATCATAGGAGCTTCATGGAAAGCAGCCAGATTCAGAGAGGGCTTGTTACAGGCCAAGGTAACCCATCACAATCTTTTCTCTTACTCTTTTCATATAAGATGCAGTGTCCACCACTAGCTACAGAGCACCTCACTGATGAATCCATGATGATTCCATCATCCACTGATGAATGGATGAATCCACTGATGAGTCTGGAGTCCTGGTGCCTGATCAGCTCTAGCTCAACGTAACACTCTTCTGCCCTGTACGCATGTAACTTCCCAGTGACAGGACACAGCCTAGAAGTGCACGAACATCTGGGGAGGAAGAAAACACTTCTTAAGTCCTGATGTTCAAACATAACTGGCAGTCCCATCACTCTGAATATGCCACCTGATACCAACTAAGAAAGTGTGCAAGTAGATATAAGGGAAAAAAAAGTTAACAGTTAGGGTGGTTAAGCATCAGAACAGGTTTCCCAGAGAGGTTGTGCAATATCCATCCTGGGAAATTTGCAAAACTCGACCAGACAAGATGCTGGGCAATCTGATCCAACTCGAAGTTAGCTTCACATTGAGCAGGGAGTTGGTCTAGAGACCTTCAGATGTCTTTTCTAAGCTCCGTTATTCTATATTTTATATAGAATATAGCTCTTCTTCCCAAGTAACAGCTATTCCTCTCTCCATCTTCTGTCACAATTAATGGGAACAAGATACCTAAGCCTCCTGGAGATCCCAGCCTGTGCTCTCCAGGCCTCTGACCTGCAATCTCAGACAACCTGCAGCTCTGAGCAGTTATACCAAGGAGCTACTCACTTAGCTCATCTTGGAACCTGCTTTTACAATGGATGATGAGGCCCAGTCCAATCCTCTGAGGAATGGAAAGCAAATACAGAAAACACTTATCTTTCTTCTCTAAGCAGTCCTGGGAGCTTCCTATGGATGTGCCAGACAAAAGCTGAATAAGTCAGTACCCTTTCATCCATGCAGCTCAATGAAGGCACTGAACAGCTCTGTTGCTGTTCAAACCTGAGTGCCATCTGAAGAAATAAAGTAAATGAGAATGTCATAATGCATTGCAAAACTGAATAATAAAACTTGCCTCCATCATAGCTCTCTTCCATCATAGATTTTAGTCACATAGCATTCCCCATTTTACAGACTGAGAAAGTGAGGCATAGAGCAGTTTAGCAGTTTGGCACAGCACTACCTAGAGCAAGGAACTGATTCTCATTTGCCTCACCCCTAACCTCGTAACTGGTGAAAGCGCAAAAAAATTAGAGCTAATCTGAGTAAAGAAATTTATTTTCTTGAATCAAGCTGCCATAGCAGTTGTTTAGGCTGGCTTAAAGAGAAAGTAGAGCAAACACACATTGCCTTTGTCATGGATGCTGAAAATATGCTCTGTGTCACATCACTGCACAGAGGATACTTGCCTGGACTGTGCGTCTGTCTGTCACCAGAACTGTCAGTCACAGACAGACTGGAAATTACAGCTCCTTCTTTGGACTCATGCTGCCTGCATTAATGTGTTCAGAATAAGCTTCTTATTTATTTAGACTTTGCACCTAAAAACACAAGATGAATGCTTCTCTCAATGCCCTTGTACAACATAAAAGCCTTTCTCATCCTTGTGATTTTCCACAGCTGCCTCAGGTCTCTGTACTGCTGCAAACACCAATTAGAGGACAAGGAACCTGTCTGTCAAGCACAGATCCAAAAGACACCGTGTTTATCCCTCCCCTTATTTGCATTCTAGCCGGCACAAAACACTCTGTGATCAAGGTACGCACTGCCTCGGGACTCCTTTTTCTCTTATGAACATAAATATTGTTCATACAGAAAATAATTGAGTCCTCAAGCCACTCATTTGAGTGGACAAATATAGATTGAAGGCTGCATGCTGATGCCCTAATATGTTCACCCAGGTCCTGCGACGACTGCTTTGTTTGACTGTCTTTAGGCTGCTCTCCTCTCAGTGTCTTCCTTAGATGCTCCGAATCACTTCTCAGAGGCAATAAGCCTTTCTCCACTGAGTGGGTCTAGGTATTTCAAAGATGCACTTCCTTCAGGAACAATGGAAAAAGCTACAAGAGCAATGCCCTTGGCTAGAAAGACTCAGGCCCATTTTGCTCTTGAAGCAGTACTAAATTGCAGTATGTGTTAGAGCTAGATTACAATGCATTCTCTGTCCAGGGCATCTTACAAAATACTGTGTATACCTCCTGTACTCGGAATAATGACATAAACGATGGGACATCCAGCTCTGCTTTCCATTAGATTAACACTGAACACAATTGTCCTTGGTAGGACAGCTTTCGAAGCAAGCAAAAAGTCTGAGGTATCCACATTGTCTTTAAAAAAGACAGAGTAAAGCATGCTGTGATTACTTCTTGATTGATACTACTGCAGTAATGCAGTAGCATTGTCTTTATATATAGTATATATTGTCTTTATGTATAGTATATATTGTCTTTATGCCCTGGAATACATGACTACATCATCCCTGTTGCATTGCACAAAGCTCACGGCATGCTTTTGATGGGCAATATAACCACATATTGTTTTCCTAAGAAACAACAGCTGAAAGCTTTCTTATGCTCACAGCTACTAACATCATCTGCAATTGATACAAAAAGCACCAGAATTTTTTGATTGTATTTTCCACAGCTCAGCTTCATTCGCTGCTTATTTATGTCCACCGTGAAAATAAAACATAGGCAAGTCTTCTTTACCAGTATTCCTACATATCAAGAAGACAGAACCAGGCTTTTCACAGTGCTGCACGGAAGGAGGAGACACAGTGGACATAAAATGAAACAAGAGAGGTTCAGATCAGATATAAGTAAAAACTTCTAACATTGAGGACAGTCAAGCAGTGGAACAGGCTATCCAGAGGGACTGTGCATCCAATTCCCCACCCTTGGAGGTTTTGAAGGCCTGAATGGGTACAGCCATGAGAGATCTGGTTTGACCTTAGAGCTGACCATACTTTGAGCAGGAGGTTGGACTAGAAGCCTCTTCAGGTGTCTTCCAACCTGAATTATCCTATGGTCCTATGAAAAGGCAACTTTTTATATGTTAGAACAAACAGACAACAGTTAAAGAGACAACCTCCTCACCATATGGTTCTACGGATTGTAAACAGCAACGGCACAGGGGGAATGGCTCTTTATGATGCTCATGGGCTTCTTTTCCTTGGAATGCTAGTCCAAAGAAACAGACACAATGTCTTTATGTTTTCTTGAAAGCCTATATCCAGCCAAGACTGAATGGTTCCCAACAAACATCTTGTGTGTATATTGTATGTGTTAGTGTATTCTCCTGTTAGGCAGACAGAGCTGTCACTGTCTGACCAGGACTTCTATGTTCAGACATGGATGGCATCCAAAGATCCTCATACCCTGGATTTGGAAGGGCTGGTGTTCTTTTAGGAGCAGCCTGCCAAATGAACAGATATGGAGAATCGTCTTGTTTAATCTGCTACCATCACACAGGCCACAGGTAGGATTTTACCTTGTCTTTCTTGTAGTATAGTAAATGTTATTAAGCCAAATAACTTCCAGCTGAGCTATAATATTTTTTGATGTGGTAATATAGTGCCACAATACAAATGGCAATGGGCTGTAGGCACCTAGCGGAGATGTCAAAGAGAAGTACAATCCCAGCTGCTCTCCACTGAATGCACAGGGTTTAGCAGCTTTGGATAATAAGCAAGCCGAATCTTTTAGCTCTCTAGTAAACTTGGAGCTATATTCAGATTGCCTGGCATCTAAGTTCATCCCTTGCTATCAGATGAAGAAATGCTGCTGGTTTTTGGGTTTGGTTTTTTCTTCCCCCACCTCCTTCTCCAGATTGTGCTCTGGAGCTGCTCTTCTCCTCAAAGGGCTACTGCCTGAGTACTGGAGCAGGCTGTGATGAATGCTCAGCTACGCAAGCTATCCTCCATTCTGCTGTCATAACTCAAGTACCAACAGTGGAAAACCAAATTAACTATCTCATTCTGGGCAAAGCTTCTCCAAAACTAGATCAGAGGAACAGGGCTATTCAACATAGTTAGTTGACAGAAGCCATCTTTTTGTCATCATCAGATCACTTATGTATCTAGCATACAAAGGAAACTTAAGAGTTATAAATTTGGCCTAGGATACTAAATGGAAGGTCTGGTATATGTTTTTTTGGAAAGGGTACTAAGGGATAGCCTTAGTAAAGGCCATCTTGGCATTATCCCTCTGAAATAATGAAAATTATCTGTTTCAGAGACAGAATATGAATTGCATGACTGTACCAAGGGTGAGAAATATACAGTGTTTATATGGAAACAACAAGTTGGCTACTTCCATCCAAAACAGGAGTGGAACACAACTCCCCTGGGATATTTTTCATACATTCAGTGAACATTGACTTGACAGTAGATAGTAAAAAGTTTGCCTGAAGTATCTCCGATCACAGGACTTCCCTGGCTTAGTTGAATCACCCCTGGCTCTAGGAATACAATTTGCATTAAACTACTCAAAATATTTACAGACTTTACCCTTATGAGTTTAGTTCCTGCTGCCTCAACTTCACCCAGAAATATCAAGATTATAGCCTATGTGTGTTGAACATAAAAGTGTGCTGTGCATTAAATTGTTGAATTAAGTTCTGTGGGAGAATGTATGTGCATGCGTATGCAAAGCATGCTTTTATCTGAACAAGAGTAGTGTAGTGAATAACATGTGATAATATGTATAAGTGATATGTGTATGATAATATGTGATAATATGTAGCAGCATGTGTGATTGCATGTGGATGCATGAGGCAGTTGTATATGTCCATTTAACTCCAATTTGCTTTTTACCCTCCTTAAATAGCATTTTTGCCACTGTTTAATGAATGAATGTAGCAGCTAGCATTGTTGGGATGATGTTTTTAAATGCTGTGTGTCTACTTCAATCTCATACACTGTGTTTATCTTGTTGTCTGTGCTGTGGTCATTATCCATGGTTGAATGACTCTCTGCTGCTGGAAAACCAGAGTCTGTCAGTGCTTATCCACCATTCCTTTCAACAATTTCTCTTTCTTACCAAACCACAGGTGTTTTGTGGTCTTATGAAAGCCATGAAAATATTGTGTATGCCATGACTGAACTGGGACATCTGAACAACAGCCTTGGCACACCCTTTACCTCCCCTTGCTTCCTCAAATATCCCTGCCGGCAAAGGCAAAAAGATGCTCATGTTGATATGGTAGCACCAAAGGAGATATGGGTCAAGATTATCAGCGCTAAACAAGAAAAGTGAACACATATCACTTAATTTCTGTGTAGAGCCTTCAGTACATTCTCTCTTATGGGGACTGTAGATCAGTGCAAAGGAAGTGTTCAGAAATGGAAAAAGAATAATCAAGAACTCTCTCTAAAAAAATAAAATAAAATCACAAGTTTTATTTCATTTCCAGGAAAACACAGGTCAGATGCAGGTTCCTTCATGAAATGCATGCCTGCTTTTGTTCCCCAGTTTGCTGGTGGGGATCTCCAGGAAGCTGAGGACACAACTGACTTGGCTACGGGCATTTACCAAAGCATTTCAAATAGAGGGGGCTGTATAGTATAAAGGCTGGGGCAGAGCTTTTGCCTAGCCTGGCTGCATTGTATGATCTGAGACCCATAAATGGATTTAGCATAGCGATCTTGTGCCCAGTCCAAGCCGCAGCTAGAGTCTCTGTCCCTGCTGGCACTGAGCACACAGCCCTCCTCCTCCTCCCTATGCTGCTGTCCCTCCTGCCCTTCCCCAGGAGGCTGTGCCCTCTCTTCCTACAGGGAGCAATTCAGCATCCCGCTGTCGTGACTAAAACCTCTGAACCCAAACCACTTCTGGGCTCAGCATGACCACATCAGTAAGAGTCTTCCTGAAAAATGTTTAACATTACAGAGCTTTTTTCTCCTTGAAAATAAACTAAGGCTTAAATGTTCAACTCCTTTCTGCTCTGTGCACATTTATGTTTTCTCTAAATGAGGCCACATACCCTAACTCTGTTCCCCCTCCTTCCCTGGAAGTTCCTATACTCTCATTATTTTAAGGCATCAAACCTGATTCAGTAAATCTCTTCTTTCAGAACTGTCATGTTTTAGCCTCAGAACACAAACACAGTATTTGTTCCTAGCATGCTTCCTTTTTAATGCTTTAAAAGCTGTTACAAATGTCTTGTTTCCTCCCAGCCACAGCTGTATTCGATTATCTGTTCTGGTTTTGTTTCTTTTTTTTCTAAAGGAAAAAAGTGAAACACCTGATGCAAACTCAGCCCTTTGAACAGCAACTGATTTATAACTTTGTACTCCCCAGACCAAAGGTTAACCCCTCTCATCAGTTATTAAAGGCTGTATTGGATGCCAGGAAGGAGCAGCATTTGTCAAGTCAAGATTTCTAGCAGCAAAATTGAGACACGCAATTTCCAGAGTGTATCTGAAATAGGCAGCCTGTGGGGGAGAAAGCGGGTTTGTTAAAATTGCAAAAGGATGAAGAGGGAAGGCGAAGGGAAACTGACTGCAAAGGACTAAATGTTTCTTTTCCCATGGTTGCCCCAGGATGTGATGGGAAAAAAGACCTGCCCTGTGGTCCGTCTTTTTAGGTGGTAAAAGCAAAGAACCAGCAGAAAAAGTTATCAGGAAGAGGAATGTAAAAACAAAATCAAACATTCCCTACCAGTTAACCCAAGATTTTAAATTGTACTAAATTAAGTGGAATATGTTTTGAATGCTGCCAAAGGAACACAAAATGATGTTGATTTGTGTGCTAATGAAGAGTACCATTTCTTTAAAACAGCTACCTCCCTGAACTCCAGGAAAATCAACAGATGTATGATCTCAAATTTTGTTTTTGTCTTCTTAAAAACAACTCAATGGGATCCAAGAAATTTTAGGCAGATGTGCCTTAGTGCAGTAGATAATAGCTTAATTACTGAAGCTAAAAATATAAATATGCCTAGATAAGGATAGTAGGAACAAAGCAATGTGACTTCTGTCAATGTAAATCCATCCTGCTTGACTTACTAGAATACTGTATAAGAATGAACAATATCATGGATAATGGTGGATTGATAAAAAGATATAAACCATTCCTCCCAAAATGATAAAGCCTCGCACAGGAGGGTAATTCAAGAAGTTTGATAACCACACCATGAAGAGAAAACTCCTGTCATAGATTCAAAGGCTAATTATGAGGAAAAAAGTTGGAACAAGCAGACAGTATTTTGTGTTATTGCTGAGACTGCTGTACTGCCAGTCCCCAACAAGGTATTTTCCAGATCCAAGGCTGGAAAGCTCCCACCTCCAAGAGCACCATGAATGAAAGAATAAAGTCCCACCTCAGAGCAAGGAGAAGGAGCACAGCATTACGAGTACAAACCTGGATTGAATCTTTCTGCATCAGGGAAGAAATGTGCTCCACTGACGTCAAGACAGAGTTCCTTACAAAGAGAATTCTTTTCAGAAAAACGTGCTCGGCAGCACCTGCACTCTTAAGACGGAGGTGAGGACACCAACCTGCTCAATACATACATTCTTGACTGACAAGACGTGCCAGCCCTACCCGAGCTGTGCTGGGCAGGGGCTGGCTCTTCCCTTCTTTGTGCAGGCTCGCTCTGGGAGATGGAGAAGCGGAGCCCAGTTTGTCTCCTACAGAGCAGAGATTGACCATGGGAAGGCTGGGCCCCACCAGCAAGGGCGGATGGGAGCTGATTTTCTGATTCGTGCTTTAACTTGCTCTGCATCAAGAATGAATGCTTTCCTTTGAGGGGAACATGGACTGCTTTTACATTTTTTTCTGCTATATCACCCGCTCATACATCTCATAGCTTTGTAAGCAGGCATGAGGAAAAGAAGGATGTTCTGAAACAAACTGCCAGAATCCCAGCATCCTTACCCTAACCTGGAGCACAGGATGATCCAGTAGCATCACAGTCCAGTGTTTCTCACTGCTGGAGTGCTCTGGAGGTTGCTGCTGCTGTGCTCAGCAGAGCCCAGAGCAAGTTACCCCTTGATGAAAAATGGAGGAACTTTTCCATGCTATAAGGAGGCAGAGAGAGAAAAGGAGGTGCTCATTGTAGAGGGATGGGCAAAACTGAGGAGTGGAAATCTGCATCTATCTGTGGCTGTAACACTGCAGAGCTATTTCTTAACTGATTTTCATGGCCCACTGGCTTTTGTTTTGGTTCCTGGCTTAGACACAAAACAGGCATGCCCTCTGCCTCCTGCTAGTGTAGTTTAAAATAAGCACTGCATGCTTGATGGTAGCCCTAATGTGCATGCTGGGGCCTCTCTTTTCCTCAGTTTGCAGTGACTTTTATTTAGGTCCTCTGCTTGTTTATGATTTATGAAGCTTTCACTCTGTCTATCGCATTTAACAAGCACTGTGAAGAAAAGAGAAAGCTTTTAGCTCCAAGGCTAAAAGAGAAAAGCAATGGTTTCTCCTATTCCTTTAATGCAATTTAAAGGAGATTGGAAGTTAAAGAAGCCAGAAAGTGAAAGATGGGATAGCAGAGGGAGAAGAAAGAAAACCCTGGACACCTTTAATTTTCCCTAGGGGAGAATGTTAGGAAAGACAAAGATGGCTTTTCCCCTCCAGCCCCTAAACAGAAGTGGTTTTTAGACACACAGATTGGATTTGCAGCTTCCCCAAATCAGCCTGGCAAGGTAAAGATACCTTGTACTATCCTCATCATCTTTTATTATCTCTACTAAACCAAGTTGAGTGTTATTTAATCAAAAGGGACATGTAAGGATAGGTCAGCCAGCTCAAGCAACAAAGGCAGATACCCAAGGCAGTTCCTCAGTTTGGTTGAGATGCTACAAAGCTTGGGGGCCAGGAAAGAGGCACTGCAATAAATCACCTGTTGTTCAGAAAGCCACTCTTCCTGGGGAGTGACGGAAATGGATGGGACATCTGGGATAACCTGGTCTGAGGCTGCAGCTCTGGGTCTGAGCAGAGGCTGTTCAAAGGGCTTGAACATAGGCTGTAGTTTTGTTTCACTGACCTAAAAGGCATTTTCTGAACCCTCTTGGAACGGAAACCATGTGCATCCCCATTAGTTTTCCGGTAGATTTCGTCCTCCAGATGTATTGAGCCATTTTCTAGATGCAGTAATATAAAGTCAGTGAGCTAAGTCCTTGTGCTGGACACCATCAGATCTCAAAGAAAAGATGGGATGCCAGACAATCCTTGGAGGCATAGGACTTCATTTGGTCTTTATCCTTAGAAGTATCCATCCTGAAACTCCTTGCTTTTGCTGAAGACCTCTCTAAAGGGTGGAGAACTAATACAAACATGGCTTTGAACCTTTACTGTGACCTACAAAGACAGATTATTTCATCTCTTTCTATTGACATAGAATTCAGGTTAAGCAGTCTGTTCATGACATAGGATCTGAGGCTTGCTGAAACCAACTGAAAAAAATTCCACAGGATTAACAGCCTTTCGTTCCAGCCCAAAATAATGAAACTTCTGTGGTGGTGAAGAGGGGAACCCTTCCAGTCATTCTGCATAACATTCTCTTTTTGTTTTGTTATGGGTTTGTTATTGTCCAAATGCCTCAAACTCTGAGAAAAAAATACCTGTATTAAAAGACCAAAAAGCACAGCATGTTTGTTACTGATGAGATGTGTTCCTCCTCACCTCTTCAGTCTTCTGAGAAGCCTTCCCTAAACACCAACAGAAATAATGTGATATAGTCCCAATAATTGTGAAGGTAATAAAGAAAGAAGCAGGAGGAAAATTACCATTTCTTATCTTCTTGTATGTCAGAAAAGGGAGGGGAGAGGCCTCATACACAATTGTTTTCCATCCCCAGGTCAGCTTTGATCTCTGCAAACATAAGTTTTAAGCCCAAAGGATATAATTTTCTAAAAGTTCTAAGCACCTGCAAATAGACGCTTAAGATGAAAGTACCTTCTCAACCATAAGTCACTATGATTAGTTCATGAAAGTGACCAAAATATTTAAATGAGGTTTAATTATAAAGATTGAGGAGATGACTTCAGGAAAGTGAATTGTAATCTTCAGAATTAAGACAGAAATAAAAATCCAGCCAGAATAAAAAAAGAAGTACTTCAATTATACTTTATATTTTTTTACTCAAACTGGTTGCAAATGTATATGGATAGCAATCATTGCACACACACTGAATTTGGGATGTGACACAGCAAGACTTTGGTACCAGCAACCCCTGCTATTCAGCCTGGGGACATCAGAGGGCCCAGCAAAGTCAAGAGCACCTTGATTTCCATGGGCTTTGAGGTATGGAGGAGGAAGTGATTAATGAAGGCTTCTCCATTTTATTCATAATTCTTCCACCTGGCCACTTCCTAATTGTACAGTTTTGCCAGTACCTAGGCTCTTGCTCCTATATACAGTCAGGATTGATGGATTTCTTCATCTTGGGTCTCCCACTCAGTCCAAACCTCTGATTCTTTTAGTGCATTAAAGGTCAGGCTTCAAGCAATTTTCTTACCCGGATACTTCTTATTCAGTCTCAGGTGTTTTGTAATTAGATCATACAGCACTGTGATGTATGTGAAAGGTACTTTATAAATCAGTATGTAATAACAACATAACAATACTGCATCCATTTGTTAAAGAAGATGGAGGGTATTGTGACTCTCCAGAACATAATTTCCCCAAGGTGAACCTCAGGCAGGACACCAGGCCTAATGAACACCATTGCTGTGGGTAAATTGCCATCCATATCTTTAAAGAGGGAGTGCTGCAGAGGTCTGAAACACAGAACCAGGCACTCTGTCACCCCGGTTTTGTGCCTGGAGTTACCACTTATGTTGTGTGTGAATTTGTAAAGTCACTTGGAAGTCAAGAGCCAGACTTTCAAGGGTGTCAAGATGTCTAAGGGTAATCAATAGGCACTGGGACTTTCACACCTATCTCCAACTGCAGTGAATGAGAGAAGGTGCTCAAGTGCTCTTTAGACACCCTAATGCCTCTGAAGACCTGCAGCATTTCCCTTTGCTCTTGCTTCTCCGTGCAGCAGAACTAATGCTGCCTGCCTGGCAAAGGGCTGAGAGTTTTCACCCTGTCATGAGCACATTTAGATCTATGTCAGAAAGGTGCTGTTTAAAAAGCAGAAGGTGTTACTGTATTTGCAGGAAGCGTTAATGGCTACCACATGCCAGCCTTTGACATACAGGTGACTACAAACACTGCTACAGCAGACTGGGGAATTAAATCATCCTTCCTTAGGTAAGCCTACCTGGCATGATGCCACGCTAAGCAGAGATACCGAGGCATGCCCTGAAGCGGCTAACCCTGGCACCGGGAGCAGCCCAGTGCCTCCAGACCCCAAGCTGAAGACTCACTTTGGTGCAGTGTCACGCCTGGACGTGGCCCCAGCACACTGTGGTCAGACTGGGGAGAAGCCTCCCAAGCCCCTTCAGGCAACGAGAGGGTGGGAGGCTTTAGGATGACCTCCCAGCTTTGAGCAGTGATAACCCCCTGCTGCACTGGGTATTCCTCAGCTGTGGCAGCAAACATATGCAGAGTGTTTATTTGGTCAATTCAATGGGTGGGAGAGTAAGAGAAGCGATTGTAAAGGGCTACATCAAATCTTGGAAGATTCTCACCAATTCCAATACACATACATGCGTGTTTTCTCTCGCAAACAACATGGTATTCCTGTTTTCTGTTTTCAGTTCTGTGCTGCTCCATGCTTTCATCTTCCTAAAAGCTGCAGTTCCAGTGACAGGGTACTTCCTACCCTCAGGCTGGATGCTGAGTGCTGTGTGCTGGGTTACCCATGTACAGTCAAGCCAGTTTAACTGCCTGAACCTTCAGCCTTAGCTGTGAGATCATCTGCTGACGGTATGTCCGCAAGCCATAAAACCTGCCAGTTATAATATTCATCTTTCTACCATGGACTTAAAAAAAATAAACTTAAAGAAGACGAATTAAGATTTTAATGCCCTTAAAATGGCATATTTAAATACTCCTCATTATAAATGAGGTATTCTTTTGGAAGTGGGAGAGCGAGGATTTCTTCAGGACTGCAGCTGGGTACATGCTGGGGTCCTGGTCCTCACTCTCCCTCCCCACAAGAGACAGACCTGCACACAGCAAGTGGGCTGGCTGCCACGAGTGTCGTGCAGGAGACACTGCTTCAATTGCTTATCCTCGCTGAGGAGAGCTGAAGAAAGTCCCACTTACCCTCCATTGCTAGGCTGCACGCTGGTTGCATCAGAAGAAGGAGACACACAAGGGGTTGGTCTGTGCTACTATTGCTCAGTGCTTGAGCTAGCTAAAAACCAGGTATGACAGCACAGAGCTTAAATGTGGAGTAGAAACACATGGGTTGTTGTTGTATGGGAACTGCATTAACGCCAGCCTGGGCCCATGTTCCTACACTCTTCTGAAGGGTGGCTGGTTTGTTAGTCTGCGTTCAGTGCTCTGTCTCAGTTATCTGGCTTCTGGAGCATCTATACAGACAAACAAAGCAGGTACTTCAAAGGCTGTCCTTAATTATTCCCTTTCCCAGCAACTCTGGGAGACAGGCGCTTTGCTGGAAGAGGAGGAAACATAGCCTTCTTTCAGGCCTGAGCTGCTCCATCTCAGATCTAACCTGGTCCATCTCTAGAAATTAAAGGTCTGTATAAATGAGGTCTGGTTCTCTATCCTCACCAAGCAGATCAGGGAAATGATCTGCAGGTCAGGGAGTGCCTCGGACTTCAGCAAGTGATTAGCAGAAGTAGTGTCAGGATGTAGGGATCAACCCTAGTGCCTGAGGTTGCATCTGAACAGAGTGGGAAAGTGATTCAAGGCACATGGTCCTGGTATCCCCGCTGTTTGCCTTGGGGACCTGACCAGAGCGTGCCATAGCTCTTTATAGCCCATGTGTCTGGGTTTCCTTCTCACAGAGACCAGGAGGGAGGGCAGAAGTCCAACACCCAGCCTGGACTCCACCATTGCAGAGTCAGCTTGTGTCTAGGGTATCTATCAGGAGGTCTTCTGAGCTCCTGGGTAAGTCCATCACTTCAGACACAGCTTCCATTTCACTAATGCATCACATGTGACACCCCCAGTCTAATGTGAGCTTTTGAGATGGATCACCTGAATTACCTCCTGGATGCCATTGCAGGCACCCAGCTGTAGCAACTTCTTACAGCTACAAGGTTGGCCAGGACTGGAGGTAAAGGCTCTACAGTTAGCTAGCTCATGCCTGAGCCACATAGTCCCTCTACGAAAACACCACAGATTAAATAAAATAATGCTATTGATTTTTTTTTTCTGTTTACTGCTGTCAACATTGCTTCCCTCTGTATTTCTTGTTTCTGTTCCTGTCTACCTAATAAGGTTTCTGAAGTCTTCCTGAAGTGTCAGCAAATAACAGTTGCGTGTGCATTTCTTGTTGGTGCAAAATCTTCCCCAGTGCCTAAACAAACATCCTGGCAGAAATGTTTGCCCCTTGGACTTTGATCTTTGTCACTTTTAAGCCCTATCCCATCTCAAAAGCTTTGATATATTTATTTACTAAGTCACAAAGAGTTTTTATTACTGTTGAGCTCTGCAAGAATTTTATGGCTGAAAGCCCTGCGTAAAAGCAAGAAGTTCTGCTTTGTGTGTGATATGCAGTGTTCAAGCATGAGATCAGAGATTGCGTGGAGGCTGGACAGTGTCAGCTGCTTCTTTCACATGGGCAGCTGCATACCAGCAACTGATTAGATGTTTTGACAGAGACGTGTCACTGCTGAAGTCACATGGAGGAGGCAATAATTAAATCTCTGGTGAAAGAGAAATACCTGTGCAGATTTCAGAGCTGTGTTTGGCTACTGGGATAAGTAAAGAGATGTTAAGAAAGGTTTCCCTCCATATTTCTCCTACATTATCTATTCTGCTCCCAGAAATCACACTTCTAGGCAGAAGACAGGCTTAAGTATTTTGGTACAAGGTGCTAAGTACAACATGAGTGGATATTATGCACTATCCTTCTACTGCTTTCAGCCCAAACAGCATTATCTTCACCTAAAAATGCTTCTAAAATATATTTAGTCAGAGAAACTGGTAGACTTGATTATGCTGGGTGAAGATTCATAGGAAAATGCAAGCCCCTTTCTGTCTTACTGTTACTAGTTTCTCAATGAAGCTCCTCCCCTGCTGGTTTGCATAAATAGGCTTTGTAGGAACCAACAGGTTTGCATGGGGAAATAATCAGCCTAGAAGAATAGATCAGAGGAAGGAAAATTGCATACTGAGAGGTTGCATCTAAGTCACCCAAGAGCTAGGTGCCTGCTCACAACAAATGATGCCTCAAGGCATGCCTTGTATGCCTCGAGGAGGAAGAGCAAGACAGCCTGCACTTCATGAGCTTCCTGAGCCATGGGCAGTTCTTGGGAAGCGTCACCATTTTTGTCTTTTGTCCATAGTACTCAAACACCCCCTTATAAATAGCTACCCCACTTTGATACGTGCCACTTAACAAAAGAGTTCCCCACAGCTGCGTGCTGGCAGCCCCTAAGAGTTCACCCTGCTACTGAGCACTGCAAGGGGAGACAACTTCTCATTTGAGGAAGGATGAGAGATTGAGTCCCCCATCTCTCTGTCTCATCTTTGTAGTGGGTAGGTGGTCAGCTGTGGACACCACAGAGCTGGCTCCTCCTGACTGCCACCATCTCATCCTCACGTCCTTTCAGAGATGCCAGGGAGTAAGCAGCAGAGACGAAAGATGGGTTCAGTATTTCCAGGGTCCTGCTTGATAATTAAGCTTCCTAAGTGGAAGTTTAGAGGCACTTCTCACCATATTTGCAGCATATTGAGATGCTTTATTGCACTGTGAGAACATGAGAAAGCTTTTAGGAAGGAAAGAGTACACATCCCCCGTGCTAGGAACCCAGCAACTAAGCATGTGTGCAAGTATAAGGAAAAACAATTTTCGCCCTTCACTCTCTGATATTTCTCTCAGCTGTCCCTCTCTCATATCACCTTTTTAACAGCTTTCTGCATGCTGAAAGATTTATGCATCTCCCCATCTCTGACTACAACAGCTCTTCGTGGCTTTCAAGGTTTGCTACATATTTCCTATTTCTCATTATTCTCCTCAAAGCAGCTTCCCTGCATGCTCCAGCTCGTTCCCTCCCCCAACCCCTAGTGCAAATGGCCTTCTGGGCCTTGTTAGTGCTTGTTTCAGTGGTCCTTTCACAGAGGAAGCCGATCCCACGATCAAATGCACCAGACTCTAGACTTACAGTTAGTCTAAGAGCCACTAAAGAGCTTTCATACTTCCTTGCTGTCCTGCTGCCTACCCAATTACTCCCTGATTTGTTTTGCCATCCATTAGCCTTCCTTTCCTGTCTTTACTGATTTTCACTTGCTGATTTCATACCAGCTCTTAAGTTTGTCAGCATCCTTATGACTGCATCCCTGTCTTTCAGGGTGCCTGCAACTCTTCCAGTTTGGTGCTAGCCCCAGGACCATTAGGTGTGTCCCTTATTGTTGCATCCCAGTGCATCTCAGATGTTAATGAAAATTCTGAGTAGAACCTGACCAACCACTTTATAATAATTATATGATTTATAAAATAACAATTTATAACATGTCCAGAGACAGTAAGGTTAGGAGGGGCCTCTAAAAGCCATCTTGTCCATTCAGGACCTGTTCTTAGGATTTAAGCCATTTTTGATGGATGATATCTAGTCTGCTTTCAAAATGCCCAGTGCTGAGCACCACACAGCCTCAGAAGGCAATATCTTGGTCTATATTCCACCACTCCCTAGCACTACATTCCTTGCCGGTTTTACTGTGAGAAAAATGTTTCCTAATATTTAGCATATGTCACATTTCCTTAGTTTGCCATGTTCTATTTTGAACAAAATTTCTAGGTAAAAGAAGCCCAGAAATGTTAATGTTGATTATTGTAAGGTATGCCTGTAGCAATGTGTGTAGTCACATGTATGTTCCCTTAGTTTGGCTGGACACACAACAGGCCTGATTAAAGAGCCATAGAGTCACATTAATGAGGTGCTGCATCCAAGGTTTGAAGCTCTCCTGAGAGATGGTGGTATACCCAGGCCAGAAATGGCTTTTATTTGGTTATTGGCAGCAAATATGCAGCAAGAGTATGCATGCACTAGTTGTCAGATGTATCTATACCTAAACATGGCTGTACCTGTTGGACCAAAGGATTGATTATTTAGTGTATACTGTTTGTGACAGTCCTAGAAGTGGATATCAGGGAGACCTTAAGAGCAGGACAGCTATATTTGTACTTTGCATAGTATTGTTCCAGCTACTAACTCTTTCAAACTCAGGGACTACCCATAGAAATACCTACCACAGAGACTGGAGTGACATTTGACTGATGTCTTGTCCCAGATCTACACTTTGACTTTTGAACAGAAAGAACAAGCGAACAACCAACCTCCCTTTTGCTAATCTTGAAACAAGAAGGATTAATAAACTGTGAATTTCCAGGGACCTGTTACTCAGTTGAAGTCACGTCATCTTTCTTCTCCTGCCTGCAACATCCCTGAGGCATGCAGAGCTACAAAGTCACACTCATGCACACTCCAGCAGATACTGGGGCAGGCTCTTTAAATATTTAAAAGGGGAATAATCCTTTTGTATGATTTTGAGACTTCTTATCACTTTGGAATTTTTTTCAGAGGCAGCAGTTTTATTGAAAAAAAACAGTATCCACTCTAGCTCTTATAGCTTTAACTAGTATGTTGCCAAGAATTTGCCTTCAGTGACATTAACATAGTTACGAAGACCAAAACCAGAGCTGGCCTTCACTGTGGATTTCTACAGTGGTGTTTCTGGCACCCTCATGACTGCAGCATCTTCATGTTTATTTTGACCACAGGAAGAATTCAGATTAATTAAAAAGCTGTTTCTCCAGGGTTCCTCCATCTACTCATACTTCTGCTGGGTCATGAAGTCACCCAATTCCCTCTGATAGTACATTACAGAATGTGCTCCCACTTTCTGAAGACAGTTCATCCCTGGCTGCAACAGCTCTGGAGGGCACAGGGGAGGATTTGGCAAGTGGTGGGAGGTGGTGATCACTCTCCGCTGACTACAGAAGGATTGAGACGTATACTAGATGCCTTTCAGATGGTTAAACATAGGTGAAAACAATCCCTAGGCATCCCAAATGGTCCCTTTGTCTCTTCTGTTTCCCAGGATTGCCAAAGCACATTCCATGGAGCTGGAAATACACAGCATCAACCTCCCAGGATGGGGAGTCTGTGCCATGACAGCTCATTTCCCCCCACCACAGGGACACTATTGCTTGCTGTTTCTCTAGAGCTGGGGAGGGAGGATTTTATTTGTTGCCATTCAAGCCAGCAAAAGAGGCTAGCTGTGCTACAGAAACTGTCTGAGGGACAATCTGATCCACTGAGACCAGCAGAGAAAAGAGGTTTGGCAGGTGTAAGAGAGCAGTCGTTTTAATTAGGCAAAAACCGCTGGGAGATTTTTACACTGCATCTCCCTCAAGCGTTTCCAATGCCAGTGCTTACACAAGGCTGGCACCTGGCACCCTCCACGTTTCGAAGAAAGGTGCAGGATGGGCATACTGGGCGTTCATGGTTCCCACTGGTTTTGTTCCAGCAAACTGCTGACATGGGGTGTCACCGCAGCTGGTCTGGTCTGAGAACACACTTAACCAAGCAGTACGCCTTTTGCTCTTAACCCTTGCTGCCTTGGATAGTTCTTCTGCCTCATTTGCTCCATTTTATTACCTAGAAAAAAAATCACCCAGAAGATATTATGACCAAATTGCAGAAATTCAGTGAAACTTTCCCATTTCTTTTCACAGAGCACTTCTCTGTACTTTGTCATCCTTACCTGAGAGCTTCTCATGTGGATAGGAATGGAGTTCATAACACTAATTAAACTCTCAGGACATGAATGGGACCTGAAGATGGGCTGTCAGCGATATCAAACTGGTGTCTATAATCCCAGACAAATGCATAGATTTGTCTCATTAGATTTTTTTTTTAATTGAATCTACTTCCTTTAAGTTTCTCCTGGGCATTCAGTTTTTAGGGTATCTTTTCACACCTGAGGAGGCTGGAGACATTGATCTTTTAGCCTCACACCTTGCAAGTCACTTAAGGCTCGTGGCAATTATACAGACTCTAGATGCAGCTGCTGAGCTTCTCTCAAAGTAAAGTGTGCAGTGTCACCATCAGTTTGTTCTCCCAAGCCCATCTGATTTCCTAGAGGAAAAGATACGTTCTCTTCTGGGTGAAGGGAAAATGGTGGGGCGGGTTTTAACTTTCAAAGTGGTGAGAGGTGTGGGTGGAAGAACAGACTGTAAGAGGAAGAAATGATCATGGATGTCTCAAAAGTTTATGTAGCTGAGTGATTCATCTCACTTATATTTCATAAACACTAATCTTAAAAACCAAAAATCCAAACAGACGTATTGCTAGAAATGGAAAGTCACTCAGTGGTAGCAAAATTCACTTCAGGCTGCTAATTTGTAAACTAATGAACTCTTTTCGAACATAAAAGCTACATTAGGCATCTATTAAAGTATTAAGGAGAGAAGGCAACCAAGTCAGAGATGACATTATGTCTTTATTTCCCACACACCAGATACTATATGCGCCTGAAAGCGTGGCAGAAGGAACCATGATATTGCCCTATTACAGGTTATAATGGAAAGGAAATTAGATATAAAGACATTGCTTGACTTAACAGTCAGAGCAACAACACCATGAACTGGAGAGCCTGAAATACTAGAAATAGTGCATCTGAGTCTCTCCTGGTCTCCTGAGAAGTTTGAAACAAAGATGTGGTCCAGGAGGGAAGAGGGCCACAAGGACCAGCTGGTGCTTGCTGCCATCTGTGTTTCCTGGACTCTGCAGCTCTGCCAAGCCACACATGCCATGTGATGATTTGCACAGTTGACCTCTCTGTCACACTATTTTGGCCTCTTTCTCACCCCAGGACTCCCACGTACAGCCACAATCCGTAGCATCCTGTGGTGGAAGAGAGGCTGTGTCACTGCCCTGCAGCAGGGCTGTGCCACCCTGCAGGGCAGCAGCTTCAAAGGACCCCTGCTGAAGAGCATCCTGCCCAGTGGTGGCATGGTGGTGCGGACTGTCCTCAGACACATGACCCAAAACAACACTGCTTAGGCCATTGTGAGTCAAAAGCTGTGAGAGCCCTCGTTGGTAAGAGCTCAAGGGACTGAGACAGCGCTCCATGTGCAACAGCAGAGCAGTCTGACAGACTGCCTCTCCTACAGAGGCTTTCCCGCAGCACCTGCACCACAGCCCAGGACACATTTCTGTCTCATTCTCCCTCTTCAGCTTCAGGCAGTCAGAGGAGGTTTTTTACAGTGTCATAATTTTAATATTGATATTATGATAGTGATATTATTGACGTTACTGATATTGACGTTACTGATATTACGCAATAATATTACTAAGAAAAGTTGGATGAAAATAGAAGATACAAAAGGGAAAAAAAAAGAAGAGTGGGCTATTAGGAAACCTGTGTCCCAACAGCAAGATGCATTAAGCTGTGAGATTGCTGTAGAATATTTTCCTGGGGAAAAGGTGAAAAACTGACTGCTTAAGGAAAAGCAGCTAGGAGGAACAGTGTCCTGGCCATTTGCACAAGCGAGACCAGCCAGTTCAGCACACCCTTTCCACAGTTTCTTTCATTTACTTGCTGGAATCTGAAATTTCATTTATAGATCCACATTTTAAAAAACCCCAAATATACAGAACTTTAATTTCAGGGTGTGACTTCAATCGCAGAAACTCAGCTTGGTCTCAAAGCCAACAAGTATGGTTCTTTGTAAAACCAATCATATCGAAGTCTCGCATAGCCATGATTGTCCAAACTGAATGACTGCTATTGTCCTCCTGACTTCGGTAGGACTTCCAACGCACACATAAAGTTCTGGTACCCTGTTTGAGTGGTGCATTGAGTTTGGACCTGAAGCAATCAAAGTCAGTTGAAAAAGGTTCCCTCGGACAAAGCTGTTTGGGATGCCCTGGGAAAGGACTCCCTGTATTTCCCTCACTCGGGAAGCGGAGGCTGCTCCAGGCCACATGCCTCTGAATCGTCTTCTGATGGCTGGAGCACAAAGAGCCCTCCTCGGGCTTGTAACACCAAATCAAGCAGGGCTAAAGGGAGCCTTAAATTTAAGGGAAGCCTTGCTTGGTTTGAAAGCCTCAGAGGGGACTTCTGTTTGGGTTTTCAGAGGTTTCCTTTTGACTCCTGGAGCGTACTTCTTTGCAGCAGTGGAAAGGCCCTTCAGGGTTTTCTGGGAGCTTTTGTTCTTTTCAAATGCATCTTGTCCCTTTGCTTGTTTGTCATTCAGACAGCAGCCTCCAGGGAAATGCTATAGACAGCAACAGAGGAGCTGCAGAGAGCGGCACGGGCGAGAGTTTTCACAGGAAAATGCACATTCATTCTGCTCTCTGCTTTTCTACAGCATCTTGGTGTGTTTCAGAGGTTTGTCTGGAGCAATGTGCGGAAATGAGCTTTTTGAAAGTGTTATTCTGACACAGATCTTTTGGAGAAGAGTTTTCAGGGAGAAGAGCAGAATAGTGATCTGAGAGGGCTTTCGTGAAACGCTGCCTGGGCAGGACAATGGTGGGGAGGAAGGGGATTTTCCCAGCAATGAAGAGGGGAGCAAGCTCTGGAAGAACAAAAAAATGAGTGCACTTGTGTCACGGGAATGATCAGACTTTATGCAAGCATCAAGTGGAGAAGATTAACAGGACAGGGCAATCCATTAAGGTCAAGCCTCATGACTATTGTGGGACAGGACTCCTGAAATTTTACTGTATTACGATTTTTCTTAGTAAAATCAGTAGTGCTTCCCAAGTCACTTGAATATCAGGGTGTTGAGGTACCTGCTCTAGAGAGCTCTGCCTGGTCTGAGCACTTTCCCTTTGAAATTTCCAGAGCTAGCAGATGCTTGGTTCTGCAGTGTTTCATGGGCCAGGAGAAAAGGAAGTTGACAGGAAACCTGTTTTCCCTCAGACTGTGTTAGAAAATCAATACGGTCTCCTGACACGCTTTTATTTCATTTGACTGACAAAAGGGAAAAAAAAAAAAAATCTTCTGCTGAAAAACTTCTGGCTGGATTTTGGTGAAGGACATGAGGAAGAAGAGGTAGATAAGGTCTGTGAAAGGCCACTGGGCATGGGACTTGGCTGCTATCCAGCATGTGATAAGGTGAAACAAATAGAGAGGAGCTTCTACTGCAAGGAAGTGGGTCTGGTGGTCAGTATATTGTCTCTTGGCTGCAGACAACTGCCCATGAAAGATTAGTTCGCTGGAGCCATCCAAAAGGTTTCTTTCCTGTCTGGGTCTGCCTCTCCAGAAAGGTTTTGCTAAGGTCAGGTTTTCTGCATCCTTGGGGATGCTGGCACTTCAGAACAGCCCGAGGAGTATCTAGGACAGCAGTTTGCAGCCTGCGGGCTGTGGTCCCCTGAGGCTCGCCACTGTTTCTAAGGGACTGGTGAAAGCTGGCTCAGAATAGAAAGGTCAGTACACTTGAAGCAATTTTTCAGGAGTCTGCAGCTCTGCTAGCAAACTGCAGGGAGCCAGAAGTTATCACTCCAGAAATAATCACGGAATTAAAGCATGGGCTTGATTCAAGCACTGAGGCTTGTACATGTGAGCCCTGTAGCCCCAGCAAGCCTCATGTCTGAACCAGAGCTACTCCTCTCTATCACATACTGGTGCCCAATCCCCTAACAAGCAGATCTCCACATTTCTCTGTGCCTCTGGCCACTTAGTTACACAGAGGCTGAGCACTTCAATGCTCGTTATTTGCCTGCTGACAGCTTTCTGCCAGGGCTCTGCAGTCACTTAGACTCCAATTTTTAAAAGTCCTTCGCACACATCATCCTGACCAGACTTTCAAAGAGCTCATCTCTGTCTCCTCGGCCAGGTTTTCACCAGACCTCCCTTTGTTAGCATGGTGCACACCAAAGACCTAGCTGCCATGCTTGTGCCTTGAGCACAAGCCGAGAATTGCTATAAATCCAGGTACAAAACCCAGAAAATCATCCCGGGCTCTTTAAAACCACGAGCGTCCCCCCTGCAGTCAGAGTAGGGATGACAGGATCATCAGGTATCCATACTTGGACAAGGTCTCTCTAAGGACTTCTGTGAAACCGATCAAAGTTTTGCCACTGACATCAGTAAAACCAAAATTCATCTCTGCAGCATCTGCTCTTGAGGAGCATAACGTGTGGCTACTCAGTCTGTACAACACCTAGATCAGTCTTATTGAGACCTCCGATCAGCACTGTTATATAAATATTAAATAATAGCACTAAAAGAGAAGGGAAAGAATTATTCAAATTGGATAGTAGCAATAAAACAGGGAGCAATACATTAAAGCTGAAAAAAATTAAATTTACATTATTTAATTCTGTAACTGTGTGATTTAACTTGGTAAAGTGCTTAAGGGTCCATTTTGCATGAGAAGTGCTATAACAGCTGAGCTTTATTGTCTCCCATTTATCTCTGGTGTTAAGAAAAGTTTTCGGAGGCAGCAAGTACAACCAAAGACTGGAAACTTTGCCTAGTAGAGGAGGTGGAATTTGGACAAGGATAAGTCTGTGCATCCTCTGTGTAGTGCAGGTGCACTGATGGCTATTTAAGATGATGATCTGGGTGCAACTTCTGCCTTAGGAAGTCTCAACACATTCATTGATATATGTAGGCTGGTTCTGTTTCTTTTATCCTGTGCATCCCCTCTTGGGCACACCAGAAAAAGGAGGCTCAGCTAGGCTTAGCGTTGCTCAGACCCAGCCCAGCTCTTCTTTCATTCTTCTGAGACGTTCCTACAACATGTGAAGTGTGTGTTGGCTCTCTGAGAAGTTTCTTTCCTATGTCATCTACAGTTACCTTGAAGAGCAATTTGTGTCCTCCTTTAGTGTGGGGAGTGATTGAGAAAATATTTGGGAATTAAAGACATCAGCACTGGTAAAACCGGAAGCTGTAGCACCAAGTGGGTGGCAGTAGTTGTGGTGCCTATGTCTTCCAGCCAGAAATCACTGGGACAGGTAAATACACATCCCCTCACAAACCTTACACTATTCTGCCCGTCCTGTGGGCAATGTATGCACAGCCACTTTTACCTCACTCCATTTGGTGAAATCCAGAGCTTCAGGTTTCCAAGCACTACTGGCCTTACGTGAGATCAAAAAATCCTGATGTCAGAGAGGTTAGAGATAGGGCTTTTGGTTATTACCATGTGTATTTCCCAGAAGGAGCACTGGGGCGGGGAAGGAAAAAGATGTACTGCCTTTTTGTCTGTGTTTGTCCAGTGCCTAGCCAGATGAAACCCTGATCTCTCAATTTACTGCAGCTTTGAAGTGTAATGATGTAAATAGAAAATAATGATGGGTTCAGCTTGTCTCTGCCTTTCCCCTGTGTAGTTTCTGGTACTATGCTAAAGTCACTTAAAATGGGAGTAAAAAATTGTTCTGTCCAGGTGCAAATGGTGCTCTGATACAGAGTGCAGGACTATTGCCACCAAATGATTCTTTATCCCAGGTAGAAAATGGGCACTCAGAATTGTGCCTAAGGATGTCAGTCCATTTCTGAAAGTTACTGACTAGCCTATCTCTTTTATAATAATCATGACCTTGCTATTTTCTAATCAGGAATGATTTTGAAATCCTTCAGGATCCTATATGCACCTGCAGTATATTATTCTGTCACTAGAGGGCTCTGTGCGAGCCAGCTCACAAACATCCCTGGTCTACAAGTGAGACAAAGCTGGAGCTCAAATGGTGTAGGATCTGTTGGTGTTCTCTATTCCTACAGCTGTTTTTAATAGATATCTCCTTTTTAATACAGCCTGATATTTCTATATTCTCCATGCTTTTATTAAAGATAGGGAACTCACTGATTTATTAATATCCAGCAGCTAAAAATACCTCCTGTTCTGGCTTAGCAGCAATACTTCTCCCTCTACATTAAAATGTGTAGGACGAAACCACAAGCTTGCAGTATACGTTTTAACTTCCATATACCAGAGGCAGTATTTGCTTTCAGTATGTTGTTCCTCTAATGAGAAATTGGTAAAGTACATAAGTGTCTTTGAACAGAGTACTACTTTAAAGAAGGCTGGAATCAATATAGTCAATACACAGTTAAAAGTAAAAAATTGCAGTTTTGGTAATGGTTAATAAGATGACACTGCATTTCATGTTTGTTTTCACTTCATTATTGGCACTTGTGTTTTTATTTCTTTAGCATCACTAAGCTTTAAACCAAGACCAGTACCAGGATCTGGCTTTTTTAGCTGTTGTGTAGGTTCTTTTTCTTCTCAGGTCTCCCTCAATTCTTGAAAAAAGTTCATTAAAATCTCCTGAGTTAGGTCTTCCTCCTTTCCTAATAATAGCAACAACAACAAAAACAACAACAGTGGGATTGAGCCCAACGACAACAACGACCCCAGTAATAGTGGGATTGAGACCTAAATCACAACATATAAAAGACATTCCTCAAATCATGTTTTTAGACTTCCTTGTCCTGTTCCTCTGTTGATCTTCTATCTGAAGGATGATTCCAGTTTCAGTTTGGATGATTCCAAAAAGTCATCAACTCCTTGATGTACACAAAAGCCTTCATCTCTGCCTGGCAGCTGTGACGGACACCACGCTTGCCCCCTCCTCTGCCTCCAGCACAGATGAGCTCTTCCCTGCCACAGCCTTGACTGCTTCACCTTGTGTTTGCCCCCTCCTCACTTTTCTCACATTTTTCACACTTCCCACTTTTCCTGTCTTTCCTGCCCTCTCATGCAGTGTCTTCACCTTCAGAAATCAAAGAGAGACAGGACATTGTTTGAGAAAGCATGGAGATGTTGGTCTCACACAACCCACCAAATGGCAGGGGAGCAACCCCAGCTAGCCCCCCTCCAGCAGCATGTATAAGAATTAAGACTAAGTAGGTAGGGTTTAAGACTAGAGAGATGTACTGCTAAGCTACGCCTTGCCATAACAACCCCCTCAGCCCAGAGTGCAATAATCATCTTTCTAATCGCAGGATATCATCTTTCATTTTAGCAAACTGCACTCGGCACCTCGGGAAATTTCCTCTGAATGAATCACAAAAAATCATTTCATTTCTAAATTGCAAATTAAACGACTGATAATTAATTGAGCAAATAGCTAGCTCTATTACTGCCTCCCTTCCTGCTGCCTGTGGAGCTCCTCCAACTCAGGCTTCCCGTCTTTCCTTGCCTTGGAATCCAGCTTGTTCCCCACAACCAGCTGCAGCTTTTCTCAGTCCCTTTCCTGGCTGGCCAAACATTTTCATTCCCTTGACTCAGCAGCAGCCTTCTTCTCCTTCCTTTCTTTCCTGGCTGAAAGGGGGCACATAAGGAAAGAAAATCCTTATCCTGGCTGATAAGGAAGGGTGAGGGGTCTGCAGAAGTTTTTCTCCAGACCAGGGCCCATAAACTTCCCACAAGAGGTTTCACAGTCATGTGGCTTCCAAGAGGCTACCTAATGCCTGCTGCTGGGTGCTGCGATATGTAATGAGGTCTCCTAACTTGGTGTCATGGTTTAACCCCAGTCGGCAACTAAGCCCCACGCAGCCGCTCGCTCACTCCTCCCTGGTGGGATGGGGGAGAGAATCAGAAGGGTGAAAGTGAGAAAACTCGTGGGTTGAGATAAAGAGAGTTTAATAGGTAAACCAAAAGCCATGCACGCAAGCAAAGCAAAGCAAGGAATTCATTCACTACTTTCCAAGGGCAGGCAGGTGTTCAGCCATCTCCAGGAAAGCAGGGCTCCATCACATGAAATGGCTACTTGGGAAGACAAACGCCATCACTCTGAATGTCCCCCCCTTCCTTCTTCTTCCCCAGCTTTATATACTGAGCATGATGTAGTATGGTATGGAATAGCCCTTTGGCCAGTTTGGATCAACTATCTTGGCTGTGCCCCCTCCCAGCTTCTTCTGCACCTGGCAGAGCATGGGAAGCTGAAAAGTCCTTGAAGAGTGCAGCAACAACTAAAACATCCCTGTATTATCAACAGCGTTTTCAGCACAAATCCAAAACATAGCCCCATACCAGCCACTATAAAGAAAATTAACTCTATCTCAGCTGAAACCAGGACACTTGGTCCCTGCTGTCTCTTCTGTATCTCTCTGACACCCAAGCAGATTGAGTGGTGAGGTCCTCAGCTTTCTGCCCAAGCTCCCAAAAACTGGACATTGCACTGGATGTTCCCACATTGTCAGTAACAGTGAGGAGCTTCTCAGAGCTGCCTGAGGGAGGCAGTGGCTGACAGAGTGCAATAAGCAGAAATGGAGGTGGTGGGATTGCCTGGGAGAAAGTTTGTTCCTGAGTGAAAAACAACACCTTAACCATGTCTTTTCAGACATGGTTCCTTCCTATAGGCTTCCTTCAGCCCTTGCTCACTCTTTCAATATCTTCTGGAGTCTGTGTCATTTTGAAGTTTTTGAGTTTCCAAAAAGTACATTCCCTCTGAGCTTTTCCTTCTCTCAAAATTGATTCCAAGACCTTTCAACTAAACTTCATCTGAAGTTTCTAGGACAAGCTGGCTTGAGGATAAGATGCAGTTAAAAAAACCACAAAGCAATGGAAAGAAATTTCAGAATGCCACAATGGTGAGGTTTGCATCTGTTCGGAGACCCAGCCAGAGGCTGTATCAGATATTAAACCCCCAGTCAGATGCACCACCTTTGCTCCCTGGTGAAAATAGTGGTGTCTTGACAATAGCAAATGGTGAACAACAACAAGAAAAAAAGCTAGTTTATTTTATTTTCATCAGAGTAGTTATGGACAGAATCCATTCTGAGGAAGGAGAGAAATCTCATTCAGAGGCTTGTGTTAATTCCAAGTGAGCACATAAATCCAGTTTGGAGTTTTCTACTTCACATGGCACTTTTCTCCTGAGATTAGATATTGGTAAATCTTGAACTGGAGCTTTGTATCCAGCTCAAATAGATTTTTGCAGAAATGTAATTGAAGCCAGAACACAGACACCCATGTGGGAAAGGAGAGAGCTAGAGTTATAAATACAAAAAATAGAAAAGGAACTAACTGATGAGGAAAATGGGGTATTATGGGATGCTGGAATCACACGAATGCACTAAATGATGGAACATGCCCCCTGCTCTCAGAATTAGCCACTTCATTAGCAACGGCTCTGCTCAGTCAGGGAGGTTAATTAAAGTCTGCAGCCGGGCGTGTACAGAGAGAACAGCCACAGCACGGGGAGGCTGCTGCTGCTCTGTGAGGCTGGCAAAAGAGATTTTGTCCTCTTTCACTTCCATGTCTGGAGCAGACATGTTTGTATACCTCCATTAAGGAGGGGGCAATCAGTTTCTGCACCAACTGCCTCGTCACTGAACGCCTGTGCTGTGCCGTGCATTCTGCCACGGAGGGAGTGTTCACTGCTGCAAGGGTACATGCAATGTAAGTATACAGCCTTCTGTGTGGTGGCAAGCCCATAAAAGCACATGATATATGTTTCAATTGTCCAGATGGACAAATATGGCCAACTGCAATGTTGATGCAATTCCCCCAGCTGCAGTACTGTTTCACTAAGGGAGAATTTAGCCCAGAATATCTGCACTCGGGGAAGGTAGGGTCAAATAAGGCTCCATTGCTCACAATAAAAATTGATTGTATTCATACCACCAAAATTTCCTTTGCAGAAGGAAAGAATCCAGAAGGAATAAACCCTCTGGAGCTAGAGGAAGCAGCAGGGCAGAACTGGGTTTCCCAGGAGTTAGCAAGTGACTTGTAAAATTGTGCTCAGAATTAGTGACACTGGGGTTTAACTATAGATGGAGGATATGGACTGCTTATTTCTGGTTGCTCAGCATTGGGCCAGTGCTTGTCATGGGCATACATGGGCACACAGAGACAAATGACAAAGTTTCATTGAAAATCTTGGCTCTAGTTTACTTGTGGATCAATACCATAGCTCTCCCAGCCTTTCCACTTTCTGCCTCTCCACGGGTCAGCAGGAGACCAGCAGCAGGTGGGAGAACTTAACATTTCAAGTGAATGCCATGATTTTTAGCCACCGTGTTACCTAGGCTACTCTGAGGCTTAGAACCAAAGGACTTTCCAGCTAAAAGGAGTGGAAAAAACAGCAAAAATTTCTCCAAGATTATAAAACAACCTCAAAACAACTAAACTGACTTATTGCAGGATCTGTAAAAATAAATAAATAATGTCTTCAGGGCTTTCAAGCTTTGCCATACTTCGCTTGAGTGACTCGGTAGAGCTCAGCTGTGAGGGAATTAAAAAAACAAATCCCAAGCCAGCAACATCCGATTTCTCAAGGGATTGCTCCAAAGCTGTCAGCGCTGCGCCGCACTTGACAGCGTGGCATGAGTCTGGTTTGCTGGCTGTCCCGTCGTGCTTAGAGGTTCGCTCAGCAACGCAGGGGAGGCAGATGCCTCTCCCTTTCTTTCCTGAAGCCTTCCGGAGCGCGGGGTCTGTGCAGGCAGAGGAGTGCCACCCGCACCCTCGGGGAGCCCCAAGGCAGCCATGGAGCCCCTGCGGTGGCCTAGGCCCAGCTGTCGCTACTGCAGGGTAAAAGGGGATAAATCAATAATAAAAAAAAAAGGATGTAAATTTATACGTTGGGAAAATAAATAGAAAAGCAAGGTTAGTATGGAGGGGAGACCTTTCAAAAGAGCAGAGAAGATAGCTGGGGACAGTCTCTGTTTCAGTCATCCTGTGCATGACTTGGAGTCCTGAATCACTGAGCCAGTGATGGACTCACACTGACATTCAGTTTTTCTCACTCTCTTCTATTTCCACTGACGGCCACTTTCAATCTTCAGACCAGCAATGAGATGAAGGACTGGGCAAAACACCCCAGCAGCAGTCCTGAATGAATCCAGCAAGCGCTTTCCATTGAATGCCTGTTTGTTTCCCCCCCTCCCCTTGTCTGTGTTTAAGATCCTTTTGGTGTTTGCTTTCCAGAAATATTTTAGCAAAGCAGCTTTGCCAGAATGAATGCTCATAAAAAATGAATGTTGAGACTGAATCTGCAAATATTCACTGAGAGTAAATTTCTCATTGTGCAAGCAATTGTAAAATTCATAATTTGCCCTGTATTTTGTTATATAAATTATACAATCAGGGCACAGTAACAATATGAAGTGAATTATGTATCTAACCAACATTGCATGCATTCCAAATATCCTCAACAAATTGCTGGTGAACAATCTACAGGCTAAGAATTATTTGCTAGCAAAATGCATGAATCATTTCAAATAACAAATACATTTGAGGAAATCCTCATCTATTCCCAGACAATCTGTAAATAGAAAGAGAAAGTAAAAAAGAAAAAAATGATCCATTGTGCTTAACTCAATCCAACTCTGTAATTGACCATTCATCTGATTAAAAAGCCATCAAGGACAGGCTCTTGAGGATGGAGTACCTGGTGCAGCTATCAGAATGTGACAAAATCAGAGGCTTCATTTGGACAATCACATGGAGAGCAACATGCCAAAAAGTAATTTTGGTGTGAAGAGCTTCCTATAGGGAGAGAATCAAAGATCTTAGCAAAGATCTGCAAAGATTCCTCAAGTTCTGCCTTCTTCATGGGAAAATTAAGACACGATTGTGTAGAAACCTTTGCAAATAGTGGCCTTTGGGATCCCCTCTCAGCCTAGGTAGACCAGCTTTCATCTTCACTGAGCCAGGCAGCTATTGTTTGAATCTCCATCTTGCATACTTGTTAAAGTCCTTGGTGACTCAACACTGGGCTAAGGGGACAGGAGGTCTGACTTCTGCTTCCCTCTCTACTTTGAAACATGCAAGCCATTTCACCATTTGCTTGTGGCAGAAATTGGAATTCATTTGGGCTAAGGGCTGTCTCCTCCTGAAGTGAAAAATGCCACACCCCAGGGGTGATTCTCACCTGAGCATCCTGAGACTGAGGCACCAAAACCAAGCTTCTTGTTTAGGTTGCTACAGGTAATGGACAGAGGCATTCCCAGGAGAAGACTCATCCCACCTTTCTGAACTATGTATCCTAGAATGGGCTGGTTTGCTGTTGTCTTTTATGCTGTAGAGCGTAAAACCCTTTCAACCAGCTCAGCATAGGTGCTTTACTTTCAGATGGCTAAAATCAGCTGAGATTAATCCCTTTCCCCAGATTCATACAGCACCTTGCACAATGCAGCCCAGATCTGCACTGAGACCTCTAGACAGTAGTGCGGTACAGATGATAACCAATGAGAGAAAACTTAATTAAAAATTGCCCATGGGACTGCCTTCCATTCTAGGTATTCAAGGCTTTTAATTTAAAGAACAGAATGATTGAATCTTCCCATCACATCAGTAAGGTAGATAATCACCCTTAAAATTTCTTCTAGCATGAAAATTCAGGTAGAGAGAGACAGAAAGTACAACAATAGAAACACAGACTCTCATGCTGCCTTCACATCCCAACAGGCACACTGTTAGCAAGGATACAATAAGACTGGATAATAAAATAAGGTAGACAAATGGCTTGTAAGAGGAAGAAAACCTCTTGAAGTAAGTTTGAATATGTATTCAGAAGTGTTGTTCCACAAGAAAGGAAAGTAAAGGTGGTTTTGTGCTGTTATGCTCACAGGCTGGTGACTTTTGAAGTAACTCGGAAAACCCACAACGAGGTGTGGTTAGTTGATTCCTATTGCTCTGTCTGCATGAGAAGCGCAGAAGTCCTTTCCTGCACAAACACTGCGGCTCCTCCCTGAAATGAGCTCACTGCAGGTGCCGTCATGCAATCCTAAAGGAAGTGCGGAGGTGCTCTGCTTTCTGGGTCCTCCTGGCAGACTCTGCTGCAAAGCAGGGATGCCGTCCAAGGGAGATGGAGATACCCGAGTCAGCACTGGACTGTGCTGTCAGTGCCCATGGCCACTTTCCAAACCCTCATTCGCGGCCGTGGCCGGCTGCCAGGTTTGGAACCATTATGCAAGTGAGCTCACTATTAGTCAGCCACTTCGAGCTGAGCTGCTCTTTTCTTCCCTTAAAGGACAGTCCCACATTTCATGTCCACAGTGCAAAATTATATCTGACATGTAATTTAAAACCCAAGATGCCTTGATATAAAGCCTTACTCCAGTAAATGGGATCAAACAGCAGGGCATTTCATTTGACAGAATGGATATTTCTAGTTTTAATATTACATTAACTTTTCCTCTCCATGCCTCGCATGGATTTTTCATTCTCAGGCAGCAGTGCCTGGCTGCTAACCAGAGTTGTAAGTTTGACGGGGGGTTCCCCACGATTTCAACTATTCCCTTGGGGTCAGAGAAGAGTTCCTAGATAGGTGACATCAACTCCCTGGTGTTGTCCATACCTTCCTTCACTTGTGCCTGGTGAGAAACTTTGCAAGCCCACAGCCCAGCTGTAAGAGCTGCATGTTTTACCCACTGAACCCAGCCTGCTCCAGAGACAACAGCGTTCCTCTTTGAGGGATCAGAGTGACCTCATCACTCAGAGGTGATGTAGGATTGAATTGCTGATAATCACAGCAGCTTAGGAGGCTGCTGCCCTCCAACTAATACTTCTTTGCAAGAGGCCTGCAATATCACCTCAGGTCTGGGGCCCCGGTAACACACTCACAGTTTGTGAATCAGAGCTGGCTTGCATCTTCCGAGTTCAGGGTACAGGCAAATGTCAGTGTCTGCCTACACAATGGTCTCGACAAAACCTCACTCCCTTGTTTTCCCTTGTGACCCCTGAGAATTTTGTAGTCACAACGAGAGTGTCTAGTACAAACTTCTTGTGGAGTGAGTGTTAGCATCACAGTGCTAGCAAATGTGAGGTTATACACTTGCCAGAAGGTGATTAGCTATAATATGAATAATACAATACCTATCCTAGATACCCTGGATGAAAACTCTGAGTAATCACTCCAGCATGATGAAGTAAAGTGCTCTAGCTAAATGCTTGAGTGCTACATAACAGCAGTTTTTAATTAAAGTAACCAAATATATCTTTAATGTTGATTAAATGAACTGTAGATTTGAGAATTCTGTAATACATTTTAGACATCAGATAAAGATTTATCTTTGGTCAGAGACAAAGCATGGAAAATTTAGCATGACAAGTGAATTTCAGGAACACAAACACTGCTGAAACAAGGAGGGTTTGATGGAAACTGTGGCAGAAAATTTACAAGCCCCACTGACCAGAAGCACCAGAGTGCCTCTACTAGAGGGACAGACCCCCAGAGTCTGTGTAGACCCCCCCCAACACTGCCAATGCTGTGTTACTTGACACTGCCAGGAGGGAGAAGGAGGACCTTCATGTTAATAAAAAAACAGCTCAAACAGAGCTGTATTGACATGCATCAGATAAGAGCTAGCCAGCACTGTCTCAGATCCCTTAACAACAAGATTGATTGTAATAATTTAATCATGTACCAGTTGTTGGTTTTCTGTCTATCAAGCCTCGTTGCTGTATTTCAATGTCCGAAATGATACAGACTGTTTTCCATAGGACTTTGTTACTCTTGACAAAGAGTAATGTCAAGAAAAATGCCTTCTAACTGTTTCTGCCAAAAGAGGGAAAGAGAACATAGGAATCAACACTTGCACATGGTGTCTGGGGCTTTATGGATTAAATTCATGCTCCAAGTGGGTTGTGCAATGTGAAAACACTTCCTCCTCTGTAAGAAACCCACATGACCTCTCTGTCTTCCCAGCAACTCACCGACTGATCTGAAATGAATACCACTTGAAATGTCACAATAGGTTTCTTAAACGACGTATCCTCCCTGCACAGACCTCATCCACTGGCCCCTGTCTGCTCTTGCACCCCCCTTGAAGAGCTTCATCTGCAGCGACATTTACAGTGAATCAAGTTTACTTGAGCATAACTCAAATTTCTCGCGTGTGTCCTTGCATATTTTTCCTATGCATCCTTGGACTGTCTGCTTCTTATGCAGGCTGTTTTCTCTGCGATTCAAAACTCTGAGCCAGTGCTGTGGAGATGGTTAGGCTCAATTTTAAGTAACTACTTTAGGTATATGAGCAGTAAAGCACGTGTTTCAGCTGGCAGACATTACTCTGGGTTCTGGGTATTCCTAGGTTGCCTATGATAAAGCCTGTGTTAATGTGGTTGGCTTGCTAACTGTACCCAACCAGCTAGTTTGTTTAGTGTTTCTACATTGTCCATTCATGTTTTGAATGTATCTGGCATACCACAAATCCTACAGAAAACACATATTTAATCCAGATTAATAAATTGTACCATGTCTAATATCTTGTATTACAGCTAATATCCGTTAACTGGATTTTTAAATGAAAAAAAATTGCTTTAATTGCATTAATAATCCTTACTCCTTCAAAATCTTTGAGGGGAATTGGTCTCTCTACGGCAAAAACAGCAGCTGACTTGACATCTAGCATTCTTCCAATTTGTTTTTTCCTACCATTTCTTTGTCCTTTCAGCTATGCAGCTGTTCATTTTTATCCCTTCAGGTTTTCCATGAAGGGAAGTTCCCTTGAAAATTCATGTCCCCAGTGGTTTTGAAGAAAATGGGCTGTAATTAAGGAAAGTTGCATTAGTTACAAAGTTGTCATTTGCAAAACACCAAATACATAAAAGCAGGGGAAATGCATCATTAAGGACATAAATCTTCTCTTCTACCCCCCTAATAAATAAACACATTATTCTTATCAGGTACAAAGTACAGCACACTTCATCATAGCTCCACAAATGTAACCCCCACCTGTTCTTTCAACAGCAGCTTTACAACAAAGTGCAAAGCTTTCCTCAAAAACAAACAAAGAAAAAGTCTGGACCCAGATTCCTACAATGGCATAAATCAGTATAGTTCTTTTGGCTTCAGAGATTCTGAGTTGTTTTACATTAGTTGAAGATGTGACACATTATATATGAACTTTTTTATTCCACTCCATAATTCTCCTTCACCTTTGGAGCTAATATTCTCCTTTGACTCCTACATGTTGTGGGCTGGTAGGATCCTTTTTCTAAATGAAAACTGGTGTCTTCTTAAAGATGTGCTCTAGCTCAAACAAGAATTAATTCAGGGCAGTATTAGGCAGTTGATCAGACTCCATCATCTTACTTGTTCCTTTTCACCTTGCAATGAGTGAAGCTATTTGAAGAGCTCAAAAGCAACAGAATTTTGGTCTTCCCTAAAGCTTATGCAACCCAGCAAGTCTTTTTTTCTATTGATACCAATGGGTTTGGCTGAGGCCCTTGTTTTGGCAGCGTGATCCGGTTTGGCAGGGTGATCCAACCTTACCAACTGTGGGGTGTGCACTGCAGTTGTGGGTCCTTCCTGATGGAAGAGCCAGCACAGTGGTAGCAACAGCAACGACTTGCAGAAGCTCCGAGTGAGGAGGAGACTGGTACTGTGGAAGTAGAAGGAACAAGGATCAGATTAAGACTTGGTTTATTAGGTGATTTGCCAGGACAGAAGGAGGTATCCATATTTCCAGGCCATGTTTACTTCCTGAAAAGCTATTCCCAGCCACTCTGGGGAAAAGGTGATCAGAGAGACTAGCTGTGGTTAGGAGGCTGTGCGTTGAACCAGATTCTCACAGGGTGTAAGGGTGTTTCTCTGTGGGGATTTTTGTGGGATGTTCTTAAAGGATGTCTTCCCTCCTTCCTGCAGTCCCTAGGTCTTAGTGACACAGTGTACCACTTTCTGCTTGGTCCACCTCTGTACCAGGGGCCATGTCTGCACTAGTAATCCATGACTGGTCTACTACCTGCTGCCAGTAGTAACCTGGCTGAAGTTTGATCTCAAAGCCACACTGTGCTTGAGAAACGCAAACAACAGGTCTCAGAAACTTACCGGTAAAGTGGATTATAGAAGATTTTGTCCTGTGGTCCCAAACTGCTGACAGACCGCAGGTTTGAGGAGAAACTCCTGAATCTGCCCCCACCTCGATCTCTGTAGCTTGACCAGAGGCCATGTCAGAGGGCGAGCTTGTAAACAGACAATGTGGGTGGTAGGTGAACTTGGGAACAGCTTTGGGCTCCTGCTGGACTGACAATGCTGGCATGTCAAGGGGCACAGAGAAGAATTGACTGCAAGGCTAATACAAACACCTGGTCACTGTGGAGCTCAGTGTGGTGGACAAAGAACGGCTTCAGGTTTTGCCTCTCCTTATGAAGCAACCCATATGGAATTTAAGGACCTCGTGCAGTTGCAGCATCCCTGTGGTTAGTGTAGGTTTCTCTCTTTTTCCTGTTGCCTTAAGAAAGCATGAAATGCCCCATTCTGGGCTTCTGAAATCAGCAGGAGTTATATATGACTTGCCTTCCACAGCTACAGCACAGAGCCAGTTGGACTGACCCAACAATTTTTTCTCATTTACTGCTGCTTGCATTCTTTGCATCCTTCCTCTCCTCTGGCTCTGTAAAAGCATTTTCCGTTGTGCAGCAGTCATTCCGGAACCCAGATGGATACATTTCTGCTAATTCTGTGGTTTCCACAATAGGGGGCAGGTATTGTTGATACTTGGCAAAGACTGGGCGCAGTGCACTCTGCCTAGCTGGCTGGCTTCTGAGACCTCTGCTGACTGAGGACATGACCCTGGCCAGGTGAGCAAGCGGTTACATGACCAGAAAAGAAGCGACATTTCCAAAATGCAGCTGATCTTCATAATAAGTTCCCCAGAGACTGCATGGATGTACACCCCAGCTCCCTATGGTATACACAAATTGCTCGGTGGATAACTCTTTGGACACAAATAGCAAAATATATTCTCAGCCCCAGGCAGCTCACAGCTAAGGAATGCACATAACAAATCACAGCCAGTGAAAGAGCATGAAGAGATTTAAAAAAAAAAAAAAATCAGTGACTATAATTTTTAATCTCAGTAATAGACAATTACTATATTTCTTAAATCCAACATCATAAAGTTTAGTTACTGAGTAGTCTGAGCCAGAACTCATAATTAAGATAGAACTATAATATACAGCAGTTAATCTATCAATATTAGAGGAAAGATCCTGAGAGGAATAGTCTAAGACGTGAACCTCTTGCCTTCTCCTGTGCCAGGATGCTGCTCTGTGACCTAGTAAAAGCAGTCCTGTTAGAAAGATTTTGGGGTGACACAGGGCAACACAAGGCTTTTAACAGATGTCCTCATGGATTCAAAGATTATTTGAAAGACTTGAATTTCAGCTACTGAATAACTTCTCCTGAAGGATGTGTTAGGCAGAGGGCTTTGATTAAGATATTCCCAGCAAAATCTCACCCCTACAGCAAACAAACAAAACATTTTAAGCTATGCTCTGGACCCATAAACACTGGCCAGGTTTCAGCTGATGACTTCTAATCAAATCTGCATGCAGTCTGGAAATGAACCTGGCCCATCTTACTCTTTTTTTTGTGAAAGCAGCCCTTCTCTCCTCTCTTCCTCTTTGTTTTCCCTGCCTCCTGAAAGCAGATTGCACAGTTTACAAACCAGGCTGACTGCGCTATTTTTAAGTGAGCGTCATTTTGAGTTTCAGGTTTCAAGTGAATCAAAAAGCACAAATATGGTGGACCTGTACTTAAAAAAAAGATTCTGACAACACCTGGAGATTAAATCCATGGATGTTCAGAGAGTCCTGAGTGCTCATCAAAATGGTGTCTTTTTAATTGTTATATTCATTATAAAAATAAATGAAAATAAAACAACAGGACAACTGCAAGGTAGTGTTTGCTGCATGTTGTGGACTATAATGAGATTTTGAGCAAATAAACTCCATTCCAAAACAGGTTTTAAAGAACAATAACCACAAAATCCTATAAAAGAGAGACAACAACCACTGTGACTTCAGGTTTCATTTGCACATGGGAAAGACAGACTTGCAAAGTGTCATTTAATTGGAATTTTGATTATTAATACAATGTGGCACTAACAGCAGTATTAGAGGAGACCCATGCAGGGTTGAGCTGATTAATGGAGTTGACTAGCCCATTGAGAGCTTCAAGTTGCCTGGCAATTCAGTCCATTAATTAGCAAGATGCCATATTCCCTCCCACTGGGTTCTGCTGCATTGAACTCACAAAAACTTGCAGCACCTTCTGCAAGTTTTTCAGAATTTCTTCTAGGAAGTTTTCCTTCTTCATAAGAACATCCATATCAAGTCAGATCAAAGGCTATATTGTCACTGAAAGTAGTCAATAGCAGGTCCCAAGGGGGGACTGTAACAACAACCTATGTACATAAGGCGTTTCCTCAGAATATGCTCCTGATTTCCAGGATCTCGTTGCTTTCTCAGCCTGTGTAAACTTTTAACATCCATTATTAACTCCCACAAAGAATTGCACTGCTTGCTTACCCTTTTTGTGAAGAACCAGCTGATACATTTATGTCATTTTAATGACATAATTGTCATTAAATCTTAATTTTTTACCCCACAGAAGGAGAGGATGGGAGGCTGCTGTGATTAGGTTGGTCATTTTCAGTTTTAGCTTTCCAACAGGGGTTTTCCCAGTAACTGAATGTCCCAAGAATCAGGAAGCCGCAAAATTGGCATAAATCTCCCTTTGCATTGATTCAGTAGCTACATCAAAGATATAGACCTTTATTTATGCAAGTTGCTTCAGTCATCCAACAGACTAAATCTATCACAGCAGAGCAACTGTGCATTAGCATCTTCTACAGGGTGATCCCAAGACGTACAGGAAAATTATCATTTCCTGTTAGATTGCATAGGAAAGTTCTATAATGATTTATAAATTAAACTTGAAACTGCCAAGTGTATTTTTATTGTCCCGCCAGAGAAAACTGTCAAAAATAAACAAACAACACAAACAGACTGGAATAGAGATTCAGTCTTCTGGAAGGGGTCTGGAAAGTGCTTACTTTATTTTCAAAACCAGCATAACACGAAGACTAGATAATAATACAGAATGAAAGAAAATTAATTGGGCCCATATATTTTTTTGTACATGCACAGGATGAAGTTGTCTTGCAGTCTTGCTCTACACATGTAGAACAATAAGCAATCTTTTCTATTTTGCAAGGCTGATGCATGCTTACACAAGCTGCAAATCAAACCAAAATTCTTCATAAACGTGTTATGAATGGACACTGATTTCAGCTGCATACAGCACTGGCATTTAGAAAAAACAGCTTTTTCTTTCTAGCAAGTTTCTAAATTCCACAAAGCGATCGGCAGGACTAGTGGAGGGAAATTGGGGTGTTGGTTGACAGCCGCCTGAATATGAGCCAGCAGTGTGCCCAGGCGGCCAAGAAAGCCAATGGCATCTTGGCTTGTATCAAAAACAGCGTGGCCAGCAGGAGTAGGGAAGTGATTGTGCCCCTGTACTCGGCACTGGTGAGGCCGCACCTCGAATACTGTGTTCAGTTTTGGGCCCCCCACTACAAGAGGGACATTGAGGTGCTGGAGCGTGTCCAGAGAAGGGCAACGAAGCTGGTGAAGGGTCTGGAGCAGAAGTCTTGTGAGGAGCGGCTGAGGGAACTGGGGTTGTTTAGCCTGGAGAAAAGGAGGCTGAGGGGAGACCTTATCGCTCTCTTCAACTACCTGAAAGGAGGTTGTAGAGAGGTGGGGGTCGGTCTCTTCTCCCAAGTAACAAGTGATAGGACAAGAGGAAATGGCCTCAAGTTGCAGCAGGGGAGGTTTAGGCTGGATATTAGGAAATTTTTCTTCACTGAAAGGGTTATCAAGCATTGGAACAGGCTGCCCAGGAAAGTGGTTGAGTCGCCATCCCTGGAGGTATTTAAAGGATGTTTGGATGAGGTGCTTAGAGACATGGTGTAGTGGTGGTCTTGGTAGTATTAGGTTTATGGTTGGACTCGATGATCTTAAAGGTCTTTTCCAACCTATATGATTCTGTGATTCTGTGATTCTGTGAAATGAAAGGCAGTGGGAGGGGGGCAGAAAGTGGAAAGGACAAGTCTGTCTGTGAAAAGGCAGCTGAGGAAAAGCCACCCAGTCCAAGTGCATCCTCCATCCATCTTGCATAATGCCTTCAAAAGTGCCTAAGTGACAAGAGATTCGGTGAACCTCCACAGGAACATTTCCATGCAGAGCTGGAGCACAATACTTTCCCACAGCACTGTTTCTTCCTATTTGGCTGGCTCTTCTGTACCAAGAAACGTGCACAGGTATACAAAGCCCATGCCCCATGTTCAGAGGTTTTGAGAGCTGTCATCATGTGTCAGGTGAAGCTGGTTTGTCTGCTGGAAACCCAACCTGCTGCAAAGCTAGCCTGCTGCAGACCTAGCCTGCTGTTCCTAACCATGACAGTGATTTGTGAGACAGCCCCAAGCTATTCAGAGTTGCGAGACCCCTGGATCCCCGAATATGTGGTGAATGGACAGCAGCAGTCATGGCCATAACATGAGGACCTTACAGTAAGAGGTCTGGGACTAGCCCCTGTGCCACCCCAGCTTCAAGCTAAGACCCCAGAGCAGGCATCTCAATTCATCTTTGACCATTACTTTAGACAGTCTGAATATGGTCCCTATACTCTTGACGATTTGATGGGATTTAGACTCCTAACTCACTTAATGCCTCATTTTCTAAGCCATTTTACATGCCTGCAGGTGAAGGTAGGCACTTACTAGGTTTTTGTACAGCACCTAGAGACGGGTGATTTCACCGGGATGTAAGCACTTCATTTGCACTTTTGAGAGAGCACCATTAGGCAGCAGTGTGCATTTTTAGGTGCATAAATACTGTGGGAATTCGGGTTTGGAATGCGGTAGAGCACATGGTTGATGGGAGATCATGTCAGCTGTAAGAAATTCACTGCATTTTCCTCTGCTTAGAAAACCTGATACACGTCAAAGTTTGCTCATAATCCTCACGCAATTGGAAAAGAAACGCAGGCACCTGGCCCCCACCACTTCCACAGCCCAACATGCTGTATATGCCTGATCACCCCTTTGTCTCTTTCCTTCATCTTCTAGCAAATGAGAGACACAGAAATGGAAGGAATTTCAGCATCTTTTAATTCTTTACAAGCCTTTAAACACAGGCCTCTCAATTTTAAAAATTCCCTTTGCTTCAGTAATACCAAGCTTTTTACATGGTAAGTTTCTTCACTAATGCTTTCAAAGCACTTCCTAAGTGAGTTTAATAGCTCATGACTATTTTATATATGGGGAAACTGAGGCACAGAAGTGACAGCAATGCGTACAACTTCTTTTATCAGGCCAAAACTGAGAAAAATGCTCCGGATTTCCAGTCCAGTGCCCCAGGCTAAACTTTATTTACATTAATTTCACTAAATTCATCAGATAGTCTGATAGATATAGTCTGTGCCACAAACATACAGCTTTTAAAAAGATACTTTTTAAAAAGAATTTGTTGCTCAGTTTTCTATCTCATTAAGAGACACTTGTGAGCATACTAAAGACAAAGCCACAATAATAATAATAAAAACACATTCACGGATGGCTATTTCAAGAGAAAGAGAAGACCAGCAGCAGCTCCAGCAGACAAAGAGTTAAGTCCCTGCTGAGGTCTCCTGCAGCCGTAGGTGTTTGAGTCCCAAACCAGATGGAGTTTGAAGGCCTAGTCAGTAATACCAAGACACACAATAAAAGCAGCTGCTGGCCTTCAAGCGTATTTTCATAGGCAGAATGGTGATGTGGTATATGAGGGATTGTAAGCTAGGCTAAGCAGAAAGAGCAAGCTATCGGAGAATTTCTTATTTTCTAGGGGGGTTGGGTTTTTTTTTGTTGTTTGTTTGTGTTATTGGTTGTAGGTTTTTTAAGTTGAGACTACTTTTGAAAGTTAACTGGTAGCTGAAAAGCAGACTGGTGTAGGTAGCCATAAAGATTAATTTTCTTTATGGCTAGAGAGGAGCTGAGCAATGATAATTCTCTGGTAGAACAGGGGAAACCCTCCCAGATTTTGACTGAAAGTGAATTCTAGAATACTTCTCATTTCTTCTCTGCTTCTCTAGTCCTTTGAAGAGAAAATATGAACTTCAAGCTGATGGTCCTCTCCTCCTGTGGGAATAGAGAAATGAATAAGAAAACAAGTGTGATTTCCAGTATTTTTAGTGCACTACAAAGCAAGCTAGATGATTTAAGGGGAAGTGAAAGATTAGATGCCTATGGTCTAGATAACTAGAATCCTGAAATAGCTGAGGTGAGAGACCTTTGCAGCAGTTTTCCTTTTATAAGCTAGAGAGGCAAACAAATGGCTTGGGTTCAGGTCTCTGAGTGGGATTCAGCTCCTGAGCTCCATACAGCCCATGGATAATCAAAAACTGAAGAAGGTATTGTAAATAAATATACCATACTCAGTTCAGAGCGATTTGTGGTGTGGTGAAGGAGGGAACAAGCAAAAACATGAAAGGTAGAAATTACAGCTGTATGACTGTTCTCTTCTTTGGGTTGTTTTTAATCCTGGTTTGTTCTTGGGATTAGATTTGAATGCTCAAATTAGGGTATGCCTTCATGTGTGTCCCTACCCAATAATTCTGGTAACATGTTGATAGCTGTCACCAACTTTGGTAGGTCCAGAGGTCATAAGTAGCTACTTCCATAACAGCTTTTGAAAATACACTTGCTTGCAGCAGACCCTGGAAGCTCCTTGATGGTAGAAAGGCTGGGAGGTCAGGCATAACCTGGCCTCAGAAGTGCTGTGAAACAGATCTTAATGTCCCAAGTGCAAAACTTCAATTGCAGCTCATGGGTTTGTCACTATAAGTTATATACATGAAGGAAAAATATAGGTGGTGATAAATTCTGTACTTGCGGAAAGACAATTTTTCCCTTATCCCTACTAAAAAGGTCTTGCTAAGAGGGGCCTGTCTGAAGAGAGGAGGAAGAGGGCTCTTGCACTTCTATAGCTCTCTTAACAAAAGCAGAGCTTGCCTGTCCTTCTGAGACCTCCTGTCTAGAATTTTCCAAAGCATGATGGCAAAAAAACCCCTCCTTATCAAAGTCAGTAGAAAACAAAAAGGTAGCAAAACATATTGCCACTCCTAACTCACTCCTTGTGACTTATGGAAGGCTTCCACTTATTTCTAGCCCCCAGCCCTTTCTTGTGATGCTTGTGACCACTGATTTCTTTGACAGCTTTTTATTTTTTTTTTAATATGGGTTGCAATGGATGTTACAATGAAAAGTGTCTGTGGCTTGTTGCAAGATCTGGATGCCATTGCTAAAGGGTCAGAAACTGTGGTAGTGGTACCTTTAGAAAACATTTGGCAAAGGTCACCGATCACTGTGCTTATTTGGATGGTACTAGCCAAACTGTGCTTATGGCTATTTCCAAGGGTGACTGAATCTAAGAGTTAGCTGAAAGGCTTTATTCAATGTGGTATTTTCTGTGATTGAAAAACAGTTTTTCCCCTTTTCCATATGATAGCACACTTTTCAACCCAGTGCTTCCCTATTTTCAGCACTGCAGGGGCCCGCTCCACTGACCCAATGCCACTGAGGAAGCAGGGAGGAGGTACTCTGTGTCTGGCAGTTTTCCTTAAAACCCCTTGTGACCTTCTACATGGCATATTGAGGGATGAAAATGCTTGTCTTCTCACTCCCTGCTTCCAAAGCTGTTCTTTCAAGGAGTCTTTGTGACTTTTTCCTCTCCCTTCCTCCCTTGAGTCACTTTGGGCCTACAGTTTAGTCTTCTACAGAGCCGCAATGAATCTGGAAAAAAGAGAGATGCAAGGTGTGCCTGCTACACAGCCAAAGGGTCTGCAACCTTGGTCCAGGAACATGTGTGACTTCATTGAACGTCTTCACCAACAGCAATGGGGAAAGCAGTTCTGTTTGGCATGCGGTGTAGTGGGAACTGTATGAAGCTGGACCTGTCAATTCACAGTCCTTGCTATTAGACCTGTCTTGAAAAGGTTGATTTACCCACATAATGATCACTTTCCTAATAGTTTCAGAGCTAGAGCAGTTTGGGGGTGGTGGGAAATGAAGGGATGTTCCATAGCTGGGGGTCCAAACTCATCCTGATCCCCCACTAACTAGGTCTTATGTGGAGAAAGTAGATTATCCTCATCCTTGCCTTTTGTTGAATTGCCTTTTGTTGGTGATGACTGCTACAAGAGTCAGATAACTCCCCAAAGCAGACAGTGGATCATTTCTTGTCTGTTAGCTCCTTGGGGTGCAGTGCAGTAGGCAGCCATCTGCTCACACATCACTCCCTCATTTTAAAACTGGAAGGGTTCCTGACTTCTGTTTTTCATTGTAACCAGGGAGCGCAATTACAATAAGCATTGTGAAACTACTTCTGAAAGGGAGGGGAAAGATGTGCCATAGTTTTGCAGATGAGGTGAGAAGACCTGGACTATGTGGCCTCCTGTGAGGGGTAAGCTCTTCTGACAACACATGACAGAAAAAAGGCTGTAAGAAATCCTCTAGGAAATGCTGAACAACATCATGAATTTGAACCTGGGACCAAGGATGTGTTCAGTATTTTCCCAGCTTTCCATTGTGTCAGTGGGGATTTGCCTCTCCCAGGGTAGGCAGTACATTAGAGACAGGATGACTGAATCTGCATGGGTGTCCATCTTCCTAAAAAGCCTTGTAGATTTTAACTGGAGACAACCTATCTCTTTCAATCCATGTACTAGAGAAAAAGTACAGCATGTGCACCTTGCCTTCCAAGATGACCATTCCCTTCACAGATCTTTCTCCTTTTTGATTGTACTGTCACAAGGGACATAATATATTCTCACTTTATCACATTTTCTGCAACAGTAATACCGAAACTCAGGGATGGATTATTTTCTACCTTATGTTGATCCTGCCTACTCTTAAGACACTAATCCTATGGATGAGCATCTCCGTTATCTTTTCTTTAATCAAGTAATGCTATTTTTAGCACAGACACCTTACATACTAAGATAATGATAGCAGCTTTTTTTTTTTTTTTAAACTGCACTGGTAGAGGCTTAGAGATTTAAGCTTTACTGCTGAAAAAGAATCAAGGGCAATTGTGGTGAGAAAGAAACAAGGGGAAAAATTCAGGGAAGGGTTTATGAAAGAGGAGAAAAAAAATCAAGGAGGAAGAATCCTTAGGGAGTGTGAGGTTGAGTGGTTATTTTTCCAGAGGGGATATTGCTCTGTAGACCCTGGAAAATTTGTAATCTATATTAAGTGTAGAACAATGTAAGGGAGAGAAGGGTTGTGGGGAAAAACAGAGGAGATACAGCAGATGGTAGTGGGAAAGAAAGTCTGGGAAAGGAAGGAGAAATAAAATGAGAAAAGCAATATTAAAAGTAATAAAGGGACAGTACTTTTTCATCAATTCCTCTAAAATGCATGAAAATATGCATATTTCATGCCTCTGTGTGTATGCAATTGTGTGTGACTTTTCAAGAGCCTGTGTATGGAGCAGCAAAGTGCGTGTAAGTTTTCTGACACACCTCTAATACCTGCAATGCTCTGGGCCGGTAGGCAAAATAGATAGTGTAAGGTTTATTTAAATTTAAAAAAAGATGAAGTTTAATGAATTAAATATGAAAATGAATAATACACATTGTGCAGTAGCCCTTGAATTTGCTTTGATGTTAAATGCAACTTATTTTGCTCTTTTTTTTTTCCCTTTATAGCTGCAGGTTTTTCATTTTTCATAATACAGAACCCATTGCAGGAATTGTCAGGAGATAGGCTGGAGATTTTTAACTGAGAAGAAAATTATGAAACTGTAATTCTACTATCTCAATCTGTGACTGATTGCTACTAGTAGCTTAATTCCACTTAAATTTTTCAGCAATTGAATAGACTGAAAGATGGCCATAACAGTGCCACAGTCAAGCTAAATGTTAAGAGGCAATTGATGTTTCTGGGCTGTGACATTTATATCAAAGTCAGCACTTCAGGATGACTGCTGATGGAAGAGGTGATACTGCATTTAGCAATGCATGTATTTCTCCTCCCATAGTCATTAGGCTGCTTTAGTTCTAGCTGGCTGTGTGGTTGGTCTTGGAGCTCTGTTCTGCAAGGTGGACAGCTTGCAAGGCAAGCACAGTAGCTGTCCAAGGCAGAAATTATAGCAATTTGCATCTAAAGAAATGTCTGACTGTAGAATCACCTGTTGGATTTCTGATGTCTTTGGTTTTCTAGTGAAGTGCATTAGTAAACTGGGATTGTTATGAATGCACCTGCTTTTTTCCAAAGCTCCAAAAATGGGCACATGAGCAGTGAATACTGAAGTGAAACATTCCCTTAAGTCTTTAACCTGCTATGATCTTTCTCTTCCATACAAATTCTCAAATCCCAAGAAAAAGTTGTCTGTACAGGCATTAGCGTCTGTTGATTTGACCTCACCAAAGTGGTGCAGGCAAAGAGTTTGTTATTTATTTTTTACTTCTATATTTCTTTAACCTTAAACACAGTTCAGAGAGCTCCATTATTTTTAACAGTTCAGAACGTGTCAGTTGAAGAAAAAAAATAAAATATGCTGCAGGTTTTCTTCAAGTAAATCAAAAGCACTAGTAATTGCCTTTCATATTTTATTTCAGAAAAAATAGTATATTCATGACTCAGTATGGTGCTGTAGACAAATTAATATTAAGGGAAACACAGAGGAAGCTACAAGAACACCGAGAGAAGAAAGCATCTGAGAAGAGCTTTTTCTTTCTCTAATAAACAGAAAAATATGGAAATGCCTTTAGATGAGGTTCCTAAACAGATGTGTGCAGAGATGTACGTAAGCTACTTCAAAGTAGAACACAGATGTTTTCTGAATAATTTTCCTAACACTTTTCTATATACGTGCATGGCCAGCTAGGAGTTGCTGTAGTCATCACTGCCAGTGGTGATGCCAGAACAATTGCAGTTTGGAAATTCCTGCCTCCAAACTGAGATTGATAGCCAGGAATGAAGGGGAATAATACTACTGTCTTTAAGCTAACCTTGTGCCTATTACCTTTCGGTGTATCATATATTCATATAAGGCAATTGCTTAAACACTGGCAAAGCCAGAAGCCTAGGAGGGATTGAACTGTATCACCACTCTTAACATGAAGGTTTATCAGAGCAAGTAATTCTACTCTAGTTTGGATTAAATTTCTCTTCATCTGCATTTCCACTATGTATTTTTACAGGCATGAGTCATCTAGCCCAAAGTTACGCATCCCTGGATAAGCAGTGTGTCTTCCCAAAGCAGAAGCCTGAAGCTTTTATAAGGAATTCAGTTTCCCAGTTTCTCCAAGGGAGGTATTGTATGAAGGCAGAATGCATGTGTACCTAGTGATTCAGTTCAAAGATGCTTTCAGCAGGATAACTTGCACAGAACGCACAACTTGATGCAAATGGCAACTATGCTTCTTGTCTGCCTTCCTCCAGTGTTTCTCTACACACTTTCATCTCATAACTGCAATAGTTGCTATTCATATCTGCAAAAAAGATCTTCAAGCAAATATTCTTCCCTCAGCAAAGATCCACACAGAACACTAAGTCCATGGAAAAATAAGGCCATTTTGGGTATGGAGGAGTTATGTATGGTATGGCATTTTTTCCGTATGCAAAACTTTTGTTCCATGCTGTATGCATTTGTGCATAGACACTTTAATTGTGCCCCAGTCACACTGATTTCTCCTGAAAGAAATCCTCATCCCTCAACCATGCTGTCCCTTGAGCACTCCCTTATAGGCACTTACCTGCACCCCTGCTTCTCTTTGCACTTCATCCCTCCAATGAGTCTGAGTTTTCCTTGTTAGGTTAGAAAGCCTTTTGGCAAAGATGTTCTCGCCCTGCTTTGTCAGGTGGATCCCATGTCTCCTGAGCAGTCCTTGTTCCTCAGAGGAGAGTCCTGTACTCACAAAAGCTGAAACCCTGTGGGCAACACTAGCTCTACTACCAGCTATTGACTTGCAAAATATCTGCTCCAACATTTATCTTTCTCCTTCATCAGCAGGATTGAGGAAAACACCAGCTAGGTTCCCATGCCCTTCACTCCCGCCTCCAGAGCTCTGTAGTCATTCCTTATGTGGCTAGGATCTGCCTTGGCTGGGTCTCAGGTGCCCACGTAGATGGGCAGAGAGAGATAATACTCCAAGGGCCAGATAAGCCTTGGCTGTCTTTCTCTAACATGCTGGATCTGAGTTAAGGAATCATAGAATAGCTGAGGTTGCAAGGGACCTTTGGAGATCATCTAGTCCACCCCTCCTGCTCAAGCAGGGTCACCTAGAACAGGTTGTTCAGGGTCATGTCCAGCTGGGTTTTGAATATCCCCAAGGATGTAGGCCACACAACCTCTGTTGAGGAACCTGTCCCAGTGTTTAACTATCCTCACAGTAAAGTTGTTTTCTTCTTATGCTTAAGTGGAATTTCCTGTATTTCAATTTGTGCCCATTGCCTCTTTTACTGTTACTGGGCTTGACTGAGAAGAGTCTGTCTCTGTCTACTTTACTGTCTCCACCTAAACAAAAAGGAGGCTGACTGAACTATAATTCCCTGAATCCTCTTCCTCTCCCTTTATTTTAGAGATGGGGGTATATTTGGGGTTTTTTTCCAGTCATTGCATGTTTCCCAGTTGGCACCACTTTTCAAAGATGACAGAAAATAGTCTTACAATGATGTTGGTTATCATGACACTAGATGTCTATATTTGGTCAGGTGCATCATACTTTAAGGGTCTCTGATCACAGCTATTTTGGTATAAAAGTCCAGTGGCAGTCAGCACGTGTCTTTTTGTTGAGGGGGAAGAGACTCGTCTTTACTTGATCATCTACAAGTCTACTTTTGATCCTAACCTTAGGCCTGCTGTAGCACAGATGTACATCTAGAAATTTGTGTATCAGAATTGTTGTTTCTGGCTGACCTAGCTCTTATCTTTCAGGCGACATCATCTTAACTTCAACTGATAGATTATCCGTACATTCTTGAGTAAATTTTCCCTATGATCACGATGTTCTAAAAGTATACCTGATTTCTAATCTGAATTTGTCTAGCTTTAGTCAGGTATCTGGACATATGACTTTACCTCTTTACTGTGAGAACCTTTTCCCATTCCCCCAGTAGGCAGTTTTAGGTCATGATCTAGCAACTCTTTTAATGATCCAGGTACAATGAACATATTTAAGGCTTTTACTAGAAGGCAACATACCCTCTCACTGAAAGAGACTTGCATTTTTTTCTCTGAATCCTTTCCAATTTGTCAACAGGTAGCCACCAGAGCTTTCTTGAATAGGGGAAGTGGCAGGCTGTGATTGCTAACTCTTTACATTGCTAAGCCTGGGACTTGCCTTTGGGTTGTATTGCATGTGCCTGCAGCCTCAGTATGTTTGTTTTGGCAGACAAATTGTTTCACCTTTCCTTTCATTGTGCTGATGACTGATAAAGAAAGAATACACTTGGTTAACTGACAGCTGTTTGCTCTTTGGATGGGCAAGGCTACTAAAATTAGCACTTTTTGGCACATTCTGAATTTGTTCTCATCCTGTCTAAGATAAAGAAATAGGACTGGTGATTTCAGTCTTGAAATTCTTTGACCTGAAGGCCTCACACCACTGCAATCATCTCTCAAAAGAAGTTAATACCTTTTTGGTAAAATGCTAGTCTGACCACTTTAAGACAAGTGTCAAGCCTTAATTTTACCACTTCTTTTACCTCTTCTTTATTGCATTGCTCTTAGAAAATGGTAACTCAAAAGAGCAAAACTGAAATTGAGTAAGAGCAACTGACTTATTTATTACTGGAAAAAAATGTTTTTCATCTACTGGTTTGAACTCTTAGACTTTCCCATCTTTGAAAACAGCAATTGACTAACTCTTTCTGCATCCAAGGTTCATGAAAACACACAAATGAACTGTGAGTTGACCAGTTTGAAGCATCTCTACCCTCCTCACCAAGAGATAAGACACTCAACCTTCCTAGGAGACTGCTTTTCCATCCTTTTTCAGCTTTTACATCCTTTGCAAGGGGCCTGTCTAGAGTCAGACCAACCATGCCTGGAAACTAGCTGCATAGGCCAAGGCTTGCCAGGGAGTAGCCTGGTTGACCGTTTATTATTGTAGCCAGCCATGCTCCTGATCTTGAACATTTCTGGGCATACTTGAACATACTGTTACAGATGTAGCCATAACATAAGAGCAGGCAGGATTTCTTTAACAGAGTCCAGGGTCAGGCAGACAAAAAAGGAAAGGGAAGGTTGACACTTCTTGCACACTGAAGCATGTAATTTCTCCTTCGGGAAGTAGGGTGGGAAAGCATTGAGCACCTTCATTCCACCTATAGAAAATTAAGGTACTGGGAAACTAAAAGCCATGCTGAGGCAAGGTTCATGTAGCCCATGAAAGGCTTAAAGGTTCTTAGCACATTTTCTTTACCCTTTCTTGCTCCGTCCTTCCAAATGAAATGAGTTGTATTTGTTGAATCAAGAAACACAACTAATCACAGCTATTAAAAATGGATTGACACAGGCACCCTCTCTTTACAGCGTGAAAAATGGATGGTGCTCTAAAGCCCTCCAGAGGATGGAAATTCAATTTCAAGATTTGGAAGCTTATCTCAGCTCCAGTTATAGGAAGGAAGCACAAATATTTCAAGGTACTTTGCAGAACTTCTGGGTAAAAAGTAAACACCTGTCACTTTAATCTTGATGCTTTAATATTATGCTCTTGAAGGAAGAAACCTTACCCACAGATCTTCAGAGGGAGACTCCCTCTATCCTTTTGACATCTTTGATCAGTCATGAAATACTGAATATCAACACCATCAGAATAATTCTTGTTGGATGCCTAAGTCCAGGCTCTATTGAAATTAATATAAACTCATTGCTCCCCTCTAAAATGGCTATCAAATTCATTGGCAAAGACAGATGAAACTTGCATTGCTTATGTTTATACTGCATTGTATAGGCATAAATCTTCACATACCTAAACAAAAGATCTACTTTTGGGAAAGAATGGGGTGTGTTCCATTTCAATGGATCCCTCTTTAGTGCAAGCCTTGACTTTTTTGCAAGGAGAAGAACGCTTTGATTCACTGAGTATATAAATCACTGTAAGTTATTCTCACAGCTGTAATGGTTATCTTGTTCAATTTCCATTCTGTGTAAGATCAAGATAACAACCAATTTGTTTTGTGCAGGCCACTGAGCAATTGTTAAAGGGAAATGGTCTTTTGCTTGCCATCAGACTGACCAAGCTGAGAATCAAAGATTACAGTGTGAAAACAAAAGGCTTTATGGACATGTTGCTATTCAGTCCTCCCCTTATGGCGCCAGAAAGCCTTTTAGCTGGATTTCAGAGTAACCAAGTGAGTTGGGTTTTTTTAAATTTTTCTTCCTTCTCCTAGGGGAATCATGTATTCGAAAGCCTGGTCATCACATCAGAGACCTGGGTTCAAATTTAAGCTATATTTCAAATTTGTTACAACTTTAGGTCAGGAGATTTAATCTTTTTTGTGCTGCTGTTCCTTCTGTAAGATGGAGAGATAACGGGGTACTCATTAAACTAAAGAGTATGTAGTGAGAATTAAAGCTACCTAATTAGTACACATTATTTTGGTACTTCACTTCTACAAGGTACTGTTATTATTTTTGTCTGTCAGCAGCATAATGGCTGTCCAAAGTGCCTTGTAAAACTGTCACATTTCTGGCCAATAAAACTTCCAGAGAAAAATGAGAAGTGATGAGTTTGTTTTCACTAGGTAAAAAGAAGGAAAACACTGTGTGTCTTGCTGAATGAATAACAATATGGGAGGTGTCTTCAGGAATGGAAAGCATTTTGAAAGTGCTTTTTCTCCCCCTTCCCTCACCCCTCAATAAACAAACTCTAGGACAAATGTGGAATGTATTTTGAACACATTACAGTAGTCATTTTCAAGTTTACACCTTATATGGGGCTATTAGAAGAGATGTGGCTGCAAAGATTTATCTAGCTTATTCTGGAATCTACATTTATTTCTTTGGCAGATCATGTGTGCTGTCAATAGCCTCAGTTGTGAAAATGGATTTTTGTCTGGGAAGTGAAATAATCTCAAATTCGACTCTGACCTGGTACAGTTACTTTATGCTTGTCCATCACTCAGTCAATTCTACTGCAATGGAGTAACTGGGATTATGTTTGCTGTTGAAGGTGAGTAAGAGAAGAAGGGAGAACCATACCAGCGGGAAAGTGGGGCTCTATGAGGAGGGGGTAGAATCAGAAGATGACACCTTTCCAATACTTAATATCTTTCAGTCTTATCTGGAGGCTAAAATGAATTTTCTGCTAAACACATTTGAGCACCATATTCTGGAAGTGATGTGTATCTCTAGAGTGTATTTTGGAGCTACTGGGTCATCATGATTAACTGACAAGGGGTGAAGAAGTGGGGGAGTTGGTTAGGTTACCCATTGAGAAGGAAGGGAAGGCTGTGCTGGCTATTCAGCGAGGTGGAGGAGTGTGTTTTATAGAGGCAATTTGCAACAATGGATGGGTATGAGAGAAGCGGTAAGTGTACTGTTGTTTTTCTATACATATGAGACTTATCTCCCTCCTGCTGTCTTTCAAAATGGTTTTGTAGGCAGGCATAAGGCAAAAATACTCTGTACATTACTTCAGCACATGAAGTTGATTTTATCCTTGATGGCATTGGAAGTTCATTATGAATTCAGTTTTCTACTCTCAGAGCATGCATAATTGAAACGACAAATCCACCACAACCATTGGGTATGAATAAGGTCTGGATAAAGCTATACAATCCCTCTGGTTGTGCAGTTGGCATAAGAAAACAGTGACTTCACTGCATGCTATGATTAAGGAAAATTTAATTTCTAAATCCAAAGTGGGCCAAGTAAGCTTTTTATCATTATGCCTTCTTTCTATACCTGTTTCTTTGTAGCCTTTGCATCTTGGAAGGTTTACAAGTAATGACTGGCAGAAATATGGACCAGTACCCAAATGGCTGAGGGTGGAAATAAAATGTGGAAGGCAGTTTTCAATACTTGCTAGTTACTTCTGACATTTTCTTTGGAAGAAAACCGTGAAAGCAGAATGTAGCTGTAGATTTTAATTTTTAAGCAAACGTTTGGAATTCCTAACTCCTGGTTTTTGGTTTATTTTTGTTAAGGATCACTTTTGTGATGTGTAGGTTAGATTTTTAGTTTTAAGCTCCCAAGTGATTAATTGAATGGTCACAGTCTTAGCCTCTGCCCTCAGTTTTCCCAGTGTCTGTTCCTTGAAATGCTAGAAGACCTATTGTTATCAGGCAGAGACAAATGCCTTACAAGGCACATAGCAAATGAGCACAGTGGCATACATGGATCATCTGTGTAGTTAACACTTGCTGGAGGAATAGTCTGGAGATGAATGACTTAATGGGAGGTTGGAGAACCTACTGCTGAGTATAAACTTGAAATCCTTTCAACTTCTCCTATGTCCTATAAGGAAAAAAGGTCAATGTTTTAGAGTTATTCTTTCAATTATGCTGAAGTTTGATTTGTGATCAGTTACAGGAGAAGATGGGAAAGGCCTGCATACTGTGAGACAAATTGTGGTGGAGATTTAAGCCTGTTCCTGTATTGAAAGCTGGACAGTTAGAACTGATGTTTCTATTGATAATGAGTGAGAGCACTTGCAAAGCAAAGCCCCCTTTCGATAGCACAACCTCCTCTAATTTAACCCTCTTTCAAATACTCTGTTCTGTAACTACAGCTGCCGTGCTGAACCCCCCTGTCCAACTCTGAAAAACTGGGGTGGTTTCTTGCACCCCTTACTGAATTATAAATGAGCTAAAATGTAGGTCAGTCTAATTCAGAATGATGCCTGTAGAAAAAGTTGTTGCCTGCTGGATGAAACAACTTAAATGACTGCTTTGGCACACTTCTGGATCGATCTTCCGCCGTACCTCTGATACTACCTGTTGTTCGAGATTTTATGTTAATCTTAATATATTTAGCATCCTATCTAATGCTTTTTGCAAGGGGGCAGCACTAAAGAACTTGAATCCTCTGTGTTGCCAGCAGGTATGAGGTGAGCACTGAAGTCCTGAGAAAAATATTGCAGGATCATAATGAAGTCACTCGTGATGTAACACTGTTTTCTACTGTAAGTTTAGACTTTTCTGAGAGAAAATATTTGAAAACACTACCTTCTACCAACCTCCCATAGCTCCAACAGATGAAATCGCTCAAACAGGTGACAAATAGGAAGAACTCCAAATCTATTCTTTTATCAAAATATCTTTTTTCTCCTTTCTCTTAGCCAATGGTATTAGGAAGACATGGCAAAAGAGCAGGCTGTATGCCAACCTGAGGCTTTGTTTATGCTTAGTGATGTGCTATTTGCCACAAAAATGGTTTCCCAAATTTCAAAAAACTACATCCCCACTGAGCAAACAAAATCAACCCCACCCTTTGCATGTATCAAGAAATTCTTTTATCAAAAGCATGTTGTTTTTTTCTTGCTCATACCCTTTATTCCTTCCCCTGCTCTCCCAAACACAGTTTCTGAAATGCTAATTCATATCCCCCAGCATGGATCTACCTTTCCTTTCTTAAACTCCCTTGGAGGTACTTTGAACTAGTCTGGGCAGGGCCTTGAGCAACCTGATCAAAGTTGGCCCTGCTTTAAGTGGGGATTGGCCCAGATGACCTCCAGAAGTCCCTTCAAATGTAAGTTATTCTGTGATTCTATTAACATTATTAATTAGACAGTGGTTTGGCATTTAGAATAGCTTAACTAACACCTATAAGCACTGCATGGAAACTCTGACCCCAGGTCTGTACGCCACAGACCAGCTTCCACCTTCCAGAACTGGACCTTAAATGTAAATCTTGCACCTTTTGAACATCAGCCCTTGGACTATCTTCATGAATCCACAAATAAAAACTAGCTTTTAAACTCCAGTATTCATGAGCCATAAGTCAAGTGTTAATGAGCCATAAGCCAAGTGTTAACATACTTGGTTTGGTTAACAAAGTGGTTTGGATTTAGCACATAGCCCTTGCTGCTACTGGTACTAGTTCATAAAAAATATCTCTGCACCCATTTTCTTCATGTTTCCTTCATCATTGGACGTTGCTATGCACACTTTTGTATTTACAACTGAGATGGAAAACTTGTGAAAAAATTCTCCACTTTTTGAACCTGCCTGGAAAAAGCCCCACACCAGAAAGGTGTTGCTTTATAATGTGAGATACTGGTTCTAGCTATACTCCGAACAGCTTTGAAACCAGGCAGTCTGCTGTGTAGATTGCAAGTCTGCATGCGGAATCAGAGTGTGCTATGGGCAATGGAGTCCAGACTTGCTTACACTGGTAAGCCATAGGCTGCTCATAAGAAGTCCCACGGATGGAAGGTGGGCCTGATATGGAAGCATGGTACTGACTGCCACTCCAGGGGGAGAAATCACTGGTTGGCCTGCTGCGGCTTCCCCCTTTGCCATGAAAAGGAGCAGCATGCTGGTAAACCACTGTATTTTCTTACACTTTGGAAGAAGAAAACACTTCCAAGCCTGTGCTCTGCTTCACACCGTATTTTCTCTTCTCCTGACTTAGTCACACTGTTTTTTTCATGCTGTTATCTAAAGGCCTTCCAACTGTGGCTGGCACTCGGGTAGCTGCTCTGTGTATAGCAAGTGCTACAAGAAGATGTGAGGGGTGTGAGAATCCTTCAGAGGTGGTGTCACTGGATAGGTCTACCTGGAAAAAAAGCAGATGTATGTATTCATTGATCCACAAGTCAGGTCTGAGGATGTTTCTCTGGTAACTGATACTCTTCAGACCAGACAAAGGGAACACATGGCACTCTGGCTAAACAATGGAGAAAGCTTCTTCTGTGAAGCCATGCAGTCTGTGACGTAAGGTGCATGTTGCCTTACAGCAAAAGAGGTGCTCCCTGAAATGCAGAGCCAAGCAAGGGAAACAGTGTCTGTTGGATTTCTGTACTTGGCTGCAGCTCTAATTAGGCAACACTAAATGAGCTGCTGGTGGGAGGGACTCTGGGTCTGACAGATGAATTCCCTTGTTGCCTGAGCTGACCCACCACAGCTCTTCTCTATACATGGGATTTCCTGGAAGTGGCAATATCACACTGATGGTTGAGTCCAGCCCTCCTTTGCTGGGCCACCCAACATGCTGCCATTGAAGGACCTGTGGCTGGGTATTTGTAGGGATGGTCATACCATCTCTTTGTCAGTATGCAAGGATCATGTCCCAGCTCAGAACCAGCATGTGTGTACAGCTGCATATCTACCCCATGCAGAGCTAGCTTCTCCATGTTGAGGTAGCTGCATGCACACTTCTCAGCTGGAGCAAACTTTGGCTCAGTACCTCTCTCATGGCCTCTTGCATCTAGAACACAACACCGTTGGCCCAAAACACAGCATATGATCATGCCAGCAGGTGCCACCAACCTTTGTTGGTGACAGCTCCTGTCTCTGTGCCATTACTGTGTGCATGGAGACCAGAACCACGGTCCCCTCTTAATCCTTGACTATATTGTATGTATAGGTGTGTTCTTGTCTCAGATGCTAGCAAACAAGGGGAGAGCTGACTTTTTGTAGCTCAGTGTTAAGGGCATATTTGTGAAAGATAGGCAGTACCAAGCACAGGCCTGCTGGGATTACAGTTGCAGACAGACCAGAGGGAACAAACTGAAGCAGTATTGCTTTGAACAGCCTACCAGGAAAAGCCTGCAGCTTGTGCCATCCCCTGAAATGTGATCTGGTTTTATCTTACAGTGCTGGCTGGCATAGGTCAAAACCATGTCGATACATATTCTGAATTAAAGTACTGGTAATAATGTTCAAGCGCATGCATTTGTGCCCTAACACAAATAATAGAGCTAACAGGTCTATGTAGCACACAACTTGCAGTAAATAGAAATAAACATACTACAGGGCCCTCTGGCCATATCCAAAACAAGAAACAAATCTACTGTGGTTAAAATCGAATGCCATGTCTAAAGCCTTCTTTTGCCTAAGGTTTTTACCCTCAGAGGTCTAAAAAGGTTACTCCAGCCAGCTCTATTCTCTCCTGTTGCAGGCAGCTCATCCCTGCCTCATAGTTTTTTCCTGAATTACTAACCTTGACAAGATAGCTTTCCTAGGCCTTACTGAGCCTGTTGTCCCCAGCATTTTCTGCATGAATAGCTCATTTGTGCTTGCTGATAAATTTGTTCTATGTTGCAAAGGGGCCCTTGTGAGAAAAGTGAATATCCATAGACATTGACATGAACTGTGGTATTTTCTTGACTTTAATCCAAATGGATAAGACCGTTAGAGGCGTTCTCTGAATAATCAGTTACCAGATGACTGTCAGTTACTGCAGCTAGATCGCTGCTGGAAGAAATCACAAAGGTAAGTCCCCAGCTTGCTATGTAGAGAGGTATTGAAGACTCAGTTCAGGCTGACATCTTCTAACCCTCAACAGCTCTACATATTGGGCACAAGAACTCCACTCTTACAGTCAAGAAATGACCCCTCCTATGGGGCAGAAAGGATTTCAAGTCCTTATTTGCAGCTCCAACTTTGATTCTACTGTTTGGATTGTAGGGAGTTAAATGATATTTGCTCAGACACGAGAAGGGCTGCTTATCTTGGCAGGGTATGTCTATGGTATCTAGGAAGGGCAGCTGTGTTGATCTGATTTTGCTTTTTAAAAAATGGGGGAGAAAAAGACAGAAAATGGAGCATCAAATATACTCTTGTTTTATTTTGTTTTGTTTCAGGAGAAAATCCTTAGTCCTGAAATGGTGCTCCCTGCAAGGCAGAAACAGAAAAAAACTTGGTTTTGTTTGCCCTTGGATAAGCTGAATTGAACTGGACAAGTTTTGGGATTTGGTCGGTTTGTTTGTTGGGTTTTTTCCTTTTTTTTTTTTTTTTTTTTAAATTGTTGAGAAAAGCTTTCTGTCACCATTGTGGGAACTGAGCTGCTGAGAACAGACAATTTGAAATAAGGGTAATGGGGCATCAGAGCTTTTCCTGTGCTGGTTGAAGCTCTGCAGAAAGGCTAGAAATGAACACTTTATGGAGCAATTTCACTTGACCCCTTTGCTTGACTTTTTTGTGAATTCAGCTCAATTTCCTTCAGCCTTCACCATCTTTTATGGCATGGATATTTTTTCCCTCCCCTGTGGAGCAAAATAGGTTCCTTCTTATAAGAAGTTAATTGCCTAGGATGAAGTCAGATGAAAAAAATTCTTCCTGAGAACAGGTTGCTTTTTCCCTCTTCTTTTCATGTAAGTTTGGTGAATTTTAATTTGTGTCAAGTTTTTGCTGTTGCACAGCAACACTTTCACACACAAAACACCCACCAGCTCCACACAAATATAATGCTAATAAACCAGGAGCAGTGAAGATGACTAATAGGTGACCTAGAAGTTTACTTTCTAGTATAGGTTGCCTGTCTGGTTGTTCCTTCTCCCCCACAGCTGTCTAATTCTTTATCATACCATCCCACCTAGATTTTTTTTAATCCTTTCTATTTTAGCATGTAATGTTATGGTGGACATGCAGTAGTGATTTTAAGTACCGGTGGTTACAGGCCCTCAAAGACACTACCAGACACAATATTTCTCTGTAACAGGCAAAGAAGTCTTAAAGGACCTGGAAGAGAAGCTAGCTCTCCTTGGTAAGGAGAAAAAATGAATGTATTGAGAACCACACTCCTCCCCCTGCTGATGAAAATGTAGTTGCCGAAGCTGCAAAACACTGCCTCACACCCAATAGGTTGCCATTAATCTCCCCTCCTTAAGGGTGCACAGCAGCACCAGCTTGGGCGCTTAGGCAAGCCACATCCCAGAATGGGGTTTGACTCTTGATTAACATCAGATAGTTGGGAATCCCAAGGGGTGCTTGTCTGCACCATGGGTGGGTGACTGTCTCATATAGACATTGGGGCATGAGATCAGTCCACGCATGCCTCCTGTTATGTTCCTGATTGCTGCAGAGTACCTGCACACTTGATAAAGTTATAAGCAATCAGTCAGAAGCCATCAGGAGAGATTTAAATCCTTTGTCCCCTTCTAGAGGACTTGTGCATTTGGCTGGCTGACAATGACCTGAAGTCAGATAACTGCTACAGTCCATCTGCAGTGCACCAGTGGCGGTCAAATAATTTCCTAGCCACTGATCCTTCACCAGTGACCTCATATGGCTTCTGCTCAGTAACAGTAAAGCAGTAGTCCCATACCCTTCCCAAACATGCACTTCTCTGTTCCCTCCTGAGACTAGGCATGGGATTAGGCTGCATGCCTGGCATCTGCTATGCTCCTCTTGATGGCATGGCCCAATGACCAGAACCTTTATTTATCCTTCTCTTTTTTTCTTTCATGACTATTTTTTTCTCTGATGCTGTATCTTCATCTGCCTCAGAGCAATTATGGTCACTACAAAAGCAGTATCTGTCCTTGTAATAGGGCAACTCCTTAGTAAATCTGAGATAGCACTACCTCCACCTGTTTTGGGGAACTGGTTATATCACTCCAAGAGGATGAATGTCACTTAATGTTCAAAACATTGCGTGTGCTCATCTGCATTTGTCTCAGGACCTCAAACTTGCCCCACCACATCTGAAAGACTTTCACTGCTGGTTTTCCTGTGTCCTAAGGACAATTCAGTTTCACCGTTAGAGTTTGCCTCCCAAACCCAGAACCACAGCCAAAAGCAGTCATAGTGGCAAGGTCTTCAGTATTTCTCCATGCCAGGGGAAGACAGGCAGTACCAGTATTCTTGAGTGTTCTCCCAGAGTAGCTTCTGTAGGGTTAAGACCACTGTTGTCATCCCTCATACTCCACCCTGTGATACCTTTTTTGAACATTGAATGAACTAGAATTGGGGAGTTTAGACAGCAGCATTATGATGTCACATGGAAATGCAAAAGCAGAGGCAGAATAATGCTTCTTTAAATATGGGAGGCCTCATTACAGCTGACAAAAACCTTAATATATCACCATCATCTGCCTGAAATGCAAAAGGATAGTGTGGTGCTTCATAGATAGGCTCATAAGCAAGGAAGCAAAGGTTTGTGGGAGGGCTTCTCTTTACAGCTTCAATACATATGCATGGCATGGACACTCAGGCCTTCAGACCAGGGAAGCTTCAGACTGCATGTAGTGGAGATGAGAAGCCTCAGCACTAACTGCATCAATCTGCTGATCCAGTTCTATTGTACCAAACTCTTTGCTCAAGTAGAAGTAGCCATAATTTCTTAGAGGAATAACTTGTAACCAGCTGCTAGTCTGTCAGAGTCTGACAGTTAGATCAGAACACAATCCTTACAAAAAATCCCTAGGGGCTGTGTTTGCTGGTGGGAATAGCAAAGAACTAGCAAGCTTGACTTCTGTCACCCCAGGCTCATCTCAGCACTTGAGATTCCTGTGACATTTTGACAAAGGACATAATGATGCTAAGATCCAGCAATTTGGCCTCTCTCATTCTGAAATCCTGTCCACTCAAGAGGAATCCATAGCAAGAAGAGAAGTGCATGTGCGTCCCCTTCCTTTGAACATCCAGTGGATGCAGAGGAAGATAAAATCAAGTATGTAGAAAAGATTCCTGTAAGGAATATGGTCCTTTGAGTTCCCTTTTAGTACAAAGAACTGGTGGATCTTTTAAAATCCCTTAATTTTATTTTGAACTTTCTTTCATGGAAACCTCTTGCACACTTCTAGGAAGTCCCACCCAGCATGCTAGAGGGAATATTTTGTGGGTTGAGAACCCAGAAGAGCACAGCCGAGGTAATCCCATTTAAATGTCTGTCCTTCAGGACCCAAAAATTTCAGCAGCATTGAAAATCATAGATGCATATGATAATTTAGTTTGGAAGGCAAACTAGGATTTGATTGCTTATGGACATGTCAAGTCAAAGTCTTGAGTAGTTCCAAGGACAGAGATCACACAAGTCTCTAGGAAACCTGTTCCAGCATCTGACCACTCTCACTGTGAAATTTGATTTTTTGCAGTCCAGCTGGAATTTCCTTTGTTGCAGCTTGTTTCTTATCCTTTTCCTGGGCACCTCTGAGAAGAGTCCAGCACAGACTTCTCTACCATCTCACTTTAGTTAGTGGAAGACTTCAAGTTGCCCTTCCTCTTCTCCCAGCTAAACAAGCCAGACTCTCTACAATCTTACCGATAAAGTGGTTACCCTTCACTACCATGTGTTGCTGACTTACCTTGTCCTTGCTGTCCATCAGGACCAATTTCTTTTCTGCAAGGCAGTCACTGAGCCAGTCAGTCCCCAGCCTGTGCTGTTGCATGGGGCTATTGTGTTCCAAATGCAGAACGAAGCATTTGCCCTTACTGAACTTCAGGAAGCTTCTGTTTGACCATTCCTCCAGTTTATCAAGGTCCTTCTGAATGACAGGTCTGTCTCCAGTGTTTCAAGTGCTCTACACAATTTACCATCATCTGCAAACTCAGCAAGAGTTCATTCTGACCCATTGCTGAGGTCATTAATGAAAATATTACACAGCATCTGCCCCATTATTGACCCTCAAGGATCATAGCTGGTAACTGGCTGTCAACTAGTCTTTGAACAGCTGACACCTAAACTGAACTCAGCAGTCTGGGTAGTTTTTCACATGGTTTTTAAGTCATCCATCGAAACCATATTTCTCTATAAAGATGTTATTGAAAACTGTCAAAAGCATCACTAAAGTCAAGGTAAGCAACATCTAGTGCTCTCCCCTCATCCATAGTCAGTTATATATCATCAGAGAAAACAATCAGTTTTGTTGGGATAACTTGTCCTTGGTAAATCCGTGCTGGCTGTTCCCAGTGATTTTGTCCTTCCTGTGCCTGGGCATGCCTTCCAGGACGATTTGCTCCATAATCTTTCCAGAGACTGAGGACAGACCTGCAGTTCCCTGCATCTTTTTTCCCCCTTTTCTTAAAAAAAACCAGCTGTGCTGCTTGCCTTTTTGAAATGTTAAGGAACTATTTGATCACCATGATCTTTCAAAGATGATAGAGAGTAGCCTTGCAAAGACATCGGTCAGCCTGCTCAGCAACCTTGGAAGTACCCCATCAGGACCCACACGCTGTGTATATTTAACTCGCTTAAGTGGTCCTTATCTCAGTCTTCTGCTGTGGCTAATGCTACTCCCCCTCCCTCCTCCCCAGACTCTGCCCTGGGCACAACTCTCTGGGAAGCCTCAGAGAAGAATTTGCCAGTAAAATGGGGCTCTCCAGATACATTGACAGTTTCAATTTCAGGCAAGTTTTGGCCTTCTTCATCCTCTCTGCATGCTGATCTTCTGTATTCTTCCTGGATTTTTCATCCCCATTTTCACCTTCTGTAATTTTTTTTCTCTTGTTTGAGCTCAGTCAGAAATTCCCACTGCAGTCAGGTCACCCTCCTGCCACACTTGTTCATTTTCCTGTGAATTGGAATGGACCATTCTTGGGCTTTAAGAGGCTGTCTTGGAAGACCAGCCAGCTCTCCCAGGGCCCTTTGCCCTGGTAGGCTGCCTCCCAAGCAATCCTTCTATCAGTTCCCTGAACAAGCTGAAGTATGCTTTCATGAAGTGCAGGGTGGTAAAGTTGCTGCTTGCCACCTTCACATCACTTGGGAATTTGCATGCTACCACTTTATGATCACTGCAGCTTTCATCATAAGACTGCTTTTGTATTCTTGATCATTTGTTCTCTACCCTTGAGCAGCATACAAAGCAGAGAATCTTTTCTGTGGGCTTGTCCAACACATCCATGTATAAATTATCCATAGCAATTCCAGAAACTTCCTGAAATCCTTGTGTCCAGCAATGTTCCCCTCCAAGCACATACTGAGTTGCTCCCCGGCTCATCAGTCCCTAGCCTGTATTGTTGCAAGAGGTTATTCCTTGCTGGATGCAGGACTTTGCATTTATTCTTATTGAATTTCATAAGGTTCCCATTGGCTTATTCCTGCAGCCTGCATAGGCCCTCTAAAGCAAATACCTTTGCTTCAGAGGTACGTGCTTTCCTACTCACGAGGGTACAGGAATGCTCCGCTAGCCATGGCTACTCCCTCCCTTCACATGCACACATACCCTGCTGTCACTCGCCTTCCAAAGCGGTTGAAACAGAGATAATGGTAAGACAATTCCATATGTTCTGATTACATATGACTTCATTAGCACACTTCTTCCTGCAAAAAACCTCTCCAGATAATGAAATCTTGTTCTGGAACAAATAAGTTGTTATTTTATGAAAAAGCAGTGCAGGGGGAGGGGATTTCATTTTAGCTATTTTTTATTGTTCGGTTTTTCTGAGAGAAAAAGAAAAGGAAAACGGCAAAATGACAAGGAAAAATAAAACAAAAGAAAAGCATTTTCTGTATTTCGAAGCCAGTGAAAATTAGACTAAGCAGTAGTAGAAGCCAAATGGAAATCATAATTCTTCTATTTCCCTGGCTGCTCAGACATGTGTAATAGGCTTGGCAAAGTGTCAAGGAAAACAGGGGCCAAGCTGCGGTGTGTTTAGAAGAATCAAAAGGCTGCTCGTTAAGAGAGGCAGATTTCAGCACAGCTCAGAGGAGAAAAGTCTGAAGCTCATCTGCAGCTTATTCCTTACGAAGAGGACAGAGGAGGGTAAAACACAAACAACGCAAGGACACTTTTCAGCTTTGGAAGGAAAACAAAGGCAATAGTGCAGTCTTGCTAGGTGTGTTTTGTTTCTTTTGATTTATCATAGTGTGCTTTAAGCCAAAAGTACAAGGCAAAATTAAAAGCATGAGCAGGATAACTAGCTTTAACAGCTGTAAAATGTGGACTCAGCTAGGTCACGGTGAAACACGGCCCATGTAATAGCACCCAAAACAGAAGTCAGACAACCCACTGTGAGTCCAGTTCTCTTACAGAAGGTACCTGTCAGAAATTAAATTGGCAGAAGTCGCCAGGTCTTTCATAGTCCTTGCATAGTCACAGAATCACGGAATCACAGAATTGTGTAGGTTGGAAAAGACCTTTAAGATCATCAAGTCCAACCATAAACCTAATACTACCAAGTCCACCACTACCCCATGTCCCTAAGCACCTCATCCAAATGTCTTTTAAATACCTCCAGGGATGGTGACTCAACCACTTCCCTGGGCAGCCTGTTCCAATGCTTGACAACCCTTTCAGTGAAGTAAATTTTTTCTAAGATCCAATCTAAACCTCCCCTGGGGCAACTTGAGGCCATTTCCTCGTGTCCTATCACTTGTTACCTGGGAGAAGAGACCAACCCCCACCTCGCTACAACCTCCTTTCAGGCAGTTGTAGAGAGCAATAAGGTCTCCCCTCAGCCTCCGCTTGTCCAGGCTCAACAACCCCAGTTCCCTCAGCCGATCCTCATAAGACTTGTTCTCCAGACCCTTCACCAGCTTCATTGCCCTTCTCTGGATACGCTCCAGCACCTCAATGTCTCTTTGTAGTGAGGGGCCCAAAACTGAACACAGTATTTGAGGTGCGGCCTCCCCAGTGCTGAGTACAGGGGCACGATCACTTCCCTGCTCCTGCTGGCCACACTATTCCTGATACAAGCCAGGATGCCATTGGCTTTCTTGGCCACCTGGGCACACTGCTGGCTCATATTCAGCTGGCTATTGACCAACACCTCTGGGTCCTTCTCTGCCAGGCAGCTTTCCAGCCACTCTTCCCCAAGCCTGTAGCGTTGTATGGGGTTGTTGTGGCCCAAGTGCAGGACCTTGCACTTAGCCTTGTTGAACCTCATACAATTGGCCTTGGCCCATCAATCCAGCCTGTCCAGGTCCCTCTGCAGAGCCTTCCTACCCTCAAGCAGATCAACACTCCCGCCCAACTTGGTGTCACCTGCAAACTTACTGAGGGTGCACTTGATCCCTTCGTCCAGATCATTGATAAAGATATTAAACAGAACTGGCCCCAACACAGAGCCCTGGGGGACACCATTTGTGACCGGCTGCCAACTGGATTTAACTCCACTCACCACCACTCTTTGGGCCCGGCCATCCAGCCAGTTCTTTACCCAGCGAAGAGTACACCCGTCCAAGCCATGAGCAGCCAGTTTCTCCAGGAGAATGCTGTGGGAAACGGCATCAAGGGCTTTACTGAAGTCTAGATAGACAACATCCACAGCCTTCCCCTCATCCATGAAGCGGGTCACCTTGTTGTAGAAGGAGATCAGGTTGGTCAAGCAGGACCTACCTTTCCTAAACCCATGCTGGCTAGGCTTGATCCCTTGGTTATCCTCTACATGCCGTGTGATGGCACTCAGGATGATCTGCTCCATCAGCTTCCCCAGTACCGAGGTCAGGCTGACAGGCCTGTAGTTCCCCAGATCCTCTTTCCGGCCCTTCTTGTAGATGGGTATCACATTTGAGCAATGGAAGTCCAAGCAATGGAACTGACAGGCCCAGAAAGTTAACATATTTTACTATATTTTTGAGAGAATCTCCAGGCTGATAGCTTTGCTCTTGATTTTTAATCAGGAAGGTCTGAGTCCCAGTGCCTCATCACTGATGTAGTTTTAGCTTCAGGAGTAGAGGGACAGTGTTTTTGTGGTCTGTCATAGAGCCTCCTTCCACTTTGTCCAAGATTATTTCACGCTGGAATAATGTTGCCTTTGTGCACGCTCTTAGTGAAAGGATGCTGCAAATGTCAAAAGGCACTTCAAGAAAGTCACAGAAATGACCCAATAGCAGGAAAAAAAAGAAACTTTCACAATGGGAATCTTGAGGAGCTGAACAACTCTGTTTTAGCAGAGAAGGCAAAGATCCAGAAGCAGCTTCCCACCTGGGAAATCCATTGTTGCATACCTTGTTGCACAAAACTGAGGTGATATACTAGGGGAAGGATGATGGTTTATCTAGTTACTCTACTCTTTCCTTCACATACCCAGGGGTGACAATGGGTCATGGTGGGTCAGTAAATGACATGTTCTTAGGATCACTGCATAAGGGTTTCATGCATGGAAAAAAGTTCTCATGATGGATCTAAATAGGAAGTACCATCTAGAATAGATTAACTTCAGAGGTTGAAGGTAACCTTGCCATTTTCTAGTGACGAGGTCAGCTAAACATTAAAGTACGTTACTGGGCAAAGAAGTGGGATTGTCTTTGCTTGGGCTCTTTCAAGTCAGATTAGATACATTTTAGAAAGATATCCTATTTGTTTGGGGTTTTTTTTCTAACCCACTTTGAGGGGAGAAAAAATCTTTCTGAGTATTTCAGAGGTCAGAATAAATGGTCAAAGGAATAGTCTTTCAGTGCTTAGAAGATGGGAACCTAGGGTCCATGCCAGATCATTTAGGTTTATTTTTAGAAGTCAGCTTAGAATTGTTACTACGGGCATAGTCAGGAACTGGTACGATACAGTCCACACAGCGAAGCAGTGACTTCTGGCTGGTCCTGGACAGAACATACAGATTGGGACACTGGGTCAACACAGACCATGTCTGTTCTCTGTAATGTTAGTTTTTGTCAGGCTCTATAACACCACAGCCTGGACCCCATTCTGTCCTACTGTTTTCTAATGTCTTCTACCATTTTGGTTTTGAGTTCTCCTCTTCTTCTGACCCTGCACACCTGAAAGACTTTACACAAAACTGATTTGTTTAGTTCAAGCCCTCTATGATATTTTAAGAAGGCAGTTCCTGACCCCTGTTCTGTCAGAGTGATGGAAAGCCTTCTGTTTCAAAAGTGTTGCCATTTGAGTATGAAGAAAACTGTTGTCTTGGTATAAGAAAAATTGCAGGAGATTGCAAATGAGTTGCTGAAAACTTACAAAGAGGAGAAAGGAGGAGGAAAACATAGATATTGCCTTTCCTTTTATCCTTCCTCTCCTCCCTCCCCTTCTCCCTTCCTCCCTTTTGGATTATCTGGTGTATAAACAGCTTTTATTATGAACTTTGCTGAGAACGTTAAAGTTTTTCTTGTGCCTTGCTTGACACGTAACAACCTTCCAACAGAAAAGACTGCAAAACCCACAGGAAACTGAGGGGATTTTGGGGCTTGCCTTTACGTTTGAATTTCTGACCTCTGTTGTTGTAATATGTCATTTGTGACTACCTTTATTTAATGAGCAGACAACTCATGTTTGGGAGTGACCTCGGAGGTGAAGTCCCATTCAGAGGGTGTTACGCTGGTCTGTTCTCAGGGTGTGAGAAGGGTATGAGTGACTGCAGCAAGGTCTGCAGCGGAGAGGAAAGGTCACCTGTTCCTTACCAACAGCGCAAGAAACTGCTGCTACCTGGGAATCTGATGAGTCTGCTAAACTACTCATCGAAGTATAAGAAAAGCCAGCTGAACACCCTTGAGCAGTTTTCCCCTGTAGCCCGTTCAAAAAACTCCAGCAGCTGAAAAGAAGCCTAATTGAACTGCTTCCCTAAAGAAGAGAATTGCCAGCATTGCAGGGTTTGCTGTGACCCAGGTACGCCTGGCTCTGCAATGGCCTCCAGAGGATCTACCACTGAGTCCCTGGCAGGGTGCTTTAACCATGGGCTGGGGTTTTGTGAATTACCATGGAAGTTGCTGAAACTCCCTTTTGTTCCATTGCCTCTTCACTGTGTGAGCTCAGTTTGGGGTGAACAGGAAAGCCAGACTCTTAAATAGAAGAGAACCAAACAGAAAAATCTAGGACCTGTTGGTCTACAGAAGGCACTATTTCTACCTTACCTATCTCTTTTCTTAAATTACTTCCAGCCTCCCATTTGCATCCACCGCAAAGGATTCCTGGTGTAAAACCAAGCAGTGCTAGGTGGCCCATGTTCACGTCACTGAGGGCTAGCTCCAGCTGCAGTGCACTGGCCGTCGCCACACTGCATAGCACCTGTCTCTAGCCTGCGTACCTCTCGTCTGCCTATGCTGGCATGTGACTGCACCACAGCATTTCATAAAAGACCCACATTGCACAATATGTCACTCCTGTGACAAGGCACTACCCACCCATATTTCACCTACTTTTGGTGCTTCTGACAATGCTGGTTTTGCTCCTTGGACGAGGTAGACTCTCCTGTGTGGCTTCTTCTTTGACCTGGGCAAAAGCAGACATCACCTGCTCAATGCATCATACTAGGTGGCTGGATAATTTGTGGACAAGGACAAGACTGCTACCAGAAACAGGGGATGTCAGACCAGATCACTGAAATTAGATGACATACAGCCTCATTCCCCACCCCCACCAGTCCAGTTTATTCTGCACAGGTAACCTGCAAAAAATAGACTTTTACAGATGTTCTAGAATGTCATCTCTCTTATTAATAAGCTGGACTGCAACTCCATCTCCAGACATTCACCCAGGTTTGTCAGCATGGAATATCCTGGCTCAGAGCTGATAATTCTGTGATGAGAGATGAGGTGGAAAAATGCAAGGTGAATCTGAAGGAGAAATCATTTTGGGGGACTAAATTATAATCCCCTTTGTTTGTGTATTTCTCAGATCCAAATTCCACATGTGCATAATTTACATCAATACAAGGAGGCAGCCAGAGAAAGGAAGAAATAAATAATTTACAGTAATAAACAACAATCACTGCGCGTCTTAAATATCCTTCCTCATGCACACAGTCACAGAATGGATTTATTCAAAACCAATTCAAGGCCTGGCACAAATTCTTATTTGTCACTCTGAGGGCTTTAACCCCTCCCCAGACTGTAACAAAAGTCTGCTGGGGGTAGCTGCTGTTTACATCCAGCACGTGCTAGGCATCGCCCTGTAAATCCATGCTTACACAAAAGAATCTCCACAGTCTGGAACCCTGAATTTTGTGTTTATCCTAAACACACACATACAACGATTTACATTGGAGAAGTCCTTTAGAAGACAGTAGCCACAGGTAACATGGATCTTTAATATGGATGGGCAGGGGAGAAGGTATAGAGTCTTAATGCATGCTGTTTTCTCATGTAGTTTCTGAGTGCTATAAAAATGTTTGGGGTGTACTTGAATGGAAATGTGCAATGCTATTCTGTAGTGTATCTTGAGCGAGAAGAGCTAGAGGGCCATTAGGGCTGGTAACAGAGTGCTGTCTCAGCTGTAGACTTCTCTCCAGCTGAATTTCCTAGTGCTCTTTGATAGAATCACCACTTCAGATACAATGTACAATTTTCGTCTGCAGGTTTTCTTCTGTTGTTTTTTTTTCCTTTGCTTTCCTTCCTTCCCTCTCCCTAATGGAAAAAGACACATTTGTCTCTGTCTAAAATTAGTATATTGTCTGTGTGTTTCCTTCCTCTCTCTCTGCTTAAAATCTGCATTCTCAAATTAGGACTGGCATGATCTAATTAAGACAGACATAAGAGAGAGAGAATGCTCCAGAGGAAGGCTAGAGTAGGAGTAACAGGAGGAGAATTGTGGTTTTTTTTTATTCCTGCTCAGGCATAATCTTAAAGACATGAAGCAACACACATGCCTACTCAAACAAGTTGTTAGCAAACTAATCGTGCATTACAAGACAGCAGAGCCACACTGTGCTCATTATACACTGTTTAAAGATAGTTTTAGTGCAGTCAGAAGGCAAATCAAACATGCATAGACATAAGGTTGAACGGGGAAGATTGCCTCTTTCCTTTTAAGAGGCATAGGAGAAGTCATTTGCTTTAGCATCAGTCTGTCTTCATGAAAGACCGAAGTACTGAGCCTGAATTGCCTATCTGCTCAACTTAAGGGGGCCTTTGAATAAAAGACTCCTTTTCTCAGTTCTCTGGAAGAGAACAGGAAGAAGGACTTTCTCAAGCAATCCATCCTTGTGCCTAGATAAAGTGGCAGGCAACAAATAGCTAAAAGCAGTTGGCCATGCTGGTAATGGATATCTGCAACAAAAAACAACTTTAAGGTGAACAGAAGTAGGAGATAGTTTGAATAGTATACCCAGGGAGAACTTCCATCATTATTAAATATAGACTCAATATATATGGGAAGTGGAGGGCTGGATTGGCTGTGTATGTGATTAAAACACATGTATGAATATTTATGATAAGAGGCTGAAAGACAGGTCTTTTACCTCAGAAGATACTTCTGTTCTAATACTAATAGCCTACATACATGAAAGATTCAAACAGATTTGTCCATGAACAGTGGACTTCATGTCCAGCCCTTGTGATACAACTATTCTGCTCATTTCAGCAGGATAAAATTAATTCTGTAGATTTGCATGACCTTGTGCTAAAACTACTTCAGCCATAAGAAGTTTTAGAATTTCTTTGAAAAAAAAAAGTTAAATTTATCATAGCTGTTTTGCAACCATTTGATAAGTGAGATCCAGTCTCTGCCATTCCAGGTGGCATTGTGATCCTACACAAGAATGTTCATAATCAAAGAGCTCAGCTTTATTCCATTAAATTCAGTCATGAAAGAACCAGAAATTTCACTGTAAAATGTGGTTCCCTTAGATATCTTTCTATATATTCTTTGCTGTATGTGTGTTGCTTTTGCAGTATACTCAGTGGAGACTACAAAGATTCCAATGAGTCTTCCTGTAAACTGTATGATAAGGTGAGATTTGGCCCTGTAAATGTAGGCATTTAATACTGTTTTAGACATTCTAGGGCATGAAAAACTTTTTTATAAGTATATTTTTTAAATCAGACTGTCCTCTGTGCAAATATCCACATCCCTGCAACACTGGAATATGTAGGATGTCTTTCACATAATGTGCTCCATGCAAACATCTGTGCTTACAAAGGCATTTGCATTCCAGTTTCTTTATAAGCACATGCAACAACTAGACATCTTATGCTGTGGTTTTCCCATCTATATAGGCACTGCTAGTCAGGCCAGGACCATGACTAGTCTAGACGGACCTTGTCAGAAACAGTGAGATGGGAGATGAACTGGAGATAGAATTACTGGGAGGAGGGTGAGCAGGGCTGTGTTCATCCTGCCTCAGTGTCCCTTCACAGCCTTTCCTTGGTACCCCAGCTCATCGTCCATGCAAAGAATTCCGCTCCCTTGGCCTGATCAACATGAGACTGGCCATGTAAAGCTACATCATGCAGGTCATTGACTGATTTCTTGTGTCTCCTGCAGAGGTGTGAAGAAAGGGTAATACCAGGGGCTTGGTATCCTTTCTTGCATATGCACCCCTACTTTCAGACCTGCCTTGTAGGAACCACTCCTTTCTGTTTACACAGAGGAGGCCTTTTGTATGGGAGGAGGAAAGCTGTTGTTGCTTTGATGGCCGCTCAGAGGGGACTAGTGCACCTGTGAGTAAGAGCCAAGGGAGAAACTTAAAAGCCTGTGCTTGCTCAGCCTGTGCTGTGTATGTCTTCCTGAGGAAGCTATGAGTGAGCTGAATTTTTTCATCTGGGATACAGCCACCCTTCCTGCACTGTAAATAAGGGAGTAAGATACTTGTCCAGGGCTGAAAAATACTGAAAGCAAACATAGATGCCTACATCAGACACTTAACATTAGAATAGAATAGAATAGAATAGAATAGAATAGAATAGAATAGAATAGAATAGAATAGAATAGAACAGAACAGTTCCAGTTGGAAGGGACCTAGTCCAACTGCCTAAATATGGAAGCCTGCAAGACAGACTGCCCTGAAGCATTGTTTGTGTGTCTTCCAGTTTTACCTCGTGTTCCCTAGAGCTGGGAAGTGCTTATGGCTTCGCAGACTGTGATGCAAGTGGAAGTAGTCTGTACACAAAGACTGGACTTGCACCCACTGTCTCTGCTCTACTGAATTGCATTCTCCAGTCTCTCTCATTGTTGCCATACATTGAAAAGAGTACCATTAAAGTAGTTAAAGTACTTATATATTTCCTTAAATAACAAAGAGAAAGAGTGCAGCACTTTGGGTATTATCTGTTCCCTGATAGCAGGAGGCAAACCCATTTCATGGCAGCCTCCAGGGACAGAGGAGTGTTCTTTATAACAAACCTGACAAGGGCACTGCTTCCAGACCTGATTCCCAGCCCTCAGCACAAACCTGAGCGTGGACCAAGCACTACTCCATTACAATGCTGTTCCACTGCACACCCTCTCATGATTGACGGTGGATATCTTACTTGTCAGTACAAATATTCAGAGAGACCAGATGATTGATGTCCATGGCCTAAAAAGATTCAGTACATTTGTTTTGTCCATTACATTGTTATCTTTCAGAAGTTCCCATCAGATTAACAATTGTCAGAAAATAGGATATGTCCTGTTCTCTCCCCTTCCCTTCCCCCCAGATGAGTTTTTAGCATAACAATCTAACTAAATTGCACTAAAAAAAAGAAGAAAAAGACAAAGTAGACATATTTTTAAACTTTCCTCCTTCCCTTAAGCCTTAGCTTTAGTTTAAGGGACCCAGGCTGCTTTTCAGTCCCCTCCATGCTGGCAGAGATCCATAAGGCTTTCTCTACAGAACAGATTATAGGCAACTGTGCAGCATGAGTAAATGTGGAAGGAGCTTGTCATCGTGGTTATCAGCACACCTAGAAGTCCCAGCCAGCATCAGAGCTCAACAGTAAACAAACATGTAGTAAGACTGTTTTCCCTCACAGGACTTGGCCCATCATCACCATAATCCCTGCAACAAAAACTTCACCTGTGTCATTAGCACCAGGTTTCTAGAGTCTGTCTGTGGTGCAAGGCTGCCAGTCCAGCTATAGATTTAATTTTTACTGGTGATCTCTGGGACTGCCAAGGCCTAGATAAAACTGTACTGGCAACTCACTCACTCTGAACACGCACATCTCCAGTTCTCTACCCCCAATCCAGACAGGAGGCTCAAGCCCAGCAGGCAATGTTCCCAGTCTCAGATATCTTCATGCCAGTCCCATGATATGCTAAGCAAAGTCCAGTTTCTTTTCCCATCCCTCATTCTTTTCTCTTTGCAGAGGATGCTGCCTGAACCCCTCCAGCTAAAGTTCTTCACCTTTGTAGAAACAAGTGCACTTGCTCCAGCACCCACTCAGTACTAGCACAAGCCTCCCCTGTTCTTGAGACAGTCATCCTGCATCAGTTCAGGCTGGAAGGGTGGCTTGTAGTGTGTCCTAGAGACAGTAAGCACCATCTTCTGGGTACACCACATGCAGCACTATTTGAGCCACCTTTTGGATCTGCAAGAGATGGAAGAGGGGCTTGAGTTATTTTATCTAACATGGTATACCTGCTCCGGCAATTTGATGGCGACCCACTGTTCAGAAGCATGAGTTTAAATAGTTTGCACTGAAACATAGTCTTTTCATGTGACCGTGACTCCTGTTTTTTTCCAATATGATAAGGTGGTGTAAAAATGTGTCAAAATAGTAGCCTGTTGAAAAGGCTGAAAATCAGTTGATCTGCATTTTCATTTGAGATTACAAAAGTGCACTTGGTACTGTGGGTTGTCGTGTGGTAACATCTGGTTTCTAAAAATCCAGGCATTACAATTTTTAGACATCTATCAAACAGCTCAGAGTTATTAGGTACTGCAGATACTTTTAATGAGAGACAGGTTAAATAGTACAAGAAGCTTAACATAATATGAGGTCCTTGGCATAAATGTTCCTTAAAAGTATTGTGCATATCCACTATGGGAAACATCTTTCCTGAATGGTTGTGAGGGTGGGAGGTACCTCTGCAGTCACAGAAGATTGTCACTCCATCCCAGACAGGTGCACGCGTGTGAAAAGACATGATCCTTCTCTTCCTGGAAAGGGGGAAGGTATGAAGTGTTTAGTTTGGGGCAAAAGGGACCTAGACACCAGGCAGCTACAGCAACTGTAGTAGCTAACACAGCCAATGCTAGTGGCAGCTGTTATGCAGATGTCTCAGGGGAGACTCCCAGGCTCCGGTGAACACAAATGGCACCATGAAGACACCTGAGCTCCTGTGGTTAGTGTGGTTAGTTAATTCGTAATAAGTTCTACTATATTACTTTCCTGTTTGATTGACAGATAGGTTTGATTGGAAGAGGATCATTCAGAGAGCCATACCTTTTCACCAGATGATGGAACAAGCTACTTGCATCTTGTATTTCCAGCAGTTTGATGTTGAATGCATCAGACTTTGGTGGTTTCTTTGGCTTTGGGTGGTCACTAAGCAACGTGTTCTCTGGTGACTATGAGGCTGATTGGTTGCCCAGAGAAGTTGTGGATGCCCCATCTCTGGAAGTGTTCAAGGTCAGGTTGGATGGGGCTTTGAGCAACCTGATCTAGTGAAAGATATCCCTGCCCATGGCAGGGGGGGTTGGACTAGATGATCTTTAAAGGTGCCTTCTGACACAAACCACTCTATGATTCTACGATTCTATGATTAGCTCAGTCACACAGTACGGGTCCCCTGATTAACCAGTCCCTCTTAGAAAACTGAAGACAAAAAAAAAAGAAAACAAGTGCCTAACAAACAGAACAAAATGGGTGTCTGTTCTGTGCTAGCCACCTGAGTGTGGTGGGAGCACACACAGATGGGGGAAAATGTGTTTGCAGAGGCCATGGGGAAACTCATCTAGCAGTAAATGAAAGAGGAAACAGCTGAAATGCACGTGCATCTTCTTCTTGCTGCCATTTCAAATGCTCCGTTCTTCACAGGGAAGGGGGGGGCTGTGCAGAGCTCTCCATGCTGAGCTGCTAAATGAAGTTTTCCTCATGAAAGCTGGGGGGAGAATGAGGCTGCCACTGACTCCCATCCTCAGCTATCAGAGTGTAATTATGCCCAGGGCCAGGCAGCTGTTGCCTCCTGCCCCTAAATGGAAAGGAAGCAGTGCTTGTATTTTTAAGGAGGATTTTGACTGAAGCAAAATAAAGCAGTCATGAAACATACAAACAGAGGTAAATGAGAAAGCTCTTGATTCTCTTCTTCACGTTGGAAGGACAAGGAAAAGCTCAGAGACAGACACCCAGTCGCAGCTCAGTCTTGCTGGGAAAAAGACTTAAAGGGGCAGGAGAAGCTGGGATCAGTGGGGGACAGGAAGGTTAAAAAAATAATGAAGTCAGCAGACCAGGCACCTGTTGGGGGAAGGGGAGGGCCCATGTCCCATTTCTTCTCACTTTTAGTCATCTGCGGGGTCTGCCTGTCCCTTTCTTCTGCTCTGAGGTTTGACCAAGTAGTGTCATCAGGATACCACACTTGTCCTTAGTGACCAGGTTAGCAGTCTCCATGAACAAGCATCCATCCCTAAAAGTGCCACACGGCTCAGTAATGCTCTGTTTAAACTACTCTTACAAAATGTGCCAATTTCTGTGCTGCGTCACCTTGTGCCATGTGTCCATGCTATAGAGGCTTTGAAGCACTCTGGGAATGTGCTAGCTGTGCCTTATCCAATGTTTTCTTCACTCTGTGGCTCATCTGTCACTCCTGGTTCATCTGTCTCTCACCCCGGACTGAGGCTCTGTCCCTTCCTGCTCTCTTCAGTTCTTCACTAACGCAAACAGTGAAGTGTGATCCTGAGGCCATGGCAAACAGCTTTATAACACTGACCCTAAACCAGGAGGGTCCTGAGCTACCGCAAGCTGTGACAAAATGCCATGGAGATCTTCATGATACGGTATTGTAAGCAGATAATCAAATTGCAGCTTAAACTTGTATCACCTCCCAGTGTGACTGAAGCTGACGGGACCATGACCAAGGAAATGGCCCTACATTACTGACAGCATGAAAATGATCATCAACACAAGTATGCTTCTTGCAAGTATTCACAAGGCTTAAGACTTTCCTGTGTCCAGTGTAACTCATCATTTTTGTGGGTAGCTTCTGCTCCCATGGAGGGGCAGGGGAGCTATTTGCTAGATACCCGGTGCCACTCTTTGCTGTGGGCTGCCAGTGGTGGGAAGTCTCAGCAGTGGTGTGAGAGTGCTGAGGAAGGCATGGGACTACAAGGATCCAAGTGGTCACTGGTGAGCCTGGGGAAGGTTGCCCAGGTACTGGCATGTCTGTCTTGCACACAGGAGTGGAAATGACAGAGAGGTTTCATTTAATGCTCTGTAGCTGTCGGAGTTGCTGGCATTTAGGAGCACTATCTCAGTTTCTCTCTTAGCAGCAGGGAAGGATGTAAGCAGGTGAAAGACTCTTCATTTAAGAGAGTGCATAGGGAAATGATGTCTGCTATGTTTTGGTAAAAAGTAAACCAGTAATCATTTAATGTCTGATGGTATAAAAGTCCAACTGCACAACCTTTTCTTCTCTTATTTATCAGCACTGTTGAATGGAGAATCAAGCTTTTCATTGATGCCATTTAATAAGGTGAACACAATGTAAACTCCTTAGTAAAGAGTTTTAAATAAAATATGAATACCTCCTAGCAAAGTGGGCTGCCCTGATAATTACAGAAATTGGCTTATTGGCACATAAATTTTTTGCACCAACAGTATGCCATTTATTTTTTCAAATCCAAGAAACACAGGCCTTTCAAAAACAGAGAGCAAATGACCTCTGATTTTCAGGCACAGAGGCTACAAATAGCAAAAGCTTGAAAAAAATTTTAAAAAGATGCTGTTATGCCCTGCATGTAGGACCAGAGCCTGGAGCTTTTCTGTAGCTCCTCTCTCTACAGGCTTCTGGAGGGGCTGCCAGAGCAATACCCACACTGCCGGGGCTGTGGCTTCCTTCTGTGTTCTGGGCTTTGATAGCTCTAATGGCAACGTGGGGAGACCTCCAGGGTCCCCTACAGAGGCTAGGGCTACACTTGAAGTAGCTTCAAAGTTTTAGGTCTCTTCCCATCATGTGCTTTCTCCTGATGGATTTGTGGCCTCTCCTGCCAGACCAACATCCACATTCTGAATTCTTGGCCTAACTGGTAATTCCTTACCCTCCTCCTACCACTAGCTTTGTTTGAAAGGTCTTCTGCTGCCATCAGTGGATGCCTCTGTGACTGGGATGGACTGACTTGCCTTGCTTTTTACATTCAGATGCACTTCTGTCTTTCTTTTGCTTTCCTTCTTTTTACTTGTTGAGGAACTACTGGTTACAGGCCAACTTTATCTATGCTGCTCTTCATCTGGCCTTCAAACACTTAGCATTTGGAAAGAGCTAGATTCTGACCTTTCTCTACAGATCCCAGTTCTGCCTGACTGAGGAAGATGGGAATTAACAAACAAAAAATCAAACTATAAACAGATTCAAGCCAGCTTTGTCTTATCTCATGGCACAAAAAAGCTCAGTGGGCTTCATATTCCAGACTTTTTCTAGCTCTGCATGGTTACTTAAGTGGCACTTGCAGAAGAGCTACTTGCTTGAGCAAAATCTTCTGAAATATTCTGTGCCATTCTCTTCTTTCACAAGACAGGCCTTGTCTTCTTTCACATCCCCACAGTATGAATCCAACACGCAGATCAAAGTGTTTCCGAAAGACGCATTTAGACCAGCAGAGCACTGGAGAAACCTTAGGGACAGATTCTGTGTCTTGCTGCAAAGGCATGGTCCAGGAGAAGACAGAATAAAGTAGTGGGGAGTAAGAATATTCTATGTGCCCCTAACTTACCTGAAAAGTCATGGCAGTCAGGTAAAGTCCCCAGTGACTGGAAAAAGGGAAACATTGCACCCATTTTTAAAAAGGGTACAAAGGAGGACCCTGGGAACTACCAACCTGTCAGCCTCACCTCTGTGCCTGGGAAGATCATGGAACAGATCCTCCTAGAAGCTATGCTAAGGCACATGGAGGACAGGGAGGTGATTCGAGACAGCCAGCTATGGCTTCACCAAGGGCAAGTCTTGCCTGACCAACATAGTGGCCTTCTATGATGGAGTGACTACATCAGTGGACAAGGGAAGAGCTACGGATGTCGTCTATCTGGAATTCTGTAAGGCCTTTGACATGGTCCCCCACAACATCCTTCTCTCTAAATTGCAGAGTTATGGATTTGATGGGTGGACTGTTGGGTAGGTGAGGAATTGGTTGGATGGTCGCATCCAGAGGGTAGCGGTCAATGGCTCAATATCCAGATGGAGATCGCTGAGAAGTGGCATCCCTCAGGGGTCCGTATGGGGACCAGTACTGTCTAATATCTTCATCAATGACATAGACAGTGGGATCAAGTGCACCCTCAGCAAGTTTGCAGACGACACCAAGCTGAGTGGTGCAGTTCACACCCCTGAGGGACACGATGCCATCCAGAGGGACCTGGACAAGCACAAGAATGGGGCCCGTGTGAACCTCATGAGGTTCAACAAGGCTGAGTGCAAGGTCCTGCACCTAGGTGGGTAACCCCCGGTACCAATACAGGCTGGAGGATGAAGGGATTGAGAGCAGCCCTGTGGAGAAGGACTTGGGGGTACTGGTGGATGAAAAACTGGATGTGAGCCGGCAATGTGCGCTCGCAGCCCAGAAGGCCAATTGTATCCTGGGCTGCATCCAAAGAAGCGTGGCCAGCAGGTCGAGGGAGGCGATTCTGCCCCCTCTACTCCGCTCTCATGAGACCCCACCTGCAGTACTGCATCCAACTCTGGAGTCTTCAGCACAGGAGAGACATGGATGTGTTGGAGCAGATCCAGAGGAGGGCCACAAAAATGATCAGAGGGATGGAACACCTCTCCTATGAGGAAAGGCTGAGAGAGTTGGGGTTGTTTGGCCTGGAGAAGAGAAGGCTCTGGGAAGACCTTATGGCAGCCTTTCAGTACTTAAAGGGGTCTTATAAGAAAGATGGGGACAGAGTTTTTAGTAGGGCCTGTCGTGATAGGACAAGGGGTTATGGTTTTAAACTAACGGAGGGTAGATTTAGACTAGATATAAGGAAGAAATTTTTTAAAATGAGGGTGGTGAAACACTGGAACAAGTTGCCCACAGAGGTGGTAGATGCCCCATCCCTGGAAACATTCAAGGTCAGGTTGGACAAGGATCTGAGCAACCTGGCCTAGTTGCAGATGTCCCTGGTCATTGCAGGGGGCTTGGACTAGAAGGCCTTTAAAGGTCCCTTCCAACCCAAACTATTCTATGATTCTATGATTCTAAGATAAGTAAGTACAGTTCTTCAGCTGGGACGTCCTCAGCAGTATCAGACAGCATGAACTGGATAGTTGTCACGAGGGTCCCCTAGGTGAGGAACTCGTTTGCATGGGAACTTGGAGTTCCCTAGTGACTCCAAGGACTGCTGTGTTAGAAACAACAGCAGCAGCTGCCGTCTCTCTCTCTCTCTTTTGAAAACTGGAATGAGTTGATGCAGCTTTACAGGAAGACACCATCCAAGAACAGGTGCTCAAAGAATTTTAAGATTGCCTCTCTAATTTCAGCTGACTGAGATGATGTTCAAACTCAGTCCACTTCAAAGCCATTTTAACTTCTTTCAAACTTCTTTCATAGCATTCATTGCCAAAATTCCTTCGGAGAAAACAGTCAGAGACAGTTTATGTTTGTGGGTTGTTTTAATGCAAACGTATTTCTTTCTCCAGTCCTTGGAGGATCCTAACTCTTTGTGACAATTACTCTGAAAAATTGGAAAATTTTCACTTTTATTTTCTTACAAGAGAATCATATGCTCTTATAGCAAAATAATTTTGAAGAAACATGAACTTACTACTCTAGTCCACCAGCCCTAGTATAACATTATCTCACTCATTTAAATCCTTTCCCAAATATATCAAGGTAAACAAGGGTTCATCAGCTTCAAGTATTTCTTTTTGACCTGCAATAGCAAGTCATTCCTGTGTGCCTATTTATGACACTGATAATCTAAAGCAATTAATTTCTGTGAATTTCAGATTTTCTCCAGACTTTATCACCAAAGATTGAGATCGTCTCCATGAAGGCATTTAAAGGATGCAATCGGTCCCTTTTCCTCAAGGACACCATACAGCAACGGCCCAAATAGCAACTGTTACACTGCATACAACTACAAAGCAAAATCCATACAAAGCTGCATACCTGATAACTGGAGCATGGCACAAGCAAGTAGAAATGATTTTTTCTAACTACTAAAGAGTAACCTTACGTATCAGCACAAGACCAGTGAAGTCAGTGACTGGCTGAGAATCCAGTCTTAATGCAAACTTAAAAATGTGTGAAACTTTTTAGCACTATTACTCTTTATGCATTAGGTAGTTCACCTCCCCAATGCCAGTAAGCCCTAACCAGTATAGCTACTGGGTCTTTTATTCCACAGAAACAGTTTTACGCCTGTATTGTGGAGCAAAGCTAATCTAAAGGCAGACTATAAGTCTTCTTTGGATGGGGAATCCTTTAAACATATGAAAAAAGTTATGGGATTTACAGTCTGCCTAGATCATCCATGCCAGGGACATGGCCGGGAAAATAGCTGAGCCATCATTGTACCAGAGGATCCCTCAGCTGCTGGGAAGGACAGACACAAGAATTTTGCTGAGTGGGATGAAGACTGAGGACAGTTCCAAAGCTGATCCAAGCCACAGGACTGCTTTTCATTTCCATTCCCTGATGACAGAAAAAGAGGGTTTCACAAATATTTTAAAACAGAGGAGTCTGGAAGCTGCTTTAGTGTGTCAGCAGGTCTCCCACCTGGAGGGACAAGCCACACTAAGCAAGAGCATCTGCCACACAGTAGTTAGGCAGAGTTTTGTCTCCCTGAGCCACCTCTGTGCTTCAGAAGAAAGGACTGTGTTAAAAAAAGGAAGCAGCATCAGTTCTGCATCAATGCAGGACTCTCCAAAAGAGGATAAATATCTATTTAAGGAAATTCAGGAATTTTCTGGAACAGGCAAGAAGATCTGAGCCAAAGAGTCTAAATTTACAAATAAAACATCAGAGTAAAGTTACTTTTTGGCAAGAGAAATGCATCCCTCACCTTAGCTGTGTATTAATTAACCAGGCCTTTTACTTTAGAGAATAAAATATTGCCCTTTGCTGTTTGCAGCACTTTCTGCTAACCCAGTCTCTTTGTATATCCTGAACCTGTTGAGCAACCAAAGCTTTAAATTGACTGCTAATTTTGTGTTGGGTCAAATTAATTTTGAAACCAGATTAATTAAAGCAGATGAAGCTTTGTTTATCCATTATTCATGAAGCTCGTTGGAACAGGAAAGAGTGCATTAGCTTTATTTAGGATATTACTTTGCTTTAATGAACTCTTTTTTTGCCTCTTAATGCTCCTTTTGAGCAGGAGTTCAGCTTTGTGTTGTTGGCTTTTTTTTTCTTTGGTGGTCTAGTGCAAACAATGTAATTAGCAGATTTTCTTGCTCCAAAAAAGCTGCAGCTGACAATCTCCAGCAGTGACTGCCTCTCACCATAATTCTGCAGAGGGAGAGAAGAGCATGTGTGCATGCTGAGCAAGGATCTCCCGCTCATCCTCTCCTGCTGCGGTTGGAGGCTGCAGAGAGGGGTGGATATGCGCACTCAGCATCAGAGCCATAAAATCCACAGACGGTCAGAAAAGGCTGCTGGATAAATAAACGAGAACCACCTAACTGTGAGCGTTTAAGCATCACTGTGGATGATCCAGTGAAGAATTCTTTTCCGCACAGAGCAATGATTTATAAAAGCCAAGCTAGACATGACGGGGTGTGAAGTATGGGCTAGACAATATTACTGGAGCTATTACAGTGCTCTTTGCACAAATGGTGTATTCCCCTCTTGATATGGTTTAGTTCTAGTAGCTCTGTCTAAAACGATGTATTGAGACCTGAGATACTACTTGTCTCAGAAACTAATGGCATTTATAAGTAACTGGAAGACTGGAACTCCTCAGAGGAAAGAGAATAAAAATAGAGCTTTGCTCAAAACTTGCAGTAGCATCGTATTTGTAAATAAAATTAGCTCAGTAAACATAAGTTTAAACAAAGGGAAGGTTGTCTTCACAAAGTGGATTGGACTAAATTAAACAAAATACCAAGATGCCAATTAAACAAGAAACAAAGATAGATCTGTGTACAAAGATAAAAGGATAGTTTGCAAATTTGGAAGGCAAAACATTTAACACTGCTAAAACCTAAGTCTTTTTCCTGCAAAACAGCAAACCGATTGACAGATCTCATTGCTACAGGATATTAATGAGAACTGATGAAATTAAAGGCAGAAGTAGTTACCCAGATGACTTAGGAAAACATCCAGATACAACAGCAAGAACACTGTAAGGGATCCAAACATATATTTCAGGTTGTGAAACAACAACAAAAAATTAGGATGAAGCTTTCATAGAAAAAAATATCTATTTTCTTCTTACATAGCTTGCCTGAAGAATATGGTATGAGCCACTGCAAAAAAAACAGGATAATAAATCACACATAGCAATCACTTTATCCTCTTAATTGCAGTATCTGAATATCTCATGATCTCCATGTATTTATCCTCACAATCCAAAATGTGGAAAATGATTTGTGTTTTAAAAATGAGGAACTGAGTGGAAAGAAACTAAGGCTGTGATCCTCAGAAGTGCTTAGGCACCTTGTTACTGTGGTCTCACACAAAGCTCCAAGAATAAGGAACCGATCTTTGTACCCAAGGTCTATTCCCCTAGTCACTGCTTTGTGCTCTTTTTAAGATTAGGTGGTCCGAATTGATTATTACAGCAATTATTTTTTGCATCTATCGACAAGAAAAGTATTTTTCGTTTGCTTCTGAAGAGAAGGATGGTTGCTAAGCAAAAGAGTACCCAGCAAGGGGAATGTGAAGTGGTTAGAGAGATCAAGGCAAGAAACCAGAATGATGAAGTGAGAGCTTATGTTCCCTTTATTCATGGCACTTTTATTAGTGCTGTATTTTTAGGCAGCTAAAGTGCTTTTGTAACATCACCACAGAAAATACCAGGACCTGGAGAAGAGACAGGAAAGGACAAAAGGCTGTAAAGTACTGAAGAGGGGGGATAAAACTTACACTAAAGCTGCTAGATAGACTTGTGGATGTTGAAGACTAAACCTCATCTAATGGGGCTATATATCTGTTTTAGTTATCGTTATGGTCAATGTTATCCAATAAAATTCTATTAAGTAGATCAGTACCAGAGGGTATACTTCCTGTTTATGAGCTGGTAATTACCACATCTTGAGCTAAATAAACTTGGAACCTGAAGGCTGAAATTTTTATAGGAAATAAATTCCTTCAGCCTTGGTGTTTGTTAGCTCAGGGTACGGTGAAACCAAGCTAAGCGGGGAACACCACAGTACGTATACAAAGATATGCTCACCTGGCTGCTCCAGCAGAGCTCTGCTCACTCTCACACTGTTTTCAGACACTGGCACAAAAAAAAGCTAGAGTCAAGCTAGTTTTATTTAGGAAGTGTTTTGGCCTTCCCTCTACGCAAGTTGCAACAATATTTTTCATCTGATAGAACAGGATTTAAGGAGCGCAGCCCTCAGCTCAGCAGGCTGTCCATCTGCCCTCCTTGGAGACGAAAAGGGGTGATGAGGCTGATGGCTGTTTGACTGCCCAAAGAGGGATTATTTTTAACAAGCTTTAAAGCTAGTTGAAGGGAATCAACTTTGAAACGAGTCAGAGCCGCTATATGGGTTCAATAAAAGTGGGTCAAAGCCACTGCCTAACAGGTCTATATTTCATCTACCTCATGGCCCATTGGCCCTATCTTCTATCACCTAAGAGTGGGGTGAAACCTGGGGTGAAGTGCGGGCTCTTCTGAAGTCAAGAGGATTTTCACTGCTGATTTTAATGGATGTGAGGGTTAACTCTGTGTGTCTGGCTGGGAGAATTACGAGCAAGCAGTGGTCTGGCTGGCAAGGGCAGCATGCAGGACCAGAATAAATAGATTTTTCACAACAGTGAAAAGTAACTGCACTATCTCTATGTAAATCCCAGCACTTTGATTCGTTGATGGCTGTAAATAGCCAATTAAGCTGCACATGTTTGCAGATTAATAAATGGCCATTCCACTGTGGCTAAGCTGCATAGCAATCCTCAGTGTGGCTCGCTGAGAACATTCCACTGCTGCTGACTTTAATTGTTATTAGTTTGCATTATATGTTAAATAGGGGAATATTTTAATGTAATAGCTATAAGCGCTAAAGCTGAGTGAATAATTCATAGCAAATTATTTATTCAATAAATTTAGCCTCTTTTACTCTTCAAATTTTCAGGAACAAGTTTATTATTTTCTCAAAAGAGTGGTTATTATTCAGAATTACTTTCTAATCAGTTTATCAGAATGTTTCTTGCTCTGCAAGTCCCCTGGGTAGGCTATTTTTTACTACATCAGTAAGCCACACAGTGCCATTGCCTCCCCTGTTTTGATGTGTGTTACCCTTTGGCAGAAGTTTCTAGTGAGGACTTAGTTTTAACCAAAGGTAACCCAGCTCTGCTTGCTCCCGGTGTCCCTGATGGAACGTATGATGCATGTCTTGCCACAACACTTTTGCCTTCTGTGAGGGCTGGCGTAGGAAAGTGGTCAGTGCTCTGGAGGTTGAGACAAGTTTAGGAGTGAGAATTTCTACATTACTGTGATGAAGAATACATATAATTGTCCCATCCCCCCTGCTTTCAGACAGTGGGTGCAGAGCATAAGAGATGCAGCACAGATTGCTTCCGGATCCAGGACTGGTATGAAAAAGCCGTTATAAACTGTCCACTGATAATTGGCATCTGTCTCACTAAGTGTCAGAGGACCCCAAAATATATGCTGTTGTTATTTTTTCATTTTTTATTATTATTATCTTTTTTTTTTAATAGTTCACAGCCAAAGGAAAGCAGATGAGGAGAGCCAACAAATTGGAGGGAACAACCCCCACCCCCACACATAACCGCATCGAGCCGCCTTCTGTGCGCCTCTCCTGGCTCTGCACTTTAGAGGTGAGCAGGTTATAGCTCTGCTTTTTACCCTTAGCTGGCTTCCCTTGAGCCTATTTGCAGCAATGCTTAGATAATTTTGTTGCAGCCATTTGTGCCTCAGATCTGCACCTCATGCCAGGTGTCTGCCTCAGGTATTTACACGTGTACGTGAGATCTGAGAAAAGCAGAGCTAATCAGTGAGCCTTGATAATTAATAAGCCTTGCAGTCTCACAATGTTTCACATTGCTCCCTTGTCTTCCCCCAGGTTTCCCAGGGACTGCTCCTACCCCTGCTGGTGAGGTGTGCTCCACCTCAAGGGCTGTTGCACAGAGCAGCATCTCTGTTACTCACAAATCTGCGAGGCAGTGCTGCATCCCTCCTCTTTCCAATTACTGGGCCATCATCAGCATAACGCTGTTCGTCATCGGCACGGGGGGGGTCTACTGTTTACTGAAGACCAAGCGGGAAAGCAAATAGTTTGGGTAAGCTCTGCTGACAGTAGAGTACAGCTTTATTTAGTAGGATTCGTTTCATACAAACGGCATCCCAAGGTACTTATCAAAGTTAAATAATACATAATAGCAGAGGGAGAGAGAAATTAAGAGGCACAGGCATGGGAGCAGAGATGTTTTCAGATGAGATTTGAAAATAGATGGAGAAGCGGTGAGGCAGAAAGAAAAAACAGAAAAAAAAGACGTTTCCAGATGGTAGGAGATACAAGGGGAAAAAGCTTTTGCAATAGCCATGGTTTGAGCATATTTAGGCACAGAAAGATGACCAGTGCCATTTGGAGAGGAAAAATAGGAACAGAGAAGAAGGAAGAGGAGTTCCAGGAGACAGACTGGGAAAAGGTCACAGAAGGCAAATAAAGAAATGAATGGGGAGCTGTGGGAGCTTCCTCTGTAAATGTCATGACGGTGATTTGGAAAGCCAATGCACCTGCAAAAAGACTAGTGTGTTCAGGATGGCTCAGGATGTTGACATGGAGAATTCAAGCAGAAAGGAAAATCAGACACTGCCATATCTGGAGGAGAATTTCCTCCAAACAGCTGCATCTGTCTAACCTTCTGCAATGATTTCAGACCCAAAAGGTCAAATCCAAGGAGGTGCTATATAATCTATTGCCTCCCCCACTCCTTCCTGCCAAAGACTATGTTGTTTTCTCCTTCCTGGTTTGCAAACAGCAATTCCATTGCACAGTTGCTGCATGTGTTTTGCACAAAACTAATTTCTTTTTATCCAGTAACCTCTGGGAAGGAGCCCAGGTGTGGCTACAGATAGAGTGGATTATGATAGTCAAAGGAATGAGGTGTTTTCTATCCCTTGTGACCTGAAGTTGTCTCTATTTTGCTGGGTGGAAGAAATATCAAGTCAAGGTACACATCTCTACTACTAATATGGAAAAAGAAAGGAATGCTGCAGGAGGACACTCTGGTGACCAGGCTGCTTCTGCCTGACAGCACATGAGACAAGGCTGTACTATGACTAGATTGGGTTGTGAAGCAAGAAATTAAATGCAGATCTCCCATTGTGGCAGCTCTTGGGCTTCTGACCCATGAACTCTCCTGTACCAAACGTACAGTGGTCATGCTGTTGACACCGAGACTGAGGACCACAGTGAGTTCTGCTTCAGGGCAGCAATATAAGCTTGCCCGGTGCTCTATGGGTAGTCTGAACCTCCTGTGGATAGCTCTGTGGACCCTGCTTTATGCTAGAGTGTCTTCAGGTCTGCTCATGGTCATACTGGGGTGGAAGAAATGTATTCACTACTGGAGGAACCTTGAGTGTGTGCATATAGAATCATAGAATAGTTTGGGTTGGAAGGGACCTTTAAAGGCCTTCTAGTCCAAGCCCCCTGCAATGACCAGGGACATCTGCAACTAGGCCAGGTTGCTCAGACCCTTGTCCAACCTGACCTTGAATGTTTCCAGGGATGGGGCATCTACTACCTCTGTGGGCAACTTGTTCCAGAGTTTCACCACCCTCATTGTAAAAAATTTCTTCCTTATATCTAGTCTAAATCTATCCTCCGTTAGTTTAAAACCATAACCCCTTGTCCTATCACGACAGGCCCTACTAAAAACTCTGTCCCCATCTTTCTTATAAGACCCCTTTAAGTACTGAAAGGCTGCCATAAGGTCTTCCCAGAGCCTTCTCTTCTCCAGGCCAAACAACCCCAACTCTCTCAGCCTTTCCTCATAGGAGAGGTGTTCCATCCCTCTGATCATTTTTGTGGCCCTCCTCTGGATCTGCTCCAACACATCCATGTCTCTCCTGTGCTGAGGACTCCAGAGTTGGATGCAGTACTGCAGGTGGGGTCTCATGAGAGCGGAGTAGAGGGGGCAGAATCGCCTCCCTCGACCTGCTGGCCACGCTTCTTTGGATGCAGCCCAGGATACAATTGGCCTTCTGGGCTGCGAGCGCACATTGCCGGCTCACATCCAGTTTTTCATCCACCAGTACCCCCAAGTCCTTCTCCACAGGGCTGCTCTCAATCCCTTCATCCTCCAGCCTGTATTGGTACCGGGGGTTACCCACCTAGGTGCAGGACCTTGCACTCAGCCTTGTTGAACCTCATGAGGTTCACACGGGCCCCATTCTTGTGCTTGTCCAGGTCCCTCTGGATGGCATCGCGTCCCTCAGGGGTGTGAACTGCACCACTCAGCTTGGTGTCGTCTGCAAACTTGCTGAGGGTGCACTTGATCCCACTGTCTATGTCACTGATGAAGATATTAGACAGTACTGGTCCCCATACGGACCCCTGAGGGATGCCACTTCTCAGCGATCTCCATCTGGATATTGAGCCATTGACCGCTACCCTCTGGATGCGACCATCCAACCAATTCCTCACCTACCCAACAGTCCACCCATCAAATCCATAACTCTGCAATTTAGAGAGAAGGATGTTGTGGGGGACCATGTCAAAGGCCTTACAGAATTCCAGATAGACGACATCCGTAGCTCTTCCCTTGTCCACTGATGTAGTCACTCCATCATAGAAGGCCACTATGTTGGTCAGGCAAGACTTGGTGAAGCCATAGCTGGTGAAGCCATAGCTGGCTGTCTCGAATCACCTCCCTGTCCTCCATGTGCCTTAGCATAGCTTCTAGGAGGATCTGTTCCATGATCTTCCCAGGCACAGAGGTGAGGCTGACAGGTTGGTAGTTCCCAGGGTCCTCCTTCGTACCCTTTTTAAAAATGGGTGCAATGTTTCCCTTTTTCCAGTCACTGGGGACTTCACCTGACTGCCGTGACTTTTCAAGTATCATGGAGAATTGCTAGGCAACTACATCAGCCAATTCCCTCCAGACTCTGGGATGCATCTTGTTAGGTCCCATAGACGTATGTATATTCAGGTTCCTCAGGTGGTCACAAACCTGATCTTCTCTTACAGTGGGAGAGACTTTGCTCCTCCAGTCCCTGTCTTGCATTCCATCCACTCGAGAGGTGTGGGAAAAGAAGTTGCCAGTGAAGACAGAGGCAAAAAAGTTATTGAGTCCCTCAGCCTTCTCCTTGTCCGTTGTTACCAGTTTGCCAGTCTTGTTCATCCGGGGGGTACGCTTTCTTTGGCCTTCCTATTCTGGCTGACATACCTGTAGAAGCCCTCCTTATTATTCTTTGCATCCTTTGCCAAGTTCAGCTCCAGCTGCGCCTTGGCCTTCCTGACCCCATCCCCACATAAGCAGGCAGCATCCCTATACTCTTCCCAGGATACCTGTCCCTGCTTCCACTGCCTGTGCATTTCCTTCTTGCCCTTTCATTTTACCAGGAGGTCTCGACTCATCCATGCCAGTCTCTTTTCTTCCTTTCCTGATTTCTTACACCTGGCGATCAAGAGCTCTTGTGCTCTAGGGAAAGCATCCTTAAAGATCTGCCAGCTGTGTTCTGCTCCCTTGTCCCTGAGGGTAGTTTCCCAGGGTGTTCTATTGACTAACTTCTTGAACAGCTGGAATTTTGCTTTCCTAAAATTCAGGGTCCTGACTTCACTCTTCGCCTGACCCATATCCCTCAGGACTGTGCACTCCACCAGTGCATGATCACTGCAGCCCAGGCTGCCTCTGATCTTGATGTCACCGATTAGCTCACTTGCATTGGTGACTAACAGGTCCAGTATTGCATCCCGTCGGGTAGGGCTGTCTATTACCTGGCTTAAGAAGTTATCCTCAATGCATTCCAAGAGTCTCCTGGATTGCCTACAGCTCGCCGTGCTACTTTTCCAGCAGATGTCAGGGTGGTTGAAGTCCCCCAGCAGGACGAGAGCCTGCAAGTGCAATGCTTCCTGTAGCTGGAGTAAGAAGGCTTCATCAATAGGCTCCCCTTGATCGGGCAGCCTGTAGTAGACACCAACCACAAGGTTCCCTTTGTTGCCTCACCCTCTAATTCTTATCCATAAGCTTTCAACCTGCTCATGATTATTCTTCAGAGACAGCAGCTCTTCACACTCTATCTGTTTCTTGATGTAGAGGGCAACCCCTTCACCCCTCCTTCCTTGCCTGTCCCTTCTGAACAGCCTGTAGCCATCGACAGTCACACTCCAGTCACAGGATTCATCCCACCAAGTTTCAGTAATGGCAACTAGGTAGTAGTTTTCTAGCAGCATGGTGGCTTCCAACTCCTCCTGTTTGTTGCCCATGTCTTGTGCATTGGTGTAGAGGCACTTCAAGTGGACTGTTGGCCATGCCACCTTTTAAGAGGAACACCCCTTAGTTCCTGTGAGGTATTTCACTGGTGTTGACTCACTCCTGACTCATCTCCGTAAGACTTCAAGTGTGCTGCAGTGTACCCAGCACGTCTCAGAGCAACAGGCTGGGGGCCCTTACTAGCACCCCGTCCCTCTAACCTTGGTGTGTCATCCCACAGCTTGTCTCGGGCAAGCGTGATATTATCCCCCTTCCCCTTCAAGCCTAGCTCTGGCAGCTTTAAATTCTGGCAGGTTTTTGGGCCCGAGCGAGGAGGATGTGTGGGAAGACTGCTGTGTTTTGCTTTATGCTTTTGGGAAATATGGCTTTATATTGTTCTCTCACACGTGACCCTTCTTGTCCCAAGTGCAGCAGGGAATAACAGTGCAGAACAGAGCAACAGCATTGCAATCTGAAGAGCTGTCTAGCTCCAGTGTCCCTCAAACCTCCCTCTGTAATGGTCAACTCCATAAGCCCTGCTGTCATTTAAGTTACCTGAGCAGGCTTGGACCATTGTCTCATAGATGTGGAGGCTGCACTTCCAATGAGACTTTGGTGAAAACAGATCATGAAGAAAAATAAATCACCTGGCAGAATCCTTGTCCTTGGTGAAAAATTTCTGAATGTATTTGAAGTAGCATATGAGCCCTGGTTGGGCTTCTGGCTGAAGCAAACAGCAAAAGGACTGGAGGAGAGCGATTAAATTGTGCAAAGGGACAATGCTTAAGGGATCAACTTCCTTATTGATTCATTGCTGCCGTCAAAAAGATGGGGTTTCTAGGGAAGGGAAAGTTGATGATTTCTCCTCCATAGATTTATGGAGCAAAAGAGGTTGTCCAATCCAGATATGTTCTTCTTGACACATATACACACATACATGTACACACACACTAGTTTGCTTCTAGTAGAAATGATACTCCATACTATGTAACGTTTGCTTGCTGATTATGTGCTTACAGCCGGTCCCTGCAGATTTTCCACCTGGAGAGAGGGTCCCCATCTGCATGACTACAGCTGAGATTCATGGTGCATATTGGGAAGGAAGGAGGAAAAGGTAAGAAGGGACTCTTCTCTAAACATCAGATGGTGTGTGGGGACAGCCAGCTCCTCGTAAGTGTAAATTAAAAGGGCTGCTCTATCATACTGCAGCAATCAGAAGGCTATTGCAATAGCCAGTGATCAGCAATGCACAGGGAAGCTGTATTCCACTTTTGATACCGCTTGTATCAAATGAGGAACAGCTTCATACCTGTTATCCCAGCTCTGTCCCACCAAAATATCCCCCTTCCCTGGAGCAGAACTAGCATAGCAAGTGAAATAGTGTGAGTAAGTGCTTGGAGGGGCTATTCTGCGATGATGGCCTTATGCAAAATATCCTTCAGCCTTGACCAGGAAATGTCCAAGATACTCAGGACACCAATCAGACAGGATTTGACCCTACTTAGCAGAGCATCATCCATGTGCGCTCCCTAGAAGGAGAAGGTAATGGTACAGCTTAAGGACTCAGCCGGTGTTTGCTAATGGTCTCGCCAGTCCCAGTTTAAAGTTATCTTCAGGGAATGCTCAGTCTATCACTGTTTAATGATGCAGTTTCATTAGCCTGTGAAAGAGCTGTGGGGCCAGTGCCTCATCCTGTCCTGGACTTGCTAGGAGCTCACACAGTTCAGTAAGCATTCACCTGGGTAATATTTTCAAAACCTCTGCCCTTTCTTTACATGAGTGCCAAGGGTACAGATGGAGATTGTGTTGATCTATTATTTGAGAGGTTTGGAGCCACCTAGAAAAATCAACTACCTTTTTCAAAGTCCAAAGTACTTTCAAATCTGGGTACTTATGATGAGTTTCATAGATTCAGGTACCTGTAAACAGCTCACTTTCAAACAGGTAGTTTTGATCCATTTTTGATGATTTATCTAAACCTGTGGCTCACTTGAGACTTTACTACTGTGACATTCGACTTCTTCATCCCGTCATTATCCCTGAAAAAGTAGTTACTAATGACTATTGACAGTTGTCAGCTTGCCTTTATTTTTAAGTGCCTGAGTGGAAGTTTTTGGTCTCATGAACCAGATAGCATCAGATAATAGCATCAGGTGATCCCTTGCCATAGTCTGTGTGCATGGTTAGCCTGCAGCTAGTGAAAGATAAGTTGAGCTTTGCCTCAGTATGTGAAGGCTGAGAGATCGCACATTAACTCGCGTTTGCCACAGGGCAGGAATATGCATGAACAATTACCATGACTCAGCTAGTGAGCAGCCCAGGCACCTTTTAAAAATTTAGAAGAGGAGCACAGTGCATTCAGAAAATACCTGTCAGCTGCCCTAAATGGGTCCCCTTCTCTTGGTTTCAGGCCTTGATCACTTACTTATAACTGGCCTAAGTCTTTGTTGATCACCTACCTATGCCTAACTTGCATCTCTGTGTCAGAATGTTCCCCTGGGTTTTGTGGTTATTTCCAGTCTGTTAAGGCCACTCCCTCTGAACTTCTCTGAATTAATTGGAAGCAGTCTTTGGTGTCTTTTTTCAGGATAATCCTTCTCTTAATGACAAGTAGTGGCTTCTCCAAGGCTCATCAAAGTTTTTCTTGCAAATTTTTATGCTTAAGTATTAAATAACACTGATATCACGAACGCTGGAGCTTAGGTAAAACTCTCAGATAGGAAGCTGTCTTAGGTTTTGAGGTTGTGTGGGGTTTTCCTGGGGACATTTTGGGTACAAAAGGAAAAAGACAGTGCTGGGGAAAAGGGATAGATTTAAAGAACTAAGCCAAGGTTTTGCTGGTGCATGAAGGACAAGACAAGGGGGAGAAGCCACTTCATGTTCCACGGGTGGCTGATGGGGAGGATACTGTTGAGGGAGCTATTCATAAACTCCGCATGGGACTGTAGGAAGAAATTCCCTGATGGTCTATCCACCAAAACTGGCAACTTCTGCTGGGCTTTTTATTAGCCTGTTTAAGCAGCAGAAATATCCCATGAAAGGAAGGTGGCAAAGCAATAAAGATGTAGATAGCCTGGATGCAGAAAAGCTAGGTGAAGTAGAAAAAAGAAAACTAAAAGCCAAAGAAGTTAGAGCATTAGATAAAATATTATGTGTAATTTTTACTTTTACCAAGTTGAGGACATGTCAAATGCCTGTGCAGTGCAGCAGACACCTCCAGCTGAACAATCTGGCAACTTGTCCTTGTCTAGGACAGACAAAGTTTCAAAAGTAGTTTGTTCTTGGACTCATGCCACCTTACTCTGATTCCCCCTGGGAGGACAAAGCAGGTGACTGACAAGGTTGATAAGACTTTGATGTTAAATTCTTGTAATTTCCAAACTTCTCCTGCAAATATAGCACTGGGTTTGCTCTCAAACTGAGCTGCTAAGTCAATCACTGGGCCTTAATAGCATTAACAATAATTTGTCAGGCTTTTTGAACTTCTTGATGCTATCACTAAGACAAGATTCATAGAATATTGTCTAGTCCTAACTGGTGAAGATGGGGGAAGAACTGTAGATGCTGATACATCGGCAGTAAATTGTATCTCTGGGCAAGAACCTCCAGCAAAAGAACAGATCTTATGCTCTGCTGGATTATATCTGCAGTGCTTTATTGTCCATGATCTGGAAATTCCTCCTAGCATAGAAACAAGCACAAAATTGGAATGCCACATGCAGTTGTTGTTTAAGCATTCACTTACTGTAGTTAATGCAGTTGTTACTAATGGACTTTTTTCAGGATGTCCTACTCTACATCCCTGATTCTGTAGCTTGTTACACTGGTTGGATGTGGTGTTATTCCAGTTGCAAGGCCTGAAGTCCATATCCTGTAATTAAGTATCACCCAGTATTCTCTACTGGGCCTAGCACTATAATGTTTGCTATAGGACTGAAGATGTTAAGACTTTGCTCCTCACTAGCTGCTATTGACAACTGCAATTTCTGTTGTTCTCTCCTTATTTCCCCTGCTCAGTACAATCTTATGAATCCATGTGTACTGAGTCTGGCTGGGATGGAGTTAATTTTCTTCATAGCAGCCTGTACGGTGCTGTGTTTTGGATTTGTGATTAAAATGGTGTTTATAACACACCAATGTTTAGCTATTTCTCCAGTGCTTGCACAACGTCAAGGATTTTTCTTTTTCCCACTGTGCCTCCTGCAGTGAGTAGGCTGGGGTGGTTAATAAATTGGGAGGGAACACAGGCAGGACATCTGACCAAAAGTGACCAAAGGGATATTCTGTACCACATCACGTCATGCTCAGCAATCAAAGCTCAAGGAGAAGAGGAGGAAGGGGAGAATGCTTGTATGGTGTTTGTCCTTCAACGTAACCACTAGCATGCAGAGGCCCTGCTTCCTAGGAAGCAGCTAAACATCTGACTGCTGCTGGGAAGCAGTGAACAAATTCCTCCTTTGCTTTGCTTGCATGCACGCCTTTGCTTCACCTATTAAACTATCTTTATCTTGATCCACAAGTCTTCTCACCTCTTTTCTATTTTCTCTCCGTCCCACAGGAGAAAGGAGTAAGTGAGTGGCTGTATGAGTGCTCAGCTGCTGGCCAGGGTCCACCCACAACACCATGCAAATGCCAGGCCTTCACAGTGGCCAGTAAACGTGTTGCTGAAAGGCCACTGTCCGTGGCAGTTGACTGTAGTAAGCTGTCACAAGTGCAAGCTGGTAGAGCCATCCCTTGATCTTCCTTTGTATTTTAGCACCTAAGAATATTTTTCTTTCACATTTATTTGTCCTGCCAGGTATAGGAGTCCATGACTGATAGACACAGGGAGCAGTTCAAGCTTCCAGAATTATCTAAAAGAAGCTTTTTGAGTTCTACTAAACCAAGTGTTCACTAATACGTACAACCTGATTTTGGTGGTGCAAACCACAGATCAGCCACTACTCCTAGACATTTCTCACACTTAACTGACATCAACCATGTTAAGTGCTTTTAGTCACTGCTGCTCAGGTTTCACAGCTATTTGGTGTGAATGAGTTGATGTAAAACATGTGACAATTCTTGGTTTGGATCCAAAGACAGGAGGGTTTGAAAAATGATTCTACTATGCTGATGTTCTTGATTTATTGTCCCAAGAGCTATTTAGCAGGGTCAAATAATCAGCAAAATTCAAATGCAATGATTTTGCTCTCGCCAAATTGGCAGTTCTCACCTTCAAATTCAAGCTTGGAAATGAATGAATGAAATACCAGACTGAAGGCTTAGGAAAGGAGCTCTTCCCTTTTAATATCAAAGCTGGAATTTAGCAAGTTGATTGCATGCTTCTGTAGCTTTTCAGTTTTGAGTATGTACTAACTAAGGCCGTTTCCTTGGAGACCCCAGGAGATGAGCACATGGGACACTGACTCTTTCTCTGTATATGCTTATGAGTCTCTCTCTTAGGGACATTATCTTTCCTAGCCTCTCTGTTCAGCTGCAGATCCTTCAGGTTTCCTGCACAACTTGCTACTTTGACTAAACCAAGAAAGCATGTTTGTAAGTATCTATGTGAAAAACTACACCATAATAGACCCAAGCATAATTGTCCTTGATTTACTGATGTCCCTCAGTTTTTCTGGGGCCATTGTGGTTTTTTTTTTTACCGTGGGGGTGGATCACCAGTTTTCAATGCTATGTAGAAACACACCTTCCCTGTGACCTGGACAACTCCTCCAGACATTCTCCTTTGAGGTCAAAGTCCAAGAGAAGCTTTTGTCATTCTAGAGGCATTTCAGTCTCCTAAGCATGAAGGGGTGCATGAGGCCCTTCCTACGCTATAGACTTTAAAGCTCTGTTCCCAAGAGAGGCCATGAACATTTTCAGAACTGTTATCTTGGTGCTCACAGACCTAAAAACTTTCTTTGCTTTGTTTTTTTCCACTATCATCTTTGTATTTTTTTGGAACTAAGAGTAGGAGAGTTGTTCACCTCAGAACAACTTGTGAAGATTAAGACTACCTCCTCTTCTGGTATCTAGCACATCATATCATCATATGTGTATACCCCCATGAGTCTGCTTCTGGCTGCCTGTCGGCCTTTGATGTGTTTAGCACTGCACACTGCTGGGTGGGAAAAACTAGTGTTTGTTTCAAACTGCCTGGCACCAACTTCATAGGGCCAGGCTCCAGCTGGCTCTTGTAGTTACCTCCGCTCTGTGTTTTGGAACATGAGAGCATCACACACACACTAATTACATCTAAGACAAATAGCCAGAGGCAGTCCTTTCTTACATGGTCCTTGCAGACTGGACATAATAGGTTATCAACTGACCATCTCTCTAGGAATGGTCCAAGAAGGCTTTACTTATTACTGTGATGGCATTCATGCCAGTTGAACATGGGACTCTTCATCATTTCAAATCTCCTTGGGACATGTACCATGCTGTTTGGTGATAGATGGGTGAATCTACAAGAGGCTAAAAGAGAAGCCTTTCTGCTGCAACTCTCTTTCTAAAATATAGCAATCTAAATAAGTAATACAGAAACATCAATACTTTGGGCCTTGCTCCAGTACTGTAAATGTTTTGAAATTTGTCTTCAGTGACTCCTTGCTGGATCATTTCCTATTTTGTTTATTTTCCAGGCCACACTGAGGAATTTCAGCCAATATAGCCCACTGGGTGTTGTGGGCTTTCTCATAGGAGAGCCAGGGAGCCACTTGGGAAAAGCTTGGTATAATATATCTCAAATATCCCAGTTGTGACAGGGCTCCTAGTCAGGGAGGTGCAACTGTGCCCAGAAATTCTCCTGGTAGGAAGCCATCCCAAAGAAGTCTAAAAATATTTTAAACTCAAAGAAGCTGGATTTTATTAGGCTATTAGTTAAAACAGCTAAGTTGTTAACTCAGTGACTAGGAAAACCAACCTAGAAATAATACTTAGAATCATAGAATCATTTAGGTTGGAAAAGACCTTTAAGATCATCAAGTCCAACTGTTAACCAAGCACTGCCAAGTCCACCACTAAACCATGTCCCTAAGCACCACACCTACATGTCTTCTAAATACCTCCAGGGATGGTAACTCAACCACTTCCCTGGGCAGCCTGTTCCGATGCGTGACAACTGTTTCGGTGAAGAGATTTTTCCTAATACCTAGTCTAAACCTCCCCTGGCACAACTTGAGGCCATTTCCTCTTGTCCTATGGCTAGTTACTTGGCAGAAGAGACCAACACCCAGCTCGCTACAACCCCCTTTCAGGTAGTTGTAGAGAGCAATAAGGTCTCCCCTGAGCCTCCTTTTCTCCAGGCTAAACAACCCCAGTTCCCTCAGCCGCTCCTCATAAGACTTGTGCTCCAGACCCTTCACCAGCTTCGTTGCCCTTCTGTGGACACGCTCCAGCACCTCAATGTCTTTCTTGTAGTGAGGGAATACTGTCTCCCTGACCACTGTGGTTTTGCAAGCAGGCACTTGCTTCAGTGCTTGGTTTCAAGCTGCACATTAACTTCTGGATTTACAGCTGATTCTGCAGTATTTTCTGGTCCCTGGGAAGTTTCTCTTTCCATCATGTCTAAGGCCTGGCTGTGGGTCTTTTCCATGTTCCTCTTAGTTGTCTCACTGTCTCTCCATGAACTCTTTCGTATGATCCTTATTTTCTTTTTCTGCCATGCACCCTGGTCTAGAGCATCTCTTCCTGGAGAGGTGTTGTCTCTCCTCCCAGAAGGCTCCACCTAACTTATATTCCCATTTTTGAGTGGACATAAAATACAAGCATTGGACCAACTGTACAGAATACTGTCACCATTCTTGGATGGGTTTTGTTTTTTGGTTTGTTTTTGTTTTTGTTTTTAACTCTATCCTAGTGATCTTATTTTGCCAATTAGCTGGCAATAATTAAGAAAATCACAAATATTGATGAAGGTCATATTCCAAAGCCATATTCAAGCACCCATTCACCACTTGAGGTTGAAGGTATTAACCAGCATGAGTCCATATACAGAAAGGGGTCTTGTATGTGTCATGGCTGTGAACAGATCTGAACAGCAGAGTTTTTCCTGCCAAGGAACAGAAAAACCTTCAGTGGAATCCCTGGATCTTTTTTTTTCCTACTCAAGAGTGTTTTCAATTTCTTTCTTGAGAGAAATCCACGAAGTTTGGACCATTACATAAAACATCTTCTTAGGACAAGAGGAGAAGACTGTTGTAAGACTGTTACACATACCCATTTCTGTCTTTAAACTTGTTCTTCAGCAAAGGCATTTTTTAAGATTACTATTATTTTAATTCCAACCCTTGTTGCAGGATCCTTCCCAAAATAAATCATTGTAGTCCAAGGCTTGTGCTCCTACTCTGCTCTCTGGAGACTGTGTTTCCTAGTAACCAACATCCCTGTACTGGGAGCTCTTGCACATTTTTCACTGTATCTTGAGAAGGGAAAAAATCAGTTTTATTCAATAAATAGATTCTGACAGCAAAAGTGACCTAGGCGTCAAACAAGCAAGAGAGAAAAAGTGTGCATCCTGTTTCTATAAAGCCAAAACGAGGAGGATAACACAGAGGTAGTTGTTGAGAAAAACCTAAAAAAAAGGTCAATTATTTGGAGGTAAATATTTAACACAGTAGTTTTCCAAAAAGACAAGATACCATGACCCTGGCTTACAACTGGAACCCTGTTACAGTATTAGTAGAAACACATAGTTAAAGGCAACTTTAAAGGTAATAGTGAAATGTACTTCAGAGTCAGAAGGAAACATTTTTCCAAGGTTCTGAGAGTCATTAAGATGGACATTCCAACTGCATTCTTCTTTTCTCCTCTCCACCCCCTAAATATTTCTGGAAGACCAAAAATGCAAATTTCCAAAGCAATTTTATAACTGAGATAAGACATTGGCTGATGGCTTTGCTTTTTCATCTCTTGGATATTGTCCCTGTTTTGATAAGTAGCTAGATGTTCTCCTAAGAAGTATAGATTATCTCCCTGTTCCTCCTGGTGGAAACAGAAGGAGTCTGGGTCTAGGTTTTCATGCTGGGACAAGATCTAGGGCAATCATGCAAGAATATTAAACTACTAAATTTACGCTAGCTTAAGAGACTGACCAGGTAATTTTGAGGTGTCCCAAATCATTAACTAGGCACTCCATCAGAGAAAGCCACTAAAGTGTAGGTTTTGGAAAGAGAGCATGTCCATTGTTTGTTTTTATAAAATCTAGTGAAACAGGATTGTAGGCACAACTTGAGCTCTTACATATTGTTGTTACTTACATACTCTGATAATAGCAATGTTGTAGCTGTTTATAATTCTTTTGACAGTCTACTTTAAATGTGGACCAATAAGCTTTGTTATGAAAGTTATTTTTGAAGACTTTTTTCCCTCTAAAATGGAAGTGTGTCTCTCTGCAATAAATGTACTTTTCAGTTCTCCAATTGAATTGTTCTCTATTACTGCTTGCGCAAAAGTTAAAACTATGGTCTAAATGTGAGCAGTAAATCTTATATTCAATTCCCTTAACTTTGGGATTGTTTTCTAGTTATAAGGAATGGCCACTTGGGAGGAGGAAAAATTTAACTTAATCTAGCTTTGGATAACACACTAGTGCTACATATAGTACAGATGGATCACAAAAAGCTCTGAGTGTTTTATGCAGACAAAAAAAAAGTGGTTTGCATCCAATTCAGTTAATTCTACAGTAGGGATTCTCAGTCTGTTTTGTATTATGTTCCTGTTTTGCAGATGGATGATTGCTTCTGTTGCAGTGGGTCCTAATAATTTCCTCCATAGATGGTGTCTCTGTCATAGGAGGTGCTATATGAGGAAGATGTATATATATTTTTTCTAAATGAGGTCTTTGAAAGCAGAGACTGAATTCCAACTAGAAGACATGCCTCTCTGATCTACTTACTGTCTTACAAGGTTTCAGCAAGGTAAGACCAGACCTGCTTCGCAATCTACCTCACCTCATCTTCAACCAAATCAGCATCCCCTGGGACTTCCGTTCCACTTGGCAATATGCAAAGCACAGGGCTATTGCAAGTTCCTGACATTTCTCAACAATTCCACCTGCTCCCTCCAGTGTTCCCAAATGCTATGCTGTAAGCACCTCACCAAGATTGACTCGCCAGTTTCTTTGTCACAATGAATTTAGGCCCTTGAGGAGATGAACCACACCAAGTATTTTTGCTTGCTTTTTATAAAGTTCGTTATGGTGCTTTTGGAAAGCTCATGCATAAAACTGATTCCTGTAGATTTGGAAAAGAGCAATAGTGGAGCTGAAATCATAGGTTAATGGCAAATTACAACATATTGATTTAAATAGTGTGGCTATATAGTGCACTTACACGCTTTCAATTTCTAGCAGGTATGAGAAGGGGAGACACTATCTCAATTTAGGACAGCATACTCATGAAATTTGCACCAATCTTTGTAATATAAACTCGTATCTCATTTGCTAATGTCAGAAAATACCTGTGCAAACACTGGGCAGCACAAATGGAGATGCTGTGTCACAGGTCAGAACTAGCAGCCCCCTGTGAGGTGCTGCTGAGAGCGTACTGGGAATACTGGCTACTGTTCTGGACATTTTCTTACGAGGTGGATGCAGACCAGTTGCTTCAGAGTCTGTTTCCATGGGGATGCTCTAGAACTTCCTTATTATGGGAGTTAATCAAAATTATCTAAAGGTATGAATTATAAAGTCGAATAATTTGATCTGCCTTCAAACTTTCCTCCACTTAAAGAATAACATGCCAAATGCCTGAGGGATATGATAACCATCTACATGCTTATTGTGAATTCTGTTTTTACAACTCCCTGCATAATAGGGCTCTAGCCCATAACTGAAGCTGCTACCCAATATAAACAAACAAACAAACAATGCTTCCTCTGTATTCACAGCTCTTAAGTACTAGCAGAGGAGGAATTATCTACCACATTCAAGAAGAGTATGATTAGATGAAATGGGGCTGGATGATTCTCAAAATGTCCTAATAGAATGATAAAGAACAGTTCCCTTAGCAGCTCCATTACCCCCCTTCAGAGAAACATGGAAGCAAATGCTGAAGATGGCTCTTGGGAATTTCCAGGAGGTTTTAGAAGTAGGATATATGGACAAATAGGAGGCTGTGGAGTACATAAACAGCCTTTGGCAGCTCTCAAATCTTTAGGGTCCCTGTGGGATAATAGCTGGAGGTGACTTAGAAATTAAACTTATATTCACACTTTTAGGTAAGGTACAGCATTGAAGAAGATTCCTGGGTGGAATGCGGCTGACATGCAAGGCCATTCCATGGAAGTTCCCTAGGCCTGTAACCTTAGACGTCGGTGACGCCAGGGGAGCTTGGTGTACCGACTCTAAGAAGGTGCTGTTCGGAGGCTGGAGCGGTGTGGAGACGCCGCGGCCAGGCTCTGCAATTAAATGGGAACTCAAAGGTATTGTGTGTGACCAGTAAGCTGCACATTTGCTATCCTGGGCCAACAGTCTGTCATGTTTCTGACAAAATGCTGTCCTTTGATGAACTTTGCTCATTATAACATCATTATAATACCAAAACACACCTCCATCCCAAAAGCTACCCACCTCCAAGGTGCGACCACCCCTCACTGAGCTTGCGCTTTGAGTTTTTCCTAGCCTATACCTTTAAAAGTGAAGTGAGAAAACTTTACACCAATCCTAAACAAAGATGTATGACTAGAGTCACTCAAGCTCCACCCGAAAGGTGAAAGATAGTATAAAATGGCTTAAGAGAAAGAGAATGTTAGGGAAGACACCATCGCGTACCACTCTGACCGCTGGGATCAGTCGACGGGCTGAGCCTCTCTTCCCCCCCATCGGGACGCCTTTGGGTAAGAGTCGAACACTTGGTTATTCCAAGTGCCTCCCCGGGAAACTTAGAAATCTCTCTAGAGTTGCTTTATCATCTTTAACGCGTTTATCGCCGGCAGTGTCACTCATACTCTTGGTATTTGCACGTGCTTTGCAGACAGTAAATTTATCACCGGTAATCCAAAAGAATCTGTGTATCTGTTGCTCTAATAATCTGCACTCTTTATTAATGTGGCCATGATAGTTCACGCAACACAACTAGACTGGGGGGTGCAACGCGTTTAAATTAACGCTGTCACCTTTACTCTGATGAATGGCTGCATATACAGTCCTTAGAAAATAACCGTTGACCAAGTCTGAGACTAGGACTGGACTTAGCCGCACCTAGACTCCACTCTGAGAAGGAGTTTAGAAAGCAAGGGGGTCCTGTCTGAACCTCGTGACTCAACGGGAGGGTTCCCCCCCCTCCTCCAGCCACTCCTCAGACTCCTACACGACAGTAACTCTTAACGCAACAGTCCCTCAAAGGATAGTGCTTCCTCTAGAATGACAGATATGGCTACTTCTCCTGACAGTGTATCTCTGGGCTGAATAGGGGATAGGGCTACAGAGGTACAGAGGACAGGCTTCCCATTGTTCCTGCTCACATATGCCGGACACTATGTATTCACCCAACTGAAGCGCCATTTATGGAGTCCCAGAAAGCGGAAGCCAGAGAAACTCTTCTGCTTCTCAGGCACATTTGTAGCACACAGCAAAGAATGCTCCAGACCTTCAGTAGGATGCTCAGATGTCTTAGCAGGTAGCAAAATGCTTTCTACTTGAGGCTCAGAGCAGAGGAAGAGTTGTATCTAGGTGGCCTGAACAGTCTGCTTCCCTCAGCAGCCAGTCCTTCTTCCAAAGAGCTGTCATGCTTGAGTACAGTCACTGCCATCTGCTGCTGGGTGCGTATGTCCCATTTGCTGGTCTAGTGATCATTGATCACTGATTAGAAAACTTGGCCAGGGCAGCTACTGAGGTGAGAAGGCCAAAAATGTTATGCAGGCAGCCTACATCTGTCTATACTTGGGGACAGCACTGTGAGACAGGCTAAGAAGCCAAAACCTGGGACTAGACAGGGCTCCAGGTTATCATGTTATTTCTTTTTTCTGTGTTTCTAGAGGTTGGTGGTTAATGATTGTCACAGCATGATGTGTTACAGATACGTGGATTGCTGTTGGGTAAAGGGTGGGGGAAGAAGGGGAAGATTGTCTTAGATTTTGGCAGCAGAAGTGATATTTTTGGCACCTCGCAATTCACTCCTACTTTTCATGACTCTCTCTGGCCTTCCTCAGTCTACTGGGTGGACTTTTGATCCACCCATTGAACACAAAGTCTCTCTTTTCAGGGGGCTAAGTACACTGGCAGATCCACTTGGTCATCTGGAATCATAGCTGCCAACACATGGAGCAGTGTGCTAAGCTCTGTGTATCACTGCAGGAGAAGTGTAGAAGGGAAAAGGATGATGTGACGATGTCAGTCTCCTGCTGTCATGTATTCTTCCACTGCGCAGGTGGAGCACAGGAGCTCAGACAGCATACTATGTGATGTGTAATCCCCTTTTGTGCATCAAAGGCTAAACACCCTGAAGAGATGGCACTCAGCATTCCAGCCCACTTCTAAAAATACCAGCACTCTAACTTCACTGTGCCTCAGTTTGCCCAGCTGAGAAAGGGGAGGGTGATGTGTCCATGATTAAGTTTAATGTATTCATTTTTCAAGTGCTTGGAGAGCTGCAGAAGAAAGTTCTTTGATTCCCTGAAAGCTCTGAATGATAGAATTACAGAGAATGTCATTTGATGTCCTAATCTCCTACTTAACCATGAAATGTCTCCTTGCAATTCCTACAGCAAGTCCATAGCTACTTGATTATCTGGAGGGTACTTCTTAGAAAGGCTTTTGAGTGCAATTTAAAGTCTGCAGATCATCAGAGACTCCACCATATTTCTTTTATACATGCTTAGGGGTAAGCAGTTAATTAGTTAAGTGGAAAGTGGTTAAGGGTTAATTACCTTCATTTCATAATGCCTTAAAAATGTCTTCTTTCCAATCTGATTTTTATTTCACCTCAGAAGTACAATTATCATGTATTAATTCTCAAATTTTCTTCTAAAAGGTGTGTGGATATCAAAAGAGGCTATTGCTAGGTGATTAGAAATAGATCCCTTAAAAAGGAAATAGGGTATCTTAATGTGCTAAAGTTCAAACGTACATTCTTGTACATGCTAAAAATATCTCTGTGGCTTATGCTAGCTACTATACAATACAGTGAAATACTAACTAGAAAGTTGCCCATACACCTACATAACCCTAAAACACCCTATAATCAACACATTCCAAGCCACCAAACAGATCAATCATTTTAGTCCTCACCATAAGCAAATTCTTCTGCTTCACCAGCTTAGCACACTATGAGAAAACCTATCACAGTCTGACATAGCTTGATGTACCCTGGGACATGTTTCTTTCAAAATATGTTCTACACACTTAATAAACATCATATAAAGTCAACATTAGAAATCCAACAGTGCATCTCCATTACAGCACAAAACAAGAGGCAAGGGAAGGGCTGTGTGGGAGGTGTAAATACAGTGATAGTGAGTGATGGAGAATTATACAGCACTGGAGAACTGATCTGAACCTGTTAACTCTTTCAGACTTCTTCATATTTTGTTTTTGTGTTGCGTTTTTTTTCTTCTTAGAGAAGCAGCACTTTTGCAAAGAATGTGTAACAATAGTCCTGATTCTTTTTTATTTGATTGCCACTTTTTTTTTACATCAGTACTTTTATTTTTTACTTCTTTGGCTTTTACATTTCAGCATCTTTTCAGTTTTAGTAGTGTTTAGCATACACATCTAAATGAACAGCTGGAAACTATTTGCAAGTGGAATATCCTCATCCATTGTATCAAACCTTGAATCACTGGCTCCCTCAGGAGTAGTTACTGAGGAGTTTCATCAGTGATGTAAATGTGTTATTTGGCTGTGTGACTGCTTACCAGTGACAGCAACAGGTTCTGCATGATCCTGCTGTAGAGATCAATGAATCAGAGGCACAGTCAATGGAGAATTTATCTTGAGTCCCGGCAGACCAGCAAAAAATAATTCAAAAAGGACTAACAAAGAGCAGAGACCTTTTTTGTTTGAGTCAAACAATGTTTTTCTTCCTAGAAGCTTGAAACAGAGAAGCAATGGATTTGGTTTTGAAAGAAAGAGGAAATACCTGCATAAGGACTTCTCGCCAACTTTCATGCAGAAATACCAAATTCTGATGGCTGGGAAGCGGGGAGTGTATACAATCAGGTTGAAGATAAGATGCTAGTTTGGAAGATTGAGTATCGTTATCAACGGGGAGCAGTGGCAAAGGCTGATGGTAATTTCTTCACTTCTGTCAGTTTTTAAGTAAAGCTCAAATTTTTTTCCTCAGTTCAAGCCAGAATTTCTCAGAGAAGTTCCACATCTCTAATCTGATGTCAGACTTGGTGACTCTTAATGGTTTCATATGGACATGTGGTCTATGAACCTGTTCCCTACCGGTATTGGCCTGATACTGCTGCTTCACTGTATAAAACCCCACATTTTTATCATCTTTCAGGCTAATAACAAGTTATGGTCACCAAGATTAAAGCAATGATCAGAATAAGGAATGAAATGTATATCATTATTATGCATTACTTCAGTAACATTCCCAAACCCATTCAGAGAAATCACCTTTGGCTTTGCAATTCATTGTACTCTTTGCAAAGGAGAGATGTTCTTGGGTGATCCTTCTGACACATGAAGATGAAAAGAAGCCTTTGGCTGGGATCCTTACTGCAAGCCAGGACCAATAGGACTGGATGAAGGTCTAAGAACAGAAGCACAAGTAACAGAGTTTACCTTGATTGAGGCTCAGTGGCAGTCTTGCATCTCATCAGTATGGTGCACACCATCCTACTACAGCCATGTGGGAAAGACCCATCTGCTTTCTGCTTGGAGGTAGTCATCGCTATTTGTCTTTCATTTTTTTATAGATGCCACATTGTCCATAAATCCAGTATATGTACTGTGGAAAAATTCATGGATGATACCATTTAGAGATCCCACATAGGAGAAAATGGGTGTGATGTGTAGAGCTAGAGCAATAAGAAAGCAGGAAAATAAGGAGCAACAGTTGAAGAAAAACATTTAATGCCTAGGAGTCTAAGTTAATAAAAGCACCAACTCGTCTGGGTTTTGGTGCCATTTAATGTCTATATTAAAATTTCCAATGAAATGCTAATATTTCCCTTCCATCTCTTCTATGCACACCCCCTCACTAAATCAAGTTTTGTTAACTAGCAAATATCATTTGAACAAAAGCTCTCAGAGACAGAATTTATATAGAGTAAAGATGACTCAATTTCTCAGTAATGGAGATGAAAAAGCACTCTAATGTCTTTAAAAATATGCTAATGACACTTCCTTTTCTTTCCCCCTGCATAAAAGCATTTAAAGCTATAAATCCTGGGGATCTGTAAGGGAAGCAACATAACAAAGTTTCTTGAAAGATTTCCTCATGGCACACAGAAGAACACAGGAATTCCTGTCTTTTGGGGGGACTGGTTTCAAATCCACAGGGCATACTTGAAAGAGGTGCTTATCATCTACTTAACCTTGTTCACTTCACAGAGATGAGTACCCCAAATGGTACGACTTCCTGCTTTCTCTGAGAAATTCAGTTCTGGTGTAAGGAGGGAGTTGTGGGCATCTCAATGGACCAGTTGAGCACAAGTCAGTTGTGTTTCCTTGTGGAAAAGGCCAACCTGACACTGGACTGCATCAGCAAGAGTGTAGTCTGCAGGTTAAGGGAGCAGATTTTTCCACTCTGTTCAGCACTTGTGAGGCAACAAAGGAAATTCTGATTAGACACTAGGAAAAAAATTCCTACTGGAATGATAGTGGTCAAACGTGGGGACAGTGGCCTAGAGAGGACAGTGGGGTGGCTGAGCAGTTGTAGAACAGCAGAGACTGTGCTTAATGACACCCTGCTAGAAGTTCCCCACTTGCTGCCTTGCACCTTGCATGTTTTCATAGCCTGTAGCTTGGTGCATTGTCATCTCCCAAGCTGAAAAGGCCTGGTAAATTAGTGATGTCATCATAGGGGTTTGTTCACTCAATTCAAAACTGTGGGCAAAGTGGAAGCTTGCCTGACACTTGCCTTCTAAAGGTCTTTCCTTCTGGAGTGACTGTCTTTTCAAAAGACATTACTTACTTACATTACTTACAAAAAAAGTATTGCCTTTTGCTTTTCCTTCCTATTTTCCCTCCAAAAATCAATGCTATGTTTGATGATTTTTTTTTTAAAAACACACATAAGATGTTCCATCAGATCAATAGCACAAAGGAATCATGTAGGAATAGTCATGAGGAGTCTTTATACAACTGAAATTATCTTCATCTGCCCTCACGCCCTAGGAGACTTTATTTTTCCCTTAGGTTCCTTTCTTTCCTTGCATCTCAAACCTTCATCTTCCAGTGCAACAGTGGTCGGGAGATCTGACAGAGGCTGTAGCACCCACAGCTACCGAGGTGATAGCTGTAGAAGGGAGGCTGCCCCTGCAGCAGTAGTACTCCAGCAGCCAGCACAGAATGCTTTGGGACCCAGGGAAAGTCTGGCAACCCAATTTGACTGCACAGCATCATAGGCACACCTGCATGACGTCCTGAAGAGGATACACAACACTCAAAGTGAGCTATAGGCTCCTGGTCCCCTACTGTCATCCCTAGAAACTCGTCATCTTAGTCTCTTCTTCTAAAGGGTGCACACTTTACCATGTTCCAGCCATGGGAAAGGAGGGAAAATTCAAAGCCAAAATCATGGCTGTGTCTGCTCCGTTTGAGGAAATTCAAAATGACTGCACCTCTGAGCCCCATCACAGTCTGCTCCAGCACTTAACTCCCAGCCTTCCATCTTGATGGGGCAAAATCCAGAGAGAGAGGTTGCTGAGACCTTTTTCTTCTTTCCACCTCTTTGTAGGGGAAAGTCAGAATCAGTGCTTACATACCATTTGTTTAGAGATCAGCTTCCTTGCCCAGTTTGCTAATTTGTATGCCACTTCTTCACTGTGCCACCACAGTGATAGGGGTCTTGGCTTCCCTAGGGCTTGCATCCATCTGTATTCTAAGGATCTGCTTAAAACTGACCCAGAGATAAAATAACCATTAGGATGCCATCGACCTTATTTTATGAATTCAGTAAATGCTGTGAATAAAGATATAGATTTTATTGTCAGACTGCACAAACAGGGCCCTCCCTGAGATATTGGAATTGATGCTGGCTGAATCTGAAGTGGCTGGAGAAACAAGCAAGTGTGGAAAGCATCTGGCATTTATTTCAGAGATGTGAGAGGAGACCCTGGTGATAAATCATGTGTTGAAACAAATGAGAGTTAGCAAAAGCCAACAAATCGGCTCTGATTTGTCTTCCACGGGAGGATATAGATCTTCTGTGATTCTTAAGGGGCCCAGAGGGTCTTTCTCTTGATTTTCTTATCTCCACCCTAATAGCTCCCCATTGCTGCTTGTCCTGAGGGACATATTTTGTGTAGGACAGCTACATATAAAAGGAAAGGTGGGGAAGCATTGCATACAATAAACTTAAAGAATAAAGAGGAGAGCATGGATAAAAGAGAACTTGTTAAAGTTGAAATCACCAAGAAGAATGGTGTAAGATATAAAGTCACACACTAAAGTCAACAGTTCAAAACAAGGGAGGTCTTGCGAATGACTGACAAATACAGGGATACAGGCTGTCTATGACCCACCAGTGTGAGAGGAATAAAGAGCTGTGATCTCAAGATGTATTGAGGCAAGGTTACTATCAAGGACTAGAGCTTGGCAGAGTGTCCAGTTCTGGTTAGCCATGATGAGGATGGATTAATTTAAATTAGAATAGGCACAGAAACAGATTGCTAAAACACAAGTGGAACACTGAAGCCTTCCCCTGGATAAGACAGGAATCAAGCTTGGCTTATTTAGCTCTTATTTAGGGCTGATAGAGAATGTGATCGCTGCCTAGCAATACATCATGTGGATAAACATTGTAGGAAGGGAGACTACTGTCTGCCTAATCTAAAGGATGTCAATACAAGACCAAATGGATTTAGAGGATGGTCCCTAGTCAACAGTGTGATGGGGGAAAGGAAAAAAACTCAGCCCTTAACAAAGTTGGTACTTGATCATTCAGTCTATAAAAAGGAATTATGGCCTGGTTGCCAGTGATGGATGCAGTGTAGATTAAATAATCCAAGTGGCTCCTTTCTGTCCAACTTCCTCTCTGCTAAGAAAATCCAAGAGAAACAGATAAGACTCCCTCTGCTCCTCATACAATATTAGCTAGTTCCTTCAGTTCCCCTACAACGGTGCAAACCACATGTGCCACAAGCTTTCTGCAAGACCCCTAAATTCTGGTTTCTTACAAAAGTTTCTTGTGGACTTTCTGATGCTAACCCTCTGGCATGGAGAACTGGGGAAAAGTCAAAGATCAAATGAGGTCCCATGGGTCTAATAAAATGCGCTGGGATAAGCATTCCTTGTGTCAAGAAGTGTGTATCAGCTGATTAGGCACCAACTTTAAAATAATGAAAATGAATAAGAGTACCATGTAAATCCAATGCACCATGATTTGTAGAGCCAACTCACACATTTGTTTGTGAGTACTCCGTTACCTTCCAAAACTGAAGATACTGGTGAAGGTCAAGAATGTCTGTAAGTTCAGTATAGATAATTTTCAGACAACAAGAAAACACCTTAAAGAAATGTGGCCATCCCAATTTCATATGCTTTAAAGTGATTTAATCACCAATTCCAAGACCAGAGAGAGTGTCACCATACAAACTGAGCTACCAGGCAACAATTGCAAGCCCACAGGCTAAGTTAAACCATTTAAGAGGACATTTCTTATACTTTGTCCTTCCCAATACAATAAGCAATAGATACTTGAGCAATTCTATAGCCAAGAAGGGGATATCTTTTTAATAACTATTAGGCTGTTTTCTCCTCTTCTTTATCCCATATCCACGCAAATGTAAGTCTACTGCTGTTTGTAAGGTAACTCCTAACTTGGGCAAGAGAACCACATATAATATTTCTAACAGAGTAGCCCATCTAGCTGCAATATTTATAGGTTTTCCTGCCTCTGCATGGGACTATCTGACAGTTTGATGAATGTATGAAAAGGTAGCCTAGTTTCACTAGTTCATCTATAATTGCCTCTGGTGAAAGTCTGCGAAGTAACAGTGCATCACAGCACCTGGAAAATCACAACCAAATTTCTATGTCTTCAGTGAGAGCCAACCTAGTGAAACCACTTTCTCTAGCTGGGACAGAAATGGTTTTCTAATGGATTGATTTCCATTAGGACCTTGATTTCCATTCCTATGCTTACTGCTTATATAACCAGTAGCACTTGACATAGAAGAGTAATGGGGTGATCATGGTGTATAAACATGCCAGACAAGCATGGTCCCCTGCGTCAAAGAATGTGCAGTCGAAGTATGATAAGAAACAACAGGATTTTCACTCTTGGGGCACAAAAGTACTACTCATTTGTCAAAAAATAAGTATGGACCATCGGAATTCCAGAAGGAGAGCTTGGCATGCACCTTAATCATGAAAGGATTATCCAAAAAAGATTGTGTTTTCCAAAAAATCACATATGGGCTTTAGGAGCACTATCTAATCTGTATCCCCAAAACAGCCCCAAGATCTTGAGAGTCCCAAGAGCTGTAAGTGTCCTGTCCTCTTTTATTACAGTTAAGTTGATGTGGATACTCTGGTGAAAAAAAGCGTAACTGTAAATCATTATCCTCAAGGAACAAGGAAGTAAGTGGGTCTCCTTTAGTGAAGTCCCTCTTGTTACTCCCTCTAAGTAAACACGGCAGTCTCTGGACTTTAATTCTTGAGTTCTAACTGCTCTTTCTTACATTAGAGACTGAAACTAGGCTTCATGACGAGGTACTTCTAAAAAGAGGAGTGTTTTAAGTGCACATGACATTGTAAGAACTCTGAGAAGGAAACCGTCTTTTACAGGGATTATTTAGGGTTGATAGCAGGAGGGTGAAGTGCTGTGACTGGGAAGACTAGCTTCTGCAATGTCGATTCAGAAAGATGTTTACAATACTTCTGCTATAGTCAAGGAATGTGCTTTGCATAGAGCACAAAGGGTTAACTAAGTGGCTATCAGCAGGGTAAGAAAAACTGAATTTTACAATGGCTGAGAATTTGTGGTCTACATTCTTCAGCATGGGGAGGGAAGACAGGAAGGAGCAGTGCTAAGGAAGAGAGAGCCCTGGAAGGCTGGGACTCCTGCTGCCACCAGCACCAGTGACTGCTGCTCAGTTTGCCGAAGCAGAAGGTCTGCCTCTGCCCATCATTGTTGACCCTCCCAAAAATGGCACACACTGCCCTTGGAGAATCTCTGGGAGAGATAGTAGGACCAGGAAAGCTTTTGTCCAATTTCAGGCAGGTGTGAAAGCAGTAGCAGTTTTCAGACATGTTACCTTCCAATACATTTTGTGAGAATGGGCAACTGGGCAGAGGAAAGAGCAATGGCTACTAGAAAGCTAATAATATCATCATCCATTACTGGAGTCCAAGCTACCTACACAAGGAAGACATAAGGAATTTCCCAGCTTTGCTGGAATCTGCTACTGAGGCTGACATATGAGACAGCAGAGAATCCAAGTAGAATCCCACAGGCTGGTAAGAAATTTGGCATCTTTCATTCTGGTGCTGATAGAAGTAGTCGGCTTTGTCTTTGTCAAGGCAGATATTCTCTCAGCCCCTGGAGCTGGGCTTTTCAGAAGCATCATGCACTCTTGTGGTATTTGCATTAAAATTGAAAGCACAGTTTTCAATGATTCCATATGATCTTTACATATACAATGCCAGCCAGGCAAAACCAATAGGGCACACAGTCCTTTTCTTGGCACAAGACATTTCTCAAGGAGGTGGCAAATCTCTAAAAAAAAAAAAAAAGTGACAGCCCTGCATATCCACACACTTGTGCAATTGAATCTTTTCTTCCTCTTCCCACTAGGTCTTTCCTTTTCATCAAATACAGCCCCCAGATACCTTCCTTACTCAGAGAGTTCCAATTTATTATGTTTGGTTTTTACTTTAAAAAAAAGTATCCCTCTCTGACCAAGCATGAAAAAAAAACAAAGAAAAAAATGCAAGAAGCAAATTCATAAAAAATAGCAATTAAATTAGCTTGTAAAGCCCCAGCAATGCCCAAAGCTTGTAGCATCCTCCAGCAAATATATGATCACTAACTCTCTTTTGTGTCATGCTTAAGCTGCATGTCTTCATGCCAGCTCAGGCTCTTCTCACCTTCAGTATAGTGTGCAAAGGCAAATGTACACACAAGCAAGCTGTGCAAACCTTGTCAGCGTACGCATCAGTGCTCACAGCCCTCACAGGCACAAGGTGGCCTTCGTATCCTGTGCAACCTGCTTTCCAAAACCTCATCAGTTATCCTGTAAATCTGTCAACGGTGCTTGCTCCAGAACATGCCCCCATCTGTATTCCCTCCTCTGTTAAACACACACTTTTGAATGTGTTCCCCTTATTCTAGAATGACAACTGGCTTGAACAGAAAATTAAAATTTACTTGCAGTTATTTTCCAGATTTAAAAATAGCACACAGGGATCTACCCGTGTCCAACAATGAGGTTTTGCGGCCTGATGTTATTGACCTGGAGTCCCTGGTGTAGCACGGAATAGTTACGAAATTTTTGGCAGTAGTGAAATGTTTACCAATTTTAGCCTAAGGGATTTCTAATGAAAAAATCATACCTAAGTGCATTCCTTCTTATTTTCTGTCTTTACATTCTTTTAGAAGGCACATTTTGTGCTTGCTGTTGGAATCCTGCATAATGTCTATCCATCGGGTGGTCATTACCCTTGCCTGTTTACTACCTTTTCCCATTGAGTTCATTTTCTTGTACCAGGTATGACTGGATTTTTCACTGTATTTATGCATTAGTATAGCAGTCATCTTCAGGCTCTTGGATTTCAACATTTGAATAATATTATTAATTTATAAGCCTTAATTAAAAATGATTGCTTTGTGTGCTGTCTTGGATGCTTGCTTACAATCCCAGATGTTTTAAATATGAAATATATAAGCTTGATGCAGAGTCTGAATTTCCGTAAATTTCCAAATGTACAGACTGGGTGCTGGGCATGCTGATTTTGGCTTAAGGACCATAGATCAGACCAGTCTGATCTCCCTTTAATAAGAAAATGGGAAGACTTTAAAAGGATTTAGACACAATCTTGAAATTTTTAGGACCTTTGAGGAATGGTACATTGGCTAAAGGTGTCATGAGAAGGCTGGGAATCTAGGTGTCAATGACTGTCTGAATGCAGCACAGAGGTGGGTAGGAAACTGGGTGTAATTAATATTTCCATCAGAAAAGCTGGGAAGGAGAGGGAAATGGGAGTTTTCCCAAGAATGACAGACTGTCGTCCTTTGGGGAGCAGGAGGTGGGACTGGGAATTGACAGTGCAAAACTTGCCTGTTCTGTGGGAAGCATTTAGGGAGGGGCAGAACTGTTTATAACGTTAAATTAAAATGTTCTCCAAAACCTTGCTCTGTCAGAAGTCTGTGTGGTGCTCAAAGATTTCCTCTTCTGCTGTAAGACATGGCCTGTTTTTTGCTCATCTGAGGGCTCCCTGAAACAGATGGTAAGTCCCAGCGTGCCATGTAAAATTAGAGAGGAAAACTGTCTCTAGAAAAGAATGTGCGGAGAAAGGAGAAAGGTCTTCATTAATGCTGTTGTCCTTCTACTTTCTACTGTAAATCTGCATAGGCTTCTGGGGGAGGAGATGGAGTTACGCTGCTCTGCATTTCTGATGAGGCGGAGGGCTAAGGAGCAGTTTGACTCTGGGATCCAATAACGCTAAAAAGGATGTACCTTTCCGGAGTGGTACTTGGCTGTGAACCAAGAGCAGCTCTACTCACACATAAAGCACAGTGTTTGCTGGACACTACTGCTAGGGTCGGGCATTTTTAAGGTTTCACTAACATACATGCATACAAGCATGGCATGCATGCAGGGTTACTGAGAGTGCACAGGTTGGGAATATCACCTCGGGAGCACAGCCAGGGCTCCAGCTCCAGGACAGTATAGACACAGTACACACAATATATCCTCATGCAAGGACAAAATCCACCATCTTGTACTTCCCTTTTAACCTCTGCACATAACTACGCTTTACTCCCTCAAAACCAGCAGAGCTTTATACTCCATGCCACACAGGTCTTTGCTGTCCTCCACAGCCTGCCATGCTCTGACTGGCTAAAGTAATCTTTGCTGGCTGTACAGCTGTTTTGCTGCCTGGGTCAGTCAGTCTTTGTGCTTAGGCCTTTTGCCATGTCCTAGCCAGGATGAAATGACCCTCTGTAGAGATGCGGATTTTTCCTCCTGTAAGGGCTATCCTTTTAGAGCAGACTTGAAAGATGCATACAGCATAATATCTGCAGTGTTTTAAAGAAGCTGCAAGAGATGGAAATTAGCATCAAGCCTGAATGTGGGATTATAAACAACATATGGAGAATAAATCTCCATTAAGCAAGGCTGAGGAGGAGGGGGAAGCTAAGGGGGCAGCTAAGTCCAATAGCAGGAAAGGTATAGCTCTAAATGCTCTCCAGGACAAGCTCATATAGGCTAATTAGCTACCTCACGAGCTGGCTAAAATGCAAGAGCTGGCACTTTTCTATTGAGCATAATCATAGAAATGTATTTTCCTGCCTCACCTCATGACTGAATACTGCAACTCTGGTTTTACCTCAGGCTATATTCTCTCAGCCTTAAAGCTAGTTGAGGGATAAGGGTGCCTAAATAATCTCCATCTGCCAGGCACGATTATTCACTGAAAATGGAATGGTAAATTCAGAAACCAGCCAGTGACACAGGATCCCCAGGATATGGGTGGGAGAGGCAGTAAAGGTACCAAATCATGCAGATATGTCTTGTAGCTTCTATTATCTTGAGCCTTTTTGGCAAGTGGCAAGATGGTGTGAGAAGGAATTCAGGTAGCCACCATAAACTCATTACAGAGGGTAAAATAGACCTGCTAGCACAGAGAAACGTCTTCTCTTCTGCATATCCCTGCTTCATAGAGAAAGCAATTAGCACAGGGAATTTGTCTTAACGCAGTTTTATGTTTTAGTGTCCAATTTTGCCCAGGGAGGAGGTGCCTGGGGATTTCCAATACATCTGTTCTAACAGGGAGGGCAGAGGGAGATGACTTTAATTAAAGTAACAGGAGTACACTTTGAACCTTTACAGTCTGATCAAACTGGAACAGAAGGAAGGAAGCAGGGGGACCCACAATGGAAAGGATTTATAAAATATAAATCATAAAGCAGAGAGGAGAGAACATAACAAATGGCAGGCCAGGTGCATCTTTCCTAAGTGGTGCTGAATTTAGCCCAAATCCCTCATGCTTTTTTTCCCCTTGGCTATCTGAACAGATGTCTGTAGCCTTCAGATAAATTATAAAATATGGAGGGAGGAATTCTGCTCGGCGCTGTTGCCTTGCAAAAAAGTCCCAGCTGCTGATTTTTACTGTGTTTACTTTTACTGCTCAGGAACTAGAGGGGAAGAAGACAGTGAACAGCTGGGATTTGTAGGGGACAGTGGGCTCTTCTGTCAACACATTTGCTCTCCTCTTGCCTCCCATTAGCCTCTCAGTAAGCTATCAGTTTTGCTTCTTCTCATGTTGTTTTTTCTATAGGTAGCAGGGAAAAAAATAAACGCTCTTTTTCTTATGAGTGTCTCCATTTTCCTGCTCCCCATGTTTACCATCCTAGCATGAGAGTTAGACGGCAATTCACTAAAACACTTGCAGAGAGACTGAATTTCTTGCAACACCCTTGGCTGATGTCTTTTCTAGGCTGCCTCTAGATGATTTCCTGCTCAGCACTTTCATTTAAGCCCCTTAAACCTCTCTTCAGCAGGGCCTGCCTTTTCCAAAGACTAGGCACGGAGATTTATTCGGAAGCTGGGATTCCAAGGGTCATAATCATATAGCCTACCAATACCATTAGGCATCTAAAACCCTTTGTAAAGCTGAACTTCAGTGAGTCGCTTTATTTCCTCTCTGTCCCTACTTCCTCATGCAATTGCTAACTTCACAGTTCATGGCTGAAGGGACAAAGCCTTCAGATCAAAGGGGAGTACATGATGATACAGCGACACCAAGACAGGGAACATAGGGTTTACTGTCTGCAGGATGAGTGCCTCCTGAACTGGGGCTTTGCAGAGCACCCAAGCACCTTTAACTGACCAGGGGGAAGGGGAGGGGGAAGAAAAGCCGTCACATTCTGCAAGTGTAGTTAAGCTCAGGCATGAACTTAAAGGTTTTTTGTATCCAGGTGTAAACTACTACAGCTTCACTGATATACACAGTTTCCTAACCCAGTTAATAGCTCTGCCTAAAAGCAAAACTTTCCTGTACCCCATCCCTCTTCACAAGCACAGGGAAACCATTGCAACTGCCTTGCAAGCTATGCAATGACATGTTGGTCTCTTGCAACTTTGGAATAGGAGAAACAATATCTGCACCTTCCACTTGCTACAGACTTAGGAGGAGTTTTCTTTTTAGGATTTGAGAGCCACATGTCATGGCAATGCATGCTGGAGCCCTTCCTGCTTGTGTCTCTGGAAGCCCTTGTGTCTCCGGAAGCCCTGGTAACCAAAATGGCATCTCTTACACACACACTACACAGACTACATATTTTTGAGTTCTGATTTACAAGACGATATAACAATTCTGTCTCTCAGCCTGGTATCTGTGTCTGGCAGGCCATCTGGCAAGCAGGTTGTAAGAAGAAAAAATCTTTTCTATATTACTATTTTCCCTAATTTTTCAAATTAGGCTTTTCCCCCCCTTGTCAAGAGGGCAAAACAGATGAAAAACTAATCTTGAGCTCTTCACAATGTTCATCTCAAATGAGCTCTGGTCTATCCATTTCTGCAGTAAAGGATTTATTAAACAGAGAATGTAAAGGGGAGAACATAATAATGAAGCTTTGTCAAGCTCTTTACCTTGTTGCTCTCCTGCAACAAGGTTGGTTTCCCAATGAAAACCAACACAGGCAGCTTCTATTAGAAATTTTAATTATTTTATAGATAATTAGATGCAGTTAGTTCTAAAAGCACCTGACCTCACTTAATAATGGCAAGTGGGGGAGGGGGGCATGTGGTGAAGAAAGAAGCCTTTTTAAAATGTTGAGATGCAAAAAGCAACAACAGTCAGAAAATAAACCCTCAAATGAGCAGATTTGCTAATGGTAGTAGCACAGAAAGTAATAAGGCTGCAGAAGAGACAGCTTTCTAGAAAAATTATGCATGTCCTAAATTTCAACAGTTTACGTAGCAAACTAAAATAAGACTGCATTTTGGTCTGGTTTCCTATTAGAAGTTTACATCGCCATGCTTTGTGTGAGTATCCTCTCCTCTTCCACTCCCCAATAAATTTTGAATATAGTGCTGAATTTTAACCCAGTCTGATGGAGGTGCCATCACTCCTGAAACAGATTTCACTGAAATAGGTCGCTCTGTACACAAGGGCATCTCCCTTAGAGTCTGAGGCAGAGACCCTTTTGTGTCCTGCGAGCCAAAACCCCAGCAATCCACATGGAGACGAGTCTTCATGGGACACCTGGCAAAAAGCTTCAGACAGACTTTGTACCTCCTTAAACACCAAAGTCAGTGGCCAAGGAAAGATATCCTTACGGACGTGATGCTTTATTTGCACCAGAGCTCCCAGAACAACTCATTCTCTTTGCTCACAGTAGCTATCAGTGAGGAAAGAAGCACCAGTCCTCCTCCCTCTGCTCTGTGATGTGCAGTGTCACCAGGAGGTGTCGGTGGGGCATCAAAGGCCTTGCTCCCCTGCATGGGTGCTGTACGACTGCGGTGCTGCTGCCAGGGCAGGGGGCATGGGAGAAGGCTCACGTGGCAGCAGGTGGGAGGCACGTCCCCTCTGATGCTCCCCAGGCATGCCCCAGCCCTGTGACTCTGCTTTTATTGCAGTAACTCCCCTTCCACACCTTCTCCCTTCCATACTTGGATGTGGCTTTATAAGGACAGCTCTACAGCTTCCCTCTTGAGCTTCTCGCTCTTCAAAGGAAGACAAAAGACGCTAGAAATTTTTACAGTATCTGGTAACAGGCCACCTCCCAGGGGGGATTGAATTATCAGTGCTGTCTCTTATAGTGAGATCAACAAGCTACTCTGTATATATTTTAGACAATGTCTTTATGGCCTTTTAAATCAACATGCTCTCAGACCTCTCTCAGCATCACCTACAGAACAAATTCTTTTTCTCCAGTTTTCTGTAAATTGCCATAATTAGATGGATTAGGGGAGTAAACAATCTATCATTTACCTTCTTGAATGTAGTAGATGAAACTCTGCTATACAGCATCACATCCCATTAAAAGCCTGCCTCACTGAACACAAGCTATTTCACAGTGACGGAGGTCTTAATAACCGTGCCTAAAAGGAAGTTATTATTGGAAAGAAATATCAGGCATATAAGCCGCGGCAAATGCATGGATGATGTTAAGGCTGGAAACTCACATCATCAGGTTGTGATCCAGACCAGCAGGCAGCAGAGCAAATATGCTACTGGACTGCTGTGCATAATCTTAGAGTTCAGCATGTGTACCCCGTGTACACCCCCGACTTGTGTCCTGCAGACATGCAGAAAAGAACTGAATTTCATTTCTGCGTGCAGTGCCTTTTGCCATGTGCCCTTTCTTGCTTATTAGTTTTAACCCACTGCATGCCACACTGTCAGTGTCTCTCTGCAGTACACAGCATCGCCTTGTAGTCCTTTTGGCTCTGTGTACACAGATGTTTTTACCAACCCTACCTCCCACTTTCATTTCTTTCTGCTTCTTTTTTTTTTTCTTTCTAACATCAATGTGAAGCTCAGTTCAATAGCACAGCCATGCAAAATTATCTAACTGCTTCTCTGATGTGGTTGACAGACGAGGCATTCTTTAGAGAGGTGATTTGAGCTGATTGAGTTATACCAAGAGAGGCTGCAAAGATAGCTCTAAACAAATATGCAAATTCTGTCTGTTGTTATTCATAGGGTCCTCCTATTCAGGTACCTGATATTTTTACTACCTTATTCACAGAAATACCAAATGTTTTCTGAATGTTATTGTGAAAGATTATCTTTTGGCTCCAACAGCCACCCAGCAAAATATTTTGTTGCTTCTTGCTTGCAAATACTGATTTGTGGAACTTAAACTTTGAGGAAACGTATTGCTTTTGATAAAACTTCCTTCCGGAAAGACTTAAATCCAGGATTAAAGCTATATTCTTCAGGTGGACTATCCAAACAGAGAGCAGCCCAATAATCCCATTAGTTGGGCATTCATCTGGGATGTAACACAGCTTCAAAATTCTGGTGAACCAAGCTGGACAGGGACCTGAACTCCTCTACAAGAAGTGGAGGCATTGGGTAATCTAGGATGTGAATCCCTCTTTCTTAACTTAACCCCTTGTTTCTTGCTTGCATAGAAAAAAAAGATTTTTTTAAACAGAAGGTAAAAATTCTCTAGCACTCTCTAAAGCTTACCTACCTTAAAATTCAGAGGATTAAATGCTTTCTCTTCTCTTTCAGCCATTTTAAAAGTATGGTTCCCACTCACTGAGCAGGTGCAGGGGGAGTCAGAAGACCATTCAGCTTTATACAGTCTTCTCCCCAGTTGCAAACAGTAGGTGCAGAGACTCAAGTTCCCTATCTTTGTTAAGTTCTGTACAAAAACACTGAGAGTCTCTGTCCCAAAGAGTTCAACATATGTGGATGTTGTCTATCTATACTTCAGTAAAGCCTTTGACATGGTTTCCCACAGCATTCTCCTGGAGAAGCTGGCTGCTCATGGCTTGGATAGGCGTACACTTCGCTGGGTAAAAAACTGGCTGGATGGCCGGGCCCAAAGAGAGGTGGTGAATGGAGTTTACTCCAGTTGGTGGCCAGCTACAAGTGGTGTTTCCCAGGGCTCAGTGTTGGGGCCAGTTCTGTTTAACATCTTTATCAATGATCTGGATGAGGGGATCGAGTGCACCCTCAGTAGGTCTGCAGACAACACCAAGTTGGGCGGGAGTGTTGATCTGCTTGAGGGTAGGAAGGCTCTGCAGAGGGACCTGGACAGGCTGGATCGATGGGCTGAGGCCAATTGTATGAGGTTCAACAAGGCCAAGTGCTGGGTCCTGCACTTGGGCCACAATAACCCCATGCAACGCTACAGGCTTGGGGAAGAGTGGCTGGAAAGCTGCCTGGCGGAAAAGGACCTGGGGGTGTTGGTCAACAGCCGGCTGAATGTGAGCCAGCAGTGTGCCCAGGTGGCCAAGAAGGCCAATAGCATCCTGGCTTGTATCAGGAATAGTGTGGCCAGCAGGCCTAGGGAAGTGACTGTCCCCCTGTACTCGGCACTGGTGAGGCCGCACCTCGAATACTGTGTTCAGTTTTGGGCCCCCCACTACAAGAGGGACATTGAGGTGCTGGAGCGTGTCCAGAGAAGGGCAACGAAGCTGGTGAAGGGTCTAGAGCACAAGTCTTATGGGGAGCGGCTGAGGGAACTGGGGTTGTTTAGCCTGCAGGAAAGGAGGCTGAGGGGAGACCTTATCGCTCTCTACAACTACCTGAAAGGAGGTTGTAGAGAGGTGGGGGTCGGTCTCTTCTGCCAAGTAACAAGTGATAGGACATGAAGAAATGGCCTCAAGTTGCCCCAGGGGAGGTTTAGACTGGGTATTAGGAAAAATGTCTTCACTGAAAGGGTTATCAAGCATTGGAACAGGCTGCCCAGGGAAGTGGTTGAGTCACCATCCCTGGAGGTATTTCAAACGTGGTTAGACATGGTGCTTAGGGACATGGTTTAGTGGTGGACCCGGCATTGCTTGGTTAACAGTTGGACTTGATGATCTTAAAGGTCTTTTCCAACCTAAATGATTCTGTGATTCTATGATTCTAAATTTGGTGAATGCTCTGAATCAGCTGTCACAGCCACCAAGTTGCAAATATCACAAAACCTGAGACACAGCCTTAAACAGATAAAACGGAGCTGGGTGTTGCTCCAGGCAATTTGACAGGGAGACTGAAACATCACACTGCTCTCAGTGTGTCTTGCTCAGTGCTGCTGACCATGGTCAGCCAATGTTGCACACACTCCTTTGTGATGAACCATTGAGACACAAATATGTTGGTGCTGTTCATCTACTATTAATCTATAACAAGTACAGCTCTAGAAAAAGAACTACTTTTTGCAAAAAGGCTGAATTCATTACTTCATTTATCAGGTGAATCATTTATCCATGTGAGCTATAAGCTTTAAAAGAATGTATCTGTACAGTAGATCTAGACATCCTGAAAATGAAGTATGATCCAGCAACACCTACAGATGTCTCAGTACTAGCACAAAGCAACGGAGTGACTGAAATATATGTTGTCTCCTAGTAGTTATAAAAAAATGCTGGAAGTTGAAATTAAGTATTTCTAGAAAAATGAGACTTTCCAGAAGGCACCCAAAATTCTGGGCAGCATGAGCTTACAGCCTTCGTAGAAATGGCATCTCTGTCTGTGTCAGTGTGGCCTCTAGATCCATCTTTCTTCTGATTCAGGAGTATGCCATGAGTTTTCTAAGTCTGGTCAGACAAGGAAGCCAAACCACAGCAAAATTCGCAAATGCTGTGGCCCTAGATGAGGTAGGGGAAGTTAACATTTAGACATGGTGTGCACGAACATGCATGCCTGCTGTTTGAGAACTGGAGCGTCACATGTCATGTGGCATGTTCATCACATCCTGCACAGCATGTGGGTAAAAGTGTGCAAAGTTCTTCATCTGAGAGGGAAGAAATGGAGGGAAAGGTGGAGCTGAGAAGGAAGGTTAGGAGTGCTTTTCTCTGTGCTACTATTTTCAGCACTGCTGCAGCTAGTTTGTGTTTAGAGCAGCTGTCGTCTCTGTGCCTTGTACATCTTTGTAGAAGTCAATCACGAGCTGGCATATCCTCCCGCTCTCCCCAAGTCTGGCTGCTGCTTGAAAACATTGTTTCAGGCTAAACATTGCATTTCCTGGTGTTCATAATTTTAATGTGAATGCTTAGTAGTAATTTCTTATCCTTTCTGTTGGACAGTTTTGCTTTGGCTCATCTAGTTTTGAATGTTGTTGGGTTTTATAGGGATGCTTTTAGTCAGCATTTCAAATGAATAAAATGTTTCCTTTAAAATCCAAGCATATTTGAGGTTCATCAGGCCAAAATAAACATACAATGGCTTGTGAATTGCTGACATGATGGACAAAGAAGCAATTTTAAGCCACACGGATCCTGTACCAGAGTAAGCCCATATCCTAGCTGAGACAGAGATAACACCAGTAGAAGGAAAGAAAAGTGATTTGGCAGCACACCAGACAGGATGAAATCTTAGTGGGAGAAGAGCTTGCAGGGCCTCTGTGATATTTATTTTGAGGCTGGAGGGGATATGAAGCTCCCAGAGTCTTTGCAAGCAGAGAGCAGCATGCAGCAGGGGAGGAAGGCTGTGAGTGGAGTGAGGCACACCAAAGCAGCAACTAGGTGTCAAGGTCTCCGAAGATGCTGCAGCAGAAGGAACTAGTAAGGGTTGGAGTGCTGGCCCTGTGGATCAAGCAGAGCTTGTTGTGCTCAGAAAGGTGAGAAAGAGAAGCTGGAGAACTCCTCCAACATCAAGCTCCTCCTCACACCATCTCTTCCTCTAGATCACCCTTTATTTTTAGCTGCCATAACTTATCTGCCATTATTTAACTGCCATTTCTCATCCCAAAGGACCAGACATTCAGTTTGACTCCAGAGTCCCTTTTCCCGAAACATATTGGCAATGCTTTCAGTTCACAAAACAGCTTCTTGTACTCCTCGGCATGGAGCTTGCCAGTATTACTTTAAAATAAACAGCATCCATCTTCCTTGGGAGGGTTGGGATACAAAAAGAGGATTTAGCCTTCTGTAGTCTTTTTTATTTGCCTGAGCTTTTTCCAAAGCACTTTTAAGATACAGAGTAGTCACAGGGTTACTGTGCTGGCCAACTCAGTTGCCTGTAAGCAATATCTCTCCTGGAGCTTTTAGGGCTTGTTTCATGAAGGGGAGAGGTGCAGGCCAGAACCTTTATCTGAAGAACTCATCCCAGAGCACTGCCCCCAGCCTGCTCAGACAATATCAATGCAGAGTATAAATGCAAGACTTTGTGTCTCAGGTGGCAATTTGTGCCATTTGAGATTAACCCTATAAATCACAGGGGCTTTGTATTGACGTCATTGCCATGGGACTCAGGCTTTTGGGTTGGTTTTAAAACCTAGGTCCTAAAGGAACCCTGCAGGGAAGTCTTTATCCCATGCAGAACAGTTACTTCTGAAGAGTTTGTTATAGGCCAGGTAAAGTTCCTTCTCCATCCCTGTTCCTAAATCAAGAAAAGAGCAAATGGATGGGAAGGATTAAAGAGCACTTGTAACATTTCCTTCTAAGCTGTGCACTTGTCTTATGCCGCCCAATGAATCCCTCTCAGGGTTTCAGTGTTTCCATTTCTTTTTATATTCTAGCTGTAAACAATATTAAAAAGTAAATCTTAAAGATGCAGTCAGTGTGAAACAGAGCCATGAATCACTGTTCCCCCTACAGGCTGGCTCTCCATCTGCAGTCGTGCCAGTTCCTGTCATTTCACACAGGCACAGCCCCTCTGTCCCACTTCCCACCATCTGCACAGGAAACCAGCCTGTTTGCAAAAAGCAAGGGTAATTATTGGGTTAGATGCAGATTGAACATCTATTGCTTGGATAGTAGAACATACATCGCTTTCCCACAAAAGCCCCTCTGGGAAAATCAGGTGTCTAGAATAAAAGCAGACAGGTTGGTCAGGCTGTCCGACACAACCCAGCAGGAGCAGAGTTGTTGGCTCAGGGAGCACAAGAGAGCACCCCTTCTGGTCCCTGGCACTAGAAGCAGTGTCTGGAGAATCCCTTAAAGTGCTGAACACATCAAAGGGAGGGTTTGCAGAGAGCAGGCGTCTTGGCCTTACCTCTCCAGAGTCATCTTACAGAGAGGAACTTCTTTAGGATGTGAATCCACCAATTTTAGAGCAACATCACACCTATTATGATGTGTGAAGTGTCTATAATGTCACCTGAATCAAGGCCAATGTGTTTACCCAAATCCTGGAGCCTCATGTGGGAGTTAAACCTAGGTTCAGGCTCCAGTCTGACCACAGCACTCAACAACTGAGAAGGACTGTTTGCAAGTGTCCTAGTCCTAGTTCATGGTAGGAAACCTCTTCCCTGACAGAAAGTTGGAACTAGTGGAGCAGCATCTTCAGGGAACTGCTAAGGAAAGAGAGGAGCGTATCCCTTGACCAGCCACGGAGACACTTCAGGTTTGGGTGTGTGGCAGTTTTTTGTGCTTTTGGTTGAAAGCACTACTGAGTTGAAGCAGCACAGAAGGGTCCCCTGGAAACCTGGTACTGTTTTCTGTTTGAGTTCTGCATAGCAGAGCTGTTATGAAAAACCTCTAATGTTCTTTAATCCCTTCTAGTGTAATAAACTTTAAAAAGCAGAGGAACCCCTTCCCTCCCCAGAAGCCCTCAGGGTCCCATCCTCACAAATCCTGTTTTCTTGCCTACGTCAGGGCATAGATTGACAGCCAAGCTATTCCAACAATTCTCCTGAGAAAAACTGGGGCTTATCTTAATGGAAGTACTTGCAGGACTCTGTGCTATCATTTGCAAACATGTTGTGGGTGTATGTATGTGTGCGAGGGGAGGGGAGCAGGGCAGGGGTGTCTGTTCTCTGTAAGCTTGGAGTTCACAGCTTTGCAGACAGTCCTGGAAAGGCTGTGAGGTTTGTCTTGCTTCTCCTCTTGGAGAGCAAAGTGATGGCTGGAAGTGTTCCTCTAAAATAAGGGACAGGAAGACAATGCAGGAGGGAGGGAAACACTGTCCTTCCCTTGGGTTTTGCGTGTGTGTGTGTGTGTGTGGCTTTCCCCCCCTTCCATCTCATTTCTTTAAAAAAAGGCAGGAATTTGAAAGAGGTCGGAGGATGTGGCTTGTCTTTCTACCCCTCCCCTTTCTGCACTGTAAATTCTTAAACAGGCCCAAGAGAGTAAATTGCTTTTTCAAGTTTTATCAACAAGAAGGCAGCCCAGCAGAGTTACAGTTCAATGCTCAAAGATTGCCTTCATGTTTAGCAAGAAGCTTTCAGGCCAGAAAATAAATAAATATACATATCAGGAGGGGTGACTACCCCCTCCTGATGGTACAGAATTTGCATTTTGTGGATGTAACTTGTCTCCCTGATGCATTTCTAAGTTTCCAGTCTACTCTCAAGTAAATTGCCTTCTGTATTCAGGGTTATAGTAAGACCTACCCCAGTCGGGACACAGGAGAGACATGCTGGACCATGGACATAGCTCCACTTAGTACAAACTATTCCACAAGGAATTATCCAGAAATGACAATTTGGGCTTTTCACACCTGCACCATGTCATTGAAAAAATAATTTTTTAAGCCTGCTTTGTGCCATAAAGTTTCCCGCTTCAGTAACATCAGTGCTGTTTCACAAGTCCTGATTTTCAATTAATAACAAAAGTGAAAGATAGGGAAGACCGAAAAGGGACAATATGTCCACATACGTGTACATATGCTAGTTTCTGACAGATAAAATTAGAGAAAAGGAATGCTGACAGATAATGTTAGAAAAAAGCAAGGAAAAGAACCATTTCCTTAAAAAATAAAACTGGGCATTTGCAACTTAGTTTTTGTCTATTCCACTCAAATTCACTAGGTTTTGAACTATATTCCTTTCAGAAGAACTGACCCTCTTTTCAGAAAGCTGAACACAGACAAAATGGATCTTATCTGGTGTTGGTTTCAAAGACGAGCCTTGGGAAGAATTTTAGCATCCCTGTGATAAAGGCCCATTTAGGAGGTACAGCATGGCAATTTCTGGTTCCTCGTTCTCCATTAAATTGGTTTGCCTCCCCACTAAAAGAGTAGAAAAGAATTTAAGAAGTCCACAGCAAAGCGTAGCTCATTAGCTCTTCGAAAGAAGAGCTTTCTTTTCAAAAAAGAAACCTTGATATTTTTTGGACAAGCAGGTGTGTTGTATTAGCACCCACTCTTCTTTTCCCACAGGCTTTTGTGGAGGCAGGTGCTCAACACCCTGGTGGGATGGCAGTGGTAGGGGAAGGCATGGCGGGAGTCAGCTTACCACTCTGTGATGCTTCTGGCTATGCAGTTCATGGCTGAATCCTCTTACTTCCAGCAGCCCATCCCTTGGAGGCAACTAATGGACTACAAAGGGATCCGATTTGCAATAATGTCCCCAGGTAGTTAAGATTAATAAAGTTCTCCCCGTCTGCCCCTAAAGACATAGGTTTGGAATTACACTCCAACAGCCAAGATCAAAGTCCCCCAAGCTGCAGGTTTAGGCTGCCGGCATATTCAGGTTGACATTACTATGCCAGTTTTAATTTCCATAGAATCACAGAATCATAGAATCATTTAGGTTGGAAAAGACCTTTAAGATCATCAAGTCCAACTGTTAACCAAGCAATGCCAAGTCCACCACTAAACCATGTCCCTAAGCACCATGTCTAACCACGTTTGAAATACCTCCAGGGATGGTGACTCAACCACTTCCCTGGGCAGCCTGTTCCAATGCTTGATAACCCTTTCAGTGAAGACATTTTTCCTAATACCCAGTCTAAACCTCCCCTGGGGCAACTTGAGGCCATTTCTTCATGTCCTATCACTTGTTACTTGGCAGAAGAGACCGACCCCCACCTCTCTACAACCTCCTTTCAGGCAGTTGTAGAGAGCGATAAGGTCTCCCCTCAGCCTCCGCTTCTCCAGGCTAAACAACCCCAGTTCCCTCAGCCGCTCCCCATAAGACTTCTGCTCCAGACCATTCACCATCTTCGTTGCCCTTCTCTGGACACGCTCCAGCACCTCAATGTCTCTCTTGTAGTGAGGGGCCCAAAACTGAACACAGTATTCGAGGTGCGGCCTCACCAGTGCCGAGTACAGGGGAACAATCACTTCCCTAGGCCTGCTGGCCACACTATTCCTGATACAAGCCAGGATGCTATTGGCCTTCTTGGCCACCTGGGCACATTGTGGGCTCACATTCAGCTGGCTGTTGACCAACACCCCCAGGTCCTTTTCCGCCAGGCAGCTTTCCAGCCACTCTTCCCCAAGCCTGTAGCGTTGCATGGGGTTATTGTGACCCAGGTGCAGGACCTGGCACTTGGCCTTGTTGAAGCTCAACAAGGTGTTTATCCCAGTGATACAGGGAAAAAGACTTCTGGAGCTCTTTGATTCCAGGAACTAGGAACATAAGCAGAAATCTATCATCTCTAATCCAAAACTCATCAAATTAATAGTAATCACCCCTCTCAGTATGGGTGAAGCCCATTTTTCCCATGCCTTAGTCCAGCCTTATTTATATCATAGATCCGCCAGAAGACCTGTCATTTTTGTCACTGACTACTTACACCAGTGCACTAATATTGCTATATAAGTGTTTAAAATAATAATTAGAACTCAATGAATAATGAATAAGTTGAATAATTTATTCAGATATATTGCAAAACTTGAGCAACTTATTTGATGAATATATTTAATAACTCACTCTGTCCTATAACTTTGTGAATAATATTTTTTAAACTAGATGAGTAATTTGTTTTTAAAAAATTGTAACATTTGTCAAATAAATTATCCATTGAATATTATTCAACCAACTCTAATAATACTGAGTTACCAGCAAGTGCATTCTTAAATGGCCACTGGAGGCCCAAATAAGCATGTCTGAGCTTTCTGGGAAGACTTTTTGCTTATCTCTAATAAAATACTTATTGTGATGAAATATGATCTTTCTACCTCAAGAGCTCATTTTTACTTTTTAGTGGAGTAAAAGAAGACAGAAGCAGTAGCAGAAAGGAATAAGGATGTCCATCCTTTATTCCTGAAACCATAGCAACGTGCCCATTTTCAGACGGGGTGAAAGCTGCCACACATGAAGTAGTACAGGAGGACAGAAGTTTAATTATGCCCACGTTCCCACTCCCTCATCTCCAGTGTAAAACAAGGACAGAGAAAGCACTGAATTCTGAGCTCAGCTTTGTGACCCTCACTGTAGAAGTGATCCTGCAAGAGGGTTTTGTACCAGGGGCTAGCAGGTTTGCAGTGTGTAATTGCGGGGTTAGTATCAATTCAAATCAAGAGAGCTTTCCTGAGTTGGGATCTGAAGCGGGAGAACCCCAGGACAGAAGTTTCACATAAGCAACCTCCCACTCAAGGGTATATCCACAGCAAGCGTAAATGAACTGACATTAAGACCAGGAAAGCAGTAACTGTTCCTGCTCCCTGATAATCACCAAAGATTATGGGTGAGACATTTTCTTCTCTATTGATCTAGTGCACTTTTCCCCCACCCTGGATGCCTTTGTTCAGCTCTGATAGATGCTCAGACCCAGGACTGAACTTCCCCAAGGAGCCATGCAGGGTACTTGGTAGCAATCCAGATTTGATACCGAAGATAATATTTATTGCTCAGAGAGAAAGAGCTCATATTTTTTCAACTTCTACCTGGACTGACCTAGTTGGGTTTAGCCTTGAAGAAGAAGAATGTAGCAAAGTGCCCTTAAAGATTAAAATTGATTTTACTTTTTACAGCTTTGCTGTAAAGCCTTGGGCTGAAGTACAATTTGCAGTTATAATTATAGTATATTAAACACACAGTTCTTACTTGTAGCTTTCACTATTCTGGCTCAGATACCTCTGGACGTGTGACCTTAGCGTTTTATTCAAGTGTTCTCTCCATAATAATCTCATTAAAAATTGTATCATGTAAAGATGAAGCTCACATTCCTTCTTTTCTCAATTACCTGCAAAGCCTTTTGTACATATAAACCAAAGGGGTCAAGTACACAGCCTCTCCTAGGACTGTTGGGCACTGCCATGTGAAATCACAGTATTCACAGGTTATTCTTGTTCTTCTGAACCTGCTCTTCTGCATCCTCCAAGACAGGTTTTATTTACTTTGGTCACCCACTTGTGACCGCTAGTATAAGACTTTGACCTTAGGAGCACCTCTCTGAAGGAAAGCACAGGGTGGCTTGTATAAGCTTTGAGAGCTGTGTGAAGCTAAGTCATAGGTCAGTACTGCATGTGAAGATGTAAGGCTGGAGGGCTGGAGCACTCTTGAGCTTTGCCTGCATTTTCTTGCCCACAGAGCAAGTTGCCAAGTCGCCTATAAGTAAATATTGTCAACCTAGGAGTTCGGGTTCCAGTGTGAGCCTGAGCCTTGAGTTAGATGGAGCCAGTAGGTCAGTTGCCTGAACTGAAGATCATATTTTATTTAACACACTCTGTGTAAGCACTGTGTAAGCAGAGGTAACACACTCTGTGTAACCTCTTTATATATCTGCGCATATAGAAGTATCGTCTCTGCAGCAGTTGGGGTTGCACATGCATTCAGCCTAGTTGGTACTGAGTAATTGAGAAGGACTTGGAGAAGGAACAGGTTCTTTATCAGGCTCAGTTGGATATTTCATACAGAAAGACAAAGTACAAAGATGGAAGAGGCGTAAGATGTGTTAATAGCAACGCCTGTGCTGGATTTATAGATATTTCCAGAGGGCTGAACACACAGTTACAGATGGAAGAATATGGAGCAGCCATGACTCATGTTTTGGGAAAGGTTGACAAGCTTGTAGCCAAGTCCTTCCAGCACAGAGGGAAAGTCAACTGTTGTGGTTTAACCCCAGTCAGCAATTAAGTACCACACAGCCGCTCACTCACCCTCCCCTTCTCCCCCCCGGTGGGATGGGGGAGACAATCGGAAAAAAAAAGTAAAACCTGTGGGCTGAGATAAAGACAGTTTAATAGGACAGCAAAAGAAGAGAAAATAATAATAATAATAATAATAATAATAATAATAATAATAATAATAACAACAACAACAACAACAACAACAATAATGATGATAAAAGAATACACAAAACAAGTGATGCACAATACAATTGCTCACCACCTGCTGGCCAATGCCCATCCCATCCCTGAGCAGCAATCACTGCCCCCTGGGCAACTCCCCCCTAGTTTATATACTGAGCATGACGTCATATGGTATGGAATATCCCTTTGGTCAGTTTGGGTCAACTGTCCTGGCTGTGCTCCCTCCCAGCTTCTTGTGCACCTGGCAGAGCATGGGGAGCTGAAAAGTCCTTGACTTAGTATAAGCACTGCTTAGCAACAACTAAAACATCAGTATGTTATCAACATTATTCTCATCCAAATCTAAAACACAGCACTCTACCAGCTACTAGGAAGAAAATTAACTGTATCCCAGCTGAAACCAGGACAGTATCCACCCCTTATTCTATACCATCTATGTCATGCCCCAGTCCTACACTTTCCAATACATTCCAAATAATCACCACCACTTTTCCTGTCTTTTGATATATACACACAGATATCATTCCCTTAGTCTATGGGCCATCCCTCTAAAATGTACATGGAGTTCATTTAGTCCATGACTTTGTTCTCCATCTGTCATAACAGTCCTTCAGGGCAGGAGAAATGGTGTGTGGTGTGGGATTTTTGCATACTGAAGCCAGTTCCAGTTCTATCACTGCTGTACTTTGCTCGGTTTCATCAAAGTTCATTCTTCATTAATCTGCGTGATTCTTGCTGTAATACTGTTGATATGGCATATAGCAACCATAGAAGTGATGACATACAGTATTACATAGCAATTAACATCATACAATTCAGTTCATTGGCTATTTTCACCCAAAATCAAATTCCCTTGAGGTACACATCAGACTTCCCCATTTTTCCGCATCACCCACCAAGTTCACCCAGGTCCTTGAGCAAAAGCAATCGCACAAATGGGTTTGCCTTTGCCCGAGGCAGGAATAACCCAGACTGTCTTCCCTAGCATATTTTTTATGTGCACTACAGGGACTTTATGCCCTTCTACAGTACGTAAGGGTTTTGATTGGGCAGGGCCAGCTCCATTGGTAGATCCCCTAGTGTTGACTAACCAGGTGGCTTTTGCAAAATGTGTATCCCCATGTTTGAACATCCCACCATCCATTGCTCTCAGTGTAGTCTTTAGCAGTCCATTGTATCGTTCGATTTTCCCGGAGGCTGGTGCACGACAGGGGATGGGATATACCCACTCAATGCCATGCTCTTTGGCCCAGGTGTCAATGAGGTTGTTTCGGAAATGAGTCCCGTTGTCTGACTCAGTTCTTTCTGGGGTGCCATGCTGCCATAAGACTTGCTTTTCAAGGCCCAGGATAGTGTTCTGGGTGGTGGCGTGGTGCACAGGATATGTTTCCAGCCATCTGGTGGTTGCTTCCACCATTGTAAGCACATGGCTCTTGCCTTGGCGGGTTTGTGGGAGTGTGATATAATCGATCTGCCATCCCTCCCCATATTTATATTTCAGCCATCGTCCTCCATACCAGAGAGGCTTTAACCGCTTGGCTTGTTTGATTGCAGCACGTTTCACATTCATGGATAACTTGTGCAATAGTGTCCATGGTTAAATCCACCCTTCGATCGCAAGCCCATCTACATGTTGCTTCTCTTCCTTGATGGGCTGAGGTGTCATGGGCCCACTGAGCTATAAATAATTCACCCTTATGTTGCCAGTCCAGATCCACCTGAGCCACTTCAGTCTTAGCAGCCTGATCCACCTGCTGGTTGTTTTGATGTTCTTCAGTGGCCCCACTCTTGGGTTAGTGAGCATCTGCGTGATGTACTTTTACAACCACATTCTCTACCCGACCAGCAATATCTTGCCATAATGCGGCAGCCCAGATGGGTTTGCCTCTGTGCTGCCAGTTGCTCTGCTTCCATTGCTGCAACCACCCCCACAAGGCATTTGCCACCGTCCATGAGTCAGTGTAGAGACAGAGCACTGGCCATTTTTCTCATTCAGCAATATCTAAAGCCAGCTGGATGGCCTTCACCTCTGCAAACTGACTCGATTCCCCTTCTCCTTCAGCAGTTTCTGTGACTTGTCATACAGAACTCCATACAGCAGCCTTCCATCTCCAGTGCTTTCCCACAAGATGACAGGACCCATCAGCAAACAAGGTATATTGCTTCTCATTTTCTGGCAGTTTATTATACAGTGAGGCCTCTTCAGCATGCATCACCTCCTCCTCTGGTGATATTCCAAAATCTTTGCCTTCTGGCCAGTCCATGATCACTTCCAAGATTCCTGGGCAACTGGGGTTTCCTATTCGAGCCCGTTGTGTGATCAGTGCAACCCACTTACCCCACGTAGCATCAGCTGCATGATGTGTAGAGGGGACCCTCCCTTTGAACATCCAGCCCAGCAGCGGCAGTCGGGGTGCCAGGAGGAGCTGTGCTTCAGTACCAATCACCTCCGAAGCAGCTCAAACCCTTTCATATGCTGCCAATATCTCCTTCTCAGTTGGAGTACAGCGGGCCTCGGATCCTGTGTATCCCTGACTCCAAAACCGTAGGGGTCAACCTCGAGTCTCTCCTGGTGCTTTCTTCCAGAGGCTCCAGGTAGGGCCATTCTACCCAGCTGTGGTGTAGAGCATAGTTTTTGCATCTTTTCCTGCCTGGACTGGCCCAAGGGCTACTGCATGAACTATCTCCTGTTTAATTTTTTCAAAGGCTTGTCATTGCTCAGGGCCCTATTTGAAATTGTTCTTCTTCTGGGTCACTTCATAGAGAGGGCTTACAATCAGACTGTAATTCAGAATATGCATTCTCCAAAAACCCACAATGCCTAAGAAAGGTTGTGTTTCCTTTTTGCTAGCTGATGGGGACATAGCTGTTATTTTGTTAATCACATCCATTGGGATCTGATGATGTCCATCTTGCCATTTTATTCCTAAATACTGGATCTCCTGTGCGGGTACTTTGACCTTACTTTGTTTTACGGCAAAACCAACTTTCAGCAGGATTTGGTCTATTTTCTTCCCTTTCTCAAAAACAACTTCTGCTGTATTGCCCCACACAATGATGTCATCAATGTATTGCAGGTGTTCTGGAGCCTCACTCTGTTCCAGTGCCATTTGGATCAGTCCATGGCAAATGGAAGGACTGTGTTTCCACCCCTGGAGCAGTCGATTCCAGGTGTACTGGATGCCCCTCCAAGTGAAAGCAAACTGTGACCTCCACTCTGCTGCCAAAGGCATTGAGAAAAACGCATTAGCGATATCAGTTGTGGCACACCACTTGGCTGCCTTTGACTCCAGTTCATACTGAAGTTCTAGCATATCTGGCACGGCAGCACTCAGCGGTGGCGTGACCTCATTCAGGCCACGATAGTCTACTGTTAGTCTCCACTCTCCATTAGACTTTCACACTGGTCATATGGGACTGTTAAAGGGTGAGCGAGTCTTGCTGATCACTCCTTGGCTCTCCGGTCGATGAATCAGCTCATGGATGGGAATCAGGGAGTCTCGGTTGGTGCGATATTGCTGCCGGTGCACAGTTGTGGTGATGATCGGCACCTGTTGTTCTTTGACCCTCAGCAACCCCACAACAGAAGGGTCCTCCGAGAGACCAGGCAAGGTGGACAGCTGTTTAATTTCCTCCATCTCCAAGGCAGCTACATCAAAAGCCCACCAGTACCCTTTTGGGTCCTTGAAATACCTGAGGTAGTCTGTGCCAAGGATGCACGGAGCCTCTGGGCCAGTCACAGAGGTGCTTTTGCCACTTATTCCCAGTTAGACTCACTTTGGCTTCCAACACAGTTAGCTGTTGGGATCCCCCTGTCACTCCAGAAATACAGATGGGTTCTGCCCCTGTATAGCTTGATGGCATTAGGCTACACTGTGCACCAGTGTCCACTAGAGCCTCCTGTGGGTCTGATGTGCTGGGCCACTGAATCCACACAGTCCAGTAAACCTGGTTGTCCCTTTCCTCCACCTGGTTGTCCACCTTTCCTCCACCTGGTTGTCCCTTTCCTCCTCCCTTTCCAAGATTTCTTCTTGTGTATAGGGGCAACTTGGGTTGGTGGGTTGGGCAGCATGGGTTGGTTCTCTGGTTCAGCTGCAGTGCCTGTCACTGGGGTTTGAGCAGCCACAGTGCCTGTCGCAGGGGTTGGAGTAGCTGCAGTGCCTGTTGGGGGGGTTGGAGTAGACGTGGTATTCTTAAATAGTTGTTTAACCCTAAGCAAAACCTGACACACATTCAGAAGACATAGCAATAGGGACATGCTGGTTTGAACATCCCAAGGATATTCAAAATTCTCAAGAGCTATTGCAATTAGCCTGGAGGAGAAGGGGAAGATGGTGGAAGGTGTCTCCCCCATAGGTTGGCTCTCCCAGGAGAAAAAGTAAAAAGTGTCATTATTAATAATTTCCAATAGATGGCTCCTGAAGTACAGAGGTGATGGCAATGCTGAGTACAAATCCCAGGTTGTTCTCATGACCAATAATTTTGTCATACCAGAAGCCAGTCTTACAGAGTACAGCAAAGCGATAACCTTAATCCACCTCCCAGCGGTGATAAACAGCACATAAATACCGATAAACAGTACGTACGGCAAGTAAGGTGTTACATAACACAACTCTGAGGACAAATACAACAACTTTGAGAGCAAATAAATCAACATTGTGACCAGCGACTACTAAACTGATACAATGAATGCTTATAACAAATTTGTTTTAACACGTTCTGGTCAGATCTGTCATTATCCCAACCCTTCGAGCCCCACGTTGGGTGCCAAAAAGGACCGTCGTGGTTTAACCCCAGTCGGCAAACAAGTACCACACAGCTGCTCGCTGACCCTCCCCTTCTCCCCCCGGGTGGGGTGGGGGAGACAATCAGAAAAATAAAGTAAAGCCCGTGGGCTGAGATAAAGACAGTTTAAAAGGACAGCAAAGGAAAAGAAAATAATAATAATAATAACAACAACAACAATAATGATGATAAAAGAATACACAAAACAAGTGATGCACAATGCAATTGCTCACCACCTGCTGGCCAATGCCCAGCCTATCCCTGAGCAGCAATCACTGCCCCCCGGGCAACTCCCCCCTAGTTTATATACTGAGCATGACGTCATATGGTATGGAATATCCCTTTGGTCAGTTTGGGTCAACTGTCCGGGCTGTGCCCCCTCCCAGCTTCTTGTGCACCTGGCAGAGCATGGGAAGCTGAAAAGTCCTTGACTTAGTATAAGCACTACTTAGCAACAACTAAAACATCAGTGTGTTATCAACATTATTCTCATCCTAAATCCAAAACACAGCACTCTACCAGCTACTAGGAAGAAAATTAACTCTATCCCAGCCAAAACCAGGACATCACACACAACACTTGAACCACGGACCCTGGAGCCCTTCTCTCCTGCTGCAGGATACCAAGTCAATCTCACTGGCTTAAGTTGCTGCAGTTGTAACCAGTGGCGGCAGAATGGCTTTCCCTGGCATGCTTTCCTCTATCCATAAAACCATGGGTTTAAAGCATGGATTCCAGTAAGAGCTACCTTGTGAGAGTCACTGCTTTAGAACAGACAGACCCTGGCCATCTCATCTCTAGTTTTTGTAAGCTCACCACTCCAGCTCCCTTGCCTTAAGCCATTGCAAATGCTCTTGCAGATATCACTCATATTTCCAAGTACTTTAAAAGGTTTAGTTCAGCTGGAACTGCATTTCTCATTTGTGTGTATGCCCTGTATATCCTATATCCCACCTCCTACTTGAGCACAAGAGGCTGTATTGGGTTTGCATGGCAAGGTTTTGGTAGTGGGGGGCTATAGGGGTGGCTTCTGTGAGAAGCTGCTAGAAGCTTCCCCTATGTCCAACACAGCGAACGCCAGCTGGCTCCAACATGGACCCACCGCTGGCCAAAGCTGAGCCCATCAGTGATGGTGGTAGCGCCTCTGTGATAACATATTTAAGAAGGGGAAAAAGTTGCTGTGCAACAGCAACTGCAGCTGGAGAAAGGAGTGAGAATATGTGAGAGGAACAACTCTGCAAGACACCAAGGTCAGTGAGGAAGGAGGGGGAGGAGATGCTCCAGGTGCCAGAGCAGATCCCCCTGCAGCCCTTGGCGAAGACCATGGTGAGGCAGGCTGTCCCCCTGCAGCCCATGGATGTCCACAGTGGAGCGGATATCCACCTGCAGCCTGTGGAGGACCCCACACCGGAGCAGGTGGATGCCTGAAGAAAGCTGTGACCCTGTGGGAAGCCCGCGCTGGAGCAGGCTCCTGGCAGGACCTGTGGCCCCATGGAGAGAGGACCCCACGCTGGAGCAGGTTTGCTGGCAGGACTCGTGACTCCGTGGGGGGCCCACGCTGGAGCAGTCTGTTCCTGAAGGACTGCACCCCATGGAAGGGACCCACGCTGGAGCAGTTCGTGAAGAACTGCAGCCCATGGGAAGGACTCATGTCGGAAGAGTTCACGGAGGACTGTCTCCCGTGGAAGGGACCCCACGCTGGAGCAGGGGAAGATGTGAGGAGCCCTCCCCCTGAGGAGGAAGGAGCAGCAGAGACAACCTGTGATGAACTGACCGCAACCCCCATTCCCTGTCCCCTGCACTGCTGCAGGGGAGGAGGTAGAGAATTTGGGAGTAAAGTTAAACCTGGGAAGAAGGAAGGGGTGGGAGCAAGTTGTTTAAGATTTAACTTTTATTTCTCATTAACCTACTCCAATTTGATTGGTAATAAATTAAATTTCCCCAAGTCGAGTCTGTTTTGCCCATGATGGTAATTGCCGAGTGACCTCCCTGTCCTTACCTCGACCCACGAACCTTTCATTATATTTTCTCTCCCCTGTCCAGTTGAGGAAGGGGAGTGATAGAGCGGCTTTGGTGGGCATCTGGTGTCCAGTCAGGGTCAACCCACCACAGAGGCATATAGCAAATTCATCCCAGGAATCAGAAAAACCCCCAGACTTCCTCTGTTTATGTGCATGTGTATGTCTGCACCTGTGTGTGCATGCACGTGCAGAGGCACATTTCTCCGTGGAAACTTTAATTGGACTCTCAATCCCCTGTAAACAAGTATAGCCCACGGATTTGTTTACTAGACTCGTTCACTGAATATTTAGTATTAGAGAGCCCATTTCAAGCTGCGCACTTCCAAAACCATGTGATGAACTGTACAGGCATCTGCTAGCTTGCCTCAATTTATACTGCAATGGGAAGCTCTGTCATGCAAAGTAATACTAAACTAACTAGTGTAATGTGGGCCTTCTTAACCTTTAATTGGCAACCTGGAATGCATCCAGCTCAGCTTGGCTGGACTTTCAGGGATTCAGCCTATGAACTAAACCAGTGCAACATATCAGCTCCTCCTCAATGTTGCTTGAATGTTATTTCACCATGTAATTCCTCACAAGCTAACTCCCAGGTAGGCAGTCCAATTTGCTAAATATAGAGACATGCTTGGGAACTTACTAAGTCGTTTAAGTTGTCTGCTTTTATGATATAAAGTCATGGCACATAGGCATATACAATGTTTTTGTCTCAAGCGGTTCTGCAATAATTAATTTTAATTCTGTTGTAACAGTTGTATTACTGGACTTTTTCATTATTTCAGTGAACACCTGATATGCACCAAGGTTGTTAAGATTGCATCATAAGGTGTAGTACTTGTTTGCTTTCTACAGTACATATTCACATTGTCAATAAATGGCCAGGACTTCTCCATGCTTCCTGTGTTTAACAAATCTACATTATGCTTTTTCACTATTGTCTCTTCTCTAGGTTGAAGAGTCCTGTATATTTTGTATAGCTCATAGGGAAAGCTGTTCGATGCCTTTGATTATTTTGCTGACTTTTGTAGCACCTTCTCTGATTCTGCTATGTTCTTTCTGAGACCAAGAGACCAGACTGCACTAAGTCTCTAAAGTGCAGGTACACAATGGATTTTCTAGTGGCATAAAGATATTTCCTGTTGTCATTGTTATCCCACCCTCAAAATTTCTCACATCTTGATTGCTTTTGGCTACTGCTGTACCCTGAACTGATATTTTTGTAGTGTTATCTATTATTACCTGAAGATCTCATTCCTGATGATAACAGACAGCTCAGAACCCATCATTATATATGTAAAATTAGGATTTTTTTCCCAGTATGCATTGCTTCAAATGCTGTTACTTTACACCCAGTTGCTTGCTGTAGTGAGAGGCTTTTACAGTGTTTCAGAGTCATGTCTTTTGTTACTTAGAATAATTTAGCATTAGCAAACATCTCACAATTAATTCTCTTTTTCTAGATCATTTATGCACTCATGAACAGCACGGGTCAGAACACAGATCTGTGTGAAGCATCACTGACAACCACCTTCTCTACAAAAAATTATTTACTCTTCCCCTCTCTTTCCTGTCTTATGACTAGTTACATGTCCACATGAGGACATTCACTTTTATCCACTGATAGGTTAGGATTTTTGCCACTGAGGACCTTGTAGAATGCCTTTCAGAAATGTATGTGGACTATAGCCACCAGATATCAACTACCTCCACGTATCAACATGGAAAGATGAACCCCTAAAAGAAAAGTTCTGTTGTGGAAACTTCCCCAAGTTCTTCATGTTTAGTGCAGTCAGGCAGATCTAAGTTTTTTCTGCTACAATTTTGTTGTCTTTGAAGCCTCTTGCTCCTTGATCTTTCCTTGGCCTTACAGATGCTCTAGAGGTCTCCTAGCCCCTAAGATGTAGCAACATGATTTATAATTAGTGTCTCTGGTTTTTTGTGAGTTGAAGCACAATTAATTTTCTTGGCCTCCCTTACTGAATTTCAGCATTCTCAGCCCGTTGTTCATTCGGGGTTTGGAGTTTTTTTGTTTTTAGTAGGATAAAGCTTTGTGTTTTTTGAAGAACACCACCTTATTCCTAAGAAAGCTCCCTTACACTTCTGTTAAGCTGGGCCTGTTATCTTTTGGTCTTTCTCAAACATTTATTGATAGGTAGTACACGTTTGCTCTGATCATCCAGCATGGTATCTTTGAACAGCCTCAGTGCTGTCCAAAAAAAGATTTTTGTAGTTTAACCACTTATTTTAGCTTCTTTTTAACAAGACCCTTTCATTTTTGTGTAGTTTGGCTTTTTTAAAATTAATTACTACAGTAGTCAGCTTCTTGGCTTTTGCAGGAGGAATAGGGACGTTGGATTTAAATACAGTATTGCCACTGTTCCCAATAGCTCTGCACATTGGTCAGGACTTCTATTCTCATTTCCCTGTCTAGTACTTCCATAAAACAGAAATTGGCAGTGTCTGAAAGTTCAGCCCACACATCACACCCCACAATAAAGTTTACCCAGTATATGAGGGCAATTGTAGTCTTATTTTATTGTTCATTCCTGCCTTCCTTGATCTCCCTCAGTGTGTCAGTCTCTATCACCATCTTTATCAGGCAGTCCGTAATGCAGCCTTATTGCTGTATTTTTTCTACATGAGACTGGAGTTTGATTCATAGGGTTTCTATTACTTGTTGACAAGGTTTGCTTGATTGTTAATCTGATTTGACTCAAAGCTTCTTTTAGGCTATGGTACCATCCCTTCATCTATAGAGTCCTTTTTGTCTTTCTAGTATAATTTTTCAAATTGGTATTACATTGTCCATCTGCTTCTCCTTCCACCAAATTTCCAATATGACTTTTATGTCTTTATATTCATTTAAATCTAAATATTCCTATCTCCCTAGACTTCTAGTATAAAGGTAGATTTATGTATAAAATTACTTTTAGCTTTCTTCTATCTGTGGCGTTGTCCATTTGTTTGTAACTTGGCGATTTCTAGTTTTTGTCCTGTGCTTCACCTGAGGATAAAGAGTTCTTGCAATGTCAAGATGTGTCCTCCGAACACCCATGCTCCTTGGCACCCTCATGTGAGCACCCTCCTGTGCAGCTCACATGGTGAGTCATCATGTGATGACTGGAACTCCCCTGGGCAGGCTCCCTCCCTTCCAGACATCTATCTAGTCTTGATGGTTTTGAACTCTCATACGTATATAATTTTCCCAACAGTATTACCTCTTCACATTTGCCTGGCCCAGCATGCATTACCAGGACTATTTTGGGGAAAACTGCCAAGGAGATCCTGCTATTTTGTCTCCAAAACCTCTCCCCCTGCATCACTGGCACTCACAGGGACGGTGGCCACAAGCTCCTTCCCAGCGTTTCCCAGAAGCCTAGCAAAAACATTGTGAGAGCTGCTGCTTCTCAGCCTGCAGGCAAACCAGCAAACAACCTTTGCTGGAACCACAAGCCCAGATAGCTATGTTTCATAAGCAATAACCACAACACAGCCACCCACTGCGGTCTCTCATACGCAGGCAGTTTCTTGTAATCCCACCCTCCTCACAAAACTCTTCACAAACACACCTGCTTCCCCTTCCGGATAGGTTTTTGAAACCCAAACAGGCACATAGAGCATAGTAGCAATCACAGACAAATAATTAATAGAGCATGAAAATGGAGAAGCAACAGTGATAGTCGTTGTGGTCTTACAGTTGGCTACAAGTCTGTGAGATGGCAGGCTCCCTCATGGACTGCAGAAGCTGTTGTTATATCATACGGACACAGTATGAATGCAGCATGTTTAAAGAAATGGGAAAGTAGAAGCACATCCTGGCTTGCTCTAAATCCTTTTTCAGTTGTCTTTTGAGATCTGACCAAAATAGGCAGGCAGAGATTTAAAACTGGTACTACTCTGTCTCTCCTCACACCCTTGGAGGAAGGTGTATGATGGGGCCATGAGGACATCCTGGGCCCTCGCACTGCAGCTGGCTTTATGTGCCCTGCTGAGCTGCTCAAACTGGCACAACTTCAAGACTTGTGTAAATCATGGTTAGAGACCAATTTTCCACCCCTTTCCTTCTTTGCCTTCTTTCCCAAGGCAATGAGCATAAGTGCATTCCCTTTTTAGTTATTTTCTCTGACTGAGAGGGGAAAAAAATGCCACATTTGGGAATATAAAATCTGGAAAGAATGAGAAAAAAGAGACAAGAATTAAAGAATTATCCTGTTTTGGCCAAAAACTTTCTTTAAGGGTGGAATGGTTCTATTGAAAAGGGTTCTGAACTGCTCTGAATTGGGGAATTTTTCTTTGGTTTTACAGTTAGGTCCTTGTTGGCAGAAAGAGCTCAACTGTGGCAGTAAAAATCCTACATTTGTGAGTTTTCAGAAACTAGCAGGAGTCTCTCTTTCATCTCAACGGGAGTGTCTCTTCTTTGATTTTACTGTCTGCATTACTGTGTAGTTTCTCCCTTCTTTATGTCTGCTTCTATCTGTAACAGGGAGACAGGGGATACAGCACATCATTAAGAACAAGTAAACACCATTAAAACAATTCCACCTCATTGTCACTGCATTGTTTAGAATTGAATTATTGACTCCTGAATAATACCAGGGTTAGGAAGAAGCAGGCAGAAACTAACTTTGAACCCCTCTGGGTAAACAGCCCACTTACAGCATCAAAAGAAAAGGGTTTACTCTAACTGCATGCTCTAGGTGGGAAAAAGCTAAGAGCTTTTCTCAACTGTAGCTCACACTCAGATGCTCCTGGTTTGGTTCCCTCTACAGCCAACAAACCTGAACTGAATCATAGAATCATAGACCGGTTTGGGTTGAAAGGGACCTTAAAAGATAATCGAGTCCAACCTACCTGCCATGGGCAGGGACACCTCCCACTAGGTCAGGTTGCTCAAAGCCCCATCCAACCTGACCTTGAACACTTCCAGGGATGGGACATCCACAACTTTGCTGAGATGGGGTGGTATGAAATTCAATTTTAGATGCAAAAGCCCAAGTCTACTTGTTGGGTACCGAGCTTAAAATAAGGCCTAACCTCCTTTGGCCAGTAGCCTGCACATAATTGTCACCAGAGGGGAAAACAAAGGCAGCTGCTGGTTATAATGAAGATTATTTGAAAGAGGGGTACTAAATATTTCCATTTATATTGGAGGAGTAATAAGAGCAGTAACAGGTCATTTCAGGAGTCAGGATGGGCTAGGGTTGAGATCTGATTCCCAGCCCAGCACTAGCCCAGAGCTCTAACCCAGGCAAGATGCTGCTGAGTAGCCAAGTTTCCTCAAGCACTGTGAAGGAGCATGCCATCACAGCACTGAGTACCTTGTTTAAGGAAGCAGCTCCACAGTATCTGTAGGAACACAGTGGGACTGGAAACTTTGTTCCTTGTCCTGTGACAGACAAAGGATCTTACAAAAATTCAGAGCGCAGCTGATATGTGACTTTTTGAGACCATGAATTGGCTTCCTTACAAAGGAACAGTGAGATGGGACACTTTCAGCAGTGCTAGGAAAACTGCTGTTGCGTGAGTGGGAGGGAAAAATTAGTTTAGCCAGGTAGATCCTGTGGTTTTAGGGGGCAGGGGAAAATATTTCCTCTAAGCTCTGCTCTTTGACCAAGGAGACGATTCTCCAGTGTTTCCTTGAAATATTCTCCAGCCTGGGGTGCACTCTCTCCTGGGTGAGAGGGAAGACACTGCTACTGGGTTGTCCCAGGAAAGGGAACACAGGTAAGACTGTGAAGAAGCTAATCTCCTTTATTTAAAAGAAAAAAAAAAAAAAACAAAAAAGTCAGGAAATTGTAAATTTACAGGCAAAGTGCCCTCTTGTGAGTCTTCCAAAGTCAAAGCTGGCGTATGAGATCTGTTCACACAGCTCATCTGTCCTTGGGCTCAGGATGTAACCAGGCTTGTTCAAATATCCATTGCTCTCCTTCTCCTTTTGAATCAGTATATTTTCAGTTTGGCATGTAGAGGCTTTCTTTCTTGTATCAAGAAGCACCACAACATTTTTTTTTTTAATCTGTCTTTGGCATTTTCCAGCACAAACAAGATGGGGTCTCAGTTTCTTGAGAGATGATGTCCTCCTGCTGCTTATTCCCTACTTAATCCTCCAAGTGTGACATCAGTCATCTCCATGCAACTTACTGAGACTTCTCAGGCACAGGATTATCAGTGATACGGACTCCAGTGGGGAATGCACAGCAGGAGCAGATGCATGGTAGAGAAAGAGAGAGAGGAGCCTGTTTTCATGCAAACATGACTCATAATAAAGTGGTTTTTGAAAGACACAAAGCAGAAGCAGCAAAATATGCAAAATATAGAAAATGTACCTGATTTCCTAAAAAAGAAATTGTCAGTGATCCTGGCAATTACAGTTCCATTAATTTAAATTCTATCCTTGGGGTGAAAATGAAGCAAATATGAGAGACAGGAGGAGGAAAGAGAATCACTAAACAGCTGGAGATAAAATTTTAGTAAGAAGCATGACAATGGGTCCTCAGACCAGTTGGATCCTTCAGGCGCCACTAAAGTACAAATAATAAAAGAATAAATCTTCACAAACAGATATAAAAGGCCTTAAAAGAATTATAGTAGTAGTGTCTACTGGAAATTCAGTTGGTATACTGCATTTTCATTTTCCATAAAGTATTTGATATTGCATCTCCCATGAATGTACTTGAATAATTAATTCAGATTGGCTTCAGTAGGAGTACTGCCACAGGGTCTACAAATTGGCGGAAAGAACATTAGCAAATAGTAATGATAAATGGCAGTGTTTTAATTTGGGGGAGGTAGCTACTGGGGTGTCACAGGGATTGGTGTTATGTCCTATCTCATTTATCACCCTCATTAATTGGTCTGGAAGAAAAATAAACAGTGCATTAATGAAATTCACATTCAATGCTGAACTGGGGGGGAGTTTCAAATCCTAGTAGGGATAAATAAAAAGGAAAAACAAAAATATTCAGAGAAAAGTGAGGTGCAACGGCAGAGAATTATTCTCTTTTTTAAAAAAAAAAAAGTAATGCAACTGCTAGGTCTTGCTTGGAATATTTTGGGGAAAAACATTGAGAAAGAATAACTGTTCCGGATCTTAAGGCCAGAAGATGCCATATTCTCCATTTAATTTAATTCCCTTTGCAATACAGGCCAAAAAAATTGATTCCTCTGAGAAGCCAGGTATTCTAAGTTGTGTGAGAACATATCTCTCGGAAATGTATCCAGCCTTAATTACAGATCTCAGGTGATGAATGCTGTTTGTTAACAGTTTGAAAGAAAACCTGAAAAAAGCAAATTGACCCAGCAGAATTGGTTTATTGACTATAACCACAGTACTGTGTAATCAGTCATTAGGCAAAGTATTATGTTACCCATGCTGTGGCAACAGTCTGCTTCTGGTGGTTTCAGCATTGTGAAGATGGAGAACTCTGAACCCAACTTTAAATGTTGCCTGTGCTGCTTCTGAGACAGCACAATACCAATTTACCTCAGGTTTCATACATTTTCTTTTACCTCCTCCTTTATGTGTGTTCAAACCTTAGCAAACCTGAAGGCTCTTTTCATATTTTCCCCTTGTCATTCTCTCATTTTTCTCTTCTCTTTGTCTTTTGCCTATGACTTCTGTTTGTGATTCTCTTTTTCTGGTATGATCTGCAATTAGTGACAGAGAATTCACTTCTTGGACAGACCAATTACTTGATACATTGCAATGCTTGCAGAAGCCAAAGACAGACATCTGTTTTTCTCCCAGCCCTAACGGAGAACTGCTTGCTAAATACTGGTAGAAGTATAATAGTGCATTTTTGTATGTTCTCTTTGATAGTTCTTCCTATAATACCAAACACATTTTGATGCTAAACTGGGCACATGCTTGGGTTTTCAGGAATTTGGCTTGGTAATTGAATGCTTTGTCTTAAGTATGAATCACAAACTTATTTTTTATTAGATTAAGTAGTAAATAAGTAAATCAGAAAAGATTTCATAACGTGGCATACAGCTTTAAAAAAAGTCAAAACAATTTTTGTTTTCTGTGCAGAGATTTCACATCATTGACTGTTCGGGGCTCTGATGGTGCTACCGCAGAAAGTTTGACCAAAGCAGAGAAGCAACAACTAATCCATATTCAGAATGATGTTGTCAGTACCCTCCCAGAAATAGGCAGCACGTGCTCCTTGAGTGGTATAGTACCAGTTCTTAGGGGGAATCATGGTATAACATATCCAGAGGAACTTTCGACCGGTTTGACAGCTCTCCAGCACTGAAACCTGCTTTCCCTTGGCTCTTGGAAGTGTTGCAATGAAAGGCAGTAGGACAGGAGGGCAATCTAGTTTAAGATGCTCTGCAGCAGAGCAGACGAACGAAGCACCTCGTCTACACAGCTGCAAATGCAGCTGGCATCTCCTGTGCTGTTCTGAGCACCATGTCACTAGAAAGATATTGAAAAGCTGGAGGGAGTTCAGAGAGGAGGCACAATTATTATTAGGTAGTGGGAAGGCTTGATTGATATGGAAAGATTAAAAGAGCAAGCTATGTACATCTTGGCAAAGCAACAACTAAGAGGAGATATGATAATCACCTCCAAATAAATTCAAAGAAAATCCCAAGAGGAAGAGACTTTGTGCAGGCTTAGTACGATGGGGCATTGCATAATAGGATGAACTTTAGAGAAGGAAAACTTGTGAAGTTTGAATGTTAAGAACAACTTCTTCTTTCCTAGTATGATGTGGAAGAAGATCCCTGGGGAAGCATTGCTCCAAGACTGCTTAAACTATACTGGTCCCATTACAAGAAAACAGTTAAGGAACCATTCCACATTGATCAAAAGAGGGAACAGACTCCTGGGGTCAGATGGCCTCTCTCTAAAGCCAGAGACCATGGGCTGCTCTGTATTTGCTGAATTCTCCCTAAATAGCTTGCTGCTGGTTTTTGTGAGAGAGGCATCATCTTGTCTTTAAAGCTGTTGTGGTGTGTGTCATTCAGTGAGATTATCACCAGTGCTGTATGCACCAGCCTGCTAATTGTTTCAGGGGGAGGCTGTATTCTAAGATAAATGCCGTCTTCAGGATGTATTCAGCAGGTTTTCTTTATTAAAGAGTTGATATACATGGACAGGTAATGAGGAACAAAGGAAATGGAGGTGGCATTGCGCAATGTGTTACTGTAAAACTATTGAAGTACTTGCCAAAGGGGGACCTTGAGTGAAATATTGCAGTGAGGAATTTTGAAAAGCATCTGCTGGTGTCACAGCCATTATCAGTGCTGAATTAGTAGCCATGCAGAGTACAGTGCTGCTTACCAAAGGTGCCGATTTGCCAGCAGGTGCCAGGAGGGATGTTTTGTTTTCATTTATGCAGAACATTTCAGACCTGGCTGCACACAGGATTGTAAGGTTTCACCCATCATGTCAGGTGCCGATCTCTGCAGCAGGAGAAGAACTTGAAGAGCAGGAAATAGCTTCTCAATAAAACAATCTAAGATACTTTAAATAAGACATTACTCACTTGGTCATATGTCCATTTCCTTAGATGTAATAGCAGTAAAAGGGAACACTCCAAGCTGCTCTGCAGTAACTCTCCTAATTATACTTTGACCCCATGATACATGTGAGGTAATTTACTTAGGGGTGACCTTACAGGGGGATGGAGGCGTCTGTAGCCAACTCTGCTAGATCCTGGCACAGCTGAACTCGACAGTCTGAGCAGCCCGGTTCCCCTCTGTGCCTGAGCTCTCTCAGATTACCTCACATCTATTCAGGGATGAGCACGGAGGTAACCGGTTACCTCACTGTCACTTATTCAAGTGTCCATAACTCAACTAAACGCCATATGTTCCTGGAGGAGCCAGACATTTCCATTATCTTTTTATTCCTTTATTCACCTGAATATTCACTCCCTGTTTGTATTCCTTTACCTTTCCTGGGCCTGTAGAATAGCTGTAGTGTTAGCAATTATTTATGGGAGAGCTGCTGATGCATGTGACAAGAAATAGTGCTAATGGTGATGTCTGTTAGCCTATAAAATAGCTCCCCCAAGTAAACTGGTGGAAGTCTCATCACTTGGATGTTTTAAAACCAGCCTGGACAAAGCACTGTAAAATATACTGCAGGGAACAATCTTGGAGTGGCAGCAAGATTAAGTAATGGATTGCTCTCTCATTCAGCCTAGCAAAAAGTCGTGTGGGAGTATTCAGGGCACTCCAGGGACGTGCTGGTTTGGCTTGTCATTTCAGGGGTCTCTGCTGGCAGTGCTCCTGTGCAAACACTAGGTTAGATTTGTCTTCGGGGAGATAAAGAGGGAGAGGGAAGGGGGAAAGAGCGAGTGTGAGAGCATGGTATGTTACATGTATGGCCCTGACCACTCTGTCTTTAGGACGTTTCCCTTCACTGCCCCTGTGCTAGTTATTGCAAACCTTTCCACTTTTTAAAACCTTTCTTGGCTCTGATCAGCCTCACATCCACCCAACAGTTCTGACAATCCTGTGCTTTTCCTTTTTTTTAGCTTCACTTCCCTGTATGTTGTTGCTGGTGTCACTGGTAAACCAATGGTCGGCTACTGAGAAAAGGCTGGCGTGCTCAACCCCAGTAAATCACCATGGTGGTTTTGTACAGATTTGGCCAAAAATACATACCATGGGGAGGTATGTATTACATACCGAGTATGTACATACATACCGAGGTTCATAGACCTCGCACCACAGTGCGAAGAGCTTACTTTAAACTAAGGAGCCGAGAACGTAAGAGTCATGGTGATTAGTCTCTGCTAACCTGACAGGGAATGATAGACTTAACAAGTGATGCTACTTTTCCACTCCCTGTTATATTACACACCTTTAAATCAGGTTAAGGTTAGCTGGACTGGAGCAATCATCATAAACCATGTTTGGTTAGGCAGTGTCATGCACTAAAATAGCATTCTGAGCCAAAAGGAGGGTTTTCATTTCATTTCTACACCTACTTGTGAATAACTGGTACTTGAGCTTGGAGTAGTTTTCCTCTCCGATTTTGCCTGAATGATCTCTTCTGAAAACGTCTACAGCAATGCAGCTTCTGCTGCTGCCTTTGCAAGTCTATTATGCATATTATAATGTTATATTCTATATAAGGACTTCTCTCCTGGGAACTTTCTTAGAAATCAGACCCTTTTTCTTTTTCCTGGCACCCTGCTCACCCACCCAAGACCTTGTTAAGGGACATTCCAGCCCCTTTCTGTACGTTCAACAGCACTGCCTCAATAGGTCCAGGGAAGTGGTTATTCCCCTCTACTCAGCTCTCTTGAGGCTGCATCTGCAGTACTGTGTCCAGTTTTGGGCCAGAAAGATACAGGAAAACTGGACAGAGTCCAGTGGGGGACCACCTACATGGTCAGAGGGTTGCACAAGGGGAGATTGAAGGAGCTGGGTTTTTCAGCCTAGAGAAGGTAAGGCTGAGAGGATCTAACTCATCTCTACTACTACTACTACCACTACTGCTAAAAGGGGTGTATAGCAAAAGGACAAGAGGCAAAGGTCACAATTTGCAACAACAGAAATTTCAATTTAATATAAGGAAAATTTTTCACCATAAGTGTGACCCAGAGGGGCTGTGCAATCTGGGAGATTTTCAAAGCTCAGGTAGATAAGGTCCGGAGCAACCTCATCTAACTTGGTAGTTGGCCCCGCTTGGAGCAGGGAGTTGGACAAGGTGACCCAGAAGTGTCCCTTCCGATCTAAATTAATCTATTATCTTATGATTTTGCATTTTAAGATGTGGCTGGCTATTTTGGTGTTCGGGTAAAAGCTCAAAAACTCTTCTGAAAATGTGGGTCAGGCTCAGCAGCTAGTGTCACTTGGGAAATCCTGGGTTGCAGTCTCTTTTGTGCCTCAGTTCTTCACTTGTTGCACCATACACAAAACTCAGTGCTGTCGTGCTCCCCAAATACTTGGAAGGGAGGAATTAAATACAAATGCTTTCTGTAGAAATGAAATTCTAGGTAGGAATCCCACACACATACAGTCTTTAGAAAAGTTAAAACAGAATTTATTATTTTATTGTTTGGCTTGCTGACTTTCTGCCTGTCAAAATGGCTCTTGTTGATTCCACTGCCTCCCTGAAGACAGAAAACAAAGCTGACAAACGCCTGCCAGGCAGGCAGCTCTAGAGCTGTCATTTGCATTTTCTCAGTGGAAAAATTGAAATTTGTTGTCAAACTTGAAATTTCTCATGGCAAAATTTCAGTTATGCAAAAACTGGTTTTAGGCAGGACATTCCTTAGCTAGTTCCTAATAAGAATATATCTTTTTTCCTTTTTTTCCATCTCATCCACTTAGCCCTAAAATGATTATAGCTCTTGTCATAAACTTACCAGACAATGTAACATAACAGATCTCCTGTCATAGCCAGGACATCTAGGTTTTCCCTTAATAGTATTATTTAATACTAATGGTTAAAGTGTGCAATTAAAGGTGAGTGGAAGATACTGCGTATTTCAGCTATGGTCAGAGTTTGCTCCGTGACTTAAGGAAAGCTGTTTAAAATTATCGTTTGCAAAATGAGAATACCCTTTTCTATCCAGAAGGAGCAGCAACATCTTAGCCTGGAAGGTCTGAATCAGGTACAGTTTGCAGCCCTGGCTGCTTCTGCCCCCCTCCTTCTCCTGCCCTCATTTGATGGGAAGGCATCACTTGGCTAGGAAAGATAATGCAGATAGGAAGGTAAGGTCAGCTGATGAGAATTTGTTTTGCTGATATTGCTGCTGCCACCCAACCCCCAGCGTGTTGCCTGAGGGTCTTGCCCTTTGCTCTGCAGGGTCACTTGAATCCTGCTGAAAAAAATGCTTCTTCTCTCTCAGACCCCATGAAACCCAGCTGCTGCTTCTTTACATCCTGGACTCTGCTGCTTCATGCCTGATGGTTGGTAGAGGTGACAATCACTTTCCTGCCTGTTGGAAAATTGCTGAGGCAATGGTCTCCCTTCTGCCACCAGGCTCCGGCAGAATCAGTATTAATGACAATCTTCCCCCTGCTATGACATAGCTTGTGCTGGCCAAATCTGACTCAGTTTCCAGGAATCCACCTCAGTGATGACCTCCTTTAGACCCCAAGAAAGCTGGTGATGCTCAGCCATGGTCTTTGGAGAGGGCCCTGAAAACTCAGCCTTGCTTCACATCTTACTGGAGTAAAGCATGGAAATGCTCCCCGTGTTAGAGCGAGGTGGTTGGGGAGGTAGGGGTGGGCGTGCTTCCCTTCCAAAGCCATTCTGCAGAAACCTTGCGGTGTTTGCACTTCCCTCCCTGAATCTGCTTCCTCTGGGAGTAATGAATTAGCCACAGGAAGGGAGTGGATCCTGGCACAGCCTGCTTACACCCACAGCCAGAGTAAAAGGCTTTACCTGGAAGATGGGCATGGCTGGCTGAATCACAAAATTGTCTGATATTTCAGAGGCAAACCTGAAACTCTAATTGAAATGCATTTGATGGCTGGAGTTCAGCCCCTATTAGGCAAGAATCCACGTTGTAAAGTGAAACAGCTTTGCACCTGTTTTGTCCCAGCTGGCATCTCCTGCCTGAGAAAGGCCCACTGCTGTGGTAAAAGGTATTAGGATAATAATAATAAATCCTATCCATAGAAGGCTTTGATCAAACAGCTTTCTCTTTTCCTTTCTTTACCTTGTTTTCCTTTCTTTCTCTTTCTTTCTCTGTCCCCTCTATTGTCTGATTATTCTAGACAACTGTGTGTGACAGCCTAGGGGAGCTGATTGTGGTCATAAAAGCATTCGTCAGGCTGGCAGGTAGGAGCATACGAGTCTCACGTACCCTGGTGTTGGCTCGCAGCAAAGGGAGCATCTAAGCTGATTAAGCACAGCATAGCTTTGGTCTGTGTGTCCTCAGTCCCTTCCAACTGCTGACTTTGTTTTGTCTCCTGGGGTCACTTCAAGACATTTACCTGCCCCTGACAGTCCTCTCTGCTCCCACCCCTCCAGCAGCCCCTGCATGGGACTTGGAAGATCCACGTTCAAGGCCCTGCTTGACCATAAATTTTTTGTATGCCATTGTTTGGGGTTTTTTGGCCACTGCCATCTGTGTGTCAGCTCGCCATCTGTACAGTGGGGGAGTAATTCTGCTTGCTCCATCTTTCTGCGAGTGCCTCTTAGGACAAGGTGCTACCTCCAGCTCTGAGCTGTGGTCACCTGGCTCAGCCCAGAAATGGCTCACACCCTGCACCTCGCAGCAGGCTCCCATCTCCCTGTGCCCCTCCATGGAGACATGTCCCAGGTGACTGGTCATCACGTTGACACAAACAACCCCAGCTCCTGATGGGCTTTATGGCACAAACGGAATAGCTGGTGTACAGCACAGAATAGCTTTTTTTTCCTTAGTGCAGAAGTGTCTCCCCTGCCCTGTCTCAAAACTGTTCATCTTGCCCTCCTTCACAATCCTGCTCTGTGATCAAGGGAGCTTTGTGTCACGTTTCACTGATGCCCAGTTGAGGCACCCAGACTGGGATCACTGAAGAGAAAATCCTCCATTTGTTCTAAAGGCATCGCTCCAAATCTCGTCACAAGCAATCAGACAAGCTTGGCAGAAAGAGCCCTTCCTTTTGTATTATAAACAGAAAGAAATAATATATGATCTAAGCTCCCAACCATGCTTAAATCTGTTTATTCTGATGTTTCCCTCAGCGCATGCCATCAACAAAAGATCTGTTAGAATATTTTTCTCTCTCTGACTGTCTTCCTGTCTGTCTATTTTTAATTATATCAGAATTAGGTGATAGCTGCTGTAGATTAGGTTTACCTGAAGAACATCCACTGTGATGACTGTATTTTCATACCTTAGCATAAGCCTTTTGGCTTAGTACAACATTAAAGTCTTGAAATCCAGTACTCCAAAGGCAAGGTATCCCAAAAAATAATGATGTGTCTGCAACAGCAGCTCATCTGCACCTAGACACCCTCTATATTTGAAGGTAATGTATTAACAAAAGCTATAAGATGACATCTTATGTATAACAAATGAATCTGGAAGAGAAAATAGTCATTGTGTTCAAATTACTCTGGTTAATATTGTGGAGTGAACTTATTTTTTGTCTGATGCTTGAGCGATCCCATATCACAACTGAAGACTAAATTATTGACAGTTAAGAAAATAACAATCTGGATTTCTGGACTATTATAAACAAAAACAAACAAACAAATGAAAAGAACTCACCCTGGTTTGTCTGTGAAGCTTATAAAGTGTGTGTAAGTCATAGAACAAACCTCCAAAAGTAGTAAGATTCACAAGAGACAAAGAGCTGAACTTGAGCTGTTTGGGGCCGGCAGAACTAATGCAGTTTTGGGGTATAACTGTAACGGAATAGCGACTCGTGCATTGAAAAGACTTTATCTCCTGTGTATGGGTAGTAAGCTAGGAGGCTTGCAGCAGAAGTATGTTCTGCATGTGGAAGCCCCTGCCTCTCCCTGGAGAGAAATACAGAGCTCACACCCACTCCAGGTGAGGCAGGCAGCCCCATGCTCCTTCCTGAGTCCTTGAGGCACTGAGGAGCAAATCCTTGCCTGCTGGCTCAGCAGCAGCTTTCAAGTCAGCTCTGCCCCACACCAACAGCAGCTCAGAAGAAACCAAAGTCCAGCGTGGAGCAGCTAATAGGTGATATCTGAGTATCTGCAAGAGTTCAGAGTCCAGAGGGTTGTTTGGTGTGTTGTTTTTTTTTTTTTTTTAATTATAGCATACTGTTTACAATAAAAATACTAAAATTAAAAATTCTGGCATGGTTGATGGCCCATTATGAGCATTGCTGACAGAAGAACACTGAATCATGTTCTACCACCCATTTGTTAGAAAGGTACCACAAAACTGGACAGGATGGAGAGAAGAGTCACAAAATGTAATTCAAAGACTGGAGGTGGAGAAAGAACAAAAGAGCCTGCTGCCTTTCAGGGAAAGACTTAAAGAGCTCAATCTGTTTTAGTTAATCAAAAATAAGATTGAGAAGCAGTGTGGCTACAGGGTATAATTACCCACATGGGGAGAAAATACGGGCTACAAAAGGGATCTTTAATCTAGCAGAGAGAGACATAACAAGAACCAATTACCAGAGGGTGAAGCCCAGCAAATCCAACATAGTAATGGGGCACAACTTCTTAGGAGCACAGATGATTAATCACTGGAACAAAATACCCAGGGAAATGGTGGGTTCTCCATTTCTATAGTCAGGTTGAATGCCTCTCTGTAAGACCTGCTTTCAACATGAGATGCCAGACTCCATAAGGACACCCCCAGTGAAAACCTATGGCCTGTGTTGCACCAGACCAGTTTTGGACTCTTCTTTCATCTCACATCCACTTTCCCTCAGCATGTCTTCTGCACAAAGACCCTCAACCTCACACCAATAACGCCACTTTCTCACCTTAACTTTGCCACTTTTTCTGCTGCTTCTTCCACGGCCAGTGCTGGGAAGAAGGCTTGGATGCCCAGCCTTTTGCTGCTCCTGATCTCCATCCTCTCCTTGGCCTGGACATCTGCCCTTATTTTCCCCACACCATACTGTGACATCTCTCCATTTTGCTCCTTACAGCCTGCTCTGTTTTTTTGCATGCATCTCTCCCTACAAAAGCTGTCTGTGCTACCAAACAGCAGAAGGAACCAGGACAGGGAGCTCCAGGACAAAATCCGTCACTGTCTGCTCCCACTTGCAGGCCACCCATGCTTTCCTCAAGAGATCGTCCTTCCTGCGGTGGCAGCTACCCTCCGAGAGACATGCAGATCCAGAAAGGGCTTCCCAGGCAGAGTTCCCCTTGTGCTACTACATACCTTACAGCATTTGGCCTTGGGGAATTGTCTGCTCTGCCTCTGCTCTGCCTCCCCCTTTCCACCCCAGCAGTCTGACCCAAGGCATGGGAGTCGGTCTTGCCACCGCTCCCACTCTCTATTTACCAAAGTAGTTCTTCCCATTTTATATCCAACCCACACACACTGCTTCTCTGGTAATATACACACTGCCACAGTTGGAGTATTTGTAACCTGCAGAGTCCGTGCCAGTCTGGAGACAGAAGGTTTCACTGAATTGATACAGCTTTGTAATAAAATGACCTGCCTGCTGGCATTTCAGGGCCAAACGTGCTTTGAGGGTGACTCCATTGGTGAAGCCCATTTGTCAAAAATGGTGCAAAGCTCCGGAGTCCCACCAGAATCATCACTAAGCCTGGGCAACCAACTCACATCATGGATTTCTAAAAATGCTTTTTTTCATCTTCAGCTTGCAAGGCAACTTTATCTCTTCCGCCCAAGAGTGGGACACGGCTAACACAATCTATGCATTTATCAGCATTGGCATGGATTATTAGAAGCAACCATATCTGGACCTCAGCCTAAGGTTGCCACTCAATTCCAGCTGGTACAAAATGTTGCCTTCTGTATGGCTGAAGCCGCAGCAGGCAGGCAGAGCTTCTGCTGTAGTCCCTTCCCTTGCTCACACATAGCCTCTGACATCAATTCAAAGAAGCTGAAGGATTGAATCCCTGTTCCATGAGGGACCAAATTTCAATGTGACCTCTGTTGACAGCTGGGCTCCTCTGAGCCAATGCCTCTGAGAACTGACAACAAAACAGCTCCAATAAAATGGAAGTCTCTGTGGAAATTATTCAAGTGGGGAGCAAGTGCACTCCCAAGGCTGGGGGTCTCTGAGGGATGTCACTAGGCTTTCCTTGGAGACAACTTTACTGCCATCTCTGACACTAACAATACAAAAAACTTTATTCTCCCCACCTCATGCTCTCATTCCCTCCAATGCAGACTGCTGACCCCCAAAAAAGGAAACTGCCAGAGACCCCATGAACTCTATGTGGGATTTAGTGACTTTTTTACATGAAAAAGTATTTGGAGGCTGCAGTAATAGATGTGATATAAAACTCTACAAAGAAGCGGGAGAACTCGACCGTGAGTTTCTAGGTCAGCTGTCAAAGAATTAACCCTAATTTCTTGCAGTCTGGAAATGAGTGCTGAATAAGGGAATTGCACAGATGAGAAGTGCTGCCTGTAGATGCAGATGAAGTCTAACCCACCCAACTCCAACTTAATTCTAACATCAAATACAGTTCCAGAGCTCACTCCAAAAGCACTGTCACTATACCCGCATCATTTCCATTGCCCCAGGAAGACCTAGGTAAGATGTTGCAACTGAAGAGTTTAGGTGCAAGCCTGGGATTCTCCTGTGGCTTTCCTAATATTAAGATGCCTGAGCTTACACTTTTTTTTGCCCTCTCTAGTGTTGGGAGGGGTAGCGGGAGCCATGAAGTAGCAATAATTCAGTACATTATATGCATATAAGTATGCATGTCAATACATGCAGGTATGTATATATTTTTTAAGAGAGAGAGAAAAAGAGAGTTAAGAAACTGCAAAATCCATGAGCCAATTACAACTGACTTTTTTCCCCTTCCATCTTTTTCCATTTATAGTGCAAAACGGGCCTTAAGCTCCAATTCCAAAATAGTCATTGCAGTAATTCCCTCTAGCAGAGAATCATTATTTACTGCTTGCATTCTCACTTCAAATAGGAAATATTAAGCTGCAAACATAGAAGGACCGGAGTTAAAGAAACATACTCCCATTTTTCTCAGAATGGCATTCCTAGAAGCATTTATTGCCATGTAAAAGCTGTGAATTGTATTTGAAATTTTCACTGAATTTTCACTGAAAAAAAATCTATTACTTCTGGAGCCCTTTTAGGTGATATTTATCTCTTGACCCTAGTTATATGGCATGGAGTAAGGCCACAAAACCACTCTATCACACAATCCCTGAGTGCTGGTGGGGAGAAAGAGGAGGCTGCAGTGATGAAAAACTGAGAGATACCAAAAAAGAACTGTCTTGGTAACAGGTGTGACCTCACTTGTGATGGCAGCAGCCAAATATTGGTGATAATCTACTGAAAGTTACTAGAAATCAAGCATCAGAAGGTATAAAATTACATTAGGATCATGCTTGCAGCTGCATTCAGGATAACACACTGATGTTTTCGCCATGCTAACAACGCTAGTCAATTAACAAACCTTCCAGGCCAGAACAGCAACTGAAAAAAGAGATGCTAATCCAGCCTCTGAAGTGCTGCAGTGCACGAAGCGTGGGCTCACTCCATATGTTCTCTCCCTCCTTGCAGAGTAAACGTCAGTGTTGCTTTTGCATGTTTAATGACAGTTTTCCACAACCCACTGAGCCTAGGAAATATTAGAGGAGCTATGAGTGATTAAATTCAACTGGAGTGAGGCCAACTCATCTCACCATTCTTCAAAGTTGGTAGAAAATGTACACCAGTAAGAGCTGTGGGTAGTAACTTTTCCAGCACTAAACAAAGCTGCCACCCTGCTTAAAGTTTGCCCTGAAGAGGCAGTCCTGTATGTGTTCATGCCTGAGCCCCTGCCAGTCCACCATCCCAGGACTTAACGCTTGGTGGCGGGCCCTGCACTACACCCAGCCTCACCCTGATCTCTCTACAATGGGATTAAGTAATTTATAGAGCAAATAAATAACAGGAGGCTATGAATCATGAAGCTATTATTCCTTCAAGGGTTCCTGTTCTAATTCAGAGCAGAAACCTTCTAATGATGCCATCAGCTGCAAGAAAGGAAGCTTGAATCATCATAGCCCCTGGATAAAATGATATGTGTGCAATACACAATTGCCTCTTCGTTTAGATAAGATGGCTTTGTTACCCATGAGCCCTCTGACTGCCTGTAATAAGGAGGAATTGGTTTGATACTTGCCCCCACTGCAAGCCGAGAGCCAACATGCTGTAATGCACCCACTCTTTTCCTTCCATTTAAGTGCTGAGAGATGGATCACAAATGGCCATTTGCAAATCATGAAAAATGTGCCTTATTTGTGCCCAGCACAGTCCTATCATGCACCTACTCCATCTCCACAGACCCCCGCCCATCTCCCTCCCTCCCTTCCTAAGATTTGTTATGTGAGTCAGGGATGGAATAACTCACCATGCTCAGCTTTGCATGTGGCTCTGATGTACGTACAGGCCAGAACCAGGAGAGGTCATAGCAGCTGCAGCACCGAACTTTTGGGCTGGGATCCTCACGCTGGCATCCAGAACCTGTGCTAAGGGCCCATGAACCCTGTGGCTCATGGGAAGAGGGGGTCAGTATTTCAGAGCAGCCTGAATATGGCACTGAGCAATGTAGTGAGCACGTGGCTGTGCAGGGCTTAGCTCTTGGGGTTTCCTGTCTTTCGGGAGAGTAGGAGTGCTCTCCTCAGCACTACAGGGAGATGTTCCCATTCCCTCTTTCCAAGGATGGAGAGTGAAATGTTTGCCCCTATCCAGTGGTGGGTTTGGGGCATTCTCTTCCTAGTGGAAAACCTAGTGGAAAACCGAGTTTGCTTCCCTGCCCAGTAAAGACAGATTCATACCTATCTTTCGCAACGTCCAAGTTGCTTAACAACCTGCCCATCGTTTAGGCTTTCCCAGCCCTTATCCAACATGGGCCATGAGGCAGATGGGAATGGTCAGTCATCAGGTCAGACAGCAAGACAGTAAGAAAGAGGGACTGTTGCTCTCTACTCCACTGATCAGAGCATTTGCCTGGGCAGGGAGTTTGGCATTTTACCCTAAACAGTTGTTGAAATGTCAGGTAATGGTTCCCTGAGGCAGAGCTTATTAGCTTGGTCACATTAATATGACTTAACTGCCTTCAAACTGGAGCTTGCATCTCAATGCACTGCTGCACTGTGGAGATACCCAGATGGCAAAGGGCTGGCTCTGATGCCTCTAGGCAAGTCCACCGTTGTTATGGGAAGTGCCATACAACAGCAGAGGACAGAGCATGTATGGAAACCATACATGCTTTTCCTTTGCTCAGATTCCCCGAGTGAGTGGCAGTGCTCCGACAGACCCTCTGATACATGCTTCTAGAGCTCTTCTAAAAAATATGTACTAACGTCATTCATAAGCTCTTCAACTGTGCTCTGTTAAGCAAATCCTTGCTTACTACCTACCTTTCAATGTCTGTTGCTAATGAATTGTCTCTTGTCTCCACCTCTTTTTGCAGATGCCTGCAAGAGTTGCTCAGAAACTGGAACACAATGCCCAGCAGAAAGACTTTCCCAGCCTTTTTCCTGCAGTAGGAGGCTTCCTTATCACCTTTAATAGTTGTTGGGATTGGACCCCTTTGTTGCTGTTTTAACCAGGTTTGCCAAAACCTCACTGTTCCAGCTTCAGCATAGGAATTGCAAATGTTCATCTTTTGATCAACTGCCAAATGCTTCCGCAGGAACAAGAAGAGGGATGGCTGCTTAGTGAAGCCAGCCTGCATCCTGAACTACAGCTTTCCAGCTCCTGCATTTTAGATTGCACCCTTGTTCAGAGTGCAGCAAAAGGAGGCCATAAATTGCAGAAGGCTATGAAGTCCAATCACAAAAAAAGATCAGAATAAAATTCAGGAGTATTTTTCTTCCCTGCCCTGTGTATGTTTCCTATAGATCACAGCAGTAGGCAAGAAGTGTGTATGCCCTAAGAAGAGTGCTTCTTTTGCTGGGAGTCTGGGTCCTTCAAACCTGTTTTAAGTTGCTAAAGCATTTGAAATGTAGCCAGGTCATTATGCATTGAGATTAGTTACAGGGTATGTCAGTAATAAAAAAAATAAGTATGTAACCCTATTTTATAAAGACCCTCTCCCCACAGAGGCTGTATGCATTGTGGTCATTCTGTTGGAGCCAAGGGAACTGCTCAGAGGATGCAAAGTTAAGCATTTGTGTAAGTCTTTCCAAGATCAGGGTTGTACAGCAAAATTAGGAGAAAAAAAAAGAAGAAGAAAAAGCCTTTACAGTGCATGGTTGGTATGGGATTTTCAAACATTAATATCTCAGTTAAATAAAAATCAATTTCCTTCACAATAAGGCTGGGCATTGCGATTTAGGCATAGCTATTTCCATGGCAAATCACAGTTTTCAACTGTGAGCCATTTTGCCCATAAGAGCTGTTGAAAAGGGTCACAAGATACAATTGGAGAAATATATTCTGCTTCTCATTCTCACTTTAAAACGGTCTGAATACTTTATATGTAAACTTTTCGAATCTATTCACCAAGCATGGCAAATTTTAGCCTAGAAGGTGGATGTTTCACAAGCTACAACTATTGGAAAATACAGTTCTATAATAAAAACCATTTTGCCATCTTAAATATAAAGCTAGTTGTTACTTTAATACCTGGTAATATGGTTTTATAAATATGCAAATAACACATCATTTTGCATCTAGTACCTTGATTCTAGGCTTTTAAGACTTCTAGGAAGAAAAAAGTAACCAAATATGAAGTAACATGATAAAAATTCAGGGCTTTTTTCCATTCACTTTTGAAGCACAAGAAGCATAAAGGTATTAGTGTTTCCAGGTGTTGGAAGAATCGATAAGGCATTGGCTTACTTGGTTGTACAGTGGGATCATTCTGCTATAATCTTGCAAGAGTTTTAAAGTGATAAATGTAAAGGAGTTTCTCATGCCTTTTCCTACACTAAACAAGAGACCCCATCATCACAAACCATATTCTTCAACCTCGGCACAGGTCTCTGCTGCGTTGCAAAAGCTTCTTTGGAAGATCAACTCTAACAGCAAAGCAAAAAGCCAGTGCCTTAAACTCCAGAAGGAAAGCTACCATTCCACCTCTCAGAAAGAAGCCACCCCCACCACAGAAAGCAAATATTCATCCTCACACTGAACTTCATCAGGTTAGTGCTCAAACTGAATTAAATCTTTTTTTATGCTGCAGTGTTCCAGCTAAATTATTTTCTTTAGTCACAAGACTTAATTAACACCTGCTGAAGTCACTGGAAAACCTCCTACCAATTGAATGGGAAGTGGTCAATCTTACAGAGAATGCTTGGGGTGATAGGATAAATAGTGCAAAATGGCAGCAATATGTGGACAGATATGTTGGTTACACGTCACAGCCACAGTTAATCACAGCAGGATTTGGCTCACTGTGGTATCCTGAGGGTATATCTGTATGTCTGTATACATGTAGCTGAACATGCCTTTTAGCCCTCCGGTCATGATAGCTCCCCTATTTCAAGTTGATGTTGTGCCTGCTACTTGCTGTGTACCCATACAGCATTTGGTAGGAATTCTTTTTTAATTTTTAATGGAAGGTACAGTGTGATTCCTTGTGGCAGCAGATCTGCTCCATAGGAAGGCTTGGTTCTTTGGAAACATAGGATGGCCACTTTCCAGAACCACACACAAACTCTGGCTTCTGCCAGATGCAATTTCTCAGCCAGGAGCAAAGCAGCTATGGAAAAACAACAGAAATGGCAACAAGCCTAACAGACCTTTCTAATGACTGGTCAGTACATGGTATCAGCTCCTGGGAAACACAACTTACCTTCATTTGCTTTGTATGTCAGGAGAGAAACGCTACCTTCTTTGTTGAGATATGTAACTCGACCTGAAATGCCAAAGAGTTTCTCTGTTGATTTTTGATTCCCTGTTCTCTAAGCATAAACGTCTTCTGTAATGTCAAAGAAGGATGTAATTCTTGGCCATTTGCACAGCGTATGCACTGGCCTGAATTGCAATTTCACGCAGGTATGTGTGAAATACAGGAGCTGACGCAGTAGAGTGGCAGTCTGCCTAGTCCACCGTCCCACCTCCGACAGCCATGGATGCACAGTTACATCTAAAGAGACAGCCCCAGTCCCACCCTCACCTCAGAACCATTACACCTTTCTTCCAACGCTGCCTCAAAGCTTTCACAGGCACCACGGATCTCACACCCTGCCTGCATGAGAGCTGCATTCCTCGCTTATGTTATGCAAACTGTGGCCACCCAGAATCACTGCTAGGTGACAGGATGGCAGGGGAAATACCTTTTCAGAACAGAGTTTCACAACCAAAAGAAAAAATGTCACACTGTAGTACCTTAGGCAGATACTGTGGTAGCAGCCGTAACAGTACAGCTGCCAGTATCATTTTCTTCCTTGTACTTCTTTGGAGTGGCTAAGGTGATACTAACAGTGCCTCTGTTGCCATTTGGGAATATGAGGACTTCAGGATGTGGCAGACTTTGCAAGGATGCAAAGTGACATTCAAGTCAGATCTAGCCCTAGGGCAGAGAAGCAGAAAGTCAATTCAGGCAAATATTATTGAGTGATTTTAATACATTTGTTGTTCTTAGTCTTTTTTTTTTTTTTTCCTTTCTTGTTGGTATAATTGATCCTTTGGAAATTAAAAAAGAAAGATTCAGCAAATTCATTTTGGGTTATAATGAATAACAGCTTTTGGGACGATTGCAAAGTGCCTGAATTAGGACAAAATATGAATTTGTAGATGCACACAGAGAAAAAGGATAAGGAGAAATGGAAATTATAAAGTAACATTTATGATTTATGAAAAAGTCTTCATTTTACTGCTAATCATAATGGACTCCTGCTGCTTATAACTTTATTGTAATCAGAGGGGTATATTCATTTCTTGCATAGTTATGTGCACATAACTCCTATTGAAGCTAATAAGTGTTACGTGCTTGCTGTGAGGGGCAAAGAGGTGCCACACAATTAAATCATTTACTATAGCTGCATTGTAAATGATGAAAATGGCCTAGAATGTTATAATTATAGATAACATTGCCCACTTTGCATTTTAAAAAGGATGTATAGAATTGGCCCTTTGGCCTTGTGCTTGAGGGAAGACAGAAATGGTCACAGGCATTGGAGGCAGTGGGAGGATAGGTTTCTGTGCATGGTCAGGCTCTCTACAGGCCTCCAGCAAGTCCTGCTATGTGCTGTAAGGAAACTGCTTAATCACTTTCCAATAAAGCTTCCCATGGGTGCCTGCAGGGCTGGGTAAAGGCTACCCACTTCACTATGCCTGAAGCTATGGAAGAACTGGATCTTGGGGGGACCAGACACCGTGCTGAAATATCACAGACAGCAGCTTTGGAGAAACAGCAGAGATGTCTGCATTGACCAGCAGGAAATTAATATCCCCTTTTCAAGGGTATTAAGGGACCTGCAAGTAATTGTCTTGCGTATCTTGGTTCGATATATTTTAGATGTGATCCATTGGTTAGGGCCTGCATCAGAGTTCAAATCAGTGGCAGGATGTTCAGCCAGTGCAGTTATTTTGAGTGTTCCCTTCTGAGAAAAGTGTGCCCAGATCCATCTTGGACAGTGTAACCACAGCTGCAGGTAAACTGGAAGACGATCATATTTATATATAAATAGTGCCATTTTGGCCATGTCGTTTCAATTCTGTATGGCAGGCTGAGATGAACTTTCAATATTAAAAGCCAAAATGGTGCAGCTTAGCTATTAGACTAGAGCTAAAAGTTCTTTTGATAATGCTGAACCAAAACATTTCCATCGTGCTGACCAAGATAATTTCACACAAGGTGATATAGATGAAATTGATACACCCTAAAAAAAAAACTTTAATTTTGGTAAATTATTGTTTTCTAAAAGACAATCAAAGTAATGTTCTCCAGTCCTGAGCAGTATTTTCCAAACTTTTGCATTTCCCTAAAGGAAATAATAGAAAAAGAAAATAATGAAAAGTTCACAAACCTGAATAAGGGACTATGCACTTAGGTATCATAGATAGTAAAGAAATAATCCATCATAGTACAGTTCAATGTGTACAGAAGCGTTTGAAGGACCACTACTTAGGCTGCTGCACTTCACACAGTCCCAGATACCCTGACATGAATATTCTTGAATACAGCTGTCACAGGGTGCCTTAGGAAAGCAAGGATAATGCAGAAACCAGAAAAAAAGCAGGTTCCAAAGCTGATTTCTTCAGATATTTTGTGTCATTTTGAGTTTCAACAGCCTGATTTGGAACAAAAGGCACCTTGTGGATTGATGGAAGTCACCCTTCCCCCTACTTCACCTTAGAAATCAGCATCATTGTCTTCTCATGTGACACACAGGATTTAATGGCGGAGCTGCTACCAGTAATTAAAGCACACAAATATTCAACGCTTACACAGCACACACAAGCCCATGAATGTTACAATCTGGAAATAAGGACAAGTATCCAAATCCCTATTTTGTTAACAAAATAACTAGCACTTATTCTCAGATGTGCCAGACCACCCAAGGCTCCAGTTTAATTGCTTTCAGAGGTTGTGGACAAACATCCTCCTTCAGATCCAGCTGTGCTGCTGGATGTTACCACTGCAGCTGCTCATCTGCTGTGTCCCCTGTCCTCCTCCTCCTCCCGCCCCTTCCCTCCCTTGCGTTAAGCACCCTTTTGAACCAGCCCGCGCAGCAGTTTGTGTCAGCATTCTTTCGTTTGTGCCAAGTAAAATCACCCAGGTTAGTTTAATCGGTTTAAATAGGAGGTGGCAGTAGTGACTGTAGCCCTGAGAGGTATCAGTCTTTGGGCAGCAAGGCAAGGATGAATAGCCTGGGAGCTGATTAAGAAGGCAGCAACCTGGGAGCTGATTAAGAAGCTCAGGTGCAGAACAAAGGCAAAGAGCCACTTCAGACCTCATTCATTCTTTCATGGTGCTGGGGAAAAAAAAAAAGCAGGACACTGCACTGGTCGCTCCCATAGGTCTGACCTGCTGGTCTCACACCTTCCTGTATATTTGGTTTTCCAGCTTCTCCTATAGTCTGAGGTGTTTCACCTGCCATGAATGGAAATACAGTGTTCATGTATGACTACCATCCATCCACAGTACCCTGGAGCACATCCTTTATTCCTCTGCCTGGAAATGCTGTACCAGTGATCTTTGAGATCCTTGTTTAGTTGATATTTTTTCAGGGATTCAGACAAACATTGCTAGTCCAAGTATCATTGTTTAGCACAAGCAGTCCGGAAAGAAGTGGCTTTGCTGCCTCCAAGATACACTTAGCAGCTGTGATGCAACCAGGGAGTATCTAGCTCCTCATGTGTGGTGTGTTCCTGTCCAGGAAATCCCAGTCGGAAATGTGGCAGCATTACCTGGATGGCACACATAACCCAGAAAGTTTGACTGGTCCCAAAAGCACTGGTTGTCCTGTGTTTGGGGATGCAACATTTGCACCTGCAACACATGTTCTCTTTTGGTCAGTGACTCTGAAGAGCAAACCCCATAGCCTTTCTCATTTAGGAGATGATTCAGGCTGACTTTCTCCTCTCTCCCCTTTGCCCAGCCCCAGCTCCCCTTTGCCCAGCCCCAGCTGTTTGAAGATGGTGCCATGCAGTGTTTGCTAATAATACTAACGTGTAAAAATGGTGACATGTCAAAATAGTAGCACCCATGCGAGAGATAACAGTCTCCTCATCCCCGTCTTTGGGGAGCTGTGCCCAGTGAGGCATGAAGCATACTGGCAACTTTCTCATCGAGTGAAGCTCAGCTGCAGAGAGTTTGGGAATCCCCATCCAAATCAGCAGATCAGGCTGGAGAGCTGGGGTGCAGGAAGGAGTGCAGTCCATGAGAAACCGAATCAAGAAAGTACTAACTAAAGTCACCTTGCTCTCAGTGAGGACAGGTCATAATCCCCCCAAAGTCCCAGTGGGAACATAAGAGCTTAAATAATGGATCTCAAAGTCTCCTTTGTGAGGTACAGTAACGTGACACCTCTTTCTCCGCCTCAGCTTCTCCTCTGCAGCTGTTTGATTCCCAAGGAATTGCAGTGAACTTACAGATTCCTCCCTAGTACACAGAGCGGGAGGGAGCATCCACCAAGGAGTTATTCTTACATTTTCAGTCACCTCCTGTCCTGCCCCAGCCAATTATGCAGTTGTGATAGAGACTGTTAAAAAGTGACTGTATTCTGCCCCAGAGCTAGCTGCATTCAGAGAAATGAGTGAAATCTGGGCTTCTCTCAGTTTCAGTGTTCTCTGGATTAAAAATTAAAGAGGAGATGTTTGTGTTAACTTTTCTCATAACCTGGGGAAGAATTTAAACAATTTGAAACCTCAGACAGCTTCAGAGAGAGATTCTGCAATTGTGCTACCAGGCACAGTTACGCCTCATAACCCTGAGGAAGTCAGGGCAAAGGCTTATAGTAACAAGTAGCACTTTTATGTATAAGACGCCGATTCTTATTTCCACCACCCTTACAATGGAGTGGGATCTTAAGGTGAAAGTAAATACTATTTTTGCACAGTTTTTCCTTGCTGTTACATCAGGGATAGACTTACAGGGATGAGGGTTGATGGGGCTATAGGTCTGCTTACAGCATGTACTGGGTGCCATGTATACTCTTAGCTGTAGGTTGGGGAGCGGCTGCTTCTCTTTCCCTGTTTGCTTAGATTGTGGTCACATCCCACTCAACTCTACACTGCCAAAATTTGTAAAAAGACCTTTCTGTAAATGAGAACAAAAGGCTATATACATTTTTTTAGACCATTCCCTCTTTTGTTTTGTTTTGCAGCAGGTAGTGAAAAAAATTATTTCTACAGTCACAGTTGTGTTACAGAGTTCATCTGGGAAACTTTCTAGAGAAGGATTAGAGAGCAAAAATTATCTTCTTATGGTCAATAGAACCTGCATGTTCCAGTGTCCCTTGAAGGCTTCTGTCCCCATTACACAAAATAATGAGTGGTTCTTTAAGAAGCTCCAATAAATTATGTTCTCAGACGTTACAATGTTATTAATTTTCTTTGTACAAGAAGAAAAAAACATTAAGCAGAGGTATGAAGGACACCTACAGTATCCCTCCTTTATGACTCATGTCTGCCCATCTTCACAACCTTTTCTTCTGGACTCCCTGTTTGAAGTCTTTTTTGCTCTTCCCTTTCCAGAAAATACTCACACTCTGAATGGCCTGATTTGCTAGGACAAGTTCATCTAATTCACTGTAATTAGGAACATGGTAAACTTCCACTCATGTACAAAAGATGAAAGGTAGCAGCTAACAAGTGATTATTTCTATCAGTAGGTTTCTGTATAGCATTTCAGACAAAACATTCCTGCTCTTAATAGCTTGAATGTCTCAAAAGAAATCCATGGTAACTTGATCAACAGTGTCTGAATCTTTTCACAGGCTGGATGCTTTTCAAGAAATAATTATATTTGAATCATCTTTCTTAATGAAGAAGATAGTATCAATACAATGTGCCAGTTCGGTTGCTTAGCCACTCAAAGTTGGCACTGGCTTCACATTAGGGTTGTTCACTTGGTGACTGCAGGGTGCTAAGGCCCTGATCCAAGAAAGTAATGAAGCACGTGTGCCTAAACATAAGCCTGAAGGTAATTCTTCAGGCTATCTCGTGTTCAATGCCACACTTCTGCTCCAAGTACCTTGCAGAAACAGGATGGGAAAGCCAGGAGGGAAGGGAAATGGATGTTATTTGCAAACACTCTTGACAAACAGATCCCAGTGTGGAAGAGCTGACATTACGCAGCAGCTGGAGCAGTGGTCTCCTGAGCAGATCCAGGGTATGCGAATCATTCATACTGGTCTCTTTAACTGCCTGGAGGATCAGGAGGCACAAAGCCATTGTACTGAACTGCACTACATTGGACTGCTGTAACTGGCACCTCTAAGCATGGTAAGGCCGCTGGAGCAGGGACCCCATTACTAGTTCTGTTTTTCTTCCTGTGAGATATCTATGACAATGAGCCTAAAATTACTCAGTTAAAATGATCCCTGCATCCACTGAGAGGTGTGAAGTGGGAACTACAGACAGATGTAGAGCCTAGGAATTATCTCAGACCAAGTTCACCCTTTGCCAGGGTCTGGCAAGTTGCTGAGGCACTCATACAGCATGCCCCAGGCACAATGGTGTATGTAGCTGATCTGTGGGCAGAGAGGGGATTCGTCTCCTTCCAGCTTCTCAGGATCAACGACCAACAGAATCTGATTTGCCCTGTCTGCAAGCCTTCTGGTGTGAGAAAACAAGAAACTTTGGCCTGAAGCAATGCTATCTGGCAACAGAAACCACAGACCTCAAGGTTCCCAGTTTGGGGAAAATCTGTGATAAATGTTGGGAGCTTATGGCTCTGTAGAGACCCAGTAAAGCAGGAGTATGTCTGTGCAACATCAGTCTGGACAAGAGGCAGGATGCAAATGGTTTGGATGCAGTGAGCTAGGCACATCTCAATTTGTGGGGACAGTCTTGAAGGAAGAAATTGTTGCATTTTATTTCAAGTTAATTGTGTGCATATTTCTCATCAGTATCCCATGGTCAGACTAGAATATTGGAAACCTCTCCTTTTTTTTTTTCCTCAGCTGCATTCCTATTCTTTGCAGAGGCAAAATCACTCATGAATCTTAAACAGCTTTTGCACAGAATCAGCTCAACTAATGAAAAAACAGAGAAGATTGCCATAATCTCTTGAATCTAAGGAGTAATATAGAGCACTGATTCCATCAGGATGAGGAAGAAAGACTGACATGAGAAAGACGGCCAGGTGCATTATGAATTTTTTGCAATATAGTTCTTTAAAAAATGTGGGGGAGGGAGAGGTGACAGTATTTTAACAATACCATTATTTTACATCATCCTTCTCCTCATTACTTATGGACAGGCTGATGCTGAGATTTAGCACAGGAAACAGTTTTAAGAATCCCTATATTCTTGGCTACAGTTCATGCCCTTAGACTGTGCCAGAACTCCAACTGCATGTTAAATATCTAATCTACCTATGCATTTTTAATGCACATATTACCATCATATTGAAATAACAGTGAAAGCTAATGGCAACTCTTTTTTTTTTTTTAACAAATAAAAGGTGGTACCCAGAAACTATATTGAAACAGTAGGTGTAGCCAAAACTGACATACACTGCAAAAACATACGATTTCTTCCCAGAGACGATGTGACATGCACAGTATAGTAACGAGTATGGAATTAGATGTGACCGCACTTGTGGATAAGGTTTGCTGGACTAGGAGCTCTTCATCTGGAAGATTTAGGCAGGTCTGAACTTTATTCTAGTGCTGCCCCTTTGTGTGCCCTCAGCTAAGCTACTTTAGGTGTGTTTGTCACTCAAGCCAAGATGAATGATGGCTCTTCTGCCAATGCTCCACAGACTCGCTGTGGAGGTGGAAGCCATACCAGCCTGTCAGCTCTCCCACACCGACCTGGGTCAGAGGAGGGACTCTAGTACAGGCACAGCACCTCATCTGTGAGGCTTTTCTGGATACAAGGCTTCTTCTAGGGTCTCTGCACAGTACCGCCCTGGGACATTTCAAGGCACTAGCTTGGTCAGAGGTCTCTAACCAAGCAATGCTTTAGGTGCATGTCCCTTTACAAATTATGAGGACAGTCAGAGAAATTAAAGGGGGGGGACATGTCTCCTCTTTCCTGCCATGGCTTCTCTTGTCTAGTTAAGCACTGATAGCTTCAAGGCTAGGACTCTTCCTTAGTGTTTGTACAGATACAGCACAAGGGAGCTTCAATTTCAGTGGCAGCTGCTAAGCACCACTGCAATACATGATAATTAATATGAATTAATTGTGTATACCAAAGTAACCAGCTGACTGGCAGGCCCTATGTACCCACTTCCGAAAAGATGATTAGCCCTTTATTTTTCTCTCTGCCTATAAACATATACATAACTGTATACACATACTACTTTTCCACAGAAAAAGTTCAGTGATTGACCATTTAAAAAATAAGGTAAATAAGGCTTGAGATCTGGAGAGAATGAGAGGAATGTTGCTAAACCATGACATTTTCAGGATAGTAAAATGGTGTCTTCCATTTTTTTAATTATTTCTGGAACAAACATACTAGGTTTTCATTACTGCTCAAGTCTCTGATCCATTAAGCTTTTCTTTTGAAAACAGAAAAAGACTCAGTGCAAGGGGAAGAACTGGAGATCAGCTGCTACATAAGCAATTAAAAAAAAAAAAAAAGAGAGAGATAATCTATATCCCTGGAACAGATTTCCCCAAACCTAGTCCTCTCCTTCCTGCCTTCCTAAAACCTACAGCTTAAAGTATTCTTTCATTTGTATTGCCTTCTGCAACATTCTGCTTTGGTTTTGCCTACTATTAATCTAAAACATGCTTGCTCCAGTAGTCAGGACCAAGTTCTGAGGAGTGATGTGTCCTCACTGGCATAAGGTCTTTCTCTGATAAAAGGGGATGAAACCCTGGCTAGACAAAGCAGTTAGAACTCTTCTGACTTCTAGCAGCAGGTCACTAATGACCTAAAGTGGGATCCCTATTCAATAATCCTGCAACAAACAGAAAAATTTATGCCTCTAATGCAAATACCATTTCTGGGTTTTGTTCACTCAATCTGTTGCTGAGACACCTGAAAAGTAGGGGTACTGTTATATCCCAAAGGCAAACATTATCACATTTATTTTCCTCAGGGAAATTAAGTTCTCAGCTCATGTCTTTACCCCAAGGTGTCTAAACACCATCATCTTCACTTCCTATTTCAGGTGCTGAAAAGCGGGCAAGGTGACTTATGCTCCCAATGTTTCAGTTGCTTTTTTTTCCTCGGAACATGATATGTATTTTGTTCTTGTTTCCCTCTGGCAAACCTGGTACCGTGGAAACACTGTGACAGGAAGAAGTACCTCAGTTGCCTAAAGAATAAGCACCTAGTTCTCAACACCAGCTAAAGTTAGCTGAAATGAAGCCCACTCATAGTCACTGCTACTTTCTGGGTAGCTCAAAGCTACATGTTATAAGCTGCTCATGCTGTGCCAGCAGTCTTGATTCAATCAATGCAACACCTCGCACAGTGAGACATGACCCAGCTAGAGGCAGAACTGATTTCCCTGTTCTTTAAATCAGTGAATTCTGCCATTGATTTTCCTTAGGACCAAAACATTTCTATATCTTTAGCATAATTATATAAGTATGGCCTTGCTGGTTAAAAGCAAAGGTCTGTGCAGCCCAACAGATAAAAAAAAAGAATGTTAGAAGCAAGGCTGGGGTAGTATGATTATCCCCATCTCCATATGCCTTTCCAGCAGCTAGATACTATGTTATTTCCTGAGCTTGTAGTTGTGTCTACATCACTCAAAAAATACAGCCTTTGTTTGGACTAATGCCAACAGCTTTATTTAATTGTTGTTGTTGTTTTCATTTCATTACATTTGGGCTTTCAAAATTGCCTGTGGCAATGAGTTCCACAGTGCCATTGAATACTTACATTACTTCTTTTAAACCTGCTGTCTAAAAAATAGTTCCCCCCCCTCCAGTGAACCTTGTCATCTTCTTCATGAAGTTTCTAGTTCTGTATTTTCCACACTTACCGCATACTTTTTTTTTTCTGCCAGGAGACCAGAACTGCATTTAGCATTCAAGATGTGAGCACAGCATAGGTTTGCATGGTAACAAAAAGTATGTCTTTTATCATGTTCTCTATTTCTTTCCTAATAATTTCTAATATTTGACTTTTGTCTTTTTGACCACTGCTAGCTTTTAGCTGATGTTTTTGAAGAATTATATGTAATGATTCTCAAATCTGTCTTCTGAGTGGTAATAACTCATTTAGAGTCCATCACTGTGAACGTACAGTTAAGGTTGTTTTCCTCCATATACATTACTTTGCATTTATTGACACTGAATTTCATCTGCCATTTTATTACCCAATCACTCAGTTTCTCAAGCTCCTTCTGCAAGCCTTCACAAACAGTTTTAGCTTTGACTGCTGTAAATAATGTGAAGTCAGCAGCTGGCTATGCCAATTCACTATTCACCTCCTTTCCAAAGAGAGTATTTAGAGGCATACCACACCAACAACCTCCCTCTTCTGTGAAACTGCCCCTACCTTCTAAGCTGTTAAAGCACAGGGGTGCCTTGACAGTCCCCAAACTGCCCTATATCTCTAGGGTACCCAGGCCATGTGGCTTTCCCCTGCTCCTTCTAGAGACCCATGCTTATCCACACCTTTTTCTCATACTAAAACTCCCTTTGTCCATTCCCAGAGCCAGGCCTCCTAGTCCCAGCACAGCGGGGGGAGCCAAAGAGCATAGTTACAGTTTGCTTTCCGCCCAGGCCCCCCGAAGAAGTTCCTCCCGCCCCTGGTGCGGGCGCAGCCCCCGGCGCCCGCCGAGCCCCCGGTGCCCTTGGTCGGCGCGGCATTGCGTGGACGAGCCCATCGCCAGAGCAGCGGCCCGGCCGTGCGCACGGCTCCCTCTGGCGGCGGCCGGCAGGCATGGCTGCCCGGCGGGACTCAGCCGGGTCGGCATGGGCACCACCACCACGGCGTCTGGAGCGAGCAGGAAACGGACTACTCGGCAGGAGGGAGGCAGGGAGGCTGCCAGGCCTGCGGCTGGGAGATGGCTGCGAGGTAAACCTTCAAGATTGCAAGGGCAGTGCAGGAAGCACTCCGGAGCTTGCAGTTTGAAGCTTTTGGAGAGGTGTTTGTCAGTGCTACAGTCCCCAATCCCTGCTAGCAGTGCCAGTCATTCCCTGCTGCACTCACTGCCATAGTCCTTCCCAAGCCATCGCACTGTCACAGCACTTCAGAATTTATGTGTGTCCCAGCAACAGTGGGAGATGAATGCTTTTACAGGAAAAAAATAAATCCTGTTTGCTGTTCTGTTTACATCTTCCCAAAGGGAGGTGGGAGAAGAAAATTAAACTGAAGCTCTTGAAGAGGAATAGCTAATGAACAGGGAGCCCAGGACCCTGCCAGGGTAGTACTTTTCATCTGGGAACTCACCTGCTGTAACTCAGAGCTCAGTGCTTTTGTTAGCATGCTGCTAACTGCTGGCAGACTACCTATCTGTGCTGTAGAGTGCAGACTGAGAAAAGCTGCAAAACAATTAGCTCTAGTTAATTCTTCACTTGCTTGGTGAGAGGACACTGGGAATGGAGGGTTCATCTCCCTTGCTCTGGGCAGCACTGTGTGTTGACGTAAAAGCCAGTGCTGTAAAAGATAACTCCTTCATCAGGCTCACTCCCCGGAACAGGACTAAGTAGCCTGTTTGGGACTCTGTGCTAACCCAGATAGTTCCGTGGGTCTTAGAAGCAGCATCTCAGTACAGCAAAGTTCAGCACAATCCTACCTGGAGGAACCAGCATGTTTTAAACTAGCCCATACATCTCTGCATCTCATGGTGCTGACATGCCCTGATGCACCTAGTAGGAAGTTCAGATACAAATGCTCAAACTACAGCCATGGTTTGGCTCATCTTAGTGCAGCCCATTCCACCAAGGGCAGCATGAAGATTTTTGTAGCATTTTTGTTTTCATAAGATCACGGCATTAATTCGGCACCTCTCATCTTACACTCAGAAGTGTCTCCTTGTTCTATACTTTTGTAGCACCTAGCTCAAGGAGGTTCTTAGGTGCTAAAGGAGAGGTGATCTGTAAACTCAGTCTAGTGCCTTGAGAAGTCCAGGTGGAAGCTAAATTTAGGAGAATTAAACAAACACAGACTGCAAGCTCAGTGAATAATATGACTACAGTCCCCACATCAGTAGAAAATCACAACAATTTGGAGCACATTTTCAAGCCCACAGCTTCCAACCTGTATTTGTGACTGTAGGCTATTGGTCTGAAGACTACATGTTTGGACTGCATAGACAGGACCCACTGCAGCCATGATGTGAAGGAGGGTCTGTGAAGACACAGAGCCATTCCCTTTTCCTCTGACCCAGTACATGTGCTCTTTGGCCTGGGTGAATCTTCAGGTGCCAAATCAGGCATTAAATTATCCTCGATCAGAAAGCTTTGTAACAGTTGTAAATGTAAGCCAAAAAGCGAAACCTCACCTGATCAGAATTCCAGGCCAGCCAACACATGAATCAGGTACATCACACAAATTGGAAATGGCTTCACTCCTTTTCTGTGTTCCTCCAAATGCTCCCACTGCACTGTATTAACGTGAGCCAAACTCTAGTGTTTTTCTCAGCCATGAACTAAATCTACACGAGCAATGCAGAAAGTACACTTGAAGTCCAGTACTTGAGTTGTGGTCCAGGGATACTCAGCCAGCAACCCAAGCAGGAATCTTGGCTGCATGGACATAAAAAGTACAGAGATCATTTGTTGGTCATGTTTTGTCACGCAGAAGGTCACTAAGCAAATGCTTGTTGTCATTCTCTTTCTCTCTTTCTCTCTCAGGAAGCAAATAAAAATGCTCTCAAGCGGCACTCATCACAGCTTCCTCATCACAGCCACGAGCCTGTGCAAACTCTCTCTCTCTCTCTCTGTCTTTAAAACACTCTCTATGTCTTCTAAAAGGTCACCAGGAATATTTGTCAACAATTCACTGTGGAGACAAAAGGGGGAGGAGAAGCTGACCATTAGCACTAAAGAGCAACTACAAACTGGGCAGGCACGAGTCAGGTTAAGCAACCAGCTGGGACTTGAGGTTTAAGACATTGTTTGTCCATCTTTCTCCCTGCTCCAGCTGCAAATAGAAGAGATATGCAAGCTGGATTAATCTTTGTTACAAAAAAAGTGGAGCCTGGCAAGGTCCACAGACTAAGGACCCTTGCACTCTCTTTGGACTGAAGTATCTTGGATTTGATTAGCTCAGTTACACACAGTGAAAAGTTCTTAATGGAAAGATTTTTGTGGAAGGCAGAGACTGTCATTTTTTGAGGGTGAAGGAAATAAAAAGATTATGCCGCAGCTCTCCTTGATTCTCTGTATGCCCATTATCCAGGCTGGATATTAACTGTGCAGAGTCACCTGTGGATGTTCCACATGAACAGCTACACTATTTCCACATCCAAATAGGACATCTGCATGGTGCTGCACAGTCCCAAGTGGAACATTTTCTCTGCTGGGCATTGGCTTGAACATGTCTGCACTGACATGTTCTCTCACCACATCCTCTTCTCTATTGCATCCTCCCAGTATGCTCTCTATCCTATTTCAAATGCATTCAGTGCCAGCTGTCTTACTGCTTTTTCTGAATTGTGTTATGCCATCTGTATCGCTATTACCTTGCATTATCAAGAGAAAACAGTCCTTGGCTATGTATGACTCTGTGTTTATGTGTGTGTGCAATTTTTTTACTGCTGTGTAGCTGTGTTGTATTAAGGTGGAGCCAACTGAATATTTAGCCATTTAGCTTGTTATGCCTGAGGTGGATTTTTACTGGAAAGTGATATTTCTATTATAAACTATAAGACCCAAGTCCAAAATGTGCATCTTCAGAACTCTTGAGTTTAAAATACAGTCTCAGAAAATTAATATTTGAGATGCATTTGGTCATTCTAACACTTGGGTATTAATGAAAAAGCACAGACATGCTGCAAGCTTGATCCAACCACCATTTCAGTCAAAGGAACTTTTTATTTGACTTTTATGGGAGCCAAGTTGGGCCCTGAACACACAATGTTTCAACTTTTTTTAAATGTTTAAGTGAAACTATAGATCTTCAGGTATAAGCAGGAGGATGCTTGAATGCAGCATTCAAATTCCTTGGCAGAAGAGTTTTGTTTATTTAGCACAATTGCTAAATAACCAATGCCAGAATATTAAATGGGATCTAGATGTACGTCCTGTGTCACTATTGTTAGCCAAGTGACAGATTCCATGTATTGTTAACTGAGCACTGGTTTAAAGGTGACAGATTTGGAGATGTAAAAATAATGTGAGTTTGCACTCCATATTCTTCATAGTTTCTCAAAGGAGTAAAAGAAAACTATTACTTAAAATAGGAAGTGATGGGTAATTATAAACTGATTCTTAACCTTGTCTCACCTCTACTATTAGCACACTAGCATGCAAATGAAATTTAGAAAAGTATTTACAAAAAAACCCCACCAAAGCTAACAGTGACTGTCTTGTGTGTTCACCTAGTCATGTCAACAGTATAGGGATGGCAGTTCGTGTGTGGTGTCTGCAGGGAAGTTCCTGTGGATGAAGCACATACAAGGCTGTACCTGCCTTTGCAGAGCCAGAGGAGCAAATCTACATGATGCCCAGGATAGATTAATGCACAGGCATGTGCCTGGGGCTCCAGCTCTGCTTTGATGACAACAACATCTCTGTTTTCATTATTGAGAAATGCTTTTAGCCCTCCTGGCCATGAAGAAAAGCTGGAAATGGCAACCTGCATGTCACGGATAGAGCAACATCTGCTTGAATCTGCTGTCAGCGTCCAGCAGAGGGAAGGGCTGTACCTAAAGCTAAAGAGAAATTACAAGGACTTTTTGTTTTTTTTCCTAAATAAATAAAGAAGACAGAAAAGATTTTTCATTTTTAAAAATGCTGTTTTCATGAATTTCATAAAAAGAGCACTGACAACCTGAAAATGTTTTCATTTTTCAAAACTTACTCCCATAATAATACAACTAAATGGAACATTTCAGCCGATTAGTTTTATTTTTGGCAACCTAAACTGTGAATAAGCTTCAGTATTCAGTCAGAAAGGAAACTCACTGCCCTGTTACATTACCACTAGTGGAGGTAGGGGTGGGACGAGAGGGAGAGACCCTGCACCAGCTGCGCCTAACAGCCCTCACCCATCCTTGACCAGATTTCTCTTTGCCTATGCAAGGGGACTTCTCAGTGCCTTGCTTTGGCCATGCAGAGCTCAGCTGCTCTGCACTCTGTCGAGGTGAGGGGGTAAATTTTCATTTTCCCTTCAGGGTGGGCCATGGAAACATTTATTGGATCAGAAAATAGCACTACTTTGTAGCCCTTTTTCAGTGCCTCGCCAGTAGTGACTGACAGCTCATCACCAAACGAGGCTGAATGAGCTAGGAGCAAAGCACAGAGAGGTGTGATCTACCTAGCAGCTCCTGAATAGAAGTATGAGCCTCAAAACCCTTTCTCCCCTTCTGGGCTGAAAAATGCCCTTTCATCCCTCTCAGAGGTTGTCTGAACTAGGCAATCCTCATCTGCCTTCTCCTCCTCCTCTTCCCCTGTCTGCAGCAGGGTGCCGTGGCGTGTGCCACAGCCAGGAGGACACAGACAATGGACCAAAATGAGCAGAGGGAAGGGGCTTGGTGGCCATGGCTGAAGAAGAAAGAGTTCATGCAAATGAGTCACTTTTCAGGTAATTCATCAGTCCTGCCTGTGAGACAGATCCTCCCACCTTCTGCAGGAGTCTGACCATCTACAAAAGCTTTTAGTATGTCCTAATGCATCCGTCTCTTAATGTATGAGCAGAAGCAATCTCAAGTCTGGCATTGCCTTAGCTTTCCAGTACTTGACTCTGCAGCCTCAGCTAATAATGTTCTTTAAACGGACTTTCTGGTATGTGATTTTATGGATAAAAAGCAGACAGTACACTTGAAGAGAGGCCAGGCTGGCACACAACTACAGAAAGGTTGCTTTCCTACTACAAACTGCAAGGAAAAAAAGAAGAAAAAAACCCCCAACTATATAGCCCAAACAATTTCCATAGCCCGTAGCAGCAGAATATCAGAAAATACAGAAATATGTTTAAAATACCTGTGGTTATAAAAACATGGTATGGCTTCTTGCAGGAAATTTATTTGAAATGCATGAAAACAGCTATGTTAGGTGTCACCCAGGGGAACCAAACTAGGGCTTTTCTGCCCAAAGGCATAAGCAGCTTTAGCAGCTGGAGCTAAACTTTGACTAGAGTGTGTGGAGTTTGTGGGCCAGACCACAGAAGGACCTGCAGTCAGCTGCAGGTCAGAAGTGTCCAGTTCCCTGAAGTCTGAGTTCTCATGCCACTACCTGAGTGGAAATACCACGACTCAGAGAGCAACTTAAGAAGGAAAAACACCCAAACCATACTTTAGCCCTGTAATCGGACAATTTATTCCAGTATGCAACTCAACCCCCCAGCAGAACCCCACATGCCCATGTAGCTTTGGAGATGTCCTGCCCTTATCCAAACGCTAATGGTGCCTCGCTGCTCCCCTCCAAAGATCCTGTAATTCCCTGAGCCACAAGAGCCCCTCTCTTCCCCTGCCTCTGCCACTTCAGTGCTTGGCCTTTCTCTGAAGGGATGCAGCAAGGAAGCTCTTAATGGGCCCCCACGGGACATCACAGGGAAGTCCAGGAGTGAGGAAGTACATCAGGCACATAATTCATGACCTGCCTCAGGCAGAAGGGGGCAAACAACAGCAGCAGCAACGACAACAAAAAAGCTCTTCTCTCTAGAGTGGATTAATAGGAGCTCCCAGTGGAGCCCATTAAACAAAACAAAATGCTGAAAGCCTAGGAATATTGTGCACTTCATCATTTTCTCAGGATCCCCAGGGAGAGGACGGGGAAAGTTGCAATGCTACCAAAGTGGAGGGAAGGAGCCTGGGAGAGGGCTGGCTCAGGAGGGGAGAGCCTGCCAGGCGAGAGGGGCTTGTATCTCCTCAGTAAGTGGTTGAACGTCTCCTTTGTGTGCCTGCAGGTGATATTTTTCCTTCTCTAGTCTGTACACAGATATCTTGTGCTCTCCCAAGATTTTACAGGGCCTCAGTGGACTGTTTGCTTGTTTTGCCATTCTGCCATCTGGCCAGCCTGACACGGCTGTCCCTGGCAGAGGTTGAAATTTTGATGTATTGTCTAAATTTGGAAGTGACATTTTCCCCAGGTTTTGTAAGCAGAACTAATGAATCACTACAGTGCAATCCCTTTTACTCTCTCTTCATGGAGTTTGACCTGAATTTTAGCACTGACAAAGATGATATGTTGACAACACAGGTTGCAAGGATAATATCTCTCAATCTGCTCTGCTCATGTATCTTGCTCCTGCCCAGTATCTTCTCCTGCTATCAAGACATTTTTTGCCTACTGCTCTCACTCCTCTGTCAACAAAGAGTTTATTCTCCTCTTGGGACTCCCTTTGTATGGCTCTGAGGACACATCTTCCTGCCCTCCTGCCATTCACGTTCAGGACCTACAAAGAAATTCGATTATACAAACCATCCCAGCTCCCAGCTCATCCTGAAATAATACTTAAGGTCTCATCAGGCAAGAGGCTGTTTGGCCCAGCAGGGCCTGGATCAGGATCAGTTCACTCCCTACACTTTGTGGGATAAGTAAGGTTTGGGGTATTCAACAGGAAAAAGCATGAATGATTGTCACTTTTCCCATTATTAATTTCTTTAAAACTGCATGTCTAGGTGCTGGGAAGTCTGAAGTTTCAAGAGGACAGGACAACTCTCAGCTTGTCTTGTGCTTTCTAGAATAAGGCACCTGAAAAAAAGGGCTTTAGTGACCAGCCTTTAACTGATTTTAATTTACTGGCTTGCTTTATAGATATTTTATGCTCTCTACAGTTTCCTGAGGGGAGAAGTGGAGAGGGAGGTGCTGATGTCTTCTCCCTGGTATCCAGTGATAGGATGCGTGGAAATGGTTTAAAGCTGCGCCAGGGGAGGTTTAGGCTGGACATTAGGAAGCATTTCTTCACTGAGAGGGTGATCAAACACTGGAACAGGCTTCCTAGAGAGGCGGTTGATGTCCCTAGCCTGTCATTGTTTAAGGGGCATTTGGACAATGCCCTTAATAACATGCTTTAACTTTTGGTCAGCCCTGAAGTGGTCAGGCAGTTGCACCAGATGATCATTGTAGGTCCCTTCCAACTGAACTATTCTATTCTATTCTATTCTATTCTATTCTATTCTATTCTATTCTTTTCTAATTTCTGTAATTCTTTCCCACCCTGCAAAGCTGCAGAAGCCCATATATGCAAAAAATCAAGGTTGTTCTTGGCTTGTAAATCATTGGGTTTACTGTGTCAAGTAACTGCAGGAGAATCTTTGCATGGAAATCAGGTGGATAAGAGTATCACTTCGCATTCTGTGACATCTTTTCACCATGGGGATGACTTGACTTAAAGTGGATGTTAAAGATGGACTTAAACAAGGATGTAAGACAATTTTCACTTCCCCACCTGGACCGTTGCAGCCCCAACGTGCTGTCCCACAGGATGCGCTGCCCTCTCCTGCTTGGCTTTGAGAAGCAGAAATGATTCAAGCAGTGATCAGCTAATACTGTCTCTGTTAGCCTGAACACTGAGTTAATTGCTGGTAACTAAAGCACTGTTTCACAATACTGTTTGCAAAGCCTATCACATGAAAGGTGTTGACTGGTTAAAATCCATGCAGGGTGTTAGAGCCAGCTGGGAACTTTATGACACAGTAATGCTTTTTTCTTGTGGAAATCAAAGCAATTTTAGAGAAGGGTAAGGGTGGCAAATCTGTACACACTGAAATCTGTGACCATCCTAGACAGATAAAAGCCCTGTTATGCATGCAATATAGAATTTCTTTATTCCCACATAAATTATCTAGGCAATAACTGCTTTCCAGGATACCTCACAGACGGGACTGCTGGATTTGAGAAAAATAGCTATGGAAATAGAGGAAAAGCCTTTGAAAAAAGTGGATTTAACAATATAATATGACTAGGTAGTTAACTTTGCCTCCTGTTAATCAGGACAGACAGCAGCCTTAGAAAAAGCATACATAATATAACTTTTCCTGAATGTTTTTGGCAAACAGCTGATTTTCCAGTTGCATCTAGGAGACCAGGAAACTGGGTCAGCAGCAAACACATGCATTTGCTCTGCAGACACAGAGCACTACACCACCAGGCTGGTGTTGTTTGGATTTACTATACATTTAAAAAAAAAAAAGATTATGAAAGCCTTCAAATTCTTGGAACATGCTGTTCCAATAGTTTTTAAAAGGCTGTTTTTCCATGTTTGAGATTACCTCTTTATTTAAAAATAAATTAATTATGGTGAAAAAATAATTGGAAGTTCAACAGCAAGACAGAACATTTTATTATGATCAAAATGAAATGGTTTATTGAGCTGAGGCTAATGAACTGAGAAAACCCCCCTTTTTTTTTTTGAGTCCTGTAGAGTTTGTCTTTTTGTTCTGATTTGGTGTAGGAACACCTCCTGAAATCTCAAAATACTCCCAGCACAAGGCTACTTCCCATGAAACTGTACCCAGGAGGTGAGTGACTCCAGACCAGTCTTCTCAGGAATGAGACAATAGCTGGCAGCTCCACCCCATTAGTATAGCATAAACATTTCCCATACAGCGGAGACACTGATGGTCAGCTCAACCTCACTGACTTCTGCCTACTGCTAGGCTCACTTTGTTTGTGTGTGCTTGTTTTCATATGAACACACTGAAAAAAGCTTTCTACCAAACCAAAACAGTCCAGTGCACACATGGTTAAGAACACAGGACAAAAAAGGTCAGTCTCACACTCCCAATCTGTGCGTTGCATGGTCAATTTGAAGGTTGGGGGGGGGAGTTTACCATACTCTAGGCACCTAACTTTCAGATAATTAATCTAAACTACTTCTTGAGGCTTTCTCTCTTGAAAATGTAGAGACAAGTGGCTCCTGAGGGAGGTTAGGAACACCTCTCTCAGGCATTTACCTGAGGATAGCTTGAATTGCCCATTTGGAAGTGCCAGTCTCCTCCCCATTGGCAAATGAGACAGCTTGCCATGGCACTGTTTAAAAGATTATCTTCTGCTGGGCATGTCTATAAAGGAAAATGCAGTGAAGGTCTAATTCTTTAATTGCAGATACTGCTACAAAACAACAGCAGTCCAGCATAGCGCTAGTGATTCATGGGAGGATTCAGTGCCTTCTCCACATCTGGGTAATGAAGAACCATTCTGGGACATGGGAAGTTCATTTTCATGCATCACTATGGACATTTATTCACTACAAAACTACAACCAATTTGAAATAATGAGCTAGAGGTCATGGACTTTCTGTTCTACTCTGTTATTGATTCCTGGAGCTTTTTTTTTTTCCTGGAGAATTCTTTTTATTTCTGTACATGTAGCCTCTGTAGCCTTCTTCAGTAGGTGGGGAGAGAATTGTTGTTCTTCCCATGTTTGCAAGGATGGGCTACATTAAGCACATTCCGTCTTTATTTTCAACTTTCCGTCAGCCAAACAGCAGATGGATCAAAGCCAGTTTATAGCCACGCTGGACAGTTCTCCATAGCAATTGCTGCTCAGAGGCCTGAATTGCTATGAAAAGGACAACCTTTGATCTCTCCAGCCCTTTCCACATATAACAGCTCCTGCTCCATTTGAAGTAAAGAGCCAGGGTCCCCATCATGGATTAACTAAAGATTTTTGATAGAAAAACCTCTACAAAGGGCTTGAGGGGCCTGGCAGGGGAGAAAAAACATTATGAAATACAAGAACGGATTAAACAGAGGGTGAAGTTGCTAAAAACCACCTCCAAACTATGTAATCAGTGACCTGGACTCAAACTGTTTGTGTGCTTCCCCCCTTGCAGTCCTGCTGCTGCTGTTGTTATTATTTTTGGCCTGGGAGAAATATCTTTCCGAGTCCATTTCACTTTGATGGATTATGATGCCATTTTAAATGTCAATTGATAATAATTGTGCCATAAAAAACCCCATAATAAATGTTATCAGTTTAAACCTACAGTGTCCCTTTTATTAATATTTCTAATTTATGAACTTGTTGAGGAATCTACAGAGACAACAGGGCTAATAAATCTGAGGTTAAAAGGACTCCAGAAGGCAGGCTGCAAGGGCTTTCTGCTAGATCATTGCCAGCTGTTGAACTTTGAGAACATTAGAGCAGCTCAGCTGTCACTGGAGAAATTGTTAGAGTCCAGTAAGGCGTAAAGGATGGAAGACAACCTACAAGGGCATGAGGCTCCAGAGATTATATGGGCAATTTGCAGCTGCACCGTCACTGGCAACTGCTGGTGCACCCATGAACCAGTGCCCCTGACCACCTGAGCTCGTAGACTTGCTCTGAACAGCTGACTGAGCACAAGCCCTTGGACATGAGGTGCTGTGAGCTGCAGTACCCGTGCTGTGCATCAACACTGGACAGCTCTGACTCTGAGTCACATACAAAAGGGGGAGCTTAAAGATGTTTCAGAGGCGTCTGGTGGAATATCGTCCTGTTACCGTCTTTATCCAGAGGAAGAGACCAGTGGGGCAGGAACAGTCATGCTTCTTGACTGACAGCATAAATACAATTCTTCTTCTTCGAGACAGGCAATATAGGACAAAAAACTCCCAAGTATTGATCCCGAGTTGATTTCAAGTCCGCACATCCAGGATTTTTCACTTTTTGAAAGTACACCGTATTTTAAAAACCTCGTAAGCGTTGTGGACCTCTACATTTGCCTGGCACAGGCAGGACCAGTTGAGAAAATCAACACGGCATGATTTTGTTCCAGACAGCTGCCTTCTGGTGTAAAGAGTTGCCTTGAGAGCTCAGCAACCCCAGGGGAAGATGTGTTTCCTGCCTCAAGGAATTTATAGACTAAATTAGACAGGTAACACAATAATTGTAACAAATGAGAGTTATCTGCATTTCCAGGTCAAGCAGAAATGTAAAAAAATCGCCAAACTACCCTACAAAAGCCATCATATTAGAACTTGGCAGAAAAATAACTTCTTCATTCTTTGGTAATTTAGAAGTAAATCATTTCTTGTTTTGAACATAAATAATTTGTTACATTTCAGCAACTCAATCATTTGAAAAAGGGGGTCAACTGAACTATTTTAATTTGCGAAATGTTCATTTGCATTTCAAACTTCTATTTTATGCCACTCATCTTTATTTTAACATAATACAAAGCAAAGAAATTCCAAACTAGCAGTCATTCCAAAGAAAGTATTTCATTTTCTTAGTTAATGAAATAGTATTTATTGCTATTTTTCCATTTTTGTACTAAAAAATATTAAAATGTTCAAGTCTTTTGGTATTGCTTAAACATTTTGATATCAAATTGCATTTTTTTCTGATGAAACTTTTGTATGCAAAACATGGGATTTATGCATCATTACACTGCTGCGTTCTAATCCCTTTTCAAGAGCTGTCACTTATTCATCCGATTTCCTACTTTAGTGCTTGTTGTGTTTTTCTATACAGAAGAACAAAAATATATTTCTCAGTTGGCATTGCCTTCAGTTTTAATAAAAAGAACAATAGAATAAGACAGAACAAAAATAAAGCCTTCACAAGGAAGCTTTCAAGTTGTAAATTTGCATGTGCGCATCTCATTTAAACACACACAGAAAATCAACTTGTCCCTGCAAGCAGCAGGGAGGTTTAAAGTCGCAGACTAAGATGGAATAGTTATACAAACATGCACGGTTTGATTTCGTGACATGGGACAACAGCATTGTCTCAGCAGGTGCCTACCCAGAGCTAGTCGGTGGTGGTGGAGACAGGCAGCATATACTCGATGAATATGGAGATACTCTGGTTTCACTTGGTACGTGTTGTCAATATGATCATTGAATAAAGGTATTTCACTGAGATGAAAACTTGGAGTCTGCCTGTCTCAGCTCTCTTTTCTTCAGAAAATTTTTAACACAGAGGCACATGGATTTCTTTGGGAGCTGGTGTGAGCATTCACAGAGACATAACTGCCAGAAGGCTACGTTTCTTTCTTTCAAAACGGTGTGTATTTAACTCAGCAAAAATGGAGCTGGAGCAAAGAGGAGGGATAGGAGGTGGTTTTTTTGCCCTGAGAGTCTCTAGGCTAATTCACCCAGCCAGTGACCTCCAAAGATATGAGTACTCTCATAAGGAGTGTTGGGACCTATCAGACTTTCCCGTGAAATCCTCCTCCTCCTCCTCCCCCTGCAGAAAGAAATGAGCCCCTTGAACACAAAGAGGCTTTAATAACAAACCAAAGCCAAAGCTTTCCACAGCAAAGGAAAAAATGTGTCTTTTCTTGGGCTTCACTCAGCAACTGAAGCAGACAAATCTATGGGCTTTACTCCTGCACCTACATAGAGCCTCTGGAAAAATGGACAGCAGGAGAGGCTTAAAAACCAGAGGCTCCTGGTCCCTAGAGCTGGTTGCCCTGTGCCTGAAAGCTTTCAGATAAAAGGTAGCTCAGTGAACATCAGAGAGTCCAGACACTGTCATATATGCTAAATTAATACACTGGAGACTCGGTCAAGGACATTCAACTCATGACATCTGGGAAGTGAGTAAGATTTGAAGCCATTGCTCTATAGGAAGCCAGTAAAAGCAAGAAGAGTGGCCACTTATTTTAGTGTCTTAGGCAAGCTGAGTAGGGAAAGTAAGGCATTTGTAAAAGAATGCACCAGGTTTCTCCTTGCTCTTTTTAATGGGTTTTTAATCAGAAATCATGAGGAAAAAGGGGAACCCTGTTATTAAATAGGCAGTTTTCATCCAGAGTGTAGATTCAGAGCATCTTCCCTTCCCTCTGCATACAGACGACACACTCACCTCTTCTCAGCCCATAAATTACCCACTCTCTCAATCTGCCTAAGCAGAGAATGGGAAGATGTCCCTCTTTGCGTGTCCAGCCAGAATTACGGGCACCGGCAGCAAAGCAGGAGAGGATGGCTTGGCCAGAGCGGCATCCCCCTGCGCGCATCAGTTGAAATGGCAAGGTGTCCTCTGATTATGGAGAGGGCCACAAGACCTTCTGCACCCACGCAGCAGCTGCCACCTCATCACACAACCAGGAAGGCGCGAGATCCTCCTTGACACAAACGGCTCCATTGGGCCACTGGGCAGAGGGATGCAAAGGGAACAAAGAGAAGCACTTCCCACTCTCTGCCCCATGCATTTCATCAGTGTGAAAGACACTCGCTTCTGTACCCTGTCGCCTGGGGAGAAGCTTGATTAATAAAATCAGATAATTAAATATTCTCCATCACGACTGGCTGCACCATTTTTTACCTCTTTCATTGTTCTTTTCCCCACCGCCCCCACCACTTTTCCAGTATCTCGAACCTGGAAAAAGCCGAAAGCCTTTCATCTTATCAGGTGTTGTTTATTGCCCCCTGGTTACACAGTAATTTTGGTCTTCGCTCCGTGGAGAGGTCATATGATGGGATATCAGCTCAAGAATTGTCAGTTCATTGGACAAATAAGGCAGGGCCTGCCAATGCAATTATAAGAGCCCGATAAGGAAGGCGCAGAGGAGAACCAGCAGGAGAGGGAGACACAACCGTAGCAATTTAAAAGGTGAGGGGCAATCCCAGAAGAAGGCAAGAAAAGCCAGTGGGGGCAGGGAGAGGGAAGGAACGGGAGTGTGTCTAACCACACATTCTTCCCAAAATAAAAATTAACGAGAAGATAGAAGTGGCTCAGGAGAGGAATCACTGGCATTCATCCGCATTATCCAGGAAATCTTCTCCCCCTGCAGTGGATGCCTGACTGGGAGGCACAGGCAGCCGGCGGTGATTATCAAGCTAGCTTGCCTCATAGCTCAGGAGAGAAAGAAACTAATGTTTTGTCTTTAGGAGTACAGACGGGTGGTAGAGGGCACTAATTCCTATTCCTAAGCATGTTGCAAGGGGCATCACTTTTTCTCTTGTGACTGATAAGATGAGATGATGTTGAAAAGCACCTGTTTGGAAAGTTCAAAGGGTTTCCAAAGCAGAAGAAAAGAGAATCTGAACCAAAGGTGATGGCTGAGGGCATGGCTGAAGGATAACCTGGGAATTGCTGGTAAGGGAGGTTTCCATGTCTGACACCTCCTTGTATGTGAGAGAAGTTTACAAGGTGTCTCTCTTGCTAGTAAATGGCACAAGGGACAAGTATTCGTCCTGCCAATTATTTTCTTAACTCCGTAATAGTACAAATCCAGTAGGCTTGTCACAGGTATTAGCCTGAAAACAGAAAAGGAGGATAACTGCCTCACAAACAGGATTTACCAACAAGAAGCAACCCTTCTGAGGGCATTTTTCACCCGGGTCTGCAAGGAGCACACCTCCTCCTGGGATGGCCATGCGATTGTTCAGAGCTCCATAAACCTGCGCCAGCTGAGGGATGTTCGGCAGTGGGTGGGGTTGGTAAGACTTTTCACCCCCACTTCTAATGCTGTCTTCCCCAGACACAGGAGCACAGGTCTTGGTCACGAGCTGATCAGCAGAGAGGAGCAGGCACATGTGCTCACTCGTGGGTCACCTTTGTTTCTCCTCCCGGCACTCCTGCAGGTCAGCCGGGCATGGGTGGGGAGAGACGCGCACCTTCCCAGCTGCATGTTTCTCAGGGTGCACCGAGAGCCAGAAGAGCAGGAGAGGACTCTCTGCCCCGTGGCCACTTTGGCAGGAAGATGACGGACCCCCAGGTGTGTGCCAGCCAGGGGAAGCCCAGCTTGCCCTTTTCCATTGAGGAAATCTTAAAGAAACCTTCTGCCAGCAGCGCCCTAAGCAGTGAAACCAGGAACAGAAGTAACTATGCTGAGAGACCTCCAGCCCTAAAAGCAGGGTCACCACTGGCATTTGGTAAGTATCCGTTATAACACTTAATGAAAATGCTCCTTTCTTTTTAACCCCTAAAGCTATCCAGTTTGATTATGTAGAATTTTTATTCTTTAGCTGTTGTAGGAATCGGGGATTTCCCTCATCAGGTACAAATAATTCATTATATATACAGAAATAATCTTTAAAAAATAATTTGCTTTCAACCTCACAATAGACTGGGCTCTGCTGCCAGCCTTTGGTGGGATTTTGTACATTATGAAGCCCCAGTGTCATTGGAGAGGTGGGTATGCAACCTGAACAGTTATCACAGGTAGCTCTCTTCAGTAACAGTGAGAGGTGTTTATTGTGAACAAATACAACATCCTGGTGTCTTTCCCTTTAAAAAACAATACTCGTTATTAAAAAAAAAAAAGGATCACCTGTCATAAGGAAGGACAGGCATCCAAACTCAGGAAGCTAGCCTAAAACTGCTGCAACTTAATGAAGTTGTTGGAGTTTCACTTATATCAAGAGCTGACTGTTGTCTGGAATTACAGCCAAATCTCATATCAGTACCATTTTCTGATAAATCTGACCACTCATCCTCAAGCAGGAGAAATGGTCTGTAAGGGTAATGGTAGCTAAGGAGTGTTAGAACTCAATTGCTGGAACAGGAAAAGAGAAAGCATTTGTGTTTAATCATTTATCCTTATCATCATGGACACTAGGTCCTTTCATGAACTAAATAAAACCAGCTAGTAGAAAACTAGCACGGCTTCAATCTTAGCAAACCAGCAAGTGTATTAGCCTTTTTGACTTCAGTTTCCTCAGTTAGTTATTTTGGCCTTGAGTGAACTTTTACCCCCACAGAAATTGTCTCTTTTTTTCCTTAAACAAAGACCAATGGCCAACATTTTCTGGATTTAGTATTTCTTCTTCTTTTTTAATCTACATCTTCCATGAAAAAGAGATGTTTTATGTATACAAACACATCCACTTAACTGAAAAATGACCTGTAGTTTCGACAGAAAATTTTCACTCACCTCTCACTCAACTGCTTTCAACAAAGCTTAATGCTACACTTTAATTTTTGTAACACAGAGATATCTTTTCATGCATCAGGACCCCATTTCCCAGGACACCGGATGAACCACCCAGTAGTAAGGGAGAGAGGCTTTTCCCAGAAACCTGGCAGTCCAAGTAACCATTGCTTATTTGCATAGTTTCAGCTCTTTTTATGTCCAAACTGGATACTGACCTGGTCTGGAAAGCAAACAAGACCTAAATCGGAAAGGAAACTACAGTGAAGTGAGCACCACACTCACGAGTGTAACATTAATCACCAGTTGGGCTCGAGCCCAGTCCCACTAGTGCTGCCTCTCAGCCATGCTTTGCACAAGATTTGCGCTTTCTTGTTCACCTCGGACACAGGGTAAGGTCACTGTCTCTGTACAGAGCTTGTTTCCTGACCATGGGGCAGGGCCAGCCCACAACACATCTCACACCTGTGGGAGCCCCAGGCATCAGGGCTGAGAATACAACCACTGCCTTTGTGCCAGTACCTGCAGCTTTCCACAGAAACCTGTGTATGGGGGAAAGGGATAGCGTGCTGCTGAATTTCCACAGAACCATAGGATAATTGTGGTTGGATGGGACCTCTCGAGGTCATCTGGAAGTCCAGCCTGCTGCTCAAAGAAAGGGCAGCTTCAAAGATAGATGAGCTTGCTGAAGGCCACAGCTAGTATTGCTTGGCTGTTTCACCACCGTACTGTTGGACAACTGCAGCATTTAGCGGTTTCCTAAAGCTGCCCGTGCAGATCGGACCTGAACAACAGCAGACCCAGGCCATGTTTTAAATACAGTCCTGAAACAAGCAAGAGCTTGGTAGTTTGTAGGGGTGGACAAGGACATAGCTGATGCTGGCGCAAGCGTAATGGGGCCCGTGTGTCGAAGGAGCTCAGGTGCCAGGTTGCCAAGCGGGGAGAGTGCTGGCGTGAGCTCTGTGGGAGTGAGCTTTTGTGAGCTGAAAGTCCTTTCCAGAAGGCCCATGGCAGTCGCTTTGTGCCACTGGATCCAAAGTGAGACAGATAACACCACTGAAAATGAAGTCAGTGCTGGTCATAACATGGACCATAGAACTGCATTTTAACAACATGAGACTCTTCTCTGGGAACAGAGAAGCGTGGCAGAGACGGGACCTTTTTATATTGTCTGTTTCACGATCAATATGTTGAAGCCCTGTTTCACTGCGTGTCTTGGCTAAGCATGCCACTCCAAGCACAAGGTCTGACAAATCTGTATGCAGGACGTGGTGGGTTCCTAGGATTGCATTACTGCACTGCCAGTACTGTCTCATCCCAAATTGCTCCACCTGAGAATACAGTCAGTTTTTCACCTTGAAAGCAATGCAGGCAAAACAGCCAGTCCTTGCCTTTGACTTCACTTCATCACCTAGACAGAGAGAGACTGTAGCTATAGCAAGAGAATATAGTGACTCTTCTCTCTCCTGCTAGAAAGCAAGGTTGGATTAATATACTTAAGGCAATGTAAAATGTTAACTAATGAAAATAGTATATACACATGAAGATTCACTTAACTGTCAGTGGAGCTGGGAAAACAGGAAAGATGTAGAGATATTCCAAAATGTTGTTGTGCATTGCTTTTGCAATTGATCAAGGATGTTTAAAAAAGAGAATGAAAATGAAGCTTTTTCACTGTTGGTTTCTTACTAACACCAAAGAGATACCTAAGCTTATTACCCTTTGCTTTCCCAGCAGAACTGCTGATTTTTGCAGATAAGGTTTATTTATTTCAGAAGTGCAACACCCTATGCTGTACATCTTGGGACAATTGCTGTATTTCATCAAAGTCATTCAGCTTTGTGCCATATAACACTGGCATTAAACAAGTTGTGTAAATAGTCAGCCATATCTAATTTGGCTCGGTGCCGGCCAAGGTCAGGGAACTGAAATGAGGTAGGGAACTTGTTGGAAATTCCAGGATGGGACACAAATCCAGCTGCTTTCCCAGCACAGTTCAGCAGCAGCAAAGAAGGAAGTACTACAGGTCAGGGCTGAGTTATATCTTACTATGGATTTTAAGAACATTTCCCACATCCCATATGGTATGTATCTGAGCCAAGCCATGATCCATGTGAGAGCAAGAACTGGCACCACACACATACTCATGGCTACCATAAGGTAAATACCCAGGCCATAAATTATCATCCAGCTCATTTGCTGATCTAGGCAGTCTAGGTACCAAGATCACACTTGTCCTGAAGTCTAAATCTAGCCATTAAGAGCTGAGGAGATGGGTGGGACCAGAGGACCAGAAGATGCAGAATGTCAGAAATGAGGGACGTAGACAAACCTTACCCTGGAGTCCTTTCCCAAGAAAACCCAGGGGTGCTGGACCAGATGGCTTCTAGAAGTTGCTTCTAACCTGAATTATTATATGATTCTTTGAAAAAAAAGATGTGACGTACAGTGCCAGCCTCTCACGCAAAGCTGGGGCAGGACTTGATCATGTGTGATAAAATCTCTGGGCCTGACTCCTAAGTTCAGAGGTTTTTGTGAGTGTAATTCCAGAGGGACTTAGAATAAGGAGTGTGCAGTCTTCTCAGGAGTGTGCAATTTCCCAGTTGCAGTATTAGCCATTTGTGAGTTTACTGCACAAACACAACTACTAGATGACCTGAAACTGCAGCTGTTGTTCTGAAGTCTACGGAAATTTTTGAATTTTTTGAAAGACTCTTACCGAGTTAAAAAAGGAATAGTGAACAAGAAGACATTTTAGTATTCAGTCTATGCTTTCCCTCTCTTCTTTTTGTCACAGTGCCTAGAAAGGGTAACCATGGCCTTTGCAAGGGACACAAACACCCAGCAAGTGTTGATCTCCTCCCTAGTGCCAACTCTTTCATTTTAAACAGAGAAGACTAGAAGGCCTATTTCAGAAGAAATCCTTCTTCTGAAATCCCTGGGAATGTGATTTCAATGTGCTTGAAAGTACATCTGAAATAATTGTTCATTACTCCCCCGGTTTCTGGCAGTGAGGTTCCACCAACAGGAGGTCCTTTATCAAGTCAAGGAGAGCTTGGGATGAGGATGTTACACCTGGGAAATTAATAGTAAAAGCAGTAACAGAGACAGTAATTTTGTCATTCTGCCTGTGTTATGCCCCATTATGTTAAGGATATGCAAATTAATAGGAATACAACTGCTGCTTCAGACACAAATGTCAATATGGTGATTGTTTACTTCACCCTTAGCAACACTCCACCCAGCTTTATTGTAAAAGAGGAAACAGCTGAAGGAATATAACTGAAGAGATACCACCTGGCTGATATCACCAATTCACCCCACCCATTACAAGGAAAAACAATCCACCTAAAAAAAAAAAAAAGAAAAAAGGTATAGAAGCAAGAGAAAAACAGCACAATAAAAAGCTGCTTGTACTTCTCAGTGACAGACTCTTCCCTGTTCACAGCCTTAGTAAGACCCTAAAATCATAAGCCTTATGCCTACAACAGGTCTGTCTCTCTCCAGTGATTACACAAAAAGGCTTAAATGGAACTTAGGCCATCTGAAATAACTTCCTGCTTCCAAAAGGAATCTTATTATCTTGCCTGAAATTTCCCATCCTTTCCTATGCAACTGAAAGTCAAGCCAAAAAGACCATTTTGAGCCACAAGTCAAAGTCATTTCTGTGCAGGACAGGAACAAATATGTCATGTTGTGCCAGGCTGAAATGTCATTGCCATCCCTGCAAAAAAAAAAAAGAAAAGAAAACTGCATTCCCTGAAGGAAATTTTACCCCATGCCAATTCATAGGTATTTTTCAGAGCTCTCTGCTGGAGTCACATGAATATGCACCAAAAAATACTGGCTGGCCTAACGAGCTACCACTTCAGACAGTCTCCTTGCTTGTTCAGGACAGCAAGCACCAGAGAAGGTTGCAATGCAAACAGGGCTAGACCTCGGGGCTCCTAACTCTCAGATATGTGCTTTAAACTCAGTACCATCTACCTTCAATCTTATCCTCCAGAAAACTTCCTTGATTTTTCCAGCCTCTCTTTAAAGTTCATGCCACTTTAATTTGCTTCTTTAGTCCCCAACAACAGATCCTCCCACTCCTTTTCACCAGTTCACAGAGACATTGGTATTTTCCCATCTGCCTAGGACAGTCTTCCATTCCCTCCCTGTTTTCTCTTCTTCAGCCTATAATTATTCTATCCATGCTCATACATAAGTTGTGCTCATCACTGGGGTATGTGAGCATCTAAGAGAAAAATTTTGGGGAGGAAAGTTGTGTATGAAGCATGAAGACATGTGAAAAGTCTTCTGTAATTTAGAAAATGCCACTCTCATTCTTAGAAAGCTTTAATCACTGCCCATAAGAGCACCTTGCTAGGTACCCTTATGTTCTTCATTACTCTAGGATATAAGCACCATCAATTCTGTAACATATCCATCTTCGCAGCATCCCATCTAGCAAGGGAGTGCAACTAGTCCTTAATTTAGGGGTGGGGGATTGAGATAGAAATCCTGGGCTAAGAACCTATGCCAACACTGATATCCTCTGAGCTCTTGAGCAAATCATTTAACCCCAGCCCCATGCTAGTCACCACTCCCAGGTCTATCCTTCTCCTTTATCCCACAAATATTGTTCAAAACCTCACCTGTTTTCTCACCAGAAAACTCAAACTTAGTTGATCCTAAAGGAATTAAATAAGTCTCATTTTGCACAATAAGCCTCAAACACAGAGGTGGATGTCATACCAGGTTTTTAAGGTCAGTATGGCTGGACACATGCAATTTTGTTTAGACACTTACCCAAAGATTGGTGATAATTTGAAAAGATAACAATTGAACAACCATCCTTTATTGACATGAGGCTTTGGCTAATTTCCAGAGCTCTGGTAACTGCATTTTCTTCATGTCACTGTCAGCCCTCTGTAAAATTCCTATTGTGTGGGCTTTTACTGAGGGCAGAATTGGGCACTTTGTCTCCAGATGTTATAATTATCTTTGCTCCAAGGCTGGTTACAAATAGAACTTGTTATTTGGTCAGAAAAGAAAACTCTGACAAGTCTAAAAAGTTAGATGCTTTGCCAATGCTAGGTACTGCACCAGAAGTAAAATGTATATTAAAAAAGGGAGTTTCTTCTAGGACAACCTGTTGGGGTTCACACTTGCTGCTATTTACATATGAGAGGGGGGAGGCGAACAGCCACAGGTGCTGCAAACCCCAGAGCCTAGATGTGGGCGACTGCTCAGGAGTGCAGTCCATTACTGCATTAAGATTTTAATGTTCTTTGGTGGTAACAGCAGACAAACCTGTGCTGTCATGTTCAATTCAGGGTCATGCTAACCACGGAACCTAAAATCCCCAATGGGTTCATTATGCTTATGTGTTGCCTCTTACTCCACCTTTCCAAGCAAAGAAATCCAGGCATGAAGGAAAACTAGATCATATTCTAGGTTTGCCATTAAAGCAGCACAGACCCAGGTATTTTGTCTCTGAAGAGTCAAGCCTGAGCCTTGACTGCATCTACCAAAGGCAGCGCATAAAGCACTCAGAATTGGGGCTTATGGTGAGGCTTTAATGTAGAAAAGAGCACATAAGAGAATGGGAGTATTTGGTATACCTCTCTTGGGATGCTAACAGCCACAGACAGCCCACTGCCTAGAACCATGAGGCTTGCCAGCATGTTATATTTCAGTGCATGGCTTTGCAAGGTCCACTTACCTTTATAAGGAAGAGTGAGGACTCATACTACATTCATGAGGGCAAAAAACTAATCTGAAAAATCTTTGCAGTGGCCCTGCTACACACAGAGATGATGGTGTTAGTAATAAGGCAACACCATGTCAGAACAAAGATCGTGGCTTCTGTGACCAATTTCATCACCACTCAGGGTCAGGTGTCCTACCACATGTCACCACTGGTTACTGCTGAGGTTACCTTCAGCTCCCACTGAGATTGTTTATAACACCCATGCTCAAATCTAAGCTAACCTTATGGCTGCACTTCATGAAAATGGGCCAATGTACACTTCTCTTACGTTTGTCCTGTCAACAAGATCATGCAGGTGATTTTGTGAAGACGAGCTGGCTGTCAGTACCTTCCTAGATATCACCAGTGTCACCTGTCACAAAGGAAGATGAGAAATGTTGACAGCCTGGGCAAAGGCTGCCTTTAGAATTATCCAATGCCTACATCTGAGTGGCAGGCAGCCCAGATGTAGAAGAAAGGACAAATGGACCTGAATCGGGGAAGATACTGACCTTTAGCCTATTCTCTGGCCCATCTTCCTATAGGGTAGATGTACCTACAGGGACATTTAAGAAAGGATCAGATTTTAAAAAGCATTTGGCATCCAGCAAATTCCACGGTGATCTTGCTGACAGATTTTCAGAGCAGCTCCACATCTACTGTACTTCTGAATTCTTCAGAAAAGGCAGCCACCAATTTGGATACTGACAGGGAAGCTGAGCTTTCTTGATCATTTGGTTGTGTCTCCTTACTTCTACAGTCCTTTTTTGAAAATCTCCCACAAGGACCATTGAAAGTTTTAAAGTGGAAGGAAGCAGAGAACAGGCTAGATTTTGGGGATCATGGCTCTGCAACATGGGGTCATCCTGGCATTGATGCACAGCACAGAAGGATTAAGGCCATTTTAAATATGTTCAGGTTTGAATGGTGAAGTATCTAGACCACACCCATGCTTCTTTTTTTCACATAAAATTGAAGGTGCGCTGAACGACAGTTGCTTTATTCAAAGCTGTTTCGTGCTGTGTTCTTCACAGATTCCAGCAGCAGGAGTCAGTTAGACTGTGACTTACCTTCAGCCAAAATGCTTCTCCCTGCCACGTGTGCTACACCCATGGCCAAGGCAAAGAAAGTGCAGGCAGCTCACTGCAGGAGACCTACTGACAGCCCAGCTTCCCTCCTGGGTGAAGACACAGAACATGAACACCTGGAAGGCAAAAGAAAACACGAGGAAGAGGAAGATCAGTTATGTGATTTCCCAGTAGACCATCCACTTCATGGTGAGTGCCTCTATATCCAAACTTTCTCCCAGAGTACCCAAAACTACAGCTGTTATCTCACAATGATGTATATGGCAATACCTAGCAACAGACATCACAAATATTTCTACCGCTAAGCTCCTGGTCGTGTCACAGGAATGGTTGTTCAGTCTCGCCATCAAAAACACGGAGACCCACCCTTTGAGCTAAAGATCTAGCTCAGGCCTGCCAACCCTATCAACTTTAGTGAAAGGGACTGCTTTGGGTGTTTATTGCCCTCCTACTTGGGGTGGCAATCTACGGAGTTACCGTGTTCAGCAGCCTCGCTCCCTGGGTCGTGCAACGCTCGTTTCCTGGTAAATGGGCGTTGCACAACGCGGAGAGCGAGGCTGCTGAACACGATGAATCAGCTCGATGTGTTCTGTACACCTTGGACCCACTGCACAGGTGATGAAGAGGTCATCAGCGTGCACACAGGCAAACTGTCGATGTGCAATAGGTCTGCCATGCAGGATGTGTCAGGCACAATTTTCAAGCCTGGCCATGTTGGTGGGTCTGCTGATTTCATTAGTTGTGAGCACTGGTAAACAGCAGTCTATTGCTTAGCCAAAGCAAAGGGCAATACAAATATAATTTGCTAGTATGTTGCACAGAGACTTTTAAGCTAAACAGGAGGCACGGTACCTAAGAAGACAAGTTCCTAACAGATGAACTGCAATTTATTAGTAGCATGTGACAAAAATTGCTTTAAGTTCTTTGAGTTTTAGGAAAGGTTAATACAGGTGATCATACTACACTCCAGAAAACAGGTTCTCAGTAGCAGCAGTAAGGCATTTCCTGCATAGCTTGTTATTATTCACTCCTTTCTGAAAGAAAAAAAAAAAAGGAATTTCAGTTAAGTCCATTGAAGCCCCCTAATGGGCTCGTGTGACCGCAGATGCAGGGTTACTCAGCTGGCTTCACTGAGATCCACACATCTTCCTCAGCCCATACTCTGCAAGTTGGCAGAGGAAACATTTCTGTCTGTGAAATACATTTGAAATAAAAGCCTGTTCCTGCTGCTGCTGCTATGGTATACATGAGTCCTGTGACAAGCTGCTGTCACCTCCTCCTCCTGCGTGAGACGGCATCTGTCTTGATGCAGAGAGAAGCCTTGTAACATAACTGGGTATTTTTGCCTACCTCTGCCCTGTAAGCTGCAGGCAGCTGATGGCAGCTGGTTAATATCACGTTGCCTCCTCGCAGAAGAGCCAGGGCAGTATGTATCTGGTACTCAGAGCTGCCTGTGAGTGCTAAAAAGGAGTATATTTCATGAGGGAGGGAGTCCCCAGCCACGGGCATCACACTGGAGCTGGAAGGTGGCTTTCCCAGGGTGACAGAGGAGGGAGGCAGGTGTCCCAACTCAGCACTTAGCCTCATTGACCAGCGCAGTGGTCGGTACCAGCCTTATCAGCTAAGCAGGGGGGGAAGCATGTAATTATCTGCACAAAACTGAGCCGAGCTGAGCAGGCCCTTTCAACGACAACTTATATTTTAAAGGCATTTTAAAAAAAATCCCTCTGTTCCCTGGTGGCAGTGGGGTTTTGAAACCAAGCAGAGGTTTAATGATCTGCCATTTTCTAGGCTACTGGTTCCCGCAGTTGCTGAGCCTTTGATAGAAACTGGCTGAAGGAGGGGGGAGGATCCTAAAGCACTGGACTGGCATTTTCCCTGCGGTGCACAAACAATGATGTTTCGGATCCTGTTCACGCACTGTGTCATTCTTAGCCGAGAGCTGGAGGGCTGGGTTTAAAATCCTTTCCAACATCATAAGCTTCAGCCTCCTTCCTCCACTTTACATTAGAGGAGAAGAGCTTGCATCTCTTTCTCTCCTCCCTCTGGTTGTGGCTGGAGTCACCTTTCCCAGATGAGGTTGGCAGCAGCACCTGCAGGAGAGGTAGTCAGGCACCATCCATGGGAGCAGTCTGTAATCCTTACAGCTCAAGCTGATAGCAAACGAACTTCTGTTTCCAAGCCTATCGACTCTGTAGTGCTTCAGACACGCTTTTGGCATGGTAGCTATAGGCCGGTCATGGCTCCTCTAATAAGGCACCCCCGCAGTGCCAAATGCCCATAGCATATGCCATGGAGGTGTCCCCAGGACCTCCCTGACACCCACACCAAGGATGCCTACAAGTGCCCAGGGGAACGGCACCAACCTCAGCAGTGGGAGAGCTTTCTGATGTGAAAGACACCAGAAGTCCTTGGCTGGGCGTTCCCTCACCCCTTTCTCACAGCCCGCCTCTATCTATATAAAACACCTGCATAATTTGTGAGGAAGTGCACTAGGCTCTGACTAAGCATACACATCTGTACAGTTGTCAGGGAGCAGAAGAAATCAAGCGTGCTATACAATCAGCTTGGAGGCAGGAGGGCTGGGGTTTCTCTGGTGTTTTTTTGGATAGGAGGAGAAAGATGAGGAGGAGGCTATGACAGTATGCCCTTCATGAGCAGGTGGTCTGAGATAGTGAGAGCACCCCGACTGTGACCCTGAGTGTGAATTTGGAGCACATTTCCAGGAAACCCTGTAACACTGCACTGTTCCTAAAAATTTGCTTTTCCCACAAAATGGCTTCTGTGACTAAGCAGCGTCATTTAAACTAAATAGATTTATGCCCTTATCATGAACCATTTATAGGAAGCAATGCCTCTCGCACTTTGAACTTAGAGGCTGCATTGTAAGCAAAAAGAGAGAAAAGCCCTCATATGCTAGAGATGTGCTGACAGTGGCATTTAGTTTTGCTAAGCCCCCATCTGAATTTGGAAGCCTTCATTCTTGAACGGTGGGTGCTTTCCCCTGTGGCCTTCTGCACGAAAAGCTCAGCAGAACTTTTTCGGAAAACCTAGTTCTTGGGAAGCAGCACTGATAAAACCCATTGTAAAGGAGACCATTCTGAGAGAGGCCTTACTTTGGAGCTGTGGGTACAGGCTCTGCTTGCGCCAGCTCTCTGTGAAATGATTAATTGCTGCGATTTCGCTATGTGCCACCACCATCGCTGCCAGGGTCTTCAAAACTTAAGAACAAGCAGGGCAAACTCTTGTGGCTGTCGGTCAGCGTCACAACAACATGTGCCTGTAAATGCCCAAGTTAAATCCTGAGCTCCCACTTTCCTTTTAATTCCTTCTCTCTGCTCTGTGTGACACCCTTGAGACTTGGCCAGTTCAAGACAGCCAAGCACTGGAGCCTGAGAGGACTTCATTGCCCCCATGCCTGCCTGACCTATGGCAGCTCCTGCTGGAGACTGCCATGTACAAGATCCCAGCCTAGTTCAGATCCTCATGGGCAATTCTTTTGCAATATCTTTTACACATGCTGGATCTGATTGTATACATTTGTGCGTGTGCACCGTAACTATTTACATCCAAAGGCAGTGGATGAGGGTGCCCAGCAGTGCAAATGGGTAACGGTTCCAGTCCTCTGCTCCAGCAAGGGGGCAGTCAGTGCCTTGGAGAAGCCAGATAGCAGCATCACCTTAAGACACTGGCGGATGCCCAGTCTTCTGGGATTACTTCTCTGGGCAATAATTCACATACAAGGTAGATCAGGCTTCAATAAACAGAGCTGGCTCCTAATTCCACCAGAAACTGGGGGTTTCAGGCCATGGGAACAATGGGACAATGTTATTTCCTGCAGCTCATGTCTTCATTATTCAGTGTAGAGGAGGCTGCCATAATGAGTCAACATCATCCAAATATTTCCATAGCAGAAATCCTTTGCACATTGCTGACTGGGAGCTCAAGGATCTTGTTATTAATCTAATAGTTTTATTATTATGATAGCATCTTTGATCCCAAAGCATATTGACAAATTCTGGTAGTAATTATCATAAAGACAACAGGAAAGATAAAGATGATCTCAGTCCAGGAGAACTTCCAGTATAAGTCATGGCCCCTCTGTATTGATGCCAGTTGCAGGCATCTGTAGCTTAGTGTTTATGTTTTCTCTGAAGCCATAAATTCATTTGGACTGTTCATTTATGGACAATATGGTCAAATCCATGTACCCCTGTGAAACAGCACGGTTTATCTCTTGCAGAACAGTCTTTTCCCCAATATGCTGATTTATCTTAGTGCATTTATAAAACACCCAAGAGACAATGAAGCACTGTATAATCACAATCCCAGATAAATATCGTCTGCCCAGAATTTGCCAATGGGACTGCAAGAAAGGGCACAAGCATCCCATTGTCCTGCAGAACAAAAGAGAGCAATTCTAAATGAAAAGGAAAAGCAGGAGGAAAAAATAAATGCCTATATATATAATTTTGCTGCCATTAGTTGTCTTACCAGTCTTCTGTTTGTCAGTGTGAATAGTCCCTGCAGCCTTGTGTCTCTGAAGTGCAGTATTCCTGTATACATTTAGAAATGCAACAGACCATTGACCTTGCTTTGGTGGGTTTACCTGAGGCATCGTTGAAGGCTGGTTCTTTGTTTTTCTCCCTCTTTGAAGACCGAGTGTTTATAATCACACCTTGGATATTAAATGAAAGGCATGAAACCTGAATCCTTTACTCCCACCCTGTAGACTATGTTCATATAAAAGTCTCACTGATACAAGTATGCACTGAAGAACGCAAAGCTGTCTGCAGTTGGAGGACTATCATAAATTCTGTTTGTGTTGTTTCTTCATGTTTTTTAGGTTTTAGTTAAAGTAAATGTTAGCATTCAATGCTTTCCTCAAGCAGCCTCTTCTTTCCTGGGAATTTTGGATCCAAAGGGCACATTACACAGGACCCAGAGGTTAATTTGTTCCCGCTCGTCAAATCTGTGTAATGTGACCACTTGTAAAGTTGATGGCACGTCTTGATAAGTTTATTTCAAAGGTCTTACAAGTACTTATTGGCTTCTCCTAAATTGTCTGAGAACTTTTCATTACATCCCTGGGATTTGGTGCTTTTAATTACTGTTCTTTAAAATTGAGGGCAGGCCTTTTACCTACTGTATTAGCAAGTGCTTTATGCTGAAATGGGAAACAGCAGAGACTACACACTAAAATAATAATGGAATTATGCTTTCTTGGAGAGCACTCTGAGGCAGGGATGTAAACAAGCATGCCTTATTGATGTCTAGAGGTTTGCAGGTACAAATAACCACAAAGAGCAGGAATAAACTTGAAAACAGGCTGTCTGTGCAACCTGCAATAAGCTCAGCTTTCTGCATGGGCAAATAGCTTGTTTCTGACAAAGGTGGTTGACCAGAGAATGTGGGGAGAGTGGTGGGGAACCTGTTTTCCGTGGTGAAAACCATTATGGGATTAGGCTGGTCACTGCTCTCTCATCTTTAAGGTGAAGTTTGGCAACAGCTGAACATTCAGAGAAAGTACATTTCAAGCCTGAAATTTAGCTGAATGGGGAAACTACACATAAATCTACCCCAAATCCACTTTGACCTGAAGGAGTTCATGAAGGTGCAGGTCTTTTAGCCTGGGTACAGAACTGATAGCAGGTGTTGGAAACTAACACACGCCCATGTCAGTTGGGGGTCCCTCAAACCATGGCCTGCATGCTCCCTCCAGATATTTTGCTGACCACTGGCTGTGCCAGAGTTACGCACAACACCATCTCAGGGCAGCAGTGTCTGTAAATACCATCATCTCTTTGCTGGCAGATGGGAAGAGTTAAATTCACCAGGGGCTCAGGCTGATGGTGAGCACCATCCTCTGCAACGAACTGTCCACATGAACAGTTTCATACGTACCGCCTACTCCTTGCCAAATCCTCTGACAAGCAGACTAAGAAACTCCCCTGGCTGCTGCCATACAGCTTGCTTAAACAGGTTTATGGCCTGGTATTTTTAGCATTCCTGCTCACACCACGTAAAGTCTGTACCTCTCTGCATTTCAGCCTTGCTGTCAGGTCATTAGGCACTGTACTCTGCGCCAGGGTGGAAGCAACTCTCCGTCAAGGAGTTTTGGACTGAAGGGAGGGAAGTCGAGCCTTTAAAAGTTCGAGTCATGCTGCTCTGTCCTAACTTCTGCAACGCCTGAACGGCCAGCAGCTGGATGCTAAATGCTGCGTTTAGCTAGCAGGAGGCTCTAGCAGGAGCACATTGTACCTATCCAATTAGGATCAGTCTCGCTGGCTATGCCAGTCCTTCTTAACAAAGGCTGGAAAACCACTTTAATAAAGATTAGCCACACTGCCATGCTCCCACCTAAATATTGAAGCACAAGCTCTTTTGAAAGCCGTGAGCCACCTCTTTAACTGGGAGAGGGACTGCCACGGGCACGTCTCTGTACATAGACAAGCACGTTTTGTCCTGATGCCATCAGAGCTCCCTATAATAATTCTTTGACAGAGTTACAATTGTTTTTGCTGTGGGCTTGGCTGCTATGCGCAGAATGTCACCACAAGAGAATAATGTTCAGAAAAGCCACGGGAAGGAACCGGCTGGGAGACCCACATATCTGTAATTGGTTGAATTAAAAAGAAGAGAGAGACAGGAACTTCTTTTAAAGAGGCTAAAAGGGAAAAACAGAACTTAACCAGATATAATGAGGCTCTTTTTCAATGCTCCCGAGTTTCTTTCTGAGAAACAAATGATACAGTCAACTTTGTTACACAGAGAAAAATATATATATTTCTGCGGATATGTAGCTAAAGCCACTTGCTTGCTTATGTGACTGCTTTCTCTCTTCTTGTCAAAGAAGCAGCAAACCCTTTGGATCTGGTTATTGCTTACCGTGAGAGGGTGTCTGTCCAGAAACAACAAAGAGAACTGCACCAAGATAAACTGATCCCACAGTTTTCATCTACCTGGATTACATACTCCAAAGCGAAGATGTGCCAGCAGTGACTCCTAGCCCTTCTCTTGGGTTTTTAGTTCCTTATCCCTCCAGTGCATGCACCCTTGTAATGAGACCAAGTAGGCTTGATACAGTCTTAGCCTGCTAATGAGCTAAGTGCAAACAGGAGATGCAGTTGCAGAGATCTCCCCGAGGCAGCATTTATCTAGCTGGTTCAGGTACGCAGGGCAGCTCAGAGACAGCAGTGTGAGGTGTACCATAGGCTATTTGCCTACTACAGACTACAATCCAGAATGAATTTGCCCACGTATGGCATTGCTGCAGCTGCATATCTTTTCCTTAGCAAACTCAGGCACAAGCAGTAGTCTTTGGTATTGACTTGCTCATACCTCTACTATCTTGTAACTGTGTTATACTGGACAGTGGAAATAAGTCATAATACGCTACGCTAAAACTGTGTAAATAAGCAATTGCAAATCAGACTCCTTGCGCTTAAATTCCCTTACTTTTTAGGAAAGGAATGATGGGGGGGCTTCAGACCATGTGGGTATTTGGAGGTCAGAGATCACATAATAAAGTAAGTTAGGAGGGACCTCTGGAGACCATCTTGTCCAACCCCAACTCTAAGCAGGGTCAGCTTAAATCAGGTTGCTTAGGTCTTTGTCCAGTCAACTTTAGAATATCTCCAAGAATGGAATATCTCCAGCCTCTCCAGGCCCACGTCAGACTACCTTCATGGTGAAAACATTTTTTCCTATTATGTAATCAGAATTTTCCTTGCCGCAACTTGTACCCATTGATGTCATCCTTTCACTGTGCACCTTCAAGAAGAATCTGTATTTCTACAAAGTTCAAATGCTTTAACTAGCTCCAGGTCTGACCTAGTAATAAAGCGAGATCTGCAGAGGACAAATGGAGCCTGTTAGTGAATTTAAAGGAGCTATACTTGCTTTATCAGCGTGGAGAATCTGGCCCTTCCAATGTCAACAGTAAGGCAATGTATAGACAGCTGTATCTCTAAGCATCTGCAAATGCTGACATATTTAGCTGCCTGGTATTTTCAGGCTTGGTTTCAGCAGTCAGCTAACCTGCAAATGACTTTCACAGAGCATAAAAGCACACTTGAATATCCCCAGCTTTTACATAGAAAATAGCTCAGGAAACTCAGACAGAGTCTTATTTCCCCAGAGACTCTAGAGCCACGTTTGTAAAGCCAATGTTACACTTCCAACACTTTCTAGTCTTATATCTTCCACCCACATTCTTTATTAGACTGTAATTCTGAATGCTGTTGTTTGCTATGGGATCTCTAAGCTAAGGTCCCAAGGCAAAGGGAAGTATCAAAGCTACAGTCAGAGAAAGTTTCATCTTGCAAGGGAAAATGTTAACATACAGTCCTAGAATTTTTGTATTTTTTCATACGTATTTAAAAAAAAATAGAATGACTGATTACTTATAGAAAAAAATGCACTCTTCTAGATTTCCTACTGGCAAAAGCCTTGATTAGTTCACAGGAGTCTATTTTGTTAGCAATTTATTTTCATTTCCAGTTGAAATCAAAGCCTGTCCTTCAGTCTCTACCAGCCCATAGCTGACCTCATGTTGTTGTATTTTGTTTAATCTGATGAGTTTCAGCTTTGAAAAACCTGGTTTCAGTAGGATTGACACTTCTGAACACTGTGTAGATCCTTCCCTTACATAAGAGTCTTGTCTGTAAAACAATTCACCTTTCAAGAAGGAAAAAAGTTGAGGATGTAAGACTGAACTGATAGGGAGTTTCTTTTGTCCGTCACCAAGTTATCTAGGTCATTTTTGTACCAAAGAAGCTGATATGAGACACCAGAAACTCACAAGCCTATTCTCTATGAAGCCATGCTCTCTAATCCCCGACACTTCTTAACTGTCAGTGAGACAGCGTACAGTAAGAGATTATCTGGTGGATCCATTCCCCATCCCCTCTCCAGCACAATTTAAAATACTGTGTGGTTCAAGGCAATGGGTCCGGCTTTCAGGTACCATAAGACGTCCCAGCTCAACTAAATGTTTCTTCCCAAATGTACACCAGCTGTACACAGTCTTTGTCTTCTCATTCTCATATATTCTTTGTAGGATGGAGTTTGCAGCTTCTTCTAGACTCATGATCCTGACTACTGAGTTTGTTCCACACCTTGGCCCTGTAGAGATGGTATTGCATGGCTTGTAACAGCTGATTTCTTGAGTCTATCTAGGCTGATTAATCCAATGGACTCTGCACCAAGCGTCCTGCCAGCACCCACAACTAGTTAAGCTGGTAGCCAAGGGTAGATATCCACATTATAATCTCTGTCTCTGGTGTGTATGAACATACTGTCTATGGAGAAGTCCTGCAGCTAGCATGGCCTAATAATGTAAACCATTTGTTTCTAACCCAGGTAGTGTTCTCTGGTTTGGGCACTAAAAGTCTTGGCCTTAGCTTTGATTGCACATTATGAAGAGGAGATGATGGCTCTCATCATCTGTCCTTACAGGCAAGAACTAATGATTGCTGTTTGCATGGTGCCCACTGCAATGACGTCTGATCCAGCTGGTCTTTGGCATTCATTTCAATCCCATCATGGTCCACTTCAGTCATCCTGTTTCTATAGAGTCTAGTTAATGCATGAGACAGAAGGGTTTATACTGGGCTAAATCATTATTTGCCGTATTCTGATGGAATACTAAAATGTACTTTTTTATCTGATGTGACATTTTAGATTTTAAAACGTAGACAGTTTCTTTCTTGCTTTGCATAGTCATGAAATTATATTTCAGTTCATTAATCTAAAATATTAAAAAAAAAACCCCATGGGGCTTTTTCTGCTAAGTCAGAAATCTTCCGGGAGGTAGGCAGGTTTGTTCTCTTTCTCCTGAAGGCCTTCTGACTGCTAGAAGGTACATAGACTGTCTGGGCATACAAAACCTGGCAGGACAAGAACCCTGCCAGCATCCCAGACGTTTATGTACAGTTGGGACCACAGGAAAGGGATGTGGTCACAGTTCGAGCTTGGATCTCTTGCTCTACTCAGGCAATGTTGGAGGTAGACTGCAGCTTCTCCCAGGTTTGTGGAGCCAGTCTTCTACCCTGGATAGAGGCAGGAGCTCAGCTCAGTGTTCAGGGAGACGTACAGGACATCTCAGGGAGCCCTCAAATTTCTGAGACCATGACAAGGTCAGGGCAAACTTCACTTGTTGTTGGGATCTGCTATATGAATTGCCCTGTGCTCGAGAAATATAAATACCATATGTTGTAATGATAAAAATATAGCAGGGAGATTCATTACTGTATGACAGAACATGATGTGCTTGACAAAGTATCACCTTGGTACTCTATCTTACCTGTCTGCAGTATCTCCCAGGAGGATATGGAGACCAGCTCCCACAGAGAGGCGTGAGGCGAAAATCTTCCAGACAAGAGACACCATTATGAACTGTTACCTCTATCATATCTACAGGGGACGTAGTGTCCTGAGATTCATATTCTCAGCACTTATGTTTCCCTTTTAATCCATATAGCAATAAATCCCCCTTACAGCCATCTTTTGGGAAGGTTCAAGTAGATGCAACTTTGTAATCAGGGCTTCTTAGGAGAGAGTGCCCATTGCTATCTTCAGCAAAAATGCACAAAAATATTTCTCATTTCAGATCTCTGCCCCAGTAGTGCCAGCAAGAATCAATGTAAATAACATTTTCCCTTGGGGCTGAAGCCAGCACTGCACTCTAATGAGTAGTACTTTGATAGGCCAGTGAAAAGTCTAATGATACGGATTTAACTATGTTGGACATCAGCTTTATTAGGCTGTTTCTGAGATATGGGAGTATTGACAGTGTTTATGATAAATGATGCTGCTCAGTTATTCTTGCATGACTGGTTTCCTTTCAAAGTACCCGAAAGGTTTAGAAAAGATGAAATATTCACAATGGAATATATTCACTTACTGGTCCCCAGATATCATGTCCTCGGCACCTTCCTACCAAGTCAGTGGACAGAATTTTTTATTCCTTATTTTCTGTGTCAACAGAGTCACAATGAAGTTTCAATTACAGAATGAAAAAATGTCATTTTCTGGTTGGCACAGAGCCCAATTTATGTTGGCCAAAGCATTTAGTTACCTTTTTCACTGCTTTAACCCCCAAAAGGAAAAGTTTATGCTAATGGTTGAACCAAAGGAGGAAAAAAAGTACAAATTCTCTTTGAGGGATTAAGCTAATCTTCTCTGGTTAACTGTTCCCATTAGGAAGTGTATGCATCTAGTTACACAGTATGAATTGGTAGTTGTCATCAGACTATGGAAGACCAAAAGCAGTTATTCAAAAAGGTCATTTTCTCAAGCAACATGGTGTCATTGCCAATTACTTCAGGTCATTGAGTAGAAAGCTCATCATAGTCACTAGTGATATTAGAATTTTTATGCTCCTATCAGGCTGCAGTTTTCCAAGCTTAGAAGAAAAAACCCTGTGACTCACAACACTTGGGCAATGGTTTTTTGCGCTGGTCGTTCAATGTCAGTTGGAAGATACTCCATCTGTGCATCAAAGAGGATTCCAGTCTTGGGACGAGGCTGAACTCCACGTTCTGCAGATCAGCTGCCTTAGAGCTCACTTCCACTGCTCTCTTCTCCTCCTCCTTGCAAGACATCAGCCCTTCAGCATCATTGCAGAGCAACCTAGACCTTACTCTAACTTACACTAAGCGGCGTACAGACTTCATGATCTAAATAAAATACGCTGGTGTAGGAGGGCATTTTCAAAACAGTGTAGGAGTGCTGAGGAAAGTCTTTAGTGTGGTCACACCACAGCAGACGAAGGAATGGAGCAGTCTAAGAGTCCTCTTAGGAATTCACAGCACCCAAAGTTCCCCATATGCTGCTCCATGGGTTTTAAGGCCTTGTAGTTCTTAAGGTTAAGCTTGTTTAGAAAGTCCCCACACCACAACGGTGCAGTCAGAATACCATGACTTTTCTTTGTAAGGTAATATTTTTAATGCAACTGTCACACTGAAGTGAAACTGCTGGCTATCCCTAAATACTGCTGAAGGAATGGTATGGGAAGAGAGCAGAGGTCAGTCAGTCTGGAATGGTTGACTTCCTTCCACAGCATTCACGTATTTTGGGTACTCTTTGATCTTGCTGGCATACAGGAGTAGTAAATTCATCAAAACTGAAAAAATGACAATGGAATAAAATAATACCTCAGAGCTTGAGGAAAGCTTAGTAAGACCAGTATGACAGGAAAAGATAGGGATGGAAAATTTATGAGCTGAAAGAAAGAGGGTGATTCGTTACAGGCATGAGAACAGCACCAAGACAAAATGGAGTATCTACTCTTTCATTCCATTTACACTAAGGGTTTCTTCACAAATAGTTAATAAGGGATTATAAATTAGCAACAGATGTGTGCATATGACAGGAGCAAAAAAGGGTCAAAGCTTGGTCCAACACTAAAGGACTTTGATGATAAACCCATTTCAGGGCTAGTATGGGTTTTGTAATCCATACAAAATCCATAGGGTTTTGTAGCTGTTGACATGCAGCGGATCAATGGAATTAGCACTTCAAATGGGCACTTTTGACTCACTCCTTGAATGGTAAAGGAGTTCATTCACATTCACTGCTGGGTCAGGAGACAGTCACCTATGGTAAGCAGATCTCTAGAAGGTGTTGGAGGTGCTATCCCAGCTGCATAGCAATTTACAGAAATTGCTGGATGTCTGAATCTTCTTGTGGCCCTGTGGCCTCTTCCTATAAAATGCGATACACCTTTCCCTGTTTGCACAGTTGAGAGGAAAGGGAAACGGAGAATCCGGACAACGTTCACCGCTGAGCAGCTCCAGGAACTGGAGAAGATTTTCCAAGTGACTCACTACCCGGATGTCCATATTCGCAATCAACTGGCAGCAAAGATAAACCTCCCAGAAGCCAGAGTTCAGGTACACTGTGTCTCCAAAAGGCTATGCTCATTGTACCAATTCTTTATTCAGAGTACGTTCTTAATAGTTTATGCCTCGGTGAAAACGCTAATGAAATACGTGACCTCTCTGTTACCTTACAGAGGAAGCCAATATCACTGTTCTCCTTTTACAAATAGGGAAAAAAGTATTTGTCACCCAGCTGGGACTAACCAAATGGGATTAATCAAAGGGTTAACAGGAGCTCTAAGTACACTAAATGCATAGCAAATAGGAGTTACAGATAGTTATGAGCAACCTGTTGGACTCTGTAGTGACAGAGAGGCCATTTATGAAAGTATTTATTAATCATTTATCAACCTTTTATAGACTAATGTAGATACAGTACGAACTGTCATCGATATCCATCTTCTACAGGGTCTCAAAAAAAGTGAAAATAACTGCCCAAATGAAAATGCTTTCTTACTGTTCTGTATTTTGATATCACAGGCTATAAATGCCCTGGCTGTAATTTCAGTGCACAGAAAGTAATCCAGTTCCCCCCAGCTGTAATGTAGTCTTGCTGACTGAGCTCAAAATTGACCCCAAATGTTTACTGCATATGAAATCTGCTACATTAAAATATACATACCACTGCATATTGGAATTTGGTGGTGTTTACCAGGCACTGTTGTGACGATTTTTGCACGAGGCGGTTTCTGTACTTGCCATAATGCTAGAGTCATCAGTGTACTTCTATGCACATATCCCACTCTAACAAAGTTCAACACAGAGCAGTTTATTGACTATGACATGCCTGGACTATTGACTAACCATGATGATATTACTTCATAGTTAGGTGACAGGGAGAATTGGAACAGCATAGCCGTAATACGCCCATTAGCGATACCAGTGCACCCACAATGCATTTCCAAAGGTATACAGCACAAGCTGGGCTACTACTCAGTGTTCCCAACAGAACAGCAAATCACATGAAAGAACAGGACAACCTTCTGTTTAAAATATTATTTATAACCTGTAGGGGGAAAAATAAGAAAGAGCTATCATGGGAAACATCAACCTGAGATGTACACAAAGGAAGCAAAAAGCCCCTCGTGTATGAATTGCAAATGGCAAATTTCCAATTCAGACAGTGTTACACACGATACAGGAAATTCTGCGTTTGTCCTCGTCTTGGCTGATAAAGGGAAACTGGCCACAGAAATAAAAATTAGCAGTAACTTAGGTACAAGTTACAAGTTGTTATAATTTTGATTGCTTACATTTGTCACATATAAACAAAACAGAGTGCAGAGAATTCATATATGCTCTTGGTACTTTGAATTAATAGTTTTGACAAAGCTAAAAGCAGTATAAGTCAAATCACCTCAGAGAGGTAATTTAAGTGGGAAAAAAAAAGTGACCAACCATTGGGTAACCAAGTGAAACATTTCATAACTGTGAAAAAGCTTGTGTCCTCCAATCAAGAAACAAAGGTATGATTGCTGTGAAACAGTTTAAGTGGATAGATAGAATTATATCCCTGCATGTGTGCATGCGTACATGCAACACAAAATGAAAGATGCTGGATGAGTAAACATTAGAAACAAGAAATGATAAAAAATGAATAAGCAAAGCAGAAGGATACAGGCCAAAGCTTTGGTTAGAAAAATTAAGGATCATGGGAAACTCAATAAAAGTCCATTAAGAACAAACAAAAAAAAAGTGAACAATTATATTGATCTGTTACTTTATAGAAACAGTGGGACTGTCAAGGATAATGCAGAAATGGCAAAGATGTTCAGTCATAATTTCTGCTCTAACCTTGGAAATATGTCAGGTAAGGTGGTAGTATCACACTATGATGATGAAACACTTTCCATAAGGACAATGTTGAACAGCAGCTGCTACAGACAGATGTTTTTAAATCCAGACATCTAGGTGACTTACCTCCAGTAGTTCTTAAAGAGCTGCTTGAGAAGCAGTTTGGGTCATCAGTGTTGGTATTTAATCAGTCCTGGAGCACAAGAGACATTCCAGGGGCCTTGAAGAAATCTAATGTTGTGTTAGTATTTAAAGGATAAACAGGACAACCAGATAATGACTGGCCTGTCAGCCAAACATTGATTTTTGGCAAAACAGTGATAAAGCCGATATGAGTCTCTGTTAATGAAGAATTAAAGAAAGGGTAATATATTTAATGCTTATCAACACTGGTTTATGGAAAATAGATGTTGTCAAACTCATCTTTTTATGATGAGATTATTGGTGACAGTTTTAAACTGAAAGAGGGTAGATTTGTATTGGATAAAAGGAAGAAATTCATTACAATGAGGGTGGCAAGACACTGGAACAGGTTGCCCAGAGAAGCTGTGGATGTCCCATCATTGGCAGTGTTCAAAGTCAGGTTGGACGGGTCTTTGAGCAACCTGATCTAGTGAAAGATGTCCCTGCCCCCAGCAGGGGGGTTGGACTAGATCATCTTTAAAAGGTCCCTTACAATCCAAACCAGTGTATGTTTCTATGGTTCTACAATTCTATGATTCTATGTGTTTGGTTGATAAAGGTAATAACATTGATGGCATGTCACTGTAAGGACCCTGACTTGATCCTTCACTCTGCTTGGATTAAGAAAACAGAGCAGATCAAATGGCATGTGCTAGTAGACAAAAAGCTAGGTCTGCAACAGATGTCCAATTGCAAATGAGGACATTTCAAAGGTGGTCTCTCATAGGAACCATTTACTGACACAAACGTGAATTTGAACTACTTAATCAGTAAAATCTTTAATGATAGTGCTATGAAATGGTAAGAAGATTAGGGGACTGGAAAATAATTAAAAGGCTGATTACTTAGTACAGCAAGCTCCAGATCATTGGTCATGTGTCTGCAAGAGAACAACAAAGGGACAATCTTACGAAGTAACAAACGGAGGCCATTCCTACAACACGGGGCACGCCACCCTCCCTCTGCACTCTGTTTTAGTCCTTGTTTCCTTGGACAACCTGCTGACCTGCTGACCAAATGGGTCTTTTGTGAATCTCAGGCAGGATTAAGGAAGCACTTGTCCCTGGTGTTTAGCACTGGTGTGACTTTCGTGAACACACATGGGAATACTGTGCTCTGTGTCAGTGCCATAGCTCAGGAACACTGGAAAAATGAATGTTAGTAGCATGCAGAGAATAAATGATACCAGTAGCTCAGTATCTGTGGTAGACAGAGCATGGAGGAATAGGTTAAATCCCAGTAAAAGAAATTCAGGGTGGGCATTAAGAAATCATTTTAGAGGTAAGGGTGTTGGAGAGCTGGTTGGGCAAAAAAGAGAAGGTCAGTCTGTGAACACAGCTTTGCCTTCATTAAAAAAAAATCCCTGAAGTGACGACTTTATCCCATGTGCAGACTTTGGAAGGAGCACTTCAGAGGTTGAATTTTGGCTTCAGTCCCCCCTCTGCCCTCAATCACTTTGTTGGTGTTAAAGAGGAGTCATTTTTATGGTGTTATTTCATCATATAACTCCTGCATGGTAGAAAGGGAATGGAGCAGTTCATACAGACTAAGCAGTTCTCAAAAACACGCAAACCCAGATAAACAGGACTGTCCTTTCAGTAACCTCAGATACTGCTAACTATCAGCAATATAACAGAGGGCTCCTGACATTCCCATTACTTCCTGGCCAAGACATGCAGAAATAATTGAGCTGCTCATTATTGGGTTTAAAATACATACATATTTACATCCAGCAGCATCTGGGTTTGATCACTAACACCTTGTGTTCATGTGAATCACTTGCCTAGAAAGAAATGTTTACATTCAAACAGCAAGTTCCTAAGCCAGCTAGAAACTACAATGAAAGGGGGATTCAACTTTTCACAGCAATGCAACAAGATGCACTACTGTGGCTGCACAATAAATACTTCTGTGCCTCAGCCAGAAGCCAGACAGGTCAAATCAGCTGACAGATGAAAGAAACTCCCCTGAGAAAATTAGTTGTCTGTTTTCTAGTGCAAAAGAGATGGCAGATAACATACTCAGCCTGCTGAGTGATTTAGAAGGTGGTATTCCCTTGGGTCTTTTGCTTAGGTCCCTTAAGTGAATTTCAAAATGCTACCAGCTAAATATAGGAAGAACCCTGTTACTACATCTCCACTGGTGACACATTTTTATTGCAGCCCAGCAAAACATCTAGGCGGGTCTTTTCCCAGTCTATTCACTTGGGAACAGGGTGAAAGAGCCCTGTCAGGCAACAAATCACAGCTCCTAGAAAAAACAGAATGCTCTGTGCCTTGACTACTGCAAAGCTTTGACCACAAGAGGATCTGCTTTCCCAGGAGAGCCCTGGAAGACCTGCTGCACCCTGCGACACTGTCTTTCCTTGAACAGGGACATCCTAGCTTTTCTGTGAGCTGCAAGAGAAAAGAGGCTATGATGATAGTCCAGAGATCCCACATGCTATGCAAAGTGTGAAAGGTGCTGTGTCGAACCCAGTGTTTACCTTTAGGTTCAGCCCCTGGTTCTGCTGAGCTGGAGGTCAATGTTTTCTGATGCTCATTTAGAGAGTAGGGAAAGTAGTTGGATGTGAGCGGTTCCTCCTGCACCTCCTGTTCATTTCTGTGCCTTTACTTTCTTGCCTGTATCCAGATCTGGTTCCAGAACCAGCGAGCAAAGTGGAGGAAACATGAAAAATTTGGCAACTTTGGTGGCCTTCAGCATCTGACAGAAGTTGATTTCATTCCTCCTCCCAAGTCAGGTATCACAGTGAGTATCAGAGGCTATGTATAAAGCTACTGAGGAAGAGATAGCTATCCTTCCCCAGGTCACCTCTTCACATGGGACTATCCCAGAGAAGGAGGACTGGAAAAGACAAAAACAGCAATATGATGAAGAGAAATCCCAGCAAATATAGCCAAATAACACATTTCTTCATGAAATGAAATCTGTTTTGTAAATATGCCATGAGGTGTCTCTTGCAGGATGATCCTTCCCCATTTTACTTCTAAATCACTTCCCTGTAAATCATACTACGGATCAAAATATCTTTACCATCAGAAATTTCCTGAACAGGAAGAAAAACATGACATTTGCAGCCACAAAGCCATGTTTCTTTATAGATAGTATCTCTTTACAACATCCAGCCTTGTTAGGCTGACCAGCACTTTTTGCCATTGACCCATGTCCTTGCTAAGTCCAGGACAGTTAATATTATGTAGGCTGGCACACAGGCTCTTTCCCTGTCAGGAGTTTTTCCATGGCTAGAACAAAGGGTATTTTGCCTTGCTCACTGGGTTTTAGGGAGTCTATTCTTCTAAACTTTTCTTCTTAATTACTGAGCACCAGGGAAACAAATAAGGTTGATCGTAAATTGCATCTAACTAAAAGTATGTATTGATTCACCTGAGACTGCATTTTTATTCTTGAAAGGCTGCTAGCTTGATGCCAAGAAAGCTCACTGCTACCATTCCTGCTGTGGGATACTACTCACCACCGCAAGAGCAGCTGACAACTGCCTGGCTGCCCAGCACACTCTCCTTCATCCCCCACCACTTGGAGCTGCTGCCCTTCCCAAAACCATACTTGCTCTTCAATGTCCTCCCCCGTTACGGCACGCCGCTACCCCACAAGTTGGAAAGAAGCAGTATCTGCGCCAGCTCCACATAGAGGAGGATACAGGGGAGTGGGGGACTTTGGGGGCATGCTTTTCTCACCCACGACCATTTTCGGGGTACGCAGTTCCTCTCCTCGAACAAGCTTGCCAGGATGATGGGTGGCCTGTGACACAAGGTCAGCTTGCTGCAGAAGTGCCACCATGAGTCACCACAGCCTAACGAATGTAGGCTTGAGCCACCACGGACCAGGAAGGAGCTCCCTGTCCACCTGAGGAGCAGCCTGTCAACTCTGTAGAAACCCAACTGCTCAACTGAGAGCCTGTCCATGGGGGGATGGTGCACCGAGCGGCCCTGCAAAAGGACTGGGGTTTTACTCAGCCCTGAGACAACACTGGATGACCCTATTGCGCTGATGGCTTGGGGCAGACAAGATGCCTGCGATGAGGTGTGTGTAGCCCCAAGGTCCAGCCAAAAGGGCTTTCCTCCGCAAGTTTACATCGCTTTCCTCATACATTCTGGTCCTCCTGCGCTGGGGGGGGGGGGGGGGGGGGCGGGGGGCAAAGAACATGTTTAGGTCAAAAATCTAACTTTCAAGATACTTTTTTTCCAAGTAGTCAATGAGGGAGGGGGGTGGGTTTGATTTGCTGTCTGTGTTTTTGACTGGAATAAAAGGGCACAAACATAATTTGAGCTTAAATATGACAGTCTGAGAGGGGCAGCAGTGCTGAGCTCTGGATTTGGTACCATGAGTCTCCGGGGGCAAGAGAATTCTTCAGCTGGTTAATTAAAATGCTTATGAGGAAGCCTCTCATTTTTTGACCTGAATTAAGAAAGCTCTAAAACTCCACCAGAAACAATAACGAAAAGACAGCCTAACTGAGTTTAATCTGCTAGACATAATAGGTTGGTATAACCCCACAGATTGGTTTAATTGTAGATCAATAATGAGATCAGCCTGCCCACTTACAAAACGTCTGTATGCCTTATTATTTACATAATATTCATCTCCTTCCAACATATGGCGCTTTTTTTCCCCTGCTTGTTCAGGGTCCAAACCTGTTTCCACTGATGTCTCCACTTTCACAGGAAGCACTGTTGGAAAGCACTGTTTAAAGGGTTGCACCATCTTCTGTCTTGCAGCCACAGCATGTATTGCACACTGACAGGGGAAGCTACTGAGCAAAGCCGTTAAAATGTAGTCTCCCTCCCAGACATATCACTGGAAAGGGTGGCCATTTGTGACACAGTCTAAAAGCAAAGCAAATCCTGACCCAAAGGCTTGGTGGGGATGCTGTCCTGTGCACATGGGAGTGCAGGTAGGTTAATGACTCCGAATAGGTTGCTTACTTAAGAAATCCCTCTGGCCAGACAGTAGCTGCCAGGTCTTCAGCCTTCTTCTAGCTGCTAATTGTTAGTTACATAGTGGATCACAGTGAGTCAATAGCCTTCTTGTTGTCTGGCTGGTACCAGATTTCCGTGTACTTCAGATTTGGGAGACCTGTAAGATAGGGAGTAGCTGATTGTTGCAGGGAAAAAGATAAATCCTACCCTGTATGGGTTTCATTTGTCCAGGCCACAACTATTCAGCAGAAGTCAGATATATTGTGTCCTTCCTCCTACAGGTCTTATACAAGACCTTTTTCCCACACCTGCTTGGATCTTTACTCTATATCCTCTTCATCCCTGGCATCTTATTTGTGATCTGAAGGACAGTCCAGTCAGATACAGGACTAAACTTCAGCTCCAACAAAGGGGTTTAAGCACCTAACTGATTAAAATCAACAGGAATTAGCTATCATGTTCACCTCATGCAACTTTAGGTGACTGCATTGCAGCCACACTCACCTGAATTAAGCACCCTGGACTCACTTTAAAGAAGAAAAAGTGATCACACTAAGGTTTCTAGGTTAGGTGAAGTCCATGCATTAGTGCAGTTTCCAGGGTGTGAATTGTCCCATGCAATTATTAGCTCGAATATAGACACTGGCATTGTAATCATCTAAAGCTAAGGGAGCATCACTCTTTGCACAAGTAGACCAGGGCTGCAAGCCAGCACCTGCGTTGGGACAGCTTATCCTGGGGGAATATTCAGTAGCATAGAGGAGGTTCTGGGTTGATCATAACGTGACAATTTTTCTCGGTGAGGATATGGAGTGTTTGAATTTCACAAGTCTTTTAACAGAAACCAAGCAGCTTTCCAAGGTTATTGTTTACTTTCTGTCTACTCCACATGTCTGTCTGATAACCCCACAGCCAGGGTTCCTACACATCATGATGCGTGCCCAGAATCTGGAAGCTCTGCTTCATGCCTCTGAGGTCCTCTAGAAGCCCTGTTCTGGAGCAGAGAGGTGAGAAGCAGAGCTGCTAAGAAAACTTCAACTTCATCTTGAAAAATCAAAGCCTTAGAATTCCTTTTTTACTAGCAGGTTCAATACTTGGAGCGTTTGTTTTGATGTAGAACAATTTTGCTTGGGCTTTCTTGTTTATTGATGAAGTTTCAGAATTTCCCACTGAACAGCAAATTGAGGTTTCAGGGTATGTGTTGCATCTCCATCCATATGCAGCTGGTCAAATCCCAGAGAGACTTAATACTATTACCTTGGTTTCACAATTTCATAAGTTTACTCTGAGGTGCAGCCAAAACAAATTAGCATGGAGTGAGGCAGTTTCTGGCAATGGCATCTTAGAATCACAGAATCATAGAATGGTTTGGGTTGGAATGGACCTTAAAGATCACCTAGTTCCAACTCCCCTGCCATGGTCAGGGACACCTTCCACTAGACCAGGCTGCTCAAAGCCCCATCCAACCTGGCCTAGAACACTTCCAGAGATAGGGCATCCACAGCTTCTCTGGGCAACCTGTTCCAGTGCCTCACCACCCTCACAGTGAAGAATTTCTTCCTTATATCTAATCTAAATCTACCCTCTTTCAGTTTAAAGCCATTAACCCCTGTTCTATCACTACATGCCCTTGTAAAAAGTCCCTCTCCAGCTTTCTTGTAGGCCCCCTTCAGGTACTGGAAGGCTGCTATAAGGTCCCCCCTGGAGCCTTCTCTTCTCCAAGCTGAACAACCCCAACTCTCTCAGCCTGTCTTCATAGGAGAGGTGCTCCAGCCCTCTGATCATTTTCATGGCCCTCCTCTGGACTCACTCCAACAGGTCCATGTCCTTCTTATGTTGGAGGCCCCAGAGGTGAACGCAGTACTCTAGGTGGGGGTCTCACGAGAGCAGAGCAGAGGGGAAGAATCACCTCCCTCGACCTGCTGGTCACACTTCTTTTGATGCAGCCCAGGATATGGTTGGCTTTCTGGGCTGCAAGCGCACATTGCTGGATCATGTTGAGCTTCTCATCAACCAACACCCGCAAGTCCTTCTCCTCAGGGCTGCTCTCAATCCATTCTCCACCCAGCCTCTATTTGTGCTTGGGATTGCCCCGACCCATGTGCAGGACCTTGCACTTGGTCTTGTTGAACTTCATAAGGTTCGCATGGGCCCAGCTCTCAAGGCTGTCAAGGTCACTGTGGATGGCATCCCTTCCCTCTAGCATGTCAACCGCACCACACAGCTTGGTGTCATCAGCAAACTTGCTGAGGGTGCACTCAATCCCACTGTCCATGTCACCAACAAAGATGTTAAACAGTGCCAGTCCCAATACCAACCCCTGAGGAATGCCACTCGTCACTGGTCTCCACTTGGACATCGAGCCGTTGACCGCAACTCTTTGCATGTGACCATCCAGCCAATTCCTTATCCACCAAGTGGCCCACCCATCAAATCCATGTCTCTCCAATTTAGAGACAAGGATGTTGTGCAGGACAGTGTCAAACACTTTGCACAAGTCCAGGTAGATGATGTCAGTTACTCTTCCCTTATCCACCAGTGCTGTAACCCCGCTGTAGAAGGCCACCAAATTTGTCAGGCACGATTTGCTCTTAGTGAAGCCATGTTGATTGTCACCAATCGCCTCCTAATTTTCCATATGCCTTAGCAGGGCATAAGCAATCTAGGAGGTTCCTGGAATGCCTTGATGATAATGTCCTTCTCCAAGTGATAGAGAAGCCAATGAGGAGAGATGCTATGCTGGACCTTGTTCTCACCAACAAGGAGGGGCTGGTGGGGAATGTGAAGCTCAAGGGCAGCCTTGGCTGCAGTGACCATGAAATGGTGGAGTTCAAGATCCTTAGGGCACCAAGGAGGGCGCACAGCAAGCTCACTACACTGGACTTCTCCTGGTCCTCCTGATCCTTTCCAGGAGGATCTGCTCCATGATCTTGCTGGGCACATGGGTGAGATTGACTGTCCTGTAGTTCCCTGGGTCTTCCTTTTTTCCCTTTTTAAAAATGGGGGTTATGTTTCCCCTCTTCTAGTCAGTGGGAACTTCACTGGACTGCCACGACATCTCAAACACGATGGACAGTGGCTTAGCAACTTCATCCGCCAGTTCCCTCAGGACCTGTGGATGCATCTCATCAGGTCCCATGGACTTGTGCACCTTCAGGTTCCTTAGATGGTCTTGAACCTGATCTTCTCCTACAGTGGGCGGTTCTTCATTCTCCCAGTCCCTGCCTTTGCCTTCTGCGACTTGGGTGGTGTGGCTTGAGCACTTCCCAGTGAAGACTGAGGCAAAAAGTCATTGAGTACCTCAGCCTTCTCCATATCACGGGTAACCAGGTATCCCGTTTCCTTCCGGAGACGGCCCACATTTTCCCTAGTCTTTCTTTTATCACTGACATACCTATAGAGGCTTTTCTTGTCACCCCTGACATCCTTGGCTAGATTTAATTCTATCAGGGCTTTAGCTTTCCTAACCTAATCCCTGGCTGCTCGGACAATTTCTCTGTATTCCTCTCAGGCTGCCTGTCCTTGCTTCAACCCTCTGTACGCTTCCTTTTTGTGTTTGAGTTTGTCCAGGAGCACCTTGTTCGTCCATGCAGGCCTCCTGGCATTTTTGCCTGACTTTGTCTTTGTTGGGATGCATCGCTCCCGAGCTTGGAGGAGGTGATCCTTGAATATTAACCAGCTTTCTTGGGCCCCTCTTCCCTCCAGACTTTATACCATGGTACTCTACCAAGCAGATCCCTGAAGAGGCCAAAGTCTGCTCTCCTGAAGTTCAGCATAGTGAGCTTTCTGTGCGCCCTTATCGGTGCCCTAAGGATCCTGAACTTCACCATTTCATGGTCACTGCAGCCAAGGCTGCCCTTGAGCTTCATATTCCCCACCAGCCCCTCCTTGTTGGTGGGAATCAAGGCCCAGCACAGCACCTCTCCTCATTGGCTCCTCTATCACTTGGAGAAGGAAGTTATCATCAACGCATTCCAGGAAGCTCCCAGACTGCTTATGCTCTGCTGTGTTGTCCCTCCAACAGGTATCAGGGTGGTTGTTAAACCCCAACACCTCCTAGTCTTCCAGTTTTCATCCCACATCATCTAATAGTGGCACCTTCCCTTCCTCTGCACCCCCTACCTATCTTCAAAGCAAGAAGTAAGAAAGTCCACTTGTTTCATGACTGTGCTAGTCTCCAGGATGCTATTTTTGCATTGTTTTACACTCTGATGTTTCCAGAAATTGCCAGCTTGTGCATACCCAGTCTTTGGGACACCCTAAACGCCACAGTCCTTCAGATATATAGGATTGCTTTGGGCATAAATGTATCTTAAACCTGCCAAAGGATTGCTAGAGGACCAAGTCATCCAAGGAAGCTGTCCACACACTAGCAAGACCTGCATATAGAAATGCAGTCATAGTTTCATCCTAACTTCAGAGTAATAGTCTGTGGTATTCCCTGAGCAGGTGGCTGGGAAAAAAAGGAGTCTGATTTCTCACTGCTGGTGTATGGCTCCAGCTGTGCTCCCTCGGAGTGAACTGGTCCATCTCCCAGCATATGTGCTACATTTGTCCCAGCCAGAAACACCCTGACTACCTCTCAGCAGACTCATCCCATTTCTCGAATAAAAATGTGTGATCGTCATCTCTATCCAAAGGGCCTGATAGAGAGCTCGGGCTCAAGTCTGGTCATGATAACATTCTGTTCCCTCAGTGGATCTGAATCACTTCTCTAAGGGAGCGGCAATGAGAGTTGACAGCGTGGGGCTACACATTCCCTGTCGATGGACATCCTGGAAGGCTGTTGCTGCAGTCCACTGGATCAGGTCACATTAGCCTAATAGCATCTCAGAAATGAGTGACGGGAGAGCCCCATCTTGTCCTAGTCCCTGACAAAAATGAAAGGCCATTATTTATGGTAGATGCTTAGAGTTTTTGCCTCACCTGATTTCAAGTGACTCAAACGACAGGGCTTACAGGGAGACCCCTCTGCAGTCTCACAGCTCTCCATGACACTCTGCTTACATTTTCCATATGACAGTTTCATCCTTTAATCCCCCATAAACTCCCTTGTAACCTGAACAATTTCTCCCCCTGGCTTATGGCCCCAATTTCCATTTTCACACTGACGTTTCTCAGTGAGCCAGGCCACCAATTTCAGGGAAATTAGTCCTCTTCGGCACAAGGAAGACACGATCCTGCTGATGATGTTTGTGCACTGCAGACACCTCTGAGCCCTCAGACCGCCCTTGTTCTTTAGCTCACCTAGCTATCTGGTGTCCTTAATCTTTCCTTGGAAATCCCTCTGGGACATAGATATTGAGGGCAAAATTCTCAACTGGATTAAAAACAATTAGATGGATGACCAAGGTCCAAGAACTGACATAAATTAGCACCAATCAAGAGGGTGGAGACTGGGTCAAAGTCCAAAGGGCGTGGTAAATATGCATCAGGGAGAAGGGGATGGGGAGCGTGGCAAGTTGGCAGGGTTGGGACCAGCTTTGCCCATGTATCAGCTACCTGGGAGAAGGGGCCCTGTGCTGCTGAACGGGAAGAGGGCATGACTGTACAGGAGGAAATCTGGGCTTAAAAAGGACCCCACATAAAAAATGGATGATGAGGCTACTTGAGTCTTATTTAGACAATTTAATATGGAAAACTTGCTGCATATCAGACTGAAATGTACACCAGTGGGCAGAGCGAGAAGACATGTGTGCAGTGATTGCTCTCCTGGTCAAAAGCTAATTTTGTGGTATTTTTTTAATCTTAACTGGAGTTTCCAGATCGGATGGCTTTTAACTGTACCACAGTAAGAGAGCCCAGGGGCTTCTAGAAAGCTTTTCTGTTATTGTTGCTGCTGTTGTTTTGTGGGGGTGGCTAGAAAAGACAGCTGGGGTTTGGAGGGGGTTGTTTACTATTAAAGGTTTCTTTTTTCTTTTTTTTTTTCCCTGCGATTACCACGTGGTCTGATCACAGTCAGAAAGAGAGCGTGCAGAGAGGGTGCTGCCTGCTCTGCAATTCCAAACAGGTATACACTAGACCCTGGGTCAAAAAAAGCTGTGATTTAAAGCAGTCAGATATCTGATTCTTCATGCTTGTTGACCAAGCTCTCTGTCCTTTGCCCACTCTGTGCTCTGATCTGACTTTGCTAAGCGACTGCAAAGTCTCCTTCCTCTGTTACCTCATGTCTCCCCTTAGCCGGGGCTACAGGTCTCGCCTAAGTGCCTACTCCTATCTTCTTGCTCTGCTCCCTTTTTGCCCTTGGTAGTTCAGTGTATTTTTGTGTTATGAGAAAATGCTATCGCTTCTAGCTCAGGGACCAAATGAGCCCACATCTGTGCATCTGAGGGAGATCAACCAAAAAGACTGGGTGGAAATAAGGGCTTAATTCAAAGTATAATGGTCAGTGAAATAAATCAGGTGGGCTTTTATCCAACCAGGAGACCTTGGCTCTTTCAAGAAGGCCTCTTGTGGCACTTCCTCCTTGCTTGTGTCTTCATGCAAACCTGCTCTGTTTCTGGGCCAGTTTTTACCCCAGTCCCATGACATGTTCTTGCTTTTGCTGAAATCCATCACTTACAGTGTCTATCCAAAGACACCTGCACAAACTAATTTTATTTTCAAGTAGCTTGCAATAAAAACTCACCTCCTGACCTACTGAAGACCAGCAGAATGGAGAGGGCAGGAAGGGAAAATGCCTTTCATTCCAGCTCTTCAGAGCTGGAGCTTCTGAAAGGACTCTGGAGTTTGATCAAAAATGAACCTGGTGTCAAAGCCACAAGGTGGATTTTGATTAAATGCTTTAAAAGGAAACCCAATCAGATCTTTTTTAATCAGCTCAAAGAAAAAAAAACCTGTGTCTCAAAGTAGCAAATGATTCATTACTCTGGCAGCCATTTTCATAGGCATTTCAAGGAGAGGATGTCCCCTCATGGGATAGCTTGCATTGGTGCTGTGACCCTTTCTGGGACCAGCATATCAAGCGGTACATGTTGGCCACCTGAACGATCTGCAGCCTGTTAAAGAATCAAAGAGTACCAGCCAGCAACCGTGTGCCAGGAATTCATAGCAGCTGCCCCTTTTTCTGCATTTCAAAACTCTCATAGTCACATTCTTTGCCATTGCATTCCTCGTCTTTGTCACACGGCTGATGTCGAGCTTACGGGACAGAAATTCACTGAATCCTTCATCATCTTCAATTAAATATAGATGCTGCTATTTACAGCCTTATAGACCCTGGGCCTTGTCAGCTTTTAATGGTTTCGAACGCTTCCAATAGCAGAAAAGAGCCATTTCATCTGCTCCTCAACAATAGGAAAAGCCAATTTAACACTTTTCTTTCTTTCTCTGTAGGAAGCACATTCCTGACTCTGGGACGGTACCCTTTGCTTTGTTTGTGTCTGCTGGAGCTAGGAAAACGTTTAGGGCTCTCAGCAATATCAACCTTGCCTGTAACTAATTTTCCACTCTCTGAAGCCTTGCTATTCCTCCTCTACTTTCTTTTTTCTCCCCCACACATTAACAGAACAAATGCTACTGCTACTTTTGCTTTATTCCCTCGGCTAATCTCTTTTTGCTGCTCTGAACTTAGGGCTGTCCCATACAATGCTGCCAGGATTTCCCAGGCAGGAACAGGTGCGCACTCTTTTAGGGGCACCAGGCTGTGCAAAGCACCTCCTCACTGCCATGAAATGGTTGCTGGTGTAGGGAGCTACTCAGGAGAGGCTTTCTCCTTCGTTCGTGGAGGACGAGTAGATAGGTGTCCAGTGTTCAGGGTCTACCATGTAATTCCCAGGGTTATCCTTCTTATAGTTAAGGAAAAGCAGGTCCCCACCAAGGGGTCTTAAATCTCAGCCTGCATTGCAGGTGTTTGGGCAATCTTTTACTGATGGCATTTTACAGTGCAATTCCCCTGCTCTCAAACACTTTGAATTTTACCAAATTTTAACTTTCAAAATTTAACATTTTTCTGTTATCTGTCTTCCTCAGGCCAATGTCTTAAATCTAAGCAATTCAGTTCTTGAGGCTGGGGAAAGTGCACTCTTTTGCTCATGAGGACAAAATTCTGGTACCCTTTTGAGAATAGCACTTGGAGCCAGAGCCTGAAATCTGGCATGGAGGTGGCCTTTTCTGTTAATTGTGCTCTTTGCCATCATTGTCACCAAATACCATCATCTGGCCAAAGTATCAGTCTTTGAAAAGTATCAGTTTGCACAGATTTATTCTGTGTCCTTCAGATTATAGCAATTACATTCCTTGTGGAGTCAATGCTCCCTAGCAATGCTTATTCTGATGGCTCAGCACAACTTCCCCCACAAGATCAGTTCTTGGCTTGCTGTGAACACCACACGGCCCAGACTCTCATGATAGCCACCAGAGACCTTTTCCCCTGCTTTCTGAATGCCCCACCACCTCAATCACAGGATCAGGACGGTGTAGCAATCTCCTCAAGCCTAATAGCAGGAGCACATTCCCCAGGGAAGGTAGGATGGCAGGGAGGAGTTGTGGCTAGAGAGGGAAAATAGAACAAGGACTGGCATAGGCATAAGAGGTTGGCTGGGCAAGGACACTCTGCTGGAGAGCGAGGCGGGTGCGACTGGAGGTGATGCCAGTGGGTTCATGGAGCCAGGATGGGCGGGTAGCAGTGGACTGCACAGGGACAAAGACCTGATCTGAGGTGAAGTGAGGGGCAGGTTTGGCCCTACCTGTTCCTATGGGATGCTCAGCTAGTGGCTTGAAGTTTCACTAGCTAGTGGCTAGGTTTCACCTAGCTAGTGGCTAGGTTTCACTCATGCAAGGCTCCTTTTCCACATGCCTGGCTTGGCTGGATCATGCTACAGCACTATATGGCACTGCCTGCCTGCAAAAATAAGATCCCTGAAATCTGACAGTGGCATGCCAAGCTCAGGAATGCTCCCAGCCTTGGCCTGCCTGTGCCCTAGTTCCTGTCTGCAATACAGGGACTGCATACTCTTGCAAGACATGAGTCTGGGGGGCTCAGACACCCCCAAGGTGGAGCACTGCAGAGAGCCCAGTGGGCTGGGAATACTTCTAACACCAGAGCAGGCAGCAGCTAAGGCCTTAAAGCTCACAATTAATAATAAAGAGAATAAAACAAGTCCTACCTAAGGCCTGTTTTTCAGTAAGTCCTCCCATCCTGTGCATTCAATGAATTCTGATCCCGTAGGGAAAAAAGCATTGTGCAATCATTTAATTAGGGACTCTGTCACAATGCAAGCACAAAAGGGGGCAGAGCTGAGGATTCACTCCACCCTCTTGGGGTTTTCTACCCTTTTCAGTGCCCGATTTAGCTACCTGGATAGCTTTTTCTTTACTCAGCTTTTGCCTGTGGTGGTGTGTGGAGCATCACTGGAGAGGAGTGAATGGTGAGGAGGGTAAGAATCCTTTGTGCCATGCAGAGCAGAGAGCTATAAACTCTCATTGACTGATGGAAAAAACTTGACCAGACTAGGAGGTATTTTATTATCTAATTATATCATACGTTACTAAAAGGCAGCAATAGCATAATATATAGATAGCTATATCTGATGAGTGTATGTGTGTTTTTAAATGTGGGTGTATATATATGTGTGCACTTCTTGAATGAAACTGTTTAGAGTCTACTGGGCCAAAAGATAAATTCCACTGATAAAACTGCTTCTTTTATAGCAACTAGGAGCAAAAGAACACAAAAACAGCCACACTGGATCAAATCCCAAATGAACACCCAGCCCAGTACCAGAAAGTGCCCCGATGATCAGCACTGGATGTTTTCGGCATGCACTATTCCACGTTGCGTTGTGTGCATCAGGTTATTCCTGATGCATTCATCCAGCTCAAGCCAACAACCCAACATGCTGTCATTTCTCCGTAGCAGCCTCTGCCCTTGGCATCATCTTGTGATGTCAAGTGGTGAGAGTTGTGTCAAGTGAGACAGTTGTGGTGTCTCCCCAGCCACCAGAAACTCTCCATGACTGAGACTATCCTTTTCCTCCTCTGTGCAAAACACTCAGTCACAGCCTCCTCCCTATGTATTTCAGAACAAAAAATCAGAATATCTCCTCATCCTGCACAAGCACCTGCCTCCCTGCGTAGTCACAGTGCACCCATTTTTCACCCAGACTCTTTGAGGACTGACTGAAGTCTGAGCTGAATGCAAGGTGTCTTATGCAAAAAGCTGATCCATTTTCAACCCCCAAATATCCAAAATGGTCCCTAGGCGTCATGAGTCTTTGCTGACTCTTGAAACCCACAAACTACATATAAAACGAGTAATTTCCAATGACCAGTCACAAAGCAAGTAGGGTGCTATGTGGCAAACACTGCCTTCTGATCTATACCTTGTAAAATCCACTGTTCAGCTCTTTGTATCTGGGTGCTAGGGATGGCTCCAGGAAGTATGGTGAGTCTGGCCATGGAAGTCTGTTCAGTCCCTGTTGTTATCAACAGGAAAACAGGAGAACATCCATCATCTTTGGCAGAAGCAGAGATTGGTGTATGCTGGAAAAAAAAACTCTAACACCTACTCACTGAACAAAACTACAGCCGGAGGCCCATTGATGTTGCACTGGGAGTTACTCAAGTGCAGACCAGCATTAGCACAGCATTCCAGGACTTAATATCATTCCAGGCAATTTATTGCTCTCCAATATTAAAGGTGCTGTCCTTATGAAAACAACAGCATGTAGTGGCATCTCCTATCTTTTGTGTTTAGCTGAGCTACCTTAGAAATGCTGCTTTAATAAACTTAAATTTGTACTCGTGTTACAATGAACGATAGTGCTGCAGGAGCTATGAAAATTAGTTCCTCCTTGTGTGAGCCAACACAGGCAGGGCACAGGAACAACCACAAAACCATGGATGAAATTCAAAGAGTAAATTTATTTTCATTACCTTGCGAACCAGGAGATCCCCAAAGCAGCACCCAGGCAGGGGCACACAAGCAGGAACGCAGGCACCACGGAGCTCGGTCCTTGCTACAGGATGGCCGAACCTGCTGTTTTCGCCTGTGTATCAGGGATTCATGCAGGCATAGTTTACCACTGTGCTTTGATCTTTCCCATAGCAGGGCAGGAATCTCAAGCATGTTCAATAGCATGCCTCTGAGTCTATCACAGGCCTATGTTATCTAAACACAGATGTTCTACTTGTCAAGCACACAAGACTAAACAACCATTAGTATGATATGTGTTTTTCTACACCCCAGCTGCAAATCACTTGAGCGTGTTTACAATCCTCCTCACCAATCTTCCATTATTTTCCCACATTCCACCCTCTTGCTCAAGAGACCACTTCCACTAGGGCTGGCAAATCTGGAAGTGTCCATTTGGGCTTGCGGAGTGTAGCGCAGAGTAATTTACAGAGGCACACAATAAACACATATAGAAAAAGGAATAAACATATCTCTACAGGTATCCCATTCATCCTGTCAGGGTATTAAATCATTCAGCCAGCCAGGCACCACCAGCAGATTGTTTCATTTGATGCTTAACTCCTGGAGATGTTGAATGTCGTCCTCTATGCTGGCTGATCCATCAGTTATGTTGAAGCAACACATGCCTTCAAAATTGAAGCAGCGTTTATGGTGTCGAAGGAGGAAATAGTCCACCACCAATTGATTTTGTAATGTTCACTGGCGTACAGCCGTCACCTACTCAGAAAAAATAGCAATGAGAAACATTAATATCAAAATCACTTAGTATAGTATAATTCTGTAATACAGCTACTGGGGCTGGCACGCCAATGAAACATATCATCAAAAGATCTGCAGCTGTTAATCTTCTCTTAACACAACAGGCCGATGAGTTAGTTACAGTAGAGGCCAAGCAAATCCTAGTATTTACATGTTGCTCTTGCAGAAATGTACCCAGGGCGTGTGCTTCTAATACAAGACTACAAAGCACAACAAGCCAACCTGTGATAGGGGAGGAAACCAGGAGTGTCATTGCCTTCCAGTAATACATACACCGTTGCTTCAGCTCCTTCAGTTAATATTTCTCGCTGATGTGGGGTAACTGCCCACACAGACTGGAGACCTATGGCTTGTGCTTTTTTAGATTGAACTTCACTTCGATGTTGGGTTCACAACACAAATAACACTGTTCCAATGCTATCTATCTCCTCTAGATAAGGCACAGGTATTCATCAAAGATACCTGAAATATAAGAACTTGAGAATCTGATATCAACAAAGGATGTAAAACAAGAGAAGTTCGGGCACAGAACCACACAGCATTCTCAGGGGTTATTATATGAAGCTTCACATCTACACTAATAGGTTGTGGCCCCGCCCTGCCTCTCCCCTCGCAGCAGTGCCCTTGTGCCAGCGGCAGCCATTGCTGTGCCACAAGCGGAGCGACATGGCTGCCTGCCCCGGACATCATGGCGGAGGACTGGGTGGAGTGCCCCGCCCTGGGGCTCAGCTGGAAGCAGCAGGAGGCTTTCCAAAAATTTGGAGCCACCTGTGGCCGCACCAACACCTACTACCAGAGCCCCACGGGGGAGAGGCTTCGCAGCACGATCGAGCTGAGCCGGTTCCTGGGCCCTGGCCGCGACCTCAGCAACTTCAACGTCAAGCGCAGCCTGGAGCGCTCCGGCCCCGCCACGGCCTGGAAGGGCCCAAAATGGCGCCGGCCCGCGGAGCCCGCCCTGCCCCGCAGGAGCAGGTGGGCGGGGCTGAGGCAAGGAGACCCCGCCCCGCCGGCCCTGAGCCCACCTCCTCCCGCCGAGGCTCCGCCCCCGCCGGCCCCCGGGAGAGGGCGGTACCGTGCTGCGCCGCGCCCCTGGCTCTGCCCCCGCCGCCGCGCCCGGGACGGGGCTGCAGCGGGAGCAGCGGTTCTCCAAGCGGGAGGCCGAGGCCGAGGGGAAGGCGCAGGATCTGCCTGCTCGGCTGGAGGAGAGGGTGGGTGCAGGGTTGGTGTTAGGGCCAGGGGTGGTCGGCTTTTTTGCGTAGGCGCTAGCTTTTGCCACCGGCAAAACATTTCTGATGTTGTAATCCCATTTATTTCTGATCGTGGGACAACCGGCTTGTACAAGATCATTCCACATTTGTTTCCTCGTCACCCATGCTGTAACTCCTTTCAGTTTTGCCAGCTTTCCTTTATTCACCACCCGAACAGATGGTCCCGAAATTACAGCCCACGTTTCCCTCAAGGTATTTGCTAAGGGGCCTACATTACCAGTAGCATTTGTCAATGCAGGTATAATCAAGGGGTTTAGTGAGGCAGGCGCTCTCCTCAAAAACTGCATTTTGATACTTCTTGTTGCTGCTACCTGTAGGAGACCGGTACACCGATGACCTTGATTTAATAAACGCATCTCTGAACTAAGATCATGTGCGAGGGGCCCAGAGGAAAAAAGGAAACAAGGAACACAGAAGAAGGAACAAAAGAATGCAGAAGAAGGAACAACAAGATAACTATAAGCCGAGGAAATGTTGCGTGATAAAAGTTATAGAACCAATTAGATGGATAGAATAAGCGCGTGCATTGTGCGTGCTTCGCGTGAACCGGTCGGGATAAGTATAAAAAAGAGTGCTGTCAGGTAAATAAAGGTCCCCCCTACTATCAGCACCAGAGTCCGTGTCTCATTCCCTTCAGCTACCCTGTCCAGATTGGATCCTGTAAGCAATGCATGAGCCGTTGCTGTTATCAAAATGTTCCCAGGCACAGCAGAGTAAGATAATAAGCAGTACAGCAGTACAGCAAGCAGTGAAAGCAAAAAGCAGCCACTAACAAGCACTAGACTGTAACATACGGTAAGGCAAGCAAGCCCCATGGCAAGCACAGAAGCCTTCCGATTAATAGCTAAACAGCAATAACAGTTTTAAATTTGATCTAGCACATTCCAGTCAAATCTGTCGTTATCTTGAACCCTCCATGCTCCACACTGGGCACCAAAAAGGACTGTCGTGGTTTAACCCTGGCCAGCAACTAAGCACCACACAGCCCCTCGCTCGCTCCCCCTCCCCGTTTATTAGCAATACGCACTATCAACCATTCTATAGTATCGTGCAGCCCATGGCACCGCTCTGCTTGAGTAGTAATTAACTTCTTGTCTGATCGTCTTTGTATCTTGTAAAGTCCTGAATTCCTTTTCCAGTTCTCTCATTTTACTCCGCAATGCAACAACTTCACGGTCAAGAGCTCTAAGGCCAGTAACTAATAACCATCCCAATCTCCCTGCTAACTTGCGAGAAGAATCTGATGCCACTTTCCATGACAATCCGTGCATAGCTATTTCAATTCTCTGGGGGGTAACCACCGCCCCTTCATCTATTTCAGGCCATGCTTCCAGTGGAGCCAATGTAACCAGGAAAGTGGACACAAGGGTCCAGCGCTCAGTACTGGGCCGTCCTGGCATATGGGGCCGTGGCCGTGGCCTCTTCAGTCCCCGACTTTTTTGCCAACCATGACATGGCTGTTCCTGGATCCCTCCAACTACGTCAAATGTGTGAGCTGACACAGGCAGGGCACAGGAATGACCACAAAACCATGGATGAAATTCAAAGAGTAAATTATTTTCATTACCTTGCGAACCAGGGGATCCCCAAAGCAGCACCCAGGCACAGGCACACAAGCGGGAACGCAGGCACCGTGGAGCTCGGTCCTTGCTACAGGATCGCCGAACCTGCTGTTTTTGCCTGTGTATCAGGGATTCATGCAGGCATAGTTTACCACTGTGCTTTGATCTTTCCCATAGCAGGGCAGGAATCTCAAGCATGTTCAATAGCATGCCTCTGAGTCTATCACAGGCCTATGTTATCTAAACACAGATGTTCTACTTGTCAAGCACACAAGACTAAACAATGATTAGTATGATATATGTGTTTTTCTACACCCCAGCTGCAAGTCACTTGAGCGTGTTTACAATCCTCCTCACCAATCTTCCATTATTTTCCCACACTCCTCTTCTGGGAAGCCAAGTCTTCTCAGCTCTTGTAGGCTCTGTGGCAGCACACAGCACTAGCCCAGGAAATGTTTTATCACACTGTTACACAACAACTGTTCTTCCTCAGTGTAAGTATTTACTAGAAACAAAATTAACCTTGTGCTTTCGTTTTACATGGGGAGGATGCTGTCAGGCAGACAAACCCAGTCCTGCTTCTCCCCGCAGACTACGCTAACCACTAGCCCCTGGTTGGGCTCTTTGATGTTTGCTCTCCCTCTGGCCCCGCAGCCTCTGCATTCCTGCCTGCACCATGACCCAGCCTGAAAAGGGATTACCCTCTTCTCCCATACCAGAGCTGTGCATCCCATCTTCCTACAGGCAAAGAAAACTTAAGGGCGCACATCCTGGTAAATGAAAGCTGTAATCAATAGGTCTGAGGTCCAGCTGTGGCTTTTTGCCTGGGAGTTGCAGCAGTGGCAAAAATCACACCCTCAGTGCTGGTGGTGGTAGATACCCTCAGCAATGCTGGCTGCTCCCACCTCTGAGCCAGGTTATGTACCAGGTATGTGGCAGAGGCTTTTGCACTTCAAGCGTGCCCAAATCTCTCCATAGAGTCTATAGGGAGACTACCTAATTCAGGCAGCCCAGACGTGGCCACAAAACTATGGCTCTGCAATGCCTGTATCAGGCATGGTCTGGATACTGTCCTCAATGTAACATATATATCTTAACAATACTTACCTTCTTAGAAGGCTGTCTTTACCATCTGGCATGGTAAATAAGGGATGCAGCACTATACCTTTTCATTCACGCTCACAGAACACCTGCTCCTGGATCACACATAAAGAAAGAGGACAAAAAAATCTTTTTAAAAAAGTTAAAAATCAGATGAGTATAGCTTAATTAAAAGATAAACATAAATTAAATCAAAACAATCAATGGTAGTTCAACTCTAATTGAATTTTATAGTCAGCAGAGCTGCTGTTGTTTTTCCCTTCCTTCCAAAATGAGAAGCTCTGGAGAGGAAATTTCCCTCATCAAATTTCACATTCAGTTGAATTAGTCTGGGAATCTTATAATAATTAAAAAAAAAAAAAAAAACCAAACCTTGAAAGGAAACTCTTTAATTCCAGCCAAGGCCCTTAAACCAACCACCCTGTGCCAGACTGTTCAGTGAGGGAGCTGGAGGGTGTCAGCACTAATCATCTGCCCCTGTTTTCTGAGGGTAAATTTGGCATGTGTCTCAGAGCTGGGGAGAAGAGGCTCCGGAGTCCTCCAAGGAATTGGACTGTAATTCTGATGTGATGGCACCAGCTAATTAGCAGCTCTAACAAAACTAACCTCCAGCCCCTCTCCGGATTTTTTTCCCATTATGGCTAAGAGTGAAGCCTGCAAGAAGGGGAGGTGAGGTGGGGGGAGTTGTCCATAGTTATTGAAGGTTACACAGCTGCAAAGAATAAAAATGACTGCAGTATTTAATGACACTTCTGTTTAATTCTGACAAACAGGAGCATTAACATCCTGCAAATAGGGACAAATTAATGTGAAGGATACTAAGCAGAGACAAGCCCCAAAGCCCCTTCTCCGGCCCTTTGCACAGAGCTAAATTTTACCATTATCGGCATAAGGGACTTGGCAGCCTTTGAACATGATTACTCCTTTACATATGTGTGTGACTATAAATATATAATTTCCTTGAAGTTCTGCTTTATTAAAATTCTTAACTACAGAGGTTTTCCTGCTGCACTCTTTTCTCATACATATCATGCAAAGCAGCAAATACTGTTTACCACAAAAAGAATAATCACTTACATGCCAAAGGCAGAAAACACTTTAATTGCTGCTGTCCTCAAAAGAGTTTTCTGCTATGCTCAGAAAGTTGGGGTGTGTTTTTTATCCCTCAGTGGCATTGGAAAACTCTCCCACTGAAACCAGTGTAGTCCATTTTTCATTGAAATCACAGCACTTCCCAACTGCCATAAAATGACGCTATTTTACAAACGCCATAAAATCGTACAGAATTTTACAAACGCCATAAATGTGGCCATGCAAAGAGTGAAAAATGTTCAAAGTGTGGTTCCATCTCTCCCAAATAACTGTGACACCCCTGTCACAGTACAAAGCTTTGGAACAGTTATATCGCCGCACATAGCAATGTAAAGTGCAGATGATGACACCAACAAATGCTCAGTGCTGACACTTAAAAGAGCAGCTGTAAAAAATAGCAGTCCATGATAAAAAGCACAGCACCAGCCATTGACTTTATGCAAAATATTATTTACTGTACAAACATACTGGGCTGCAAAATATAGCTAATAAAATAAGTGATTTGCCTGCCTGCTGCTTCCAGAATCACTCACAGTCTCCAGGAGGCACACTTCCCTAGGGGTGATGGAAAGTATTTTCTAGCAGTAGAGAAGAAACTCTTGATGAATTTTTTTCTCTTTTGCTGGCAGTGAAGAGCCACCCTTGAAAATCTGATTTTAACTCACTAAACTCATTACAAGTTCCCAGTGTAAAAAAATTAAAAGCAGGAGCAGAGGTGCTAAATAAATCAAATAGCTTACATCTCCCAGGGATAGGACCTGTTCCTCCAGCTCCGAAATAGCCAAATTGCATGCCGACATTTTTATGCAGCATGGAGCACAGGCACCGGTCATGCTAAATGTCACCTCACAGTAAGCTGGCGTGACAGTCAAGGTATGCTTCGTTTTGGCCAATGCAGAGCAATAACCTGGCGAGACACCAGCCAGGTTCAGCCTGCAAGCTACTTAGGCACACTCGCCCAGGAGCTGCACCTGAGCAAAGGTACCCTGCCCTTGGCTGAGGTAGCCCACAGATGGCTCCCTGGACACTGCCTGTGCGTGCCTGTGTCACACATGCATCCTTTCTTACTCCCCTCTTGCCTGTCTTTGAACTGAATAAAATCTCTCCTTGCACAGGCTGTCAATTTTGAGATCTATGTGCCAATAAAGATCGACTTGAAATAATTCTGGGAAGGCCAGGCAGGCCAACAGAGTTTCTCTGTTGGCAATGATGAGTTTCACTGCCTAAATACAACACAAGCAGAAAACATTCTGGTAGTGTCCAGACCACAGTAACTTCTGAACAGAAACCAAAGTCCTTTTCCTTGCCTGATCCCCAAAGGATCTTGTTTCTCAGCCCCCAGGCTGGTCACCTGCATCCTGCTCACGGGTGAAGATTCAGAAGAAACCATCTAGATAAGCTTAGGAAAAGGAAAGTTTCTCCAGAAACACCAGCAACCACCATGCTCAAGAAATGAGAAGCTGGTATATAGGTATTACAGGGTTACAAGTTACTCTGCATGTACTCCAAAGAGAAGTAACTGGCTGTGTTCTGGTCTGTTAACTTCTTCTTAATAGGTTTGTATTCACTTTCATGGCACATCATCCCCTTGTTCAAGGAAGCCTTTCACCAGAGAGCCAAGCTCCAGGCTGAGAGAGGGAGTGATGGGCATGTTGGGAAGAGTTCCCCCCCACCAGCTCTTTCCTACAGAAAGGCAGTCTATATTCACCGAGAAAGTCAACCACCTAAACAAAGTTGGAAGTGTTTTACACAATTTGGATGCTGGGTTCCCTTCCCGGTGATCTCACTCTGGCACCACTATGTGGGCAAGGATCCTTGAAAATGGGGGACAGCGTTTGCCAAGCGCCTGGGCTCCCCAGAGATGCACAGCACATCGGCCACGGACTACCAGCCATCCCTCTGTGCCTTCTTACACAGCACTGCTTCAGCTCAGCTTTTCTCCACAGAGAGCTGCCTCACCTAGGAAAATAATCAAAGTACTTGAAACCCACCGGGGAGCTTTCAGGGTTTCCTACAAAGCCTCCTGGAATTGCCCTGCTGTAGACTGACCTCTGACGTTTCAGGCAGAGTCTCCTGGGAGCACTGAGGAGTTAGCACAGAACAAGGGGACAACACAGCAAGGTTATGGCTTGAGACATCTGAGCAAAAGCAAAGCAATGTTCTTTCTGGATGGTCTTTCTCAGCCAGACTCCATTTTGTCCACTTGGGGGTTTCTTTGTTGGTTGTTTTTTATTTTTTTTCCTCTCCTTGTTTTAAAATGCCGACACATTGACAGATGTTTCCCATATATTTCCATCCAACGGTGTATTAAATCTTGCTGCTGAAGCAGCTACAAGTCCTTTCAAGGGATTATTTCTTTCATTGTTACACCTGGGTCATCTGGAAATCTAAGGGGAGAAAGCAACGTTCTCCGCTGGCTCTGTGATTAAAATGATTTATCTTGCCACATCTCGCAGCATCACAATAAGCAGAATGCCACCACCCCGTGTGAATGCTAGCTCCCGCACAGGACTCCGCTAATGGCTTCTTTTCCCCAAGCAGGAATGGCTTCAAAACCCGAGTTTTCTTCTGAGGCTAGAAAAATACCTGATACTCAAAGCCAAACTCAGAAGGAAGAAACACATTAGGTAGGAACTGTATTAAAAACTCAAAGCAACCTTGTTCTCCCTTATTAGTTGAGGGGTGTAAAGGCAGTGCCTGGGCTGGTGACAGCAGGAATGTGTTCATTAACCGAAGGCATCACAGCTGCCTTCCTATTGCTGAGCTCTGCAACTGCATGCAGTTCTCCCACCCAGAATCAATGCTGCTTCAAGTAATATGGTTTAATCTAAGCATTGCCCCATTTATCCTATTATGGACTACAGTTTTATCTTACTTTTTACATCACTTTTTTTCCCCTTTGTGACAAAATTCAACTAAAAACCCAATAACTTTAACACTTGCTCTAAGCAATGATTGCATTGCCTGCCACAGTGGCAATGCTCACATGCCAGTCAAAAATGCCATGGAGAAATAAAACAAAACCATGATCTTCTGAGTGTTGGAATTTTCCTTTGCAAAATAAATATTTTAGCATGTGTTGCCCCACATCTTGAGTTTCCTGCCATCTGAAAGGCCATTCGCTCTGGTATTTGCCCCTCAGTGGAAGCAGAAATTGTATGCAATACATCTGTGTCTCCTCACATACCAAGAAACACATGCCAAACACAGCCTGGCCCAGAGTGATCCTACCTCTCAACAGATGCTGTTCCTAAATATCACAACTGGTGAGGCAGAACACTTATAGGGAACTGGCAGTCATTGGGGAAGTTTGATGCAAAGTCACGTACCCTGAGCACTGCCAGGAACAGCATTATGCATGATATACACCCCACAAGTCCTTGCTTTTACATTCCCTGAGCAGCACCACTTACAAGCTGTGACCCTACCTTAGAGCCTGGCTTCACTCCTGCAATTTTTTACCATTTCCCTAGAGTGAAAAGGGTAGATACACAGGTCAGTGCATAGAGCTGGACAGCTAGTTGCCACACTGCTTCCCAGGAGGTGTCTGCTCCTGTAGCTGACAGCACTACCCTGCTCTGCCCATTAGGTGAGAAAATGGGGAACACGGAGCTCATTTCATCAAATTGCTCATTGCCCAGGCTTTACTACCTGGGACCAGCTCAGGAGGATCCCAGCTCCCTCTCAGCCCAGCCGGCAGAGCAGGTGCTAATTAGAAAGTGCAATTTAGCAATGAACTGCACGTGCCACACGCTCCGTGTGGAGCTGCGCTTAAAGCTCCTTGGCAGTGCCAGGGTATCAGGAAATAAAGGTTGTAAAATACAAATAATGTGGATTTCCATAGAGTCTGGGGAGCGTGGCCAAGCCAGAGGGAGTGCCTGGCATCCATGGCCTGCTCCTGAAGGCAAGCGCCTCCCAAACCCACTGAGCAGCACCAACCTACTAAAAAGCTCAAGAAGGCCAGCTAGCTCCACAGCCTGGAAACAGGTATCTGACTGACCAGGCAGGCCACCAGCCTTTGCATTTTTTCTTTTTGTCAGCCACCTGCTACATGACCCCAGTCCTGCACTGTACACGTGGGATGGGAGCAGAGAGACCTTCCTGCTATCTGTACAAGACAATCAAGTCATTTAGCAGTAATTAGGCTCCCGACCAGCTTAACTCATTTACAATTATATGACGGCTCCTAACAGCTCTGGAGTTCCAAGACATTATTTGAGGGAGGTTGTAAACCAGTCAGAGTGTTGAAGGGGCTGAAATGGAGCATAGAACTAAATAAGGAAAAATAAGGTGGCCCATAAAAAAGTTTAACCCTCAAGTGCCTCAATGGGAACCACTGCTATACCATTTCAGGAGTGAGAAACATTACCACACTTATCATCCCCTTTCCAGACCAAAGAATATAGTGTTAGCAGCTGACCAACTTTTCCAACTTCTGCTTCTGTGTCTATACAATAAGAAAAATTTTCTTGTCTTCCTTAATGAAGAAAGGGGTAATTTTTTCAATTGTCTAAGAAGCAGCACTGTATAGTGTATTCTTAGTATTTGCTATAAGTGTGATGCTATTTGCATTCATCTACCTCGTATTTTTAAAGTATTGAGACACCAGGACCCCTGGAGGTGCTGTGGCTGGCACTTAAGCTCACATCTTAGATAGAATTTCAGGCTCTCTCAACAGGTCTTGCAAAGACATGGGCTCCATTTTAGTTGCTCTAAACCACCCCATATAGAGTCTTTCCTGATTGCAGGGGGAGCTAATTTTTGTAGGCTAAACTGACCCATCACAAATTGCTTCCTTGGGAATCCACCACAAAGAGCCTTGCAGATGAGGGGATTAGATATCTGCTCTCCCATCCATAACATTTTCTTGTTTTCTCCTTGCCACTGTGTTGTCCCCCTGTATCCAACATCTGCCAGGCTAGGAATTAAAGCCCCCACAAGCCCTTACAACGATGTCGGTAGCCCTGGCACGTGCTGCTGATCTCCACCTACAGGTTCTGACGTCCATGGTGATAGGAGCTACTGCTGACCTCATAGGGTCTCATCTCTTGTGCAGTCAACAGCACGCTCACTGGCGCATGATGTCCTGGGGGACAACGAGGATGTGGATAAAATGCTGCAACCAACTGTTAATCTGCTTGAGTCAGTGCTAAATTTGTTCTATAAACATTTGCCCCGAGTGCATGAGCCATCGTGCATGTGGTGGTGCTTCTTGGCTGTTTATGAAGCTGCAGGAGCTGTTTTGTCCCAGTTGCTTCATGCAGTAGCACTTAGAGAGTGGAGCTGTTCCCCCAGGGAAACGAGGCTACCTGGAGATCCCGGGGGGGGGGGTGTGTGCAAATTGTGGATGGCTTTGTCTTCTTCTCCCAGGGTACAGTCTCAGGGCATCTGACTGCACTGAGAAATCTTACAGCCAGCTGGAAGGTTTTACTGAAGAAGAGTAAACGCATATATGAGAAAAAGAGGGCAAAAACACAGGTAGATAATTAAAGCCAGGAAGCAAGTAGTTACGGAGTTTATCAGATCCCTGATGAATGCAGGTCCAGGCTCTCTGTTGCTCTGCAAGGGCACAGTTCTGTCGGCACCTGCATGGTTCAGTTTCCTTGCGCCCCTGAAAACTGGGCTCGGGGTCTTTTCCCAGGAAACTGTCCTCTCTAGACTTACCCTGCTGCACCAGAAGCCCAACCCATCGACCTCCCCATCCCAGGCAGGCAGCCATTCTTGGTCTGTGTATTTCTCAGCCGACGATCCTCTCCAAACAAGGCTCGGAGGTGCTGCAGCCAGGAGCACTGGCATGTAAAGGAGGACAGCACACAGAGGGAGGGACCAAGGCCCTCCAGGCAGCCAAAATGCTGACTTTCCCTGCCTTCCAAAGAACTGGACTTGCAAGCTTACTCTGTGTCTAGCACCTTTTCTCTGCAGGCAAGACTGCATAAACTCTCAGAAGAGGTCTCCGTTGGGTGCAGTGTGGGGGAAATCCACAGAGATGCCCTTTTTCTCCAGCCAGTGACCCTCTGATCACTTTCTGTGTCCTGTCCTTGAGGAAAGGGCTGGGCAGAGGAAAAACAACTCACACCAGGAGTTAGGACTAAAGGAAGAAAGAAACAGCACGAAGCGTAAGAAAGAAAGAGGAAAGGCAGAGGGACCAAAGCAGGCAAAAGAAAGAAAAACTGCTGATGTGTTAACTGCCTCCAGAACTAAAGCTTCCTCTGATGGTTTTCCAAACAAACCCAAAAAGGAGAGCCTGGCCACATGAGAAACCCCTCGCCTGCTCCCAGCCTCTCCCAAGCAGAACAGGGATGCCATCCTCACTTTCACCAGTGAAAGGTTTCAGCACCTTTCTGAGCCACTGCCTGGCCACGGTATCCTCTAAAACCCCCCGACAGCCCATCAGAAAGCGGCTCTGGGCAGCTCGTTCCCCACCGCCGTGTTAGTGCGGAGGACGACACGGGAAACGATAATGCATTTGTATGCGCAGAAGGACTAGTTGGAAGTTTGCTGGGGGATTAGCTGTTTGGCTGCCTGCTTCAGCACAGCAGGCGTCCCGGGGTGTGGAAATATCACAACAACAAAATGGCAGCCTGTTTCAATAACAGCACGGGCCGTTTAGGTAAGTTTTATGCACACTATTATGACAGGGAACCTCTTAAATCCTCAGGAAAAACGTGAGTGTTTCATCGGTCTTGAGGAAGTGGCAGTATTTCTTCAGATATGCCAGTAACTGGGGTTTGTTTGGGAGCACAGCCTTGATTCTCTGGACGTAGTTTAGATTGCCAAGGTTAGTTAAGTTAAAAAGTGTCAAGGACCAAGAAATGCTAAAGTTCTTGTGTTGCACGTATCGTAGCTATCTCCTTTCTGCTAGCCCGCTGAGAAATGCTCCCTGAAGAAATTGAGTCCTTTTTTATTGAGAGAAAGTACAGTGTTTATTAGTATGTCTCACACCTTCTAATAATTTCTTTTTTAAAAAATAATTACGAAATGAAGCATAGGGCAAAGTTATCTTCTTATCCAGTGAGCAACCTCATAACTTATTATTTGCCTCCATCATTAGGGCAAAGTTCAGGTGGGATGTTAAGTAATTCAGCAGCAGAAGCTGAGCTAACAACGGCTGTGGGGTTCCTGTGTGGTTCCTGTCTCAGTGCTTTGGGCTGGCACCACCTGGCAAGCGGGACCTGGAGTTTAGAGGCAGCCCCCTGATATGCATTATGCAATTTCTGAGGCCTAGATTTTAGTTGCTTTCATCCTTAAACCAATAAGCAACAGAGGTACAAGAAGACAGGCTCAATCTCTTAAGGACAGAGCAGGTATTTTATGCTTTGGCACGGTGAAGACATTTAGCAAAGCTGTTGCCCAACTTAGAATGGCTACATGTAGTAAGCAGTAGTTGCTAGAAAGTGCTACTTGCTAGAAATGGTAGAAACGGCAATGTAAGCAATATACACTAAGCATTTTAATGATAATGTTATCTAAGTCTACTTGGAGGGGCAGTAGGTGCCAATAAAAATAGTGCCCAGGCCTGCTTGCACCACCCATTTCCCTCCAGGTAATGCCAGTGGTCTCCACCTGTGATGTACTGTGAATGTTGTATTTCCAGTAGAAAGCTGATTCCCTCTTCACGGGGCTGGAGGGGCACCGTACAGAAATTTGCAGTGACCTTTTCAGCCAGTCCTCACTACTACCCCTCTGAATAACCTGACCTGTAGAAAGTGTGCTTAAAAAGTAATAAAACTGAACAAGCCATGAACTCAAAAATACAAGTGGAGCAGCTGAGAACAGTTCTGGGCTTTCGTTGCTGGTACCATGTCAATAGGGGAATTTGCTGTTTGTCACAGGAGACTGCCAGGAAACGTATTTAGATGCTGAACTTCTGAACTTCTTCTTTCACCTGTATTTGAACCCTGCTAAATGATTTTACAACTATTATTGCTTTATAACCCATGACTGTAAATTCTTCCATTAGATTTTATTACTTAAGGATAAAAATGTGTGCCTGGGGTTTGTATTTATGTTTGATAATATGTGTATGTGCTCACACATGAAGTGACTGATAGATAAGATAGAAGGGACGAACGGTGGTTTGCATCTGGGAACTGCGGCGTCCCTTGCTGGGAGCCCATGCCAGGGCTGCAGCGGGGACATCTGAGACACCCAACCCCTAGTCACCTCCCCACAAGGCCCTCAGAGACCAGCAACGCTTTGTGCTGGTAACAGAAGGAAATACCAGTTTTGCCAGCCTCAAGCAATAAGAAAATTATGAATCTGACCCTGAAAAATCTCTGGAATGTTTAAACGCATCATTTAAAATGAGCCTCTTCTGGTTTTGTTCTCTTTTCTGAGGCTGTAGGGCTAACAATTTCAAGCTTTCCTCCATCATCTGAAGGGCTAGGCTCTCTTTTCATTTTTAACAAACCCTGAGATTATGCTATAATAGCAAGACTCAAAGGGCTAGGGCTTTAAAAAGAAATAACCATTGTAAAACAACTGTGATAAATTGGTATCATCGGGTCCCCAATGCCTGTTTCTTCTATATGCACTCACTGTCTCTCATATGATGAACTTTGGAGGGACAAAGCTTCCTTTGGTTTCTTTAGTCCAGCTCATTTTTTGTGGGTTGTTTCCAATTAGAAATATCAAGAAAAGGTGAAGTTTTCTAGCAGGCTCTGTCTAGGGAGTCATCAGAGTGCTGAAGTCCGAGCAGGAATTTTCTTTCCCCCCTCCGTCACTTGGCAGGGAGTCAAAACCTTGCAGGGTACAGATGGGAGCCCCGGGCAGGAGAAGCGAAGGCGGCTGCCTGGAGCAAACTGCAGTGTTGCAGCCGCAGACGAACAAGCAGGGTTTGCAGGGAAAGCACAAGAGACGGACAGTCTGAGAGGCAGACAGCCAGGTGCAGGACAGGTTTAGCCTTTGCTCATCTGACGGTGATTTTGCCACTGCTGGGACAGTGCTAGCTTTGCTTCAGGACAGTTTGACATCTTTCAAAGGCCTCCGCGTTGCCTCTGTAAAAGGATGCCTGCAGGGGCTCTAGCCAAAAATACCCACTTGCGCTGACTGAGGGCCGACTGTCCTCCAAAGGTCTCAAAGAACTCAGTTGGGAGGGAGGTCTAAAGCACAGAGAAGCTCAACTTCAGGCTGAGAAATAGGTAGCTGTGCAAGGGGAGGGAGGAGGGTTTCTGCTCTTCCTGGAATATTTCTCTCATTTCTGCCAACACTTCTTTAAGATAAAATCAGGTAGAACAAAAGAAAAGGGTTTCCATACGAGGCGTAAAAGAGAAGAGCGACTCCAAGAGAGAAGGGAAACTCCACTCCCCACTGGACAAAAAACACTTAAGAAAGGACAGGAGTCTGGATGGACACTGAAAGTTTGGAGAGTGCTTCAGGGTATTTCAGATTCACCAGCACAGCTCCTGTTTCACATGATACAGAACTTGTATTTCACAGATTGCTCCCTGTTTCTCCACCTCATCTGTCTCCATTACTCAATTGTTCCAAGTAAAACTCTAAAGGTTTTGCTCTGCAAAATGAAGAATTGGTTTGCAAGATCCCAAAAGACAAGAAATGTGCATTGATGGCATTTTTAAATGGTATTATCACTCTGCTTTAACAAAGTTTAAGGCAATTAACTCCCTAAGAGCCTCAGGTGGCTGATTTCCCGATTACTCAGCCAGAGGGAATGTCATTGCAACTGCAGCAATTAATTAATTAACTCACACCAATTGATTGGAAGAGTCACTCCATTATAAAGCCCTTGCTTCAGTCTCTTGTCACTTTTCTGACACTGCTGGGAGTTTTTTTAAGGATTTCCTGAGGTTTTGTTTCAGCCCAAAGGCAGACTCCTTTTAACAGTTACAGTCAAAGCAATATGTCAACTTCTTCCTTGCCCGAGGATGAAAAAGGCCTGGGCGCACATATCAGGCGACCACCAAGTATGCTCAGATAATGTGACTAAGTACTTAGAAATCGGGAAAAGCCAATTGTAGGGCTGCGTGTCCAGCTGAGATCGATGGTACTTGCCTGTGATTTCTCACCATCAGATAGCATTGCAGGGAGCAAAGCAATGGCATCGCTGTCAGATTCAGTTCTGCTCCTGGAGGCATTGCCTCCTGCAGCCACTGATTTCATCTGAGACAGCAGGTGGAGAGACAGAGCTCCCCATCCACTGCTGCGGATGTTTGGAAAGCGTGGGGAGGCGAGCTGGCCAGACGTGCCAGTCAGGGCGGCAAGGACATCAGCTTTCCCTAAAGGGTCAGCAGAAGGCTGGGGCCTTTGTTTCCAAGCTCCCAGCTCCTCTCCACTGAGCTCTGATGGCACTTACTTTCTCTGGGAAGTTATCTGAGACGCACAGGCGCTCGTCTCCTGCCAAAAAATAGCTGTGTCAGGACTGCGTGCCATAATTTCTCTCTTTGTTCCTTTCCCACGCTAATGGTAGATTTCAACTTTTTGGGCTCTTCTCCAGCTGCTGTCGGATTTCTTTGTTTTTTAAACAGCTTGCTTTGTTTTTTCCCCTGCGGAAAAGGACAGCGCAGGGAGCATAGGCAGCAGGGGTCTCTAGTCCTGATGCAAACACTGTCCCAGGGACATCACCACATTGCCAAGCTGAGATGTCTCCAGGCTGGGCAAGGACTATTGGTGACAAAAATACAGTGCACTTCCACTGGCTTTGGGTTTGGGTTTTTTTTGCAAGCATGCAACCAAAAATGTTTCCCTCTAAATTTTCTGCAGACAGTCATCCTTCGTATGTGGGTGGTGTGGCTGGAGAACCCATGCGGTCCTGCAGCACCCGCTCCTCCTCAATCTGGCAGCTGGAGCCTGCCTCAGGATCAGGCAGCACTGCAGGCAACCTGCGCAATCGCTGCTCACCATCTCCGCTTCTCCCCCTCGCAGCCTCACGCTTCGCTTCCACCCCAACACCCCTCTGCTGATAGTGAAAGACATGGACAGCGTCCATCATGCTCTCGTCAAGGCCATATCCTCCCACGGTCACCAGGTCCTCCGCAGTGACCCCGGTGATGAGGAGATCCCATGGGCTGCCCCAGCGTTGCACCTGGGGCCGAGGCAGAGCGGGATGTGGCTGTGATGCTGACAGTGGCTGTGATGCTGAGGACTGCCTGCTCTCCTTCACAGACCATGCATCCCACACCAGGCAGCCCTTTCGGTGCTGGTTATCGCCCTCTAAGCCTGCTCTCTGCTTTCATTTCTCTAGCCACGGAACACTGATGGTACGTAGCGTATTACTGTGAGGCTGACTGATGGGGCTTTGGCTGTCTATCAAACACCAGGAATTTTCCTACAGGTCTCACTATGGCTCACAGTCCAGAGGTGATCACATTCAGACTGGACAAGGCTTGCCCAGTGCTCCATGAGGTCCTGTCTGGTTAGTATTTCTCCTCACAACCCCAGCTGTTCATCTCCATCCCTTCCCTACCATCCCTGGTCACTTTGGCAGGGAAGGCAGGGGGCCCATCCTCCAGGGTGTGAATCTTCCTTAAACATTCTGGAAAGCCAAACTGAGAAGGGTCCCTAAAGTTCCCGCAAATCATGGCCCTGCCATTTCAGGAAAATGACAAAAACTATCCTCTCTAAGGTGAGGGAGGGTGACAAGGTGGCCTAGACACGAGAGCAGCAATTCTGTGCAAGTTCCCCTCTTGGCACAGCTGGGTGTTCCTGTTATGTCTTTGGGGAAGCCACCAAGGTCACATTCAGATTTGGGAGTGGGTGCCCTTCCTCAGAGCCATGGCTCTGCAGGTGTCCGGTCAGGAGCCACAGCAGAGCACATCAGGGCTCCTCTCCAGTCCAGGGCTCCCCACCATGGGGAACCAAGTGCAGTGGGGAAGCTAGGTATACATTTAGGATCTCACCCCAAACTAAAGCCAGGAGCTGGGAGCCACTTCTGAGTCCCAAAGCACAGACACAGCTTCAACCTACCCCTCCTGCGGTTCTCTGTCCATAAACTAGGGACCTCGCTTCCTCCCTCTGTGCTGGACCAAAGAGACATGCATGAGTATGAAGGACCGAGCCAGTCATAAGGCGGATGCCTCAAGCAAATGCCTAATGATGTCAGCCCAAGACTTCACACAGAGTATTTGTGATCAGTCCTATATGATGCTACAGCTGTGGCAGTAATGATTCACAGCAGGGTTCAATCCAGGCTGCTTCATTGCCGTCCTGTGAAACTGTTAAGATACTTTTAGCTTAAGTCTTTCCTTGTAGACAGCACCAGGAACTAATTAGTCTTTTTAAATGTAATATGTCAGTGAGAGCCGAGCTCCTTACTCATGTCAGAATCAGTCGCTAGAGATGCATGGAAGTCTCTCCCATGAGAGCAGCATCAGGCACTACCCGAGGTTGCACTGACTGTTGCCAGTGATGGTCCCCACTCCACAAGCCAGTTCAAGCTTCCTCGATTGCCTCCTTCCGCGGTTGCCTGCATGGTCACTAAGTCTCCAGATTGGCCAGTCTGCATTTTCATGCCTGTTCCTAGCAAAAACACCGAGCCTGTGTGAATGAAGGTGACCTGCAATACAAGAAGAGCACATGAGTGATAGTCATGCAGAGGCAGTGACATGAATGACTTGAAATAACGTCAGCCTGTGAATTCCCATCTCTGGCAGTGACCTCTTGTGTGTCCTTGGACATACATGTCTCTGCTTCCCTTGACATGGCTTGTTGCTTTTAACCTCAAGTTCATGCTTTGTCTCTTTTAACCTCAAGCTCTTTAGGGTGAGGACTATCTCCAGCTTCAGGCTTGTAAAGCTCTTAATGCAACTTGGTCTTGTCCAAAGCCTCCAAGCACTCTAATCTAAGTAATTATAATAACCTATTCACAGAGCTGTATAAACATTAATCATTTTTCTCTGTCCTTTACAGAAGAGTGGTTGCCAGAGGAGGGTTACACTGCCCACTTTGAGGTAGGGTTATATTTCAGGATACTATCACTATACTTAATTGATCATTTCTTCAGCATCAAAAAAAAGGAGTCCCTGCCTGCTCTTTTAATCTAACCCACTGTTATTTGCTACACTTGCAAACCCTGTTTGCTGCATTGACAAAAGCTATATTTAATTTTTATCTTTCTATATCATAATAGCACTTAAGAATATCCATTACAGAGCAGGACTGCTGTGCTGTTGCATGAGCACAGAAAAAAAAAGCAGTCTTTGCCCCAGAGAGAGATATAAACTGTTATAAAAACAGTGATAATTCATTCTTCTAACACTTTTGTGAAGTAAGCAAATATGATTGTCAACCTCATTTTACAGATGGGGAAGTATGTCACAGAAAGGTTAAGTGATTTATCGAATACCATGCAGCATGTCAGTGACAAGAAAAGACTAGAACTCTTGATCCCAGAACCAGACACAGTTCTCTAGTCTATAAGGCAGGTCTTTAGCAGCAAAACCAGAAATGGGGACCAGAGTTTCTGAAACAACTGTTTAAAAAGTGCCCATCTATTTTTGAGAGAGAAAACTATAAAAGAAGAATTTCCCAAGTTTATTTTAATCTTTTGTCAATAATTCTCAAGTCCCTGAGCTGAGAAATCTTGGATTTCCAAAAACTGTTCTCAAACAAATAAACCCGTGTCCCCAGAGTGTGCTGCTTCTATTTCATTCCTCAGTTTCCCTCATTTCAAAACATCACATCTAAAAATATTCACCTGAAGTAGCAGATGTTAACCCCCTCAGATATTTGTTTCTCATTTTTCCTGGTAAGACCCGAGCAGCCACATGTGCTCTAAGCAGCGTTTCTGAGATGTGAGCCCAGATGGGGCCAGCCCGAGCCAGTCCCCAGGGCAAGCCAGCCCCACGCATTTGCCTGGCCCCTTCCCCGTGCCTGGTGGGGTGTCCTGCATGGAGGGAGGAGACCCTCTCCCACTGCTGCCACAGGTAGCCTGGGAGAGGGACGAGCTGGTCCTTAGCTCTGCGCCACCACCCCTTTGGCGGGACGTCTTGAGGGTCCTGTTTGAGGTGTAGGACCTGTGTGCGGTCGGCTCCAGACCAGCACGCCCACACCTGTTCAGGCAGCCACGTCCTCTGCAGCGTGGTGCTGAGCTATGTTGCAGCCCCTGTCCCTGCAGACGGGCCCTCAGGCGTCCTCAGCCCTAGGTGTGCCACCACCTCTTGGGAGGTTATTTGTCCCTCCTTTTTCTTTGCAGCTGGCTGTCATCCTACATTCAGCTGGCAGCATGGCTGCAGACGCTCTCCTCCAGCTGCAGGCCACAAAGAAATGTTTGTCTGTTTTCTGAAACACGGTTAATATTTAACTTGCCCAAAGTAACGTCCCACTCCAGCTGGCAGATGTGAAACCTCTGGTGTGGCCGTGGCAAGGCACCCTGTCCAGCCCCCCGGCAGAACGAGGGCATGCCCTAGCGCTGAGCTGCCAGCGTGCCCTTCCTGCACGCTCACAGCTCCCGCTCCAGCTGGAAAAGTTTCTCTGGGAAATGGAGTCCAGAAAAGTCTCCTCTGCCACATCCCCCAAAGGGCATCATTGCTTATTCCCTCTTTACCTTTTCACCTCTGCTTGCCCTGTTTGTAATGTAGAGTTTATGATGTAATTATATCTCACACAGCTGAAATTGTCCCCTTATCACCAGACTGATTACACTTAACAAGGCATAAACTCCCTCTCTCGTTCTCTGCCAGGAGTCCAATTTTAAGCTCTAATTGTTTTATAGGCCTTTTGCACTCAGGAGAGAAAAAAAAAAAAAGAAAAATTGGTTGCCATTTACATATGTTGTGTAAGGCACATTTCTCACCCTCCCATCCACACAAATGCCTCTTGGGGACTGCCCAAATGACCAACAACCCAACAGTTTATATGCCTCAGTGCTTTCCTAATGATTGCTAGAAGCCTCAGCTTTTCTCCATCTCAAGTACAAACTATTTATTAGAGGTGAGCAGCAAAGGCCCCTTTCCAGGGCAAGAGCTTCTGCTCAGGGTCACCAGCAGCTGCCCGACGGCACACGGGGCTGGTGGCAAGCTGGAGAGCACGGAGCTCTGCTCAGACCTCCATGTGCAAGGGCTCAGCAAGGGCACTTTGTCTCGAGCTAAGGGAAGCCATGCGGTGAGTTGAGTTACTGTGGCTCAGCTAGGACAACCTGAATGATTTCTGCATCTCTAGGAGAGTGGCCATGGGATTTCACAAACAGCAGCTAGGTTATGTGCCGGGCAGCCCTGACATCTTCTCAGAGCATTTTCCCTTTGGTATGTTTTCCTGCTTCCCATTTTCCTCCTCAAAAAAAGGAGGACACAAAATGATAGCCACAGACACAAGGCATGCTTATTACCATCTTCCTTTGTGGTAACTAAAAAGAATAAACGAAGTCTGGCCAGCCCTTTGGAAACACCTTGATTAAAGGTGATGACAAATCATGGAAGAGTGCCATTGCCATGCAGCCTTGCCTTACAGAGGTGTTAAAATATGCTGACTCTTTTTCACTTACTTGCTTATTCAGCTTGGGGCTTGTTTAATTATGGCTTATATGTATTCCAGCAGCACCTATGAGCCAGTTGAGAAGTGAGTTGTTCTCTCTCTCCCTCTCTCTCTGTACAAATCCAAAGTAGCAGATAATTCATGCTGCGCGTGGTTCACCCAGAGTCTCCGTAGGTACCACTTCTGCCTACAGATCCCAGCACAGCAGGCGGGCGAAGGGCAGGGCTAATCAGGAGGAACACACACACACAGGCAGGGAGCAAGATAGTTGCAGCAAATGTCAGGTCGGCATCATAGTATTATTTTTACTGTATCGTTCTGAGCAATGAATCCCAGCAGATTTGTTGTTTTCAGGAGATTCACTAAAAGAAAAAGGACAATGTGAAAAGATGGGACCTGAGGAAGGGAGGGAAGCAGGTAGAGGAAGGAGGAGCCCACAGAGTCGAGTTTCCCAGAATTTAGGGGCCAGGATCACAGCCTGTCAAGCTGCCCATGCTCTTTTTTGATAGTAGTGTTCTGCTCCCAGCCTGCACCCACCTGTGGCAGGTGGTGTGCAGGTTTCAAGGATAAGGTTTTGGTCTTTTTGTGCATGTACAGCACCTTGCACAGTAAGAGTCTTGCTACCTGAGCAGAGATACTGCTCTAATACAAGCGAATGGGAGGTGACCCAATACTAAGAAAAAGAGTTTGTGTAAGGACTAGGTGGACCATCAGAATAAGGAGCAGAGACACCTCTTCAGAGAGGACGCTAGTGGCATTTTCAGAATATAGAAGTCTATGCTGATGGTTTTCTCTGTCTTGTCTGGCCCTCCTCCAGGTCCTTTGGCTGCTAGGGCTGGCTTATTCTGCAATATCTTTTTTTTTTTTTTCCTTCACTCCCCCAGCTCACTTGGCCCTAGGGATGTTTAGTGGCCTATTTGCAGTCCAGGCAAATGGCCTTTCATAAAATCCAAGCCAGATGCCCAGCTGGTGAACAAATCACATAGCTCAATTGATTTCTGTGGCGCAATGACAATTTATAGCAGCTGAGGCTCTGGTCCTATAAACTGCAGTGAGCTTGGAGGGGAACCTGGAAGGGCTGCATACACCACAGGTTAAGGATGTGTATTGGTGCATGGGGAATTGGGAAAGGCTTTGGAGATAAATGCTGTGAAGCAAAGCTGAGGAGCACAAGCAAAGCAGGTGGGCTGCCAAGCGAGGAATACAGAGGAGCACTGTGGGTTAGGAGTGATGGGAAATGATTAAGCACATCAGGGCACGCTGGCTTGCTTTCCTGACACACTTGCTAAAATTATGATGATGGAGCAAGGAAATGCACCAGATGCAGTTCTGCCCACCTGGTAAGGAGGGCATTTTGTAGAGCAACTTGTGAATTCTTACAGTGGCAAAACAAATTCACGGGGGCATAGATGTGGACACGGTAAGAGTATGAATGCTGGCTGCAGGCCATGCCTGGTGGTATGTGCCCAGTAAGGGGAGCGTCAGGAGGGGGTGTTGCAGCGAGCCTGTTAATTGTTCCATTGTTTATTCTGGTTTCATTAATATCTTCATTAAAGATCTGGAACAGTTTGGAGGAATGAGCAGAGAGGATGTGAGAGCCTGCTTTCAAAGGCAGCCAAGGAGGAGAAATAACAAACTGGGAGCTGGAGAAATTGAAACACAGGAAGAAATTACCCAAATGAAACATTAAGCTTGGCAAAAAAAAATTGTATCTGAGGAGCTCAGGGAGGGAGGAGGAAAATAGCCCAAACCACAGGTGCTTAATGGGAAAGAGAGAGCTGCAGCACTAGAACACTAAGGGTTATAATAGAGGGCAAATTGCATATGACTTTGGCAAGGCAATGAAACACCCTTGTCCGTGCACAGAAGCACTGTATACATTATGCAGCAGCAAGCCCTGCTCTTCTTTCTCTACGGATGCCACACCTAAACTATTGCTTTCTGTTCTGGGCACTTCGATACCCAAAAGCTATTGACAGAGCAATATACATTGATTACCAGAATAGAAACATCTAATTACAAGGAAAGGTGGAAAGAGCAAAGTTTGTATCAGTTCACTAAGCAATAACTAAAAATAAGTAGGATAATTGCTGACAAGTAGGCAGATATAAAAGCGGGACAGCAAAATTACTGGAAGGAAGAGAAGCATAACAAGGGATAAAGAAATAAATTGATTTATAAAGTCTCAGAAAACTTTACCAGGCAATGATAGGGTGTTACTTTGTGTAATAGGTTTCCCCAAGGGAAGGCAGTGCATCTTTGTGACCTGGGATATTGAAAGGTGCCATAAATCACTAAAAGTGTTTTGTGGGGGGCAGAAAATAGGGAAATTGATAGTTGCTTTTGCTAAGTTTTCCTGATGTTTTGCAGACATTTCTCTAGGCTGGTGGGTTTTTTGCTTGATGCAGACCATCCACACTTTCTTCAAATACTTCTCAGAAGGAGGCATGAGCTTATTCTTGTCAGCCATGCTGCAAGTGGCCTCTTCCAAACCCCAAATCCAGACCCGCCAGGCCTGCCTCTTCACCATCAGCCTTGCACCTGCAGAACTGCTCTTTTTTCAGCAGCATTACAGTTTCCCAGCCCAAAAATTAGAAGAAGAGAGGAAGGACATCCCATTTCACTCTCAGTTACACAAGACAGCAGAGGGTTAATCTGAAAGTGGACTGAATGAGAGCAGAAACTGGCTTTATTCTTCCCTTTGTACTTCCTGCTCTCTTCTTCATTTTGCTATTACAAGAGGGCAGAAGGATAGAAAAGCCTATATATTTCTTCCACGTCAGTTGATGTGATCTGCCCCCAAGGGATTCCTCCCCTTTGTATTACCACAATTCCCAGGCCCTTCTCCTCTGGGCTCTCCTTTTCCATTATTCCTCAATTATTGCGTCTGATAAAAAAATCACTTATTCCATTCAGTCTTCCCTAGACAGCTCCAATTCTGAAAGGAAAGGACATGCCTAACCTGTTACCAACCTGTGCCAAGCACTACTGCTAAAGAGAAATCTCTTAAACCAACCCAGGAATCTGGAGCCACACAACACCACCCTGCCATTTCACAGGAGATTGCACACTTTTGTAGCAGGTAGATTTATTTTTCCAAGTGCAGTGATCTGAACTGTCATGCAGTAAATATGAGCTACATTTCCTTTTCTATTGGTCTTTTCTTTTTTCCCCTCCCCTTTTTTTTATCTTTGTCTGGAAATTCAGTGGCAACAGGGTGCTCTGTCACAGGCAGAGGGGGGAACTCGGCATTAACTTAGCATAAACTCTGGCACTCTTAAGGTAGCTCTGATTTGCTGCAAAGAGAAACAGATTCAGCTCCATTCTGCTAATAGGACTGTGGGTACAGCACATGATCTAATACGCAAAAGCATTATCAGAGAAATGGGAGAATCCTCAGGGCCATTTTAAGGACATGCTGGTGCTTCAATGGCTGGGTCCCATCTTTGATGCTGTCTTTGAAGAATACCTAGGACAACAGCAAACATATCTGCAGCCAGCATTGCAAACAAGTAGCAAATAATTAGTGTATACCCGCAAAACACAAAACGTACCTCTGTCTTGACTCTTTATAAAGCACTAATAATTGCTTTGATTAAATCTTAAAGTCTCATTTCACCTTTCTAAAAATGCATAGAAAACTTGGAGCACCAGAAGCTGTAACGTATGTTGTTGTGCACAGGCTCTGCAGCCCAGACCTGTCTTCCCACAAAGCCTGCCCTGCACTGTCACTCACCGAGGCAGGCGACTTCGGTGACACAAATCATTGAGGTCACGGAAGAGTTCAGGCCACCCAAGTATTTCAGACACCTCTTTGCTGTATCATGGAAATAGAGGGACAGAGACCTCTGCTTTCAATGAACAAACTGATTAGTCAGCCTGCCTCACATGCGAGCATATATGGCTCATAATTTTGCACCTGTGTAATTTTGCATGTGTGCATGCCTGTGCACACGTGTGCATTTACATTGCCAGTGAGGGCCCATCAAGGGACCGAGAGTGTCCTGCAAGAGGACACCAGTTAGAAGATAAACCACCTCCCCTCACTTCAACAGTATTCTGGTCTACGCAGCTCAGTCCTGTGTATGACATGTGACAGCTGCTGTGACAGTCAATAACTGTGACCCTCCCATTGAGTCACAAGGTTCAGAGTAGACCCCCTTGCTTTCTAAACTCCTGATGGAGCTTAGGTGCAGCTAGGTCCAATCTTAGTCTCAGGCTTGGACAACAGTTTATGTCTAAGGGATTATATATGCAAAATGTATCAATTCAGCATGCAATCAAGACAAAATCAAAGTTACCTTACTACAAGGTTATGTGCAATATCGGTCACTTACCAAAGATCTGTTGTCGGTAAAAGGTCTCTCTGCCGCGAGGAGCCACCTTGAGATGTGTCCCAGCTCCAGGGGAGATCACCGCCATGCAGCCAGGCTGCCTAGCAGGGAGAGCTCAAAGAAGGCTCACTTAGGCTCTCATATTTATGGATAAAGTGGTTGGCTCGTAGTCAAATTACATGCGATGGGAAAGCTGTGCATGAGGCTTCTTGTACCCACAGCTTGCTTTGTTCCTTGATAAATGAGTCTTGGAAAAGCCACCCGCTATTCACGTGTCAATTGCATGATCGGTGTTCCAAGCTCACATGCACTGATGCTCACTGTGCCACTCAGCTTCTTTGTGGGTTCTCAAAGAACAGATTGAAACCAGAGGAGTTCTTGGCCCAGCCACAGCTCAGGGTTTTACCTCCTTTGGAGCCTGTACCAAACTACTGCTAGCTTGGTGGAGAGGGCGAGTGCATCCGTCACAACAGCCACCTGCTGTGTCTCAGGTGCAGTGTCACCTGCCAGGCAGTACAACCAAAACCCTCTCAGGCAGCAGGCACCATCTTTTGGGGGTTGGCTGCGAGACCTTGGGCCCAGGAGGCACTGGGGGAGTTTGCTGGCGTTAGCAGGAATGCGAGATTGGAAGCTTAGCAGAAGACTCAGGGACAAACATTTGGACTACAAAATGAATCGTTTCAAATAGCCAGGGAGAAAGATGTGGAAGAGCCCTACCTACCCACCACTTTTTATCAGGGGTTTGAGTTTCACAAATCAGCAATCATTTGCAACCATAACCTGCAGGGAATATTTCCTTGAGATACAGCCATCCGTAAAGCTTTTGGATTAAGAGACATGGATATTTGCAAATGCCATCTTATTTTGAAAGCTGTCAAAACATCAGCGGCAGATGTGTTTAGTCAGAAAACTAAGCTTTCAAACAGCTGCCCAGCATCTCCAGCTTCTGCAGCTGGATTTTTCTAAAGATATGCTTCAAACTGTGCAGCCGTAGGCCTGACCTTGTAGACTTTGTATGTCATCTCACAACGGCCTTTAACTAGAAACGTTTTATGAAGAAAAACATTTCATAGAGCTTAAGCAGACAAGCTACAGTGGAGCAGCCCCACAGAAAGAGACATCATTACAATTACATCATCAACGGACCGTGATGGTACCTCAGGAGCCAAGGCTGCGCACTGTGCTGATGCTGCCCGGTATACAACAAAGCCAACCTTTTAGCTTCATTACTTTGGCCATGTCTTACTGCTGTCCTGGGGATTCTTCCTTACTTATTTATGTTTCTGCCTTTTAGGTCCTGAAGTCACTGCTGCTGCAAGTAGCAGAAAGGTGGGAGAGAGAAGAAAGACCAGCAGACCTGGAGAGACTGTGATCTGGAATGAAAAAGAAATGAGTTCCCTCTCAGATGAAAAATGCAAGGGAAATGTGGAAAGAAAAAATAAAGTGATCTGCAACAGATATGCAAAGGGAGGGAGGAAAAAACCGAGAACAGTGAAACTGAAGGAGGCTTGGCAGTGACAGATAATAAATTCATATGCAAGCAGGCCATGAAATACGACATGACAAAAAGCCAGAGGAACTTTGCCTCCGCAGCCAGGCCGTGGCTGTTGCAAAGGCGACGAGTGGCTGCTAGCAAATGCAGGCTTGTCCTCTCCTCCTCCAGCCTGCCCCACCAGCGCTGGCAGCGGGATGGGGCTGAGCGCTAGTGCTGGGACAAGCTGTGCCGAAAACCTTGTGCGGCAGCAGTGGGCAAGGCAGTTTTGCTCTGGCCGTGGTGGCCTGTCTCAGCTGGTAAAAGGAGACCTCTTAGGATGAGAGCACCAGCTAGCCCAGGAGGAAGAAGGCAGCTGCCTGGTTTGCGACAGCCAGAGCTGAGGAGCAGCACTCTACAGCTCCTGCAGCAATAGGTCACTTTCTTCCTGTCCCTGAGGTGCTGCAGAAGGTAATAGCCCTTTCCAGCCAGGCAACACCCAGAGTTGAGGGGTTATATTCTACTTTTAGCATCTAACAGCCAGAAACGTGTGCCCGAAGTGAACAGAGTTCAGAGGAGAGCAGTAAAACATGATGAAAGGGGCAGAGGAGTTGATTTACAAGGGAAAAATAAAAGAGCGTATGTTTAGCTTGGCTCAACAGTGACTGTGAGGAGATTAGCAGATAACTGAAAAAGGTTGGAAGGACGTGGTCAACAAAGAGGGATCTGGGGGGTGGAGAGGAAGGTTTGTGGGGAGGGGAAGGGGCATCGCTGCCTGACCAAGAGGCTTTCATTAGTAGTAGCAGGCTGAGAATGACCCAGACTGAGAATCTCCATCAGGGATGTCTACGAAGCCAGAGAAGGCAACCACTGGTCCTGCCTGACACACAGATGTGCTGCTGTAATCCCCATCGGGTGTGGGCAGGCTGCCATGCTTCCCTGCCCGCACCGCCTCTAAACAAGGGTGCAACCTCCCAACAGAGGAAGAGGGTTGTTCCTCCTCTGAATTGACACTATGGGCAATTCCAGTAAAGCCACTGACTTCACCAGAACTGGGATTCAGCCTGGGTGGCGAAGGCAGCAACATAATGTAGCAGCGGTAAAATGCATCCCTCTTCTGACTGTGCCAGTACTAGCAACCTTTCGGTTATCATCCCACTGCAGGAATGGCTTGTTGAGACTCCTGGACTCCAGGGGAAATTGCTCAGAAGATGTTTCAGGAGGAGTATGTGGCATCCTGGATTAGCTAGCCCCGGTGCAAGGTGCTACAGCTGTGTGTCCTAAGGGCTGTGAACCTGCCCTTAGCATATGACACAGTAGTTTGCCCAGGTGTAAGAACAACAATACAAAAGCTGTTCCATGGATTTGCTTACCCTGCTGCACGTTCAACTGTTGTATATGCCAGAGGACATGGAGATGCATTGCATTTTTTCCCAGTACTCTATTGCTGGGACTGCTTACTGGCAATGAGCAGCGATTCAGACTGCAGATACTGCTCATTTCAGCTTACTGCTTGTTGGCAAGAGCAAGCAAGCAAATGCACGCTGGATACGACTTCCCCCAGGTGCTTCTCCATGAGCTGAGGCCCAGTGGGGCGTGGAAGTCCCTTCTGTGACATCTCCACCCTCCTCTGCTTGATGATGCTCCCAGATTTCGGCCCAGCTGAACAGCAAACAAAAATGTAACAGCAGGAGAGGGCTGCAATACTCACTTCATACATGCTTTCCAGTCTCATCACAGCTTTCATGGAACAGCAGTGGTATTTGTGGTTTTGCCCATTGAGTTATATATCCTCTCTCCTTTTGAAAAAGCACATGGTTGTTTGAGAACACTGAGCTGGAAACAGGGGATTATGGATACTGGGGCCAATATGTAATAGGTAGAGCCCGGGTTACCCCTCACCCATAGCAGGCACCCAGCACCCTGCTCTGGTTTCTGCCACTGCAGACATCCAGCTCTGGATGCGGGAGGACCTTTCAGCAGACCCCTCCTGTTGCACGCGGAGACATCTCTAGGCTGCTGTAGCTGGCAATGTCCTTTCCCAGCCCAAGCACTGTGGCACCATTCACTGCCGAGGGAAGCGGAGAAGTTAACCAGAGCAATGTCTGCGAACAGCCATGACTTTGGAAGCCATCCAGAAGGCCATAAGAGGCAAGAGCTCATGTTTCACTGAAATGATTGGATCTATCCGTCTATCCAAAGGGCTATAAGAAGCAAGAACACCTTCACAGGAAATAAAGCATATGTACAGTACAAAGCACATAATGTATAAGAGACTCTGCGGAATACTAGCAGCTAGTCCCATACTCAGGAAAAGTATTAGTACTTATTCACTGAACAGGAGGCACAGAGGGAGAAAGAATGAGCATGAAAAGATCAGACAAGGTTTTTTTCCATATAATATATCCCCAAAACACTGTGCATCAAAGCACTTGGCAAAGTATCTCTTCTCCAGATATATGACTGATTCATTCCTCCAGAGGACAACACAAAATCCAGAGAACATATACTTCCATCTCTTCACAAAACCTATAGCATCCATCCAGCTCAAGCATAGTCCAAAAGTATTAATCAATGGCCATGGTACATACCCAGAAGATATACGGGACTGGTCAAAAGTCCTTCAACACCCTGAGACCAAGTGCTCCTCAGGGACTGGGAAATATCTCATTCTGTATCTATGTCATTCCTGGAGCAAATCTGGTGCTCAGTCCATCTCTGGACATGTCCCCTATCTTAATGTACCCTGTGTTGATAACAGCAGGCAAAGTCACAAATTTTGCTGAACTTCCTACTCTTTCTCCCACCTGTGGGAGCCCAGCATGAAAACTCGTTCCTGCACCTCCGTTTGGAGGGGTGGATGGGGCAGGGGGAGGGCATCTCCTCCTCCCAGGCTGAGCTCCAGCCAGAGCCCCGGAGCGGCGGCAGTGAGCATCACCGGCAGCCTGGCCCCGTGGAGCTCAGCACGAGCAAATCCCCACGCCGGCCGGGAGAGAGGAATGCAGCCGCTCAGAAAAGCCTGCAGACAGCAGGGCTTTGCCTAACATCCAGAGGGCAAACAGAGCTCAGCACGAGGGAACAAATAACAAAATGGCCATCTGCCTGCCTGTGTAATCGGTGAGCCTAAGCAGGTCTCTCTTACTCCAGGCCCTTCACCTGTCTCCCAAACCTAAGCAAAGGTGGCCTTGAAAACCGAGCCCATGCTCCGTGGTCCCTTAGCCCCTGTACTTTCACCTGCTGCCTAAAATCCCTGGGTGGGCTCTGCGGGGGGCTGGAGCCAGATGCCGAAATACTGCCGTGCCATGAGCGTGCCTGTCTCTGTTTCACCTTGCCTCTCCGGGCAGTGCCGGACCCAAAGAGGCTTGGCGTGATCACGCTGTGAAACAGCCCCATAACCAGGTCAACTCACAGTGGCCACCAAAAACCACTTGCAGCTCCAAACGCAGCCCACGCCGCTCCCTACCACCCAGCAGCGCTGAGCAAACAGGGTTATGTTTTAATCTGATTTGGGGCTTAGAAAGAGTGCTGCAGGGAGAGGGAGCCCTCAGCCGGTGCCTCCCGGGGGCAGGTGGTTTGAGAGGTCTGGGTTGCACTGCTGGGAGCAGTTCTGTCCGGAGCAGTGAGCAGGGAGAGAGGTGGGCTGCAGAGCATCGTGGGGAGCAGCATCTTCCCTGTCGCGTGACAGGGGACTCACAGTATCCAAGGCAAAGCCAGCGAGGGGGCTCACAGCCTTCACCCTTCAGTGTCTGCACCAAGTTACCGATCCCCAGGTACGAGAAATCTCAGCAGCATCTGAGTCCCGGGGGAACCAGGAGGTGAGCAAGCCTTTGGCGAGCTCCCCTCCTCCACCAGCTCAGGATCTCCCCAGGGAAGGGCTGAGCCACACTGCTGGAGAGCTTGTCTTTCCCTTCCCGTACTGCGCCTCCTCGCTGGGAACAAAAAAAGGTCAAAACAGGGAAAAGAGAGATCCCATGGCACCAGCCAGACAGGAGGCGGAGAGCTGCTCCCTAAAGCCAGGCAGAAGTGAGGGAATTTGCTCTTTCATTTTTAGCAGAAGAGGAGCAGCTGTCTTCCCACCTGTTCCTCTTAAGCATAAGTCCTGGATTTCAGTTTCTGAGGCTGTCAGCCTGCTATCAGTTTAAAATGCATTCCCATTGCAACTGCAAAAAATACCCAACACTGTAATCAGCACTGGTTTAAGGGAGTCATTTTTTATTACATTATTACATTAATTATTAAATAATTATTACATTAATTTATACCTGGAAGGAAAGCAGTAGGCTTCTAAAACATACATTTCTTTGGAAGCAAGGCTTTGATAATAAGGGAAATTAAACTGATGCAAACTCCCAGAGATTGCTGCACTAAGAGGGGTCGGATCAGTTTTCATCACCTGTGAATCCAGCACATCAGATTCATTTTTCATTAGCTTTTTAATAATTATTCCTGTATTTGCCAATTACTGGTAAACCGGAATCATGTGTTCAAACAAACTCACGTCTTCCCAGCCTGTCTTTGCATCTTATTAGATCTGGCAGTGAAGTCATCATGCTAAATTTGTGCCTTCCTGTTTATTTCCACCATGCCAGATTGCAAGGAGCTGTAGACTGTGTGTTCCTTATAAATAATGATAGTGCTTTGCATTTATATAACCTTCCATCTGTGGATCAAAGAACTCCACAAAACAAGGTTTGATGTTCACATTTTATCATCATCTTCACTTCTAGCATGGAGAGAGAGGAAGCACAGAGTGAAAGGCCCGCATTTACAAGCTAGCTTCATTGGCTAGGGAACAGCTCCTTTTGAGTCCCCGATTTTATAAGCCCAGGATGATTTTAAAGCCCCTAAGGCCACACCTGAAATGAAGGGGAAGCTGCAGGTACCCAGGACCCTCTTGACTCCAGGCTTACCAAAAGTCCAACACGTTGCTGCCTATGTGGGTTGTCCTACCTGGAGAAGATGAGGGAGAGTCTACGTTGCTTCTGTGGGCAGACGCTGGGTCATCTCCAGCAAAGCAGGAGCAAGGTAACTGTGCTAGCCAGGATGGATATGGCTGCCTCTCAGAGGGGCTTGGTGAAGTGGATAACTGCTCAGTTTTGGTCCACTCAGGGTGTGACCCAGTGAGACATTTTCTGAGAGAAAGGAGGAAAGCAGCCAGGGCAGAGGCTCATTAAAAGGCTTTACTCCAGGAAGACTTTCAGTTAGAGTAAGCAGTGTATGAGTGTCTATGGAATTAGGTGCTTGAAGCCAAATACCAAGAACAAGGACAGACAGACAGACATAGCAAAAACACCCTCCTCAAGAGCAGGCCTGGAGTGACCACTCAGCCAACTCCATGTAGCGTTTCTGGCTGTCATCTCTGTCACTGCACGCACAAAATAATTTCTGAGTCAGCAATCACCCCCTATTCCAATGCTTTTCATCACTGCCTCGTTGTTTCCTCCCTCCAGCACACACAGCTTAAAGTCACTGTGTCAGGATACAGCACTGCAAGTGCCTGGAAACTGCTCAAGGTGCTATTTTTTTGTGACAGTTTAATGCTTACATGTCCTAATGCACAAGGGAGGTTCAGGGCAGGAGAGAAGGGGAGTGGAGAAGTCCTGCAAAATATCAGCGGCAACTTTTAAGTCTCTGAATGGAATTTCAAGGAGAAAAGAGCAAACCAGTTGTCAGAGGAAACTGCTTTTAGTCTAAGTACTTGCTTTCATGCTGGTTTCTTTAAGTCCCCTTTAAAGAAATCTTACGTTGCTCTCTCTCCCTGCACTTTTAGGCATTGCTTTTCCCTTTGAAAACCTACAACACAGTGATTCTGAGCAGCTCTTCCTTTATCTACTGGTTGGAGATACATGCCAAATAAATACTCTGTATCCCCTGATGTGTTCTTATCCATCAAAGAACAAGCATGGCTTTAGGCAGCATGAAATTGATTCTGCATTTTGTATTGTTTCCTCCTTCTCCCCTTCTTACCGCCTGGCTCCTGAGCAGCCCCACTCTCATACACATGCACACTGAGGCACAAACTTTGTCTTCATGGCATGGAGTCACCTCATAAGAGTCAGAGTTTAAATATGGCTGAGGGAAATGCAGAGATAAAGAGCTTGCAGGCAGCTAATCTGTGCATGGAAGCTCAATGCAATATCCTTAAATAAGAAGAACAGCATTTCTGGGCAATGGCTGTATTAACTCAAGAATATACTTTAAATTAACTTTCCCAGAATATGTAAAACCACCAGATATGTTACATATGTGCCAGCACAGCGATCCATATTGTCTCCATATGACCCAATATCCTACACTCCATAGGTGGGATGCCAAATCCCATATGCTCCTAAGCCAACCAACCCTGGCCAGCAGTTTCAAGGGACATGCCCTGTCATTTTCCAGAAAACTTTGATCCAGATGTTTTGAAAGTTTTATGTATTTAAAAAAAACATCAGATGTTCTTGCTGTTCAATCAAAACTAGTCATTAATCCTTTTACCCAACTAAGCCAAAATGCATTTGTGACTGTGTTCTAGTATTCTCCACTTGATAAACACTCATCTTTTTGTGATCTTTTATGAAAGTATTGAATTATTATTCTTTTAAAACAGGAAATTTACTTTCTGTGGCCTACCTGGACATTACTAAGGTCCAGCATTAGACACAAATGTAGGGCCCTTCATCTCTCTCTTCAGCGCTGTATCGCTTTCACCTTCCTGACACCTCTCACACCAGCCATCTCCAAAGGCAACCTGATGCTGAGCATGTTGGTCTCAGCAGCCCAGGAAAGGGCTGAGGATGCCACATCAGCACAGGGCAAGCTGCTTCTCTCTCCTCCCCTCCAAGCATTTCCCCAAAATGCTTCAATTCCTCCTGGGAGGGGTGCAAAAAAACCAGTGACAGAGCACACACTGCTAGCCCACGTGACAGACCCTAGCATTCTTTGGCATCACAAATCCTTCTGATTACCCATTATTTTTGTTATTGATTTTGTTCTTATGAACCAAAACTTTGGCTGGGGAAATGCAGGTGTTAGGTACCATAACAAACAAAAAAGACGAGAAGTACCCTAAAGGCTGTAGCTACACCACTCTTCAAGAGAGGTCATGGGACTGGCCAGAAGCCACCCACTCAGGGCGACCTCGTAAGCAGCACTAGATAGCTATGCAGGCTGCCCTTCCTTCCCCTTCCATGCACCACCATCAGTCCCAGGACATATTCTTTCTGCTTGGAAAATCCCCCTGTCCTAATCCAAGGCAGCAGCCGGGACAAGATGCAATGCCAACGGTGATGAAGGCTGGGCACCTCCACGCTGCTCTCAGCCAGCCGGGCCCTGCCAGCAGAGCGAGGCAGCAGCACATCACATCCCGGGCAGCTGAGCCCCTGGTCCTGGGGGCCTTGCCAGATACACCGCAAGGAAGATGACAAAACAATTATGAAGAACAACAAAGAAAAGGCACACGCACAGAAAGAGGGAGGGAGGAGAACGGGCAAGCAGCTCCCCGAGGACAATGTGATTCTGTAAGTCTCAACAACACCAATCAAGCACCGCAGATTTCAATCTTCACTGTAATTAACTTTATCCAAACGAGCAGCAGGCTGACTGGCTTTGTTTGGGAGACTTCTGGCAATTTAATGTGTCTTTAAAATGACTTGGCACTCCTAGAGGAAGAGGAGAGGGAGAAGATCAATGCAGTGCCAAGCATTTACTCCCACTAATGAAAAAGGATTGCTAAGGCTGTTTGATCGTATATTGTACCCTATTCACTAGGTGCTACTCAAATGGGAGCGTTGTTGTAACCACAGCGTTCTCAAAACTGCTAGCAAAATAACCTACTTCCCAACACGTGTGTAGCATGTAGTGCAAAGTGAATGGCACAGGTATTTAAAATTACATCTGCAGCATGTAAAAAGGTAATGCGGCATGAAATCAGTCTCGCTCAGACTGAAGCAATGGAAATGATGGTCCCTGCATTTCTGGGCAGGCTTTGGCTCTGAGATTTGCATGATGCCTTGACGAGCCGTGCATGTTCACACACTGAGGCCGGTGCAAGGAAGGCCTCTCTGTTCATTCAGCCTTTTTGCTTGAGAAGAGGATGTGTTGCATCTCTTGCTAAATGACTTGCTGTGACTGCCTTGGCCACCTCAGAGGCCATCTCAGAGACTGGGGTGGAGCCAAGAGCTCTGGGACGGTGTGTGAATTGGTGGCTTGGAGATACTTTATGGCAACACTTGGCCATAGGCAGATGGCTTAAATGGTACATACTTCCCTGCGGTTAGTGCTTCATGTTGGCTGGCTCTGACTATGGTCTCACTCCACACCTCATTTAAGTGCACAGAATAATTTCTTAGAGGTCTTCAGAGGTACCTAACTCTCCCCTCTGAGTAGCACAGGAACTTTGACGAAATTTAGACCACCCAAATGTGATCAATTTTCTTAAGTTATTTACAAAAACTTATTTTCTTTCTGCACATGTTTCTTTACTGCTCTAGTGGACTTCTTGTGTTCCTGAGAAAAAAGACATGATGAATACCTGTAGACAGCAATGTTTCTTTATGCTGGGAGGTCTTCATGGGGCCAGCAGGCCAGGGTTAGGTTTGTACTTCCATCAGCTGTGTAGGTGCTACCAGCACGTTGTCATGAGGTTGCACATCTGAACAGTGACATGGGTGGAGCAGGACTGGCAGTTCAGGAGGGACAAGCATAGGATAGCCGAGAAGAAGTAAGCACCAGTGCCTTGGTGTGCAATGACAACCTTTCTGCATAGTTAAGATTTGTTTCTTAACACTCTTCCCAGCCTGTTGCATCACTTATGGCTGATGGATCACACAGTCCATTACTGTCTGATGCATTCCTCCCCTGGAGACACCACAGTGTTGCCTGCTCTCGTAAAGGCAGCTACGTAATGGAAGATGCTGCCTTTTGGATGGGATTTAGTGTCTGTGAGGTCAGGATCTTAATGAAGATCCTGCAGTACCTCCTTCTGGTATCAACACCTCATCCCCAGCATAATGACCATGCGCTAGCTGCCTGGGCTCTTCTTGCTGTTTCTGCTGAACCTGGTATTAACTCTTCTCTGATGGTGGTGTTCAGTTCAACCCTCATGGCATTTGAGCCCAGAGAAGCCCAATGTCAGTGCATGACCTGACTACAGCAAGCCATGCCCTCAGCGGCGAGTGTTGTGTTGGAAGCATGAGCTGCTCTTTTTTCAGGGCTGGAAGGAGACTTTCCACAAACGTGGTGCTTTCCTACAATGATCCAAACAGAAGGGAGACGCGGTGACCAGGAGAGCGAAGGGGTCACTGGATATGGCTATACTAGCAAATCAGGGTTTGGGAATATCCCTATGCCAAGTTCCACGGAGCAGCCTGCAGCTGCCTAATGCTTTGCCTGCATCCAGGGCGGCCGTATGCAAACTGCCTCCGAGCAATGGTCTGTGAAATGATCCAGTCCCCAAACCATGCCCAGCAATCCCATAGGCAAATGTGAGCTGGCACAGGCCAGCAGTGTGCCTGAGAAGTCTCTAACAGGATAGCCAATAATATTTTCATATCCAAGAGTGTTCCTGGGCTCTGTTTGGTTTACTCCTGTACATGTAGCCACTCTATCCCACCCTGCTAAAACCGTATTTCCTAGCAAATATCTTTACCGATACTTCTACCTTCTCCTAAAGCTTTGGCAATAAACAAGCCAATTCACCAACTGTTACGAGGACTGCTAGACCTGCAAGGATTAACATTTAAAAAAATTAATGGAGTGTGGCTGAGATGAAATAATGCATGATCAAATACACAAGAAAAGCCAGAAGTGAGGAGCGGAGAGAAGCTACCAGCACATTAAACTCATCATGTAGCAGGCATTGCTGCATCAGTCATGATACAGTTGGGTGGGAGGTGCTGCATTCCCATGTTTCAATGCAAATTGCCCAATAGCACAAGTGATGCTGAGCACCAGGGGGAGAGGAGAAATCTCCATCCCCCTGAAGTCAGTGGCGAACTTCTCTGGGTGCATTGTGTCAGGTGTCTCTGCATGCCCCGTTTGGCTCCTTCCTTCCAGCCAGCTGCCTATAACATGACTCTCAGCACCTGCACCGGGCTGCTTCAGCTACTTTGAGAGAGTTTCTAGGATGCTCAAATTGCTTAGCCCTGGACTAATGATCTTTGAAGCTAGTGGGATCCTGAGGGCTCCAGGTTTAAAAGAATATTCCTTTGCATGGACCAACATACCACTCAGTCTTCCTAAATCCACATTCCTCATTCCTTAATACGAGCGGCCAAGGGACACGTATGCTCATCTGCACTGAGAGCTTCATGGTGGGAAGTCAGGCCTCTTTATTGCTCAATAACATCTTATTTAGCAGCAAGCTCTACTGAGTTCAGGGGCTTTATCCCAGGGTAAATCACTAATTAAAAACAACATGAATATAGGGAAATCTAGCCCCGTTGCTCCACTCTATTTTACAGTTTATTAACTTAGCTTTGTTTTGCAGTCAAATCTACGGATTAACTCTTTTTGTTTGTCTGCTTTGGGGGTTTTTTGTTGTTGTTTAAAAATAGAGCATTTATTGAGAAATCATTGACTGAACATAGCCTTGTGCTCCCTGTGAGAATCTGATAACAAGATGAATGCCTAGACTGCTTTGAAATGGACAGATCAATATTACAATATGAAAGTGAGAAAATGATTTAGGGTTAGTGGTGGCATTCTGGTTCTGATCTCCCACAGGACATAAATCAGGTATTATACCACTGGAGTCAATGGCAGTGCCCTGGGGTAAATCTATTAACACAATCCTGAATCAAAACCAATAATTTTCAGGGTTGTGGAAAGTGAGGAATGATGGTTAAGTGGGACAAAATAGCAAATGAAATAATGTATGGGTCTATTACAGACTTCTGAAAGAAAAAGTCCAGCTTCCACTTACTTAAAATGGAGATGCTCTGGATTTCTGCTGGGGGGAGGAGAAAGGGCGATGGAACAGATTTGTGTATTTATTCCTGAAATGAGCTGAAGTGCAACACCACTGTAAGTGTATGTAATACAGCCAAAGCTCCATGGGGCAAAAAATGTAAGTTCTGTTTCAGCAGAAATCCTCCAATTCACCCCAGTGGTAGAAGGAGCAGGTTTCAAAGTCCAGCTAGCCTAAAGAAGTACTTTTGATGCAGCCTATCTTTGGCCTGAGGAGCTAACTCATATCTGGCAGATCGTCTTGGGCAGCAGCTTCTGTTGTCTCTAAATATCTCTCTCCATAACAAACAGCCTTAATTGTTCCTTCCAGAAGGAAAAGGCTGGTGACCCCTCAACATTACCCAGGCCTGCAATTTGCTACCAGCCATTGAGCTTGTCCACTGTGACACCAGTAACATGCTCCCTGATTTCCAAAGCACTTGTCCAGTCCATCCTACTTACAGTATGCCTTCTTTTTTTTTAGCTCCCTCGCAGCAGTTTTTAACCTAGCATCACTGCCCTCCCTTGCTTATTATCTTTTTACCCTCTACCATGCAACGTGCGCTTCAGTGCCGCAGCATCTGGGAGGCTGTCTGTAAAGACAATCCCCTTCCTTCGGTAGACAAGCAACAGCCGTGCCAGGATTAAACTGTTCATTTAAGAGCGATCAAGCTTACATGTGTTGTGTTTTCTTTTATTTTACTAAAGGAAACACATGAGTGAGTGATTAAAGCAGACACTTGGGTCGCTGCAATTCATTGAGATTGCTGTTGTTTGCTTTGATGAGATTCCAGTCCACAGCAAATTTCCTCCCCATGATTAGCCTGGTGTGGAATACACAATGCTCGCTCCGCCGGAATAAGACCTGGGAAGAGCGCAGGCAGCATGTTTATGCACTGATGTGCTTGATTATTTATTGCAGTATCATCTCGGTGGGATACCACAGGTTAACAGAGGGGTTGCAGCTAATCCATGCCAGAGCTACTATCATGTCCTTCATTAGGCATTACAGGATGATCCTGAGTGGGGAAACGATGCCGGTCTTAACCAAACTGATCACCCCTCGGCACCCCACAAACAGCCTGTGGCAATTTTTAACCCTATTTGACAGCCACAAATTCTCACCAGAGAAAAACTACAAGGGATTAACTGCGATATGTGCTTCTCTCCCTCAGTCAGGGGTTTTTGTCTGCTGTCACAGTTTCATAATCATGCAGAGCTTTTGTTGGGGAGGGAACGGGGACCCAGGGAGAAAGCCCACAGCTCAGGTGAGAGAGAGGACATAGCCCTACTCTTTGTGTCCCTGTACCTGCAGACTTGGGTGGCATCTCTCCCCCATACAAGCGTTATTTCCCCATTATCTCAGGGCAACAACAGAAACTCACCACCTGACAAGAGATTAGCAACGGTTGTGCTTGTGCTGCAGCATTAGGGATGGACTCAAATCGTCTTAAATGCAGCAAGTTCATGACTTGCATGCTTTCTGCCTGCTCCACGGACTACTTATCCAGCTGGTGCTCCAGCTGTGTCTACAGTACATCTGGAGGACCACCTCCAGGTCACTGTTGTGTGCAGATTAACTGCTCACACACAGCCTGCGAGCACAGCCCCATGCGTAGCTGGAGGATGCCTGAGCTCAGACACCCTCCCTGCCATACTGTGCAACAGTGTGGGTTAATAGGAAGCCACACAAAGATGTTAGCAGAGTGCCTGGAGGCACATGTGAGGTGGCTGGGTGGGCAGGAGACCAGAGCTAGCCAGCAGAGCAGAATAGCACCCAGGCTGTGCATGGGAAGGGCTGAGCACAGATCTCTGCCACTGGGCTGCATGGTGACGAGCACAGACCTACTCTTGTCTGGCATGTCGAGGCAGCAGTGTGAGCTCAGGGTCTGCTATGGGGCCAAGTGCCCTCAGCTCTCCTCTCAGTGGCTCCCAGCTGGGTCCCAGTTGGACAGTTCAAGTGAACGATGTGGCCAGTAACTTTCATAGCCTGGCTTACAGGCTATGAAAGAGGTGCTCGAAGTGGCACTAAACACGCCCAATGTACCCCTCCTGCAGAAAACGTCCTGCCACAGGGTTTGCATCGGTGCCTGGGCTGTCCACCAGTCCATGGGAAGCAAGAGCAGAAATGCCCTGATGGCATCCCCTCAGCCCACTATGTGCCAGGGACAATGTCTGATGTGCCTGACAGGGCAGGGGCAGGGGCAGAAGCACAGCCCAGCAATAATACAGCAATCCCGGCCAGCCCTGCAAGCTGCAGGAAAAACCATCAGAGCAGCACTGGCAGCCTGGTCCAGAAGAGAGGGACACTTTCCCAGTTACAGCACTGTGGTCCGGTGGGGCTTAAAAACTGGCAGAAAGAGACCTTGCATTTTCAGTTGCCTCCTGGCCAGCTGGACCTTGCCTAAAGGCTGTCTGCTGGCCTCCACCTGAGAGAAGCATACAGAGCGAGGCCACCATGGGTCATGGTGACAATCCCTACTGGGCAGTCCTCTTACACCAGTAGCAGGACCCCAGCATGGACCCAGACTAAAAGAAGCGAAGTGGGGGGCAGAGGCAGCCCCTGCGCAAAGGGGAGAGGGCGACCATGCAGTTGGCGGCTGTGGTGGCATCACAGGATCCATTTAGCCCTCCTGGGAGACCATGAATGAAACCAAAGCTGCTTAAAGCTCCCTTTGCCAACTGGAAGCCAGTCCTTTAGAAACTGAAGCCTGAGAAATGAGAGGAGAGAAGGGCCCCACAGAAGCTGGTCTAGCAGACTACTAGCCAGCACCAGCCCTCCCGAGAAGAGCAGCACTTCGCTTTTCATCCTTTTCTCCAACTATCATCCTTTCAGGAGAGGTATGGGTGACTCTGGGTATGACACAGCCTTTTAAAATCTCCTGTGTAACCAGCCAGGTTTGTTCAGAATTGCCATATTCCCCAGGCAGGGGTGCCCACACTTTGCCTGATGGAGCACCTCAGTGGTCACTTGCCCAGAGCAAGATATTTTATTATTTATGCATATAATCTGTTTCAAAAAACCAGGGTGAGAATCTGCCTGAACTCACAGGTCACAGACTGCAGCTGCTCTCCCTGGCAGCCTCAGCTGGTTTCCTCTCTGCTCTCACCTTTGCTGCAGAGTGGTCACTTGGTGAGGGGCACCCACTGCCCCTGGTGACCACACCACCTCCTATAAAGCAATGGGAGCAACTCCAGCACTCCAGGAAGTGTGAGAAGCTTGCATTTGGCTAGCAGGTCACACAAAAGCCAACTCAGATATTAATGGATATAACTCAGATATTAATAGTTAAACAAAAATTTAAAAAAAAAACAAAACAAACTTCCAGGGATAACAAAAGCTTTGCCTGCACTAATCCACTGCAGAACAGGCATGCTAAAATTCTGAGTGTTTTATGGACTTCGTTCCTAATAGAGGGAGAGAAATTTTGATTCAGCACCGCAAGCACCTTCACCCCTTTCTACAACTCCCAGGAGCATTGCTACTGTGTCTTCATTAGCACAGCAGGAAACCTAACCAAACCTAAGGCACATGGGGATACCCAAGCCCTGAACGGGGGTTGGTCTGCTCCTAGCAGCAGGGCGGCTGCACTAGCATAGGCTCCTTATTGAGCTACTCACACTCTGTTTCTCCAGAGGCGATGCTGGGATGCAGCCGGACCTCTTCTGTTTTTGGACCAGATCCACCTCGCGCTGTCTCCTGCTGCCTGCAGCAGCCATGCCTGGAGTGCCCCAGGGACCAAGGCTGACCACGCTCACTGCAGCTGGCTGCACACCCTGCAGAGGGCTGGGCTCCCATGAAGCAGAAAGCCATCCAGGGCTTGTCTGCCTGCTTCCCCTGCTTGCTACTTGTCACCTGTTTCTCAGTGAAATCTTAGACTGGATTTTGCATGAGCAAATTTTTGGGTCAGTTCCTCACCACTTTGTTGCTTCTACTCCTGTTTGATCACCCTCAGCATCCTCTTTATCTTCCATCCTGGAGCTTTTCTGTAACAACATTCCTGCCATAGACCGAATTAGTCTTGTTGCTCTTCTACAAGCACCTTTGTCCTTCTTTCACCTTTGTGGCTAACATTGCCTAGCATGTGCCTGATTTGCTGCTGTACCTTTTTCCCCATCACAAAACAGCTGCCAACACAGAGTCGTGGGTCACTAAAAGCTCTGCCAAGTGGAAGTCACACCACCCCTCAGCATCCCAGAAACCCCTGGCTCTCCTGGGAGTGCTGGATATTTGGAGCATGGCAGAGCAGCTTTCTGGCTATCCAGATGGTGGTCTGGAGCCAGCTACTCCTTTCCTCGTGTCCTGTGCTGAGCAGAGCCACTGGCCTCGTGGGACTGCTTTATTTGCAAGGAGTCCCCCAGTTTTGCTGCCCTGGTGAAATGAGCTTGCAGCCCATCCCCGTATTTCAAACGCAGGACACCTCAAGAGCAAATATCCTGCCCTGACAACAGCAATTTGGCCCCACCTGCTCTGTGCCAACAGAGCAATCCTTGTGTCCTGAGGGGAGCTTCAGAAGAGCTTTATCCCTGGTAAACAAGGCAGGAGAGATAAGGGAGGAAGGCATTCCCTTTGCAAAGCAGTTTCATATAAATAACCCCTTGGAGTCAAATGTTGTTCTCTTTATGACAGCACACAACACGGAGGAGGCTGTAGGAGGGCGATCCTGTGTTACAATAACAGTCCTTCCTTTCCTCTCATGCACCATCTTTGCCCCCTCTCTCCCAGCTTGCTCGTCGCCCCAGCCTGGGGAGCAGCAGGCAGGAGGGCGTCTGCAAACACACGCTGCTTTGGCCACCTCACGTGGGTGGGTGCTGCAGGGGGTTGCCACCAGGCCACCCCACGCACAGCACCTCGGGTGGCTGGGGGCCCTGCTCCACGCTTCCCTGGATCAAAGCCCTGGCATTCAGCTTTCCAGGGCTGCTATCGGGCCAAGGAGCGCGGGAGCCACAGGGTCAGGTCCTGCAGAGGTGCGTACCCCATGGGGGGTCCTGGAGGGTGGGCAGTGGGCTGTCCGACACTTAGAAATGTGAACAGGGAGCCAAGGAGGCTGTATGCTGGGATGGACCTGTGCTCTCCTTGGTATTACTCGGCAAACCCTTATCCTCAGGGGACAGGATCAGGGGAAGGAATACCCTTTGCTGTCTGCATTTAGTTTTGGCTCCTTCAGAGAGCAATGGGAGAGCCAGGCTGGACTGGGCTCATGGACTGGGCTGGTTTTTATGTCTCAGGCACATGGAAAAAGGCCAGCATTGAAAAGACCCTCTCAAAAAAACAACCATCGCAGGGTTTTGGATCTGCTCATCTTCTGAATTAATTTGCTCACAAGTCCTGGCCTTCAGAAAACTGTAATGGATTCTCCAGTCATCTTGGATATAAGGAAGGGGAAAAAAAGAAAACATAAAACTGTCAGTCATTCTCACTCTTAGATCTATCGTTTAATTTATTTGGCTTTTTTTTCCTATCTTTGTAATTACAATATTGTACAAAGTGTAAGATAACATTCAATCACTGTAAAATAAGATTTAATTATGTCATGATGAGATTCATTAGTTAATATTTGTATAGCACACTGAACATGTAAAGTGGTTAGCAAGTGCTAAGTATTAATCTTGCTGTTTCGGAAAACAAGGGAATTCACTTTTGGGGAGCAGAAAAAGCACACTAAACACATGCATTTGGGGTGGAACTTAAACTGGAATAAATTAGTGCTAGGTCTTTGGCTGGGCCACCTTTGCACCTTTGGCAGGAGCCTTGCCCTTCTCTAGGACCACAGTTATATCCACAAGGCCCGCAGTGATGAGGCTCTGATGAAGCCACTACAGGAGCAGGACCTTTTTCATACCGTAATGGTCTGTTGTATTATTTAGTATGTCCAGTGTTGGGATGCCTTAGCCTCTGTACCTTCCAGCTTCCAGGATTTGCACGGCTCCAAAGACATCATGTGAATATTTGGTCTCAGCCCTTAACCTGATGCTTGCAGTAGCTGGGATTTCATTTTCTCTGCAGAGGTCTGGGGCATCACAAACCTAGTTCGGTGGCCAGACTCAGGATACATGCTCTCAGCTTTGCAAATCTTTCACTAGCTCTGCTCACACTGTGGCATATTTGTCAAGACAGGGCACTTCTCAATAGAGCAAAGGAACAACAGGAGGTCTGAGAGCTGATGGTCTTTCATTATGCTCTGAAGCTGTTCCTCACTTACAGCAGTTGCTGCTCTGCTGGTAGCAGCTATCACTTTTTCAGTGACTACAGCACCATGTAGAATAAAACCAACACTAGGGAGGTATTGCAGGCCACCAATTCTGGCACACCAGCAACCTTCTTTCTAGGGACTCTGAGACATACAGAGTGGGAAAAACAAGAGGTACTTTGCTCTGCCATCATGAACCAGACCATCACAGTCCCAGGAGCAACGTCTTGCAATGTGCAAGGAAATAGGTAGGTCTGGTACCTGACACTTCTGCTTCAACAGATGGTCTATGGAGAAGCACAGAAGATGGTGTGGAGAGACAGGCATTTCTTTAGTGTTCCCTCCAGCAATTTCCCTTTGGCTGCTATGTGTGGCCCCTAAGAAGTAATGAATGTCTTATAAGATCCATCAAGGACCGTGCTATGAAAATATAAAGGGCATGGGGAAAATAAATTTTTGGGAAGGGATATAGTAATATGTAATAATGAGTGTCTTCTAATGTGTACACTGAAGGGACTAACCTAAGGTTGCACAGCTTTGACTTACAGAAGCATGTAGAAAAAAAAGCATTAATCCAAAATGCTATATGGCTGTGTCACTATTAGCTGGCTAGCTGCATCCCAACCCGTCACCTCTCTGTTGTATGAAATAGCACGATTCATCTGCTCTGAGAAGCAGCCCGGAGGCTGCAATCTCCTAAAACTGGCTGCCCTGACCTCCTGGCTTAGCTTCAGTGCCTGGGAAGCTGGGACATCGCAGTGACAGGCCAGCCAGTCGCCCGAAAGGCTCTCTTGAAAGAGCTACCCAAAAGACAACGACCCTTAAGGCAATAAAAGCAGTGGGGTTGTCCCTGTCTGCCACAGGGGAACCTGATAAGTTCCTACCTGCATGAGTCCTCCTAAGGTTTATATGACTGAGTCTGCATAGTTTGTCCTTTTAACTCACAGTTTTTCCTTACAGCTCCAAGAAGAGTGCTATTAAAAGGCATTCGCTTATTTTCATCATCCCCATCTTCTCTCAAGCATGCAATGAGGTGCTCTTGCCAGAAAGCCGATGTTTAACTCTCAGCATCCAGTTCTCCACCTTAGCTGGGTTGCACGGGGGGATTTACAGGGCTATCACACTGCAGTATCTATACCTGTGTACACTGAGATGTGCCACGTTCTCCAAATTAATCCCCCATCCTTTCGAGATTCACTTATGCCCCCTTTAGGTACAAGCTCATCATGTTCAGGTGGACTAAAAAGGCAGTAAAGAGAAGTGGTGAGTATGGTGAGTGCCACGCAGCCACCACAGAGCACAGAAATGCAGCAGCCCTGTGAACCCCGCTATGTAATGAGCAAGACTGCACACCGAAGTATTTGTTGTTGCTGGAGCGCTTTAATTAAGTGGGAACTGTTGGGAGAGTAAATACAGAAGTAAAGCAGCAGCTTCCCATGCAGGAACACCTCCCTCCACTGGTAAACCTGCCCTCTCTGGCTGCAAAGAAGCTCCTGCTGCTCCCCTCCTTCATGCTTTAAGAGAAGCAAGAAGCCTCAATCATCCTCAGAGTCATCCTGGAGGAAGAAATCTTCATGAGATGCAGATTTACCAGCACTCTCCACTGTCTGAGGGGGGAGCAGCCAAGCTGCCCCATTGCCTTTGAGTCTCCATCTCTGCCTGCGACAAGCCCCCATCACTCACACGGGATGGGCAGGCTGCGGTCGTGGTGCTCAGCCTCCCTGTTGTGATCAATCTTCCTCATGCCACGGAAGGCAGCGTGCCCCCCCAGGTCACCTCCTTCGTCTCAGCAAGGCTGGGGGGTAGGGGAGGCACAGCACCTCTGCTGCTCTTCTGATCGCTACGCCAGCTCTTCTCCAGCCAAAACTATCTGATCATCAGACAAAAGCTCATTTTCCCCAGAATTTTTGACTTGCAGCAAAATAGGGCATAAAGAAGTACCAGGACAACATGGCAGGCCAGATTGTCACAGGCTGGTCCCTAAAGCCAAGGGGGCTGGGTTGGTTGGTTTTGTATTTTTTAAGGCACTTGAATGAACAGCCATATTTTTCAGAACTGCTGAGCTCAGCAGGAGCTTTGTGGTTGCCAGCATTTCTTGGAATCAGCTTCCTTATTATGAGGCTGCCTCAATGAGGTGTTTGCCCACCTCAGTTTAAGTTGTAATTTCTCTATTTATTTTAATCAACAGCAAGTCGTAAAACAATGCACCAGCAAAATGACAGAGCGCCTTCTCCAATGGTGCCTTCCATGAACAGACCGAGCCTGAGTCCAGGCTGCTAGCACAGATGTTCCTAAAGGGAGAGCAAGCCAGGAACCCAGGACTTCCTCCTCTTTTACTTAGCTTGTCATCTCCTGAGCTTCCTCAGCCAACACTTCCACCTAGTGGCCTGCTCCACACATGCTGGGATGATGGATGTCCTTGGGTGTAACAGGGGATCAGAACTTTCTGCAGAGGAAAAACAATAACCTTATGGAATAACCAGATTATTTCTCGCTGGTGAGGGGGTCTGGATTGTGCCAGGCCAGTTAGTGTTCCCCTCCAAAGTGTTGGACTGATTATCATGTAATGCTGTGCAGCTGCATAGAACTAGCATGCATATTATAAAAGTAATCAGTAGTAAATTACTTCTGAGACAAAACTCACTCGGTTGCATGTAAATGATTACTTTGGGTAGTCATTTGGAATAGATGAGTTTTGCAAAGTAAGTTTAAACAATCCTAGCGGGGGATTCTGCTCTCCTTAAGGGGACAAACTGCACCGCGAACAGCTGGCGCAGAGGAGTGCACGCAGACGGGTCCACCTGAGCGCTGCTCCCGCTCTGCTCCTGGCCCATGTGCTTTCTGGGATAAATTGCTTAAGCTCTTTGCCTCGCTTTCCCTACCTGAACCGTGCAGATAATATTCTGGGGAGAGTCTGTGAGCTAACTATCATGTTACTGGTTTGGATTATTATTTATACCAGCACAGAATTCCCTTAAGGATAATCTTTGTGCTTGCTCTCTGATGCGTCACCTGGATCTTAACATTACAGGACCCGTAGGGGGATAGGGAGGGAGAAGGCTGCCATCAGGCACTCTCTCTCTCAGGGCATACCTGAGCAGGTCTGAGGCCACAGCTAAGAGACGTTGCTTTTTACCTTTAGACCTAGGGTTTGAGTTTTATGACAGCATTGGGACATTGCCTTACAGCGTGGTGACAGCCTGCATCACCTGAAAAATGGCCAGAAAACCCTCACAATGCAATTACACCTATTTCCCAGACCCTCTCCTAATCAGCATCAATGCTGCCTACATTACTATATGTATTTTGACAGCAGTTAAATTCCCCCATGTGACACCAAGCCCCTGGACTACTGTCTCCTCTGCAGAGTAAGGAGCAAGAAAATTAAAGCTTCAAAGGAAAGCACACACCAGGGAAATACATCTCGTTCTGCACCACAGTTAGGCAGCAAGGGAGTAGAGATGACAGTGGACACCCATCGCACAGTCAAGAACAGAAGTGAGGCTCCTGAAGTCTCTATCCAATACCTTATTTGTTAGGTTATTCTTTCTCCTTCAAACATCTTGCTGTGGGGTAAAGCCTCCAGGCAGCTACAAGACAAAGCCTTACTATTATGCTTTCTTTCAGGACAGAACAGCTCTGCTTAATACATTTTTAAAGACTATATTCATCTAGGATGACTATCAATAATTAAGAGAAGAAAACAATATTATTATGGAAATTAAGGCACCTCTGGGTCTGTGAGAACATGGTATTTCCTGATGACTTACTGGCATCCCTTCCAGCTCCCAGACAAATAGCACAAAGAGCAAGAGACATTTGTACCCCGGAGGGACCACTCTGCTCAGTCCAGGTCGATGCACAGGGCTGATGCTCTGTAATTAAAGACAAGCTGTCAAAGGATTTTTTCACAATTTTTAATTCTTTCTTTGCTGTTTACATTAGGGCAGTGAGAAATCCTTCCTCCCTCCTTGCCCTGTCACCACTGGCCACTACAGAGGTGCCAGCTGTGGTGGACCAGCAGGAATCACTCCTGCTCTCGCACGGTGGGGCAGTAAGACCTGCCAGGGCTCTGCACACCTCAGCATGCAGGGCTACATTGCCAGCTGTGGTGGTAGAAGTGAATATCCTGCTGGACTACGTGCTTGCCACACACTCCGCAAATGTTAAATGGCCTGTGCTGGACCTGAGAAACCGAGGACTGGCCCTTGTCTGCGCATTTTACAAGAACCACTCGTACAATTAGGGTCACACACAGTCATGCATGCACATACTGCAGCATATATGAATATTGCTCCAACAGGAGTTAACCCTGACCTAAAGGAGTCCCTGCCATAAAATTGCCAGGGGCAGTATGGGCCCTGTCCTTCTGGAGATGTCTGTGCTGCAGGCACCACTGCCTAGCACACAGACTTCAGCTATTTTAGACACCAGTAGCTGCGTAGCTTTGGCAAGACGTGAGTTTCCCGGGGCCTGCCTGGAGTGTACTTAGCGCTGACTTCACTTTCATTGAGGGCCAAAGTAGTCCCTGGACACACTGGGATGTGCTAGTGACAGAAAAAGGCCATTGCTGCTTGATGCCCATAAGTGGATGTTAAATATGGTGAATGGAGTAATGCCATAGGAGGAAATGGCTTACTTCTCCGAATTTCTTAAAATCAGATCATTTTCTTTGGACTGAGCTAGGTCTGGCAGTACTCATCTAATCTGAGAAGGCAGAAGCTGTTCCCTCTCCTGGTGAAAAACCACTGGTGAGCCAGCACCCCACCGCCTGCAGGGATCATAGGCACCAACAAACACTTCTTCTTCCCTTCTTTCTTTTGCACGTCCTGATTCCCTCTCCTTTAAAGCAGTGCTGGGATGAGCAGTATATCAGCAGTGTATCTGTCTGTGGCAGAGTGGCCACTAGAAATGGAATTACCACTCATCAGCTGAGCTGCCGTAACCAACTGAGCTCAGGTGTTCCTGGATCAGTCCAGAAGGGAAATAAAATTTCTTGTCTCAGGTGACCTCCATAAAGCCACTGAGCTACATGAACTCACTTGCTTGTGCCCCTGGAGTCTGCATGGATAAAGGATTTTAGCCTTTTCATACCAGCTCTGCACCTATGGAAACTTTTCCTGGAGTCTACTCTACACTGGGAGCTACAAATAAGCTTGACAAGTTTTTGGTCAAGCTTTAAATGTGGTTCCTTCTTCTCTAAGGGATGATTGTAAGGACAGGTGTGTCAGGCCTTAGGACTTCGCTGCCTTCCAGTGTCTCCAGTAGATACCAGTGCCCTCAGCTCAGGCTGGCAGTTAAGTTACTAAGTAGCTCCAGTTTCAGCTCAGGCTTGTTTTCCTGTGGGCAAGCAAGAGTTAATGCTACAATATCACCTTCCCTTGGGTGCACTGTGTCATTATCCCAGTGCTCTGCACTGTATGCTAGGGTGGGTGCTTTATGGTCGATGAGTGGCTTCAGTGCTGCTCTGAGTGCCGCTTCATTTATTTGCTATCAGAAAGACAGAAAAACAAATTGTGTGTCAGTGCCTACCTATTCTTTAGGGTTCATCCCAGATAGGGAAATCAATGACTCAGCCTCTTCTTGAAGCATCTACATTAAAACATGGGGAGTGAAGTCTGACATTTTGCATGTGTGTGTGTGCGCGCATGGTTCAGCATTGCCATTCATTTTCACTCTCCAAATCAACAATTATCTGGAGTCCCCCAGGAGGGAAATGTGCTCCTCTCATAAGCTTGGAGTAATGACTCGGAAGCAGTGGTGTGTAACAGGATCCCCAGTGCTAGGCTTTGCCTGATAACCACATACACTAATGAAATAACCCTGAGCTGGTTCCAGTCCTTAACATTCCCTTATTACTATTCTATGGGGCCTGTATTGGGAAGAGAAACACCACTTGCCTGCAAACTAATACCCAAATGCAAGTCATGCTTAGCATCCTGCACGGGCCCTCATAAATTTGAGCGAGTTCTCTGTGTCTCTTCCATCTCATTGACCTGACAGGATGATCACTCCCTGCTACTGCACTGGCTGTGTCCCTTGTCAATAGCCCATGAGGAAAAATTCTACACTGACATATTTCCTTCCTAATTTCTTGGTCTGTAACTTTTTTTTACCCTTTCTCACTGCCTAACCCAGACCACTGCTGGACACAAAGAACAGTAACCCTTGAGGTTTTTTCTCCAAATACCAGATCTCTTTTTTCTCAGAATGCCAAAGAAAAAGTCGAAGGAGGTCAGCACAAGAGGTCTATGGAGAACCTTGCAATGAAAATTTCTTGGCTGTGGGATGAGATGGTGCAGTGCACTCAAAGACGTAGATCAAAAGAAGATGCTGAAATACATACCTAAAAAAGAATCAGCTATTAAACTACGGGTTACATCTAACCCGGCTTGACACGGGCACTCCCTTTCACACCTTCATGCTCTGTGTGTATGTGCTGACTCTTGTTTGTGCTTACATGAATGGGGAGAGCAGGAGCTTGCGTATTTGCTCTATGTTGTTATTGATATTATTGATTATGAACTCTTTCCTGTACATAAGTCTGCTTGCCCTCTTACAAAAGTTATAGCTATTCATGCCAATTTTTAGTTATATGTTAAAAGATATGTGACTCTCATCCAGGGGACCTTGACATCAGTTAAAATCACAGCCTACACGTATGAGAACAGCTCCAGAGCATGAAAGCCACAGCATTCATCTTGTGGTCCAATAAGTACACTGTGGATTCTTGTGCCTACGTGCATATGCATTTGTTTCAGTCAGACCCTGCCTGGGTATGATAACAGCAGCAGAAGCCCAGACAAAGACAAGGGTTAAGAAGCAGGCAGAAGCAGAGAAAAGATTGTGGAGAAGGTGGCGGAAAAGAAGGAGGGGGGGAATTATTAAGACAAAGAATATATTAACATTTACCTTCTCTCATTTACGGTTCACAAATCTCCCTGCCAAGAAACAGTCACCCCCGTTTTGCCCGCCAAGAGACTCAGCATCAAAAGGGGAACCACTTGTTCAGGGTCGGTCCCCAGGCAGGAGGCAGAGCTGCCAGACACACCATTACCTCTTGGGTCCCAGCAGGCCTGTGCTCCAGCAGCCCAGCCACTGCAATGGGGAAGCCCTTAGCTTCTGCCACCCCCAGCTGGGATGTGCTCTCCAGGCTCTTTTGGGGCCAGAGACCCCAGCTCTGGTCCCAAAAGCCTACACTGTGGAAGCCAGGACAACAGTATGGAGCAGAAGAAAGGCATCGTGTAGTGGTGCTGGGAGGAAAGGGGGACCTGCACTCATGGAAACAGGGCAAGTGGCCAAAGTCCAACTTTCCTGACTGTGTGACAATACCAGGGATGCTGGGGGACACCTACTGAGTATAGCAGGTGATGGGGAGCAAGAGAAGACAGCCTTGTCTTGGCCTGTGCTGCTGTGGCTACAGCTTTCTGTACTATGAAGGTTAATTTTCCATAACTCATGGAGAAGCAGGGAATTTCCACAAGACTGACAGAAACCTTGTGTTGAGCTAATATTTTAAAAGGGTAAAGGAGACAACCCAGGTAATTATAGGCCTGTCAGGCTGACATCGATCCCAGGTAAAATAATGGAGGAGCTAATAGGGGGAATATAATTCTTGCCCATCAGCAGGGGTTTAAGGAAAACAGACCCTGTCAAATGAACTTAATATCTTTCTTTGCCTTGATTACAAGTTTAGTTGATGAAGTCAATGGTGTTGATGAAAAAAACACTAAGATTTTCCAAAGCGTTCAACTTGGTACCACACACCAGCTGGATTTAAATCCTAGGACAATACAAAGCCAACAGAGTATGTAGTAAATGGATTAAAGTGACTGATGACTCTGAAAATATGATTGAACACAGAAAGCTGTCATCCTGCAGTTGTCTTATGGGTCGGGTCCCACAAGGTTAGGTGGGTGGCATGATGGTATTTTACATTCATACCTGTGATGTACTAAAATCTGTTACTAAAATCTGACATACTAAGATTGGAAGGGTGGAAAATTGTAAGGATTGGTCACTGATACAAACAACTTGTAATTTCTTGGTGAGCTTGGCAGAAACAAGTATGGCAGAACTGTATGCATTTCAGTTCAGTCATATGTGAAGTAAACATATCTAGGAAGAGAAAATATAGGTGGTATCTACAGGATGGGGAACAGGCAGGAATGTCGTCAAAAACGAGTTATGGACCCCAATCAGTCAAGCACAAATATCCAGTGTGATAGTGTCAGTAAAACATCTGATAAAACACCTGATCAAGGCCACCTCTGAGGGCAGTAAGGAGATAATTTCACCTTTTCTTTGAAACTGGTGCAACCACACCAGAAACCCAGACTGCTCAGCTCAAGAAACAGTTTGATGAGTTGGAGATGCTCCAGAGAAGACCCAGGACAATGATCCCAGGGTTTGCAAACCTGTCTTCCAAGGCATGACTCCAAGAGCCAAACTGCTCAGTTTACCAGAGTGATGGCTGCGGGGGTGATCTGACCACCATCTTTTGGCATCCAACAGAGAGGAAGGCATCAATAGCAAAAGTAATGTTGATTTCAGTGGAGTAGCTACGTGCTGAGTGATACCTGCCTCTGAAGCTGGTCCTTGACACATAACTCTACTCCCAGTATTTATCTCCTGTGTCTGTTGGAAAGGAACATTTAATTGTCCACTGTGTCAGGACACTGCAATAACAACAACTAAGATAACAGTTGAGAAGTGCTGCCTCGGTGCCAACTCACTATATGGTTATATATTTTATTATTGTGTCCGCTCAGCACTGAGCAGACTGCAAAGTTTTCCTTTTGCCCCAAATGGCTTCTTTTGCCTCAGAGGCACCAGGAAGGGCTCCAGATAGCTGGAGATGCTCCCACAAAACCTTTCCGCTGGGAATACTAACGTGCACCATGCACTGCCTAAGTGCATACCCTTTACTGTGGTTTAAGCCATGATACCAAGCTGAGCTAGTACAGATGGCTGTACATTATTAATTGATTGCTGATAGTAATAAATGGCTCCATAGTGTGGGCTTGTAATCTTATAAATAAAGCCCCTGGCATCTGCATTGACAGTAGGCAGCAGGTGGAAACGTTCTGGAGAGAGGTGAGCTCCCAGCCCTGTGGAATGCAAGCTGCCACCCTGCATCTTAGCTGAGCAACTATTTATTTTGTATTTTAATTAGCAAAGAGCTCATCAGATCCTTTGGGCAAAAAAAAATTAAAAATAAGGCTGACCTCTAAGCCCACTCTGGGGGATGGATTTTCTTATTTGCTTAATATTTCCCAGGTCTAGAAACAGAAAGGGTAGGTGACTAATAGACTTAAGATCTTCGAGGTGAGATGATGCCAGTGACTGAAGAATATGCATTAGCTGGCATCAGCACAGCCAGAAAAAGGAGAAATCCACTTAGAGCTGCTTCTCCTGTAAGATAAGCCCCAGGTTCACGGAGTGAGATGCCTCCTCCCTGCTGCAGCAGTGAATTAAGTTTGTCATTTGTTATTGTGTCTTGCCAGCGCGCAAAATAGCAGCCCTGGGCTGTAATCTCCACTCATCTGAGTCTGCACAGTAATTGCTGGCAGCCATGGAAACGAAACTTCCCACAGTCATTTATAAACTTGACCCTCCTTGCTTCCTTATTGCCGCATTCAGCCGAGCCCTTGATGGGGGTAAGCGAAGAGAGAAGAAATCGTAAACTGCATTTGCAAACTAACGTTTGGCGGCAAGCACAGAGAATTGGCCAAAAGCCCATCGTGTGAGTAGGAGCCTTTCCAACGGCAGCACTAGGCTTTGCAGCAGGCTCCCGGTGAAGAAGATGGAGCAGTGCCATCAGCTGCGATAAGCTCCAGTTAATGACTAACAGGCCTTTATCTGCTTCGCGTGGGATGTGAGGATGGCCTCCTCGCCTCCAAGTCCCACCACCGGCTTCCCAGGGACCCTTGGCCATGCCACCTAACTTGCCTTCTGCCTGAGATCCCCCAGTTATAAACTGGGGATAACCTATTTCACAGCATCATGATGAAGGTGAAATGATTAAAGCCTCCTAGTAGCTCTAAGATTTGGACCATAGAAGGCCAAAGACTTAATGTTGTTATTTTCCTCAAGGGTACAATAAAAATTCTAAAAATATTTCTAGCCCAGCTGAGGCTGGAGGACCATGCCTAGCTGACATCACTTGGAGAACTCAGTCCCCCTGCTGAGTCCTAAAAGGAGACCCAGGGAAAGCAGTGTCCAAGGGAACCCTCCCACCATGCCTGCCCCTGCCCCCCAAGCACCTCCTGGGGCTGTTTCTAGCAGTGAGACTGGGTCTTTTCATCCCCATCTGGTACAGTCCACTATGAGAAGTGCAGGAGAGATGCAGGGCTTTGCAGGCAGTGAAAGCAGCACAGGTAACTTCCATGCTTGTTCATTGCCAGCTCAGAAAGATCTGCAGCCAAAACCTTGACAGAGGATACCCCAAATTCAGTGCTTCTCCAAGCCTTCATTGCTCTGCTGTGGACACTTGGCCACCACTGTGGCTTGGACTGGGACTGCCAACCTGATCCACATCAACCACCACATGCACAACCTTTAGATGGCTGAAGCCAGGTGAGACCTCTGGCATGACTGTTAATTCCACAACTTTGTGGCCATCGAAAAAACTGATCGTTTGGTTAATTCCACAACTTTGTGGCCATCGAAAAACCTGATCGTTTTATAATCACTATGAAATACCTACTGCACCAACAAAAAGTAAATAATTAGTTGTGTGGAGTTTTGAAAGTTGCTAGATTTTGTCTAGTTTAATTACTCAAGCATCCTAACCTCTCACACTTCAGGAACAGCAATGACTGAAGACTGACAGGAGTTTCATCACTGCTGAAAAACACATCATTGACCATTGGGACCATCAGATTACACCACCTGACAAACAGCTAATCTAATACATCTCATTCCTACAATCCACTTGTAAGGGTTTCTTTTTTTTCCCCTAGTATTTTTTCTATATCAATATTATTGGATCTAAAGCCCAGTCCAAAAGGATGACTATTTCTTCTGAACATGCCGCACCAGGTTATTATATCCTGTCAAGACACGTTAAGCCAGGCTGAGTTATGTTAAAAAGTGACACATCTGTAACAGGTCAGGCATTCAATGATGGTCCTTTCTGGCAAGGTGAATTAAGAAGTATACCACCTCATTCAGTTTTTTCCTTTGGGAAGATGGAAGCTAATTAAGTTATGCCAAGCTTGGTCAATTTTTCTCAAAGACAGACCTCCATAATTGTTTAGACCTTATTTAAAAGGAAAAGAATATGCTTTGGTATCATTATTTACCCAAGAGCTGTGTGCTAGCCATAAAGTTTGGATCTAGTGGTTAAATTTGCTCGTGTTCAGATTTGTTTTGAGTCAAGGTTTTCAGCTTGAGCCTAATGCAAAATGTTACGCCTCTGGCAAGGATTTAGTCTCTTTCTTCCTCTTTAAGTACTGCCTGATGCAACACGCTACTCCTGGTCATAGGAAAGAACAGAAGCTGCACAACACACCCTTTTCTTTCCCCAAAATCCATGTAGCCATTTCATCTACGTCTCCCCACAACCTCCTTATTTAAATTTCCTACCTCTCCCTATTGTTAAAAAGCCTCCATGGAGCATTTAGGAGCTTTTGCACCATCACAGACTGGAAATGCTGCAGGAGGGGAGTTTAAGCAGCAGCATTTGCTGTGCCCAGTTGCATCTGCTGAGATTTGGCCTATTAAAACTAGTTGAATATCAACCTTTCCCATGTGTGTTTTCCTCTGTAGAACTTGCTAAACTTAGTCATGAGAAATGATGCACGGGGGCATCTGGAAAAAATAGCATGTGATTACACAATTAATGAGTGCACCATAATGAACTGGCATGAATGGTCAGGATTAAGCTTGGAGGGAGATCTTTAATTCTTGTATTTTCAGCATTCAGGGTGTTTGACTTAACATGCTGAGTGTATCTTTGGCATGTTTTGTTTTATATAGGGACAGAGACCTTATTAGGCAAGTCCACTATCCCTGAAGCTCGTGGTAGTCCAGAGGCCACGCATGAGCTGACCTGCTTTAAAGCTGCACACATGCAGTGAAACACATGCACCAGAAGTACTTCATAACTAGTAGTCTTAGGGTAGGCTAAAGGGACAGCATATAAGCAAGCACACCAGGTCAAGAAACATACTAATAGCACCTTTTTCACAGGTTCCAGACCTACCCAAATCCACTCGGTGACCTAAAGGACTTAACAGGTCAGTGGTGAGGTCCTGTCTGTCCCTGGAGTCAGCTCCACTTCAGGTGATCACCAACTCCTTATCTGCAGCACTGCCCACCACCTGGATAGGCACCACCACCTGTGATTTGCCCTAACGAACTTACCTGGGCTTCAGGTGCAACACTGAATGAAACAGAATAAGCCTACAGCTTTCTCAGCACAGACTTAATTCAGTTGCTGTGATTTCTGTGTATTGACTTGACCTAAATTATTTAACAAGGGAAGTTTATTAGAAGAAGCAGCGCATATGCTTGCCCTGTTCTTATTCTTCCTCAGGCATCTGCTTATGGCCACAGTTTGTTGGGGGGGTGAGAGAAAGCTCCTGCATTTTGTTTGGGTTTTTTTCAGACTGACACATTTCCTGATGACTACAAAAGATATTTTATGACCCACCAAAATGTCTCATTGGCTGCAGGGCCAGCCAGCAGGGTGTGGGACCTAGGCAGGCAGGATTGACCCCACTCTTCTCCCCTTCCCAGCCAGGCCCATGAAGGTGTTGTCTTGCTGCTGGCCATGCCAGGGCACAGGATGGTTGACACCATGGGGTGGGGAGCTACAGCTGCCCTGGTGCTCTGTGGCACAGTGGCTGGGTGCAAGTGGGAGGGGGCTGCTGGGACAGAAGGGGAGCAATATCTCCTCCAGACAGGAGGAGGGGAGCTGGAGGCCAGCACCGGTGTCATAGGCTCTCAGCCCTGATGATCTGGAGGAACGTTATCAGCACCACAGCATCAGGCGCAGACCCTCACAACCACTGGCAGCAAGTTCAAGATATGAAATCTTGACATTTTCTCCCAAAACCTCTTCTAGTGGTCCTTCCACCCATCCCAAACCACCACTCCCTTCCATCAGAGTGCTAGCCATAGCAGGATCCTTGTCCACTGGGCTTAGCACAGCATTTGTTAGCTTTACTGCAACTGTCTTTGGAGGATTAGATATTTTACAGCCAGTCTTCATGTTGTCAGCTGCTCTATCTAAAATTGGTGCCTGAGATTTGACTTTTAAAAGCTGTTTCTGGGGGCACACAGTGCTCTGGTGTCAATACCTCCATGAGGATTTGCACGTGCTGCTTCTGAAGTCCATCTGTTCCCCTCAGCATAGCAGGGCTCGGCTGGGCTCCGCTGCTGTTCATGCCAAAGGATCAACAGACACGAGGGAAGATGCGATGACTCGTCTGGACCTGTTCTTCAGCAGGAGGTAGGAAAGATGCAAGTGGGAAACTGCTAGGTATGCTTCCTCCAAAATCTAACCGCACATGGGAAAATGGGCAGGCAGAGCATGGATTGTTCTGTCCTGTAGGACTAACAGGACTAACAGCCCTGATGCTAGCCAAACACAGAATTATAGAAAACTGGGCTGGAAGGGCTCAAACAACATTTTGTCCACCCCATTTCCACAAGGCACCGTCTAGTGTTTGCCTAGTTAGCTCTTCAAAGCCTCCTACAATGGAGACGTCACTGCCTTCCCAGGCAACCTACTCCACTGCTTTATCTGCCTTTACTATCAGGAAGTTTTGTCCTAATGCCAAACCTAAATCTCTCTTTCTACAATTTAAGGACATTACTCCTTTCCCTCACCACAGCAGGCAGGAAAAAAAGTGTATTCCTGTTCTCCTTACTGTAGCTTTTTGTGTGTTTAGAGAACATTGGCATGTCTGCCTTCAGTCACCTCTTCTCTGGGCTAAGCCCTGTTCTTTTGCTCTTTCCTCACCCGTCATGTTTTCCACCCTCTCTGCTCTCTATCTGACTGTCACCAGTTGGCTCAGACCTCTCTTGAAGTGTGGTAATACCATGTCCAAAAGACACCCAGCAGGCTTCTGACTGGTGGTTGTCCTTCTTGAACCGTATGCTATTTTCCAGGGCCACTTTTTCTATTAGCCATTTCAAATCCTGCCTTCCAGACTTGTGTAGAGCCCCTTCCAGCTCACCCTCATCGCAGATTTAATAATTCCCTAGCCCATCCACCAACCTGGTAATGAAAACATGGTATTATAGGAGACCCAGAGTACCCCCTCAATAAATCTTTACAGTCTGACAGCAAATCATTGAAAACTTATCTTTAGATCTGTTTATCCCTTTTCAGCTAGACTATTTTCTAGCTATAGCTCAATGGCTATAGTAGACAGACGTCCTGCTGTTGCCACAGTTTGTACAGTTGAAGCACTAGCAGCGGAGCAGCAGGACAGTAACCCTTTCCAAGGGGGTTACTCTAGGTGCACCCTCCAAAGAGGTGGATTTTTCCCTTGCAGAAGCTCTCAGCACAGGAACACGGCTATAGATGGCTGAGCTCCACTTCTGGCAACCGCAGTAAATGAAAGACCAGACTCCACAGTGTATTTAAGAAGGGAAAGCTTTCTGGAGCCATTAAGTTACTAACGTCCATGTACGCAGACCTGAAAGAAAGGTGCTGAATTGATGGATGTACTTGTCATATTTATGGTTTGTAGCAGAGTGATGAATGTGCTTTGTGGTTTATAATGCTATGCTCATTTAACTCTCCTTTTTAAGATCAGGTTGATTTATAGAAGCCAGCATTACTATTGCATTTCAGTGGGGTGACAGGGATAATATTATAGCGCGGAGGTTTGTCAATTAGTCTTGTATGACAAAGCCAGGCTCCAAAGGGTGGCCTCTGATTGGGAAGATTTAACCCTGGCAAAAATGGATTCCTTTTGAAGACATCTCTGGTGCTGGACTGACCCACTGATTTATATCCTTACCCAGCGTTTTGTGGAAATCCTAATTTACAGGGCTAAAACTTCAGCTGTCTCAGTGAGTCAATCTGCATAGGTGTGCCCCAGCATACAGCACATCTCTGGCTGTTGCTGACCAGCATAACAGATGTCAGGTATCGTAACCAGCTGTAAACAGCACACCCCAGCACAGTCCCTGCCCTACTTTTCCAACGATGGCTAATGGTTTGGAGTACATTTGTTGTTATTACCCACGGAGAAGCACTTGATTTTCTGAAGTCAGGGATTCAGCATGCACCAGAAAGGGTGGGATGTAAAACCTTTAATCAGGTAAGTCAGTGCAGGCATATAGTACCAATGAGAGCTTTGATTTACCAGACTTAACACACATCAGCATCCGTGGCTTCAACCTCTGCTCAGCCATGGACTCTCTTCTGACTTTTTCAGCAAGTCTCTTCCTCCATCAGCCTCATCTTTCCCCTCTTTTTAAAGCTAATGGAACTACTTACCTCACACAAGTAATTAACACTTGGACAGCACTCTAAAACCACCAGGCACATATGTGTTTTAAACTTTTTCACCCCGGCAGGGAAAATGGCAGAAAAATAAGCCTATGTGTAACACAAAATAACATCATACTGTTTCTGGTAGGATCTTCCATATTCATTCAGCCTGAAATGCTTTGCAAGGTTACTGGAAATGCAGTTAGTTATCAAGCTAAATATAGCAAAACATCAGAAGTGGAGGCAAGAAATTTAGAAAAGTGAAAATGTGTGCAGACAGAGAAGCCAAGATGGTCCATTTAAATCAGCCAACACACCTAGTTATTCTTCGTTTGCTTTCTTGGACTCTTTGGACTATGTTTACTGCTGCAGCTTTTACGACGGCTTCCCCTTGGGAGTTCATTACACACTCGATTTAGTCCCTGGGACAGAGACATTTTAAGCAGCTGGATGGTGTGAGAAACAAAAAGCCAGATGCACAGCTGCCCGGTGCTGGACAGGCACCCAGAGGTCAGGCTGCAGGAGTGCAAAGCTTTGTTTTGGGAGGGAAGGGAGCAGACCTGGTCAGAGATGCTGTCAGGGATGGGGCAGAGAGGTGCCTGCTGATGGAGGGGTCCCAGGAGCAGAGCTGGTACAGGGCTGGTGGCATAAAGATGTGGTCAGGTTTGGGGAGGAACCTCATCTGTAGGCTCAAACAAAACCAAACCCTCATGATTTGGGATGTTTTTGAAGGCTGGTGAGAGTACCCCAGCTCCAGCACCTCCTCAGATAGCCCCAGAAAAATGCCTATCAGTGGAAAATGCTCGCAATAAACCATCTGTTAGCGGTGATGTGGCAGTCAGTCTCTGTCACAAGAAAGGCCACAGACAGCCTATATATTGCTCTGATGTGTGTCTCCTGTTGGTTAGTTCTCACTGCTATTTTTAGGCTAAGGCACTTTATGCCTTCAACTGTCCCCTTTTTCTTTTTTTTTCCCCACCATCAAATGGCCATGAACTCTCTCGCAGTCGGCAGAAATTTGTATCCTTCAGCAGTAATAGATCCATCAAGAATAGGCTGAGGTAACTGAATGCAGAAATGCATATTTGAGATGCTGTTCATTTTAATAAACTACACTGAATGAATGGAATAGATATTGAATTTAACACATACTGGCATGAAATAATTCTTACTAAGTGGTGTCTGGAGTCGGTTTTCAATCTAATTTCCCCTTTGTAGATTTTGTTATAAATAGATTTTATAAAGATCTGCAAATTAATTTTTTTAGCATGTAGCAGGTTTTCCCTGTGATAAAGAGAACAAGTCTGGTTAAGCATCCACCTGTACACTTAAGGGACTGAGATTGTTTGCTGGCCCCGATAAGCCGAAACTCATCTGAATGCGCCTCATCAGAGAAAAAATTGAATTTTTCACAGGTCCAGCAGGCTTTTGGAAAGCTAAGGCTTGTGTCAAGGTTAATTACGAGATAACTTTGGAACGGCACCAAGGTAACTGGCCCACCAAGGAAGACAGAGCCATCAGGCTGGCCCCCACCCAGCCCTGCCAAGGCTCTATGAGACTCCATGCAGCGGTGCAGCCAGGGAGGCTCCTTCACATGCCCTGGGGCAAGCTGGCGGGCGGGATGGCTTTGCTAAGGTGAAAGGCAGCTCTCCACAGCAACCCCTCTCAACGTTTCTGCCCCTTCTCCCCACTGCACCCTTCAAAATGGGGCTCCAGTAGGAGGGTAAGAGCTCCATACAGACATGGTTTCTTTCTCCAGATAATGATGATGTTGTTGTTGTTGTTATTATTATTAAAGCCATGAAGTGTACAGTTACAAAGCCAAGGGGAACATCGTGATTATCCAGCCTGCCTGCGATGGGCAATGGGAACAGAGGTGGTGTTTGTCGTTATCACCAGCCTTCAGAGAGGACAGGAGAGATGCTGCCCCCAGGCACACAGCCTGTGCACAGATGAACATGTTTGGTGGATATTTCCCATTAAAACAAATAGGGGGAGGACAATATAACATGTCACAGTCATTAAAAAGGGAAAGATGTTGATTTCCCCAAAGGCTTTACTACAGGACTTCAGCCCAAAGTAGCTTGCACCTTACGCCACATGGCCATCCTCTGTCATTTCACCCCCTCGCTGGAGGAGACCTGTATGAGCAAACCCCTCTTTCTGGCTGCTGGTTTCACAATGAAATCTGAGCTAGCCTTTTCCTCCATGACAACATGCTGAATCCAGCCCAGCGTTTTAGCAGCTAGAGCTGTTGCCATCTGATGGGTGGTTGGTCTCAGTCCAGTTCCTCGCTGGGGGAAAAAACAAGCACGTCTCACCACAGGGCTCCCCAGCTTTTGGCAGAGCCCCCAAGATGGGACAGCATGGGGAGCACCCCGCCATCCCCTGAAGATGTACCTCTAGGTCCAGGCCACTGCAGGGATGCATTGCCACACTCACATCCCTGGAGAGGGCCAAGCATACTCCAGCTCTGCACACCAGCAGATACCTCCAGCTGACTCTTCCTATGAACAATAGGGACATACTGGGCTTAATCCACAGGTCATGGGACTTGGAGCACACTTAACCTTTCAGTCAAGGCATAGCCTTGACAGGTCTGAGCAGACTCAAGTGGAAAAAGGACTCTCCACTGCTCCAAATCCTTGCAGCTCCAGACCAACCACATAGCTGTGGCGAGTAGCAGAGACCAAGCTGCAGGCATGTTATCAAACAACTGCTGTACAGACTGTTTATTGTCCACTTGATGCCAGTCCTTGTCAGCATCAATATCCCAATTTCTCTTGCTACAAACAAAGGTTAAGTGAGTCCAATTACTCTAGTAAGGTAATATCAATAATGCTACTAATTACAGCAATTGCATTATGGATCATTAGTTAGTGATTATGACTTTGTCAAGTGCTTGGCAATTTTATGCAAGAATCACTCACAAGTGTCATGGAAAAGAAATATCTTCTTGGCATTGCTAGTTTCCAGTCTGTATAAATGATCTTAAAAGTTCAGGTGAAGACTGCCAGAAGCTTCTTAGGAAAAGAGATGTCTGCCTAGTATTTGCAGTTCCACAACACAAAACAGCAAGAGGGTGATGGTAAGAGAGGGGTGGAAGGCTCCTACCATATGCAAATGAAAATTCATTATTTCAAGTCCTGAAGAGTTTAAGAAAACAAGATCCCATAAAAATAAAATGGCCCCAGTTTGTGTGAGGTATTGACACATTTTTCTAATAAGTGGCATTATTATCCTTAAAGCCTCCCTGGAGAGTCTTGGCATGTCTTATTTTATTTGACTAAATAATTAATTTAGTTTAATTAAGATCATTCAACAGCCTGGAGACAGCTTTTACTAATTCAAGGTTCATGGGGGGGGTCTAAGTATGTAGATGGTAACCACGGATACTGATTTCTTTCTTTAAATTAAATTGGACGTGGTTGAAAGCTCTCTCTGTCCTGTAAATTTTCCTCTGCCTGTAGCTCTGCTGTCAGAGCAGTGGTGACCAAAGACACTACATTCCAGAAGACAAGCGGTGGGAACCCTCTCTGTGACCCCTTCTTTGGTCACAAACAAGTGAGCTCCAAGTGTCTAGATCGCATTGAGGAACTTTTTGCTGATTTAACAGCTTTTCCAGGGCTTTTCCCAAGACCCTCTCCACCTGATCATAACCCACATTTTCAACCTCTTGCTTAGGGGAGTACTAAAATCATTCCAACCCAACTTTCATGAAAAATAAAAGGAAAATTGAATTTAAAGCCAGAGAAGGGACCATTAAGATCCACTAATCTCACTCACGCATATGACAGACCATAAATTTCACCCTCCACTTCTTGCACCAATATGCTGTAGGATTAAAATGCCTCTTTTAGAAAAGGTCTTTGTCTGGAAGATGATGAGCTTCCTCAGCTCATCATCCCATTAACAACTTCAAGGACTCTTTGGCATTTTGAAGGATCTTATGAAGGTCTGGAAACCTTATGAAGCTAGAGCAAACAGCTGGAAGTGTTTTCAATATTTCAAAGATATATTTGCACTGCTTCTGCCACGGTTAGAGCAAGCCAAAGCAGTAGGTGGGAAATCCAGCTCCTCACGCATGTTGAATATACCACAATGAAAACTGAGAAGACAAGGGCTTGACCTCATTTACCACTGCATTTATTCACAGACAGCCCCAGGGTGCTGGAATATCCCTGGAACATGTAGGCATCTTGTCTACACAAGTCTTGACCTCTACATTGTGCTCTTCACCGTCCTTCTGGACGTGCTGTAGGAGTCAAACTGGCAAAATAACCAGGTGAAAGTCCAACACAAAAGAATGCTATAACCTACCATTACTCATGTTATTTTCAGAAAAGGGGAAAAATCTTTCTTGATAGTTCCAGCCTTAAGAGTGGAATTCATGGCTAAATATTTGCCAAGCTGCATGGTGGTTCAAAAAGTGGTTCAAAAAGTAAGTAAAATCCAGGGACCTCAAAGAGCATGAGATGGTAAATCTGAGATGAACATGACTGTAGAAAAGTGGTAGCCAGAAAATGCAACATCCCAGACCAGTTTCTGCTCCTTTCTGTCAAAATTAATCTGAATAGACATCGGCACTGTGTTAGCCATAAAGCTGTAATACAAGCAATGATATATTTGCACTGCTTCTGCCACGGTTAGAGCAAGCCAAAGCAGTAGGTGGGAAATCCAGCTCCTCACGCATGTTGAATATACCACAATGAAAACTGAGGAGACAAGGGCTTGACCTCATTTACCACTGCATAACCCCTCAGACTTAGGAAGATGGCTCAGGCAAAGCTGAAAGCAATATTCAGCCCATAATCATGTGAGATATTTAACAGACAAAGCAGATGCTTGGTAAGATTTTAAATGACTCATTGGAGGAAACCTTAAGCAAGAGACAATATACACAAGCACATTAAACAGGACAGCATCATGGTTTTTCCTATTCCCTTTTCAATGTACAACCAAAGAGAAAAAAATCCTTAAACTATTGTAATAATGCAGGTCCTGTCCACATCATAGGAATACCAGCTGGAAAAAGACAGATAATTCACCTCCATTTTCACTTGACAAGATCAGAAGATCAGATGAATTGTGATGGTGTGCAGCTTTGGGTCACAAGAGTAAAATCTGCACTGTTTGTTCTCCGCGGTCAGCATTGATTTACCCTCACTTGAACTGAGAGGTTGTTTAAGCAGTAATTTCAGTTTCCTGCAACTCAGAAGCAATAAATGGATTCTCTCGTGCATTTAAGACATTTTCACTAAGCACATTCATGGGGAGACAACTGTTGATTATACTCCAAAGGCTCCTGAAATAATAATTATGATAACAAAATTTCACAAGAAAAGCATGCCTTCTAATGGCTTTCTAGCACACCTGCTACTTGCTTCTCTTTTATCTCCCTGATGTGCTCATAAATATCCACCTTCTTCCTCTTCCTTCTCAGGGCTCCAGGAAGAGAGGTGGCAGGGTGGGGAGAAGGGAGTGAGATGCAGGCAGTGAGGTTGTTTGTGACATCCCTGGTGACTGGGGTAACCGGCCCTTGTCATTCATTAGTGTGTGCTGAGCAGCTTCATAGCAATGGGAAGTGCTGTTGTACAAAAGCATTGGGAGTTCATTCCTTTTTCTTCGTGGGACCACTGGCCTGTCCTGAAGACCCTGCACCCAGTACATTGCTTAGTTGTGCTTTAAGTGGGCCAAGCAGCCCAGTCCAGACTTGAAGTCCCTGTTTTCCCCTGCCTTCAAGGGTGCAGCAGGGACCACAGCCTAGTTCTGTGTGTCAATGTGCCCAAATCCATGACAGATGGCTGGAGAGCACTGTTACCCTGCCAGTTGCTTTGTGGTTCATGCAACCTGATTTCTGGCAATCTGATTTCTGGCAGTCCCACTGCCAGGGGACACAGGAGGGCTCGTCTACATGGTCCATGAGAGTGCACCAAGGAGGCATCGGCACCAACAATTCCCATCCAAGCAATAGGGACACGGTTTAGTGGTGGACTTGGTAGTGTTAGGTTAACAGCTGGACTCGATGACCTTAAGGGTCTTTTCCAACCTAAATGATTCTATTATTCTATAATACAGCCTGAGGTACAAGGAACAGCCCTTATGCAGGCAGGCACAGACCCTTGCTAGCTGGGCTGCACCGCTTCCACAACCCAACCCCCTGGAGGCACTTTGTGCTACATGGATGTAAGGAGCTCAAATAAGTGCTGGCTCTGAGAGAAGAAAAGAGACTCTCTTCACTCCACTGCACACTCTATGCACACCGTATTTACCACTGTCAGGCACAAGACAACACTGAGCACTGCACAACTGTAGGATCCCCTTCAACCTACTCCCTCTAGCCCCAAAAGTATGTCTTTCACCAGGAAAGTCAAAATGTGCCTCATGTAGCTGAGACAGGGCTGTGAAAATTCAGAGTTGCCACACTGTCCCCAACACTGGGACTATGCACCACACCGCTAAAGAAGGAGGTGCAGCTGACTGATTCCTGCTTCCTCAGTGCACCCATTCCTAGGCAAAGCATCCCTTGCTCATACTGTGCTAGGACTAGTTCCCTGGCTGAATAAAACACTGCAGGCTGTAGAGCTGTCATTTTGGCACTGCTCACCAACACTAAATTCAATTTTGAAAAGGAGAAAACAAAAGGGAAGAACATATCTGTTGGTTCTTGGCATTAATCAGTGAGAATGACTTCACTTCAGCAGCACTAAATGAATGTAAAGGTAATTGAAATGCAATGGCCAGCAGGCTAACCACCTCAAACTCAATAGCAGTATAGTCTTTGTGCCAATTTAAGAATTATTTGGATTTTTCTCAGGGGGTTTTTGTATGTATAATTACATTTGCATATAGGACCCCCATAATATGCCAAGCCAACAGCCCTAAAGACTGCAGTCCTCTATTTTTAAACAAAACAGATTCAATCCAGGGAACAGGTGCTGCCCTCTCAGGGAGTCTCATCCTGTCCATCAGAGATGCAGCTACTCTGGATTGTTGTATAGTTACTGACCAGCACTGGTACAGGTGCTAGAGTAGTTCGAGCAAAGACACTTATCCCCATGTCTGTATTTTACCACCTCTGGCCTTTAATCAGGAGCAACCAGCCTGTGGTTCTTGAGCCAAGACTCACAAGTAATTCCAGTGCAGCTCAAATGTAGGATCTATCCCACAACAGAGGCATGCCAGTGCAGGAGCTGCAAGTAATCCATATCCCCAGCTGTGATGGGAAGTGGATTAAACCACTGAGTTAGACAGGTCCCCTCTCACCATGGAGAAATAGGACTCCTAGCCAGGCTTTGTCAATCCCTGCCTGTAAACCTCTGCTAGCATTTCTCTCAGGCTTGGCTCTAGGAAGTATGTGTTGTCTGCTGACTCTTGGCCGGAGAAAGATGTTGACATCATCTTGTAGGGTCAGGAAAACTGGACACATCTATACCATAGGTAGTACTAAGTAGTCAGAAGTATTTCGGAAGAAGAAGGTTCCTTGGAGGCAAGGGAACTGCCCAGTCACCAGTCCTGCCTAGCTCTTGGCCACAGTGTCCAAACTGCTCATGCATGAGATGCTAGTGTTTCTTTCCATGACTAAAGAGTCCACAAAGCAGAGATCCCAAACACAGAGGCTCATGGATGGCAGGGGTTTTTCTGTGGCTGCCTTCATGTAGCCCAGCCTGTGACGAGCAGCAGTGCCAGCCTCACCCAGGTCACTGGTTCCTCTCCTTCGCACACATTCGGATGCAGCCTTTGGGGATTTGAACCAGCACAGCTCGCTGGTTCACACAAAGCCAGCCTGGGCCAAGTCATCTGTTCTCAGAACAGAGCTGGGTGTAGCATGAATGCTGTGTATAAAATCAGGAAACAAGGACCCAAGGGCTGACCAGCATGACTACCGATGCAACAGTCATGTTTCATAAAAACTTACCGATGAGCGCGACTGGCATTTGGTCACCTCCAGTCTCCTCTGAATCTGAGCCATGAGAGTGTTTTGGTTTTCATTCTTAATTCCCCAAACCCGATCTATCTTGCAGTGAGTCTGCTTTTGAGATTTCTTGTTTGGCAGAATGAGAAAACTGGCTTGTTAAAAAGTCCAGAAGGGGAGGGCTAACTGCACTGAGCATCTCCTGTATCTGTAATTCAGGCACAGAACAGAGGGTGCAACCACAGGGCACGGCAGAGCATGCTGATTATTCTGTCAGGAACAACTTAAGCTGGCAAATTTTAAGCTCTTACTTCTGATCATGAAATGCCTGCAAACACATCAAGATTTTAGCATCTGCACTCATTATTCAGAATTATTTGATGAGAGTTTTTGTGCAAACATGTTTAACTGCACGTGGATCATCCACAAATCATTTGGTGTGACCTTCATTCAAGAGTTCAACATTCACAGACTGCCAAGGGACCTGTCAACCACACCGCTCTTTTCAGCCTTCATTTCTTCAGGCTGAAAAAAGGGAACTGTTCCCAGGAAGAAGGATCAGAGGAGAAGACAAGCGTAAAAGATCACGGGACATTTTGCTTTTCCAGGAGATAAAGTATGCCCTCAGACTGTGAAGGCAGGGTTCAAATTTAGAAATATTTTCATCCGTTCCTGACTTAAGGATCAAGAAAGGCATAAGCCTGATCGATGGGCTGTTTGGAAAACTTTGCCTTGCATTTTCTCCTCATGGTCTTAAAAAGTAATCGCACTTGAATACATGAGGGTGATCCTCTTTGCAGTCGAATATCTCTTTCTCCCTGCCTTTCACATCTACTAATTGCTTTAGCACTGGGGGTCTGGCTAGAGCTATTAAATGGCCTGCAGTTTCTTGCAGTCTCCTTTGTAACAGAGCTCCCGCAGATGCACCCACTCTCCTCCTCTCTATTTGCCTGTTTTAATTTTGCTCTTTCTCCTGGAGCCAAAAAAGGAGGAAAGAGGAAAGAACCACCTGTGACAGACACCAGTGATATTGCCTGATAAAAGGTGCTCCTACACCATAGCGATGGGTGAGAGGAACCTAGAGAAAATCAAATTTGACTGACAGCATCAGTGCTGGATCTCTCGCCTGGGGTATTGGCGTTACAGTGCTAAAGGTCCCATCTGTAACACAATAATATTTCATATACCTGCCAAGCTCGCTGATTTGAATGTATTCATCTCCCACTTTCTGTCACCACCTATCATGGTTCATCACAGTCACTGTTGCATTATTAATAATCCTTCCTCTGTGTGTATGTGTATGTTTGTAACCCAGATGGAAAAAAGCTCCACCTGATCAACAGCAATCTCAGTGGAGGGCACCGTCTGGCGATTTGGGAAAAATTCGCAAGAAGTCTGCCCTGCTATGTCAGTTTGAGGAACAGTCCACCACTAGTTAAAGCATCCTCTCCAGCTGGCCATGCACAGTACAGGTGAAGGATGAGGTGACAGGGAAGAGAATAAGGGTTTACACATTTAAATGGCACTTATCAGGAAGATACACTGATAAGATCAGTATGTGAAGAGTGTGCAGTTGAATGGGGATTTTACCCCAAAACTCTGCAGGAAACCAGACAGATAACAGTTTTGCCCGGCCAAAGTGGTCACTGGGAGGACATCATGCAACATTTTAGTAAGCTGACAGCATTGTCAACAGGATGACATTATCCCATAATTTCTGACTAGTGAGGTGGGAAAACTTATGTCTGGTGGCAGAGCAGAGCAATAAAGAACTTCAGCTATTAGTCATGGATGCTGTCGGAAAAAAAAGGACTAGCCAGAAGACCATTGCCATGAAAAGATATGTTAGGGGCACTGGCACGTAATCCCTACTTCAGAAAATACTGGGAAAGAGCACTAAGAGCCCTGTGTTTCCTTTAACACTGGAAATGGCTGATGGCTTTCCAGGACACAGGGATGTGACCACTGTGTTTCCAGTGAAGACTCCAGTACTGATAAACTTCTCTAATCCGTGTTTTGCCAGGGGACAGGCTCTCTTTCAAACAACCATACATGTTCCATCACCATCTTCCTTTGAAGACAGAATTGCAAACAAAACTAAATCCCAGCCCCCAAAAGTGAAAGCCCAGCCCATGTTTTACTCTGCATGAGGTATCTATGGCACATTAGAAGGCTGTAATTTTATCTTTAGGGCCCAGCTGTCAAAATGGCGAGTTCTTCATCCTTGGCAGAATCACCCTGGGACTCATGTTGTAGCAGATTTGCAGCTTTACCTGTCCTTTGTTCACTATTTTCCCAAGCAGATAGAGTTTCATGGCCAATGAATAATGAAACCATCTCTTTCCAAAGAACAAAACCTGATGGTTTCTACCTTGCTTAAGAAAAGACAAGCCCAAGATAAATGTGAGAGCTGAATCCATGCTTCAGCTCTGAACCCAGATCCCAGTTACTCTGGAGAGCACTCAAGAGCCATGTGCTGGGCTTGGCATGTATTTATTTCTTTGACAGAGGGCTCATCTTGTCAGTCTGACAATAATGTTTGACTCTCACAAGTGCTTCGCTTACCAGCACGTACATCATTAACATCCCTTCCATCCGTGCCTTGCGCTATTTCCCATCCTGCGCCCACCCTTCCACCCTGACTGCCTCCTTGGCTGCAGAAACGCTGCTCCACTGCCTCTGCAGCCATCTTCTGCTCTGGCAGTGTACTGCAGCGTGAGGCTGGCAGTGGTGGGACTCAGCACTGGTGTCCCTAGTGTTGTTGCAACACCCTGTCCCTGCTGCATCAGAGGAAAGGCAAGAGAAGAGTCACCGGATAAATAAAAGTGCCCAAGATAACTGTGGACTCTGACAAATAAGCTCTGCCTAGTGGAGATGTATCAGGTTAAAGAAGGGCTGTCCCTTGCCACCCTCCTCACCCTTCTGCGGGAGCTGACAACCCTGAGGCACAGGGTGCACCAATTCATGGCTTAGGGCAGCTGTGAGTTTTTGTTAAGATCCCATTCTGGGAATGAGAGAAGCTGAGTTGAGGCTCATGTTCCCTTCAAATGCCTCCACAGCGAGGCAGAAACCCGTCACAAAAGAGTGGTGCACAGGGGTGGGTATGTTTAAACTCTCTCCAGCTGCCTGCCATGCTCTGACAAGGAGATGTCCGTCCTGCCTCAGGAGCAGGATTTTTGATGTTTTGCCCCAAAGCGTGTGATTCAATACCTGCCCCTTTTGCCTTGCCTCAGGTAGCCACAAGTGTTGTAAAGGGTTGTGAAATCAGTCCGGCCTCTTTAAAATCCAGCCACAGCCTTTGCCTCCATGACCTCAGGGAGAGTGACAATAAATTCCATGGATAAACTAGATGCAGCATTTTTAAAAGAAAAAAGATTTCTTTTTATCAGCTCTAAAGCTGCTGCCCTTTAATTTCAGTGAGTGACCCCTTGTTCCCATGTTGCGGGACACAGTTTAAAAAAAAAAAGGAAAGAAAGGAAGGAGCAATCAATTTCACTTTCCATCTTTAATCATTGTGAATGTCTCAGACAAGTCTCCCTCTAACTAGTCATCATTTCTGGCTAAAGAGTCCCTGCGATCTCTCATCATCTATAAATTCAATGACACTTCTATCTTCATTGACCTTCTCTGGACCTTTCAGTATCTCCTACATTTTTCTTCACCTGACAAAGAACAATTTCTGACCCACCATCGGCTCAATCCTTCCTGTCCTCCTCTGGAAGGGAGCCTGCTGCATTATTCAGCCAGTCCTTGACTATTGCTTCCTTACTGCTTATTTAAAAGTAGATTCTGGAGTCCTGTTTTCACAGCAAAGTCCTTTATTTTAGGCAGATTGTCAGTGTGAGAACAAGTTGATAAAGTCTCTACATAAACCCCAGCAGAACGCTTTCAAAGTGAGTTATCCTCTCATTCCTACTACTAACATACATGCAGAGCTGGAACTTGATATTGCTGTTGACAAGCCTGGAGAGAACAACAGGAGGGGTTTTCATTGCTATGGCATCAACTTGCTTTGGAAGCTGCTCACAGTTTAACTCTTTTGAGTTTATTTGCCCTTAAAGGAAGCTGTAATTTTTGGGTCAGGCACAATATGGGTCATAGAAAACACAGTATCTGTTGCTAGCAGAGATTGTGAGCACATTGCTCTGTGTATTCTCATGCCTCGTTGTCCCTGTCTATAAAATAGTCAATGATGCTGTTGACCTGCTTTGAAAAAACATTGATGGCTGCTAATGAAGAGCTCTAGGAAAGAGCTGGCTGTTATCTCACTGGCTTTCCCTTAGCTTTGGACCGAGGGGCATACAGAAGAGCCACATCTCCAGAACATTACATCTCCCCATCCACATGGGACATGAAAGCAAGGACATGGTCACCCCCCAGCCCTAACCCCTGCTGTCTTACAGCATGTAGTCCAAAGCATTGCCCAGGCCACTGGTCTGTCTGAGAAGAACACATGAACCCAGCCTTCTCCCTCTTCTTCCCAGGCTTTGTTCAGCAACAAAACATTTCATGCTGAAGACACTGAAAGTGTCAGCGCTGGCTGTGGAGATGGCACCTACTGAAACAAATCGGTGTCATTCGTATACCACAGCTGCTTTTGCAGGCTGTCTGCAAACTTGCTCAGTGCTGCAACACTAGACTTGCTCTTTCTTTTGAAATTTGCTGCAGAGCCCTGGCAGCAAGGCACTTATTTTTTTCCATGAAACCTGAGATGCTGAAAAGCAGCTAGAGGCTTCTGCCAATCCTTCCCTTTCATCTCCTTGCTAAGGCTTCCTGCTTTCCACAATACTACTGCACTAACACCCAAACTAACCCAGCTTAACTAGTTTTTGCTGCCAGCCCTCCACAGGACAGGTCTCTCATAGTGCAGGGATGGAATGAGAAGACAGTTTCTTTGCTATGCCTGACACTCAGAAAAGTAGCTGAAAGCAATGATTATCAGGTGTGCTGGCAATGGTCAGGAACAGTGACCTCCTGGAAATCCAGTGCTGTATCCTTTTCATTCTGCGAGCCACTGACCTTGAGTAGAAAACAATCTGCTATTGAGCAACATTACAATGGAGTACATGCAACATGGGCACCTCTGCTGATGTTTGCCTGTCTTTGTTTTACTATTTATATCTGTAATCGTCCTGGAGAGAGAAATTAATTACAGCCTGTCTCCCAGTCCAGAGATTCTGTTCATATTACAAACCCCTGAAAGCGCAACTCAAGCAGTTTCTGATTATCAGTGAAAGCCTCAAACTGGCATACAAGCTTCTTAATTAATCTCTCCCTCTCTCCCTCTTTTCGAGTGATGATTTCATGATGTTTACAAAAAAAAGGAGAAGATGAAGAAGAAAGCAGCAGTGAGAGATCGAGAGCAGAAAACAATTTTCTTCCATTTAAAAGATAATTGCAGGGGAGAAGCTGGAGGTAGATGCTGGCAGGAGATTTCAGGCATCATGTGTGGCATTCCTCCTTCTCTAGAACAATGATGGAAGCTGGACAATAAAACTGAGCATCCCACTTGCACAGCCCTTCACTTCCCCAAGGCTCTCAGGGTGTTTTAGTCCATCTTCCACTTGCTGAAAAATCAGAAATTTTGGTCCAGATTTTCTAAGGAAACAGGATTCACACAACTATACTCTTTGTGCAGAGGTGTTAATGCAAGTGTGTCTGTCGGTTCAGTTGTCTGTCTTTCTTTCCCTCACTCCCTTGAGCTCACTGTACAATTTTAGCTGAATTTCACTGGCATAACAGGCATAAATGAAAGGTTTTCGTAAAAAAAGGAGGATGCCTGGGTAGAGGACACAGTCCCTGTGTCCCAAATGATGGAAAGTCTGCAGGCTGAACTCACAGATTATTAGACTCAAGACAGCCCACACAGATGAGAAGCCTTATAAATGTCCCAACCACAGGAAAAGTTTCAATTGGACTGACAATTGACGGTGAGACAAAAATGTATTGAAACCAGGCCTCATTAGTTCCACTCGTCATCGACTATTCACTTCTTTCCTCCTGTGTCTCTTACAGACTCCCAGAAGGTTTTCACCACCTCTTGGGCCATCAGCAGTGTCCTTTCTGGGCACTGACTCTCCTCCCTCTGTTCTGTCCTTAACAGGGATTGGGAAGGAGACAATTGCCACTTCTGCCCCCAGCACACCCACTTGCCCCTCTGGCTGCTTAGGCAGAGCAGAGACTCTGTTTTCCCTCTTTCTCTTGTAATTATTTAAAAGGAGGAAACCATCCTTTGCTCCCACCTTCCTCTAAACTGCCCTTAAGGGAGAGGATAATTATTTTCTTTGTGACGACTACCTCACAGGTGACTTCCCTCTTACTGGGTTACTACTAATCTGCTAATCCACTGCCACTCACAACAACGAGACCTTGTCAAGGCCCAAAGACAGCAATGGAGATCAACAAGGGCCATTCGTGGACTGCACAGCCAGCACAGAGGCAGGAGAACATCACCACCAAAACTCGAGCACACACAGCTGGGGATGCTGGCAAAGGCAGCAGTCCTTTAACCCCACCTGACCATCAAGGCTGTAGATGTGAGGCAACATAGCAAAGGCAGGGACTCCCTGTGTCAGAGCAGTGCCAACAGCCAGGGGAACCTGTTTAAGGCTGCTGGGTGGCTAAGTAGGTTAGTTTAAGCTGTATCACTGTCTCTTGCTGGAGGGTTCACCACTTGACTGCTTGCTTTGGAGGGGAAGCATGCGATGGAGTGCCTCCTAAGGGGTTCCTGTACAAAGTCCCTGCTCAGCACTCAGATAAGCAGCTTGTATCTGAAGGCAGTGTTTATTTCTGAGTTAATTCCTCTCCCTTAGAGGTTATGGAGGGATTTGAGTAGTTCATTCTCAGAAGAAAGCGAGGAAGATTCTCTCCCCATGGTGATACATGTGGGAACCATGAAGGAGGCTGGGTGCTTCCTATCATGCACCTGTCTGATCTTTAAGTCACAGCGAGAGCTGTGCAGCTACAGCCAAGGGAAATTCATCCTCCAGTTTTGGAAGGGAGGGCCGAGCTCACTGTTAATTAAGGCAGGAATTGTAATTGTTTCTGTTAAGATAGTGTAGATAGGACCCCACAGGAGATCATGGCCTCACTGCAAGGTGGATTAGAAAGAAAACAAACAAGCATGTTGGGAAGACCACTTGGGAAAAGCAAAGATTGCTCACTACCAGCATTTCCTAGCAGACTGCCTACAGAGTAGATCAAGAGACCCACAGGCACATCAGAAGAAACCAGATGCATCAGTATTATAAGCCATCTCCTTAGCTGGTGGAAAACTCATTGGATCTGTACTTGTTACCTTGCTTTCCCATGGAAACAAGGCTAATAAAAAAGGCTAATAAAACCATCAAGTTCCAGTCCCCCTGCCTTCACATGAGTGACTTCTGAACAGGCTGATTGTGATACCAGCCAGGTTGGACAAAGAGGGTCAGAGACTGTTATGTCCCAACAAGTCAGTAAACAAAAGCTGTCTGAGTGGTGGAGAGAGACTCTTAAATAGCACAGCTGAAAAACAGCTTTCAAGAGTGATCTCAGCTCTCACAGAGATGAGAGGATCCATAAGGAAGAGACACCTGAGGACACCCCAACCGTAAGACCTTGAGGTGGAACTTATCACCCCACAAAGCACAAACCCCACGGACACCGTGCTGTGTTGGTGCTCGCACGTCCTGGTGCCTTTCCTCCTGCCTGGTCCCTTCTGTGCCCTACCTCCTGGAGACCCCTCTTTTGAGCACAGGTCCAAAGTCTCAGCACGTGCCCATCCGTGCCACCCTGCTGAACCAAAAGGAAAAACTGCATAAAAGAAGGAGAAAGAAAGGAGAAGAGAAAGGGTAGGAGGCAGCTACTTAGAAAAACTAGATGAGACCCAGAAGGCCCAGTCGGCAGCTACTGAAAAGCAAGGAGCATCGCATCGCACCACAGTGAAACTGTACTCAGCTTTTCTCACACACGTTTCTGACAGATGTGTTCAATACCCCGTATCTCACTTCATTTGGCTCCCCTCTCATCTGTTAGCAAGGGATTTTGATTCATTCAAGCACGAGCAGGTGCGCACCCTTTGGTGCCTGATGATGTTTTTCACCCAGCCCCAGGAGTCTGAGGCTGGCCAGACCTTTGAGAACAGACATCAAAAGAAGAAGGCCATACCACAGCTTCTTAGATGACCAACTGATCTGCGAGCTGCCTTACCTTGAAACACAGCTTACAGCACTGCAGCCATTCCAGGACTAATTGTCTTAACCTAAATGACACCAGGCAGGGAAGGCAAAGCTGGCTTCTATAAAAAGCAAATACCATGGTGAATGCTCCAGCAGCAGTGTTACTGGATGAGGCAACAAGGGCTGCCCAAGCATAATGGAAAACATAATGGGATGAAATCATTCATGTATCACTTATCCTCTTTGAGTTGACATGGAAGAACAATCCATCTTTCTTTTCAGACCCCACCACGAGCTGGCAAATAGAAGGAAGAACGCATCTTCTTTTAAGTGGCGTGATCTGATAAGGACTAGAGCAATGCAATAAACGTGGAGCCACACAGTGAGATTTCCAGAGCCTGCTTTTCAGAGCAGAACAGCACTTGAAGGCAAACCTCATGGAGTTCCACAGACCTGACAATGCAGCTATTTGAATGCAACGTGCGATGTTGTCTGTAACCTGCAGCGTGGCTGACTGGTGCTGTATGTGTCATGTTTGAATTCATTACATCACACTGCTAACTGACTCTTAATTTCTAGCTCTCTGACGGGTGGTCAAACAAAGTAAAATCCAGCTTTATATATAATTACTATCAAAAATGCTGTCATGAGTTATTGTTCTATACATTGAGTAAGTTGGGTTGAAGTGGACACAAATCAGCCCTATGATCAAAGCTTTTAGAGTTCAAAACTTTATTTAACCATGTTTTCTAGCAAGCTCTTGCTTTCACATCGATAATAAACTGTTATACTGAGACCCTCAAGGAGCAGCAATTAGGCTTGAAATCACAGACAATGATTTTTTTCTTTTCAGTACACATTGTACACTGAGAAGTCTTCGACTTGCCACGCATGTTGTTCCTTCACATTTCAACACTCTCTACTCCAGTGTCACTCCTCATGCCCTGTCTAGTCTTGCTTTTTGTTTCCCACAGCCAGCCTGGCATCCTGTCTCATAAGGCACTGTGGCTTAGACCTGTCATCTCTTACCATGCACAATGAGACTTCCCTTCCTTCCTGCAATGCTGTTACACATGCCAGTGTTGTCTGCTTGACTGTGTGAATTTGGAAAGACTGTCACAGGAGCTGAGGTACACAGAACCTCAGAAAATTTGTCTGTGCTGTCTTACTCCATTAGGACATTTTAACTGATGTGCAAGGTGGCAGATCCTCAAAGTTATTAATCCTCTGATACCCACTGAAATGGGTGGTATTTAAGCAGCTAAAAACCAATAAGGACCAGAAACACTGTCCTTTTGCACTCTTATAAAGCCTTTTGTATGCTTACTGATGATGTGGGCTACCAGACTCAGTCCTAGACTCTCACCTACTATAAATCAATGCCCTGCTGGTTTGCACGACCAAAGACCTGCACCAATGAATCAACAGCTTGTTTTTCTTAATATGAGATCTCAGTTAGAATGAGGAGTCTACACAGACCCCTGCCTGCAGCTTTTGTAAAGCTTTGAAATATTAAATCAAAAGTCTTTCTAAAGTCAACGCTTCCCTTGTCTCCTATTTTCCCTTTGGGTAGAGCAGGAACATAATACAGCATAGTCCCGCAGCAGGAAGAGTTTGTGGCTAGCAGCTGGATAAGCCTCCAGGAGCAGCAAATTAAGGGGTCCAGGGCCTGAAGCAGAGGGAATTGGTTTGGCTTTTGAACGTGGTTCAGCTTTGTTTTATCAACAATGATTTTTACTAAGCTCACATCTGAAGCAGCGTAGGCATCAACAAAGTAGTTCAACCACTGGTTTGATCCCGAGGCACTGACACAGGCAAAATTGGTGATGCATCTCGGAGATAACAGCCTGCGAGTCTACCCTTAGGACTGGCCTTTCCCACCATCCATATTGTGAGCCTTCAGATGGGACTCACGTGGATGCTCTGTGTGTGCCAGGTGAGTTACCATGCAGTAGGGGAACATGCAGAGGCTGTTCATGGAGCCGAGGGTGCTGCCAGTCCTCCCCCAAGCTGCTCCTACACAGCAGCACAGACCTCAGCAATTTACACAGCCATGGGAGGTGAGGATGTGGTGCCATCCTGCAGCTTCTCAGGGGAAGGCACATTGGAGGCCTCCAAGCGGTGGGAGGCATGAGCAAAGCTGGGGTGAGAAACATGGGCTATCATGGGAGTCCTCACAGTTCTGAAGCAACAGTCCACATGAGGGCAACCTCACCTGTTAACTCTGGAAACACTGGGGATGCCACTGAGCCAGTGGGATCAATGTGGTGCAAAATGCGATAGGGGCTTCTTTTGCTCATGGCATTGTCATGAGATGTGAGATTCTTCTGGACCAGCACTCTCTGGAGCCAGAAAGCTGGCAGACAGGTATCATGCAAACTTCTCATGCCTCTCTCCACCCAGAGTCACTATCAGATATGCCAAACCTTGCTGTTCCTGCGTTACACTTCTCCTTCTGTGGCTTGGTCCATGCAGCTCAGTTCTCAGCTACCCCATTCCCTGTTTCATTCAAACCTAGTGGTATCTGCACAGCAGTGACAGTACTCCTAATTTTGCTCTGCTCCCAGCTATTTTTATCCTGAGCAGAGATTGCCACAAACTATTGCCAGTCCTTTCCCTCCTTTCCTTTCCCCTACAAAAACAGGTTATGTTGCAACAGGAAAACATTCCACCTCAATTTGAAGATCAGCTTGTTGTCATAAAGGGAATAACTGTGGTCACAAGGCAGCTCCCAAGGCCCTGATTCAGCAGTCCATCTCTGATCAGCAAAGCATTTAAGCACATGTTTACCTGTAGGCTGATTATTATATCCCTTAGACTTTCCACAGCCATGCTTTTCTGCCTCTGGTTTATGGACCCCTAGAGGCTCATGAACTACTTCTAAGGGGGCCTGAAAGGTACTTAAGAAGAGCAAGCTTCTCACCAAGAGGCTTGTTTGCTACAGAGAAGGTCCAGGCTTGTGCTGAGGGAATGAAGAGGCTGAGGACCGCTGCCTGAGAGCAGAACAGGTCTGATTGAGCCAGACCATGGGCTTTAACAAGCTGGGATGCAATCTCACCCAAAGGGATGAGATCCCAACATCTGTAAGTATGTCTTCGTGGTATCTTGCAAACTGATGCTAACTTGTTCGGGAGCCAGTCTGACAGGTGACAGTCAGCTCCAGACTGAACATGGAGCAGTGGTGGTGAGCACAGGGCTGAGTCCAAGCTAAGACACCGTGCTGAGGGATGGGCATTAGCACAAGCCTCCAGTTTGGGGCTTGTGTCAGCGGGATCAGAGCAAAAGCATAACGCACTGATGTCTGCCTGCAAAATACCATCCAGACACCTCCTTACATGGAAAGCTGTGGAAAGCCTGGCGTTTCTCATCTTCCCCACCATCTGGACAGAAATGACACGAGCTGGTCATTTTTGCTGGGACAAAGCTGTATCAGATTCTTTTCTCACAGTGCTGATCATGAAAAGGCACCTGATTTCAGCCTTGAGGGCATTGTGCCCACTTCTGCTCTCACTTCCTCCTCCCATGCAATCCCAGCAAAATAAAGAAGCCTGAGAGCGGTAAGCTAACCTGGGCCCATCCAATCATACTAAGTAAATGTCCCATGTCTGCCCTTTATCGATCTGTCCACAAATGTGCATAAGAAAGTAGGTAATTCATGCTGAGATTTACTAAAAATATGTCTAACTCACCTTGCGTTTTAACTGGCTATTCAAATTACTTTCACAAATCTATTATGTGCATTATCATTTTTATTTCCAGCGCAAAGGGGATTTTTTTTCCCAGCCAGTCAAGTTACTGTCTACTTTTATAGAATAAATTGCTATAAATTAAGTTAGCAGCAGTATAAACAGAGGTAATAGATCCCTGTCTCTGTAGTGGCAGCTGACAGCATTATGGAAATGTAGAATGTCTATTTCTGAGTTTATTCTGATGCTGATGAGTTTGCACTGATGTTCGTCTCTCTCATTTCTCATTTTATCACCTCTAATGCAGTGATTTTTCCTCCCGCAAGCTTCTCCTTGAGGTTTGATTTAGTCAAGTAAATCCTAGAGGCTATTTTAAAAATTAGCTATAGGAAAATGCTTAGAGTTGGTGTAGTGGATAACACTTACCCTTTTGTTTGAATACCAAAACTTTGTTTTGAAATAATAAAAGTTGGTGCAACTGAATGCATTCAGTCCAATAAAAGTATAATCCATTTTCCCCTTGAAATATGCCCATAATAAAAGAGAGCATGTATGTTTGCTTTAAGTCCATTTCAAACTTCTAACCCCTGCTGGAGGACAGCATGGAGAAAGTTAAGTAGGAGGGAGAATGAGGAAGAGAAAGTTTGGAGCCCTAAATGTGTGAGCGTCTGGGTGTGCAAATACATAAAATGGTCACCTTTTCTTTTCTACTTACTACCTTTCCACAACTCTGGACATGTAAAGAGGGCTTTAAAAATGGGTGGAATAGCACCAGTTTGGGGGATTCCTTCCACCACCAAATTGTAATAGGGACACTTGTGGGAATAAGAATTAAGCCCTTAATCTTGTGAAAGTTTCCAGATGCACCAACCCCCGGTATCAATTAAAAAAAAATAATTCAGTAATTTCACAGGTTACGTAGGATGTGACCTTGGAAGAGTCTCTATCCAGGAACATGTTTGACAACCCTGAGTTTAGAAGCCTCCGTCTGCCTTTTGCTGAGCACAGCAACATTTTTTTGATTTTGCAAGAGTTTGGTAAAGGTGGTTTTGAAATAGATGACAAGAGCCATGTCCTTTTCAGTAGGTTTGAACAAAGTTGCCTTGATCCATTCCCAGTCCTAAAACTCAACTGAAAGGAGCTCTTTTAGGAGGAATAAATGTGTGGGTTGTTTTGGGGTGGGTTGTTTTGGGTTTTTTTCTGTGAAAATAAGCAATCAGAAGAATCACAATAACCTTTCCCTCTTCCTCCCATCCTAGAGCTCAGCTTGTCATTGAAGAAGGCAGAGAAGGAGCTATTGGACCCACAGAAACCAGATCCTGACTACCAGAGGAAACTTTCTTCTGCTTTTGGCACTGACATCTGAATGGTTCCTGGAGACTGCTCAAGTTCAGTGAGGTTTCTTGGGAAAGCAGGCAAAACAACACTGACACCGCCAGCCAGGCTGCCTTCCTGCTTGGGCACCCATCCGTCAGGCTGCTACAGAGCCTCACTGTCTAATGGTTGTAGCTGGGAAACTGCCTGGGAATTATTCCTTTTTATGGGAAATTCCAGAATTGGAAAACATGAGGATTGTTCCAGACCAAAATTACTCTGAATTTTGTAATCCTTCAGAGTATTTCTCTCCTCTTAGCGTTTTGCTTTTAGCATTTTATTGAGCAAAACCAACCGCAACGGTGGAACAACAGCAAACAGCGCCATTAACAAGATTCCTATTATAGGAATCTATAATAGGATTCCTATTATAGGAATCCTATTATATAACAAGTTTCATCCCTGAGCCATGGAGTTAACCTCTGCTGGTTGCAGAGACAGTCTCTGCTCTTCGCCAAAGCTAAGTTAGTTACCTTGCATTACCTTGGCAGCATATAACATACCATAAGAACGCAGCATTAGCACGTGTATATACCAGTATCTGCAAGCTACAAATTGGGGCAATTCTGGAGATAGACAAGGAATCTGGACAAAAAATAGAGAATCATCCCTTAAAACCCAGCCTTCATGGAGGCACCAAATGGAGAACATAAATCACTTGCTGAGGAAGAGGCAAGTACTTTCTCAGTACGTGTAGCTGCCTTTGCATACACTGCAAAGCTGGGAACTGTGGCTACAAGGAGCACTCCAGAGCATGCAGCTGTGACCAGGAGTTTAGGGCAAGAGGAGACCAGAAATGACTCTGCTGCCATCTGGTGATTTTTGTAGCCATTGGAGCTTAAGGAAAGATCCTGTAAATCTTGGCAGGCAGCACTAGCTTAGCAGCACAGGATAATACGTCCATAAACTGTGAACTTAGCTGTGGTAAAGAGAGGAATATGGTGAAAAATTCAGTGCTGGATGTCTTCAGAAGATAATGAACATCATGTTATGTAGATCCACATTCAGCCCAAAAGATATCCCGGCTGGCAGAAGTGCTCACCAAGCCACTTTCAATCCAATTATCGCAGTCCTGGCTGACCGGGGAGGCCCCAGTTGACTGGAGGTCAGCAAATGTGACACCCATCTACAGGAAGGGCTGGCAGGAGGATCAGGGGAACTACAGGCCTGTCAGTCTGACCTCGGTGCCAGGGAAGGTTATGGAGCGATCATCTTGAGTGCCATCATGCGGCACGTACAGGACAACCAGGTGATCGGGCCCAGCCAGCAAGGGTTTATGAAAGGCCGGTCCTGCTTGACCAACCTGATCTCCTTCTGTGACAAGGTGACCTGCCTAGTGGATGAAGGAAAGGCTGTGGATGTTGCCTACCTAGACTTTAGTAAAGCCTTTGACACCATTTCCCACAGCATTCTCCTGGAGAAGCTGCCTGCTCATGGCTTGGATGGGCGTACACTTCGCTGGGTAAAGAAGTGGCTGGATGGCTGGGCCCAAAGACTGGTGGTGAATGGAGTTAAATCCAGTTGGTGGACAGCCACAAGTGGTGTTCCCCAGGGCTCAGTGTTGGGGCCAGTTCTGTTTAATATCTTTATCAATGATCTGGACGAGGGGATCAAGTGCACCCTCAGTAAGTTTGCAGATGACACCAAGTTGTGTGGGAGTGTTGATCTGCTTGAGGGTAGGAAGGCTCTGCAGAGGGACCTGGACAGGCTGGATCGATGGGCCAAGGCCAATTGTATGAGGTTCAACAAGGCCAAGTGCCAGGTCCTGCACCTGGGTCTCAATAACCCCATGCAACGCTGCACACTTGGGGAAGAGTGGCTGGAAAGCTGCCTGGTGGAAAGGACCTGGGGGTGTTGGTCGATAGCCACCTGAATATGAGCCAGCGATGTCCCCAGGTGGCCAAGAAGGCCAATGGCATCCTGGCTTGTATCAGGAATAGTGTGGCCAGCAGGAGCAGGGAAGTGATCATCCCCCTGTACTCAGCACTGGTGAGGCCGCACCTCGAATACTGTGTTCAGTTTTGGGCCCCCCACTACAAGAGAGACATTGAGGTGCTGGAGCGTGTCCAGAGAAGGGCAACGAAGCTGGTGAAGGGTCTGGAGCACAAGTCTTATGAGGAGCAGCTGAGGGAACTGGGGTTGTTTAGCCTGGAGAAAAGGAGGCTGAGGGGAGACCTTATTGCTCTCTACAACTACCTGAAAGGAGGTTGTAGAGAGGTGGGTGTTGGTCTCTTCTGCCAAGTAACAAGCCATAGGACAAGAGGAAACAGCCTCAAGTTGTGCCATGGGAGGTTTAGATTGGATATTAGGAAAAATGTCTTCACCATTGGGGCAGGCTGCCCAGGGAAGTGGTTGAGTCACCATCCCTGAAGGTATTTAAAAGACGTGTAGATGTGGTGCTTAGGGACATGGTGTAGTGGTGGACTTGGCAGTGCTTGGTTAACAGTTGGACTTGATGATCTTAAAGGTCTTTTCCAACCTAAACAATTCTATGATTCTATGATTCTATATCACTGAGACATTATTGCTAGCAATGACTGGAGAAGGAACATTTAAGAAATGCTGCAGGTGACATTTATGTGATCATTTGTCTCCCAGGAGAGTTTCTTGACAAGTTCTCAGAATCCAAATTCAACTTCTGTTCTGGAACATGGCAGGGCTCTGCTTCCCAGAATGGCAGTGTTTAAATACAAATGCATTTGCAAGTACAGTAATTACACTAGAGTTAACACAGAAATTTCCACCCTTGTTTAGAGCTGTCCTCCTGGACTCCAAGAAACACGAAAGCAGGGATTTCCACTGCCTCCTTTTGTCATATGGAAGAAAGCATCCTTTTCCCAGTCTTTTTCCTCTCCACTAAAATCTCCTTTCTTCTTGTTTCATAAAAACCAGCAGCTAGTGGTCACGTCTTCTCCTGCACTGTACCTTATATGGTGTACATTTCCCACCCCTTCCTTTCATCTCTTCACTAATGTTTCAATCTTTCTTTATATGGGAGTTTTTCCATGCATAGATCATCCTGGTGGTCTGACTCAACTGCCCTCTCCTCCTCCTTTGGAGGTGATCTAAATTGAACTTAAAACTCCTGCTGAGGGCATAGCATCGATTTGTATAATAGCACTGCAATATCCCACATCCCATACTTGGTGCATTTTGCTTCCCTTTAACCACTAATTTTGTCCATCCACAGAAACTATTCATTTGCTGAATGTGCTGAAAATATGCAAACGCACTTAACAGAAAAGGAAGAATGTCTGCTGCGTTTCTCCTTGTTTGATCTTAGATGCTGTCCTCATCTTCCCACCTATCAGAGCTTATAATTTACCAGTGCTATTTCCAGGACAAATGTATCTAAAGAGTCCTAAATTTCAGCTCTGTAATAGGATTGCTAAATCCAAATATAGAATGATCCAAATAAATATATAGAGGTTTTAGCCCAGCCTCACTCATTTTACTAGAACACTGCTGTGGGGGTGTTTTGAGCTGTGCTAATTTGCAAATTTCTTGGTAATAATCATCTTTTCTTCAGGTTCCTTCAACTGGAAACTAATGCATTTCAAGGAGAAAAATGTGAAGAAAACAGCAACAACTGAAATAGACTCAGTGGGGGAGGTTTTCAGATTTGCTTTTTATTTGGTCATTTATTTCTTCAGAAAAAGCAAGCAGCTCAACTAAATAAAAAAGAAAACTCCTTACTTATGAAATCTAGCAGACAATACAATTGTCTCTCAAGTGATGTGGTAAAAGCTTCCATTACCTGAGATATTTAACCATGAATTGAATTTAGGACCATAAAACATCCCATCCTTTCTGTGCTCCAAGTGCAGCACCAATACTCAATAGCCTTACCATGCTGGTACTGTTAAAAAGAGAAATGAGTTATGACTGGGATGTACACTGATACAATCTCCCTAATTCTCTCTAAGTAAGTACACTAAACCTCCCCTAAAAATCCCTGCTTTCGTGTTTCTTGGAGTCCAGGAGGACAGCTCTTAACAAGGGTGGAAATTTCTGTGTTAACTCTAGTGTAATTACTGTACTTGCAAATGCATTTTTATTTAAACACTGCCATTCTGGAAATCCTTCACAGAAATTAAAAACGTCTTTTTTTCTTGTTTGGGACTCCCCCAGTCTGGAACCTTAATTACAAAACATCAAATTCTTCCCCAGGTTTCTCACCAAAATAAATGTGGGGCATACAGACCTGTGTGCCTTATTTGGGACCGGCACTTCTTGGGAGAACAATTTATCCTCCCTTATATAGTGTACAACTGATCAGTACACAGCCCAGGCACATGGCAAGGATTTGGGGATCACTGGGAGGCTGGTCAAAAGTGCTTCTCAGACTCACAGCTTCAGCACCCCCAGACAATGTTGAAAACCCTCAACTTCCATCTGGACAGCAGTTAAAGGAAGAAAAGAAGAAATTTCAAAATATTGTTGCATGGTTCCAGTGAACGATGAGCTTAGGAGCTTCCACTCTGATTCATCTCAGAGCACCTCAACTTCTTCTGTAGGTTTCTGATGCGGATTGCACAGAAAATGTTCTCATTGCAAGTTTACCCCATGTTATTACTTACACTTCAGACTGATACTGTCTTCACAAAAAAAAATTTAAGCTCAGCTTTATGACTTCTTTGTCTGCTTGGTGCAAAGTATAGTTAAAATTCATTTTATAGAGGCCTTCCACTCCTACATCTTTCCCAGCATTAGCTCAGTCGTGGCCCACGCTGCAGGCTTCCCAGTTAGATAGTTCTCTTGTACCATGTGCAATGCCACAGATCCTTATTTTCAGATTCTCGTGTAACCCAGAAAAGTGAGCTTAAGTTAATATTTATTTCAGCTTGTGGCACAGTTAGAGGTGAGGCTTCTTTAAGCAAGTTTGGTAACAAACACTAGTGCAACCACACAAAAAAGTCACTGTATCCCTGACCGGCTCTATTTACCCCAAGGCCAAGGACCAGTTGCTTTTAGATATCTGGGGAAAAGTGGGTTGATGGCTCTGTGTAGTAGTTTCTCTTTCCTTCGAGTGACGATTCCCAGAAAGTCTCAGCACTCCAAGGTCTTTCCACTATGATGTGTGCCCCCGCACACATACGCCAAATGATCAGGATAAATATCCTCTCTCTAATAAATGTTACAGCCATCTCCCATGTTCCTACTTCAGTAATTTAATCTCATATTCCATTTGCAAATGCTACAAGTCTTGTGATCTTGTGGTCCCAAAAATCAGGGTTTGTTTACCCAGTATGCAAAATGCCAATATACAAACAGAGCAGAGGTATTTTATCGCATATTTGCATAGATACAGGTGTCCGTCTCAAGACAGCACCCCAAGCCTTCAAACTAACAGTTATTTATACACAAAGCATTAACATATTCAGCTTCCTAATACATATGCAACATTCTTCTAGTAAATGATTGGTTAAAATCTTGTCGCCCAGCATGTAAATTAGTACGCATGCTTAGTTGTTGTTCTTCAACTTCATCATTTGAGTCGGTGGTATAATTGGGGTAGGTGGTCCGTGAGTCGGTGGTCATAATCACCCCCTGCTGGAATTACCTTTCCCCTAGTTTCCTACTTTTTTGGCAGATCTAAGCAGTTCTTAACGGTTTACTAGAGTAGTAATACATCAGTTAGACTTCTGCTTTTGACAGCCACATCCTGCTTATTAGACAAAGGTGCATTGTCTAAGTTCCTATGGAGATAGGGTAGGGCTCTACAATGGATTTCTCTAGCAGCATCAATATTATGTGAATTGTATACTTACATTTGATTATTACAATAATCTGTCTGGCGCAATATAGCAAACAGTTAATTTTTATTTAAGACAGTTAAAACTGGTGCCCACCTAAATATAAATCCAGTATCATCTCAGACAGATGTGGATCAAGCAGGCAGCTGACCAGTTCATGGAAAGTGGTAAAAGGAGTATCTGCATTTAAGCAGCAAAAGGGTCATAACTGCATGTTCGGCACCCACTGGCACCTTGACTATCAGGAGAAAAAGTGTAGGGAGGAAAAGAGAGAAAGAAGAGAAGAAAGATGGTAGAGCCCTGCAGTAGCTAGGGCATGTTGGAGAAATGAAGCAAAAGGAAGGTCAGTTCCAGAGCCTCCAGCATGATGGTGGTGGCCCACCTTGCAAGGCAATATCACAGAGTGCTACCGACCTGAGACAACAGTCCCTCCTCCACATTACAAGTGCTGCAGTCACAGAACAAACCTAGAGCTAAGCAGGCTCTGTCCTGGTCCCCAAAAGGCTGGGAATAAGCTGTATATATTCTTTGTTTGCCATATCCCCCTGTGACTACAGGTGAAATTATAATGCAGACTGACTCTTGCTGGGTTTTTAACATCTTATCAGAAAGTTGTATCCAAAGGTTTTAAGAAAGTACTCAACTCTTCTATCCTTACAAAAAAAAGGAGAAGTATTTCATCTAGAGGGTAGTATTAGAGTCACTGTATAAGACCTTGGTGAGACCTCTGAGCAAACTATGCCCATTACCAGTCACCCAGCTTCAGGGAAGAATTGAATGTGAGCAAGCGCAGAGCAAGGCTGCCAGCATGGGGAGAGGAAGGAGGAGGCCAACAGCTAGGAGGGAACTAGGAGAGCATGCCTTGTTTAGCCTAGCAAAATGAGAACTGAGAGGAGGTATGACGGCTCTCTATAAATACATCAGACAAAAACAGCAACAAGAGACAATAATTATATTAGCTAAAAGAAAATGTTGGCACAGTAACAAATGGATACAAGCTAACCATGAATACATTTAGGCTGGTAGTCAGGAGACAGTTTCTAACCATCAGATGAAAGAGATCCTGGAACAGCCTCCCAGTGAGCATTGTAGGGGGATGAGACTTGATTGCTTTTAAGATAAAGATCGATCAGTTTACAATAGGGATTGAATGACAGTGGGCCTGCAATAGCAGAGAACAGCACTTGACGACCCCATCTACTCCCGTGACCCCGAAAGCATTGCAAATTACCTGCTGTGTAAATGGCTGCAACATGTAAAATGTCCTGCCACACCACCAGTTTCCCCCAACACATACAACTCTGCAATGCATGCAGATGTACAAGGCACCTTTTGTTATTCCTCACCTGGTACCAACACCAATGCATCTTCTTATTGCCTTTGCCATGCCTCCAAACTTTGGGATTCTGGAGACCTTTCCACATGTCACTGCTTGCCCATATTTTTGTAGGAGCTCCATAAATCATGGCACACCACAGTCATGAGGTTGGCATTAGCCCAGCTAGCATCCCAAGAGTTTTGCAGGCAGCACTGTCCTGTTGCCAGCCTCTGCAAACTCCACTGCCGCTTTGCAGCTGTTCAGGGAACAGTGAAGGCTTCTGCTCTTCCCAAAAGTTCTGATCTCCAGCTACAACATCTGTAGCCAGAAGCAGAAGCAATATGCAGGCTTGGTCCACAGAAACAGCCATGACCCATCTACATTATTTGAAGATAAATTTTAGCAATATAATAATTTCTGCTACCCAGTGCAGGACAGATGCTGAAGCTGTGGTTCTGTCATAAACAGAAAACTGCAGGAATGAAGCAGCCCATAGTTACAGGCTTTTTCATATAGGTGAAGGATCATGCCACTGTCTAAAAACAGAGGAGCAGGTCAGTATGGCCTGTGCAGAAGAGGGCTGTTAGGGAGAGAGTCAAGGTGTGAGAGAAGGAAATTAAATAAATCACCAGATCCAAGGAAAAAAAGGAAAATGTAAAACAAGAATACAGATAGGGCTGAATGCCTGACGTTTTATCGGACCACAGTTGTGAGGAATTATGGTCAGCAGAGACCAGCAAGGTGCCCAGGGAGCAGGCATGGAGGGAGAGCTGAGCACTGAAACCAGTGGCATAGGCCATGTATGGCTCCATGAAACTCAGATTAAACCAATTCTACTTCCCTGGCAGGTGGTGAGGAGGAGGAGATAAAAATCAGTGAAGAGAGGCAAATCCAAGGCTGACTGATGCTCTGCATTTAGCCTTTCCTCTACACACACCACCCTGGTACTGTCCCTTTCCCTTTGCCTAACCACACCCAGGAGCATGCTCTTCCTCTCTGGACCCCACTAATCCTGCTGTAACACACAGTATTGTTTCCCCACCAGGTGGTTGAGGACACCATCCTCCTACCTCGCCTTATGTCTCTCAGCATGCGAATACAGAGGGTGCAGTGCTAGGAGCAGGCGGAGAAGGTGTGTCCCCACTGTAGCTCTGGGGAACATTCAGGCTATTCTATTGATGTTACAAATGAATGCAATGCACCCTTGCGGCTTCGTTAGTGACTATATTCCCAGATGAAGAGGCAAGAAAATGAATGCACCCTGCAAAAAAAATGAAGACAAACGGGAAGGAATTTAAGTAAATCGTCAACACCTAAACAGTGCACATAACAAATCTTTTGAAGTTTTGCTTCTCTAAGGAAGCAAGTCCTTGTATTCAAACAGGACTCACTAGCCTTGTTTATAAATAAGACTAAGGAAATTATATGGCTGAGGTAATTGGCATGCAAGGTCCATTTCACCTAAAGTCCACTGTAACATTGTAGTCACTTCCTCCATATTCATATCCATAAGCCTTTTAAAATGTATTTATTTTTTATAGAACCTATCCAAATGTAACAAGCCACGCTTCCTTTTTAAGGGCAGTTTGGTACCTAGTAACATACAAGTGTTGTAGTGTGCACAGAGAAGAGTAGCACTGCCTGTGCAAAACAAAGCAGGCTTTTCATGGATAGGTGGGGATCAGAAGTTTTAGCAAGAGACAGCAAATTTCACACAACCTTCAACAAGAGCAGCAAGATAGACAGGATTTAACAAATAGGGCTATCTTTTGAACAAAGCTTCTGCTGTCAGCCAAAAGAAAAGAAAGGATGACTGCAAAAAGAGAAGCTTGATTTTGAACTATTGACTATGGGTTATTCAACAGTAAAAAACATTATCACAAAGACTGCAATTAGCTGTGCAAAGGAAGAGTAGATTTTCTTATGCAAACAGCTGCGTTACTGGGTACTTGCTCCTTTATGTTAGCAAGATGTCAAAACCAGACTGGGATGCTAAGACTCTGAACAGAGTCCCAGAGTTTAAACCAGGTCCCATTCTAGTTAATGCCAAATCATCTTGGAAAGGTCCTTTCCAACCCAAACTATTCTATGATAATCTAGGAAAAAAATACGGAAAAATGGGACAGGAGTGAAAGTGAAGAGAGATTTGTGAGTTGCAAACTATGACAGGAAGAATTTCTAATTGTCCATACAGCTCTGAGTGCCGTATTTAGTTCTATACGAAACTTGGCTGTGGGCTCGTGCTCATGTTACTATTCATTCCCCTTATATTCATTGCGCTTGAGAACCCACTGAACTAAGCACTAAAAAACAATGAAACAGAAAGAGGGCTACTGGATCTAGAAACTTGCACTTTAGTGCAGGCAGGGGAAAATAGGCAGAGAAGGATAGATGGTAGATATAATCTGGGGAAAGCAAGACCATATTGGGTGGCATCATGGGCAGTAACCCTTAGCACACAACTAATCTCGCATTAAGCGTAAGAAAGTATACACACGTGCTAAAACGTTCTGCACTGGCAAGAGCATTTCATACAATATGTATCTCACTGCCGAGAAGACACCTGAGGGAACATACCATGTACCCTTTTGTAGTTTCACTCCCTGGCATGTAGGCAAAAGAATGCAAGATGCTCTGAATAAAAGGAATTAGCAATATTCTCACAATAGTCTGAGACTGACTGACTGAAGCTGCACTTCAGGTCTCAAAAACTATGGGGACTGTTTGATTTTCTGATTCCCTCACTACAACCTCTTGTATTCAAGAGTACAAAGAAACAATTCTGCCAGGTGTTAAGGATTTGAAGAGGTTGTGACTCTCTTAAATTTGCTATCAGCATCCTGACATTTTCCCCACCTGACCTATATAATTTAGGTGTACACTCTAAAGGGATCCCTGGATTTTCTAGGAAAGGGAAAGGCTAAGCTGTTTGAAAGCACCCAATAAATGCCAGTGTTTTGTGCTGGCTGGTTCCCTTTATTAGCTCTGAAGAGTGGGAATGATTGAAATGAGTTTTTCTGAGCATTTCTGCACTGATGAAAAGTGCAGTAGGAGGGACTACATGTTGTTGTTGTTACTCTTACAATTACTATTATTATTATGATTGTTCTGTGGGAGGAAAGCAACATGGATAGATCTCACCAGGGGAAGACTGAATGATTGGTGCTTCAGTGGCTTTATGTGCAAGTATCCTGCTATATGCTCATTTTTGCAAATTCACCTGCAAATTCATTCTCTCTCCTCCACACGCAATCTAATACCTATGAACCATTCAGCACTAAAAACATTAAACTGCAGGGGAGCTAGAATCCTTTCTCATTCTAGGGTGCAGAATATTAAACATACCATCCCTACACTTTTACTAGCTATCATTATTAAATGCCTGTCATCATCAAATACCGGGCTAATTTAGACTTTCAATTTTCAAAGCAATCTGTATCCCTGTTCCTTTAGGCTGCACCTAGCCTCTCCCAACCATGCTAATGGCTTATTCTGACTTGCTCCTATTCTGCCTCCACCTGACCCCTAGGCCAAGTGCTCCCAGGGGTTAACTGATGCTTCCGTACAGTCCGTAACACGAGCCAGAAAGCTGAAGACTGTAAAATCCTGGTGACAGGAGCCATGGTTTTTGTTGTACTGGGCATTGCCAAATGGGGTATGGATCCATCACTGGGACCCCTAGAAACATCATCAATAATCGGAGGTAAAGAGCAGGTCTCAGTGAGTTCAACTCTGGCAAGGTCCTGGTCATAAATCTGCAGAGGCACTTGTCCACCTGGGTAACTCCTCCCTGGGTTACGGGTTGGATGGCAAGGAGTGATTTTAGAGAGAGTTTCACCAGCAGCAGGCACACATGTGTACATGCATGAGAACATCTGCACAGGCCTCGTGCTCAGCCTAAGGGCCGGTGGGTTTTAGCCTTATGTGTTACAGCTGCTGCACTTGCAGACATTGATCTGTGCACAGAGGCTGTACCCCTCACTTTGGATCAAACTATACTTTCACACAGCATAACAAGCATAGGCCTCTATCCTCTTCTAATTCCTCTAGGCCCTACTGTACTGCAAATAATTATTGTCATCATTACGTACTTATTAGGACACAAAAGCATCATCAGAACCAGAAGGTGGACCTGTAAGCACCGGGGAACCAGCATGCCTGTGATGGGTCAGGTTTAACCTCAGGCATGGCTGGGAATTGTAGTCTGCAGACAGCATGTGGCTTTGAGCAGCCTCTGACAAAGAGTCATGTGAGTGTCTGCCGGCATCTAAATAAAAAGAAGACTCCTGCATCAGTGGAGATGATGGAATTTAAGGTAAGAGTTAAATGAAGTTTGTTGAACAGGGACCTCCTAAGTGGTCAGAGTGAAGAAAGGCTAAGCTGGTGGGAAAAAGACTTGTCTTTTCTGACCAGGCTGTTTCTTGAGTTTTTTTACCTCTATCTTGAATCCTTTGTGGTAAAAAATGGGCCCTTGAGAAGACGCTGGGGGTTATTTGCCTTTCTCTTGCCTGCCACCTTTGGACAGTCGATTGGAAGGGTGTGAGGGTTGCATGACAGCCATCTCAGGCAGTAGCCCCGAGCGTGCTCTTCAGACACGCTTATCTCAGCTCCTGCTAGTCCTGACTCTCCACCTGTGCAGTACATCCCCTGAATTCCTCAGGCAATCAGATAGGCTTACAGGAGATGTGCCCGTTCATGTGCATGCATGACAAATCTCATGAAAGTGCTGGCTCTGTAACTGCTTAGTAACCAGAATTCACCCTTTCCCACTGACCCACAGTGGCCGGCACAAGCAGCCAACAACTAGCCCACGCTGCAAGCCCAGCCAGCTTGGAGACTTCTCTGTTATTAAAGAACGGGATGAGAAGAGAGGGGAAGCTGTGCCACGACAGCCCAGCACACGCAGCACAAGGAGGAGGCTGTGCCGAAGACGGGGGAAGGTGGGCGCGTGCTCCGCGCGAGGTGGGCACAGCCGGGGCCCAGCACAGGCACCCAGCGTGCGGCCTGCTCACGGCCCCCACGCCAGGCACAACCTCCGAAGGCGCACACGGCACCCGGGCAACCACGCTGGGGTGTCTGGGGGCACGGCGGGTGGCCCAACCCCCAGTGCGAGCACTGCGCACTGCGGCCCTCCGCTCGGGGCCCTGCCCTGGGCCCGCGCGCTTGCACCAGCCGGGCACCGGGCGGGCGAGGGGGAGGAGGCCCCAGGCCAGGCCCCGGGGCCAAGCCGCTAGGCAGGCCCCGGCGCACGGTATACCGAACCCCGCCCGCGGCAGGAGCGGTGGGTCGTGGCGGGGAAGGCTAAGTGCGTGGCGGCTGCCGCCCCACGGCCGTGCCGCCCGGCGCAGGGTGGCGGCACCCCCGGCCCCGCCCGGGCCATCGATGCGCTCGGCAATCCCGCACCCCGCCTGCTCCCCCGCCCCGCGGGTGCCACGTTGGAGGTGCTCGGCGCTCGGCTGGCTGCCCCTGGCCCCGGCGCCAGGCGGGTGTCCCTTGTCTCCCTCTCCAAGATGGCGGCCGCGGGTGGCGGCGGCGCGGCGGGAAGCGGCGGCGCAGAGTGAGGCGGCCGCGGCGCCTCCCCCACCCTGCGGCTGCGGCTCGGCACCGGCGGGCCGGCAGCTCCCGTCGCCGCTGGGCGGCCCCGCCGCCGGGGCACGCTCGGGCCTGCTGCAGGGGTGGAGCCGCGGTCTGGAGCGAGGCCGGAGCGCGCTCGGGTGAGAGGGCGCGCGGGCGGGAGTGGGGCGGCCGAGCCCGCTTCAAACGGAGGTGGCGGGAGGGGCGCGGGCAGCGGCGGGCTCCGGGTCCTGAGGGCGTTGGCGCGCGTGCGCGGGGCTGGGCCGCCGGGTGCCCCGGGACGGGCCCGGCCCCGTCTGTGCGGAGGGTCTGGTGCCGGTGTTTGCTCCCTCCGCCGCGCTCGGAATTCCCGGCGGGGCCCGCCTGCTCCCGCGCCCTGGCGGCTCCCCCAGGTCGCTGGGAGCGCCGGCGGGAAAGGGGACGAGAGAGCCCGGCCCGAGCCGCCGCCGCCCCGCTGCTTGCACCCACCGCGGTCTGTCGCCAGTGGGGTGTGCAGCCTCCTTGGGGGACCGAAGTGCGGAGTCCCTGTGGAGTCCGGGGGGCTGCAGAAGAGCAGTGTGTGGCCTTGATCCCGCAAGAGTGTGCGTCAAGGAACGGGAGGCGTGAAGAGAGAGTTTCTCCACTGAACCTGTGCGATTACTGCTGAAACCGAAAAATTTGAAGCAGGGGAACCTAATTAGGATTTATAGCATGCGACAAGTTATGGATATGTTACGTATTTGCAGGGTTAGAGATCTAGGTTGTAAACCCCTTTGGGCATTACCTACCAACCTTTATACCTGCCAAGCAGATAAGATTTAAAAAGAGAGTAAAAGGTATATGTGTAGCTATAAACAAATCTTCATTTCTCCAAGTCATCCATTCAGGAATGACTGTCTTCAGCTTTGTTTTGCTGAAGAGTATCTAAATTAGGCCCTTGTCCTCTTGAGTACAATGCTTTAGTATCATGTGTGTTTCCACTGAAGTCTATGTGACAGCTGAATATCATGAAATGTTGACAAGATCTGGTTCAAGATTGTGAGCCCACAAGTGGCAGGGTGCTCTTTTTTATTGCAAAGTGCAGTGCTGTAGCGTGTATACATAAATTCTGCCTACAAATTGCTGTGCTTGCTACCAACAATGTTTAGTGGTCAGAATACTGACTTAAAACATTTTGTGGCAGATGGTTTCCCAAAACCTGAAGAAATAACATGTATTCCTATGAATTTAAACAGAAATATCTCCTGTGTACCTGCAAGCTTGATTTAGTGGGGACTTTGTTGTTTCACTTAAGTAACCGCTATAGGATGAATATGTTGTACATGATCAGCCTCAGCCAGTTATTTAGAAAATTGAGGTGCATGCAGGGATGTACAAGCACAAGTTCCCTGCCCTCAAGGTATTCAAATGTAACTTCAGTGTAGCAAGATTACTGTGACAGCTAGAATGAACAAGCTGCATGGTCTTTGTGGTTGAATCCTTACGCATGTGCACATACACACAAACACACAAAATCAGTTAGGTGCAATTGGTTTAATCGCTTATGAGCAGAAGATCAATCTTTTCATGTTAAGCTGGTCACTGACTGAAGAACAAAAGCTGTTCACTCCGAGAGAACCAGAGTGCAGCTATTCCCTAAGGGCACTGTCCTCCTATATGCCAGCAACTGTGGAACAGAATGACTCAGAGGAGGCCTGAAACCTGGGGGCCTCACAGGGGTTGGGGTGCTGCAGAAACCCTAGCAAAAAGGAGTGCTTTCTTCCGTTCCCTCTCCCAGGCTGGCATTCAGAATGGCTGCAGTGGTAGTGTTGGGAAACATGTCAGAAGGATGCACACCTTCACTACAAAATGTGTGATCCTTTAGTTAAAAAGATTTGAAATAATTTTGTAGTACAATGATTCCTGCCTGGTTCCTTCTTTTCCTTCACTTCATCTGAGATTCAAGGGTTTGGAATCTCTCTTTAAACATCCCCACTCTTTGCTACAGTGGCTCCTGAAAAAAAAAGTCTTTCACACAAGTTTGGGTGTAGTTTTGTGTGTCATGAAAGTCAAACTCAGCTGTCTTCTCACCCTCTTTCTGTTCTTGTAAATAAATTACTTCAGTGATTTGGAGATTTTTACAAGGAAGAGGTGGTCTTTTATATCTTTGAAATAATAGAAAAACAACCTCCAATTTAATTTAAAAAAAAAAATCTGTCAAGCCTGAAGGGTGAGCATGAACCAACCAGAAGGTAGACTCCTTTCCTTTCCCGCTGTCTTCCAGAGAATCTTCACTTGATTCAGAGGAAGTTCCCCATTTTACATCGTGATTCTTCTTTATGGGAGGGTTATTTTCATTCTCTGTTTCTCAGACCTTTTCCTGTAGATGGGAACAGGGGAAGGAGCCCAGACGTGGCAACACATTCTCAGGCTCCTGCAGGACCACCATGGCTTATGATGACTCCAAGAAGAAAGAAGGTATGACTGCTTCATAATCTCAGAGGGAGTAGCAAAAAAAAGGGTACCCTCTGCAGCCCTTGCCAGGCCATGCAGTCAGAGTGGGAAAGGAAGCTAGTATGCTGTGGAGCCCTTAAATTTAACCTGGCTGAGTTGCTGGAGGATCGCAAGCCCTTGACTTCCAGGTGTAAAGTAACGGGACTAGAACTTGAGAGAAACGGGTGGTATTTCCTAATGCAAACGCCTTGATTGGAAACTCTGCCACTGCAGCCTTTCTTCTCCCTGCCAGGTCAATTGAATGGGAGACCAGGGATAGGGATATGTTTAGTCATGGTAACATTTCTAGGTCAAGTTGTCTTTAGGAAGAAATATACAACGGTTAGAAATGAAATCTTGAGTGATTGTGTTATAGCATTAGAGCACTGAGCCCCATCCCTGTGGTCAGTGAGTACAGATTGTTACCTTTTAGGCCCCTGTGCTTGTTGGGTTTTGTGCATCACTCTGTGCCAGAGTCCACCGTTACTTATTTTGTGCGTAGTCCACATGTCTATCATTCCTTAATGGGGTATTTAATTTCTTCCTTTTTTTCCATTTCACGTAAATCTTAGAGTTCCTAGAGAGTGACCGAAGTGTTGATGACGTGGGGCTGGCAACTGGCAGGATACAGCGAGAGAAAAAGCGCTCTTACAAGGATCTGCTGCAAGAGGAAGACGAGATAGCAACTCAGGTCAGGAAGCCCTCAGAGAAAAGATTGACGGTGTTAAGGATATGTGTAAAGCTAGTGATGAAATGGGATGGATGGGTTTCTTGTTCTTATATAGAAATGCATGTAGAAGACTGCAAGAGCAGCTAATCATGTCCTGTATTGTTCAGTAACTTTCCTGGGGAAGAGGAGGGGGTTAGTCCCAATTACAACTGATTCTGATTTTTCTGGCCTCAGAAAATAGAGTAGTATGATGCTGTCCTAGTCTTGATGTAGAACCTTGCAAGTCATAAGATAGCAAGAATAACTTTTTACACAAAAAAAACCCCTATATTTTCAGAATTTATGGTTGTACAAATAGCCAGCAAAGGATGAATATAATGTTAACTGATGTGCTGTTGTCTTCCTGATTCTACAGACAGCCTGAAACGATAGCTCTTGAGAGGTATGAACTTGCCCTATTCACCTCTTTGGGGCCTTAACTCTGAAATCATGTAGTGACAACTTAAGTTTCTTCAAAACTTTCCTCTTTGAGCTAAAATTTCTGCTGTTAGCTCAAAGGTGACTATCTTGTGATTATTTTTAATTTTTTTTAATCTGGAAAAGAAGTTCTAGTTTAAAATGAAAATGATGTTCTACCACACAGATGGAATTCTGGAGAGGAGCTTCATTTTCAGACCATAAATTGGTCAAGAGACAAATAATAATTGGGTGACGTGACATATTAAGGTCAATTTTTTGGCCCATCATTTTAATTGTCACCTCTCTGTACCTCCTTTCACTTCTTTTATCTTTTTCAGCATATTAAACATGAACTGCTCACCTTCATTTTCAAGGCTTGACAGCCTATGCATGCTTAGTTATTTCTTAGCTTTATTAAGAGGTAGATGTCTGTCTTTTATCAACTCATCAGATGATCTTCATTGCCCATTTCTTAACACTTTCAAATGTGCTTTTTCAAGTTTTCTTGTGTGTTGCTCCTCTCACTTGGGGTACCTCCTTATAGAGATCTGTCTTTCAGTTTCCTTATAGCCCTGTTGTGCTGCAATGCCTACAGAAAGCGTGATGCCAGTTAGGTGGCTGATGTGCTGAAACCAGTCCTGACTAATACCATTTTTTGTATTCTCCCACCTGTCTGTACCATGTTTTTTGTCTCTTACCTTAAACCTACACTGTGGGCTCTTGGGGACAGAGTATGTTTCCTTTGCTTGTTTTAGCACCTAGAATAATGATCCTGGTTCATACCTAGGATTCCTTGATGCTACAGTAGTACAAACAACTCTTGATATCTCCTACAAATTATTATCTATGCCAATAATCCATGTGAATCTCATATTATTTCTCTCTTGTTTGTCAGCAATGTTTTTCTTTGTATTCTAGGACAGTGAGCTTTTTCCGGGGACAGAACCCCACAAAAAGAAGAGAAAGCACTCATCGGATGAGTTCTGCTACAGAGGTAAAAGAGTAATCCAGCACGGGAAGGGGATAACAGATCATGACTTCAAGGAAAGGATACTGTTAAACCAGTGTCATCAAGCTTTGTGGTTAGCACTTTATGGGGGGAAGGTACATCAACCCGTCTTAGGAGAAGTAATCAGAAACCTGACGCTGATCAGCACCAGACAGCAAAAGATTAGGGAATGATATTTTCAGAGTCTAGCTTAACAAGTTGCCATTGTTGGGGGTAGAGCTCTTCCACCCCCTTTTTCATTGACAAGTTGTAGTTTTCTAACCCGTGCCTTCCCTTTTGGCATTTGCATATCTTTTTTCCCCTATTGCATTACAAACTGTAGTTTTAATTGCAGATAATGTTACTTTCTCTGAATTTATAAAAATAGAATGCATCAGGGTGAAAAATAAAAGCTTTTGGGTTCAGTTTAAATACAGAAACATTATTCTCACAATTAATAAGCTGGCCAGAAAATGACAATTCTGTTTCATAAAAGCTTAATAGGTTCAAGATTTATTTTTGGCCCAAAGAAAAGAGAAAGCCAAGGTGAAATTTTGTCAAAATCTGTTTTCAGAATCAAAAAGATTTCAATTAATTGGTCTCAACTTGGCTAAAAATGGCAAGAAAACCTTGCACTTGAGATATAATTTCAGGTTCAATAAGACACATTTTCATTAAAATATGTTATTTCACAATAGAATACAGATTTTGACAAAACTTCAATAACTTTCCTACTCTGTCTTCCTGCCTTAAAATATTTGACCAGCTTGGGCATTACAGCTCCTGAATTGCATCAGTAAGGCCATGCTGAACTGGCTGCAAGCTTCAGAGATCTTCTGTTTAAGCCAGGATGCAAATCTATTAGCTGTAATCATAAGTCTTGCAGGATTCCCACTTTGCTTCCTTGGGCTAGTGTAATGCTGTGTTTAAGGGAATCATCTTGATGTACATTTCTCTTGATCTTTTTCAGGTGTTTCGCCTTTGGATCCACCATCAAAGAAGAAGAAAAAAGCAGTTTCTAGCCCATCCTCAGCTGACACAACCATGGATTTACTCAAGGCTATCACCTCACCTTTGGCCACAAGCTCAAAGTCTTCAAAGAAGACCTCTGAAAAATCATGCTATTCTGCCTCTGGCCATTCTGAAAGCAAAAAGGAGCACCACAAGAAGAAGCTAAGTGGGAGCAGTGGGGAGCACTCGGTGGATGATGGCAGCTTCCACAAATCTAAAAAAATGAAACCTCTCTACGTGAACACAGAGACACTTACTCTCCGTGAACCTGATGGCTTGAAGATGAAGCTCATCCTTTCACCGAAAGAGAAAAGTAGTGCAGCAGATGATGATTCTTTCTCCTACTCTTCAGCACCAGCAGCTGCAAAGAAATCTTCAAAGAAATCAGCTCGAGATGAGCAAGGCTCATTCCTGCTGGGTCATGAACTGCAGAGCTTCCTGAAGTCATCCCGGAAGAAGCACAAACCACCTCCGGACCCACATCCACCTTCTGAGAGTTTTGGTGCTGACACCTCCCTTTTTTCAGAGGGCCATGGGAGCGAGTATGAGATTTCGGGTATGGAGGCACTGCCAGAATCTGGTTCCTCTTCTGGTGGGGAGTTGGAGGCTGGAGAGCTAGTGATAGATGACTCCTACCGGGAAATCAAGAAGAAGAAGAAGTCAAAAAAAAGTAAGAAAAAAAAAGACAAGGAGAAACACAGAGAGAAGAAGCACTCTAAGTCTAAAAAGAGTTCTGGGCATGCTCCTGTGGCAGTAGCAGAAGTAACAGTGTCACCACCACCTCCTCCCAGTACCCCACATGTTCTTCCTCCACCTCCTCCTGCTGTTTTTCACTCAGATGGTCAAGGTGAGAAGAGGAGGAAAAAGGAAGACAAGGAGAAGGACAAAGCTGAGAAATGGGAAAAGGAAAAGGAAAGAGAAAAGGAAAAAGAAAGAGAAAAGGAAAAGGAAAAGGAAAGAGAAAAGGAAAAGGAAAGAGAAAAGGAAAAGGAAAGAGAAAAGGAAAGAGAAAAGGAAAAGGAAAGAGAAAGAGAAAAGGAAAAAGAAAGAGAAAAAGAAAAGGAAAGAGAAAAGGAAAAGGAAAGAGAAAGAGAAAAAGTAAGGAGAAATTAGAGGGAAAATAGAAATTGGGTGATGGGTCATGGTGAATTAGGCACTCCATTACAAAAGCATGTTAAATTGAAACAGAAGGATAGCTAATACCAGGATCGATGGTTTCACTGAAGCATGTTTGGAAAAATGTGTCAGCCACTGTGATTTCTGTTTGTAGCAAAAGGAATATATATCATTCTGGTTTTGTGGCACAGGCAGTCTTTAGCTAATAGAGGTTCTTTGAAAAGGTTATACTTAATTTGCTTGGTATAGGTTATGTACCAAGCACAACTGCATCATTTTCTAGCTATTGCCAGGCAGACTTTTGGACTAATGATCTAGTCGATCATCATGGTTCCTGTAAAAAGGAATTAAGCTCTAACCTGAAAAGTGAAGATATTTACCCATTTACTCCTGTATTCAAACGAAATTCTAGTTCTTGTAGTCTAGCACATTCCCAGTTTTGTCCTGTACTCATAAATTCAGTTTTCCATGGTTAGTGTATAAAAATATGAGTAGGAGAAATGGTAGCTAGCATATGAATGAGTTTACCAGTGATAACAACTATAGCTGTGTCAGTATATAAATGGAGAAAAGCCGTTTCTGTATGTTCAGATAGACGAGTTGCTTTGTGTCAGGAAATGGGCAGACATAGCACAGATTTGTTCAGCCATTATTCTGTTCTATTTGGTAAGTTTTCTCTGACCATAGTTTGGCAACTGCTTATGCCTCTGTTGTCAATGTACTTACACTGTCTTATTTTCCTGCCAATTTGAAGTGTTTTGTAAGGATGCAAGGAATGGAACAAAACATTATGATGAGGACTGAATTCTTTTGACAGATCTATGATAGGTACTGTGAATAGTATGGCAGATATATTTTTTTTATGATTTTAAGTTTTAAAACTACAGTATATTAACAGAGTTGTATGTTGATCCTGGATTTAGAGCAGCAGGTTGTTGTAACTTATGAATGAAATACATTGATAGAGTTGTTGCAAGATAAGCCTTGTACTAAGACTGGTTCTGGCTGGTTCCTGTACTTTCATAAATGCTAAATTCAGCCAGAACATGTAAAATGCTGCTTTTTAGGTTCCTGATCTAAGCACCACATCTTTCTTTTAAGTCTCCATTAAATGCCAGATTCTTATTAAATTTGAGTAGGTGTCATTATAATTAAAAATCTTTGTTTCCTTTTCTTCTTCTGACTAGCCAAAGAAGAAAAACATGTCTGCCTATCAAGTGTTCTGTAAGGAATATCGTACAACTATTGTGTCTGAGCACCCTGGAATAGGTGAGAGAATAATCTAGCCTTCTCTTGATTATACACCGGTCGGATTAATTAGCAGAACATACCATCTGTTTCATACCAACCTCTTAATTTTGACAGAATGCAAAGAATCTGCCAATTTTCTTTGAATAAGAGGTGGCAAAGGGGACAGGAGTGGATTTAATTGTTTGATTTAATTGGTTTCGTTTAATTTCATTAACCAAGCTGTGAATCTGGATAAAGAAATTGCTAGCTCTTTCTTTCTTTACTTAAAGAGTTATCTTCATTGTGTTACTTTCCTGTATATACACGTGTGACTTTGTATTCCCGGTATCAGCTTCTTTTTTCATTTTAAACAGGAACGGGAATGCACACTGGCAATCATTTTCAGGATAGTGTGAGAGTTCCAGTTGTGGAATGGGTTGCTTCCTAAATGTGTATGCATGGGCCAGTAAATTTCCTATGTTCTCCACATGATTTTACGATTTCATTTGTTTTAAACATTTGTTTTAAACATTTTTCTTCTTTCCTTCTGCCAGATTTTGGAGAGCTAAGTAAAAAACTGGCAGAAGTGTGGAAGCAGCTACCTGAGAAGGATAAACTGGTGAGTGCGTGTGAGATGTTTTTGTAAAATGATTTCTGTAAACTAGGTGCTTAGGTCAGAACATGCTGGCAGCATTGCTACCGTACCTTGAAAAATGCTAAAAAGTATGTAAAGATGGAAAGTACGGAAACCTTGCCCTTGTGGTCATAAAAGCATCCATTTTCTTCTCATGATATTGCTTTACCAGTTAGCTACATAACATCATTCTGCTTCCAGGTCCTGGCATCAGGTAACAGAATTACCTAATGTTATGAATCTCTCTTTTCATACCATGGTAACTGCAGACCTGGAAACAGAAAGCTCAATATCTCCAACACAAGCAGAATAAAGCAGAGGCCACCACTGTGAAGAGAAAGGCATCATCTTCAGATGGCGCACCAAAAATAAAAGGTAATTGTTGCACTTTATTTGCTCTGGTCTTCTTTCTTGGACAGGGAAGATAGTGTTGCCTGTGAAATAAGGAACAAAGGTCCTTTCCTGCTTCACACCGCTACCTGCTTTCTCACAAGTCTTGACATTTCACTCATCATGTTACTCAAAAACAATGTTTCTGTGAGAGTGAGAATGATGTCAGCATTTCTAAAAAAAGATTTCTGCGTCTAATTTGTAGAATGGTATTGGTTTAACAGTTCAGGGATTGAAATTTAAAATAAGAAGAGGCAGCAGGGAAGTTCTAGTGGGAGTAGTTTGCTGCTAGAGGAAAAAGGGTTGTTCTTGGCTTGGCATCTCTGTTTATCAGATCTCCCAAACCAAATCTCCCAAATTGCATTCAGCTGAGGTAGGTGCTTTGTACACGTAGAAGGAAAGTTTTGACTCCAAAGACCACAGGACCAAGTCCACAGAACTATTTAAGCATCTCATGCCTTTGAGATTTGAACTTCACTAAGTAAATAGGCTTGTAAGTAAAAGAACGAAAGAAGAGAATATGGAATTTTAATTTGTGTGTTTCCAGCTTCTCCAACAGGAGTGATTTCCCCTCATAAGAAATCCCCCACCAGCACTGTGGTGGTGTCTTCCTCACCAGCCAAAGTCCCTGAGACAGATCCTATTGACGTAGCTGCACACTTACAGTTGCTGGGTGAATCTCTGAGCCTCATTGGACACAGACTGCAGGAAACAGAGGTAACCAGCGATGTCACAGTGATGTCATGTAATCTGCACAGGATTGGGGAGGATTATTATTTTATTTTACTTAAAAGTTTAGTCAATGCTTCTCTGTTAGGAAGAGAAATTAGAGATGGTGTGTCATGTTTCTTTGATGCATTGTTTTTTGTTTTCAGTAAAATAAAAAGCCTTGTTTCTCAGTAAACAGTAGGTGTCAAAGAAAGACAGGTCCTTTGCAGCTCTAGGTCCTTGAAGGCAATTCTTAGTTCAACAAACTCTTCAGTATTTTCTTACTATGTGTTCACCTTGGATCTGGCACTTCCTTGCTATCTTTGCCAGACTCTGGTCCAGTTTTTGTTACTGTCTCAAGCCTTCATAGAAAACCATCAGAGAAGGCCTTTACCAAGATGGTTTTTGCATGTCCTGTTGTTTTCTGGCAGTATCGTACTGCCAGTGCTATGGATAGGGGCTACTATTGTTTCAACTTACCTGGTAACGTAGAAGATGATGTATTTTGGAATCATAGAATCATTTAGGTTGGAAAGGACCTTTAAGATCATCAAGTCCAACCGTTAACCTAACACTGCCAAGTCCACCACTAAACCATGTCCCTAAGTGCCACATCTACCATTTAAACCATTTTAATGGTTTCCTACTGTTAGATGATAGTGATTCTATGCATGCACGCAGACGCACTTTCAGAACTCAGCCCAGCCTGTAAGGAGAACACATACTTGGCTCAAATAATATCATTGAATTTTATGGCTAATGTGATCATGTCATCCCACTGTGCTTGTTTGTTTTAAAGCAGTAAAATAAATGTTCTTGCATTTTGTTTCTGATGTGACCGATTGAGGTCATTCTTCAGAGGAACAACTGGAGTAAAATCTCCCCCTTCGCAGAAAGGCACACAAACAAATTCCATTTCCTGAAAGTATATTAATGACTAAAGCATTTGTTAGACTTAGCATTTCCTTGAACTTCAGTAATAAAACAACTATTGTCTTTAGGACTCATGTAGTTAACAAAATAGACGAAACGAAATGGCAAAGAAATTACATTACAAAAAATTGTGGAATTGTTTTATGCAACTGACAACTTTCTGACCCTCTGTTCCCTGCTTTTTTCCTACACCAGTATGTTGCCTACTGAATTTTTAAATTTTTTGAGCCAGCAGTCTCTCTGTGAAGCACATGGCATAGTTTTGTTACTGTGTAAATAATGAAAGTGGACTAGAGGAGCTCAAGAGTGAAGATAGTGTATCTGCATGAGAATCAATACAGTTGTGAAAGAACCATAATTTCCACTACTCACCCCTATCCTTTCTTTTCTTTCCTTACTTCCAGGGAATGGTGGCTGTTTCAGGAAGTTTGTCAGTACTTCTGGATTCAATCATATGTGCTTTGGGCCCGTTAGCATGTCTGACCACTCAGCTACCTGAGTTGAATGGCTGCCCTAAACATGTTTTGGTGAGTTCCTTGTGGTTATTTCCATTCTAGCACTGTTAATTTCAGTAGAGTCCAGCTAGTTTTTGGATGAATCAGTCTTATGATGTGATTATAATTCCAGTGCAATATGAAAATTGTCTTGGTCATACACTTTTATAGAGGAATATCTTTTGAAATTCTTTAAGATGTTACTGTTGTACAGTATTGTGCAACTTTTTTTCTCCCAGTGGCAACTGACCTAATATTTGTAGCATTGATTGCAGTGTGTGTAGATACTGTTTTAGTGACTGAATCAATCCATCTGAATCAAATAAAAGCACCTGCACACATACCAGTATTTTTGAAAGTTCTAATTTTCCATAAAAATAAAAAGCACATTCTAGCTGCTCTGTATCACACAATCTATTTTTCCTTTAGTAGCATACCTTTTACATGTGGCTGTAACCTTCTCCAAGGAACGAAAAATAGTCTCTGTTTTAAGGAACTGCATAACTACAGGTTCTTGTCCACTTCAAACTACACTTAATATTGAGCCCTGATTTAGCAACAGCTCGTGGCATATATGTGGCGTGATGTGTCATAGAATAAGATGGTGGCAGCATAAAAGGAATCAGGAGTCATACCTCCAACAGGAGACATGAATAAAGTAGAGAAGGAGAGGAGCAGAAATGAAAAATAATATATAGTCTGCAAAAGATAAGAGATTAAAAACAAATCTGGCAGAATGACAAAAATGGGATATGAATTGGCGTGTTATAACAGGGCAGCCCAAACATGGATTCATTTTGAGAAAGGTCTATTAACAACAACAAAGTTGACAGCTTAGGCTGTGAGCTCCCACAAACTGGCTGTCTGCACAAAAGCTGAGTCAGTGGGGTGTTCCCATCTTAAGCCATGGAAAAACATCCTATGCTTTTTTTCCTTCTTGCTTGCCAAGTGCATTCAGAGCAATGACACCACATGACTAATGCTGCGTATATTGGAAACTTGATCAACTTATTGTTACAAGGGGCAATGGAGCTTTAGGTGGATTAGGGCACTTACCCTTCTGAAAACTGGTATTCATACTTGATAATAAATCATTCTGATTTTTACCATCAGACACATAACAACAGTGGTCTTTTAAGACATGGATAAAATTGTCAGTGGTCGTGTTGCATGTAGAATGCAATTTGTCTTTTCAGTCAGTAGGTGGCATTGTTAAATTCTAGAATCACAACTGGTGCAGATCCAGTTCCTCTGTCTTCAGCAATTAAAAGGTGGTATTCCTAAGGCCTTCTTCAGCCATCCAGCTTGAGCTTACTGAAATACTGCATTTGAAGAACATACAGATAATATACTGCTGGTTCTTGTTTTCTGATGTGCACAAGAAGGACTCTTACTCTCAGAATTCTGTTACGATTTGCAAGGAAAACTGGAGGGCACTTCTTTTTCCCATCTGACACCCTATTAGTGGGTGTGGTTGAGGGTTTTTTTCTTTACTTTTACACTACAGAATTTCATAAAGGACTTGTGAGTGTAAAGTAATTTATTTTTATATCCTACAACTTTGATAACTTCGCTCAAGTCCTTCATCACTAGTCTTTCCTGTGGTTGATGTGATATAGTCGATGTGGCTTGTTTCAAATTCAGAGAAGGAGTATGGGGTTCGTAAAGAGGAGGTCACTTGAGGAAAGCCTCAAGCGTTTTCATTGTTTCCAGCTGCTTACAAATACTGAGGCTACCTTTACGTTTAGTTAACTTACATTTCCAGAAATATGAAAATAAGCCTAGCAGTGGTAGTGATGACTAGGCAGATTTGGTTGTCTCATCATATGGTAACTTGTAAGACATGTCAACATGGTTAGTACCCTCATCTGTGTCATTTTTTAAGGATTTTGAGTCATTACCTGACACTAAAAAATACTGAATTTCTTTTTCCAGTCAAACACGCTAGACAACATCGCGTACATCATGCCTGGACTTTGATGGGAAAGGATCCTGGGATGTACTCAACCTCTGCATAACTGACTTGTGTACATATGCACTACGCCGGCACTCCCGAAGGGCTCCGTGTATAGGGTTTTACAGTTTTATATCGGTATAATACATAGGATTGTAACTATTTGACTTCTGTTTTATGAAAAGTTGTGAAGTTAAGCTGAGAAAACCCTTTTGTGTTGGTGGGTGAAATGTCCTCCAATCTGAAAGTATTTTGGATGAAGAATTCAGAAAGCTTTTGAGATACTTGCCTTAAATTCAGATCCTTTAGTGGGGGAAGCAGCCAGAGAATGCACTTCTCAATATAAAGAAAAAAACATCACCATGAGAGGAGTCACTGAAACAGGTGGCCCAGAGAGGTTGTTGACTCTCCATCCTTGATGATACTTAAAAACTGAATGAGCAGCCTGCTCTAGTTGGACTTTCTTTAAGCAGGGGGATGGACCAGATGACCTCCTGATATCCCTTCTAGCCTAAAGTATTCTGATATTCTATGGGCAGGTAGAGATGGTAATGTATTTTGGACCAAGGAATAGAACTGAGGTGTTCACCAGCCCTGTTTCTAACTGTTTTTCAGTTTAACATCTGCTGCTTGAGGGGAAAGCTAGATAGCTGATCAAACATACAGAGGTCTTTGCCTCTTGGTCACTTCTTCCAACCCCCCCTCCTCAGTCAGTAATAACTGAAAGCTGTCAGCATCGGCTGGCTGGTCTGGTAGCTGGCATTTGAAGTAAAATGGAAGATGACAACGAATTTAATCTTTTCTTGTGGACTTGCACCCAAATCGTCATTAGCACGATATATCAACGAACTGCATTGGCTTGAGAGAATGAACCTCCTGCTGATTTTTCCAGGGCATGGTCAGCGTGCTTTGATGGAGAGGAGCGTGGAAGCAGATGGGAAAAACTTGGATTGCTTCTGCCTATCTTGCACCTGTTTTGTGAACAGACAGCTTTGGTTTCTGAGATCGCTGATTCCCCATCCCTTTCACCAGCAGTATTGCAAGAGCCATGGTGCTGCTGTGAGGCAGTGACTAATGACCAGTTTGAAGCAGTTACGGCTGAGTAAGGCACATGTGGGTTGATTGGACCGATTCCCCTTCCTTCCAGCCACATACTTGGTGTTTGGTTTTCTGCTCCTCTAGAAGAGGAGCCACAGGAGAGCACTTGATTCTCATGTAGGCTGTTGTGTGTCTGTTATGTATATGTGGTGTTCATATCATATGTATTTAACTTTTACCAATATCTGTAACAGATTTTAATTTATCCTGTATATTTCTCTGTGTGTGTGTGTATATATATATATATATATATATACATAATTTAAAAGTAAAAACCCCTCCCTCCACCAACAGGGTGTGGAAAATAGGAATCAAGTTTGCCTCACCCCACTTCCTAAAGAAATCAGCTCTATGTGTAGTAGTAAGCATTGGCATTGTATGGGGAAACACCAGGAAGATTTTAAGCATTTGTAGAAACAGACTATCTTGTGAAGGTAGGTAGAACAACTGAAATATAATTTGACTCTAGCCTTTCCAGCCTTATAAAAGTTTCAAAATGACAGAAGAGCACTTTTTTACTTCCAACCTGAAGTCTAGCTTCTGTTTTTCAGGGCAGTTGAAAGTCAGCTGTCCCTCATTGTGGCTGAGCCCCAAATCATATTTAAATTAAATCCTCAGGTGTGTGGGAGGGTTTTTCTCCCCATTCCTCTTTACTATGTATTCCCCAGCTGTGCCTGTACAAGGTAGTCCGTCTCTTACGGAGCTTTTCTCGCTGCAGCGTTAGGTTTTCTCTGTCAGTTAGTGGAGGAGGCAGAAGGTTCTCAGACCACCGTACAAGTTCTCAACCCAAGCCTCAGACCAGAGCATACCTGTTTTAACAATACATGACTAATCTCAGTGAGCCTGGAATTGGGAAGGGCCCAGGAGGGAGGCAGTCCGATCCTGCTTCAGATCCTGGCCGGTACTAAAGCATCTGCTGTTGGGAGCAGCACAAAAATGACTGGCTCTTTCCAGCCCTTCACAACCGAGAGCATCATGGTGAAGGGGCAGATCTGCTCTGTAAGGAACAGAAGGGGATCAGCTTTAGCTTTGTCATCTGCACAGTGGAAAACTCTTGAAGAGTTTGAAAAATACTCACAGCCCCGGTGTATTGTATTTTTATTTAAAATTTGTACACTTTGTATAATCTGTATCTTGTGGTATTTGGTACTGGAGGGAAAACTTTGGCAAGACTTAGCAGTTTTTATATTTTTGTTATTTCCTTGCTGTTTGATCCAGATTACATTACAATTATACAAAGAAACTTTTTTGTACTGTACTTACAATATAATTTTTTTTCTAACATTTGGAGTATCATCATTCATTTCTGGCATGCACTGTGTTTTCTGCATCTGTTGCTACTACTAGTGCGGAGTGTTTCTCAGCAAGACACGTCCAGTTCTAAGCTCGCTAAACTCACTCACTGCAGCACGGTTGGCCCAACGCGTCGCGCACGGACCGCTGGCCCTTCGGGGCCTGTCGGGAGGGAGGCACCACCCGGCCCCGCAGACGGCATCGGGGCATTTGTCCTCCCCGCCGCCTCGCTTCCGTGCAGGTTCGCGGCGTTAAGGTGAGAACGGCACACGGGGCTCGAGGCGAGTGCGTTACACGGACGCCAGGCGTGGCGGCGTTGGACCGGGATGTGAGCTCGTCCCCGCTTCCAGCGCCTGGCTGTTGGTCGACTGCAGCCGGCGAGCGCCGGTGCGAGGCCGGCCGGGCCCCGCGTCGCTCCGAGCCTCGGCCCCACCGCGGGGCCGGGCCGGGCCGCGCGCCCCTCCCGGGCGGCGGCCGCTGGCGTCACAGCGGGGCCCGGGCGGGGGCCCGCCCCGGCCTGGCGCGCGGGTCACGTGAGCAGCGGCGGCGGCGGCGTCAGCTGATCGCGGCGCGGCGGAGATGGACTTTCTGCTGGGGAACCCCTTCAGCTCCCCCGTGGGGCAGCGCATCGGTGAGCCCCGCGGCCGCGCGCCCCCGCGCCCCTCCCCGCCCGCTCGCTCCCTCGCCCTCCCCCGCGCCCCCGGGGGCGCTCGCCCGCCCGCCGGACACCTTCCTCCGGGAAGCGGCGGCCCCCGCCTTCGCGGCGGGACGGGGAGGGCGTCGACCAGTCAGGAGAGAGCTCCGCTGTGACTGACGGGCGCTGCCGACCAATAGTGGACGCGCAGCCCGAGGCGGCTCTGTCGGCGGCCCCGCCAGCCAATCCGGGCGTGAGGGGGTCTTGAGGTGGCGAGGTGAAGTTTCCTCACTTAAAGGGGCCGCAGACCGGTGGTCCGATCACGCCCCCCCGGCAGAGCCGAGGTCCGTGATTGGCTCGGGGCCATTCCCGCCCGCACCTCTTTGGGGGCTTCGCGGGAGGGGCGGTGTCCTACCGGGGGGCACAGCGGGAGTTGCTGATTGGCTGGGCTCCAGCCGCAGCGGCCTATCACATTCTGGGCGGGAAGAGGCCGCGCTGTCCCTGAGGTGACAGGGCAGCCGCGGGCGGCCGTCACTGAGCGGGAGGCTGCCGGGGACAGGGGCTTCGGGCTGGCCTGGCCCTGCGGCGTCACGGCTCACCTAGTCAGATCAGCGTTCCCCACCTGAAGTACGAGCACTCAGGGCACCCCGGGGGTGGCTGCCCACCCTGAACTTCCCAGCACAGAGGTCTGGGACAAGCAGGGCCTGGCAGGGCTATGCCCTGGCTCTGTGGAGAGCACCTCCCCTGTGCCACGGGCCTTCTCACGGAGCTGAGTCCCAGCTCTGGCAGTGAAATCAACAGCAGGAGCGTAGCGTCCACTCTGTGACCTTGCAGGCCCGCGGACATGCAGTCTCTCTTAGTCTCTGTGCTCAGGTCAGCTAGACAAATAAAGGAGAAGGACGTAGTCTGAGAAAGTGGAGCAAAGAGATGCTACAGTTAGAAAGAACAAGACCATCAAAGCTACACGCCTCTCAAAACAGAGATGCAGTTCTTAAAATACTTAAAAGATTTTTTTTCACCCCATTTTGTATTATCTAAGTGCCCTCAGGTTGTGCTTGAAGGTTGATGTTGCCTGTTTAAACTCTCCCGCATGTGCAACAGCCATTTGCAAGTTTATACACTTGCTCAGTCTTGCTTTTTGTCACTTGTGCAGACCTTAGTTCTTTGCTGTGAACATCTGGTCCCTGATTCAGTAGTTTTTGGTGTGCTTGCATGGGTGAATAGGCTGCTGTGGCTGGGATGGGAAGGGAGCAAGCAGCTAGCTGCCTTAGGTAATGTTTTCATAAGTGCCGCTTATTTTAGAGGCTGCCCAAAGCAGTGTCCAAATTATGTGGGTAGAGGGCACCGCGATGTGCCACTCTCTAGTGTTAGGCGAGATAGGTGAGACACACAACAGCAAGGTGGGGGAAGGATCACCTGAGAAGGTTTTCTGTAACAAAAACCTCTAGATGATCTTTGACGTCTCCCCAGATGAATGTCACATGTTTCACCGCGCTTTCCAGGAGAAGCCATCTCCTGCCCTTTCCAGAATGAATGCTCTTTGATTCCCTCAGTGAGCGCATCAGATAGGTTTCTGTGTTTGGGTAGAGGCAATCTGCAGTTATCTTTAGATGTCACAGATCACTTTTTGCCCTCTGGATCTTCTGATCAGTGTAGTAGCCAGATTGTAAGTGGGTTCCCTCTGGGCTTTGCTTTGGTTAGAGAAGGGATTTTCAAGCAACAAACCAACAGCAAAGAAGAGGAAACAAATATTTCAAGAGTGTTGTCAAACAGGAGTTTAGAGTCCTTAGTACCAGAGGTGTGACAGTAGAGAGATCTTAATGACTAGGGTTGATTTGGGTTATGGGAGTCCACAGAGGTGGAGGAATTGCAGTGTATGAGAAAGGAACTCAATGTGGAGGACTTGAAAGGGCTGGTAGCTGAAAATATGAATGTTTTCTCCTTTTGAACATTGTCTGTCAACATCCTGGGGACATGGATAAATGCTATCTTCCCTGTTTAATTTGAGACGCGAACATGACTTACCCAAACTTGTTTGGTAGGTCCGTGGCAGCTGCATGTTGAACCCATGAGCCTGATCCCCAAACCTGCATAGCACTGCTGCTTTGGGCTGTCTGCATAAAGCTATTACTGTATCCTTGTAAATTACTTGGGCAAAGCCATATGTGCCTGATACAGCATCTAAAATAACTTTAGATGAAGGCTATGGAATAAAAATAAATTCTCTGTGGCACACTGCAGCCACGTTCTCAAATTCCTTCATTAATGTTAATCTAGTAAATCCCATTTATTTTGCTGACAAGGAAGCCAATGCTCAGATAATCTCAGTGATCTGTAACAGAATGAGTCAGTTGCAGAAGAGTAGGTTTTCTAGCTTCTTACTCCTAGTCCTGAGATTTAGTCACAAAAGTTGCCTCTGTCCTGTTTTTGGACCGTGATGTCTCTTCCCAAGTAAGATGAATATAGACTTGTTTGTTTGGGCTTTTTCGTATTTGTTTTTGTTGTGTGGTTTTTTTTTTTTTAAACACATTACTTCTGACCAGTGGGAAAATTTCCAGAGTGCTGAAGCATTGTAGTTTGGATTCCCCCCATCAAAAGGGAAATCCACTGCACCTCCATCTAGCACCTAAGAGAAACTTCAAAATGGAAAATCTAAGTTCAAGGAGGTGCTCTGAGTGAGAGAATGGAGAGGAAACCACCAATGCTCTCTCCTGACCCTGGAAGTCTGGAATAACTGTAATTATAGCAATACTGAAAGGGACAGAGACTGGTTATTTCAGTGAGTGAGGGCAGGCAAGGGAGGGAAGTACCGTGTAGCACAGAGACTAAGAGGATTTTTTATGGTTGGGGGTTGGTTTAAGCATGAGAACCAGGAAAAGTTGAGCCTGTAAAGAGGGAGCAGGTAAGGGAGGCTCATGGGTGAGGAAGAGGGGCAGATACAACACAATATGCCAGAAAAATCCCCACAGCCATTTGGATCCCACCTTGTGGGTGTCCCTGCACCCTTCTGTGCATTGGGACCTTGGGATCTGGTGGGCAGCAGTTATCAGCTGTTGTCAGTAACACTCTCCTGTTGGAGCCAGACGGGTCCCTGCAAGGTAGTGCTTCTCAAAAAGGCATTGCCGTGTCTTCTGTGCCCGCTCTGTCTGGAGGAGAAGGGGCAAAGGCAGCAGCCGAAGAGTCATTTGATCCCCAAGAGTTTGAGCTGATTCACAGGAAAGGAGCAGGAGTTCAATGAGCCAAATACCCACAGCTTTATGTCAGCACAAGTCTGTGTCCATCACCATCCTTGAATTAGGTTTGGAGCCATATCTCTGTTCTCTCTAGAAAGCGCATTGTCCCCTCCATCTTCACAGGAGCAATATGGCTGAATGGTGGAGTCCTGACTGAGCTGGTGCTGAAGTTTCCTCAAGGGAAGTGAAAGCATGAGGCTTAGCAAGGAGACTTTGTACAGGATGCTGATTTGGGCCGGGGGGTTTATGAATTGAGGGGAGGCTGGGAGAAAGGACTGTTGCGTTGCTTTCTGCTGAACCTACCCTGTCTCGTGCAATGAAATGCTGGTGCCTCCAAACACTTGTTGAAATGGGTGAGAAGGTGCTTGATGGCTTTGCTGAGGAATTTAAAGCCAGCAAGACTGAGCGCTGTAGGGCACGCTGGTTAAGGGCCTGACTTGGAGGAGGGGCACACAGTCTCTGATGACCTATAGCAGAGCATGTCACGGGTGAAGGGTTTCTGAACAGCACCTGGCTGGTTATGGGTGCTTCAGATCTGTGATGGGGAGAAAAGGGGACAGGAGCCTGCACAGTACCTTCTGTCCCTGGCTCCCGTACTTCCCCGTGCTATTGACTGTACTGCCAGTGTGCTGCTGCGGGGATGGCTGGGTGGGATCGCCAGCCCCACAGTGGGCTCTCCCCAGCCACGAGGACAGAGACAATAAACTTGAAAAGAAGCAAAGCTGTGAAATTTACTCATGGCACAAAGCAGTGTACAGCTCTCATGTGGCAGTTATGCCGAGCTCAGAGTTCTTTCTTATCTGATGATTCCAGATAACTTTTATAACCTAGCTGCAGTCATCAGGAGCACATGAAATGCCAGGCAGGAAAAGAGTCGATGCTGTTGTTCAACCCGTACTACAATCCTCAGCGGTTCTGGGTCAATCCAAGCAATTTGTGAGGCAGCATACTGGAATCAGGCAAACCCCAGTGCTGACACACCCGGGAAGCTGGACTGGCTGCCAAACAATGTGGCTTTGAAGCGGCCCCATGAAGGGCCTCCTGTACGCTCAACAGCCAGTTAGTTTTGGGCTTGGAGGGAGATGGTGTTCATACGCTTGCTGATAACCTCTGCCGGGGGGAATTCTCCGTGGCAGGTCAGGCTCAGCTCATTAACACGCAGAAGTGGAAGCTGCCTGATAAGCCCCGCCATGCAGAGCACTGGGTGGGCAGCTGTGCTCTGCCTCCCGTGCTCGCTGTTTCTAGGGACTTGTTGCTGTCCCCAGTGATCCCGGGCTCAGATTTCACGAGGGGCAGACAGCTCATGTGCTAATAACGGCTCGTGAAAATGGGCCAGCCACCCTGATCCTTCATGTGACTAATGAATAGACTTTGTTTCCTTCCCTTCTGCAGGCTTTAGTGAAAGGGTAAAGTTCAGGATTTCAGAGAAAACTCCAACATGCCTTACTAGGCTTGGACAGTGCCTTAGCGCTTGAAGCAAGCAAGGAGGATTAAAAGGGCATTAGCTCCAGCTCTCCCAAGGCCAGCGAGGCCAGGCTTTAATCTGTACTCGGTAAATTCAAGTGCTTTGTCCTTGGAAATGGCTCATGGTCACGTTCCTGTTTTCCATATGCCCTAATACTGCTCTTCCAGCTTTGTATTTTTTCAGCCTATGTTGCATTTATGGCAGGTTTGCTGCTTTCCTGCAGCTTTTCGTTGACCAGTGTGTGAACGGGGGTGATGGTAGCAGGATGACCACAGCGTTGTGGGGTAACAGTGGGGCAGTATGTGTCACTTCTGAGGAAGCCCCATTTTCCCGCAAGTGGCCAGCCAGGTGAAGGAGCACGCACAGTTTGTTTGCATTCCTGTCTGAAAAGCAAACCTGCTGGCCGACCTTGGCAGGACTGGTGTGTTTGGAGGAAAAGGAGTGGTGGTGGGGAGCAGGTTACAGAGTGCCACCGAACATAGGGAAGCGAGGGAAGGGCGTTTGCAGACTCAGTTCATGTTTGTGTACAGCAAAAATGAGGATGAAGACTTGAACAGCAAGGACTTGATGGTTAAAGGCAGGTTTTGTTTCATCCTTGTTTTTTTCTGTAGCTCAGAGCTTCCCAGCAGGCTCAGCCCTGTTCCTGAGTTGTGGGTTTTTTCCTTCCATGTGCAGTGTTTCTCTTCAGGGGTTAGAAGAGTGGATGTGGACTTCCTTTCAGTAGAGCAACCCCTGTGTGATTGATTTGTGTGCTTCATTGCCAGAGGCAGCAAACAGTATGGAGAAACTTCTGGCTAGGCTGGGGTTCAAACTGAGGTGTGTTATGAGCAAGGGATGCCAGAGGAGAGCGCAAGTGAAAGGTGGCTTTGTGACCATGTGTGCCAAATCCATCAGACCGACCTGAGCTGCAGTCTGCCTGCTGGCAAGGCTGGCTGTGTGGTGTCCCAGAGCAGGAGGGAGTCTGGAGCTCTGCTACTGTACCAAGTCCTGATCCCAAAGGAGCCCTGACGGAAAACATTTTCCCCCATGTATTACCATAGCTTCACCCATTCATTGGTATATGCCCTGGTGCACCAGACATGCTCCCCTGTAGCCCACTACCCTGGATATATTCTCCACCACATCAATGCGATGCTACCTCCTGTGCCTCACTGAGGAAGCTTAGATCTTCAAGAGACCAGGATTCCTATATAAAATTAATACTCAAAGTGACAAAAGTTCACCTGAATCAAGGGGCCTTCAGGATATTACAGTAGTAGCCAGACCTCCAGAAAGGTGGAAAAGCATCAAGAACGTTCTGCCACTCTCCTTCGCTTGTTTGCCCTCTTCCATCTGGCTGTGGCCACAATGTAATCAGCGTAATCACAGTGCAATCAATACATTCTGCAGTCAACAGAAAAGGTGGTGGCTGGATTGCGATAAGATGTGGATAACTTCACGCTGTGATGCGTAATCTGTGGGAGGGACACGTGTAAGAGGCTGCATTGCACAGTGCTGTGAATAGCTCTCTGCCTAACCTTAAAAACAGGACATCCCAAACCATAATGGATGTGCTTACCCAGGCAGGAGTTAAAAAATCTTATTTTTCCTGTGTTATGGCCCTATCCCATTACTGCATGAATGGGCATTTCATTTCACTCCCACAGAGGGATCATTAGCTGCTGGGTCAAAAGCAGAAAAAGGCAGCTCTGCAGAGGAAGGGCCTCTCCAAAGGGGTAGAGGACCCTCAGCAGCAAGGGCCAGCCCCAGATTTTGCAGGGACAGCAGTTTTGAAAATGCAGGCACTTCTTTAACTACCTCGTTGGGTCTGAGCTCTCCTGAAGAGCACCTGGTAGGTGCTAAACCAGTCTGGCTAGCTTTAATTCTCTTGCCCCAGTGCTAAGTCAGGCATTTTACAAGATGGGAGAGCTGGGAAGGATGGTTCTTGTCCTCTGCTTGCCATCTGCTGTGTCTCTAAGTTTCCCCGTGGTCTGGAGAGTGCCTGGGTCCTGCCCCGCTGGCGGTTCTCTTTCCCTCAGCCGCTGGTGGCGTCCCTGAAGGCATCAGTCAGTCGGCGTGGGTAGGACCAAGATATGGCTGATTATAGGGTGGAGACACTCGTGCTCTCAGTAATAGCTGCTTGTTTCCCAAATCTCTGCCTTGAATAACATGAAGGCTGACTGAGGAATTCCTAATTAAAGGGGACACAATCAAAGCTGAAACAATATTGCTTCAATTTCAGCCTGCAGTCCAGTTCTGTCCATACTGCCCAAACGCTGGAAGTTCAGAGGAGAGATGTAAATGTTAAACAAGAGAGAACCCTGCTTTGGCTGTTTATGTTTGCTTGTTTGTTTTTGTAGGGCCCATGTAAAAAGAAGGGGGCTGATTCTTTTGTCTCCTTAATTTGGTGCAAACCAAGAGTGATGCCATTGACATTAGATCCTTGTCACTGCGAGCAGACCAAATGCACGGTTTCTGGCTCTGCAGCAACAAAGCAAATAAGCCCCCTTTTCTCCAGCTGTGGAGCTGAAGTCATACTGAGCCCCCTCCCTTTGTGTGCAGGACACCAGAGATCACACAGCGTTTGTTTGTGTGTTGCCAGCATGGGTGGCGTGGGCACAGTTCAGCAACCACCCGTCCCAGTGCCGGCCAGCCATGTGCTTTGCGGTGGTGACACCTAGCGGGGAGCACTTGGTGGCCTGGACTTTGCAGTCGGATTCGCTTCCTTGCGCGTTGCGGTGGAAGCCAGGGAGAAGGTGGCTGGGCTCTGGGGTGACCTGACAGATGAAGAGCGGCCCATGAGAGTGCCAGGGCCGCTCTTAGCCTTGCCGTGTCTTGGTTTCTGTTTTCCAGAGAGAGCTACCGATGGGTCGCTGCGGAGTGAGGACTGGGCTCTCAACATGGAGATCTGCGACATCATTAACGAGACTGAAGAAGGGTAAGGGAGCTGGCAAGGGTACACGTCCAGCGGCAGGTCCCAGCACACCCTGTAACACTACATCCCTAGGCTGAAGTGGTAGCATGCACTGGTGGAGGTAATAAGCTAGGCTTCCCAACAGTCCCTTAGACGAGACTCTGCTAGGAGACCTAGAGACACAGCAAAGCTGCCAGAGCATCTGTTAGATGCTTCCCCGTAATCGTGAGCACTGGGAGCCATTCAAACAGGCCTTCAGGGTCCCCAGAGAAACCTCGATTCAAGCCAGGCTGCCTCCCATCTCCCAAAGGCATATTTGCAATTCTTCCACTTTGGTTTATTCCTCCTCCATACCCCTCTCTTTCTCTCCTTTTGGAATGTAAAAATCTGCAGGCTAGTGACTGAGGAGAAAGGAAAATCTCAGGCTGCTATTCAGTCCTCTGACTGTGCAAGTCCTGCTGGGGTTCACTTCTCAGGTATTTTCAGGTACAGTCACTCAGACATGCGCAAAGTGGGTGGGGGAGCCCTTGTCTCCCTCTCCCTGCGGGGAGATGTTCAGAAATCTGCCAGACTTGTTAATGCTGGACCTGGGGATTTGCCAGTGAATTCAAGGGGGATTGCTCCTCCTTACAGTGGAGATGTCAAGAGCAGCATGTAAAAAACAAGGTGCTACATGGAATAAAAAATGTAGGTTTCACTCCTGCTGTCCTACCCCACAGTGATGCTGACAGAGGATTAGCAAGCCCAGTTTTCAGCTTCACAGTTGTATGAAAACGTCAAACATCTCTACTCACAGATCTGTCACCACTTCTTTTCCATGCTATCCCCACAGTGCAAATATGCCTGTCTGCCCACAGTTCTCAGTCCTGAGCTGTGGCCACTTGCTGTTTCAGTTCTGGGCGCCTGATAACACAGCTGTACCCTCCTGGCATGGCAGGCTTTCTCATTGCCCTGCTAATGCCCATCCATTGCAGCCATGCTGCCACACGGGCCAATACACTCCTGCCCTCCTCATTCCTCAGTGTCTCCACCCCACTCTTCTCCTCTAGCACCGCTGCTCTTCCAGCCCAGCCTCTCTTCCTGTGCTCTGCCTGTTGGTTCATTTGTGCCCTCTCACAAGACCACAGTGGGCTGAGACCACCGTGCTTCTCCCCTCTGAGAATGGTTAAGGAGACCCTGCTACGCTGCTGCTCTCTTGCCCACCTGCAGTATAGGCAAGATTTTGCCACTGCGTCTCCCCTGCTACTTTTTAGCCTCCTTTCCTCCAGGAAAATGTCATTAAATAGCTTCTCTCTGAGCAACCCAGGGATTGCTGCAGCTCACTTTCTCCTTCCTGTTTCTAACCCATGCCAAGCTTTTTTGTGATCTCCTCCTCTTCAGTCTCTCTGCCATGGGATTTTGCTCTACCCCCAAGTAGTGCATTTCTAGCATTGCTTTTACTCTGCTCTCTGTTGTGTCCTGTACACCTTGAGTTGTTGCAGACATCAGCACAGAGGCCTCCAATTGCAGTAACAGCACTCATTAGCAGGACCCAGCTCCTCTTGCAGAACCACGGGCAGAAGCCACTTTACCAGTCATTGCTTCAAGCTGCCCTGAAAACGTGGTGGGGAAGGTCACCTGCTGAGTATGAGGCATGCAGAGCCAGCGGCTGTTTTGCTTTGCCTCTCTGTAGGTGGGTCTCAGACTTCTGATGATCTTTCTTCATCTCATTTCTCCTGCAGGCCCAAAGATGCCTTCCGAGCCATTAAGAAGAGAATTGTAGGGAATAAGAACTTCCATGAAGTTATGCTGGCTTTGACGGTGAGTGGTCAGGGCTCTTTCTCAGCTCTGTGATATCCTGCTGTAAAGCTGAGTCCCTGGCTGAAAAGACATGGGTACCTAAAGCCAACAAGGTGAACACACATAGGCAGAGAAGGCTATAGCTAATGCTTCATTGCCTTTGAAGGTCCTGGAGACATGCGTCAAAAACTGCGGCCATCGCTTCCATGTCCTTGTGTCCAGCCAGGACTTTGTGGAAGGTGTCCTGGTGAGAACAATCCTGCCGAAGAACAATCCACCTGCCATAGTGCATGACAAGGTGCTGACCCTCATCCAGGTGAGCCAAGAAGCGTGAGCATCTGTGCCAGTTCAGACAGTGTTTGTCTTTAGGTGTTTGTACAGAAGATGACTGTAAATGATGATGGGCTGTACTGTCTCCTTCTCCCCAGTCCTGGGCGGACGCCTTCCGCAGCTCACCGGACTTGACTGGTGTCGTTGCTGTCTATGAAGACCTGAGACGGAAGGGCCTGGAGTTCCCCATGACTGATCTGGACATGCTGTCACCCATCCACACACCACAGAGGGTATGGGAGCATTGCTGAAGAGAAGGGTGTTGGGCAGCTGCCATTCTGGAGCTATGAGGGGACTTCAGGAACCCTGGCTTGCATTTAGAGGGCTTTTGGGGAGTGAGAAGCTCCAGGACAGCCTCTTTGCTGAAAGAGCTATTGAAAGCAGATGGGGAGTTGCCATCCACATTCCTCTCCTAATTGCACTGCCCTTTCAGCTGTGAGTGTCTAACATCTCCTTCTCTCTGTCACTTTTCCCACCTCTGTCTGTAGACTGTGTATAGCTCTGACTCCCAGTCTGGACAGAACTCACCTGCGGTCAACTCTCCTCAGCAGATAGAATCCATCCTCCACCCTGTCACCCTGCCCACCAGGAGAGGCACATCCAGCGATGCGCCCATCACACCCACACCAGAGCAGGTGAGTTGGACATGAGCCCCATGGTGCTGCTGACTCTCCCTATGTTTGGGGGCTGTTTCATAAACACTGTTCTGGGACTGCTGTCCTCGTCCTTCCTCAGCCTCTGTCCTCAAGGAGCTGTTCCATCAAAGCATAGTCCCTCAAGAGCTCCCCAGAGCTCCGTTGTGGTCACAGTGATGAGCTGGGATACCACAAACATGGAGTGGTTATGTTTTCCTAAGGCAGGGCTGCTTGCAGGTAGAGGAAGATCTCTTGGTTATAGGGAAGTGGGGAACTGAGACACAGAGGTTTAGAGCAAGGTCTTTGTAGCGCAGTACAGCAAAAGCTTGCACAGTAGATGCGTCCTTATCATCTGTGTTTATCTTGCCTCACTGCTGACTTTATATGAATCAACCCTGTCTGGCTATGTGGTTTCCAAAGGCCAGGGCTTTCTCTCTTGTTTCCCCATCCTTTTTTCTCCTTCCTCACCCTGACTTCATATGACACCATGTTCAGCACCAAACATCCAGCTGTCGGTAGGTTGCATCCCCTTGCAGAAAAGAGGCTAGAAACTGTTCTCAGGAGGCTCATTAGCAGCTTATGAAACCAGAGGGATAAAGCTTCAACTGTACATTTAGCCTAAGCTTGCCTTTTGAATGGGAATTCACTTTTTTCCCCTCTTATACTGCTTTGGAAATGAAACGATTTGAGTGGCTGCCACACAGGAGCTGCTAGCTAGGGAGAGATTTGAATCATAACAGCAGCCTGTGCTGGCTATTGAAAATCAAGGCTAGGCTAGTGGCCAAAGATCCCAGGTGAGGGCCTGGCATCTGTTACCAGCAAATGAACTTCATGGTAAGTAATGGAGCTTCCTTCTGCTGGAAGCTCCCAAGAGCCGAACTGAGCAGTGACAAACAAGCTCCTCAGTGGTTGTTCCCTTCAGCTCTGTGAATGTGCACACACATGTGGTGCACTGCAGTTCAGAGATACCTCAGCTGTCTCCCCAGTCTTCCCAGGCCGAGCAGTCACTTCCCCTCCCTTTTGCAGATTGGGAAGCTGCGCAGTGAGCTGGAAGTGGTGAATGGGAACATGAAGGTCATGTCAGAGATGTTGACAGAGCTGGTGCCGTCCCAGGCCGAGCCCTCTGACCTGGAGCTGCTGCAAGTAAGGAACACTGGCGGGGCAGAGGGCTGGCACATGAAGCTTGCTTTAGCAATGACTTGATGGACTGAAACATTATGCATGCCAGGCATGGGGAACAATTGCACTGGACAGTTTACTGTGGGGCTTATCAGGGAGTGATGGGGTAAGGGAGACACAGGGAAGGTGGAGTTTCAACGGCCAAGGGAAGTTGCACTATTGAGGCTGGAATCATCCCACATGGGGACTTGTAGTCCCTGAGGACCTTTCTTTCTGGATGATGTGTTACACAAGAGGCATACAATTATTGTCTGTAAAGCTCAGACTCAGTTTACCTCTCACACCAGCATCTGTTGCCCATCAACCCTTGCTGACCTCAGTAGCCTCTGGGGTCTATCTGTCCCTGTCAGACTTCCAGATCTATGGGTGCTCAGTCATAGCCTGATCTTTGTGGTAACTTCCCCTTGCTGTGAGCAGGAGCTGAATCGGACATGCAGAGCCATGCAGCAGCGTGTGCTGGAGCTGATTCCCCGTGTCCTCCATGAGCAACTCACCGAGGAGCTACTCCTCATCAATGACAACCTCAACAATGTGTTTCTGCGCCATGAAAGGTACCTCTCTCCTCCCTTCTCTGCCCTGCTCTTCCACAAGAGTTTACTGCTCCTTGAAGGCCTTCTACGCCACCCTTTTGATCTGCCCATGAGTATAATGCTCAAGATTTATCAGCCTGTATCATCCATCTTTGAGAACAAAGACAGTTCTCAGCTTTTGCTGATTTATTCCTGCTGCTATGCAAGTTACTGATGGAATATAAAGAATATAAACCCAGAAGAAGAAGGAGGAAACTGGATGGAAAGAGCTGGTTTTCTAGCTGTGAGGCAGACAGGGATAGAAAGGACTTGCCCACATGGGGTCAGCACCCCTTTTTTTATTTCCATTTCATCAAACCTATCTCTTAAGCTAGGATGAAGTCTGGAGAATTTAGTCCCTGTGTCTGTATGGAGAGCTGGGTTTGAACCATTTTGGTTAGAAGTAGCTCTGGAGGATCACAAGAAGGTTCCTCACATCACCTCTCAGGAGACATCAACTCTGTGGGCCTTGTTGTGGTGTCTTTGGTCTTGAGGAGGAATTGGGCCCTGAGCCATGGTCCTCCTTTCCTAGTATGTAGGAAAGGGCAGACTGTGCCAAGCCTGATAAAAAATCTCTTGGGCTGTGGGTGAATAAGCACATACTACTGAAATGCATCCTGTCATCATTCTTGCAGGTTTGAGCGTCTTCGAACAGGACAGCCTGTTAAGGTAACTTGGAGCAACTACCCCTCTGTGCAGCTTGGTTTGCATCCTGCAGGCCCTGCTGTGTCCTGCTGCGTTGGAGAAAGGTTCAGCCAGCCCCGCTTACAAGCTGTAGGCTTTGCTGTCCTAACCCAGCTGCACCAGGCCACACTGGTCTGCAGGACACTTCAGTTCCCACTACTAGCCTCTCCCTCCCTGCCAGTGGGAGCCTTCCTCTCGCCCAAAGAGCAGGAGCAGACCAGCAGCAGTTGTGGTTTTCCGGTATTGAACACTGAGAGGACCAATTCCCATATGAGCCTCCCTTTGTCCTCTGAGCACTGCCCTGTCCTCTGAAGCAGCACCTACCATACTTACTGACATCCAGCAGAGCTGCAAGGCTGGCTGCCAAGGTGTATTCTGCCCTGGGATACTATTCCCAGCCAGTTCTCTGATCATTATCCCCCTTCTCACAGGAAGAGGCTTCACAACTGATATCTTTCAATGGGTACAGAAGGGCTTCCCTTTCCAGTGTTAATGAGCTAGGACTGAAGGGTCAGGGTGTCTGGGCTTCCGAAACTCTCCACCATCTTCCTTTTTTTTCTCCAAAGGCACCAAATGAGGCAGAGAACAGCTTGATTGACCTGGGACCCAGTACTCCTTCTGCAGTGAGACAACCTGAAGTCACCAACAACCTTTCCTCTCAGCTGGCTGGAATGAGTATGTTGCCATGCAGTTTTCCCCTCAGTCCTCCTCCTGCGTTGCCCTGGGAATCCTTTCATGCCTTTGAATCACCTCGCAGAGTTATTTAGTCACATTCATAAAGTAACCTAGAGAAATAGGGTGTATTGCCAACTAATAAACTCATGGAGAAACTTGTATATGCCCCAAGGTGCACAAGCATGCATCTCAGCATCCACACCTCACGTTGTGCAGGAGGTGGACATGACTTAAGAAGGACCTCAGCATTAGGCTGTGGCTAAGGACTGGGCCTTCCAGCAGGGCAGGGGAGAAAGTTGCTCCCTCTCCAATGCCTAGTAGCAGTGCAGTTGCCTCTCTTGCTGTGTGGTGTCAGGCTGACCACTGAGGTCTGGGAGAAGAAAAGCAGCTGAGCTGTGCTGCAAAGGCAGCCGTGAGCATCTTGGGCTAAGGACCCAGGATTTGACAGGTTGTCTACTCAAAAAGCCTGAGAGGTCCTGAGGAGTCTTCAGGACATACCAACAGCCTACACAGCGCTGCCTGAAGCTGTCACTGGCTGTGAGCACATTCAGTACAGCTTGGGTGCAGCTACAGAAAATTGGCAAGACTGTTTTTACAGACAAGCCAGCAGAGATATTTTTCAAGTCAGGGTTTTTCAGATGATGCCTGAGTCATGAAAATCCACTCATCTGTCTCAGAGGTGCTTGCCCAGAAGCACAGGTTATCCTCTTCCACAGGTTATGGAGCAATTCCCTCTGAGTTGTCTTAAATGGTCAGGAACATCTAGCCTTCAGCATCAGTGCAGTAAATTGCTGCTGCCTGAGACTGAGCTAAAAATATCTGCTGAGCAGGCGAAGAAACTGCTTCTGTTTCTTCACCCATGATGCTGCACACACACGTAGACTGTGCTGCAGCTGAGGGGCAGGATAGATGGTCCTAGAGCAGTTTAGCCTGTTCTGATGCTAGCTTTCCACCTAGCACCTCCAAGCCCGTGAGCCTCTGTTTACTGCTCTGTGCTGCCTGCTCACCCTGCTCTCTCTCCCACAGACCTGGGCTCGAGCAGCGTGAGTGCGGGGCTGCACTCCCTCGACACCTCTGGCAAGCTGGAAGAAGAGTTTGACATGTTTGCCCTGACCCGTGGCAGCTCGCTGGCTGAGCAGCGCAGAGAGTGAGTGTAGCAGCCCACTCTGTCCTGTCCTGCCTTCTTGCAAGGGGGGAGGGCTCAGGGCAACTGGGGCTGTGACCCCAGCAGCAGTTCCTGGGAAACAGTAGGATGCAATAGAAATGCACTCTTCTGACGCACAGTGTTTGTAGGATAACCTCTGTGTTCCCAGTCCTTCCTGCTGCTGTCATCTCCCCTTCACAGTGTCCTCCTGGGCATGGGGAGAAGGAAGTGGTCTCTGCGTGTGGGGACTGCAGTGCTGCATGGGCTGAGGAGACTCTGTGTCTGGAGATGAAAGTGTGGAGTGGGACTGGCTGAGTTTTCTTGTCTGTCTGTGAACTCATGTCCTGACTGGGGTGATGTTGAATTTGGGAATTGCTGAATATTGATGCAGCCTAGTGGACAGAGTATTGATCTGGAGTGCAGGAATTATGCAGTCAGTTGTGCCTTGCAAGGCAGGGCACTGCTCTGTGCCTCAGCTTCCCTGATGGTAAGTGGGACTGATGTTTCTTCCTCCATAGTGTGTTTGAGACCTCTTGGTGTATAGCACTAATAGTTGGGTCTCCATAGTACTGGCTGAACTGAAGAGGTCTCTCATGTACTGCAAAGAGTGGATTCCTGAATCCTTGTTCTGAGAGGAGCCAAGAAGAGCTGTGCTGGCCAGATCCCTTCAGCTTGAGAGACTGCGGGTGATCTCATGCTGCTTTGCCTGTCAGACTCGTCCACTGCTCTCCATTGGTTACCAAGCAGTAGAGCTCACAGGCACATGGCTGCCTCCAGCCCTCAAAGTCCTGTGCTCCTGATTTCCATCCACTGGAATGCCTTGTTCTGCAGCTGGGCAGTAGCAAGTTAAGATCTCTTAAGGATGTCTCCTTTCGTTCCTCTGCCTCAGACTGCTTCTGGTAAAAGTGGTGGGAAAACCCATGGCCTACACACAACTTCATGTGTTTTGCCCATGGGTTTCCCCACCACTTTTACTGCGGGGTGTGCTGCCTGAGGGCGGAGGCAGTCCAGGACAAAAACAGTGGTGCCGACAGCACCCAATCTGGGGCTGAAATCCGAGCCACTGGTATGTGCTCAGTGTTGGAGGCTGGGGGAGATCTGGGCAGGGGTGGAATCATATCCTCTCCACTGTGGTGCAATCCTTAACAGACAGAAGCTTGTGATCTCTCTACAAGTAACGAGATATTCTATTTATTCCTCACTGCCCTCCATCTGCCTGCACTTGCACTCCTGCCAGGTAGCCTCTACTCTCACTGGCTCAGGCTTCACATTTCACTCACCAGCCTCTGCTCTCAGCGTCTCCCTCCATCTGAACAGACCCATTGCCCTGCTGCTCCCAGACAGGACGTGCTGGCAGGAGACACAGGCAGGGCCGCTGGGTTTTGTTCCTGAACCCCCTATGCTTCATGTGTGTCTCGGCGAAGCAGTGCTTGAAACATCTCAAGCCTTTCCTGCCGTTCTTCCTCATCAGTGGCATGATAGCAGCATTGTACTTCATCCTTGATGCCATTGTCCACAGCGGCCCCTTCACTGATGAGCACTTCTTCGAGAAGTTTGAGCGCCGGTGGCCCAAGCCCCTGGCCCCCAACAAAAACACCTCCACTTGATGGTCTGCTGGATCTGCGAAAAAGGGCCTGGGAGCAGCTGGAGAGGAGACTTGCGGAGAGTTTCTGGGAGAGGCTTCATTCTCCCAGCATGGATGGACTGTTTTCCCCACTCTGCATGGATCAAATGGTGACGTGTGGTATTAGCATGTGTGGTAGCAGCCTAGAGGAGACACAGAAATGAGATAAGGGAGATTATGGCTGAGACGTGTCTGTGTGTGGGAAGAGGTTGCTGTAATGGTGCATTTGGAGACCTTGAAGCAACGCTAGGCTCTTCTGATCATCCAATCTCACCTCCTATGTAGCATAGACCAGTGAGTCTCTGCCACTATCAGTTCTTGAGTGGTATCAGTTAAAGAGATGTTTTTGAGCTGTGTTTGTGTCTGTGAAGGTAGGTGAGTATATAGGAGCTTGTTGCTCGAATCCTTTCTAAAGTAGCTGTAATCTTCTGGTCAGTCTGTGTTAGTTATCTCTCTTCTGGAGTCAACCCCAGAGACGAGTGTCATGGTTGATGCATCTAGCTCTGTAAGTCTGTGTTTTAGTCTGTTGGATGGTTGTTTTCCTATGATGCCTTGTCATCCTCCTGTCATGTGCCAGGGCTGTCCTGTGGTATCCCACAGTGATGTTGCACTGAGTAGATTAGTCTGTTGTGTGGTGGGCTACACTTTTAGTATGGGGTTCTGCACCTTTCTAGAAGCTTTTGGGAGCAGAATGATGAGAGATTAAAAGTTGTGCGGTCAGAAGCGCTGAATATGTTTAGGAGTTCCTGCTCTTCACCCTCCGGCATCTCATCAGCCTGTATGTTATCTAACTTCATGCTTTCAGGGTAAAGTACGAAGATCCCCAAGCCTCCAAAGGACTCGCTGGTGCCCTGGATGCCCGGCAGCAGAACACAGGAACGGTAAGTGGCCACAGAGCTTTTAGTGCGTCACCAGGAATGAGAGTATCCTCCTTGCTCACTAATGCAATAAATGTGCTGTCTGTTTGGAAAAAATCAAGTGTTTAACATGACTGATGATAACTCCCAGTCTCCACCAACCTGCATTTCCTACCTGGGCTATATACCTCATTCTTTAAACCCCAGAGGTGGGGAATTATGGAAAGCCTGGGGTTGACTCAGTCAGTAACAGGATGGCCTCCTTATATCTGCAGGGAAATTTCCACCTGGAAATGTATGTTTTATTCCTCTTCAGCAGGTTTCCAAGTCCAGTTGCCTTCTCTCTGCAATCAGAGAAGTAGGCCACCAGTACTAGTGTGTTCTTTCCCCCACCCTAAACCCACTGCCTCCCCTCTCCCCTCACCCTCCACGACAGCAGCTTTCAGTGCAGACTCTCTCTCGACCAGGGGGAGGCTGGTACCTCTAGTGATGGAGCCCAACTGACTAAGTGGATGATGCGGCAAGGAATGGTGAGATCGTGGAGCGCCAGCAGGGAGGAAGGAGGCTGGGGCTGCTGAACTAGAGGTGGCGCTGGCACAGCACGTGAAGATGCACAGCAGACATAAGCAGAGACTGCAAACTGAAATGGAGCAACCCTGCTCTGGGCCAGTAGTGGAGACCAGGGTTGGGAAGGAAGCAGGAAGTGTGTCAGTCCTTCCTCAAGTAAACATGTCTGCAGGAAAAAATCCTAGGAGCTCTGAGGCCAAAAGAGCATGTGCCACTCTTTGAGCTAGAGGATGGCCTGTTTTGGGGTGGGTGTCTGGGGCAGAGGCACTAGGCAGTGGCACCATGAGGAAGGCTGCTGCCATTCATTCCCACTGCAGCCTCTCCTGCTCAGCATGAGCTGCCCCACTGAGGAAAACACATTCTGTCTTTTACCCTGTTCAAGGCCTCCTCCTCTAGCTAAATTGCTTGAGCCTTCAGGCTGTTGAATTTGGTCTTTTGGCAGCAGGAATTCCTGCAATTACATCCCCTCAGGCACACTGAGGTTTTGACACACTCCCAGGTCTGAAGCTCGTTAACCTGTCTTCCTGAAATGGGCACTGCCCAGACTGATGTCTGCTCTAGGAAGTTTCCTCACATGCTATCCAGTTGGCTTGAATGCACTTCTACCCCAAAGAGTTCCTCTTTGGGTAGACAAAGCCAGTTCTCTTTGAAACTTCCCTAATCTCACACATCCTCTTCTATCCCCATTCATCCATCTGCCAGCTGTGGTAACTATCTGCATTTGCTCCCTGGTTTGGGGAAATTTGCCTGTCCTTGGTAAGAGCGCAGTGCTCTTTTTCTTGGTCTTGCTGTTTTCCTGAGAGCAAGGGAGCTATACCTATTAGGAGACTAATAAATAAGTTCCCACAAATACTCTCTTGTGCTTGTGCTTGTGCTTGTGGAGCCTCTAGCAAGGGCTGCTCCTTGCTCAGCTTTGTTCAGGAACTTGTGACTGGAGAAGAGGATCTGGGGTTTTGAATTGGACTTGGTTTCCTTCAAGGTTATCTCTGTCCACTAGACAGAGTGTCTCTTTGGTGCTTAAACTGGCCAGGAACATGAAGTCTTCTAAGCTAGCCTACTCCCTACTGGAAGTAAAATTTACTCTAATTTTAGAGGACTTTCTCTTTGATGGGTCTGTTTCTGTAGTTTGGTGTGATGTCAAATCCTGCTGTGCTCCATGATCCTACCAGGGAATCACTTCTTGGCAGGTGTCTTTCCCCCCTAATGTGGTGCCAAACTTGGCACATCTGGTATCTTCAGCATCACAGACTTTGACATCAGACTGTCACTGGTTTGTAGAAGGGAGGAGATGTGGAGAAAAGCACATCTCTTTTTCTCTGGCTGCCTAACACAAGCAGCCAACTTCCACCTAGTGAGTCCTCACCAAAATGGAAAGCCTGGTCCAGTCCTAATACCCCAAAGCCAACCACCAAACCCCAGATGCTTTTAATGGCACGTATCCTGGAAACTATGTGTGTCTGGGTGTGGATGAGGCAGAGGAAGCAGGTGAGCAGTGGCATTGGTAGCTGGGAGAGCTTTGCAGTGGCATTGGCTGGATTTGAAAGGGCCTGAGCTGACTGAACATTGGAGCAAGAGGGTTAGCTTTTGGGCTGGGCTTTCTTTTTGCAGAGTGGGTTTCCTGGAACATCCTCTCTTTTTTTGGCCTCATCGCTCTCTTTCCTTCTGTCCCAGGTGCCGGTTCCCCAAGCCAATTTCATGGAAGACATAGAAAAGTGGCTCTCCACTGACGTGGTAAGTGAGGGGCTGCTTTCCTGGAGCCAGCAGTCCTGCCAGAGTTGTCTGCGGGGCTGGATTTTAGGCAGTGTACAATAGCACTGGCACTGCTGAATGTGTGACACAGGCTGCTCAGAGGGAGCAGGGGAGGAAAAGCCAAGTACACAGGGTTTGGGATACCACACCAGTATAATTAGCCTCCGGGAGGCATAGCTAATGAGCTGAGACTCAGGGCTACTCTAACACGTCTGTACTGTGGAAGTGGGGGGAGCACTATCCTGTCTCCCTCCATGCAGACAAAGAATCACATCTGTGGAGGTGCCTTTGTCTACCTTGCTTCTAACCATGCCCTTCTCCTCCTTCCCTAGGGAGAGTCAGAGGATGCAAAAGGTGTCACCAGCGAAGGTAAGACTTGGCTGCCAACCCCTTTCTCCAGCTGTCCTGGCAGCACCTTGGCTCTTCCACAAACCTCCCTCCTTGCTAATGCTCTGCTCTTCTCTTGCCCCAGAGTTTGACAAGTTTCTGGAAGAGCGAGCAAAAGTTGCAGACCGGCTACCCACTTTGTCCAGCTCCTCAGCAGGGACATCCGTCTCCCCTCCTGCTGCCAGCCACCATCGGAAGCAAGCAAAGGAAGATGATGCTATGTTTGCCTTGTGAATGCTATGGACTGGTGTGCTGTGGAGCAAGAGGCTGTGTGTGCTGTTTTGCTTGCCTCCAACCAGGGGCCAGCAGGGGAAGGACTCTGTCCCCTTCCTCCACTCTCTTCCTGTTTTCCCTTTGAGTTGTTTTTATTTTTAAGCTGCTTTCAGATTTCAGATAATCTTTGTTGTGTTTAGGGATGTCACACAATAGACTTGTGAAGGGGGTTTTCAAAGCTGCTAGAGAATGTGGGAGTTCAGTGGGCTTTTTTTTTTTTGGTACAGTGCAGGCAAAGTAGAAGAAGCTCCTCATCCTCCTCTCCAGTGAGGCAGTCAGAGATCTTGCCCAAGAAGCAGGAGAGGCTGCAGTCTGCTGCTGAAATAATTCCTGCCTGCCTCTTTCCTTGCCCCATCCCTAGAATGGATCTCCAGCCCTCTACCTGCCACTGTTAGACTGGAAAGCATAAGGATGCAAAGCATTACAGATGGCAGGGGAGGAACACTAATGGTAGGGGGGCCCTGTTGCTTTAGTCTCTCTTGCACAAGTGCTTACGGTATGCAACACCTTCCCACTCACAACCCCTTCTCTTCCTCTTCCTTTCCTCCCTTGCTCCATCAGTTTATCCAGAATCCTACCCACAGCCCGAATGTTTCCGTTGCATGACAGCCTGTTACCAAAGCCCTCGGCTGCACACGGGGCTTGAGCTGCGAGCGGTACCCCAGGCTGAAGGGGCTGTCTGCTATGGGGTAGGATGTGCCTTCAGCAAACTCTTTGCAGTTAATTTAATTCTCCCATTATTATACTTTTCTCCCCTCTTTCCCCAATGCGATCCCACCTCCCTCTCTCACTTCCACTGATGCCTTCCACCACATCGTGCCGTGGTGCGGGGAGTCTCTCTGAGCCTCTCATCAGGCCAATGCTATAGACAACCTTGGGGTAGCTGTGCATGCGGTGGGCAAAGAGCTGTGTTCCCTGAAGCAGGAGGCCCTTACGTAGGCACTGCTATACCAGCGAGAACATGCTGTTGCTGGGGTAGCTTCTTCAGCTGGTGAGCACAGAGGTGAAGCGAGACATCAGTCATCTCACGCCAGCAAAGCAGCCCTGCAGCAGCCAGGAGCTCCTTTGCACATGGGGAGAAAAACCCTTCTGAGCAAACCGCACGCGCTGCCCAATTGCAAAAGGTAGCCAGGGAGGAGGGTGCCAAGCCTGGGGCTCCTGCTCGTGGGATTTCTTGTTGAGTGTGGGAGAACTGCCCTTTTTTATTGCACATTAAAGGAGCAAAGTCTTGAGCCTCCCTCGAAGATAGGTGTGTGCTGTCAGTGCTGGCGTGGTGAGGGGAGGACGCTGTGGGGGAAAAGAGGGGTGCAGCCATGCAGCCACATTTGCTCTCTGCAAAAAAGCAAGGGCACTGTGGTGCTGAGATGAGGCACGGCATGGGGGCTGAGGGTGCTGCAAGCCAAGGCAGGTGCTCACTGCTTAAAAAGTCTCCTGGGGAGGTGACTACAGCCCATCTCAAAATAGCAAGAGGGTGAGCTACCTCCTCTCCTTTCCCTCTCTGCCTTGTGACCAGATCCGAATACCCACCTCGCAGCCCATAAATCACTTAGAAGACATGCAAGAAATACAGTTGCTATGAAAGGGCTCTCTGGCATCCATAGAGCATCCTCAGTTGTCCCCATGCCATCCTGTGGTGTCCAGCCGAGTGGGAGCTGGGGGAAGGATTCTTAAAAGGAGGTTGAACGGGTCAAAAGTGTCATCTGAGCCCCAGACTTGTAGGAAGGAGTGAAATTAGCTGAAGTTGTCCAAACCTCAGCACCTCCCTCTCCCCGCGCCTGCACTGCAGTCTCAGCTGTACCAAGCTCAGGCAGAGGCTTGAGGATAAGAGCTGTGAGCAAAGCTGGTCTGCAGCTAGTGGCAGCGGGGCTGGAAAAAGCAGGGTGTTGGGTTTCCTCCTCTGTAAGCACTTGTGGGATGGGAGGAGGCTTTGTGTCTTCTTCAGCTTTCCAAGATGGACAGCACATACCATCCTCGGACAGTTTGTCCCTTGGAAAAATGGATCGCCATTTCCAATTTCATTGCATTCCCAATGCCTCTGGGAGGAACTGGGGGAGATCCCCCTTCCTTTCTGAACCAGTTGGTATTATATATTTAATATAACCCTCTTTGAACAGCAGTCCTCAAACCAGGGTGTGCATGCTGTCGTTTGGAGGTGGTGGGGAGGGGAAAGCCCAGCCTAATGGGCCTAAAAGCCACCGGTCCTGCCCCATCTTGCTGATGCGTCCACGAGTGGCTCTGCTGGAGGTTGCCTGAAGCTACAGGGTCGTGGCTTCACCTCTGAGCTACTCCCCCTCCCACAGCCAGTTCTCCAGCACGACTTCACTGTGCCACAGGACCCTATGCTCCTCACCTAAGAAAGGCTTAGATCAAATGAAGCGTGCAAAGCACTTTCTCTCTGAAGAGCGCAGCCTAAGAGCCATGGGTTTCTGCCTTATCAACTGCATGAGGGTTTCACGCGGGAAACATGAGTAAATGCTGGGGAGTGGCACAGCTGCCGACCTACAGCACAAGTCCATTTTTACCATACTCACAGCTTCCTGAAATATCCTTCTTTATTTTTTTTTTTTAAATCTCCAAAGCATCCTTGTTCCAGCAGATGCTGGAAGTGAAACCTGGGTGGAGAAGCTGCATTTGCCCACGCAGCGCTGGCTCTGGCCTCTGCTGTCACCCCTGCAGCAAGCCCAGAGCCGAACTCGGCTCCCTGGAGAGCAGCCTCCTCCCCACCCCAGCCAGAGCATGCAGAGCTTGCACCAAAGGCTCTGTGCTGGGAGTGTGGCCCGCAGGAGAACACTCAAAGTCAAGAGACCATGAGGTTCCATGAGCTACAGGCCAGCGCAGCATCCCCCCAGTGCCGCATACCTGCAAGGGCAGGCCCCTCCTGCAAGACAGGGCTCTGAGCGGAGATGCGAGGGTCTGAAAGCCCCTGCAGCTTCCCTCCTGTGAGTCTCAACAGAAAAACAGAGAACAAGGAGGAAAGGCAAAAGGGCGAAATGCTGAGCTTCCCCTCCTGGAGCACCTGCAGGACAGGAAGCAAGAGCAGAGGCACAACGGAGCCCAGGCTGGCGGGTTTTGTAATCGTGGGGCCAGAAGGGCCTCCGGAGCAAGGGGCCCGATGCCCAAACCCTCTTGCCAGTGCCTGGACTTGGGCTGCCTGGCCCTGCCAGGACGGGAGGGCTTCTGGTGCCCAGTCAGCATTTCCAAAGGGCACCAGCCTGTTCACACCGGGGATGTTTTGAAGACCAGTTCGTGCCGCAGCGAGCGCTTTCAGTGCCTCCCACTCCCTCAGTGCATTGCCTGTGACTTCCCCTGAAAGAGAAACGAAGCCATCCCTGAATGTACACCTCCAGCATGGGGAGTTCAAGCTCCTCCTTGCTGCCCCTGGGATGCCCTGAGCCCACCTCGGGGTAAGGACATCTTCTCCACCCTCACCTTGTTTTCTCCCTCCCCAGACAGCCAGCACAGGAGCTGGCAGAGCCGAGAGGGGACCGTCCCTGAGCACGACTTGAGCGCAGGGGAATTGGCTCATTGCTATTTTCGTCACGGGGTGAAGAGATGGGAAGGGTTTTTGGTGGCTGCCAAGTGGAGTCAGTTTGAAGCGATGACCAACAGGTGAAAATTCAGAGTGCTGCTCGTGGCCCTCCGGGTGAGCCTGTCCCCTCCCCACCATGCAGCCAGCCGTGGTCGCGGTGCTCTTCACTGCGGGCCACTCAGCACAGAGACTTATCCTACAGGGATGACGTCTCTTTTTTTCAAGCAACTGAAAATATGAAGAATGGGGACGAGGGCATGGAATCTTTTCGTGCCCAAATTAGTACTGTCGTACTTGTTATAGATTATACCAGTAATAGCTTGAATAATTTTGCAAGCTGTCTTTTGAGGAGGAACTTGGAAAAAAACCCTGCCAGGTCTGCAAGGGATCGCTTTAAGTAGAGGCCAGGTGTTTTCCATTGGCAAAACTGCTTTATGATTACGAAAAAATAAAATGACACCACTATAAAGAATTCCTTTAAATGCCTTTCCCTTTTTAAAAGTGTTTTCTAATGTTGCTCTTTTAAAAGGAAATAATGCTGCCTGCTCGCTTCTGACCACCAGATGGCCGTGGTCCCTCACACACTCAGCCTGAGCGCCGCCAACTGCAGAGGACAACCTCTCTCCGCAGTGACCTGCTTAGCACGCTATGCAACCACTGGAAACAAACCAAAACAAAGTTTTTCCTTATTCTAAGTATTATGTTGCAACCATTAGCCCAGCGTGGACTCACACGGCGACCGCTCCAGAGCACGTATTCAGGCGTTGTGACTGCACGGGGGCCAGGAAGGAGCGCTTGCGCTGTGTCTAAGCATCCAGTAATAACCACACCGGGAACAGGATCCTGACCTGGACGGATATTTTGCATGACCCAGAGCAGTTGTTTCTATGTAAGCTGAAGAAAGGCATAACTTCCTTGTACTGGGTCAGAGTTGTTCCACATCTCTAAAAATCAAATATATGCTAAAAGTTAATGAGAATTTCCATGATGTTTGGGTTGTGTGGTTCTTAGCATACCAGCATCGCATTCATAGAGGCAAAAAAACACATGCTTCTCTTTACCTGCTACTAACCTCCAAATAGTACATGAATATTCTTTTTAAAGAGTGGTTAACAAAAATATCTCCTGATTTCCCACAACATCGTCTCACAAATCAGCACAGAAATGTCCCGTGCTAGTACACTGGGAAGCCTGTTCTCTATCCCACAGGACTTTCATGTTGCTTTGCCATGTCAAAACTTCCTCAAAGCTTATTTTGGATAACAAAATTCCCCCTTCCTTTACAAAATGAGAATAAAGCCACTTTCCCTTCCCTTCAGATTACTGTTAGTGGTGCTGCTTGGGGCAGATGGAGATGCTGGGAAGGGACGTACGGTGGGGACCCAGTGGGCAGCAGGGAGGGGGGTTGTGAGGAAGGAAAACATTTCTGTAGGTAACTCATTTTTATCTGTGCGGGGGCATAAGCAAATGGAAGCATGAGAGGAAAGAGACAAAAAAAAGGAAGGAGGACAGGAAAATTTGCCAACACATGAGAGGAAAAGTAGGTACCCCAGTGCTCAGGAGCAAGGAAATGGAAGTGGACGATGGTCACTGGTGCAACACAGGAGTTGTACTGGCAACCAGTCTGGGTTTTTTTCTCTTTCTCCTGAAGATATTTCACAAACCACGCAGACAGAGGTGACTTCTTGCACCAGGGTGATGCCAAGGTGGTTGGCAACCTTGAGATTTCTCTTTCGTTGATTTGCCTGCTCTCCCCTGGCTTTTCGGGCACCCAGAGCATCCCGCATGGCGCCTGGCAGCTCTGCCGTCTGTCCCTGTTGCTTTGTGTCAGTGACCAGCAAAATGTGAGCAAGGGAAAGAGGACTCAGGGGCACAGGGTCACAAGCAAAAGCTTCCTCTTCCCTATCTGCCGTCATCGTTGCAAAATCTTGTGTGTGTGCGGGTGCATGGGAACTGCAGCGGGTTCAGACTGCAGGAGTGGGCAGATTCGCTTCCCCCTCCTGGCGGGGTCACCACCAGTCAGAGGGATGGTGAGGGGGGGACGGGATCGCTCTCCGGGGGTAGGACAAGTTCGCTGCAGCACTGTCTCTGGCAGTGTTTCTGCAGGGCTGGACCTTGGTCCTTGCCGGGAGCCTCTGGTGGGGCTGGGAGTCCCTAGCTGGGGGCGCAGGGGTGTTTTGCTCTGCAACAGCAAGGCTGGGGGCTCAGCCCTGTTGAGGAGATCCCCGGGGAGATGGGGTCTGCAGCAGCACTTTTCTTGGGGAATCAGTAATTCCCTCCTGGCACTGAAAAGCCGCATGTGCCAGTCTTCTCGCGCTGTGTTTTCCTGGCCGATCTTGGCAGAAAAGCGTGGATCAGGCACAAGGTGAATTTGATGGCAGAGTGAGGCAAGGACGCAGCTTTCCTGCAGCTTTAGGGGAGGCTCTTTCTCCAGCACAGAGCAGCAGGAAAATCTGTGTTTAGAAAAATTGCTGTGAGGCATTTCAGTGGTATTTTTAGCTCCTTGACCAAAAAAAAAAAAAAGGGCCTTAAATACCAGGCCAGTCTCAGTGGGAGATAGGTGCCAGTTTCTCTGAGCTTCTTTGTACAATTTCAGTCCAAATAGAAAAAAACAAGAAAAAAAGCCAGAGTGTGGGTGATCTGCTGCCAGCAGTGCCCCTCCGCCTGTCCCCACTGCCTCCAGGCAGGGACATGTCTTCTGCAGCGATTCACGCCAGCAACCAGCAGCTCCAGCAGAGCGATAAGGGGGTGCCTCACCCTGTGCCAAGCACCTTTGGTCCCTCTCACCTCTGCCAGACCACACCTGGCAGCTGAACACTTTAATTCAAATCCTATGTTGCTCAGGTGCTCTTGTTAATCATTATTTAGCTTAAGAGCCGCAGCCATGGTCCCGAGGCCCTGCTGGGCTAGACGCTGCGCAGGGAAAGGGGGTCTCAGCGACACAGAGCTGACAGCCCCGGCTCCCTGGTGCCCAGGATGCTAGGGAAGACCTCCCAAAAAAGGGGGATGTTCTTGCTCTTTCACACTAGCAGCTGAGGTCCGTAAGCACAGCACTGCGGTGCACAGTGCTCTCCAACGCTGAGCCCACCCTGCCCCTAAACCACAGGCTTTGAAGAAATACCCGCCCGTTAAACCCTTCTTTTCTTATTCCTTCTCATTAGCATGTAGCGTCATACTTTCAAAACAAATCTCTTCCAAATAGCAGCTCAGGTAAATTCAGTCTTGCCTGCCTGCCCTGGAGCGATCTTTTGTAATGAGTGAAGAAAAAGGGAGGGGGAAGCGGGGACAGAGGCTGTGCCACAGACACGCTGTATGGCCTTGGGTAAGTCGCTTAAATTCGGCACGCCCCGCATCTCAGCCTCTAAAATAAACTCCTTCCCACACCCCGTATCTCCCGGGTTTGGTGTTTTCCACCAGCACAGGCAAAGCCAGGCGCCCATGCAGCACCCCAGAGAGCAGGGTTCCCATGCCTCGATTCCCCCCCACATGGAGCAGGGACTGTCCCGCTCCCAGGGCAGACAGCCACAGCATCCTCCATGTTCCCGGGTCAGCAAGGTGGGCAGCTTTCCCAGCATGGGACGCCAGCTTTTCTGACCTTTCCTGTCCGTCTGTGTCCCCCCCCCCGTCCCTCCTCGCAGTGCAGCTGGGAAGCAGAGCTGGAGGGGGAGCGTTTTGCCGCTGGCAGGGATGCCGCATGACCCGCCGGGACTCCCCACTCTGGCACGAACCCCCAAACCCCGCAGCCTGCCTCCCGCTAATGCTGACTCGCTCTTTCCCCAGCGTGGGCGTCCTGCTGAGTCAGGGTCACGCCGGGCCGCCCCGAATTGCTGAGTAAAGGTTTCAGGCTGTGGCAGACAGGCTCTTTTGCTGAGTCACGGTGGAGCAGGGTCCACGTGAAGCTGTTTACCAAGGGGTGGTTTCCTGCATGCCGCCCTGAGGTTGCAGCTGCTGCTCTTGGCCCCGGTCCCGCTTCTCGGGACAATCGGAGAACTCTCCAGAAACAGCCCCGGCTGCCCGCAGGAGGAGCAGGGGGAGGAGGACCCTAACCCAGGGGCAGGGAGCCATGCCGGGGTGGTTTGGCGGGGGGGGGGGAGTAGGGAGGCGTCTGGGTCTTTGCAGGACTTGGTTTCCAGCTCCGTCTCCTCCCCTCCTCTGAGAAAGGGGTATGAGCTGTGGCACAAGGTCCTCCTTGTTGCATAGGTATGATTTTCAAAACCAGATTTTCACAGTTTGTCCCCTCTCGTAGTCAGGGCACACTTTGTTTTACATGGTTGTAGCACTGAATCTAAGGAGGCGGCACCGTCTGAAACAGTTGCACAAACGGGATTTTTATTTGCTAACTCTGCCCTACTCCCTTCCACACCTCCCTTTTTCTCCCAAAGCAAATCCCCAGCAGGGCACGGGGTCTGTCCCCACCAGCACTGAGACTCTGAGGAGTGTGGTGGGCTCTGTGCACCCTCCCCCAGAATTTCAGCCCAGTGTACCTGTAACCTGGAGACCTGCTTCATACTTTAGGTCGCTGCCTGACCCTGGGTCTCTGGTTGCAAAGCAGGCACATGCCTTGCAGGGTGCTTGCTCTGTCCTCCCTCCTCCTCCCGGGTCTGTTCCCAGCCAGCCCAGAGTTCTCTCCTTGCTCGTAGCCATGTGCTGGAGACACCCATGCGCTGCAGCACATATATCCACACATCTATAAAAATATGTATTGTAATCTGCGCCTCCTATTTTTGCCATGCCGGTTCATTTATGCCTGAGAAACCTGCCTGGACCTGCCTCTCCCACCACGTCGGTCTCTGGGGTTCCCTTGTGCGGGGTTTGCCCAGCACAGCCGTGTCTGTCTACAGGACCCTCCCAAAGGTAGCAGCAACGCCAGTCCAGAGGACAGCTGCAGTGCCTGCGCTCCCATGGGATTTCCAGTGCGTTGCACTCCCAACCTCCCTTTTTCCACTTATATCTTTGATCTAGACTTGGATTGTTTGATGCTGACACAGCAAGCACAGTCAGTTCTGCCAGGGCCGGGCTGGGCTGGGCCGGGCAATCTCCCTTTGGTAAACATGAATTAACCCACAGAGTATCCCTCTATACTCCAGCACTGTCTCCCTCATTCAGGAAGTCATTTTAAGCGGTTATCGCAACTTCTTTTTTTTTTTTTCCCCTGCCATTACACAGCAAGTCCTGGTTACTGAGTCAGCTTTCCGGGTGCAAACCAGGTGGCTGCATTGTGCTGTGTCATGGTGCGTTTTGCTGTGTCATGGTCCCAGACAGCCCATTAACCCCTCCGAGCAGGGAAGGCTGGTTTTCACCCGGTGGTGCCTCCCCTGCCCAGCCAGCCGAGCCAAGCCAAGCTGCTGGGAGCTGCCAGAGCCCAGCGTGGAACAGCACTTCCCACATGGGTTCAGGAGAGCTGACTTGGCACTCTCTGACTGCCTGTGTGACTAGGCATTTCTGACCATAAATCTATTGGCAGAATACACTGTTAGGTCTCCAAAGAGGAGAAAATGCCCCACTTCCCTATCTGATGAAAACACCGACCCCTCAATAACTTTCTGTTGTTGTTAACCATTCATCTAACCCCCTCTTGATTAAGCATTTTCTCTGTGCAGACGGAGGCTTTTAAGCCCAGCAGGAACTATTACAAATATCTTGCTTGAGGCTACTTGATTCATCTTTGCTAGAAATCTCCTGGGCAGTTTCACTGGTGCCCGTGCACATCGCCCTCACAGCAAGTAGCTCCGGCACCACCCAGCCGCTGCTCACTGGAAGAATAGGAGATGACAGGACTTCTGGCAGGCACAGTGGAGACCACAGGTCTGACACTTCAATGAGGTCCAAGCACAATCTCCTAGCGACCTGGATGCGGGCTGGCCTCTGCTTTCCCATGTCCCACTACACCCAGAGTGAGTTGCTCTGGGGGCCAGTTTGTTCCTTCCACTAAAAGCATACACCTCCTTCCCCGTGCATCGCTCTCAAGTGTCGACTTCCCAAGTTCTCTTCGAGGAAGAGATGGTCCCTCGCAAATCTCTGCCAGCACATTGGCACACTCGGTGTCACTATCCTTTCCCACACGGCATAGCAACAGCACAGCAGAAACTACACAAGTCCTCGCTGCAGAACACTGGATGGGGCCAGAAATGCCCTAGGCCAGCAACTGCAAAGATGATGACACCCCACTTTCAGTTCTCCTTCCATCTTGCTGCAGAGCATTTGGGCCTTTCCAGAGAGCTGGGCCTGGTCTCACAGCTGCTCCATCCCAAGTAACCCTGATCAGCTAGAGATCATAGAATCATAGAATCAGTAAGGTTCGAAAAGACCTCTAGGATCATCTAGTCCAACCGTCAACCCAACACCTCCATGCCTACTAAACCGTGTCCCAAAGTGCCACATCTACACGTTTTCTGGACTCCTCCAGAGATGGTGACTCCACCATCTCTCTGGGAAGCCTGTTCCAATGCTTGACAACCCTTTCAGTAAAGACATTTTTCCTAATATCCAATCTAAACCTCCCATGGCGTAACTTGAGGCCATTTCCTCTCATCCTATCACTTGTTACTTGGCAGAAGAGACCGACCCCCACCTCGCTACAACCCCCTTTCAGGTAGTGTAGAGAGCAATAAGGTCTCCCCTCAGCCTCCTTTTCTCCAGGCTAAACAACCCCAGTTCCCTCAGCCGCTCCTCATAAGACTTGTGCTCCAGACCCTTCACCAGCTTCATTGCCCTTCTCTGGACACGCTCCAGCAACTCAATGTCTCTCTTGTAGTGGGGGGCCCAAAACTGAACACAGTATTCGAGGTGCGGCCTCACCAGTGCCAAGTACAGGGGCACGATCACTTCCCTGCTCCTGCTGGCCACACTATTTCTGATACAAGCCAGGATGCCATTTGGCCTTCTTGGCCACCTGGGCACACTGCTGGCTCATATTCAGCCAGCTATCGACCAGCCAGCGCCCCCAGGTCCTTTTCCACCAGGCAGCTTTCCAGCCACTCTTTCCCAAGCCTGTAGTGTTGCATGGGGTTGTTGTGACCCAAGTGCAGGACCTGGCACTTGGCCTTGTTGAACCTCATACAACTGGCCTCGGCCCATCGATCCAGCCTGTCCAGGTCCCTCTGCAGAGCCTTCCTACCCTCGAGCAGATCAACACTCCCACACAACTTGGTGTCATCTGCAGACTTACTGAGGGTGCACTCGATCCCCTCATCCAGATCATTGATAAAGATATTAAACAGAACTGGCCCCAACACTGAGCCCTGGGCAACACCACTTGTGGCTGGCCACCTACTGGATTTAACTCCATTCACCACAACTCTCTGGGCTTGGCCATCCAGCCAGTTTTTTACCCAGCGAAGCGTATGCCTGTCCAAGCCATAGGCCACCAGCTTCTCCAGGAGAATGCTGTGGGAAACAGCATCAAAGGCTTTACTAAAGTCCAGGTAGACAACATCTACAGCCTTTCCTTCATCCACTAGGTGGGTCACCTGGTCATAGAAGGAGATCAGGTTGGTCAAGCAGGACCTGCCTTTCATGAACCCATGCTGGCTGGGCCTGATCCTCTGGTTGGCCTGCACATGCCTGTTGAGTACACTCAGGATGAACCGCTCCATCATTTTCCCTGGTACCGAGGTCAGGCTGACAGGCCTGTAGTTCCCCGGATCCAGATCCTCCTTCTGGCCCTTCTTGTAGATGGGCATCACATTGGCAAGCCTCCAGTTGTGTGGGACCTCCCCTGTTAACCAGGACTGCTGATAAATGAGGGAGAGTGGTTTGGCAAGCTCCTCCACCAGCTCCCTCAGTACTCTCGGGTGGATCCCATCCGGCCCCATAGACTTGTGAGTGTCCAGTGTCCAGATCAGACAACAATAAATGAGTTATGGGACATGGCTTACTCGCCTGCACCTATGGAAAAGCTCACAGTAGAGGTGAGCTGCAGTAGGGACCTTATCACTTGTGATCAGCCCAGGAGAAGGTAAAGCCCCAACATCCAGAAGGAGGTACCTTGGCTCCATGTCCTGGGGCAGTGTGGTTACAAGCCAGGACTTCTTCCTGGGAAGAAGTATCCTACCTGGAATGGCAACGACATGACTAGACACCCTCTCTCTCTTCCCCCCAGTCTCATATCCACATCTGCCTCAACCCTGGATGAAAAGGAAGGAGGAGGACCTTTTGGATACATCCTGTATAGTGCCTCCAGGCATGCACCCTCTTGGAAGAAGGCAGGCAGGGGACAAAAGCACTGGCCTGAAAGCAACCAGAAAGTCCTTGGGGAGGAACCCGGTGCATTACCAGAGCTGTGGAGCGGAGGTAAAAGGAGGGGCAGGGCTTGAGGGTTGGATTTTTTTCATATTATTTCATAAAATGAATAATATTATTAATTTTCTTATTCTCATCTGTTTCCTACTTCCCTCCCCCAGAACTACAGGTTGAATCTGTGCTCCAGCTTCCCATGTCAGAATAGGACTCACTGAAAAAGACAAAAAATGTGAGCTTTAAGGAGCGATGCCAGAGGGAAACGCTCATTTTGGGGCCATCCCTGTGGCAAAACGGCATCAATGTTTTCAGGAGGGACTGGCCACGCTGCCCTATGCTCCCATGGACTCCCCAGAGGAGCCCACTCTCAGGGGATGTTTGGGGCTTTGTCACACTTGCTTCAAAGATTCACACATCCCGAGATACATTTATTTTACCTCACAGAAAAACAAGCAAGCCAGCAGCAAGCTGTCTGCAAGGGCATGGGGGTAAGAGGAGTGGAACGTGACAGCTTTTGCTAGCACGCACTGTTGCTTTAAAAGACAAAAGCAAGACAGGAAAAGTCTGGCTGAGTCAGCGTGGAAGCGCTGAGTAATCCTTCCTGAGCGCTGCACCGCATGCCAGATGTCTGCCCGAATCAAAAAACAAGCATGGAAGAGTATTTCCTCCAGGACAGCTTTCTAACCTACAACACCAAGCCCAGCTGTGGCCCGGTGTAGGTGCAGTGACAGGGAGACACGCAGGGCACGTGGCTTGGATGGCAGCACCCGCCAGCAAAGCCACAGAGTGGACCTGCTGGAGGGAACGGACGGACAGAAGATGCCACAGTCCTTAGCTCTCCTCCCCAGGCTCTGTCTCCCTACCACCCCCCACACAACTGCAGCGTGGGGCTTTCTCACCCCCACAGCAGCAGGGGAATGCTGGCTTTAAGTGCCCTGCTCTTTGGGTTGAAAGCAAAATTTGTGCTTTTCCAAAGTACAGCCGGCCAATGCACTGTCTGTCCTGGCTAGCTCTGCTTCCAGTACAGCTACAGTAGGAAAAGAAGGGCCCCGCTTCATCTGTTGGCTGCCTCACTGACCACTTCACCAGACGAAACAGCAGAGCAGCCAGCTACTGGCAGAAGCACCTTGCCCAACTCTCTTTTCCCAAAAAAGAGAAATTATTTGCCTTTGAAAGTCTCTGCAGACTTCCTCAGGTTCCCTCAAGTCTTGCATGACATCTTTTCAGTCCACCAGCTACCCCAGCCTTCTAGGCATCCAGGAGATGGAGTGCTGTTCTCCTAAATTGCCCTGCACACAGCTGTGGTAACAGCAGGGGCCAGTTGCCACACAAATCAGGCAGTATTTTTTCCATGCACAAGGGAGCGCGAAAGGATTTCTCTGTGTGCAAGCGCAGGCACACCTGTGCTGGCCCTGTGCAAAGTGACAGGGTTTATTCACCAGTGCCCAGCACTGTGCAAGGGCAGTTCTGGCATTTGCAGACCAGAGCTGGTGCATCCATGTGCCACAGCAGCTGGATTACCCCAGGTGCCCCCAGGGTCCCTGCTGCGCTCCCTGCTGTGAAGGGGGTGTGCTCCCAACCTGTAGTGCTGAGTTCCCCATCCCATGTCCCACAAGTACCGTGTTACCCGAAAGACTCTCTGAAGATGTGCACAGTCATGGGAAATAAGATGTTTATACCCGAGTCGTGCTAGGGCAGATGAGGATGCATGTTGCCTTAGCTCCCCAGGCAGGGTGCAGCCGGGACACTGGCTGGGGTGTAGGGAGAGGAGGCTGCCCACCCTGCCCCAGGCACCAGCCCTGTAAATCCACTCCTCCTTGTCCAACCCCACTGCCCCCAGCATGATGGATACCTCTTGCAGCGCCTGGGCTCTGCCTGCCATGGGCACTGCGCTGAAAGGGTTACAGAGCCAGGCACCCTTGAAGGAGAAGTTGCTGGACATCCTCTTGTTTGTGCTTAGTTATCAAGATGCATCAGCTGACTTCTTTCTGGCCCCTTGGGGCTGCAGGCAAGGAGAGGATGGCAGCCGCGCCAGGAAGGGAAGTGCAGTTGTGTTGCAAGAAGTTTGCACTCACACTGAGGTCAGTGGTTTGGCTGCTCACGTGGCCTGGCAGTATAAAGCTGGATGTGAGAGCTGGGCTGCCCAGCTCAGAGCTTCACTGTGCTGGGAACAGAAGGGAAGGAGGAAAGCACGAGCAAGAAAAAACAACAGAGAAGCGGAGGAGTGAAACGAAGTGGAGAAACATGGAAACTTCCCAGACACAGAGCTCCGAAAGGTGAGAGCGGGATGGGAACGAGAGGGAATTTTTTTGCCAGAAGAGTATTGTGTTTCTCCCCTTGCTTTTAGGCATGCTGTTCCTGTTTCTGCTCTGCAGGGAACGGCATGCTCCTGCTTTTACCTCCGGATGGAGTCTGTCAGTCTTCCTCGCTCAGGACAGCATTTGGGATGCTGGTAGTCCCTGGTTCCCATCCATGGCTCTCAGGAATGCTCTGCTCCTTTTCCTGCTGTCCCAGTCTCCCCCTTTTTTCCTAGAGAGCTAAGATCCATTTTTCCAGAGGAGAGCGACAGCACTGACATCTATTTTGCTGCTCTTTCCCAGCATGTCCAGGGACTTGTCAGAACTGATGAAGGAAGCTACCAAGGAGGTGCACGAGCAGGCGGAGAACACACCGTTCATGAGCAATTTCCAGAAGGGGCAGGTGTCACTCCACGAGTTTAAGGTACTCTGTAGCAGTATTGCTTGGGGATGGGATTTCCTTGCCAGGAAATACACTGTTAGATCAGGCAGGCTGCACGGGGACTAAACGGGGGAGGATGGGGACGGCACAAGGAAGGAGGTTCTTTGCATTACAGCTGTCTGGTATCAGCACCTCCCGTGCAAAACATGCTCTTCATCAAACCCCAGCACTCTTAAGATCTTACCGGCTTCTCTTGCCGAAGGCAGGGCAGGACTGTGCATATCAGGATGGGCAGCCAAGCTGAAACAGGATAAAAAGACAAAGAGGTTGGTGGGATTAATGCAATTGCTTTTTTCTTTCTTCATAAATGCCTGCATGTTAATTATTGGCAATTATAGTTAATGGAGTTACGACTATGTGCAGATACTTGAGTGGCTGAAATGCCAAAAAGAGGGAAAATACTAAATTTACAACACTCTAAGCAGCTACAGCTAGAAATAATGATGGAATAGTGAGAAAGTGAGGATGTGGGATCACCTCTGGCACTGAACTTTGCAATGTTTCAGTTGTCACTTGGGTTATACCAGAGCTGAGATCATGAACAATAATAACTCAAAGGCAGACTTGAGTTTGAGCAAGCCATGTCTGCCACTAAAAGGTAGAAGCCTGTTGCTTTTCTTAAGATGAAAGAGAAACATTTGCAGATATTAGTCTGCACCTAACCTGGCTAGATACGTGATTCCTGGGATCTGAGCCGAGCCACATAACAAAGCCATGAGCAAAAACAAAGCACACACCTGGGCCAGAAATTTCTGGGAGGCTACAGGATGTGATGCATGGGCTTGCAAATAACAGCTAGCAATCCAACCTGTGGTTTAATTACTTTGTTGTTGAATTGTTCCTTGGCAAATAAATCCACAAGAGTAGGAAAAAGACTACTTATTTCTGACAGGTTGCATTCAGGATACTTAGTCAAGCATAAATTTAATCTCAGGTGCTGACTCCCTGCTGTTAGAAATGCAGCATTGGTTAGGCAGTGAACTTTGAGACAGGCTGGCAATAACATAAAAAGTCAGGCCTTCAGGAATACGGCTCAGTTTCTTAGAAGATATTTACATGCTGTCAGGGGGAGTGAGAAGTGACGTGGGTTTTAAAAAATAATGACAGTTTTCAAAAGCCATGTTTCCCGTTAAACCACTACCTGCCTCTGAAAACAACCAGTCAAGTTCTATTTTCTTAATGTTAGGCAATGTTCCTGTATTTTGTTTCTTTTCCAGTAAGCTGGATAATAGGTTATTGTTTAAAAAACTCTATTTTTGTTTACTCTCTTGGCAAACCTATATATCTGCCCTGATACGTGACTCCCCAGAATCTGAATATTTGTTTCCACAACGAAGCTACTGCCTGTGTGCTTATCAAAGTCCTATTTGCTGGCACAGTGGGGAAAAGTTGAAATGGCAACTCTTTCACTGCAGAACTGATTGCTTTCTGGGAGAGTAAACTGCTTTCTCTCCTGTCATCAGCGTAATCCCCCTGCCCCAAACCTGACTCACCTGTACTGTGATATCTTCATGTTTTACCCTTTGCTGCTGATAAGGCATTCCAGTATAAGGAAGGGGTGGTGTAGGTGTAAATATGTATACAGCCTCTGAAAACAGAATGCCCACAGGAGGAAAGAACACAGCTAGATTGTCTTACGTCACATGGAAAAGCTGGCAGATAGAAGAAAGTATCACGTAAGCTGGGAAAAAAAACAATAACAATGGTTTCAAAATAGAGAGGAGAACACACAGCCTCACAGCACTCCTTCACAAAGGCATCTTTCAGAGGCAGGCTGTGCTTCCCAGCCCCCTTTTATCTTGTCTCCTCGGGACAACTAAGGAGGCAACCCCACTTGCAAGTCTGAATGAGGAGAGCGGTGGTGCCTCAGTTCCCAGGATGGTAGGATGCCAACATGATGAATATGTTTAAAAATAAACAGGGTGTGTTGTTGTCTCACAAGGCCCCACAAAGGGAAGCCATATCTTGAAGCACTCAGATTTGAACAATGCACCAGAAAACAGACCTTTGGGAATACCCTCTCTATTGACCAAGGGACTGAGGAGAATAAACCAGGCATGATTTAATAGGGCTCCAGTTTCTGTTACATCAAGCTGCACGGCCTTTAACTTGAAGGTGAAGGCAGCAGCTTTTAAGGGCAGGTAAGACCAGTATCTGCTGGAAAGGGCTTAGGTCTTACTTCATGCTGCCTCAAGCAGAAGGAAGAAGGCTAAGCGGTGTCTCACTGCACCTTGCAACTCTGTTTTTCACATGGGAAACCTGCAATATCACAGATGTGCATGACTCATACTGGGTGTGCCCATGAGTAACTTTTTCCTTAGTAGGATTTGTCCCCAAAACCTGAAGACAGACAGATGCACCTGTAGCTCATCCTCTTCCTTCTCTTTCAGCTGGTTACAGCATCCTTGTACTTCATCTACTCTGCTCTGGAGGAAGAGATTGAACGTAACAAGGACAACCCAGTTTATGCCCCTGTGTATTTTCCGGCGGAGCTGCACCGGAAAGCTGCCCTGGAGGAAGATTTGGAGTACTTCTACGGCAGCAACTGGAGGGAAGAGATCCCATGTCCTGAGGCTACTCAGAAATATGTTGAGAGGCTCCACTACGTAGGCAAGAACCATCCAGAACTCCTGGTGGCCCATGCCTACACTCGGTATTTGGGAGACCTGTCTGGGGGGCAGGTGCTGAAGAAAATTGCCCAAAAGGCCCTCCAGCTGCCCAGCACTGGAGAAGGGCTGGCTTTCTTCACCTTCGATGGAGTCTCCAATGCCACCAAGTTCAAGCAGCTCTATCGCTCCCGCATGAATGCCCTCGAGATGGATCTTGCCACTAAGAAAAGAGTCTTGGAGGAGGCCAAGAAAGCATTCCTGCTAAATATACGGGTGAGTAACAACCAGCCAGCCCTGCCTGCCCACACCCTCTCCAAAACAAGATAATAGCTACAGGGGAAAGGCAAAGCCAGTATTTCTGCTGTGGAGATTATGGAAAGTTGTGGATTAGGGCAAGCTAGTCAGAGTTGGATGGCTACACTTGTCCAGCATGGGAGCCTAGTAAAAGGCTGGTCTCTGTAAAGCTCTTCTCCTTCCCCTAGGGTTTGAATTCAGTCTCTTCTGTGGGCCATTATTCAGATATGAATGAGGGCTTATACTGGAATGGGGATCACCACCTGTCTGTCCTACCTCTATAGTACAGCTCCACAGGCCCTCTGTGGATGCTGACTAGATGTGCAGGTACCTTGCTTTCCTTCCCATCAGAAGATGGGCAATAGCCTTCTCCTGAGCTGGAAGCTTCAGGGAGAACCCGTAAAGTGACCAAGGAGTTTGAAAGACATGCTGTTGACCCCAGAGGCAGATTATGTTCCATGCAAAAAGTGCCAGGAGATTTGGACTGAAGGCTTGTGTCTTCCTCTAGTTCCTAAAGTGCCTGGGGCAGGGGGAAGGGGTCCACTGAAAGAAGAAGAGGAGGCCACATAATGAAACAGTGTTTCTTCTTCTCAGGTGTTTGAGGCACTGCAGGAGCTGGTGTCTAAGGGCCAGAATGGTCAGCCTGTGCAGCCAAAGGCAGAGCTTCGCACAAGGAGTGTTAACAAATCATATGAGCACGGTAAGACACTTATAAGGGCAGGTGTTTAACATTGCCCCTTGAGGTTTTGTTCTCCTCCCTCCCTCTGTTCTTGTTTGCAAAAGCCACCTAGAAATGAGCATGAGGTGTTTGCCCTGTCTCTTCTCCAGCCATCAGTCAGTAGTGCAAGGAGAGGCACTGCTGTGTGCAAAGCTTCTTCTAGACATGACAGAGCAAGGATGACACATGGCCTCTCCAGAAATAGCATCAATGAGGGAGCTTTACAAGAAGAGACTCCCCTTTCTTCTCTTAGGTTTTAACAAGTGTAAGGTTCATTAGGCACATGAGTTTCCAACCACAAGGAAAACTGGCCTTGAGTTCACAGAAGCAAAGACTGCAATTTTGGGCCCAGATCAGTTGTGATGCCGACAGAATTTTCTTCCAGACACATAGCCCTATCCAACGGGCTGTCCTTTTGGACTAAATCTCCTGCTGGTCATTTTCCTGCCTTCCAGAAGTATTTACTGAAAACACTTCTTGAAAGTGTACTGGGTTTATAATGAGCATTGTTCTGGATGGTGAAATGTAACCAGCTGGGAAGTGGGGATGTACAGGCTGCCCATCAGTTTTGCAAAACTGAAAAATCTCCATCTACGGGCAAACACTGATCCTGAACTGGGCAAAGCTGGATCAGCAGCTGCAAGCAAAGCAATCCCTTTTCAGGGAGTCAGGCTTGTGAGGAGTGGGCTCAGGACAGTAGTTTCTCTGATAACGTGTGATTCAAATAAAAAACCCTTATGACCTACCCATTCTGAAACTAAATGGGAGATTTTTCAGTGCATACTAGATTGAACCACAGTTTTCCCATGGCAAAGAATGAAAAGCAAACCTCATCTTGCACATCTCTAGACAATGAAGCTTAAAGCAACTTCTTTGGGAAAGGCAGTAGAAGTTCTCTGTGAAACTTTGCCACTCCTTTCCCAATACACTCATAAGTAGGATTTTCAGAAAAGTTTGGTGTTGGATGAGGAATCCCATTCTGAAGTTGTACTGGGAAAATTATTTGTCTGGAGTGCTAAGGACTACCTGTTTAAGGTCATCAGATGCCTAACCAATTAAATCAATGAGAAGTAGGAGTCAAAATGCCTTTTAAAATTCTGGCTTAAGTATTTGGCTGTCTTCTGCACACATCAGGTGTTTGATGGAGCTGGGCAGTACATTTATAAGCCTGTAAGGAGACAAGTACAGGCAGAGGGGTTGTAAGCCTTTGTGATTCCCAGGTCAAGTCTGCTGCTTTTCTTCTTCACTTACCCCAGGAGAGCAGAACCTGCTGCTGCAGTTTCCCCCAGCCCAACTGGGCTCTGGGCTTCCTCCTTCTCTCCTTGACAACTCCAGCAGGGTCTGTTCCTGCACTGGGGAGAGTGAGCACGGCATACCAGCAGCTTCTTGCGTCAACTTGTTCTCATCCACTTTTTTTTCTTTTCCTATTTGATCTAGGTCCAGCACCTGGGAAAGAAAGCGAGAGGACAAACAGGAGACACACAGACATGATGTCCACCACTCCCCTGGTGCGGTGGATCCTGGCGCTCAGCTTCCTAGCCACAACAGTCGCTGTGGGCTTATTTGCCATGTGAAGAAGCAGGACCTTCACCTTCTCTTTGTGCCTTCCCTCACCCTGAACTAATCCACCTTCCCCAGTCCTTGCGAGAGAAATTTCCCCTGACTGGGTACTGTGATCTTGGCTCTGCCACTAATATTAGGAGACTTTTCTCCGCAGAAATCAAAGAGAGGTCAGGCAAAGTCTCTCCCATGCTTGGTGTGAGCTCTTCTCAGAGACTAACTTTATCATGAAAAACTAAGGGTAGAAAAGGCTAAAAACAATGGCCAACAATTGTCGTTGCTTTACAGAGTGCCTGCAAAAATCCTACAGGATCAGAAACGCAGCTTTGACATCTGTCTCTCCTCAGAAATACGAAGCTCCCCAGAGCTCTGTTTGCTCAGTTTTTATACTGCTAGATAATACTGTCATCACATTTTCTGTGGAGCCACATGGCTCCTGTGGGTTATAGACTGTTTTATATGACACTAGTAGGTCTTTGTTAATTCTTTTTCCAATCATTTTTGTTTTTTAAAAAGCACAAGACGGTTGTTGAAGATACACTGTCATTCTCTTGTCTGGTTATATAATTTATACACATAATAAATTTCAATGTAAAGTCTTCAGGCCTGGTGTTTCCTATTATTAAAGCCTTACCTGGGGAGAAAGGAGGTGTCTTTCTTCCTCCAAGTTCTTTTGGAGCTGCTGCCTCCAGAGACACTACAACAGACAAAAGTGGGAGTTATCATCAGAGCCAGACTCTGCTCTCACTCAGTGCTAACAATAACCTGTTACAAGCTGGGGCAGGTTTCTTCAGCTCCTACACACCGGTCTCTATTTCTAGAAATGGCACAAAATTCTGTGAGCATACAAAGTATCTTTAATAGGTGGAAGCCATACATAAGAGCTGGTTGCTATTCTATTAAAAGCAAAAGGTGATGGGACTCTCAGCTGGTCTAAACCAGGACAGCTCTCCATGACTGCTACCAGCTAAGGGCTCTGTTACCAGACTGCCTTTGTGAGAACTTCAGCATGAATCAGAAAACCAAGTATGTTGTCACCATCCAGAAATTAAAAGCATGCTATGTTTTCATCAAGGATGACACATCAAGGATACAACTGCATGCCCTCACCTAGGTAACAAACCAACCCAACTTACTCCCAGGACTCGGCACTCACAAGGCATTGCTAAAGGCACTCCAAACACACGGCACTGCTGGAGCCGCCCATGCACACAGCTTGCTTCCCCCCCTTTTTGCTGAGGCAGATCTGGAGGTCTGGCTTTGCAGCCAGCCACTGTTATGGCCATAGGCCCTATCTGCTTCGGACGGTCTCCTAACACAGGAGTCACTGCAGGAGAGGCTGCAGTTCAGGTATGGCACAGCAGGTACCAACAAGGCCGTTATCTCTCACCTCAGAGTCCTTTCCTCTCTTTCTACCAGAAAGCCTCTATGATCAACCTGTCTCCATGGTTCTGGCTGTGACCTTAATCCCAAAGACACGCTTTCCTACTGATCTGTTTTAATGACCAGCGCTGAACCTGCTCAAAGAGCAAGAATCAGAAGGCAGGTCCTGCTGAGAATAAGCAGTGGGAAAGAGGGACTGTCATTATCCTCAGGCTCTTATCTACCCTATATGCCCTGAAATCCCCTTTAATACTTCTCTGTTTGGATCCATTTGCCAACCCCTGGTAGAAAAAATAGTTAATTCTTAAAAAAGATAGTCAGATTCTGAAAAGCAGGGATATGAAGCTTGATAGCTATTCAAATACAGTAACTTATTCATTCATTCAAATTTATGTAACTTCTACCTATTCAGTCCCTCTAACCCACCCCAACTAAATCATTATGCTCATTCAACCACACTGAATAACTAAACATCCCAAACATGCAAACAAATGCCCATGAGCTCAAAAATGCACTCTACCACACTCAGCCCCTCTCCGCTGCCCAAAGAGATCGTAACTGTGACCTCGAACTTAGGAAATCCGGATTCAGACTGACATCATCCCCTCCCTGCTCATGGCAGAAGAGGTATGGTGCTTTGAGTATCTCACAGCCCTTGGCTGTCACACACTGAAGGACTCCAAACTGAGCCTAAAGAAGTCTTCAGGGGTGAAGACTAAAGCTTTGCTTGTACTAGTCTATGATCTTCATGATTATCTCTGGTTTCTCTGCAACATGCAAGTTGGTTTCTCTGCAACAACAAGATGGTCTCTATTTTCCACCCATTGCAGTTAAAACCTCCCTTGCAACACACTGTGCTTCCCAGCTTTGTTCTCATTTAGGATGCACACCACCACATTTTTGAAGGGCCAAAATGCTTACCCAACAACCTGCCAGCCTTCCCCCAAAATTCCCTACTGGTCAGGAGAAAAGCATCCCAGAGAACACATCTCCTGAGGCAACAGCAGCCTGTTTGCAAGCCATCAGGCTTGCAGCACAGCCACTGCCATCCCTGTGAGGTCCCGGCCAAACCACCTGCCCACCATTTCTCCACAGTAGTCCCACCACATCCAGCGGGTTTCTCCTCTGCCTTGCCTGCTGTGGCCGTGGGCCCGCTGCACCATAGCCAGCCGTCCTAGTCCTATGACACCCATACTCAGGCCCTGCCACCCCACCAAGCCCTGCAGTGACAGGCTCCAGCTCTCCCCAAGGAGCCTACTGCAGTAATTTATGTTATTCTCGGTAATTAACTCCTCCACCGCCCATGCGGTCTGCAGTGGCCACGCTTCCCGCCGCCTGAGGGCAACTAAGGCGCTCCCCCCCGCCCGCAATGGTTTCACCCGTTCCCCCCTCGGCGCACCGCCACAATGGTCCCGCCCGACCGCCATTTCGCCTCCCTCCGCCCTTCTCTCCCAGATTTCGCGCCAAACTGCGCCCGGCCGGCAGGGGGCGGAACGCCCCGGCCAATCGGCGGCAGAGGCGATGCCGCGCGCTTCCTCGTGGGGCGGGGCGGGAGGGAGGCCAGGGCCCAATCCGCGGCGGCGCGCTGCGGACGGGCCAATCGGAGTGCGCAGCGGCGGCGGCGGCGCGCCCCGTGCAGTACTTCGGTTTCCGCCGCGCGCTGCTTTTGCCGCGAAAAAGTTGGTGGTGGCTTCCCGCGGGCAGCGAGGTGCGGAGCGGGACGGGACGGGACGGGACGGGACGGGACGGGACGGGACGGGACGGGACGTCCCGTCCCGTCCCGTCCCGTGGAGCATCGGGGTGGGGGAGGAGGACGGGGCAGTGCGTGGGGCGCACTGCAGCCGGGGTGGGAGGGCAGCGGGAGGGGGGAAGGGGTTTCCGTGGGGCATTTGGTGCGGGGGAGGAGGAGGAGGAGGAGGAGGAGGTGGTTGGGGCTGACCGTGCGCTCTCGCCCCCGCAGGGGAGCAGCAGTCGCCATGTCCGGCTTCGACGACCCCGGCATTTACTACAGCGACAGTTTTGGGGGCGATGCGTCGGTGGACGAGGGGCAGGTTCGGAAGTCGCAGCTGCAGAAGCGGTTCAAGGAGTTTCTGCGGCAGTACCGGGTGGGCACGGACCGGACGGGCTTCACCTTCAAATACAGGTGCTGCTGTGACCCCTCTTCCCCTTCTGTGCCTTACCCACTCTGCTTTGCACATCTAATCTGCTGTTAACCTCCCTCCTGCTGTGCACACCCCAGGTATACAATAGCACATGTCAGCTTTTTTCTTCCCATAGACCGTAAAGAGCTCATAGTATAAGAAATGTTGTTGTTCCCATTTAACCTTGTAGGAAAACTGAGGTCTGCTGTTCTCCCAAACTTCTAGGCAGCCAGCCAGTGGCAGAGGTAGCAATAGAGGGATCTGCACTGCTAAACTTGCACCTACTTCTGAAATTCAAGGTCTGTCTGCAAGTTCTAGTGCTTTCTGGTCTGGAGTTTTGTCTGTATCCATTAAAATTAGTGCAGTACTGTCCGTGTGTGCCTTCTGAGGCTGTGAAGATCCCTTGGCTGTCCCTTTGCCTATGCAGCTTGGAGACACAACTGTGAGAGAACATGGACATATGTCATGCAAGGGCTGGGAAAATCTTTCACCTTTAATCTTGGAATTTCATGCACCCTGCCTTTTTTAAGGAGAACATTGCTGGCTATGCTATTACTTTCTTTTTTTTTTTTTTTAAATCATAGTTTAGGTATAATGGGTATTATCCTGTGTAGAAGTTTTCTAATTGCTTATCTGGTTGTGTAACTCTAGTAAAGTATAGCACTATAATTTACATTGTCGCTGCAAGCACTGGTGTCCCTGGTCTGATGTCACATTTCAAAGTGGGTTTGGGTGAAAGATTTGCCCAGGTCCCCCTAGGCTTCTCTTGGCACTCTCCTGATTTTCCCCATTTGCTTTCCAAACCAAGGACTCCCTCCAGAATGCCTGCTTGTCATAAGGTCACTGTGAGTGACTGGTGCTTTCTGCGCTGAAAAACTTTACTACTTACTGCCTCGCAGGGATGAGCTTAAACGGCACTATAACCTGAGTCAGTACTGGGTGGAGGTGGAGATGGAAGACTTGGCCAGCTTTGATGAAGATCTCGCTGACTATCTGTACAAGCAACCAGCGGAGCACCTGCAGCTGGTAAGGATGGAGGAGGTTGGCAACCCAGCATGCTGACATTGTCACGTCGTGAGAGCAGCCCTGACAATTCACTGTAATATACCCATAATAGCCTAGTTGTTCCCTTTGTAGTTGGAAGAAGCAGCAAAAGAAGTCGCAGATGAGGTCACCCGTCCTCGTCCTGCAGGGGAGGAAACTCTCCAAGACATCCAGGTCATGTTAAGATCAGATGCCAACGCAGCCAACATCCGCAGCCTGAAGGTGAGGTGAATCTGCTGCTATGTTGAGCAGTGAGTGGCAGGGCTTGCTTGTGTAGGGGAGTGATGGCAGGGAAACTTTTGGTACTTGATCACGTAGTTCAGGACATGGGTTGTACACTAATTTACCAGCAGGGATACTCTGCAACTTAAATCTGACTGCAAAGGACTGTTAGTACTGATTGCTGCTGTGGGTACGTTATTGCTATTAGTGATGTTCTGCATGGAGTGTTTTGTCTTTTTCTCTTTCATTTTGAAATCAGCATGGCTTAACTCATGCAACCTTCCCCCACTACTCTAGAGCAAGAGTGACATTGTCAAGAAGCACAGGCTTTTTTGTTCTGGTACCTTAATCCCATGAATGTGGGAAGTGTAGCTAAGAAAGAACTGTGTTTCTTTAACGTCTTTAGTTTCCTGTCCATCGTCCAGTGACAGCTTTCTCACCTTCCCTTCACCTTTTCCCTTTCAGTCCGACCAGATGTCCCACCTTGTGAAGATCCCTGGGATTGTAATTGCAGCAACGCCTGTGAGAGCCAAAGCCACCAGAATAGCCATCCAGTGCCGCAGCTGCCGCAACACCATCAGCAACATTGTGGTGCGCCCAGGCCTGGAGGGTTACGCTCTCCCCAGGAAGTGCAACACGTAAGGACTGGCATGGGGATGCATGCAGCAGGCTGCTGGGGAAAAAAAGGCTGCGTCCCCTCCTCCTGCTCCCCCTCCATCCTATGCGTGCTGCATAGAGTCAGCTCCCTGTCACACGAGGCAGAATCATCCGTGCTGCTCTGTGCCTCTTCCTTTCGTGTTGCCCTTGTGCCTGTGTGCACCTGCGGCCAGGTTTTAGCTCCATCCATCTGCGGTCACACTGGTTGTGATGCTGCAAGCAGTGAGCGGCTGTGTCCAGGGAGTTCTTTTTATCTGTAGGGCATTTTGCCTGTGGTACCTAAAGGTTCATTCCTGCCTCTAGCTGTCCCGTAATGCTGCGTTAAGCTGCTGTCTTAACTTCCTATTAAGTTCTTACCTTTTTCAAACAAACTTCTTGCTTACACGTTCCCCCTCCCCAGGGGGCTGTTTTGCATTACCTTCTGTAGGGATGCTTTGCTACTAACCTTCAAATCCTGCTTTACAGCTCTTGATGCCCATGTGAACTGTGAGCATTAGGCTGCTGCTGTGGCAGCTCTCGTGCCGACTGATCGTGGTGGGTTACATCTTCGAGCTCATGCCTGCCAGTATTTATTTTCTGCGCCTTATCTCTAATGCAGCTTGAGAAGTCTTTGGGATAGGGATCGTTCTTGCATGTGGTCTGTACAGCGCCTCGCTCCTGATCCTTGACTGCACGAGTGCATCTGCACTCTTCTGTTACCCTACCCGAAAGCCGTGTCCATGCCTGGATGGAGTCAGGCATCGGTAGTGATGTACTGAGATGGCAGCAGGACGTGGAGGTGCTCGTTGTCTCGGAGAGCTTGTAGTCTAGCAAGGCAGATACGTCTCGAGAGACTTGGAGAGGTTGAAGGCAACCATGTCACATTGCTAATTGCTTTCTCACCAGAAACCACTTAACATTTGCTTCATTTGCGAGGTTATAAAGAAAAATGCCCTGCCATGTCGCCGAGTCTATACTGTTACATTCTGTGTAATTAATGAATTACCTTCCTCCCCACTTTTAGCTAGCGGGGGGGAGGGGGGAGGCTGGGAGAGTATTCAGGCAAATATCGCCCTGTCTGTGGCTTGTTCTCATGCCTGCTTTTGGCAGCTGTTGAAGACGAGACTGAGGGCTTGGTGAGCCTCTGGTTTGACCCTGTGTGACTGCCCTTCTAGCCTGCTGGGCACCGCTCGGAAGGGCGGCTGCTCTGGGCTTTGTCACCAGTGTCAGCTCTACAGGGGGATTCTCGGGGGGCTGCAGCCTTCCCTGATTGATCTTTCTGCACAGAGAGCAAGCTGGCCGCCCAAAGTGCCCACTGGACCCTTATTTCATCATGCCAGATAAGTGCAAGTGCGTGGACTTCCAGGTCCTGAAGCTGCAGGAGTCCCCGGACGCTGTGCCGCATGGGGAGATGCCCCGGCACTTGCAGCTGTACTGCGACAGGTACCAGCGCGGTCTCCTGCTATCACCCTGCTGGGCTAGCGCGTGTTACTGGCGCCATCCTCTGCTTTGCCCTTCTTCCTCTTAGGTACCTGTGTGACAAAGTTGTCCCAGGGAACAGAGTCACTATCATGGGCATCTACTCCATCAAGAAGTCTGGCCAGAGCAAGAACAGAAGCCGTGACAACGTGGGTGTAGGCATCCGAAGCGCTTACATCCGCGTGGTGGGCATCCAGGTGGACGTGGAGGGCTCAGGTGAGGGCTGCTTTTGGTGCCCATCTGGTTTGTGTTGGTAGCCTGGTGTTGGGAGAGCCCCTTTCCTGAGCAAGGTGGTCCCTCTGCAAGGACTGTATGAAATCACAGCCTGGGTCCTTCTCTGCTGCTTATATAGCAGAAGATTCAGGCCAGTCCAGGGGTCTAACTTGCCCTGGATGCTCTATATTCGGGTGTCCTGTATGACTTTTTTTTTCTCATCGATATTAAATGAGGAGGCTTCAGCCTGAGTCCTCCAGGGTATTTAAGTTATTTTATCTTACTGGTCTTAGTGGGAATCTGCTAAGCCATCCCTGAGGATGTGGGCTGAAGTTGACAGTTAAAATGGAGCTATATTTTTAAAACGTGGTCCTGACTGTAGTTCTCCTCCTGATTCCTCCAGAGCTGCTTTGCCCAAGGTCCTTGCTTTTTCCTACCAGCCTCTAAGGACACAGCATGCCTTGCTGGGATAGCAAACGCCTGCCCTCTCCACCCTTCCCACCTGGTGGCACTTGGTGTGATTTTCAAGAAGGCATTTTCATGGTAGTGGGTGTGGGAGGAGTAGTGTCATTTACTTTAAAACATCCATTTGTTCACTGTTGCTTCATTCTCCTCACCTCTGTACAGGACACAGCTTTGCTGGATCAGTGACCCCTCAAGAAGAGGAGGAACTTCGTCGCCTTGCTGCCATGCCCAACATCTATGAGACGATCGCCAAGAGCATTGCGCCCTCCATCTACGGCAGCACCGACATCAAGAAGGCCATTGCCTGCCTCTTATTTGGAGGCTCTCGCAAGAGGTGGGGAAAGTCAGCCTGGTGGAGAGAGAGTGGTGGCAGGGGTGTCATTCATGGCACAAAGCCCTCATACAGACTTCTGGTGGTGCTACCAACCACCTGCCACTTGTCAGCAGTGCTTGGTTATCAAAATGAAGGCTCACCATCTCTCTTCCCTCTCTTCTTCCCACCCTGTCGCTCCAGGCTCCCAGATGGGCTGACCCGCAGAGGAGACATCAACTTACTGATGCTGGGTGACCCTGGCACGGCCAAATCCCAGCTGCTGAAGTTTGTCGAGAAGTGTTCACCCATTGGGGTGAGTGGTTTGAAGTGCCCACTTGTAGTGTGGCTCGTTTCTTCCTTCTGCTCCCTGCATAGCACTGAAGACCAGACCGTGGTCACAGCAGATACCTGCCTGTGCATCCACAGCTAGACTGGCTGGCAGAGGTGCAAACTGCCATTTTTGGTGCTAGCCTGGAAGAGATGGGGTGCAGGACAGGCGATGAGGGAGGGAAGGGGAAACAAGTAATGTCTTTCATTATGATATGAGCCGGGCTATTTGCAGACGTCCAAAGACGTGACTGGTGCGGTTGTTTATTGTTGGGACTTGATTAGCAGTGAGGCTGGCTGGTCAGGATGAATGAAGTTGACTGCATCTCAGGCACGGACCTCCAGGCTGAGCCCAGGCATGAAATTATATTTTCAGTTGTGTTTTCTTGTAGTCTCCATTAAAATCAGCCTCTGACTGCGTTGTTCCCTTGGGGGGTAAAACAAAGCTAATGCAGCAGCCCACCAAACAATGAATCACTCCCTGTTCTGTACTTAATACCTGCATTTGTGTGCAAGCCCTCTGGTGCGTCACAGCTGCTTAGTCCGAGGCCTGGGACCGGGCGATAATCTTGCTCTGTACCCAGCAGGTCTGCTTTTAGCATGTGCTGAGGGATCTTCCTGGAGGCCTTTGCATTTCCTCCAGCAGCTCTGGATTTTGCAGTGCCGGGGGTGCTTTGTCCTCCAGCTGGAGCGGTGGGCTCCTGCGTCCCACGGCGGCTGACGTGCTGTCCCTTCCTTGTCTTGCACGCCGCTAGGTATACACCTCGGGGAAAGGCAGCAGCGCGGCCGGCTTGACGGCCTCGGTGATCCGCGACCCTTCCTCCAGGAGTTTCTTCATGGAGGGAGGAGCCATGGTGCTGGCGGACGGGGGAGTGGTGTGCATCGATGAGTTCGACAAGGTACCCGCAGGGCTGCCTGCACGGGAGCGGGGAAGAGAGCCCTTGGGCTGCCAGCTGCTCCTGGGAGAGCCCAGAGCTGCAAGAAAAAGAGCAACTCTCCTGAGGCTGCCTCACTTTTTTTCGGGGAAGGTCAGGGGATGGGGCTGTAGGGAAATTCTGGTTACATCCCGCACTCTTGGGCAGAGGTCCTTGCAGAGCTTTACCTCGGGGGTCAGCATCGGTGGATGTGTAGCTGAGGTCTGGCAGAGGTGACTGATGGTGACTTTTTTTTTTTTCCCACTCCACCTCATTTTTCCCACCTCGGATGAGAAGATGCGGGAAGATGACCGCGTGGCCATCCACGAGGCCATGGAGCAGCAGACCATCTCCATTGCTAAGGTGAGCTGTGGGTGCATGTCGCCCCGGGGCAGGAGCCTGACTTGCCGCTGGGTTTCCCTGAGAGCCCAGCAACCAGCAGTCACACATCCTTTGCCAGAATTGCCCATTTTAGAGTGGCTTGTCCAGGCAATGGTTTTGGTGGTTACTGGTTTCTCTGATCTGAGACCAGTCAGCCCTGCCTGTAGGCTTTGGTTTGTCTTCTCTCAGGCAGCCTGAAACTTCAGCAGGACTGCAACAAGGTCCCTCTGCTCTGCCTGTCCTCTGCTCTTCTAGATTTAGTAGTTCTGCTGATATCCCTGTGTCACAGCCTGATGTCGCTTCTTTTTCTTCCTTCCCACTGCTCTCCACACCCTCAGAAGGTCTACAGAAACTGCCTGACATCCTGGTGCCAGGTCTTCTCTCAAATCAGTTTCTCTTCATTTCCACTGCTCAACCTTTTTTTGTAGCACGTCTGCTCCCTCCTGGTTGCTCTGGCTCACCCCTCAGCTGTTCAGTCCCTGGTAACAGAACGCCTACCACGACTTTTCCTTGCTGGTCGCTCTTGCCCTACTACCTGCAAACCCGCACTTTGCCCCCCGGGATTGCCCGGGGGACTCAGCCCCAGCCACCCAGTTTCTGTCTCAGGTTGCAAACTTGCTGATAGGGTCTTGTGTGTCCTTGCCCTTGAAATGAGGTTTTAAATGAAGTTCCTCAGTGCTCAACTCTCAGCTGAAGCCAGTCCTCCTCCAGAAGGACATGTGGGTCCAGCCCCATGTAGCTCCTGTACTGACCCCTCTCCAACGTGGAACCATTACAGAGCAATTGGGTGCTACTTAAGGGGGTTTATTTAAATGCAAGTGATTGAGGATGAGTCCTTGCAAACTGCTTTGGACCTTTCACTACGAGTTAACAGCCTGCTAGCCCTGCTGTGACATGGATGGAGTCAAGACCACGTCCATTTCTCCTTCCCCCCCACAGGCAGGAATCACAACCACACTCAACTCCCGCTGCTCAGTGCTGGCAGCTGCAAACTCCGTCTTCGGGCGCTGGGATGAGACCAAGGGCGAGGAGAACATTGATTTTATGCCCACCATCCTGTCCCGATTTGACATGATCTTCATCGTCAAGGATGAGCACAATGAGGAGCGAGACATGGTGGGTCGGGGCACATGGGTGCAGCTGTGGGACTCGTGGTGCCCCATTTTTCGGGAGGGGGAGGCAGAGGGGGTTCCTGCTGCCTGACTGCCTTCTGCTCTCCTAGACACTGGCCAAGCACGTGATGTCCTTACACGTGAGCGCCTTGACGCAGACCCAGGCCGTGGAGGGTGAGATCGAGCTGAACAAGCTGAAGAAGCTCATCTCCTTCTGTCGGACGTGAGTGAGAGGCGTGACTTTTTGGCAGCACCTGGGCTGCACGGTGGGAGGCGGCGGTGGTGAGAAGTGAACCACGCAGCCAATATTTGCAAGCTCTCTGTCGGGGTGACCTGTTTTTAACTCCTGCCTTGAAAAAAGGGAAACGAGAGCAGCTCACAACGGTGCCACAGCTTGGCCCAAGGAAGCGAGGGGTGCCTGGGGACCCCCTGCCCAGGGGACCCTCCCTGCTGGTGCTGCCTCCAGCTCCTGTGCCCCCCTTGCAGGAAATGTGGCCCTCGGCTGTCGGCGGCGGCGGCAGAGAAGCTGAAAAACCGCTACATCCTGATGCGGAGCGGCACTCGCCAGCACGAGCAGGAGAGTGACCGCCGCTCCAGCATCCCCATCACCATCCGGTGAGCAACCCTGCCCTCCTCGCCCCCCCGAAACCCTTGGGGTTGGGGTTGCATCACCAGGAGTCACCTAGGGTAGCCTAGGGAGGGGGTTAGTGGGGTGCTGGGATTTGGGGGAGCCCTCTGTGAACAGGGCAACACTGGAGGTGCCGCGGGGGGGGGCAGAAGATGCCTGGAGTGGGGTAGGTGGGGGTGTCAGGGGTTGGGGGGAAGAAGACAACCCCTCAGAGCTGCAGGAGAAAGCAGGGAACATCTCCTTTGGCCACAGGCAGCTGGAGGCCATCGTGCGCATTGCTGAGTCCCTGGGGAAGATGAAGCTTCAGCCCTTTGCCACCGAGGCGGACGTTGAGGAGGCCTTGCGGCTCTTCCAGGTGTCCACACTTGATGCGGCCATGTCGGGCAGCCTGTCAGGTGAGGGGGAGATGCTCTGTGCTGGGGGCAGGAGGGACGTGCTGGGCCTGGCTGCTCAGGGCAAGGAGAGACGAGCTCCCCTCCCAGGACCAGGCTGGCAGGGGCAGAGGGTGCTACCAGGCACCCCCCGGGCAGGTGCTGGACCTGCTTCCTGAGTAAAGGCAAAGCAATGCCTGCGGCAGCAAGGGGCCATCATGGCTGTGGCTCACAGCAAGGGCAACAACAAATGACACTGAGGGTCTCCACCCATGCTGGGCAAGGGAGGGGTGGTCTGGCCCCTTGTGGTCCCAAGGGCAGAGTCCAGTGCTGGAGGTGGTTCCCCAACCTGTTTGTCCTCTAATCTCTTCCCTGTGAGGGTGGAGACAGTGTTTCCTTGGGAGGTAGCGTGGCACAAAGGGTTTGCAGGAAGCTCCAGCAGTCAGGTCCATGTTCAGCTCTGTCTTTGGAGCTCCACAGCCGTTGATGGTGGACTTGCTCGTGGGTTCCCTAAAGTCTCTGAGACATGTGGGTGTGGTGGGAGACACAGGAGACGGGCACTCTGGCTTTGAGAGTGGTGTCTGGGTGGCACAGAGGGCTCACGCAGCCTCTCCCTCCAGGGGCAGAAGGCTTCACCACACAGGAGGACCAAGAGATGCTGTCTCGCATTGAGAAGCAGCTCAAGCGCCGCTTTGCCATTGGCTCTCAGGTGTCGGAGCACAGCATCGTCCAGGACTTCATGCGGCAGGTGGGCCAGGGACCCTGTGGAGGGTTGGGCTGTGAAACCAGGAACCCCAGGCTGCTGCTCAGGGGATGAAACCCATTCCCCAAGAGGTGGCTGGAGAGCCTTTTGGTCATACTTGCTTTTGAAGTTGTTTGTAGGGAGTGGTGAGCAATGTGATTGCAGAGTTTAAGGGGAGTGAGGCGAGAACTCATTTTTCTGCAAAAGCACTGAGGTTTGCGGCTGTTTTAGGGTCCTACCCTTGAAACCAGAACCGTTTGGTTTGTGATACTGGCTGCAGTCAGACCCGAAATAGTGAAAGGGGAAGGGAGCATCAGCACCTGCTGCCACCAGGCTCCCTCCCTCTGGAGAGGCACAGCCAGGCTTTAGCGGTGGTTGCAGGTTCCCAGTGGGCTCCAGTGAGCTTTTTCCCTGCTGGCTCATCTTCCTCTGCTCTTCCCTTTTCCAGAAATACCCAGAGCACGCCATCTACAAGGTGCTGCAGCTGATGATGCGGCGGGGGGAGATCCAGCACCGCATGCAACGCAAAGTCCTCTACCGCATCAAGTGACCTCCCTGTCCCACGTGTGGGGAGGGAGCCGCTGCTGCCAGATGCCTGCCCATGTGTGGGCAGAGTGCCCCGTGGGGTCAGAGCCTGCTTCTGGAAGAAGCTTTTCCTTGGGGAGTCAAACAGCCCAGGGCCTCCCTCTTGAAACGGGGTTTGGGGGGGCCAGGGTTCCCCTTGGGTGCTCTGTCACTGTGTCCTGTTGATGTTTCTTTGAACTCCAAAAGCTTTTAGTTTGTATTAAAATAAAAACTGATATTGGTAGCCCTGCGTCTTTGGCTGCCTAGAGAGGCAGAGGGGAAGTACCCTCTTCCCCCTTCAGAGGCCGTACAGCATTTTGGTTGGAAAGGCATCCCTCCTGCTCGTCTTGTGGTACCCACTGCCCCGCGCCCACCCTGGGGCCTCGCCTTGAGGCAGGACGCAGTCCCGTGGGCAGCACCAGCAGCCCTGAAGGCAGAAACTCGTTTCTCGCTCAGGGTTTGATCTATTAAGGCATAAATCCTGTTGGTGCAGGCTGCCCTGTTGGGCTCAGGGGTGTGGGAGGCACCTTACCTGGTCACTGCCTGCAGGCTGCCACCATCTTCCCCGTCTGCTGGCAGCAGCGAAGGAAACTACTTGCTGTTCCCTGCTTCAAAGCTCCTCTTTGCTTATCCCTCCTTCCCCTCTCCAAGGGCTGCAGCAGGCAAACGCTTTACCCTGCAGTGTAAAGGGCTGTGTGAAGGCCTTGCTGGAGGCATGGGCAGAGCCTCCCGCTTGCCCTAGTGAGGATGGGGATGAGGGGTGATGCCCGAGAGCTGTGTGCCCTCCTCCCAGTAGCCTCTGCCACCTCCTTCGTGTGCCGATGGCTGTAGGGAGGGTTGTCCCACTCGCCAGGAGCCTCTGCTGGGCTCTCTGCCCCGGGGTGGGCTTCTGCAGCCACTCGCCCTTCTGCATTTGCTGCGCGACCTTGCACTTGTCAAACTCTGCAGGTTTTTCTCGTTTCTAGTGAAGTAGTACTGGTTCTCTTAAGTGTCCTCCCCTAGATGTAAGGTGCGGGTAGGTCCCTGCCCTTGGCGGCTTGAGGCCAGCTCGGATGTGTGAGAGCACCGGTGGGGGCCTGAAGGCAGCGCAGCGTCGGGCGTTGCAGGCAGGAGAAGCCGCTGTGGGTGCCCGAGAGGCTGCTGCTGTGTCTGTGAGTGACCTTCAGGCTGAAAAACACACCCCAGGAGAGGCTTCATTAGCAAAAGTAACGTTCAGGGCCAGCAGAGGGTACCAGAGCCTTGAGGATGCTGGTCTGTGGCACTGCGCACAGTGCTGTCTCCTCTTCCGAGAGGGGAAACGAAGGAGTCCCTTTGGGATGGGGATGGTGGGGTGCAGGGTGCACCCAGCCCGGCAGCTGTCACGGAAGGGCTGGGCTCCCCTGCGACCCGTGGGGGCTGAGCAATATCCCTGTTTGCCTCTGAGTGTTTTGAGAGGTGCATGGTGTGCTCTGGGCACGGCTGGAGCTGGTTATGGGGTTGGGGGTCCATCTGCAGGGGATGGGGCAGTCGTGGCCCTGACAAGATGGGCTGTGCTTTGGAGAAACAGCCCCCTGCTCTTCGTCCTCCGTTTTTCAGATGGGCCTGACCTTTGTGGAGGGCTGGAGGGGAGAGGAGGCTGGCCCAAAGGCTCCCTGCGGGGATGGGTCTCTGGAAAGCTCGTGCCGGTGATTTTATTGTCCCCTATTTTTGCAGGTGCCAGGCAGCTTGCGGGGCTTCTTGGAGCAAGCAGCGCTGGGGCAAAAGCAGGCACCCTTCTTTTCCCTTTAAAAAAAGGGAGATGTTTTCTCTCCCCACACTGCTCCCTGGCTGGGGAGGCAGCTTCCCTGAGCTGCCGCTCCATGGAGAACATCAGCTCCGTGGAGGAGGAATAAGTGGAAGTGAGAATAACAGGACAAGATCTTCACCTGGAGACTGAAGTTGCCAAAACTGCCAGTGTCTGTCTGAAAGCATCCCACCCCCCTCACAAGCTCCCATGCCCCCGTCAAGCACTCGATGGTGGCCCATTAGAGCAGGGTCAACATGGCCCTGAAGCAGCAGCGTGGTGTGGTGGCTGTTTCCCTGCCGCGTGCCATAGCCCATGCAGCGCTGTAGTAATGGGTCCTACAGGTCTCTCAGCCCCTGCCACCCCGCCCCAGTACCTCTGTCCTTGCTTTGGAGAGGCTGGCAGTACCTGTCTTATCTATGGTCCTTCTTCCAGAAGTGCAGCAAGAGCAAAGCAAATAGGTGAGTATGTGACCTACTGGAGGAGGCTGCGAGCCTCTGTTCCCAGGCTTGGAAAGAGCACTCACTGATGGAGAAGGGCTGGGTGGGGAGCGTCCTGGGAAGGGGACTGGGGAGGGGAACACAGTGCAAAGGTCTCGGTTTCCATCACTCTTCTTGTTCTCTTCCTTCCTTCCTTCCTTCCCTCTACCTGCAGACCTCCCCCCAGCCTTTCCCCATGATCTTTGCTCTGTGCTGGAGCAGACTGGACTTTGGCTCCTGACTGCCAGTGGTGGTCATGTAGTGCTTTTAAAAGAGCCGGCATCTCAAGGTACATCAAGCTGTGCTGGGCGTTGACAGGTGCGGAGGTTGGAAATTCTTTTTGTTGTTTTTTTTTTTTTGTTGTATTTTTCTGTGATGGGGATCAGAATGATTGATCTCTTCGTGCTATGAAATGTGTTGATTATATGGTACGAGGTTATGTAAGTGTATGTACGGCTTGAAACAACATTCTTTAACAAGTAATGTATGCAGCTCTATCACAAGAAGGGGAGCTGGGTTGTGCGCAACTCTGGCATTATCTTGGAACTTGAGATCATTGATTTGTAATGGCTTGTTTTGATCATCACGCTGCAGATAGAAATTTTGTGAGGAAAAGCAGTTCTCATTTGAGTAGAGTCGTAGTGCTTGGTGGTGTCTACTTGATAAGGGATTGGTGGTCCTCCTAGTGAAGACGACCAGATTTTTCCTCAAATGATAGCTACTTGATAAAGGAGTGGTCGTCCTCCTGGTAAAGGTGTCTCTTCTTGGTCATCCCTGAGGTTTTAGCATGCTGAGACTTGGGATAGAGTCCCTGTCTAGGTGTCCTTAGATAACCAAAAATACTGTTCTCAAATTGAAAGCCAACAGGGAGAGTAAAACCAGACAGACATAGCCACTTCACATCTGAGCAGCACAGCATTCCCTTACCTAGCCTACAGAGCTGACCTTGGCCCTTCCTTAACTCAGCGCTATGTGCCTGGCACAGGAGGCCTCTTCCCCACCCATGGCTTGTCTCCTTGGGAAGTACGGTTGGGTGAGTGTAGCCACCCCAAACCAGGCAGCCACCAGGGATGCTCAGGTGCCTTTGGTTCAAAGCTTGGGCTTGTGTAGGAGCCACCCACCTCTTGCCACAATGAATTAGCCGCCAAAGAACTTCCAGATTACATGTAATTCTGCATGAGATGTGTTAATTTGTGTGAGTGGAGGGGAGTTTCTCACTTCAAAGAGATCCAGGGCACTGGGTTCTTGCCAGCCTTTTTGGTCCTCCGTGGGAGGGCCGGGTTGGGATTCATCATCTGACCAGGCATCAAGAGCTGTGTCTGAGCAAGGTGCTCTCTGTGTCAGTGCAGGGGAGTGAGCGCTTCCAGTCAGCAAGTCGTTTTATCCAAAGTAAATGTTTAAAAGAAACCAGAGAAGCTGTGCCCTAATTGCATTTGTTTTCTCTCTGTTGACTGCAAAAGGAGGTCAGGACAACTAGATCGAGTAGGTATTTTTGCATCATAGGCATCTCAAACTGGGGAGACATGCATGTCCTTCCTCCCTGTGTGCTGCACTGCTGTATTGGAGGAGAAGGGCTTCGGTGAAGGCTTGCTTTGGGTGGCTAACTTTGGGGCAGCTTCACTAGGTTTGATTCTTTTTCCTCTTACACCAAGCTCATCAGAATATCTCTGTGGAAATGTCAGTGGAGCTCCACTACTGTAAAATCCAGCAAAGCTGAGTCATCACATCTTCACCGCTCAGATCTCTCCCATCTCCGTGTAGGATGGGAGCTGTTGCAGTGCAGCAACATAACCTCTGAGCATGTTGTGAGTGTCGCTTCCTCCATAAAATAAAACAAAACCGAAGTGCAGAGTCCTGAAAGCTATTGCTCAAAGATGTGAGATAAATATTGGCAAGCAGAATATGCTGATATGGGCAATGTGAGAAACGATATGAGCTGGTCCACCAGGCACCGACCTCGGATGAAGGAAGCCAGGGCTCCTTCCCCCTTTCTGTTACTGACTGAGGGGGCCAGTTGAGCAAGCAACTCCATCTCCTTGTCTGTCTTGGATAATAACGTTTTAGCAGCACAGACCACTTCTTACCATGATTTTGTGTAGTGCCTGGCACAACAGTCTCGGTGGCAGAGTCTACCTGCTGACATAAATAACATTAACATGAGCTGGGGCCTCTCCAGCCCTTGCCAGGCTGAGAACTGACCTCCTGGAGGCAGGGGAATCCAGAAAAGACCAAGAGGCAAAGGGAGAAGTCTCTGGGAGGGAGGCTGAGGTGCAGCCCCGCCATGCTGCCGTGGCATCACCCTGTGGAACGGCACACACGTGTCATGGCTCTGGGAGCCTGTGATGTGGTCTGCTGGGGGCGTCTCTCACACTGAGTTTCAAGTCCTTTAGGAGGTTTGACTAACAACTTGTATCCCCTAATTCTGGGCTAGGTTCCTTCAAAATCCCAAACCACTCATTCTCCCACAGCTGTGATGTACAAATGCCTGCTACTTCTCTTCGTCCCATTTTGCCCATCCCTTTGCAACATCCTTTGCTCCTTCTTGTGCACCTCTGTTCCAGGTCTCTCCCAGCAATGCCAGTCAGTCCATTTTCTCCTCCTCCATCCCATTGCCTGCCTCATGCCTGCTCTCTCTTCTCTGCATGGTCATCCCCTCCTATTCCCCTTCCTGGCCATTGTGGTCATCCCCTCCCATTCGCCTTCGTGGTCAGTCCCTGGCCACCTTGCAGAGCACCCAGCACAAGCCTCCCATTCCTGTTTTCAGGCCTGCCAGCTTCGCAGGCAGAGCACTGGGGTATAACATGCTGGATCAGCTCTCGGGGCTGCCTGGTAGGGACACCAAGGGTCACACGTCAGAGAATGTCCCCTGGACCATCTGCCGCTGCTGGGCCGTTCTTCCTGCCCTTCAGCTTTCATCCGGCCAGCTGCTCCACCTCTCCCTGTGCTTGATCTTTACCTCATCTCACCACTCCTTTTTGTTTCCAATACCTTTTTTTCCTTTTCTCAGACTCCTGTGTGAGCAATTTGGCCAGGAAGCACACAGACCTCTGGCCAGAAAAGCCAGGCAATACTGGTTTATATGCCCTTTGCACCACACACTTTTGGGCCCTCAGAATGAAAGCAGGAGCATTATCCTTGATCAAAGTACCCATGAAATGCTTGCTGAGTGGAAAGCAGGTCTATCCACGGCTGGCCACATGCTGTGTGCTCATCAGCATCCAGCACCTCTGCGGTAAAAATAGGCATCTATAAATAGATATATAGGCATCTTTCCTTTCTGGAAATCCTTCACTTGATGGAGTCTGTCAGGTCTCATACTGCACCTGGTACTTTGTGGACTCCGTCACAACTGATCATAAAGATGAACTTCAGTATATCACTAGGACTATGGAGTTAAATGCATGCTGCTCAAAATATTTATAAGGTTTTTAGAGCAACAGTTGACAGGTCATCTAGCATGCAGGTAATATCACCATCCTAGACGCTCGCATCAGAATAAGGTGCGCATTCAACATCACCAGTTATCTTCTATTTGTGCTTTGTAATGAGGAGGTGTTTGATGGTCTGACCAGGAGTGCGGAGACTGTCACCAGCCTGGGAAGTTCACCATCCATATGGGTCCAGCAGGTGCAGGGTGAGGGCCTGGGTTGGGGAGAACCGAAGGACGCGAAGAGGGGAACAGCTTTCCCAGTGCCACATGGCGCTCATAAACTGGTCCAGGGCAGAGCCCTATGTACCTGATGCTCAGTCTAGATCTTTCAGCAGCAGAGGTGCTGCAATGGGGGAACTACAGTGTCTGATGTACCTGGATTCTCCTGAGTCAGGCAATTAAAATATCATGGTTTCCACAGCAACATCACTACTGCCACACTGCACCAACGTCACTTTACCCTATTCAGGTGCAGATGCAACTTACAGTATTAGATACATCACGTGGAAAGAGGGTGAAGCTTCCCCAATCTTGAGTTGAAGTGAAACTTGAGGTATTAAGGTCAGAAGGCTCCTTTTGGCCCAGCTCACCTGACCTCCTACGTGATGCAGGCTCTAGAGGTCCAGCCAAGAAGCCCAACAATCAAAGCACTCCATGGGCAAAAGCAAATTCTTGCTGACTGCCTTAATTTGATGTAAAATTGGTTTGCTTTCCAAGAGGGTGAAAAAGTGAGGACTCTAAAATGGCCAATAAAAGTTGATGCCAAAGGGGGCTCAAAGTTTTTCCTGATGAACATCACCAACTGGTAGGAAGGCAAAGTGCAGAAGCACGTGTACTCAGGGCTGGGACTGCACAAAACAACCACGTGTGGTCATGCAGAATCAGACAAGACAGATCCACGCCTGTCTTTCACATGACCTGGCAGGCGTATTGCTTCAGTGCCTCCCCATGCCATGCTATTTGACTGCTTTCCAAAACCTCAGTGGAGAAACCAGGACTTCTGCTCTTTTGTCTCTTGCAGTGGAGAAAAGGGTAACATTAGGTCAGGGAACCAGCTCAGAAGGAAAAGCCCAGCATTTGAGTCCCTGCTCTATGAGAAAAAACAGAAGACCTAGTTGTTTGTGGCTCATGCTGCATGCCCCAAACCCAGACACACAATTTACAGTCGTGACCCCTTCACCTTTCTTGCTCCTCAGAGGATAAAATGGTTTCCTGTTTATTCCAATGGGCAGCTGTTGTATCCACAGGGGAGAGCAGCACTGATGGTTAATATGGCTGATGTCCAGATACGTTTTGCAGAAGTTGCGTGTTTGCTGGACCATCCAGCAGCTGCTGAACATCCTGCCTTTGGGAGTAGGAGACTCCCAGGCAATTCTCAGATGCTCGAGCATGAGAGAGGACTCGCTCCCCCCAGACTGGGATCGGCAGGCAGGAAAGAGGTCCTGAGGGCTTCTTCAACCTCTGCCATGTGCTGGAGTATATCAGGAGCTATAGGGCCTCCTTCACGTTCTCTTCCTGGTTCATCTGTGCCCCCGGGACGTTCTGCATTACCCATGGGAGAGGGGAGGCAGTGCACTACCTTGGGGTCTCATAACCTCAGCAAACACTGCTAGACATGAGGTGGGGTTGCCAAAGCTGTGAGACATCCAGGACCGGTGAGGGAAACTCCCTGTAGTCAGTGCCTAGGCAAGAGAATTCTGGAGATGTGGGCAATCCCTGGAAATCACCAGAGAAATATTATCACCATGGGAGCCACTCCTCAGGCTGCTTTTGCGGTCACTTGGACAGAAGAAAGTGTCCCAGGATGCGGAGGATGCAGCCCTCAGGGAGTTCCCTGCCAGGCGTACAATCAGCATAGGCCATTTTTGGTCTCCTCTATCAACATGGAAGAAGCAGTTAAAATTCAACGTCCTTGGGAAGGAAGCATCAAAGACTGTTCAGTGCAGGAGAAAGACAAAGCGTGCTGCCTCCTGTGTCTGTATGTTTCTCTTTTGACATCAAGAGCACTTCTCACGTTTGCTTTCCTTCTTTGCTTCTGCCTGGCAGGGCTGTATTGGCTGTTTGTGTTTTTAAATGCCACAGTGACCCAGATTTGGAACTGGCACGTGGTGATCCAGGCAGTGGGTTTGTATCTGACTCTGCTTATGCAGTCAGCTATGAATTGCTGAAATGGAAAGAAATCAAAGCCTAATCTCCAGTGACCCGCACATGGGCATCAGAGTCACCATCAGTCTGGAACTGGGGCACTGAGACACGGGCTGCAAAGTGGAGACACTGCGAGCTAGCCTAATGAATCAGTCGTGCCCTCTGGTCAAGCAATAGCTGGTACCAACCCTGTATCTACTTACTGGCTTTGCTTTTCGGCAGCACCTACTGTGCGTATCTCCAGGCTGGGAAAGATGCTGGCTCACAGGCAGTGCAATAGCCGAGGGCTTTGGAGAACGCCCACTGAAGTGGTAATTTGTTTTAAGCATGTAAACCACCTGCTTATTAAATAAGAAAGGATGTAAATGGTTCTGTTCTGGGTCCCACAGTGAGCAACAAGAGGTAGGTGAAATCCGTACAGCCCAAATTGCTCTAAATGAGCCAGTTTCTCTGATTTTTCTGGCCACTTTTGTGGGCTCCCTCAAGTGAGGTGACAGCAGAGCAAAGGGCTGTTGGTGCAGTTGAAGGCTGCCTGGGCAGTGCATGTGAGAAGGCAGATGGGTGCTGATGGAGGCAGGGGAAATACAGGGCTAACGAGGGCTGCTGAGAGGCAGGAGGGGCGGTCTGGTATAAAGCATGCCTGTACAATCTCACTCCTCAGTCCTAAACTGGTTCCTAGTCCCAGCAGTGATTTGGCACCTTGCAATCAGTAACATATCTATTCTTTCAAACCCTTTGGTGGTAGAGTCGTCCGGTCATCCCTCCTTCAGAGGAGGGAGTTAGGGCACAGGAAAACAGCATGTCTTAGCCCAAGGTGCACAAGAATTAACCACAAAAAAGGACGGATGAAATCCAGCTTCTCAAATCCCAGGCTCTGCTCATGGGGATTTCCTTCATCCTACAGATGCCACATCCACAGTATTTTTTAATCCTCCTGAAATCTCCCCTGCTCTTTAAGAGGCAGAGAAATGTGTGCCATGACTTTTCACCTCCATAATGTCCCCCTCCTTCTGTTTTAGCTCTTTTTTGTTTTCCCACCTTTCTTCCATCTCAAGCCTTCCTCTCCACGTGGGCTGAATCACAGCCCTCCGTGGGGAACACCTGCTCCACGAAAGGCCAGTGACATGGTGAATAAATCCCCTCTGAAGAGTTTTGCCTGACTGATCTATATTTGCTGCTGCTTCAATTATGTCTCCTCAGCAACTTTAATGAAATGAAAGCTAATTTTCCTGCTTATGGCATCCATACTGATCTGCGGCAGGACAGTCTTCCCAGTACTGATTTCCCAGGCTTCACCCTCAGTCCCTGCGTTAGCAGAGTGGTGCGCCATGCTCACCTCCATGCTCTCGTCCTCTCGCTGTCCATTGCCTGTTTCATGCTGTCCTGTGCTCCTCGCCCTGTTCCCGTTCCCGTGGTGCGTGCACGGCCTCATCCTGTGCATTTCCTCAGAGCCACCAGCTTCTGCTCAGCGCTCACCTGGCCACCCCTCCGGGGCCTCCTCCACAACCCGTTTGCTCTTTCGGCTGGATGCAGCGTGCTGCTGCCTCCCGAAGCCGCTCGCCGTGTTTGTGAGTCAGCTAGAGCCCGTAGGCAGCCAAGTGATGGTGGTGCTGTGCCCCTTCCGTGCTTCCAGTCAAGAGGAAGGTGGGAATGACCCCAGTTAAAGAGCTGTTGTGATTGTTGGTGGTGATCATGTTGATTGCAGCGGGATTTCAGGAAGAGTGCAGATCTAGGCCCCGCTGTCTGGAAAGAAAGGAGTCCCTGCTTCAGTGCATTCCAGCCAAATACATTGACAAATAGCAGAGGTGAGGACTGTAATATGTTAGCAAGGGAAACAGTGATTGCAGTGCTTCTCTGCAGAAGGTAAATGGGTTTCTGTTTAAGCGTAAGTTAAATATCAGAGGAATGATGATCTTATGAATGAAACACAACACCTCCAGGGGCTCATTCCTATATCAGCCACTAATTTACTGTGTGACCTTCAGTAGTTCATTCAAGCCCTCTCTGCCTCGGTCACTTCTTGTGTCAAACAAGCCCAATGACAAAGTCCTTTCTTGTAGAGGTCTTGTGAGGACTATGCATCTCCACGAGATCCTCAAGGGATGCATCAAAGGCAAAGCGTTTTTCCATCGAGACCGCATTTAATATCCCCAGTGATGTAATGTGGCACATAAGCTCGCCTGTGCTAAGCCTGGAGCCTCCCACGCGGAGCCCGTCCCACCTGCCTCGCGCGAAGGCGTGTGTCGCCCCTCCGCAGCCACTTCTTAGCACGGTTCCTTCCTCTCCCCCTGCTTCCCTGGGTATCTTTTTAGCCTCCCTAACACCTCCTCCCTTGCCGTAGCACGCTGGTCTTCAAAGAAGAGCCCTTGCCTCGGCACAGATGGGCACAGCCAATTGCTTCCCTTCAAAGGGAGATGTTGCCTCAGCAACCAAAGTTTTGAAGTCAGGCAAAGTTCTGAAAAAAACCACCCAATTGTGATGGGAAATGACACTCGGGAACAAATGTACAATGTTGCCATGGCAGCCTGAATACTTGCACGGAACTTGGTGTTTGGAAAATATAAAAAGACTGTGCTTCAAGTGAGTCCAACTAACTTAATGCCTTTGTCAGGTAGCTGCACAACGCCAAGTGTCTGTTGTTTATATTTTACACCTGGCATGAGTGACTCCATCCCTTCTGAAATGGAAGTACCTTCTGCTCTCGATCCGACAGAGGACTATTTGAGACTGCAGGTTTTTCTGGGTTGCCTGGTCTGGTATTGATCTGTTGGGGTTATTTCTGTCATTTGAAGTCCATCAGTTCTTGGTTGTCTTGGTTTCCACGTCTGTGTTTTATCTGTTATTTCATTTGGTGCACTTTTATGCCACAGTGTCTGGGCTAAAAACAGCAGGTGATTTGTTCAAAAACATGGATCCTCTTCCTAGTCCTACAATAATCCATGCCTTGCTTTTGAGCCGTGAGGTGCGTGAGTGGCTTTCAGGGCCCACAGTCTGCTTCACTCAGCTCTGTGAGCTGAACCAGACGTGATTTTTCTCCATCAGGTAGGTGCCTTCTCCTAATTATAGCGAGGAAGAGGAATAACCAGCCTGATGGTATTCCTGTGCCTGTTGGATGGACTCTCTTTGCAAATCCAAAGGTGAACTGAACTCCTGTCAGAGTCTGTAAGACCATCCAGATCTGGAGTTCACCACCATTTCCCCTAGAAAGGCCTGGATCTCATTTGGCATCTACTTGGTAGGGCTCCCTGTAGCCTGGGAAACTGGGAAGAACAGAAGGAGAGAGGGAAACTGGATTTCAGTGATCTGTTGCTGTTATTCTTCACTGTCTCAGGCAGCCAGCCCTCTGGTAGGAAAGCCTACCCCAGTGTGGGTAGGAAAAGGGCTGTGAGATGCAGAAGGAAAACAGCCACTGGCCCAGTCCGGAGGAGATTAAATCCCAAATGGCTCATGGGAGAAGGGGGATTATCAGTATTTAACTGAGAAATAATCTGGGGCCCCAACACCATGTTTCATTCCTTGCTGGTGAACCCTTACTGAGAGCTAAGCACGGGGACAGCTTTCTCAGCTGGGCAGAGCCAACCAATGCCTTTGGCAGAGTCAGCCCTCCTCTGTTGGCAGGAAGACACCCCAGCTGAGGACCCACCGTGCTGCGGGTGCAGCGAGGCCAGCGATGGACCCCCATGTGCCAGCCTGGGCACAGAGCACCGTGCCGTGAGGACTTCCCACCCTAGGCTGGGCCACAGCTCAGAGATCATGTTCCACCATCATCCATGAAGACCTTTTGTTTTCCCTTGTCCACTGGAGTGTATGTTTCGATTGCCCAATCCACCGTTGCGTCATATCATCTGTGGTTCTGCTTCATCTTCGTTAGCCTCCTCCCCGTTGCCCTGGGTGGTCCAGTGTTGGCTGCTGTTACTTGTAGGCTGTGTGGGAGTGACCTAATTTGGAGAGACTATGGAAGGAACATCGGGAAGCCCGCAGGGGAGCGGGGATTTCTGTGCTCCTTGGCAGGAGCTCAAGCCACGTACCCAACCCCTGCAGCTCCTGGGCTCTCTTCCCTGGGTCACCTACTCCCCTGGTCCGCATGTACATCTAACCCCAAACTGCTCCTCTCCATTAGAGTATTAAGGAGACGGTTTATCTCAAGTGCTTTGGAGAGGGTGTCACTGTTCTTAACTTAATTACTTGGCGTTGCAAAGGTTTCTAGTCTCTCATTTCCCCTTGACAGTTTTATTATGGAAATATTTTTTACTCTGGGCACTCTCCTTTGTGTTTTTGTGTGGCGTTTACAATAGGGGCTCCTCAGTGCTTGTTCTCAAGCAGCTCCAATGAGAGATTGGCTTTAGACAAAACATGCAGCTGGCCGCGAGAAGGCAAGCACAGAAATGCCGACTGTTTCATAAGGATGCACTCTGCTCAGCCCCAGCTCCCCAGCCTCCGGTCCCCAGGAGGCTTTTCTTCTGGCCTTTTCTTCTCTTGGCCTCGACGTCTGCAGCAGACTCGAGGGAGAGGACCGGTCCCGTGCCTGGTGCCAGGTTCCTCTTTGCAGCAGTGCCCTCCCCACGCTATTTGGGACCGCAGGGCTATAAGCTTCGTCCCTCATGGGAGTGCCACCATACCTAATTTCTGCTTCTTATCTACTGTTTGTACAGAGGCATGCCAGTGGATGGAAAGATATAGTACTTACCTGGCAGATGAAGATGGGATCTGGGAAAGGGTGTGAGAAGAAATGGAAAGGACATGAGGTCACTTGAAATATTTACTTGAAATGGAACAGAACCTTGAACCTGAGCTTGTTTGATGTCCATGGCAGTTTTCCTGGAGACTAATTCCACAATTACACAATAAAAAACTGTATAAAATCCATAATCATCAGCACATTTGGGATTGTTCCAGTTTACCCAAAGAGCACTTGCTTGTGCTCAAGCCTACAGCAATCCCATTCAGGAGATTTATTTTGTGCCATGAGGGCTAAATATGTTTCTGAGACCCATACTTTATAGACATAGAGGGACAGAAACCTCTTCTCAATCTACAGAAGAAAAAAGGAAAAGCCTGTTTCTGGAAAGCATCATTTACCAAAATTAAAGTATTGCCCTGCCCGTGATCCTGCCCACTGTGTTTTGTTTTTTGTGTGGAACGGGTCTGTCTTCTGACTGTGTACGTGGTAGAAGGGTATCACAGTCACCATAGGAAAGACAGGGCATTGAAAGTAGGTGACATGTACCCCAGCCTGACCTGGTCACCCTGCCCCAGCACTGGAGGCTTTCGCGAGTGGGATCTGTGTAGTGTGTTCAGATAAGGAGTGAAGGTTGGTTTCATGTTATGTTAGTATTTTTCCTGGGGTTGTAGTTTGTATCAGTAGGGATGAGTAAAGCTGGATCGGTGGGAATGAAGCAGAAATGGTTTTCTAGAGAAGTCCCAATGGATCCGTGGTGGTTGCTCTGCTAATACTTTATTGCTCAGAGTTGACTCACTCTGTCCGGAGGGGGACCTGATCAGCAGCGACAGAGTCTGCCTTGCAGGACAGAGCCTGGTGACGTGGATTTTTCCAGGATGGTGAAGATGGCCACATGCCGTTACCTCTGACAGTTCTTCATGGGACCTGTAAGTAAGGTTTCTGCAGGTAGGAAGTGCTGTGTGACTATGCAGTTGCCTGCAGTTTTGGTACATTGCTTGGGTTTTGCCGCTTTTGATATGTGCAAGAGTTTGTGTGTATGCATGCATGCACTCATCTGTAAGTTGTAAATCACCATGCCCCTCAGCCAAAGGGAACTGTAGCTCCTTTTTCCCAAAGACCCCTGAGAACTGCCAGCCGAAAACACTACCAGCATAAATAACCAGGGAGACCTGCAATTTCCCACATCCCAAAATAGGAAAATGGCTGCAATTTCTCACCATACTTTATTTTTTTGTTAAAAGGGGCTCGTGGCTGAATGAATCCCTGCTTTCTGGTCTCAGCAACTGGCACAAACGTCTGTTTATAGTGTGCGTACAGATGTGCAGAACCAGCCCCAGTCCCGGGGCTGGATCAGTCCACAGGCTCCTGGCACCCCTGGACTGCTGAACTGAAACTGCAGGAATTCATTATAAAGTCAGGGAAGTAGGAGAGGGAAGAGGGAGCTGAAGGTCACACTGGATTTTGGCACCTGTGGGGCAGAAGGGAGGGTGGCATCACTGACAGTGCCAGAAAGAAGGAGGAAGGGCAGATGAGGGAGGAGAGATTAGGTGTTTGGTGCTAGTGGTTGCCACAGATTATGCAGAAGGAAATACGAGAAATATCATGGGGAACCTACATCAAGGAGGAAGATCAGGGAAGGGACATTGCACAGATGCCAGAGGAAAAGACAGTAGCTAAGGGGACAAGAGTGAGGTTGTTGTGGGGGGAGGCAGAGGAGATGCCAGGGAGGCTGGAGAAAGGGGGTCAGAAAGAACGTGCTTAGAGAGGGACCGCGGACTCTGCAACTGGTGCAGGTTCTCGATGGGGGCTGAGGCAGGTCCAGCAGACCAAGGCAGGGGTCGTTAGCATGGGCCACTGGGCTACCTACACCTATGCTGGTGCAGGGTTGTCCCAGCAGTGGACAGTCCAGCAGTCCTAGGAGTGACAGCAGGACACAGGGCCAGTGCAGGCAGCCAGCTTTGGAGCTGTGGGTCACAGACTGCCTTGGCGCAGCAGGAGGTAGCTGATGGGGCTTGGTGCCCTGGCTGGGGAAGAAAACCCCGGCGACACGAGCAGTGACAGAGCAGCAGTGAGCAGGGTTGACTTGGGGCCAAATACAGCTTGCAACCACTACAAAAAATGTTGCTGCACACTCACAGTAAACAGATGCCAGCTGTTGGCCAGCCACACACTTGGCCAAGTTGGAAAAAGTGCCAGCATGCCCCAGGATAAGCACACCCTGCCACTGAACAGCAAGCTTTCTTCCTGGCCTCCTCTACATCAAAAGGACCTCTAGTCCTTAAACACAAGGATATTGGTTACCAGGAGATATGGGCTCCTCCTGGACGTTTGCTCTCCACCTAAAAGCTATCTGTCCTCCAGGCAAGGCATGCTGTGATATCCCCGAGGTAGTAGGACTAGATACAGCCCAGCTCCTTGCAACCAGGGCAGAGCCTTTCTTGGGCCCCAGGAGAGCCACGGCTGCACTCCTGCTTCTTGTGTGCATCCCTGAGGGCCTCTTAGTTTGGCCCTGCACTGATCTGAGCTTCACATGTGACCACTTGCTAACAGCCAGTGAGAGATGCAATGGTAAAATGGATTTTCCAGCAACTGTTTCCTCAACAGAGCTCTCATCCCTAAAGAGAGGAGGGCCAGCATCTCCTCTTGGGACCGGTTTGCACCCTGCCCTGAGCCCAAAAGCACTATTGCTGTGCAGAGGTGGTGACAGCGTACGTCCCGTGTCCAGGGGAATGTGCAGAACACAGCAGAAAGAGACGCAAGCGTGTTGATTAAGTTAACACCCAGGAACACCTGAAATCAGAAGGGAGGAGGGAAACGTTATCTCTAAGTACTGAGGCCATCAGGATGGACCTGGAGTACAGCAGAGTGGAACAAGCAATGACAGGTATACTAAAATAAATGACTCAGAAAAAGGTCGGTCATACTTGATTTGCCAGGGCCAATTTGTGGTGAGCGTGTAGGCTGTGACACGCAGCAGTGGCCACGTTCAGATGATTCGTTTTGAGGCAAGTGTGAATCTATCATCTTGGGAACCATTGCCTTGAGAGCCTTCAGCCAGTGACGTCTAACCCTGAGGAGGGTGGATTTCAGCAGAAACGGGATGGAGGGGGGCACAGGCAAGAGTCTTTGCATTGTTGGTAGGCAAACCTGGTCAGCAAATGAAAAATTTCAGTGAAATTAAAAAAAAATTTTTTTTAACCTTTATGTTCCTAATGGTTGCTTTGTCATAGAGAAAAGAAAAAAGGTTGGGATTTCAGAAGGAAAAAAAAAATTTCTTTTTAATTTTCAATGCTACATTTTTCACCAAAGCCAGGAATGAAAATTGGTGAAGATGGCTATCCGTCTTGGAAGGAAGAAAACAGATCATCTCTAAACACATTAAAGGAAAAGTCAGACGGCTTTCCACAACAGTGTTTTGCCATGCTGTGTCCCAGGTCTCTCTCAGTTGCACAGAGGGTCATTCCACGAGTACCCCCTTAGGACACCCTTTGGTAACAACATCCTCTCAGCAGAGTCTCCCTGGGACAGCCCAGATAACAGAACAAAACATTTCTTCTTATAAAAACAGCTCCCAGACAGTCTCTGGGCACTCTCAGTCTGGTTATATAAGTGGCTTTTGAGTGCAAGATATGGTTTGGTCATTACAAACTCCCATCCTTAAATAAATTTACATTGGTGCTTCACGGGGAATGTTTACTCCTGCTTCCTTGAGTTCCAGACATCAAACAAATGGGCTTTGCTTAATGAAAAGCACTCTGCAGGAGTGCTCCCTTAGCTGGGAGATGGGGGGGTCAGGAAAGGAAATAAATAGGGAAATAAGAGATGTACTTCTTCTCTATGAACTGCAGATTTGTGGCAGGATCCCCCATTCCGCAAATTTGTTATACCTGGCATTGTTTGACTTCAGAGTTAAAAATCCATAAAGCAAACTAATTAATTTTAAGTTTCCCACATAGATCTCAAAAAGAACAAGATATTCCTTTGCACTGCAGCACAATTGGGAGTCTTTCATTATTTCATTAATTTTTTTTTTTTCTTTCCCTACCCTAGCAGGGTGGGATGTGTTTCTGAAGGACACTGTATCTCTTTCTTGCCTGAGCAGCACTCCCTGTTTCATGGCAGAGAAAAAGTCCAGTTGAGAGGAGTCAGGACCTTTAGGGAAAAGGGTAGTGTTACCGCACTGCAGAGAACCCAGATTTAGCAGAGGGATGGTTACCATCACAACTGACCTTGTAAATGAATGTTCTCAAATATAAATCTCAAAGATTTAAAAAGATGCTGGTATTGACTATTAAATGGAGTCAAACTGTTTAAAAACTATTCTGAAGATGAGTGCTGGTGTTAGAGCAGCCTCCAGGCAGCAGTTCTCAGCCCTTTTCGCTGCTGTGTTGTGTTTGCTCTGGCTCTAGGAACAGCATTGCTCCTAGTCTCAGCACGGCCGTATTCATAGAAGAGTGCTCCCTGGGCTCCTGGATCCTGAAGGCATGGCAGCAATTGCAACTACATAAGCTGTTAAAGAGCGGTTGCATTCACAGCAGTTAGCTGCAAGATGAAAAGGACACCTGTTAGCAGATCCATACTTCTCCCTCTGCGCATCCAATGTGGTGACAGAAACGAGAGTCACGATTTCCAAAGCAGGTTCATGTGATTCATGTCAGTGGAGCTAAGGCGAACGTAAGGTAAAAACAGCCATGGTGGTGCAAAACCAAGATCCAGCTTTCCTTTGCCTCTTCCAGCAGACAGTGTTGCATGCATAAAGAAGAGTACAGCACGCAGGGTAAATCTTGAGTGGTCTTGCCTCAGGAGAACCCTTCTAAAAATCAGTGGTTACAGGAATTCCTGAGCTGGGAGATGCTTCTGGGTGACTAACTATGTTTAATAACCACTGGAGAACCCACTTACAGTTACCACAACACCTCGTCAAGAAGTTCCACTGTGCAATAATGAGCACTTTTTGCCAAGATTCAGAGAGTTCTTACTGCTGTCATTTTAACATTTTTATACTTGACAGTTTTCAAAATATTGTAAAATTATAGGAAAGTGAACTAGATGCAGTTCTGCATGTGTCGAATTGTGAGCTGAATTTGGTGTTTCAGCTTAGACTTTTTATTGCTAGAGAGAGAAATACTCCCAGCAGCCTGGTGACGAGCAAAAAAGCCTCCCAACGATAAAGGAAACAGAGAAAACAAATAACTCTGAACTCTATTATTATTATTTATAAGATGAGAATATTTCCTATTCCTAAGAAATAACGTGCAAAGTTATTTTCATAGAGCATTTTTGCAGAGCATCTCAGTGCTGAATTCTATGACCAAAAAAGGGTTTCTTGGTGTTTCTGTACTGCTTTTCCCAAAGCCAGGTAGTATATAGGATTTTCCAGTGATTTTAAACACTTATTTGGCCAGTGAATATATGGGATGTCACAGTATTCTGGAGCCAAACGATGTTCCTACAGCCTTGCCTGGTACTGACCTTACCCCTTCACGCAAGCAAAGGCTACTGTGGAGCTTTCACCTTATGAAAATGTCCCTAGAGCGATGGAAGAGGAAGAAGTTTAAACAGCCGTTGAGAAAAGAGGGTTATGCAGGAGTGAAATGTTTAACATAACAAGCAAAATTTAAAAAGTAAACCAAACATTAGAAATTAACAAAACAACAGAAAGAAAAGCACAAATATTTTGAAATGCATCAGTGCATCCTCATGGAGATGCCCTTTAGACAGCCTAGGGCCATTGGGTTTGCTCTCTACTCACCATTTAAGGAGCTCCTTGCATTATCTGCACGTCATTGCAACATTGATCCTAGTTTGCAATGACTAATTGTGTTTGCGTTCACTGAAAAGCTCCAGCCCCCTGGCTTGGTTTCTATAGCCATGTTCTTGTAACCATTCTTGAGATGGTGCCTGATATTGTTCCACTTATTCATTAATAACACGTGTTGTGGCTTCTTCTGATGTAAACATTAGCCAAGCTTTCACGAAGTTTTTAATAAACTTCTCCACCACCACATACATTAAAATGAAAAATTATCGATGACCCCTTTTGCAAGCCATTAATGATGACACGCAATTTGGCTGATGAATCACAAGTTTGCTGTAGATTTAGGCTATGTTTGTGTCCGTCTCAGTGGAGTCTGTCCCCTTCTTCTCCATGGTAACTGCTCTGCCTCTGACATCACTAGTCGAAATAGAGCATGGAGGTTATAAAATCCTGAGGGGGTGTGGGATGGGGAATGGTAGAGACAGAATGAAAATATAATTCAATAAAGGAAACTTCCTTAACACTTGAGTCACCGGACAGTGTCCAGTGCATCAATCAGGCAAAGGACATTTGAAATCTGAGAAATGGGGATATCAGCATTTTGGAGCTGGAAATTTGGGTAAGGTTATTGAGACAACTTGGAAAGCAAAACAACCTGTGACTCCTTTTTGGACAGAGTCATGATGCACTTGATCCACATGATTTTCTTTCTTGGCCTCAGAAATCATCTTCATCACAATGAAGGTAAAGAGCCCCATGTTGGGAGTCAAGAAAGCTCTTTAGCAACTAGGGAAGACAACAAGACAAGAGCGGAAATCTCAGAGTTAGTGTACTAAAGCAGATGCCAGTACTACTCAATCTTTATCGCAATCTTTATCTGTGATCTGGGATGCTGCTTTTCTGAAGCCCAGACCCCAGACACCATGAGCTAGATGACCATCTTAACTGCAATTAAAAAAGGGAAAAAAAAAAAAAAAAAGAAAAAGCACTTTTTGTGTTAGGAGAGACAAATCTGACAAAAAAGACCAACATACCTTGGACATTCAAAATCAGAAGGGAAAGACAATGAACGCAAAGTTTCTCAGCCATTAACATTTCACAGTTCAAAGTACAATTGGGAATTTCCTAGCCCCCAGTTTAATGCTCTGGAGCCATTAGTACTGCAGTTTGGATCCCACTGGAGGACAGGAGAGCTTAGAAGTTGTAATGCGGGGTGGGGGGAGACAGCGGGCACGGGGAAAGGTCCAGAGGATGGGAGGATGTCTAGGCTCATCTCTGTTCATTTGAACAAGGCTGTCAGTCTTGGGAGGGTTAAGTGTTTCCAGGGGAATGGAAACTCAGCTCCAGCCTTGTCAGAGCTCTGACGTGACAACACGTATAAAATAAACAGAAGTGGAGCGTTAAGATAATGCACATGCACCAGGTCTGTGCAATGTCGGGATCATTTTGGTTCACTTCACAAAGCTATTATCCCTTTTTGACTTGCATGGTTAGCCAATTTTAAACGTCCTGTGGACTGTTTCATTTAGGAGAAAAAAAGCTAATAATGGAGCCCTGTATTTCCTTACTGCAGCCCGGCTTTATTTACAAAGAAGGTACAAACCCTCTTTCCTTGGACAAAACAGGAATGAAACAGCAGGAAACAGTTTCTTTGTTCACATTTCTGAGCCAGCATTTAGTCCCAAAATCTGTTTCTCTATGTTCTTTCATTCCTGTGTTTTCCCTTTCTCAGCACTAGCTTTTTTTTTTTTTCCATAAACCAGATGTATGTAGGGGTTTTGTTTATTTTTACTTTAATAAAATGTCTTCTAGGAAATTCAGAAAGCAAGTTGTCCAATGAACAGCAGAAAGAATGCCATGTGAGTGCCTATAAATTTGTACCCACTGTCCCTATCTCTGTTTCCACTCAGAGCCCAAACAACACAGTGATCATCTGGCTGATATCCATTTGCAGTTTGGCTTGACAGCATACCAAACTGGAAAAATAACTGTTAAATGTACACTGTGGCCTTTCCCTCAGCAAGTTCCTAGCTTGGATATCTTCACTTGGTCATTGATTTTCATGCAGCTTGTAAGAATCTGTTATCTTTGTGACTTTCACTGTAGAAACTAGGGAGACTGCTGGCCAGACAGCGTTGTTTCATGTCTTATTTCCTTAGGACAGCCAGATGAAAAAAAAAAATCCACCTTTCTTTTTTTTTTATTTCAATGAACTAAAGAAGGAAAGAAACAAAAAAAGAGGGAGGAAGAGAGGAAGAGAGGGAGGAACGGAGAAATATGGGGAACAAAGGAAAAATACATTTTAAGCCAACATGAGAGGAGAAAGAAAGAAGGGAACAAGCAATTGAGGAGAAATAGAGATGAAGAATCAAAAGTAATCTACACATATAATTTAGGTAAAGGAATTTTACTCTGTTTATTTTATAACATGAACTAAAGCTGCCTTGCAAATACTGGTGCAATTAAATCACATTTCTCTATTGAATTCAAACATGAAAGAATAATAAAATTTAGTTACGCCATCTGCAGAAACAGCTGTCAAATGTCTGCTGTCTCTGTTTATTTTGGTGAATCTGAGTGAGTTTGGGCCATTGCCTGTATGCACAGCATATATATAATTATATTAAGAGGACAGGTGACATGATGTGGTCCTTTCTCAAGCTGGCTTTAGCCAGGTGCTTAAACATACATGTTCCAAAATGCTTTTGGCTGAAAGGATGGATATTACACTGTGGTCAAAGACACAGCATTGAGGTTTGGACTGGTGTCCAGCAGGACCGAGGGCAGGAAGCTGTTGAAGAGAGGCAGCAGGTCCCAGCCCGGGTCCCCAGCTCAGCCCTGGCTCTGCGGGCTGCAGGGCCAAGGGACCTCCAGCCACCTCCTTGGCCCCTCTTGCCTCTTCAAGACCAGGGTCTCCCAGGTTCTGCAGAGTATCTGCTGCCACATGGCTTCAAACTCAAGAGAGAGGTGTACAGTGTGGTCCACCACCCTCCGAGCCTCCTGCCCTACTCCACGCAGCGAGGAGCTTCCCTCCCTGCCTCTGCCCCTCACCATTGCCTCTCCTCCCTCTGACATGGTGGCTGGTCCTGGTCAGCAGAGAGACCCTGCCACCCCCTGATGGAAACCATCTGCCTCCAGCCCTCACGGTCGTGTGCCCGTAAGACAAAGGCTGTACTGGCGTTAGCAAGGATGCCGCAGCGGCAGAGGTGTTGTACGGGGCCACTGGTGTGCAGCCACTCAGGATGAGACCTTCACTTGCTCTGCGACCAGGTGAGACAGGCACGGAGCAGGAAGGGGAATGCAAGCAAATCATCACGGGGTGATTCAGACATGAGCAAGGCGAGCCCAGAGGCGCAGATGTTAGCTCAGGGGTGATGAAGAAATCTCACCATCCCTTTCTAGGTCACTGTGTTTCACGGGTGGGCACCTGCAAACCCCAAGCGTTAGACTCCCACCTCACCTTGTCCCCCATCTCACGCTTTCGCCACACCATGACGTGTGGCCTGAGCTGTGCAATTCATCACCATGCCCCAACTGCTCCGTGGGGTCACAGAAGGCTGCACCTAGCAAAGAGTAACAGGGCATATAGATATTTTAAAATCAGTGAGCAGACAAGGCACAGATGACAAGAATCCGCCCGAGAGCCTAAACCCCAGCTAACACTGCAGCTGGGATCCAGCAAAAGGAGCAGGGAGGGTTTAGGAGTACACTTCCAGGGGTGAGCAGGCAGGCTGGCTACTCTTTTAACGTAAAGATGGAGCTCCTTTTTCTAGACTGGTTGGAGAGCATTGCTGCCCATCTCAAAGGTGGAAAAAAAGCATTTTGCTCTTTGGGGGTCAGCTGTCCTGCTCTTCTTCTGTGTGGGCTTGAGATAAAGCTTTTTTGAGCACACTTGGTTTTGTGCTGACGTGGCTGGTGCGCTCACTGGTACAGAATTGCTTGGAGGCCTGATCAGCTTCTTCAGGTCCCGATGTCCCATGAGAGCCTCAGGAGAAGGAGCTTCCGGCTGCTGCCTAACGTGGCGGTCTCTCCCTTGTCCTGGGTTAAGCTGCAGATATGTCAAGTGGCAAACGTGGGTTTGCTCCAGCCCTGTGACAATGAATAAACCCTGACTGTATGATTCAGATCATGCAGATGCGGTGTGATCTGAGCGAGGATGCAGGGGCTGACGCGTAGGTTGGAAGAAAGTGGAAGAACCTGCAAACTGGTGTCCTCCTTATCAGGCAGGGAGGCAGGTGCTGATTAAAACAAAATGTTTGGTTTCTGCAGCAGTGGCTTCTCTGCTTCATACTGCCTGTGCCCTCAGGTTTGCGATCTGCTTCAGGAGACATACAGTGATCCAGGTTTCACAGCATTCGCATTTAATTTCAGCAGTGTGTGCCAGGTGTGTGCTGGTGAGAAAGATGGGGTGAGTCTCGACTAAGTCCTACAAGAACAGCAGATTTAGATGTAAAAAGGAAATGACAAGGAAGGCAATGATTTTAACTGTGGAGTTTATGGATTCCCTGGTGATTTTGGCAGCTGTACTCGATAGTCCCCCGGAGCAAAAGACATGCTTCTGAGCGTGGGGTGGCAGTGCCGTTGCTGCCTGCCTGGGACGAGCACTCTTTTGCTGCGGAGGGCCAGGTGCTACAGCTTGGTTGCAGAGAAGGCGCTTTGGGAGGCAGAGGATGTCTGCCTGCTGATAGGCAGAGGATGTGATATGATAGCGTGGCTCGCTGCCATTGGACCCAAGTTGTAGCTATTACTGCAGATAATTACAGGTGTTGCAATTTTATCAGCGTGCTTTTTCCAGAACTGTGTATCTTAGCACATTTCAAAAGAAGCAAGCAACCCACAATAAGCATGCTAATTAGCAAGCGGCGCTGATGAAAGACCAAAGAGATGCTGGAGGAAAAAATGCCACGAATTGTTCACAGGATCGGACATTGCGGCTCTCAGCCAAACTCTCACCCTGCAGTCAGTCTCCTGGCTTTGCGGGGTGACATTTCTAGCCTTTGAAGTCAATTTTTCTTTTGACACCTTTGTGTGCTGAAGACGAGCCCACGCTGCAATCCCTGATGTAGCAGAAACGGATGCAGATGGGCTAGTACAAATCATACCTGCGGCAGAGCAGAGCAGAGCAGAGCAGAGCAGAGCTGAGCACAGCCTGCAAACCCTGCGGCAGCAGGCACCGGCTGGGGACGCGGGCAGCCCGGCCGTGCTGCTCTGGCTACGCTGCTGGCCAGGCTTGGGCAGGCTTGTTTTGAGCGAGGATGTCCTTGGGCAAGCCAGGCCAGGCACATGCTTTGCGCAGCAGGTCCCGGTTGGAAACCTGACTCCTGGGAATGCCAGGAGGCTGCTAGGACTGCTCCTGGCTGAAGGAAATGCCACCTCGCTTCAGAAACAAATCGCAAAGTCTTCTCTTTCACATTCCCATAAACAACATAAATTTGTCCTTTTTTTCCTTCTTCTTTTTCTGGGCTCTCTCCCAAGTGCTTTCTCAGAATTTCCATGAAAACTAACTCACAGCATAATGGAAATAGAATTAAAAAATACATTAGATCTTTTTTGCTTGCTGGCCTCAGCTTTTTTAAGGTGAGAATGTCACAGTGGATGAATGGGGAAGTTCATTTCCATTTTAATTTTGAACTGCAATGGAGTGGGTCACCCGCTTCATTCTCTGAATGAGGCACCATGTGCTGAAAGCTGTTCTCTCTAGGCTTGGCTGTATTAAGAAGAGCATTTCGTTAACTTCAAATCTCTTCACGTTATAATTAAACTCTAAGTGTGCCTACTGGGTGGATTTGCAAAGGCTACTGTTAGCCTAGCAAAGCCAGTCTCTCTCGAGGAGCTGTCCCTGTAGCCAAAGGTGAAAGAGGCTGGTCCAAAATTCTGTTTAAAATGGTGGAAATCAAGGCCCTGACTGGGACTAGGTGCAAGAGGGTCCTTCTTAGTGTGCCTTTTCAGCGGGGTAAATACTGACTTTTCACAGCATTAGGGAGGAGAGGTAGAGGGGATTGTTTGGGTCAAACTGAAGGAGGAAGTTTTACATATATTTTTCTCAACAAAAAAATGTAAAAACATGAAAAACAGTGTTTCAGTTCATCCTGAAGCCTTTTTGCTCAGGCCAGGAGAAAACACTTCACTGTTGTCTTGTGAATCTTCTGCAAATCTTACTTTTTCTTTCTTTTTTTTTTAAAAAAAACAAAAATGCCAGTCAGCTCTTCAATCAAAAACCACTGTTTTGAAATTCAGTGGTTGGAATGCTGTTTGAAAGTCTGAAGTCACTCTGAAAAACTTTGATGCAATTTAGGGTTTTCCAAAAAGGAACATTTCATTTTTCACATGTCTAAGTGACATTGCATGACATTTTCAAAATTCCTCCTTCTCTTCACACTTTTTCTTTTCCAGCCAAAATTATTTGCTGATTTTGACCCAATTTTGCAAGCAGTTCCATTGAGTGTTTGTCAAAAAATTTTCCAGACCATCTAGTTGTGCTGGGGTGAGAGGCCAGAAGAAGACATGGGCTGCAGCAACAAGGGCTGTGTGAGGAAGGAACGGAGGGGCAGGGATGTGGGTGGCTGAGCAGGGGCACAGCTGCCAAGGGTCCCGGCCACCGACCTCACTGGGGATGCTTAAATTCAGCAAACGGGGTGTCACAACAAGGGCACCACTCGGGGAACAAGAAGTGGGAGGAAAACCTGGAGTGCAGAAGGTGCCAGGAGAAGAACTGAGGGGAAACAGAGAGAGAGTTAACTGGAACAACCAAAATAAACCACGAGTATATTCTCTGGTGAGAGTAAAGCCGCACTAATTCATCCCAGCTCAGTAAGGAACTGAATGCAACAAAATTGACTTAAAGCAGACTCAGAGTCTATTAAGATGGTTGCGCAGAGGGTTAAGCTCAGCCAGCTGAGCAATATATCTTTGTCTGAGTTGGCCAAAATGGGAATGGGGAGAGGGCAAAGTCCTAGTTGCGGGCTCAGGGATGCTTCGCAGGTAGGGGGCAAAGCTGGCAGACAAATTTGTTGCCCATTAGCCTGCCGGTCTTAAGACTGTGAGCTCTCATCCCCGCTTGCAATAAGCCGGGCTCTGTTTGCATCCCTGTCCCTACGTTGGCTGCAGAAGCCAAGCCCCGCCATGGCTCAGACGCATCCTGGGGCGGGCGATGAGAAGCGCTGTGCTCGCTGTACAGTGCCAGTCGAACAACACTCTGAAAGCACAGACGATACCCTCCAAATCCACCCTGCCTTGGATAGCAACGTGCTTCTTCAAGGTACAGCCTCTGTGTTCAGACGCTGGCTGGGTTTCTTCAGAACCCGGGGCCTGGGCCAGCCTCCTGCGGCTCGGTGGCAGTGCCAGACAGACCGCACGCAGCAGAGCAGACCCGTGGAGGACAGCAGAGGATGCCCCTGCAAGCGGTACAGGAAAGCCAGGGCAGGAGCATGCTAAAACACAAAGATCAGAAAATCTCGGAAAAAGTTCCAGGAAATAGCATCTTGAAAAACTGGCAATCAGTTTTCTCCTCTTCCCTTTTTCTGGCCGCCCATCCCTCTATGCTGGCCGGGGATGGGAGCGTCTGATGGGGCTACGCAGCACTGGGATGTCGCAGCGGTTAGAGCCAAGCGGGTCCTCCGGGCCCGTGGGGACTTGTCCTCCCTCCTGTTATTTACACATTGGGCTGGCTTCCATGGTAAACGACTGTAGATCTGTTTCTCTTCATGTCTGTGTTGTTCTGTGATATTTAAGCAGAATAGATTTATCCATGGGAAAGAGGACTCACCCACAGGGCTGAGGGAAGCCCACATATTTTAAGTATTCCTCAAGGATACAGAAGATATCCAGGGATAAAGGAAGCCTGGCAGCTTCGGACTTGTGCAAGCAGAGGTGGAGGGAGGCAGAAAAACAGAGCCTGGTGATTAAATGTGAAACTCGTAATTGCCTCACTTTGCTGCAGGCAGGTATCCCATGTCTTGTGTGTAGGACATAATACTCTGTCTCTCTCCTTCACCACAGCCCCCTTGTGCCATACTGGGTGTCTTCTGGTCCATGGTGCCTGGGTGGGAGAGGCACTGCGGTACCGCACTGCCGCAGGGAGCACACCAGCCTCCACGGCTGCTGCTTCCCATTGCAGCCCCTTCACCATCCTCCCTGATATGCTGGATATGTCTCATCACATAATGTGATCCCTCAAGCATTACACAGGAGGATGCTTGAGAGCTCTGGGCAAGCAAGATAGGGCCTTTTATGGAAAGGAGGGGGAAAAAATTATACTTATCTCTCATGGGTTAATTGGAGAGAGTTATTGCAAGCTCTAGTTTCTTCTCTGCATAGAGGAATAATGGGGTGGATCCTCAGCTAGAGTAAACCAGCATTGCTGCACAGCCAAATGAGCATCCCTCACCACGTATGGCAAGTTGTTCTCATGCAGTCTCCTCTGCCAGTAAATCCACAGCATCCTTCTCAGTTCAACACAAGATCAAAATCTTTAAATCCCTGATGGTGCCATTGCTCCAGTAGCTCTCTCCGGCTTTGGATATGTCCCACATACTCTGCCCTTAGTTCCCTGTTTCTCACAGGTCACTTTTCATTATATGAATGCTTTTCCAGTGAAAACAACAAAACAGGTAAACAGAGAGCTCTCAGTTATGTTCAGAAAGGAAGAATGACCCCACAGTAAGGGACAAAACACGGCCACACCATGGTCAAGTCTCTGTTCTAGGCTCCCCAGGCAAATCCCCTAGCTTTTAATCCATGAAAATAACCTCCTGACAAAATAGCAGCTGGAAGCACAAAAACCCAATGCTATGGTACTCTGGAGAGTCTCAACACCTTCACTTAGTTGCCACCTCATCCTACAAGTATTGAAGTGCAGTTCTGCCCTGCTTGCGTGGTGCCTCACGTGCAGGTAGGGAAAGTACTATTAGGAGCCTCTCACAAGCACCAGCTGGAATGAGGAGCCAGAGTCTGTGCAGAGGCTGGTGTTGTACAAGGGTGATCTCTTAAGGAGGAGGAAGCAACACTTGGCCAGATTTCTTGGCTTAGGGTGATCACAGAACACTGTCGCCTCAGTAGGAGAAGGGGACAGTGTAGACCTCAACCTTAGCTGCAATTGCTTGGAAATGTAGAATTGAAGAAGGCTTAAATAGCACTGCAGTCTGTATTTACAAGCAGGGGATGCCACAAAAGAAAAAGAAAAAAAGCTGATAGAAACATGCCAAGGTTAAAATGAAATATCTGAGCAATGTGTTTGTAAACAAAGTACAAAGATCTGGTAAAAAAGGTAGAAAAGTTTTAATTAAAAAAAAAAACCACAAAACCCAATGCTGCGGTCTACATTGGCTGATTCCCTGGGCTAATCCCTTAGCTTAAATTCACAAAAGCACTTTCTGTCATGACAGCAGTTGCAAGCACACAAGCCCAGTACTGCGATGCAGTGGATCCAGGGAATCACTTTCACTGAAGGGGGAAAGTCATGCTCCCCTGTAGCCTGTCATGCATACTTCTGGCATGCATTAGACTCCTTGTTTTGCTGATTTGACTTACTAAATTGGCAGAAAATTAGCTTAACCACAAAATAAAAATGGTTAGTTTGCTGCTAATCTACTGAGCTGAACTGAGCTCTAGCATGGAGGGCCAAGGGCTTGTGGATGGGCTGGGGTTTGGTTCAGAAGAGGATGGGACAAGGGCTGTAAGGAGCACAGGGGTCTCTAGGACATATGGCTTTGGGGGAGGATGAGTGATCAGAGGCCTAATGTACAAAAGCACATTGTACAAGGGGTTTGATTCCACCCAAACACCTCTATCCTTCATGTGTATGAAGGACATACATTCAAGGCCCCCTTCCCATCCTCACACAAGACTTCTGCTGTCCTTCACACATGCCTTCCCCCTTCAGGCTACAGTATGTGGCTTCAAGCTATTCTACCTGGCTTAGTCATGTCCCCTCCCTGCCGTCCTGGGATATTTCTGCCACTGCTGTTACCACTATTAAGCCCTTTTTTCAATGGCAGACTGGACGATTTTACTGTCAGCCCCAGACTGACTGTCTGTTGTTCACTCAAGATCTTGATGTGGTGCTTTCCATTCCTCCTGCCCATGCATCTCCTTGACAGTCTCACTTCCCTCAGAGTAACAAAGAGATGCCTCTCCCCCACTTATTGTGTAGAGCCTCTAGAGCTAAAATTCTCAAACAGAAACGCCCTTAGAGCAGTTTCACAAGCTTTTAAAATTGAAGGACCACTTTTCCTTTCTGAAAGCGCTCCAGGGACATCTTATGCTGTGTCACCACGGAGGTTTTCATTCGCAATCCGGTAACAATTAATCCATTAGAAATGCATCTATTAGTTCTGTTTATTCCATCTGTGTTTGTATTTTCCAGCTCCTACAGCAGGAGAATGGTGAGTGGGAGGAGGTTAGGAACGAAGGGGGTTTGCAGTAATTTCCCTGGTCACAATCTGATGTTTCTCAAGTATCATCTGAGGATACCGTGCTGTAAGGGATGTTTCTACCTTTCTCTCCACCGGCAGCTACCATCTCCCCTCCCCTCCTTCCCGACGGGACTGGGGCTCATTTAATCCTTCAGTACACTGCTTTAGAGACCAAAAGCAGTGGAGAACTAATAGTTTATTTTTTTCTGTCATCTAGCCCTGTGCTCTGGGTCACTCCAGGGAAGGAGGATCACCAGTGCCAGGGCAAGGGAAGGAGCGAGAGCAGCTGGCTGGGGACAGGGTAGAGGACAACCTTTCCAGAGACAGGTGGCCACTGGATTTGAAACCACACACGTCAGATCATACTGGTCCAATGGATGGGGGACACTGCCCAAGGACCTTGATGCTGGCCCAGATGCCAAACTGCTAGTATCTTCCCTTTGCCTAAAACTGCTGAGCCTCCATGACATATTTCTTCCCTCACTATAGATATTCACTGAAAATAGTCATACTAAAACTGAAGTTTTGCCTTTAGAAAAGAGTGATAATCAAACCCTCAACAATGCAAGAGATTACAGGTTTAAGAGAGTCCTTACAAAAAGGACTGAAATTAGGGAGTGCTAATACTTTCCTCTGCCAGCCACTCATTCAAACCCAGCCTTGGTCATTAGTAACTGGAAGTGGTTCCTGCCTGCTGGATTTTTCATTGAGCTACATAAAAAGAGGTGAAATGGAGAGGATCCTTAACGCAATGGCCAGATGCCAACATCACAGCCCCCCGATACCGTTTTCAATGGAATTGAATGGATCAAATGGATTATGAACAGCACCTTTTTCACTTGGTGTAAGTATTTTCCTCCAGGGTCCTCTCCTGGTGGTGAGTAGCTTGCCTTACTGCTATCGCAGCTGTAGCTTTTTTGTGGATAAGTGGAAGATTTCACTCTTCTGGACTGCCAATTACGTGGCTTTCACTACCAGCTAGAGCCAGAGGGACGATTAAAATAAAGTGCAGCCTTTTGTCCTGCCCTTTGCAAAAGGAACTATCAGCCATTCTGGATGAAAATAGAGACTTCTCCCACATCTTGCAGTCCAAAAGCTGGAACAGAATAACTTTCAAAATGTTAGAAATATATATTGATTTATAACAATTCTTGTTTCCCATTTAAAGAAACAAGTTGTCTTTTTTTGGTATGACCCCTGACATTTTATTTTAGTGCTTTGCCTTTTTCCTGGACCTCCACTCACAGTACTAGCACAGGCTAGTGACCAGTTTTAGCCTAGCTCTTACTTACAAAATAGGCATTTCTGTTCCTGCTACTTGGCATAACTGTACAATTTTCTGTTCTCAGAAATGTAATAATGTGTTTAATAGGAGACTGACATTCAGGTATCAAAAGACCTTCTAAATTCTGATCAGACAAAACCCCAGGCTACTCACCATTTATGGCCATTTGCAAACAAAAAGCACCTTCTCAAAGAGCAGTGGTCAGACTGGTCTCAAAGAGCAGTGGTCATGTCCTGGCCAGATCCCAGTCTGGTAAACTCTAATTGCAGTTTAGGTTGGAATATTCTTTTTCACTCCCAACCCTAAAGCCTTCTGCAGGCTGTTAAACAGATGCCACATTTCATACCAGATGTGAATTTCCTAAACTAATTCCTGCTGTATATAGAGAGGAATAATCTAAAGCCTTTGAAGTAAGTAGTAAGACCTGCTGTTGACTTTGGATCACATATGTATGGGCTGTAAAGACATTTGCAAGTTCTTTGGGATAAGAAGACCACATAGATGTAGAACATAACTACAGGCCAGTAGAAGAGTCTGTGATTCATTTAAGATGGGAATCTGCCTGCTCTCTTCAATAGGAGATACATTTCAGACTAAATCTGGGTAGTATTTTTCCATCCTAAAAAGTTTTTGTAATTGCAAGAGTTCTTCTATTCCCTCACGAATACAAATCTACTGGGGAGTCTCTCTCTTCGGTTTCAACAATGGCAAAAAATACACAGCGAGGTAGTGAACAACGACTAACCTCCCCCAAGGACAGTTTCATCCCAAATGGTATATTCCTGAAAAAAATCCTCAGTTTCAGTATATCAGATTCAGTTTCATTAAAAAAAAAATGCTTCTTTGGAAAATTCCTGGCCAGGAATTTTGTTACAGACAGTTCTAAGCAGAAGCTGCTACTGAGGAGACTCGGAGGTATTTGGCTCCTGCCAGGCATTGTTTCTCAGTTTGATTAAGCTCTTAATCTTGTGTTTCCTCTGTGGGTATCAAGCTCCAGGAAACTGCCTTATTCAGATGCCTAAAGGGAAATAAGATTCAACTTCAAACAAACAACCATCATCGCTCCATTTTTGATCATAATCTGGGGGGAAATGTATCACGAAGCACCGTGGCTCGATACCTCCGAAAATCAACTTTGGGAGTCAGAATTTAAGAATCTGTCAGAGCTAATCACTTCAAATAATGCTGCAATAGAAGATTGGACTCGCCACAAGAAGCAATTGCAGCAGGAGATAAAAAGATTACATGCTGAATGATCTGATGTGAATAGGAAAGATGCTATTCTTAAACCCCGAGCTCCCATGATGCAGTATTTCAGCTTTGGGCGGAAATGGTAAAGCTAAACTAGAATTGTGCACTGATAACATCAGAGCAATCAGCTGCTGAGATGGGAGGAGAATTCCTACTTCAAAAACATTTTTTTGTTGAGTTGCGATTATTATTATTTAAAACAGCAGCAACTGGAGTCACTGAATCCGAGCCACACTGTGCTAGGCTTTGTTCCATACATTATAATACACAGCCATTGCCCCAAGGACAATAAATGTGCAAACAGACAAAACAGACATATGGTTGGAGGGGACACAGGGAAGAAATGATCTGCCTAATGCTTAATGTCAAATCAGCGTCAGAGCCAAAAATACAATACAGGGTCCTAGCGTTCTACCTGCTACAGCCAAGCATCCCCAAAGCTGTCTCCCCCCGAGGATTCACATTTTGCATTAAAGGAATCTCATCTCGGTGGGACTTTACCCTGGCAGAAATGGGGAAGGAAATGACAGCAGCTGTGGAAGGGTAAATCCCACGAGTTAATTACCTGTTCTGCTTTCACCTCTGAAATGAAAAGCCTTTTGGAATGAAGCATGGAAAAAGACATTCCTAAGGGAGAAGGGGCTGAGTCCAGGTCTTCCTAGGATACATGTGGGCACCTTTTCAGGGAATTAAAAACTGCTCCGCAGATGCTCAAACATCTGAAGAACAGTGGGTATCAGCTGCAGTGAAACCTGGGCTGGCAGGCTGCATTCAACCCTAGTCGAGCCGTGTTCAGGAAAGGTGAATTCACCAGACAGAGAAAGGAGTTTCTTGGGAAGATTAAGGAAATGCTGTCATAGGAGGAGAGACTACAAGAGCCTATCTGTTGAGCCTGGCTCCAGCTAAACACAGCAGGGGGAAAATATCAGGTTGGGAGAGCAGCTGTTAAAGCTACGGGACGATGTTAAAAAAGCAGCAAATGAGCAAAAGTTTTCCACAAATGCATTTAACCTTAGAGCAACCCCCACTGATAGGACTAGTGAGGCAAAACTAGCGATGCTTTTAAAATGGAGCTAGGAGAGTTTGTGAACTGGATATTGCAATGTGCTTCTCTATGGAACAAGGAATGGAGTTAACTGGTCCTCCCAGGCCTTTGTTCCTAAGAAGATGCTGCTGTTCTTCAAAAGAGACTTTTCTAGAAAAAAAAAACCAAACAGCACACTAGAAAAGCTCAGAAATCTTGGAAAGCCTCTTTCCTATTGCAACATCATGAAATATTTATAAATCTGGGAATATCTGATAATGTCTTGGAGAGACTTTTGTGATCATTGAGTCATTTAGTCTTTTTTTTTTCAGTTGGAACTTTCACATTTTTAAGAATTATACTTCTAAAACCTGAATCCTTTTGGCCAAAGAAACTCAAACTCCCCACAAAATGCAGGAAACTGAAAGAACAACTATCCCCATCTGAAAAGCAAGCCGGTGAACTGCAGTTATCCCAGAGTTCGTAACAGACATATTTATAGCAATCTTTTGACCCCTCTCAAGATGATTCATTTTTCGAGAAAGTTTGAAGCCTGCCTTTAAAGGATATTTTCCTTACCACATACACCCATATCTGTTGCCTCTTGGAAAAAACAATTATAATACACTGCGTTGGTATTGGTATATTAATCACACATATATGATGATTATTCTTGATAATACAGCATAACAATAAAATACAGCAGTAAGGTAGAGGTCTGATTACATGTCATTCAGCAAGGGTGGAGCCACTATATTTAGATGCTGACTAATTTGGGAGGGCGCTTATCCATCTTCCTGAGGGATTTCTGCAGCTCCCCTTCCTGAGGTATCTGAAGACTTCACAACTACCTGGGCATTTCGCTCCCAGTGCTCCTGCAAGGTTGGAAAGTGCTGACCTCCCCTGCCCCACACCTGCCTCCCAGGGCTCCCTGCCTCTGCTTGCCATGGCAGCTTGCAGGTACCACCCCTTCTCCTGGCTTTCCCTAGGGTGGCAAAGCCCTGGTTGCTTTGCCCTCGCCCGCTGGTGTCACCTGGACAGGGCTGAACTGAAGGACATGCCTTGAGAAAACTGCACCCGTGATGACACAGATCTGATTTCTCTCGTACAGCATCACCCAGATGTATGCTTGCACCATATGTCCTACAATATGGGTTTGACTTCACTGAGCCTGATTCTTATTTAAAATATGGTCACTTTACGTTTCTTCCACAGTGTATGTAGGAGGGGAGGAGCAGAGAGTTCTTGAGTTAGGTGTAAATGCTCCTCTTCAAATTCCCCTTAACAGTGCCCCAGTGTGTCTCTCCAGCCCAGGGCACTGTGTCCATCTGCAAGGTAGCTCTAAGGAAGCGTCCTTACCTAGGGGATGTGGGGTCCCCACGTCCACACTGCTGCTGAGACGTGTTTGCTGGGAGCTAGAAAAAAACACTGCTCGCATCTAAGATGAGGAGCCACAAAGCCCTCGGGGACAGCAAAAGTCAACTCAGCAGTGACTTTCTTAGGTTGAAAAAGCTCCATGTCTGGAATAAACCCAGGGCCTTGTAGCCAAAGCCTTTTTAGGAGCCTGTGAACTGATTGTGCAGGCAGACCCATCAGTGGCAAAAGCTGGAGGAGGCAGCAAGAGGCTGGCAGAGAGGTTGGCAAGGAGAGGCTGCAGGAGTGAAGCTAACCCAGAAGAGCCAGGGATTGCCCATCACTCAGCCCAGAGCTACAGCAACGTGAAAAGGCAAGACAATCAATCTTTCTAACTTACTTGGCTACATGATCAAGGAACATTAAGCACTGCATCATAAGGTTGCTGTACTTGGAAAGGTATTTCAAGTCCACAGTGTACTGAACCGGAGCGTGCCGAGCAAGGCTGGATGGGAGGTTATTGATTGATTCTTACAGAGACAACTAACTCCTCGGCGTAGCAAGAAAGGACCACACAAAAAGATCATGCACACTCCTTTAATCAGGCCCCAGGATCCAGGCAATGAAGCACATCTGAATGTCTCTGGCAAGAACATGATCCCACAGAGCACAAAGACAGCGTGGTGCACACAAGGTTAGAGATGGCTGAGCCAGAGGACACGGGAACTCAATCTCGCTTCGGCACAGGGACCCATCCATCCCTGCTTTGTAACAGGTGGACAACCAAATAACAGGATCATATTTGATTGCCCCCCTCAGAAATGTCAGATCACCACTTGCAAGGGCAGCTAGGTGAAATGAAAGTGATTTTAAAATCACCACATTTAGCTGTAATTAAAGCTAGCAAACAAGAAAGATTAATTTATTATTGTTATTCATGGGGGGTATTTTACATTTTTGCTTTTAGATTGCTTCTCTGGAAAAAAAAAAGAAATTGCTTCTTTTTGGTTACTTGACAGATTTGCAACTAGTTACAACCTGAAAAATAAATAAGGTATTTCTTTTTGCTAATCAAGAGAATAACCTGTGTATATGTTCAAACATGTTAGTATATTGGAACTGCCATTCCCAATTCTCTAAATATTTTTTTTTTTCCTAATCTATGTAAAGATCATCTTGGCCAAAGATTAGGAAACAGCTGAGAATCAAGAAAACTGACATTTAAGCTGGTATTATTAGCTAAGTCAAATGACATTACATGTGCTAGATAGAAGTCAATTATCAAAATATTTTACATTAAAACATATGGTTTGTTCTGCAAAGAAAACATGCTAATGGAAATTATTTTCCTCTTGGAGTTCATCAGGATTGTATAACTAGTATATCTCAGCCTAATTGTTAGTCCTGGCTTCAAAGAGAAAAACAAAGTTCCCTTATTCAATGTCTATTCTGCTTCTTAGCTGTGAGTGGGTTAACTGTTGGACTGATGTAAACTGGAAACAAAAGCAGAGAAAATGTTATATATTAAGCTGCAAAAGGGATCTCAGTTGTCAAAGTGATCCACCGCTTCGGTAAACTCTCACTCCTGGCGATTAGCCAGTGCAGCCAGTTTTTAAAATTTAAAGCAGTTCATCTCTCTTGACAACTGTTATTTTTAAACCTTGGTCCTTCACCTTTCTTATCCCCCAGAGGAAGCAGCCCAGATCTTTAAGGCTAATAGCATCCTCCACAGCCCAGCCCATCTGTGCCCCCCTGCTCCCCCCAAGCTGCGAAGGCAGCTGGCTAAGGTACAGCCAGGTAGCTGGCTAGGGTACAGCCAGGTACAGCTGGCACCTCTTGCACGGGGAGAGGGAAGGGGAAAGAGGCAGAGGATGCTACAGGCAGATGCTATAGGAGAGGAGGAGATAGCTGCCCAGCTGGCCCACCCTGAGTTAGATGCCTAAGCAATTCATTGGGAAAATTAGGGTTTGCAATTGGTTTCCTCATAGACTAAGACAATGCCTAAACTAGCCAATACGTGTCTGAAAAGAGTTATGGCTACATCCCATCCTTCTCAGGTGCTTTGCTGACTGAGTTGCTGGGTAGATGCTGCAAAAGATCAAGGTGCTTGACTACCGCTGCAAGAAGCAGATAGGGACTGACTGCATTTTAAAGCATGTACGTCACCATGACTTATTTTTGTTCTGAAAGCAACTTATGTTCTTCACATATGGGTGTTTTTGAATGCAGCCCCAAAATAACAACCTCCAGTTGGTTGGGAGTGAGAGTACAAAAGAATGAGCAAAGCTGTAAGCAGCCAAATTCTCCAGGGAAATAAGTAGCAGTTAAGAGGTCCTAATCAAAGGCTATTTCATATCTTTATAGGCATTATTAGACTCTTAAAGGAGGAAATTTGACTTGGAAACTCCCCATCTCTGCAATTTCCTCTGGCAGGTAAGTCTTGGATGGAAGTTACATGGTGTCTCACCATCAAGTCTCAGATGCTGGGAGAGCACTGGTTAGCAGTTGCTGCGGTCATAATCTCAAAAGCAGTTCCCACAGATTTGGAAGGTGCATAAAACTGCTGTGGTTGCTGGGGAGAGTGCCCAGAGATCACCCCAAGGCTCACACCAGACAGTCAGCGCTCTGGGCCAGAGAAAGAGACAGAAAAATGCCCTTAGCAGAAGGCAGCTATGGCTACGCTGTGAAGTTACCCACGCCAGAGAGAGCTCTCCATCCCCTGGCCATGCAGTACAGTGCGAGTTGTATCTGTCTTGCTGAGAGCTACCCGCATGAGAGTGGCTGCATCTACATTGCATAGTGCTTGGCCCTGAGCCTCCTTGGGCACCCATGTGCACCAAAGACATTTATTACTTACTCCTCTTGCGTTTACTCTTCCCCCACACCGCTGAGCTTTGGAGTATGAAATTATGAGGGCTGTGTTGCAGCCCACCAGAGTGTTTTTTATAGCTTCATGCTGGGTGCATATGTTGCATGCCTTGGAAAGTAGTATAAGGGATGTGTGAGCATTCAGTGCCTGGGGGCACAATACTGGAAGGCTGTATAGGGCTGAGGAAGCCAAGTCTGGTGCAGAGTCTGCCATGCTGCCTGAAGGGCAGAGCTAAATATCCATAGAAGGACACCCAGCTTATGCCTCAGAAGCAGCTGGTTTATCCATTCCAAAAAAGAGGCCGGGAGTGAGCTAACGTACGTGCAGTGTGGATGATCCCATGACCAGGACTCAAGAGAAAAGCTGGAAGCTAAGTTATTGGCAGTATAGACATGCTCTCCGATGTCCTGTCCTGTGGGGTGGAGAGAGCTGACCCAGAATCACACCAGCCCTGTCCTACAGAGGGGGTGTAGGACACACAGAGTTCACAGCCAAAGCAGCAGACTATTCCTCGTGAATGCCTTTTAGTATTAAAAACTTATTTTCCCCCACTCCCCGCCTCTGATGTGCTGTTAGGGCAGGGCCTCAGTCTGTTCCCAGCACAGGATGGCTATTAGTGCTTATACCAGTCTATGGCTATTATACCAGGATGGCTATTATACCAGCACAGACTGGCTGAGTGAGCATCGTTCTACCATCCAGGTGGTAAGTGCAACATAATGCTGCACTAGCCCATGATTTCCCCACTGTAGTCTTCTCCCGAGTAAGCTGTATGCTACAGCACCCTCTGCACAAAGCCAAGTGCTGTGCAGTGTTTGGGAGATGTCGAGTCCCATCTCCCCCCACAAGCATACACAGCTTTCTGAACTACGCCAGCACTGAACAGAGCTATTCCATCCGTCAGCCCCTGGTATTTATTTTCATCTGTCAAAAAAACAAATTTGAGCCTGAAGGCTCCCAGGAAGATCCTGGAGTCCGGATCCAGGCTTCGATCAGACGGAGTAAAAGTCACAGGTATTTATATTAAAATGTTTTGTGCATGTGGAAAACATTTTAAGGACGCCAGAATTATCAAATATACAGCAGATTTTTACTGTATCTTTAATGTTTAACTCTACATCCATGTTCATGTTCAGGCTGGCTAATGTGTTTTGCAACCATATGGAGATGCCATATTTTGGTCCTGGAGTAAAAAATATGGCATCAGTAAAATGCCATATTTCAGTTTAAAAAGTATTGAAAGAATAGTCTGGTCTACCAATAATGAATACAGAGAGAGGAAATGACACCTAACAGGTTTTATCAGTAAGGAAGAGATGGAAACTGGGGAGGACGGCCTGATGCCCATGTCCCATTTAGGACTGGGCTCTTAGTGGCAGGTTTGAATGACCTCCAAATTCTCCCTGAGCAAGTGTAAAAGGCACCCTCCAAAATTGACTCCAACCAGTGTCTCCGATGGTTCCATGTAGCCGTGATATGTCTCTTCCCACAAGGTTTTTGCTTAAACCCTCCCTTTTGAAGAATAGGGAATTGTATTTTTTCTGGACTGCCAACTGTAGCGATGCACAGCTCATGAGCCAGGCTCTAACAGTGATGCCAGGCTGCCATACAAGACTTAGACCGTGGACAAGGGTTATCCCGATGGAAACCACAGCAATCTTTCACCACTGAGCAGCTAATTACCCACAATGTGTTGGGACGCTTTGCAGGTACAGATGGGGACAGAATTGGCTTCTATAAGTAAACCGCGTTAGTCTGTCTGTAAGTCCTGCATCCTGACTCTAACAGTAGAAAGACAACCTCTTAGTCTCTTGCAGTTAAGGTCTAGTGTAAACTGTGAATTACAAGACTGAACGTCTCTTCCAGGGTGGATTAACAGGCTCTGACTCGACCCTCTTCTTTTAACTCAGATGGGGATTTGCAGCTGTGTAAACGAAAAGAGAATTGCATCTATATCTGTGCCAAGAAAATGTGCTAAATATACAAATAGGCTGAACTGAATATGATTTAATCTTCAAAGCAGACACGTTTTGAAGGATTTTATTTCCTTTTCCTTCTAAAAGTCAAGCTCTTGCTGTGAGCCTGTACCTACAGAAAGATACTGTTTGCGGGGACCCACTAGCCCTTCCTTTGGCTTAGGGAGTACCACGACCCACACCAGCTAATAAGGAGCAGCCGCAGTCTCAAGGCCCTAATAAAGAGTGGAGGAAGCTCAGAGGAGCTTGCTGGGCAATTTTATCCCCTAGCTCTCTAAATATGTACCCAGGACTAGGAGCAGAGTCATAAACCAGATTCACCTCCGGCTAAGGAAAGACACTTATCAGTAGGTTGTAATGAGGCTCCCTCTTGATGGTCATTATGGCAAAAAATGTGGAAGAGGCACGAGCCTACACGGTGTTCATGAGGAGGTACATACCCAGTGGTAAATTGATAGCTGCCTGCTATCAAACACTTATCTGTGGCTTGCCAGCAAAATGAAAATCCACCTGGGCAGGATGAGAGGAGGAAATCCTTTCAGCGGGTGGCAGAGTGTGAAGGGATGTTGCCATTTTGGAAGTGGACCCATAATCAAAAGCTTTGCAGAATAGTATTTCTCAGATGAATCGCACGGAGGGAGGCTTAGGACAAGGTGTTGCCTGCCCAGCCTGGATCAGCTCTGCGATGGGGATGTCTGTTTCTCTGCACGACGGCGCTTCGCTTCCAACAAGCCAGAGAGGTCATGGCTCAGTCAGCCATGCGCTCGTGGCCTTTGCAGAGACACGTCGGAGCTGGGCTTGGGGCCATTCTGGCAGCGTTGGTGGCTTCGGTTAAATCCGCCTGTTTATTAAGGTGACATTTGTCCAAACACCCTCCTGAGCTCTGCCATCCCTGTCTATGCGGATGGTCTCTTTTAGCCGCTGTAGCTCCAGCAGACGGCTCTGCAGCTCTCCCGCTACATAACTCACCAAAACAAACCTTCCCCACCGGTGATCCTCCGGTCTGTTGTGCTGAGACTCCAGCCGGTGTCACAGCTGTCAATCACTTCCATCCCCTCTGAGGTGGAGGTGTTTCTGATGAGCTTAGGAGGATTTCAGAGCACAGCACTGCTTTTCAGAGAGCTGAGGGGAGCCAGCTGGGTTCTGGGAAACATTTCTGCATTTTTGCTGTCTAACAAAGATTTTCGTTCAGGAATGTCCCTGCTTGTTTTACCGTTGCTAAAAATGCACAAGGAATTGCTGCTGACAGACTCATCCGGGGCCCACCAAAGTTGCTCCCTGTGCTGAGAGTTTCCTGTAAATGTGCAGACAGATGCATATGTAGGTGCAGCGCGAGGAGAGGTGAGTGAGACTGAGAGGAGAGAAGCAGAGAAGGTCATATCCATACGTGGCAATACGCACTCTGGGGAAGTGGGATGAGCGGGCAGGAGAGGGCTGTCACCCTCCTACCAAGGTGAATGGGAGCCCCAGCCCACCCAGGACATGGCATTTAGGGGAGTTTCTGCCACGTGTGTGTTTGCACAGGGACTGTTTCACATCAGGTGTAAGGTTTAATGAGAGAGATCTACCTTCCCTTGTAATAGGCTGGGGCACTCGCCGGCCGAGCTGGGAAGACTGGGCTGCAAAGCCATGGGAAGGCAGACATTTATCGTGGGCTGCCCAGACCCTGGCGTGAGCAGGGGTCCAGCTGAAGAGAGCAAACGTCTATCGCTTATGTTAAAGGAAAAAAAGGAAGCAAGAAAAGAGGTTAATGCTGTTTACTCTTGATAAAGCTTTTAGCTGCAAAATGTCACATTCTTCAAAACCCAATCAGCCAGTCATGCTCTAGGCTTTAACGGCTGTAACTCTAATTGCACCAAGAAAATTAGTTGATCTGCAGCACGAAAACACAAAACACAGAAAAAAAACCCCTAATCGAGTTTGCATGGTGGGAGGGTCTGCACAAGATGGGTGTTGTCTGTCCCCACTTCATTGCCAGTGTGGCCTTTCCAGCCCCCCCCAGCTGACTGAGCCCACTCCAAACTCTGCCTCTAAAATGCTCGAGCTCCTAAGATGCAGCAATCAGACCAAGTTTCCCCATAAAGAAATGCAGTTTTAATTACTGCTATCAATCAGCCTGTGAGCAGCGGAACAACCAGCTCACCCAGATGATTAGCATTCCTGCTGCTGGAAGAGCGTGAATCCAGCCTCGACGAGGGAAGCAAATATTGATTGACATCTTCCCACCCTCACCACACTGCTGTCTCCTTCCCTGGGAGAAGGGCATGCTCCCCTTTGTCCATGTCTGACAGCATCGTACATCACCTCTCAGCCTCCTGCAATATTCATCCAGTGACACCAACAAGAATAGCTCCAGACCTCAGGACAAGGAGGGAGCTGCCCAGGGTCAGATTTTAGAAGCAAAGAGAATTCTTCCGACAGTCAGATGGGCAGCTTCCCATTTTAAGCTGTGCATTCCTTGTTTATTTATCTGCACTGCCTCCCAGTCGTCTTCGTAACGGCAGACGAGGCCTGGACTTCTGCTTGCAAGAGTTCCCCGCAGTGCTGTGTCTGAAGGCTGAGATGTGCTGCAGCCTGCCCTGGGAGGACTCCTGACACTCTTGTCACAGGACTGTTCATGAAAGGCAGGGCTACGCATGCTGCTTGGGCTATTTAGGGGTAAGAACGTGTTCATTGCAATGATGTGTTCTTGCAGAGTTCTAGAGATGGAAGAGGATCTGAGACGGTAACCCCTTGCCAGAAGAGGACTGCTCCCTACAGGGCACTTCCCAGTGTCTGAGTTAGTCAAGTTATACAAGCGACAAAAAGCAGCACGGCTTTCACCGCTTCCCCTGGAGATTAGTCCGAAGCCAGCCAGATCCCAGCATTCAGAGACTGTCATGGCATCGGACTAAATGTTCTTCTCCTCAACTCATGCCAAACAGTTCTCTCTTTTTCTTGATGTCTGCATCCTTGGGGTGTTTGTGGACTATGGTTATTTCCTCTGTTAATCTCCCTGTTTAAGACATCTCCCATGTGCAAAGGTCTTACCACTTACAGAGGGATAGATATACAGCTGCTATCTCTTTCAACCAAAGGGTAATTTTCATCAGCAAAGAAATCGTTAACGCAGTTGGGAATTTCTGACATGGTCCTGTGTGTTTACCAAGGAGGTACGAAATCCTGCTTCCGTGCACACAGCAGGCATCAAATGGGTAGGGAGAGCTTCTTTCCTCTTGGGTCCTAAAATCTTTTAAAGAGCATAAAACACAGAGGCCTGTTTCTCCAGGCTCTCTTCAGGGCCATTCTCCCATGCATTTCCTTTTCCAAATGTTGCTGTCTGTTTTTCACAGGCACCCAGACCTTCATGGAACAGTAACAGGCAAAAGCCTTTCATCTGCCTTTAATTTGGGCAGAAAAACCTATCTATATTTGAGGCAGCAGATGCTCTTGTTTTAGTTACTCACTTCACAAAGGAGCTTATCTACTGTCTTATAGGAAAAGCTTTATGGGTATCTCATAAATAAAGCTGCATAATTCCTTGATTTGCTGAGGTATCACAAAGATCATCATTGTATCAACATGAGCATCTCAAGAGGCCAGAGAGAAGAAGTGAAAGGCATTGTTCCAGGGTCCGTGGGAGAGCATCATGGCCATCCCCGCTTTCAGCAGTACCAATTTTTTTCAAAGAGGAGTAGCCCCAGCAGAGCTTGGGGTCCTCAACTCTTGAATCATCAGGGATGTGATGGTCAGGTCACGCTTCCAGAGGTTTGGGTTCAGTCTCTGCTCTAAATAAGGCAAAACGGAGGTGTCAAAAGCAGGTTTCTCCCCTTGCAGATTTCTGTGGTGGATTCTGGCAGGGTGTGACTGAGAGGACAGGGAGATCTGGGAGAAGAGGGTGATCTCAGCCGGACTCCAGGCAAGGAGTCACAGGACACTCCACCATTCCCCAGGATCTTTCTGGTAAAGGACCACACTTGGGCTCATTATTCCAAGAGACGGCTGACCAGAGTCACATAAATAGTAGGTATTGCCTTTCAAGCCTGTGACAGAAACCAGTGCAGGCCAAACTGCTTGTGTTTAGTTTTCTGGCTGACATACATGGCCTGGGTAGGCAAGGTCAATTTGCTGCCCGCTATTTCTCTCATGTGTCTCTTTTAGCCACTGTTACTTTGCATTTCTCCCTTCCAGGGAGTATCTGTGGTTTTTGCTGTTTTCAACAGTTAGCATTTTACACAACTTGATCTTACTGTCTTCTCTACCGATACCTTCTCTCTTTAGGCTGCTGATGCAAGCATGGTTGATGCTTTTGAACCTGGATTGGTGTGCATATCTCAGGGTTACTTGTGACTGCAGGCTGGGTTTCAGAAATTAAGTGCTTTGTTGGGGTCCTTTCCGAGAACTGGAGAAGGGCCAAGTGTGTCCACTTCACTATGCAGCCATCCATCTCCCTGGAGTTTCATAATAATATCCATCTGTTCTTTAGCTTGCTTACGAGAAAGGATCGTGGGGTTACAATTAGCACATCTTGTTGAGACTGTGTTTAAAAATATTCACTGCCCATCTGTGTGGAGAGAAAAATCCATTTCTCTTAATGAGGTTGTTTTCCTTCTTGATGCTTGCTGTCTGCAGTACCCAACTTGGTACAATGTGCGTTGGGAGAAGGGGAGAGCTTTACAGCAAGTGGACCAGTGCCTAACTTCGAATGGGACTGGCCAGAGTCAGCTCTGGAGAGTGAGAGGAAAGTTTTGGGTGCAGGAAAGTGGCAGAAGAGCACAAAGCAGGGGAATTATTTGTAATGTTCCCCGTCCCCACTCCCATATCCTACTGGAGACAAAGCCTACAACGGTAAGGTGCTACGCTTGGGGTGCGCTGTCTAACAGGACTCTGTTAGGTGCATGCTCGCGTGCATCCTGCTGGCCAAAGAGGGACCATGAAGGGTGGTTTTGCAGAGCACAAGCACTGCACTGGCCACAAATTGGGATCTGCTTGTCTTGCAGAGGTCCTTAAAAGTCTCACAGCAGGAGTGCCAGCCGAACCCCACAGCCTCTCGCTCCATCTCCGTTGTGCTTGGGCGCTGTATCCGTGATCGTCTCTTACCGTCCCTGACAATGGCAGACAACAGAAAGAAGCAGAGATGTGAAACAATTTGGCTGTCCTCTCATTTGAGGGCGGCTTTGGTAATCAGGCCAAATTCAAGAAAATGGCTGGCATGGAGTGCTTGTAAATCCCTGTGTGAGCAGAGAGATTGAGGGGGGTAGCTGCCGGGGAGGAGAACAATGAGCAGCTCTCCGCCGTCCCTCTGCCATCCCCAGCAAGGCACCCCCTCCAAGAGCCACTCGGCCCATTTTTAAATTTATCCCCTGCCGACTTCCTTCTCAGAGCTGGCACTTCCCGCCAGCAGCAGTGAAGCACTGTGAGAGGCACTTACCGTGTCTCCCACAACTCCCTCGAACACCTGGGACTTGGCTCCCTAACCGTGTCTGTACGCTTGGGTTAGGCTTGCTGCTGGTGCCACAGCGGGGAGAAACGCAGAGCAGCCGTGGCTATAGAGGCACTTGGAAGAAACAGCAGGCAGCAAATCATGCTTGGCTGTGCGGTCCGTGTGTGCCGTCCAGAAAACTAAATGTAAGCTTGGCCTACGTTATGCATTGGTCTCTGTCACAGCCTCAAAAGGCAATACCCCCTCGATATAACTCTGGCCTGCTGTGTCAGACTGTCTCTCAGGACAGGTAGTGGTCGGCGAGGAAGGTGGATGCTGTCTGTGTGTGGTAGCAAGGCCTGACAGTTTGGATACAGCTGAGGGGCGTCTCCATCACCACACGCAGATGCAGGCGATATTCCGGGACTTCTCTGCACTGCAGCTACGGGACAGTTAGGGAATGCAAAACCTTTAGCTTAAGCAAGAGTTAAAAACTGTGCTGTAACATATTTCTTGGCTGTTTATGACTTTGTGTGATTTCAGTGGAGTCAGGGCTGACACGCTGCAGTCTTAGGTCTGCTTAGCTTCCTTCGGCACTAACCAGAGGGGAGGTGGCAGTACCTGACGTTTCATTCTTATGGCTACCCGCAATTTTCATCTTAGTGTCATAACCTGGGGTTGATCGAAAAGGTAGCCCGAAGGGAGCTTACAGGTCCAAGCCACCAAATGTGAGGGACCTTTCAGTGCAGGCTGGCTTGCATGCAAGGGTTAGCTCGCCCAGGTGCTGGTGGATAGGCCATAACCTTCTTCCTAACTGTGAGCCCAGCGAGTCTGGGCTTGCTCTGGGCAGGCTCTAGCAGGAGCAGCGTTCCCCTCTGGAGGTGGTGGCACAAGGTGTGACCGTCCCTCCCTCCCTTCCCTTTGCAGATCCATTTTCATGAGTCCTGTGGGCCACACACAGGACAGCTGTGAGACAGGAGTTGGGGCAGGGAGGGGCTGGAAGAGCTGTTAAAGGACATTCAAGGCAGCTTGCGTGCCCGTTCGCTTTCCACAAGTACATCCACCTTCGGAATAGCTGAGATGAGCTTGCCAACTCCTTCTGTCACCTTCCCCTACTCTGTCCTGACCAGAGGATGAGAAATGCCTGGAAGTACCCCAAAAGTATGCATTCGCTTTGCTCCAGCGACCCATATAATAAATGCCCTGAAGCTCAACGTCTGGAGTGCTGGAAAACTGCACCCTGGCTAGAGATGATTTCTGTAAAGAAAAAAGCTGTTAAGCCACAGAGCAGGTAGTGAACTGGCTAAGCTTTGTCCAGCCGAACGTTCCTCACCCCCTCTGATGATCCATGCTTGGAGAAGCTTGGCCAGGTTCACTGAGAAACATAGCAGGGCACGTTTGGCAGGCCAAAATGTTAATATCTGGGCAGCCAAGGTTTTTTGCTTATGTGGCGGCTATGTAGGAAGTCCTAGCACCTCCGACTAGGTGCTAATGGGACACTGAAGGTGTTTGCAGCAATGTCATTACTGCCTCGCCAAGCATTTTGAAGCGTGAGTCACCTCTTCCCGAATCATGAGACTGGCTTGCAAGTTATTAATATTTATTTTCTGACTGCAAATAAGAATAACCTGCCTTTACTTCCAAACCTTTGAATCCATAGGGTTAATTCAAATGATGCTTACTGAATTTTCTCTGCATGCATGAAAACTTTGGTTTGTTGTCTTTCTGTTGCTTCCCTGCTTTAAAATAAAAATAAAACTGAATTATATTTTTTTTTTGCTCATCACAGAGATCCAAATCTGGGAGGACTTGAATCTCATCAGATGTTAGGAGATTTACCATAAAACCACAAGGATTTGCACTGGTTATTGGGCAGCCATATGCTCGCCTCAGTGCAGTGCCCTCTTGCACCTCTGACCAAGCTGCCTATCTGTCCACTTTAAAGCTCTCCCTGCTGGCAAGAGTTTACATTAGCTCAGATAGAGCGAGGACATCAGATTTATTCTCTATTTGCCTTTTTCAGTATTCTCAAATAAAATTTGTCTAGCATGATAGATACAGTTGCTAGTGGTGTCTAAAAAACTCATAACTGAGGATGCAATGAGCCAAGATGAAAGCAGATCTCCAATCAACCCCATGAACTGCTATATGCTGGAAGAGCCTCTTGGAGATTCATTCTGCAAACAAAACCCCTGGCTTCTCTTCACTTTTCTCCTTTGCTTATAAGGGGAAGACAGAAGAGCTGCTTAGCTGTTCACCTGAAAATGCTTAGTGCTTAAAACCTCCGTGCTTCCTATTGGCAGAAAGCTGTCATACACCCTCTTCATCTTGTCCTTGGAGCTGCAGGATTGCATTTCTGTGGTGCAGGCCTGGAGCACAGGGTTTTGTAAAGCTGGGTGTGTTGAGACCCACTAAGGGCTACAGCATAGCCACCCGGGGGTCGTAAGTCTTATTTTTAGTGGTGCACTGTGCATCTGAAGCACCCTTGGTTGGCTGCTGGTGGTGTGCAAAAACACTGAGCCAGCGACCTTTCTCAGGACATGCTCTGATGGGTGGTGGATGGGGTGAAGGGTGCTTTGGAGACTCCCACTGTTGCCCAGAAGCTTGTGAAGCCTCCAGAAAGAAATGCAAGGCAAGGGGGAGCTTTGCAGGAAGCACAAAGCTCTAGCAGATCGCTGATTTCTGCTTAACTACCAGGGATGCGAAGCGTTGGTTGACAAGGCTTTGCGTGTGCGAGAGGAGGGAAGTGCCCTTTCGCACCTTCCCAACCTGCTTGTGGTTGCATAAGCCTGAAAGCGCAGAGCCTGAGGTTGCTATGCCAACTTGCGTCCCTAATTCCTCCCATCTATCTCCCCGTCTGAAGAACGATGTGGGCCTCCAGGAGCGGAAGCCCACCCTGGAATGATCCACCAGCAGCAAAGGCTTTGCTCCATCGGTGGAGCAGACTGAAGGACTCTGGGAGGCGTGTGTACCCGTGGCCCTCGTGCCACCAACGAGGGACTGCACCGGAGCGACTGGTTTGCAACGCTTCTGCTTCGTTCTCCTGAGTGCTTTACCTTTGCTGCTGAATTTGGTTTCCCGTCCTCACTGGCAGCACTGAGCCTGTGCTGTCACTCATCAAAGGAATCACAAGTGCAGCATGAATCTGTGTGCCTGGTTTCCTTTCTGTAGCATTAAAATAGCGTAAAGTGCCTTTCAAAGACACTGAGAAGGAGGAATCGCTATTTCCGGGTGCTTACATAAACTGTCTTCAAGTGCAAAAGTGAAAAACATTGAACTCCTTATGTTCTTCCCCTTCCCCCTCCCTTAAGAAGGGCACTATATAGAATTATACCGTATGGTAAAAGGGTCAAATCCTTGAGAGAGAACAAAAATGCAAGGTAGCTTAGGTCTGTACCGCATGGAAGAGGCTGGCAGATGAAGCAGCTGTGAGTTTTTGCATCCTATCCTAATTAGCAGTAATTTCCAGCAATGAACAAATTCTTATGATTATCCCTTCCCCTTTCTTTGTTCAACCTGCCACATAAATCACAGACCCTTTTCTCTACACTCTAGCACTATCAGGAGTGGGAATCCTGATGGGTTAATTTGCCAGTAATTAAATTTGTCCCTTCTGTTCACTTCACAGATGCAGTCGCCCTCTGCTTCGAAGCAAAGTGCAGGTCAGAGCCAATGGGAGCCTTTAATAATCTGGTAGTCTCATCAGGCACTGAAGACAGAAAGTTTTCTTGCTAATTGGACTGCTGTGAGATAATCTGAAGAGGAGCAAGCTCCTCTGGACAGAGGGAGGCTGGGAGCATACAGAGTCATGGAGAAGGTAACGGGTAAATTCCTGTATACGTCCTCCAAGCCTTCAGCCAGAGCAAACACGTAGAAAAATGCCTCAGGTCTGATTTCCTTTGACTCAGCAACTTGCTTAGTCATTTACACCAGAGTAAAAGCCACTTTGCTAGGCTTTCATGGCAGAATGATAGCTTTTTACATTGCTAAAACTGGGGTGCCAGGCTAGCACAGCCTGCGGCCTGAGCAGAGGAAACAGGCTTGCGGCAAGGAAAGGCTGGTGCTGCCCTACGGCTGCTGCTGGGCAGGGCATCGGGGCAGGGGCTCAGGGTGGATCGCCCCAGCCTTGAAATCTCGCCCCTGAGGAGGCAGGCAGCAGCACTGCTGGCCCCATACAAACCAGAACTGCTTGTAGCTGTCACTGAAAAATCTGAATTTTCCTCATTCCAGATCATCAGACAGATTGCGAGCAGAAGAACCAGACTGGTTCAGGAAAATTCTCCAATTTCACATTAACTAAAGGGACCCATTCAGATTTGGTCCCTGTCAGCAAATACGTGCAAATACAGAAGCTTTAGTCAGAGCTCTGATTTTATAGTTAAAAAATAAGATGCTAGTCATTTCTGCTGCAGAGAAAAACCTGACCCTGCAGCACCCTGAGGGCTTCTTTCCTCTTATCTAGTTCGTTTTAATCTTGCAGTTTCTAAGTCTGTTTCATGATTTTGAGGACCTGACGTATATTTGTGGAGAGATTGTACCAGGCAACACTACCTTCTAAAAACTGGGCCAAAGCAGTTTTGTGCTCTGGTTCCTTTCAAGGACGCAGGTGAGGTTATCGACGTGTCCATTAACTATACTTCCCTGGAAGGTTTTGGTACTCTGCAGCGAGCGTTTGTTATACACATATCTCTGTGTGCTGTGTCACCTCCTGGCCATACAGCTGATGCCCAGGACTGGGGACAAGGAGATGAGGACTCTTATTTCCAGTCCTGAAGCCTGCAGGCTATTATTTGCGTGGCCCTTTGCAGACAGATACAACTCCTTCTGCTCATGCTCCGAACTTGCCAAAAGCTATACAGTCTCTCAACAGCACAGATTAACTCGTGCTCAACAGCTCATTAGTGATGGCTGCTCAGTTTGCAGTTAGTTTGGAGTGCGGGAAGAGGGAGACCATGTCTGGAGAGGCTCACCCTGAGTCACCTGGGACTAATCGCTTCAAACCTGTATGCACATTCAGTTTTTCCATTTGTAAACTGCTAAAATAGTTATGTTCCTGCTCTGACTGAGCCTAGGACTGAGCCTAGCTTCCTAGATATTTGCAGAATGTGTGGAAATATTAGCAAAAAAGTTACACTAAGAGTACATAGTATTACCATTATTATTATAATGGTTTTCACTTTGGATCTTGAGTACATGATTGCAGTCCTCTGAGAGGGGAAACAGAACAAGAACAAAAAGAAATATAAAAGAACAATCTGTCATTCTCACCTGTTCTTCCCTCTGCAATGATTCCCATTCACTGGCTTCCTTTGATTATAAATAAAGGTGTATAATATCTCTCAAAACAAAGGAATGAGGCATTTTTCAATCCCCCAAACGTCTTTATTTTCTTAATGAAAGGAACAGTAAAAAAAGAACAAGTGCTGTAATTGCCCAGGTTCTAGCATAGGACTGGTCCTTTAGATAGAGGAGAGCACAGAAACAATTAACCCAGTATGAGGACATAGTGCCCTAATTCACGTTGATCATCACCACGTTGCTGTTGTTCTTCTTGTAAGTAACCACAGTGAAACCAAGTGCCAAATAAAACCTGTGCAGAATCATGCAGATGTAGAGCCAGAGCCACCATGAAGCTTCAGGGTCGCAACCAAAGAAGATCACTTAGTAGTAGACAGCTTCGGTGCTCACGCTCTGGCTCCAGGAAAACAACCAAGGGAATCATTTGAGCAATCAGCTCGAGGTTGTGCAGTCCACCTGCACGGCTTCAGGGAGCAGCAGTGGATTTAGAGGAGCCTGTCTCCCAGGCATAAAAAGACAACGGTGTTGGCAGACTTGTGCTAGAAAGACGTAGCTGTAAAGATTATCAGGTTTTACAGGTGAATTCCCCGTTTTTTGGAGGCACAGGTGTAGATGGAAAGTGTTGGTGAAGGATGAATGAATGTGAGAAACCAGACCCTTAAAGAAGCAATTTTTTTGCACTCGACAGCTTGTAAGGCAAGGAGGATTTCTGAATGGGAGTGTTTATATGGACCCAGCTGATCCCACAAATAGTGGCCAGACCCAGACTTATAACTGCTACTTCTTAATGGAGATCAAAATAGAATAGCTGGTCACAGGCAGCATCATGTGTGCTGCAGAGAGCTCTGGCTTGTCAGTCTCCATTTCATGCATTTTTCATACATCTCCTCTTGTTCCTATGCCATTTTTTTTGTCTTTGTTTTCAGCTGTATCTAATAAGCCTTCATTGTGCTTTTGATCAGAGATTTTTCTGTGAAGACTTACAGGCCTCCCTTCCCCAGTCCTCTTCGTCTTCTCCCAACTCCTCCTTCCCCTCTGCTCTCCTTAGTTGTTCATATTCCTATCGCAGGTAAAAATCTTCCAGCGACAATCATTAGCACTGGTAAGAAAGTCAGAACAGATGTGAAAAGGGAGAAGTAAGGGCATATTTTAGGGAGCCGAGTAACAGCAGTGGGGGGATAGCTATAGAGATGGCCCAAAAGGGCTCTTCTTTTGGGCCCTCTCTCTCTTTTGGAAGCGCTGGGATGGCGTCAGCCAGAGGAGAGCTTTGGGGGCCTTTTGAATGAACCCCTTCCTACCGGCACCATTCAGTGGGAGGGATGTGTGTTGGCTCCCTCCCAGGTGTGCAGTTATCTGTCTGGACACAGGGCCCGGGAGCAGCTAGGGAAATGGGATGCTGAACAGAGACTGAAGGTCGTGATGTATACCTACGGCCGCTCCTTCCTGAAAGGCTGACACAGCAATCTGTAGTCAACGTCAGGTGAGTGCACGACTTGTCCTTCCGCTCCGGCAGGATCACAGGCTGCACGGATGGATGTGGTGGGAGTCGCTTCTCCTCCATCAGAGCCTGGGAGACTATAAACCAACCCCCCTTGGTATTCACTGAGGGTAAAGAAATTAATTGTACACTTTGGGGTTTTTTTTCCCCGTGTTCTACCCTGAAGCTTTTTCGAATAATGGGGTTTTTTTAAGCTTTAATTTTGCTGCTTAGTAAATTTTTAAACATGGGGAATGTTTTAAAAAGTTTCAACGGTGGAATGAAAATTAAAGGGTGCACGCGTGTCTGGTGAGGAAATCTGGACATGCTGTGTCAGTAGCAAAAGAAAAGGAAGGGGACTAAAAATGCAGTCTTTTCTAAAAAATATTTCATTAAAATGTAATTAAAAATGATTCACAGCAAATGCAGCAAATAAGAGGTGACTTGGACATTTTTCACAGTAAAGGAGTGCTTTTCCATTTTGCAGCAATCTCAGTAAATATTATTAACCCATTTTACACCCTGGGATGCTGAGAAATTACACTCATACTTAGATCCTGTGACAGGATCAGGAATATGTCAGGCCACCATTTTCTCAAATGTATGCCTTCTCCAGCTGTATTCTCCCAAGTATTACTGTTCTCACTCGTAACCGATGATCATTACTTATTTTCCCAGTCACTGTAACACCCCTGGAGAGCCCTTCACTGATTTTAAACGCCTGGGGGGTACAGGTAATGCAGGGGCAGTAATACTGGTGGCTGCTCATCTACTTGCTGTTCAGAATATGACTTGGTACCTGCAGTTTACTGACTCCTGAACACTAACTTTTCAGCATTGCTTGAAGGGAGGGGCACCAAGCAGAAGAAAATGAATGTGGGAGGGAGGGAGGGAAGGTGAGGGGGTGGAAAAATGAGCCTGCTTCAGTGAATAATGAGGGGAGTGAAAATGAATGGGAAGAGAGAGAGAAAAGCTGGTTTAAATATTTAATCTCTGTTGCATTTGCTTTTGAAGAGGAGACAAAAGCCTTGGAACATCTTTTGTCTTGAACTAATTCTGACCAGAGCTGAACCGCATGCGATTGCCGCTTCTGTCATTTGCCTTAAGATGGAGAGAAACAGATTGGTCCTGCTGCATCAGCCCATCACATCAGTCTCCGTCTCCAGCCACAGCCAGTACCTGGACCTGCAAAAGGGATAAATTACTTGTGACAGTGACACCTCTGCCCCACGAGCCCATGCTGCCCAAGATCCTGGTGGTCAGTGTGTGTGCCGCCTAGGAGCTGCACCTTTCTTCGCAGAGGAGGAAGCTCCTCTGATGGGTCTGAGGAGCAGTTTCGCACTCATGTGTCCCACCATAGAGCAAGTCATTTCACTTTAGGTCTTCACCACTGTTTGGAGCCAGGTGGTTAGCGCAACATGACAGCAGTATTTTCCCCTTGTATCTCCCCATTCTTCTGTATATCCTTCTACCCAGCCTCTCCCTGCAACATTTCTCTTCCCCTTCCCTTGGCTTGCCCTCTCAAGTCCTCCCTCTCTGCTCACCCACGGTCCAGGCAGAGCCAAAATAAGCACAGCTGTCTTGTCCACCAGCCGCAGCTGCACCATCTGCAGCACCTTCTGCAGATGAGGCAGCCCCATGGATGAGCCGGCAGGACCCGCACGCCAGCCTCAGAGATGACAGCTATGTGTGCTGATGAGCCGCTGCACCAATGAGGTCATTTGCTTTCAGTTAGCCCTACATAAACCATATTCAGCTGATAAAACTAATCTGCCACATGTTCTGTTTCTCTTGTCTCTCACACTGGACACCCAGACTCGAGGACTGCACCACAACCCATGGTCAGTGTCACCCAGTGAGGCAGGCACAGCCCTTCGTAGCCGTGGTGGTTCTCTGCAGCCACAGCCTGTCATCCTCTGAGACAGCTTTAGCCAGATAAAAACCTCATTTAGGCTTCCTTTATAGACTGGAGGAGTAGGAGGGAAAAAAGCCTCTAGAGGGTAATTCATAGTAAGCCTGGCTTTTAAATTGGTAAATATCTGTAAGCTCTAAGAAAGGCTGATGGTCTCTGACTAACCAGAGGAAACTGCTGAGACTGGGAACTTTTTCTCTTGTTTTGGCAGTGGCTTTGTCTCTCTCATCCACTTATTCCCTTTATAACCCTAAAACCAAAGAGGTGCTGCCATCCCTACTTCTCAGATGGGGCAGATATACAGAATTAAAGTGACTTCTTCACCAGAGCCCCTTAGGACATCACTGGAAAAGCAGGGAATTTTGAGCTCTGGTCTCCTGAGCCCTGAGGGAAGGCATGAAAGCCCAGTTTTTTGTCAACTCCTGAACTGGGAGCACACCAGAAAAAATGAAGCAAAAACCAAACAACCCAAAAACCTACAGAAGCATCTCTTGAGCCTCTGAAGGCTCATAGTTAGCAATTATCTTTCAAAGGCTTACTTCAAAAGTAATTTATTATTTTATTAGCCGTTTGCTGAGAGATCAAATAAAGCCAAGGTGCCTAGTCAAGTATGTTCCTATTTTATTTTGATATAATTTGAAGAACTCGACTGGCTAGTTTAAATGCTGGAGAAGACAGCTGCGTGGGATTTGGGGCTTGGTGAAGCCGGCTAGGCAAGAGTTTTACATTTGGTTTACAAAAGAGCTTGAGTAGGCTGAGATTCCAGGCCGATGAGATGGTCTCCACGATGACTACACTTCTTTCTTTTTTGGCAGAGAACTCGTACACTCAACATGTGAGCTATAGGGATGAAAGAGGAGTTTATTCTCTGTAGCACTATGGGAGTTGACTTCTTTGCTGATTTTTTGCAGCAATTCCTCCCATGGCAATGATACCAGGATGCCGGTCGCTCTGTTTGGATCTAAGCTACACAAATAGTTGCCCAGACACCAAAGATGGCAGCTTTTGGTCCAGGTTTGATCTGAACCAATGACTTAGGAATGGAAAGCATCATATTGTATTTCAAAAATTTGTCTGAGCCATAAAAATACTCCTCTACTTTTTGCCAAAGAGAAAAGGCTCAGGAGCTGACAAAAGAGTCCTGGTGTTGTGGTCAAAAAAGAGCTGAGTTCATGTCATGACCCATTACCAGTTCACTACTCCTTGGAAGAAGCCAGTGGTGTTTCAGTGGTGTTGTGCCAAGCCATGCTCTTCCTTCCCAAATATAAAGTTGCCTGCATTAGGAGGAAGCCAGGAGCTGCTGCTTCCCAAATTCCATCAATGGTGGTTTGCCTTTGTGTTAGCCTGGGGGCCCCAAATCCACCCCCTGCTCAGGCCTGACCTTACTGGGAGCTGCTGCCTCTTGCAAAAGGGTACAGCAGGACCCTTCTCATAGCCTGTGTTGTGGCTCGCAAAGTCTGTCGGCACAGAGAGACATACAGGCATGTCAGACCATGTGCCTGCAACAGCCACGGCACTCTCCTCAACGGCTGCTGATGGCTGCCGTGCAGCGCCGGGAGCACGGGCGAAGGAGGGAAGCATTATTCTGAGGGTGACAACAGAAACCTCCTTGTGCTCTGAGGAGAAGGAGGAGAAAAAGCAAATCGTCCCAGGAATTCCTCAAAAGCTGCAGGAATTGTTGGGGGGGGGGTCTGGAGGTGAAACAGACAAGGTAGTTGGAGGAATATTTGTGTTCAATGCAGAGTAAATTTGCTCAAAGAAAAAGAGAGAGAATTGTGGGAGACCTGAAACTATATACGGATTTGGGAGACCGTGCCTCCCTTCCATTTTCTTATTGTCAAAATATCTTGAAAATCTCAAAGTGTTTTTCTTCCTTTTTTTTTTTTCCCTCTGATTAGGAGTTTTAAGTGGGAAATGCTGAAATACTTCATTTCAAATCTTTCAAAATCAACCTTTTTGACATCTTTTAAAATAGACTTGTACATCTAAACTGTTACTTCAGCTCAAAAGTGAGAAAAAATTAGAGTCAATAAACAGTGAAATAAAATGCAAACACGATTTTTCACTTGGGGTTGAACAAACTCCTTGAAATCACCCTCATTTTAGTTTGTTTCTCTTCTCTTTCTGACCCTTGGTCCCCCACACTTTCAGTTTGTTTGACCTTTTTTTTTACATTTTATTACCCAGCTCTAGTTTAGCTTTTCATTTATTTAAATATTAATGAAAGAGCAGCAGTTACACATTATTCTTATTTCTTAATCAAACCAACCAGCAATCCTAACGTAACGTCTTCAAGGTTGAGGGAACAGGAGAAACTATCCCAAATGGCAAAAGAATTACAGGAATTATGGACAGAAAGCCCCAACTTGGGAAATGAGTCAGTCTGCTTCTGTCTAGCAGAAAAGATCAGCACGGAAGTATAGAGCCTTTAGAAACAGCTTATGAATTTACAGCTTGCAAAGTAAGTGAAGTCTCTGTGTCTTCTGTACACATACGTTAACTCATTCCCCACACATGCATACATACAGGTCTCTGGTGGAAAGATGGGGAACGTGCAGTCTGCAATGCATATGAACTTTCTGTTTAGAGGAGAAAAGAAAAGATTTTTTCAATAGGCACAAAATCCCACCCCCTCAGTACCCCTCCTTCCCCTGTGTCTGACACTGACTTCAAGGGAGGAGTTGAGCCAATTATCTGTGAGTCCTACAGAAGGAAAATCTGCAATTTGCCAGTAGTTGTGAGAGCGAGAGGGAGAAAGGCAGGGAGGGAAGAAGAAAGACTTAATTGGCAAATGTAAAGAAAAGCCCCTTCTGTCCTAGAAAGAGAATATTTTAAAGCAAATCTCAGACCAGAAGAAAAGAAGCTGGGGGGGGTGGTGTGTTGTGCCAGGCAAGACCTGGGGAAGCGTAGGTTCACCATAGACAACTTCCATGCCCCCACTGATTTTTCCCCATAGGGTCTGAGGCGGCATAGAGGCAGGGTGGGCCAGCCATGCACCCATGACCCTGCACGACTAGGTGTCGCTCCAGAAACCCTTTCCCCCCAGCAGAGCCTACGAAGCGCAACTTGCAAGAAAAGCCAGTGGGAGTGGGAGAGACTCTGCCTCTCCTTCTCTCGAACTGAGGCTCGAGGAGAAGAGCTCATCTCACCAAAGGGAAAAGCTACCACTGGTTCCGAGACCCTTCTTTAGCCCATGTCGGTCGCCTGATCCAGTACTTACCATCCATGGGGGAACGCCCTCTGGAGCCCTGCGGTCCTTCCCAATCCTGCTAAGTTCCTGGGAAATACTGGTGAAGAACTGAGCCCAGAGCAAGCAACGTGGGATCCACAGAACAACAGCCTTTTACAGCAGCAGCCACCTCTGATTAAAATTATCAGTTTCATCAGACTGCACCAAGACCCAGGACTGCTCCTCCAAGGAAAGAGAGGTAAGAAAGCAGCATGGAGTTTGGGATGAAAGTAGGAAACAAACATCCCACAGGAGTGATTGTGGTGTGCATGAAAATTATGGGGCTACTAGCAGTGATTAACAAGTGGCAGGTCTGTTATGCATGGTACAGTTTGCGTCTGCCTATGTTGTTTTTGGCTGGATGCAGTGAATTACATGGGAATGGCAAACAGAGACACAAACAGTAGCTGAAGACTATGGAGTGCAAGAGAGGTAGTGCAGAAGTCTATTCGTGGATAGGGAGTGGTAGGGAGCATACCCCCTGACAGGAGGATGGAAACCTAAGGTGTAAAAGCTCTAGGCAGGTTGAATGAAGAATGTCTTCCTTAGATATCTCTCTCCAGATGCTCAGGATCAAATTTGTCAGGATCTTACTGGAATTCAGACAAGCACACCTCCGAGCATGCAAAAGCAGCTGCATTGTTATTCACTCCAATGTCTGCCTATGAAACACACAGCGGTGGTTAGCAGGTAGAAGACAACACAGGGAGTCAAAAGAAATGGGGTTTAATGTTGATTTTGGACAGCTGTTTCAGCTCTCTCTGGGTATATGAGCCTTTCCCTTTATTAAGTGGAGATAACACTCATTGCCTACATTTCTATGACATTTCGAAATCCCTGTGCTGTACTAATATAAAATACTAACGTAAAGTTTCTAGCATCAAGCCAGTGCATAAAACAGAAGGTACCACTGGGAATTAATCTATGCTTAAGCATTTAATAAACTGGAAGGAAAAGATGTAGATTAAAGCCAGCTGGAGGTTGTTTGTCTCCTCATTCTCTTCTGATTGATTTTGCTTTATTTAGTACATGAACATGTGGTCTCTTTCTGTTTCCTTTCTTCTGCCTTTAATCTTTTTCAATGTATGAGTCCCTGTGCTCCCCGCGACCCCTGGGTGTGAAGGCTAAAGTTTCATTCCTTTTCTGAGGAGGAAAGAAAGCAGATTGTATTGAACTGAAGAAAACCTGGAGAGGGGGGATAAGAAGAGAGAGCACAAAACACAAATATAAGCTCCCAGTTCAACAGCACGCTCTGAGTCAGATTTGCAGCAGAGGTGATGAGATGAGTAGCAACTCCATGAATCAAAGTGCTGAAAAGCATCTTTTGACTCCATGTGAAATGAAATGCAATCAGGAAAGAACAAAAGTCCTCTTGACTGAATGCCTTGACAGGTGGAACAAGGACAGCACAAAGTGACTATTTAATACATTAAAATCTGCATGTCCTCACACCCCTTCTTCCCCTTCGGTGCATCTATATCCTTGGGGCAAAGTGTCCTGAAACGAGCATGTGTCTGCACATAGTATTTTGGCTTTGAAGGGGGTGGGAGGCAGTGGGATTTAATGACCAGAGATGCAAGGGTGAGGAAAGGTGGGAAGGAGAAAGAGTTTGAAAGGTAGGAGTCCCAGAGTCTGTTCACATTTCTCTTTTGTTGGACTTTGGGTGGTCACTCAGCTTCCTTGTGCCTTACTCTTCCCTGTCTGTAGGTAGCTGTGGTGGCAATTCCTTCTCCAAGCTGTTCAGTGTACAGTGGCATTAACTGAGGTCCAAAGCAGTGGAATTAATTTCAAAGTGGAGGACAGAAGTGCCTCTTGCACTAAAGGTGCAAAAGTAACCCTCCAAGCAGCTGCAGTGAGAGAGTCCACCTCCTTTGCTGTGTGATGGGAGTTTCTCTAATCACCAGCAGCTCGGTGGTTACCTGCCACTCAGCAGTATAGTCTGTAGGATTTGGGCTTGTAAAGCTGCTGGCCAGGATCAGGTCCCCCAGCGTGCATGTTCTTTACAGGACATATAAGGCATTTTCTTAAAAAGCGTAACTGTTCACTCCCAGGTGCTGCCGCACCAAGCTGTACAAAACTGATCTTCAGCAGGTGTGAACCAACACAGTCCACTTGCCCTCATGCAGCTACACTGGCCCATCCCAGTCTGAAGAACTGACCATTTTCTAAATACTGATCCTGGGCTGCAGAGAAGTTTGTAATTTTTCTCACAAAATCTATCTCCCTGCTTTTCTCTGCCAGCTAAATAAAGCCTGAGAGGGTGAAAGGAAGCATCCCAAAGCAGCTCTGTCACCATTTGTCTGCCCATGGATGCAGGACAGTATTGGGCTGGCTATGTAGGAAAGGGCAGAGATAGTGTACATGGCAGTGTTGTTTCAGAGATTGAATATGGTGTTTCTGCACTGTTGGAGATAGGTCCTGTTCTAAATAAAACACAGAGTCCAGTTCAAATACCAGGTGTGCTCCTTGCTGTCATTCCCACCACAGCAATCCCAACAGTACCATAACTCTGCATGTGTGTGTCCATCCAAAGTTACGTTCTGACGTTACTGTCTGGCTCTAATATTATGCTGTCCTGCCTGCTGAATATAATTCAGAATGTAAGCTACTCTGAGGAAAGCATTGCATTTTCTTCTGTGCTTTAGGTAGGGCTGAATGTGCTGTTGGTGTGCAGCAAATTATAGCAATAATAATAAATAGTAGTGTTTTGCTGTTGCCTTGGGCTATAGCACAGCCCTTGTAATGATGCTGGATCAGAATTCCAGAGACTTCTTTATTTAGCAGTGACCGTATCTTCACTGCTGCTTTGGTGCTTAGCACATGTTAAACAAAGTAAAAGATTTTAAGCTTTTGGCTGAGATAAGTGTCAGCTACATAAAAGCTTGGGAGATAAAATTCACTCAAGGGAAAGATAGGAATCCAGATCTGGACCCAGAAATGATCTTTCAGTGTACATAAAGTACTAGCATTGTAATATTAAATAAACAACACCTAAGTTAAATAAATGGCACAGTGGGAACTTGATTATTCTTTAATAAGATCCTAGTAACCAAAATAAACTCTGTCAAAAATGTGCCTTATTTGCTCTGACGGTTAGCTTTCCCCACACAGGGGTTACAATTTTCCTTTCAGCACACAATTCATTTGAACTGGTACATGAAAAATGTCTGAGCAACACTCTTCTTTTTTTTCCTATCAAAGTTTTCTGCATCTGAGTGCTATGTCAAAATGCAATCTCCAAGGTCTCGAGACTCATTTTAGTTGTCAGGGATTAGAAATCTTGTCTAATAGCTATTTAAGATGGCTGTCCTTCATCTTTTCTCCTGCTTGTACTTAACACCCGCAAAGACTGTGACACCCACAACAGCTGTGTATGTATAAAGACTGAAACTCCTATGAAATCTACATTTCTGCAGCTCCATCCATTGCCACCCATCCTGCTGCAATGCTGACAGTTTGTTGATAGGGAGTTCCCACACTACCAGTCCAAACAGCAAGATTAAAATCTGGTTTCTAAAAGGTCACTGAAGGCACAGATCTTAGAATTTATCATTGGCCAATGCTATTTTGTGGCTCAAACTCCCTGCATCAGCAATGAAGGTTGTATGGGACCAGCTATTTAAAGTTACTGAGATGTCTAGCTTCCACTGATGTCAAGCATGATTCTTGTTTCTGTCTGACTTCTGGTTGATCTCAAAGTGAGTATTGTGCGCAGCTCCTATTTAGGCAACCAAATGAAGTTGTCTAGGTCCTAATGGCATCTGCAGTAGATGCAGTATATTGGGAAATCTGATCTCTGTGTTTATGTATCTAAATGAGAACCAAGCTATACTGAAAAATCTGGTATTATCTAAGTGACGCAGATGGTGGGAAGGAACCTGGTGTCTAAGTTGAAGCACAGCTGGTAAAATTAGCCCTTAATGTTTAAACGAAATAGTAAATTACAGTTCAAAACCATGCTATTTTCAGTGTAAATGCCTTCATTTTTATGTAACTTTAAAAGAAAAGAAAAAACCCAACCAAAAAAAAAAAATCCCTGGAAATGAGACTGAAAAAATTAAGCACGTCCAGTTAAAAAATTTCTGTATGAACCATTGATCTACTAATGAGGACTGTGCTCCAGAGCACTCCTTGACAAGCTTGTGGTAAGGAGCTGCCCGACTCCATCCTCCATCTAGTTTCTAGGCTTTCCTCCAACTCTGCCATTTTCTCTTTCAGGACCAAGCGATGATGAAGACCATGTCTGGTGGAAACTGCACCCTGAATGTGCCAGCCAAGAACTCTTACCGCATGGTAGTGCTGGGAGCCTCCAGGGTGGGGAAAAGCTCCATTGTCTCACGCTTTCTCAATGGCCGATTTGAGGACCAGTACACTCCCACCATTGAGGATTTTCATCGCAAGGTCTACAACATCCGGGGAGACATGTATCAGCTGGACATCCTGGACACCTCTGGGAATCACCCTTTCCCTGCTATGAGGAGGCTTTCCATCCTGACAGGTGAGAAGTGGGGGGAAGTAGGCAGATGGGGAACGGTGGGTGAAAGATCATAATGATAAACATTAGCTTGAAAACTGTAGCCTGGAGATGACTGTTTCTTGGGAGGTAGCTAAAGGGACTGCTTGATTTTGTTGCAAGATGCACTTCTCTAGAGAGATATTTCCTGGCCGGGATGCTCCGGGCACTACAGGGAGTGCATTAGCCACAGAGAAGTCCACTGGGTGAAGGTCTGAAACTGAGATTTCCCCCTAGTTTATTTCCCTCCTACCTTCCCCTCCTGCTCCATATTTTTTATTACAGTCACAAATGAATAGCTAAATAAAATCTCGTGGGAATAAAGAGCAGCAAGGGACAAAATAAGCATATCATTATAAGACACAAGCAGTGAAAAACAAATGTAAAAAGCACAGGAAGGGAATTCAAACCCAGAAAATCTCAAAGATTTTTTTTGCTAAAATTTGCAGCCTGATTCCCTTGATTTTATATACCAGTAAAAGGACAGCTCTACTTTTACCCTTTCTCCTTAGTCTACAGTTAATCAAATGAATTAAAGAGGAAAAACAGAAAATGGTGGGCTCATTTTGTACATTCTCATTGTCAAGCAGTTCCTGTTGTGAGCTAAGATGTATTCTCTAACTGTGAAAGTGACAGTGGAGATATATTCAGTCACAGTTCACAATCAACCTACTTTCTGGATTTGCTATCTACCCTTCTATCTAGCCAGTGAAACGTGACGTTCACATCTGACCAGGCTAGCATCCACATTCAGTGAGGTCCTAGGGCCAGTTTCTGGGATGCAAATGTGAGCTTTTGTCCCTGAACACACTCTTAGCACATTCCACATGAATGTCATTCAACAGGCAATGATTTGCGTTATTTTATATTTGCAAAAGGAATTGTAAGTCAGGAAATGTCAAAAGGAAATGCCAGGGGATCTGTGTCATTTATGTATTTCTTTTTTTCCATGGTCTGTCTCTCATGAGCAAATGAAATGATAGCAGAGCACTGCATATTGGGAAACCTCTCATTCCTGACTTAGGTGTTCGGGACTGACTAGCTGTAAATCTTCAGTTCAGGTGCTGCTTCTTGCATGGTATAATCAAAAGGCCAAGGCTGAGTGGCTACTAGCTCTCCATTCTTCCTGGTGTCAGAACAGGCTCTGTTTTACACAGAGATACAAACAAAAGGAAGAAAAAAGATAAGCAATGCAGCAGAGCTGAGATAGATAGAAACATGTTTACAAAAGAGAATACAAACGGGCAATAATTTGCAAGTCCAGTGCAACCTAGGAACACACAATTGGATATGGCTGAAGTAACATTATAGCCAAAACTCTTTTCCATAGCACTACAGAAAGGAGTAGGGAGTAGAATTAGAAGAATTGGAACTAAAGTACAGCTTAAGGAACAGATTCAAAAGGACCAAACAAAAAATATGGGGAAGAGATGGCAAATAAACCTATTGCTTTTTGAAAATTAGCTCCTCTGGCACAGGTTGCAGCCAACAAGCCTTTACAGTATCCTTTTTTAATTGCAGGGGATGTTTTCATCCTGGTATTCAGCTTGGACAACAGAGAATCCTTTGATGAGGTCAAGAGGCTCCAGAAACAGATCCTTGAGGTCAAATCCTGCCTGAAGAACAAGACCAAGGAATCAGCTGACCTCCCCATGGTGATCTGCGGCAACAAAAATGACCACAGTGAAATCTTCCGCAAGGTACGCTCAGATGAAGGCGAGAACCTTGTCTCCAGTGATGAAAACTGCGCTTACTTCGAAGTTTCAGCCAAGAAGAACACCAATGTGGATGAGATGTTCTACGTCCTCTTCAGCATGGCCAAGCTACCTCATGAGATGAGCCCTGCCCTCCACAGGAAAATCTCCATCCAGTATGGTGACACCTTCCAACAGAAATCCTTCCGGATGCGCCGAGTCAAGGACATGGACGCCTACGGCATGATCTCTCCCTTTGCTCGCCGGCCGAGTGTCAACAGTGACCTGAAGTATATAAAATCAAAAGTTCTCAGGGAAGGTCAGTCAAGGGAGAGGGAGAAATGCACGATCCAGTGAAGGGGCTTGCAGTTCTGTCTGAAGTCACCATCCACATGCAGTGCCTTAAAGAAAAACAGTCTGTGGAAGCACAGAATGGGCTCATGGGGTGCATCGAGAAAACCCAACATGGAGAAAGGATAACTCTTCCTGCAGATTCTGCTGAGTCACGAATGTAAATAACATCATCCGTGTAAATGACTGGGAAAAATCATATGCCTGAGATACGAGTGCATTTCTCTGTCTTTGTAATGTAGTTCCTCTTCATTCCCCCCTTTTGTTTAAAGAATACAGACTTGAGAAGTAAAGAAATTTCAACCTCACCCTTACAAAGAAAGTAGGTCAAAAATGCACAGAAGGCATTAACAGTTACCCAGCATGCAGCTCTGGCTAAGAGAGAGGAGGTTATGTGTATGCGTGTGTGTATCTCTGTGTCTGTGTGTACGTGTGCATGCATGTGTGGAGCACTCCTTTAAAGAACGGGACTTGCATTTCAAAGGGCAACAGTCTTACTGAGGTTTCCCAGATTGGGAGTGGACTCTATATATGGACTCATGACTCTAACTTGCTTCTGAGGGGACCTGCATTAAGAAGATGTTGATTTTATGTTTGCTGGGACAGTTATGATTTGACATCAACATGAGTGTTGTTTTGTAGTATAGATTTTATTTGGGATTTGTTTTTTTATTGTCTGGGGGTGGGTTCTTAGCAAAATCAGATGGCAAGTGCGTTTGATATCAAAACAGTATCTACTTTCTAGCAGTGAAAGGTGATTTTCATCTGTAAAACTATATAATATGTACATTGACTGAAAGTGAAATTGTTCTGCAAAAAGCCAATACATTTGACTGCTTTGCAAGCCTGGTGTGATATTGTTTCTCAAAGCAGCCACACCAACTCTGAATACTGTAGTACAAATGCCACCCTTTGCCTTGCTGGCCACCAAAGCAATGGTTCCTTCCTCTGCCTGTATCAGCCAAGACTGACCGGATTCATGTGTTGGCTTAGACCACTTCAGAGGCAGAGTTGGGTTTTCCCTCAAAATTAAGAACTGAACAGTTGTAGGGCCAGCTCCATCATATTTCTTCTGTTAACATGCCTCTAGCCATTTTGTTAATGGTTTTCCCTGTTGTCTGATAAAGGTTGCCTTGATGGAAACCTTTGCACTGCAGAAGTCCTTCAGAACAGAAGCTTTGCGCTGGCTGTCCAAACAGGGCTGAACTGGCTGGCCAGATAAATCTGGGGCCATCCATTCACTTCTTCCCTTTCTCAGCCCAGTCCACGCTTCCTTGTCGTCGGCCCTCTCCCTGTTCTGCTTCTGGCTTTGTTGTTCAGTGTGCTCCTGTATGCCCTCAAAGCCAAATATATTCTCTCGGATGTGAGCTTGCCGCTCTCGCTGACTGGAATGAGATGTGTGCACACATAACTGTGGGCAAAGCATGGCCCCAAGACTGTACACAACAGTAGAGTATATACATTATATATACCTCAGAATGACCTTCAGATATCTTGTCCCTCCCTCACCCTCAAATTCTGTTCTTGGCTGTATCCACCTTGCTGTGTCCTGGGCAGAGCTGTGAGCTAGTTCTTGCTATAATTTGATAGGAAAGCAAGAATGATGGTTGTCCGTAAAAATTAGCCTCTGGGACTCAAAATCCCATATTCATTTATCAGCTCCACCCTTCATTGGTACTGTATATTGACTGGTAAAATACACTGTTCTTTTATTCCTGTTGCCAGGGCAGCACCTTTCAGACCATGCCTCCCTCCCTATCTATAAACATGTACATGGTTTACGATTAAACCCGTTTTATTTATTATCTGTGTCCTGGTCCTTTTTTACTTTCTCCAAGAGTAACGAAGAAGGTCCTGGTTTTTTGTTGTGCAGGTGCAGCTAGGCAAGTAAGTTGTGGGTTGAGAGCCCTGACGAGATCTCCAGTGAGTTCTGGAAGAGCCTTTTATGTCCTCCAGACACCAGGAGCTACACATTTGCCTGTTTGGAACAGAACTGTGTCTATACCTACATATTTCTATCTATCTATCTATCTGAACATCGACTTATATGTACAGATATCCTCACAAGCAGAAGCAGACAGTTATTCTGCCCCATGACGCTTCCAACACCAGAAAATAACCACTCTCTCCTTCATGCACAGAGCCAGTGTGCTCATCCCTGGTGCACAGGGATTTAATGTGGTCTCTGCAGAGACATCATTGTTGCTCTCAGCAGTTTCTCCATCTCACCATCTGTACCTCTCAACTGTATGAGTCTTGGTCCCCCTGAGTACATGCCTACCTCCCTACAGACTCTCCACCCAAGTGCATGACTACTGAATGTACCAGTGGTCAAGCTCTGGGACTCATGTGCCACAGGAACATGGCACGGTTGAAGACAGAGCGAGAAGGGCATGCGCACTGGCCGTTGGGGCTCCAGGAAGCTAGAGGAGAACTCCTTGCCCTATAGCTCATGTGCTGCATTACTGAGTCTGCTCTCCCTCGCCTGCTGGATAAAGCTGAATTTTCAGAGAGCCTCCATAATCATCAAGTCTCTGTCTTTGTCTTACAACACTGACCTTACAATTATTTTCCCTACCATCCTTCCATCTCCACAAAGACACCAGCTTTCCTCACCTTTCTGTGTCCCCCCTTTCCTGCCTTTTCCACCATGGATATGAAGCCACAGGGCATGGAAAAACAACATTGCAGTGTCAGCAAGGGCACAAGAGTAGGGGAGGCTGAAGACCAAGGAGCAGGTGCTCACAGAGATATGCTGGATCCCACGAGAAGGCTGGTGAGCCCCAGCTTCACAGTCCAGCTTGGCCTGTCAATGCTCAGGGTGAGAAGCATCTGAGAAACTGGCTGGGAGTGAAGGTGAAGCAGCATTACAGTCACCCACAGAAACTAATGGCAATAAGCAGGTAATCTTATTAAAGTAATCCTAGTCTTCTCTCTGCATTTTGTTACTGATGGTAATTGCTTCTAAAGTTAGATTATCATCCTCCTCAGGACATTTATTTTTTTGCTTTTATTATATCATTACAGTCATTCTATTTATTTTCATATATTATTTGGGCTCTAGAAGTGCTTACAGCCCCTAAACAGACAGTATGTGTCTCAGTTGTTTATTCACAGTTAGCAGCCATTATGTTCTGTGTAAAGGGCTGGGAGTGGAACAGAGAGAGCAAGGCTACCTGTGTGCGTAGGGAGCATAAGGTAAGGCAGGAAGAGGAAAGGGAAATTGTTTCTTCCCTGCTAACCACTGAATGTGTCTGGTTGTAAGAGCAGGGAAGGGCTTTATGGGAAACTCTGTTACATATGTGCAGAAACAGCAAGACCCTGAAAGGAGCAAAGAGCAGACCTACAGGCACGCCTCGGAGGAAAGAGAAAGAACTTTTTTCCCCCGCTTGGGACTCAGGGGACCTGCACAGAACTTACCATAACCCAAGAAGTCATGAAAATGCACTGGAGTAAGGGCAAGTCTGGAGAAAGGGATCAGCCCAGCAAAGATGCTGCAAGCAGGTGTACCCTTACGTGGTCTTACCTAGCATAATTAAGTTGTTTTATTCCAATAGCTACCTTGTCCTACATCTCAGTATATAAAACCTGGCATTAATGCTACAAAGCCTCACTGATGTTTTTTTGTGTACTTAATTCCAGGACAAAGACCAGGGACATATACCTGACTTAGGATCAATCACAGCCTGGAACAAGACAGGGCTGAGATTTATTTTGTACATTGCTCTACACAGCAAGAAAGTCCTTGTCCTGAAGAAATTACAAGTCAACACATTATAGGAGCTACTATAAATAATGACAAAAATCTAATGAAGCCACAGGGTCAGTACAAATCAGGAAGGAAATAATGGTCATGGTGAATTAAGTGAAAAATAAATAGAGGGTGGGAAGGGCAGAGCGAAAGCCCATTTTGACATCCAGAGGACTAAATTGGGCTTCTGTTCTGAAGGATCCCCAGGAGGACTGCTGCCACCAGGCCAGCCTGATGCTAGAGAGAGGCTTTCATGGTGCAGCCTCACAAAGAGCATTGTCTCCTTGAGACCCCAGGGTGCAATAGGTCTGATTGTCTGGGAGGCTGAAGGGCTTCTTATTATCACAAAGGCAAGTAGAAATGGTGGGATAATTTTTAAAAGGTCAGAAGAAGGGAAAAGAGCTTCAGAAGGGGGCTCACAAAGGTAGGATGGCAATAGGAGGTTTGGTGGGTAAAGAGAAAAAGGTAGGCTAGAGTGTATGCTACAAACTGTACCTTTCACCCTTCTCTACACACAAGTCAAATCTGAAGACATTTTATTTAGCTTTTTTGTCCTTCCTCAAATGTTAACTGCTACTTACTGCTGTGTAGGACCCCTCCCCCCATCACACCTTTTGCTGCCTTTGATTTACCCTCCTGTCATGTACTATACTGTGGGCTGCCTTGCTAGCCCTGTCCCAGTGTCTTGGCTAGGGTAGAAGGTTACAGGCAGAGGTGTTTTTGAAGTAAGTGATGGTTATTTGATTTGATTTGAAATCACTATTACCTTTAGGGGGTTTTATTAGCATTATTGTTTCTGTAAAAATACATGGTGGCAGGCTCAGATTAAAGGGTCTCCTTGGAAAAATATATAAAACGTGATATAATGTACATTTTCCCCACTGGTTTCTATAGCAACAGCCTTTTCTCTGCACTCAGAAAGAGCAGAGAACTTGCAGGGGGGAGATGAGTAGCAGTGGCTCTGCCCTAGATCTTTCACCTCTGAGTCCTCATGGGAAGTTCTCCTCCCTTCAGTTTCTGTTATGTGGAGAAACACAGACCACCAGCCAGACCCACCTCGTAGACCACTCAGTATGTCTGGTAAAGCTGTGGGATGGATATGCTACCATAGATAAGAAAGTAATTTCCATGATGTGATTGTAAACTGGGGCATTGCTCCTGGCACAGTACCTGACATGGGGAATACACATCACAAACTGCTATAAACCCAACTTCTGTCCTCAGGTTTGGTTAGAGCTAGCTATGAGCCTTGCCCAGCTTCTCTCTTCCCTGTGTCTTTACAGACCGCCAACTGGTATGGTCAGAGCCTGAGACTTCCCAGAGAAACTCTTCCTTTTGCTCTCATGACAACATCAGCCAAAGACTTTTCCTTGCCCCTGCCATCATTGGCCATCCATAGCGTGCAGAATCGCCCCGAGTCCCAGGCGTCACATTCCTAGAAAGTTATTGACAGTGTGGAAGGAGGCCAAGGACTAGCAAGAAAAAACATTTTATGAGCCTAGAGGGACTGACTTGAGTAAGCCTTAAGAAAAGTCTGAAAGGGATAATTCTGTGCCATGTAGGTAAACAAAGTGTGAGAGAGGCTGGCTGAAAACACCTAGATGTGTTTGAAAGGTGAAGGTGACAACTGAGACAGCACTTTATTTAGAGTTGGACAGTGGGACATCTCAGTGGGAACAAGAGTATTAAGCAGGAAATCATAGGCAAAAGAGCAGGCCAGACTTCAGGGCAGTGGAATCTATTGGAAAATTTTCTAAGAGATGCCATGAAAGTCCCATGAGGAAAACACTGGGAAAAACACTGAAATTTACATAGCCAACAGGGGTAACTTGGTGTTTGCAGAGGGCTAGACTGGCTGAGCCAATAGGTTTTGATCCCCCACATTTGTTTCTGTGATGGAGCCTGATCCCAAGTCTGCTTCAAAGAAGTTTCCTCAGACTGCCTGTCCTCACTGCATGCTCCCAGCCCCCCAAGCGGAGGGTTGGTAGTTCACTGGTCCCCTCCAGCCAGACCACTAACAATAGAGACAGGACTTCTTATGTCAGACCCTGCTTTTTAGACCATTTCCACAAAGATCCCTGGACTGTTTGCAGCAAACAGCTCCTTTGGTGAATTGTCCATGAACAGTTTCTTGTGCATTTGTTTATTGTTCAGAAGCATTTGATGAATGATTTATGCAAATGTGCCCTGTGCTTTGGCTGGGATGGATAACTAAGATTAGTTCAGATTAAACAGGAAGACAAGGAGGGATGAGGTCACTGTGTTTCAGGGCATCTTGTAGCAAAGTAAAAGAATATAAATGAAAAAAAAATTTCAACTTGAACATGTGTCCTCACATCACTCTGACCTAGAGGGAAGCAAACTCCCTCTCTCCAACCCATTCCTTCCCTCCAGGCTCTTGAAGGAGGGATTTCATATGGACTGTATTTATTCAAGAGTGTCCTCTCAGAAGCATTTGGCTTTCAGCAGTTAGTTTAGAACACCAACCCACACAAGAGCACTGAATATTTTAGCTTGGTTTTAGCAGTATGTCTTGAGTCCATATTTTGAAGTTAAAAAAAAAAAAAAAAAAGAAAAAAGGAAAATAACCTCTACAGTCGTGGTGATGAAACGGGGCGGGGGGAGAAATTTCTGGCTCCAAGAAACAATTCCTTCACACACTGAGACCTTATCTGGAAAACTGCACAATTCTATTAAACTGGGACGTGTCATCTTTCTGTGTTAGACTGGAAATCAAAGCAACAGAGAAATGCAAAAGACACACTCCCAGCAATGGAGCCGGATCTTGCATTTCAGACCCCGCTAACACCAGTGCTGTGACAGATCCTGCCTAGTTCCTCGATGTCTTTGCAAAGCTCCCAGGAGCTTCAGAGTTGAAATAAGTTAAAGCTGCTAAAAAAACTGGGTGTTAGGTACGACGGGTTTCTGTCTTACTCTTCAGGTCAGAGATCTAACAGCCCATAGGAACAGCCCCACCAGTTTCCAGACTCTACATAAATCAGCATCTTGGTTTCCTATCCCTGATAGCGGGCCAATAGCACTCATGGGGGAGCTGAGAGAGGATAAACACCTTCTAGATTGCGAGGCACTTGGGTACCGCAATGATGGATAAACACGTTAAAAAGTGAAGAGGCAGACCAGAAACAAATATCACCTCAATCAGAAGCTGAGCTGCTGCAGTGCCAGCCACACAGGAGAGCAATTAACGTTTTGCATAACCCCTGATTTCTGCACTACCTACAGTCTTGTTCTCCTCAGCATCCACTGAGTTGGCAAGTCCCAGGAGTCTCAGGATTAAAATTACACACTGGCTACCCCGTGCTCTTCAATCACTACATGCCTGTGTGCTAAATGGTAGTGCGCTGCAGAGAGGTTTTCGCTCAGGGACCCTTGGATGGACGCACAGCATAACCTCTGCTTTCACCCTCTCTCTGCTGGAAAAATGAGTGCCTCAGGGAAACACAGCCTTGTTAACCACAACCTGGGGGGTTAGAGGATGGCATAGGGAAGATCAGTGGCATTGCTTTTGGCTGGCCCAGGAAAGAATGTCTCATCTTTTCTGTCACAAAACAGTTTGTTCCTTGCTGGGTGGCTCATTGCCAAGGTAATAAATACAAGTTTCTAAAAAGAAATAAAATAAAAAGGAAAAATAAACACAGAACAACAACTTGTTCTGCAAATTGACAGGACACTTGCCTGAGGCAATGGATAAGGGGTGACAGGGATGAACAGCTCTCTTGTGGAGCCTTATTAGAGAGCAGACCGGAGCTCTTCTCAGATACTCTTTATGAGATGCTGCCATCTGGGAGAAATCCAGATTGGCAATTATCAGAGAGAACAATTCCAGCTGGCCACCACACTGCCAAAGGAGAAATTATCCCCTTACACAATGGCACTGACTCAGACTGCTTGCAACTTTTGTCGAGTTTGGGGCAGTTACACAAGGTCTGTCATTAGTCATGGTGGTATTTATTTGTATTATGGAGCCCTGCCCACAGACCAGGACCCAATTATACCTGACGATATACAAATGCACAACAAATAGAAAGTCCCAATGTACGCAAAGGCCAGGGCAGAATCTTAGTCATTAACTACACCTGCCATAATCACCCTGTGCCTCACAGCATCTGTCCCATCCTATGATGGCTATCTACCTGTTTCCTACCAGTGCCCTATCTGTAACGTAAAGTGAGAAGAAGCTGCTGTATGCAGTATTAATCCACCACTTTCCTGATTAACATCTGAGAGCTAATTATTTCTGTAGAGACCTTGTAACCACTACATTGTGGTAGTAGCAGCACCAAGACCTAGTATAATTTAGTAGTGCTCTTCCTTCAGCTGCACTAGCTGAAACAGAAAAAGCAGATGTAAGGGTTATGCACTGTTTCCAAAATGCTCATGGGATGGGTAAATTCCTTATTATTCTTGCACTGGTTCCTTGCAGTGGTTCCTAGCAGTCTTGCCAAGGAGAGATCGCTTAGGTAGACAGAGCATCTTTGTGCTGTGTTGGTGGTCCTGTGGCTGTGCAAGCCCCAAACCAGCCGTGGCTCACGGTAGTTCAGACCTAACTCCGAACTGTGTCCTGTGACAGGCAGCGGAGATACCTTACATATGGCTGTCGTGAAACCTGAATCTGGGCACGGCAAGGAAGTGAGGCAGCCGTGCTGGCATTGCCAAGTCATGGCAAAGGCCTGCTGACTACCCTGTCCTTTAGTGATCAGGTGATGCCTCACGGGATGTCTGTTCCTTCCTCTCCTGCCTGTGAGCCATGCCAGGACCTCCCATAGCTCTCAGAGGAAAGAAATGGGTCATATACTGCTAGGAGCAGGGTGTCTGCCCACCACGGAAATACAAACTGATGGAACAGGAGATGTTTTTAGCCACTCATGGAATTTAAAGTTGAAAGCAGTGAAAAAGCATGGAGAGGATTGAGATCCTCCTCAGTGGCCTCCTTGTACTGCTGTAGCCCACGCAAGAGCTGTTATTTGCCCTTGATCTCCCAGAGAGGAATACCTCTGGCACACGCTTTGGCAAAACAGTTCACAGTACCCTAAAACTCTGTTTCCTCCCTCCACAGCATGATCGTTGGAGAAAGGTCTTCCTTGGATGATGGATGGTAAAACCCTCCCAGATGATACAGAGCCCAGCTGATGGAGAGCACCCCAGCAGCAGCAGGACACGTTACTGTGCTAGACAGTGAGCAGACGCATAAGAAGTGAATGCCCTTGGCGGAAGGGAGAGTCTTAGGGATGTTTTCTATGCCTTCTTCTTGGGACTTGACACATCTGCCCCAGTGCATTTTCTCTTGTCAGACAAGAATTCTGCCAAAGAGGAAAATGTCTGAAAGCATCTCATTAATTAAGGAGCCTTGAGTTTTGCTGATTTTCCATGAGACTTCAGACTCTGAATTGACTTTTGAAAATGAGATGAGCTTAGGCTCACTTAAGCACTTTCTCAACTTTATCAAAACTGGTTTCCTGAAGAGGGAGCATTTAAGGACTGAGATTATCAGGAGGAAACATTGTTCTGAACCAAATTTCCACTGAAAGAGAAAACTGAAACGATAAGTGATTTTGCATTGAGTAGTGGAGGTTTTCTTAGTAAAACAAGAACTGTCTGAGAGGTCCTTCTGCTTTCCTACTCATTTACATTAGGAAAAAAGAGAAGCTTGCTGTTTCCTAAAAGAACTGAGAAAATGAATGTATTCCAGAGTGAAACGTTGGTTTTGCTCTTTTTCCCCATGGTATCTTTTTGTCAACCAGGAATTAAAGCAAAAGAGACACTGGAGGCCCAAACATAATCTGTCATCTGTGCCCCCACCTGGATTTGGCTGGGTCTGTGTTCCCTACCTCTATCTTTTCCCACACTGGCTAAAGGAGAATCTGAAGCAAGAACAGATAAAAGAGCCAGTTTGGTTTTGACTAGAGGCATGTGGGGTGCTCCAAGACTTCGAGGCAGTAAGAACAGTATTAGCAAGTGAGTGGGAAAATTATCTCTAAATTAGCCCTAAGTCTTGTGTCAGCTGCTATTCTTCTCTAGAATGGTCCTATCCTCTTCTGTTCCCCTCCAGCTTTTCACAAAAAGTCCAAACAGGGAAAGATAGCACCTGCTATTTCTACCTAAACTTCAGGTGAAAGCTTCCTCTTTTTTGTGCTTAGCCAGAATCAAAAGGAAAACTAATGGCTCTGTTGAGCTGTGTCTGTAGTGCCAGGTATTCCCCATTTTGCATGTCAGCCCTTGTGCTCTGATTGTCCTCACCACCTGCATGTTGGTGCATACTGCAGTGCCACATTGGTGCCTGCTTGATGGCTTTTAGCTGATGACATTGCATGTATCACAGAATCACAGAATCGTATAGGTTGGAAAAGACCTTTAAGATCATTGAGTCCAACCGTAAACCTAACACTACCAAGACCACCACTATACCATGTCCCTAAGCACCTCATCCAAACATCTTTTAAATACTTCCAGGGATGGTGACTCAACCACTTCCCTGGGCAGCCTGTTCCAATGCTTGAGTATGCTCAAGGCTGCTACCAGGGTCTCCACAGATGTAGCTTCCAGAGCCTATTCCCTTCTGGCACTTCTAGGGAGATGGCTGAGGAGACAAGGGCTTTTTGTACACATGGCACAGTGACTCTTCTTTGCAACATGTTGTGTCCCATCTCACAAAGCCATCAGATGTCATTTCATGTCATGACAACAATACAGAGAGTGACAAATGACTGCCAGAACTGACGGTCTTCCCCTGGTTTGTCCTTCCTCCCCCAAGTAAGTATTGAAGTAAGTATTGGCAAAGCATTAGAAACTGTACTGTAAAGAGTAAGCCTAGATTACAGGAGTCTTTCTGAATTTCCATGCCACAGTGCTTATCCCGTCTGTGTCCCATATCAGGCATGTGCTAGTCACCCACACTGTTTTGGTCTGCAGAGAAAGGAAACCTGGGTGAATACCATAAAAGGGACTTGTGGTATGCTCCAACAGATGCATGGCGTGCTCCAACAAGTCCTTGTGGGGCATAGCCACAGACTGTCCCAGAAATAAGTGTACAGCCAACCAAAATTACTTTAACTTCAGAAATGAGAAGTCAAAAAGAGAGTGCTGTGGAAGCTCTGCAGTGCTACACAAGGCCAGTTATGCAAGGCTCACTGCATAAACTGTGCTGCGTTCAAACAGCTTGATCCTGGGGTGCTTACAGAAAAGCACAGCTGAATCCAGAGCTTGGTGTCAGTAGCCTCAGAGGGAACAGAGTATGTTGGCACCACACTAACAAGCTAACAGGGTAACTTTAGGGACACACCGGTCTTTGACACCATGCCAGCAAGTCCGCAACCTCACAAAGGCCTGACGCATGATAACTGGTCCAACAGTTGTCCGCTGTGACAGGAAATGTAAAAGTGGCCCATGCCTTGACATGACTCCAGCTGAATATGGGCATTTAGCCAGAAACTGCTCTGTGGTGGATGTACTGCCTGCCTGTCTACCAGGAGGGGCAGAGAGGGAGCAGCTGAGTATATCGAAAAAGGTCAGGCCAAGCGGTGGCAAGAGTCAATCTTCAGGTTCTCCCAAAACAGCTAAAGACAATTTACTTTCTGGAACCTGGAAAGGGCAGAGAAGAGAACACACAAAAAAGTGTGCAAGAACTGGGAAAAATGAAGCAGACAGAGCCATCATTGGGTGAAGTCTGTCCTGTGGACAGGAAATGTTTCTTTGGGATAGTTTTAAAAGTTTCATTTTCTGCCACTGCTCCAGAGGCCAGAGACAAGAAGCCTGACTATTTTTAAAGATAAGTTTGACGCATTATGAAGGAGCTTGTGTGACATGATAGGCTGTTGCAGTCAGGAAATGGACACCCTGACCCAGGAGAGGCATTCCAGTGCTGCGCTCCTGTGCTCAGGCTCTGGCCATCTGCAGGCTTCACTCTTGTTCTCAGGAGGAGTCAGGAAAAGAAAAGAAAGTCTTTAGTTTCAACTCAAGCAGAAGTAATTCTGAGGAAAACAGGAGACTTCGGGAAGCAGACTCAGATGAACAAAAAAATGTTTAAGGAGATGAGTATGTCAGACGTCCCCTTTAACTAACTGACCAGTAGTGCTATTCCTGGGGTCTGGGGTTTGACATCAGGCCAGCAGTAGTAGTTGGGCACCAATGGGCTATGACTGGCTCGGTTGACATGAAAGCACCAGCCCATGTGAGGTGTCATGAACGCCTGTGCCTCCCAATTAGCTGTGAGAACATGTTGCCAGCGTGAGCCCATACTAGCATGTAATCTGATGCAAGCCCAAAAAGCTGGAGGTGTTGATCTTGAGTGTTAACCAAAGACACTGGAAACTAATACCCCAAAGACTTGCTCTGTTATATCTGACCAGAAAACTTGAGCAGCTGAACAGTTGTTAAAGTGGCAACTTATCTGTTGGAAGTACAGGTCTCACCCTTGGCTGGAAGTCTTGACCTCTTCCCCCAGCCTGGGGAGCGCAGCTTCCCAGCTCCTGCCTCCTCACAGAAACAGCAAATGCACATTCAGGCAGGGGGAGACTAAGGAACAGAAGCTACCAAGAAAGCTGGGAGAGTTTCCCACTTGGGCAATTACAGTTCTGGTGTTCTCCTGCTAAGAGGTGGAGCCACACGAGCCTCTGCCCTGCAGAGAGGGAGATAACTGTATGGGAGATTCCTGCCTGCTGCTGGTTTTTGCTCCCCTCCATCAGGGTTTATGCTGCCTCCATCTTCCCTTCTTCTCTGGTCCACTGTCACCTCTCACCCCGACGCAGAAGAAAGGGCTTTGAGGTGGCAGTGGTATTAGAGGGCTTACAAAACCAAATGCTCAAAGGCAAGAGGCATCTTGGCCATGACTATATTAATAAATTAAATGGTGTCAGGGCGTGTTCCCGGACTCCAGAACTGAATCACCCATTCTGTTAAATTGTTTGTACATTCCCTGTCACAGTTTTGGCCCGGACCAAGGGGGGGTCACAGAATCACAGAATCACAGAATCACAGAATCATATAGGTTGGAAAAGACCTTTAAGATCATCGAGTCCAACCATAAACCTAACACTGCCAAAAACCATCACTACACCATGTCTCTAAGTACCTCATCCAAACGTCCTTTAAATACCTCCAGGGATGGCGACTCAACCACTTCCCTGGGCAGTCTGTTCCAATGCTTGATAACCCTCTCGGTGAAGAAAAATTTCCTAATATCCAGTCTAAACCTCCCCTGGCGCAACTTGAGGCCATTTCCTCTTGTCCTATCACTTGTTACCTGGGAGAAGAGACCGACCCCCACCTCTCTACAACCTCCTTTCAGGTAGTTGTAGAGAGCGATGAGGTCTCCCCTCAGCCTCCTTTTCTCCAGGCTAAACAGTCCCAGCTCCCTCAGCCGCTCCTCATAAGACTTCTGCTCCAGACCCTTCACCAGCTTCGTTGCCCTTCTCTGTACGCGCTCCAGTACCTCAATATCCCTCTTGTAGTGGGGGGCCCAAAACTGAACACAGTATTCGAGGTGCGGCCTCACCAGTGCCGAGTACAGGGGCACAATCACTTCCCTAGTCCTGCTGGCCACGCTATTTTTGATACAGGCCAGGATGCCATTGGCCTTCTTGGCCGCCTGGGCACACTGCTGGCTCATATTCAGGCGGCTGTCAACCAACACCCCCAGGTCCTTCTCTGCCAGGCAGCTTTCCAGCCACTCTTCCCCAAGCCTGTAGCGTTGCATGGGGTTGCTGTGGCCCAAGTGCAGGACCTTGCACTTGGCCTTGTTAAACCTCATACAATTCACCCCAGCCCATCGATCCAGCCTGTCCAGGTCCCTCTGCAGAGCCTGCCTACCCTCCAGCAGATCAACACTCCCACACAACTTGGTGTCGTCTGCAAACTTACTGAGAGTGCACTCGATCCCTTCGTCCAGATCATTGATAAAGATGTTAAACAGAACTGGCCCCAACACCGAGCCCTGGGGAACACCGCTTGTGACCGGCCGCCAACCGGAGTAAACTCCATTCACCACCACTCTCTGGGCCCGGCCGTCCAGCCAGTTCTTTACCCAGCGAAGAGTACACCCGTCCAAGCCATGAGCAGCCAGTTTCTCCAGGAGAATGCCGTGGGAAACCGTGTCAAAGGCTTTACTGAAGTCTAGATAGACAACATCCACAGACTTCCCCTCATCCACTAGGCGGGTCACCTTATCATAGAAGGAGATCAGGTTGGTCAAGCAGGACCTGCCTTTCCTGAACCCATGCTGGCTGGGCCTGATCCCCTGGTTATTCTCTACATGCCGTGTGATAGCACTCAGGATGATCTGCTCCATCAGCTTCCCCGGCACCGAGGTCAGGCTGACAGGCCTGTAGTTCCCCGGGTCCTCCTTCCGGCCCTTCTTGAAGATGGGTGTCACATTCGCTAATCTCCAGTCAGCAGGGACTTCCCCAGTTAGCCAGGACTGCTGGTAAATGATGGAAAGGGGCTTGGTGAGCACATCTGCCAGCTCCTTCAACAGACAATTGCCTCAAGCAGTCTGTGATTTAGCTCAGGCAAGGAACAATTCTTCACAAGGAGTTTGCAGGCAGCCACCCACTTCTGGAGGGTAATGAGGTTTAATGGAGTGAATGCAGATCTTTCCATTCCAGTTGGTTTCAGTGCCAGATAAAGATCTTTCTTACATTTAATTTGCTAGTACAACTGTATCCTACAGTATCATTCAAGGAGCAGGGTAGACAAGGTTACAGGGTTTGGAAATATCTCTGATGTAACCTGCTCATAGTGTGAAACAACATCATCCTTCACATCTCTTCGATAAACAGAGCTGTGGCTGCTTCCTTCAGCTCTGTCTCTGCTTACAAAATGGCCCACTGGCAAACTCATGGAAATAAACTAGAACAGGCATGAAACTCACCCTTTTGGAAGGTACTGCAGAGAAACAGCAGTAGCTTTCTACATCTAGGTCTCTGGAATGGCAACAAAAAATGTGGTGGGGAGGAGAGAAGGAAGACTGCTCAAAAAGAAAAGAAAATGAGGAATGAGGGCAGGTCATACAGGACTAGGTTGCTGACTCTAACCATGCTTCAAGGGTCTCATGCCAATTTACATTGCCCTGCTGATGTTATGCAAAAAGCCTAAATGTAGTTGCAAGTCAGGTTACAAACCTTCAGCTCCATTCATCTTTTGCATCAGAAGTACTTGGAGCACAACAGCAGTAAATTAGTGCCAGCTCTCCTGCTGAGATAATTCAAAGTATCTTTCCCTGCCCAGCAGGGCCTGATTTTTCATGTCGATTACATATTGTGATTAATATGGAGGCATTTGCTCATTTAACAGGGGAAAAAAAACAAACCCTGAAATCCTCACCAAATAGGGCTTTTGGGGGGGAAACTTGCCTGGTTTATTCCTCTCCACTCAGTGAACCATTAATTTCAATGAAGAACTGCAGCCAGCGATGGACAATGATACAAAGAGATTGATAGATCTACTCTATTTCACCCTCACATACTTACTGGGGTACATGTACATTCTGAGTGAGGCTTCTTAATCACCTCAGTGCTTGATATTGTCCCTACCTCCCACACCACTGATTAGTGTCACTCACCGAATGAGCAGAGAGGGCGCGGAGGCAGGTTCTGCCAGCAGTAAGAAACTTCAAATCAAACCTGTGAAATACAGCCTAAGATTCATGCCATGTAGGTGGAAGGGGGAGGAGAGGAAAACATTGAAGGACTCATGGGTGCTTTTCTTTCTTGTAAAGAAGAAATGGTCTATTTTACTAGAGGGGAAGAGAGAAGGTAGGTTGATTTTAGGAGCACTGTGTGTTGTCTTAGCAATTCAGGGTCAGGGTCAAGGGGTGGGGGAATATACTGGGAAATTATGCTACTTGCGGGGGGTCTCTGTGAAGGCAGGTGATCAATATCCATCTGCCAGAGATAGCTAGATTGTCTTTATGGGATTAGCTCTACGTGGCAGGAGCCCAAGAGACTCTGCAATATGATACAGAGGTAGGGAAGGAAGGCGGAGGGAGGTGGGAGGCTGGTTTTCATGTCTGCATGTTGACAGCCAACATCTTGGAAGCTCGATACAGAAGGATTTTGCTAAAGGTTGGTCTGAGGAGATGTGACATGCGGTAGCTAGAAATGGTGCTGAGCTGCAAAGATGTGAACTGGAATCTCTCCAAAGCTTGAGCATGCCTGGGAATTGGAGCTGTGTCACTATCCTGTGAAAGGATTAATTTGGATGTTATGGAGTTGGGAGGGGGGCTGGGAGGGTCCCAAATTAAATCTGGTTGAAGATGAGGAACAGGAATTTATGCCTCAGACTGGGGTGTGACAGAAATATCTGTGTTGCTTAGGGGTTATTCAGTGCACTTGGAGTCAGGACTTTTGGAGCAAGAGGAGGAAAAGTCCTGTCTGCGATGGGACAGAGATTCAACTGTATGGTAATCAGTTGACCTTCTGCAAAACTAGGCTATGTAATACTGCTGAGAGAGACACTGTGAGGCTTAGGAATGCTTGAAAAAGGGTACAGGGAAGTCCAAATACCCATCCCAAGAGATACCTGGAAGTCAAACAACAGTGGGTATGCCTGGTGCTGAGCACCCACCACTTCCACTGATGGCAGTGAGATCACAGCGGATAAAGGGGATGGGGAAGGCTTGCGATCTTGTTGGACGGGGCTTTTAAAAGAGCCATATCATTAGAATCTCATGAGCTTTGACATCTGTGGGATGAGGAGCCTGGACAGGTCAATTTTGCTGTGGGAAGGGAAGAGTTAAGGAGAGGGGATGTAAAAGGAGACGGAGGGCTGGGAGAGAGCTCTTAAGGGTTGGGGTAGATGCTCCTGCAGTCTTGGGGACCAAATTACTAGGGGCAGTATCTGCTCTTCCCAGCATTAATCATCACCTCCCCACCCAAGTCTGTCAGGAGCCCCAGCCAGCCTCAAAGGTCCTGGTGGAGGTGAGGTCAGCTGCAGGAGCAGGGCTGCCTTATGGCCATCCAGCAGACTGCTGCTCAAGGCAGCTGCCTGTCCTGCCTATACCCAGATCCACCTTGCCTCGCCTTTTCTGTAAGGCCTGTAAAAGCAGCAGATGCCGTATTATACCAGCCCTTTGCAGTACCTAGCACATGGGAATCCACCCCCTCCTTGGGGCTCTAACTACAACCCACAAAGCCATTGCTACCATTAAAAGACCATTATCTGATTACATACAATGAGGGATTATAACACAGCTTGATTCTGCACCCTCTGAAACCGCTGAAAAAGTCCTGCTAGGGCAGGAGTCCTTTTTAAGGCAGTGATGGGGTTCTCCACGTGATGTTCACACTTTGAGGAACTGATCATTTCACTGTCAAACAAAAGCCATACGGCTGGATTACATACACAAATGTCTCCATCCAGAAATAGATGTCCAATTAAGGGAAAATATGTTTCCAAAAATAATTTTGTTTCCTACAGTTTATAAGCTTGCTTTTTTTTTTTAAACTGACTTTTCATGTCAATCAATTCGGGATTGGTTTATTTTTAACTGAGTTAGTAAAATCCTATACCCCAAACCCCCTGTGTAGAAAGAACAGTCTCTGCTATTTGTTTTTGGTTTTTTAATAGTAGAACAGCTATCACATTTTCCACTCCATCTTTTGCTCCAAAGCCTTTCGTGCCATTGCAATTCAATGGATCTAAGATCTGTTTTTAAGAGAAGCTGCAGAGGCTCAGAAGACCTCAGAAACAGGCCCTGCGAGCTTCCCAGGGCTGTTAAGGATGATAAAGAGAAGCAAAAACTTTTAAGATGAGAAGAGATTAGTGCAATGATCTAGTTTACAGCCCTGAGACAGTACATCCAACAGTCCTGGCATCAAATAAATGACATCTAATGAGGAAAAAAGGCTGAGAGTTCACAAAGCAGATCCTTCTTCCCTGCAGAGGTCCCTGCACCCCTCACACACAATCGTTCCTTGAAGGTAGTGAAGACAACAGGACACATGGAGAGAGGAAGGCGAAGCTGCATGGAGCAGGTGCATGCTGGCAGGTCTGGTTGCTTGGGGTGTTTGGGTGTCACATCTTTCTTCTGGGCTTGTCCATTGTCAGTGGCTCAGGATTACCGTTCTTCAGCGAGTGCTGGGGTCGGATGGAGGTGAGGGTCCCCGTCCTTCCCAGGCCTTCAGCGGGAACTGAAAAGCCACCTGGAGAAGTGTGCTTTACAGGAGTGCTGGGTGGGAGAGAGCAATGCTGACCTAGCATTGTCCAGCTGTTTTGGCACCAGGTTTCACCAGGATTTCAACCCTCTCATGTTTCTTTGTTCTTCATCCCCCAGTCAACGCGTGACCCTTTGGCATAGGGCAATCACACACAGAGAGGCCAGTGGCACGTGCAGAGGTACCTGCAAGGACCAGAGGATGGGAAGGAGGAGAGGGGAGATTCAGTTCACCTTCACCACGTTTAATATGGACTTGAGCCACTCTGGATATCAGCGTGTGATCGGGGCCCTGCTGACCCTCACTGCGGGTGCTCTCCCCCAGCAGTCCAGGGGGCCATCTTGCGATTACTGCGAGAGAGGTAAGGCACGTTTCCGGTAACCTCAGAAATATTTAGGAGTCTCCAAGCTGGTGGGAAACCATTATCCTAAAGTCAACCAGCCTCCTAAAATCCTTGCTGGGCTTCTGTTTCACCAGAGCCGCTCCGCAGGGGTTGGCGTGAGGGAGACGGGCTCCAGCTGCGCCCCGCGGCTGGCTGTGTGGGGGACGTGTGGCAGCGGAGGGATGGGGCAGCGCCTTGTCCCTGCCAGGGGCTGTCCAGGGAGCATCTCTCACACACCTCCGCCACTGCTGGCAGCCGGGATCACACCACAGCGAGGCGCAGCCCCCTCCTCCCTCACCCAGAGAGCGCTGCATAGCTCCCCAGACTGTCTCTGGGACAGGTGGGGGGGGCTTAAAAAAAAAAAAGGAGGGGGAAAAAAAAACCACAAAAAACTGCAGTGACAGCCAGGCCTGGTACCCGCAGCCAGCATGGCTTCTCACCGGGGCGGCTGTGGTGGGGGGCACGAGGCGCCAGGACGCCATCTTGTGGCACCTCCCCACCCGTGACAGCCCACCGAGGCAGGGTACCAGCCCCCGCGCACCTCGTCCCCCCTCCCCGGCCGGTGGCCGTCCACCCTGGTGTGAGGCAGGCAGGTAGGGCCAGGCCCCAACACCATCCTCCCCCCAGAATGCAACCAAAATGCAAATTTCCTCAATGAGGGACTGCATTATTTGTGGGGGGAGTTGAAATGCTAGGGAAGGACTTTTCATCTTTTTAGCGCAGCAAAAAAAGTTGTTGTGACCCCAGTGCAGCTGGGTTGCGAGTGGTCCCCTGAAATAAAGCACCTCAAGACCACACGTAAGGCACAGAGGTACCTTCCTCCCATCCTTTGTGCACCCCAAGCCAGGGGAGCGCAGCTGTGCAAACATGGCAGCTCCTGGGGTGGCCCCTCTGCCGACTCTGCTTGCCAGGACCACGTTTCTCCCCCTGAGGCCAAGCATGGCATGCAGCTCCCAGTGGCCTGGCTTTCCCAGTGGACCAGGAAGGAATCTTCTGACAAAAATGGTTCAAATTAGTAAATGTCAGTTTGTTAAACCTCATGTTTTTCAAGGAAAGCTGCTTTAAGCACTGTGAAGCCATATGGTGTACTGATGACTGAAAGCCTGAGTAACTGCTCTTTTGCCATGTATGCCAGGTGGGCAAATTCTCTACTGGGAAATTAGATAGGGATAGGGTCTATGTCTACGGGCAGCTTGCCTTGGCAGCATTACAGGAAGGTTCCCATGGCCCAGCATGGAAATTCTGGTCAACGCAAGAGGAAAGACAAAATAAAAGTTCCTGCAAGCAGCCATCAGGCAGATATTGTTCTCTGTGCTCACCTCAGAGTGCTCAGCCAACATTCAGAGAAATTATGAGGATCCCAAGGTTCGGGAAGAGAATATGATGAAAATGAGTTCTCAAGCTGTATTCTAAGCAAAGTCCCTACATGCAGCAGCAGAACTGAAAGAAAGATCTAGTACCTTCATCTCTAAATGAATTGTTCTTGACCTTCTTAGTCATTAGGCTCAATGCAATGAGTCAAGGCTGAGAGATTAAGACGACCTGCATTTGAAAGTTTCTCTTCCTAGTGAGTGGTTTGATGCTGTTTGGCTTGACTGCAAATTTGGCAATCCAGCCCATTATATCTATTGAGTGGAGGGAAGTTTGTTGTGACAGTATCGACCACAACATCATATGTATAACTCAGCACCCATCACAAGACATTCATGTTTGCCCTGGCATCCTTGGTGTACCTTACGAGTGCAATTATCTTATTTGGATTTTCTTTCTAGATCTTTTCTTCAAAGATGACAATGTAGTTAAGACAGATTTGGCAAAGGAATTTCTTGTGTACTCTGAAATAAACATGAGAGAGGTAAGAGACCTATGGAAAATAAACTCTTGCATGTAGTTTTCTTTCACGTGATCTCCTTAGAAGTTTGTTTCAAATTCTTTAGGGAAGGCAAATTCCCTCCTGCCTATAGGTTTCCCAGGTGGTGCTGCTCTTTCTGCCAAAGAATAGGCTGCTTTAGACCAGAGAGCAGCCTCCTGTCAAACCAGGATCCAAGTCTGGGTTTGAGCTCCTCTGAGAGGTTACAGTTCTCCTAGCCCAATGTTGTAATATGGGCTGCCATATGGCATGGCATTAGGTGTGGTATCCTCTAGAGAAAATATCTCTCCTTCTGTTGCCTCTCTTTCCCCATCACAAATTCACACAAAAATTTTTCCTTTAAATCTGAGAGAATGAAGGGAATTGCAACATTTACTCCAAAATTCCCCATAGAAGAAGCCTCTGAACTTTCTGTTTCTGTTCTTTATGACATCAGTGCAAATGTGCCCTGGACAAGTCCTGGTAAGATCCTTTATAGGAACTCTTGTGCTCTCTGTGCTGCATAGTGATACGCAGACATGCATACACACTGTGGCGTAGCTAGGTATGAACCTCATGTTTTGGAATATCACATCTCTTTGTTTCTTTGCCTGTACCTTGAAAGTATCACATCCCATAGTCATGCACATGTTTTGAAAACATAAGGATCTGTTCCACATCTCCTGCTTTGTCTGCATCCAGTATTCTGTCCTTTCTGGGTTAACTCAAACGACTGTCACCAGAAGTGCTATAGTGGCCCTTCTGATCTTAAACTAGAAAAATAGGTCTGTTTTTTTCTTTAGAAAGTAGTAGAGATCTTCTGTAACGTCTGAGGTCATCTTGTCTGTCCTCCAGTACAGCAGGGCTAAATAATTTCCCTCCATAAACTTTGAGTCGAGCTTAAAATTGAGCTAATGTTCAGTGTGTCATACTTTTTTTTATCAGCAACTGAATTCAGTTTTGTTGCAATCTTCATCTCCTTTCCCTGGCTGCTCTGTAACCAAGCCAAACTGCCTCTTATCCTCACACTTTCTACCTGCTTGAATCACTCTTTGAAGTCCTTTGTGTCATAGTGCCTATTCCTACAGATACAGTGCATTGTCTTTCACAACCACTCAAAAGAGTCGTGTGGAGAACAGGTAGATCAATTTGAGTGTATTTTGTGTCTAGCTGGTGTTGCTTCTGTACAGTTTAAAGCTGTGTTGAGTGTATGAGGTCATGTAATGAAATAATGACACATTACCTTGTTCAACAGGACGTAGCATTTGGAAGCAAATGAGCCAAAGTCTGTTTTTTGTTGAAGTGAATGGCCTTTCCTGGAGCAGGTTACACCTAGAAGAGAAACAGCAGGTGTCAACAACTGCATTTCAGGCAGGCTATGCTTACACACAGCTTTTCTTGAGGAACATTAGAAGTTGATCTACAAAACCGCACAGTTATGTCAATGCAAAGATGAACCTCCAGCAGAAAGTGGGCAGATAGCTTAAGGAATGACAGTCATGCTCATCTCATTTTTTTCACATTCATGTGGAGTGAAGCCCCTGTAACATTACTAGCAGATTACTTTTACGCTATTGGGAAATGGTCATGGTGCAACCCTCACTGGCAAGAAAAAGCCGGCTCAGCAAGGTTTTCTAGGTCTCTGTGGAACAGGGACTGTTTGTCTTTGGCTTTGGTGTCTTGTGCTTTGTCCAAACACACTGTCAACCCTCCACCAATTATAAATGTAATACCTCAAACAGATTGAAAGCCCTTCATTAAGAAAGGACATCTTTTCTTTTCTGTTCAGACAAACAATGTCTTGTGGAAGGCTAGGAAAGATGCTGTATAATGAAATTATGAAGTCAGTCATCTGAATGTGGAACTGACATAGTCCATTGCTATGTTTGTGGTCAAGAAGCAGGTTGAACCTGAAGATGCAAATGTCCTTCCCCTCACCCCAATTCTCATTCCAGTGTCTAAACAGATGTCCAACATCTGGCTAGATGTTGCTGTGTGAGCAGCTGGCTCACACCTGGGACATTGGGCAGTGACAGTTATCTGAGTGGGAGAAAGAGTCTGAACCAGGAGTCCCAGCTTAATAGCTGTCTTGGTTTGAAAAGAACTTTAGGATTTACTGGGAGGTTGGGAGGAAGAAGTCCCTTGTACTTGGGTCAAACAGTATCTCCTCCAATAATGCAATCGACAACATCCTAAGGAAATAAAGAGAAGAAAGATGAACTAGAACTAGTCACTAGTTAAAGCTCTTCCTTTTTTCTTTTTTTTCTTTTCATTTTTCCTTGCTCAGTTCCCCAGAGGACTGCTTCTTGAGTCAGCTGTGGTACCAGGTGTGACTCAAACTGCTACTTGACTAATGTTTGGTACATCATTCATAATCTTTCTCTGCAGCCTGGGTGGGCAAACATGTTTCCCATCCCTGTCTCTGTCACAGGCCAAATCCCAATTATTCAGACGTATATCAGGAAAAACCCCAAATAAACAAGTGAAATCATGACAACTGGTTTAGGCTGTACTGGGGCTTTGCATTAATTACTACATAAAAAAGACTTTTCTTAGGAGACAACAGTCTGTAACTCAAGGAGTGGAGCAAAACTTGGTATCATGTGATCTCAGCCTTCCCCTCTGAGCCGCCCATGACGATCACCATTTGTTTGTGAAGTGCATGATCCCCTCTACAGCTAACTAGCTGGGCATGATACATACCAACAACATGGCTGCAAGGGAAAAACTGTCCCTGAGTAGTATAGGTGGCTCTTTAGTCTGGTTATGTCATACTGACAGGAGCTCATGTGTCCTGAATTAGCCTCACAAAGCTTGGTAAAATGCAGCAGAAGTCCTTTTGGACTAGCAAAACCCAGACACAGAATCTACTCTGGGAGAAAAAGTGGTTTTTCTCTTCCCTGTAGCACACCTCTTCCAAACAAAAATACCCTGCTATTGTTACACATAAAGTAGGGGCTTAAAAATTTCATTCTCAGCCACATTTTTTTTTCCTTTGGAAATGTAAAAGTGCATTCATGAGGTAGATGTGCCTTTTGGGAACTTCTTCAGAGCAAGCATAAATTGTATTTGTTCTTGTAACTGCCATGTCTGTATGCAGCCTCCAGGAACAAGACTGCAGCCATGATGCTACAGTACTTTATAGTACTGCATATGGTACTTAAATACTTTATTTCTTGTTTCCTGTTTGAGGGTGAGATCATTTCATTCATTCCGGCACTGATGAGATGGGCAGAGTGGAAAAGCAGAATGACAAGCCAGTAGGGAGAGGAGACATAGAATCACAGAATGGTTTGGGTTGGAAGGGACTTTTTAAAGATCATCTAGTCCAACTCCCTTGCCGTGGGCAGGGACATCTTCCACTAGACCAGGTTGCTCAAAACCCCCATCCAGCCTGACCTTGAACACTTCCAATGATGGGGCATCCACAACTTCTCTGGGAAACTTGTTCCAGTGTCTCACCACCCTCATAGTAAAGAATTTCCTCCTTATATGTAATCTAAATCTTCCCTCTTTCAGTTTAAAACCACTGCCCCTTGTCCTGTCACTATGGGCCTGGCAAAAAGTCTTTCTCCATCTTTCTTATAAGATCCCTTTATATATTGAAAGGCCGCAATAAGGTCTCGCTGGAGCCTTCTCTTCTCCAAGCTAAACAACCCCAACTCTCTCAGACTTTTTTCACAGGAGAATTGTTCCAGCCCTCTGATCATTTTCATGGCCCTCCTCTGGACTCACTCTAACAAGTCCATGTCTTTCTTGTACTGGGGACCCCAGAGCTGGGTACAGTACTTCAGGTGGGGTCTCATGGGAGTGGAGTAGAGGGGCAGAATCACCTCCCTTGACCTGCTGGTCACGCTTCTTTTGATGCAGCCCAGGATATGGTTGGCTCTCTGGGCTGCAGGCGGACATTGCTGGCTCATATCTAATATTTCATCCACTGGTATCCCCAAGTCCTTCTCTGCAGTGCAGCTCTCAATCAATTCATCATCCAGTCTGTACTGATATTGGGGATTGCCCCAAACCAGGTACAGGACCTTGCACTTGGCCTTGTTGAACTTTGTGAGGTTCACATGGGCCCACTAAGAAGCCTTCAAGGTCCCTCTGGATGGTATCCCTTCCCACTAGTGTATCAACTGCACCACTCAGCTGGGTGTCATCCACAAACTTGCTGCGGATGCACTCAATCCCACTATCTATGCCATTAATATTAAATAGTATTAATATTAAATAGTATTGGTCCCAGTATGGACCCTTGAGGGACACCACTCGTTACATGGTCAGGACACACCACAAGGACACCACTCTGCCTCCACAGAGTGCATACCTAGTGCCACTTTTGCTCTTTTCTCCATTTGCTCCAGTCTTACCCCAATGAGAGCAACCTAACAGGGAAAAACTCTGATGAATATGAGCCTTGGTTTACATAGGAATTTGTAGCCAGTCCTGGAATTCTTGATAGTCCTCCATGGTGTCCCACCAGGCTATTGTCCAAGCAGAGAAACCGTGCACTTGGCCAGCCCTGACACCAATCAGTCTAGTGCAGAGGACAAGAGTTAAATAAAATGGTTGGTAATGAAAAAAACCTGAAAACATCTCAGCAGTTTCTCCTATAAAAGGATCTCTCTGAGCCCCTCTGGTTTCCTGCAACACTTACCCACCCATGCAGCTTTAAAGTTCATGTTTAAGGATCACCTGCTGAGTTGAGAATGTTTGCTGCTGTTAACTTAGGACTGAGGCTGGCAGTCATGCCACATGGATTTAGCCATGACGTCTTTGAGGATGCAGAGCTAGGCCACGAGAACAGCAGTGTCTCCTTCTCCTTGAATGCCCTCTAAGGGGGAGAAATGAAAGAGAATAAATATGAAGCAGGGAATATAAATTGCATCACGACTTCCCCAGGAAACCTAGCCTCCCTCCAAGTCCCAAACCAGCAAAGAAGGTACCAAAGCCTATCTTCACGTGGCAGGAGTTGTGTAACTGTCACTGATTGGGATGGAGCCTGGCCTTTGAGCAGCAACATGATGAGTTCGTTTTGACTCACTTCCATGGATATCTGCTTCTACTACATCTGCTGCAGGGAATTGCAGTTTGAAGGCTTAGCACTTTAAATAGATCACAGCTATTGCCACAAAAGGCACTAATAAAAGGGGCTCATACTGCAGCTGATGAATAGATGTAGAGCTGGTTTCCAAGTTTCTACTGCATCATGAGCAGAATGAAATGAGTGGTCCCAAGCCTGTGGCAAAAAACTTGCTGTATGAATCCGGGTCTTTGAAAGGCCTCACACCCACTGAAATTAATGAGTGTTGAAAGGCTGTGTACCTTTGGGGCTCCAGAACAAAACATTTAGTTCTGTGTACTAACTATAGGCTTTGTGCTGTACATACATACACACACCCACACACACTCACTCTCTCATCACAGACTTAATTGTAAGCTAAGTACTCCCAACAGGAATGAAACTAAACGCCTGGAGAAAGGTTATTCCTTAAATTTATTTCTAAGATGCTCTGCCCTCAAGATACAAGCGATGTAGGTTCTCTCTCTCTCTCAATATATATTCTCAAGTATGTATTATCTCTTATCTGACCAACACCAGTGCTTGAAAGGATGAGGTACTCTGCAGCACTTAGTCTGTTTTCGTCTATTTCTAATGTTGAGAGGCTCTAACACACTTTTCTTCACAGATATAATTAACTCCCTTACTGCTGAGGTGGATGCAGTGTTGAGAGACAGGAGATTTGTCCATGTCCAACCTGACTGTAGGTGGAAAAGAAAAAACATTGCTTCCGTTTCCATCTATTTTTCCCCACTGTATGTTGCCAGAAGGATTGGTACTGAAGACTTCTCAGTTATGAGCCGCTACGTGTATGAACATGGACACGATGAAGTTAGGAGAGGAAATGTTTCTCAACCATCATACATGAGATCTGTAAATTCCTTCCAGTCAGGCACAGCTGCAAGCTATCCTCAAAACAGAGCAATGAGGAAAGAAAACTCTCTTTCTCTTGTTGCACTAGCTGTCTTCCATAGAGAATTGGGTGCGGGTATATCCAGATGTTACTGTTGATGGCATCAGAGCGTAAGTTGCAAGCATAGCTCACAGGAAAAAAACCCCAAACTCTCTGAACACCACATAGCAGGCTCTCACATAGCCTGTTGTTCCCAAAAAGATCCTTCATGCTTTGCAGTATGTCAGTTAATGCTAGGCACTGAAATCTTTTTCTCCCTCCTCTCTCCATTTTACTTTTCAAAGAGGCTCCCTTTGGGAAGGAGTGGTCCCATCAAGATAGCAACAGCCTCAAGAGTGTATGAAGGCTTTCAGACAGCCCTGGTTGCTGGTGTAGAATATGAAGGCTGAGCTACTTGCCTAGGGCTCCAGCACACCGCTAGACAGTTTGGTGGTTCAAAAAGGATTCAGACAGCCATGTCTCGAGTGGGGAGGGCTATCTAAGTACTGCCAGTATGAAACCCAGCTCTGGGTTTTTTTCTTTTTTTAAAGTCTACTCCTTTAGAGCCTAGGCATCCAAGTCAGGCAGGGATTCATCACCCAAACCTGGTCTCCTGAAGGCAAGCCCTTTCCAAAATGGACTGCAAGGCACAGCTCATTTTTAAAAGACCAGAGGAGTATGAGCTGAGCGACCTACAAGATAACAGACATACACCTGAACCTTGTTCACTAACCACACTCTTGGATGGAAGTGGCTGGAACTGCATTTTTTTGGAGGTCACATGTAGGCAAAGTATGACTGGTTTCTGCCAGATTAGGCAGAGGAAGGTCACTTCTGAGGATTATAAATGAATTTAAGCAGATGAACACTAGTTGCCTTAGACTCACCCAAGCTGGTGGAAGATCAGGGCATAGCAGAGGCAGAACGTTAGAAATCAAGGAGGGGGTTACAGATGAAAATGTAAGCATCTGAAGTATTACGCAGGAGGATTTGAGGTTCATACACTTGGATTTAGGGACTTCTGCCAGTAACCTGTTTTAGCTATTTACGTCCTTTATTATCTCAGTCTAGGGCCTTTTTCTTTGCAAGTGAGAAGATTAGCAGTGTCCCAAGTGATACCATAGTTCATTAATCTCCAGAGCACTACATTCCAAGTTCAGCCCAAAGGTCTTTACACTGCTTTGCTTTGTATGCAGCATCTGTAATCTATTTGGGTATTTACACCACATCACTGTTTCAACTGAACGTCTACATACAGATGTCCTTTGACAACTGCTGAAATGCAACCACATCAAAGCAAGAACTGCTTACTGGCAGATGGCACAACTTCACACGTCTTCCTACACAAGAAGCTCACAATTATCCTCTGTCATGCAGTCGGCAGCCTGGCCTAGTGGACAGCTGAATGACTGAAGCATGAAACAACGGATGTGCTGGTGCCTGGCTCTGCCTCAGTTTACTCTCTGTAAAATGGGGCTAATTGCACAGTACTGCAGATGGAAAGAACAGATAGGTCTCTAACTAAGGTCTAAGGTAAAAACAGTATAGCAAATAACTCAGGCATATTGTAAGAAGGGTGCTGTTTCGGATAGTGCATTTTATAGACTGAGAGTTTTAAACTGGATGAAATAGAGTTCTTAATTACCATTAAACATAAGAACAGAGCTTGTCCCAGATGACACTCACAGTCAACAAGTTTCTGATCTAAAACAGACAAGGAAGCTACAGCATAGCTGAACTAGAAAAACCATAGTAGGAAATACGTTAAAGATTATTTTCTAATTATTCTTGTTGTTATGAGTTAGCAATTTGTGACTGTTACAAAGAACTCCATTTTGGGACAGAGGATTTTAACTGGAAGGAAAAAAAAATGATTACTTTATGCACTCAGGGATCATTTCAGCTGTAGAGGGAACATGGCAAAAGACATAGGGACAGCAGCTTAAACGTGACATGCTGAAATTAGCTGCGGGATTAGCTGGGTTAGCAATACGTGCTGTTATCAAGGCAAAACCAAAATGCACAAAAAGTTTCTTTCTCATGATTTACGGGCCAGCTTTGTGAAAGCATCACATCCATAGTGCTAGCACCATGAGAAAACTCCAAGTCCATCTTTCTTCCCACACAAAAGCACACAGATTACCAGCTCATGTTAGGAAACTCCCTCCATCGCGTTACAGCAGAGCGATTGTCAGAATAATGCTATTGCTCTTCAGAAGGCACTGATGGCAGCAAACAGTCTTTGGGGGAAGGCGGTTGTTCCTCCATTTCCAACCCACATTTCATTTTTCATTCTTCCTTACTGATCCCACAGATCCATCTGCCCTTAGAGGGGGGTAACTGCAAGCGTGGCCCATGGCATGCCCTGCCTGCTTTTCCTCCATCTCTGTAGAGCTTGTCTGAGCATGTCTGGTACAAACCCTTTGCTCGGCACTGGCTCTCCCACAGACTCTGCAGGGACACAGTATGGCTGCTTTAGGCAAAACTCTGATGTTTTTTCTCCTTTCTCTCCAACCAACTCACAGTTAATCCATGACATACTACATCCCTCAAAGGGCATCAGACTATTCATCCAGCTGAGAGTTGAGTGAAAAAATACAGACCCACTTTGACACCGTATCAGCTAACTCTCCAGATAACCCAAAAGCTCACCAAGAGCCAAGAGCACAAGCCTGCTGTCATGCAAGCCCTGGGCAGAGCAATCCCAGATCTTAGTGAGGGTATCAGCTCCAGGAATTTTCCACCCCTTTGGTGAGAGTTTGGATGCTGGAATTTAACTTGAAGAAGGAAACAGATAGACATGTTGGGGGAGGACAGAAGACAGAAAAACTTCAGTGAATAAAAGCACCATTACTTATACACACTGAGAAGCAACAGGAGATCCACAAGTTAAGCATGAAGACATAGCAAATTAAGTGCTAATAATCCAGAAGGTCTTCCACCCAAAGCTGTTCTGTCACTGGCACATTTGAACCTGCTTTAAGGACGATCTAAAATAAGATCAGGCACCGAGCAGCTGCATTCATACCGAGCTTTCCTTGCCGAAGGGAAACAGGAAACAGGCATAATTTTCTTTAAGCTCTACTCCAGACATAAGGCTGCAGCTAAGATATACATGCCAGTATTAGCTTTAAAGTAGCCTTCTTGGATACCAATAACACCATAGCTACAGCCTCCTTCTCAGCCCTACATCCTGGGTAAATTCACAAATTCCTGGACAAGAGTATCTGTGTTGCACTCAGTTTTAATACCTGAGGGAGTTAACTGGAAAACTGTTTTGGGATCATGTCTACTGCTGGATTGCAGGGTAGCCATACCAGCAACTGCCTCCTCTCACCAGCTCTGGGCAAATCCAATAAACCAGCCCCACAGCCCCATGACATGTATCCGAGCCAGTGCCTTAAATGAAGTGGAATAGCCTCACGTCTAGGCTGTCCCCACTGACCTCGCAGCACTTGCATTTGCATTTGTGTGGGCATAACCCAAGTGACGAACTGCTGTTTCTCTCAGCATAAGGTGCTTTTCTTGGGACATGGTGGGAGGGACCAAGACTCCAATACCTTCCTTGTCCCAAATAATACACATTGCCTTGTCCATCCAGCTACTAGCCACACTGGTATGCCCTGTGCCAGGGTGTGCCTTGCCCAACAGAGCCCCAGAGCTGCCTCTGCCATAGCTTACCACAAGTGGCCTCTAAAGGGCTGGGGGGTTAAGGTGGAGGCAGCCTGTTTTGTTTGTATATTTACAGGGGATGAAAGCCAAACTGGGAAAGGACTTTGGTACAGTGCAGCCAAGTGACTATAAAGTACTGCTTTAAAAAGCCACAAGGTCACCTTTACTGACATTTAGATAAGGATTTCATAGAAGTCACAGGACTCGGGGATGGGCTTGTTGTGCCTACAGTCACAGGGGAGGGAGGTATTTATGTGCTGGTCAGGAAGGCTGCATTGTTGTGACTCTTTCATGTTCATAAATGCTCATTTATTAATCTGTTGGATAAAAGAGTCTGATTGGGATTTCTCTTCTAATTTAATGTAGTTCCAGGTGGCTTCCTTGACTCAGCCAGCACACCTTCATGAAATTTAACACTCTGCTACTTACCAGTACTCTCCAGGTGCCGTGTCCTTGCACAGTCTGTCTTCTCACTTACTTAGACCTTAGCAAAACTTGGTTTCATGGCCACACTTCATTTAAGCACGATGTGAGAATTAATATATATCATCCTCTGAAATCAAGAACCAGCACACAAGCACACAGGAATCTGAAGGATTTGGACAGAGGGGCTTTGCTGATGATGTGTGCTGGGAACATGGTGCTTGTGTATGGATATCCATATGTGCGTGTGTGCTCAGCCTGAGAAGCAGCACAGACTCTGATTGTTAAGCCCTGCGCAGCCTGAACAAGCAGTGATGCAGCCTTGAGCAAACCTGAGAGGAATGAGTCCAGGAAAGTGGAGGACATGCTCTGATGCCGTGCGACTTCTGGAAAAAATGTTTTGGGCAAGCAAGTCTACATCAAAGAAATACCTGGCTCCACCACTGGTTTCTTTTCCTCAGTGGCATAACATACAGGACAGGTTTTGGCCAGGTGGCAGAAAACATAGGGATCATGACAAAAATAATCCTTGTCTGAAAACATGTGGTATAGGTGAGCATTTGAATCTCCTTATTAAACTACAGTGCCATATAGACATTACACCCTTTAAGCACTGTCTGTGCTTCAATACCCAGAAACCAGACATATCTGTTCAGTGACTATGATGTGGATTGGAAACTTCCCTGCCTTTTCCTCACGTTAGCCCTGCAGGGAGTTGCAAACATGAAGAATGCCACAAGCTTCATGCTAATGTGCTAAATATTTAACATAGTCACTGGAGCCCCATCCCTTTCTCCCACTGAGGTGACCGAGAGACAGATCACAGGATTAATAGCATGGTCCCCAGCACTTGTTCCTTGATGCCACTTGACGTTGGCAGGTGTATTGAGCCAGGCGGGATCAGCAGGCAGAAGTAAAGACATGGGGGACAGGCAGCACAGCCTGCAGTATTGTTGCACCCTGGCTGGGGCTGACTGGCTCATTTGCACAGTGCCTGGGAAGCGAGGTCCTACTCCCTGCATCTGAGACCCTGATGAGTCTCCGGTGTCTGACACCGAAGCCCGAGAGAAGGCAGACAGGTCACTGGCTCGGTGCCATGGGGACCTCTGCCGTGCAATGGAAACCACAGCAGTGGGAGAACAACAGTATATCGAGTGCAAAGCGGCAAGGATGTTTTTCAGCCTAAGGGCAGATGCACGTGTATAACCCATTTGTGGCCAGAAACAGCATTATGAGCATCAAAGAAATTGCAGGAGTGCATGGAAAGTGTAGGACAGCCATAAGCCTGACCTGGCCATAGTCAGTGTGTACGTGCTGGAGCAAGGAGGCTGGCAGCCACACAATCCACATCCCATCGTGTGACCAGGAACGTGTATGTGACACCAAATGGTGCTAACGGGGAGGGGGGCTGGGCAAAAGCCCCTGGGACCCATCCTCCTTATGTAAAGCTATTCCTGGAAAGGAGGCAGGAAAATTTCTGGGCTTACGCTGATATAGTTTATCTCCACTAAGAGACTTTGTCCCATACATGAACCAGAAAAGCTACATGTGCTAGTAGCACAGTGGAAAGGGTGACTCCAACACAGATGCTGAATCAATATAGCATGGAGCTGAAAAACCCTTTCCCCACCATCCCTTTTCCTCCAGGAAACTTCCCTTGTCCCTAAAGCAGGGGCTGTTGCAGGAGCGTTATAGACTCACTGTGTGGGAATTACATATATTGCTACACTATGTCAGGACTGCAGCCAAGGGCATACTCAGTACCCGAAGTAGCAAAGGTGAAGACACGTGGATTTCACCACAAGCATCCCAACCCACTGAGCCTGCTGGAGATAGCTCCGCTGTTACTGGTATCTGAACTTGCTGGTTCATCTCAGCTTGCACATCTTCACTCAGCCATAGGCACAGCCAGAAGACCTACATCAGGCCCCACATCTGACCAGCACAGGTTTAAGGATGGTCCCTAGTGCACTGACACAGGGGGGTAAGGCAGGCAGAGCGAAGGGTCAGTGCTCCCAATGGACTGACATTTATACCAGGTACCAAATAACCAGTAGCTAGGCACAACATATATGCAAACCCTCCCTCCTCCACCACGTTGCCCTACATAAAAATATCTAGAGACAACTCCACTCCTACTCAGACTGACAGAGGCAGCTGCCATAGCAGAGCTTTTAATCCTAAAGCAGAGCCTGTTGCCACTGGCAGGAAATCTTATTGTGTTGGACAGGCAATCCTAGACCTTAATTAAATAGGTTGCCCTCCCCACAAAGTCAGACAGACTAGACTGGAGTCAGATGAAGCAAGTTGCCTAAGCCAGGGACCACCTGGCTGTAACTTCATCTAGGTGACAGCATATGCTTTTGTGACCCTCTCTGAAAGGTTGAAACCCCAAGCAAGCTCCCAGAGGTAAAGTGAGGATTTGTAAAGAGCAAGAAATCAGAGATGCTCTGTTCTGGGAAGGAATTAATTCCTTCACCTTTCAGACACTGAAATTTTGTGGCCTTTGCCCTGACCAAAGACACAGCAGATCACGCTTGGTTCAGGATTGATTTTTAAGGGAGCTGGTGGCTCCTCCTCTGTCTCCATTGCACACAGTGTAGCAGGGAGTGCTTTGAACCAGACCCTGCTAGTACATCCTAATACTGAGCACCTCATTTTTCTTTCTCATGCTTGCCCTCACACTGTCTCTGTGAGATGAGGTGCATTACTTTCTCCATACCAGAAAAGAGCAGCTGTGTCAACTACACACATTTCCCCTAGCCACAACCCAGCTGCTTGCCTCTGTAGCATCCCGCTACTGTGCCAAGATGTGACCCTGCTATGAACATTCTCGTCCCTGTGCAATTATACAGAAAGACAGCATGCTGCTCATCCACCTTGCTTTCTGCATGGAGACAGCTTGATTGCATATGCCAGAAGAGACTGCAGCATCCTACTGCTGAGGTCCTGAGCTGGATGATGGGGATGGAGGAAGAGGAGGGAATGAGAACCCCAGTGCTCACTGTGGGATATAACTGCCCCTCTGACTAGGTCCAGCCAGAGAAACCACACAATTCCCAAAGAGTCAGCTAGTCCACTATGAATCTGGGTGTCAGGTCAGAGCTTTGCACTCAAAAACCCTTTTCAGGCTCCAACCGTTTCTGACTAACCCTTGGGCAGCCTTAGGCACAATGTGGCCCTCAGCCTCTCCCCCACTTCAGTAAAATCAGGTAATTTGTACCTCACTGTGGTACCAGGATGGGGAGAGGGCAATGGGCAGAGGTAGGCACCTTGCTGCTCTGTGTCTGTCTCTTAAGCTCCCCCATGGGACACCCATTTATGTTTGTATACACAAGTGCAGTATGCACCACAGAGACACCCCAACAAAACTGCAAAATGGTATGGAGACCAAAGCTTGGGTCTTAAGAGCATATGCTGCCATTGCAACCTTCCTCCTGGGCTAAGCAGCCCTGCCTTCCATTGCCTGGAGGGAGCGACACACTATGCTGCTGCTGGGAGCCGAGGCCGCTTGCACGTGCTACCTCCCCGTAAATAAGCAAAGGGCCTTCCCTCACCATGTCCCCCCCTGTGCAGCAGTGGCCATGGCCTTTAGTCAGGGAGCATTTCTCTCAGCTCCAGCTGACTCTAGGCTGCCGTTTTGTGTTGTGAAGTCCAGTAACCAGGTCATGACCCCGTGGTGACATCTAAGTGCCTCGAGTCCCCCAGCTCAGACAGATGCCACGTGCTGCTCAAGTCATGGACTGGCACCACAGGTTGTGGTGCAGCCGGATACGTATGCAGATCACCTTTCCACTTTCTCCATCTCTCCCACTTCTCTCTGGAGTGCCTTTAAAGCCAGGAGCAAACACACGATACTGGTGCAGGAATTTTTATTTTCTGAGAAACACATACTTTACTTCCCAGTGAAACAGAGCTTCAGATGCATAGCGGCGGCTGCTGGAAACGTACAGATCGCAGGGAGTACTGCTCTTTATAGTTTTGCTAACATGAGTTTAGCAACTAATGCAAGTTTCCAAGCTGGCAGACCCTGAAGACTGACTGGCTGCATTCACACCCACAGAGCAAGGTAATACTGTGCTGGAAGCTGTCCACAGTAATCTGCTAACAGTCTCACCTGTGGGAGGAATGGGACACTGTGCCTCTGCTTCCTATCCTGACATCCCTTTCATACCATTCGAGTCATCCCTTCATGCTCTCATTCACCACATTCCTCAACACTCCCCTTGGTCCTCCACATCCCTTCATCTCTGGCCATGCCATTCTCCTCAGATGAGACTGGGTTTTGGGGAGGGGGAAAGTAAAAGAGGATAGGGATAGGCAGAAGCTCACAGATAGCCCCTTACAGTATTTTTCCTAAGAAAGCAGATTATTTCTCTTGTATATGTGAAGCCAGGAAACAACAGTTTATCACGGATATCACTCCGAGTGCCTCTACGCTGCCTGGAGTGACTCTTGGCCTCTCATCAAATCTTTCCCACACATCTTGGATGGCCAATTGCAAGATGTCCAAAACAATGCTGGGGAAGCTACTCTAAGATGCATGGCCAGGCCTCCATCATGGTGTCCCTCTGTGCGTATGTGCTAACCCTGGAAACCGAACTCCTTGTACTTGCTGGCCATATCATTTCGGAACAGCTCCAGGGCCTTCTTCATCGCAGCCTGGGAATCAGCCCCAAAGTCAGCAGAGTGTTTTTCAGCAATGACCTTGATAATGACTTCAGAAATGAACTGTGAGGAAGGAAAGAGAGAGAGAAAAACAGAAGGGACAGTCAAGGTTTATTTTCAGAAAAGCCAGACTAAGAAATAGGCTGCAGAGCCTGGAAATATCTCCGAGCTAATTCAGTAGCCCTTCCCGCAGTTTCCGGAGAGACAGTGAGGTCTAGCTTGCAAGGAACCTGGGCTGGGCAGAAGAACTGGGCTCTATTCCTAGCTCTGACGCTGATCTGCTTCATGACCTTGAGTAGACCGTGGCCCTTCCCACTCTTTGTCTGCCTCGACCATTAAGGCTGAAAATTCATGCCCTGTGTTTGTACAACACTTAGTTTTGTGGGTCTTGGTCTCCTCCATGCATCCTCCAGGGCTTACTCTAAAATTGTACGTCCCTTGTGTTCAGCCACTGACAGTTCTTATGTAATGTAGTTTCCCAGGCCTGCAGAGGCTGCATGGGCTGGTTTATTATTGTCAAGGGTTGCTTAGACTGACATGTGGTGTTTGGAATGGGAAATCTAAACTTGGATATTCACATACCATTCGCATACCATGAGCCTTTTCTGTGCCTCCTCCTGCCTATACACAGAGACCTTGGACTTGAGGGAGAGCTCACTGATGCCCAACTAGCCATCAGGAAATAAAAGCGCAATTCTCACATAGCTGTCTTGCACACATTCACTACACATCAGACACCAAGATTCCCTGCCCCCCAAGATTTTCCATACCTCCAGATATTTGACAGGGATTTTGTGCTTGGTCGCATGGGTTTGAGCCAGGGGCTTCAACTCTGACTCATGATTACCCTTCTGCTTCAGGATTTTGCCCAGTTGGGTAAGGACAGTAACTCCGTGTTTTTTCAGGTCTTCAGAGCCCTTCATCTGATCAGGGGTCTTCAGGCCTTTGAACCTTTCAAAGCGATCCAAGGTCTCAGGGTGGTCCCGAAAGAGTCTGTGGACAGAAGGAGAGGGACTTGTGAGACTTGAGAGAGCTGTCATCCAGACCAGAGCTGAGGTCCAGCTGCGCCAGTATTTCAGAGTATATAGACAGGCAAAGGTGTGATAACCCGCTTCCCTCCCCAAAGAAAGCTCTTAGCTAGTCCCTGCTAGTAGAGGCTACTTTAACCTGGGAACTCTGACACTTTAGATCCTTTCCAAATTACCACCATTCACAATCACTCTTTTTAGCATGTATATAAGCCAGGAACGCATCTGACCCTACTCTGAATTTGGTTTAAGTGTTTTTCATCCTTCCTCTGGTAGGTTGTTCCACAACCTGATGACACTCTGTGTGCAGAAGTTTCCTTTTTATTTATTTTGTACAGGCTGCTTTTTATCATTAACAAACAATAAAAAGCCTCTTGTCTTTGGAGAGCAGAAGCTCCTGACATACCTCTCTTTGAGTATTGTATCTACTTTAATCCCATCCTCTTACACATGTCCTAACATGATCACCGCTGTCTTTTTCCATTCCCTCTGGCTGTGACAGAGACACTGCCCTAAACATGTCCAACTAGAGCGACAGAGCAAGTGTCCATATTTTTTTATATAGCTCTGCTAACTCTTTGGCACCAGTCCCCTGGGACACGTCAACTGTATTAAGATAGAGACAAGAGCCAAGGCTGGTCGTGATACTGAGAGGTGAGTTCTTGCATTCATCTGAAGGAAAAACAAAACCAAACAAAACTACCTATCTTCATTGACTTACTATTGCTGAGGAGCCAACCTGTAGACCCCTGGCTCTCACTAGGACCCTCTTCCCAGCCCATCTCTGCACTGATCAGGAAAGGAGAGTTTTAGAGGCTTCTCATACACAAAAAAATGGGAGCAGCCCCCAGCCTCAGGTCCCTCACATCTGGGGCTCAATTGTTCTTGAACATCAGCTGGATGGGAGAGCTTACTGTGCTCCCACCCTATGATTGCAGACACGGAGGAATTTGGTTCCTGCCCTTTTTTCCACCCCCAGCTCAGCCCAGCTGCCAGCAGTGTGGTTCTTCCATCAGGAGCCGCGGCACCTCAGAGAGTCCTTGGGAGCAAGTGGGTAACAAGAGTGCGGGGCCTTTAGGCATGCTGGTGCCATGCCATGCAGTGCTATACATAGGCACTCTGATCCCGAAATGGAAATGAAAACAAGAAGGTGGAAGGGTAGCTAAAAGACAGGGTAGTGTTGTCCCCCCTGCTTCCTCCCTGCCTCTTTTCCTAGGAGACAGTTTGCAGACACCACTGGCAACCAAACTAGTAGGAAATTTCACTCTTTTCCCTGCCAGAGTCCTGGAGTCAAGGTGAAAAGGGGATACTGCCTGTCCTGATTATTAGGAGCAGTCTAATAATTAGGTGTTGAGACACATCAGCTCCCTTGCACAAGTTTATTTACAGGTATTACACCCTCTGATGGGCATAATCCAACTAGTTGAAGCACCAGCAAAAGCAATGTCTGTCCTTACAGCCCGGACCTTACAGCTCACATCTGTGAAGTGGCTCACCCAAGTTACCTGCAGCAGTGTGTGGCACTCCAGCCCAGGACCTCAGCCATGAAACCAGCCTCCCTCTCATGGTACAGTGGTTGCAAGCTTGCTCTGCCCTGGGGAGGGTGCTGGTGCTGGGACTACCGGGGCTTGCATTCCATCTAGAACTGGACATTCCTCCTAATTACGTTGCCATGAGGGCCAGGCTGTCCACTGTATGATGTAAGTACAGGTTAAACTATACCAACAAATACCTCGAGCACATAGAAAACACAAGCTGTTCTGCAGCAAAAACATTACGTAAGTGAATGACCAGTCTTTGCCAGCATTTCATTTCAAAGGTCTCCAAAGGATTTCTGTACTCTACCAGGTGCTGAGCACACCACCGTCAGCCTTTCCTTTTTTCCTGTATCTGTCTATGGCACAGGTCGTGTCCCACCCAGGGACATGAAAAAGCCTTGCACCCTAAAATGAGATGGAGTTATTTCTAAAAATCTCCCTCCATCGTGTCTGGCTATGGCTGAATCATGTCTGCCAAAGATGACATACTCCCAAGACTCTTGAAAATTCTTCTGAGTATTTTATTTTGTTTCCTTTGGAAAACTTCCAGTTGAATCAGTGTTTTCTAAACATATTCCCAGGATATGACATCTACCTAAGAAGTCTTTAACAATGCACACTTGGACACATTTCTAAACTAAGAGAGATCTGCTGGGCTTCCCCTGCCTCTCTCCTCCCTCAAAAACCCCTTGAAGGAACAAGAAACAACCTGGGTTGGCTGGGGAGCACAAAGTCACAGAGAAGTGGGGTGTCATTTAATGCCCTACGATACCTGTAAGAAAAATGGTATTACCTTTTCCATTGGAAACTGCTTTTACTGTCTTGTGGCAGTTTCAGAGCCAAAGTAGCCACATCACAGAGGTGGACTGGTGGGGAGGGCTCACGTTCCTGCTACCCCTCCAGCATGCCTGCTCTGGACTGCATCAGCGGAGAGCCCATCACATTGTCACCTGGCTGCCCCTATGCCTCCCTCCACTTCAAATGGCAGCTGAACTGGGCCATGAGGAAGAAGGTAAATAAAACAGTCCCCTGCTTTGGCTCATCTTTGAAAAAGCTTTGAATGGACAGTGGATTTGCCTGATGGCATGGGCTCCTTCCTTTAGCCATGTTTAAGCTAGGAAATCCCGCAAGTGAGTGCCACATCCCCACTGCTCTCCGCAGCATCCGTACCCTTCCAGCACATCATACTGAGCACAGGCTGAGGGGGAGATCCGGAGAGTCTCCTCAAAGTCTCCATCCCTGCTGGTCTTTAAGGACAGGCTAGGATCCAATGCCCACCCAATGTCGTTTCCTGCTCCACAGCCCTGGGGTCCCTTCCAGGTTGCACTTCTGTGACTTGCTGCTGGTGCCTGGGGTGTTCCCCTCTCGGGGGGCCAGGACCACAAGGACAGCATGGGGGCAGGGGTCCTCTCAGATGGAGACCTCGCAAGCGCTCCCACTCTGACCCCAGAATCACGGAGGGGGGAAGCAGGGGGAAGGATATGCCTCGTTTCACACCCAGACCTCAAATCCATCATCAGGAAGTGGACGTGTTACCACCCAGATTTCTGGCCAAAAAGCAAGATGGGCAGGGGTCTGCCAGGTGAGACTAAGGTGGGGAGAGAGAAACACCAAGGTAATTCACAGTTAATTTTACTGAAATCAGAGATTCTGAGAAAATTGTCACAGAGGTGATTTTCCTCTCCTCTCTTTCTCTGCCCCCCTGCATCCTTGCTGCAGAGCATCTGAAGGCCCAGGATATACAATTCACTCCAGCATTTCTCGCCACAGTGCTTGGGAAATGAGGAACTGAAGCAGAGCTTTGCCAACAGGTCGGGCAGAGGGAGTGACAAAGTCCCACCATCTTTTGAAAGCAGCAGTGGTCCACTCCTGCACCCATAGGCAGACGGAGAGACAGAACCACAGCCACTTTACACAATGAGTAATTTTTAACCCAGAAACCATAGCAATGGAAAAACCATCACCCTACAACAAAGAAAACAGCCTGTTGACATAAACACTGCCAAACACAAGCCCCCAGACTTCCTTGGTCTCTCATCAAAAGCTCTCAGCTTTACTCTTAAGACCAAACCCTCTTGCCTACCTCATTAAAACTTCATGCCCATGGCCAGGGAGGTCAGACTCCACCTTTCCCCAGATGGTCAGGACCTTCTGCCATTCCTGATCACTGAGCCCCATGGTTCACTGAAGGCAGGTCCCGAGTGCTCCCTGCAGCCGTTTGCCTTTCCCCAAAGGGTGGATAGAGAGCTCACCCACAGGATTTATAGCCCCTGCTCACAGACCTACACCTGTCAATCGTCAGCTGGACCTCTTGCTCTCATTCAGGCTTGTCTAACTTAATCAGCCTCCCTATTTTTTTCTAGGAAGCTATTTCGGGTCAGGTGCTATTGTGGGTGCCACTGATGGCATAATTTCTGCTTTTCGTATTGGACTGGCACATGTCCCACTCTAGACAGAAAGGGCACTGCCGAAACACAGTGCCAGGAGCCTGTCCCGGGTTCCCAAGGACCTGGAGACAGTGTCAAGCTGTATGGCAGGAGATTCCTGAAGAGCACTGTCATCTGCAAGGCCACCTCACCTCCCTGTCCCCTGGCCTGCTAAGGGCAGGCAGGAGAAGAGACCAGGATGGCTGGTAGCATCAGCTCCATTGCTCCAAAGGCCTTTCCTTTCCCATGCTGAGCTCACTCCCCTTTTCCCCTGGGGTAATGCACTCTGTTTACTAGTAGAGAAGAGCACAGTGTTAGAAGAGACATGTCCTCAAGAGCTAACCATATCCAGATTGGCCCAGGCATGTCCCCAGCCTCTGCAGGAGGGAGGAAGGGGATAAAAGCTATATAGGAGCCAGTTATCCCACACCTGCACACCAGGGTCCTTCTGCCTGCCTCTCCAGGGAATGCTCAGGATTAGCCACTGGCTGAGCCTGGATATCAGAGCCAACAGACGTACAGCTGAGCCAGAAGGGTAATTTGCATCAGGCCAGAGACACAAGGACACAGCAGGGCTTCACTCAACATGCACCCAGACAGGGGTTAAGGTCTCTGGCTACTTCTGTCAAGCCAAATATCAATGTCGGGAGGAAAAGCCACCGGGCTGACAAACAACGTGGGTATGCTTTGGGACACCTCCCAGCCTTCCTCCTCCAGCCCCATCAGGACTGATAACAGCCTGGCACACCAACGGGGTGATTAATCCCTTCCAGGGGGTGACTGCAGTCAGAGCACAGCCCGATAACAAAGCCCAGCTAGCGCCGCTGTCCAGAAGCATGCACCTACCTCTGGATGTTTCCAAAGGGGCACACACTGCAGGCCTTGGCAGGCACGAAATGTCAGCCAAGGGCTGAAGACACCCGCCTTGGGGCTCAGGAGAACCACATGCAACCCCACGCTCCCTACCACAATGCTGCAGGACCTGAGGTGCGTTGCTGCCTCTGCACCCGTCCGCCCTCTGCACGGCAGGAACAGTCTCCCTGCTCTGGCCTTGCAAGGGGAGAGAAGCGCCCACGCCAAGGAAGTGAGGAGGACTGAGGCACAGAGCCTCACACTCCTCAGAAATACACGGGTTTAAGGGGAATAGTTTGGGTAAGAAGGATGGCAAAAGCCAAATGGAGGTGTCGGCTGGTGTCTAAGCCTAGAGGTAAGGGAATTTTGGCCATTACGTGTTGCAAGCCTCTGTCAGCCAAGTCAACCTGTGACCCTGCAATGCTCCCCTTCTCTCTCCTCTATGTACCAGTTTGCTTCACATCCAAAAATCCACATCCTAAACACTTCAAGGCCAAGATTTCATCCTGATTTACCTGCGCAAACACCAGACCACTACCAATTACCCAAACTAAGCTAAACTGATGGAAGAGAGCTTAGGACGCCTCCAGCTCATTCCTCATGTTGTTCTCCGCAGCGCAGGGCTGAGACAGCAGAGATCACATACCTGCAGCCTCGCTCCCCAAGTACTTACAGCAGTAAACAAGCATTTCCACCATCCCAGGCTCGGCCTTGGGTAGGATCCTGAATACTGACCTTACTGTTTTACACGCATTTCAGGCACGACAGAAATGTGCTCCTGGTACATGAGAGGCTGCTGCTTATGCACCGAGCTCTGTCATATTCCCCAAGCTGAAACTACTCAGCGGCCATAATAACTTCATTTGAAGCTGGTTGACTCTCTGCTCTCTGTAGCTTTCCCCAGGGCTGGGAAGCCAACACTCTCGGTACGGACATTAATGTTAAACGGTCAGAAGGCTTAAAAAGAGTATGGGATTCCATATTGCTTTTTTTTACAAGTGAAGTAATAATGAAATGAAATAATAAGCTCTTCTCCCTAGAGCTTAAATAAATAGTCTACAGAAATACTAAAAGCTTTACAGCGCACCAGACTGCGCCTCAACCCTGCAGCCGCGAAAAGGACATAACATTTTAGTATCTACAGGCCTCTCCTCTCCCCCTTGGGGCAAAATCTATCACTTGCATAATCATCTCGATAAATGCAAACTACAGAGAGCCAACATATCGGCTGCCCCCTTTAACGGGTGATTGAATAACCTACTTCAAACAGGGCCAGCCACCCCACAGCGCCTGCACCCACACGTAAGGTGCCCTCACTAAACGAGCATAAAACGTATCGTTAATATTTTCGGTCGCATTTTGGGGTGCATCGCTGGCGTGATGCGGGTGCTGTTGCAAAGTCCCCCGGGTGGACGGCGGCCACCCGGCGCGGGTACCCGCCTGGGGCTCCCTCTGCCCGGGCGGGAGGTGCCGCAGCAGCCCGGCTCCGTCGGCCAGGGCTTGCTACCATCTAGTGGCCACGGGCGACAGAGCCACGGGGACTGGAGGCCACGTCCAAGCCCCCACCAGGGATCTGCAGGCTCGGGGAGGTGGGCAACACGTAGCCCTCAAATTTCGGAGGCGGGGAGGGACGCCAGGACACGCAGGACTGCGGCATCCCCGTGCCGGCAGCACCACAGGGCTCTTGCTGCGGTTGGGTGGCAGATGGCAGAACTTTTGTAAGGGGTTCGTTTTCAGCACGGGACATCGAGAAGGCCTGTTTTCTTCGGAAAGGGCCCGTGTCGGGGTGGCAGGGCCCTGGCATGGCCAGCTGGCTTTGCTTGCCCCCAGCCTTGCAGCAGGTCGCTGCCATGGGGAGGATGCTGCTCCTTCCCCCCAGCCTTGACCACTGGAGAGGGGACAGGGTGGTGGGACCGGAGCAGAGTAAGATCCCATGGGACAGCAGCAGAGCCACAGCCAAGCCTCAGGGCACTGCTGAGGAGGAAGGCTGTCCTAGGGGCTGCGTGGGGCTGGTTCTACCCGAAAATGTCAGCAAAAGGTGCTTAGGAATGGTCCCCCCATCTAATGGGCACAGCAGGCAGGGGAAGAGCTGTTTCTGCCAAAACGGTGGATGCAATCTCACCTCTGCATGGCTCCTCCTTCAACAGACGGCAAACCTTTCTACAGGCATTAATGAATTTAGACCATGCCGCAATCCCGTGAATGCACAAGCCGCTTGTTTTCCCCATTTATGAGAGAATAAAGAAGTTCTACAACTTGCTCGAGCCCACAGACAGCACCAGTGAAAGAGCAAGGACTGGTTCTTGGGTATGGTTTTAGAAACACCAGCTGTTTGGTGGTTATTAATACGGGGTGCAGCCGCCTGGACAGAGCTGGGAGGCATGGTAGGAATCACACACCAGCCACAGGGAGGGACCAGCTCCAAGTCTGGCCACATTCAATTTTTTTCTTAGAGTATTGCTGTTGTGAAGAGAGAAAATTCAGCCCTGGCCTGTAAAATGAACATCAGAGAGCCCAGCAGTCCCCCACATTGCCTTGGCAGTTAATATAACAAATCACCAATGATTTCTAGCCCCATCTTCTCTGCAGCCAGACCTGCTGCAAGTCGGGAGATGCGTACCCCAAAAAAATTTGGCATAGACATTCTTTTCATTTGAAGTAAGTTTGTGAAATAAACTTTGAAGCAAGGAGGAGAGAGGGATGCTCCCAAAACCAGTCTGTTTTCCTCAAAAAACAACCCAAACTATTACACAGCAACCAGATTTTTTTTGACTGAATACTTTTTTCTTTCAAATGAGCCTTTTCCCCCGCAATACAATTTAAAAAAAACCCTGAGAGAAGCTGAGGGGCCTGCGGCTGGGAGCGGCGACGGCCCCAGCTCTGCCCTGACCCTGTTTGTATAAAACACGGCGTGACGTAAGCGTGGTACACACTGCTCTGCCAGGGGAGCGGTCGGGGGGAGGCTGGCGCTCCGAAAAAGCCGGGAATATTATATAACTCCAACTTACATAATTACCTATTGCATAATGTCAGGGAAAAGGCCCTCCGTAACGCAGCTGTGGTTTCTATGGCATTTTGCTGATACACGGCTGCTGCTAAGAGATTCGTTTGCACTTTGTTTTAGGAGCCTGCAGCTCAGTCCGTGCAGGTAGACAGGTGAGACCCCGTGCTCCCAACAGCGTTAGCCGGAGAGGTAAGGGCAATAGTAACGGGATCTTATAGCCATAGCAAGGCAAAGAGCATTGGGTTTACTGCAGCTCTGCTGTTGGCTTCAGTATTCAGAGGATCAGAAGACTGTCAGATAAGAGCACCATATGAAGCTGCACACATTGCACAGCCTCAGCTGCTTGTAGGAAACAAGGTGGAGTCTAACTGGTGGTGGCAGTGGCCAAATCCCTTCCAGGCTCACTCCTCTCTTCCCCTCGCTCTTAAACACTATTCTTAGCAGTGCCTCCAGGCAGGGCTCCTGCACGCTGACAGATTTCAGCAGCTGAGAGGTGACCTGAGCCACTTGCTTAAAAGGAAGAGGAAGATTACAAGGAGGAGATTTCAGCATCAGGACAAGATTTGGGCTGCAGGTTTGCAGAGCTGTGCTATGTACTTATCAGTATCGCGGCATGGATTCCTTCAGGGGTCAGGCCCTGTACCATAAAGTCAGAGGTAGCTTTACGTTCGCTTCAATGCTCACAGTATCCAGCCTTTGGTGACTATCAGATAGGCCACTGTATGACTCAGTCATTTTCTTTCCCCAGAAGGTATACTGGATAACGCAGGCATGACCCACAGCTCCCGTGCAATCATCTAGGCATTGCATGGTGTACGTGACACTGCACAGCACCTGGACAAAACATTTATCTAGGATAAGCAGGACACTTATTGCAGGCCAGTATTTGGATTCAGTGGGAGAACAAGCAAGAAAGCAGCAGGGCAGTCCAGGACCAGAGTATTTAGGCTCCAATATAGAAGCTGAGGCTGTCTCCGAGGCTGCATGGGCTCTCTCTGGGGACGCAAACCTCCTGTGAAGGGCTGGGAAATGAGAGCACAAAAGGACTGAAGATTTCTGTGGGAAACTGTGAGTGCAGTCAAAGGAAGGAGGAGTATGATTAGAAAACAACAGGCAGTTTTTAAAGCCTTGCCCATCCCAGGAACAAAGGGAGGAAATTATTTTTTGGAGGTAAGAACACAGATTATACCAGCGAGACCCTGGAGATCTCTAGAGGTCAGTGGGAAGACATGAAGGAAATGTGGCATACAGCAGTCCCTTCAGGTGGATTAAACTTCATAACACCATAATGGCACACAGGGATTTGTGTATTACTTGCTGAAATAATAAAGCGAGAGGGGAATTCCTCCTTCATCCCTCACCACCAACAAAATACCATAGTTAGAGCCTGCCAAGGGACAACTGGAAAAGGCAAGGGCCACAAAAACACACATAGGCAAAAAAAAAAAGTGAAGCAATCAGCATGCATGCAGTATTGTATGTCTGCCTGACACCCTGAACTCTGTAGCTCAGAGCTGCGCGTAGGAAGCTGTAACAGAGATGCTTGCAGTGTGGCCAAGGCTGGGATTTCATGATCAGATTAGGCTGAAACCCAGGCAGCTGGAGGGGGTGGCTGTTCCCACACCATGCCTTACACGAGGCAGGGTCCTCATCCCCCTCCTCATGGAGCCTTGGGAATATGGGTGCCAGGGGCAATTTGCAAGGTTCCTTGCCCTGCGAGAGTGCAGGGCGCACTTTGGGCATGGCTGAGTGCTGCTGGAGAGGGGTTCGTGCACCTGCAAAGGCAGCAGCAATTGCAGCATGGCCAAGACCAGAGCAAGAGCAGCATCGGAGGTGATAAAGCTGAGCCACCATGCAAACAAGCACCCTTTCTGCAGCCCACCCTTCCTTGGGACACAGGTACACGCATGCCCAGAGTCTGCAGAGAGCTGGCAGTGCCTGGCTGCTGGTTAAACTCTCTCCACAATGAAAACTTCTTCACATCTGAGCTGCTCCTCGAGGAAGAGGAATTAACCAGGCCACAATGCACAGTGCACAGCTCAGCTGTGGGCTCTCATGCTCCCAAAAAGGGGTGGGAGAGCCCATCACTGCATGGTAAAATTGGGTGATACAGATGCAACCTGACTTGCCCAGCGCCAGTGGGCAGCCAAGTAGCCCTTGAGGCACCAGCACTTAATATGAGCCTGTGCATGTTTTTAACTTGGATTTGGAGGCAATGCCAGCAGAGCCTCCCCCATCCCATGATGCTTGCGCAGCTCTTCATGAGGGCTTGAAATGAACTGGATCAAGGAACTGATGTGGGTTTAAAGTAACTGCATTTATCTTTTGGCGAGTTTATTTCAAAGCCAGATCAGTTCTGTGGCCTGGTTTGTCACGTAGCCGGACCAGCACATGCTGGCGGGGGGGGGAAGGGGAGGCAGAGCTACTTACGTAGGCGTCGCTTGTAAAAGAAACACCCATCAAGCCGTCCTCCAAAACCCCGGGCAGCATTGTCTAGCAGTGGCACAGCACACGCAAATTAGGGTTTCCCTTCGCCTGAGTTTCGTGGGGTGAAAGGCGATGAAACGGACACACTTTTTTATTCCCTTTGCCTGCAAAACAGCCTCTCATCCACAAAGCACAGAGCTTCTGCAAGATAAGAGCCCGTGGGGAAGCCAAGATCTACCCCTCGTTTGTATTGATGTTTACACTTGCCTTTTAATGAGCTCCAACAGGTTCTCGCTTCCAGCTGCGGTTGGCCCTTTTCAAAGTTCACGGTCTCGTTTTGCATTATCATTCCAGCGCCAAGTGTTCCCTTAGGGAGGAGAGGGACAACCAGGTCTTTTTCTCTTCTGAGAAGCAGCACCAATTTCAGCAGTCCCAAATCCAGTAGTGCTTTCTGCAATCCGCCGGTCTTATGAGGAATGCCTGCAGGGAAACTGATCTCTCTGCAAAAAATACTTGGCAAAAAATAAATGTTTTCTTCAAGCAGATCAACACCGGGTGGCAGTGAGCACCCTAAGCACAGCACTGGTGGCCTGGCTGCCCAAGCAGAGCATTTACCACTGAATTTGGGATGGGGTCTCTTTTCTCCATCTCTTTCCCATTATTGTCATTCTTGCAATTTCATCTCATTTTCATTGTTGTGCTTGCAATCAGATCTTTTATCTTGTCCACTTTAGGGTCCCGCTGGCAAGACAACCACAGCGGTGGTGCTTGATACTGGCTGCAAGATACTGGCCCAAAAAAACAAGTACTGGAAGATCTCACCGACGCTGAGAATCCTGGTCCTGCAATTGCTTCGGTAGCAGCACAAGTATAACACAGCATCCCTGCCAAATGCTCAGCCTGGCTAGCCCTCTCGGCTGTTTGGGTTCTAGGGTTGCATATACGGATGTCCCAGGCTGGTCACCTTTGGAAAGCTCACCTTTAAGCATCTTATGTACCTGTAAGCATCTTATGTACACAGGATTCATGGACAGCTAGAAGCTCATCTAGCCTCTTCCCTCAACAGCATCCAGAGGCAGATGCCCAGAAAAAGTGTAAGAAACAGGTATAGTCCTGCTCCATCACAGCAACTAGAGGGTAAAGGACTTCCCAAGGTTATATTTGCATGCTTGTGTTTAACAGCCTTAGGCAGAATTCTGCATGAGTTTATAATCTTTTAATCCTCTTATACATGCTCCCCAAAACATATTTCAGACATGGCTGCAGCCTTACTAGGTCAAATTGTTAAAAACAACCTGCTGACTTGGTGACTCTGCAACAGATTAACCAATGCTCAAAGACAAAAATCTGCTAATCGCTTTCTAACCATTCACAAATGACTTCAAGGCATGCCCATTCAAAAAAAAACCCAATAAAAATGAAGCTCCATTACCCTCGAAGGTCTCTGTACTGTGCAGGGCTCCCACCTCTAGCGCCTTTTTAATTGCAAGTTCCCCAGACACCCACCGTGTTTTTATTTTGTGATCTTCCTCCTTCCAAGAAGCACTCCAGTGCTGGTGGCTCAGCTGGTCGTATCCAGCTGGTCTGTGGCAGCATCTGCCTGGACATTGCTTATCTTAGCCTGTGGTCCTTTTATTTCCTTCCCTGTCAGCTGCAGCAGAGATCTCGCCGCATGTGGTCCCGCTCTGCTCTAAGCAAATCCATGCTCCTTCTCCAGGTTTTGGCATTAATTTTCTGTCTATCTATCAGTTTACAGATAGGGCCAAATTACACGGCGTTTATAATGCTCCTGAGCAAAAGGCTAGTGTTTATCTGCTGCTCTTGCAGACCTGCAGCTCATAGAGCCGAGTGAGGTGCGTCAGCCCCCGCAGCAGGACAGACCTGGCCTCATCTGTTTATTGGGGCAGAGAGAGTCCAAATCATAAAAAAAATCAGGCAAGGGACAATGTTGGGACCAGAGATCAAACAGTCGGGAGAAGAAATGGGACTGCAGATAGACCAGAAAAAGCAGGTAGACCTTTTGTGGGAAAAAACCCAGGCATTTCAAAAGTCTCACCCACTGAGCATAACCTGGGCTGAAAGGGAGTCTTTGGGGTCAGGGCAAGAGTCCAGATGGAAATTCAAGTGGAAACATGGGCAAGTGATTTTGGTTCTTTTTTTTTTTTTTTTTAAAAAAAAGGGCTGACCTGAGCAACATGGGAGGAGAGCAGGAAAGCGAAGTCCTGGCCAGTCTGACCCGCGAGCAGTGAGCATGGGAAGTCATTGATTCAATATCTGCTCCCTTTTCAGGACTATGGGTCCTGCTTTCAGGTGGTTCACTTCATGGACAGAGATGTGCTCCTCGTCTGCTGAATGATGAGCCTAGCAGACGAGGTGCCGGCTCTGCAGATCAGGTGCCGGCTCTGCAGATCAGCCCGCTCTCTTGGCCTAATTCACAGGGATATTTAACACAGGAGTTATTATGAACCATCACATCCAACCATCTCATTACAGCTTACGATACAACCATCAGAGGTTCAAGGCTGCTAGCAGCACCGGCAGCTACCAGACATTACACAAAATATAGGGGAATGTCCACAAGAGGGAGAGTTGGTGCCAGTCTCGACGGTGATTTTGTGCAAACTTTGCTGCCTGGCAATTGTAAGAGAGCCTGTCCCCTTGCTTCACTTCCCCCAGCAGAAACGTTTCCTTCTGCTGGCAATTCCTCTTTCTATGTTATTTTCCTGCTGCCTCCTTCTCCAGCCAAATGGTGTTTCATCTTATTTGTGTGGGGTATGCTGAAAGGCCACACTGTACGGGCGCTAGACGTGGTGCCATCAGAAAGGCACTGTGATTAAGATGGTTTCTCTGCTCTCGCTGCCGCTCTGCTCCCCTTTCCTCCCACTTCCATTGTGCCGTGCTGGAAGGGCACCCCCCGCCAGCCCCAGCACAGGCATCCCCTCCTCTCGCCCAACCCATCACTCGGAGGTGGCACCCCACATTGGCTCCTCTGGGGAGCCCCGTCAGCCTCCATCGGCACGCATACAAAATACCGGTCATTCCTGCTGGGCTCTGTGCTCAGTCTCAACACCCCAGGCCTAAAACAGACTCCACTGGGACATGGGATTTTCAATCCATTTTCCAAAAATAGTTGATGGCTACCAGCGCAGAGCCTGGAGGTATCTGAGCTTCTGCAGGGCAAAGCTTACTGTGAGGAAGCACCGGAAGACACTGGTGATGTGGAAATGACAGAGGATGGGATGGGACCGGAGAGGTGAAGCCAAGAGACACAATGGCCAAAAGAAGTTCCTGCATACGTACCTCTTTATCTTCGTGGGTCAAGGCCTGTGTATATAGCCACATCCAAAGAGGGTGAGAGCAAGCCCCCAGATCATGGGATGACTAATGTGAAGTTTCTTGCACCACAGGTGATTTTCCAGAAAAGAAAAAAAAGAAAACCATCAGTAAGCTGATGTGGGAAATCAGGTGTCCTGGAAGCTACCTGTATGGCTTAGGGTTGGTGGAATTTTTATTGGGTTCAGATGTGGTCCATAAACAATTGAGAGAGCTGCATCAGCTATATCCAAAGGAAAGCAGAGCAGCAAGTGCTCCCCTTCCAGAGCTGCCCCTCCCCAGCTGGAACAGTATTTCTTGCAACCTTCTCTCCATCAGATTTTTTTCCAAATGCTATCCTGGTCAAATATCCACGTTTAGGAACATTTTGGGGTCTCAGTTCTTGCAGAATTAGTAGGACAGGTAATTTTCTATCTCCCCTCATAATTCCTCTACATTTGTTTCTCTTCTATTTTCCTTGCCTTGCCCTTTTGATCTTTTCTCTCCATCTCTCTGGTAATGTCTGGAGCTCTGAGTAAATTAGAGTCAGAGAGCAAGGTGAAGCACCAGCCCCTCAAACCGATGACCTTCCTCCAGCCCATCCCACCCCAGAGAGACATCCAGCCTCGGCTTAGTTTGTACAAGTCACTGCGGGTTGTGGGCACCATGAGCTGCTCTGGCAGCAGCTGATCTCTTCCCTACCTCCTTCCAGCCGTCCTCATATCCACACAGGCAGGAGGCACGGACCAGTGGTCAACAATGTGCAATAGGGGTGAGCACCTGCCAGCTGCAGGTCCACGTGCCTCTCCCTTGCCACTGTCCATACACCCTGCACTATGCAGCCTTTCCCAGGGTGAATCCTCTGTCCTGAGGGTTATCAAGCATTGGAACAGGCTGCCCAGGGAAGTGGTTGAGTCGCCATCCCTGGAGGTATTTAGAAGACATTTGGATGAGGTGCTTAGGGACATGGTGTAGTGGTGGTTTTGGCAGTGTTAGGTTTATGGTTGGACTTGATGACCTTAAAGGTCTTTTCCAATCTATATGATTCTGTGATTCTGTGAACGGTCAGGGCCCCACGCCAGCCTCAGCTGCTCTCGCTCTTCCCTTTTCTTCCCTGCTCTCCCTCACTGGGGTTTTGGTGAGACCTTCTCCACGCTGCACCCTCTGCGGTTGGAGGTGCTCCTCGGTGCTGGTGCGGCGTGAGTACCAGCGGGATTTTCCCGGTGGGATCGTCCCACCAGCTCTGCAAACAGCATCCCTAAGCCACCAGGTCCAAAAGCTTTCCAGATACATTTTGATGAGTTTGGCTAGTGATTTAGCAGAAACTGTAATGAAGCTCATAGCATTCCTGGGGCACTTTCCTAACCTGAAAGCTTAGAGAAATGTATCCAGAGGAGATCCATATGAGCCACATCACCAGGATCACCATGAAAACCCCAAGCGTGGCTCCCAGCACCTTGGCCATCCTCTGGCCACCGTTAGCCTCTGACTGCGAGAGCAAGCCTTGCTTGTGCCCAGCTGGCTGCGGCATGGTGGCAGCAGCAGCCAGTGGTGTTTCTGCAAGTGAATAGGAGAAAATCAGCTCTCCAGGGGAAAGGAACAAAGCAGAGGAGCTGCTGGCAGAGAGGCAATGCCAAATGGGGCTGCTGGCTCCCTCTGGGGAGAGGGATTTCCAGCCTGAGGAACAAAGCTATGGATGCTTCCTCTGAAGCACGTTGTGCCCGCTGGTATTAACATTTCAGGCATGGCATACAAAACTGCCCTGGAAAGAAGCGTTGACATGCAAGCATATGAGCTCCTAAGTCTGACCACTGGCCAAACAGCTCACCACAGCAGTAAGCGTGGTCCGTAGCCCGGCCAGGAGCATTGGGCAAGCAGGGCAAGGAGAGCTCTCTGCCATGTCCAAAGCAAGATGATTTATCAGCATGCCCGCAGGACCTGCCTTGCAGGACATCCACACCGTCGTGAAAGACACATGGGGGCGGGAGGGGGGGGGAATGCAAATCTATAGAAAACACTGCAGGAGGAGAGAGAGATGCCAGCTTTATTGTAAGCCAAAGCCTTAATCGCTCTGCTCCAAATTATAACTCTAGGACTGGGAGAGCTCATGCACCCAGCTAGCCTTTTAGAGCAGCTTATCACCATCCAGCGGGTGCGGAAATGCACAGTGTGAAGAACCAGCACCTAATCCCAGCTCCTGCAGTCAGCTGGAGCATCTTGTTCAGCATTACCTGCTTGTATAGGGTAGCCTGAGCAGATACAATAAGACCACAGTGTAAGTAACAGCTTAGCAAATACAACTGACTACTGTAGGCAGCACGTTTTAACTGGGCTTTAGGCAGGCTGACAGGAAATAACATAACCAAAACCCATCAGAGGTGAGGAGGTGAAGAAGAAAGAGAAGGGCCACCCTTTGGCAGGGGTGAGACAGCGAGGTTATTTACAAAACAGCCAGTGGGATGTATGTCTTATTTATACAGGATAAGAAAAAATAAAAGCCTCTACTGCTAATACAAAGTTATCTTATGTTGAGTGGGATCATTTAATGATATACAATTACTTCATACAGATTAAGATAGAAGTAATTAAAAGAAAGGTTGTGCTCTGAGGCAGAGTTCCCCTGGCACTGAGTCCAGGTCCATGGGGAAGCTCTCACTTGTAGATCTCCCAAAATCAAATCCCCAAACTTCAGACCATTTTCCCTAGCAGCTTAGCTACCTGTTGTGTCCTTTGAAGTAATATTTTAGGTTTAAATTTAAATCTTTATCCTCCTTTCTTACCTTTAATTTCTCTCTAGTTTATTATCCACACAGCCATGCATTTCATAATTCCCCGCCCTTGTTAACAAGCAAACATCCCCCAATCTGTGTTATACTGTTCTTCATCGGGCAGCGTTTGAAATCCAGGGGCAGCTCCCCGAGTGCCTTGCTGAGAGCCCAGGTTCCCTGGAGCAGGTGCCCGGGCAGGGCGAGGAGCCCCGGTTGTGCGGGGTCAGGCAGCGGGGAGGCCGCTGCCACACTGGCTGGTGGCTCGCTCCCTGCCCGATGCAGGACCCGAAGGTTTGCGTTCGGAGTATTATTAAGGGTTAGAAGGAGACCTGCCTTGGGACCGGAGCTGAGAACAAGATCTCTTATGAAATGGTTTCATCTGAAAGCAAAATGAAACCGCATAGACTCCCCCTGATGAGACCCCCAGGATCTCAAGAGGCTTTTGGCTTGCCAGGAACCTAAAAGAAATATTTTCAGCCTGAGTGAGGTTGACATCAACATTTTCTCCCCCCCCCCCCCCCCCGTGAACTCACAGGTGACCCAGAAGCCACAGTTTTCACCATCTCAGCAGTGAAATTACAGCAGAAACAAATGCTTTTCAAGTGCCTCAGTGAAGTATGAAACTTGCTCCTTCCTTTCTGTCTTTGCCCACGTGAGCATGCATGATCAGCCTCCCTTCATCTCTGCAAGAGCATGACTTTAGGTACTCTTGCAGCAGGGAAACATTAAACCGTATTTGCCCCAGACCTCCATCATTTTTCACACCCGTGCTGCAAAGATGCAAAAAGCACATGGGGCTGCATCACCCCCACATCAGGGGGACCCAGGCGGCATCTTTGGGCCGGGGCATCGATGGCTTCGCAGGGACAAGACCCCAGCCAGGGAGACAGCACTGAGGAGCCCAGCCAGGTGGGGAGAGTTGGGCTGAAGACCTTTCCCTCACCTCCATGCACACAGCTGCAATATCCCCAGCATGTCCTGGCTTAGAAATTAATAGAGCAGATTTTCACTGTGATGAACCCAGGGGAAAAAAGAGATGGAGGGATATTTTGTGAAGGCTAAACACCCACACCAGCTTTGCAGAAGCATTTTGCTCTCTAGCCGCATATTCCCAACACACTTAGGCAGCCTAATACTGAATTCTCGTTCATACACTTTTTTTTAAAAAAAGCATTTGAAACAAAACAATCTAATTACAGAATAAATATTTAGCTTGAAGTGAGCAGACAGATATTCAAAACCATTTTCTGACATGACAGATGATCTGAAAGGAGCTGTGCTGCGGGCATTGTATACCGTTCAAACCCAATTTAAAAATACATGGCGTAGTAGCAAAAATAGACATGACCCTAAGCACAAACATCGCCACGCAGACAAATGTCTCCTGTAAAATGCCATCGGTGATTTGCATGGCAGCCGAACCCAGCGGCAGTGGAATAGCATCGTCCACCTCTGTGGGTGCTGCCACAATACACCCATGCAAACACCATTGCAGCAACACACACGCGTTCCCATGGCAGGGTTTGCCCAGCTGCTCCAGTACTGGGACCCCAAAGTAGGTCCCAGCCTTTCCTGAAAACCTAAGGGAAATTCCTGTCCCCTTATGCACGTGAGCTGACCTCCAACTCTTGGCATGCTGGGAGACACCTAAAATGACTCTTGCTGCCTTTGCCACATCTAAATTATTGTGACATCCAAACGACAGGTAAGAGCTAGGTAGTGTGGGAAGAATAACGTTTTCACCCTTAAACACTGAGGAGCTCATGTCCAAGCATTCACACCCCAGAGATGCTGAGGAGCAGGGAGACGCAGGAGCAGCAGCACCCCCTTGGCAGCTCCAGCTCCAAGCCCACACAGCATGCCTGGAGCTCAACCCACTCCAAAAGCTTTGGCTCAAACCCTGGTGCTCCTGCAGCAGCCCTGAGCTTGCAGCAGAAGGGGATGGAGGCACAACCCCAACGCCGGTGAGAGGAGTTGGGAAACAGGAGCTCAAGGGCCACGCACCACCCACGCAGGGAAAAAAACACCTCTGAGTGGCCAGAGCCTGTGCTGGGTCCCTACGGGAGCAAAGGGGTATGACCAGATACGTGTATAGCTCCACGTGGGAAACGCAGCTACAGGCATGACCTGGTGCAGTCTAGAGGTGAGAGGTATGAGAGATCTCTGCAGACCCACCTCACTACTCACACTCCACACATGGCAGACCAGCAGGGCATTTATGGGGTTAGATACAGAAGCGAAACACTAAAGGCAGTAGCTCTGGGACGGGAACACATGAATGAACAAATCACACAGTACCGGTGAGTTGCTGTGCCCACATCCTGGGAAAGACATTAACTGAGCATCGCAGCATCTCCACAAGGTCACCCTGACATCTAACAACCCACACGTTTTGATATCAGAAATATGTAAAATCGCAGCAATGGCAATGAAAACATGAACATCAATGGCTCCTTGCAGAAATGTTCTCTAGAGCACAAACATTAATGAAGCCAACTTCAAGTGTGAGGTACTAGCCCTGTTTTTCAGATGGAAGTGACGAGCAGGAGGCACCAAGCAGGCATGTGGGCAGGGGGAGGTGATGCCCCCACCCAGAGGACACAGCCCACGCCCATCAGTCCTTCTACCCCAGCCTCCAGCCTCCTCCCGTCAGCTGTCACCGAGGCAAAACAGGGCTGTCCCTGTTCTCCTGTGCCTCAGGTTTGGGATGAAACTTCACAGAGCCCCTTCCTCCTGGTCCCTCCTGGAGGCCCCAGTGCCAGGATGCCTCCCCAAGGCTACCCTGCCATGCTCACCAGGCTACATGGTCCCTGCATCCTTTGGTCATCCCTTTGACCTAATTTTCAGCATTAGGACCGTGCTGGCAGTCCTTCGGTCCTTCAGATTTCCCACCCAAGGGCTTGTTCTGTTTGCATGAAGAAGCTGTAATAAGACCACCATCAGGCCAGGCCTGAGACTGAGTCCTGGGTTTGCCGCTCTTCATCGGTCAGTGACTCTTGCAAGGCCAGAGAAGAGGAGAAGCCAGTCCTGTTCCTGGTGTGACCGCAGACCCTCAGCGATGCAGCACGGCTCTGGCTCTGCAAATGGCCTTCCTGCACGTGGAGAGCCAGGAGATCCCCGGGATATCGCAGACCCAGGTGCCTTACCATGGTTTTTGGAGATAAGGGCTGATAAGTCCAAGCTCTGGGGGCCTATCCAAACTGTTTGCAGAAACACTAGTGAAAGAAAAGAGGTGTTAAAAAAGAAAAAAAGTAAAATGAAGGGGAATAATAACTGTTCTGGGTACAGGAATCCCAGAAATGTCAAGGTCGTGACTGTCCTGGTGGGTAAGACACAGCTCTGGGTGCTCAGGGCATGCTGAGTCCTGCCGCCACGGCCAGGCAATCTGCACGCAGAGCTGGTTGAGAGGGGATGGTCTGCATCCTGGGAGGCAGGCTAGACCTGGTTTTATTGGTCCTGGGTTCTCCTTTTAATTTTATCCACATGAACAGACTATTAAAACACCACTCAAAATCTGCCTTTCTGCTTTTGCTGCCTTGGCTCATCCTCCTGCCCAAGCGCCGTCATTCCCTTGGGTCATTCCTTTGGGCACGCTCATGGCACGCAGTTTCTCTGACTTAAGACTATGAAATGGCACTCTTCAAAAGCACTCCTGTTTTCCCCAAAGCCTGGAGTGAAATCGGGGCCAGAAACATTGCTGGGCATGAAGCTTGGCTCTGGGCATGTTAGGACTTCATCCTGTGGGGATTGCTTGGCTGCCGGAGGACAGAAGTGAAGGGTTTGGAAAGGATAACTCTCACTCTGCAGCATTCCCGAGCAGCCACCTACAAAAGAGCCAGGGAGTCGGGGCAGTGTAGCAGAGCTCAAAGCTTGAGACCTGATCGTTTGCAGTGCAGAAGACAGATTCACCCATTGCCTCTTCTCTCCCTGGCAACTCTCATTGTATTTTGGGCACAGATGCTCAGACTTGGTGCTGATAACTGATCTAGAAACACATGGCCCCAGGAGAGCTATGTAGCTGCAGTTGCAAGGAGGGAATGGAGTGGATGCGCACGGTGAGCAAAATCTCCAGGGTTTGCTCTAGGGAGGTACCATACCAGGATCTGGCTGTTTTTCAAGAGGTGCTTTCTGCAAGCCCAGGCGCACCATGGGCACGCAGCCCCTCGGCCGGGATGTCGGCCTTGGCGGTGCCCGTAAGGATGCTGGCACCCTGCCTCCTCTGTGCCTCCGGGGCCTCTCGGCTGTGATGGTCCCCACTAAGGGCTCGAGGGGACACAAAGCCACAACAGGGCACCGGAGAATCAAGTATCTCACATCTTCTCAAGAAGACCCAAGTATAAACCCACCGTGCATCTGCCCAGCGCCAAGCAGGGCTGGGTGCTGCTGCCCTGCAGGGACAACCGGGCTCTTGGCTCTGCACCGCGGCCACTCAGGACTTGTCCCCAGTGCCATCACCCACCAGCAGGGAGGGGGATGCTCAGCCAAAGTGTTTCTCACAGGACCCCATCATTTTTGTCAAGGTGTTTCATTTCTAGTGGAGAGGCTGGTTGAAAAAGCCACCAGGGACTTGCAAGCAGGCTGAGAGCACGCCAAAGATGGGCAAGGCTCCAGAGCAATCATTTATTTTTCTACAAGTGGGTTTATTGCCCACCTGGTGGGGAAGGGGGTTGGTTGCTTTTTTGCAATAGGAGAAACAGGGGGAGGCTCGCCGCTCACCTCCAGCCCCAACTCAAATGCTCCAAATGTTTTTTGTCCCCCCAAAATGAGAAACATTTAAATGCCTGGGCAAAGAATGAAAATGGTGAACAAAGCTCTCTGCTTGCCGAGCGGTGATTCACCACCACTGAGAGAAAATCTCCCTGGTTCCCTGCCATGGCACCAGGTCACACCTGGCCTGCAAGTCACAGCAGGTTTTCTGCAGGTGCCGGGATGTCCCACCTGAGGCACCTCCCGCGGGGGCTGGCGTGGCCCTGAGCACCCCGGGCCATTGCTGGGAGCCGTCAGACGGTCCCCGCTCCCATGACCTGAGCAGCTCAGGGCAGGTATAAACTCATATGTCCCCTGGAGTGAAATTTGGCCTCAGCCTCCTCATTTTTTGTTTTGAGGGCACCATCCCTCAGCAAAACGCAATGTGCTTGAGAGCTTGAAGGCTCCAGGCTCAGCTGGAGCAAAACCAGGAGGTCTGGCATCCCATCCCTCGGGTTATTTATGATCCCCCTCGGTGCTAGGGCTGCCTTACAGCTGCCTCCCGCACGCTGCTCCCTGGGGAGACGACCAGAGCAAGCTGCCTTAGCTCTACGTGCGGGGTTTTTGCCCAGTTTCAGTGTGAGGATGCTGGCTGATGGTGAGGAATTGTTTCACTGTGCCCCACAGCTCGCTGGTAACAGCAGGGACCAGCGGCTCACCAGCATTCATGCTGCTCAGCAGAAAGGCCCCTGGTACTTACTCGTGCTGGTGTTGACAGGTCCCAACTCCGTATTGCAAGAGGTATTTAATGCCACTACCAAGCCTGTGGGAACGGCACATTTCACTCAGCCCTGCGGTTACTCCACGTATTTGCTCCTTTCAAGTCAAAGCTACTTGAGAGCCCAGGGCTGAAGAGGTATTTTGCACGGCCACCCAGTGACCCGAATTGCCAAGCCAGGCTCTGCCTAGCCTCCCGCCCAGAGCTAACAACTCTCTCAACCACAGTAGGACCTGGATCTTAACCAGGAATGAGTCGGCTTCACCACTAGCTGTCATCTCCATTGCTTCAGGGCTGCGTCTCACCCAGTTTGACCCTGAGGAGCGTGTAGACTCATCTCTCCGGACCTGTGGGTGCACCGGCTCTCAGCTCGGTGCCAGTCGTCCCATAGCATTAATGACAAGTGAGGGTGGGTCAGATCTGCTCCTGCACCGCAAACACATCCCCGGTCCACGGAGGAGAAACGAGTGTTACCCCAGGGTCACAGCGCTGCAGCCAGCTCAGCCTTCACCCCCCAAGGCAAGCGTGCAAGCTCAGCGGCCACCAGCTTTCCCCCAACACTGAATTTTTCATTTTTGCCCAAATTTTTTGTTCAGCCCCCCATGAGGCAGGCGTGGAGCTTCCTACCACCTGCGCAAAGCTTTGCACGGGATGGCGCTGGTTTTCCCTTTTCTTTTCTCACCCTCCAAGCCCCGCAGCTGAGCGGGACAGCAGAGCAGGCAGCTCACCCCGCTGCCTGCCCACGCTCACGCCGGCGTGAGCAGAAAGCCTTCCCCAGCCTCCCGTGCTCAGGGCAGCAGCGTCTGCGGCCGCCCTTGGCTGGGGGGATACCTGCTTCTGTACTCAGCGAAAGCGCGGGGACAGCCAGCGGCATCTTGCCCATGCGAGCTGCGCTCGGCCAAAAGCGGGAGCTATTTCTGGAGAGCAGCTTCTCTTGGAGCAGAGCTGGCAGAACCGGGGTGCGCTGACCGAAAAAGAAAAGCCCTGGTGTTTCGAACGCAAAGCGAGGTTTCCCAGCCTCCCACCGGGGAGGATGGGCGACATCCTTGCAAAAATAAGAGAGGACTGCAGCACTCTGCGGCAGGAGGGCTCCAGATCAGCGCAAAGGCTATTTTAATAGAACTGTAAACACGCCAGATCTGCTGTTGTTGCAGAGCTCCGTGAAATCGGTGATTTCTGAGTGGAGTTCAGCTGGAGAGCACTGGTGCTATAAAAAGCAAAGTGACTTTGGGCTTTGATGCTTTCTCCTGACACACAAAAAGGTGATTTGTGATTCAAAAGATGAGGAATTTATCATCAAAAAGAGCTGGGACAGAGCTCAGTGTTTACACACGGAAGAACAAGACAGGCACCGAGAGCAGATATATTTATACCCATCCATACCTTTGTGCTAAAGTTAGAGCACAGCACTCAACATGTCCTTAAAAAGGCAAGAAAGTTTCCGCAAACTGGGACAGCTGTTCCCGGTGCCGGCCCTGCACATCCCCTCCCCGGCACGGGCAGGGGCTCCCGGCATCGGTGCGCTGCAGCCGGAAAGGAGCCAAACGTGGTGAGGCTTCTCCAAGCAAGAAGGCTGACTCCTAGAGTCTGGTCATGGGCTGGTGGCCACGGCACCTCAGGAGCCAAACGGTTCCTGCTCCACCTTCGGAGAGCTGCAGAAGTAGTCTGCCTCTTTCCAGAAACAAAAATCCTCTGGTTTTGACTTCAGTACCCTCTTTGCTTCCCCAGTCACAGGGCTCAGACGGGCCAGGAGCCTTCACCTCTGCTGCAGAAGAGATGAGGACATGCTGGTCACAGCACGCTGGGCCTGGCCCCATGGATGAGGATGTGGTTTGTGGGGCTGTCTCCCTCAGCCAGCAGAGGCAAGAGGAGCAGCACCCAAGGGTTACAGGTCTGGGCTGTCGCTGACAGGTCGGTGCGAGCCCAGGGTGAACAGAGAGCACCCAGGACAGTAGATGGTTCATCGCCAATGAGGTTAGCAATAGGGCTGGCCAGCGCCAGTCACTGGAAGCTCCTGGATTAGCATTTGATATTTAGAAATGCTTCAGAAATAACTAATTGCAGCAAGTCCTTTAACCCACAGGTAAGGCTGGAGTTGTCTGGCTTCACCTCCCAAGCGCTGGGGTGTGTTAGAATGCTGCCAGGTAGGAAAGCCCTAGAAAAGTCAGGTCTTTGTTCCTTGCAAGGTGCTTCTAGAAAGCAATTAAATGTCCTTATTCTTGATGAATAAACAGATGAACTCTTGCAGCCGTTGCCCTGTTTCCCCTCTCTCCCCCCCGCCCAGCTCCAGCCCTCAAACCACACTGGAAGCTCTTCACTGAATCGCTCCCGGCTCAGCTGGAGCTGCAGGAGCCCGCACCGGATGTGCTGTGCCAGAAATGATCATGCTTCAGGCAAACTGAGAGCAACCACAAAAAATACATCTTGTCTGGATCAAAGTTAAGTGCATTGCAGTTTTTCTTCTTTACACCCCAGAGAAAGAGCCACAAGTGACAACCAGCCCCGGCCTGTGCAGGGAAGGAAACAGGGCTGTGGGCAAGCACAGGAGGCCATGGGTCACCTCCCACGACTGATCAAGTTGTTGGCACTCCAGAATGCATTTCACCTCCAAGCTTGTGCTGAAGATGCTACAGTTACATGAACTTGACTGACCTTTGAGCAAGTTATGGGATTAGATGACCTCCACACATCTCTTCCAACTTGAATTATTCTATGACTTTGCAATTTTTTTATAAAGGCAGAAAGGAAGCATACAAATAACCCTCCCTCCCACATCAGCTTCTAAGCTCTCCTGTCAGAGGGATGCTCAGGCTACCACCCCCGAGCCAGTAGAGTCAATAGCAAGCCAGCAGCAAAACCCTGAGAACAGGTCAGCCCCACCACTGGCACAGAATTCAGGGCTTCTTCATGGGCTTTCGGGCTCAAATCTCCTGATGCAGCTTGTCAGTACCAGACTAAGACACAGCCTTAGCAGTCACACTGGCCTCACCCTTGAGTTGTTCTGCAAACTCAGTTCGAATTCATAAATCATTTCAACATGATCCAAACAACACTTTCCAGCAAACGTTATCATTCATTGACTAAATCCCCAACACGCAGCTGCCACACACAGCCGCATGGCACAGGGATTCACGCTCAGCCACCGCGTCGGCGGACCTCGGGCTCGCACCAAGCCTCGTGGCCCAGAGCCCACGTGCAGGTTGTTACCAAACCCTCTTCCAAGCCACTTCCTGATGCGACGGTGGTACCCTCGCTCTCGGTGGGTGCCACCTACACACGCGGAGATGTGCAGTGGCTTGCGATCAGCTGGGACTGACTCACATGATTTGTCTCTTGTTTATTATAATTATTTACAGCTTATAGAAGGGGAATGTATTAAATCAGCAGCATTCATTTCCTTAGCTTGCAGTCCATTCAAAGAACCCGTATCAGCTTCCTTTGACGAGCTTTTGATAAACGCCTGTTGAGCAATGCAATAATATTACACCATTTTTAATGACGACTTAGTGAACTCCAGGATCAGCCATTTTATGGCTTTCCCTTGAAATGAAGGTAGGCTGGAAGACCTAGTGTCTTTGCTTCACTTCTGAAGCACGCCTCTGCACTACCTTTCTCCCAGCGCAGTGGAGCTTCAAGACCTCTCCCGGTCCCACCAATCCAGAGTCCTTTAACCAGCTCTTCCACAACAATTATTCAGCCCTGATTTCCAGGCATCTAATTTTAGCAGTTACTGTTGAACATCCTCTCAAGTTGTTAGAATGAAATGAGGATCATCTGACAGGAACACAGTGCAGCTCCTTGGTAAACACTAGGGAGGAATGCTTAAGGAGCTCACGTGCCTTCCTGCATCATTATCGACAATCCTGCCATCTGGGGACACACCTTATCCCATCCCTTTTGTTTCTGCTACTGTGCACTTCCAAAAGCAGTATGAAAATCCTGTGCTGGCCGCAACTGTACTAGGCATATTTCACTGTATCATTTCGCTCAGTTATCAGTTTCCATAATTACTTGCAAATTGGCCACAGGGATTTATTATTTGTTATTTTTAGGATCATTTCAGCAGAAAAGGCATCTGATTATATGGATATATATTTGCATGACATCTTTCACTGGAGGATCTCTAAGCACTTCGTAGAATATGAATGAATTTCTGCTTGGCTGCAGTGATACTCCTTTTATAGGCAGGACAACAGAAGCAGTGATTAAAAGACATGTCCAAACTCCCAGAGGAAATTTATGTCGAGCACAGGAACACCGGCTTCCAGTTGTGTGTGTTAACTACTAAACCTGTGCTAACACAGACAGCGGGAGGTTGGCTACACAGGCATTAAAGAAAACGCTGATACCATAATTTGAAATGGTTGTCTTTCCTTCCACACTAACAGGTTCAAACACAGATTAGGCTTGGAGAGAAGGAAAAAAAAAAAAAAGAAAAAAGGCTCCCCATCAAATACCAAACAAATGGCCCTTTTCTGCTAGTAAGCAGCAACAGGAAAGGATGGCAGGGAAAGGCATGGGGTTACGGACAGCTTGGTATATGAACAGACAGGGCTGGGATTTTGCCAGTGTGATTTGCCAAGGCTTCGCCCTTTTATCACTGTTAAGAAGATCCCATCTCCCAGCTCATTCTTCAAACCAGCTTCCCTTCTTTGCATTTTACCTGCCAGGGAGATGCACCAGCGAAATTCATCCAGATGCACTGAAAAACAGACAACACATGGGAGCCAGCAGACTGGTGTTTCTCTCTTTTATTTAAAAACAGTGCTTCATTACCATTTGCAAAGGGTTAGGAAGGGTTTCCCCCCTTGCTTAGAGTTTATAAAAGCCAGCAACATGATCAATAATTTATACACATGGATAGTAATACAAAAAAAAGGAATAAAAGCTAAAGATCTAACTACTCCGACCTTCACAATTCCAGCTACTTGATAATAATAGGAATAACCCAATGAATACTGTATGGTCTGAAAGCTACTATACAATATGATACTTAACGAGGGAGGGCGGGAAGTTAGAGGCTGTCACAAAGCCCTGGGATGCAGATACTGCTTCTCCAGAGTCAGCAGGGAAATGGGACCCTGGGCAAGCGGCTCGGGCGTCCTAGGAAATGATCCAGGGGAAGGGAACGCATGCCACTCGGGACACGTCCTGTTCCCCGGCGGTACCTGGCAATGGGAGGTGCTGGGGAGACCGCGTGAAGGGGCAAGTCCGTCGCTGCCATTGGAGGTGCTGCGGCATCTCAGCCTTGCACTGAAAATCTCCAAGTCTCAAGTAGATCAGCCTGTGAGGTCAGTAAAATACTCCACCAGCTCCGTATCGCTCTACAGCCCTGGTTCTCATTTGCTATCAGCCCCAGGTTTTAGCTCCAGCTATTTACAAGCAGGATTTATCATATTAAAAAAAAAAAAAAAAAAAAAAAAGGAAAAAAACCAAAACCAAAACCAAATCATATCCCCTGGGGTAAAAGAGGATTATTTCGTCACTTGATAATGCAGCCAAATCAAGCTGCCAAAACTACAACACGCACGCACACACAAAATACTGTGAACAGAAAAAATAGAAAAACATGACCAAAACTGAGACTACTATTGTGGGAGGCCCAATTTCTGTAAGGAATTCACTCCTCGGGGAAGCAACAAGCCCCTCCACCAGCAGAGAACTGGGAATCTGGCAAGAGATTTATTGACCCACTTCAGAAAAAAAAAAAAAGAAAAAGAAAAAAAGAAAAAGCATTCCTAAGATTAACCAGCATTTTGCTGACTGCCAGCCAAATGAATATTTGGGTGGACGGCTTTAGACACCAGCAATCTCCTGGCGAAATCAGGCAAGATTTTTGGCTGATGCGTTCTTGCTCTACCACAAGTTGAGAGGCAGCGTGGGAAGCTTGTCTCCTGCACAAGCCTGGACCAGCTGCAGCCTGCTACCCAGAGAGGACAACCACTGGCAGTGCTTTCCACCACCAGCAAGAAGTTGCCTTCCAGGGTCAGCAGTGGCAACGGAGACAGGACTTGGACACCCCAAGTCCCGCTTAGGCTGCCATCGATGCACACACTGCAGAAGGACGGGGGCTATCCTGCCAACTCCTGGCTAGAGCAAAGTGTACCGGGGAGAAACCCCGGAGCCTACTTGAAAAGGGCCCCATTTCACGCTCTGGCTATCAGACTCCTGCTTGCCTCATTGACTGGAGTTTTCATTGTAGAAGAGAAGTTTACCGGGGTTGGAGGAGGGCAGAGAGGGCAATCAGTAAGGTGGGGGTGGAGGGAAGGGGCTTTTCAGACATTAACATCACCAAAAATAGTGTTTTATGCAACAAAGAATCAAGTCTCACTGGTGTATACTACAAAATGTTTGACATTTTCCAAGAGCATGACAAAATAAAAACACAAAGAAGTTTACATTGGATGTTCATCTTGTTCACTAGGTTGGGTTCCCCCCCCCCGCTCCTATTTTAAAACAGTGCAAACAGGTAACACACTTTAAAAATCACCCTTCTGCACCAAGGACAGCATTCCCCCGACCCTGCCAGGCCCGAGGGTCACAGGCAGCAGGCCATCTGCCACGCTGCCCGTGTGCTTTCCCTTTGGAGCTAGACTCAGCAAAAGCGCTCCCCAGAGCTGTTGTTTGCATTTCCCTTTATTGAATTCCTAAGTGCTCCCCAAACCTGTTCTCCACTTGCCTCCTCCTTTGGGGCCAGGATGGGAAGATAGACAGGGACAGGTTGGGGAAAAATATGGGTAGGAACTGGAGGCTCTGCTTTGTATTCCCTGCTACCAAAGCTCTGGGTGCTGGAATTGAAACCCCAGCAGCCAGTGTCTCTTTTTGGGCAAGGACATGGTTTCATTAACCATTTCACAAATAGCACTTGAGCCAGCTATTCAGATAACCCTCCTCAGCTCTTGCTGCGCACTTCACATCCACAGATCTCAAAATGGGTGAGAACAGGGGATAAACTTTCACTTCGCTTTAGGGACGGGGAAGCCAAGTCTAGAGTAGTGACACGACTGCTCCACGATGACCCTTGAGGATGACTGACAGAGCCCTGCCCAAAACACAGGTCTCCGACTCCTGAGCTAGCGCTCCTTCTTGCTGGGCAAGTCTGCTCTCTCTCAGGCACTGAAACAGCCAAGCCACAGCTATTTTCAAACATGGCTTTGTCTGTCTGAACTCATGACACAGGATCCACTTAACTGCTTAACCTGGGAAAAGCTGGCTATCGCAGGCTCATACTGAGCTCCCTGTTGTCTCCAGGTCCCATCGTGGCTTTTCTTAGAAAAGCTAACCCACCTACAACAGTGCAGCCTCCCTAGCACGGGGACAGCGACAACAGTTTGTTAACGTGCTGGGCATCAATACAACTTATTCGCAGTAAAGAAAACGCTATACCAGTAGAAGTCATTTTTGTACCAGCACAACTGTACCCACAAGGAAAGACAGACCAGCACATTAAATAAATCAACTCTTCAATCAAAAATTTTATCAGTATAATATCATATGCTGGCCAGACCTATTGCAAGACAGTACAAACAGCAACACTTAAAGAAACATCTTTTCCTCTACACCAAGAGGAATCCCAGATGCCACCAGACTAGAAGGTGACAAACAGCAAGCTATTTGCCAGGCTGCCTGTGCGGTTTCCCTCGGAAAGCGAAGCCCTGCTTTGCGAGGGACCTGTGACTGCAGGCCCATCTCGGGGACAAGCACTAGCTGCCATCGGTCACATAAGCCAGGGCCCAGTTTAATTCATTAAGTGTAATTCATTTTGCATAGGGAGATATAGGCTTTGTCCTCACTTCTTCAGGAGATGGATATAGCCACAGCTTGGCTACTCTGAGTGCATCTCAAGCCAGTTCATAACACATCTGAGTGAAACCAGAGCTGTTGTTTGCCAAGAGGGAAGAAAGGCTGAAGAGCTCTCCCGCCACAGCACAACACTCACTCGAGAAACCTCGCTGCAAAATTCCAGCTGGCGTGCAAGTTTTTGGGAGGTCTGGTGCACTGGAGATGTGGAACCAGTGGCCCCCACTGGTACCAGTGGGTACCTCCGTCCCCCAGCTGTGCAAGCATCCCAGCATCCCCTCTGCAGCTCACTGCCGAGAGCAGGAAGCCGGGCTATGAGCGAGCTGCCTCAGTGGGGATCTTGCAGCATTAACTACAGAACTGAGGAGACACCAGCTGGTTAACGCACCGGAGGAGCCTGGCAGGGAGCGACCGGAGCAGGCTGGGATCAGATACAGGAGGAATCAGGCTGGATGGTCTAGAGCAGGTATTACTCGGAGATCATACAGCAGGGGACCACAGCCCCACAAAGGTTGGGCGCTTCTGCACTAAACCCCTCATGCTCCTAATATACTTGGGCAGGCTGAAGCTGCCATGCATAGACTCTGCTCAGAGGCAGAAATAGGGCTGGCCTCCCTACTCCCAGAGAGGCCAAGTGGCGGGAGGGATTGCAGTCGGCACTGCCAGGGCAGGGGAGGGCATTCAGGGAGGGAGAACCCAGCTTTACAGGAGCTGCCGTCAGAACCAGCTGAACCGAAACGTAGGAACGGGGCAGAGGGGCGAGCAACTGCCCCTGCCGGGCTCTGCAAGCTGCGCTCCTCTCGCTCGCAGCCTGCAGACCTGCTGCATGAGGAACTGCCTGCGGGCAAGGGAAGGGACGGCCTCACTCAGCCCCTCCACCCCACAGGTGGGCAGAACAAGTCTAGTAGAGGCTTTTGCTGCATCTCAGCTCCACAAGTCCTCTGGCTGCCCTGTGGTGGAAATGGCTCCCCTTGAATATAACTATTTCTACCACAAGTCCTCCCTCCCCTACCCCAACTCAGACAGTAAAAGCCCCCAAATGCCCCGAGTCCCCCACATTTCCTAGATTTTGTGAAAGCCCCAACACCCTGTTCCCCCCTCCCCATTCAAGCTAACTAAAATATTTATATACACACAACAAAAAAATTGTCATAACAGCAACAAACCAAACTTTGGCTTGGGAAAAAAAAAAAGTTAAAAACCAACAATAAAACCAGAAAAAAAAAAAAAAGGTGGCCAACAGGCTGGCAGTTTGGTGTCCCCTTTATCTAGCTATTCCTCCAGAGAATCAATAGCTTCAGGGTCTCTAGCTTAACTAATGGCTTCCCCATTCTTCCCGTTTGAGGTGCCTCCTCTCTGCTGCACACAGAGAGGCTACGTGTATCGCTGGGGAAGAGCAAAAAAATGCATGGTTGTGCGTGGCTGGGCCAGGACACCTCCCTGGGAGCTCTGCTTGTCGACATCACTTAGTGTTAAATGCAGGAGGTTTCCTATTCTGATATCAGCGGTGGATGGAGAAGCAGGTGTAGGACAGGAGTTGGAGAGGCTCCACCAAGAAACCCCTGCTCCAAGCAGCCCCTCTGGGGGCGGTGAGCTCACCCCAGTACCAACTCAGGGAGTCGAGACGGCCTAATAAAACCGCGCTTCTGCATTTCTCTAACATGTGGTTAGAGACCCTGCCTCTGATCGCTGGGGTTACTGGGAGCACTCTAGGAGCCAGCAGCTGAGCAGGGAGGTCTGGAGAGCAGCAACTCCCCATCACAGCACAGCTCATGCAGTCATCTAAAAATGCTGAGTTTGAAACACAGCAAAATCACTGTACATAAGAGCAGAAGGGAGATGGTCTTGGGAGTCGTAGAGTCCTCCCCTAAATAGCCTCTGCTTCCAAATCTTCTAATATGTAGTGTCTATATGGACTCAGCAGACCAGGTGCACAACTTTCTATGAGAGGCTGGGCAAAAAAGACCCAGGGGCTCCAACACAACTATGTAAGGGCCTGAAATAGTTTGTGGTGGGAAGTTCCTATGAATTCAGAGCTTGCACAAACTGCTTCTGCCTCCCCTTAAACTCTTGACCGAAACAGAACTACTTCAGGACCATGTTTAGATATAAAAGACCCTCTTCCCCAACACAAACCCACATGCTTGCCCCTCGCCTCAAGCAGCTTATACATGACTTGTTTTTCCTCACTCATGTTATTTGAGACAGGTTACTTGCAGAAGCACCTAAGCAGCTCATAATGAACAGGAGGAGAGACCTTGCACGCTGGATCTCGGAGCGCCCAAGCATGGCACTGATGCATGGTTCTTCTGCTAGCTTTCTTCTTCTGCAAGGCTGCAGGTGCTTCACCTCTGCAAGTTTAACCCCTTGCTGTCCACAACAGAGGTACTCTGTGTGATGCTGCATTGCATCTGCTGCTCCTCGAGGAAAGAAGGGGAGGAAAGGGACAGCAAGGGAGAAAGATCTTGAAAAGGAGGAAGGAAAACTAAGATAATTACAGCCACCAGCAATGGACAACAATCAGCTAGAATAAGTTGTGTGGGGTGGGGAAAGATCACCCTCATCAAAAACGCCTTTCAAAGTCTTGTCCCCTAATACAGCAGATAACAGCCAAAGTCTTTGGGCAGGTTGAGGAAATCTTCTCTTGCCAAGTCTAAAATCCTGACACTGCTGAAACCGTCCCAAACCTGTGTGCGTCAGATGGTGATAAAAAACGAGGAAAGTCTCTGCATTTCCCCCATTTACAAATGTAAATGACTATTTTCCACCAGCATTAAGGTCCCAGCCACAGCCAAAGAGTGCTTCCTTCTGCAGACCAGAAACATGGCAGGTGGAGACTTCTCCCTCATGTCCTCCTGTCTCACAGGCACCAAGCACCAGACCCAGGGAAGTAACTCTGTCTGCGTGTTCCTGATTAATTGCATGATACCGGTTTCTAACAGCTTTCCTTATCGCTAATCGCCTTTTCCGTGATTGGTAGGATAAGCTATGCACCAACATACAGACACGGAAATGCATTATTTTTACCACAGTTAAAAAAACCCCAAAAATGAAAACAAAAAAAACCAAAAAAATGCACAATCTTTGGAACAAAAGAATTAAAGGCAGAAATTTAAAGGAAAAAAAATACATATTCAAAGAACATAGTGAGGTATAAAAAAGTATTTTCTCTTTTGTTTTTTTGTTTTTCCTCCTCGTCTTGCTATAGAGTTCCTCTACTAGTAAATATTGCAATAGCCAGGCCTCATGAACTGGGGGGGCTGTCCCACTTGCAGGGGGCTCACGTCACTTCAGTAGGGGGCAAATCGGCTGTAGCCACCTCGGTATAAACTCGCCTGTAGAAATTAAATGAGAGAAGAAGAGGTTGTTAGGAGGTGAACTGTGAAGAAATACTCAGGACAGCACCCGAATGCTCTCAGAAGGACTAACGGACATGTCCTGGCACTGGCCCGCCACCATTAGCACCTCTAAGAAGCAAGAGAGGAGAACCTTGCCTGCAAAACCAAAGACACAGCTCAGGAGGACATGCTGCTCATGACCAGCCAGCTGGAGGTGAAGTTTGGCAAGTCTCAGTCGAAGGGAGTTCAGTACCAGAGATAGGACTCATGAGACCTAATCTCCGAGTCAGTTGTGTAGGCTGTCTTTATAACTAGCAGAGACCAGGACTCCTAGGATGCTCTCCACCTCACCTTAAGGTAAAGGCCTAAAATAGACATGATGACCTGGTATCCTAGAAGTACCTGCTTTTCCTTCATCAACCCTAAAGAGAATCCACATTATGAGCTGAGGCTCAAATGGAGGTGCTACACTGCAGATATCTATATTTAGGTGTCTTTTTCTCTGAACACATTTGTGTTCCAGCCTTTGCAACAACACAGATACTGCGCTGGCTAGAAGCAGATGGGCAAGCATGTGTTTTCAGCAAGCTGCTCCACTCCCCTCTGATGCCAGCATACCTCACTCCTGCCCTTGCATAACTATTGCTGGCAGGCAGGACACTGCATCCTTCCACTAGTGGAAGAGGGAACGAAGTGGAGCAGCTTTGTTGCAAGATGTCACGAGAACAACTTATTCCCTTGCTTCCTAGAACTGATTTCTCAACATGCAACACGAGCCTTTAAAGTTAATGAAAATGGCAAGAAAGGGTGTCTTGCATCTGTAACAATTGCTGATTTTTGCTCTTTTTATCACCTTGATGCAGTTCTACCGATTCACCAATGTTCTGGCTCCTGACATTTCTGGTCATTCCTCTACCATGTCCTTTGTACTAGGTGATGGACAAGAACAAGTGATAACTGGTCTCCTACAACCTGGCTCCTTTCCTAGTGCACACACACAAACTTATGAATACAGAACAGCTGGGAACCTAGCACTGCAGCTAAAGACCTCCTCAACAAAAAAGTATTTCTAGGTGAAGTTTAATTACCTGATACCCAGTGAACAGCTGTTCCCCATGCTGGAAATGACAAACAGCACAAGAAAGAAAATCCCACTTACCACAGCGCCAACTCCGTAGCTAGCGGCAGGGGCAAGGGCATGGTAAGGATCTGCTGTGTACACCCTGCCATAACTGAAGAGAGGGAGAAAAGATATTTTAAAAAAAAGAGAGAGAGAGGGGAAAAAAAAAGAAAAAAGAGTCACTTTGGAGGGGCAGAGAAACAGCCATCTGACCACAGGCAATGGAAGAAGCAGCATGCCCGTCTACACACATGTATGCATACATGCACACACATGCAACGCGGGCAGCCCCTCTTCGAAGAGATCCTACAGGCATGCTGCCATGCATCATATGAGATGGGTGAGAGAACAGCCTGCAGGGAGGAATGTGGCAGAAGCCATGAGTTCGACCTGTAGGAAAGAGGTCAGCACCTTTGAAATGACAGCTAGTGCATCCCTTACCTCGCATGATGCAATTTGGGAGGAGAGTGACTGCTGGTGCTAGCTCTACTGGCACAGTAACAGCTGCTAAATGGAAAGCAGTAAGGGATTCTCCAGAATGAGAAGGGAGTATAAACTTTAATGGTCTTGCATGCGCTAGGATTAAAACATGGCCTCACTGCACAGGAGATGAAAAATCTTAAGGCAAGCACTCTGATGATGATAATCCTTTGTATCTATACAGAGCTGCACAGTAAAGCATCCTAGAGTACTGTAAGAGCTGAGCAATTTTTACTTTATGGATGGGGAGAGAAATGCACCCAGTGATTAAACAACCTGCCCAGAGTCACAGAGCAAGGAGCTGGCAAGGCAAGCCACATCTTTTGACTCTGAGGCTGTAACCACACTGCCTCCTTTGCGCAGAGAATCACAAGGATAGGGAAGAGGCCAGGATTTCTGCCAGCTCACATACACCGGAGGGCAATAGTGCCTGAGAGCAGAGAGACAAACCGTGCATTCAAGTCTTTCATGTTGGGTTGTGCATGCATGTGTGCGCGTGCGAGTGCAAGTAAGACAAAGAAACAGGGAAAGAAGTAGAAGTACTGTAATGGATCAACGCTCCTTGAATCCCTGAGCACAGCAAGCTAGCCCCCATGGACACCTCCCCCCTTACATACCCATCGCTGTAAGCTGCTGCAGCGGCTGCAGCGGCCGTGGCTGCTGTTGCAGTAGCAGGCTGTGCATATCTGTAGGCTGCGTATCCACCCTGCAGGAGAGAAGAGAACTGACTTTACAGATACCTGTCCACCCACGCAGAGCATAAAAAATAAAAATAAAAGTCACACACATCACAAGGAGAGGAAGTGTTTCAAACTGCATCAGCTCCCATGTCAAGTCTATCGCAAGCATCGCCCCTTAACTCATGTATAATCCTTTCCTCAGAAGGACCAGGGAGACTCTTCCATTACCCCGTTTAGCAGAAGGAATAAACTAAAGCAAGCCTGAGCATGGTTATATCCCTGCAGGAAATTAGATTTGGCATGCAGGAACTGAAAACCAGAAGAAAGCTGAAATCTTGCACACAATGTAATTTTTAGGTCGCCTTCCTCTTACGCTGGGAAAATCAGAGGTGGGCACTTTCTGTAAAGTTTGTATTTTAGAAGGGGGACCATTCAGAGAAATTCCAGCTTTTTTCCCCTCTCTTTCTTAAGCCTGGGAAAACCCAAAAAGCTAGAATTTCATTTGGTCCAGATGCATAAAAGTATCAATAGCCAGAGAAGCCAAAAAGCAATCAGGAAAAGACGGTCAAAGACAGTCCCTGGTGGTTTCAGGGCTGGGAACAAGCAAACTGACATTGATACGAACCAGACCATTCTCCCCTTCCTCCATGTAAGAAGGAAACAGGTCACGGGAAATTATGCCCGAACAGTCTGTATTGCTGCTGCATTTCTGCCCATGCTACACACCTGTAGTAAAGTCTTTAAAATACTTACACTGATAAGAGGTAGTTACTAAAAATGAACTTACAGCTGGGTTGGCAAAATGGGAATCCTGACCCAGAGAAAGACCTGCGAGTCTCCTCCTGGAACTCCCACAAGGAGCTCTTGGGGCAGAGGAAGACCTGCCTCAGACAGGTGGCTCTGCACACCCTGCAGTAATGAAGGACAGAGGCCAGCCACCTTTCAGACCTGGGGCAAAGGCTGCATGGCAGGCAGCAAAGAGAGCTCTGAAGCCCAGATTAGGTCCTTCTTTATTTACACTTCTGAACACATTTTTGTTAACTGGGGGGGGAGGGGGGACGGACGGACACAATGGTAAATGAACCGTGGCTTTGATTTGCTAGAAACACAATGAGCCATAAATAACATCAGAAAATTCCAGATTGCTTCTGGCTTTTTTTTTTTTTCCCCAATTGACATTTCACAGTCTGAAGGACCAGAAGGCAGACTTACGCTCTTCACCTCCAGAATCAGCTCAACATACCTCTACCACTTCTTCTCTATAGATCTTTTGCGTATATGTAACTAAGAGTACAAGATCAGCTCTACTACAGGACTGTGTGTTTGCTCAGCGGTGCTCAGTTTTGGGCTAGGTAGCTTTTAAATTAGAAGTAATGATTTTAATTTAATTTTGGTTGCTTTTGTGGGGCTTGCATTAGCCCCACAAAGGCTAAGATGCTGTCCAAAACATGCCTGGGGACCCTGTCCTACTCCAGAGGAGAGGGACTTACAGCCTCTTCAATCTTCTAGTTAACAGAAGAAAGAGCAACACAAATCTACACCTCTGAAACATCACCACATTGCCTGAAAGAGATGTCATGTTACAGTTTTGCCCTTTTAATCTCATCTAGCTGTTTCAATCCCTGCATTTTGGATTGATGGTTTGGGGAGGTTTAGCTTGGTTTTGGCATGCTATCATTGCACCACCATTACTCCCACCTCCAAAACATGACGGAGACAAGAGGAATGAGGTGCAGCCTTAATCCAAATCAAACCTTCATCGACCTCACCAAATTAAGACAAAACTTCATACCAGTGTGACTATGGTATTCTCTTAAGTTTACAAGCTTCATGAACTCTTGATAGGGTCTGTCACTTGGGCACGGTGTATGAGGCATTTTCGCCTGGCACTACCCTCCACAGGGTGGCCGGCTTCAGCACGCACCCAGATTCCCACTCTGCCCCACACTCGCCAGCCACATTTCAGATCAGAAGCCATTTCAAATGTGCCTGGCACGTACTCTGAACATGACAGCAAGATGCAGTTTGAAACCAAAAAGGGTTATCATGTAATTCTCTTTTAACTCATGTCTCTCATAAAGGAAAACGAAACCAAACCAAACCAAAACAAAAAAAAGAAGAAAAGAAAAGAAGGGTTGGAATCAGGTGTGGGAGGGGGAATGGCGTAACATTTATTAATCAAAATTAAAAACTAAGCATGCTGACATCTGGAGCTAGAACAACCAGCAAAGTCACCACGTTCAGACTCATATTGGCTAGTTCTATCCATCCCAGCATTCTCTTGGGACAGCAGTTCGCCCTAGGCTCTACCACAAGCTCAGTGAAGTACACAGCCTCAAGTACTAGAGCGTGCAGCCACAACAACCTGCTATTACGGAAACAGTCAGTCACCACTGGAGTTAACATTCCAACCTTAAGGACTCCCGCAGCCTCCCGCCCTCGCCCCCCAAAATGGCTCCCACCCTAGCCCTGTCCCACACCACAATGTTAATAATTATAACAAGCAATAACCCATCTGTTATATCAGAGAAGGGAACAGAGACTCCACTGAGAGATTTAGAGCGGGATGTTAACATTTCTTCAGTCAACTGCACAACAAACAAAAAAAACAGGAGAAATAATTCATTGGAGAAATGAAGTTAAGAAATAGCTGACATGTGTATTGCTTTTTAACCATGCACTGATGCAAAATTGAAGCTACTGTTAATTTAAAAAAAAAAAAAAAAAGTCACAGGATAGAGGTACACACGCACAGGCAGACCTGTTCAGTTCAAAGTGGTCTGCAAATTCTACTTGTGTGTACTTCAAATAAAACCAAAAATGGGGATTATAATGGCCATGGTACATTCCTGTCATAGGAGCAATGAGTGTGGACAGCTGGGGGATTTCTGACACAGGGATGTATTTAGCATGACCAGCAGGTCCAAATACACCAGAACAGGGTGAAGGAAAGAGGAGGAAAGTTGCAACTACTACTCGTTATTTTATACATGCTTTCACCAAGCTCTGGGACCAGTACAGAGCAAAGGAGACACTGTGCAGGTTGCCTTACCCAGCTGATGCTCCTGTTCACCATAACCCAGGACCCACCTATAACTCCATCAATGCGTCTAAAGCCCTGCTCAGCTTGTCCAATGCACCAGTTATTTTCTCCTGCTATTTCTGTTCACACACAACTTTTAACTGGTACGCAGAGCTCATCTGTAACCTCAGCTACACGGTCCTACCACCCCTAGTGATTTCTGATGCCACTCACTTCAGGTACTCTAGTACATACAAACTATAACAGAGCAGAGCATCTTCAACAAACATGAACAATCGTGTTTCCCAATAAAAGAAATAATAATTAAAAAAAAAAAAAAAAAAAGGCCCTTGCTAGCTGCACCACACTCCTCCAGTGCCACAGCCAAACTGCAACAGAAGACACCACTGAGTGGCATAGTCCCTGAAACCCAGGACAGCCATGCATACTCCCACTCCATATATTTAAGTGAAGTGATTCCACAGGGACAGGTTTATCCACCTAGGTTCAGCTTCTAAAATCTTTAGCCTCATCTCAAAAGAAATGAGTGTGACTGAGCTTCTTGCGAAGATAAGTCAGTGACATTTCTATCAAAGGAACGGTTTAAACACTGCCTCGACACGGAAATAGGGGAACTAAGGAAAAGGCTTATGCATTTTTACAGGGCAGTAAGTAACAACCAAAACTGGTCCTTTCCAGTACAGTCTTTTGGACTGTCTGGGGAGCATGCGAGAGAGATGAACACAACCCTAAATGTTGCTTATCTCAATTCAAGTTCTCTTTCTCTGGATATCCTGCCAGTGTTGCTGGGGCTGTGCTAAACCCCTTTCCCCATGTGAATGTGTAGCACTTGAGCCTATAGATCTCAACTGTCAAACAACCATATTTGCTCAGGTATTCACAAAAGCCCAAATTTAAAATTACTCTTCTGTGATGTTCTTGTCCTTGGCTCATCAACGAAGCAAGAAATTTTTTTTTTTTAAATTCCTCCTTTAACATTAGATGATAGCTTTTTCAATATTGTCATATATTCTCTGAAGTAACACAAACATGGCAAAATAACATATACAGGAAGCTGCAATCCCAACTAAAGCAGCATTCCAATTACTGAGCATGTTAATGTAGATAGATGAGCACTTTAAGACTATACAGTTCAGCTCAAAATAAGTCCATCTTCTCTTCCACTCTTCAGGTCCATATTAGGTGATCAATCCAATGAGAACATGAGGCTTAATACGTCAGTGTATCCTATGGCGTAAGCCTCCCTTTTCTTTTTCCCTTGCTGCCTTAGACAGGCACACAAAATGTGTTGCTGGCCCTCTTTACTCCAAAGAGCCTTTATGCCACTAAGACACAACCATTCCCATACCCCTGGAGAAATGTGTAACTCATGGCACCAGTTAGATACGTTTGACCACCTGCCAGGTTTAGGCAGTGAGCCCAATTTTAGAATCTTTTATTTGTCCTCTCTCAAATGTGTCTTCTCCACCCCCAAACTGCCCTATAACAGAAGTTAAGAAGCAGAAAGGGCTAGAACCATTTCCAGTATTTCTGTATTAGAAGGGTGGCTGGCATATGTGCACCAGGAATGAGCATGAATGAATTAAAAGAGGTGACAGGACAACGGTGTCCATTGCAGCAGGTGCTTCTACATGGTAATGGGACAAGCATGACCTTGTTAACCCTTCCATTGATTTTTTTTTTTTTTTTTTTTAAATGAAATGCCACTCGGTGTGAAATCTGGACACACGCCGCCCTGCCATAGCGGGGGCTTGGATCACACGTGAGTCTGCGCTGCCCTAAAAAAGCCTCTGTTCCCATCTCTAATGTGGTGCTGGAATGGTTAGTATAATTCAGTTTTTTCCACTGCAATCCACAATCTGATCGGTTGGCAGGTCACACTGGCACTCCTACCTGAGGTATTTTAGCGCTAATGATTGGTTCCTGTAAGACTATTCTATAACAGAACACAGGAAGAGCAGTTCAAAAAAACACAGCTGTGGAAAGAAACAATCATACAAACAGCCCGCGGCGGGGCTCACCAGCCTTTTCTTTCCAGTGGATGCAAGCACGCTTTTCACAGGCAGGAGCAGTCTTCACACAGGTGGGTTTGTTTGGGTTTCCCCCCCGCCGCCCAGATTGTCCCCATTGTAGAAGAAAGATAACCTTTCTTATGATCCGAAATGAAGCCCTCTGCATCCTGGGGCAGGTTGTTTTATGAATTCAGGTGTCTTGCCAGAGTGGGACGCATCCAACAAGAGATGGAATGCCTTCTTCACAGAAGAAATGGCTAGCAGGATGGTTGCCCCAGGAAAGAAAAAAGGAGTGAGGAAGAGGAGGAGGAGGAAAATGAGAAATCGGTGCATAACATGTATGCAGAAAAAGCAGCCCAAATTCGGGACACTTCCCCTTCAATCTTGCCTACCACTAACCACTCCCCGCCAGCTCGGCTCCTTTCCACCCTTCCTTGACACAACCCTACAGACTCAGGTGACCTAAGGGAACCTTGATTTAACTTCCCCCCTAGTCCTAACTGAAGTACACTCTGCCATCCCTTCCACCATCTGGACAAGCCTTTCACAGCAACCAGAGGGATGTAAGCACTGCAGTGAAAAGCACAGCAAATTAGTGGGGCGCAGGGACACTGTAATCATTCCACCTGTGCCAAGCAAAGGAAGGGTAACTTCATGTTTGGATTACGATAACTTTTTCTTGAGCTCCATCGGAGGGCTCTGGGCAGCAATAACATAGGAAAAAGCACCACCATCTGTCTTGATGAGTCCCCTCTTCTATCATCCTGCTTTCTGACAGTGAGACCAGAGGCACCAACAGCAAAGTCATCGGAAGTCCAACTGATGGTTCTAACCTGACCTGGGGGCTTGGTTTTGTGTTACGTGATGCTACTGCACTGCAGAACAAAGTGGCTATGTGGATTCTTCATTACTGAAATCTCTGTCCTTAAAACATTTTAAATAAGCTCTCCTCCCACCTGCAATGGAAGCTCTGAAGGAGCTTTCTCAAAGGAAATAGGGAGTGACCCTGGCCAGTCTTCCCTTTCAACATGACAGCCTCTTATATGCCATAAACTGAGGGAAGAGGCACTAAGCATTGCTCATTTGCTTGTTTACTTGCTGTAGCAAAGTCAGTGGTCTGTAAAGCTGGTGTTTTAGGAGTGAGGCAGGAAAACCCAGAACCCTCTGTAGTCCTTGACACAGTTTTATAAAGGAACACTTGAGTAGGCAGATCAATTTTTAAGGGACTGCGCACACAACAGTATATGTAAGAATGAAGAAATGCACCCAATATCTCTATGCTCAGAGAGCATGTCTTCCAACTGCTGTAACTGTGTTGGGAAAAGTGCCTTTACAAAACTTGACCCTCCATGTAAGCCAACAAAATCCAAAAGCTAATTCCATCCATTATCTGGAGTCTAACCCCAGGGTCCTCTTTATAAATGTCAGGAGTAGCAGCTTCAAAGGAGCGGGGATGTGAAATCCATGCCAACAACTGTGCCACTACCCAATACAAAACTTCCCCGGCTCCAAAGGGCTATTACCTACAATGACACGAAAGGGAACTCTGCTAGAGCTAGGCAGGCCACAAGTTGCGATGGCAGTAGTGGACCTGAGCATTTTGGCTTTGGAAGGCATACTCCTACCATAGCTGCTCTGCAACAGCTCTCCAACGGAGAGGAAATTGCTTTTCTCACTGGCCAGTCAGAATCCCTCCGTCCACGACCCACCTATGTATATAGAGATGCCCTGGAGATTTGCAATAGAGTGACTCAGTAGGACAAAGACAATGACAGGACAAAGTCTCCCGTGGTATCAGAGCTAATTCCCAGACAGAAGGAGGCTGCTCACTCTTCTAACCGAACATCTCCACATATTTGTACTTTACAATTCCCCAAAGAGGTGAGAGAATCTAGCCTATTTAGGTACCATTTCTACCAGCAAAATCAGATGTCAGTTTTCACTCTAGCATCTCGGTCCCCATTTTTAATCAGTCCCAGTGTCTTCCCCAAAGGGATAATCTCCACGTCCCAGTGGCACATGAACATTTTTAAACATACAGCTGGCTCAGTTTAGTGTGGGCTGCACAAATCAAACCTGAAAGGGCCCCAAGAGGGGAGAGAAAGGGGAGGGCGGAGGGGGAGAAGGAAAGGGAAGGTCTGAGGCTAAACCAGTCCTGTTATTTTTATATCCAAATTATGTAAACAAGAGAAGTGTTGAGAGAAATTTTAATTCACTAATCATCTCTCAGGCTGATTAGTAGCAGTGTGCATGTGGGGGACAGGACACCCAGTAAACTGACCCTGGCAATGATCAGGAAACCCAAAGGCTTAGGTCTTGCACCCAGGGGCAAGCGCAGTGACAGAGAAGCATGCTTGCATTCCTAAATATATAAATATATATATCCACAAGGAAGAAGAAAATTAAAGTAAATGATATTGAAAAAAAAAAACCAAAACAAACCAACCAAACAAACCAAAAGAAAACAAACAAAAAAAAAAGGCTGGCTTGTCAGGGGTTGGGGACGAGAAGGCTCCGGTGTGTGTACTTACATAGAGGTCAGCACCGTAAAATCCGTCCTGGTAAACCACACTGCAGAAAATCCACACAAAAACAAAAAAAACAAAAAAACAAAAAACAAAAGAACAGAAAACACATTCCGGTTATTGAGGACGGCAGCATGCACATGCGTTTTACACAGGCAGGTGATGTATGAATCCACAACCTGGGCTTTTGGCAGGAGCAAATCAGCGAGAGAATGTGTGTGCGCACGCACGCTAGACGGCTCCAAGTCATCTTCCATGGCATGCAAAGGGGGAAGGGGCGGGCAGAGGGGGAGACAGTATGCAAAGGAGAGAGGGAGGGGAACCACCATCTTGTACAATAAAAATAGACTCAAAAAGATCTGATGTCCTGAAGAAGAGAAACAAGAGTTTAGAAACCTCCACTCTGGTTATTCTCCTGTAATGATTTTAGTTACCCCCTAAACACATGGAAACATTGGCTTCATGAAGTGGGCTTGTGAAATCGAGGAGCCCCTCAGAAGGCATCCCACAGGGGCTGGAGTCACCTATGTCAGAAGCACGTTTCAGAAAGTTCTGTATGATTACGTATTTCGAGCTTCACAGGGCTGCGTGACTTTGTTTCTGACATCCATACATCACCTGCTTTTACCCTGCACATTAGACATGCAATAAGATTTGGCTGATCACACAAGCATGCAAAGTATTATTATTCAGCATCTTAAAGAACCAATGCAACACCTCAGGAAAACAAGTCAATCAATTCTGATCAAAGTAAACACAGAGAAATGTAATTAAAAAGAAAAAACCAAAAATACCCACAATGCATTGCTTTCACAAGCAGAGATAATGAGCTAAAAAGGTTAGGTGACTGGTCCAAGGTCCGAGAATTGAAAGGTGCAGTGGGAGTCCCTGGTAGTGACGACCTATTCCGTAGCAGAGAGGAGCAACTGGAAGGGTTTCCATGGAATGGTGCTTTTTCTGCTTTAAGCCATACTTTTCTTTCTCTCAGAACTTCAAGCAGGAAAACTGTTAAACCAGAGCCTGGGGTTCCCAAAGAGCCACTCTTACCAGAGCATTCGCCAGCGTAACACTACGCAGCTTGCTTTGGGGACAGGGGTCGGGGAAGGATGAGGAAGGAAGAGAAGGGATGCCCGCCACCCATTTGAGTTCAGCATGTGCTTCATAATGAGGAATTTCCTCCTGCTCTGTCCTCTGAATAGCTCCGCACAAACTCGCTCAAGGCTTTAAAAAGCATTAGCTCACCATCTGTGATGTTCATGGATCTGATGTGCATGGCTTACCAGTAGCATTAAGGAAAAACAAGGTATGGAACACTAGCTTTTCTTTCGATTATCATTTTTTACTCATCAGATGGAATGTGAAATGCTGCCAAGAGCCTGCCACCCTCAGACACCCACCTATTTTAAGGCACGCACACACAAAAAAAGCCCAGCAGATCTTGCCAAAATTCTGCATGCTATTACTAAAAAATAAAATAAAAGTAAAAAAAAAAATCTGTTGCAGTGTTAGCTACTGCTTGAATAATTTAGTCTTGCTGTACTCCCCAGGAAAAGTACACTCCATTCCCAATGGACAGAGTTACTATGGTCTCCAAGAGCGTTGGGAGCAGATATGAAGATAGAGACCCTTGTTAGAGGAAGAGGGGAGCCACTTCAGCAGGGAGAAGCAGGCCATAAGATCATTTTTGTTGAAGCTAAATTTTTACAACCACATAACAAAGAATTTGGCTCCTGGGGCAGTGACTTACATTGCTGGGTTCTCTATCTAGGACCAGGAGTGTTTTAGCAGTGATACTCCACCTGCTCCTGCAGGAAAGGCAAACGCATGACAGAGGAAGTGACTGTTGGTTTATGAACAGGTTAGCAGTTTTAACAGTTATTCCGAACACAATCAGTTGGATGAATATAAGCATTACCACATTGGATCAGGCCACTATTCCTGTAACAGAATCCTGTCAGTAAGAGATGCTAGCATCAGCTCTCCAGAGAAAACTGCAAGGAACACTAATAACAGGTAAGAGTAAGACTTCCTGAGTCCAAACAACCACCCACATGTGCATTCTCCATCTCTCCTTCAGTTCGGACTTGACTGACATCAACTGCCAGGGCTGAAATTTAGCAAGGTTTATTTATATACTAGGATATCCATATTTGTGATTCTTAATGCTAGCAAAAACTGAGAGAATTCCTTCATTTGAGAACCACAGAGACCATTCTGGTTATGTAGACTGACCAGAAGCATAAAGCAGCCCAGCAGCCCATCAAATCTCAGTGTCATCTGCAAAAAGCCCACTAGCTGAGCTAAAACACATCCACAAGAAAAAGAAATATGCTGGTTTTGTAAAGTAGCTATCATACCATTTAGTTGACTTTGTTGTAAAAGGAACCAAAAAACTACTCCAAACCCCCAAAGCTCCCTTACTGCCTTATATCTAGTGTGACTTTTATCTACTTCTGGCTTTGAGTCAGTGAATCCTTTGTATATTTACACTCCTAGACTAAATTATTCTTTACTGTGGCAAGCCTGCTCTTCATATAGGTACTTAATGACCATGAACAAGTCAATGCCAAAGCTATAGTTTGAGAAATAAAATTGATCAAGCTTATTTAGTTTTGAGACGTTTACAGTAGGCAAGTTTTTTTCAGACTGACTTAATTCTTACAGCTTTTGGTCTGAAGTGTAATTTGTCAGCATTCTTGTTTAGAAAGCATGGCCACTACAAATCAGGGCAATATTCCAGTACAGGTTTTAGTCATGCTATATATCAGAGGTTATAATGTCTCCTTACTTCTATCGAATACAGCCTCGGTTATAAATTGAAGGGTGCGGTTGCATTCTGAGGTCAGGCTCAGGTGACTATCTAACATCCTCTCCAATGGTCTGAACAATTGCTTTCTAAGCTATGAGTAGCATTCCCTGGATAAACATCCATGTCCATACATAAGTATGTACACTCCACGTATGCATTAGTAAATCTTAGTTTGAGTTCTTGAAATAAATGTTAAAACTATTAAGAACGATGTGATTTCTTGCATCTTCCTCTGGAGTATCTAGCACTAGACACTGTTAAAACTTACTCTAACCTGAATGGCCCTCAGGTCTGATCCAGTATGGCAATTCCAACGAGCTTTTATTAATCTACATTCTGTATTTTTTGAATTCTGCTAAGCTCTCAAATGCAGTGATATCATTAAGTTTTGTAACTTAAACACCACTGAGATTTGTGAAAACCAATTCCTTCCACCAGGTTTGAGTTAACCTGCAGCTTACTTCACTGTCTTCTTCCACATTACTCACTATGTCTTGATCACTCATGTGTTGCTGACTGATCTTATGGTATCACTTTCCACTGGCCAGGAAGAAAGCAAATAACGCGGGGTAAGGTGTCAGGAATGTGTGCCTGCCCCTGATTCCATGGAGGTCAACAGTGCTCACATGGAGCAGTGGCTGTCCTACAGGTTACTGCAACATGGAACCAAATAGCACATTTTGTATTATTCCACGAGGAATCAAATTCCCTCTACAAAACACCTTGTAGAGATTCAGACTATGATGACAATAAACACCAGAATTACTTAATTACATCCCAGTGCTTGGGACTAGGGTCAGTTCTAGGCCATTTGTGAACCTGCCTTGTTTACTGCTGCCCTGCAAACATTTACTGGATAGTACGCTGCCCATGAAGACATGAAATCAGTCAGCAGGGTCAGACAAACTCAATGTAATGTAAGTAAACACAGTCATGAGACAGTATTTGGAAGGGATAATCATTGGAGCCTGGCCCATATTCCAAATGGAAATAAACCTTTTATACGGGACTCGGGCTGGATTTACATCAGACTAGTCTAGAGTCCCTCCCAGCGCACCACTCGTGACAGCCTCTTGCTAGGAATGCTCCAGCTGTTACTCCCAGGGATGAAGAGCACATCCCCCCTCCCCAGTGCAAGTACTTCATATTCTGCTAGACAGCAGCACTTGGGTCAGCTTTGCTTCTCTGTTTCACTGTGGAGCATTTCCTAATAAAACTGGACTGGGTCATTTTTAGAGCAACAGACAGACAAGTTGCAGGTCAGAGGCTATGGTTAGAGGATATAGAATATGAACTAGGAGCGGTGGCAAAGAGAGGTGGATCTGAAAGCCCAGAAGAAACACTGTTTGGAAGGCCAACGTGTTCAGACAAGAGGTTTCATTTAAAGTCTTCTGGTGAATTAAATACAAACATTGCCAGATTTGCCAGAGAGCAAAGCTAGACAGATACATGACCACTGCAGCTTGCTTCCTTAAGCTCCACTTCAAATATCAGACTGGACTCTAAAAAGAAAGGGCCACGGTAGCTCTCACCACTTAATCTGCTACAGAAGGTATTGCAAGCTTATCCAGCATGTATCAGGCCAGCTCCTTGCACTGATGTGTGTGGCTTCCACCTCCCTTTTTAATAAAAGATTTAGAATTTATTTTCTTCCCTTTTGGGGCTACTCTAAAGGAAAAAAGGGTCAGTCCACTTCTCCGTGTTGGAGGATTCATTCCTACTCCTATTGTTTTTGAGAATGTTGCCTGGAAAATATGGCAAGTAAAATTCCAGAGACAGGCAGTATGCATAAAGCATCCTCAAAATCAGAAACAAAAAAAGACAGTTTGGAAGGGATTTGCTGATTTCTCCGTTGTTCATCACACTTAAACAAACAAAATCCCAAAACAACACTCATACAAAACTAGTTCCCTGTATTTTTAAACAGCAGAATACTCTTTTGTAACAGCATCTGTTCCACTGCATTACTAGTGAAAAGTCAGAGGGCAAAGAATGCTAAGGCCATGCATTCACCATCGCTTCATACAACAGTTAGAAGAACGCTGCACTTTCGTTCCCCCTATATCCTAAACACTCCCAACTTTAAATTAATGGACTTGATTAATCTTTGTTTTAAACCTTTTTAAACTGTCTCCAACAAAGAAAGCAAATCCATTGTGGGTAACTGGCTCTTCTGTGTCCTACTGCCAGATGGTGAGGCATGAAGATAATGGATAATATTCCTCATTCCTGGATATGAAAACACAAATGGAGTGCAAAGAGCAGAACCTTTTTGGAACTTTTAGACCTTCTCTCTTTGCGTCCTTCTCAGCAGCGCTATAACTTATTGGGTCAATGGATGACGAATACCACGTAGACAAATTGAGAAATTATAAGAAGGAATCCATCAGCACTTTAAGCTGTTGCAAGTACTGAAAATTGTTTCAGTCAAGAACTTAATGCAGAAGAATTTAGATTTGCCCCCACTGGATGCCATAGTGTGCAGAATGCTCTGGCACTAGCAATACCCTGACTCTCACCATCCAGACAATTTTAGTTATTTTTTTGGTTAACCAATCAGCTATTTGACACGGTTGTGCAGAGCACTCTGCTCTCATGACCAGTGCTTACCCTGGGTAGGCAGGGATGGCTGTGGGAGGTACCGCCCGGACTGCCCCATACACTGTCCTTCCTCGGCCCCTCAGATGGGCTCCCCGAAATGCGGCTGCTGTGGTGGCTGCAGTTGGATAGGGGAAGCCTGGAACTGTAAAGACAGACAAGGTGGAGGGTGAAAAGGATCCGAGCTCCTGCCCAGAGAACAACCATCTGCTTCAAACAAAGTGACACAATAGCTCCACAGCGGTGGGACATTTTGCATCAGTCCTGCAGAGGGGCATGCTTATAACCCAGCAAGCATCCGATACATACTCCCTGCTACACCATGGCCTTTGGGGGAAGAGGGGTTGCAGAGAAGTTTGGCATGCAAGAGGTTAATGCTTTGGCATGCCTCACCCACCACAAACAGGGTACAAATCCCCCCGCCTTTTGACACCGCCATGCAGTCTGGTTAGAGTCCGAGAAGCGCAGAGAGTTACTATCAATATAGCAGGCGGCTCTTCCAAAACTGCAGAGGCTCTTTAAAATAATTTGTCAAGAGGCCCTTAAAGTCAACCAACTTACATCAGTCTCTTCCCTCCTTTCCCCTCCCACTCTTTGCCACCCAATCCTCTGTATGTTCATTTTATAGCCTGAAAGACAAGATAGCCCATATAACAGCAGCAGAAATTTCCCATAAAGTGCCAGTTTACTGAGAGCCCACCTTCATTTAACAAGCGTGATCAATAACTGGCTCCATGTATAGTGGGGCCTGCTTTATTACACTTTACACTGGAGTAAACTGGCTCGTGATGAAATGATGTAAAACCTCAGAGGCATCTGCAAACATGTAATAAACAGATACCGAGAGGGAAGGAGTCCCAGGGTGCAAACCCAACCCAACGTGCGTCCAGGTGCATGCCACTGGGGGCCCTGCAGACTTGCGGTTTAGCAGCTTGTATAATATGTACTTTAGGGATTTGTCTGTTTGGTTTCTTTGACTTCAAAAGGGGGAGGGGGGCAAGGGAATGGCCTATTCCTCACACACACACCCTCCCCTTGTTCTGCAGCCTCCTCCATCGCTCAGAAAAACCCATTCACCAGTACAGAAACACACTGCAGATGAACAAGTTACAGCCACTGCACGGTATACTTTGGCTCAAGGTAAACTCATTCCCAGCGAGACCCATCCTTTCAAGTATATATTATACAGACTGGAGAGAAGAAGGGTAACAGGTCGTCATTAACTCAAGCACAGTAACAATACAGGGGCCAACGGGGGCTACTTACTGATTAAAGGAATGTAAGTGTTAATACCCCCCCTTCCTGACAGGGGCACTGCGGCGTCATTGCCCAGCGAGACATCTGCTTGAAAGCTGGACGCTAATTTAATTTTTAAAAAGAATAAAAAAAAAAAAAGTAAAAAGGTTATAAAGAAACAGCAGATTGAGAACATAAACAAACACCACTGCAGTTAAATGGCAAAGTGGAAGTGTCTACTTAAGCTCTACCTGCATATAACTCAGGGCCGTACACCGCTCCAACCACAGGACTCAACTTCCAACCTGAAACAACAAAGACTGCAGTGAATGCCAAAATCTACACCAAGAGAAGGAGCAGGCAGCGTGGGTAGGGGGAACGGTCTCTTGCGTGCGCCCCAGCTTCACATGCACAGCTCTTTCCAATTTCTGCTTCGCCTCAATCCCCCTTGGTGTAGATGGAGGCCAACTGCCTTTTTCTAATGTCAAGTTCTAGGTACAGGTCGCTGTATCGGAGGGAACAGCAAAACATCAGCTGACCCGCAGCACAGCAGAGGCGCTGCTGAGGGAATGCCAACTACCTTATATGCATATTCGCCACGAGCACCGTGCGACCCCGCGTTCCCTGCATGAACCTTGCTGCCAGCTCCTCCAGCTCCTCCCTACTTTCACCGGGAACGCTGCGGATCCAATACCTCTCTAAAGCCACCAGCCCAGACTGTTATCCTGGGCAAGTCAATTTATAGCTTTAAATACTCAAAACACCCTTCTGTCCTATTTGCTAGAGATCTGCTAAAAAGCAACAGTGTCTGAATTTCCTCACTAACTGAATTACATGACTATGGTGCAGAAAAGCAATTCAGTCTATTCACTTCACATTTTCTCCTCTCTGTGTTATTTTAGTATTTCCCATCTCCTTTAGGCTGCTTTTCAGGTGAAAGCCTTCCCAGAGAATTGATTTTAATATAATCTAGATAATCGGCAAGAACTGCAAACCATCAACATACAACCTACAAGAGAATAGTGCTTAAAGAAGTCATCACTGGGACATGAGGAGGAACACATTTCCCAGTCAGATCCAGAAACGTATCTGTCGCCCCCCCCACCTTTCTATCTGGGGAGAGAAGCAAGGGGTGTAAAGCTAACACCATGATCTGGGCTGGCTTCCACAAAGCATTCCTTTCAGGAAAGATCTCAGCTGTTCAGCTAGAATCACACAGGTATTTTTATTTAAACAAATCCATACACTTCCTCTGTCTTGGAGTCCTGATACACTTATTGTGCTTTAAAACCTCTAACCAGCCTAGAAACCATATGAACAACTTTGTGAACTGCAGCCCATCAACACCACCCCTTCATCTGCTGGCAGAGTATCAACAAGAGATGCAATTTACACTCCCTCGGCAAGACTGGGCACGCTGCCGCTGCGCTGCCCACCTTGACAGCAAAATACACAAGTGAGTGGTGGCAATGAGAGGACTGGGATCAACCCTCAAATTTAGTAACAGTCATACGACCACTCATCAGTATGCCTTAAGCCTAGCCTAATACTAAATACCTTTGCGTAGCTTTACAGCTGGCTTTAAATTGCTGGCTGCAAAAGCAAAATATTCCTGCCTGTTATCAGGGTTTAACAAGTAAGCCAAGTTTTGTTACCAAATAGTCACATGCATTTTCTGCCTTTGTTTTCAGGACAACATAACATGGCTGCATAGCCTTTTACTATAGAATCTCCTGGTTCCTTTCAGACACTGAGACTCAGAATCCCAGCCTTTCTGCCTGCCCATTTCTCCAGCTCTGTAACCAAAAAAAGATTTATTTGCCAAGAGCCACACAAAAAGTCAGTAGCAGAGTCACAAATAAAATTCGTATCTTCTGACTTCTGATCTTACGTTGTAATCAAAACGGATTCTTACACTAGCAACTACCTATATGCTGCTTCCTGCCTTGTTGAAGCTGTTCAGGAACATCTTCAGACCAAAAAGAATTTTTCTGCCTGTTTCAGGACAAAGACTCAGATTCAAAATCTGTATCAAAGCAGCATTCAGTTCTGTCAGGAGAAGAACGACTTTTTATGCTATATTTGCCTATGCAGTAAAATTACTGCACAAACAGAAGAACCAAGATATCCTGATGAAACAGGATTCTTCATTACCCAAACAACTTGGTCTTTCTCTATTCAGGTTCACTGGAAAATGACTGAACACAGGCACAGCCTGTAACAAAAAGTGAGCAAACAAGCAGCGCAGTGCCTCTGTTTTCCTGGCTGCCTGGGGACAGCTGTACTTTTACAGTTAGAACCTAAACTGAGATATATCCAATTATGTATCATAAGTTATGCTTCTGCATACATATTTAGGTATCTACATGATGGCAATGAGACTCAGGAGTACTGCACATCCCACTGTACAGCATCATCTTGCAGTAGTGGCAGGAAACCCATCAGTCCTTGGCTTCTTTTCCTAGCTTGGCCACACTGGGCATGTCCCTACTCCTCTGTCCCCGCTTCCCCATCTGTAACATGGTATTCCTCCATAAATATTTAGGAATTATACTGAAGAATAACACTATAAATTAGGGTTTGTGGGGTTTTTGTTGGTTTCTTTGGGGTTGTTTTTTTTTTGGTCCAGAGGAGAGGCCATGACTTTTCCCTCACCAGGAAGCTTTTGTCTTCCTTCAAACCTTTCAGCTCATCATTAGTACAGTCTCTCTTACCATTTGCGTAAGGTGTGACCATCTTCTTATTGGTCATCACTCGCGCTGTGGCGTTGTTAACCTAAAAGTAAGAAAGGGGAGGGGGAGGAGAGGGAAGGAAGCATAGGATGTTAGGGAAAACGATGGAAAACTCTCAGATACCACACACACTATACTTCTCTGAGCAAAAAAAAAAAAAAAAAACCAACCAAACCCAAAAACCAAACAAAACCCAAACAATTAATTTTACAAGAATGCAATCTTTAAATTACTTTTAACAGTTGCCATTTAATTATAAAAGTTACGGCTAAATGTGGCACTTTAAAATTATGCATTAAACAAAAGGCCAACGAGAGTAAACTGCAGATTCTCCACTGCCCTGCCAGCCCTTGGTGCGTGCTTATTTTCAGCTCATTGATCGAAGGGCAAAACTTTGGAGGTTTTGTCCAGGTTCTGTTCAACAGGCAGGAATAACTTCTGCATCCCAGGGCAGGGGAACTGAACCAGGTGATGCACAAGCTGACTGTTTCTCAAGCTCACCATTGGGACTGGGGCCCAGCAGGTCACTGGTAGGGATACTTTTTAGATAGAAAAAGCTAGCCTGGAGTCCATCAGCTTTAGATTTGAACTCCCAAGGCTTGAGGAGATTTCTGGAACGCCACCAAGCATTTGGACAGTCTACGTTCACCGATTTCCTCCCCATCATTTTCAAATCTTTTTCCAGATTATTTTTTCCTTGTCACAAATCCCATGGGGTAAAAAGAAGAAATACATAGCAGTAGATCTGGGTCTTTTTTTTGTTTTATTGTGCCCTCCACCCTCTTTACAGAGCTCTGCACAGTTCCAAGCGGTTTGATTGCTCAAGCAAGTGGGGTGTTACCACAGAGATGGTGCTGATAAAGAAAAGATGGACCAGTTTGGAAGCCAAGTTACTGCAGCCCCATGTCAGACAGCCTCAAAGTTCTTGCAAGGAGGGTGAAGTCTTTATACAGTATCAATAATTTATCAAAACCCATGCCAAATGGGAATTGAGGCCAGGGTGAAGACGAAGAAAAAAAAAAAGGATATAAAAATAAAAGCTGCCTCAGGCCCTTGAGACTCACGGATGGTGAGCGTATGCAGGATGGAGAGTCTGGAGCTACATTTACTCTCGTTTCAGCCCCAAAACAATAGAAACATTACACATTTAAAAAGAAAGAATGGGAAACAACAATGATGAGACTGAGAGCATGCAGTTAAACACACACAGATAAAAGAAAGGAAAAAAAAAAAACCAACCCACAATTGATTCAGAGGGTGGGGAGGGGAGGGGAGGAGGGAGGAGATAGGGTCTCACAGACAATCATTAAGATGGAGCGAGTGCCTGAAATCAGCTGCTACAGCAAAGTGCAACACAAGCACTTAAAGGAAAAATTGCCAGAACCGATCAGAAACCACCAGTCAGCAAAGAGACCAATAGCTGCATTTAACCAAGTAAAGAAATAAACCGGGGGGGGGGGGAGAGAGAGAGAAAGAAAAAGAGAGAAAACAAACAGTAACAGCTACAAACAGGTCTCAGAAAGAGAGAGCAGCAGAAAGGGGCAGGGGAGAGAGAAGAGGGAATGGGTGCATTAATAAAAACCAGCCAAACTGGAGTTCAGTAACTCTGAGTAAGATGTGCAAGGGGAAATCACCATGAAGTCAGTAATCAAACAGCTCAGACTGCTACAAAACGATATGTACATCCAAAGTCCAGGCGGCATTACTCAACAGCATTGAAAATAAAAGGGGGAGAAGGGGGAAGGAGGTGGGTGGGGACAACAAGTCAAATCACATTTCGTAGTGTTAATGTGAGATGGCAGATGGATTTTTTCTTTCTTATTTAATTTCGTTTTTTTGTAATTTTAAGAAAAATTAAAAAAAAAAAAAAAAGCTTCTTCTCTAGTGCTTTTGTTTCACTTACCGCCAACTCGTACCATCGCCAGCATTGTGTATAGTTACCATGGAAAGAGTGAGTCAAGTGAAGGGCCCTAAACGCTAAACCATTGAAAAGGGAAATAAAAAAACAAAACAAAAAAAAAAGCAAAATATGCAGACATCTTACTCAAAAACGGTGGCTTTTTTGTTTTAATATTTGTACTTTTTTTTTTTTTTTTTTTTTTTTTTTTTTTTAAAGAAAGAGGGAGAGAGGGAAGAGGCCAGTTAGCCTCCAACACAGTGGAACACCAAACTGGTCAACACCAGGCATGCCCAATATATGGCCATGTTGGCCAGCCAACGTTAACCCTTCACTCCCCTGTGGTGAGAGCTACAAACTTTAAGAATTATCCTTCACCGAATTGACTCTTGACCATGGGCAGGTCAAGAAACCAGCGGTGTGTATAGCACAGCCCACTCAGGGCTTCTGCCCCGTGCCTCTCCTCCCCTCCCACCATAGGCATCATCTCACACTTGCATGGAGGAGAACTGGCCTCGGAGGAAAGAGAGGATACTGGCTGGCCCCCTGCTTTCTTTTTTGGACACAGAGTTAGAAGTCGGACAGTACTCTTTCAGTTAGTTTTGTTCAGGCCTGGTAACAGGAAATCGGAGCCTCGCAAACTGAAGCAAAGGAAAAATCAAGACAGCAGAAGGGCAAAAATTTGGAGTGGGTGGGAAAAAAACTTAATAAAAGAAGAAAGAAAAGAAAAAAATACCCAAAACAACAATAAAAATATTCTGTAAGGGGTGTAAACTTTTATACATTTCAGTGCAGGGAAGTGAAGGACAGACACAAACACACACGCACACACAAGACTGGGATCCAAATGTGAAATAAGTGAGGCAAGACACAAAAAGAAATCAAAAGAATAAATATAAAGAAGAAATTGAATTACTGAAGACATGCACCTCGATTTTACGGCCCTCTACCACGGTGCCGTGTAATTTCTCCCTGGCCCTGTCTGCATCAGCACTATTCTCGAAAGTTACGAACCCGAATCCCTGCATGCAGCGGGAGAAGGGGGGAAAACATGCACATCGTTATATATTGAAATACTGATCTCTAGGTAAATAGAGAAAAAATATCACAGTATGAAATCGACATCAGCACAACTCAGCAATAACCTCCTAGAGTCACATTGTTGGTTCATGCATGTTTCATAAATGAAAGAAATTAAATTTGATAAAATAAAGGAACTGTAATCATAATAAGAATAATAAGAGTAATTAAAAAAAAAAAGAAAACATAAAAGCAATTGAGGCCAGACCAAAAAAGAAGTACAAAGTTACTCGACACAATTTTTTTTTCTTTTGTTTGTTTGTTTAAAAACACTAAACCCTGCTCCGACATAGGCAAGCTGGTCAAGCCCAAGCAGGCCTTCCCTCCCCTCTACTAATTAACACGCATGCTTTGCAGGACCCCCGCCCACCCCAGACATAGTACAGGACATCGACACTGAGCAGCACTTCTTTCTCTTGAGAAACTGCTACAAGAGCGAGCAGCGATCTGAGTTCACGCCTGGCACCAGGAATTCTGCGAAGCTTTGGGCAAATCAAACACTGAACCCTGCTTTTCCCACCTGTAAAATGGAGACAATAATAATTACCTACCTTAGAAAACTGTTGAGAGGAAGGGCTGTTTGTAAAGCATCCCTTGTAAGCTCTTCAGGGCACAGTTCATGTCTACTCCTATGCCTGTGACTTCCCTAATAACGCATGGGGCCCTGAAAGTAAGCAGGGCTTCTAGGTGGCACCATCAAACAAACATTACTTAACATGAAGATTTAGAGTATCACATATTCTAGTTTCCAAATCTTCCTATCTATAAGTACTGTGTTGGACTTGAGTGTAAGTCTAAACACCTACATACTGATTCATCAGTACAGGCAGGCTTTGTCTGATGCTGCTGACCCACTGCTACCTCCCTCCGACCCTGCTACCCATCTTACTTGGCTTCGTTCTGAGATGGCAACCTCTGCGCCGTGGATAGCAACAAATCTCTGCCTAGTTAGACCATGAAGTTTGAGAAAAACTGGTGTGCCCTGCTTGGAGCAACCACAAAGGCTCAAGGACTACTAAAATGTCCCTTTAGGGGGACGAATTTAGGTTTACCGCATCCATGAAGGCACATGCAACATGCCTGTCCTACATGCTCATGCTGCTGCCAACTCTTTTTGCAGTCACATATACAGATTATGCAGTCGCATAATGTGGCAGGGTAAGAGATCATGCTTCCTTCCACAGAGATGAGTGCACTGACATTAAAACAGAGCCAATGTGACCAAGTGAATTAGGATTTTAACTAGTAACAAATGGTATCTTACTACAGATAACTGTGATGAGATATTCTTCATGCCATTACAGAGAGTGGGTCCAAACAAAAAAAAACTTTGTTGCATTCTGCTTTCAGGGTATCTTAAGAACAGGAGTAACTAGCTCCTGGAGCTTGGTATAAAGCAAATACCGGTTTAATGTACAGAGAGTAATATCTCTGCTGGCTCCAACACCCTCAGGAGCAGGAAGAACAAAGCTTGCATTTCATGCAATGGAAACTCCTGACATTAACTGCAGAGCGAGGTGATGTGAGTGGTCTACAGCTATGCCTTGTCAGGGAAATTACATGCTAGCCTCACAGCCCCCTCTGTGCAGCTCGGGGTCGATACATATGGACTGGACCCCCCCCCTCCAAAAAAAAAAAAGGCATCTTGATTTCTAAGCACTGTTAGCAACAATACACAAGCAAGCCATCATTCTTCAAGTGCTTTTTAAAGGTCTTTACAATAGTAATCTTAAAAAGCCCAAGCCATTTGCACATGCTGGCCTTTATCATCCACAGCTAGGTTTCCAGCACAAAACTGTTACACATTTGTAGAATGCAGGTTTTGGTTTTTTTCTCTTTTTCCCCTGAACAGCAATAATAAAAGAACTTAGCCAAGTACTGCAATGTTGAGATCAACGAGAGCGCTCCTTTGGGCTCCAATCCAATAATCTAAAGCTTCAGATAATTTCACTTCTCCAGCTATTAAAAAAAAGCTATATAAATAACAAACTGATGCCTTTTTCAGAACAGCATAAAAGTTTTCTGTTTAAATGAATTAAAATTGGGGCTATAAGAGAGCGGGGCTAATAAAACAGCCCAACCACGTGTAACTCTCAAATATGTTGCAGGGAACCAGAGGGAGCGCGGGGGGTGTAATAACAAAGCTGATTATGAAGGGACAGGGTATCGTGTCTGCTTCAAAGAACCCCTAAAGAGAAAGGCAAGACTGAGAAAAAGAGCAACACCTTTCCCTCTGGTTCTATATAATGGGAAAAAAACATCTTTAAAAGGTTGGGGGAAGGAGGGGAGGTAAAGACTGCAATAGGAATCTCTATTTTCCTCTTCTCCTTTTACATTAAAATTTCTCTTTGTTCTAGTCAAGCCTGTGGAGACCAAAAGAAATTTATGTCTTCAGTGATGATGTGAACTGAAAGCTGGAGAGCAGAGGGAAGGTAATTTTTTAGACATCAATCTGTGCAGGCTACAACCAAACTAAGACTATTTTAATTCACATTTGTTTGCAATTAGTGAAGTCTGTATGGGATTTTAAAAACTACATTATCATTAAATATCTTTAAACTGATTAGGAATTTTCACTATTTTTAGTAAGTTAACTCAAGGTAGGGTACAATCCACATGTAGACTATATGAAAATAATTAACAATGTGAATTAAAACAGAATTAATCCGATTCTGAACAACATAACTAATTAACCACGATTTTTGTTTTATTGACAGTTCAGTCCTTAGCTTGTGCAACTCTCTTTGTTGAGAACCATTTAATGTCAATGTTGAATTAATGCTTTACGTAGTTGACTATGGCAGAGTCAGTATTTGTGCCACATTGGTTTGTTGTCTTAATGCATTGCTTATACATTCAAATTTTCATCAGGAAAAATAGGTGAGCCACGCTTGACATTTTTGTTATTTCTAAGTTTAAAAACTAGCAATTATATATACATATCTTTGATGTGGGAGAGAAAAAAAAGCACATACATATAATTTTAATTCCTTCTCACAGATGACCTGTAAAGAATAGGGATTAATTTGTACCCAAATACATATACAACAAACAATTCTCAGTCTTCCCTCCCAAGGTTGGCTTGCCCTTGGGGAAAAAAAAAAGAAAAAAAAAAAGGGAAAAAAAAGAGGTGGCAGATGTCCAATATTTACTAGATTAGCTTTATAGCAGGTACTGGTTAGCTCCATAGTAGTAGGTATGGAGCCAGAAGAAGGGAAGATACAATCCTGGGTAAAAAAAAAAAAAAAAAAAAAAAAAGACTTAAGGTTTCTAAAATTTAGATTATACAAAGAGCTTGGGTTTAATAAGGCTGTTATGATAACAAGGCTGAAATTTTCAACAATTCCTTTCCACCAGCAGCTGCCAGGAACATCTCCCAAGCAGAAAATAAGTTTAAGCCTCAGTGTACCCAGAGAACACTAAATGACCCCAGCAAACATTTTTAGGACTGGTGAGTAATTTGCAGTGCCAGACTAACCCCTCTTTACCCAAAGGTTTATTCAAAGGGCCTGAAGAGACCGAGTAACTGCCACCCTTTTAGTCTGGCCTCAGACTCTGCAATAAATAACAAGCAACATGATGAGCAGTGAAAAAAAATAATAAATGTATATATATATAGTATTTGAACGTTTCCATCTCTGAAGAATGAGAAAGAAAATTTACCATGTAACCGTAAAGGGAGAAATCAAAAGCAGACGGTTCTCCTGGGTGTGGCCAGAACACAGAAATTAAACAAAAAACAACAAAAAAATAAAATAAAGTAAAATAAAAAAAAAAAGAAAATAAAACTAAAGGAAACTAAACAGAGCCCCTTGAAATCCATGCATTGTTAACCCTTTGTTTGTCATGGAGTTTAGACCAGTCACCTCAGCAGCAGCATCTTTGCCTTGTACCACTGGAGCATGCAGCCAGCAACCGGCCCTGCCATCATCTGCTGCTGTGCTCATTTTTAATCAAGTTTTTTCTTTTTCTTTTTTTTCCCCCCTCTCCTTATTTCCATAATAAACAAACTTTTAGGAGCCTGAAAAAATGGCCAAGGAGACAGCAGTTTAGGCTACCTGTTTCCAAGGCATTTGGAGAGAGTAGGAGGGTTTCAGCTATAATCCACCTGAGATGAGCAGGACTGAATGCACTGACAGAAACAGCACAAAATTCAGAAATGCATTATTGGAGTTACAGACACAAACGCACACTTTAAATTGGTGAGGGAATCGGCATAAACCTAGCTGCCACCATTTCAGCAGCTCTTCCAGCTCATCCCTGCCCCCGTGCCACGCTTTGAGTGCATTAAGACACATACGCATAAAGCACCTGCCCATGTACCTGTGCAATCTGGTGAACCAGATGCAGGAATTAATCTGGCTAAAAAGCCATAAACTTATCTTCAAAAAAACCTGCAGGGCCATTTTTAAGCTGGATCATTTCCTCAGTCCAGCTTGTTGTGTTGCTCCGCTGCCAATCCCTCCTGCAAAACCAAGGAGGGGGCAGAGGCCGGGAGTGAACGGCGGGAGCCCAGCCAGCACTGCTGCTCAGCGACAGCTTGGGGCTTCAGACCAGCTCCAGCCAACTCGGGTTAAGGGCTTCACGGCCCCGTGTTGTCCCCGGTTGCGTGCTCCTCCTCCTTCCCCTCGCTCAATCGTGGATATTACTGTGGACAAGATCATTCCTCTCTCTCCCTGCTGCATCAGTTTTTTGCTAATTTAGCACCCTGGATTCAACTCCCTACACAGTGAAACGAGCACTATTGGGAAGACGCTCCCACAGGAGCAGTAAATCAGCTTCTACTATCAAGCCATCAACTTCAGCCTTAAATAAACCAGTTGAGTGTATGGACTAATTTAACTCGTTAGTTTAGTATCACAGAGTTGAAGGCATAAAACTGTACTTCACTGAACTAGGATAAAGTGACACAGGTCACGTCTCCTTCATGCCATTGGCATTATAAAGGGATTTGGTGACCTGAGAAAGTGATGCTCGTCACTGGTACTTAATTTGTTAATAAGCCTTTGTATTAATAACACTATTTGTATTTCTGGCTCAACTGATGACATCTGAACAAAAATTATAAAAATAGAATTAAAATGAAAACAAGACCTCTAATTTATTTTATGTAACAATGGGTTTTATCTATTTCACTGAGTGGAAACTAAGCCCAGAACAAGAGTGGCTCAACTCAAAGCACCTAAATCCATTCAAAGAAGAAACAAATGCACGTGCAAACGTACAGTCTTTTAGGCACAGCTATCACAACCTAAATTCATATTTTTATCTTCACCTACAGTTAACTGCAAACATAAAAAACCCCTATGTGTTTCCACACAGCTTTCTGCACAAGTTTTTAGTTAGCACAGGTTTACTTACAGAACTCCATCACCACAGATGCAATTTCTTTGTGAAGACAAGATGTAAGCTACTATACTACCAATTTTTTAATTAAATATGAAGTGCTTCTAGACACTTCAGTCCTATACAAGAACTTGGAGATCTGGGTCTCTCAAGTGGAAGGCAGTGAGGAACATAAACTTACGCTATCCTGAAACCATGAGCTTGCAATATGCACTAGTATGAACTCTTACTATTTAAAAATCTAAAAAAAATGCTCCTTCTTCAGCCAAGATTTTGCTGTGTGCTTACGCACTCTTGGTCTCTAAATGTCATCGAGGGCACATCTTGGAATGCCACACGGTACGCAGCTGATGAGCAAGGAGCTTGGATTCCCTTCCCCTGCAGCTTTACAAATGCCACAGGGTACTTGTTATGCAGGCAGACCGCATTAATTCTGCAAATATGTCCACTTGTTCGGTTCAGCACAACAGTGCCAAAATATGCATCTAAAGGATGCATCTCCACTAACAAAAGGAGCAGGAATCCTCTCTCTCTCGACTTCCTCTGGAGGTGTTTTATTCATGGTTCAGTGAAGTGCATGGTAAACTGCAACCATGAGCAGAATGCTATTTAAAGGCACTTAATACAGGTCAGAACTAGAAATGTAATGGTAAACAGGACAAATGAAACAAACAGCTAGTTTCCTGGAAGCAAGCAAAAACCCCAAACACGTCAAGGGAAGACTGATGTCATTCTATTAAACAAGAATAAAACAAAATGAAATTCAAGGGATGTTTAAAGTTTGTATCTTGTTTCTCATATGCAGTAAAGCAGTATCAGTGTGAAGTCTACCAGGGCCCATATAATCCTACTAAACAGATTGAATCTGGGCAGAAATTGAGTTAGGAAACAAGAACTCACATTGCTTTGAGAGAAAAATCAGCAAAACTAATTATTAACTGCCTCCTACTCTGCTGTGATACAGAAAGTCAACAAATAACATTTCCTAAGCCAAATCCAAGAACCTGAGGTGCGAGGTGGCTGTGATGGACACACCCTGCTCTCTCTTTGTTCACCAGACTTCCTAAATACACAGAGATCCTGAAGATGCAGCCAGTTTGATATAGTTCCCCCAGCTGCTGAAGAAAACTGCCTGGTCATCTCAGGTGGATTCAAAAGGAAGAATGCAACCCACACGCTTCCTCCAGTCCCTCCTATCAACCAGGACTAGAGCGATCCCAGCAGAGATCTCCTGCCACAGCTTGGCAGGGACAAAGCGCTGCTCAACCCCATCATACACTGGGCAGGGGCGAACCCAGGGCAGTTTGGGATTTATCACTGTACCTTTTAAATATTTACAAAACATATACACAAAACTCTACAACCCTTAGGAACCCGGGGAAGGGAAGGGAGCATTGAGAACACAGCACAAGGCAGGCAGCAGGAGCATCTGCTTTTGGATTCCCAAGAGAGAGGAAGAGGAGAAGAAGAGAGAGAGGTTTCATATCATTAGATTAGAATGGAAACCACAGGGCAGGAAAATGCATTCAGATTTTTTTTTTCCTAAGGTGGAGGAAGAACCCAAGAGTGAGTGAGTGCCCTCCAGAAAGATCCATTTCCTTTGCTTCACCATCAGATCACCAAACTGTTGTTTTTCCATTATTATGTGAATACCAGGTGCTTCGTGCAGCTACACCCCACTCAAACACTGGGGCCTCCCATTTTCATGCTAAGCAGGAATAATCTTGCATTCTTTTTAAAACAGCAATTATTTTGGGTAGAGAAGGATGCAAAGATACCACAAATTGCTCTTTGAGTGTTTTCTCATTCTGTTCAGATTCTGCCCCACCCCTCATACAGGCTCTCAGTTTTGCAACTGCTTTTTGCTGTAAGACGACAAAAAAGCAGTAGAAAACCGCATGGTCAAGGACTGGAAGAACATCTCTTTGGATCACTTTCTTTTTTCATATATGTATTAAGGGTTCAGGATAAAATTCGTCAAGGAACTCTTCAGCAATAATTTTTGTTTTAACTGAAAACCAGAAGCCTTGGGCTTTAACAAGTGCACAAGAAGGTACTTTTCATAGTCATAAATCAAGTCTTCACAGAAAGCCTCCAACATTAGTGTTACCTAGAAGGGAAAGGGCAGCCGTGGGTGTTTAATACAGGGCTGTATGGATGAGAGAGAGAGAGTAAAGTTCACGTGTGGAGAGGAAAACACTGTTCTGGAAAGCACAGGCAGTGGGGGATGAAGGATAGAGCTCACCACTTTGCCAGGCCAGTTATTTTTGTTCTTTCTTTTGCAATTACATCCAAACAAGTAGGGATTTGATAGAGGCCAGAGGCTATTCCCAAAGCCAAATAGAAATGACTAAAATCAAGACTAATTCACAGATAGCTCTGGCCTATAAATATCAGAGGAACAGCAGAGAGCAGAATAACTATTTACAAACTCAGCATCGCTGATTGTTTTGGTAAAGCGTATAGATTTTTATCCACAAAGGGAAGTAAAACTCTAACTAAGCCATATAGACATTTACTTGTTCAGACTGTCTTATTAAAAAAGAAAACCCAAACCCATGGTATTAAGCACAAACAAAGGGGAAAGGATGGGGAAAGGGCTAACGCTCATTTCTTTTGTATACAGATCAACCGCTTTCTGGTTTCCAGCTAATACAGAGACTGAAGAATTTCAGAATGCATCTTGGGCAACACAGGTGGAAATTTGCAGAGGGCTCTGAACATGAACATACCCCGGAATATATGTTGAAGCAAAGAGGCCACCTTAAGACTGTGAACCTCAAATTCCAAGTGAAGGGCATAGACACTAAACCGAAACTGCTTAGCTGAATTGCAACTTCAAAATCTCTTGTGTGCATGCACACATGTGCACACACGTGTGTGGGGGGAGGAGGGAAATTTTGTTTTAATTGAAAATGGGAATCTTAGCATTGATTAAGTCAAGCAGAGTATAGACATGCACTGTGCAAGCTTCCCCCATAGAGCTTTGGCAATGCACCTCGCTCCTGACCTGCAAAACTCCCTGCTATTCCAGTGCTGAACCTCCTGGGCAGAGAGAGAATCACATCAATTTGTCATTGTGGTGATACTGGTTACGTGATGAGAACCAATTGCCAATTAGGACAAAGATCACTGAATCTCTCTGCAGCTGACCTGAGCAACATTTGAAATCTCATCTCCAGAGAAATAAATTACCATTAACCCTCAACAACACCTCCCTCTTAATATATCTGTAAGATGAAAATAGGTGTGTGAATGCAAATTCAGTGGGGAGAGGTCCACATGGGGCAGGGCAAGGGGAATGAGGATGCTCATCTTAAGCACCAAATATCTCAAACATGAAAGGTTGGTATCTCAGAAGTGCCAATTAAGTCTGCAAAATAGAGTAAATAAAATCCTTTCACATATGAGATATGACAGTTTTTCTATAGAAGTATTTTAATGCAACGCAAATGTGGTTGGGGGGGTGGGCGGGTTAGGCTTTGTTCGTACAGTCTCCCATCACGCAAAGCTGTTTTACCTTACTCTGCCTTCCCCACAGGGCACCCATTGCTAGTGCAATGGGAACGGGTTGGTATGAAGGCTTAAGTGACTGACTCCCTGTTTGTTCAAAAGGCTGGGAAACCTGATCCCACGTTACGGACAGGAGTGTCTAGGAGCATTGGTACATGCTGCCCAGAAATGACCATGCTTAGAGTCTGGAGTCAGAGGGAACAGGAGACAGCCCCCAAAATAGCTTTTCCCTTCCCCCATCACACTAATTCCTGCTGATCTTTACAGAGTATATTCTCTAGGCAATGAACTGCCTTTTACTCTGCAATCAAAACAAGAGAAGCGGGTACAGAAACAGGACTTACCTTGGAGCCACGCTCATTAAAGATTATCTCTACATCAAGGATTTTGCCGAATTGCTGCAGAGAGACAAGGGGAAAAAAAGATTTATTTTTGGCAATCCATTTTTCCTACCTTTTGGGAGTTGGCTTAGTGCAAGAAGGGAGGTGAGAATATTTCCATTTCTAGCATACAGGCAAAGGCATAAAATCCCAGTGACGTGACCCAGTTCTCTCGGGTTAGGACATGCAGATCCTCTTGGTCACAGACCCCAGGTTTTCTCACAAAAGTTAAAGGAAGAAAAACAATCTCCAGAAGAGTTTTAGGGATTTGGGGTTGCTTTTCTTTTCTCCCTTTTAATCTAAACAATTCTTTCTTCCCTCATTCTACTATTTCATATAAGACATGGTTATATGATTTCATCTCAGACATCTAACAACATTTCTCAAATGTAATTCAGCATTTCATCTTCCTCCTGAAGTGGCTATCACAAAGAGAAACTTAACAGTGATGTTGTTTCTCTGGAGGGGATAGTCACGTAACACTCCCAGCCTCAGGGATTCCAAACCCTGAATCTCTTTTCCTCCCCGCCCTTGCCCTTTACTTTCCAAAACTCCAAGCCTTCAAAAGAATTGATGGCAGATTCAGAAATGATGAAAATGGTTTGAAAAAGCCATAGAACCCTCAACCATGAAACCCTTAAACCATGAAACCCTCAACAGTTTGTTTTTCAGAAAAATATCATTCAACTTCAACCTGTGACATACAGCAGGCTATCAATAACTCATGCAAGTTTATCATGTATGATACAATTCTGACCTCTGCCTCAGCCTGGAGGCCCCAAAGAGAGCAGGGCCCCACTACTCTGCAGTGTTTTAACAACTGGTTTCAAAGAGCTCCCTACTTAGCACAGAGCAAAAACGGGAAACAAAAGCCACAAGCTAGAAAGATTTACCACACTCTGTGGAACCACATATGGATCACATCCTTCACCTTGGAACATATTAAAATATTTTTATTGAACTGGCCAAATTCAAACCAGTAACCTATAGGTAAAAGCATCACCACTTCAACAGAGCCCCACAATGCTCTGTCCTCTAGAAGTATCGATGCTGTATTTCCAAACTGGAGGTCTGCTCTCCAGAAAGACAGGTCTAAGATCTCCTATTCAGGAGCACATATATGGAGCAGTCTTCATTCTAGAGACACATATTGCTCTCAGATTAATATTATATCTGAGCATTTTTCCTACCCCATTGTTTATGAAAGCTTCCGTCAACATGGTTTTTATCTCACTGCTTGCAGAAGATTTAAAGGTGGTAGCAAATGAAGAAAGGGTCAACAGGAAAAGAAAGGACAGTTTCACAGTTAGGAAAAATGATGAACATAGCCTCTGAGCACTGGGACACTCTCCACTTTGCCACAGTGCTCTTAATATACTATTTGCCTTTTTTTTAAATTAACATTTCCATTCAGAGTCAAATAGGTATAATGCTCATTTTGTGGGTGCCCTGCTTGAAAGACTTGTGGCCAGATTTGCAAACATGGAACATTTACAACAGCAAGCCACGATGACTGAAGAAAAGCTCTGAATATGTAAAGCAATAAAAAGCTATTAAGTCCCTTGAACAATCATTCCACAACTGTCTTTAAGCAAACAAAATGCTTCCAACAATTTTAGCTATAGTTTCTGTCTGCTTCCATTCTCCATTCTTAAAAAGGAGATAGTTGTATTCTTTTACAAATGTTGGTTCACAGATGTTGTTTTTACTGTTCTATTGTTTAAGGACAATACTTGATCTTCTATTCATCCCAAGAACAATTGAATTCACAATATCCCATGTTACACAAAGTTTGAATAATGCTAATGTAAACATGCATCTTCCTTGAAACCTCAACATCTCAACAGCTCAGGCTTGATCCACGCTGGATCCTCTTTTGACCACTGCTGTGCCAATCACAGCTAAAATACATTTTCTATTTCTATCCCACGCTTGGTGTGGGCTTGTCTATAAAGGAGATTAGCCGTTGATTGCTTTTTGTTGTCTTTGTTGCATATGGCTTGGGCACTGCCATGAAAGAAATCAGTCATGATTGCTTTCTTGGTAGACTATTTCAGTGTCGTTACACAACAGGGGCTGAACCAATTTAACAGCTCGCGGCTGCTGAAGGGCTGTCCCTGCTCCCTTGTCCTTCCTTGTCTGGTCTCACCAGCTTCCTAAAGCTGGCCCCAGTTTTCATTCTCACCTGTAGATAAACTGATACAGCTCACCAATCCTGTGAAAAACTAGCCCAACAAAAAGGAAAAAATACAAAGTTTTTGACGGTTTACTGAAGTGGCTCAAAGGGTCAGGTGAGCATTAGGGCTCTGAGAAGCAAAAGGGAGTGGAACACAGCACACCCTGCCCAAGAGCAGGATCTGTCCCTGCCAGATCAGCTCAGCTGCCTAGTCTTGCCACACACGCTGAAACAGCCGGGCTCTCGATAAATGCAAATGCCAAAATTATTTTCAGAATCTTCAAAGCCATCAAAAATCACCATTTTCTACCTCATTAGAATCATCTTGAAAGAGAACAAACTGTGCAGCTTCTGGTCCACAATTATGCCATGCCATCTTCCCCTTTCTCCACACCCAGCTGGGCCTGGATCCTCGGGTATTACTGCCAGCACTGCCTGCCAGCCCCGTTCAGCTGAGCTCACCGCACAGGGTTTCCACACCAACAGGAAATCCTGTCTTGTGTGTTTAATTTCTTGTGGCTGACAAAAAGCTGGCAGTAACGCTGAATGCAAGTGGTCTGACCTAGCTCCATGAGAGGTGGCAGGGCTGCCTCCCTGCCCTGTAGATGATGGAGGTACGTCGTTTCCTAGATGACAGAATTAAGATCACCAAATCCTGCGGTTGCAGTGAGCACAGGCTTGACATCTACTGCAATGGGCTACATCCACCCATGCAAACTGCACTCTTTTCTACCTAGGAGTTGTGGGTGTTTGAAGAGGCAGGAGGGAAGGACCTGCTTGGGAGAGAAGGAGCAGAGACAACAGGGGCTAACTGCTAAACTGAGGTTTGCTGGGGAGGGGTTGCCTGCTCCATGAAATTCCCTGGAAGAAAGCAGCATGGCTGCAAGGCAGGAGAAGGATGTGCGCTGGGCTCTTCAAGACTCTGCTGCAGCCGTTGCCACAGTGCTCTGACAGCTCCTAACACCACGGCTCTTGTCCTCACTACTGCAATGGTTACAGCAGGTCCAGCAATGGAGGCACTTTTTTTTGGTAGCGTGCCAGAATTTTCCTGAAGAATGAAAGCAGGAAAAAAGAACTAGTTCATTTTAACAGTTTATATCTCCTTCAAAGCTGAATCTAATTTAGTGGAACATAAAAAGGCACTTTGTTCTCCGATGGTGCTTCCCCTACCAAATGTCAACAGTCTACTGCAAACAATGGAAGTTTTAAGAACTCCTTAGTGAAAGGTCACAATTTTTGTATGGAAAATGCTAGGTCGTCTAAATACAAGGGTCAACACCAAATGCCCCCATAGTAATTTTTTAAAATCACGTATACAGGCATGTTTGTATTTTCCAGCAGACAGAGGGTCTGGCCAAATAAAACAAGACCCATTAGGTCATCCATGAGGACTAACCCTCTAATCTCTAACCTTGAAGACATGAATCACTGTGCTTATAGACCTGATTTGTTCACTCGATTACCAAGAACTTCTACTTACAACCCTGCACAGCATCCAGGGAAAAAAATCCTCAGCAGTGTTCACAGCCTCTGAAGAAGGCACTGCAAGACTACACATCTCAAATGCCCCCCCCCCCCCCCCCCCCGACTTAAAAAGCTTACTATGTGACAAAGAAGCCAGCATCCCCCATCACATGTCAGGTTGTGCAATAAGCCTCCTCCGTGAACTGCTCATGCACACACCATTTGATGGATAGATACACACACACACACACTTCCACTCATGCCATGGCATAGGAGCTATAGCATCTTGTTTTATCTTAGTGCTCCATTCCCTGGAGTGACCTTGTACCAGCTTTTAGTTATTTTTCTGTAAAGCAGGTAAATGAGAATCATTTCCTCTACAATGGTAGCAGGGGCTGTTGGAAATAACAGTTTTAAGAGGCATAAAGATATTAACAGACATCAGCTACGACCAGAACCCAATTTTCTTGCTTGAACATCATGTACCTTAACATAGACGCAAGGGCATTGTGCAAGGAAAGGTATATGCATGCTGTGTGTTTCTTTCCACCCAGATGACATGAAGGGAGCAGATTTTTCCAGCAGAGGCCATAACTACATTACATATAATAAATTTGAGAGATCTGGCACCAGAAAGCTTTTCCCTTCCAAGGCACTGACAGTTTGGTAGGGCTCCTCTTGTATGCTCTGTTCCAGCTGGCCCTGCCTCCTCTCCCTGTCTAGAGCTTTCAAAATCAGCTCCAAAACATGCCAGACAAATAACTTAACCCATAAGATGCAAACAACAGGGAGTACAAGGCGAATTCTCTAGAAATCACAGAACAACAAAAGGTAAAGTGAGACACCACGCAACAACCTCGCATCCCTACAAGAGAACTTCGTATGCCCAAGCAGCTTTGCACTGGCCCTACAAAATTAACTTAAGAGATGAGCGCAGTGAACTACCTAAACCTTGAAGGTGCCAAACAGTCCACTCTCAAAGATGGTCGAAATTCAAAATAGCCAGGAAATTAACCTCCTGTGCTGTGTTCAGGTCCTCAGGCTTGAGGTGCGTGAGCAAGAGCATTTTATATGCAGGACAGGTCCATGCTGCAGAGAGCGTCCTTACCCTAGCTCCCAGCTCCACGGGATATACTTTCAGCTGAGAACAGCTGGCTCCAAGTCCAAGGTAGCATGTATTAGTCAGTGCTTAGTTATGGCAGCGTGGGGTCTGCCAGAGCTACACTGCTATCAGTCCATGAACTTCCTCACCTAAAGCTGGGTCACATCTCTTCAAAATAGTGGGGCCAACCCTGCTACAGCCAACCCTGTTCAGCCAAGCTACACCAGTATGCTTTGCTGACAGGAAGATGGAAGCATCAAGGATTTAAACACCAAAGCACTACCATAGTTTACTAACTGAACAGACAGTAAATGAGCACCAACAAGCCCTTATTAGGGTTGACCTGTTGCCCAACAAAACATGTTTTCTAAGAAACCAGACTTTAAAAGGAAGCCACAGAAAGAGCACAGATTTCTAACAGGATTTACAGACCACAGCCATCCCAGCAAACAAAGTGATGAGGAACATAGTTTCTCAGGCATTTGTTACCCTCTGACTCACAAATAAAAGATTTTCACACAAAACAGTGAGATGGGGGTGAACAGTACTGCAGGGTACCATTCCAGAGATCTTAACACCAGGCCAGCTTCCAAGCTCGTTGTTCCTGCCTTGTGCCATCCCCAGAGGTGTGAAGGCACTGTAACCTGGTACTGCTGCCACGAAAAAGGTACTTGGACCCATGCCCACAAAAGCACCATACATTCAAAACTCAGTTTGAGAGGACTCAGACATGTAGCCTGACTCCATATAAAATTGGGTTATAAAAGACAACTCCATGTAATTTTATCCAGGCCTTTTATGCAAGTAAATGCAGCTACAGCACAGCAGTTTCTTAAATTACATTCAGCCCAGTCTCACTGCAGACTCTTCTAGTAATTCATATGAAAACCTAAACAAACCTTAGATAAATGTGTGATCCAGTCATCGCTGTCTTCCACCAGACGGTCAGCTACAGAAGTTTCTATGTCCTGTGGCACCAGTACGTAGCTTTCGCAGAGCAAGACAGACAGAACAATAGCTGCTGACAGCTGCAGCGGCACAAGCACCCCTGCGCAGAAGTACCACGGTCCCCAGCGTAGCCATGCAGACAAAGCAGGATGCTCAAGCACCACTGAGCACACAAGTCCTTTGCAAAAGGCAATTCCAGAAATCACCCTGGTGAAACACATCAGTATAAACAGCAGCGCCTCTTCTAACTCTAACCAACATCAGCAGGAACAAAGTCCTGCCCTGTGACAGGGCTGGAGCTCTCTCTCATGGCAGGAAGAGCTTGGAAACGAATCGTCACAAAGAGGCCACCTTGTGTCAGAATGTTTGTTCTCCAATACCGGCACGTAGGACTTGTTACATGTGATCGGTGGCCAGTACTATTCGGAAATGAAAAAACTAAAATACATCTTGATATCCAGAAGACATGATTTCCTCCTTCAGATGTCCAGTCCACTCAGAAAGCAGAGTCCCTTTCAGCAACTTTCCTATTGCTGTACTTCAGGCCTCACTGCATCAACACCTGCAGGACAGAGCTTCTTGGTCTATCGTATTATCTACCTACTTACCTTAACGTCTAATAAGTAGTTTTCTGCCATTACCAATGCTTCTGTATCATGAATTACTTATGTATTTAAATTTATTTACTGGCAAATACAGACTTAAAGTTCTACCAAATTCTTGGTGAGAAAGAGCTGTAGTCTAGCTTGTTATTGCTTTAGCCTCAAACTATAGGCTCTCGGTGGTGTTTTGCACTGTTGACACCAGAAAGAAGTTGGATGAGAAATTATATCCACTGAGATATTTTAGGAAGTGCAAAGTGCCAAAACGTTTCCCCAGACGCCGAGATCTGAAGGCTACAAGAGCTTCCAAAAATATCTGAGCTCCTAGAGCTGTGTTGCTTGGGTCATACAAAGCAGTGGTCTGCCACAAACATACACCATAAAGAACCTTGCCATAGAGATATGAATTATGCTTAGAGAAGGAAAAGGATAACAACATTACCTGCCTTAAAATCCAATGTTAAAAAAAAAGTAGCTACCATTCTGTCACCTTTAATAAATGAAGTCATTAATAACTTCATTAACTGAAGTTATTAAATGTGACAGAACGGTCACCTTTATGTAAAAACAGCCATGCATTATTACTGCTGTAGCTAGTAACACACAAAACCCCTTTATCAACTGGGCTGATGATCTTCCCCACAAGAAGCAGTTAACGGCCTACAAGTAGTAGCCATGGAGTGAGCATGTTTTAAAAAAGGCAATGTCTCCATCTGAAGCCAGAGCCTGAGAGAACTCACACCCTGTACTGTGCTATCCCACCTTCATCTGCAATTGTCATCAACATAGTCCTTGTTTTTATCTTACACTAACTCCTTTTTTAAAAATAGCTGAAGATTCTTGAGCAAAGAGCATTTCACCACAGTAAATCCTGAGAAATGTCAATTATGACTCCTCATACTGTTGCTCTCACAACAGATAAGAAGGATTTAGTGCACAGACACCCGTATGAACTACCAAAATGATCCACTTTGCTTGTTTTTGTGGAGGCAGTTCATGATTCAGCTTGGGAACAGATGGATTTTCCTCCTGCAGGCAGTCCAACCCGGCCTCCATCTTCCCTAGGAGACTCTGAAGTCCATCTGACTCTGAAGTCCAGAACTGACCAGAGTATCCTAGCCAGTTTTATACTGGGAGGAAAACTGCTTCTTGAAGTCTAAGACAGAAGGACTGAAGCTATCAGCCATGAGGTACAAGCACAGACACTACCATAGCACAAAGCCGAAAGGACTGGAAACATGTTGAGGAAAACATGAGCTTTTCTTCTGCATACACAGTCCAGTAAGGAAGGGGACAGCATACTAGCAGTTAAGGAGAAGACTACTACCATCATGTCAGAGTCCTTACACACACTAGCCAAAGAACGTCCCTCAGAAACTGGATAATAAGATTTTGAAAAGAGTTGCTAACTTGTTTTAACACTGATGGCAACTCTTCTACTCCCTGGTAAGTTGTTGCATTGTTTAAATTAGCCTAAATGACTAAGAATTTTTCTCTTATTTCAAGGTTAATTGTGTTAAATCTCAGCTTCCAACTGGAAAATCTTATTATGGCTGTAAACAAGACCTAAAGGCACTATTAGTAGGTATCATCCATGCATAAGCACCTGTACAGAACAGACTTGTCATCTCCCAACCTCTCTTTAATAAGCTGAGTAAATCATGTACCCAACACTTTACACAGTTAAAAAGCCACTCATCTTCCAAGCCCTAGATTATTTTTTTGGTCCTAAACTGATCTCAGGACTGAACAAAATTATGCAGTCACAGTCTTTTCGACTTTGAACATGAGCAAGATCACATCCCTCCTTCAACCTGATACCCTCCTTTGCATTGTTGAAACAACTATCTTCAGCGATCACTAGTACTTTCCCAAATCAGTGTTTTTCAAAGAAAGCTTTCCTTCCTACAAGCATAGCCCAGTTCCCACATACTCAGTACTCTGCACTGCGCTGCATCAAACACATTTTTGTTGGATTTATTGTCAGTTAACCAGGCATTTCAAGTCATTCTCTAACAGTAACTTTCTCTTTCCTCCTCCTCAAATAGTTTTTTAACCACAAACCTTACTGGCAAGGTTTTAATAGTACTGTCTCCATGGGTTGTTATACAGACACTGAACAGGACTGCAACTGAAACAGATCCCTGGGGAAACTGACACTAGAAACAGTCTTGATCACTGATGTCTCCCCAATAACTACTATTTTTGTTATCTATCTTTAAAGAGGTTTTTAATCCCTCTAATGTGTGTTGTGTTTGAGATAAGTATTCTTTTTCTTAAAAATCAAAATTGGCCACTTGGATGAATTCAGTTGGTTGAGCAATGTTCAACTGTATCAGTATTGCTTTGTACAATCTTGTCAAAATAGACAAGACAATATTTGTCTGAAAATACATATATTACCTTATACAAAGTCACACTGAATAGATATTAAACCATTTCTTCAGATTCCAATGTGTTTTAAAACATTCCAAAATTATTTTTATCTTGGATCAACATATGGATAATCAGTTCATAGCTCTTTGGGTCACCCATTTCAATTTTTTCAATAGTGAATCCTGGTGGGCAGTGTTCCAATCTTCTGCAACTCCCCTAGCTTACGAGAATTGGCTAAAAATTAACATTAATGAATAAAAGAGCTCCTTGCTTTGGCTATTATCTTCGGACATACCTTATCAAGATCTGCTGGTTTTATATATTAGTGAGCACTGTCTCATCCTCCTTTGTTATAAATTATATACAAAACCAGATATGGTACAAATACCTCCTGTTACATCATAAACACAACAAGCTGGGGGTTTTTTGTTGGTTTTTTTTCTGGGATTTTTTTGTTTTCTTTTGATTTGTTGGTTTTTTTCCCAGAAACATACAACTATTTCTTAATTTTATACCTACACCTATATCTTCTCTCCTTGCATGTAAAAATTGACACCTTCTCTGAACCTACATCACTGATGTCTCCATGATTAGCACACTTCCTTTCTCATCTGCTTCTCTAAGTTTGCAATTACATTTGCTGCTGTTTACTTCCTCCTCCTCTTCATCCTCCCTGCCTAATGTGTAGAATGCTTCGTGGTTTATTAACACAGTTTCAGTGACTGTGGAATCATGCCTTTTTGGCCATCAGTATGATTTTGTTGAATACTTTATAGCTTCCATTAACACTTCCCTTTTAAAGGCATCTTCCTGGGCAGTTATCCTGCCAATTGTTTAAACTCAAAGAAACAGACTCTTCTAAAGCTCCTTACATTACTGCCTGATGCCATATTCTGTTTGCACAAAGTAAATACAGACAAATAACAATCACTGGTACCTAGGCAACTGTGGGATTTCAGGTCAGCTATTAACTCCTCTTTATCTGCTAGAACAAGGTCAACTATTGATTTATTCCACAGTGGGTGCAGAACTGTGTGCATTAAAAACTGACCTATTCCTTCTAGAAGCTTTCTGGAAGTCTTTTTATTGGCATCATGAAATGTCAAGTAAATATTGTCTGTTTTAAGCAGACTATTTCGTTTGCCTCCCTATAAGAAGCATATACATAAGGAAATGTTTGTTCCATTCCTGAGGATATCTCAGGAACCTGTTAGAAACACATAATAGGTGAGAGATGGTTTGAAACCCGAATAACTTGAATTTGTCAGGAAAACCTTATGTCTGCAGTCTTCACCAAATGGTGAAGGTTTAGAAAGCGTTATGTAATTTCCATTTAATCACACGTGGGACATGTCTGAAGTCCACCTCTACTCAAGTTTGGACAAAAGCATTAGCTAACATTCTGCGCCCCAGGACTGGGCTGACCTCTCGCATGCTGTTCCATCCTCAGGGGACTTCTTTACTCCCTCTCTACCACCACATTTGTTTCTTCCTCCACGGCTTTGCTGTCTACCCAATTCCTCTCTTTGTACAGTAGCTTGGGAAAATCACTCCAGGCAAGGATTTTGAGTCTCTCAGATATGACGTTGAGGAGATGTGACCTGACACACAGAAGGGAGAGGGAGAAGATGGGGGTTACAAGCTAGCCACAGCTGAAGACTCAGACAACCATGAGTCCCCTGCAGGAGAAAGGGTAGAGGTTTCAGTGAGTCACCCAAGGGAAAGCAATCCGATCCTGAAAAAGCAATAGGAGCGAGGAGGATTCAGAGAGAAACGCCCTCCTGCTTGAGGCTCTGAGCATGCCGAGAGAAGCAGCAGTGAGAGAAAAAGGGCCAGGTGAACTAACAAAAGGTTTTATAGGGAATATACCACTTACCCCAGTTAAAATCACATCACTGTGCTGGAACTGAAGATGATGTTTAGAGAAAAAATAAACCAACAACAAATAACTTGGGGAACAACAGAAACCAACTCATACCGTGTATTTCCCCACCCCTTCTATGTACAACCATTTGGGCCCAAAAAAGGATGGGAAACCTTAATGCAAGCAGTTAGGCTGCATTTTCTACAAGTCACGTCTCAGGGCAGCAGTTCATTCACATTGCCTGGGTGTCCTCATCTGCAAAGCAGAGTAAGAGTCACCAGGACAGGGATGTTCTTGTCATTTCCATTTCATCCACATCCCCCACACCAGGAGGACAGGAACAGCATCAAGGTGAACAAGTGTGAAAGGGGCCAGTCGTCAAGCCAAGCACTAGTCTCAAGGGAAGGGGCAGCAGCAACATGGAACAGTTTATGTAAGTGATGCAGCTCCCAGGAGAGGGGAGCAACAGTAGCACAGAGCAGGACGTGCTAAATACAGATTGTAGCAGGTGGTCCAAGAACTGGCTGTGATTTCAGCAACCGGTTTATCCAAACCGGACGGAACTGCCTACCGCACAGCCCTGCAACAGCAAAACGCAAGCTAAAAAACACAAAAGCAGAACAGGCGACTGAGAAGATTCAGCAATCACAGATTGCCAGGAGATGAGTTTCACCCTGAAAACATTCCCACGGATGTCAAGAGTGTGACAATCTAATGCATGAACAACACGGAAGGAAACCCAGGCCTCTTGCAACAGAATCACAGAATCATAATTTTGGCTGGGACCTACCTCCAGAGGTCATTTAGTGCAACCCCTGCTCAAAGCAGGCCCAATGAGATCTGGTTGGCCAGGCTGTGTTCAGTCAAGTCAAATACTTTCAAGGATGGAGGTTCCACAACCTCTCTGGGCAACATGTTCCACTATTTAACCACCCTCACAGTAAAAAAAAAAATTTCCTGATACCTAATTGAAATTTCCCATGTTCCAACTTGTGTGTGTTGTCTCTCCTCTCATCATTACACAACCAAAAAGAACCTGGCTACATCTTTTCTGTACCCTCTGATCAGGTAGTTGCAGACAACAAAAATATCCCCCATCTGCCTTCTCTTCTCAAAGCTGGACAGGCCCTGGTCTCAGATGCTGCTCACATGCCATGTTTGTTCTCCAGCCCCCTGACCACCTTAGTGGTGCCCACTGGGCTTGCTCCAGTATTTCACTTAGATGAAGCACACTTCTTGTCCTGGAGAGCCCAAACTGGACACAGTATTTGAGATGCAGTCCAACAAGTGCTGAAGACAGGGAGGATCACTTCCCTGGGCCTGCTGCCTACTCACTAACACAGCTCAGGGTGCAGTCGGCCACCTTTGCTGCAATGGCACACTGCTGCTTATGTTCAAGTTGTGGTCCATCAGGACCCCCAAATCTTTTACTGCAGAGCATCTTCCTAGACAACCGGCCCCCAGCCTGTACTGCTGCAAGGGTTATTCCCTCCCAGACGGAAGGCTTGAAACTCACTCTTGTATCTTAAGTATCTTAAGATTCCTGCCAGCTCATTTCTCCAGCCTGGCCAGGTCCCTCTGAATAGCAGCCTTGCCCTCCTGCATTTTGACCACTCCTCTCCATTCAGTCTCATGCACAAAATAGCTTCTTATGGGCACAAAAAGCTTCAAGAACAAGAAGCAAAGATCTCTCACAATATATAGCAATTGGGACTCTCGCTGAAGACCATCAGTGAAATTTTTCACATTTCTGCACATTTTGTTCACTTCATACTGTCCAAGCTATGGACAGATAAGCCCAATTCTTCTCCCATTTATAGCAGTCTAAGCTTCATTGTCCATGAATTTGACACATTTACAATACTGTAACACTACTCTCCATGTGAGAACGTGTGTGTATGTGCATGCATACACACCCACACAGATGGCTCAAGAGATGCAACAACCGAAACAGGAATACTGCAGAATTTGGAGGAGCAGCTGGCTATGCACTTAGGATCAACGTATACACTCAAAGCCTAAGGTGGCAAGAGGAACCTTAGCTTTGGTCTTTCCTGACTTGAGTCCTCTGCATTGCATCTTAAACAGGCAGCAACTGTTAACTTTATAAATAGTAAGAAATATTTCTGAAGACTTTAAAACATGCCATCAACTAAGAATGCTACCATCGTATCAACAAGTCAAATATTCCTGATGATGATAATGATGATATATAGATAACTTCACCTGAAGGTTAGGTCATGAAGTATCTAGTCCATTTACCTCTCTGTGCACATGGAGTGAGTCACCACCTATGCTCATGTGAACAAATTCTTCCTCAAAGAGCTTATAAATTGAGAATGATGAATAGCATACAAAGATTAGGGTAGACAAACTATTTGGTCAAAAGAAACACAACGTATATCATACACAATGTAAAATACCATCTGACTTGCACTAGCTTTTCCACATGCAATTGCTAGTTGGCCAATTCCTTGCAGCAATTTTTCATCACAGAAGTGGATCATGAGGAAAGACATAAATATTTCAACAAGTTTCTAAGCAACTGAAACACAGTGCTTTGCAAGGGATATATTAAGTCAATGTTTAATCCTAGCCTTTACTGGGAAATAAGGTGAAGTTTCATTTTGGTTTTTTTCCCAAACCAATTGTTAGGTTAGACTGAACATCTTGATATGAACAACACAGTTATAGTTTTCATGTGTATTTACCAGCTGAGGTAAACACTACCAATTGTCCTAGTCCTGCAAATATTTTACAGTGTGCTGACTAAATTGAGGGGGAAGGGCTTTTCATTCACATGAATACACCAGCACCACGTGTCCCACCTGTGGAGAAGGAGAAGCTGGCATGCTTAAAAGGTGCTGGTAACTTACCCCAAACATCTGCCGAAGGTCAGGATCTCGAAAGCGGAAGGGAATATTAGACACATGAAGTCGTTTTGGAGTGGATTTGCTCTCGGTATTCTCACTGCTCTGTGTCTGTGATTGCTGTCCGTCTGTCTGTGCCCCTCCTTCTGTCTGCTGAAATCAGAAAGGCAAAAGTGTGTGCATGAATAGAAACCACACAAACTCCTTTCACGTGCTTTGTCTATCTCTTTTTAGGTATTAGTATTACACTTGCAATTGCGGTATCTAGCACTTGACAACTGTGATAAAGCCAGTAACGCTTAACAATTGATCTGTTGTTCTTCCCCTCCCTTTCCATGAGTAAACAGTAATGAGATCTCAGCCTCCCTCCCCTCATATCACCTTTTAGTTTAGCAGATTTGCCTTTGGTTTTCTTAAATTGCTTCTCTCTTTTCGCCTGTTCTTCCTCACTTCAGCTGCCACCATATGAAAGCTCTAAAGAAGAGGTGGATGTTTCATATCCTGAAGCTGGGAGGTAGTACCGCCACTCTAATCTCATGTGGCAGGATGTTCATGCAATCATCAAAATCCCACAGCTGAAGTGGCAGCTCTTCACTGGGCCAATACCAGAAATGCATCCCCAGGCAAAACAAAACAGCATCTGCTCAGTCAAGCTCCCTTCAGAAAAACATTACCCCAAAAGAAGATCTATAATTAAATGGTAAAATCCATATATGAACAGCTTATGGATGTCTTTGATTAACTTTCCTCCTACATTTAAAAGTCAGCCCAGGGACAGGAAGCAGTCATTACCACTCCAGGATTTATAAAAACTCTGAGTGCTACTTTCTGCTACCAATTCCAGAGCTAAAACAAGGGAATTTGTTCCAGCATTCCCAAGCACTGACTGGTACAGCAAAGCCAGGTCAAGGGGTGGGCCAGGGGTACTTGTGCACAGAAGAAATACAGCAAGAAGGCAGAGGAATAAGGGAGAACAGTGTGCCAGAGGAGAGACCTAATGTCCCCACAGAGATGACTGGCAGGGGAGAAGAAAGGAAGAGAACCTCAGCTGCTTGTGTTGGGCTTAGACTAAGAAGTGGTAAAATTTGAGCACAGCAGCAAATATAAAGGCAAGATCCCTTTGCAAAATGGCTCGATGAGAAAATGGTATTTTTCGCATTTTGGTCAGAAAAATGGCCTCAAAAACTCAGAGGTACAGAATGAAGTAGACTACAGTTTGGTCAATTTTATTGCTCTGTCCCTTTCCAAGAGCATGCATTGACAGGCTAAGGTATTCAAAGAGCACCCAGCCACTCACTCTGTCTCCTGCTGCTTGCCTCAGCCTCCTAGGAGTCATGCTTTGACCACCTGTGTGATGCACTTTTAAGTGTCACTTCATTTCTTTAGATGCCAACCTGACTTCTTCCTTAACCCATCAAGTGAAAAGAAGTTCTACGGGAAGGCAAAGACTGTGTAATTGCTAGTCAGCCTTTTTTAGGCACCTTCAAGAACACACACAGGCCTTAAAAATAAAGATTTAAGAGTAGGGGTGTTTTTTGCTGTTTTGGGGCCTTTTTTTTTTCTTGTTTTAAATACACAATTTGTGTACCAAAGAGGAAAGAAACCTCAGGGGAGTTGCCCACAGTGACTCCCCAACCACTGACTGGACTTGCTAGACTGCTCTGGACATCACTCAATATACACCACTTCCTGAATATTTGGAAAGAAACATCTCTCCACAGGGAAACTAAACTGGCAACATTAAGAGAGCTTCTTCTGGCCAGAAATTTCTCTTACAGACATGACCTTGAACTTGCATATTGGTTATAAAGCAGTGACAAGAGCAAGCAAACAGTAAGCACTGGGGTCTTGTCACGCTGAGCCAAGCAGTGGCAGCTTTCCATTTTATTTTCATAGGGCTGCGCAGGCAGCAAAAAAACATGTTTGATCTGGTTAATATAAATTAAGCTGTGACAGGAAGAACCAAGATACCGCCCTGCAAGTGTCTCTACTTCCCAGAGCCATGCAAATCTCAGGAGAAGCCTAGCAGGGTGAAGCATTTTTATTTGGCTAAGGCTCATCCATTCCCCAAACATCAAATTTTTGAGAACAACCTCAGAAACTTCCATTTGATTGTATCTAAAAAGCTGCCCCCCTCACTCCCAAGTTCCCCCTCTTCTCCTACCCTCACCCCTATGACAAAATGCCTCTGCAAACATACAGAGAGTGCACCCTAGGGGAAGAATCAATGCAGCTGGCTTGCAATTAAATCACACCATGCTATTTGGTGGTTTTATTTTTATGACTTCATCAGAGTCCTTTGCTCCTCAGGGCAAACCTGTCCAAGGACAAAACACAGGAGTAGCCTATCCATCACCAGCATACACAACACCTGCAAGTGAGTGCTCCAAAATAACTCCCCAAAATCATCAACACTCCTGCTAAAAGGGATCTCTACAACCCATTTTGGAGCCCTGCTAGTGCAATTTGCCAAATCCCATGTTTTCTATGGCTTTGTGTGGAATTGGCAAGTGGGCAAACAACCATGCACACAGGTGCATCCCCAAACACACTAGTGCATCTTCTGCAGTGTGAATGAGGAAAGGCACAGATTCTGAACGGTGACAATAAAAATGTTTTAGTCTTTAAATTCAGCTATAGGTTGCACAGGATTGGATCTGCCACTTCCACAGGGGAGGAAGCTGGGAGGTCATCTGCACTCTCTCCCATCCATTTGTTCACAGGCAGAGGGGAGAACTCCTTTCTTACCAAGGGTGCAATGTATCATGTACAGTGGCCTGCTCAAAAACACTCACAGCTGTTCCTGCATATGGCAGAGTGCTGCTGCCACACAGGAGTCATTTTGCAACACATGAGATGTGCACAGCAAGACAAAGGCTTCAAAGAGGAGAAACAATACAAGGAACAGGGGATCTTGGTCCACTCTTACTTTTTTGACTACATTAAGAGTCCCCAAATGCTTTTCAGGCTTTCACATATCCTGATTTTTCAGCAGTAGTTTAACATTAAATACCTTCTCTCTCTGGATGCTGTAGCTCCCTCATTTCTATCATCCATGGCCCTAAGGTAAGATTTGAACTTTCAGCCACTATAACATTAGCTCAATACATTTGTCTACTGCCACACATTCAGCCACAACACAAATGAAAGAAACAGTCTCCTCAGATCTTGCCCTTTTTTTTTTTTTCCTTTTATAGTTATTCCTTGCCTTAATTCATTAGGAAGGAGATGAAAGGAAGGGCCTGGAGCCTGTTCTCAGGCAGCAAATAATGGAGACTGGCAACAGCACTACCCTGACCAAGCCAAATGATAAAAGCCCACATTTCACCGAATGCCCACTCCCCACCCTGACTCGTTCCCCACACCGAGTTTCTGCTCCTTCCTTCTGGCCTTACGTCAACACTCCACAGCAAAGAACTGGCCCTCTCCCTTCGCTACAGACAGCGATTCAGCTCTGAAGGGAGCTAAAACATGTTCCCTAGGTCTCAATGCCTGTCATCAGGCAACACAGAGACATGCTGCGGCAAAGATCCTGCATTTAGAAACAGTACTGGATCCACCTTACCTCCTCAGCATAGTCTGAGTAACATATACTTATGCAGGTGATAATGTCATTCACGCCTGCACACGCAAGCTTTGAGCTCTGCTCAAGGTCACTGAGAAATGCATCCAAGCTCAGGACACGTGCAAGATGTGCTTCACTTTGCTGCCTGTGCCCCCATGCCAGCTCCTCCCTTACACCCGCCAGCAGTAAGGAAACCCTAAAGCAAGAAGAGGCAGCTGCAAAGAGAAGCATGGATGTATACATGTGGACATAAGCATGTAAAAGGGGAGAAGGACACCTGGCAACATGAGGATGTTCTGAAAGGTTTGGGCGCAGCTCTACAACCATCTTCCCACCTCTTGACTAGACTCTTCTGTCCTAAAGCAGCTGGTGAACAAGCAATTGCTGAAGATTTCTCCTCCATGGGAGGGAGACAGGGGCTCCAGTGCCACCTGAGCTCCGAGTAGACCTCCATCTGCATGGCCAGACAGAGGGCTACCTCCCCAACGAACCAGGCAAACACCAATGCGACAGGCCAGCACAGAGACTATTAATACCCAGCATGTTCTGTTTCCATCTCCCACTTGCTTCTAGAATTGGAACTGCTTCAGGTCCAAGTTATAGAAAAGCGAAAAACAACCCCCCCATCCTCTCCCCCAGGAAGCAGGCGGTCCAAAATGTTGTGAATCATAATGAGGAGGTTAAGAGCTATAAATCACTGCAAAGAAAATATTTACAAAATACAAACTGTAACTAATAACTATATTTAAAAGGGGACTTGGGTGGCTTACAAAATCTGTGAGACAGACTGTGCTCACTCCACTGCTTCTAGACCAGTCTCGGATCCAAGGACTGAAAGCTATGACTGGCAGAAGGCAACCTTCCCACCGCAAAGGAGAGTGCAGACAATGTGGGAAGATCTCTGCAACTTCTAGTGAAGAACCCACATCAAAACAACCAGTCACCCACCAATGAACAGATATTCACTGAGCAGATTTGGTGGAAAAACGAGTGAAGAATTAGGCACTAGACACGGAACCCCTCTCCTGCCCCACCACACTCTACCAGAGTAGGACTGAGGTCCTACACATCCAAGAGCAAAGGGCATGGGAACTCTGCTGCTTAAACGACACTTGTTTAGCAGACGGAAGACCGTAGGGCTAATAATCACCTTTCAACAGCAGTAAATATAATTTTAGAATTATATTGACGTACTTGATTTCTCAGAGATGCCAGCAGTGTTACATTAAAAAAAAAAAAAAAAACTGGGCTACACTACAGGCACAATTAACAACATGCCCAAGTACTTTGTATGCCAAAAAATGGATAAAAAAAAATTGCTACGGACATACCAAATAACTTCTGCTAGGCTTTTAACTATTTTCAGTATAGTCAGATTAATTCAGGGCATATTGTTTCTGATTGTTAGTTACCTGTCTTCTGACATACTGAAGCTTAAGTCATTTTGTTCACTTTCCTCATTAAATAAAGATATACTCCACCTGAAGTCAGAACACAAACCTAACATAGGAAAGCACATAAGAAGCTTTGCTACCTATCCTGCACAACGAAGATACCTCTGATGTGTCAGATAAGCTTTTCCATGTAGTGATGTTTAAAATTACTTTGTTTTTCTGAGCAGTATTTTTAATAGGATTCTTTGGTGCTTTTTTCTTTTTTTTTTTTTTTTCCCCTCCTTTCAATGAAGTGGTGAAATGAAGCTCCCTGAAAGGCCTGCTCTGCTGGTCATAATGTCAAACCCTTTGGAAGCAGTTCCAGCCCATTCCTCACAGAACAGGGATGGCCTGACAACATGAAGGAGTCAGCAAGACTTCCCGAGCTGGTGGTCACCCCTGGACCGCTCCATTGACAGTGGCAGAAGAACAGCCACACAGTGACAGACTAAGATCCATCCAGCCCACTATCTCCTTTCCGACAGCAGCCACATCTGTGGCATCTGTGGAAGAACATAAGAACAGGGCAAATGTTCGGTCATTTTTCTCCAGCACAGCCTCCAGCAAACTGAGCCATTGATGTCTCAACTTCCAAAGCATCCTATGGACAAGAGTTCCAATACTAAATACTTCTTTATATGGAAAAAAAAAGAAACAAAAAAACCTGTTTTTTCATACATGGCACCCAATTGTTTCCTGCGTGCATCCTAGTAAGTGAAAATGGGAAAGTTCCCTATTTTATTTCCCATACCATTCAGTATTCTATGTACTTGTCATAAGCCTTTGTTCCTGTCAGCTCTTTTCGTAAGTGAGGATTTCATTTCTTCTCATAAAGAACCTGCTACATCCCTTTCATCATCACTATTATCCTTCCCTGTACTACTTCTAGATCTGCTATAACCTTTGAGAGATATGCAGAAGTACCACAGCTGTATACTCTAACATAATGATATTTGCTGATTTATTTCCTATTTCTCTTTCGAAATCATTTTTAAATCTGCCTCACTAGACACAAGTCTACAAGTGCTGACAATAATCTGCCTCATACTCAAAATAATAAAATAATCTGCCTCATACTCAAAGCAAATTCCTGATGTTAAATGTCAGTTTGCTACCTCAAGACAGCAATTTCCAAGCTGAGGTGGCCAAACAATCAGCAGCTAGCTACTTATTTGAAGCTCATTCTTCCTTGTGTCTACCTACTCAGCACTATCAAAAGATAAGTGAGGATATTCATTAAACATATTCTTCACCTGAAATACCTCACATGAGCAATTGCTTTAATTACTAAAGTGATGAAAAAATAATTACAGAGGAAAATTCTGCAATCTCAGACTAGGCAAGAAATACCCAAGGGAAGTCATCATTATAACATCATCCATGTGTTACAAAAGTCAGCTGAGGAACACTTGGTGCCGTTGGCTCCTTCTCTCCAAACCCTTGCTAGATGTGTGGGGCACAGTCAGATGACCAAGCAGTTTCCCTGTCTTGCTTCTGAACATGATACATATGGGTCCCCCACCACAGATGTGTCTCCTTTAAGAAATCAGGAAGTCAATATCCCTTTATGGTATAGCAGATGAGTTAAATATGTTTCAGTATGGCACATCAAGAAGCCGAGAGACACGATGCTGTGTAATTAAATAATACTTTATATTGGTTCTTGACAACGTAACACCAAGGCGACAGCACCTGCCATTTTCATGCAAAGTAATTTACATAAACTTATTCCTCTACTTCTATACCTCCAGCTGCATTCCATAATTTATACAGACACACAAATTCTTCCCTCTGACATTAACAAGAGAAACGAGTTGAATAATCAGCTCACAGTATTAAGTGCACTGCATTTACTATCAAGCAAGCTTTTTTAGTTCAGCGGATGATTAATCTTCCCTCCACGGGTAGACTACCAGGAGATGCAGAGAGCTGACAATTGCTCTCGGCTTCTGGCCATGCACTCCATACGCTTACCTTGCAACAACAGCATTTGCTGGATCCCTCCAAGAGCTGCTCTAATTCATTAGCCCAGCAAAAGAATTGGACAGCTTTCTGCCAGGTCAGTGAATTAAAGTGGCTCACGTAAGGAATGCCAGAGCCAGTAAACAAGAGTGGGAGTTTGCGCTTGGAGCCAGATCTCTCCTTTCTGACAGCAGTGAATCTTTAGATCAGCTCCACTGCCAAAGGTACTGCAGCCTAATTAGCATCTCTACTTGCAGCTATCTGCACCGGGTGTCTCCATTAGGGATAAGCACACTAATGTAAACCAAGAAGGGGGAAGGGGGAAGAAACCAGGTGACCCAGCACCATAAGAAGTGAAATGCAGAGCATCAACAGTTTAAGAGACAGGCTGCAACAGGCAGACCAAATAGGCCAAATATGGTCTGGTACCTCAGTCTATTTTTAATCCAGGTCTTTCAGCTGTGCTTTGGGACACTATCAAGAGAAAGGACAGATGCTTGGAGATGAAGACTGGGAGACCCACATGCCAGGCAAGAAACAAAGCCCCACAGATGAGGCTTGATCCTAAAATAAAAAAAGATTCCAAAATATTAAGCTGTTTGTATTACACCACCTATTGCGCCAATTTCTTTTCCATGCCCCTGCTCTGAGAGCTTTGAATGCTTTCCACTACACTCAGACCTCCAGAACCAAGCTCATCCTTAGCTGATGACACCAACCAGTCATTCCCCTTTGCTCAGGGCTTTTAGACTGCATAGGAAGGCATGGACTTTGACTCTCAAAGTTTATTTTACTTAAGTTCACTGCTGATGTTTGACCTCAGGCTTCCAGACCACTGTCTATTAACTCAGACACCACCGCTAATCTCAAATCATTCAATCTGACTTGCCCCCCAGAATCTGCCAAGTTTCTATGAAAAGATGCTCCCACCCAGTGTGTTAGGGACCCAGCTGTAGACCCCATTACATTGCTGCATAACATCTTACCAACCAGATGAAACTCCCCTTTCCGTGAGGGACCTTTAAGCCACCCCATATTCTCTGTTACTTTTGCAATTATTCTAAAGGCTACCATCCTGAAAAGCAGGAAAGCCCCACCATCTGAACACACCTTTCGGTATGTCACTGTCTTGCCAACTGGACCAAGCACAGGCCTTGTTCTTAAAAGCAAGGAGAGACCTTATCTGTCTGGCTGAAGGAATTTCCTAATCATACCATGGGAGCACAGGCTTCAAGTAAGCAGCTAAAAAATCCAACGGCTGTTTGGTCTGGGGTATCGCCTTCACGCACATGACAGCAGCTGTGCTTGTCAGTCACAATAATGGGAGGGAAGGATCATACATCACCCATGACAACTTTTTGCTCTATTAAAGTCAGCAGTGTTGTTTGAGCAAGACAACAAAATGGTGAAAGGAAAAGATGCCTTAAAGCGTAGCAGTCTAGTCCACATGGACTGAACACGTATGTCAAACAAGTAACCCACGTATGTGATAGACAAGATGCTTGACGTTAGCTGTAGATGTTCCAGCTGAAATAACCAACCTGTTCTGCTGTATTTTAATAGCATGCTTTAGCTTGAGTAACTACTGAGCCTCTTCCTTCCCCTAGTTCCTACATCATTAATCAGTGTACCGAGGAGAAAAGTTACAAGCAATTACATCCCAAGGCAGCCCACAGAGCCAAAATAACTTCATACAGAAGGAGTCCTGGACAGAAAAAGGGACTCAAGAGATTCAGGACCCCGTGCATGTGAAGTCTGGCATGTGAAAAGCCCTTGGCTGAGGCACCTTCCTCCTTCCCCTGGATTTCTTCATGTGCCACCATTTGGGATCCTCCGGGTTTGATCAGTCCCAGCCATAGAAGTAGCAGCAACATGCTCATCTGCACCCTTACCCTTTCCCAGCTAGCTATGGTCTGCAACCCCGACTCTGCATGCTCAGCTCGCACATCTTTAACCACGTCAAATGGTCAGACCAGACGTGCCCACCTGTTTCCAACAGCCAGTACAAGTGTTACGTGTTATACAGCCTGTTTCTCGGATAACCCCTGCCAGTCAGGCTCCCTCCGCAGCCTCCTGGCAACACTGCTGCCTCCCAGCAGTCTCCCAGCAACGCTCCCTCCTGCACAGATGGGCTCCCAGTCCCTCCTCGCAGGCTAGCCAGCCTCCCCATGCGCTGTGGACTCCTCGGAGCCAGCATTAGTTGATGAAACACAGAGCTCGGCTCTGCAGCGCCACAGAGATGGCTCCTAATATGGAAGAGGAGCAGGAGGGTTGGCAAGAGCTTACATCCAAGGTCAAGGCTTGCATCATTTCCATTAAAAAGAAACGCTCTTAAGCTCTGGGCAAGGATGGGAACAGCAAAAATACATGGGGAAAGCCACTGCTGTGTTTTATTCCCCGTTTCTAGCTTTGCCATCCAACTGGCAGTGCTCAAGATAGCTGTTTGCTGGAGACGGGCAGACCAGATCTTACAGGTTGGAACAACGTCGGACAATCCGGTACTAAAATGATGACTTGCATTTCTGCACGCTGCACCACCTCTAAGTCTTATTTCCAGCCTGATCTCTTCTCATCTACATTTGTGTTTGCTGAGTAAGGCACCTGAAGTTCCTTTTACATACTATCAATGCGCTTTCCAGGATTTGTACTCTTTCTTCTTCAAGATGCTGATGTTGCAGCATTCCCTGGATGAACTCAAAGATATCTTATCAAAGTCATAACCAGCAGTGTCAACCGTACAGCCACTGCCCAGTGCAGAAGGAGAAGAGGCAGACACCAGGAATCATGCACACTCAAGCTGGCACTATCAGTTCTTCCAATCGTTGGCACTGAATTCACTCAGTACTTACAGGGGGAAAAATAATCTCTATGAGCCAAACACCCAACTACAAGTAAAACTGAAAGCATTAACAGATTAAATCCGCCCCTGAGCACCGAAGGCTCTCACCATACAGCTCTTTATTAGGAAGTTAAGTCTTAACAAGTGGCTTAAGGGGTGGATAAAGCTTTTCCTGGGATAATCTGCCAGCATGTTGCCCAGTGCCAGTTCCAGGCCATGGGAAGAAGAAAGCAAAACAATACAAGAAGGTGAAAATCTTTGTTTGGTATATGGATGACCAGTAGCTGAGGGGTCCTCTCCTATATTTGCCCCCTGAAGCTCCCTGCCATCTTCAGAAAGTCAAAGAAAAGTATTTTTCTACTCTGCTAGCTTCCTGAAAACAAAACCACATTGGGATTACACCTACAATGCATGTGCTCACCCTAATCCTTTGTACCGTCAACCTTCCAGAATTTGCCTCCCTCACATTCATTTGAACCGTTCGCCAATTAACACAAGGTAATTAACACTTTCGTAAAGGACTGTCTTTGGACAATGCCACCATGGTAAAAACACGATGATCCCAAGTACTACAGCTCTTTGCAGACACCTGTTTACGAGGGGAACATGCACAAGAGGAAAGACAGGAGCTTAGTAATGAAGGTCAGAGCTATGTTTTGTTTATAATTCTCTCCTTTTCAATTCTACTGCTGATTTGCTGCATACTTAAGAAACAGTCAGCAATCTAATCAACAGCTGCTTTTTCCCAAAGCACTGTGCTGCTCTCCTGGCTCTGCACCCTTCTGCACTTACTGCAAGAGATCCGTTCTGCGTGCTGGCCGTGTTCGTGCTCTGCTCTCCATGCGGCTGCGTGCTTCCGTAGAGCGTCAGATTGTGCTCGCTGGTCTGGCCTGCATAGTCCTGAGTGTGTGGCACCCCATACTCTGTGGGAATCCCGTTCTGTGGGGGTGGCGGAAATGGGATTGTGGTGAATGGCTGCACCATTGCATCAGGAGTTGCTGCTGGCTCCTGGTTACCCTGAAGAAAAGGAAAAGGAGAAAACATCTTTGTAGTACAGAAGATGGATCAAAACATCAGCCTGAGAAATGATATACACACACACGTATTCATGTGACTATCCCACCCACCACCACCATAATATTGCACAGTCTTCTATTATCTTTTTTATCAAAAAGAGCATGCCTCACTCCTCTGAGCCATGACACTGTTTTCTTCATCTTTTTCTGGGCAACTTTCTCGTTCGCGGGTGGCATATGAAGAACAAATTATGGGCCTTACAAATTGCATACCCCCGTAATCTCACACAAGGCTTTATGCACAGTAAGGCATTATTTTGGAAGGGGAAGAGAGGCACTGAAACATTGGAACAGAGAAGGAAACAGAGACAGAAGAACAGGGTTCTTTAATATGCCCAGAAGTACCATATCTGGGTCCATCTCCTCCAGACTCACCCTCACGGCTCTGCTCACAAGCAAGCATATCGTGTGGTTCAGAGCACGCTCTTCCCTGCTGTGTTACAGTGAGAGAAAAGTAGTACTCATTTTAAAACTGATCTCTGCAGCAGCCCCCTCCCTCCTTTGCTCTGGCAGCACTGAGTACAGAGCACGGGTGCTCAGGTACCAGTCGCTGGAATATACCATTTGCTTTGTGCTGACTGTGCAGAAGACACCAAAGAGCTGTGGGACCTGAGTTGAGAACACAAGCCTGGAGCACGCTCACTCTCTCCCCAGTCCTGAGCATCACTACCATTACACAAGGCATTAATTACCCACTCCTCTCTCAGCTTAGGGTATCCCACAGAGAACTCTACGCTAGGACAGTGGACTTTTTGGCAGCTTTTAGCACTGCCTTAGATGTAGTTGTCACCAACCAGATGACTCGGAAACAGACAGCTGACCATGCAAAAAATATCCCCAAAAGACAGTAGAAAACCTACCCCACCATGCCTGAAAACCACCCAAAGCAAACAAGAAAGCATGCAGCCCTGCAGCCACTGCAGGGATCTCACCGAGGGGGGAGCAGGGAGCTGCATTCAGCTACCTGGGACGAAGGAGAACAGCCTTGACATTGAAACCCAACCCTGGGAAGCCCAGGCTGCTGCACCGCTCTTACTGCTTCCACTGCCGCAGCAGAAAAAAATCCACAGAAAAGATTTATGATAGGAGGGCTGTTTGATTTATGTGCGTGTCAACAGACTAATCCTGATTTTAAATTTTGGCTGCTGTTCCAGCCCTAGGTCCTCCCCCACAAAGCCCGAAGGTGCTCGAGCCTATTCTGAGACCAGCATGCTTAAATCAATGGAGTAAAAGAGAAGCAGACCTTATCCTGTAGATAGGAAAGGCAGAGTGGGAATTACCAAACAGCCTTTCAGCAGAGAGCATGCAGGGGCTGACGGACCTCCAGTGAAGCCGGACAAACCTTTCAGTCCCTTTATCAGCCTACCTGCAGCTTTCCCTTCCGGGCGAAGGAAACAATGATAAATGCAGTGCACCTCCAGCCAGCACCGGGTCATTCAGACACTGGCTGAATCCCAAATCTGCTCTGACATTAGTCTATCTGGTCTGCCTCCCCTGGGGGCCACGTGGCCACACGCTCCCGCAGCTGGGGAGAAGGAGAGGGAAGGGCATTCAATACCACTTAGCGGAGCTGAGCTGCAGCCTTGGCCCGTGTCGAACAACGGACGGTTTCATTAACTAAAGTCCAGCTGCTGCAAAGCCTGGCTGCCTGCAGAAACACAAAACTCCGCAGCCTTATCTGAGAAAGAAAAATTCAGGCAAGCATGCCAGCCACAACCAGTGCTCGGTTCCTTGCACGCACTCCCCCGAGCCATTGCAGCCCTGTGTCGCGTGCTAGCAGCTCTACGGAGGTTTTTCACACACCGAGCACATTTTCTGAAAGTAGGACAGGGGTTCCTCGCCCCCACCAAAAAGGGGGGCAGCTCCACCAGCCCTCCACTTCTGCTCACTCACTTTGCCATTCTCAGCTTCAAAGCAGGGATCTTCTGATTCAACCTAAACCATCACCAAGATATGCAGGGCAAGTTTTACAAACAGGAGGGAGGAGAGGCTGAACGATGGCTATCCCATTGCAAACCAGGTATCAGCAACCCCATCGCTCACCTACTCGGCGTATCCCGTCACAACAGTTCCACTCCGTCCACATACTGCCTCCTTTCCAAGCTCTTTTGCTTACAGTATTTGATTATATCCAATTGTCTGTGTGCTTCCATACAGCCCACGTTGTCTGCCCATTTCTCGTGTTTAAAATAGGAGCTAAATATGAAACTTTTTTTGTTGTGTGTTGTTTTTTTTTTTTTAATTTCAAAAATTGGTAGGGTAACCCCATGAAAGATGCAGTAACAGAAACTATTTCCGATTTTCTTAGAACAACCTAGACGTACAAGCCAGTAGTACCCCAGACAGGAGGAAGAGAATGCTAATTAGCCACAAACAAAACCTATTCTGCTGTCCTCTCAACGGTGCAGGGCTGCTCCCCAAAGAACATACTCCAGCATTTTGTTTAATCTCGCTCTTAGAGTACTTAAAATGCCAACCCATAAACCTTATATAATCTTATTTTCAATTTTTTTACCCCTCAGTTAATACTGTTCCTTCCAGTTTAAACACATTTCAACCTTTTAAATATTTTCTCTCCCTCCTTCAATTATCTACAAATGTTTGAAGGACGAAAAATGCTCGCTCTCTCTTCTGTTGCTTGTGGTGTTTTGATAATACATATTTATTTTGAGCCTAATCACACCTCACAAGCCAAAATACCCTGGTAACTTTATTTATTATTTCTCTCTGACCTTCCTAAGATTTTCAAATAAGAACTTTCTGGTGCAGAATGAAATGTTTTTAATACCACTGTCACTTCCCCCTTCCCTCCTCCCCCCCCAATCACACTAACATGCAAAAATCCTATCTTTTATTACAAATGTATCCTTAATTTAATGTCTCAGGTTATCTGTAGATCTATCACTATTATGTTTGTCCAGGTTTCATCATCCCACGGAGTACCTGTATCTCAAATTCTTTTTCTCGTGATATGATTATGTACACGTTTCCCGTCTGATTTTTTTTTTGTAATTTTAATTTCCTTTGATGCTTCAGTATTACTTTTCTTCTGTTTCCACTAGTGTCTACAGAAAAGGACTCCCGATGAGATCTCTGCAGGTTTCACAGCATACTGATATCCACAAACCCAGAGGAGATTCTACCTCTTCTGTTATTCTACCAAATTTCAACATTTACACAACACTTCATATGTTCAATTACTAACACAGAAAAAAAAAAAAAAATCTTCAAACATAGAACCTGAACTCCTTTCCCTACTTCTAACCCAACAGGGAAAATCCTGCAGTCAGAGGCACTGCTTTTCCCACTTCTCAGGAGGTACAAAGAATATGGAGAAACCCCCAAACTTCCTCGTAAAGGTATGTACATAGGAGGAGAGACTCAACTGAAGGTATTCTGCCTGTCCAATCTTGACAACATACCTCACTGCATTGCCAGTCCTGCCTGTTTTAGCTCATGAAATTCTCTTAGACATTGACTCAAGTGCAACAACAGACCGAGATGGATACGTCCAAGAGTAGTCACCATCCCCAAACACACAGAAGGATGCCAACACAGGACAAAGAAAGCCCGGCTGCAGCTCCCCACAAAAACTCTTGCCATCTTCGGCAAGAAATAAATCGGCATGAAATAAATCTTAGCTAATGTTCAGAAGCAGACAGACACTTCTCTCAGCCACAACGCAGGGTGGCTGGCAGTCTCCAGAAGGGGAGCTTGAGGGACATTGGTTGCAGGAGTGGTTTCAGCAGTTCCAGGTTAACCAATTCCCTCCATGAGTTTGTGCTGCCGTGCACCAACTCATGCTAGCTGTCATCCCATGCTCACCAAACTGGGAAAGGCTGTTCAGTGCAACTGGAACTCAGTGTAATTAATACATGCTCCTTAAAAAAAAGGAAAAAACTTCAGTACAATATACAGAAACCTATAGTTCAAAGAAAACCAGCAATTCCTATGTTTTCTATTCATTCTGTTGCTCTGCTCCTACAGAAATCACTCATCTACATCAGGTAGGAATTCAAAGCAGCTCCGCTCTTGAAAAACGTTGACATCTGATTCATCAGCACTCAAGCCCTCAGGGCACGGGATACCCGCCTGCGCTCCCCTTTCGGGCCCCTATTCGCAGCCATACAAAGGTCCAGCCATGTCCTTGCAGGTGCCAACTTCCTTCCTTAAGGTCAGGGTTTTGCCTACACAGCTCAGTGCAAACCCATCCCACATTTTGTTTAAAAAAAACAAATTAGCTAAACCAGTGAAAAATCCCTAATGGGGACACATTTCTAAGAGTTTATGCAGCTTTAACTTAATTAACAAACTTTGTAGCTCCAAGCTAAGTAGAGGAATGGTAAGTAACCGCACACAGTGGTACCTTGCAGAAGGGTGGGAGCTGGGGACAACGTTTCAACAAGGAGCAATGTGGTTCAACAAATGCAACTTAGGATAAATTCTTTCAGCAGACAGCAGGTGGTGATCCAAGATCACGACACTGGAGTGCCAAGAGCGAACACCAGAAACACACACAAAGGCCTCCTACTTCCATAAAACTGTCAAAGATCAGTCTATTTTGTGAAGGGCTGGTTTTGTTTTGCTCATTAGAGAAACAGGTGTAATTATAGGGATATGAAAGAAGCCTTATAGTAATGCAGCTCTATATCCCTTTTGTATTGGTACACCATAATATGCATAGATATTAAAGCATAACCAACCAAATAAAAATTATAATCCTAGTAAAGCTAAACCGGTACAATTTCTGTATAGATGTTTCCATGCACACTGCCATGAGGTAAACGGTCTGTGCTGTCCATAACCTTACTTTGAGTCATAAGCATCAGAGAAAGGTGCAGAGAAATGCTACAGCATGTAAACATCACATAATCTCTTAAGCATGCCTTTCAACGCTGGTAACCCCCAAATCACTGGGATAGATGTGAGTATATGCCTATTAGCAGCATGGGGTTTCTAATAGGTATGCCTTTGCTGAACTCATTTTATGAAACCTTGAAGCAACTGACTTGGAGCTAACAGAAGGCAATTAACCTGTTTGTGAAGACCAGTGTGTTCCAGGCTACGACTGTTTGCTCTCTGCACTAACCTAATCCCTTTCGTAAACAGCAAAAATGTTTGTAGCTTGGATCTGAAGAGCCTGGCGTGACCGTTCAACCTGAAGCCGCTGCCCGCCCTCAGCTGTCTGCATGAAAGGGATCCTTGTGAGCGAGGGGGACACAGGGACCGCGCCATCCCCCCTCCAACCCAGGTCACAGCATCCTGTCAGGGAGGCAAACGTGACACACGGCTCCCGCAGAAGAGGCCAAGCACTGCTCCTCAGCTGTACGCAGACAAGAGAGGAAGGGCCAACCACACAACCCTGCTGCTGCAGGAGCAAGAGAATAATAATAATAATAATAAAGAAAATGGGCAGGGTTTTTTTCCCCGCCCTTCTCACAGTTGAACACAAATTAAGGTTCCTGTAGCAGGCTCCCCTTCCCAGCCCCTTCCGACACAGTCTCCTCTCCCAGGAGCCCCGGTGGAACTCGCGCTCCAGAGGGGCTCTGGCTGGACCTGCCACCGTCCCACCTCCAGCTGGGCACTCCCGCCCTCTCTCCCCTGCCAGCCACAGCACTCCATCCACCCTCCGCTGAGCTGTTTCAGCACATATCCCGGGGGGGGGGGGGGGGGGGGGAGAAGGGGAAAAAAAAAAACCCTCGCTTTTTATTGTCAGGTTAGTTTTGTTCCCAGTTAAGAGTGCTGAAATGGCTTGGCAAGAAGTTGGAGGAGAACCGGAGCCAGAAAGGAGAGGGGGTGGAGAAGCTGGGGAGGGAAGGGCCACGGGCACCAGCACTTGGATGAGCTCAGGCTGCCGGGGAGCCAGAGTCTCCGGCACGCATTAACCCTCTCCCCAGCCAATCCCACAATTTGCCCGCTGATAACAAATATATCAGCAAGCAATTTCTTCGCAAATGGAATGGATACAAAGCAGCGTGAGGAATGCTCCAAGACCTACCAGGAACTTGAGCATTATCCCTTCCAGAAAACCACGGGCTTGGGCATTACACCAGAGATAAACCCCAACCTACACTGGTAACTCTCATAGCATGTGGAAGCTAAGCCTTGATTTTAAAAATTGTGCTTTTACTCTTTAGGGTCATGAAGATACTCAAACACAAGCCAAACTGATGTATAGGATGATGAAGCAATGGCTTTCCAACTCCCCAGTCGTGCCAAAACACTGACTTGGCCATGCGATCCCTGCAGGTGCCCATGAACATCATACAAACTCTTTACCCTAAAACACAGTAGTAACACTTTCTCTGTCATGGCTATTTCATTACGGATTAGTTTCTGAATGGGAAGAATGGGTAAAATGCCTACAGAAAGGAAGTCTGGAGGTGAAAAGGATATACAAAGGATATAACCACCTTGTAGTCTTCATCTTTGTACAAACCTGTTCCTGGATTCAGACAGGTACGTGACCCTAACCTGACACCCACAGTCCACACTACAAAGGCATTTCTGTTACTCCAGAGAGCAAGACCAGCATGTCTGTCTGTCTGACGACCCAGACTGATAAAATCAACACTCTTTTTCTTGATGTGGGTTGATCATAAAAGCACCTTAAAGGGGATCACAGTAATAAGGGGGTTTGTATTTCATCTGCACGTCTGGACCTTGATCTTCATTTGATCTATGACATATTGGGGTAACAGAAAAGAATGCTAGATTTTGACTCTACTACCACAGGCACAAGAGCAATTTCCCCTGAATCCTCCCAAAAGCAGTGCTCTACCTGTAGGTAGTTTTGCAAAAGTTTGGTGGAGTTTTATGCTAATTTTGTTAAAACAGAGGAAAGTTTACATGTATGCATTCTTTTTTTTTTTTTTTTTTTTTAATTTAAAATCAGATGTAATCATTTTAGGAAACACTTTTTGTATTGGGTTAACTTAAGCCTAAATAAGCTCATCTTCCACCAGAAATAATAAATAAATAAATAAAAGCCTGCACTCAAGCTTGCACCTAGCTAACCATTTAAAGCCATGTTTTCTTCAACTTCCTGGTGCAAGCTTGCACTAGATTATCTAATCTTGCCCTTCCTTCTCCTAGATATGTAAAACAAGGGAAGAGCAAGTTATCTTCCAATAGACACTCCATCATTCCAGGCCACCAAAAACTGTTCTGTAAAATAAAACAGCTGGCCTTTTTTTTCTTTTTTTTAATGCATTTAAGAATTTCACGGAGAAGAAGTTCAAGCCCCTGTTTTGTAGGAAAGGATGAAAGAAAATTATAGTCCTATCTTACTCTTATACAGAGGAAGCACTCACTCATCCCCATGCTGTCATCATTTCCAGTAATGGTCAACTTTTGCTCTATCCCAATGTACAAATGCAGGCTCTCAGTGCTGAATGCGTACATGCTTAATTAAGAAGCCCCTAGGCAACCTGCAAAGAGGTTTCCTGTTGGATATAGCCAAAGCTTTAGAGTTACACAACATTAATAAGGCCCAGAGCCACATCTACTTACCAGCCTGAAACATATCTTTCAGATTTTAAAAAAAGCACTGATTTTCTGCTCCTGAAATCTACATTATTCCTCCTTTCCAAAAAAAAAAAAAATAGTTAAATGTTACTGGCACGAAGGCATCCCACCAAACGCTTTCAATCAATTCACGCTCTCTGGGGTTGATTAGAAAGAAAGAATTGTGCTTCAAGAGACGACATTGAGGTCTCAACATCTGTTTCCATTCCATATTAGGAATGAAACTACCTCCAAGAATTATTGGGGAGAAGGGGGTGGGGGTGTGGAACAAAGGAAAAAGTCACCAGGATGGATACATCCTCAGCAGCAAAGCCAGCAAGTAAGAGAAAGACTCAGGCTCAATTTTTTGTTCCAGATTAGTCCTTTAGCACCTACCCTGGCTGTGTTCTTCCCACCTCTGCAATATTCCAAGTGAATACTTTCCACTTCACATTCATAGTCAAATGTTCTTGGGGAAAAAAGATTTCCATAAGACGACTAGCTTTTGACAAATCAAGATGAAAATAAAGTCTCAAAATATTACAAATCTAGTCGTACATTAATCCAGCGGACACCCAGAGTGGCAGAAGCATCTCCCACACAAGTGAGATTACTGTTGGGTGAAGAGGGTTAAGTTTGGACCAGAATTCAAATGAATCATAGCTAAGAAACAGTGTGCTGCAGATGCGTCATGTATGTTTAATCTAAGCTAACCGCGATTAGCTTTTCAGCAGATTAGCAAACTGATCACACTCACAGTTGCATGACTGCAGATCCTCATGCCAGGAGGCAGGATGAACCAGATGCCGGTGGTGGGGAAGGAGTGTGGTAACTGCTCTTTCAGGAGTGGTCCGTGGTTGCATTAGGGCACCTGGGCACTCACGTGCATGACACTAAGATGGCACAGACGATCTCCCTGTGTTGGTTTTCTGCCTTACTCCTGACTGCTAACCACTGGTTCCTGCTGCTGCTCAGTAAAAGAAGGGCTGCAGAACATGGAAATGTAGCAGGGAAGAAAATCCCACCTGGTCCCATGGTAACTCTTGATCAGGCTGTCAGGGTAGTGTCACAGCTACTGTCACCTCAGCTAATTCTGCAATCAGATTGCTCACTTCAGACGGCTTTGTTTCAAGGAAGACAGTAGCTCTCCAGGTGACATTGTCTTTCTAAAAACCAGTATCTGCTTCTCCAACCCCAATCAGGTACCTGAGCTGGACTGATAAGCAATTTTTCATCCCATGTCCCTGCTCTGCGAATGGACTACTGCCCTGTATCTGCAAGCACATCACCAAATCTCAGTGAGTGTGGAGAGTTATTCCTGCAACCTCAAGAATTCAAACTGCTTTCCTGAATGTTTAAATCCTCATGAAGCTCATTCAGCCCCTTAGAAAGATTTGTATCTACTTCAGTCACAGGAAATTTTCAAAGCCCTTGCTATGTGATGCAGCTATCTGCAATAGACTCTTCCAGATCTCTCTATATGTCCAGCACTCTTCTAGAAAGGATTTTGAAGATCACTTTTGGCATCAGGCTTCCCTGTCTCCCTCTCCTCTGCTGTGAGGGGAATAAGCTGAAGGCACTACTGAGCTGTGTGGAGGTGCTGCTCGGAGCTGACGTGGCTCCCAAAGGATGGGCAAACCTCAAAGCCCTGTCAGGCAGGGCTTCACTTATACAGCACTTACACAGGCCCCTTCAATTCCCCTGATTTCAGTGGCCAACAGGAAAGTCCTCCCGCTTGCCTGCACTAATTCCAGCACCTCACAGGGAAAAGCAGCCCTGCCTCTGCTGGCAGCACAGGAGGAGGAGGAGGAGGAAGGGAGAAAGCGCCGGGAAAGGGAGAGCACATCTGGAATCAATTGGAGAGCGCTGAATGCCTCGGAAAGAACTGCAGAGCTGGCAGAAACCATAGCAGGGAGCCACGCGTTTGGACGTGACTATGGAGCAAAGGTGGGGGACGAGACGTATACGGCATACTTAAACACAAAACCAGAGCTCCTCTTGGGGCTCTTTTTTTTAATGCAAGCAGCTAAATGTCTCAGCCTTGTCACATTTTCACTGCCACTGGCCTATCATGGGTACAGTCAGAATTCAGTACAGAAGAGAGGGGATGAGATGCATACAGCCCCAGCCGAGGCAAATGGGAATCATCTGTGACTCAAGTGCCAGGACTCAGCAACACAGGAACAATATTATATCAAGCTGCTCTCAGGGTGCGGGGCAGAGGAAATCTGTGACTGACTTGGCACACGCTTGAGAACAGAAATTTGACGGTTTAAAAACGCAGATTTCTTCCCACAGTTACTTTCCATTCCAGCAATGCATTCTCCTATCTCCTGTTACTCATTTGTTCCAAGAGGAGTTTTCCATTTTCAAGGAAGCCTCCACTATGTGTCCTGAAAAGCAGAGGTACTGGAAAGGAGCAGAAGGTCATGGAGAAGCAACTCGCCTGTGCAGCAGCCTGGTACACAGAGTGACTACAGTTGTTTGGGTATATTACCAACATGTGGGACGCGGGAAGCATTGCCCCTTTGGTACATGGCCTTGGCCAGTAATAAGATAAATTGGCCAGAAAAGTAAGATACATGCTTCCACATATGAATTTTAAAAAGGGAATTAAAAAACTCAAAAGGGAACACGAAAGAGCCACAAAAATTACCACAAGATTGGGAAAAGCCACATGGCTGTACACTGAAAAAACTTGAAAAGCCCAATAGATTTTGCTTCTAATTTAAAAAAAAAAAAATTACATGGCAACTGATTATTTTGCAAAAGTGTATTAATGGTGAGAGGGGAAAAAAAAAGTAGGCACTAATAATATTTAATCTAATGAACAAAGGCATTAAGAAAACCAATAGCCAGAAGCTGAGTCTGATAAATTCAGCTCTGGTAAAAGACACCATTTTATTTTGTTTACTGATTTCTAAATGACAGTCATTAAGTCAGCTGGTGAGAAGGACTCAGTCCTTTCCATCTCTTCTTGCCTTCGTGCTGAAAACATTATGTCATTCAAAACAGAGGTACCCGAGTGAGACATACTGGCCTACAACGCACATACGGCCAGAAGAGATGATGTAAAGCCAGATCTATAGGACAGTATGCTGGCAAGCTAAGAAGAGCTAGTGGAAGTCAATGCATATAAATTAAAGCAGATTAAACTAAGCAGCAGACACATTTATAAGTAAAATTATTTCACCTTATGGAGAGGAACAAGCTATTGAGAAGTATAGGTACAGTTTCGTGGACCACGTAATATGATAAACTACTAACTGGCCTCAGAAGCAGTGGCTCTGCTTCCCTCCCCGGCTGTTGTGAGATCTAGTCATGCCATGGACATAGTCAGAAAATTAATCCAAACAATAGTCATCTGTTTGGTCATAAACTGAACTGTCTCGCTTTTTATCTGCCTAAGCACGATGCCCAAAGCAGTGAGGAGGCTGAACATATGGCCAGGGCAGAGAGATGAGGGGGACTATTCTTCTCACAGCAACCCATAGTTACGCTACATTAAGCGCAACTTGAAAATGCACCTGAAAGCCACTTCATCCCTGAACAAGAGGTTACATGGACATTTAGCATATGTTATTGCCACTACCTGCTTCGCTTATGCTTAACTTTGAGAGTGTCCCCACGTAAGCCAGCATAAAGGTGGTTTATACACAGTGAATTTGACAAGTATCTCAGGAAAGATTCCCCTTTTGTTATAAAATCCTTTTAAAGCCTCCTTCCCCCAGGCCTTCCAGCTAACGTATGTTTACCAAATTCCTGCTGTAACCACGAACCAGCATAGACTTCTCCCCTACACAGGCCACCTGCATGGGCTCAAAGGTGAAGCTCGAGGTCAGCAGCACATTTGACCACCTTTCAGATGGCTCCTCCTGGGCTGGGTGTCGTTAATGCAGCTCCTGCAGCCCCCGTGCTCAGCATCATCTTTGGAAGCATGCTGCTCTCCCTTGTCACCACCACATCAACGCCTTGGTCACATAAAACGTGTGGGTTTAACAACAGCAATATACCAAATATTCACGTTAAGCTATTGCATATTACTGGTAGTCCCACTTTTAAACTGCTCTATTTTACCGAAGCTAAATCGATAAACCTTAAAAGCTAAATTGATAAAGAGCATCTCATTTCAGTGGCACATCTGTCAGCATCTGCAGTTCCATTAATACGTTACTGCATGAGTTCCTGTGAAATTTACCCCTCCGTAACTCCCAGCAGACCTCCACCTTCCACAGCCAAGTGCATTAAAGGTCCCTTTTTTCACCCCTCCTCACTCTGTTTGTCTGCTCACACCTACAGAAAGACAAGAGAACAGGCTATGCAAAACTTAAACCCTTTCAGCCAGTCGGTCTCCCCTTCTGTACATCCCCTTTCACACACACAGTGTCAGGCTAAACAAAGCCACTCGCTCCAGGATACAGGCCTGGAAAAAAAGCATTAGCATCTGGCAACCAAGAGCAGCACCCCGGCATACGAGCCTGAGAGCAAACACAAGTCTCTGGCACGAAGAGGAAACACCGAGACGTACGCCTGACTGCTCCTGTCAATCTTGCAGTGGGGGAATGCCCGAGTATTTTTTTTTAAATATATTTTTATCATATTACTGAAAGGAAATGCCAGGGACTGCTGCAGCCCCTGTCCCTTGAGGCTCTGCTGCTGCCATCAGGCTGCACTGCCTTTGCAGCAATGAATATTTAAACAGGGCAATAAATATTTCAGAGCACATTCACCCTGATGAGAAGTCTACTAGAATAAGAGAGAGGAGACAACCACGCAGGGCTGGGGCCACTCCCTGTTCTGCCCCTCCGGCTCCCACACCGCCTGCCCTCCCTCGGTCCTCCTTCCCTCCAGCAGCACCTGAGAGCCTCAAATATTCATGAGCACAGCTCCGGTTACTTTCCAAACAAGCAAAAACACTGTGAAAAAGTAAAAAGGTGCTCTGCTTTCCAGAGAGGTGCAGAACACAGCTACTGCATGCTTTGCTTTCACCTCTTCTGGGGCCTCTGGCTTTGGGGTATAACGCTCACACTCAAAGAGAAAATAATTTAAGACCCCACAGGGTCTTAAACCTTTTAATATTGCACCTTGGAAGAGCAGAAAACCAAGACCACCAAACCCAAAAGCTCAATGAGAAAGCATGAAAGCCTGTCTCTTTTCCCCACAACTCCCTTCCTTAATTTCAGCGGTGCATTTACTCCGGCATTTCTTGGTTGCTAGCAGCTCCGCTGGGCTCTCTGTGGGATGCTAACAGATGTACACAACTTGGCCATCACTGGCACGAATAAAATCGGCTAGAAAACAGGTTTAGGACATAACAGAAAATGCATTCATTTACTCAGCCGTCATCTGCATGTCGTTCTGAGGGTTATTTTGACTTTCACAGTGTTAAAAGCTTGGGTTTTTAACCAGGACCTTAGCTATGCTCTCACCTATAAAGAAACTTTTTTTTTTTTTTTTAAAGACAATTTCAGGGGGTAACTAAAATTTTGCAGTAAATTTTGAAGGAAATCAAAATCACGTATAAGACGTTTGTTCAGGATCAAATTTATAGGGCCATAAAACCTATGGCCATGCTCAAAATTGGACTTTCATACCAGCTTCCACTGCATCTCTCACTAGATTCAAAAGACGTAAGATATTTGCTGGTCACACAACGTATGGAGAAGCCTTCAGAAAACAGATAAGCCTACTCTGAGTGAAGAGAAATAAAAAATACACCCTCACAAAGAGCAGCCAGCAGCCAAAGGGTTATCCTAAGTGACAGGCACAAGCTAACCTGCCCTCACTAACTGAGCTGCACCAGGGCATCTCCTTTCCAGGCAAAGGCTGTAATTAATAGTATGTAAAAAGAGAAGCATCTCTGCCTTTCCTGGTGCCCACGTTTTAAAATATGATGGTAACTAAACCGCAATCTCAATGCGTCACATGCTCTCAAAGATGCCTCTCGGACTGCGCAAGGAGAAGACACTCCTCGTACCTGGATCCTTGCCCAGCTTAAGGTACAAGCCAGGTACCAAATGGTTCAGCCCTGTCACAGCTTGGGCACGGCAGGGCACATGCAAGGGTATGCGACAACTCAGCAAGGTCTGCAGATGCACAATCTTGGATTAAACTGCTCAATTCCCCTGCAGTCTCATTTAAGCTGCTTTTAGACCTTTGAAGGGGAACAAACGGGTCTTTCCTATGCACAGAAAGGGCCCTGCAGCACATCAAGAGTGAGCTTCCTACCGCAAGCCAGAGCTCCTGCTATTTCATCCATGGTCCTCATGGTCAAGGGAAGAGATCAAGGCAGCATCCGAGTGCTGCATAGCCTGCTCGGGATGGCCCGTTTCCTATTAATGAAATTCTCTCTCATCCCCCTGTTGTATGGCGCAAATTGGCTCCAAAGTGAAGTATTGAGCTGTCAAACAGCAAAACCTCCCGCCAGATAGCATTTCAAGGAAGAGCAGCTGCCTACTGAATACGTGGATCAAACGCCTGCTGCCGCCCTCTGTCCCTTCTATCCAAAGGCTCCTGGAAGAGCAGCAGCAGCCCTCCTTCAGAACTGGCCATCAGCCGCACCACCAAAAAGATGCTGTTTGTATTAAAAATATAAAATAGCAATCACAGCAGTGTAGTTCAGAGAGTGACAACAATCCCACTGCTTTGCGAGCAGCAAGTCCTGGGAGTTTACATCTCTGCTCCTAACCACCACCCCAACTGTCCTTCATGTATCACTAAAACTAAAGGATCCAGTCAGAAGTCAGACCCAAACTGGCCCAAAAAACACCTTGCTTGTACTTTCCTATCCTATTAACAGACCTCATACACAGAGGAAGCAAAATATCCTGGAAGACGAGCAATCACCTCACCAAGTAATTTAGAGCAGGAGCCACCATTTTGCAGCAGACATCAAAATAATGAGTGCTCCTCTGCTGACTGTGCAGCTCCGTGTTACTCCCATAATGGGCCGCATACCCAGCAGCACACTAACATGGAAAAAAATGGCATCCGATCCCAGGCAAGAATGAAAAGATAATGTTTGCTATAATACAAAAAGTGTTAGGAAGGAAAACAACGTTTAATCCTGTGGCTCCTGAGGACCTCTCATGACTCAGAAAATAAATGCAAACAGATGAAAAAGTTAATTTGGATCATATTAGCCCCACTGGCACACAAAGGGCAGAGCAGGCACCCCGGGGAGAGGGAGGGAAAGATTTGCCATAGATCAGGTTACTATCACTGACAGCTGACCTAAAACACCACAAGATTTCAGCAGACTCTGCCAGTTCTTCCAATTTTCAAAGATGCAATCACCTCCTTTAAGAGATGAGATATGCGAAACATGTAACACTGTAACTGAGGACAGGGAGGAAGGAGATCCCGCAGCACGAGTGTATAAGCGGCCAAGATGATAATATCCTCACTGCTTTAGAAGGAGCACAATTGACTGAAAACAAGAAGAAAGCAGAAGTGAATTGTTCCTTTGAAGATATAAAAGTTTCAATCTGAAGCAATGAGGACATAAGGAACTGGAATCATTTCTCATCAGTCTGAAGCCACTGTGTGGAACAGACAGACAGACAGTTGATCCATCCTACAAACGTGCTCCTTTGAAACAGATGTCCCTCTGAGACCCAACACACTCTCGGCTTGGGAAGCGGGAGACCCAGCTTGCTAGATGGGCTTGCAATGGTCCCCCAGACGGGCCAGCACAGCCCACAGACATACTTCATCACTGTCAAACCTGAGAAATGTTCTTCAGCACAAGTCTTCAGCACTTGGTTTTAACTTCAACTCGTTTGAAGGGATCTGAGCTGCCCTGCTCTGCTGGAAGCAAAGGATAGGCAACACTGAGAACTGACAGAACTAGTCAGGTGCCAAACACAAGAACAAATCAGTGCTCTGTAACCCGTTTTTCTGCTCTGGGTGATCCTTTCCAACTTCATGCATCCAGGCTGGTAAAGCTCATCAGAAAATAAGCATTGCTTGTGTCCTATTAAATTTTTAGGAAGCGTTAATGTTCAAAAGTGGCCAATGACAGCATGAGTAGTAGCCCACAGCAGCCAATGTATTTATTGTTACCTGAAGTCCCTTTGCTTTCTTAGGCCTTCAAAATGCACTAGAAGAGTCACAAGAAGACCGATACATGTGAAAAGCTTCTTTCAAATCATTTAAGATGAAAATTATGACAACTGAATCTATTGCTCTTATAGCTTCCCCTAGCATGTCCAGGACGTAAAGCCTTTCCAGAACCCCAGAATTTGGGACCACAGGGTATGAGGACCACCTGTATTTTATAGCTGCGGTTGATCTTTGTTGATCAAAGAGGGAATGGTTTGAGCAACTACCTCTAGCTTTGTGCTCTGCTTCTGCTGGGTACTACCAACATCACACCTAATTAACGGACTCATCTCCACACACTTCAACAACAGCAGGACTAACACACCTGACCTCACACAGGCGCAGAGAGGCAGCTCATGCAGGCACAGTAACTCCCAGCAGAAAGGTGGGATGGACACAGCCGAGGGCAATTCCCAAACCACTTCACAGCTGCATTGGCTGCAGGAAGCCTGGCCCCACACTAGCACTCTTCTGCTAGGATTGCCAGAATAGTAGGCCAGGAGGCTCATCACAGCTCTGCATTTAAATCGTGTCAATCAAATATGGCTCTTTCCTGCCACCAGCTTCTTTTCTCCTAGATTTAGGCCAGATAGTATCTCAGAATAATTGTATGGCGAGGCACAGAGCCTCACTGCTAACCTAGAGGCCTACTACACACTTTTGAGAGCCACTACAGCCCTCTATAAACCACCTAGAAGAATGAAATTTGTCTTCCTTTATGCTCCTCCAAATCATTAAGAAATTCCTATTACTCAGCTCTAGCTATTCTTCTTCTCTGGGTTACACATAACATAGCTCAGAGTTTCCTACCCACCCACTAAAAAAAGCTACTTCGGCTTTCTGGATACTTCTGCTTTAAGGAGAGGTCTGGCTGGGAGACGCATTCTTGGCCACGTGGCTGAGCTGCCAGGCAGGACCCTGGCCACCCATCAGGCAAGGAGGCTTGGAGCTGGCAGGCAGGAGGCAGGGCAGGCATGGATCTGAACGGAGAAGCTCAAGTCTGCGGCCTCTGGTGCAGCTTTCTCCCGACTTCTGTGTCACACTTGCAGTAACTCCTGCAGCTCATTGTCAAAACCAATTAAGAGTATCCCTGATAACAACAAAAAAAGTCCTGAGAAACCACATTTAAGCTGAAAAGGACAGTAACGTCACCGCCTCTCTTACCTCCTCACAGAGGGGCTTGTTTCAGGAGGACTTTCATTTTGTCTACAGCCAAAGTTGCCATCGAGCTGCCCAAAGCTGGTTTCAGACTTGATGGAAAACATGGCTCAGGGATCTTTAATCTGATTTAACCTGATTTACTTAGATTCATCTCATTGAGTAAGACAAGGCATTTAGAAGTCTGGCTTTCTGACAGAGCATCAAGATACCAGCAGTATTTTTTTTCCACCTTTCTGAAGCCCACGTTACCAGATAAATTCATTCTCACACCCCTCGCAGCATTTTGACCAAAAGGAGCTAAAGTCCCTCAGAAAATTTCTCTCAGGATGAAGGTTTGCAACTGGCTTTGGATGACCTGAATTCTTTCTGCTACCAAGAGGGTCAGTCCCTCCTTGACTACACCTCTTCATCAGTCACACTTAGCGTATGCTCATTCACAGTCTGTCACCCATGTCCCTGTGAAGAACACCTGGAGCAGGCAACTGACCCAAGTTCTCACCACAGCCTTCAGTCACCACCTTCCTCATTCCTGTTTCTCACCACACTACACCCTTTACCACAGATTAGACCATGTGATGGAGCCAAAGTGACCCCGAAAAAACACCAACCACCTCTGCCCCCCAAACCAAACTTATGTAAGAGGGACTCCTAGATGTACTTTTCCTCCCCTTCCCGCTGCTTAGAGACAGCAGAGAGCTTCATCCTGGAACTGGGTGGAGGCAGACCAGAGAACGGTTTTGCAAAGCAAACGTAGTAACATTACAACAGCCTCATCATGCACACAAAGAAAAGCAAGGGGAAAAGTTAAAGCAAACTAATGCGCATTACATATTTGAACACTAAGCAAAGCTAACATACCACAACACCTTATAGTCCAACCAACAGTCAACAAATTGACTAATTCACTAATTTCACCAAATTACCATGCTCTTCCTCCTCTACCTCCTGATTCAGGCTGAAAGGATCCTTTCTAAGATAATGCAGATCTAAATCTCTGCCTGTTGAAACTCCGAAATCCTTTCCTCTGCTGCCCTATTTATCTCAACCACATTTTACAAAGCAAGAAGGGACACATGCTGGAAAACAAAGACCTTTCTTACTCTTGCTCCCTAATATTTCCAAGTACTTTGCATACTTGTTCAGTTTTGATAACCTCCTTTCATATGCTGCAATAGCAAAAATAAGAAAAGCTACAAAGAACAACAAATCAAACTAAGGGTTTCACTCTTCGCAGAGGGTACACGAGACAAAGGAGGACTAGTACTATCCAAGAAATCCAAACTCCTCTCCAGGGCATTTTTAAATCAGTCTTTTTAAGCAATTTGAAGCAGGTTTTGCTATTAGGACTGGAAGGAGAGCGTAAGCTTCAGATAAGGAGCCTCAGTGAGACCCGATAGGTGAATGATGGTCTATGCACTGCATAGGTCAAACTCTGATTATCTAAATCTTGGTTAATCAAAAGCAATTATCTGAAAGTCAAATATGCCCTCCAAGTCAGATAGCTCGGCAAGACCAGGACTTATAAAGCACACAGAATTCCTAAACTCCATAGGACCACAACTGCAGAGACTATGAATTTTAAGCAGGATAACTGGGAGGACAGTTCAGAGGGGTTTAGCTGTACTCAAGACTCCCAGCCCGAGGGCAGTCTTCAGAAGCAGCTAGAAGATTACCCTCACAATTACTCGGACATTTTTGGTGTCTCTGTGCACCCTCAGATCAGAGGCTACTTGGAGTGCAATTCCACTTAGGTATTTAGAGACTATTCAGGGTGAAAGTCTCCATCACAGGCAGGGCTGGTAGAGCCAAGCTGGCTGATCCCTCCCATTGTAAGACCCTGTTTCCAGTTGTTTATAATTCAAAGACCACCATTTGAACTGAAATTTTTTTCATGCTATCTGCATTTGATTTTGGGGTTGGTAACTTTTTTTGTTACTTCAGCCTTATCAATCCAACCTGAGAAAGAAGTAGGGGGAATATTTTGTCTTGCTTATGATGGGGGAGGGCGACGACCCCACACACTTTGAAAAGCCTACAAGGACTTCATATTTAACAGAAAAAATTGCATTTCAGGTATCTATATTTAGCAACCATACTAACAAGCCACCAAAACCTGACCAACATTATAACAAAACTATGGAAAACTACAGTGCTTGTCTTACATTTTATCAACTAAATCTGCTGGTAAAGCCATATATGATGGTCCAAAAAGGCTGAAAACAAGAAAAAAAATTCCAATATGCAAAACCTACCGAAAAGGAAAGAACCAATCCATTCTTCATATTTATCATGGAAAGAACAAATGGTGGCAACAAGCTTTATGTTAAATATTAGGAAAGACTTAGCAATGCTTAGAAAGGAAAGGACTGGTATTGTCAAGGCTGGCAGTGGCATTGCAAATGTTTTTAAGGCAGGTTACTCGCCATCAGGAATGGTTTGGACACAGTTTATCTTAACAGGAAACAGAGACGCTCTTGAGGGTAGCTGGCAGTGCCACTTGCACCCCATTTTCTGTGATTTCATGCTCTCGTTCAAGGCTCATCCACGGCTTCACAGGAGATACCGGCCATGTCAGATCCAGGTCTAGAGATCAATGATAGCAGGGAGATGACCCATCTCATGTACTTTACACCATCCCCTTTGTAGGGATCAAGTCATGTGGAGTAGCAGCTACCCACCTCAAATCCAAAAAACCCAAGAAACAGATCTGGAAGTGTAGTGGAAGGAAAGTAAATTGGGACAAGAAGCCTGAGTGCCAACAGGGCAGACTTAGTGATGGGGGCAAAGGGATAGGTCAGACAAGTTTGACTGCAATAGGAGCAGAAAAGGCAAACTAAATGAGGAATGCAAGGAGTGGGTGGAGAAGTTAAAAAAGTGTATGACAAGGAGACTATAGTGAGGACAGGGAGGAGGAGAACGGAGAAGCAGAGAGAGAATAAGCTGGCCTAAAAATCAGCTGAGAAAGAACTGAAATTATCAAGGTAAAGAAATAGCATGCCGAAACGGGATGACACGTAAATGGAGAGGAATGGAGACAGGGACAGCATGGACGTGGACTTGCATGCAACAAGCTACTGACAAGGGATCATGAGCAGAGAGTGGGAGGAAGAAGACCCATCCATCCATCCATGACGGATGGCAGAGGTGAGACAGGAGAGGTCATGCAGGGATGGAAGAGGGGGGAAAATGTGCCTACTAGCGTACACTCCCAAAGCCTAAACCAGAGCCTAATATTGCGAAAAGTCACCATTCCTCTGCTGTCAGCAAATACACAAAACCAACTGGCAAACACAGATCAAGCTGGCCTGCATAGAAAATAACAGCTAATTATACATTCAGTGTAAGTGGCAGAGGTCTGTGGGATGCATCTGGGACGGCCAACCCTGCTACTGATACTTGCAGAGGTCGTCGTGGTGCCACACATACTGGAGCTGATGGGGATGGGTGGAGGGTTGTCTGGTTTTTCTTTCCTTCCTTGTGGAAAAAAATAGCATGCAATCATGTGATTAAAGACTATCATAAATAGACACAGAAATAAAGAGAACAAATGAAGGTTTCTTTCCCAATTTAAAATATGGAAATGCCCCGGAATTGAAGTGCCTTCCCATTACCATCTTGATAACTCTCAAATTCAGTTTGTGAATAGTATTGCTCAATGGACAGTTTTGCAAAGAAAAAAAAAAACCAGATATTTTAAACAAAGCACACTGTTGAACAGGCCCAGCATTTGTCCTATTTTCTTTTATATAGGCAAAGCGCACTCTATTTTTTGAAAAAGCTTTCAGTTGAGCATTAATTGCTCTAGCTTCTGCGAACCCTACAAAACTAGCCTATACATCTCCAGCCCTCACTAGTCATAGCACAACCTCCAGCACCCCAGCAAAAAAACATCCTGCACAGCACAGGATCATAAATAACTCTACAGGAGCAAACCAAAATACTTTTGGTAGGAAAGTTAACATTTCTCTACTCTGATTCCAGGGAACATGGCAGATAGGAAGAATACCTGACTACATCCTTTTAAGTAATATTTGAGAGCAGACTGAGGCAAACTAACCACCTTGTCCCTGGTACTTAGACCTCCATGGGATGCCTGTTACTGAGTTTGGTGACTTGCAGCTAGGAGACAAACAGGTTAAGGAACTCATTGCAAAGGGGCAGCTAACTGCACACATCATCTGCTGAAAATGTATCTAAAACAGGAACATTGAGCATTTTACCCCAAAGCAGTTAATCAGACCAGAATCCAGGTCTAAAAAACATCAGCCCCCCCCCCCCCCCCCCCCCCCCTTGCGGCCCCTTTTGCACTGGTGTTAGAATTTTACAGTAGAAGGCTGGTCAATACTAATTAAGTGCAATGGAGCCATCATGAATTAATAACCTGCAGGGAAAGATGTTGCTAGTTTTAAGGGCTTCCCTCCTTCTCAACCATCAACTCTTAGTATTTTTTGGTAGCTCACTATAACCTTTTCACTAATCCAGATACTTCACAAATTAATAGTTCTTAAAATAACAGTAAAACATTATGTTAAATTTACACAGACTTGTCATCCGAATATCACAGCACATACTGTGGCAAACTCAGGCATCCTCATTTCTCAATTCCCAGGTACCCAGGGATTAGTTACCTAGTCACCTGCAGAAGAAATGCATTAGGGAGCAGCGAGGTTATTTCTAGGACAGGGATTTAAGGAAATGGCACTGCTGTATCAAGTTGCCTTTTACATTGCCATCCTGCCTAGGCAACGTTGAATGCAGCTTCTGCCATCCCAAGGCTGCTCTGCAAGTGCCCACAGCAGTTTGCTTCTACTCCAACACATCTGAAAGTGCTCAGGAAAGGTGGTAAAGAGAAAAGGACTTTAAAAACCACTCACAGGGTTCTGACAGACCCCACTGATTTTTAAGCCCTTAAGAATAAGCCCTTCTCAACCAGCAGTTAAATCTCTAAGTATCACAAGAGTTACAGACACAACCCATGCGCCCACCTCAAGCAATCATGTCTTTACATCAAGGAACATGAGCCGCAGATCCATCTTTCAATTGCCAGGGGAGATTCTCCTGGAAAAGTGACTGGCCAGGATTCCTCTCACACAAACCTCTGCTGCTGACATGGTGTCTGCAGCGCTAAAACGAAGTCCTATGACAACCAGTAGAAGGGAAGCAAAAACTAGGGGATACGCATCGGCACAGTCAGGTACTGCATAACCAAGCACTGCTTTTCGAACGGCAAAGAAAGGGGAAGAGCACAAGGACGTGGACAGAGAAGAACGCGATCCCCTTCAGATAGCTCATGCAAGTTTGCAAGAGTAACACCAAACTGAGGAGCAAACAGCAAGGACGCTTGGCCCGAAAGGAAAGGGAGACGCAATCCTGAAAGCAAGGAAAGGGGAACAGGGGAATAGTGGTAGCTCCTCAGAGAAGTCAGAGAGAAAAAAAGGGAGCCTTCCACTACACACAGAAAAAGCTTTTTTTTTTTTTTTTTTTTAATTACTTCTTTTAGGGGTGCAGGGGAACCCTGAAGCATCCAGCTTGCCTGGAGGGGAGTAGATCCCAAAGTGGACGTAAAGGGATGGGAAGGGGAAGGCTGTTCTGGGACTCTGTCTCCCTTGCAGAGAGTTCAAACAAAGGAGGACGGCCTCCTATAATGGGATGCATTGTACATTTTTAGCTAGCACAAGGTGGCTGTCGTGACAGGGCTCCCCATCTCCTGTCTTCTCCCCCCTCCAGATACGCACCCCCTGCATGATTCCAACATGGAGCGCAAACAAAGATCTGTTTTATCACACCGCTACTGTAATGGGAGGTAGAGAAAGATAGGGAAAGGGAATGAGGCAGAGGAACGAAAAGGAGACAGTGAGGCCTTTAATGAGTCAGCCGCTGCTCTGATTTAAATAAGATCTCCATTTAAGGAGCTCTGCATTTGTTTTTTTTTTAAATTAAAAAAAAAAAATCACTGACTGAGCAAGCAACTTTTGGCTGCACAAGGTTGTCTCATAGCTACACACGGGGTCTGGGAGGGAAAGGGTTATGGAAGGGGGAAGGGAAAGGGAAGAAAATCTCTGGAAAAAATGAGGCTGCTTGCTGGTTCATTTTAACAAGGACATAAATTAGTCTCAAAGCCACAAACGCCACCACCTCCCTGAGCCATGGGCAGAGCGTAGCAAGTCAAACACGTGCCAAGATAAACGGTGCTGGCTGGAGCCTCCGAGGGGTGCTGGGGGGGGGGGACAAGAGGGGGCACGCTGGCAGGCAGGGCAGCAAAGACACTTCAAATGGTGCCACAAAATGGAGACTGGTGATCCTACAGCTGCACAAAAGGGGACCCTTCAGATGTTCCTGCCTACACCCACATCAAAAGACTGGAACTCAAGACAGAAAGAGGGAAAACGGGGTGCTGCAGTCAGAAAATAGCAGCTCTCCCCCGTCTGGCTTTAATTACCGCGAGCAACCCTTCCTCCTCCTCTTCCCATCTTGGAAGAAGGCTGGCCGGCAGGCAGCAACCCAGGTGAAAGGCTCCATCGCCGGCAGCAGGGAGGGGAGCAGACAATGGCGGGGTGATTCATTACAAAGGCATACATACATACATACACGCACACACACACACATGCTCGCTCCGGCGCTGCCGGCTGCCACATGGGCTGGCGGGACTCCTTAAGGAGGCAGCAGCTCGATGGGAAACAGATTCGGAAGAAAACGCCAGCAAGGCACTAGGCTGTCCAAGAAAGGGAGGGCTTTGTGCTCCACACAAGCCAGCAACCTCACCATGCACCGCACAGAGAAAAAGCCTTTTAGCATATAATTCCCATCCACCCAAGACTCTCTCTTTCATCCGCAATTAGCACATGATGTACTAGGCCTCGTTTAACACTCATTTTCACTGATTTAGGATTAAGGGGGATAAGACCAGGGTACTTTCCGTTAATGAATCTGAGCTCTTGCTCTCATTAGCAAGTTTGGTTTCCTCTTTTTCAAGCACATTTCTACCCTCCAGCATCTCCCATTTCTTCCCATCACTGTTTCTAGTCTTCCCACCCCACACACTCCCATTTATTTTGTTTTACCAGCCCCTCATGCCTATACAGAAGCTGATCTCCCAGATTTCCAAGGAAGATGGGCGAGCTTGCTCCCTAAAACACAACAGAACGCAGACCAGGCAGGCAATATTGTCCGGAGACTGAACCAAACAGAGCAAGAAACTGTAGCAATGATGAATTCATTTAGTAGCAATTACCAGCTTAACATACCAACAACATTTACTTTTCATAAATGAAATACGTTCACAGGTTGTGAGTAAGGCCACTCCACTGCTTCAAACAGCATTGCAGAATGAGAACAACGTGGCTGGGGACACCGTCCTGGATGTGCCACACTCCTTCAGCCCCACACTCGGCCAAACCTGCAGTGAAGTACTGCCAAGGACCAGCCTAACAACCCAAATGCTCCCTCTGCAAGAAGCAGCACTATGCTACAGCTGAACTCACCTTCGCTGTCTTCCTCAACTCTGCATAAAAGGGCTATCCGTCGTTCATTCGGAGACCCCAACTGAGAGACAGTCCGAGCTCTCCTCCCCTACTGGTTACTTTAATATGCATCTTCTTCAGCATCAGCATGTAATATGCAGCACAAATCCTGAAAACCTATCCTAGACAGTACATACTCTTAAGGAAGTCATAACTCAAGGTCAGCCAATACTAGTAATGCATGGTTTTGATACCTCCCTTCCCACATCAGTAAATTAACAATTTCTGTGGAAGACAGATTTCCCCAAAGTCTCTTAGGATATCCCAAACCTTTAAGGGAGTTTATACCCTCCCCTGTTCCAGCCAGTGCTCCAGCAGAATCCCATCCTTCCCAGCTCCACTCTCCAAACCAACCTGCTCGTGCTTCAGGGTGCTCGGTCCTAGGCACGCATGAACTACATGCCTGGGTCACCAGTACACAAGTGCACTTTTCTGTGCTGCACAGACACAGGCTATGTGCATAACGGTTGTGGCTGAGAGCACACTGCAATACAAGGCTGTGCAGAACAACTCTCTGAAACGTGCACACGCCAATCTGCACCTTAGGGGCATACACCTCCATCTAACCGGGCACGCTCTGAGCATGCAGCGATACACAAAAGGACCCTGAGTGCAGAGACACAGCTTTTCAGCATCATTCACTAAACTAAATATAGGTACAGAAAGCCTCAGGAGATTTCTGCAGAGCTCTTCCGTCTCAAAACAGAAAGCCTTGGTCCAGATAAAAAGGAATCGGTAATGGAAGGGACTTAATAGCAGAAGGTGGGGCTTGGGAGCCTGGGAAGATACCTTAAGAGTGGACAGAGACCTATTTTTCAGCCACTGACAATCGACGCAAGATGAGGGACAGGAAGGGTCAAAGCGGGTGTCACTGCTTGCAGCAGATTCATTCTGAGCCAGGCACCCGCGAAAGCGCTGCCCCTTGCAGTGGGACACGCAGGATCTCGGTAGCAGCTAACGAACAGGGATTCAGCCAGGGCTGAGGAAAGCCAAGAAGACAGTATGCATCTAGTCTAAAAAAACTGCAAAGCTCCACAAAAAACAGCACTTGTGAAACCCAGATTTGAAGAAAAGTTCCCTCCGAGAGTCCTTCCCTCCACCCCCTTTGGGAATATCCCCCACAGGTTTCCAGCTCCGCAAGGCACTGCGGGGCATTATATAATGCCTAACTCCAAAGGATTCCAGCTCCCGATGCCGCTCTCCTCCTCCTCCCTTTGCCCCCTCCCTCCGGTGGCGACTTGCAGATGCCATGCGAAAAAAAAAAAAAAAAAAAAAAAGTAAAAATACAAAAACATGTAGCAGCCTTAAAAGGCGAGCACCGTCCGATAAACTCCCCTTCCGAGGTGGGGGAAGCGCGATGCCCTGGCAGCTGGGTGCGCTCCCCAGGAAACGTCAGCCGCTTCCCCCCCGGGAAGACACGGGCAGCCCCACGCCTACAGCTACCTGCGAGGGCTTCCCAGCCCTCACGGTGACCGTCGCAGCTGGATGGAGGAATGCCTGGGAAGACGTTTACCTTCGCGCTCGGCCAGGATCGGTCGTTCGAAGGCGGGCTTAGGCTAACTCGGGAGCAGAGGCACCCGTGCCCCTCCCGCACCTCTTCTCCCTAGAGGGCACTGCGAGGCTGCACCGGGCAGGGGGACTGCACGAGCCCCTTCCCCAAAGCGCCCAACCCGGGTGCCCGGCGCGGCGGGGCTCCCTCCCGCCCCAGCGCCGGGCGGGGGCGGCGCGGAGCCGCGGCCGCCCCACGGGGAGGCGGCGGTGCAGCCCCGCTGCCGGCCGCTCCGCACGGCGCCGGGCCCCCCGCTCCCCGCCCAGACAAAGCCGGGCAGGCAGCCGCCGCGGCGCGGCACCGGCAGCCCGGCCCGCCCGCCAGCCTTACCTGAGTTACCATTTTCTTTTTCTCCATAAACCAAAATGGGGGAGCCCGGCCGCAGGGGGGGGGAGGGAGAGGGGAAAAAAAAAAAAAGACGTAAAAATAAAACAAAAATAAAAAGCAGCAGCCCCGTGGAGGCGGGCGGCGGGTGCCTGCGCTGCGCTGCCTCGCCGGCGCGTTGCCCCCCGAGCCCTTTTTCCTCCCTTTCTTCTCCCGTGTTCCTCCCTTTCTTCCCCCTCCCTCCCTCCCTCCCCGGCCGCCGCTCCCCCCGCTCCCCCCAGCTCAGCCAGATGGCTGCGGGAAGCACCGCCCCGAATGCCGAAGGTAATTAATGCGAGCCGGGACCGCCCCCGCCGCGCCCCGCCTCGCCCCGCCCGGCTCGGCCACCCCCCGCCCGCCCCCCGCGGCAGCGCCGAGGCTGCCGCCGCGCCCGCAGCCCCGCCGAGGCGCTCCCCCGCCTGCCCGCCGGGACCACCCCCCCCCGGCAACCAAGGGGGGCTCGGCGGAGACCCAAACGCGAGCTGGAAATAAAAGCGAAGGTCCCCACGGCCTGCCCGCGCTCCTCCGCACCTACCATTCCCAGCGGCTCGGTTCTAGCGGCCAGGCTTCCCCCGCCTGGACCTCACGAGGCGGGAGAGAGCATCTCCCAGCAGGAGGATGCTCGGGAGATAGCTGTCAGTTTTGCACAGACCTCCCTCCTGCCACAAAGGGGAGAACGCGTGGGTTATACGCCGTGTCGGACGAACCGGAAGCAGTATCTGTGCCAGGATCTGCATTTCTTTCATCATAAAAACTGGAGATCGCTGGACTCCTTCCCAGCTTGCTTTTTTCCCCTCCCATTTATCTTCAGTAAGCATCTGGCCCTTAACACCTGAGCACTCCACGGTTGGCAGCATTTGTTCTCCCGGCGACCCCGTAAAACAGACCAATACACAGCTACCCCATTTGGCAGACAGGATCCGAGACGCACCGATTGATTCTTCCCAGCATTGCACCCATGGAAAACCCATGGACAGGGCTGAGTGCAGGTCTGCCAATCCCTCGGTTAGACAAGAGGACTATGCTGATGCTCCGGCACTCATGATGTGGAGATAAAACCACCTCAGGCAAGTTGCTCCTCTGAAATCTCTCTTCTTGACACCTGGTACTCAAGAGACTGCCCAGGCTTTTGCAGCAGAAAAGCCAAATTACGGTGCAGTAACACCTTGCATCCCCATGTGTTCTCCTTTGCATGAATATGCCCAGTTACAATTTACACTAAAAAACAAACAAACAAACAAAAAAAACCCCCCAAAACCACCAAACAAAAAACCAAAACCCCAACACCTAGTAGTTTTTCATCATGGGCTTCTGCCACTGCACTGCTCTCCAGGCGGCCCGTGCTGACCCACACCGCTCTTCAGTTTTCCAACTTCACCGCTGCAAACCGACCTCTGGCTCCCTCCCTCCCTTCCCCTTTCTCTCCTAAGGCAGTAGAGGCCAGCAGGAGCGCGCATCCCAGCCCTGTTCGCTCCTCTGGCGTGAAAAGCCTGAGGTCAAGACACCAGCAAGTCCTTACGTCCCACCAGGGCCAGCCGCCCTGCGTGACCAAACAACCAACCGTGGCGTGGGGTCCTCTGGGACGGAGCCAGCCTCCATGGCTAGGGCCTGCAGGGCTCTGAGTCAGAGTCCACACTTCTCTGAGTTACCTCATCCTCTCTGCTAACTTGTATCTTACAACACTACAGGTTTACAGGCAATATTGTAAAACCAGGGAAAGTACTGGATTTTTTCTTTTTTCCTTTCTCCCCTATTACAAACCTGAGATTCTGGAGCATGATTCTAGGTCCAGTGTAAATTCCATTTCAAAGCAGCAGAAAACACAGTGACCTCTTTATACCTTTTGCCATGACAAAGCACCAGGTTTCAGCAATGTGCATCTCATTCACCAGACCTCTCCAATCCTTCAGGATAATCTCCTTATTCTTTCCGCTTAACTGTGGCATTCACCTGGTCTCCTCTGTGCCACAGAGTGGCAACATCTTGTCCCAGATCTAGGGCACAGACCTTCAGGACAAAGAAACATCATGCTACTGCCATCCCACCGCTGTTCACCAGGACAGCATCATTTCTAATCCATTTTGGCCTTCACCTTAGGAAACTCCAGAAATATTTGCCATCAAAAAGAATCCTCTAAGGAAAAAGAGGTGCCCAACCACACACTGAACCCTCACTTGCACTGCCTCCCACCACCCAGTTGGTACAACTGCTTTGCTCATGAGCCAGCAGAGTGGGAATTCCCTTCAGTGTGATCTACTGCTGGTACTACTACTCTTTCATCTCCATTGTAGGCCAGAAAGCATATTCTCCCCCATGCTTGGAATATATCCACCTTTGCTCCTGTTTAGTGAAAGAAAAGCCCCAATTTCCAATGGATGTGCTCAGGCAACAAGAAATGCAGGTCTGCAGGAGCTCTGACTGCTGTAAAAACATCTGAAATTAACATCTGATACAGAGTTTCAAAAGCTTCAAGAATACCATGGAAAACATGATCAGACTTCATAACACTTGAGGTCTTTGTTGTCTTGGGCTCTACTGGAACCCACAAAGCAACACCTGATAACGAACAAGACTGATAAAATTAATTGGTGAATCTGTGCAACTCACCTTTCCTCACTGAGGGCTGGGGGTTCAGATGTCTCATGGCCAAGTGAAATAAGTTTGGTGGGCCTCCACTTAGCTTCTCCTACGTGCAAATCATAGAATGACTACCCAATTTACCATCACCGTTTGCCACCTTCTACTGAGGAAAATCAGACTCAAACTGCAGAACATGCTGCTGAAAACAACAGAGGAGCACGAGTAGAGCTGACAGCTGGAAGCCTGAAGAACATACAGCTCAGAGCCATGAGATCATCCCTTCCTACTTACTGCATTTATTCAAAAAGCAACATATTCAGAACGGCTCTAGATGCCAATACTTAGAAGTTCTCATGATTTCTCATGCATCACAGGCACATATGCGTTGAAACTTCATTACCGTGCTGTAGAAGTAGCATTCTGAAATAACTACGGGCAAATTTAACTAGTCTGTCTCGGCAGTGCCAGGGCACAGCTTATCATCCTTACCACGCCAGGCAAAGCTCATTGCTCCCACCTGAGCACATCTGCGCCACTTTTATACTCTCTTCTGTGTTCACCTGGATGTACATGATAGGTTTTGGTCAGCTCCTATCATTCAAATCCTAATGGAAAATAAGCTGGGGAAGGACGTTTAAGCAGCAGGCGATGGGGCAAGGCCACTGAAATCACACTGGTGAGAGCACAGGTGAAGAACTAACCTCTAGTTTGACTAAGTGGTCTACACGTACACTTTCAAATGCTTGGGTTAGTTTAAGACTCATAGGACTGGTAGAAATGGAGAGAGAGGAGAAAGCCACAAGTACTCCGCTTTCAGCAAATTTCAGGGTTTGTCTTCCTTTTTCTTTTGCTATGCCTGTAATTCCCTTTTGCCACTAAGGTGGAAGGAAGGCACAGACTTTGATTTTAACATCCCATTACCTGCATTTCTGTGCTGGCTCAAGTTTATATGGAGCAAACCTGCCAGCTGGATCAAGGCCAGAGAAAAGAAAAAAAAAAGTTTCAAGTGCAAAGAACCAATTTATCAGGAACAAATCTTAACAACCAAAAGACACACTTCTGCTGGTGGATTCTATTCATGTGCGTAACAAAACCCCTGGTACAAGGTAACCTAACAAAATACTGTTTAGCAGCTATCTGAAGTATCTCGGGGTAGATAATCTTCAACCGCCAGTCTACGTTTCACGTTTTCTGGATAAATTTGGTGCCTGTGAGGACAAGGAATGCTGACACTGAATAGCCAAGGACTGTGCAGAGAACATCATCTTTCAGTTGGCTCCGAAAGTATTTGAGCCTGACCTATGGCCTCCGGCTTCTCCAAGACTCCACACACCAGGCCAGCAAATCTCACGTGTGCTCCAAATATAGCCCCCTCCCCCAGCAGAGGCTGCAATACAAGCTTCACCCTGCCCCGAGCACTGCTCTCAAACCCACCCATTCCTATCACCCTACACATCCTCGCTGGACCTCCAAAAGCGAAAAGGTGATGAAAGAGGCTTTGTCGGAGGTTTTGTGGGTGATTTCAGAGGAGGGAGGAGGAAAATAGGTGAGGAGCAGTTCCCGGTGGCTTGCCATCCCTGTGGGACAGACTGCAGTCACACGTACAAGTCACACGCACCCGGACAATGCAGTAAGGCATGCAACAACAGACTAGCTGACAGCATTGGTGTCAGCTCAACACCCCTACCAAAAAAAAAAAAAAAAATTAAGCAAAAAGCCAAAAATGAAAACCAAAACACGCAAGTCTCAAAAAACACAGACCTTGGAGTTAAAGTGTCAAATGGTACCGCTTGCGTCCAGGAGCCTCAAAGCCCTCCGCAGAGCCTCCACGCTGCCAAGGCCTGAGACGCACCAAGCCAAGGAGCCCAGCATGGAAGCAATGTCCTTCTACAAAACCAGCACGTAAGCTCCAGTTTTGCCCAAATAACATATAGAGCAAACACCAAGACTATAAAGTCACCACTGTCCTTTTGCTTACCTGGACAACTGGGTATTGGTAATCCATACAATACACACCATACATAGCCAAAGATCCTCCAGCTAAAGGCCAAATGGACACAGGACTGGAAGCTTCAAACCCGAGTCTCCGTCTTTCAGCCTTGTGGGAAGGACTCTGGCAGCCCTGCGCAGTGCTTGGCTCGGGCCTCTGGGGCCACTCAGGTTGACACTAGCTCAGCTGAAAATAAAAAGGAGCTGCCTGCCTCGGCTCGGCTCAGCCCCTCTCTTCTGGGATCCAGCAAGGCAGCGCTCAACCATAGGCAGCAGAGGCTCCTAAAATTAGAAATCCCCTACTGAAAACGGCCTCAACTGAGGAGCGTCCTGCGACTCCCAGGCAGCAAACAGAGTGACTGCCGGGAAGAGGGGGACACAGGATCTTCGCAGCCACCACCGCCGGGGATGGGAGGAAGCAAACAGCATTTAGGATCTGAAAAGAGCATATGTTCTGGGCTCTAGGTGCGTCAGAGGGAACACTCCCAATCCAGGACAGGGAAAAACATATGGGACTGTTCCTCCCCCACCCCCATACCCTTCTTGCTGCCCTCGGCAGGGACAGGTGCTGGGATTAGCATAGTAAAACCCTTTGGTGTCGGGGAGGGAGGGAGAGGGGAGAAGCCACATTGATATCTTGCACTGAAGGGATCTCTTTCACAAGGGAGTATGCGCCCGTATCGTTTAACGCCTCTCCCTCCCTCCGCACTTGAGGCGGGCAGGGACAGCTGCCGGAACCGGGGCTGGCGGGGGGAGCCAGGCCCAGGGATGGCCCCCACCACCCCAGCCTTGGGCCAGTGGGTTGTCCCCCTCAGCTGTTCCAGTCAAACTGGGGGTGGAAGGGATTAAGTCTGCCACAGGGGACAGTGAGCAGCGGGGAGACGGGGGCAAGGCTGGGCAGGGCCAGTTGTTGTGCCCGTTTTAGGAAGCCCATCCTCCCCGTTCCCAGGAAGGAATCCGCTCCCTGACCGACGGGGACAGATGGGGAGCTGCCCGGACGGAGGCAGGCAGGCTCACCCCACCGGCCCTGCGTGCCGGACACATTACTGGACACCCGAGAGCCCGCTGCTGGTTCTTAGAAGACTGTGGCTGGGGAGCACCGGGGGGGCCCGACCTCCCATAGCAAATCGCATGAGGTTTCACCCATCCCTACGCCAAACCGCACCAGGTTGACGCCAGCCCAAACCCGGGCTCCCAAAGAGTTAATAGCCCAAAACCACAAACGATTCCTACCGTCCTCCAGATGACAGCAGTGATAAAACCCCTCCCTCCGAGTTTTCAAAAATAAGGATGTTACAGCGATCAAACCCAAGAAGGGCTATCCAAATTCCTCCCCCTCCCATTTTAAATGCATGGCAGTGGGCTTTTTTGCATTTCTAATCTTTAACTTTTCTGCAGTGCTGCTGCGCACCACTAAACAGCTACCTCAGCCTAGCTCTGGGGCAGCTGCCTTTCCATCGTTACTGATAATTTCCTCCCCCTCAGAAAGACTTAAACTTAAGATTTACTTTTTTCAAGAGGTTAAATACATGGATCATTACCTAACACAACCTGCATGTGCAGCACTTTGTCATTTAGGTAAGGGGTGCCTAATTCGCAGCCCTCTGACCCACGCAGCCTGGCAGGACAGCTCTTGGCTGGTCCTCTGCTCCCACTGCCCCTTCTTTCTGAGACGCCTTGGAAAAGGACAGCTATGAGCTGGGTGAGTGGTTACAGCAGCTGCCGCCCACTCTCATCATCTTTCCTAAGGGCCACGGGGCCACTTCTTCCTTACAAAAGGAGCATGGCCAATTTGGGGAGTATAAAGCATGACATTTTCTACATCTTAAAAAAAAGAAAAAAAAAAAGTTTCTATAGCCATTGTTTCTGTGTGAAGATTTCTACAGAGACAGAAATTAATTGCCCATAAATGGGAAAGCAGCTATGCTTCTAGAGCTCTTCACTAGGGAAAAAGGATGAGGCTCCCACAACAAACTTCCACCTCGTTCTGCCTTTGACTAGTTTATTTTTCCCCAGACCAGCTTTTTGGAGCTCACATCATGCCTCCTCCTCCTCCTTACCTTCAGAGGATTGTTTGGCTGCCTCTCAGCACTCTCCCTGCAAGCCCCACTTTGGGGCACTGACAGTATCTGGTTTCCTCTGAACGGCCAATACTTTTTTTCCCCCCTTCTCCCTTCTGTAACTACTCGTTCAATAGGTGCCGGCCCTTCATTCTTTTGCATAGCTCGTTACTATGCACTCAGGCAATTTTGTATCTCTAATAACATCTTTTTATGAAAAGGCATTAATTTATAAAAACCCAAAGTCTTTTCCACAGCCTGTTTTTGCTACTCCATATTACTGCCCCAGGTTTTAAAACCAAATCCCTAACTAAGTTAAAAACCTTACATTGATTTCACAATTCAATTCTTGCCATTTCCAACCAGGCCTCAGGGGAATAAAACGTTTCCAAATCCTAGTGCAGATATCTTACTATCTATAAATAACCATCAAATGGGCAAAACAAAACAAGGAGGGGGACCAGGGAGCATCACCTAAACTCCTCTGTTGTTTTAACTACAGATCAAGATAGAACAGCCATGCTTTAAAATTTTTGATGTAGACTTAAGTACTCTGCCTTAACCAGCATTAGGATGCTTGGGTGACACTGGCTACAAAGCATCGTGCCTCCTGCTTCCCGCAGAAGATTAAATGACAAAAACTAGTTTTAAACTTGTATGTGCCAAGATGGATACAGCAGGACTTTATTGGCCAGTAATAAACTACTGAATTTTCTGCAAGGCTGGCCATAATGGGTGGTTTACTACTGCACATTGACTTGCAACAAATATTAGTCAAATATAAGATAGTGCTGCGCTTCATAATTTTGTTTTGAGATAAAGGCCCAACTGCATTACCATATAACCTGCTATGCACATGCATTTCCAGTAACACAAGTTAGGTAACTGTTATAAAATCATAGCCTTGTTCCTGCAAATGCTTACATGTATGAATAATTTTAAAATTACATAAATATTAATACTGGAAAAGACCTCCTGACACACAGAATGAGATCAACTGCTATCATACAACGTCATCTAATCTTTTCATAAAATTTACCAAGCTACATCATAGAACCGGGTTTTGCAGCTACGCTACCCCGGCCAAAAGGCTGCTCTAGAACATCACTCCCCAGCAGCTGGGATCTGTGTTCATCTCCAGCTTAACGTTATTCCTGAGCAATTTCTGTTTGTTCTTTGTTCATGTGCCAGCACCGTCCTCTGGCTTAACCGTATTTTCTCTTTCCCTTACAATTAACCTCCCTGATGTATCCCCTCTCTACCCATCTAAACAAGCAGCTGTTCCAGTCTTTTCTCACATGACAGGCTTGCTATTCCCCAATCTCTAGAAGCCCTTTATTGCACCTGATCTAGCCTGTGCTCATCTGTTTTTGGTTTTTTCTCATCCAAGACATTACCCAGAGCAACATGGTTAGCTCCTAATCTGTTTCACAATTCCAGCACTAAACTGCACCTTTGCTAGCCTCATTAGTACTTTCCTCTGTAGTACCACATCAGATGCTGTAGGACCCATCTACAGTAAGACACGTCATCCCGTTAAGAAAAATGCATATCCAGTTAAGAAAATTGGCTATCTTAAACACAGATAGGCTGATATGGCACAATCCTATTCTGATGGATTTGTGTTGCCTTTTATCTCATTTTTCATTTGTGTCCAAGCCTTTAATTACTATTTTTGTCTCAGATTTTGCATACAGCTGAGGTTGGACCAACAGGTCTGCATTTACTCAGATCATCCCCCACCATCAATAGGGCTATTACGCTTCCTGTTCTCCAAATATCTGCTAGCACTCCTGATTTGATAGATTAAAACTTGTGTCAGATCTGCAACTTCATGAACCAGTTCTTTCCTTTTCAGGAACAGGTATCACTGTTCCTGAGGCAAGCCTGCTCCCCAGCCCAGCCTGCATGCACTAGGGTCTTTGAAATGTCCAACATGGTGGCTTCTACAGTAGGTTCATGCCCATTACCCATCCTGCCTTTGCTCCCATGATCAACTCTACCTCCAACAACAACAACAAAAGATTTGTTCGATTTTGTGATCACAACAAGAGCATCCTCATTAACAATGCCATCCTCAACACTAAGTGGCCCCATATCTTCCAGTCGTCTTTGTAACTGTATTTTGAGAAATTGTCACCCATTTTCTTAGTAACATTTGCAAGGCTGGTAGTTCTCCCTTTATCCCTACAGTTCCTGACTTTAAAGGCACAGTAGTCTCTGCTGGCAAGTCCTTTTTCCATCTCTTGTAAATTGTCTTTTTGCACCTAATAGCCTTTATAAAGTTATTATAGAGGCTGAGGTTTCTTCTTACAAGCTTTTTCCCCTTTACTTGTATCATCAATAATTTGTATCCAAAGTACCTCTAACAAAAAACCCAAATCACACACCTCTACATTCAAGTCTGAGTTTTCTATCCATTTCACTGACTTCATTAAATATTTTGCTTTATGTATCAAAAGCTTATATCATGATCAGCCCATCCAAAGGTGAGGACATGGAGGCTTCTAAATAGCTTGTTTTCCTGTAATAGTCATAGCACCAATAATTCACTCACTGTCTCAACAACAGGTGATGATGCTACAGTGACGAAATCTTTTGACCCTATTATTATTAGCTGCATTTGTTCTCCAAGCTATATCTGAGAAATTAAAGTTTCTCATACTAATATTTATCTCTGTAATGGTACTGGGAATAATATCATTTCAGAGCCTCAAGTTTGTATCCGAATCCAATCCTATGAGGGATTACAGCAGACTCGCAGTACTTCCTCTGGGACTTCTTTTACCATTCTTCCCCACAGCAATTTTGACCAGAAACAGATCCTGCGTTATCAGTATTACTCTTCTTTCTTCTTTACAGTCTACTGCATACAATACATCCTATCACCTTTTACATCTACCCTATCTGAACCACACATAATCTTGAATGCATGTTAAAGCCATGATTACTATTCTTGCAGATTGATATTATCCCTATAATATCCAGTTTCATGTTCTGCACCAGTAGCTCTGGTTCCTCTACTTGTCATTTCTAATGCCAGGAGCCTGAAAAAAACCCTGATATGTTTGTGCATTTACCGATCACACAGCTCCCAGCTCCCTCAACTAAGAGTATCACCCATCTAGTTACTGCTGAATTTTATTATTCTTTTTATAACATTGAATTTTATTTTTTTCCATCTCCTACCTACCCATTGCTTTGCCTAGAGATACTGTTTTACATGCTACTGTAGCAGCATTTACCTAATTTTCCTCTTTCTGTGTACTAAGCAAGGCATGGAGATTACACAAGTTTCTCCCAACATTCTCAAAACCAAGTATTTTGCTTCACATGCACTGCTCTCTTTGATGTCTGCAGACTGAGGAGCATTTTTGGAAAATGCAAGACCACAGCCCTGGGCTTTGCTTTGCCTGCTTTCTTCAGACTGCTTATAGCAAGCATGCTAAGTCACAATTAAGTACAGCTATAAGAACATAAGCTAGCCATAGTCTCCCTATGCTTGAAGTGCATCCATGGTAGTTCCAGACATTTTCCATGTACCTTTTTTTTTTTTTTAATTGCTAAAAACTGGTACTGTGGGGACACAACAATATAGCATGGAGTCTGAGATATTTCCATACTGCACAATCATTACACCACATTGATCTTTACTAAGGAAATTACACCAACAGTTTCATTTTATAAACTGAATTTATAAAATCTTTAGTATAATTCTCTGTTCTCCAGACAAATTAATCCAAGCCTTATCTAGTTATTCCCACTAAAGAGCTCTTACCTCCGCTGATTCTAACTCTTCATCGCTAGAAGCCTGGCTGATGCTCTTCCTCTCACCCACCAAAAATGGCATCTTTAACAATTAGCCAATCACTACATCTGCAAAACTGGGTCATCAGGGATCTGATGAGCAGCTTACAATATGTCTCTGCTTTTTAAAGACTGATGTAAATGTAGGAAACATGCCAGCAAGCAAGGATGCATTTTCTGGCTGGGTATGTACTGATTTCCATAGCAGCTGAATAGATCAAACGGCTCAGCCAGCTCATACCAGTGTTAGACAAACAGCACACGGTACCAAGATTACATCTTTAGAGCTGCAAGAGATTCTCATTTTGCACCAAAGCAAGTCCCATGTCCTGAGCATGAAGGTGGCTTTTGCTCACTCCAGGTGAGAATTAATACTGGAAAGTCATCATTCCTCTATAGGGCTACATTTTCCGGGCTGTATTGCTTGTTTGGTTTGAATACGTATAACGTTATTCAAAAAGCTGCATGATTTTTTTTCTTCCCAGTTTTAATATAACCAATGACTAGAAAAATTACATATGGTCTAGTTGTTATTTTGACCCTGAAATCATTAGAGATTCAAGTGGGGAGGACATAAATGTAGGCAGAGCATGCACAGGAAAGCTCAATATTCTGAAATGGCAAGTACAAGCAAAGATTATGACAAATAGGGGACTGCATAAATTGTTTTTCCGCACATTTCAGACACCTGGCAGTTTTACATAGGTGTCCTGATCTTAAGAGCAAGAAGATCTGGTGGTGGATCAGCTATGCAGGAGAGCGAATAACTCTGTACCAAGCCAGTGCGTTCTTTGCGAGTGAAACATGTTAAGCATGCAAATGGTGAAGATGAGGAACAAGATGCATTAAGCAGAAAGGGAACCAGCAGTTCTGGGGGATGTGGAGTAGCAGCAGAAGCAAACAAGAGCATGTTGGATTAGCGTAATAAGGACATCACAGGAAAGAATTTGAATGCACTGGTAAAGCCATAGGAACCACTGCTTGCCTGAACCCAGTCTGATTAGTTAGTGCTACTGATTCCTTGTGTTCATTAGGATTAATGTTCCTAAAACACATTAGCACAAATGAAATTACCAAAAATACACTTTGAATCCAAGGAAACTAAAATCCCTCTGGCAAAAGGCTCAAGAAGCCCAAAGCTAGAGAAAGCAGCAAATACCAGGTTACGTGTAGCAGAGAAGATAGCCCCATCACACTAACTGCTTCTGCCAAGGAAATACCTCAGGTAGACAATGGAACCTCAGTCATTACACATTCGTTTTCATGGATAAAATTCACGATTTCAAGAAAACTTAAGAGAGAAAAATACCAAAGACAATATTTAATAAAATGGAAGCTCTGAAATAGCTGCTGGTCACGTCCTTTCCCCTCAAAGAGCTGGAGATCTCCTTTTTCAATCTTCTTCTGCAACGCATTCTCCATTTGCAAGGCAATTTACTTAAAAGTTATGGAGTTTGTTTGCGTCTGCCTCTACTGCTCTAAACACTCCCCAGCCAAGGTCTGTAGTCCTGAAACTGATTTAAAGTAGCTTTACAGCTAGGCACCGTGCATGCTCTAAACTATGGACATAAGATACCTGCATCCTGTTACCGCCCTCAGCTCTTCACTGCATCATCTACACGTAGCTATTAAATATTAATGGTTTGTCTAGACTGGAAAACTAGCACAGTTTTAAAACACAATTACAAATACACAGCATAAAAGGACAGGTCAGAATTAAAAATAATTATTTCTTAAGTACCACTTATTTTCAAAGCCTCAACAAACTCTGCTTTAGGGAAGGACATGGAAAATGGAGGCAGAGCAAGGACACCACATCGGTCTGCTAAAGCAGCATATTGCTAGACCTTTGTTTGCTGGACAACTGGCTTTGTTTTGTTTTGTTGAGCTTTCTTACAGCCACCCAGTAGAATGGTAGCATTAGCAAACTCCAGAAACCTACAGACCAAAACAGGAGTCGTAAAATCACAAGCCTGGATCTTTCTCAACCAGAAACCAAGCTCTCCGAGTATCTGATCTATGTAGTCATGGCTGTCAAGAGAGACAAAGACTCTTGGTAAAACTACAGGAGAGTAAAGACTCTTGATCCTGAAGTTAGATCTGTGTAGGCAGAGTCTTCCTGAAGTTGGAAGTACAGATCCTGCCCACACAACTTCAGCTGCCAGACAAGGACCCGGAGTCAATTCAGGCAAAACTCAGATTGCCCAAAGTCTGTCTCTGAAATTATTACAAAGGAAAAATGTAAGGCAGCAATGAACACTCATCTGAAGTTTGAAAAATCCTCTGTCAAAAGACTGTGCTCCCAGAACCGAGGTTTTATGCATGACGCTAGCTAACGAGCTGGCTCCCAGGAAGGCAGCTTTAACAGAACAATAACTCACAAAAATACATTAGTGATTAAGTTGCAAAATAAAGCTGGCAGCAGTCTGGATATACCAGCAGCATATAGAAGACACAACTTCAACTTTCATTTCTACCCCAACCCATCACTTTACACGCATTACAAAACAGGTTTTAATTATACTATCTTGAGAAAACTCCAGCACACCTGAGTATAACACGCGACAAGTCCAAAAGGTGCTTCTAAAACCAGACAGGTTCCATCACTTCAGTTATTACCAGAGGCACAGTATAAAGGGGGAAAGTATACCCAGATTTTCCAGAAAAAAAATATCCGTGTGTTGGGCCTGGGTCTCCTTTCAAGGAGAACTCTAAGTGCTTGGCACTGCTTCAGGAAGAAAATAAGTGTACTTTTGGGCTAAGCCATTTGGCAAAGAAGGTGATCGTAGCACAGCTTTCTTTTGGGACCACTTGTATATGCACTGATCTTGGTAATGCTACATGTCCATCAAAATGCTTTTTGCCTGTTACATGAAAAACAAAAAGGTGTCCAGATGCAGAATTTCAACATCAAAGAAGAGAATTTTTCTCTTGGTAGTTTAGACATGGCATGACAGCCATGCTGCCTTTCTGTATTCCTTTGGGGGCAGTGGAGAAAGGGGAAACAAAAACAATAGAGTGGAGACAGTTTTCCTTCGCTACAGAAGCTGCTAGATCTATTGGCTAGCTCCAGAACCTCAGCCAGAGAAAAGCTTTGCCCGTTTTGTGTCTCATACTCCCACTTGGTTTTTCACTTAACAAGCAGCAGCAGTTCAATTAGCTGATCCTTAAGGGGACAACGGGGAGATCCGAAAAAGAAAGACTTGACACTTCTACAAAATACAGCAGCTTAAGCCTGAGCATTTCTCCAGATCTATGCTAAGCCTACAAAAATTAAGGTTAATTCCTTAATTAAAGAACTATCTTCCTAAGAATAAATATTATTAAAAGTCACCAGATGGTAGTATCGGAGATACTCTCACCAAGTATTTTTAATTGAATGAATCACTAACTAGGGCCGGACTGCACAGGCGATTTCCCCTGTAGTGTAAGTATAGTTATGCCGTTATCTCAGCCCCACCAGCGAGTCGCCACGTGGCAGCCACGGGGCCGTCGGTGACACCACACACGTTCCCAGTCCCTTGCAAACACTCGTGGGATAAACCACTTTCACCGAGGGTTTGAGCTAACACGTTTTACCTCGCCTTTGCCTGGGGTGAAGGGAGCACATGATCAACTATTGCACAGCATTTCAGTACGTGGCCATCTTACTCATCTAGCTGAGCGCTAGCTCCCTAACGGAGATGGTTTTGGTATGGATTTTCCTCCCCACCTCGCCTCCCGGCTTATCAAATTGCTTCCATGTGACAAACTAAAATAGAAAAAGGTACTTGTTCCAAGTTAAAGAGTGTCCACACAATAAATTACGCTAGTATCAACTTAAATTTATCCCTACCTTAGAGCGGTATGGCTTCCCAGCTACACAAACAAAAGCAGAATTTGGGGGAAAGGTTTTCTCAGGCAGCATTTTGTTCTTTTGACACAGAAGCAAAGGCATTCCCTGCCCAACTTGGTTCAACCAGAATAGCAGAGCAACTGCCCACACACTGTAACCGTGCAAGCAAGAGACAAAACATGTCAAAAATATTAAACTAAACTCTTAACTGAATGGAAGTAAGAGAGAAATAAACAGGCAGCACAGTCCCCGTGGGATAGCTGGGTCTGAGACCGCATTACTGGCAGGAACTGAGGAACTGGAGAACGTGCAGGCAGGACTTTTAACTGCCGCAACAGCAGGTCACCGAATAAATCTCAGGAAATCTTTTGGAAACAGTTCCAGCATGACAGTATACAGAACATGGCACCTTCAGTGTAAATCTGCAAAGGCAATTTCATGATAGAAGAATTACGTCTGTCCGTTAATTTCTGTAGGCCTCAGTTCAAAATCTTGCTCGACTGCTAAGCTTCAGATGATGAATCCTGCTTTTTTCCCATTCCCATTTTAAAAAAAATAATCCCAAACTCAGGCAGCTCGAAAGAGATTCAAAAGCAAAATACCAGAAGTACTGTAGTTAAGAGTTTGGTGCATTTGCTGAGTGCACAGAAAGGATCCAGAAATAGCACGCAAAGCTGAGGTTTGGCAAGAACAACACAGTTTACCCTGAAAGAGGAAAGTCAGACACACTAAATGAATGGTGACAACAGCAAGTCATGCTTTAATGTAGGGAGTGACCCCAGGGACTACTCTTGTTAGGGCAGAGGTGCTAGTTATTGCTGTGTCCCTCCTCTGGTGGTTTTAGACGGAGAAGTAGGAGGCTGTGGTGGAGAACAGAAGAGGTATGTTGAGGCTATGCCAGCTCTTAGGCAAAAAGTAATCTTCACATCACTTTCTGCCTCAGACTAAGACAAAAATAGTAAAAGACAGCAAACACCTAGATTTTGTTTGGTTGGGTTTTTTTGAAATCTATCTATTTCTGAGAAAGCAAGAGTGATCAGAACTCTGGAAATCTTTTTCTTCTCACAAAGTCCCAAGACATGGGCACAGAGGTCTGCTATGGTCACATAAGCTAACTGTTACCCACACTTCTCCCCAAGAGCCAAGAGGACAGAACAAAGCCTGACAAGGCTCAGTCCAAAAGCCTTTCCTGCGGGCTAGCGTCAACTCCCAGCAAGTTCTAACACAAGCCACAGCAGATGAAATCCCTGGGCAACAGCCACTGAGGGCTTTCTCTGGTTGCACCATCTGCACAATCCAGGTACCTGCTCTTTTCAGCAGCTTTCTGTGACCTTTACAAAAAAATTCACACGTGTTCATTCACCCCAATTTGCCACTATCTGCATCCTCTGTCCCAAAACCAGGAAGCCACAAAGATGGTTTCCTGGCTCCCGTGAAAACCCTTATCTCTGTTTTCTGTCACTATCAAGAAATCTCCACCAAAGACTCGGCTCATGTTCTCTGCACACCTCCCCAGTTACTCTGCAGTGGGGCTACTCTCACTTCATGGTAACAGGACTACCAATGCAAAAAAAAATAACTACAACCCCTCTGCATTATTGGCTTGCATATCAGCAGCACTCGAACTTTAGCCTCTATGGCTTTATGGGTCTCTTAACATGAATTTAAAAGAACCACTTATCTCAGGCTAGAGATTCATGCATATGCCAGAGTTAAAGTAGGGCAATACTTAAGCTGCATCTCAAGCTCACATTGTAATGAAGCAAAAGCTGCAACTTCAAGCTCTGAAGGGGCACAGCAGGCACACCTCCTGCAACTGCTCTGAATTACACAGCTTCTGAGAAACTTGTATGAATCTTGAAAATCTAATACGGTTCAATGGCCTGCAACTGAACTGCTTTAGCAAGCAGGTTGAGCTGCAGCATCCTCTTTCACATACATAACCAGGTCCTCAGTACAGTGCTGGGAATGAGACCCTTTTCTGCAGCAGAGGAACATGGTAGATGCGCAAACCCTGCAGGAAGCAAACTTCAGAATGGCAGATTGCCAAAGGCATTTCTGGGCAAAATGAAGAAAAACTGTCACTGCCACCCAACTGCCCCAGATTGTCTGCAATAGAACAGGAAAATACGTAACTGCCATCAAGATGAAAACAAAGAAAATGATGGCCACATTAAAAAAACCCCACGCTTTCTGCACATTCTGTTCCTGACTTACCTTCTTTACAATTATGGGACAGATCTAATAACAGCCCCTAGAAATCCAGCTGTCACATTTTGATAGTTCACTGATTGCCCACAGAGATCTAATTACCTCAGCCAGTCCACATGCCTAAAACCTCACATGGGCACGGTCATTCTTCAGCCTCGCACTGCCAGAGGTCTGGAGAGTGGAAACAAGAGTAATGCTAGGATGATCAGATGGTTTTTGGAGACACCAAGGTCAAAGTATAGGGACAAGAGGAAGGGAAACAGCTGCTCTAGAGCTAGAGACAACAGAATGCTTAAAAACCTAGAAAAATAATTAAACGAACTAATGAGCCATAGTTGGCAAAGGCACCACAGGTCAAGGAAGAAACAATTCCTCAGTGGGGGGAAGAGGTGAAGAAGGGGAGAAGCTCTCCCATGTTGGGGCAGAGAGTGACCAAGTTAGCAGCTCCATAGCAGAGCTGTGACAAGGAAGGCGGAGAGAAAGGGACATATCAAGAGAAGAGGCGATTTATTCTGGAGTTTCAGGGCTGGAATAGGCAGTAGAGGATGAACAAAAGGGAATGTCTGTGGTGGATCCAAACAGGAGACAGGAGTGGGATGGCAATGACACAGGGTTTGTTTTGTTATTGTGTGTGTTTGTTTTAAAAGGAAGTTAATAGAAAAACACCAGCAGCTTAAAATGCTCCAAGCATACAGCCTGCCACTCCTCCTAGGTTATGACAAAAATTCCCGCCCCGTAACGAGAAGGGCTTCTTGGGATCCAGCAGCCCTCCGACTCTTCAACCCCGGTCGGGGGGCGGAGGGGGTTCCCATATCAGCGGCTCGGCAGCACGGAGCTCCCTGCGCTGGCACCGGCCGCCTGCCCAATTCAGACCTGTAATCTCCCTCGACTTTGATTTAATGCAGCAATTACTGGTAATGTGGTTTGAAGGAGATAAATGCCCAGTACAGGGCTGGCTGGCACTGACGCTCATTCCGCTCATGATGCGAGAACAGTTTTAATTAAAATCCCCTTTATGATAAAGGAGCTGCTTGACTGGATGTTTCTGTGCAGCCCTGATACGGAGCCTCCTCCAAAGCGGATTAGAAATCAAAGTTTCCCCCTTCTCGCTACTGGCAACACACAAAAATAGGGAACACAGTCACCAAGTCACCCCTCTGCAATTCCCTTAACCCTACAACTGCTGGGAAAATGCCCACGTTTGCTTAAAAGCAATTGCCACCTCTTGTCATGGCTCTAAGTGTTTTCCAAAAACTAAGCACCGGGGCTGCTTTAATTAGAATAAACACATCAAGAGAGCTCATCCTCCATGATCCAAAACCAGTTTCCCCTCTATCTGCTTTAAAAGGGAATCAGCTTGTCTGCTTCTATGGCAGACCTGTCCCTACAGGCTGCATTCTGGCGACGAAGGAAATCAGACCCGCAGTGCTCTGGCAAGATGGTAGGAAGTTGGGATCTGGCTGAAAGGCTGGGAAAGCAGAAGCCTCTGCTAGGTGAGGGAAAGTGGCACGGACAGGGAAGAGGGAAAGAGCAGCACTGCAAGATAAAGGCATAAAATTTGGCAGAGCGGTCAGGATCCCAGCACAGACATGTTCCAGAAATGATCTGTCAGCTCTTGATCGAGTTACAGCAAACGTAGGTGCAATTTTGGGTTGGTTTTCTTCTTTACAGTATAGGAAATACCAGAGATGAATACATTAAGCACAGCTAGTTTCTATTATTGCAAGTGCCAGCAGCAGATTGTCACAGTGAGAAATTGGCCTTGTGCATTACACAGAAAAGGCAGCACTGGGTTTGGAGGCCTGCAGACAGTGCAATGTGAAGATAAAGAGCCTCAAGTCTGAATGCGCATTATTCCTCTCCTTAAGCCACCGAACACACGTAAACATAAAAAGGCTTATTTAAGCAGCTGAATTTCTCCGTGACCTTCAGAATGTATCTGTGGACCATGGGACTGTCCAAGCCTTCTCCTGGGACCCCCCCCTCCTTTTCAGAGTCTTTGTCTTATCACCCTAGGAGTGCTCCATATACCCTGAAATTGTGTTCTCCTCCAAAGCCCTCAGTGCCAGTCAATGGGATTCTGCTCTGAAAAACCTTTTTCTTTCAAATTTCTTTCTTATTTTAAAGTGGCTCTCATGTTCCATGATTCCCCACCCCCTTCAGACAGCACAATATCAAACACCAGATTAAAAAAAATAAAATAAAATCCTGAACAGAACCAGGAAGGATTCGGCACAGCAGCATGACTAGCCGACTCCATGGGATTCTGAAGCAGCAGACACCAGGCCACCAAAGGCTGATGTGGCACCGCTGTAATGGTAAAAATCAGTCTTCAGGAGCACCTTGCTCCTCAACAGGATGGACAAAGGGTAAAAACACCAGGTCAGAGACAGCAATGTGAAGATTTAATGCGGTTTTGCTGGTCCACAAGGGAAAAAAACGAAACCAAAAAAGGCCTGGTATAATTAACAAGATTAAAGGGGGATTTAGGATCAGGACAGAAAAGCAACGGGCCAGATTGATCCTTACAGGATTAAAGCTGGAATCCTACTAAGAGTCCAGTGGTTGAGAGATCAACGCAATGTAATGGGATTAAATCAACATCAGCTTTTGTTTTTACACAACTGAACTCGCAGTGCCCGTGCTTTTACCGCTTTGGATAAGCAGCGGAAAAGTTGACTGGTACTTACAGACAACCAGTGTGCAAGTCGGCCAGGCACTTCCCCCTTCAGCCCTCTCACAGCAGAAGAGCAATAGGTACTGCCACTTTCAGAAACAAAGGACAAAAACCGTGGTTTATAACAAATTGGCCAAACAGCCAAGAAAGTTGAGGATTTACCAAAGTCCATGGTCCTGCCAGCTCTAAATTAACTGGTATCAAGTGAGATAGGATCACCTCAGGACTGACGGATGGGAAAGCCAGGGGAACAGTCCCAGCTGCATTCAGACATGCTGCCGATGGGCAATTGGATTTTGATATTGTCTCTTGCCGGCAAGGAACAAAGGACGCAGTATACTCTGCTGAACATATCAGCAAACACATTTAAGACAAATTGTCGCATGTCCCCGTTGCACAACAATATCCAAGAATTACAAAAGTGAGAAAAGCCTCTTTCAGCATGTATCATTTGCATTACAGCTGGTGCAACACATGCAGGCCAGCTGCACCTCTATTCCCCTGCCCAAATTTCCAAAGCTTGCCGGTAATTTGAGTTAGTAGCAGGGGGGAGGGAAAGAGGGAAACAGGACAAGGCACTTGGTTCTTTCTAGATATGTATACTATTTTTAAAGTTTTTATTCTTGTAGGAGAGAAAAACATGCATGTTTAAATGAGAGGTTATCCATCACCACCCTGCTAGGCTGAAGAGGGAAGGGGTGTTTATCACACACCTGTTCGCAACAGCTAAACAGCTGCATTGGAGAGCAACACTCCCCATGCAAGGAAAAAGCATTAAAGCATCTCGTATTTCTACAGCACTTCTGAGTCCTAAAGGTGTTTAAAAACAGCAGTTACACATACACTATATATGCTCCAGCAAAGTTTTTGCTGCAGAAGAAAAATTTCCCTAACACTAAGATTTTAAAATGCAGATACTGCCCATTTCTTAAAAGATGCCACCATCAATAGCCTCACCTATGCTGAATATGCTTCTCCTTTTCAGCTGGTTGAACCAAAAAAAGTAATCAGCATTCACTGCTCCTCCTCACTCAACCAGCAGCCAAAATCTCAGTGTAATAAATTGGGTTGGGGGGGGAAACAGCTGAAACTGCTGCTGGATCCAACAGGCCTGTGAGCAAAGCTGCTTTGCAGCGTTACTGAGACAGTCCTGATGGAGCTACGTACCCCACTTATGCTGCCAAATAGGCTCTGCCACCTTCCCGAGAGACACTTCGTCTTTACTCAGAAGGGGTCTCCACCCAAAAGGTACGCCATGGATGCAAGCAGACATCACTGTAGTAATTGAGGGTGAACATTATGACAGAAATGAAAAGTTAAAAAATAGCTACAGGCAGATCACACTACACATTTTCTATTTTCTAGCCACGTATACATATTTGAATTTCAGCATTTCTCTGCATTTAAACTTTGTTTCAACACTGGAGGATTTATAAATTATAAAAAAAGTACAGAGGAGTGTTCCAGTATCATCTTATGCCAGCTCCCTAAAGCACGATGAATAATAATCCCTAAGAATATCTAAAAAAATTGTCATCTGGTCAAAATATTTTCACTTCATCGTTGTCTTAATGTCCAAGATTCAATTAGAGCATTGTGTGGGGGACAGCATGTTTCATTTGAGGCAGGAGAAAAACTAACTGCCTTTGCCCTGGATTCGGCTACAGACCCAAGAACCATCTGGTAAAAAATCAGCCAGAGCATTGTGCAGGCAGTATATTAGTCATGAGACATAGGACTCTGAGAACAATGAAACCTAAATTTAAGGGACAGACGAGGGAAACTTAATTACTTGTTTAAGCTTCTTCGCAGCTCTGAGGAATCTTTAACACTTTCAGCAAAAGAATTTAGCACCAGAGGGCACAAAGCACATCCTCGATTGATTTCTTAATTTTCTGCAAGCCCGTTTTCACTTCCAGCATGGAACTATCTGCACTGGTCCATCAGCACAGCCTGCCTCTCCAATGCACAGCCGCAGGATGCGTCATATTGCCCTTGGTACGGAGTACCACCCAGAGCCACAGTACCGCAGATACAGATCGCAGATCCTCCTCCAAACTGACAACTCCCTAAAGAAAACATTTTTGTCTGACCCCACAACCTGACTCAAACTCCTGCTGTACCCAGTAGCCCTCGCTGAAGGACAAAGGGATCTCTTCCACCTAATCACACAAGCCATCCAATCATACTTTTGGTTAAGCATGCACACATATGCAGTTGATACCCTAGTGACTGCTTAGAGCTGTGGCAAAAAAGCCATCCAAATTCAGATCCACTCAAAGACCTTTCCTATACCATCACCGAACCCTTGGGGGTTAGGACAAGGGTAAAGTTCTGGCGCTGCTGGAATTAAGATTTGCAAATAAGCACCATGGGAAGAGCAGGAAACACAGATGTTCAGTCTCAAATCGCTATTATCTGCGCCCTTCCTTAAGCTTTCAGCTGGAAACTAGGAAGACTGACGTTTACGCTCTTCTTATTCTCTTATGGTTTATTCTCTTCCTTCCAAGATAAACAGGCTGTTTGGTGAAAAACTAACTTAAACAGGACCCGGTCCCTGTCAGTCTCCCAAGACTTGGACAGGCTTACAGCAAACAAAGTCCCCTGTGCTCATCGCTGTTTGGACAGGTGGGAATAGAGCAGACAGGCAGAAGAGCCGCTGGAGAAATTCACACCAACTCAGCCAGCCTACATCCCTCTAATTCTTTTGTTTAGACTCATCACGGAAGGAAGTTCCTGAACGTGATGGCAATGTGCTGGGCACTGATTTTACCTATTTTTATATTAATCAAATGTACCCTACAGAATAGATCATCCTGATCCTGAATCTCCCTTCTCTGAAGCCAGTACCTTAATTTGAAATGCCTTCTCTTTTTGAAACTGCACTGGGCTTTCTTGTCTCAGTAGTGACCTTGGCATCTTCCAGGATTACAGGCTTGCAGGAACACAGAACTGGAAAAGATCACCTGGATTATCAACTCTAGCCCCTCTAATAACAGAGGCAGTCAGATTATATAATCTCTTTCATAAACTCTTTCTCTGTTTCCCAAATCTCCAAAGCCTCTATAAAACCCTAGATGCAAATAGATGCAAGTTGCTTTGTCACACTAACCTCCAGGGGAATGTAATGCAGACATCCCCAAATCAGCTGTGCACGAAGCAGCTCGGGTGTGGAAGAAGTATAACCGTGTTCATGAGGTGCTGCACCAAAGCTAATAAACATTATTGAGCAGCAGAACTCATTATCTCAGTTGCAGTGCTGGACAAACTATAACTATATTACTTCTGGATTCAAGCTGCTACATATGCATGCCACAGTATGGCACCACAGGGGCTTGCAGGCTGGGGAATCAGCTTACAGGCTACTAGCTCGGGGATCTTTGCATGAGCTCCATTTTATGATTTCCTAGGGCCTTCCTGCTCTAGAGCAAGAATCAAAAATCAGTGTTTATATTAACACAAAGTGCCTTTTACCATATTCACAGAAATTCACCCAGACCTGACCTCTAACATGCATTCAGGAAAACCCTCCTGCACCCTCACAGCCACAGTCTCCCAGAGGCTATCACATCTTAACCTCTCTTAGTGTTGACCACACCGTGCGTGCACCTTTCGCACACAGCAACTGCACACTCTCCATCCCGTCAGAGCTTCAGTTGACGGCTGACGTGTTTATATGCCATTCCTACCAAACAGGTTCCAGCCAAAGACCTACAGGCACAGCCAGACTTCCCCAGCAATAGCTGCCCCAGGCTTGGCACTAGAACAGAGCAGGGAGGCCGTTTTCCCTGGATAGCCACTTACTTTGCTGATATCAAACGCATGCTTTGAAAACCATAACGTAATGACCATACTTTTCACTAGCAGTAGCTACCTCTCATGGAAGAAAAAAAAACCCAAACAAATAATAGAAAGACATGGCGTGAGGAAGAGCACGTTGCTAAGACCCAAGTTTGGCAGCAGAGTTGGGTTTCCAATCCCTTGGTGGTAAAGCTGATGAGTGCGGAGCCTAGAGGGGAAAATTATTCCAGTGAATGCAAAGAGAGGCTTTTAAGTGACAAAAAGGCAAGTAAAAAGGCAGGTCAGAAGGAAACCAACAAAAAATATTTCAAAATTAGCTTGGCAAGCTTACTAGCACTATTCTTGCTTGTATGGTAGATAATTAGTAGGTCTAGGTAAGATCTTCACTTTCACAGGACTCTAGAGAAAGAAATCATTTCTAGTTGCAATAGGAAGCCAGCCCTCTCACAAACACTCAGCATGTACTCTGTACATGGCTGCAAGAAATGAGGAAATTATCTATACCCACTATAATCTGAGATCAGAGTGATGAATCCAGTGCTTTCCTACCAGAAGCCTAGCAACAGCATGGACCTCCCCTACCTTGGTCCCTCCTGCCTTTGACAGTTTTAGCTGTCTTTGAGCACAGGAGAAGGATGGTTGATAAATTGCTTGCTAGGGCTGCTGCCCCTTCCTTTCAACCTTTCTTGTAACAACAGACCTCCAACAAGGCAACATTCATACATGCAACTCTCAGAACACATCATGCTCTTTACAAAATACTTGGAATGAAATTACTCTAGATTATATCTTATGACTCACAGTACACAAAGATTCATCTGCTCATAAATGAAAAAAATAGGGCTTTCTTACCCAGAAAAGGGTTGAACACTTTTCCCACACTCAAACCACTCTGCTCCTGGCTGTCACCAGCAGAACGCCTGCCCCCCCCCCCCCCCCCCCCCCGTGTTGTCGGTACATACCTCCCTCTGAACAAAGACCCTCTCGCCTTTGTAGCCCAAATTACCCCTTGTCCCACCCAGAGAACTGGTGAGTAGAAGCCCTCTTGAGCAATTCAGGAGCCCAGATAGCTGCAGGCAAACGGGAATGAGTGAGAGAAGAGACAAAGGTAGATTTAGATGGTCCCCTACGAACAAAATACGTCTGCAAAAACAGAACTCCTATACATAAGGCAAAGTACCCACCTTGAGTTTCAACACTGATGATCAGATGTATGCAGTCGGTTTGCAACATCAGAAAGACTATCATACTGTCTCTGCTTCAGAAAGACTTTATACAACTGCATCCTACACAATAGAAGTGTTAAGATAAATAGTCTCTCTTGATATTTAATGGCAGAACTAGTCTGCCGCCTTCACTTCCCTCACAATGCCAAGCATGAGGTCACCACAACAGATATTTTAAGTTTCCCACTCTCCAGCTCTCCACAGCCCACAATCCCCTGCAGTCTACAAGACCCTCATTTAAGAGTATCCTGCAACAAGTTTCACCCGAGGGAATACAGTTCAGCAAGCAGGAATGTCAGTCTGAAGCAAGGCTACACCACCACTTCATTTCAGAGACAGCATTATAATCAGGGACTGTGATGTTGCAGGTAGCCTGTACTTTTGCGTTCAGTATCCACACCATACTACAACTGCAGAGGAAGAAGCGTTCTCCTTTTTATTTTATTATTTGTCAAATATGACAGCATTCAATATTGTACAACCTCTTCAAGGAAGATAACTCTGTAACATGTACCCCTGGGGGGGTGGGGGGGGAACATTATGGTTGCTGTGGGAACCTTAATTCTGGATTTCAGGACTTGCATATTTAAAACCTCAAATTTAACATTGCATTAATGTAGCTTCATGCATTGAATTAAGGAATGACTCAGTACAAATCTCCATGCATCTACTGAAGTCCTGACGTTCCAAGGACAAGAGGCACAGAACAGAAAAAACACAGCACGGGGAACAAGGAGGGAATGGGGGGGAACCTGTGAGCAGGGAAGCAAGAAACTGGCACACCTGAGGCATAGCAAACCCCACACCAAACCAGATCTGTCACTCGGGGCTCCTTGTTTTCACTGCTAAAGGTTACGTAGCTTGTCAGGATAAAAAGAGCTTAAAGCAGAAACACAAATGGGCACGGAGGAAAAGGTTCCTGAAAGGACCAAGGAGGGGAAGATTCCCCGAAAGTAATAGGGTAACCTGTACTGAGAAGGGAAAGATCATATCCAGATAGCACAAATTCACTAATTTTTTTTAATTATCATGGCACAATGCCCAGATGGTGCCCTTAAAACCCCTTCAGCTATTCAAACATTTAACACTTATTTTCCCCACTCCTCTGAAGTTTAACTGCAATGCAAGCACAGCAACAGTGCTGCCCAAAGTTTAGGGTGCAGGCAGAAGCAGCTGCCCATGGAGGGGTACCGGTCTTCGTGAGTCGGCAAGCATCCCAAAACTCAACCCTCTCTTAAGAATCCAGGATGGTGCTTCACCTTTTGGGCCGAAGCTGGTCTTCACGCAGGCTAACACCTCCGCTTTATGCTACAGAGCTCACGCACCCCTCGCCAACGGGAAGAGGCGAGACAGCAGGACAACTCTCCTCGGCCCCCACACTCGCCGGCATCCTCCGCGTTTCAGCCGGGCAAGGAACATCTCCATTGTTTACTGCTTATCTAAAATCAGCAGCAGCATGGCTGAATTACTTCTCCTCTTACCCCACCCACCAAACGAAGCACAAATCTTAGCTGAGCCACGGGGCCTGCCCAGCACTTCTCACTAAAAACCGGCACCCCAATTCAGGGTTCCACAGGCCGGGCTGGCGGGGGGAGAACGGAGAAGGTGGACGTGCCTGCCAGCAGGGCCTGCTGGACGAAACCAGGCAAGTGTGCATACCCCAGCGCAGAATCAAGTTACCCTGCAACAAAGATAGTGTGTGTATGTGCAAAGGAGGGAAGTCAGATCCTTCTGCCTGGGTTCCAAGGCTCGCTTTGTTGCTAAAATAAACCAGTGTTTGTTCCTGGGAGTGATGGGGAGCCGGACTCTAAAAGCAGCGGCAGTGAGAGCCCCCACCGTCAGAGTTACGAACAAATTTAACAACAAAAAACAAAAAAACAAAAAACAAAAAAACAAAACAAAAAAAAACCCCACACACAAACAAAAACTTGGGAACTGATTACTCTTCACCTCACGTATCTAGGTAAGGCACCCAAAGGCAAACTGCTGATCTCAAGGGTGCCCAGGAGCAGACAAAACTACAGGCAGATGACTAACTGAGCAGCCTAACAGCTGACTGCTCCAGAGGAAATTCCAGTCCTTGCTCTAAGGCTGAAAATATATATGCTTTTACTTTGCTTCCTGGATCTATATAACACTTTACACATGTTTTTCCTGACATTATTTTCCATACTCCACCAGTAACTCAAGTAACCGTGCCATTTCTGGAAAAACAACCTTGCATCCAACTTTCGTTGAAACGGCTTCTCCCCTTACCCCCAAAGCCCCAAATTCCAAAACTATCTGTTTGCTCCCTGCTCCTCTCTTAACCTTCAGTAACCACAGATCCCTTTCAGCAGCACTCCTCCACTACGTGGGATGTCTCTCAGTAACACCGAAATCCCATAAAGCAGAGGCACATGGGAACAGTCTTATGCATGGGAAAAAAAAAAAAAAAAATTATATATATATACACAGGTCTCACAGATGGCAGACAGTGAGCAGCATTATACCAAAAATTTTGTCTCCAAGGCACCTGCCCAAAACTGTTCTCTCCAGAGGAACTTATAACCGCAGGAAAAGCCTGCTCAATACGTAGTTAACAGTACTCACTCTAAATATTATTTTTTACAAGGGAAAACTAGAACCCACTGTGTGTAGAGGCTGCAGAGAGCTAAGCCCAACAGCAAAGGCCGCTCACGTTAGTGCAGAGTCCTTCAGCTTTCCATTCCTTATATGTGCAAAGTGTGCAAGCCCTCACACACGCTTCTCTACTCACCCAGAGGTACATCATGTTAGCCTGGGTCTTTCAAACCCAGCAGTGAGATGATCCGGCAACGCAAGAGGCACTTCAGTAAGATTGTCGAGACCGAGGTTGGTTGAGGTTTGGTGTTTTTTTTTTTTTTTAAAGAAAAAAAAATCCGAACCGCTCAGTTTGAGGCTTAGAAAGCGTCTCGCCTCCTCCACCCCCCTCCTCCAGCTCTGGCTGCTCTGCGCTCTTCTCTCGCACTTAATCTCTCCCTGGGAGTTCCCAGCCCCGTGTGTCTGTACTGGCGTGCACAGCACACACTCTGCATTCGCCTCCAGGGAATTTCTCTCTGTCATTCTGCTTCTAAAAACACAATCTCGGCCTCACAAGATTCTTGCAAGAGGCAGGGATGGGTGGGGTTAGTAATAAATGCAGCCCGGCTCCCAGCACCGGAGCGTGCTTACTTTAGAAGAGGGATCTGTAGACTGAATGAGGCAGAGCGTTGTCCTCCAAGGTCACTGGGGGTGAGGACCCGTTCCCCCCCACGCCGCTAACTGCTTCTCTAGGAATCATCTGCAGATGCAGGAGCAGTGCACGGTGCCATAGGCAGGTTCTGCACGTCTTCATCTACCCCATTAGTCAACACCCAAAATTCGGTCACAATACAGTAGCTGTATTTAATCATTAACCACTGACAGGCACCGAGGAGCACAACTACGGGGATCCTGAAGCTAAGGAGAAAATCTGTGGTGTGCCAGCCACCCTGGAGCTCCCGCAGGAGAAACAGCCACCATCAGCGCAAGCTGGGGAAGAGAAGCGACTCACAGATAAAGGGGTTAATCTGCTTTCGCAGGTGGCTCTGCATGACTATTTTACAGACTTGCATATTGCTGAAGGGAAAGCAGCAGCTGGCTCCGGTTCCTCCCAAGTGTGTCGGGTTCCCACTTGCCCAGAGGCAGCTTCCCCCCAAGTCTGACTGGGGCAAGTGCCCTCTCGCAGCCTTGCGCTCCCAGCCCGCTCTCCTATTTCAGGTTTGCAAAGCTCTGCCGGTGGGGCGGCAGGCCCAGCAAAGGCGCGCTGAGAAAAGACACTCTCACCCCAGCTACCTCGACAAGCTCCAGCAAGCCCTTCCCCGCACGAGTGAATCCTCGTCCCATCCCCCACGCCCGATGCCACAGGACAAGTGTCACCTCTCATCTCATTAATCAGTTAAACCGCTCTTCCAAACTAGGAAAACGGGTTTCTCGCCCCCTTCCCTTCCCACCTCAAAATGAAGAATCGACTTCCCTCGTTGGGCTCCAAATGCTAAGTTAAAATTGGCCTCTTCTCAAACGGGGGGGGGGGGGATTAAAAAAAAAAAAATCATGTTTTCATTGAGGCACTGGTCTCCTTGGAAATGAGTTTTGAAGAAATATTTTTATCTCAGCCAAAGATACAGAAATGGTGCTCTTTCATGTATCACCTCTACTCCCCTTACTTATAGATTACTTAAATGCAATCCAGCGGGCTCACAGCAAAGCGAGCAGCCATGCGGCCTGCCGCACTTCACCCACAAGTCAAGCCCTACCTATGCGGGGCAACAAACTGATGTGCCTCCCGTGCAGCGAGCGCAGACATCCCAGGCACGCTCTGCGCTCCCCAGGCTCCCCTCGCCTTCAGCAAGCCGCAACCGAACCCCAGGCCAGGCTTGTCCCAGGTACAGGCGCAAACACATGGGATGCTGATGGGCTCTAAGGAAAGGCATGACCATTGCTGCGGTCCTGCATAAAAAAAAAATAGAGACACAGGCAGGAAGCCACTCGGCTTTCCAGCCAGGAAAACCAAGCCCTGCTGCTCAGGGGAAGGAGCAGGAGCCCTGATTCAGGAAGCTCGGATGTCACGGGGTTGTTCAACTGCAGCATCTCTCAGGACTCCCACCTGCTCTCACCTTTTGGCATGACGGGTCAGGTCAAGAGGGTGAAAAGCAACGTTCCGAAAAATCACTTACTGCACCAAAGCCTATGCACCACAGTCTGCAAAGAGCGAAGCATGTGACCCATAAACCTGTTCTCAAATGCTCTGAGAGGAGCAAAACACCAGCAATGCTGACATTCGCATCACGTTAGACACTTCAGTTAACATTTCAGCAGCAGGGTCGCACCAGTGGTAGCTACTAGTTCAGCCAGCCTGCAGATTCAGGCAGACACTTCTGCACCAAATAACCTTGATGGCATTTTCAAGGTTTTCTTCTGATACAGAATCCTGATCCAAAAATGATCTTACTAGCATTTTAATGAAAGCTGAGATTCCTTGCATGCAGAGGAAAACGTGAGAAGACACGTGGACTAGGTGAGCAAACCCAAACAAATCCTACTTCATATGTATTTCCATAAAAGACTTGAAAAAGATGGGTGCTTAAAACTAAGCTGAAGAGTGACCAACAAGCTCCAAATAAAAAAAAAATAAATTAAAAAAAAAGGAAAAAAAAAATTCTCCCCTTTCTTCCCTAGGCTCTCTCATCCTTTAGGCTACTCTTCCTGGGAGTAGTTTCTCTACTTACAGGAGAGAAAAGAAAACCTTTCAGCATAAGGCTGTTCTTTAATTTCAACAACTGGGACTCATTACAAATCATCCGAGCAACTCTACAGCTGGACAGGTCGTATTCAACCTCCAAAGCAAAAGACGACCTATGAACCCTCCTCGAATCATCCAAATACTGGCTTGAAATTCATCTGCCACTGTTGCTACTAGGCCACCACCTCTCCATGGAAGGTATATGGGAAGATTACTGAAAGCAGCAGACTTCTGGTGACGAAATACCCTCGTCCTGGAGCACTTCTGGATGAACTGCAAGAGCAGGTTTCTCAACGCTCAATGTTCTCAAGCAGCAAGAGGAGCACCCGACCGGTCAGGAAACAATGCTGCAGGATGCCTCTAGAGGCACCGCCGCTCTGATTCAACAGAGCTGCTGCTGCCCTGAGGTCCAGACCAACACTAAGAATATGAAGTGTAGGCCCAAGACTATCCACAGTTGCAGACAGTACTGGTGGCAGTGGGGTAACCACGTTAGCCTCAGATTACAAGCAAGAAAGAGATTTACTTGGCCAACAGAATTATGTGGGGAGAAAAAGAACCAGATGAGCTATTAGGCCTTCTTTAAGCTTTTATTCAGATTATATAGATTTTCAACTACATTAGCTACTATGTAAAAGATATCAATAGAAGACATTATTTTTTCTGGAAAATTTATCCTAAGAAAACACAAAATATTCTGTAAGTAGCTAGAGGACAACAGTATGTTAATGAGCCTAATTCCAGAAAAACAAAGACAGACATGACTAAAACAGGCTTCTGAAACAGGTAGCTAGGATCCCCTGCAAATGCTTTGTCTTAATCCTAACAACAGTGCTTTACAGGATATATGTCAGGCAACTTGGAAGGCTGCTCTGTGTGGAAATAACACATGATCTCTTAAGGATCTTTCCTGTCTCAAAAAGGATTAAATGCTGAAAGAAAAACATTTTAAAATTAATATATACCAGGCTAAAAGAAAAATGTTCAGAGAGCTACAGCCTAGTGAAACATTGGTCCCTCTTCTCTGATGTGAGGCTGTCATGTAAATCAAAGTGAAAGGGGAAGAAAGCAGTCTGCAAAGATATTAATCCTTGTTAGAGAGGTAAGGAACATGTTAGCAAGTAACAAAAGGGGAAACAGAAAAAAGGGAGCAAGTAACCACCTATTTAATATTACATCAAGGTATTTGGCAAAATAAGAGGCACTGGTAAAACAGAAAAAAAAAAATCTACCTGCTTCTGTACCACTACCAAAAGCCTTAATTACATATAAGAAGAATTGTGGCTGCTTAGTTATGTGCATAAATTCAAGCCAAAAATACTGCTGGTATATAAGTTTCAAATAAGCCAAATGCTTAAAAAAATAATTTACAAAAAGTTCTAACCTATTTAGGAAAGATCTGAGTGGGCAAACAGGGAGTAGGTATGGCACAGTTTCAAACTGACGTTATCTGTTTCTAGCTGATTGTGTCTCAGAGGCATATGATTTCAAATGCTCGTGGATTAACATTCAAGCAGATAAAGCTCAAGACAGGGTACGAGCTGGTGTGTCTGCTACAGACTACTGAAATCACATTAGATAGCACGCAGGATGAGTGGCTAGCTAAGCACCTCTTCATAACAGAGGAAAAAAAACATCTGATCACCAGGAATTTCAAACGGAGCGACACTTGCAGGAGGCGTCGGGGGGCTAATGCCAAAGAACACCCTCGAAATTTCTAAATTACAGAAAACAATTCTTTAGTTCAAGAAGTGTTACACTGAAAACGAGCAATTCCATATTAGATTCCATCTTGACAGAAAAGAGCAATCAATCGTAAAAATAGAAATTAGCAGTAGCTTAGGTAAAAATGATTGTGGCAATCACATTTGAATACATGGAAGGAGAACAGAGACCAAACCAGTGTATCTACATACATACTCAGCACTTGAGTGAGACCTGAGGTACATTGGCATATTTTTCCTGGACAGACAGATTGCTTATTGGGTTTCTCTGTCACATCCCCACACTTGAACACTTGTATATATTCTAGCAAGTGGGAAAAAAAAAAAAGCTGAGAGAAGGAAATAAGGAAATTAGGAAGTGCGGGGGGGGGGGGGAGACACGAATTACAAGGGACTCCTAACAACAGGAGGCAAAATCCACAGCCAGAGATGGAAGTCAACAATGAGTTTTTCAAAGCTTGTCAAGAATAGCAACCCCAGCAATCACATTCACCTGCTACTACAGGGAAAAGGTAAAAACATCCCCAATACTGAAAAAAAAGCCAAAGCATTCAATACGTATTTCTGTTCTATATTTGGAGAAAAGTCAGCTGTTGCAGTCTGCGATAACAAAATGCTTTCCATTCCAGCAGTAACTACGGAAGATGTTCCAACAGCTACCCAACAAACAGTACTGTCGTCCTCTTATCTAGCTCGAGCTTACAAACAGAAGGGATGCAACCAGATAACAAGTGGGTTTTAACCAAACTACAGCTGTGAACATATTCAGGTGTGGACACTCGGGAAGGCCTGCACTCTGCATCAAACTGCATGACCTGCATTTGCAGCTCTAATAAGCTCTAACTACAGTACTAACATTAAATCTGCTGTAAGGCCAAAAGTACAACTGTGATGCAATGACATCCCCAAATGCAGGTGTTTGTTGGAGCCCATATTATTAAAGCCCTGCTGCTGTTAGCTAAGCTCAGCCAAAAGATTATACCTCTGTCAACACCAGAAGACTGCATCAGGAAAGCAGTGCTACCAGTGAAGCCACCAATACCAATTTTCACAGCATCTGAATTTTCCTAGAAGCATCCAGGTTGGAACTCTTCCACTAATGAGAGCTAAAATAACATCCCAATGCTGAGCAAAGCGAAAAATGAAGTGGGGTCTGACAACGGGAGATTTGCAGAACAAAGATGCAGGTGGAAGGCCTCAAGTAGGGGAGCACAAATTAAATTGTGCACCTGAATGCATCTGGGAGACCATTCGGATACATGAATGAAAAATACTGATCATAAAAATACCTACTCCTGATGTTTCATAAGGCTTCCTGGCAACCTCTCCTATAAAACAAAACCGTAAAATAGTTTTTAAAAACAGCCTGAACTCTAAAATAAGATTAAATTCTTTTATGGTTTGTAAGTGCTATTGATTCTATGTGCTCCTCTTCACTGTGCAGTTTTCCTTGGCTGAGAAGTGGGAGGGGAGGTACTCTGAGGTCAGGGCAGGTTGAAGAGGGAAATTTCATCTCAGACCAAAGGAAACCAGTTGCTCTCACAGCCAAGAGCCAGACCGAGCTTTCACATTTTATGTAGAAGCTGGATTCTGACTGAGGATGACGACTCAATCATTGTCCCACCATGATAAACACTTCAAGGACCATCTACAAAAGGTCTGCCTGGAGACGGGAAGGGAGACGTGCTCTGCAGCGCTCAGAGGGAAATCTCTCTGACTCAATGGCTGCTTTCCATGGCTTATCTGACTCCGGCAGAACGTCCCAGCAAGAGAACAGGGGAATCAGACTCCTGCTAGTTGTGGGGTTTCGGTATGCCTTGTATCTTGTTTTTTTGGTTGGTTGGTTGGTTGTTTTTTTGTTTTATTTGTTGTTTTGGGTTTTTTAAAAGAAGATTAGAGATCAGGCTGGGAGCTATCTGGGGAGAGGCACAAAAGGCAGCCCTGGGCACACATGCAGTTCCTATGGAGATAAGATGATCTTCTTTGAGGTTGGTTTACTCCTTTGGGTGCCGCTGGAGACTACCCTGGTGGCAGAGTACTGCTCATCTGCGAAGACTCCCTCCACTCAGGATCCTGGCATTATCTCCGATTATCAGAATTTCTGAACCACAAGGTAGCTTTCCTCTCAACGTCCAAAAGGGCTCCAGGAAGCCTCTTTTTGCATTATCCTGTTTGTGAAAGGAAGCAAGAAGAATACAAAGTGCATACAATAAATCACCCAGAAAAATACCACAATCCCTTTTAGATGTTTTGCCAAGCAAATAAGCCAAACATTGGCATATTACAAGAAAAAAAGCCATTTTGTTATAGAGCAACCCATTTCATTACTGGAAAACTGGATTCCCTATTCTCTCTCCTGCAGGTATAGTTCAGCTACGCAGCAAGAGGCTTCTGAAAAGAGATTACTTATTTAAAAGCAAACTATCAAGGGCTAGTTTATCTTCCACAAAAAGCAGAAAGCCTGAAACAATAAAACACCTTGACATGCAAACAAAGCCAACAATTTTCAGAGACTGTCCTGCTACTGACTTCACATTGTAATTAAGTCTTTAAATAAACTTCAGAAGGTCTCAATTCACAGGCTTATCGTTCAAGTACGTAGGAGGAAAAAAAAAAAGGGGGGGGAAACGGGTACGAAGAAAAGCTTTTTAGACTTTGTTTGGGATTTTCCTCTCCTCACAAGTATGCTCAAGAGCACTATTCTGGAAGGCACTGTCAATGCTTCAAGAGAACCACCATAAGCTCAGTAACTAGAAAAGGTCCATTGCTGAAAATGTGTTCCCAGACAAAAATACACTTTTAAATTAAAACCAAGAACACCCACATCAACAAATCTAAATTGTGAAGCCAGAGAATTCAAAGTTAAACATTCAAGAGCAGGCAAACATTTAGATGTAAGGAATTCTTACAGCTGCAGTATACTGGCTTGGGCATTCATCTGCAGAAACAAAATGGTGATGCAACTGCTCCCAGGATATAGCAAACATGAGTTTGGGCAGCCAAGTGGGAATTTCCATGAATTACACCTGTCAGCCTCACTATGGCAGAACAGGAGTGAAGTCTGCAATCCTCCAACACCTTCTGAGGAGAAGCTAGCAAGCTTAAGGTCTGCAGAAGAAAAAGCACCTCTGCAGCTGTGTTGCCACCCCAGGCTTGATTTTCAAGCTGTATCTTCTCCATTCTGTAACACCTGGATCTAGCCTGAAGTCCATACTTAATTGGTATATAGCAAATGTATTTAGATACTTGTAAGAGGGGATCAGAATAGGCTCCAAGGCTGGTATTTAAATCTTTATTTTTCTAAAGTTTAGTTAACTAATAGCTGCCTTAGTATCTTCACTAGTAATGTCCAGAGAACAAAGTTTGATCTCCCTTCAATTTTTCCATGAAGTAGCAGAAAGTATTACACAGCAAACTCCAGCAAAAGTCTATTTTTAGTGTCAAATCAGGAGTACAATATCCAATTGAACAGATAAAGGGCAGAAAGATTCTCTATGCCCTAGACGTATTTGCCAGTGCTAAAGAGGATATTTATTGGGTTGTGGATTTTGAAGAGGAAGCCATAAATAAAAAAATGCAACTTGGCTACTACCTCAACAACTCATCTCTTTATAGTCCACAAGAGAAGCTATACCAAAGGATGAACTGATGGCATCCAAGTGTTATCCTATTCAAGGTGTGAGACTTCAGGTGGCAAGAGAGAAACTGCTTCAAATACCTCATCAATGGAGCTATAGCATCATTACACCATTTTTTGTCTCCATGCTTACCATATCAAGTGGTTGTACCGCATCAGCGATTCATCAGCACAGCAACAACCCAGCAAATTAAGAAAGCGTATGAAGATGAGAGTATTGCAACAGTGGGGAAAGAAGACAGGGCGTAGCTCTCTTCCCTGGACCACACAGGGGTTTATTAACACACTGAAACTTTGGCTTAGGCCTACTGCTGATAAAGGGGAATACAGATGGAGAACAATACCATCCTGAGAAAGGGACTCCTCTGGCTTGTTTGTGCAGAGGAAGGTTAACAATGTTAGCGAGTTATTCAGGAAGTAATGGATACCCTCTTGCCCTGAGCAAATTCCTTTTCAATAACAGTAGTAATTTCCTAGGCAATACAACTATATCAAGGTATAATGGCTACTATATTTATCTACATAGGCCCTGTACTGCTGGGATCTAATTTACTACAGCGCAGAAAGCAGTTTACAAATCCTGGGATAGTAAAGTTGCTAGAGACAGGAATAAAATTCTGCCCTGTATCGCTTGGTTTTGGAGACTGGGTTTTAACATCCCTTTTTAAGAGTAATAAAATGCATTCTCTCCAACTTAGAAAGACTCAAAGACTAATAAACCCCAGAAGTAGACTGCAAATACACCTGTGAGAGGGAAGAAATCAGCTTAACAAATGCTACATTGTGCACATTTTTTTTATCCTTATCATCACAGCTGCTTTATTTCTTCTTTTATTCAAATAACATTCTTTCATTTGACCCTCTGAGAAGAAAAATAATCCATGACATTACCTAGAAGCCTTATGTTCCTAATGAAAACAAAATATCTTAAATCTGTGATGTTTTTGTTAGCTGAATGCCTGAAATATGGCTTCAGTATGAGAAATGGCACAAATATATAATCAGCAAAGAAGAAAGGAATGACTCCAGCTAATGAAGAGGTAACACTGATAAACACTGAATGACATCTCCTGAGAAACAACAAAACTAAATTGCTAAAAGACTTTGGTGGAACACAGCATCAACCTGTGATAAGTAAGGGTGGGTGGAAAGAGACCAAATACACGTCAGGCGACTGCAGATACTTCCATTACGTAACGTTAGCAAGAAAATCCAGGCGAAATCGCCATTAACAGAACTAAAAGCAAAATATTTCAACAGGGGTATTGGCAGTTGTCAAACCACATAAAGGAACAGCAGACTGCTCAAATGTAAAAGGCATTAATAAAGCATAAGACAAGAGGCATAAATAGATATAAAATATAGAGCAAGATTTCTAGAGGACAGAAATGCTACTGGAAAAATTTAGTTATAAAATACAACATCCACAACTTTAGTTCACAATGATCAGCAAAGGTCAGTTGTCAGAAAAGCAATTCTGCTTCTGATCTCATTCTGAGCAAAGCAGTCCTTAACCATACCTGCTCCACCACCATCTAGCTGGATTATTCTCATGGCTGCAGCAAATAACTCCCTCCATCTGACTGGTTCCTCAGGGAATTATGAGTATAAGACAATTTAGAAAAGTGTGTGTATGTAAAGACTAATGGCACTACTTGTTTCCTGCTTTTTAAGCAAAAGACAGTCCATTCTTCAAAGTCTTTTTAGTGTATATATTTAATATGGGACTTCCAAGAAAGCATGCAGATAGATACCTACCTGTATCTTTTAATAGGGCATTTTGCCATTTTGCAGATCTCACATGCAAGTGAGTACTGGAAACACCCAGTTTGTAACATGGGATGTTCCAACAATTTCAGATTTATTTCTTGGCACTTGTGTCAACTGATGTACTTGAATCAGGAGGATTTTGGCTCTCACAGGAGCAGCTATAGATCTGGTCTTCAGCATCAATGCAGTCTGTGGGTACATACTGTGACCCTCAAACACCTTCAGCTAAACTCGTATTAAGGCTGTTCCACCTTCCCTTCTTTCCCCCACCCCCTGTCATGACAAAAAAAAAAAAAAATTACAGTACTGTAAATTCCATTCTGATGCCTTTTCCAATCAAATCCTGGCAAAATTAGACTCTTCCATCAGAGATTGATTGCAACTTCCTTACTCTTCCGATCCCTTTCTAAGACAGACAAATTGAATGAGTAGCAGCTCCCTCACATTTGGTTTAGATGAGATGAATAGTATGAAGTAACTATGGCCAGTCAACACGTGCAGTTATTGTGCCCTAGGTCCTATGCAATACATTCTCATCTTATCTTAATCCAAATTTAAGCTTTGAAGTGTAGCCACACTGTCTGACAACTACTGTAGAGAAGCTACTCACTTTGATAACAAAGCAACCAGCAACAACAATATATGAAATTCCTCCCCGTTCCCAAATTCCCAGAAAGCAACAGTGACCAGAACAATCTTTTTTTCATCCCTGTGTGACCTGAAGAATGCATGTCTCCTTTCAGAGAAAGGCCTCGCTATGGTTATCTAATGCTAATGCCACTACAAACTGGATTAGAGATGCCCAGAAAACTCGAAATATGTACATGGATAGTCAGCTGTATCCTAATTCTAAGTCTGAAGGAAATCAAATGCTCTAAATTGTGCCTAATGTAGTTAAGTTTGCCCTTTAGGTAGGATAGACCAGTAAGAACATATTACACAGTGATTAGATTAATTCTTGAGTGAAATTCAGAGGGCTGGCTCTATCTGTCTATTGTGCCAGTATATTTCAAATTGTTTCAGAGACTAGCACTCTTCCCGTGCTCTGCTCCACAGCAGCAGCTGCTCAAGAAATACAGCAGTTCTCTGTCTGGGGTGAAGTTGGCAGCAACTGGGGACAACGCTGTTGTCAGAGTTCAGCTCCCAATTCTGAAATGCCATTCTACTGGAAATACCAAAGAGCCTAAATCCAGCTACATATACCATGGGATGTAAAATATCTCTATCTCAGCTTTCAACACAAAGCTCTGGAGTCTCATGACGTGTACTCCTTTGGCCCCTGTCGGTCTTTCTCCAGACCCTGCAAAGGATTGGAGCTGGCTGCCATAAATGGCTGGAAAACAAGATGTTCTCCAAGGACTTGGAATTGAGGAGCACTGTTTTAACTTAGGGAGACCATGGTGAGGAGCCAGGCTGACAGGTGCCCCGGAAATAGAGATGACGATCAAGCTGTTGCCAACATTAGCCACTGCTGTCCTCCTGACCTGTAAGAAAGGTAGCCCATGCTCTCCAGATGGAGATGGTGGACCAGAAAAGGCAAGGAGGATGTGTTTGCTGGAAGTAACTGAAGTCTCTCCTCATTGAAATCCAACTGTGAAGGAATTTCAGCACATCTCATCAGATGCAATCCTACCAGTAAACCTTTATTAGGCCTGGCAGCAAGCACAGCTCAGCACTGCCATGACATCAGAGTGCAGCTTATTGCAATCCACAGGCACCAAAAGAGTTAAAAACACAGATTCCTGCTAAAACTGCCAAGAGCTACAAACCTTCTCCTGTGTGGGCGGCAGCAGCAGCTAAATCCAATCCCCAACAATTGGCTGGCCCTCGGAAAGAGAGGTGGGAAGAGACAGGTCATGGGGGACAGCCCCCCCAAGTAAATAGCAGCGCAGCATCTGCTCAGGTTTTCAGCTAAAATCAGCGAGACAGTTCCCTTCATTTTATCGCCAGCTTCTCAAGCAGCAGCCTCTGACCTTTATCAGGAAGAGCACCCTTGTCCTCTAATCACAGACTTCCTGGAAAACGCAATCTAGCCGGCAATTAATACAGAATGGAGGAAAAAAAAAGTTTCATAACATCAAATTACCACTGCAAGATTTTTAAATACACCCCCCACCAAAATGGCAGAAGAATTCAAGCATGTTCTCACAAGCCATCTCACTCCACTAGCATTATCTAACTACTTATTAAAAAGATTTTCTCTCACCTCTCCCCCCCACCAAAAAAACCTGCCCCCCCCAAGTCTTGTTTTGCAGATGTTGCCTGCAGCAGCATAGATTCTTGCTGTGAAAGCTTCAACACAGGTGTGCAGAGCGTGACCTGGGCAGAATTACATGTGCCATTTCCACTGGGAAATCTAAGAGACTTATTAAGCCAGGACAGTGCCAATTAATCTACTAATGGAATGAATCTAAAGTGTGTTCCTGGCCCTTTCCCTTTCACATCCCAAAGCCTCGGGGGAGCTGAAACCATCTGGCAAATGCCTGCTCCGAGCAACATTATGTTACTGCTGGAGATACCTCTCCCTTAATATTGAGAAGAATGAAACCATCTTCTATCCACCAGCTATTCTCGGGAGCATCCGCGTAGCTTGCTGAGGTAGTCTGCTTGCATGCAGCATCCTTCCCTAGCCAATGCAGAGCTGCTCACTCACCATGTAGAAGTCAGCAGAACAGAAAGCGATCCCATTCATTTACTCAGGGTCCTGCCGAAGCAGCCAGCACGAGGGGTGTGGTGAAGCAGTTACCGTACTCGGTGTAACACACACAGGCTGCCCTCCCACAGCAGATCCCAACAGCAAGCAGGCAGAAGCACGCTCCCTGCCCAGACTGGGGAAATGCTCCTGCTGAATTCTCTCAGTCCTTTCTTCATGCAAGAAGAGTTGCAGGTAGGGTAGCAAGGAGGTGTTTGATTACGTTAATTTAAAAGGGAAAAAAAAAATCTCCTCTAAGCACGCTTGAAATTGAGATCTGGCCAGCGAGCTTAAAGGAAAATCAAGATATCAAACACTCCAAAGTTCATACACGATACATGTTATTACTGTGAGACAAAGGGGAGGACTGATTCAGAGATGCTCAACACCCTGCACCCTTTGAGTAATAAGCAAGCTCAGGAAGAAACAGAGCTATGAGGCAGCTGTCACAAAGAAAGGATCTCTGGCACTTTTAAGATCATACAGGAGCAGAGGAGCCTCCTATCTTACAATTTAGACACACAACAAAAAGAGAGAAAAGCCCAAGACAACAGCAGTCATATGGCTGTGGAATTATGTAGACGGTAACAACTGGCTTTTGACTGTCACAGAATAACACAAGTACAGGGCAGGGGAGACAAGAGGTCCTCCATGCTCAGAGGCAGCACAGAGCATGTTTAGACAAACATCCATCAGGAATTGCCTAACTTGTTATTACAGACTCCCAGAAACAGGAACTCCAGTCCCCTAAATTACTGTTCCAGTGCTTCACTATGTTGAACCAGAAATGTTGTTTTACCCCATAATATCGAATTTAAGCCTTCCTTGATGCAAATTAAGCTGCCTTCAATGGACATAGTAAATAATCAATCCCCATCCTCCATACTTCTCTACTCTTCTTTTTTTAAAGAAGGAACAAGCTCAATATTTTCCTCCTATGTCAGGCTCTCTGAGCCTCCTTCTCTTGTTCTTCCCTAGTCTTTTTCCAGATTCTGTCCATACCTTTCCTGAAGTGCCTAAACTAGGTACAGCGCTCCACTCACTGTGCTGAGCTCTGAAAAATAACTACCTTCTGCAATTACTTGACACACTTGGAAATACATTCCAGGTTTTCAGGATCACAAAAAACAGCACCACATACTCAGTTTGTTATCTCCTATTACCCCAGATCTTTCCTTCGATATTACGGCTTAGCCAGCTATTCTCCATTTTACATTGCGTATACAGTTCCTCTTGTAAATACAGCTTGGTTTTGTTTAATTTCACATTGTTGGATTTCAGGCCATTTCTGCAATTTACTGTGATCTTTCTGACACCTAATGCTACCTTCCAAAGGCTGCCAGCCACTCCACATACATATATTCAGTCACTCTTTCATTACCCTGATGTTTCATGAACAGTACAGAAGAGCAGATCAGCCAGGGCAGACCATGTTAAGACTCCAGATCACACACACAGAGAAAAGTATGACATAATTACTCCACATATGGTTTTCCAATGAGGTGCTCAGCCCCTTCTTAATTTCACCTTCATTTGCCTAGTTTATATAAGGGTCATGTGGGACTAGGTCCAAAGCCAGTAGCTTTCTCCATCTGCCAGGCCTGCTGCCATGTCAGAGGAGAAAATTAAATTGATCTGACATGATTGGTCCTTAAAAATTAGCAATGTATGTCTGTCGTTGCCTTAATTTCCTTTAGTAAAGGATCTGACCATAAGCATCTGATCTTTTTCAGCATCTTTCCAGGTTCTGTAACTACACTGACTAGCTGTATTTCTTGGGATCTCTAGCCTCCTTTAAAAAAAAAAAAAATAGGCTGGAAGAATAATATTTATTCATACACACACACACTCCCTTCATTCACTTGAAAGCTGTGAGATTTCATGATATGCAGAATACACACAGGAGACAACTGATCACTCAAGCACTGCCTCTATGGGCCTGAAGGAGGACATCCCTGAACCTTCGACGTAAGCGTGCATCCATCTTGCACTGCCCTCTAAGCAGAAGCAGTGCTGTGCAGCACACGTGCCTTTTGATAGAACAATCTCCGGCCGGGAGCCTGCTCAAGCCTGCTCAACCCGGGGAAGCACTAGAGACTGCCTGCTCACATCACCTCTAAAAGCAACTCTGTTACCATCAAACATCCCTCCCGTATCTCCCCTCTGCTCACTCCTGAGACATTTTGGAACAGAGCAAAGACTTGCATTACTAAAACCTTTTCCTCCGTGCCTCTTCGAAGAATCAAATCCCTCAGCAGGCCCCGTGGAGGGGTGGCAGGGCCTGTCTCAGCCCTCCCTGCATGCTCCCCGTGCTGGGTTCAGGCAGTGACACATCCTCTCCCCATACCTCAAAACAGAACAACCCTTGTCGAGGACGGCCGTCCCGGAAACTTAGCGAAGTCACCCCCTAAAAGCTGGCGGGGCGCAAGAGGCCGAACCCTCTTCCCCCTCTCTCCCTACGGCTTTAGCTCTTCCCGCCCTACGGCGACGGCCAGAGGCTTGTGCCACGGGACAACCCGAGAGGCACGCTGCGGGGAGGAAGGACCGGCCGCCCCGCCCCGCGCCCCGGGCCGGGCCCCAGCGCCGGCGGGGCGGGGCGGCGAGCGCTGGCCGTGCGCCGGCTGCCCTCTCCTGGCAGCCCGCCGCCAGAGCGGCCCCGGGCCCCGGCCCCGCTGGGCGGGCAGCTCCGGCCCCGGCCCCGGCCCCGGCCCCGGCCCCAGCAGGCCTCCCCCGGGCAGCCACCCTTACCCCCCTGCACCCCTCTCCTTCCCCCCTGGCTCTCCCGAGTGCAGCAGGAGAGCGAAGGCCAAAACCGCACAGCTGAGACCCTGCCACGCTGCAGCAGCGCGTTGCGAAAGCCTGGCGTGCCCGTCAGCAACACGCACGTGCGTTTACAGGTATCTAGAAATAACCTTTGCAAAGGTATTATAATCTTTCAGAAAAAGAAAAGATACTAAATGCACGCAAACGACTTACATTTTGTTCCGTTTGTTTGTTTTGGGTTTTTTTCTTCCAGTTAAGAAGAAAATCCTCACCCATGCAATGACAGTGCAGCTGTGCAAGCTGAGGACCCCAAGCCCCCCTCACCCGAGAGCTTTAAAACCACTTCGGTTTCAAGTTCGCTGTGCACAGAACTTTTTTCCCATAAAACACACCTAAAGCGGGAGGCTCGTTGCCACAGGATGTTGCGGATGCCAAAGATTTAGACGGGCTCAAAAACCATTTAGACAAATTCAATAAAGAAAAATCTATCACAGGTGACTTTAAAAAAAAAAAAAAGAAAATGGCCAGGAAATCTATGGCCAGGAAATCCCAAAGCCACGGGATTGCTTCAAGAGTACAGAGGAGGGGAAGTATCACCGAATCTTGGCGCTGCTCCCTCTGCTTTAAGTACTTGCTATTAGACACTGTCAAAGCCAGAACACTGGAAGGCAGAGACCTTCTGTCTGACCCAGAAGAGCCGCTTTCATGTCCTCGGTAGGATATAATATCCATCAACAGGCTGTTTTCTCTACACAGTTTGGTTTTGGTCCTCCAACTGATCATTTTACAGACTACTACTAACACACATGCCACACTCTCTAGCGCTCCTATCATTTCAGAAGGGGAAATCTAAACAAGATGCTGTTCCCTCTTGCCAAAATAACTGAGGGGCTTGGGAGTCTCCAAGACTCTCGCAGACATCGGATAACACTTCAACGGTCAAAAAGTACATCGCAGGAGAAAAAGTGGTCTCCTGGTCCTCTCCCAAGAAGGATGACTCACATCTCTCTTTAACCCTGAGCAGAGATGAGAAATTGCTCAAATCAGAGGACTCAAACATGAAAGGAATTTGTATTACATCATCCAGCCCATTTCCTGCCAACGCCTTACAAACCCCGAGCTTTGGCCGGACTATTCATCAGCAAGGTAATCGTTACTTCCCTTGAGAAGCTCTTTATAGGACTGAAGGAGCTTATTGTGAGAAAGTCTTCCCACATATCTGAATTAGACACACTCCTCCTTAACTTCTTCTTGTACAACTTTTCTCCACATGGTTATTTTTTCTCTCGTTATTAACAGCAAGGCACACATTGGTATGGAGCTTGCCGGAGGTGTTTATGAAAGGTATTCAGGGCTCTGTAAGGAAAGGATTCCCTGCCTTGTATTCAGAGAGGCTAGAAAGGCAGCAGACATGAGGGAAAAGGCAAATAAATATATGGCCAGAGTGATCCATTTGCAGGACTTGTGTCAACTGCAAGACACCGTGCTTCCTGTATTATTTAAGGGTTTTGATGGTAGGAAATCAGCTAAACAGAAAGGAAAGGGGAGATTTGGGGGAATGTGGCCAGTATAAGCACAGTAACTTGGTTCGGAGTGAAATTTCAGAAAGCAGGTATATAACAAGCTCAGTTATTCAGTGGTGTCTGGGTTAACAATTTTTTCTAATCCCAATTCCTGAATCTTTCTTGCAGTTTCTTAGGGATGTAGTTGGGGCTTGAGAAAATAAGGAGCCATTCTTAGCACTTCAAGTGATCCACCAACTGTCTTTCCAAGACAGTTCTGGATTTGGGGGAGAAGCATTACTAGATTAGTCTCGGTGGATCTCATCTTTCCACTTCTAATTCATCCATCATTGTGGATGTGCTTGAACGTCAGTCTGTCACCAACTCCTCCTTCAGTTTTTAGCTAAATACTCTGCTCTCTTCTTTCCTTCACAGATATCATGATTTACATTGCTTTTAACCTAACTCTCTCCACTCTGTCAACACTGTTTTACTTTCTGAATGTGCTGAGAGTTATACAGAGTTGGATGCACTCCAGTAAAGGGTGTCTCAGGAACGCCTCCCCTCCTGGAGTGTTAAAAGCCTTGCCATAGCACACCTTAACTGTCCCACATCCTTTCAGCTTAGGTGCTAAATGGTAACCCCCCAACAGTTATCCCACTACACACCCTGCAACCCCTCTGCGTACAACTGCCTCACAGATGCTTCCCATCTCCTCAATATGTTGGATATTTTTGGCCAGACCATATTCTCTAAAGTGAAGCTCATTATTTTCAATGGGATGTTGCAGTTAGGTCAGTAACAGAACATCCCTTCAGTCCTGTCTAGTACAGAGTGGAAATATTTCACTGCTTGCCTGAAGAGAGGCTGTGGAAGCCAGGACGCAGTAGATTTGTCAGTCTTAATCCTAATTCACCTCATTTTAAACATAAGGAAAACATTTAGAACAATTTCCCCTCATTAGCTTGGTTCTATCCCAAATTTTGGGTTGTTTGCTTTCAAGCAAAGAGGCACTCCTCAGAAGCACCAGGAACACCAAGCCTGGTCTTCTCCATTTTATACAGAGGACCCCAGGTGCTTCCTGATCTTTGTCCTGGCTATTCACTCAAGGAGTGAGGTGTTAAAACTTTATTTAAGGCCTTTCTAGAACCTCCCTCTGTCCCTCAGGTTAAGCACTTGTATTAAATACACTTCACTCAAACCAAAAGTGTAAGCCACAAACAAACCAAAACCCCACAAACAACCCTCTTTTCTAGCTCCTGAATAACTTAACACTCCTACTGCCACAATCTCACAGGTTACTGAGCCAGTTAACATACACACTAGAAGGTGTATTTTCATGGTCAGTTACAAGCAGGAAAACAAATTAAAAACCAAAATGCTTTTCAGGAACACCACTCACAGATTTAAACTCTTGAGACAGGGAGTCTTTGTTCCAAGACCAACAAAGTAGTGCACTGGAGAGACTGTGGCTGGTGCTATCATGGTACAAATAAAAACAAACAAGTGGCCAAACCATTTTCCTCCTCCAGAAGGTCACTTTCTATTTATGACAAGAGCATCTCAGTCTGTTAATACTAAACCTATATATTTTTGTGGATGTTCTAATCCATACTGAACCACTCAGCTGCTAATCAAGTTGGGGCAGTATTGCCAAATTCACACTTCATCCACATGACGGAGAAGAGGAAGATAGGTGAAGGAGCCTCAGACCACACAGACAAGAGGACAGAGGTTTCCCCCTCTGAACTCTCTGCCGAGATCCCCGCTGCCCACTGCAGAGGGACCACCAACGGGAGCAGCCACTGACGGGAGCAGCAGTGCCTCTGTGCTGCCAGTTCCAACAGGAAGCTCAGTGACTTGCTGTCCTGCATCCCCATGGGAGCTCACACCCACCCTTCACATCTCAGGATGAAGGGCTTCCTTGCCGAACTCCCCACATCAGGAGGGACTGGGCAAAGAAAACAAACAGGGGAAAAAAAGCAACAGGGGAGGCTTCCTGTTCTCACAGACTGCCACCACCGTCACTCACCCAGACCAGCTTGCGGCCCCAGGGAGGGAAGTGCACACAGCCACCTGCTGCCTATAATGCCCCAACAGATACACCAAAGCAGCAAGTAAGTAAAGACCCAGGGGAACAGGCTGACAATTGGAGAGGATTTAACAGCATTTCACCTTAAGCTTGAACTCAAACCGAGGGCATAGTGATAAAGCTGTTCCTAGCAGTTGCCATGGGCACCCATGCTATCTTGGGCTGCAGTCTCATCTACATACACGAGAACAACAGGTCAAGCCTGGTGAGTGCTCAGATGGAAAACCAGCCACCAAAATTAAGCTGTTGAAGGAACTGTCACTTGTGATAGGTAACGATGTTTCCACCACATTAGTACCGAGCCAAAGGCCCAGTTTGATTTAAGAGTTGTACTCATGGAAGTACAAGCTTTTAAAAGAGGCTTCAAACCAACATCCTAACCCATTGTGATAGCTGAGGATCACTTTCCATAACAGAAGAGGTGTAATAGCTCTAACACCCTGACCCAATTCTGGTGTGTGCAATTACCTCCCACTTCCATAAACTCTCTCTCCTCCTCCCTTCCCTTCAGCGGCAGCTAAACAAGGTGTTCTTGCTCATTTTGCTTCCTCTTGGGGAACAAAATTATGCTGTGCAGCTGCCAAATTCTGCCACAGAAGTGCCAGTATTCAGCACTCAAACAAATTTCAGATATCATGTCTAATACGTTTCAACATGAAAACTACTAGAGCAATGTGGCATAGGCCTTGGCTATATATAAAACAAGCTGACACAGTTAGCATGGAATAGCTTTCTGGAAGCAGAGTATTTCTTCTTGATGAGTTTGTATATATGTAAAAGTTATATCAGTATAGCTGTACCAGTCATTTTCTGTGTTGAGACCAACTCATAGTACCTCAGAGCTGTTTGTCACAGCTTGGGAAATGAAGCAAGGAAGTCTTGGTTCACTGCATTTTAGGCAGGCGCTCATATTACAAAAAAAGAAACACCATTTTGTTGGCAGGCCCAACAGAAGGATAAAGAACTGAATAGTCCCCAGAGAATAAACTCTCCTTGCCAAAAGACTTGGTTCTCATCTCGGTTAACAATGTTACACTAACACTTCCCCTATTTTCCCTTTACTGAGGGCTTCGTTCCTGTCATCGGCATAGCTCTGGAGAAAATGAGGGGCATCCTGCCACTCCTGCCTGTGCATTAGACATCCACAGAGGAAACCTTGAATTTTTGAGAACAGTCCCAGAGAGCTCTCCAGCTCCTTACACAGCTGTAACGCAGTGCCAATAGCGCAACACTTCAGCAACAGAAAGCCTTCTCTTTTTAGGCAAACTTAATACCATAATGATTTAGCACACATGCTCCCCGGGCCCTATCACCACAAAAAGCTCAGTAAGCCAACATGCTGGCAGGGCAGGTGAGGAACAGGGGGGCTGCACAACAACCCAAAGCTCTAGGTTATCATAAAGCAATCACACAACACCAGAATTAAGAGGAACACAGCTTTGTCGTGAACCCATCTCATTTGCCTCAGTGCTGCTGCTTATGCACGATGATGACAGAATGCTTAAATATTTGGGAAAGGATACAAAATAAACTTTGTACTGTAGACCTAAGCATTCCCAAAAGGCCAAAGCAAGGACTCAAACCAATCACGTATTTCGACTGGCAGGAAGAAAAACTACAATAATCTGGAACATCTGGGTATGATTTAACCACTAGAGGGTGTAAAAACAGCATAGTGAAAGGTTTGCAGCCAGCAATTAATGACATTTGGAGCTTGAAGGAGCAAAAAGGACACACAAACAAGTGGAGAAGTAAGATGCTACATAAGGTGAAAGAAAGGGCAAGTTATATCCACAGAATTTCTAGCAGGACTACTGTGGTCACACGATGAGATGCCCTTAAAATAAAGCTCTGCTTTGCTACTTCTGCTAAGGAAAACATTGTGGTAAAAAGCACAGTACAAGTATTTACAATAAAGAACTGCAATGGGAAAGAGCAACAGACTTACATTCACCAGCTCAAACCCAGCTCCTAATCTGAGGAAATCTGACACAATTGCTCCTGAATCTCATAAATACTTTGTTACAGAGTCAGGATTGCTACACATATTCCCACACCACTTCCTTCCTCCTTCCCCAGTGCAGAAAGGCAGGTGGATAGATCAGCCATTGCTGTCCCTCCCACACCAGCGTCAGTCTGTGGCAACAGAGGACTTCTTTCTCTGCTGCTATCATGTTAGAAGCTCCCAATCAGATTAGCTAAAAGCCTTGAAACCTCATTAATGAAAACCAGACCTGAATTTAAGCTGCTTCATGACCAAAAGGAAGACAGAAGGACAAACACTTACCACAGATCAAGATGTTACCGAGAGCAAAAAAAACAACCCAGCCAAAAAAGATTTTTACAAGTGTTTGCTAAAATGAAAACACCCGAGTTAAACTGAAGCTGTTTGTCCACTAAGAAATTTCCATAAACCTATTTGCCATCTGAAATACATATGCACACTGGCTAATATAGATGACTTCCTGTGCTCACCCATAGAGAGCCCTCCAGGGCTGCCCAGGCTGTAATTCTCATTTCACGCCCTGGCTCCTGTACAGCTTCCCATGCCCGTCTCTGCTGATCTGGTGACCTGCCAGCAACAGCAGTTCTGGACTTTCAAATCAGAAGAGTTAAGGGATAAGAAAGAGGAAACCTGTGAAGTGGGACATACTGGTAGTCACCAAAATGAAACACCAAGAAGACCCAAAAACACCCCTAAATGGGTATAGTGAACTGCAAAATAGGGTGCAGAGGGTGCCACCAAAATGGAAAAGCCGAAAGCAGATATGAACCGCTGTAAGGATCTGGGACTGGCTCTGCCTCTCAACCTAGCATACCTTACTTAGCCTGGATAGAGTAGAAACACAACTCCCACAGCATCCCAGCGTGTAATATTTATTTGTGCTGGTTAACAGTTTAATATATCCCAGTAGACATTCTGAATAATTTCCTCCTATATGGAAATTCATACACACATTACAAGCACCAAAGAATTGAGCTCTTCAGTTGCTGAGGCTGCACTATGCTGCACTTCCTTCATAAAAACATCTCCCGTTAAGCTGTTGCTGCATATACCCAGGCCTCATCAAGATATGATGAAAATCACTTTCTTTATATAGCAGTACCTGAGAGTATTAAAGAATTTGATTTTGGTTTTCTTATTTGCTTATTACTGAAATGTGTTGCATTATTGATTTTCCGTGCATATTAATTTCCTGTTACATTGGTTCATGCTCTGCTTTGCAGTAGCACTGCAGAATACCGGAAAAAAACTTCATTCTAAGAAGGGAGATTTAATGTGTGACGGTTGTATCTTACAACCCATTAAATTTCATTTGTTCCAAAGCATCTCCTCCTTCCATCGTGCAAATTCATCAACTGGGATTTCTCTGTCTTCTGCTAGGAGGCAATAGAATGCTTACAGATGCAATGCACTGAACAATATAATTTTTACTGCGGTAGGAGAACATCCTGAGTAAGAGCAAGGGGCAGGGGCCTTGCAGGACTTGAAAGGAAGGTAAGACAAGTTCACAGATACTAGAAACAACCCAATGGGACATGTCATTCCCTACTCTACCAGCAAAGCAGACTCTCACAAAAACTCAGTGTTGTTTTGCTCCCCAAATGCTAGAATTAAAGCAATAAGTATAAAACAGGGCCAAGCATGCACTGGCACTGAACATCTACATTCATTAATGCTGAGGAGATATAGTGGGAGCTTAGGACAGGGATTTTAAATTACAACGTTTTTAAGAGAAAAGAATTTCCTGAACCATTGGTAATGTGGATCATGTTTAACCCCTTGCCAGGCACGGTGCCACATACTACTGGAGGCCACAAAAACATTCAATTTACCACAAATATCTCCACAAGCATTCCACAATAGAACAAAACAATTTCCACTCCATAACAAGACAGCCAGGAAGCTGTTGGACAAAACATCCATAAGTGTACAGAGACGCACGCAAGCACACACATTTACTGCAATCAGACTCTTACTTGATTGTCTCTTGCTGGGTATCCATGATAACCTGAAGTCAGAGGCTCGTTCTGCAAGACAAGAAAACAAAGAGTGAATGTAGTGGTTACAAGGAGTAGAAACCAAGGAATTATACATCTGTCTTAACTCAGCCAAAACCTAGAACCTGCATGAAATGGGGAAAGAATGAGCTAAGATTAAAGTATTCTGCTAACTTCCTATTTTCCATGTAAGCCAATACACCTAAAATTAATTTTCAACTGCATGTGCCAAATTGTGCAGAAGAAAAAAAAAGAAATCAAAGCCATAAAATGAGCATAAACTAATCCTACCTTACCCTCTAATTTCTGTTGTGTGTAATTTTTGTGATTTTCCAAAGAGTTTTTATATGCAAACTTCATTTACCATTGTGAAATCTGAACAAAACAGAACATAAAATTACAGAAGGTTCTGCCCACCTTGTCCAATCTTGAAGAAGTATTTCCCTAAACATTAGCCAAAGTGTCAATTTTCTCCTTTTCAAAACTATACTAATAGTTTAACATGAACTTAAAAAGCAGTCAGTGCAACTTTAAACACCCCGGTAAGCCTGAGCAATACCTCACACACTCCCAATGGGAAATCAATCCTGTAGACTTTCTTCCTTCACCCCAGAATGGACTCTGAGCCTACACATTTTGTGTTACTGGCAGCCCCATCACCCTGCTCTGCGGGAATATATGAACCTCCAACACTTCTGGAACATCTCCATGAAATTCCCAGACTTGTCTTTATTTTAGCAATTCAGTGGGGATTAAGATAACATACTTCACCATACTTCCTAAATGTTTATTTCTATTTCTTAATTTATTTTCTGTTACTCTCCCTGCAACACCTCCTATTCGAACTGGGGAGAGGGCACCCACACACACCCCATGCATGCATCTTTCTCTCTAGGTGGAGGATAAACTAAACTCAACAAAGCCTGTATCAATTCCACCCTGGTACCCCTGCGCATTCACAAGCAACTCCTGGCAGAATGCTACGAGGAAGAAAGGATGCAGCCGCCCTCCACAATCAGTTTGTAAGTCTGTTCCTATGTCTTGTTATGACTTGTGAGGAGGAACTCCTAAACCAGCTCTGCGCTTCCTCCAGCAGCTCTTGGGTAAGGGTGGGGGGGAGAGGCCCAAGGGGAAGACCCTGACAAAACACAGCAAAACAATCCCAAATTGTCAAAAGTAAAGATACTCTGGGCATGAAGCTGACCAAGATGTGGTGATCACTGTCAGGAAGCGTTTTTGTTGAGATGTTTTGGGTTTTGTGCTGGGATATTTGGGTTAAACATGCCAGCTCCTACCAGGGAGAGGTCTTCTGCCCCACACAGAGCGTGTGGCCGCTGGCATAATTTCACAGTTTACACAAGAACACTTTAACACAACTTCTGCTAAAAAGCAAGGTGCTAATAATACAATACAGGGACTAACAATGCTATTTTAAGTTCTTATTTGTCCTCCCTCTCTTCCTCTTTACCTCAAACCTGCCCAGGGGATTCTCCATGGAAACTTGCCAGGAAACATCCAGCCTCTCCTCAGGCTCTCATGCTAAAGCTACAGGAACGCGCACAGTATGAGAGCTTCAAGGACAACAAAACTTCTGGCAGCCAGTTTTGGGGATTAACAGTAATTAATTAGGTTGACCACCCTGTGAGTACATTCTTCTCAAATGCCAATAGCCAGCAAGCAGGTAAAGCACAAAACTCCACAAATAATACAGAAACAGAAGGAAAGACACAGAAGTTGGAAGACACAAGTGGAGACTGACAGCTACAGTACGACAGTCTCACCAAGCTTTTGGGTTTTAACTGTGAACTTAATTAAAACCCAAGCAACATCACGATGAAAATGCACAGCTAGTACTTTTCTCCCCCAGCGTAAGTACGTATTATAAGAAAGTACTTTGATTGCTGTTTCTCCCACACACTACAGTTTACCAACTTAGATAAGTGCAATACCACCTTATATCAGGAGATACGGTCTTCTCCTGAAAGACCATTCCAGGTATACTTTTAACAGTACTTGTACGCACACCTGTGAGGTCAGTACCTGAAACATGCTTGTGTGCCAGTCTCTCTGAACACTTTGGAAACCAGCAATATTTCCATATAGAGAATAAGGAATGAACAGAAAAGTTACCACTACAGATACTAAAGATATGGGCAGTGAACAAAAGTAGAAAGTTATAATGAAGAAAGAAAAAAAGAAATTGTTATCTTGAAGATGACTTCTTCATAGCAGGGACTAACAAAAGGGACTGTCACCATGAGGCTGTGGCAGAAAAGAGACAAAACTAAACTTTGTGGGATATCCTGAAGTCAGAGGACCTGGATGCCCAGAAACCATGTCTAGAAACAGAACGGTTTCATAAGTAGAAGCAAATCAGGAGAGTGTGAAAAGGAAGAGAAAGACAATTACAGAGATCTGAGGGCAGTCCACAGTACATAAGAGGTCAGAAAGAAACAAGAAAAAATTGAGTGAAGGAAAAAAAACCCCACAGCCGGCAATCTCCACTTTGTTTTTTAGAAGACAAACCCCACAAATCACAGACTAAAAATGTTTGAGGTATATGGTTGCATCAGAAGGTGAAAGAAGAGGTGAAAGAAGGTTACATTAGGAAAGCGAGAGTTTGGAGAAAGCAGAGGTTAGAAAGAGGGTAGCAGCTGGAGCATTAAGGTCACAAAAAGGCCAAAGATATCTCTGCTTTTCATACAGCAACGCTGCCACCAAGTACTGAACTCTTTGCAAAATCCCCGCTGTGCGTATCATTACTCTAATTGAACTTAACTCTCCAAGAGAAGGCAGGAAGCGCCTAGGGAAACCGTCTCCCACCAATAATCTCCAGCGCTGCCAATTTTACAGGTCACTAATGGTGAATCCAGGGCCTGCTGCATGATTATTCCATACAGAGTTTGCTTTTGTTGAAAACTAAACAGAGCAAGAAGTGAAAGCGTTAAACTCCTGCAACTGGAACAGGACAGTCCAGCAATGTCCAGACAGAAAATCCCTGTTAGTTAGCAGGCGATCTAAGGCAGCAGAGGCCAGGGATACAGCTCAATCTCCTCCTCTGCCTGCACATGCACAAAACTAATCTTACAAAATGGCAGTGAAAAGAGAGAGAGGAAAGATTTAACACGGATAAATACCCTGCCCACAAACGCAGAGGGACCCTGCCTTCTGGTAGCAGCCTGGTGGGAGAGGGAACCCCCAGATAACTCCATCTCTCTCGCAGCTCCCTCCTGCCAATTACATTTTTCTTTTGATACCAACATGCAACCAGACGTTCGTAAAGAAATTGAGTTAGGCAGCACTAGCCTGCAAATCAAATCAAACTGCCAGTGGGATATTTCATTACTTTGTTTACCACTGAAAGGCATTTCTCAGGTACTTGCAATTTGCTTTGGAGTGGGAAGAAAAAAAACTAGAAGCTAATACAGTACATCAGCTTTCTGCAACACATATTGTGATTTTATTCAAACCATATCGATGATCTCGCACATGGGCTGCCACACTTCGTAGGATGTGTGAGCATTGTGGTTGTACCCCAGTAATAGTCTCTGTGCCAGCCAACTGGATTCAACAGGATGAAAGTCACATCTCAGTCAAATCCACTAAGCCTTTACCCCACCCTCTTTAAAGAAGGGGGAAAACTTGAAGTAATTTCCCAGCCTTGCTAACACAAGTTCTTTTCCATTAACATTTACAATAGTAAGGTCTGCCACAAATTGCAAGCCACGGGTACCATCTTGGGTCACAAGGTGAACACAGTACAGCCATTTGCAGATGACTCAAGAGGAAAGAATATGCTCCTGCACTAGCAGAACAGTCAGGCTTTGGGGTTGTTGGGTTTTTGTCACCTCTCAACTTGATAAATTTTAACACGAGGAGTTGTCCATAAACCGGACACCAGTAAGAAGTGATCAGTTCTGCAGGTGCTATTAACTTATGAAAGGCCACAGCAGGCTGGAGTAGAGTCAGTCCTCTGGAAAGAATGTCACACCTGTAACACATAATGGAAGGTCTGAAAGTCCTCTCACCCTTTTCTTGAAAATAAAACTAAATTTTAGCTTAAAGAGGCAATAATTGTCTTTGACCTAACTTGACCCCAGAACAAATTAATTTTACATCACAGACTCCCCATTTTGCCAGCCACAACAATCAGTGAGGCCTGATTAGCAATTGTTTCTTGACAGCTAATCTAAACCTAAAGCCTGCAGATTAAAATTCTGCCTGTAGGAACTGTTAGCTTAGTGAGTCCATCCATATTTCCCCAGCCGGAGAATCAATTCCTGCTGAATCCAAGCTTCAATTTGAAGTGTCAAGTCCTTTCGGTTGCAAAGATAACCTCAGAAACACAACCAAGCAACCTCTCTTCCCTGGGTCTGCAGCTTGCCTGCTTTCCTAACAATGCTGGGAAAAGGGGAGTTGAAGTTAAGGCAGTTCTTTTGAGTTTCACAATCGCTGCCCGGCTTCTGAGCAACAGCAGCAAAGCCGACACAAGAACAGCTCATCTGCCTCTGCTGCGGCTGCCCCCAAGAGTTACCAGCAGCACAGCAGTCCGGTGGCTTGGACAGAAGTGGCGAGGGAGAGCCCCAGCTCCAGAAAGCCAGAAAGCCCTGGACTACACAGAGCAATGAAATAAAGGCGACAAGAAATTACTTATTCCTCCTGAAAGCAAAATGGGATTTTGAAGTGGTGAGATAGCACGAGTTACGCATTTGTCCTAGACAAACAGAAGCCACTTTTCTAAAACAGAGAGAATAAGACATTTATTTAAAAAAAGGCTGAAAACACTGGCAACTAAGCCATTAATCTGAAAGTGATGGCTGCAAAAAAGTAAAGTTTGCAAGGCAGACAGAAATCCCAGCACTGTTCACTGCAGCCCAGTGGTTTCACCATCTTTTTTACTTTACTTCTTGCATAGCAGGAAAGGCAGAAATCCTATGCTTGGAGAAAGGGGGGTCTTGAAAAAGGCATTTTAGTACTTTAACTGTGGCAGAGCACTAGTAAAATTGTAAATGCCTTGACTTTATTATCAGCTACTAAGAAGATAGGTAATTCTTCATTAAATCTTACTTGTCCAAATTACTGCACATAAACAAAAAGGAAATATCTGTTTCTTTGTCCAAGTGTATGTGATGTGTTCAGTCCGCCTTCTCGATTCTGTGTCCCATCTCCCTACCCCAAATTGTCTGTGGATAGAATTAATGGGAAAAGCAGCATCTAAGGCTGAACTACTGATTATTAATGAAAAACTGAACTAAAGTAGTTTTTAAATGGATCTTAATGTCACCCTTCTCCCTCGATACTTACCCTAATTTGATATATAGCTCTCGCTAATCACTCTGCAGTTCCAATAACTGAATCTATAGTGTGGGACGCTTCCCTTCAGCTGTCTTCACTTTCAATTAAACTTGCTTCTCAACTTTGGCCGGTTTCCAGACACGCAGACGTCATCTAGCGAAAGACTTCCATTTATTTGCTTCCTTGTTAAGTGTCCTGACATCAACAACCTGCGCTCACAGGGACGCAAGTAACTGGACTTATATTTTACTCCTTACCCATCCCTTTTTTTTTTTTTTTTTTTTTTTTAAGTGTATTTGGGGACTAAAAGCCCAAGATTTTGATAAAAGGCGCCACACCAAGTACACTGCACGCTGCTGTCCTTGATGGCTGGGAAGACACGTGCCAGCTGGCAGGACCCCGGCTTCCCATGCTCGCCTGAATTACTGAGGCCACTTCTTGAGGGACAGAAAACCAGAGACGCTGCCGCCAGCGCAATGCTCCGGCTGCGGGGTGCCTGATGCCGGCAGCTGCCCCCACGGGAGCAGGGAAGCACCCACGGGCTCCCCACTCCAGGGCCTGGAGGCCAGGGCCTGGCGGAGGCCGGGATGGAGGCCCATCCGGCCTCTCTTCCTTCCTGGAATTCTGGCCCTGTTGCCGCAGTGACGGTGGCCTCTGGCCCGGCCCCCCTCCCTCCCGGTCCCAGGTTTCCCCTTGTCCTAAAAATATCGTGTTTTCAGCAGGAGCTGGCATGACGTCGGATGTGTGGGATGGGAGAGCTCCTGTGCTGGGCCAACCGCCTCCTCACAGCGCTCCCGCCCGGGGTTCCCCACCTCCAGCCTCTCACCCGCCCCGGCCCCCCAGCACAAGGGGGTTTCCGTCCTGGGTGCCCGCACCAGCCCCAAGCCCCAGCCAGCCCACGGCTCTCCAAAGCCGGACGCCCGCCTCTGTAGTGGGGACACGGTACCCCACAGCCCCAGGCAGCCCGTGACCCACCGTGGGGCCTGCAGGCCCTCCTCTCAGCCATCATAATGGGCAGGACCCCAGGCGGGGCCGGGCCAGAGGGAGGCCAGGCTTGCCAGAGGCTCCCCGGGCGGGAAGCCCAGTGACACAGTGAAGACAAGAAAGGAAGGTGATGTCAGATAAACAAAAATAGCCTTCTGCCCTGACCAGAGTTTGAATAGTTTGGAGCAATCAGCTAGGCAAGCCCATGGGGTGGCCAGCAAGACAGAACAGGGCAACTTTGGGGGAGGGCTGTGTCCCTGTCAAACAGAGCCCCGGTGAGCCAACCAAACATGTCGGTGCAATTTTCTGTATTTGAAGTACATATTTTCTTAACTCCAACCTCCTGGCACTTCTGTTCCGAGAAACCCTATATATACTACAGGAACAGTAACTGGTTGGTATAGCAGAAGCTGCAGAACAGAATACACACAAGTATACGTCTGACCAAGTCACATAGAAAGATGGTATTTAAACTTTCAGGTCTGTTAAAAAATTCAGTATGCAACAAGTTTACAAATGCACACTCAGGTTTTAAGCTGACAGTGTCCGTATGAAGTTACAATACAGATGTCTAATTTTGCAGAGAGAAGGGGGACTCATACACAGAAAGCCCTTCCACAGCTAAAATGGAAGAGCTAAAATTGAATTATTTTACAGAGATTCTTTATAACAACGCAGATTCTTCCTTGACTTTTTTTTTTTTAAATAATGGAAGTAGCTTTCTGGAGGTCAGAAGCAGCTTTCCAACAACTGGGTTTTTCACTTTCCAGATCAGCCAAGGGGTGTTTTCAGCTTCTCAAAGAGATGAGATTTCATCAATTTAGTGTAATTTAAATGTGCAAAACATACACCTTTTTTTGGACTACATATGGCAGCATCCTCATACTGCTCTGGACATAAAGGAAATACAGCCTGCCTCTGCTGGTCCGTGACCTACGTTGGCAGCAACAGATCCGGTGCGAATTAAAGCCCCTGGGAATACTGTGCACAGTGTGACGTCTATGATCCAGCAAATGCAAGGACACTCTGCATGCACAGAAGTCAATAGCACAGAATATTGATTTGCCTCCTCTTTTAGTAGGCAGATGCATTTTGAAATGGCAGCTCATCTTCACTTCCACTGTTACTCAACAGGAACAGGACAGGGCTCATAACAAGGCTTTAAAATCCAGCACTGGGGGCACCTTTGGATGCTGTAATTGTTACATGGGGCTGAGGAAGCATTTCACACGTAATTTGTGCTAAGCCACTCATTACAGGGCAACATGCTCACGGCATGAAAATCCAGCTTGCTCAAACACGATGGCTACAAGCTTTTGCAAGGTGAAGAGGACTACAGAGTTTTGCCTTAGTAGACAGCTTCACTGCTTCTGTGTTCTAAAAACCAGGATGGAGAGTATGGGGGAGAACAGGACGAGGGAGATGATAGACCTCAGATCCAGAAGGAAGTCAGTTGATCACAAGCTTCTTGGCTGATTTTGCAGATATTCAGAAGCTGTTGCTCAAAGGCTAAAAGGAAAGAAGAGTACTCCTACTTTCCAGAATGAAATTATAGTTGTTATATTACCTGCAGAAGAGAAGGCTGAAACTAATTTGTTGGTTGAGTGTGAAGAAGCTGTGATATAAAAATTAAACCTGCCTTGCTTTTAGGGAAATTGGCACAAAAGACGAGATAGAGGCACAACAGCACAATTCAGACAAAATCATGCTGTATATGAAGTGCTGCAGGCAAATAGGTGCGAGAGAAATTTTCTATGCCCTGGACATGCTGGCCTGATTGCATAAGCCGCCCTAGATAGTCACAGAAATTATTTTCCCAGGTTCACGTTACAAACCAGCTTCCCTTTCCCCAAAGACATAATTTCTCTGAGCAGTCTAGCCAAATGCAGTTTCATCTCCAGGGCACTGCAAGCGCCCGCCGCTAGCCTGCTGGCCCCGGAGAAAGGAGAGAAGCGAGGCGGGCAAATGAAGTGCCGGAGCTGTAATGGCAAGGGGTTAAAAAGCCCAGAGGAGGAAGGAAGCACAGGGCTTGGGGCGAAGGGTGAAGAAAAGGCAGGCTTCAGGAGTGCCTCAGCAGCCAGGGCTGGTTCTGATTAAGCCCGCAGGATTGTGGAGCTGCACAGGAAGCGCCGGGGGGGCTGGGGGTCTCAGCCGCCGCCATCCCAAACACACTAGAAATCTTTGTGTTCCAGCAGCACCATCTGGAAATAGTTAGAGAGAAACAACTCCCAAGCGTTCCCTCCCAAAATAAAAAAAATGAATCCACTCTTAAGACCATTAAGCCTGGCCTCTTCATCCCCCTCCTGGAAAGCTCCTCTCCCTGCAACCACAAGGAACAAAAGAGCATCTATACAAGGGAACGAACCCCCTCAAGTGCCGCAAGGGCAGCTTGCAAGGCACAGCAGCCCCCTCTGCTCACGAGGGGCATCCCAAAGCGGCATCACAAGGGATAGAGAAAGACCGAACCCTTCGCTTCCTGGGCAGCACGCTGCTTCAGAAGCAGTGCTGGTGAAAGAGCGTCCAGGGCACTATTCACACCTAGTAAGACCAACATGGGGAAAACACGGACAGCAAGTCCATCTGCAGCTAGAATATCCCCAAATGGGAGATGTGCATGTTGAGGGCTCACTCAGAATTTGGCCCCTTGGAAGCTCTCATTTCTGTGCCAAAAATCAGTGCATGGATGCAAGAGAATCCACTCCAGCAGAAACTAATATTCCAGACGCATGCCAGAGATTTAATTCTGTTCTTAAGAGGATGGAAAGACCACGATACGAACCGCATCATCATAGTGATGTTCCCCTGCTGCCTCAGAGGTACTAAGAATCAGAAGGGTGACAGAGACTGATCCAGCCATTTCCAGCCCCTGAAGGGCTCCTTCCGATGAGGACCGGGACAGCCCGTTAGTGCCTCAGCACATGTTCTGGAGACAAAGAGGGTGTCTGTCTGCAAAATGCCATTCGCTTGTATTTTAAAAGGGAAAAGGAGAGGTCATGACTGTTGAATTTTACCAGAATAAATCACCATGTAACAGTTTATTAGAGAGGTACTCCCCTTGCAAGGGTTGCTATCTCCACAAGGAAGTAGAGCCTGCAGGGCTTTTACCCTTCCCTCCTTGCCTTTACCTTTATTCACCTCTCCCCCACACATCAGTATTTTTCAAGGTTTTTTTCTTCTAATTAGACACCCAAGTGCTACACAGTTGCCTACAAAAATGTAGAAACATATCAAAACAAAATCAAAGCTAACCTTTCAACATCCCAATTAAGCAATTACATATGAAAAGTAACATGACTGATTCCTGCTATAACACAATGCCATTCCACTACAGAAAACACACCTTTGCTTTTCTTCTTACATCCACCCAGTAACTGAGTGCCATCTCTTTATGGGCCACAGAGAGTCTGGATGGGATGTGGCCACATGCCAAGGCCCTCTACAACTGGAGTGCAATTCATAAAAATAAGAAGTCTTAAAATAACAGGTTTTCTCAACCATTAACCAAGGAACTCCTTGGAATCCACTTCTGTTATACAAACCTCCTCACTGCTCCTGCAAAGCTAACTATTGCTAAACACAATTGCCCCAAGATGCCAGCATGGTAGCTGTGGTCACACCTCTCTACTGAGTACATGAAAAGAGAGAAATCCTGCCTAAGCTACCAGAAATACCCACCTTAGACAAACTGTCCAATATGGCAGGCTATAGCTGATGCCCCAACCTAGCCAAATAACTTATGCTGGAGGAATGAAGCATCCCTGTGCAGGCAATGGTCATAGCTAGAAAGGGGTTAAAACAGGGAGGAAGGGAGCACTAATCAAAGAATCTCCTTCCCTCCCAAAGGAGGAACACCTCCCCTCTGGAATAGTTTTGAGAAGAGCTTCAGTTAACTGCTTTGTTTCGAAATTTTAAGAGAAAGGAAGAAAGACCTGCCCTTCATTTGGAAGGCTGCATCCAAAAAGTCGAGAGTGCTCTGCAAAGAGAGGAAGATTCAAAACAAAACACCACCCAACTGGGCTATGGGGACAAAACGAGGCATTTACAGTAAGTTAGTTTCCATTTTGTTGCACACAGAAGCAAGGCAAGCCACTCTGAAGGCATTTATAAGAAAGATCGTGTTACTGTGGAGAGCAAAATTATCCAGTGAGGTATCTGTAAGTGGTCTGAATTCTTCAGTTTGGCCCAGATGGGAGTGCTAGCCCTGCTTATAAGGGAAAAGCTGCTTCTGCTGCTGCCTGTATTCCACCCACAAGGGCCAAGAACTTTATGTATTAATGGAAAAATGAAGTGAGAGATTGCCAGCAGTCTCAAGCATTGGATATTCTTATACTATTGTACATCCCGTGTTTAAATACGGATGCCAACCACAAAAATAAGACTGCAGTTAAACAGCTAGAGGTCATAGGAACAAATTGGGCCTGTGAAAGGTCAAGACAGGTGCCAGAGATCTTTGCGGTGACTGCAGCATTAAAACACCAGGCTGCTGCACCCCAGGCACCTAGGAGGCTGCAAGACCTGGGTCTGCTGAACAGGCAGGAGATAGACACAGTTCTTGCCTGCAGCATCCCACAAGCCTGCAATGCATTTCTCTCATTTTACCAGCTTTAGGTTTAGTTAGAGCCCAGGAAGTCCTCAGAAAACAGCAGACAACCTCCTTACAGAGCCTCAGTTCCACCCTATTGTTGTTACAGATAGTCTGAAGCCACTGGAAAAAGACCCACACACCTCCCCAGGAGGTCTCAAAACCCCCGGATTGCACATTCCTGCCAGCACCACACAAAAGCAAAAGCCCCCTCCCTTCCCTGCCTGCAAGACAATGTAATAAACAAGCCGCTCTACCAGCAGTGGAACTAACTGAAACTAGTTCCTCGCAGATTTGTACCCTCTGCCCCTCAGCCGCTTCCCGTCCCAGCCTCCCGCAGCTATAACCACAGCCCCCCTCGCCATGTCCCCCGCCATGGTCCCGCCGGGCAGAAGGGAGCACACACTGCGGCCAGACCAATCCATCCGCCTACTCCATACGGAGTGCGTAATCCATGAGTCCTGACCGCCTTGCCCTCCGTAGGGCACTCGTCTGCATCTCTTCCCCCCCACTAACCCATCACCATTTTTCATGAAGTTTTTAGGAAGGTGATAGCATTACAATTCTACCAACTTTTAAATGCGATCAAAATTACCTCTTGGTTTGCATGGGTGGGAAGGGATTGTCACAGCACATTCACATAAAACTTGTTTCCTTCACAATTTAGTCTTAAAAACCTCTTCTGTGTGCAATCCCTGGAGACTTCTTTGCATTAAGAAGTTACATTTCCCTCCCTGAGCCTACAGATGAAATGCAGAACAGAAGAGATCTAAAATCACTCAGCTCCTGAAATTACAGCATCGTGTATCTTTCCATGCAGCACATTCAGATGAAAGAAACAAAAAAGGGAGCCACCCTCCCACTGAACGCACAAACATCTTAAATTAGGTACAGAGAAACTGGCAGTATAGCAAACTCCTGAACTGGAGCAGACCAAAGGCACCATGGCAAACAGGAGATGAGGGGGCCAGTCAAAGCTTCAAACCATGCCAAAGCACCACTGCCTTTTTTGTTTTATTTCTTAAGGTTTCTTTGTAAATATAGCCAACATTTTTATTCAAAGCTCTAGACAGTTGCAGCCCTATAAATTCAGTTCTACTTGCTCCTTCTTTCTGCACACTTGGTAACAACTGCTCAGCCCAAGTATAAAGAGATTAAAACTCAACTCCCTTGAGCTACACAGTGATACGAAGCACTTTCTAAGAGCATGGTTTTTACAGTCAGATTAAGCCAACCTCAAAAAATCACACTACCAACAAAGGGAATCACCCTGGTTTTTTCCCTCCTGCTCCCAAGTGTGCACTCCTATCTCATCTCTTGCATGGGCAGTAGGGATCACAGAAGAACACAGCAAGTCAGATCAGCTTGCTGATCCTCCTGGAAACTAAACCCTCAAGAAGGAGAAAGATTAGTTTCACGAACAAAGGTAGTCACTACAGGCCATGTAATCCCCAACACCTGTACAAGGGAGGGTGTAGGACCACGTGGTTGGAGTCAGGGAGAAGGCAGGGCTCCTCTTTCAATGAAAGCGGTCTTAGATCAGCTTAAACCAATGATGAAACCGCAACAACGTGAGCTTTGCTGACAAGCCTTCTTCTTAGGAACTACCAGTCCTTGTCCTCCATGCATTTCAGAGCCTTTTACACAGGCATCTTTAACACTGCTTTAAGATTCAGAGTTTTTACTCCCTTGAAGAACTGATCATAAGAAACATCAAAGCAGTCATCTGAGGCAGCAGAAGAAAGTCTTATTTCTGATCACATTTCATGACTTCCCTTCCTCATGCCAAAACATCTCCAATACTGTATGGCCTAACCCAATACGGGTGATGTTTGCTCATACTTTTCTCCTTTCTTCATCCCTCAGAAGCAGGGAGCAACTCAAGTCTGCTACTGCTCTACCAAAGAGTGGAGGTGCTTAAGTGAGTTTTCATGAGCAAAGGGATGCTCTATAGATAGTAGCCATGGGTATCCAAAACCAATCCGTCATGCTTGCTTTGTTAATTATTTACAGAGTTGTGAGAATCCAGAAGGGAAAAGGCATTTTGATCAATTACAACCATCCACACTTGGTAGTTAGTTTTCAGAACAGTAATTAGGGAGGACCCATAAAAAGAGATGCTAATATTTTTTTCCCCACTGGATTTGCCAAAACACACATAGACCCCCCCCTGTTTTCAGTGCTTTGGATTTGTGACCTCCATGACTTTCAGACAAAAAGCACAACTCTTTGCTACAGGCCCACACACCACTGTCACGAAGAGATGCCAAGGATTTGACAAGACCAACTGCAGAAGTACTGGCTGACACCAGTTCTAGGGACAATGTTGATGGTAGGATGAGGCACACAGAAGATCTCATTATTAAGCATCCTAAAAGTATGCATCCTCAGTCATCAGAGCTATCCATATTTTAGAAATGTTCCTGCTTCTCTACCTGATGCTACAGCCTCCAATAACAAGATCTGCACATGTCCAAGAGCCGCACACATCCAAGAGCTGAGAGGCTCTACCTCAGCTTGGAATATGACCTGGCTTCAATGATTAATACTTTCATTACCTCTCAGTTGGACGACAGCATGGTGACACAGTGACAGCACAAGACTTCAGCTTTTAGAAAACTCCAAATCACACAGAAACTGAAGCTGACAATTTTATGCCTTGAAACGCTGCAGTTCTCCGTACAAATAGCTAAGCAGATCTCAGGGTGAACATTTACACAGCTCATACTGCAAAACCTGCTACTCTTGAAGCCAAGGAGCATTGCAAGCTTCATAGCTTTCTAGGAGTACTAGGCACATGCTCAGTTCAAATCATCTAACAAAAACATGTAGTGAAACCTTTCATTTACATTAAAAAAAGTGAACAGAAATCTTCAAAAAAACAATCTTGAAGGAGCATATAATGCTTTTCCTAAAGAGGACAGGAAAGCACAGACATCATCTCATTATATTAGTCACATTTCTTAATGCATTACAAGAAAGCACCTAAACTATGACTGCAGAAGATAATGTGTGCATATATAAAATATACACTTGTGCACATTACGTATATCTATATATGAACCTGATCAAAACGAAAACCTAACGGATCCCTAAACTTTGTAGGCAACGACCAACACCAGTGGGGATTTTGCAGTACTAAAACTGTCACAGAAAGGAAGAAAGGCCCAGAAAAGTTGCTGGATTTACAGTGCATCTTCCTAGTGTCAAAAATCAAGTATTGAGGCACCAACACTACCACCTGCAGTGTATAAATGTTTGTGTCAAAATGAAGCTTGTAATCCTCCCAAGTGAAACACCAAACCTCCCAAATCCCATCCCATATGAAGACAGCATTGCATCAGTCAGAGTTTACTGAAAGATAGCACTGGTGCCTGGAGGATTACTTGCAGCTTTAAAGCAGCAGCAGGAAAAAGAAAAAAAATTTAAAGATGCTGGAATTTCACACAGATGCTGCCTCTGCATGGGAAAGCTGTTATCAGCCGCACAGAAAGGCACTGTACAGATTCAGGACAGAAGGGCTGAACACATGCAAATCACAGATTGAATGAGATTGCTTCTCTCCCCCACTGCTCTTCAATCGTATCAGGAGTACGAGGGAAGGAGCCGGAAATCTGCTCCCTTCTGGAAACAGTCAAAAAATCTCCTCGGGGAAGAAAAAAGAGGGAAGGAAGAAGATCAAAATTTCCCTTTCTCCTGCTGCCCTTACTAAAGCCAAAATGGGTATATAAATGAGAAGCTCCAAAACTTAAAATCTCTACTACACAAAGATAATATAAAAGCGTACGCCCCAAACTCTGGTGACGGCAATTCTAGCTCTCTCCTGCATCCTAGAAGCCACATATTACAATAAGGCTTAGCTTCTCCACTGACTATATGTAGGCCTCGCCATTCATGAGTCCCAGTCCATCAGCTTTTGTATCTACTTCTGGAGGGGCTGAATGCTTTTGCCCACAGCAAAAACACATTTGCAAGCCCTGTATGCTAATGGGGAAGCGCAGCCCCAGACCTTCTCACGGTTGCTGCAGAACACCACTGCAGGCTTCACACCTTTGGAACTTGTTGCCTCCCTTCCACTCATCCAACTTTAAAAGCAATAGGAGGATGCTTGTCTAAGACATTTCCCTCTCCTCTGCTGACAGGGAATACTACACTTCTCTCCATTCCTGCCTGTATGAAGGACAAAACAGGTGACTTTACCCTCTGTTCCCTTCCTTCTAGCCTTTCTGATTCAATAACCAGTCAATGCTCATGGACACATGCAATGATCTAGGCTTTCCTGGGGTTGTTTTGCTTCTCTCTCCATTGAATCACTTCAAGTCCCCACTGCTGCTTGCTGCAGAGAAGCCACAGCCAGTGATACTGCAGCCATCACTTCAGAGGTAATGGAATACTCCACTGCTCCAGGAATAAGAGTCAAAGGGGGGGAAAAGAAGGACAGCATATCCTTCTCCCCAGGTTCCCCATCACAGCCACACACTGCAAACTGAGGCTGGGGAGATGAGCAGCGACTCTGAAAGACTTTGCCTTTGGCCGAGGAGCCAACGTTCATCAGGAAAAGCTTCCCACTGGCCAGCAGAAAGGTGCACCCCTCCAGTATCCAGCAGTTGCTCTGCTGTGAAAGGACTGCGTTTCTCTCTAGAAGGGAGCTCTGTTTTCTCCAGCATCTGTCAGACCCTAGGGACCCCAAAGCACTTTATCAAACACTAAAATCCCAGAGGGCTGCAACAGCAAAGGATTTAAAAAAAAAAAAAAAAAAGAGCCAGCCCCTGCCACTTTGTACTCATTCATTTACATACCACCTCTACTACAGAAATCAGTTTTTGAGGGAAAGTATTGGTCACAATTCTGATTACTACCCCTGTTTTGCTCGTCAGATAACACTCATTTTTAATATCAACATAACTACTAAACAAAAATTCAATCCAATGTCAAGGCTGATTTATTCATCAAAATCACCAGAAGGAGATTCTGGACAAAGAGGATGAGACAAAGAAAGGGCTGATTTACATGATCCAATTAGAGGTGAAAAAACACTCCTCTGTGCAGCCAGGAGGACGACCTGAAACTCTATCCGACCCCATCAACTGGGACCAGAGAGCACTCTGGTCAAAGGAAGCTTCCCCAGGGACCAGCCACCTGCTGTAATTGCTTAAAAATGAGAAAATATAGAGGAACAAAGCAGAGCTGGGATCAACACAACAAAGATGGTAGCAAACACACATCCAGAAGTTCTTGCAAAGAGAAGTGATGATCTCCTCCAAAAGTACAAAACGTGCCTTCGGTAGCTTTTATGAGTTGTGATAATGTGAACAGTAGAGATCTTTTAAACATTTAACAAAAAAATTATTCAGATTAGTAAGACTAACATCATAGGCAAATGGGAAATGGTTTCCATTAGGACAATAAAGGAAACATTTCCTCTCAGAAAATGTGAAACGTCATTGCTTTTTAGCACAACCACCCCTGAAAATTGTGTGTAAAAAATAAGGACGTGGTTTGCAGAGAAATCCACGCCATGAAGATGAAATACAGATAGGATACCAGATACCGCATATGGAGAGATGGTAGGAAAAGATTACAACCCGGGAGCCTGGGCAGACTTCAGCATGGCTGCAAGGCAGAGACAGATATAAACACACGCAAACCTGCCAAACAACCCTTCAAGCAGCGAAAGGGCTGGCGCCCACCTACGCCGCAGACGGAAAGACTGTGGGGCAACCCAGTCTCGCCAACCCGCGGCAACAAAACTCCAGGGCAAGCCTGGTGTGAGTGGCCGTCCCCCCTCCCCAGCCCCGCTCCCCTGAACGGACACAGCACAGGGTGGGTGCCCCCAGGGCAGGCGCAGCAATGAATTCATCACCGGGTGCTGGCAGGGTGCCCTGACACAGGGAATTCAATAGGAACAGCAGGCCGAGGAGGAGTGAATAATTCAGGCACCCTGCTCGCTTACACCGCGTTGAGGAAAGACGAAGCCTGCTTGCATCGCCTTCAGCCACCCCGTGCGCTTACGTTCGGGGTCAAAACGGGAAGCCGGGGCGAGCACCACACGGGTGGGCAAGCCCCACGCTGCCTGGGAAAGCCGCCGGCTCACCGAACCATGCCACGCTGGCAGGAGCTGGCGAGCCCTGCCTGCCCTTGCCACCAGCGGGAGTGGAGCTCCGACGCGCTACACAGCACCGCTTGTTCCCCTCGCACACAGCTCCCTGTGTCCCGCCGGGAAGGAAAAGCCACCGGGAGGGTCATGTGCTCTCCATCAGCCCGGCTCCCAAAGCTTAAAGCAGAAGAGGATGGAGGTTTAATCTCCTCTCACAGCCAACCGCGCTAGGTTAGTCTATCAAAAATAGGAAAAGCTGGGGGGGGGGGGGGGGGGGGGGAAGAGGGATAAGGGAAGACAATAAAAAAGTGTTAGGGATATGAAAAATGTTAACCTTCAAAGCAACAGGGTTACTGACTCAACATTGCATCATGCAGCAGAGGAAACAGCTTTTGGAAAAAATCCTCTGGGCCGGTCAGTAACGTCTACTGATGACCAGGAGCACACAGAAACACTGGGGAGAGCCTCTGCCTCCTCCACCCAGACTGAGAACAGATACTGATTACAACTCAACACACTCCAGAAACACAATTTCTTCTTGCCACCACTAGGAAGGGGAAAACCTCAAGAAGGGCAGAAAGTATCTCTGGATTTCTTTCCCCCCCTTTCCACAAAAACACATCTAATGCTGGAACTGCTCTGCCAGACTTCAAGTCTCGAGGCCAGAAGAGACCTGGCAGATCAACCCAATGTTCTGGGTGCTCCCATTTTTAAGGCATGCCTCCCCCAGCACATGCTGCAACACAGCAAAAATGCCTCCAGCATATAATGAGTGCGCTCCCTCCTCCCCCAGCCCGGCAGCCAGCTTTGCTCCGAGACCAGGTACCCCACGTTATCCCACCGGCCAGAACAAAAGCATGCCGAATCGGCCAGGGCATGAACAAACAGCGTTACAGCAGCCGACGGCAAGACGCAGAGCCTCACCACATACCGGGCGGCTGATAACAGCACTGAGTCAGTCTTCACCATGAACAGTTCTCCCCATCATTTCTGCTCTCAAGGACTTTCCAACCAACTGATTTGGGGCTGAGCACTTCACACCGCAACAGTGCCAGCACTGTCCCAGCGAGCTGTACTTCCCGGGCATTGCGCTACGGCTCACGGACACACTCAAGCAAATAGCGTGTGCGATGGCACCGTACAAGGCTAAGCAGATGGAGGCGGATCGGGCCCACTGTGCTCAGTAGGAGCCCCGGGGTGGGGGGTGGGAGAAATATCTCATTTGCTACCTACTCCTTTTCCTGCACCAGCAGACAGACAGGGCAAGGCATCTTAAGCACAGATGTCTGTCCCATTACAGATCTCCCTGGGGCCTGCAAGGACTTAGACTTTAGTTCAGCAGACAAAGAATCCCAAACCGAACACGAAGCCCCAAGTAAATCCTCGCAAGCCTGGGCTCCAGCAGCAGGTTCTTTATCTTCACTGCATTTTTTATATTTTTTAATTTTTTTTGGCACTCTGCTGTCACAAAGGTAATGTTTGGAATGTACAAATCTGCACCAAAAACTGTGCAGAGAGAAAACGTTAACAACTATATTTTAGCTGAATACAAACTTAGTACACAGCATATTTAGATCAAGGTTTTTGACACTTCAGATCATACTGTGCAAACACCTGCAAACCAGTAGCTCTTTGTAAACAGAGGTGGGATGAGAGAGAGTGGGAGAAGAGTATGAAGTCTGTCTCAGTATAGATCTCTCACTCCTTTTAACAAACAGGAATTACTGCATCATTAGATTTAGTGGCAGTACTTAAAAACAAATCAGGTTTGGTGAGAGGAAAATAAAGCTATTGACTCCTGACATTTGTAATTTTGAGTATATTAGACCAGCTCCTCCATTTATATTTAGTATACCAGTAAAGAAAGCAGCAGTCTCTAATTAAACAGACACAGCATAATCTTTACCAAGGGATCAAACGCACCAGAAACCTTCCCCTTCCTGGTGCCACGGCTCCCTGGGAAGCCGGGCTCTCGCACACTGCGGAAACCATCCCAGCCGAGTGAGTCACCGCCACTATCCCAACAGGGCACAATCCAGAGGGCAGTTGGAAACAGCTGCTGGGAGATCAACCAGAACAGGGAGAGAAATTCAGACAAGGTCCCAATTTTGCCTGCTCCAAGAAAATTGTTTTATTCTTCTCAATTTGTCTGGACCACAAGCCTCCCCCATGCCCCCTGGGACTGTCACCCCATCGAAGGGGACCACAACCATTGTTTTAGCTTCACCAACACCATGATGGACTCTAGAAGCCAGAAGAAACTTATGTGACATGCCTCTTGCTGGCCAGGGAAGGCCTCCTGGAAGAGCTCCTGTGCAGCACGGTCTCAGGCCATTTCCTAGCACAAGGGAAAAGGAAAGCAGCACGAATTGGAGGGGACAGAGGGTTGAGATTTGGGGGTGCAGGGCTCTGTCAAACACTGCCAAAGCAGTTTTTGGTATCCCTGAGTTTCTACAGAAGGTGCAGACTTACAGGTCTCGCCTACTTCCCCAACTCAAATCTTTCAAGGTATTTATTGATTTCCTAAAAGCTCCTCAACTACAAAATGTTCCCTGTTTTTCTCATGTTTGCATTGGGCACAAACAGTGCTGGCACTGCTTGGGCACACGCTGCCCAAATTCAGTGAAAGAAGATGAAGGATGCAATTTCCCTTTAGCTTTAAATTCACCACGAAAAGCATGAAAACCCAGCATCTGCCATATGACCACAAGATACCTGCAGATACACAGGGGTCTACACACAGGTCCATAATCAAAATGTTTTGGCATTCTACTGGCACAGCAGCACACAAGAACCTGCAAAGCATCCTGAAACACAACTGACCTCAGTTTTCATAACCGATCCTCCTCACTCCAAGAAAATTGGAGTTATTTTATATCATGACCTTCAACCTACAGGAAACAGCAAAGTAAGAGCCGAGGAGGAATATTTACAGAGAGGAAACAGCTGGAAAGGGGCCAAATAAGTTTCTTCAACATGTATAAAGTTCTCCAGCTCCCAATTTCGGTTTCTGGGCCAGATGAGAGTCACTGAGCAGCACTGCACTGCGCCCAGCTGCAGATGTGAATCTCAACACCGAGACTCCCCTTGACAATCAAAGGAAGGGTGGGAGTCTCTCAATGAGCCTGCCCAGGAGGTGGAAAGACGGCATATTTGGCAAAACCTCATTGCAGGGCATCTCCGGCCTTTCTCTCCTCTGCTGCTTGCTCACTGTGACAGCCAATCTATCAGTCACACAGCTCATCAGCATGCAGTCGCCCGTCCCCCCCCTGCCCACACCCTCCCTGTACGCTCCCCAGCATGCAGCAGTAATTGCCTTTCCTATTAGCCCACAGCGACAACAGCTGCCATGGCAACTAGCAATGATTTTAATAAGTTTGGTCTGTTTTCAAGGGCAGCACGCGCATGCCGGCACATGAGCGCGTTGCGGACGCGCGCTGAGGGGAAGGAGGGCCTGCCGTCACCTACAAAAGCAGAGCTGAAAACGCGGTTAATTGAAGAAACTGCAGATGAAGAAACGTTTATCCCCCTCCTCTGCAGGAGGAGAGGACAACCGCTCACTCCTAAAGCAGTGCAGCTGTGGTGTGAGAGAGGTCAACAGCAGCATGGTGGTACTAAACATGCAAGGGGCTCTCCTTGCAAGAGCTATAGATGCTGCCCAGGTGACAGAAGCGACGTACAGCTGCACTGTGGGTACAGCGTGCCATGTCAACGTACACACTGCTGCTCTCGGCACCAGAGAGACGAGCACAGCAAGGACTCAACACCACCTTCCTTCTCGAAGGGACAGCAGAGGCAACCTAACTTCAACAGCTTTTCTTTCTACAACGCTACCAGAGCCTCCTCTCAGATCATTCCCTGAGTCTCCTGGGCTCCAGGAAGTCAACATGCAGTCACTGGTTTAAAAAAAAAAAAAAAAAAAAAGATCAGCATTAAGGAGAAAAGTTTTGCCATCATTGCTGCGTGCACACAGAAAAATCTTGCTGATCTACTGCTTTACTTTAGCACCTCAGCATCTGGGGTTACCTGTCACGGTCTCAGCTACAAGCATCTCCTCTCCTCCCAGCTGCACCCACAGGCAGGACCTTCCTGGCACCTGCACCCTTCCAGCATGCCACAGCCCCCCAGGACACCCTGACTCACCAGGCAGCTGCTGGTGCCCTGCGTCCCTTGCTCCCAGCACCATGGCACAGAGGTCAGGCCTGCGGTGCCTCAGGCTAATCTGCAGATCAGTTTAAACTACCGTGGAAGATGCAGTTGCACAGCGAGAGCGAAGTTGTGCATTACAGATAAACTGCTCCAACACCTGGATCCAAAAGGCATGGTCCCACAATCTTCCCTGAACAAACAGTGGGTTCGCAAGCCATCCCCTCTTTTTAAACATGACCTAGCAGGTAGACAGCCACAACATCCACCACAGTGGAGTCAGCTGCATTTAGCGATAAACTCCTTCTCCTTGGCATTACTCATTTTCTATGAGATCACGAAAAAGAAACTTGGAGCCAAATGGAGAGCAGAGGGAAAGGATCACATCTTTCAGCAGCAGCTGTTTACCATCAGATCAGCTTAGCCTTGAGGTAAGGTTTCACACCATGCACCCCAACACAGGGAGTCACTACACAGGGACTGTGCCTACTGTAGATACCCCACAGACACAAAACCTTGGTGGCCCAGAGCAAAGGGGTGTTATCAATCAGACCAACGTACACCAGGTAGCCTAACACTGCTTAACCCAGTAGTACTGATACAAGATTTGCAAAGCATAAATGTAATACTACTAGTTTTTTTCAAAAGCCTTTTGAAGGTTTGGCTTAATCAGCTGTTTGTCATCAGCTGCTACAAAGGGACACTGTCTGCTATGCAAACTGCACCAATATCTGTAAACTCCACGTAAAAAAACTTGAAGCAAACAGACAAGAAAAGGAAGCGTGGCATGGCAAAGCCCAGATTTCCAAATCAGCTGCACGGCTAAGCATACAGTACCATCCCAGTCTCACAAGCTACGCAGACTCATGGGAGAGAGCATTAAAAGAAGAAAAGAGAAATCTCTACAACCTTTTCCAGCATACCACTTATTTTGCACAAGCCTAAAGAAAATATGAAACATCTCTAAGAACAGGATGCAGATCCATATATGTATTTAATTTTAAGTGAATTTTGGTGCTAGGGAAAGATGCTGTAGTTAAAATGCTGCAGAGCATACCTTCTGTTAACACAGCAAGCTGATGCAGCACAAGATGGTAGCAGTGTGCAGCTCACCATGCGTTCCCAACACCCTCCAAGGACCATCCTTAGATGGAGTGGGCAGCAATTAAGCGAGGAGAGGAAGGATGGCCCACTGAACCCAGTGCTTTGAGATTTCTGCTCCTCCACAGGTGACCTGGTGGAGTTGTTTCATTCCTCTGTGCATTACCTCGCACCACACTTTTCTTCCTAATACGAATGCTATGCAATTACATGAATTACGATTTAAGAAGGGCTCAAATCCATGATAACGGAGGCTAGGCTAAAGAATACAGGGATATTTAACTGCTAAAAACAAAGGATTAAATCTATTAACAGGAACCAAGAGATCTGTTTTGATTCCTGTAATGCAATCTGCCTTGAACAAACTGTGGATACATTAGTCTCTGGCTAGCGCATACATGACAAAAAACCTCACGCTACCTAACTCACTCGAGTGACTGAGCCACACTGGAAGTGGTGGAGGAAAAGGACTTCTGGGAACCTTCTCTATTCCCTTCATCTGACATCTGAGCTGTGCTGTGAACCTCTCCCGCAAGCAATAACACTACTTCATTTTGCTGTACATTCTTCCTTTCCAAGCAGCATGTGAAAATGATGCTCCATCCTTGCCAGATTCATTGCTGCCCAGGGGGTTAAATACAGCAGCAATGAATTGACCAGTCTTGTTAATTTAATTCAGCTACATGGGAAATCTGTAAACATAAGCAGAAGCCATGACAATACTATCAGAGGGCTCTGAACACAGCATTGTATAATTTGCTTTTGGTTATCGCTGCTAACCGTGCAAGGAAGAGGAAATTTTCCTACCGGACATTTTACATTTTTACTGTTTAAGCTCTTCCAGGTAAGAACAAAGTTTCCTACAGGCACATCATTTTTTCTACCCTGCCAATTAGCTTCATGCATAACATGCTGAATTAGCATTTGACAAGGCGCACTTCCAGCAACTCCAACCCAGGACTAATTTAACAGTAGCTGGAGGTGAAAGTCTCCCTGAGTCACCAGGGAAGGCAGCACCACCTGCCCTGGCTCCTCTGCCTCTGAAACAGAGCAGCCTTCAGGAGATAAGTGGTACCACGTCCCATCCTCCCTTCCCACTGCAATCTTAATTCCATAGTGCATCCGTTCAAACGCAGCCCATACAAAATTCGTTGTAGTTTTTTCTAGCAATTTCATGGAGATAGTTGCCTCCATGACCATGCAGTAACAATCTGTAGATAAGCAGATTGTCCAGAGTGTGAAGCTAACCATCCAACAGCCTCCGCACCCCAGGAAAATCCATACAAGACAGAAAAATACTTACCTAGGAATTAAAGTTGAGAAGTGACCTATTAAGTTTTCCACTACTTAATGTGACTATATTCATCATCAAAATCCTGCCCAAGTCAGAGGCAGAGAAAGCCTCACAATGGTAGGAATTCACCCTTGGAAGGGGAACAATGCCACATGTTTACTCCTGCCCAAAGGGCCCAGAGATTTAGGGATTGTCTTTAAAATCCTATTCTGGAAACAAAAGTAAAAATTGCTAATCCTAGAACCAAACAGACAGATCTACAAACCTCTGAATCTTAACTGCAAACTCCCAAGAATTCAGGCGTCAAGAAATTGGTGACGTAGAATAAAAAACTGCTCAGAAGAATGGACATAAAAATTGTATTTCACACAAACCCTGAGGATCAAGTAAACCACACAAGCCAAACAAAACACTTGATACTACTGTGCCATCAAGGCTGGTCAGTTTGTACACTGTACTACACCTTTTCCAGAGTATTTGCATCATCTCTTTATCAAGCACCAAATCCAAGAGAAGCAACCCCACATAATACCTTACAATAGATATGGGAGCCCAAGCATGGAGTTTTTATGCTTATTTAGAGACAGACATAGACTACAGAGTTCATAGAGGAGCTTGCTAATGCCTTGTCAGCAACAGTGACAAAATAGTTAAGACCAGACATCTTGGAAAATTTCAGTGCACACAGAAGTCAAACACACCCATCTCCTGCTACATCTCCCAAGGATGGTCAGGGACAGGCACTGCTTTGGGCATACTGTCACCATGCTCACGTTGTAGCCAGAGGGTTCCTTGCTCTGAGGGGACAGGACCACTTTCCCCAATTTGCCTGCAACTGCCACACCAACAAATACTAAAAACCAACAGAAACAGGAACACTTTTATCATAGGATGAACCAGACCTAGTGAAGCACTATCTATTTCCCATCTACATGTTAAAATATGCAGACTGGTTAGTCTTTTCCCATACATGTAGATGCCTCAGATTTTCAGATGCCAGCATGATAAGGAAGGAGAACCAGATCACCAAAGGTGAAAAATAGCAGCTGGTACGGAAAGGATGGAACAAATACAGAAAGGATGAACAAATGCTATATCGAATGCTGCACTGCAAAGCAAGCCAATCTCCCTATCAAACTCCAACAGAGCTGCCAAACCCTGCCCCACGAAGCTACCAAGACTGTAAGCTACTTCTATGGTAAATGCCTGCAGTAATCCTGAGTTCCAAAAATGAAACAAACGCCAAGCTCAAAAAAAAAAAAAAACAACCACCCAACGCAAAAACTATCTTCCTGTTTTCACTGGAAAGGTCATGCCTATTTAAGGAAACCTTCCCAAGCAACATGGACGTGCTCCATCTACATCCATCAACTAACAGCCCAGAGTTAAGTGTAATCACTCATCAAAAAATTCCTAGTCCTTAAAGGATTCATGGTCTACGCTGTGAATCCAACCCATGCTCCTCCTGGCATGCAAAGCAGTCACAAATACCTGATACCACTCAAGATGAAAACATCAACTCATTGACCAGCAGAGGAGGAATCCTTACTCACCCCTTTAAGTATTAAATAATAGGAGGAAAACACACACAAAAAAAGTGTCACAGCACCTCCATCTATTCCAGTCAGCACCTTCCCAATGGGAAACACCCACTCCCAGGAGAGCCTATACATTGGTCACAGTCTGGCAGAAAGAGATACGCTCAGATATGTTCTCAACCCCATAGACAGAGAGGCTTCAGGAGAGAACATGAAGCATCAAGAATTCTTAGTGGTGCTAATTTGTGATTTACTGACAGAGAAAAGTTATTTTTCTGAATCTGCAGTATTTGGCACCGACCACATGATGCTCCTGTTGAAAGAAGACAGAAGAGATCAGGCAAGATGGTGAAATGCAGCAAGTCTTTTCTGGAAGGATGCAATCAGTGGACAAAGGCACACACAAAAAAACAGGCTTAATTATAAGCATTATTTCAATTTCCTGGCATAGCCACACACAGACATTATATATATAAACACATATATCAGATAATTGGTCAGACAACATATACACAAATGCCAGTCTGTCTCATTCACCACATCCAACTCCATCACAACAGTCCAGCTCCTGGACAAGACTAACTCACAGGTCAGAAGTGGGCACTGGAAGAAGGGATGGGCAGATGGAAACACTACAAAGAGTTAAGTCCCACTGTAACCCTCTTTATTTGAAAAAAATCAAAATCCACAGTTGGTCCATTTCCTTTTTTCTTCCCCTTTCTCTCCTCTGAAGCTTTCTCCGGCCCATGGTTGATGTTTAACCATCACCCAGACGGCACTGTTCACAAATGACGCTATCACCTCCTGCTGAATCCCTCCCACCCTGGCAAACGATGGCCTTGCCTCCACTGTTTGTGACTGTGACTTCTCAGCCCAGCTCTCACAACATGAGGCACCTGGCATGCAGACCACCACTCTTAGGGAAATCTAACTAGCCCAGCAAGTAGGAAGTTTCCAAGAAGTGTTTAGGTATAAGCATATAGAGAAAAAGCTGTTAGATCCAACTGGTGACATTAGCAGATGTCAGGTCTCCACTGGATTCATGTGAGCACCGGAGAAGCCTCCAGTCTCATCTCCTCCCCTCACTTCAAGGCAAAAAGATTTCCTAAAACACACGCCAAGGCACAAAGAAGGCATTGCCAGGTTGGTCTTTATCTCCTCTTGGGAAAAAGCAGTGGGATGGAGTGTTTTTTCCTCCCCTACAGCTTTATACTACTTCCAGTGTTGTAGTCTGACAATCCTGGCAACAAGATAGGGCATCCAGTCCAAAATCCTGATCTTGTTCTCCAGGGCTCTCTGCAGATGACAGAGACCCAGCCATACAGCACGTTTCTGGTCCCCCCTTTTCTCAGCGCTGTACTCAGCTAAGAAGAGAACAGAACTGAACACCCATGCAGAAGCAATAAAAAGCAGGCAGTGATGGGATGCATCAGGGACACGTTATTCAACAAATAAAAGGAAGGAGATACCAAATCTCCAATCACCCAAGTACTTTTCACCCAAGACACCTGAATCCCAAGTAGCAGGATTGTTTTGCAGCCCAAATGTGTCACAAAGCCTCCCCAGCAAAACGTGCCTTAGCTTGCCTCCCTTTCCTCCCCACTAACCCTGCAAGCACCCATGCTGAGACTTGTGTCCCCAGGAAGGGGGAGACTTGCCAGTCCCCCACACAGCCAGCACAGAGAGCAGGTCGGGAGCCGGTTCCTGCCTTTGCTGTCCACACAGCAGCCTTCTGCTTGCTAACAGACTGAAACATGCTTTTAACTCAAAAGGCAAGGTAGCTACATTCTCTCCTAAAATAGCATTTCATTTGCAAAAGTCAAGGGCTGTGGATTAAAAAGACACCAGTTACAGCTACTCATGCGACTTCCACTCTGTTTCCTCATGTGCAGGGATGTTACAACAAATCAGGCTTATGTGCTACTTTTTCCTGACTCCCACTTCATTCAAGCCTAGGAAGCGCTATGTTCTGAGCAGGAAAAACAGCTGCAGAAACCAGAAGGTATGTGGTCTTGTAGTTAAAGACAATCAATATCCCTTCTACTTAAAAAGTTAGATTTCAAACCTCATCTTCCAAGTAAAGTTTCGCTACGATGATGACCAAGTTACTTAATTCAAGCTTTTCTGCTGTTTTTTTTAAGATGAAGACATCACTTTTTATTTGCCCAACATGACACACTTAAGGATCAGCCTGTGGAAGTGGTAGGTATTCATGTATACAGTGGAAGCTGTACAGAGCTGTAGATCAAGGATTTAAACATTACCAAAACCCCACCAGCTACAGTAAAAAATACAAATAAAAAAAATAAATCAGGTTGCAAGTGTCAATAGGATTTTTGCAAAACTGGTCTTATTACCAGTACCTCAATTCCCCATTTCTACAATAAAAGATAATATACCTTTTCTACCGCTCGGGAAAACTGCAAAAACAAGATCATTAGTATCTGTGAAGCACCCACGCTACAGTGGTGAGTACCATAGAAGAGACCATTAAAAATTAATAGTTCTGTATTCAGTGCAAGGTTCGGATTATCTGCAGTAAATTCGGTCTGGGGTCACACATGAGATGAAAAGGAAGAAGTGAAATATTGAATAGCTCTCAGTCCAAAGCCTGACCTCGCACCCATTTTAATTGATAACAAAACTCCCGCTAGATTTAACTGTGCCTCAGTGAGCGTTATCCATTTGATGCACTTACGGAGATGAAGTCATCTCTAAAAACATAAAATGTACAACCACATAATTAAGACCTCACATGGTGCCTTCTTGTCACGTCCTCCTGCTGGGCACTTGCTGGGTACAAGCTCCAGCCCCTACCACACTGGATGCACCATGTATTAAATCTCCCTCAGTCGCAGCCCGCTGCAAGCACTGGTTCTCACTCTGGCATGTTCTCTGTCTCCTCACCGCTTTGCATTGAAGAGATAGCACCCAGCAGCTTCAGACCACCCAGGACAAACACCAAATCCCACAGCACCGCCACAGTGTAACACACCTCTTCCTAAAACCGGAGCATTGACAGCATTCTGCGTTTTCACACACTTCAACTTCCACTCCTGGACAAAACAAATAACAGGACAGGCAGGAGCTTCAGAAGTCAACTGACTTCTCCTGCAGGCTGCCCAAGAGACATTCAGACCTTGGCAAACCAGCAGAAGTGATGCGTACACTTTACTGCCTCAGTTTCCTCCATGATCTGGATCACTCCTGAGGCTGACACCACACAAACTCCTGCTTCCTGCCCTCGCACATCGCACCAGCCCCAGGACATCTGCCTGTACCATGTGGCCAGCTTCCACCTCCTTCAGTATGCCCCACGGTTCAACCTGCTGTGGCAACACCACAGCCTAGGTTTCCTTCCCTGAATCAACTTTTTGGATCTTCCCAGGTTGCGTGGCTGGTCCCAGTCATGAGTAGAAGCAGCATCACTTAGAGAGAGTGGTCTTTAATTCCAGGAACCACTCCAGGTCACTCCAAAACTGAGCTCTGAGAAGAACTGGTGCCTACAGGCAAGGAGAAGCACCTACAAAACATACTCCATCCTGGTCCAGCTTTGCTCCAAAGCTACACAGGGCTTTTAACACAAAACAAGGACAGGAAAGAGGCCTCTGATGGACCTTCTCTCCAGGACAGGGCAGTACGAAGGGTAATGGAGAAGCCCTTTAATGCATGCACTTCCCCTCATTTCTTCTTCCCACAAAAAGGAAGCAAAGCCACAGAACAGAATAAAAAGAAAAACCCGGGCAGAGATAGCTCAGAAGCACCATCTCACAGCGGCTGCTCAGAGAGTCATGCCTGGCTACGCTGTCTGCAGAACCGGGGCCCCATGGAGAAGGCACCCAGCCTCGCAGCAGACTGCAGCAGAGCTCAGACTTCCCGCTGCCTTGCTCGCCCGAGGGGGACGAGCAGGCTGGAGGAAAGGCAACCTTCCCACCCTTCTCCGGGTAAGGGAATGGCAACCGCAAGCAGCAAATTATAGGCCTAGGATCCCAGTTACAGCCTCTCTTCAGCCCATGCAGCACTAAATCAAGGCTTTTAAGTGATGCCTTGGTGGGATTTTCTTTCCGGGCATCGCCCCCAATGGTGACAACCACCCCAAGCGTCTGCAAGAATCTCCTACAGAAATAGCAGGGGAAAAGCTGTGCAGAAAGCCTCAGCTAAAAGAGCACGCTCCGGGCCCTTGAAGAAACCTGAGCTGGATCCAGATCCCAGGGCCTCAAAGGCCTCTGGGGAGAATATTTTGATACTTGCAACACACAGAAATGCCACATAAGGTTGCTTCTTTAGCCTCTCTATTAAAGGAAATTTAGCTACGTACAGCCAGAGGGTAAAAAGTGCTTGCACATTGGGGGGGTTTTCCCCCCTTAAATGGTGCAGGTTCTCCCTCATCTCTATGCTAATACTTGCATTATCGGTGAGGCAATTATGAGTAGATAAAAGCCAAGAAAGATGTACAGAAAAAGCAACAATTGCTTCTAGCCCACACGCTTTGAAGCAAGCATCCAATCTTCCCACCCAATGAACTCTCCTAGACAAAGGCAAACACAAGAAAACAGCCCTGGGAAGGCACAGCCACTTCAAAAACACGGCAGACCAAATCCCACTGTCCTACCCAAGGGGTGCAAGTAAAAGATCTCATGACCTCTTTTCTAATCGGTATGAATCACAAGTACACCCTGCCCACACTCCAAAGGTTAGGAGGTGGCAATGGTATAGCTGATTGAACACCAACTGAGCTGGCAGAAACTGCCAAAGTTTCCTGCTCTGCCCAAACAGATGCTGGATCCAGCTCAAGTTCAGCTGTTGCCCCTCATTAAACAAGGAGGCTTTTGTATACAACCTTTCCTACTTTGCGGCTACTTAAATACATCATATAATTGCTAAAGAGTTAGTGTCCCATTTCCTTCAGTCTAGCAAGAGAGCTGCTAGGGGTGATTTTGATAGATGCCGTATGTACGCGTGACAAGCCAAACGAGAGAGAGACGAGAACGGTTCACAAGCCTTTTCCCAAACACCCTGGAAATCCTCCAGAACCAAGAACGCAGGTTAGAAACTTCAACCTACAACGGGGCCCTTCTCAGCAAAGCCCCGCAGACAGCAAAGCTTTCCTGCAGGAGAGGTGCCCTGGCATGACTCAGTGGGACAGCTCGGCAGAGCCCTGCGGGTCAGGACACTGGCATGGTCCAAGCCTGGTGAGGACTGTTTTGTACAGCCCCTGCCATCGTTGCACTTGGCTCCTACAGACACCTCAAATTCAGCCTGGAAAAAAGGAGGTGCGCTCAGGAAAGTGAAGCAGAGAGAGGGGGAAGCATGCTGGGGAAAATACATACGCATCTTTCAAACTAGCATTTTCCTGAATTTAGAAAAGATTGCTGGCAAAATTAAATTTACTGGAGAGCAAAGGGAGTTAAGGCCCAAAATGCAGTCAAGCAGCTCTAATCCCTAAACGTCGGGATTATCTCATGACAGCTACACTCCAGCGTCCACTCAATACCACTGTAAAATGTAGATCAACAGAATGCTTCAATGAACTGGAACCCGTTACCTCTAATTGCTTCTCTCACTTCGCTTCTGAATGTTCCTCTGATCCCTCAGCCACCACATTTCAAAAGTGTGCACACACACACCCCGAAGGTCAAGTAATATCTGAGATGGGCTAATTAAATAAGAGGTTTCCAGCTGACCAAAACACCTGCCCTCCTCTTTCACTTTGTATGAAAACTAAGGTTTGCCCCATGCCACGAGACAAGTCAGCAGCATTGAGCGATAGGTTTTAAAACATCATCAACCAATGCGACCCCTAACATTTTCCAAAGGGGCAGAGGTTCCTGTGCAGCAAACCAAAGGCTGCTAGCGACAGGCCTTATTTTTCCAAGCTAACAGGGGTATGCCCTTCAGCAGCATTCTCTAGGGAGCCGCGGACCACACACAGAATCCAGTTCAGGTCTGCCCCGACTTCAGGTTGGCTTCCCTACCACTAGTGCAAATGAAGCAGTTAGTTAATTTTTTAATTTTATTTTACTGCTGCCTCCTTTGCATCTCCTCTGTTCTGGTATTCCTGCTGCCACCAGCCTCACCGCAGCAGAGCCACTGAAAACCCTCAGTGCAGCCACGATAAAGCAGGAAGCTAGCACAGCAACACAGCTGCTAAACCTTCAGTGACCAGCACTTCTTTGAGACAGTCTTGAAAACAGAGGTGTGAACCCCTGATGCAAAAGGGCAAGGTGGGAGCCCTGCTTGCTAGGTCACTGGGAGGAAAAGCTGACAGAGGGTATTTCACAGGACGTGCCTGGGAGAGAGGCAGGCTGCTCCAAACTCAGCTAGGTGGGCAACCTTTTCAAAATGCAAGGGAGAGCGCAGGCTTTCTGCAAAATGCCAGCATGCTCATGTTTCTAAATGGGAATTCTGAAAAGGAAAAATAAAAAGCATATGTCTACAGCCGGTACACGTATGCAGAAGGAAACCATCTCCAGTAGAGCCAGACCTCTGTTCGGCTTCCAACTTCACAACTGTGGCCATCACCTTTAAACACAAACCTCTGAAATCCAAAGAGAAATACCGACAGAGCCTGGAGGGGTACTAAAGCATCCAGAATACTTTACTTGGGCTTTCCATTTTCCTGAATATGGTCAGAAAAGAGCCAACATTAAAGTGCTCTCAACATCTCTAAAATCCAACTTTCAGCCTTTTGCCAAACGTTTTCTTTGAACTGGAGATTTTCTAAGTCCTCCCAGACTGTGTCAGGTCTAACTCATAACACTCAAATATTTAAAAAAACCAAAGAACAAAAGCAAACAGAGAAATAACAACAAACTTAAAGCTGATTCATTATGTGTCACCACATCAGCAATAGTCTGTCCAAACAGCATCCCAGGAAACCTCATCCTGGATCCAAGGCAGGGGTCAGCTTCTAAAAATTGGAACTTTACTTCTTTTCTAGAATACCTTGTATCCTCTGTATTGCTCTGCATCTCTTTACGAAGACAGCCATGCCATCAATAATAAGAGGGAGGAAAAAGCTAACCTGATTACACGGCTTTTCCACGATTTACTGGAACTAGATGTTCTCTTCTGGAAGATTTAAAAATACAGATTTCCATAGGGTCCCCCACAGCACAAAAGCTGTTACTCACTGGCCCATTCTCGAATACAGTCCCAGTCAACCCTCTTACTTGTAAAACCCAAACCTGTCTTTGGAAGTTATCAGCAGATTGATTTCTTGCCCTCCTCTAGAGCACCACAAACAGGGCATAGTTTGAATGGGAACACTGGTTGTCGTGAAGCACCAGCAGTGTCCCTGCTCTCCCCTTTCTGCGGCACGCTGCCGTTCAAAGTTTCCAGTCTTTGTGCTGGAAGGACTCAAGCTGCTAGACGGTGTTACAGACCATCTTCTGGCTTGCAGTAGGAAGAGAAACCACGGACCTCCTTGCGGAGTGAAGACTTAGCATCTATTATGTCATCATTTAGTCACAGGGGACTGATCTCAACACCACTAGTCATCTTTATTAACCCTATGCAGACATGCCTGAATGACAACACAAAGTCACCAGTCATCGCTGCCACTAAAAGTTTACATGGACTGGATAAGGCATAGACCACAGCTGCATTAACTGTCTTCCCTGACCAGTCGGCCATGCTCATGGTTGCAGAAGAGTAATTCCCCCAAATACTCAGGGATACTGAGCACACAAGTCATTCGTGAAAGAGGAACAAGGATCAGCTCTGTTCACACCTTGCATCTAATTCCAACTACGTATTACCCCTAGGTATAATTTTAATTCACTAACCAGCCTAGACCCCATAAAAAAGTTAAATCAAAATTCAGCTTGGGGATCGAATGAAGAGTTGATTAACTCATTCAAACCCATGCAAAGCAACAAGAAGACATTTTAATAACTTTCTTCAGTAGTGTAAGCTGGCTGGTACACCTCTAGCACCTTGATGGGGAAGACAAACAAGACACCCTGGAATAACACCCTTGTCTGCAGCTCTGAAGAGAAAGAAGGGACACTTCCCAGCTAGCCACAACATTTCTCGTCTTTCATCATGTGAAGAACAGAGGAGGAGAGATTATTGCAAGGGTACTTTCTCTTCCATCTGTGCAGCAGTCAACCTATTCTGACAAGCAGTAAATACAGCTGCATCAACAACTGCATTTCGGTGCAGTTTCACAAGTGACTTAAGCCAATATAACTTACTTTTTTTTTCCCCTCCCCCCTGTTAGGGACTATTTTTACCCAGATCAGCAAGCTGATCCAAATGATTCAACTCATCCAAGCCAGCAAACAGAGAACAAGCTAGTTCCTAGCTAGTATTTATACAGTTAAAAAGCAGCAGTACCTTTGGGGACCTTCACTTCCAAAGCTTATAAACATATCCAAATGCTTCCAGGAGACATTCCTGGCTGGTGGCGTTTGATTTTTGCCACTTATGGACCAGAGGGAGCTAAAAAGCACCAGTTTGCGCTGGACCTTTTCCTCCCACGCCACGATTAACTGAAATATGTCCCTGAAGCAGATACCAGCCATGATCCGATTTGTCCCAATCCCAACTCAAGCAGCTTTACACCACCCTCCTAACAAGATCAGCACTGGCCAAACACCATTTATCCGACCTGATCAGAGATGGATTAGATAATGAAACCCTAACTGCATAAGCTGTCTGAGCATGCTGGTCTGAGACAGCACAAAACAAGAAGCCCGGTAAATTTAAGGGCTACTTTAAGCTTTAAGGCACACTTTGCCCCAAGTTCTTAATAACTAGCTACTATCTTATCTTCCTATAGGCTAGTTTTCATATTTCATGTTAATAGACCCAAAAAAAGCTATTAGTTTTACAGTTGCGTTAGTAATTTCTATAGCTAAATGATTTATTTCAGCATTACAAGCCATGTTCATATCCTGAACCATCGGTAGGTAGGGGTTATGCAAAGAAGAAACCGTGGTAAGCGTGGCACCCCGGGATTCCTCGCTATCAGCCCAGAGACACGAGGTCACCAAGTTTACACAGCAACAGCCTGTGGCTCTGGAACAGGAAGTAGAAAATTGACAGGATCTGCAGGAAAAACAAGGTACAACAGTTGCTGGTGTTATTTCCAGTTTCCAGAAAGCCTCTAGTACACATGAGGGGGCAAGAAAAAAAAGGAAAAAAAAAAAAGAAAAAAAAATCAAAGAATAGGCTCTTTATTCCTCTTGTAAGCATTACGTACAGTTAAACACAGATAATTTACTAGAAAGAACCCGTTATTCTAAAATAAGGTACTTCAAAAAGAATACACTATCTGAACAGAAATCCTCATGAAAGGCAATCTTGTGTTTTGACTTTTAGGTAAAAAGATATCAAATTTCCCAAACATTAAAGAACACATTTTTCCTAGCTCTGATATTATTTGGAAGTTTGGCTTCAAATTTGGTATTTCTTGCTTACAACCATGAAAAGATTCTCCAAATAAATAAACCATACTCTTTAACAGTAAAAAAAAGTCAAGGGAAACTTCTGGACATAATGGTACGCGTGTGTGCACATATACATAAATACATGTTTATTTTCATCTTTTATATTCAAAAGATTGAAAAATCTGTTCCTTATATATGCATATGGTAAGATTAAAATTACGCTAAGCATACCAAGTAACTACAATATGGGGGTCCCAGTCTGAAGAATAGTTATACTGACTATAAACACACTTAACTTCAAAATTGGACTCTACTAGTTGCCCTTCTCCACCTAAGTTCTCCACGGTTTGCTAGCATTTGATACGGAAACAAAACCCAACTTTCTGGTAAGATCCACAATTAATCCCTACTACCATTACCACCAGTGTGACACATTGCTGTGCACGCGCACTGTCATAGCCCCATGGTTGAATGCCATAATCTTAATATCTTGTACTACTCATTGAACAGATAACAAAATGCTTTCCTCGAGGTACATATAGAGGGGAGCCTTTTATGTATACAGAAATTGTACTCATTTGCAATTAAAAAAAAAAAAAAAATTCAAGACTGTTTGTTAAACCAGTTCAAGTCCCTTCCTGGGCAATTTTCAGTTGATTTACCACTGGTTTACATCAACACCAACCAGTTTAACCAGTAACTGCAGGTACACTGATGCATCTCTTGTAGCTATGCAGGACCTGTGCCTCAGTTCAACTCCAAAGAGCTGGAAGAATTTCATGTCACCATGTTCACGCACTCATTCATAATTCCTAGCAAGACACAATGTATAAGCACTCCTTCAATGCTGAGCATCTTTCTCCTTGTGATTATACACATTGTCTGAGTCACACTTGACACCTACATGTGGGACAAGATACTACTTCAAGGAATAAAAGAGCATGGCACGGTTTTCGCTGGCATTTGCGGGAGCACAAGCAGCAGCACTGGGGTGTGAAGCTCCAGCCTACGTTCAGCCCACACCATCACGCTGGGGAAAAAGTGATGTTGTGAGGTGGAGAGACCACCACAAAAGGTTGAACATCAAACAGAACCACAAACAACCCCCCTGCTGCAAGCTATTTAAAAAAAAAAATCTTGAGCACACAAACCGGGGACAGCCTGGGAAATAAAATGGGAAGATCGTTGGCCAGCATTTGGCATCTAGATGAGAAGCATGTTGGAGAGGACAGGATGCTCTCCTTGGAAACTATCAACAGTGCTTACCAACCCAAGCAAAGGTGAGAAGAGAAACAAGTTCAGATGATTAAATCCTGCTGCTTCCAAAGAGCTCCGATATAGTCGTCACAAGAAACGGAAGCAAAAAAAGGCCAGTAAATTGCCATAATAAAACAACCCTGTGCAACACCCAGACAAAGGGAAGCAGAAATACCTTGGCAGCATCGCCCCACAAACACAAAAGCGAACGCACCTGGAAAGAGCAATGTTTTGGGGACGATCAAAACCCGCTGGCAGAAGACGACAGGAACGTAAGACCCTGCTGGCAGCCCCTGTGCCAAGCTGGAAGACGCCCACCCGACGCCCCACGACCCCGTTTCCCCTTCCCAGGCAGTCCCTGGGATTTCTCCCGACGGTTTACCAGACCCAAGGCGACGCGGGTAAACCACCGCCGGCCCCCAAAGCCCTGCCAGTGCCCCGTGCCCAGCCCCGCCATCCGCGGCCTCCCAAGGGCCCCCGGCTCGGCGGCGGGCGGAGAACGGCGCTGCCCGGAGAGCCGGACCCAGCGGCGGCTCCCTGAGGGCCGCGGCCCCGCGCCGCCGCCGCCCCACGTGCTGGGCTGCGCCCCGGGAGCCGCCCGCCTCGGGCTGGGGAGCCCCGGGCAGAAGACCCGCTCCCCCGCGCTGCTCCCGGCCGCTGCCGGCGGGGGAAAGGGCCGCACGCCCGTAAGCAACGCGCTGAATCCTGCAAACCGAAATTAAAGGCGGCCCGGCCCGGCCCGGCCGCCCCCTTCCCGCCGAGCCCCGGTGCGGGAGAGCTGGCGAGGGCCCGCCCGGCCCGGCCCTGCCCGCTACCTGCATGCCGCCGCCGTCGGCCTCCGCCTCCGTCCGCAGCCGCTTGCTGTGGCCGCCCTCGGCGCTGTCCCCACCGGGCATGGGCTGCTCCAGCTCCGGCTCCCGCTTCACGCCGCGGGCGGCCCCCCCACCGCCGCCGCCGCCGCCGCCACCGGCCAGGAGCTGCGGCTGTGGCTGCTGCTGCTGCTGCTGCGGGGGCTGGCCGCCCTCCGCCATCCGCGCCGCCGGAGCCCCGGCCGCCCCCCGCCGCGATCGCCCCGCTCTGTCACCGCGATGCCGGAGGAGGAGGAGGAGGAGAAGAAAGGAGGAGGAGGGCGAGGGCGAGCCCCGCACCGCGACCAGAGCAGCGGGCGCGGCGGGCTCCGACCCACCGGAGCGCCTCGCTCACGGGCTCGGTGGAGGCTGAGGAGGGGCCGAAGCCCCTCGGCAATCTCCGGAAACGCCGGCCGGGCCGCCGGAGCCGCGCGACCCCCGCTCGGCAACCTTCGGCGGCGGCGGCGGGCGGGGCGGGGGCGGGGCTCGGGGCGGGGCGGGGCGGGGCCGCCGCGAGGCACAGGCTGCCCCTACCCGCCGCCGCCGAGCCGCGCGGGGCGGCGGGAAATGGCCGCCCGGCTGCTCGGGCCTCCCGCTGCACCCGGAGCCCGCCTCAGGCGGCGTCCGCCCAGCCCCTCACCCGGGCTGCCTCGTCCCCCGCGGCCCGGGCTGAGCCGAGAGCGCGGCTCTGCGAACGGCTGCGGAGGGGAGGTGGCCGCAGGGTTAAGGCGCGATAGGCGGCCTAGTCTCTGCCTGCTCCTGACGGCGTCTTTCTGCAGCGGGGCTGGGCCGAAGGCTTTGTGGTTTGGGCCGGTGCATCTTTATAATGGACCGCGGTGGGTGCAGGCCCTCCCTCCTCCCCCGCCGGGGCTGGGGCAGTCGCCCCGGCCCCAGGGGTGCAGAGCGCCCACCCCTCGGGCAGAGCCATGTCCCCCGAGCCCCCGCCACAGGCGCAGCCAGGTTCCTGTCCCTGCTGGTGCAGGGCTGCCTTTCGGGCTGAGGTTTCTGCAGCCCTGCTTGTAAGCAGCAGTGCTGAACTGAGGTGAATCTGGGGTGAGGGATAGTTACTTGATCCCCTGCTTCAGGAGTATCCAGCTTCTGGGGATGTGCTGCCCAACTTGGTACCTGATGCTGTCCCCGCTCAGCACAACATCCCATCACTCGTGGCACGTGTCTTTTCTGGCCTTTTCCAGGCTTCCTCCATTCTGTTCTGAGCAGCTCACCCCAAGGCTCATCTCATAGCCCCAGTCTGCATCTGATTTCTTGAGAAAGGGGCTGATCTGCTTTCCCGTTCCTAATAGCCTCCACAGGTTTCTCCTGCATTTTTATATATAACTCATTTGTTCTGCTGCAGATGAATTCCAACCAGATGGAGACACCAGTCTTCAAAAACCTGAAGCCTGCTCATCAGCCCTTTTGTATGTCTCCACATTTTTGATCTTGAGAAGCAAATTTGGGATCCTCAACAGAAACATGAAGTTGATTTCATTACTCAGCTGCTGTCTGGTAGCACCAAGGACGATGACTGCCCTAGAATGAGGAACGCACGGGCAGCCTGTACTGTCCTGAAAGTAGTCTGGAAGCCATGGCAACTTGATGGAGAACTAATCTGCAGATCATAATACAAATCTGTGGTTGACTTTATTACGGGATGGGAATGGCACTCTTCCTCCGCCTGCCAGCACTTTGGGGGAAAAGGAGAAAACCAGGAATGGAGGTGGTCATTGTGAGTCAACGCACATAGGAGGAAGCCCTTCTTGACTTCTTGAATATCACCATGTGTAATTAACTGGCCTGTGGACCAGTTAGGTTATCTTGGTGTGTCTTTACACATCTGCTGATCTTCATGAAATGATTAGAGCCTTTGGTTTTGAGTGACAGTTACAATACATGAATCCAGTCTTCCCTTACACCACATTTTTCCTGATCCAAAAATAGTTTTCAAGGCCACGTTAAAAGATATTTTAAGTGGTATGTTTTGTGCTGAGGTGCCAGCTTGTCTATTCCAGTGACTGGGAAAATCTCTTTTTTCAAAATGATTATAAATCCCCGTGGAGTGGCAGGCACCCAGAGGACAATTACATGCAGCTTTTGTCTGCTCACCCACCAAGGGTAAACACGTCTCATTCCTCTTGACTGGGTTTGATAAAATGAGCCAGACTGTCAAACAACATTGAAGGAACATATTCAGTCCACTCTTGGCTTGAAAAGAAGGCGAGATTCTTGTGACTGGGATGCTACTCATTCAGAGAAAAGCAGCATTTCTGTATTTGTCTTCCTCCTAATTTTAATGAGGGGTTCTAGATGAAGGGTACAGGTTAAGATATTGCCCATGAGGTGTTGCAGAAGGCTTCAACCTGAAGACAAGTCAGGAGTAAGCAGTTTGGAGATGAATCTCTGTGTGCACTTGGGAGCGCTCCTGTCACTGTGATCTAGCCGTCTGTCTGATACTCCCCTTGGGGACTTCAAAAGAAGGAGTTGCTCTACAGTGCCCAGCGTCCATTTTTCTCTTCATCGTCCCCAACCCCGTTTCCACCATCTCCTGCCATGCAGGTGCCAAAGCTGCTGCCAGTTCCCCCTTGCATCCTGTGTTCACATGGTCTGTGCCACAGAGCAGCACCTGGGAGAGCTGGCAGTGCCATAGGCAGGTCCCTTGGCGAGGCATTTTCGGCTGGCCATGGTCTGCAGCCTGCCAGCGGAGCAGCCAGGACCACCACAGAGCACAGAGCACCCTCAGTTGTGGTGTGGGTGAAAAGACCTGGGGCAGGGTACTGCACCCTCCCTACCAAACTGACCTGCAGTTGCCACTGCCACGCTCTACGCTATCGCTTCCTTTCTGTCATTACTGCTGTGATATTTCATATTATTATTTCTCTAGCTCTTTCCATTTCCTCTTAAAAAAGATTAATGAATTAATCTTCACAGTGTGCTTGTGGGATAGGTATTATTATCTCCATTTAACAGATGGGATATGAGGCATTCCTGAAGTCACAAAAAAGCTTTTGAGCTGGGACTACAATCTTAATCCGTTGATTTCCTTTCACACAACCCAGCTGCCTTTTAGGTATTTGTATGTGACATCTGAGACATACTAAACAGGCAGCTGACTCCTCTGTTAACCCTTCCACTGCTGTACAGTGCTCTTGCCAAAGGCTCCTACCTGCCATGATTTTATGGACAAGTTTGCAGAGCGCTCACCAGTACTTTGTCTTTGACAGATCAATGAGAGGCAACTATAAGAAACGTTATCCTTCCAGAGAGCTCTCAGAAGCTGGTGTGAAGAATATATCTTTCTGAACAGATTCATATAATTTTAGAGTAAAGTTGTGGGGGTTTCCTCCCCCCTCAGAAAGACACCCTCTGAAGGGATTCCTTGAAGGAACATGTGCTGGTGCTGCCACTGGGCTGGAGATCAGGTGGCATCAGAACATGGGGTGTGAAATGTCTATGGAAGTACAAAGAGCTGGGCCCCACAACGTGCTTGCATGGAGCAGAGGCAATGCCTCATGCAGATTCTAAGGCACAGGCATGAAGTAAGGCACAAATTCGGCTTTGACCCGAAGGCACAGAAATCACTAGGAGACGGTTCAAAGCAAATCTCTCCTCTCCACCACCACAACTCAGAACGGTTTCTTGCTGCTTCCATCATCTACACATGATAACTCATCCTGCTGACCAGTTCCCTCTTGCCTTCGCAGCCTTCCGCATCTTTGCCCCTCTCCTTCCCGGTAGATTCAGTTTCTCTGCTCAGCGGGTCAGGGGAGGTTTAGTGGCTTGCCCAACCCTGCTCATTCCTGCTGTTTCTATCCTGCCAGCCAAGCTCCTGGAGCCAAACACTCTTCCTCCTGACAGCAGTACTCCCACAGGTAATAAAGTGCCACCAAAGTACAGTTTCAGCCTGCACTTTGGTCCTTGTTTTGCAGGAAGCGGTGATGGCACTTTCTGTAGCAATGAGCATGGGTAAATGTTTCTCCTTGCTTATCTCGGGCCAGCTCTTTGCTACAAAATTTTATTAACAGAAGCTGCCGTTTCTTGTCACCGGTTAGCGCACAGCCAAAAATACATAGCCTAAGTCAACAAAATCCAAAGACCTCATCACCTGACTTAAACCACCTACCGGAAGGATGCCAGTCCCCAAGCAGTGGCAGGAGGCCAATATTGGTATGTCACTCTGACGCAAGGGCGCTGGCAGCTGTCAGTCAGTGGGTCAACACCCACAATGCACCCAGTCTTTTCCCAGTGCCACCTGTGGCAATGAGGACACCTGGCTTCAGCAAACGCCACCGAGTACCTCGGCGCTCCGACAAAGCAGCAATGGCAACAGCTGGGAATCAACCAGAGAGCTCAGAGCAAAACTTTCCTGACTCATTTTCCTGCTGGCTTCAGACATCGCTGCAGTGCATTTATCGTTGCTAATTGCTGTTTGGTCTGTGGTTCCATGGGGTATCATCGTGTACAAAAGTTGTGCCGTTTCAGGTATACCGATGCTGCTAAAGCAGTATGACACCTGCAGTGCAGATGCAGTTATCTGCATATATGCAGTTAGCATAAAAATGCCATCTGCCTGCACTGCTTATGCCTGGAAGGATGGGGAATAAAGTCGGTCCTTCAGCACTTCTAATATGAAGGGGCCTCCCACCATATCCCCAAAATGTATAATAAGAGGAAACTGTGTGAAGAGCATGACTGGGAAATGAAAGGTCTTTTGCTTTCCTGTAGAGACACGGGTCTGCCCGGCTTGAGATAAATAGTGTGAGCCACAGAGGTACCACAGGGAGTGCATGGGGACACAGACCAGAAAAAAAACCACCATTGGCTCTCCCCTACCCTCTGGGTGCCAGAGATCAAGAAGCAGGGAAATACCTGGCATTTATTCCCCTCGGCTGCCTGTCATGAGTGAACCAGAGGTTGTTGGAGGCTGGAGTCTGTGTCAACGGGCCAGCAGTGACAGCTGTTGATGCAGTTCTCCGGTAGCCTCGCTGGAGCCACAGCCCCTGCATAAATACATCCCTGGCTGTGTCTCTGAAGTACCTCGGGGCTGCGGCACCCTCTCCTCTCTCAGACGCGAGGCTGTAGCAGCCGAGTGGCCATGACGTTATTTTTCAGCCTACATGTGCACACAGACAAACAGACGGTACGAATCGTTATTTGCAACTGCTTGTTTCCAAATAGGCTGGAGGCTGCACAGCTCGAGAAGGGCAAATGCCCCGCCGGAGGCAGCGTTCAATCCCGGTGTAACAGGCAGACGGAGCGAAGGACAAAGCAGAACACCCGCTGTGGTGGCTGGGCACATCATGCAAACAGAATGGATGTTATCACGTAACTCCTGTTCGTTTTCAGTGAAGCACCCTGTTTATTAGGGCCCCTTAGCTACAACTCAATTTACTACATGGCTGATCTCTGAAGTCAAGGCTGATTCTTTCTCCCTAATTGGTTTATTGAAAAGCATCTGAAAGTGCATTGTTATACACAAAATGCCAAACTAAGCTGGTCCTTAACACGACTCTACTAGCAAGAGGAGCCATCTCCCAGGGCAGAGAATAGCTTGCTGATATTTTCTTCAGCGATCCTTCTATTACCTTTCCCTTCTGTGGCTTATGTAGGGATAAAGAAAGGGTATGCGGTTGAAGCAGGCCCACACCCTGATGTTTCCCAGCTGTTCAAGCCTTCCCCTGAGACGGCCACCATCTGTGCGAATTACAACAGCATGAATTATGCCTCGGGATCCAAGCCACAGGAGCGTTTCCAGGATTGCTCCAGTTTTTTGCTATTCCAAACATTTTGCAGGCCCCTCCTCTTCTGCTGCTAAAGTTTTAGCTCTTTGTGTCCTCTGCGCTCGCAGAGTTTTCCAGTTCCATTCCTCATATTTTCCTTTGGTCTCAACTTTCAACTGAAATTTCCACGTGTCCAGTCATACTCACTCAACTTTCCAGATCACAACACATACATTATAGATGACTCCACCTGCTGGCTATTCAGTAGTCCAGCATTCATATCAGAGGGACTACGAGACGCATACTACTTATTCACATAAATATGATCACAAAATCGTGCCCTTAGGTTGTACGTTTGCTGCAAAAGATTATCAGTTTTCCTTTGCACAGAAAAGGGCTATGTGAATTCACGATAACATCGTACCAATAAGCACTTGCAATCTGATTTTACCCTTTCATGATGCTATTTGTTGCTGATCCAGCACATATTTCAAATAGGATTTGAAAACATACTTTTTTTTAATGTGATTTCTCCACTCTAGAGATAGTTACTGCCTCTTTGCCTTCATATCCAAATTAGAAAACAGTGATAAAGCACAATAAATACCCTACATACGAGCCAAGAGGATATTTTCAAAGTTAGGCAAACCCCAGTTTGTAAAGAAAATCCCCCGTACGTGCTACATCTGCATAAATACTAAGAGTTCGCATAACAACCCGATGTGTGCACGAACAGAGCGCCAGCTAGGTCAAGAGAACTGACTCTGCGAGAGTGCGAAGAAATCCTTTTCTCGTGATTCACCATGACATTTAAGCACTTGCTTAACTTTAAGCATGAGAAATATCATTGCAATCAATGAGGTTATTGACACGCTTCTGGACAAGGCGAGTACTCTGGTGCTGGGCTGAATCAGGGCTGTGCCTTGTGTGCACGGCCAGAGCGGCTGTGCAAGTTGCAGGCAGGGGAAGCTGCCTGCGTCTCTCTCGGAACACGTCCGTCTGCCCTGCCAATTGCCAGCGCTCTCTTATCTCCAAGAAAATTAAATTATTTCGAATGCAATTTGTAGCCCCCACTGAAAAAAAAGTAACCATCTCTCCTGGAATCATCCAAAATCCAGACAACACATAATCCACTACAGGAAATATAAACGCCTAATGCAATTTTATAGGCGGCTGGAGGGTGCCAAGATTGCCAGCCCAGACAATAGGTTGCAGATTTCTCTGTGGAAAACAAAAAAAAAAAAAAAGAGGGAAGGGCTGGACTGCAGCTCTTCTCGGTGCTCCTCAAATGTTGGGAACTTCAGCTGTGGCTGCTGGCAAGAAGGGGCCGCTAATCCCGCAGTCTGTAGCAATCAGAAACACAGCCATATTTAGTCATGTTTTCCAGCCCCTTCTCCTATTCCTGCCTGCTGAACAGCCATTTGGAAGGCGAGCAGGGCTACAAATTCAAACCAAAATAAAACGTTACCAGCCCATGCAAAATTCAGAAGGGGATATCCACAGCCCTGTGAAGCTGATGATAAAACCGTGGTGGAATCCCTGCCAGAGTGACACTGGAGCTGGCCGGGGACACCAGCCCTGCACTGTAGGGTCCAGCTGACCCAGAAATCAGCTGTATGACTCAGGATTACCACCACTGTGCTGGCCCCACTCCCTCCCGAGGCTCGCCTCAGACTTTATTAATACCGCTTATCTTCACACAAGTTGCACTCAGATGGAGTTAAGGTGGCTTGGGTAACATGGGTTAAATATGGAATGGGGAAATTGCCATAGTCTCTCAAGTACGTGCTATAAATACAGGCAATTTAGGGCGAAGGGGAAAGCTGGAGGCAATCTGAGCATATTCTTCAGCAGTGGGAATGCACAGGTAGGGCACCTAAATAAATGTAATTGCGGTACCAGGCTATAGCCATATCAATCTGGAGGAGTCACTTCAGTTTTATCTCCCAGACTCACTTGCACTGATTTTTAAAGACACAGTATCTTTTTCTCCCTTTGATTCCCGTTCTCCAGCCATCAGCCTGTTTGGATGCCTCAGCTGTACATCTCTTACCCTAATACACTTACAATACACTTTGTATTTGACCTCAGCACTGAGTTTCCTCAGTTTGCAGTATGTATTTAGAGGTTAATTACAATATTCATGTAATAGGACTTTACCCTGGATAACATCCACATTCTACTTAACGCAAACTTACACACATGTGTCTGTATACACCCATATATAAGCTTATATGTACGTGTGTGCACACACGAACACCCACATGCACACACATACACGTAAGGCTTTAAGAAAGCCTCAGCACTGCTCTTTCCTCCTCCTTGCAACGGGCTGCTTCGTGCACGCAAGCTGCTCGCCCCTCACCGGTGCCTTTCCCAGAGCCTCTGTCTCCTCCGGCTGCCCGTCCTGCCTGGAGGGGGATGCTCTGGCCCCCCGCCACCATGCACAGTGCTGGACACAGGGTCCCAAGGCAGCCCCTGGATGCCAGCTCTTAGAAGGTTGCCGGGGATTTGGAGGCACGTCCTCAACTTGCACCCTCCTGTGCAGCTCCCCGCTGGCCTGGACTGATGGGAACCCAAGCCTGCATGCGTGGGGGGGTGGGGGGTGTCTGTCCCCACTGCAACTCCCTCGCCAACATCCCTGCGTCTGCTCCGGGAGGCCAGCCCCGTGGAGGTTGCTTCCCCCCCTGCATCCCTCAGCCCTCCGCTTTTGTGGTTTTTCTTCTCCTCCCCTTTTCTGCAGCAGGAACTTTCCCTTGGGAGCCATTAGTAGGAGAAGGGAGACGAGGAGGAACGAGAGCCAGAGGTTCAGATCATGAACAGGCATGAACTCACCCCTCCGCTGCCAAAACCTCGTCAAAGGCTCCAGAGCTACCTGGAGCGTGAGCCTACAAGCTGAGGGCTTGCTGCCCTGTGTCCCCTCAGCCCTCTTCTTTCCCAGCACCCACTGAGGTCTCTGCAGCGTACCCAAAATCCTCCCGCAGCATACCCAAAATCCCTGCTCATGCTGCCCGTGGCCATCCTGTGTCACCGAGCCCAGAGCCCTGCTAGCACAGACATCGCACCAGGTAATCCCTTTCATAAATTGCTCGAGCTCCAACTAAAACCACTGTTAAAGTGGTTTTCAGCTCCTCTACTTCTGCAGGGTGGCTGCTTTAGAATTAGTTTACAGCAAAGCTCTCCATTTAATATAAAGCTATTATCAAGCCATTGCTTGGTTTTGAAGAAGATCGCCTCACACTATCAGCTCTGTGCTGTGACAAAATGCCAGCTCAGGTGTCATGGCACCAAACCAGTCAGAAACAGGCCAAAAAAAATTACCAGCTGCAATAAACTTCCCCCGTGTGCTTTAGCACTCATAGGCTAGCTGGGAGGCGTGGGATCCCCGACCCTCAGAAACAAGCCCCTGCCGCAGCAAGCAGCCGGTAATCACATTTCATCCTGGCGCAGACAAATTCCTTTTGCACTTCCTCCATGCCGCCGAGCACAGCACGCCCACCCAGGAGAGCAGATTATAATCAAGCTCAGCGGGGTCCATAATCAACACAGGTAAGTACACATCACATCTCGCTGTGCTTCGGAAATAAATAAGGCGACCCCTTTTTGCCTGCCGTATGGTTGATAATTCATCCCCTTCCTCCAGTTTTCAACCCACGAGAAATTTCTTCAGCTGAAACCATTCTTCATTAGTTTCCTGAGATACTTAATTTTTAAACGCATCCCAGTCCATCAGTCACAGCTGGTATTCTCCATCCACAATTTCCACATCATCCTCTAAGGCTGTAATTTAGTGGTAGGACCCTACCAGATCCACACGTCCCCAGATTTTACCCGACAGCTTCTGCATAAGCCTATGCCCAGCTGCAGACACGGGTGTGAGCATTTGCTAAAGACAGGTTTTATATTTTCACCACTGGTCTTTCTCCCGTCAATGTTTGTCTCTTTTTTTTTTTTTTTTTTTTTTTAAAAAGAGGACAGAAGTTCAAATTGCAGAGCAAGAAATGCCACAAGCACTTCTTATTTTCTGCGAAATGTGCTGTGGCTGGCTCTGGCATCAAAGCATTTGCTGGGTAGTTCAGAGAGGAGAGGATAAAAAAGGAAAAAAAAAAAGAGAAAAGACACTAAATGTTTTATCTATTCGCTGCTCAGCAAAACCAGAAAGCAGTAGCATCAAAACCACATGAGAGCAGTCACTGTCCTGGCACAGTAGCTGCCCGGGTTAGCAAGAAGGGCTGTGCCGGTTGCAACCAGGGAGAAGAAAAATCAGCACCTAAAAGCTAAGCAGGTAAAAGGAACAAATTACGTTGAAGCAAAAATTTCCTGTCTGTGCAACCCATCGCTGCTGCTTGGTTCACTCTCACCTGGCGACTTAAGCGTGACGGGTTCGCCCTGCGCAGACCAGTCCCCAGTTCCAGGCATGCGAGGAGCAATGGAGGGCTGGTAGACCTGGGAACATGGCGGCTGTGATCATCCCCAGTGAAGGTACTCGAGTGGTTCCAATCAAGCCTTTACCCCCAGCCTAAACAAGAGCCTAAGTACCTCGGTTTTAGTAAGGGTAGGGGGGTTACCTGCCCGCACAGAGGCAGGAGCCCCATTGGGCAGGCAGGAGGGTTGCTGGGACCAGCTGGAGGGATGTCAGGGAGTCTGTAACCTGTGCTGGAGGAAATTGAGTGCAGAAGAGAGCTGTGGGCTCTTCTGGTTGGCCCCAGGGTGGGAGAAAGACCTACCAGCCCGCTAAAATTTACAGGGAGCGCTCTCTGCCTTGGTGGGACGGGGCTGTTTGAAGCTCAGCTTGAGCCCAGAGAAAGTGCACGAGCAGGGCGCAAACATGGCTTGTGGGGCTGTTGGTGCTGCGAGGGACCCAGCCGTACAGCAGACCTCAGCCCCATGCTTCGCCTGCTGCAGGGAATACCGGGAAGCGTGGCTGAGGTGGTGGTGCACGCTTTGCGGCGTATATGCCTGACCCTGCAAGAGTCAGGCAGGAGGGTTTCCTGCCTCTGAAATACACCTACCCCAGAGACACCAGCACAGGGCTCAGCCCTGTGCCCCGGCAAGCCAGACCGCAGCAGAGAGGTGCCCCGCGGGCTCCTACCCGTGCACCTCACCTCCCACAGCCGTGGCTGGGAGGAGAGCGCTGGCCTTTCCAGCCCCAGCTCTTCCTGCTGCAGTGCCTGCTGCGGCGTGTTTCCTTCCTCCGCCCCAGCGGTCAGGAAAGGCTTTGTTTGACTGGGGAAACCGGAGTTAGCTGCCCGCAGCAGTGCTCCTGCCCACACACCGCTTGCTGATGGAGAAGTGGGTCTGGGGAGCCTCCTGCCAGCATCGCCCGACTGCCTCCCGACTTCAGGGCATCTCCCTTGCTTGCAAATATAGATTATCTTTCCTAGGAGGCAAAGGAGTCCAGCTCATGCTTTTTGTTTGGTATGAATGTCTTGTGACAGTTTATTTTAATCATCTTGCAGCTTTTAATAGTTCGTGGCAGTGTCATGAGGCAGTCTCTCCTACTGGGCAAGCCGTAGGTACTGTAGCCCTACGGAGAGCAGGCGTTCCGTAGCACAGCTCATAGAGGTGCTGGGGGGATGCTGAGTGAAGATTTTGGGGGACTGCTTTGTCAGAGCTTGGACAGCAGAGCAGGGAACAGCTGCTCTGTCTGCGCAGGGGACCAAGACTTTGAAATCTGGCTTTGCAGAGAGGCTATTTCCAGACAATCCTGCACAGTAATCCTGGATGCAGCTCCTCCCGTGCCGTGCCCCATGCCCATGCAGTAGGTGCCCACCTCCTCTCTCCATCACGTGCCTCTTTGCTCCTGGGTTATGAGAGAGGAGCCACAGAGAAGCTGCAATCCAGTCCCTCTCCGTGATTCTCCCTAACCCTCGTTCATCCACTGCCCAAAGCAAATGGGTCAGGTCTCTTCACAGGGACGTGGTGCCAGGCTTTGCTTGTCCTCAGTGTCCCCTCCAAGCTACGCCGGGGCTGTGCTACGCCCTGCGAGGGGAGGACCAGCCCTGCAGGCCACGCTGCACCTGGTGCTGCATCCTCTGCCGCTGGAGTGCCTGCGCTGGTCCCGTCTGTGTCCTGACGCTTCCATCGGTGGCAGCGGGGACATGTGCCCTGCACCAGTCAGCCCCGCAAATTCAGGCGCCTGCCCCCAGTTACTCCACCAGCTTTTCTATTCAACCAGCTCTGTTTTTCTCACCTTCTGCCCAGGGAAGCGGTACAGGCAAACGACCTCTGGGGTAGGTGAGGTTTTACTCTTGGTGTAGATTTCCTCCCATGCTGTAGAGATGCTGTACGTTACCCTCCAGCGGAACAGGCCTGCCGGTTGCTCTGGCTGTCTCTCCTCTGAACCAAACTCCCTGGCTGCAGTGGAGAGGTGAGCACTTCCCTTAGCAAAGGAGAGGGGATGTGGTGCAGCTTCACAGCAAAGGCCTGAGTAAACACGGACAGCACAAACCCGGCACCTTTCCTTGTGTGGGGTCCCACCGCAGGTTCTTAACTGCAGATATTTGCTGAAGCATAAGCCATGTCCTTGAAGTCACCTCCAAGAAACTTCCCAAGTGAGAGAGAAATGGTGAGCCGGGCTTCAAGCAAAAGCTGATCAAGAGCTTTATCTGTGCCTTACCCACAAGGACACATCAGGGCAAGACAGCTGGGTGCCTCATGCTTCCGAAAACGATGAGCCGGCTTGCTGCGAGCTGTGCAGCATGCAATTACATCGACAGCAGAAAGGATCAAAAGCCTGCACAGCAAATTGGGCTACGTGTTACCTCATTAAAACCTTTTTTGGCTGTGCCAATACCTCTGCTTCAAAGCCTGCTGCAGTTTCTAGCGACAACATTAGCACTTCTTATGCAAGCCAAGAGCCTTGCCTGAGACCTGAGCAGGTCTCTCCCCCAGAGGTGAGCTACTTGCACCTGCACCGGCTGCAGGGGAGGCTTTGGGAGGCAGAAACAGGGTCTGAAAGAGCCAGCTCCAACCCAGGATGAATTTGGCAGCACAGGCAGGGTGCACGCAGCCCCCATGCCCCTCTCAGCCCCCAGTGAGGAAGTGTTGAGAAGGAAATGAAACAACAAGCTTTCAACACATGCCTGCTGGCCGCGGGGTAGCCTGGGGAGGCTGCATCCATCCAGCAGCCTGCAGGGCTGGGAGGTTTTGCCAGGGTCCTCTCAAGCCCCGGCGACAGCCCAGGATTGGGAAAAGGGGTCTGGGAGGAAAGAGCCTGGGCTGTCTCAGTGCCCTCATGCCCGGGCTAGGATGAAGGATGCTTCCCTTGCTGCCGCACCAGGAGCACTCAGTGCCAGGAGTTTGGAGGAGGAAAAGTGAAAGGTGGGCTCAGCTCTGGTGGGATGCTGTCTCTTTATAAGGCAACACAGGGAGATGTTTCCCTGGATACAGCGGGACTGAAGAGCAGGAAGCAAATTTCTTTGATCACAGCTCCAAAGGTTGGGTTTTTTTTTTTTTTTCCCTTTTTTTCCTCCATCAAGTCATTGCTTCACCCACAAAGCTGGTGTAGGCTGCCTTATGGGGCTGGCTGGTCAGCACAGCTCTTGGCTAGACGGTTCAGCATCTCGCTGCTTCTAGGCAAATCTCTCAGCTGACCACCACCAGTCCCCTCCACTAGTACTTTGTCCCCAGTGAGACTTTTTCTGGCCACAGAGCCCCAGTTCAGCCTGGCCGTACATGAGGTCAGGGATTTGAGTGATGACTCCCCTCCTAAAAAGGAGCCTAAGGAAGCGATCCATTTATGGTAGGGTGTATCACTCAGGATAACACCCTCTTCCATGAGGTTCCACACACTTTCCATCAAAAGTCAATTAAGGCTATAGTGAATGAAGCCGTTCACAGTATAATTCCAGATCAATTAGCAGCAGTAACACGGCATTGCGAGGCCAGCCACTCCATCATCATCAGTTCTCTATTTCCTCCCTCATTCTTCCTTAGGGCTGGGGTGCTGAGCAATAGCGAAAGCCCCAGGGCAGACCTCCCCTGCGGGGCATGCGTGCACCCAGGCAGCACCGCATCCACAGACTTCTGCTGCCTGCACGTGTCCTCAGCCGCTGTAGGTGAGCGGAAGGCAGCCTGCCTTAAATGCTCCTCGTGCACAACCAAGTGATCGCCCCGTCCAAAGAGTGATTGTACTTTTACCTAATCGACTTTTAAGTGTCCTTCTCTGCACATTTTACCCAAATTGAAGGCACCGTAGGCCAGCCCTCCCCAGTCTCGGGGAGGGAGGCTGCCCCACTGCAGGGAGCTGACTTGAGAAGGGGCTCCAGCACCTCTCCTTTCAGGTGCCAGACCATCATTACTCGAGGTTTTTCATGTTTTTCTTTTCCTCTTGCTGCACTGCTGCTCAGCTGTTTGTTTTGCTCAGCCACACTGGCTCAAAACGGTAGCAAGGATGGGAGAGTCACAAATTTAGGACTGGAGGGTTTTTGGTTTTTTTCTCCTTTTCCTTCTGCTTTTGCTCCCACTGCTGGCATCACAGGAAGGAAAGAAATAGGTCCAGATAGACAGCAAACAGTTACCTACTGGTATTAGCTACCTGCCCTGGAACTGGGAATATTATCTCCAGCTGTGCTTGGAGACAAAGTTTAGAAGGACATGCCCCTGGCAAAGTTTGCCTCCGGGCTCATCAGGGAAGGCAACGTAGCTGGGATCTTGCCAGCAGGGTTGGGACAAGGCATCTCCAGAACAGACTGAGCAGCTGTCCGGACTGGGCTGAGCTTCCAGGACAGGGAGCTCGGTCCTGTACCCAGCCGGGATGGGGGACCCCGCCAGCTCCAGAGCTTCCTCCCTGCTCCAAGGGCCAGGAGCCAGGCTGTGCATCCGCACGGATGGATGCTCCTGGGCAGCACAGGCCAACAATTAATGCTTTAAATGCCCCTCGGGCCTGTTGCTCGCTGATCTCTAGTTGGGCCGCAGCAGCCTGCATTTTAGTTTCAGATCACTCAAACCACTGCTCTGAGGCCTCCCTCACCCACGTCTCCCTCCAGGCAGGGAAGGCTGGAGTCTTCCACCATAGCTCCCTCCCTCCTGTGCCTGTCACTGAGGCATCCCAGCCCTGCAGCCACTTAATCTGCACCCTGGGCTTTGAGAAAGTGATTCTCCCTTTACATTAAAGTGGTACTTGAAACAATTTGGGGAGAAAATGGAAGAGGGCTAAGTCCTAAACCTGGCAGGTCACTGCTGCTGCAGCCCAGGAACCCAGCTGGAACTGGCTCTAATGGCCACTGTCTTCACTCTGCCCTGGGGGAAGCTGTAGCAGGAACAAGCCGAGCGCTCAGCTGCTCTCTGTGCAGGAAGGCTCTCGGCAGCAGGACGAGATGCTGCAGGTTTAGTGATTTACCTCCCTCTCCTGAGGCTGCGACAGGGCTGATTGCTCTGCCCCTTGGTCCTGCTGTTACAACAGCCTGCAAGGGCCCCGCTGGAACCTGCATCACCACAATTTAGGGGTTTTTTTTTTAGCCAGGTTTATTATATTTAATGATCTGCTTTACAGACCCTTTGTGCCAGCACAACAGCCCAGTGCAGGGACAGGAACGTTTGAAATCAACTTCACCACCATCCCCTGCCTCTTCTGAAACTATGTCCACGTGCCCCCCCCCATTCAGACCCTTCCACTGCCTGCTGGGATCAGCCCCAAGGTTGGATCATGCAGGCAACAAACAGAGCTCCAGCACCAACTTCCAGGAACAACTCTTTCGCAGGGCCTGCAGATCAGGTCCCAGGTCAATCTCTTTTCCACTCTTGCTTATTACAGCATTTGTAACCACTCACCTACTCGGACCATCCCCAAAATCTCAGGAAAAGCTGTGCGAGGGATTGAGCAGCTCTGGAGATCTACAGAGCAACGAATCTGCAGCCACGAGAACTTGCTAGCTCAAGGTTGCACTCTGCAAAATGGAAAATGTTGTGGGAGACTAATTTCTGCCCTTTCATGGGGATGCACAAACAGGTGGAAAGTTGAAGGAAAGTACTGTGCCAGTGGACATCTTGCACAGGACAGAGGAGCATCCAAGCAGTACACTGGCTCACACGCAGCAACGCAAAGGGCACAAAAAGCAGGTGCCAGCTGCCAGCTGGTGTTAGTTCAAGATGATCTTATGATGGGAAAGCAATTTCAATGTAATTTAAAGGGCATGCTGTTCACAAAGGTACCCTACATATTTCTGCAAAACACTTTGGAAAAAGACTGAAGTGTCTGAACCTGTAAACTCCCAGAGCAGAGTAACTCCAGTCCTGTTTTTAACAAAGTATATGCAAGACATCAGCACAGCAGTGCCTGTATTCCACACACCACAAACACAGTTCCATCCCTTTACACATTAATCCCTATTCAGGCTTGTAAAAGCTGCAGCCTGTGTAACATAACATCAAAAGTTGTTCATGCTCACACTGACCCCTTAACGTGACTACACCCACACGTGCAGCAGCGCATGGTGAATGTTCATACCACCTCCTCCTCCTGCACATCCCCCCCCACCTTTTTTTTTTCCCCCCTTCTACCTACACCTAAGTTTCTTAATGAGAAGACTTTTCCCCCTCTCAACATTTGCTTAGACAGAAATTCCTCCCTTTGGGAGTGGTAGGCACGCACCCTCCTTGCTTGCCAGCACCGGCCTTGGCAGCAGCACTTGCCAGCTGCACCATACCCCTCGTGGTGAACACCAGCACTTCCTTCCCCATCGCTTCCACCCAGGGTCTGACCCAGCCCCAGCTGCAACGTCTAACTCAGGCGTTCTCATCAAGGTTTAAAACTCTGCCGACACAGGATGAGAGGGAGAAGGTCACGACTATCAGGTGTGGGTGTCACGCTCTACCTTTTTATGCCATGGCTGTAGCACCAGAATACAGGAGCACCTGGGGCAGTTTGAGGGGCCACAGACCAGAAGATGAATACAGCCACAAGTTCCTTATTCAATTTCTAGAAAATATGTAACAAAAAGAAGATTTTTCTGGGGACAAGCTGGAAGATGAGTGAAAGGCAATTTTGACAATCCATTGATAAAACAGACTTCTAGACATCTATCACCTCCTCCGCTAACCTCACTTTCCAGCGACTGGAAATAAAAGTGAAGAAGAGAGTTTGTTTGCACAGTTGTTAGTTACAGACTCAGAAATACCATCTTCAGGCCAAGAACAGAATGAGCTCGGATCAAGTTTACAGCCTCGTGTTCTGAATAGGTAACTCTCTGAATGCACACGAAAAAGGTGCATTATCCTCCTCTGAAATCCCCAGTGTTGGCCACTGCCAGCTGCCCCAGTAACGCACTGAGGGTCCTCTAACACCCGATTTCAGCTAGAGAGTTACTCAGCGTCAGGGGAGGTCCACAGCGCTGCTGACAGGATGGGCCGATGCTCTGACACCGCAGCCGCTACCTTTGGGGGCAACACGCATGGTCTTCACTGCGCCTAGGGAAGGAGGGAACGGCAACACACACACACAGACTGCAGCACATGGATAATCTTTATTGGTAACATCAGTGGAGCACCAGTAAACCATTACTGACTGTAGTGGTGACACAGCTGAGGCACATGCTAAGGCACTTTTATTATATAAAAAAAATTTAAATTTTTTTGTGACAGCAATTGGGACATGAGGCTCCTGCATTTAGAGCGCTTCAGGCATACAGTATGGCGCTTCATATTTAATTATTTTTACTTCGCTCATAAGTAGGTCTAAATGCAGCATATACAATATGGTTAAGAATACAGGTAAATCCAGCAACCAGTGTACAGTGTAGAAAAGTAAAGACTATCTATATATAACCATGGTCCCAATAGAAAGGCAGTGATAAAGACCTTTATTTTTTTTCTTAATTACTTGTTACGAGAGATACAAAGGCCTTACATATATCTGTGCAGATTAAAAGGTTTTTAATATACTCTTAGTCAATGGTGCACAATAACTAATCCCAACCCCTGGTTACAGAGCAGGTGCAAGAGGCTTGGACATGTCAATAAAAGAAGGATTTCCCTCCCCTTATCCCCACCCTCTGCCCACTACCCTATTAAATTCCCCTAGATTCTGTCTATTACCATTAAATATATTTGGTCCCCCAGAGATTCTCAGACAAGCACAAGGACATTGTTCTGCTTCCCCAGCCTGTCATTAACTACTGGTCCACGCTACCTTAGATGAAACCGCTCAGAGGCAGAGACACTAACAGGACATCATTGCACTTCAGAGATCTGTCCAGACAGTAAAAATGAGAAAAAAAAAAAAAAACCGAAACTTTGGCAAGTCCTCCAGGTAACTGGTCCTGAGAGGAGCTTCCCTCTTCACCCCTCCCTGGAAACATGTGAAAGAAGAAAGGGCAAATTGCCATGGCCAAAGCTCACCCTTTTTCCTGAAACTGCTCCCAAACCATGTGGGTGGGCAGAATAAAAGAGGCAGAAGTCTGAGGTCACTGAACATGATTGCCGAAAGCAAACAAAGAGGGAGGGGAAAGAATACAGGAAGGAGCTTCCCTGCAGCTAGAATCAAAGACAAAAGGAGATTTACAGCAAAAATAATCTTCCCCTAACCCCACTCCCTCCAAACTGTGTAAGGATTCACCAGCAGACATGGCATGGACAGTTCTACAGGCCTTTGTAGTGGCCAAACTGCTGGTCAGATTTCAGAGCCCCGACTCTTTGGCATTAAATACAAAGAGGATTAGGAAACAAAAGAGGAGGAAACTAGGAACACAGATTCTTGATGGCTCCAGATACACAGAGCTGGGCTTGCTCTGCAGATGCCCGGCCAATTCAGGAGGAGAGGGTTTGCTGAAAGTCCAAGGGAAGAGGGGAGGGTGGATGGGTCACTCCATCACGTGTAACCTGGGTCAAATGGGAGGACTTATTCAGTAGCTTTGGCATCACCAGCATCTGCCTTGCCGTCCACTTCCTCATCAGAGCACTCTCCTGTACCCTTCCTGACAATTCGACGTGTCACGACAAATGGCAGGTCCCCACGCCTAGGGAAGGACGGACAGTACGTCAGTAACACAAGGTTTCGCTCAACTCACCAGACAGGGCAGGCTTTGGAAAGAGGTAAGGAAGTACCTGGCCACGCTGTTTACTGTGGGCAGCTGCCACTGTGGGCAGTTACAGCAAGACTACACTGGACTGGCTGCCAAGGTATTGCACCAAATGCTCCGCCTTACCTGAGTTTGCTTTTCAGGGAGCTGACTTCTCTATTCATTGCATCAGCTGTTTCAGTGGCATCCTCCAGCTCACGCTGGAGCTTCCTACGGGATGCATTGGCTCGCTGGGCCTCCTCTTCTGCTTCCTCAAGCTGGCGTTTCAGCTGCTTCAAGCGTATGTTTGCCTTGTCCGCCTGAGCACGTATGGGGGAAAAAAAAAAAAAAAAAAAAAAAAAAAAAGAGATCAGTGTTTCCCCAGAGTTACAGCATAGTAGTTAGAGCAGCAAAATGCAGGGTTTCCAAAGCCCCCTCTTCCCTTCCTGAAGGGAGCTGCCTAGGACTTGACAGCTCCAAGCTTTTCCTTAAAAGCATTACATTTTCATCTGTGTCATCTTGTAATTATCACAATGAGGGAAAAGAAGAGAAATCTATAGGAAGGTTAATGCTAGAGCCCTCTTACAACATGCAGATGATGCCTTGGTCATAGAAGGGAAATCCTCCCACCAGAAGACTCACCAATGCTGCAGGTAACTATACACACCTGATCTTTGAATTGCTCAGCATTACGCCTCTCATCATCCACCTGCAGCAAGATATCTTTCAGCTTCTTCTCAGCACGGCGCACCTGCTTGCTGGCAGCCTGGCGCTCCCTATACAGAAACACAGTGATGCTCAGACAAGAACTTATCTCCCCTTGTCCCCAACAGGACAACCCAACTTGGGCAAGTTAGAAACAAGGAAGATAGCAAAAGTCCTCCTAACTTAGAAAAAAAGGGGATGGGAGGCAATGTTTCCCAGAAATGAGCAAAAAAGGCGCTGAGCTCACACAGACAGGACCCTTCCTGAAGCTACAGAGGGACAGCAAGGGTATCACAGCTGCAGGTTTAGGAGTGGTTAAGCCTGGAAGAAGCTAGAAGTCTCTACAGTGAGAAACAAGGAAGGTTTACCAGGATCTTACGTCTGTACTACCCAGTATACCTAGGGTGAAGCCCTCACTCAGACAAGCCAGAATTTGTTCAGAAGAGCTTAAAATGCCAGAGTGGGTGGAGGCTTGTAAAACAGACTGAGTTTCTACTAGGACATACTTTGTCTCCATGTCCAACTGCTCTTCCAGTTGTGCTATCTTTGCTTCCAAGGCCGTGATGGTAGCCTTGTACTTGGACTTTACTGCACTCTCCATCTCCTGCAGTTTAAGTTTAAGCTCCTTGTTCTGGCGCTCCATCTGCTGGCGAGCATTCTCATTCTTCTGTGCATTGCTACGCTCAGCATTCAGGTCAGCATTCATCTGATCAATCTGCAGAGAGAAGAAGTACTCAGCATATCGAGTGCTCCAGCCCGAAAGGCTGATTTAATTCTCAGACACATGCTGACATGCAAAGAAAAGGGACCCTCAGGGTGAGCTGAATACCTGGAATAACTCTGATGCAGAGGGAGCTATCTGTAGGCAGGGCACTTCTCAAAATATCTTAGTTTACCCAGATTTTCAAAGTAATTCCTTGAATAACAGGTTTATCAACCTCCTCTTAGGGCTAAATTTGCCAATCACATACAATGCTCTCTGGAGTGAAAGCCATGGTTTGGCACTTAACACAGTAATTATCAGTCTTAGTGAATTACAAAAATCCTGAGGCAAGTGGATCCAATACACGTGCTTTACTAGTATCATTTATTTGCTGTCTGTCTACTTCCACTACAAAGCAGCAGCTTAAAAATACTGCCTTTCAAAGGTGAAAGGGCAAGAACTCAGTCCACTTCCAAGCCAGGGCTCTGGCTGACAGTCAACCAAGTAGAGAGCTATACTCTCATCCACCAGAGTGAACATGCTGTTTGGAAAACCATCAGCCTAGCTCCTTGGCTTTGGAGCACTAAGAAAACAACATGCTTGACTGTCAAAGTTGGGCAGATAAAATATGGCAGAGAACAGGCAGATTAAGATCATGGTTTCTATAGCAGCCTAACAAATTCCATATGGTTAGTCCATTTGAAGAAGCATAGAACTGGCAGAAAAGTCATTTTCCAAACACATTGTGGCGCTGTTCAGCATGCCAAGTTGGAGCAGCATGCTACAGATCATCTCTCTTATAATCCCTTAATACAGAAAAAAGGGACTGGGAGTTTTTTGCGGTTTGGTTTCGGTTTTTGTTTTGTTTTGGTTTTTTTTGTTTGTTTGTTTTTTTTTGGGGGGGGTGGGGGTGGGGGGGGTTTAATAAACTTGGGAGATTGTTCCAGCTACCTGATAACTTAAATGATCAAAACCAGTGAGTTAACATCAGCTCTGATTGCCCACCCTATTTTCTGTATTGTGGTATTCAGGTGTTTCATCTTGCTCACAACTATGGACTTCTGAGGGCCTGTACTGTACACAAAGCAGCAGCTGGCATTACTCAGAGTGCAGTTTGACAATTTACACAGACTAGGGAACCCCTACTGGCACACACAGCCTGAACAGGTACCTGAAGATTTGCCTTCTTGAGCCGGTCATTGATTATCTCTGTGTTGCCCTGTTCTTCTTCTAACTCCTCCTCCAGCTGAGCTATCCGGGCCTCCAGGCGTCTCTTTTCCTCCATAGCCAGTGCTCTATAGGACACAGAATCATTAAAGCAGTGTTGGTGGCATTAATGCTTTGAGGAAAATTCACCACTTCTAATTTTACAAAATAAGCTCAGTCTTTCAAGAGCAGAGGGGATACAGTGCATGCTGCAGTCTACATAAAAATAACAGCCTGCAAAGTATTTTCTCCAACCAGCTCCTCCACCCTTAAACAGGGAACATTACTCACCCTTTACCACTGTTGTTGGCAATCTCATCAGCCAGCTCATCCCTTTCTTGCTGGGCCTGGCGCTTGGCACGCTCAGCAGCTGCAAGTTCCTGGAATGAAAACGAGACAGTCAGTGATCCAATGGGAAGCTACCAATTACTGCAGCACAGGAAAAAGTAGTTACTGGTAATCAGTGGTATGGTCTCTAGCTAGATCCAGACTTAATTATAAGACATGGCCTGTTTCCCCGCCCACCCCACAGCTTCCTTTGTTTTGCACACTCCTATCACAGCTGTCAAGAAAGGGCCAAATTCTGCATTTTGAAGTGGACCTCATATTTGAGCAGAGCAAAAAGTACAAAAGAAAGGAAATAACCACTCAAGCTTAGACTGCTACACTTAGTTCTTGGCCAAAGAAAACGAACAAACCCTTGACTTGCATGCATATTCCATTACCTCCTGCAATTGGATCATCTCTGCCTCCATGCTCTTCAACTTCTTCTCATTTTCTTTGGCCTGCACCAAGATCTCTTCTCTGGAAGTACGTGTGTCCTCCAGTTCCCGCATGTAATCCTTCATTTGTGCCTGAAAAGGAAGAACAAAAAAGGATGAATTTCAGAGCGTCCACATTAACAAATTGGGTTTGCTTGTCTTACGGGAAACATGTAGGGAAAACGGAAACAGGGATTCATTAATCTTCAGCTACCAAAAAGGTTGCTGTAAAAACAAAAGGAATCATCCTTTTTCCATTTCACAAGTAAGAAGGACAAGTAGTAATGGAAGCAAACAGGACTGGTTAAATTGCAGAAAAAAAATAAAATCCTGTCAGATATAGGGAGGGAGGAAGGGAGGGTACAGGAAGCTTTCTAGCAAAGCAATGGAATGGACAGTCTAGGGAGGATTTGGAGTTTTTCCCTAAGAACAGATCAGACAAATGCCTGTAGGAATTAAAAAAGCATAACAGAACTGTCTTGGGGCAGGAGAAGGCCTAAATGATATTTAAGTCCCTCTAGCTTTCCAGCTCCATGAGCCTTTCCAAAAACACTGGCATGAGGCAAGCACTAGAGTGGACTTTTCCTACAACTTGTCTCCCAGGGAGTTAAACACACAGATTGGGGTTAGAAGGGAATTTGATATGCCAATAAATCTTTCATGGTAAAATGCTACAAGGTTCTGCTGCTCTTGTGACACTGATGCATGAGTTTCTCATGAGGTGAAATCTTGTATCCCATTTCCCTGGGGAAATGCTCTACACTGACAGTTAGAACAGTTGCAGCGTCTTACCTGCAGTTTGCGGAGCTGCTTGATGGCTTCTTCACGATTCTTGTTAGCAGTCTCTATATGGCTTTCCAAATCCTTCAGGTCCATCTCTAGCTTCTTCCTGGCAGCCATAGCAACGGAGCGCTGTTTTCGTTCATCTTCCAATTCCACCTCCATCTCCCGCACCTGTATGGAGAAATACAGGCATCAGTGTTTCAGCTCCTTGATTTCCCAACAGCTACTTTTCGCATCCCCCTTTCAAACTGTACATAAGTGCAAGCATGTGACTTGTTTTCATTCTTTCTGGCAAGGGGATGGGGCTAACATTCCTCACTAAAAGCCACATGGGTTCCTTTGATAGACAAAGGCTGTTTGAACAATCACGCATACAAGGGGGAAAGTCTCTTGCAGCTTTGCAGTGCTGCCTGGAGAGTTACCATTAACAAGAATCTGTGGATTGGCAGTGCCTGTCTAACCATCTTTGGACACAAGTGCCTTTGTGTACGGAACACTTTCAGGATTTACAGAGCAATTCTTACTTGTCTAATCAGCTGTTTCTTCTTCTCTTCATTCTGTTCATCACGTCCCTGGAGGTCCCGGTCAAACTGTGCCTTCATGGCCTGCTGGTTCACTTCTAGCCGCAGTTTGGCATCCTCTGTGGCCTGCAGTTCATCCTCCAGCTCTTCCAGCTGTGTCTTCATCTCCTCCACCTGCTGCTCAAGGGCTCGCTTAGCCTTCTCCAGCTCATGGACCTACAGCACAGTACCACACGTGAGGTTTCCTCAAAGAGTGCAGACAATTTCACCTATCCTAAGAGCAAAAAAGTCTAAGAACAGCCACTCACATAAGATGGGATACAAGAACACTGCATCTGTCCCTTGTATTAGGGCAGACATACCCCTCAAAGCCAGCTGCTTGCATACCTGTAAGCTGCCAGTGTAAATCACGATTACCTATTAGTTCTGGTCATGTATGTGTGGTGGTGGGGAGAAAGAGAAAAGCATTTGTTAGCCCAGTCCTGACCTACTGCAGACTTATCAGAGCTGGAGACCCCTGGTTCTGACAGAATTCAAGAAAATACTTTTTAGCCTCTGAATTTTTTCTTTTCCTTCCTGCTTATCATAACATTTTTTGTCTTGAAATATTGGGGTTACTATCTTCCATTGCCTGGCTAATCCCTGTATTTTACGTATCAGGCTCACATCATACCTTCATCTCTGCCACAATGACACCAGTTAATTTTCAGTTTGCCACTACCTCTTTTGGGTCATTTCCAGGCTCTTCCAACACATCTTTCCCACTTAAATGTAATACAAACATAACATTCACAAACTCACAATGTATCCAGTATTCTCTACTACATTCCTCTGTGTTCACACTAGCACAAGCTTTTTGCAGTATTAAACTAACAGTATCACCTGTGTGACATTTCCTGCCCAGATATTTTAACTTCATACTTACACTTTTCCCAACATCATCCTTTGAACTCATCAGGTCTTCCATCTCTGCACGGAACTGCTTATTGATTCGTTCCAGCTCAGCTTTCTGCTCTATGGCTTCTTCCAGGTCTCTGGCTAGGGAGAGGGCCTTAGTCTCCTTCTCACGGGCTTCTGCCTCAGCACGGTCCCGTTCTTCTGCATACTTGGCAGAGATGTTCTTCTCCTCTGCCAATAGCTACAAGAGCACAGCATCAGTATTCTGAGAAATTACTGACAATTTTCTAACAAAGTAAACATGCCTCTTTACATTAGTGCCTTCTTAATAGCGTTCTGCCATGGATAGAAGGAACCAAGAAAATGCAGCTTCAAAGAATGAAGCATGCCATCCCACTTTTAGTAACTGTGCTGACCCCAAATGAACAAACTTCTGATTCCCTAGGGCTCCAACCTATTATTTCCAACTTCCTCTCAAAGATGATCTGCAAACAACGCTTTGAACTTGATCTTGGTCTTGATATAAATGTTATCTCTTCGGGAAAATGAGCATCACTAAACTTCTTATGCGTGGAACAGAATTAATTTACTTCTGTGAAAGCTTATTTCTCCACTCTACATACTATGCCTTAGTTCAGAAATAAATATGCATTCTCCAAGCAGCATTGATTAGGTACTCTTAAAGCAGACCTGTCAATAAGATGCACCTACTGAATGCCCAGTGACTGAAATCATACCTGATCAAACTTCTTCTGCTTCTTCTCTAGGTTAGAAACAATCTGCCGCTGATGATCCAGGTCCACAGTGAGATCATCCAGCTCTTGCTGCAGGCGGGTCTTTGTTTTTTCCAGCTTGTCATACGCAGCTGTCTTCTCTTCATAACGCTGGCTCAAGCCCTCCAAGTCCTTCTGCAGCTTCTTCCTGGCTTCCTCTGCTGACTCAAGGCAGCCCAGACCATCATCCATCTTCTTCTTTGCATCTATTGCCTGAAGGACAGAAAAGATCACACGTGAAGCCATGCCACAGATAACGCTGTATGTAGTTTACTGGCACCACAAGTTGAGGAAATAAATCTGTTCATTTCTGAAGGTACTACTGCCCCCTCAAATAATACTATATGACTGAATTCCCAAAGGAATTCCTGGATATAAATCTACAAGCAGTTCGTATGATTATCAGAGACCTCTTCATTTCCTCTCCCACCCAAATCAGCAGGATCACCCTTTCCCAGGTAAGGTTCTGTTACTAGAAGTCAATTCTGCATTTAGATTTTACTTCTTTGAAGACAGACCTGCACTTATGCTTCCTCTCAAAAGTCATTGGTTTATGGGATGCAGAGTCTGTACCTGCTGCTGAAGAACAGAGATCTGTTTCTCCAGGTTTCTCTTTGTCTCCTCCTCTTCTTCCAGTTGCTCTTTGAAACTGTTCTTCTCATCCTCCATTTGCTTCAGCTTAGTGCTGAGGCTCAGTTTTAGGCGAGTCTCCTCCTGCAGCAGCTCCTATAAAGCAAACACCCCAGTGGAATTCAGCACTGCTCCTTGGCTTTAAAGGCTCACAATCCTCACCCACTCTCTCCAGAATGAGTACTTTTGAAGTTAAGTTTAAGTATGCAACTTATTTCATAGATAAGACAACCAAAGACAGAATTTAAATAATTGTCTTCCAGTGAGTCAGTATAGAAACAAAATCTTCAGAAAGGTCCTATTCTCTCGTACACTCTAATGATTAAAGTATACTACTTCACCACACAAGCCATCCACAGTCCTTTCTGGAGTCCTCCGAGTAGCACACAAAGCATTAAAACCTTTCCAACAACAGCATGACTATTAGACTCTGCTACATGACTTTCTCATATTCAAGTATCAAAGAAATGGACAACAGGCTAAAGTGATTTAGCATGGTCAAAACCAACATTGGTCTTAGCAGAATTGTAAGACGCTGATCATTTACCAACTTAGGGCACCAACATTTATTGACTTATGCTGCCAGCGCTTGAGCTGAAGGATCTGTAGAGACTAATAAGACCAGTCTTCAAACTAGTGCATAATTTTTGCATTGTGCACTATCTTCGAGTCTGTTTTTTTAAAAGAGTAATACGTAGGCAGAACATCAATGGCTGTTCAAGGTTAGTATCTGAGGTTTGGTGCACTCTTCCTTTCCCTTCCAACCTTCTGCTTGGTACTCCATGTTTTACTAAGAGTGTCATATTCTATTAACTGTGGATGGTTGTTTTGTCGCAAAGTATAAGACTAAGCATGATTTTTTCCTGAAAAAAACCCAAATTATTTGAATCTATCACTTCCCCAACATCCACTGGGAAATAAGATTTTCTGCTTAACTTTACAAGTCACACACACACACAAAACTCCTGCCAAATACTTGACTATGAAGATCTCAAACAAGAACCTAGCATTCCAGTGCAGTTCTAGCATTAAAGAGCTCTCAAGCAGAAAGGTGATAGAGGAGGACTTCTAAACCTAAGACAGGGAAAGTTACATATGTTCCACATACTGAGGAAGCGGAAGGAAGATAAACAGCTTGTCTCTGTAGAAATGCTCTCAATACCATGCAATATAAGCCCTTAACAAGAAAAGCCAGACCCAATCCTTTGAAGTGTTGTATATCCAGTATTTAATGGTGTTCAGAGTGATTCCTCACTTTAAGAATTTGTAACAGACACTGGCTGCACCACACACAGATGCCTTGGCTTCCAAAGCTCTCACCTGTGTGTCCTGAAGCTGTGATTCCAGAGCAGAGAAGTCTTTTGCTAATTTGATTGATTTGCTGTCAGACTGGTTCAAAAGACCTGTGACATTGTCCAACTCGACCTGAAGGAGAGATCAGAGTATCAGTTATTAAATGCATCAGCAAAAACAAAGACAGGAACAGGTGAGCAGGTACGAGACCCAAAAAGTGAAAACTGAGGCACCTCTCAACAGTAAGGCACGTATATAATCTCTCAGGGGAATGCATGCATCATTTCTAAAGTCCCAAGGATGAAATATGACAAGTCAAAAAGGGATTTTTACTCAGGATCACCTCTGTTGCAACAGCCTTCTAGTTTCGGTTGGTTTGGGTTTTTTTAAGGCCTATATAAGATTTTAGACAGCCTGGCAAGAATTTTAAAAGCTTCTGTTGAACTAACTCTCTTCTATTTTATACTATCTGCTTCGGGACTATATCTAGAGTCTCAAAATTACATTTTCACTCTCCAGAAGATAGTGCACACACCAGCAATGATCAACTTTTAATGACAGCCCTCCATAAAGGAGAAGGCAGAAGACAATGCTCCATGTGAATCAAAGGGATTTGCTGTTCCCTTGAAGAAAGGAGAAAACCCTAAATTTCCACATCACCCTTGAGCCACCCCTCATCACTATCAACCACATTACAAAGCTTCAAGACACTGTCTTCCAACTTAGACAATCATCAGTTTGTGCTACTCTAGGTTCACAAGCAGCTGAATGTTTACAGAACTGTACTGTACAAACTGCTGCATGCTGAAGGGGAGCAGACATGCTGGTACTTTAAGGCTTACAAAACTCAAATGGCAGCTGGTTTCTTCACCTTCTCAAGGCTGCTCAGGATAAGCGACATCAATCCAAAGGTCCTGCCCTGGCAATGAGTTAAGGAGTTTGCATAGTCCTTGGGAAACAAACTATGGATTTGCTTTTTGTAGGAACTTTATCATCAGGATGAACAAGATTTTTGAACTAGCAATGGGGAGGTACCATCCTACAACCTTTTCTCTCTAGCTCTAGGCTGAATCAGAAGCTAAGGGAAACCCATGCCACTCACCTGCAATTTGTTAACCCTCTCAGCCAGTTCAGTCTTCACTCTTTCACCTTCTGTAAATTTCACCTGCAGTTCCTGGAGCTGAGCATCTACTTTTTTCCGCTTGTGCTCAGCATCTGCTTTGCCCTGCAGAAGAACCTTCACCTCGTTGGACAGTTCAGCCCTCTCACCTTCCAGAGCTTGTTTTGTTTTTTCAAGATTTGCTTTCACCTGGAGAAAAAAAAAGAAACAGCAAAACCTCTCAGTCTTTAGATATGGCAGGATCCTTCCACTGAGGACATTCCCCGCACGCCCAGCAAGCAAGCTAATGTTGCATGTTTAGCAGCTAAGTTGTAGACTGCTTACTAAGAAAAAAAAACCAGTTTGAACAGCCTGTCACTGATAAGCAGGAGACAATTTAACAATCAGAGAAGACAACAATACAGGAAATAGTCTTGCACCATCAGATTTCCAAATTAAAGGTTGTACAAGTCAACAAGCGCTAGCAGTGAAAAGAATGTCTTGGCTATGTAGTATAACATGCCTGATGGGAAAAAAGAATGAATGCAACTATTTAAAACAACTTCATATATGCTTCATAGTGAAAAATGATCTACCAAGGGAAGAAGAGCATATGTATCAGAAGCCTATCATCATGAACACTTTACATTCTTCTGCAGCTTTAAGACATGGTCATAGAGCAGCTGTCATTTCAGGGAGGTTGACTGCTTTGGCCTTGTGTTTTCTGTTCCACATACCCGTTTGGTTTGTTCTAACTGCTCTGCCAGCTCTTCAATAGCTTGTGAATGTTTCTGCCTCATCTCTTGGATTTGAGCCTCATGAGTCCTTGCCTCATCTTCAAGGGTCTTCTTCAAAACCGTTACTTCTTGTTCTCTCTTTGACCTGCAAAATTCACAAATTCCATTTAGATGCCAAGGAGAGAATCAAACAGATGTGTATATCCACCAACAGCATTTCTAATGCAGAAAAACGCCAAGGTCTGTTTAGCCCTACAACTATGAAGACACTTTTCAAAGTTAGAACTTAGCGTTGCACCCTTCTTAAGTGCAAGCTGGCAGCATTACTTTCAGCCTAAGAAGTAATAGCCTGAAAGTATGAATGTTTCAGGGGGAGCACTAACACTATGGTTAGGGAACAAACTAGCTTTCTTACATCAGGTGAGGTAATGCAGTCTTGACTACAGCTTGCACACTACCTCTTTCTGTAGTCACTGAGGCTGCTAACCAGCCTACCCTGATAAAGGCAAAGACTTGCTTTGGTAAGAGACTGGATGCAGCAGCATTTATTAAAAAAGTCAAAACCGAAACCAAATAAGACAACACAGCTACATGTTGGAGTTACCTGAGCTCTTGCTGGGCAGCTGTAGAATCTAGTGTGTCTTCTAGCTCTGTTTTCAGTGCTTCCAGCTCCTCTCCCAGATCCCGCTTCTGTTTTTCAGCTTTATTCCTGAATGCTCTCTCTGACTCCAAGTCTTCCTGCAGCTCAGTGATCTGGGATTCGAGTTCCCTGATCTTTTTCAGGGCCATGTTCTTCTGAGCTGCCTCTTCTTCCACCCTGTGTTCAACATAGGGTCAGAGCCAGATTTAAACCATATGTAAATTAAAACCACCTGTCCTACCAAGAATAATCAAGAAAAAAAGCTGGTGTTGGTCAGCTCTACAATATTACATTCAAACTTCAATCCATATTTCATCTACAAATTCTAAGTTCTATTTCCCAGTACTTGAGAGAGCACGATTACTTACCTTAAAGAAGGGGACAGAGAGAGACTGACAACAGAAGAAAGCAGAAGAGAAAGCACCATTTTACATTGGAAATTGACACTTTACTGAACAGATGAATATAGCAACTACCAGAGAGACAGTGTGTTACCACTACTTTTCAACCGCGTCTGAAATCTTACTGCTCCAGTGAAACATGTGCAGTGCACATTACATTCACAGTCGAGCTCTGACAGAGAATGTAGCAGTGAGCAGCAGCCAAAGAACTCTGATGCTGAGGACGTGGATCTCAACAGTCCACAGGCTGAAATGTAACAGCCACAGATTCCATTTAGTCCCTATTCCAAAGTGACACAAGACAAGAAATAATTCCCAACCTGGTGGTCCCTGAACCCCGCAGGTCAGGTTCTTACCGAGCTAACGCTGCCTGCAGCTCCTCTTCCTTCTTAGCCAGCTGCATTTTGAGTTCTGCAATCTGAGCCTGCAGCTCAGCAATCTGGTCATGCAGGTCACTGGAGTCCCCTTCAAGCTTTCGACGAGTCTTTTCCAATTCTTGCCTCTGCTTTTCTTCACGTCGCAGACGTTCTGATGGAGATAGGGACACATTAAGTTACACGGATAACACATACTCAAAGAAAGTTGTACAAGCAGAGACAAGAAACCTATTAAAGCAATAGTCTCTTTCCTAATAATACAACTGTCCAAACTGTAGCTGGAGTACATTATTCTATCAGGACCTATACATGCAACTGCCCCCATATTTTGCCCTCAAAACACATCTGGACAATTTCCTTTCCCCTCATCTTACAGCCAAACCTCCTTCCCCGCTTTCACTGTAATAAACAATGCCAACACAACACCAGTCTCTCCCAACACCCACACCACACAGGCATAAGCACTCATCAAGTGATGCTGAACACAAGGTCTGCTCTCCCTTTACTGAAACTAAATAGGCTGGCTCCTACTGCGTTAACCTGGACAGTCTCCAGATGAAGTGCCTCTAGCTTGAACTCTGAAGAACTTGTGCAAACAGGATATCAGAAACAGCACTAACCCTGACAGATTGATGCTGCTGGAATTAGAAAAGTGGAGACACTTCCACAGCAGGAGAAGAAAGAGAACCAGCTTCTCTTCTCCATTGGCCTGCTGCTTTGGAGAGGATTTTTATTTAGATCAAGGGCTCAGCTGACAAGGCACATAACCTTCAGCCAGCCACTGAACAGCTCTATCAAACCAATCAATAGCATACACCCTACAGACTAATTTTTAACCCCTCAGAAACTGGAGAAGACTAAAACTCTGGAAATGAAACTGAAGTTCAAAAAATTTTAACAAGAAACCACCTAAAACTAAACAGGCAAGTCCTTTGCAGGATCTGCCTTTAAAAAAGGCCAAACAAAAAACCAAAACCACCTTCAAGGTCTGTGATCATGGCCTCATGCTTATTCTTGAGTTTGGCTAAACTCTTAGATTTCTCCTCTTCCTCTGTCAGGTTCGTTGTAAATTCAGACATTCTGTCTTCCAACAGTTTCTTTTCCTGCAGAATTGAGAAGGCAGTGTCAAAGCAGTTGCTGGAATTACAGGAGATTTTTCCAGAGTTGACTTGCTTAAAGATGTCAATGTCATGAGTGCCTACTGATGCTACAAGGAAACTTGGAACGAAAGAAATCCTTTCAGGATTACAGATAGTATTCAAATAAATGGCTAAAGATTTGTATTTGAGAGCCCTTTCACAGCTGAAAGGGAAGTCTGTTTAGGAAATAACGTGATACTGTTTGGCATAACAATGTATCAGAAAACATTTGCTCATGGATCGTTATTTAGTCAAGGCTATTTAAATATCATATAATACTGACTTGTAAAAAATACAGGCATGCAGCTAATTTCAAAAATTCAGGTCAGAGTTGTCAAAGACAAGATTAAATTCATTCATAAAGTTTCCCCATAATATGTGGAAGGTCAGCCTTTGGTGGGTGGCTCCAGGAGAAACACCTGTGCATCTTCAGCCTGCGTAAGAAGCTGCACGAGTCTTACCTTAGCCAATTTGAGATTCTGATCTTCCAGAACTATCACATCTTCTTCCAGTTTCTTCAATTTGGCCTCTGTGGTCACTTTTTCTAGCTGCAACTTCTGCCTTGCGCTTTCCTCTTCTTCAAGCTGCTCCTCTAGTTCCTTCACAATACCCACAGAAAAGCAAGGCATTTGTCAGTGCTACTCACTAATCAATGTAACAGCACAGTAGCAATGCTAGAACTTGGAAGGTTTCTTTACCCTTCCTTCAAGGTATTATTAGTATTTTACAGAAGTCACATCTCTGTCATGACTTAATGCAACATACTGCATTCTAACAAACAAGTTTTCTAGTAGAATAAACAATGCTATTTTGCAAAGAATAATAATGCTACTATTCCTAAAACATCTGGCTTAAGCAAAGACTTGTCTAATTACTTGTCAAGTGGCCATCATCTTCAAGAATGGAACAGCTCATTCCAGATGACTGACTGAATACTTCAGGCTCAGCACCAGAATCACTGTATTCTATTGCTATTTCCACAGATAGGTTTTTCTATGCCTTTTTTTTTTTTTGGTTCTCTCTCCGCCATTTCCCTCCAAGCTGAGATTAAAGAACCACTCTAACCCTTACTATGCTCTTCACTGACAAGAGACAGCACTCCTAAGGCATTACCTGGATGTTCTGCTGCATCTTCTTCTTTTCAGCCTGCAGATGCTGACACCGTTCTTCCTCTTCCTCCACCCTTGCTTCCAGGTCATGACATATTTCCTCCAGTTCTTGTTTCTTGGCTGTCAGGCGGGCTCTTATCTCCTCAGCTTCAGCACAGAGTTCAGTTTCTGCTTGCAACTGTTCCTGCAGCTGCATCTTCTCTGCCATTAGCTACATTGGACACAAAGCCAGAAATAAGACAAGCTCCAATTTACCTAAGCACTTAGCAATCTGTGTTATGTGCTCCTGTGTTCCACAGTTACAGTCTTAATCATTGCAGCAGTCTCCTGCTGCTAATCAAAAGCTAAATATCAAAACATAGTTTTTAAGTGTTTGTTCTCCTTCACAAACCATGCACTGCAACCACATATTACGTTAGTCTTAACAAATTTCTCAAGAATATATCCATTTGAAATAAGGAGATTGTCTAGTTTTCCCCTGCAAAAGTAACACAAGTAATTATCAGCCCTACAGAAAAACAATCCTGCTGCCACTTTCTATGTTCCAAACAGAAAGGATTCCATTAATGACGAGGTTGAATTCAAGCAGCTTGCTATAATACTCAGCCAAAGGAGACTTTTCTTCACATAATGGCTATAGAAGGGCAACAGGCGGTCACTGTACAAAATGACCCGCTAGAGGAACTGAGCTGGGAAGAAAGACAAAGGAAATTAAACAAGATGGCAGCCAAGTCACATATTTCGACAAGTTGGAATCCTGCATCTTATCTATCAGACCAATAGAGCAAAGGAGGAGCTCTCAAGCAGTTGGCCAGGTAGAGAGAGAATGACTTTTACACATGAGATTTGCAAACTCACTTGGGCCTGGAAGGTCTCCATCTCACTCAGTCTATTTTCTGCAGCTAGCTGCTTCTCCTTGACCTTTATTAGTTCTTCTTCCTTGGCCATCATCTCCTCTTCCTGTCTGCTTACTTGCAGAAGGGGCTTCACCTGAAAAGGAAACCAAGGGAATGAGACATTTATAAAGAACAAGGAAAACATGAAGAGATGCTCTTGTACTTGATAAGCATTGAATAAAACAACATTTTAGATAAGTGTCTTATTTGAAGGACTGACCAGTTGTTTTGTTGTGAACAGTGGGAGAATCATAGAGGACTAGATATCATCTACTTTGCCAATAACACACTGTCTGCCTGCCCAACTCTTCCTCCAGGAAGGGATGCATCAGGAAAGGGTTGGGTAAATTCCAGACCCTCAAGGGCTAAGTAGTAATAACCAGGAGAATAAAAAAGTTGCCATACAGTGGGGAAATTCACAGGTAGGTCAATGTAAGCAAAAAACAAACACCACCCATCTCTGTGCTCCCCCATCAAAACCAGTTAGAAGTCATTTCAACAGGAAAGAGAAGAAAAGTTTAAACTCTGCTCTCAATTCTCATTTAGCTGCTAAGCCTCATGACTAAAAAGCAAGAAATCCCATACATTTAGAAAAGAGGCTATTTCTTCCTGTGTTCATTATCTTTATAAAGGCAAAATATCTACAAGTCTAACAACAAGATCAGACCTCAGTGCTTTTCCTTTGCTCTTACAACCCTGGAGAAAGAGATGGCAAACCATCCCTGTATTAATTTTTGTCTAGCTAAATTGACTAGCCACGTAGTAAGTGACTCTTTGAAGTGCCATACCACTAAAGCAAGCGATCCTCTTACTCTTCTTAGGCATAAAGCATTAAAAGATGACTTCTGCTTTTCCACAACATTACTTGGATATAGCCTTGCGCTTGGTTTATGCGGGCATACTGCATAGCTATAAAATATGCTACGATATTCTCTGCCTAAATGAAGCAAGGTGTAGTTGCAAGCCAGCCCAATTGTAGAGGAAGTGGGTTTTGTGCTCTGGTTCAACCCGAGAAGCTGAAAGTGCAACCAAACTGTCAAAATTACAAAGGGAAAAATATTACCTTGGTGAACAATCTCCACCATTGCCAGTTACGCAGTTTCAAATAGGCAGCACAGTTCCTCTGAAGCACTTTCATGGCTGTTAATTGCTGCTGGCGCTTGGCAAAGGCTCTGCAAGATAAGTGGAGGTCAGACAAAGGAACCCACAGCAGCACACAATTCTCTCCACCAAGTCCTTTCTTAGATACCTCTACATTTTTACTTTAGAAGGTTCCCTCCTAAAAAAAACAGCAAAATTTCCAGTTAACTTCCTCTATCTTTTCAAGGTTTTTTTTGCTCAGGTAAGAGTGGTTATCCTTTCCTTTATTCAATTTCCTATTTAATAAAGTTTTTCCCTAATGTCTTCTAATCTGAAAAGCCTCACTATTTTCACTTCAAAAAAGGGAGATCTGAAACAGGTGTGTTTTCATGCCAATCTGACAGATACTACTTTTGTTTTTAGAACTGTACCATTTGCAGTCCTACCTAATAGCTTAAGAGAAATCCTACACCTCCTGGATCAGTACCGTACTAAGACCTTTTCATTTGCACATTTGCAGCTCTTCTGTCAAAAACTTTCCCTGCTGTATAGTATTCCTATAAAGAGGAATAGACTTTATTGCTCTAGTAGTATGTAGGACGGCAGCACACTGAGTTTCTTGCAGGTGCCAGAAGTCTGGCATTACAGAGGTCAGGAAACCCTAAAACAACCATCAACTGTTATATACAACAAATAAATCATGGCCTTTCTGACAAAAAATAATTTCTAGTCAGCTTTTTTTGAAGAGAAACTTGTACCTGAATGGGAGAAATACATGTTTATAATGTACTATACAAAATATGGTCCTTACTTTCTGGCCAGGTAGCCTCTGCAGCATGCTTGGAAGCCAATAATGACATCTGTGATCTTCAGGTCTCTCTCTTCTTCAAGATGAGCAAGAACTCCAGCTCTGAAAAACACTTTACTCTGTCCAATTCGATAAAGGTTGGAATCCAGCTCCAATGCTTTGATCTAAAATGAGAGAGAAAAATTCATCTCCTGCAAAGACTCCTTCATGTGAAACATCACAAAACGTATTTGTGTCTCATGGCTGTAAGATACCCCTTCCCCACAATGAGCCACTCAGGCCAAAGTTGCTAGCTCCCAATAGCATCCTGTCCCAATTAGAGGAGTTGGAGCTCAGCCAAGCACAGCATGAAATGGAGGTAACCAGAGACACAATACATGATAAAAAGCATTGTTTAATACAACACCACATCAAGTACCCAGAACTACAAGGATGCTGTGAGGAACATATGCCTAGTCCCAAGAGCCCTCTTCCTTTCCTAAAGGAAACACATCTGTTGATCCTTCCTGTTTATTTTTTTCCCAGTCCTAATTTTTGTCAGAAAAAGGCACCCCAACCAACTTTCCTGTCCTTTAAAGGATTTACTGTCAACACTTATACTAGGTAAGAGGAATAAGGTATACTCCTTTAAGACAGAAGAAAGGGAATCCTTTATAGCCAAATTCAATTCAGTCTCCCCTAGTCTTCAAGCTACAGAGCCAAAGCTTTCCCTTTGAAGCAGGCAATTCTGCAGAAATTAATGGGAGCCTTCACTGAAAGCATTTGTCATCAGCAGGCCATTACAAAAAGTTTGCTGAAGCTCATACTTTAAGCATGTGCTAAAGATCACATTAATGCTTCTAAGCATTTTGATTCCATGAATATTGCTGGCATCTCAAAGCGTATGCATCTGTGGAAACAGAAAGATCCTCTTTGCCTAGGATTATTGAACCTCATGCTAGTCAAAAGCTTCCATCTGTGAAGCCAAGAGACAGCTTTTTGCACCCTCCTTCTCTCAGAAAAAACATTTGACTTTGGAATTTTGGTCTGCGAGTACAAGATATATTTAACATGCACAACTCCGATTTCCACACCACACCCATAAAGTTTATTCTATTCAAGTAGAGTTTCTGGGATGTCTTACCATCAGCACACAAGCCTGCTTTCCATCCATAAATCCTTTGGGAATTGCATTTGGAGTTAAGATTTCATATCTGAAAAGGACAATGCATTAGACTAGTTATACAAGTATATTTGAAAACAACAACAACAAAAAAAATCAGTAATGCATTCCTATGGCATTATGAGTTTGACAGCTTACAGTCTTGTTAGAAGAAAGAATTGCATCTCTAGACAACAGAGTATGAAGCAGCAGTCTTAGATGGGGTCCTCTATGCCTCACCTTAACTACACGCTTACTAGAGAAGTCAAAGATGCTTTTGGGAGGCTTTGTGCCAGGGAATACCAAGGGACAGATGTTCTGTGTTGCTGCCTTTGAAAACAGTGGCAATCTAGTTGTAATAAAAGACTTCAGTTTTTGCACTTATGTCTTAACTTTGCCAGGGTAAAGACTGCTTCAGATTCTTTTCTAGGCCTTACCTTTGTCTGAATTCCTGGAATACAACTCTGTTGGGGAAACCCTGACGACAAATACGGATTCCCTCCAGCACTCCATTACAGCGAAGCTGGTCGAGGACCAAGTGGGGATCTAGTTTTCCAGCCTAGTGAGGAAAAAGCGTATTTTATAAATACCACAAAGCTTTTACAAAAGGGGCTTGCCCCCTTGCCTCTCCCTCTTTTTTGTAAAGCAGCCAGTTATCTGTTTTCCAGTTAGAAGCAATTGAAAGCTTTTATGCCATCTTAAGAACTGCAAAGATCAGTCTCCAAAACTGTGGTAAGTATACAGTTATTTAGGATGACCTTAAAAAGATATCCTGAGAAAACAGGACATCTTTAAGATCTCTTGCAAAACCTGACAAAAGATAGCAACCCAGCCGCATGCCCCCGGAAGCCCATGTAAGACTGCATGGGCTGTACTGTTATAACTGCCTTTACCTTTTTCTCATGGTTGGGGATAATACAACGGACGAAGTTGGGGTTGGTGTTCCTCAAGGTAGCCATCAGTTTAGCCAGCTGTTCTTTATAGAGCTGTCCCACTGTTCGGAACATACCCTTCCTGGTTTTAAAGGCCCCTGGCAATGCTGTGTCTGACATACCAGCTACCTGATCCAGCCCAACAATACGGTCAACTAGAGAGAGCACAAGAAAAAGCGTTAAAATTCTGCCACAAACAAAGGAAGCATTGGAACATACAAAGGACATCTGGGTAGAAGAGGATAAATGAGAGGAGCTGTAGGATCCTTTTTGCTTCATCTCTACACAGATGTCAACTCCTGTACAGAATTTGTGCAGGGATAGGAGCAGGAAGGAAAAAAAAGCAACAGCTCACTATAGAAAGTTTGAGTGATGGAGTCAAACTTAGTCCCAAACATATTCTATTGATGCTCTGGATGGCAGCTCTGGAAGAGCAATCTAGAAGTGAGTTTCAGATGCTTCTACTTGCTTAGGTTACAATGAAATACAACAAACCGAGAGTTCTAGCTGCTAGCCCAGCAGAGTCAACTATTAGTTAACTCTGACCCAGAAGGGGCCACAGTTAGAGAAAAAGCCCAGCTTCACTCTTGCATTACAGGTAGAACTGTCATGACCGGTGATCAGAAAAGCCGTATCTACTTGTAAACTGAACAAACATGGTAAAAGGCATGATAGAAACCAAACCTCAAGATACCACTGTTTGAGTTATTTTTGGAGTACAAGTATTCTATGACAGACATGAACAATATCACTAGGAGAAAGTCAGAACTCCCAACAGTTTCTCCACTATGCCACAGTGACATCCAAGCACTGATGAAGCGATCACCTTGATGGGTAGACTCCACAGATCCTTTTTTTCAATAGAAGCCAGCTAGATCTCAGATTAGCAGGGGGAAGAATAAACTAAAGCATTACTTTTTCCCAATGCTCTTCTACATAGAGATAAAAATTCACCCACCCAACCAAAACTAATTGTATCACTATAAATTTCCACACCCCCAGTACATTTTTATTAAGGGCTTCAAGCTACTACTTCACTTTATCTTTAGTGGTTGGCTGATGCCTACACTCAGGCTCCCAATCTTCACTTCAGAAAATACATCAACTTGTGCTCAACTGGCTTCTGATTAAAAAAAAAAAAAAAAACAAACCTGTTAAGAGAAACTCCTACAAAAGAAGAAACAAGAAAGGATACTCTGATTTACAGCTAATATTAGTTTAGAACTGCTCACTTCTAGAGCAGCTGTTAGAATAGGGTCAAGGTTGTCTTATCAGAACGAAAAGAAGGTTATGTTACTAGATGACATCACAGGGAAACCCACAGAAGAGTGTCCCAGACTGCAGCTGGAACAATCCTCTTAAAAATCTTGAGCCCTGCAATCTACATCAAGATAGCAAAAAGGACAGTCACTTGCAACAGAAGATCCAGCTAAGAACAATAAATGAGAACTGATCAGCTGTGGTTCAGTTGACATTTCAAGTCAAAAGGAGTCTTAGACAGCAAAGGCCTTGTTAGGCACAAGTTGCTGACAGCCATTTTTCAGGCAGTACGAGTTCCTTTGCCAAACTAACTTTATTTTAAGTGATCAGCAGCTGAAATCAAATCCCAATACTAGAATCAATGTTAAACTGGATTCCAGTTTAAACGCACTCAAAAATCTTCCTTCCAAATCTTGCAAGAAATACAGCCTTGCTAGCTCTATGTTCAAACAGTTAACAGGGACTTGCTTTTAGCTGTTCCTATGCAAGTCTTGCAAGAGCAACCTTTAGCACCTGAATATGTCCATATTTTTCTTGTATCCACTTGCAAGGTGAGAGTTTTGCTTTTGTTTTATAGTCTGTGAGGAGCTACTAGCACAAAGCAGAGGAAATGAACAAGAAAGACAAGCAGGTATGACAAAGGGACAAAGAGAAGTTAACGGAAGCATTTCTTGCATGGCTCTAGGATGCATTACACACATGACACGACAGCTGGGTTTCTCAGTCACCTGGTTCTAGATGAAGAATAGGAAAGTGTTGATAGAAATAGGCTCTCTGAACGTTCTGCATCTCTGCAACAGACAGAGACGTCAAAGAAAACCCACCACAGAAAGTGACAGCAACAGTAAGACTCAAAAGCAGATAAATCCAGAGAAGATAGAGTAAAATACTGAACAACACTGCAGCAAGAACACACTAGTTGCAGGACTGAAAACGTAGATTCAGCCTCAGATCTTGTGTTTGAGTGTTGCAGCTACGCAAGCTGCTGGGACATAATGGTGCACTCATATTTTATCCTGGCATTCTCAGTTTTGAGAAATAATTGCTATATATGCAGCAAGTTTAACGTAAGCTGATGCAAGTGAACCTTTCTCTTGAGTTACAGTGAACTTTTAATGCCATACCACAATCTAAGCAAAGGATGTTCCAGATAACGCTCATCTTGGTGGCTTAGTCTTCAGGGAGAAAAGTAACACAGCTCATCACAGACTTTTGATGATCAAACAAACTCTTCCACAAAAAACAAGAGAAAACAAATAAGATTTAAGTTTAATTACATACCATCTTTCCACAGCTCAGACACAAACTTATCCGATGACTGGTGGAGAAGAGTAGCAATGTTATCATTCAGCGGATCCATGTTCTTCATCAGCCATTCATCTGCTTTATAATCCACCTGGAGAAGATAAACACATCAAGAAACTTGGGGGGGGGGGATTTTCTGCAGCACAAGATGCAACAAGATCCTGCAAAATCTATAGAAGTAGCACTGAGGTTTGCACAATCAACAACAGATTACCTAATCATTCTTGGATTTGCCGTATAAGCAAGCATACCTACAAATTTCAAACTCTAAAAAACAGCTGCGTGTTCTGTTCTGTCAGTAAAAGGAATGGATTTGCAATGCTAGTTTGCACCACCCAGAGTGTGACACAAAAACCAAGTGCATCATCATTTTTGGTGATGAAGTCTTGATGCAAGGTTTCTGAAAAGTACCTCCAATCTCAACAAGTCACAGAGATAAATTTAAATTGGTGTCAGTTTGACATGTCTTCAACTATACATATATAACTTGCAGGCAAACCCTCTTAGGCCCTGTCAGGTCCACAGCCATGGAACAACTTTGTGAAGTCTTTCACTGGTTTCCCACAGGCAGCCATTTCTAAGAAGCAGTGGTTATACATTAGAAAATATAGCAGAAATTCCAATGTTCACATTTTAGCTACTAATTCTTTACCTTGCCAGCATAATGTATGATACAGAAGTCAGCTTTGTCTTTCAGCTGTTTTGGCTTCTGAAATTTGGGGTGGGTGCCTTGTTCTTGTACAACTTTTTCCACAAAGCTTTTGTCTGTCGCTTTTGGGAACCAGCACTCTTCATCCAGCAGGGCCAGTATACCAGGAGGCCCAGCCTTAAAGAAGGGAAAACATCATTACATACATGACTATGCTAATAATTAACACCTTTAGATGGCTTAAAAAAAAAAAAAGATACCTAAGCCTGATCCCCATCACATTCATCTGTTGTGCAGTATCAGTTCAACTACTGCTATACTAATAGAAATTGTTAATAATTCTTCAAAATCCTCATCTCAATTCTAAACATTTTTATGAGAAGGGCTCTTCCATGACATTTGTCTAGGCTGTTTTACGGGGGGGGGGGGGGGGGGGGAGGAGATGGATCTTTTTAATAGAAAGAACACTATCACGCTGTTCTCCAAATATCCAGGTGTCTAAATGCAGAAGACCATAGCAGAACATTTCACAAACTAGTCCTTACTATTGGAACATCTACTATGAAATTTATAAATTTCCAAGTTTCATTAGAGCAGAATGAAAGCAACAGAGGTTCACAGCTTCTCATCACACTTATAGTTAAGTAAGGAAGTTCACACTACTTATGGTAAGCCACACATACATCTAGCACCCTGCAGATCTACACAAATGAAGACAATTTTGTGAGAGGAAAAAGTAGCTGACTAGATTTATTTTCATGCAATATTTCCTACAGAGTTGATACTAACAGATTTATTGGTGACATACTTTCAAAGAGGAAACTGTTCACTTCTGCTTCTAAGCATACCACAGTGTCAGTAGAGGATTACAAAAGCCAGAAAGCTAGTTTCCAGTCTACAGGTAGAGGTTATGTGCTCAATGACAAAATTAGTGCAGCCATTTCTTGCTGCTCAAGGGTAGAAGAACAAGCTTACCGGCTTCTCTATGAGGTCAATGCAGGGCTGCAGATCCAGGCCAAAGTCAATGAAATTCCACTCTATGCCCTCCCTCTGGTACTCCTCTTGCTCCAGGATGAACATGGTATGGTTAAAGAGCTGCTGCAACTTTTCATTTGTGTAGTTAATACACAACTGCTCAAAGGAGTTCAGCTAACGAAGAAAAAGGTAGAAAGATGTTTAACAGTTGCTTTTGAAGACACACCTACTATTCTCCTAGCACGAAAGGTCACATCTACAGTTCCGGAATTTAAGCTAGTGTTCTGTGTGGGGTGGAAAGCCCTTTGTCAATAACCCCATTTGCTTATGAACTGCTTTCCTGTCATGTGCCACTGCATTACTGCTGCAATCCCTAAGGGAAGTTTATACACACTGGTCCTCAGACTTTGCAAAAGAATGTTTAGTTGTTGTAGTTGTAAACAGCAGAAGAATTACTGTACCTACTTAACCCAGAACAGAAAAGACTCTGGTTTTCTACAAACTCAGAGCTGGCAGGTCCTCTTCACAGAAAGAGGAAGCAACAGAAGCCTGAAGACAAATTCCTAAAAGCATGTGGACTGGAAAGTCCCTTTTTAATCTTCATATATAAAATCAGAGCAAAGAAAGTAAGGGAAATTTCTTCAACATCTCCAGATTTCTTCAAACTGTATGGACAAGGTTAACCCATGGTGCATTTTCATGTTAGACCACACTAAATATAATGCAGCCACTGAAGAGAATGGTCCTGATCTACTTCGTACATGTCTCAGAAATTCCTAATCATGTATTTCCACTCCCCTCCTTTTCATGAGATCCAGCAACCACGAAACCAAAGGTAGACTGATCAGAGAGTGGGAAGAGAAAAAAAAAGCCAACTTTTCTGTGTTTTAGTTTTCCATTCCATGAATAAATTGGTCCAATTCACCTTGCAGCTTCACATGAACTAGATCCAGCATAACACAGGTTGACAGGAGCTGCCTGGCTGGGATAATGGCAGGATAGTTCTTTTCTGATGGCAGCCTGTCATTGCTTCAGACTAAGTATAATGCAAAGCCCCATTCTAAAACTGTTGTTTCATAGATATAATGGTTTGGCCTAACAGTTCACTGCCACCTATAGAGGGAGCTCCCACTTCCCCTCTTTTCCATCTCTCCCTCAGTTTTCCTTCAGCTCTTCCTCTCCTACATTTACCTTGCATCAGTTTCTATGCTCAGATTCCCCTTTGCAGACTGATTCAATTATAAAACACCATAAGAAACTATTTTCCACAGGGCTAGAGAGGTGGACAGTACAAGCAGTTGCAGCCAGGAGCAGCAGAGGGGAAAAGGAGCAAGTTCACTCCTTTTCTGCATCAAGGAGCTGCTGTTAAATCCGTTTAGCTGTATGTGAAACTACACTCTGACCCTCAATTTTCAGGCTTCTTGCAGAAAGGAGCATACATAGGTCAGAATTTATGTTGGATCTGATTTGGTCTATCCTGTCTTTGACTTTTCCAAAACTCATCAGCAGGAAGAAACAACCATTTCTAACAATTTTTAGTGATGCTAATAGGTTTCAGCTGGTCATCCCTTAAATCTCTTGGGACAGACTAATGTGACATAAAATTTTAAGTCCAGTGGTGATCCATAACTCTACATGACATTCTAAAAGACTTATTTGTAGGTTAGCAAACTCTTAAGCTGTGAGCTATAAAGAATCAAGAACACTTGGAACTGTGAAATTAAAATAATTCTAATGCACATGCCAAAAAGGTTGTAAGCACCAGAATACAGAACATAGAGCAATGAGATAAAACATTTGCAGAATACATAAAATACTAAAGAATGAACCACTTAAGTTAGTTAATAACTTATCTGACAGTTCACATCAGCCGGGATCTCAAATAACAAAAAGTGGAACACATCCTTTCCAAAACTGTACTGTTCTTTTCCAGTTTTAAAGTTATTTCCTTCAGCAGTCTTTGCCCCATGGTAAACTGTGCTGAGTGCAAGGACCTGACATCTCCTTACCTCAAAAATCTCAAAGCCAGCAATGTCAAGGATTCCAATGAAGGACGCACCCTGTCGTTTGGTCTTATCCAATGCCTTGTTGATACGCATAACCAGCCACCGGAACATACGTTCATAAGTAGCTTTAGCCAGTGCTTCAATGGCAAAGTCAGCCTAAATAGGAAAAAAGACAAAGATCAGGAGTTACATTATAATCCAAAAGAAGGCACAGATTACACTGTTTTGGCATCTAATGGCTCAACTGTAGTCTGAGATTTTCTCTCCACCAAACTCACTGAACAAGACTCATTTCAGAGGTTATTCCCAATGAAAAGTAGATGGCACAGAGATACTCCATAAAAGAGCAAAGAATTTGTCTTACTAAATTAGTGTGTCAAAGCCAAATTTCAGGACCCTGCCTGTTGGGGAAACCAATGCTTGGTATTCAAGAAAGAAAAATTATGCCCAGTCACTTCCAAAGACTATAGTAATATAGAGTGTTTCATAGGCCCAAAGAAAAGCATTTAAATTATTTTGTAATTTAGGATTTCTGAAGCCCAATCCCCTCCTCCCATGCCACTACACTACCTGTGATTGACAGAGAAATACTTACTTACTATGTATAGTAAGAAATTAATTATCAAAATGGAAAGGCAGCCTATGACTATTTCTAGACTTCACTCTCTTTCCAATCCCTTCTGTGTTATGGGGGACACTGAGCATAAGGACACTGAGAATAAGGGTGTGTTCATAAAGAAGCCATGCAGTGAATAAGCACAGGGGCCTTGCTCCATTCAGGAGGCCACTAGCTCCTAGGTCAGGTTTCATTTAGAGCACAACCTGATTCAAGACCGTTACAAACTTTACAATCAGTTTCAAGGGTGAGCAGCAAATTCTTCCACCCTAGTACCTGACCTACTCAAAACTGGTGCTTTCTATATTACAGCAACTTGAAAATGTCATTCCTCCATACAGCACTGGAAGAACTTACTCCCTTGGGACAGCCAGTCACCAAAATTAGGGAGTTGCATTCTCTCCCTGCCCCCCTCCCCCCAGATAAGAAAAAGTGCTACAGGGGCAGGGTGGTTTCTATCTTTATACAGATCAAGTGAGCAAATACTAGAAGCAATATGCACGCTACATTATTCAAGTGTGGTTGCCATACGTTGCAGCCATAAAGATGGTTATTAAACGCTGCAGAAACCTCTAATACATCTGTTAGCTTTGTGGCAGCAAGATTAAAGACTAAACTACTCGCTCATTTTTAGAGAGTGCATTACCTGCTCTTTGGTCTGAGCTTTCTGGACATAATCTCGCCCAACTTTGATGCGAGGAGTCAGGATACCTCTAGTGAAATCAGTCACATTGATACCCAAAAGGTGAGACACTTTCTGAGCAGCTAAAGATGGTAAGAGGAAACAACAAAGAGATTAATGTTATTTTGTTTTTCTCACAGAAAGCAAGAGAAAAAAAGAAAAACCTTCCTGCAACTGCCTTCCCAAGAGAGTCATGAAACAGCTCGTAAAAACCATTAAATGAACAACAGGTTAATGAGACAAAGAAAGGTATCTTCAAAACCAAAAAATACACCCCAAAATCTTGCAACCCATACTACAGGTTATTGAAGCCACGAGAATAAATTTGAAGCAATACTCTCATACCACTGAGTTGTAACACGGAAGCTTTAGGAAGTTCATAGTCTGTAATTAATTTACAGATACGTCAAGTAGCAAATTTCTTAACCAAGCTAATTATTCTGTCTTCATCTACTGATTAGTCTTTGAGGTAACTCTGTATTTCAGATTCAAGATCCAAAACCCAAATGGTTTACTCTCCTCCCCAAAATACCATTTAGAGCATACTTTCCGTAATAATAATAGCCAAAAATATAAATCCTTAAAGATAAATTAGCAACCTCTTATATTTCTGCAGTACATCTATAGTGAAGGTCTAAGACCTAAGTCTTGAAACAGATAGCCTTCTATCATGTGAAACATGGTACTATTTACACATGTAACAATGGGCAGTGCAATTAAAATACGTACACATACTTTATATCCACCACAAAGCTATCCACCTTACTCTTACAGTTACAAGTCTACCTACAAAGCCAGCAAAGAACATTCCTTAGTCTGATAATATAGATTTATAGCAGCAATCATTCCTAGCTTGGTTAAAACACACACACGCCACATATTCCAGTAGAGTAATCCCTTTCATCTGGTCATCACGTGTACTTCCTGCCTAGCCCTGTCACAAGAACAGTGCCACATTCCTGCCCATGGGTGGCTGCAAACGCCTGGCAAAACAGTGGGTATTTGTATGAAGGAGCATGTCAGCTCCTTTGACAAATACTTCACCTTATAGAAAAACAGGACTCCAGCATTCCCTACATACCGTAATATATTCTTCTACTTGCAAGAACTTCCTGTAGGCTTTTTTTCTGCATTTTTCTTTGGGGTGGGAAAAGGAGATTGGTTACCTGTATTGTCTGGCATAGAGGCTTGGTCTGTATTACGCTCCTTCTTGAAGACTATGTTGCCAAGTTGAAGAACACCCGAGATAACCTTCAGCAGACCTTTTAAAGTAGCAATAACAACAGCTTAGTGTCACACATCTCCAAAAGCCCTGATATGACCCAGTTATCTTTTCTGACATGGTTAAGAGGCCCTTCTCAACATCCCAAAGATCTTTCTGGAATCTGGGAAAAACCACCACAGGTAATTCCTCTATATGACTCCCATCCAGGACACAGGACTTTCCCTGTCCCTCCTATGCAAGACTACGCAGTCTGGAAATTTACCCATTCTCAACATCACTACAGTAAAGTGGGAGACAGGATTGAGGGTAACGCGCCATGCTACAACATCTATATTTTTTGATAAAACGTTTGTTCTCTGTTAGAGGGCCAAAATTCACTATTTTCCTCAATGACTACTGTTAAACACAGGAAAGAGACAGTTACTAAGAGTACAAACCAATTAAGAGAAGGAAGACTTTGTTCCTTTAACCCCATATCACTTTTGGCTCCCTGACCAAGGTCTGTAGTCCATATAGACATACATTATAATGTATGATGGGCAGCAGGATGTGGGTGAAAGTGCCTGTACCATAACTATTACTAATTACATGCTGAAGCACCCCATCCATTGCTAACGATATATTCATACTCTTTGAATGGTGCATGTCACAAAAGCAGCATCAGATGCTAGGACAGACAATTTTCAATGCCATAGTATCAATTCAGTTTTCACCGCGTATCAATCAAAGCTCATTGCATAATAGCTTCTAGTTGCCTTGAGCAAAGTAAATTGCCAGTCACTTGCAAAGGGGATCTTGTACCGAGGATTTTTTTGTTCCCTAATTTCTACCTGTTACAGAAACATTTGTTTTAAACCAACATGCTTTTGACAGCAGAGCTAACAAAGGCTCCACGTATGCTACATCAGGACTAACAGAAAAGAAACATGTATGTTCCTAGTGGCACATTATGAAATCCAGTGGTTTGACAGCTGAATCTGGAGTCCTGGCACTTGGACAGACAGCTTATTTTGATATTATCTCATAAATGAAGATAGTTAGTGTTTAGACTTTACATCAAAACTAAGTAAGTCTAACACCCAGCCAGCTACTGTTTGTATTATTCTTCTAAGCCTGTAAGGAACATTAATGCACTTCACACCTTGAATAGCAAGTGCTAAACACTAAAGCTGTCTTTGCTGTAGTGGCTGGAACCAATAGCTCATCTACGTGACAGCAAAGACATGCCCTAGAGCATACATTAAAAACCCAACTCAGAAAACTGAGCATAGCAGGACATCCTGACAATAAGTTAGACTGCCAATTCTTTTATCTAGTTTAGGCAAATTTCACCTCCGTACAGCACTTTCGGTCTCAGATGATTCAGGATATCAAGTGTATTAAACTGTGGATAACGACAGCGTGGATTTATAGCAGGCTGGATTGTGAAGAGCAATAGTTAAAGCCCAGGCACATATTCCCTACAGCCAGAAGAGCTGCAGCCTCCAGCAGAGGAGGTGCTGACCTCAAACCACCACAGATCCTTGCTTCAGTGTAGAGAAAAAAAAACAGTCCCAGTTTTAGAAAACCTTATACATTTAGAAATTGAGATTTTACAGCACACTGGTTCCCAACCAGTGAGGCAGATCATGCATGAGACAGCACAGAGCTCTGGTGAATATGTATCATTGCACTTTGCGCCGGCTGCATGCAATTCTAGCTTCAGTGTCATGGTACTGTGCTCCCAGAATCAGACAATATTAATTTCTGATCAGCAGTTCAGTGTTAAGCTGGAAAGAAAGGCACTATGACCAGGCCATTCTCAAAGTACTAATGCAGCAATGGTTGGATTAGATACTTTAAAGCCACTGCTTAGGGACAGGGGGAGCACACAAGCTGTGCACTGCACAAGAGAATGAGGGGATTCTTCTATCTTGGATGTGTTATTCATAAGCTGGATATACAGCCCTCAGATTGGAAACAAAAACAGCAAGCAGAAGCATGTTTTCATTAGCTGCTTGACTTCTAACATTAATGGTATAAACCGAAACTGTGCTGGTAGATCCTGAGGTGGGTCACTCCAAAAACACTAAGTTTATTACTTGCACACTGTTCACTTCGGGATAGGGGTGTGTGTGTGTGTGTGTGTGGACACGAGACAAAACAAAACCAACAAAAAACCAAAACAAACAAACAAAGAACCCCAGAACAAAAAATCTCCAGAGAGATACGATCTGTTTACTCTTTCATTTCCTTGCATTTTCAAGCCCTTCAGAGGATTCATACCCATCTGCTCCTCATCTGGGATGCCCATGATCTTCATTGCCTCCATGGTCTCCTGAAACATATCTTTGTCCTGCTGACCCGGGATCGTAACATGCCCATTGGAAAGGAAGCGGTATTTGTTGTACGGCTCCAGCAGCAGATCAGCTTCGGAAAGAATTGAGAAAGAAGTTACTATGGCTTTTTTTTTTCTTTTTTTTTTTTTTAAATAGACAACAAGCTACCACTGAGATCAATTTCTGACTTGCATATGCTAGCAGGTGCTGGATGAATGTGTGATTAAGCCCAGTTTTACTGCAGGTTGAACATTTAATGTATTTTAGATAAAATTGGAGTTTTCTGCCTTATTTCTTTCTATTCCCTCCTCTGGACTACTCCACGAAAGCAGTGTCAATCATCATTATGCCATAAGTCTATAAGAAGCAGGGATTAACTTGAAAGTAAATTTTCCTTTAATTTCAGACACCTCATTTGTTTCAAGTCAGGTGAAAGTTTATATATAGTTAATATACCCTTGAAACAGTAGCAACCATGAGAAAAGTCCTCTCCTTCTGTCCTTCCTCCAGATCAATTTGCAGCTCTTGCACAACGTGGACCCTGATTACCAGGCTGAGCTAGGTGCACTAGGATCCTAGACTTCTGGAGCTGCTTAGGTGCCAGCAGCTTTGCGCCATTCAGTTAAATGCTGAGCACGTCACAGTAGGACCATTCCTGCACTAGAAGGGTTTACATCATGCAAGACGAGACTAAACATGGGACAGTGATTTAGATAAGGAAGGGCGTAGAGTCATTGCTGGCAAGGAGGCAAGTGCAGGAAGGAACCAGAGAAGCAAGTTTTTAGGAACTGAGAAGTGCAGGGGGAGGGTAGAGGGATGTATGAGTGTACGGAAGAAGTGGAGGAGGGGTGACTATATCTAAAAAGCAGAGCCAAGAAACTACAAAGGAACAGGTCCTAGCCTACAAGTGTTTTGGACCCTCTGTCATTGTGATGAGGGAATCCCATAACTACAACAAAATCATACTTACTCTTCAAATGCTCTCCTGCCCCAGATAGCAGGTAGTAAAAGATGTGGAAGGTTCTCTCCTCTTTGGCTTGACGAATTGCACGTGACTTCTCCAGCAGATCTTCAGAGAGTCAAGGCATGTGGCAGGACATACAAATCACTTCCTATTCTATAGCAGGAGAAAAAACTTGTACTAATGGATGTTCTCCTCATGCCAATTAACAGGGGTATTGATTTAGCAATCATTATCAGTCAACAACCCACTGAGCCTCTGGTCTCAGTTTTGCCAGCCTCTGAATGATGGCTATGATAACAGAGACTTAACTGAGAAAAAGCAGAAAAACAGTGGCCATCCATCCCCCTACTTGCCTTGGACAGAAGTTAGAACGACTTATGAAGTTACAAAGCTACTCATCTTATCGCAGTTTATGCTTCCATTTCAGTCTCCTAAGATTAGAATTCATTAATTCAGAAAAGATTTCCACCATGATCACAAAGGTCACAAAATACTATATGAAGAAACAGGAGACTACAACAGTAATCTTGCTAGCATAAATTTAAGTGCTTCCTACCACTTTCTGGACCTGACAAACAGAAAGTCAGTCGTGAAGAGATTGCTAGGTACCTTTTTGGCACCTCTATAGCCTTTAACTTCTTTTAAGTGGTTACAAAAAGGATACAGGTCTCAATATTGGCTCCAACGATGTAGCCGTTGACATCAAAGTTGATTCTGATGAACTTGCCCTAAGAGGAAGATAATAGCATTAAAATTAGTATTCATTCTATCTGTTAACAGCAGTAAACAGCAAAGTTAAATATTCACTTTTTAATCCAGGAAAGGAAATTCAGAACAGGTCAGGCAGGTTTTAGGCAAAATATAAGGTCAGCCAATAGGCAATGCCTGATGATTATAACAGCGATTTAACAAACAAGACACCAAACACTTTCAGACATTTCTGACATTCAGACAGCCTACAATTCAAATTCATCATGTTTCAGCCTAGATTTCCCACAACCAGGGTCCCTTCAGTTTCATGTGCTATATGATCTGGACAGTTCCACTTCCCTCAATGTTAGCTTCAACCATTTTCATTTACTTCCAGCTCTAGCTCCCCCATCTGCCTCTCAGATGTTGTCCATTGCTCTCCAGAGCAAGTAAAATAAAGACTAGTATTTGCTCTCCAAGATAAAACTGGCTGTAATAAACCTACAATAAAAATCGGCATTGATGATCCTGGCACAGGGTCAGGTTCCTTCATACCAGAGACCTATCAGGTGGGTTCTGGATAATTCACTGAATTAAATTCACTTCCCAGATTAATTTGAGGGAAGTCAATCACAGATTGTTGTCCTATCCCTGTCCTATCCCTGACCGCAGTTCACCCAAAAGCAGACCAAGTCTTCCCTCTGGAAAGTGTAGAATACTGGCACCCACGCTGGATAGTAATACTCACAAATCTTGAGGAGTTGTCATTCTTTACTGTCTTGGCATTTCCAAAGGCCTCCAGAATAGGATTAGCCTGTAGCAACTGTCTCTCCAGTTCTCCCTAGAGGGAAATCAGAAATTAATAAAGTAGGTAGTGGTTTACTGCATTAACTTTGGGTCAAACCAGCACTGAAGTTTCAGTTCACGCTAGCTTGGCATCTGTTGTAGAGAAGCCATATTAAACCTTAGGAGATGATACCTTAAACCTTCAAAAGGAGACTCATTAGTTATCTGGGTAAAACAGAAACATTCACAAATTATGCCTTATTCCCTTCCTCAACACAAAGGCATCCCAGTGCTGTCTTTCTGATAACAAGAAGCCCTTCAAAGCCACTTGGCCATAACATCCCACAGACTTCCCAGGATCAAAGCAAAACACGGTACCATCCAAGATCAGGCCCTCATCCCAGAACTGTCTTACTATCTAGGCTGGAAGAGTGAGGAAAAATCCTGTCTTGCTACCGCAAGACAGCCTTGAACTCTGCTGGTTAAGAAGCTAGTCTGAAAAGGTCTAATGTTAAAAAAAACAAAAACAAATCAAAAAGCTTGCACTAAAAGTCTACATCTTCCAAAACACAAAAAAGCAAAAACCTCCTTTGTAAGAAGGCACACAAAAAAAGAGAATTAGTGGTATCCCACAAACTGCATGATCGCTTGCATTCTGCTGCCATATTTGCACACTCCTCCCCTCAAGGAACACAAAATGCTGGAGCTGTAGAAAAAGAAAATTCAGAACCTTTATCCCTGCCAAGTACTAGACCATTGGAGCATATACACCTTTCCCTGCAGGCTATAGATATATCCCTGGCTGTTTTTAAAAATTACTTGTCCTCAGTGCTAAAAGCATGGAGTTCTATATATTTCAAGATCACCTAAAAAGCTTCTAGAGACAGCAAATGACAGTTTAGATTAATGTTTCTCTTTCTGGCAGTTATCAGTAAGTACTCAAGACTTCCTGTGCATAACGGATGGAAATGAAGTTTGATTCACGAGAACCAGAATTTATGGACAAATTATTTAAGGGTATTTCTAAAGAAAAATTGTTCCCATTAATTCTCAAAGTGCATTATAAAACAGATTAGTCCTTACGCAGTCTCTCTAAAAATACATGCAATAAAAAAAAAAGAAGATATATGAGAAACTGTACAAAGATCTACAAGTCTTTATTTCTTACTTCCGCAATCACTTCACTTCATGCTTGCAAAGTGCAAGGCCAAACAAGACCCTCAGTCCCTGTAGAACTGCACATATACAGAAGGGGCAGCTGCTGCAAACACTTTCATTTCACTGTCAAATATATATAACAAGGGGGTTAAGCCTGGGAAGTGAACCTGAGCTGGGACATCTGGTCTCTCACAATGGAGCCAGCGTGTGGCTTTGTAAGGAAAAAAACCTTAAAACTAGGGTTCAGTCCCTGAAACTGTGTGGTAGTCACATTTTCCCTCCTATTCTGGCACATGTACTGAAGTTGGAACACTCTTTCCTCCTCCCCATCCTGCAGTGAAGTCCTAGGCCTTTGTTTGTGACTGCAGTCTGTTACTATGCAAGTGAGATATGCCAGCAACATAGCATTTCAACCCAACTATGGAACAAGAAGGGAAGAGATAAAAAAGCCCATTTTTTCCTCTAAACAGAAGTCAGGCTTTGACACCAAGTCTATTTTAATTATTTGGCTACAAATAAAACTAAGGTCATGCTTAGCTACACAAAGATCAAAAGTTTACAGAAATCCATTCTACAGACCCTCCTGTTATTTAGTATCTCAGGAAGAAAGTGTCATTGATGTCAAGTAGGTGTTGGTAAACTGTAGTTTAGAGGCAATTAGGTCTCTTGAACCACCAAGGTAGCAATACGCATAGAGAACGCCACCTCAGGGACACAGCGATATAGAGCTGTAGGGAAAGGAAAATGCTAGAGAGTTGGTCAAGTCAGTTAGCTCTCATGACTTGCCTTAGCACCATGATACAGTGGAAAGAGCAAGTTCTCAGCATGCCATGGCAATGGCACATAAGATTAAGTGACTGCAGTTACTGGGATGTATCCATTCCTCACTGGAACACACTGTATGCTGTCTTTGTTTAAAAAGACAATCCTTTTATTTTTAAAATTTTAAAGAAGTTTGAGTGGGGTTTGTTGGGTTGGGGTTTTTTACCTTAAATTTTGACAGTCACCTTTCACTGAACAAAGAGACTTCATTATACAATTGAAGTATGTACAATATTCCTCATGAAAACAGAAGCAGTAACAGCCACTGGGTCTGTTAGCCCATGGTTAGGCAGCGCACACTCTTCAGTATGCTCCTTCTACTGCTCTGAAGTTGCAACAGCAATTTAAAGCAACCAAAATCCTTGACATTTATCTTGTACTTTAAATTTTTTGCATCTCATACACTTTTTGGAATGATTTCTATGCAAGGTAGAAGTTTTGCCAGCCATTTATTCTTCAGGAAGTATGGAGAAAGGCATCTAGAAATCACAGCTAGCTTTAACAGCATGCAATTTAAAAAACTAAAGATGGGGGAGAGTGTTTGGGTTTTTTGTTTGTTTTGGTGGGGTTTGTTGTTGTTTTGGTTTTTACACTTTAGGGATTTGCTTTTGTATTCTTCTCTGCAGTCACGTGAGAGATTCTCAAATAACTGAGTCCCAACAACAGTGGGTTGGATGGGAAAGGGAGAAAGATCATCAATAACCTAATTGTCATTACAAGTATTTAAGCATTAGCAACTATTACCCATGATTAGCTTGCGAACATTCTCATCTTGAAAAAAAAAAAACTATTACATGATTTAAGAAGTCAGTAGAGAAGCAGAGACTAAACATGGGAAAACATCAATCAACTTCCATAAATAAAGTTTAATCAAATGAAAAAAAAATGTTTATATAATTAGATTCAGTAGGCCCCAAAAGCAGCCTTAATGTGCTTAGTAGTCACACCATGCAGCTAGAAGCTTTTAGCTGAATACACTAATGCACTGGGATCCATGGAAGCTGCCACTACCTCCAAAACAAGAGAGCTAGAGGTGAAGAATATGTTTTATAAATCTGATTTTGCCCTGATACTTGGAAAAACAGGAGTTTACATCCAAAACTTCTAATAGGAGACAGTCAAGAAGCCTTTCTGGTAGATAAAGCGCCACTACTTTCAGTATTATCATTGGTTAAGTTCCGTGCCTACTTTTGCAGCATAAAGGTTCGACACTATCATATTCAACCCTAAAGAATAAATCTGCTGTGAACAGTATACCCAAGAGCCTCAAATAATTTAACATGTTCATCTTCATAAACCCTTATAATCTGTTTCCAAGTTTAAGGTTTGTAAAGAATAGTTGCATAGACCACTCATTACCAATTAACATTCGAAGACTGCAGTTCTAAATCTTCTCTTGTAAGGCCAGTGCTACTGTTTAGTCACAAAAATGGAGCAAAACAGGAGCTACAGGACTTTTCAGAAGAATCAAAACTTTGGGCGGGGGGAAATATCAAACTTGGGCAAGTCACCAACCAGCCCAACTTAGGACTGGTTATTCTCCTAAGCAGACTGCCTGTCCTGCTTCGGTGGTTGAAATTTTGCTCAAGAATAAGCAGTGGAAGAATACTTAACTCAACCCCATGATTCTATTTTCCACACTTAGAAAAAGAAAAAAAGGAGACTGTTTCTAAATACAGCCACTGACAGACCATGGAAAAAGCCTTCATATGTCTGAAAGTTTGGCACATAGGAAGTTTTGTTTTGGTTGGATTCCAGAAGTTACTTATTACTATGTGTGCGCACACACATAATATGCCTGCGTGCAGAGATGCCTTCTTATTCATATATTCTACACATGTAAGACATGCTTACACATTAAGCTACTATGGGAAAATTCTTATGTAGAGATACAGTGGATACACTTGGCATCTGGCTTTCATTACACAGCTCACCAGTGAACATTTCCAATGTGTTCAGCTCTGGCTAACAAGCTCACAGTCCTGGAACACCCTGTCTGCAGGACAGCCTTCCCCTCGACCTTTCTTTGCAACCTGCAGCCACATCTCACTGCAGGGAATAGAAAGCTACACACCTAACTACATTTATCTTACTAGGAACACCACACACACTAGACGCTTATGGTTCTAGGAAAGCCTGGTCCAGTCCTATTGCCCTGGAGGAACACTTCTTGAATGGTGTATCTGGGAAAATCCTGCAAGAAAATCCTTAAATGCAAACTAGTATTGAGCACAGAACACAAGTATTCTTGATGTTACTTTAGTCTCCAATTGAACACCCTCACAAAAGGATTACTGTGCACCACACAAAAAAAAATAAAATTGTGAATTGTCTATGGATTTGTTTTAGCTGCAGAAAGTGATATTGGTGTGGAGTGAAAAGCTGCTTAAAAAAATCACACAATGGGACAGAAAACGCATTCCTGGTGCAGAACGTGCAGTAAACGTGCAGCTCACCTACGAGGATACAACTGACGAATTCGGCAATAGTCCATCGGGGGAGAGGGAGGGGGAAAAAAATATAAGTGAGACATCTTTAAAGTCCTCCCACCATCACCACCACCCTCCTTTCATGTGCTGCTAACACTTTGCTGTTTTCCACCCTTTTAATGTTTTCCTACAATTTTAAAGTTTTCAGCTGATATCCCCTAGCTTATCACTGTATTCTCCAGTTTTGAGACAATGCATATAATAGTGAGACCTAATCTATAAAGGTTTTACACTGCCTGGACTGGTTATAAGCAATACATCTGTGTAAAGAGATCAATATGGGTGATGCTTCATTTATAGCGACTCTTGCCCATGCACTTGCCCACGAATCCAAGAGGTTGTGGATGAGTTTATCCCCACTGTAGCTCCACTGAATTCAAAGGAGTTATAACTTAGAACAATGTTCCCTGGCTTGTAATTTTTTACAAACTTTTGTTTCATACTTCACTGTCCTCCTCAGTCCTCTGATAAACGTTAGTATCTAGGCTTTTATTGAGCAATATGGCTTTTACCAACATCAGCCAATATGTATTTATTGTCCAAAGTCAGCAAGGCAATAAAGCATCATCAAACCCAGGTCTTACCTGGTCTTTTTTAGACTTGTGCGAGGAAGCAACATGAGCCAGATACTGAATGACCTTCTTGGTGTTCTCTGTCTTACCAGCTCCCGATTCACCTCTGTAAAGAAAATCTGCAATTCATTCACAAACAAGACATAGGGGGACATATTCATATTTCTAATCCCAAAAGGGCAACAGAGCTCCTTAAATGCATTCTGGCCATTACAGCACCTCCCCCGAAACCAAGAAAAAACAAGTTGTTCTGGCAAGCAGTAGCAGTGTAGCTGGACTGCAGGCTAGCCCTCAGCCACTTTGCCACTGGCTGCAGGTTCTGTACATGTGCATGGAGGAGGGAAGGCAATAAAGAACTATGCTTTCTAGTCACTTGGATACGAAGACTGCCAAGTGGCTGAGGAATAATCCAGAGGCTGCTGTAGAGCTAGGGATGAAAGGTAATGAAGTGAATCTTTCAAAAGGAAGCCTCCTGACTGCAAGAAGAAAACAGGGGCTGTTTCAAAACCTCCCTTCTTCCTCCAATTCTTACGAAAATTATTTTGCAGAAAGGATTACATATATATTGGAGGAACTGTAGTGGGACATTCCTTGACTCTCCACTATTATCTGATTTACTGAGCCCACCCCCAGCATTTACAATTAAGAGAGTCCTCCAACCAAAATTTTTAACACAGACTTTGGCATCCAGACAAGCTGACAACTGTAATACTCACGTGCAAAGGATGGACTGATCCTCTCGATCTAGAATAAAATTTAAAAAAAAAGTACTTAGACTGAGACTCTAAAATTAAATTTCTGTGACAGAATGAAATTGACACCAAAGACAAAAATAGGAACTAGTAAACTCTGCCAAATATCTTCAGAAATATGGCCAGGTAACCCCTTTTCTGGCAATAGATGCCAACCTCCCACCATCTGCCAAAGTATAATGGTACCATTGCAATTTAGTTTTCTTCATCCAGAAAGAATATTGTTTGCATTACAATTTTCCTACAAACAATACAGAACTCTCACTGAATGTTTCTTTACCACAGAGCAACAGTTTGATGTACATCTACTTGTTCTTCAGCCCCCTCCCCCCATTATATTGGGCTCATACTGACTTTAAAAAGTTACCAGCAGAGCAGTGGAAATGGAAGGGGGAAGGGATAAGTGGGACAGGAACCGTTACAAATCCCAAAGTGCCAAAACCTCACATCAAACAGAGTCTTTCACCCCCAAAAGAAACACTGGAAGCTCAGTGAGAAATTTTTGTTACTTATTTTATACAGAATGGACTTGAAAACTACAATGCTGAGCAGCAGCCTAAGTCCTATACAGCTGATTTATTTGTGACACCATCTGCTACTGTATTAATCGAGCAGCTGGTAACAGTAGAAACCTTTTCTTTTTCATGCTGACATACCAGCAGACATACCAATTCCTGTGTTCAAGTCCCAGCTGTGGATGATAACATCTTTCCAGTTACAGAACTTACTTCATCCAGCCTATCCACCACTATCTTCTCCCACATCTTTAACCTCCTTTCAGCTTTCACCTATGATTCCACTTCCTCATATACAGTCCTGACTAGTCCTTCAGCTATGCCTGCATCCCGCTGCTCCCCCACCATTTCTGTGTGAACATACTCCCCTGCTTCTGCCTTGGTTTCACCTTGCATCCACCCCGTGCCCTCCCCCCACCTCCAGTCTGCATCCCATTTCTCTCCCATGCCACCAGGAACCAGCTGGGAGCACTGGACAGGCTAGAGAGTGCCTGTGCCTACACCACAACAGCCTTAGTAGCTTTGTAGTCATCACAGGGGCAGTGAGACCTGTTCAGACATGGAACAGACTTGGGCACAGCAAGTTACTCACAGACAGTCCACAAGAGCTATAGGGGCACTCACAGAACAGACTGGGCCACCAAACTCAAAATCCCCACTAGTTTGTAAGTTATCCATTTGGCTGTGGGTTTTTTGTTTTGTTTGATTTTAGGGTTGGGGGTTTTTTTGCTTAAGATCAAGACCGGAGGACTATCAGATCATCCAGTCTGAGAACTCAAGTAACACAGCAGTTAGATTTCATCCAGTTATTGTCATTCTTTCCTTTCTCCACACTGAGCTCCAACTTTGTGTTGGACTGAAGCGTACTCTCTAAAAAGAGAGAAAGAAAGCCTCAAACATTCATGAGAGTAGAAAATTCACTGGATTGCTCTAATAAAGTATTTTAGGAATTGGTAATCTTCAGTACGTTTATGGATGTGACTGTCTCCATATTTCAGCTACTGGTTGTTTCTATTTCTTTCTCCAGCAGCTTAGAGAACCCAAGTGCGCTCAGTATTCTCCCCACCAGAGAGTACTTGATATAATTGAGTCACCATTCAAGTTATTTTGTGCAAGATAAAGAGATTGAGCTCTAATTAGGGAAGGCTTTATAGTCAGATAGAGTTCAAGTACCTGAAACTACTTTCCATACCGTTAAACACTGCTACTGCAAGTGAATTTAGCATTTCAGTCCTAATGTCATGAATGCCATATTCATCAAGAAAAAGCTCCTATAAACTCAGTTTATAAAGAGAGAAGTATATGTAGCCTTTGGACACATTTTCATGGAATAAGGAAAGAAGGTAAACCTACCAAATTTGAGAGTCTATATTTTCTTAAATTATTCTGAAACCAATAATGGAAACATTGGGTTCACACGCTACAGATAGGCAACTCCTGCTCTTAAGCTTCTTTACTGGAAACTGACTGTATGCAGATGAGCACAAAAATTTAGAGGAAAATAATCTGCTTTATCCCTGTTAATACTGTTCTCAGAAAGAGCTGATCAGCCCTAAGACTGGAAGAAAGCAAACAGAAGAAAACCATCAGTCAAATGGTTTTGGTCTAGCAAACTCTTAAGCATTCAAAACTAGATGCTGCAGCTTTACTAGCAAGTGCTGAATTTTATTCATTGCCTTTAAGATATGCACCCCTTTTGCTGAGGGACAGGCAAAGAGTAGATGTTAACCAGCTCTGAGAGTTCCACCCATTCAAGGTTCCCAGTGGGTCAAGGGCTCAGCAGGCACATGCCAGCCCTCTGCGTGACTGGGCACTTTGAGGGTGGATCAGGGGAATAACTAATGATTCATTTATGGATTGCCTAAGGAAATGTATTCTTTGGTAGCACGACACCTGGGTGCAATTCTCTATCACAAAGCAGCTATGTGAAAGAAAAAGATTGTGCTTCCGAATAACATCTGACTTTTGAAAGCTTGACTATAAACCAGCAGCCCACTTGTCCAAGAAAAGGTTATACTCACATTCAGGTACTGCAGAGGCTCTTCTAAGAAGCCAATTTGAGAGAGAGGGAAAAAAAGAAAAAAAGAAAAAATATAACCCTAAGGAAGGTGCTCCTTACTCCCAGTAGTCAACTCTAGTGTTGGAATTACGAGCTGGGGCTCCTCATATAGAGAATGGAGCCCTACGCACTTGAAAAGTGCATGCCTTCCCCTTCCATCTCCTCCAGAAAAGGATCCTTATTGCAGCAAAAAAAACCCCATTGGTAAGCAGACAGATAAACCAACTGCCCAACAGAAAAAGATGATCAACATCAGATAATACTCAGAAGCTCTTTGGCACTGAACACTTTTTGATCATGACAAGTTTTGTTGCACTTAGTTGAGAAGCTCTTTTCAAGCCTCATTCCAATGAGGCAAGGTAGCAAGAGCACCCTGGAGTGACCCAAAGAAGTCCCAAAGGAGCAAGCACAGAGCTATAACACGCTATAACACAGAGCAAGGTGTTGAAAGGTGCTCAGGAAGGGAAAGTCACAGACTGTGTTCAAAATCCTCTTGGCACTACGTTTTCCTCTCCCAACATGCTTTCCTGGTGGCCTGCTACAGCTGCATTAGTCACCTCTGCTTTAAGCCATCAGGAACGTACCTGCAAGTGCAGGCAAGTCACCGGCAGTATGCAGACACTGCCATAAAAGGCAACATTCCTGTTTGCAATCCGGGGGAAATTCTTTCCCAGGACTGCAAAGCAGCAGTCATTGGGATAGCTGGAATTCTTCTAATTGTGTACAGACAGACAACTCGAATAATGTGTTGAGCAACAGGAAACTGGAGCAGACCAAAGGGCCAAAGAGCTAATGCATACAAAAGCGTAACTCTTAGACATACTTCCAATTAAGAATTGCTTTAAATGCCAATATTCATTCACCATACAATACTGACTTGTGCCATCACGAATCAGAATTCAGTTGCCCAGACAAGAGGCCTCCGCCACCCCTTTTTTTTTTAAAGGATCATTCAACATGGGCGTACTGCACAACTTCAGTCAGCACTTGCCTCTACTCCATTGTCAGTTGTGCAAGCAACCTACTCAGCAAAAGAGAATGTGCTAGGTACCATAAACTCGGTTGCTTATAATAACACAATCAAGAAACGCCTGATTAAAAGAAATCTGCATCTGCTTTTTAATCCTAAACAGAGTCACTTATTAAAAACAATCCAGAATAACAACTCATTATTTAATTATAGCAACAGTTCTGTATTTCAGACCAGCTGGCAAGGAAAGCTTTTTATCTAGGCTCTTCTTTAGCTCTCATCACCATAGTATTCAAGTGATCATACGAAGCAGCAGCCTCAAGCATCCAGAAAATCAGGAAGTAAAACATCCTTCAAATTTAAGCTATACATCAGTATGGTATAATAAGATCAGTAGATTAATTTTACTATATATAAAAAAAGCATAATATCTAACTCATTCTTGACTTTCTTCAGTCCAAAAATAAAAGACCTCATTTTAGACTGCTTCCAGGACCTTCAGCATACATTAAAAACTTAATTAAACCAAAATTTGTTTTCACAAGAGAGACATCTTGTACATAAAAAGTCCTCAGCCAAATATTCTACTGCAAAACAACAAATCTGAATGAATGCTGAACTGCTGTGGTCAAATATATTGGCATAACTGATAATAGAGCTCCAAACTCTTGAATTTTGTTTTTAGATGTTTTCGGATGGGAGAAAAAAAAGTTTGGGAGGCTAGAAGAGAATGTGCAATTTAAGCTCCACATCTCAGTTACAGAACATCCTAGCAGGCCTTTATCACCCACTTCCTCTGCATGAGTGACTCCAGTTTCAAGCTTGTTCATCTCCATAAAAGGAGAAGTAATATAGCATTCACACAATGGTGACATCATCTCTCCAGTTAAGAGGAAGTGTAGCTGAAAGGCAAAGGCTTGGCTTGCAGTCCCCTGCCTATAGCTGACTCATTAAGGCTAAAAGCTTAACCATAGCTAGATGGTACCACCCCCCTCCTAACCACCAAGCGTCTGGCAGAACTGAGCAGCCTGGCCCTCTAGGTTTCCGTTACTATAACGCTCCCCTAGCATCGCAGTGAATGCCTGTAGCCCAGCTTAGGCAACTGGCTGGCTGACCAAGTTAGAGAGTTGACCTAAAGCAAGAATTAGTCTTAAATGCATGTAAGTGCTTCAACCACGCAGTAGTTTTGGTTCTGCAGTCCCTCTTCAAACTTCTCTTCTGACCTCAACATAATCTTAAAACCAGTGTCCTTCCCTCAGGGCTCTAACACAGGAGGAGCCCCAGGCACCTGACACACTGCTACTCAGAACAACCCCGCTGGCATAAAACCTAATCAAACGTTCACTGTGGGCTTTAACCTACATGGTGGTTTGGGTAGGATCAAAAACACTCCAGGGCAACACTAGAACAGAGCCTGAGAGCCTGCTTTTGCATTATCACATTAGAGAGAAGTTTCAAAATGCTAATAACCTATTATCAAGTTGGTTTTTTTTTTTTTTTTTTTTTTTTTTAAATCAAATGAAGGACAAACATAGCATATTCAAGACAGTGCTGAACAATAGAGCTTCAAGATGCAAAAGAGGGGAAAATCACTTGAGTTGGCAGGAACACTTCAGTGCCAAGATTCAGCTTTGCATTATCTCAAGTTTGAGGACAGTCACGAGGAGAAAAGTAAGTTTCATTTCAAAAAATGAAATATATCCTACTGGGTCAAATGCAAATATTTATTTCCCCAAGTCATTTTTGGACTAGAGCCCATACCCCTTCCTCTAGCATTCCTTAATTGAATCTGGAGATAGCAAAACAGGAAAACAAGTTAGGCTGTAATTTTAGGTTACACAAATGTTTATGAAGTTCTGACAGGAAAGAAAAACTGGTATACAGCCTGCAAAAGCTCAGGCAACTCATGAAACTAAAAGTGAACTGCAGGGAGACTGACAGCAAGGGTTGAACCATTACATAAGTGACTGCCAGAGAGCTCCTGCTCTGGTTTACAGGAATGAAGCAAAAAGGGTGTGGTAACTACTAAAAAAAAAAAGTGGGCAATGGACTCTTTTTTAGCTCCTTGTTCTATTGAAAACCACATTTCGAGACACAGATTTTTAGCACTGCATTTAGAAACCTCGTGTCATTCAAAGCATGTAAAACATTTCTTAAGAAAATCAGAAACCACGTACATCTTTTGCCATTTGTATACAAACACCATCAACATGAACATCGTCTGTAATTAGTATCCAAACTTAACATTGCCCTTTGCATCAGAAATTTGGACAAATCTTGGAAACAAACTAGTGAAACCATAGGCTATATTCCTTTGGGTTTAGTGGAAACTGAACTTGACCTTTACATGCAACTTGAAAGAGACATCTGTGCCTCTACATAATCTGAACAGCTCTGTCAATCAAGTATCCCTGAATTGGTAAGCACACACAGAATATTGTATAGAAAATAAAGATGCACTTTGGGACAGTGCAATATACAGTGCAGCTTAGCAGACCAATGCTAAGAAGCGAGCTGAGAAAGAAGACTTGAGCCCAAGGAAGTTAAAACAGAAGTGTTCTACTAGCTCGGAAACTTAAGAAATATGTAAACATCTAAGAATTACAAATAAAATACTTCAAGGTCATGTTCTATAGAAGCAGATCTAGAGGACTGTTTCTTGTGAAAATGACAACTGGGCCTGAGGTCCATGTGAAGATCTGCAACAGCAAGTGATTTGTCTTACAATAGCTAACATTGTTTCCTCCCTTCATGTAACAAGGCCAATAAACATCATGAAGTTACTATGCTTCAGGATTTTTTCTTTTAAACACCAAATCCAGAGACTACCTAACTCCCAAGTGAATACCAGCAAGGTGCTGGCTGCACAGGCTCCTTTTCAGACTAATCCATCAAGGTCAGGGAGGGTTTAATCACTGCACAATGCTTAAGAGTTTTGTTCAGTGAACCGTTAGGAGCCCTACGCTAATATGCGGAGAAACTGGATGAGAAAGGAGATGGAGTATATTCATTAGCAATATACTGTCTATTCCCTCTCCTACCTATCTCTTAGTTGATGAGGTTGAACTTTAGAGACCAGAATAGCCATACTGATCTAACCTATTACAAAAGTTTCAGACAGTGGCATTAAAAGAGCCATCATGCTCCAGACACCAATGAAGTTTCTAGCTTCTATCAGTATTTGACATAGCAAATTCCCTATATGTGTTCCAAATAGACAAACAGGTGCTGTTTAATAGCTTTAAAATATGTTTTTCTAAATAGATCCCCTGGAGACTATGAATTGAGATAAAGAATGTACCCCTTCAGTGTACATCTGCTGCGTTAGAATAATGATTTGTTTGCTCAAGACACCACTCCACTTGCAGGCACTGTGCTTCAATCATCAGCACCAGAAGAATAATTCTTCTGAAAGCAGTCAGACCTGAGGCTTCTGGCATCCAGGTTACCCAGAGAACAGAAACATGAAGATAAATGGTTGTGTTCTCCGAAAACAAAAATGTTACACTTTTTTCAGAGTTCTGCTCTTGAAGCACAGGAAGCCCCTTTAAGTACCGTGCAGCAAAATAATATTTTCGTCTCATTTCGGAGTCTTAATGTCTTGGGTCAGAGAAAGGAGGAAAAAAAGAAAAAAAATCACTTTGAACACCTTCTCCATCATGTTATTGCTTCAAGGAAGTAATTCTAGTGAAATTTAACAAAAAGCAATTTAATCTCTTGCAATATATAAATGCCACATGACACTTTTGTGAACAGAGTAACCAGGGTAGACACAAAAAGAGGACCAAGCTCACCCATAGTGCATCAGCATAGATGCCTGAAAAGGGTTAAGTAGTTTCTGGATTAGCAGAGGTTGGAATAAAGCTCTCATCATCCTCTCCCTTCCCAATTCCTTTCCTGACAAATGTCCCTTTGAATGGCCTGCTTATTAGAATACCATAAATTGACTGAAAACCAAAAAAAATTCAGAGTCCAAATCAATTAACATGCAAGGCTTTTCCGCTCTGTCAGCTTAAGAGATAACTATACCCCATGCTGACAGAAGTCAGAGTCAACAGCTTGCTATCCTTCTCCAGACCATGAAGGATTCCCAGTCTTCAGGGCTCTGAAAATAACCTAGGGAAGGCAGCCTAATCCTAAATGCCTCCGGCTCATGTGGAGCACCAGACCCTTTCATCTTCTATTCTCTGTACAGATTCCTGCCATACCACTGGCTGATGCACCAAGCCTCCCCCACTGCTAAGCAAAACTGAGAGAGTGGAACAGGAATGTTGCTTTCCATTGCTCTAGAGGCTAGCCAGGACCAAAGACACCGCAACAACCTACTCACCTTCACTCCCAGTAGCAGACATTGGAAAGCTACTGTTACCCTTTCCAATAAGGAAATAAGGCAGCAAATAACCCTAAAACGATCTCTAGGTTCTTGCTAGCACACATACACACGTGTGAAGCAAGACACACACAAAAATCTTTCCAAACCTAGTTAAACAGGTCAAAGCAGGCTAGTTCAAAAGCTAACTGGGAATGATATTCACATCCAAAAAGCATTCAAAAAAGTCAGCAACAAGATATCTCAAACCAGGCAAAGAAGAGCTGGGGTAAACATCTAGACTGTCAATACTGCTGAGAATACTGCATAGCTAGAATTGTTCTGGGAAAGGTAAACACTCCAGCAGAGCTCATAGCAACTTTCCCATGCTAGGAAAACAGAGGCAGGGCTGCCATTCTTTAGCTTTGTACACCAAAGCAATTCAAGTATGGGATTTCTGAGTTTTAGACATCACTCAAGCAGTAGTCTGACAGAGACACCTTCTCTTTGCAAAAGGAAAGAAAATTTCCATGTAGATTCATCACTAGCTCTGAACCACCACCAGACCAGGGAAGGTCACCTGTGCCTTGTTGCAGAATTGCAGCTGTTTGGATATCCACTGCCACATACCGATATACCTGGCAGGGATGAAGGACAAGATGCATGCACGTGCAGTTCCAAATGGTTTAACTGTTGTCTATAGAGGGAAAAGGACTTCTTCAATCTCCTTACAACAATGCCAAAGAAACGGTTTCTGATTCTACGTAGAAAAGATTTCTTTTTAGGGAACAGTAACTCCGGTAGGGTTAAGTCAATAGCTTCTTTAAGAAAAATACATGTTGGTAATTCAGCTGACAAGGCGTAGGCAAAGGAGAGAAGGAAGTAATAAAGGAAGTGAAACAGTGATAAGAGGTTTATGGACAACCATGGTGCCACGTATAGTATAGGCAGTGCATCTGTCCTTGTCCGTCATGGCAGATCCATCTTTGTCTGAGGGAAGTGAGGTCCTATATAGGTCCAGGTTCACAGGTTTTTTCCTCTGGATACAGCATTCCTTTCAGAGTAACAGATCAGTAGTATAGCTGTATTTCTTCAAGAGCTGCCACATCTTCAACAAATTGCCATCGGTATCCTGCCACCAGTCCACTGCAGCATGTCTGTATGGCTCACCCCTCCCCACCCAAGGCTTTTACAAATATAGCTTAATTGATCCATCATGTTAGCTCTCCCATGTGCTCTGCTCTGCACGGCACGGCACCACACTTCAGCAACCTTTCTCAGCATTCACACGTAAAATTTGTTTAAAGCCACATACGCAGGTAAGTGGAAGGAGTTTTTCTTGCTCTCTTTCCAGTCTGGGCAACCATATTGTTATAAGTCCTCCTATGCTTGGAGGTGCAAGTGGTAGTGAGGGCAGGAGGAAAGCAGAACTCTTTAAAACAGAGTTTAATTGGAATTCTAAAGCATGATTTTATTGTATCTAGCCTTTGTTCAAAAAAGTGAGGCTAATGACAAGACCTAGGAGAGACAAATACCTTAATCATTGCTAGTCATCAGAAAATAAAGGAGTAATCAAATTCATACAAGCCACGCCAAATCAAACTGTCTATTAAATCCTTTAAACCTTACAAAGCATGCCTCTTCATATAATGCAGCTACAATCAGGAAGAAAAGCACAAAATACCTCCATACCTGAACACTCTCCAAGCATCCCAAACACAAGCACTGACTCTGTGAAAGACCTCCTCTCAAAAGGGGGGGTATGTACAGGACATTCAGAGCTCCATATTCATAAGTCCTCAAGTGACAAACAAGCAGCAGATAATATATATGGTTCTTTACCTCTCATTTGTATACACGGGGGGGGGGGGGGGAAATAGGTCAATCTGCTTGCTTTCTTTTATTCTATGGAAAGCCAACAGATGTGTTTAATATTGCCTGATAGTAAGTTTTATTCTTAACAGAGTAAGAACGTAACCAAACAACTCCTGATCAGTAAAACTACCACTGATCATCGCACTTCAAAATGCAGGTTATACTAAGCTTGTTTCACCCAACCAGACTGTAAGACTGGATTTTAAATACTTTTGTTAAAAGCCTCCATCAACCAATACACATACTTGCCCACCTACAGCTATTGTTCCATAGGCTCATCACTGAGAGGGAAAGTTCACTACCTCAGTTCTCCTTGCCTGCTTCACTGAACCCATGCATTCACACCAGTCTGTTCTTTATGTCAAGTTTAGCTCTTGCCAGACTCTCTGTAAGGTTCTTCAATCCACTAAAGCAGGAGAAAGCTATTCACCTGAACACAAAAGCTGGTACCAAGTAGGTGTCAGGTGTCTGTAAGAAAGGACAGGGGGCAACAATGCCTTTTGATACCAGTGAGTTGTTGTTCTCCTACAGTGTTCTGATTGCAACCTTGACTTGTGATTTCAACAAGAGGCATTATCTCAGTCAGCACTCACCTTGCATCATACTCCTGTAGGCTGTGTCTGTGATGGCATAGATATGAGGGGGCATCTCATGTCTCTTTTTGCCTTTGTACATCTCCACTATCTCTTCTGAATATATGGGCAGGTTCTTGTAAGGATTGATTACCACGCAGAACAGGCCTGAGTAGGTCTGGAAAGAAAACATCCCAGCAAATAAAGACAGGAATTAAAAATGTTGCATACTTGCACATTTTAATAGTATATTACTTGGAAAAACAAACCAACCAACCAGTCCTTTTTTAAGTCCTTCTTCCAGTGATGCCATGTGGGATGCTTCCCACTAAGCAATATTAGAATCTGAGCAACAGCTAAAGTCATATCAACTTGACTAGTACTCAACCTTTCCAAGTATGCACAGAGCATCAACTGACACATTAGTCACACTGATATCAAACTGGCCTGCTCCCTGGCTACTTAACAGTCCAATAGGACTGGTTTTTCTTCCTTTCAAAGTTCCTATATGCAAGTCAAGTGTCCATTTCATTTTATAAGGTAAGTGCTCAGCTCCTAGAAACACGCATTTTTATTATGTTCTGCCTCATGTCTGCTATGGATTTATCCAGTAATTGATCAACTACAACGTAATAAAAACTTCAAGCCAAAATAGTTACTAAAAGAAAAGTAAGACCAGTGTACTCCTTAGAGGTTTTGAAGACCACTGGACTAGGCTGAATTCAGTGTTGACCCTGCTCTGAACAGGAAGTTGGATTAGATGGCCTCCTAAAGACCCTTCCAGCCTGAACACTTTCATGATTTGTAATGTAATGAGTATAATTAGAACTAGATTCAAAACTGTAAGGTCATTACTGTAGTATAGTTCTGAACTAGTCAATATAGAAAACAATTCTGAAGTATTCCATGCTCCAAGAGTCAGCAACATTTGCAAAGTTTACTTCTAATTAATCTCAAATGGTTAATTAATTGATCTGTGACAACAAACCTCAATTTCTCCATTGGTTTCCACTGGCTTAAATTCTACAGTTCTAATGGAAGACAACTGTCAAAATACTTCTAGTGAAAATATTAAGCTTCTTGAAAGAAAAAAAAAAAATATCTTTGAGATCTGAATACCTTAAAAAAAACCCCTAACAAACATTTTACTTGCAAAGGGAATAGGAAGAGCAGAGGCTTCTTAGATATTTCCTAGATATTCTAAGAATAGCATTCCAAGCCTTGCTTCTGGGGTTTAGAGCTACTCTAGTTCCCTGTCAATTTTAGAGGCAGCTGTTTGAAACATCTGGAGAGAAGCAGCTTTCTAAAGCAACTTGCAGTGCTACCAGAAGATTGTACATTTGGCACTTTTTATTTCTATTGCTACCATCCCTTCTATTGTTTGCTCAATGAAGAGTGTTTGGGAGTGGTAAGGAGTTCTCCACAATGAGCGCAGAGAGTACTTAATCAGATTTAGCCTCTTTAGCTAGATAAAGGTAAGGATTAGACTACAGCGATCAGAAGGGTGAAAATAGCATCTACTACACAGTTTATGGTCTCAAATCCAAATTTTCTACATGCCGGCTTATTAACATTAAGTAATTAGCCCACTCTTATATGCAGCTTTCACCCTATGTCCCCCAGAAAGCAAAATTTTTATAGGTATTTAAGGTTCCTTTTCCGTACCCCAGTATAAACTATCAGGAAATGTTTCCAGACCTACTTTTTTTTGTTGTTTTTTTAAGTATTTGAGGAATATCTGAATATCTTACAGAAAATACTAAATCTCTTTCCAAAGTGGGAAACTATCAAAGTTGGCTAAAAACCTTTTAGTGTAGGACTTCTAAAGTTCTAGGAAGCTAAGCTCCAGTGAGATACTCTACTCAGGTTAGGTTTGAGGTAGTGCTTGAAAGGAACAGTTTAAGGAGTTTGCAGAAACCCACTGGGCAATGCTAGTTCCTTTTGCCTCTGCCTCAGTTCTCTATCATGTCAGACAGTACTTGTACAGCACAGAATAGCAGTTGAAAGACTGGGTCATGCTTTCCTGACCTTTGACTATACTAGTGGAAGACAGTAGGACCAAGAGGTAGAAAGGAGTCGACTCGACTAGCATGTTCACAGTACATGCAATACACCTTTTCCTTATACTGGCACAGAAATAACTGACATTGGAGTCAACTGAACTGTTAGAAGAAAAGCTGTAATTTTATCAGAGTTCTGGAAAACAAGTAAACAAAAACCCTCTAGGCTGCCAGTTCCAGCTGTCTGCATTAGCAACCATCTTGCCTCAAATCCCATGGCAGCAGCAACATGCACGTAGTAACCAAAAGAAGTTGCCCTATATAGTCCCTGTTGCCCCCCACAAAAAACCTGTAACTCATGCCACAGACCGAACCTACCTCCCCTTTGAAGAGGTTAATAAAGCTAAATGCCTGTTTGCTGCTTTTGGGGGATTAGAAGTGAGAGCAAAAGAAAAGTGGTAGCAAGTACTGTGGCAACATTCCATAAGGAACGTAAAGTTTTCTTCTGTATTTTTGTGACTTTTTATGGCTGTGTTTGCTGACAAATCAGAATTGTCAGTTTTCAAGTAAGAATAGTGTAAAGGTATGAAGCTGGGCGGAAGCAGTCTTACAGATGAGAGCAACAGTTTAGAAAATGGAAGACATTAATTTCAATTAGAGTGATGAAGCCATGAAGCAGGTATGCAGGAAGAAGCCATCACCTTCTTCCAACATTCTGGTTGCCAGGAGAAATACCTAAGGGAAGTTTCCTTGCAGTATAATGATCTCAGACAGATGTGTGAAGTGATATTTTTGTCTAATAAAGACAGGCAACTAATCAAGGCTGGGATAGGCAACGGAGCGAGACCTCCACGTCACGACTGCTGGTCAAGCACATGACTGAGTTTTATATAGGAAGCAAGTTGAATTATATTGAGCAGAAGCTGCCAGCCCTACCACAAGAAAGAGTCATCTTCATCTTACTAAAGTACAAGAATTATATGCATAAATCCCTGAATTGAACCCAAGGCTCCAACTGAAAGGCTAATCTATTATAAGCATAGCTGGCTTGGAAATCTGTACTTTGTTCAGACATTACTATCTCAAAATAGAATTCTGGCATTACCTTTCACTAACTATTTCAAGTGACACACGGTCCAAACTGAAACTAGTTTTTTCTAACTGCTAAACTAGCTCTGAAGAGCTGAAAGGACCATCTGCAGCATGGCACAAAGCTGACAGCATCAGAAAGTTTATTTTCCAGCAATTGTTAACTTTGGTGAAATAACTGGAACATGTAAGGTTGAATTCCGAGTTTCACACTGAATACAAACAAGGCAGTTCAGGTAAGCAACACAGAAGTTGAAAATGATCTTCTGATAAAGCATTCCAAATAGAAAGTTTTAATATGAAAGCCAGTCTATCAGCAAGTCACCTCAGTGCAGAACCACTCAACACATGGAAACAGCAAATTGGTGTCAGACTCAAGCTCTTAGTTCTTGAAATGTCTGACACTCCCTGCTCAAAATTTGTCTGCACCAGCCATAAGACTTCCCCCTTCCTTTTATAGGATGGGTAGACAGAAAAATAAAGTTAAAAAAAAAAAGAAAAGAAAAAAGCCACAAAAACACACAGCCCTGTTGGCAAAGAAGAGAAAAAGGACAAGAGCAGAACTAAATTATGCTTATGATCTTTCCAGAGACATTTATGCCAGAGCTACATGGCGTGTATTCTCTTTCTTCAAGAGGATTAATGATCAACTAACAGCCACTCCAATGAAAGTATTTTAAGCCTTCGCATTAATCTCCTGACTTAGTGAGAACTGCTGACAGGTGAGATCAGTCCATTTCACAAGTGCACAGAAGCATGGTTCCAGCAAGACTAAGATTCTGTAATAGAGCATTACTATGCTACGTTTACTTGAGTGAAGGGTGTGGGGATTTTTTTTATACTTCTTACAATGCAATTAGAAGAACTCAATTTATTACAGTCACAGACTGCGTCTGAAATTTCAGAGGATATCTTGCAAGATATGTGAAACAGCCTATTGCATAGTGTGCAACAGACTTTGACATGCTGTTGAATTATTTTCAACAACTTATTATATAACCTAGCAATGTTTCCTGTTCTAAAAATGTTACCCATGGTCTTGCACATCCTATTTCATCTCAATACAAAGATTATTCCCTCTGAGAATACATTTTGACCAATAGTCAAAGCAGTTATTGACTACACAGAATAATTAACTGCTTTGACCTCCAACCACATTAGGTCTCAAAATTTTGAGATCAGAAGGTGCGAGTCAGACTAAATTTATATCAGCTTTGCATCCTTCAGATGTTCTCTGATAATTTCTGCAACAGTTGCCTATATGCCTTCATGCCACTCCAGAAGAGTGGTGGTCACAGCACTAGCCAGAGTCCGAGTTTCTAGCTTCTGTTCAAGCTCCTTAACTTAGAAGGCAACAGTTCACAAAGGTTTCTACCCAAGATGGATAGCTAGGGTGAACTCCTGCTATGCGATGTCTTAGATACCACCAGTCCCTCTTAGGGCAGAAGAGATCATCTATAGCTTGCCCCATAAGATGACTACATAAAAGACTATATCCCTTTGGGTATGATGAAGCAGTAAGCATTCAAAAAAACCCAAAACATACAAGCTAGGTATCGCAGAGAGTTTTTACTTAAGTTGTCTTCTCCATCTGACAAGAAAGGCAGCTTTTGGGTTTTGACAGCACAAAGGGGGAGGGGAAATCTAGACAGACGTTCTTCAAGGACTGTATTTACATACATGTTTACATATGAAATTTATTCTTTAATATATTTTAATAGATCTTCTAATCTACTGTGAAGAAGATTTCACAGTGCCTAAAAACACTGAACATCCAGCATTTCTACATCCCTCAGGATTCCATCTCAGGCAGTCCCATTTTAATTCTGTTGCAGAGGCTAGTTTGAGAATAAATAAACCGAGAAACACTAGTTCCTGTTTTAACCAGCCACTGCACCCAAATTTTACATTACCCCTGAGTTTAATCATTCATTCTATGCCTGCAGAGTATTAATAAAGTAGAGGCTATCACGAACAACATCTGCTGGCTGAACAGAGGCCTCATGAAGAGGAAAATCAGAAGGTAACTGAAGAACCAGGTCAAAGTTCCATGTTCTCCTTCCCCACCTTCCCCTATTTATTACTTTTGGTATTCAGTGAAGTAGTTGCTGCATGCCTCATTGTGTATGACTGTTGGTCCCATAAATGGTATCTTTGTCATTTCTACAGCAATAAGAAGCAGGAATCTCTGCTTTTGTCCATTTTGGGGTGGAAAGAAAACGAAGTATTTCCCATCTGTAAGTATATGCAGGCACATGTGCCTTCTCTACTAAGACACTACAAGATCCAGCATTTTTGTAACACAAAAATCTTGGCATTAGCATTCTTTCCCACTGAAGCTCCAGACGTGGGAAAAAGCAATTCAGATGTTAGGTATACTAGGACTGTGTTTTTATTATGATTTGGTTCAGTTCAGATCAGACTCCCTGTTTACCACTTTCCAACTGCTCTCACTTCTTGCTAAAAGAAAGTTAAATGGCATTCAAAACATCCTGCAAACAAAGATATTAAAACATTAAAGACAGATTTACCACAGCATTCCTTGAAAGCTTCAACATTAACTAGAGGGGGATTGGCATAGTTTAGTGAAAAAATTTTAAGTAGAGGGAAGAAGCTAAGTCATATGAGAGTTGTGTATAGGGGCAATGAAAGGTTAACGTACACATTTTAGAAGCAAAGTGATTACGCTAAGTTCACATACTATGTAATCAAGAACTCTTACCCCAATAAACAAGATTACTTACATAGATCAGTCCCGAGTAGTATCTCTCCTTCAAGTTGTGAAGCACAGAAGCCTCATTCAGGCATGTCAGCTCCGCCATATCTTCCACTTTAGAGAATTTGGGGGGGTTCATCTTCTGGATGTCATCCTTATTTACTTTCACTTTCTTCCCATTCTCTGCCAGTTCCACAATGGCCTCATCTCCTACTTCTTCCTTCAGGCTAGCTGCCTCAAACCCATTCTTCTCCGAGGGAACCCATACCAGCTTCTTAGCTGCCCAGTCAGCCTGAGTCAGAGGGTTATTAATGATGTTCTTGTCCACGTAAAGGTACTTATCTGCGTCTCTTTGCGACATTGTGTTTTAGAATTGGGGACCTGCGAAAAGAGGGGGGGGAGGGGGGGGGGAGATTTTTAAAGCCTTAAGTTGCCTTGCAAATTCCTTGACACAGACAGGCACATACTAAGTACTCCGAGTCCTTGGTCATCACAGCATGCCTCCCCCTCCTTCAGTTTCATGTTAGCAAGCACTGGTAAGTTGTCAAACTTCCAATAAGGTCAAGGTTTTGCTTGCCAAGAGGATGAAAAAAAACCAAACCAAACTAGCAAGCAGTTAAAAAAAAACCTACAACAAAACACTGACCATTAAGCATTTGGAAGCCATTATCTGGCAGAAAAGAGAAAGCACATTAAAGTGGCAAGCGTCAAACAATTTGTAAGATGTGCCAATACTCATAGCATCAGATACTATGTCAGTAATGTTCAGGTCAAGATTAGCCCTTCACTGCTCTACTTGGTAGAGATATTAGCTCAGAAATATAATCATAAATGTTTAATCAACACTTTTACTTCCTATCTCTTTGTTCTGATAAGCTACAAATAAAATACCACAACATCTTAGAAATGCCATATACCAGTCTAGACAATACATGAGACACACTTTGCTTCTAAAAGACATCATTGATCATTTGAGGACACCAGTTACAACCGACATTAGATACTTTCCATCACCAGCTTAGTAGCAACACCCAGCCCACCACTTTTTATCTTTTTTCTAGATAATGTTCAGTAGCAAAATACCTCCAAGACAGTAACAGAATAAACCTACGGTCAGGAAATTTTACAGCCAAAAATCCTCTACCGAGATCCTTGTATGAAGCTGTGGTCAGGTAGAGGAGAGAGTACCACCCCTACAAGAGGGAGATTTAGGCAGCATGCTCAGAAAATGGCACCCTAGATTTACTGTTTCATCAAAACCAGAACACTACCGCCAGGGATTTTCCAGTTTATAAGGCAGCAATTTTATTGGTGCCATTCAGAAACCCTTTCAATCAGAAGAAAGGACTGCATGCGTCAAGGCTCATTAACCATGTAACAGCAGCCTCTTTACAAGGTCCCATAAACATTACTTCTTGGATCCTTCCTCACAGATACCAGTGTCCTCAATATATGTTTTTCATAACTTGGATAAAAGCTAGAGCTCTTTACCACCAAAAGAACAGGAAATGAAAATACCAATATTCATGTCATGGAAGGCTGTCAGGATCTACAGGGATAACTCTTCTACAGAACATACCCATATCTACAAACCAGCCTGCAAATCAAATAGGTAAAGTCTGACTATAGATACCGCAGACAAAAAGTTACTGAGAGTAGGACAGAAGCAGTTCAATTCCCAAAATATGCATGAGAGCAACAATAGATGTTGAGTCCCAGCATTAGCAAGCAGTGAATGAAGCCAGAAAAACATCAGCTATAATAATGATGGGCACAAATGCCCACACCAGTCATTTGTAAGCATGTAGGGAAATTCCTTTCAACAAATGTATCACTGTAGGTGGTATGCAACTTTGTGCCAGAGACTGTATGGATAGCTGTATATTCACAGTCAAAAATTCTTTAGCAAACAAAGAGAAAATTACTCTATAAATAATAGCTTCCTTTAGCTTGAGCTTAAAACCTTTGTCTTAAGCCTTACAGGATATGCCAAGCAGCTATCCCACACTTTACCTCATGTTTCTCTCCCCACAGGGTCACTGATGCTTCCGCCTCAGTCACCACAATGGTGATTCTCAGAGCAACTCCTTCTCCCTGGCTTTTCCTATTTTTACTGAAAATCCAGATTTTAATGGGAAAACAATGAAGAGATTTGTTGCAGAAATAAGATGTAGCAATCGGGAGGCTGCCATGAAAAGTTTGAGCTGTCAAGAGAACTCCAAGACCACACTACAACAGCCAGCCTGACAGAGTATGTAGGAAATAGAGAAGACTAATAATTCAACAAAAGACAGAGACTCCATGACATTGCAAAGTATCATCTGCAGGTTGTGGTCAAAGGGTTAAGAAAAAGGAGTGGAGGGAAGGAGGGGAAAAGGAAAAAAAATGAAATAAATATTCAATTGTGTTCAGAGTTGTATCAGGTTTGGCAAGGCAACAGCTGTGCTCTACCCTCCATTACACAGTTTCCTGCCTATGCAACTCCCAGAATCTAACCAGTTGCCTTTTTTGGCTATAATCAGGCAGGACACAGAGGCAGTATGCTTCAGCTAAATTCAGTTTCATCATTTCCTGAGGAATCCTAAGTAACCAGCCATCTGAAGCGTCCTACATTACACTGAAACGTATTCCTCACTCCCTTACTGTTAAGAGTACAGGCATTCAATACCCCTTGGAGATTTATTCTGAGATAAAGACTAATTCTTTTTGGATAAGAAATACATAAGACCACAAGAAATCTTTCAAAGGGTATCCCCAGCCAGTTCTAGATCTGAAGAGAACTAAGAAAGGAAGATAGCTACAGAGAGGTTAATCAAATCCCTTACAGGAGGAGAACCCCTGAATTATCTCGCACACAGCAAGACTGTGGTCTTCAGATACTAAAGGATCATTCTATAGCATCTATCCCTTTTTATTCCCAGGACTGAAAACAACTATCACAGTGAGAAAGAACCTAACATGGCTATTCTAAAATCTCAGTAAACACTAAGTTTTTTATGCCAGTACTACTAAATAGTGAGGATAGTCAAAGATGGTCTGTACTTCAAACAGACTTGAAAATTGCCCTATTGTATGGCAGCAGCAAACAGTCTTATTCCCACCATCTCAAACTAGTTTTCGTATGCTCCAGAAGAGAAGAATCCTCAGGTACCAGAACTAAAAAACTGGAGGATCACACAAAGATAACATGGTATTAGTGCTATTCTCGAGGCTGACTTCTAACCCACAGGGCCTCTAAACTGGCAATACCACAAACCAACCGTTAATTTGCCTTCTCCACAAGAAGAGTACCAGAGGAATCAGATTCAGCAAGTTCCATCTCATGGGCTCCAAAACTTAGCTTCCTAGCTTATGCTGCATTTCACTGGGCATTTCTAAAAACCTCTTAAGTAGTCAAGGAAGCAAGTCTAGTAAGCTGTTGCAGCCTTACAGCAACTCGCAATGAATGCAAGTCATTACCATTTTAGGAACAAATTAGGAAGCAATTTGTTTGCCAGTAGTTTGCATTTTGGGTGTAGGTAATTATGCGGGGCAAGGACATTCATCTTTACATGGCTATTGTGCAACTGTCAGATGAGAATACCGTTAACAATATTCTTTTTGATGCAACACCAGTCTATAGGTAAGACGACAAAAAAAATACAGAAGTAAGACAGACCATCCTTGTTTTGACTTTAAATGCCTCCTTCCTAGTATTGTTTCAAAAAATGAAATACTACAGTCACTTCCCTGTTAACCCAGTATGCTCCCTTATGCTGGTTTGTAGCAGTCTAAGGAACAGGCTGGTCAAACGTTGCTTGTTTTCCATTATTTTAGGTGCCAAAAGACATTCTTCTGCCATTTTACTAACTACATAGTTGCCACAAAGATGTCATACAGTTACAGATGGAGGCAAAGCAATATCTACGGTCATGAATAGGATGGGACCAAGTATGTAGTCCAACCTTAAAAAAAAAAATTCAAGAACCCTTTACATACATATTTCCCTACAGATTCTTTTGAGATGAACAAATTAAACACTGGCTTTAAGGTAAGATGCCATGCATTCCCTTTGAACTAGGCAGAATTACCCAAACCCCTCATTTGCATACAATCATATGGACAGAAGTTTGCCTTAGCCTCCTACAATTTCATAGCCTTAAGGCTTGAATTATGAGACACTTCACACACTCCTCTCCCTAAAGTATCAAGTGCTTCCTAAAAATCTGGCAACAAACACCTTGTCTGCCTTGGAAAGGTCTAAAGCTGCCTCTACTATAAGGTCCCTTCCTTTGGATTACAGTGTTTTGCAACTGCTAAAAGCATAGAACATTATCTGTTTGCAATTTGATTTTCCAGAACTATTTGTATTATCCCCCCCCCCAATGTTTACTCTGTCAGCAGCCACAGAATTATTTCTGGGACTGAGCCACTGCTCAGTAAGATGAGCTTGAGCTATGCTAAACTATCAAGGTAATGGTTGAAGTAGAAATAGAATTAATATATTCAGAAGAGCATTAATGGCAACAGTTAAAGCATCACACTTACTAACAAGTATTAGAGCACTAGCTAGGCAAGGAAAGCACTTCTAGTTTAAGTTACCCAAACCACTATTAAAGTAGGGATCCCCACATTGTTCTTTTTAGGTTTCAGCCTCATTAGCAAAGATGCATTACTACATTGGAATAGACAGCTTTAATCACAAACGATTGCCGTACTTTAACGAATTATGAGAAGTTTGTGAAATACTGGGCTATAGGGAACATAAAATAGCCAGATACATGTACTATATACTTGCTGATTCAGATCACCATTTCAGAACTTTGCTATAAGACTAAGCCTGCATGAAAAAGGACATATGTGGGTAACTACTAGAAGTTTTCTTCTGCTTCACATCCACCAGTAAGGCAATGTTATAAAAACTTTGTGATTTCACATGAAATGATCCCCCCACATGGTTTGTCTAGTGGCCTTTATATTAGCAGTGCAAGAGAAACTACCCTAAAGATTAGGGTGACAAAAAGAATGAACAATAAATAGCAAACACATTTAGACTAAAGCAAGTTAATTCCCTTTGTTTATACAGTTCACATTTTAAAAGTATTTCAGGAACAGTTCCCATGCCATTTTCCAAACTGGCTTACCTTTAGCAGGTTGTGAGAGAATGGCATACAAGACAAAAAGCCCTTTCACAGAGCAAAGGAACGTATATCATTTCTACACGCAAGACAAGACTTTTACCCTAGAAAATTACAGTACTATCGGTCACTTACAGTTCCCTTTCAGTTACAACTAAATTGTCCTCAGTGAAGAAATTTGATTCTTTGTTAATACACAGCATTTAAAAAATAATCTGACTTTGAGAAGAAGCTGATGATTCAAACTAAGTTTGGTCAGTAACATTCATATGATGGGAATCCTTGTTAAGCATGCGCTCTGAACAACTAACACTTGCATTATTTTTGCAAACTCAACTGTTTCACTTTCCCCAGCCAGCTGAATACACTTCATCAAATCAACAGAAACAGTTGCATTAAGTGCAGATAGAAAGCACAGTAAGTAGACTTTAGTGGTCAGACTGCCTACAGTGACCATGAACTGACAACATTAAAAAACAAAACCTAACGTACAAAAACCCCACTATCATTCCCTTATATTCACTAAGAAATTGTTCAGATCTCATCTGTTTAGGACATACTAGGCTGACACTTCACAGCTCCACATGCCAGGATGTTTATGGGAAAGAAAACTGCGAAGTTTGGTAGCACAAACTGCTCCAATTTGTAAGTAACACCTATATAAAAACTGAAGTCTGAATCACTAAGGGTGAGAAATGAACCGCAGGGGGAGAGGAAGGGAAGGGGAAAAGCTGGCAGGAAGCTGAACTGATGGACTGGTTATAACTGCTTGTTTCTCAAGTTCAGTATATTCTGACACACCAGTGCCTGATGCTTCAGACTGAACTCAAGAATCATGAATTTCAGTTATCCCACTAAAGAATACAACGTCAGGCAAGTACAAGAGTTTGCAATTAATGGTCCTTCACAGATAGTCCCCCCTGAGCTGAAGGCATTCAGCTACATGTACCCTTTTTGTTCAGAATGCCGTGCCGCCACGCAGACTCATTTCTTCTAGTTCAGCTTTATTTGGGGTTCATAATGATTGCTATTACGCTTACTGCAGTTCACTGCTTCCCTCTCTAGTCACAGTCTGATGCACACAATACATTGTTGAAAGATTTATTTCACAACTGGAATGCAGATTGCTGGCAATTATTGTTGCATATTCAGTTTGACTGTAGTGCTGGCCCAGACTTGCCAGCTACCACGTTTATTACTGTAAGTTAAACTCAAGGTAGAGCACTAAAGTGCCTTCCCTGTATGCACAGGGCTCCAAGAGTCAAGAAGGAGAAATCTACTTATCTAATGCATAAATGATACCTGTATTACACAAAAGTGATCTACTGACCAGGCTACACGTAAGACAGGTGAAAGAAGTTGAAGGGAATTCTGTATCTTCCAGGTGGCCTAAAGGTACCTGGCATGTGTTCTCAGAACACCAAACATGGAATAAATGTTTCTCAGTTTCTGTGTGTCCAGCTCTCTTCATCAGCTGTCAAGCACCACTTTCTGGTATGTGTGAAGCAGCATATTCTACTGTAACAGCTGACATGGGAGGTTTGCTCTGTGAAGCTGGGACTTTCCATGGCAAATTGCAAAGGCCACAAAGCCATATACAAGTAAGACAGTGTCCTTACATGCCACTTAGTAGTCACCTTTTCTCTCCACTGGGTTCAAATGAATGGCAAGATTGGGAGAACAGAAGCTACAAGCACAGCACATGTAGATGTAACATAAATTAACGCCAATCTGAAGAGGCTAGTTTTGGGTACCAAACAGTGAACATGGGATAGCACAGGCTTCACCACCAGCTATACAAGCACAGAAACGATCCTGGGCAACCACACTGCATACTGTAAATAAATTAACCACTGTCGGTTATGGGCAAATACAGTCAGGCATAGCTTTCCTAAGTTAATGCTAGGGAGGGTATGCTTGCCCCTATTTTAATTGCACCTTCTCAGTTCAGTGAGACACAAAGACACATTACCATGTACATGGCACCAGTGAAGTTAATCAGTTCTGTGAAGCCTGTGCACATTGTTTAAACACACTAAACACTGGTTTAGGGAGGGGGAGGGTAGCCTTCTGTTGATTTCAAGTCCAGTCTTTAGCATGACAAAGCTAGGCTGGCTGTCACCCAACCCCATTCACTTTGAATAAATATTCAAAGTTTACAATCCTGCATAATACACTTTCTGCAACTGTTGTTTCTCATTAGTGCACGTACAGTACATGCCTTCTCAGCAGAGGAGAGAATTCCTCTTCCAGAGACAGTGTGCCCACAAGGAAAACATTCCAGGGGGAGAACACATTCTTCGTGACCACTCAGCAAAGTAATCCCACTTAAGGAGACAGCTGTAGTTCAGAAAACTGCAGCCCATCCCTGCTGTTCAAGCTGTTTTGCTGAAGACTTGTTTTCAGGAGGCATAATGGACTGCAAAAGTTCTGATCAGGCATGCAGAATTCCCTAGGGACATTGCATGAGGGAGGGAGGGAGGGAGGAAGAGCTTGAAAAGTTTGAGCCTGTCCTTGTTATCTCACGGTCACTTTTCATCCCTTCCCTAATATTCTGATTTAAGGCTAAAAAGGTATCTGCCAAGAACTCTGGGGCACTTAAGCGTAAGGCAGCTCTTCCAATACGCGGTTCTATATCAATTAGCACTCCCTATTACCTTTGTCAACTCCAGGTTTCATTTCATCACAAGAGGGAACAAGGAATAAAACAATTATACCTAAATACAGAGAAGAAAAATACAGTTCTGGTTCACTCTTTTAGAGACAAATATTTAGCATCTATGTGGCTAAGATAAAGTTATCTTACAGGAGCAATTATTCTTGCTTATGTTAACTGAGAACTTGCTTTGATCTTGGCATCAATAATACTAATTTTCTTCCAGCTCATATTGGAAAGAACCAAGAATCAGTGCACATACATCTGGCAAACCATTTTAAAAAAATATTATTTTTACATTACAGCAGGGAAGTTTCTCTAGACACCTATAGCTCAACCTACTGTGCCAAACTATGACTGTGTACAGACAGCCTTCTGCTATACCTCATTTTTATTCATGTTTCAAATAGTCCTGCTCCACCATTAACAGCAGCTATGGGGACGGCAGGCAAAAACCCTGGCACAGAGAAGTCTACCACCTTTACAGGGTCCGAGTTTGATACTCAACTCTTCTAGCTATACATAGGGATTCATTACGAGGACCTACCTCTGTTTATGAAGGTGATCTTGGAGGTGGGGGGCAGGAGGGGAGTGACTCTTTCTGGACATGAGAACAACCGCAACTCCTACACTGAAAGAAAAGCTACACAGCCTTAAGCTCCAGGATGTATAAGGAGGCCAGGTTGAAAACAACCTCACAGAACATAAGTATCAAGTTCAAGATGGTCTGAAAAACTTTGAAACATTCCAATTGCGACATTTCCCTATTGAGTTCAAGGTCTTGCACGGCTTTGTGGCTCCTTACTTAGCTATCCATTATAACCAATGTCCTAGAGAAAGCCCCTGGTGCAGCAGAGCGCACAAGGAACACTTGCCTGGTCTGTACACCTCAGCCTCACACTCATTTTCTGGTTAGCTTGTTCCTTTCCTGACCTATGCTTTCTTCCCTAAATCTCAAATATATCAATCTTTAAAAAAGAACAGCATTAGGCATCTCTTATTTTAGAATTCACCCAACCATGCCCTCCTGTCTGGATCTCCTGATTTTTGTATTAAAGGAGAAGAAAGGACTCGTCTTTCGATCTGAAATGAGGAAAAGCAAGGGCACTTGAAGTAGAAACCTAGTCTGAACTGCTACAGTCATGGCTATATGACATATAAAATTTGCTCTATTCTGGCATTACAGGAAAAGACTTTTTTGGAAAAAAAAGAAAGTTATCCCCTTCTGACAGGAGACTGACATACTATGACATTCCACAGTCCCAATAAGAGGAGGCAAATATAATTTGGAAGTTTCCAACAAAGTTTTGCTTTCTGGCATAGCAGGACAAAAAAGAACACAAGGAAACACTGACCATAGAGTAGCAGAGCCGTTTCATGCGTTTCCACCATAGTTAACAACATTCTCCACAACCATATACACTGCAGTGCCATGGTGCTGAGACACTGGAAGAGGTTGCCCAGAGAAATTGTGGATGCCCTGTCCCTGGAAGTGTTCAAGGTCAGGTTGGATGGGGCTTTGAGCAACCTGAACTAGTGGAAGGTGTGCCTGCCCATGGCAGGGGAGTTGGACTAGATTATCTTTAAGGTCCCTTCCAACCCAAACCATTCTATGATTCTGTGATATTCTTCTTATCTACACAAGCAAGAGCTGGACCATTACTGCAGTTGTACTTTTTCCTGACAGAATTGGTATAATACAGTGTGGCAATATCTATCAGTTAAATCTACATGAAGTTTTTAGAGCATTAAAGAACTAAAATCTACTAAAATCTAATAGTTCTGCCCATTAGGAAAAAACTTAGGATTTGCCACGTAAAAAGATTAACTCCCACTATGTGGAGGAAGAAGATACACTGACTATGCACACGTATATACCAGTGGTATGCTGACAATATGTAGATATTTATTTTTTAGAAGTTACACCAGTTTGTCTAATAAATTGGCAATCCCTTTTTTTAAAGAAAAATTATGACTAATACATCTTCCCCATCACATTTGTGTGTTCTCATTTTACATTTCCCATCATATACTGCATTAAACTGAAAGCTCAAGTTCATCTACACAAAACTTTGACTTGGGAAGGGCCATTAAAACAATTCAGAATAATTTACTGTGTAACAAAAGGTCAAAGCCTTTAGTATCTGCTATAAACATTCATACTGCAATATAACCCAGACGATAAAAGCTAAGTGAACTGGTTTAAGTCACAGTTTAAAGAGTTTCTGTGCCTGCGGAGAAATCTTATTTTGTACTTACACTCCTAAGAAAGAAAATTCCCTTTGTCCGTAAGCAGACACGTCCATTTGAAACACAACAGTTTCAAGCATCCAATTACTTAATTATTGTAAATAGTCTACCATACACCTGTATCCATACTCCCATACCCATTTAAACAATTCTGTAAAGTCTCAATGCATTTTACTTGATGTCAAAAAGAGATAAAACCATCTCTATCTCTGAACAACAGAAATAAAGACATCTGAACAACATCTATGAAAAAAATGTATTAACTGGTATTCTGCTAAAAAAATAAAATTCCATTAATGCAAAAAAATTAATGTTTTTCTTGGACTACTTCAGATGCATTTACAAGCAAAAAGTAACTAAAACTGTCTTCTAGATAGTTATCTGTAATCAGCAATTCATAAATTAAATTGCCTGTTTCTGGACACCTTCATATCAAATCCACCCCTTCTGATCTGTTCCACTAATTACACAGTGAAAAACACAGCCACCCACCCCCCCAACCACCCAAAAACCAGAAGAAAAAAAAAAGACCAAAGAAAAATGTCAATACCTTCCTCTACATTTTAAACTATGAATGACATAGCCAAAACAGAAGTCAGAGAGTATTTTTCTTCATCTACATAAAAAAAAAAAACCTGTCAAAAGTCAATTTACCTCATCAACCAACTAGTTCCAAGTGCTTAGCCAGGAACTTTCTCATCCAGTTCATTGGTTTGACTTCAGATTCACATGCAGTATTGGTTGCCAACTTCTTACATTTAAGCATCTTATATTTGTTCGAATATGCCTAAGTCCTAAGATAGACTATCAATTTAAGAAAAAGAAACACGCTCAATGAAAATTAACTTGTACTCAAACTTTTCTCAAAATAATTGATTTTATCAATTTGGAGCACAGCAAGACTGGAATCTCTTGCACCAAATGGCAAGCAGACCTACAGTGTAACAGTCACTGCCAAAAAGCTTACTGACTAAAAATTTACCTACAAACTGATACAACAGTTGTTTTAAGTCACATTTGGAGAAGAAGACAGAAGCAACTGAAATTAATTTTTTTAATTGAAATTTTGCTGTAGGTTCAATTCAGTGTTTCCATTTTTTTTTTCTTGGATATTTGAATCAACTCTAAGTACACCAGTAAAACCAGCTGGACTGAGTGCTGGCCACAACCAGCTTTGATTAAAGTCAAATCTACTGCACCTCCGAGGTTGATTAAAAGAGCCTAAATTCAAGTGAACTGGTAAAGTCTTGACCTTAAAAGAAAACCACAGATGAATGTACTCTCATCATTACAAACAATAAAAAGGGAAGTAAACTATTACAGGAGCATGCTTGAAATCTAAGATTTTAAACAGGAAGCTGCCCAACAGGGAAAAAAAAAAATCTGACTGCACAGGACTGTCAAAGTTGGGCTGTAAAATTTCTCTAAACCTCTTTTCTTAGAAGTTTGAATGCCTACTTTGCTTTCATTCAAATCAGAACTCCAGTTCTGTGTTGAGGCATATATCACAATGGATTTCCTGCCAAGACCCATTAAAATGGTAGTTCTTGATGAATACAAGTATTCATAAGTTAAGGAGACTTTATGACACAGATTTCCAAGTTAAGTTTCCCTCAACATATATTAATTATTAGCTTGAGTTTACTGAAATCTCTCATCCATGTGGTTTTATTTACTACACTCAGTAGAGTCAGCATACATGCGTTAGGATAAATTTAAATTTCTAGTCATGAAGACAAGCAGAATCTAAACCCTACGTACAAAACTCTAGAGGCATAAACTTCATTAAGAGGTCATGGAGTCAAACCACAGTATGTAGAGTTATATTTCATTATACTTCTCTGCATCCAACAGCAATACATTTGTAATATTCTGTAAGAAATAATTTGCAGTAGACAAGTATGCTAGATCAATTTTACACTTTCCACTTTGCCATGTTTAAAAAGGACATGACTTAGCAGTACTAGCTCCCGAAGTATTGTACAATGAAATCAATCTCAGTTCCATCGCTGGAAAACTGTAGACACTATTACTTCTTTAGACTACTTAGGATGCTCAGAAAGGCAACATATTGTGCTGAACAGTAACAGGCCAAAGGGCCATTAAGTGAAAATAGGGACTAGTCCATTACGCTGAACGTGACTGGGTTGGAGTGAGGTCAGGAGATGTTAAACCACTACAGTAGCCTAGGATTGCAAGACGAATCACTGTTGAGATTACTACTTCAAGTACTCAGAACAAGTTCTCACAGTCGCTAAAGAAAAAAGTGAAGCGGATAAACCATAATTAAGATGAACTAGTAAACTGATGCATTTCATTTAGTTGGACAACACCCATTTGCATTAGCTTCCAGGGCAGAAGTTGCATTTGTGTTTTTGTCTCATCATACTCTATTTAAATCAGGTTGCTAGTTTCCATCTCTTTCTACACTAGGAAACTCAATTAGAACCATGGTGTGCTTAAACTGAAAAGAAATTTAAGGTACAAGGTCACCAAGCCACCATTAAGCTAGAGCAATTGCCAGCAAAAACAATGCCGCTGTAGGCAATCCTATGCTGTTACAGTTTTGTTCCAACCCACAGAAGACTTAACATCAAGCATACAATTTCTCTACTTAACATGCAAACAGCTGTGCCTCAATTATAAACTAAGAAAACAAAGACTAATAAGATATTTATACGAGAAATCAAAGATGAAAATGGATGTTAAAGGGCATTGAGTGCATTATCAAGTCAAACAAACCAACCCGTATTAAATCATACACTCAGGATTAAAGTTTTGGACACCTTTTGGTACATGTGCATACTAACTCCAGGCCTGTAAAATACACTTTAGTCATCAGTTAGCTTCAGCACATTACCCAATAACCTGAAGTTACCAGGCAAGAAAGCAGATGTAGTACACAGGGGTGGGGGAATAAGACAACCTTAACTTTGACTTCCCCTTTCAGTAAACCTTGCATTAACCAAATGGGTTCCTGTACCTCCAATGGGTCCACTTATAATCTCACCCTATTACAGTCACACCAATTCATAAGTGACATAAATCTAGCCAAGACAAGGGCCTAGGGATGGGGTAGAAGCAGAAGATTCAGCAGAATCAGCTTGGAAATCACAATACCTATGACGTGTCCTGTCCCATCTGTTCAGTATCCTGGAGATTAACAGAACAAAACCTGAATTTTTGGGTATAGACAGACTACTTTAATCTCCTAGTACAACTGAAGTATATTTTCATGTAGTTAATAGCCATGCCAACATACATACACTCCCTTGAACCTGCATATGAATAGTCTGACAGAGGACAAACCTGTGAATTATTAGTTATTAGAAACATTTAGTACATTATTTTTAAAGACCTGCCAAGATAATAATGGTTCAAGTTTTCAAGATAGTTTGTTGCAGTGGTAAACCTCTCAGCATTTGTAGTAGAAATATTTCCAGTGCCAAGTACTGTTGCAAAGAGATTTAAGCACCTGTGGCATCTGACTCCACCAGAGTTTTCAACTCAAACATGAGTATTAGAGCTACCACCTGCTACACAGTTTGAACACTCTGCAACATCTTCCATAATACCAAAATAATGTGCTGGACAACACAGATTATTTCAACCTCCTAAGTGAGAAATTATTCTAATCTCTTTCCTACAACTTTACTAGACAAGTAATTTTGTTCCTTTTATTATTATTATTACTACTACTACTACTCATTCCTTACTGATTCACTTAAAAGATTATGGTGTAGTGCTCTCAACCGATTTGTCTTCTTAAAACGCTCTGAAGTGTATCAAAACCCACGCAGAGGAAATAATGAAAAAAAGCTTATTCTTTCTTTTTGCCTTCAGATGAAAATATCACCCTGGCAATTTTTTTCTTACGAGAATAACTTGAAAGGAAAAAAAAAATCCCAGAACCATGGTAGCAATATCCTAACAATCTATGCAAACAAAGTCCAATAAAAGGCCTTCAGTTTCTACACCCATTCTTCTGGGACAGATAGAACCTGACTATTTAGTCTTCCTGTTTATACAGAAACAGCCACATGCTACCTGGCAGAGCAAACTTTGAGGCTGAAGTCTCTTCTCCAGAGAACTTCCAAAATCAGTTCTTGGCTATACAAGTCAAGCATCCAAGAGATGACACCATATTACGAAAAGAACTACATAACTCACCAGCTTGGTGCTGGTCATACTCACTTTGAGGTTCCAGGTCAGTAAATATGAGAAGTTCAGACACCCATTTCTATCCACTACTAGCAATTTTGCAGCTACCTCAGAGTTACTGAAGCCATCAAGAAGGAGAACACGTCAATTTAACAGTTCCACCTGACATGGAGCTTCACGGAACTGTTGCATGATTTCACTCTAGTTATTTTTACAAGATCAGATTAGCAGCACAATCTTGTGTTTATACAATTTTGGCAATTGTGATTAACAACTTCAAAACTCTTTTATGCTAAAGGCAGCTCTACTTACATTTATCAATTGCTTCCCCCTCATTACAATTTTCTAGTTAACAAAAATATTTGCTTATCTCATTTAAACTTTGGGAGAGAGCGATACAGTTGCAGACAGTGCATCTATGAGTCAATACATATCTGCACCATGATTTGCCATTTTTACTGAAATGCCACGGATAAGCGAACTTAGTCACATTGTTACCTAGTGACTAATTTCAAAAGCATCTTTACACAAGCAGTAACTGATTAGAGCGCTGTTAATTTAGAGTTAAAACTTTACCATATCTAGGCTTACAGACAAGAGACATATACGAGAGTTAAGGATGTGTAATTTAATCTTTCAAGTCATGGTTCAACAGCCTCCATGCAAATTAACTTATATTTATTTATAGTGTAGGGCAGAGGCACAGAAATCATAGTATGCAGGCCAAAGTCCATCTACTACAATTTCTCTTCAAGTTTGAAGCACAAATTTCTTATGCATTACTTGAGAGATTACTCTGTTTAGGACAGATCTGCTCACTTAGAAAAAAGCTTAGGTTCTTAGTCCGCTCTGATGGACTGCGGCTCAGGACATCATGACATCGGAAACAGAAGAAAAACCTATGGAAGAAGAAAGATGAAGAGCACAAACAGTGTTTCAAGAGAAAAAAAAGGAGGAAGGAAAGGAACCATAAGGGGGGGGGGGGGGGGGAGAAGGGAATTTAACAGCCACTGCACGAAGAGCTTCCCAACCAATGCAGTTTACTTCTGAAAATTTCAACTTTATTACCAGAAGCATGTTATTGCTTTAAAACTCATTTCACCCCGTGTTTAAGCAAATCATTACTAAACCCACTGGGTACACACCACCCTCGGGGGCTATGAAACTTGTTAGTTTCCACACCTACTGGAGACAGGTCCGTAATGATATCGCTAAAAGCCAAAGAACTTTTCCTACTCGGTTGCAGGTGATGCCTGAAAGCACAAGCTATCTGCAACAGTTTTCACTGCAAGCTTCATCTTGCCCTGTCACTCCCTCCTCTCTCTCTCCTGGCCTCACTGTACAGACCAAACCGAACGAGGAAGTCGAGATCTGAGGGCGGAAGCCAAGCCCATTGCAATGTCTGCAGGAGGATTGTCAGCCTGTGACTCAGGCTACAGCCCTGACAGCTGCCAAACGGTCCTATTTTTCCCTACCCGTTACTTCCAAAGGACGGACACTTAAACGCGAAGGGGGGAAGGGGGAAGACGAACCGGAGGGAGGGGAGAGAGGACGGTCCGGTGAAAAAGAGCGCGAATAACGCCACCCCAACTCCAAGAAGGCCAGTTAGCAGGGCGTGGAGAGAGGAGAGAGGCAACTCCCTGGGCATAATGGAACCGTGCGGCGCACGGCGCGGCGGCACACACGCCCCCGAAGGAGAGGGGGAGGGCGGGGGGTACAGGGAGCACCCCAGGCACGGCAGGTCGGCGCCCAGCCAGGCTGCCTCCCGCCCGGCTTCGCGGGGAGGGAGGAGGAGAGCAGCGGGAGAGCGGCACCTCCTCGCCCTGCCGGACAAAGAGGCGCGAAACCCGCGAGGGGGGAAGCGCGGCGCAGGGGGGACAAACCGGGGCCACCCGTGCCCACCGCCCCACCCGACCGGCTTCACCTGAGCCCGGCTACGGCAGAGGGAGGGAAACGCCGCGGCGGCGGCGGCTGCGCTCTTCGCGGCAAGAGAGTGGCGTCCTCACGCTGCCGGCTCCTCCCGCAGGCACCGCAACCGCCTCTCGCTCACCGGCACTGCGAGGCGCCCGGCCGGGAGGAGCCGCCGCGGCCCAGCAACGCCGCCGACCCGCCCACTCCGCGCCCCCGCGGCACCGCCAGCCAATGGCGGCGCCGGCTGCGGAGAGCTGATGGCCGCTGCCGCCAATAGGAGCCGGCGGCAGGGCGGAGGCGAGCCGTTGAGGAAGCGGCGAGCCGTTGAGGAAGGGGGCGGTGACTCGCGCCCTCTGCCGTTAGCAACGCCCGGGCGCGCGCGGAGCCCCGCCTCCCGCGGGCCAGCCCAGCCCCGCAGCCACTCGGGCGGGGCGCAGCGCGGGCCGGCAGCGGCGGCCGCCGCGGGGCTCGGGAGGGGCGGGCGGCGCGCCCCGGCCTCCCCCCGCCGGCCACGGGGCCTGGCCGAGCTCCCCCCTCCCCTCCCCCCGGGTCGAGCCGTGCCAAGCCGCTCCCACAACCCCCCGCGCCAGGCCATGCCAGGCCAGCCCCACAATGCCCCGCGCCGGGCGGGCACCGGCGGCCCGCGCCAGCCTCTGGCCCTCCGGAAACGCTGCCTCGCTGGCAGTCTGGAGGGCCGCGGGTTGGCCGGCCCCAGCGTGCCCCCGGGGCTGGGAGAAGGGAACGGGGGGGGTCAGCCTCCGGTAGCAGGGCGATGGGCTGCGGCCCCGACCTCTGGAGGCCATGCCAGAAGTCCTCGGAAATGGCGGTGGGGGAAATCCCCACCCGGTTAAGAAGTACCCGGTCAAGAAGTCCCCACCCAACCCCGTTGTCTTACAGTGTAAAATAAGCGCGGCAGGAAGATAGAAGTCAGAATTTCGTTTCATCCGATAAAGGGACAGAACTGAGGCAAGCAGAAGCAGTCCCTGATGCTGTGGAGGTGCTTGAACAGCTGGTGTGTATGTTAAAAGAACCTCGAAATGGATTAAGAAAGGCATGCCAATAACAGGAGAGGTGTGAAAAGACAGAGGTGATGTAATTCTGCCTCTTTGCATTCACTACAGTGCTCGACCAGTACAGGGAAAAAGGAGGAAGTGGTAGCCAAGATACAAGACAAAAGTCCTTCTGAGGAGACCACAGCATATATGAGTCCAGATGTTAGATCCAGCTATGCAGATTGAGGTTTATTGCACATTTTACAAGCATACAGAAATAAAAAGCTCCCTCCCTTTGGGGCTTCCTACTTTCTGTGAGGAGGGCAGATTTGCAGACATAGGTGCCAATGACAGAAAATGCAAGGTGAGGTTTACTGATGACAATATCAAAGTTACAAGTGGAAGAGGCAATTGAAGTGAAAGAGGCTTGAATAAAGAAGTTAGCAGAGAAGTGTCTTGACTAAGCATCTCTTGTTCAAGTGAAACACTTCAGGCTTAGGAAGGTTCACTGCAGCAGTTTGGAAACAATGCTAGACCTTTGTATCTCAAGACACAAAAGGCGGTGGGAGAAATCACTGCAAGGTTTGTACAGATGAGTATCAGGGATACAGAGGTGTCATTATTAAAGGCAGAGATGAGAAATGTAAATACAGGTACGAAATAGAAATGAGAATTTAATTTGGCGGTGAGAAGGGAACATACAGGATAGGTCTTTGCTGTACATCAAGGCAGAAGATGAAAGGAAGCTGGAATTGTGACAACCAGAGATACCTACATGACAAGATACTGCAGATCGTTTCACCATCTAAGGTATCCAGTGACTCATTTTGATCCATGAAAAAGCATATGGAAAGGATACTGGTTGAACAACAGGGTTTTAAATTCTCCCACAAAAATTAAGCAGAATGAAAATAGTGGAGGTAACTACGTATCTCAAAGGCTTTTTAAGAACAGGAGAGGCTGCCTCTTCAGCCAAGTGGCTGAGAGAGGAAAGGTAAGCAAAGGAAAGCAGTCAGTATCAAGTCTAAATAAAGCTTTTAAAGGAGAAAAGTAGCAGATCTTAGCTGCGAAAGGAAATACAAAAGGCAGAATGAACTGACAGCAGTAGTAACGTGGGAAGTAAAAGCTAATGGATACAAGGATGAAATGCAGGCATAAAAAGGCTGCCACAAGGTCATTTTTGAAGAGTGTATAATACTGGGCATTTTAATTTTTTTTATTCTTTTCTGACTCTCATATTTTCATATGTACTCTGCTCTTCCTGTTGCTAAGATTTAAGTCTAAGGTCAGGCTAGACTTCTTAAGGTTTGGCTTTTTTTTACTTTTTTTTTTTTTTATTTGAGAACTTGGTCCTACTCCTGTTTAATCAATATAAAAACTTTCTTGATGACTTGAGCAGTAAAGCATCAAAACTGAGCTCAGAACAAAGATTGCTGTGGGTTTACACCATCCTTTCCCTTAACAAAAAGTGTATCCCACATGTTTTGAAAACTCTGTGTATTTCCCTCATGGTCAGATTTGTAGATGTGTGGTAGTTGAGGCAAGTCAGATTTGAAATGTCTGTTTTCCGTAGCTTGATTACTTTGAAAATAAGCACAACAGGTTTTTGTGTTGATCTGGTGGCAGGAAGTTACCCAGGAAAGGAGACACACCTCAGAGAGAAACAAGTATGACTAAAAAAGTTATCATATTAATTTTCTACATCTGTTACTTTCTACAAATACACAGGATGTTTATTTGGATCCTTCTGATCAACTTCACTCACATTTTCCATCAATGTTTGCAAGCCAGCATCCTTTGAAAGAACTAACCTGTAATGGTCATTGAATTCTGAAAAACATCACCGCAACAAGCAGGCAGATTTACCAGTTTGGTGGGAGTAAATTAATGGTACTGTAGTATTTCTAGAGGGGAAAAAAAAAATCTACTAAGCAGCAAGCATCCACAGATGCCTCTTCAATTTGCCAGCCTTAACTGCAGACCAAGCAAATGCCCACTTTGCTGAACTACAGTGTTTTCCCCTACACTGGTCTAATTCAAGACAATTGGGATTAAGTTTGTTGGCAAACCACAATGACTGGGAGAAGCCTGCGCTTCTGTGATCAACAATAAATGCAGAGACATTTGACTTCCATGTCTGACAAACAGGTAAAGTGGCTAAATTCATTTTGGTGAATAATTTCCAATGCTTTGTGAGACAGAAGAAATCTCTTCCAAAACTAGTTTCTTACTGACAAGCTTCAGAGAGTGAAACAAGAAGAGTTACAGAGACAAAAGGTGTTTACTTCATCGGAGAAGTCACATTGCTAAATGCTAACCACAGTGGCTTTAGACAGAAACCGCACGTGTACAGATCTGGAGAATGTCACAATCTGGTATTGCTAAGAAGACTGAGCTCTGCTTTTGCAAAAGCCTGAAACATCAGTGGTTTCAGTGCAGATTCATAATTAGAATTTCTTAAAAAAAGCAGCTCTGGGGTGGCTTTAATACGTACATCCATACAAAGCAGCAGCTATAAACGCAGATGAGAACGTGAAGGGTTTTCATGTACTGTAACAAAAGGAAATGGCTCTTTGGAGATGGGTCTGTAGAAGAAAGCCACACACGTCTGTGGACTTCATGCCTACGTCCTCTGAACAACCTGAAATTTGTCTGCAATTTAGGCACCATGTCTTAGCACATAACTTCCTTTTCCCCTTATACCAGTTCTTTATTGTTCTGCTCCCGTAACAAATGCCAAATCCAAACTGTGAGAGTGCAGAAGGTGGAAAGACATGAACTTAAGATGTGGAAGGATTGAAAGCAAGTGATGTTTCCACTGGGGAGTCAGAGCTTACAAATTTAGTGACTACCTATTTAAGCCCAAGTTCTGGCTCTGTTCATCCAAATTCTACCAGGAGCAACTGACATAAAAGAGCTGCACTGCACCACACTAAGGGAAACGTGGCCCGGTAACCTGTCTCAGAAGCAGCCAGTAGCAGATGTTAGGAGGAGAGTAGCCCTTTTCTTACAGAATGATGCTACCCTTAGCATGACTACCCAACTTCTGGCATGGCTATGGAAAAGGTACAGCTTAATTGGCTCGTTTTCATATGTCAGGGTGCGATTCCATCATGCCCTCTTCTTCAGCAAAGCTGGTTTAGGATGCCTATTCTCCCACTAGCCATTCGTTCCTAATGCTATGGCATAGTTTACCACTGATGCAGATGCTTCAAAAGCCATATTGTAAACTGGATCACTGAAGTAGAGTTACAAAAGAAGGTTAAGAAAAAAGATCAGTTCACTGATCTAGTTTATAGGCCCACAGAGAGATGCATCAGCACAACTGAAAGGATTAAAACTGAGGCAGTGTGACAGGAGTCTTTCAAATTGACTTTGCTGATGGAGAAAATTTAAGAGGGAACTATACCTGCACCCCAAGACTGGGGAGGAGGGAAAGAGCCATACCTGGCATACTCTAGCATTCAAAAGTTATTTTACTTTTCACCTCTCCCCAACCCTCCACCCACAGTCACATGTGAACAACCTGCTGAACTCCTGCTCCCTCATTGTGGTTCTTGCTTCAGCTTTAGTAAAAGAGGAACATGTTTTTACTTTCTTAACACATTAATGACAAGATCTGCAGCTGAAAAACAAAGCATTTACCTACAGCACCTCTGCTTGTTTGGGATACCATTCAGAAGCATAAATCTCTACCCATAGGTTATGTAGCACAATAAGTATATTTATCTTGTGCTAGAGTCTCTCCTTTCAATAATACGGGAGTGACACCATCTTGTAGAATGGACCTTTATTGAGGAAGCAGGTTACACTCAAACAGCTGTGCTCTGACTGAAGTCATGGAAGTATCCTCAGAAACACACCTAAATGAAAACTTCTGTCTTAGGCAGAGGAAAACTCTTCTTGGAACTTCTGAGTTCCTCCAAACCCCGAGATGGGATAACAGCTCCATTATGCATGGTTAGAGACACCACATTCCTGATCTGACATACCAAGAATAACGGCCCAGAGCTCTTTACCTCCAAGGAATTCTAATATAATAATTTCTGTCATCTAAATGCAAGCACAATACTAAGCAACAGGCATTTTTTAGTTCCGGATATCCCCTTCCTAACCTTGTTTCCTCTAGCCATGTTCTCTTGCTGCTCACTACTTTCTATTCAGCTTTAAATTTGGAGAAAGCTGGCATTCAACACCGTTATACAAAAGGGCCAACAGGAATACAAGCCATCCAGCAAAAGTATCTTTGCCTCAAAACCGTGATGTGGGATCTGATTTTTCTGCCTTGGGCCTACCCAGACTTACGCAAAATGCCAGCAGAACACATCCTGTTACCTGCCTTAAATAAGCATGGCAACTCTTTGCTGCAGAAAACAATCTGAGCATTTTCACACAGTCTGTTATGGCTTAGCTCCTCCAGTGATAATTCAGCGAGTACAATGCATGTAATTTTAGGCTTGTCTGTCCTGGCCTCACAGCCCCCTGGTTCAACAATTGCTAAAGATCCTTTATTAACATCTCACGTACCCCCCTCTGAGAAAGGGAGATGGAAAAGGAGGTAAGAAATGCTTCAGATTCCCGAGTTTAGAAGGGCTTGGGGGCATTCCTCTTACTCAGCAGAGGATAAGCTGAAAGGGGAGTAACATCCCACCCCAGCCCCTCTATCACCTTGCACCTGTCATACTTGTGACACTGAGTTAGCAAACATACTTGCCAGGCTTGGGTCAGATATTGATAAGGAAAAATTACTTTAAAGAGATTGACAAATCCATCTAAACGCCATTTAATTCATCCTGATGAGGTAGGGCTGTGGAGAGCTTTACACCACCTTTGCTTCTCTTTTTCTTTCCTATGTCTCAGGCTGGGCCATGTTTTCACAGAACCAAGAATTCAGTAGCAGAATGACTATGCTATTTGGAAAACAGGACTAAGTTCAGAGAATACATAAAGGTGATAGTGTTTAGCTACTTTGGTTTTGTTTTTTTTCATTGTTTTAATTGCTTTTCAGCATCAGTCACCTTTACAGACCTCTAAGCAAAAGGCATCTAACTGGGTGCTCACTTCGCTCTTCCTCTCCCCAAGCATCTTCCTGTATATAGCAGGAATTTAGTCTCCCCTTATTTTTTTCCTCCCTAGAAAAACATGAGGGCACCCCAACTTTCAGCTTGCTGCCTTTCCTGAGGTTACTGTGTGAGCTTTTGCTCCACTAATGGTGCCTCTCAGCTTACCTCATGTTTGCTGTTTGTTTTTGGGCTCAGCCTGCAATAGTAATCAAGGCCAAATATTTGCTCAAATGAAGTGGCTCTGTGGTTCTCATTCCAGGGAGCTGGCTGAGGACAAAGTGAAACTAGCTTGAAATATTCTAGTATACCCAAGAGATGCTAGGAACAAGGGATTTTTCCAGTGCTGTAGAAAGTCATCCAGATTCTCATTGTAGCTTTGTTGTGGGAACTGCAGGGAAACTAACTCGTTTATAGCCTGCCACAATTAAAGACACCACTTTTGTCTGCCAGAAACCAAAGTCAGTCCGGTCAAAGCCAAACTTTGGGACCATTCTTTCGGGCTACAACCAGAAAGAAGACTCAATGTGAAGTTACACAAGCATTCGTTCTCCCTCTTCTGAAAGACTGAAGCCCACATTTTTCTGATAAGAGGCGGCTACATCCTTTGTGCTTGCAAGTCAGCAGCAGGTCTTATAAACACACCCACAGATTCTCAGCGTAACATATTGCAAGCTCTGTGCGTCTGGAGCCAGTGCATGCTTTGCTCAACAACCCCCCTTTCATTTCTGCCAAGATTCCCTCCCACATTTGGGACTTTTTTCCTGCTCCCTTGAGAGCCTCCTCAATTCTCCCAGCTCCTCCGGCCTCCCACTGTCAGCATGGACTGTTCTGTATGGCTTTGCTGGTCTGCTCTGCCTTCAGAAACATATGGGCCAATGCAAGAAGCTGGGCACAAAGAAGCTCCATGCATTGCCCTTATTCTCAGCCCCATGTTTAGGTCAGGTGGATGGACCAGAAGACTGAACTGACAGCACTGGCACAGAAGGCAGAAAATTAGCTGGGACTTACTGAGGTGTTAGCTTTGTGGGATGTGAGAAAATACCAACAGAGATACATGAGGTGCCATCATTGTGGGAAACCACCTTTTAGCTGAGGTGCAGATGAGCTCCATTTAACACAGTCACTTTTCTTTGCTGTTTATCAGAGCATCACTTCCTGGGATTATTCTGGAACAAAGAAACTAATTCACTGGGCAACCTACATGTTTTCATAACACACAATTAATGTCAAAAATCAATATTTCACTGAGGAGTAGCAGGCTACTGAGGTCCCCAGCTGCAGGCTAGCACCTGCTCTGCAATATTTCTTGGCTATCAAGAGGCAGAGTGTTAGAGGAACCAAACCCACAGGACAGAGGTGCTCAGGGGCTTCTTATGAAATTCCTCTACATGAGGTAGCAGCTTGCATTAGGCTGGAATGGAAGGAGTCCTGCAGGCACTGCTGCCTTCTGCACCAGCTTAGGGGGGGGAAAAAAAAAAGAGGTTAGAAGGTTTTTTTGTGGAAGAGAATATCTGGACTTTGAGTTACAGACCCAAGCATGATACAAATCTAAAGCATGAAATAAGAAGATAGCTCTGCTCTCTTCTACCCAGTGTGTCAATGCATTCGACCTGTGGTAAATCCTGTCCACTCCCTCCTTGTCTTTTCTGTCCACACATGGTGTAAAAGCATCCTTGAACCACTTGCTACTCTACCGTTCTCCTGATTGCAACTGCATCTAGCACTGAACTTTAAACACATACCTGTACATAAGTTTGCGGCTAATTGTGAGACAGCACAGAGGCCTATAATTCTTTGACTCTCTATAGAGGAATGTACATGTATAAAAGCCTTCTGAATTTTCATAAGCCGCCCCTTAGATGTGGGATAGCAAAACACAAAAAGATGAAAACAAGATGCTCACCCGATGATTCAGCTTTCCTGCAAAGTTTCTTCTAGCAGCCATCATAACCCTGAAAATAATAATTCCAGCCCCTTTTTCCTGTGGGCTAAAAACACATCAGCGATGAGGATCATAATTTAAGGTTTTTTGTTCCCACTTAGGAATCCATGAGAAAGAGCTTTGCATTACGTGGAGAAAAAAGAATCATATGCAGGAAAAGAAGGTATGTGTATTTTTTTTTTTTACTTAAGGAATGCTAAATCAGGTTTGGCTTTGCTAGGGGACATACCAGCTGTCTCCAAGCTCTTTTTATTATGATCTCTCTTGTACCTTAATTGAGAAAGCGGGGTGTGGAAGTTTCAACAAAGGCTCCCCTTTGTAGTGTGTTAATTAGGCACAGGAGTTAACAAAACCCCTCAGTTATAAACAATTACCTTTCCCCAGGCTTACTTTCATTTTCATGCTACCACGTTTTTACTAATTTTCTATTAGTTTTCCAGAGTGGACAAGACTAATTTCTAAAATTAGTCTTCTAATTAGCAAAGCAAAGAAAAAAAACCCAAGCAGGAAAATATGTAAAGCAGGAGGGGGGGAAAAAAAAGGTATAATTAGAAGCACTTAAAGATGCCTTTTTTTGTGCTTCTTCAGGATACAGGAGCCCAAGGTCTTTTCAGATCACTATAAACTCTCCTTTAAAACTGAAAAATCTAGATTATGGTCTCCTGGAAGTGACTCTGGGTGTAAATGCCTCGGAATGGGAAAGAATCTGATCTGGGTTTGCATGCCCTGAAATGAGTGCTACCCTCACCCCCACAGGAGGAGGAAACAGAGGAAAGCGAGAGGGGCTGTGAGCCGTAATTCTTCCAGACCCTCTCCATCCATTCCATTTGCAAAGCAAAGTTTGCTTTAAAAAAAGGGCCCTGCTGGGCCCTCAGGACATCTTTTTGCCTGCTCAGTGTGTGCTCAGACCCAGAGACACACAACAGCTGGGAAGGGAGAGGCCTCTGCGCTCCTCCCCACTAATGCTACGCTTGGTCCTGATGGCAATGACGTCACCTCTTGGCACCGAGCTGTCCCGCAGAGGAGTGCCAGCCACCCTGGCACTGGTACCCCTCCGCCTCCTGGCAAGGGAAAGAAGAAACCCAGGGGCTTGGGGCAGTCCTTCTGCCGCAAAAAGAGACAATCCCAATGATGGAAAACTGTACTATAAGGACAACTGCCATCTTAATGCAAAATGTTTTACACCCTGCATTGGCATGAAACCTTTCACACTGCTGCTCTCTAATCTTGTTCTCTGTTGAATTTCTGGAGAAAGGTTGAGCAAGGCACTTTAACCTACAGTATTGGGAGAAGCATGTTATGATTCAGCCTCCAGTCAGTGTCACGCTTTTGCCGCCTGTGATAGTGCTGTTTGCCCAAGACCTTTACAGTGCAGAAGGCACCCAGATATTCAGGCACAGATGAGGGGCTACATCTGTGTTCCCTGAAGGTTGCCTTTGCATCCAAGGAGCTGCCCAGAAAGCAGGGGAGCAGTGTTTATGTGGGACTGGGGAAAGAGTCGCTGAAGCTACAGTCCCAACAGGGTCTGTGTCTCCTGGCCTGCCAGCAGACCTGGAAAAGACTCTAGGGGAAAACTCATAATTCTCAAGCAACTTCCCAAGCATAGCAGTTCTCACTGGAAACAACCTTGCCTTTCCTCTCTGGAAGAGACTGAGGATAGTCTAGTGAAGATAGGCATTCCCCCCTGTATTACTGGACATCAAACCATGTCCTCCTTTCTCACTGCGTTGCAGTAGCATAGGCTGATTTTCAAGCCAAGATCAGCTCCTGTTGCTTTCCCCAAAGAGCTTTCAAGCTCAAACAGACCAGACAAACTCAGTGTGAGAGAGCAATCAGAAGTGAAGAAAGGCTGAGAATGTCTCCAATGCCTGCAGCAGGTCCCAGGCAGGAGCTGGGGACAGGATACTACCCTGACTGACCAGGCAAGTCAGGGAACCAAGGACCCCATGGCAGCACAGAGCTGCTTCACGTACAATGGAAAAATGTTTAAACTGCTGTAGTTGGGGCCCACAGGAAACTTTTGGGAAGTGTGTGCTGGGTCTAAGGAACCAAGAGAGTCAGTGTTTAAAATATGCACTGACAATGAATTGCTTCATTACTTAGAGAAAAACTGAGAAGGGGGGGGGGGGGGGGGGGGGGGGGGTAAAACAGCCACATCAGGAAACAGGCAAATAATTGTCTGCCGGACACACCAGGTCTCCTGACTGCTGGTCTAGGACTTTGCTGCTGCTCAGCCCATAGTGTCTTCTTCATCATAAGTTTCTCCTTCCAGGAGACAGTAAGGTCTCCTCTGCATTTAGGTATTCCCCATGGGAATGCACTGCATCTCAGAAAGGGCAGTACGTCCTTGGAAGATCATGTTCCTAGAGAGAAAAGCCAGGGAAGGCGGCCATTTGAAGGCTCACATGCTAAGCATAAGACCCTGAGGACAGCCTCCTCCCTTGACACCAACAGCGGGGGCTGCATGGCACAGCTAAGTCTCCCCCAGTGTATGCCCCCATGTACCTCACATCCCCAGGGGCTGTGTAGGGTGCAGGGGACCCTGCAAGAGAAGTGCCACAGCCATGCTATGGGATTAGGACCAAGCTCAGCAAGGTGGTGCAATCCCTGCCTACATGCTGGTTACCACAGCTCCTTCCCTGTCATGCAGTCCCCTGCCTGGGTGCATCCTCTACTGTCAGATCTCACACCCTGGAAAAGAAGCAAGCAGAAACGTCTTGGCATAGGGCTGCTTACCACTGCTGCTAGTGTCTTGTTTTGCCCTGCTGTACTGTTTTTCTTTCTCTTCCTACACCTTCCCCTGTACATACACTCTCGACTGAAGAATGAAAGTGTCACGCTTCAAACTAAGGAAACTTTTGGGCCATGAGCAGCTGAAGAAAGGCACGTAGACATGTGAGCCGCCGCCCCCCTCCCACAGCACTTTGTAAAGCAAGTCTCAGGCAGGAGACTTTCTACACTTTGAACAGTCCAAGGCAAGGAGTCGTGCAGGGCAGAGCACCTGGAGCAATTGGACCTCGTGACCCGGGCTTGCATGTCTGTGAGCAGAGATATGGGAAACACTGCCTTCCTGGAGCTGGAGTGGGGAGAGGAGCCCTGGAAGCTGCAGGCAGGAAGAGTCTGACTTGGGAAGGTGCCCAATCTCGCATAGAGCGGGGCAGGTAATGATCATACAACTATTTATGGCTCTTTTTCGTTGTGACAACCACAGCCTTATATGGGCAAGAGCACTCCACTCGAGGCAGAGCTGCGGAGGTGGAGCCTCAAGGGGCACTCCTGATGCTTGCTCCCAGGCTATCTGCCTGCACAAGCTGCTGACCTCCTTCCCGGGAAAAACCCTGGGAACCCTTGCTGAATCCAGCTGTTTAAATTTCAAAGTACAAAATGGCCCGGCTCCCCTCCCCTTCTCCCCCATACCTCCTACTAGCTGGAGCTGTGGTGAAGCAGAAGCATTACATTTGTAATGCTGTGGGTATCTGGGAGCACTGGGTTGGAGAGTCCCCTGCATCCGACGTGGGAAACCTATTCCCATCTGGTTGTGATAGTACTGAGAACAGGAAGAAAAAAAAAAAAGAAAGGAAAAACAAACAACCCTCCCCTCGGCCCCCCCCAGTGTTGCTTGTTGGACACTAGCGAGTGTGTGAAAGGCTGCAGCTGGCAAATCTGGTGCACAAACTCCGTTGCAGATCCTTTTGCCTCTGGATGTGCTTTAGAGCCCCATGGTATCTCTGGCTGAGCTGCCAGTGTGCACGCTGGGTTCTTACACATTTCAACCCTGTCCAATCCACCCAGCTGAACTATGCTGGAAACTGGTTACAAATAAAACTGAACATAAACATGCTAAAAATGTCACTGTCATCAGATAAGGTTGCTATGCACATAAAATTCCTAACACAAGTTCATTAAACCAAGGACATGAAAAGTTAAGCCACATGCATACAGTGGCTGGGATGGGGAGAGGGATACGGTGAGCAGGGATTCAGGCTGTAACTCTGTTTTTGGGCCTGCTGCCAGCCCCTAGGATATCACCCTGGTGTGACTCAATTTCTCCTAATGGGAGGGGGGTGAAAAAAAAAAAAGTCACAGCACCCACCTCCTCCTGCAAACACTGGCATGTTTTGGGAAGGAGCAGCAGGCAGGGATTAGCCATGCCGCTTGCGAGCTGTGGAAGGCTGGCCTTTCAGAGGACAAGGCACGCACTAACCACCAGCCCTTGGCAATCTTTACCAAAACCAGTCATATTTAGCACTCCAGGAGGCAGTTATCTCTGTTTTATAAGAGAGGAAACAGGCACCAAGAGCTTCCTCTATAACACACTTCTTGTAGTTGTGGAGATGTTCGAGTCACAGAAATGCAGGGTTGAGTAGGCTAGATGCTACCACATAGGCTTACCAATTCTCAGACACCCAGGTTTGTACAGAGATACATGAGCTGCCAGATGTAATGACCTTTCCTACCACGTACTGAGTTTTTATAGTTCTCAAATACCACGTATTTTAAGAGCCAAGGAGAGCAGGAGCTGTGGGAGTGGTTCACAGGTGGGAGTGATTTCAGGTGATTCCCCCCTCTCCTGAGCTTACCACAACAGCCACCCTTTAACTGCTTGTAGGCTGTCTGTGGCTCAAGAAAGAGAAGCTCTGCACCCTTTCCCCTGGGATGAGTGACGTGGGTTAGGTTAACCTACAAGGGTGGAACATCATGTTCCTCCTCAGCCTCATAAGGGTCAGGGTTGGGGCTTGACAACTGCGCAAAGCCAACCCAAGTCTGAGCAGCCCCTGAAGGAAGAAGTCCTGTTCCCCTCCCTCCTCTGATCTTCACACTCTCACTGCCAGTCCCAGATGACACAGCCAGCTGATTCAGCTGGAAACGAACCAAAAGAAAGAGAGATGTTTCCAGCTTGATGATTTTCTTGGTCCATTTGACTACCTGGGTGCTAGAGAGGCACTGGAAATGCACGGTCATGGGCAGCCAGACATAAGCTGGTCAGAAACTGAGGGAATTGCAGCCCAGAGAGGCCAGAAAGCCTCCTTTCCAGTGATACCATGAATGAATTTACTCCAGCTGCATGGCTGGTCACAGGGGTTGTTACAGAATTCCACATGCAAGTGGTTGTGATCAGTATCTGAATTAAGGAACGTCTATTGCCAAACATGTAGGATTACCAAAATCATGCCATCATGTATTGTAGGAGGTAACTTTGGAGGTCTCCAATCCAACCACCTGCTCGGAGCAGGACCAGCCTTAAGGTTAGATCAGGGTGCTCAGGGCTATATCCAGCTGGGTTTTGAAAACCTCTGAGGATGACAAATCCACAGTCTCTGTTCTTGCCTCTTGTCCTTTCACTGAGCACCTCTGACAATCTGACTCTACCTTCTGCATAACCTCCATTTGGGTAGTAGAAGGTAAGCAGTTAGATAAGCCCCCTCACAAGGCATCTGCTCTCTTTGCAAACCAACCCAGCTCCCTCAGCCCCTGTTCATGTGTCAGATGCTCCAGCCCCCCAGCCAGCTTCATGCTCCTCCGCTGGAATTGCTCCAGTTTGTTAATGTCCCTCTTGCAAATGCAAAGGACTATTGTGAAGCAGCCTAAGGAATTGTCCGTCTCACCTCCTGAAGGAGAGCAGGTGTCTCTGCCTACTTGTAAAAGAACGAGTCTTTGCGAGCGCGTTTGTTGGTGTGTGCATGCAGTACCAGCCTGTGTTAGTCCATGTACACAGTGTCACACAGGGAGTCGGTGCATCCACCTATCATGTAAATATTGGCTCAGAAGTTTAGGTCATAAGAATGGGTGCAAATTTACTCAAGTCCAGGGAGCTGTGCTGGTTCTGTGAGCAGAGCTGTACTGCTTGTATCCTGTGTGAATGCTGTCCGTATGCGTACCCTGGGATGTCTGTGCACTGACCTTCTCCTTCAGTGGCTCTGTGCCTTAGCAGGCACAGATCCTCCTTCCCATTGTTATCAGAGAAGATGTTTATAGTCAGGTCTAAATCTGGTCAGGTAGCTTCTCAATTACTCACCTGTCAGTTATTACTCTGCTTCAGTAACCCTGAAGCTTGGGGAGAGAGGGTGTACCAGGTGGTAGCTAGGGCTGGAAGACAACAGAAATCATGTTCTGCTCTGGTGATGTTGCCCGAGGGCAATGTATCACTGCCATGATGTCATAACTGTGAGCCACAGCCTTCAGAGAGTAAAAACAACACCCATTACTCAGTAGGCCAGCAGGTGATATGAAAGGAGACAAGCGAGAAGGAAGACCTCAAAACTTTTACCTGCTTGCTGTCTTGGGGATAATGGTAGGCAAAATGACGTGTAACTGCGAATCAGCGGTGCCTTTTGCAGTATTAAGATTGCGGTGTGATGAGCGATCCCTCTGAAGTCTTCATAAAAGATGGGAAATGGGGAAAGCTGAGCTGAGCTCCAGGCTGTGGATGGGGGAGATGTATTGCAAGGATATGAGATGTCAGGTACGAGGCTGACAAATAGGTCATGGACATGATCTGCAGGCAGGGAGGGAGGAGGAAGGCAGGGACAGGGCATCCCCCCACTACAAGAGGGATATTGAGGTACTGGAGCGTGTACAGAGAAGGGCAACGAAGCTGGTGAAGGGTCTGGAGCAGAAGTCTTATGAGGAGCGGCTGAGGGAGCTGGGACTGTTTAGCCTGGAGAAAAGGAGGCTGAGGGGAGACCTCATCGCTCTCTACAACTACCTGAAAGGAGGTTGTAGAGAGGTGGGGGTCGGTCTCTTCTCCCAGGTAACAAGTGATAGGACAAGAGGAAATGGCCTCAAGTTGCGCCAGGGGAGGTTTAGACTGGATATTAGGAAATTTTTCTTCACCGAGAGGGTTATCAAGCATTGGAACAGACTGCCCAGGGAAGTGGTTGAGTCGCCATCCCTGGAGGTATTTAAAGGACGTTTGGATGAGGTACTTAGAGACATGGTGTAGTGGTGGTTTTTGGCAGTGTTAGGTTTATGGTTGGACTCGATGATCTTAAAGGTCTTTTCCAACCTATATGATTCTGTGATTCTGTGATTCTGTGATCTCTATGCTGCTGGCTGAGCGTGCAGCTCAGCTCCCCCCAGTCCACCTTACACAGCTGAAAGCCCCATGAGGAGGAGTCCCTAGAGAGACAGCTTGGGGCAGTTCAGTGCAAGCCACACTCTGGTTCCTGCGGTGTAGATGGACTGGGCAGGGTAGGGCCAAGGATGGACCAGCGGCTGCCCCAAGGTACAGAGGCTGCAGCAGAATAAGAAAGCCCAATAGTGCTGGTTCTCAGCCAGTCACATCCACTCCTCATTTTGCAGCAAGAACTGCCATCAAGCCTGTGTCATAAGGAGCTTTGGTGCTGCCCAGGGTGCCTGACACAGAAGGACAAGGGGTGCCGGGTAAAGACCTCCTCGGTGTTCAGCTCCAGGCCGGAGCTGTGGGCTTACAAAGAAGAGGAAGTGAAGCAATGCCGTCTGCTATGGGGAACAGAGATGTGAACCTGGGTTAACGTAGGGTGAGGCACTCAAAGGCCTGGCCTAGTTCAGAGCTGGGCAAAGTTTGCTCCCCAGCACTAGAAAACTATTACAGAAATGCAATAAAACAAGTTTTTACTACAAAACAAGGACAGAAATCACCAGCTGTTCATGTTACCCAGCTCCCTTTAGTCTGAAACAATTTGGGGACTGACTTAGGTGGCATGAGCAAAAGGTGGTCAGGTCAGGTTTGAACTGCAGCGCTTGTTCCAGGGATCAACATCTCCTTTTGAGACCCTTTGGTCAATCCCAAAGCAAGGCAGGAAGGTAAAATACAAACTCAACTCACCTTCCCCATCAGTTTCACCTCTGGACCAATGGGGCCCAGCTGGGATGGAATGGGAAGCCATGTCTGTGCCACCACCACTGCTGGATATAGGTTAGAGGGCCCAAAATACATGCACAGCCACCATAAGCCATGGGACTTTGTTCTTTGCCCAGGGTGGCCCATCCCTCCCAGCTCTGCAGCCTGGCATATCTCACCAGGCTTATCTGGTTGTGTGCCCTCCTCCCTCCCCGGCCATACCCCCAGGGCCAGGTTTTCCTGCTTCACCCCAAATGCTTATTTTTATTATTTTAAAACAAACAGAGTTGTGTCTGTTTTGATTTCCAGAAGAAGGTTAGAGGGAGGTCAGAGCTGACATCTGGGCTGGAGATAACATTCCCGTCTAATTAGCAAGCCCTGAATAACGAAGGCCTTCCTGTCCCATCCCCCTGTCCCAGCGCGGGAGAGGGCAGAGCCAGCGGACACTGGGGCAGAAACAGGGCAGGAGAATGGCCTCGTTCTTGTTTTCTAGTGCCCCTGGACCGAGCTTGCGGGACTGCTGAGAGGCACCCACGGGTGACAGCCGGAGGCTGCCCCTCTTTCATCTCTGCATGGGCACTGTTTGCAGGCACCCAGCCTCCGCGGCCCCTTTTTCCAAGTGTTCGGCCACGGCTTTCTGAAGTGCCAACGGTGCTGCCCGTCACCCCCTGAGCCTATTGCCCAGAGAGAGCCCATTTGCCCTTTCGGCAAAGCAGAGGTTACGGATTTAAACACCCTGGGCGCTACTCGTACTGCTGTATGTGTGGCAAGAGAAGACACCAGGAGACATGATGTGGGTACCAGACACAGATGAGATGCGCAGTGGGGTCCCCCCTGGCACAGCTGGGCCATCCACTGCCCTCCCCTCAGTCTAGGGAGCCGTACATTGGCAGCTCCGTTCCCGCTGTCAGGAATCGGGTCATTTATCAGGGCGGTGCAGCTCGCTGGGCTGACACGATGCAGCTGTTTGTGCGCAGCAGCACCGCAAAGAGGAAGCAGCCGTGGCTTTGGCCAGGATGCTGGGCTGGGGGTGGCAAAGGGGCAGCAGTGCTGGAGACACCCAGTTTGTGGGGGCCTCTGGCAATTTGTAGACATATCCCCTGCTGCTTGGGGCACAGAGACACTGGAATAAAGCCTGACTCAGCTGGGCGAGAGGTTCCCCAGCTGAATCACCCTGGGCTCTGCACCTTCCCTGCAGCTCCCGCACCATGGGCTGGATGTGTCCAGCCAGCGCTTGCAAAACCCCATGAGATCACGGGTGCAGGCAAGCGTGGCAGGGGCTGAACCGCATCCAGGTGTTCTCCAGGTGAGATTACAACACTGGGCGCATTCGCTCCATGGCAAACCCTGGCTGACACTCCTCAGCAGAGCCGGTGACACACCAACCTGCTTGCCCCATCAGCCCCACGGTGGGGGGATTTGCTGCTGACAGCCTCTGACACGCAGCCGCCCTCGCCGGAAATGCCACAGCCTGTTGATTCCTCGGAGGGGACGTAACAATCATTCCCAGCCTCAGTATAAAACCCCACAAAGGGAAGGAAAAAGGAGGCAGGGGAACAAGGCTCGGGATTTAACATTGGCAGAGCTCAGCCACCATGCCCCCAGTTGCAGGCTGGAGAAGATGAGGCTGGAAACCGTGCCCTTGGGTCAGCCATATGCTGCTGGCCACCACGGGCTGGGCACAGTGCCACAGGGAGGCACAGCATCACGCAGGAGCAGCAGAACAGGGAGATGATAGCAACCTAAGGAGTTTGCTTGCGGACATGGCCACATGCTGCCAGTTTCTGTGCTGCAGGCTCCAGTGCGACCAGCAGTAACGGGTTCTTCATGTTATTGCATCCTTTCATCTCAAGGGTGCTGCCAGCTTCTGCCTTCCTGTGCAATGCCAGACAAAGAAAACCCCAAATGTGCTTCCTCTGAGTGTCACCAAGAAAACCCAAACTGAGAACAGAACTTGAGATCAAGGCCAGGGAAAGGGGAACGGGAACTAAACAGAGCCCAGAAAGGTACAAGGGGGTTGGTGTGCTGGGCGACCACGTAGTTTAGCATTAGAAATGGAGTGGCAGGTGTGACAGCAGCAACCTTTAATATTACCCAAGCTCTATGAAAAGTCTCCATGCTTCTGCCAGGATCTTAGGGTGACGCCCATGGGACCCAGCCTGGCTGGGAAGGGGAAGCTGGACCTCCTCAGCTGGCAAGCTAAACTGAGAGAGCTAAGCTGAAGGATCAGCCCCTTGAGAGCAAACCTGGTGAGCGAGAAAGAAGAACGCGAAGGTTTTGTCTTGTAGCTTCCTGCCAAAAACTGGCATGGCTGTAAACACAAGTGCAGAACAATAAGGTCTCCTGTCCCAGCAGCTGCTAAAGCCATCACCTGGGGAGCTTCCTGCCATCAGCCAGTGGAAGGACAAAAAGGAGCTCCCACATGCTTTCCTGCAATTTGTCATATGCCTGATCTCTGCTCTGCTCAGTCCCTGCCATCCTCCCTTCCCCCAGAGCTGCCTGTCTCACGCTCAGAGAAGAGGATGTGGTTACAAAGACCAGCCTCTGGTGAGGAGCAGGCTCATCGTTCAGCCTTGCTTCTCCAAGCAGCAAGAAGTTCTTTTCTTTATGACTTCTGAGTCACCCGATAGCCTCCTTGCAGACAGTATTTCCCCTGGGCTGCTTCTGCCCACACTGCATGGACTTCCCCTGTACCTGGGTCTGGACGAACCAGAGGGACCCACAGCACTCCACAGATCCTCGCTGCCCGCCATGCATTGCAGCTTCAGGGCTTACAGTGCCCAAAGAGTTGGCATGATCCTGCCACCAGCTTCTCTTCAGACCACCCTCCCTTTCCAAGGCGTTAATCTCTGGGTCTGAACACTGCCATGCTGGATCTCTCCTCACGAGTGAGTATTTTTAGAAAGTTTGAGCTCAGACCATGCAGTCACTCCTGAGCTATGCCAGGATGAAAAGAAAACAACCACTTTTGCCTGAACAATACAGGCACGGAACAAAAAAGTCACTGCAAATGGGCTTTTTCAGCATCACTCAAAACTAGCTGGGCTTTGAAAGACAAAACCTGCAGTCAAAAAAAAGAAAAAAGGAAAAGGTTCCTAGTGAACAGAAAGGGCTTTGACAATTTACTTAAAAAGCCAGATGAAAGCAAAACGATGTTATATAAATACTGGCGGGCGTGCCGGAGCTCGCACGCAGTACGGCGCTCCATCTCCGTCACAGCCGCTGTGCTAGCCAGACCCAGAGCGTTCGTTACCTGCTGGCTGCAATGTGGCGTGGCCCTGCCGTTAAAGCCGCCTGCGAGGAAAGGAGCCGCGCAGTCCCTGCGCCCGTGGCGATGGGCCCCGTGGGGAAGCGTTATTGCCTCACGATGGAGTAAGAAAGCAACCTTGGGGGATGCAGCTCCTCTCTGTCCCAAGGCCGTGAAGCTACAAGAGCTGGCCGGGACAAACACCCTCTCGCTGCCAGCTGTGTGGGACCGGCATGGAGGAGTTGCGGCCGTGCGGGCGGCTGGAGGTTACCATCATCTCCAGAAACCACTGAAATCTCTGGTGCATTTTGTACCCTCTGGACAGCTTGAAGTGGATGTTTCTGAGGACTCTCACTGCAAAAATTTCCTGTTTTTCGATATTGCTCAACCACTCCTCCGCTCAGAGGGGAGACGGAGCTGGGGTGCCTTCAGCAGCAGAGGGATGAGTAGCGTGCGTTGAGAAGGGTACCGGGAGCTCAGCCTTCCCGAGTGGGAGAGCAAGCAGGCTGGCTCCTGTCCTCATCTGTCAGTAGCTACAGCTGCTGGTGACATCTGTGAGCCCCAGAAGCTCCTGGCACTCTCCACAACAGAGAACAAGAGTGTGTGAGTGGATAAACACATATGTGTATATATATATATATGTGCAGGGACATGTCTCCACACAAGCGGCAGGCCATGGAGAAAAACCAGTCAATTTTAGTAAATTTTTATTGCGACTGTTTGGATTACGAGGGCCTAGGAAGTCAACGCGGGCAGGCAGGAGGTTGGATGCTGCTCTGTTGCCTGCAGCTGCCAGCTCTCCTCCGCCGACAGGGGACAAGCAGCTCTGGTCTGGCCTCTCTGCGTGGGACCGGTCTCCCCATCTCACCACCCAACAGGGACCTCTTGCCACCAGGAAGGCAGCCACTGGGTTTCTCCTCACTCCATCCCCATTGGCATGTGGGATGCTACATTTTCAAGCTCTCCCCAGAGGTCTCTGGTTTCCACCCATTTGGCTGCTCTGGGTGTAAGAAATTTGGGGTTTTCCCTGCTGCTCCTGCTTCCATCCTTCCCTGGATGGTAGGATGCACCTCGGGGAAAAAAAAACAACCAGGCATGGCTCAGCACAGCAGCCCCCTCTGCCATCACGCCCAGCCTGTGGCTACCACTCTTGCCATGAGTTGCAGCCTCCAGTTTTTGCCTGAGAAAGGTTTTAAGAGGGAAAGTGTTGCTGAAGTTACAAAGCTGCAGAGGCAGAGAAACCACAAAGCTCGGAAGTGTACCCCATGTCCCTGAGAAGAGTGGCAGGAAGGCATCTGCGTGTGGTGATGGACTTGAACCTGGGTGGGTTGCAGGGGCAGGTAACGAGGACAGGACTGTGTAACAGGTGATCTAGTTTGGTTTTGGTCTGGAAGTCAAGTCTATGGTAGTTTTATCTTATCTTTTTATGGCTAAGGATATTGCAGCTGTGCAAGCTGTTATTTTTTAACTTGCAGGAAGCAGAAACTCACAGCGAGCACTTAACGCAATTCAGCAACACTTTTGAACAACGCTGAGCTTAACATTGCTGCTAACAGCCTTGCAGGGTTGGAGATTTTAATTGCCGATTCTGTCTGAATCCTATAATTACTTAGTTGAAAAAAATTGAGGGGGGGAAAGCTCAAAATGATGAACAAACTGTTAGGGCAAAGAGCCCAGCCGGGCTGCTGAAAGGCCCTGCCTAGGGCAGCATTAGTGGCAGCCATTTCCCTGTTGACATGGAGCTGGTCTTTGTTTTGTTCTTTGCACAGGAGGAATCATATAATACATTGATAAAGCAAAGGATTTACTGTCAATGCTGGGTGGCCAGGCCGCTGAGACCAGACCTCATTGGAGCCAAACGTGGCCAAAACTGTCCCCTTCAAAGCTGTAGGGACAATGTATACACAGCCCCTTGTGCGCTGCAAACCAGGCAACCTGAATTTTCAATCCTCTACCAGCAGTTGAAGCTGCTCTCTGTATAGCACCCCTAGCAGATAAGGTCATGCAGCTCTCCCTCCTTGCAGGCATTCGCCGTGGCCTGGAGCAGGCGGAGGTTAACATGGGGTTTAGCAGGGGGACATAAACATCTCAGGGAAAGGAGCAGCTGTGTTAGGGCTTGATGCAAGTGTAAAGCCAACAGAAATGAATGGAAAACCTCCACTTGCCTGGGATCAGGCACCTTGGACAAGACTGTGAGGACAGAGGCACCGCGCCTGACCTTTGGGGGGGATTTCGGTGTTGGGTTCAGAACACACTTGGGGAGGGAGAAGCGGGTTTAGCTGAGCTTTGCTCCCCTTGGGAAGACACCAACCACCGTGTCCTCTTAAAATAGCAACCAGGAACATCAGGAGCCGAGAAAGTTGATGTAATGCAGGCAGGTTTGGGTGGGAGAGAGCAAATGCTTAACAGATCAGAGGAGCATTTGATGTGTTTAACTCCAAAAGGGAAGACCAACTGCATCCTTGCTGGAGTGAGCAGAGGAGAAACATTTTCACAGCTGACATGGAAAAAGCACCTACTGCTGAGGAATTACCTACCGCTTCAGCTCTCTTCTCTTGGGAAAGACCAACGTCATGTTCAGGTGGCATGAAAATTGCTGTGCAACCCCTCTTTTAACTGCTACATAAATACATTGCTGGTAGTGCTTCCCACTTGCACCTCCTCTGTTATTAACAGCAGCTGTGGGAATCCCTGAAGCCTCCCCAGCAGTTGGCAAACAGGGAGGTGAATTAAGATCCTGCCACAGAAAACATCCTTGCACTTTGAGTCCTGTTCTGTAGTGAAAACTGTGCAAAGTGCTCGGGGAATCTCAAGGTGCCCACAAACCCCTCCTCCTCTTCTCTACCTGTTACACTTTTTCTGAAAGATTTCCAGAGGGCACTGTGTTTGTGGGTCTTCAGCATTTATCTCAAAGAAACAGTTGTGGCTTTCACATAACATACCCTAAAGCATCCTGGCGCTTTAATAGCTGAATAGCACCTTAGCTCCACTTTTCCTTAGAAGGAAGTTATAAAATAGCTAATTTATACTGTCCCTTAATTACACAATGCAAAGTCATTGTGTTTTTTCCTGTTCTGTAGGATGGCGAAGCATGAAAGTTGACTATTGTTGGGTACGTGACGCTGTTCCCCTACTTTTCCTGCTCATGCAGGAAAATGGAGATGGTCTTTACTAGAAGTGTTTACAGAGTAGGAACACCGAAACTGCAGGGCAAATTGCCCAGCCTGAAACATGAGCAGGACATGAGCAGCATAGCTTCTGTGGTCTCCCAAATAAAATGAAATGCCGGTTTTTACTGATCATAACTGACCAAGAGTTCTTTACCAAATTACATCCAAGTGACGTCACCTCTAGCAGCACGCCGGGGGTGAGATCAGCCTGGCCCAGACAGGGAGGTACCCGTCTTCGGGGGATCAGCACCACCTTGTGCTGCTGCCCAGGCCGCAGGGGTGATGGAAGCAGGTGGGAGCAGTGATGCCCACAGCACTGCGGTTGCAGCACGACACAGGAGTTGGATCACCCCTTCCCTGCTCCTTCAAAGGGCATAAATCATTATTACAAAGGTGCAGAAAAAAATGGGTTTGCCACTCCTAACAACCTATACCAGGGAGGTGATAGGGAGCAGAGCCAAAGCAGAGTTAAGAGTGACTGAAGGAAACAGAAGCTGGGAAGGAAAAAAAGAAAAAGCAGCTTGTACGCGGTGATTAAGCACTTACAATGTTCTCATGCAGCTTAGATAAGCAAACTGGAATTAAGCATTACATTAGGCATCAGCCTTGGTGCTGTACCCTGCCTACAAGTGCACCAGGAGGCTGGGAGCACTTAGAAGCCAGGTTGACTGGAAACAGGTGTATATAGGGAGGAGGAGGAAGAGATGGGAAGGGCTGAAGGCTGCTCACGATAGAAGCACATAACTGCCTCCCTTCGTCTAAAGGTCAGAGCAATTAAAGTGAAAAGACTGCCTTCTGGCAGGGCTCACCTGCATGAACAGATTTAATCATTCACGCAAGGGAGAGGGAGGCTCTCAGGCTCCTCTGGCAGGAAAGGAGTGAGAAAAGCATGGGGGAAGCGAGCACAGCTCAGGTTCCTTGTGCGCAACGAGCTGCTGTTCCTCTGCGCACAGGAAGCGAGTCCTTCTTCTGGCATCCTGGATCCAGCAGCACCCAGTGGGGGTCCCAGAAGCAGCACTGAAAGCCCCATGAAAGTAATCCACTTGTTTGTTTTTCAGCACATTACCTTTTAGTAGGGATCAGGTTGTAACCTGCGCTCTCCCAGCCTGTCGTTAGAAACCAGCCACTGTGCTGCTGATACTCCCTCTCACATCTCTGGACAGACGAGGGACTTCCCTGTGATTTCTGAGAATCAAGTTTTATTCTCCAGCTAGACAGCAGTGACCAATAAAGTTTGCTTTATTACAGACCTACAAAAGGAGATCCATAAAATACTTCTATTTCCTCTTATAAAATTATGATGGGAGCCCATAGATTTGTGGAGGAGTTGTACCTGTCCCAGTGACACAAGGACAGAGGGACAAAGAGACAGGTTTCACAGACAAGGCAGAGGCATTCTCAGCTTTAAACAAACCCACCCAGGGCAGGTATGTACCCACATCTTGCAGGGAGCAGCTGCCCTCTGCTCTGGGCTATCAGATGCTAGGCAAAGAGAAAAACATTCCTCCTAATTCAGCAGCAGCAGCAGCTCCACACATCAGCTCTTGCTGATAAACACAGGCTCCTAATTCCAGCCGCATTCCCCATTTTGAGAATAAGCAGCCCCACTCCTCACCACCCTTTACAACTACTGCTGCTTGAGAGAAGGGGGAGTGGGAGGGAAGGGTTAGAACACTGTCCATCTCCTAAAAACCCCAAACCAGAAGAAAACCCCAGGCTGTACAAGGTAGGCAGTTCACATGCCCCTCAGCTCTCCCAGGCAAGGAATGCACAACATGGATGTGTCCAGAGGCAGAGGTACAGCCACCCTTTTACTTCAGGCTCCGATAAGTTTCTTGAGGAATGCCTCCAGCTGATCCTCGTCCTTTATTCCCACGAACTTATCCACGACATCTCCGTTCTTCATAGCCAGCACAGTTGGCACTGCTGACACCTGGGGGCAAGAGAAACAGGGAGACACAGGTGAGCAGAGGTTGTGGGGAGCCCAGCTGCACCTGGGTCCCAAATGGAGCTCTACAGAAGAAGGGGCTACAAGGGAGCTGAGCATACACTGCTCAAGGGTAATATGTCCACTCTCAAAACACAGGCCAGCTGAGCTCCATGTTCTTCCTCTCCCTGTGGCCTCATCTCTGCACTGCCTTAATGTTGCACTGCTTAAGTCAAGGCTGAGCAGCTTTTTGAGTTTAAATAAGACCCAGAATTGTAAAGACAAAACCAAAGCTAATACAAAAACAACAAGGCAAAGCTTTTCCCCCCCTCTCCAGTACAAATTCCTCTTCTCCTTCCCTTTTGTCCTATCATAAGCAAACAAACCCAGTCTTTTACCAGGACACCTCTCAGACATGATGACCTTTGGACATTTTACAGCCAGGGTGGTATCTCACTGGACCCATGTTCTTCTCCAAACAGGACTGGAGCTGGAGGAGGGTCCCCCACCCATCACCGCACAGGCAGACCTGCTCCATCCTACCATGGTAATGACAACCCCCCCGAGACCCATCTTTCCTTTTCTGCTCCTGTTTTCAGTGGTTTAGCTGGGCACACACCAGTGGCTATTCACTGCAGATCCCCGATGATTAGGTAAGAAGTGAAAAAGTCCCTCCGACCAGAACCAACAGGCAGCTGCGCTGCTCCGGGGACTGCTTTTTTAGCCTGGAACAAAGTTTTCTGAGAATCATCCAAGACAACAGTGGTGGAGATGACAACACTCCCCAGGGACTTGCCAGCTGACTGGCGACAGAAGAGACCCTGGGGACATGATCGAGAGAAGGAGCAACAAGAGCTTGGAGAGCTGCGGCGGCAGAGAGATCTGGTTGTGTTTCTGACTCCACAGCTTCGGTGCCCTTATCTCCGCAAAGCCTCCCACCCTGAAATACGTCCTGTCATTATCTTGCCTGCTGCCTCCCCACCAGCCTGCGGGGCCTTCCCACGTGCACTGCCAGCCCCGCTGCCAGCAAGGATCTGCAAATCCTTCCTCGGGAAACCTGCCAAAGGGCTGGCTTTTCTCCCATCAGGAGCCTCAGATGAAAGGGACATTTTGCGCTTCCCTTCCCACCCAGTCCTGGCCAGCCAGTCCAGCGTGGCTCCCTGCAGTCTGTCCTCCAGGGCTTGTGCAGTCTCATTTGGAGGGATGGGAGCGCCTGAGCGGCTGCAACACACGATCTTCAGCTCCTCCTAGTGACTGGCAGGAGCAGATCCGGAGGTCTCAGGCCCCAGAACTGGTGATGGTGCTGCCAACATATTCCCTTGTAATTTTAGGGGTCAGAAAGGACGGTACCAGCACTGTACTCAACTAGTCTCTCCCTCCCTGAGAAGGGCAAAGCTCCACTGAACTTCCCTCTGATTTCCAAAGTGGGTTAATAATGAGTAGAGTTGCCCCAGGTCCATCCAAAAAACCAGCATGCCCAACCAGCAACAGCAAGCATCAGGCCATTACAGCCTGGGTGAGGAACAGGCAACTCTTTGAAGCACTACAGAGAAGCAGCTAACACCAAGTTACAGGGCTCTGCATGCTGACCAGCGCACCCACAAACTTCAAACAGCCTTGATCCCTCCATTTCTTCCCCTTTTCGTGCTGGTGAGCAAACCCTGAGAATGGGTGGCAGGTCTGGGGCTGGTGCTGCAGAGCTGGGTGAGTAGCAGGGGCACTGAGCAACTTGCCTCTGCCTAGAAAACACAACGCTTTTGACAGCTTCCTTCCTGCTAGCTGCAGCAAGGGCAGCCCATTAACGGAGCACATTGTTTTGCTGCTTGAGAAGCAAATGTCATGGAAATTTCTAGAATGCAAAGTTGGGGCCTTTCTTTCTTTTTTCTTATTTCTTTTCCTTCTTTTTTTTTGGGTCTCATCTGCACTAAACCTCAACAAACCCTCCTCCTTCCTTAAGAGGATTTCTAGAGAGAAAGTCAGGCTGCTTTTGATCAGCGCTGACCACACAGATACATAAATAAATGTGGCCATTCAGGCTGTTCCTGGCAGCACCCATACCAAGGGGTTTCTCTCCCATCTGAACTTGGGCTTTTGTACAAGCTCAGATGCCACACAATGGAGCAGGGGGAAGGATTTCACCCAGGCTTCAGAATGAGGCATAACACAGGACCAAGCTCCGCTGATGAACGACCGTCCCTGTACCCAGCAGCTCTGCCGAGCTGCCCACCTGCAGTGGCCAGAAAAAGGGCTGCGCTTTCCCAGTGGCCACGCACGTGGGGAAGGGGCCAAGGCAAGAGATGAATCTAAAGAATTTTAAGAGATGACAGATTAAACAAAAGTATTCCTTCTCCCTTTCTGCTCTCAGGTTGAGAGGTCAGGAGCAGACTGGAGGAGCGGAGAAAGGCCACAACCAGAGATGAAAGGTGTTAGATAAAAGGAGGAATCCCCAGAGAAAGAACTTTTGTGCTGGACATAACCGGATGGGGCAGGGCGCCGGGGACGTCTCTAGTTGCAGGAAACACGTCCTTGCTTCGTGCTAAGCCAGGACGGCTGGGAGCCAAGGGCAGACAGCAGCATGCGTGAAGGAATGCGCCGGCATTCCTTGGCTCTTCCAGGGGGTCTCTCCCCCTCGTCCTGCCTCCCCCTGCGCCAAGGAGGCTGCTGAAGAGGACATTGTGCAATCGGGCAGCAAGCCAGGGGCTGCGTGCGTGGGCAGGTGAATAAACATGGATGGAAGGAGGCTTCCTGGCAGCTAGTGGAGGAGTTGTGGGGGTGGCATGGATGCTGAAAACCCCCGAAACAAAAACTTTCTCAGCCTGGAGACATCTGATCCCCAATGGAATGCTTTAAAACAAATATATATTTCCTGATCCCTCCCAAATACCACCTTTGTTTTTCCTGATCTCTCCCAAACACTACCTTTGGTCCCTCTTTGATCTCAACTTTGTGTCTTCCCATCAGCCCTTATGCTCACATCTCCTTAAGTGGCAACTTCCCAGAAGATGAAGCAAAACCAAGCACGTGCTCAGCACATGAACCAAACTTCTGCCTTGAAAAGGATGCCCCAAACTATGAAGATCAAAGCAAAAATTTCTCCTTTACCCCTACCCGTTTGCAGCTATCCTACTCACAGACACTACCTAGGGATGGGGTTTTAGCCACGGGGATAATGGTCAAGACCAGATGCACGCATCGCTCCAAGAGCGGAGGACGCAGCGATGATCCCCAGGCCCTCCTGCAAAACAAAACCTTCATCCTGTTTGTATATAAGGCTCCAGATAAATTGCTGGAAGCCGGCCCTTGCCTGCAGCCTCCATCCTGCCTGCACCTATGCCACCAGGGCTGCCAGACAGACCCTGCAGACAAACACATGTACACAGCAGGCTGTGCAGCTGCTCACTCACCATCCGGTGGGAGAGCACATGTAGCGTGTCATCAAACCGGCACAACTTGGGAACTCTAAGCCTCTTTTTAAAGACCTTTCTTCACATGCACACACTCCGTTTGCCATTTTCCAGTCATCTGAGATTATCCTCTTGTAATCCCAGCTAATTCGATCTACTGGAAGGCTTGGAACAACACAAGAGTTAAGCTAATAATCTCTATTCTTTCCTCCTTAGGGTGGGTGCTACCAGAGCCTTGCCTGCATCTATTAGGATTTATGCACTTTCTGACCACCGCAGAAACAACCTCACCCTCTTCAACTTCTTCTCACCAGCACCCTCGAGCTACGCAGCCTTTGGGCTTGCAACACGCAGCCCTGCTCAGGAGCCAGCAGCCACCCTCCTTGGCCTGGGCCATGTCTGCGCACGTGCCACCACCGAGAGCAGCACCGGAGGCTCTCATGCTCAGCTTGTGGAAGCTGCAAGTCACATTTGTGGGTGCCATCTGGGTGGACACGCCACCACAGCACAGGCAGAAAGATCTCCTCGGGAAAGAGTGGGAGGGAACAAGCTGTTTCCACTTCCTTCTCCTTCCAGCACGGTAGGGTGTGGGAACGGCACAGAGCATCTCCTCTGGGCTCAACAAAATGACAGCTTGCTCAGGAGATGGTTCACACTTTGCTGGGCAACTTGAGGAGCTTCCTGTGCTAGCCTCCGCCCTGGGAGCAGGACTTCATCTGCAGAGCAGGAGCAGATCCATCTGCGTGATATGCAAATGAAAATTAAGCACTCTCTTCCTGTAAAACTGTAAAACAAAGCAGCAGGATGCCCCAACTCCATAGACTGAGTTCTTGTTTACAAGGAGAGACAATGGAGGCGAGCACAGTCATCAAAGGAGTTTTTGCGTTTCTTAAACTACCTAATCACTGACACAGGGAAAAAATAAATAAATTATGTAAACCAAAGCCGTGGCCTTCTCCAGTCACTCTGGGAGCAAGGCAGCACAGGGAACACACCCAAGAGGCGTGTAAAACACTAATCTAAGCACCAAGGTCTGCGCTTGTCGAGAGCGGGACACATGCTCCTGTTGCTAATGTGTGTTCTCTGACCTGGCTTCTACCTGTCCAAACAAAACCCATGGTGTCTCCTTGTGCTGCAGCTTAAGGATAGGACATTATCACTCAGCAAGAAATCTTGAACAAGGACGGGAAGGAGAGGACGGGCTGGCTGCACAAGGAACCACATTCAAGAGCAGAGCAGACTGGGGCTTGTTACTTCATGTTCCTGCCCTACACCTGAGCAGCCCATGCACACAGTAAAATGCTGCATATGCTGCCAGCTTCTCGAGGCCAGGCAAGCATTTACATTGACAGATGCCTGCAAGGCTTACAGTACACCTTTCTGCAGAATTAGAGGTGGGGATACTGAGCACGAGCAGCAGAGCTGGGGGAGACCCAAGCAGCGAAATCCACCTACTAATGAGCGACCCGAGGGATCGGGAACCTGTAGGCACTGGGCTTCCCCTCCCCACCAATGCCGCTGCCGTGCAGGCACACCTCTCCCCAGGGAGGGACCTTCTTTGCATCACCAGCAAAAGAAAGTCTGCGCTCTTCCGGCTCCTACCTCGTACTCAATAGCAAGGTCTGTGTGATCGTCAATGTCCACTTTGGCCATCAGCACCTTCCCCTCCTGCTTGGCCACCATCTTCTCTAACCTGGGGCCTAGGATCTTGCAGGGGCCACACCACCTGATGGAGAAAGGGGAGAGGGGACATTAGAAGAGGCAAGAACAGCAGCAGCCATGGAAGGCTTGCTGGTATGCCAGTGCCTTTATCACCCTCGCCGTTCCATTCAGGAGTCAGCCTGGAACCACCATTCCTAAGCCATGGCTTAGAAAAACATTTCTCTCACAAAGGAGCTGTCAAAGGGTTTTTTCTGTGTGGTGGTGGTGGTGGTGGGGGGGCAAGTGGAAGAAGAGGTCACCATTCAGCATTCATGGTGCTTTTGATGTCATTTCAATCACACTGCAGTCTGCTCTGCCAGCCTTGGTAGTCCTCCTGCCCCCTCTTCTCGGCCGTTCATCCCTACCCTGCTTTGCATCCTCGCTGGTGCGTATGTGCAGAGCTGTGACCCTGCTGACCTCAAAGCTGCCATAGAGTGAGTGTCACTGCCGGGTGCAGGGGTCGCAGCCCACACTCAGATCGGTTTACGCCAATCATCAGATCATAGACTTTCCCTCCGCACTCATTGGAGGGTTTACAGAAATTCCCCTTTAGCTGCAAAACTCACAGAGGCATTGCATCTGTTCAAAGAGAGACCACCCGTTCCAAACCCAGGTGCAGCAACAGCAGACTTTGCAAGGCCCTGTACACAGAAAACACCCCCTGCATCCTCTAACTGCACCAGTTAGGATAGCATGAACTTACTCAGTTCAAGGAAAACATGAGTGAAAAGTGCCCTTTTCTTTTAAAATTAAAGCTCTGGTAAACTTTGTTCCTCCTCAGCCTCCCTCTGTATCAGGTTTCAGGCTTTCAATTATTTGTCCTCTCCTCCCTGGATGATTCCAATTAACATTCATTTTGGTTTGTCAGTTTGGTCTATTTAGAGCAGAAGTTTTCGGGCCACTTCATACTCTGTTTGCCCAGAATCAGCCACAACAGGCTCACATGACAGCACTGCAGAACTATGGAAATACGTGAGAAAACAAAGATAATCAGCATTGTTAATCCAGCAGATAACATCTAGGAATATTTTTACTGGCAAGAGAATGACAACATTTTTATTGATGGCAAATGCTGCCGTTGGTATCACCTGGCTGTTATTAATACATAAAGGCATTTGCTATCAAGAGCCCTGCCTCAAGAGCACACAGCATAAGAAAACTGGAAAGACACAACATGATGGTGCAGGGGTATACCACGTGCAGTGTTCCTCCATGGCTGTTAACATCATATAGTGCTTTTAAGAGGACATTTAATCCATGAAGCTGAAAAAGGGAGATATCAGAGCTTTTTCTTGATGTATCTTTTGCAGGATGATGCAATGCCAGGGCCAAAGCCACTTGGGAGGTACAGCTACACCGTCCTGGGGAACACCTTCCTGGCACTTGTATTTTATGCTTCTGCAGGGTGTAGCTACACCTACAGCGATGCAACCTGACGAGTGAAACCTCTGTGGATTGTGCCGTAGGGGAGAAAGCACCTTTTAACACCAGACACCCGGCAGGGCGGTTGGCAGCTCCACAGCTTGGGAAGCCCTCGGGCACACTCACATCCTTGGTGCACCCAGAGTGCCACTGTGTCAGGAAAGCAGCAGGGACACACCTGCACACATGACAGCAGAGAGGGGCGCAAGAGCCGTGGCGGGGGGGAACTTACTGTGCGTGGAAGTCCACCACAACAGGTTTGGGGTTGTTCAACACCCGGTCCTGGAAGTCGCTGCCATCCTGCACGGTGAAGGTGCTCCTGCAGCCTGCTGAGGTGCCAAAGGCCCTGCCGGGAGGTGCCGGGGGGGCACATGGTGCCAGGGGGCCCTGTGGGGGCAGTGTCCTGGGGGTGAGGGACAGCAGCCGCCGGAGTGCCAGCCTCTGGGCCATCTGTGGGGAGAGGAGGAGGAGGTATGTGGGATGGGGGCACCCCATGGCCGGTCCCACTGCAGCAGTGCCCCACTCAGAGTCCCCTCAGCAGGGCAGCCCCCAAGCCAGGAGGTGCCCTAGACAGAAACATATGGGGCATGGCGTGGGAGTGCTTACTGCCCCTACACCCAGCCCTTGCCACCCCACTGCAGCTCCAGCCCCACAGCTGTGGGGTCCCACCTGCCATGGAGCCCCCAGCTTCCTCCCCATCTCTATGGGGCAGGGCCCCCCGCCCCAGGCACAGGGTCCCCATTTCCCCCAGCCCTACAGAGCACAGCCCTCCCCCTAGCCCATTCCTTCCCACCCATAGGGCAGCTCCCGCGGCCACGGGACCCCCCTTCCCCTGATACCATGGGGCACGGCTCCTGCAGCCAGACGGTCCCAGCAGCTCCCATCACTGGGACAGGGCCCCCCAGCCATGGGGTTCCCCCCTCAGCCCCCCAACCCAGTGGGAAAGGACAGCCCCCCCCAAGCCACGGGGGCCCCACCGCTCCTCCAGCCCCAGAGGGCAGGACCCCCCCGGCCATGGGGGCCCGACTCCCCCCTCCAGCCCCAGAGGGCAGGACCCCCCCCCGGCCATGGAGGCCCGACTCCCCCCTCCAGCCCCAGAGGGCAGGACCCCCCCCCGGCCATGGAGGCCCGACTCCCCCCTCCAGCCCCAGAGGGCAGGACCCCCCCCCGGCCATGGGGGCCCGACTCCCTCCTCCAGCCCCAGAGGGCAGGACGCCTTAGCCAGAAGGGGCCCGTTCCCCCGGCGCCATCCGACGGGTCCCCGCCCGCCACGGGACGCCCCAAACCCCCCGAGCCGCAACCGCAGCCCCCGCCCCGCACCTTCGCGGGCCCGGAGGTGACCCACGCCCAGCCAAACTTCCGCTTAGTGCCCCGCCCGCCCGCGCGCTGATTGGCCGCCGCCGCAGGAAGGCTGCGAACAACGGCACGGCCACCCTCCCCGCCGATTGGCCGCCGCCCAATTTCCGACCTCTGACTGGCCGCCGTGACCGTCCTTCAAGCCCCTTCCCACCGCCCTGTAGGTGCCGGTGGGCTGTGTCACGCGGGGCGAGCCCTGGATGCTGATTAGCCACCGCGGCTGATTGGCAGCGGCGTCCTCCAATGGGCGCCGCGAGTGCGGCCCGGGGCGTGGCCCACCTTCCGCAGGTGGCACCGGCCCCGGCGGCGGCCCCGTCCCGCCCGGGGCGGGCTCCTCGCCCCCCGCGGCATTTGTAACCGCAGCGCTCGGCGCAAAACGACTCGGGGCCGGCGCTCCCGGCCCCTCGCCGGCTCCGACGGCACGGGGCCCAGCAGGAGCGCGGCGGGAAGGGCGAGGGGCGCTCCCGCCCCTGCGCCACGGAGCCCCTGGAAGCGGGCGGCAGCAAGGCCGCTGCGTTCAAGTGCCCAGATCCGACCCTGGGAGACGGGCGCGGAGCACGCTGGAAGTATATATTCATATACTGTGAATGTACAGCCTTCGGATCTCTTGTGGGAGTCTGACGATGGAAGAGGAAACGGGGTGCATCCACAAGAGGGTTGCGCTCCGTCAGCGCGTACCAGGAATAGGCGAAACGGGCTCTTAGTGGCAGCCAGTCACCCCAGCACAGTCACAGGCCCTTTTCTTCCCCTAGACACTCCCAAAATAAAAAGCCCGCGGTGCCAAGGATGTAGCAAGTAGTGGCACCTCCCAGACAACTACAGGCATGAGAGCCACTCCCGGACTGGCCTTGGAGCTGGGGCAAGGGGATGTAAAGCCCACGGAAGGATGCTGATCGACGCCAACGGAGAAGGTGATCGTTTCCCCTTCCCAGCTGCACGTGAACATGTAAGATCTTCCAGCAGCATCGCTAGCATAGCCCCGTATTCCCAAAGAGGAGCAAGAACTCATTTGTCATCTCCTTCACCTCTTCTGCCCCCCAGCCTCTCCAAGCATGAAGCAGAAGCAGGGCAGGAACTGGGGCTTTACAGAAACAGCAGCTGAATTCGAAGGATCGGGAGAGTTTTAGGTACGTGGAGGTAGAGCCCCCCCAGCCTGGGGTATCGGGAAGCACAAGTGCAGAGGGGTATATCCTTCTAGATGCTAAGGGGTTGGAAAACGTGTGTGGAGGTAAAAAGCCTGTTCCCCCTCGCCCCTCCTCTATTTCCTAGAAATCGCAGGGACATCATAAGGTCAAGCTCAAAACTGCTCTTGCTTTGCAGCTCCAGGGCCGGGGAAGGAGCCCCCAGGGAGGTGACAGACAAATGCAGGTGGCTGACAGAGGGAGCAATAAAGTGCAGCCAGCCTCCCAGTCAATGCCGGTAAGATCTCAAGGTGACTGGAGGGGAATAAAAGACATAAAAGACAAGCATTTTAACAACATCAAAGTCCACCCAAAATGTTCTTGATGGGACATAGTGCAAATAGGAGAAATATTGGTCATGCTTTATAAAAGACAGGGGCTAACCTTTCAGGCTGCTTGGTGCGGGAGAAGAAAAACGTGAGGACAGCGGAGCCAAACTCAGTGTAAGTCTCTGTCCCAGGCGTTCCAGGCAAGCTATCCTCTGTGGAGGGAAGGGTCTCCTGTAGTGCTCTCCAGGAAATGACAAATTATCCAACCTACACGGTAACTAAAAAAGACCACCCCTCTCCACTCAAGCTACACAACTGCCCTAGCGCAAATGCAGGACAAAATACCATGAAGTTTGCCTGGAGTACCGCTTCGGGATTCGGCACACAAACAAATCTTCAAGTATACGCAGTGTACAGTGTCCAGGGACCAGAGAGCCTGCACCGGGCTGCCACAGGGTGCGAGCAGGTCACCTCCGAAGAGGGATGTGACATTTTAAGTTACCCAGGCATTCCTGCACCCTCTCTTCTTTGACCCCTGGTCATCGCTGCAGGTAGTGGTCTGTGAGATAAACATAAACACCATCTTCAGGCAACTCTGAACTCTGCAAGGACAACGCAGGAGCCTCAGCGTCACTGGATTTTGGCCCCTCACTTATCCTTCAGAGCATGTTGGTCCTCTTTGTAACAGCAAGATCCGAGCAAGTCTTTGGCAACTCATGATCAGTGGAAGGCGTTGGGATGGAAAAAGTGCGCGGGAAAGGGCAGAATCCTGCTGTGGATCTCTGTTACAGTATTGTCACAACAGCACCTACGGGTTTCAGTGTGGAGTGAGAAAGGTTAAAGTTCATCCTTGGCATTAACAAGATGCTGCAGTGGACGAACTGGTATTGCGTGATTTCTCAGCAGCTGGTCCTGTGACCCTTCGTGGCTGTCAGGGGGTCTGTCACCCAAAAAGTCTGTGAGAGTGTAATCCTCCAGCAGGCCAGCTTCTACCGCGTGGCGCCGGAGCCCCTCGCTCCCCACGAGCCCTTGCATTCTCACATACCCCTGCTGACAGAAGGGAGGCAGCTTCTGATGGGTGAAGGCAAACAGGAAACAGGACTCTGCGAGGGAAGAAAGGATCAAAAATCAGACTCGGCAGAGAATAACTCCTGTAAACTCTTGAGGTCTCATTCAGAACAAAAGGCAGAGAGGATGAGGGAAGATGACTGGAGTTTCCCACCCGGCACCCTGCTCTGGATGGCAGCAGTGTAATCAACTCAATACTGCAGAGCTCAGTATTGCACCCTGAGAGGCAAAGGAGCTAGATTTGAGCTTGCATCCCTCTGACATCTTCTTCGTACCACAGGATTGCTTCCGTCTGTGTGCCACGTGGGGTTCCTGCAGGAGGTTCCCAGACCAGTCTTCAGACCAGGGAGGGAGACCAGCTCTCACATCCCAGTGCTCCCATTTCCCATGGTAAAGCAATCCCATCATCAGTACATGAAAAGAGATCTGGTACCCAATGGCACAAAGTAACATTCAGATAATGGAGGAGGAAGGAAAGCTGCAGGTGGAAAAGGGATTGAACCAAACCTCATACACCTTTCCCTAAATCCGTGTGTGCCTGGGGCAGTCTCTTTCTGGTGGTGAGCAAGAGCAGAGGCTATTGGGGAACATACAAACAGCACCGGCACTTTTTACTGTCTGGGGAGTGCATCAAAGAGGTGTGACTGACAGGGAGATCTCAGCTATTTGCAGAGAAGATCGCTCCTGTCGCACGTCCCTCGCATCCCTCCTCCTCCTCCTGCCACCTTGACCCTGTGCTCAAATTACCTGCAAAGAAATTGCGCAGGTCAGTGCTGAGGCAGTTCTCCAAAAAACGCCTCAGCGGCAGGATGTGAGCGTTCGGGGCTGTCCAGTCTGTCAGAAAGTCCTCCACAATGTGATGGACGGCATCTGGGCGGGGGAGAGGCCAGTCTGGGGGCCGAAGTCTCACATCACGCTCTGCCAAGAGAACATTAAGGGATTCTCTCAGAATCAAAATGGCATTAAAAAGAGCTTGGGGAGTGGAAAGCAGCTATGACAGCTGTTCCAGCTTTTGTCCTGACCTTTTAATCCCTACCTTACTTTCATTTGCAATCCCCTCTGCTAGCTCTGTCCTCAACAGCCCTGCCACTGCACAGCTGCTGCTTGTTGCTGCCCACAGTACTTCCTGTCATTTCACTCCCATTCCCCCTGGGCAGGGACTGCCAGACGGGCTGAGATGCGTTCAAGCTTTAATGCTGCTACCCATTACGCTTCTTTCTGTGCAAGGGAGGCCAGACCCTGACTCTAGGTTTCTGGAGATGAAGATTCAGCACACTCATTTCCCAAAGAAATCTATTCTGAGCGTGTTTGTTTGCTGGATATAACACTCATCTTCAAACCCTTGCCTTTGGCTGCCTCTGTTGCTGCGTGACCTCTCAGACCTGGGCCAGCCACAGAGAGCAGCTTTCTTTTGGCAGTAACGCTGAACAGCCCAGCCTCATCTGCCAGGACTCTGCAAAATACATGCAGGGTGCCAGCCAAAGGAAAGCAACGTTCCTCTTTTTGGGAATGGGGCAGTTCCCAGCACACCTGTTTGTTCCTATTCTCAAATGTATTCTCCAATTCTCTGGTACAATCCCCCACCCCACCCCTCATATCGGTCTGACCGATAGAAACTTCTTGCCAATTCCCAGCTTCTTCTTCAGCTCACACAGTGCTGGTAGGTGTCCCAGAGGATGGACGTGAAGGAAGTGGAGGAAAGGGTGTGCAATGCCTTCAGGTACCCCCCCTTCTTTGGCTCTGAAGTATCTTCATCCCTCTCTGTTTTGCTCATATCAGATAATTAGCAGGGAGAGGCAGGAAAGCTTACCTGTTGGGAGGCATTTGTAATAGTAAATAACAGGGTGCAAAAAGTTGGACTGCCAGGCGTGCTGTGCCTCTCCCACGGCTCGGTTGTAGTAGAAGACATCCTTGTCAGCCCCAGAGAAATTCCTCCCATACTCCATGATGACGACAAACAGCCCGTTGGGAGCCTTTCTCCCTGTCTGCATTTCCAGCTCGGCCAGGACTCCAACCGGGTACTCTTCCAGGTATTCAAATGCTGTGGCATTCCTGTGAATTGCAACCACAACTGTTGGACTTTTCCACCAGAGAAAAGCCAGCTGGGATCCAACACCCCCTCAGCTGGTCGATGCTATGGCCAAAGAGCCATCAGATAGTAACTATTTTTGGTCATAGAATCATAGAATGCTTTGGACTGGAAGGGACATTTACAGGCCATCTAGTCCAACCCCCCTGCAAGAGCAGGGACATCTCCAAGTAGATCAGGTTGCTCAGAGCCCCATCCAACCTGACCTTGCATGTTTGCAGGGATGGGGCCTCCACTACCTGTCCGGGCAACCTGTTCCAGTGCCTCACCGCCCCCATTGTAAAAAATTTTTCTTAAATCCAGTCTAAATCTGCCCTCCCTTAGTTTAAAACCATTGCTCTTTGTCCTGTCACAATAGGCCTTGCTAAAAAGTCTGTCCCCATCTTTCCTATAGGCTTCCTTTAAGTACTGGAAGGCTGCTGAAAGGTCTCCCCGCAGCCTTCTCTTCTCCAGGCTGAACAACCCCAACTCTCTCAGCCTGTCCTCGTAGGAGGGGTGCTCCGGCCCTCAGATCATTTTCGTGGCCCCTTTCGTGGTCATTCAGATCTGGGCTGGACTTGACACAGAGTTTACAAAGGCTGCAGATACTGTTACAAGACTCCATTATTTTCCCAGATTATGGGATTCCTCTTTACGTGAGCACTGCTCAAGGAAAGCTTTTCCCTGGGTACAGTGAGAGGGTACACTTCTGAGCCTAGAGGGAAGGTCTGGACCATTTCAGCCCCTTAAGAGAGAGAAGCAACTGGCAGAATTGGGCATAGTGGCACCAGTCGCAGCAGCGGTACAGGTTTTGAGGTGGCTGCCTATGTGATGGTAACGTCCTTAGGCAGCGACGGAGCAATTTGTGTGGTGGTACCGCAGGAAGCAATGGTAAAGAAAAAGGAATTAAATGATGGAGTGCAGCATTGGGAATAATTACTCACTCACTCTCTCAGCAGTATGATGTCAGCCAGGACACTGAACATCTGGTAGAGGCCCGAGGCCTCGTTCACCCGCTTGATGATGGTATTGGTCAGCTGTGTAATAGGGTAGACTGTGGATGGCCAGGGGACACCATGGTGACGGTTTTCCAATAGGCGGTGGACTGCACGAGCTAAGACATTGAGAGAAACAAAGACAACTTACTTAAAAATCCAAGCTTACACTTTTAAGAAATCCAATTGCTCTGCTGCAGCACACACAGATACTGGCAGGACACAATAAATAAGCTTTATGGCTCATCCGTGCTCCGGATCTCCCATCCCAATTGCTAGTAACTGCAGTGGAGATGCCCTCTGAAAGCCGATGTGATGCTAAGTGGTTGGTGAGGGGGCGGGGGGTCCTCGGGGATATTTCATTACTTCTGAGCAGTCCTTTAATGATAAGGATGGGCACACACACATAAAGACAGAAATTCTCTCTACTGCCCAAAGCCGCTGGGTTTTAACTCCACAGCACAGACCTCTCACCCACAGCCTGTCACGAGGCAGAGCATCTGGCAGGCAGAAATCTATTGTGTTACATAAATAAGAGACAATGGGCAAGAGAGACACAAGACAAAACAAAGACAGACAACCAAAAACTTCAGATATGACCCCAAGTCACTTGTCCTCCACTTCAGATGACGCAGCTGCAGCTTGGCTGTGTTTTGTTGTTCTTACTGCCAGCACAAGACTAAGGGTGATCTCTTTCCAGCAGTAAGCTATGAATTGTTCCTTCAAAGGGGGAACAATTCCCATCCCTGCCCTTTCTGTACACCCCAGTACTCACTTGTATACCGGAATCCATGGATAAAGCCCCCAGCAGATTTCCTGAAGTCAACAGAGTGGCTAGCAGTGCCGAGAACAAAAAGCCCCCGAGTGCCTCTGGACTCATAACTAGGTTTGATCTGAGGATACTTCTTTTTATTCCCTTTTTCTGGCATCATTCTAAGGGACCTGATGTGCAAAAGAGAAGAGCAGGCTGTCAGGAAGGGCAGGGGTAGAAAAATAAATTGTTTCTGATAAGGCACACATTATATTGCAGCCACTGCAAGACACTGCTTCATGTCCCCACTGCCTTCAGTGGGATTTACTACTTTCCCGAGAGCATAAAGTCAACGAGGATCTTCCAGAAGGCAAGGGTGCTCATCTCAAGGTAGCTCTGGACAAGATCAAATTCCAGCCTGAGCCACTAACAGTGAATTTTGGAAGACAGTGAAGTTAGCAGTATCATTTTCAACTGCAGGGCGTACTAGGAGACAAACCAAGGTGGAGCGAAAGCTGCATCCCCAGGGAAAATAAAGCAGACAAAACCCTTCTGTAGCAATCTGTACCTGTACCATCCTCATTCAAAAAAAACCTAACCCAAAACACAAAACATGCTAGCCTTCTCCATGCGATGTGGCAGGTCAGGATGTTAAGTTCTAAAGGCACAAGCTTTTTCTGTGTCACCCAGGTCCCAACACTGCCATTTGCTCAGCCCTAGAGCCTGTTGGTCAGCAGTGGCACACATGGGACACGGCCTTAGCTGCAGGGTAAACAAAGGACTGTGCAGCACCAGGTAGCTCAGAGCATGTAGAGGTCCAGGCAATGCTTCCAGGAGAGGACCTGCCTTTGCCTTTCCTCCCTAGTCAGGCCCTTCATAGTCCCTCACTCTAACTACATGCTTCATTATAGATCCTGGTTCTCCCTCACCTGTTGTAGATAGAGAAGTCAAACTTCCAGCCCAGGCACCGGATGACACGGTCGTAAGGTGCACGGGTGGCAAAATTATCCAGTTCGTCCTGTGGGAGGGTGATGGAGTCGATGCCTGCACTGGTGTTCCTGTTATCCAGGTAGAACCGGAGTGTGATGTGCAGCTTCCCTTTCTTGTCCTTGACAATAGCCAGATCTTCCAGGTTGCCCTCCAGAAGCCCATCCAGAGATTTCAGCTGGTAGGTGTCCAGCAGGCCGTTGTTAATTGCTCTACGAAAAAAAGGAGAATGTAAGAAGGGCTAAAAGAAGGGAGGAGAGGTGGGATCCACGGTTCTGTCTCAGCTGCTGAAAATGGGACACCTTTACCAGGAATCCCACTCTCCCCTTCAGCGCAAAGGCTATCCCCAGAGCCTCAGGGCTCACAGGAACAGCACAGGTAACACAATCTCACTGCCCTTGCAGGGTGTAGTCAACCTCTCAGCTCTCCTCTGTGATTGCAAGACAGGGAACAAATTGGGAGCCAGCACTTTTTAATGATACAGTTTCCAAGGGGACATTTTCCTATTTCACACAGAACCCCGAAGAGCTCTCCTCAAGCTCCTGTGTTCAGCAACTGCAACCTGGACTGCTTTAAACCAAGGACCTAAAGATAGAAGGCCCCATGTTTCCTCTGTGACCCCCAGGACCATAGCACCTCCTCTGCCAGTCCAACTCGTTGCCTGGGCAAGAAGTGATTCTCCTTGTTCATACTTCAGCTACGTTAGAAAGAGGAAGAGGAGCAGTTTCCTACCTCAGATCGCCAACGTAGTGGGTGGCCCACGAGAGGCGCACGCGGGACCGGCTCACCATATGGATGAAATTCGTGACGCCCAGAATGTTCTCCGCCGTCTCAAAGGCCGAGTTCCCTCGGCCCAAGATCAACACGGTTTGGCCAGCAAAATCCTCCGGGTTGATGGACACAGTCTCGTAACCCTCAACGTATTCTGAGCCAGGAAAGTTGACCACGTTGGGGACCCACATCCCAGTGGCGACCAACAAAGAGCTGCAAAAACAGGGATAGCACTAGGGAATATCGGAATTGTGGGAATGGGGCCATCACTCCATCTCATCACTCCTTCCTCCTCCCGCTGTGGAAGATGGCTGCGATGTGCCCCCTCCAGCCACTCTGGATCAGCTGCACAGGTCAGGGTTTCAAGAGAAACCTCTCCCCAGCTTCACCTAATGACCTGCTCCTCTCTTCCCTATCCTCAGGCCAACAAAGACGACTAGGAACGTCGTTATATACAGCAAAAGTCAGTGCAGGTGCTGTACATATATGTCTCCCTCTGTTGTTCATGAGTGTGCAAGTACTACTCATATGTACTCACTGACAATATATACAATACTGAATTTTCACAGGTTGATTATATGTTGCATAAAAAAATAACTTGGTTTAAAATTTGTGTTGCCTTCTAGTACAGCAGAACAAAAGTGATTTTTAAGAGGGATAGAAAATGGTTTCAATATTTTAAAATGTAACTCCTAACATAAAAACGTTAGCAACATCACTAATTGTTAACACTAGAAGTACAGTAATCTTTTTATATCTCTCCGTAAGAACTTTTACTTGAATCTTTGGGAAATTTTTGTGCCTTAGATGGAAACACCAGGCAGCTGAGGCTAGCAGCACTGTCTGCCGTCCCAGCCTTGCTCACGCAGCTCCCGAGAGCAACTCGCTCGTGGTGCGTGGGTGTCTGGGATTGCCTTCTGTCCCCTCAGAGCTTGCCATCCAGCACACCTCCAAGCGACAGCCAGCGCAACCTGCTGTAGTAGAGCTGAGGTTCTCAGGAGAGGTGAGAAACATACTCCGTATGTTCACACAAGTAACTTCTAGACAGTTTTTAGGAATGTAGGTCAGTGGTGGTATGAGATACAAAGGCGTGAGTAGGAGAAGGGGAATTCAGGGACCAGCAGCCTTGAGGGTTATTCTTCACAGTCAGCTCCCTCTACTGCAACAGCCCCACTTTTCTCTGGTTCCCTCCTGCCAGTTCTGTACTAACTCAGGGCTTCAGTTGGCTGGGACATACTTTTAAATATTGGTTTTCTAAGCACATGTGGGTTACCGGAGGTGAGGTGTCGCTGCCCTGACTCACCCGAGTTTGTAATAAAGGCAGCAGTGACTACAAGTACGACTGAGTTATTTTTTTTACAGAGAGCAATTATCTAGTGATAAAACAAAAGTGATTTCAAGCTTACATATCAAGCATGGAAACTGCAGTGATGGCAACCGCAGCCAGTTTGTGTCTGCCCTGACAGCTCCTCAGCTGTCCGAGGCATAACTTTGCTCATGAAAGGCAACCTTCCCAAGAGCAGTTATTCCACCCACCCACCCACCCCACCAATCCCTGCAAAATGTCTTTCCCTGTGATGGTGGTTAAGCCCTGGTGACAGTGGCCAAGTCTCCAAGAGGCTGTGAAACCTCCACCCTTGGGGATACTCATACCTCAACTAGGTAAGGCTCTGAGCAACCTGACGTCGCTGGCCCTGCTTTGGGCAGGGGGCTTGGACGAAATGACCTTCACAGATCTCTTCCAACCTAATTTATTCTATGATTTTGTGACTTCGAAGATGCCCATAGAGAGCTGTGTGGCTAGCCTTGGGTTTGCCCATTACCTGCACTTGTAGTTCTGCCTGTCCTGGTCGGTCAGGAGGAAGTAGTGACCGTTCCAGGCCTTCACATCCCTCTCCAGCGTCACGTGGACGATGGCCGTGTTGTACTGAACCCGCAGCTTCAGCAGGGAAGCAAAGTCCTCCAGGTAACGCACCATTGTGTCAGCATTGGGGAAGAAGTCGCGGGAGTAGCGTCGGAAAAGCAGACGGCGGTCGTGGCTGAGGAGCGAGTTCCAGTCGTGGCGGAGGTTGAACTCGCTGTTGGATTTGCCCGTGTACTGCTTGTTGATGCTGATGAGCTTGCGGTGGCGAGGGTAGAGGGCGAAGAAGCTGCCGGGAGCGTGGCTCCGCTCGAAGACAACATAATCCCGGCCGGCTCGCTGGAGGAAATAGGCTGCCTGCAAGCCCGAGGGGCCAGCCCCAATGATGCAGTAGTCGTGGTAGAGGAAAGCGGTGCCGCTTGCCGCACACAGGCTGCCGGTGTACAAGGCCAGCCCCAGGAGTGTCCCGCAGACTGCCGGGGCCATGGCAGCGCCAGGACAGCCGCCCCTGCAGGGAAGAGGACGGGGGAGGTGTCACCAAGGGGGCGAGCGGCTCTGGTGGGCGGAGGCCTCCCCGCAAGAGACCTCCAGCCTGGCCAGTCCCTGTCGGCCCCGGCCCCGGCCCAGCCGCCATGATGCCACCACCGCCCCTCAGGGCCCCAAGCCGGGGTGGGGCTGTGCAGGGTCCCGCTCCCTGCCAGCCAATAGCAAAAGGGGTTCCAGGTCTTCCAGCCAATGGGCATACAGGCCCCCCTGCCCCAGCCAATAGCAGGCAGCATGGGGCCAGCAGGCGGGAAGGCGGGGCAGCACCTGTGGGCTCATGGCCGCAAGCCCCCGCAGTGCCTCTGTACCCCAACAGCCAATGGGAAAGGGAGACGCAAGCCCATCACCCAATGGGAGATGGGGTGCCCCGCGCTGCCCTCCCTCCCCCGCCAATAGGGACCGGTCTCGGCCTCTCTGCGCGCCCCCCGCCCCCGCCCAATGGCGTGCGGGGTGTGGCCGCCACCCGCGAGGCACCGCACGTGACGCGCGGCGCACCTGGCGCGCGGGGCCGCCGCGAGCCGGCCGGACCCGTCCCGCCAGCGGCCGCACCTGCACCATAGAGCTCGCGCCGCGCCGCGCCGCTCCTCCCGCGCAGCGCCCGCCGCACGCGCCGGGGGTGGGGGGAGGGGACAAGGCGGCCGCCCGCCGAGGGGTGGGCGAGGGGGAGGCGCGCGCCCCGCGCCCAGCCGCCGCCCCGCGCCGCGTCACGTGAAGCCGCCGCCGCTTCCCGCCGCCGGCACCATGGCGCCGCCGCGCGCGTACCACGTGTCCGGGGGGGGGCGGGGAGCGGCGCTTAAAGGGGCAGGCGCGCGCGGGCAAGGCCGGGCACCGCCTATCTCGCACCGGCGCCGGCGGCCGGCCTGCACCTCCCGCCCCGGCGGCTGTCCCGCCCCCGGCCGCCCCAGCCTGCCCTCCCCCGCGCCGGCGGAGGGCACCCGGCCCCAGGCACACACAAGGCAGCGTCACGGATGAAAAGTCACTTTATTCCGCTTTCTCCCCCCTCATCATCTGTTCGTGGAGGAGCCGGGTGCGAAGGCGCGGCCCCCCTCCGCCCCTCCACCGGCAGGGCGAGGGAGGGCTTCCCCGGGCGCTGCGGCCCCGCCGAGCTGACCGCAGGGCTCAGCTCTCTTCCTCTGAAAGAGAAGAGAAACAGTAATGAAGCCAACGCAGCTGGGGAAAGAAAACCACCCCAAGCCCCGACGGAAACCCCCTCTGCCAAGGAAATGCCGCAAAGCACGAGGGAAACCACGCCTGCCCCTTCAGGGATATTCATCCCACCTCGGCCTGCCTGTCCCCCCCACCCCTACGCCCCTGTCCCTCTGCCCAGACCACACACACGTCACTTGGAATTTAGCAATTTACGTTCCTGAGCAAATTATGCAGCGACCTAAAATTTCCATAATAAAAACCAGAGCAGCCAGGATAAGTTTACAGCCTTAAAAAAAAAAAAAAAAAAAGAGCTGGAAGGTATTTTTCTTATCACAGAAGCAAGAGTTCCAGGTCAAATGGTTTCCCACTGTCGACAGAGCACAGGCACATCATGCGTCGGGGATCACAGATGGTTTTAGGCAGCGAAGCGATGACAGCAGTCGACACTGCAGCACCAGCGATCCTCCGGAACTCTCAGACTGGCCCACTAGTGATTGCTCAACTTCAACATTCACTTCATAAAACCCTTCACTGAGTTACCTCAGTCAGGCTAGGTCACCACGCATTCTGAATGTGTCATCTTATAATCACTCCCACTTCTGAAGCTGCAGTAAAAAAATATCCCCGTACACCAACAGAAACCAGCACCCACCCCCCCCAGATCCCGGGGCCGTTGAATGAAGGGCCTCTTGGCAAGCTCCGCTTTCCCACTCGGTGCTCCGGACCCGGGCCCTCTCCCCCAGCCCTGCTAAAATCAGTCCTCGCTCAGTATCCATACAGAGGCACAACATCGGCATTTCTAACCTGCAGCTCTTTTTGCTTCCAGTTGAGTACTGCCAATGTCACTCACACACGCCTTTTCCGCCACCGAGTCCCATCCTCGGGACTACACGTTCTCCAGCCTCACTCCGCTCTCGTCGCTGCACTAGTCAGATCTCACCCTTTAGATCTGGTCTTTATCATAGGTCACCCCTTTTCATCCAGTGACCAGCAGATCACTTAAAGGCATAAAACACCAAGTATGCTACAAACCTTCCTCTTCCTCTTCTTCCTCCTCATCCTCCTCATCTTCATCAGAGCTGAAGGTGCCATCAGGCAAGCTGTAGATCCGGATCACCTGCTTGTTGGGGTCTTTGAGGATGAGGTACTTCCCCTCATCCAGCTTCATGCAGATGTCGATGACGCATCGCAGGATGCCCCAGGCGTTCTCTATGCTCAGGTTAATCTGGCTGGCAAACTCATTTGGCTTGAACTGCTGCGTGCCCAGGATCACGTGCCGGGCAGAGTCCTTCACGTGGTAACGGGATACGTACCTGGAGGGGCAAGAAGGAACCAGAGGGATATCAGGAGATTAAGCCCGACCAGCAGAAGAACGACGCCGACAAAGGCACTGTGATCAGTTTCATTTTGTTTTCTGGGCTGAAAAATCCTAATGCTCCAACACTGAAAGCTAAGAGGATCTCCTGGCTACGAGCTGCCAATCAGTGATGTAACACTACCCCAAATCAGATGCGGTGGTAAAAAAGATATAGAAGAACTAGTCCCACAGATAAAAATTAAGCAACAGCATGATTAGCAGGGAGTTTGGACTTAAAACACATGTGAATGCATCAGTGCCATATCTGAGGACAGAAGCTAGGATTGCAGAACCAGCAGAACCAAGTCAGCAAATGCCTCGTTCACTATCCACAGCAAAAAAAAAAAAAAAGGTACGTCTTGTATATAAGTATATATATATTATATACCTATTATATGTGATCAGCCATATCATCTGCTGTGAAAGCTAACAATGGGAGTCCTAGCTAGGGGACTCACCAACTCTGTGCTGGTGCTGTGCAAAGAAACCACAGGAAAAGCACTCTGACCAGGATGTCTGGGCAACTGGATGCCTGGAAGCAGCTAGCACAAAAAGCAGCCCATCCAGGCCATCAACAGCAGGGCACAGACTCAACTGATTTTAAGCCGACAGTTTGAAATGGGCTGTGGCGACACCCCCCCTCCACCCAATGTCTCATTAAGGGGGCACTGAGGATCTCAATCAAATGCCTGGCAGGTAGCACAGCCGCTGCATTTATTTCCCTTGTTGGCAATCTCAGCAAACAGGCTGAGAGCCATGGAGGCCGCCTGCCTGTCATGTGCATGGGGTCTCACAAGGTCCGTCACAGCGGAGGACACATCAGCCAGATGCTGAAGGGAAGCAGTTTACACCAATGCTGGTGTGCTCATCACAAGCCTTCCCCTCTTGGCCACTCCAAACATGGGCTGATTTTGTGATTACTCATTCTACAAATGGTTCACTTTGACATGTACTGGGTTAAATAATGGAAAATGCACCTGAAAGATGTTTGGTGTGAAAACCCCATCTTACCCGAGTTTAAGATATTCTGATCCAGCCAGCAGTGCACAACACGTCCAGCGGGCTAATTTGTAGCTGTTGTTTTTCAGCTCTGTGGCAATCACAGCTCCTCTCTGAGAGTCGAGCTTCTGGCGCCAGTCTACTCCATTGCAATACTGAGAGGAGAATCGAAACTAGGGTCAACCTAACAAGCCAGCAGCAGTCATCTCTTCAGCCATCTTGACAACACGTAGGGAAGTTTCTTCCATCTACCTTACGATACCATAAGAGGGAATGCGAACAGCAACCTACAGGGAAAGCCCTTGCACCAGAAAGGGAGGAAAGCGAACAGTGGGGATTGGCCAACATTCGTGGCACTGGTTAGGAAGGGAAGTTTGTGAGGGAAGCATTCACAAGGGAAGTATGGGAACAGACTGGCTACTGTGCCGAACTCCGGGGGCCAAGAGGGTTCAAACCAGCTACCTCACATCTGGGGGAGAATCCCATCAGCACTGCTTGGCCACCAAAGTTATGGGCCTTTGGTGGAACGTAACGACCCGGGGACACCGCCAGATGTTTGTCTCATCTTGCCTGCTGTACCTGGCATGTCAGGCAGCAGTGAAGCAGTTAGAGCTAGCTTTGGGATCTCATTCTTCCTCACCCTGGAATCCCACTCGTTCAGTGTTTTGATGTTGATGAAAGACACTTCTCCATTTGCTCCTGTCATCACGCCATCATGTTCACAGCGGACAATGAGATCTATATCATCTCCCAGCTTCCACCTTCGGTATCTGCCAACAAACAATCCAGCTGGTTATTTCTGACCCTTGTTCTCTTCCAGATTGATGCAAGCACTCAACAAAATCCTTTCCTCCTCTACCTGTTCACTGTTGAGGACATCCACAAATCCCTCTCATGGTAAAGCTTCTATCAGTAACATTCCTGACTCATTTTACCTCTGTATCACACTGACATCCTGCCCCTTTGCCAAACCTGGGCATTAGAGAGAGATCAACATACCTGTATGCAACAGAGGCTACTTCGTTTTTATCCATGTCATCCTCCACAAAGGGATTTGGGTTGGGAAACTTGTATTTTTCCTTTCCCTGCAGAAGAAAACAGAAGGGCACGTTAGAGAAAAAAAAAACCAAACCTGAGTGAGCTCTCCCCTACTGGATAAACACTCTCTTATAGCAACAGTAGCTAATTTCCCTTATATAGAAAAACGCCAAAATATTAAGATAGCTGATGAGAAGCCTCATCTTCACATTAGTCACTTTGCTGTAAGCAGTAGTTCTACTGGTACTTCAGCTTCCCTAAGTGTACTCAGAAGCCTGCCTGCTTCACCAGCGGGAGGGGGATTTCTTCTTTGTGGAATAAAGGTGAAAATCTTTCTACAACAAAGCCACAATGCTCACCAGAAGTAATCCCACCTCTTTCAAAACTGAAAGAAGATCAGTGTAACATACCTCTGTCAATTAAAACGCTTCTGTGCTGTATTAAAGCAGCCTTAATGAAGTCTCTTCTGGAGACTCTCTGAAACACAGACCCTTCTACCCAGCACTGCTCAACCTTACCATCCTCAGACACTGCTGGGAGAAGTTATGATTGATGTAGGTTGCTTCCATGGCAAGGTTGCGTGGAGAATTAAAGGAGTTGCCCTCCTCCTGTGGTGGTTCATTGGCTGTTTCACTCACTGTCAGGAGGTCTGGGAAGGAAAACAGACACAAGTGGTTATATGCAGGGGAGAAACTACATCAGCTTCAGTGAGTCTCTAGCCCCACACTGGATCAGATCAATATTGAAGTTACCCCCACAGCTAGCACAGTAATCAGCTTGTTCCAGGTGTCTCAGTCTGGACCCCGAGACATAGAAAAAACTCAGAAAAAAACATAAAGAAAACTCGTCTCTCTAGCTAAGGTAACAGCAATTTCTTTCAGGCCTTTTCCTCACCAAAATCGGAGTTGTCCCTCTTGTCAAAGAAAAGCTTGGATCCAACTCTCTGGACAATGATGTCCCAGGAATAGACAGAGCGAGTGCAGCTCATCAGCGTGGCCAGGATGGCATCTGTGGCAAATACATTCCCTTGGGTCTTTGCCAGCTATGGATACAGGAGGAAGAGAAAACTGTGTTTCAGCAACATGAACAGACACCCCTTCCCTTCCCCAGCCAAAAGCAGAAGTGTTAGCAAACCAGATCATGAATTTCTTCGCCCAAGCTGAGGAAGCTAGACTGGTAGGTACATCACCAATTGCTAGACAAAGTGTGAGGTACTACCCAGCAAGCCAGGCCCACCCTCACCCAAACAAGGAAAAAGTAAGAAACCCACTACAAAATGTGAATTCTGTTGGGAAAAGGCAAGGCTCCTTATTGCTGACTGGGTCAGAGAGAGAAATCTTCAAGCCTTTCTCATCTCCAAAAGCAGAAGCCTCAAGAACCAGGTCTCTGACATGGAAGTTTCTTTCCCAACATAGCTCAAGTACAGGTCTGCTTGCCTTTCCAGAATTACAGCTTTTCCTTGGCCAGCATTCCTAGTTTTGCATTAATCTAGCTCTGCCTTGGACCTCAGAAAAACAATGACACCAGCTAATGCTTCTTTTCCTTTGCAAGCTTAGGGATCTGCGATTTTTCTGCCCTTCTCTTAACGCTGGTCTGACGGTGACAGCTGGTCTGTAACAACAACACACACCAAGAAACACGCTATTGGTTTTTGCAAACCATTAAACATACCTTTCGGATAACTGGATCATCAGTAGTAGTGACGGTATGGAAGATGCGCTTAATGCTCCTCAGTAGCTTCTCATTCCTCGTTGTAATGCGGTCAAAGGCTTTGTCATAGTATTCTAGGGCTCCACAGCACTCTCTGCAGAGGTAAGAGGACCATCTTGATACCCCTCTACAGATAACACCACCCACAAGCCACATGGGACCAAGGGGCCTGCTGGATGTTCCACTACCTCCCCCTGCTTTGGGTACCTCAACGAGAACACTGGGACCAGGCCAGGAGACCCTCGCCCTCCTGCTTTCCAAAAATCCGGTCAGTTCAGGAAGCAAGCACACGGCTGCTTTAGGAACTCACATGTCCTGTGGCTCCGACACCTCTAGGTAGCGCATCTTCATCAGCCGAGGGAAATCCATCTCTTCTTTCACCTCCCAATCACTGCGAACTTCAACAGAGGAGTCACGAGGCTTCTGCTGTGCGGCCAGAGGTAGGACAGATAGGGACAGAAACGGAGACACAGCACATCAGGACTTGTGCAAGAGGAGCTGCCCCGTGAGCGCAGCCAGAGAAACCAAACCAACACAGGGCGCAGAAAGCTTGCTAGTTTACCTGTGATTTTTGGTCCCATTTCTGCCTCACTCCAAACTGTTTCTGAAATTTCTTTTGTAGGCGCAAACGATCTCTAAAATGACAAATACGAGAGAAGCCATGAAGAGAAGTTCTCGATTCCTACGTGCCACAACCATTTCTACACTTCCAAATTACCACCAGAGGAGCAATGCTTCTAGGCACCAAGCCACTGAAACATTTGCTAAGCTGTGTGTTGATCAAGATGCCCGAGGCATTAAAAGCTCTGTTCTTTACTCTGAGCAGCTCTTTAAATATTTTCACCTCCCAAGACTGCAACGTAGTTTTCAGAAAGGGTATGCTCTGCTTTAAAACATCATGCTTACTTTCTAAACATGATTCAAAAATCCTTCTAAATTCTTGGATAGCTGTTTGAAACCCATGCTTATAACTACCAGTGACATCATCAGAACATCGGACTCGAAATATCCTGAAATTCTTCTTTGCTGGCTGTTCGTTCTAGTGGATTCTGTTACGGTAACTTAACAAATTTATCAGCAGTATGTTCACACACTCCAACCCAAGTACGGTATGCTCATATCTGCAGCCTCACCTCTCCTTCTGCTTGGCACTCTTTGGCAGCGTCTGCATGCTGAACTGCAGCATGTTCCGACGGTCCTTGTCTCTCCGAAGGTTCCTCTGCAGAAATGAAGGAACGAAATAAAAGAACATTTTAGCTGCAAAATAATTCCGTGCTGCCAAAGCTCTCCTTTGAACCTGTACCTGAAAACATGTTACCTGTGCAAATCGCATACGATTCCTCTGGTATGCCGTTTTCTGTGTTCGTGCTGTATCCACCAGCTGGAAGCTAGTCTCATCCTCCTCATGGAAATACGCATATTGACTTCCACCACCAAACTGCGATGAGTACTTGTCTGGAAATAAAACAAAGCATCTTGACACCAAGCTTCTAGGAAAAAAACCCTGACACTTTGCCCCTTTCTCCCCCAAAATTCCCTCCAACTGCCTTCACCTAAGTCTGACGCATAAATTGGGACTCCTGCCTTACGCCAGCATGTTTCCTCCCCTCCCCAAGTCTCCCTGAGAAGCCTCAGTCATGAGGCAGTACAAAAACGAGGAGTAAGCCCCAAGGACAGGGAGAGCCCCAAAGAGCTCTCCCAAGGGTGGCACGCTCCCCTAGTTTACGGAGCCTCTCTTGCTGAGGCGCGCAGGTAACCACCAGAGCGGGTGTGAGACATGAAAGCAGGAATGACGCTTGAAGAAAACTTTGTAGGAAATAAACCACAGGAGCAGCTGCCAGACAGCACGTACTTGTGTATCTTTTATCCTGATACGTGGCTCCTGTCCAATCGGCCACCTAAGGACAAGCATAAACAGTCAAAATAAGCGACTATTAACCTGACATTGCCTCCCACCTCTGACTTTATATATACAGGACTTCAAGCAGCAAAAGTAAATACTGCTGTACGCACCAGAACTAATCCTTTCAACTCCCATCTCTGCTTGCCAGCCCTGCTAATTGTTCACAACTGTGCTAAGTGCTAGGATGCACTGCAAATAGTGTCAGAGGAGCAGCCACGGTAGTAACAAGCGAAAACCGGCGGCAGCGTGCAGAGGTGGGATGCCAGAAGGCACACAGGGCTCGTTCAGCAGCAGCCCAATGCGCCGTGGCATGACTGAGGTACCTTTCCCAGGCGGTCTCCTTTGCTGAAGGGCTGGTAGGGCATGTCCCTGAACTGCTCGGGCACGGCGCACGGGCCCCAGCCGGAGGGGTTGTCCTGGATCACGGGCGTCACAAACTTCGCCATTTTTTAAACTTCTAGAGGGGACAAAAAGCAAAAAAAACCCCCAAACCCTCAGCCGCCGCACGGTGAGCCCCGCCGCACGCCGTAACGCCCGCTGCGGTGCGGCACCGGGGACCGCGGCCTTGACCCCGGCACAGGCCAGGGCGCGCCGCCACCGTGAGGGCAGGGCGGGGAGGCCACCTCCGCCAGACGGGCCCGCACCGAGGGGAGCGGCCGGGGCGGGGTGAGGGGGTGCGGGGAGCCCCGGTCGCCGCTGCCACTGTGTGTGCGGGGGGGAGGGGCGGGGACCCGGCCCCCACCGGAACCGGTGGCAGCGCCGGGGCGGGGCCGGGGGTCCCGATGCCCGCGGGCGAGTGCCGGTAGGACCGGGGGCCGGCCCCGGGCCGGCCCCGACAGCCCGCTCACCTGCGCGGCCCCGTCACGGCCCCGATGGCAGCGGATGCAGCACCGACGGCGGCGGCAGGCGAGGAAAGAGGCCGCGCGCAGCCCCGGCCCGCCCTTTCCGCGTCAGCGCCGCGCGACAGCGCCGCTGTCGTAAAATTAAAAAAAAAAAAAAAAAAAAAAGAGGAGAACGCCGCGGAGGAGCGGAGCGCGGCTGCCGTAAAGCGCCCCTCTCCCAGAGTACTCAGTACGTCACGGCCATAGAGCTGCAGGAGAGCCGGGCTAGAAAAGCCGCGGCGCGCGGCGGGTGGGCGCCGGCGCCCCCGTGACACAGTCCGCCAGCGTCCCGGCGGGCTGTGGGGGCTGCGGGGCGAGGGAGCGACCGCGCCTCGTCCTCTGGCCACCGCGTGTCCGGCTTCGTGGGCGAGGCCGTCGGAGCCACCTGTCGCCGCTGCTGAGGGGCCGTGGCCCGGCGGGGAGGGCGCCGGCGGGGGGCAGGTGCCCGGGTTGAGGCATCTGTCTCCCGCTTTGGTGTGCCCTCTGTCACGCCAGTATCGTTTTCCGAAATCTCGCTCCCCCCTAATGACCGCTTAATAACGAAAATGAGTAGGAGTGGGAAGAGAGAGATGTTAATGGTGGTAAATTTGCCCTATCGATTAAAAAGCTTGGGCTTGGCTTTTAAGGAGAAAAGCCGGGGGTGACACATGGCAAAACCGCTCGGTTTGTACCCGGCTGTCACAAAGAGGAAGAAAACATCATTTTCTGTGCCTGCTGAAAGCACGGCGGAGCACGGCAGCGCAAACAAACAATGCTGAGGTGTCAGAAACATCTTCTCCGGCAGTAATGATGATTAAACTTCCTAGAAATGTGGAACGTCTCTTAGCAGAAGTACTTAAGCCGACGGTAGGCAAATGTCTGTTGGGAATGGTTTTGGGGTAACTGGCTCACCTGATGGCAGTGGGATGGGATAAGATGTCTAACAAACTTCCTCCTCCTGTTTATCCTCTAATCTCATGAAGATAACTTGGGCTTCGTGACCACACAAGGGACTGCCCAATCTCAAGAATATTTTTTTTTTCCTTCGGAAGAACTTGAATTCAAATTATCTGACCTAAAATCAGGTACTGGAAGAATACTAATCCTCAGCTTAGTCAAATGAAGACTTCAATTACTAGCATGCAGTCACCCGTCTGGTTGTGCCAGGTTGTTCTACAGACATGAGGTGGAATTATTGTGAAGTCTGGTAGGTAAATTCCTGTTTTCACAGATAAAAATGGAGATAGAAGCTAAGAGGTTTATGACTTTGATAGAGAACAGACTTACAGGGCCCTGGACAAGAAGCATATCAATAAAGCCACATGTCAGGACAGGAAACATGACTTAATACTGTGCCTCTTAATTTTCTCACACACACACAGCCTCTTGAAATAAAAATATATTCCAAATTTTGCAATGGTTTTGTAGAAAAGCAGGTACTTTTCAGGTTGTAGTTGTGTGATCATTCAACTGACTTTGTGTTTTAGAGGCAGTTACAAAACACTTGATGTAGAGGGGTAAAGATGTGTGAAGAATGGGAATTGCAGTTGCCCTTGCTGTGTTCACAATGAGGTGTTCAAGGTTTTGCATTGTCCCCAATGGCTTTCCTTGACCTGCTGGAGGGGAGACGTAGGGCTGGAAGTTAGGATTCAGCCCTACGGCCTCTCTAGGAGACCATGAACCTGTCATTTAATACAGCATGTGCCTCAGACCCCTGTCTCTGTAATTGGGATAGTATTTCTTCTTAGGGAGTGAGGGAAATAAATCATGAAATCTCAGATGTTCACATGCCAGAGTGATTGAAATTTTCTCTACCCCTAAAAAGAGCAGGATCCAGTTTACAGATCTCTTCAGCTCACAGGCTAAAAACTAACTCTTAGAGAATTTTACTGGGTATCTTTTACCTAAGAAGAGTCTAGATCAATATTGTGCAGGCAGAGAGGTGTGCATTTTCTCCTTTATTTACCACTTGTAATTCCTCCTTGAGAAAGAACTGAAGCTGCAGCAGTCTCTGCTTTGCCAAGACACCCCGCCATTAATCAGAAGTGGGATTATTAAAGCACTTTTCCCCGCTAGCGAAAAAATCCACTTATAGAAATACAGTTTATAAAATACAATTTGTAACTGTCTCACCTAAACAGCCTTTTTAGAGACAAACATCATTAGTGCTGGAACTGCCTCGCCGGTTGCTGGCGGTGGCTGGGTGCGATCCCAGTTCCAGGTAACCCCCGCAGCACCCGAGCAGCACCCGTCCCTCGCCCTCCCCAGCCGGGGCAATGGGCTGAACGGGCTCAGCGGGGCTGACTGGTGGAAGGAGTTGCTGTGCTCATGTCCTGCTTAGGAGATGGTGATAAAAGGGTCAAGAAGTCCTGAAGAGAAAACTGGACTAAGGAATGAACGAAGAGAAGCAATGATAAACAGACTGATAAACTGAAAGCCCTTGCTTTCCACTGCTTCCGCTTCGCTCCCGAGCCTGTGTGAGGTGCTTAAAAGAGAATGTAATGCTGCTGCTGTCTCCCGGAGATGACAGATCATGTGCAGTTTGGGCTTAGCCCATGAGACCACCTTTTCTGGGGACAGAGTTGGGTATAGGTGTGGGTCGGAGGAGAGAGCATGCGTAAGGAGTGTCCGGTGCGGGATAAATGTTCCTCTGGGCACGGACGTAACCTTCCAGTTTCTTATCAAGGGGAAGAAAGGTTCTAAGAAAAAAATCCAGTCTTGAAGCAGGTGAGATTTGCTGCCACATTTAGGTCAAATTTACTAGGAGAGGGGAGGGAACAGGTCTGTCTTGCTTTCCGCTTCATGCCAGGCACTGCACCTCCTGTCTCCTGTGCCGTGCTGCGGCCAGGGCCCCGCAGCTGCCTGCGCCTCTCGTCCTGTCTTGCTGACCCCTGCACTGCTGCTGCAAATGGTTCGCCGCCCGGCCTCTAGCTTTCGTTAAAGGCACGTGAGATACGTCGTTTCCGGGAAAAGTACTCAAAATACACTTGCTTGCAATCATTTGATCCTTGATCCATAATTTCAGTTCATCAGTTAATTAATCACTTAATCAGTTAATAAGGCTAATCACTCTTCCCTGGAAGATGCTCATGAGAACAGCCGGGATAAATTGCTCCCATCTGTTTTTCTGTTCTTGTCTCCCACTTCTCCATTTTTGGGCTCTGTGCTGGTGTTAGCAGATCCGTAAAAGAGGGGCTCATTCCAGCACCGTGGCTGTTCCAGTCCAAACACTCCACCGCCATCAGCCTCCACCGCAGTTCGGGGCTCGTTGGAGAGCTGTTGCTCCGTGAGGTGCTCTGCGTTGAGCAGCAGTCTCCTCTTGCTGAGTGAGGACAATATGCAGCTCAGGCAGTGTTACCAGAGGTTTGCCACATTTAAATGAAGGAATCATAGAATCGTTCAGGTTGGAAAAGACCTTTAAGATCACCAAGTCCAACCGTTAACCAAAGCACTGCCAAGTCCGCCACTAAACCATGTCCCTAAGAACCACATCTACACGTCTTCTAAATACCTCCAGGCTTGGTGACTCCACCACTTCCCTGGGCAGCCTGTTCCAATGCTTGACATCCCTTTCAGTGAAGAGATTTTTCCTAATATCCAATCTAAACCTCCCCTGGTGCAATTTGAGGCTGTTTTCTCTTGTCCTATGGCTTGTTACTTGGGAGAAGAGACCAACACCCACCTCTCTACAACCTCCTTTCAGGTAGTTGTAGAGAACGATAAGGTCTCCCCTCAGCCTCCTTTTCTCCAGGGTAACCACCCCAGTTCCCTCAGCTGCTCCTCATCAGACTTGTGCTCCAGACCCTTCACCAGCTTCGTTGCTCTTCTTTGGACACGCTCCAGTACCTTAATGCCTCTCTTGTAGTGAAGGGCCCAAAACTGAACACAGTATTTGAGGTGCAGCCTCCCCAGTGCCGAGTACAGGGGCACGATCACTTCCCTGGTCCTGCTGGCCACACTATCTCTGATACAAGCCAGGATGCTATTGGCCTTCTTGGCCACCTGGGCACACTGCTGGAAAGGAAAGCAAGTCCAAGTGCCCAGCCCGTTAGGGGCCTTCCTATAAAACAGATCACCTCTGCCTTGACTGAAGATGCCTTGGAAAGCCATTAAGACTGGAGTTGCTTTCCAGCTTGCATGACTATACTTCCACTCAAAGAGGCAGCTGAGGATTGGAAGACTAATGTTCACATTAAAACACTATTTTCTAGTAGTTCCTTTTCTCATTCTTATAACAAATGCATCAAAACCAGCCAGTTGGGTTCTTTTTCCTCGCTAAACAACAAACAGTCCGTATGCCTGTGCCATATGCTTAGTCTCCACTGCCCTGCACTTCTTGACAAGCCCAGAAATGAAGGGAAACAGTCTTCAGCCTTAATGCTTCCCCCTGCAGAGAAGCCTGATGTTTACACACCTCTTCAGGTCAGACTCTTCTTCCGAAGTCTTCATCATTGTCTTTAAAGCAGCAAAATTCACTGCTGGCTCCTGGGCTCTCGTTGCATCCAACCTTGGCCATATATGAACTGGCTCCTGCCACAGGCTGGTGGTCACAGGCTGGGAAGCCCTCCGTCCTTCTCTGGCCTTCCTCTTCACATCCTGTCTTTCCCGTTGCACTTTTATCTGCCTTCTCAGCCTGCTGTTCTCCAGGCCAAGTGCTTCGCTGCGACGTGTGGCCTCCTTTCCAGTGCCTTCATCCCTCTGCTGGGTGCCCTGGAGGCTGAACTATAAACCTGCCCTCCTTGCATGGCAGTTGCTCACCAGCTTTTTCGGGGAAATGCTTGACTGGATTTTCAGGAACCCTGGAAAAACAGCCATAAAGCAACTTTACTGTGCACGTGCTGCAAATCTGATTTTTAATTTGCTGCCTGTGCGATCTAGCAGGGCTGGGAGCAGGTGGCACCTGGCAGATTTGCTACATGTGTTCAGACCAGCCATGTCCGTACAGTAAGGTCCACGCAGGGAATGTGCTGAGTTTATTATTCTTGGTAGCAGATAGTGCTTTCACTGCAAGGCTTTCTCCCTCTTCCTCCTCCTGCCATGCTGACCTCTCCCCGCGGCTGCTGAGCTGGACCGTCTCGCCCTCAAGGACAGACAGGAACCTGGCAAGGGTAGGCTTCCCCTTCTTAAACCATGTTGCTTCTGTAGGCTGGGCTCAGAGCCTGGCCTTACTTTGTCTGCTCCTTCCATGCTACCAGGAAAAGCCACAAATTTATGGCGCACCCAAAAATTGTCTTTCTCTGAATTAGTGCTGTCTCTTGCCTGGCTTTGACCATTTTTATCACCAGTGTCAGATTTCTCCCAAGGCTTCTGTAGCTTTGACCATCAGGGCCTGGACCACATGTAGCATCGAAGAGGCAGTGTGTATCACAGTCCGTCCGTGTCCTCAGCTGCCAAACACTGCCCTTTCCAGAGCTGTAGAAGGAGCCCGGGTCCTGCAGGTCCTGCTGTCTCCCTGCAAACTGTCAGCAAGATTGCCTCCTTCGATCTGCACTCAGCGCTGGATTTTATCCCAGCAGCCAACAGGCTAATTCCACAAGTTTATTCTACAATGCTCAATTAGAGCAGCTGGCGCCGGCAGCGTCCCTGCTGGCTCCGAGCCTGCGGAAGGGGAGAGGAAGGCTGGTGCAGCGGCTGGGGTATGAGCTTGGGAGTCCACAGGCTGAGCTGCAAATCCCTGCTCTGCGGCTGTCCTCCAGGCCACCCCGGTAAGCCTCCCCAGTGGGAGCCTGGCACCTCCATGCTGCACAGGGAGGGACAACATTTCCCTGCCTCACCGGAGGAGAAATACGTTAGAGATACAAGCTATTGTGGTGGTGGGGAACCGTGTCGACAGAGGCAGAAGCAGGTCACAGCTGCTGCATCTGGGAGATGCTGCGTAGATCCAGCCAGACCAACAGCGGGGAAGAGGATGGGGCCCTGGGTGATGGAGGGTGCAAGGCACACCATGCCTTCTCACAACTGAGTTAGCGGTTTGCTTTTCAGCTGCAGGAGCCCCACTCCGTGCCCTGCGGTTCTCCAGTGCCTGAGTTACATTCAGTGCCGCCCTGAAAAGGATCCTGGTGTGTGTGAGCAGAACTGCAGGCAACATGGGCTTTCTTTACAGGGGCCCTTGCCCAGCATAGAAGCACCCACAGTTATTTCTTTCAACATCAGTGATGTTACAGTAACCTCCGTGAAAAATCAGAGTCTTCTGAAGCTAACCACGCTCTTGCAAATGCTCCTGCCTGGCTGGTCCGCCCTCTAGAAAGCTTACTGTTTATGCAGCCAGGTAAAGAGGTCTAAGCAGGGCATCAGGAGGCAGAAAGAGAGTCCAAGACATCTCTGCTAAGGAGCAGAGTCGAACACCATTTGCGCAAGACCTAGCTATCAAGGCAGTAAGGAGTTGAATGCAGATGCTACCTATGTATAACATGCTGTTCCCCTCCCAGGGACTCTCAGGAAGGTCCCCACAAAAGCGAACAGCGGCAAGGGACACACAGCAGCCCAGCGAGCCTTCGGTTGCCATTCCCTTCCCTGCCCCTCGGTAAGTCAGAGGCGGGGCTGGCCAACATGCTTGGCCGGGTACAAATGTGCCTCTCAGGGTACAGGGAGTGCAGAGCCTCGGGGCTATTTCTTCCTCTCCTCTTGAGCAGATTTCAGCGCCATCTGCTCTCTTCTGTCTTTGGAGGAGTCAGCCGGGTGCTTTTGTCCCTTCTGGCAAAGCCGTGCTGCGTATGTCCCCCATCGGGCGTCAGGCACCCTGAGGCAGCCGGGAAGGATGCGCACTCTCAGCCTTGCTCCAGAAAGCTCCCACTGCAGCAGCCCAAGGTCTTTCTTTCTCTCCTCTTCCCTGTCCGCAGCCTGTCCCTCTGGATGAGGCACTTCCCAAGGTCGCAGCTGACTCCCAAGGTCGGGTCCCGGCTTTGCTGTGGCCTCTGCAGGAGGGGATGGGAAGGGGCTGGGGCTGGGAAGGGACCTTCCCTGCACAGCTCACTCCCCAAAAGGGCCCACAAGCAGTGCCAAGCCCTTGGGGGAGAGCAGCAGGGGCAGGAGGAGATGTGGGGCAGCCATGGGGCTCCCTGACCTGGGAACTGCTCCGTGGGGTTGCTCTTTTCTTTGCACGCGTGAAGTATCTCCCCGCTAAACACTCCTAGACGATCCTTGGCCCAGCACCAGCCGGAGACCAGGGGAGCTGCAAAATTTGGGGGAGGAGAGGTGGGGAGGCTTGCTGATGGCTGGCAGGTTGCTGGGACATGCCGAATCGAACCTCACGGCCACACCAAGCTCAGGGTAGGAGCTTTGTTGTCTGCCCTCCCCTACTAAAATCATACCTGCCCCTGGGCTGCCTGGAGCCTGTCCTGGGTGGGGGTGAGCCGAACCCCCATGTCCAGGTGAGTTATGTCGTCGTGTCCCCTCCGAGCTTTCCTGCTGGAAGGAGAGGGGAAATGAGGGGAAGCAGGTAGTGAGGAGCCCTGGCAGACTGGAAATGGTCCCTGGCCACCCCTGTGCACCGGTGGGACACCGGGTAAGGGTCCCACTGCTGCATCTCCTGCAGAAGCTGTGTGGCTGCTCCAGCTCCCACACAGCGTGGCTTTGAGACTCTGCTGCTGTGCCCAGCTCGTCCCACGGGATGGCACTGCCTGCTCAGGAACAGGCAGCCAGGCCGGCGCTCCTGGCAGGCATAAATTCAGCAAATTAAACGGTGGTGGCAGATTCTGATTGACAGGTCCCTAGAGAGCAAAGTCCCTTGTTTTCTCCATCCCCGAAGGGATCAGCAGGAGGAGCAGCAGCAGAGAAAACCCTTTCCCAATCCCAGCACTTTGCCCTTGCGGATCTGTTTCTGGGACTCAGCCCATACCCATATATCTTGACCCCTTTGCTAAAGCTGCCGGTGCCAGGCCAGCCGGCTCCTTCACTGCGGACGTTCCACAATGTCAAGAGCTGACCGCTGCGGAGGACGCCGAGGACGCCTCATCCAAGCCCTCATTGCACACACGAGCTGTTGCACCCTTGTTGCTCCATGCCCGGGGTGCAAGGCCTGGAGGTTTCTATAAAGGGCAAGCAAAATGAGGCCAGCAGGGTTTGGCGTCATTCGCATGTTATTCTTCTCCACGGTGTAAAACTGGCACAAATGACAACACTCTGCCAGAACAGTTCACGTCTGCGTTGGCTCTGCCGGAGCCAGGTCAAAGCTGGGATTTGCAGCCTGAGAAGACAAGGGCTGGGCGAGCACCCAGCCGCCAGTCTCCTGCCTCTGCTGCTGCACCCGTGGGAAGCAGCATGGCCCATCGGGGTCCTGGCTCCTCTGGTGGGGTCCTCACTGCAGCTCTGTGCCCACCAGGTCCTCAGCACCCCTCTACTGGACGGTGGTTAATGACTTTAGGATGGAGTATCCACCATGGACACTGGGACATCACAGATGTCCACCCTACCCTTGTGGGTACAGACCCTCAGGAAAAGGTCTTTTTAGGACCTGTCCCATGTCCTGGCTGGAGGGGACATGGGACAGGCTGGAGGGGAGTTTCTCCTCTCCATGGGGCATTTTGGCTGCGTGGCTGCTCTGGAGCTCTGTGGAGCCATCAAAATGTGGTGCAGGTGCACTCAGTTTGGTCAGGACTTCTTGTAAATGCCCCGCCTGGGTGAGGAGCAGTGTACTGGGCAGCAGCCCCCATGGGGTCTGGCTCCATGCCTCAGCTTAGCGAGAGGGATGACTTGTTCTCTGCTCTTGGAGGGAAAACTCAGGCTGGTGGCCTTTAATTCATATCCCCTTAATCTGTATAGGTCCTTGGCTACTCTTAAAATTTACCCTCCCTCTGCCTTCCTTCCCTACCAAAACTGTTGCCTTTTCTTTCTGTCTTTCCAGGGAGTGTCCAGAAGAGCCTGGGGAGAGGAGGGGAGAAGCCCCCGGCAGCTGGAAGGCACCCGGGGAGGAGATGCCGAGTCATCTGGAGCCACCTCTACCTTTGGACAGACCTCCAGGACATTCAGCTGGCCTGCCCTTTGCCAGCCTTGCTCACTTAGCGGCTTTCGTTAGGTTGACTGTACCTCCTCACAGACCCCCTTTCTCCATCAGCTCTCCTTCTCGAGCCTCTCTCCATCCTTGGCCTCGGTGCTTGGCTTTTGAAAGGTGAGATATGTGGCTGTCTTCTTCCCCCGTGTCAGTCCTCACACACAAGCAAGACAGTAGGCTTGTGTGTCTGACACTTGGCCTCTCTCTGTAGTCATTTGGCACTAAAAATTATCTGCAGAGAAAAGTACTGGGCTCCATACCTGGGTCTTAATTTCCTCCCTCACCAAACCATTATTACTAATTACCGCTCCTAGGTGTTTAAACCATTTCAATGATGTTGTTAAATGCCCGGCATTAATTTAATAGCCAAGTATCTGGGTTTCCCCACATGAGGAGTTCTCAGAGCTTCTCCCACAGAAGCAAAACCCAGCCAGCCCTGGCTGTGGTCCATACAAGAGAGGCAGCAGAGGAGCGGCGAGCACACGTTAACGGCAGACCCACCAGCGCCAGGAATGGGGCATTACTCAGCAGGAAGCACTCCTTCATCCCATACCGTCCCCCAAAGGGAGCCCCCCCTTCAGCCATGCTGCCTGCGTGGCTAGGGAAGACCTGGCACCGCTGCCAGTGCCGGCTGGCATCCCTTGGGCAGAACGTGCCCTCTCGAGCTCAGATCCTTTGCCAGAGCCATCCTAGGGGATTGCTCCGTCTGAGTGGGGCAGCACTCTCCATGGCAGATGCCCTGCCTGCCTTCCACCCATCCCCAGCCAGCATTTGAGAGTGTGTCCTCAAATTTGGAGGGGGGGCTGTCAGAAATCAGCCCCGTGCAGGGCTCGGCACTGCTTTTCTCCAGCACCTGAAAGCAGGGAATGGCCATTGCCCCCAGAGAGGTCCCAGGGCTGAGGTGTGACGGGGACCTGGCTGAAGGCATCAGACCAGACTTTGCCTGCTGCATCTCTCCTCCTGCTGAACTGCAAAGGGCCTGTGGCTCTCCTCCCCCACTGCTGGGGCTTAGGACTGGGGCAGGGGGACTTTTCCAACCCAAATATTTTAACTGACCTCTCAGTCATAAGTCTTCGGCATCCCCAGGACCTCAGTGGCTCAGTGCTGTGGAGGAGAAGACCCTGCTGCCCTGCTCACCCCGGGTATACCCAGGGCCTGCCAGAGCACACAGCCAGCACTGGGAGAGGCAAGCAAGTGGCATGGGGAGCACTGAGACCCAGGAGGGGCACAGGGTTACATTTTAGGGTCTCCCACCCACCCAAGCGTTAATGCTCCCTGGGAGAGAGGGGGAATGAGGGCTCCCGCCCATGCACAAGCCCTATGCTTTCAATGCCGTCCCTTTAAGACATCACTTAATATGACAGATTAATTAGTTAATGTTTGTAAAGTGCTTTGAACATGAAAAGTGCTGTGTAAGTGCTGAGTATTAGTATTAATTATTATGGCATGGAGGCTGGCCCCGTCTGAGCAGCATTCCCCACGCCTAATTTCAGGCCAATGCTGTTTCCCTGCTTCTCCCCCTCCATTGCCCCATCCTGTAAAAGCCAGAAGGAGAAGGGGAGAAGCAGAGAGGAAGAAATAAGACCATCTGCACCCTGCAAGGAAGGAGCCCCTCATGGAGTTGTGTAGGGGGGCTGAGACATGCAGCCCTTCCGCTCCAGGCAGGGCATTGTGTGGGAAGTGGAGCTGCATCTCCCCAGTGCCCCACTGGCATGGGGGGGACAAGGGAGCACCCCCTTGCTCCGAGCTCTGTGGCGAGCCGAGATTGGAAACATCACAGGGAGGATGGAGAAGATGCAGAAGGGGTTCTCCAGCTCATCCCACCCATCCCTGGGTGGGGGCACCCAGCACTGGTGGTGGCTTCAGAGCCAGGCAAGAGGATGAGGAGGGGGTGAGAAGGTTTTGGGGTCTGTGAGCTAGACGGGGCGGGGGCACGGCTGCGTCCTAGATGTGCGTGTGGCAGGGCTGGGAGCTCCCCGGTGTCCCCCGGAGCCGGCGCCTGGCCCGCTTTGCTGCCTCTCCCCTCCTCACGCCCTCCTTCTTGGTGAGGCTGCTCCTGGGAAGGGTCCCCGGAGGAGGAGCAGAAATGGGGCGGCGGGTGCCCCCAATTACCTAGGTGTTGAAGCGTCCCGCCAGCTGGCCCACGAAATGCGTGTGCTGACAGGCACACTGGGGAGGCGTGGGGTGGGTGTGAGGTGCTATCGGGGGCTCAAAGGAGAGGGGTGAGCTGGAGCAGGGGGGCCAGGGAGGGCCAGAGTGGGGACCCACAGGTGCCGGCCGGGGGATCCGGATGCTGAGCACCGGTATCAATCTGTGCGAGGTGCATCAGGCGGCGGGGAGGACTGCGGTGCTGTGATTGCACTGCAGCCCATCGGTGTCTGCTGGGACACCCGGGGCCAGCTATGCCTTCACCCCACTGCCCCCCTGCCGACACCAGGTTAACCCCCCTGGTCCCACCTGCTCGTTCAGCTCCTGGTCTCGCTTGCCTGCCATGGGTCAGACCCTGGCCACACTTCAGAGGGGCTTTGTCACTCAGGTGGCTGCCCTTCCCTGTCACCCCTCCGAGCTGGTGGTGACGGGATCTGGTGGGGATCCTGGTCCTCTCCAGAAAGCCATGGAGGGTCCCATGGCAAGCGGGAGCCCAGTGGAGAGTGAGGGGATCTCAGCACATTGGTGGCAACCCTGCTGCTGGTGGTGGGGTGGGAGGTGAGGGGACATGCTTGGAGCCTGGTCCCCTTTGCAGGACTTTCACCTCCCTCACCCATTTCTGGGTCTGCAGCTCTGGCTGTAAGTAACCCCCACTCCAGGCTCCGACACCAAGCATTTCTACCAGGCAGCCACTGCCAACCCAGCTACTGAGGAAATTGCCAGAAATCGCATGAGTGGCTGAACAAAACGCCAAAACAACGTTAAACCCACTTTCTTTTCTCTTTCTTTTTTGAGCTCTCAAGCTTGTGCAGATTCTGACCTCGCTGGCGGTTCTTGGCTTGCCGCCACGAGAGCCGCTGTCTTCGGGTGGGAGTTGGGGCATCATCCCTTGTGGTTACACCACCCCGGGAGGAACGGGACAGGAGGGTCGATGCTGGGGGCTAAAGGGGCTGGAGCGGATGTTTTGGAGGGCAGCAGGGAAAGCCGGCACGCGTGACTCGAGTTTACCTGCATTTACTTCCGAAAAAGTTGTGCAAACCCATCTCTTGCCTCCTTGTGTTGCAAAGACCGGCTTGAGAAGAGCAGTTGAAGCAAGACTGTCTGCTGAAGAGCACTAACCTGTCCGCAATAGTTGACTCTCTTGCTGGGCTTCCAGGGTCTCCTCTGGCACAGCAGGACAATAAACCCCGCCCCCGCCCAATAAATCCACATGAACGAGGACCAAGTTATAAAAAAAAAAATCTTTATTTCATGTACCAGGATTTTTTTTTTTTTGTCATTTTCTCTTTTTAAAATTTTTTTTCTTTTTAACAGTCTGAAAAAAACCACGAAATAAAGAAAATGGAGGTTGGTTTCTTGTACTGGTTTGAGCTGGACATGAGCAACGCCCTCGGAAAAAAGCTTCCCCGCCAGCCCTCGCCTCCCGCTCGTGCTCTCCCGGTGCTCCCGTGCTCTCCCCTTCCCGCCTGGCCCCGGGGCACGCTCGGCCCTGTGAATGCTCCCCAGCTCCGCGCGGCGTCGGGTGGGCGAGGGCGGCTGGGGATGGAAACCCCAACGCCGCCTTCCCTCTATGCCGGGGTTTGGGAAACCAGCTTTAACTTATTCCTTGGGGGGCACCGGGGGTGTGTGTGTGTGTGTGTGTTTCCCTGTGAATCTTTTTTAAAGGGCTGGGGGGTCACGGGAGGGGATCTCAGCGGTGGGGGGGGGTCTGGACACCCAGCCAAGCCGCTCGCATCCTCCTCTTGCCCTGTGATGCTGTTTTTGGGGGTGACCCCCTCCCACTGCTATCCCGTGCCCTGCCCCGGAGCGGGGAGGGGGGGGTTAAAGCAGCGGGGGAGGGGGGGGGGGAGTGGTGCAGGGAGGATCAGGCTGCTTTTAAGCAGAAACCCCGCTGGGACCCGAAGCGGGGGACTGCGCGGCTCCTAAAACTGGAGCAGCAGGAACGGGGACGGAAAAAAAGTCGAAAAGTGGGTCTGAGCTGCCGAAGGGCTCGGCGGTGCCATCCTGCAAAGCCTCGGCCTCGCGCCTGCCCGGCGCACTGCCGCTTTTGGGGAACAGCCCCAAAAGGGGCCCTGTCCTTGCCCCGGGCTGGCCGGCGGCCTGTGGGGTGTCGCAGAGGCCCCCCGACCCCGCGCTCCCCTGCTGCCGCCTCCTCTCCCGCTTGTATCCGCAGCGGCCGTCGTGGGGGGAGCTGGATTAAAAGCGGTTTCTGGCACCCCTGGCGCCATGATCCCCTGGCACGGCAGGGAGGGAGGGGGCCGCGGCCAGGCCGGGGGTGCCGGGGCAGGATGGCAGGGGCCCAGCTCTCCTCACCGCTGTGGATGAGACCGCAGCAGGCCGGGACCCCCCTGCGACAGGGGGGACGAGGACAAAACCCAGCGGGCGTGGAGATGCCCGGTGGCCTCGCACCTCTCCCTGGCATGGCTGCCGGCACTCAGGGGAGCTCAGGCCTGGAGCGGGGGGCTCCCGGGGATGGGGGCCGGGGGCACGTGTCAAGGCCAAGCAGCCGGCGGCCGGCTTTGGGTCAGGGCGGGCTGGCTGTGCCCAGCAGAGACAGGAGCGATTTCAGGGGGCGGCTGACATGGCTGCAGCCCCACTGGTGGGACCTAAGGGGGGGTCTGGGCAGATTTGGGAGGCGCATGGCGGCCCCGGGGAGCCTCCGGAGCATTCACAGGAGAGCGTGCGCGCGCCTGGGCACGCGTGCGTGCGAGTGCCGGCCCCCCGTCGGCACGCAGCCCTCGGCTTTTGCCTCCCGTATCCCCTCAGCCTGCAGCATCCCGAAGGGATGGGAGCCCCGGTTCCCCTCCACCAGCCCCCCGCCCTCTGCCTGCGCCTCCCACCCCGCTCCCCGCTGTCTTTTCCTTTTTTTTTTTCACAGTTTAAAGCTGGAGAAAACAAAAATGAAAAGAAAAAAATACTATCTGTTTTTCTTGCAAGTAAATCCACTTATTATATTTACATTTATTTATAGCTGTTGTTTTATTAAAAAAATTGCCACTTTTTTTTTTAAGAAACCTTTTTTGTCCTTTTTTTTTGTGTGTGTGTGTCTTTATTTACTGTGTCTGTTTGCTTTTTGCACTGTCACCGTTAACCCCAGGGTCTCCAGGGCCGGGGAAGCGGGGACCCCCTCTGGGGACACTGCGGGGGGGTGACTCGGCATCGGCCTCTGCGCTCCCGGGGACAGGAGTCCCTCTTAACCCCTATGGACCCGCGGGGGACGAGCGGATCCCCACGGATCCCGAGGGAACAGAGTGGATCCCCACGGATCCCGAGGGAACAGAGCGGGTCGCGGTTGACCCCGGCACCCCGGGATCCTCCGTAACCGGCCCAAGGACACCGAAGTCGCTGCCAGCCAAACCCCCGTCCCCTGTCCCCCGAGGAGCCTGTGCTGGGTTAAAGGTAAGTGGGAAATAAACTGTAAAATTAAAGAATAAACCCCCCCAAAATCCAAAGAGCTGCCTCCTCCTCCTCCTTCTCCTCCCACTTGATTTATTGTCATTTGTTATTTCTCGGTTCCCTTTTATTTTTTTTTAAGTCTGTTTTTATTAAATGTTAAAATAATGGTACATGGGAAATCATGCATTTTCTTTTAAATTTATTTCTATTTTTTAAATCTCTTTCTCTCGGTTTTAAAGTTTTTCTTTTTTTTCCTTTTTTCTTTTTCTTTTTTTTTAAAGAATTTTTTTCACTGTTGTCTCTTTCCTCGCGTTTCCTTTTCGTTTGTTTGTTTGTTTTTTTGTTCGCTCGCTTGTTTGTCTGCGTATCTGCTTGTTCGTTGGTTGATTTTTTGTTGTTTTTTTTGTTTGTTTTTTTTGTAGTTTTTTTGTGGATTTTTTTTTTTTTTTTTTTTTGCATTGGGAAGGTCCCCACCCCCCCCAAGGGGCACTTCCACCTCCTCCTTCCCACCCCCCTGCTGCCCCCTGCCCCCTTCCACCCTCCCCACCCAGCAGCCCACCCCATCTCCTCCTGCCCGCTCCTGCCCCATTTTCAGCTCCTGGCGACGGCTTCATACCGGGGTGGTCCGGCGGTTGGCTGTGTTGGTGTGGATAGAGTCCTTGTTCTCTTTCTGGATACAGTTGTGAACCTGGAGGAAACTGTTATCCCTGTCGGAGTTGTAGGTGGCGGTGGGGGTGGTGGTTGCCTTCAGCGGGTCCCTGGTCAGGGTGTACATCGAGATCTCTGTTGATGGGAGGGTGTTGAACCCTTTGATCCCGACGGGAGAGGCATCCCTGGAGTGTGAAGGCTCGGTGGAGCGGGAGCTGGAGCGGCTGCGTCTCTGATAGCGGTACCGGTAGCTGGGGATGCGGGTGATGGCGGAGGACTGGAGGTAGTCCGTGGCACGAGCATTGGCGCGCAGCTGTTTGTGCCGGTCTATGAACATGTGGACGGCCAGCACTCCCACCATCTCAGCTATAATGAAGGACAGGGCCCCGAAGTAGAAGGACCAGCCGTAGGAGTAGCTGTTCTTCTTGGAGTCACTCTTGGAGGGGTCTCCAGCGTTGGCTGATATGTATACGATGATGCCAATTATATTACTCAGACCTACCAGCCGGCCGGCGGGGGAGAGAGAGGGAGATGTCAGGAGGGCTAAGCGTGGCGGCGGGGGCCGTGGGGTTGAGCCCCTGCCCCCAGGAGGGGAGGACGGGAGGGCCCGCAGCCACCCATCCCCTCCAGGTGGGCGGCTTTCCTTGGGAAACCCGGGCAAGACCCTCCTCGCATGCCTGCCGCATCCCTGGACTGCACTCCCGGCTGGTTCCTGAGAGACGCCGGACGGATGTAGGGAAACCCTCTCCCTCCAGCAGCTCCCAAGCAGCAGGAAAGCCTCTGCCTGCAGGGTGCTGCTGCTTGCCTCTGCCATCCCTGGGAGGCTGCTTTCACCCCGAATAAGGCTCATCAGGGCTGGGAAACGCACACGCTCCTGCCTAGGCAACCATGCCCCTGCAGGATGCCCCACTGGGGCAGCCCCCCCACCTCCTGGAGCCCATCTCCGGGGCGTCAAGCCCTGTGCATCCCTTTACCTGCAGACACGAAGAAGATGCCGGCACTAAGGATGATGTTGTGTCGGGTTTTGTAGAACTCGCTGGCTGCAATGCAGAGTCCACCCATGAAAAGCAGAATCACACTCAGGATCGGGAAAATACTAGAGGCTCTAACAGCCCCTGTGGAGGAGAGAGGGAGAGGGGCAGAAAGAACAGCGCAGGCGTGAGAGAGAGGAAAAAGGGGCATGGAAACGGCACCGGGGTGAGGGGACGGGGGGGACGCGAGCACGTTTCGTGGGTGGGTGCGAAGGGGAGAAACAGAGGGCAATGTGCCGGGGGGGGAGTAATTCAAGGAGGGATAAAGGCATCAGGGGACGGAGGGAGGGAGAGAGAAACAAAGTGTGTCAGAAAAAGAGAGCGGACCGAAGCAGCTCTCCCGTGCCCTGGCCACTGACGCTGCCACGAAGCCGGTGGCCCAGTGCAGGGAGGCGGAGGGGGCTGCGGGGCCGGTGGCTGGGCTGGGAGCCTGCCCATGCTGCCTGTCCCCCCTCACGCTGTCTTTCCCTCCGCTTTCAGGGGGATTACGGGCTGGAGGGGGAGCCCCGGCACCATCTGGCTTCTCCTCCTGCGGGGTGCTGCCGCTCGAGCCCACTCTTCAAAGAGCAGCAACTCAAATGCTTCCCGTGGAGCTCCTCAATCTCGAATCCTCCCGAAAGGGCAGGAGCATCTCAAGGAGAGATTTTTTCTTTTTTTTAGGGCTGGGAAAGAGCTCCTGGTGCTGTGCACTGCTCTGCAGCTGCAGTGAGGACTCAGAAGTGAAAGTCCCAGCCCTGCATGCCGAAACGCGGAGCTTATCCTAGTGATTAAACGACTGGGCTCCTTCCGGAGGGCAGTGATGGGTTCGGATGTGCCAGCTCCCACACATGCACGCTCTCCATCGGTCGATACGGGAAGAGCTCAGCCAGCAGAGGGCAATGGCATAGATGCACGTATATGCTCAATACGCACATGCAAAACATACCCCAAAGCTTCTGGGGGGACCCTCTCGTATTCACGCAGCGAAACGCCAGGACTGTGTATACGCACACCCGCGCACACTTGCACGCACGCACACACTGCTTGTGGGCTGTTCAGTGGGTACCAACTGAACATATTTTTCATATGTTCATATTTTTTAACTAGGAAGGCCTTCCCTCCTCCCTTCCCAAGAGAAAATAAGCTGTTAAAGTGTGAAACGAAACCTTGCTTGATAAAGAAAGTATCAGACAGGCTGGTGCAATTCTGTTTGTGGAGCAAAGATGTGGAAGGGGGGTGTGTGAAAGCTAATCCATCCTTGCCTGCAAGAATGAACCCTGCTGAAGCAAGGCAGGACTTTTTCCTAAGAGGGCAGAGACCTTGCTTCAGAGACCCTGTTGGCATCAGCATCCTACCAGGCACAAGCAATCAGCTCTTTGAGGGGGCCCCTAGCCCACTGCCTGTGCATGGGGAATGCAAAAGGCAGGGAGAAACCTCTCTTGCTTGCTTTCCAGTTCTGCCTGGCTGTGTTTCAGGGAACAGGATAGTGATAATAACCATCTTAATAGCTTCTGGAAAGCAAGGCAGGATTTGACAATGGGAAGCTTAAATGGCAGTAAGCAAACATCAAGCAGAGATCCGCTGTTCAGAGGGTTTCTGGAGGAATGCTTGGTCAGTCCCGCAGCCTGGCCCTGACCACATCAGTTTTATGTAGGTCTTAATTCTGAAATTCACATCTGTTGGGAGAACACAAAGTTGCCGGCTGACATGGGGAGTTGCGGGAGTTATGTGATGCGGGAGGACAGCAGCCTCGCTCAGCCCCTGCTTTCTGCCCCTCATGAGGACCATGCCAGCAAGAGAGTGGCAGAATCTCATCCGGTCTTCCTGGGTCCGGAGCCTTTGGTCTAAAGAGAAGGGGACTCATGATGGTGTTTGGATGCTCCCTCGTATCATCTGTCTACTCTCTAACTTGCGTGTCTTCTAGCAAAGAAACACAGAGATGCTTCTGCTTCCTCTCTGACAACAGGCGTTTGATTTCAAAAAGCCCAAGACACCTTATGTGGACAGCTGGCAGAAACAAAGTCTAAGCCCTTCTAGCCAGGCCATGGACGCTGCCCCTCAATCATTCTGGTCCCCTGAATGAGGGAACCACCTAAGTCTGATACTAATAAACAGCTTCCTAGCTGTTCTTGCCAGTACGGCCAGGCATCGCCCGTGCAGAACGCCCGGGACTCCGGTTTGGCAGAAGTCCTGGGAAGAAGCTGTTCAGTGGGGTCCCTCTCCAGTCAGGTCTAAGCCAGCAGAAATCCCACTTCCCTCAGGAGTGGCCCAAGTAGTCCTTTATTGACTTGCCAAATCCGTCTTTGAACCCGGTCCTTTCTTTAAAAGGGCTCTACCCTGGGGACACTGTCAGGTCCTGATGTTGGGCCAATTTTTGTCTTCAGATCTTGTTCCCTCTGAGGGAACAGACCTATCCTTCTTGAGGTGTTCACCCCTTCCCCTAACTCTTCTTTCTGAAGTGCAGCTGGTGCTGCGAGCAGCTTCCTCGCTCCCAAACAACTCTGCAAGAGCTGGTTTGCCCTCCGAGGCAGCCTGCACAGTTGCTGTGCCAAACCAGATCAAACCCCAGACTTCGGCTCTGCTGTTCAGGGGCCACGCAGCGATTAAGAGACCGATGCTGCAGAAAGGCATCTGAAAGAAGCAATCTCCCTGGGTTATTTACAATTTACGGTGGATGAAAAACTGTTTGAGAAACTAAGAGGAAGCAGCATAAGATCCACCTCTTTTCACATACAAATGAGCTTCGCAGAGCCTAAATTATCTCTCTCATCCCTGCCGCAAGGCTGGGTCTCCACATCTGGCTTGAAGCACGCCCAGGTGACAAGGAGCTATTCTGAAAGACTCCCAGCCTTTGGAGATCTCTGATGCTTAACCTTAGGAGGTCAAAAGCTCTTATCTCAGCTTTCTGAAAGGAGAAGATCTCTTCTCATGATGTCAAAAGGCATTGGGCTTGTGGAGGGAGGGCAGGATAGCAAGGCGGCGACCTAAGAGGAGGAGTGATCCCTGTTCAGCTGTGCTTCACCTGCACGTCCCCCCTGGACCCGGAGCTCAGGTTAGGTTTCCTTACGGAGAAGCCGTGTGCCTGGGGTGCAGCACCTCTCCCGGGGGCTCTGGGTGAGCACCAGGTCTTTTCTTCAGAGGGCTCTGACTGTCCTTATTCCTGCTTCCCGTTCCCATCACTAAACTCACTAAAACCAGCAAAGATCAGATCTGCAGCCTCTGTCGGCAAGTGGTGTTTGGGGAAAGGTGAAGATGGAAATAGGTGCTCCTCAGACACAACCCAGCTAATTTCTTAAATCTGAGGCAACTGGGGTATCAGGTAAGGAAACATAAACTTCCTCTGCTTTAGGAGGACACACACACACTCACACACACTCACAGTGCCCCAGCTAGCCCAGTCCTGACCTGCCCACTCAGCAGCTCTCCAATGGATTTGAATTAAGACTCTGGATTTATATCGTAATTAATTGCCGTTAATAAAAAATGCCACTGGTTGTTACTATGAGTTCGAAACTTGCACTGTCTCATGGGCAGGGCCCCAGGGAGGTGAGAGTGGAGCCGTTTTTGGGGGGTGGCAAGGCTCTGGGGTTGCCTTCTCTGGCCTGCTGAGCCTCACAGGTCCCAGCGTCTCCACCACCCTATCTTCAGAAAGCAAAAGGCACCCGACGCTAGCCCCTACGAGCCATTGCAAGAAGAGCCTGCAGACTTACGGAGGAAATATTCTGCTGTATCGGCTTCATAATCTGCATCCTCAGGGAAGTGATCGATTTGCTTACACAGACCTTTAAAATTCCCTAGGGAACAAGAGAAAAAAAGAACAAATGAGAACACCAAAACCTGCCTCGCAGGAACAGCTGCCCTCTGCGTCGCCCTTTGTGCCCGCCCTGCCTTCCTCCCAGGCGGCACGCCTGCTCGTTTGTGGATGCCCATTAAACGCCCGGGTGCTGTCCTCACGCACTCGCACATGTTATCTCCCTCTTATTTGCACAGGCACATGGGGTTCGCCATCTGGATCCAGCCTGATGCCCACCTAGCCCAGTGGCTCTCACTCAATGGTGGAGAGCACCCGAGGCTTTGGCCGGCAGGTCTGGCTCCTGCCGCAGGCAGACAGGAGAGCACTGCCCGCCTCTGAGGGAGGTGGGATGGGACGAGGAGCCAGACGCTGGGTCAGGCTGCGAAGCACGAGGGTCAGGGTCCCTTCCCTCAGCATCGACCGGCGTAACTCTGGGTGTTTGTATTTCACCTGGCGTGGCCTTGGTGGATCCCAGCAGTGCTGTGTACAGCGGGGTGGTCAGGTCTGGGTGGAAAAGCATTTGTTTCTCTCAGCTGTGAATTTGCTACCTATTCATTTCATGGGCAGGATACATCCCATTGTTCTGGTGCGGTAGGAGGAGAACAAAAGCTCTTAATCTACTTTCTCCATATGACTGCTTGTTTTTGCATACCTTTATCGGGCCTCCTCTTGTGTCCTCTCACAGACTAAGGGTACAAGAAGCTTGGTGCAAGTGTGTGTATGCGGCTTAGCAGCAAAACACCCTTTGCACTGGGGGAGCAAAGTCTTCTGCCATAAGTGAGGGAAGCCGGGCTTGGTCACCCTCATTTTTGTCAGGCTGGTTTACGTACAGGGCCTTCTGCTAGCTTTAGTCATGGGGCACCCTTTTTCACACACTCCACGACCAGCAAAGCCATCCCAGCAGGAGGCCAGCGACATCTTCCCAGTCTTTTGTCATCTTGGATGTCTACCAGGCTCTTATTTTCATCATTCACGTCTCTCTCCTCTTGAAATCAGACATACCACTCCAGAGAGGTAATCCTCAAGCCACATCATCATCATGACCACTGGTTGACTAGTATCTCAAAGGATCAGCTTGTTCATGCTTGTACAGGGGTGACCATGTGGAAGGCAATTTCATTATACCTCCTGGGGTTCCCCCAAACTTTTTCTCCCACCTTCCCTTACATTTCCCTCTGGACTCTTGCACTGGCTGGCCATTAACACAGAACTGATGGACATAATCTGTTCAGAAAGGAGGAATGCAGTGTCCGCATGAGGTGCATGGTTAGGCACAGTGATCCCATGGGCCCCCTCACCAGAGGTCAGCCACCAAAGTGGTTCAGGCTGACTGATCCCTCAGCAGAAGAGTTTGGAGCCTGAGTCTGGAGAGTGACAAATGCTGTGGCAACCTAGGAAAGCTGCCTGCCACCCCGGCCCTGAGTCCAGCTGCTGGACCAGCTGGGTGTGCAGGGCAAGGGGACAATGAAGCCACCACATTTGTGGTTGTTGCCTCTTGGGAAGGGTTGCTTGTGAGGAACCCAGAGCTCATCCAGGAGAACCCTACCCAGGCTGACACCTGCAGGGACCATTCAGGTCCCCGAGTCATGTCTTGGAAGGTTTATTCCAGGTGAATTCCAATGATCTTTCAGGTATTTGGGAATAGCTGGAAGAAGGACCAAGCTCAAAGAATTCCCCCTGAGTTTATTCTCTAGGCCAAGCCTTGCTGCAGCAAGGTTTGGGATGCTTTGGGAGGCAGTGCTGAGCAAATAGCTGTAGAAGGCAGGTAGGTGGGTTCCTCTAGGTCAGCCCCCAAGCTTGGCTCCTTCTGCATCCAGTCGGCTTGTGTTTGAGGCTTCTGAGATACCTATCGCCTTTAACTACTAGTTCAAAGAGCTTCCATGAAGAGGCTAGAGACAGCAGAGAGGAGTGCGTGTGCATGTAAGAGGTAAGTAATAGGAGAAGAAAGTAGGAACAAAGCCTCTCCATGTACCTCTGAAGTGTTATTCCCACATTGAAACTGTGGGTTATGAAAGGAGGTTATTAATCACTCATCCCCAATCCAGTTACCTTGTTCAAGAAGTGTCTGCTTCTCAGCCATGGCCCAAGTGTCTGCTTCCCAGCCTTCCTTCTGGAAGGAAAGCTTCATAGCCGAGCAAATTCCCTTGCCACACCCCCACCCTGCTACTTGCCACTTAAATACCTGTGAGGAAGGCAGATACAGCATGAAGGGGGTCCTTTCCCTTGCTTGCCCCTGGCTGCCTGGGGCCATCTGCCCACGACAGACGAGCAGCTCATCACCCTGGTCCTTTGGCTGCGGTCACTGCTGTACAGTGCACGTGAACGCTGCCGCTCTCCGAGGCACCGGGGAAATCTCCAGCCTCAGATTTCAGCTCCTTGCCCAGCAGACCCTGAATGCTGAGTGCCTCCTGCCCGTACACGCTGGGGGAGCAGGCAGAGCCTGCGTGCACCTCCCAGGAGAGGCTCCCGGTGCACAGCCAGAGCCCCCCAGTTAGAATCAGCCAAGGAGGGAAGAGACCCTCTCTCTGTGCCATCCTTTCCCCGCTTCCTCTCTTCGCCCTCTCCCCCGCTCCCTTTCTTGCTGTATTTGAGCCTGATTAATTCCTATGTGAAGAATCAAGCTGCCTGGGAAAGATGCTGCGTCTTGTGCAGGGTGTCTTTTATATGGACTTGTGTGGGATAGCTAGTTAGAGGTTCAGCCGCTTAGGCAGGGTGAGGGGACGTGCAGGCTCTTTGAAAATCTGCTCCTGGTGCCGAGCGTCCAACGGGCCTTGCTGATCTGGCTCAGCAGGGTGCTTGGCCATGGGGGTGTCCAGCCTTGGCTTGCTTAAAATGCTGTGGCACGGAGGAGCTGCCCTTCACCGCAGGCTGATACGCTGCGCCCGGCTGATCCCCCTCCCTGGCTCAGCCCTGCCGGGGTTCGTGAGGGCAGGGTGGGCAGCGCTGGCCCCACTTTAGCCCCTGCTTTGTCTGTGCTCAGCACAGAGCGCCGTGACTCTGGATGCTGACTATTTGCCTGCGCTACCACACCCTCTCCTCCAATGCCTCCTAGCTCCTCTGGGCGATGGATGGGGAAAGGATGCAGAATTAGGTCATTAATGCGTTAACTGGGAATATAAGAGAACAACATTCAGCTTTTGCTCTGCCACAGGCATGCTGTTAAAACCACTTCTCCTCTCTGCCTTAGAGTCCCACCCTGTAAAATGGGGGTGACAGCACTCCTCTGCCTTGTGCCGTACGGGGACGTGTTAAAGAGGGCAGGGTGTGGGTGCGCTGGTGCCAGCGGCCGCGCGAGCACATGGAGTAGGTGAGCGACGGATGGCAGCAGTTCAGAAACCCGCTCGGTGCGGGGAAGGCCTCGATGTCACTCCTTGCGCCAAGGTCACTCGGCAATTCTCTGATGGACATCTGTGGCCTGCTGAGACGGTGCAGCAGCCTCCCTGGCACCTGCGCTGGTGGAAGCGCCGCGGCCGCACGCGGAGAGGGGGATGGAGCAGCTCAGCAGCGCTGCCGAGGTCTGACACAACAGCCTTTTCCCGTGCTGCACGTGCGGTTTGCGGAGCCAGGGAGGGAAGAGCCATGTGCCACCCTATAGTTAAGACTCCCGAATGCCTATGCAAGAGCAAATCATTATTCGGGAGGGCATGTAGGGCTCTGAGAGCTCCTCAAGGGAGTAAGAGCAATATCTCTTCTGTACTTGTGTCCCTTTGCCCTTCCCGTTCTTCCCGACTTGAGCTATCTCATGCTGCGAACCCTGAAAGAGGCAGGTGTTGAGCTCTCTGGCTTCTCCTGCACGTCTCTCTGAGAAACTTAAGCCACGCGCTTTCACCTCCTCCCTGCAGCTCTCTCAGCGCAGTTCGGGCTCTCCCCTCATCCTCTTTCTCGTGCTCACCCACCAGATCTTCCTCCTGTTTCTCAGTCTCTCTCATTCATCGCAGCCACCTCCCTCTCCCTGGCGTACCGGTGTGGGCATCCTTCAAGCACCCTGCTTTGGGATGTGCAGGCTGCAAAGGAGGCGGGAAGGAGCTCTGACTTGTCTCAGGACAGAAAGGCTGGGGATGCCCAGGTCGGTGGAAAATCACAGAGCAGCCCCCAAGTCCCCTGGGTATTACTGGGAGTCCTTAGACAAGATCCCCACCATTTGCTTGTCACCTGCCCAAGCTTTGGAAAATGCAGTCTGGAGGAGCTAGGACTGGTGCAACAGGCACCCCCCCAGTGCCTGGACTGGGACAGAAGTTGCCCAGCTGGGGCATTAAGAGCAGAGATAACCTGCCATGCTGCCAAGAGGGACGGAATGTCTAAGATGCATGAAAATCAACGTTAACTGTGCGTTCAGCCCTCAGAGAGACCTCCTCCGATGCGGCCGGGTCATCGTTTGGGTACATGCTGTCTATCCAGGACAGCTGGCAGCCATCAGCTCTGCTGCAGTGAGAGTCAGACCGAGTTGCCCCCGATGAGAACCTGGCTCGGTATTGTTGGTGATACGGTTTATTTTTGTGCCGCTTTGTGCAGCCCTGTTTCTTTCAGAAGTCTCACTTGCCTGCGGAGTGCAACCCATCACAAAATAGTAAGTTCCAAAGAATGAAAAGCTACTCCCTTCCTGCGGGGTAGGAACACTTTCAAATGGTCAGGACTGTACATCTGAAAACTGGGAGCCAGAGGCAGAGGAAAAGACATCCAAAAGGAGAGAAGCAGACAAAGAGGGACGAGAACAGAAAGACCTGTTTTCCCAGAATGATTTGTGATATTTCCATTTATGGAAAAAAGCAATCCACTGAAAGCTTTCCTTCAGTCTCACTCTCCAATTTAGCAGAGGTTTTGGCATGATGGCTTCTAGAGAAATAAATAAAGGGGGCTGGATATAGCTGTTGTGTCTAAAAGCTCAGAAAGATGGCTTGGTGCTGGCCAAGGATTCAGTACCTCTTTCTGCCACACACTCCCTGTATCATTTCAGGCAAGTCACTTAACTCCCCTCTTCTCTCACTCAAAATGGGAATAACGGTATTTCCCTGCCTCAGGGAAATAGCCTGAGGATATTTATATTAAAAACATGAAAGTGATCAGACACTGGATCATTTGGGCCAGATAATTCTCCCCACCTTCCAGTTCAAACGTAACGTGCTCATCCTTGATGCGGCCTTCTCCCAGACAAACGCAAAGGCTGCACACACGTGAAAGCTCTCCCAAATTCACACTTGTGATTCCTGCCTTAGAAGTAATCTTTGTTGCAGTTTAAACTAATATTTGCTATCTACCCATGAAAGAAATGCGAGAAATGGCGCACGAAGGGCGGGTAGTCAGACATAAACACAAACATTTCTTGCTGCTCCAGGACCCTGTTTCTGAGTGGAGCCCGTTTGGTACCAGGTGGTGAAGTGGGGCTCAGAGCCAGCCTCTGGGCTGGGAAGACAAATTCCACAGCTACGTGGCAAGCTGTTGGCATGTCTTTCTTACACATATTGGCAAAGGGCTTCCAAACCAGGAGAGGAAGTCTCCTGTCCCTGTCAAAAAATGACACTAGTGACACTGAGTTGTTAATGCCCAACCTGACATGACTTCAAGAGGAAGGAATGAGGTTTCATGAAGCACCAAGGGAAGCACAGGAAAAGCCCTTCGAAGGCATTTTGCTGGCTCTCCACCCTTCCAAGAATGAGAGCGCTCATCGTTTCGGGGGATTTGGAGCTGATGAAGAGCACGGTGGCAGGGAGCACAGACAGTGTTCGTGGGCATCTGCTTTTACCCACCTGTGCTGACATGCCCAAAAGAAAGGCTGGCTTTTCGAAAGTACTCATTATCCCTCTCGGGGAATGTCTCCATAGATAGCACCTTACAAAAATTAGGCCATCTTTTCACGTGCCTCAGTACACATTTAAAGGTCTTGGTTACAGGGTGTAGGGTTATACCAGCAAATGTAGCTACTGTGCCACAAGGGATGGTCATTTTGGGGCTTGAGCAGGTGCTGCTCCAGCAGCTCTGACCCTGCACAGTGGCAGGGGATGCTGTGCTAGTGGCAATACCTTTTGACTCAGACAGGTAATTTTAAGACCAAAGAGCCCACAGCTCTCCTTAGGGACAGAGGAACTTTCCACTACAAGGGGAAGCTCAGCGGGGCAGCAAATGAGGTCTGCAGGGGTGAGCCTGGGACAATAGCAGAGATCCCATGGGAACAAAGGACCATCAGAAATCTCGCCACCTTCCTGTCCAAATGCAATGTGCCTGCTTTGATGTGGTCTTCTCCAACATAAACATGCAGCAGTGCATATGTTAAAAAAAAGCAAACAAAACCCTAGCAACATAACCAGTATGTTGCATACATAATTCTCTCCCTGGGGAGAGGATAAAAGAACAAACCACATGTGACTGATATCAAGCCCCATCACTTAATGTGCCACTGGAAATCATTCAGATATTGTGTTGGAGAAGCCTGTAAAAGAACTGATGCAAAATAGAAATTGATCTTATAGGTATGAAAGAATATCCCCCGCTGCCTACAAGGTAGAACCATTATACCAGCTCTCCTGACCTTATTAGTAATAATCATGTTTATTGCAGCTGTTGCCGAGGATCAGATGATGAAGGGAGTTTACTGCAGTAAAAATGGTACAAACACTGCCTTACAGACCATTGCTGCCTTGATGAGCATGCAGGAAGGGGTATATCACAGCACATTAGCAATGACCGAAGCTACAGCAGTAAAATGGCCCGATAATACCAATTCTGGGGAGATGAGCTTAGTCAGGAGATGGTTAATAAACAGAAAAAGAAATGCAGACTTAGATGGCAGGGGAGAAAAAAGTGGGAGAAGCCAGTATGGGGTAGCACTGAGGAGGAGACGACGAGGTGGAAGGAGAGAGGTAGCGTGAACAGCCACCAAGCACCGGGGAAAGAAGTGCCATCCAAGCCAGTACCAGGCTCCTGTTCTGCCTTTTTCAGCTCTTACTCCTCACTTGCTCCCTGCAGCCCTCCCTGCCAGTCACCCGGCGGAGGAGAGGGGGCTAATGACAGAAGAAGACACCACGTGTGCCGCTGGAGGCAGCTTGGGTCCCCCCCCATAGAGCCTCGGCGGTGTGGGAGTGCAGAAGAGCCCCATCACGTCCTGGCGTTGCCCGCATGGTCCCCTGCAGCGCTCCGCCTGCTGCGGCGGCGAACGGGATCGCGCTGCGTTACGGCCGGACCCTGCGCCTGCTCTCAGCCTTGAATAGCTTTGCATTTTCCCTTGGAGGCGGCAGCCTCCTCGCCTTCCCACCCCGCTCCCTAACGCTGCTGCATGCTGCTAAGTAGCCGATAGACTCTGCCTCAGAGCTGGCTATAGCTATTCCTTGTACGTGGGTGGAGATGCAGTGGTAGCAAAACCTATTATTAAGATTATATGAAGATCTCCATTTATAAACACCCTCTTTTTACAGGGTTGTAACTTTCAAAAATATCCTCACTGTGGCTTGAAATTTCCCATGCTTTGTCACAGGCAGAGAGTGAGATTGGCTGGGAAAATTGGGCAAAGGCTCTTGAACGTGTTTTGGTGCAAACACAAATCCAACACGTTTGAGCTTTACAAGCTGAAACATTGCGGGTGGCTGGTTTTCAGGGACTGCTAGACATCTGTCCAAGTTACAAATTAAAAACCTCAACACAGCAATAATAAAAATCATTCAAAAAAATCCTTTTTGCATACATCCACTACAAACATCTCCCCCGATAAACAATTCACTCTATTTTCTAGACTTTGCCAGTATCAAACCTGAGCTGAATTTCTTCTGAAAATAGTACTAAACACAAAAATGTTTTAGGCTCATCTAAATCATCTAAAGCTGTGGATAACTTTGCTCCTCCTAATCTTGCATTTCTCATTTTTCCCTGCTGTGCTAGCATTCTGGAGTTGAAAACAGTTTTATATATACATATATAACATGCATGTTATGATTTCATATATATGTCAATGAAATTGGTTTTTCTAACTGATATTTTCCTGTGTGATTCAGTGAATGTGTAAAGCATTAACAATATCTCTGATTCCTCAGCAGAGAGGGTAGAAACTATTTCTACACTTGTTAGAGTGACTAGTGTCACTCTAGGTAGGAAAAACATATGAACTTTCTGGCGTATGAGCCCTGTTGCAGAGTTTTCAAGGTATATCAGCTGAGTCAGTAAAAGCTATTGCCCTTGCCTTGCAAGAAGAGGCAGAACTGGTCTTTAAATGAGCTGGAAATCAGAAAAAGAACTGAGAAAAGGGTTTGTAAATAGTTGTGCTCAGATGTTATAACGTGATGTTGGGTTTTAAACTCCAGGAGCACAACTTAAGTGCTGGAGCTGCTGGGGTGGAGGATGGAAAGGTGAGGGCAGAAGTTGATCAGGACACGGAGAGAAGTCCAAGCAAAACAGAAAGGGCAAGTGAAAGAAACCAAGATATTACAGAGGATTTAAAAAAAAAATCTGCAATTTGTAGCAAGAACATTTGTGCGTGTGTGTGTAACGAGTCAAATGTGACACTACAACTGTGAGCCGAGTGACAGGAAGGGTGATGCAATTATCTGCAGTGAGAGAGAAATGATGTGCATAAGGTGTGGGAGGAGAGGAGATGCTCCATAGCTACCGCAGGCAATCCCAATCCACGGCTGCACATCCAGATGTCAGAGGAAGGGAGATACTAATGTAAGCCTGGAGGGAAAGGGTTGGATGGGATGAAGAGAGCATTTAAGAGCTGTTGCTTATCTTTTCTTCCCCCCCCCCCCCATCACGGCAACAATATTGTAACTAGGACAGGTTTTGCATATAGGGTTACAACATCAAACTCTCAGAAATCAGAGCATGTAAACAACATCCTAGCTGGATGAGGACATAAGGACTGAACCATCTTGAACTTGAACTCAAAGACCCAGAGCTCAGGTGGGTTAGTCTCTCTCCAGAAGTATGCAGAGGAAATCCATGGGCCAGAAAATTTAGCTCATCCTATCAGCTCATGCTAATAGCTCATCCTATCAGGCTGCATTTTTCTCCTCAGATATAACTGTGTGGCTGATCTGTGAGCGTGCACCAGAGGACAGAGCCAGGCTCACCTTGTACAGCAGGTCATGTTTTGGGTCAGTGGTGAGACTACAACTCTAGGGGTGACTGGAAGTTACTGTGCACAGGCACAGATTTACCAGGCAAGAAAAGAGGGAAAACCAGCCTTCCTCACACCGTGAAAAGTGGCCTGCACAGCCTGGGACACAGCCACGAGCTGTACAGTGCCTTGGGTCAGATGCGGACCGAGATCCTACCCCAGTGGCAACTTGGGCTTGGTTATTCCCAAACTGCAAATCTTGAATCTTGCAACTGTAATACTGTGTTCGTAAGGTTTTTTGAATGCAATTTACTTAGCCGTTTTTAAATTACGAAGGAGGAGAAAAGGCAATTCAAATCTTTCATCTCCAACTCCACACTGCATTTGTCTCTGACATATCCAGCCAGATCTATAGGGAGACGCTGTCCTCAGTTAAACTGGTGTAAATCTAGTGTGACTCTGAGCTGCTCCTTCAGTAGATATGGTCACAACCGAGAGAGGAATTAGGCTTGCAGCTGGCAATTAGCTTATGAAGTATGTGGTGTGCTTTAGGGTCCTTCAGGATGCAAAGTGCTATATAAAAATTATTATTAGTTATTAATAATAAAAATACCCAAGAACCCCAGGGAAATAACTCAAAGAACGGAGCAAGTCAATGACAGAGGCAGCTTTCAATCCATCCTCCCTCTTCTGTGCCACTTAAGCCATTCTCCCCCTTCCCCTCCAAGGCTCAGACACATGGAGGAAGGGAGAGACCCCCATTGCACATGTTTAGCAATTTGGCAGTCTCAACAAGTCTCCTGTGTTCTCCCACACAACATTGTCAGCCTGCAGTAGGAATTGTCAAATCTGTAGCATAATTGACAGCCAGCAGTAGAAATTTTGGGGAATAGCAGGGCGTGGGAATTCCTCAGCTTGCTTCCCATGGGAAAACTGCAACCCTGCCCTGGCGGTCCTCAGGGCCTTTCATCTCGTTGCCCTCCCTGCCCCTAGGAAAAGGACTGGGCAGGTAGGAACGGCTTGCTTTCTTTAATGATCTCTGGGTGAGAACTGGGGGTCCAGTTGTGGTCGCCTGAGTTGGGGTGAGCGGCTCCACTGGAGATGCACAACCTGTTTTGGCTATTCCAGCCCAGCAGATGAGTGTGAAGTTTATTTTAGGTGAGGAAATAGAACAAGGGAAGGGCTGGGTTTTCTCTAGCACTTTTTATACCCCAGGGAACCCAAAGCCCTTCATGCAACACTGAGAAAGATCCCCCAGCGCGGTGGCTCCACAGATGAGCATGGCAGCCATTACGCGCTCACTGAGCTCGCGCACGCTTGCCCTCGGAGAGCGGAGGCGGCTTTACCCAGGCAGGGAATATTGGTTATCCCTTACTCCGTTCAGAAAGCGCGCTGGGATTTTTGCTGTCCCTTCAGGCAGCCCACCAGAGATGGCCAGCAGGGAACGCGGTGTAGGATTTCCTTGGCAGAAAGCCCTGCTGACTGCAGCGCTCCGGGCTGAGCTGCAACCTGCAGGGCCAGGCACTCGTGGAGCTTTTCTGCCCTGTGCCCTTTACGCCTTGAAATGCACCACCTACCATCAGAAAATGAAACCCCCGAGGAAGAGGTCAGGACTTTCTAATTTTGAAATTTCCTCTAGCAGTCACTACGTCTCGCCCTGCAGCACTGGTGTTTCGGGAGAAGCCCAACCCAGAGCAGCCCCCAGCTGCGCCAGGGCTACCCAGCACCGTGCTCTGGGAAGCATCCTGGGACGAGAGGTACATAAGCGTGCCGAACCTCTTTAGGATGCTCACCCCTGGTAAATCCACTCCTGACCTGGACCTCACTCACAAAACAATCCAAAGCCTCCCAAATGCTCGTAAAGCAATAAAGAATAAGAAACTGGAGGGAAGATGGGGCAGGAAGAGTGGAGGGCTGCCCTGATGTACAGCAAGCCCCTTCTTACAGACAGCTGGGGAGGAAGCCACTGGTCTCCCCAGCTATCCCAGAAAGGGGAGCTCCCTGCCTTGGCAATGTCCCCAGGGTGGGGACAGCCTCCATTGCAGACCCTTCCCAATCAGCCTGAACACTGAATCCAAACGTGGCTTAATATTGTTTCTTGCATTTCCCAGCTATGCTGGGATTCGGGATTTGAAGAGTTGTGTGGGTTGCGTGTATGGGTCCCAAACAATTTTAGGCTCATACTGCCCCGGGATTATTTTGGTACAATTGCTGGCAGGGCAAATATGCGGAGTAACAACAGACTGGTCTGTGAAAGCTGTAGGAAAGCAGTGCCCTCTGTGCTAAAAGAGCCAGGACACAGAGTTTGCTTTGTTACACATGAAACAAACATCATGCTTATTTTTGAATTGGGTCGCTGGAGTTCAGAAAGTGTTGGTAAACACAGTCTATATCCCACAGGGCCGAACAGGGTAGCTGGCCCCTGTGCGCCTGATCAAATTGCATTAGCACAGCTATGCTGTGGCTCTCAGTGTCTCCAGAGAAGCTGCTGCTGTTCCAGCTTGCTGCTTTACTCATAATCCACATCAAACATTGGGTGTTAAAGTAGATATTGCACAGATTTGATTTTAGGTCCCTTTTTACGCAGCTGAGCAAAAAATAAATGCCAAGCCTTGCGAGTGGTGTTAGCTTTTAGAGGCTGCTATTAGAACATTAATAATTTTATTATTATTTCCTCTGGGTTGCAGGTACCCCAGTGATTTACAAGGAAACAAAGTGACTTGGCCCTCTCCTGAAGCGCTTACAACAAAAGTTAGACTTAAGCACAGCACTGGGCTTATTTAACAAGCAAACAGTGCCAGCAGGGTGTTTGGAAGAGGGAGGTTTATAGCAGCACAGGATCATGCGACATTTACGGTTGTGTGCGTGTGTGTATCCTGGTTAGTTTATGCTGGCTTTTAAAAAGAAAACCATGGAGGGGAAAAGTGTGCTAGACTTAGGGACAGTGCCTGCAAGAAAGGTGAGCGGAGGTCAGTGAGGGAAGGAGGATTTGGAAAGGGGAGGTGGAAGGGGAGGCTGCGAAAAAGGAGTGTGAAACTACCTGTGGCACAGCCAGAGAAGGCATACGGGGGAGCAGGTACTGCTGCTCAGTCATAATAACCCCTTTGAAGCTTGACTGCAAGCCGTGCTGCTGCACCAATATTTTTTCATCCACTGAGCATGCTAATTTATCACAGAAGAGTCTGTAGGTGTGAGCTATGTGCTAGGGCTAATCTCTGAAGCGTTTTCAGCTACTCTACACATAACATTACTCTTGCGTCCTGGGGAGGAGGCTATTCATAACGGGATAAAATTTACTCACAATACTAGACTAGGGAATATTATTTCTAATGTGATCTGGTCCAGTTACACTCAGTTAGAAACCTGAAAGGCCATTTCAGGGTTTTGAATCATGTCCAAGCCAGGTACCAAGCCACCTTCTGTGGCCAGGATTGTATTGCCTGGAGACATGCCCATCAAAGCTTCTTACACCAAACCGTACCTCCCCACTACCCCACACATGGAGTAACATAAGTCTCAGAACTGAAACTTCTCTGCTTTAAAGTCTGTAAAACAAGAACTTGTCTCCTAAAGACTGCCAAAACCCAAACTCCTTCCAGATTTGCCCACTTTTTCTTGGAAAAAATTACCAGTTCTCCACTGGAATCGCTGGTCTGAAATTCCAGCCCCTTCCTCAGTTTCTAATTTACTGCTATAGCTACAGCAGTCTGTGAAGCAACAACAAATGTTGTGTAGATCTTAACCTCATTAGCTTACCTTCAAACTGGAGTTGCCAGTCAGGAAATGTGCCAAGATCAAAGAATGTCAGCATTTCAGTCTCACTGGGTGTTTGTCTCTCCATGAGTAAATCCCTGGTTTTGCCCGTGCTACAGCCACTGCTGAAAGCCTTTCTCTCCTGAAGTTGGTCAGAGTTTTTGAATGAAAATTTGATGAGCAATGAAATTGATGAGAAATGAAAATTTCTCAGAGGGATACAGAGACTGCGACCTGATCACCTGAATCCCAGGTGAACAAGGTGAATTGGCTTACTGGCTTACTGACTTACTACGGGCTTACTGACAATTTCAGTGCATCTAACTCATGGTTTTGGTCAAAAAAATAAGCCTTTAAAAACCATATTTGTCCCACCCCACTGTAGAACAGGAAGCTTTACAATTTCAGTGTTTTGTGGGACAGGAAAGTAGTTCTCCATGTTTTTCCAGCCTGGTCTTTGCATCTACCTGACTTCATGTCAGCTACCATGCACCTTATTTAGCATAGGTTTGCAGCTTCTCTTTGGGTCCTGCTGGGACAGCTGTGGCTGCTGAAGACACAGCTGGCCAGCTGTTCCTTGGGGACCACTTGTCCACTTAACTCTACCCATAGTTGCCACATCTCAGTCTATCAGTCTGTTTCTTCAAAGCCAACCTCTGAGATACGTTGTGCACCAAGACCTTGTCCTCTTGGCCCTCTTGATCAGCATAGCCTTGGAAGGCTGTGGCCTTGGTTTTGCCAAGCCAACACTAGAGTCATGTCAACCTCAAACATGAAATTCAGTCTATGCATTAGTCTCTGGTCCAAACTGTCTCTCCTGGAGCCACTTTTAATGAACACCAAAATGAGTTTTGGCCAAGCTAGAAGCAAAACTGTGCGGGTTTTCCTCTCGCTTCCTCTGTGACCTGACATAATAAATGCATTGTGTAAATGCCTCTTCAGGGCTGCCCTCCATTCCTACTGAAGGGCTCCTCTTTTCCTGTAGTGCACTTCACGGTGTGCTGCGGAGCAGACGTGGTTAATACATCAGAGCAAGAATGAATGACTTTGGCTAACCACCGGGATCCTGTAACAACCCCGGCACTCGGAGATTCCCCTGCGGGGGGGAGAAGAGAGAGCATTTCTTGACTAGCTGGAAGCCCTGTGTACAGAATACCTGTGGAGACTGGCAGGGAAAGCGAGCGAGCTGGGACTGGATGCCTTCCAAGCATCAGAGCAAAACTGAGTCTCTCAGTGGAGGATGCTAAATTTTGACAACGGGAAAGAAACAGATAGACAAAGGGTGAGTGGGAGGGGAAAGCCTTCCCCTGCTAATGCTGTCTGCTCGTAGTGTTAAGCATTATTATGTATTTCCACATGCCATCATGTGTACACAGCATTTTACTGGCAGCTAAAAAGGCAGAATCTTGCCCCCAGGATTTCACAGTACAAAGACCCCAGCCTTTGGGGCACTAGCAAGTGAGGATGCTCAGCTCTCCAGAAGAGGCTCTCGGCAGCTGTTAGGCAGCGACTACGGGGCCTGATCCTGCTTCTGGTGAGGTCAGCGGGAAAACAGTGGGGGCAAGATTAGGTCTGAGACAAGATTAGGTCTGGAATGGGGGAAGGAAGTGCCTGAGAAAGGTCAGAAGCTGAGCTATGGCATGTTCATGTCTTGTTTGCTCCTGGCTTTGGCTGGGTATCTCTGAATCATTCCTCATTCTAAAGATGTAATATGGTAAACAAAGTTAATAGTCAGAAGGGGCAAAGCTTGCCAAGGGCATAGGAGAAGTGGAAGTCATTAACGCAGGAAGACTAGCTGCAGTGAATGAGTCCTGAGGGCAGGCACGAGGGAGGTGAATAAGGTTGTGCCGTGAAAGGAAGGGAGAGGGCAGCAGGAGAGAAGGAGCAGAGTCATTGCTGCAGGGAGATGGAGGGGAGCCGGGGAGGGGGAGATGTGCTGAGTGAGCACCGAGTAGGGTGGGAGAGGAAGGAGGGAGCAAGCTCCGACAGAGCCACGTGAGGCCTTGAAGATGAAATGAGGAACTGAACTTTGATGTAGAAGGAGACTGGAAGTCGGCACAGGGTTTCGAGAAGAGAGAGTGACACAAGTGGAACAGCAGGTAAGGAAAAGATAATGTAGCTGCTGCACGCTGGGTGTTTTAGTGTGAGTATTAAGCCTCCCCTATAGTCCTGCTGAGCCTCTCCGGCTCCGAGAATTGAGTGGGTTTGTGCTTTCGTGATCTGGTCTAAATAGCTTGGTAAAGCATTGTCTCTATATTGCTTTTGCCTAATCGATCAGCCACACATCAGGAGTGTTAATTTGTAAAGGGAGGCAGTCGCAGGGAAAGGGCTGTCTATGAGCGGTGGGATGGGTGCCCTCACAGCAGCAGAACACCACGACACCGAGGGACCGAGGACCTCCCATCCTGGCCCACAAGTTGTAGGGTGCAGAGCATTTCTACAGGAAGGAAAGCAGTGGGATCACCTCCAACCTCAGGACCTTCCCAAAAGGCAACCAAGGGGATAATCCCAGCAACAGAGCATTTCCTACACTCTGCAGGTTCCCAAGGAGATCAATACTGCTGTCTCTGTTGTTTATTGCAGCTTCCCTAGATCATGTCCTACCAAGGGTAGTTCCTGCGGGACAGAACTGCCAGCACGAGCAAGAAACACTTCTGTTCCTGTGGCTCCCTCCTGGGAGAAGCCCCATCTCCCATCTCTGAAACTCTGAGTAGATACTATGTCTTTTATTTTTTAGACACCTCATCTCTCCTTTCACTGCTGAAGCAATTTTCTGCATGTGAATTTCTTCTATTTTCTTACCGTCTGTCATCTTTCAGACTTCTTACAGTCTTTGCTTTATTACTCCAACTGTAGCGACTCTTTCTTCATGGTGCCCCTTACTCTTCTCCTTCTTTCCCAACTATTGGCATGCAGTTTCTCACCTTCAGCTTCTTGATCTCTGGGACTCTGTCCTAATGAGCCCAACTTTTCCCTCCCTACCCAGTGCTGCCGTGCTTACTTTGCACCAATCCCTGTTGTGTCTTGATCTCAGGATTACACTAAACCTTTGATTCCCTTCAAGCATTCTCCCCACATGCTTTTTAGTGCTCATCTGCAGTTTGACTGGCTCCCTCCTTTCCTCTCTCAGTCCATTACAGCAATACCTGCAGTGCTGTGTTAATCTCCATTTCTGTCCAACACTGTCTGCATTAAAAACTCAAACCAAAACCAAACAAAATCCATCACTTCAAGGTCTTCTTCAGGATACTTTGTCCGGTCTCTGATTTTCAATCATTTGGGTTATACTTTCAGAAACAACAGTATCAATCCCTCCTCCATATCCAGCAGGAGACTTAGGGCAGTTTATTATGGATAGTCTTGTTCCTATTCCTTCTTCATTTCTCCAACTGCTATTAGCCCTTCCTCCTCGTTTCTCTGACACTGGTATTCTTCCCAGCATACCCATGTTGTTCTCACCTCCTAGCCCTTTTCCAGACAAGTACAATATACTTTTTTCATCTTTCAATCACAGATTGCCCTCATTTATCTCACTTAGACTTAACACCCCCCTTTCCCAAGCCTTTCTCATGCCTCTCCTCCTACTCTCTTTGCAGCCCTGGAAACATCTGACATAATTCAATTGCTCAAGAAAACAACTACTTCTCTTGACCCTGGTACCTCTCATAATTTAGGCCTATCTCCTTACTCCGTCTTTTTACTTTACTCCTGTTTCCAGTAATTCCTTAGCTTCTGGTACTCTGCTCAGCTCTTTGAAAATAAGCCATTATCTACCGTGTCCTCAGGCTTCTCCATCGACACCGTTGTTCCATTTAACAAGCACCCAGAGCCTCCTTATTCTTCATAGAGTGCTTAAGAGAGTCACTCCCTCTTATCTCTCCTACATGACTGTCCTCGTCCATTTTCACTGTAGGTTCATGTAGACCGTAGTGCAGAAATCTAATGATCTCCTTTCCGCTAATGACGCCTGGTCCCATTTCTTTTTTACCTCGTGGCAGCCTTGTGAAATGGTTGCCCACTCCATCCGTCTCGAGGTATTCATTGCGATGAAGGTACTCTGGTTTCTTAGCAACTGCTCAACTTTCAAGCAGTTCTTTGGACAGGGATGCCTCTTCTGTGCTGGGATCCCTTCTCCAGGGGCAAATCATCCTTTAAATCTTTTTCCAATAAAAATTATAATCATACTTAACATTCATACTGCTTTTAATCTGTAGAGCTCAAAGCATTTTGCAAAATCAGTAAGCATCATTTTCTCCATTGTAGAGATGGAAAAGCTGAGTCACTGAGATATTAGGGCCAATATTTTCAGGTGTTCATTCATTTTATGTATCTTCATTTCTGGGAACCCAGTCTGAAATAACTTAACCTAATTGCTTTGCCGTAGGACTTGAAAGGGAGCAGTAGGTCTTCAGCACCTTTGAACAATACAGAATAGAACAGTAGGTGCAAAATACCTCAAATGAGGCACTGAGAAATGAGTACCTATGAAAATGTAGTTGTATACCATCTGATCAAGACCACACAGAGCTCAGTTACTGCTGGCATCAGAGCCAGAGACCTCCATTCACGAGGATATTGCTGCTTCAGGGTCTTCTTTCTGGCTTAAGTGGTGGAGAGATGTGATGGTGCAAAGCATCAGGGTATTTTAGAAGTTTCAGAATAAATCTTCAGTTCATACCGTGACATATCCATACCTCCTCAGTTGTTTCTTCTGTGAGGAAGGGAGAAAACAACCCTGCCCTAGAAGAACTAGTGGTCTAGCAGCTATGCTTAATATTGAAATGGTAGAAACTGTCTGAAAATTCTTCTTCTCACCCAGCAAAGACTTCAGCCTGGATTTCCTGTATTCTAGATGAGTTAATTAATTATTTGGCTCTTCTGATCACCTCTTCTCTTTCTCTCCTTCTCACTAGTGATCCCATCTCAGATCTAAGCAACCTTTTCAGCTGAGACTAGAAAGTATGTTCCTGCAGAGTGTCAGCTTCAACAAACTGACATTCACAGACAAAAAATGTGTTTCAGTAAAAAATACCTGTGAGCTCTACTTTAATGTCAATAGTACTCAAATACACATACCTTTTATAACTGCACTGGCTCTTCCCTGCTTACCTGCAGCCTCTCTTGCCTAAGAAAGCTTCTGGATTTGCATCAGCTTTTCTCAGTTAACTCCTTCACAGGTAGAATAGTTCCTCTTAATCTAAAATGTTTCAAATAATCCATATTTCTTTCCTGTCCCTCTTTGAAACCTGTTCTGCATATGCTAGGCATAACTTGGGCATTTTTGTGAATTTTAAACTCATCTTCTCTACCTAGGTATGTCACAACAGCAATTCTACCAGTCATAATGTCTATAGCATGGTCTGACCTTTGAAATGTTCTTATTCGGGGCTTTTCCAAATTTGTGTGTACAACTAAACACAACTGTTATTACATCTTTGCCTTTTCATCTCAAACTCGTGGTTTCCCATTCATTTCAAGGCAAACTTTCAAATTCCTCTCCTTTATTTTCCAGGCTGATTTGCTCCACTCTGTGCCATCACTCACATTTCTCTGCTAGCGCCAGCTTCCCCAGCGTCCCACAGCTCCAGCTGTTGACATATCTTTTTCCAATACTGCTTCCTTGGCCTGGACTAACATTTCCATCTCTCTGCTTTTTGGACTCTCTCTCTCTTTCCCTCTGTCTTGATTTCAATTGATCTTAGATTTGTTTTCAGTTGTTTTTTAAAAATTTAGTCTAGTATTTTTCCACTGTGAACCCAGGCCAGCCTGCTGTCTTCTAGCACACAGTACAAATGTTACAAAAGACAGGATTGAAAAGCAATGTAAAAGCACAATTCCATGCATGATCAACAGAAAGCTCTCCTCTCTTTTGAAGAGCCTGGGAGATAGCCACTCCCTCAAAACTATTAACCCTCACTCCCATCTGTTTTCAAATAATTCTTGCAGGAAAATAATAATTTCCCTTAATTTGTTGTTGATTGACATTTTTTGACAACAAAAGGGCAATTCAACCTCTGATTTGTTTGCTAATCCATTTCTGCCAGCATTGCTTTAAGTATATGAGATGTGAAATTCAGTTCTTTTCTGACTGGACACATATACTAAATGACTTTTATCCTATGCCATCAACTGGAAATGGAAAATGTTTTAGTTTCCATTGCCCCCCCAAAAGGAAGAACATATCAAAAATATGCCCAGATAAACAGATACTTTTGCAGCTCTTGTCATTGTGTGCAAATTCTAAGTTTCCCTCAGGCAAAAATTTCCAGTAACAATTTGGTAGTGGCTTTAACTCACTAATAATAGTGTCTCATCAGAGTGAATACTTTTTGATTATAGATTCAACATTTGCTTTTTACAAACATGTTCACTTAAATGTTGCTGTTTGAGTGAAAATCTGTGCCAGTAAATATGTTGCTGGAACAGTCACAGAAGGCAGACAAATGGAGTGGGAACACAATTGAAGCAAATTTGTTTAAAGTAAACTGAATGATCACACACAAATATTTTATGTGATATTTACTAAAACCTATCTCCTTGCCCATCTGATAACCACCACATAATTTTTGCGAAGTAAGATACAACATCCTGACAACAGGCCCATCAGAGCGTAACCTGTCCCTTCAAATGGTAGGAGTTAACCAACAGTGGGAGACGTAGCATGCTGGGTTTTCATTAAAAGGGTAGTCTTAGCGGTTAGTCTAAAATTCAGGTCACATACACTTTTCACTCCAAATGCATGTATATGCTCAGTCCTGGTTTGACTGCAACCGCAGAATCCCTCCTTGATGAAATAAGCCATTTAACAAAGAAAATGTGACTGGAGAATCAATACTTAAGGATAATGATAGGTAGAGGGTATGAATTGCTACCTTCTCCTGGTGGAAATATATCAGCTTTCTCAATTACTGGTCTGTCCAGCTATGTTTCTTTTCTTGGCTGCTCCAGGAACGCTACTGTTGTAGTACAGGGTAGTCTTACAGGTGCTATTAGGAGCACCACATCACTATCCTGTTTATTGGGCAGCAAGGGACAAGTGCGGGGGAGTCTAGCAGTAGTTAAGATAGTTTAAGTTGTATGAGTTATGTGCTGGCAGGACAGAGAAAGCGACACATTACAGCAGCTCACACTGCCTCCAATTCACTCAGCTCAAGCTGTGAATGCAGCCAAATGTATACAATTTGCTGGCATTTTTATTAGTTATAAACTTCTATCTTCTCCATCTGAGCCAGTGAAACTGCTCTTGTAGCTTGCTGGATGAAAGGCCTTTGCTCCTGAGTGGAGAAGTCCTGAAATTAAATCCCAGATGTTGTGTGCAGTGAAATGGCTGCAGTGCAAAGTAATGGCTGCGGGTAAATAAAGTTGGTATCGGAAACTTATATTGCAAACATCAGATGAACTGTTTAAAAGAGACATGACACAGATGACAGTGTCACCACATCTAGCTCTGGATCAATCATGCTACTGTACACCATTACATGCCTAACATATAGATTATAAGCCAGCTATAAAACCGATAAGCAGCCCTGGGAATCACACACATTTCAAAACCAACAAAACACCAAGTGCTCATCTACCATAGGCAGTGCAGTGACACTCTGTGCCATGGGGCATACTAGGGAATACCAGCAAGCAAATCTGGGGCCGTTTGCAAAGTCATTTGACTGGGTTCCTCTGGCTGCACAGCGTTAGGTTTGGAGCACAGTATCTCTCTCTAAACATAGCCTCATTTCCTAGCTGGCCTGGGAAGTCGCTCCAGGAAAGTGGGATTAACAAACCGATATGTGTGCGTGCAAGGAATGACTGGAGGTGACAGTAAAGAGGAGATGCCCGCGACCGATGCAGCCACTGCTACGGCAAAGGGGGAAGCTTCTGATCATGCAAGAGGCCCAAGCTGTTACCAGGGGTCTGCACAAAGCTGTTTGCAGCCCTATGGCCAGTGCTGCCGGGGCATCAGCATGCAGAACCACCCAGAGGTGCAGCCTCTCCCCGGAGCCCGGAGTTTGGGAAGGCTCCTCTGGCTGCAGGTTTGACTGCCCTGACAGGACTAGATCCAGTGGGCCAGCATAAAGCCTTTTTTGTGTGTTTGTCTAACATGTATCACAGTAGGAAAGCCTAAAGCCTTTTTTGTGTGTTTATCTAACATGTATCACAGTAGGAGATACTGCTTTATGAAATACTTACTGTTTCTAATTACAACCCAGGGTTTTCCAGAATGGTGGCATTGGCTGACAGACGTTCACATGGTCTCAGATTGCCTTTTACTGTGTTTCTCATCCTCTCACTTGTCCAATAGACCATTGAACTATTGAGCAGCCCTGGCTGACACAGTTTTGCAGCTCTGAGACCCACAGCAGTAGATCCTCAGCATATGAGGACTATGATCCCTTGTCACATTTAGGAGAAAAAAAAGTAGTTTTTATCTGAAACAGCGAAATTGGTTAGTGTTAAAACTTTCCTGTAGGCTTGCACTGCATGATGAGAGTAGTATACTCCCTGAGCTGTTATACAATTTCCTGATTAAGGAGCCAAATAAATGGGATTTCAGAGGAATATTTTTCTCCTTGTCCCTCCTGACAGGGCATTATACATCGGTGCAGGAATCCAAATCCAGTAGCATCCATGATGACCAGAGACAACTTCACTGGGTTCGTACACTTGCCGCTGCTGGGAGGACTCTGAGGATGGCCTGGATGGGTTCTGATGCGGTGATTCCTCCAGCCAGGAAGGCATAAGTTCCTGTTACGTGCACAGAAGCCTGTAAGAGGTGGCTCACAAAGAGGAGCACCCTCATCCTCAGGACAGAGGGGAGCCCCATGTGCATCTGACTGCAGGGACTAGAAATAGGGTGCGTGGGATTTCACTTACTGGTGCAGAGAGGCATCAGAGGTGTTCCCATGGGTTCACAGCCTCCAATGTGCACACAGTGAGCTCCCAAGGAGCTTGATACTGCAGAACACATTTTCCTACATCTCTTACTCTCTGGCTACTCTCTAGTTATTGTGATAAGGTAGATGAAGCACTGCTTTCTCTCTGCTTGTGTGCACCACCTAGGAAAAGTCATACAAGGTGCTTCCTTTGGCTTTCTTACAAGTATATGGCCAAAGCAGGGCTTACAGCTTATATTGATTTGAGACCTAAGATGGGCTATTTTCAGTTCTCGATCAGTACCTACTGAGGACTGCTAGAGTGAGGAGCTGGGATAAGTTTCAAAGGTGTGATGCACAAACCACTAAGACCGCAGTATTAATTTTAAAAAAGCCATATGCCTCTGGAATTTTGGGCGTGGCTGTTCTTCAGTGATATACCACATTCATTTGAAGTTCTGCTGGGATATGCTATCAAACCTGGCCCTGGCTGGATAAAGCCCTGAGCAAACTGGCCTGGCCTCACAGCTGACCTTGCTTTGAGCAGTAGCTTGTACTAGAGACTTTGTGAGGTCCCTTCCCACCTGAATGCTTCAGTTAGTTATCCTATGATTCAAACTTAATCAACACAACCGTCTGACCAACCTTTTCTTTACCAATACCCCCTGCCCTGTGATTGGAGGGTGTATATAAACAAGCACAACTGGAGGTGAAAGTCAGTGCTATGTCATTGCAAAGCCTGGCAAGCCAGTGCTAAAATACATACACAGCGTGATAATGACCAGACTACAAATACCTATAGAGCAACTGTAAAATTTTATCCTACCACAGGATCCGGCTGCTGAAACTTGTGTTATAACTAGAACTTACAAGGAGAAAAGGAATCAGATTGAAAAACATGTATAGGGAAAAACAGGCTTTCCCAGAGGGGCAACGTATTGACAGGCTTCTGTCAGTGCATCATATATTAAAGGAACTTCCATGCTAGTCTAAACATAGGAAAAGGATGAGTGCTCCAGCAGATCCACCCCATTGGCTGGTCACAATGTTATTTATAACTAGTAAGCCTCTGAGAACATTTTGGGATGGAAACCCAGACTTCACCTAAGATTTATGGTGCATTATTATTTCCAACTTAACAGTGAAACTGAATCAGAGAAAAAGGACTGAAACTGAACTCTAACTCAGGCCGCAGTGTTTTATTTGGCTTGGGGTGACCATGGGTCCCACCACGTTTAAGAAGTGCTGTGCGCAGAGCAGGAAAATTGGCATCCTGAAATCCCGATGAAGCAGTCTCAACAGCCAAAAAGCAATGCACTTCACTGGATGTTGCTGCATTCCGGTGGAAAGTAAAAAATCAGCTTGTAGTTCACAAGAAATTGCAGCAAGAATCCAAAATCCACTGACTCTTAAAACCACCAGTAAACCCCAGTTCCTTCCCTCTCCAGCCCTGGGCATAAGGTTTCCTCAGAGGCACGCCAGGTCATTTCTGGGCATGCACTTGCAGAAGAGAGGATCGGGATTATTAGTTTTGTCCCTTCTCCAGTGGGGCTTGTACAAGTTCATTCCATTACTGCACTGATGAGACTGGTGCAGGCAATGAGGTCATGACTGCAGTTACCTCGGACCTTCGAGGGTCTCTGGGGAATTGTAGCCCTTTTCTCTAGGAATGCAGCTGCACGCTTTCAACCTGCATTTATCCTACAAAGCAGTGTGTCTCGAATCGAAGTTCTGCACAACAGGATTCTTCATAATGGACTTGACAAATCTGGGGCAGTGCATAGAAAATCTCCCTGCAAGGGAACAGGTTGAGGTGCACTGACACCGATTTTCACTCTTCAGCAGATGGAAGGCTATTTAGAGGTGGAACACTGAAGATGGCGTTATTGCCAAGACTTGCACCCTGGGGTTGAAGGGAAGGGAGCTGTCAAACAGAGAGGTTATGCTGGTAAGAAACTCCCAGACCGCCCCAACTCCATTGCAGCAGGAGGACTGAATGATCAGTGACCTTGAGCAGATATTTCTTTTATGGGGGTAGAGGGCTTCATAAAGAATAGTTGTCCCTGTGGAATGTGTCCAAGGAGAGATTTGAGATGTGTCTGAAGAAAGAATCTAAGATGAAATAAGAAGCGTACAGCCATCCAAGCAGATGGAAAGTGGTAGCACTGACTGGCCTGACAGACTCATTTGTATGTGCATGGTGAAGCCTGGAGATGAGCTGCCAGGGATGGCTGAGCGCATTCTCTCCCTGAGGACTTCTGGATAGGATCCTTAGACTGGGATCTCCCTGTGAACTCAGTGAAGCATACACCAGTTCCAGACTGTGTTGCCATGCTCAATCGCTTGTGGGAGAGGAGTAGTGTAAAGACAGTCTTGCCACTCTGGACTTCAGAGGTTACTCTGGCGGGGGTCAGAATCTTCACTCCTCTGCTGTAATGAAGGAAATGTCCCAGGCACGAATAGAGTCCCGGGGGGGTCACACAAAATAAAGCTAAGACGAGCATGCTTCAGCTTCTGATGAATGGCAAAAGGAGAGGGATGAACAGGCTTTTCCATTTGTTGCCCCATCCTGCCAGTAGCTATTGGACTCTGTAAGGCTGCTGAGGTATTGCTAACTCACTGTGTTAGAATCTGCTTGTTAACTCCCCATGGATATAAGAGAGGAGTGAGGGCTCGTTTGGGAAAAGGCAGAAAGAGAGGGAGTATGGAAGAGATCTTGGAAGGAAAGCCAAGGACAATCAGATATAGTCATGATGCTTTGGCTGGGATCTATCTTGAATAACACTTCCGAATTGCCCGTAAAGTCAAGATCCTGGCAGAGGATGGATCTGGATGCTAACTCAGCATTTGTGTGCTATGGTGAGAATACCATGGGGACTCAGTCCATTTTCCTCATTGAAATGATCAACTCAAGTGAATTAACTGGGTTTCCACCTCACCCAACCTAAATCATCCTCCTTTGAAGTTCTCCTTCCTCATTCATGCTATGTTTGTGCCCTATATATAAAATCCAATGTGTCTCAAAGGCAGCTGGAGCAGAAACCACAGAAGGGACACAGAGGCCTTTTATCCAAAACAGACCTACACAGAAAATTAATCCCATTTTTGGACACTGTAACAGCTCTCAGATTAGAGAGACAGAAGAAGGTAGCACGGCTGGAACTGCTGACTATACCTCTGCTTGCTGCCCTTGAAAGGAACTGATTCAGGGGACTTTGCTCACCCACACTAAAATACTTGGTGAGTTGGTGGAAGGTGGAAAACCTTGTCCTGATGTTACATAAGCACATCGTGTAACTTAAACTGAGGGATCAGTTCAACTCTGTAACTGTGAGCAGGCATAACTGTAGTGAAGTAAAATTGTTATAAGAAGGAGTGAGGAGGGGTTTAGGGACTGACTTTTCTGTGATATCTCTCAGGGAGAAAATCTCAATGAAAGCCACCAGTATTAATGAAAGCCAATTGGAACTTGATAGGAATTATTTTGGTATTTTGTCAGCGTTGGTTGGAACACAGGGATTTAGGAAGATTTCCTTTGTAGAAGCACATCTAGGAATGCTGTGCTGTCTCTTCTGAGCCTTGAGATGCACAAGCCTTTGGGAATTTGTATTTCTCTCAGGACCTGGTTTGTATTCAGCTTTCCAGATTTTTATGGGAGACCAGCAAACCCACTTTACCGGCACCCGTTAACTGGATGAGAACACACGAGCACAGACACAAATCCTACCTACGTGCTGTAAGGGAACCAGAAGGTTGGAAGGGAAATTCAGGTTGCCAGCTCTAATCACTGCACCTCTTCTAAAAATCACCCCCACGAGCTAAGGAGAGGAGAGCCAGGATGGATAAACAAATACCTTTTCACAGTAGGGTAAACTGCCAAGTCCCAAAGAACGGGTTTCAAGAAAGCCCTTCTCAAATCATTAAACAGGTCATATCAAAGAAATGGCACATGAGAAAGTGGCCTCTGTTGCCCACTGTCATGATGGGTCCAGGAACTGGAGTGGGAAGGGGACACGGTAAGTGGGGACCAGCACAGCATGTAGGGATCCCAGAGAAAGGCACATGCTACAGCTGAGACGTTTCCTAACTGCATTTGCTGGTATTGCACTTATCTCTGACCAGAGCCATTCGTTGCTCTTTCTTGGGAGCGCACAAACATTCCCTCACATTTAAAAGGAAGGAGAAGGAAGAGCTCAGCTGCAGGGGGGAATAGAGAAATCAGAGAGCAAAGGAGGGAGCAGTGAAGGAAAGAGCAGGTATAGTGCACGTCCGATGATGTCCATCTGTTCCTCATTAACCAGATGTCCCCCACCCACCTCCTGAAGTGCCATTGACTGTGTATTGTCAGGACAAGAAGGGGATAACAATGCCACCATGGCGCAGACATTCATACACCAACAGGAGTCCTGCCATGCAGCCATCCCTCCCTCTACTACCCTTCCAGATTGGATGCCAAGTCCCTCTTTTTCCTAATCAGCTTTTAAACAGTTACATCCTCATAAAGCTTCTTGCATTATAATTGCCATGTGTTTCATCCTGCTCTGAAAATGGCAAGTTATTTCAGCCCAGTTTACCAGAATCAGACCTTACTTCCTGTAAGTGTGTCACCACTTCCTGCAGTATTTAAATGAGAGTAGAGTGAATCCTTGATTTAAAAAGTGATTTCTGCTTGCCAAACTTCATCATTTTAAGAGTCAGAGAGTCCTTGGATTCACACCTGTATCCAAAGAACAGCAATAGATTTATGGACAATTCAACCTACTAAAGATTATTCAGAAATGCAGGAAGAGCCATAAATTACTTTGTCTATGTTGTTAGCCAAGGATCATTTATAATAAGAGCCCATCGAGTCATCCTTACTCCAAGGGTGATCTGTGCCTTGGTCTGTGTGTGGGCATGTCAGTGTAGGAAGACTCTGTCTCATACCCTAGGCTGTATTCACAGCCTGTTCATGAGAAGCCTTCCCTTAGCTCCATGTCCCTGGTGAAACCAAAGCACTCTGTCCTCTACCCTCTAAATCACACCACAGCACAACTCATAAATTGTAGTGTGCAAATGGAGCATCTGCGGAGCTGCAGCCACAGATAGCGTGATGTTTCCACCTATTTCCCTTTATAAAAACATGCAGGTTATGCTGTGCACCGGGTCTCTGACTCATGTAAGAGCTAGAAGCTAATCTGTGTCCTGATCTTGTCTTTTTGCTCTGAGCTCCTGTGCAAGGAACTTAAATGGGTGGGGGAGATCCAGGTGTCCTCCAGAGCCAGCAGCTCTGAACACTTGCCAGATGAGCAGCTGAAGGCCCCAACCGCCTGTAGAGATAAATGTTTCTACCTCTTTCAAAGTCATTGTACTTATTGAGCCTGCAATGCTACTAGAATAGCACTAGATTTAAATGCCTCTTCCCTGGGTGCCAGCTATTGAACAACTGGTCCTGAGCCTCATGTTGATGTGGGACCTCTGCATGAGTTGCGCGCTCTCCTTGATGTCACGGTGTTATTACATTGCTGTAACTATGAGAGTAGCTTCAGTGTGGATGCCTGCTCACTATTAGGCAGAAGAGTCCTTCGTACATCACTGACAGTAGTTGGTCCTTGAACCCTGGCGGGTGACGACTGAGACTGAACACAGGGGTGGTGGGATTGCTGAGCCCTATGAACATTACAAAAAGCTGAACGAAGCCAGGTAAGGATGGAAAGGATTAAAGAAAGGCTTGGGTGAGGAACAAAACAGGAAACTTCATCAAGAGACAGGAGAGAATGGATGGCAGAGAGGGGAGTGAATGTTTTTTGAAAGAAAAAAGCCTAATTTGGTGAAGGGAATAACCATGTTCAGAAAAGACAAATTACGAGCTGGCAATCTGAAGGCAGGAGAACCCCACTGAGTCAAAGGGAGAGGGAGCAGTGGGTGGGGACATTGTGTTTGTTGTTTTCTCATGATCTGTATTTTCTGAGAGATGCTGCATTCAGACATTATGTGCAAAGTTCATCTTTATCACACATGTGTTACATCTAGCAGTGCCTGATGAATTAAAGTGTAACCCAGAAGGCTCATGCCTCATGATAGGGTTCTGTGAAAGGCTGCACTGAAGCTACCTGGGGAAGCCGTGCGAGTCTGCAGGGAGAGGCAACTGCAGTAGGAGGTCAAGCTCTCAGGAAGGGATGGTCGATAGAGGCTCTGTGCCCCTCAAACATCCCTGGAGATGCCCAGTCAGGTGTAGTGCTTTTGTCTCTCTTTACGCTCCAGAGGCTAAAAGCACATTGGAAACTCAGCAGCTGGATTCTGCGGCAGCAATCTGATGAGTGTCCAACAAATGGCTCCCAGCCAGATTTGTGACAACCTGATCAATCAAATTCAGAAAATCCCTTTTTAGCTCCACAGCTGACATTGGAAAAGATCTGGGAACATGTTTGGGAATTGAAGGCACCTGCTGAACATGAATGAGAAAGAAAAAAACCCAAAGACAAGCAGGTGGAGAAAGAAATGAATGGACGATGGTGAGATGATTCCTTGTGCTGGTGTGTGGAAGAAAGCAAGCAATGTGAGGTGCCAAAGTGTGTCTTTGCCTGCATCATGTAGCACACATGAGGCTGCGCTGCGGTGGCAAGTTAATGTGGGTGCATTTCCATGTCTTGCTTTTGCAGCAGAAAAACACACCTGAAAATTTCTCCAGGTGAGTTACAACTGACATGGAAAGCCTGAGGAGAAAGCTGGAATCCAGCAAGACATGGAAAGGCATACCCACAGTGACTGTTGTTGCTATTAAACACCATCTGTCACAGATGTACACAGGAACTCGGTACTGGATCTTTCTTACATCACAAAGGTTAAATGAGATAGTCTGCGTCTTAGCCTCACATGCATCATCGCTGAACATAAGAATCAGTGGTTTATGCTCACTTGTAGTAGCAATGGATTTGACCCAATATGTCAACTTCAGGCCTTACTCCCCTGACACTGCCCAAGGCTTCAACAGCATGGCTTTTCTTTTTCTTTTTTCCTTTGCTGTTTTCTTCTTCTCACTCAAAGCATTGTAGAGTTGGTTTGTTTTTTTAAAAAAATCTTTTTTAGGTACCAAGTAAGTCTGCAACTGCAGCAAGAGCAATACCCCAGTGTTCTCTCTTCCCCCTTTGGTTCTAAAAACCTCTGAGTATCAAACGGGCTTTGCTTTGGAGAGAAAAAAGATACTAATGAATGACTTAAAATAGTTCTGCTGAGGAAAATATGAGTTTGATTTCAATTGCAGAGTGAATAACTTTTTTCCTGGCTCACTCACTGACTCCAATAGAAGACCAGCAAGATCTGATGCGGCTCCTGCAGAGACCTCCCATCTTCAAAGAATCTGTGAGCTTGCAAGAAGTACTGTAGAGCTTGAATCGGCTCTAATACATTACTGATTGCAATCCATGACATTTCTGTGGTGCTTTAGAGATCATCTATGTAGTTCACACTTGGAAAACAGGTAATACCCTTCTGTGGTGTAATAGGCAGTGGGGCCAGGTAAACAGCCCTCTGGAAGGATGGTGGAGTGATCTGGATATGGACTTAGGACTTGACGAAAAGTGAGTTCAGCTCTGCCACAGTCTTTGTGTATATTTGGCTAACCACTTAACCTTCCTGTGTTCGAAATTTTCCATGTATAGAATGGGCATGGGAGCATTTTCTAGTGCTCCAGGGACACTGGGTGATGAAATGCATCAAGGAGTGAAAAACCATGCACTAGCAGAATGACTTCTGTTGCTGTGAGCAGAGGACAGCAATGGCATGCTTAGAAAACACAAGTTGAAACCTCACCAGCAGCATTGTTTTTGCTGACAAAAAATGGGACATTTCCTTCAGTAAATCATCTGTTAGTCTTTGTTTACCTGACCAGCGATGGCACTAGTGGGTTGGGAATGTCATCCTGATTGGTACCAGTAAAACTTTCATGCCACAATCTGCCACTCTCTATTCTGGAGGTGCCATGTGTGTCATGGAAAATAAACTTATTTTGAGAGGTTTAAAAATGTTATTGAGACTATTCTTATGTTCCTTCTCTGTGAAAGCAAGCATCAGTTACTACTCAACTAACCACACAGACCTCACAGGAGGCCATAATGATCTTTACAAATATCCTAGAATAGACTTTCTATGCATAAAAATGTCAACATTTTAAACTCTTGCCATTCAAAATGACTTCTGTAGGGAAGCTGTGGAATTCCAGCTTTCTCAGTGGTATCTGAAACAGGATGGATGGTGTGGGGTTTAAAGGTGGCTTTGTGCTGAGTTTGTATTTTTCTGACCATCAGACCAGAAGAGATTGGCTTAGTCTCTGATGCAAGTTCGAGTCACCTCAGGGCTGTTCTAACATATACCTGACCAAATCATAACTCAAAACAAGGTACCACTGAAGCAGGGGACTCCTGGAACATGATGTCTTGTTACTTGCACTATTTGTCCTTTGGCCACATCCCCTAATTGAGGGGAGGTTTATGCATTTCTTGGCTACGTGGGGGTTTCCCTATAACAGGGAACTTAAACCAGCAATGTGCAGCAATGTTAGCAGAGGGTGGGATCTCCTTCTGACTCTACGGAGTCAGGCAGCAATACAATCAACTGGAATAGCATGATGTTTTCTGTTCCAAAAAAAAGAAGTCACTGGCTCAAGACTAGATCTTGCCTGTTTTGGGCCTTGGGCAGGTGTTGTTTTGGAGGGGACAAATCACAAAAGTCAGAGTGTCTGTTTAAACTAATAAACGAGACAAATGCACATTTTCCAGGGAAGAGATACTTCAGCCATGAAAAGAGGCCGTAACCAGGTGCACTAGAAGGCCACGCAGCAAACCCTTCTCATCATTCCCCTGACATACTCCAGCAGGGCTCCTGGTGAGTTTGAGAGATGGTATCTGAGGAACCCAGCATGATCCCATGACCCAGCAAAAACCTGTATGACACAGCACTACCTGACATAACCAGTGCAAAATCACCACGATAACCTAGCATGACCCACAGGATTGACCCTGTGACAACATTTGATTTATTACAAATGACATGGATTTAATCACTCACCGGAGAGCGCCGAATGACGCAGCACAGTGTTGCTCACTGTGGCTCTGCTGAACTGGCATGCACTGATTGGCTTCGGGAACACACCCATTGGGTGATTCATCCAATTAAAGAGCAGCCAATCCTCCCAACGCTAATGAAATACATCTCTATTTTACTTGTAGCACTTTCTAGCAACCCATTTAGGCTTTTCTGCTGCTCTCATCACCCTAAGGTATGAGCACATCGTAATTGATGGACAGCTGGTTTGCAGTTGAGGCTAAAAGGAAAACCTGGTTCCTAATAGGATAGAGTTGAATAATTTGTGAGTTTATAATCAGAATACAAATGTTCAGACAGCTAATTAATTGCTATACTGGCTTAGTACAGGTTGGATGATGTCCTCCACCCCAATAACATTAACATAGAACTGGTAAGGACTGTGTGCACTAAGCAAACCAGTGTTAAAACATTGTTGTAAAGTGTGCAAACTATATCTCAAGTACGGTTTGAGATTTCCTGCAGACCATGAGAAAGACTCTGTGGTTCTTCTCCACTGGAAGGAAAAGTAAAGATAGCTTCAAGGTGCATAGCAAACTGCCCACTAAGATTACTAATGTATTAGCATATGTCAGCCAGAGCATAGATACAGCGCTTGGTCCTCAAACTCATTCCACTTGTTTCACCCTGTTTAATAGCACAAAACAACAAATAATTTTGCTTAAATTCCATCTGAAGACATTCTGTATGTGGGGGAAATCCTGGATGACATTAAGTTCAGGGACATGTGAATGTGATGGTAGTTTAAGACTCTTTTCTCCTCCTCTGTCATTCTGGACCGAGTATAATCCAGACATGCTGGCAGATCTAGTCCACATGTGAAGGACAGCCAGTAGGGTCTGTCATGAACTAACCTGGTTCAATAGTATTGTCTCAACCTTCATAATAGACCTAATTTTTCCTGTTAGAGCCTCAATTTCCCCTACTCCTTTTGCATGTTCCTTGGTCTAACATGCATGAGGTCCCAGCTCACTTCCTTCCCTGCATGAAAATTAAATCTCCCCTCAGCTGTAGGCTCTACCCCAATTCCCCACTCATTTTGCTGCTGTACAATTAAAAACCAGATTCTTCTTCATTCACTGTCACCATCCTCCTAATCTAATGCCCTGGTGTTATTTTCATAACAGCATGTAGAGATGTGAACTGATCTGCCTCCCATCTTGTCATCTTCTCTCTCATATCCGACCCAGTTCCCAGGGTCTGATTTTGTACAACTATGAACATTTATTCTTGAAAATTGATCATTGGCCCAGAGGCTAAATGTTTGTTATCCGGAAAAAAAAATAGACGGCATTACAGTTATTCTTATTTTAGGTCCTGAAAAGGGCAGGAAGTCCTACTACATTAGCAGTGAAAGGAACAAGGGTGGCTCAGGAGGGTCTTGGCAGGTTCATAAAGTCACAACATTTGAAAGCAAAGTCCACATTTAATCACCTATCAACAATTTATCAATAGCTCAGTGATTAAAAACAAAGCTCTCACACTTCATTAAACACATTCAGTGCCGTTTGCTCTGCATTCCAAATGGCTGAACTGATGTTCCAATGCAGCCTATTTTTAGTATTTCTGATTAGTTCATTATTTAGGAAAAGCTACTGACTGTGTATCTGTTGCAGAGATCTAATTCTTCACGTGGATCCCAAAGAAGAGCAGGGCTTCATATCGGTCTTAAGAATTTGTTTGGATGTGGGTTCAACCTCTGACCCTGTGGTGCAGCTCAGCGAAGTGATGGCCATGGAGCTTTCCTCTCCTTGAGTCCTTTCCTTTGTTTTTGTTATGGGGAAGAAGCCACGTACACCTTTTTCCAAGAAAACTAAGATCAAGAATGACAGAAAACTAGCAGTCTCAGTGAGAATTAAACAAGATACTCAAAATAAGTGATCTCTTGGGTGTCTGAGTAAATTACCACCTCCAGATCAGATTTTATTTATTTTCAGAACAAACTATTTCTTTGCTGGTAAATCCTGCAGTTTTGTCATGAGTCCAATGAATTTTCACTGGTAAGTGACAACCCTAGAGACAGAAGTGGCCGTGTATCCCCAGGGCAGATACCACATGGGCAAAAGCATTCCAGCATTGCCTCTTCAGCAAGCTTCAGCCCTCATGTGAAAGGACAGGATCTGCAGGTCACATGGAGATTAGTCTCCGTGTCCTTCAGCCCTGCCTGCTAGAACTGCAAAGGAGAAATCCAGCTGTGATGGCATCTTCTGGCTCCAGATTTCTCAAGCACTCGGAGACATGTCTGGGACCAAGCTCCCTTTCAGAACTCCAAATAATACAGTACCCCTCCCATAGGAACAGAATGAGATGTGATCATTCTTTCCTTTCAGACCACCTGTGGCTACCAAGCATGGGGAAGAAACCCCTCCAACCACACAGGCATGCCCGTATGGGGATACGGGAATTAGATTTGGATCGAGAGCCGAGAGAGGCTCTTACTGTAAGTCTCCATGGCACAATGTAATGTGACCTTGCATGGGTCTTGGAAGCAGCACACCTGAGTAAGCGCTGCATCCTGACAGCTCTCAGACACATTGCTAATTTGCCTGTGCAGAGCACCATGCTTGAGTAGCTATTAGGGCTTGAAATACCCAGGCTAGCTTGCTTAGACTTATTCGGGTATCTCCTTCTGGCACTGCCTGATGCTGGGCAGACGTGTCCTGTTCTGCATTCTGCTCTGCCTGGAGAAGGAAAGGAGATGAAGTCAGTTCTAGGTGTAATATCCTCTTACTGATGTCAAAAGCAACAATGCAGAAACAAGTTCTACACGTTTGCTGTCTTCTGCTTTGCTGCCTTTCATATGTCATTTGTCATCTTATTTTGTCACTTCTCTGATGTAGGGACGACAGCTTTTGTGTACGCACAGTGTCTAGCATAAAGGTGTTTCCACCCTACGTGAAGCATTTTGGTGCAGCCGCGATGGCACAATGGCAATAAAAAGTGAAATACTCAGAAACCCTCTGCTGAAGAGCAGCAGCCAGAGAGGAACATTAAGTTCTGGTTCCCCTGCTTTACCAAAGATAATCTGGCCAAACCATGGGTTCTCTGCCATGAAAACTGTACCCCAGGCCTCCAGAAGAAGGACAAATTCATGTGCTTACAGCTGTGAGACCGGCAGAGAGCCTCAGTGGAGGAGGTGGCCATGCCTGCCTTAAGTTGCTTACATAGATAAATTTCTTGGCATCACCAAGTCGGGACAAAAATTTTATACTCCAGCTCCTTTGATTCTTCCTCTCCCCAGCTTTCCTTTGTCAGACTTTACCGCACAGAGCCACGACCACTGGTCACACTTTCCAAATTGCTGCAGATCCATGGCTGGTTGATTTGTGTGATTGATCCTGCCCTGTCTATGTGCATCTAAACCCTTCTCTTCATGGGCTGGAGCAGGGGGGAGAGGGAGAAAAGGCCTTTAGGGGTGGCAGATGCTGGCATCAGACAGGAGAAAATCCATCCCATTCCACTAGGCAGAGAAGATGAATAAGGAGGTCTGTCTCTCCATCCATCAGCTCCAGCTGATATTCCTGGTTCCCTCAGCAATTCAGGTGTCTCCTATCTCTGAGTCCCAGGGTTTCTCCTGACTCACCCTCCTCTTTCAGACCATATTTCTCAATTATCTCCTTCCAGCACTCACACTGCATTCCTATTACCACTTCCCCATGCCATGCCGTGACCAAGTCCTAGGTCCTCTCTTGCCTAGTGTTTCCTTCTGGCCAGCTGTGCTTTCCAGCTGCCACAGACCCTCCCAGCCCCAACCGTCCCTCTGTTTCCAGCATGCAGAGATGCTTTCCTCCACAGCTGAGTCAGTCTACTCCCAGAAACAAGCCATCGCTTCACTTTCTGCAGAAGAGTATAAATCCTCCCTGGCTCTGGTGCCTTTACATCCTCACAGTGCTCTTTCTCACAGTCTTGCTTTGCTCTGAATGCTTTCCCCCTCGCTGTTCCTGTAAATGTGGGCCAAGCTGTAATGATGCAGCACACAGAAAAACACCTTTCTCCTGTGATCTTAGACAGCCCCTAGAATTAATTCCTGGAAAGCCATTCTTGGCGTTTCTGAGTTATGCTTTCCTGCGAACACACGGACGAAGTAATGACTGAAGAGGGGAAGAGTGGAGTGATGATTGGGGAAGAGTGGTGCAATGATTAGGCGGTCACCTGAAATTTAGGAAAATTGTCAATCCCATGCTTTTCCTGTGTGCTGTGCTGCTGTTTGCATTGCAGTTCACTCAGCAGGGTAGACATATTTGTTTCTCTGTTGCTCCCTTTCCCAACAGCAAAACAGCTGCACTGCTCTGCTCTGCTCTTGGCAGTTGTTTCCTTCGAGACTATCGAGTACACTTGCAATGGAGGTGTCTCAGCTAGAGGACACTGTGCAACGTTCAGCTCCAATTAATCTTTAACATCAAGCCTGTTTGCAGCTGCTGTTACCCCAAACCCTTGCACTTCATGATAGACCCTGTCATCCTCCCTGGTTTCCTCCCAAACCTCCTATTGGACTTTTATGTGAATTTTCTCTTCCTTGAAAGGAATACATGGCTCCCACTTTTGGAGACACAAGGGGAGCAGGAGAGATGTAAACAACTCCATGACTGGAAGCCTTAGGAGACTAGCCCACTGTGCAATCCCTCCCAGCCTGGAAAATATGAAGGAACCTAGCCCTGGTTATTTCTTGAGGGAGAAGCTACGTGTCTCCAATTCTGTTGTTTTACAGGTCAACTTACAATTTCTCTTTGTGCTGCATACACTGAGATGATAGGGCTCCAGGCAGGCAAATTATTTGACGAATATCTGGGACAGAGGCTTCTACACCAAACGGTAGCACCCCCCCCATCCCAAAAGCACACACTACAGGGATGCTCGGAAGCGAGTTGGCAGAGATAGGAGCCTGGAGATGGCTATTCCTGGACCTTTCCTCTCCCCCTGCTGCATTTCCACAATGCGTTGGGTGTCTCTGCGTCTCACTCAGTAGTTTCCTCTGGACACCAGCCCCTCTTGCTGTCCCCAAAATACTCTAAACCAGCTCTTCACCCTGCCTTCAATGTTCCCACTGTCTGTGGCCAAGTATGAACTCCCAAACACAGGAAACCATCCATCCTGTGCTCATGTCATTCAGTAAAACTTGATAGTCACTTCAACCTATTCCCTGTACTTTATTTCAACTCTCAAGAACCATTCCTTAGTCTCTGAATATTTGATTTGTCTTCCCCCCCTCCGCCTTCACGCAAGATGACATTCTTTTCTGCTCGAGTCCTTTCAGGCGCTACTGATCTTGAAGTTCCCCAATTACAACCACTTTTCTTGTGATGGTGACACCTTAAGAGACAACAGCAGCTGCCTATAAAGGGCCTCTGCCATCTGTTTCCTCTGCCACTTCTTTGAGACAGCTCTATCTATATACAGAAAAATATTTATCACAGTTCATTCACTCCCTCACTCAAAAATGAGCAAGAGAAAAATGTCTTCTTTTATGATTCTGCCACTGCCCTTCAAAAACCCGTGACCCTCAGCCTAAGGAAAAGGGCAATCTAAATGCTTGAATCTAAAAGGAAACAGCAGAAATTCTTGATGATTGATCCCTTGAGACCCTGTACTCTGAAGGCAATTCTGGGGGGCATCTGCATTCGGAAATGAGTCCTCATGGCTGTCTGAAAGGCAAAAGTCAGAGCCAGGCCCCTTCATCTGAGCCACCAAGCTTTCATACCGACCATATCTTAAAGGAGATGCACATGTGCACGTCTGCACATACACACACATGAATACACTTAGTTGTCAATCCTGTTCTACCACCTCTCCACGGAGGCTGAACGGGATGGGATCAAGGGGAGTAGTTCCTTCCCAGAAGGACTATGGGCTAGAAATTTAAAGGGAAGAGAAGAAATGTCATCAGGGGTGAGGGCTAGCAGAGAAAATGGCAGACATGAGAGATGACATGGAGAAAAAGGGAAGAAAAGAAGAAACAGTGAATTCTGAAGGGGACTGATGGAGTGAATGAAGAAAGATTGAAACCAAGAATGAAAAAAAAAACTAAGGAAGAAAAGTATTAGGCAACATCTTCAGGAGGAAATAAAGCTCCAGGAACAGGTTCTCAGAAATTTACTGGTTACAATGGATAGGTCACAGTAAGGTTGCAGGAGTCAGCAAATAGGGTTGGATCAGAAGTGGTTTGATTGACAGTGCTTGGTCTATGATACTGAATGAACATGACCATAAACCTGGGAAATATTCAGTGTTCAAGTGTGATCCATCGCACTGCAGCTACACTGGTGGTATAAACAAGACCTGAAGAAAAAAAGAAGTTCTCTGAGTGATAGCAAATTTAAGAATGAAATGTAGTTATGAAGCAGTGGGAGGAGAAAAATAAAACAGACACTAAAAAAAAATCATGTTCAGGAGGAGAATGAAAACTGAGAAATAGGAAGAGAAAAATCAGAAAGGGATAGAAAATTCAGGGGACGGAGGTGGATAGTGTTATTCTTTATTTGACAGAATGTATACTTTATACAACAAGCTAAATCAGAAATTTATAGTTGTTTGCTTCTAGCAAAAACACACATCAGAAAAATTCCTACCCGTGGATAGGATGGCATTGCATTCTCAAGTTTTTGTATACCATCCTCATTTTCTGTTTTTCACAGATAGCAGGTAGAAGTATATGCTCTGGGGGAATAGGAGGTGCAGGATAAAGTCCATATGCTTCTCTGGGGAGTTACAGATTTGATAGGAAGCTAGTATAAAAACTTCAGCAGCCTGTGCCACAAAACCAGAAGTGGAGTTCACCTATCCTGCAGGGCTTGTTATGAAAATTCTGCCTAGTTTGGAATTTTATGGGACAGCTTTTCTGTAACACAAAGAGGATAAATGGAGCTGGGAGACAGAAAGCTGTCAGTAAATAAAAGAGATTCAATAAAAGATAGAAATGCAGAAAGAAGAAAAAGAGAAAGGTGAATGTCAGGGGGTTCATGGTCACCTCTGCCATTTTACACACTCGCCGATCCAAGGTGAGGAGACCGTAAGAGGATTTTTGCCCCACAGGGAGGGCAGCCAGATTGAATTTTTCTAATGAGGGTGAAAGACGATGAAAATGGAAATAGTTAAAAAGGGAGCTGCCGGACTGGCTGAACAGCTGGCATAAATAAGTGCAGAACCTCATTAACTTTGGGGCTGTCGCACCCACTCACACTGGAAGTGAACTGGGCCCCCGGTTTGTCGGGTATGGCACTGGCAAAGCGGGGACACGCAGTGACCTTGGGGGCATGGCTGTTCAAAGCACACGCAGCCCTTCCTCAGCCTCATTCTCCCCTTGCCTACACAGACAGCGTAAGCAGCATGGCTCCATCCGAGCCAGTGAGGTTGCATCAGTGCAAACGAAGGGAGAATCGAGCCTGGATCTCTTGTGCATAGAAACACTACAGTATTGTACGTCATCAGATGCCAGTTCAGTAATCATTTCCACAGATACAAGAGAAAAGAGACAACCTCGTTTCTAATTTAGTCGTGATAGCATCAAAGAGACCCAAAGCCTATTGCTTTCTGGGAAGCAGGGACTTCAACAATAATAATTCTTCGCACATATATAGCACCTTCATTGCTAACTACTTACTTTATACCCTGGGGTGTGAAGAAAAAGGACTCCACTTAATTCCATATGCTCTTAATTGCTCTCTATCCCAGATCCTTCCTAGAAAAATTTGATAGAAATACCTAACTTGCTGTTAATTTGTCAAATTAGGGCAGTCATTGACACCAGCAGAAACTCAGGCCTAGTTTGCATCTTATATTGCAACTGCATAGCATAGCATCTAGAAACAAAAGAAATGCCAGACTAAGTAAATCTGAGCTCCGTTTAATCCCTGACAAATGTTTCAGGGAAGAGGCAAGAACCACATGGCAGTCAGATAGGGGATAGACTGCCCTTGTGAAATGTTATCCTAGTTTTTATGGCGACTGGCTTAATTGCTGAATTACGAAACACCCAAAATGCTGTTCACATCCATTAGGAGGACGTTTAATTTTCGTGAACTCTGTCGTAAGTGCCCACTTGCTTGCTAAATGTTGTTAAAATTGTGGCCACGGGAGCTCTGGTGGCAATGAGTTCCACAGCCCTGATACGCATCAAATGAGAAAGCTTTAACTGGGTGTCCAGTGACTCACGTCAGGTCCTCCTGTCTGTGTGTTACAGAATGAGGAAGTCAAGAGCTACTGATCCGTCTTCTCTAGCCCAGTCATTATTCTATACAGTCCAATAACTTTCCCTCTCATTCACCTCCTTTTCCAGGCAAACACGTCTAGTCTTGCAAGCTGCCTTCATACCCACGGTCTTTCCTACTCCTCCTTGTCCCTGTCCCCCTTTTATGAACCCTCTTCTGACTTTGCAAAACCCCGCCTCGGATGGCCCTTGCTCCTGCACTCCCCGCTATCCCCCCTGCTCTACTCCTTATGCCTGGGGACTTGCTGGTGGTGGGTTTTCTGTCTACAGCCACGTGCTGCACTGGGCCACTAACAGCAATATCCCTGTTTCTGGCATCCAGTGAGCCGCGTGGTTCACGTGCAGCCCTGCATGGTATGCAATCCCCCTTTTCCCACCAGCCAGCAATACCCTCTGGCCTGGCTCACTAAGGTTCGTACAGCCGATCATTGAGATCCACTGGGCCTGGAGACCCCAGCCCCGTTCACCTCACCCCCTTAGGCGTTCCTGAGAATCTCAGAGAAAACCACCCCCCTGTAAACAGCTTGAAAAGGACGACTGCTTGCTGAGACACTTCTTCCTGACAACTGGAGATCCTCCACTGTAGTGCACAACAACTGCCCCAGGGTTATGGCTACAGAGACCCTTATTTTCCATTTGGATCCTGGCCTGATCCACGTCTGAGGGTTGCCAGGGAGGGTATTTAGGGCTGCCGTGAGCTCCTTCCAGCCCAGTTGCTGGCTGCATGCAGATGAGCCAGCTCATCAGCTGAGCTGCCAGTGAGCCCTCCGGCCATGGGAGGTTGGAGGCAGCAAAGTGGAGGGACGTTGGCTTGACCACAGGCAACGAGCAATGAGGGGAGCAGAAGGAAGGGCTTGGGTCTCACCCCCTTCAGAGGTAGCCGGGCTGCCCTGGGGGCAAGAGAAGACAGTGACAGCAACTGGTGTCATACACTGCCTCGAGGAGGGGGAACACTGGCCAGAGGAAGGAGGAGGGGGAGAGCCAGAGAGGGGTTGGAAAAGAGTTGCTTTAGAGTGTAGAGGCAGCACAGCTCCAAAAGGATGGGGTCCTTCAGCTGTGGGAATGACTGTACGTGAGACGGGGGAAAGCCAGGGGGAAATGACGGCAGAGAGAAGAGGAAAGAGGACAGAGAGATGAGACGGCAGGAGCAAAGGGGACAGAGGAGAGCAAGGACGAGATAATATAACAGAGGAAAGAGCAAGGGGGATGGGCCTCGGAGAACTTGGAGAGAAACAGGGAGAAATAATGAAGGAGAAGCTGCTTTTGAGAGAAAGCACAGAAGAGACATGAAGATGAAAGAGAAAAATAAAGAGGAAAAACAGGGGAGGGAAATGAGAACAAATTAAAATGGAGATGGATAGAATGAGTCAAAGATGGAGGGCAAGGAGAAAGCTGGGGTCACACAGGCAAGGGAAAAATAACTTCTAGGTGTATTGTATTTACAATACGTTCTGCGTATGCCTGACCTGTTCTGCGCTCTGTGTTTCCCCTGCCGGGTAGCTGTCGCCCTGGGATGGGGGCTGCGGGGGACGGAGACGGAGACGGAGCGAGAGCCCCGCTGCTAACCCATTCCCCGGCAGCAGCCCCCTTCCCTCCCCGAAAGCCCCCTGCGAGGGGGAAGGTTTCGTGCCCGTGACAGGCAGCAGCACATCCCCTGACAACGAGTGCAATATGGAAGGGAGAAGCAGCACAGAATGGAGCAGCGAGGGCTCCCCCTGGGATAAACCGGCTATGCTGGATTGGGAATCTGCTCTTAAAAGAGGGGCAGGGGGCAGAGCCATCTGAGAGCCTGAAATGTTCCCTGCTCCCCACGGCAACCTCCTCGCTATTGCTTTTAAATTAAATAAATATGGAGATTCTGCTGTCAAACCTCAGTGGTCCTCCTCCCCCAAAACTCTTGCTTAGATCGTACCAAACCGCAGCGAAGCAAGACGGGGGCTCAGAGGGCTGCATGGGGAAATGAATGGGTTAAAAGGGAAACACTGGATAGGAATAGCTCCTGGTCTCCCTGGCAAAGAGACATTTGTTCTATCTCTGTGTAATTTCTTTATACATTACTGCTGCCACACTGCATCTCCATGTCCCTCCCACTGCATTTCGCTCTCACTCTCTTCAGCAAGGCAATTTCTGGTGCATTTCAGGACAATATTAACCCATTCCTCTTTCTCTGGCAGTAGGAAGATTCATAATTTAAAAGCAATTTAAAAGTCACTTCTAGCAACTCACTGGTGAGGAACGGCATTTCCTTGTCAAATCTTACAAAGGAATTGAGCTTGCAGGTCCCAGCCCCTCGAATCCATACCTTCTCGGTGACTTAGAGTCAGGTGTGAATTTAAGCTGAGAGGAGAACCAAACCCATCCAAGTCTGAGATCCCGAGTAATGCTCCCTCACCATCAGCCACCCCACTTTTTAAAAATCCTTTCTCTTCCTCTTCATCCAAGGCCTGTCCAGCCCTGCATCCTGCTTCTCCCTGGCAGATGCAATGCCAGCAGCAATCAGCTATGTGCCGGGCCATTGCCTCCTGCTGCATCTCAGGGCTATGCGAGGCTGCTCCTGGTCCTGAACCGTGAAGACATGGAGACCCTGACTTAATTTACTGCTATTTTCACTACAGGTTTGGAAAAGCCCCTGGACTAGGACAGCAAGAGTCAGGGGACAGGACCCCGGCAGATTTGTGGATCCTTAGATGTAGGACGGCAGGCAATTCCGCAGCGCAAAACTAGGGACGCTGACAGAAACGAAGGGTGAAAGAAAGGAAATCGGGAAAGGTAAGACAGAAGATAAGGAAAAAACCCCTCATAAAATGGGCGTGAAAGGAAAGAGCTGGCCCAGGAGCAAACAGCAGTGGGAGAAGGCAGCGCAAGGAAGCGACGCAGCGCCAGAATTGTCTGGCAGAAGCTTGTCCACTGCCTGTGCCCTGCCTCACTTTGCTGTCAGCTCTTCATTTTTGCAAACACTGAAACTGCACTTAACTCTCATGTACTGTTCAGATATAACAAGCTGGAAAGGGAACAGATCAGCTCATTAATTTTCCTTGGGAAGGGTCTCTAGGCAGGAATTATTTTCTGCACCAACATCCATTCAATTACTTGCCTTCACACCAGTCAGATCTACAGGGATGTCTAACCCCATGCGCATCACTCATGCCTGCCTGCCCTGGACTCTTCTCTCCCTCCTTCTCAGTATAAAAGCCTCCCAGACCTATCCCTTTCCTAATAATAATGACAACATGACAAAACCAATAACCTGCAGATATAAAATACATTTCATTTACTTGCTTCATAAGACCCTGATAAGGCATCGTCGCTCACTTTTTGAGATCCTGTAGGAGATCTACAGGAGCTAATGAAAGACTTAGACAAGGCATCACTCATAATAAAAAGTGGTTTTAAAGCATTTAGTGCCAAGGAGGAATTAGGCTGGAAGATCTGCAGCCATTTCAAAGTTGTAAGAGGTGCAGTATCCATGTGTGGCATGAGCTTGCAGATCTCAATTGCTTGGTGTATGTGTGTGTTTTGTGCCTACGCAGTTAAAGGGCTGAGAAAGGCCCTTTTTCTTGAAGGGCAAAGATTTTTGAATGGCCTGGGGACACATTTGGGCAGCCCCAAAGACTGAGAAAAAATTATCTCAAGGAAGATTAGGAAAAAAATCAGAAGTGTGATCTGCGGTAATGTGAACTGACACCACCTTTCCTCTTTAGCCCTGCCATGGTGCAGGGGCTCACTGTAGGACACAAGAAAGGGGGGAAAGAAATCCTGATAGAGGAACATCTCAAATGGCATTTCTCTTTGGAGCAATACAAAGATCTGAAAACGCTGACTGAAAGTCCACTGTGGGGAACAGAATGTCTGAAGAGAGGGGAACTTGAAAATTGAAAGCCCAGGACTCAATTCTCCAAGAGGAACTTGCAATTCTGACCACAGCGTATCTGTGTGTACAGCCTGAGACTGAGTCCCCACACCCATTTTTGCTACTGGATGTCTTGGCCAAGAAAAGAAAAGACAATTTAGCACAGTATTTTGAACAGGAGGGGTCCACCATCTCTAACAGCCTACAGTGTTGACTAATGCCAGTGTTCCCCCACATCCCCAGAAATGAAGGCTACCTCATCAGAGGCTTCCTACCAGTAGCAGGAGGCAGTTTGGGCTCCTTCTTTGATTATTTTCTTGTAACAAAGCCTCCTGCCCTCCTCTTCACTACCTCCCCTCGCCCTGTAGACCTGCCCTGACGCCCACCCCAGGCAGCAGAAGCATGTCTGTCCCACACCCTTTGTCAGGTGTCTTTGCCACACCGTGGGCAGGGTGTGAGGAGAGTCCAAGGGTTTTGCCCTTTTTACAGCCTCCTGGGACGCAGCCCTTCCCACTACAAATCTGCCCACCCTCTGCATCGTGGGGGAAAGGAGCCTTTCTTGCACCCTCCTCCCTCCCACTCACCAGCAGGCAGTTTTCACCAGGGAGAGCGAGTCAACCAGGGACACCTTTCTGATTCCTTCTGCCAAGAAAGAAGATGACCCCCCCTAAGGTGATCAGACGTGACAGTAAGAGGCCTGCCGTCCAGGGGCTGGTGGGGATATTTGGCTGTGCTGTCCTGGGAGCAAAAGAGTGCCAGCCACCAGCCCATGCAGGCTGTGGGGCTGCGGGAAGCCAAGCAGAGGCATCCCGGCAGTGGCAGTGCCAGACCTGTGCCGTGCTGCCCCATGAAGCAAACCCGTGCCCAGGCCCTGCTCGGCATGTGTCCATAGGGCTGGTTTTGCCTTCTGCTGAGATGCTCTTGCTACCGAGCCTTTACCCAAGTTTTGGTGCAACCTGTGCCCTCAGGCTAGGGACTCAGAGAGGGGCTCAGCTCCTGTGTGGTGCATTGCACCCCCCTTACCTCGCTCGCCACTTCTGCCCAGCATCCAGGGGCTGGGGAAACGGGCCAGCCCAACCCTCACATGGCTGGGGCGAGCGAGAGCACCCTGCCAGGGCCATGCAGCTTGTGCTCAGGCTGCATTTCACACCCCTCATGCAGGGCTGCAGTTTGAGCCCGCTGGAGAGCATCAACAGGGAGGGCAGGGGGGACTGGGCTGGCAGCGCAGCGTTGGGGGGGCTGGGGGCACTCTGGAGCTTTTAATTGAAGCATCCTGGCACTTTCCTTTGCCATGCAAGCCACTTCTCCACAGTGCCTGTGGGGTCCTGTCAGATGTAAAGGAGAAGGAGCCCCGAGCTCCTCCGATCTGACAAACCTCACCCGCCCCTTCCTCCTCCCCCTCAGACCGCGTCCCTCTGGGTACGGCTCTGTGGGCAGATAGACATGATCTGAATTCACTGCCTCTCCCGGCCGGGGACCTCATACCTCCTGTCTCCACCCCAGCCTCCCTTCGCCCTCCAGCTTGGGGACACGGCTCAGGAAGGGACTTCTTCCCCGCAGCCTCCCTTCCCTGCATGGCTTTGCATTTGGGCTTCCTTTTTTTTTTTTTTCCCCCTTCCCTCTCTCATTAATTTTTAATTAAGGAGATGTCTCCTTCCCCAGTTGTAATGAATAGCTGTGTGAAAGGCTTTTCATTTTTTATTAATATATACCTCTATATATTTATCTATTTGGAGGAAATGTGTGCATGTGTGTGAGCGAGTGTGTTTAAAACATCCCCCATTAATTTACTGCTATTGATTTTCTGGCGTGGAGACAGCATATAGTATTCAGCATAGAGCTCCTCTGCAGGATATGTTAAAAGGCAGCAGTTTGGGTTGACAAAGGGCACTAAATGCAGTATGCGTCAAATAGACCATCGCTCAATGAAGTCACTTAGCTATTCAAAACATGTCCAGCCATCACTCAACCGTTTGCACCAAGAACGGGGGGGAAATTCGCGCTTCTTCCCGGACACAACCATTTCCAAACAGCAGCTTTAGCTTGCTTTGGTGAGAGACATCAGGACATACATAGTTTATTCCCCCCTCCCCACTGCCTTCCATCTCCCAGTGCCGGTCTTAGAAAATCAGTTCTGCGGTACCCACTCCCCGTTCTCTCCCATCGGGGAGCTCCAGGCACACCCAGCTCTGGTGGACACCGACAGACACAGGCATTATCCCTGGATGTCCATAAAGCCCCGGCAGCCCACCCTCCAGCTGGGAGCTGATTCATAAACAGGGCTTTTACAATGGGCTGTAATGTGCGCTCTTGTGCTCTCGCTCCCTCCTTCTCGCTACGTGTGTAACATAAACCACGCATTTACATCGGTTGCCCCTATCCCTCCAGCACAGGCTGAAGACCACCTCCCCAGCCCACACGTACGCCAATAGCAGTACTGAGCAACACATATTTAAAAGCGAATCACTGGTCCCTCTTTTCTTTCCCCCTCCCTTAGGAACGTCTGATTCCAGAAGTTGGCTGCGGCGGTGTCTCTTCTGCCATCAGACATGTCACTGAGTTGCTGTTCAGTTTCACCACATCAGACTTAGGCTGATTTTTCCATTCAGAGACTTGTTTATTTTTAGCTTACCATAAACCTTAAAAAAAAAAAAAAGCCCCAAACAAAAAGCCACCCCCCAACAACAAACAAACGAGGGAAAAATCCCAGCCCCAAACCAAACCAGTCAGCCTCCAACTAGACCCCTCTGCACCCAGCCCAGTGAGATGTGGTTGCTCACAGACATTACGAAATGCTCTGAACTCTGCTCAGGATGACTGGAATCGTCAGATTTACTGTACGAGGCATTTTGGACATAACAGGGTTGCTTCCCTTTCTCTCTTTTTCCCTCCTAAAGTGAACTAATAATTGCATCCGAAGTGCTTTGCAGTCACCCCCTCCCCACATCGCCCCTCACTCCCAGTCTTGTCTTTGCAAATAAGCCATTTGCAAAGAGAGCAATTATTTCACTCTGTGGTTACAGCCGGAGCACAGCAATCATACAGCATTTTGGCATCGCTTTCCCAGGCAATACAAACAAGCTGAAGACAGGCAGACTGCACGGTTGCTTTTTGAAAGGGTCTCTCAGTGTTTTTGTAACACACACATTATTCCAGTTGGAGGGGGGAAGTGAATTTTTGGGGAAGGGGGGGGAGGGGGAGGAAGAGGAAAGGAGAAGGGAACGGAGCAGAGAATGTTTTGCCTGTCTGCTTGCCTCTGTGCCCTGAGTAACTGAGCCCACCGCTCTCGATCCGTGGTGAAAGGAATGAAGTGAGAAAATGGTGGAATGTGGAGGGATTTATTTGGAGGGGGGGAGAAACATGGGGTGGTGGGAGAGGAAAGGGGGGGTGTGTGGAGATCCAGAATCAAATACCTTCCAGGCAGCAGGTTCTCCATAATCCAGAATGGGTCATGACTTCCTCGTTCTTTTTGCTGGTTTCGTTCTCACTGACAGTTTTAGTCTTGCAAACCCCTCTGGAGTAAAGCCAGTAGTCGGTCCCCACAGCTATGGTCATCAGGCTGAAGGCAGCGAAAGCACCAACGGTGGTTAAAAGCATCTGAACACCTCTGTCAAAGAGCCCCATAATTCTTCATTATACAAATACCCAACCGCCTTCTGATTCTTGGGGTGTGTGTGTTTAATAAAATAAAAGAATAATAATTCCGACTAATAATATAATGGGTATATATAGAGAGATAGATATCAAAAAAGGGAGGTAAGAAAGCCCACGGAAAAGAGTGTAAATTAGAAAGACCACACGGGAAGAGGCTTGCCTTTTAAATCGGAAACGTTCTGGTTGAAATATAAAAAAAGGAAAAAGGAAAAAGAAAAAAAAAAGAGAGAGAAAAGAACCAAGAAAAACCAAACAAATAAAGAGAGAACCCCCCCCAAAACGAGACGCCTTAATCCCTTTTTCTAAAATTCTGGTCTCCAGTTTCCATATGTAATGGCTAATTTGGAGATGGCTTCCACAGTGAACAGGGGAGCAGCAGCAGCATCCTCAACACAATCTCTCATTATCTGGACCTAGACAGTTAGAGACTGTAAGAGCAGAGATGCAACCTTCAGTCTTCTTGCTTAGCTCTGCAGCCTGCGCCATGAAAATCCTTTTCCTTCCCAGTTATCTTCCTTGGGTTTTTATTTTTTTTTTTTTTCCCGGCAGCGGCAGTCGCTCCAATCCTCTCTCACTTTTTCTTGCTCGCTTCTCCTTCCTTTCGCCCGCTCCTACCACCAAGCCAGACTGCCCAGTATACTGTAAGCCCTTGATTTCAGCTGAACAGGTGCCGAGGTCTTGCCTCCCATGGCTTTTCCGCACAGCCGCGGCGCTCGCTCCCGGCGGAGGTGGGCGAGGAGAGAGGGGGGCTCCTGCGGGGGGGAGGAGGGGGACAGGCGCGGCGCCCCTCCCGGGCGGGGGGCGCGGAGCGGAGCCCGGCTGCGGCACCCCCTGCCCCGCGGCGGCCCCCGGCGACTCCCGGGCCCCGCTACTGCATCAAGGCGGCGGCGGCGGCGGCGGCGCGGCGCTGGACGGCTCCCCCGCGGCGGCGGCGGCGGCGGCGGCGGCGGCCGGCGGTGCTGCAGGACAGCTCCCCGGGCGGCGGCGCGGCAGGAGCGCTCCCGGGCCCCCGGTGCTGCAGGACAGCTCCCCGGGCGGCGGCGCGGCAGGAGCGCTCCCGGGCCCCCGGTGCTGCAGGACAGCTCCCCGGGCGGCGGTGCGGGAGGAGCGCTCGGCGGCCCCCGGTGCTGAAGGACAGCTCCCCTGCCCGCGCCGCCCGCCCTGCCCGCGCCGCCCGCGCCCCAGCATCCGCGGGCGGCAGCCGCCCTCCTCCGCTCCGCTCCGCTCCGCTCCGCTCCGCTCTGCGCGGGCAGGCAGGCAGGCAGGCAGGGAGGGGCGGAGGGGGCAGCCTCCCCCCTCCCTGCGCCTAGCCCGCCGCTGCCAGCCCCGGGAAGGCTTGCTCCCCCAGGCTGCCGCGGAGCCCGGAGGAAGGCGTAGCTGGGGCTCTCCCTCTTTCTCGCTTTCTGCCTCTCTCCCCCCACCTCCGCCCCCCAGCTCAGCCTCCTTCGCGTCCCCGCCGTACGTGCCCAGAGCTGCAAGTGCAACCCGCACACCGCGGTTAGACCCGCACAAAACTTCGGTCAGCCGTTTCTCTGCCCAGGAGACGGGTGAAATGTAACGTGGAAGGGTAACTTAACAATAAGCTTTTATTACTGCTATTCTTGCTGTCGTTGTGATTTTTAAGTGCTTGCTCTTCACTCTTCTCGGGTTCGCTGCGAGTTGCATATGTTCTGGGGTTGCTCGTTTTCCGTCCCTCTGTCTCCCCCTGACCAGTGTTGTGTGAATCCCTGCGTTCTGACTTTGTCTTTATAGCTTTCTGCGAAATCCCAACGCCTGCTCCAAGAAGCAGACATTTTGGGAAGATTCTTCACGAGAAAGGACGATTTATTATTTTTACTATTATTTTGTTAAGGAAAGGAACCACCAGAACTGAATCCCTCCCCCCCGCCCCCCCTCAACCCCCGGAAAGCAATCCACCTTTCACATCCTCGTTTTACACAGAAAGATGCATGAGCTGAATGGATGCAGACTGAAATCTATCACTGCTTAAGTTTCCTGTGTCAGACACAACCCGATAGTACCGGGAACATACACAAAATTGTGCAACACTGACATCTAAGTATGTCATAATCCTCTCTCTCTTCCTCAGCAGTATCATTACACCAGGTTAATTACATTAGTCACCTCCTGGTTCTATACATGTAGCTGCTCATTAATGCAACAATCATAAAGAAAAGAAATAATCTAATTCTTGATGCTACCGATTTTGTTTCTCTCTGATCGGATTCATTGTTCAGTGAAAAAGAGACCAGAAGAGCTGCTTTAGGTTCACTGCTGTTCTGTGCGGGGCAGCGGGGCTGAGGGAGGGGGGTGTTGGGAAGCTGAACCAGTTGGAGGGCTTCAGCCACGTTGCAATTTCATAACCCCATTTATTTCTCCTCCTTTCTCCCTCTCTGCGTGCAGACTGGGACTGCCCTTTCAGGACAATCTCTCCCAGGACTGTTGGACATGAAGGGCTCTATAGCAAGCAGCAGGGGGGCCACTGGCTGCCCTACAGAGCACTGATCATTTCCCCAATTTGAAGGGCACAGACCAAGCTGCCCTCGCAGCTGAGACTGACATAGGGGTGTTTACCAGCAAGCACGCATGGTGTCTGGCATCAGCCGTATGCAGATCACCACCAGCAGGCAGGAAAGGCCGTAGGGGAGGCAGGAGAAGGGATAAGAGGGAGGGGTGGTAGGAGACATTGCAGGCTGAGAACACTGACACATTGCTGGGGAACAACCACAGCCCCTGTCCTCACCTGGGGGACTCCTGGCCTTGCCCTCTGCCACAGGAGCTGGGGGTCTCTTTCTGCACTCACTGAGTGCAGAAAAGAGCTGAGGATGGGCAAGGGGGGAGGTGGCCCCAATGCACCTTTAGCACTCTGAGTATAGCCTGCTGCAAGAGTGCGAAGGATGGTAGCTGTGGACAGGCTCTCTGAACTGTTGTTCTTGGTTCAAAGGAATTTGAGAGGCAGAGAGATGCAGAGAACACCCCTAAGCTGGCGGTGGATTATGGCTCTACATGGATGACCTGTGGTGAGGAGGAGGCTCTGTGAGGCTCTTAACTGGGGAAGCTAGAGAAGATCACTCGAGGACCTCTCCTTCCCTTCTGAGACATTTCCACTGAAAGAAGGAAGGGCCTTGAAGAGGGAAGGTATAAGGGAGGAATAAGTAATTCTTGGGACTCTGAGCCATTTTCTTTTTGTGTTGGTGGTTGTTCCACTCCAACCCCACTCCAGTATTCAAGTCTTCTCATTCTTCAAAGGAGGGTAGAAAAGCTGGGCCAGGAGCCTGAAAGACTCTGAAGAGGAAAAAACTTCAGCTGGCTATTCTGGCACTCAAATCCATCAGGCACCAATATGGCATGTGTGGACAGGAAAGGCACTCTGGAAAACTGTGGAGCTCATAGCTCCACAGAAGGTGGGCTCCTCAGTTACTCTGTACCCTCAAAAAAGTGTAGCACAGCTCTTCTAGTAATGCCACACAAGCAACGTGGCTGGAGTGGAAGCAAAAAGGTCTCGAGCCCTTTGAAAGCTCAACCTTGCTTACACAGCAGGGTCATTCAAAGAGGAGAGGGAGAGAAGGGATGATGCTATGTGTTTTCACTTAGGGCTCACCTGCGTAGCCCATGTGGTTAAGTGTTTATTTTACTGCTACAAGTGGTAGTGCTGCTTTGGGTCAAGGGTATGCTGGGCTGCACAGACAGGGGTTGTCTCTGCGTTGAGGATCTTGCTTCTGTTGGTATGTGAGTCTAGTGAGACAAGTAGGGTAAGCAAGCAGTCACTGCAGAGGTTGTGGATTTGGGCTTGCAGGGGACCCCAACACTGTGAGAAATTACAGATTTCATCTATAACAAGAAAAATATTGCTGCAATGTCAGGATTACTTATCTTTACATTTAATAAATCCAATCAGATATAGAGGATGAAGCAGCAGCTGGGCCAAAATAGAGACCCTCAAACCAGTCCAGAACTGTTGCCTTTATTACATATTTCTACAGCTTTGACAAATTTGGTTTCAAGTGACTACAGCAACAGGAGGAGGGCATATTGTCCCCAAAGAAACTGCCAGTGTAAGAAGGCGAGGTTTGCACAGTGGTGAGTTCTTTAATCTCTGGCTAAGAGGAGGGAGACCTATGAGGGCTCAGTACATCTCAGGATCAGGACTAAACATGGCTTCCTGCCTCACACTTCCCAATTTCCATAAATACTTCTCTTCCTGCTACCCTACTTATACACTCTTAGACCATTCACAATAATCCCTCTACAGTTCTAAATGCCACAGGAGAAGAATGGAACAAAGGCAATGCAAATGCCAGAATGTCCTGTGTGACTGCTTGTGCTGTGGCTAGATGCTGTGCTGAGATTTCATCTTTCCTACAAAGAATCATTAAAAATGATAATACAAAACAAGAATACAGAATAAAAACACTGTGGCAGATTTTTACAACAGTTGCATCTTACTGAATAGCGCAACACAGAATGACATCTATAGAAGAGTAAGGAGAGAGAAATTAATAGTCTGGAGGAAATAGAGGGATTTTAAATTACATTTTAAATTACTTGAAATGAGAAGCTGATGAGACAGGGAGCCGCAGGAAGTCTGCTTCCAATGGCAAACCAAGAGTGCTGCTATTTGTGGAGAGAAGGGGCAGTGCTGTAGGAAAAAAAGGGGCACAAGAAAGATGCAGGAAGGGAGATGAAGGGCACGAAGTCGGAAGCAACTCCATGGGATGGTAATGGAACTGAATAGAGTGTTGTGCATTGAGTACTGCAGTGGAGCGTTTCAGCACACAGGACAAAATCAGACAGGGATAGTACATGAAAACTGGTATCTAGGAATCTTCATCCTGGGGAGGCCATCTCAGAAGAAGCTGCTGTAATGAGATGTAAAAGAGATGGAGCTGATGCAGCTTTATTTGCAGGCAGAGCAGAGGTGTTAATAGACAGATGCACCAGCAGAGGAGATGTTAGGAAAAATTAATTGGGGTTAGGGTGATGATTATAGAACTGGAAGCCAGTGGGGCAGAGAAGATAGAAGTGAGATATGATGCAGAAAGAGAATTAATATTTAAGAGATTTCACTGGAGAAAGTTGAAAAAAGTCACATATCTGTATGGTTAGACAAGCAGAGGGGGTGATCAGAGCAGTCATCACTGGCATCCAAACTGAGGGTCCCAAAGCACTTAAGAAATGTTATTCACATCATATCTGCATGCTGGTGGTTTTCTTAGACCAATTTAACAAACTAGCCAACTGAGGAAAGAAGATATGTGGTTTTGCCAGAGAATCACAGGTGGAGATGATGGAGATAGAGATAAAGATAGAGATGGAGATGGAGATGGATATGAGATAAAGATAGAGATAGGGAGATAAATACAGATAGAAAAAACCTCAGTGGTCCTCTGTTCTTATTTTCAGGTTCATATAACTTGAGGATCAACATAAAAGGCAGTTTAAACATCAAATATTCCAATACTACAGGAGCTTCATCTCTAGTGTAACACCGTGACCACAAAGGAAGAAAAAAATAAGGGACATACAGGGTACAGAGGTCTAACAATTAAAATGAGTAGGTTTCCATGCAAAAGTGGTGCTGGTGCTGCCCTGAAAGTGCATTAAAAACTCCTGTGTTAGACAGGAGTGGAACTCTGGCAGGGACCAGTTATGAGGTTATAAAGCTGCAACACATAAATCCCTCAGTTTCTGACCTATATCCTCTTCCAAGCTAAATGTTGTGCAAACAGTTCATTTAGCCTCATAATACTCTTACAAAATAACGTTCACTAGTTTGCAAAGGCACTGAGGCACTGAAAAATTCAGAACATAATCGCAAAGCCCACCAAAGCGAAAACATTTGCACTGACTTTAGTGGGATCTGGGTGCTGCTATAAATGAGTTGGGTACCCATCGATATCCAAGAAATCTGTTCCAGATTGAGTCTTGAAGCTAGAACTCCTGTGCTTTCCATGCACTACTCCCTTTTCTCACACAACCTTTTCTTCCATTGAATGGTAACCTTTGAAATGTTTGCTATTTGAAGATGGTTGGGAAAAAAAGGTGTCAACTCAGGAGCCCTGTGGATTGATTTCTTCAAAAGGGAAAGGCTTCCTTCTTTACTTGAAAGAGATAGTGGGAAAACACTGGGATTCCCAGGATGAATTTTCCACCATGATGAATTGCTGGGATGTGAACTGTTTTGCCTCTCTTTCTCTTTCCATGCTGTGCTGAGATTTGTATGTACAGCAGCCTCCTAATCAATAGGAATAGAAAAAAAAAATCAATGCCTGCAACCCATTAGCTCTAACAGAGGGCAGGCTGCTAACAAGTCACTCTAGCTGGAATTCCAGTATTTGGTAAAGTATCCTCAGTGAGGATATATGCATACATATAGATGCAAACTTACTGAATAAGACCAGCAGAGAAAATCAGTTATGAGAACATTCCCCATCCCACCAGCATGTCTATGCCCATGTATTTGCATAACTATGTTAAACTGGAGACACTATCCCCACCACCCAGATGCTGTCCCTCATACTTTTCCACTCCAGAGCACACATTTTTCTACACTTGATCTATAATCCCAGGCTACCTTCATGCTGGACCATCCTGTATATAAATAAATACATGTCTCTACACATCCTTACTCCTTCATAAACCATACACCATAGAAATCAATTTCGAGCCCCACTTATTCACAAGCATACAGCCATTCCTTCTCCTTTGCTGTATCCCCAGATCCTTCATGGAAATCTTCTTTTTTCTTCCCATTGATATCCAAAATCAGGCACAGATAGTTCCCACTGACATTCACATACATCCAACTCTGGAATCATATTCCAGGAAACAAAAAGTTGGCACAGGTTTTGTAATCAGAATCTGATCTAAGGTCAAGACACAGGGAAAGGGTCTCCAGAATGGATCAGAGAAGCAGTGGGTCTTGCTGCCCATTGTGCATGAAATATGGGCACAACTAACTGTCTTGCACCCAATAAAGCCTTTGTCCATCCATCCACTGACTGTAACTGGAACCGACTCTGACTCCTGATCTGCCTCTCATGGAAGGCATGGTCTCTCCTGATCAACTTCAGAATCCATGAGTTTAAAAAGTCATCATTTCTTGACAAACAGGTTCATGAAACTCCAGTGAGGAAATGTGCAGCAGCTGTGGTTTGGTTCTTCAAGAAGAAAAAAGACTGTTTTCATGTAAACATAGCAGTAATCAGAGAATTGCAAAGAATAAGGCAAGAAAGAGAAAGGCCTTGTTTTTTTTCTGAACTGAAGGTTTTCAGAATCTTCCTGGAAGCATCAGCACAGTAATAAATGCTGAGGGAAAGGTGAGACCTACAGTGAGGATGGTTCATGTTGACATTGATCAATATTCTGTGATATCAGGCTTTCTTCCAGTGTAAAGAGCACAGATGGGGACAGAGAAGAAGATCCTGTGCAGCCTCATCTATTCAGTATCATTATTTAAAGCCACAATCCAGCCCAAACATTGCCATCTGGTCCTCAGCAGCCACAGAGGTAGCACTGGGGTTTCCTGTATGAGGCAGACTTGCTCTCCTAGCTCTGGTGGTACTGACGCAGGTAACCCTTCTGCAAGCCAGCTGTATGAACTTTTGTCTTCTTTAGGACATCCCTAGCTCTTCTTCTGTCAGGTAGTTTAGGGTAACAGGGGAGGAATATTGAACTTTTAATTTTTCTGATGCTCTGTAATAAATCAGGGTTAAAAGAGACTCTTGAAGTAACATCCTAAGCAAAACAAGAGAAATGGTTAGTCTCTGGGATAGGTTATTTAGTCCCTCTAACTTTTCAGAGGGACAAAGCAAGAGAAGCACATATCCCAACACCTATTCAGGAGCTCAATGAGTGGGCAATCCTAGGAAATTCAAAATCAGGTCCCACTGATGTCAATAACAGGCTATTGATTTTATTGTGAGAAGGGTTTCTTTCTGTAGTCCCACATAGGGAGGCATGCCATGAGATGTACATGTACTTTAGACACTGTTTCAGAGAAAGCCAGCTGGTGTATTGTGTCCACAGAGCCATTATATGAATTCCTAGGATTTGGGTTTACATTACCATTGTAGTGGTTTAGAATCCTCAGTGTGAATTCCTATAGAGGAAATAGGTTAAACACATCAGATTAAGCCAGTCAGATGCTAGACCGGAGCATTATGGTGATGCACAGAAGAGTGTACCATGGATAGAAATCATAGAGAGGTGATATTCTCTGCCTTGGGAAGAGAGGCCTATTTTAAAAAGAAAGCAAAACACATATGTCTATTTAGGCTTCTAACTCCATGTTTAGACATCGAAGAACTGTCCTGATTTTCAGTTGTGCTGAGCAGTCAGCATCTCACATTGATTTTACAGAGATGTAGAGGCTCCAAATACCTCTGAAAATCTGGATGTCTGTTTTGATGTCTAAATGTCATCTTAGCAGATTAACTTTGACCTCGTATAACAACAAAATTCTTAATAGAAATTAAATCAGAAGTCCCAAGGCCAAATGCTGGGCTTATCGGGATTTGCCACTTTCAGTCATTCACTGCAGCTACTGACCACTTGTGAAAATTTCTGGGAACGGTCTGAAAGCAGAGTTTACTCATACTGTTGCAAATCATGGGAAGCGAGGAGTCTACTGCAGAGCAAAGCAATTCCCAGCAGTGTACTTGGCTCATCCAGCTCTGCCAGACCAGGCTCGGGGCCTTGATGATACCTCTCCGCTGGCTATGTGGGACCCCTTAGCAGCACAGACCCCAGCAGAGGCTGGCCAAACACTCCAGCCCATCTTCCAAGGGTGTGGGGGTATGGTTCTCCTTTGTGCTTCTCTAATTTGTTTGCTCTGCTGTTGTCCGCTTTGCTACAGTGAGCAAGTCTGGCAGGGGACACGGGGAAGCGTAGCTCGGCCATGCTCCCCCCTCCATATCAGGGACACAGGACCACGCACAGGAGAAGACAGCTCAGAGCAGGAAAAGGGAATCTCAGGCTGGTTATCCCCTGGGTTAAGGGGGTGGCTGGGAGACGAGCAGTCCCCTGTGCAGGGCTGGTCCTCCTGCCATGCTCACCACTACTGCATTCTTTGACGGGACACTTTTCCAGGTTGCTTGCATCTTTTAGATAAAACTATTCAGTTGCCATCTTTCCAGTAGCCAGTCTGAAGCGACAAACCACTTCTCTGTTTCACAGACCGTTGGGACTCTTCTCTGCAACTGACCTATATTAGTTATAAGCTTCATTCGTTCTGGCCTGCGCTCCTCTCTCTTCTCCCACATGGAGCACATGCACTGCTCCTCCCCCTCAAACAAACACCTTTACACATCCAAGGACATTGTAAAAATAAAATGATCACAACCTGGCCCTCCGGGAACCTCGGTTTTACAGTTTGTCCCGCTCTGATGCCAACAGAATTCACAACCCAGTTCAAGAGAGACAGACAGTGAGTGAGAGAAAGCAGGCAGACAGGCACAGACAGAAGGAGATGGAGCAATGGGGGAGAGATAAAAAGGAGCAGAAGAAAAGAAACAGGGCAACCAGAAGGAATGAGCTGCAACAACAAGGGAAGGCATGTAAACTAGGAGTCTAGAACACAACAGAGAAAGGGGGATGGAGTTACAGGGAAGAGTAAAAATTTAAAATTATAGAAAGTTGAAGTAAGAGATAAAGAAGGAGATGAAAAAAGACAGAGGAAAGGACAGAAGAGAAAAGAAATAGTCAAAGGCAGGAGGGAGGTCAAGTCAGGCAGCAAAGCAAGGTGGTGTCCATGGCACGAGGCGGAAGAATTAAGAAGGCGCCTGTGTATTTGGGCACTGCTTTTTCATGTCTCCTTTTTCATTGAGAGTACACTGTGAGGAAAAAGGCAAGACAAGGAGGAAGAAAAGGACAAATAAATGCCTGAGCTGCCATCTTAAATAGCTCCTAGCAGTCAAGCAGGTACACTGGAAACAGGCAGTCCACAGGTTGCAAATGCTCAGGTACACATTGCAGTTCAGCAGGCAGGAAACAGTCTGCACTGGCACGGTGGCATTTACACTCCCAGCTCCACTGGGTCTCTCTGTGCACTGACAGTGAGCCATGCATACGTAAAAATGTTTCTGTTTAGTGCTGGGGAATTGTGCTCTGATCTCTGCCCTGCATCCTCTCTCAGGTTCCAGTAAGAAAACCTCAGCCCCAAACACGAGTGCTGTTAGTCTCCCTTCTTCTCAAATTAATCCCCTCCCTCCCCCCCACCTGATCCCAGTTCTTGTTTGCACTCTGAGGGCTGCCTTGCCTTCCCATGCCTCTCTCTTCCCCACGGTTCAGCTCTTTTGTTCCTCTGCGTTATCTTTCTCCTCTTCCCTTGTGGCTCTTCTTCCTCACTGTCATTCATTCAGCTCCCCCTTACACAGACCTATATAAACACCCCCCCCCCACACACACACTCTTTATCTCCATCTCCGTAGTTATCCACTTACCTATTACTGTAGTACCTAGCTGACACACATCTCTCTCCCAGAGACAAACCATCTATCTCCACACCACACACCTGCCAAATCTGCCTGTCTTTCCTTCCTTCACAGCCTTTCTCTCGCTGTCCCCCAGCCAGTCCATTTCTTTGTCTCCCCTCGCCCAGTTCTTCTGTCTTTCCCTCTACAATCCATTCCTCTTTCCTTCTCCCCCACTCTGCCCATCTGTCTGTCTGTCCCTCCTTCCCACAGTTCTCTCCAGCTGATACACATGTACCCCAGTCCGTCTCTCTCTCTCCCCCCTTCCCTCCCTTCACACATTTAATCTCTTTGTGTCTCCTACACACCCAGGCCCACGCTTGCTCTCTCCCATACTGAGAGGAGGCGGCGGCAAAGAATTTGCTGCTGACCGCTGCATTGCTAGGAGGCAAACACATGGCCGGCCTTGTGCAGGCCAGTTTCTGCCTGAGTGCCCCAAGCCACATATCCCCAGCATCATCTCCAGCACTGGGAAAACAGATGGTATAATAAATGAGCACAGTCTGATAAAAGGAGGAAAGGGTGCCTGCCTCGGATGCCCCTCACCCGCACAGAAACACATATCCAACGTGGGCACAGCTCTCTCGCTCCTGTACCAGTCCAGTTTCGTGCCAGAAGTAGCCAGCTGAACAAAGCACAAGCTCTACCCTAGTACCAGATGGAGAGGAGAGGGGTAGGAGAGGGTGGTAGTGGATAGAAAGACCAGTGTTTTTTTCCTGACAGCAGCTTATAACCCCAGAAAGAAAAGTAGATGGCGGGATCGAAGCAGTCTTAAGGTAATGGGGAGGGCTGTTAGCATGGGAGGCGTAGCAGAATTGTGGGGATGTATAGTTACAAGACCTCCATGTGCAGGGACAGTTAGGAGGAAAAAGGCAAGAGGATGGACAGAGTAGAGGAATCAGATGTCAAAATGGTCATGGACTGAGACAGCATCCAGTGATCACTTCTGTCTTGGCGAAGAGGGAAAGCCACCCTACTGGCAGTCTTAGCTGCGCGGGCCATCAAGAGCAATGACTTAGTCCACTTCAAGGAAATATTCCCAGGGTCTCAATGGGTGCAGAAACTAGGGAGGACAGACTCTGCATTACTCTGCTTTTGCTCATACCAGAACTGTCCTCCTGCCCTTACCCAGTTTCATGACATTGTCCAAGAATGCTCCTTTACCTCCTCCGCTACCTCCCCAGACATCTGCTTCCAGAGACTCGCAGCATCCTTTCCTCTGCATTTACCTCAGCTACAAGAAACCCACACTTGTTACCCATTTCCAAACCCACCAGCATTCCTTCCCCATCTAACATTTTCACATTCATTGCAGCCTGATCTCTCTCTGCTGACAATAGCACTGAAAAGCATTATCTTAACCCTGTAAGACGTCTTTCCCAGATGCTCTGTTCTGCTGTCCTTACAAGCTGATTTTATGCCTGATGCTTCAACTGCAACCTGAATTTCAAAACTTCCAGTTTCACAGTCCCCAGACTGAAGCCACGCAACATCACAAAAACAAAGTCCTAGAAATAGCACACAATGGCCATGCACAACTGTTAGACTAAGAGAAAGCGACACTTCGCAGGAATCAAAATTAATTAGCAAAAGCAGAGAAGGGAAACCAGGACAGAAAAGAGATTCCTCCCATGCAGAGCTGAAGGCATTTTTTTATTGTAGGTAATTTTATTCATGAACAGAGTGATTTCTATCTGCTTTACATTGACTTCATACCCATTGCATTTTTCTGGGTTTTGAGGTTAAATATTGATATTCTGGGGAGGTCTTCCGCTGTATGAACTGATCGTGAAGTTTTTGTTGTGAGATGTCAATGCTCAAGTTGTAGTGGGCACTTCTGCTTGGTCAGGTGACATGCAGGTTCTCTTTCCATTCCCTGAATGGATGAACATAATGTATTCAGGATGCTGCAGCACAATTAGGCATAAGTTTATGTGTCGTTGTCCGTGTGTCGTCCCCCGCCCCCCCCCCCCCAAAAAAAAAGTTTAAGCAAATAGATCACCTCACTTTCTGGCAAAATAAAATAGAGTGCTGGAACTAATTTGTGTTTTAAATGATACAAAGATGTGTGGGTGACAATTGTAGGCGTCCATTTCCCTCCACTCAGAAATCCTCTCAGAAGAACTGTACTCAATCTGAATTTCCAACATCTCTTCACAGTCTTCCACCCTGCTAGTCTGATAGTGTCCTTAGCTTACCTACTCTGTTTTTTCTGGTCTCATCTGGATATGCTGTCTCCAGCCACTGCTCCTCACAGCATCACAGCTTGCTGTTCTTATCTCCCCACGCTACTGCTAGGCTTATCATTCTGGATTCTAGCTATTGGTCTATCAAATCCCAGTGTCAACCCTGTCAGGCAGACTTTAACTCATCCTGCTTTGTTCTAATGCAGGCCCTACATCTGGAACCTAAACTGATGGCTACCATTGACCGTACTCATCATGGCTCCGAATTCCCCAAACTGACCTTGGCCCTGAAAACCTCTGTTCAGTTATTTATTCTTACCACCTGCCCTCCCACCTGCAGTGTCATCCAGCTCTACCCTGTATCCTCATTTTCCCTCAATGGCTCATGCAAAAATTACTTTTCCTCCCACTTTATTTCCATACATCATTCTACGAGCCAGGAAAAGCCTTACGTCTTCCCACCCCTAATTCCCACCCTCCCACTCTGCCTCAGCAAATCCTTTGGGCTCTTCATGAAGGGATATAGACCCCAGTCTTTCCTACATATTCCTATTCCCCTACTGCTCCTGCATTTCCCCGCTTTGGGATACAGCAGCTGATAATTTCTGCCTTTATACCTTTCTGCTCACAGTCCCTAACTTGAAGCCCTCATATTGTGTATTTTTCCAGTACTTGTGCAGAAAGATTACAGGCTCCACATTTCTCCAATTGATGCATATCTGGCTGGAGGGAAACTCATCAAACTGACCCCATCCCTGACCCCAGCTTGACATGTAGGGTCTGTCACATTTCCCTTTTAAACATTGCCAGATTTGGATTTGATCTCAGAGACCAGGAAAGAGAGCAATTCCAGGCTTCTCTTGACAAACAGCTCTAGGGGAGGAAATATGTGAAGCTGTGACAGAAGAACGAGAGAAAGACCCCCAAGGAGAAAAAAAAAAAAACCCAACAAACCAAAACTCTAAGTCAGAATGAGAACAGCCAGTGTCTGTGAAACTTACACTGCAGCAAGCTCTGAAGAGCCAAGATGAGGCTGCCAGGACTCAGCTGGGGGTCTCCTGCCAGGAAATTACACTCTAGACTGAGCAACAGCCCCATCTCTCAGGTGACTTTGACAGGGAGTCACAACACCTAAGGAGCCCTGAAAAGACTAGAGACTGAGTAGCTCTCTTCTTTCTCCCTCCCCCAAGCATTGTTGTTCCGGGTCAACAGAGCCAAGGGCAACTGGCACAGAAGACATTGTTCTCAAGGCAAGATGACAGCAGGAGGAGGAAATAGGATGTGAGAAGCAGAGAGATGATGTGCCCTTAGGCTAACAGAGACGTTGCAGGGGCCAACATGGCCCTCGAAGAGCTCCTGCTCAGACTCCACCTCTGCTGCAGAAGGTCCTAGAAGTCCCTTAGCCCCAGCTTCCATGGAGCACCATCTGCAAGATGGAAAAATTACTTGCTAAGAACAAGCAGAGGTGGATATTCTCCATCAAGAAGTGGATATGAGATAGGAAAAGAAGGACTGAGAATGCAAGGGGAAGAGAGGGATCCCATCATGGATGGTGTCAAGAATAGGAATGTCTTCCTGCTATTAGCAGATAATCTGCCATCACCCCGCTGGCTTTATACAGGCAGATAAGACAACAACTGCAAGCAGTTGCCTCCTGAACATCATAGATACAGTAATTATTAAAAGCAGAGCACAGTCTTGAGCGGGGTATGGACCCCCATGGATCTGTGTAAGCACCAGCAGAATGCAGTTGCTGCCTACAGAACAGAAATGCAGTGTTTTCCCTGCTGTCAGCACCTGCGTCAGGCTCCTGGTTTCTCTTGAGATACAGCTCTTAATTGGGATAGATTGTACGTTTTCTGCTGTAGCCCAGCCCAGCTCCCAGTTTAATTGCTAGTTTATGACTTTGCCTGTTTTGTGCTTTCCACGCTACTTCTTTCCCCACTTAATCTAATAGAATTATAGAAAGTATTGCTGGGAGGACCTCAGGAGGCCACACAGTTTATCCTTCTGCCCCAAGGCAGTATTTCATTTTCAACAACATCATGTGTCTTCTGCTATCAGGTCAGATCGGTCCAAGATGTATAGCGGGTAAAGAAATGAAGCTTACCCAGGGGAGTCAATCGGCATAAAAGACTAAATCCAGCCCTTTAAGTCACTGAAGTTATATCAGAAATAACCCTGGTCCAAATGGTGTCATTTATTAGATCAGTTTTCTGAAAGATGTCCTTTCTTAAGTTTTAAGTCTCTAAAATGAACAAATCTCTAGAAGAAACTGTTCTGACAGCCCCATTTCAGTATATTTAATGCTTTATTATGAACAGCAGTGACCACTCCATTGTTAAGACTGAACAAATCTTATCACAGTCTGATCAGCTTGAAACTCCTATTAACTCACACAATAAAACCTGATCTTTCTGGAATTTTACATCCTGCATTTCACTCCACAGTAGAATATGTCTCGCAAGACAAAACAAAACCATTAAAGCATCTTTAATATGACAACTTTACACAAACAAATTTCCAGTAAAATTTCAGAATGTCAGTCAGCTTCTTAAGGTTCTTTCTTCCAAGACGATTTGACTAAAAATTCCACTTCTGTTTTCTTTTGTCTATTAATCTCTCTAAGAAGAAATGTCTTGCAGGCTCGGGAATAGATAATGCAGAAATTAGAAGGATAAAAAAAATCAGCTGGTGATGTATCAAGCTAAGTAAAGCAGGGCACAAGTATAATAGGTATTCTGTGCAGCAGAACCATGAGGACCAAAGGAAAGGTAAGGAGGAGGGACTCCAAGGAGGAAAGAATGTTTTTTCTCTAATCAAACAAGCAAGCAGGAAAAAGAAGGACTATGTATCTCTTAAAAACAGTTAAAGGCCTGTTTGTTTCCTCACCCTTCTTTTGAAATTTCAGTTCTGGTTGAGCTGGGCCTCTTCTGGGTTGTAAACATCCATGCTGAGCACCTGCAGCGCTGCACAATTAGACAAAGTAGGAGAGCTGTAAGAAGACAACAAGCTTCCTGGTCAGCAGACAGGCTTTCTGCCTTCCTCCCACTGTTCTCCACATTGTCTGTAATTCTGAGTGATGCTAAGGCTATAAGCAGCAAACATGCATCCTCACCCTACAGATGTGACTGCAACAGTTACTGAACACAGTAAGAGAAACTTAATAATGGCTTCAGACTCTTACTCATCCTGCTTGCCCAGCTCACCTACTCACTACCCTAAACTCCTTCACACGGACACAAAACTATTTTCCACAGCCTTCCTGTATCTGGCTCCCATGTTCTCTACCCACTCCTCACTACTAGCCTCTACAACCAAGGTCACAAATAAGCTAGGAAAATAGCAACGAGCATCACCTGCATCATGCTGGTATTATATAGCACATTAGCCAGGAAGGACAGTATATTATGCTTTTAAAATGCATTTAGAAGGACTGAGATGGTTATTGTCAAACATACCATTTTAAAGGACATTAAATTTTGTCTACATTAGTGCTTGAAATAGTCCTATAAAAAGCAAGTTGGGAAACATGCTTTAGACACAACCTCTTTTCTAATTCTAGTCATGGCCTGTGGAAAGAGGGAAAGGGGCAGTGGGTGAATCCCTACTGCTAGCTAATTAGATCATACATTTCCTCTCTCAGGCAATATATCTTTCCCTGCATGGGATGCATTTTTCTTCACTAACCTCTCAAAAGCAGCTTCCCTATAAATCACAAATCACCACTCCAAGCATTCCCTTAATGAGATCCTCCAGCTTTGGCATTCATTTCATAAAACAGCGTTACCCAATCTTCATCTTACTGGTGCATTTAGACTGTTCTGTTTATTTGAAGTTATGGGAGGTCTTTCGGGTGCAGAGAGATTGAACTCCCTGGTTAAAGATTGCATAGGATTCACTTTATCACCCATTTCAAAGGCGTTCATCCGCCCTATATACCACACCACTATATACCATACACACCTGGCATGCTGTTTTCAATATGAAAAAATACCTGTCTTGTCTTGTAATCACATCATCAATAGAACCAGGGGGAAATGAGCTACCAAATCAAAACAAACCTTCTTTAATTCTTTAACTAGATCAGCACAGCATCCAAAATAACTTCTATTCTTAATAGCCAGAGGTACTAGCACCTGCAGGCAAGACTCTACTCAGCCCATGTAAATCAACAGGCATGCCCCCAGAATTAACAAGACAACCCATGTAAGACAAAAACACCAGTAATGCTAATCCAATTCAAAAAAGAGTGAGTCTTCTAGTTACTCTAAGCCCATGGAGGAGTCCTTCCTTCTTTGGAGGAAGCAAGAGCTTTCCCAGCTGGTTCTGTCATTTTTTGAGGTGGCTTCTAGCAAAAGAACCTATGCATTTTCTTGTCTTGTGGGCTGAGCTCCTACTTAACTTCTTTAGCTGGTATTCATGCTCCTTAGCTAATTCCCAGCATCAACACGCTATTGCCAGTGAAATGAGCTCAGCTGCTTCTCCAGATTCTTGAAGTGCTTCATAAACTCAGCTGCAACATCTGCAGCCATATTTCTTATATTCAATCCAGTGCAGTTTTCCTAGCATTGGGCATAAAAATGGTTATAAAATGCACATATAAAAGTCTTGAAACACAGATTCCTGAAAAGCCTGCCTGAAAAATCACTCAGTGCTTACTCACTACAAAATTCAGCTTCCCTTGCCCAAGGGAGGCTAACATAATCTGGGAGAAAAGTTACAGTTTTGAACTCCTCGGTGTTAAGCTCAGTTACAAGGCAGTACCTTACCATGGATGCTTTCACATACTGCATTAACAAACAGACTCTCACACATGCAACATCAGTACTCCACACAAAAGAACAGTTCTGTCTAGGCTTTTATCCTTTCTGATATGAAATTTCCAGCCAGACATGGCTGAGTCAGAGTAACTTAGCCAGGTTGTCTTTCATTTCCTGAGTCCTGTTTCCACTAGCGACATCAGAATCACGGTCTTTAATCCGAAATTCAAGGACAAGCAGGGAAAGTTTAACAACAAAGAGGACTCTGATTCTAGTAAGGGATTGAGAACTGAACCTAATGAGAACATGGTATTGCCAAGTTCAGCTGACAAAAAGAAAAATGACACAAAAACACGTAAGATGACAAATGCAGGAAGAAGGAAAGATAGTTTGTTTGAAATTTTGGTCTCATCCCTAGAATAAAAGAGGTATTCTTGCTACCTGACCCCATTTTGCAGATAAGGCAATTTAGATGTGCCTGTAGGAAGTCCTGCTTGCTTCAAGAGAGGTAGTTTCTTGAGAAATCTTGTGACCTGGGACCAGCAGAGGGCACTGCATTACCAAGTGACAGCGGTACAGATGCAAGACAGTTCCTACCAGGCGATGAAAGTGAGCCACGCTGAAGAAAAAAAACAGGCTCTAGAAGACTCTCAGAAACACATACTAGTCATCAGCATATCAGTCCTACAACTGATAAGGGTAACACTGTTAAAACAGGCCTCAAACTCTAGGCACTCCTAGAAACACACCTGAATCCAATTTGGTCCCCACACATCTCAGTCTCCATGTGTTGATTTTAGGGCACAGGCCTCCTACTGAAAGTGCTTTTCAAGCAGCAGGGCCAAATCAGTCCTGCCTAGCAACGTATGTATCAAGGCTGGGTTGCTTAACTTGAAAAACATCCTGTCAGCTTCCTCTCTCCTTCTCCAAACCTCTAAATCCTTGCTTGTAGCAGCAGGAAGTCTGTTCAGACAAGACAATATCAAAGCAAAGAGCTGGCAATTTCCATTCTGCCCTCCCCTTTTACTCCCCGCCTCCTTCAACCTAGCAGACTTTCAGTGAGCAGAGAACCAAGTTAGAGGACATGAAAGGAATGCTGAGGTAGCAACTTCAGAAGAGTGTCTTTCCACTTGCTTATTTCTCATTTATTTTGAATTACCAGAAGATGACCATGAAGAAGCAAATAGCTCATCTTTTTTCTTCTCTCTGTATTCCACCCTGCAGGATTCTGGGCACTAGAAGAAGCTTAGAGGATAAATAAGTCATCCCAGTCATGGCCCTCAAGCTAGTGAGTGAAAAGTTTCCACTTTCTCTTTGTACAGTTGGTGGAATGACTTTGCCAGGATGTGGAAAGGGGCCTCAAAATTTTTCATCTCCTTCTGTAAAGAAATAAGAAAGTTGTGAATGATAAATGGAATAAGCATTTTACTATTTCTGCTCTAACTGCTTCACAAAAGGCAGATTAAAACTGAGGGTGAGTTAGATGACAAACAAATGGAAGAGCCCCCCCAATTATCTTTCTTTACCTGTAAGAGAAGATAACTTTACAAACACCCACTTCCACAGATGGTGAAAGGAGCAGATACTCACCACTGACATCTCACAGTATTCCAGGCCATGTTTCTCAGCCCACTCCTGTGCTTGTTTCTGCTCCACAACTCGACGACCAACCAGGTCTGTTTTATTCCCCACTAAGACACCTACAGAAAAAAAAAATGAAATGAAGGAAAAACAACAACCCAGAAATGCTGACTTGTTAGCAATAAATGCTGGAACATTTGTAGAAGTGGCTGAAAAAGTTGGAGGCGTGGAGAACAGTCTACAACTACCTAGAAAAGATTCCACAAAGGAAACATATTCATGCCTTATCTGCTTTGTGATAAAAGCAAATGAGTTGGAGGAAGCCATGCCTGCCCCTGGCTTAAAATAAATGTTCTATGCCACATCTCAGTGGGAACAACTGCTGTCATACAAGAGGGGAGCAGATAACAAGAATCTCACCCATTTCTTACCTGGGATGTGGACTCCAACTGCTTGAGCCCTCAGCTTGTCCAACCACTTGGCACAGTTGTTGAAAGATCGCTCATTAGTGACATCATACACAAGGCACAGGACGTTGGGTTGTTCCCACTGCACAGCAAGAAAGGAACATTGTCAGTTCTAATGAAACTGATGTGGTCAACAGCCAGTCTATAAACACAGCAAACACAGATGCTAAGACAAAAATACAAAGCCTAACATACAGGAATCCTATGCCCTGGCTGAGGTTTCACATTTCAGTTGAGCTGACTAAATGGATAGCTGGTACTGGGAGAGATGGTCTTGCTCTCTTTCCCCATTCCTGTCTGCATGGTCCTGCTCCTTTACTTGTATCAGCTCTGGCACTCATCTGATCCCTGGGGAAGCTGATTCTTCATGCTGAATCAGTGCAAAATTAATCCTACAGAAAAAAGTAGAAAAGTTTTCTTCCAGTTTGAGAAGCTGAGTCAGCTTCTAGAGGGGTCCCTTGCAAACCAGACCTAGGGCAAGGGCAAAAGTGGAATTGCCTCTTGTAGAGCAATGAACCATTAGGTTGATTTAGCCATCTTATGAAACCCTCACATCAATTAATTGATCCTACGTCTCAAAATGAGATAACACAATGGAGAACTGTACAGGTAAGGACACAAATGCATGAAGGAAAAAATCAAGGGCAGTATTATGCTCAAGGACAAGAACGAGTCCTGTTGGATCAAACACATCACTATAACACAAAAAAAACCCACTACTGGAGTAGCAGCAAAATAGATGTTTTCCTAAGAAATACAAATAACTTCAACTAACAGCACGCAGCGATTCTCAGTTAAACATCCCTATTTCCTTTGTAAGAAAACTGAATGACTATCTGCCTTCTGTCCTCTGGAAAGTATTTCTTCTAGTACTTTTACAAGTTTTAGAGAGGTAGAACAGGATGCATTGGCAACTGAGGTAATTGCTCCCATTTACACTAAAGACAAAGTTTGGTACATCTGCCAGACTGGGAAGTTCAGATCTTCAAAGCAAAAGCACTTCTTTGGAAGAAGAGGACTGTTACATAAGACTTACCAGTTTCTCCAGCATTTCAGAAAATAGATCTTTTCCTGCAGAGTCAAAAATGAAGAATTCCTGAAAGCGGAAGCAGAAAGAAGGCTCTTGCCAGGAAAAATGCAGTGTAGGGAAAGGTTTTGAAAGTAAATACTGGAACTTGTAACTCCTGCATTTTGTTCAGTACAGCAGTGTCATGTCCCTAAGGGACAAGTTCTCCGCACTGAGAATACTCCAGTTCAGATAGTATGAGAAAAGAAATAGCTATTTTTCATGTATAACCAATAAAAGGGTTACCTCCAAGGCCCCAAGTCTGGTTTCCATCCCTACTGGAAACAGAATATGTGGAGAAGGACAGTAACCCGCACTATTTATACAAATTAAACACACGGTCCACAGTCCACTAGTGAGAGTATAGGACATTAAGGAAAAATAACAGATAAGTTCCAGCTTCTGTAGTTCTAAGAAACACGAACTAAACCTGAGTGCCCTAAAGGACAGAACAGAATCCTAACAAAGCTGGCAACAGCTTTGGTTTAAGATGTCATGTTGGATACAAATATGTAAAACTTACATTTTTAAGATTAAACTAACCCTGGACTATCAGCAATTGTACACGATCAGCCTCATTTCCTTAATGCAACTTAATGGCCTTATGAACATGCAGAGCAATCTTCCACCAGAATGAGACTGAAGTGAGGTTTGAGCTCTGGATGTCTCTTTCTGACCCAATTTATGTCACAGAAAAACTCACCACACTATCACTTGTCTCTGGAACTGATACAGCCTTCACCAACAGTTCTATGCCCGTTGTCTGTCAAGAAAAATCAGGAAAACAAGGATCAGAAGAGTTTTTAAGAGCCTGTCCGACTGCATACCAACTATGCATTGGATTGAGGTAATTCTTGTGAAACATTACAATCCCATCAAACATAAACTGCTGGGAACTCCTCATAGCTCTGGTAACATACTCCCACCTACATGTCAAAGCCACGTAGATTTGCTCTGATGGGGGAAAAAGACAGAGAAGAACCAATGTCCAGAGATTTGCTTATATACAACTAAGGGTACTGGCTGAAATCTGCAGGGCTACGTTCACTATCACATTGCTGCTCTAAAGTATGCCTTAGAACGTTTTGCACCAACCATGTGATCAGCTAACATATGGGACTGAGGTTATTTGTGCCTCTTCCACCTTTTATCTCATTCTGCTTTGTAGCTTGTTTGTTTGTTCTATTTCTATCCTTAACTTCTGGTTTCCAACTTTATTTCAATGAATAAACATATTTTAGGGTTTTTTTCTCCACACTCATATTTTCCTTTTTTTGCTTTACTTATATTTACTTTTATTTTTATCCTGCTTCTGATTAGTCATCACCATTGATTCTCACACTGAAAGACTGCAAACTGTATCCTCTTCATCTGGGAACAGTTTCTGTAGATTATAATTATCTTGGGGCTATGCAGCACATCTTCATGTTTGCATAGTGATAAGCGCACTGTCCACATGCACATTTAATAGTTGGAATTAAAAGCTTTCTCCTTCAGCAATGCTTTTTCATAGAGCACTCCCTAAAGGGGGAAGCTCTCTAACACCACAAAAGCTTGTGAAAACATTGGTTCAGCAGGAAATTTATAAAATTAACTAAATTACTCTGCATTAAATTTCAAAAACAGCACCCACATAATGTAAAGACTTACAGAATAGTAAATGGTTTCTCTTCAGAATCTAGGGTGTATGAGAAAGAAAACCCTCTAAGACCCTATCTTGAATGCCTCAACTTAAAATCACATTATTTATTTTGTTCTAGACCTTCTTACTTTTCTCATGCAACTTAGAAAAAATGTTGGATAGCAGTCTGAGCCTGTTGTATGCTTACCAGTGTGTAGTTCTTCTGAAAATGAGCCCCATCATTGCGGAACATCTGGGCTAAAGCACTCTTCCCCACAGCTGGATCTCCTGCAAAACCAAAAGCATGAAAGATTTTTGTTTCATCTTAGAGAATCTTATTTTCCCTCAGTTCTGTTACTATCATATGCCATAAGAGCTTGGATGCTGTAACTCTGAATACAGGCAAGATAACTGTCACAAGAAGCACAAAACAGTCTAAAAGGTAATACCCACGTGAGGAAATGAATATTGCCATTATGCATACTGGTGCTGCCATCAGATTTCTGCTCTATGAACGACAGTAAAAGGCCCCCAGATCAGGGCGGAACTGCTGTTTGTTCTAAAATTCATGCCTACCTTATAGCCTTTACCTAAGAATTAAAATTTCCCAGATATGTTGTCATGTAGAGAAAAACACAATGTGATAAGGGAGACTGCGCTGCACAGGAGGCTATTTCCTCTCCTTAGATTACCCATTTCCCCAGATTCAAATCCTTGTTATATACTGAGTTTAGGGAAGAGACAAGTCATTTATATACGACAAAGCTGCTTAAGCTGGTAACATTCCTCGATGGACTCTTCTTGCTGATCCTGCTAAGAGAGCAACTCTTGCTGACTCAATGCTGCTGGTGGCTCATTAGTTGCATCCTGGGCATAACAGAAGCAAATGTCACTTGGCTAGAGAGAAAGAGCCTGCTGATTCATCCCTATATGGAAGGAAAACCAAGGGGCTTTAGTTTGTGCTCTTCTAGAGCCAAGGCTTTCTGGTATGGCTTGTACAACACTTTGGGCAAACCTGGCAGCTGCCTGCTTTGGCCTGCTGTTACAAAACTCCATAAGATCCAAAGCAATGGCAGAGAACTGCAGAATTCATATATGCCCATATCATGCCATGAAAAATATCATAATCCTTGCAAAACAAAGACTTAACTTACTGTTCCCAAAGGGCTTATCCTCTCTTCACATACTGTCTCAGTAGCCTGGATAGTTCAAAGGACAGGAACCAGGAATTAAATACCTCAGTGGTTCTAGCTTTACCCTTAAAGGAACACTCATGGCAGCCGAGCCTGGAATACAAGTCTTTTACGTTATGTTGTTAATAAATAAACCCAGAAAGGGGTATATTTTGACCCTATTACAGCTTCCTAGGTGGTGTTTCGATGGAAATTGGTAAAGCTATCTGCTCACATAATATTATAGAGGAGGACGGGTGTTTCGGATAGTCACAATTGCTCCTAGATGCATTAACCAAATGTAGTTCTTGTTTAAACACTTTTAGCATGCTTACTTACTTTGAGCTGAGTTGGGCTCATAATATTTAGACAGGAAAATCTGGTAAGTCAGCTTGCTTGTTCCCTGATCAGTTCAAGCTTGTGCTGAAGACAACACTCTGTTCTGAGTGGAAGCTATTCTGTATTTCAATAGACAATTAGATCTGTCTTTGTAAAATGAGATAGAGAAACATACATTGCTCCAAACTGCGCAGGCATCATCCAGTGCAAATTCTTAACTAATGTGTTGCCTTTCTTCAATTTGACAGCCCCAGTTGTTCTTTCCCTTTTCTTATTCTTTGCCATCCTCTTAGCCCATTACATCACTGTACTTTCTCAAAAGAAGTTTCCTTGCCCTTTTCATTTAGTTTGGTCTCATCTGCCAGTACTACATCCCACAGTATTTATTCCATCCATATTTCTGTTATTCTGCCAGAATCTGTAGTGTTTCTCTAAAATGCTTGCTACCGCCAACTGTCTTTCTAAAATGAAAACCTTTTCGTAGTGTCTCCATAGTGAGCTCAAACAACAATATCTTTTACTGCGCGTCTGTAAATTACCCTTGAGATAACACAGGAATCGCTTTCTATTGTCAATCGCTTTGTATTCTCTCTTTTGCTAATAAAAGCCCTTTTCCCCTGTTGTTCTCTTTGACCTTGGTGCAGCTCCCAATACTGTGAGCCACTCTAGTCTTCATAACCACTTCCTTAGGTACACAAGAGTTCCCTGTTCCATCTCTGATGTTTTTGCTCCTACCTATGTAATTGCATTTTCTTGTTCCCTTTAGGTTGTTGTGGTTACTCATCTCTTATGTCTCTTTCACTGTATTGGTCTCTTCTGCAAGAGAGAAGTTATTTTGCCTGGTCTGCTTCATTAATTTATTATCTTTAATAATACATGGATATTATTGTAGCACTCGGGAGCACTACAGATGGGACAGGACCTTCCTGTTGTTTGTGTTGTGAACAGAATTGACAAGGCAGCTCCAGACCCAATTAGGATTAAGCACATAACTGGGTCATCCAAAGAAAACCTATGTGAATTTAAAATGGTCACGGAATTGGCCTTCGGTAACACTAAACAACAAAACGTGAAAGACTTAAGCAAAGCCTACTTATTGGGACCTGGAAACTTCCAAATTGGAAACAATGTGCAAGTTTCAAATCTAGAATACAGGCAAGATACTCGTGCTGTCCACAGTAACTATCAACAGAGGCATGAGGGAGATTAATTCTTTTGCATTTGCCAAAGATCACAACTGGCTTTGTGTGAGTTGATGGTTAGCTGCTTCTGAGGCTAAAAAAAGGCAATCATTTTATTCTGGATGAAGGAAAACAGGTTTGGAGCAAAGAGTTAAACCTGGGAGTTGTCTGCACACAAAGGTTTTATGGATTTGTGCTTCTGGCTGAGGCTGCAGAGAGCTTCAGTGTAGAGGAAGGGAAAAAAAAAAGAAAAAGCTTTCTTCCCGTAGTGTTAACAGTCAGCTGTACTTACTCTCAACACCTCCATAATCCATCCTGACTAAATAAACTGGTGCCTTCACCTCACTTTTTTTCAGGTTAACCTCCAGTTTGCTTGGGGAAAAAGACGCCTCTGTGAAGTACACGTGCTTCATCCTTCTACTCTTTGCTAAGGCTCTACCTTTCCACCACACTCTCGGAATCGTCCCAATTTCTGACATGACCTTTTCCTCCAGCACAAAGGGAGCCTCCCACAAGAGGCAGGACTCGCCTGTCTACCCTGCTCCCTTCACCCTTTCCCCATCCTCAGCCCACCTTTCCACACTGTAGAAATACTCTTTTTTTTTCCTTTCTTTTTTTACAGATCCTGCCCTTGCATTTCAGCTGGTCCGACTACGCTTCACACCCTCCCTGAACACAGCTCTTGATACTCCGCATGTCGTAAGAGGGAGAGGATACGGGGTAGGTAACAACAAACATGATTTCCACCGTTCCCGTCCCGAGGGAGCTGCAGTCTCCACCCCTGTCCTGTCGCCTCTTTCCCCACCTCTTCTCTGTCGGGGCGACCTCTCGACGAGGGGCTGAGACAAGCCAGCCCGCCTCCCGGCGCGGCCCACCACCACCCGGCCGGGGCTCCCCCCTCGCTGAGGGGGCCCGGGTGTCCCAGTGCCGTCCCGCTGCTGGCCTCGTCCCACCCCACGGAGCCCGCTCTAGGCCCCTATAGCCAGCGGGGCGGATGGGACCGGACAGGGCGGACTCACCTGCCAGGATGCACTTGGCAGCAAGCTTCACCATCGCCCCGGCTCGGGGGAAGGTGGCGGCGGGCCAGGAGGGCAGCGGTTGCCGCCACGGCGCTCTGCCGCGGCCCTAGCAACAGCGCGGCCCTAGCAACCGGGCGCCCCGCCTCCTGTAGGAAGCGACAGCCCTCCCAGCTCGGCTGGCTGTGAGCTCTGCTCATCAATGCTAGTCGGAGTTGTTATTGGTCCTCTTGTCTTTTCCCGCCCACCAAGCATCCTGTCATTCAACTCCCCCCTCCGCCCCTTCTGGTAGCTAAGGAGGGGCAGCGCGCTCAGCGGGTGGCGGCGTAGTGTTACGGGGACAACGGGGTGGTTTCTGCCCAGCAACTAACTACGCTGCCAGGCGCCGGCTTGTGGTTGGGTAGAACACAGGGGACCGTACCACGTAGTCGAAATTAACCCACTGGGGACAGGGCAGAAAATAATAAAGTTACGGGCAAAGAACTACGTAATAGGGGCGCGGCAGCACCAACGTGGGAAAAGACAAGTGAGAGTGCGGGAGAGAATCCTCCATTCCCTGCCTATGGTCCCACGGAATGGGATCTTCCGTGCAGAACCGCCCTCACTCTCACGCCTGGCTGAGTGCCTTCCTGCGCATGCGCGCGAGCGGACGCCCGTCTCCCCACCCCACCCCCGGCTTTCCTGTCGTGTGGAGCGCGGACGCGCCGTTCTCGTCACCCGTCCCGCGCGGGCTGTTCTGCGCATGCGCGCACGGTTAAGGGCCGGGGAGCCTCGCGCGCGCTCTCGGCCGTTAGCGGCGGGGCGGGTGCCTGTCATGCAGGCTGAGGAGTGGTGCTGGCTGTGGGGCAGGAGCTGTGAGGCCCACCCAAGGAGAGGGCAGGGGCTGTGTCCTGTCACCGGCTGTGGGAACCCCGTGGTTTAGGTCACTTTCCCCTCAGGGCTCAGAGCTGGAATCAAATCGGAGCGGGAATTGGAATTGCCCAGCCCCTGTGTGTACCCCACTTCGTTCTTTGCTGCAGCTGCTTATAAGTCGGCCACGAATTTCCTGAATTTCACTGTGTTGGTTGGGGGGTTGGGTCAATGTGTTTAAAATAGACCTTTTACAAGGCCTGTGTGTCCAATGTGGAAGTTGAGCAACGTTGCTTCTCAACCTGGGTCAACATTTGATCTGTTATCCTTTCTTCCAGTTCATGCTTTTTCTTGCTTTCGAGTATGTTACTGTTCTCCCAGAGAGAGCTCTCTTCTTGCTCACCAATTTCTTGGTTGCTTTCTTCTTAGTATCTCAGAATTTTGTTCCTTTTTGTCGTCTTTCTTTGTTATTTTTGTAATCTTTCACATTGCAGTAGGTTGTTTCCTTTAATTATTTGTTCTTCTTTTTCAAATATTTTTACTAAGATTTCCCTTGACTACTCTTAAACTATTTCTATGCCCTATTCTTAATCTTTAAACTGATCTTCTGTCTTCCTTAAGCAGTCCAAGTCAAACTTAATGGGTTTGGGTTAGAGCTGAAAAAGCTGACTGTGAAACTTCCTGGTTTTTCCCCTCCTTCCAAACTCTTTGAAAGATCTTACGCTGCTAGAAAGCATGTCATCAATAACAAATGATACTTTTTCAGAGTATAAACTTTGCTTGGCTATACTTAGGTTGTTTACTGTGGAACACAGAATCTGCTTACTATGAAAAGCACTAAGTAAGCTTGGGAAGAAGAGAATAATCAATAATGCATCTGTATTTGCGTTATAAGATTGGACATTCCAAGAGTAGAGTTGGTTGAAAATAAATTTTTCCAAGTTTTATTTTAACCTCAAGGAAGTGCCTGCTTAGAAGGCAGCTTTTTTGGTCTTTTCTTGTATCAATGACCCATTTTACATGTTTGGGACTACATGACATATCTGCCAGACATCTAGCCAGACAAGCAAATAACATAAAAATAATAAGTACCTATAGCAAAATCAAAGGAGTCTTTTATATGCACATAAACCCCATTTCTTCTGTGATAAAAATATGAAGGGGACTTCTCTAGCCTGAGTGGACAGAGACTTTAATTGTAGATGACAACTGTAGTGAAGTATAGTGATAGAGTGACTACTAGGGGCTCCTTTAAAAAGGAAAAGAAAAATTAATCCCAGGTCTCATTATTGCTTTCACTGTTTTCTCTTCCATTCCTGAATCCTTCATCACATAAACCAGGTGTGCTGTTATTGATGTTCTCTATCACTTATGTCTATATAGCTTACCTCCTTTTTCATCTTTTCTGCCTTCCGCTCCATCCTCCTAGAAATTCACTTGTCTCTGTGTTGTTCCATTTTTGCAATCTTTGCATTATCCTTTGTTGTCTATTTGTAATATTGTCCCAGTTTACTGACAGGTCTGTATGCGAAGGCTTTGAGGCTCCATTATGATGTACTTGAGATTTATTGATCGTGGCTGTAATGTAGTGGTATCCATCAGCATTTACTGAGGTCTCAAACATCTTACACTGGGATCAGTGTAATAGGAGGCATAGATTATGTTGGAAGTGAGATTTTCATTGCTATTGAAAAATTCTGCTTGCAATCTGCCTGCCTCCCTTTCTCCTCTGTTTGCTACTTTTCTATTAGCACCCTGGTCCTTCTTCCCATTCCCTCATTTCCTACTTACCTCCACATGCACTTGCCATAGAGCTCTTAATGGACTTGTGTCCTCTCTATTTCTGCTGTCCTTTTGCCCCACACTTTTTTTTCCCAGTCTCAATCTTTTCCTCTGCCTGACTTCTCACAGGTAAAAGTTGTTCCTTTACCAACATTGACAGTGATAGATTAAGGATGGAATTACTTATCTACACCTTGTAATCCAAGCAGAATCGCAGTCTGCTGTTAGCAGTCCACAGGGGTTGCTGCTGAATAAATTGGAATACTGGTAGCTGTGCTCACTGAAGCTTCTTTCATCTTGAATACACGAGAAAGAGAGTGGAAGAGAAACCCTGTGGATTTAAAAAAAAACCAAAATGCAGCAACAGAGGATGGTGTCCTTACCCTAGAGAAGTGTTTATTAGGTTAAATCCTGTATTTACCAGCTAAGGAGAAATAGAGCACTCTTTTTTATTCACACATTTCATTTCTTCCTCAAATAAAGCAAGATTCCTATGAGTGGGAAGTGCCCCTTCTCTAATGTGAGCAGGATAAGTTGCCCTGACAGCCACAGGACCCTGCAACTTGAAGTCACGTTCCTTTCGGCAATGGTCACAAAACGGCAGATAAACTGCACGTTTCCATGTGCAGCTCGCATTTCATCGGGCTACAGAAGGCAGTGATGGTGGAACTGCAGCTCCAGTGGGAGCGGCAAGGAATTTCAGAAACAAGGTAAGGTTTTACAATGAGGATTAAACCAAGGTCATACAGTCTTTTAGACTGATGTATGGCATGTGCTTCAGGTCCTGTCGGGTACTGCGCAAGTCACTTAATTGTCTCCTTCACAACATATACCTGTTAAAAAGTGATTTTTCTGAGGCAGAATTCACTAATATTCCTAGGACTTATTTTTATAGTTATTCATGTATAGATGCAAATGTTCTGGGTATGTTCTGAGTTGAGCAGGTTACAACCTGTAACTTGAACGTGCTGCCTAATAAAAGCTAATGAGGAACTAATGTAGCTTTCCTCGGAGTAAGCAATGCTTCTCAGGAGGGCAATAATGTTAAGGAAAGGAATTAGTAGATCTTTCTGTAAGAAATCTCTTAAATACAAAGCGTTTCAGCAGTTCTTTTTTAAATCTCATGTTACTAAAAGGAAACAGTGTGACAAAACAGCATCAGAAATATCTTGCAAATGGATGAATATTCAGAGTTCATGCAGCTTTTAAAATCTGTATAGATTCTTACAGAATTGACTATGAGTGTTTACTGATATGTCTGGAGAGCTTTGAAAACTGCAAGAACGGATGTGTGAATTTTATTGTAGATTTCCGTTCTTTACACTTTCCCCAAGTAGTAGAATAAATAGAAATTTCGTCTATTTTTGAGGGCTACTTCATTTGGCATCCCCCAAAATTGCCTTTTGTTTCTCTTCAGAGTGGGGCTATTAGCACAGAAATATGAATTTGGATGCTTTCTATATCACTGTTGATAACAGCATTATAGTTCCAGGTCTTCAGATTTTGCTCTTTTGTGATAGGGACTGAGACACGGATATGAAGGCTTTTTGGCTGAGACTTGGTGCGCTGAAATGTAAGATGATTATGAAATGGTTGAATCAGCCAAAGGATTTGTTGGCAGTTACAACGGTGCTTCTGACTGATCTGGCATATCTGTCATTTGTTTCTGATCTACTATGTTGGGAAAGTGGAAGTTAGAAATGAATGGCAGCTGTGGCATGAATGAAAAGTGGTAAATTATTAGATGTAGGGTACGTACCTCTACAAGGCTGTAAACTTGGTTTGAGTATGCTAATTGTAACTGTTATGGTCCTCTCTTCCGATGAATATGGAATGAGGGACAGATTTCTCAAGGACGCATTCAAAGCCACAAGGATAAAGATAAGGAGAATTTTTGGGGGATAATTATTCTGCATATGTCTGGAAAAATTCCAGCTTGAATCTTTATTTCATTGTTCTTCCACATGGAAGGTAGGAAAACTGGAGTCACAATTCAGTGTCAGGTTGCACTGAAAAATGAGAAAGCTAGGAAAAGTGCTGGAAACAAAACCTAAATCTTTATTTAGTTTTTAACAGTATATCCCAAAGCATTAGACGTGGGTGGTTGATCAGGGATCTGGAACTTCATACAGAAAGTCTTATATAGACTATGTATAGACCTCTGCATGGGGGAGTATCTGTGACAGACTGAGGACTCACTGTGGCCTTGTGCGTGGCCTGAACCTTTCTCAGCTGTGAGTACGCTATTATTGGAGCAATCATTGTCATGCTCTTTTGCACAGAGTTGTGCATAGGGTGATTGGAGGCTGGCAAGTGAGCATTGAGTATGCTTCTGCATCATGGGGAAGGGGTTAATCTGTCAAATACAGAATATATGAATATATGACATCTTTAAATGAGCTACCCATCATTCCAGCATGCCAGTCATTATGTGGTGATGATGATTATGATATCAGCTGGGAATCTTTTTTTGGATCTCTAGCTGATGTCTGCTTAGAAAGCAGGTGCTAGGTTTACACTAATGCTATTATCTTGTGTTAAAAACTATAAGACAGACTACATTCAAATCATGAGGTTTATTAAAAAATAAAAGGTTATGTTTTGGTTTATATTCTGTTTATGTTTTGGTGGTTTTAATGTTCAAGGTTTTCTCTGCAGGCATGACAGCTAGAATTTTTTTCCCCTTGCTGAAAACTGAGAGTCAGCCATGTGACTCCAGGACCTGGAGCTTTAATGGAGGAAAGAGAAGAGAAATATTTGAGACTCCTAATTAAATTTTCAAGAGTTTACAGCACACTGTTTTCTATCATCTCCACTTTTCTACCAGGTTAATTTTTAGGCATAAACTTTTCCACCTTATCCATGTCCTTTTGCTTCAAGGTCAATTTATTATAATGTATTTATATTATAATAAAACCTCTTCTGCTCTACGCTTTTCAAATCCTCCCTCTAATCATCTCCAATCCTTCCTGCTCTGGATTTCCTTCTCCCCAAGTCCCAGACCCTGAATTTCTGTGTTGTTCACCCTCTGGCCATGTATTGTTGCTCTCTCCTACTTCAAAAGCAAGGCTCCCCCTCCTATGTTCCCAGTAACTGTTCACACCATCTACTTCCTTCCCATTTGCTGCTGAGCCTTGCTGGGCAAAGTCTTTGTGGCTTTCTTCCTACAGACGTAGGGCCTTGGTTCCTGCTTCTGATGAAGTCTTAAACATCTGGGCTACACAGTGAACTTATAAAAATTCTGAAGGAGAAGGATCCTGAGCTTGTAAAAATAGGATACACCCAGGAAAAAAATTACATGGGACCCCTTCATTGTTATGTGCTGTGTGTTTTGTATTCGATAGACTAGATGAAATTTCAGGTTAATTTTGACCTATCAGGCCTTCAGTGAGAAATAATTTAAGTTCTATTATATCAGTTATCTTCCTTTGGAGCATTCAAAATGAAGATGCATTTGAACACTAGGATCCTCAACAGGCCAAAAAAGATGTAGACTCATTAAATCTATGGGCAAATGTCTCTTAAGACTCCTCAGCTTTGCTAAGGCGGCTATCATGTGTGAACAAGAAAGTTAATGCATGCAGAGAGGAACAGAAAAACACTGGCTCTAGTAATGGAGATTGTTACAGAACATAATTGAACACTGACTGCAGCAAAGCTAAAAGGAGACTTGCATTACAATGACATAAAATCTTTATTTTTTCCCCTAACCTCTGATTTCAGCTGTCTGACTAAGAGCAGGTGCTGGGCAATAGCTCAATTTCAACAACCCATTGCAGCTGAAAGAGTAGATGCAATTGTGCTGTATCCAGCAAAATTGAAAATTACTTTAAGGGGGGGAATGCAAATGTTTTAAGACAGAAAATCTTCATTCATCTGCAGAAGGAAGCATAAAATTAGCACAGCCACATAATTCTTACTCCTCTTTATATTAAACCAGTAATAAGTGCTTGATAATTTGCTATTACCTATATATTTTAGTATCTTTCTAGTGATACATTTTTTTTAAACTGCATTGCATTGTGAAAATACAGGAAGTGGAGTTTGTTAACAATTAAAATGTGAGAATTAAAAAAATCCTTCCAGGCAACGTTTCCAAAACCTGAAAATGTCTGAACCATTTGGCTTTTCAGCAACCCATGGACCTTCCATCCAGTAATCAATGGTTAAGCATTTGACCTCTCGTCCTACACTTCTTCTGACCTGTCTAGAAGCTCTAGTGGCAAAGTTGGAATTAATAGAGAGTTACTGTATTCTTACCAGCTGAAGGGCTAAGTATTCATTTGTTAATGCCAGTGTTGTACCACTGTAACACCAGTGAAACCAACTGTATTTTTGTACATAAACCATTAATTACTCAGACTAGCATCTGCTAGAATTAAAAACTGTTGTTGCAATAAGAGTTGGACATTCTAATTCAGGCCTTGATAAGATCCTTTCACTTATATTTTCCTAGGTGGAAGACTGAATGAGTTCATGGAAAAAAACCTTTTCTAGCTGCATGTTCCATAGGCTTATTAAGTGCTTTCCAGATTTTTATTTGTATCTTCTGATCCATTTATTGTTGTAGCTCGTGGAGTCCCTTCTATTTTTCTGGTGGCTGGAGAAGGGACTCTAGTATTTGTATTTATATTAACTTATATCTTTAAAAGTGTATCAACCTTTGTTAAGCTTTGTTACTTTATTAACCAGAAGAGCACTAACCAGAAATGTACTTCCTCCCCTGTGAAGTAATTGTCTCACATTAGGAGATCCAACAGTCTGGGAAGGTTTTGGCGATTGATCTCTCATGCACACAGCTAGCCCCCTTTAGACGCATTTGGCTTCACTCTCTCTTGTTGAGGAGAAAAGTTGTTTTAAACGTTGGAGCTCTAGAGAGTCTTGGGATTTCTAAAGGACGTGTCTCTTTGGAAAAGGCAATCTGCTCAAATACTCTCTCAGAATGAAGGTGCAGCAGCTCAGGTTCAAGCACATGTTAGCAAGGAGAGAGTCCAGGACCTAGAGGAGGTGTTTTAATCACTGGCATGTGCTAAAGCCTCTGCTCTTGTATCTGCGTTACCCATGGTTCCTGGGTGGTGCTAGCACAAGAATGTCAGCACATGCTTTAACCACAGCTGAATTTTGGTGTGTTAATGCATGCCATATAATTTCTCTTTCATTTGCAATTGATATATAAATAAAAGAGTGTGTTCTCTATCCACTGACCACTTAAATCTCAGTCTAGGATTTTAGAGTCAAATGAAGTTCTTTTGTGTTTTATGCTCATTAATAAAAATTTTGTGGGCTAATTTGTGTCTTCAATGAATCTTGTATAAATTCATAATCTTTGATGTTATTTTGTTGAGGCAGAACTTGTTGCAAATATTGTGCAACGCCACAGTTTTTAATTCCGTAACAATATTAACTCTGTTTTGGACAGAATATTGTTAATGTTTAGATACTGTAGCACAGAGACTTTGATAAAACTATGTGTGTGTTGCTGGAAAGGGGAACATGAACTGCATTTCCAGTCTTTGAAAGTATTTAGAAACTAGGGAAAAGTGTCCTTACTTCCACCCAAAAGATGCAAAGTCAGAAAAGGCAAAAGAAGCAAACAAGCAAGCTTTGCTTTGATGAAGAGAACAAAATGTGGAGGCAATCGTAGGACATTAGACAGTGTTGAGCTCAGGACTGGTGGGTAGACTGTAAATATAAATCCTAGCTCTGCTTCTGCAAAGTGAACAGGTGTTATGGCCTCCAGTCCATTGATTCCCAAAATAAGACATGTGGAAAATTGCTGATCCATGAAACTCAATTAAGAGCTTGGCAGGACCCTTAAAGCATAAACAATTATGAATTTGTTGGTTAAGGGTTTGGTAATGGTAAATGGTGATCGGAGAAATTTTAAGAGTTGGTGATGGTCTGTTGGTACAAACCCTTTTTGTTAAATGCTAATGTCATTTGTCAGAAAATGATGGTTTGTCTATGGCTTGAGGATTTGGCTCTTCTTCCTTTTGAGTTGTAGCTGAGAGTGAGCTGTATTTCTCTCCTAGCAATATATAATACCAACGTGAACAAGTAGTGTCTTTTTTTGTATGCGTAAACATAATTTACATATCTTAAATCATCCAGTTGTGTCTTGTTACAAACCATTGGCTATGAATCTAAGGAAAGGATGTGTACTGATTATTTAAAATTTTGTCTTCAACTTGGTGGCTGGAGTTGGTTTTTTTTTTCATAATTTCTACTGTATTACAACAGGGAAGAAAATTATGGAACACTTACTGTTCAGCACAAAGAAGAAGATGTAAGATGCCAATTAAGAAATCTAAGGTAAATGTTCCTTGGAGAAACTTAATTTTGCTCCTTTGCTTATGTGTGTGAGAATTAAAACATCTTTCTGTATGAAATAGTACATTGCAGCATAATGTGGATTTTTTGTATGTGTCAAGCATACTATAATCCACACTCTGCTGAAAGCCTGGTTAAATTTTGTAGCAAATTCTGCTTTCTTCAGTCTTTACAATAGTTTCTGTGACAGTCTTAAAGATATTAAAATGAGAGTGATATGAAAATGAAAAATTGAATATATTGTATGTATGAAGTTTTATATTTTATTGTAACTTAAAATTTTTCATTTGTTTGCTGCATTTTGAGCCATGACTAGATAACTTCCACCTACCAGGAAAATTCTGAGAATTTTTGTTAATTGGAAATTCAAGGTTTGGGGAAGGTTTGGAAGAAATTTGGGTGGGAAAAGTAAGAATCTAAGATAAACATTGAAGAGTTAGCAGTGAAAAAAAGTAATAGTTTGGAGATAATTGATAAAACAGTAATTTTATGTTTGGGCTGAGATTTATTTATATTTCTATTTGATTTATACACGTATTTGAATTTTTCTTCTTTGCTTCAGTGATAGAGTCATGAAATATTGAAACTTGAACTTTAAATTTAAAATACAGTTAGGAAAGAAAGTGGTTTAAAACAGATTTTATGAGAATTCTGATTACATAGGTTCTGAGTATACCAGTTGTATATTTGCATAAACTGACCAAATGCATGTTTAGAGTATCAGGTACTGTCACCATGAAAAGTAAAGATGGTATTTTAGAGGTCTCTCTACCCATTGTAAGTGGTATCCATACTGTAACTTTTTCAGTTTGAAAGTAAAAGGGTATTTCTTTTCATCTTATTCATTACTATATAGCTGAAAAATTTCAGGCCAAATTAGGCACTCAGTGTTGCTTGCTCAGGAGTGATTGAGGGAATAATGTGAAGAAAGACTGATATAGAAATCATTGGGGTCTTCAGACTTTTATGCCAGTAAAATATCCCCATTATTGTTGCTGTAACTTAGTTTAATTCACATAATGTACTATAAATAATTTTTTAGACTCATTAATGGCTGTGTTTATTTGCTATTTGTTCTATTGTGCTATTTTTTGGTAAAGCCCTGGATAAAATTTCAGCTTTCATGCCATCGGTGAAGCATTAAAATATAAATCCTTGCAGGTTCAAAGAATAGAAAGAGGCTGTAAAGGGCTTTGTTTATATAGCGATTTTTATGTCGATTCTCTGATTCCAGGGATCTTTATTCACGGTACTTCAATAGCTGGGTTCCTAATGTTTTTTCTGTAGCCCTGTATACTCTTGTAATTACGCTTTATTGCCACTTGAGGTCAGCAGCTGCCAAGAAAAAGAAGTAAATAAACTGTCTTGCTTCATTGCAATCCGTTTTCATTTGCTTTATTTAGAATACTTAAAAATCAGTACATCCTTCAGATCCATATATACATTGTGCAAAACCAAAGGATTTCTATTGAACGCATAGCAGCTTCAGCAAAAAGTCTTCCTTGCAAGTTACTACAGAGTGAAAATCTAGAATGGCTTTTGGGGAGCGTTTATTGGCTTCCTGAGTAGCATTGGGTAATCGCTGTGGCAGCAAATGGTATTCTGTACAATGTGATGGTAACAGGGTTTCAGCCTTATCTTTTTGTTTATACTAAATTAGTGATAATAAATCTGAATTGAATAAGGTATTATTGCTGCAGGGAATAGTTTGGAATCCAGAAATGGCAAATATCCTTCCTTTTTATTGCAGTAGTAATCAATGTTCTGTTAAGATGTGGGGACGATGTTGCCTAAAAGTGATTCCACACCCCCCACCCCTCTTTGATCTTTGCTTAAAAAAAAAAAAAGATAAAAAGCATGAGCTTAGTGCCAAAGTTACTGAACAGGATTTGGGAAACAAGCGCTTAGCTCTTGGCTCTGTCATAGGCTAACTGTTGGCTAGTCATTTCCTTAGCTTGAGTCTCAGTTTCCTATATGTAACTCAAAGAAAGATACTCAGTTCTCTGGTAAAGTTTTAGAAGAAATGTTTTTTGATGGGATTTTTTTATATACTATTTTAGCAGTGGAAGTGTCAACAGTAGCATAACACCTGAATCTTAGTGTTCCCTTTCCTGAAATTCATACTGATGTTTCTTGTGAGTATTCCGTTATTCCTGTCCTAGATAGTTGTGTAACATTGCTAGTAAACATATCCTGTGTTTCAGAAGTGACCGCTTTTTAAGCTTACGAAGTTATCCCCATGCATGATTGGCACCAACTGATATGCCTGTCAAAGCTTTTATCCAAAAATCACCCTGCACCAGGCAAATTTAACAAATGATACAGACAAGGATCAATCTACTGATCACCAAAATGCAGCAGGGGAGATGTAGGTTAAATATTAGGAAATACTTTTTAGCTATAACACTGATTAAGTCAAAGAACAAACTGCCAAATGAAGTTGGATAATTGCCATCACTAGAGATTTTCCAGGCTATGAGTATGCATCCATTTAGCAGGGATGGCTTAAAAATAATGCAGTCAGTTTTGCCACAATTCAGAACTTGGACTGAATGACTCATTATATGCATATTTTATCCCAAATAATTTTTTAAATTTCTTCCCACTTTACCCTAGCTAGGGATAAAGCAGCAGGGATGTCAGCAAAAAAGAGTAAAATTTTCTCTCAGTGTGTGCCAAGCCTACGTGAAATAAGAAACAAGTTATAGTGAGAGAGAATAAAGCCCAGATTGATGTGACCTTTATTATTTTAACAGTGTCTTTCAGCACAATTACAGAGTTGCAGGATTGCAGAGAACAGAGCTGGAGTATAAAATAACATAAATAAATAGAACAGGAGCCAAAGCAGTCAGCAGGAGGTGGTTGGAATTGGGCAGTGAAGGATGGGTGAAGGGTTTGCATTGGTCAAAGCCTTTATGATTCAGCCACCATAGTTGCAAATTCTGGAGAAGGGAAAAATTTTTTTAAAATATTAAAAAAAGAAAATGTAAAGAAGGAGGAAGCATATTACAATGATTACAGAGTCACTGGTGTAGCAGAAACATCACAATAACAGAAGAACAAAGAAATCCAAGTTAATTAAAGAGAAAGTATGACTTGGGAAATCTTACAGTGAAATGAAAGGATTTTTGAGGGTAAGAGAGAAATGCTATACATGCCAGACTGTCAAGACTGTCCACTGCTATTCATCTGAAGAACTTGATTAGTTCCCTGTTATTCCTTTGTAAACCTCAATGGGATGAAGGCAAGAACTAGAAATTTAATTTTGCAGTGAGATAAATTTCCTTTATATCGGAGTTTGGCAAAGAGACTCATTAATGAGTCTTTCAGAGTATTCGTGTCCCTATGTTATAAATATATTACATTTAAACTCAATTTTGTAATGGCAAATTGACTGAATATGACCGATTACAAAAACAGAAGGCTGACACCAACCTACATAGCAATCTTGACCACACTGGTGATAACGAGAAAAATTCCTGTGATCTCAGGGCCAGCATTTTACCCTACGGCTTTTATTGGTGTTACCTCCATAATATTTACATAAATGTATCTATCTGCAGTTTGGCATTATTTTATGCTTTGGTATATATAATGCGTTTCAGCAGGGTGATAAAGCATGAAAGAGGCACATTTATATCCTGGTGAATAGCTGCCTGGCATACTGCACTCTGAATACTGTATTACCCAAGGAGGTTATAATTCCTAACTCCATCTAACCTTGGAACAGTTACACTTGAGAATACCTTGCACAGTTGTGTGTGCCTCAGACCGTTAAAAATGACAGACTGGAGGGAATCCCAAGAAGGGCAACAAAGATGATAAAGGGATTAGAGGGTATACAGAGAGAGTGGCTTATGGGTTTAACATAATCAGCTGAGAGGAAAATGACAAATAGGGGAGGCAGTCATCTGTAAAGGCTCAAGAGAAAATTATTGAAGTTTGACATAACAAAGAGTAATGTTTTGCAACTAAAAAAGATAGAAGATGAAAATTAGGCGTTTTAAAGAACATTCTAATGTTCAGTTGGAAAATGCTAAACTCTTAACAAGTGAGATCTTTACTGACTGGTGTGTACAAACAGCACTTTTGATGACATGTCCAAAAAACTAGTTGCCAAATGCTGACAAACCAGACTGAGAAATAAAAGTGTCAGAGGGTTTAAATTAAATCCAAATTTATCCATAATTTTGAAAGATGTAAATCCAAATTAGGATTAGTGATGCAGATTACTTAACACAAAACATGTATAAATCCTGTACATGGTGGGTACATAGATCGAAAGTGTTACAAACTGAATTTAAGAGATAACATAAAGTACTTGTGATAGAAACCCAGACTATTCTGGGCAAAAAACGAAAAGGGGTATGATTATTAAATCACTGTGTGAATAAATCCTGCAGAGAGAAACATGAACTGCAGTGGATGAAACCTTTCCAAAAGGGAAAACTAACTATGCATATTCTATTAGAACAAGTTGTCATACTTGCTACAGCTAAATTAAATCCTTTTTATAATAATTTGTATCTACAGAATATATTTGGAAAGGGTTATTCAGACTTGCAGCCAAATATTTTCTATAATACGTTATGATGGTGATATCACTTAATGGCAATTTATTTCACAGGTACTTTCTGATAGCCAGCAAACCATAAAATACTCCTTCATGAATAACTGCTATGCGCTTTATACTTTTTCCAGGATTTTCAATGTACTTTAAATATTTCAAAGATGTTCCAGTTGAATAATCTTGCAAACTACTTCACTATTTATTTTCCTATGAAGGTGAGCCCAACCACAGGTGGCTTGTGGAGGCATTGTTACAAAGTGTATTCATATATGCAAAACTTCTGAGATAAGGCACTGTATAATGGCTCCTGCCTGTTGGTCATTCTTGTAAATGTTTATTGCCTCTGGCTGGCCTGTTAGTGAGAGAATCATTGTGATTGACTACATCCTCTTTTCCAGTTGTAATTCTCCTTCCAAACAAAATTACATCTTTCTTTGCAGAAATAATGGTTTTAAATTACAAGGATTTAGACTATTTTGTCATGTAAAAGAACTTACTAGCTATCTTGTGTCAAAGCTCTGACTTAAAAGGAGAGGATTGTTTCACTGTGTTCAGTATAGTTTAGTAGTTTCTACCAGCCTAATGTATACCCTGTAGTATTTTACTGAAATGACAGATATAATTACAGAGGACATGTTGTAGGCTAATGATTTCTCTTACCAGATTGTGTTTTTTACATTATCCATACAATAACAGATCTGTTTAGGAAACTTCATAAGTAATGACTTACACTAATTTATTTTAGAAGATAAAAGAGCACAAAGAGGGATAAGAAAAGAAGGACTTCCAAAAGATTCTTCTTTTTTTGTCTTGGCTTTTACCTGTGGCAAGGCCATGACTTAGTCAGTTGTAATTTTGAATGCTTGATGTCTCATTTTTACAACGTTTAAAGAAAATAATTGAAATATTTTAAAATATCTGCAGAAGTTGAGCTGTATCAAGGAAAACATTTTGACTTACTGGGATAAAAATTTGGATTTGTTCTGTCTATAGTGCATCATCTTTAAATTCTCTATGTACTTTCTCAAGTCTATTAGAATAAAGAAACTGAAAGTCATGATGTGCAAGTCCAGTGCTAATACACAAAATAGATTAAAAAAACATTATGAAAAGAAATCTTCATTTTCTTTTCTCCTCTTCCTTATAAATGTCCTCCTGAAGCTGACAGAGCTGCTTCAGCATTACTTCCCAATCCAATCTGGAAGCTAATCCAATCTGGAAGCTAATGTTTGTAGTTTTATTAGGTAACCTGGCCTTGGCCTGCAATTTTTTTCCAATTCATCATCTTCTGTTCACATCAGTGGAAGATGGAGGGGGCTTGACATCACATAGAAGGTGATCATGCCTTGCATGACAGGCTGCAGGTTTTCAACTGTTTGAAACTGGCAGATCAGCCACAAATTACAAACCTTTATCGGTCCAGAGGTAAGCTGGTGGAACTATTTCTGATCTGAGCAATTTTGCAGGAATGATAAAAGGTTTAAAGCAGGAGGCCTCAGAAGAAATTTGTAATGTGAGGCCTCTAACGGGAAGAAGGCTGATTAGGTTGGGATTAATGTTTGTGATGATATGTCTGAGAAAGATGGCTCTGTGGTGTTAAAAATCCATGAAGATCAGTTCTTAGAACTGCTATGGGCTCCTGAGGGACAGGGTTCAAGGGCCGTCCAGTGAATTAATGTTAACCCCTGTGAAAGGCTGCACGTTTGTGATCATTTAGCGACGTACGAAGCTGCTGTTTGAAACGAGGGGTATAAGTGAGGCCTGACAATTCAATTACAGGGAAACAAACCAATGGTTTGCAACAGAAATACAGCATTGCAATACTGAATATGAATGTGAAGTACATTCGTGACTTTACATTTTATTTACATAGGCAGTTACAATCTGGAATTGGATTTATGAACCAAAGGAAAAGCTGGAAAGTCTGTCATCCTCATCCTTTGGTCACAGCCCCAGCTGTTAACTTTGCATGTATTTCAAGCCTTTCCAGTGTAACAATTTGCTGTCAGAGACAAATTTAAGAAATGGAAAAGAAACTGACAATGTTGTATAGTAGGGATATGGCCAGAAGAAGCAAAAGAAAAAAGCCCTTCATTCTCTTTCCATTATCGTATATAAATTCAGAGTGATTCCAGTTCAAAGTTAAGGAGGGGTAAAAGTTGCAGAAGAAAGAGATAAGGAGAAGAGCTGTTTCATATTGCTTTGTTACAATGTACTGGCTTTCAGGCATTGTTTCAACTTTAAAAAAAAGTTATGGTCAATCTTAAATAAAAAAGTTAATGCTGTATCCTCGTGTATAAGCCAAAATAATTCTGCAATATAGGTTTTTTTATTCCAATTGATACTGCTTTTGTTTTGCAGCCTTCCAGGAATAACTGCAAATGTATCTGATGTGAGGTTGGTGGATCAGCTGTAAGCTTACTTACCTGAATCAAGTTTTCTGCTGAAAATCTTGCCCACTGATTTTAGTATCACTGCCGCTAATTTTAATGGGAATAAGGAGGACCCATATAATAAAGCATATGAAATTTCAAATAATGACACACTCCTTGGGTTCAGTAGCTCTGCTAAAGTTTAGCAGGAACTTCCCCTAGATGCTTCACAATTGCTCCTCTGCAACCGTAATATAATAATGATCTGAGAAATTAAGAGGCTTTAGTCTAGAAACAGGATCATAGTCACTGATATACCAGTGTGCTATGGACAGGCAGTTTAGCTAGTATGTCACCTGACTAATATGTCAGTGGGTGATATTGTATGTCATTTTTTCAGCTTCTAAACTGGGAAACTATGTTAGTTAACCTTATTTTGCTTTTTATTCCTTTTTTAATTGCTTTTTAGTTGGAGACAACATTTTTTACAAATCCCAGAGATAAGGTAACACAGAGAGATATGAGCTTTTTTAGATATTTTTTAGATTTCACCCTATCATATGGCTTGTCAATAGGGTGAAAACTTAGCAATTGCCTGCTGTCTAGGTGATTTAGTACTGTGACCACAAACCTCTGCTACTATCTCTTCCAATGAGGAAAGACTTAATTCAGAAATGCATCTCTTCGTGTCTGTTCCAGTGTGTCTCAGGGATACAGAAGAAAGAGGAAAAAGGAGAAATTTTGTATGGGGGCTAATTTGATTAATCCCAAGAGGGAACAGAAAACAGCAGTAATTTTTTAAGCAACGCTGTGAGAGGAAAAGTTGTTCTTTTGCGGAATATGAGAACTACAAGAAAAGGGAGTGACAAGCTTTCTTAGCTGTGAAGACCCACATAAACACTAGCAAAAGCTGGATAGACAGTTATTATCTAGAAATTCCATAGCAGACTAACTGTACTTTGAATTTTAAGAGTATTGCTTTGCTAAGTCATGCATTACTTTTCTATTTACCAATCATCAAGCAGAAATGCTGGCACTCAGCTTTTTTTCTTTCTTTTTTCTAAGTTTTATAGTCCAGCCCGGGTCTTTGCACTGTCAGTGTCCTTATCCGCGCTCCACTGAAATCAACAGAAAAATTAAAGGACTTGAAGTGGAAGTTGGATCGGTACTTAGGCCTGTGCTGTAGTGCGCCTTAACTACATCTCGGTCTCTGTAAACTCTTGCCCCCTCTAGTGTCAGAACTCGGCTCCTGCTTCCCCTAAAGCCTGCAAGCAAGGTACGGCAAATGTAGCAGGGCTTGGCATTTCATTAAGTCCAAATGGTGCCCTTCAGAAGGTCACAGCCCCCCGTGATTCCTAGATTTCCTCAGTTCTTGTGTGTAAGAGTAATATTCGATTGTTACTGTCAAAGTTCACTCCTCTAATCACATACCATCAGCGCCAATTTTACCATCACCGTCCTTATCTCCAGCTGCCAGAAGAGCCTTGGTTTCTTTGTCTGATAGGTCTCTTCCATCTGGGGTAAAGCCCTTCAGTACAAACCTAAAGAGGAGGCATGGAAAAAAGGAAAGTTTTTTTCAGAACAGTTTCACTTTTGATATATGAGTTGGAATCCAGGGTTATATCTTCTGTTATTGACCTTCTTTAACATTCAGGAAGAGCGCTTTGCTCTGAAACTGCATTTCACTGAAGAACTATCTGTAAGGTATTGATCATTCATGTGTTTCAGGGTCCTGCAATAAAAGCTACAGCTAGCTACCTCCAACACGCTTTAGATCATATAACCAGCAAACAACTGATTATTGTGCACAAATACTAGTCAAGAGATTGAATTGCGTGACATTATCTAGAGTCTTGTAAAAAAGAAAACAGGAAATTGGACTCTTAAGGCAAGGTAATTTGAGAAAGGACATATCTTTACTTACTTTAATTCTTCCTCTTCAATGAAGCCACTTCGATCTTTATCAAGAATATGGAAAACCTTCTTCACATCTTCTGGGCTCTTCTTTTTCAATCCTACCATCTCGAAAAACTTCTTGTAGTTAAAAGATTCAGCCGCTATAGGAGATGAAAAGCCAGAGAACTGCTTAGAAAAATCATTGAAACATATACTAACACATACCCGTGGTTTTCTTCCATCCTGCTGCATGTCCTACCCTGGGAGGCACAGTCGAGCCCAGCTGTGGTAGGAGCTACATGTATGCACTGAAATCGTCCATGCTGCACAGACACTAATTGCAAAAAGCAAGGGGGGAGAGGAGCAGTGTCTCCGTTTTGCAGATGAAGAGCTGAGCTACAGACGGATGGAGACTTGCCCAAGGTCACACAGGATGTCTGTGACAGAGCTGGGAGCTGAAGTCTAACCTGCTCAGTCTCATTTCATTGCCTTAAACCCTTTTTGTGCTAAGTTTTACGCTAAAACAGTCATCTGAGAGTGGACTCTTGACTATTAGATGGCTGTCACTTTTTGACATATCCACCCCTGGAAAAAAAAAACCCGCTCTTGCTCAACCACGGAGCCTAGCGTTGACGAGAAGTGTTTCGGAGCACATGGCTACTTCAGTTCCGTTCCGGTTTTTCTGAAGACTTACTAGAAATCAGTGTTGCGGTTCGACCGCTGAAGGTCTGTGCAATCGTGGTTCGTAAGCTCAGACCCTGCAAGGGAGTGCTGTGCTGTATGCTGCCTGCAAGACCTTGTGAGGCACGATCGCCGGGGAGGAAAAAAAACACCCAGAGCCCTTGAAATCGGAGCCGAGATAAATGAGTTTACCTGCTCCCCCTCTCCTGTCCTTTAACCGCACCCGCTTTTGTCCCACCCACGTCGCCTTGCTAACGACTGTGGTGTGGATTAGAAAGGTGTGGATTAGGAATCCAAAACAGTGACCTCCAAAACCTGCTGTGGACTTTTATTTTTTTTCCTTCCCCATGCGTCCTTATTCCCGCCGCAGCTTTTCCTATTACATAAAATTAAGGAGGCTCAGTGTTTCGGGATCTGCTTGACTGAGATCTGACATTAGTTGCTGCTAACTGCATCTGCTCTGGGACTTGGGGATGGCCCCAGAACAATGGAAGCTAATGAGAAAAACAGCTGCTGGATCGAGCAAAACAGTTTGTTGGTCCTTCGACTCCCCGGCTGCTGAGTTTATTCGGGCTCAGCGGGTTTTGCGCTTCTGTCTGTTTGGGAAGGTCATCGCACAGAGCAGGACAGAAAGAGGCTGCTCTCCTGGGTGGTGCCACCAGCCAGGTAGTTGGGGGGGATGGGAGGGGGAGATACAGTGTGTGCATCCCGGAGCACCATTTCTGGCATTTCTTTGAGAGCAACCTTAACTACCTGAGTCTCTGTAAGCACGAAGACGGTTTGCTGTCAGTCTAGGGGTCGCGATGAATTAGGGGGGTAGGGAATATCTGAAACCCGGAGGAGTCTGAGAGGGAAGTATGGACCGCTGCAGCCATTCGTCCTGCAGAAAGCTTCTGCAGTCGAGCAGTGCACCCACTTGCTCTGCTGTTGCCTTCTGCTCCATCCCGAAAAGCAAAGCCCACCCGGGGGCTCTGCATAGGAAGTAAGAAAAGAGCGGTTTCTTATCTCCTTGAAACGAGAAACAGCAGTTCTGCAATACCTGAAGCTGAATTTCAGGGGTGAGTGGGAACCTGCCGGCATCCACGGCTGACTTCCCTATCCCACGTCAAGATATAATCCACCCTGGTTCGCCGAGGGTTTTGTTGCCTTTGAAAGTATCCCCTCGGTAGAAGCAAAGTCTGTCCACAGGTACTGCTTGCCTTCCTTCAAAATAAATTTCACCTCTGTAACGTGCAGAGGTGAAATTTGTAACTTTGCTGAGGATGCAGCCCTGCACTTGATAAACCTGTCATGCTTTCACTGCACTTCTGAAAACACATCCTCATTTGATATTTTGTCTAGCTGAATCCTCTACTCTTTCCCGAGCTTAAATAAATGCACTGCTATCCTAAGCTGAGGAGACGAAAGGAGGGAGAAGGGGGGAGGGGGGGGAAAGAAGCACTCACCTGAAAAGGCTCCCACAGCCTTCTTGATATCCTCAGCGCTGAGCACGTCAGTCATAGCCATCCTGCAACTGTTTGAACAGGGAAGCAAGTGCGAAAAGATTAAAAAGTGCTTTTCTCATCATTTCTGCTCATATGACCAAAGCTGCAGTGCTGTGTGGGGATGGCACACCGGGAAAGGCTGGAACAGTGCCAGCTATATAGCTCTGCGTGGATGAGTGCCACGGGCTGTCGCTCCCCAGTTTGCAGAGCACCAAGTAGTCCACAGACGCGAGGGTTCGGTTAAAGAGAGGGGACAGGGATGCCTTTGCGGGGACCGGGGTGGGGGAGGACACGAGTGGGGGTCGCTCCCTGGGAGGTTGGAGCCCAAGCCTTACTGGAGCAGTGCCAGAGTCTGTCGTGATACCGGCTGGAGAAAGAGTTGTGCCAAGGTCAAGTTCTCGGGTGCAGTGGAAGAGCTGGTGGTGCAGAGCAGAGCCTTCTCCTTTAGTATACAGTCAGGACGAGCTTTACCAGTTTATTCGGTGATGAGTAAGGAGCAGCAGCATATGCCAAGCTTCAAGCTGCTCTTGAGGTCGGGAAGCAAATGTAATGTAGCTTTTGAACATTTGCCTTACCGTTCAAACATTTCAAACATCTCCCCCTCCTCCCTTCCCCCTCCCCTTCACACACATATTCCTTTTAGACCTCGTTTCTTTCGGGCCAGTCCCTATTAAGCATCATCCTCGCTGAATGAATTATCACATCCCTGAGAATCCCACAGATCCCATTTGTAATGCACAATATGCTGCAGAATCTTCCGCGAGATGATATGGTGAAACGAGATGCGAGGTGACAACATGCTCGTGCAGTGGTGGGCTTCTCAGGCAGACCAGGCACTTCCCGACATCGTCAAAAAAAGATTTAGGAATTGTAATGTGTTTTCTAGGCTTTGTTTGTTTTCTCCAAGAAACTGTGCCCATATGGCAAGTAGTCCAACTCGTTCTCGGAGGTTGGGCAGGAGCCATTAGGCTGAGATAGCCAAGGTTAGGGCCCAGTAGTAGGGCAGATCTCTGCAGGAGTATTGGCATCTCTGCTTCGGGGAAGATGGGGGAGGGCAGCGCGGTGGCAGCGAGATCCCCGGGCTGCCATCAGCAGGGACAGCCCTTGTCCTGAACAAGGGGCCTTGTCCTGAATGGGACGGTGAGGGAGCGGCCTGAAAAGAGGCGGCTGCTGCAAAAACTCGGGTCGCCCTGTCAGTAATTCCTCAGCACTTTTAAAAGTGCGAGCCCCCGTCCTGTTCTCCGCGGCCCAAGTTCAGCTGTAAGGGGTGAGTCATTAGTGTGCCACTGAGTGCAGAAGGACGGAGGAGGAGGTGACATTGGGGTTCCCTGGTTTTTTTCCTCGTTTCTTTTTTAAACGGTGACTCTTCGTTGTGGGAGGGACCGTCGTTTTTCTCTCGTTGGAACATTTTTCCCCTCATTTCCGTGCATTTCCTGAGATACCAGAGAGGCTTGGTTTTCTCCAAGGACAAACAAGGAGACGGAGGGGGGAGCTGAGTCCCTCTCCCTGGGTTGAACACATCCTTCCCTGGTGTACAGGGGAAGAGGAGCTGCGCGCTAGGATGCTGACCCGAGGGAAGCTGCAGCCTCGCAGCAGGGCTCCATGCAGCTTCCCGCATGGGCGACTCTCGCTCAGCTGCCCCCCTTGTTTCAGAGCTGGGAGGTGAAGGGGTGCGGTAAAGACAGTACCCGGGTTACTCGGGTCTCTTGCTATAGCAGAGTTCAGCTGGGAGAACGGAGTTGAAAAAGCCTTGAGTAGCACAGGTTAAAACCCAATCGGTAGTCTGTTTTACGCTTAGGTTAAATGTGGACCCATCAATATACAGCTATTTACAAGATAAATCAATGTGCATGATCTTCTGCAGCTGGCGTCCCTTTACTTTTCCTTAACTGGCAGAAGGGAGAAGAGTCCCTTCTCGTTCCCAGTGCAGATGCCACCGGCCTGATAGGGCATGGCCATCCGCTTCCCAGCATTGGTGCAGCCTGCAAAGGAGCTGGGCCTCGGTCTCCACAGTTTGTTTTCTTCCTTACGAACCTTTTGCAAACCCGTTGCTGTGGTATCCTCGTTCTTGGAGCCACAGAGCCTCCTTTTAGGTCCCCACGACCAGGAATGCTCCTGACCATCCTGCCGGTGAAGATGCTCTCGTTGCGGGTGACTCGTGTTTTGCTGTCAACCCTGCTCTGCTGACAACGCAGAGCATGTTTGGAGGGCTGCCCCCGCCAGTAACTCCAGTCGGTAGCTGGCAGAGGCGATGTGCAGCGCTGCTTGCCGTGCTGCCCGGCGCCAGGCAGGTTAACTAGCCTCATGCCAAGGAAACCGGCCAGAGGCGTGCGGCTACCCGGGCGTCTGAGGCATATTCCGTGCCCGCGCCCTGAGGATGGGGCCCAGCAGCTCCCTCCGCATAGCTAACGAAGCCCCGCTTTCCCTCGTCATCGGATCCCTCAGGCCACCACAGCCTAATCGTGCTGCGAAGGCGAAAAGTGAGAGGTGCCAGAAAAATGAGGCTTCGGATCAGGTGGAGCCGTTTGTATAGCATAAATAACATTTCCCCCCAGCTTCCCATCCCCACTTCAGAAGTGGAGAGGCCGTACCATCCACGGCCAGGAAAGTGAAAGCAGCGACATGCAGGGTTACGAAGCGGACAGCTGGGGATCTAACATGGAGGGGTGGCTGAGGCCCGCCTCTAATCTCAGCAGTGCATCCGTTTTAAGGACAGCTGGCAAACTTCTAGAAGCTTTTAACCACCAAGCTTTAGTCAAAACTGTTATGTTATTCTAACATAAAAGGCGTTTCACGAATTGGCAGTTTCACGCTTGACCCTTCACCTTTTTCTCATCATCCCTGCGAGATGAATGACGCGCTTTCCCTTTATTTCTGAGATTTTGCCAATTTTCCTGCCCAAACGATTTGCTAAAATCCACGGTGTGGATTTCCAAGTTGTCTGCACAGAAGCTTTCGTATAGCTCAACTCCCCCTTCCACTAGCGCCAGAATGATGATATTCTTTCTAAGTAAATGATCACGTAAATTAAGTAGAAATCAACCCGCCCTTGTCAAAAGCAAACAATTCAGGGAGAATTTAATGAGCAGCAAGAAGTCCCCACGCCGAACGTTGAAGCAGAAAGGCGGGAGTCCTTTGCAAAAAGGGTGACACATTTCCTTTATCTTCCTAATGACCACACCAAGGAGAGCAACTTCATCCCACCGCTTGCGATCGCCTGTGCATAAAGAGATTTCATTTCTGCGACGTGTTTTGGAGGGGGTTTTGCCTTTGGTTCACGACTGAGCATTTCAGTAACTTCTGCTCGCGTTCTCGTTCACTTTCTCCCCTCCCCTTCCCTGTTTTGTTCTTGCATTTTCTCACTTTCCTCCCTCCTTTTCTCCTCATTCCCCCTCAATGTGTTCACCTATTTCCTCCTTTTAATAGCCCTTTCTTCTCCTTTTCAGCCTTCTCTGCGGGAAGCTATTCCTCTGTGTTTGGAAGATTTGCACCTCTCTGTCTCTGGGCTTTTGTTTGTGGGAAGGGGGATAGGGTCGGAGTGATGGAAGATATCCTTATCTGCTTTCCTCCGGGCGAAGGTCCTGGGTTCCTGCCGGGAGCGGGTGAATCCACGTTTGCTGTGGAAGTTTGAACATTTTCTTGCTACTTACCTTTTAGATCTCTCCTAAGCACGCTTGAAAAGGGTGTTAGATACGGAGGTGCTCAAAAAGAGGTGGAACTCGGGGTAGGAACCCCACTTATATAATCTCTCTTGCTCTTTCTATTTTTGGCAGGTGATACCCACTCCTCACTGGTATCAGATATTCAGGGATTTTGGTGGCGGTGTCACATTTATCTTTCCCTTAACTAATCAAGGAACACTATTAATAATCCTTGGCGCTCACCTTCTCCTGGCTGTGAAAACCTATTACCTCGGCAAACTGACGGTCCGCTTGAAGCCTTTATTGTTCCGGGGAGAGGCAGGCGGCATGAATCAGCTGTTTGGGGGCAAATAGGCGCTTCATCTTCCATCAGATGGAGGAGGTGGCGTCGGGGACATCTGTCACGGTGAATCAGGAGGTTCAGTTCGAGAACTCTGCTCAGAAGGAAACGAAGAGGAAGATGCAACCTTCTCATCAGAGTGAGGGAAAACTGACTTACGCTCAGGAGTTTGTCCTTTTCTCTCTTTAGCCCCAGCAGATACTACTCAAAACAAGGGAGAACAGCCCTAAAGTGCCTCCTGCACCTAATCCTGCAACATTCAGCTTTTCCTCTTGGCCTTGAAGGAAAGCAGAAACAATTTTTCCTGCAGGCAACAGCAAACTCTATCGTGTAATTCTGGTTGCTCATACTTACAGGGGCATCCAAAATCTCCATTCTGGGCCCCAATGGGCAAGGGGCTGTGGAAGTCTAAAAAATTTACAACCTGAGCTTTTTTAGGAGAGGTGGAGCATTGTAAATGAAGAGATACTATATTTACGGACATAATACATTGACTGTAAGATTTTCAGCATATAAATTCTCTTTATGCTGAGTTGCTCATTCCAGGGAAAGACACCTTTGAAGACTCCTCTGTTTTTACTTTGTCAAGCAATAATAACAACAATAAAAATGCCATTGAGACCTATTTGCCATTCTGTAATCCATCTGGGGACACTTTTCCCGATATTTAATGTTTTTCTGGCAAAGGGAATCCTTTTATAAAGGACTATGAATCACATTTATCTAGAGTATATTTGTGAGTAAAAAAAACCCCTTTTCTGTTTCAGGACTCAAACCCAACAGTTCTTAGGTTAAAAAGCAACCAAGTCTGTTGTGATACAACTGAAATTGTCTTTTGGGAAAGGCAGGTGCTGCAAAAGTGAGATTTGATTTTTCTAGATTGATTAATTGATCTTAGAAGGGAGGAAAGATAATTGAGGTATGTATGAGATAAGAATATTTAAGAATATTTCTCTACTGCCAGTATCATTCTGATGCCGAGTTCTGTGATAAACTGGAAATTCTCCAGCAGCTTTAGATAATTTCTAAAGAGGAAGCTTTATTGAATCAAACATGACAAAGGTTAATTCAATCAGTTTAATGTTCTCTGTCTTATTTAGTTTTATTACACTTCCTGCAGTGGTTTTTGAATTTTCAGTGTGCTACAGTAGTAGGGGAAGTAATATTACCTCTCAGGTAGCCTCCTTTATGTCTCACAAACATTGTGTCTGTGCCCTAGCTCAGACCCGCTGAGACTTTGTATTTAATTACAATGTGAGATAGCTGACTTGCGGGTCAAAATGTTTCAACCAACTGGTGTGTTGCCTTTGGAACAGTATGGTTCATAGTACACTGTTCGCTGCATTCAGTGATGTGGGGTTTGCCTTACACTTTCACATATTATATACCCTTGATGTAGTACCAAGATTAGATTCTGGTTTAGAGATACCAGTATCTCGTGGTTGTTAGCTGGATGCTCTGCTTCCATTTGGTAGCTGGCAGAACAACTTTTCTCTCTTACCTTCTTCTGGCAGCTTAGAGAGGATAAGGATTGTAGGACTGTCTTTTTGGCTACTGGAGTGTGACTTCCATTTCTGTCTGCTCCATTGGAATGAGTGCATTTGCCCACTGGTGAAAGGAGAGCAAGTGCAGGGCTAGTCATTGTGATTCCTCTGTGTAATTCAGCCATGTGAAAGCAATCCTGATTAGTGGAAATCCTTTCTTATCCTTTTAGTTAGTTCCTACTAAGGCTTATTTACAAAGAGAGAAGCAGATTTATGACCTCATCGGGCATGTAGTGAGGTCTTTGTTACATGTCAAGTATTTCATTAATTAAAAGGCATTTTGTTGTTGGGATTTTTTTGTGGTAAGAAGAATACAATCAAAATCTGACACTTCCAGGTTATTCGAACAAATCTGCCTGAAGCTGAAAGACATGGAGAGTTGTGGCAACAGGATCACTGAGAATTCATCTATGTGCAATGATAGAATTTAGGGAGGAAGTCTGTGTTACTGCACTCATCAGGTTCAGTAATGTGCTTACATATTTACTACCGTCTTAATCAGGTTCATTCAGGAAAATATTAGGACTGGGCTTCCCCTTTAGGATACATATACACTGCAGAGTTAATTGGGATGCTCATCCATTATAATTTCTTTTTCTCTTTCTCACCACACATAAATAACTAATCTCAATAATAAGGTGCTCCAGGCCCATATCAGCCAATGTACCCAAAATTTTTGATGTTATTGTCATAGTGCTAGCATAGCACTTTGAAAAGGAAGCTTGTCCTGCTTCTATCTCCCATGACTACTACATGTGTTGTGACAAGCAACTTCAGTCTTCAGGGGTACCAGTCAGCCATCTTTCACTCACCCTGCATTTCTTTTCCTACTTATTTGTTAAAGAAGCCATATGACTTCCTTCATTTGAAAGCATATTCTAAAATTTGGAGGTTTCATTGATAAGAAAAGTTTCTTGGTTGCCAGTTAACATTTCTCTTATATATTTTTATCTCATCAATATCTCATATAAGTCTCCGGATCAGCCTTCTTTTTCACTGTTTTCTTGGTGCTTATGCCTTTCATTTGATTTTACAGTTATAATATCCTTCAGTCCTTGGGTTAACCAAGCTATACAGAATTATTTATTTTGCATTTTTCCTTATGAATCAGCCTCTCTAGACCTGTAATCATGTTTTCTTACTTGGTTTTGGTATTCCTCTGGTTTTGTTGGCATCTTGGTATCATGGTCCCAGCATAATATGGAGTGACTTTGCTGTCTGAGCTGTGGAGTATTCTAAAGTATCTGTTATAGTCTCCAACCTGTTATGTAAGACAAGAATGATAAATCAGGTTGAATTTGCTGCAGTCCAAGACGTATATACAATCTAGTACCCATCCACATTGCATTTAGATTTGGAAAGAATTCAGGCAACAATTTAAAATCTTTAAAAAAATATTTTGTATGCCTGCAGCATATTTTGGTTAAAAATATTTTGAAGCATTTTATAGCCAACCTTCATTATATAGGAACTCCTTCATTTTCCTCTAAGGCAAAGCTCAGTGCTGGTCTCATCTATGTTTAGAGGCAGGATAGGAATCCTTACAATGGCAGTGTTTTCTTTGGTGTTTTTCCTGTAAGTTATGACATAAGTGTATGTTTCTTTCTCCTGCTCCTGCTATCAAACTTGCCTCTTCTCACAAAGTCCTAGGTATATTGTCCTCTTTCATCTTACTTTTAAAAAAAGGAAGAAATATCATATTGCTATCCTTCTTAGCTGAAATGATATGCCTTAGGTGCTCCATATAACCGTAAACCATACAATACTGTGATTCAGGATTCCAGAAACCCTGTACTGAAAGTCTTTTGGAGAAATAGGAGTAAATATGAGTTTTAATTAATAGAACACAATTGGGAATTATTAGGAAGGTGAAATGTCAACACCCACATTAGAGGTTGTCCAGAATTTTAGGACAAACGTCTCCTGGCAAAAGTACCAGTAAACCTTTCATGTTGGTGAGTACAACCTGTAGCTTTTTCAAAAGATACATTTACATAATAAAGAATGTAGTACCTATTAAATTTAGTCTGCCAAGGATGTTGTGATGTTGAGAGCTTTTATGTGTTGGGAAGGAGAATGGACAAATTCATGGAAGAGAGATCCATTGAAGATTACCAAACTCATACAGGCCACATCCAGCTTGTGAAGTTCCTGAGGTAAAGTGGTTGGGATTTGGGACAGGATTAGGGGAAAGTGTCACAGTGTGATTGCCCTGTGCTTACATTCCTCCAAAGGCTTTTTTCTGTGTCCACTGCTGGGGACAGGATGCTGGGTTAGAGTACTAGAGGAAACTTTTTTTGATCCGGTATGGTGGTTCTTATTTTCCTCAGTGTAGTTTATAATACCACACACATGTGGAAAGTGGAAGGATCAAGTGGACAGAATGTACATGAAAAATAAATCTGTTGAAAGAATGACTCACAGTACCCATAGAAAAAAATCTTTTTCTTCGCTAATATAAAACAGGAAACTTCAGTCCATGTTTACTGTGACTTTTTGCTTATATGCTGCTCTTGAATTCATATATGCCCTCTTTAGGCTGCATATGAGCATATTTCTTCAGGAATGTTTACATATATTTTACAATACTACCCTGTGACTGAAAATGTCAGTTGTTTTGTATATACTAATTACCATTTTCTTCTGCCAGATGGAGTATATCAGACTGATTTGGGCTTTTTAGGTTCCATTACTTCTTCATAGTCCATGCAATGAACTATTCTTTGGTTTGCCTGAGAGAAGTCTGTATTCCTAGGATCAAAGCTTAGTGGTTCCATTTTTACATACAACTCCTCTGATAATTGGCTCAAAAGCTGGAAATAGCAAATGACTACAAGAGAGACCCCAGAGGCTGGAATTAGGTCACTAATAGTCCATGCTACCAGTGGGCTTTGGGGACTCTCCAGCTTGTATTGCAAATGGTGTGGAAAAGAAAGTGAAATGTCTTGAACAGTATCACCCAAAGGAGATAATACAACTGAAAACCAGCAATAGGTGTTTCTGTGTAAACCCCTGGTGAGGGTTAGGCTCAGATTACCAAACAAGAAAAAAACTAGTGCTGAAAGAGTAGGTCTGTGTATCATAACACCGCCTAGCAACTCTCAAATGGATACTTACAGTGGGAAAAAAAGCTGTTAGTCCCAGTGGGAAACCCTGACCCCAAGGTTAAGAGAATGGAAGCAGTTGGTTTTCTTTACAACAGGCACTTGTGGGTATCAGGCGTTTGTCATAATTGACACTTTGGTGTTGTTCACACTGGGATGGATAAGCCCATCTAATTATTACCACAGGGGTTATATTCCAGAAAAACTAGCACAGCAGAAAGATGGCTTCATTACTTATTCCCATTTATACTAGGCTGCTGGTAGGAGAGCAGACAAAGCACTTAGAGCAGGGTAAACAGCTTTTGGGGAAATTTGACTTCAGTTTTAGCAGTTGGAATCCTATGGTAACCCAAATTCTGATAGTTACTCTTTAATGAATCTGTTTTGGTTTTTTTTTTATGCTCTTATAATTTGTTTCAGAGCTGTTAGTGCACGGTGAGATGGATTTAAAAGTCAGAGGTTTGTAAAGGTGGGTGAACAGCGAGTGGGAAGAATTTTATAGCAGTGATGCTCAAATGGCAAGTTGGGGCTTATCCTGCCAACCTCCCAAGTGGAAACTGGTGGCTAAGAAAGTCTGTAACTAGCAGCAGAAAAGGAGCAGGGTTGTGTCAGCTGTTTATTTATTGTCAATATTTCATTAGAAAACAATTCTTCCACTTACACGATTGGTAAATGAGGTATCTTCTCAGGTTTAGGTCATGATTTGAATCCAGCCAAGGAGAATATCAGTAAATAAAAGTCATTATTCTGTAGTACTGTTTCAGTCACCCTGATGAAATAAGTTGAACAGCCTCAGTCCAGTTGTTAATAAACAGATACACACAAAACAAACTTATTGGCACTAAACGAATATGTCCATGTAGTTCACAGCCTGAATCAGACCCAAACACTGAATTCTCCTGTGCTTTCTCTTCTTTTTCTCTTTAGGTTGCCTAAAGGGAGGACTGCAGGAAGGAAAGCTCTACTCTTGTTACCTATGCTAAACTTATTAACAGAATGGACAGACATTCAAGTGTTAGCTTGTCCAGCAGCATTCACTTCTGCTCCATCTGGGATTCGCTCAGGTAAATGTCAAATTGAAAATATGAGTTTATCTTTTGTAACATCCTTATCCTCAGTCTTCTGGAGAGAATTTTATTAAAGAAAGACTCATTGGCATATTCCTAAGGGAAATAGACTTCCCTGCCATTACCAGGGTACCACAACTTCTTACAATTCCCTTTTAGATATTCCTTCTGATAATCATCTTATCACCTTGTTCATTTTCTTATGTATGGGGATTTCTTTTTTTTCCTAGGCAATGTGAAAAAGCTTATTCCCACGATTTAAAACATTATTTGAAAAAAAAAGAAATACTTTTATTGGACTAACCCATTTTATAGAAACTTACATTACATTTTTTATATTCTGCACATCTGAATTGATGCTCATTATGGGCATACTTTTTTTTCTTGGATGTTTGTATTGTTTCTCCTTCCTAGAAAGGTTCATGGTGGTGATCTCTTACATAAATCACCTTATTGCAGGGCCTTTTTGCACTCCTCCTTTCAAAACTTTGTGAATATTCCTTGTGTAGGTAAAAGAAATGTTGTAATCTAGAAGTGGAGCATCAATGTAGCATGTGGTACAGATCTGAATGATATGCAACAGCACTTTTAGCTCATGCTATGGTATTTTGACAGTTATTTGTAAGAGGCAGTAGCTCCCAGGCCCTTTGAGTTTTGATCTCAGTGGGGCGCAGAAGCTGCTGTCTTGAAGAAGAATGAGATATTTCAGTAAATTGATCATTAATATCTTGGTTTTGGATGAAGCAGAGACTTGCAAGGTACAAGTGATGTGCTGATTGGCAGCATTTTGCTTCTTTGAAATGTATCGTCTCTGTTATTTTTCTGCACTTCTGTTGACGTTTCTACCCTCTAATTTGGGAAAGAAAAGACAAGTAGCAGGGCATACTAAAAATGTCGTTGATCTCTGAGGTAGTGTAGCTCCATGTCTTCCATTACTATTGTTTGACTGTCTTGGGATTTATTTTTCCAACAACACTTTCTCCTGTTAAAGGGCAGACAACAGAAACACCAACAAATCAACTGTTTGCATGAGACTACAAAATAGAGTGGCACAAGAAATTGCATGTTACATCCTGTCCTGGGATAATATCTTCCAAAATGGACCATCCTTTTCTTTTTTGTTGCTCTAGATCTTGATTGTGAGAAGTATAGCTTGTGATAGCAGTTTCACTTGGGTGGAGCAAAGGGATCATCCCTTTCACAGAGAGGATCTGTTTGTCACTTGACCTCTTCTTTGCTACCAGGTTCACCCTGTGTATTGTACAGAATGTTGTCTCTTTTCAATTGGGCTTCTCTTACCCTTTCTTAATAGAGCTAGATTTTTTCCTAATTATTAATATTATTCATAAGCATGTTTATTATAATAATGCTTAAAGCTGTAATCACAAGAGGCAGGGGAAGGAGAGTGGCTCTTCCTTCTCCCAGGAGAGGGAAAGTTTGCTAATGCCCTGTGAGGGTATGACAGATGATTTCTCTCTCAGGTTACACAGGCTCTAAATCCTCTTCACCATTGCTCTCCAGCAATGAGGAGACAGATGCTACTGTAACAGCACAGAACTTGTGCAAATCCCTTACAAGGACCCTTTATTACTGCTATGAGTAAAAACAACTGACTTGCTTAGCTTTTCATCCTATTTTTAGAGATGCTTACATTTCTGAAGGACATATTTGATTCCCTTACATGGCTTTGGCTAGTTTCCTGTTGTTGACTTTGTTTTTCCTTTTCTTTTAGTGTGATATGGGAGGATGAAGGTGGGAGAAAGCAAGTGTCTGTTTCTCTAAGCTGTTGTGTTGGAATTTGTTAACCTGACATTTTGTGTGCTGTGATGTGCCCAATTCCCTTTCTAGCTGTTTCTAGTAGCCATGGGGATACAGACAGCAGAAATCACACTTCTCACACACACTTTCTCTCCTGAAAAAAAGCTGATGAAAATGATAGACAAATAATTTTGGAAACAAATCTTTGATGTGCCCTCCGAGTAAATGCTGTGAAGTCTTTGGAGAGGAAGTTTGTTTTTATTTCACCAGTTTACTGTAACCTGGTTTGCAAGAATTGCTTTTACATCCAGAGAGCTGGTCTCAACTCAGCTTTCTCTTTAGGACCTGAGCCATCTTCCACAGTTGTCATTGGGACTCTTTGTGGTGTTTTTAATGGAGATTTCACCAGGCCCCTCTTCTAGAGCTTTTTACAGAAATTGCAAAGAGATAGGGATCTGTTAGTACCACTGAATAATTACTTTGTAGAGAGAAGACCAATCTGTTAGGAATTTGATTGACACTATCAGTCTATGTGGGTACTGATCTCTTGTTAGATATCACAAGATCTCTTGTTAGACTTCTGAAAACTGCTGATGGTTTAGATTGCAATTACTGGCCCACAAGTAAAAAATCTGTATCTTATGTCATTTCCTCTTAAGCATCCATATGTTTTTCTATGTGCTTTTTTTTTTTTTAAGAAAGAGTACATACTGGACTGTCCCTTTTAATGTTTTGTTTTGTGTGGTTTTTTGTTTTTTTTTTTGTGTGTGTGTAAGGATGCATAATTGTCACTCTTCTGACACAGAAGTACCATAGAAATTCACAGTTCTGGAATAATAAGGGATTATCATATATTATCATCAAAACTAACCAACTATTGATGTTGACATGCAAATGATTTAAGACGCTGTGTATTTTACTACTCACTAAGAACAGGAGTGAGAGTAGGAGGGATATCTGTTCTGATAATTACTTATAAGTGTGAGTGAGAGAAGCAAACAAGGGAATGATTGTGTGAGGACAAAGGCTGGGGAACAGATACATACATGTGTGTGTATGTGAGAGAGAGATATATATATGTAGATAAATACCTTTTCATCACATGTGTGTCCATTGGAACAGATATCTCAAACATGCATGCAGCTTTAACACCACACTTAACCTAAGTGTGTGTGTACAAGTACCTCCTCCATATATAATATACACACTTGTAGAGGAAAGTATGTACCTGTGTGCAAATTCATGCACATGTCTTCATGCACACCAGATATGGAGTTAAATGACAAGTTGTTTCAATAGTTGAGTTCTTGCTCTTATAAAATCAGGGAAATTGTGGTGATCTTGAAAAACATGTGGAAGCTTTGAGAAACCTTTAGAGAAAAGTATGATTCTCTTACCTCTTGGTAAGTGGAACATTTGGAGCTTTCTGCTCCACCTCCCCTACCAGAAGTGCATCTGATACACTGTACAGGGATTTCAGTTTAATTTAGCTTAACTCTTGGCTGCAATCAACTGCTGATAAATTTAGTTGGGGGATTAGGGAACCTTAAAGACTAATAGCTCCTTAAAAGGAGCCTGAAGATGAGACAGCAAAACAAAAACATCTGCTAAAGTCTCCCTTAGAATGGTAGTGCACCATACAGTCATAGTTTAGAGAAATAAAAAGGTTGGGTTTGGGTGAGAAGGAATTTTTGTAGACGTAGACACTTGGAGATAGAAAACCAAATGTGTACATATTTAAGGGAGTTATTACCTTTACAAAGTGAAGGAAAGGATATCCTGATTGGAATCAATAGCATATGGCAAACACCCTTCTCCTGTAGTTCTAGATAGTTTGCTAGCCCATAAAAAATAGCTATTGTTAACTCCTTTTCCCATTACATCTTTTTTATAGACTGTCATGTTTAGATGAAGTCTTTGCACTTCTGTGGCAGCATTAATTCAAGTGTGAATTCTTAAGCATGACTACCACATCTTCTTAACGCTGTCTCTGGATAGTGAAGTAGACGTGTTGACCAGTACTTCATATGTTCAGTCAAAAATGGAGACTCAAACCAAATCGATACAAGAAAACTCAGTCAGATATTTATTTGGAGAATAGACTTATTAGAAATTACTAGAAGTTTCTTTTCCTAGACGCTTCTTTCTTACTTGTTTTTATACTGCATCAAATTTTGTAGATCCAACTGTAACTAGGGCCTTTCATAAACTGTAACTAGGGCCTTTCGTAAGTATTGTTCTTACATGTCTCAAAGCAAGAAACAATTCTTGTGCCAAAGATACTGTGATCTTGCACAGCCTTCTGCTTTATGCTTAACTTTTAAACTATGAATAGTCCTTCTGAAGCCAGATTTGGAGCCTAAATGAGAATCCAGTAACTATTTCATGCCTTTTTTTTTTCTTGCCTTCTTCTGCTATCCCACCATTACATTTTTAGTTTTTCTATTGCCCAGGGGCCCAAGAAAGGACTTAGGCGAGAAAAGGTTAAAAAGAAAAAAGTATTTGAATAATTATTATTCAAATTAAGATGGAGTAATAATTTGATAAAATTTAAATCTGCTTAAAAAGAAATGTCCTTTCACACAGTGTTTAATTATCTTGTGGGTTTAGCAGCTGGATGGCTATTATTTCAGCAAAGAGTTTATTGAGATTTGAAGAAGGATTATATGTAAAAGCAGAGTATCTGCTGTTAGCCTAGCTAAATCTGGTAGACTTTGAAAGCATAAGACAATCATCAGTAGCAGTAAGAATGTGAACTATATTGCCAAGGCGAGCAAGTGTATTTTGTTTCAGATTTTTTTTCTACAACATATGGAATAAAGTACTATTGGAAAGAAAGTATTTAGAGTAGGAATACAGGTCTGCTCTGATGAATCAAAATATGGATTCAAGAGTGAGAGAAACTAATAATTTTTCTAGTATAAAAATTTCTGGTGTTCCTAAACTCTGTGTATAGCTACATCATGACATAGGTGGACTGGTAAGCATTATGTCTGGCATTCAAACATACATGAACAGCGACTTTTCTGTAACTGAGAGCAAAATTACACTGAATTTTCAAATTATATCTCTGAAATACCAATTGCACTTACGTAGTTATGTGGTGAAAGTGTTATCTTCCATGATTCTTGTTCTCTGAACCAGATATGTTTGTAAAACTCTGCAGGCTTTCTAACTGCTCACAAGTTAATGGTCTTAAGAGTCCAATTTCAAGTTGTGCACATTTTTCTTCATCCTTTTTTTCACTGTGTCAGACATATAGCCAGGCATGCTAAGTTTCTATAACCATTTTATTTCTTGCAGTAAGACTCTTGATGTCTAAAGGCCACAGCACTAACAAGAATAAAGAGACTGAGGGTAATGGGAACCAAGCTACTAAGGCAAAAGAAAAGCTGAAGAACTATATTTATTGCTAATAAAATTAGTGCAGGTCTAGTGCTTGTGTGGTGCATAAGTTTAGTCTCTCTATTCATTTTCATGGTAGCCATATTCCCCTCCTCCCCCCATTTCAAGCACTGAATACTTGATGTGTCAGGCAACATTTGAGGAAGGCCGCTCTAAGGTACTTTAGGCATCAAACTCTCTTATTTTACAAGAATCATTAATGCAGACCAGGCTTTCCCTGGGATTACCAGTCAATTTATGGGTTTCTTGGTCATTCCAAAGCTTCCCCACACACTTGATAGACCTGTTGACAAGAAAGAGCTGACAAAGCAGGAGCAGGCCCAAAGCCAAATAATTAGCTGTTATTTAGGGGAGGTGCCTTGGAGAATTCTTTTCCAATTCAGAATTAGAGATTTAGGACTAGAAGAATAAAGGGTGAGATAGGAATCAAAAAATGACAAAAAAAGGTGATGTGGAGAGGAAAGGAGGTTGAGGAGGAAGATGGGTTTGGAGAAGGATGAGTGCCACAAGGGGAAAATGGTGAGGAGGGAAAAGTTGGTATTCAAAGAGAAAAGAATTTGCAGAGGCATGAGATAGGTAGTATAAGCAAGGCACAGAGGTCAGTTTATTGCTTCTTACTGACAATCCAATCCGAGAATATCCATCAATATGTTTTGCTATGAAGTTATTAAAGGTAATGTTTTTAGAAGTCTTGCTTTAGAAGTCTTGTTTTTAGAAGTCTTTTTTTTAGGAGAACTTGTGTTTCCTCCCATTCCTTGTTTTTCTTTTTATACAGGAAACTTAATTTTATAGCACTGTACCGTAGACTATCTGAAATGTTCACAGTTGCCAAATGCATGTGAGATTTTAATTTAGGTCAAGCAGATTGTCTTGGATAAGGTGACCTGTAACTCCGATGGAGACTTTGGTTAGCTGAAGATAGCATCTGGTATCTGAACATAGAACAAATAACATCAGAAGGGGCCACTGGATGTCATCTATGCAATGCCTTGCTCAAAGCTGGGCTAATACAAAAGATAGATCAAGCTTGTCTAGTCAAAGTTTGCAAATCTCCCTGGATGGAGATCCCATAGACTTTCTGGGCCCTTGTTCCAGTGTCATGTTGAATTATTTTTTCTTATGTCCAACAAGATTTTTCCCTTGTTGCAACTTGTGATTCTTGTCTCCTGTCCTTTCATTGTGCACCTAGGAGAGTCTAGCTATGTCTTCTCTTTAATCCCACTTTGTTTAGTTGGATTAGCAATTATATCTCCCTCCCAGTCTTCTCTCCTCTAAACTAAACAAACCCATTTACTTCAGCCTTTCCTCATATATCGTATGCTCCAGCCTTATTTGTCCTCTGTTGAACTCTATCCAGGTTGTCAATATTTCTCTTGTTTTGGGGGCTCCTAAACTAGTGATAGTATTCCAGATTGCCCTGGTTTAGCATGGGATAGAGTTAATTTTCTTCCTAGTAGCTGGTATAGTGCTGTTTTTTGGATTTGGTATGAGAATAATGTTGATAACACACTGATGTTTTAGTTGTTGCTAAGTAGTGCTTACACTAAGTCAAGGACTTTTCAGCTTCCCATGCTCTGCCAGGTGCACAAGAAGCTGGGAGGGAGCACAGGCAGGACAGCTGACCCAAACTGGCCAAAGGGATATTCCATACTGTATGATGTCATGCTCAGTATATAAACTGGGGGGAGTTGGTCAGGGGGCAGTGATCGCTGCTCGGGGACTGGCTGGGCATCGGTCAGCAGGTGGTGAGCGGTTGCATCACTTGTTTTTCCTGGGTTTTGTTCCTCTTTTTTGTCATTGTTGTTGTTTTCCTTTTCATTATTATTATTATTATTATTATTATTATTATTATTATTATACTTTATTTCAATTATTAAACTGTTCTTATCTCAACCCATGAGTTTTCTTACTTTTGCCCTTCTGATTCTTTCCCCCATCCCACCACAGGGGGAGAGGGTGGGTGAGCGGCTGTGTGGTGCTTGGTTGCTGGCTAGGGTTAAACCACAACACACGTACAGCCTTATAAGCATTTAGTAGAGAAGAAAAATAGTTTCTCTTGACCTACTGGCTACTGTTTTGCTAATGCAAAAAAAAAAAAGTGCATCTATAGAGAGAAATAAAGGAGATGATAAACAAAGATGGTATATGAAAGAAGAGGAAAAAGCAAGGATTTGAGCAAAGCTTGGTCAGCACAATTGCAAGTATCGTGGATTTGAAAGTGTAGTTGTGCTAGGCAGCCATGCTATCAGGCAGCGGAAAAAAGGCTCTGATCTATTAGCTTTTATAATGGAGAAGTCTTGGCAAGGAATATTGCCACCTCAGGATACCTGCAGATCTTTAGGTGCCAAGTGAGTATATCCCAGGCAGTGCCCAGGAGGGCAAGGGCAAGATTCTTATTTGTCCGTTTTCCCTTCCTCTCTCCTACTGTAAATCATCTTGGCTTATCTAAGAGATATAATTTATGGGCAGCTTCCTGGCTGGTCAGCTTCATGTCTCTCATAAATTAGATAGCCAGACACATGTGGGTCAAGTTTGGAAATGCAATGCATGTCTTTAGAGGAGGGATGGATTCTTCCCAATCCTTCTTTACATTTGATTGTTTCCACACATCCCTACTTTTTCCTTTTATGTTCCTATTTTTGTCAACTGTGCATTGTCCCTATTTTTCCTCTTATTCTCTTCTTTTTCTCCAGTTGAGCATGTTGATGGCTGTACCAGATCAGTATATGAGATTAACTGATTTTTATGCCTAATCTTTTGTTAATACCACACCCCAGATACAGAATAAAGGACTATGTTCCTCTTCCCAGTCTTTCCTTCCTTGCTCTCTCTACATAGGCACATATTTCATGATAAGAGGAACTGCAAAGAAAGTTCTCTGGATGTCGAAGCTCATGATGTTCTGTTGCAGCTGAACAGCAGTAAAAGTCCCAGCTCTTCTCAAATTCTCAAGGAAGATTTTATTTAGTCTCAGATAGGTCTGTGGGCTATAATAGCACTTGCTGTACAGCAAGGCCTGAGGTCGTTTATTTTTAAGACCAGGTCTGTACTTAATTCTGCTTGTCAACATAATTATAAGAGAAGAAGCATTAGTGAGGAGGATGCTGTACCACCCAAAGAAGTCTTTAGGCACTGCAGTTTATTTTGTTCTGGCGTAAAGTGTTTGCAGTAGGAGAGGTTATTGATATAATTCTGTTATCAAAGTTTGTTTCTTTTTTTTTAACCTGTACTTCCCTCTCTGTCCGTTGGTTGATACAGTCAAGAGAAAGAAAAGTTGGAGTTGGGAGAAGACAGTGGTAGAGGGTGTTCTCCTTCCGGCATTATCATCACCAGGGCAGAAGTAAGTAGTATCAAAAATGGGTCTAATTCAATACTTTCTTTACTGTGGAAAGTGATGATTCCACTAAAAGGCTTCAGCAAAAATTGGTCCAGTTAGCTGGAAGCAAAGAGGGTTGTCTGGCGCAAAGGCTTTTCTAGTCAGTTAATGGGGATACATCCAGTTCAATCCTCTTTTGAGTATGATCAGGCCAGGTTTTGAAGGTTACTTGTCCATTCTCATTTTAGTGGAATATATTACAGTGCAGACAATCTGTGAGATGCAGAGATGTTAACCAAGGTGGGGAAAAAGAGACACCAGTTTTATTTTAAATCCTTGATTAGAATCTTGCAGATACCACTTCTTATTCTGTCTCAGGGTAGTATTAAAAGAGCCTTGCGGGCAAGAGCCTGATTTAGTATTACAGCAGCCAGCTAGAATCTAATATGGGGAAAAAAAAAGGGGAAAAGTGAGCGCCTTAAGTTGACTGAGTCTTTGTAATTGCTGGCAAATCCACTGGACCAGTCTGTTGACAGACAGGACAGGGAGAGCTGTAGATAGATCCCTGGTAGATCTGAGAGCCAAAAATCAGCCAAACATCTTCGACAAGTTTGGAAGCTTGTTTCTCGTTTCTTGTTTGGCTCATTTCCTTCTCCCTTCCCCCATTTCTCTGCAGCAGAAGCAGTGTTGAAGGGTGTGTACTCTGTCTGGCAGGCTGTTGGAGGAGTCTCTGGCCTCAAATTACACAGCATGAGAACTCTGTGCATAAAATTAGCAGCAGAGTTCTGTGTATTAGGCGCCAGGGAAAAATGTCACATTCAGCAGAACTCAGAGGCAAGAGGTAGAACAGAAAGAACTGGAACGGGACATCAATCCCCCTCTACCTTTTACTGTTTTGCAGCAGACATATCTGAGAGTATCATAACCAGCTGGCTTGGAGCAAAGATTATTTGGGTAGTAAATAGATTTTTTTGTATGTCTTAGTAACAGGGATGTTTGATTTTTCTTCCTTTTTTTCCCCCCTTCACTTGCTCTTTTTCCTTTATTCTGAAGATTTCATACTTTTTGTCTTTTCACAAGGAAATCGCTTTTCACTCATGAAGAAGTGTTATTAACATGTAGTTTTCTGTCCTCCTTTCCACCTTCCTGTGGTCTGATTCCTGGTGAGAAACCCACTGTAACGGCACTACATTCAGACTGTGCACCAGCTTATACAAGTAATTTTTAGTGAAATCTGGAAAACTAAATACAGTGCTGGCAAATAGGGCGAAGGCACTAAAGCAGAGAGAAGCAGATATTCAAGGACTTGATTCTGTAGATACTATCTCAGTAGCAGCTATCTCATTCAGAAAAACTATTACAGAAAAGGTCGTGGTTTGAGGGTGTGTTTTGGCTCCTTCCTTACATCATAAAAGCAGTAAAATCCTTGCCACAGCAGTGTTAGATTGCCCTGAAGCATATGTGTGAGAGAGGTTGCATTAGCATCTGTATGTGGAGACAGATTGCCAAGAGACATAAATGTACACTTGCCTGAATTGTTTGGGGGTGTACATGTACACACATACATTCAGTGTGTTGTCAGAGTGCTTTCGTAAGACAAAATTACCAGGCAGCAATGCTGGTTTAATGTAATCCTCCCCATTCATTCTCCATATTGATGTCTGTGCTGTGAGCTGGGCTGGGAAATCGATCCCTGGCTTAAAAAAAATGTTTTTACACTGGATTAGTTAGCTGATGTATTTTGCAGAACAGCCTCAGATGTGCCATCCTGTGGGGCAGGAAAAAGCAAGAGTATGTGAGGACAGGTAATTTCCTAAGCTGATACCATCACCATATACTCACTTCCTGAAATCACAACTTTGAAGTCCCTCATTACCTTTGTTTGGCTCAGATTATTGAAGCAATCTGCAAGCAGGATGATGTATTCCCAGATTAGATAGTGCTCTGGGGCAGAAAGCTATTCTTCATTTCATTTCCTCGTTCTTTTCCATAGTAGGGCAGGCCCATTGGCTACTGCTCTTTAACATATGTGATAGTTTAGCAACTACATACTTTTCTAAGGGTTTGGGAATCAGTTCTGAGGCCTGGCATGAGAGCATTACTGGCACATTTTTAAAGAGCTACACTTTTATATTGTTTTCAATTTGCACTGTAGGTGATTTTGAGTGCAAGTGGGTTGCTAAGGATAATGGTTGTAGTTGCTCACTTTTCACCTGATTTTCCCGAAGAATTATACCTCTATTGAGCATTTTTCCTCTTCACTCTCCCCCCTTGAGAAAAGTATTACTGTCATTTTACAGATGGCAAAGCTGAGGCATAAGGAATCACATAGCAAGCCAGTGGCTGAACTGAATGCAGTTAATTGAGAGGTCTCTTATTTAGACCCGGCTTCACATAACAAGGCAGCCTTCTGCCTGTTGACGTATGGGAGACACAGACTCCAGCCTTCCACACTTGAAATGGACAGACTGGCAGCTGGCTTGGGATCAGATTGCTTGTTGGTACACTAGTTGGCGGCTCATTCCACAAGTTTGTCTTTCAAGGAATAAAGGCTGAAGTAATAAAAGGCCAGTAGGTGAGGCAGCAGGTGAGGCAGGCTGTAAGTATACGCTGTGAGGAATACTGACATAACAGAACTTTGAAAATTACAGGATCTTGATACTTATTGCCTCTATATTTGCCACTTGCCTGCCTATCCTAATCTCTAGCCCCTTTGTCCCCCAATTTTGTTAGGGAATATTGTCCCAATTTATGAACCATTAGAAAATGAGCCATAAACTCTGTATAATGAGCAGACTGGATATGTCTGCACCAGAAAATTGTGCTTCTTTGACTATATCAGTGTAGCTTAAGTAGTACAACTCCCCTAGGGTAAAGACAATTATACCAGTGTAAAAGTGCATATCCAAATATAGCAGAGTCCCTAATGGGAAGGTACCTTTATACCAGTAATAACTAGGTCCACAGTAAGGCACAGATTTATTTCCTTAACTTTAGAAACCTGAGGTGACAAAATTGGGAATATAGTTACTTTATAATTCATGTATATTCCAAGGAGACAGATAAAACCTTCATAAGGGGAGTTGGCCCACTTGAGGTCTGATTTACTGGCCAGTGGTGCCTGTCTCTCTTCATTGTCTGTTCAGAGAATTTCCACTTAACTAAAGGCACTTACCTAAAGTTTCTAAATTAATTAAAAGGAATTTGGTCACAGGATTTCATCAAATGGATGGGAAAATTAAACTATAAGGAACAGTGTAGGATGGTTTGAATGCAGCACCACGCAAATTTTAGCAAATCCCAACCCTATTTGGAGATTTGGGAAAGTTCAGTGAAAAGTTTTTTGAGTAAGTTTGACAGGTCTTTTGAATTTGTGAAACAGATGAAGCAGGATTTTCTTTGTCTTGAGTAGCAATAACTCTGACAGATATTTGACTCTCAAGATGATTAGGAGACTAAGATACAGAGACTCTCCTGCCACAAAGGGTCACTGCTGCTATGCACTTAAAACTAGGTTTTAAGCTTCTGGAGGAATGGTTGTAGGCATAGCTCTCTCAGGAGTTCCTGGATGGAGCTATCCTACTTCTTTGTCTGCAATGGCCAGTTACCAGATTTTGATATCGGTAGTTGACTGGAGCATATGGGTCCACCTCCAGCCCACATCTGTCATACACAGTAGCAGTGGCAAGCTCTGCCCTATTTCTTCCCTATTTGTTGCTTTTATTCTGGAAGTGATATGCTATCTGGATGAAGAAATGTTCTGTTGCTGTTTCTGACCTTCCATTTTTCTCACTTAGCCTAGTCTTGGGCATCAATATCCATCAGAGCTCTGCAAGGACAAAAAGCCCCATTGCTCATCAAGGAGAAGTTACTACTCTTCTGGTAAGACTTCCTCTAACTCTTCCAATCTTATGTGATCCTACTATATCAGAGAGAAATCCTGTATCTTTTAAAAAGATTTTTAAAGGAAGCAGGTTTATTGTAATGGGAGAATTGTTTTCCGCAGAGAGGAAGATCATAATAGTGCTTGTGATATTGCTCTGCATAAGAAAAGCTGGCAAGATCTGGCTATGGCATCATGAACTAACAAAACCCAGAATGATACTGTTGAATGCATATTTCCAAAATAGTTGATAATGACTAAAGAAAAACCTCACCTTTTGGGGTAGTTTTTCCTGCAATACTTATTCCTTGTTTTGCTCAAGCAAATGAGGTGCAAAAGCCAAGATTCAGTTATAGGATTTAGTTTGATGTTCCAAGACAAAATGTCATTAAAAAAAAAGGCTGCTGTTTCTTTAATATTCAGTTCTGTAAAGCCCTTTCATGTTGAGCAGTAATTTATTCTAGAAATGACACCATCAAATTCATTGTCAGGAACAGTGGTAGATGCTGACCTTTAAATTTCTTCAGTTCATGATGGATTGTTTAGTTGTTTATATCAGCAGGGCATGATCATAGTTCTTTTCTGCAAATGCCTACTACTTACTTTTCACCCTAAACAAGCAGTCATGGAAACTGTGTCCAGATTTAAATCAAAGCAAATTTCCAAAGTTCTGTTTATCTATACTCCTGTGCCTTTTTTCCTCCCAACACAATGTGTGACTGGGAGAGTATGCATGCACTCAGCCAATATGGATTGAGCCATTATCTAATGAAGAATATAAAACCAATCAGCTCAACTTATGTCCTCTTTGGGTTTTTCTTGAGAAGTTCAGAAAGATAGGACAACTTCAACAACTTTTGGGGTTTTTTTTGATGGGTTTGTTTTCAGCTGTCCTGAAAGCATATATCGAAGAAAGAGAGTCTTGTTACCATTGGAACAACTGCCTTCTAAGGATTTTGTAGCACTACCTGCAAAAGAGCACTGAAGATTACAGGGCAGACATGAGTAGCTTATCGTATGTAACTTTTGTCCAAAAATTTTGCAGAGCTGTAATGCATTATTCGTGTGCTATTATAATAATGATAAGGAGTTTAAACATGACTGTATTTGAAAATAAATATTGTAAAAGTGTATTAAAGCATTCTGTAAAGCTGATGGTAACCATAAAAGCAAAATCTGTACCAGTATGTAATATGAATGGAAAATGGAATATAGCCCCAAATCACTTTTCCCAAACCAGTGTTATCAGTTGCAGTTCAGTCTCAAGCAACCACAGAAGAAAAGACACTCAACTGCTAATGATGTGTATGTTACAGAAACAAATGTTCCACATATCCTTTGAAAACAATATGTTGAATGAAAGTATCTTGCAAGCCAACTCTCCTGTATGTGTTTCTATTTGATGTTCAGCTTCCTTGCAGTGATTCTTAAAATGTTATTTCCTTCACAGTTTAATCTGTGATGAGACCAGACATGTTTTAAGAATATTATTCTTGCTCACTTCATTCTATCACTTAACAAATTTATTCTATGGCTGGTGATTGAACATAACTATGCAGCACTTTTCTAACATCAGGTGCATCAGAGAGAAGCCATTATTCTAGAGCATACAGACATGCACAGCCAAAATGATACAGTAGCTGCTGCCCTAGTAGGCATGGTGTGTAGTGCTGTCATCAGAATTGATTCAGCTGAGTATTTTTGCTATGTTCCTTTGATTTACCTTTTATTAGTGGTTCATGTATCTTTAGTGATTTGGGACTACATTCCCATTTTCCATTAAAATTCCATGCTTGCTCTGGCTGTTTGGTTATAGCTGATACTCTTGGATTTCCAAGGTGCTATGTATCCTTGTACAAGTATTTTCTAACAACATGTGCATTAGACAGCAGGCCACAATTTCACAGCTCACAGGCATACACAGCCAAAATAATATAGTAGGTGCTGAACTACAAAAAGGTATGTAATGGTGTCAGCATATAGTCATGATTCAGTCATCTGGGGATTTTCTTAGTAGTCTCCTTTAGTTAATTAATTTGTTAGTATTTCTTGTACCTGGATGCCTGCTTTCTCTTGCACATGGATAAGGGTTGGTGCATGGTGCCATAATGACCATGCTGCCCATGGTGTATGGGTGGGTTTTCTCAAAACTGAGAGCTGACCATGTCAGCTGATGAAATTGGATACTTTCCTAGTGCAGACGTATCTCTTGACGTGGGTACTGTCATTATGGTATCCATTTTGTAATGGACATTTATTTCATTCATCAATAATAAAGTAATTATTTGAGCAGGGAGAGAATGTGGGTTTGACTAGACCCAGCCCATTTCCTAAGCCCAAATAGTAGAAATTGCTATTTCTACTATAGTAGCACAATAGTAGAAACTGAGAGAAAACACCTGGTAGTTGAGGCACTGATTTGGCACAGAAGAACACGGCAAAGCAGTGTTTCAACTCTTAGTCTCTCACAGCCTCGGTGAGCCCTCTAACCAATCAGCTATCCACTCTTCTGAGGTAGGAATCTGCCTTTTTGTCAGAAAAGAAGGTCTTGGTTTTGGTTTAGTTCAGAACAAGAAAATATTGCAGAATCAGAAACTTTCTTAGCAGGTTTAGCATTATTCTGTCAGATTAGTATTATTACTTAATCTCTAGTAGAGAGTAGTGGAATTGAGAAGCTGCTCTCAATTTGTTTTACTCAGCTTACAGCAAAGCAGTTGCACAGACAATTTGTGAGGTTGTCTGTTGACTTGTTCTTGAAAAGACATGTCTCCAGGTAAACGATGAGCAAGTATTTTTGCATTGTGTCATATCCTCTGTCTCTTAAAAGATGTACCTGCATTGTATCTAGATTATCTTCCATGAGATTTGAAAATATTAGAATATCCTTTTTATTACTTTCTTGTCAAAACTGTGATATGCATCAAATATAAACAGTTACCTTAAAAGCACCCCTCCAGCCTTTCTCTTTCACTTCTATGAAAGTTTGCGCAGTTCTTGTGCTTTCCACAATATTTTTGCATGTGTCGGGAGGGGCCCTCTGAATTTTCATGAGTTCATATATATTGATCCTGTGATTAAGAGCTCTGGTCAAGGTGATCTGTTCCTATTTCCTTCTGAATGTCAGGACAAAGCAAGAGGATTGCAGTTAGAAAACTTGATTATTGTCTCTCTCACTGAAGGCAAAGGGAAGACAATAATGAGCCTGACTTCAGATTACATGAGGACTGCACATTTAGCAGGCCTAATCAAGAAAATGGAGTACACAGCAGAGTGTGAAGGTCTGGGGAAATACTTATATCCAACATCACCACTTAAAACTACTCTGTTAACTCTGTGTGGGCAGCACAGTGTAGCAGATCACTCAGAAAATACAGTTCAGAATTTTGTAGCTTCTCCTGGTCGCTTCTGATCAAGAGACAGTATATCCCCTCTCAAATTCTATAATGGTGCCTTCAGTTATGCACAGGAAAGAGATGGGTGAAGAATTTACTTCCTTAAAATGCAGTGAAATGCAGCTTACTTTCAAGGCTGATGATTACAGTTGTAAATAGAGTTTTATTTTGAAGGATGCTGGTTGACTTTTGCTCCATTCAGATGGGAATTTTTGCGCTTGACAGCAGAAGGAGGAGAAGGAACCAAATATGTATCAAACATGAAAATGGAAGAGAGTCAAAGACTGAAATGGGGAGGCAAAGATACTACACATGACAGCTTTTGACTAAGGCAGATAAGCTGTGCTGCAACTTATCCGCAGTGTTAGGAAATGACCGTTTCCTTGTCACTTTCTTCCTTTTATTTATTTTCTTCTTGAAAGATTGTCAACTGACGTTATACAAGTGCTATATCAGTACCCTTTGTGTACAAGGCAGGGCAGTCAGAATTCTCTTTGGGCGAGTCATTACCCTGTCTTTGTAGGTGGCAAATGTGGATTGTTTTGAGCACATGAAGCTGAAAAGATCTCTGCTCTTTCAAGGACTCATGTCTTACTTGCATTGATCCATCCTTCAAAGCTCATTTCCTAATTTCCTGTGCCTGATACCCTGGTACCCACATGTTTGACAAGGTTGAATTTCTTGACCATACTTTCTGCTCCTACTTGAAAATTTATTCTTTAGCTCCACCTCCTGGCTCTTGGTCCGTGGAAAGGAGGATTCTCGGCAATCACAGAGCCTCAAGAAGGGACCAGAAGTATTCATCCTAGTTTACAAATGTTAGTGTAGAGGTGTATATGGGGACATTTTAGCTGGGGCGAAACAGAATTTGTTGAGCCCACTCATACTGGCTTTGCACAGAGGCAGATGTTTCAGTGAAGAGGTGGACAATGGAGTATGTGGTTCATAGTTTCTGCTTTTTGTTGGCCTTTTGGTTTCTCAACTGTGGCAGTTTCGATACATGACAGACATCACAAAACAGTCTTCCTTTGTGACTGTTTTTTCTCTAGTACTTCCTCAATCTTATGGGGGTGGGGAGGTACAGAAGAAATCGTCTGACACTGAAACATAAAAAAAAAGATCTCTGAAGCCTTGCAAAGGAGTCTTGATTCACGCAGGGAGAATTATTTTGACTGTGTCCATCCTATTCAACCAGGAACTGCCCAAGAAGTGGAGGAATAGAGTTTAGCCATCTGGATTTAAGAAGCTGAAAACCATGTCACTTCCCCGACAGCTGCGAGAAAAGAGGTAATGTGTCTCTCCCTCCTCCCGCCTCCCCACAAGCCTCCATGTAATTGCAATGATCTGTTCTTTTAATTTGGATGCAAGCTTCTTTGATGATTCTAAAAGGCTTTTTGTTATCATAGCTTCCAAACTATTAGGCTGCTCAGTGTGGAGCAGACCATTTCCTAAGTTGGAGTGGACTTACTTTCTTCTTTTCCTGGGGAATGTTCACCACCTAGGACAATAGTGGGTCATTGTCCTCTTTATAGCTGCAAGCAGTTTCCCTTTTACTGGGCTTTGTGATATGAGTGTTTGTGATATGACTAATTATATCTCTTGATCTCCGTAACCACATTCCTCTTCACAGTAAGTGGTAGTATTTATGGTGTTGTGGGTGGTGCTGATTCATGCCAATCTCCACATACAGCAAGCTATTGCAAGACTTTGCATCATTACTTTAGCCTTCCAGATGAGCTACGCATTGTGGAAGCCCCTGCTTGGGATATTCTAGCAGAATAAACTGAGCCAACTGCCATGGTTTTTGTATTATCAGAATATTTAACATTACATCAGCTTGGCATTTCTTAGGTGATCCTTTTTAAAGTTTGTCTTTCTCTCTACCTCATTTGTTATCCTTTTTTCCTCATTATTGATCCTTTTTACTTAAGTGTTAATATAAATACCACTCGAACAACATTGAGTTGTTAAGATTGAAGCAAAGGTGAATTTGTCTTCTGTTTGTCAAAGACATTGTACCAAGGAGAAGGTCCCAGAGGAAAAAGCACCTGCCAATCCATGCTGTTTTATTGTGTGGACAATATAGACAAGAAACATGAGAGTGTGGTCATACAGCTGCTGTTTAGGTGTTCCTGCAGGGATCCTTCCTTCTCTCTTGCTTCAAATCCAATACTTTCTAGGATCTGCAAAGCTTATTCTAACCTTGCCAACTATCATGTGTTCCTTCACACATTTTTGACATTTTCAAACAAGTATCTTTGTGCTTGCTTCAGGTTATCTGCTGTGACTGGGAGATCTCCCTGTAAATATCTGCTAGGCTATTCGTTCTTTTTTCAAAGCCTCTTGAAGAGTCTGCTTTACTGTGATGTTTACAGGAAAACTTGACAACATTTTGACAGCTGGTGTGGGCACCACTAATTATGATATAGAACAATACTATGTTTCTTTTTTTCTGTTTGTGCTTATCTTTCTATTGTTTCTTATTGTATATGTATAAGGTACATTGTATGCATCTTACACATAGAGTGCAAGGTTTTTAGGAATTAGCTTTGTGCTGTCAGTTTCTACAGCACCCAGCACAATAAGCTCCTTTCTCAGAACTGTTTCCTATTCCCTATAGTAATGCAGTAATAATAGCAGCATAAATCATGGTATATAATGATCTCCTTAGAATAAGAGATGCTGCTGCAGAATTATTATTGTAAGTCTACTAGATGCTGTAGGAAGGATTAAGAATGCATTCACAGTTGATCACATTTCTCAAGAAAAGCTTACCAGCTCAAGTGTTTGTTTTGTAGTCCTGCTACTCTAGCAAGCCTAGGAATGATAGGGATGTTTTTCAGGCTTGATGAATCTTCACAATGGTCACTGACTTGTGCTGAACTTACAGAAACTTGACATCTCAGGATCAGACCTCCAGAGGAAGAGAATGACACCAAGAGTTTCTAACTTCTTGGTTTTGACACTAGATAATGTGATGTTGCCTAACTATAGGCAACATCTTTATTCTGTATGGCATAGAGACCTCCGAAGGCTAATGTCAGTATGAGTAACCTAAATCTTTTATTCTTGCTTCACAGTGATTTTGACCAGCTTCCAGATGATGTACCTGTTTCAGCTAACATTGCAGATATTGAAGAGAAGAAAGGCTTTACTAATTATTATGTAAGAAGGGAGATTTATCCTGTCTCTATATGTCCTCATCTATGACTGGTTTGGTTGTGGGAAGCAAAATGCAGTTAATCTGGTGTAGTTGGTTTTTGGCATGAATAGTTCCGTGCGGAGAACTTCTCAGTGCTTCCTTTTTTTGGAATGGAGGTTAGTCTATCACAGGTTTAGTCTAAAAATTTATTATCTGGGTGAAATGTGACAGAGGTATCCTCTAACATTGCTTGTTTTCTAAATTCTTATCTAATTTCTGATTTATTTCCTGTTAGAGTGCTGCACCTTTGGTGAAGATAGTGGGAAAGGAATTCAAAGAGGGTAAAATGGCAGGGTCTTGTCTTATTCCATGGTACTGGCAAGTTAGGATGCTTCCATCTCCACAGAAGGTAGCATATTAATAAGTCATGAAAGAGCACACAGGAAGGGAAAATAGTAGGGAAAAACACTATGAGATTTTCTGAAGAGGGGTTTTGGATAAAACCAGTTCAGTCTGACTTCTGCAGGGTATGCTGCTTTTGCTGAAGACATTGCTCATAAACCCTTCGTACTGCAGTATGCAGGTTTTACTCTGGAATATAGTGATGTTTGGTTGCTCTGTCTTTATGTTTTCTGAAGGATCTGGCTGCAATGTGACTCAGAGGTCAATGCATGGAAATTGTGGGATCCTTTAGAGCAAAGCAATTTTGGCAAGAGATAAGAAATAACATAGTAGTTGGAGGAGGGCATTAGAAGTAAGGCGACTAAGGTTTTTTTTCTGGCCTTACCTTTGGTCAGACCATAGAATCATAGAATCATAGAATCATTAAGGTTGGAAAAGACCTCTAGGATCATCTAGTCCAACCGTCAACCCAACACCTCCATGCTTACTAAACCATGTCCTGAAGTGCCACATGTACACATTTTTTGAACTCCTCCAGGGATGGTGACTCCACCACCTCTCTGGGCAGCCTGTTCCAATACTTGACCACCCTTTCAGTAAAAAAAAATTTCCTAATATCCAATCTAAACCTCCCATGGCGTAACTTGAGGCCATTTCCTCTCATCCTATCGCTAGTAACCTGGGAGAAGAGACCGACAGCCACCTCTCTACAACCTCCTTTCAGGCAGTTGTAGAGAGCGATAAGGTTTCCCCTCAGCCTCTGCTTCTCCAGACTAAACAACCCTAGTTCCCTTGGCCGCTCCTCATAAGACTTGTGCTCCAGACCCTTCACCAGCTTCGTTGCCCTTCTCTGGACACACTCCAGCACCTCAATGTCCTTCTTGTAGTGAGGGGCCCAAAACTGAACACAGTATTCGAGGTGTGGTCTCACCAGTGCCGAGTACAGGGGCACAATCACTTCCCTAGTCCTGCTGGCCACACTATTTTTGATACAAGCCAGGATGCCATTTGGCCTTCTTGGCCACCTGGGCACACTGCTGGCTCATATTCAGCCAGCTATCGACCAGCCAGCACCCCCAGGTCCTTTTCTGCCGGGCAGCTTTCCAGCCACTCTTCCCCAAGCCTGTAGCGTTGCATGGGGTTGCTGTGACCCAAGTGCAGGATGCAACACTTGGCCTTGTTAAACCTCATACAATTGGCCTCGGCCCATAGATCCAGCCTGTCCAGGTCCCTCTGCAGAGCGTTCCTACCCTCAAGCAGATCAACACTCCTGCCCAACTTGGTGTCATCTGCAGACTTACTGAGGGTGCACTCGATCCCTTCATCCAGATCATTGATAAAGATATTAAACAGAACTGGCCCCAACACAGAGCCCTGGAGAACACCACTTGTGACTGGCCGCCAACTGGATCTAACTTTGTTCACCACAACTCTCTGGGCTTGGCCATCCAGCCAGTTTTTTACCCAGCGAAGCGTATGCCTATCCAAGCCATGAGCAGCCAGTTTCTCCAGGAGAATGCTGGGGGAGACAGTGTCAAAGGCTTTACTAAAGTCCAGGTAGACAACATCTACAGCCTTTCCTTCATCCACTAGGCAGGTCACCTGGTCATAGAAGGAGATCAGGTTAGTCAAGCAGGACCTGCCTTTCATGAACCCATGCTGGGTGGGCCTAATCCCCTGGTTGGCCTGCACATGCCTGTTGAGCACACTCAAGATGAACCGCTCCATCATTTTCCCCGGTACCAAGGTCAGGCTGACAGGCCTGTAGTTCCCCGGATCCTCCTTCTGGCCCTTCTTGTAGATGGGCATCACATTGGCAAGCCTCCAGTCATGTGGGACCTCCCCTGTTAACCAGGACTGCTGATAAATGAGGGAGAGTGGCTTGGCAAGCTCCTCCACCAGCTCCCTCAGTACTCTCGGGTGGATCCCATCCGGCCCCATAGACTTGTGAGTGTCCAGGTGGCGTAGCAGGTCGTTAGCCGCTTCCTCCTGGATTATGGGGGGTTTATTCTGCTCTCTGTCCCTGTCTTCCTGCTCAGGGGGCTGAATTCCCTGGAGATAACCGGTCTGACTATTAAAGATTGAGGCAAAGAAAGCATTAAGTACCTCAGCCTTTTCCTCATCCTTGGTGGCAATGTTCCCCCCCGCATCCAGTAAAGGAGGGAGATTTTTGTTTGCTCTCTTTTTGTTGTTAATGTATTTATAAAAACATTTTTTATTATGGCCACTATCTTACAACAGTGGCCAGCTTGATTTCTAGCTGGGCTTTTGCCTTTATCTTCTCTCTGCTTGCCTTGACGAGATCCCTGTAGTCTTTTTGAGTTGCCTGCCCCTTCTTCCAAAAGTGGTAAACTCTCCTGTTTTTCCTGAGTTCCAGCAAAAGCTCCCTGTTCAGCCAGGCCAGTTGTCTTCCCTGCTGGTTTGTCTTACGGCACATGGGGACAGCCTGCTCCTGTGCCTTTATGACTTCCTTCTTAAAGAATGCCCAGCCTTCCTGGACCCCTTTGCCCTTCAGGACTGTCTCCCAAGGGACTCTCTCAACCAGTGTCCTGAACAGGCCAAAGTCTGCCCTCCAAAAGTCCATGGTAGTGGTTTTGCTCACCCCCCTCCTTACTTCGCCCCGAATCGAGAACTTTATCATATCATAGTCGCTAAGCCCAAGATGGCCTCCAACCACCACATCTCCCACCAGTCCTTCTCTGTTTGTAAACAGCAGGTCAAGCAAGGCACCTCCCCTGGTAGGCTCACTTACCAGCTGTGTCAGGAAGTTATCTTCCACACATTCCAGGAACCTGCTAGACTGTTTCCTCTCTGCTGTGTTGTATTTCCAGCAGACGTCTGGTAAGTTGAAGTCCCCCACGAGAACAAGGGCTAGTGAGTGTGAGGCTCCTGCCAGCTGTTTATAGAATGCTTCATCTGTCTCTTCATCCTGGCTGGGTGGTCTATAACAGACATCCAGCAGGATATCTGCCTTGTTGGCTTTCCCCCTCATCCTTACCCATAAGCACTCAACCTTATAATCATAATTGCTGAGTTCTACACAATCGAAACACTCCCTAACATACAGAGCCAGCCCACCGCCTCTCCTTCCTTGCCTATCCCTTCTGAAGAGCTTATAGCCATCCATTGCAACACTTCAGTCATGAGAATCATCCCACCACGTTTCTGTGATGGTGACTAAGTCATAGCTATCCTGCTGCACAATGGCTTCCAGCTCCTCCTGTTTCTTGCCAATGCTGTGTGTATTGGTGTAGATGCACTTGAGCTGGGCTATCGATTTCTCTCCCAACATTGGCATGCCATCCTTAGGCTCCTCTCTAGTGAGCCTGCTTACACTCCCTTCCCCCTTCAAACCTGGTTTAAAGCCCTCTTGATTAGCCCCGCCAACTCATGGGAGTTGAGCCCCACCAACTCATGGGATAATTTCTGAAATTGCATTCTTTAAAGTCAAAAAGAAGTATGAATGCCTTCAACTCTGCAAATCAATTCATTTAGATGCCTGTCTATAGATTTAGATGTCCAAAACATCCTACTGTAAAATATTTGTATTTACCTCCCTAATATGTTTTGTTTGTCACTGACAGAAGGTGTGTAAGCATAAGGTAGCATCTAGTCATTTCAGGTTTCCTTTTAAGATTATGTAATAGAAAGCAGCCACAGGGACATGATGCATGGGAAAGCTGGACCCACACATATACCACACTGTCTGGTGCTAACTTGTTATTTTCTAGTACTTGAGTCTGCAGATGCTTAACTGAAGGCTTGCTTTCCACTCTGCCCCTAAGACAATATTCCCACTACCGGAGCACTGATGTTATGTTCCTATTGTATGCCTCACTTTCATTTGGTAAGTATTTGTAAGTATGAACATCAGCCTGAATCCCCCTTCTCTGTTTCAGATGTTTGTCATTGAAGTAAAGGTTAAAGGTGGTGGCAGATACCTGATTTTCCGACGCTATCGTCAGTTCTATGCCCTGCACACCAAACTAGAGGAGAGATACGGGGCAGAGAGCAAAAATAGCCCTTTTACCTGCACACTCCCCATATTGCCAGGTAAGCTGTCAGTACCAAATCTGTGCATGACTAGCAGCTTTCTCAGCCCCAGGCTGTCCTAAAGAGGAGTGCATTGTAGGGAAGTAGTTGTGACAAGGAACTAGTTCCCAGCTGTGGATGCTGGAGAAGTTGAGTTCCATTGGCAGTCCCTCCACTTGTGGTAAAGTTCATTTAGAAACCTAAAATCCCGTAGAAAATACGTATTTTCTTGGAGATCCTGCTTTCTCCTGATTGCGTCATTTCTCTGACAGCCTTAATTTTTTTTTCTTCAATAACTGTCACAGGTTTTATATTTTCCAGGAAAAGTTTATGTTGGGTCCAAAAAGGAAATTGCTGAGAACAGGATTCCTATCCTAAATGTCTACATGAAGGTAAAACTTAATTTGAAGGTAGAGATTGCACTGATCACTGCAGATACTTACCCTTTGAAATCAGCTGAGAGACAGTACTGTTGTAGTCCTAGGTATCTGCTTCTCTCTGTATTGTTTTTCCTGAAGACACAGTGTCCACACTGTGGGACAAACTGCAGTCCTATTCCCCAGATTTTCCAGACTGTAGGATCTGCTGGAGTACCCAGTTCACAAAGGTTCACTCCCTGCCTTCATAGATAGATATCCATACAAAAACACCCCCCCCAAGATGTATGAGGAAATGGTGAATCTCCAGGTGTTGTGTGAATATGGAGTTGGTATGTGCACCTAAGGGACTAGGAGAGTGGGGTGGGCTTTTGGGTCTACCTGCTCTACACTGAAGATGCAGCCAGTAACATCGAGGAGAGAAATTCTTTGTGTGCAGGTTAACTGAAGACCTGACTTTAAATCAGTAAAAGTCTGAAGCACTGGTCAAGACTTCCAGTACTTAAGATTGCCTTCTTTCCACAGTCATTCATGTTCTGAAGGGAAACACAAAGAGCAATTTACTCCTTCTGCAGTAAATCAGGCACAAAAAGCGTGAAGCAATACATTGGCCAACTCCAGGAGTAAACAGGAGAAACTGTCAGCTGTTCAGCTGTGTCCTGCTGAGTAAGAAGGGAGAGGAGGGAGATTTCTGGCAGTAATGAATATCCTTCATGATCCTGTAGGTCAGAGAGGCATATTTGTTACATGTAAATAAATAGAGAATTGGTCTCTCCCACTGTTACACTCTGCTTCCTACTTGCTCTTGGCACAGAACCTACTCTGCCTACCTGTTTGGGTGTTGATGGATGAAGAGGTACGGCTGTTCTTCTACCACTCAACCTTTGACAGTGAACAGGTGCCTCACAGACTGAGACGGCTTCGCCCACGGACACGCCGAGTGTAAGTGATTGACATGTTTTTTCAGCATTGCTTGATGTAAGAGATGCTGTCCAGTTTTGAGGGGAGAGAGAGATGGGGATCATCACTGTGTTTCCCAAGTGAATCCATGAAGTCCTAATATGAGGATCTTCTTGGTAGAGTGAACACAGGGTATTTCTTGTTTTCAGTAATCTCAAATTTTTAAAGTGGATATGGTACTGGCATCAAAGGAAAATTCCAAAATGAGAGTATAGCTTGCTTTTAAAAAATGCTGCTCAGCTCTATCTGTTGGTAATTCTTTAATGGTAATATCTATTATAACGTGCAGAATATACAGGACAAGCTTAAGGACATAGGCTTGCACCACTGAAGTCAATGTGAGTTTTGGCACTGAATTCAGTGAGATCTGGTTCAGACACTAAATGAAACTGAATACTTAATTTGTTCCTGTCCTTTGTCTAAACAGGGACCTGTCCTACATAGCACCATTGACACCCCTTTGGAGAACTGCTAAGTAGACGTCATACTTCATTACCCTTCAGACAAAATAATTCTCCTTTCAACATAGCAAAGATGGACCTGCTTCCTTTTCACTTAGCTCAAACAGTGCAAAACCTGCATGTGTGTATGCATTCCTGGATGTGTGTATGATGGCAGAGTTGGAACTGAATGCCATAAAAGCTAGAAACAGGGATGCCCAGAAGGCAGAGTAAGGGGGCTGAGCAGTGCTGTGGAAGAGAGGTCCAGGATACTGACTGTATTGAAAATTCCATCTGTTCTCAGCAGCAGATATCATCAGATTGCTGCTGCTCTGCACTGAAACTGAGAGAACTAGGGCAATGTTGTTGCATCCATATTTATTTACTTCAGTGCTGCACACAGATTCTCATGCAGTTTCTCCAGTGATCTGTGGCTTTCCTGCCTCTTAAATAATGAAAATGCAGACACTGATCTACTACTGATCTACTACTGATCATGTAGTATTTTTGATGACTAGGAAGACATATTTACCTCCCTGTTGTCTCCTTTCTTTGCAGTAAAAGCATTTCACCTCAAGTGCCTATTTTTGACCGCATGGCAACTCCACGGGCTGAGGTGAGTACTCTGCACAATCTGTCATAGGATAGGAGATTAAACTCTGTTTTACTTTGGTATCTCATTGATCAAGTTGCTTTTTCCAATTAGAGCTCGGGGAAAGAAGGGAAAGTGAAATCAACACAGGAAAGCAATTTATTTTAACAACAGGGAATGAAACAAAGAATGGAAAGAAGTGTTCTGTTCCTTCTTACTTGAGTAATAAGAAGGTCCATTGTGAAGTCAGAATGACAGGAGGTTCAAAAATGAGAGACATGTACAGCTTATTGCCAAATGGTACACATTTACTTAGTGATACCCATAAATTAAATTTAAAACAAGCACAAGCTTCAGTCTCATTGGCTTTAGCATATGTTTAAAAGCTTTGCAGGTGAGGCATCTTAGTATTTTCTGTAACATATGTGTTCTACTGAAAAGTGCCTATACTGTACTTTGCTGTGTGTTGTCTTGGTATTAAGCACATGGAACTGCTTTGTAACCAGTACTTGTCTGAGCATGGTCTTGCTTCCTGGAACATGTGACTTTGCCATTAAGATTAAAAAAAACCATGCAAGTGCTTTGAGGTTTGTTGTTTTCGTTTTTTACACTGAGTATGGCAGGTCTTGGATCAGTCATATCTCTTGGGTTTTATCTATTAATTTATTAATATTAAATATACCTACCAAAACTTTTCAATGGATGAAAAAAGGTTTTTGAAAGAGCTATTAAGTAGACATATGAACTACTAGCACAACAGTAGCCATTGTCTTTTTTATATTAGGAGGACTCTTGGCATTAACAAGACCAAAAGAATGATCTCAACACAGAATAAAGAACACCTTTTCATTTTTGCTCCTCTAAAAGCATTTAAATGGCTACCATGTTCTCTAAGAACAATGGGGGAGATGTGCATTTTTGATAACTCGGACACTTTAATTATTCAAGAACAACTTGTTAGGGTGGTGAGATGTGCTTACCTCCTCCCTCCCCCCCCTCCTCCCGAAGGGGGCATCTAAGTTCCATTTTAACTACATGTCAATTTCTCAGACTTCCCCAAATCTCTCAGTTCAGCATACAGGCCTGAATGCTAGATGTAAAAACAACAGTTAGTTACCCTTAAATTAGGACACAACACTTCTGCAATTTTTTAAGGCTCTTTGTGATATTTTGCAGCAAATCTGAAAGCTGCAAAACTGCAACCAGGAGTAATATATATTTTTTCATTTCTCAGGATTTCAAGTTTTCAGGTTTTCAGATTGTCAGTTGTCTTCAGCTCTGTTGACTTACTTGCTCTTAAGTGTTTTCAGCTTCTTTATATTTATTTCTCTGGTGCTCAGTGTCCTGCCACTTTAAGAATCCTAGCATGTAGCCCTCTCAGAGCCATGTTTATCCTAGTGCTTTCACTACTTCTTCAAAGCATTTTTGTGTGTGCTGAGTAGGAGAAGAAATTGTGAGAACTGCAGACTACGATCATATATATGACCTTACCCCAGCAATACATCTGTGATGACAAAGAGCATACTATCGTGCTGCTTTATGCTCTCACCCCAAGAACAGCACAGAAAGAAAGATGCATTTTTGTAATTCTGTGAATTAATAATTTCAGTTTTATTACTTTCCATAGGCACTGTTTGATTTTTCTGGAACCAATAAACTGGAACTCAGCTTCAAGAAGGGAGACTTGATCTATCTGCTCAGCAGAGTAAACAAAGACTGGTTGGAGGTAAGACTGCAATAGCAATACTGTATTATTAGCATACCTTGAAATATGAGTAGAAAGGGGTCCCCTAGTCTTTGGGACCTGTCTCCTCCTTTCAAGGAGAAACTGCATCATAATCAGATCTTACTGTCAAGAATAAATCCTTGACTCCAATTTCAAAATTGTTTCCTTCCTTGATGTTTTTTAGCTTACAAATTTTCTGCTCTCTAGACTTCAGTTTTCATTTGCATTTGCTTCTGCTGGAATGTTTTAAAATTCTTTGGAAGTGATTAGAACACAAAAAGGCCACAGAAGGGAGATGGAAACTCCATTTCAGTGATTAATTGGTTTCTTGCCTCAGGGTGAGTTGCTATATACTTCATGCTTCATACCACAACACACGTCAGCCTGATTAGAGAGAATTTGGGCAATGCAGCAGTGTTCTGAAAAAGGATGAGGAGAACATACTGTGTGTTTGCTGATATGATATCTCTGCTTGCTCAAACACCACAGCCTTCCTTGGTAACCAACTGACTTTAATTTTTTACACACTGTTTCACTCCCCCACCTTGTATTTGACTACGCAATTGTATAATATTTTTGTAGGGATGCTGTCAGGTCACTTCCATAGCCTTTCTTTTCTTGGTTATAGTAGAAAAAGTCTTACTGTTGTTTCCATGGAAATTAATTGAATTCCAGAACTACTTGTATGTGGCAAAAATGGCATGGTTTTCTTCATTCTAACACTTCCTATCATTCCAGGGAACAGCTGATGATGCCACTGGGATTTTCCCATGTGCTTTTGTGAAGATCATAAAAGATTTACCACAGCAGGAAGACACAGTTAATAAAGTTCGCTGTTATTACCATGATGAGACTGTGAGCACTATGAGGTAATAAGAAAATAGTCTACCAGTTCACTGCTGAAGCAATGCCGACAATTCTCTTTTCACAGTATGTAATGATTAGATTTGTTCTTGTTACAGGGATATCTCAGTAGAAGAGGATCTGAGCAGCATTCCATCATTCAAAGATCTCATGACATTGATGAGGTACAATGCAAGCAGTTAGTTGTGTGTTTAATATCATTTAAACATTTGTCAAGTTCCTTCCAGTCCTAGATTTTCCACATTCTACTTGGTCATCACCATGTTTTGGGAAATACTTTCAAGTGTCCTGAATAAGTTGTACTTTGACTTGGCCCACGGCCATCTGTGCAGATATTAGTCTGCCTTGCAATTGTCATTAAGTATGGAATGCCACACACTTCTAACTCAATTATACTGGGTAGAAGTTTCCATTTCTTGTTCTAAGATCAGAGCCGTATCCACATGCAAGGATCTTTTGTCTAATATACTTCTTCAGGACGCAGGACACCACCTTCTAACACCTGTTAAACTAGTGTTAAACTAGATTTATCTAGTGTTGAACATCAAAACATTAGAACATCAAATATTAGTAATAGAACACCTGTGCTAATATTTGTCCATTCCTTAACCTGCCTTCTCCTCAAAAAGAGCAACCGTAACTAGGCAAAGGTAGGTAGTAACTACAGTCAACTCTTATGTATGGGAATTTTATCAAATTCACAGGTTAATTGTGCCATGCATGTGGTGTTACTGGAAATGGGTCTTGATTCTGACAGATTTCTTAGCTTAAACACAACACAGCATGAATGTGGCTGTATGATTTCTAGTACTAGCTGTATCAAGAATGCCAAGACACCCAAGGCTTTGTGTGGCTTTTAGCAGAATGAATTAGATTGACATTATATTGTTCATCATGCAGCACTTCCCAGGCATTCCTTGATTTCTGGGGATCAATCCATTTCTTTTCTACCAGGCGGGAGTTTGACCAAGATGACATTGTTTTGAACTACCAGGACCTTGATGGTGATCTGATCCGGTTGCTCTCCGATCAGGATGTTGAACTCATGGTGTCTCAGAGCAGGAGAAGGCCCTCTGAGAAGCATTTCTTCCCTTGGAAGTTGCACATCACTCACAAAGATGACTTGGGTGTCTACAACACTAGTCCAGGAATAGGTGCTACTCAAACAGTAAGAGCAAAGTAAGTGCTATATAGAGATGTTCCAGTGGGTAGCTATACAGTCCTTCCATAACCCCTCTCTGCAGACAGTTTCCTTTTACAAGCCTTTGAAGCATGCTTGAAAAGAGTAATTTTTAGTAATATATTACCTTTCAATGTAAAATCTGTACTTCGTTAGCTTCTTCAGCTTTTTAGCACTCCTCTGTAATCGAGACATCTACATAGAGACCAGAGAAAGTGAGGAACAGAGAAATAAAATCACTAGCCATATTCACAAAGCAAGTCGATGTTAGCCTGCAATAGATGTTTAGTGTCGTGAGCCTCAAGACCTGCTCTAATCTCTGTTCTTGCTCCCAGAGCTAATTATTTGTCCTGAATGTCTTCATAAGCTTTTTTCCTAGACTGCCATAAATTTCTTTCCACTTGCTGATATGAAGGGTTGTGTGCCAGTGCTTATGAATGCATAATTATTTCTGTCATGTCGGGAGTCTTACTGGGCATTCAGAGTTTGTTCTGGAAGCATCGAGAAAACTCTTTCATATTTCAGTGAAGAAATTGTAGCCCACCTTTGCTTTCTTCTTTCCACTGACCAATATTTTGAATTCTGTGAATCAAACCTAGTACACCTGTGGTGTTCCTCATAGACCTTTTTGTAATTGTACAGACTACTTATTTCTGCATTCTTGGAAAATTTGTGTGATGCCTATTCAAATAGCAATTTCATCTCTGTCTATCTTCTGCTTTCTGACACCTCATTGCAAAGTAGAACTACAAAAAATTACTGTATCAGATTCTTCAACAAATAAAGTTACATATGAGTTTATTTTATCAGTTTCTATTCAAAAGGGTTTTTTTGGGGGGATGAAATAATTCTGCTCTTTTTTTTTTTTGCTTTAAAGTGAGATAATTTTCAAGAAGAGTTTGAATGTTCATTATTGAAAAAAAATATATCTTGCAATAATTTCTTTAACGGTCATGCAATTACAATATTTTGTTCTTGAACAAATTTACTGCTGCTTGTAAGAATTACAAGTTATGTATGTTTTACATAAATTGTTTGATACCTGAAATACTGTATTTTAAAAACACCATGCAGCCATGGTGTTAAAAAGATACCACAAAGTATAAATATAATAAGTAAAAAATAAGAAGTTAAAAGAGTTTTCAAACACCATGCTTTGGATTCGACTGTTAGTTTCTGTGGCATTAAGCTACAATTCCTCATTTAAAAAAATCTTTGTCCTTGACCTGCTGCTAAAATTTGTACAGACAAAAGGGAAGATTAACAAGTATCTGAAGGTACTAAGAAACAGTTAACTAATGATGCATGAATGTCTAACCTGCCCCTCCCCAAACTGGCAAAATATTTTCTGTTTGTCTTAGATGTATAGATGTTACCTGCAATGCTATCAGGTAACAAGATCTTCAACAACAACAAAAGTATTTAAGGTGACTTATCCTTTAAACTTGTTTTTTTTCTTCCTGATGCATCCTGATGCATATACATATTTATTTACATAAGCTTTAATATTCCATTATCCGTAGCCCTGCATTTATGCATATAAGTGTATTGGAAATAAAGGAAAGAGTTTATATTTAAAGATAAACATATCATTATAAATAAATAAATAAATATCCATAAATCATTTCTTACTTGACACTTAATAATTAAGTGCATAGTTCTAGCAGTATACCAATCCTATACAGACTTGTATAAGAAAATGTACTCTCCAAAGAGTTGTAAGATGTGCTACAGGCCATATCTCCTTTCCAGGTACAAAGTTTCCACCTGAAGAATCCATGCATATTAAATTTTAGAGGTATATAACATATATTTAGAAGAGACACAGGCTATATCTTCCTTATTTTCAATGTTGGAAGGTTTTAGTTGACATCATTTTACCAAAATGTTACAAAATGTAACTTGCCACTTCAAAGGCATTGTAGCAATGTGGTTTAGGAAGGAGATGAAGCAAGATATAATGATAATGTTAGTAATCTTACACCTTGTGATACATAAGAGAATGCATTTTAAGTTTGAAACCTAATTGGCATGCATGGCCTGCAAATCTTCTGTTATGCAGGATTACCTGTTACCTGTTCCTGGAGTTCAACAGAGCAAATAACATCTGAAGATTTTCACTGACAGCTAGATCCTGTGATGTAACCAGCAACTCAGCAAGTCTGTTTGAAGATGGAGGAGCTGTTTGAGTGAGGAAGGACAGGGAGGGAAAATGGCTGCTGGGAAACACGAAACCTCTTTTCTAATGGTGGGGGAAAAACATACATATATTTACTGGCCTCTGAAAATCAGAGCAGGAGAATTCCTTTCTGCCTTTATACTGTAATACAAAGTAAATTCTGCCCATCCAGCAAAGTTGCATGTTCCCCTCCTTATCTGCAGGTTTTATATGCACACTTCCTGATAGTCCCAATGACACACAATTTCCTCAGATACTCCCATATTCTCCTTCTTGCTCTACACATTTCCCTTATTCACAGTATACATTTTTTTCCTTGTATATTGATGTAGTTCTTGTGAGAGCCCAGCTGTGCTATCTATGGTTTTGGTCAGTACTACAGGCATTTAGAGAAGGCGTAGTAGCAGTGCAGGACAGACAGACTCTGGTAGTTATATTCTGTATCTGGGGACTCATCTTAGTCCCCCATAGTTTACCCCTGAGAGCACAAACCTGAGTGTGTCTTTCCCTTATGGCTACTTAACTTTCCTATAGATCGCATTACTGAAGGCTACTGGGCTAAGTTTAAAAGCTGAATTTAAAACTGTGGCTGCCTTGGCTGTAGGATAACTTCAGATCAACTCTTCTCACCAGTTTTATTTTGTTTCTTCTACGTACTATAATACTTACAATTTATTATTAATTATTGTTGAAACTGATAAAACTTACTTTTAAAAATATTACTCAAATTAAATGATTACAGAGATAAAGGTAGTTCTCTCTCTTCCCCCCTCCCCAATATGTATGTACAAATAAACATAAAGTACAGAATGATCCCTTGATCAACCTTGAAGGTTGTCTAGGCTAGAGTAAAGCAAGAAACAGCACTGGAGTAAAACCCAGAGAATTCTTTCTTAGTCTTTCTCACTTCTGCTGCAGTTAATCCTCTTTTTTCTGAAAAGACATTAGTCCCATGATCTGGTAATTGTTAATGTGCAGACTGGCAATGACAAACTTCCTTCCCTTCCCTTCCCAGTTAAACAGTCCCATCTAAGTGCGTGCTTTGGGGGCTAAAATAGGAAGTACAGACTTCCTATTTTACAGGCAATTACACAGACTTTCCTTGAAAGGGCGTGGTCTGCTTCTTTCAAAGTGGCATTTAAGGTGCATAGAAGATAGAGCAGTTACTTTGAAGGCTTACTTGCCAAGAAAATCCTGTGGTTGGCTTATACCTTCTGTCTCCGGTTCTAGGGAAGTGTGGTTTTGCTGGTTTCTGCATCAGAGGATTCTGATGCTGTGGGGGGAGGCTGGAGCTGGACAGGGAGAGTCAGCCATCAGGTTGAATCATCTGCCTCACAGACAGCTCTGGATCCAGGTAAGGGAACTGCTTCCTCTCTGGGGAACGCAAAATGGCAGAGAGTCTGCTCACATACAAGGGCTTGTGAATCATTAAGGGATTCCTTAGCTGTAATGATTATTCAAGGGCTCAGCCAGCTGTTTCTGGTGTAAGGAAGTGGCATTCAGGAATCTGAAAGTCAATAGGAATTTAAAAGGAGTTTTTTCCATGCTCCCATAAAGTAGAAAAGAGTCTCAGCTCTGTAACATACTTGAGTAGGTGAGTTTATTATACTTTTGAAAGAGCAAAGAGATACGGCGAAAAGGATTTGAATTCCAGTATTGAACAATGTGGTCCGTGGTCTTTCAACCACTCAATCTACTCTCAATCTCAACAATCACCAAAAAAAAAAAAAGAGAAATATTTTCTTTTGTATTATTTCTACAATTTGCAACTTGTTTGGGGAGCAGCTGGAAAAGTAGCATGTTGAAGAGAAATCTGAAAGTGAATGAATATGGAAATTCAACCCCCATAGCTCCCAGGAGCTATGTGGTTGGGGATCATATTTTTAAGGAAAGGTAAAAAATGTAACACCATTGTGGTTCATTAGGAAGGCTTTGAGCATGAAGAGCAGAAGGATGAATGAATTTGAAGGCTGAGTTATCTTTACAGATTAGGAGTGTTTCTTGAGAAAATCCTTGCACTTCCTTGGAAACGTGCATTTACTTCTTCATTCTTTGCTCATATTGCAAGCTAACACAATAAGAAGACATCGATTCTGTCCTACACTAAATACTTGGTAGAAGTTCTTTCTGAATGTCACTCCAACACAAAGCCTAAAGAAGTTCCCTAATTCAGTTTTACTTCTCTTTATATGAAATGAAAACAAGAAGCTCCACAATAAGCAGTGCAAGAGAGTAGCTAGTGGGCAATGAAAACAATTATCTTCTGAATTAGGACCAAACTTGTGCACAAAAGACAGCATGATCATGAAAGAGATTTTCATCCTTCTGCTGAATCTGTATTTGGTCTTCAGTGTCCAAGCCATTCGAGGTGAGTTTTAAATGTATAGTCTCTTTTATCCTTCCATTATTGCCTTTCCTTTTGTATCAGTCTCCTTCTTTCAGCTAATGCTCTTCCTCATTTTCTGCTTGCTTTTCTGCTTCCTTCTGCCACCATCTTCTATGCTGTAGGAGAACAGACGTCTTGATCAAAACCAGTGTGTAGCAGATGCATGTGCAGACAAATCAGTTGTAGGTTGGTGGTATGGACAGATGAAATACTGGACAAATGGATGAGATGAACAAGCTGATGGGTTAATGAGTGAATAGGAAGGAGGAATAGACCCTGATAGTGAAAACATAGGAAAATGAAGGGCTGCATGATTCAGATGGTACTGTACAGGAGTAGAGTCAAGTGGACAGACACAAGGCGGGTGTGTGTGGGGGGGCTACCAACAGCAACATCCAGATGACCTGATTTTCTTCTTGTGGAATTGCTGGCAGATAAAGAGACCATCTGCCCTATCCATTGCTTGCATTTCTGAGTTTAATGTCTTTCCTCTTCTGATGCAATGAGAGCTACTTTTCTTTCTCTTTCTCTTTCTTTCTTTCTTTCTTTCTTTCTTTCTTTCTTTCTTTCTTTCTTTCTTTCTTTCTTTCTTTCTTTCTTTCTTTCTTTCTTTCTTTCTTTCTTTCTTTCTCTCTCTCTCTTTCTCTCTCTCTCTTTCCTTTCCCTTCCTTCCTTCCTTTCTTCCTTCCTTCCTTCTCTTCTCTTCTCTTCTCTTCTCTTCTCTTCTCTTCTCTTCTCTTCTCTTCTCTTCTCTTCTCTTCTCTTCTCTTCTCTTCTCTTCTCTCTTCTCTTCTCTTCTCTTCTCTTCTCTTCTCTTCTCTTCTCTTCTCTTCTCTTCTCTTCTCTCTCCTCTCCTCTCCTCTCCTCTCCTCTCCTCTCCTCTCCTCTCCTCTCCTCTCCTCTCCTCTCCTCTCCTCTCCTCTCCTCTCCTCTCCTCTCCTCTCCTCTCCTCTCCTCTCCTCTCTTCCCTTCCCTTCCCTTCCCTTCCCTTCCCTTCCCTTCCCTTCCCTTCCCTTCCCTTCCCTTCCCTTCCCTTCCCTTCCCTTCCCTTCCCTTCCCTTCCCTTCCCTTCCCTTCCCTTCCCTTCCCTTCCCTTCCCTTCCCTTCCCTTCCCTTCCCTTCCCTTCCCTCTAATTTTATTTAGCAGAGCTGGGAATGGGAAGTATCTCCTTGGGTCACGCAGTGCACCATGTCTGCATCAAGACTAAGCCTGTACCCATCCTAAACATATCAGAATAAAAGTGTTGTCTTTTATTTTAAAGAAGGTGTGCCTTATGGACATCTACCTTTTCCAAGACAGATGCTAATGCCTGATGTCTGCAGTAGCTGGGAGAGTTATGCTGCCTGACCCAGTGTCAATCACAGGACATCTCCCTTTGAGATGTCTGAGGGAAAATGTATTACAGTGTAGGTCAGAGTGGTCTCTTGGCATTCCGAGCCTTAGTCTTACATTCAGACCATCCCTTTCTATGTAGGATGCTCCATTTTCTGATTATGCAAGGAATGCCATAGGACTGACTTTGCACTGATTTTCAGTAGAAGATCAAAGTAAGGTCCCTCTTATTCCTGCTAGCTAAGACACCATCATACTTTTCTGATGTTTTTTGCCTGTAAAAAGCCCCTCAACCAAGTTGATAGTAGTTCTCATCAAGAAAAATTGAGACAGCACACTCATGTTTGCATGCTCACATCTCTGTCATCTGAAGGTCATATCCCAATAGTGCAGCTCAGATATTACCTTCAGAGAAAATAAAGAAGGAGAAGAAAGCAACTTGCTTTGTAGTGAATGTACCAGGGGCAGCCTGTATTTTCCCACTTCACAGTTGTGAGGTTAAACATAGTTTCCCACTTCACATAGTTGTGAGGTCTGGCCATTTCTGGGTCATAAATCTAGTTCCAATAAATTAGTCTGGGCATTCTTCTGAGTCATAACAAGATTATTCCCAGAGCATCTCACTTTTAAATATACCTGTCTAGTGGCGTAACCTTTACTAGGAGGTTAATGGCAAAGAAGTCCCACACAAAGGTGGGAGGCACAAAGGGCTCACTTCATTGTTGTTACCTGTAGCTTGGTTTGGACACTTGCGTATTGTGGCGATGTGCAGAATGGCCACAACTCTGTACATATTTTCACCAAGAGTAATTTTCTGGTGCCATGAGGAGACTACTGTTATCAGTCTGCCATTATGCTGGCAGAATCACTGTGCCTCCTGCTATCTCTCACTACTTACATTTGTAATCACTGCATCTTCTTTGCCTGAATTCCTTTCTCAGAGAGTATCCCTATGAAGAGCTTGAGCTGCTACAATGACTACAACTCACAGGTGACCTGCACATGGATGGAGCATTCAGAGGCTCATGCCCTCGTTGGTATGATTCTTTACCAAAGGGATAATATTATAAAGTAAGTACCTAAAATGTACTGTGCTGGATAAAAGTCCAAAGGGAACTTGGCCACAACTTGGAATCCTGGGGACCAGCAGTCAGGTTTTCAGAAAGCATGACCACCTCTTTTTGTCATTGGGTTAAAGTAAAAGTTGTGCTTGCTTCTGAGGCCTCTTCTAGGAAGGGAGGAATGAATAGGGCGTGCTAGTGGAGTTATTTTTATACCTTTACAATTATTTTCCCATAATTTTGTTGTGGGATCATAGATATGAAATAAGATGGGGCATATAGGTTGCTATTAATGGGGTGGAGAAGATGGTGTCAGAACAAGTGTGAGCCTGAGTGTTGTTTATAAACCTAAAAGGGAGGAGACATTCCCCCTGTTATTTTGCCCATTTAGGAGGATCACTGAGAGTATGGTTTTGATCACTTCTGAGAAACATGTATAGACTGTGTGTTTGTGAGATAGAGAAGACTGGTAAGTTCATCTGTGCTATCACTTTTCCTCCCAGAGATACTGGTCTGTTTATGACAGTATCTCTCTGTTACATCTGTTTTCTTATGAAAAGGGAACTGAATCACTAGACTGGATCAATTGTGAGGATAAGAAAGGACAGACAGGGAGGAACAGTCAAGGGAGAGAGGAAGACAAAGATGGAAAGCTGAGAAGAAAATGAATTAGCATCGGGGATACAGGAAGGAAAGGAAAGAGAAAGAACTCTTGATGTTATTGTAAAGAAGAGAGAATTAATAGACCTAAAAGCAGCTGAAATCAGTGGAAGGTCTTTGGAACAGGACCTTAAAGCTAATGCTTCTGGGAAAAGATGATATAAAATTACTTAGACCTTTGGAGGATTCTCCGGAACATTGTTACGTGATGGTGTGTGTGGATCACAGGAAACATGATTGAAGTGAGCTATTCAGACAAGCAGGTATTAAGTGTGAACAGTCACACAGCTGAAATAAAAATGGCCAATGATTAAACAAGGTCAGCTCACAGATGAAGAATAGTTGACTAAATCCCAAACTGTAAGGTAATGCTAGTGAGTAGATAGAAATATCTTCAGGACTTCACAACCCTTGGGCTGACTCTTTTGTTTAAGAGTACGCACATGTATGGTCAGTCCCACCCATAATTCAGGAATATCCCTGGTTTCCTTTGAAAGCTAATACCCAGCTTTCAAAAATAGCAATAGTGCTGAATAATGCTTGCTGACATATAGCTGGCTAGGAGACTCCATTCTATCCTGGAAGATAGTATTTGGCCTTAGATATTCACAACTTATTATTTCTCATCTGAACTGGAACAATGTTATATACTGGGCATGAAGCCATAAGCACAAACAAAATTCCAGAGGGTACAAAAAGAAGAAACACATCTCTCCAGCAGCTCAGGCTGCTACTGCAAGCACACAAAGCTTATCTTCTCCTGTCCAGTTTAAAATATGTTTCTAATTTTCATGATGCTCCTTGGCCTGGAGAAAGGCTATCTAAAAGGATGATTAACATTCTGGATGAAATCTTTAATGAATACGTAAGGTCCCTTGACAGAACAGAACTACTAAGAATACAGAAGTACATTTTGGTTGGAGATTTTTTTTTAAAGTGTCTTTCTGGGACTGCAAAATGAGTGTCTTCAAGAAACTAAGGAGCATCAGAGACTTTACTGCCTTTCACTCTGAGTAAAAGGTGCATTTCCGTGACATTATTTTTCATCATACTATTTCTCACATAAAAAATATGAGATTATGTAGAGTTAGGCTAAAAACTAACAAAAATAGAGTGGTACCAAAATATAACATTCTGCTGCACAACTTTGAAATGGGAAGGCATTTGGCAAAAATCCTGATGTTAAAAATGTTTGTCATATTAACTTATGCAAAACAGGACTAATAGGTACAGTGAGAAGAGGATATAAGTGTCCGAGTAAATTATAACGTCAGAATGGGATGGAATTGGCTTCAGGCATTTAATTTTGCATTAACTATAGGTCTCCAAATCAGATCTTTATAGATCACCTTCTCTACACACAGGGAGAACAAGGAGATGCTTTGCAAACACCAGACAGAAAATTACTTACATGAGGCTCCAGACTCCTACGTACGCTGGGTTTGTCGCAACACTACACAGATTTTTGGAATAGGGGTAGATAATATTTACAGCTTCAAACCTAACAAGATGCTTCAAGCAGAACTAAATGTTGATCTTTTCCAAAATGGTAAGGATTAAATACCAAATACTCATTTTCCAATGAATATTAGGAATCTTTGAGAATGTATTTGCCGTTTGGTCAGGAAGTGAATTCCACTTCCATTGTAAAAACTGCCAAAGAGTTCCACATTGAGAGGATGGGGCAGGGAGGGGAGAGGGCAAATTTCTGGGAGCAGCTGGACTTGGAAGGGGGACTCAAGCAGGAGCTACGTGGTGTGGCAGGGATAAGATACTCTGGAAATGAGGAAGCTTACTTAGGCTGTTTTCTTCCCCTCTTCATGTCCCTGTCCTCCCTGTCTCCTCTCCTGGGTTGTACCTTCACCTTCCAGTTCAGACCCTCCCACCTCACAACCTCTCAGTCAGCTTGGTGAGATCAGGAGACTTCTTGCTGACGTGGACAGCAGCTGATGGAAGCCAAGGGCTGGGCAATGCACTGGACTATGAAGTCACTTACAAGCGGGAGTGGGAGTCCTGGGAGGTAAGAGCGGAGGAGTCGGGCTGCCCCGGTTTGGGCTGCACCCTTTTCGGCGGTTGAGAGCCTGTGGTAAATGTTGTGCAACTGAATGGCCTTTCTGTTCTCAGGCACTATGAGGAGATGCAACAAATGTTGTTTCAGGTCAGGCAAAAGGGGCTCTCTTTCTGTTTGCAAGTGACTTGCCCAGTGAAATAGCGTTTGTCCTGAATTGAATGCAAGGATCTATTCTTCACTGAAAAAAAGCACCGCACTTGCGTTTTGAGTTGGAATTGATTTTGCCCTGAAAGCCTCCCAAATGGAATTAAGGCACGTTCCAACAGAAACCTGTGGGTTCATGTGGGAAAACGGCAAAATACATTTGAAGCTGCTTCCCCTTCTGGAAAGAAACTATTTTTTTTTTTTTTTTTAAGTTTTTAAGAGCCCATATCCTTTGCCCTATTGTTTCCCTAGATCTGTATGTGTTTCTGTTCTGTACCTGTCAGCCTGATCTTTAGTTTTTAAGAGAAGTATCTTGGCCACATTTCCACAAAATTCTGCACTGAGCACTGTTGTGAACTCGTGCAGCTGGCACTGAAGACAACTGGGGCTCTGCAAGCTGCAGGAGCTGGCCCACCTGCTGGGGTAGATTGTGCCTGACAGCGCCTGTGCCTCACCCTTCCTGTGCCATGCATGTGCATGGACCATCACGTGCGTGGGACTGCTGGGAGATGCAGCCTGGCAGTCAGCTTCTCCCTGTCTCACTCTTTTCCCTGTCTTCCCCCCACCCCTCTTCTCCATTCCCCAACTCCCCAATTTCCTCCCTCCTCGCTCTCCCTCCTTTCCCCCAACAACAGAAAGCTGCCTCTCTCTTGCTCTCCAACACCACACATTGCCCGCTCAGCCACAAGGACCTTGTTCCAGGGAGCAGCTACGTTGCCCGTGTGCGAGCCAGACCGGGGCGGGACAGCGGCTTCTCTGGGCAGTACAGCGAGTGGAGCACGGAGGTGTTGTGGGAGACCCCTGAAGGTAGCGTGGGACAGAGCGGGGCCGTGCAGGGGTGGGCGTGCTGGCTGAGAAGCCAGACCTTTCCTGTCACTCAGCTTGCTCTCATCTTCTCTGAAGGTGGCCTTCAGCCCAGGAACCTTCGCTGCCTCTTCAATGGTGCAGATCGTCTGATGTGCAGCTGGGAAGTGAAGAAAGCGATCATCACCTCTGTCCTCTTTGGCTTGTTCTTCAGGGCCACTCCGATATCAGTGTACGTGCTCTGCCCATGGCAGCGTGCCTCTGCCTCTTCCATGGAGTTTCTGCTCTGTCCCATTCCCCCTCATCTCAGCTCAACCTCTTTTTCTCCCCTCAGAGAAGAGGAGTGCTCTCCTGTGCACGAGAAGGCTTTGCCCCATGTCCCATATGTGGTCCAGAGCTGTGAGATCCCTGTTAGCAACTCCAGCAGTCAGAGCCAGTACCATGTGTCTGTGCGGGCCAAGATGGAGGAGAAACTGATTGAAGCCTACAAGAACAGTGAGTTGCTGTGTTGCTTCTTGCTTCTCCTGGTTGTTTCTTGGAGAGATGCCTGTCTGGGCCTGCCTCAGCACTTGGGGCTGAGGACAGCGGCGGTGAGGGAAAGTGTGTGGGAAGAGGAAGAGACCGGGGACTGATGAAGGAAGGAACTGGATGCTGTGTCAGGTCAGAGGTCTGGGAGAGGTGGCTTGTAGGGGTGAGGTTCCTCAGTGGCACTTGTTACTCTGAGGAAGGTGGCAGCGATGGGAACTGCTGTGCAGGAATTTGGATTGTGACCCCGAGCTTCTCGGTGAGCGATTGTCACCCTGCTGGCTTCTCTGTGATTGAGCTTCATGGGTGTCCCAGGTGACAGGGAGCTGTGGTGAGAGGTGTTTGTGGGGACTGTGTCACTATGGGATTTCTCAAGAGGCCAGTGGAGCTCTTGTGGGTTTGTGCAGTGGCCCCTGGAGCACTGGATGAGGTAGGACTCCTCTGCTGAGTGAGCTGCACCAGGTGGATCATCTCTGCCTGCATGGACCTGGAGGTACTGGTGCTACTTTTCACAGACTAAAGCTGGGAGAGCTCCTGCAGTGGGTGACAATATCAGGTAGTAGCCCCAAGAGAGCTGAAAATCTCTGGAAATGTGGTGGACCACTACAGCTGTTTCAAACATTGCTTTACTGCTTTTGTGTACACAGGGAGTGCTGTCAATATTAATGGATATGGATTTTCTGTTATTTAATGTGTCTACTGGTTTATGGTCTTTGACTAGCAAATGAAGAAGTGGAGAATTAAGAAGTGTTAAAAAGCTGAGACTTCTTACAGTGCATAAAACAACATTGTTTTCAGTCTCTGGAAACTATTCACAGCGGAGGAAGGGAGCGCTGGACCAGTATGTTGATAAGTACTCTGAGACATTCCGTGTGTTCCAGTTAAGGTGCTGCCGCCTGCAAATGTGTCGGTAACAGCGACAGGGAACCAAGAGTATGAACTGAGGTGGACAAAACACACTTTGCAATATGGCTTCATAAAACAAAGATACCAAGTAGAGTACTGGAAAAACAACCAATACGAAAAGGTAAGTCTTAGAAAGTGCAGGAGCCCTGGGTTTCTCTTTGCTGGGCAAATGGGAAAGCCAGTTCCTCTCACCTCTGTCATTTGTGCTTCTTCCTTCTCCCCAGACTCGCCAGAATTTAAATATCAGCAATGATGAACCTCCCTTCATCTTCACCCTGCAGATGCTGGCAGCATCTACAGAATATAGGGGGAAAATGCGTGCAAGGGTGAATACGCCTTTGGATTATGAGGGGCCTTGGAGTGAATGGAGTGAGGAGTTCACCTGGAAGACTGAGAATGGTACTTTTCATGCGGATTACTTCTGTAGGGTTTTGCGGACTGTTAATGTACTGAAATGCCTCTATAGAAAAATACATTCTGTCAGCTGGGGTTGAAGTTTGGTCCAGCCATGAGCTAGCTGGGGTCGCTTAAGAAGGCAGCTGTCCTGTCTGCATCCTAGCAGTACAGCAGCAACGCTAATGAAGGAGGTGAAATGCATGACCTTTTAAGCTTCTTTCCTACTTCCCTTCACAAGGTGAGTACGACCAACCGCAAAGGTTTCCAAACGGCGAATCAAGCAAAGATCCTGCCCAAAAGATCATCCTTGTTTCCTGATTCCAGTAGTCCATTCTGCTATCAGTGAGTGAAGAGCCCGAGACTGCAAGAAGACAGAATATAAGCCATCAACCTTTTATATTTGCAGAGTGACTATAGGGTTGCGTAAAACACACAGTAGAGTCTACTGGAGATAAAAACTTTGACATGTTTTTGCTGGTTTTGGACTTAGAGGCAGAATGTCTGCTATCATATGGTCTTGTGCCCAAAGTAATATGATCTTGTGTGATTTGGCTGGAGGAAGCTTGTAGTGGTAAGACAGTGGCTTAGGCAAATTCTTCCTGAGTGTACGCAGGAAGAAACTGGTATGTTGTTGATGATCAGTTATGGCCATTAGCAGAGGAAGCTCTTTCTTAGAAAATCTCTGAGACCCCATCTCTCAGGACGTACAGAGTAAGCAGACCTAAGATGCCTGAAGACATGCCTATTCTTCACAGTGGAGTAAGGTATCTAATCATCTTTTTATTAGCATAAATTGTTTACTCCGATGTCAGTAAAAAATATGAAAAAGAATCAGTAGAGAAAACGATGAACTGCTTTGGTCAGTAAACTGTTCAGGCCATGTTTGGTCTCTCCCACTTTGGAGGGTATCCCAACAGTTTGAAGGCCTCCTGATCCTATCCCTTGACACGCCACCTACACTTCCCTGATGTGCTTGCATGAAGAGTGACCAGAGTGAAAAACCTGTTATGGGAAGCAGCCATTCTGCAGGTGGATACCTATTTCTCTCTTCTCTGTTTCAGCTCTGCCACCCGTGCTTCTCCCAGTGATGCTGCCAGCTCTCATCATCATTGTGCTAATAGTTGCTTATTGCAGCTATAAGTATTTCCTCAGGTAGGTTTGTGTTGTGACTAGGAGATTTAGCAGTGTGTTGGCCATGTGGGTGGCCTAAAGGCTGAGGCACTTCTTGTCCCCCCTGAGAGAGAGGTCTATGTGGAGATGAGCCTTGGTGTGCAACGGGCAGCCATGTGCGTGTCTGTGCAAGGGTGAGAGTTGGGTGGTGGCGTGCTGGGGCCTTGGTGGTGCCTCGCAGAGCAGAGCTGCGCAATGTACGGGGTGTAGTCTTTTCTGGTTGTAGCCACATTGAGAAGCAGATCTTGAAAACTCTGTGTTGTTGTTGCAGGAAGAAACAAATGTGGGAGGAAAAGATTCCGAACCCCAGCAAGAGTCTCCTGATCCAGAGCTACCTGGGGGTAAGAGGGAACTGTACCTTGAAGGGTTCATTATTTCTCTCTCTTTTTCAGGACTTCCAATAATCTGAAGAGCTCTTCTTGTCTCCTAATCCACAATGAACAGATATCTTTATTAGTCTATGCCTTATTTTTAGGAGAAGTTCTGATCATATTCAACATAACTGTGATCTTATATTTATACTTGTAGACTTCTTTGTGTGTGCTCGTCAGCATCACTGTGTTTTAAAATCAAACTAGAAAATTTTCAGTACTTTAAAAGTTTAACTGACTGAAATAATCTAGTTTCATTAGCAGATGTCATCAGCTGGTACTTTCATTCATCTCCAAATAGTAATCAACACTAATTCAGAGCTTTTTAGAATGGGGTGGTAGCCCCATAAAAGAAACTCTTATTTTAAGGAGCTGGATTTTCTGGAATAAGTGTTACCACATGCCTGTCTGCTACCAGGACAAGCATTCTTTATTGGAAATCGAGGAACACACTTAGACAGCATTTGGTCAAAGCTGTGTAAGTGGAACCTCCCTCCCTTCTTCCTTCCTTCCCAAAAAACCCAACATCTGGAAAGTGTGGTATAGGCGTTTTGGTGGTAAAAAGTCTTCCAGTCTTGCAAGAATAGCTAATCAATAATGTGCCCACCCCAACATACACATACACTCTCACACACAGAAACATTTTTGTATAACAGTTGATTCTATTCTGTGTTCATAACAGATGGGTTACAGTAAGTATACATATATGGCAATCCAATGAGTATAATTTACAACGTGGCCTTTGTGTGAGGTGAATGAGCACTTACAGTATCTACATTTGTGTGTGAGTGAAGGAGTTAATAATGTTTGTTAACCATCACACATTTGTTATGTTGCTGTAAAATGGACTTTCATTGTAATGACCTGGTTTAATACATCATTTTCAAATAGATGGCAAAGACTAGGCATGGATTCTCTTGTGCCAGAAGACAAACTGGTTATGCTTATACTAAAGTCTCAAGTTAGTTTCTTTTGCCTGACCTCTACAGTAAAAGGAAACTTTTTCCTGCTCTAAGATGCACCTTAATAGCTTTGTTTCCTATCCCTTACCAGTTTCTCCATCCACAAGCACTCACTGCCTTAGTTTCATGGTTTTGAAATATTCCATCCCTGCACCGAATTACCTTATCCTAAGTTTTGTAAACACCCCAGTAATTCTATTTCTCTGGTCAGCTGCTACAGAAGGACAGTCATTATACCCCTATAGGTGAAATATTGCCCAGAGTGTCCCCATATGGTGCTGGTAAAGAGTAGACACTGCACAAAGCAGTAGCTTTGGTGTTTATTGTGGTAGAAACCTGCAGCATCTCTATGAGCTCTTTAAGGGAGCAGCTCCTGTCCCCTATGCTATGTAAAGTTAGAATAGAATAGAATAGAATAGAATAGAATAGAATAGAATAGAATAGAATAGAACAGAACAGAACAGAACAGAATAGTTCAGTTGGAAGGGACCTACAATGATCGTCTAGTCCAACTGCCTGACCACTTCAGGGCTGGACAAATGTTAAAGCATATTATTAAGGGCATTGTCCAAATGCCTCTTAAATACTGACAGGGATGGGGCATCAACCACCTCTCTAGGAAGCCTGTTCCAGTGTTCGACCACCCTCTCAGTAAAGAAATGCTTCCTAATGTCCAGTCTAAACCTCCTCTGGCACAGCTTTGAACCATTCCCAATGTGCCCTGTCACTGGATACCCAGGAGAAGAGATCAGCACCTCCTTCTCCACTTCCCCTCCTCAGAAAGCTGTAGAGAGCAATGAGGTTGCCCCTCAGACTCTTTTTCTCCAAACTAGATAAACCCAAAGTCCTTAGCTGCTCCTTATAGGACATTCTTTCCAGCCCTTTCACCAGCTTTGTTGCCCTCTGGATGCATTCGAGTACCTTAAAATCCTTCTTAAATTGTGGGGCCCAGAACTGCACACAGTACTCAAGGTGAGGCTACACCATTGCTAAATACAGCAGGATAATCACCTCTTTTGACCAGCTGGTTATGCTGTGTTTGATGCACCCCGGGATGCTGTTGGCCCTCTTGGCTGACAGGGCACACTGCTGACTCATATTGAGCGTGATGTCAGCCAGCACCCCCAGATACCTTTCTGCAGGGCTGCTCTCCAGCCACTCCTCTCCCAAATTATACTTGTGCCCAGTGTTACTGTGTCTCAGGTGCAGAATCCGGCATTTGGACTTGCTAAATTTCATTCCATTGATGATTGCCCAGTGCTCCAATCTATCTAGATCCCTCTGCAAGGCCTTTTGTCCCTCAAGAGAGTCAACAGCAGCTCCCAGTTTGGTATCATCTGCAAACTTGCTAATGGTGTCTTCAACTCCTGCATCCAGATCATTGACAGAAATATTGAACTGGCTCTAGAATTGAGCCCTGAGGTACACCACTGGTGGCTGGTCACCAGCCAGATGTAGCCCCATTCCCTACAACTACAACTTTGAGCTCTGCCCTTCAGCCAGTTCTTCACACAGCACACTGTGTACCTGCTCATCTCACAGTTGGACAACTTGTCCAGAAGGATGCTGTGAGGGACAGTATCAAAAGCCTTACTAAAACAAAAAACCTCTACATCTACTGCCTTTACTTCATCCACTAGGCGAGTGACCTTATCATAGAAGGATATCAAATTAGTTAAACAGGACTTTCCCTTTGTGAACCCATGTTGACTGTGTTTGATCATTGCTTTGTTCTTTAAATGCCTTTCAATAGCACCCAGTATGATCCTCTCCATAATTTTTCCAGGAACTGAGGTTAGACTAACAGGTCTGTAGTTTCCTGTGTCTTCTCTCATGCCCTTCTCATAAATTGGAATAACATTGGCTAGCCAGCAGGGACCTCCCCAGACTCCCAAGACCTTTGGTAGATGATCAAGATAGGTCCTGCCATAACATCCACTAGCTCCTTCAGTACTCTGGGATGAATCCCATCAGGCCCCGTGGACTTACGAACATTCAGCTGATACAGCTGGTCCCTTACAATTTCAATGTCCACAAATGGAAAGTCACTGTTCCCGCACTCATGGTCCTCTGACTCAGAGAACTGGGCAGCCCAAGGTCTATCAGTATTATTAAAGACTAAAGCAAAAAACGCATTGAATGCCTCTGCTTTTTCTTCATCTCTATTAGTTAGGTGACCATCATCAACAAGTATTGGTCTAATGTTTTCTTTATATGTCCTCTTGCTATTAACATACTTAAAAAAGCCCTTCTTTTTGCCTGATACAACGCTGGCCAGCTTCAACTCTAATTGAGCTTTGGCCTTTCATGGTGTCTCCCTGCATATATGAACCACAGCTCTGTAATCTTCCTGTGAATCCTGACCTTGCTTCTAGAGATCATACAATTTCTTTTTCTTCCTGAGCTCCAAGAGGAGTTCCCTGTTCAGCCAAGCTGGTCATCTGCCCTGCTTGCCTGACATGCAATACACTGGAATTGCCTGCTCCTGTGCTTTTAAAAGGTGGTTCTTAAAAACTGACTAGCACTCGTGGACTCCCAAGCCCTCAAAAGCAGATTTTCAGGGGACACTGCTAAGTAGCTCCCTGAATAGCTTAAAGTTTGCGCTCTTGAAATCCAAGGTAGCAACTCTGCTGTCCTTTTTTCTCATTACTCTGAAAATTTTAAACTCAACCATTTCATCATCACTATGGCCAAGACAGCCACCTACCATCACATCTCCCATGAGCCCTTCTCTATTCACAAATAAGCCTAGGTGGGCATCTTTCCCAGCTGGCTCACTGAGTACTTGTAGTTAGCCCAGTGGTAAGGCAATACGGGTTTGAAGTAACCATCTTCTGGAGAACAGAACACACCTTCTAGCCATATTAGAAAAGTTGTATCCCTATTGCCAGATGCTGTAGGCTCTCCTATTTGTTTTCTTTGTCCATGAGGAATGTATGGTTCTTGATTCTACTGCCAGTGAGACACTGCTCTTTTGTCATGTCTGCTTTTTCATTTTCAGAAAGTACATTTAGGAAATTGGCCAACAAGCAGCCAGCTGGACTTCAACAAATACAACCTTTCAGAGAAGATGGAGCAGGCTAGCTTCCTTCAAGTTGTGGACAGGTGAGAGAACAGCACATTATAGTGACACTGTGGATGATAGTCTCAAAGAGCTCCCTAAGTCATGGCAGGATACAATAAAATGTTCTGTCACAAAAAAGCCTATACAAGTTGATTTTGAGGCAGGGATAGAATTTTTTGCTATCTGGGTTAGCCTGCTTCTCCAAGAAAGATTTTTTCTAATCGTATGTGTAGCTATGTATGTTTTCAACTAAGCTTGTTTTATATTTAATGTTTACCACAATAATACCTCTCATGAGCAACTTTTAACTTTCCCACATTCAGGCAGATGAAGACTTTGGCAGAGTCCCCTGAAGGGCAGGCTAAAAAGACAGATGTTTCCCCTGTTGCACTGGAACCACAGAACTCATACCATGCTTTAAATGAATCAGAGCACGCCCCAGTTGTCTGCTCAAGTCAGATTGCTGGTCATTCCTTTCCTGTTTCAAGGAGAAACAGTGCTGATGCAAGTATTCCTTCCCGGACAGCAATCACTTGCTTTGCTTTCAATGGTCCATACTTGTACAGCCCAGTCATGTCCTCCCAGCCTGATATGCATCAGACCCTGGAAGGGGACCCTGTGGGACTCCGTGAGAAATCAGTTTCCCTTCAGTATGTGACCCTCCCAAAGGAAGACTGGCCCCAGGCTCCACAGAGGCAAGAACAGCCAGGACCAGGTCCTCCACAGCCCTTCCTGCTCCCAGATCAGAAGGAAATGATGCAGCACCTCAACGATGAGAAAGAAGTCTCAGCGATCCCACCAGCCTGTGGGAAAGGCACAAACGTGAGAACAGAAGAGCAGAAATCTCCAAATGCTCCTAGCTGTATCACGTCTCCGAAGCAGTGCCCCTTGGAGTACATCACCACAGAGAGCCTGTCACTGCCATCAGCCAGCGACTCCACCCATCCACCACGTGTCACTGCTGGGGAGTTACCTTGTGACACACAGGAGCCCCAGCCTGCCAGTGACCACTCTTGCCATGAGTTTTCTCCTGGGAAAACTGGTGTTATGGTCCCAGTTTCAGGTCAAGCACCAACTTCTTCTCCTGAATTTCACCTGGATACATTTGGAGACTATCTTACTGTCCCTTTAGGTCTCCATGGGCATTCAGAACCCACAAAGATTTCTTTGCCTGTCTTACAGAAGGGAAACGATCTTCCTAGAAAGCAGCCTTTGTCAGAGGGTAACTTGGTGGTGTTAAACCCTGACAGCACTGAGCCAGTTTTCCTTTGCCAGGTTGGTGACTATTGCTTCCACAGCCTAAAATCCAGTGTGAAGATGGATATTAGTCAGGAAGACCACCAAGTCAAGAAACCCTCTGAAGGCAAGACTACACCTGGGAAGCCTGTATCTGATGATGAATCCATCACTGGCAAGGAAAAGGATGTATCAAACATGCAGGCTATTCAACTTTTCAAAAACCTGAAATCAGATGATTACTTTTCCTGGCAGCAATCTTTGAGGATCACAGAAATCTGTTAAATGGGCAAATATTAATGAATACCAAAGCTGCAGGTAACTGAAAGAGGTTGCAACTATCTGATGAAAATGAACCCTCAAACCTAGGAACAAATAAAAGCCAGTTCCCTTTTCAAGTTTCCAGTCCAACATGTTGAAAGACTTGAAGTAGCTCAATATCCTTCTCAATTGCCTTCACAGATCTGGCATGAAAGACAATCCAAATATTGCCCTTTGGTGTTTTTCAAACTTTTTGGCTTATCCACAATGAACAGTTTAGCCTCCTCATGATCCTGTGACAAATCACAGTCATCTTGCAATAATACCAGATTGCTTGAGGCAAAACTCATGGCAGGAAATGCAGACTTAACAGCATGAAATGCTATCAGAAGAAGACAGGCTTGGAAACCTTGGAAAGAAAACTTATATTCTTAAGAGCAATTTTGTTGAACTTTTGTGTGTGTGTAAAATAGATCTAAGAGTCACCAACAAGCTTTCATATCTCTACCTTTCCTCTACTGGCATGAAATAGGTATTGTCTAAAGTGAAAAAATCCCAGACAGTAGTAGAAGGCTAGATAAAAAATAAGAAAAAAATTGTTGAAGTCCAGGAAACCTTTCTTAATGTTAAGGTGCAGCGTATCACAGCATATTCTAAGGGTAAGGAGGAAACATTACTGGGATACATAAAGTAGGCTGTAGAGGACCATGGGGAAGAAGATATATTACTGAAAGAAAACCCAAGGACTCGTAAGGTGTAGTGAGAGGAAGGGAGCGGGGCAGGTAACAGCAAATTACAGACAAATGTTGTGAAGGTGCACAAGACTGTATCTGCTGTGGTTTTTCTATTTCTAAGTGTTAAAGTACTATATGATTTTCTTTTAAGTTCATTGGCTGTGTATGCATGATATAATTAATCTTAACTATGTAATTTATACTTAGGGGTTTTTTTTCTGAGTAATGAGCTGTGTTGAGAAAAAAGAGCCATTTTTTTTCCCAGCTCTGCTGTAAAGAAAGTGGTGCAAGGTAAGAGCATTTTTTCAGAGGTGCCACTGTGATCAGTAAAAGGCTTTGGTTTCAGACCTGAAGGTGGGCTTGCATTCCAAAAAAACGTTTCTTTTTTCAAATATAAAATTTATACTAATAAAAAATATTCTTTCTTCCTATCAATCTTTCCTTTTGTATGTTAAGAGCATTGTGGTTACAATGACATTACTATTAGCTCATCTGATCAGGCCTTAAAAAATTCTGTAGGTTCAGCTATGTCACCTGTGAGGTAGGCTGTTTTCTCTTGACTTTGCTATATTATTTGACAGAGATAATGAGAAGGAGTTTTGTGTTTGTGTCAGCTGATTCCTCCTGCTGGGTTAATGGGACAGTGCTGATTCAGAAATTGCAGTGAAATGCATTGTTTTTTCAGAATTTAAATCCTTATAAATACCATTTTAAATATGAAAGGTGTGCAAATTCAGTTTGGTGTTCTTGACAGCAAGAGGCAGGCAGTTGCAGCCTCTGATAGAGAATATTGATGAACACTAAGGGATTTTCAATTTAGTCCTTTCCTAATCAATGGATTTTTTGTTAGTCTCTTCTTTGGCCTTTTATGAGTAGCACAAACAATTTCTTCCAGGCCATATGATTGTGCTCTATCTAGGCATGTACTAAAAGGAGATGTTCAAATTCATATGCAAATTTGGTATCTGGAGTCACATCTTAGATATGCATCACTTTGCTGGGCCTTGAATTGCTGTGGTTTTAATAACCAAGAAGAATAGTGAGTGGGAGAACTTTTATTCAGCTCAGTGGCTTTTGGATGAAACCCATTTGCATTGTGATCTAAAAGCTATCTCTAAAAGCTATCTGTTCCTCCTGTCCTTCTGCACTTCACTGGGCAATTGCAGAGGCCGCTTTTGGAGACAGGATTTATAGATACATGAACATTTGATATGACCCCACAGAGCAGATACTATGATCTGAAGATCACTTCAGGAGCCTGGAACTTGCAGAGTAACATGCCATTGTCAGGCTAGGGGAGCTGAACAGTGGTTTTCTTTTGCAACTATAATGATTGTTTTAGGGCAGAATGAGTTTCTGCTCTAGGGGCTCATTGTTCAATATCTACCTAAGCATCATCAAATAAAATATGTAATGAACATTGGAAGCAGGGGTCACAACGTATGGCTCTGCTGTGCCAGAGGAATCCACTTCTTACTGGGTTACAGAATCAAAGCTTCCATAAACTTCATCTGTTGCTGATCCTATGAATCTTCCATTCCCTTCTGCATGAGGTTCAGCTGTGGTAAAAAGCATTTTACAATCCTGTAGCCTGGTGGGGGCTGTTGGGGCTGTTGCAAGTCCCAGGTCTTCAACTTTCTGATCATTAGCTTGAGCCACAAAGTTACTGTGCAAAAGGAGGTTGCTGCTACCTTCCCCAGTGCTAGGTACTGATATGCAGGAGAGGAATCATCATTCTGATGATTCAGGAGCCAATTATGACATGTTCCTCTCTGTAGGGCTTCCCACCAAGTAGTACCAGCCCCTCAGCCTGTATATCTGAGTGATTATTCACCAATGTTTCCTATATAGTCAAAAAATGAGAGGTAGGCATCTCAAATAATACTGTAACTCACATTTTACAACTCTCTATTTACATTGAATAGACAGTTGTGAAATCATTGCAACCCTTTCCTTACTGTATGCTCAAACATCAAAGATTCTGTGTGTGTTTTAACAGCAGGCAATTTTCTCTTTGTTGCTCTGAAGTAATCAGTTTATTATTCCCTTATCATAATCTTCGTCAACCAGAAATATATTATCTGAATTTGCATGAGATTAGGGTAGTAAGTATATTGTGACCTCAATAGTTCTAATTAAGATCCATGCTGAACTAGTCTGTTGTTCTGTTTCTGTTAGCCTGGGGGTTGTCTTTTATGTAAGAAAGGAAAATAATGCTGAATGGTTTGCTGGAAAAGAAAGCCTGCAGTGGAAAGCCCTCCAAGGCCTCAAGGAACAATAGCTGGAAAATTTCTGAGAATCCTGTACCTCTGCAGAGTAATGGAAAACAAACCCAACCCATCCTGCCAGTCCTTGTGTAGTTTCTTGTTCAAACACATTTGTACACACAATCTTATTCCCATACAACTCCAATGAATGATCTTTGGCTCTTCTCATCACTCCCTACATGCTCCCTCTGCTCTCACTACAGAGCTGAAATTTCCATGAAAAGAATCCCTGCAAGTCATGCTCTGTATGTGGGGAATAAGCAGCACAATGACTTCATGCCTGTTTTGGCTCTTTTTAAGTCCTTCTGAGTGGCTGCCAGGATTCTGTATGCTCCAACCTTGATCCTTAACAACTCCTCGTATTACACGATGGATGTTTCACCATGGCATTAGGTGGGTGGACCCAGACTCCTCTGCAAACTTGCTCAACAGGTTGAAAGCTTTATAGATTCATTATGTCCTTTCCAGTTTGTTGGTAGAGGAGCATATGGCCCTCATTGTTGAAGGCTAATTTGTTTATCTAGAAAAGAAGATATAAAGCTATCTGAAACAATTGGCTGGCTTTTCCTATTCTTTTTTAAAAAAATTTCCAGCTCCTTGTTCACAGCGTGCACATACATTGCAAACTTTTGAGATAAGTACTTTTGCGTCTACTGTAGCCTTGTAGTGTACTTCTAACCTGTTTGTCCTGCTGCATTCAGAGGTACATAGGATGTTGACGCACATTTTTTAGTTTATTTTATTCACTGCAGATTCATGATGGATTAATGATGCTGTTTCAGCATCTAAGGACACTTTTCTTCCCTTCTACTTGCAGCAGAGACTGTAATATAGGAACATAAGACTAACACACTGGGTCTAAACAGTCATTCCATCTTGCCCAGTATTCTGTCTCTGCTAATATTTACACTGGATGCTTAAAGCCAGGGTGTACTAAACATGGAAAAGTATACAGTAAATAATTAAATCCTTAACTGATGTATTTACCTGGTATTTGGCCCAGAGCCTTCCTAAGGCTATCTAAGCTGTTGTAGATAATATGTACTTCATGGCTCTAGCCTTTAGAGATTCAACTAATCCCTTTCTAAAACCACTTAATTTTTGGCTTCATAATGTCTGATAGTAAAGCATTAATCAATTTGTTTATAAATAAAAACATTTAAAAAAAGGCTCACACTTTCCTGCATTTTGTGTCAGTTGCATGGTAAGTTACTCCTTTGTTCTTCTTCCAGGAGAACTGATAAACCATCATACCTTATTCACCATCTCCTATTTGAGATGCTACAAACTTCTGTCAAATCATCTCTTGGTTGTTTCTTTTTCCAAGCTGAAGAATTCCATAGTAATTAGCCTCTCTTCCTATAGGTCCCATATTTCTGATAACATTTCTGTACCTTTTCTGTTTGAACAGAGTATTCTACAGTATTCCTTCAGAGATGAGATGACAATAACTCAATATGGTATTCAAGAAACACGTTATTTAGCCAGTCTATGATAATTGGACTCTCCCATTACTATTGTTATTTGTCTGCTCTCACAGGTTCTTTGATCTTCTTGTATAGTTAGAATTATTTTTTGTCACATGAATTTATCTGTATTTATTAACACTGAATTGATTAATTGATTGAGAACAGCCCTGCAGAGAAGGACTTGGGGATAATGGTGGATGAAAAATTAGATATGAGCCAGCAATGTGAACTTGCAGCCCAGAAAGCTAATCATATTCTGGGCTGCATAAAAAGAAGCATGGCCAGCAGGTTGAGGGAGGTGATTCTCTCCCTCTACTCTGCTCTCATGAGACCCCTCCTGGAGTACTGTACCCAGTTCTGGGGTCCTCAGTACAAGAAAGACATGGACTTGTTAGAGTGAGTCCAGAGGAGGGCCATGAAAATGATCAGAGGGCTGGAACACCTCTCCTATGAAGAAAGGCTGAGAGAGCTGGGGTTGTTCAGCCCGGAGAAGAGAAGGCTCCAAGGAGACCTTATTGCGGCCTTTCCAAGTATAAAGGGGGCTTATAAGAAAGACGGAGAAAGACTTTTTGCCAGGGCCTGTAGTAGCAGGACAAAGAGCAATAGTTTTAAACTGAAAGAGGGTAGATTTAGATTGGATATAAGGAGGAAATTTTTTACAATGAGGGTGGCTAGACATGGAAACTGATTACCCAGGGAAGTCATGGATGCCCCATCACTGGAAGTGTTCAAAGTCAGGTTGGAGAGGGCTTTGAGCAAGCTGATCTAGTGAAAGATGTCCCTGCCCGTGGCAGAGGGGTTGGACCCTTCCAACCCAAACAATTCTATGATTCTGTGGTTCTATGATGCTAATTTCATACCTCATTTATACCTAATAACTTAGCATTTTCTCCATCATCGTTAGAATAGAGTACCCTACATAAAATTTTGTCTTTCTCAGTCACCCAGATCTCTCAGGTGAGAGATCTCTCATCACTCAGTCTTCCAGATCATTTATAATTATGTTGAAGATTATAAATTCCTGGGAGAACTCACTTAAAGCTTTCCTCCAACATGAAAACTAACCATTAATTTCCCTCATTTGTTTTCTGTCTTTAACTGACTTTAATTTAGTTAAATTAAATTTAGTTACTTTAATTTAGTAACCTTCCAAACTAAGATAAAAATCTCTTAGTTTCCTTGGAACTGCATTTTTGAGGGACTTCATCAAGCTTTTTAGACATCTAGGTGTGATACACTAATTGGATAATACTGTATCTGCTCCTGGAGTTCTTCCAAGAACTCTACTAGTTTTATGAGGCATGACTACTCTGTACAAAAGCTATGTTAACTCTTCCCCAGAACATTTCTCTCTACTATTTCTATTTTTCATTATAGTTTTTATCACCTATCCTGTACAAAAGCCAGCCTGATTGGTCAGTAGTTCCCTGGATTCTTCTCTGACTACTCCTCAAAAACTTGCATTTGGTACTTCTTTTTCTCTGATACTGAGGCCTGTTAAAGCCTTTGATTATTTACTAAGGTTAAAGCCTTTGATTATTACTTTGATTATGTACTATTTACATTTACTTATGTACTAAGTCTTGTATATTATTCAGGACTAAATCAGTTTGTTTCTTTTCTTGTGAGTGCTTTCACAAATAGCTCCAAGATGCAATCATTTATAGGGGCTAAAAAGGTAGAATCTGTGACTAGATCCATACTAGCAAATAAAGTAGACCAAGGTCCATTTCTGGCTGTAAGAGCAATTGACATGTAGCAGTCATGGAAGTTTCGTGCATCCAAGCTCTTTCCCCAACAGTAGAAGGTGGCCTCTTTCACACTGCATATTGGAAACTGTCCCTGGCTTACTCCTTGACATGGACAAAAGCCATGTCAAAGAGTTCACTAATAATTGATTGGAGTCTATGATCTCATTCCAGAGCTCAAACCTTTGCCTTGTCCTGGTTTAGTCTACCAGTGCAGACATAGCCTCATCCCGGTTCACTGTGATTTTTACCTAGTCTAGTATGATTGGACTGTCCCATTCTTATTGTTTGTCTGTCCTTCAGGCTCTCTGGTCATCTCTAGGATTTCACTCACCTCCTTTTGGTCAGGTGATTGATAGTATAGCACTAACAGCATACTGTTCCTTTTAGCATTGAATGAAATTCTGCAGCCATTGAAATTCTGTAGTACAACACAACTGTTGACACATACTGTGTTTGACACTATACTTTCTTTAGCATTAATGTGTAAACGCAAACTATTCTTCTTGTACAAAATGTATATTCTTGTATTAGTGTTCCACTGAATATCTTCTTTTCATCAAACTTCCATAATGCTTATTACATTTTGGTTTTTTTTTTAAAAAAAGGCATTCGCCAATGGTTCTGCCATTTAAACGATATTTTAAAATTGAAGTATTTGTATAGACATATTTGGGCTTTTGTCTTGATCTAGTTGCATATTTTTATATGCTCTGCTTACCTGGGATATTGTTTTTCTTTGGTTTTTTTCTTCCCTTTTATTCTATCCATTTTTCTAAGTCATAGGCTTTCTGTTATTTCAGACTACACAGATATATCAATCTGATCAATTTACTTTCCACACCTGGCATGATTTCCTTGGTTTTCATTTTAAAATTGCCTCATAATGTTTTTAAACTTAAATGTCAGCAGCACTGATTCTGTCTTGATTAGATGGAACCCATCTTCTATAAACTTAATCTGCTTCAAAAATTTACCAGATACTAATAAATATAATCTCCTTTTCTCTACAGTTTAATCAGTCATGACTGAGCCTCTGTTATCTGACACAGTGTATAAAACCAGGACCATTGAAGAATGCTACTACGTAGGACCACATTTTTAGCTTCCTGGTTTAAACTTTGCTTTCAGGACCTCTTGCCTGCTGTTTCTTTGTTGGTGGTGTGCATATTGGCCATAACCATTGGGTCTTTCTTAGGACTTACTAAGAGAATGTCTAGGTTCCTTGTGGTATGTGCCATCTTTTCAACTGCATGGGTCTTTTCCAGTAAAATGTTTGTCCATGTTTTTACTTACTTGGTCATGATCTTGTTTAATTTTGTTGGAAATGAAGGAGATATTTTACTTTTTCTGCTCCTGAAGGGAGCCCATCCCACTTAAGACACCCATCAGCCTTTGCTGTACATGGTATCTGTTGATTTACTCATGGCACAGTGTTAGCTAGCGTTCATGTCACCCAGGATCACTTTTTGGGGGTGACCTTCTCCTGGAGGTGAAGACCAGATCCAGCAGATCCACTTGGCCCACCCAGGGATACCTAGCTACTGTGATATCAGTCTGTGCCATCACATGCCAGGGAGAACTTCCCTTGAGTGCAAGAGAAGCTATGGATGGCCTATACAGATATGACAAGACCCAACCCACACAGTGTCTGAAGAATGATTTGGCTTCTTCATGTCCTGTCTTGGAGCTGTAAGGCTTGACTTGTCCATCCATTCAGTCAAGTTATATCTCACTTTGGGTTAAAGTGTTTTAACTGACGAGTAAATGGCCTTTTGGTGTCTTGTCAATTCATGATTCTGGGTTTTCTGAAAGGATTAATTAAAGTCTTTCTGGTCGAAGTGCCCATCCTAGAAGTCCTGAAGAGATTACCACTGAATTTATGGCAATCTGTTCACTGCTTTTTATATATATACCCATGACGGTTGCTTTTGCTATGGCTCAGTAAACAGAGCAGGGGCAATCCAGGGATTTATACCTGGTTATTTTTGCCAGAAGAGTTTTCTTGAACCTCTACCCCAAATTGCTGCTAAAGGTTGTCACTGGATTTCACTTTAGATAGGGAATTAACATGGCAGTTAATTCGCTTTGTGAGGCCTTTAGAAAGAAAGGCGTCACTTCACAGCCTGATTATCTAGAGGAACTTGCCTTTCAGCTTTCTGAAGCCAAAGCTTTTCAGGCCTCTGTAGCATAGGTATGTCTTGGCACAGTGGTTTCTGTGCAAATTAACAAGGTAACTGATGGTGTCAGACTCTGCTATCAGACTAGCACGGTGAATTTACTATCACTGATTCAGACACACTCCATGCAAGTTCAAGTTACTGTAGCAGCTTGGCGGAAGAGGCATGCCTCAGTTCCATCCCAGGAAACTTTAATCTCGTCTTCACCAAGCATTGCTCTATCGCAGAAGCACTCCTTCTGATAGGTAGATCCTTCGTGTCTAGGGATGTGAAAACCTAATTGGAGTAAATTAAGTGAGAGGAGTAACAGGGTATTGCTTGGACTCACACATAGTGTGAGTGTGCTTAACAAGCATGAAAAGAAGAAAAAGCAATTACTTACAAATGACTGAAGTTTCAAGAGACATAGTGCATGGGTATTCTCTACCAATCCTCATTTTTCTCCACTGAGGTCTCTGCATGTAAGCGGGATAATTATTCTGCCTGTTAAGAAGAAACTGAAGGGATAAGCTTACACCTCTTTTTTTATCTGTGGAAGAAGCATGAAGAGAAGGAGAGTGCATGTGTGCCCTTTGGGGACTGCAAAGACAAAAGTCTCCATTCTCAAGCTCATGCTTTTTTTCAGGATATGCTTTTACAGCATATCCTGAAAATTATTGCCAAGTAGCTTTCCCTTCATCTTCCTCTCTTTGGCTTACTGTGCTTTTCTTCTAGCTTTTAAAATTTTTTTCTAATGCACTTCCAGCTGCCACTGATTCATAAGAAACTGTGTATGCTGCGGAGGATGTAATCCAAAATCACCTGAACTCTGCCACGTAATCCAAAGTTGCCTGAACTTTGGTACTTTCAATTGAAAAAGGAACTGCCCAAAACTATAGTAGTGTCTTCACAGAGACTGCAGTTTAGGTTAGAGAAAGCAGTAAGAAACTTCACCACCTCTCACTTCTTTAGATGCCACCAGTTCTCTTCCCTTTTTTCCTAAGATTAAAAAGATCTGAATATATGTTAAATTACACTGTCTCCATTTGAGTGTATTTTCCTCACTTCTACTGATGCAGAGTGATATTATCATTTAAATTGAAATATGTAATCAGAGTGTGGCTTGAATTTTAATCCCTTAAGCGGAATCCACACTTCTAGTGCTACCATTTGGATGGAGACAGTTTTATACAGGTCAGGCTTAGCAACAGCAATGTGTCTTTAAGACAACATTCACAATATAAACTAATGTTTTATTTAATGACTGTTTGACTTGATGGCAATGAATTTTCCTTTCAGAAAACATTGCACACAAGGAGAATGATGATTTAAAGGACAGGTTTTGAGTGCAGATCAACAGAAAAGAGAAGCAGCAGCACAGTTCAGCCTCTGTTAAGACATCATTACATCTTATTTGTGGAAAAATTAGTCACATTTCTTAGAAATTGTTTAAGCAAAATATAAAAGTGACAAATACTTCCTTTCCTCTTCCTCTTAATTGTATAACATCTGATCAGGAACCTAGTTGCTGGACCTATGCTATAAACAGGAAGGTCAGAGAGAACAAGTCAAACATGCCTCTGGTGCTGAAGACTACAACAGCACAACTGAAAGGGAAATAGAGCACAGGCTTGTTTGAAGGGGTAAGGCTTTGGGTGTCCTACTGGCAGTTGCATTCGCACAGACTCCATGTGAGTGATAAATAAGAAAGTCAAATAACCACTTACTGTGAAGCACCTGCCTTGAAGACCACTCAGCATTCAGGTAAGGCAAATGTGTTGTTACTGTGGGGAAGGAACTGGCAAGGAGCCCTCTCTCCTCAAAGAAACAAGGACTTAAAACCTCTGTGAATCAGGTCTTAAAGTGAAGAAATAGGAGGACTGGATCTCTCAATTCACCATAAGTACATTTTTGTCAGTAGGGGTGGTAAGAGAGGCAAGGAAGTGTTTGTTTTTGGACAGGTTCATGATTCAGCAGAACAGCAGGGTGTACTTTTTATGGATCAGATGGGTGAATCAACACGGATAATTAATTCCTTCTCATAACTTAGGGGTTATTTCTTATTCTCAAGGTGAAGGAAGGAGGTGGAAAATCCTGCCATTAGTTCCAAACAGCAAGCTTTGTCTTTGTCCTCTGGTGAAGAGGCAAAAAGTTTTCCCCTTAATAAATTATCTTCATATGAAGCTACTCTGAGAGATCATCAACAGAAGGCCCAAGAGTTTCCCAGCTGACCACATGAGTTTTGCTTTCAGCTACAGCTGGTGACAAAGAAGGAAGAACAGTGGCTGCTGAGCATGCATTTGAGGAATAACAGCCGGTGATGCAGGGAGTTGTTGCCTGACATAAGATCATGCTTGTGTGCAAAGGTGTAAAGATGAGAGAGCTCATCAGTCTTCTTCTGGCTCCATGCTTGGTTTTGGGGGTTGGAAATATTCGAGGTGAGTTTCAGACCCTTTGCCTCTATTTTTTCCTGCTTTCTTTTCTATTATTGTTCCTTTTATTTTAGCTTCATATTTCTCCATCCTCTCTTTATTTTCTGCTTTCATCTTAGTGACAGAAAGAGAAGGACACTCTGTGAGTGTACACATATGTAGTTAGCAGGGCTATACCAAACACCCCAGATGTATGCCAATGGCAGAGTTGTGAATGGTATTTAGGCAAGACCCTAAACTTCATGGGCTAGAAAATGTTCAAAGCCTGTTAGTATATTTACTTAAATTGACTAGTCATGAATTTTCACATCTGAGTAGGCCTGACTATTACCAGTATGAGCTGTGACTTCCCCTGTCCCATTGATGAATATTGTTTTGGTTTATACCAAAAGAAAACTTTTTTCCCAACCTGCCTTTTTTCCTCAACAATAGGTGTCTCTTCATTATGTCTCTTGGCTTGTCCTGCTTCCAAGTGATACAGGAGTATCTGTACTGATACAGGAGTATCTGTACTCCTGTATCACTTGGAAGCAGGATCAGTCAACTTCTCCTTAGAGTGAGGGCTGGCTGCTTCCTAAGAGGCAGGGAGCTGAGAGCTGGTTGATAACACAGCTGGTAGAGCAGAGGCACAGCACCTGCGTGGGATGAGGAACTTAGTAAGTACTCTTTAAGTGCTGGAGGCTCTGAGGTATTGAATAAAAGGTATTGAAATAAAAAGTAGTGAAAAATGTACCCATTGCACACCTATCTTTCCAGAGACAGAGACATATCTCTGGTACTTGGAAGGATTATGCTCCCTTGCCTAACCTGTGATTCACAGTACTGAATGCCATGGACGCTCTGGTCTCTCAAGCAGTAACCCTATGATGACTGAAACAACCCCATCGAGGGACGACGTGCCACGGTTAGAGGGAGCGGGTGCCAGCGAGGGCACTCGGCCTGCACCTCCGAGATGTGCGGGGTACGCCGGGGCACAGCCGAAGTCGAACAGAGTTGAGCTAGGGGATACTGAGGCAATAGGAGCCAAGAGGGAAATGCCAGTGAAACGCCTCAAAGCACACAAGGGGTGTTCTTCTGTGAAGGAAACACGGACGACAGCCCAGCTGAAGTGCCTCTACACCAATGCACGCAGCATGGGCAACAAGCAGGAGGAGCTGGAAGCCATTGTACACCAGGAAAACTATGATATGGTTGCCATCATGGAAACATGGTGGGATGACTCGCACAACTGGAGTGCAGCGATGGATGGCTATAAACTCTTCAGGAGGGATAGGCGAGGCAGGAGAGGTGGTGGGGTAGCCGTATACGTCAGGGAGTGTCTGGATAGTTTAGAGCTCGATGATGGTGATGATGGGGCCCTTGTTCTTGTGGGGGACTTCAACCTGCCAGATGTCTGCTGGAAATACAATACAGCAGAGAGGAAACAGTCTAGGAGGTTCCTGGAGCGTGTGGCAGATAACTTCCTGACACAACTGGTGAGTGAGCCAACGAGGGAAGGTGCCCCGCTGGACCTGTTGTTCACAAACAGAGAAGGACTTGTGAGCCATGTGATGGTTGGAGGCTGTCTTGGGCAGAGTGATCATGAAATGATAGAGTTTTTGATACGTGGTGAAGCGGCGAGGGGGGTCAGCAAAACTGCCACCTCAGACTTCCGGAGGGCAGACTTTGGCCTGTTTAGGAGACTGGTCGAGAGGGTCCCCTGGGAGGCAGCCCTAATGGGCAAAGGAGTCCAGGAAGGCTGGACATTCTTTAAGGAGGAAGTCCTAAAGGCACAAGACCAGGCTGTCCCCAGGTGCCGAAAGACGAGCCGGCAGGGAAGAAGACTGGCCTGGCTGAATAGAGAGGTCTGGCTAGAACTCAGGAAAAAGAGGAGAGTCTATGATCTCTGGAAGAAGGGGCAGGCAACTCAGGAGGACTACAAAGGTGTAGCAAGGCTGTGCAGGGAGAAAATTAGAAGGGCCAAAACTGAGCTAGAGCTCAGTCTGGCTGCTGCTGTAAAAGACAACAAAAACCACTTCTTCAAATACATTAGCAGCAAAAGGAGAGCTAAGGAGAATCTCCAGCCCCTAGTAGACGGGGGAGGGAACACAGTGATGAAGGATGAGGAAAAGGCTGAGGTACTTAATGCCTTCTTTGCCTCAGTCTTTATTAGCAGGGCCGAATGTTCTATGGGTACCCAGCCCCTGGAGTTGGAAGATAGGGACAGGGACCAGAATGGAGCCCCCATAATCCAGGGGGAAATGGTGAGTGACCTGCTGCACCACTTAGACACTCACAAGTCTATGGGGCCTGATGAGATCTGGCAGATGTGCTCACCAAGCCCCTTTCCATCATTTACCAGCAGTCCTGGCTAACTGGGGAGGTCCCTGCTGACTGGAGATTAGCTAATGTGATGCCCATCTTCAAGAAGGGCCGAAAGGAGGACCCGGGGAACTACAGGCCTGTCAGCCTGACCTTGGTGCCGGGGAAGCTGATGGAGCAGATCATCCTGAGTGCTATCACACAGCATGTAGAGAATAACCAAGGGATCAAACCCAGCCAGCATGGGTTCAGGAAAGGCAGGTCCTGCTTGACCAACCTGATCTCCTTCTATGACAAGGTGACCCACCTAGTAGATGAGGGGAAGGCTGTGGATGTTGTCTATCTAGACTTCAGTAAAGCCTTTGACATGGTTTCCCACAGCATTCTCCTGGAGAAACTGGCTGCTCATGGCTTGGACGGGTGTACTCTTCGCTGGGTAAAGAACTGGCTGGACGGCCGGGCCCAAAGAGTGGTGGTGAATGGAGTTTACTCCAGTTGGCGGCCGGTCACAAGTGGCGTTCCCCAGGGCTCTGTGTTGGGGCCAGTTCTGTTTAACATCTTTATCAATGATCTGGACGAAGGGATCGAGTGCACCCTCAGTAAGTTTACAGATGACACCAAGTTGTGTGGGAGTGTTGATCTGCTTGAGGGTAGGAAGGGTCTGCAGAGGGACCTGGACAGGCTGGATCCATGGGCCGAGGTCAATTGTATGAGGTTTAACAAGGCCAAGTGCAAGGTCCTGCACTTGGGCCACAGCAACCCCATGCAACGCTACAGGCTTGGGGAAGAGTGGCTGGAAAGCTGCCAGGTGGAAAAGGACCTGGGGGTGTTGGTTGACAGCCACCTGAATATGAGCCAGCAGTGTGCCCAGTTGGCCAAGAAAGCCAATGGCATCCTGGCTTGTATCAAAAATAGCGTGGCCAGCAGGACTAGGGAAGTGACCGTGCCCCTGTACTCGGCACTGGTGAGGCCGCACCTCGAATACTGTGTTCAGTTTTGGGCCCCCCACTACAAGAGAGACATTGAGGTGCTGGAGCGTGTCCAGAGAAGGGCAACGAAGCTGGTGAAGGGTCTGGAGCACAAGTCTTGTGAGGAGCGGCTGAGGGAACTGGGGTTGTTTAGCCTGGAGAAAAGGAGGCTGAGGGGAGACCTTATGGCTCTCTACAACTACCTGAAAGGAGGTTGTAGTGAGGTGGGTGTCGGTCTCTTCTCCCAAGTAACAAGCCATAGGACAAGAGGAAATGGCCTCAAGTTGCACCAGTGGAGGTTTAGACTGGATATTAGGAAATTTTACTTCACTGAAAGGGTTATCAAGCATTGGAACAGGCTGCCCAGGGAAGTGGTTGAGTCGCCATCCCTGGAGGTATTTAAAAGATGTTTGGATGAGGTGCTTAGGGACATGGTGTAGTGGTGGTCTTGGTAGTGTTAGGTTTATGGTTGGACTCGATGATCTTAAAGGTCTTTTCCAACCTATACGATTCTGTGATTCTGTGATTCTGTGATCTTTGCAGCATATTTCACTTTTTGGATCTGAAGGTGGCTCAGCTTGGGCACAGGTGTTTCTTGCAAGATTAGGCATCAAGTGCTCTGGGCCTGCTAGGAATGGCAAAATCATCCCTCGCCATCTCTTGGCAGCTGTTCCTGAAGAAAAGAGCTCTCAACCAAGCTGACCCTGGGTCAGTAGTTCCCATCATAGCAGAGACAACTCCAGCACCTGTTCTTGGAGTTTGAATTCACAGGGAAGGGCACATTCATTTTCCCAGGTTAACAGTGACCTTTCCTCAATACAGACACAGCTCCTCCTTGCACAGAGCTTTTTCACAAAAGAAAAAGGAAAAGCAGGTTCTCTGCAAATCCATCTATGAGGTATGTTTGTTTACTGATAGAGGGAAACAACTTTTTCAGCCACTAGGTTTTTAAAATATGTTTTCCTTGCCAGGAAGCTTTCTCCTTTCTGTGACTTAAATGACTTTGTAGCTAACCAGAGCAGGTGTCTCTCACTTTTGCATATGACTTCCTAGAGGCATAAGTCTTGCTAAGGCAAGTGGGCTCATTTGGTGGGCACGTGAATGTATTCACCACCATGACAACAATCCACAAAGGCAAAGCTGAATGTCCTGCTTAATGAGGCATCTATTTTTTGCCTTAAACAATAAATCATTCATATCTTGCACTTACTGCCTTTCTACTAAGACATCTCTTGACTGCTAGAAGAGCAGTGAATTGGTGAGAGCATTTGTTCGGCTTTTTAAAAATCTATAATTATGTTCTTAGAAGCTGTCTTTCTAAATGTCTCCCAGATTCCTTCTGTCGTTAAGGGGTACAAAACACTACACTGCCTAGGTCCTGGGGGTCCTCCCATTCAGATTAGACCCTTGTTTATTGCAAAACTATGCAGAGATTTACGAGATTTTTCTCTGCAAAACTATGCAGAGATTGTCCTAGGACACTGATGCTGATGTGAGTCCTCAGCTAAATAAATCCCCATTCAGCATTGCCCAGTTGGTCTTGGTACTCTTGCTTCCTCCTGCTGGAATATCAAAAGATTGTTCACAGGAGACAACAGACTTCTCATTGGGGAGAGCTGCTCTTTTAGGCTTTCTGTGTTATGCTCACACTTGCTTGACCAGCTTTCCGTCTGTGTTGGACTTTCATGGAGCGTCAAGCCTATGCAGTTCAGGAAGCGAAACAGAAGTACAATTTGAAGTCTTAGATCATAGTTCACTGTATCAGAATGGCTGTGATTCCTGTCTGGGGGTGGGGAACAGAAAGGGGAAAATGTGTTTGAGGTTTTAGCCAGTGGTGCAAGGCCCTTTTGCTTCAAAGGCCTGAAGTCCAATGAGGCTTAAAAACATCAAGCTTAACCCTTTGGACTTGTCTTTTGAATTAGAAAATTTCTTGAAAATTAATTTTGCCTATTACAAAACAATTCAAGCTTTTCTTCACAGGTTGTAGACCAGAATCTTAATTTTCTTGCATGACCATTTTGATTTACAAACAAGCAGAATCAAAAAGTTGAGGCTTTCTCAGTCCTAAGACTCACGATGAAATTCTGATAAATGGCACATAATGACAGTCCAGCCTACTCTAAGAGCAGCAGCTGCTCTTGGAGACTTCTTGCCTTCAGGCTTTCCCATGAAGGGCCAAATTTTATTTGTGAAATCCATGCAGGATGATCTGAACAACATAGGGGATATTCCCAGCAAATCTCATCACCCAGCTCCTCACTTCTCTGTCTCTGCCTTCTCCAGCACAGTAGCAGAGCTTGCGTTCATTTTACCATTTCCCACTACCTCCTTTAGCCCCATCTGTCTTCTGATTGTTTCCTCTTTTCAGAGAGCATCCCAATGCAGACCCTGCAGTGTTATAACGACCACATGTCTCTTACAACTTGCACATGGATGGAGTGTTCAGAGGCTCGTCAATTCGTGAATGTGACTCTGAACTGCTGTGAAAAGTAAGTGCCTGGCTGGTGTTCTGTGAAGGGTCTAAAGGGGCTTGGCTGCTGAACGTAAGAGATGGAGCTGGGCAAAAGGATAGTGGACTGGGCTTGCAGCCAGCATAGTACCCAGCTTGCAGACACCGGTGTTATGTACAGGCTAGGGAGAATGTTGGATCTGCACAGGATGAGGAAGAACAGGAACCAGAGCATGCTAATCAAGTTGTTTTCATTATCTTTTCAATCACTCTACCCTGCTTTTGCTGTGAGAGCACACGCACAAAATATGGCAGAACTTATTAATTATTTCACCTGAGTGGAGAAGGATGTGTTACACTAGATGCAGTGGTGATAATAGCTAATCAGAATGGCAAAGAAGGCTTCTTCTTCCTCATGGCAGTAAGAGCATAGCTATGTTGAAATAATTTCTGCAAAACAAATTGTGAGAAAAACAGAAGTTGTACGTGTGTGTTTGACTCATTGGGTTTCCTCTCAGAGATACTAGGCTACATCTTGCACTATCTTTTTGTTACTTCTGCTTCCTTTCAAGAAGAAAACGGAACAGTCAAATTAGAGAGTGAGGGAGAGGAAGGGACAGAGAAAAAGGAAGAGATAGGGGAAAGAGAAAAAGATAGTAGAAGCAGGAGATGGAGGGGTAAACAGCAGAGAGATTGGAGGGTGAGAAGAAAACATGAAATAAGAACAGGAAGAAGTTCTCTCAGTTTTATTTTTGAGAAAGAGCTCTAGGAGTTGACCTGACAGCTGTTGAAGTCAATAGAGAAGGTGCCCCTTACAGTCCCTAGAGTATTGAATCACATTCCAAATGTTAGTAGTTTACTGTGGATTGAAGTCTACAAACCAGAGAACTGTTGCTGTGGCCCAAAGGACTCCACAGGTCTGCGTGGAAATAATTTTTTTTTGTAGGAGGACTGCAGTCCCATAGTCCTCACAAAACTTCTGTCCCAACTGCTAGCTGCATTTCTTTGGCTTATCTTCTGACTTCTCTAATGTAAGCATAGCATAACATACATATGTACACATGTAAACTGCCAACCCTACTGTTATGGAAGCAACAAGCTTTGCTAGCTAAGGGAAGGTGAGCTAGGAGCTGGGGGTGACAGCAAGGCATTGACCTCATTGACAATGGCGTAATCCCACAGTAACAAGAAAAGCAGTACAATGAGAGTGACCAGGATCAGCCAGCAGTCCAGATAGCCAAGGAAGTCCCTATCCAGTAGCCAGGCTTAAGGTCAAGCTAGGAAGTCAACTCCATGGATCACAATCAGCAACGTGTATCACCAGGTACAGATATGGCTGCGTCATAGCTCAGGCAAGGACCAAAGGCAAGGGCCTGAAATTAAAAGCAGCTTCTGAGTGAAGGTGGGGATGCCCTCAGCCAGGCTGATTCCATCTTAGACAGCCTCGAGCATGGGTAGCCAAACCCCTTGTGGGTGGGGTGGTGGGGGTGAAAGAGGTTGTGTTCAGGGCCCAGACACCTACCAACCCAAGATATTGTGAGTGCATCTTCCTTTAAGGAAAGGAAGAGCAAATAAAGCAGATGTGCTCGATACTAGAGAATTTATTCATGTCACTTAATGAACTACAAGGAGTATGCCAACATAATGCAGTGATACACATTGATTTAGAAACAATAAAATAGCATGTGGGGAAGGTTTCAGAAACCACACTTAGGGCCATCTAGCAGCATCCTATTCAGATAGTCATGCTTTTCCCTGTGTAACCAGGAACAAAGGAACAACCTGCAAGTCCCACAAAGGTGAAAACCACGTTGACTGCCAGAACTTCACAATGCACTGCATGTGTCACATCCATGGATATCATCAAGAAAACTACAACTTCAAATTTGACCTGACACTGCAGGCAGAGCTAAATGTCTACTTGTTTCAGAATGGTAAAGATGAACCACTAAGTCTTGTCTCTATTCTTGAGTGTTTAAAAGTTAATGTCTTGAATATCTAATCCTAAAAAGATACTTAGGTCAGCTCTTAACCTGAAACGTAAGCAAGAGTGAAGTTAAATGGCTATAAGGCCATACTACTACCTTCAAATTCAGTGCACTCGGGATAGACAGAAAGGAGTCTACCTTCAATGACTACAATAGAAAAAATGGGGGTAGACCTTCCAGCTAACCATTGTCTTGATTAGGATTGGGGGAAGATATCAAAAAAGCCTTCTGTTTCAGCACCATGCTCTACATGCATTACAGCATATTCTTTCACAATGTTGCTATAAAGCTGCACAACAGCACTGCTCTCCCTACTTTCCTCTTCTGTTCATGAATATATTTCGCAGGCCTTGTAAAGTTTGCAACTTGCAGTGAAAAAGAATCATGGATTATTTGTAGCAGTCCAGGGAAATTGTTAAATATCCAGATTCTGTCATTCAGAGAACATCAGCTAGGCATTTTCTTCCCCTCTTCATGTCCCTGTCCTCACTGTCTCCTCTCCCGGGTTGTACCTTCACCTCCCAGTTCAGACCCTCCCACCTCACAACCTCTCAGTCAGCTTGGTGAGATCAGGAGACTTCTTGCTGACGTGGACAGCAGCTGATGGAAGCCAAGGGCTGGGCAATGCACTGGACTATGAAGTCACTTACAAGCGGGAGTGGGAGTCCTGGGAGGTAAGAGCGGAGGAGTCGGGCTGCCCCGGTTTGGGCTGCACCCTTTTCGGCGGTTGAGAGCCTGTGGTAAATGTTGTGCAACTGAATGGCCTTTCTGTTCTCAGGCACTATGAGGAGATGCAACAAATGTTGTTTCAGGTCAGGCAAAAGGGGCTCTCTTTCTGTTTGCAAGTGACTTGCCCAGTGAAATAGCGTTTGTCCTGAATTGAATGCAAGGATCTATTCTTCACTGAAAAAAAGCACCGCACTTGCGTTTTGAGTTGGAATTGATTTTGCCCTGAAAGCCTCCCAAATGGAATTAAGGCACGTTCCAACAGAAACCTGTGGGTTCATGTGGGAAAACGGCAAAATACATTTGAAGCTGCTTCCCCTTCTGGAAAGAAACTATTTTTTTTTTTTTTTTAAGTTTTTAAGAGCCCATATCCTTTGCCCTATTGTTTCCCTAGATCTGTATGTGTTTCTGTTCTGTACCTGTCAGCCTGATCTTTAGTTTTTAAGAGAAGTATCTTGGCCACATTTCCACAAAATTCTGCACTGAGCACTGTTGTGAACTCGTGCAGCTGGCACTGAAGACAACTGGGGCTCTGCAAGCTGCAGGAGCTGGCCCACCTGCTGGGGTAGATTGTGCCTGACAGCGCCTGTGCCTCACCCTTCCTGTGCCATGCATGTGCATGGACCATCACGTGCGTGGGACTGCTGGGAGATGCAGCCTGGCAGTCAGCTTCTCCCTGTCTCACTCTTTTCCCTGTCTTCCCCCCACCCCTCTTCTCCATTCCCCAACTCCCCAATTTCCTCCCTCCTCGCTCTCCCTCCTTTCCCCCAACAACAGAAAGCTGCCTCTCTCTTGCTCTCCAACACCACACATTGCCCGCTCAGCCACAAGGACCTTGTTCCAGGGAGCAGCTACGTTGCCCGTGTGCGAGCCAGACCGGGGCGGGACAGCGGCTTCTCTGGGCAGTACAGCGAGTGGAGCACGGAGGTGTTGTGGGAGACCCCTGAAGGTAGCGTGGGACAGAGCGGGGCCGTGCAGGGGTGGGCGTGCTGGCTGAGAAGCCAGACCTTTCCTGTCACTCAGCTTGCTCTCATCTTCTCTGAAGGTGGCCTTCAGCCCAGGAACCTTCGCTGCCTCTTCAATGGTGCAGATCGTCTGATGTGCAGCTGGGAAGTGAAGAAAGCGATCATCACCTCTGTCCTCTTTGGCTTGTTCTTCAGGGCCACTCCGATATCAGTGTACGTGCTCTGCCCATGGCAGCGTGCCTCTGCCTCTTCCATGGAGTTTCTGCTCTGTCCCATTCCCCCTCATCTCAGCTCAACCTCTTTTTCTCCCCTCAGAGAAGAGGAGTGCTCTCCTGTGCACGAGAAGGCTTTGCCCCATGTCCCATATGTGGTCCAGAGCTGTGAGATCCCTGTTAGCAACTCCAGCAGTCAGAGCCAGTACCATGTGTCTGTGCGGGCCAAGATGGAGGAGAAACTGATTGAAGCCCACAGGAACAGTGAGTTGCTGTGTTGCTTCTTGCTTCTCCTGGTTGTTTCTTGGAGAGATGCCTGTCTGGGCCTGCCTCAGCACTTGGGGCTGAGGACAGCGGCGGTGAGGAAAAGTGTGTGGGAAGAGGAAGAGACGGGGACTGATGAAGGAAGGAACTGGATGCTGTGTCAGGTCAGAGGTCTGGGAGAGGTGGCTTGTAGGGGTGAGGTTCCTCAGTGGCACTTGTTACTCTGAGGAAGGTGGCAGCGATGGGAACTGCTGTGCAGGAATTTGGATTGTGACCCCGAGCTTCTCGGTGAGCGATTGTCACCCTGCTGGCTTCTCTGTGATTGAGCTTCATGGGTGTCCCAGGTGACAGGGAGCTGTGGTGAGAGGTGTTTGTGGGGACTGTGTCACTATGGGATTTCTCAAGAGGCCAGTGGAGCTCTTGCGGGTTTGTGCAGTGGCCCCTGGAGCACTGGATGAGGTAGGACTCCTCTGCTGAGTGAGCTGCACCAGGTGGATCATCTCTGCCTGCATGGACCTGGAGGTACTGGTGCTACTTTTCACAGACTAAAGCTGGGAGAGCTCCTGCAGAGGGTGACAATATCAGGTAGTAGCCTCAAGAGAGCTGAAAATCTCTGGAAATGTGGTGGACCACTACAGCTGTTTCAAACATTGCTTTACTGCTTTTGTGTACACAGGGAGTGCTGTCAATATTAATGGATATGGATTTTCTGTTATTTAATGTGTCTACTGGTTTATGGTCTTTGACTAGCAAATGAAGAAGTGGAGAATTAAGAAGTGTTAAAAAGCTGAGACTTCTTACAGTGCATAAAACAACATTGTTTTCAGTCTCTGGAAACTATTCACAGCGGAGGAAGGGAGCGCTGGACCAGTATGTTGATAAGTACTCTGAGACATTCCGTGTGTTCCAGTTAAGGTGCTGCCGCCTGCAAATGTGTCGGTAACAGCGACAGGGAACCAAGAGTATGAACTGAGGTGGACAAAACACACTTTGCAATATGGCTTCATAAAACAAAGATACCAAGTAGAGTACTGGAAAAACAACCAATACGAAAAGGTAAGTCTTAGAAAGTGCAGGAGCCCTGGATTTCTCTTTGCTGGGCAAATGGGAAAGCCAGTTCCTCTCACCTCTGTCATTTGTGCTTCTTTCTTCTCCCCAGACTCGCCAGAATTTAAATATCCGCAATGATGAACCTCCCTTCATCTTCACCCTGCAGATGCTGGCAGCATCTACAGAATATAGGGGGAAAATGCGTGCAAGGGTGAATATGTCTTTGCGTTATGAGGGGCCTTGGAGTGAATGGAGTGAGGAGTTCACCTGGAAGACTGAGAATGGTACTTTTCATGCGGGTTACTTCTGTAGGGTTTTGCGGACTGTTAATGTACTGAAATGCCTCTATAGAAAAATACATTCTGTCAGCTGGGGTTGAAGTTTGGTCCAGCCATGAGCTAGCTGGGGTCGCTTAAGAAGGCAGCTGTCCTGTCTGCATCCTAGCAGTACAGCAGCAACGCTAATGAAGGAGGTGAAATGCATGACCTTTTAAGCTTCTTTCCTGCTTCCCTTCACAAGGTGAGTACGACCAACCGCAAAGGTTTCCAAACGGAGAATCAAGCAAAGATCCTGCCCAAAAGATCATCCTTGTTTCCTGATTCCAGTAGTCCATTCTGCTATCAGTGAGTGAAGAGCCCGAGACTGCAAGAAGACAGAATATAAGCCATCAACCTTTTATATTTGCAGAGTGACTATAGGGTTGCGTAAAACACACAGTAGAGTCTACTGGAGATAAAAACTTTGACATGTTTTTGCTGGTTTTGGACTTAGAGGCAGAATGTCTGCTATCATATGGTCTTGTGCCCAAAGTAATATGATCTTGTGTGATTTGGCTGGAGGAAGCTTGTAGTGGTAAGACAGTGGCTTAGGCAAATTCTTCCTGAGTGTACGCAGGAAGAAACTGGTATGTTGTTGATGATCAGTTATGGCCATTAGCAGAGGAAGCTCTTTCTTAGAAAATCTCTGAGACCCCATCTCTCAGGACGTACAGAGTAAGCAGACCTAAGATGCCTGAAGACATGCCTATTCTTCACAGTGGAGTAAGGTATCTAATCATCTTTTTATTAGCATAAATTGTTTACTCCGATGTCAGTAAAAAATATGAAAAAGAATCAGTAGAGAAAACGATGAACTGCTTTGGTCAGTAAGCTGTTCAGGCCATGTTTGGTCTCTCCCACTTTGGAGGGTATCCCAACAGTTTGAAGGCCTCCTGATCCTATCCCTTGACACGCCACCTACACTTCCCTGATGTGCTTGCATGAAGAGTGACCAGAGTGAAAAACCTGTTATGGGAAGCAGCCATTCTGCAGGTGGATACCTATTTCTCTCTTCTCTGTTTCAGCTCTGCCACCCGTGCTTCTCCCAGTGATGCTGCCAGCTCTCATCATCATTGTGCTAATAGTTGCTTATTGCAGCTATAAGTATTTCCTCAGGTAGGTTTGTGTTGTGACTAGGAGATTTAGCAGTGTGTTGGCCATGTGGGTGGCCTAAAGGCTGAGGCACTTCTTGTCCCCCCTGAGAGAGAGGTCTATGTGGAGATGAGCCTTGGTGTGCAACGGGCAGCCATGTGCGTGTCTGTGCAAGGGTGAGAGTTGGGTGGTGGTGTGCCGGGGCCTTGGTGGTGCCTCGCAGAGCAGAGCTGCGCAATGTACGGGGTGTAGTCTTTTCTGGTTGTAGCCACATTGAGAAGCAGATCTTGAAAACTCTGCGTTGTTGTTGCAGGAAGAAACAAATGTGGGAGGAAAAGATTCCGAACCCCAGCAAGAGTCTCCTGATCCAGAGCTACCTGGGGGTAAGAGGGAACTGTGTCTTGCAGGCTGCTCCTGGAGAAGTACAACATGGAGTTATTCCAGGGTGAATAGAGAGAAGGGAGGCGTGTGTTGGCATGTCTGGTTGAGGGGGAGCTGCCAACTCAGGGTCTGGACTGTCACTGAACAGACTGCTGTCCTGTCCATGCGGATTATGGAGCCTGGCTGAGCCTCATGAAACCCTTCACTACAGACTTTGGTCTTCTGCCTATTTTCCTACCTGAGTACCCGTGACCTGAGACTTGAAAAATAGAACCAACTCTCCCCTCTGACGCATCTCGTCAGGTTTGCCAACCCTTGCCTCCAAAATGCCTCCCAGACTCCTCATACATGAAACCTGTTGTTCCTAAATGGACTTGACCTTTCTCTGTTACTGGTCAGGATGTTGCCTGACTCTCTTCAGTGCTACCTTCTGTAGTCTTTGCATGATTACCTCCTTGTATACTCTTCTGCAATTGCTGGAGGTTGACTTCATACTGTGAAAGCTGTATTTCCTCCTACATGCTATACTTCCTGGACATGGACATTTTCCTCCATGTAAGAAAGGAGAGGGCAAAGAAAAGGAAATGTATTGTTTGCACAGTCGTATCTTTGGAGGCATTTTTAAAACTAAGTGGCTTCTTTTTTCTTCCATCCCTCTCCCTCGCCCATTTCCTGATTTCACCTGCAAGGGCCATGCAAATCTTGTGATTCAAAGAAATTATATCCCAGTAGGTGGGCATCACCAAAAGAGGCACTGCATGGAGCATACTTGGAGTTTTATGAAAAGAGTGGCTAGGTTCCTTCCTGGAGCTGACTCTTGCATGTTTCACTTTCTCACTATCATAATTCCACAGCCTTATCTATCTGCGAGTCTCCCCTGGAACCGTTGGATTTATATTTGATCTCACATCTCTAATGTCTCTATCTCCTTAAGGCAATGCTGCTAATCTCCATTCTACAGACAGAGAGCTCATGCTATTTTTGCCACTGTGTTTTATCTTCTACTTAAGCTAAATGACTTCCACCTCATCTCTGGCTCCCTGCAGTGCAAGTCAGTGATGCACGACTCCAGGGAACAGTGGTCTTTACAAAGATTAACTTAACAGTTACTTCTCCAATTCAACATTTTTAGCTTTCCACCTTTGTCTTCTCTATCAGCCTCATGCTCTACCTTGCAAGTCCTTTTGTCCCATTTTATATTTTCACCTTAAGTGCAATGCCTGGTCTTAGCATTGCTCTTGAGGTTGCTGCACATGGTGGGCTGTCGTGGTCCTCAGATAACTGTTCATTTGGCACCCAGTATTTCTCAGCCCCTTATTCAGTCAGCAAGCAATGTCTCTCAGGCATGCATCCAGTCAGCAGTTGATATAGGGGAAGTGTGGTACACCAGACTGCTTTACATGATGCATATCTGTATGTTTTGCAGGCTCTGATAAATCCCCCTTGCAGATCAGTCATTGTTCTAAAGTTCCTTCTGATTAATTGGGCTGCAACAGACTTCATCTTCTTTTTCTGTCCATGCACAATAATCAACACCACTATGAGGCCATCCACACTCTAAAAAGCATCACAGTAGCTTTGTTACCTATCCCATACCCAGCTCTCCATCCACAAGTGCTCTCTGTTCTTAGTCTTGTGGTTTTGAGAGTTGTGATTGCTGTAGCAAATTCCCTTATCCTAAACTTTGTAAACATCCCAGCAACTCTGTTTCTCTGGTTAGTCAGCACAGAAGGACAGTCATTTTAGCTCTACAGGTGAAATGTTGCCCAGTGTCCTCATATGCTGCTGAATCAAAGCAGGCATTGCACAAAACAGCAGCTTTGAAGTTTATTGTGATGGGAACCTGCAGCTGCAGCAGCCCCTGACTGCTATGCTGCATAAAGATACGTCAGGGATAGCCAATGTGGAAGTGAAGGAATAGTCTTCTGGAGGACAGGACATACTTTGTAGCCACAGCCATGGGATTGCTTCCACATTACCATCCATTGTGACTGGAAGATTGAAGAGAAACGGATCTCAGCTTGTTCTGACTAGAGAATAAAGGTTGAAATGTGAAGAGATCTGCAGATTGGAGCAAGGATGAAGGAGGGAAAAGCTGATAGAAGATGTTAGAACAAATCAAAGTGGTATGAAGGTGCCAGGAATACATTCAGACTGGCAGTTTTTTAAACCTGCGTCAGTGTACTGAAGATTGCCTGTAGCAATGTCACTACTGTGTTTAGGTGGGGAAACAGCATGGCCCTAAAAATGAGAACAACAAGGTTGTTGGGACAAAAGTTATTTAGAAAAGATTACTTCTAAAACATAGGTTGATAAACTGGTAAAACTAATTATACAATGTGAATGCCTGGAAGCTCGTTCTTGCACTGTCTATCACAAATGTGCTACTAGCATTCTTGTGCCCACAGCTCCTGGCTCCTCCTGGCCTTAACATGATCTCTCTTTTCTCAGAGTGTTACAATCTTTATTTTCTCTCTTCAGGAAGCTATCAGCCAACAGCCAGCCAGCCAGGCGGGCTTCAGTGGGCAGAACACTTCTGAGGAGGTGGAGCAGATTAACTGCCTTGAAGTGCTGGATGGGTAAGTAAACAACCCACTCCCTATTCCTTTCTTGAAAGGTTCCTTACTAACCATGGGGTAAGAGCAGGCTGTGCATGGATATTACCCATTGTGATTGGGAGGACAAAGCATTTTCACCTGTATATCTCCTAAGTCTATGTACACCTTCCAAACATCTATGGAAATTGTAATGAATTGCTGCAGCTGCAGACTTTGACTTCCCTGGCTGGAAGTCTGAGGATAGAAACCTGCTCCCTTCTTCCTCTGCATTTCCTTTGGAAATAGGTTTGAATAAAAGGCATTGACCTAACAGGCTGGAAATCTTCTTGGCTGAATTCCTTCCAGCCTGCCTGAACACAACTTCCCTCTCACGAAAATACACATATTCCCTTATCTCTTCATCCTCTAGAAATGACATACTTTCTGCCCCTTGAAGCCAAGTCTGACTTTGAAAGTGGAATGTGAACAAAGAAGAGCTGCAGTGGTCCCGGCCAGTGTGCGGCTGATCAGAAATAGTTCCAAATTGTCCATACAGCCTCAAATTTGTGTCAGGTCTTCAAAGACAGAGCAGGGAGATGACCATAGTGCTCTGTTCAGGAAACTATCCTAGGTTGCAGAGCAGTCGGGGAGGCTGACACAAATTAAATTAAGTCTTGGATTTCATTATCATTATCTGCCTCTTAGGAGAGAGGGTCAGCTCTTTTTAATATATACTTTTGTAAGTCATGTGAAGGAAAGATGGGTTATGTTTGTTACTTCTTTGAAATCTTTGTCTTTTCCCTTTGTCTAGCTTCACGTTCAGAGCTTGTAAGAGACGGGGGCCCTTTATTTTGAAGAAGTAACTGCAAAGTGTCACTGCAAGCTCGAGGGCTGCATAAATGCTGATGCTAGCAGTCACATTGCCTGAGTCTATACTGCTAAATAAATCAGGGCCAAGATGTAGTATCAAGCACTGCCTTGTAACTGCTCACACTGCTTTGTTGTCAGCACTCTTCCTGCCATGGTTTGGTCTGTGCCAACTAGTGCTCTCCAAGATAACATCCTGGCACAGCTTGGGAGATAGCACACGGTAGCCACCATTCCCAGTGGGCAACATGGACACAACTGTACCAGGTTAGGCTGTGTCCGGTGTCCTTCAACAGTATTCTAGCAGGCTTTGTACCCAGGCCGTGCAACACACATCCTGTTTCACACTATCAATACAGCTGTAACACAGCGGTCACATTATGTCATGCACTTTGAAATGAAAAAACAGACGCAAAACCTTAGCTGTGTTTTAGACTGCAGAGACACTGTGGGAATCTCGGGAGACTACCATGGCTATACAGTATGGACACAGCCAGTCTATGCCATTTTACCAGAGGGCCAAAGAATGGTCCCCAGCTCTGTTTTATTTACAGCAGAAACATAGCTTTTCTCAAAAGCTGATTTGTGCTTGCATATCTTGGCATTGAGAAAAGCTGGAGTTGGCAGTAAACAGCTGATCTCTTGCTGTGGCACAGCAAAGCTGTGGCTTGTGTCTTCTGAGGAAGGTACAAGAGATGTGGCCAAAGGTTTCTTCTAGCTTCCTGGAAGACAGCGTACCCCCTTAGAGCATCTCCTGTTTGTTTGCAGTTATCACCTCAGCGAGCTGTCAGTTAGAGAGTTGTCAATAGCAGCTAAGTCCTGTGGTTTTTCACCTGAACAGGATGATGAAAAACAGTCCAGCAGAGTTCCATGGAGCTGAGGCAAAGACAGTGCAGACATGTTCCCATGCTACACTGGCTCCACAAAACTCCTGCCAGAATTCTGGAGTGCCACATAAAGCCTCACTTTCATCATCCGCACTTGTCTGCTCATTGAATCAGACTGCTGGTCCATCCTGCCTGTTTGCCAGGCTTCCATGCCAGCGTGCTGCTCATGCAAGTACTGCTTCCCAGATTTCCTTTGCTTTCAATGGTCCATACTTGTACAGCCCAGTCATGTCCTCCCAGCCTGATATGCATCAGACCCTGGAAGGGGACCCTGTGGGACTCTGTGAGAAATCAGTTTCCCTTCAGTATGTGACCCTCCCAAAGGAAGACTGGCCCCAGGCTCCACAGAGGCAAGAACAGCCAGGACCAGGTCCTCCACAGCCCTTCCTGCTCCCAGATCAGAAGGAAATGATGCAGCACCTCAACGATGAGAAAGAAGTCTCAGCGATCCCACCAGCCTGTGGGAAAGGCACAAACGTGAGAACAGAAGAGCAGAAATCTCCAAATGCTCCTAGCTGTATCACATCTCCGAAGCAGTGCCCCTTGGAGTACATCACCACAGAGAGCCTGTCACTGCCATCAGCCAGCGACTCCACCCATCCACCATGTGTCACTGCTGGGGAGTTACCTTGTGACGCACAGGAGCCCCAGCCTGCCAGTGACCACTCTTGCCATGAGTTTTCTCCTGGGAAAACTGGTGTTATGGTCCCAGTTTCAGGTCAAGCACCAACCTCTTCTCCTGAATTGCACCTGGATGTGTTTGGAGACCCTTTAGGTCTCCATGGGCATTCAGAACCCACAAAAATGTCCTTACATATTTTTTGAAAAGGAGTATTTTTTTCCCAAAGAACCTGTGTTGGAGAACTACATAGTCATATTTAATCCTGGCACCACCATAAGAGTTTTCCTCCACTATGGGCAATTGCTACCCTGTCCCCAACCTAAAACCCAGTAAGAAGGTGCAGATGAGTCAGAAAGATCCCCAAGTGTATTGGGTTTATGTGGCAAGGTTTTGGTAGTGGGGAGGCTACAGGCATGGCTTATGTGAGAACATGCCAGAAGCTTCCCCCATGTCCAACAGAACCAGTTCCAGCTAGCTCCAAAACAGACCCGCCGCTGGCCAAAGCTGAGCCAATCAGCAATGTTGGTAGCACCTCTGTGATAACATATTTCAGAAAGCGTAAAAACTGATGCACAACAGCAGCTGGGAGAGAGGAGTGAGAATATGTGAGCGAAACAACTCTGCAGACACCAGGGTCAATGAAGAAGGAGGGGAATCTCTGCTCCAGGCACCGGAGCAGAGATTCCCCTGCAGCCCATGGTGAAGACCACGGTGAGGCAGGCTGTCCCCCTGCAGCCCATGGAGGTCTACAGTGGAGCAGATACCCACCTGCAGCCCGTGGAGGAACCCACAGCAGGGTGGGTTCCACAGCAGGTGGATGCGCCCAAAGGAGGCTGTGACCCCATGGAGACCCTGCGCTGGAGCAGGCTCCTGGCAGGACCTGTGGCCCCATGGAGAGAAGCCCATGCTGGAGCAGGTCTTCTGGCAGGACATGTGAACCCACGAGGAACCCACGCTGGAGCAGTCCGTTCCTGAAGGACTGCGCCCCATGGAAGGGACCCATGCTGGAGCAGTTCATGAAGAACTGCAGCAGAAATGCTGCATGAAGAAATGCCTGTGTGCTCTCAGTGTGGAAGGACCCACATTGGAGAAGTTCGTGAAGAACTGTCTCCCGTGGGTGGGATCCCGTACTGGAGCAGGGAAGAGTGTGAGGAGGAAAGAGTGGCAGAGACAATCCATGATGAACTGACCGCAACCCACATTCCCCATCCCCCTGTGCTGCTCAGGGGGAGGAGGTAGAGAAATTGGGAGTGAAGTTGAGCCTAGGAAGAAGGGAGGGGTGGGGGGAAGGTGTTTTAAGATTTGGTTTTATGTCTCAGTATCCTACTCTGATTTGACTGGCAATAAAGTAAATTAATTTCCCCAAGCTGAGTCTTTTTTGCCTGTGATGGTAATTGCTGAGTGATCTCCCTGTCCTTATCTTGACCCATGAGCCTTTCATCATATTTTTCTCCCCCTGTCCAGTTGAGGAGGAGCAGCTTGGTGGGCAGCTTGGTGGGCACCTGGCGTCCAGCCAGGGTCAACCCACCAGACCAAGTAAATAAGTTTTGGAAATCCATTAAAATTATCAGATAGCCTGCACATGATGGTGGATCCATCAGTGGCAAGGAAGACAACGCACAGAATATTGAGGTCCTTCAGATCTTCAGAATACTAAAGAAAGCTGTTGCGAAAAGGAAAGTAGCCAGCTTTGAGAGTCAGAAAAGCCTGCTGGAGCTGTAGGTGTCTTAGATAACCAAGACAAAAACTTGAAAAATGACACCATTATAATCCCATTTTCTTTCCACAAATGCTACCTCTCCTCTCCAGCTTCTAGTCCAACATCATGAAAGATATCAAGCAATCCTACCCCTTTCTTAGTTATATTAATGTACTTGGTAAAAGGGACAGACCGCAATTCCCATGTACCTGCATTTAGATAGGCTTGCTTCGCATTCCCCCGATAGGTGTGATTGGCAGGGGAAGAAGCCAGATTTAGCTAGGGCTCCTTTCTAAAAATAGGTAATTGATTACCTATTCAGTTCAAGCTCAAGATTCAGTTCAAGCCTCTCAGGTTATAAGAAAAGAAAATTATTTTGCTTGGGCACATAATAAGTTTGGATAATCAGTTTTCCTGCTCAAGAGCAATGAATCCAAGGGTTTAAAAGAAAAGGAATTTTATTAAAAGGGATAAAATGGCAACTCAGCATAAACACTGGTAGGCCTGTTTACTAAAATCAGCAATAGAACCTGAAAGCTTCTTGTAATGTAGCCCATTCCCCTGTTTTGCCCAGAGTCGAGAGTCCATTGTCCATCCGCAAGGAGATGTTGCTCTTAAACCTCTCTTACTGTTTCCAAGTGCAGTGATCCCACCTCTGATACCAGGTCGCTGCTCTTGGCAGCTTCAGCCTACGAAGCCTCGGTTCTGTCCGCCGTCCCACATTGCCCTCTCAACACTTCAGATCCTCAGAGAGGAGTCTGTGGCAAACAAAAACCAGAGAGAACCCTGAGGAAAATACCATTTGGGTTTTGTGGGTTTTTGTTTCCTTTCTTGCTCCATGGCTCCTTTGCTCTACCACTATCAAGGGGAACACCACACGTAATTTCTAACCCTCAAAACACCTTTGTCTCTTGATGGATAATAGTGTTTTAAATACCTTAACGCTTAACACACAATCGTATTTCAACCCCGGTGCACAGGAGTGAAATCCACTGAAGTCAATTCACTTGCTCCCCCTTTGTTGTGCCCTCTAGCCATTTCAGGCAGTGCTGGATTTCTCTTTTATCGATTATAGGCAGGTTCAGCAGTAAGTACTCCATTCTTTTAGGAATACTGGGCTTACCTCAGGATAGATGTAGCTGTGAATTTAAGTTTTATTTCAGTGCAAGCTTTACAGCTTAAAGGATTGATTTCAATAGGAGGCTGAAGACTCTGCTAAGAGTTCTTGCAGTGACTATCTCCTCTTCTTACAGTTGTTAACATTTCTTTAATGAGCCGTTCAAAGTCATTTGCAGTGGAGATACCAAAGGTTAGAATCGTTCAGGATAGCACAAGATAGGCTGAAGTCAGAGGGATAAATGAAAAGGAAGAAAAAATTGGCTGGAGAACAGGAAATCTTTACTACAAGTGATATCCTGCAGAATGATCTGTGCCTCAACTGCAGGGATGCATAAGCCTAAACTGGGAAATACCCATATCTGCAAGAAATACTAGAAGGTATGAGGAGAGTGCTGCAGAAGCTTGGATGTAATTGGTCTTTTCTATTCCATATTGCTATAGTAGGATTATCTGTTTTTCAAGTGCATTGACTGTTTATAGATGACTAAAACAGATCTTAAATAGCTATTTTGGTGAATGATTTAGCTAAACCAGAGGAGAACCCATTTTTTTCCCCAAGTTCTGCTCTGCCAGATAAAAACATCGGCTCAGAGCTGCCACCCAATGATCAGACCTTGTAAAATAATTTAAACACAGGCTACCTATGTTGCAAAGTACTGAGCTCCGTGAGACAATACAGCGGAGACCAACTAATTTCTCACTGCATAAAAAAGGCAGTGAAAGGCCATTTCCCCCTCCATGCCCTTTCCACTCCTCTTCCCCAATATCTGCATACCCCATCACTCATTGCCTTGCCTGCAACAAGGTCCTTTGCTTAGAAAATTTAATTTGTTAACCTGTTAACTTTGCTTTTTTCTTCTGTATTGATTTTCTGCTGGTTTATCAAGTTGAATCAGTTCAGAGTGTGGGCATGTGTCAGCACCAGCACAACCAACCAAGAAGGAATGAACTGTTGAAAGCAGAGGAATGGGTAGAAGGGAGATTTCAGCTGCAGTGAGCACTTATTTCAGCCCTGTTCTTGTCTGACTGCATCTGACATGCTATTTGGAGATTCCAAAGCTGGCTTTAAATACACACGTTTGGGTATCCAAAGCACTCTAGTCAACATGGAGTGATACACAAGGTAATGGTCCTTGCCAAGGTTCTGGCTAAATTAGTCTGTTCAGCGCTCAGAGACTTCAGGTATTGATTGCTCCCCGTGGCTGAGCTGTCTCACTGAAAGCTATCATCTCAGTTACCTCTGCAGCTTTCAATGTGTCACCCATCAGAAAGTGTTTGTCCCTGGCTGAGCTGTAACATTTGGCAAAGCAAAGAAAAAGATGAAGGGGGATTGCCACATGTATGTCCACTTGGCATCAAACAGCTGTCACCCATCTGAGTGTATTATACAATGCCAACTATTTTGTATTATTTAAATGCTTATAAACATATTATTTGAATTTGTAAAAAGTGTATGAAGTTACTTTACTCCACTGCAGGAGGCAAACAAGACAGTGTGTGGCAGAGCATAGTGGTGCACCAACAAGACCTTTCAGTCTGTTTCCCTTCTGATCTAGTCTCTTCATGAGCCTTTCAGGGGTAGCAAAGGGCATTTGCTCCATGCTGTACCATAATCCTGCAGTCTGCCTGCCCTAATGTCTATTTCTAATGTCTATTAGAAATAGAGCTGTAAATCTGTATGCTGATTCAGCCCACATTACATTTTGTGTATTAGCTAACTGTGCCCTGAACTGCCTGCTTCCAGTACGCTAAACAATGTCAGTAGATTTCTTTTCAGCTCCCTGTTTTCTGGATTAGGACTCGCTGTGGTCTCAGAAGACAGCATTTATTATGTACCTGGAGTCACGTTGGTCATCAGTGCTGGATGCAACACAAGAGAACAGGGTGCTCCTGCAGACCTGCGCTGTTCAGCTGAAGCTAGAGGTGTGTGCTCAGACAGGAGCCGCTTGGTCCTGATGCACAAGGAAAACCCACAGGGAGGTTTCTACAAGCTGCCATTTGGCCAGTCTCCTTAATTTGAAGGAGTTGGACATACGCCTGGAAACATCTGAATTCCAAATGGTTAATTATTGCTGGTGGAAAATGTTTATCACTTGATTATCATTAGTTACATTTTAACCTTCTTCACTACTTTTGTGAAGTCAGCATATTGTTATCTAATCCCCAGCCAATCAAGGGTGAAGTAACAATCCTAATTCTGCCCCAGAACAGTTCATATCAGGGAGCAAAGCATCAATCTTTTAAAATGGCGAAAGCTTGGCACCAGACAGGAAAGATCAGGGCATCGCTATTCCCAGACACATACTTTGTGATTGCTGCACCAAACTGCTACGCTTTGGAGCTGGAAGGCAGGATCCTGCAACAAGGGGCATTAAATACTGTGAGAAAAACACATCAGGAAGCCCTAAAGACCCTGCATGTCCTGCATCATTCAAGCCCTTGGGTGGTCCTTGGTTACTGTCCAGACACACTCTCAGGACTTCAGATTATGCAGACTGTATGGTGGACATGTGTGCTTCTCTCTGAGAGACATTTGAGTTAGGGAAAGGGCTGACGGGCAAGTATGGCTTACGAGAGCTTCAGTAAGGGTCCATTCACATTGTGGAGTGATCTGCAGATTGGAGAATCTGTGCGATAAGCTGTTTTTTTTGCATTGGCTTGGCCAGCAAATAGCGTGGGCTTTAGTGAATCCTCTGATGCCTCCTCTTCTCAGGTGAGTTTCTGTTTGTTTTTGCACATTACTGCTGCTCCCTGCCAGGGTAAGAGCTTTCCCTGAAATCCTCCAGTGGCAGATATAACAACAAAACTCAAGTGGTGGGCAGAGAACCCTCCTTTCCTACCCCACGTAGGCATCTGGTGCCAATCATATGGAGTTGTGCCCAGGTTACTGAGTGGACACCGTTTCGTGCCTTTCTGGCAAGAGAGCCTGAATTCACCTCGGAAGCATCAATAAGGAGCTGGTTCTTTGCTTGGTGCATCTAGCTGCTATGGACATACAGCTCTGAAGCTTCCCTGTCTGGGAGTTTTACAGCCTTCAGTGTGGGGAGCGGTAGGCAGCATTCACATCCTTGGGCAACCCTGGTTCATTCCCAGTGCATCCTCTGTACTTCTCTCTGGACTGCTGGGGCAGCTGCCGAAGTATCATGAATCTTCTGACAAACATGAGTTTGCACACACACATACACACACGCACGCACGCACGCACGCTCCTGCCCCCCGCCATTGCCCTTTTACACCCCTCACAGGTCCTACTCCACCTTTTGTGCTGAGTAGATGAATCTCTATATGCCCTCCTCTCACCACCACATCCCTCTGAGAGGGTGTGTGCCTCACACTCTAATCAGGCCCACCTTACCAGTGACCAACAAAGTATTCACATTCAGACTTATCCTGCTCTCCCCAAAGACACCCTAATTGAGAGGGGAAGAGAACACCAGCAGGAAATCTACTGTTGACAACTAGCAAGCAAAGGGTTCATGCTTATATGGAGGTTTATTAGACAGCTGAAGAAAAAGATCCCTCGCTGAATGCACTCCAATCCTCAACCTTCGTCTTCTAAGGCTTGCCTTTTTTCTTCCCGTATTTGTCCTCCAATGCTTTCTGCAGGTTAAGATTTAGGGCATTTTTCTGATGCCATTTCCCTGTAAAAAAGGCAAATCATAGCTCAGTTACAGCCTCCCTTCTAATGCTATTATCCCTCAAGGATTTTTCTAGCTGTAGAGCTACTCTCTTGTGAAAATGCAGATTTCTCGTCTCCCCACACCTTTGCCCAAACCCATCCATTGTCCTCGGCAGAAGCAGCACCCATCTCAGGAATTAAGCAATGTACTTTTCCTGGCAGAAGCCATACCTAGCTCATCAGTCCTCCTTCCATGCCAATTCTTGGGATCCCTGATTGCCTTCTGAATTACATCAGGGGTGTAGGAATCTTTCATCAAGCTTTGGCTCTCCAGTGGGCCACCTGCAAGGAACAGCAAATAAGGAACTGTACGCAGAAATCACCCTACTGCAGTCCTGGGATTGAGCAGAGGAGCAACACCAGCAGTTTCAAGGGCTCAAGAAAAGGCATGTGTTGACCGCAATATCTTTGATCAGGTGTGTGGCTAGGTGCTGAATAATAGCTTCATCATCACGCAGGAAGGAGCTTGTGTTTGCCAATTTATCTGCTTTTCATCCTCAAGTGTGAGACACACACAGAGGGTGCTGCAAGGTATCATCTTCATTTGTATCCCAGTGTCCTTTCTTTAGTCAAGTGCCCACTTATCTCCTGTTGAACCCCCTCAGTCATGTGAGTAACTTCCTATTCAGCAGCACAGCTCCACAAAAAGCACCATCTTAGCACTCCAGGCCTTCTTGAGCTCCTTTTCTGCCACAATACTTAACAAATAGTTCCCAGCTGTGACTTCTCTTTTTATCCCCTCTTGACTTTTCGCCCTTTGAGGGGGCTTTATTTTAATCTCTCATCCTTTCCTCTTCACCTTCCTTTTTATTGTACCCTTTCCTTGATAATAATGATTTTGAGCTCCCTGGGGAAAGATGTCCTTCCTTTCTGTGTGACTGCATAAACCCAAGACAATGCAGTCTTCAATACCCAGCAAGGTCTTGTCATGGAACGTACTGTATAAGGAAAAGGAATCTGTCTCATGCTGGTACATGAGAAACTGGAGTCAGAGACAATTATTTCAGAGTTTCTCAGATATGATGGTAACAAGAATGGGATGAATGCTTAGTTCCCAGTGTTTGTTTAGATGGAGGGATCCCTGGGGACCTTGGAAATAGCAGTTTGGGGAAGACACTTCAGAGCCCCACATCTCTAATGGTCTTGAAGAGAAATAATGTCAGTATTGGAACTTGGGACCGGAGATGACAGGGGACATTGAACTGCAAATGGTGTTCATTTGGACAGCTCTGAACATAGAGGACAAGGGCCATGATACACCTTCACTTTTCACACCTTGGGAAAAAAAGAAAAAAGAAGGGGATAGAATACATAGAAAGGGAGGCTCTAGCTTTCATTTCCTCAACACCACAAAAGCAGTGACTGTGGATAGAAGGAATAAGAGGGGAAAGTGAGGGTCACCTACAGTCAGATCTCTACCCAAAGCAGTGTGGCTGCCCTGAGCCCAGGCAAAGTGTAGCTGGAACCAGCTTGAAGGTCAGGCATAGGTGTGTGTGTCCCCTCACCTTGGAAGATATTTGACCTCAGGTTAAAACCCAGCTGGTTGCAATCAGCAAAAGATGTAGAGTTCAGGGAGTTTTTTAGCATTTCAGTACGGTCACTGAGTCTTTTCTGTCCCATGATCAATGCTGCCTTGCACAGAGCTCGCCGTTCCTGAAAACAAGAACAAGGAATCACTGTCAGTCCATGTTCCCTGAGTGCAGCAAACTCCTGGCATTTCTACCCTTGCATAGATCTTTGAGCTGTGACTAATGCCTGGGACCTGGGTCTGTCCTTGAGTCTCCCTCAGCAGCTTCTGTAGGCATTGTAATTGCATAGGACGACTGGGACTGGTAAAAAAGGAGGGAATTAGAAAGGGATGATGGTGTTGGGCCCTGGACTGCGTCCTGGTACCACATTGTTTTGCCTTGCTGAGTTGGGACCCTGCCTGGCTACAGGAGCCTTAGGAATGAAAGGGATAGAAAAACAAAATTGAAAAAGAGATGGGAAAGGCTGTCTGTATAATATGTCACTGCCCCTTAGTGTGAAGCCCAAATCCATCCCTCTACATGTCTTCTAGAAACTCCTAATATCCCACCCACTCAGCCCCCTGCTACACCATAAAAACAGCCTTCAACGTGCCACAAAGGAGCCATGAAATGGCTTCCTCCAATACCTCTTCATCGCTGGTAAGTTCATCTGCACTGGCAAATTTATATTTGCTGTTAGCATGGATCAAGCTGTTTCTCTTCTCCAGAAGGAGCTTCCATTCTGCTTTCGTATCTGGCCCTAATGATGCTAAGGACTCTTTAGCACTTAATCTGCTGCCATTCTCCTTGGCTTTCTCGTAGCTGGCTTTGATGGTCTTCTGGGAAGATCCAGACCCTCTAGACCCCAGTGTTTGGTGCTGGCCTGCTACTGGTTCTTTGGCATTTGAGACAGATTTGGTGCCCTCTGCCTCCCTCTGCCTGGATATTGCAGAGAGGCGGTAAGTGCTGTTCCCTGCTCTTGGTTCATGCCCCGCTGTCAGGTCTTTGGTGGCAGAAGTATCTTCTCTTTCCTCTTCAAGTCTTCTTGAATGAAGATCCTGCATGGAGGGAGCTTTGGTCTGGAGACTCTGTTTGCTCTGTCTTTTAGTCTGAACACACTTTGCAGAAGAAGATGCCTGGGATTTAATAGATGTGGAGTTCTTTGCTGTTGCCTGACCCACTGGGCCCTTGGAGATCTTCCAGGAGACTCTGCTGGAGCTCCTTTGGGATGTTCTCTGTCTGCTGGGACATAAGCCTTCTGGAAGATGCTCCTTTTTCCCTTCCTCAGGTTCCACTTAAAGACAAAAATAAAAGCTCAATGAATTTGATACTGTTTTGATGACAGGTGGTATTGTAAATGGAGCTGGAAACATCGGACATGTCATTGTGTCATTGTCAGACAACAAAAGAAATAGTAAAGGTCACAAAGAGGGAAAGAAAAGAGAAAAAACCAACAACCTAGCAGCATTATACCAATATTCCTGCTGAACCAGGTTAAGGTTCCTGAGGAGTCTTAAATGCTCTTGAGAGATGAACACACACAGAAGTGTGGAAGTAAAAATCTTGTGGTCAAACATGCACATAAAGGTCTGTGTTTTCCTATGTGTAGGGGGCCCCTCCAACCCATGATCACTCTCACACTCGTCAAAATGCACTTACGGTTTCTGTGGCTCATCGGTATTTGCTGATGAGTTTACAGCATAGCAGTGGCTTATTGCGCTTGTGCAGGGAGCTAGTGAGACAAGTCCACCAGTGGAGGAAGACACGCTTGGGGAGGGGGGATTTTAACCCATCAGTCATTGGCACACGGGATCCCTGTCCGAGTAGTTTTCACTCAGAGAGGTACATGCAAATATGGATGGCATGAAGGGAGGGAGGGAATGACACACAGCCTCACAAGCTGTACTGCAAAGCAAGCTCTGAAGGAGGGCAGCTTCTCTGCCATCTTGCTTACCTGAAGTACTGTTGGCCAGCACAGAGTCACTTTCTGCCACATCAGGTGTAGGGGAAGCTGGAACCTCTACCACACCCTTGGAAGAGAAACAAAGGCTGTGTCAGGCTCAGAGATGGGAACGAAGGGGACGGTGGCCCTGCTCATCTTCAGGTGACAATAGATTATTCTTACACAAATGTATTATACACCTTCCCAGATCAAGATAGAGCTGTCCCTGCCTGCCTGCATGATTGGTCCTACAACCCATGATCCCCTCAGATTAAAAAAAACACAGAAATCCTGCAGGATTTCACATTAACAGCTCACATGGGACAGCCTGCCTAGGATATGGCCAACCAGTGCCTCTGGGGAATACTGAGCTGCAAGAGTTTTCACAGACAGTGGTGCAGACACAAGCCAATATGGAAAAAAACCTCAGTGACAATGTTGTCTTTTATTCTGAAGCACCTAGAGATGTCAGACCTGTCATGTGCTGTACAGTTACAACATTTCCTTCCTTTGGTGCATTAAACTAAGGCCAGAAACATGGGGAGAGGAGGTGATAAACATAAAATGCCTGTGCGGTGCTGGCTATGCAAAGGAAGGGAGACAGGCTGGAGACAGGGCTTCTTCCCTGATTCTGGCACAGACTATCCCCTGTTTTGCTTTGCCAGTCCTGCTGATGTGATTGATCCAACACCCAGCCTTTGCAAACTGCCTCCTGCACTGGGAGGAAGCTCATGGCATTCCTGCAGAGAATGTCTCTGTAACCCTCAGTCGTGCGCTGCTGATGGTCTGTGTTCCTCATCCCAGCGCGACACTACAGGCTTAGCCCACGTGAAACCTGTGACAGGTTACAGCTGAAGCCATGGCCCACGGTGGTGAATACGGTAATTGTGAACCTACTGCCATTATGGGATCTGGATCAGGTAGGGATATATGTTTGCGTTTGTCAAATTAGCTCATGACATGACATATATGCTTACCTTCTGCTCTTGAGGCTAGTTATTGGAATGAAGACACAATTGCCAATGGGGCAGGAAGCCGCCTGCTTCAAAGTTAACTCACCAGGGCTGACTTGAACCAGCAGCTTGTGTTTTACACTGTGGCAGTTACTTTGCAGCAGCACGTCTGGTACAATATTGGGATCCTGAAGCTGAAGTTACTGTATCAATCAGACTCCAGGAGTCAGTGCTGTGTGCTCTGCAAATGTATTAAGAGACAGAACCTCTGCCACAAAAATAACAGGGCCACACGAGATGAAGAGAGGAAGCCAGTCCTGGCTCACAGGGCAGGATCTGCTTCTTTTCTGTATCACTTTTCATTCTTTTTAGAGAAGAGCCAAACATTTACACACGATCAAAGTGCAGGAATCTGTGTTGCTAAATAAACTCCTGTGTTAACTCCCACCTCCTACTTAAAACAAAACCATGTCTGTTTGTTATTATTACTATATTTAGTGGAAAGAACTTTCCAGTCTGCTGTTGTAGAAACTCCTCCTCTCCCATTTCTTCCAATGAAGCAGAACTTCTGTGTAATGAGGCAATGTGCTCATTTCTCAAGTCCCGTTCACTGGTAACTTTCATCCTCCTGGACAAAATGGTGCTGAAGCCTGCAACTGTTCCTACTTTCTAGTTTGTAACTGAATGTTACTGTTACTGCTTATTGTTCATTTTACTTCTGAGCCTGAAGGTCCAAAGTCAAAGCACCACTCTGAGACTCCTACCTCTTGATGCCAAGGACTTTAAGGCATTTGACCATCCTCCTGGATAACAGAAGCCACAGAACTATGTCTACTTATTCCTTTGCTAAGCCAATTCTGTGAGGGACAACAGATGACATACCAGAAAAGACACATCTTGATCAAAGAGCTAAAAATTATTAAACTTGATCTTTCTTTCTGAATGAAAAAAAACCAAAAAACCTGATGTTTAGCATAGCCTAACACTCTGACTTTCCTGACATGCAGCCCTGGAGGGAGCTGTCTTTCCCAGGCAGAAAATTAGCCTCCTCAGACAGGTGTAGGAATTGGTATGCCATTCTCACCAGCCACCAGATGTGGTCAAGAATGGTCTCATATGCCTTCCACATCTGGCTGGGCCTCCAAAATATGAGGAGATTCTGGTGACTTTCCAGACCTGAGAAGCCCCATGGGTGTCAAAATGACACTGGATCTTTTATATTTAAAAAAAAAAAAAAAAAAAAAAAAAAGAAAAAAGAAAAGATCCAGGATTTAACAAGAGGCAAAGCCTCTTCCATAATTACCTCTCTCACCTGGTCCATGATCCCTGATGTTGTGCCACAGTGATTCGTACAAGCAGGCAGGTCCTGCTGAAGTCCAGGTATGGAGGTGGGATGAAGGCTGAAGAGCAGAGACAGTTGCTAGGGAACAACCCTCCCTCTATCTATGAGCTGTGGTCTCCATGGGAACCAGAAGAAACATGGCAGAGATCAGGGTCATCCTTGCTGATTGAAAAAAGGAGGAGAGTAAAAGGCTCGTGTCTCATGAAACACCTGTGCCCAGAAGTTCTCATCACATACACAGGATTTCTTGGAGACTTTCCTAACACAGTCACGATAATCAACGAGACTGTATTTCAGCAGAACTGGACCTTCTAGCATCTCCAAATGCTTCAGATGAGCGCACTGACCCCATCAGAGAGGAAGGGGAAGGAGTCCCCATTTTCCACATTAGAAAAGGGGAGATGGTGGGCTGGCAAAAGGCCTTACATTGAGTCAATGACAGAACCACAGCTTGGCCCTCCTGTGTCCAGCACCCAGTGCTATATTTTAGCCCCAGGCTTTTCATCCATTCTGCTCCACCATGGACCTGAACTCTCACCAGGCCACCGGAATTTCTGCAAGTCTCCAGGGAAGAGTGCAACTCTCCTTCATGTTGCAAAGCTCCTTTTCCCACCCAGCACAAGCAGGTCACAGGCAAGAGAGAAGAATTAGAAATATTCACAGATGCATCACCTTAGAAGTAGATTTTATTCATTGTGAGAAACCAAAAGATTGATAGAAGTCTACTGATCATTGTTAGAAAAACTGGCAAAATATAAATCAACATGTTTTTTCTTTACTTCCACCTCCTCCCTTTCTCTGTACCCTGGGCTGGAGACAGCTGCTAGATCTCATCGCCCAAGAAACAACTCTCCCTCTAAGCCTTGTTGCGCTTTAACTCAGAGACCTTGTAGCGAGGTGGGGCACGGTGGAACCACTCTGACCAGGAACCATCATAAACAGCCACATCACGCTTGCCACACAGGTAGGCTGCCAAGGCAATGTGACATGCTGTGACACCTTTGCGGCACGTGGCTGTCAGTGGCTTTGAGAGATCCACCTTCTTCTCACGGAATATTTGTTGGATCTCCTCAATACTCTTCTCATGGCCAGTTTCTGTTAGGAATGAATGGAAGGGTATGTTCACAGCACCAGGGATGTGACCAGATTCCAGCCCTGCAAGAGTGAACAAGAAAAGGAAACATGAGCAAGGAGACATTAACGTAGGCGATGAGACACCTACAAGAGACATTAAAGAGACATCAATACAGATACTCCCACTCTCTCCAAGATACTAATTTGTTTCAGGTGATGATGAACATGCAAAGCAGTATGGGGCTAAAAAGAGGAGGACAAAGATTATTCAACTTTGCTGAAGTCAAAACTTCCAGAATATTTAGCATACTATTTCCCTCCTGAAAGCAGTGAGAGGTAGGAATCTGAAGAAGCCCTAGGCGTGACAAGAATCAAAGAACCACCACAGAAAAGATCCTAACAAAGGCATTAAGGGGATCTGTGTAAAGAGAAATGCAGCAGTACATTTCTGACCTTCCTCAAGTATGCCAGCAGTGTGTAGTGACACAGCTTTCAGAAGCAAGAAGTGTGGCTTGTATGTGGAATTTGTGGAAGTAGTTACCTGTTGACAGTTTATTCCTGTGTCACCTTTAAATCATATTTCAGAAAAGTAAAGCAGCCTTAAAGTCAGCCACATTACTGCTGAGGCAGCTATCCTGGGGCAATGGGGTCAGAAAAAGTGAGAATTTAGATTTTGTATCACTTTTTATCTACTCCATGGATGAAATCAGCATGGGTTCTGTTTTTCTACTGGTATAACTGACCACTTCAGGCAAGTTTAAAGTTGCATCTCAAGAACAAGGTCTTTAGAGAGAAGCAGATATAAAAATATGATGGATAAGATTTTCACCACACCCTTGAAATTCAAACTGTCACTATAGGCTTAACTAAAGTCCATTACACTCAATGGAAGCTTTTCCACTGACTTGAGAGGCTTTGGATCAAGCCTCATTGCAGCAGGAAACATGTATTATGTTGAAAATGCATTTAAGGGCATGGTTCCTTGCTAGGTTTGAACTTCTAATGAGACAGCCCTGGGGAAGTCACATAAATAGTAATCTGTTTCACTGACAGCTTTCCACTTGCCTAAGTCATCAGGGTAACTGATCTCAGGAGATGGGAGAGATTGGGGCAGGGAACCTTTGCCACAGTCAAATAATTGAAGTATACCTAGTCAGAGACTGACATCACACATCATAACAACACTGCAATTTCATCGCTCGTGCAGAGTGATGTCATGAAATGATGAGATATGTCATAAGGGGAAAACAGGGTTTTGGTAGGGTATTGAGGAGGGGATTTTTGCTCTGCTGGACAAAGAGTGAGAGCCTAAAGACAGCCAAAGCTGCCCTGAATCAGCTTCACTGTTCTCTGTTCACAGCTTCTCTCCCTGTTCCAGATGGACCCTCTTTGTCTCTTGATTTATCCTCCCTGAGTGCCTTAGAAATCTGGCACTGTTGTCTAGTAGTCACCTCATGCATCCTTCAGAAGTATTTAGCATTACAAGGAGAAGTCAGGAGAAAAACTGCTGACTTCTGGAGGGACTAACATTAAAAAAAAAGACTGTTTTGGACTGATGCTTTCACCACATTTTTTCCAATTCCAGCAAACAACAGTTCATCACTTCAGTACAGAGAACTGCAAAACCCACGCTCGTTAATATAGTGTCTGTATGACAGAGGGGAAATAAAAATAATAGAAAAAATGAGTGTGAGAAAACCTTGTTTGTAGTTCTCAGACTTGCTTACTGGAGAGACTTACATGCCTGGGTTAGGCTACTGCTTTCCCACAGAGTCAATGGTCCTGACCCTGTCCTTTGGCAAGGGATTTCTGCAAGGCTCTGCTGCAGTACTGGTGACCATCCCAACACAGACAAGTCTGTGAGCTGCAGAACAGCAGTCTCACACCATCCTAGGGCACTGGGAAGTGTACTGAGATCATGAAGTCCTGGGGGCTAAACTAGAACAGCCAGCTCTTGTTCAAAGAAGCTTGCTGGGCCACTGATTCAGTTCTTAGGTGTCCCAGGCCCCATGGTCATGATGGCTTTCCTAGACAGTTCACCCATCTTAAAATAGGTAGGTTTGTACCCCTCTCTTATTGGAGACTGCCGTGACATACACTTGCCACCCTTAAACAACTCTTCAGTTAGGAGCTGAGCAGATCTGAAAAGAACAGTCTCATTTTAGAGCATTTTTGACTTTGATCTATAGGGAGACTTCCTTGCTCCAGAGATTCAAAAGTCTGTTGGAGTCAGAGACCAGTGATTGCACTCTGCGAGTGAAAGATAGGGAATTCTGTAGAAACTGCATTTACTCATGGATGTGGGTGTTCAGCTGAAAGAAAGAGCTGACACCGCACAACCACAATCCCTTGGACTGCCTAAGAAGCACTCTTGAGTGGTTGAGGAAGTTTTATCAGCTCTCTCTCTGCTAGGACAAGAGCAGAGAAACACAGGACTGGAAGGCAAGGCTGGACGCAGCTGGGATCTGAACAAGGGAGAGGATACATCTGCTCCTGCCTCATATGACACAGAGCATACTCCATGCCAGATTCATGCAGTCACCCTTAGAAACTCCAGGAAGGAACCCTAGGATTACAGAGCCTGGCTCCCAGCTACTACAGTGATCGCTTTATAGGCTCCCTCTCATAAAAGCATCCATCTCAGAACCAGTTTGGATTCTTGCCATGAAACTTCCTGCTGAGGCACCTCCTTGCTCACGTGAAGAGGAATATTCACTTCCAATGTTAAATTCGTCATGGTCAGTCCATACACCATTTATCCTTGAACTAACATTGCCCTGCGTCTGAAATAGTTTTTCTCCCTTTCTGCTATTGCTCCAACATACTGATGGCAAGCACTCAGCACTCCCAACAGCCTCGTGCCCTCAGCCTAAACCCAGTAAGGGCTCATTAGATACATTTTTCACTGCCTCAGCCACCCTAGAAACACTTCTAGGTGACCACCAGGCATCTGGGTAAGGAAGTGGCATTTCCTAGCATCTCGATTGGTAGACAGGAGGTTAATAATTGCTGTTGTCAAGGCCAAATCGCATCTGAGGTTCTTGCACCCAACTAATTCATCCAAGTCTTATCCTCTTCTATTGCTTCCAAATACGGGTCTTCAGCTTGTAAGACAAGCACAAGCAAATAAGTGTTTTGGGCTACTAAGCATCCAACCTTGCCCTCTGTAGCGTTTTATTTCCTGTCAGTTCTATCAGTGCAGGTGGTACCTCACATAATACTCCCCATGTGATCATTTAAACCTTCCCAAGGCTGTGCCATCAGCACATTTCAGTAGCAACTCCCTATTTTCAGTGCCTCAATGACCCATAAAAATATGAAATAGACATAGAAATATAATGATGGGACCGTGCTAGCAACTTCCAGCCCCATAGATCTCCTTTCAGCACAAGCTATTCTTATCTCCCTTTCAGTCAATTTCTTGGGTATCTAACAGTACTTGTGCTATTTGGCCTCTTCTCACATTGAACTAATAATTGCCCCTCTAATATTACGTCCAAAGTATTAATGAAGTCCAAATGGAACAAGTCTACCTCATAGGTGCTTCCAATGGCTGGAAGGAAAGATCAGACATAACTTGAAGGCATGCATGTTCCCATTTCTCTTATCTGGCAAATCAATTCTGTTGGCAAGGAAATAGAGCCCTTAGCTGCCATGCAAGTTTACCAAGGTATTTTATTCAATTTTGCTTTCATCTCAAATAATTTTTCCTGAAGAGTTTTTTGAAGGCCTTCCAGTCTATCCATGTTATGATAATAGATCAACAGCTGCCTAGGTTGTGCTGTACCTCCTATCCTAAATACAAATACAAACTTTGCTAGTGTTTCTGTCCTACAGAACCATGCTCTGATTTAATTTATTAAATTCTTGCCTCATGGAGTTGCAATGCCACATGACAGATTTTTGACACATATTTGGGATGGAGATCATCTGCCTCACAGATTTGAGCACATGTATATCTTTTGGTTATAATCCCTCTTTAGAAATGATCATTTCTGCTTCTTTCCCCTTCTTCTTGCTACCCCTCCCCATAGTCTGCAGACTTATCCCCAGGAGAAAAAAAAAAGGTAGCACAGACTCAGTATAATTCTGAGGCTGTACACAAATAATCTTTCATCTGGAACTCCTGCTAACTGCATAGCAACCCTATTTACTCTCTCTCTCCTTGTTCTTTTTTAATTCACTTTGCTCCAGCAGTTTTTGTTATTTGTTTTAATTCCTTTTGCCAAGTCTCACTCAGCTTGGCTTCTGGCAATCCTCCCTCACAATTTGTAACCTGTAATATGTTATCTTCTTCACTGCTTAATCCCTTTTCCACATCTGTTAATATTCTCTCCTGAAATATATTTTTTTTGTTGGCTATTTATCTAGCTAAGACTACAGCCCCTTTTCTTTAGCCTTCCCCTTTGCAATGAAAGCTCCAGAAGAAATTTCGTAACATCAAAAAGATAAAAGATCTGCCTTGTCCACATTTAACTCCCCGTGGTCTTGGAGCTGACTGGCTGCAGACAGCTGTTCCTTTCCAAACACTTCCTCTGTTGCCTCCTTTTTAATCTCTCTCTTCCATTCAAATTGTAGGCATCAGAAGGGAACATTAGTGATCTCACCTAACCTACCGTGAACTCATTGGAAGGAACACTTTTAAGCTTGGTCCTGGCCAGCTCCCTGAGAGTCCTCGCAGTCAGATCAATAGGCCTTTGCCACCAGTGTCAAAATACTGTGTGTGTATACAGCCAGAAGAGTCAACTCTAAGAACCAGCAGGGCCATGATGCTAATTCTGGCAGCTGATGTTTGTCAACCTCATCACATGAATGGACAGCTTTGGATTGTAGGTTCCTGTGGGTTGAAACAGACTCTGATAAAGTCTCTCACTCTCCATGTTGTGCCTTAAGTACTACTTCATAGTCAGAGTAGAGCCAGTCCACTCTCAGCTGCAGACTCCACTTGGAGAAGAGAGGGAAGAAGCAGCAACATTTCATTCTCACTCCCACTCCCAGTGAACATTCAAGCTGAGCAAAAGCTTTATGTTTGGGGCAGGGAGGACTGAGAGCTGGGAAAATGGGCAAAACCTTAAGAGTTGTGTATGCGCAAAGGAGACAAGGACTACCCAAGGGCTGAGAATTAGAAGAAAAATAATTGGAAGCTCATGAAACAACTTTGGGTTTCCTTTCTTTTTTAGATTATGGATTTCTTGTCTGGCAACTTTCCCCTCTATTCTCAGGTGTCTGCAAAAGAATTCAGAAATTCACAACTTTTCTGTATGCATTTGTCCACCTATAATTCTTGTTCCTCAGTTTTCAGTGCCCAACACTCAGAGAGAGTCAGCACTAGTAACCATCATGTAATAATTTTTATCATCTGCCCCTGGGCTGCCTGGGATTGTCTCAGTTCAGGCTGGTTCCACAGACCTGCACCCTACAGCGCCTGAGTAAGCAGGCCCTTGCAGAACCTGGTTGGGCCATTGCTGAATCACAGCTAGTGAGCAGGCCTAAGCTGCTAGTTCCTCCAGAAACACAGCACTGTTCAGGGACACCTTTAACCACTCAGTGCATGGGTCAGGGCTGCACATCTGATGGGCTTATGCTGCACACCATGCATGAACATCCAAGCTTCTTCATCCAAAGCAATATCTGCATTTAAGACCTATGAGACCTGGCTTATTGAAATACTGTCCATTTTTCTCCACCCTGGTGACCTGGGTAAATCTCTCCCGGCAACTAAAAATGAGCCACATATTATGGCTTATCTAAAATGCTTCAGAGGTCTAAATCCCAGCAAGGTGGCTGCTGCATAAAAATAAACCAGGGACAACTAATTCTTACCACAAGGAACTGAAAAACTAAAGAGGCAAAAGAGTCAGCTGAAATTAGCCTCTTCTAGAGATGGAGTTCATGGAACCAGAGAGATTAATTGACTTAATTAGGAAGTCAAGAGCTGAGGCAATAATTAAACTGAAATCACCTGAGAATGCAGCAAGTTCCTTAACCTCAAGACCATTCTTCTTCTCTAAATTGCAGGCAACATTTCTCCTCTCTGATTGGATGACCCCTGTAATTAATCAGCATTGATTTCAAATTGCTCTTATAGGTGTCAGCGTTGCCTTTTACTCACTGCTGGCTGTAGCGCAGCTACTGGCTAGCCTGGTTCAGAAGGCTGTCGAGCTCCTGTGGAACGAGCAGCTGCAGCTGGAGTGCTTATCCTGCTGGATCTGCTGTGGGAAGCAAAACTGGACCACCACAAATAAACTGTTCCATGCTGACTCATTTCAAAGGAAAAATCTGGTTTCAAGATGCTGTCAGGAGCTGCGGTATTTGTCACCTGGTGACAACTCCCACTTTGGGAAAGAGAATGTGAAATCCACCAGCTCCTAGTGAGGAGCATTTTATTCATGTCTTGAGGTTAAAATTCAGCCTTTGCTTTATGGGCTGCAGTAGGTGAAGAAACAGAATGACTGATAAGCCTAACTCCCCCTCTTGCCCTGCAACAGTCTCCTCTGTTGCTCCCATTACCTTTCCCACCTTCTGCATTGTCTTGCACAGGTTGAGTGTGTTTGGGGGGGCTCACTGTACGTACTTATGTGAACCACATGTACAGAGCCATTTACAGCCAAATGCTCCTGAGGTTCAGATGTGGGAATTTATTTCAGGACACGGTGTCACACTCAATGGCTGTACAGCAGCACACACATAAGAAAACAGCCAGAACAGAATGACAACCGACCTGCAAGGCAGCAGTGCAGCACTGCCTCAGGACTGCAGAAGCCTGCCACACGCCTGCTCCTGCAGCGTGAAGCTCGACTGACCCAACAACTGTTGCTGAGCTTTTCTGTGCTTTGTTTTTGAAACTCTGAATTTCTTTTTAAACCATTTCTGTGATTCCCTTTTGGAGGACAGGTTATTCTGGGATATATAAAGGCTTAAATTACACAGTAAGGGCCTCCTTTAACAACCAACTTGAATTTCATTCCAGGCACATTGCTGTGCCAGCTGTGCCCACCGCACAGGGTTTCTCCCACCCCTGCTGCTTGCGTGTCCAGTGTTTGACCAAGGTAACAAAATCAATTTTTGTTCATGTTACTTGGGGCATCCAAAAGAGAGAGGCTGACAGCCCATACATTCGGGAAGGGTTTGGGGCTTTTCTTACTTAAGCTTGTTAGGTTTAATGGCAGAGAGCAAAAGGACAAAGATCAGCTCAAGCAAGTTCTCTATTTGCTGGGAACCAGAGCAAGAAGGAAAATGTCCCTTGGGTTACTGTATTGCCTAAAACCTGGGCTTTTGCTGGTGCATTCATTACGGTGAGAGGTGCCTGTATGAATACTGATAGTTTGTGCGTGTCTGCTAGCGTTAGATAGGAGCCTGAACAAACCCCTGGGAGCTTTCACCTCCTGTATTGCCTTTCTGTCTGATTAACTTCTGCAGGGCGTGGGATGGGGGATCCTGGAGCCAACTGACTGCAGACCTTTTCTGCTATTTCCTCCCGCAGCTTTACAAGCAACTACAAGAAGAGCATTCTGTGAGGGTACTGGGACCTGAATGCTCAGCTGTGGATACCTTAAGGTAAATCACCAAGTTAGGCTAAGGCATGCCTGTGCATTAGGAAAATCTGTTTGCTGGCTGGGTACGCCTGGACTAGTATCAACACTCATCCCGCTCTGGTGCAGGGGGCAGGTGCTGTTCCCACCTCCATTACCTTGGTCCAGCTCAGTCCCCCGGAACCGGCCCTCGGGGCGGGAATCCACCACCTGGAACCGCAGGGACCCCACGTTCTGCATCATCTCCTCAAAAGTCTTCAGCAGAGCCGTGTTCAGCTTGGCCTTAAAGACGGCCGGGGCAGGCTGGCTGACCTCTGCCGTGACGGGGTGGCCCTCCTCCACCCAGTTCTTGAAGCCGCCGTTCAGCACGGAGACCTCCTTGTGCCCGAAGGCCCGGAACATCCACCAGGCACGGGGGGCGTAGAAGGTGCCCAGCTTGTCCCCGTCGTACACCACCACATGGGTGTCATTGCTGACCCCCAGGCGCCCCACGTAGTCAGCAAAGTGGGACTCGCTGGGCAGCATGAAGTCGTAGGGGGAGGACTGGTCCCGGCACTCCTCAATGTCGAAGAAGGACGCCCCGGGGATGTGCCTCTCCTCGAACTCCTGCCGGGCGTTTCGCTCCTGTGGCGGGTACCAGGAGGCATCCAGTACCCGCAGGCTCGTCCCCACCCGCCCGGCCCTCAAGGCCTCCGAGAGCCATTTGGCGGTGACCAGCGCCTTGCCGAGCACCTTCGGCGCCATCTCGAAGGGCCGAGGCCGGGAGGGGGCGCCGCGGGCGGGGACACACACGCACACACACACACAAAATGGCGGCGGCGGGGGGACGCGGGGCGGGAGGCGCGGCCCGAGGGGGCAGTGCGGGGGCGGGCGGCACCGCCCAGGACCGGCCCGCTGGGAGGGCCCCGGCTCCCGCCCCCCGGCGGCGGCCATGGCTGGCGGGGACTGAGGGCGGGTGCTGCTCGGCTGAGGCCCGGCACGGAGGTACGGGGCGGTGCGGCCGGCCGGCTCCTCTCCTTCCCCCGCTGCTGCGCAGAGGGCACCATGGCCCCGCCGCCACTGGGGCTGGGGGTGTCCGGAGCGGGAGGGATCGCAGCGGGAGGCGGCGGGGGTCCCGGTAAGGCCTCGGCCTGAGATGGGCTCCGGGGCGGTGAGAGCTGTGGGGCAGAGCCCCCCTCGTCGTGGAGCTGTGCCTCACCCCGGGACACTGGGTCCCCTCCACTCAGGGTCCCTGGGGCTGCCCCGCTCCCCTCTTGCTGGTGTCGATGCTGGAGGTGGAGGGACCAGGTGGGCTACGAGGGGCTGGGCACAGGGCAGGACTGTGCCGTGGTTGTCCCGCTCAGGGCAGGGTTTCGGCTGAGCTCTGTGAAACTCTTTATTTTCGGGGCTGGAGCATTTCAAACCCCTCGCTGTAGGCTTAGCCAGCACCTCAGTGCAGACACAGGTCTTTGGTCCCAAAATGCATCTTCGACCAGTCACTTTTTGTAAGGCTGGTCTCTAATTTGCAACTTCCTTCCTTTTGCAGTCAGGTGGATTCAGGCAGACCATAGGAATCAGGTAATTTTGGCCAAGACTCGGGAGCAATGTCGCAACAACTCCTCTACCGTGCTCTGGTATCTGCAAAATGGCTTTCAGAAGCCATCAAGTCCCAGCAAGCTGGTCTGGCCTTGAGAATTGTGGATGCATCCTGGTATTTGCCGAAGATGAAGCGTGACCCGAAGCGGGAATTTGAGGAGCGCCATATCCCTGGTGCAGTTTTCTTCGACATTGACCAGTGCAGCGACCGTACTTCACCTTACGATCATATGCTGCCCAAGGCTGATGACTTTGCTGAGTATGTGGGGAAGCTGGGTGTGGGGAATGATTCCCATGTTGTGGTGTATGATGGCAGCGACCAAGGTCTCTTCTCAGCACCCCGGGTGTGGTGGATGTTCCGGGCCTTCGGACATGAAGCCGTCTCCCTTTTGGATGGCGGCCTGAAGAACTGGCAGCAAGAGGGGAATGCGCTGAGCTCTGGGAAAAGCCAGGTAGCTCCCTCTGAGTTCCACGCCTCCTTGGACAAGTCCCTGGTGAAAACATATGAGGACGTCTTAGATAACTTGGATTCCCACCGCTTCCAACTAGTGGATGCACGCGCTGCAGGCCGGTTCCGGGGAGTGGAGCCAGAGCCCCGAGATGGTAATGTGCCTCCTGAGACATTGGCATAATAAAAAGGGGCTTCATTTAAGGTGCCCATCAGTTTGACTCCTGTAGAGGAAATGAAGGGAAATATGGCTGTCCTTTATGGGATGGAACTTGAGGTGGTGTATCCATCTGTCCTCCCCTCCTTTTGACTAGCAGGTACTGCTCTTTGAAAATTCAGGAGTGGGGAAGCCGTGTGTTTTTTTTCTTATGAGGGACTGGGGTGAGGAACGTAGCTTTCATACCCCTCAAAGAGTATTCATTGGTCTCTTCATGCACTGGTGCTACTCTTCCCCTCAGAAAGGCCTGTGGAGGTGCTTCAGTCAGTGCCTCGTCAGAGTGGGTTGCTCTGATGCGGCGAAGATGTGGAGGGAACTGGGGGAGAAGAACAGAACTTGCCAGGATTGTGTCCATGTGGTAACCTGAAGGTTAGAGTCATCCTTCCTGAGTAATCAATAATCTAGTAAAGCAAAGTTTAACAAAAATAAATGTGTTTATTTTAACAAAATACACTAAACAATAAATATTCCTCCCAGTGAAACAGAGAACAGGTTTTGGAATGGATTTGTCCCAGACAGTAGAAGTTAATTCCTGTCTGTATTGCTTTTCCTGCAGGAATTGAGCCTGGTCATGTCCCTGGGTCGATGAACATCCCCTTCACTGATTTCCTCACAGAGTCTGGCTTAGAGAAGACCCCTGAGCAGATCCGCAGTCTGTTTCAGGAGAAGAAGGTGGACCTCTTAAAGCCGGTGGTAGCCACGTGTGGCTCTGGGGTCACTGCCTGCCACGTGGCTCTGGGGGCATACCTCTGTGGCAAACCAGATGTTGCTGTGTATGATGGGGCCTGGGTGGAATGGTACATGCGGGCACAGCCTGAAAATATTATTTCTGAGGGAAAGGGGAAGACAGTGTAATAAGCTGCTTCGTCTCCCATCTGTGCAGATAATTTGCCTTGAAACAGGATTTGGAAAAGATGGGTTTAGCATTCCTAGTTAAGTGTCTTGAGGTGAAGGTGTTGGGTAACAAGTACGGCCACATGGTGCTTTGGCACTTTCTCCTTACCCTACTAGTGCTGCCTAGGAGCATAAAGATGACCTGGGCAGCCAGCTCTAGGTGACCCTGCTTGAGCAAGGTGAGGTGAACCACATGTCCTCCCAAGGTCACCTCCAACCTCAGCTGTTCTGTGATTCTGTAACCTTTTTACCATATCAGATGGAAGGGAGAGAGTGCTGGTGGCAGCATGAGGAAGTCACTGAGTCAAGCCAAGCTCATGACTCAGAACATTCCACCATGTTCACTCACAGGATGGTCATACTTTTGTAACTGTGCCTCATGATCCTGCTCTCTGCCTCTGTCCTAGAAGCCATCCATGCACTTTATCGCCATTTTGGGTGCAAAACTTTGGGGAAAGACATAGCTGGTAAAGGAGCAAATACGGCTTCCAGGTTGGCACAGGTTAGAGAGTTGGTTTGGATTTCTTCTTGCACTTGGACTCTAACTGCAATGCGTACTTAGCCAGTTTTGTACCCCCATGGTCCAAAATCCCCCTTGGGTAAAAGAAAAGATTCTGGGATTAAAAAAGGGTAAATAAATGTGTTTCAAGGTCTTTCTGCTGAATGGAACTTATGTGAGTGTTGCTTGGGTGATTCCTTTTCAGGAACTCTATTTTTATGGGATCACTTTGTCTTGATGATTCAAATGAGATGTTTCCTTCTCTCCATGAGTAGAACTACATCTCTTACCCTCAACAAGCTCTTTGGCCCAGGAAAGACAAAGGCATGCCTCTCTTGGGACTTTTCACCATCTTCCTCCTTTCAGTCCTTGTCCATTTGCTTTTTGGCCTAAAACTCCATGTTAGTCACAGTTCTGTTCTTCAAAGACTGAATGTCAGCTCACATGCTGAAAATTGGACTGCATGGGTGTTTCCGTTCTTTCCATGAGACTTACCATGTAATCTTAAAAAACCAGAGGAACTGAGACCTACAGAAGAATAGCTCAGAATGACACGTGTTTTTCCCCAAGAACATTGTCTTGTATCTGAGAGTTGAAATCCCCCTGAGTATCCCTGACAATGTTCAAGAATTTGTTCTCTCTTGGATTTTTTTCCTCTTAAAAAAAAAAAAAAAGCCTGCACCTATTCTAGCCACTGGTAACTTGGAAAGTTAAGAAGTTAATGAGACAGGTTCTTCTCTTGGGCTTGCAGCAACAGGTACCTGTGGACATCTGAGGATGATTGGGTCATCCTTTCTAGGGGATGCTGTGGATATGTAAGGTCACAGATTTGCAGGGTCCCCTCCTAGCCACTGAATACGAGGGCTGGATCCTTTCCTATTGGAGAGTGTTTATTCTTCACATTTCGTTTGGCCTCTGTAGGCTGAAGCCCTGGCTTCTTCCTGGTCTTGGCTTGCATGCACACAAGCTATGTTTCTGCTCACCTGCTGTGAAGCTAGAGTTTCACTGTTCAGATGATTTCTTCCTCTGTCCTCCCCACCCACACATACAGCCTGACCCTTCTTTCCACCCATTTCCAGTGACTGAAAGCATTCAGTTTCCCTTCTTACATCCAGTCTAACAGCCTAGGTTTTCAGGGACTTGGGGCTGGCATTACAGCAAGTGCTGAGTATACAGAGTGCGCAGGGGTCTGAAATGAGCAACCTTTCAGTACGCAGTGCAAGACACAGATCTGGATAAAATAATAAACCTCTATATTTGCCAGCTTCCATTTAGTTCTTTGGACTTAGACTTCCCAAAAGGGCTTCCTTTGCAGGTTACAGCATGCCCTGCAAATTGTTAAGACTTTCAGTTCTGGATCTAATCGACGGTTTAATTAATATTCTTCTCCTCCCTTCCTGCTTGGGAAAGGTTTTCTACTCCCATGCTTTATGAACTTCCCCGCCCAGGTAATCATTGTGTTTTTAAAGACTGGTGGCAACACCTTGCTTTATACCAAGTGGGGTAATTTTCTAGCAACTGTTTCCTGCAGGGGAAAGGGAAGAGCTAGTCGGCATGTCATGTAGGACATCTGATTGCAGTCTGTAACTGAGAGCACTTAAAAACAAACTTTTTAAGCTGAAGTATGGTGTTGATATGAAAACAAAAGGATAAGCACTGGCTGGGGTGACTGGCTGGGAACAGCAAGTGGTGCTAAACTCTGTGGAGGGGCCTTGCAATCTGAGCAACACGGGTGCTGCTTCTTAAGACACTTAAAGATACTTCTACAGACCGTGTTGTCTAGTATGGGATCTTATAGCAGGATATGGCTCATGACATCTTTTCGGTTCAGGATTTCTAGCTTCTCCCACCATCAGGCAAGCTAAGAGGCTTTCACAGGTGGGTAATTAAGCTTTAACACCCTGGGTGCGGCTGGGAGGTGAGGCTGATATTGCCACTATGTGGCCAGGCCCCTATGTACAGGCAAACGGGAGTGTTGTGCCTGCTCTGTTTCTCCAGGAAAACTTAGTTATTAGAGAAAATTGACATATATTCTTTCAGCCTTTGTTAATAATTTCGAATGGATGCAGGGGGCTGGCTTTTGCTCTTGTCCTGGTCCAGAACATTTGGCAATGCAGCTTAAGCGCTGTGTTTCTTTTTTCCCACTGACCCCAGCAGTCCCTGGGGTCAGGGAGCATCTCTCTGCTTCCTCTTGAGACTGAGCTGCTTTTTTCTGTCCTGTGTGTCGTGGGGAGGTGTCTGGTGCTGCCCAGCTATCCACCTGGAGATCACAAACCGAGTGAAAGATTTCCCTCTCCCCTTCCTCTACATTTTGACTGTGTGGCTCAATGACATCCAGCAGGGCCCTCCCCCTCTCTGGTATGTGTGCCAAGGTTGGCAGTACTCAACTGCCCTTCTCCTGGCCGGGTTTTGAACCACAAAATCTCAGCGGTTTTTCAGTTTCCTAGCTTTTGGCAAATCTTTTACCAGATGCTTAGCTTTGCCTTGATTTCCCCACAGAAGAGAAATTAAGAACTTCCTCCCCATGACAAGATATTTTGTCTTTCTGGGGTATGCCCTGTTATATCATATATCAAAAATCTGTCCAAGAGTGTCTTCTGCTATTCTCCCTCCTTTTAGCTGAGATCTGTTCTCACACTGCAGGCAAGGCACTGGGAACGTTGTGGAGACCGAGACAATGTTTTCAAAGCCTAGAGACTGCAAAAACCTATTTTGAGCCATAACAGATGCTACTGGACATATGGAACATCTGAGGGGACTTGCACTGGGACTATAAATGTTCTGCAGATCTTTATGTCCCTGACTCAGTGGGTGGGTTTCCTATGGGAACTGGTAAAACTGGGAAGGGCAGAAGTGGATATGAATGCAAATCACTAATATTCATGGCTCTCCTGTGGAAAATTTGCCACAGGGAAAGGGGAATAGCAAATCTTTGGTGGGACAGGGCTCATGGTGGCCAAAAAGTAGCCTAAAAACAGCCCTGATGTAGGAACAGGATCACATTGACCTATATTGAGACTGGAGCTTTTACAGCTCTCTGTATAAATTTGAGAATCCTGGGCCAGCATGTAAACTCTTTATTGGTTTATTGGTATATTTTACTATCTGTAATACTTTTTTCCTGAAGCAGTTTTGGACTCTGTGAAAACAGTCTGGTCAATGGTTCTCCAACAGTAATCCCACAGTCCCTTGTTCCTCACATGCCGTCTTCATCCCATGCTTTCCTCTTCCTTCCCTACTGCTGCCTAGCAGTCAGGTTGCACTATTTCACACTTCACTTCCCAGCAAAATTTTTGTTCCCCTGCAAACTTTCCCAAACCAGCCCTTCTTTTGCCAGCACTGCTGGCACTAATTCCCTTCCCACTAATGACCACTGCATGAGCAATGGTAATCGCCATTACCTGCAGGGGCTTTTCTTGTTCCTCCCGTCTCCCCTGGTCCCAGCTCAGAACCGGGTGCTACGTAACTGTTTTCCAGCAGAGGTGCTAAGTGATGCACATACGAACTCAGACTTTACACACTATTTTGAATGCAGGTACGTTGCTCACAGACCACACGAAGCACAAGGAGCTGGAGAAAGATTAGCTCACCTGCATGCCATGGGACCTTTCTCTTCTGGCTCTGATATGCCTGGCTCAGCTGGCAGTCAAGCTGGGCTCTGTTGGCTACAAGTGAACTGTCTTCCTACCACACCCAAGTCTGGTGTAGGGAGTTTTCTTTTCCCAGTTCACTGTTGGCTTAATGGCAAATGTCAGAGCATTACTTGTCCTCTCCTCCCCACTTCCTATAGAGAAGAGAGAGGAGATGGTTTCTTCTCCGTGCCTCATGCCACAGTCTGTTCATTAACTAAATGATCACGCAAGTTTAATCCCAGACGTGTGTTCCCAGCCTGCCAGAGTGGTGACACTGACTGTGCCACCACACAGTGACCCCTGCTCCCACTGACACTCCACAATGCAACAATTCCCTAAGAGCAGCTCCGCGGTGTCAGTGATGCATCGAACGCCATGTACCCCGCTGACTCGGCAGGCTGCAATGTATGTATGGAGCGCTGCAGCGTGTGTAGCTTTCTGCAGGTTTGCACTGCAGGCCTGCTGGCTGCTGAACCAAGAAACTCAGTTTACCCCCTGCTCTGTTTTCCTCAGCTCTTGCCATCACCTATCTACCCTGTGGCTGTCCGGCTTTTCCTACCCCAAGTGTATCTGTGCAATTGTCCCCATGATTAACCGGGTACTCAGCAGAGCTGTACGGTGTTACACAATCACACTGCCCTGTGTAAGCTCTTGCTGCTGTCTCTGTTTCTGTGCATGTGTTTTACATGTAGTTATCATCAAAGCAGGAGAAACAGCCATCGGATTATTTAAATTTATTTCTCCTCTGTTCTGTTGCTTAATTTTAATGGACCTTAACATGGGCATGCTAGTTACATCTCAGAACTATGTCTGGTGATGCTGTGCAAATCAGGCCTGTATTTAGCCCACACCACCGACTTATCATAGCATTTCAGTTGGTAGCTCACCCTGGACTGACTTCTTCCTAAAGAGGATTTCCATGTGCTATGGGGAACGCCCTGGCCTGGGGGGTTTCCAATAAATTTTGTGCTGTATGTTGCAGAAAAGAAGGCTCTGGGGATGGGACTGGTGTACCTCGACCTCTTTCCTTACTCATAGTATACCTCTTTATATTTACCAACTAACCTTTCACACCATGGCCCTGGGATGAGCAAGACTTGAAGTGCTGGCTGCAGATGGAGGCTGGTGTTGATGGAAGAAGGTGTGCTCTGAATACAGACCATCCCTGACCCGTGAGCAGCATTGGCATGGGAGAGGCTGGGGAAGAAGGCATCGAAAACAAGAGATTGGACCTAAAAAGGAGCAAGAGGCTGAGGGGCTGTGAGAGGAGGAGACAGGGTGAACCCTTGATAGAAGAAGGAAGAAAACTAAGGCAGGGCAGATTTCTTGGAGGGGGAGATAAGGGGCTATAGGCTGCCACCCAATTACTGCATTCATATCAGAAAGCCACAGTCCTCACTTTAATTCTCTGCTGGAGCTGCAGCCAGCACAGACAGGGTCCTGCATCCCTTGTACACCAGAGTCCAGGGCAGAGCTCTCAGATTGACCATGATTTGACTCAGAGCCAGAAGTAGGAGGGCAACAGTCCCACAGCCCAGAGCTGTGTTGCATTGTGTGATGCTTCAGCTGAGGTCAGGGTTAGCCTGAGCATCTTTGATGTCCACCACTGCTCAGTGGAGACTGGTCCAAGGGCTCGGCACTAATTTGGGCCAAAGTCTGCTCCATACAGATAGGCAAAAATAATTTTTCCTCCTCTCCCTATTATTGGTCACTCTAGTGCTGGTCAGCTTCTGATATAAATTAAAGGAGATCCAGAGTTACTTGAATTTACAACCTGCAGCAGCTGAATTGTTCCTGTGCTTAAATTAGCTGGAGGTCAGCAATCTTGAAACCTTTTCCGTGTTACCCTCTCTTACCCTCCTCCCCTTTGCACTCCTCAACAGAAGGAGCAAAGTACACACTTATGCCTACTTTGTGAAGGAAGTCCTGGGTGATGTGGGGGAAGGGTGATGCTGCCTTCACATGCTGCAATGATAAAAGGGAGTGATTTGTAAGTAAAGGAAGAGGGAAGGACAAAAAGAAAAGGCATATAAGAGTAAAACATAATCTTTCTCTTTATCCACCCTCCTCCCCCAGTAACCCCCCACCTCAAAAGAGACAAAGACCTAGGTGCAAGAACAATAGTGTCTGCAAGGCATCACAGTGTCTCTGCAGTGCTGCATTGCCCTGGCAGGGAAGAGCCAGAAAGCTGCTTAGGTGAAGGAAGGCTTTGGGCCACATTCAGGTGAAACATCAGCCTTTCCATTCCTAATATACTCGAGCTGCTGGCAAGCACGGCTGTGCTCAGGTGGGAGTGGGAAAAGAAAAGCTGCTGGAGAGAGAGCTCATTCAGGTTGTGTCCGTGCCAAGGAGTGCATTTGAACAGAGTCCCATGGGGCATGAGTTGCCGAGCTCCAGGCTCAGCCTGGCAGGAGCGAGTGGCAGAGGCAGGGCTAGATTTGGTACGGCAGCATTGGCACATCGGCCTCAGCGGGTGATATGTGCCTGGGGCAGAGGGAAAACTCCACACAGAGCTAAGTTAAAATCTGAGCTCTCTGTTACCCAGACACAAACAGGGATGGCAGGAGCACAGGGGAAGGACGTAGGGGGTCTCTGTCTGGCATGGTTTGTGCTGGTAGGACAGCACTGGCGGGAGTTTGCTGAGTCAGAGACTCTTCCGAGCTGGAAGAGAAATCATTCCTGCCCCCTGCCAGCACTTCATGCAGATCCAGGACACAGTTCCCAGAAGTGTCCCTACATATGTTAGCAAGAAGGCAACAGTCTGCACATTTTGCAGCAAGAACAGCGTGGCAACTGATGCAGCGCTGAGCTGTGAGCCTGGGGTAATGGATCTGCTGAAGGGAAATCTGTGGAGTACGGCGTTGATGGGCTTAATCTGCCGACTGCCAGCGAGCAGCTTGTTCTTCCTGACTCCAAGGACGCTTGCAGGCAAGAACTAGGACTGGAAGCAGTGCAGCCTCCTTCATTACAGCAGCCTCATTACAGGGACAGCAGGCTGGGAAAACTACAGTTCCCAGCACCCTTTTGTGCATGTCCTTGCAAACTACACTTCCCAGAACCTTTTAATGAGCCAAAGAGGATGTCTATGGAAATAAATGGCGACGACTTTTGCATAACACCCTGCACCTCCGAAGTGCTGGCCGGCCCTTGGGTAGTGAAAACGGGAGCAGGGGAAAAGCCAGGGAGCGTCAGTGCTGTGGAGCTGTGGTTTTGCCCACCCCTAATAGCCGCAGCGGTATCCTTCAGCACAGAGCATCCTTCCTCCCCTCGGGACTCCCTTGGCGGTCACAGGGAGGACCCTGGCCCCCAGGAAACACGGCTGCTGCGGTGGGAGAGGCGGATAAACTACAGATCCCGGCATTCTCCAGCAGGCAGCACCTGCGGCAGTCCCTGCACGCCGGGGGGGGGGGGGGTGAGGATGAGGGTGAGGATGAGGATGGAGGGTGGGGAGGAGATGCAGGGCGCCGTGGGCCTACGCTGCACCTGGGACATCCCGCCACCCGCTGGCACCCAGGCCAAGTGGGTGAGGCTCAATGTGGGGGGCACCGTCTTCCTCACCACCAGGCAGACCCTGTGTCGGGAGCAGAAATCTTTCCTGTGTCGCTTGTGCCAGGGCGAGGAGCTGCAGTCGGACCGGGTAAGGCAGCTGGGTTGCCTCCCGCACCATGGCCCACCGAGCATGGGGAGGGCTGGAGGGATGTAGGGATGGAGCCAGACCCTGACAGCTGCAGGAGTAACTGAGTGAAAAATGCCTGCTCTTTTTCCCCCCTTTCCCGGGAAGGATTTCCCCTTGCCAGATCCCACCTTGCTGTGTTGTAGCCTGGCACCTGTCTTCCCGAGCTGGGGAAAAGAGAGGCCATCTCCCCTCCGCCCCGGCTGTCCCGCCTCTTTATCACCCCACATCCCCTGGGTCTACCTCCCAGCTGTATCTGCCCGACTCAGCCTTGTCCCCTGTAAGGGAGTTCTCTGCTCTCTCACACCAGGTCTGTATGCAGCGTTGCAGAGAGAGAATGAGGCCTATTTTTTGGCTTTCTCAGCTGGATTGGTCCATGCTGAGGTGGGCACACTGAGAGTACCAATATAGGAGTTAAAATCCAAGCTGGGCTGACTTGGCTAGGGACTCTCAGGGGCCCGTGGTTTCCAAGGAGTCTTGGAAATAGTGGACGTTTTTGCTTAGGTTTGCATTTTCTTATAGTCTGGAGCATTTGAGGGTTGGTTACAAGTTTCCCGTGGGGTTTTTCTCCTCGTGGTCTATCTCTCTTGCTAGGATGAGACCGGTGCATACCTAATAGACCGGGACCCCACTTACTTTGGACCCATCCTGAATTTCCTCCGTCATGGGAAGCTGGTCCTGGATAAAGATATGGCTGAAGAGGGTGAGTCTTGGAGCTCAGAAACTTCGCCCTTAACATTGCTGCTGTAGCCAGGACACAGTAGGACTTGTGTCGACCTTGTTGTCTCTCATTCTCCTCTGGAGGTTGATGTGCGGTATTTGGGAGGGCTATCCCTGCAGCTCTTGGAAAGCATACCGATGTTTCCTTTACTAAAGGGGTTCAGAATAGGTGAGGAAGGCATCCTACAGGTCTTGTGGCTTCACGACTGTTCATTCAGCAGAGGTGTCACCAAGATGGAAGTAGGCAAGATCTCTCAGCCTCAATAAACCATTTTTTACTTGTTCCTGATCCACTTTTAACCAGGCTCTGTGACTGAGTTTTCTGTTAATGACTGAGTGTTTCTAATTAGGAATGAAAACCCAGAAGACCAAACAAAACCAAGCTCATCTCTTCTACTGACTGTAATAAAGACCATCATTAATCAGTGATATGCAGTGTATGCTACTAGTGCTCTGATGGGCTGTGGACTGCAGCAATTCCAGTGGAGCAAGCCATACAAACCAATCCCTCATTTGAGGTTGACAGGGGGTCCAGTAGGTTAACTCAGTAACATCACGGCGTTACGAGCCAGCAATCCCCAATGCCTCGTTATTCTTTGCATGCTGGAGTCTAACAAGGAGCCAATTCCAAAGACAGGCTGTGCTGTCCAGGCCTTGCCAAGCATAGTTGCTGCATGTTCATTAGTCTTCTTGCCTCTCTCTCTTACATATTTTTACCTAATGCAAGGAAAGTTTTCTTCAGAATCGTCTTACGAGTTTTAATTCCAAAAATGTATCTAAGCAATGGTACAGAATTGTAATAAACACAATTCTGAGGTGTTTCCTACTTGACATTTCTTGTAATCCTGTGGTCAGACAAAGTTCATCCACAGGTTTTAACATCAAATCTGAAGCATAAACAGGAGTCCTGTTCATAGCTTAACGTTGCCTTTTGTTCCTGCTGCAGACACTCAGGCTGGCATAAAACTAACCCATTAGACGATTCATGGCTGAATGAGGGATTCAGAAGAGGTCTGTGTGTGTCAGGTAGTGAAGGATCCATCTCCCCACCTGCATTGTCTGTGTACTGCTCTGGGGACATGTGAGTGTTGGCTCCTAGCTGCCTTTGCCTCACTGACCCTCTGGGAACCCACCTCCCTTTCCCTGAAGGCCTGTTAGCAAACAGGTGAGTCTCAGGAGAGGTGATGGATGCAGACACTGTAGAGAAAAAAAACAAAACACTTCTCTGTTTACCTGCTTTGAGGTGAAGCACAGGGGAGAGAGCCAAAGATCATCTGAATTCATATGGGGCTGCAAGGTGGGTGCAACGCCAGCTGGCCCAGAAAGTTGGGATTTTCTAGGGTCTTTTGGTGACAAGGTCAGAACAAGTTGTGGTTCTCTGCCTTAAGAAGAGGGCCTGAACAAGGTGATAACTAGTGGTCTTTGAGAGAGGCTGGAGCCTACATTTATTCTCCTTGGCCAGTTATTTAGGAAAGGTATTAGCAGTCCACAGCACAAGCCTTCACTGGCAGTGTCTGTTTCTGTAGTAGCAGGCAGCATAAGGAAATTGGGGTGACCATTAGAAATGCAATGCAGAGAGCCAGGGTTCGATTCTCTGCAGTAAGAGTTTCAAGCAACAGAAACCTGTTAAAAAGTGAGGCTGCAGTGCATTTCTCCCTATGGACCTTGGGAAGCTCAGAACTGATCTTTTGCAAGCCAAAAAACAAAGACGGGCTGTTAACTTTCTGGCTTTGTGGTCTTCTGTCTTTCTTTCTCAGGGGTCTTAGAAGAAGCCGAGTTCTATAACATTGGTCCTTTAATCCGAATAATCAAGGATCGACTGGAGAAGAAGGACTACACAGTAACTCAGGTACACAGAGAAATGGCAAGGAAAGATACAGCAGGATGGGTGAAGGAGGGAATGTAGAAAGGGAGAGGTGAGTCTAGAGGGGGGGCAGACTTGGGAGAAGCAGCAAGGAATGGGAAGAAGCAACTAATTAGGGTTTATGTGCTAATGTCTACATAACAAAACCTTGCAGGGGACAGGCTACCACCATTTTAGTTACAATAAACAAGTTACAGGCTTGTTTTGCATCCCCAGAAGTAATGCTGGATGTAGTCCCTGAAACCAAATCAGCTCCTCTAGCTTTTGGAAGAAGGCAGCTGGTTGCTGTGGGATATGGAAGAATGTTTGTGAGGAGAGCGAAGGCATCATGGGGAGAAGGGCTCTGGTGTGGGGAGTCCTGGGAATGTAATCACGGTGAAGAGCATGGGGATACCTGTAAGAGAAACCTGGACAGAACAGGTGAAGAGATGTCTGTGGAAGAGTTAAATGCAGACAATGAGGCACAAGGAATCAATCCTGTGGCACAATCACACCTTGTCTTGGCCAGTAACCTTTTAAAATCTGTCTTCTGGGAGTGTTGGCCGATATCTCACTTTTCATCATGTCTGCCTCAGGTTGTAAGCCTCCAGCAACACAGTCACTTTGCATTTGCAAAACCCCATCAGCATTTGTGGCATTTGCATAAATGACTTTGTAATGACAAATGGAAACTCCCCATTGAAAGAGCCCAGTATCTTCTGGGGACAATGCAGGAATCACTCAGCTCAGTCCCTCCCCTCCAGAAGAGATACCATTGTTCTTGCTCCCCATCCAGCATAGTAGAAAGTTGGGTTGTGGTTTGCACTCCCTTTAACCTGGGACATGGGGAAGAGCACAGGTCTGTCAAGGAGGGGGTACTACCTCTTCATTCTGCAGGAGGGCAACAGCCTTTAGCATCTGACCGTTGTCAAAATGCTCTGCAATTTTGCTGTCAGGTGCCTCCTAAGCATGTCTACCGCGTGCTACAGTGCCAGGAAGAGGAGCTCACTCAGATGGTTTCCACTATGTCGGATGGATGGCGCTTTGAGCAGGTATGGAGAAGGTAGAGGAGGGTGGGAAGGAGTTGTCTTTTGGGGAAGAGATCATACACTCCCCAGGCAAGGCACCTTCCCTCTGAGAATATTGGGTCAGTCATTGATGGTGCTACCACACTGGCTCTCTCTTGCCCCTTATCTAGAGATTTAGAGGATACTGTGTGAGGTTAAGCTGTTTTGCATCCTGGCTGACTTCTCTCCTGGTTCTCTGTGCTGCCTCCTCAGCTTAGTTATGTGGCCTTTCTAATTGGGGGTATGGATTGGACTCCATGCTGCATGGTGAGCTTTCTGCCTTGCTCCCCAGGTGGAGTGGATGTTTGCAGTAACATGTGCTTGTGATTCTTACTCTCATATTTTCTAGCTTGTGAACATTGGCTCATCCTATAACTACGGGAATGAGGATCAGACAGAGTTCCTGTGCGTGGTCTCCAAAGAGCTGTACAACTCATCCAATGGCCTGAGCTCTGAGCCCAGCCACAAAGCCAAGGTGAGACCAACTTTGCTATGGCCCTGCTCCCATTGCCTATGAGATTCTTCGCTCTTGTTTGCTCCCTCTTTCTTTCCTCTCTCCACTGTGACTGTGGGGCACCTCAGTGGTGAAACACAGGGCCCTGTCCTGGTGTTCAGCACCGTGGCATTACACCCATTGCCCAAAAGGAGGAGTGCGTGTGTTGAGGGTGGTGGTGTCCGGCTGTGTGTGGCAAATGGCTTTAGCAAGTGACCCTGGCACTTCTCATGCTTCTCTAACATCCCCCTCATGCCTCCTTGTGACCATGCTGTGTGTGTCACTCTGCCTCTAGGGTGTGATTTCCCTGAAGGTTTTGCAGCGTTCTCTTTCCTTTTGCTGAGTCCTAGCCTAAGGGACTCCCCTTTTGAGGGAAGGACAGAAATGTGTGGCACTGCATGACATCCTGTAGACACCTAGGATACAGGGAAGAGCACTGGCAACTGATGGCTGTTGTCGGGCAGTGGGATCACAGCACTTGTAAATGGGTTAGATAGTCCTGATCTGGTGCTCCAAAGGAAGACAAGTCTCTTTGCTCCCTGACCGAGAGCTGTCTTGGCCATGGGGAAAAGTCCCTTTTTATTCCAGTGTCATGACCATTCCTTTATTCCCTTGTGTGTCAGAAAGAACTGCCATGGCTCATCTTGCAAGTATCTCCACTCTTTCTTCCCTTTGTCCTGCATGCTGGGCCACAGAGCACAGAGGAGGACCCGGAGGAGGAAGAGCAGGAGGTGGAGGAGGAGGCAGAGGCAGAAGCAGAAGCAGAGGAGAAAGGTGCAGCAAATCCTTGAGGAAAATTATAAAAATACCCCCCCAAGCATAGACCCGTCCAGCTTTCTGGTGAGAGCTCACAGCTAGCAGCAGGGAAGGACTAGGGCAGGTGTGGGGTGTGGGGGAAGTCCTCTCCAGGAGCAGGAGTCTCTCTGGAGATAAATCTTACAGGGGAGAGCTGTTACCATGGCTGCTGCTTTATATTTTAAACTGGTTTATTTATGGTTATATTTTTATTTGCAGACTGTCCATCTGTTTGGGATTGCACTAAACTCTTTCTTCCTCCAGACCCTCCCTCCTGCTCCCCTCCATGTCCATCCTGCACTGTCACCTGCCTCCCACCCTGCCCCACTCCCCAGCCTCCAGCATCCTTCCCTCTGCTCTCTTTGCCCCCCAGGGCTCAGAGTGGTCCCTGCCTGGGGCCCTGTCTCTCTCTGCTCCTCACTTTTCCTCCTCTGCAGGTACGTTACCTGTCTGTACCCTCAGCTCCTGCCAGCCTGAGCTCTGCATGAGTGACTCACTTCCCTGTTGTGGGTATGGCCCTGGTTTGTAGAGCTTGGGGAGGGGAAGGAGGGAGGGGAGGTTGACTCATCCCTAAGGCGGCTTTTCTGATTCTCATCCTATGTGTGCCTTTACCCACCAAACAGGCCCTACTGCTCCGGACCAGAGGCTTTGCCAGCAGAAAGGAGAGCACAGCTGGGAGAAACGAAGAGGGGTGGAAATGAATGCAAAGCAGGCCAGGGTGGCACGGGGAAGGGGGGGAAGACTGCCACGTGTCTGCCTGACATGCATGCCAGATCGCTTTTCCAGACTGCTGTCCGCAGCTCCTTTGCCTGCCAGCCCGAGAGCGGTTTGCAGAAGGCAGCCTGTGCTTTTCCCTTCCCCACCCTCGCTTCCGTGGGCTTTTCCCCCACTGCCTCTGCCAGGGTGAGAGTGCAGTGGGAGAGGGTGGCAAAGGCAGAGCGGAAGTGGCCGGTCCCTGCTCCAGATGTTCTCGCAGCTGTGTGCAAAATGAGCCTCTGTGCTCTGCCTCCTGCTCAGGGAGGCTGCCTGGCCAGGGTGCATGGGGCTGAGTACAGAAAGCTTTAGAAAGAGGATTCCTCTCTCATACTGGAAAACTGGCTCTTGTTAAGTGGCACTGAGAGGTGCTCAGTGCCACTCTCTGTCCTGGTGGAGGGCACTTGTTAGCTGGCTGACATTTCTCTCCCTCTGTTCGAGAGCCTCCTTGTCCATGGCTGTGGGACCTGAGTGTTATTCTCTTAAAAGTCAGTGTATGTTAATCACGTGGACTTTTCCTTGCTTTTTCTCTGTTCTCCCTCACTCCTCATCTCTTTTCTTTTTCTTCTGTTCTCATATCCTCTGTAATTTCCTTTTTCCTGTTTCTCACTCTCCCCTCCCTTTTTTTCCCTGCTGTTGATTTTGTTTCTCTCTTTCTCTCTCCTTCCCTAGCTGTTACAAGCCAGAGGTCTGAGGATGTGATCCCGACGCTCCACTCCAGTCTTTTAATTTCTGGTTTATATATTTTTGTACTGCAGTGTACGGCAGCCCCTTGCCTCACAGTGACACTCCCCAGCCCCCTTCACTCTTCACATGCAGCCATTCTTTTTTACAAACTCACTTCGGAGGCCTGAGCCTCAGCCCTGGAGGAGGGCAAATGCTCCAAGGAGCCCCGGGGCTGCTGTAGGGGCTGGAGCCCACGGCCCCCTGCCATGCCTAGCAGGCTGGCTTTCCTTAATGTCACAGTGGCCCCTGCTGGGGACATCAGTGATCAGCCACTGCAGCCTGCTGTCACCTCCTGAACACCCTGGATGCGACTGGGGCTCCGAGGTGGTGGCAGCTGCTGTGGGACCAGTCCTCGCCCTTTCGCTCTTGCAGGCAGCTGGTCTGGGCTTGCGGCCAGAGGGCAAATGCAGAGCCACTGCGCTTTTCTGGCCCATCTGCACTGCTCGCAGGGTGTCCCTGTGCTGGGTATCGTACTCCTTGGTGCCTCCCTCCCTGTCCCCCAAAGCAGCCCTGTGTCGGGAGGGTGAGGAGGAGACAGGCGTGCTGCCCGGGTTCTGGGAACACGCTGGCACCTGATGTCGTGTCTGCTAGCACGAGGAGATCCCTGACTCTGGGAGCAGGGCGTTTGCGCACTGCTCTGTCTGAGGACACCAGGTTGTAACTCCTGAATAAAATTCACAGTCTGTTCCTCCTTGCCGCCTCTCATTTCAAGTGGCAGAAATTTGGTGCTGGTAGAAGGGAGTGGGAGCTGGAGAAGAAGAGTTTGGATTCATCACCTGGAGCCACCAAAGCTGCTTGTGCTGCGCCTGTCTTCTGGGGGCTGGAGGTACTTCCCACTGCATCTGTTCGGCATCCCCACTGCAGGCAGCTGGGCTACAGAGCAGGTTTGCTTATGGTATCTGCACCCCTAAATCATAACAGTAAGTGAGGGCCACCTGTCTAGCTAGCGTATTGACCCCACTGTGCCTGGGACACAGCTGAGAGGGAGGGCGGGGGTGTGGAAACTTTTGCCAGTTGTCAGTGCCAGGATTGGATTTTGGTCAAAAAGATACAAACCCCAAGATAATTTTTCACGGAGTAAGGCAAACTAGAGCCAAAAAAACCCTCAAATTAATTTTATTTCTAATTCCAGAGAGCGGCCCATTGTATATATATATACACACACATATATATATGTATCTTCAGTAAAAAAAACAAACCCACAGCAGTCACTGTTTAAGCACTGTGCCCTTAAGCCTTCTCCTTCACCTCCTGGATTATCTGAGTTAGGAGATGGAAGCAGTTGAGACACCCTCATGTTAAAGGTATTTAGAAGGGCTGAGGGAAGGGGATGGGAGGTTGCTCCAGTGTTTTTACTGAGGGGCCGGGGCCTTTGCCTGAGGGAGTCCAAGTGCAGCAGTGGAGGCTGGGTGCTGCTCCAGCAGGGAGGCAGGACACGTGCTTGGGGGTGCGATGCTGGGCTCGTGCCTGGGAGTCAGTGAGACGTGAAGAGTTGCCTGGCTGAGCTGAACAGCACACTGAACAGCACAGGCAGCTAAGAAAAGAAGCAATTAGGGAGATGGAAGAGGAGGAGTGATGGGAGGGGAAGGGGGAAGAAGGATGAGCAGCAGGAAGGAAGAGGGAGGCAGATTGATTTCACAGTTACTGGAATCTCTAACTACATCAGTCACATTTTCTTTCAGCAAATGTTCCAGCATAAGACTGTGGCTGAATCACACGGTTCATGGAAAGTTCAACTCCCCTTATTCCTTTTCTCAGAAACCATCAACTTGGGACGGTTGCTGTGTGTTATGTGTCCCCCCCCGCTGCCAACTCTTTTGGATGGATGGCCTAAAAACACCTTGGGATGCTCCCTGGGAAGCACTGAGGGGGAAGAGGGTCTGCCTGCTTTTCTCTACAATCCCCAGTGCAGGATTTTTTTACCCTGTTCAGAAGAGCATCCTGGGTCTGACAACATCCCACACAGAAACTCTGTCTGAGAGGCAAGTGAGCAAGATCAGGAATGAGTGGCATGTGAGTGTAGGTCTGATGGGGAGAAGGCAGAGATGCACTTTTCTCAGCTCATGGTTTGGTTCATCCAGCCCAGCACTTGAGTGATCCTGGTGTATACTCCATAGTGATTTGGACGTGCACATCCCATTCCCCAGCTGACCAAACCAGCCAGAAACCACCTGCCACTGGGTTCCTTGCAGGCCAACGGACCTCCAGAATCACCCTAGAGAAAGGGAAAGAAAAATGGGGTGATGGTGATCCACCAGCTTCTCCTGCTGGATGATTACACTAGCTTTGAGTCCCTCTGCATGCAGATCCCTGTATCCCCTCAACTCATGCCTGGGACATCTGCAACATCCCTTGTACCTTAGAAAGATGTCAAAAAGAGTCTCCAGTGCAACCATCTGACCCATTGTTGCATTCATTCACCACGCAAATTCCTCCCCCTTAGCCAGCTCCCAAGAAGCTGACAGCTCTATTGTTTACTTCTGCTCTGTGTGGCATTTCCAAATATGTGGAGAGCAAGGAAGCTGGTGGAAATTAACTGGATACCCAGAGGAATGGGAGACAGAGGAATTCCTTGAGATTGATAGTAATGAAGGAACAGACAGGTTACTGTGTGTGACAGATGCTAATGAGGCTGAGGGAGGAAGAGACTGATGTAGACTTGGAAGTGGGAGGTGAAGAGTGGAGAATGGGCTGAAATGAGAAAAGGAGAAGTTTAAGTGCATTTGGATCCTGTCTAAGGCAAAGATGCTGAGAAGAAGTGGTCCTCAGAGCTGTTGTTGGCCACTTAGACCAGAGGAAGGGTTGGGGGAGTCAGGCATTTTATGGTCTTTTCACCCTTGTTTCAGGCTATGGAGTGCATTTGGAAGACTTGGGACACACCCCACCTCTGGTAGTCAACCCTGATCCCACAAGTCCTCTGTCACCTGGCAGGCATCTTTCTTGCCCTTGTGGTACCCAGCACACAGCATCCTGGGAGAAATCGTGTAGTGATAGGCCTCGCTGCAGATGTCCTGCTGGATAAGCTGCACGTCCACCTTCTGCAGAACATTGCTGATGTGCCCTGAGGGGTAGAGCACCAAAAGCAGTGCAGGTGAGCAATGGTGGAGCTTCCCACCATTTACTGTGATCCCCCAGCCCATGCCCATCTCACGGCATGCTGAAAGCTGCCATCTGAATTACTGTTCTGCTCTCCACTGGCATCGCAGTCTCTGACTTTCAGCAGAGCACTTCACCTGCATGGAAGGAGTAACATTCCCCTGCAGTCCCTTTCCCTACAGGGATATGTTGTGGGCAGTTCAGCTTTTGGGACAAGGGGGATTATGGTTTGGGGAAACCTCTGAGATGTTAGAGTTTTGGATTTGCTTCTCATTGAAATGGTTGTTAAGTTCTTCTGGCTAAGGATGCAAACCAGAAGTGTCCACTTCTGGATAGACCTCTGAGTGTTTCCATTTAGGAAGCAACTGGAGCAAGTGTGTATGAGTGAAGGCACTAAGCTGACCTGGGTGAGGACATCTATATTCCTGTGCCATGCACTACTAGATAATAGCCTGGACCTCTTTGTTGGCCCTATGGGGAGGGAACACGAGGGGTCATGCCCATACAGCTAAACTCTTCCTCACAAAACAGAATGGACTCATCCATACCATTCCATGGGAACAAGTCTTGGCCCATGCTGTCCCCCAGCAGTGTGCAGGTGCTATGTGGCCAAAATGGTACCAGGGCACGTGCTGACAATTACACAGTGTGATCCCTGGGGGACAGCACTCAGAGCCTGCACTGCTCCCACTGAATTTACTAGTGCAGACGTTGCTGGGGGGACTGAGGTCCTAGGGTCTTTGGCATGGGGAAAATGTTGCTGCAGGGGCCGCAGACAGGTGTCCCCAGGAGACCCAGCCCTGGTCTGATGAAGAGCAGGTTTTCACCTCATCTCTCTGGTCAGGCTCTGTCCCTGGGGAACAACCCAACAGGAGCCCAAATGTCTGTGTAGGCCTGGGGTTGGGCTTTGGGGTGGGGGCTGCTCCATGCTATGACCATGGCTGAATAGCCCCTGGTCAGACCCCTAATTTCTGAAGGGCTATTCTAGTCTTTGGATGAAGGAACACATGCTGTGCCCATATAGCTTACCAGACTCTCATGCCTGCCTCTCCAAATGAGGTTTCAAGGCACTCAACAGGTAACTTTGGCCAACCTGTGACCCAAAATCAAAGGGGGTGAAGGAGACATAATGCTTTGGGGTGAACAGAAGTCTATTCTGCCTACCCCGCACCTGAACCTGTGTTTCCACCTTGGCTCTGTTACCATAGGCCACCAGCAAAGACCGTGCACCTACCACCTTCCTTCAGGGCTCCCCAGCCAGTGATCCAGCAATAAAGGCCAGGCTCAAAGAGGTGAGAAGGAGCAGGCAAGCAGATGGGCTGGATTAAGGGAGAGATGATCACAGGATGGTCCAGCTGGAGCAGGGCCACATCATAATCATGGCTGTCCTCCTCGTAATAAGGGTGAAGGAATAGGCGGATCACCTTGAAGGACACCTCTGTGTGGCTGGTGGCATTTTGCAAATATTTACCCAAGTAAACAGTCCAGATAGAGGCAGAGGCCAGCCTGTAGGATGCAGAAGAGAAGATAACTCATCACATGAACAGAGAAGGATGGGCAGAGCCTGGCTGCTTCTGTCTCAGTCTTTTGAGGAGTCTTTGATATGGATGATCATCTCCCTCAGAGGGGCCCCTTTTTTTATTTGGCTACTGATTTCAAGAAACTGGGCAGGATATCTCTTTGATGCCTTGATGTGCCTGTACAGTGAGACCAACTTTGGACAGACACCATACACACAGGCAACTTGCTTGTATTTGGTTATTTTCCTTAGCAAAGCAGGCTAAAAGGTGTATGTAGGTTAGACTAGCAAGTGGGGCTGGTCATGTGCAAGTGACTATGATAGGGCAGAGAGCAAGAACTGAGCTGGTGAAGCAAAGCTGCAAGGAGAAGGAGACATGGAGAACGGGAGCAAGCTCTGAGAAACTGCTAAGAGGGAGTGAAGTGAGAAAAGCAGCTTAGAGGTGAGGGCATTAAAAGGCATGACAGCCCTTTACAGAAGCAGGGGCTAAAGCTGGGGACAGCCTAACAAGGTGACACCTCTGAGAACAGAACAACTAAGAGCTAACAGCCAAGGGAGACCCTGTCTCCAGCAGGAGGGTGAGGAGCAGAGGGGACCTTGTCCTGGACCAGAGCAGGAGGAAGCAGGAAGAGGGCTGGTTTTAGACTCAGAGTCCAGTCCATCTTTTGCCTTACATGTGCCATTTTCTCCCACACTGCCTCTCTAGGTGTGAAAAACTCCCTGGTTTGGTTTGACCACCTCTCTTGCTCCAAACTCCCCTTCAGGACTCACCTCCAGCCTATTGCCTGCACAGACTGCTGTCCATAGCACGGTCCACCCAAGGCTGCTGCTATTCTTCTGCTCCTCTTTTTTTCCCCTACTTCTTATCTCTCACACCACTTAAATTTTCTCCCTGACAGGCACACGCACACGCCATCTAACAGGGCTGTGCTAGCTCCATCCATCCTGCATTGGGACACTCCAAAATAGCCAAATTCAGCCCGCATGGACCACTTGAAAGGCCTGCTCCCAGTGCTGGTGGGCTTCCTTGCAGGGTTGTTGGACACAGGTAGGAGCGTGGCAGGAGCAGGGTGAGGTGAGAAGCGCAACCGCAGACCAGCACCAGTCCTACCAAGGCTGGTGTCACCATACTGAGGATGACCAGCAGCTCCTCCTCCCGGAGCTCACATGGCATATCAGGAGGGAAGGGCAGCTGGGGAAGTCCAGCAGTAGTAGCTGGGGAGGTGGGGCATCCCCACCGGCTCACTGGTAGAGGAAAAGGGGAGTTTGGAGGAGGTGGAGACTGGGCCTGAGAGTACACACTCTGTCCCCCAGCCAGCCCTTTCACCCAGCACAGCTGTGGACCTTCCTCCTCCTCACTTCTTCCCAGTTTAAAAGAATGAGTGAGCCCCCCTGATCTGTATGTTACTGCCACTGTTGTGGTACATACACTGGGTGGAAGGAACTGGGGGAGACACTGTGCTTCCTCCTGGAAGGGCAGGCCCTGGAGGTGGGCAGCATGGGACCCAAACAGCATCCTCTGCAGGTAGTGCTATCCTGGCCCCGTCCTAGCACATGCTGATGCCTCCATGGTTGTGACAGCATGGGGACAAGCCAGAGCCAAAGCAAAGGTGGAGCTGTGAAGTGTCTTCTTCCACTATCAGTGCCCTCTCAAAGTTGCTCTGTGAATCCCAGCACTGCCCTTTTTTTCCCTGTGTGCACACCTACATACCAGTACGTGTATCCATACCCCTTTCTCCAGCTCCAAGCCACAGGGAAGCATGGCACGGGTGCCAGATGAAGGGTGCAGCTGTCCTGTGACATTTTCACAAGCTGGGCGATCATCCCATCATGTGTGACATGGAAAGCAATACAAATCCTTCTCCTGTCCAGCGCCCTCCCCTCTCCATTTACCTCTCATCCTGGAAGCAGTGTGCGGCTGAGACCACCCAGCGGTCAGCAATGAGCGTTCCCCCGCAAATGTGGCGTCCCCGAACCTGCAGGCTGGCCTGCCACGGCCATTCACCTTCCACAGAATTCACACCACCCACGATCCTGCTGAGAGGGGCTTGCAGCCCACAGTCTGAGGAGGAGGAGACACGGCAGGTACTTGAGGGGTGGAAGGGAACATGATATACTGTGCCTGCCCTTCCTTTCCTACTTAATTGACGGAAGAGTTTGACCTCTAATCCCTTGCCTTACCCAGCCAGCAGATGCTTTATGTACTGTCCAGGACAGGTCTAGCAAGCACTCCCCCCAAGTGCATGCCCCCGCTGATGCCCACACAGCCTTACCCCACCTCCAGCTGCAGCCTGGGGATACCTTTGGGGCAGCACGCTGTCTGTGCTACCCGCTGTCCTGTCAGGGAACCCTTGCAGCTGTTTGCTTTCTCTGCCCACCGAGGCTCCACAAATACCAAGCAGGGAAATCAAAACACGAGCTCTCTCCCTGCCAGTGACCATGCAGTCACGGGTGATTTCCCTGGCTGGAGCCTTGTAGGATGGCATTACTTCACATAAGCCAGCACAGTGGTCCAACAGGCAGCCTGTGGGTAGGACCTGGCCTGTGACACACGTCTATCTGGCCTGATGCCTCTGCCTGAAGGAGATGGAGAGCAGCTGTCCAAAGAGCAGACAACGCCTCCTGGCAGCTCAGCGCAGAGAGCTGGCTCGTTGCTGCTGCCACCACCACTGCAGGATGGAGCAGTGGCACTGCTGCCGTGGGGCTGGGGTAGGGAGAAGGTGGTGGAACAAGGGGGGGGTGCTTATGCTGGTGTGGCAGGGAGAAAAGGGGGAGACTTGCAGCTACGTGGCATCCTGAACCTGCCTGGCTGACGTGCGACTGAGCATTTCCTCACCACAGCGCTTCTCGTCGGACAGGTCCTTGCAGTCTGCAGTGGTGTCACACAGCGGGTTGGGTTTCTTCACACAGGTCCCATCTTCACAGCGGTAGGTGAATGGACCACAGGGGACCCCTGCAAAGAGAAAGGGGAGCCAGGGCTGAGGGAGGGCGGCAGGTTGCAAACACAGCCTGAAGTCCTTTGAGTGGGGGGAAAAAGGCAACAGAGAGCTTGGGGGAACTCCATAAATGATGACAGGGAATTTCCTGAGCAAGCTTGGTTAGCTACAGAGCAAACGTTGTGAGCAGGTCAGGCACGTTAACTCCCAGCTGGTGCCCTTACCTCATAAGAGGGAAGTATGCTACCGACAGCCTTGGCTCGAGAATTTGGGAAGGTATTTGTCAGCCCAGAACCATCCCCTCCCTACCTTCACTGCACTGCTCCTCATCGCTCCCATTGACGCAGTCCAGCTGCTGATTGCAGACCCTGCTGAACTCGATGCAAGTGCTGTCCTCGTGGCACTGGAACTTTGCAGGGCACACTGCGCGGGAGGGAAGTGCCCGGGAATTAGGCATGCAAGACAAGGTGGCAGGTGTGAGGTCAGGGTCCTAAGTGCACCAGTAGGCTCCACAACCTCTTCCCCTACCTCATAAGGATTTGGCAGTCTGTGCTTAAGACCAGCTCTGGTATAGTGCAACTGTGTAGTGTTGAAACAGGCTGCCACAAAGAGCAGGAGCCTGGTCCCCTTTTGCTCGGGAGATGCATTTAATCTGAGGTCTTTGCTATTGGTCTTTGCCTGATCTACGTTGTAGGTATGCCTGCACCCTGTCTTATACCTTTTGATGCTGACTTAACTTTCCTTGACTTCTTGGCTTGGCCTCAGACCTGCCTCATCACTTGCATGACTTGTCTTGCGGTCACTGGACTCTTGGCTGACCCCAGGTTACCATCACCAGACCTGGTCTGCTTGCCTTGTTCAGGTTCTGTAGGACTGCGTCCTGTCTGGTGAGGTCACTGTTCCTCCTGCCTTGCTGTCACCCTCAGCTCATGGGTCACCTTCCCCTACAGAGCAGCTGCTCCCCTTGCTCTCCAATAGGTGAGTCCTGAACAATGATGGATTCCTTGATGTCCATGAGCTCTGATATCTGCTCAGGGTGGAGATGGGCCTAAGGTGCCTACCCGTCACAGAGTCTGACTTCTGATTATACATTTTCATAGCAGGCACTGTCCCCTTGTCCTGTGTTTGTGTGTATCTATGTGCAACACCAAGCATGATGGGCCAGTACCTCCCGGGCATTTTCTTACTGCAATGACTACAATTTCTTCAGTAATTAGTTTGAGGCTTCCAGATAACTGGAGGTCTCAGGCAATGTGAACGTTGATTTTAAAGATAAGGACTGTTCCATACAGACATGGAGTGAGTAAGCAAGGATGAAACAGTGGCAAGAGTGTAAGAAAGGAAGGGAATCATGATGTTTCTAGTTTCTTTTTCAAATATGAAGAAGTGTTCGAAAACACTGAGAAACAAATACTTTTTTTGTTCAGTCTTGGTCTGTGTTAACCTGTGGAACTGAATGACACAAGATATCCCTGGGTTCAAGAAGCTAACAGGATTCAAGAAAGAATTAGATATTCGTAAGGATGCGTATGTATCCTTGTCTGCATGAGGGAAGCAAGCCCTGATGTCAGACAGCTGGATGATGGGACAGAGCACACCATCAGCAAGACTGCAGACAATACAAAACCCAACCTCGGTGATCCTGTGAGAACTCCCACACTTCCAGCACTGAATTAAAACTTCTTTGAGAAAGATTTCTCCTTCATTTTACTTAGACTTTTCTATACCTTCCTCTCAATCTTTCAGAATTGGCCACTGTCTCCAGTGAGTCAGGGATCTTTCTGTCTGTGAAGAAACAGCTGTAGGGGACATCTAATGAAAAATTAGTGGTGGCAGCAATGTGATGAGCCCCCCCCACTCACACCAGGGATGGGAGAGTAGATGAATTAGGTGTCATGCCTGAGCCTGAATAGCTGTTCCTATGAGAATGGGGCTTTGCAGGACTCCTGGGATGCCGGGGACAGTGTCTGCATCAGCACTAATTGCTGTCGGCACGAAGAGCTGATGGCTGATCGAGGACTTAGATGCTCCCAAACGGGGGTGCAATATATGGTTGAGGACCTGTACAGATCAAGTGTCACGAATGGCCTGGGGGGAGAGGGGAGACAGCAGGGCGGTGGATGGGCTCGGGGAGGTGTGGGCAAGGTGGGAGGGTTGGGAGGGGGTGCTGAGTGGTATGACAGCAGAGGGGGCTGTAGGTCAGGGCTGAGCTTGATAGTCGGGCCTGAGTCTGGGGAAGGCAGGACAAGGTGGGGGACAGCCTGGGCAGGGGCCTTCTTTCAGGCTGCCTGGAGCTCTTGGTGCATGGGTATCAGTCTTCCCCAGGAAGACTCTGCAGTGCACAGGAGCAAGAATTGTTGTTGCTCCTTCCCGAGCAGGCTGAAGCCACCTGGCAGTGGGGTGAAGCTTTTATGGATGCAGAGGTTTAAGCTCCTGGAGGGGAGGTACAAGGCTGTACCTAGGCCAACTGAATCCTCCCCATCCCTCCCTACCTTTGGAGGAGCAAGGGGCTGCGTCCTGCTGAGACCAGGGACCGACGGGGAGAAGAAATCACTCACCACAATTTCTCTCATCCAGCCCATTGGGGCAATCTTTGATCCCATCACAGGCTGGGACGCACAAGCCGTTCACAGAACACAGGAACTCCCCGGGACAGGCTGTGAAACCACCAGAGAGTAGTTAGTCCTCAGTGACTGGAAACCTCCTTGCAGCAGAGCACTGTGGCTTGAAAGTGGGGTGTGGAGCTGCACACCTTCCTGACCACACGTGTGCTGCAGCAGCATGCTGGCAGCACTCGCTGCACTCCCCAAAATCTGCCATGTCGTCCGCTCTGAACAAGGGCAAATGGAGCCAGGCTATGCACCAGGGGAAGGAGGGCTCTTTCCCGGCTTCCCGTTGTATCAATGGGCAAGAGCCAAGACAACCACCTGCCTGGCGTGCTATACCTCTGGTTTAGCGCTGTTTCATGACTCCTGAATGCTGCGGAAAAGCTGAAATAGGTTCTTTGGAGTTGTTATTAAAACTTGGTTGGGGCCTTGAAGAGGTTGATGTTAGACACGTGTTGGCAGGTGCACGTATTCAGGGACTGGTATACATTACAGGCACCCTTTAAGAGGGAGATGGAGAAACCTTGGAAAGACAACTGTGGGCGTGCATTTGCATATGTGCGTATGCATATTTGTGTGCGGTTTTATTTGTCTCTCACTTGCACGGATTCCAAAGTGAGCAGGAAACAGCCCTCTCTAAGAGCACTTACAATCGAAATAAAAGTCACTTCAAGTCAGAGATGGTCTCTCATTGAATTCCCAAGGCCAGTCCGTGATGTGGGCACAGGCGTGAGCCTGCAGGCAACTCTCTGAAGCTGGGCTGCGGCGCATGGATGATCTGGCAACGTGAGGCAGGCCACATGTGCAGAAGCAGCATTGCACGTAAATGCCTCTTCTTTTTGGCAGATCAGGGGTGTGTGCATCACCGCATTTGTGAGCATGTGCCTGAAGGGCAGATGGCACCCAGGGCTCACGGGATGTGTCTTGTGTTTCTCCTAACGCAAGCCAAGAGCGCCAGGGCTGCTGGTAGCCAGCTGGGACCCCCACCACCTCACTAAGGAGCAAGGAGGAGCCTGAACTTACGGTCAGATAGGTTGTACAGGCTGTAAGCTGCTTGTACACCAGGGCCAGTTAAGGAGATCTGCGAGGTGAAGGTGATGGCGATGTCAGCCGAGGATGTGACTGGGATCCGCTCGGCGTAGGCTTGCAGGGTCCGCAGGCCACACAACCTGAGGGGCAAACACAGGCAGGATATCCCGGGCAGGGAGGGAGGAGAAGACAACAAAGTGGGGTAAGGGGGTTCAGTGGGGCTGGGGTGCGAAGGGGGCCACACAGAGTGGGTGTGTGTGGGAAGCCGGGAAGGCAAAATGCCTTCAATATATCGCAAGATTATGAAGGATCAATGGGAAAAGGCTGCGATTTAAACCCATGCCCTGTCAACAGGCTGCCACTGGATCTTGCTCTGCCTGGTCACATCTCGGTGACTGAGCAAGGCCAGGATGAGGAGGGAGAAACCCTGGTGAAACAAGATGTCCGCTCTGGGTGCAAGGCAGCAAACTAACCTAGGGGCTCCCCCAAAATGGCTGAAGAAGTGAGGTGAGGAAGCCCCAGAGATAAACAGGGATGAAAACACTTCTGGGCAAGTGCTGAATTCAGGCCACACAAAGAAATTCAGTTCTTACATTTATCTTCCCAAAGAAGCCATGTTGTAGAAACTGTGGCGCTGACAGTTTAAGAGATGAGAGCAGGGAGAGAAAAAGTGAAAATCCTAAGCCAGGGGAATGTAGCTTCTGGATCAGACCCTTCAGAAGAAAAGGAGTTACCCCTACAGGAGCAGTGGAGAGGAAGTTAATGAGATGGGCTGGGGGAGGTTTTGGAGGGAAAGAGGCAATTTTGCAGTAAGTGGGAGGAAAAAAAAAGCCATCCAGCTCAGAGCCTGCTTTGAGGAGATGGGAGCACAGCAGCTCTTGGTCCTTTGCACCTGGGCAGTGGTGGGCAGCAGCCCCAGCTGCATATGGATGCTGATTTTGGGAAGTCCCGCAGGGGGAAGTGGCTGTAGTCAAAGCAGAAGGATATGGAGCTAGGCAGAAGATCTGTACGGATGTGGATGCGAGGCAATGGCACACGCAGATAATATTGCAGAGGTGGTGACAGGCAGATTTGCAAACACAGGAGACGTGGGAGGACACCAGGGTTACACACACAGGAGAAAACTAGGAAGCCTGATGCAAACAGCAAGACAGAGAAGGCAGGCTGGTAGCTCAAAGAAAATCTGTAAGAAATGTGCTCACTGGGGAGCCTGCGAAAAAGAGAGGCTGAAAGAGAAGTAGACAAGCCAGAGGCACCAGCACAAACAGCGGCCACTGAGTGTGGTGATGGGCTCTCCTTCCTCAGACCTGGTGGCTGAAGTGAGCAGGGAGCCTGCAGAGGTTTAACACCAGTTTAATCCCAGGTGGGAAGTGAGAGACAGAAACCAGGACCCCAGCACACACCTTCTATTCTGAATTATCCACTGGCCTTGGGTACAGGGCAGGTCGTGCTTCTGTCTGCTGAGTGCGTAGGCGTCGAACCACAGGGTGACCCCATAGTTGAGGGATGGGACCTGCAGACAAGGCGGTCCAGAGCAGAGTGGAGATGGCTCCTATGAGTGCTGCACCCCACTCCGCGTGACAGAAACGAGCAGGGTAGATGAGAAGGGGAGAGCTGCCAATTCACACATTGCAAGACAGAAGGAAGCACCATCTAAACTGAGGCCATGCCACAGCCCAGGGTGGCTCTAATGCTGGTCTCAAAGCATGGTAATTCCTAGCAATTTCTAGCAATCTGGTTCTGCCTTGAAGAACTCCTCTGGAAACCAGATTTCACAGTCCTCCTCAGCTATGGCATCTCTGCTCTGGCATGCAATATGAGACTCCTTCCCCTTCAGAAACACACATTATGTGGAGGCTAGGCTGGCTGCCACTCTCTGCTTGCTTCTCATGATGATCTGACTGAGACTGCGGTCTGTACTCCCCCGTAATGTGGGGAGTGCCACGTGGGTTTCAGGGACGGGGTGGATGCTCTTGTGGGAGCTGGCTCTTACCGTCATATGCCAGGTGCACTGTGTGTTGGGTGAGTAGTAACTGGGGTAGTGTGGGGTGCCAATCTTCCCCTGCTGCTCCAGGCCTTCCCGCAGAGTTATATTCACTTCACAGGCTGTAAATGCAGACATTCAAAGCCCTGGTACCTGTCAGCTCAACCCCAGCCTGGGGGTGCCATGTACTCATCCCATTGTAGGAGGGGAGAAAAGGGGCTCTTCCCATTGTAGGGAAGGGAGAAAAGACCTGATGCTAAAGGTGACTGGGATGTTCCACCATCCCCCTCAAGGGGCCATCTCTACCTGGCAAGACTTTTAGCCTCCTCCTCTTGTGCAGAGAAGGGTAATGGTAATGCATATTGCTGCTTTAGACTCTTATATTGAATTGACATTTATCTGCGAATGCCTCTGGACATGATGTCCAGGCCACATGATGGTCTGTCCATGCATGAGTGCTTGAGCTTGCTCCTAAAGTATCACGATCACTCAGGCTCTGCTTGCCCGAGCCCAGGCTGTAAAGACTCGAGCTAGATGTTGTCCAGGTGAGGGAGCAACATCCAACCTGCTTTTTACTGACCACCTCTACCCTTGCAATCTAGAGTGAATTCTGTCCCTAATGGGGATGGAGCACCTCTGGGAGCAATGATGTTGTAGGAGATAACCTGTCTCCTTCCTGTATCTATGCCCCTCTCCTCCAGCCTTCCTCACCTTTGAGGGGCACTGCCTGTGCTGAGAGGATGAAGGGGTCATAGTAGCTGTACATGGCTTTCTTCCACACAATGGACATGACAGGGCCTGATGAAAGGACTTCCACAACGGGCTCCTGCCGGCTGCAGCCGTAGATCCTGAGGGGAAAGAGATAAAAGGATGGGAGCGAAACAAGCAACAAACAAACGAAAGAGAAGAACAAGAGAGACAACGGAGGTCTATGTCATCCACAGCACACACCTGCTGTGAGGCACTAACTGAATCAAATAAAGGGCCAGCAGAGAGACAGCTCGTGCTGCTGTAATCTCTCAGACTGCATGGCTGGCTGTGTGTTATCCCACATCAGTGACTTCAGCTGATCAGCGAGAGGCAGGTTCTGCATCAAAGAGAATTTCCTCTGATGTAGTCTAACACCTTCCCCTGCTGTGGTGTGTCGTGCCATCCTGCCCGGCTTCCCCGCCGTGTTCGCCCTGCTCAGGAGCTACCTACGAGGTGATGAGGTGTTTCTCCAGGGGCCCGGCTGCGTCGTACATAGCCAGGCGGTCCCTGCAGTCCGGCAGAGTCCACTCCAGGCGTAGCTTGATCATGTAGCCCTTGAGGCCGTGGAGGTGCCAAAGACAACTGGAGGCCAGGTAGTCAGGGCCCTCCAGCCTTAGGACGTCATCCTCCTGGACATAGCTGTACCTGTAGCAACCTGAATCCAGGGGAAAGATACAGGGATTTAAACCTCAGGGTGATGTAAACGGAGGCAAGGGGGGCTCAGGAGTGGTTGCAAGGGAAATTAAGATACAGGATTATCACTTGGGATATCAATGTGAGCCCTATTTCGGGGTAAGGCTGACTCATCCCAGTTATCTCAGTTTACTTTTGCATGTGTTGCAGTAGCACTGGTCCCCTCGTACCAGTGCCCCAGTTTCTCTCTATAAGAACTGTCCCCTCTCCCTTAGTTAAGTCAATACTGCCTCAGGCTTTAAATACCAGCATAACACAGTTATCTTCCACTGGCTTCATTTTCTTTTCACCTCTTTCTCTTCTCACCCCCATATTCTTCCCAGCTTTACATCCCCTCATCTGATTTCCAGGTTTCAGCAGGCTTCCAGACCAGGATTTTTGAGTAAAAGTCAGCTTAAACGTGAGTTTCTAATAGCATATCTAATGCAAGCTGCCGGCCACAGCACTTACTGCCTGAAACTACTAAAAGCACCTTCAAACATCCCTAAGACAACAGACCTCTAAATGACTGACACCACATCCAGCGCAGAGCCATGCAGGAAATCCCCCCCCCGCTCAGCAGGTTTTCATGGGGCCTGGAATTAGCACCGTTGTACCAGTATACCAAGCTATTTGACAAGACTCATCAGGACAGGGGTAAGACTTTACTAAGGTGGCTGCACTGCCCCTGGGAGCTGGTGTCTCTGCACAGCGGTGTGCTGCTGGGGCAGAGGTGTCAGGATGCTCAGAGCAGTCCAGCACATAGCTGCGTCACGTAGTTTTGATCTGGCCAAGCAGTGGCACTGGTGCTCCCTTGCTGCTGTTCTCATCTCCCCTTCCCAGGATTTACAACTCCAGGAAGCCAATGAGGTTTCTGTCCCCTGTAAAAATCCCTCCCATAAAGTCACAAACTCAAAAGTAAAGGAAAAGATAGCCTACCCAGAGTGGATTTCAGCATTACTATGTCTTTCACACTGGAGTCTGTTAGAAAGGAAATATATAAAGGAAAATAAACAAAAATATAAACTGGTAGTATCTGAATGGTAGCATGGCAATTGATGACTCCCTTCCTTCCTCTGTAAATGGCTCCCTTACAGCTTCAGCATGGGGCATCCTCCAGGTACTTCTCTGTTTGCTCTCAGGGACCTGTTTCAGTCATGCCTTCCCCACCCCATCTCTCTAGGAAATCTCTGTGGCCTCTGCCCCAAATCCAACAGCCCTAATTAATGCTTTCCAGCCCACCATAGGCTTCTCTGCCTTTTTTCCTTGCCCATTTTCATGTGCTATTCCAGGACCTCTTCCCCTTCCCAGGAGGGCTGGGCATTGCTTCAGGCAGCCATCGCCATCACCCTGCCCTGCCCTGCCCTGCCCTGCCCTGCCCTGCCCTGCCACGCCACGCCACGCCACGCCACGCCACGCCACGCCACGCCACGCCACAGGGCACAACCCCACTTCCCAGAGCTTTCACCGTCTGCTCACCCCTCCCTTGCTCTCCTGGTTTAAATAACCCCCATTGAAAAGCATGGGAGTTACTGAAGGTGGGGAAGGAGGTCTCTTTTGATGACCACTGGTGGATCAGCTACTTAACATCCTTATAGAGTCCACCTCTGGAGAAGGGAGATGAAGAGAAAGCCAACAGCAAAGACTACAAATCTGTGCAAAACAGAGTCACAGGGTGGACAATGCTGTTAGGAGAGCTGGGCTTTGCTCCAGCCTCCCAGCTGAACTGGGAGCGGCCAGAGATCAGGTGCTACTGGGAATAATTGCCAAAATAAAAGGCACCGTGAGGTCAGTTGGGTGTGAGAATTGCTGTTGGGGACTTGCCTAGGTTAGGGCTTTGGTCTTTTGTAGCTCCTAAGCAGAGCTTGCAATTCTGTGGGGAGAGCTGAGCAGTTTTGTCATGGCAAGAACAGATGTTGTGGAAAAGATGATCCTGCAGGCATAAGGCAGGCTTCTAGAGAAGCTCATGTGCTCTAGGGAAGGATGTATGCTGAGCTGATATTAAGTACTCTTTTATCTGAAGGTAATAAAACTGAGTTTCTGTAAGGAGAAGGAAGTCCTGAAACTCTTTGGGGGAAAGGGGAGACTAGTGTCCTGGGGTGAGTGTAGCTGTTAGTAAAAATAAAGTGTTGGAGATGTTCCTGCACTAGTCAATGTTTTGCAGCTCTGTATCTTAAGGCAAGCTGCAGCGAGACTTAATGTTTAGAGCTAAGCAGGTCAGCAAATGAGTCTATCAGAAAGCAATGAAGTGCTAATGACTTGCTATTAGCTAGCTATTTTTTCACTCCAATTTTACAGAGCAAATGAAGCCAGAGGTTAAGTCACTGGCTGGAGGTGACCCTGGCCTAGCAGTATAAGAGGTTTCTGGCTTTTGCCTTAGTTGCTAGCCTGTGCTTCTGACTGGAGAGGGAGGTGGAAAGGACTAGGGAAAGCAGAAGGAGCTGGAGAAACTACAACTGGTGTGTTACTTCCAAAACAGAAAGAAGTGTGGTCTGCTGAAATTAATAAAAAGGTGAAACAGATGTGAAGGGAATAAGAGGGAACTGGGAACAGCTAAAAGAATAGCACCATCATTTTTATTTGTTTATGAGTTACATTATGAAGTGAGTAAATACAGGGAAAATGCTAGATGGGCTGACTTGGAAGCATTTACCATATTATGTTATGATACCTTTCTTAAGAAAGTTAATTTAAATTGGCTGAGCATAAGGTGTGGTATGGTGGAAACAAATCATAAGTAGAAGTAAGTGACTAATTGTAACTGCAGGAGGAGATGTCTTCATGAGATGCTAATGCAGCTTCAGAATAAGATCTTAAACGATGATCTGGATGAGGGAATGAAAATCACTTTGAGGAAATCAAATTTTCTTCGGGGACACCAAAAAAATGACCTCCAAAACAAAAAAATTGAGATGTGGAGGGAAAAGTTAAAGAAAATATGGGTGGGATATATTAAAATAAGATTCAGCTTAGAAAAATGCAAGATAACATGTCTGGGGAAAAAACTTGGAGATGTAACATTTCGGGGGAAGAAGAAACTTGGAAATGAGAGTCCCAAGGAGAGAGAAGAAACACAATGTATTTTAAAACCTGTGAGGTTTGGGGCTCTGTAAGACGGATCAGATCAGGCTGAGAAGTTAAGTCTCATTATAAAGAACATATTCAAATTCCATTGGACTTGGATGCATTGGACATAGACGCATCCCTCGTCCTTTATCTAACACCTATTTTAGAGCAGTTCTGTAGGGGTGGCTTTTTAAACAGTCTGTGATCTTCACTGTGGGCAACAATAAATAATCCTTAAAATCGTATGTCAAGAACTGAAGTGGCAACAATGCTTTGTGTCAGAGGAAGACTAGTGGTGACTCAGGTGTGTTGCCTTTGTTCTTCTCTCAATCAAGTAGCCTGGAATAATCTCCCAAAGGAAAGTAGGAAGCCTAATTGCTTGCTATTTTTGAGCTGAGCTGATCAAAGTAATGACCTTTGTAAGATCTTACTCCACAGAAGCCAAAGATGATGGGAGAAGGAGAAAAAAAAAAAAATTACCTAGCTGGTCATGGTCAGCAGTATCTCCAATAATCTTTAATCCTTCAAAGGAAGGATGCTTTTTTTAATCAGATTTCAGTTCTCCTCTATCAGGAAGAAATACATGTAATTGTATCTCCTGATCCTCACTTTTTCTCTATCCTCTTCAGGTTTCCCCTGTCCCCTTCAGTAGTGGCTTCTGGCCTTTTCTCCTAACCTGCCTTCAGCACCTTATAAATCTTGGAGCATTTCTGACTGCTCAGGCCACAGCTGAGCAGCTGGTACTTACCCAGCAGAACCAGTGAGTCTGGGTTGACCCTGTATTCCATCTGGTAGGACAGGCTGCCGGAGCTGTTGAAGCTGGTGGATAGCTCTTGGTGGAGCATTGTGTTTACCCTCTCAGCAGTCACTTCCTTCTGCTGACTCTCAGGGATTTGGAGGGCAAACCAGAAGAAGAAGGTCAGAGCCCCCTCCCTAACAGAGAAATAGTATGTTAAATATCCTCTCTCTTCCTCTCCAGAATCGCTGGAGAGGCAAACCCCAGAGATTAACCCCCCACTGTTTTTCCACAAATCAGACATATGTGTGGACTTTCTAGCTCGCTGCTGTGACCCAGAGGAACCACTCTGAGTGGGGCAGGAGAGCTGCTATGTCCATGGTGCTAGTTAATGCTCAGTCCTTTGGGGGAGGAAGCTGTTTTATGCCATCTGGCTTTAGTGATGACCATACGTGGTCAAATTAATGTGATAATTAATCAAGACTGGTCTAATGAGTAGTCTCATTTCAGGTAGAAATGACCTTTGGCTACTACTGACCGGGGGCTGAAAAGAAACACTCAAGACTTCCTTGTCTCAGCTCCCAGGTGGTGACAAGTGGCTGATTTATGACTCAGTACCTTACCACCAGCCATTAATGCTGGGCAGGCTCAAGCTGCAGGAGACTGAGACTGTGACTCTGTTCAACCAGTTAGCAGAGAAAATTGGCTGGGGGAGGGGGAAGAGCTGTTGAAACTTTGTTCAGTAAAAGGCTAGAGGAAGAATTGCAAGTGAAACTTTTCTTTTCCCAGTTGAAAATGGAGTTGCATCATAATTGGAATTTTCCTTAGCTGAAGGACAAATTTAGGGGTATAGTTTTCCATGGAAAAAAATCAGGAGCAAATGTATATGTCAGTTTGGAAGTTGTTCCTGCTTTCTTGATCTACTGCGATGACCTGCAAAGCTGTAGTCCCACATCTGTCCCATTCCACTGTTACCCTATTCCCAGGTGGACCATGCTTCGTGGCTGGAATACTTTTTCCATGGTGCATTCTGGCCTCTCCCTTCTGGTGCCTAGAATCAGGCCATAAAATGACTTTCCTGAATTAGAGAAATTAATTTCCAGCTGCTTAGTTTCTACCGAGAATGTGAAGCCCAGATTTTTTTCAGTTCTTTCCAGTCAATTTTTTTCCTCTCTTGAACTTTTGCCTCTCTGAAAAATTTCTCAATTTTGGCTTTTCATCATGACCTCAGATGAATATGAATATCAAAATATCCCCAGTTCTGTCATGCTGGAACCCTTCTGGATCTGGACTGCCCAGCCTAGCCTAGAGCTTATGATGGGGACTGTAGCAGTTTATAATGGCCGAATTTCAGTGAAACCAGAGTACAATTGACTGGAAGCTTTCACACACGAACAAGTAAAAATGCTCTGGGTGCTACTCACCCAAAGGCATACACTGTGCTCGAGTTGTAATATCGACCCAGCTCTGTGGCACGAATCAGTTCCTTCAGCTGCAATGAGAATGTCGTCTGATAACTACCGCGCAATGTTACAGTGGAAAAGGACCTATAGCCAACCCTATATTTCATCCCTCTTGCTGTACAGACCCACCAAGTCTGTCACTTGGGTGGGGGTACCTGACCCCTTCCTCTTTCTACTCACTGAACTGCCTCAGGGCCAGCTCTGGTCATGAAATTGCCCTCACCATCTTCTGGAGCTTAGCTGACTCCAACCAGAAGGCTCTGGACTCCACCTGCCCAAGGTCCGGGGAGTATTGGCGATTGAGGACCTGGAGGCTGCCAGAGTAAAACTGCAGGACGGCCGGTTCCAGGTGCCATGGTCTGTAGTCTGCCAACAGAAGACACTACTGGATTACCTTGCAGATATGCAGGAGAGAGGGGTTTACCCCTATGTATGAGTCTATAAAGATCACCCAGAGTCACTAACGTGCTTTGGGCTGGGCATTGCCTTGACTACACCCCATCCACCTCCTGCGTGAGGACAAAACATGTTGAATTTTTACCTAGGAAATACCAGGTTGCTGCAGCAGCTCCAGCCAGCAAAACAAAGGCTATCCCAAGGGGCACATAGCGGAGGCAGTCACGTGAGTTAGTCTCTGATTCATCCTTTGAGAGGGAGTTGGCATCTTCCTCCTGTTCCTCAGCCTCCATTAGGGGCACCTAGTGACACAGCACACCATGGTCAGGCTGGGTTTTCTGTATCCCTTTACACCTGTACCTGGAGGTGTTCTGCCATCTCTGTGCTCCTCTCCCAAGATCTATAGCCCCAAGAGACCTGTATACTAACTATCAAAGACTTTGCTCAGTGCAGATGTGAGTAAAACTCCTAATTCAGTGAGAGACAGGCTTCCAGGACACTATCCTGTCTATGCCTCCTGGGTAATCCCTCAATTTTCAAAAGCGTTCCCTGGGTTTTGCTTCTGCCAAAACCACAAATGAGTACAATAATGAATTTCTCCAGAGACAAAAGTGTTGTCCTCCCAGGCTGGGAATGGTTTTAAAATTGGTATTTTATTGACCTATAAATCAATGCAAAAGAAAATCCGTGACCTCAAATGCACACAGAAGTTGCACACAACAGCCCAGCCTGGGAGCCTCCAGTTGCACTTCGCCTGCTGTGCCATTTTGCTCTCAGTCCCTCTCAAACCTTGCCATTCCCACCAGACCATGTGTCTCAGGGCTAAGCCCATGCTGGCACTGACTCACTAGCTGAGCTAGTGAGGAGAGAGCACCTGAACAATGTTCAGCCCTCCACCACCCTCTACTTGTGCCAGGGGATGCCTTCTGGCTTCCTTTGCCCCTCATCTACCCCAGGCTGCTTCTCTTGCTTCATCCTGACCAGCACGCCTTCTGTCAGCCCCAGACTCTGAAGGTAAGAAATGCCACTGCCCAAGAGAGCCACGTTAGTCTTGGCCATCTATCTCAGCCGCCTGCCTTCTCCTTTTCTCTGCCATCGCCCAGTGCACAGCTGCCCCCAAAGGCTTTCTGTGTTTTGGTGGCTAGAGAGGAAAGGTATGTGAATGCATCCGCATGGGAGGGCACAGAGCTCTTGGTGAATGCCTGTGCCATGTCTGCATGTCTGTGAGTCGTCTTTGCGCCCAGTGGTGTGTGTGACTGTGCAGGCATGAATGCACAGGAGTGACTCGAGGAGGAGGGAAGAGATGGTTGGCCTCACACCCCTTTTAGCCCACGTGGATACCCTGGAGTGTTCACACAATAGGGGTGAGTGGTCTTCTCAGTTTCTTTGCTTTCCCCCAGTTACAGAGCCCTGAGCCCTCCAGACTGCCTTGCAACACAGAAACATGCTCGCAGAACGTAAGCACCAGGTAACTCACTCTGAAACATTAAACCCAGCTTGGTGAACATCAGCACTCGGACAATCAGCTGCACATCTGCTTGCTGTAATGCACCCTTCCAGAGACACACGTGGTACAAACAGGCCCAGCACAGACTGCCCTCCCTTGCTTCTCATGGGCCACCTTTCTGTGCAACCCCGGAGAGGATCTCCTCCCCAATGAACCAGGTTGGGTGGTCCAGGAGAGCAAGGGCACTTCTCGGCTATAACAGCATCCCTTCAGAAACAGCAGGCACAAGCAGAGAACAGCAGACGGAGGGGTGGGGGAAGGAGGGCAGGAAGCAGCAGTAGAAGAGCCTCTTTGTTAGAAGATTTGATGGTAGGCACCGGGGTTTCCCCCAGAGCTGCAGACCTACCTTTGAAACCTGCTGCCGCCTGTGAGGCCTGGCCCACACCCCCTAGCAAGCCAGCTCACACACGCATGGAGGGGGGCAGAGAGGAGGACATCTATTTACCCAAACTCAAGGTCTCTTCAGCGATCAATAACCTGATGCCATGTCCTTTCAGCTCGGCCTTTGTCCTGCACCGTCCTGCCGCGATGGGTCAGCACACCCTGTGCAGTGGCTTTTTTCTTTTCTGAAATGGAGGTTTCGGAGGTTTGCAGGGGGAGAAGATCTGCAGGCTGAGCAGGAGGAGCCTGGAAAAAGTCAGGGTACAAGCACTTCCAGCTGTGCAGAGAAGAACAACCCAGGAGGCTGGTGCAGATAGCTTACATTGTCCTCCTCAGGGGACAAGAAGTTGCTGAGCAACTGATATATTTCTTAGCTACCCTCCTTGGTCCCATTGGAGGGAGAGGCAAAACGCAGGGTGTGTGCTCCCCAGCACAGAGATGGAGCAGACACTGGCTGGCAGGTGTAGATCGCTTGAAGGAGGGAAGATGGCAGTAGACAGCGGGTCCAGTTACCACAGTGGTCATGCAGATGAAAGCAAAGCACAGCGTCTCTCAGTCCCCACCTGCAAGACTCCTTCTGGTCTTCTTGTGCTTCTTGCTGCCCAGCCTCCTGACGCTGGGCTCCCCACACTCCGTTGCACCACAACTTGCTCCTCCCTGCAGTATCTGCTTTTCTTCTAACCCCAGGTCCTCCTCACCTACCTTGCCTGCACCACCTTCTGCTTACAGCCCTGCAGCTCTGTACGTGCCCCTTTGTTTTTCACAAAAAGCAACCACGCTCCAACTAGAGCAGAGTAAATAGAGTTATTCTGTCAATAAATGGGGGGGGGGGGGGACGGGACACACGGGACGGGACACACAACACATGGACAACTCTTGACCTGGGTCTGAGCTCCAGCCAGTGGCATTGACCTGGGTCTGAGCTCATTTGAGCCAGGGCTCATTTGGGCTCATTTTGGCAGCTGGGCAGGGATAGCTGTTTTCAGCTCTGCCACTGATTCAGGTTTAGTCTGGGACTGCATGAAGACCAAAACCCATTGCTGTAATTGCCTCGTGGTGGATTCTAGTAGATAAATGTTATATGTGGATGAAAAGCTGCAGTGTTTGACTGGGAATGTGTCAGTGTAGTTATCCCGACTAACTCATGCTGTACATATGGGAAACAGTCATGCAATGACAATAAGAAATGCTTTCAGAACTGCTTGAGAGATTTGAGAGACCAGATTTCACTTTTAAAAGTTACTTTCAGCCAAAATTTCCCCAGATAACTGGGATCTAGCTGCATCTTTAGGCAAACATGTATATGTATATGGCTTTCCCAGGCTTACGCTATGAGGGCTTGCCACAGTGGGTCAGAACCCAGCTGAGGGTATTTCCCGATGCCAGAGACCTCAGGTTTTGTATCCATCTTTCCTGGAAAGAAGCATCCTGCTCTGGTGTTTTCAGCAGAACAAAAAATATAGAATCTCAATCTGATCTATCTAAACAAGCATACCACATCTATCACCGCAGGCTTTTGAATCAACCAAGGACCCAAAACCTTGATCAGATTTGACTTCAGAGGAATTCCTTTGCTGCAAGTACACTTTACTTTCCGCTTCTCCACTGTAAAAAAAAAGGAAGGGATGTGGGAGGAGGCTTACAGTGGTGTTGCCTATTTATGAACAAGGTATCTTGGAAAGAGGGAGATGAGAAATGTGACAGCTATCTTTGCTGTCTCCAGGCTTAAGATAAAGAGAGGACTCATGTCTGTGGCTGTTAGCTCAATATTTTCCACACAGTGCTGGCGTTCAGCTTTGGTTTGCCTCTGGTACTGATGGACACCGTTGTAGCATCTTTCTGTGGTTTTGCGGACCACACACTGTCCATTCGCATCAGCTTGAGAGGGGACTGCTCCCCATGTGACACTTCCAAAGAGGTCCTGGGGACCCAGCAAAGGGCCCCGTATCACTGAGAGTGTCATGCCTTTGGTATTCACAACCTAGGTTACTCACATACGAGACCACATGATCTTGTCTTCCTGGAAGAAAAGTCCGGTTATCACCAGATCTGATGTGAGCACTTCCTGCCGCAGTGTGTCACACATTCACACCCAGCATGGCTGAGAATGCAGTGCTAACAGCTTGCCAGCTCGAAAGCTGTCAGCATTTTCACAAGGGGGGGGGGAAATACCAAGCCAGCAGGATGGTCCTCAGGGGCTTGCAGCAGGATCACTTCCAACTCTGCTTTCTGTTTTAGGTGGCTGAGTCCCTTGGGGAAGGGAGTAGGAAGGAGGGCTAAAGGTATATTGGTCCGAGCAAAGCTTTGCCTTGTCCCCTATTTAGAAAAGCTGTTAATCCTTTCCCCCCACCCCAAAGGACAGAAAAACACTGTAGATTCCTTGATATTTCTTTTATTTACAAAGAGGCAAAGTTTTTTGTTTGTATTCATCTTAGTATCCGGAAAAATTGAGAAGCTTATGAAGATCTACACTGGGACAGGATAACCATCAGTACAGCTAGGATCCTTGGCCCATGTAGGATAGCAAATTGCCCATCAGGGGCAAGGGATTCAGTGTCTCTTTTTGAAGCCCATCTAGGAAGATTCTCAAAGTACAGCAAACAGCTGGGCGAGCCTTGTGCTTCCTTATCTGGGACACTGTGGGGTCTTCTTCACCTGCTGTCTCCTGGAGACGACGGGGTAGTCTATGTCTTGATGCAGGTGGTGAAGAAGCTGATGAGAGGAGAGTTATAGCTCCCCCAGCCTCTCAGCTGCAGGCAGGCTCAACTCCTTTGAGCAGCTCTTTTGAGGTGAAATCCAAGCCAGTGGGGGACCCGGTAGCTGGGACGGATAATGACATTCAGGCTGCATAATGCAAGGTCAGGTAACAGTGTGGGACTGGGATAAAGGGGAAGTTTGATGCTGGTACAGACAGAGGTAGGGAAGAATTAGTTCTGGGTGATACTCACAGGGGTGACAGAAGTACCAACAACTTCAACATCCTTGACCTTTTTGATATAAAAACTCTTAGAAGAAAGATTTTTAGCACAGGACTGGTATTTTCCCACTGCTAAGTAGTCCAGAAACATCGCAAGAAAGTGGACAGACAGTACAGATGTTGAATGCAGGGATGGATGTAACCAGAACAGCTTGTCTTCCTTTCCCTTGCCACTTTTCTTCTGTGGTGTGCTGCTTTTTCTCAACCCAGATCAGCAAATGCAGAGGAAAAAGAAAAAAAAAAAACCCTTCTCTTTGCTATCCCCATTCTTTGTGAGTGGATTGAGGTTTTCTTTTCAGCAAAGGCGCTGATTCGTGAGTTAGTTTTCTGGGCTCATTCACCATATCTTTGCCGCTAATTAGGCAATGGTTTCCCTTGAGCAATGGAAGGAATGGGCAGCACCGTTGCGATGTTTTCCACTAATACAGGATGTGGGATGAACTATTCTGCAATCAGCTTATCGTAGTCAAATAACTGTATTTTGCCAGCAGGGCAGAGAGGCTTTCGATTTCATGAAAAATATTGCAGCAAGAATGGGAAATTGTGTGCGTTCTTTTTACTGCCATCATCAGACCTGGAGGAAAGAAGGGGGGGGTAGGGGATTTCCCCAGTATTTTTAACCCAATAATGGGGATTTCTTTTACACTGCACTGCTTAGACAGCTGACACAGTTGTGGCTCTGAGCTGACGTTACAGACTCAAGCCTAAAGCTGGACCAAGTAGCTCAGAATGTAATCTCTGATTAAAACCTGAAGTGGGGACATCACAGAAAAAAATTACACCCTTGGACAGTCAGAAGGAGATGTCTTCATCCATTTTGTCATCAGCCACAGCACTGACTGGCAGTGCTACTGTCCCTTGAAAGGTTTTTAGGCTGGGACGAGGCAAATGGACCATGTGCCTGCTCAGCCTCAAAGCTGAGTGCTATTTTACACCAAGATGCAGAGCATGGAACTGCTGGCACAGCCTCCTACTGGGAGATGGGAAGGAAAAAACAAGCTGGTGATGTTCCAGATGGCACCTGAACAGTGTGGGAAGGGGTTTCTATGCCATTGGATCCAGTAATAGCAAAGAAACAGGTTCAGTTATGAAGGTGAGTCCTTGTTGGCCTGTTTGCCTAAGAATCAGGCTTCTACCTCTCCATTAGCTGTGTAGCCACTGAATAGCTTTCATGTGCCTTTATCATTCTCCATGCGTTGCTTTACTGTCCACTAGCTCAGTTCTCCATGCAAAATGTCCTCTCATTTCCAGTGGTCTGTTTCACTAACGCTTTACCTTGGGAACTAGTGCTACTCATGTAGCCATCCATGAATTTACACCTTGTCCATCCTATTCCTTTTCTGGTTTTGCAGCCCTCTAGAGTAACTGTGTTCTCCCACCTCATTAAAGAATAGTCCCAATGGGTTTGATGCTGAAGTCACGTTCATGTCCTGAATAGAAGAACTGTCCATCTAGCCCTCCCTGCAGAGAAGGCCTTTCCCACCTGTGGGTTTCCTCCAGGCAGATCCTAGACAGAGCAATGGCTGTACTGGCTTTGGAGGTCCCTCAGAGAAAGGTAGGCACCAGTGTTTGGGACCTGGCTGGAGAAGGCTGTTCTGCATTGATCCTCATCCTGGGTTTGCCTTAGAGGTGGAGGCTGAGAGAAAGAAGAGGTAGCATGTGCTGCTGGTGTACAGGGGTCAGTCGGAGGGCCTGCCCTCCCCTCTGCTACATCAATAGTATCACTGTCATGCAGGTCCAGTGGGTCAGGAAAGTCAGTGTCCAGCTGGCCCAGGGCTTCAGCAGGTTGTAAAGCTGCTTTGTCCATCACCTTCTCATCCTGTTTCAGAACTGGTGTTGGTGAGGTGCCTTCACTTGACCTGAGAGCCCCAGAAATAGCTATGGCCTGCTGGGCTTCACCTTCTGTCTCTTCCATGAAGGAGCTGTTTTGGAAGCCCCGGGTCACCTTGATACAGTGAAGGAAGTTGTGGGACAACATGGGCATGTCCTCTGCCAGTGTGCAGAGGTCTGGAGAGGGGAGAGCATGGTAAGATTCGCCATCCTCGCTGCCACTGCCCTCCTGGGTGAAAGGCTCATAGGTGAAGTAGACCTGACAGGGCTCAATCTCAAAGGAGTTGGGAAGGTGGAACAAGAAGTAGCCTTGGTTGGTGAAGCAGCTGGATACAGAGTGCCCACTTGTTTCTAAGGGAGGATCAGGAGTCAGGGTTCCCTTGGAAAGTAGAAACTGGGATTCATGGTCATTCTTCTGCATCACCTCAAGCACGGAGATCTCTGGGGTTGTGCTGTTCACACAGTAGGAAGATGTGGAGAATGGGGAGGAGAGCCATTTCTGATGGGGAAGAAACACAGGAGAGAGACTGTTATGCCCAAAGTATAACACTCAGTGAGGGACCAAAGGTTTCTTCTCCTGAGTGCCCACAGCAATCAAGTGACCTTTTCTCTGTCCAAGCAAGAGTTGCCAGAGTTGGTGGGGAGGGAAATTCACATTCATGATGCCTCATCTGCAGGATTTTCAGAGAGAGTGTATCTTTCTGACACTTTGAAATCAAGAGCAGATCTTGCAAGCCTATGTTTTGAGATTTCTGGAGGGGGGGATAGAGGATGGAGGATTAAAGTGAAAGGAAGAAAAAAACCTACAAGATGAAGGTGGAAACATGAAAAGCAGTACTGGGATGCATCTCATGCAATCTATTCCTAGATGCTGAACCAGTTTCTGATACATCTATATGGCCCTATGCAGATTTCTTGTCTAAAGTGCTCTTCCAGGCCACTTGTGCCGAGACTTCCACACTCACCATGAGTGATATCCTGCAAGTGCATCATTATCCTTAAACTGGTTTTGATAACATCCAACTTCATTGCCTTTATGGCCAGTAAAGCCAATTTTTCTAGTTCTTTCTGCACTGAGAAAGTGTCCTCAGTGCCTGCTGCACATGCCTGCCCCCCCTACTTTGCACTCTTCCCCTGTAGTTGCAGCTTTCTAAGGCTTTTTGCACTTAGGCTTTTCCAAAGCTTTGCTGTCCTCTGGACCCTCTGCAGTTTGTTTCCACGCTTCTTAAAGTGAGATGCCCCTTGGGATCACCTCCCACATCTTGCATCTGACACTCCCTTTAATACTGCACAGAATGGTAATTGTCTCCTTGCAGCTGCCCATACTTACGGAGAGATTGGGGGGAGAAAGTGGGGGTGGAGAAAGAAGGGAAAGAGACAACAAAAATGCAGAAAACAATTAAGTGCCATCCAGTGTGATGGCAATTCACATTAGGAGCAGAGGAAAGGCTCACAGCCAGGAGGAGGGGATCAGCAGGAAATCTGGAGAAGAGCTGGGCCGCCTAGTGCAGGCAGGGAGGGACCAAAGTGGGGTGCAAGGGGATCTGAGCGGCCAAGCTCCCTCCCGCAGGTCTCTTGTGTTCTCTGAGGCTCCCTGTTAGGGCAGTAGGGTGCTGAGGTTTGTGTGGTTTGCCGTTTCTCGGTTCTGAAATTAGAGATGCCTCAGCCGAGTGTCAGGTTTTAGAAGGTCAAAAAATAAAACTCGAGGGGAGAACCCAGCAGCTGGTGCTACAGGCACATGTGTCGCGTGTGCACATGTAGATCCGACAACGGGGTGTCTGTCCCAGGCATGTGCAGTTGGACCCTCCGTTCCCTCATTTCTCCCTCATAACCACTTGGCTCCATCCCCAGTCCCATACCTGAATGTCACCTCCGTGAACTGAAACAAGTGGGGGAAAGAACTTCTCGGGGTCTGGGATGTGAATCTTCAGGATCTTCTTAAACCTTGACAAAAGAAAATGAGAAGGAGGAATGAAGCAGGGCCTGATCCTGACCGATCTGGCACTGTGGTGGGGGTAGGAGAGAGCATCACAGCTCACGGGTACTACCCTGGCGCGGAGGAGAGGTAAAGTAAGAACAAGCCTGAGGGCTCGCCTTGCTCTTGAGTGGCCTGAAACACTGAGGGATGAGAGAGATAGAGATGAGGCAGTTAAACCTGGCCTTGGCAAATACACTCCCCTCAGCCTTTTCCTTGGGGAAGCACAACCAGCTAACAGTTCACTGGTTCCTTCCCTGCCTTGGCTGGTCTCCTTAACCTCTCCACCTGCCCCCCTCCCCTCCTGCCCTGATGACAAGCTAGGAAGGTCTCCCTTGCTTCCAAGGTCCAGCTGCTGTGAGTTGCCCCCTCTTTGCTTTGCTGTCACCACAATAACTCAGAGGACCACATGGCCTGAATGGGACCATCGCTGGCAAAGCTGTTCCACAACTCTCCGTCCTGTTAGCAGAACACTGCAAGGTATAGCTAGGTCACACTGGCTGTGCAAGCCATCTGAGCATGCCTTGTGTCCACCCAGTGGCCTCTGCTTTACTGGAACCAGTGTGTTGTCATCCTGAGGCAGCATGAAGTGATGTAATATGCTCCTCAGTCCCTCAGAGATGTTGTCTGATCCTGTAAGCTCTTTGCTGAAGCTTTGCTGTGTGATGCTCTGAGGAAAGACCCTCCTGACCTCTGGAGGCAATCAGTGTACTCTCTGAAGCATCAGAATTTGCTAGTTCTTGCATATAAACTACCTTACATCACTGCAGATGCTATTTTTATTCATGCATGTCTAATCCTTCCTTGGATCTTACCTCAGCATTATCCTCTATCCAGTTGCCCCAGGTTAATTATACCCTGTGGAGAAAGGAGGCCTTTTTATCTCTGTGCCATACAGCTAACGCTTCCTCACCTTTGTGTTATGACTCAAGGTAAAACACAGTGACCAGTGACGTTCTCAGTATCCATCTTCCTTCAATATGCTTCTCCTTCTTTCCTTACAGAGAAGCTATCCCAGCCTCTGCTGCCTCATCCCTGAGAACATTTCTCCCTGCTCCCTGCCATGAATATCAGCCATGAATATCTGCTTCTCTGTCCCTGTCCTGAGATGAGAAAACATGAGGCCATTTCTAGCCTTGCCATGTTGACAGGTCATTCCGTATTATTGCAGGGGGTAACCTTGTGAGACACTTTCAGTCCTGAATAAAAGCAGTGTCTGGGGAGAAACACTAACAAAGAGATCTTTAAAGTACCATGTAGATGTTTACTAGTGTGTGATGAGACTGGTAGACATCAGGACTGCACAGACCAGGGAGAGGAAGAATTGTACTCCTCACTCAGGAGTTTTGCGTACAGACCAAATGTCACTACGTCCTCTCTGAGCTCTTGCTGGAGTGTGTAAGTAAGTGAGAAGGTAGCGGTACCTAGGCTTGCTTGGTCCTCTGTACTGAGGGAGTGCTCAACCCACTGACCTGCTTTTTAAGAGGCAATTTTGGTGCATCCCTGCCAGGCAACAGCACTCTAACCCATGGGCAACAGAAGTGCTGAGGCAGCTGTTTTTAATTCAGCCAGGGCACGGCACCAGGTCACAGGAGCGTGGCTCAATATGATGACGGTGGTGAAACCACATCATCTTGAGTGGTGATATATCTCCGCAGACAAATGTCAGCCTCAAAAGGCTGGGCTATAAATCATGTTTTTGAGTAACTCTCTATCCTGAGTAATGCCAAGTGAAAAATAGCCCTGGTTTTGAGAAGACACGCAAGATACAGGAGAGGAACAGAGAGGAAAACTTGATTCTCATTTACCATTTCAGGGTCCGTAAGTTAATAAGGAAGGCAGTCCCAATGATCACGAAGATGCAAGTGCTCACTATAAGAGCTGGCAAGACTGGCCGGGATGTTTCTGCAAGATGAGAGAGAATGAGGGAGTTGCTGTGAAAATTTAGCCAGGATTCTGGAGGTAGGAGCTGCATCCCTTCCATGGCTGTTCAAGCTGATCAAAGTGGGTATTTGATCAGCTTGGTCAGATAGGTCAGATAAATGAGTTCTGCTGTGTTGTGTAGGATGCCTTTGAGCTGAGGTGGGTTTCAGAGTCTACTTGGCATGGCTTAATAGGTAATTTGTGCTGAACAGCTTGAACTCCCTGTTCATAACAGCACCACAGCTGGGGGTTGCCACAGATAAGGTGCCACAGTCTACTGGTTGAAGTGTCCATCAACCTGTCTGTTTTGTTGCAAAGGGAAGCAGGGAGTCCTAAAATCAGTGTAAGTGGGGTTGAGAACTTGAAACACCATTATCAGTCAGTGAGGGAGATAGGGTCATGGGGTTCATGGGTCTTTGAGAAGGCGGGAGGACCAAGGATGGAGAAGGTTAGAGGTAAAGGGGCTGGCTTCTTTGGAGGGGTGCAGGAAAGCTTTAGGAGGCTAGGAAGGTTACAGCTTTCCACCACATGATGATTTTGGTACTTGGACTGTAGGGTCAGGAGAAAGAAACTGAGTTCCCACATCGCCAGCGCTACCAGCTCTCCTCAGGCTTGTCTGGCATTATCTCAAACTTTTCTTAATCTGCCTCTTTCATACACATCTCCCCAGTGCACTTTTGCTTGGTCTTGCTATTCTGGTGCCTGTCTCCTCTGCCTGCCACCCCCATCTCCCTCCATCTCTAGTACCCCTTGGTCTGGGCCTGCAGAGCTCCTCTGGAGAAGTTGTGAGGGAGCAGAGAAAAATAAAATAAGGAGGAGACATTTTTAGGACATTCTTTCTTTGCCTGTCCTTGAGATGCTACTCAGATCACTTTGTCTCGTCTGCCTCTGGTACCCTGGTTATCTTTGGGTCTTGGTTGCTATGACAACTGGTTGCGGCTGTATCCTATTCATTGACATCACACACTGTCAAAATTTGATCACGACAGCAACACAGTGCCCTTTCTAAACATAGCTCCTCTGTTTATACCAGCACCAGGCACAACAGGGAGGGGCTGAGCAGGGGCAGAGTGGGGGTGACAGGAGAAGGAATAACCTCTATCTGCTTATTTTTTGGAAAAGAAATTACAGAGATCACAGTCAATGACTCACCAAAGAGACTTGCTCAGGGCACTGTCTTTCAAGGCTGGAGGTGTCCTCCATGCTGTGGTTCATAGTAATGACTGATACAAGTCTCAGCAGACCTTTTTGGAAGGGACTTACATGCATGTAAATCTCTTTCATTCTCCATGAGACTTTGCTTCCTAGGCTTGGGTCTCTTTGGTTCAAGAGCTGAGTGCTCTGTTTCACTGCATGTCACTGATCAATGGCTCCAATGAACTGGGCCATTTTAGAAAGCTGGATTTATGCTCCTAGGTCACAGGAGCACCTGGGAAAATGCCAGTCCTGGCCATTGCTTCTGCAGGTCAGACATCTGGCCTTACTGCTTTGGGGAAGCAGTCCCTGATTTACATCTTGTGGATTTTGCCTGGCTTCTGGAAGTCAGAGGGACTCTTTTGGGGTCGGGGGTCTTTGCCCTTAAGCCCTGTTAAGCCAGCCTGACCTAACAGATTAGGAGGGACAGATCGTTTCCGACCTTTCTATTGCTCTTTGATTAACAGAATCCTCCCTATCCATCTTCCTCCAGCTTCTCAGCCTGCTTGGCCCTTCTACTTTGTTTTCCCCGGGTCCCCTTTTTCCCCTCCAAGCCAGACTGCCTGACTCCGATCCTTACGGTCAGCATATGTCCTCCACAGTATCGTCTCGCTCCAGTCGCTCCACACGCCTTTGCAGCAACTTGAGGCACTCGGCCTCGCACGGACAGCTGCCTCGTATTTCGAGTCCGGGGAGAGGCTCTCAAACACCACCCACATCTGGTCCTGCACAATGGTGAAGTTCCTGGCCTCCTGGGAGTAGGACAAAATCAGAGCATCATCAACACCCTGGCTTACAGCCTGATGTACCCACCTCTTCCAAGGCCCTCAGAGAGGACCTGTCTCAGAGCCCTACACCTTGTGCACTGCTTGTTCACCCTGGAGGACAAGTCTTCTTCGCTTTGCTTTTTTCATCCCTTTCAGGTCTGCTATCTGGATTTCTTTGTGACAGCACTAAGTAAAATAGGATTTCCATCTGCCTCCATGTCATCACCAAACACTGGCAGCAGGTGACACAGATAAAAGGGTGGGAGGTGTCATCCACTCTCCAGATTCACCAAAACTGGTTTCGTCCTGAGGGGAGGCCCAGGAGCAAGTCCTGGGTGATGTAAAGAAGACCAGGACTCATATGGTGCCCCACTCCATACTCACCTCCCAGGACTGACTCGTGGTTCGGTACCGCACTTGGTATTCCCGCTCCCCATCCAAATAGTGAGAGGAAATATTCAGGCTCCACGTTAAGTTGTAGGTGTTTTCAGTTTTGTGAACCAGCTGAAGATTTCCCGGAGGCCTCAGCTTTACTGGAAAGAGAGAAGGAGCAGGGCTGATACCTCCACACTGTCTGTCCATAACAGGGCTCCACCGCAAACCCCGTTGCAGCAGGGTTGGTGTCTTGGCTGTGCTCACAGACTCCAGCCAGCCATGGCCATGTGAGATGGTTAGTGAGTGCCCCCTCTCTGTTCCTCCTTCTTCCCCACTGTCACTGAAGGCAAAAGGCCTGTTGTCCCTGGACTACGTTAAAGGCAGCTCCTCCTGTGAGCCTGTGAGAGTGGCCCCTGCAGTCAGTGCAATCAATCCCACATGGCCATGCATCCCATCTTGTAGGGGTGATCCACAAGGCAATTGTACAGACAGGAATGGAGCATGGTTGGGGTGACAGCTGCTTCCCAGCTGCTCTTTCAGAGAGCCACAGCCACAGAGGATGGAGTTACACAGACTGTCTGGGCTGATCCTTCCCAACCCCTGACTCCAGCCATGCTTTCCTATGCCTCACCTTGCAGCAGCCCTATTGGACCTCTCCTTGAGCCAGGCACACTCACACATGGAGCAAAAAAATGACCCAAGCAGATGGTTTTCTGCTGGATTGGTGAGTTGAATCCTTTCAGCAAAGACTGATGCATGCCAAAGGTGGCTTAAAGGAGGGTGGAAGCACGTATCTGGTAAGAGGGGCAGGGGAAGAGCAGCAAGACTTTCCCTCCTTCTTGCAGCATGCATTTTTCAGGAGGTCAGCCGAGCTGTCATTGCCTGTTTGAAGCCAGAACTCCTAGTGCAAAGCACTCTCCTTCAACGGTGTCCCAGATACAGGACAGGACAGGAAGTGGCTAGCGTGACATTGCATGTTAGAGGTACAAGTGGCAGGAGTCAACGTGGCTCACCTGTGCTAGTTATAGTAGGGGACAAGAAAAAGAGACAAGTCTAAAATCAGCTATGGGTGTTGCATAGGGGTGGATGGGAAGAGAAATTAGCTATCATATCGTGGGGAAGCTTCAGAGACTGCAAGACAGATGAGTACTCACTATTTGCAAGTGGATTGAAATCTTTTATTCGCACAGGTATAGACCTATTCTCTCCAATCTGGCAATGGACAGACATGGTAAGACGGTCTGCAGTGGTGAAGCATTGAGTCTGCAAGGAAAATTTACCATTAGTGACACTGAAGCCTTATCAATAAGCATTCATATTTCTAAGCATTGCCTATGTATAAGAGGTTTAGGAATACTTGACAATAAATATGGATGATATTTGTGGCTGAAAGGCATAAGCCTCAGTGGTCAGTGAGGAACCAAGGATTTATACTTGATGTAGTTGGATTTTTTTTTGCGCCTCGCCTCATTGGCGAGGAGGGCGCAAAATATTGCAATATGCTAGTTTGCTAGGATTGCTGTATGTGCTGACTAAGCAGCAAAAAAGTTACTTTCGATGAGTGACATTTATTGAGAAAAAATATTTTTACTAAAATATTTTGTGTTCACTGGTAAGACTGAGATGACATTAGCATTAAATATTACTCTTGAAATGCAATGATACTAAAGGGCCACATGCATCATACAGTATTAAATAAGCAAAAGGAAAATTAGCTTGATTAGAAAGAAAAAATTTTGGAGCTGTTTACCAACCCGGCAGTTTGTTTTTGCACATGATGTGCAAATGTAAGAATGCTTGTCTGTCATTAGAACTGGTTGTGACTTTATCAATAAGGCAAATTAGCGCATATTTGGGTGGGTTTTTTTCTGCAAACACAAGGACTACAGTAATTCTGGATATGACTGAAGGAAGTACATAATGAGTCTAAAAAAGACTGATTTAAATAAAGAATAATAGCTAGAGGATTTGCATCACCATTAGCTCCAGCGATGTGTTGCTGTTGCATCTTGCATTTGACACATCTAACCAGGCTTCACAGTAGTTAATGATCTGGAAAATGGTACTGACCTCTTTAAGGAAAATGAGGTCAAGAGGTGACCTCGGAGCTGGTGGTGATGCCCATTTTTCGGAGGAAGGGATTAGGGCCTAACCCAGGTAATTGAGACACGGGACACTGCATGTGATCTGTCTGTCCTGCACCTCTTCTGCATGTGTCAGGACAGCATGGCCCAGCCCACAATGAAGCCAATCCTCCCAGCAGGGGAACCAACAAGGGAGATGCATTATCAACAACACACAACTTCAAGCCCAACCTCATAATTGGAGTCGGGGATTAGGTTTGGGCTTTTTATACTGCTCCTTGGTGTCACACTGCTTATACACCCCAAATCCACATACAAATCCTTTCCACCTTGTCACTAGCCAGGACATCCCAGATGAATTACTCACATTACTGTTTTTGCTGAAGGTCTTGATGCATCTCCTCAGTCCCGTCATGTGTTCTGCCTTGGGTAATTCACAGTGCTCCTTGAATTTTTCAGGTAAGGGAAATAACCTGGGTTTTAAGCAGGAGAACTCCAGTGAGCTGGGGAGGCTGTTTTGTATTTAGTCAAACTTTATGTAACACTAAAGGCCTTTCAAAGCATTTTGCATCCTACCATATTTGCTGAACAGGTTACAGCAAGGATGTAATCCCACTTTCTCTCCCCGCTGCATCACTCAGACAAATTTTATGTGCTGGCACATGGACAGTCAATGCATCCCAGTTATTTCAAGCCAAAGTAACAGTAGGTTTCCAGTTTCCAAGTCTTCACAAAACCCTCTTGCTACCTTCTCTGCTTCCTGTTGATATCAGAGCCCAAAGACACCTGCTGCCCACAACTGCACCAGCGTGGCCCTGGAAGACAGGTGCCTGTTTCAGCCCCTCTAGTGTTTACAGGTCTCCTTCAAGCCACTGACAGTCCTATAGGATCTCAGATACCAAGTGAGATGTATCTTCTGAACCAGGTCACATCCCAGTCAGCCAGGACCGTACATCACATTTGGCAGCGCTACGCCATGACGTCTCTTCTGCCCTGACAAGCATGGCTGAACAGCCTAAGCTGAGCTATGGCACAGGGGGTGACAGGGTGGGAGAGCATCCGTGGAGGTGCAGCTGAGGGGGTATCAGACTGAGCTGCCTGCTCCAGCTGTAAGGGTCAGCTCAAGCCTGGGGCTTGCTGATAGTGGGAAGAGGTGGTGTCCTAGAGCCCCGGTCAAGCAATGGCACGTTTCCCAGTCCAGCCCAAATTCCAGGCCCAGTCTCTGTGATTCACACCCGTGGAGCAACATAAATGTTTTGGCTTTCTAGGTCCGTGCACCAGGCCCCAGAATATATTTGCCCATCTCATCCAACTGGAGGTGTCTCTACAACAGTCACGAGCAACCCACCCACTGCCAGAATCACACTGAGCCTCTCCTTATGACAGGAACCCAGGGAAGCCCTGGGTTAGGCTGGTAAGTCTCTTGGCTGAAGATGTCATTCTTGGAGACCACAGAGACTCAGCCAGCCCCCACTGCGGTACTGGCCACACGCCTACCCCTCTGCTAGGAGACGTGTGGGAGAGGAAAACATCATGAACTGAGAGAGATGAAAGGGCCAGCGGAGACAAGGGGAACAATATTTTCCTTCACTTATTGTTACTCAGGATGCAACATCCCAGCTCATCCTGGTAATGGGCAAATGGCCCCTGTATAACTTTAATTCCACCCTCCTCCACCCCATCTCTGTACATCCTCCTTTTCCATTGAAAATGCCTTTCAGTCCAGAGGGTGGCTACCAAAGAAGAGGGATTTTTTGGAAAATGAAGCACAGACAGAGCTATGGAGCTGGAAGATGGGCTGTGCTAGACAGTTTGGGAGGGTCAGATGACAAACACTGAGCAGTGGCCAGCATCTCAGCCCACATGGGGTTAGAGACAGAGTTCAAGAAAAAGCCCCTCAGCTCTGTGACTCCACTACAGGTGGCCTGGGGAGGGGGAGCCTACATTTTCAAGTGATAAACTTTCCAGTACACTTCTCATTCAAAGCATTGGCTTTCCTCAGCCTCTCCAGTCACCCACCTGTCACAAAAAGATAAATTTGATAAAATCTCCAGCTGGCATGGTGCTTCAACCAGGTCCCTGGCTGGATTCCAGTCGCAGAAGAGAGCTGCCCGTGAGTCATACCAACAAGTTAGGCTGGAGGCACCTGCCAGCAGAGAATAGACGGACAGCATCGTGGCTGAATTAGCAACGATATTTGGATTAACCATCACCCCGGACAATTCTGCCCCATCCCAAACTACAGACTGACTCCTCTGCTGGATAACTATCTCCAAGTAAGAAAGGCAGAGCCACTCACTTCATTATGTCCTTGGAGGTTGATGTGCTCATAAGAGACTTTTAACTATTGCAACCTCCTCTGGCTGTATGTTACAACACGAGCATTGCACAGCAACACACCATGGCACACACACTCCTCCGGCTGACCGCCCTCCCTGCCCGCCCAGCTGGCACGGGTGAAGGGAATAGTTTCTTACCTTGTGCCGAGTCTGATGCCAGTGAGAGAGGCATGAGGCTGCACAGCCAGAGGTGACGGAGAAGCAGCAAAGAGGGCTTCATCTGTACTGGTGACACACTGAAAGAGAGAAGACGCCCCCCCAACATAGCTCAACAATGCAAATTAGGAAGATGTCATCTCACAGGAGGCATCCACTGTCCTAGGGCAGGGCTCAAAGCCAGTGCCAATATTCCAGGCTCAGATACTCATACCCCTGCCACAGCAGAGTCTATGCTTTTCCCTCAGCACCTCATTGTTTTCCTGCCTTGGGTGCTTTGCTCAGCACTGAAACCGTTCGCAGTGCAGCACAGATAGGCTGTTTGCAGGAGTAATGCCTTCTGGAAATGTGTGTGTGAGTGCACAGCAGTCTGCGTGTGTTGTTTCAGGCTGCTTGCTGACTCAGGTAGAGAGTGCTGCCTTGGTTGTGCACAGCTTGTGCTTTGAAGAGCTTCTTTTTTTGGTAAGCCCTAGGGCTGAAATAACTAGGTGCTTGCTGAGTAAGAGGGGTCTCTGGCTGCAACGGACAAAAGTTAGTTGCAGAGCTCATGGCTTAGGAGGTAGACTTTGAATGGCTTGTTTGGGACAGGGTGTGAGATCAGGGAGAAGAAGGAGTTTACCAGGTTCTGGAAAGTCAAGGCTTTACCATAACACAAAATATTACATGGTCATGCACAAACTATGCACCATGCTCGCCAAGTAGACCCTGCACTGCCTTGGAAGGAGCCATGCTTTTAGGTGTAGCAGAAAATTTGGGCTTTGTAATTAGGAAACTCTGCAGCACCCCTCATCCACCCGTGGCACCCAGGGAGACTCCTTGTCTTACAAAGCCTGTACAGCCATGCTCCGTATTAGACAGACTGGTCTTACAGGCTTCTCATCCAAGCCTCCCTCCTCTCCTCATCCACCTGGACACCCACTCGAGGTCTGCCTCTGCCCACAGGAGAAGGGACCACCCTCACCTCTCAGCAAGCCTGGAGCCCAGGCAGAGCTGAGCAAAACAAGATAGAGTTCTGCTGGACCCTGCCGGGACTGCCAGGGGAGCGGGAAGAGAGGGTATATAAAGGGCTGGCATAAGGCATGATACCAATTCCCGTTGTGATAAAAGATTAGGTTCAGAGGAAGAAAAACATGACGACAAAGCATTAACAGACAAAGGGGAGAGAAAGAGAGAAAGAAAGCAGGCAGCGTGGTTGTGAGATGTGGGGTATGATTTGAGAGGACTGTGGAGAGACAGAGAGATAAATACGTGCTCAGCCCTCCCCAACGGTGAGATTCAGTTTGTCAGACTGAAACTCCTTCCAAGACGCTTTTCAGATCAGCCACCCCTGTGTGGGAGAGAGCTGGCATCGCCCCCTTTACCTTCCAGTGCCAGGCACCCAGCGGTCCAGACGAAGGGAGTCCCCGGGGACCAGGTCGCGGGGTTGGATGGAAGCAGCTGTTGGACACCGAAGAGTGAGGGGAACGGGGAGGGGTGAAAGGGAGAGGGATGGAGAGAGATGTCCTAGTTCAGTGCATGTCCAGTCATCAGCCAGCACTGCTGGAGTGAGAGAGGTGCCTCCAGCCCAGCAGTTCTGCTGCGGAGCCGTTCCTCTCGTACATACGTGATCTCTGTCTGTCTTCTCCCTCTCACCTTTGCACAGGAAGCTGCCGCTTGCTTGCCTTGTCAGACTGAGACGAGGCCCCGAAGTATCGAAAAGGCTAGCGAGGCCGAGAATAAAAAGCCCCAAACCACGTCCTACTTCCTGCTGGTAAAGCAATAGGTGCAGAAACAAGGGTGGAGGGATCAGGTGTTAGCTTGCAGTGCTTAGATATACTGGGACCAGTTTGTCACTATTGCTGGGAAGCAAAAGAGAGAGAGAGAAGGACCTGTCCTCTTGGCATACTGGCAAGAGACCCATAGCTTCCTCTTTCAGACACCCAGACAGACCACTCATATCGCTCTCAGGGTCTGCACACGTGCACAGATCACTTTGAAACCAGGGACAGGAGTCAATCTGCAGTAGAAATACCATGGACCACTTTGTGAAAAATAACTCGAGTCATTGACCTATGCAACACACACCAGAACGAAACCAGCCTCCCCACCAGTGCCCCAGTTTCAGAGGATCCATCCTGGGTCAGAGCGGGAGTGGAACGAGGGCAGTGTTGAGTGCGAGCAAGCTTGAGGCACAACCCTCACGCTTGCAGATGGTGTGACACCACAGGAACACCCATCCCGCAGCCTCCCTACCCAGCCAAGCACCCCACTCGCTCCACAGAAGGAAGAATCACCCCCTCCCACCTGAGCCCTGCAGCTAGTCCAGACAGGCACCTCTGCCCCGCAGTAGCTGCAGTGCCTGTTTGGCGCGGCTTGTCCGTTCAACAGGCCAGAAGGGATGCAAAAAAATATGTCCGCCTTCTTCCAAAGCTTAACGTGCCCTCACCTTTGCAGATAGATAACCCCTCACAGGCCTTGCCAGGAATGTGTAGTTTTAGAAGATCCTTTTGCCACAGGCAGATGTCTTCCCCAGCACACAGTGCCCTCACCTCCCAAGCCAAGAGAGACGCACAAACGCAAATCCACAGCCCGATGGTTGCCCAGTTCACAGATAGGCATGCTCATGCATATGTGTCCCCGCACACCTCTCTTTTTCCATACACAAATAGAATTCTCTGAAGTGCAGCACATCACGTTTCCTGTCTGATCTGGGCTGCACGAAGATGGCCGCTGGTGTGGGGCCAGATGATGAGAATCTCCTTTTATACACACAGTGGTCACCACGCTCTGTGCTCCTCACCTTTCTCTCCTAGAGCAGCTCAAGGCCCAAGCTCAGGTCTGGCAAGCAGGTTTTGCTGACCAAAGGTTGCCAGAGGCTAACCTCAAGTCTCCAGGCAGTTCCTTTTTGAGGACTCTATAAACCTGGAGGATGGGGCCTCCTTTAACAACAAAGGGATCTTTGTTTCAGGTAGTGGAAAAATGGTGTGGGAGGAGGATAAGTTTTTAGTCACAGGCAGCCCAACCCAGAGACTGGATCGCAGAAGATATTAGACTTCAAAAAGAAATAGTGTTGGAGCAAACAGTGATTTGAAGGCATGGGTGGAGCCATTTTGCAGGAGGTTGCAATAGTGGATCCTCATGGCCATTTCTGGGAGAGCATTGCAGCTAATCCAGCAGCAAGCACTCACTTAGCAGTCTGGCGTGCAACACCTCTTTCCTCACCACACATGACATGGACCAGGAGCCTGAGAGGTGTCATTTGGATGCTCTTGCTAGTCATCTGAAGACTCCTGTTATGGCCACCCTTTGTGAGGGCAACTGTGGAACCTGACCAGCCAGCCTCTGTTGAAGAGGAGCAGGGGAGAGGATGGGATGCGTGCTCTCCTGCTCTGGTAATCACTGGCTGTGGTAGCTGCACCTTGGAGGCTCCCACCAGGGTGGAGCTGTAATGGCATGTATCATCGGGGCACAGCCCGCCTTTCCCAGGAACTCTTAAAATGAATGCAGCTTACTCTGGTGCAGAAGTCCTCGGCTGAAGCAATGAAGTGCTCTGGGAGTAACTTCTTGGTATCACCAGCTCTGCAGCTGCAACGGAGTATTCATGTTAACCATTATTTTTCCCGTTTGTCCTTCAAACTGAGAAATCTGCACCTTCCTTCAGATCAGAGATCACTTTTGGAAAGCAAAAGCACAAATAACCCATTTTTTATTGTTCAGTTTATCAAGGAAAAAAACCCCCACTGATTTCCTTTTCTTTTTTTCTTTTTTCCTTTTTTTCTAACATGTAAGAATCAGATGAGGTTGGCTGTGCACTGTGGTACCTGAAATAGTGGAAGAGGAAAACTTAACATGTAGTTAGTCCCTAGAGAAGATGAGTGGCTGCTACAGTTGAAAACAAGGATTTATCTGGTCAGCCAATTCACCGGAGACTGTTTTTTCTTGATCTGGGTCTCTACAATAGATCCTCATGAAGATTTTTTGATATCTAGTAATGTCACATTGAAGACTTTCCCAATGAGGGTCCTAATGGAGAGCCAGCTCTCCTCTATCCCAGCCCCCTTTGCTTAACAGTAGTAAGGGATATACCTCTTTGTCAAGTGTGACTGGAATTGATTGACTTTTCCAAAATTGTGGAGGGAGGGGGAAGGGTCTGATGGATCAGCTAACAGACAGCCAAACATCAATGCGTGGAGACCCAGACTGCCTCAGCATGTTTAATTTCCATTAGAAACACAGTTTAAAATGTACTAAAGCAACAACTGTTTGGCATAAGTAAGAAAGTGTTTCCTACACAGGCATGATACCATGACTGTGTCCAGACCCCATCTGATACAGATAAATACACTTGCTGTCAGCAGAGTTTTCCGACTTGATTGACCAGGATGTCGTGCTACTGAGAATTTGGCACTTTTTATCTCCTTTACACCAACATTGTTAGGAATGGTGCCATTTGTAATGTGAGAAGCCAAACAAAACCACATTGTCAGCAACACGTGTGGTGTTCTTGTGATTACCTTCCTGTCCCCATAATGGTGACTGAGACGGGTGAACTCACTAGTCAGTGTTGTTGTTCAGTGTTAAAGCAGCAGGTAAAACTGTGGTGGTGGAGGTTTGGTTAAAGGCGTTGTTTGGGCCAGATTGGTGTTTCAGGGTGTTTTAAAAGTCCTCAAGGCTGGGGCAGGTGCTTACGCACAAGCTCGTCTTTTTCCCCTCGCTCTGCTTTCATTAGAGAAGAGCAGTGCTGCTGAAACTTCTCATTTTCAGTTGCGTGCCCACTGAGAGACTCCGCAGAATGGCAGAGGTGAACGGGAGAACAGAGAGTGAAGAAGTGTGAAGCACAGAAGTATTACGCGATATCAAATTCTCCCACGATTCATCAGCTCATTAGCTGTCGTTCGGCTAGGCACATCCCTTCCCTTTGCTGGCTTTCAGCCGGGACTGGAGTCCCAGGCTAACTGGGATGCCTTGCCTGTGGTTTACAAACCACCCAGCTCACCAAGGGTGAGCTGGTACCTGAGGTACCTGAGTGGAGGGCTCAGTAGATCCAGTGGAGAGCTCAGTAGATCCATCTCGGTGTTCTGTCCCCATGGCACTCCGGAGTGGAGCAGTGGGAAGTGTGCAGAACCAGCAGGAGATAAGGGGATGAGGGCAGAGATGCCCCGATGGCCACCGAAGTTCGCTTCCTGACAGGATACACTGTGCAGATCTCTAGATGTTCTGTAGGTTATTTTTGGTACTTTCCAAATAATGTTGTTTTAACTATAACCTTTACATTGAATTTCCTGCCATTCGTATACGTGTGCTTCTCAAAACTACGACATTGTTCTACATCTGCTGTTATTTTCCCCTTAAATTGTGGTTCTACTCCGAAAAAAGTCTGTAAAAATTGCCCCATGGAGAATCACTGTTTAGTGTATCAGTGAGCTCTTTATTGAATTTGTTCAGTCTAAAAGAGGTTTGCTTTGTATCAAAATGGCAATCTTGGGCCAACATTAAAGACTCAAGCCAGTTTTTTTCCTTCTCCTCCATCATCCCTAGGGATATTGCTGCTATAGGCTAAACACTGCCCTCAAGTTAATCTCCATCACTGTGTTTAAGTGGAGGGGCATTTAAGCAATGGAGTTTAAGTTCTGGGATCAGGTACCACAATGGGGTAACCATGCCGGGCAGCAAGCATTTAGCTCACCTGCACAGCAGATGATATTCCTGAGTTTCTTCCCTTCCAGCTTCTGTCCCACAGAGAGTGTTGTAACAGATCAGCCTGATAAAAGCAGAAGACATTGAATATACACAGCAATACACAAAATGTTCAAAAGTAGGGATTCCCTAGCCCTGCAGGCTATGGCAGAACATGGATGGCAAAAGTGGTAGGAAGCTGAGGCATTTGCAGGCACTCTCACCCGTGGCAAGTCTGGGGCCACAGGTGGGAGGGGATGGAGGAGGTGTTCACTTTCACTCCCTGCCAGTGATGGTCACAGGCCCAGAGAAGTGGGGAAACAAGGGTGGGAGGGGAAGCATGCTGCTTTCGAGCAGTTTCACTCTTAGCCTGCCTGGCTGTGAACACATAGCTATGAACTCATGAGCATGAGCACAGGACAGTCACGAGATGCCCCCACTCAGGACCTGAGCCAAGTCTCCTCGTTATGTTTGGGTAGAACTAGACAGTGTCAGGACTTCGGTCTGAAGGGCTGGAGCCCACACAGCGGACTCAAGGCTTAAGAGAGCTCCCAGGTGTGGACGCCTGCCTCCCCAATGGGTACTTGTGGTGCCACAAAGGCTGCTTGGACCTGGAGTCCCTCCCTAGAGACACTCATTGAAGACCTGGTCTCTCCCCCTGGGCCTGGCACTCTGTGTTCCTCTGTACCCTTGGGCTCAGCAACATGAAGGAAGGCCAGTGCCTATGCCCTTGTTTGAGCCTGTGGACATAGTGTGTGAGGCACAGCATGCGTTTGAGCCAAAGCAGTGTGGCAAGCGATCTCTGTCAGCTGAATCGTGGCGTCTGTGTATGCAGATGGTCTTAGCCTGGCACACCTGCAATGGAAAACTCACCAGTGTGAACTGGAAGGAAGGCGGCATACCCGTGGGACTACTGACATATTTGTACAGCTCTCACATCCTCTCTGCGTCTCAATTTCCACAGCAGAGAAAGGGGCATAAAGGACATCTTCCGACCTTCTTCAAGAACTGAGATTCACAGGCCAGGCACCAGATCCTGCATCGCATGCAGGTGTCCACTGCCCGGGTCTGTAGGGACATTATTGACTGCTAGTATTAACGTGTGCCTGTGCAAGTCCCTGAGGGTTCCCCTGGCATTGAATGCTGAAGATGCATGGCCAGAGCACCTACTGAACTTGCTCACAGACCTGTATTGAAGAGGGAGTGCCTGTGCAAGTTATATGATCTACAGAAGGGCAGCACTGGATTCAGAGACCAGCCTTACACCAAATCTGTCCCCGAGCAAGGTAATGAGCTGAATGCTGGCCGATTTGCTATTCAGCACCAGCGACTGTTCCCGTCCTTGAGGGAAATTATTACCTTGTTACCTGGGCGGTCTTGGAAAGATAAAGCCCCGCTCTGTTTTGCAGCCTGCCAATGTGTTATATCTCCCTATATTTAAAGTTAGAAGGGCTTGTGTGCAAATGCTTGACAAGCCTAATATGAAGGAATGATGGCTTCCAGACCTAATAAATTGCAAGAATTCAGAGATTTATTGTACATTCAAAATTGCTTGAAGGCAAGACATGATACTGCAAGGAGATTTTTGGGAATAAACCCTCAGGTGCTTTGATTAGTGAGACTTGCCCCCAGTTTAATCACATTTCCCTTCCTTCTCTAGAGGAAAAAATCATTACAACCACCCCCATTCTGCTCAGAGCTCTCCTTGCTCCTTCTGCATTTTCTTCATCTCTGTTCCTGCGCAGTTTCTAGAAAGGGAGTTAATTAGATTGTTGATTTTGTTTTAAAATATGCTTGATGATGTCATGCTTATCCAAAGGCCAAACCCCTGCTCCCCCTTAAGCCCTTCCGGGGGTTACTGATTTGTGACTATGGCAATTATTATCTTTCATGTCATTAAAATGCCTGAACAGAAATGAGTTGTTTGGATGCAGCTGCCTGTCTCCCCACAGCTCGGTGCTCCTGTCTCTCCCCTGGGCTCAGGCAGGACAGCCATTCTTTCCCCTGCTCTGTGGTTTCCCAGCTTCAGCCCCCCCTCATTTGCCCCTCTAATGTCGCTGCTTGTGAGCACTTTACTCTTTCTTCCCCGCCTTGGGAGGCAGAAGATATGATGAGAAAGGCAATGGCCACAACCAGTGTGCCTGGATGGAAGGAATGGAAGGGAAGGGTGAAGTCCAGGTCCACGACCTGACCCAAGGACTTGAGAGCACTTCACTCCCCCAGGTGATGTACTGCCTGGTGAAACAGGTCAGCCCAAAGGGCTCCTCATCCCTCTTGAGAGCCCACCTCTCTCAGGATTTCAGCTCTGGGCTTGTTCCTCTGAGGACTTTTCCTCCTAGGGAGCCCTCCTCTGAGGTGAACTGCCTGTAGAAAAGCAGCTCTGCAGCTTGACGAGGTTTTGGGGTATGGTTACATGCACTTGAAGAGCCCATTTTCTGGATGGGGGGGCTGGAGTAGGAAAGGCTGCTTGTTACTGGAGACTACTAACCAGATCCTGGTGAACACTGCAAGACCACCACTTGGAGAAAAAACCAAGCAGTGTGGAAATAACTATTTTCCCCACTATGGCCTCTGAGGAGCCTGAAGGTGCTCCTTGAGAGATGCGACACAGAGCCCTTTATATGCGAGACATTTCAGGTTTGTTGCTATAAACACAAAGCCCAAGCCACAAGCCACATCTCGCTACATCGTCCCATTGACTGCGCCTGTATTTGGGAAATGACATGTGGAGGTCTCAGGGGAAATGGGCCTTGGCTCTTTGAGAGAAAGACAAGACCAGGGTGTCACTTTCCTCCTTTTCTGTTCTTAAGAGTGGCATGCATGGATAGGAGGGGCATGTCCTTTTGGATATCACCATTCCCTGTTGCTCCAGCACCTCCCACATAAGAAGCAGGAAAGGGCACAGAGCATTGAAGCAGTTCATAATTTCATCCTCCCTCTCCCTGCAGCTCAAAAGAGCAATTGCAGCCCTTGCAGCCAGCACGGGGCTAGGAGGGCTATTTTAGGCAGGGTGCTGTGCCCCACAGTTGGGAGCGGGCTGTGGAGAAGGTCTGGGGGGGAATGCCCTCTGCCTGCACCTGTGCACACATTGGCGCACGTAAACACACACACACACGCATGCACACAGAGCTGCAGCCAAGTGGGGAAACACGGAGAGGATCAAGCGCTTGGCTCCGCTCGAATGCTTACCCTGGAAACAGGCCAAGGACGATACGTGTCCGCAGGCACCAGGGTCCCTTCCCTTAGCCACAGTCTACCCAGGTGAGACCTTAATTCTAAGGGGAAACTTGCACTGCCGCTTTTATGTTTCAAGGACAAGGGTGTCGGTACAGTTCCCCAGTGCTGACCTTCCCTGCACCCCAAAAGAAAGGATCCCCCATTTCTTCCTATTCTCCCCACCTCCTTCGCAGGCAGCAAATTCCTTCATCGGAGATGCTCAGTGCCCAGAGGGAAGGTGGCTGTTGAAAAGGACTGCTCGGTGATTTTTTTTTTTTTTCCCCCTTCGGTCTTGGAAATTATGCTGGCAGCCTGGTGCAGTATTTCTCCCTCCTTCCTCCCTCCCCTCCCTCAGCCCCTGTGAGGGGGGAGGAAGAGCGTGGGTGGTGGAAGGAGTTGTGGTCCCCAGATGTGTGAATTGTTGCCGAGCAGAAATAGCGCACCACGGACAAACAGCAGAGCAGCTCAGCTGAGAGCCATCGCTTTGGGCTTGCGTCACTGACCTTTTCCTCTCGCCCTTCTCAGTCCTCACCTGACCCTCCCACCGCTTCCCCTGCACCCTGCACTCAGAGAACTCTCCGCACAGTGCATTGCAATGGTGAGGAGGGCTGACACAGGAGTTTAAAGGAGGGGGGGAGTGGAAAAAAAAAGCCCTGCAGCAACGACAAGGCAATGCAGTGATCCTCTCTCCATTTCCACAGAGCTCAGGTTGCCACTCTGCAGGACAAGACATTCTCCGCTGTCACTGCCTGGTCTAGCCATCGCAATGAAGGCAGAGCTGTTTTCCTCCACAGCTGGGGGGGTTGGGGATGGGGGAGGAGAAGCAAGCCTGTCCTAGGGTCAGGGGAGTGCTTCAGACTCTGACATATCATGAACAAATTTCATGAAACTTTTCATGAAACATGGAATTTCAAAAAAACTTTTCAAAGCCTTGCAGGACCAAGCTTGAAATGTAGTACAGTTGTAAAAGCCTGCATAAGTCTTCTAAAGAGTCAAACACCAGCATACCACATGGAGAGAAGTGGGAGTCAGGCGAAGCAAGGGCTTGGGAGGTGTTTTGGACTGTGGTAATGGTAATGGTGTTTGGCCCAAAAGATCCCTTGGCCCAAAAGATCTGCTGAATTGCTGCCTGTGGCTGCAGGGGACAGGGCTTGGTTGCCTGGAAAGTCCTTTCTAGTGCTCTGCTCCATTCCAATACTTCAGGGGAAGAATTGAGGACACACGGGGGGGAAAAAAAGTGTACGTGGGGGCAAATGGGAGAATGCCGTGAGCCCAGAAAAGCACGTGTGGGGCAAGCAGGAGAATGCAGTGAGCCTCAGGCACCCCATGGGAGATGCTTGTCCAAGTCTTGCACTATGACATTGTTACGTCAAAGACCTGGAGAGTGGTCAGGACTTTAGAGTAGGGGACCAGAACAGTGAAAATGATGCCTACAGGATGGGTGCCCGCTAGGCAGGAGACCTGTTGTCCTCCTTCCTCTCCCTGGGCATTTCCTTCCCCTGGCTACTTTGAAGCATTGCAGTTGTCCTCAGTAGTGACCAGTGAGGCATGGACACATCTCCCACCTCAGAGGTGCATTGCAGTTTGCGTTGCCTGGGCTCCCTGGCAGTCGAGGCACCTCAGCAGCTTTGAGGTTGATGCAGGTTAGCCTCGCTTCTCGAAGCTATGGATGCAAGTAGGTTAAAGTGAATCAAGAAACAACACAGCCCCCCACCTCCCAGTCACCCGAGGCTGGATTCCCAGCCTTCCCAGGTGGATGGGGAGCCCCCTACTCCTTAGCTTCTCCAACCCAAGAGCTCTCCGTCCTGCTCCCTCCCATTTTAGTCATTGCAAAAAGACACTGGGAAAGGTGTGAGATTTTCAATAATTCACTAGTCATTTGTGAGTTAAGTGACACAAAGTCAAGAGATGGGACTGGTCTCTGGGTTGAGAAACTGTCAGAAGCCTTTGATTTGAACCTTCTGACCTGGAACTCACCGTGGTATAACTGCGGGGAGAGAGATCACAAAGGGCTTGTGGGAGAAGGGGGTCGGCACGTCACGAGGTGAGGGAGCTGTGCTTGTACCAAAGAGGCCAGGAGCCTCAGCCCCCCTCTACCCACCTCCTGATAGCATCTTCAGAGCAAGCCAGGCTTGCAAAGGGCAACAGTTTCCGTTGGCAGGAAGGTGAGAGATGTCCATATGTGTGTGCATACATGTGTGGGTGTCACAGCAGAGTGCGGCACCGAGCTGGCCTCTGAAGCCCGGCATGGCTCGGCAAACGCCCGTTTTCCCACTGTGGTCAGAGGAGGGCCATGCCACAAAAGGCAGTGAACGATGGCCCTCAGCAATGCAGCTGTGCCCCATCACCTACGCAGACACGGGCAGGGTCTGCATCCGGCCCTTTGGGCACAACGGCAGCTCCCAGCCAGCAATGGGAAAGCGAAGGTGAGAAATAGAGGATCTGGGGCAGGTTCAACCCGTTGATGGCATCCAGCTGCGATGCACAGCATGGAGGGAGGCGGGGGCTCTGCTGGCATCTGCTGGGCCCACCCTTGACAAAGGGTCAGGGGAGATGCAGAGCCAGGTCCTGCCATGCTGCACCCCTGCCCTCCCTGGTGCTTTGGCTGCAGGCATGTGCACCTGTGTCCATCTGAGTGCCCACAGCAGGGTCAAAGGTCTATTTTTATACCCCTTTTCTTGCCCTGCTGCTCTCTCCCCCTTTCCCACAGCTATCACAGGGCAAGGAGCTATCGCAGGGCTTTCAGCTTCTCCTGAGCTGGCCCTGACGTGCTTTCTTCCCCAGAGACAGGACCATATCCTGCCCTTTACCTCATCTCCCACTCCCCCCCCTTTCATACCTGCAAGACCACAAACCTGCAGGAAACCAGTTTAAAGGGCCAACCCCTTGGCACATACCTTGAACAAGCTTGACGTGGCCACAGAGCCCTTTGCAGCAGAGCTTGGACCTGTCTTTCAGGGGAAAAGAGAGGCATGGCCCTAGGGGTAGTGCTGTAGCTGCCCACTCCAGGGCATGCTTCTTGCTTTGCCCAGGAGAGAGGTGCTGGCTGTCACCAACCCCAGGCTCACATACCACAGGGCAGCCCCATTGCAGGGAAAAGGACCCAGCCCTGGGGTGAATGAGATGACTGGAGGTCTCGTGGCCATCAGGGCATGGCTGCATGCACTGGCAGGGAAGCAGGGCTTGTCTGACCCAGTCTAGCCCTCGTTCCTTCAAGAGCATTGCAGGGTCCACCTTGCCTGAGCTGAGCCTCACCTATGGCAAATCCCCAGCCGGGCATCCACGGTGTGATGGGTGGCACCAGCTACAGACTCCATTTGTCACACATGCATCTTATCCCCAAGGGATTTGGCTGAAGAGACTCTTCAGGTGGCATTTTCTTCTCCAAGTAGGCAGGCTGAAGGACTGAATCATAGAAAACTTTTCTAGAAGTTCTGGCTACGCATTTCCGCTCCTCCCTCCTCCCTCACTCCTCACCTTTTGTTAAGTGTGACAAAGGCACCTCCAATCTACCAGCATCTCACCTCAAGGGGCCAGGAACATGCACAAGTGCAACCCCTGCATTTCCTGAGGGCACATTTGTACCTGCTTCCTCAGAAGTAAATAAAAACCGTGAAGAAGGCTGGGCTCCCAATCTGACAGAGTATCGCATTTACTAGGATACATACCAAAGAGGCCTGTAAGGATGCATATGATTATGTCTTCCATCCCTTGCCAAATGAAGTGTTTGGTACATGTCAAACCGCAGGAGAAACTATGTGAAGATGAATTAAACTCAAAACAGAAGGTCCTATATGGGCATCTCCTCTTGTTTTCTTGTCCATTCCTCCACTTCAGCAGGAGTCCCCTCAGTCCAAACCCCAAAGATGCTAAAAAAAACCCCACTTACCTCTTCAACCTGCATGGAGACCTCGATAGGCACCTCCTTGTCCTTAGGACTCTACCCCTCCTAGATCTTCCACTCAAGCCTCCAAGTCTCCACCCCCCCTCATGTCTCCCTGTTTTCCCCAACTTTATGGGCAATTACCATTTGTCTTTCCACCTCTGACCTGAACCTCAAGCCTTTCCCGTCACACACAGGTCTTCCAAAAATGTGTGTCCAGCTTAACTCTGGAACAGCCACCCACCCCACTGTTAGCAAGCACAAGTGTTCAGTCAACAGTTTAATGTCCCTCTTACATCTGTACTTCCTGGCTTTTACCTCTTGGCAGAGAAAAGAGAAACACCACAGGGAAAACAGAAAACACACATGCTTACTAAGTATCTGACAGAAGGATGTGCTAAAAATTTCACAAGATAAAGGGTCTGATCCCCCTTAAGAAGTCCAGCATTAGCTCAGACTTCCTCAATAGAATTAGTTAAGTACTTGAAGCCTAATCCTACAACCCATTGTGTTGTCCTGTTTTTTTGGTAATTTCCAAAGAATCCTTCCTTGAGTTTGCTTAAAGCTTTTCCAGCAGAGAGAAGAGGGTTGTCGTAATTAGAAGTGTCAAAGTAGTAAATAGCTTTAAAGTTATGGTTCTCCACAAAGGAAACAGACAGAAGATTGCCAAGGATTGCCCAGGGAAGTTTCAGACCTGAGTTAGATTTTTGATCTGTCTCTTTCAGGTCAGTGTCTTTTCTCTTGCACTATTTGGCGATAACCAGAGCTAGAAGGAATAGGTTGGGAGGGAAAAGCCGATCTAAGTGCAAAACAACCAGGGAAAAAAGTTTAATACCACTGAAAAATATATATATATACAAAAGTTCTTGGAGTTTGTTTGGTTTCGTAACATAAAGCACCATTAATTCCACAGTACATTACAGCTCAGCCTACTACACCTTCCAGAAAGCACCCAATACTCCTGAAATTTGATTTAGCACCAAGGGATTGCCATCTTGTTTAGCACCAAGAAGCCTGTTAAAGATACCCTTTGGTCCCCCTGCCCTCCTCTCGCATGTGCATCAGGCACCATCTGGCTGCTCATGGGTAGCACATGAGACCTATTGCTGGCATTGAAACACCAAATAGAAAAGGAGGAATAAGGAAGCTTGTTTCTGGAGATATTCAGTGTTAGAGAGGCTTGCTTCTCTTCAGGGAGACACAGGGGCACTATACACTGTAAATAGACAATATCTGGGTTTGCAGCCTGTTGAGGAAGAGAGAAAGGGATTCGGTCCTGAGCATCACCTCCAGCATGCTGCTTCCTCTCTACTGCCTGAAATCCTGTCTCTGAGCAATTCCACACACTTGACGTGCTAAAGGGAGGGGAAGAAACTCACAGTCTCCTTTAGTTCCCATGATCCCACCATCACATGTTTCCCTGGGAAAAACCCAGCTTTGCCTCAGTGAAACCTTGTTTTTATGCCCATTGCCTCAGTGACAGTGGTGGAGATGATCCAGGGCAGAAAGTGTCTGAAACTCATTCCAGTCTGTACAGCTTCCTTAGCAAAGCAGGGAGGTTAAGTAAACAGGGCAAGAGAGAAAATGTCCTGCAATTCTCTCAAGTTCATTTTTAATATTTAGCCTGGGTCCCTGCGCCTTTGCTATCCCAGGCTGAGTGTACCAGACCTAGTCCTGTATAATCGTGCGTATCTCCTATGGCAGAGCTCTGGTAGTCCCAGGTGCTATAGGCAGAGACCAGGCTAACCATGAGACTGCAGAAGCTACATAAGTCAGAAGACTTCATTATCAGTGATGGGCAGAGGAGAAATACAGTTTCTCCTACATGTCCTGTCCTGAGACTCAAAAAAGAGACAACTCTTGGCACTGCTGTTTACGGGAACATCACAACATGTGGAAGTACGTTTCCCAAAGTGCTGAGTCAGCCTCACCTGCTCCCCCCAGGACCGTAGCAATCCCAGAGGGATGAGAGTGAGACCAGTACAAATGGTACTAGAAAACCCTACTGCTGGCATTCCTTTCCCACTGTGACATCTCCAACCTGACAAGATGAGCGAGAGTTTGTTTTAGGCACATGCTTTTCTCAGTTGCTTGGATGAGATTGCCAGAAAAGGGCGCAGAGCATGTGGCAGGGAAGCTTTTAACCCTGCGGTGAGGTGCTGTAGTCTCACCTCTATCTCTTTTCCATCACAGAGGCAAAGACGCGCCAACCTGCCCAGGTTTGGAACTGATTTAACTGCAATCGCCCTTACAGCCTCCAGCTCAGGTCCTGAAACAGCAGTCCCTCAATACCAATGTGGGAGAACCACCTTCAGGAGGACAATGTAATGGCACACAGGAGCCAGGGTCCGATTCTCCCCTCACATCAGCAAGTGTTAGGGATGACTGGTGATACCAATGGAAGGGCACGGGTGCACCTCTGGCAAAGAAGAGAGCAGATTCAGGTTCACTGTCTGGACTAGCTTCCCACAGCTGGGGAACCGAGACCCAGTAGCACCCCAGGGGAGGTTTGGGAGGGAGGTTTGATACGGTTGTCTCTCTCTCTCGTTCTGTACTTATGATCCCTAGTGGGAATAGAGTGGTGGGCTCTACTGATTCAACGGCAGATGCCTCTGAAGGATCTGGCTGAGTGGCTGGCCCTTCACCTCTTTGAAGAGCTAGAGCTGGCACAGAGGCAGACAATCCCACCAGGACTAGATTTTACAGCCAACCTGGACTCTGTGACCCAGAAGGGTGTCTAAGGAAAGCCAATGACATACTTCAGAATGCCAACAGTCCCCTTTTTGGAAAGACAGTGTCGTCTCTCAGCGCTCTTACATCTTCCTTGTGCTACAGGAGGCCATCCAGTCTGCTCTCCAGACTACAGGTGTGAGAGGTGACATTAAGGCCACGTTGCAGGCTGCAAAACTGGCATGTCTAGTTGGGATGAAGAGGAGCCAGGATGCACCTGGGCAGTGGGGACTTTCTAGCCCTTTCTACAAGATTCCTTTGTGTATGAAGCCTTGAGGAGGGACACATACCCAGGAGCAGCATTTTAGCTTTCCTCCTGCTCTAGGACCCTAAATGCCAGACACAGTTCACTGGCAGTTTTAGAAGAAGCCAATAACCTATGTTGGGGCCATGAGGTGAGGGAGCGAGAGATGGTATTGTCACACTGTAAGTGGACAGATACAGGCCTGGCTACAAGAGAGCGTGAGGTGGGAGCCAGTGCGGCAAGTTTCACACTCAGTGCCTGAGACTTGACAGGCCTATTTCCAAGTGATTTGCAGTGGTTGCGGGCAGTAAAGAGAGAGACAGAGGAAGAAGGAAAAGGCCAAAGAGGCCCCAAGGAGGAGGAGAGGCAGTTATTCAAGGCTGGGCTTGACCAGGTACCCATTGAAGGTGATGTACACATCAACATCATCACTGTAAATGGCATTCTCCCGCTCCCGCTTGTAGAGCCTCACCCAAATCTCATCATTTTCCTGAAGCTCCAGCATGAGGCTCTGGCTCTGCATGATGCTGCGGTCGCTGGGTTGGGCATACAAGATGACTGCCTCTTCTTCGTTGTGCATGATGTGCATGTAGGTCTCCTTGAAGTTCCAGGTGTGGACGTTGAGGCTGAAATAGTAAAGTCCACCTACATAGCAGTAGAATTTTCCATTGAACATGTCAAAGTGGCTGTAGAGGTTGACAAAGACAGTGTCGAAGATCAAGACCTGGAAGCCCTCGCTGCTGTGCAGCGCTTTCTTGCGACCGACAGAGAATGCAGCGTACTGATGCTTGCAGGGGTCTCCCGCTGTGCCCATCTGTCCTTTACTGCCTTTCTGGCCCTGGGCACCCCGCTCACCTCGTGGTCCTTCTTTGCCCCATTTCCCTGGCATCCCAGGCTCTCCCCGGTCTCCTTTCTCTCCTACAAGAGGAAGCAGAGGACACAACTCCTGTGTGATACCAGAGGGAGAGGTGGAAGTGGCAGTGAGAAAGCCTAATGAGGAGGCAGAGGATTGTTCAAGGATGGGGCAACGCCAGAAGAAGGAATGCTCCTGAGGGTCACATTATCATTGTGCTTCATGGGAAAGGAGCTATGAGGTCCGGAGCTATGAGAAGCAGAGCTCTGGGTCCGACTGGGGTCTCTTCTCTTACAAACCCCCTCCTCACCACATGATATGGTCTTGCTGGAGGCACTAGGACTTGTCCTTAGGAGACTTCAGCCTGAGAGGGAGCCTGGCAGTACAAAGTACCACTGGGGCTCTTGACCTCTTCTTCATCCTCCACACTCCTTTACCTCCACCACAGCCCTGCCGTCCTACACACCTCTCCTACGACCCAATTATCCACGTAGTGTGCACACTGTTCTTGCTGTAGGCTGGAGAAGGGGAAGAAGTGCTAATGCCTGTGGGAGAATATGACTAGAGAGGGACAATGAGGTGGGTCAGAGGGAAAAGATCCAAGCTGGGCTTGGTGGATGGTGCAGTGCAAGTTAAAGGGCTGGTACTTTGACAATACTGGCATCCTTTGGGCATCCTGTATAATTACTACTGCAGTTCTACCCTGGGGTTTGTGCGTTGCCTGTCACACACTTCGGCAGGCATCAATACAGAGAGAGAGCAGCACCAGAATGTACTTTGTGTGTAGAGAGAAGAGGTGGGGGTCAGAGCAGCCTACAGCACAAGTGACAGCATCCCAAATTTGTGCCTTGCTGTCCTGGTTTTGGCTAGGATAGAGTTAATTTTCTTCCTAGTAGCTAATACAGTGCTGTGGTTTGGATTTAGGATGAGAATAATGCTGATAACACACTGATGATCTAGTTGTTGCTAAGTAATGTTTATACTTGTCAAGGACTTTTCAGCTTCCCATGCTCTGCCAGGTGCACAAGAAGCTGGGAGGGGGCACAGCTGGGACAGCTGACCCCAGCTGACCAAGGGGATATTCCATACCATACGACGTCATGCTCAGCATATAAAGCTGGGGAAGAAGGAAGGGGGGGACGTTCGGAGGGATGGCGTTTGTCTTCCCAAGTAACCGTTACGTGTGATGGAGCCCTGCTTTCCTGGGGATGGCTGAACACCTGCCTGCCCATGGGAAGTAGTGGATGAATTCCTTGCTTTGCTTTGCTTGTGTGCGCGGCTTTTGCTTTACCTGTTAAACTGTCTGTTATCTCAACCCATGAGTTTTCTCACTTTTACTCCTCTGATTCTCTCCCCTATCCCACCGGGGGGGAGTGAGCGAGCAGCTGTGTGGGGCTTAGTTGCCAGCTGGAGTTAAACCATGACACTTGTTCTTTTCCTCCTCTCCATCCCCTGCGTGGTATTGCAGCCCCCCCTGCAACACCCCACTCTAGTCCAGGCCTCTTATCTGCCCCAGACAACTTCTGAGCTTTGATGTATTGCAGCTATTTCCAGGCTGGGCAGGGAAGGGGGAACATCTGCCCAGCTAGCCCAGAGGAACCACAGAGTAACAATAAGCGAGTGGAGCAGGATCCAGCTGGGAACAAGCTTTTGCCCGCAGCAAAGGCTAAAAGGGGAGCCCTGAAGGGAGGAGCTGATCTAAAATAGGGAGCCTTTTCCCATTAGCCAAGCCAGCCACAGTAGGGTGGAATGAGCTGGGGGTCACTGCTAGTTAGCCTGGAGGTGCTTGCAAATAGATGCTGCCTCCCCTTGCCCTCCACCTGCTCCAAAATGCATGTGACCCATGGAGCTGGGGGTTTCCCCACAGCCTTCCCAGGTGCCAGTGCCTACCCTTCGAACCTGCTTATTTTGCACCTGGATAGAGACTGCTCCTTCCCTCAGGCACTACAGGACTCTGGAAGTCTGAGGCAAGGAAGGTGTCCTCCCAGCTTGGCAAGAGGCTGCCACTGCCACTCCTGTGCTAGCAGGGAGGAAGAGCTGGTAGCAGGCAGCATCCTGAGACGCAGAGGTCACAGCACGGATATGCACTGACTTCCATCCCCGCAGGCTACTCTTGATCACAGCACAAAAACATCTAAACCCTGGGCACAGCGTGTGTGGGCACATACCCTTCAGGATGGCATCTGGCAGTCTGTTAGCATAACCAGCATGCCAGCAACCCAGCTGTCACCTCCACCGCAGTGCCACCGGTCCCTGAGCAGGCCTTGGCATCCTGGGGCCAAGATGGGCACTTACCCTTCAGTATGGTGATGTTGATATAGGGACGGACCTCCGGCATTGGGTAGGGCAAGTGGTGGTGGCTGGGAGGGAGAGGTGGGGCATCTGTGGAAGAGTCCAGTGGGTCACAACAGCGCTTGCAAGCACCAGGGGCTGGTTCTGTGAGGTTGGGTTCATCAGTGGGTGCCCCAAGCACAACAAGAGGGAGGAGAAGGAAGGCCAGGGGTGTGCGCAGGTAGATTATGTCCATGGTGACCTGGGAAGATAGGAGGAAGCGCCAGAGTGAGGTATAAGAAGGGGAGGACACGGAGGATGGAGCAGAAATCCCCACAAAACATCTTTCTGTGGCTGGAGCCAGGGGTGGGACAAAATGGCATTGTCCTGTGGAGGGAGTTTACATGCTTGAAGTCCCTGGAGGTTCAAGGCTGCAATCTGAGCAGCAACCGCATGGCCCAAGAGGATGCCCCACGCCCTTCTGCCTAGACCAATGGAGACTAGGTGCTAACCCTGGAAGAAGGCTTGACCCTCACTAGGCAAACCACTGGAGCCACTAGAAGATTCAGTCCCCAGGCTGGGACAGAGGAAGGAGACATGGCAAACCACACAGCCCCCTTAGCAAAAGCATGCTCTGGTGGGCTGCTGAATTTGTGGAGAGGGCTGTAAAAAACTTTTCCAGTCCTCCAGTCACTAGGTATCATCTCTTTACGGGAGTCTAACCCAACAACCCCCCTGTCCCAGCCAGAGTCTGACCCACATCTCTCTGCAGAGAGGCCCCTTCTCCTGCGGGCTGGGAACTTAACTTCAGCCCCCTCCTTCCCCCCCGCCAAATCCCATCCCTCTCTGTGCCTCAGCCCCCTCCCACCGATGCTCGGTTGTGTTCCCAGCCAAACCCCAGCACCGTCCCAAAGGGACGGCCGGCTCCCCCGAGAGCGGCGGGCAGTGCCAGCCCCGTGCAGAGAGACCAGCGGGGAGCTGCTCGGCTGCAGAGGGCGAAGGAAGCACAGCTCGGAGCACGCAGAGAAGCATGCTTACGGAAGACAGACACGCAAACAAGCTGAGAAAGCCCCTCTCCCGGCCTCTGCCCCTCTTCCCTCTGCCTGCACCCCAGCGCGGCGTGGCAGCTCACCCCGGAGCCTGAGGGCTCCCCTCTGTAGTTCCCAGCCCCTGCTCACGGGCTCCCCTCCGCCTGCAAAGCCGGCCCCCGGGCCCATGGCTTTAAGAAAGCTGGCTCTTGGCACAGGCACTGCTGAGTGCTGACTGGGTAGGCAAGCTGGGCTTGGACCTGCTCCCTCCCCTCTCCTCTCCCTCCCTTTCCCTCCCTGGCTTTGGGCGCCCTCCATTGCAAACCGGCTTGGGTTTCGGCGCCTTTTAACTCTTTCCTAGATAGTGCCTTTTCCTTATCTATGTTTTCGGGTTTTTTTCCCTCTGCCTTTTCGCTTCCAAACAGCCTTGCCCTGGTCAGCAAAATGCAGGCAGCACGCTGTGCAAAGGGTGGGTAGGCAGCAGGGCAGTGTCCCACCCTGAGCATCTCAGGTAAGGTGGGGTGCGTTGGTGCAAGAGACAGACTTTCCTTCAGGTGGGATGCTGCAGGACTCTGCCCTCACTCCCTTGCATTAGTCCCTTGTCCCATGCATTAGCCCTTAAGCCGGCTGGCCCTGCTCTCTCCCCAGCTGTGCTGGTCCCACTCTTAGTCCCCAAACTTTATCTTCCATTCTCTCCTGCATTGTTTCTTCTGCACGTCACTGCAGCCTCTCGCCCCAGGCATGATATTTCTAGCCAACTGGGAGAGGCATCATTTTTTTCCCTCTGGTCATCCCCTCTCTTGGGCAGAGCCCCAAGCCTTGCACTCCGGCGCATGTCATCCCCCGGTCAGGTCCCGGGCTGAGCAGTTCGCACAGGAGGGGTGTGCCTGGCCCAAAGCACAGCCCTGCTGCGGGGAACTGCTTGCCAGCAAAGCTGAGGATCTGGAGCAAACCCTGGCCGTGATCTTTGCCTCCAGCCTGGCGCCGAGCTGACAAGCTTGTGCTGTTGGGGTGAGCACTACGTGGCTGCACCAGAACCTGGGAATGAGGGCATTTGGGGAGGGAGGAGTGCGGGGACACACGCAGGAGACTTTCCTTACACTGCAGAATCAGTGGGAAGAGGATGTGGGGGGTCATACCCTGCAGAAAACCAGACTGGGGAACTTATACCTGGTGGGGGTGCACCTATGTATCTTTGGGAGGCTGAAGGAAGGATGGGCAATAGCTCTCTTCTGCGGGGTCCAGAAGTGCCAAGTCAGCACTGTGCCTCCTGCAGTTTCTGAGAGAAGCTGGAGAAGGCTCCAAGGTTTCTGAGGGGGAAAGGGTTTTATGAGTGTCTACGTGTGCTTGGACTTTTTTTTTTTGTTTTCCTTCTCCCATTTGTTTGGTTTGGGAATGGGAGGCCCGGCTTCCCAGAGAGTGGCTGGTGTTTGGCAGGACCCCAGCACCACTGGAGAAGCAAGCGGAAAACTCTGGGAAAATATGTGCTGCAAGCTGGGGGGAAGGGAGGAAGGGGGGCTGGGAAGCCTGGAAATATTCTCAGGCTGCCTGTCAGCCTGGAGCTCAACGAACATGGAGCGAACATGCCTCCCAGCCGGGGTGGGAAGAGGACCAAGAAATTCACTGCTGTGCTCGTGAGTTCCTAGCCGGGCTCCAGCACTGGCATGCAATGAGACCCACTGGAAGTCTCCCATGTCTACCTGTGCCTCAGTTTCCCCTTTTGGAAAATGGGAGGGGGAAGGGTTAGAGCAACAGTTCTTGCTAATGGAGCCTCGCCAGCTGACAGAAGCAGGTTCTTGTGATCAGTTGTGTTGTCTGCTCCTGCCTGCTGCTGGTGGGGATTTCAGCAGCTGACAGTACTATGGCTGAAAGCCAATAAATTTTCTGGGGTGCATGAAAACTCAGAGACTGACAGTGAAGGCAAAGTTCCTCTCTGTCCCATCAAAGCTATTGCAGTGGCTCACTCCTTCAGGTTTTCCTGCCTGGCTTATTTCCAAGCATGACATTACCCCCTTTTGCAGCTCTCTGCCTTATGTCTGGCCTCCTCTGCCTTTCCAAAGGGAACAGGTAGCAGAGAAGGCCACTGCCCTTGTTTCCATCCTGCCTTTCATTTGCACTCCTGAGTTGCTCACAGCCAAGCAAATGTTCTTCGTGGAGGACCTCATCAGCTGGGGCCTTTGCCTTTTTCTCATCTGACTGCAAGAGCAGCCCACAGTGGGCAGTGAGCAGGACTTTGTATTTAATATGTCTCATCTGAGCTGAATGGGGAGCCAGCAGACAAAGCCTTGCACTGGTGGTATTGCCCAGCTGGGCAGCAGTTTATGCCAGTAAAGACACTTTCACTAGAATAATATCACCCTGCTCCCTGAAGGGAACTGGCTGTACCAGCAACATTTTGCCAGGGCAGCCACATTTGCAGAAGGTTTTGGCTTGTATGGCTGAGTGCTCAAAGATAGGAGTTTTGAGAATGCTATCCAAGAACCCTGTGCCAGCCACGCTTTTAAGCGTACCCCAAGCCTGAAGGCACCTTGTGTGCTCAACAATCTTCCCTCTTCCTCATCGCATGCTCTGCCTTGGAGGCAGCCCAGGGAAGCTCTGGCCAGATTGGACTGCAACAATCCCTGCTCAAAAGCAGCTGCTTTGTCCTCCTTCTACATTTCCTCCCTTCTCCTGCAACCCCCCCACAGGGCAAAGTAGGGGGATAAAGTCTGGCTGTCCCCCCCTCCATCCTATTAACCCTCTCTACCACAAGTACAGAAGGAAGGAAATTACTTTGATGTTTCCTCCCATTTCCACCCCCTGTGTACAGCTCAGCTCCCCTTTTGCACATGTGGACCCCCTGCCCTGCTACACATACTTGCATCCACCCACAAACACCCCCACACACCCTTCACAGCTCCTCCCTCACCAAAACCTCTGGAGCAAAGTTATCATCCACACCAAGAGGCAGGGAAACAACCCCTTCTCTTCCCCTTCCTGGCTGCTTCTCCTCCACCGCAGCCGCTTTCCCTTTCCCTACCCCTACTCTCCAAGAGCATCGCAAGCCAGGAGGGGAAGCAGAGGACCTCTTACCTCCGCTCCCCTCCGGAGGGGTCCCACGCTGGGTTATCTGTATCCTCAGCTGCTCCTGGTTAGCAGCACGGGGAGGGAGGGCTGGGGGGGCCCAGCTGACTCCAGCCAGATGCTCGCCAAGTGCTCTTATGTAATTACTGTCTTTTCCATCCTGCCTCCGAGGCCTTTGTGAGTGCCTCCCCCCCCCCCCCCCCCCCCCCCTCCCCCCCGGCTCTGGCCCGTGTCAGGCTTGGCTCTTGCTCCCTCCCTCCTTCCACCCACCCCTCACAGCATCACGATTTGCTCAGCTCAACAGCTGATTCCTTCTGGAAGCAAAGTTCAGGCTTTTGGCTACTGCCGTTGCTACCCTTGGAAAGAGAGCTCACACATGTTTCAAGCTCTGGGAAGGATTGGGCACTACTCTGCTCTGCGCTCACCTCCTCTCCGTCACTGCCCGACCACGGCTGGGTCCCTTCGGCTTGCCTTTCCTGCCTGCAAATGGGGAGGGGGACACCTGAGACATGGAAAGGTGGAAGTAAGTTTTTATGCTTTGGTACTTTGGGGTGCCCCCAGGTTACCCTGTAACAGCAGCGGGCCCTCTGCCGTATGGGGATCACTGATCATCCCCAGCCAGGCTGCAGAGGGGGTTGGGAAGACGAATCTTTTCCAGCCTGTGCACGAGGCTTGTGTAACAGCCAGCCCTTGTTACCCAAGAGCACCAACACAGTATGAAATTACTGGCTTAGAATATCCTGTACGTCTCTGAGGATGGGCAGGCCTGGATGTCAGCTGCGTGGCTACATTTCTCTCATAACTTCTGCCCATGTGGGGCCTGGACCAACCAGGAACGACACGTTCCCTGGCTTTACGCAGGCTGCCGCTGAGTTTGAGGCCACTTCTGCCAGCAGGGATTTCTGCTGCGGGCTGCTCGGCGGCCTGGACTGTCTCACACAGAGATCACGGCCTGGCAAAGCTGCTACACTTTTTTGCTGTGCATTGCTGAAACGCCACGTGGCGGAGGAGCAGCTGGAAGAGCTGTTCACCTGTACTCATCGCTAGAGCAAAGCTGTTGCTAGACCTGGCAGTCTCCAACACTGAGCATGAAAGTGTGAGCTTGTCTCCCACTTCCCACTGCCCCCACAGCTACTCCGAGACACCGCGTGTCTGCCAGACACAGCTGAACGGTGTATCAGAGACTGGCCGACACGCTGCGTCAATCAGAGATGTGTGGCAGCTAAGGGCGCATCATCCCGGCTGCTCCTCTCCCCATAGGTAACTTTTCCAGCTTGAGTGTCCCATCTCCTACCCCTGCCTTGTGACCCTGCCTGCGAGACCACTGAGACAAGAAACTGTGCCAGTGTCCGCCCCAAACTCTGGCAGGTGACTACAAGCACTAACCCTACTGCAACCAGCAAGACTTCGCTGCCTTGTGAGCATCTAGGCCCAGCAGCTTGGCTGGGTGGGAGGTACCAGGTGACAGTGCAGCCTGTTTGTGGGAGATACCAGGTGACATTGCAGCCTGTTTGAACTAGTTCTTAAAAACAATCTTCAGCTGAGCCTGTTGCCTTCTGCTTCTCTGCCTCTTGCCTGGAGCCCTTCCTGGTATCTGAATGCCTCCTCCTCCTCCCATCCACTGCTATGTAGACCCAGGAGTTTCACCCTGTGCTGTCTTCTCCTCTCAACTCTCACGAGGAGTGCTGAGAAAGGTGGACAAGAAAATTTTCTTTAGAGGTACCCATGAGCTTTCTCACCAAAGAAACAAGCACTTTGTGGCAAGAGGGGGGAAGCTGCTGTTTAAGAGCTCACAGAAACTCTTGGATCTGCGATGGGTACTTCCCACTACGGGAATCACCCTGACGCTGGGGGGGGGAGGGGTGTTGAAATAGTGAGGTTCCACCATCGCTTGGTAGCACTGTCCTGAGTCTGGTCCTAAAGCCAGTCAACAGGGCAAGAGTCCTGCCACGTTGTCTGGCCATTTGGTCCAGCACGAGCATGTTCATCGCTCTGGCTTCAAGGCACAGGGCATAGGCGTTGTTTGATACCCACGCGGAAAGGTTTGATGCTTTTCACAGCAACAGATCTCAGCTGAAGCTGTGTGAGGCCTTGCAGTAGCTACAATCCCTCTGAGGGTCTAACAGAGGGCTCTGCATGGATCTCCAGGCCCACGCATGGTGAATATACAGGATTTCCAAGAAGACAGTGGTGTCGGAGAGGGGTCCCAACAACATCCCTTGTTCCTGCAGCCAGCACACCGCGGGGTGTGCAGGGGTGCTGGCACCAGCCCTTCGCGCAGCCTCCCCGCCGGGCACAAACCCGAGCCGTTTCCCGCTGGGAAAGGAGCCCGCGTGTGACCAGCGGGCAGGGCTCGGCCGCGGCCTGCCCGCCCGTCCCCGCCGCCCGTCCCCCGCCCGGCGGCCGCCGGCCCCCCCTGCAGGCCGGTCCGCGCAGCGCCCGCGCCCCGCGCCGCCGCCTCCCCTCCGCGCCCGGCGCTGCCCGGCTGCCTGCGAGGGCCGGCAGCCCGCTCGTCCTGCCGAGGGGTGGCACCTGTGGCCCAGGGCAGGCGAGGGGCTGGGGTGGGCTCACGCTTCTTCGCCCTCTCTGCGAACTCCCGCCCGCAGCTCGGCAGCTGCTCCGGTCAAAGACCACGAAGGGACACAGTGATGGGGCGCGGTCCGTGCGCGCACAGTTCGTGAGTCGAGGCATCTATATTTGCTTTCCCACACGGCCCCGTTTGTCATGTGTAGAAGGACATGCCGCAGCCCAGGCGCGTGTCTTTAGCTGGCTGCATCGACGTGCCGGGTATGTGCGTGTGTGTGTTTGTGCATGACGTGGTAAGTGTGAGATCTGAGTGAGCCAGCTGTGTTGTGCATGGCGTTTGCATATTTTATGCTTGGGAAGGCAAAGAACACCAAGTTTTCATGAGCAAATATTTGCATATTTTCCACTCATTTAAGCAGATAAAGCATTTCGATTCTGTGTCGAATCCTCAGGAGAGCCAGGAACATCTTCTTTTCAAGGGTGCTTCCCTTTCTTGTATCTCCCTGTCTCTTTTATCTGCTGGCTACCCTATTTCAACAACTGATTAACTGCTTCCTGCCCCCTCCCCACACCCCCTTGTTCCATGGTCCTGTACCATAGCTGAAGCAGAACATGGCCTGGACAGTTTTGCCATTGCCTGAGCTGAGCTGCTGTGTTTCCCTGCTGATGACAAATACAGCGGCTCCCTAACAACAGCTTCAAATGACATTAAGTGTGGGCTGTGTTAGTAACAGCCTGGAAACGCACCCTCGCCTCTCCATGCTGGAACCCCTCCCTGATCACCATTCAATGCCCTTCCAGTTTCTGTCCTGAAGATCCACTCCAGAGCAAAAGGGTCGCACCGAGTGGGTCCGAAGCTGCCCAGGGCCACTGTTGGGCTGGCAGAAATGTGCTTGGGTGTGCACGTATGGTAGGTCCATGTGTGGGGAGGGTCATTTGCAAGGTCCAGTTGTCATCTCCCAGTTTTAGCCCATGCCTGGACTGCGTGTGTGACAGTGTCTGTGCTGTGTTCATGCTTAGGCCAAGAGGTACATGCATGTCTGGGTATGTGTGCATCTGTGTGGGTGGCCACGTATGGTCTCATGCACACATAGATATACTTGAACCAAAGCACCCACAGACATGAATATGTATATATATATATTTATACACATTCACACAATCACTTGTACCCACACATACACACATGCAATCACACAAATACTCATTTGTATGCATGTATACACATCACGTACATATGCCTCTCTATATCTGCTCTCGTGCACTCTGACGTGTGCATATGAACTCTCTGAGCAGCTGGCAGAATGGGCTCTCCGTGTCTCTAGCACCCCGTCTATGATCAAACGTTTGCTGGGAAGAGGCATTGCACAATGCTGCTGAAATCATTGCGGCCCTTTCTAGTCTTGCAGCTCCGATCTCTACGTGACAAGAATAAAACCTTGTGTGCAGCACAGGGCTTGATGGAGCCCTTATCTTCGTGTCTCTGCACCCAGAATAGAAAAATCCATTTCCACATCTGACTGGAACAAATCCCCCTGAACACGGCTAGAATTTCACTTAGCCACTGCGCACGGTCCCCGTGGCCTCTGGGTTGCCTGGAGTTAACTGCACCATCGTTAGGAGAGGGATCACAAGGGCAGCCGGATTAATGCTATTACCACAGAAAAAGCTGGGGATTCACCAGGAGGGAGACAGAGCTGAGGAGAGAGGCAGGGGTCAGGAGGCAGCGAGGTACCGTCCATCATTCCAAATGTCTGTTCTTATGAAAAACAGCCTTTTAATCAGTGATGATAGTTCGCAGAATTTTGTAGCGTTCATTTTCTCCTCATGGATTTCGGACAAAAAATACCTTTTCTTTTCCCTCCCCCAGTCTTGTTTTTGGTTCATCTCCTTTTTTTTCCCCAATTTGTCACTGAGAAATAGGATGCAGCGTAGGGGGGAGAAGAAAACACAAGACAGAAAAATATGATGCTTGTGACCCTTTTCTTTTAAACTCCTGTTTAAACTAAAGACCCCCAGTGTTTTGCACGTCTCCCTGGAACACATTTATTTTCCCCAGCAGGCTCTCCTGCAGAGCTGCCTTGCTAGTGGGCTCAGACTCCGTGTATCAAAATGATGTCTCCTTGGCGCACTTGCTTGGTGCTGGCATTGCAGTGCTTGAGCTCTTCAGAGATGTAGGTATTTTAAGAAGCCAACCAGTTGGTGGAGTTTCTTGAGTGGTGACTTGTAGCAGATGGAGCTGCAAAGGCGTGCAAAATGAAGTCTCAGCTCAATTCAGTGTTGAAGGAGAGGGTCTCTGTTAAGCGTGTTGGCAGCCAGGGAACTCCCCCATCTCCCCACGGCAGCTGGGCAGCCACTCTGTGGAGACGGAAACCCTTCCTATATCTGCCCCCACCCACCTGAGCTGCCTCCTGCAAGGTCCTCATTCGTTGTTGCGTGCCTTCTTCAGTGCCTGGTCATCAACCACGAACAGCACTACATGCTCCCCAGCTAATACCATTTCTCCTCTGTCCTACAGTGATTGCTGTGCCAGTGGTGCCCAGCATTCACCTTGCCCTGCTCCTCACTGCAAGGGAAGCAACACAGACCTCTGTTTAAAGCGCTCTGTTGTCCATCTATCTGACCACTTGGTAGCCAGACCTTTTAATCTTCCTACTGTTTGTTGCCCCATATAGAGACAGGAGCTTTGGCAGTTCATCTTCATTCTGCTAGGATTTCTTGATTGTGCTTCATTCAATGGATGCTGTGGGAGCTCCCCAAGCAAAAAAAAAAAGAGGCTTTTTTAGTCCAACAGACTGTGTATCCCACACCCATGAATAGTTTGGCTGCTTTTCTCACTGAGGCCCACAGTGTGGGCAGCTGATGCATGGATGGAAGGAGGAGGATACGTGAAGAGGTGGCAGAGGATAGAAACTGGCTACCAAGCACTTTCTTTTCCCCTTGAGTTGAGCCTGCACTCCTGCGTGTCTGACTGCCCACGCTCAGGGGAGCAAGCGCACTTTGTAAGAGGAGCTAAGCAATAGCTGGGTGGTATCGCTGCTAGCTCAGCTTCTGAGGCTGACCTACAGGCATGGACAGCTTGGCACCAGCGTCCCAGGCTCAAAGAGGAAACAAAAGGATGGACGATTCATACGGACAATCTTTCTCTATCAGCGAGGTGGCTGCTGTACCAGTGGCTGAGAGCACAGCTGAATGTCTTTTGCTTGGTCGTGTTTGCAGTCCCTTCCCACCCTTCCTCTGCTGTCTGGCCTGGCTAAGACATGTCTCCTCACCTGACGCCCTGCGACAGTCCTTTCCTGAAGTCGGGTGCCCTGCACTGCAGTTCCCCTGATGCCGGCCAGGCCTTCACTTCTTCTCATGTCACCTTTGGGTGACCTTGTTTCTTGCTTCCTCATAAAGTGGTTCTGTTCCCATCACCCTCAGCTGATGCAGCTTGTTCTGCTTCCCAGTCCAGGGCTTTTGTCTTCTGTCCCAGCACACCTGACCCCATGCCATCCCTTCATATCTCATGCCTTCTCTCAAGTGACCTGTGAGACATCTTTCCATCACCCAGCCAGCTCTTGTCACTGACCCTCCACGGACTGCCTCCTCCAACATCTCCTGACCTCAGGGAGGCATGTCTCCTCCTCGTGGGTCCCTCCTTCCCATTTCTCAAAATTATTTGTGGAGAAAAGTGCCCAGATATAACCAAGGGCTCTGGTTTGACAGTCGTCTTAGTGGCTGTAGCTTAGCAACAGCATTCATGGAGAAGTTCAAGGTGTGGGGACAGACATTTAGCAGAGCCTGCAGGAATGAAGCCAAAGTGGAGAGAGAAACCTTCATCCCACCCACCCTCGTACACTGCTGCTCCTCTAGCCTGCACACTCAGACGGGCCCACCCACAACTTCCCTCCAACAACCGATGCACAGGAGCAAGCACTCATCCAACACTCACAGCAACACACATACTCTCACACTCTTATCCAAGCATTCACGTGTGCGCACACATTTCCACACATACTTGCATGCCTACACAACCGTATCTACGCTAACATCCTACAATTACATAAACACACTTCCTCATCTGTGTTTGTATACACCTATACACATGCGTACCCCCTCACGTACATTTGTACACATTTATACACACCCCACAGCCACACACAGGTTAGCATCAGTGCCCAACCCATGCACATCTCCCACCAGCCCCGACTCCTCGATCTCTGATCCTGTTCAGCCATTCTCATATACGTACAGTCCAGTGATCAAACTTTTGCATACAACCACCTTTGTACACACGCAGACATATCATTTCTTCTCCACCCTGAGCCAAATACTCTACCATTTCCCACAAGGTGAGTCAGTTCCTAGTGTTGCCCAGACTCCTGCGACCATAGGTCTCACACACTGGAGATCCCCCAACGCCCCTCTGCTCCCTGCCCCCATCCTGTGCTGATACATGCCTTGATCTCCTGTACCAGCCAAACATTACGCCATACAGAGATCAACTCATCTCAAAGACATCGTGTATTCTCAGGAGAGCCAAATCTACAGCACCCCCCTCCCCTAAACACACAGAATGGTTCTGCCCAGTTGACTTTTTAAGTTCAAAGGCTTTTTGTTTATTTACAATAAGGCTTAGGGAGAGGAAAAGGGAAAGGGCATTTCAGCTTGTAAGAAACCCTGCCTCCAACGCATGCCTCGCTGTCTTCTTCTCTACCCTTGTTACACCTTCCACCAGGGTGCAGAGGCACCAGGAAAACCCTACAGAATGCGAGGTGCAGGAAAGAAATGTCCCATTTGCTCTCCCAGGTAAGTCTCATCAGCCCGCCCAGAGTCCATGAGAGCCCTGGAAAGAAAGAGGAGGCTTTGAACAGTCAGAGTGGTCTCCAGCCATGACCAGCATGGGTAGGAAAGTTGTCCCCAAAACTTATTGGAGAGCTAGAGAAGGGACAGCCATTCATGCGACTGGTATGTCTTCGCTGCAGACATTTTTCCTTCCTGTTTTTCTTTTAGGGTAAACTGCTTCTCATGTTTATAAGGAAGATAATCAAGGCACTGGGATGCCTATTTGTTGTATATGTCATTTGAGGACTCCCTTGAGGTGCCACAGTCAGATGGCAGCTGATGCCCTTCACAGCTGGGTCATCTAAGGATGGATCATGCAATCTAGGGCTGACCTTGCTCTCAAGGGTGACTGTGACTGTCTCAAGGGTGATGGGTGACTGTCAGTACCCATCACCTCTTCAGCTCTCCCCGGATGCAGTCCTTCCTTTACCTGGTACCCCACAAACCTCCAGTGTCCCTTCCAAAGCCAAGAACAATGCCTTGGTTTTTCCACAAGCTCATGGAGCCCTCTTCATCTTTAAGCAGAGTCTTGGACTTTAATATTCCCTTGCATCAACGTCTCCCATTGCCTTTGGGGTGGAAAAGCACATAGGGTGAAGGGGATCCCATGTCCCAATGTCTCTTTCCCCTGCACCATCCCTTTCATCATAAATAACTGACATGCAACTTGTTGCTCTTTTCACATCCCACAGGCTCCTCAGGGAGTGGTTTTTGCTCATTGCTTTCTCCTTCCCCGCTGCTTAGAGGGTGCTCCTGCCTGTCATTACCATTCTGGGTGATCTTGCTGATCTCACCCTCTTCCTCTTCATCATCAGTCTTCTCTGGGGGGCATGCTGGCACCTCCTGGCTCCGGACTCGGCGGGACGGCCTGAGGATGGCCCTCCGGAAGCCCTGCTTGAAGCGGTAGGAGAGGAAGCCATAGATGATAGGATTGGCACAGCTGTTGGCATATGGCAGCACCACCACGAGGAAGTAGACACCAAAGAGCGATGGCTCCTCTGGCAGTGGGCAGACGACATTGATTATGTTGAGGACATAGAAGGGGAGCCAGCAAAGGACGAAGACAGCCACAACAGCCACCACCATGCGGGTCACTCTGCGCTCTGAAAGCTTGTGCTTGGAGGACAGAGCCCTCACCCGCCTGCCAGAGGAACGAACCTTCACAACGATAAGAAGATAGCAGAGACAAATCACCAGCAGTGGCCCAAAGAAGCCCAGGGTGGCAGTGTAGACAATGAAGCCAGCTCTCCACACTGAGGCAGGCTCTGGCCACTGGATGTGGCATGTGCTCATCCCTAAAGGGACGTCTGAGAAGACGACCACGGGCAGCACCACTACAGAAGACAGCACCCACACAGTTGCACTCACAGCCTTGGCCACCCGTGCTGTCCGCCATTTGGAGGACTTCCCTGGGTGGACCACGGCCAGGTAGCGATCAACACTCATCACGGTCAGGCAGAAGATGCTGGTGAACTGGTTGATGGCATCCACAGCCATCACCAAGCGGCACATGAAAGATCCAAATGGCCAGTAGGACAGGGCATTTTGTGCAGCCAGGAACGGCAGGCCCAGCATGAAGAGCTCATCAGCTAGGGCCAGGTTCAAGATGTAGACGTTGGTCACCGACTCGCTCACAGAGTGCCGCAGGACCACGTAAATTACCAGAGAATTCCCAGCCAGCCCCACCACGCAGACAATGAGATAGACCAGGGGGATGAGGACACCGCTGACAACCACACCAGGGCTGGCCGTGGTGGAGCCGTTGGGGGTGGTGAAGCCTTCCCAGCTGCCAGAGGCATTCCCCTCCTCTGACACTGCTGGCGTGGGGAGGCTGAAAGCAGAAGTGTCCATAGCAGAGGCAGGGAAGAGGGCGGGGGGCAGTGTCCTTGCAGGATCAGTTAGCAATCTGGAGGTGAGAGGAGGAGAAAAAAGCCATTGATGCTGGGGACATGACAGCTGAAAAAATCGCAGATAAAATCACCACATTAACTGTGTGTAGGTATGGACAGGCATGGGAAGTCGAGGTGAGTTTGTGGGTGCTGGCAGCCGCTGGAAGATGTAGGACAATATCGACCCCATCTAGTCCTGGGAGGCACAGTGGGCATGGAGGAACAAACAGGGACATCGCTCAATGTGGGCCAATGGATCCTCTCCCCTAGGGAAAGGTCCTCTAGGGAAAGAACCACAGACTAGGATAGGGACAGGGAAATTTCTCATTTTCTTCTAATGGCACCAATACGGAGGACATAGTCACCAGGGGCCTGATTCTCATTTATGAGTGGCAGGTGCCTTATGAAGAAAAGAGGGAAGACCATCCACTGACAAAGTGCCACACCAGCTCTGGCTCCCCCATTCACTCTGTATCCTCCTGCTTGCTGAAGCTCTTTTTGGACTGGACAGGTTATCGTGGGGTTGTTAGCCCCACCAGCAGAAACGAAAGCACCTCCACTCTCAATCCAAGCCAAGAGGCTAAGCTCAGCACCTGAGCTGGAGGGTAGCTGGTTTGTGTTATGCCAGTTTGAGAGTGAAGGAAGAGCCAGATTATTTTGGGTACACCAAGAGGGATCAGTCCAGATCTCTTTTGCCTCTTTCTCTCTTGTTTTCTCTCTCTCTCCTTCAGCACCCTGCAACACACTGCTAATGGAAGAGGCTCTGCCTGCCCCAGCTGTTTGCAACACCAAAGCAGTGTCCCAGCCTTCCTAATCTGAGGTGCCCAATTGCCCATCACATCAGGGTTCGGCATGGAAACAGCACTCAGCTCACTCAGAGAGAGCCCTGAACAAACAAGCTCTCCACTCGCCACCAGCTCTCTGCTGACACTGGGTGAGAAGCTGCAGGGAGAGAAGAGACAGATAAGGGAAGGACGTGCTTTTTGTCTTTTGTCAAGGCTCCAGATATGTGAGATACAGAGCCCAGCACGTACTCCAGACCAGAGACACCCTGGCAAAGCTTATGCAGGGGAGATTTGTGATGCTTTCAGGATCACTCCGGCTCTGGCAAACTTTTCTGGAGGCGTGGACTGGCAAGGTCATCGTCTTGATGAACAAGCTCCTTGGAAGTGAGGATGACTTGCTGGAAGAGAACAGGGACCCTGAGGCTTACCCTTACCCATGCCAACAAATCTCTTAGGGCTCTGAAGCTCCTTTGTTATTGAAATGAAAACTGGGGATCTCAAAGGAAAGGACTCCCAGTATTAACTACTTTCAGGAGGCCAGAAACACTCCAGAGACTTTTCTCCTGGATGGGAATCTCTGTAGCAACACAATTTTCTTCACAAATCTCTTAATATTATAGCTCTTATTCTTTTTTGTAGATGTCATTCCAACTTCTGGAAACCTTAGGGAAGACCTGAGCTTTAGATGGATTCCTTGGATATCAGATAGGCAAACCCAACAGACTCCACAGATGTATCAAATCTTATGCTGAAAGAACCTCATCTGATAGGCCCCATAAAAACACAATTGGGCAACTATGTCTTAAAGGCCATTGCTACAGTCTATTGCATAAATGTTTCCTGCAACACTTAAATGAGCTTTGAAGGACTGGAATTGTTTAGACTTTCTTTATTTGCAGGTACCTTGGGCTGTGACACACTGTCCTGAGAGAAGCCCATCTCTTGGGGTTCTGCAGTACTGGGTTGTCCCACACATCATGAGTGGCTGCAGTGAATGGGCAGAGTAGGAAGTGATTTGAAACTCTATTTCTAAGCTCAAGGATCTTTCCTCTGATATTTTTTTCCAGTGATGCAAGTCACTTGTTGGAGAAAAGGGGAGGGCGGTGGCTGCTCTGGGGACAAAGATCCCTGCAAAGCGTGGCAGAGACCGGAACAGTATGTTCACAAAAAGATGATCCTCTAAAAGGTGCGGACATAGTTAGGAATCCCTTTGGATGTTCCTCCTGCATGCAAAGGAATTTCCAAAAAAAGCATTTGGAGACAGAGCCCTACAAATATCAAATATGGATGGGGACACTCATGCTGGGGCTGAAGAGCATTTGGGAAAGTGTTTGGGGTCCAGACCTCAAAGCTGATTGCTCAGGCTGTGGTTTAGCAATACAGTAAACCCATCTTCAGGGCTCCAAAAGCCCTATAAAAAATGCTAAGGCATGCGACACAAAGCACTGATTCACTATAAACTCATTCACCTGCTCAGACAGCTGCAGTGGAGAAAATTTGTCTTTAAGCAGGCATGGTCTGTCTGTGCCATTCTAACTTTGTCAAGTGCCACCAGCTCAAACGCCATATCACACATTCTGGCTAGTTTGACAGAACAACCACTGGACACCAGTGCCTCGTCTGGGTTGGATCCACTCTGCTGGCTGCTTTGGCAGCACCCGCATAGGTAGGAATTGATGAGGAACCTTGGCCTCAGATTGATAGGGTGTTGGCATCTGCTTGGGGTCTGTCCCTGGTGTGGATAGCACCTGTTGCAAGAGACTTGGGATCCCCTAATAGGTGCTGCCAGAATATACCTGGTCCATAGATCTGGAGAGCAGGAGGAAGGCAGAGAGGTAGGAAGAGATGGTAAATTGATGCTACTGCTTTCTTTAGGAAAAAAAAAAAATATATATTTCTGCACTGAATGAGAGGAGGAGGTGGATGCTAAAAGCTGAGCCTAGACCTGGTTACAAAACAGGAATAGAAGCTGCGAGGGACCACAGAGTCCAATAACCTGCAGCCCCTCTTGCCTCCTGTCCACCTTGTTTCCCATGGCCCTGCTGCAGCTCAGGACCCCCCTGCCTCACCTCGGGGCTGAGCTCTCTGGTGGGGACCAGGCTGGGCTGGCAGAGTTGGAGGGCCGGGGGAGGGTTTGGCAGGTTTCCTTCTCTGGGACTGCAGAGTTAACTTCTGCATGGACTCATGCCCGCGGGAGACATCTGGGAAGAGCGGGCAGAGCCGCCTGGTACTTACGTGTCGTTGGGATGAACATTTTCCTCTGCTTCACCGGGAGAATCCGTGTCATGTTTTTCCCCCTTCTGAAAAGCAGTTGAGCGAAGCGGTCCCAGGAGGGAGCGAGTCCCACCCGGCACTACCGGCGGCGCAAGTCCTTCTTCCTGGACCTGCCCATCGCCCCCTCCGTGACTGGTGTGGGACTGGGCCCCGCTCCCGTGCCCGCTGGGGGCCGGCCGGCCGGGCTGGCGTCTGTCCGGGGATGCGCCGTCCCTCAGCCTCACGCCGGCGGGTCTCTGCCCCACGCCGCCCTCGCCATCTGCGGGAGGGGGGGCTCGGCCGCCGGGCTCGGGCAGACGGAGCGGAGCGGCGGCTACCGGGGGACGGCTACCGGCAGCCAATGGGCGCCACGCACGGAAACACCGGCAGGAGAAGGAGAAGGAGAAGGAGAAGGAGGGGATGGACGATAGTGCAGGAGAACGGAGAGGAGCCGGGGAGAGACCGGGATGGAGAATAAAAGGGGGAGAGGGCGGTGCAGGAGAGGGGCAAGGGGAGAGGGGGAGCGCAGGGGAGGGGATGCGCAGGGATGGAGGACTGAGCGCAGGGATGGAGGACTGGGGAGTGCGGTAAAAGGAGCTGGGGACAGTGGAGGGCAGAGGGAGAGAAAGAAGAGAGGGATGCAGAGAGCAGCTGTGTGGTGGGAGAGTGGCGTGGCAGGAGGGGGGGGACCGGGCTCGGCTCCCCTAGGCGGGGGGAGCCGTGGCAGTGCAAAGCGCCCTGTGAATGCCCACGGGCACACAGGAGAGGGGCTCCCTGTTCCGAGGATCTTGCGGGTAAGACCGGTGCTGCTCAGAGCTGCAGGGACACGGCAAAGCCTTCTGGCTGGCGAGATGCTCAGAAACCGGGGTGGATGCTGAGCGTGCAATCCCTTCTCCCTTCTGTTCCGCTCTACGAGCACCTCCAGATGGATGGAGCTGAGGGCGGATGGGCAAACAGGGGGGCCGTCTGTCTCAACTCTCTCCCTCCCCTGGCTGCATGCACAATCTCATGTCTTTTGCACCTTCTTTGGGGAAAAACTCCAGTTCAACAGCCCCAAACTCTCCTACTAGATTTAATCTCTGCTGCAAGGAGTGGACGCAGAAGAAATGGGGCAGGGCAAGAAATTAAGGTCTTTTGTGTGAGCAGTTCTCCCAGGAAGGAAATTAGGATTTTCCTATCCCATTCCCTGCACAAAATTCTTCCCTGTAGTCCTCACCCCCTTCCCTGCCCTACAGCCAACATCAGTGACTCCTTGTGCTGTGCAGTCACCCAGTTCTTGACATTTGGCACTGCTGTTATGAGCGTTTGAGCTCCTAGGGCCAATTCCAGCCTTAACAGAAGTAGGGAGTATCGCTGTGAGCAGAACCTGCGACCCTGGCTATCCAGGGTCTAAAACCTGGCCTTCCAAACCTGCTTGAGCAATTTTATGTCCAGCCAGTGCTGCTCAAAGGTGAACAGGTGAAGACAGTACAGGGCTTCAAAGCTGTCAGGACGCCTTAGCCTAGGTCTTGGCCACAGTGCTGTCTGGAGACACACAGGAGAGATGAGGCCTCACTGGGGAAGGAATGGCATGGGCAGCACCCAGTGGCTATCTTTGTCATGGCAGGGCAGGTATCTGCAGCACCATGCAGGGAGCCCCCGTGCTGGTGCCTTAGAAGAAGGAGAGCCATGCAAGAGCAGAGCTCTACCCAGGCCAGCTACCCCTTGCAGGACTGGTTAGGGTAAGCACAGTCATAGAATCGCAACCTCCAGGTCTCCAGCTCGCTTCCTCAATACTCAGAGTCTTGCCCCATTCTCTGCCTCAGCTCCAACGGGGTTGTGCAAACCGCTTGAATTGTGTTGGAAGGAGAGCTCAGCCTGTGCACCTCCACAGGTAGGCAGATACATGAATTTTGTTTCATGCACATGCTGAGCCTCTCCTCTCTGCATTGCTGTACGTGATAGGGGACAGGGCAGACCGAGAAGGTAAAAGCCAAGGCTTGAAAACTGGAGGGGAAGTAATAACCCACTGGGAATTCATTGCTTTGAGTAATGTTTAGGATGTTTAAGGGAGGCTAGATCCCACTCTCAAGGGCTTTGTGTCCCTTGCCCTTCCACAGGTATATGCCCACACCAGAGACTTCATTCCTGCTCTTCTGAACTTACGTTGACACAATGTACATTACCTTTGGATGGGGCTTGGGCAATTCATCCGGCAGCCCATGTGCAATGCAGACATTTGTGGAACTCGCTGCCACAGGATGTCCTCCAGGGTTGCTCTGGACCTTATCAGTGCATAATGTGTCACATCACTGAATTAATTGCCTTACTCAGATCTGATCATGAATTGAATTTGCAGACATTTCCTTGGCAGCAGGGTACCTCAGGGGCCTCACTGTGGCGGGCTGTGCTGACACTACCCATGCACCTCCTCAGTGCAGGAAGCAGCCTTTGAAACTCAGAAGGGGTGCTGCATCGGGGAGTGGTAAGCTGGCTCAACTCCACAGTTTCTCTGTGCCTTCCTAGAACTGCAGGATTTTGCAGTGCTAATCATTGCACCCTGAGCCCTCCTCCCACCCACGTGCAGTGGCAGTAGCAGCCACCCTGTAACACTTCTTACTCTCAAGTCCCTGCAATGCATCAGGAAGGCAGGTGCTCATAGCTGCCAGATCCACAGTACCGCTGGGACCACTCTCTTCAGCTTAATTTTAGTGACTTGGAGGCAATTTGTCTGGACTGGTGACTCATTCCTTGCTCTTTTTTTTTTTTTTCCCTGCTCTCCCCCTTCCTGTTCTTGCTCTGCCTGTGGCTGGCAGCATGAGTGAGTGCCGGTACCGATATGACTGCCTGTGACGCGAGCTTAGGAGCATTAATGCAGAAATGTTTTGGTGAAACGGTGTCCCCAGCAACCTGCAGGGGCAGTCCCTATGGAGAGGAGTCTGGGCCCGGGTGTCCCCTCCCAAAGCCTGCATCTCATCCTCTGTGTGTCTCAGAGGGGAGACAACTTTTCCTTTGAACACACGGAGGCTGAGAAGAGGAAGGGCAAAAGCCAAGGTATAATCACCCCGCCGCCTTTGGCTGGCGCTTGCACTTTACCGAGGAACGCAGGGGGCTCAGCTGAGAATTTAGCAACTCAGTGCATGAATCAGGCCTCGTCTCTTCATCCTATAGTGGCTGGGGCCCCCCAGTACCAAGCTCAGCGTGGTGCTGCCTGGGTTGTCACTGCGAAAGGAGGAGCACGGCTGGCAGGTGCCTCCACCCCAGCCGTCCCATTGCTCACTGCTTCAGGGCTGCGTCCTCCTGAGATGCAACACATTACGGACATGGCAAGAATGTACAGTCTGTTTATTGGGTCGTACATGGCAAGAATGTACGGTCTGTTTATCGGGTCTTATTCACTACGTTGTAACCTTGGGGGCTGGTGAGGAAGGGAAGAAAGAGGCAGCTGGGGTGGGGCGAGTGTGGGGAAGTTGTGCAAACAGACGAACCAGTGCTACAGGCCCACAACAGTCTTCAGTCTTTCAAGCCAGCAGAAGTAAAAAGCGCAGTGACCGCCACAAGGTACTGAGCTCCGGGATGCTGGAGCCATCGGTCTCCTGGGCAGAGCCTGGCATCAGGACGGGGCCGGGATCTGTAGCCAAAAACACGACAGAGCTTGTGAAACCAGCTCAGCTATTTTCCTGCTCTCCCTCCCTCTGCCCTGGTGGTGGTGGGAGAATGAAGGGGCAGGGTCCCAGCTAGCAAGCTCTCACTCTTCTCTCTCCTCAGGCTCTGGCCAGCTTTGCCTCTTGTCCTGAAGCCTCTCTCCTCCCTCTGCTGCCTTGAGTTGAAGGGGAAGGGCAAGTGGGGACAATACGAGCAGTAAAGGAGTCCTGGGGGAGAAGCTGCTGCCTGCCAATGAACAGCAAGACAAAAACCCCCTTGAGGTGAGCAGGGCCTGGTAAGAGGAAGGGCCTTTGGGCAACTGCCATGAATAAGGAACAGGTTTTTTTAAGTTTTTCTATAGGCAAAGGCTGCAGCTTCACAGCTCTCACAGGGGGTCATCCCCGGGACAGCCGGGACGCAGTTCCCTCTGTGGCAGAAGGTGACAGACAGTTCTTCTCTGTGAGGGCAGAGGCGGAAAATCTTGGGCTGCCCTGCACCAGGAGATGGGGGCAAATGTGCCCATGGGCAAGCAGCAAGGAGGGGGAAGTGGTTCAGGGGTCCATGTGCTCCGTCATACCATGTCCTGTCCCTTCCCCAAGCAGGACTGCTGTCTCCCTCTCTCTCTTTGAGGGTGAACCATCCCACCAGGCACAGCAGGTCACAGGAACCCAGTGGCCCTGACCATCTGGGTTCAGGAGCAGAAAAGTGCCACTGGTGTCACTCCCAGGGATCCCTTTCAGACTTACTCGCTTAGAGGAGGCTGCATACACGTTTCTTTGTCCGGGTGGGCTGCGGACAGAGGACTGCTCGAATGGCCTCATCAAACACTGTCTTGAGGCCACGCTGCGTCAAAGCCGAGCATTCGAGGTATTTCACGGAGTCTGTCAGGAGGAAAGCAGGTGCTGTAATGGGGAGGAAGGGAACTGGGGTAGGCAGTGGGGGTACCCAGGATTCTGCTGCCAAGGGTGCTCAGAAGAGAAACACGCAGGAGGAATACTGGAGATCGTGTCAAGCAGAAAGAGATGCATGTGCCTGTATCACCAACCCGTTTCTGGCTCACATCACTTCACAGCCACAACACCCTCCTCCCTCAGTGCCCATTTTACAGGGTCCTGCGGCACTTGCATACCACCTAAACACCCCCTGAGTCTCATCTTGAGATGAGGTCTCAAGTCTCCTCAGGCTTCCAGTGTCATTCAGACTGCCTGGCCTCAAGCACCTCTGGTGGCATCTCAAATCACAAGGCACCTCCCTTTTGGGACTCTGTACCCCCAAATTCTCAGAGACCTTGTGCTGGAAAGCAAGGCACCTGGCTCTTGCCTGAACTGAATAAACACAGCTCAGGTGATCAAAGCTGTTAAGCATTGCCAGGACACACTTCACTCACTCAGGCAGTCTTGACTTCAGGGCAAAGCTTGCCAGCTGTACAACCCCGGGGTTTGCCTATTTTCCACCCTTGTAGCCAGAGCAGAGCCATCGCATGAGGCTGGCTATGTTATCCTGGCCGGACACCCTTTCCTCCAAACTCCCGGTTGAAAACTTCTCCCTCAATCTGTGTTTCCCACCCTCTCTGCTGCCCCTGCGTGCTGCATCTGAGAAGAGAGGTGACCTGGAACAGGCATTTGTGCATGTACTGAAATACGGGAGGGAGCTGATGCCCCTGAGATGAATGGTGGGGTGAGACACACATACCCGGGGTTGCGTGTATAAGCCCCGGTAGTCAGAGGCAGGGACGGGAAGCTGCAGTTGCAACTCTTCCTGAGAGATGTTAGAAAACTTACTCTTCCGCCTCTTTCCGGATGTGGAGGAGAGGCCTCTGCCCACACAGCAGCTGCGGCTTTCACAGAAAAATATTGGCCCAGATAGAAATAGCAGAGTAAAAGGGGAGGGGAATGTGCAACTGTATATTTGTGTCTGTGTGTCTAGGGTGGTGGCCAGAGAGAGGCAGAAAACAGAGGGTTGAGGGGTTGAGGCTTCCTCAAGGAGCAGATGTCCTTCCTGAGTCTCCTGAAGTGCATTTTGTCCCATGACCCTTGATGTGTCTCCCTGTGTCCCTCGGAGATACCACTGTGAGATACCTCTGTGAAAGCCTCATTAGGTTGAGGGGAAGCCCTTATCTTCTGCCTCTCTCCTTTCCAAGATGTCCAAGCTGTTGCCCCAAGCACATACCAATTTCCTTGGCCAGAGCAAGGCCCTGAGGATATGTAATGGGGGATAGCTTCTTCTCCTTCAGCTTCTCAATGGTGTCCTTGTCATCACGAAGATCCAGCTTTGTGCCCACAAGGATGATGGGAGTGCTAGGGCAGTGGTGCCGCACCTCGGGGAACCACTAGCAAGGCAGCAAAATGGCAAACATGTGAGAAATCACACAAATGGGCATGCACAAGGGAAACAAAGAGGCACCCCTGAAAAAATGTCAGCAAGATAGCTAACACCCTGTCCTTCCTCACAGCCCTTCCATCCAGTATTGGGCACTACAGCCTGGCACAAGCCAGCCCTTGTTGCTGAGTCCTCAGGTAAAATCCCTGGCATGGAGCTAAATTCTGTTAAGCAAAAGCACAAGCTGCTCTCCACCCTTCATGGCTCCCTAAAGCCAGGGAGGAACCTGAAAGTGGTAGGAAGGAAATCCTATGTTGTTCTCCTCTCCATCAATCTCTCCCTTCTTCCCTCACTTCCCATCCAAAGGCTGTGGGTACCTGCTTCTCATACCCTATGGACCGCTCCTGCGTGCCTGTGCTGCGACAGTCTTGGCTGAAAGATGCCATCAGAATATAAGCCTGTGGTCTCACAGCTCAATAGCCCAGCAAGATGAATACTAGCCCTTTAATAGGGTTGGCCGCCTTCTTTGAAATGACCCAGAAAAGACATCTGAAGAAGGCTGATATTTTAATTCCTTCTGACTGACACAGAAAAGATATTACCATTCTGAATCCAAATGTCCTATTAGCAGTCTCCACCCACAGTCACTCTATTTGCAAGACCACCACCCATCTCACCCTCCTCAACCCCTGATGGACCAGGATACTCCGTCTCACCTTAGCACGGACATTTTCATAAGATGCCGGGCTGACAAGGGAGAAGCAGATCAGGAAGACGTCCTGTAGGCATACAACCATGGTGCAGAGTTAGGATGAGAGCATGGGATTGCATGACAGGAGGCAGGGAGGGGAGAGAAGAGCTGGGTGGGCAGCATCCTCCCTCTGCAGCAGAGGGTCATGCTAGGGAAAGCTGTCTCTCACAATGTAACACAGTCCTAACTGATGCTAATTGCCTCTAGAGGAGAGAAGGATATTTGGTCCCCTGACTCATGGTAACCATAGCCACCATTATCAGAAAAGCCAAATGTTTAACTATGAGGATGGGGTTTTTGCGGTAGGCACACTCATCCTCATGGGAAACAGCCTGATAGTGTCCTGCTCATTTCTCACAGAACACCAGAGAGCTTTCAGGCCAGAAAAATTTTGCCTGCTGTTGAGACAGAGCTAGGCGCAGCCCAAAAAGTGCACACGCAGGACACAAATGAGGCAGAGTTTCGGTCATCCACGTAAGCGCTTCTCCTGGGCATGGCAGAATTCAGACTTCCATTAAAAACCAAACCAAACCAAACCAAACCAAACCAGCTCTTCAGGGTTATATTTATTTCATCCAACTTCACCTAGCTAAAACAAGGGTGTCAGGCCCAGCCTATCCATTTCCATATTTCTACAACCATCAGAGGCAAAAGCCTTGGAGAACAGTTCCCCCACCTGTCCTTGAGATGTGTCCCAGGGTGGGTGCAAGCATGTTGTTGAGAAATACGCCTGTTTGCACTGACTGCAGAAGGAGCCTAGGCAAAGAGCTTATACCAGGTGTCTGACTTTTAGGTAGCTGAACCTAGCTGAAACAAATAGTGCCCTCAACTCCTAGCCCTTTTGGTCGCAATGGCAACCTTCAGACCAACACCTGAGGCAGCAGGGTCTTTCTGACCTTGCCAAGAGACTGCTTGGAACATCGTCCACCAGGAGAGGTGACCTTTAAACCCTGAAGTCACTCTGTCAGTGTGGTGAAAAACTGGTGAACATAGTATATGAGGCATCGATTTGTTCTGCTAGAGGCTTGGGCTTAGTTGAGGCATCAGCAGATCAAATACATGTGTCCACATATCAGATCTCTTTTAAAAGGCAGAAGCCAGAATAGCGAGGTTCACAGAAATGTGAGAAGCTCCTGCCTCAGCTCCTAAATTCCCTGAGCCACTTTAACTTTGCAAAAGGAGGGGTTTCTACCAGGGCTGTGTAAGGCATCTGCCTCACACTGAAATCAGTGTCAGCTGGGCTCATAAGTATCTTCAGCTGGGCTCATAAGTATCTTTGAAGATCTCAGTTTTCTTGCTAAGTTATACCACTAATGAGGTTTAGATAAAGGCTCCAAAATACCCTTAGATGTCTTTTACCTTTAGGGTTTCAAGGCACTTGTATATCAACAGAAGTATACTCAGAAACGGGCAGAGAGAGACAGGAACAGTCCTGTCACTGTTTTATGGCAAATGTTGATTTTTGCAGCGAGGGATGGAGGCATATCTGAGGGAGGAACAAGGGAGGAGGGGCATGGAGTGTGACCCACCGTCTGCGGGTAAGAGAGTGGCCTCAGCCTGTCATAATCCTCTTGTCCAGCAGTATCCCATAGCCCCAGATTTACAGGCTTGCTGTCAACCATCACGTTGGCGGAATAGTTATCGAACCTGAAATTCAGAGATGTAGGCCGTGGCTCAAAGAGGAGAAGAGGGAGCCCTTCCAGTAGTGTAGGTGGGGTTCACTGGTGCACCCAGGAGCAAAGGGTAGTGATCCCTCCTCCCAGCTCACCTGGGTGATGCTGGTTTCCTGTGAACCTCTACCTTATGGACTTCCCACTCAGCATCAACCTCCTCCCCATCACCCAGCTGTCCTGGACAGGCACCTGGCTGCAGCTCCACCTTTGCCACCTTGCATGCAGACCCATAAAGCATTCAGTTTCCCACTTCTTTCCCCAGTATCCTTCCCACAACTGTGTTGCTCTAGCCAAGCCCCTCTCTTTCTTTTGTGCTCTAAACCCCAGCTTTCTTCTGAAAAGTGAAGAAGAAGAACCTGTGTCTCTGGAGCTGCCCCACAGCCCTGCACTCCTCAACACCCCTGCTGGAACGGAGGCCAATATGCCAAGGTGTGTCCCCTTACTCTTTGACAACCCAGCATGATATATTTGAGAACAGCTGTCAGGTTTGCATGCTTGGGTGCAAAGACTTAATGGAAAAAGAAGATATTAAATCAACAGAGATGTTCCTCCCCTTATCCTAGATGTTATTTCCTGTTCCTTTTGGTGTTTTTTTTTTCAGGCTAACATGAGGGAAACCAGTGATAGGAAGGAACCAACACAAAGACCTTGTGAATGTGCTCACGGCATACGCCGCCATTGTAAGATAAGCCATGCAGTCCAGGAGCACAAAATGGTCTCCCTTTCATGTCTCCAGACACAAGCCTCAGACAGGAGGAGAAATGGTGTGACACACAAAATGCATAGCCACTTCATGGCTACATGCTAGGAAGGGATAGTGCCCTTCCGCAGACCAGCTTCTGAGAAAAGATGGGTTCTTGCTGCCACAGCCATTTTTTGCAATGTCCGTTGCAAATTGGTCTGGAGAAAAAAGTGAGGCTCTGAGGTTTTCCTGCACCTGTCCTTCCCAAGGAATCTGAACCTGAGCTGGCAGTCTGACACACTGTGCCTAGCTCCTTTTCCCACCTCAGGGAGCACGCAGTCATACTCCGCATCCCGGTGGTGTGGTATGAGTATGTGTGGTGTGCATCCCCAAACATATCTCCATGCACTGTGGGGAGACAAATGCATCCGACCACTCAAACTAAAGCAACCCTCAGCTTGCTCCTTATTCCAACAGTCTGCAGGTCTGTTCCAGCCTCAAACATACGTTCGCTGGATTGCATGCTGCTTCTACTCTGGCATTGAGCTGAACTCTGCACTCTTACCATCAGGGTTATCAGTGCCTGCTCCAATGACAGCGGGTGCCTTGGACAAGGAAGGAAGTGGGGACCCCTGTCCATCCAACCGCCTTCTCTTGGGTCTGGCCCAATTTTTGTAGCCTGGTGCCTGGTTGTTTTGCCTAGCAGGACCCCATCTGCTACTTGTAAACTTAGCAGGCAGATAGACCCTTGGGTTGGTTTGTGTCTCCCAGATATCCCATTTATACCAGGGTTTTATAAGGCAACTTGTGCTTCTGGTGAAAGGTGACAGATCCAAAGTGTAGAGGCACCTTCACTCGTTTGGCAGCCCTTCCTCTCTTGGCATGGAGATTGTGACCCTGCACAACAAGGGGTTTCTGCACCCCTTTGCATCCTGCTTTCCATGCCTCCCACCCACCCCAGGACCTGTTTATGCATTACTCACACAGTGGGGATGTATTCTCCTGGGAAGGCATTGGTGGTGTAGCTGATAAGGAGACAGGTTTTCCCCACAGCTCTGGAAAAGAAAGAAAAAATAGCAGGAAGTCATGGTAGTGCAGGCAGCCTTGCTAGGGTGAGATGAGGATGGGGCAATCCTTCCAAACCTCTGAGCTAGCCCTGTCGGGAGACCCCTGGAAGCAGAAACACATTCACAGGACCAGACAGCACATAACCATAGGTTAGACAACTGGCAGGAAGAAAGACAGGATGTCACCCAGAAATGTTTGTTGTCTTTGAGCACGAAGGCTTGTTTTTACAGTCTGGTACAGAGATCACTCAGCTAAAACGCATCCACTCCGAGATGGAGGCGAGAGCCCATTTTGCAGTGCGTGCACGGCGCCGTACGCTCACAGCCAGGGTAGGGGTACTGATTCAGTGCGGGAGTGCCGTGACAAAGCTGCCCAGCCGCCTACAGCCCCTGAACACAGGCACTCCCGCCCGCTCCCACTCCTCTCGTGACTGTGGACTTGGGCACAACGCCTTCCAGTCTTGCCTGTGTGCGGTAAGCTGCAGCATCACCTGCAGAGAGGGCTGTAAGCAGCCAGCAAGGTGCCTCTCCCTGTGGCTGCTGGAGGCTGCTGGTGGTGTTTCTGAGCTAGAGGCTGGTGCTTCCTCTCTCCTCAGCCTCCCCCACAACCATGCTGCAGCAGGGTGGAGCACAAATAAGCCAGGGTAGCAGCACAGTCCAGAGTGGGTGAGAGCACGGGTGTGAGGGAGGTGGGAAATGGGGCAGTAAGGCTATCAAGGGGAGGAGAAGGTGTCGTGGGCAAGGTGAAGCCTGTGGTGAGGGAAAGAAGAAGTGGAGAGAAACTGGAAGAAGATAAAGCAGCCAGGACAGGTGTAGGAAGGAGAATCCTTCTCCTGCTGGGCTGCTGTTTCTCAGGTCTGCGTGGCCTGGGAAAGCCTGGCCATGTTTCAGTTACAGCGTGCGTATGATGGCGGCGGTGAGAGCAGCCTGCCTCCTCAGCCTATGAGCCACAGGATGAGGGAGATGTATTTCCTGGGAGGAAGGCTGGGAATGCTCCAACCACCTCAGCTGTACCTGCAAAGTCCCCTGTTGCAGAGCTGCAGCCCTGCCTTTTTGTGTGCCCTTGACAGGCACAGCTGGCATCTTTGCCCTGGTCATGAGGGCAAAGGGGCATCTTTGCCCCTGGTCATGAGGCACCTGCCTCGGTCACGGCACTGTGGGGCAGCTGAGGAGGAAACTGAGCTCTTTGGTGTGCTCTGACACTTGTTTCTTCCTTCTGCCACCTCCCTTTCTTAGATCCTCCTCTCTCAGTCCCTCCTCTGTCCCCAGCTCCCTTGCTTCCCTCTTATCATAGACGTATTGAGGGAGGGCCATGGAGGCTTCCTGAAGCTCTACAGGTAATGGCTCAGGAGGTCTACGGGACTGTGGGTGGGTTAGTCATGGAAGGGGGGATGGTTCTGAATTAGTTTGGTTGGACAGAGAAGGGCACAAAGGGTCAGTGAAGGGGTGAAGGTTATAGCAAAGCTATTGAGAGAAGAGGTGAGGTTAGTGGCACCTGCAGGTTCCTGGGACTGAACTCAGGGAGTGTTAAGAGGTCAGTGATGTGCGATGGAGGAGGCTATGGGGCCAGAACGGCTATGGGACAACATGAGGGGCTTAGCCGAGTGATGGCAGAAGGTCCTGTGGTGGGTAAGGTTGAGCCAAGGGAGGGTGACACGGCAGGTATGGTTGGGAGGGAGGTGAAGGGTGCTGAGCCAAGAGCTCAGAGTGATGGGGGGATGACTGGACTTCTGTGTTGCAAGATGGTGAGAGGGGAGGTGCAGTGTACAGAGAAACAAAATGACGGGACAGAAGACATTCAAGAGGAGTTGGGGTCAGAGGGGTTGAGAGCAGGATGTGTTGTGGGCTTAGCCACGATATGAGGCGAGTGCTGCCTTGAGGGGTGGCTACAGAGTTGGTGCAATGTGTGAGGGGGAAACTGGGGGGGTTAACAGGGCAACAGATAAATGCCCAGTGGATTTGTTCATCCAGCTCTAGCTTGCAGCCTCCAGGGGACTTTTCTTAGAGGTAACAGTGTTTATTTGGGGTTCTACCCTTCCTCGTCCCTTCTCCTTGTCCCCTTGCCCCAGCCCCCGAGAATATGTCTAACATATTCTGTATGTACTGTTATGTTTGCAGACATCTTCTTCCCCGGGCGAGGTTTGAAGGAGGAAGTGACTGTGGGGAGCAGGGCTGCTGCAAATGTCTCTTCATCTGCTACCTGATAGCTGCCCCAGATAACAGTCTGGCCAGCTCCTAGCTGGGAAATGAATTAACCTACTCCGTGCCAAATGTGGACTGTCCTCCTCTCCCTCCCCTGCATCTATCCATCCCACAGGGCAAGAAGAGGCCCTGTCCACCCCATCCCTTCCGCCCCCAGCAGCACTGACTGCTTCACTTATTGATGGCTTAGATGGGGCCACTTCCAGGGATCACAGGACGTGGGCAGTGACGCCATCATGCTGTGAAGGCAAGGTTGTGTTACCTCGCACCCCCGAAGTGGCACATACTTGTGCCTGTCTCAGTGGAAAGAGCTCCTTCTCCTTGTGCCCACAGAAACCCCTTGCCAAACAGTCTCCCCCACGCCCCGATACAGAGATAACGTGCCGAGAAAAGCTGAACACGGAGATATTGGTGGACATGTCATCAGGACCATAGTGCCGTGCCCGCTCCCAGTCAGTCCCAGTGAGCAGATGGCTTTCAAGGAGCCATTCATCTGCAGGAGAGCACTTGCACCTCTCGGGTTTTAAATCTGACTCCTGCCTACAGGTTGAATCTGGCAGCAACACCACCACCTCCTGTGCGTGGGACAGACCTGCTCCACTTTCCATTCCCCTTTTGCAGATGCCCTTCAAAATGCCCTCTTCCACACCCTCCCCAGAATGAAGGTCGCTTGCCCCGGGGAGGGAAGAGCAAGCGAGAGAGGGAACGCTGTCTGCAGGACGTCAAAAGCAAAGCTGGGAAAGTTTCACCAAGCAGCCACCTTCTCTCTTGCCCCTTGTCACCGCCCCTCCCTCCTTGCATCCACAGCAAACCAGCGAGGTACCTACCCGTCTCCCACCACGACACACTTGATGGCTTGCATGTCTCTGGACCCGTGGCGGAGGACAGCGCCAGGGGCAAAGGAAAGTCAGGCCAAGGCAAACAGCGGGAGAGACGGGCAAATTTGAGAATCAGCCCTTGTGCTGCAGTGAGCGGCAGGTTGCAGGGAGGGAGGAAGTGGAAGAGGGAACTTTACTCGACGATCACACTCCGGTCCCTCCTCCCCTCCCACCACAGCAGCAGCTCTGCGGCGGAGGCCGTTAGCTGAAGGCGGGGCATGCATGACTTCATGGTTGGGATGATGGCTGCTGTAATTCTTTTTTTCTCCCCGCATGTCTCACCCACTCCCTTCCCACCCCATCCCAGTGAACAGCTGGGGGCACCAAACTGCTTTTACAGGGGAGCTGAACAAGGGCTAGAAGCGGGGTGAAGAAAGTGGAGAGGTGGATTTCCTCCTCCCTCCTTTATTGTCCAAACTTCGGAGGAGGTGTAAGCAGGGAAGGCAATCTGAAGTGGGAGTAGTGGGGTGATGTCGTGCAATGAAGATTTTTCAGGTCTTCCCAGTGCCCCTGAGTGTCAATGGCGAAATGTCACAGGGAACAGTGTTTTCTGTGGAGGCTGAACAAGGAAGTTAAGCAGCCTCTAGGAAGCAGCAGCCACCCCATGGCTGCTCTATCCCGCCTCTCCTGTGGTGATAAGGTCCTGCTGCACTTCCCCACCTGCCCAGATTACTAGCACAAAGAAGTATTGTGTGAACCTGTGCGTTCACCATGAAGTGGAGCAAATGCATCAAGGGATGCAATGAACAGTTTTCTCTGCCCGGCCAGTACTATGAGAGCCGAGACTGGTGGAGAGGAGCCCCTGCAAACCAGCTTCTCCCTATGCATCCTCTCCCCTGCTTCTGTGCAAAAGCAGCCAGTGGGAGCTGCTGCCAGACCTCTTCTATCTTGTCATAGAATCATAGAATGGTTTGAGTTGGAAGGGACTTTTAAAGGTCATCTAGTCCAACCCCCCTGCAAGGAGCAGGGACATCTCCAAGTAGATCAGGTTGCTCAGAGCCCCGTCCAACCTGAACTTGAATGTTTCCAGGGATGGGGCATCTACCACCTCTCTGGGCAACCTGTTCCAGTGTTTCACCACCCTCATCGTAAAAAATTTCTTCCTTATGTCTAGTCTGAATCTACCCTCTTTTAGTTTAAAACCATTATCCCTTGTCCTATCATGACAGGCCCTACTAAAAAGTCTGTCCTCATATTTCTTATAAGCCCCCTTTACGTACTGAAAGGCCTCAGTGAGGTCTCCCTGGGTCTTTATCTTCTCCAGGCTAAACAACCCCAGCTCTCTCAGCCTGTCCTCATTGTCCTCAGAAGACAAAAGAATTTTAGAGCAAAGCAGCAAGGAGAAGAAGGAAGCAATCACCCTAAGAAAGAAGAGACAAGGAGCATAAATATCCCAGGAGGCTCTACTCCTTCCTTTCCCTTCTCAAAATGAGGGTCTGCCTCCTCTTCCTTCCTTCTCCTCCCATGCAACGCTAAGCCTGGAAAAGTGCCTATGTGTGCACATCTGTGTGCTCCAGCCTGAACTGATGAGTGGATGGGCAGGAGATGCATTTTATAGAAGAAGGGATGTGGTGACACAGAATTAATTAGAATTTCCAGGCTTTGTCAGGAGGCCAGTTAGACCAAGGACAGTGGGTTTTCAGCTGGGATGTTCCTGAAGGCAGGAGCTCTGAGGGAAAGTGTTTCTCCGAAGGTTGGTGACCTTTGCGCTGCTGCAGCCATGGGAGGCTGTTGCAACTGACCTGCTCGGGAGGAGGGCCCTCCCGTCCGCCGCTCAGCTGCACCGGCCACAGTCCAGAAACCTTCAGCTGTGGAACATTTCCAAGTCTTGCAGCTACTTCAGAAGCACAAAGTGACCAGCTGTACTAGGTGTTCCCTCTGTGGGTGGTAGGGAAGGGGGAGGAAGGAAACCCACTGACTCCTCTGCAAGCGAGAGCAGGAACAGGCCATGGGAATACAGGTCAGAGAGGGACAGAAGGGAAAGTGACAAAGGCTGTTACAGGGAGAGCAGCAGCAGGAGCTGGAAAGGGCAGGCAGGCACAGAATATTCCAGCCGCTGTATACACTATATATAGAGGAGATAGGGACTCAGTCAGAAGAGAAGGCAGGTATAGCTGGCTCTAGAGAATGCTACTGGTGGATGGAGAAAAACCATTACAGCTCCCTGGGCAACTGGACACATTGAGAGCTCTCTGTGGGAGACATCCGGGTGACAGGGAGCTGGAGCTGGAGCTGGAGCGGGAGTGGGAGTCCCTCAGGGAGCTCTAGGCTGGACAGGCAGCCTGGGACACGCAAGCAGGAAACTAACCCCTTTCTGGGCATTGTTGAAACTGCATTTGGAATCAGCTTCTCCAAAGGAACACTTCCATTTTCACCAGATCTTTTCTCTGAAGGTTTCCAATAACCCTTATGTGCCTGGGGAGAAGCAGGGTGGGAAGAACAGAGAGTGAACACCTGGGGTGGGAAGGATGGGGACTGGGGGGCAAAGAGCTGGGGAGAGCTGGAGAATACATTGAGTCTTACCTGGGACAGAGTAGCAGTCATGTGAGGATACTGGGGCTAGGGACGGGATTCAGGCTAAGGGGGACTGGATGGATAACCGGCCAGCAGCACAGTAGGACCTGGTGGCAGGGACGAACAAGGACCACTGACCTGCTGAATGCCAGTGTGTGCTTTTGTCCTTGTAGTCTGGCATATGGGCTTGTGGGACTGGCAGCGTGGAAGGGAGTGGGGAGGAAGAAGACAAGTTAAAATAGGTCAGGGAGGAGGGACTGTTGTTGAGACCTCACGTCCAGGTGAGCCCCATGTCAAAGACACTGTAGTTCTGTATGACCAACAATGAATTGTGGAAGTTCTGGCAAGAAGGCGTATCTCCAGCTCACTTCTGGGCAAATTACTTTTGGAAGATAATTGCCTGCTACTGCTATGGATAGTCAGTTCTTGTGCAAGTCAGAGGGCTGTGCTGTGAATCTATAAACATCCCTCCTCCACCAGTGCCTCTGTAGAGGGACGATAGGGATCTACATAAAGGCTTTTAGGGTGTTCCTTTCCATCGTATTTAAATTATTACAAATGGGATATTACATTCAAATAACACATATGGTAATCACTCTGAGAACAACTAGCACCTGCTACATTAAAACCTCTCGGTTGTACATGCTGCAGGAAAGGGAAGGAAACTGCAGGAAACTGCCCATAACCCCTAACTGAGCACATACAGATCTGTTGCTGCTTTGATGTCCTCTCACACCACCAAGAGGTGCTCTTGACATGAGTTTCCTTCTGCATCTGCAGCAGGCCTGAGGGAAGGCAGGCACCCATCTGGGGTTTCTTGTTCCCTTTGCTGAGTTTGAGGAAGATGCTAATGGGAAAGAATTGCTCAGTGAGACAGTTTTGTTCTGAGAGCCTTCCTGGGCTGGGTCACCTCCGAGTGACCCATCTGAGCCGGGTTTGCACAGCACCCATGTGGGGTGGCGGGCAAGGGAGGAAAGGCATGATACCATTTTTCCCCCCACAAGGATCCAAAGCGGCGAGGACTGCTTCATCTCTCCCCCTCCTTCTGAGGGGTTCTGCTCCCTCAGGGAGGATGGGAAAAGGGTGAGGGGGCTCTTCCAGAAATGATGTCTGCACTTCACAGCCCTGCGCAGGAGGGCAGGAGCTGGGCAGGAGGCTTGTCCTTCAGCACAGACAGAGTAGCAGGGGGAATCCTTTCCTGAGGGGAACACCAGGCTCATTTCTTTGCGCACACAGGACATGCCCACAGCAGGTATTCTCATTACCCTGCGCCCTGATAGGATTTATTTTATGTGAGCTATCGCTCAGGCAACCCTGAACAGCCATGAGACCTTTCCTGTGTGTGCTGGGCCTCCACCAGGGAAGAGAGTAATTTGCTTCAGCCTGGCTGGGCTGCAAACTGGCCCCACTCGGTATATTCCCCTTTTCCATCTTCCCACTTCCCCATTCACACAGCTTCGTGCCATCTGCTTTCTGCTTTTAGTTCTTGCTTTGCTGCTTCTCTTCTCCAAAACTGCTGCCCCTCCCCGTTGCTGCCCCCCTCTCCCCTCACTGCTGTGGTTTCTCGCTGGCTGCCACGCTTGTTTGAAAAGCCTGCCCTGAGTTCAAAGCTCAGGTCGTAACTGAAGTGGAGCGGTGCTCCTCAGGCCATGATGTTCTGCAGTCCCTGGTAGAGAGGTTGTGGGGTTGCTTCATACAGGGTCTGTTTTCTAACAAACACGGCCGTACCAAGGGCTTCTCTAGCCTAAATTTACCCTGTCAAGCAAAAGCTTAGAAAAAAAATGAAGTTTCCAATCCAGCCTCACTGAGCACAAACTACCTACATTTACAAAGTAGCTCATAAGCAACTCAACTTGCAAGTGGTGTGTACTGAGCCTTGGACCTGTCTTACTCACGGGCTTTTCTGGAGACCAGCTCTACGGCAATCAGGGGCAGGTGGTCCATTCCTGATACATCGTGTCATGGAGGCTCCTCTGTCTCAAGAGTGTGACGGCTCTCAGCCTTTCCAGTTTGGGGCAAAATAGCAGGTCCACTGCCATCCTCCTGTCCGGAGCACTGAAAGAGGTTCACCTCCTCCACTATGTACCTGTGTAAGCAGAAGACCATGGCACAGACCTTTGGGCATCAAGGTCTTTGTGATGGCTAATTCACATGTGCACTTCCCTCAGTTGAGAAGTTGTTCGCAGACTCTAAAGCATACTGTTTTTTTATGGCTTGGCCTTATCTGGTTCTCTGTACTTCTGCAAGTCCCCAGTGATTCTGATATGGGCTTCCATTCTTACAGACATTTCGTTCTCAGCTAGTGACAACCCCCATCTCGCTTGACACCACTCTGTTACTTAATGGTGATAAATACAGATCAATATCTGACTGTGCATCTTTCCCACGAGGTGCTCAGGTTCAACAACATTTTTCACCTGCCTGTTATAGAGGGGAGGTAAGGGGGTCTAGAGATTACATGTGTAAATTCTAACTTGAGTGTGAACGGCTTGACTTGACTCCCCTGCGTGCTAGCACTCTTCATATGTTATCAGATGTTAGATATATTATGTTTTGTAAAAACAGATATAATACATATCTTTACTGGTAAACTATGGTATCTTCTAGGAAGGCGGCATCAGAGAAGTGAAAAGAGCTGTTTAGAGTACTAAGGAAATCTATAGCTATTCTGTTTTACAAGACTAATATTTCCTGAACTACCAAAGTAAAATTTTTTGCTTGACTTCGACTATTTCTTTTCAAAGGCGTAAAGAATCAATCTTGCTGCACTTCCGAGTCCGATAAAAAATCCCTCTGGCTTTTCAGTCAAGTTTATCAGACTCTAAATGACCCTTCTGTAATGTTTATAAGAGGGTTATTTTTTCCTGTGGCCTTTTATAATCACCATCTCTCTACCTTTAAAATAGACTCCAGTTCCTGAATTAGTAAAGGCAGTTGAGAATAGGCTATTCCAGGTACTCTGCACTAGTCGCTTTACTTACTGCCTGCACGTTTGTGTCCTGAGCTACTGCTCTGGCTGTCACAGTCTGTGTTGCTCCTCACACTGGACAAGGATTCTTTTATTCCAATTGTTATATGAAAAATCCTGTTATTGTCTTTGCTCTAGTGCTGTTTTACCTTGCATCAAAATACTGTCTGTGCAGCTTGTAATCCCCACAATATCGTGTAAGAAGTGCTACACTCTCTCCTGACATACTGCAATCCCCAAGCCCAACTTGAATGGCAGCCTAAACCTCCTGAAGGGGCTATTGAATTTGTACAGACCTGTACTTTGTCTTTCTGTGGACAGTTGTGGGAATACAGATGACACGTTCAGCACAGAGAAATATATGGCACTTTGTCACTGTCTTTATCCCCTTGAAAGTAGTAGGAAATATTTATATATCCTTTTTATTTACACAATTATTTTAACCCTACATCAAGTAGTAGAAAAGTGCACCCACACTGTTGGTTTGATATTTTCCTTTGTGACCACCAGAACAACAGATATTTCCAGCTCCAATTCGAGTCTCTGAGTACAGTCAGGGAGCACCCTGGGAGAAAAAATGGTTTGTGGCACAGGAGGCACAGGGAGCAGCCTGGAGTATTGATGTGCAGCAGTCTGCCTAATCCGCCCGTGCTTGACGAGGTGACAGTTGCTGGACCAGCCTGGATGCCCCATTGCACACACTCCCACCTCTTGCCTGCACAGCCCCAGCCTGGGAAGGATGTGCAGTGGCAGAAGCAATTACTGGATCTAACCCCAGTCCTGTATCAGAAGCGCTGATTTCCAAGGATCTGCTTCTTCCTGTCCCTGTTCCCAACAGCTCTGGAGGCACAGGAGAAGCACTGCTTTACCTGTGGGGTGGTGGATATGAACAGGAATGACTGGAGGGGACAAAAAGGGCCAAATCTCACCACAATCCAACCCAAGACATATCTGTCCTGTCCCAGTACCCTTCACTTACCCTGATATTATGTAGGCCCCTCAACACCCCCTCCCACCCAGTCCTCTTGTTCCCTTGTTGACATCTCTTCTCGCACAGCTAAGAGAATTTTGTTTGCACCTCTGAGCCAGGTATGTTTGGGAACAAGGAGCGGACGTTCCCAGCTCTACTCTTTGCCATGTTGAAATAATCTCTATCACCTGAAAAATGTTCTTTGGTTCTTCCTCCGCTCTCCCGCTTTTCCAAGGAGTGCATTCCTTGATGAGATATGCCCTTGATCTTATCTGGGTTGCTCTTTTCCCAGATGTTGCTGCAGTCATCGTAGGGGGAGGTTTAATGTATAGGCCACAGGTTTCTCTAGAGGGAGGAAGATGCCAGAATCAGTGCCCAATATAAGAGTCAGTCCCCTGGATGTGGGTATCTTTCAGCATAAGTTGATTTTTGCTGCATGTCAAATTCTCCTTGCTTAGTCTGTATTTGACCTAGGCTGTATCTATGCTAGCCTTGTTGACAACACCAGTGGGAGAACCCATGTGGTCTGAGCCACTGGCTATGGGCTGGCTCTGACCACACTGTATAGCATTTAAATCTCATCTCCCTTAGGATCCATTTCATGTTTCTATGCCCCTGGGGCATAATTAATTTTTATGTGTTCTTTCTTGCTTGCTTGCTTAATTTTCTTGCTTGCTTTAGTTCTTGCTAGCTTTCCTGCTTTCTTCCTCTCCTTTCTTCCTCTCCTTTCTTCCTCTCCTTTTTTCCTTTTTTCCTTCCTTCCTGACTTCCTTCCTTCCTTCCTTCCTTCCTTCCTTCCTTTCTCCCTTCCTTCCTTCCTTCCTTCCTTCCTTCCTTCCTTCCTTCCTTCCTTCCTTCTTTCCTTCCTTCCCTCCTTCCTTGCTTCCTCTCATTCTCCCTTGTTCTCCCTCATTCTCTCTGTCTTCACTTTTTCCTTTGGTTCCCCCCCACCTTTTTCACTTGAAATAATGAGGGTTGTGTTGTAGCCCTTTCATGGTATTTTCATGCCATCACCACAGAACAAGTGTTACTTACCCTAAGGGCATTTCCAGACACATTTCTGGCTCGGGTAGTGTTGGTATCCACCTGAGTTCACTACAGACCCATATTGCCTGCTTGGGATGCTCAAGCGAACTGACCTCTCATTTGGGTCTAGGTTTCCTCAAGAGAGGAACTGGGTGTCCTGCTTTATCCCCAGCTGGCAACTAAGCACCACACAGCTGTTTGCTCCCCCTCCCAGGGGGATGGGGGAGAGAATTTGAAAAGCACAAATAAGAAAACTTGTGGGCTGAGATAAGAGTTTAATAATTGAAATATTATAATAATGATAATAATAACAACAACAATTGTAATGAAAAGGAAAATAACGAGAGAGAGAGAGGAACAAAACCCAGGGAAAAACAAAAAAACGCAAGTGATGCAAGCACTCACCACCCGCTGACCGATGCCCAGCCAGTCCCCGAGCAGCGATCACTGGCCCCCGGCCAACTCCCCCCAGTTTATATACTGAGCATGACGTCATATGGTATGGAATATCCCTTTGGCCAGTTTGGATCAACTATCTTGGCTGTGCCCCCTCCCAGCTTCTTGTGCACCTGGCAGAGCATGGGAAGCTGAAAAGTCCTTGACCAGTGTAAACATTACTTAACAACAACTAAAACATCAGTGTGTTATCAACGTTATTCTCATACTAAATTCTAAACACAGCACTGTATTAGCTACTAGGAAGAAAGTTAACTCTATCCCAGCCAAAACCAGGACACAGGGTAAGGCTGGAACCAAACTAGTTTGTGCACCATGTGAATGAGTGGGGGACTAAGGACCTGGCGAGAGAGGCATATTTACCCTGCACTTTGGAAAGAATGGGAGATGCTCTAGGCTTAGTTTAGTTATATGACCCTGTCTCACTTCTTGTGTACCCTCATGAGAAAGCATCTCACAGATGTTTCATTTTTACATGAAACAGACTTACGCAGTCTTTTAACGGTGCATTTCCCATTCAGACTCCTCTGGCTGAAATAACTGAAAGCATTTAAAGTGCCTCGAGGCCAATCACTGTTAAAAGCAAGGCTACCAGAAGCAGGAGAATGCAAGTAGTAGAGATGATCATTGAACTGAATTAGTAGGTAAGGTCTCAAAACAGGGCAGTCAGGGATTCCAACAGACAGGCAGGAAAAGCTGTGAGAAGGAAGCATCAAGGAGTTAAGAGATGAAGCAAGTATGGATTAGAGACACGGGTACAGGTTTTGCATTGCTCTCTGTTGGAGTGGCTGAGAGTACTTCTGCAGTGCACAGAGGCATCCATTTTTGTGTTTGCAGGGTGCTTGTGGTTTGACCTGCCCTCAGACCCATGTATAAGAACAGCCCTGATCAAACTGCCTATATATGTCACCTACCTTTGAGGCAGGCAAGAGCGGGTCTTTCAAGGAAGTGCTTTAGGTTGGCGTGTCTGCTCGATGTCAGCTGCAATACTGCTGAAACAATTTTTTTTGTGGAAAACAATGATGGAAGGACTGGAGGTGATACACTGGACCCAGCCCCAGTGCAGTAATTGGGACATTGGGCCGGACTGTGAGGCAGTGAATACTCCTCTGATGTGGCCCAATATCTCAAGACAGAAACTGAGTTTACAAGGGGTGGGGTCTTGGCAATTTGTGACCCAAAGGCAGGCCTCTGACAAATTTTAAGCATGGACATTGGGTGTAATGAAGGTCAGGGCAGACATGGGTGTAATGGTTTGAAATCAGTTTGCATTAGTAAAGCTTGCTCTCTTCTCCTTCCTTTTATCCCTCCCAAATAAGCTCCTAGCTGCTTTTTTGAAAACATTGACAATGACTATGGAAAGTGAGTGCTAAATGTTTGCCACTGACTCTTCCCAAAGATCACAGGTTATTTGTGACCCTGCCTACAGCTGCCTGTGTGGATTCATTCTGGATTTCTGCCACCCCTTGACATCTTTAAGGTTGACATCTCCCACTCTTCACTGGAGGTTCATTGGAGCACTTGTCCTCTCCAATAACAGCACTGAACCTATAGCATAACCACAGGTTAGAGCAAATGCAAGAGACTGAGAGGAAGGGAAGGCAATCTGTGTGTTTCTTTGTGAGGCTGAAAGGCCCTAGAGCAACAGACCTTAGCCAGAGTGTTCAGGCGGATCCTACCTTTCGCATCAAGCATTTTAAAGGACCATTTATTCTCTCCAGAGGATCTCAGACCACATTCAGTTAATGGGAATGTGGGAAGGTAATAGCTCTTCCTTTCCTAGTGAGCCACGGACCTTCAGCCTCACAGGAGCCTGTTCTAAATGGTGGCAAGTGTACGTAGATGCTAGCCCTGACTGCATAACAAGTCAGAAGGTCGTTTCTTATTTTTCTACACGTGTAATGTTCTTGCAAACTCTACCTTGCTGTCTCATGGAAAGACGGTAGGTAGAAGTCTGGCCCTGTTTTGCTGTGAGTGCAGCAACAGGTCGGGGAGCTAAGGATGTAGAGTGCTTCAGAGGTAAGTGTTCATGCATGGAGAGGAGCTGTCCCTCTCTAGCTTCAGTCCTGCTAGAGGAGGCAAGAGCCCTGTTTGGGCATCACACCTGGTTTGAATTTTACCTTGACCTATTTATTCAATCACCAGTTCTTCTGGTTCTGACATGGTGCTCTCCTGCATGCTTCTTTTTTTCCCCACATTGCCGACATCAGAGATCTACCACATAAATCACGTGGCAACCAAATACAACTCAAGGGGAAGTGTACAGCCTTCTGGGGCTGCATGGAGGGGATGGAGGAAAAAGAGCACCTCTCTGCCTTGGAGGTGGTGAACAGAGCAGCACAAGTGCCTTCAAAACCCTCCTGCTAATGCCAGCTCTCCCACCAGCAGGAATATCACTAAACCTGAGAGAGGACTTCATTCTTCCTCAGCTCACTCCATCCTTACAAGGCTTCCCAAGAAAAATGGTTTGTTAGTGGAAAAAAAAGGAGCAAGACTTAGAGTACAAGTAACTTAGTGGGCAGTGAGGGAGGGAAAAGAAGAAAAAGACTCTCTTCTCCCCTCCATCAACCATCCTCCAATTTTGGAGTGTTCATCCCCCCTTCCCCCTCCCCCCCCCTGCAGAATTAACACAGGAAGAATTTTTCCTTTAAAATGAAACCACTTCCCGAATCAGATGGGTTTTCTGAATCAAGAGCTTCCTTTTTTCCCCCTCGCTCCTCAGAGTATCTCAGACAAAAGCCCAAAGTACTGTCAGCCTCTCACTGCTCATTTCAGTCCCCTCAAACAGAGCTGTGCGCTCAGAGATTCCCCAAAAAGCTGCTGGGATGGAAATGGATTTGTGGATTTGCATTTCAGAAGTAGCCAAGGAGCCCCTGTTAGCTCATAGCGGTATGCACATACAGTTTCCTTCACTGATGCAAGCTCATGAGATGTAGTCGGAGGGACGAGGAGAGGAAGGGAGGAGTCACAGGCAACCCGCCCCCCTAATGCTGCTACTATCTTGGTCACTGGCTCCAAGTTGTTTCAGTTCTGTGAAGCATCTGAACAGGCAGAAGGCAAGGAGGAACAACACTTTTGTTGAAAAGATATTGTGCTCTTCAGGATGGACTTTTGTCCTGCTGGTAAGCCTTGACCATCTTTTGGCTTGTTTTCTGTGAGGGCTGTGCGCTCATTTTGACGGAGCAGAGCACACCATGAAATCCCAGCAGCTAGAGTGGATGCTGTGGCTGGTGGCTGGAGGAATGAGATGGTGGAAGATCCCTGGTGGTGCAGTTAATTCCTTGTCAGCTTTCCGCATTAGGCATGGTTTTCTTTTTACTTGCTCTCCCGTAAGCAAACTGTTTTCACACCGGGAGAAATTCTCCCGCTGATCTGAATGGCCTTTGTGCTGAGAGAGTCTGCTGCTGTGATCCCTTGTGCTGGTGATCCTGAGCTGAGCTGGGAACTGACTCAGGGCTATGAAGGGTGTATGTGACACTTGGGATGAGCACCTCTAGGCTTTGGCTTCTCTTCGTGCAACTCTGGCACAGCTTGCAAGCTCCTCAGTGGTGTTTCCCTACAGCCCCCAGGAGCTGGTCTGCCTTTGCAGAGCCTCTCATGCAGTTGGGTATGCCAGTGCAACATGCTTGCAAGGCTTGTGGTACTGGGACATAAGCAACCTCTGTTGCTTATGTCCGTGTTAAAGGTAAATGACTGTATTAGGGTTCTACCAAGTCCCAGTGACCTGCAGGTGGGCCTGCCTGGTCCTGAAATAATCTCAAAAGGCAGATGTGGGTGGGAGGAGATAAGCCACATCTGAGGAACCAAGAGAGATCTGAGGTTTTATTTCCTACTTTGGCAGGTACTGGATAAAGTGGTTGGGGTTCAGCAAGGAATATTCTGCCAGACAGAATATTTCTAGTCTCTGGCTGAGGAAGCTCCGAGTGTGTGTCTGTGCAAAGGCAGCAAACAGGGAGAGCTGAACGGGAATAGGCTGAACAAGGGCCAGGAAGAAAAGGGATCATCTTGCAATGGCCCTGCTGTGTCTGACTCTCTGTCCTCACAGGCTTTTGCGTATAGGATATAGAGCACAGAGTGAAGGGAAAAAACAGTGCCCAGTTTCAGCAAGTGTTCTGCACCTTTTAGCTCCTAGGTGGGTAGCCAAGGAGAGGGCACACTCAAACCGCATACCGGCCTTGCTCATCAGGGAAATTGGTGGGACCTGTGGGAGCTGAGCTCTTGCCAGCATCTGGCTATGAATGTTGGCGAAGGTCGGTCTCTTCAGATCACCCAGCCCTCACCACCTGAAAGCAACTGTGGACTAAGCTTCTGGAGGGCAAGCTGGGCAGGAGGGTACCTTATATTTTGCTACTTATTTGGGGGTATGCTTTCCACAGAAACAGAGGCTCTCAGAACTGATGGTCTGACATAGTCATTCACTCAAGTTATGTGTTACTGAGTTAATTATGTCTTAAAAGTTACACACTGCAATAGCACAATGAGATCCTGCTCAGGGACAATGCGGGGTTTGCTCGGCTCTGGCTAGAGGCAGAGCCTGGAGACAGGCAATGCCTGAAGAGATGTGCTGGATCTGACTGATGTCTTTGCTCAGTCCCAGCCTGTCACTTCACAGCTGGGTGGGAAAGTGGGTTTGTTTGATGCTGCTCTACCTTGGGAGCCAAGGCTGCCACCAGATGCAGTTTTCCAGTGAGCTTTAGAGCACTGGATGTGTTTAAAGTTCCTCAGTTGTGGCATGATTTTCCTGAAGGTCAGAGGTGCACGTACACCTTTTCCTGGAGTCACTCCTACCTGGAGACGCAATGGTCCTGTTAGGTACCTGTCTGCCACAACTGCGTGCAGATGAGACCTATGTCTGTGGGGAGGCTGCTCTCCCTGCAGTGGATGTCCTCTTCCAGCTTCCTTCAGGACCTCTAGCAACTGTTTGGGTGAGGCTATAGAGCCAGTATGCCAAATCTTTGAGCTGGGTGTGTGAAACATGGGAGTCCAGACTGGTACCGTGGTATCATGTGCTAGAATGTGTGGGGTGAGAGCCATAGGCAAAAGTGGCTGGAAGCTATCCTGATTGCTGGAAGTTGTCATGTGGGATAAGGGGACCAGGAGACAACATAACTTCTTCTTCACACCTTTCCCCCCATAGCTGGAATGTGCAAATATAACGTGAGTGAGGTCCATGTTGAATTTCTTCTTACACAAGCTGGAAGAGAACTGTGGAGTGGGTGCAGGAGGGAGACAGATTGGGCTGGACGGAATTAAGGAGCTGGAAGGCTTCCTGTTATCTGCCTGATACCAGCCTGGTACCTGGCTGGGGAGGTGGTGGTCTGTGCTGGAGATGGCACAGCAGCCATATCAAAAAAGAAAAGGAATTTCAGGTGAAATTCTTCCACCAGACAGCCTCATCCAGGCAAAAGGTGCCCATCAGGTTGCTCTGCTTGCTTGTTGCCATGGGTAGAGGTGCCCAAACCCTTTAGCAGCCACACTCAGAGCCCTACATTGCCTAGCAAATGGGCCAGCTGAACCTCTGCTGTTACGCTGTGGGTGGGTAGCGCATGGATGGTCTGTAACAGTGCTACAGATGCAGTCATTCTTCATAACCTTCCCCTACTGTTTCTGCAGTCCATCCTTCCAGCTTTCCTGGGTAGTCACTTCCTACTTATCTCTGTGCTCCAAAAGCTATCTTCCTGTTCGTACACTTTTGCTTGGGACTGAAAGCCTCACTTAGCACCTGGACGGCTCTGCACAGCCCTTTGCAATGGGAAATGAGACCAGCAAACACACTACTCTTTGCTGGCCACATGAATACCCAGACTTTTGGGTAACTCCGATCTGCCCTCCAGATGGGGAGGCTGAGGGTGTAAGTCACCACAACTGGAATTGAAGTCTCTGTCCTGTTTTGAGTGACAGCACTAAAAATACAAGCCTGGGCAATTCATGAAGAACTGGCAGGTCTTTCTGTCTGGGTCTGCCCTGAGAGTGGGGAACCAATCTCAAGAGCAGGTGTAAGCCCCACAAATGTGATGCTGATGTGCTTTCCTTTCAGCATTTTCTCTCTGAAAATAAATTCCAAGCCTCAACTTCATGTCCTTTCTGGAGAGGATAATAGCCAGTTTTTTGTCTTGTGTCTGAACTGGAAGACTTCAGCGTTGGTTTGGCTGACAGCATCCCCCTGAAACGTGCGGGTGTTTTCGTGGGGTGTTCTTCATCGGGGTGAAATTTCCCCCTGTGCAGAGAACCCTGACCAGGGCTATGCTTCATCTGTGTCCTGACCTAGCCCTAGAGGGAAGTGGAACTTGGTTGTACTGAGGACTTTGATGAGGCTGAAGCCATTCCTCAGTCCCCTGGTGCAGGGATTAATTCCCCCTGCCATTGCAAGCGTCTGGAGCGAGCCAGGCGATGCTTCACTTGGACTGTCCCTCTCCCGCCAGCTCGGCTCGTTCTCAGCGTGGAGAGGGAAGGAAAGGCAAAGCAGCCTGCTCTCAGTATCGCATCTGCTGCTTGCCCAGCTGCCTCTGCTGCCTTCGCTGCCTTTCTGTGGACAGTTCCCCAAACAAACCTTTTGTGTTCACTTCCCCTAATTGTAGACCCCAATGTGTGCAATAACATTGATGAACGGCCTCAAAACAGCCTTGAGCAGAGCATTAGGCCTTCTGTTAGGGAAGCAGAGTAACATGCAGGCGCTGACCTTGGAATTATTTTCCAAGGCAATCAGGGACTTAAGCTGTTTAAGAAACTTAGGAAACCTTACAAGGACCCTGTCTACAGCTCAATCTAAATTGCTCTGAAAGTTTGATCCATCCGTTTTTTTCCTTATTATGTCAGCCTTTCCTGTTTTTTTATCCCTTGATTCCCTCCCCTTCTCCATGACTTGTATGCTTTTTCTCCCTTGCCCTCCCCACACGCACAGTCCTTCCCACACTTTTCTCATTCTGACAAACTGGACAGGTAAATCACTTGGGAGTTGGGGTTTTCAGATGTTCAGGAGGAAGGGGACTGAGTTATTTACGGTCTCAGTAGGGGTCGTGTGGGTGAGATGGTGCCCTCTGGGAGCCTCACGTCTCTTTGAGGTGCTTTAGGCTGCTTCAATAGACACAGAACAACTGAAGCAAAGCAACCAGCCGCACCACAGACTTTGCTGATGGGGTGGGGGAAGGGGGGTTCCTCAGGTATGTCCTGATATGGTGCTTTTGTGGAAACAAATACAGGACAAAGGGTCTTAGTGGTAATTTGTCAAGGAATCATCCCAGTGATTCCACAATTATCAGCTCCCGTAGGGGTAAGAGAGAGAAAGCTGGGGAGACCAAGAGGCTGGCCTCATCTCCTGCAGACACCAGAATGGTGGGAGGCATAAAGTAAGCTGAAAGACCCAGGCACCGCTCGCAGGCGCAGGGCTGACATTCAAGGGGAAGTCAGCAACCCGCCTAAAAACCAGCAAAGCCACTGCATGGGGCTCTTTGTTGTTGTTTCTTTTTGTTTGTTTGCTTGCTTGCTTGTTTGCTGGCTTGTTTGTTTGTTTTCCCCTTACATACAGGTTTGGCTGTTGCGAGCTGCTGGATGCCACTGGTTTTCCTCCCCTCTTGACCAGCTTCAGCAATCAGTCAGCTTCTTTCAGCTCTTCACGAGGGCTGCTTTCAGAGCTGGGAGGGGACACGGGTCCTTCCCAGACCTGGCTTCATGCTGGCTCCTTGCCCAGTGCTTTCGTCCCAGAGGCTCAGCAGCTTCTCCCCAGGGAATGCAATGCTTGAAAACAGTGTGAGGAGAGACGGGAGAGAGGCTGCAGCCTGAGAAAAGTAATAGGACAGACTTAGCACATGGAAACCCAACCAGCCGGGAGGATGGGGGAAAGTTTAGGATCGGGGAAGGCAGGTCTGTCTGAGCTGTTGTGGCTATGACAGGAAAGAAGCATATGGGCTCCGAGATGACTGCCTTTGTCCCCTTTTCCTTCTGTCTTGGCTAGTTCCTTCCCCTTTTTTCCCCACTCATATTTATAGCAGTTGTTTTGCATGTGAGATCCACACTAAGAGAATTTCCAAGGCAACTGGCACCACTTCCTCTTTTTCCAGGAAGACAGGAGGCCCAGGGGATTTTAGCTTATGAAACAGTGGAGCAGGGCATCCAGTGACCTGACCTGGCTTCCTGGGGAAGCTTTGTCTCACAGTGTTTAGGTGCAGCAAGCACCCTGTCTGCAAGTTCTGCAGTGCCCTCCCAGGAGCTCCAGTGCTCTCAGCCTTGTGTGAGCCCCCTGTTTTTTCCTGGGGCTCACCATCTGCTTTGCCTCTCTAGGGCTGCAGCCTCCTCTTTCTCCTTGCTGAAGAGGCTGTGCTTCACCTGGATTATATTTAGCAGCAGTGCTGTCACCTCAACTCTTCTAGGTCTTTTATGAATCATTTTGTGGTCGCCTTGGCTCTGCTGGTATCTGTTTAACTTCCTGTACATTACAAGGAAGCCTACTTGTATTTCTGCATTGTCTGTAGTCCACAGAACAACACCTCCTTCTTCACAGCACAGATGCTCCTTCTTCAGCAAGGCTTTCATCCCCCCAGATCCTGTCCTCAGACTTGAAAAACCTCAATTGTCTCTCTTAAGCTGTTTCTGACTCTAGCTGTGGTGGATCAGCCCATGAAGCCAGTGGCTCTTCATGGGAGGTTTGGATGTAGATGAAGTATTCAGGTCACAGCTTTTCAGCACATAAAGATGACTGACGTAAAAACCACCAAAGAGCATTTGGTAAGACCTCTTCATTGTGCTCGTGGCGAGCAAAATCAGTTGAGTAGGCAGGGTGCGTTGCTGCAGGGTTAGATGAGAGGGCTACCAGCACAGCGGCTGGCTGCTAGGAGGGGTATATGGGTCTGCGCTGCTCGCTCTGGACTGAGAACCATTTGCAGAGAAAAGCTGAGGTGCAGTGGCTGCAACAGCAGGGAACATAGATGCTGAAACACAGAAATCAGAGTTGCTGTGGCATGACCCTAGGAGAGAATAGGTGCTGAGAGGTAGAGGCAGCTTTTCCTGTGATATGTTGGCCCCAGTACTATCCTCACAGGCATCTTTGTTCTTCCAGGGTCAACTAACTTGAGTGAGGCTGAAGAGGCTGAAATAGAGACAATCAGGCAGCACAGACAGGAGCTTTTGGAGGACATTAAGGTAAGGACCATCCTGTTCCTCCTCTCTGCCCAGCCTTCTAAACTGTCTTCACCAAGCAGTGTCTTCACATGCATGTCCAGGCCATGCAGAAGTGCTCCTGCACAGGAGACATTTGCTCTGGCATGATCCAACTTAAATTCTGAACTTTAGGCTCTCCTGGCATATTTGCCACCAGTGTACATCCAACCTGTGGTACTCTCTGCTGCAGGAGTCATCAACTACCCTAATGGGATATTTGAGAAATGCTGGTCAGCTCATTAGCAGGGATGAGCTGGGATTCCATATTTAGGATTAAGGAAATGAGTATGACTTTACTAAGTCATACTGGCAGGGATCTGGCTCAGCGTTTATGATTATTTTCAATTACCGATTACCTGCTAATGACATATCAGTCCTAGTTACCTGCTGCCTCTCCCTGTATTTATCAAACTTTTGTTTGGTTTGTGGACCTCTAACAAGTCCTCCATGAAGGATCCTGTCTCTTTAGAGACGTGTGATGGCAGGACCTTCCACACAAGTTTCCGTGGTTGAACTTGCTTTTTTTCTTTTCTTTTAGCAGACCCAAACATGTCTCCACTGACTCCTAAAACGTCTCAAAGTGACAGATTCAAAACCAGTCAGTAATATTGCATTGCAGTCATGCATGGTGCCATACACTTTCTATTCTGTCCTGCCTCCCACACCATGGAATGTGGTCTCCCATTTGAGAGAGCTTATTGCACAGAATCATTGGACTTGCACTGATTTTCCCACAATGTGAAGATGTCCAGATGCCTGGGGAATAGGTGCAGTATTTCCTTGTAAAGGAAAGGATTAAGTAAAGTAAAGGATTAAGCCAAACTGCCTATTACTTCTCAGGCTTGATGTCTGGTGGGGGGAGAGGGAGGAGGGGAGAGGATGGGTCTAGACTTGCTGGTTACACTGCCAAAAGACAGCAGTGAGTAAAATAAAAAAACTGATAATCATTTGAAATTCAGGAGCTAAGATCACGTCTTTGTTACATTTGTGGAATACCTAAAGCTTAGTAAGGAACACTCCCAGCTCTGGAGACTGATGAAGCACAACAGAATGAAGGCCAGAGCAAAACTGAAATCCAGAAGCTCTTTCAAATTATGGGATATTGGAGAAAATAATTTTCTCTATCTGGGTGCATACTGCGGCCACATCCTCACTCTTTGTTGAGGCAAGATCTGTCATAAAACGACCCTTCTTCCCCTGCTTATTCTGGTTTGCATGGGGAAGAATTTGGGTGATTCCTGGAAGAGAGCTGTGATGCACTCTGGCTCTGAGGAGGACCATAACTGCAGGATGGAAGCAAGGAGATAGAGACATCTTCATTTCCTTGGTAACGCAGAATATCCAGCCACGAAGGCCATGGTCTGTCATGGGCCTAAAGGAAACTGAATTCTACAATTGATTTTTTAAAATTTGGCAGTGATTACTCTTCTTTTAATCCTCCTCTCTTCTTTCTCCACCTAAAGACAGGTATCTGCTCAATGGTATTTGAATGATAGGTACGTTAAAAACTCTGTGTTTTACAATGTGGCCACTTCAGGTTCATATTGACCTCACACTTACTGGTTCCACTTCCCCTTTCCTGGATGTGTAGCAGGGCTATGCAAAGTAAAAGCTAGAAGGAAATGGGCATGATGGAAGGCATCTCACATCTGACATTGTTTGAGGAACTGAAATCAACACTGGGGTGAGTTCTCTGACACTCTCCACACTAGCTAAGCTTGATTTTCCAGCCTTGATTGACAACAGACATGAGAACAGCCTTCTGCCCCTCTCTCCCATTGTTTTCATCTGGAATCCAGCAGGGTCACGCCAGAGCAGTGCCCATTTCATAGACATCCTTGGCTGGTCATGACCATCTGACCTGTCCTTTTCCTATGGTTGAGGGAAGAAGACAGACATGCTCTGTATGTGTCTGCTGTTTTTCCCTCCATTGCCTTCATCCTTCTGATATTTCTTTTGCAGAAGCTGAAAGAAGAGATTGCTGAAGTGTTTGCAGAGATTGAGTGCTTCCAAAATGCAGAGGAGAGGCAAGAGGCAGACAATAATCCTGGGGAGCAGACCAGGCAAGTGGCACAAGATGGGTATTCCTTTGTTTACAAAGTCTCTCTCTTGATGTTGAGAAAACAAAAACAGCGATGGGACTTGGATCACAACAAGGACAGGGAAAGGAGGCCAGGAATACCCTTCTCTCCTCTGAGATTTCTCTTTATTCCTGGATAGTCAGACACCTGTCCTTGAGATATCTGAGTTACCTTGTGAGCGAATTGAAACATGGCCCTTTAAGTTTGACTTTCCTTCTTCTTCATGTTTGCAGCAAACTGTCACAGAGGGATAAACTTCTGTCCCTGGGCCGGAAGAAATTCAACATGGACCCTGCAAAGGTAGGATTTGTTCATTCCACCTATCAGAAGAAAGCTGGGAGGAAGATCTTCTCTTGGCTGCTGGTCCACTTGCAGCCACCCTTGTCAAAGGAGCTATGGCATGGGACTGTGGGGCTGGTTTCCTACCTCACTAAGGCTGCAGTTAGTAGCACCCTCCATCCTTTCCCTGCATAAGGTCTTCTGATATGATCAAGCTGTGTTGCCTCCCCCCATCATGTGCCTATAGGCCATTCCATCAGATGCAACCCAAAACTAGGAGAAATAAAGGGAGGATGGTTTAACACTGCCAATGTGTCAAGAGAGCCAAATCTCCTTCAGCCCAGCTCTTCTTGCCTGTGAGAGGCTAAGAATTGGCCATAGTGTGATGGAGGAGGATGAAGTAAGAAGAAGGTGAAAAGTTTTGAGAGTGTGTCAGGTTCCTTGGCTCATTCAGAACAGAAGAGGACAAGCTGCCTCTGTCATTTTGGAAGTAGTTTTGGTTTTGGTAGTACTGGTTGGACTGTGGAGTGAATCCAGGTTTTCCACTTTCTGGGACTCTGACCAGTGGGCTCCAGACTCCACAGCCTTCAGCCCTCTGCAGAAAGCTCTAAAATCATCATGATTAAGTAGAGAAGATGTGAGAAAGACAGTTTCCTCTTCCTTCCTCCTCACTGGTGGCCCATTTTTTTGAGCTCTGTAAGGAAAACCACAAGCTGCGATTGAATGATTGCTCATTATCAGCTAACCCCCACAGCTAGCATCTTGGGTGGCTGCTGGTCTACGTGACAACTTTTCATGCCTCCCCCTCTGCCCTGCTGAGACCCTCAAGATGCCTTCCCCAGTGTCCACACCACAGCTGGAGCCCTTGCCCGTCCCCTGGACATCCCTCTGCCGCTGGGAGCTGCCTCAGAGCGGCGATATCAGTACTTACAGCCTGCGTGAGAGCAGGTTTCATTTTGTCTTTCTGTCTGACCTTGGTTTGAGGCCCCAGAGGCATCTCTCTCTGCGGCACTGTGCCATCCTGTGCAGAAACGCCTGAACTAGTTCTGACCCCAAACCAGTTTAGCTTTATTAGTTCAATGCCCATCAGCCTGGTCGAAATGTTATACTATGTGCCTATATTATGCAGATCTCTGTTTATTGCTTCCCTTTTGCTACATGCCATGGGCTGAGACGTGCTGCAATGCAAGGAACTTTCTTTGCCCCTCCTTGCTAAGGTTACACTTCATCCATGCAGTGCGGATCCTTTAAATGAGTTCCTATCTCCAAGATCTCAGGGCAAGTTCCTGAGGCTAGAGGAGGTAAGCGTTAGGAATCTGGCTGAACAAAACCTTTTGGGAGAAACATTTTCTTCTGGAAAATGGAGCCCCATCATCACCACAATGCTTTGCAAAATTAAATTGATCTTACCAAAATTCTGTCTGGGGAAAAAGAAAGGAAAATACTGTGGAAAAATCTCACACATTTCAATTTCTTCTTTTGAAACTGCTTTTTCTTTGGGGCATTTTAGAAATAGTTTCTTATATATTACAAGGCAAAGTGAATTGATTCTGTTGAAGTAGAACATTTTGATGGATCTAAAACAATTTTCATTCCTTTATTGTATTTTGTGAGAAGAATTGCAATGTGGTCTGGAGAGTTGCAGTGTTTTGAGATATTGTTAAGAATCTGAACAAAGCTTCAACTTTCTGTGACTTTGAAAATCATGAAATTCCCTCTAAAATAGGATGTTGACTCTTTGCACAGCCCAGCTCAGACCCTCTATATTCCTTAAAAAACATATTCCATCCTTATTGGCTGGGGAGGATGGAGCTGAAAAGATTGCAGAATTCTCTGTTCTGTGGTGTAGAAGAAAATTTAGGAAAAAATAATTTTAAGCTGTCTCAAGCCCATATTTTTGTCTGAGTACCTTCTTTATTGTGTCTTCTTTTAAACAAACATTTTTTTCTTTAAGTTAATTTGGAAAAAAATGACATTTAGGAACAGTACACTAAGATATTTTGATTGAAAATGTTAAAATTAACTGTTTTGACTTTGCCTTTTTGGACTTTCAAGCTACATTGTCTCTTTTGTTTGCTTGAGTTTCCATCCCAGTGAAACATTTATCCAAATCTTAGGATGAAATGGAAGTGGGACTGACCCACCATGGTGGATGAAGAGGGATGGAATAAGGGTGGGAACATGGCTGAGGTCTCCCATAAAGGGGCTGGGGAGTAACAGAGGAGCCAACATCATCAAAGCCAAGGAAGGCTAATATCAGGGTGTTGGGGTCCTACTTTCTCATCAGCCCACAGAGCTGTCTTCACTGTCTTGCTTCTCCTCCCCCAGGGGATCCAGTACCTGATTGAGCACCAGGTATTGTCCTCAGACCTGCAGGAGATCGCCAAATTCCTCCACAAGGGTGAAGGCCTGAACAAGACAGCCATTGGCGATTACCTGGGTGGGAGGTGAGCAACACAGCCAGGATGAGGAAGCCCTTTGGAGGCCCTGTCCTGCCCGGCCCCTCTCAACTACCATTTCAGATGACCCCTGGCAGACCTCAGTCAGGTGCCAAGACTGAACATATCTCAAACTGCAGTGGGCTGGGTGGGCAGTACACCCTGGGAGGGGGCTTTGCAGTGTGGCTAAGGCTGGCTGTATGGGCTACCTTTCCTCCTGCCTGTAATGGGCTCAGTCTTCCCAGACAAGAGTGTGCATCTTGGCTTCTTGTTGGTCAGAGGGGAAGTGGAGGCTGGGATGGAGCCCGGTGCATGTTGTCACACCAAGGGGCATACTAACTGAGCAAGGTCAAAGCTTTCCTCTGACTTTTTCCTCTATCCTCTCCCAGGGACCCCACAAACATTCAGATCCTCCAAGCCTTTGTGGCATGTCACCAGTTTGCCAACCTCAACCTGGTGCAGGCACTGAGGTGAGTGAGCATGCAGGACACAGGGGATGGAGCAGCAACCTGCTCAGCCACTGGGTCTTACCACCCAGGAAGGTTGTGAAGCCCTGCTGGGCTGAAATGGGGCTTCCCAAGGCCCTGCTGCACATGTTGGCTCCAAGACTGTTGCTTTGTGAGGTGTTAACACCTTTTTCTGGGGGAACTCTTTCATGGCCTCTTGACTGGACTGGCCATGTGCAGAGAAGATGGGAAAAGCAAAGTGTCACTGTGGCTTCAGTGGCTGGGGAGATGGGGCAAGTTATTTTTTGCACCAGGAAACACATCTGTCCACAGTGCCCATTCCACCAGTGACAAAGTGACTCTGTCTTAGGGCATCTTGTTTTCTTATAAGCCAGCTTCCTGGCAGGACTCTTTCTCTTGCAGTCTCTGCTGCATTGCAGGGCACTCATTAGGGAAGAGGAGCCATGATTTCCAGGATGCTTAGTTCTGCTTCCTGTTTTTAGGGTGTTTGAGGCTGATGAGCCCAGGTAATTTCTAGAGAGAGAAGCAGAGATCCTGCTTCATGCACTGTGTTCTCTCCCCAGTGTGATGGCATGACTTCTTTTATTTTCATGGTGTCCCATGGGTTGAGGGAAGAGATAAATGTCCCTTGCACCCAATCTGACTAACTCTCTGGCATGCTGCTCCTGATAGACAGTTCCTATGGAGTTTCCGGCTGCCTGGGGAAGCGCAGAAGATTGACCGGATGATGGAGGCCTTTGCCAACTGGTACTGCAAGTGTAACCCAGGAGTATTCCAGTCCACAGGTAGTTATGGGGACAAGGCAGCCTGTAAAGCTGAGCACCACCGTTTGTTAGCGAGAGGAACCTTCCTTCTCCATTCACAAAGCACAGAGGGCATCACTTGGAAGTGTGGATGTTTCCCCTTAAGCTGAAGGAGGCAGCCCAGTTCCTGTGAAGCTTTTCAGTAGGCTGAGGGTCTTCAGTCCTCCTTTTGCTACTGTGCTCCAGTCCATCCCCATGGGCAATAGACTTGAAAAGTGCTCCCAGCCCCACATGAGGTAGACCTCATCGCAGCAAGGGTAGCACTGACAGACATGGGTCTGTAGAAACTTTCCTGCTGGCGGAGCCATTATCAGACCAGATCTACCCAACTTGCCCCATTACCCTGAGGGGATGGAATCACCTCCATCATAGGAGATCAACTCTGTCCCTCTTTCTCCTAGCAGAGGGGACGTATCCCTTTTCCTCCTGCAGCTGAGAGGATGGTACTGTTCTCCAGTGACTGGAAACAAAGCCACCTGTTAGGGTGTGGCTTGATCTGCCCTCTAAGACAAGTGCCACCCATCCTGGTTTTCTTTCTTGTTGCCAGATACCTGTTATATACTCTCCTTCTCTATCATCATGCTTAACACCAGCCTGCACAACCCCAATGTGAAAGACAAACCCCCCTTTGAAAGGTTTGTATCCATCAACAGAGGCATTGACAACGGAGGGGACCTGCCAGAAGAGCTCTTAAAGGTAAGAAGACCTCTCATTTTCTCATCAGTCCCTCTTTTCTCTCTGGCTTTGGGTCCACTGAGAAGCAAAGGTCCACAGGTCTCAGTGCAATACAGGCCTACTGACCTTCTGCCACACAAGGGGAAGGGCTGCGCGAGGGAAGAGGGCTGCCTACATCCCACACTTGGGTTTGCTGAGCAGCATCCCCTCAGGGTAAAAGGCTTTAGATTTTTCTCCAGCGTGTCATTTCTTTCAGGCAATTTGAGGGAAGTTGCAGGAGCCTGTAGTCTCATTTTTTTTCTTGGCTTGGGATTTGTGTAATAAATTATGGCAAATCCAATGATGTGAGCAACATTTTTGTATCCCTTGAAAGCTAGTAACCTGTCTCCCTGTGACTCTGCTGAATGTCACACTGTGTGTCCCTCAGTGCAAAAGCCTTAGTTCTAAGAAATGTGCCTCCTTGTGGTCATGTAGATGTGTGTGTTGGTCTCTACATACAAGTTCTCAGCAGAGAGTTTGGCACCACTAACCCAGGGCCTAAATGGGGCTGCAGTCTCTGCCGTGTCGTGTGTGTGTCCCCAGTGCCTTAGTACTACCCACGGCAGCACTCGTGTGACATGCTGGCTTTGGTCACTGCAGGCTCTCTTGATATGGGTGCACACTTTTGTGTCTGTGACTTTCCAAACTGGGTCTCTTTTCTTTGACACAGAATGCAGAAAAGAGCTGGTGATCCCCCTTGAGACCCTGTGAGGTGTAGACTGTTGTACCCCCAGTGCTCACTGCCTGCTCCCCTCCCCATTCACCCGCCTGCCCCTGTGGAAACAGAGCGATGAACCAGATGGACCTAGCAGAGTTGTGTACAAGCTTTGTCAGAAATCGGTCTGTCTGTCTTTCTCTTTCCCTCGCCAACGCTCTGGTGCAGAACCTGTTTGAGAGCATAAAGAACGAGCCATTCTCCATACCAGAGGATGATGGCAACGACCTCACACATACTTTCTTCAACCCTAACCGTGAGGGCTGGCTCCTGAAACTAGGTAAGGAGGAGGACTCCCCTAGCTCCTCTGAATTCCCTGCCTGCCTGCCGCCCACCACAAATCTCCCCAGGAACCCACCAGCATCTCCGCTGTCCTTCCCTCCCGTCTGCTGCGGTGGGATGAGGCTGACACCTGCTGTTGGAACCAGCCGCCTGCTCTCTCTCCTCCCAGCTCCTGCAGGCTCTGTCTGCTCAAAAAGGGACTCAAAAAGATATCCCACACCCCTACCCATTCCCAGCCCCATCAGGGCAAAATTGGCTCCCCGTGTGTGCGTGTCCACCATATGCCATCACATCAGCGGTGAGCAGCAGTGCCGCCGCCTTGGGGGTGATCTACAGGGGGAGCTGGGAGGGTCTGTGTGCCTTGTGTGCATGTCTGCAGCTTGGGGGGGCAGGGACGGGAAGGACAGCGAAGTGTGTGACTAATGGCTTTTGACCCTCACTGCCTTTAGGAGGACGCGTGAAAACCTGGAAACGCCGTTGGTTCATTCTGACCGATAACTGCCTGTACTACTTTGAATATACCACGGTAAAGGCTTAACTCCGCGTTGGGAAACTGTGTCCTGGGTGGTTATGAGCCTCTGAGGGGCCAGGGAGGAGCAGAGGGTAGGGGGGCAACTCTTCCCTTCTACCCTGTGCTCCCAGACTGAACTCAGACCTCCCTTCTCTCCTATGCTCTTTCCTCGGCTCTGGTCTTGAGGAGGAGAGGACCTGGACACTGCAGCTAACGCTGTGATCTCCTGTTAACTAAGCTCCCCATTGTGTCAATGGAGGGGGTCTCCCCAGGCATACACTGCCCTTGTCACCCCCACAAAGGCACACGTCTGGGAAATCGGAGAGGCTCTAAATAGTGATATAGATGTGGGGAGCATGTTGGGTGCTAATTCACGTTTCCTCGCCTTCAGGACAAAGAGCCTCTGGGCATTATCCCCCTGGAGAACCTATCAGTCCGGAAGGTGGATGATCCCAAAAAGCCAGTAAGTCTCCATCGCTTGGTACTCTGCCAACACAGTCTCTCCGGCGCTCAGAGGGAAGAGGGGGTGCACACACCCTACCCTTCCCATGCGTCTCAGAGGGAAGGTGCCTTTCCAAACTGCCTTGTCCCCCCCCATCTAAATTTGGTGGTATCTAAACTTGATTGTATTTTACCAGGAAAGATCTGATGTGAACAGAGAGCTGTCCTTTGGCTGGCTGTATTGTATGCTTTCGTGTGTGTGTGTGTGTGTGTGTGTGTGTGTGTAGGGGGGGCAGAGATGAGTGCACACAGCTGACTCCCTACTAATTTTGCACCAGGAGTTGTGGGTTCAATTTCTCTCCCCAGGACTCTCCATAATGAGTTACAGCACATGTAGACCAGGCAGTGCTGTGGTGTTAGGAAACTTGCCCAGGAAGTGACACTCTTTGTCTGTGCATCTTTTGTGGATACTCACTCTTTGATGTGTCATGACTCTGGGAAAAGTGCCTTCTATCTGTGTGGTGGCAGGCAGAAGAGAGGATGTTGCATCTACTTAAAAGGGGGTGGGGGGAGATCTTCATGAGTGGAGCAGAGTGACAGAAGGTGTTTTCTGATAACTGTTGATGCTCCATCTTTCCATAAAGCCTGTTTTAGTGTCAAGTCCTTCACAGGAGGGGTGTATTTACCTAAGAGGGGTGGCCTGGAGATCTAACTCATAGGGGAATTCTTGGGGTGGGGAAGGAAAGGCTCTGTTGCATTTCAGAGACAGAATGCTCTTCTCCCCTTTGGAAGCTCTCTGAGCCTGTCAGCCATGGCTGAAGGCGGCATAGTCTCCTTGGGCCACCCTGTCCTCCCCTACTGCTCCATTTTATTCCCTTTCTGACAGAACTGCTTTGAGCTCTTCAATCCCAACTGCAAAGGGCAGAAAATCAAAGCCTGCAAAACAGATGGGGATGGGAAGGTGGTTGAAGGCAAGCATCAGTCCTACAAGATCTCAGCAGCCACACCAGCAGAACGTGATGAGTGGATTGAGGCAATAAGGTGAGGAGACCAGAACTGGAGGCCTGAGCTTGCCCTTGTTCAGCCCCAGAGACAAATGGTCACGCAGTTTATTTGGCTACTAGAGCTTGAAAAAGGGGGTGGAAAGAAATGTTTGCAGTCTAGCAACTGTGGTACCTCTTGACTTCAAAGCGTTTCAAGGTCCATTCTGGAGAATCTCTAGCCACAGCTAAATTCTCTGCTGATCTCCAGTCCTACATTTTGGTGAGTGGTGTCTCTGTGCAAGTTCAGTTAGGTTGCCTGTGCTGGTCTCCAGCATTAAATCTCTTAACTTTGCTCCCATTTCCTCTTATTTCCAGGACCAGCATCACACAGGATCCTTTCTATGATCTGGTCTCTGCCCGTAAGAAAAAGATTGCCAGCAAAAACTGAGCCCTGACCTGGTCACTGGCAGCAGGAAGATGTAGTTGTTGGACAGCTTCCCTCCCATGCTGGGCTCTTCCAGTGAAGAAATGTGGGGGCATCGGTTCCCTCTGCCTCCCACTTGGCAGGAAGATGACTGACAGGACAACTTGCCAGATTTGCTTCTTCCCTTTCCCAACTGAAGGCAGAGGCGCAGGGTGCAATCCACTGAGGACTGTCAGAACCGTGGGCATGGCGTTTCCCATGTCCGAACGTAAAGGCTCAACAGCAGCTGGCCTTTGGGTTCTCCCATATAGGCCCAGGCATGTAGGACAGGATCTGAGAGGAGACAAGAATGTCTCCAGAATGTCTCCAGCCCCTCCTGCCATCAAACCAGGCCTGGGTATTTTTCTGTGAGGAACCATGTAGATGTTCTCGGAGCAGCCAAGCATGGTCCAGTCGGTTGCAGAGCAGAAAAGCCCCAGTGGTTTCTCTTCCATGAAGAGATGTGTAGTGGTTGTGGAGAAGGAGCCACTGATATTTAAGACCTCACTGTGAAACCAGGAGCCAAGGGAAGATAAGAAGCGCTCTGTTCAGGAGAGAGCCCTCTCTACCTCTTCCTATAGCCATGAGGGCTGTAATCCTGGGAAGGCCCTGCTCTGTAACTGAGTCATAGGGTTTAGAAAGTTAAAGATGTTGGATGGGAAGATAAGGGGTAACTGAGTGTAGAGAGGCTGTGGGACCAGGGAAGCGGCTCTGGGTCTTTTGTCTCTCTGTTTGGAGACTCAGGGACCACCACAGGTCTCCGTAGGGAAGAAACCCAGACACCAGCTCTCCTCCTGGCTGATGGCTCCCCAGCAAAGGTCGCTTCCTTGTACCACCCCAGAGGCCTGGGCTTTGTATGTGAAAGGCCTGCAGCCGGAATGCATGAAAAATTGGAGGTGCATACACACTCCACACACAAGCACGCCTACACACACAGAGAGGGGGGCGTTCCCCTCTTCACATATTGGTTTCATCGGGAGTCTGGGTTTTTTTTGTCTGTTGTGTAAAAAAGGAAATAAAAGTGCTTGAAACAAGCCCAAAACTCAGGGTAAAACGCGATCGTTTCCGTGATAAAGGCAGAGGGTGTGAGATAAGAGTGTCGTGTTCCCGTGCCTAGCAAAGCAGCCTGAGCACCACCGCGGCTTTGCACTGCGCCCGACACGCAGGCAGGCTGAGCGCCTGGCAGCAGCAGGCAGATGTTGGGCAGCGTGGGAGGCAGGAGTAGTTAATGGGACAAGAGGAAAGGTGCAGGGAGCTGTAACGCTGTGAGCTGGGAACAGCAGGGAGGCAAATACCAGGGCCTCGCTAGAGACAATTACACCTGCAGGGTTAAAGGATGCGTTAAGCTATTGCTATTTCATCTGTTACCTTTCGGGTCTCTTCCAGTAAAGACTGGTGCTGTCTCGGTCTCTTGCCTTTTTTCTTCCTGCAGAGGGCTCTATCTACCAGGCAATCTGCAGCAGGGCCAGCACAGCCCGATTATTCATTCCAGTTATTTTTGCCCAAGCCACAGGAATGTTGAATTAATTTCAAGAGGCAGGGAGTGTATCTCGGAGTTGAAGCACGCGCTTACCCCGGAGAAGGAACGTGAAGGTTTTCTTCTGCTTCTGCCTGCAAATGTCTCCTGCACTGAATCTCTTTGTCACTGATGTGATACGGAGTGAGTTTGCTGCCCACTGCTCTAGAGCACATCTGCTCACACACACATTCACTTTGCTTTGGGTTCAATGCAGGGAGGCAGAGTCGTGTCCAGCGGTGGGAGGAGAAGTCAGAATATGGCTCCTTAACTTGGCAACATCTCCAATATATTTAAGAGAAATATAAATATACACTTGGTTGGTGAAAGATGCCCCAGAGCCTAGGATTTGGGTGAGAAATGTCTGTTCTAGTGCCTTTCAGGCTCATGCTCTGTGTGACAAAATGTAGCCTGGAGTCTCTCTTCTACCCACAATCCGGTCTTGGGTGAGGGAATCTATGCTAAGCCCTCCCTAGAGTTTACCTGGATCATTCTTATGACAGCAGGGTCTATCCAAGCTCTTCCCATTCCCTCCTCTTCCCAAATCCTTGCAGTTCTCTTCAGGCTGCCTATGTCCTTTCCTCTCCCTTCTTCCCCCAGATGCCCATGCACTGCAGAGCAGAATTATTCCTAGTGGGGACAGGGGGGGAAGAACAACTTGTGAGAGGCAAAGCAATGCAAAGAGGCAGGCAATTGTTTAATTTCCATCCATCAAACTAACCACAAGAGTCAGGAGGAGATGGACCAGGTTTCCTCTCTCCTAGAGAATGAGGTAGGGAGACAGTAAGTTTCGGTTTCCATTGCCTTTCCTTGGCTCCAGCACAGAAAATTCGTTTCCAAACTCCTTGCTATACCATGCCTAAGCTCCTCAGTGCTGTGAACACAATGGTGCCTGATGTTGCCCACCAGCAATGCAACATGTGCGCTCTCCGAGTGGTATCCCTGACCTCATGCCTGCTGAATACCAATGCATTTGGTATTGGCCAGGGTGCCTCAGGACAGATCTATAAAACTTGACCATCCACTCATAGCCGTGTGCTTTGACAGCCGTGCTTGGAGCCCTTACAAATTTATGATGGGAACGACTTGTGCAACTAGAATGGCACCACCAGGGCGTGTATTGCTGGCCACCATCACACATTCCCTTTGCTGCGGGCAACTGCAGCACCACACACCTGACTGCGTACACACAGACACACAGACACACACAGAGCCCTTCAGGTACTAAATCCGACAGATTGCTATCTGGTAGATGTGTTCCTCCTTCTCATCATAGGCAGCATATGTGGCTCACACAGGCATACATGCAGAAGACTGACGCTTATTCCCTGCCTGCCTAAGGACTCCTGCGCACACCCAGTAATTCATTTTCATAATAAATGTCCATCTATTTTAATGAAAGGGCTGGGAGGAGAATACCGCAGATGTGTGGAACAGACCACATCACTGCATCCTGCCTCCTCCTCCCTTCTTTCCTTCCTCCTGTCCCCCATTTATCCTTTTTGGAAGGCTAATACATTCTGAAAAAGCTTTCTAGAAATTGTTTGCAGTGACAGAGATGGAGCAGCTGTGAGGAGAGCCAGCAGTCTCATTCAGTGCAGCTTAGGTATCTAGCAAAGGGTAGAGAAAAACTCTGGGAGGTGGAGGGGAAGGGCAGTGTACGAATGGAGACAGACTGGACTGAATTATGGATTCAGAGCCGATCAAAGGGCATGAGTTGAACCTGTCTTTTTCCAGGGGGTGAATGCCCTTGGTGATGGGAGCTCGTGGCAAATGGAGGCCTGTGGGAAGGCAAGACTCTGCAAGCAATTTGGCCAGGAGCGGTGCTCAGTGGTGGGGTGGGAGCACCCATTTGAGATACGGTCCATTCCTGGCAGGCGTGAAACTGCTCAACTGTGTGTCACACACCCTTCAGTGCAGACAGAAAATCAAACAGCTCTGTTCTGGTAGCTAAACAGGGTTATCTGGAGTGGGACTGCCAGCCTTTCAACTCGCTCTGTGATATGCCGCGTGAGCCCCCACACCTCACCCCTCCACAGCAGTGCAGGGATTGCCACCAAGAGGGGTCAATAGGTTTGCCAGCTTGTCCTATAAACCTGGAGGAACAGAAGGCTCTTACAAAGGCCTCAGAGGGATGGGAGCCAATCTTCACACTCGCTGGGATCAGTCACCTGTATGGAAAGGAGCACAGCCCCGCTGTATTGGAGCTGGTTTGAACAGTGCAGTCAGATTTGTGGGGCCAACAGGAGCAGTTCTTCCTGTCTCCCATCCCTTATGTTTGGTGGCTGGAAAGCGACTCATTACCTGAGGGTGGGGGACTCCTTGCTGCAATTCCTGCCTCTTAAAACTTTCTTTGAAAATGCGTTTTACACAGAAAGTCCAGAGCACAAAGCTAAAGGGCAGGATGGCTCTCAAAGGCACCATGGCCTCTCTGGCTCACTTGTCCTGTCTCCAGCCTGACAGAGGGCCAGTCTGAGGGGCTGGAGGAAGCCCAAGCAGACCAGGTTTGAGACCTGACCAGGGTTTCTTGGAGTGTCATTGCTGTCACATCTGCAGTGGCTCTGCTCTAAGTGCCTGCGACAGGGGCGTGTAGCAGTCTCATCTCACCACGCCATTTCCAATCCTGCCGCAGCCCTGCAATGAAGATGAATGTGGCCTGTCCCAGGTTATCACACTCCTGTGTGTGTGAGCCTGTGTACAGACATCAGTTTGCTCCTGAAGGCTGATGCTACTGGGCTAACTGCAAGGAGGCTGTGTATGGTGGGACTGAGGAGACTACAAGGAAAGAGTCAGGGAGGGTGGAGGGGTCTGGGTCTTGTGTAGGTAGTTGATGAAGAAGGGCTTGTAGTGTCAAGAACATGGCTTTCACCTCAGCTCCAGAGCAGGGGTGGCACAAATGTCAGGAACAAGGTAAGATATCCCTTGAACAGCCTGCAACCTTTGCCGCAGCCACTGTGTCACACCACCAAGGGGCACCCTGTATCTCAACAGCTCTCCTCTTTCCGTGGAGTTGAAGAGCGGTGTCGCTAGACCTGCCAGCCCAACGCTTCAGGGAGAGAGTGGAGATGGTGCAAGGTGGTCATCAGATCTGGGCCCCCAAGGGCACAGCATGTGCAGGGAGAGCACCGTATGCCCTGCTAGCACAGGATGTCTTTGCTCCTCTACCTTGCTGAATAAGTGGGGTTATACGTCCCTTTCTGCATGTGAGTACAAACACAGGTATAGACGTGTGTGTGCTGTGTCGTGCACACTCATAGTCACACATACCCAAGCACATCTGCGCATGCACAGGTACACACACAGTCCACATGCATCCCAGCCCAATGCTTCTCTTTGCTGAAGGACTCTGGCAAAACAGTCTGTAAGGGAATAACAGAGATCACAAGGGAGCAGGGAAGAGCAGTCCTTGTGGGCTTGGACAGCAAGCGATATGTGGGGAGGAGGCAGGACAGACTGCAGTGAGGTCTACAGAGACCATAGGACTCCTGCCCCACGAGGGCTACACTAGGGGGGAACACAGCCCTTCATCTGGGACAGAATTTGGGGAAGGACCATGGTGGCTATGTTAAACGACATTGCAAGGTGAGGCATTCAACAGTCCCCTCTTCCTTCTGAGGTACTAGGCTGACCTTAAGGCACCTACAGAAAAGACATTTTCTGCTGCCTCTGTAACTGTGGTGGGTGGCAGCAAGGTTCCTGGGGTTGGCTGAAGAGGTGGTGATTTGTGCAATTAATGTCTAATCAGTTCTATGAATATTTATTGCTAGTCAGCAAGTTCCTGAGTGACAGTGAAGCCCCATCTGATTGGAATCACATTCACAGTTAAACCAGAGCCTCCTTTGGGGTTCACAGATCTCCCACTGGGGCAAAAGGCCCAAAAGGTATAACCATCCTGCCACACAGGGGAGGCACAGGAACCACTGGAAAATGTTATTGAATCTTTTTTTGGGGGAGGAAAAACTGAGGTTTTAAAATGGACTGGTTGGGGAGAGACACCTTGAAATAGTCTGATATATTAACAAACTTAACCCATGACTGAGTTTGAGCTTGTTCTTTTTTTTATTTTTGCTCTCTCATTTATCTTCTATTGCAACATGGGAGAGGAAAAAAAAGGGAGAGAGATATAAACTCCTGCAACAGTTTGAAGAGTCATGTAATAGTCAGGAATTTCTTGGAGCTTGTAACTGACCCTTCCTCCAATATGGCATAAGGAGTAAAGAAAGCTAGTATTTTATTTCCTCAAGTAATATTAATATTTGGACTTTCTGTCATCATCAGGATCGTGACGCTTCTCAACTTTGCCCATATTTATGTTCCTTTCCAGAATCTGCCATTCCCCCCCTTTACTTCCCCCCCTGCTCTAATCCCTTCACCTCACCTCTGTCCCTGGCCTCTCTTTCCCACGGTGCCTTCTGCCCTCTGTGCTTTGCTCATCCCTCTCCGTACCCTCACCACTGTCCTCTCACCTTCAGCCCCTCTTCCCTTTTCCTGACAAGCGATGCCACCTCTCCTGCTCCCCGGACAGACTCCATTCTGGGAGCTCAATCTGCCTTGGCAGAGCTCTGGGAAAACCCCTATTATCAGTGGAAAGCGAGTTGCTAAACCTGAGCCAAACTCTTCAGCTCCTGCTGCTCACCTGCATCTTGGGTTTGTGCTGGAGGCACTGCCAAAAGCCTGTTATTACCTAAATGAAAAAGATACACAGCCCTCCCTGAGAAAGAAGAGACACAGATAACAGTGATTTGCCCGTTGCCTGCTGCCTTCTGACTGGGAAAACCACCCCAAATTCCAGCAGGGCTTCCAGAACCAGCCCTCACTGGAGGGAGAAGGACAGAGACAGCTCTGCACAATGAAGGCCACATTTTCACTTTCTGCACGGATAGGATCTGTGGCTTTTGGTGGCAGGGTGGGAGAGGATCCTCCGAATTCGCACCACAGATATCCCCTTCCTCTCATGTGGTTATGCTTGGCCTTGAGCCAATACAGGACTAGGAAAATACAAAAATGGGAGCCAATAATAGACACAGAATAAACAACAAGGTATCAGGGGAGGGAAGAGAAGGGAGGGCTGGCAAGCCTGAAATCATTATCACAGTGTACAAGGGCTCTGTTCTGCAGAGCTCTGTTTTCCTTGCTGCAGCCCTTGACTTTCCTTGCCAGCTGCACCACTGTGCTCTGGAGCTGTGATTTCAATATCCAGGAGGTAATGAGCTGCTTGGCCTCCTCTCCAGAGGGCATTCAGCAGGAGAAAGTGTGCTTCATGCACAAAGAGGCTAGAGGGACTTCAAGGGAGGCAGTGGGAAGGGGCAGGGGGAGCAAGCAGCTCAGAGCCATGTGCTGCGGGGAAGAAGTGCACTCAGAGGTTCCTGGAAATTCCAGCCCACCCTAAACCCCAGACATGCACAGCTTCACCTGACATGGTGAGGTGAGGGCTTGGTGCCCATACAGTGATGCCTTTGCTCTGATACAGTTAAAATTCATGTAATGGTAGACAACACATTGGTGTGTGTAGACAACCAGTAGTCAACCAATGGTAGACAACCAGTAACGAGTGGTGTCCCTGTCCTGGGATCAATATTATTTAATATCTTCATTAATGGCATAGATAGTGGGATTGAGTGCACCCTCAGCAAGTTTGCGGATGACACCCAGCTGAGTGGTGCAGTTGATACACTAATGGGAAGGGATACCATCCAGAGGGACCTTGACAGGCTTGAGAAGTGGGCCCATGTGAGCATCATGAAGTTCAACATGGCCAAGTGCAAGGTCCTATACCTGAGTTGGGGCAATCCGTAATATCAGTACAGACTGGGTGATGAATGGATTGAGAGCCACACTGCAGGGAAGGACCTGGGGATACTGGTGGATGAAAAGGTGGACATGAGCCGGCAATGTGAGCTTGCAGCCCGGAAAGCAAATCATATCCTGGGCTGCATAAAAAGAAGCGTGGCCAGCAGGTCAAGGGAGGTGATTCTCTCCCTCTACTCCACTCTTGTGGCACCCCACCTGGAATACTGTGTCCAGCTCTGGGGTCCCCAGTACAAGAAAGACGTGGACCTGTTAGAGTGGGTCCAGAGGAGGGCCATGAAAATGATCAGAGGGCTGGAACACCTCTCCTATGAAGAAAGGCTCAGAGAGTTGGGGTTGTTTAGTCTGGAGAAGAGAAGGCTCCAAGGAGACCTTATTGTGGCCTTTCAATACTTAAAGGGGTTGCCAGGGCTTGTAGTGACAGGACAAGGGGCAACTATTTTAAATTGAAAGAGGGCAGATTTAGATTGGACATAAGGAAGAAATTTTTTATGATGAGGATGGTGAGACACTGGAACTGGTTGCCCAGAGAAGCTGTGGATGCCCCATCGCTGGAAGTGTTCAAGGTCAGGTTGGACGGGGCTTTGAGCAACCTGATCTAGTGGAAGGTGTCCCTGCCCACGGCAGGGGGGTTGGACTAGATGATCTTTAAGGTCCCTTCCAACCCAAACCATTCTGTGATTCTATGAACACACGCACATACACACACATTCCTTTTCCACTACAGTACCTTCTTGTACCCTTTTACCATTTGACCACATCTCATCTTTCCCAAGCTAGACCAAAATATCACAACTTCCCCAAACATAAAACTGGACTTTAACAAAATCACAAGATTTTATTTGAATGTCTAAGGGACACTTGTCTAGTTATATTTTGAGGATATTTTGTCCCTCTGGAGAAGAGACAGAAACACACTTCCCTCCTTCCTTTTTTGTATTTGGTATGAGAATTAAAATTGTCATTTGATTCCAGTGACTCCAGGTGCTAGGGCTTTAAGGAAAATATTAAATATCATCATGCTTAAGATAAAATTGTGAGAGTTTGCATCATTTCCATGCACTCCTTTCATCAGACACCTCTGCTCCTGCTGTAAGGCATGCTCTTACACTCAGATCTTGCTACAGGGAAAGATACAGTCTCTTCCCAGCTTTCCCACAGACACGTCCACGATTCACAGCTTTGCCACAGATTCCTCCATGATACTTCCTCATGCCTGTTTCCTAAATCCATCAAGGAAGCAGCTACAGCATGCACCCTGAGGTAAATCAAGAACTCAGAAAGTTAAAGAAAGCATTCAGCATGCTGCTAAAAGATCCCACGTCATTCAGTCTGATTAAGAGAAAGTAAGGCTACCATTTTCATGTCAAATCCCTACATTTGCGCAGCCCACAGCTCAACCCACTTCTGAAAAACCTCCAGCCCTTTAGCTGTGGGATACTACCCAGCTACACTGTTATGCTGTGGGCAACGCTCCCCCCTCCAGAGCCGGGCTTGTTGGCCTGAGCAGCGAACACCCAGAGCTGCAGGTGAAACCATGGGGCTCTGGTAACCCTTAGCAAACCCATGGGGTCTTTTCTGTGGGGAAGGAAGGAGAAGAAGAAAGCCTCTGTCCTCTAGGCAGGTTTGGGAGCTGCTGCATATTTCCTCTCCCCTCCCCTGAGCAGGCAGGCTGCTCCTGTGAGCTGGGAATTGCTAAGAGATTGAAAACCTGTTGCTGTGAATTTCAGAGATGCCTGGCAGGGGCAGCTGGAGCAACGAAGGGTTCAGTATATTAAACTCACCATAGTAAAGCCATAATGGGATTTTGCATGCTGCTGCGAGCAGAATACCCAAACCAGCTCAGCATCTCACCTCATCAGGCATGCTTTCTATACCTCCTTCTTGCTCCAGTCCCTCTCCCCCCACCTGCAGCGCGTGTCCCAACCCTAAGGCTTCGGAAGGATGTCTATCTGTACAGATATCTGTTACCCCTCGGGCCCACCCAAGTCCCATAGGCTTGTTGGCTTCTTCCTCAGCTCCTTTTAGGAATGTGATAAGCATCATTTATAGGTGGGAATAAGTCAGCGGTGAAGGGCACAGGGCAGAATTGCTCCCTAGGAAGAAGGAGCAAGAAAGTGAGTCTCTGGGAAGGTGGGTGAGACATATATGGAAAGGAAGCTTGGGCAGAGACAGGTCAAATGACAAATGGGACATGAAGGAAGGTCATGGAGGAAAACTGGGAGGAGGGATGCTCCAGGGAAAGAGCTGGGAATGGCTTGGGGGAGGGATGCCTTCAGAATAAGGAGGGTGTGGACAGGGGTCCAGGAGGAAGGGTACCCAGGGGATGGGGCTGTGAGAGGGCAGGCACTGGGTCTGAACAGGGGTTTTCAGTCTGCGGTCAGGGGCGCGCAGGGAGGGGGGCGTGTGTGTGCATTTAGAGGAGATATTTACACTATTTCCCATAGGGTAAATTTCTCTTAGAAAAAGCCACTTTGTAATCAGGAAGCTGGGATTTGCTCTACTGGATGTGCCTCTCCTCTGCAAACCATTTAAGAGAGTTCATCTTGTTAAATCTCCTGCACTGGGGAAGGTGGGGAGGTCAAATGCCTTCTGGGGGACAGACACTTAGCAAAGCTGTTTTCCTACTGTTGCAGAGACCCTACACCACCACCACACCCCACCACCCTCCACCCATTTCAGGCTGTAATACCTAAAAGGAAGAAAACAACATGATAAATAAGGGTGGATGTGAGAGGGAACCCTCCTTCCCATGTTCCATGGGACTCCAAGGCTGTGTGCTACCTGCCCAGCTCTGCAGCTGCCCAGAAGGGGTGAGGGCAGGGAAGGCCTGGGGCTCCCTCCCAAACCCCATGGCCTGGTTAACTCACAGCCACCCAAATCTATTGGTGAGACCCAGACTTTGCAGCAGGGAGAACATATAAAGGGCAAGGGCCTGAGATGCCTATGCATCAGGGAGAGGTGGTGGCAAGGCTTGCACAACCGAGGAGAAGCCTGATTAATACATCTGTTCCTGCTTTACTCTCTCAGTGTGTTTTGGATCAGGAGTTCTTCACCTCAGGCACTGCGGCGGTCTCTGTGCAACAGAGCTGACTCTGGGGTGCAGCTCAAGGGTTGGGGAACCTGCTTAGACCTGGAGTATGGGTCTGCTGGGAGCCCAGGATGGAAAGGAGGAGTATGGACAAGATTAGGACTGAAAGAGAAGTTTTGCAAGGAAGAACAAATGAAGGAAAAAGTGAGAAGAAAGCAAGCAGATCCACAGAGGCACCAGGGCAGCCAGTGTTCACATTTATTTAGCAGGGTTGCTGTGCACTTCCACTTTGCCTGATCATTTTAGCCTGAACATGTATTGGCCACTCATCAGAGCATAGAATATGAGGCAGGAGGAAACCACCTCATCATCAAGAGAGGTTTTGACTGCCAGGAGGAACTAGGGCCCAACAGCCTCTTCAGAAACTCTCTTAAAAACAAGAAGGATTTTTCACTCCCTTACCTCTTGAGCACCTGAAGGCCAAGACTTCACCTTGAATTAGAAGGCAATAAATTCGCCTGTGGAGAGCTGAGCCTCAGACCTCCCAGTGTTGCTGGGGGTTAGCTATTTCATCTTTACCTCTTCCTTATGTTGCCTCTATAAAATGGGACATTATACTGGAGTAACCCTTTTGCTTCTCCATGGGTTCTCCATGCCTCATCTACTGAGCTGCAAGCTCTTTGGGGTAAGGCAGTTACTACAGCTGCACAGTGCCTGCATGCAATGACACTGCTATTCTTGTTTGGGCTACTGGAAATAACCCTAATACACATAAGTGAGAGGGTGGACTGCAGACTCACAGGCATCTTCTTCATCATAAGCACAATCACAATTTGATTCACTTCCTGGACAACCTGATTCCCACCTATGCGTAATTTCCTTCCTATTGCCCCCTTGCTTTTCCACTTTTCTGAGGCTTTGCCCACTCTCTCTTTCCATGATTACTCCTTAACTCTCTCCTGAGCTCTTCAATGGGATTGTGCTTGGCTGTCTCTTGGCTAGTGTGGCTTCTCCTTCACTGCAATGAGGAGGTAGGCAGGGAGAGTAGGAGGGAACTGTCAGGCTGCCTCTGGGGAACCTCCCTGCCACACCGGTTTGCTTTATCTGCCATCAAGATGCATGACCCAAAAGCCCATCTGACCCCAGGGCTTGGCAATCGTGGCAGAGTCGGAGCTAGCCTCCCTCCCTCTCCAGCCCCCTCAACCCAAAATACAAGCCTGAGTTGAAGTGAAAGAGAAGTGGGTTAAAGTAAGGGAAGATTTGTCAGTGTAATTTGGAATATTTAGGGTGGCCACCTCTGACACGGTGGGCATGAGCACAAGGAAGGTGTGAGGCATGTCTGTGCACACTGTTCCTTTCTAGCCCAGAGGAAGCCAGGAAGGTGCTTGATGGTTTGCTCTTCAGCTGTGAGTAAGCTTGCAAGGAAAACCGCATTGCTTGGGTCACTGACAGCTTGACTGGCCAGAGCCCCGGGGGCAATGCTCCCTAGCTGGCCGGGTAACAAGAGCACCCGCCTCCAGTGCTGGAAGTGTGGCGGTCAGCCATTTGGCGAAAAGATGGATCAAATCATAACACAGCCAAGAAAACCTGGGAGGGAAATGGAGTCCAACGCTGTCAGGCTGCAGCTGCTTAGCAGTAGAAGGACAAAACTCAGTTGGGTCTTTTCTTTGGCACCCTGGAGGGTGAGGCCTGGGTATGGATAGGTAGGGGTGAATCCTAGTGTCCCAATGAACAGGAGAGGGTTGGGGCGTCATACTTACCCCTTCATTAGCCTTCCCTCCCAGCACCCGAATCAGACACCGGTTGTCACCACTGCTGTGCCAAAACCCCCCCGCCACAGATACAAGGGGAGGGCAGGGAAGATTGAGGGGGAGCAGGGGTGGAACTAGCAAAGGGCACATTGCTCCACCTCTCCCTAAATGCTCCTGCCTTTCCCTTTTTCCTTTTGGTACCCCATGTGCAGCGGTCTCCCATCTGCTCAGTGAGGAAAGGCAGGTGAATCCCTTCCTTTCACCACCTCTCCACAGAGGGTCTCCAAGGGCTGGGGAATGGCAATATCTCATTTGCCAGTGCTCTGCCACAAAGCAGAGAGGCAAGTCATACCTGACTGAGGATGGTACTGCCACCAGGACAGGCTGGAAAGGGGCTCCAGCCAGCAGCCAGCCACTCCTACCATGTCTCCACCTCACTCCACTCCATGGGGCAGGGGGAGATGGCTCCATACCCAAGCTTCCTCCTTCCCTTTGAGGGATGGACATGTCTCCCTTTGTTCTTCGCAACGGCAAGGCACCACTGGGCACAGAGGAGGAGAGCAGATCTGTGTCGGTGTTGGAGAATGGCTTCCCACCTAGAAACAGGCATGCTGTTAGCAAACAGCACTGCACAGGATTGTCATTGTGAGATGCGGAGTCACAGGAGTCAGGTCCCTGACAAGAGGAAAGGGCAACCCCCTACTCGGCACGTACAGTCTGTTGGCCCTAATTTCTCCTCTGCTCTGGGCTCTGTGTGCCAGGATGAGATGCATCAGGAGAGGTACCATTTTGCTAAATCTTGAAGCTGACACTTTTAATATCCATTAGCGTTGCTACTCTGCCAGAGAGCATTAGCTGAGATACACGGACTGTTCCCTTCCTGATCCCTAGCCCCAGCCCCTACCATCCCTCCTTTTGTCTCCCCAGCCCAGCCTGACTGCTGTTCCCAGTACCGACAACATCAGTTATCTCAGGTTCAACGCCCTTCTTCAACAAATCTGTCATTGCCGTCTTTCACTCCACTCCTTTTCCAGGATTGTTGTATCTTGAGGAAAGTGACTCCCTACGCAATGCACATGGACCCACACCCAGACACATACCTATCAAAGGACAGAAGGCAAGACGTACTGTCTTCTGCCTCCAAGAAACAGATATGAAACACTAAGTGGAGCAAAGGAAGGAGAAAGTTTGAAATACAGATTCTGGCATTCCCTCTTGGCTGCACTGCAGGGGTCAGCAGAATCCCCTGCCAAGATTTGTTTTTGAGGCACTGTGCAAATGAGTTGTCAAGCCATCTCTGCCATCCCTCCACTAGCTTGGGCTACTGAGCATCCAAAAGCAGAATGGTTGGTGCTCCTCTGCAGGGAGTGAACAGAGGTGAGGAAAATGAATGGGATTTGCTCTGGATGTCTGTCACCAGGTTAGCAGATGGAGCTGGCCCTCTATGCAGTGGTCAAGCTGCCATAGACTCAACCTGCTGCTTGCCAAATCCAAGTGACCTGAAACAGCTTATGCTCAGATAGTTAAACTCTAGTCTCCTCTACGAACAGGAGGCCATATAATGACCCTTGGCATTGGCTCTCCCTCAAGCCAGGCATGAACCTCATATAGCAGATTGCTGATTTGCACAAGCCACAGCCATGCTTAGGAGTGGGCTAACAATTGCAGTGTGGACAGCCTGAGAACAGTGCTCAGACTGTCCTGGATGTGTTCCATATAGATGTAACCCCAAAGGGCTGTGCCCATGGGCCCTTCAGAGTCTTCTAGGCATTGAAGAGTCTTTTGGAAAAGGGAAGGGAAGAGAAGGACAAGGAAGAAAAGTGCTTTCTGCGAAGGACTTTCTGGGGAGATGGCTTTAAGTGACTCAGGCAAAGAAAGGGAATGATTTTGGGAGCAGTGCAGTTTGTTCTGCACTGTTTGGCTGTGCAGCTGTGAAACATCAGAGACAGGAGGAAGATTATATCGAGATTCCCATTTTGGCTGGGTGACTATGAGCGCCAATGCATATGTGTAACCAAGAAATGTCAAAGGCTACTACAGACCCATGTGCCTTCACTCACAGTCATTTTGATCTACCTCCTAGTCTTGATATCAGGATCCATCTTCTTTTCCCCTCCCACCCACAGAGGTTCAGAGAAAAGGAAAAACAAGGCAATAGTTACCCAGTACATGTAGGAAGCCAAGATCAGCACAGTACATTACAGTCATTACATTACCTCAGTGGGGAAGTATTGGGGATCATGTTTGTGGGCATGTGCTTAATGATGGAGAAAGAATTTGGTGGGAGTACAGTACGGTGTACTTATCATTGTTTGTGTTCATAAAGAATAAATACCCACCTGTTTGCAGTAAAGCAAGTATAAATGTGTTTCTGATCACCCTATAATACTGCCAGTTTTCTCCCCTCTCTTATTTTCAGGTGATACTGTCCTCACCAGACAGGTAAGAGTGGCAAATATATATTTGTTATTGCTGGAAAGAAAGATGAATGCCAGTTGTCTGGGAGCAACAACAGCAGGACTGCTCCATGAAAAAGGATGAGTCAGGAGCCAAGGGTAACATAAGTACGGGCAAGGCAGTGATCCCACATGACACTACTTGAGCAGGGCTAGTGATAGCAACAAGGCCTATTAACAAACTTAGGTAAACCAAGAAGATTAAACAGATCTCAGATCCATTCAGGAGCAACACAACTACAGCACACCAAAAGTGGGTGCCTTGGGCTGAGCTTAAATAGACCTCCGGGGCCATGGGTAGAGGATGTGTGGGTGGAAGCCCCAGGTGAGATTGGTCAGGGCAGTTAAGGCTCATTAGTTCACTCAGGGCCCTGACACTAATTAGTACCACTGAATGCCATGCCCTGAATGTGTTGGTTACTGGAGTTGTGATTGGAGGGGGTGGCAGCAGTTATACAGTTACATTCTACTGTGTGTCTATGATGAAGTTTGTATATGCACAGTCTATCAGCGTACTGGTATGAAGCTGTATGGCTACTGAATCCAAAGCACAAAAATGTAGCTGACAGAGCTGCTTCCATCTACTCACCAGTAATCTGGTGTGGCCTCAAAAGCATGGCTGAGTTATTTTTACCTTTGCTGTTGCTCCCAGTTTAAGTAAATTAATGATGGGAAAATCTTTTCAGAAAGACAAGCCTTAGCCTGAAGTTTGTTTAATTTCTTGGTCTCTGAACTGTTGTATTTCACTGAGTTTGAATCAAAGTGGCTGTCAATCACTGTACCTGGAGAAGTAGTAGAACACACAAAAGTGCTTGAGTGACCCCCGTCCAGAAAGATGCTGGACAGATTGTTAAGGAGTTTGTAGCTATGCTAGAAAGTGGAAAAAAAAGCCCACAGATTGGGTTTTCTTGAAGGTGGGGAGACACTCTCTGTCTGGGACCCACCTTAATAGGATATACTAAGGAGACTCTCACTTACAGTGAGAAAAAGAGGAAATAAAAGTTTCCTCCCTGCAGGGAGATGATATTGTCACATTGTCCCTATGCAGTGTAGAGGTAAAAGAAAGAAGCACAAAGAAAGAAAAGAAATCAACAGGTGTTAAGGCACATAGGCATGAGCAGAAGTCTGAAAGGACCAGTGACACAGAAGAAGAAGAATTGATTGGAAGCTTGAATAAAGGAGATAAATGGTCATCAAAGCACCTAGAAAGACAAAGTCTTTAAAAGGTGTTATGATGTAAAAATAATTCTGTAGCAAAGCATAGGTGCGAAAAGTCATTATCTCATATAGAGATCTCTTGGCAGAACACATAGTGCTTTGGCAGCTCCATCCCAGCCCCAATACAAGGCAACTCTAGGATATCTCTCATGATGAACCCTAACCCTGCTTTCTGGTACAGGCTGGGACTAAGACCCCAGCTCTGGCCCACAGCACAAACTTCCTCTCAGCACAGATCTCTTGGCAGCACACATTTTGTTTTGGCTTTCCTGTTTTAGCCCCACTCCAACCATACCTCTAGTCCTTATTTTTATACCTTGTATCCTTTTTACAGCATGCAGTAGATTCTCATAGACAAGACTCTTAGCCATGGTCTTTGCAGTAGTAAGTTCATCTTGAATCCTCAGATAGTTTTTTTAAAACATCTGAAATTTCAATTTGATGTCTCCATTTTACCCTGTCTATTGTTTTTCAAGGCAGAATCCAGCTATTTATCTTAGGAGAATGAGCTAGTATTTGCAATGTCTCCTATCAATATAGTGTTCAGGCACCAAGCAGAAAAATCCCTGGGATTGCAAAAAGGCTGGAACTGCTTCTTCTAGATATGGATATGTTCAAGTCCCCTGGGACAGGCCAGAAATTTTCCTCCCCCAAGCCACAGCCTGCCTAAGAACAGCATGTAAGATCAGACCTGGAGGACAGAGAAGGATGGAGAGTAGAGTGAGGGCTGTTGCTGCCTGGCCTCTTTGTCCCCTTGTTTTGTCCTCAGTACTGAGATTGTTGTGAGACCATCTCCTTGTCTTCGATGGTTCTCTTCCCTCACTCCATCCCTTATAATGGCACTCTTCTGACAGCTTTTGATGGTGAGGTTGGAAGGAAGAATGGTTGGGTCTGGATTGCCGGAGGATACTTGAGAGTGGCAGGACTTCATGCCCTATTGCCTACAAGCCAAGGTCAATGTGGAGGTACAAGGTGAGGCTGATGGGTGAGAGATGTCTGGATGCAGCAACGCGAAGACCATGAGCAGATGATGCAAAGAAGGAGAAGGCAGGAAGGGTTATGGAGTCCTGTCAGACCCCTGTGATGATACTGGGTCAGGGGGTCACAATAGAGCCAGGAGAAAATGGGCAAGAAGGGATCTGAGAAAACCAAAGAACAGCAAAAGCACCAGCCTGCAAAGCCTTTTCCGTGGGCATGCCAGGCAAATCATGGGACAAGGGAGAGCTCCAGAATCAGGCACATCACTAAGTGCCTAATTCCTATTTAGGCACCTAAATTTCCATTGATTGGAAGGGACTGTAAGTGTGAATACTAGAGTCATTTGCCATTCTCTTGCTGTGGTTTGTAAGGGCCAGATTAACACAGAGACAGACAGACAGAATAAATGAATTAAGCAACTCTGAATTAATCTCCAGTTTAGCAACACGTTCCTTTTGTCCTCAGGAAGGAATAGATAGACAGCACCTTGGTGCTGACCTCTAAGCTCTACCTGCTGCTACTCCAGGCAGCCCAAGGTTGATTTGCTTTGGATTTCAAGCAACTGCTGTCATTAATATAAACCTCAAGAGGTGAGTAACAGGCCTCCTCATGAGATCTTATTTTTTTTCCCAGCCACCCTGTCTGCTCCTGCAGCTTTAAACCCAACGAAGGAATGAGCAATTTTTTTCTAATGATTGAAAGAAGGCAGATAAGAGGTAGGTCTTCAAATTAAGAATCCAAGACTTGATTGCAGCTCTTATCATATTTTTCCATTTTTCCCCCTTCTTCCCAACAGAAATAAATTGCTTCAATAAATTACATCTTTAATCTGCATAGGGGACCAGCAGGCTGGGCTCTCCTTTTAATATGTTCTATTGCAAGATAATCAACCCCTTCCTCTCACTGCATGGAGCAAACTAATAGATTTTAAACAATTCCATTATTTGATGATTTCTCCCATTATTGATACAAATTGCCTCCACTTGCTTTCAATTAGAGCATTTTTATTTTCTAATACATCCCAATCAGGTTCTCTCAAACACCACCTAAACATGGGGAGATTACCGCACTTCCCATTTAAACAAAGAACCCATCACGCTCACATGCCTCACCTCCCTCCATTTCTCATGACTTTCCTTCTTCCAAACTCTTCTTCCATTTTCCCCTCCTCTCTGTCAGCAGAACCCACTTATTTTCTCCCCTTACTGCTTTCTGCTAAATCTAATTCTATGTCCCTGTCTCTGGTGGTGAAGTCAGCAAGGCCACCCATTCACACTATCGATTTGTGCTCTCCCCTATTATTCTGCCTGCATTCCCAAGAGTGACACAGCTCACAACTGGTATAGATCCCCTCTCCAGGGCCTCCTTTCTCTGTCCTGACACATGAAAATGAGAAACTGTGCTAACCTTCAAGTGAGGGTTGCCTCTGTCCCAGTGGCCGCTCTGCTTGCAACATCAGCTGCAGTTCCCTGCCCAGATGTTTGTGATGCAACTGTGCAAAGGTACCTCCACTCTGAAAGCAGAACTTCCATGGTCATTCAAAGTGGAGGGAGTATCTAATCTGGGGACAGCTGTAGCAAGGATTGCAGGAGATTCTGTTGCTGCTGTTACCATGATTGTGTCGATCGTGCCCAACTGCCTGCTCGCCTGGACTCTTGGCCAGACACCTTGGCTCTGGAGAATTTCACTCACCTTTTTGGGTCGCTAACCACTGAGGTTAGCTCAGCCTTGAGCACTGATGTGCTGTCACTAGACACTACACTTATTTCTTTGTTGTCTGTCTCCAGCAGCACCAAGAGACCACCGCTCAAAGGAGGCAGGGAGGAGCTGAGTGCATGCAATAATACCCCATCCACAAGCCTGGGACCCTGAGGGTAGCGGATGGGCAGGCAGCATTGCCACCGTTACCTTAAAGCTGAAGGAGAAGGGTGTGATTTGCCCCACAGGTCTATGACAGAGCTAAGATGTCCCAAATCCCACAGGGCTATGATGCTTCTTAATCTGAAGGTCTTGGGTTGGTTTTTTTTGTTGGGGGAGGGGGGTCATGATGTTTGGGGGTTTTGGGTGCGGGGGGCATGCCGTGTAAAGGCCCTGAGTCACACAAATAAAGGCCATTGAAGTGTTTGTGTGAAAGAGGTTTGAGAAGGGGCACCAGGACATAATGACACAGTAAAAATATAAGAATGGCTATCTCAGGGTGGATCAAAGATCTAGAATCTTGTCCTAAGGAAGGAATGCTTAAAAACATATAAATATAAAATATTATCCCCAAAATGGAGTGCCATCTTTTCAGAGGACACCAACTGTTGTACAAAGCAACACCAACTCTCTTACTGCTACCAATTGAGTGTGTTCCCTAAATGATGCTGCTTAGAGCAGATAGAGGTGGCATTCAGCTCACCTTTTAATGCAGCTGCTGCTGGGGTAGAACCTGATGCCCTGTTTGCTTCTCCAGTGCAGCAGCATGTCTGCGTGACAGGGAGAGAGAGGAATGAAGATTCCTGAAGAGGTACGATTCAGTGCAGAGGATATCTGTACTGCCAGTTAGGAGTATTCTGGAGACCCCTTCTTTACTTAATGCTGTCGTAAGCAGGGTTTAGCTTTCAGAAAGGGGCACCACTGAACCCAACCCAGCAGCTGGACAAGACTGGGTGTGGGTGAGGAGCACCATGCACACCCACTGCACTAGCAGCTCTCCCTCAGTATGACACCTGGATGCTCTGAGGTGACTACCACCAGCCTCAGAAGGTTACCAAAGGAGTCCCAGCTGCTGTTCCTAGGAGACAAGGACACAAACAGGCCATAGGTTTCTTCCTACAACCCATCTTTTTTACTGCTGCTGCCTGTCCTCCTGAGAGGTAAGACAGTGGAAGTTGTCAGCTGCTATGGCAACCCTGCCTTGTCTGGCAAGGAGCAAGGAAGGATCAGAGTGAGGGCAGGGATGGGAAATGGTGTGGGGATAGAAGATCTCCACAGCCTGGTTCAGGGTAATCAATATGCAGAAGTCATTAGCCTTCACCATCCTTCATCACTGCAGCGCAATTGGGGCTGCAGGGGCTGCATGGCGGAGGAGGAGGAGACTGCTGTGGGCTGGACAGGCATAAGGACGGGAAAGCTGGGTTCCTGCACATTGATGAGCTGGCCATAAACTCCACATGCATGGGCTTCATCTGCTCCTGCACTTTAGCCACATCGCTTGCAGCGTGTGCCACGCAGCACCCTCCTCCCACTGGCTCACACCTCCACCTCGCCTCTCAGCCCTCTGGGTGACACACTGCTGTTGCCCACCTACGCACGTTCTCCACGAGTGTCATTTCACTGCTCCTCCTTGACATGCACAAAGAGGAATCTTTGCCCCCACCTGCAGGCAGGTTTGCAACGCGCTGACCAGCCCTGCAGCTGCAGAGCGGTGGAGGTGTGGTCCCTTATCCTGATGTAAACCCAGCTCTGCGCCGGTGATCCTAGACCCACGCACACCCACCTTACATGCACACAGAAAGCACAGCCCCCCCACACACAGTCTCCCAGGCTTGGCCTCTGCCATGTATGTTTGCATACACTGCCACAGCCAACTTTCCTCCTCCCTTCCCAAGCAAATTTGCTCAAAGCATCTGAGTCCTCCAGCATACACACATCCTCCCCTCCGCCCTGATAATCCCTCCTGCCATGCCAGCCAGCGCCAGCCACCCACACAAAAACACATGCATGCAGATCGAGAGCGACAGCGGAGCCCTCAGTGAGCTGCTGGAGCAGAACAGATGGCTTAGCAACCAAAAAAACAGTCATTCGCTCCACAAGTTTCTTCCTCAATGTTCTGTTTGTTTTCAGAACACGTTCGTCACCAGAATAAAATCCAGGCAAGATGGGCTGATATAAACACCCCAGCCTTGATCCCATGAGGTGTGAAGTCCCACCTGCTTTTTGCACCCTTTTTTTCACAAATCCCAACTAACTCTTCCTGAGGCATCCCCCCACCCCGCTTTCCCACTTGCAAATCCCTCCCCCTCCTTGGCATACAGATTAACTTCATCTTCCTTGGGAGACAATACCCCCACAACTTGTCTCCTTCTTGTCCTCAGCTGGCAGACGCCCTCCATACTTTGCAATGCTCATTTTTCTGTTTCAGGGGTGCACCTGACCCAAAAGAGCACTTTGTCTCTTATCTTGTGCTGGAGTCACCTCCCTGAAAAGCATTTGCTAAAGGTTTGAGGAAACTGGATGGTGGATGGTGAAACTGCCAGATGTGTGGCAGTGGACACAGTACCCATCAGGTAGCACATGCTGCTAAAAAGAAGGGTTGAGGGTACGTTGCAGCTTCTTCTCCCATACAGTGAATTCCTGACTGGGATTTGGGATAGCAGACAAAGGGGGGTGCATATGAGTGAGGGGAAACTCTGTTTCTCACAGGCAGGCAGGAAGCTGTCATAACCTTTTGATGCCCTGCATCGCAGCCAAGTGGGAGCTATATCTATTCCCAAACACGCAGGTCAATTATCAGGGCTGTCTTTATCCAGGACCTATGGCAAGGGAAGGGAGAGTCTTAAACCCTGCCCCGCCACAGCTCTCTGCCTGCTGTGGGGGCTGGGGGTTCCCTATACCTGCCATACATCCGCAACTGAGCTGTCCTGTCCATCACCAGAGACTTCTGGGTCATGTTGAGCTGCAGCAGAAGGCAGGTCTTTGACTCCATCTAGTGATGTATCTGGAATAGGGTCTCACAGACACACTCCCCCCACAACTTCAGCAAAAGCCGGTGCTGGGTGCTCAGGATACAGGGTCCAAACTCCTCTGCCAGCTCAAACCAGGCTGTTTATACAAGTAAGCCAATTAACGGCTCTCATGTTCATTCCCACATTGACACTTAATGATGGTGCCTCCTGGGAGAGCTCACCAGCTGTGTGGGACGGGAGGGGGAAAGCCCCAGGAAGGCAAACAGCTGGCTCCAGTGCAGTAGGAGGAGAGGGGAGCTAGGTTTGGTTGGGGTCACTCTATGCTTTCTGGACAAATTGTCTCAAACCTTTCCTCCTCCCCTTCAACGGGAATCACTGCCCTTGCAGTGTTCTCCGCTGCGAGGGAACTGCACATCTCTCTTTCATCACTGAGGACAGGCCCCGAAGTCCCAGAGTGCAGCCCATTAAGAGCCGTGCCGTGCACAAGCTGCCTTTGTATTTCTAGCAGCGACTGGGGTAGTGCCCTCCCTGCATGCCATCTCTCCTGCTCCCCTCCCCGGGAAGAAAAGAAAACATAAAATGCTTCTGCAAGATGAAAAAGAATTTTTGAAAAGAAAGGCTAGATGAAGAGGTAATTGACAAACACAGTCGGTGTGAGGAGAGGCAGGGAGAGGGGTGGGGAGCTGATGGGTATGGAGAGGCAAAGGCTTGTATCAATATTTCATGAGGAGGAAGTGCTCCGGTGCTCTGGAGGCTGGTGTCCTCAGCCAGTGATGAACGGCTACGCAGGCCATGGCAGCGGGGAGGGGAGGGTGTCAAAGCATAGCTTGCTTCATGTCAAAAACATGGTCCAGGCAGGCAGGGAGTGTGATGAGATGGGGCAAAGGAGGGATGGAAAGGTTGAAAAGAGAAACTGGTCCTTTCTGGGAGATGAATGGGGCCTAAGGAATGCAAAGGACACACAAGGTAGGGTCTCTTAACCCTAAAGAAAAGTTGTTAATTGAAAATTATGCTAGGTTATGCTTAGGTCTGACTAAGCCATCTTTGTTATACTTAGGGGATCATACTGACAGTCCCACTTGCACTAAATGAAGTCATCCATGGTGTGTCCAGCTTGTAGGACAGAAAGTTTTAGTCTGAAGGCAGGGACAGGGCCCCTCCTCTCTGCAAATATTCTGTATTTGTTTGTGCATTACCAGCCTCTGCTGAAGGCTCGAGGTTGTCTCCTCGGTGAGACTCAGTTGTGCTCCTGCAAAGGCTACATCTAGATTGGGCTGCAAAGGCAGGCTGCAACATACCTTGGTATTCTCATCCTACATCGATGAAGCCAGGGAGACTGTAGCATGCCACGGCTCCCTGCCCACCTGCATCCCTGCCCCGCCACATCAGGCAGGCACGGAAGACATGGTCTCACCGCACATGGGCTCAGCACAGGAGAGGGGTATATCGCAGAGCAGTGACCATAGCTAAGAAGTGTTCTGGAGTGCTGAAGCTCAAATGTAGCCTAAAAGAGCTTTTTCTTTGTTCCCAAGGGCCCTTCCAGGGGAGGAGGGCATGACCGCCAGCCTTGCCACCTGCGTGAAATTGTGAGCAGTTGTGCTACGCAGCACAGCAACAACTGTGAAATCCCAAGGGGAGTCACAGGTTCGTTATACTGTAATGTATCTGGGTCAAAACGGGACAGGCAAGGGGAAGTGACAGGATAAGGAGAGCTGAAATCCTTCCTCCCAGACTGCCTCCCCAGTGAGCAAGAACAAGCATCCCACAACGTCAAGCAGACTGTTGTCATGACCTGCTGCTGGAGCTGCCTGGCTTTTGCCAAAGATGAGGAGAGATGTTGCCTTTGCCCCAGCACTGGCTGAGTAGACAGGGTCCCTGCGGGCCGCCCCTGCATCAGGCACTGTGGTAGCTCTGCCTGTCTCCTCCTTCTCCTCCAAAGCAGCCTTTGGAGGTTTGCAGCTGAGGCCAGGGCAGGGAGGGAAGGCCACAGCCCAGGAAGCCTGGTGTGGGTCACTGCCAGCTCTGCCATGCCATGCCATGTCAGGGCAGGGCAGCCAGAGATCATAGAACTGCACAGCAACAGGTAGGCTTGGCCCAGGTGCCAAGAACCAGAGAGGAGGGGAAGAAAGACAGCCTCATTTCCTGTGCAGGGCACTGCTTCCCTCCCTCCGCCTCCCACGCTTTTAGTTGATAGGCTTTGAGACCTCCTTCCCTCCTTCCCCTCCAGTTCCAGCATCCCTTCTCATATTTCCAGGAAGTGATTGTCTCCTCTGTCTGTTTTTCCCAGTTTCTTCTTTCTCCCAAATCACTGACACGGGGCTGTTTCTCCATGTTGGATAACCCTTTCCCAAAAAACGGTATTGGCCATGCGTTATTGCGTCTGTGGTCCCCAGACACTAACCACAATGTCATCCTGTTGCTGAGTATCCTCACCAGCTGCCAGGCTGAAAGACCAGAGAGAAGCAGGACCTCCCTCTCAAAGTTAGTGGGTGACCAAGACACCAGGAAAGGGTCTTGATCCTTTCATGTTTGATCCCATGCACAACCTGTCATATGCCCCTCTCATCTGGTGACAACCAGAATTTTCCCTGCCTCCTACTTACACTGGGAGTTCTTCCCCCACCTCCCAGCCCTGCTCCCTCCCTCCGGTGGAGCATGGTCATCTCCCTCCTCCATCACTGTGGAAGATACCAGCAGGCTGTGAGAGTGCGTCTGGGGGAAGAAGGCTGCATTTCCTGGCAAAGTCAGTCGAGGTTTGGCACAGCAGATCAACCCTTGGGTCGTCCCTGTGTTTCACATACCCTCACTCTCATGCCCCTTCTCCTAACAGGCTTCCCCACGGACACCACCTGATGTGGTATACAGCCGGTATTTCTACCGCCATGGGGCCATCTTCATTTTTGTTGCCTTTTCCTCCTCAGTGCTCCCATAAATAAAAATTTATTACCACAGAGGGCCATTATGGATAAATGATCTCCTGACAGCTCTATTTACCAGGGGATGGGGAGGAAGCAGGAGACTGCATGTGTGGCAGTGGGGGAGGCTGGAGGCTCCAGCTGACAGCAGCATTCGTCCACAGAACTGTGCAGGACCTAAGTAACACGCAGCAATGCTGCCCGTGGCAGGTAGCGCAACGGCAGGACATCGGCAGGGAGGCAGGCAGACCGGGAGGGAAAAGAGGAGAGGGTAGAGAGACAAGTGGAAGAAGAGGCAGGGCAGGAGAGGAGGGGAGAGGGGAAGAAGGGCAGGGTGACCAGGGCAGCCCACTGCTTCTCCATCACCCTACGGGTGCCGCCTCCTCCTGGCTTCCCTAACAAATTCCTAATTGCAGCGACTTTTTGTTTTTCACCTGGCTGGTGTGAAGTGATAGCCCTTTTTGTAATGTTAATAGTGTCTTCAAAGGCCAGAGCAGCAGCCAGACCCCATGAGGGGTGGTGGCAGATGCAGGGGTATGGGGTGGGAAGAGGAGTGGAGCACACAAGGATTTTTTACTCTTTAAGATTAATTCAGGAATCGGGCTTTTGGTTGACAGGGAGTAAACAACCTCACTCCAGGTCTGGGGAGCCAAGCCTTGGCATCCACGGGCACACACCTGGCTGAAGGTGAGAAGACAGGGACGAGGAGCCTGGAAGGGGAATGGAGCCATGTGCACAGGCATACATAGATGGCAGGAGGTTTTGGTGTGAGAAGGCCAAATCAGCCCACTTCATACAGTTGAGTGGGTGATAAATACCATGATGTGGCAGGGGGAGACCCAACGTCATACAACAGAAAACAAGCTGTACTTACAGTGACTGGATGAGAGGGGTGGGAAAGACACTCTGTGATTTGCCTATGCGTGTTTGTTCACTGTGTGCACACTGCTTTGTGCCCACATGCCATGTTGCACCTATACATACAGACCTCTCATTGCCCACACGCTCAGGCTGTGTATGTGTGTGTACGTGCACCCACCCTGTGTGCCCAGTTGCTCAGCGTGAGCCTGCGGAATTCTAAGTGGCAGCTTGGGTTTGTGCCTGCAAGGTGCTAGCCCAGGCTGCCGTTGCACAGTTGTGCAGCTAAGTGTGTGCGTGCGCATGCGGGCGTGCAAATATATGCTGCTTCCCTTCTGCACCAGCCGAGTGCCCGAGGAGCTGCAGGGCACACGTTGTCCGGACAGCAGCTCTGTGCTCATGGATGCTGTGAATGATACAGGCTAGCTGTGGCAGTTCTCAACAGCTCAGGAGAAGGCTCTTAACTCGCGCAGACAGCCGGTGCTGGGGGCAGCTGGCAAGGGGCTGGAAGCCAATCCGTTGTGACAGCTGCTCTGCCAGGGGTGGTTGGGGGCTTCTCTCTTCTTGTTTTCACCACAAACTGGTTACCTAGTGTAAGGCTAACAGGGCCGCTGCTAAATCTGACAGAAATGGGATCTAAGGGGACAAGCACAGAGTGCTTAAGCAGAAGTTAAGCAGAAGAGCATCAGGAAAGCAAAGCACTCGAGAGCTGCACGCTTCTTGGTTCATGCGCTACTGATACATACTCCTCTTCTCTCATGCTTGCTTCTTTTCTCAGGGCCCCTCTTCCCTTCCACCTTCCATTGCTCCTCCTCTTCCTCCCCACCTCCACCACATCCTTCTTGCCTTTTCCTAAGTACCTTCCCTCCATGGCCCCACTGAGCACCCAGTCAGGATACTGTGAAAGCTGGAGCTTCCAGTGTGGCTGGGACTGGCCCTTTGGATATCTTTTGGCAAAGAAATCTGAGAGGGGACTACAGTCATCCCCTGCTGTTGCAACACTTTCTTCAGCATCCCTGGTCTTAGCCACTCTGGGAGCCCCAGAGCCAAGCAGGTTGCCAGCTATCACAGAAAACTGCTTGGTTTCAGCTTCCCAACAGGCTCCTGACAGCACTGGTGACCCTCATGCTATGAATAAGGGGGGAAACAGTAATAGTTCTCAGCCTATTGAAGAGATCCAAAGGGGCTGTGATGCCTCAGCATAAAGTTCATCCTTGTGGATAGGTACAGGTAACAGGGAGGAGGGCTTGAGAGCAAGCACAGAAAACCTAATGCTCTGGATTACTCTTGAAGACCATCCTGAGTCTGCTCTGAGTCTTTCTAGCCCCCTCATGCCCCATGCTGATCCCTTCTCTGCAGCCTCCCTCTTTTCCTTCAGTCCAGTGCAGGAATGCTGGTCCTTTCTCTGGGCTCACAAACCAGTTGGAGGAGCCAGTGAGGACCCAATTTTCTAGCTCCAGAAATATTGGGAAAAAAAGAAAAAGAGCACAATGCGTGACTTGGCAGAGGAAGCAGCTTTGTCGTACATCACCCCATAAATCTCACGCCTGACAGAGTTTCTAATGCTGGAGTCACTTAAAACCACAGCATCGTATTGGGTTAAATTGATGAATGGCACTGGGAGAGGGGACAGCCTAAAGCGCTGAACAGGGACTCTGCCGATGGCAGGCTCCCACTCTCGTTCACATTCTGCTCCCTCCCTCCACTAATGCAGCCTTCATCTCTTTAATCAGAAAGTAAGTGCTCTCCAGGTTACTGCCTGAAACGTTCAGAGACACTCTTTAGGGAGACCAGAAACAGCAATGCTCAGCTTGGAAACTCTTCAAACAGGAGAGGACAAAAGAAGGGAAAGGACAAGGAGGTTCAGAGCATTATATGTGAAGGGTTGTGCCTCCCCAGTTGTCAGTGGTGCCAACAGCAGCCTATCAAGTTGTGGGAGAAGCTCGATGCCAAGCTGGACTTGGCCAGAAGAGCAATGAGTATAGCGGTTCTCAGAAAAGGCCACCTCTAAAAAGAATGAAGAGAAGTCCAGGGCAATAACCTTCTCCCCTCCAGGAGAGAAGTGGGGACTCCTGGGGCAGCACAGTGGAGACCGTGGGAGATCATTCCAAGGCAGGGCTCTGAGCTCGCTGCAGCCAGCGCTGGAGGTTGCATTGCTGGGATCAGGCTAACCCTTTCCCAGAACCTTTCTTTGACTCCCTGGTTTGATCCCTTCCCAGCCTAGTTTGCTGACATAAAGCAGAAAGGGTTTCTAAAGGTATCTGCCTGGTTTAGTGTTATTTTCTATCCTGTGGTGATCCAAGTGCCAAACAATGGCAGAACATCCCACAATCCTGTGAAAATCCATTTTTTTACTTCCATTCTGGGATCAGACCCTTTGGCATTCAGACTCTACCCTGTTACCTGTGTCTGCACAGTGCCAAGCATGAAAACTGTGAGTTGCCTCACCCCCACTGTTACTTTGACCCTCTCTCTTCCACTCCTCCCCCCTGCCCCATCCTCCTTTCCTTGCAATCCCAGAACCCTGTCCTGTGCTCCGCCACTGCTCCTCAATGGCTGCCTTCTGCCTTTACCTTCCATTCCCAACCTTCTCAGATTCCCCTGCCAGGCACTGTATTTTTCCCAGTTTGTTCCCACTGCATTTTTTCCTCTTGATGTTCCCCAGAGAAATCGCCTTCTGTTCTTCACATCATTTTTCCTGCAGGTGCAGGACTCATTAAGTACCAAGTTTACTCATTAACTGTCAAGTTTTCTTCTCACCTCTTCTGGGCATGTGTTGGTTGGGGGGACAATCTCCTTGGGGGTACCCCAGCCATGGGATGAGTATAGCCACCCTCTGAACATCTCAGCCCAGGCAGCCAGGAAGAACACAGGGATCACAGCCAGGCCAAGCTTTAATTGAGGACTGAACCAAAGTAAACCCACCCAAGAACTGCTGGAAAAGCTGCACGCCTACTTTAGAGAACTATGTCATGCGTGGCTGAACACACCTTTGGCATTGCTGTACTTCTGCAGTGAGCGGGTGCAAGTTCCCTTGTATAAGAGTAGCCTTGGAGTGTGGCAGCACAGGGAGTCTAGAGGTTTAGGAGCCCTGCTTGATTCTTGCATGCCTTTTGAGTAAATGGTGGTTCATCAGGTTTGGTGTGTGCCAATGGGATCCGTCATCCCCCCTCAGCCTCCAGTGCCCCAGTATGTGTGACACAGTCACCTACTCAAATTTGCATCATGATAACACTCTCTGCATCTTTGGCATTTTTCAAGTATACCCTTCTCTCAAGTATCAGAGAGTTGGGGTGAGGATGCAGGGTGACAAGTGAACTCCGCATGTGGAATAGCAGGAATTTCATGTTACTACCACGTAAAATCTTTGGAAACAAGGTGATCATGGAGGAGCCTGTAAATCAAATGCCCCCTTCAGAGTTACAGAGGTGTTTTGGCTGAGGCTTTCAAAACAAGCCCGCTGTGATTTAGGTATCCAGCTCCCAACACAGCCACCAGTCCTCTCTAACTTCCAGCCTCTGACTCAGCCTTGTCTTCTGCAACAGAAGCTCTGGGTGGCCATTCCTGCTCCCTCTTTTGCTCTCTGGGGACAACACGAAGTCACAGTTCAGCATCTTTACCATGTAGCTCCCACAATCACTGCCCTCCACCGTCACTAGGATGCAAACACAAGGGTGGCAGGGAGGCTCCTAATGTGTTGGGGGGGAAAGCACTGGAATATAACTTGCACTGCAGGTGCTTCAAGGGAGGTCTGCTGAAAAAAAAGGCAACAGGGAACATGCAAGGCTCCTAGAGAGCTCACAGTAGGTAGGCTAAATAGAGCAAGGAGGTGTGCTAGATACCAAGAGGCAGAGGGAGGAGGGCTGGAGCAGGGAGGGAGGTGGAAGGGGTGCCTGGGGAGGGCACCTTCCCTGCTTGGCTGTTGGCAGGCACAGTGATGGCAGGCACTGCCATCCTGTTGGCAGGCACAGCCCTCCTATGAAGGGACCTGTCGACAGGATAACTTCAGCTGTAGCATTTTCTAAACACTGGCTGTGCTGATGAGCAGGGCTGCTGCAATGAGCTTACCCTCTGGAGAGAGTGCACACAGGGCCGGGTGGGGGAAAGGAGGCAGAACCATGGTTTGGGACAGGAGGAAGAGAAAGGGACTTTGAAATGTTGCAGACTTCAATCTCCTCTGCTTGGGTGGATGCTTTGAGGGATGGGGGAACAGGTAGAGGCAAAGCCAGGAGGAAGACACTGCCATGCGTGGTCCCTGCAGGTAGTGAGATCAGCAGATCTTCTCAGCCAAACATCTCCCTCTCAGAGCTGGAACTGCTTCCTGAGGCAAAGGAAGCCTTTCCATCCAGGGCTAAACTGTCTGTGACAAGTGTCTGCCACAATGCCGTGTTCTGTCTTCTCTGAAAACTTCCAAGCACCCCAGCTTTCCTAAGGTGTTGGTCCCCAATGTCCTGCCTTTTGCTCTGTTTTTGCTGGATATTCTCCCTCCTTTACATCAGCATGAGCACCACCTGATACTTAAGCAGAAAGGGACTCCTAGAGTCTCCTGATGCATCGTTTGCCTTGCCCAGGGGCTCCTTACATGGCTTCTGCTTCCTGAGGTGCAGAGAGCAGGGTGGGAGCACTGTCTCAGTGTGTGCATCAGGGGGCTGCTGTAAGGGACAGGGCAGGAGCACTGGCTCGCTGTGTGTGAGTAACTGCAGGGGTGGTGTGGGAACGCTACCGAAGAGGGATGGATGGAGAGAGATGGCAAGTGGCGGGCCCCATGCAGTGGCCCCTGCTCCCCACAGCTGTCAGAGGTGCTGCCACGCTCGCCCCGCATGCACCACAGTGTGTGGGAACTCTGTGTCCTTCCAAGTCAGTGCCTCCCCATCCCCTCGACGGTGTGTAATCGGTGCCACGCTCAGATGGCATGGCCTGATTCACTCCTCTTTATCTCAAGGCTCTGCCTGCCTGTACCATTCGCCGCTCTAATCCTGATGAAGAGAGAGGCAGGGCAGGAAGACCCCACCCCTTCCCAAAACCAAGATCATTTTTCCTGTCGACAGCAAGAACATTTGGCTTCCACCTCCCTTCCTCTCTCTCTCCTCCTCTCTTTTTCTGTGTGCTACATTTTCTCTTCTAATGAGGGCAACACCTGCTTCCCAGCCTCGTTTGAATCCCTGAGCATCCTTCCCCAGCAAGTGCAACAGGAGCTCAGCGAAGCGATGGAAGGTTAGGTAGCCACCGCTGGAGTACTGTTCGCCTGTCCAGATGTTGGGTGCAGAGGGTGAACCTCTGCAACAGCTCTCTTGGCTATGGGTGGAAGCGGGGCTGCTTGTGCAGGAGACTTGCAAAACTCTGGCCCCCAGCCTCTGGGTGTTTGGGTTCCAATGCTCAGGCTGTCATACTAATCCTCCAGAGGTTGTTTCATAACCTGTGCACTTCAAGAGCCCATGGGAGCATAGGCCTGCCCAGCCTATTTAATCTGGGGACCACAGATTTAGTACACATGCCACATCTACACTTCTTAAGGCTCTGTGGGGGATCCTCTGCTCCTCCAATTACCCAGCCAGCCAGCCCGAGCAAGGGATGCCCAATGCGTCAGCTTCTAGCTGCCTAGGACAGGCTTTTTGGGGGGAGCTGTGAACAGGGAGCTGGGGGGTCACTCTGCTTGTTGGTGATGCCTAGGAGCCTGGGCTATGACTCGTTCACTGCAAGGTAAGACCAAAGGCTGAGCATTTGTGAGAGCAGCCCAGGTACCAGAAAGCCCATACGCAGCTTTGCTCTGAAGCAGAAATCCCCATCTTTTCACCATGCAGACTTGGATGTGCCAGCTGCCCGGCTAAACCTGGCAACTGTGCTAATTGGGAGCACAGGGAGAGGGGCTGAGACATGTCAGGGAAAGATGGAGTGACCGAGAGAGCAGACGTCAGCAGCGGCATGGGGGGACGGTTGGAGGGAGAGGGGAGGATTGCGTGAGGGGTGAGGAATGGCAAAGAGGCTGAGGAGAAGGAGGGGCTGAGCGAAGCAGAGCATTTGGGAGAGCGGACGAGCACACGTCAGAGCTGCAGGGACTCAGGGACGGTGTCACAGGCAAGGCTGAAATATAAATGGAAATTCTCACTCAGCCGGATCGCTGCCATATTGGTGAATGAAAAAGGGAGGCTGGAGGAGTGCAGCAAAACAACACAGCCAGGGCAGCCCATCCAGCACCTTCCCAGGCACCCTCAGTAGCGTTGTCCCACCCCACCAGTGGAGGCTGCCGAGCAGAGGGCTAGGCAGTGAGCGAACTGGAGGGGGAGAGGGGCACTAAGTCGTTAGTTTGTCATTAATAAACCAATAAGTAGAATGAACAAAGACACACAGCCTTTTTTTGGTTTCTTTCTTGCCTTTCCCCCTTCCTCCCTGATCCCTGCCTGGACAGCTCTGGTACCCGTGGCAATCAGCTAGTCCTCCTTCCCCACCACCCCTACCCCCCAGCCTCTGCCTCCTACAGGGTCTGTTTTGTGTACTGGCATTTCTCATGAGGGCTTCAGGAATCCATCAAACATGTGGCTTTTACAGCCCCAGGTGCTAATGCACATATGTATTCCTTAACAACATAGTTACTCCTTCCCTCGGGCTGGTCCTAGAGGGGCTCGAGAGGCTTGGCCCGATTAAGTGTTCTGCTCTTGGAAGAGCCGGGCAGCACCCGTCCAGCAGCTGTAGGCAGGTTAAGGTGAGGGGAAGGTAGGGGAGCAAAGGGCATGATCTCTTAAGTCAAGGGAACTGTGGTCCCCCTTTCAGGACGGGCTGGTCTCTAACTCCTCTAGCTTTTGCCCCCGTGGCTTCCTCATGGCCATGTTTCATTTAATTCTATTTTCTGCTTGGCCACAGCTCCACACACCTACCAGCCCAAGTCCCACAGTCACCTCTAGCCCCTCTGAGATCTGCCTTCATCTACCTCCTTTAGCCATGCTGCTTTCTCCTCCCAAATTCTTCTTGCTCTTTTATCTAACACCTTTCTTCTTCTCTCACCTCTCTATACACTGCATCTCATGGCACTGGAGAGGAACCTTAGAAAAGTCAAGGTGGAACAGTGCAAATTAGCCCCAAGGTCTGCCCTTTTCTACCATCTGTGTTTACCCACTGCTCATTCCCCTGTGTGCCAGGAAGAAAGCTTCCTCCAGAGCATAAGGGAATGTCTTCTCAGACAGAAGTATAAGTGCTGAGAGTATAAGTGTTGCCATGTCATTGGGGCCTGCAGGTTCGAGACTCCAAGGACTGAGCTGCCAAGAACAAAAAGATAGATGGGTGGATCAGTGGCCCCTTTCAATCTGGATCTGCCATGGTCTCCTAATGCCACAGTCCTGACCCTTCCTGTTGACCAACAGCAAGACGGTGAACCTCTGGCATTGAAAGCCCCAGAGCCTAAAAGAAAAAGGGATGCCACTCTGGGAGAAACAAGAGCACTTCACTGCAGCAGATTTATTCACATTGAGAACCTTGTGTATTCCTGGTGACTCTGCATGGGCTACCTGTATAGAGAAGCAAGTAGAAGCATTTCCATTTGATGGTGTTGAGGCTCACTGCGGTATACCACCAAACCTAGATCCTCTGTCTGACACTGATGCCTGATAGAAGTTCTCCCTAGGGAGCAGGGAGCATCAGAGAGTCCCTGTGTCATCACCATGACTCTGCTTTTGTGAGCACCACCATGCCATGAGACACAGAGGGTTCCCACTTTGTAAAGAGCACTGACTCAGCTCCTGCAAGGTAGAAGGAAGGATCATACTAGGTACAGACGTTTCCTTAGAGGGAGAAAGCATGAGCTCTGTGGGAGGGTAACCCTGCCAAAGTCAGTCCTATGAACACAAACCACACTCGCTTACTGTCTACATCAGAACCACTCACGCAAGTGCTAAGAGGTTGTTGGTGCTCTGTGAAATGGATATCACCTGCATGGGGACACCTTAGCAGGTCCATGGTCACATAGTTTGGATGGAGCAGGGCCTGTCCAAATGGTTGCTTCAACATGGTGTGCCAGCAACACCAAAGTGGGGCTCTGTCTAAGCACATTGTGGGTACATTAATTCAAGCTAGAGCCAGCAATATGGACAAACATGGCCTTCTCCGCACCTCACAATGCTGTCAAACCTCTACATGACTCTACCAGTATAACATCTTTCTCCCTCAACTTGAAGGTCAAAACCCAGTTTTCCCTGGGAGGCTCAGGAAATGCATTCCACTTTGCTCACTTGGATCAAAACTGCCCAAGGAAGAGATTTCCCATTTGCCTCAAATCTGTTCAGCATCTTTGTCACCCCCCCTCCACCCTTCCATTCTGAGAAGTGAAACAAGAACATCTGCCTTCCCTGCACAGCACCCTCCCACCCCTCACCCTGCCTGCCATCAGTCTGCATGAACATCACAACCGGTTTCTGTGCCATTGGAGGTGCTTGTTTCTCTCTTGATTTTTCACAAGTGATTATCGAAGTCAGAATTTGTCACCCACAGAATGAAAGGAAAATGAACCTTCAATCACAGATGCAGATCTACCTGCTGAGAAAGAAGGGGGGGGAGGGAAGAGAGAGATGCACAAGGGAAGCAAAAAGCAAGGAGAAGAAGGGCATGTGAAACAGAGGGAAGAAACCATGAACAAAGTGAGCAAGAATGAAGATGGGAAACACAGAGAGAAGGTGTGGAGGGGGGGAGTGAAGAGGCTGAGATGGGGAGAGTAAGTGAGACAGAGCAACTAAACACCAAAGGGTAAAGGATAACATGAAAAATGGAGTGGCAGGGTAGGAGAGATCACTATATCTGGAGATGGAGCAGCGGGATTTCCTTGTTCTCCTTTCCATCCCATCTCCCACCTGATCCAAACCCACTACCGTCATCTCTTCTGACTCCCAGCAGGACTGATCCCTCTTTGGTGCTGCAAGGTGATTCTGCCTGCCCTTGAGCCTGTGCAGGGGCAAGGTAACCACTGCGGTCTGGCTCTTCAGCAATGCCCTGTCCCCGTCACTGCCCTAAAGAATACCCCCCACGCGCACTTGCACACAGTTATTCACGTCTCTAGGATGGGAGGACGGTTATCACACGTCCTCTTAGTCATCACTTAGCAAAGCTAAATACATTTAGTGCTTAATCTTCCCTCATCAGTCAGGCCTTCCTTTGCCCCTCTATCTGCTGCTCTACCCTGAATCTTCTCCATTTTCTCTCCATTTCAGTTAATAAGCTGCCCAGCCAAGCAGAGCCCTCCAGAGAGGGGCCAGCAGCTCACTGTTCCACGACTTGATGCTTCTTTAAGAACAACCATTTCCCTCTCTACCCCTCCTACTCCACTCCATCTCCTCCAAATAGCAGCTATGGATATTGTTTTGTAATCTTCTCTACCCTTCCCTTCTCTACCACCTTTGCCAAGCCTAGCAATTTGCTTCCAGGTTTCTCAATAGCTATTCTCCTTTAAAGAACCAGTTACTAGTGTCAGATGAAGGGGGACAATTTTGAGTTCTTGAGAATTGTGTATAAAAGTATATGTGCTTCTCTAAAATAAAAGGAAAATTGTGGCTGAGGAAAGTTTGACAATAAGAAGCCCATATACAAACAAAGCTCAAAGACAAAAACCGCCAAGTATTCCAATTATCATTTAAAATTCATTATGATAAGGATATCTCAGTTGCATGAACCCAAAGACCTTCCATTACACCACAGTATTTGTGGTGTCACATGTTTCACAAGATGTTTATCCGTCTATGCCTTCCAGTAGCTTCCAGAAACCTCTTTTTTAGAGCAGTGCTACCAAACCCCTCCAGCAGTCCAGGTTGCAGCCCTGAAGTACCAAAGCCCAGCAGCGCCTTCCCTGTTGGTTGACTGGCCACGTACCCACAACATAGTCAGATTTGGCCTTCTTGCAGCCTGTATGTGCCCAAAGTGTCCTGACAGATAGGGGCAGCAGGGTGAGGCAGCCCACTGTACACCTTGCCTCAAAAGCTGTAATGGGACCAGGGTGTGTCATGTATCCCATGGAAATCATAGCGAGAGCCGTGGAAAGAATCTACTAATTCATTGTGCTTCATTAGCAGTAGAATGATCACCCCAAAGAGCTCCAGCACACAAGCACAGAGAGATGCTGAACGGTACAGTCACACACACATCCCCACCGGGAAGGCAGGGGGGAATCCAGGACAGGGCTGTGCGTGTCTGACAGGGATGAATAAAAAAGATGCTGCAGGTTTAATGATTGCATTTGCTTGTGGATAAGGATGGAGGATCTGACTGGGTTTTGAATAAGTTCTGCTACAAACTGATCGAATGTCCTTTAATCAGGTGGATTTAGCTGCTGCCTTTCTTTAAGATGGCTCCAGGACACAATTAACCTCCTATACGCAGCGCTAGTGGTCATCACCTACATAGGCATACACCACTGCCCAAATCAAAGAGGTATGTGAGAGAAGAGCTGTGTTTGAGAGAGGGCTAAAGAAAGAAGTGCAGTCCAATAAAAGGATGAGATAACAGAGAGGAAGTAAAAAACCACTAAGACCAGCCTGTAGAAAGGGGCTTGGGCAGCAAAGAAATTGCCTCGTAGTTTTTGACTTATCAAAGCAGCACTTTATACTTCCTTGGGAAACAGAGGGTGTCCCCAGAGAACTTCCTAGATCCATCATTAATTTGTCTCCTTAGAGGAAAACAATATACAGGAGCTTGAACTTCAGCCAACAACTTGAATCAAAAAGATGCAACACATTCTCTGCGTATAAGTCTAGAGCAGGGATCCTGTAGTGTAGGTCTTCCCACCCTACAGTACATTTCCCATCAGGTTCACCTCTTCTCAGCATTTAGCTACCCCCAAGCGAGCGGCCTGGGGGGGGCTCTACTCTTTCTCAGCAGCCTGTGTGTGCACAAGAGGTCAGCAGTAGCCAGGGAGCAGACATAGAGCTGCCTACATATCCATCTCTGTCTTTGCATGAGCAGAGGAAAGAGAGAAAAGGAGATGACAGTAATATTTGGAGAGGATGGGAAGGAACTCACCCGGACCCTTGCTGTTTCTCTGTACACTGACTTTCCCATCCTCTACCTCCTGCTCCACTGCAGCCAGAGGGATGTTTTCCCTGTTGACTTCAGAGGCAGCAGGAGCCAGCCACTAATTAGGATCCAGTATGACAAAGCACAGCGTAGCCTGACACTGCTAGACCACAGGCGCCTAGAGGCAAAGGAGACAGCGCCTGCCTGAGGATCAGTTTCATTAAGATGAAGAACATCAAACAGCTTTCTCTGAACTGACATCCGTCTGTCAAAGGAGCCTGCAAAGAAAGGCAGAGCTGACAGGGCCCCTAAGGAGAATCTCATTAGGATGGTTTTAGAGGGGCCTCTTGATGAGAGAGCTGTGGAGACTATCTTCTCCCTCCCATCAGGAATGGCTCGTGCCTGTCAGTTTGTTGTCTCCATTCTCAGAGGCTGATGGGGATGGACAGGTAATACTGATGCAGGTCACGGGCATGGGAATGTGACCAAGGAGGAGGCACTGGACTGAGGGAGAAGTAGTGGAGCAGGGCACCACAGAGCAAGTGCACAGAGGGAACATTCAAGGCATGCCTCACTTTTTGGCTCCGAGGAGAGAGAGCTGCTGTGAAGGGCAGACTGCTACAGCAAGCACCCAGGGCTGCCCAAGGGGAGCCTGGTGGAAGTGAGAATAGCGTCTCACCTCCTTCTGCACACGTGCACACTATGCAGAATCGAATACAGACAGCTATCCTGCTTTTTGTTCATAGGATTTGGGCATAGCTTTCACTCCAGACACATCTGCACATCCCTAGAGGCTCATCAAGATCTCAACCCAGCTGAATTAACCCACAGCCCAGTCTGACAGGTAGGGATATGCTTCCTCTTTCATGGGAGCAGTGATGAGGAAAGACTCCTTCACTCCACAGGCAACAGCAACATGCACGTTTGGATGGAAGAGGTATAACCCCAGGGACATATGGCTCTCTGGGTCTGAGCTACAGCCACATGGCTCTAACATAGACCAATGATTTCTGGAAGGCTTAAAATCAGACATTTCTCTAGCACTGTAACTCTCTCCTGAGGCACTCCTGCTGGTAAGTGCATTCAGACACTTGCCCTGCAGTACAATGAGAAGGCAAGTGCTCAAATTCCCCAGCCAACTCTGATTCAGTAATCACAACAAGTGTTCATTAGTGCCTGCAGGGACATCCTACTTATTATGAGTGGTCAGCTGGGTATTACACTGTGCTCAAGTGGTTCACCAGTCTTTAGCCTCTAGAACTGACCTTGCAATTGACTGCTACACAAGTTGGTGACATCATTCAGTGTCTCTAGAGGCTCACATGGGTGATATCATTGCCTTTCGTTAAAAGTTGCTACTCACAGTCTCTCAGTGTAGAATGAAAGCATGATGTTTTCATATCCTTAGAAAGCTCATGCTGATGGTCTGTCTTTGCGGTCATCCTTAGGGCTGCCACACCCGGCCTCATTGTTTTGTCTAAAGCAAGGACGGGAGACCTAAAGGCCATGGGCTGCATGTAGCCTCAAGAGCTCATGGGCCTGGGACATACCACAGACACTTGGCATGCTCAAAAGGCCTGCACCTGGGCAACACAAGAGATGCCCCGGCACAGGCCAGGGTCTCTGCATATGTCATCACAATCTCAAATCAAACATATAGCTCACAAACCATATTCCCAACCAGCACTGAAAGCCACATGATGTTCTCACTTTGTTGTTGCTGTGCAGTGCTAAGATATGTGTGAATTTGTGACCAGCTAAAAGGTGTTGGAAAGACCTGCTCTCTCCCCAGGAAAGAACAGGCTCATCAGCCCTGCACCAGGACTTTGCAGTGATGACATCACCCAGGCTCTGAAGAGCTCTGCTGGATGATGTCACATGGTACCTCTGAAAATCTGCAGTGCTGATGCTGTCCCTAGTTTTAAGGGTTAGCACAAACGATGTCAGTCAAGGTGTAAGTCAGAAGCCCAAACACTGGTGTTCGGTGCAAGGTCACTCACCTGTCTTCAGCTTCTCCTCCAGAATATCCCCCACGGGTCCTGTGTGGTATTTGCCAGCACTGAGCAAATGTTTTGGATAACCCAGGGCACCAAAAATCTGCCAGGGCTCTGGAAACCAGAATCTCACCCTTTAGATCCCTGAGGGCCTGCAGCAAGGGTGCCATCCCCCATCTCCAGAGCCTCACTGGGATGCCTTTCTTCCAGCTTTTCCTCTCTTCTGAGGACAGCCACTCAAACATGGAGGGCAGTTTCCAGCACCTGGCTCACACTGCTGTCCCTCCAGCTGGCAGAGAGCTGAGCTGCATTTCATAGTGCATGAGAGCTGCAGAAACCCTTGTTTTGCCACCACACTTACGTTTCCCTCACCCTTGCAGGTCTTGGAAAGGATCCATCACTGAGCCTTGACCAAAACTAAAGGGTCTCTGTGCACCGGATGGCAGGCAATCCTCTCTGCAGAGGCAGCAGGAGCAGGACAGCTGATGTGTTCAGGCCAAGCAGGTGCTGGGAAGGGAGACCATGTTCCCATCTCCCCAAGACTGGGAGTTTGTGGTGAGACAGGACTGGGTCTGGCCAGCTGCAGGACCTGGCTATGCTGTGCTGGCCATTTGGCTCTGCAGAGGAGCCTCCTGCAAGCAAGAGGAAGGCTGTCTCCCTCCTGCTCCTGTTACAAGCAGCACGAACACAGAGGCAACAGGACCGGCTGTGTGAGCAGCACAGCAGCTGCTGCCTGTCGGGGCCCTTGGACTAGTCCTCTTTGGCTTCCCAGTGTACATGGAAGGGAAAAGGTTTATTCAGCCAGTCTCCCTTGCTTCCATCCTCACTGCTGCAGACCAGCCAGGTGGTATTTCAGGCTTGGTGGGGATGGAGGACAAGCACCATAACAGGGAAGGCGTGTGTACAAACAGGAGGTTGCTGCGGCTCCCCAGTTCCCCCTGGCATCATTGACTCGAGCCAGAAGGGTCAGTGCACGGCTCTTAGGACTCCCCATCCCCACCTGAAACGTGCCAACCCACCGCAACTCCAAGCCCCCGAAGAGGTCTCCCAGGCAGCGAGGGGGTTGGAGAGGCTCCACTTCAGCTCACCCCTCTCCTTCTGCCTGGCTCTCATGCTCCTGCTTGCATGCACGCTGTAGCTGTCTCGGGCTCTCTCACACAGTCTGTCTCTCACACACACAAGCTCTAACACAAACACAAAGGCTATAGGATACATGTCTCTCGCACATTGTATAGGATCCCTCTCCCTCACACAGTGTCTGTTTCACACACACTGTCTCTCTCCCTCACGCTCATGCTTGCATACACCTCTTTTTCTTCTGTCTCTCTCTTTTTGGCATTGGTGGGAGTTTCAGGGAACAAGGCTCTGTCTTATTCACTCTGTTCACAGTATCTTGCTCCCTGCTAGTCTGTACCATTTGTTTTGCTATATTACTACTATTTTCTTTGCTCAGGGCTCAGTTCCTGCCCCTCAAGGAGGAGCTCAAACCCTTATGGCTTAGCAAGAAACATGTCCCAGTTCCTAGGATTCACCAGACATGCCTTACTTACAGGTCCATGAGGGTTTTGCTTTAGACCCTGCTCTGTTTTGCTGTATTACCTGTCAGAAAGTGATGCTTCCAGCATGTGGCAGGTTCACATGAGTCAACCTGAACACCAGGTGAGCTTAATGTGAAAACAAGCTATACAGTAGCAAAGATCAGCTCTGAAAGACTAACTGTTGAACTGCAGTTCAACTACCTAGAAGAACATCTGATCCTCTTCTTCCTTATTGCAAGTGTGGATTATCACAGTGGGTACCCGTATGCAAACGGATGATCAAACAATTCCTTAATCTTCTGCTTCCTTTTCTTCCCAGCTCACCAATCAGTGTAGGGTACGTTGTTTTTACAGCTGCGTCTTTGTGAAAATAAGAATTCATATTTTAACAGCAGTGCTGTTCTAAGTGTGATGTCTGAAGACTGTAAGAGTGGCAAGGTTTGTAGAGAAGGATCAGCTGTGATACAAGCAGAAAGAAATGGACAGGGTTTCAGGCACACAAGCAGGTCTGGAGGAGATAAATGCAGCAGGCCCAAAGAAGAGCTTGTCCATTTTTACATTTAATTTGGCTTGTCCAAAAAAAGACATTTATCTTCCTCTATAAACCTTGCCTCACCAACATCGTTCCAACTTGGCAGGAATCAGAAATGCATGGATTCCTCACAGCAGCGTCACCCCTCTTAGAGGGGCATGTCTCTAAGAAGGCAGAGGAATTTCAGTTCTACCTTTCCCAGTTGGCATGGACCTTCCCATGACTTCATATAGACTTAGACCTTCCATAGTGACATTTCCAGTTCTCCGGCACTTCTCCCAGTCACCATGAGTGTTCAAAGGTTATTTACAGTGACCTTGAAATGACATCAGCCAGCTTCCTTAGTACGGCTGGGTGCATCCCATCAGGGCCCATGGACTTACATATGTCCAGTTTGCTTAATATTCTCTGATCCTCTTCCACCAAGGTTAAGTTGCTCCGTATTTTCCCCTGGTCTCTGAGGCCTGGCATTTCTGAAGGCCAGTCTTGCTAGTAAAGACTGAGCTGAAGAAGGCATTCAATACCTCAGTCTTTTCCATGTCCTGTCTCACCAGGGCACCTGCCCCATTTAGCAGTGGGCCCACATTTTCCCAAGTCTTCCTTTTGCCACTTATATACTTTTGTATTTTTGTCAGTTTTAAGGTTCTGGACAGTCATGGGGAACTTGCCTGGAGGCTTACTCAGAGACACTCAGCACTGTCTCCCACAGGCAAGTAGTGCAGAGGGTACCTACCATCTGCTCAAGAGAGGATGTGAAGCTGACTGCAAACAAGGGCATTAGCACATCTATCATAGACCCACGTCTCCCAGGATCAATCCCACATGGACTTTCCTGTCTCAAGACCTATCTTGGTTCAGAAGGGGCTTTAGGTCACGAAGCCGTATGTTTCAGCTTCTTCCTTGTCTATTTTCAGCAATAAAATCCTGATTTCTTCTATCCTACCACTCCCCCCCAACACTCCTGTGTCAGCAGTCACTGACATCAGCATTCTCATCATGAGGCAAATTTTGCTGCTAGGAGGATTCCACTGCCCTGGTACCATGGCTCTCCCTCTCTCACATCATCTGATGTGCCTGGCCTTGGTCACAACACCTGCCAAGGTGCCGACCAGGGTAATTGTGAAGACTCTGGTGCCCAAGGCAAGCATGTCTCCAGGGCTGTCCTGACTTACATGGTTTTATTTGATGAGAAGGCCAAGCTAAATGTAGTTCTTTCTCCTGTTCATTTGTCTGATTGCTGCTGTGTACATTTAAGCTTTTTTCTACCTCAGCATCCCACTTGCCCTCTCAGCCGATGCCAAATAGTTACAAGGCCTGAATTTTACACAAGCGCTTGCTGTGTGCTGGGAGAACCGTCAACAGCAGCTGCAGAAACTGTTCTGAAACCATGAGTCTCACTGCTGCAATGTTGGGAAGCTTCAGATGCAGCTATTTTCCCATCAGGTCTGTCAGATGATCTTAGTGTCAGGCTAAGAGTTATGTGGCATTTCAGACCACTGCAGCAGGCTTGCTGGGTAGACCTTGGCACAAGGCTGACAGAGGTTGAATAAGATGTGCAAAAAATGTAGAAGAATGGATGTACTGGATCAGCATGAAGGTCCATCTGTCCCAGTGTTCTGTCTCTGATATGTCCAGGGCTGGCTGGCTGGGCAAGAACAGGGCATGAGCCTTCCCTGTTTTCTTTTCCCTGATACTGGCCATCAGCAGTTTAAAGACTTCCAGACATTTGGCTTAAACACGTTGGCAAGGAGTTTCACAAGTTATTTGTGTACTATGATATGATGTTTCCTTGGATTTTTCTCTTAAACCTGATGCCTGATCATTTCAAGGATACTCAATGTTCTCACATTGCAAGGAATAGTCAATATTTTTGCCCTGCTTGCCTTCTTCAGACCATTTGTGATTTTAGGATCCTCAGTGGAGGAGAAGATGCAGACAGCTTTGATTCATGCTGATATGGCAATTTTTCTGCTGCTATTCCACAAAATATTTCCTTAATTTGGAAGAAAGGTCACGTTCCCTGAGCAGATAAATTTGCCCCATCTGCCTGGTGGTCACCTGGTGATGATCATACAGACACCAGAAAACATGTGCCTTCTTCCGCTGGGCCTTTTTCTTGCCTGAGACACTAGCAATTGGAGGAGCAGCGATGAGGACTGCCCCATCTGGAGGATGAGAAACCCTGACATCATGGCTTTCTGCAGGGAATGTTTCTGGCAAGAGCCTCCTGGATGTGCGCTGTCCAAGGAACTTTGGTGCAGATCCAAGGAATCTCTTCTGTCCAGATTGTTCCAGGTGGTGTCAGCAGAAGCTGGGAGGAGCTGACCCATAAGGGGAATCCTTTCCCACCCGCCAACCCCCTTCATTTATAACAGCAGGTGGGGAGCACATGCTCCCCATCACACACCAGAGGAACCCTGCTGCAGCTACAGAGCCTGATCATGGTAGAATCTGACTCCAGAACATCACAAATTGGCAGCACAGCCATAGCCTCTACATTGCTTGGAGACTCTATGTGCCAGACCACACCACTCGGCTTGGGCTGCGATAGCCTGGTAAAGGAGAGAGATCTGGTGCCCTGCAGAGCAAGACCACACACTCACAAGGTCTCTGCTAGGAGGCACGCTCCACTGCTACCACTCTGCCATTGTCCCTTCCCCAATCTCCTGTCTGTATCCAGCCTCACTCTGCATCAAGGCCCAACGCTGCCCCATCGCCATGACACGAAGTGCTGCCTCAAGCACTGACAAAGCAGATGCCTGCCTCTCCACCTTCTGTTCAGCTTGATGGATCCCAACAGAGGCAGGCAGTGAACTAGCCTAAGATCCAGCTGTAGAACAGCCGGTTCAGCTAGATCCCAAGACATTTTTCTTTTAATCGGACATCTTGTGTCTCTCACTGCTGCACTCAGAGACCTTGATTTTCACCTGAGATCTTCCTATTTACTAGGAATCTTTGGAGTCTGGCTCCTGCAAGCAAAGCACAAAGAAGTCCCGCTTACCCTATCCATGAACAAGCTGCTAAAAATACCGGAATCACGAGGGATTAAGCCTGTGCTTGCTGTACACAGAGATACAGTTTGTTTAATAGATCACTGCAACAGAAAGGTCTGACGGATTCATTGAGATTTTCTTTCTCTGCCCACCAAAGCTGCTCTCTGACTGAGCTATTATGTGTTGAGTCAAATTCTTCTTTGCCCTGCTTAGAACCTATAGTGGTGCTGGGTTTGTCCCCTGCTTCTAAGAACAATATGTTACTTTCTCTGCTTCTGTCGTTTCTAAGGTGATGCCCCTGCCCAAATCTATTGGAATCCCTCTTTGTTAAGAAATTCCAGCCTGTGGGTGATGTCCAGACACTGCAGTAGGTCATCTCTGGGATCAAGGTGTGGGAGAAGTTGGAACAGTTGAGAACATTCAATAAGGAACCAGGAGCGATCTGGGGATCTGGCAGGACTGTCTGTAGGGGAAAGTGTCTGATCATTCATGGAAGTGCTTTCAAGGGATGCTCTGAGTGTTCACCAGGTTCCTATTTCTGATGGTATGGCACCATGTTAGAATGGGCCTACCCCTGCCCTTCCTACCCCACAATCAAGGCCATTTCTGGAAGAGTCACAACTGGAGTAATTTGGGCAGAGGCATGACCTCAGAAATGACTGAAGCAGAGAATATCCAACTGCTTGGTGGGCTGCATTTCCCTTTTCCTTTCCTCATTTTGAAGGGCTGTACCTTCACATTATTCCAGCCCCTGTTTAATATAAGAGCAAGGTTCAGTGTCCAGTAGGCTCTGTATTTTTTTCCCTAAAATTAATTTTCTTTCCTGACTCAGCCTAGAAGAACAAAGCTGTAGGACTGGGGAAGAGCTGTGTGTGTGAAAGAGACATCCTAAGTTTGTTTCACACACTGACTGTATCTCAGCTGCATCCCAGATTCCACCTTCTGTCAACCCCAGTACAGTATAGGTTGGCCCCACTGCAGTGCATGTCTGGCTGAGAATTGAGAATCTTAGCGGGACTTTGGGGGACACACTGATGCAGAAATGCTCAAAACCCTGCGGTGAATACTTGCTCAGACAAGTTTTGCCTTTCTTCATCCCTTTCTGAGCAATGAGCTGGCATTTTTTTTGCCTAGTTTTTTGGGTTTTTTCCAGCCCATATGGTCAATATTTAATTTTTGGTGAACAAAGATATTTTTCACATTCTGTTTCCCTGCAGGAAACCACTTCCGTGCAGGTTTGGATGACTCAAGATGTAAGGAATTATATTAGATATTATATGAGAGAGGAAAATATGTGGACACGAGAGGAGACAGAAGGGGTTGAATGGAGGGAAAGAAATGGAGAAGTGGAAAAAGGACAACAGATGGAAGGTGGTGAGTGAAAGCATCAGGAAAGTGAAGGAGAGGAGAGATGGAGGAAGTAATGATTCCCTAGGGAACAAAGAGGTGAGGGATAGGGAAGGAAGGTGGAGAACAGGGAAAACAGGAAAAAAGGGAAGTGTGAAGGGAGTGGTGGGTGGAAATTGTAAGGAAAACACAGTATGCAGGAAAGGAGGAGAGACGTGATGGCCTAGAAGATAAACCAGAGGTGAGAGGAGAACCTGTGTCCTGTTCTGACAGTGCTTCAGATGACTGGCTGCCTCTCACAGGTAAGCAGCCAGGCAGAAGAGGCCCAGAGATCTGGTTGCCATCACGTGTTGCCTCCCTCCACCTGCCACACCAATTAGTCTTGGGACTTAGTGATGTGGAGAGAAAGTCAGGGAGACAAATCTCTTCCATTTCCCAAAGACACTTCATGAAGTCTATCTGGGGGATAAGGGATGTGACTTTCCAAGAGACCCAGAGAAGTCCATTCCTCCCCCAGAGCCAGAAGGGAGTTCAGTTTCTTCAGACCCAGGAGGTCTATAACAGTGTAAATTCACAGATATAGTGACCCTGAAGTTTATACTCTTCTATGGAAAGACCCCATAATACGCCAGAGTGATCACTCCAAGGTCTTCTAGCAACCAGACAAGTTTCTCATTCCTTTGAGAGGGTAGGGGGGGTATAGAGAGGCTGTGATGGCAAAGGTGACCTCTTCAGAGCATCCCTCCATAGCAATAATTGCAAGTAGGAAGGAGAGCTGTCATCTAAACCTCCCTCCCAGGCTGGCTAACCTGCATCAGGCAGTTTCACCTTCAGGCGCACTGACTGCACAACAAGGCTGGAGAAACTAGTGCCTCCTTCTCCGTTAAGGATCTGGGTGGGGGTGAGGGAGCTGTGTCTCCTCGTCATCCCCAGAGCCAAACAACCCAGCACTGGCAGAGTGGAGGCAGGTGCAGACAGAGCAGCTCTGGGACAATGGGGCCAGCAAAACCTGGAGAGTCATCTCTCTCCCTCTCACGCTCCACCACTGGACTGGTGCTATCTTCTATTGCACACTCAGTCACAGGCAGGCCAACCTTCTTAGAGAAGCAGGAAGGGCCCATGATGTCTTCTTACAGAAGCAGGCTACGCACACCGGAGCAGAGTTGTCATGTGGCAGTTGTGGGTGGCCGAGTGCCTTTCAGAAGTCACTCAAGCTTCGGTTTCTATGGATATTGCCCTGGCAAGTTCTGCCTTCCAGATCAGCTCCCTGCAGCAGTGGAGGGAGGAATGAGGACCAGTGAGGGACCTGCCACCCAGCGACCCCTCCAACATCAGACCACAGCTCCAAGGGAGCTTAAAAACCCTCCACCTCCACCACATCAGTCATTAAACCTCAGGACCTGCTCAGGCTGATCTGCCTCCTTAGGGCCTCTTTTTACCTGCTGGGTTTTAGAGAGCCACTGCTTTTGCTGTAGCAAAAGCTGAACTCCCATCAGCTGGTGCTGAGAAGTGGCTCTCTCCCCTCAGTTGCATTTTCTCCACCATCATGTCCCCCCACTGCCCCACTGCAGTCTGTGTCCAACCTGGCTTCTCACTCTTCTGAGCTGTTTGCTCCACCCCAGCACCTCCAATGCCACTAAGGAGCCAGAATATCCTTTTCCTGGCCACCACAACCACCATCAATGCCATTGACACCTCCTTACTCCTCTCTTCTCCCTCAAAGGCACCATTCCCTACAATGGCCCTGAAAGGAAGGCACTGTCCTCATAGAGTATGGTAACATAGCCCTGGAAAGCCTCTAATTAACCCTAATTATCTAATTCACGGCTTTATTCTGGCAGCTCCTGCCACAAAGTGCTCAACAGAGTGTCAAAAATACCAATTATCTCCCTGGCTGCCACTTGAGAAGCAGAGAGAAAGAGAAACGGGTGTCACGGGCAGGAAGCCTGGTGAATGATGGTGACACAAGACAGAGACAGAAAATGTACAGCAGAGAAACAGGCAATAGTTCTCTCCCCAACTTACCAGGAAGGGATGAGAGGCTGGGATCTCATGTGTCTTCTGGCCCAATGCCCAATCTGAGCAAAGCCCAGAATGAAACCCCTTTTCCTCCAGACGAGCAGATAACATGACACTAAGCAGCCTCTTTGCTTCACCTGAAGGCACTCATACACAACAGGTACAGCCACTTCAGCCTTTATAGATTTAACCTGCTAGGCCTAGCACCTCCTTGCCTGATGAATCCGCCCTATGACACAGTTTTGCTTGGCTTGGCCATTTTTGTCAGCTGCATCACTGTCCTGCAGCTCAGGACCTTGGTCCAAGATCACAAGGGCCATTTTCGGCTGTTAGGAATCCCCAGTCACCCCCCATGCTTAAACTCACCCCTGGATAAACTCCAGATGTTCAAGAAGGGAAAGAGCAGAGTAGAAAGAAATCCCCAGGCATGTGTGAGCAGGTAACAGCAGGCAGTCGGGGCAAACTTGTGTCTATTTGCTCACAAGTCTGCGGGCAAGCCTGGCTCTTCCTCATGCTCCCTGCCTGGCTGTGCTTCTCCCTCCTTCAGCCACTTCATGCCAGAGGTCCTCAGCTCTCCCCGCCCTTTCTTCAAGCTCCATCTTGTTATTCAGGTCCCGTTTGTCCCTCGATACTCATGGCAGAGCCTCCACTGTCTTTGGAGCTGGAGCAAGACAAGCGGGACAAGGCACTGGGCCGGAAAATTGGGTGCAGAAGTTGCAATGAATTCTTAATGATGCCCTTTCTGGCGACATATACAGAGAGACGGAGCTGAATGCTTTTCTTTTTTAAACTGTTTCTTATTTAAAAAGTGATGAGGCTTTTGATCCATTTTCCACAGTAGCATTGGCTGGGCCCCTGCTTACTTCTGCCTTGCTTAGCAGGAGTCACCAATACAGCTCCTCAGACTCACTTTCAATGCCATTCCCTCCTCCTTCTAGGATGCATGTTAACTATCAGTCCCTGAGTAGTCTGGCAATCCCACGGCAAGAGGTATCATATAACCGTGTTGTGAGAGACAGACCCTGTCCCAGGGAGCCTGACAAGGAAAGGGAAGACACAGATCCCTGTTGGATACTTGGGAAGCCAAGGGATGGAGCAGTTCTGCACCCTGCCATGGTCCCACCAAGCCTGTGGCAGAACCTTGAGTTTGGCCGTATAGTGCAGCACCAGTGATACTAATCCATCTATCATCTTACCTATGTACGTGAACCTGTACCTTGCGTATTTGCGTCCTCCTTCCATCTCTTTTATCCTTTCACGCCTAGATCTTTCACTCTCAGGCTGTTCGGGTTTGCCTTCTCTCACTTTGTGTTTCCTCCAAGGATGACAAGGGAGATGACAAGGTTGTTCAGTGACATCCTCTGCTCCCCTGCTAAGGATGGGCCTGGCCAGTGCACTTACACTCCCAAATCTGCCTGGGCTCTGTATAGATCTCAGTCTGTCCTCCAGCTCTGCATGACACACGCCTTTGTGTTTTAATTGAGAATGCATCCAAGACCTGGGGAAAGATGTTGGCCTTACCATTCCCTAGCCTGCACTGCTCTCTTCCCCTTGAGGGACAGCCCTTGGGACAAATGTCAGCAGCGTGACCCTCACACCCTCATCCATTTGCTCACTGCCCTTCAGAGCTGTTGGTTACTGGTTCCATTGGAGCCAATGTTATCTGGAGCGAAGAGATTCTTCACTCTGCTCTCTTAGGCTTGGTCTGACCCTGAGGAGTCACGATTGCTCAGGGTCCCCAGGCACTGGAGCTGCAGAAAGCAGTGGTATTCCCTAATCTGACCTGGCTACTGTAAAAGCCACCAGGATTTGGATAGGAAATCCAGGCTCAGAAAGGATGTTACCTTTGCAGTGGAAATAGGATTCACCTGCCAGACTGCAGTTCCAACCAGAGATGCTCTTCCAGTCCTGACAGTCAGTCCAGAAGAGGGCAATGTTGCCCACTTGCCTGTCCATTTCATAACACATGCACATGCACGTGCACACATATGCAAAGAGATCTCAGCTGTCCCGTATGATTTCCAGCAAAAGGCTCTGTGGCTAAGTCAGTTCTTCCTGTGCTGCAGCAAGTGATGGCTTGCATAAGTTACTGAACTTCATGGGGGTGAAAAAGAACCACGTCGGCATGAACCAACCACAAGACAACACAAAATGGTCTTCCTGAGTCTGCAGCCAGCCTAAAACATGAGGCTATGCAAAGCTGCACTGTTCTTCTCCATGATGGGTTTGCTTAGCAGGCCAGCTCACACCAGCCACCCAGGTGACTCCCTCCCTCATGTTGTCCACTGCAGCCACTTCACTGTTCACAGCACAGCGCTGGGCCTTTCTCCCACTCCATGACGCAGCCGTCATGGTCCACCAAGCAGGTTCTGGAGGCAGAGGTCGGTGTGGTTTGCTGCAGGGACTGCGTCAGTTGGACACAGTTATATTCAGAGACACCTGAGGGAACAACGCAGACTCCCAGATGCAGCTTGCACCTCATCCCTTCCCCGGACACACACTGGCTCACACAATCCTGTGCAGAGCAGAGGACTCCCAAGGTCTCTGACTGGAATCCGCTAAAGGCTCTGCTTAAATACAAGCACTGCTTAACTCTTTCCTCACAGATCATTTTGGCCCAGAGGGCTGACGACAGTGCCTCCATGTCCCCCCAGCCCAACAGTCCCCACCTGTCTTCAGGACATTCGTGGCTACTTCAGCCCTGACAGTCCTCCCTTCCCAAAGCTTTCCGCTCCCCCTAGACAGCATTTGCAAACACATCTTGTCCTTTCTCATCCCTGTGGCAGAGCAACCAGATGAAATGCAGGGACTGTGGAGACAAAATCGAATTTAGCAACAAAATAAACAGCATGGGGGCACTCTACTGATTAGATTACGCCTCTTTATAATTTATGCATTAATTCCTCCCAAGGTTTGAGATTCCCTGTCTCACAAGGTCCATATCCCTGCACTGCAGAGATGCAGATGCCAGGAACGCCACCTTGATCCAAAGATCCAGCTTTCCACCAAGCACATGAAGCTCTGATTAACCTAAGCAGAGCTCCTCTTTGTTATGCACCATTGTCCGTCCCCCAGAGATGCACAGCCCAGCACCATTCCTTCCCACACTCAATCATTCTTCCCAAGTCCAATGAAGAACGTGTCAGACTGTGAAGCATCTGCCTGTAGTAGCATCTGCCCCCAAGGCTGCTCTAAAATCAATTCAAGCATTAATAAGAGTCGTCAGCTAGTGCAGCATATATATCCAGGAGCTGAAAGGCACTGTTGTGTCCATATTCACAACCCCCTAGGACCATTTATTCCTGCCCCTCCCTACACTCGGAGCAGAGGCTGTCAGCACGCCCAAGAAGGAAGCTCAGAAGCCACGGTTAGACCCATCTGATCAAAGCTGGATGTGCAAGGGCAAAAGAAGAAAACCTCTGAGCCAAGAAGCTGTACCACTCTTGGGAGAAACTAGAAACAAGAAAAAACACGAGTCAGAGAAGAGACAAGACATGCAAGGGAATGGCTGCTATGTCACCATACACAAATTGGCCTAATTATGTGTATAAATGCACCAATAGCCACGGATTTGCTGGCTGTATTCTTGACTTTAAATACTAATGCTTAGGAAGAGCTGAGATCAGGATATCTGCTGGTGGATTAGGCTACAGATTGCTCAGTCATTACCCATGGCTGAATCACCTGGCTTGGACTGCCTTCCTCCAGAGAGCTCTGGAGCTTGGGCAGAGGATGCCTCTCACCGCCAGCCGAGGATTAGTTGTGTAGGTGATGGGCGAGGAAGCGCTGCCCTACACCCAGGCAGTGCTGTATGTGTGCCCAGAATGGGGCATGAACTGGGTGCTGATCGGTGCAGGAGGGGACTGGTATTGTGGCCGAAATGACGCAGTAAAAACGAGGATGTGTCCAAACAAGGCAATATCCAAGGGCAGAGAAACAGTGTGCTTCGGGGGGAGTAGATGGCCACTGGGTGCCTGGGAGAATCCAGAATCCTTCTCCCACGCCCTGACCCAGCTTTCTCAGTTTCTCCCAGACCCCGTTCCCTCCCATCCCATCCCACCTCCTCTACAAGACAAGGCTGGGACAAATGGACTCAGAAGCAGCTTTTCATATTTTTTGTTTGTTGTTTTTTGGGTTTTTTTCTTGGTTTTTTTTTTTAAATAAGAAATTTATTGCAAATATAGAAATTGATTTTCTCCATACAGGAATCTCCAAGTTGAGGAAAAACGATTTCGTGCCATTCAGTTTTAAAACAGGAAAAGAAAAGAGAGGAAAAAAAAAAAGAAAGAAAAGAAAGAGAAAGAAATAAAAATCTAAAAGAAGAAAAGAAAGAAAAAGAAAAAAAAAAAGAAGAAAAGAAAGTAACATAACTCCAACTCAAATTTGTCCATACACAACCAGGGGGGGTCACAGGGTTGTTACGGAAGGAGGAACACCAAAGAGGCCACAAGGAGCCAGTCCCAGCAGCTGCCTCCCAGGCCCTTCCTTACATTCAAGGGCTGATACCCCCAGCTCTGTGCCCGGCAGCTGCCTGCCCCTTCCCACCCCCTCGCCCCACGTGCTGTGCTTGTGGATGGACCAGCCGTACCAGCCCTGGCGGGTCTGGCCTGACCCGGCCAGCCTCTTCCTCTCCCCGGGGAAGGTGGAGAGCAGGCGGCGGGGGCAGGCCACCCAAGAGCAAGGCCTCACAGTGGCGGTGGTAGTTACGGGGGAGGCAAAGGCCAAGCCAAATGCGCGAGGACGGGGCAGACGGAGGGGGGACCGTAAGGGGGAGAAGGGGCGATTTACCTCCCGGTGGGGCAAGGAGGAAAGGAGGTGCCCACCCAGCGGGAGAAGGAGAAGCCGGGCAGAGATTGCCCTCTCTCCACCCAGGGACAGGGGGCTGGGCTGGGGCGGCCCTGCGGAGGGAGAGCTGCCCTGGTGGGACTGCGCACGGAGAGGTATAGAGACGTCTCCCCACGGCGCGCGGCAGGGGAAGTCGAGGGGAGGCAGACCGAGAACGCCCCTCACAGTACAAGGCCAAGGCGGCTGGAGGGACAGGGTGCAGGAGTGCGTGCGTGTGTAGGGGGGTCATCAGACGCTCCCCTCTGCCCCTTCTTCGGGGAAAGACCCAAAAACACCTGCCTCAGCCAGGGTGGGCAGGGGGCAGCTGAGGTGGGGCAGGCTCCGCCAGCCCTACAAGAGACCCCCGTAGCCCAGTGGAGGGTGGCACTCAGTGTCCGTCCCACACCAAGCCACCCCGAAGATGCTCCCTCCTGCTCAGACGGTGGGACAGCAGCAGGCTGCCTCCAGGAAGAGGATGACGCTCCATGAGGCTCTTCTTGCATGCGGCTTGTGCTGAAGGAGGTGGCGGCGGTGGAAGGGGTGTTCTCCAGGCTCCCGGAGGCTGTGTGTCCTTCCAGACGCAGCTGAGCTTTCCGGTCAGCAACAAACATGGCAAATGTGCTTTCGGGGCCCTGGGTCCAGCTCCTGCCCGTGTGGCAGCTGCCCGCCCTGTAGCGCTGAGCTCTGCCCTACAGAGAGGGGCCACAGCTCATCATGAAGTCTGCCCAGCTTTTTTCTTCAGGCATTGCTGACTTACTTCCCACCTCCCCTGAGAGCCTCCACCCCTGCACTCAACCCTTTCTCTCGCTGGTCCCTTTCTCCCTTTACCATCCCATTCTTTCCAGTGCAGCCATCTCTTCCCCTGTTCTTTCCAGCCTGTCCCTCTTCTCTACCCTCTCCATCTCCCTCTACCTGTCCCCTCCTTGCCTCCCCATTCCTTGGTCCCACCACACCTTCCTCACCCCTGCTGTGTCTGCCCCTTCTCTCTCTTCCTCAGCTCCTTTTCCCCGTTCCCTCCTGCATCTCCCCCTCCTTCCCCCAAGCCTGCCTGGCAGAGCCTCCTCCAGGAAGGCAGGCTGATTAGCATTGCAAACACACAGAGGCCTCCTCAGCCCAACATAAATCTTCATTTGTCAGTCATGAATATTTCACACCTGCCTCGGGAGGGATTTATTCAGCATGGAAGAGTGGGGAAGGGGAGAGGGGAATGTGGCACCGCAGCATAAGCTGGGGAAGCACTGGCAGGGATGGGAAAAAGCTCTGCCCCACGAGAACACCACACCTAGGGTCTCATCTTCACCCTTCTGGGTGCAGGAACCCAGCCCAGGCTCCCCACCGAGCCTGTTCCTGGGGAATAGGGCAGGTCAGCACCCAGCCTCATTCCTCACCCTCCACGCTTTCCAGTGAGGTGAACTAAACCCTTGTTTTCCCTGCCAAGAGTCACCAACCCAGAAATAAAGCGTGAAAGGGGCTGGTCCTTGTTCTGCCCCATGGATCCACTTTGCCCTGGGAGAAGGCAGAGGTGAGGGACTCTTGCCAAAGCCAAGCCACAGAGGGCTTAGAAACTTCAGGCAGTCTCTCCATGCTTTTTCCCACCACAGAGGCCGTAAAGGTTTCATCATGCCCTGCCCTCTGCCAGGGCCACCCACGGGAGAGGAGGGGTAGGACAGACCTAATTCAGAGGTCCCTGCAATCAATGAGAGGAAGGTGGTGGGAGATCTTCTAGTGATTGCAACCAGCTCCACATCAAGCTTTCACTGCATCAGAGGTTTTCTTACAGCTGAAGCACTCCTTGTTCTCTCAAGAACAGCCTTGCTTGTAGATTTGGGGAAAGAACAACCAGGGCATGGGGATGGTACTGACCATTTCTCTTATGAGATCTATCTTGATGGGCCTCACTCCTATTTCTAAATAATTAGGAGAAATGATGACCACTAGAAAGAGCAGGCCTTTGGTATATAACACATCCCCCTTCACGCACGCGACCCTGAAAAGCAGCTGAGAGACCACATTTGGGGCAAGGGGAGGGAGACACTGGAAAAAGAAGGAATGTTTTTTATGGGGCTGATTGGGTTGGGTTCTCTTTGGGGTGTATTCCCTCCCAAACTGGTAGGAGTCTCTCATAAAATCACATCAGGAATGAATGAAAGGAGCAGGGAAAACAGGGACAAGGACGGGAGAGACTTTGGGGGAGGAGGTTAAATTCCAACGAACTGGCACATACACAACAGGTGTTTGCTCATAAAAATACAGTAAAATCATCATGCAAATAGAACGTTAAATCTGCTTTCCTCCGACAGGGGTGGCATCACTTTGCGAGCCCTCATCCCTGGGGAGGGAGCAGGACAAGGAAGAAGGGAGGAGGAAGGAAGGTGGGACGCTTTGTTCCCTTCCTTGCCCTCTTCCTCCCACAGAACAGTCCATCTTGTGCAAACTTCACCCACTGGTTTGGAGTGGGGGGCTACAGTTGGGAGAGAAATGGCTTGTCCCTCCTACCCAGCCTTACCCCCACCACAGGCAAAAGAAGGGCCTGATGATAGCTGTATCCCTGACCTTTCTTTTCTGCCTTGTTGGCGTGATGGGGGGAGGGAGCAGAAACCATTACAGGTTAATGCTCCCCCCCAAAAGTATAGACTGAGCAGAACTGATTACAAGACTATACAGCAGAGAAGCACAGGGAGGGAAGAGGTGGGGAGAGGAACAGGACTCCATCCCCCCGTGCCTGTCATCCCCCTTTTCCTGTCCAGTTCTGTGCCCCAGCCATTAGTCTTTCCTGCTTGGATGGCTGCCACACTGGAAGACCGCTGGGCCTGCTCCATGTGATAGCTGGAGAGGTCTCTGCTGTGCCTAAGGATCTCTCACAGCATTTATCTGTCTTGATTTGCTGCATTGTCCCAACATGGAGGGACGCCTGGCAGCAGTGATGTGAATTCCCTTCATCCTCCTGCACATACACACACGCACACACGCACATGTGTGCACACCCCCCTTCCTCTGGGTTGGACTGGCTCTTAAGTGTGGAGTCAGTGCCATGAATACCTCTGGACTCAAGGCAAAATGATGCTTTGACTGTGGGGAAGCAGGCTGACAGTGAAGGAGGCTGAGGCAATGGGATTGGGACTTGGCTTAGGATTGTTACCATCAGCATCCCTACAAGGAAGGAACCCCACGGGTCTTCACAGGTTTAGACCTTGGAGATCCCCCCTTTGGTTTTCGCACACCAGGCTGTGCCTACTGCTGCTCCTCACTTAGAGGAGATGAAGTCATGTCACCTGTGGCATAGAAACCAGCCCTCACAGCTGGCAGTGCTACTACTTGACAGATAACAGGCAGGTTCTCTGCAGGCAGGGTGTAAATCCCTCCCAGAGAAGCTCCTACACCCTCATCCTTCTCCCAGGGCCCCCCAAAACACTGGGACTTCTGAGGAGCGCCTGAAAAAGGAAATAGCCACTTAGGAAAGGCCAACACAACACAGGCCCTCACCCTCATCCTGATAGAGGTGAACAATTGTCAAGAATTGGGGTGTGCATCTCATGGAGAGGAGGCCCACTGTGCTGCATAAAGACGCACACAGCAGGCAGCACCCCTGCCTGACAAGAAAATCTGGGGGGAGATGGTGCCAAGATTGTGCTTTGTTGGGCTGCTCAGAAATGGGACAAAGTGGAGAGGGCAGTAGGCTCATTCCCAACTTTGTGGTAGGTCTTCTATCCAAGGGACAGAGGTTGGGACCTAGCAAGTGAAACCAGGTTTTTGCCAAGACTTTAAAGGATCCCTAAGAAAAGTTTGTCACAGCTAACTGTGAGGAGGTGGAAGATTTAGGAGGTTATAAGTTGCTCTGACTCTCATGAGGGCCTCTAAGTACTCAAAGCAGCACTGCTATCCAGAGGCTGGTATCCTCTTCTATCCCAGCACACGCAGTGTGGCTGCACACAAAAAGGGAACTTCTGCTGGAGCCATCTTTCTTGGGCTACTCCCAGGCCCTATTCTCATATCCCTTTTGTTTCCTGTGCTCCTGCCTTCACCCTAGGCTGTCTCCTATCCACACCAGAATGTCCATGGCCTATTCAAGAGGAAGCCACTTAGTGGCTTTTCTGTCAACTAACTGAGGTGAGCAACTGAAATCCTGTTCTTCACATCCACCTGCAAGTGAGGAGGACGGGTGATGCTCTTCTCACGGACACCCACCCACCCCACACTCCGTGGTGCAAGTCAGTTGGGAAGAGCTGCAGAAGCTTCGTGTAGAACTTACTCTGCTCAGCTCCTCTCCAGGTCCCTTCCTCATAGTAAGGGAGGCATGAACAGAGAATACCAAACCTACTGCACATGGGCAGCCTGACCATAGATGTGCATGGTGGGGGGTGACCTGTGACACTCGTGGAGAGATGGGAACCCTTTACACTTCTGAGAGACTGGACCTTCCTGCCTTTTGCTCCACCACTCCTTGAGGATCTGGCTTGCCATGCCAAAAAGCTCATTCATACACCCCCACCAACTGGCAGAAAACTGGCTCTGAGCAGGCCTGGATAATGCCCATCACTCCAGAATTGCTGGTGTTCTTCAGCAACAACATGTCAGGAGAAGGGAAGGAGGAAGAGCAGCAAGGGCACAGAGCCTGTTGTGTGGCAGGTTCTACCTCCCTTGGTGCTTTGCACCTCCTCTCCTTCCTCCGAGGAGGATGGAGGTTCATGAAGTATCTAGAGAGAAAGTGCAAGCCTAGGGAGCCCTAACAGAGAAGGGTAGGGAAGAGGAAAAGGAAAAGAAGCAAGAGAAATTCTTCCAACAAATCCCACCTATCTTGGAAAGGGACTAGAGAGAGAGAAAAGCCTCCACTGCCAAAGGAAATAGGGGGAAAAATAGTGATGGAAGATTTGGAAAAGTAGGTGTATCAGGTGGGCAGAGAAGCTTTCTAAACCAAAGTTCTCCTCTCCCATCCAAAAGAAAAATCAGCCCTCAACAGGAACAGAAAGAACAATAGTTCACAGCTGAGTTTCATGCCCAGTGAGTGTCCACCCCTGCCCTTCCCCTGCCACCGCTGCCACCCCCTCCCAGGCCATTCCCACCCACCCACACTCCAGTGTTGTTACCACAGTGTCAGAGCAGGACGCTCCTCCCAACCATCTGCAGGCAGAACAATGGTCCCCGTAACACAGTAGAGACAATTCGGCGTGTGTGTGTGTCTGTGTGTCTGTGTGTGTCTGAGTTTGTGAGAGTTTTCTGTTGTTGTTGTAAACTTTAACAAACAATTTTGTCAGTTTTGTATTTGTCGGGAGTATTTTGTTGTTGGTTTATTTTTCACAGTCAAGTGGCATTTTTTTTTTTCTGGTTGTTGGGGGGGGTCTTGTTTTGTATTGTTTCCTTGGAAAGAGTGAGGGAGAGTCACAGCTTCTGCTGAGCAGAGACTCCTTTCCAGTAATCCAGGATGTCATGCAGATCCTCGTCCTTGGCAAACTGAACTTTCTTCCGCAGGGCATGCCCAGCCGCCATGTAAACCTCCTCCCTGTGGTGCTTCTTGTAAGGCCGGAATCGCTCCCAGATCTTGTGGGTGCTCTCTGATGAGTACTCAGGGCTGGAGGAGTAGCCCGAGAAGTAGTGTCTGGGGGAGAGCTGGGAGTACGTGGAGTCTCGCTTGGACCGGGAGAGTGGCTTGAGGAATGACACCCGCTGGCTCAAGGTGTCAGCACTTTCCTCATAGTACAGGGCCGGGAAGGAGTGACGGTGCTCACTGCAATGGTAAGAAGGCTTGACCTCCAAGTGGTGGATGGCGCCCGGGGACACCAAGGGAAGACGATCCAAAGGGCTGTTGAGTGGGCTGCCCTTCTCAATGTATTTGGAGTCAGACTTGCTGAGTGGTGGGTGGTCAGGCACATCCAAGCTGAAGACCTTGGCGCTCTTGATGGAGCCGCTAGAGGAGACACTGCAGGTCTTTCTGGCCACGGCAGCATCAGCACTGAGCTGGCGCTGCAAAGGGTGGTGGGAGCTTTCCTTGTAGGGTGGGGAAAGAAAGCTGGGCCGCTCTAGCCCACCCGAGGAACTGGCTGGGATGGACTGGCACTCAAAGGCCATGTCTGAGTCAACACCAGTCCCACCACCCAGGAAGGAGGCTGTGTCCAGCTTGAGGGCATCAATGCAGTTGTTGATGATCTGGTTGACCTTGTCTACCTCCTTGGCTATAGTAGAGATCTCAGCAGCTGAGCCTTGCCCATTGTCAAGCTCCCTCAGGTCCTCATCCCGCTGGGTTCGTTCCAGCCCATCCCCACCACCAGTCCGCACCTCAATGTAGTTACCTTTAGTGGTGACTTTAGGAGTCTCCATCCCAGCCTCCATTGACTTTGATGGGGGCAACTTCTCCCCAATCATGGAAGGGATGGAGGACATCCGTGAGACAGGGATGACTGGTGGCTCACCCAGCTTCTGGGAAGGATGGACCATGGTACTGGTGTCAATATCTGATCCATAACGCATTTCCAGGATGGTCTTTTTGACATTGAGGGACTTCTGTTTCTCCTCCTGCATCCTCCGCTTCCGCAGGCAGTAGTACACCACCCCCAGGACAATGACCATCCCAAAGAGGCAACCCAGGGTGGTCATGATATAGTGTGTAGTGGTGGAAGTACTGGAAATAGGGTCCTCCCTGCCTTTGCTCCGGGTTGCAAAGGTCAGGCAAGTGTGGTTGTAGCGCCTGTTGTTGCGGATGGAGGCCACGCAGAAAGTATAATCAGTGTGGGCCTTCAACTTGTTGACAGTGACATATTCCTTCTTGCTCTTCAGTGTTGCTATGTCAGAAACGTAACTGTTGTTGTATTGGACCAGCACATACATCTTACTGTAGGGCATCGGGATGGTTACCATCAGGATGGCTGAGGTGATGGTGACATCATGGAGCTTGATGCTGGGACTGAAGGAGGAGTCAGTGGTGGAGGAGGCTGGAGGCTTGACTGAGAGGAAGTCCCCAGGGCTGATGGCTGAGCCCTCATCCAGGTCTCGCTGGGAGTCAGGGGTATAAGGGGTGGGGTTGACCCTGGAGAGGGAGGGAATGGTGCCACCTCTGCACATGGACTGGAAGATGGTGATGGCATTGCGGTTGTGGTGAGGCCGAGGTACCAGGAGCGGGTACCCAGCGAACTCCCGAGGAGTCTCACACTGGAGCCGGTCATAGTTCTTGGTGACATTGTTGAAGAGTGCCAGCCAGTTAAGAAAGCCGTAGAGGCTACAGTCGCAGTTGAAGGGGTTGCCAGCCAGCTCACACACCATCAGATTGCTCAAGCTGGTGAAAGTGTTCCCCTCCAGGCGGCTGAGACGGTTAGATGACAGGTCAATGCTAATCAAGCTGGGGCACTCAGAGAAGGCAGTAGGGGTGACCAGCTCAATTAAGTTGTGCTGCACAAAGAGGAACTGGAGACGGGCCATGCCCCGCAACATGCCCTCTGTCAGGTTGGTGAGTTTGTTGTAGCCCAGCTGTAAGACCTGGAGGTTTGACTGGCCCATGAAAGCTCCATCCTCGATATAGGAGATCTCGTTCTTGGTCAGGTTCAAATCAGTCAGGTTGCCGAAGCGGTTGAGGGAGGAGTACAGCACCACTTTGAGCTTATTCTCGTTCAGACGCAAGTCGTGCACCGTGCTGTTGATATGCTGGGGGATGGTCTCATACGGGGGCTGGTTCTGGCTGCAGATGGCCAGCCACACATAACCTTTGTCCCCCTCAATCAGCCAGCAGTCACCTCGCACGGTGCCAGGGGAAAACAAGCAGAGCAGGGCAGCTGCCCACAACCCCAGGCACATCATGGTCTGCAGTGGTGCCCTCATCAGGATGGACAAAAAAAAACAACAAAAAGCAACCCCAGATCTCAGGACCACAGCAAAAGGAACCTAAGGGGCAGAGGGAATAGAAAGGGGCAGTAACTGGGGTTTAGCAATGGAAGGGCATGAGCACCCCAGTCCTATTGGGTGTCGTCACCATTATTTCTTCTTGCCCTCTGGGTCAAGCCAGGAGCATGGAGCAGGGGGAACACGTGCAATCTGCCTCCAGCACACCCAAAAGCTATGACCATGAATGATTGGTCTGGAAGGGAACTACCTTGTGCTTCTTTTCTAAACAAAAATTCAGACTGAGGATAACAAATCTTCTTTGATGCTCATGAGCAACTCGCCCACCTTTTCCACTTTTCTCCCTCCCACCCACCCCCCACCCACACCAAACCCACCCCAAAACAAACCCAAGTCCTCCCCCCCTCTAGTCTTCCCCCGCCCTTCCACGGTGTGATTTGGAAGAACAAGGCAGGGCTGCCTCCTCTGTCGCTCACGCTCCCTCGGTTCCTCCTCCTTCTCTTCCTTCTCTCCCAGGTTCCCTCTGAGAAGCTTCAGAGCTTCAGATCAAACATGTTGAAAACAAAAATACAGAGAGGGAAAGAGCAAGTGCGCACGAGAGAGATCCATCTGTCACTGGAATCTGGAAAAGAGAACACAGAGGAGACAAGAAGAGGCATCAGTTGGAGGGGTCTTTCAGATAAGAGTATAGACAGCAAGGTTTCATGAGAAGAGGGAGATGGGGAAGAGACAGCATTATGGGGGGTGCAAGCAAGAGAGGAGTGGTACTGCCTGCCATGCTGACAAGCCTTTGAGAAGGGAACCCTCACGACGTATAATCTCGTATCAGGGGTATGCAGAAGGGTACCTGGGCTCCCTTAAGTAATGCGATCACGGCCAGGCACCTGGGGGAAGGCAGTCGTGTGGGGGTAGAAGGGGAAGGGGAGGGAGGATAGGAAACATAAGGCTGTTATTGCAGGGGCTCAAAACTCCTAGTGTAAAGAAAGGCAAGCCCCAAGTACAGCCAAAGCCACGGATTTTCAGCTGCCTGAAAATGATGTATACAGAATGCATGAAGCAGGGAAAATGCAGACAAGCCTCCCCCCGCTTAAAAAAAAAAAAAAACAAACACTTTTTTGGTTTTTTCCTTCCTTCTTTGATGCAAGAGGGATAAATAATTCAAGCCACGTGTAACCACTTGTGCTCTAAAAATTGTTCCTGCCTCCTGGTGCAGGGACAAGGCTGTTGAGGTGAGCCAGCCTGGCTTGAGCCTGCTGGGGGGGCCAGGTTGTAGGCAGTGTGTCAAATACCAGCCTCCAGTCTCTCAGCCAGCAATGCCAGCAGACCTGAGTTGGAGCACATCACCCACCTACCCCCCACCAAAGAGGTGCACAGCTTCCACCTTCCTATTTTGCCACCTCCCCTTGGGGGCCATAAACATTGCCCCTTTGTGGGAAAGGACACCTTGCAGGAATCAGCAGCAAAGTGACATTTGCTTCAATGTATTTCTGGGCTCTGGGCAAGCTCCTGGTTCTGACTGGGAAGGGCAGCCTGGAGCACCCTTCCCTCTGGCTACAGCTTCAACCCTTCTCCCACTGTGCTGAGACAGGAGCCTGGCAGGGTGTCCTCAGGCAGCACAGAGGAAATAATTTCCTATAACAGCTAAAACATATGGGTACTATGCTCTTTTTTTTTTTTTTTTAATTTTGAGGAGAAAGAAAACAATAAAAAACAGAGAAAAGGATTCTTAGTTAATGAAAAATAAAGATCCCCTCTTGCCCCTTTTAATTTGGGGGAAGGCTGCTCACTAAAGATATCGCTGAAGCTTTTGCTGCAAAAGCTGAACCAATTTCTAGCACAGAGACACAAAGGGCAGAAATAAAATGAAGACAGATAAATGGAGGAGGAGTGAACCCTTGAGGAACAAGGCTTACGTCTGTGGAGAAATCTGAGCTGATTTGGGTCTGTGGAATTACCAGGCCAGCTGGATTAAAGGATCAGAGATGGTGTCACAGAGAAACACTTAAATATTCAATAATCCAAAAAGTAAAGCCAAGATGGAGAAGGGGAGGGGGAGAAGAGCTAGACCAATGGAAAAGCCTCTGTTCCCCACAGCTCATCGTCTGAGGCCGCCAAACTCATGTCATTTATGGTTGTCATATGATGGCCTCCAGCTGCTGCCTCAGCTTTGCATCAGCCAGCACTGAAGCAGAAGGCAGAGGTTTTTACACTCTGTTGCTTTGTTTCTCAGCCTTATAATCCAATGACAAATAATTTCCTGCCACTGTCTCCCCAGATGCATCAGATAGGAGGCACATCTGGCTCTCCACAGGTTGGGACCCACAGGCCTTTGATATCCCTCAGCGCCAGTCCCCTGCCTTGTCCCACCTTTTCCAGAGGTGACTCCATGCAGAGATACAGCCAATCCCCCCCCCATTTCTGTCCCTTTACCTTCCTCTCTAATGCTCTTTCACTTTGTCCAGTCTCTTCCCCTGAACAAAAGAGTGGCAGATACTATCATGCTTTTTGCACATTGGTGCCCAAAGTACGTCCACCCCAGGAGAGGCCAGGGGCAGCCCCTGAGCAAGCAGTGAAAAGCTTAGCCCGGATTTTAGCCAGCATCCTTCTCTCAGCGTTATGCTTTGGCCTGTCTGTCTCACCTCACCAAATACCCAGCACAATATCCAACTCCATACAGGAACATCCCAGCCCCCTTGCTTTGACCCCTTCTAGTAGGGCAGGCTGCTCCAAATGCTGTGCTGAAGTAATCATTGCCTGCTGTAGCTTCTTCATGGTGCAGAGGGAGAAACTCTGAGGCCAGGACCACGTTCCTCTGCAGCAGCCCCAGCAATTGCTGAGGGCCAACCCATCCCACTCAGGGAGCTGCACTCAGGCAGCACAGAGAGGGCTTGGAAGGGGACATGTCCTAGCAGCCTGGAAAGGAAAGAGGGGGCTGGGTTAGGTGGTGGATGGAAATGAAGGTGGTGTTTATCCTTGCTATGTGTCAAAAACAAGGGGACCATGCAGAAAAGACCTGCTTCCTGTCTACCTCTCACCTTGGCTGTGCAACCTTGCCACAGCCACAGGCCAAAGGAAGGGCCAAGCCATTCCTCAAGCCAAATTTGTTGGTCCCCAAGGTGGCTATGTATAAGAAATAAGCAGACCCTGCCATTCTTCCCCCAACGGCTCCTGTCTCCCCGCTGTAGCACTGGTTTTAAGGGCCCCGAAGCCAGCCCAATCTGTGGCCTCCTCCACCCCTGCCCACAGGCCAGGAACCCATTTCAGCTCAGCCCCGTGCCGTCAGTCCCTGCCACAGCAATGCCGTAGGAGTGCTGGTCTCCAGCTCCACCACAGCCATGCCCTGCCCTTTAGGGACAAGCTGCTCCCTGACACTGGCAATTCACAGGCAAGGGGAGGCCAGGGATGGGGGTCAGCACCATGCCCTCCCTCAACTGCCTAGAGCCAAATGAACATAAATCAGATAGTGTTGGAGTCCAACAACACAAGGAAGTAGCACTCTGTCCTTTCTGCTGGCCTGAAAGGTGCTGACAGTGGAGTTGGCTGTTTCCCTCCCTTGCTTCTCAGGCAACAGAGCAAGAAGACGCAGGGAGGGAGGGTGGGCAGGGAGAGCAAAGGCGAGCAACTCCAGCCCAGAGGAGAGCCAAGGAAGGGAGACGCACAGGTTGTGGAGAGCCTGATTTGAGGGAGGCTGTGGTTACAGGTGAGGGGAAAAGCTGGGACATGGGATCTGTTTTATAGGGCAGGTGCAAGGTCACCACCCCCATGTGCTGGGCCTACCTGGCTGTAGGGTTCCAACACTCTTCCGTGTAACCCAAGATGGCTCTTACAACGTGCCCTTGGCTCCTGGCCATCCTCACGTATGCGAGAGCATCAAGGAACAGTAGTGGCATTGTGCCCATGAATGGCTGTACCCTCCCTGGCTGGCACAAAGTCAACCCATCAGCTCCGAGCTCCCAATGATTTCCCTCTGGTTTATTCCCTACTAATGGATGCCCCAATGATATTGGCATTTCTTTGCACCAGAGTGTGTGGAGAAGAGCAGAAGGCCACAGGGATGGTTCCCCTGTTCAGAGGAGAGAGCAGGGAGGGTGAAATGGAGGAAGGAGAGCCCCAAATCTGAGACAGGAGCTGGATGTCCTGATAGCCACAGACAACCCGTTGGCTCGGGGATCAAGGTGGCACAGGGGGTGACACAGGAGTACAGTCACTAGTTAGATGGCCACATATGAAGACAGGTTAAAATACAACCACTGAAAGTGCGGACAGGCATGATGTGAGGGACAGAGACAAGCTGGGGGCTGAGGGGGTGGAAGGACCATGACTGAGAGAGGATACAAGGTCTAGGGGCCATGGTGTAAAAAGGCAACCAGAAAAGCCACATACAGCAGCAATTTTGGCCTGAAATTCTGACCTTGTCAACCTTGTTCTCCTGGGGCCCAGTGCACTGGAAAAGCCAGCACTTAATTCTACCATTGCTTAAACGGTGCTAAGAGCCTCCCATTAGAAATGCATGCATTAAAAACCTGCCAAACACTCTTGGCTCCTCTGGGGACACCCCGAAACCAGGCCAAAGCTCCTGCTGCTTTCTTACGCTTTGTGCTGCAGCTGAGCATCGGCCCTCTGCCCAGCTCAGTGCGCTGCCTGCCTCTCATGGGCCTCAGGGCACAAACACCATCTCCAAGGGGCTCTGCCTTCCCCTTCTTGGCTTCAGGGTCCTTCCAGGATTTCTCTAACCGCTTTCCAAAAAAGGGGCCTTTCCCAGGGGTGCTTGGTACTGGGAGCTGGTGCCTTACTTGAAGGGACTCTCCACACTTGCTGGATAGTTTCTGTAATACTGGTCTGAGCATCACTGCAGCGGCTTCAAATCACCACCCAGAGATGGTCCTTGCTTTTGCCCCTGGCTATAGTGAAAGGGCAGTGCCGTGGGAGAAGCTCGCAGCATGGATGTGCACTTGCACAACAGCAGCCCTTTCCCTCTCAGCCCTGCTTCTTCCAGGGATACTCCTATTTATTGCAGGAGTTACCATCAAGTCATGCAGCAAAGAACCTGTGGCTGTGCCCAGAGGTGCTCCAGAAGCCCTGAGAAGTTTGGGACCAAGAGAAGAGGGAGCAGGAAGCCTGATGACCTGTGGTTTTGTGACATGGAAGACATTTGTGAGAGAGAGAGAGAGAATGTTCTTCTACTGCAGCTTCTCTGCTGTCCACCAAGGGTTGAGCTCACACAGCACTCTTTCCTTTAATGGGGCTCTGTGAAGGTTTCTCTCTCCCTTTCTCTCTTCTCTAATTTATCCTCCTATTTTCATGAAACACATGATCTCAGCATCTCTGAGATCCGTCCCAATGTTACATTGGTTTGAAATTGGCCCTGTAGCTTCAAAAATCTAGAGGACAGAGGAACTGGCTTAGGCAGACACATAAAAAGAGAAAAAAAAGCTTTAGAGCCACTCTAGAAAGTCATGCAACAAAAGGTGTTTTCATGTCACTAACCAGACAAAGCCTTCATCCCTTACAGGTATCAGTGGGTATCAGTGGGTCAGTCCTGCTGAAGAGCGGCCGCTCAATGTTAGAGGCTCTGTGAGTTTTGGCAGAGTGCTGCTGCAAGAGAAATCTCATGGTTCAACTCTGGGCAGGTTCATTTCACCATGTACAAATCCACAGTGCCTGCTGGGAGAAAAATCATCCCTCTGAAAGCTAGGCTGGCCCCGCCATGAGTGGGGAGGAAGCTCGCAGCTCCCAAACTCCAGCTGTCCCTGACATGAAGAAGCCCAAAGCACTAGGATCCCAGCAGGACACTGCGGTGAGGAAGCCCACAAAACCACACAGGATCTCAGCTGCTTCTCACAGGACACTGCTGCAGGGATGCTTGCAGTGCTCAAATACCAGCCAGCAACGATGGGACCCTGCACAGAGGAAGGGCAGAGGGCTGAAATACAGGCTGTAGGACTGCCCCGGGGACGTGCTGCTCTGCAGTCTTGCCCTTTGGCCAGTTTGGGGCACGGGAAGAGTTCAGGTGTTAACCTGAAGTTACCGTCTGCCATACACGTGCACCCAGGCTCAAGCAAATGCACAGCCATTGACTCCAAACCTTTGCTGGGCCAAACAGCTCAAAGACTAACCATAAAAAAAACCAACACAATGCTGTATATAAAACCCCTGCTCTCCCATCGCGCCTCCCCAACTGTGATTAGATGCCTAATTTGTTAGGCAGCAAGAAAGAGAGAATGGGAAAGCTCAGGGGAGAAAAATGAAGCAGCTCAGAAGCATGAAAGAAGAGAGCTTTAGAAGCATAAATCTTATTTTAGAGTGATAAACACTGGCAGAAAAGTCTTTCATATGCCAGTGGTTCCCTGGCAGGCCAGAGAGTCACCTTTGTTTTCCAAAGTTAAATCGTTACATTTTATATTAATATGATTATTGAAGATTAAGGGGGATTTGCATCAAGCCAGCTGCACCCAGACAACCCGTGGCAGCAGCCCACAGGACTGTGTGCATGGGGTAGGCTTGGGGAACAGCCTTCTCCACGTAGAAGAGGATGTAAAGAGATTACAGGTTCCATAAAAAATATTAGCAGCAATAAAGCCACCTTCACCATTCTCTCTCCAGGGGAGAGGGGAGCCTGGGAAACATCACTCCCCTTGGTGTCATCCCATGAGCCCAGACATGAGGCAGTGGAAAGGCTTAGAAATAATTCCTGTTGGCAATGGGGAGGGAGTGTGGGCTCTGTGTGACTGTAGGGACCTGCCACAGGGAGTGCAACAGCAAGACTGGCTCTGCCTGTGCACGTGCATGGGTGTGCATGTGTGTGAGTCACTGCAGAGAAAGGGGTGGCAGGGTCGGCTCCGGGGGTGCGAGGCGGAGGGGGAGTATATGCGGAGGAGTTGCTATAGGTGATGGGGTGGATGTGCGGGCCAGGTGTGTGTGGGGGTTAATCACTCTGTGAAGCAGAGAATGAGTGCTGACTCCTGGGGGGGAGGAATTGCCATGGGGAACCAGGCAAAGCGCTCGCTGGTTGTGAGCGTGTGTGTGTGTGCATGTGTGTTTGCATGAAGCAGTCACTGTGGAGAAAGGGGTGGGAGCGTTGGCTGTGTGTGAGGCACCATAGGGAACGGGGTGGGAGCATGGGCTGCGCGTGGGCGTGCGTGGATCACGGGAGACGACCATGGTTGTGCGAGTGTGTGTATGGGAGAAGGGCTGTAGGAAAAGGGGTGGGAGCACTCCTTCTGTATGTGTCCCCCGACGTGAATCACTGTCGCAGGGAGCAGGGTGTGAGGGCTGGCTCTGTGCATGTGCATGTTGGAGGGAGTTGCTGTAGGGGACAGGGAGTGACCTCTGCTCTCTGCAAGCTGTCGGGGGGAAAGGGACGGGAGCGGCAGCTCTGCATGAGTGTGCATGTGAGCTGCTGCAGGTAACAGGCCAGGAGTGGGTGCTCTGGGTGCATGGGAGGGAGCTGCTGTAGGGAGCGGGGTGGGAGCACTGGCTCTGTTTGTGTGCGGGACATTGCTGCAGGGGAGGGCAGCACGTCCAGCATGAGGCCAGGAGAAATCCTTGGGTTGTATGTGATGTCACTGCAAAGACCCCTGTCCCCTCAGGGTCCCCATGACTCCTCTGCTGTCCTGTGGTGGCCTTGCTGCCCTGTTTCCTACAACAGCCTCTGGAGGGGGTTACTCCTTGCATTACATCTCACTACTGTCTCTTGCTGGCAGGACTCAGGCCTAAGGAATCACATAGGTCCTCGGCTGGCTGAGGCAGCAATCACTTCACAAGGTGCACTGGTGGCCAGTTGTCCTGTGGAGGATACCTCCAGGGCCGCAAACTCCTGTGGGGCACAAGCATTGGCATTCCAGCATCCTTCAACATGCTCTCGCCTTCCAGCCAACCTTCCCTTGGGCGGCCATCTGAGAGAGGTTCCCTGGCCGGCAGTGAGACCTCTCTCCAGGTAGGACAAGCAGCCACCTGGGTACAACTCCAGCATGAAAACTCCCGAGGTCAAGCCACCATTCCAGTGAGAGGAAGGGGCTGCCCTTTTGCGTGGCCTTCCCAGCCAGGGTGTCCCTGACAGTCAAGTGTCGTTAACACAAGTCATTAGTCTGCAAGCTGTCAAAAGACGGGGCAAGCCCTGTGCTCAGGTTTCCCACAAATGGAGAGTCAACGAGAAGCAAAAGCTGTTACAGATGGTGGTTCAAATATGGCAGATGCAGTCCTGATCTGGTGTGGGGCAGAAGCAGAGGAAAGGTGTGGGGGGACATGGAGGAGCTCTTTCAGGTGACCCAAGAGTGAAATGCTGTGGCAGCATGGGCTAATGGGGACACTTCAGCCCCTCAAAGCTCTTCCTCCGGTCAACGCGTGCCTGGATTCAGCAAGAGGAGTAGCCCCACACTGGACAGGACATTATGTTTCCACATGGCTGCTTCCACCTTCCCTCCATCTTCCACCCCCAGGCGATGGCACAGCTCAGCCCCGCCGGGGAGAGACCCTCCTCCCGACCAGCTCGCCCACCTATATTTCAGGCTAGCATCTGACATGCATTTTGACACAGCCGTGCCTCCCCTCTCTTTTCCCCACTACCTTGCCTTGTTTAGAGCCTGTTTTTTTTCTTCCATTGCCAAAACACAATGACTGTTATAATTAACAGATTATCTCAGTGCGACAGCTGCAGTCCTTTGAAAATTAGGTTGAATAACAGGATCCTGCCGTATGGTAATTTCTTTTCATCTCTCAAATATTTTCTCTCTCTCACTCTCGTTTCTACTTCATTTCTTTTTTTCTTTCCTTCTTTTCTCTCTCCCCCCTCCTACCTTTCACCAGCTCCCTGACTGCATGAGTGATATCTTTGGGGTGAGACAGGCTGAAGGGCTCTCTCTACCTTCATCAGCTGTTTTCATTCCTCTTCTTTTACTACCACACCTCGCAGAGAGGCAGTGTTTGCAAGTAGGATCATAAACATGTCAGGAAAAAATGTGCCCACCAGAGGCCAAGGTCAGGGGCCCTTTCTGAAGCCCCGCTGGCTCAGAAAGGCACCCCAGGGAATTGCATGGGACGGGGAGAAACTGGGATGCAGTAGCCTGAACCACTGCCTGCAACTTTCCCATAGGGAGCTGAGTGCGACGGTGTGGCTGAGTGGTTTGTACTGAGCTAGCCAGGGTGCTCTACCCACCCACCTACCCATCCGCCTTCTTGCTGACTCAGTATCTGCCCCTGACTCACCATTTGCTCACTGAATGGGGACTGGCAGTACTTATACGGCATCCTTCCCTCTCGCTAAGGCAATAGCTCTGCCACTTACCACCCCCTCTCCCCATTATCCACCTACATCTGTCTCTCTACCGACTCAATCAACCCAAGCCAGCCAAAAAAGCAGCTTGCTGGAAATTCAGGGTTTCAAAACCAAAATAAGAACTGGTGCTGCTCCCAGCTGGACCCAAACTAAAGGCTCTGGAAATCTCCTCCTCCAGGACTGGAGATCCCCTGGCCCCTGCTGCAAACTGGACTGATCCATTCACCGAAGTGGCTGGACTCCTCGGCCTCTGCTTGGGCAGGCGCGCTAGCACACAGCGTTTCAGGCTGCGAGGATGACCAGCCAGAAATGTGGGACGGGTCTGTTGGGATGGTGCCCTGGATTTGGCAACTGAAAGGTTTCAAGTTCAACACATTCTGGACTCAAGAAATCTGCAACTTTGTCGTTGACTGTACCAAGAGCATTAGTTAATTATTCTTGATGCCTGGCTTGAACTCATGCAAAATGCCTGTTACAATTAAACACTGCTTTTCCCTCTTGAAAAACAGGGCAGTATTCCTCCACACCACTCATCCATCGCAGCCTAAGCACCTCTGCAGAGGCTAGCTCCAGCTGAGTCCTGGGCCTCCTCCTGCCTCCTCAGCACAGCCATTTCCTCTCCTCCCATGGAGTTCCACCTCATTTATTTCCTTAATCCCAACTCAGTAGAACAGAAACACTTTGTCACCATTATTCTGCCAAAAGCCAAGTAGAGTCTTTTAACACACACTCATCCGTTCCATTGTATTTCAGCAGTCTCCAGTAATGCTCCTCCTCGTTGTCCATGATCTCTCTCTTTTCATCCTTCGGCACTCTCACCCTGCATTCTCCCTCTGCTTTCACTCCAGGCCCTGTGTTGGCTCGTGGCACTTACAGCACATCTCCTCATTCATTCACTGTCACTTATCCAAATGCTACCTTCACTTATTAATTCTCCTTTTTTCTAGTAGCATCCCTCCTCTGAGTGCTTTGTACAGTCCTACTTACGTATCCAATAATAGTATTTTCCCAATGAGTGAGTCATATACCCCTTTGCTGACATTTAGAATTCTCGTTGTTCTTTGAAACACGTTTATTCATTCCCCCTCTCTACAATTATATATGTCTACTCATGGTGTTGCATTTTCTACAGCAGCCATGCAGCAAACAGATGATCCATGCAAATAACCCAACAAAATAATTGTCTCTGCTGGTACCTTGTCATCCTCCATTTTCATTATGTAGGCCAAAGCTAATTCAAGCTATGAAGCAATCAAAAATAGGGGACGACTTAATTTAAAAAACACCCCACCCTTTCCTTTGTTCTTGCTCAGTCCAGATTTCAATCTTTTTTTTTCCACCTATTCGCTGCTCTGCCTCTTTCGATGCTGTTAGTAGCAGAATACATGGAGGCTGCAATTGATATTGGGCCTCTGGTTTCCTAGGTGCTGTAAATATGCTCAGTGAGAAACAAACTTTGCTCCAGACTGTTTCCAAGCTGAAAGAACAGAAAATAAGGAGTATCACTCAGCTAATAGGGGCACGTAAATGTCTTTCCCACTAACCCAGGTAATATACACTCCATGACCAGGGAGTGATGCCACATCCCCCTAAATCTCTCTCCAGAGGCTTCATCAGGTAGCCCTAGCAAGTAATTCATCTGGCACTCCCTCCTCCTTCCTCACCATAGCCCTTATTCCTTCCCCACCCCGTTCTTTGCTTCTCTTCCAGTCCTTAGTCACCCTTGCATATGCCATATTTTATTTATTACTTACTACTCCTCTTAATCTGCATAGGCCAAACCCTAAGCTCTCTAGTCACCCTGACTCATTTCCTACCCAGGAAAAGCAACAATTTAAATCAGTGGGAAAGCCTGTGATGTCAATCTGGACAGAGACTGATACTGCACGGGGACTCCCGCATGATTATTTCTTGTTCTCTTCTCACTCATTCAGGTCTCCATTTAGCAACATACTTCAGCATGCACCGAACTGTAAACCTATGCAAGTCCCATTCAGCTTCTCAATGGCTTTCTTCTGCAACATCTGTGTTGATGGTTCCCACATCTTCCAAACACAACAGATTCTCCTTCTGTGCTTCCTCTTCCTAGCCTCTTTGTTATCCACCCACCAACATCCTTTCTCTCGCTTTGAGAAATTTAGACTTTTCCTTTTTTTCCCTTTGCTTGTTTGGATTTTCTTATTTTCGCTGCTGCCCGGGGACTCCAGCTTGTAATTTCACCTCCCTTTTCCTGAGATTGCTATGTTGAATAAAACACTGACTTCCCCCTCTGCTCTCCAATATTCTGAAATACCAAATTGGGCCATTGAGGAGAAAAGCTATTGGCCAGGACTGCTGTCTCTGATACTGAAACAGAGCTGGCAGTAATATTTACAGGCTACTTTGAAAGCTCCAGGGATGGCTTGTGGCCAAAAATGATGATATCCACCCCCTCTTTTTTTTAATGATGTCTTCCTATGACTCAGTCTGGTCCATAAGTCAAAATGAGATTTTTTTTTTTAATTTTTTTTTTTAACCATCCTCCCTTTAAGCAATGAGAACAAGAGCCTAAGAACAGAACGCCATAGCATCACGGACAGGACGGGTTACGTCACGAGTAATGCAACTTGGGGTGTCCTTGGTGGCTTTAAAAGAAACAGAACAAAAGGCACATGTCCTCTTTCTGGAGAAATGAGTTTTGGCAGAGCTAAACTGGCAATTGCCTGAGTTTTCTAGACTTAGTTTTATCTGTAAGCAAAGCAAGAAACACGCGGGAAGCAGAGACACCATGACCTCAGGGGCTCATGACTTCCTGGGCTCAGCAAGGAGCTACCATGCCCTTTATTATCCACCGTTGTACGGAGGCAGAGTCTTGAATAAAGGGGACGGTGTAGGGGGAACTGTGACAGCTGTTTCAAAGTGGGACTGTGGCGTACCAACGCAGCCTGCCCACACACTCTTACCTCTGCCTCCAGCTATACAGTCTGCAGCAAGAAACAGCCATTCAAATGGTTGATAAACGAGCAGTTCAGCTGGAGACCACTTAATTTGTTCCTTGCCTTCTTTGTCTGCCGGTGGCAGGGAAAAATGCATGTTTGGAAATTGGCAGTGTTGTGTATAGCATTACCAGGCTGGAGTTATACTGACTGCTACAGAAAAAAAAAAAAAAAAAAAAAAAAAACAGGAGAAGAGGGGAGAAGGCTGAGAGCTGGGCAGAAGAAGGGGGGGTGGGAGTGGAGGAGAGCCAGGCAAGGAAAAAGGGAGAGAAATGAGACGGTATTGTATCCAAGACTAGATACTACGATGATGGGGACATTAAGAATATGATAGATAGGCAGGAAAGGAAGGCAAACAGACAGAGGCAGGCACAGAGAAAGAGACAGAGACGAAGGAGGGAGGGAGAAGGAAGAGAGAGAGGCAGAATTAATTTAGGAGGAATATACTGAAAACATAATCTTCTCAACGGGAAAAAAAAAGAGAGAGAGAGAATTAAACAAACAGCGACAGGAAACTGGGAAAGAATAACTTTTTTTTTATGAGCTTGTTAACATTTGTGAAGTTAAGTAACCCTAAATTTATGCCATTAATTTGCATGTATTACTTTTTTTTCCTCTGCTGCCAGTTTATAGTCTCTGTGAAACCTTTAAAAAGTGGCTTTTTTTCCTCCTTTTCCCTTCGCTTGTGTTAATTAAGGCTTGTGATATATGTATATTTTTACACTGCCACTGTGCTCTAGCATTTAATCATCAAATGGCCCTTTTTGCCTTTTCTTTGGGCCGCTCCTGCCTCTTCTGCTCCTCTCCACAGAAACGTGAGGAAGCCTGTGGGTCCACCCATCCACGCTGATCTATAAGCATGCCTAGAGCCCGGCTGGGCTCCTACGTGCATAGAAAGAGCTGCTGTAGAAAATGCAAGTCCGGCTTCTTCCCTCCATCCAGAGGACTGCCCCACACCCGTTCCAGGGACAGCAGTCCCTCCTCTCCTCCCAAGGACTTTTCTTTCTGGGCAGACAGATCTCTCTCCTAAGCACATCACTGACTTTGGAAGTGCCCAAGGCCAACACGAAGCATAGCTGGTGGAGCCCTTTTGGCAGCTGTCCCAGCGAGCATATTTCTGAGCTCAGCTGGACAGGAGCCTTGGTCCTAAATGTGCTTTGATTGCTTTGCCTCTCTCTAAAGGCTCTGTATCTCCCAGCTGTAAGCAGAGTTTGCTGAAGCAAGAAGCAGGTTGCTAAGCCTGGTTTGGATGCTGTTTGGTCTCTAGCGGAGCTGACGGGACTCATCTTGTTAAAAACCAGCTGAGCTGAGACCACCAACACTGAACATTGATTCAGACCTAAACACCTGCCATGGGAGACACAGCAACTTGAGCAGGGAATAAGGGTGATTGCTGGTCACAGCAAATATGGTGTTCCCTCGTCCCTTATGGAGGAAGCTTGTGACCTCCTTGGGGCTCTGACAGGCATATGACAGGTCTCTGGAGGGTCTCTGCTGAACTGGACTTGGGAAGGAGAGGTAGGGGAGACAGACCAGGCTTTCCGCACTGTCACTATTATTTTGCCATATGGGGGTGTTGAGCACCAGAGAGGATATTCTGATTTACTCCCTGGCTTACCGTTGCTGTGGCAACGGGAGAAATACAGGCCAAACCAGGCTGCATCTGCAATGTGGTGGTAATAGGGAGTTTGGGTTCCCATGTGTTTGTTTGTTTGTTTGTTCAGCTGTTTGCAGGAGCCACATGGTAAAAAAGCACTGTCGCGATGAAAAGGGAATGGGGCCCAAATTGTACCCAGACAAATACGCCCTCCCCTCATGCAACAGCAAAACAGTCATGCATGCAGTCATATTCATCACACACAGCCTGAGGAACACCAGCACATACATGTGTCTTCTCTTCCCACCACCTCTGAAGCTGGGGGTCCCCTAGCTACTCTCCCACTGTCCCAAGAAGCTGGACTTCTCATTTCATAGATACAAAGCTCCTGTGTACCAGACACTTTCTAGTAGGGCTCTGAAGCACAACTAAGAGTCTGGGGCCCACCAGCTTGTGTCAGCAAAAGAATCTTCTCTGCCGTTGGCTCCACTCATCCCAGTTAGCATGATGCTAAGGGGTCACCCACTGGCTGCTGAGCAAATACTCCTCCCTGCAAATACTCCTCCAGCACATCGTACTGACTAGATCTTACCCCCCGAGGTGATCAACAAAACAAACTCAGCCCTTGTCTCAACAGTCATATCCCTAGCTGGGAGAGATGGCCTCCATTCCCAACATCAGAGTGGTCACATAAATTGGCCTGTTGCAGATGCCAACCTCCAACTGTGACACCACCATCTTACAAGTCTGCCAGCACAATTCCCACCCCAGAAAGCAACCTGTAGACTAAAGTACTGTCTCTTTCCCTCCCTCTTCCAGCCTGCTGAGACCTGAGTATTCTCAACCTAAACTGTGGCCTTTGGAGAAAGGCTCAATGTCCACTGCATCCAAAGTACTGGGACCGGAGATCTCCCTTGGGTCAAGTGGAAGGAAGGAGATGAATTTTCAGCTGCCCCTCACCGATTCAGAGCTGCTCCCTAGAGAGCTGGAAGCACAGAATAGCCTTATAGCAAGACAAAGTTGCTATTCAGTCACATCATGATCTGTTCGTCCTTATCCCACAGCCCGTAACAGGCTGAGGCTAGCCAGGGTGCAGGGGAGAAATGGCCTGATGTCAAGGCAGGAACAGGGTTTGGCTGCCCAAGCACAGAAGCCTTGGTGTTCCTGGAAACCAGACTCCTAGTCAGCTTTGGGAGTCCTGCGTTGCAACTTAAGCAAGGGAGAGGCAAAGTCCATGGTGGAGGTTTCCTCAGTCTGGCAGGGCAAGGGTCTGTGAGGTGGGATGCCTCTATGGGGACAGCGCACATGGGGTCTGAGACACTGCCAAGACAAGGGATGGCACTGAAAGGGTGGTGATGCCCGTAACCTGCTGGCTGCTGCTAGTAGTGACTTGAAGGACATTGCGGTAAAAAAAGAGGGGGAAAACAAAGAGGTTCAGGTTGAGCTACAAAAGATGAGATGATGGAGATGAGAGGCTCTGCAGGCATGAAAAGCTTCTCCAGAACATTGTGCAGAGAGGAGAAGTCCATCTCAATCCCAATGAGGACAAGACAGCTGCAGGGCATGTGTGGCATCTGCATGTGTGCTACAGGAATGCTGTGAGTTTGCAGAGTGCCTGGACACCCAGGGCCCTGTGCATGGAGGAGAGGTGAGGTGGGGGTATAGATTCCCCTCCTTTGACTCCTGGCTGCCTTTTCTCCCATCATTCCTGAGACTCCATCTGGCTCCACTATTTTTACACACATAGACAATAAAGAAGAGAAAATAAACACTTAATTTCTAACCTAATCAGCCCTTCTCTCACTAATTAGCACCCTCTGAGCACATCCACAGGCTGTGAGAGATACTCTGGGGCTGATAATGACCCCCAACCTGCAGTTGCGTATGCTGAAGGGTCAGCAGAGCCGAGAGCAAGCCAGGGGGAGGCAGGGAGCAGAGTCACCTGTGCCATTTGGTTTTTTCCCTCAAATCTGGGATGCTGGAAGGGGGATGTCTCTTTTTTGGCAGGATCCCTTGTGTGTATGTGGTTTTCGGTGAGAGAGAGAGAGTGTGTGTGTGTGCACGCATGTGTGCCGAGGAGGGGGGAAGCTGGAGAGGTTTGGAGGGAGGGGACTGGAACAAAATTCTGGCTCTGAGCCCAAACCTAAAACACATGCCAATTTGTGCCTCTTGCTGGTGGTAATGAAGGGCTCCGTTCAGGACACACGGGACACTAATTAAGGGGCTTCAAAGGCGGCTTTCTGCAGCCTGCTCTTTAAAGGGGGGCTGAGGGGAGGAAGGAGCACAAGAGGGGGGTGTTCTCCACTCAATGGAAGACTTCTGGCTCCTAGTGCTGCTGGGGAAGGCACTTTTTCTTTTTCCCTGTCTCCCATAGCAACTCCTACCCATGATAGCTAAGAAGGTGCAAGCATCTGGCAGCTCCGGGCAAGCCCTCAACAGCTAGCAGGCAAGGCAGGCTCCGGTAGCAAACCTGTGCTGCCGTGGGGAGGGGAAAGCTCCCAGTGGAAGCGGAGGGACGCCATGCTGAAAAGAAGCAAAGGTGGACATAGGGCATGGCAGAAAGAGAAAAGAAGAGAAAGAGCTGGAAGGGAAGAGGCAGGGACTCGGTGTGATTGGTTTGCAAAGGTAGCACCTATGGGAACAGGATTTGCCCTTAGTCTCCAGGGGTTTGCAGGGAGGAAAGCTCTGGATCACCACAGATCAAAACTCCATGGCTGAGTCTTGTCAACTGCCTCCCATGGGGTTATTTCTCATGAAAGACTGGATGGTGCAAACTTTGTGAACAGGACAACAGGCAGGGCAGAGAATGTGCCTCCAATGCGTCAGTCTGGGCACAAGGCTGTGGGCTTAGCTAGGCACCAAAGACCAACAAGCACTGCATGGGCACCCAAAGAGCTCTAGCCCGCTTCCAGCTTCACAGACCATGGCCCTACAACCTCTAAGCGTTGCAGATTCACTCATAGCTGTAGCGTTCCTGTGTCGGAGGGAGGGAGCCAAGCCACAGAACGGGTGATGTGACTCAGCCCTGGCCACCAAAGACAGTCTTAGCTCAGCTCTCCTGCTTCCTACCTGGTACCTTAACCACACACCTGCCCACCCTCCCTCCACGGGAGTAAGCATGAAACAGCAGCTCTGGTGGAAAACAGGCCTGTGCTAAGATTGATTAAACGGGGACAGAGCGTGGGAGGAAAGAGAAGAATAAATTGGCAGAGGGAGCAACAGAGCGTTAGTGAGAGACAGGAAGAAAGGATGAGTGAGAAGGATGGTGAGGAAGAGAAAAGAGAGAATAGAGGGTTATCTATGGATTATATTCACTGGGCCATGCATCAAGCACAGAGAGAAAGTGAGGGAAAGAAAAGAGAGGTGATATGAGCACATGAGAGGGAGAAGAAGTGAGAAGAGACTAACAAGAGCAACAGAAGCAGACGGCTTGAGACAGAAGCAGTGCTTCACTGATCCTGCACGACAGCATGCTCCCTGCCATCACTCACCACCCCACAAGCTGCCAGAGTGCCCCACAGCTCGCCTTAGCTTCAGAAGGAGCTGCCTTCTCTATTCCAGGCTGTCTCAGCACCACACGTGGGTCAGCTGGACAGAGCTGTTTGGGAGTCAGGACCAGTCCTGCCATGGTGAGCCGTGGATACACAATATTTAACCAAGGTGAAGCAAAAGGCTAGCTGAACTCACCTTTCAGTAGTCCTCTAATGCTCCTCCACAATTGTCCAGATCTGTAGTTTTTCTGACCTTTCTGCCCTCTCCTGTTCACTTTCCTCCTATACACCAACCCACACTTAACCACTTATTCCGGATGACCTGCTCCATGTCTCCCGTGCTCAGTGTCACCCAGCCAAAAGCACGGCCACCTGCAGCCCAGAGCAGTACACGAGGGCTGTGCCTACTGCTGAAGAAAAAGAGGGAGGAGGCTTACCCTGGGAGAAGCGCCTGGGGTGAGACTGGCTGAGGTGTGACTCGGGCCAGCGACTGCCCAGTGCAAGGCAATTCATAACATCAGCTCTTGGGCAAAAGACTTCACATGCATATCCAGCAATTCCCTGTCTACTTTCTTACTACTGCCTAACCATGAATGTCACTGCCCAGCCCAAGCGGTTTCTGAGAAGAGGTGGTCAGATTCCCAGGCAGACAGAGTCAAAAGGGTTTGGATGCAGAAACACATCATGGTGCTGGAATCAGCCCCAGAGCAGGTCTTGCAGCTGCCTGGGCTGAGGAACATCCTGGGGTCTGCTAGGATCTGCAGAGAAAAGAGATCAGCCTCAAGGAGGTGCAGACACAGTCTTGGATGTAATTGCAAGCAACAGCCTTGGAAGTGCTTAGCTCCATCACTGACTCTTGTCTCATGCAAGTGTTAACAACCACAGCACAGCCCAGACAAGTCCAGGGCACTCGTGCGCCCTGCCTCCTTCCATCCCACAGACCACCAAACACTTCCCATTGGCTGCTAACAGCTGCTGAACCTTTACTAAGAAAGCCACAAAGGTGGGGGTTTGAATGGGTGGGGGGAATCGAATGGGAGAACGGCGCTGATCACCAGCATCTTCTGACCATGGGGGAAATAGCACCCAGGATTTTCAGGTTCACAGAAAGATACCAGCCTTAGTTTCCATGGAGAGAGGAAACAGGGACACTCTCCAGCCTCCCCTTTCCTCTCCCAGTTCTTCTTTCTCCCCCCCATCCTTCTGCCCTGTGCAATCCAAGTTGGATGCCATGCCGAGGATAGATAAACAGGCAACTAGTGAATCACTCTTATTAAGTTTGAACTGATTATTTAAAAAAAAAAATCGAAAGAGAGGGAGAGAAAATCAAAGCTGGGATTACAGGCTTAGCAAGCGTGAGTGCATATTCAGCCTACACTGTTCTCTTTGTGACTCCGTCACACCGGTAGACTGCTAAGAGAGTTATACCATTACTAACATGACAGCACTGTCCTGCCCAGCCTGGGTTAGAAATCCCAGTGGCTGTGTGGAGGGGAAGAGTCCCTTGGCAGTGGCAGGCACTTGGCCTCCCGATGCCTTCCACTCGCAGCATGCTGGCCAGACAGGGAGAAGTATTCAATTATCAGACAGGCTCTGCCTTTTCCTAGGCCAGCTTTCTCTTATTGTCTGACTGCTTTCTCCCTGGCCAGTGATGCTTGAGAAGTCTGTCACGCAAGAGAAACTCAAGATGGTCCAGGCAATTCCTGAATCAGGCAGACTTCTCACAGCTGACCCTCCTCCTCACGAATACACAGTCTTCTCCGAGTATGGATAGGCTGCTCAGTCCGCAGGCAGTGAATATCTCCTTCACAAACTCTGGACCTCCAACAACTGCCTGGAAAACAGGATCTCCCTGTTCCCTGCTGGGCTGGGAGCATCACCTGGTTGTGATTCCTTATTACTTCTCTGGCCTAAAAATCATCCTACAGTCACAGAGCTGACACTGATTGCTCTCATTACTTTCACTTCTTAAGAAGGACTCCAACAGTTTTTAAACACATTAAAGATGTGTGTGTTGCCCTAATGCAGTTCTCAAACATCTCCTTTGTTTCAAGTAACCCCCCTATAAATACCACTCAAAACATCATGGCAATCAGACCATCAGCCACACTCTCAACCACTGCTCATACCCCTCATGATGTCCCTGGGGACTGTGATCCCTCGCTGGGATAGTGCTGTTACAGTATGTCTGTGAGCTGGCACAGATTGACAAAAAAAGGCAATAAATGCATCACCCCGGACAGGATGCAGAAAGAGGAAGGGTCATCGAGGAACATGTTCTTTCAATGCCCTGGCAGCAGCCTGCATCTTTGCTGGGGGACCAGCTTTGTTACCATTGAGGGAAAATGGAATGGATGCTGTGTGAATTGGGTGTGTCAGTCCCTGGATCTCCAGAGAGGGAACGAGGAGTTGGACGTGGAGTGATGTCATGGTTTAACCTCAGTCGGCAACCAAGCCACACAGCTGCTGGCTCTCCCTGCCCCCTCCCCCACAGTGAGATGGGGAGAGAATTGGAAGGGCAAAAGTAAGAAAACTCGTGGACTGAGATAAGAACAGTTTAATAATGGAAATAAAATATGATGATGATGAAGATGATGATGATGGTGATGATGATTATAATGTAATGAAAAGGAAAACAACAAAAAGAGAGAGAGAAACAAAACCCAGGAAAAACAACTGATGCACCACTCACCACCCACAGGGCAACACCCAGCCAGTCCCCGAGCAGCGATCGCTGCCCCCCGGCCAACTCCCCCCAGTTTATATACTGAGCATGACGTCATATGGTATGGAATACCCCTTTGGCCAGTTTGGGTCAGCTGTCCTGGCTGTGCTCCCTCCCAGCTTCCTGTGCACCTCCTCGCTGGCAGAGCATGGGAAGCTGAAAAGTCCTTGACTTAGTATAAGCACTGCTTAGCAACAACTAAAACATCCGTGTGATATCACATTATTCTCATGTTAAATCCAAAACACAGCACTATAGCAGCTACTAGGAGGAAAATTAACTCTATCGCAGCTGAAACCAGGACAAGTGAGAAATGCATTGAGTTGAGAGGAGGAGACAATTGGGTATGCAGTGCCTGGAGGGTGAGGGTCAGGACCAAGAGCAGCAGAAGGAGCTGCCTAGGACAGCTGCTCACCCAGATGGTCTCCAGTCTGCAGCCTTCAGATCTTGCCTTAGCTCCAGCCCTGTGGCTGGTGCTTGTGGCCTCATCTCCCCACATCCCTGTTCTGCAGCCAGTAAAGCCACTGGTGGGGCAGGCTCTGTACCCCTGCAGGAACTGGGGTAGGGACCATTCCTCATTCATGGTACCCCAGTACTAATTCATCTGTCCCAACCCAAAGAGACAAGAGAATAAACACATTTTTTCTTTCCAGAGCTGCCCCAGGGCTAGGCTACACTGTTTTATGGCCCAGTTCTTAGCCTATTTGCATTTTGTATTTTTACTTCAACTGCTGTTTGTTTCCAGGCATTTGGGATGCCTAATGATTTTCAAAGCACTGTTTATTTTAATCCCTCTAATTTATTAATACATTGGTTGGCCTCGAAGTGCTTGGGAAAGAAGAGTAAGGAAGTTGTAACCAGTGCTTTGAATAAAGCATCAATCTGTCATATGATCACATCAAAGCAGCAGCAAGCAGCTCACTTTGTTGGCTACATCACGATACAGCCTCATGGGTCCTCCAGCTTGGTGTTGGGTTTCCTCATACATGTCACCCTGCGACACTACCAGGCTCACCAACTCCAAGGATGAAGTAAAAAATAGCAATGCCCAGAGGCAGCTCCCCATAAAAAGTCTGCCCCTTCTCACTCTCCCACGTGTTGTGAGAATGTAACATGCCACCATGGTGCAGATAATATAAACCATGCTGACATCCACGTGGATTTGCAGGCAATGTTGTAATCTTCCAATAAATCAAAGGTGCACTTGGCCTCCACCCTCCACCATACTCTCTTCAGCCCAGCGCTCCGTGGTGAGGATACAGTTTCACACACAGGGCAGTCCCTGAAAAAAACAGTGAGCGTAAACACTTCTAATCATGCAAATGAGAGGGTTTTGAATCTCTGCTAGTCAGTCCCAACAGGAAAATGTCAATTTCCTCAGCACCAGAAAGTAACTGACAGGTCCTGAAAAACCTAGGGGCTGCCCTCAAATAACTTTTCCCATCTCCAGGAAAGCAGTGAGTGTGCCCCATCGTGCGTTCATGAACCTGCTCTCATCTAAGTCAAGGCCTGAAGACCACAGTCTTTTGCAGCCAACAACTTCATAGCATCCTTACAGCTGCAAAGCCCGTGTGCTCTCAGCAGTCCCACTGAGCTGAAGAACCCTTTTCTCCCATCTCACGCCTGCTAAGAAAGCTCACAGCAGCACAAGTTGCCTTACCCATTGCTACTGCTACAGCTCTGATAGCCGCCCTGTCAGCAATAAACATGTTAGCCATGGACCAGCACTTGTCAGGGACACCCCACTCGCAGAAAGCAGAAGCCTCTCTCTTCTGTAGCGTCAGGGCTTCCTGCAAGTGTACAATTTGTGCTAAAGGGCTGAGGTGATTCCACAAACGGCTCTGTGAAAGCAGCCTGAAGTTGCTGCTGGTTGTCATGATGAGTTAGTTGTGCTAGATGTCCTCCAGAAGCACGGTTCTGCCTGGGAATAGACAATGACTACTGTTTACAGAGGGTGAACACATCCTGCCTGAATGAGCTTATTACAACAGCCAGCACCGCTGTCTGGCAAGGGGGGGTCACCTGCACCAATGTTCTCTTTGCACTGGTGGACAGACCGACAGAAACGGAGGTGCCTCAAGAAAGATGATGGTGGGATAGAAGCTCTTTCACCCAGGATACAGGAAGGACAAAAAGGTTTTTGCAGTGCCAGTTGCAAAGCCGTTTCTGGAGTGGGTCCCTTTGCTGAGATACACAGGTTCCGTCAGTGCCATACAACCTACGCAGAAGTGTGCCCCAAGCTTGCTGGGTACCCATCCAAAGGCGGGTGCCTGCGTGGCCAGCAGCTCAAATACAATACATTTGCAGGACAAGTGTATCCTCAGCAGTGCCAGGTCAGGCACCTTCCTGGGCTAAGCAGAAGGTGCCTGATCTGGCACTTTTAAAAAACCCCTCTTCTATTCTAGCTGCATCTCCCAGATGACAAATGGGAGCCCAGGGACAAGGGCTGTCTGCCACAGTGCCTGCTTGCTCCCTGCCGCTTTGAGGAGTGCCAGCCTGCCAGCAGAGCATCCCTCCTTCCCGCCTTCCCTCCCTGACTCCCCACACTCCCACCACCTCCTGCCAGCACAAGAGGGGCCCCCTGGGGAGGTGCTGAGACTGCTCACCCTCCTTCCTCTCTCCCATCTCCTCCTCCTCCTGTGTGGACCCACTGATGGCATCTACGCCCTCACTGGGAGGGACATCAGAGACATCATGCATGCCCTGCTCCTGGTACTCAATACCAGTTACCTTGTTTTGAGGGCACTGTCAACCACTCCGGCAGCCTTCCCCTCCCACCCAGCCCCCCAGAGCCAACAGGAAGAAAAGGGATGGTATGAATCCAGCTCGCTGCTGTATGTTGTGGAGAGGGCATTATCTTCACCCTACAAAGCAAGGGTAACTCTTGGCGTGTTGATAAAGGTGGTGCTTGTGAACACTTAGGTGATAAAGTCAGGTTATTACCTCCCTGCCCTGGCAAGGCACCTTGCTCTCCCTCCTGCCCATCTCCACTGAGGCAGGGAGCTCCCTGCTTTAGCAAAGCTTGATCTCCCAGCCAGCTCTCCTAGGCTGCAGAGGATATAAAGATCTTTGAAGCAGGATTTGCATTGAGTCCTCAGCTTGATGACGTCCCACTTAAGGAGAAAGCCAGGGTGAATTAACCCTGATCTCTGCTCTCAACAAGATGCAGCAACAAGTGATGAGGATTTTGGAGAGAAGTAACGAGAGGGACAGAAGACAAATCGGCTCTCAGAGCCTTCCTGAGGGGAGCATAACCAGCTCATGTACCTAAGGCCAAAACCCTTCTCAATCTCCCTGTAGGTTTCTTGGTGTCTTTTATTCTATTGTCTCTATGATCCCTCAGCAAAGAGCACAGCCTCGGCAACCCAGCCCCACCAGGGAAATTCAAAAAAGACCAAAACCTCCAGATGCCTTTCTTATCTAAGAGCATGGGCAAGGGCCATCTGGCCCCAGGATGCTTCCTCCAGCAGTGACAAACACTGAGACCTTGGAAAAAGGAGCAGAACCTGGCCAACATACAGTGATGCCTCCCCAGGTTGCTCTCGCAGACAAGTTGAAGCCAGTGGATTTTGTAAGCTGGACGAAATTTCCTATGAATTTATTAAACTTCACAAAATTCTTCCATAAGGATCTTGCCCAGTCTCCCCTTTAACTGCACTTTATAGTTACACTTCATAGCTACATGCCAGGTGCATTTCTGGTGGGAAGAAACGGGACAGTAAAAGGCCCATCCATGAAGGAAGAGACCGTTTTGCAGTGCTTCCAGTGCAGTCTGTCTCTGTAGGCAGGGAGGAGGGCAGGTCTTCCTCCTCCACGCTCCTCAGTAGGAGCAAACAGTAATGAACACACTGGGAAAGGCCAGTAGCACTTGGGTGAGGCATATGGGTCTTTGTGTAAGAGCGTGCCAGCCAAAACGCAGAGACCGTTACTGCATTTGCTCATGTTCAATATGTCCATAAAACTGGCTAGTGCAAACATCCCCTTGTGAACGTTCACGTGTGACGTGACTTGCAGTGGGCCCTAGGACGTGTCCCCCGCCCGTGAGCGTGCGAGCCAACCCCACAGGGTGTGTGTGTGTGTGCTGCCTGGCTGTCAGGGCGCCTGCCCACTGGGGAACTTTCCATCTAAACCAGCTGACAGCTGCTCTCCTGAGTTTCCTGGACACCAATAATGTTTTCCCTTTGCTAATCTCCCTGATGTAAATCCATTCACGACGAGTGCCTAGAGACTTTTAATTCCATTGGCATTAAACTCACTAAAACCTCTATTACCAAAAGCTTTTAGGATTTTCCCCAGAATCTACAAGTCAGGTTCGTAACATGACAGAACTCCACCTCTCTAGGGTGTCTGAGAAATTAATTTGTGCTTTCTAAATGCCAGGATCGCTGACCAGACATTCAAAGTATCCCCCTTCCCATCAGTAAGCTCCAGTTGCTGATGTGACACTGCCATTCCCAGGTGCTGAGCTGTCTTCTGAAACATCCGTAACAGTGTGAGAAGAGCCCCTACCCTGTAATAGGCAAGAGCAGATCTTCTACCACAGCAGAGCAGTACCGGAGGTTCACAGATGCTCTATTAAGAGTGGAAATGATCTATCGCAGTGGTCCCTTGCTGTACTCATAGAGCAAAGGGCTAGCAAATGCATCACAACACTGATGTTCCCCAGTACCATAACAAGTGAAAAGGTAGTGTGGTCTCATCTCAGCGCTGCACACAGCCAGGTACTGTAAAAGCACAGGGATTATCCAGCGACACCTCAGTAGAGAAGGTGGCTGGATGCCGAGACAAGTTGAAGGTGGTGGTGGTGGAGGGGGGAAGGCAGCTGTGAGTCAGTGAGCGACGTTTCTAAATGCTATAATACTCCAGAGATGGTGCATTTATCCTTTGGCCCTGGAGGTTCATTGGTTGCTGTAATAGAGCAGAGAGATGCAATCATCTTCTGATCCCAGAGGTCTTTTTAGGTGCTATAATAGTGGTGATCAAGCCGTCTCCAAAGCCTTGGGGTTGCTGGCATGCAGAAGGAGTGACGTCAGTGTCTCTCAGCCCCCGCAGTCCCCAGCTCCTGGATTCCAGGAGAGGTGCTGGAGATGTCGCTTCCACCCCAGAGGTTTGCAGGGGCTGTGATTATGTCAGCTTTGAAACACTGCCAAAGTTCCCTCTGGCCATACAGGAGATTTCAGCCCCGTGGAAAGGTGTGATATTGACCCCAGGTCTCTTGGCACTGGGACGTGAGCCCGGCTGCTCCCACTCTATCCACATCAGTTGCAGTGGGTGTAGCTCCGAGCTACCCACCAAAACAAATCACAGCTCTAAGAATACAAGAGAGCTCAGAGATCCAGCAAAGAGTGGCATGCGGAGATGATCCTCAGTGTTTGTTTTCCTGGCTTAAAAACATTTCCCTGTGCAAGGAGTCACTCCACGCACACCTTGTGGGCTGCCCAGGAAGGAGACATACTTACGAGGTCTGAGATTTTTGTGTGCTACACACAAACAGCTAGAAATCAAACTCTGTGAACAGGCTTAGTTAGCCAAGCTGTTAATGACTTCAGGACCCTATATCATGTATTCAGTAAAAAACCCCCAAGAACTGGGACCGTGCTCCTGGGTAGGGAAGGCTGTAGGACAGGGAGGAGGTGTTTATAGACTCAGCTCCTTACACTGAAGAGAGGGAGAAATAATCAGACAAGGTTTCAGAGTTTCTACAGGTTCAGGGATTTCTCTTCTCCCTTCAGCCCCAGCAGATTTTTAATTCTGAGCTCCAGCTTGGCCTGGCAAATGGAAAGGCTGCAATACCCTGTTATCCTGGCGCTGATTCCCACATCCATAGCTCAGGCGGGAGGTAGAAGCATGGGCAATCTCCCAGGAATGTCTGGGAACTTTCCAGGTTAGGTTTCTGATCTCAGGCGATTTCAAGAGTTTAGGTGGTTTTGCATTTTTTGTATGTGTGTGTGCGTGTTGTTTGGTTTTCAGTGGAACTGAGTTCAAACTCAGAGGCTGAAAACCCTGCTTCTTACTATTGACTTCGACGTGATTATGCCAGTTTATATTAGGAGAGAATCTGACCCCATTCTTCCCTGAGCTTGAGGATGCTCCTGAACACATGTGATGCTAGGAAGAGTTAGAACATGAATAGAATTTCACTGCTCATGTCCCAGCAGGTGTTATTAAGGTAAGGTGCACGCTGGGATACAACCATTCCAGATCAGAGAGATGTCCACACTGACTCTCATGAAAGACATCACCACATTTTCGCGGGGAAAAGGTGGAAAAACCTCAAAGCAGACAGATGAGGGACAATGTGCTCCTATCTTCATTTTCTTACCGGCTGCTATGAGTTGCAGGTTAATATAGGCTCTGAAAACTAAACCTAAAGGGTCAGGCTCCAAAATTGGGCTTGTCCTTAGCTAAAGCTCATTTGTGTATTCTTGCTCTCCACAAAAATACACAACCCCGCTATGAACCTTTCTAAATTCTTGGCCCTGACAAAATCTCATGACTTAGAGCTCCACAGTCCAACCTTGTGAACCTGAATCCCATGCATGTTAATTTCACTGTGCATTCCCTCACTCCTGTGTGATGAGGAAAGGAAGGACAGATGTACTCAAAAGTCTCATAATTTTATTTCCTTCCAACATCCCCTCCCAGTCTGCTGTCTGACACCGGCAAGCCTGTCTCCTCCATCTCTTCACTTGGGGGTGTTCACAGGCTTTCTGTCTCACCTCAGAGCCCCTTCAATTCTCCAGCATCCCTTCGGAAACAGGCTGACCCTGGTTCAGCGGGCAATTCCACATGAGGCAGCACCGCGTGTGTACCAAGAGCCTCGCAGATCTTCCAGAGTACTCTCTACCCACTGCCTCCACAGCCAGCCGCTTTGCCTGCTCAAGGGCAGCACAACACAGGGCAGAGCTCTGCAAAGAGCTCCCTGACATCCTCCCACACTTTCATTTGGCTGATACCCTTCATTCAGGACCTTTGGGGGCATCTAAAGAGTTGCGAGTCTGCCCTGCAACACACATTACTTTGAATGTATCAACACCGAGTTTCGTTTGTCAGAGCGCAGCACATTCATTTAACTTAGCTCTCTTTCCCCAGCATTTCTCACAGCCTTTTCTGGCCACAGCCAACTTAATAACTTTGTCTCATCTGCAAATTTTCATATGGCATATCTCTCCTCCCACCTTTCCAAGTCATTAAACAATACAGTAAATCACATGGGATTTAGAAGAGAACCTGGAGGCCACATTAACCTTTTGCCATCGTGAAACTTGACTGTTTAATCCCCTCATTCTTTCAGTCTCCTACTCAGTTTTTGATCTATGTCAATATTTTGTCTCTCACTGACTACTTAGCTTCTTTAGCAGCTCTTGTGCAGGATCTTTCAAAAGCCTTTTGGAAGTCTAAATACATTATATCAATTGGTTCTTCTTTATCCACTGCTTTATTGACACATTCAAAGAGTTGTAGGAGATTAGCAAGATGCAGTTTTCCTCTGCCGAACCCGTGCTGGTTAGACTCTATCAGACCACAATCTTCCAGATGTCTTCAAGCATCGCTTTTTAATTATCATTCCCACCAGTTTACCAGATACAGATGCAAAGCTTACTGATCTTTAATTCCCCAGATCATCACTGGAGCCTTTTTTTAAATATAGGTACAACATTTGGTCTTCTCCAATTCCCCGAATCAGTAGCTTTTTTTTTTTTACAAGAGATTGCATATTTTTGTTAGCAGCTCAATCACTTAAGCTCCTTCCAAACTCTCGGATTTAACCATCTGGACTTGATATCTTATTGTTCGGGGAAAGGGGGGGAGGTTTTGTGTTTTTTTCAGTGGGTTTTGGGTTTTTTTATGATTGGCTTTGTCCCAGCACCCATTATTCTGCCAGCATGGTTTCCAACAGTTCCTCATCTAAGCTGATATGGGAAAAGAATCTCACAAACACCGTTGGTAGGGACGGCTGATATAAGAGAAATCATAAGAGAATTCAGCTCCCCAGCAACATCCTAAAAATGGAGATACTGAGTCACTTTAAACACAGGAGGTGACTGGAATTGATCAGTGCGAGTTTTCTTGGATAACTTCCACCCGGTTCTGACCGACCAGGCTAGTTTTGCTCATTTGTTTGGGTCTCTTGCTGAATAGTGATTTCCATCTTGACCCCAGAAGATTCAGGGTAGGAACGGAGCTAGCTTGATTACATACAGCCTAAGGTGCAATAAAAAGAAAGTGACCTCAGTGCTGGAGGATGCATGAACCTGGGAGGAGATGAAACCCAGCAAGGAAGAAAAGAAGTAAATCAGAAGGTGAGCAGAACAATGCTGGGCTGTTAGCTCCATTGATTGCCTTTCAACTGAATCAGCCCCAAGACATGAAACACAATGGGAAATGCTGGGGAACTCAAATAAGTAGCCCCATTATATGAGTGTTTCTTTCTTTTTGCCGGGCTGGTTCTCGATAGCTCTCACCATGCTGGCTGGCTTTAAAAGGCATCGGAGTTCAGATCAGGGCACAGCCTGACGGCCCTGATATGCCACTGACTTCAAGCCACATGGCCCATTGGTCCTACAATAGGGGGACAGGGAGGAAGCTCAAGATGGGCAAGAAGCACCCACAGGTTTGTGTCACAGGCACACCACAGTGAACACACGACCAGCTGTGGGTACATGCTCACCTGCAAGCCTGTCTGCAAGCCAACACTGCCATTCCAGCTTCTGGAAACCTTCTGCAAACTGCCACACTCTCATCTAAAATGACACTCAGAACATCTGTATGAAATCTACCTACCCTATGACAGACCTGGCATACCTATCTTACCTGACAGATATGTACTCAAGTATATTTTGTAAAAGAGGAAGAGTAACTTCCATAAATCCCTCTTATCTAATTGCTGCTATTCAGTTCTTACAGGACATGTTGATGGGGCAATTGTAGAGAAAATTCTGCCTCAAGTAGGGTGTTGAATTCATTCCCTGCAGACATCACCTATGTGAGGTAATGTGGCCATAAGTATTTCTGGGGAGCAGTCTAAAGACAAGTCTGTGGCTCCTTCTAAGACCTCACTAACATCCCTCCAGTACCCAGGCAATACCCAGCAGTGCTGGGCAGCACGCTCACCTCCTCTGGCTCCACAGGGCCAGCACCAGGAGGACAGAGGACATGGGAAGGGGTTTCTCAGCATGCTCCCTCCTCCATATCGGGAGCAGAGGAACATGCACAGGAGAAGACAGCTCAGAGCAGGAAAAGGGAATCTCAGGCTGGTTATTCCATGGGTTAAGGAGGTGGATGGGAGACGAACAGTCCCCTGTGCAGAGCTGGTCCTCCTGCCATGGCTTTTCAGACCACATCCGTGCCCAGTACAAACATGGTCAGGTCAAACTCTAGCCTGTATTATCTGTATAAGAGACTTCCACACCACATTGTCACCACAGAGACGTGCTGCTTTCTTCCTGCCTCACTCTCCACCTGTCTCTTCCTTTTCTTCTTCTGCCCTTTTTCTATCAGGTCTTCCCTCCTTCTTAGTGTCTCCATCCCCTCCATACCCCTATATGCCTCACAATTCCCTTTCCCTCCGCAACACCTCCCTCCACTGCCTGCAGGTCTCCACCTCTGAGAAACAAGGCAGGGCTCACACCTGACGAAGCACAGCAGCGATGAGCCAGGGGAGAAGCACAGGGGAGGAAGAGGTCTTCTTCATCCACCGAGTTAGCCCATCATGACTCCCCAGCCTGTGACCTGGCCCCACACACCGGGCACAACCTTGCTGCAGGTGCCAGCTTGGGCTGTGCTGAAGCAGCATGGACACCCGCACGGATGCTGTGCTACACGCGCAGGCCAAGCCGGGCGGGGAGGTAGCACGAATCCCATCCAGCTGCTCTTCTAGAAAGGCTTTTACTCCTCTCCCCCTCCTCACACGCATGGGTCACACACGCATGTGCACCTCGGGGCTGTCCTTGGCCGCTCAGCAGTGCCTGTGCACAGGGTGCAGGGGGAGGTGAAGTGACGGGGGCCAGGGATGGCCGGCCGCCAGTCATGGCCCGTACCAGGGTCGCCTTTGCTCCCCTGACACACACAGAGACATGCGGCATGGCTGCTCGGGGAGGCCCAGCCAAGAAGCCTGCCCTCCACCGCTGAATCCCCACTCTGTTTCCCAAGTGACAAGCCACAAACTCCCTTTCTCTTCCCAAACAAACAGAGGCTTGAGTGAATCACTGCCTTGGCCCTGGCACACAGCACCCCGGTCATTACGGATTCTCCTCCAGCATCCAGCCCCCCGCGAAGGTCAGCAGGCAGCCATGCCAGCAGAGAGTGTGCAGACTGCACCTCCCTTTCCCCACGGCATCCCTCTGCGCAGCCTGAAGCACCGTGCAAATAGTAAGCATGCCTTCACATCCCCTTTCCCCATTCTCCTCCTCTCCCTCAGTGTTTGTTGCTACAGCCTGCCCCACATAAAGGTAGGAGAAACTGAGGCACAGCATGGTGACCGGTGAGAGACCTCGCTGGGATTAGGATTCAGGAGACCTTAGCAACAAGGTTTTGTAGGCAGTGTCATCTCTTGGCTTCACCGCCTGAAAGCTCATCTTGCTGGGCTTTAAAGTAAAGCTGGCTTCAGACTGCAAAACCTGGTCAGCAAATGCTCCTCCTTATCACCAGAGACTTGCATACATCCACACACAAGCATGAGGCGAAACACCCCTCACCACCTTCCTGCCCTTTTCGCTCCCTCAACACCACAAGCACCTGAGAGACAGCTCTGGAAAAAGTCCCTGCAGCGTAACAGTAAGGGTTTGCGCTTGTACTCTGTCCCACATGAGCACCTGCCTCCAATGGGGCTGTCTCAGCTCCCGCCAACGGTGCAACCCCGTTTTCTGCCAACACGATCCTGTGAAGAACGATAACACCTCTCCCGGGCCCCGTGCACTGACCGTGGGGCTGTGGAGTGGCCAGGGCTGGAGAGCAACATCGTCCTGCTGAGACAATGCTTCCCTCCCCTTCCTCTTCGACGCGATGCCTGCTCTCCTCCCAGCTGGTGTCATCCTCTCATCCCCACGCACACGCTCTTCAGGGCAGCGTGCAGCACGCGAGACGCTGCTCAAAAGCCCTTGGGGAGAGCCAGGCAGAGATGTGGCCACCAGCCAGAGGACATACTTGTCTCTCTAGGATCTCCCTGGACCTGGGGTGGTGCTAGGAGAGATGGAGCTACAGAGAGCTGGGTTTCTGCCTCGCCGTGCATCACCTCTCAAGGCACCTGGGAGACGAGGGTTGTTGTAACTCCTGAAAGGGGAGGGCAGCTGCCTGGTGTAGGACATGGCTTGCTCCCTGCTAAGACTGTAATTCAACCCTCTTTCAAACCGGCTTGCCCGACAGGAGGGACTGAACCAGGCTGGCTGCAGCGTGCAATTGCATCTGTCAAATTAGCCAGAGCACGCACGATCCGGAGTGCATGCCAGATGTGGAAGGACAAACAACACTCGAGCCAGCATCAAGCTAGAGTGGTGCAGACAGATAATACCCAATGCAACGTAAAGCTTGCCAGTACAGAGTTAAGCCAACATTGTTTTCTAAACAAATCTGAGGCAGCAGAGTGAGTTCATACTGGATCAGCATTTTCTACCATGTAGCCGCAGCAGTTTTGACCCAGTACCAAGCTTCCTAGAGCTGGATTTATTGTCTTGTCCACCCTGAGCCAGTGCCAAAGCCATGTCCTGAGAGGGCTGAGGAATTTAACCAATGCCAAATAGCTCTGGAGGCTCCATCCGGGAGGAGCTTGCTTTCTGCAAAGTCCCCAGTAACGACACTGAGTGCGACTGCATGGTCACACTCCCTGCCAGGCCCCAGCCAAAAGGAAGAGCAACACATCAACAACGCTACAGTCACTCCGACACCCGCAACACAGACACACACGTGCACACCGAAGGGTGTGAACCACAGGGGAAAAGATTACTTCACAGTATTGTCAGCTGGCAGCAGCATCCAGAAACGATCCTGCCAGGGAACGTCAGCCCTTCCCGAGGCTGCCCAAAGCTGCCCCTGCCCAGCACGGCGTGCACCAAGGGGTCACAAGGGATTGGAAGTGCTGGAGAGGGAGTGAGGAAGGGGTGCTGCTGAAAGAGGGAAAAGCAGGGCTCGGGGTACCCCAAAAGAGGAAGAAAAACAGTCGGTGCCACCAGACGGAAGTTGAAGGCAGCGGTTTGGGTGGAGGGGGAGGCATCGGGGCGGATGGGGAGGGGAACACCAGGGAGGGCTGACAGCAGGGTCCCGCGGTGGCAGCAGGGGGGTGCACTGGAAGATGCACCCTCCTTGCCGGCATGACTAGGTGGGACCTGGGCAGGAGGGGAGCAACCCATCACCTCCTTCAGGGGACACCACACCAGCACCACTTCCAGGGCTGCGCTGCAGCATAGGCCCTGCCAGCCCCTTCCCCTCGGAGAAATGCGGCAGCCCCAAAACCTGACTCAGAAAACCACAGCGTCTGCCAGAGTCTGCGCAGAGCCTGAAACCACAGGCTGGCAGGTGCGAACCCCCAAACCTCCCCTCCAAAACTGCTCCCCTGAGGATGCCCTCTGCCCACTGCCTCGCCAGCAGCTCGTTGCTTTAGGGTCTTGTTCTGGGGAAAGGCACCTCCAGGCACGTCCGTGCTCCTCGAGGGCCAGCAGCACGGCTGGGCCTGCCCAGGCAATGGGAGAAACAGCTGCTCCCCGCTCCCCTCCCATCCCCGTGCCGCAGCAGTTCCAGCAGCACAGAGACACGGCATGGAAATAGTGCGGCTGATCTTCCTGCTTTCCCTGCAGAGGAGCTGGGGAAAGGGGCACCGAGGGCAGCCCCAGGCGGCGGGAGGCCCTTTCAGGTGCTCCCAAGAGCTTTGCGCCCCAAAATGGGTCAGGCTCGGCACAGGGCCCCTTCACTGCCTGTGCAGGGCACACGGCGTTCCCAGCTTATGAAACACACTGTCTTCAGCAGGAAAACATCCCTTCCAGCCAGGCAGGAGCACCAGGGGACAGCAGATAAGCAGTGACAAAGAGCATGCCCATCACCCCAAAAGCTGTGCCAGCGGTATTCAGAGGAGGTACCTGGCTAGGAAATGGAGGCCAGCGCCCTTCGTGGGGAATCAGGATACCCAAAATATCCGTGAGATGAGGAGGGGGGGAACCCCCCCGTGCATGCCCCACTCCCGGTAGCGTGATGCCCACTCCTGCTCTGCTGCAAGCTGCCTCCCCGAGGGGACCCAGGCCAGGGCCACGGAGCCCAGCCGTGCTGCTGGCCAAACCAGCCGTGCTGCTGGCCAAACCAGCCTGCTGCTCCGCTGCAGCAGCGTCAGCCCGGCTGCCCCTTCTCCGGAGAAAGAGGGGAGGGGGCGGACAATGCCGTAGGGAGAAGAGCAGACAGGTGTGTGCCAAGGCAGGGATGGGAAAGGAGGGGAACACACTCGGGACTGTGTGCAGGGGACCCGCAGCGCGTCCCCCCGCTGCTCTGCAAACAACCCCTCCCTCACACACATGCAGAGCTGCAAGGAAAGGGGGTCGGAAGGGAGGGAGCAGCTCTCCATTTTGGAGGGGGGCCTGATGAAAGCCTAGATTTTGTTCACAGCGTAGCGGAAACCCCTGCCTTTCCCCTCCCTCGCACCTCTGGGGAACAAGCAACGAGAGGGAGGGAGGGAGGGAGGGAGGGATGGAGAGAGGCGCACAGACATGGGTGCCAAGGCTGGCTTACCTCGCGGTGCCTGTGCTGGGGGTGCCCGGGTGCGCGGGAGGTAAATCCAGGGCTCTGCTCTCCTCGGCGACTGCTGGGAAAGGCCTCTCTTCAGTCACATCAAGGAGTGGCCTCTGAGTAGGTGCTCCAGTTCACCGCTCGATCGAAGCTGCCATGGATTCATTGCGAACGACTTCGCCTTCTGTGAGGAGAGGAGGAAAGGGGAGGGAAAAAAAAAAAAGGGAAAAAAAAAAAAACCACCAGCTTAAGACTTGGAGGGTAGATTCACTTCTTTCTTAGGTTTCCAATGGCAACTGAATATACCACAGATGAAGATCCAGGGTGTGTGTGTGTGTGTGTGTGTGTGTGAATGTGTGTGTGTGTGGGAGGGACGGAGAGATGCACAGCTGCTGAGTCCACAGGCAGCGTGGGGTGTGAGCTAGCCAGGGCGTATCGGTGATTATGGGAACAGACAACTGGACACAGGCAGCAGAGCAGACAGACAGACGGATGGAAAGAGATTTAAAGGATGGAAGGAGGGTGGCCTGTATCCTAAGAGCCTAGCTGTCCTACTGCACACAAAAAGGAGACAGCACCTGGCCCAGTGAAGGGCAAGGTGCTGACGGAGTCGCGCCGGGAGAAGGTGAAGCGTGCCTACATACACGGCCGCACGCACGCACACAGCCGCCTCCCAGCCCGGCTCACATCACCCAGGCACGCCCCGCCGCCAGCATGCTGTTCACACTCAGACTGCTACACACATGCTGTACACACACACACAAACACACACGCTCACCGGCCTTTTCATACCCTCACGTACCGCCTTGCATACCTCCCCCTAAAAATTCGGAGTCCCTCCAAAGGGTGAGGTGCTTCTCTTCTTCACATACATCCCGCACCTACAAGGTTGCGCAGCTGTATTAACATGCATACGTGATAGTTCAGACAACCATCACACAACTACATCAACTCCACCCAGCCTGTTCCACCACTCACACGAGTACACAGCAACAACATTTACGTACAGCACAGCGAATACTGACCACTTCACAAGTGCATGCTGAATATCTGAACATATCTACCACACACAAACTCCTGACCACTTATACGTAACTGTCGTTGCACAAACGCACATCATTTAATAAGCCCACCTCCATATCAAAGACCAGAAAAAGTGCCACGTACACACACAGACAAACATCTGTATCAGTGCAAACAGCACACCAGCATATCACACCGCACACATCTGTAAGAAAACAAAAGCACGTAAAACATCCTCCCGCACTTAGGAACATAAGTCAAGCAAGCACCGCTGGCTGCATATCACACACAGACATACTATGCTTACGAATTGCCTGCAGCATACAAACTGATCGCATCAGATACTGTTACCTACCTAACTCAGCCCACACAGTGGCATACCATCCTTCTGGATCCTAAACGCTAGCCCCAGCATCACCAAACACCAGCCATATTCTGTCACATGGAAAACACAAATACTCATCAACATCCAACACAAGCAGACAAACACAAACTACACATGAAATGCAGACCGCCAGCATCACTCACCCAAAAAAATGACATTCTTGAAAGTTATGAAGCTGGAACTCACTTTGGAGACAGCTGTATTATTCTGTGCACCTGCACGGGTGCACGTGCACACACACACATACCACTGCCACACCAACTCTGCTTAAACTGCCTCCATCTCAGAGATCTTCTCTTTTTTTGCACTTTCTCTAGTTCTGCCCATTCTACCATCTCCCAGCAAAGCCCGTGTATCTGTCCGCTGACATGTGTTGCAGTTCCTGGGGGCAAAATCTCTGGAGCAGAAAGCCTGTAAAAGCATCCACACTCATCCCTTCTCCTTTCCTCCTTTCTTCTGGTGTTAGATGTGCATAATTTGCATGCAAAGAAGAGTGCAAGGTCCCATCAGCCCTGAGTGTTCTGAAATTGGCTGATAGTGGCATCGGGGGACGTGACTGCAAAACCTAAGCATGGTGAAGAAGTACATAAACCCTAATGGGAAGCAGAGGTTTGGCCAGGAAGGCACCAGCTCCCCCAGGCCCCAGGAGAGAAAAGGAGATGCGCGAGGTGGGTAAGAAGGGGTGAGGGAAGGAAGGGAGATCGGCCGGGCACCAGGGACAGCGTGGCGAGCGTTCCGCCAGGCTTGTTTAACAAGCTCGGCAGTGTCACAGCATGATCCTGCGAGCGGATGGCGGGGAGCGATCAGGGTTCGGCATCAGGGCAAGCGCGTGTACCTGTGTGCCCCTGGGAAACGGGAGATGTACGGGAAAGCACGGGGTTTTGGCGGGGGAAAAGCAGCTGGGTGCAGGTGCAACTGCAGGCATGTGGTGCGGGGGTCCATGGCTGTATTGGGATCACTGGAGCAGTGGGTCCTGGCACAGGTACAAAATGAAAAGCCCGTACACACGAAGGGGCTTGCATAGGGTTGGCTTGGACACAGGCAACGCAGGGGTTGCAGTCGGGTCTAGCCCCAGCCAGACTCACAGGCCTTCCCAGCCCTTCTCTGGACACCTCCCGAGCAAGCAGATTATCCCTCACTCCCGGAGAAGTCAGGAAAAAAGGACGGAGTCCCACAAGCTCTTGTCCTGTCCTGTTGGATGGGCATGGGCTCCGAGCACGTACAGACAGACCTCAGTGTAAGTCAGTGAAGCCTACATTGCAATAGCCTCTTCCAGGAACTCCCTGCCCTCCCACACATCGCGTGCCCCAGCACCCTGCTTCCACAGCTCTTCACCAAGCACCCACCAGCCCCCTTCCCTGCGTATGCAAGTACACCTTCCCCACCATTACTCAGGCATGCAAACTCTCCGCTCCCCAAAGCCACCTACTTCACACCTTCCCCCAGAGCGCTCCCACCTTCCCACGCCCGCACCACACGCATGTTTGTGCGGCAGCACAAGAGGAGCCAGAAGAAACATGTGGGGAAGCCCCCACCACCACCTCAGCCCTTCCAAACCACCCCCTCTTCCCCTCTACCTCCACCACCGCCACCACTCGCTTTTCAGAAGTGCTTTGAAGGAGTAAAGATTTCCTCTCTCTCAGCTAAACTCGTCCCGTGCACACAGGCAGTTTCAGCTTGCTAGGAGTGTTTGTTCCTCAGCACTATGCTCAATTGTACCTGCATGCCTCTTCCCACAAACATCCATTGTGCATTACAGGAGATGAATAATGCAGGCTGAAAGGGGACAAGTGAGAGAGCCTTTTGGGCCTCAGCAAGGCACATGTACAGAGCAGAGTGGAGATGGAGTTGCCTCATTTGGTCAAAGCTAACAGATGCTGCTGAACCTGGAAAAGCCACCATGGCCTGAAGTGCTACTTGGGTTAAAGTATGGTCATGAGGGCAATTTAAAGAGGCTTTTGGACTCAGGATTTCTAATAGGTGCTGAGAGGTAACACAGAGGTGTCATGTGGGTAGCAAGGAGGATCTTCATCTCCGAGATACTTAGCACTGAGCTAAGGAGCTGAAGAGAGCCACTAGTGGAAAAGGGAACCATCATCCTAAACTGACCTCCAAACCGTATGCTCCTGTGCTTCAGGGGCATGGAAGAAACACCATGACTGGCTAAACAAAGGAGAAGGGAGAGTGAAAGCAGGGCAAACAGGAGCCAAGGGGGATGTGTATGTGTGTTTGCACATGTACGTCCGTGTGGTGTTCATCTTGTTCATCTCAAAGGGATGTGTTTGGCCTCTCCTTCACGTGCCTGTTTTGTGCTGGCAAGCAAGGAGACCTGGAAGACACAAAAACACGTGTGTCTGTCAGTGCTGCCATGAGTGAGTCCATCTGTGTGGGATAATGCTGAAAGGGGGCAACATGGACAACGTGGTGTCATGTGTGCAGGAACGTGTGGCCTCTGGTGAGCATCTGTGTGTCAGTGTTGTGCCTGCTGTGCGCAGTGGTCTCCAGGTATCGATGTATGGAACATGTATGTATACATGTGTGCACCCAAGTGCTGTACTATATAGGGTGAACAGTGTGTATGTGTGCAAACCTGTTCTTTGCTGAAAACATCGGTGCATTTGTGAGGTGTCATAGGGAGTGATGTGTCCTCTGTGGGTTGTCTTGTGTGTGTGTGGCAGCATTTATGCCTCTGTGCAACACCAGTGTGTTACTGCACACCTGCAGAGTGAGCAGCCTTGTGAAAGCAATGCTGCGAGTACAGCACAAAACTATGGTAAGTGTGCACGTGCTGCGTGCACCCCTGGGTGCGTACAGGTTTGCAGGGGCAGGATCCCTCTCTGGGTGGAATGGTCTGTCTGGCTCCTACACTGCCTCTCCTCCTGGTCTCTGCTTTTCCTTTCTCGCCTTCCCTCAGTTCCCCTCGCTCACTGGCAGCAGCGTACTCTGCCCTGGGAGCCAACTCCCACACACCAACACACAGCAAGGGAACTCCTTTCCTTGCAGTTCCCTGGTATCTTCCCATACCAAGAGCCAGAAAGTGAAGAAAAACCTCTCTGGGCAACCTGAACTGGACCTATTCCCTTTCCATGTCCTTGTTACCCATTTCCAGCCCCCAGGAACTGCATCACAAACCCACAAACTTTCACCCAAACCCACAAACTTCTGCCCCCAAACCCTGAGCAGCACAAACCAGACTCATGGCTCACATGCAAGCCATGGGCCATTTAAAGGTGACACAGCTCAGGTAAGGCAGCTCAAGGTAACAGAGTTAGGAGACAGTGGTCCCTATAGCCAGGAATACAGAGAGGCTCCTGCAGCTACAGTGATACCTGTTTGACTTTCAATTCCCCCGCCAGAATCACCCACAGCTGGGTTTGGTATAAGAAACCTTTCGTACAAATTGCAGTCAGCACAGCTCAAACTCATGTCTCTGGAGCCAAAGCAATATGTCTTAGCTGCTCTGTCGTTGCTCCCACATCAGAAGGCTAAACCTTCAGCCAGATCCCACATGTGCTGAGTAACCTCCAGGCTAGGCTCCAAAGCATGGAGCCTGCCCACTCGGAGCACCTCCTGGGGCAGTGGGACTTGAGCAAGAAGAATCACAGAATCACAGAATCACAGAATCATATAGGTTGGAAAAGACCTTTAAGATCATTGAGTCCAACCATAAACCTAACACTGCCAAAACCACCACTACACCATGTCTCTAAGCACCTCATCCAAACGTCCTTTAAATACTTCCAGGGATGGCGACTCAACCACTTCCCTGGGCAGCCTGTTCCAATGCTTGATAACCCTCTCGGTGAAGAAAAATTTCCTAATATCCAGTCTAAACCTCCCCTGGCGCAACTTGAGGCCATTTCCTCTTGTCCTATCACTTGTTACCTGGGAGAAGAGACCGACCCCCACCTCTCTACAACCTCCTTTCAGGCAGTTGTAGAGAGCGTCTCCTGAGAGGAGAGGTCTCCTCTCAGCCTCCTTTTCTCCAGGCTAAACAACCCCAGTTCCCTCAGCCGCTCCTCATCAGACTTGTGCTCCAGACCCTTCACCAGCTTCGTTGCCCTTCTCTGGACACGCTCCAGTACCTCAATGTCTCTCTTGTAGTGGGGGGCCCAAAACTGAACACAGTATTCGAGGTGCGGCCTCACCAGTGCCGAGTACAGGGGCACGATCACTTCCCTAGTCCTGCTGGCCACGCTATTTTTGATACAAGCCAGGATGCCATTGGCTTTCTTGGCCGCCTGGGCACACTGCTGGCTCATATTCAGGCGGCTGTCAACAAACACCCCCAGGTCCTTCTCTGCCAGGCAGCTTTCCAGCCGCTCTTCCCCAAGCCTGTAGCGTTGCATGGGGTTGCTGTGGCCCAAGTGCAGGACCTTGCACTTGGCCTTGTTAAACCTCATACAGTTGACCTCGGCCCATCCATCCAGCCTGTCCAGGTCCCTCTGCAGAGCCTTCCTACCCTCCAGCAGATCAACACTCCCACACAACTTGGTGTCATCTGCAGACTTACTGAGAGTACACTCGATCCCTTCGTCCAGATCATTGATAAAGATGTTAAACAGAACTGGCCCCAACACCGAGCCCTGGGGAACGCCACTTGTGACCGGCCGCCAACCGGAGTAAACTCCATTCACCACCACTCTTTGGGCCCGGCCGTCCAGCCAGTTCTTTACCCAGCGAAGAGTACACCCATCCAAGCCATGAGCAGCCAGTTTCTCCAGGAGAATGCTGTGGGAAACCGTGTCAAAGGCTTTACTGAAGTCTAGATAGACAACATCCACAGCCTTCCCCTCATCCACTAGGCGGGTCACCTTGTCATAGAAGGAGATCAGGTTGGTCAAGCAGGACCTGCCTTTCATGAACCCATGCTGGGTTCCCCAAAGAAAACCCCAAAGCCATTTCTTTATTCCTTTAACCAGTTCTGCAGATCACTATCTTCCTCCCAAACACCCTACCCTGAGCTCCACATGTTTGTTCGAGGGCTGATCTAAATTACTCAACTCCCCAAATTGAAATGCAAACAACTGGCCTCCATTTCAGGCTTTGCTTTTGCCCTATATCCCAGTCCGCACCTATTCCCTCTGGAGGACAAAACTAGCACACAGGAGCCAGATGTGACAATTTGCACAACTTCCCTGGAAGGCTTCATGGGCTCCCAGCAAGACCCAGTTTCATTCAGGCCCAGGATCTCACAGTTTTGCCTTGAAAATGAAGCCTAACACTTAAGCTTCATATCTTTTGCCTTGACTGCAGTCCCAAATCTGTGATATCCCCAAACATCACCCAACCCTATACACTGAAAGCCTAGCCTCTAAGCTCAATTTTGTCCCCTTTAATTTGCCCCCAGATTTCTTCTGAAGAGAGACGCAGCCTTTCACCTTGTCGGTCACCAGCAAGGCAATGTACCCTTTACACGTAAGAGTGCTCAGTGCCAGATGCCTGACGTTTTCCCCACACCATACAACAAGACAGGCTGGGAAAGCCCGGCTCTCTGGTCCGCCGGGTAGCGGCAGCCACGACCCATGGTGCAGGTCTCTGGGAGCCAAGCCAGAATCTTCCCAGGTTTTTTTTCCCCAGAGGAGCCCTGCTCACGGCTAACGTAGTTTGGGCGACCTTTTTACTGCTGGCAGTCGCGACCAGGAAAAATAGCACTTTGTGTTAATATTTAAATGCCCACTACAAAAAGCACGGGGCCAGCCTCAGTGCCTGTTTGGGGCTCCTCCTGTGCAGCACCACCAGCATCACTACTCCACTCGCCCCAACTCTTCCCTCACCTCGGGGTCTCTCCTCCCAGCCCTGCACCCTCCTCTCCCCTCCTCAGCTTGATGAGCAGCTCCTGCCGATGCCTTTCCCATGTCTGCCTGTCCTCGCCAGCTTTCCCAGCTCTGCTGGGTGTGCAGAGAGCGAGCCCCTGATTACCATTCAAGCTGGATTCTCATTAGGCAGAAATGCCCCTCCAGGAGATCCATTAACAGTCCATAAGGTTAACTTAATCCAGCCAGTCTTGTGTGGTCTCTGCCCAAATTCCCTATTACATTAACAATCTTGAGCCTTAATTAGCATGTGAGGCAGAGGTGGCATTATTAATGGAGATAATACGGAGCATTAAGAATAAACAGGCCAGGCTGTCTCTCCCCCACCATGCATGCAAATCCTCTTCTGTGCGGAAACGGTGTGACCTTCCCCCATGGGCAGCACACGCTGAGGGGCTGGGGTGCCCCAGACCGAAAACAAGCCCTGGGATGTGCGGCCAGGCTGGTGCAGGAGGACAGTAGGGAGGAAACGGGATCCCAGAGAGACCCTTCATCTTCTCGGGAGAAGAAGGGCTGCTAATGAGAGGACGGCAGTGTGGCAAGTCCTTGCACTGGGGAGGAGCAGCCATGCCCCTGGCTGATCCAGCCATCCCGTCTTTCTGGGAGGCTTGGGAAAGCAAAGCCAAGGTTCTGTGATTCTCCATTCCCTTGAACGCTCGATTCACGCTGCTATATGTGTGCACATAGGATAACACGATGAGTGTATGCCCTTGAACACGATGTGCAAGGAGGGCTGTCTGCCTGATTTGGAACGGGCTGTAGTAGCTGGTTGCAGCCGGGGAAGATGCTCCTCATGAGCCTCCTTTCTGACCACAGAGCCCCAGTACACTGAGGACACAGTACAGGACAGAGGGGGTTCAGGTGAAGGAGGGAAGCAGTCACCGGCGGGATCAGAGAACAAATGGGCTGGGGCTCCTGCTGGGCGCAGATTCACTGTGCGGTGGGGAAGGGACAGGCCCCTCGTGGGACAGGCTGGTGGCTGTGTCCACAGGTGGCCGGTCAAATCAGCTTGGTCATCACAACGGGCAGCCTGGTGCAGACCCTCTCCCACCCCAGGAAGAGCCAGCCGCTCCTCGGGGACGAGATGCCCCGGGTGAGAGGAGGGGAGAACTGATGCTGCCAGCAGCAGCCAGGTGCTGGGGGAGCAAGGACCACAGACTGGTCGGGGCTGCACAGTGTGCCAGCCAGGCTGTGTGAGGAGAGCTCATGTATGGCCTGCTGCCCTTCTGTCGTCATCCCGCAAGCCGGACACTGTCTTCTAAAACATGTACTTGCAAAAACATAAGACAAAACAGGGGAGGAGGGAGGTAGAAGCCAAGCCAAGGAAGCAGAGTCTAATGACAGCACCTCTGGACTGCTAATTCACACCTCCAGCAGCACCCAGCAGGCTGGGGAGGGAGTGGGAAGCTTGCCACAGGGACCTGCGGCCACAGGGAATGGCATCCTGGCTTCTTCCTGAGGCCTGACCCACGCTATTCCAGCTGTGCATAGCTCTGTTGTGATCAGCCTCTAGGCTTTGCAGAGAGGCTTGCGCTGGGGGCAATGATCCCTGAAGCACCGAGCGACATCCCCTGTGCCTTGGCCCTAAAGCACCCGGCTGGAGCTAAGTCGTCTTGCTTAGCAAAGAGCGGTGCTGCAGGCTGAGACTGCTCTCGCCCAGGGCAGCGTCAGGACTGCGCTCAGCATCAGCCCAGCTGCCTTCACATGCCCAGAGGCGCGGCGGGCAGCAGGCAACGATGGAAGCCCTGAGCGGAGCCCAGCTCTCCCACTTTCCAGCACAGCAAGCTCCCGCTCCCCCAGGCCCACCAGCTAGCCCCTGCCAAATCCATTCGTCCAATCTTGCGCTTTCTACTAATCCTGTTGAGCCGTCCTTTAAGTTGCTCTGAGGCAGAGATAGAAAATACAACCGATGCCTTAAGAAGCTTCCCCAGCCTTGCTCAATTCAAGATAAAGGGCTTTGATTTAAAAAATTACAGTGACGGTCTGTCACTGATCCATCGCCTGGATTAAGGGAAAACAAACAGAGACACAGGATGCAGCCGGTGTCAGGTGAGCAGACAGGGAAGGGAAGAAAGGTTGCAACCAGCATGGGGGAGGAGACAGAAGAAAGGAAAGGACAGAAAGTGAGAGGGGAGGCAAAAAAATACCTTCTCCCTTGCCATCCCCACGCTTGACTACCGGCAGAAAAGCTTTATGCATACGTGGTGTGATACAACATGTCCCACCACCTTCCTTGGTCTGTAAGGAAGAGCGAGGCAGCTGCTCTGTCCTGCGGTGTGACCAGGCTGGGAACAGGCTGCTGGGACTGGAGAAGAGCTCCTTGTCCCGTGAGAGGCACCCAGTGGGGAGCAGAAACTAAAATCTCAAGGCATAAATGGCTGCTACAGAGATCTCGCCACCACTGTCTCTCCTTCTGATGCTGTTCAGGCCTTTCTGCCTTCACCCCTTGCCCCTTCCTTCACACCAAACCTCTCCCCTCATCTCCTCCCCTTGCTAACAATACTGTTCCCCACTCTCCCTGCTGCCTTTCCTGGCCCAGGTCACTTTTGACAGCATCTAAGCAGACTTTCCACCACTCACCTCAGTCCCCTACAGCCCTTAACTCAAAGGTTACTCAGAATAGTTTTCCTCTGTAGGAAATGCCATAAGGGCTACTGAGGGCACCTTCTTCTTTCCCTGTACCCTCCAATACCACAAGGTTGTTGCACCCCACCAGGGCCTTTTTCTTCCTGGCATGAGCCTGTTTCCTCCCTGCGAACCTATTCTGTTTGAAGACCACTCACAAGATGGCTGATGTTTCATTTTCATTCATCTTTTCTCCATCACCTGGCTGATGGTCTCAGCTAGCCAGGAAATATGAGAAAATCTTAATTTCAGCAAGAGTTTTGTCACTAAATCTCTCAATCTGCCATAGAAGAGCCTAGTCCTGACCTGGGATCTGACTCTTGGGTATCTGTTTCAAGTGGATCAAGATGTCCCTGTGATATGCTTGGGCCTGAGAGCCTCCTCATAGGCAGTCCACGTGCTTTTATCTTCTCCTCCCACTCTCCTCCACTGCCCATCACACCAGCAGAATATCCAAGCCATATTTTCCCAAGACCCTTGTGTCTACAGACTGTCCTACCATCAATCTGCTTATCTGAACATCCTTCAGTCGGAGCCCCAATCAGATCTCCATCACCTCTGGCCTTTTAATTCCCTCACTCGCTCTGTATAGACCAGTCCCAACTCCTGCCTGTGCTGACCACCACTGCCCACACTCAGAGAAGCTATCCCCACATCCCGACGTCCTCTTCAAAATTCCCCTTCCTATTTTTCAAGCCTCCTAGGATGCTGCCCAGTCCTGTCTTGATGGCCAAGGGCACCCTCAACTGGTTTCAGAGGTTTTGCCCAGCTTCTTCACCTCCTCCTACACCATGGCACTGCAGCTGACACAAAAGTCTTCACCTGTGTGGGACCTGGCACAGCTCATCTCTGCGATGTCACTTCCCACCTAGCAATGCCCCATGTCCTTCTGTCACTACAAAGCTGCAGTGCTGTAGCCAAGAAAGAGGCAGCTGATAGATGTAGAAAGATGAAAGGTGAAGGGCTACGGGAAAAGAGACAATAGAGACCATAAAATGAGACAGGTCTATAAAACCACGGATGACACAGGAAGGGTAGAGGGGACAGGTGTTAACTGTCTCTTCCCACCCAAGAATCAAGGATCAGGAAATTAAACCAGAAAGTAACAGTTTCAAGACAAATCACAGGAGGTCTTGCATTGCACACTGCATGTTTAGGCTGCAGAACTTCCTGCCATGAGATTTTGTGGATGCTAAAACTTCACCTGACTTCAAAAATTGGCTGGACAAGTTCAGGGAAGAAACAAATCCATAGAGACCTATGAATTGTACAACAGATCTTCTAGCACAAGGTCCCCCAGCCACACATCACTGGAGGCTAAAAGAGTGTTCAGAGGAAGTCCTCCTACACAGTTGTCCTGTCTTTATGCTCTTCCCTCTTTCAGCCACTGTTGGAGATACTGGACTGGAAAGATCTCAGACCTGGCTGAGTAGGGTCCTTCTTATATTCCTATGGCTTTCCATAGCCAGGCTGACCCAGAAGTCATGGGCCAATAGTAGCTATGAGTAACAATATCATTTTGGTGCATTAGATCGTATTGGAGATGGATGGACAATGGAGCAAATAACAAGGACCATTCCAAGAAGGATTTTTTCTCCCTCTGCCTTAAAGCTGGAAGGAGGTCTGAGGTCATTTAAACCAGTCATCCCAGTACAGATCCTTGCTGGGAATAACAACTGTGCTTGAGTGCTAGCCCCCTCAACGCCTTGTTCCAGACTTTTTAAGACCCAATCCCCTTTCCCTGTTGATAAACACAGAGCCCTTTCAGCAGACCATTTGTAACAGGGCCAACCCCCTTGAATTCCCTTCCATTTCCCTGACCTGTCTATCACACTATTCACGGCAGCCTCTCCACACTAATCCTTTTATTATGATCTGACTCAATTTTCCTGGCCTGTGACTGCAATGGGGAAAAAAAGGAGGGGTGTTAATCCTTCTGACCTTGTTGTCCTAATTCTGGACCACCTGCGACTAGGAATTCAGGGGAGGGAAGTCTGATCCTCCTGACCCCACTGTCCCCATGCCAAGACATCTTTGTCTGGAAAGAGGGAACCGCTTGCTTTTTCAGCCTGTACCGTCCTAGAAACTTGTTGTGGCAAAGCCCCTTTTCACCTACAGGCACTTCCTACAGGATTGCTTCCTAGACTACCTCTCCAGCCAGAGAGGATGGAGAGACGGAGGGAATAATGTCCTCCACTTCCATCAGACTCCATTTACTCATTCCTCCTATACCACCTCTCTGCTCCCTCAACAACAGCGTCTGCAGGTTCTCCCCAGCCGTGAGACAGGGAATCAATAAAAGGGTGAAAGACAATCAAACATCTCTCAAATTTTTCCTGTCAATGCTGCATATGAAGAAAAGGCCTTGCAGATCACTCCACCTCCACCACTGGCCAAGTCTAGCTTGTTCCCTCCACCCCTTTTCACCACCAAGTGTTTCCTTGCTGCAAGCAGTTGCGTCTCCATAAACCTGCCAGACTATTTCATAGTCGGTCTGAGCACTCACACCAGGAAGCTTGCATGTTATCCTCAAAGCCAGCCAAATATTCTCCTCTTTGCTCAGACTCATCCCATACCTCTGACTTAGCCCATCTTTTGCCACCTTAAATAATCTCTTCCTCAAATACTTGTAAACTGTTATCGTATCATCATTTAGCCAAGCACTACATATTTAGTTCTTTTAATCTTTCCTCATAAATAAGTCCCTCCAGCCCTTTCATCATTTTTGTTGCTCTTCTCTGAATTCCCTCCAATTTATCACCCTCTTTCAGCTAGCGTAGCACCCAGGTTGGAATGCCAGGTTTCCCAGACTGGTCTCACTAAAGCCTTGGAAATAACATGAATTGGGCCTCCCTTGTGCTTCAAGGCTTGATGTTTCTGGATGTATTTGAGTACACAGATGTCAGGAAAGCTAACTCACTTCATACATGTGGCACGAGGTAATACAACTCAAGACTATCTCTTAAAGCACAGGACCTCTCCCCAGGGAGAGGAAGCAGATTCATGAGAGGTGGGGAGAAGAAGATACATGGACAGGTAGGATGGGTGTCCTCCAGCTGAACATGGCACACAATTACAAACGCTTACATACTTACACACCTCGAGAAGTGACATCAAGTCCAAGAGACGGAAAAGGTGCATATACACACACATACACACGTGCTCACTCCACAAATAAACCCACATACAATTACCTGCATCACACACAGGCATATACACAAATGCACACGGGAACACATATACATGGATAATACAAAGCTGAGGAGGGAATGACGTACATGCACACACAGACCTTGTGCACGCACAGATGTGACCTGTGCACACAAGAGGATAGGACAGACAAAGCCTAGCAGAACATGGTTCTCTCCCTGTTCACAAACATGCATGTTCTCATGCATAAACCAATGTTGCCAGAGGAAGGATAGCTCATGGAGTCCTCATAGTAACCTAAAAATACACAGGCAGCTCTGACCCATCTGGTCTACAGATTGAGCGCATGAGCCATGGAAAGAATGAATACAAACTTATGACACCTTGCCTTAAGGCAACTGGTAGCCTGTACACCATCCTGAGACACAGTCTGCACATCTATAGCCTTCCATGGTGATTAGCTTATCACCCAAGCCATTCAGAAGTGAGGTGAGTGTTGAGGAGTACAGAGGGGAAGGAAGGGACTTCCCCACAGGCCAGTTGTGGCAGAGCTAGGGATCCCTCCTGCTACTTTGTGACCCCTCCCCAAGTCATGTTATGGATGATCCTTCCTCACAACAGTATTTGCTCCATCTCTCTGCTATCGGACTAACTGACACCCACAGGAGTCAAAAGCACCCACAGTTTCTTGTAAACAGACTGTCCCCTATAGCTTGCCAAAACCAGACAGGTGTTAACCTTGTGTGTGGGTGTCTCTGTGTAGGGAAGAACATGGGTTCTTGGTCCCCAGGCACATCTTCTCACCTCTGTGAAATTCATGTTGCACCATCAGCTCCCCAAAACACCGCTTGGAACAAAATTCTACACTAAAGGGCTGAAAAGTGGGAGGTGCACTCCCCGGGGTGACTGCGATGGGAAGGAACGGCCCCAGCACATCCGTTGGGTCAGCACAGGAGGATGGATGGACCTCACCTTCAACAGCAGGACAGATTCTCCTGCGGGGTTTTGATCCCGTGCCTATCTCCATGGCATCTGGTGCTATGCTATAAGGCACCATAAGGCACTGTGTCTACCCAAACCAGGGCTGCCTGGGAACCTTAGAGACTCCCTGCAAGAGGCAACATCTAGGGACCAAACCCATCAAGTCATTCACCTCAACCTGGCTCCTAATAGCTTTTTTCCCACCTCTTATAATGCCATGGAAAGAGTGACAACTGCCCTTCCCTCCTTCTGTACCTCAGCTGGTCAGCTGGAACTGGGTTTCCTCTTGGCTTATGAGTGTTGAGCAAATGAGGTCATTTCTCCTCAGTGACAGAAAATTATTTGGTCAGTCCTGTCCGTGAGGAAAGCGGTTCATCTCAGGCAATGGCTAGGTACCCCTGAGCTCCCTGGAAACCCAAAGAACGGCTATAATCCCTTAAAGAGGAGGTCAGGGAACAGCAAAGCAAGCCAGAAAACTAACACCGGCTGGGGAGCACAGGAAAGCCAGGACACGAATGCAGCTCTGCTAAAGTGAAGCTGTAACTGCTGCCAGACCATCTCGCCACTGAAGCAAACACAACAGCAGTCCCACAGTCAGTCACCTCCAAAGTGCCAAGCTTGACTCATCTGGGGCTTTAAAGACAGCCTTCATCTGGTTCACAGCTGCAGGAAACCCATCCTGACCCAGCAGAGAGAAAGGGCTGGAGGTGGGTCACAGCCCTTTGGTCTGCTCCCTGAGCTTTGCACTCTCCCCTTCCAGCCCAAAAAGAAGACTTCACCCCCTCCACCCCCGGCATGGGAGGTGGCTCCCATGCATTCAGTCTGCCTCCCTTCAGTGGCTCAAATCCACATCCTCCTTTACCCCTCTTCCAACACGGAAAGGCATCGGGGGACACTGAGCTCTGCCCCTGCAGAACCCCAAAGAGAGCTCAAGCTCCCACTGTAACTCAGCATCGGTACCAGCCTGGATAATCCCCACCAGCAGAACCCACAGTGCTACTGGGGAAGCTCCAGTGGATAATCCCCACCAGCAGAACCCACAGTGCTACTGGGGAAGCTCCAGCTTTCCCCATACCTGCTGGCAGCCTGGGATCCCTCACTGTCCAGGACAGCTCAGCTCCTCCGTGGAGGAGAAAAGCAAAAGCTCCTGTGTTCCCAGAAAAGGGGATATTTTCCTGGAGCACATTTGCTCTGCACCGAAGCTGCTCCTGTCCTACTCTGGTGCCCAGACATGGGTGAGGGCTGCAGGTGTGTTTGGGGGACATCACACCCCTCTCCCAGAGCAGGGCACCTCTCATCAGCTCACAAGCATGTGAGGACAGAGGTGTTTCCTGCATGTCCTCTGCCCACCCTCACATTAATAAAAGAAACAACTTAGTCCAGGCCCACACTTACAGGGGACCGAGGGAAAAAAACCCACTATTTGGGATGAGGGAGAGAGCAGCCGGGTCTCTCTCTCTCAGCAAATGTGCCGATATTTTCTGACACAGCTGCTGACAGCACTGGGAGGTTTCCACAGGCCCTGGTGTGAGCACTAGCTTTTTTCCCAGGTGACCAGTGCTCTTCACCACTCTTCAGCAGGGTCAGACGAGGCAGCTGCACTCTGCCTGGAGCTGCATCTGGCTTCTGACATGACCCAGGTAGGAACAAACATCACGGACATCATCACAGCTATGCTTCCCTCCCTCCTGCCTTCCCCTTCTGCCTGTGATTTTTACCTTTCCTATTTTAACCGCAAGCTGCCCCCCAGCAAAAAAACTACACCTCCGCATGCCCCCCTTTCCCAAACACCCTCTCTACCCTCCAAGTGGCTTCTGCTCCACAGCTTAGCTTTGCACCAGCCCAGCAGATCAGGCAGCATATTCCCAAATATCCACTTTGCCTGGAGCTGGGTGAAGAGAGGGAAAGGTCACGCATCCACAGTTCTTCCCTTGGTGTCGTAGTTTTTCACGGGTAAGAGCAATGAAGGCAGCTTGCTTCATACCGACAAATCTGCGTGCTTGTGGGTATGAAAGCATGCCCTGAAAGCAAACCACCTCCCAAAGGAAAACAATGGGGTGAGGTGGGTGGCAGGTGGGGAAGGGGCTGTGGGGGGAAAGGTTTCTAGGTTGGGGAAATCAGTGGGATTAAAGTGGCTGTTTCTTACCCCTGGCATCGCATCGGCACCCCTCTACTCCCTGCAGCTTCCTCACTGTTACTGGTACAGTCTGCACAGAGGGGGGAGGCGAGAGGGGGGCTGTATTTAAATATATTAATAATGCATGCTCCATGCAAATGAAGCTTCCTTTGAATATTACATTAGTGATGCTGTCAGGCTGCGCTTCCCGGGACCCAGGAGTGACGGTGTGTGTGGGGAGAGGGGTGGGGGGCGGGGGGGACGCAGGTCACCAGAAATCCCCTCGTACCCCAGCACAGCCCCCTTTCTCCCCCTCCACCCCGGCTCCCCCCCATCACACACACTCCCACTCCCTCCCACCTCCCAGTGCATGACAAATTCTTTGGCTCGCAGAATGCAATGCAGCCAGGCTCCCCAGTCCCCTAGGCCGCCTCCAGGGACATGGACCCCCGCCCCACCTCGTCCCCACTCCCTACATAATCTTTACCCCCCCTCCAATCTCAGAAATCCTCTCCCTGCTCCATAGCTTGGTTTATAGCTCCCTACCTCCAGGGCGGGGAGAAGGGTTGTGCTCTCCAGCCTTTAGGGGAAAAGGAGGGGGAGCAGCTCCTAAGTCTGGCCTGCACATGTGCACCCGCTTTGTGTGCACACACCGGCCCCCAGCAGCAGACGCTTGCGTGAGCCCAGAGTGGGTGCCAATGGACCGCGGGCTGTGCACGGCTGCAAGATGCATGCGCCCGCAGCGCACGAGCGATGCTCTCCTCCCCATCGCCGACACCTCCTTCCCTGGGTGCTTGCAAGGATGTTTGCAAGCATATTGTTTGTGCACAGCCAGCCCCGCCTCCGCACACATACACACATGCAATACACACACGTGTGCTCGCACGTATGTACACAGAAGTAGGGGGGGGAGCCACACCAGCACACACATGAGAGGGCATTACGCACAGCAGCTCCCGAATATGCTGCCTGCTGCAGCATTAGCAGATTTATGCTGCCTTTCCCCAGCCAGATCCAAGCTCTGGAATGGGAACAGCAGCAGCTGTGCACTCCTGCCTGTCCTGGGATGAGAATAGGATGCGTCTGTTCGTCTTTCTCCCCCACCCCCACGCCTCCTCCTTCCCCCTCCTCTTGCTCCCATTCATTCATTCAGCTTCTCCTCCCCCCATCCCATGCCCCAAAGCAGGAGGATCCTTATGCATAAAAATGTGAGCATGCTTTCTCTGGTGGCATAAATGGGCACACAGACACCCTGCAAGCAATGCATATACACGTACGTATGCGTTCGAGTAGCTGTCCTGGGCCCCTCCATAAATATCCAGCTCCCACCACCACCACATGCACACTCACACACCCGACAGACACCACGCAATGACTTTTCTGCAGCCAGTCAGCCTCCCAGCAGAGCAGTGTAAAAGCAGAGCAGAGATTTACTCACTCCCCTGCATCCAAACCAGGCGAATGTTCACACACCACACACACACACGCACACGCACGCACACACCACACACACACCCCCCCACACACACACTGTCTGCAAAGGCTCCTCGACAAAGTTTGCAAAGAGGCAGGGAGCAGGGGGCTGTGGGATGAAGCTGTCTCCTTCTCCCTCCCATAACTGCAGGCACTATACATATATGTCTGTGTATTTATATCTGTATATGGACATGCATGTATGTGTGGGGGTATATGCATATACCTATAGCTATACCTATACATATATATGTATACACACACAAAGACACACGCCTATATATACATACATACATATACATGTATCCCCTCCTCTTGCAGGGTCTGAATAGAAGCAGACCAGACAAACCCAGCTGTGTGCAGCAAGCCCTGGACCTATTCAGCATCCTGATCCTAAGTGAGCGCAGACAGGCACACACACACACTGGAAGGGAGACCTGTCCCCAAGCCTCTCTCCCTCCCATCACCCCATATGGGCATTATCACCCCCCCCTCCCCCCCCCCGCCCCCGGCCACTTCCCCATCTCCCTTGCACTCACCCCTTGCCTTCATCCTCAGATCAGAGACATCCACCCCCCAGGGAGGGCATGCACGGGCTGGAGGAGAAAGGCAATCCATCCATCCTGCCCTTCTCCCCCCCTCGGTCCTCCCCCTCCAATTTCAGCCGCTTCTCCGAGAGGCGACACGGACGACAACAGGGAGCCGAGGACACACGAGGCAGCTGCACAAGGACTGCACACAGAAGCGTGTCACACACACGCATGCACACGCACACATACCTGCTTCTGGAGGGGCGATTGCTCCCAGCTTCCATACGGGGCATGACAGAGACGAAGTGGAGGCACGAAAGACCCTTGTCTTCAAGCAACTTGCAGCCCTGCAGATGTGGGGGGGTGGGTATGCCCCCACCTTGTGTCACCCCTTGGAGCTGTGCTGTCCCCTGCCCCACAGCTGTCTCATTCCCGGCTGCACCTAGGCAGCGCTCCCAGCCACGCACACACGCGAGCACGACAGGCGGGGACGGAGCAGCAGTCCAGGGAGGGCACGCACAGCCGGAGGATTTGCTGCCTTCGCCGCATCCGCATCACTGGGGGAAGAAGGCAGAAAGGGCTGTGTTGGCATTTAAAATGCGAGTGATTAATTCACCACAGGCTCGGCTGATAGGGCTCTGGGACCAGAGCCGGCACTGCTTCTCCCAGCTGGGAAGGCTGTGACAGGCGAAGGTCCCTCTCCCATGGAGCCAGCTCCGAGCTCTCCTCGCCTGCACAGCCACCGCTCCAGTGCAGGCGGAAAGGGGTGGGCCTCCACCGGAGACATGAGCACGCATGCAACAGCTGCGGGGCGACTGCACACCTCTGCGCACACACATGCACACGAGCAACAGCTGCTGGGGAACGACACACACGCACACACGCACGCACACACATTTCCTTACAACAGCTGCTGAAGAGCTACACGCAACATGCAACAGCTTCCCAGGAACACACACGAGCACCAGCTGCTGGGGAATCACACATGCACACGCACACACACACAGAGGCTACAGCTTCTCAGAATCAAGTCACCCACATGAAAATACAACAGCTTCTAGGAACGGCACAGGTACAAGCAACAGCTCCTGAGGAGCTACATACAGACACGTATGCATGCAACAGCTATACACCTACTGACACGAGTATGCGCAACAGCCGTGGGAAACTACACCTTGATACATGCCCCTGCGGTATTTGCTAAGAAAATCGACATATAAAAATGCAACAGGAGGTGGGGGAAACCTTTCATCCACACACAAACACACGCATGCGACTGCTCTGGGGAGACTGTCTTTCATACACCTCCTCAAATCGCCACACACAGAAATGGAACAGCTCCTCAGGAATCACCCATAACCACATACACTCACGTACATGCAACAGCTTACTGGAAGACCTACCGCCTCCCTATGCCGAAACCCGCACATGCCATCACTGATGGAGATCTTGCCTACAGTCAGAAACAAGCATCCATGTGCACCAGGTGCTGGGGAGCCAGCCACAGCACAGCCCCCAAATATTGCACACAGGCAACAGCTGCTAGGAAACCACCTTACCAAACACAGGGTGGCTCTTAAGAAATTACTCCCTAGCCCCTTCACAGAAAGCACAAACATACCTGACAGCTAGGCATAAATAATCCCTGCACAGACATGCAGACACACAGACCACGACTGAAGGGACACGATGCATCCCTCGCACTCACCGTAGCTGTGGAGGGACTGCCTGTCTCACTCGGACACGCACAGACATGCAACAGCTGCAAAGAAACTTAGGAACACAGGACATTGGATGGGAGCTGGCTGCCTGGGATGTGCAATCCGGTCTCCTGCTATTCCAGGCAACTACATCATATAATCTTGCTCAGAAATGTCTCAAGGTCCTCCTAGCACTGTGAGACTACTTGCTCCCTGCTCGGAGGCTGTTCTGGCCCCTGGCTGCTCCGATGTTAGAAACCTGCCCCAACACCTACATTTACTCATGACCAGTTCACACCCACATGTGCCTGTGCCAGTTGACTGTGTCCTTCACGCAGGCACGCATAGGGGTTGCAACAACAAATGGAAATGCTCTGAAGCCTCCACTTGCAGCTGAACAGACACCATCTGTACCCTGCCTCACACAAACATACGCACACGCAACAGCTGGGTGAAGACATTTCCCTCAGCATAAACATCAACATGCTTGCAACAGCTTCTAGGAAAACAGGCACCTAACCCTGCCACCTGCAGCACTCACATGCACACGGGCACAGACATACAAACACGAGTAACCTCTGATGGGAAACTAATGACTTTCTTCATGCGGTCCAAGAACTGTAGAGAAATTACTCTGCCACACACACCCCACTGCAAGCAGCACTATTATTAAATGTGTTATATTCTGATGTCCAGTTGCATCTAAAGAAGCTCACCTGTGGCCCACCTCCCCATCCTGCTAGTTATTGTGTAAGTACAGAACAATGTAATTACCTCATCTCACACCTGCAGATCTATAGGGGGGTGGTGAGCTCCTTTGACCCCCCTGCACATTTTTCTCTGTGTTGGGAGAGAAATAACCTCACGCAAATCCAAACCCAGCAAGTATGGGACTACCCCTAGCCTTCTCATGTGCATACAACAGCCTCAGGGACAGGACACCAGACCCACAAACACTGTACATGGGAGGCAAACAATCAGTAGCCCTACAGGAATGAGTTGCCTCCCTCAAAACACCAGCAACAAGTGCAAAGGACCCATCTACAAAACTAGCCCCAGGCATCACGCACACCACCTAGATGGCATGAAGAAACATGTTGATCCACCAGGTACAAGCACACAAGGTCATCAGCCCTGTTGAAAATGACACACAGGAAGCTTGTTGTATCCTCTTTTACTCCAAAACTGCAAACCCAAGTGAGAAATTAAATTACTAATTAAAACACACACACACACACACACACACACACCCTCCTCAGAGAGACAAGAGGTGAGCAGCTCTGAGGGCACTTCTGGATGTTCCCTGGACCATCTGTAGATGTCTGTTCCCAGTGGATTAAATGCCAAGTTACTCACTCCACCTGGGATGAGAGGAGAAGGAAGCTTGGCTTGGCAACTACAGACTCTAGTTTCCTTGCCTTTATCACTTTGGGGGGTTATGACCATGGGGTTTTTCCTCCAAGCTCTTTTGGAGCTAAAAGCTAAAGGAACAGAGACTTGCTTCCATCTTTCACCTCCTCCAAGGACAGACACTATTTAATCTTGGAGAGTGTTGAAGTAGGAGAGAAGGTTTCCAACTCCAAATTAATACAGGATTTGCTCCTGCTTGAGTTCCTCCACGATCATCTTGCAGTCTGTTCAGGATGAGTCTCCCAGAGGCTCTCCTGCTGGCACAGATCTGTTTTGGACTCAGAAGTGCTGGGGAAGGATCCTTGTGCTGCCAGGGCCCGTGGGGGTCAAACGGTACTTGCTCATACTCCCACTGATCCAGGACCAATACTTAAATCCAGCAGAACAGAACTGCCCCAAGAGACAAGCAGAAACAAGCATCACATCCCCAGCGGTGTGGGACATTTGGGTCCTTGATCTGATTCGAAGCCAGGCCCCCGATGTTTATTCGTCCCATTGCAGATGGTCATCCAGAGGGTACAGAAGCTCACCCCCATGTTTATTTTGCAGAGGCTCTGACCTTGTCAAAAGCCCTGGAAAAACTGTTGTTATTTCACAAGTTTAAAAAAAAAATCACCAAGAAAAAAACCTCCTAAGGACGTCATAGATACTTTAAGTCAGCTGCAGAGGTGCCTCATTCTCTATGTTCAGCACTACAGAAGAAGAATCACTTTCTAGTTCTTTTGTGCTGATGTCTCTGAGACCACCACCCTCCAGCCAGGCCTGACCTCTCTGCCCCCCTAACAGGGATGGAAACAGCCCCGAGAACCGCCATGGTTTACACCTTTCTGCTCAGCTGCTGCTCTGTTGGGCTGCTACATCCTCTAAGACTGGAGATGCTTTTAGGGGTGAACAAGGGAGCTGACCTTATTAGAGCAATTCCCTAGTGTTATTCCAACATATGCCAGGGAGCTGTTAAGTCCCAGAATAGCCCAAAATCTGGGAGTCACAAGGGTGACGATAACACTGATTTTTAACCCTCTGTGCCCAGACTTGGGGAATACTGGAGGTAATGTTCAGCGCGGACGGTACCTCTAGGGAGCAGGGGCTGGGAGCGCAGGCAGCCGTTCCCCCCTCTCCCCCGTCACCTGGCCCTCGTGCCGTTTGCCCGCACGAGAAGGGAAGAGTCAGGCAGGGAGGGCAGCACGCGGTCTGCCCGTGCTGCCTTCGGTCTGTGCTGCCAGGGAAGGGAGTCTCGCTGGGACCCTTTCCAGCTCGCGGAGCCGGCGGATCAGCCCTTCTCCCTCTCCACCTCTTCCCCTGCCCGTCTGCCCCAGGGGCACAACGGGGTCCCACGGCTGGGGAAAACGGGCCCCGGGAGGAGGCTGGGCTCTGCCCTCGCTGCAGTCAGAATCTCTCCGCTGATCTATACTGCGGTGAGCAGTGACAGATTGATTTTACAGCTCTGCTTGGAGCCGGCCGCTGGCCCTGGGCTGTGGATGAATCAGCTTTCTCTGGGCCTTGGCTTTTATTTCATTATTTTCCTGCAACTTCCCTCACAGGCAGCTAAAGAGAGAGCGAGAGGGAGAAAGACGAAGTTGGCAGATTTCCTTCCCTGCTCGTGTGCTCCCCGCCTCCCAGCTTGGCTTTGGGACTCCGGGAGGAGGGAGGGAAGGGACTGTTTTCCAGGGACTGACAGCTGTCAGGAATAAAGACGTGAGGCTCCTTCTACATGGGCAGCTGCACATTGCAATGGCTGTGGGAGATGGCAAGTACTGCGTAAGCACTACGTAGCATGAACGGTTCCTGCGCTGTTATGCCGATGCTTCGTTCTTTGCTAAATGGAGGGGGGCCCGTTTTTCATTACAAGGGGCAGCATGTTTGGAAATAACGACCCATGACTGCATTGGACATTAACCTGCTTACAGCCTCCAGGGTGGAAGCGCTTCCAGGTTCTCCCCTAATAGCTGTGGACCTAGAGGAGCTATAGCAAGGGCTATACGCTGCTGTCTCCATCAGGCTGAGAGGTCCCTGAGCATGCCACAGCTAGGAGGTTCTCCTGGGATAAGGTAGCACCTCCAGGCATGGAATCAACCTTCTTAGCTCTCCTGGCTGTGGATATTGTAGACATTGCCCAGGGGGAGCCAGGCTGAGTCCTAACTCTGTTGTGCCACCAAGAAGAGCAACAGTGAACTCGACCAAGGAGGGAGCAGTGAAATTAAAGGACAGAAAGGCATTGGGTTTTCCAGCCCTGGCCTGGAACCACAGTTCCAGGGGACAGTTCAAGCCCTCAAAGGCCCCATTAGCAGAAGGCAGTCTGGAGCAATTGGTGTCCCAAGGAAGAGCAGAGAAAGGCGGGACCAACCCAAAGTTGCAACAGACATGTTCCTCTCCACACGCCCAACACCTTGGGAGTGAACAGGAGCAAATCTCTGCTCTATCAGACTTGCTGCTGAAAAATCCCAGTGTCAGAGCTGAAGATCTACTCAGGGGGTCCCTCACCTGTGCTGGTACCTGCTCTGCTAGAGGGGGAATAGCCAAGGGAACCCACAACCAGTGTGGTCTGCTCCAGCCTTGTTCCCATGCACTCACCTCCCAAGAGGGGCTTCACATCACCATGGGTGGTACATTCATCGCAATGTGTTCAGGGTGCCTTGGAGCTTTTTCCTGCCTTGTCACAGAGCTCTCCAACTGTGCTGGTTTTGGCTGGGATAGAGTTAATTTTCTTCAGAGTAGCTAGTATGGGGCTCTGTTTTGGATTTGTGCTGGAAACAGTGTTGATAATACAGGGATGTTTTCGTTACTGCTGAGCAGTGCTTACACAGAGTCAAGCCCTTTTCTGCTTCTCACCCCACCCCACCAGCGAGGAGGCTGGGGGTGCACAAGAAGCTGGGAGGGGACACGGCTGGGACAGCTGACCCCAAATGACCAAGGGGATATTCCATACCGTATGACGTCATGCTCAGCATATACAGCTGGGGAAGAAGGAAGGGGGGGACGTTCGGAGGGATGGCGTTTGTCTTCCCAAGTAACCGTTACGTGTGATGGAGCCCTGCTTTCCTGGAGATGGCTGAACACCTGCCTGCCCATGGGAAGTAGTGGATGAATTCCTTGCTTTGCTTTGCTTGCATGCGCGGCTTTTTTTTTACCTATTAAACTGGCTTTATCTCAGCCCATGAGTTTTCTCACTTTTACTCTTCCGATTCTCTCCCCCATCACACGGGGGGAGTGAGCGAGTGGCTGTGTGGGGCTTAGTTGCCGGCTGGGGTTAAACCATGGCACCAGCCATATAGACTGCCTGGGGAAGGAGGGTTCCTCAGAGAAGAAACGCTAGATTTACTGAAGATGGACAGCTGGGACATTATGTCAGTGGCTCCCCCAGGCTCACACATATCCTTTCTCTCTCCACCTGCCCTTGAGCAAGGATCGGAGAGTGGCCTTGAAGATGGCCAGAATGGCTCAAACCGTCAGAAGGCAAGGGACTTTTCATCTGTAAAGATCAAGGGGTGGGAGGGGAAAACAAGGAGAAGGGAAGGGAAAGAAGATGGGAAAAGCAGGAGAGAGAGGTTTCCCAGAGGTCTGTCCCAACAAGAGGGAGGGAGGCAGCAAAGTCCATCTCATCCACTTTATGAAATCTTTTAATCTCTTCATTTTTAATCTTTCACATCAGGAATGAGAGACATCATTAAGAGGAGAAGAAATCCCAGTTGGAAGAGAGATGGGGATGGTGAAGGAGACAAAAAGGTCTCTTATTTCTAGGCCTTCTGCCTTGTTCCCTTTCTCTAAGTCTCTCTCCCCCCACCCCGCTGCCTTTTTCCTCTCTGCTTACAAGCAATAATACAGATAGTGACCTGACAGACACAGAACACACTGGGGGCTTCAGCACCTGGAGAAACGTCAGTGCCGCAGCCTCTGTGCGGTGCAGGTGTGAAGCCCTCCCATGGTGACAGTCTACGGTGGCACAGAGGCACAAGGCTCAGTGCCCCAAGTCATCCTGAAAGGCTCTTTCAGAGCCAGAGATGAACAGCAAACATTGCCAGCAAGGTCTCTTCTTGTTAGAGTCAGGGTGACCTGAAGAAGCCAGCCCACCCCTTACCGGGAGAGGAGAGACAAGTTTTTGGAGGGCAAGGGAGGACCTGGTGGCATCTGACTGCCTCGTCCCACAGCCTCAGGCTCGGCGCTCTGCGTCTCAGCTTCCCCCATCTGTCCAATCCTGTGGATAATAATCCTCACCTCGGAGGGTGATTGCGAGAGGTTAATGAATTAACATTCATAAAAGCTTTAGATAAAGGGCTAAGGATTATTACTGTTGTTATGCATGGAAACAGCTCCTAACGAGCATTTCCCACCTCCTCCCTCCTGCGAGCCTGGGGGATCATCTGACACAGATCCTGCCGCACAGGAACTCCCCCAGAGATGGAATTACAGGGAGAGTAACGGAGAGGGCTGCAGGCTGCCAGAGACGCTAATCAGGGGAAGACAAATTGGGGACACTTCATCAGCCAGCAACCCACGCCAGGCTGTGGGGCCGAGAGCCTCTCCACTCACCCTCTAACCAACGGCGACAGGTCCATCCCACTCCCATCAAAGTTCAGCAGAAAACGGGCTGCCGATTTCTTACCACAGCAAGTCAGCCCCTCCTCTTGCCCTTTCGAGGCTGTGGACTGACCTGAGATAGTTGCACAAGATACATTTGCTTTAAGGAAAGCTTAATCCCAAAAGGAAACTTCTGTGCTGCTGGCTTGGGGCAAGATTCAGAAACAACCCAGACAGACACTCCCTTCATAGGCATAGGAAGAGGCTAGCTGGGATCAGGTTTTGGAGTCCTAAATCTTGTGCAAAATGTTTTCCAGGCTGGGGATGGGAACTAATTCAAAGCAGGAGTCTTAACATTATACATCTCTCCCTTACACACAAGCCATAACCTCAAGAGAGAAAAGCCCTCCCTAACTCGCCTACTATAAATACACCAAACCACTTAAAATGGCTACGTTAAAAGAGAGCTGGTAATTTGATAGTGGTCTCCACTTAATTAGATTAGGCTCTTCTTGAACTCAAGGGCTGCGAGCAGCTGATCCTCCTTTCTTTTTCAATACTATGCTGTCAGCTGCCACGCTGACGTGACCATCGAGCCTCTCTCCATGCTTGGCCCTCAAGGGATGCTGACAGGGAAACTCTGGGGGACCAAAAGCTGTTGTCAGGCAGTGACCCAGCAGAGCATTTAAGCATGTGCCCCTGACCTTGCACTGAAGTGCCCACTTGATGGAGCAGGGGCAAAGTGTTCCCTCAGTCAGGGAGCAGCTTCAGGGCCTGCCCTACAACCAGGGTCTACAGGATGCAGCTGGAACAAGCTTTCTGCTGAGACAACAGCTCTTATTCAATGGTCAAGCAATGCTCTTCTTGGCTTTCCTTGCCATGTTCACATGCCTTTTGCCTTCACTTTCCGAAACCTGTTTATCTACAGCAAGAAAAAATGTGAACTGGAGAATAGCAATGAGTATGAAGGTCACGAGCAGACAGAGACCAACCAATTTTTGGCCAAGGTGACTGGCTGAGGACCTTTACAGAACCACATGTGAATGCACATTTCCATGACATCCCATACTAATGAAGAGGGAATGGATGGGTTAAGGGCAAATCATGTGGTCACTGACGACTGAAGATGAAATCAGGGTCCTCACCCATGCTCTGGGCCATTGGATCACCAGCCCTGCCGTGGACCACATCTGTGCCACACAGTGCAGAGCTCCAGATCCCAGAGCAGAGTAGATGCACCCATACAGTGCCCTGCCTGGGCTGCTTAGCACTGCTGAGAACAAACAGTGCTGTGCACAGCTTGGTGACAAAGTTTTTCAGTCACATCTGGGGTAAAAACCAGCCTCTCTACACTGCAATGTGTGGGAATTTGCACTTGAGCTAGGCAAACAGCAAACAGCACGGTTAGTCTCCCCTGCAATGAGAGACCAGAGGACAGCACTGCCTTGGACTTCTCCTCAGGAGACTAGAGCAGATGTTAACAAACCACACACATAGCCAGAAGCTTTTTTAAAAATATCTTGTTTTCCTGATTTCTCATTTGGGGGGGAAATAAGTGACCTGTTTGTAGGTTACTGGGGCTAGCTGGCAGAGTCTGTAGCCTCAACATCATTGATAATAAGACAGAAAGTCACCTGGAAGGGAGAGATGAAGTTGTTCTGGTCTTGGGGCAGGGGACAGATTTGGTCAGCTCTTGAGGGCCAAAAGCAGTCCAAGTGCTGGTCTCTGTGGAGCCTCATCCAGTTCTCACTCAAATCCAGGCTAATTGTAGCACTGCTCTTAAACTGCTGGATTGGACTGACACTCTTCCTACCCAGGTCCTTCAATCCCTGAAAGCTCTGTGAACTTTATTCTATCCTTAGCAGGGCTTTATTCTGCACAAGTTGCCCCCTCCATAAAATACCCCCAGATTTGGAGAATTAAAATTCCCAGACCTTTTGCTCTCCATCAACAACGGAGGAAGTTGGCTTCAACAACAGACAATTTGCTATTCAATATGTTCTTAATTAATATTAAAATCTATGTCAGGTTGTTTTGTTGTGGTTTTTTTTTTTAAATCCTCTATCTCTTTGTTATTTATTCGTTTCGATTTTTTATTTTACCTCGTTAATGTAGTGGTGATTTAGATGCAGTTTCCTCTCTCTGCTGCACTTAATGAGTCGTCAGCTTTATTCACTCTCACCCGCATCCTCATGGGAGCATGCTTTGATTTTCTAGTGGGTGCATGAAAACACAGATTAAAGCAATTAGACAGAAATAATCTTAGGGAAAGGGGAGAGAGATCCAGAGCGCCTAATTATACCATTTTAATCAAGACACAATTATGCAGAGACTTTTATAGATTATAAATTAACCAAACTCCAAAGGCAGAAAAAATATCATTTTAAATATGGTTCATTACGCTTGTTGTTTCTGCCTTGTGATCTCTCCCAAACTGGACTTCAGGGTTCATTTAGAAAAAGTTCTGGACGGGGCTTTGCAGAAATGGAGGAGAAATGGGCTCGGGAGACCCTGCTTGCTAGGACCAGGGTCTGGAAATGGCCTCTGGGAGAAGGTAGGGAACTACTGCCGCGTTTCTCGCTCACTGATCTCACCAGTCTTTTCCCAGTGAACCAAGTAAGTGCACCTGCTGGTAAGCCAGGCTTGACTGAAGACCTCCCGCTGCCTGCATGGGTCAGGTAAGGAAAGACACAGTTCAGAGGTCTGGGTTTTGCTCTGCCCTAGCAGGCTATGCCGAGCTGCCAGCGAAGCACTGTGGGTACTGTAGTCTAAGAAGCAATTTCCCAAGCTACAAACATTCCAATTAGAAACACAGTGAGTGGGCAAACAAAACACATCAGGCTGGATGTGTTTTCTTCTGAACCCTGGAGGAACTTAAGCCAGCTGCTCCAGATTTATAGCTGCTCCAGATTTATTGCAGCAAAACCGCAAGGCGCTCAGGCTCTCAGAGCACGTAGGAAGGTGCTCTGCTCCTGCCGTCTCTGCAGAGGAGCCAGGAGACACCCCCCCTCCCCGAGAGCTCCAGGGAATCCCGGTTTCCCATGTAGCTGTCATACTACTTTATGATGGGGAACGTGTCCAGAGCTCAGGCAGAAACAGGCAGAGCAGTTCAGGCACCTCTGAGTTTGTGGCTGCAGCCCAGCGATGTCTGCGAGGCATCGTGCTGCTCCCTTTTGCTGCGAGCGCAGCACTAGCAATGCCTCCTGCACCGGCGTGCAGCACTCCTCGAGCTGTTCACAAAGAGCTTCCAGGTGTTAAGGAGACAGGAGAGGGCTCGCTGCAGCGATCCTCGGCTTCCTGCAAGGTTTGCCAGCAAGTCCCCTGAAAGGTTTTGCTGCACTGTGGCCTGTGCAAAACTCTTCTCCAGAAGAGCGTGCTGCCAGGCACCTCTCACATGGATGTCTCAACCCATCAGGGCTCCACCAGGCCCCTCTCCGTTGCTACGGCCACCCCATGCCATGAGCAGCAGTGCTGAAATGGCTGCTGTCCTCTCCGTTAAGGGCAATCCTCTCATCTGCCAAGGGACCAGCCTCGACCACCTTCCACCTTCAAGTCAGTCCTGGTGATGCTCATGCAGGCTGTCTGCAAGGTGGGGATGGCTGGGATATGCCCAGAGCTGGTCTATCTGAGCGGCAGGGACACCACCAGGATAGGCAGCTGGGGAAGGAGGGGCAGTGTCAGCATTAGGCACCGGGGACCGATGGGCACACAGGTATTGAGCCCGAGGCTCAGCAGTCCTTCCCTCAGCTGCCCCGTGCCGCAGCCACACTGCGCCCATCGCCGCAGAGGGGAAAACACGGGGCTGTAGGTACTTCATCCACCATCCACGCCTGAGCGGTGGGACTGCTGTGAGCTGATGGAGGCAGACATGGGTAGCAGGGAGATTCCTGGGACATCTCTCCCTTGCAGCCTCCTCACTCATTTTCTCCTTCCCCTTCCCACAGTGAAGAAAGCGGGGCCACAGGCTGCTGTCCTTGATCCCCATGGCCTCCTACACCCAGGGCAAAGCCGAGAAGGGTTGTAGGGCTTTGGGGGTGGCCCTGGTTCCCCATCTGAGGGCTCGGTCCGGTGGGTGAGCGGTGGTATCGGAGTGCCCTCTGCTGGCCCCATTTCTGGACTATTTGGACTCTCCAAGCCTTGCACCCCCCCAGTACCCCTGGAAAGTTGGGTCTCAGTTTGCCCCCACCAGGCCCTGACACCCCCGCCATGGTGGGCACCATTCCAGCAGCACTATGAGCCAACCCACGAGCAGCATGGAGTCCTGTCAGTGCTGGTCACGGCCCCAGAGCAGCCAACGTGATGGGGAAGCCGGGACAGAAAAGATTGTAAGTCAGCGTTTGGTTCTGCTTATGTGGGTTGGTGGGTGTGAGGTGCAGGCATCGCTCTCACGCTTACCAAGTGTTGCTGCGGAGATGCGGTGGGGACTCCCAGGGGCTTTTTGGATACGTTCCCAATTCCATGGGAGGAAAAGTCCATCCCCTGCTCCTTTGCTCCAAGAGGCAAGAAAATCAGAGGTGTGGTGAAAGGGGCCGAGGAGGAGCACAGTCTCTCCCTTGAGGCTTGCTGCCATTCAGATGGCTGACCCTGTGATGGGAGAAGGTGGTCTGTCCACTTTGAATGAGTGGCGCTTAGGGACATGGTTTAGTGGTGGACTTGGCAGTGTTAGGTTAACAGTTGGACTCAATGATCTTAAAGGTCCTTCCCAACCTAAATGATTCTATGATTCCACAGAGCTGGGGCAAAACATCCTGGCCATTCACCTGCTCTGAGTGGCTGGGAGCCTCCATCACACTGGGATGTGCATGCCCTCATTCTTCATCCTGAATTTTTCTCCAGAGCTCCTTGTGTTTCAACTATCCCAATCTGCTATGGTGAAACCAGCGGGGAAGGCTGAGATCATTCTGCCTGGACCCAGGACACCCAGGTTTAGACCTGCCGGTGGATTCCCAGGTTGTGCTAAGAAATCTCCCAAGACTGTGCACACAGAGTGGGGGTCTGAAGTCCCTGTGGATCTATGCTGATTTACATCAGCAGAAAACCTGACACACTGTCTCTGGGCTCCAGAACTACAGAGGTGACCTTCTATTGCTATGAGCAGAGGAGAGGAGAGAGTGAGATTACAGCCTGAGTTCAGGTCCCTCTGTGGAGCTGGTCACTTTGTGCTTTGGTATCTAAGTCATTCAAGCAGGGATAACACTGACCTGACAGATAATATGTGAGCTAATTAGCGGTGCTCTCTTCGGGCTCCTTCCAAGCTCAAGTGCTGCAGAAATGCTGAACAGCAGGTCTGGTTACTGTTCAGAGCAATTTTTAGTTGGAAAGAGGTAATGGCAACTGGATTACCCAGGGAGATGGCTTGGGTTTGAGACTGGGGTGATGTGTTGAGGTATTTGGAGGCCTATGAGGGAGGAATGCAGTGAGGTGCTGGGCACGCCAGTACCAGGGGGGCTGATGGAGCAGAGGGGAGCTCCAGACGAGTCCTGGAGGAGAGTCCCTCAGGAGAAACTTCCTCCCACATGTCATGGGTAGGCAGCTGAGCCCTGAAAGCAATTCCATCAGGAACTGCCTTTTGTAAATATTACAAAACAGTGACAACAAAAAAAAAAAAACACATGCAGGGGAAGGAGTTTGTTTTTAAAAGAGCAAACAAAGGTGTTCTGCAGCCTCAGAAAGCAGAACAGTGCTGTGTCCTGCACTGGAAGAAGACATTGAAATTGCTTACCTATGCAGTCCATCAAAAGACTTCAGCATGGGACTAACACATAGTGTAGCCACCCTCACTGGGACTGCTTGTGGTCTTCAAATGCCATGCATGGCAGCTCTGTGCCAGGGAGGGAGCTATGAGTGGATATCATCCTCCCCTGGCCTTGGTTAGAGTAATGTAAAAAGTAAACTGATAGCATCCAAGATGGAGCAAAAACTTTACTTTCCCTCAGCTTTTCATTAAACACTGCTGAAACCACTGCCCTCTCTCCCCCTCTGACAGTCATCTAAACGTCGAGCCACAGACAATGCGGAGCCAGCCTCTGCTCCTACTAACCCAAAGTGCTGGAAGAATCGCAGGCCAGAAAAACTTTGTCTGGTGAAAATGTAAATGTCCCTTTACAGAGGACAACTCCAGCTTGACAGAAAATCCATTGCCTCTTCCAAACAGTTTGTGAACTCTTCTGGATGCCATGCTGTGGCTTGTTGAGCAAGCAAGGTGGAACACAACTGCTGTTTTTCTAGACCCATCTACTCAATCCCCAACTGCTGCAGTCCAGCTGTGGATGGGCCTGTCACTGCCACAAGGGCTGCCATTTTAAAAGGCACTGAAAAAAGTGAAAGGCAGCCAAGACCTCCTTCCTTTCTCCTCACTACTCAAATCCAGATGCCTAAGGTGTTGGCATGGATCCCGTTCTCCATGGTCCCCTGGCTAAATCCAAACCAAAGTGGTGTCAGGCTGAGAGTTCCCTGGGTTCCTGTAAATGAAAATTATTTTCTGCAACAGATATTGAGATCCCTTTATCCCAAACTGGATCACCTCCAAGTAGCACCAAAGCCCTCAGCCTGTTTTCTTGCCCGCTAGGTACCAGCTCCTATCAAATAAGTCAATGCACATTACTGGTGTCCCACAGCAGTGTTGGAGACCTGCTTCAGGGACATTTCAGGGTTTGAAAAGCTCCCAGGGGGAAGCCAGGGATGATTCCTGTGCTACCTAGGCTGGGATCTGAGGAGAAGAGTGGAGAGAGAGAAATCCATACTGGATTCCTGGAATGAGCCCTGACTACAACTTCTTCTTTCCCTCCAGGTCTCTATGACCTTCTGCCCTGTTCCTAGGCTGCTTGTTCTGTGTGGGCACAGACCGTGAGGGAAACAAAGACCAGAGTTCTTCTGAAATATGGGAAATAGTTTTTTATCAGAGTCCTACCCAATCCACCCATCCATCAGTCAGCGACTCCAACTCTCTCCCAGACTGCCTGTAGCTTTAATTCTTTCTCTGTAATTGCTTTCTGCCTCCACCACCCTGGAAGTTCCTCCTCAGATCAGCTGGAAGGCAAGGGGCAGTATGTGAAACAGTTAAGTCCCCTGCAGAGGATGCCAAGCTCCATCAGCTGTAGCAGGGTCTCCAAAAAAAAGCACCTACTAGGTATTTTGCACCTGATCTCAACATGTAGAACTCCAGGGCAGAGAGGGCTCTCTGATAAACTCACAGCACTGTGGAAATGACCACAGAGAAACAACCAGGAGAGGGAGTGAAAAAAAGAGATACAGAAAGGAAAGCAGTAAAATACATACATTTGAGGGCAGCGGAGAAACGAAGAGTAATGTGGAGGTGCAGAGCAGCAGAAAGCGAGCAGATGAAATTATATTCACAGAGAGCTGGCTATAGGCAAAGAAAAGGGGAGGGAGGCATATAGAGGGAAGGACACAGATGCAAGGAAAGAGAACCCAAGGCAGGGAAGAGAAGGGGGAAGTCAGACAGGGAGAAAGGATCTGGAGGGATTGCCTGATGTCAAATCTGATAGAAAAGAGGATTTATCTGCAAAAAATAACCCAGATCTAAGCCACAGCTTCAGAGCAGCTGCGTACAGAGCCACAGCACTGGTATTTGTTCTTAAGCAAGAGCAAAGAGGGGCTGGTGCAGGTTGCAAGCCAAACCAGGGTCGTGCCATACCAGGAGGCTGCCCACCAGCCTGGACCAAGATGAAAGGAAGGAAAGGGAAGGCAAGGCAGAGGAAGGCAAGAGGAGGCAAGAGAGGGGAAGGCAAAAAAAAGGCAGGGGAAGGCAAAGAAAGGCAGGGGAAGGCAAAGAAAGGCAGGGGAAGGCAAAGGAAGGCAGGGGAAGGCAAAGGAAGTCAAGGCAGGGCCAGGCCAGGCCCGGCCGGGGCGCGGCGGGTCCGTCCCTGTCCAGGGTGCTGACCAGAGCCCGCCCCAGCCCCACAGCCCCTCTGCTGCTCCTGCCCCCGTCCCGGCACAGAGGGCAGGGGCCATTCCGGGGGCTTCAAACAGTTACAAAAGCAGTGTGCTTCCTGGAGTGAGCTGAGCAAGGGAAAAAGAAACACACAGTCAGCTCGATGTAAAAGATATCTTTCCCCTTTCTCTCTCCTGCCAATAATTTCAGCAGCGGAGCTGGACTCCCTAAAGGCAGGACTGGATGGCTGGTAGTGAAGTGTGTGCCCATGGCTGGGGAGCTGGATGAACACGAGGCATCTCCAGAGCTGCATTTCTGACCTGCCTGGATAGGTCATTGTAAGGATCAGCCATCCTTTTAGCCTCTCTGTGCAGGACAGACCTCACTCCTCCTCGGGCTAGGCTCTTAGTACTCCTAACCTGTGTTGCCCTGGATGTGTCTGGGTGCTCTCTGTCCCCATTGCTGCTGGATCCCAGGCTCTCAGAATCCACACTGGAAGAGCAGAGATTGAGATGGGAGGATGGACTTGGCTGTCCCACCTGCACTTCATCTGTCCAGATTGTATGACCAGGAATTGGCAGTCACACAAGTGCTGTGTGTGTTCAGCCACATTCTCCACCAGGGAGCTTTTGGTGAAGAGATTTCTCTCCATGGCCTTGAGACTTACAAAAGGCTTAGTCTGAAAAGTGGTCTTAAAACCACGGTCCACCCACAGGGTGGACAGGTGCTCTGTCTCACAGCAGCTCAAGCCCCTACTGTGGACTTCATTTTGCAAGATGAAAGGGCTGAAAAGGAGCTGGCCTCCTCTGTCCTCAGCTCTAGTATGTGTCTCTGCCTCTTTCCAAACACATCCCAGCCTCACCAGGCCATTTTTGTTCCAGAGAATTGCAAATCATCTGCCCCACAGAGGAGCAAGCAGTGCCCAAGAGCCTGACAGAGTTCCTCCATGGGCAACTACAAATCGGTGTTAGCACAGAGTTGCAGAACAAACCTGTCTTTCAAAGATCAAGCTGGTACCAGTGCTTTGTTATCAGCAACCTGGTTTTCCAATCTGATGCCAACAGTTGGTTGGAAAGACATCTGACACAAAGGGTGTAATGTGGCTGGCCCTGCTGCAGAACTAGATAACCTCCTGATAGCTCAGTAACACCATGTCCTTAACTCTCTGTGATTCTAGTATATGACCAAGTCAGAGGGCAAACTCTCCAATCACAAAGACCCTTGTGTTACCAGACTAGTAACAACACAAACATTTCTTTCCAACACTGAAATCTTGCTCACACTTGACACGTAGCAGGAACCCATAGTGATTCTTGCCACAAACATATAACAGCAAGCACGACTTCATAATCACCATTCGCCAGGTCACCATAGAAGGCAAAATGGGATGGAGATGCCGGGCAGCAGCTGAGCCCCAGCTTTCCTGTCAACAGAGCAAATCAGGGAGCCTTTAATCAGCTGGGCCCACATTTCATGGGGATGTGCTGCCTGCCAGCACACCAGCCCCATCTTTTGGGATGACTGAAGCAAGGAAAATGCACAAGGAAGAGTCAGGAGAGAGCAGCACAGTCCCAGGCCAGCCAGGATGAACTACGTGCCTTGTGGCATCTCCCTCAGTTCTGCTCTCCTTGGCTGTGCTGTGCCCAGCAGCTGGCTGGCTGAGTAGCCGTCCCTCTCCTGTGGGCCAGAGCCACGTGTCTAAGTTGGAACATTATTCTCCAGTTCTAGGAAATTGGATTAAGGGTCAGAGAATACCGACTGTTATTTACCTTTGATTAAAACCAGCCCTCCTCCCTCCCGGGCTGGAGAGGCCAATGTTGCTGTTATTTATTCTGCTGCCAAACCTGGAGTTCAATCCCTGCCCTGCGGCACTCAATAAAAGCCAACGCGGAGGGGAGGGGGGTACGGCAGGCAAGCAGGCAGGGCTGTGTGGGTGGAAGGGGAGTGATTATCCAGGCCGCTAAGTCCAGTTTGTTTCTTTTGCAGTCAGGCTTTGGCTCAGCAAGGACAGGGCTGCTGGAAGTGCCTGCCACTGTGGCTCTCAGCACTGACCGGGATCCAGCCAGGGTGATCCCAAGCAAGCCCTGCTCGCCCCCATGCCTGTCTCCTGGTCTTCTCCCCTCACCACATCCCCACTTTCACACAGCTCCCCTTCTTCATTACCTCCTTCTCTATCTCTCTCCCCTCAGCCTCCACCTTCACCCTCCTCTCCCCCCCATGACCTCCCTGCCTCCCCTTTCTGCCTTTTCTTCTCTTCCGCTCCCCCTCCTTCCCACCCTCTCCCCCCAGCTCCATTTCTCATTCCCCTTGTTCTCCTCCTTCCCTCTCCCCCACCCTCCAAGCCGCTATTCCAGGACAATAGAGCAGATGGCAGGCTGTTGGTTTTATATGTCCCTTTGGAAAATCAGCTCAGCTGTTGATTCTGCGACTTTTTCTAAAAACAGACACCGTCCAACACTAGCTGAATGCTGGGGGAAAGGGGAGGGGGGGTATGGAGGGGCCCTGCTCTCCCTACCAGCTGCACTGAGACCTTGTCTGTGTGCGCTCCACACCATGCCTTTGGGAAACAGGCGTGTCCAAGAGCCCGGAGAGGAGCGTTCTCCCCTGCACACTAGAATAAACACCATTATAGGCGGAGAGAGCTTGGCCAGCTTCTGCAGTCAGCCTCGCTTCAGCAAAAGCTGACGGTAATGTGGGGAAGGTGGAGCAGTATGGAAGGGGCAGAGTCTTTTCAGCACATCCATCCTGCTCATTGCCCCAGTCTGATGCTTCTCTGAGTGTTCATGAAAGCCAAGCTATGTGTGGTCTCCCCACACAGAAGACACACAGCACAGAGTAGAGGTTGATGCTCTTTCCAAGGCCCACGTCTCCTCCTATGCTACTGGGGTAGCCATGAGTGAGAAGCCACAGGCCAGCATTGAGTGTGTGGGTAGGGGAAGACAGTCCTTACCTTTTCCTTTCCAGCTGTCCTCTCTTTTTGTTGAACCCCTAAGCTCCAAGGTACCAGTCCTCAGGCCAGGATTCATCAGTTGCCAACACAGTCATGAAGAGGCTATAGATTTTGTTCCTCTTCTTTCTCTTATCCAAACCACTTTCGTAATCCCTCACCTCTCCCTTCCCATGTGTTTATATCAGCCATCCTTCAGATCTGTTGCTTCATGGTATTTCTGGGTGGAGAGGGATCTTTGCTCCTGAACTCTTCCCCTCACTGTCCCAAAGACCATCTTGTTCCCCCTCCTTAGATGTGACAATACTGTCCTATTGATCCTGTAAGCCCTTCCTTCCTTCCCCACCCTGTCTCTGCGTGTAAGTGCTTCAGGGTAGGCACCATTTTTCTCTCTGTCCAGCACCAACCATAAGCTGGCCTTGGCTGACAACCAGGGCTGCTGGATTCTCTGCCAGCGCAAACGCTGGATATTTCATGGCATATCCTCCACCTGATACACTGTGGCCAAAGGCACCAGCTGCATATTCTCTCTGTGCCCCACTTCTAGGGGTGGGATGGGGAAAGCAGGGGTTCAGAATAGCAGCATCTCTCCCCATCCAATTGCCCTGTTCAGTTGCACTTTCTTATGTTGCTAAAATCAACACTGTCTTCTCAAGCAGTGGCAGAAGGGTCAGAGCCAGCAAATCCACGTACAAAACACTCAGTTTAATTTGTTCTCAAAGTTCACTATTAATCAGATGCAGCTCCCAGAAAAACCAAGGGAGGCTTGACCGAGGCACAGTCAGATGTTAACATCTGAAGAGGCTCCTTAGCCTTGCAAAATCCTGGAAGGCAATTTAAACATGAGAGATAGGCAAGGAGCCCATTCTCAGGGTCTGTAATTAATCACATACAGTTCTAACAGGGAGAGAGATGAGTTCCCAGCTTTCTTGGAGTCCAAGCTGGATCAAACAGGGAGCGACAAAAATCTCAGGCTGTCAAGGAACAGCCTTAAAGAGGCAATGCCAGCTGAGCAACAACAGCTCAGCCCTGCACTCCTTTAACCTCCCAGGTAATTGGGCAGAAAGTCTAGAGGAAAAATTCCTGCATCAGCTGGTGAAAACAGACACAGTTATTTGTACATTTGTGATGCTGCTCTTCTTCCTGGCCTTGCTTATGCCTGTGGTAACGCATTCTCTTCAGTGGAGCAATAAGCCCAGTGGTATTTGGGACAGAAGAAAGTCCCAGTTAGTATGAGATCCCATCTCTGGCACCAGCTGCTAGCCAGTGCCTTGAAGAAGAACATAAGGATGGTCCATGCCTCTCTCTGCTTATGCAGGGGTCAGTCACCCTCCTTCACCTTTGCATCCACCTCAGAAGTGTGCTCAGGTGTGTACAGCCCTGGTAGCCAGTGGTGCAAAAGGGCAAGCCAGCTGTCCTGTAGGGTTTTTCAAGGATTGAAGACAAAATAAATTAAATAAATGAATGACAAGAGCTGCTGATCCCACCCCTGGACTGTCTGAAGTACCTGCATTGTAAGCAAGGCAGAGAAAGCCTCGAAATTAAGAGGCCAAACCTGCTGTAAGGAATTGAGTATAACTATCAGATTAAAACACATCAACTTCTCTGGAGAGTTGTTATTAAAAAAAAAAAAAAGAAAAAGAAGAAGTGTGGGGCCAACCAACCTGATCTCACCTCTTCCAAGGTGAATGCTGACTTACAGGCGGGCATCCTCTCTGGCACTGGTGGGCTACAAGTGTCCTCATCACAAAAACATCCAGAGCTGGGGGGTGCAGGCAACATCCCCTTTCCCGCTATTGCTGGGCAGCTCCCAAACAGCACTTTCAATGCATAGCTTAAATTCCCCTGCTCTCCTCCAAGGCCCTGCTTGGTGGTTTCTTTCCTTCCAATCTCCTTTCTTCTTGTTCCTATTTCTCACCTTTTGGCTTCTGTTTAATAAACTGCTTGTCTTTTGAAGGCTGCATCTTTAGCAAGAGGGCTGGGAAGAGAGCTGAAGGCTGCAATCTGAGTAAGAGTTGGGTAAATCCCACAGTGGCTTAGAAATCTGTTTTTCTTCGGCAGCAGAGTTGTTAAGAGGAGTTGGCACCAGGGACAGAAGCATTGTCTAGCCTTGCTATTCTTCTCTCTCCCCTTCCAGCCTTTAGCAACAACTGCAGTTTCCCACCTATTTCAACTAACTTCTCTTTTCCCCCTAAAGAAAAGATAATTAGCATTTTTTGCACTGTCAGATAGGGGTTTCCTTATAAAAATTCTTCACAGCTAAGGGGAAAGTGAAGAAAGGATATTGTTAACATGAAAGCCTCACTTAATACTTTACATTTCAAATACTGTAACTGCTTTTTTCCCCCTCCTTCTCCTTTTTCTGAATCTTCAGTATACAGCTTAAACATCATTAATAGTGTTGGTTGCTATGGTGTTGGGCAGGCAGAGGTCTCTGTACTTGAAACCTTGAACTACACTTAATGTTGTACAACAGCAGGGTCATGCCAACACCTTTGACTTTGACCCCATTTTTCCCAGTAAAATAAAAAGGCCATGTCTCCATCCCTTTTCATTCTTGGGATAGGTTTTTTTTTCCCTGCAATGAGAAAAGGGAGTGTGAGAGAGAGGAGAGCGAGAGATATAAAAAAAAGAAAAAGAGAAAAAAAACATTTTAATAGACCCAGTGGAACCTTTCCAAAAACTTTAACAGTTACATCAGAAAATCATGAAGGAGAATAAAAAAGGCAGTCCCCTGAAAAGTTTCACGTGAGATTGTTTCTCATTTTCCCAAGCAGCTAAACATTTTAATAAACTAGGAAAATGAGACTGTAAAACCACAACATCTGACAGCAAGCCCCAGGGGCAGGAACCATTCCTGAAACTAATTTTAACTCAGGTTTTAACATTGATCAGATTTCATGTGGTGAATGTCCCCTTAAGCTGTCTCTCTGTTCTTAGAGAAAACCTGGTTTCTTTTGTCGACTCCGAGAAGCTATTTTCTTTCCAGCGCATTGTCGTCACAGGCATAACAGGACTTTTCTGTCATTCGTTTCTCTACAGCCCGAGAAATGCCCTGCCCCAGACATCTTCTCATCTGTTCTCAGTTTCCTTATGAGACAAGACATTTTCCACAGAAGTGGCACTTAACTGCTCCAGCAATGAAGCCCAGTCTTAAACCAGTCCCCATGCAGCCGCTCAAGGGCTCAACCCATTTAACATCTGATCTTCAGCCATGCAAAAGGCACCAGGCCAGTTCAGACCAGCTGAGGCCAGGATCCAAAGTGGGCTTCCAGTTTCTGTGCCCTGCTTTTCCCCAGGGAAGGGAGTCCACTCTACCAGTTTCTTCTCCTTCTCCAGGCACACAAATCGCATTTTGCTTTGACTGTCACCAGGACATCTACAGAGAGGACTGGCTTTTTAACTCAAAGACTCAATTAACAGCAACAGCTGAAAGTTTGAATGGGATAAAAAGAAGATATCCGGGTAGTGTAGGTTTCTCTTGAAGACTCTCACTTCTCATGGAAGCATTTTTCATCTTCTGGTTAAGTTCATACCAAATCATTTGCCCTGTGGGGCAGGACTTCTTTATGCTGCACCTGCCTTCCAATAGTTGGGTGTCTCTGTTCTGAGCTGCATGGTTCCTAGGTTTGCTTAGCTGTGTGAGCCAAGTGCTTTGCATGACTCAAGGAATGGTCATTGGCATTAGCTAGCCCCTGTCCCTGCTCAGGATGAATTTCCAGTACAAGGCATGTTGAGCAAGAGAAGAAAGCAGGGCTCTCTGCTGCTTCACGAGCTGGTTAAATGCCGGTGAGAATGACCAGGCTGGAAAACAGCTCTACAGGCTCCTGCTTTCTGCTTCTCCAGAAACCGAAGTGCTCGTTCATTTCTAGACCCCCCTTTGCAGAGGTGGAAGGTCTTTCTGACGCCTTTCCTTTAAACCTCGTGTGCGCCGTGTAGGAGATGCTGGTGCTTGGGGGTTCGGAGGGAGGAGGCGACAGGGTGGCCAGTTTTCAAAATGGTAGAGGCACAGCGATAGTTGCCCTTGGCTCTTCCAGCCCACCAGCAGCAGGCTTAGTCACATCACCAGCATCAAAGCTAAGCAGCTCTTCGGAGAAAGGGCATTTGTCCTTTCATCTGGAGATTACAGGAATCTTTCACAGATCCCAGCAGTGTGTTTTGAAAGGCTCTTTAAAGAGATATACCTGTTTGTGGCACCGCCTGCCATTTAAAACAGCCTCTTTGCCTTCCAGCTTTCCCTGCAACGCTCTCCCCAGCCGTTTAACCGTATGCATAAGGACAAAATGGTGCCAAGGTTCATTCCCCAGCAAGCAGAATTGCCCAGCTTTCATGCCAGGCTCTGTACTGAGAAAAGGACTCTCCACAAACGTGCCAGAAAGCTCATAACCTATTTGGGCCTGCTCCTTCCCCCTGTTGCGCTCAGCAGGGACAGAAGGAAGGCAGAAAGCTGCTCTTAGCATCTGGAGGAAAGAAACGCAGAGATAAAAAGCTCTTTGCCTTGCTGTTTCCATTCCTTCATGACTTAATTTTTTTGGTCGGGGCACAGAGAAGATTATAAAGCTGTAACCTCTAATCCGCTCCTGAGCGCTCCTTCTCCATCTCTTCCTTTCTCCTCTCTTTCAGCCAGTCCTAATCCTTTGTGTCTCCTCTCTCACAGGTAGGAGTTGGAGTCTAATCTCAGACGACAGGTTGATAATTAGAGCAAGAGATTATCCTGACCCCATATTAAGAAGGTAAAAAGAGAGGCATAATGCAGGGCCATGCAAGATCAAGCCTTCCATGTTCGGTGCAGGAATCATCCTCATCTCGGTCTGTCTCCTCCTGGCTCCCCCACCCCACACCCTCTCCTTTGTCCCAGCAGACGGGGAGATTCCTGATTCTTTGTACTTCCTGCCCATCTCCTCTCTGCCAGGCAAGGACTACGCTTTTCCAGCACTCATTCACCACAGAAATGGTCACATTTTCCATTTCTATAGACCTTGACTAAGCAGAGACTGAGCCGAGGGGCTGTGGCTGGGAAGAGTGGGCGGTGGGGAAAGCACAGGCAGATACGGAGGAAGAGGGCCTGCTCAGAGAGGCTGGAGCCACGACATGCTGTCAGCCATCCTCAGCTGGGCACTGGTTACCCATACCCAGGGCCTTTCTAGTCCAGCAAGATGAATCCATAGCAAGGAGCAGCAGCAGGACCCCATCTCTACCCAGATGCCCAGCAGTCACCACCCAGTCCTTGATCTGCTCAGGAAGGCATACTGCTCCCATCCCTGGCACGTATACCAGCACAGATGGGAAGCCCATCCATGTGTCCAGCCCATGTTATCCATCTTTGGCACAGATTTTGCCTCTTGTCCTGTGTCACCGGTATTCAGCAAGGACCAAAAAAGCCATCACACAGCCCCAAGACCACCATAGAAAAGGGAAAGCTGGGAGCACCAAGCTTCTTCAGTGTCCCACCCCCTGCATACACAAGGTGAATGGATGTCACCAGGAGCCACTGTAGCTAAGGCTCGGGCATCACCAGCCAACAGCCTGCAAGCACCAGGAGGTGTCGGGATAGAGATGGCAGTGGAGTGATCGAAACCTGCTGGGGAGACAGCAAAGGAAGGTCAGGTGACAGTTTTTACACCAGCGCCCAGCTGGAGAATGGAAGATCTCTCCCTCGTGCCCCATCCCACATCAGGCACCCACCCTGCACTACAGAGCTCCAGGACTGGTTGTTCACCTCAAGATGTCTTTTCTCAGCAAAGCTAAGCAGCCAAGCCTCCCTCCGACACTTGAATCCAGCTCTGCCCATGTAGCCCAAGCCCATGGCTCACCCTGATCACGGGCAGGGAGATGGGCACTGCACCAGCCCCCGCTACATGGTTCTCTTGATGCTCTTTTCGTCGCTTAGCTGCTTCCCACCCCTGCTATCTCCAGCCAGGAGCCTCCTAGCCATGCTCTGCAAATAACAACTTTAGGTTTGTTCACTCAAAGCAGAGAAGGTAAATCAAAGACCACTTTTGTTTGCAGTCAGCCTGAAGTGAACCTTTTACTTTTTTCCCTTCAGTCTTCTCAGCAAAACAAAAAATGAAAAAGCAAGCAGAATTTCCTTTCCTGTGTTTAAAAGAACATTTCTGTTCCTGTCCAGGAGGTAAAAGGTTAGCTTTTTCAGTCTCAAAATGTGAAATAAACGGCAATACTTTTGGGTCAGGAATTGTCCAAATAAAATGTTTTAATACTCTTCTTCCCACTCATCCAAAAAGGTCTGCAAAAGTTTGTAAGTATTCACAAGCAGCTTAATGCTGGTGTGCTCCTCACCCAATAAGCCATGTGAGTACAAGGTTTCTGTCCCTCACTCTAGACCTCCGGCACCCCATTTGGCTGCCTCCCCCTCTCAGCCTATTGTCTGAGGGCTCACACCACAGCAACACCCAGAGCACTCATGCCCCATACCTTGAGGGATCCTCTTGGGGTGAGAAGGGGCCACTGAGTTCAATAACGTTGAGCTTGTCCTCAAAGACACCGTAGCTGAGGGTGACCTGCCAAGAGGGGTGGTGAGAAAGGAGCAGGGAAGGTGAGGTGAGTTCAGGAGCAAGGAACTTGTTTGGACAACAGAAGCTGCCGTTCTGGTTCCTTCTCTGCTGGCTTGGCCTCTGCCTTCCACCTCTCCTCTCTTCCTTCTTCTCCTTCTCATGGTGGTCCACCATGCTAGTCCTTTGCCTTTCCGAGCCCCCTACACCCCTTGTTATCTCCCCAGGCAAGGCCGACATGGTGCCATGTCAAAGCCCCTTCCCCATCCAATCATCATTTCTGCTTGTTCTTGTGCCACGTTCCCCCAGGGATGCCCTCGATCCTCACATCACTCCCCACAGATGTGCTCCCCACCACTGACCCCAGGGACACTGTGACTGACATCCGTGCTGCCAGCAACATCTGCTCCTTATTTCAAAGAAGCATTTGCCAGGAAAGCCTCCCCAAAAGAGCAGATGATTGATTCAATCCACGTCAGTGCCACCAAAGGGGCAATGTACCTGTCAGCTCCCCTCTTCCACCTCTCCTTCCTCACACACCTCCCTCTTGCTCCGTTTCCCCTCCTCACCTGCTGCGTGAGCCGAGAGGGGGGGATGAGCTGCAGGTTCTCCAGGTGGGAGTGGAAGAGCGCATTGGGCAGCAGCTGCCCGCCGACTTTGCACTCAATGATGTAACCCACGGTGCAGTCATCCGGCAGGCGGATGAGCTCGGAAGTGCTCATGAAGTTCCCACCACTGGAAGAGAGTAGGGCTGCGTTGCTTAGGGCAAGGGTAGGGGGGGATATAGGCATCCACTTGGGTGGGAGATAAATGAAGGGCTTAACTGAAAACCAGAGTAAATCTTGGAACTAGGCAAGAAATCCCTGAGTTCCACCTGCAAAGATTTGGGCATGTGTTTGCTCTTTGAGCACTGCCAGCCATGCTGTCCCACCAATTGTCTGGTGCTGTCCCCGATACGTATCCAGCTCCTTGGTGAGCTGATGCAGAGAGCTGGCAGACTTTGCCAAGTCACTTTTCCACCTGTTAGGTGAGCTGCACTGAGCCCCTGAGGGGTCAGACAAGCCAGCACAAGAGAAACAGTGGGACCACACGGCCAGGACCGGGAGGAAGAAGAAACAGGACAGTCTCTTGCGGCTTGAATAAGCCATCCATGGCTCCACTGTAATGTAACACCACACGCTTGGCCATCCTTTGATGACAGGCTAAACCCAATTTTAAGGCTCTGTAACTGGAAGCACCCACACAGCATGAAGCCCTGTCTACTGTAACACCCCTCAGCTAGTTCAAATGTGTTTTAAGCATTTTAACACAGTAGTGGCAGACTTTATGTCAAGTTAAGTGTTATCTATCTATGCCACTTTCATTTTACCCTAGATCACAGATTATCCTACTGCCTTGGTCTACCATAAAATACATATCATGGGCTTCAGCTAAACCAGCCACCTGGTGTGGATCAGATATGTCCTTCTGGGCGTGCACAGGTCTGGTTAAAGCTGGTATAGCCATTGCCTGTCAGTGTATGTGCATATAGCCTGTGATATAACCTAGGACATCCTGGAGAACATCATCTTGTTGTAGGCTGGGCGAACCTTGGGGCCTACCTCCGTTCTCCATGCACCAAGCTGAAGAAATGACAGTGGCCACTGTAAGAAGCTGATGAGGGTTTAGGGTGGGGGAATGGAAAATTAGCTCAGGAGGGAGGTACAGGAGGTTGGAAAGAGACAGATTAAGGAGAGAGGAGACAGGCAGACAGGGAAAGCACTTAGGAAAAGAGTCAGAGGAAGCTGAAAGGGATGGGAAGGAGTGTGGGGGAATAACCAAGAGCTGAAAGGAGTTGGGGAGGGGGGAGTACGTCAACCTGTGATCATGTTTGCTGACATGCCTGCTCTTGCCTCTTTTTAATCAGGTGGCAGACCCACCCAATACATCCTTCCTCCAGACCCACGTGCCTGCAGATGTGGAGCACACGGTACTTTGCACCCTTGCAAACATCTTGCAACCACCACATACACAAATGCAGATCTGACGCTGCCAGGAATTAATGTGCGTCCGTGTTCCTCATCCCCAAAGGCTCCCAATACTCACCAGCTGCACAGCTCACCTGGCCCAAGGCACCATCTTGCTTGCCAGCTTGCGGCTGATGCAGAACCCAGCTCCTCCCGTGGCAAACCAGAAGTGCACAGATTTCTGGAGAGAAACAGCAGAGAAAATCAATGGCAGAGGCTCAGACAACACCATACTTCCTGAGATGGGAATGCTGGAAACCCAGCTTTGATGCCAGGATAAACACAGCCCTATTGTCACCCCAGACCCCTGACTGCTGCCCAGAAGAAGGACTTGCCAGCAGTACAGCATGGATTTTGACCTCCTCATATTTGGGGCTTCCAAGTTCCTGCTGGCAGCAGCAGGTGGCCTGCCCAAGGCAGGCTTATCTCCTGGCAGACACATACCCAAAGGCGCAGCAGCAACGCGGGGCCCTACCTAGGTAGATTGGATTGAGTCAACATCTACAACCATGTTCAGACAAGACCGGCAAGTTTTCAGCTGTTGCCTGTTGCTCTTTGGACCTGTCTCTCCTTGGGGTACACGTACAGCCAATGAGCCAGAGCACTAAAAACAACCCATTGGCACCACCACCACAGGCTGTACCGTCTGGTTGTTTGGCAGCGTTTCAGAGGCCCAGATGGGTCGGTTCAGGCTGGGTTTCCCCAGGTAAACGTCCCACGTCGCAGAGTAGGAGGACAAGAGCTTCAGGAGGGCCCGAGGGTTCAAGTAGTTGTCGTCATCCAAATGGCAAAACCAGCTAGGGGGAGACAGGAACGAAGACACAAGACGCTTGCAGTAAGGAGGGTGCCTCTTGCTCTCAGGGGTCCCCCCACGGCAGCCCTGCCTCACCTCCGGCTGCTGGCCAGGAAGGCGTCAAACTCGGCCGCCATCTTGCAGGAGAGGGCCAGGTGGCTGTGCTCGGCAGAGCAGTTGGTGAAGACCGCATGGTCGCCTGCCGGGAGAGAGAAGGCTGTGGCTTGGGGCTGGCCTGCTTCACATGGTCATGGGGAGGACCTCTGGGTGGGAGGGAAGGGGTTTGTTCACAGCCAGCCTCCTCGCAGCCCCCCAAACAGGCATCCGAGCCTGCGGTGACGTGGGCTCCATCCTTCCCCCTACCTGGAGGTGAAACCTGGAGAAAGCCAACCATCTTGGCCAAGACTAGGACACCTGCCAACCGCACTTTCACCCTGCTCACTGCCAGCCAGGGTGCGGGGGCTGAATCGCTCTCTCTCAGGCTGCTTCCACCCATGGATGCTTTAAGGCAGACAGCACCCTGCCTCCAGTCGGCTGTGTGCCCTGGGGTAAGCCAGCTAAAACAAATCATCTTTTGGGGGCTTCGTGGGTGCCAGACCCCCTCCCAAGGCCGTGACAGCATGTCCAGAGAAGCGTGTCTGGAGCGTGTCCAGAGAAGGGCAACGAAGCTGGTGAAGGGCCTGGAGCACAAGTCTTATGAGGAGCAGCTGAGGGAACTGGGGTGGTTACCCTGGAGAAAAGGAGGCTGAGGGGAGACCTCATCGCTCTCTACAACTACCTGAAAGGAGGTTGTAGTGAGGTGGGGGTTGGTCTCTTCTCCCAGGTAACAAGGGATAGGACAAGAGGAAATGGCCTCAAGTTGCGCTAGGGGAGGTTTAGACTGGATATTAGGAAATTTTACTTCACCGAGAGGGTTATCAAGCATTGGAACAGGCTGCCCAGGGAAGTGGTTGAGTCACCATCCCTGGAAGTATTTAAAAGACGTTTGGATGAGGTGCTTAGGGACATGGTATAGTGGTGGTCTTGGTAGTGTTAGGTTTACGGTTGGACTCGATGATCTTAAAGGTCTTTTCCAACCTATACGATTCTGTGATTCTGTGACAGTTCAGAGGCTGAAGGCAGGGAAGGGAAGGTGGTGGTATAGGACAAGTCATTACCCATTCTCCTTTTCAGGGCATCATCTTCTTCATCGGTGAAGACGTAGGTCTGGGGAAACAAGGAAAGGAGGTCACTCTCAGGGCTGGAGCTGGTGCTGCTCCTGGCCACCCACCCCTTCCTCCCCGCAGCTGGACTCGCTTACTGGGGTTGCCCAACTCCATCCCCTGCTGCCATGCCACCTCCCAGGCACCAGACGAGCAGAGGGACGGCCCCGCTCCCCCTTTCCGCACGGCACCATCATCAGCGCTTGTGTGGCTTCGTTTCCCCCGCCCCGCTGCCTTGGGAACAGGGAGAAGGGGACCCATGACACCGAGTGAGGGGGTAAGGGAGCCCTGGCTTAGGTGTCAGTTGTAGAAAAACAAAAGCACTGTGGCTGAATGATGCTCGGGTTAGAAGGAGAACATCTGTTTGTGTGTTAAGTGTGCACAGCCCCCTGTTGCTTCCCACATCCTCCTCCTCCTCCATCCTCATGCCTCTCTAATCCTGCCATTATGTGGCACATCTCCCCCCCTTCAGAGCCAGGCGGGGATCAGGGCTGGTGGAGAAAAGCTTTCCTCAGGCAGAAAATGAGCTTTCATGAAATCAAAAAGGAGTCGCGAGCTGCAAACAGTCTCTCCACCAGCTGCCCACTGGCTGGTTAAATGCACCACCTGGGCAGGGACAAAGGGGACGAGGCAGGCAGACAACAGCTCCAGGAGCCATCACTGCTCCAAAAGGCTCTGACGAGGAGACCAGAGTCTCTACTTCTCCCCACACCCACCCAGCATTTGGGAGATATGCCCCCATCAGGAGGACGTGGCAAGAGAAGTGTTCTGCACGCGAAAGGAAGGCAATGAAGGACCCTCAGAGACCACCTGGCTTGAGCAGAGGCGGCAGGATGGTTTCATGATTTCAAACGTACGTGCTGCAGAGACTTGGCAAATTACCCTCCAACAGCTGAGCTGCAGCATCGGGTCACACGCACATTCCTACCCACCCCACTGGTAAAGTCACTTAGTTAAAACCACTTTCAAGGTGATCACAGGACAAGAAGCAATTAGCTAAGTCTCAGGTAAAGGAGTCACTCTGGGTCAGGGGACCGTATCACAACCTTCAGGCAAGGCAGAGATTGTCGGTGGCACGGGATTTCCCTCGCTAGCGTGTCAGAGCCAGAAATTTCCACTATGACAAATTTCATCTCAAGAAAAAAGTTCTGAAACCATTGAAACTTCCTGGCATTTTCAAAAAAACAGAAATGTTGTTGCTGGAAATGACTTACTTACAGATATAAAATCAGCTAATAAACATCGTATCTGATTGACTTAAAATGGGAATCTCTATCTTTACCCAGATTTTCTACTTGTGAAAATATTCCAAGGTTCCCACTTTCCTCTTGATGCAAGGTGGGAAATGCTTTTTTGCAGACATCCAACATGTTCCTGTGGGAACCCAGGGATGAAGGAGCATTGTCACCACGGGGAATACCAGACTCTCCAAAAGAACTGGAAAAAGGGGCTATGAGTGTGGGGGCTAGACAAATCTCATTTCTCTGGCTCTCCCAAACTCTGATCTCCATGGTACCCCTGGCTGCAGTACTCCAGAGATGCTGGTGTGTGTGCCCCGGCTCTGTCCTGAAGGAGATCACAGCAGCACAGGCAGCTGCCTGCATCCTCATCTCTCCATCCCTCATGCCTCCGAGAGCAGGAAATCTGGAACAGCAGCTGCTGCTGGAATCCGAGCGACTGCTGCCGTGTGTCCCTCGGCAAAGCTGCACATGATGGCTGGGATGAGAGAGAGAGGGGAGGGTCCCGGCTACAAACCTGCCTGGAGAGCATTTGGCCCAGTTACACAGGTCTTTCTCAAGGAGACACCAGCTGCTGTTGTCCATATTAACAGAGCCTGGAAGAGATTCAGAAGGTCTTTCTGGCCACGCCAGACCTACTCTCCACATTGGGAATGTGCAAGCAGAGGAACACCCAGTGTCACTTGTGTCCCTGCGGGCAAATGGGGTGGACAGAAGCAGCCTCCCCACTACATCCACCCTCCTGTTCTCCACCAGACCATCTATGGGACCTTGCAGGATCTCCTGTCGTGGTGCCTCAGTGCTCACGGGCTGCCCACTCTGGCAGGCAGCCTGTGGGCTCGTGGAGCAGCCGTTCAGCCACAGCTTCCCACTCGTCTCCTGCACCGCGTCACCCCCGGCATGGTTCCTCCTGCCAGGGGTGGGGGGAAATCACAGAGCCCGGCTCCGATCCGCACTGAGAGCAGCTTGGGTTGGCTGTCACTGCTGCTGCAGGGCAGCCGATCTGGGCTTGAGCAGGGATGCAGCACGGAAGGCATCCCTCCGTTCTAGAGTGGAGAAGACAGCTGGATAGGAAAGGATGTCTGCTGGACGGCAGTGCCAGCAGTGATATGGAGCCACTAGTCCAACGGCTTTGCCTGGCACTTCTCCAGGAACATAAGTGCCCATGCAACTGATAAACAGTAGACTTTGAGGTCCCCTCACCCCAAACTGGGAAAGTAGCCTAGCAAGGCAAAACTAGGAAAAGGGAATAAAGATGTGGAATCTGACAAGCCACGACCAAGTTCATCTCCCAGGTTCCCACAGTATCCCTCCTCCAGGAAGAAACAGCCTCCAAAATTGGTTGCGGGTTATTGGTGCGGCTGGGCAGGAAGCTGTCCCCTGTCCAGAGAAGAGATTCAAAATCTACGGTGTGTTCACAACACTGAAAAATGTGAAAGCCAGCTCAGGATGGGTCATTTAAAGGTCTCATTTCAACTGGTTGGATGTTTGGGTTTCTGAAAGGAGGGGAGGTGCTAGAACTAGTTTACTTTACCAAACAAAATTTCAGACCAGAAACCTAGACATATCTCCATCAAAACTACTGGGGCCAAGAATGTAAGCCACTCTAAGATGCTGTCCAGCCTAAACAGTCATCAAAACTGACACTTCTGTTTAGATTAAGCCTTTTCTCAGGAAAAGGCCTTTTGCTGAAATGACTTCCACATCAAGCTCCAGTGGAAAGTTTGTCATGGATCAGTTCTCAAGAGGCAGACCATGGTCCAACTTCCATTGAAGAGCACCCACCCCACACTTCCCCTTCCCCATCTCCCACCAGCTGTGTCTCTTCTCTTCTGTTTAAACCGTGCAGTTTCAGGGAAAACGTCTCTCTCTCTTATTGTCTATCCTAACAGAGTCCAACATAGTCGACTTTTAATTTGGCTCCTGTACAGTCTGTCCTAGCCGTAAAAACCACAGCTGTTCCTGCCTCCTGTTACAGTCACCTAAGCCTGACCTGTGAGGTCTGGGTTGCTTCCTCCGGGAGGGCACCATGCAGATAATCAGCTCTGAAACCAGGCTTGGCATCAGCAGCACGGCCAGCTGCTAAAATTTCCCCGCTGGCCACCTGCAGAGAAGGACCCACTGAATCAGTCTCCAGCCATGAGTAAGGGCGAGTGAGACAGCAAGACTGTGGGTCAGCCCTAGGAGGAGGCAGAATCTGCACATCAGGGCTTCTGAGACCTGGATCTCTCCAAGACTGGCTCTTAAAGCCTATGCCTCTCCATAAAGTCCCAATAAAAGGAGGTCTGGCGCCCTGGCCCTGGCCCCACAACAATTAAATGTCCTTTGCAAACTGAGAGCTCTCTTTTTTTTGCTAAGCAAGGTTGCTATATTGTCAATTTTTCAAAACTAACCCCTTCCCCTCCCTCCGAAAAAAACCTCCAGCAGCAGTATATTTAAAAAAACAAAAGGCTTTTGGCTTTCATGTACTTCTCTTTACCTCCTTCCCCACCCCCGTTCCCCTGCCCTCAAGGCCATTTTGTAAAAAAAGCAGAAGAAAAACATGGAAAATTGAGGTGGGGGGAGGAAAAAACTGAGCTTGCAACAAAAATTGGTAACAACGAAAAAACACTGTTTAAAAATGACTGACGCTCCCGCGCTACCCTTCCTTCCTATTCTCCTACTCAGTCTGTGAAGCTTTCCTAGAGGCTGGCAGCAGCATGGAAAATTCAACACCTCTTCCCAGGTTTGGACATCATTTTCCTGCCAGAGAGAGTCAGATGAATCTGGGGAGCTGGTATCTAATTCCTGTCATCAGCAGAACGGCCAGGCACCTATTTCTCAAACACACAAGGAGGGAAAGGGGAGCTGCTCCTTAAAAACCCACCCCAAAAACCCCAGTCACAGCACCTTAATGCCAGTGCAGCCATGCAGTTGGGTTTGGCTTCTCCAAAGAGCTGCTGGGCTGAGGTTGGGCAGAGAGGAGAAGTGCATCTGGAGGAGGAAGCAGGGCATCTCAGATGCTGAGAGGGACGCAGACAGGAGAGGAAGCGTGCTCAAAATAGGACATGGCTTCCTGTGACAACCACAGCAGGCCAGACAGTTGCAGTACCATGAAGTGGAAAACCACCCTTACCCAGAAAACCCTGCATTGCTTCAAGCGCTCTCCTACCCAATACCTCCGCCCCCGTCCCCCTCCCTCGCAGAGGCCTGAATTCGTCTTCTAGGTGCCCATCACACATGGGCAGAGGCTAAAAAAAAACCCTTTGGGGACAGCCACAGGATTTCTTCTTTCTTGAGGAGCAGCTCTGCGAGGGAGGGAGAGAAGTACCCAGGCTCTCGGGAGTACTTCTGCCCACCAGTAAGCCAGTCTGCACAGCACCACCAGCGTGGTGCCCCACATCAGTTCCTCTAACAGGAAGGAAACTCTCCAAACTCTGCTTTAGCAAAGGGTGAAAACATCGGACACCCCCCCACACCCCCCAGTTAAAAAAAAATATTTAAAAAGTCAAATATAGACCCACATCACTTCAAGATCATGCACATGAGGGGATCTGCCCAAGAAAGCAAGGCGTGGATTGTGCTGATGTGCTGGGGAGTGGACAGGGCTGCAAACACCCCTCCTGCACCCGTGTCCTGCAGCCTCGCTCTCCTGCCCGCTGCACCACACCGTCCCGGGGCGAAGGGTGCCCAGGCGCAGTGCGGGCATCCTGACGGAGGGCCAGGGGAAGCCACTCAGCTCAAAACCTAGGAAACTCATGGCACTAGGGGGTAGAAAACCACCATTTCATACAGACCCAGGACAGGCTGTGCTCTCAGTCTGGTGTGGCCCAGGCAGTCTGTGGCCCCCGGTGTTACCGGATAAAAAAGGGAAATTAAATCTCCTCCACCTCAAGCTGAAAGCGTCAGGCTTAGGTTAGGGGCAGGTGATGCCCGCTAAGAGCACTCGTCCTCCCAGCATTCATGGGAAGGGCTCACACAAGCTCTTCATCCTCTCTGCCAGTCTTTCCCATGAACCAGCTACCGGTGAAACATTTTGCTGGGTAGCATCCCCCTTTCAACGTCAACAGAAGTGAGAATTAGGGAAAACGAGGCAAAGTACTGGGTGGGAATGCAGTACCCAGCCTCCCCTTCCTTTGGTGTTTATCCCCCCACTGACACCCTGTCCCTGCCCCGTTACCAAACACCCCCTCTCTAGCCCAAATCCACACGCTCACCTGCTCTCTTGCTCGGGATATCCACGTGTCCAGGAGCAGCTCCATCCTGCTCTGGTGAAATCTCTTGGTTGTCTTCACGGCTATGAAAATGTCCCCAAGCGTCAGGCTTCCCTCAGTTTTGTACCCCTCCAGAGGATGGACTTGCAGGTCCTTCTGCTCCCTGCCACCACCTCCCGTGGCATCCTCTGGGCTCACTTTGCTCCGTCGCTCCAGCTTCTCCGACATCCCCTCCCTGAGCCCCGAGTACCGAGCCGTTTCCTGAGCCCCACGATGCCGCACAGAGAGGAGAGCCACGCTGACGAGGAAGACTGCGGCTCCAGAGAGACCACGGATGAGCCGACAGCCCATGGCTCCCAAATCGTTCCTGCTGCAGCCAGTATCCTACCAAACAAGGACAACCTCCACCCGTACCTCCACGTGAAGCTGTCCACTCTTCTCAAAGCTTCCGAAGGGGCAGGACAAGCCAAGGGAGAGGTCTGAATAGGATGCGGCCAAGGAATTCGGTGGGTGAAGACCAGAAAGCCAAAGAGACAGCAGCCCCAGAGGATACTGGTGAAGCAGGGGGAATTTTCACAGACTAAGAGGGCTCGACGACCCAGCGAGGCAGGGACACGTGATGGGAAAATACTCTGAGGCGACTGGCAGGTGGCTGGAACAGCCCGCCAGCAGGAAAGCGAGCATCCCCACTCCTGGCAGAGAGGCCGAGGGTCCCAGGCTGGGGGTCGAGGGGGCAGCAAAGGAGATCAGAGCCATCGGTGGGGAGTCTGGACCGACAGCATCGGTTCCTCAGAAGACACCAGCCTGCACGTCCAAGCCAGGGGCTGCGGGGCGAAGGCAAGCGGCCGGAGCAGAGCTGCGGGGAAGGGGCCGAGTGCCATGCATGCGGCGGGGCTGCCGCTCCACCTGCTCCCTCCGTGCCGCTCGCTCTTGCTCCCTGCCGGCCCCGGCCCCGGTCCCGCCTCCGGGCACGGGGCGGGGCGCCAGCCCCGGGGGAGGAAGAGGATGGAGGGTGGAGAGGGGGGAGCCCTGGGTCTGAAGGTGGGTTTGCCTCACCAGGGCATGGCCAGGCTGGGACATGTCCGAGGTGACAAGCAGCTGATCTGGGAGGACAAACCTGTTGCTTGACTGTTTTTCCCGCTCCTCTGCGACAGTCCAGCCGGATCTCTGCAGCCCTGCGCTCTTGCAGGAGGAGGGGAAGGTGGCATGGATGTGGGCTCAGGTGAAGTTAAGGCGCGGGGTCCTATATTGTTCTTGGGAAGAACAATGTTTCCCCAGGAATTCCCCGAGCCCCGGGCTTTTCCCGTGGGCACTGCTCTGAATTGCTGCCCCTGCCCTTTAACGCCACGCTGCCTCCCCGAAGCAGGCCTGTGTGTTCCCTGCTGCTCCCCCCACATGCCCCAGAGTCTCAAACTAGGGTCTGACACTCACTGCTGACAGCCACCTCCCCAAACCATGACCCTCTCACTTTTGAAGGTCCCTTTCCCTCTGCCTCCAGCCACCATCCCCCCAGCTCCATCTCACATCTCCAGAAGGGATGCCCAAGGACAGTCTGCTGCCCAGCTGGGTGCAGAGCCAGTGACACTCACAGGAACAGGTACACCAGCACCGGAGAGTGCGAGGGAGGGCCTGCCACCTCCCTTTCAATGTCCACAGCTCAGCACCACCATTGGGCTTATATCCCACCCAGGTGCTTGCCCCCTGCAGCAAGGCTGAGCTCAGCGATTTGTTCCTTGTGGCTCTTGTGCTGTCCAAGATGACGCTTCCTTTTCCCCTTCTGCGGGCAAGGAAGAGAGGCAGGGTCCTCTCCCCTCTCCCAGAGTCCCACAAGCAGAGGAGGAAACTGGCACCTCCAGCTCCTTCCCACCACCACCACCACCAGCAGGCATGGCTGTACATCTCCTCTGTGCCATCTTCACCCCAGCCCTCCGGCTCCCAGTAAGGGTGACGAGGCCAGGAGGGCAGTCCAGGGCCATGACACAGAGCATGCTGAGGGTAGCTGAGCAAGTCCTGCACGGAGGAGGCTTTCCCCAGGGACAGGGATATCAGAGACCCTCAAAAGGCATGAGAGCCCCTCCCAAGACAAAGACCACTGCAGACAGGAAATTTTGGGGTCAGCACCACAGATTGCTACATGCTGTTGCTGGTTCAGGTGGATATGGGGTGGATGACCATGAAGGTCCCCTTCATGCTACCTCTAGGCCACTTTACAGAGCAGCCGGGGTTTACAGAGAGGCAACCAGCCCAGGAGGGGGATGATACCCGCACCCCCACCCCAGCTTCCCTGTGGCAGCGAGCATGGGGACAGCAGGATGTAGTGCTCCACATAAGCTGCCGAAATCAGAGCACCTCCTCAGGGAGCTGCAAGCTGTGGGCATCCAATCTCAGCATACCAAAAAAAATAAAAATAAAAAGTAATACGATAGGGACCTGGGGGAAATGGGGGGGACACATGGCTCCATGTGGCAAAGAGCCCCCCCATGCACATGTCAGATCATGGGACCTTAGAAAACGGGTCAGGGCAGGGATCGGGGTCCCTCTATTCCACACTCCCACCATGTGTCCAGACACAGACACTTTCCAGGCACGCAGGGAAGACCTCCCTACAGGACTAAAACTGTGTGCTCACACACACACTTTCACCCCAGCCCTGTCCCTGGCTACAACTTTTTTCTTTTGCAAGGAAGAAACTACTGAATCCACTTCTTGTCCCTCCTCCCATATATTTCTCTGAGTCTCCAAGACTCCTAGCCTTCCCCTGAAGCAAGAACATCTCCAGAGTGTCTCCCATATCCCTTTGGAGGGTCCCTGCAGGTTTTATTTTTAGATCCCTTTGAACAGCGATGCTTTCTTACACTGATTTGGGGCGGGGGGGGGGGGGGGGGGGGGGGTGTCATTCACCTTCAGGCCTTACATTACTGCAGGGATGTGAAGCTGGTATGACTGATCCACTGCCTCTGTGCTAAATACTGGGATTGCTCCCATGGCTAGCCACTGCTCCTGAACCAGAAATTAACCTCTCCGAGTGCTTCAGCCACATGCCGGCAGCCCCAGGCAGCTGTAAAGGCAGCTTGCATGGCTCCCAAGCATCCTGCAGCACCTCCCAGCCCTGGCCTAGGAAATCATCTGGGATGCAAAGGGGGACACAGGCAGAGGATTCTTAGCGATGTCCCCAAAAGACATAGAAATACGGACGGTTCAAAGCTACCTTGTACAGAGCCGGGCAGCGGAACAGGTCAGACCAAACCACGTACAAACCAGAACATGCCCAATGCTAGAGGTGAGCACAGCCTGCTGCTTGCGCTGTGAGGCACCTTTTTCTGCTGGGGTGCCAGGGATGGGGGGGCCATTCGGTGCCCAGTCCTGCCCTGGGGTGGGCTGGCTGACCCATCCCCGGGGGGGGGCGGGGCAGGGGACGGACGGACGGACGGACGACGACGGACACGACATGGGACAGAGACCCCAGACTGCTGCAGCTCTGCCGGGACAGCGTGGAAGGGGCTGGCGACTTCCCAGGGTGACACACATGCCACCTTGCCGATCCCCTCCCTGGAGAGAGAAATCTTGCTCTCGGTGACTCATTACAGGGGCTTGCACAAGGCTGTTACAGCTGGTAATTGGTGCCCAGGGCTGCTAATTGCATTCTGCCTGTTACCTAACCCGTGACTCATTCCTCCGAGCAGGCAGCCACCCCCCCAGAGGTACAAAAAAGGTGGGCTGAGGTGTGCGGGGCAGCGGGGGGGATCATTAATGTTTGCCTTGGAGCCCTCTGCCCCGCTTCTGACCCGTGTCCAGAACGAGTTAAAGCTGGATTTTGAAAGCCTCAGGGGAGACAAGACGGATAGAGAGGGCCTGGAAGAAGCCTGGGAGCAGGCGAGGCAGTGCCGCCTGCTGCTCGGAGAGCTGGGTCCTGCCAACCTGCCTCCCAGCAGCCTTCCTTTGCGGCCCTTCCACGGCCCAGGGAGGTGCTGGGGGACGTCTGCTTATCTGCAGGGGGGGGTTAGCAGGTGCCAAGCTGGGAGCACAGCCTGACTACCCAAAATGGGGGGGCTTGCTCTGAACCACCCTCAGCCTAGGCTATAAGGCTGGGGATGGTTCCCAGTGCCAGCAGGGGCAGGAGGAGTTGTCAAGCCCTGAATCAGAGTGCCTCACGTGGAATATTTTCCCTGGGTACTCAAGCGCTACATTTTTCCCTACAAAGATGCGGGTTCTAATCTCCAAATCCATGCCAGGGTGGATGGGAGCTTGCTTTGGGACTTGTCTTCTCATCAGCTCAACAAAAGTCCCACTTTGTTTGCCTGCAGGGCAAGCACCCTCCCAGGGGGCTGGCTGTGCCGGGATGCTTGGGCTGCATCCCCTGGAGTGGATGTCATTTGGGAGCTTTCATCTGGAGCCATGTGTTACACCAGTTCCCCCATCCCCAGAGCAGAGCTGCATTGCTCCAGGACAGAGCTGGGACTTTGCTCTACATTTGAGTGACTGCAGGTTAAAATCTTTTTGGTTTTTTTCCTACCCACCCCCCGCTCCATTCACTCTCGTCCTCATAAAAGACACAGGCAACTGGTTTAGAGCCTGAAATAACACCTCACAGGGGACCCGTGAGGATCAGCAAGTTAATCTTTGCTCAGAGCTTCGAAAGTGCATGGCACTAGCAGTGCGCTAGTCGCAGGGGCGAAGAGGACGCAGAGGGGACTTGACTCTCTGGGGCTGGTTGCCCATCTTCTCCCATTGACCCCAGGAGCAGTGGGTTCAGCCCTCTGCCTGGCCTCATGCCCCACGGAGCCTCCCAGAGCCACAGACTCCATTTCCCTCTTGCATGCCCCAGGAAAGACCATCTACCACCACAACCACCACCTGTCCGTGGTGGTATGGGTATCCTGGCACCCCGTTCCCATAGCAGGGCTGGTAGCGGCGATTGGTTAAGGAGTCAGGACCATGCTAGGGTGGGTGAGCACAGCTGCTGCTACCTTAACCCTCCATCTTCCCTCTGCCAGAGTCTGAACCCGCACTCGGCCCCATGTAAGGGTGAGAACAGCCCCCACTGGAGGGGCAAAAAGATCCCCGCTGTCCCGGCAGCGTGGCTGGGCTCAGTCTCACTGTTGTCCCCCAGGAAGACGAGGTAGCTGGCTTGTCACTTCACAATAACCAGGGCATGGAGGGATGCAAAGCTCTAGGGACCTCAGCCAGACACATCAAGTGAGCTTTTCCCTGGCTTTCCCAGAGCAACTTGGCCAACATCAGCACTAGGGAGAGGCAAGGGACTGACAAACAGGGTGCAAGTAGAAACGGGGGGGAGCTAGGTCTGTGGCATGCTCAACCTGTCCTCTCCCCACACCTCTTGCTGCCCTACAGCAGTGCTCCCTCCTTCCCCGGAGGGCTGGGCAGCTGGGCCTCAGCTAGAGGAGGAGAAAAATACCCCATCGTGCATCACCTGAACTTTCCCAGTAACACACAAGCCCATAGCCTGCCACCCATTCCCATTATGAATGGTATTTAATTCTCCTTTATATGCAGTTTGCCAATAAAAGGCTCCATTAATAATTTACAAGCAATAAAGAGTACAGCTCCTATAAAACGAGGGTTTGTTGCAAGCTTAGTGTCACTCCAGCCGCGGCAGGGCACTGGCACACGAGCCATGGGGCCAGAGGCGAGGTAGACAGGGGAAGAGAGGACCTGGAGCACACAGTGCCGCAGGGCAGGGGAGACGGAAGTGACAGGAGAAGGGCTTCAAATGTGCGTGAGATATGCTCCTACACAGCCTGGTCCCACACAGTTCCCCTACGTTCCCCATCTGGCAATCTGATCACGTACCAGAGACGAGGGCAGCCCAAAGTGATGGGCAACAGACCACGAGGGTTGTTTCCACCATGACAGTGGAAGACATCCCGCCAATAAAATACAAAAACCTCGGACGTGGGAGGCAGCACGTGTTACTCCCTGGCTCTTGGTGGCCTCAAGGGGACTAGAAAGGCTACCCCTGGGGGCCTTTGCTGCTAACGTCCCCTCAGGGAGGAAAGACACGCTACCTGGAGGAGCCTGGGGAGGCAGGGGCCTCCGAGAACATCTCTTGGGGACAGTAGCTGGCAGTACCCGCTCTGCTACCCCCAGCTCAGTCGTCACCCTCCTCGATCCACAGCGGGCGGGTTTGCTCCTGGAAGATGCATCCCCGAACCACCTTGGGCAGCTCCTCGGCGTGGGTCCAGGCATGGGGCTCCACACAGGCCCAGGAGCACGGCAGAGTGTGGAGAGCCTGCTCCGCACTGCGGCACACCTTCAGCACCTCCGAGTCCCGCTGGCCCGCCTTCCCCAGCAAGCTCCTGGGGAAAACACAGGGATGAGCATTACCCTTGGCATAGAGAGATGGGGTGGCAAAAACACCCAGGAAGTCCCCCACACGTACACAAAGCCGATTCTTCCTGCCCTTTTTCCCCTCACAGCGGCCAACCCCAACACACACACAGCAAGTACTCTCACCCTGATCCTTGTCTCTCCCTCTGAATAGAGACAAGGGCTTCTCTCTCCTCCTGCGATACCCTTCATCCATGCCACTCCGTCTCTTCTTACCTGAGTCCTCTAACATTCTTCTCGGTGACCTCAACATGGATAATGATGGGGTATATTTCACTTTTAATTAGATCCCTCACACTCTGAACTCCCAGCTCTAGCAGGCAGTGTTTATTCTGGAAGGGAAATTGAATAGATTTACTGATTTAAATGGAGAAAAAATAACCCCAGCCCCTGACAGTTACATTAAATCAAACCCCATACTGTGAAATATCATTGCTTTTCCAATAGTAATTCCATTAAATGTGGGATTTACAGACAGTGCCAAGAGGGAAAGGGAGAATTAACGAGCAGGGTCACCCACTCCATCACCGCCAACCCAACCCAAGAGCCCACCGGACCCCTCGTTCAGCCACAGCCCATCTTCACATCCCCTTTGTCATCATTGTCATCCACAGCCCCACATTTCTCCGTCTGCCCTGAGTAGAGCTGTTGATGCTTTGGCAAAGAGGAGAAATGTGAGAGCAGGGAGGTCACTTCTGCGTATGGCATTTCCCACCGCCTCCCCCACGAATCCCCAGTTGCCACTTCTTTCACCTGAGCTCAACAGAGACTCAGGGAAAAGTCCATATCTGCTGCTCCACAACCCCACAGCACCTGGATCTAAAACACCCTCCAAGTTACACAGCCCCCAAGCAAGCAGCTCCTTCTTTCTCACCACACCACCCTCCCTCTTCCCCCACTCAGCTGTCCCCTCCTCTCCTCCAATCTGAACAGCATGCCCCATCCTGGCCCTCTCTCCCCACACCAAACAGCTCAGCACCTTCTCCATCCCCTCACGGATCATGCGGATTCGTCTGCTCTCCCTCCGGTCCTGGGGGGCAGTTCTAGACACAGGGTGCTCCTGAGTGTGGGTTGCACTGGGATCCCCTTCTGCCAGCTTCTCTGCAAGCCAAGAGGAGATATGAAAAGGGAGACGTCAGCCCCTTCTCCCTTTTGCATGCACTTTCTACCTCAGATCCCGCACGTTTGCTGCCGCGCTGATGATTATCGAGTTCGCTGTTTATGGATTCTGGAGAGCGAGTCTAATTATACAACATTACATGTTGGCATGGATCTCCTGCAGCTTTCTGCGTACAGAACAAGCAAGATATCACAGCTGAAGACACCTTGCAGGGCAAGAGCAGCACTTATGTTGCAGTACTGCAGCAGCCTAAGCCAGCTCACAGCCATTATCCCCCCTTCCCCACTGCCACACTGTCCCGCCCCCTCCGTAACACAGTATGGCAGAAAAATAATCACTTTGCTTTGACAGGTAGGTTTTCCGCAGGGTTTGTGGGCTCGTAGATGGCTTCAGAGAGTGGCAGCACTGGGGAAGCAAGAGGAGTGTGCATCTTGGCATGGGAGAGTGGGAGAAAGATGGGGGGCAAGTTGAACCTCCTTTTGTTGGTGGCAGCCTGAGCCAGCTCCCCCTGCTCAGAGGCGGAAGGAGAGCACCCCGCAGCCGAGCCAGTGCCAGGCAGGAGAGCAGCAGAGAGGTGATGCTGAGACAGAGAACTGGGGGCAGAGCTGGCAGGACAGAGAGGTCCAGCATGGTCGAAGTGCCCCTGGGAACTCCCACCAGAAGACGAGACAACGCACATACAGACACCTCACTTGGCAGCCACAGGCTTTGCAGCCCGGCGTGGCTGAAGCAGGCGCCGGGCTCTCCCTGCTGAACGCGCTGCCCTAGGCAGCTGCCCACACTGCCACTGAAACACGAGCAGGGAACCTAACAAGGCTTTTAGGAGCTGCTCAGCCCTAAGATAGAAATAAAGCAATGTATTTAGGAGAAGGCATGTTTGGAATGGGGTCCAGAGCACGTTCCAGCTCTCCCAAGCCCCAGGCTGTCTGGGCATCCTCTGCTACCTCTGCCTGGTGGCACAGGTACTTCCCAGGTAGAGCTGGATCCTGCAAAGCCGTCTGTTTCCTTTGGGGGCAGCAGGCTCCTGTGGAAGCTGGGCTGGCTTATACTAACTCTGCCCTGGCTGGGGAGTTCTCCAAGGGAAAATATAGGCAGCGAAAAAAATAAATGGCTCGGGGCTCCCGGATCACCTTCCTTCCCTCACAACAGGCAAAACTGACAGGGCAGAACCTCTGCCCTCGGTGTAAAGTCCCCAGCCACAGTAACGGTTTCGAAGCATGTCCCCATGCAATGTGAGGAGGACCCTGCAGAGGGCTCAGCAGGACAGGATATATGGCCAAGTCACTCAGGTAAGGAGCCCAGCGGCCCAAATTTGCAGAACCATTCTTCTACAGCAAACCAGAGATTTTTCACTACCTCCATCACCACCCCCCAAAAAAAATACACCGACTCATTTTTCAGTCCTGCAGTTGGCAAAGGGAGAACTCTAAACACGGAGAAAGGAGAGAGATGGAGAAGGGAGAAGGAAGGAGGAAAGGAGTTGTCCTCTGCGAAAATTCCCTATGGGAATTTTCCAGCAACCCCAGCAGCCTCTGCAGCGGTGTGTCAGCCTCGCACTGCTGGCAGAAGGAAGGGGACAACAGCTCTAAGGCTGGATCCTTTCATTCCTGGGGAGGAAGAGCTGGTATGAAGTCAACCTGCAGGTCCCACCTCAGCCAGGGGTTTCATCTCTGGGAAGAGCCACCCAGAGCAGCAAGGCAATGCCACCGCCACCCACTCAAGGGAAAAGAGAGGATCCCCATGCCCCAGGAGACCAGAAAGGAGGGCTGGCTTCCCTGTGGGCCAAAGGGATAGGACACAGTTAAAAATAGGAGGGAACGCCTTGCAGACACTCAGCCCAAAAAGGTGACCTGTCAAGAGGTATTGTCTGGGAAGACTGAGAGACCCCCACACTGAAGGGACACCTCATGTGCTTTCCAAGAGTCCCATGAGACCACATCTCACACTTCCAAGACTAAAAGTACCTCTGCCCTGAATTGGGCTGACCAAGGCCTCCACAGAAGTGACCTCTTTGAGCAACATCTTAGCTTCCCACTGTATGGCTAAGAAGTGGCAGGAGGTAAAAGGGGAAAGCAGCCCTCGGAAGTAGGAGACTTGTGTACTTGACCTCACTCAGCCACAGGCTCCTAAAACAGCCCTGGACATGTCAACTGCTCATTGCTACCTACCTGCTGGGCACACGTGGAAGTCCAGGCGAGAGGTGGGCAAGTCCAGCAGGTTCCTGATGAGCCGCGGTGCAATGCAGTTAGGTGACAGCACCACAGGACGAGGTGTCTTGACCACCACAGGACGCACCAGGCTGTAAGGCTTCAGGTTCATGTCCGGGTCTGGAAGACAGGAATGAAGAAGAGAAAGCCAAAGGTGAGAACATGGGAGACTAGCCTGTGACGGGCCCACAGACCATCCCATTCTTCCTGTACCATCCCCTCATCCTGACTCATGGAGGCACCTACCAACCATCCTACGTCCCAGGAGAGATCCTACCCTGGTTACAACACTCACTCATGGGCAGATACCCCAGCTGTAGCCCCCTTGCCCATTTCCTGGGACTCCCTTGAGTTACACACCAGTTTATTCTCCACAAAAAGGTAGATGACCCCAAGAACCACAGAAGCAATGGAAAGCCCCAGAAAACCAGGGAAAAGGACCAGGGTCTTTAAATATGCACAGGCTTCCCAAAATCCCGTTAGCAGAGTTATAAGAGGGATCCTGGGTAGAGAGGCTGAGGCATCCCAGATGCCAATGTCCCTTCAGTATTCAACAAGGGATGACTGGGTCTCCAAGGCCAGGTGCAGGGGTAACAGCTCACCTGAGCAGGGGTCCAGCCACAGCTGCTGAGGGGGCTGTTCTGGGCTCCTCTGCGGTTTGGATTTCACCAGGCGCAGTTGGTCCAAGGCGCGTTTCTTTAGCTGAGGAGAAAGTGAGGGCAATAAGGCCAAGAGCACAGACCATTTCACACACACACACAGAGCTGGCTGCAGAACACCCGCAGGCAAAGGGGACGGAGCACACATATAAAAAGCATGGGACCGGGTCTGCCGCCCATCAGGTTCAGTCTGGGAAGTGGGGAGGGGGTAGGAAAGCAGCCACAGAGCAGTAATACTGCCTGGGCTATAAGCCCCTGCTCTGCTTGCTAACCCAGCCGCCTCCTCTATACGAGCTGGTTTACCAGCAGAGTGGGGCAGACTGCACGCCGAGGTGGTGGGGTGGCCATAGGCACACACACACTGCTCTCATTGCTGGCTTCTTTGGCTTACATTATTTCTGTGGCCCCTCTGCTGCCCAAGCATCTGGCCCTTCTCCTGGATCTTCAAAAGCTGGTGAGCCCTGAAAAGACAGAGAGGTTGCACTCAAGCAACTCTAGAGCCCCCAGGGACAGTAGCCTGCTGTGACCCTCTTTGCCAAACCCCACAGAGACCTGCTGAAGCACAGGCATATCAAAGCCCTCACTCAACCTCCCAGTCTCTCAAGGGCACCCAAACACTACCGCACTGGTCCGCCATACAAGGCTCGGGCAGCCCACACTATCGAGAGGCCAGTCTGCACCCCTCAGGACTCCTAGGGGATGCTCACCAGAGATAAATGGGGCAGGTACCCCAGGTACCCCCTGCCTTCCTCCTCACCCTGGTTACCTGCTGTAGTTGGGCACTGTCCCCTTGTCCAGGTCCCGCATGGTCAAGGGATCGACACGGGAGCAGTACCACTCCAGCCGCCCTTTGTGCATGGTGTCCGTGACGTGGAGGATCTCCCGACATTTGACGCACAGAGCGTAAGGGTCTGACAGCTCCAGGAGGGACAAGTTGGTGCGTACGTAGAATGAGTCTCCAGAAAACTTCTTCCCTTCTCCCAGGGCTTCCCGCAGAGGCTGGTAGCCTAGAGCAGGAGATACAGGTCACCGCAGGTGGGGACACAGGAGACAACTGTCACCAATAAGATAGCCAAGTCCCTGGCACGGCTGTGATGCTACGGATTGGGGTGGGGGGTGCAGAGGAGGCAAACAGACAGAAGGTCTGTACCTCCGTCCTGTAACTCAGAGGATGCACAAGTCACACCAGACAGGGAAAGCTACCGGAGCTATGGCCAACCCCTGTGTCAGACATGGTGGCCTAGGACCAAACAGGAGAGGAGAGAGAATAACTGAGATTTACCTCCAGGGCTGGGTGGAGGGTCTGGAAAGGGAGGCAGAGAGCTCAGGCTCAAAGGAGACCCAGCTGCCAGGGCCTTACCTTCCAGGTCCAGCTGAAAGACGAGACTAGAGGGCTCATCCCAATGCAGCAGGCTCAGGTAGGCGACCTCCCGCGTGCAGTTCTCCAGGGAAAGCACCTCTTCCTTCAACGATGGCACCCTCAGCTAGCAAGGACCTGATGCCGTTAGACCTAAGGGCTGGAAGAGCAGGCTCCCCCCCAGCTCCCTCACCCATCAGGGTTACACAAGAGATGTTACAGAGCAAGGCAGGCCCAGGGAAAGCTCTACCTGAGGACAAAGCATCCTCAGTCTGCCTCTGGTTCCCTTCTCTGCCTCTGAAATACCTGTTGCCAGCCACCACCCAGTCCAGATGCCGGGCTGCTGTGAAAGCAAACGTGTGCATGAACGCGTGTGGGAGTGTGGGCGGGAGAGCTGGTTTATTTTCAGTTACAGGTGGGATATTAATTCAAGTAGTGTAACTGTATTTCAAGTGGTGTCATTCTTGCCAAAACAAATGCCCTTCCCTCCCTCCAGGAGCTTTCTTCAGAGCAATTATTCTCTATAGCGCGGGAAGGTCACGAAGGCCTGAGAAATCTTGCTCCAGAATTGATTGCTTCGCAATGGGCATGTGTGGGATGCAGGATGCAAACTGCTCTGAAATACGACAAGATGACAGACAACTCCAGGGACATATAACCATATTGCCATCTTAATTGTGTGACTCCTTTTTACTTCTCCCCTCTCACAGCTGAAGGAAGTGTCTCAGAAGGTCTCAGCATTTTTACAGGCACAGGTACACTCGAGTGCCATGAGACCTGGATGGGTGCTTGTGCTGCATAAAGCTCTGCATAAAGCAGGGAGCAGTCCTGGGAAACAAGAGAAATGGAGGTGGACTTCAAGCTGGGTAGAGGCCAGCTTGCACTAGGGATCACTCCACACTCCTTGCATCATCCCAGGTGCCCTGCAAACCCACAAAGTGACCCCATTCCCGGACTCACCTCAATGAGCCGGCACCCTTCCCTGAGTCCTGCATCCTCGACCCGTGAGCCTGGCTTGACCCACTGGACGTAAATCCCTGTCCTGTTCCCTCCAAGGATGGAGATGTCTGCTCCAAGCCTCTTCTCCTGGGGTGAGGGGTTGCTGGGGTGACCCATGCTAGTGAGCTGTACCACCAGTGACCTGGCAAGGAGAAACGCCAAGTCCAGCAACTGAGGTTTGCTGCCTTTCCTAAGAACCAGTCCCCCACGCCTTGTATCCAGCTACAGGGTGTTTATTGTACCGAGCACTGCGGTACAGAGCTCGTGATTCACAGCTATCACCAGGGCACGCACACAGAGCTTACGAACCCCCACAGCCCCTTCCATCCCACCGGCCCCAACACCGAAGCCAAGCTGGGCTCCCATGGTCCTGTCCCTACCTCAACAGATGTATGTCCAGCCCAGGGCAACATCCCCACCCCTGCTGTGACAAATGGGACAGCATGAAAATTTGGAATCCTGCTGGGAAGCAAGGACTATAGGATCTTCATTTCTCTCTTCTCCCACTAGCGAGAAAGCCCGCAAGGGGGGAAGCAGAAAGGAAGGGTCTCCCAAGCGTGGTCCCCCAGCACCACAAAACATCCCCCCCAAGCAGCGGGCTCCGAGTGCCTAGCTCAGAGAGCAGCAGTCACCTCCTGGTGACCTCCTCGCGGCTGGGAAGCGTGGACAAGCAGATCTCTGACTTCACCCTGGCGTAGGTGCTGCTGGAAGAAGAGAAGGCCCCAAGCGAGGTGCTAGCAAAACCACTGCCTAGGAAAGAGAGCAAGAGGGAGAGAGGGGGCACATCACCTCTCCGAGCGCTGCAGGGAGCTCACGTTCTTGGGGTGGCAAGGGTCTGTCACCTCCTCCTGGGCATTTTCTAGCATCTGACTGGGAAATTGAGGCTGCAGGGAGGCTTTGAACGGTCACCCTCCTGGAAAGGGTTTCCCATGTCTCCCGAGAACAAGCAAATCTTCGCTCCCTTCATCAGCATTTCAGTCAGAAGGCAGCAGCAGCCAGGGCCACCTAGATGTGCCCGGAGATCAGCCACCAGCACCCACCACAGGAGCTGCCAGCACCAGGAGCTCCACTCCAGGAGATTTACAACCCATCGCCCAGAACCAATAACACCCCAGGGTGAAGGCATTTCTCTCTTCTGTTACCTACTCCCTCAACTCCACATCAAGTTCTCCATCAACACAGCTCTCCGCGAGTTAAACAGAGCTGATGTGAATAGCTACCTGCTCTGCAGAGGAAAAGCCAGCTTTGCCAGCTGCTGTGCCTGGCATAGCAGCAGGGGGAACGTGTGGATCCGTAGCACCCTGCTACGGGTGCAGAGCCCTCACAGTGAGCTGCACAAACCAAAGGCATGAGGGAGGGTCAGTTGTCCAACCCCTCTCCCCACAGCCACCACTCCTTTTTAGCTAAGCCCTTTGGGGAAAGCCCCCACCCTGGTACCTGTTGCATCTTCAATGCTGCTAAAGGAGCCACAGGACAAGCTACAAAGGAGACACAAAGGTGAGCTGTGAGGCAGCAGCTTTTCCAAAGCCTGTCTGCATCCCGTTCTCAACCCCATCCCCACAGCCTTCCCCCACTCCCCAGAAGCATCCCCCCCAGCCAGCCTTCCCACTCTCAGTCCCCACCCCAGGCTCCCCCCTCCCCTGCCAGCCTGCTCTCCCTGGCCCCCACAACCCCCACAGAGGAGACACAGACTCAAGCAGCCCCCCCCAATCACCTTTTGTAGGGCATGCACCTATCTTCCCGCTGCCGCCGGAGGATGGAGCCGATGCAAGGGGGGAAAGGGAAGGTGGAAAGGCGGTTGATATCCTTCTCACTGTCAGGAGTCACCTCCTTGGGCAGAGTGAAAGAGAGATGCCTGTAAGACCAACACCCAGCACCACCTCTCCCCTCCCTTTGGGCTAGGTTGCAGACAGCTCCTAGGGTACCACATGCCTCTTTCAGGGATCATCCACATCCCTCCAAACACCCAGGGACACCTTGTTTTCCCAAGGAGAGAGCACAGACGGAGATGCATGACACTGCATCCCCAACTTTTTACAACGTACAAGCTATGGGAGTAGTAGCAGATGAAGGGAATAACCAACTTTGATCATTATATCTCACTTTTAGCCATTGCACACCCAGAGGTGTGAGTAACCTGTGGGACTGCCCATTTTAGGGTGCTCTAGGATGAGGGTTCAAAGAGTCAAAGGAAAGAACCTGACTCCCTTAAAAAAATATGATGCTGCTACAGGATTCAAAAGAGCTCGGATTTCTCTCCCAGCATATGCAGATTAAACAGCTTTTTGGGGAGGATAACATCTTACATGAGGCTGTTGATTTCTAGGGTGTTATATGGGATGAAGAGAGTTTCGCTTGCCCCTCTCTCCCACTCAGCTGAGTGCTGCACACTTTGGTGCAGTGTTGGCCAGTTTGTCAGAGACTGAGAGAACACAGCTTTGCACCTGGGATCTGCTCCCACCTTACACACCGCCCCATGCCCAGTTTTCCACCAAGTCACAGCCCCACAATGAACCTGCTCCAATGTCTCTGTGCCATTCTTGAGCAGCGTGGGTCCCCACTGCCCTCAGCTGAGGGTCAGCCTCTCATGGTCAAGCGCTCACCATGCTCTGAATGGCCGAGTCCCCTGGGAACGGGATAGCAGAAACCCCCAACACATCCACAAGTCCAGTGGTAAAGCTGGAAGGGTTGTCTATGAGGCTCCAGGTGCTGCTGAGGTTGGAGCAGAGGGAGTAGGAAGAGCTGCACATCTGGGAGAGAAGGGACCCATCATCCCATTGCGTCCCCCAGAAATCAGCCCTGACCCCTCTGTCTTCTCTATTCCTCCTCCTTTCTAGCCACCCTCACCTTGCTGAGGCTGCGGCTGCCTTGGCACCGCTGCAGCTGTGCCTCCAGTGTGCTGTTCAGCCCTTCTGCCTGGCTCAGCTTGCTTAGGAGCTCATCCCTCTCCTCCTCCAGGGCCCGCACGCGTTTGCGGTACTGGTCCTTCTCGATCAGGCTCTGGGAGTATTGTAGCTGCACCCCATCACGGCTCTGGATTGCCTGCAAGGAGCCAGGCTGAGTGAGAAAAGGCAGAGGATTGCACTACTAATCCCCACCTCCCACCCTGGCATGGATGGAGAAGATCCACTGGGGAAGGAGGGCGTATCCAGAGCAGAGACAAAAGCTCTGGTCCTGCTGGGAGGTGGAGAGCCAGGGAGGAGAGCAATTCACCTGGTCCCGCTCTTTCTCGATCTCCTCCAGCTGCAGCAACACTGTGTTCATCCGATGCTTGTAGAGATCACAGTCCTTCTGCAGCGTCCGGTATTTCAGCTGCAGATCTTCCACCTCTTGGAGGTACTGGCAACAGCGAGCAGAGAGCATTAGCCCTCTCGGAAAGCGACTGCTGTGCCTTCCCAGCCCCCTCCCTCCCCTCTCTTCCAGGCCCCGCTCTGTGTGCGGGGACAGGGGCAGTAATGGATGCTCTACCTTATCCCTCAGCTCTTCAGCCCACTGCAGCTCGTTCTGCAGGGAGTTGAGTTTCTGGCAGAGATCCTGCCGGTCGTCTTGTGCTTCCTTCCAGTCATGCTCCAGGATGTCCAGCAGGATCTGCTCAGAGCCTGGCACCGGGCCCTCGCCGGGTGTCTAGGAGGTGACAGGGTACCATCACTGCACTACGAGCACCGAGGGAGCACCAGACCAGGGCAGTGACAGGCAGACTGGCACAACTGCCATCATCACTCCCGCATTAACCCCCTGTGCACTCCAAGGCACAAAGTCACACTTGTGAGCACATCCAAGAGAGTCACAGAGCTGGAAACAAGGACCCATCACTACCCAGACCCAGAAGCAATGGCAGCCATCACAGCCAAGCGGTAAGATCAGAGGAAGGGACAGGCCAGCCCGGGACAGTGATTTCCCCCATCTTTCCAGTGCCCGTGTCACCAGCACTGGGGGTGCCCCAGGAAAGGAGGTGACCTGGAGCCTGCCCTGCCCCGCCAGGTACCTGCAACATGCCCTGCAGCTCCTGCAGCGATGCCGTGAGCCGCTGGTTCTCAGCCCACAGCTCGGACACGGTGTCGGGGTGGCCCCGCTCCCCTGCCTCTCGCTGCGGTGGTGCAGACGCCTGTTTCCGCAGCAGGCTGCACTCCTCCTCTAGGCTGGCCACCTTGCATTTCAGCTGGTCCACCTGCAACCAAGGGAAGAAACATAGTCTGGCACACACGGCCCTGCACCTCTGCCTTAGCAGGAGAGTGAAGCAGAGAGGACACCGGGCAGAAAAAGGGTCTAGAGGTGAGGAAAGTGAGGGCTGGGCAGCCACGTGAAGCACTATCCTACCATTGGGCTAAGGTTAGCACAGCTGCACTAAAAAGCTTTTCCCTGCAGGGAAAAGGAGGAAGATGCACTTGTGTAAGCACATTCAGTCTCAGGATCCTCTCTTGGTGCAACAACTTTCTTGCTACTTTGGGGCATCCTCAGTGCAGCTGGCCTTGACCCTGGGTGGACCAGGGATCTCCGGTGCGCTGCCAGGGCCAGCAGCTGTGAGTCTCTCAAAGGCTTCCCAGCACAGCTAGAACTTCCTAGAACAGCTGAGAAACAAAATTTGCAGCAGAAAAATCCACTGGAGGCTATCCAGTGCGGGGAGGTCACCTCCGTCCTAGGAAGCGTTTGAGGCTCAAGCTGCTGGAGGCTGCAGGGTACCACAGATGTATCATCACACCCTGGCCTGCTCTCACACCCCTCCACCAACATGTCACTGGCGACAGGGGAGGTCAGTTGCTTTTAGGAGTAAGGGAGGTCCTCACAGATCTGTAACGACTGATGAGGTTGATCAGAGAACCAGAGCTTCACAGCCAGGTAAGGCTTTGAGAGCAAATGGGGCAGGGGAAACCTATCAAAGCCACTGAGCACTAAGCAGCACTGCCAAAATTGCCAAGGAGGGAGTTGGGAACTGGATTACTTCTGCAAATCTGCCCAAAACACCTAATACGACTTTCGGTGACCGGTCACTTCTGGACCCTGGAGCCAGGAGGGGAAGGCAGGCTGGGACCTGGTGGCCCACCCCGCTTGCAGGGGGATTTCTCCGCCCCACAGTCACCCGCAAGCAATTCGGCTCCCTGCTCAGAAGAGGCCCAGAGGAGCTGGCATTGGCAGGAATACTGGATAAAAGGCAGGGGAGGATCCCGGGGCTGGCAGAGCAAGATGAGGAATGAAAGGTAACTGCGGGGCTGCGTGAGAGGGCCAGGCCCAGACTGGTGGGGGGAGTGCCAGGAGGCAGCGGAGCACCAAAGAAACTGGGTTATTAATAGGTTCAAGGTAGGGCTGTCCTTGCCCAGGCAGGAAATGGGCGCGTGTTTGCTGGAGGTGAGAGCTTGGCAGCCGGAGTGCAGTGTCACGAATTTCTTCAGGTATGCGGCATGAGTCTCCCAAACGTCATGAGAGAGACGAGGAGGCGGTGGGGAGCGGCGGGAGGGGGATGGAGTCTGGGTCAAAACACTCCTATGAGCGGCAAGGCGGGCTGGGCAGCTCCAGGCAGCACACACGCACCCAGCGCCCCGTGGGCAGGTAGCTGCGCAGCCACCGTCCTCACTAGAAAGAGGAAAATGCAAGCCCTTTGCCGCGGAAGGAGTAAATACAAACACACAGCTTGACCGAATCAGCTGCCTGCTGCGTGCCCGTGCTGCCCGGACACAGCGCAGGCACCCATCAGCAGAGCAGGCAGCACAGGGCAGCGAGCATGTACAGGAGCAGACAGGGCATCTCGTGGTATCAACAGCCAGGCTGAGAGAGCCCAGAGATGCCGGGGAGGGCATCGCCCTGGCAGCTCCTCTGAGGAGTTGGTTCTGGCTCCTCTAGGTGATGTATCTCCAGCTGCAGCAGGAGCTGGTGATGTATCTCCAGCTGCCCCAGGACAGTGAGTCTCCCATGCCATGCCCATGACTTGGATGCTCTGTCCTGCTCAGGGCACGCTCCCCATCAAGAGCAGGGGCACACACCCCAACACGTCTTGCCTGCCATCAGCTCCTTCACACTCAGAGGCCACCACGCACGGACATCTGTGTGCATCCCTCTCAGCCATCAGACCCCCACCGCCTCCCGCCGCCACCTCCCACGCTCCCTGGGGCCGTACCACCAGCTGCAGGTCCCGGCTCCGCAGCACGGCCATGTTCTTCTCCTCGCAGAGCTGCGCATAGCGCATGGCCATCATGTAGTTCTCATCCTTCAGCCTCAGCAGCTCCACGCTGTTGGTGTCCCACTCCTCTCTCAGCCGCTGGCAACGCTCCTGCACCTTCAGGAGCTCCTGCAGCTGCTGCTCCAGCCGGGCCTGCTCTTGCTCCAATGCCTGGTTTTTCACCTGGAGCTGGTGCTCCTTCAGCAGGTGCTCCTTCCGCTGAGCCCTCACCTTCTTCACCTCCATCATCAGGAATTGAGTTAGTCCCTCAGGACCTTCCTCATCTGTGGGGAGACAAAGGAGAATGAGGTCCTGGCTGCTGAGACAGGGGTAACCTCAAAAAAAGCAACCCAACGCTCTGTTTTCCATCAAGAGGTGCCAAGCTCCCCTGTGGGTTTGCAGCCCTTCTTGTCCCAGGCTTACGGCACCACGGTCCATCACACATGCACACATGGTCCCCTCCCTTCCAGATCCAGAGCGCAGAGCTGTCAGGGTTCCTCGCACACAGGTAGCATGAACCAGGGCTTTATACATGCACATGCACAGATTTCTGGCCCTTCCCATGCCAGCAGCAGCTGCAGGGAGGGCAGAGCCCCTGCCCCTACCCAGGATCATAGAGCAGCGCTGGGCTGGCTCCCTCCCTGTTAGCCGGGTGTAGTGCTCTGGGTAGTAAAACTCTAAAGACTCCAGGAAGGCTTCGTAGCCTCGCTTCCCACGGCGCCGGAGGATGTCCATCAGGTAACCTGGAAGAAGGGATAAAGAGCTAGGATGAACTCCCTGCAAACCAGAGAGAAAACAGCATAGACCAGCTTCATGATACAAAATACCGTCTCCACCAGTTCTGCCTCCATCCACAAGAATGGGAATGGCTGGAGGAGGGAATGGGGTGGGAGCACTGCCCTCGTCTGCATGCACCCAGGGGGAGGCTCACGGAGGATGAGAGGGTGCAGAGCATCGCAGAGAACAACAAAGCCGGGGTAGCACTGCAGTGGGAGGGACCAGGAGACCACAACACCACATGCTGGGTAGCATCCACTGCGTGTTAAAACCAGGTTGTCCACCACAAACCAGGCCCATCTAAGTGCAAGTTCATGCTTTCTCCCACCTGTCTGGTTGCTTTTGCAAGGGAATCGGCATGAATTCAGCACCTCCTCCTCATCCTGCTCATCTATCACGCGGCACTGGCGCAGGTATGGGGTGAGCTTCGCAGGGTTCAGGGAGCGGGTCAGCTGGTGCCGTGCACTCTCAATCTTCTCCCAGATGGTGTCTTCTTCCTCCTCCTGCTCCGAGAGGCTGCAGGCTTGCAGAGGGGCATTCTCCACGGCTGGGAGGATAAAAGGAAAGAGAAGGTCTGAGGAATGATGGAGGGGCACAGGGTAAAAGGTATGAGTAGGCCCTTGGGAGAACATGAGTCAAGGTATGATCCTGCGAAAGATTTGGTAGTCTTACAAATGGGACTCAGATACATCAGAAGCCATTTTACATACAAATAGGTCCAGTGAGATCTTGAGTGTCCACTCAGGACCTCAGATATGCAGGAGGCAGAAGGCAGCGGTGCATGAAGGAGTTAGGACCACATACAGTAGGAAGTCTAGGGAAGATGTCATCTTCATCCCTGAAGCACTCTTAAATCCCCCCAACCACCACACATGTTCCCTTTTTCCCCATCCCTGAGAACAGGAAACTCTCAGGACCAAAGTTTTCACAGCCTGGGACGTGCTCTCTCATACTGGGGTTGGAGAGGAGGGTTTCCCTGGGGATCCATTTGCCCTGTGCATGCCCCAAGTATTGGTGACCAAACTGACGTTCTCAAGGGCACCGTCCCATGGAGCACCTTGGCTACAGGTACTGGAGCCAAAGGGGAATCGCAGAAGCATATCTTTCATGTATCTTCCACACATCTGTGTGGAGCCCTGGAAATAGGTAGCAACAAGGCAATCCCTCCATCAACCAAATAAAGAGACCCCCTGAAGTCAGTGGACCGAAAACCCTTAGAGCAGTGGTGAACCTGCTCCATTAAGTCCTACAAGCTGCGATGGAGCAGGTATGTGCAAGGGCCTCTCTTCCCAGCTGTGTATCAACTCAACCAGCGTTATCTATTTTCACTTGAGAAATGAATCTCCTTCACAGGCCAGCACAAATCCTTTTAGCTGGCAAGGCAAAGCACAGCAAAGATCTTCTGAGACCTAAAAGCCATCTCTCCTCCACGGTGTGCACCGTTACCTGCCACTCTAGTGCTAGCATCAAGTCCAGCTTTCCTACCCCAGCCACACAAACATCCCCAGGGGTAGCGTAGAGGTTCACGTTGCATGAAGGCAGAGGGAAGGAAATCTCCCACTCTTTTTTCTTTTCTTTGGGTTTTGGTTTTTTTCTTTCTTGTGGTGAGAATGATATCATGCGATTTCAGCCAGCCAACCAGCACAGCAAGGAGGGTGGCTGAGAGAGCTGTGCAGAAGTTAATCCTCCAAGTAGAAATATGGGAGGCTCAGGGTCTGCTGGATGAAGGATAACAGGAAAAGAGAATTGTTGAATCCACAAAAGATACTCAAGTGTCTGATTTCCAGCACCAAAGGGCTTAGGAGCCTAAATACCAATACAGATTTGGATTGTCCCAGGTTGAATACAGAAAACAAACTTCATTCCTTGCAGAAACTGATCTCTCATTTGAGACAGGCTCGCTTGCCACAGGGACACACGTATGCAGAAGGAGGTCACAGAAGTTGCACTGTTTTGAGTTCCGCTCCTCTCGGCAGCAGATTTATGCTTTTAAATCAAGGAGGTTCTCCGAGAAACCCAGGCCGGCTCTGCAAGCAGCGACCAGCTTCTCGACCAGCTTCTCGGCCCAGGCAGGCTCGGCAGAGAGAGAGAAGAGAGGGCGAAGGGGTCTGGGAGCCGGTACCCCTCCTCCCGCCCGGGGTGCCCCTCCTCCCGCCCGCCGCAGCCCCTCCAGGCCGGGGGACCAGGGGGGAGGCAGCGCTTCCCCTTTCGGCCAGCCCGAAGGCACTCTTCGAGGAATGGCGAGCCGGAGGCCAGCCCTGAGGAGGTGGCTGGGAAAGAGGAGGAGAAGACGAGCAAACACCCCGCCGCCGCCACCCCCCCAGAGTCCGTGCGAAACCCACGCCCCCGCCGCCGCGGGGCGATGCCGACGGGCGCGGCAGCAGGCTCCGCCGGGGAGAGGGCACAGCGGGGCTGCGCCGCCCCCGAGGGCTCCGCAAGCCCGGGGAGAAGCGCCCGTCCCCCGCTCCCGGCCGGGGGCTCGCCCCTTACCCGCCATCCCCGCCGCCGGGCGGGCTGCGCCCCGCTCCGCGCCCCGCTCCGCGCCGCCGTCTCGCCGCCCCGGCAGGTGTGTCTGAAGCGCTCTCCCCACCCCACTGCACCTTCCCTCCCTCCCTCCCTCCCTCCTCCAGCCGGCTGGGAGGGAACCGGCAGCCCCCGGGGCAATGCAGAGCCCGGCCCTGCCCGCCCCCGGGGGTCGCGGTGGCACTCACCGGCGGGGCGGGGGCGGCCCCCCCGACCTTTCCCGGTTTCTGAGGCCCTCCGGCTGCTCCTCACCTGGGCGAGCCGGGGAAGGGTTTGTCTCTGCGTGTGTCCCGTCTTTCTCCCCCCACCCCTCCGCAGCCCCGGACGGAGCGGCTCTCCGGAAGGATGTGGCTCGCCAGCGACTTCTCTTCCGAAACGCACCCGGCTTCACCTCCCGACAGACCGGCGGGGGAAGGGGGTGCCCGGCTTGGCCTCCCAGCCGGGGCCCTGCCCGGGCAGGGGGGGGGTGTCTCTCCTGGCAGGGTGCAGGCTCCCCAGCTCTGCTACAGAGAAGAGGTGCATAAAGAGGAGCTTTTTTGGTTCAAGGGCTCCAGAAATTGTAGCCTGGCCACCCCAGGTGTAGGGCTGGTTCTGAATGGGGGGGGGGGGTCAAGCAAGGGGAGAAAATGAGGGTGGGGGAAAGAAGCCCGCTCCAGGCCGAGAAGAGGTCCCACAGGCTTAATTTTGGGCCCCACTCCTCAATAGTGTCTGTGGGTGGAGTTGGGCGTGGAGGCACCCCCGGGGCAGCGTGACTGAGCCGTACCCCAGGGCATGCAGGGGCTTGCATCAGCCAGCCTGACCGAGCACTGAGTCCCCTGGGCCAGGGGCAGATGCCAAGAAGCCTTCCTCGTCCCCTGCCAACACGTTCCTGAAAGGGAGATGCCCTCAGCATCCTACCACTGAAGCTTCTAGCCCCCACCTCTGCATAGAAACCTTTCTCTCCTCCCTCAGATAAGTGAAGAAACCAAAGTGGGGGGAGTATGAAACAATCTTGAGGTATGAACTGGGCCCCCTGCCCTAAAGGATTCCCGCTGCACCCAAAATGAACATCTTCACTTGTTTCTCCTCCAGGACCAATGGCAGATACATCCCCCCTGGTCCCCACAGGACTCCTGCACCGGCTTCAGCAAGGTGGTTTGAGGGAAGGGAGGCTTTAGCAAGACCCTTTCCCTATGCTGCTATGTCATTTCTCCATCTGGGAATGGAGACTGTATCTGTGTGATGCACAGAGCATCACTCAGATACAGAAGCCTTTCTGTTGCAAAATAGGCACAGGTATTGAGCAAACACCAGCCACACACACGCAAGTGGGGCTTTCAGCAAACACCACCTCCCCTCGCGTGGCATCCATCCCAACAGGCACTGGCTGACACCCCAAGTGTATGAATTTGCTGCTGACTCACCCTCCCTGCGAGGGGTCCCAACTGCCACCTTCCCCTCCCTTGCAAGCCCAGCATGGCACAGCTCCCTCCCAGAAGGTACATGCTGACCCAGGACCACCAGCAGCAGGGCACAGCTCCCGTCTCCTGTCCTTGCCTCCAGCCAAAGGCGTCCAGTTGAGTGATCAAAAGCAAGTACAAGCAAGGCTGTCTGCAGGGAACCCATTCTGACTCAACCCATGTCAATTTTTGCCTGCTAGTTACTCTCTCGCAAACAACCCAGGTCTCTCACTCTAGTGAAAAGATTTCCTGAGAAGGATATTATGTGGTGATAGAAGATAAGATCTTCACAGTCATGATAAAAGCCCCAAAACAAGGGTTGGTTTCTCTCATTCACCCAGAGACACAAACTCAAGGCTGATGTCAAGGAAACCTCTGCCTCCACCCGCCCTGACCCCACGGGCAATGGCTGCGGTGCTTTGTGACTCAGAACGCGCAGACATCAGACAGAGCAGGTCCCACATCAAGCACCACCAGTCGCTCTCCTTCATGGAGGGTCTCTTCTGAGCTCAGCAGGTACCCCAGGAGCAGGCAGACCACCCCTGAAGGCTCTGGGCTGGGCATAGGATCCCACCAGATCAGACAAACAGATCATAAGATGAAGGAGATGGTCTGTCCCTGTTTTTTGGCCAGGGTATGGAGGCACAGAGATGAAGATCTTGCCCTTTGGAGGGAAGCTGCGGTCGTACAAGACACCCCCAGTTCATCAGAGATGCGCAGTCCCGCTGGACTGCCCATGCTCACAGCCAGGTATTACATTTCCAAAATGGCTTTACCGGTAGCAGCTACTTTTGTGCTGGCACACTTGAGTGCACAGGGGGAATGACATTGGGGTGTTTGGGTGGGTTTTTTTGTGTTGGGTTGTTGGCTTGGTTTTTGTTTTTTTTTTTCAAATCCTAACTAAAATAGTTGCACTGGTAAAACTTTCCAAGCCACACTGGCTCGCACAGGAAATCTATGACAGGCCAGCAAATGGTGAGCCATGCGTTGTTTCCACTGCCAGAGGAAGGGCTTAGCACACATGGCCCACGGAGTGTGACAGGCAGCTGGGTCTTCTACAGGATCCTGCGGTGTAGGTCCATCCAACGGCACTAAGACGTCGTCGGGATCCCTCAGAGGTGAGCAAGCCCGTGCTGTGGGGAGCAGGGCTGGGTATGCCACAGCACTGCATCATTTGCCCCCTCCTGGAAACAGCTTTAGGAAGGTCTGGGCTATGGAAGGAATTCATTAAATTCCCGATCGTGTGGCTAAAACTGTGTCAGTATAAAGCTCAAGCTGTGGTTACAGATGGTGAGCTTAGATGCTTTGTAAAGTCCTGCCCTGTGTTTTGGGAAGCACACTATCTTTACAAACCTGCCCTGAAACCTCCTACCCACGCAGTGTCAGTAATGTGAGCTGGTCTGAACGTCTTCAATAACACATTTCTTCCTTGGTCCTTTTTTTCCAATCAAAATATGCTATTCTTCTCACAGCCCGGTGATTTGTAAAGAATTCCAATGAAGTTTTAGGGGGGGGAGGTTTGCTAAGGTCCAGGGTGGTCTCCCTAGTCAGGTCAAAGAAGAGATTTTGAAATAACACCCCTAATAATAACTTCCACTCTGCAGTAGCTGTCCCAACACAATTTGGTGCTGTGAAAAAACTCTCTGCAGTTTTTGTTCCTGTGTGGAACAAAAACAAATGCCGAAAACGTGAAAGAGGTTGTGAAACAGAATTATCGACTCCAGCCTGATCTAATTGGCTCATATGCTGGTTCACACCAGATTAGTTAACACACACAGAAAAAAAAAACCACTTTTATTTTCCTAATGACTCTCGTCAGACTAGGTGTTTATATTAACAACCTTTGCAAGGACTTTGACTACCTGCTCATCTCCCCAGTGCTTTTCATAGCGGATGTCAGACTGCCCCGGCACACTGACAGTGGTTTGTTCCCTTCACAGTGGTGGTGATGATGACTGCAGAAGGGGAGGAGGAACGAGGGCCCCCCCCCCCCCCCCCCAAAAAAAAAAAGGACAAGTGGCCTTCATGGCAGGAAGGAAATGCATGTATCTGTGTGTGGAGATAGCAAAACAAGCGAATATTTCCTTCAGCATTCCTCCCCCTCACACACACACCCATTGCCTGGAGCTACAGGAGGCAAAAGTGTGTGGGAGCCTTTTGGTAAGGTATTGGCAACACATCTCCATCCTCATTAGGGCATCAAGGTGTGCAGGGTGGCAAGGAAGACCAAAATTAGAGCAAGCTGACAGGATTCGAGTCACTGGGATGGGCTTCCTTGCTCCAAAGCTGTGCCTGGCAAAGGGGCTCCACCTCAACAGGGCTGAGCCTGGAAATCTCCTCGCATTTGGCTCCCACCTCAGCCTTGCTCGCAGTTGCCTTATTCTTAAAGCATTATCCCTGTGGGATTGGTCCCAGCTTTTTTTTCCTCTTTCTCCAGAAAATGCGCCAGCCGAGACTCCATCTCGCTGCTTATTTTGAATCTGATTTGGTTGGCTGCTTCTGCATCAGACTTTGCAAGGGGACCATTAAAGTCTGCCCTCCGCTGCATAAGAAGGGTCCAAACACTGACCGTACAGAGGTCACAGTGAATTCAGGGGAGCAGTGTCTGCTCTCCCCAGGTATGACCCACTCTGTCTAGAAACTGGGAGTGAATTCAGCTCTCCGACAAAGGATCCACCTTTGGTTTTTACCAGCGTGCATGCAAACAGAATTTGACTAAGGGAGGAGAACCACATGGACTGAAGATGTACACACAAATGATGTACAGGGGATAGATCACACCTGCTTCGGGCAGAGAAGAAATGACTGTCCAAGAGGCAAGGAGACTGGGGAGGGAGGCCAGAGAAGGAACAAACCCAACCGCATTTTCATTGCAGAAGGCAACAGCTCACCAAACCCACCCGCTTTTCCTTAGTGCTTTCCTTGCACGCTGAGGCTGCAGCCACCAGAGGTCAATGTGGCCACGTCAACCTCAGCCAGCTGTTGTTGGGTGTTGTACAGAGCCCCTTTGAAACTCTGGGACGACAAACAGAAATGTGAAGTAGGCAGGTTTTTTCCACCTCTCAGGACATAACTTTGGGGTAGATTTGCATGTAAACCAACATTCAAAGCATTAATCACAATGTGACCTCAGCACTATCCTGGAAAAAAGGGCTTGAGAATGACAATGTCCCCAATTAGCATCCTGCAAACACTCTTAATTGAGACCGTGTTACTTGCCCATGGTCCTATGGGACCCCACAAGTGCTCCAGTCACTCCGGGCATGTCTCATACTGCTGGTTTCAGTGTCACTCAGGTCTTTTCATCAGTCCCAGACCTGCCCTGTTAGCAACAGGTGGAAATGGGCTATCTGTCCTCCCCTGCGTCCCACTTCTGCTCCCTGGGGCATAAGGTCTGTCTCAGTGAATGAGGTCTGCCACAGATCCAGGCTGGCCGAACAAAACGAGTAGCTGACCTGCAGCCAGCAGAAGGCAAATGGGTTAAATGAGCAGGGTCATCAGTCTGGATTGGAAGTCAGACAGGGAAGATGGCACTGTGCAGAACAGAAATCAATATGTCTAGATAGCTCTGCAGCATCCAGCTGTTCCTCTGCACTCCCACGCGTACCAGTTACCTTCTCCTCTCCATCCCACCTATGACCTCTTCATCCCCCTAGACCTCTCCATCCCCCTAGACCTCTTCAAACAGTCACAGGCAGGCCATTTCCATCCTAGCCTCGCAACCCCTTTATCATGTATGTGGACACCCACCTAGTCAGAGCAAACAAAACGCTCCTATTCCCTCTCCAGCAGAGCTCCAGCCTCATCTCCAGCCTTGTGGGATGTCAGGTTTCCCTAGATGAGAGACATCTTCTCCAAGAAGACTCCACTGGACTACAGGATCATCAGTGGTCCTCTGCCCAAAGCTAGCCAGCTGCCCAGACCAAGCATGTTTCCACCATCTCATATGAGCTTTAGCTTAGGATGGGAGCAAAGACAGACCAGAAGGCAAAGCCTGCCTTGTGTTTGCAGGGCAGCTGAAGTCAAAGACGCCATGACAGTGAGAATCACCAGCACCAGCTCAGGTGCCATCGTATAGACGAGCAAACTGACTGTGAGCAGTTTGAATTCAGAAGACTAAATTGCCAACAAGAGATTAGCTACTTAGCTGGGAGCTCTGATCTGCCCACTTCAGAAATGCCCTGGTCCTTCATGCAGCTTTGACAGGAGGGAAGGAAGAAGCTTAGATGGAAAACATCACTTCCATCTTCCCTTCCTCCTCCCCAAGATGATCAAAGTCCCATATGGCTCCTCTCCTGAGCTGGTTACACAAGCATGGCCCAGGGTGTCTGGCAGCCAGAGTCCCTAAGAGTCGCTGTCAAGCTGAGACTGGCCAGATGCTGATAGAGGAGGAGCAGGAGGGGATGATACTGTCCCATAACACCCATGACACCAAGTATGTGCCGTGTCAGGGGAAGGGACAGGGTTCATGTGTTGGGGAAGGAAGATGCTGCCCCCCAGCAAATTGCTCCATAAAGGAACAGACAATATAAATTAAGTCCCAAAAAACCCTCTTCTGCTACAATAGTTGGGGCTTTGAGGGCACAGACTGGTGATGTATGTGGGAAGGCATGTTGGCGTTTCAGCCTGCAACCCATCAAAGCTCCAGCAGCAACTGTCAGAGGAAAGATCCTGGTTCACCTGTGCACCTGGCCTTACAGTTCGTGGTTTGGGCAACAAACCCCAGCCTGGTGCTTTTCTAGCCCCAGGAATACCTGACTATCCTAGGGAGGGCAACGCAACTGCAAGAGAGGGGCGGATGCTGAGACTTTGCTGGGGTTTCAGTAGGCCAGGACCAGGCCAGGACCTTTTCCCCATGGCTGGAGAGCAAACCTGTCCAGGACACAGACAGGGAAAAGAGCTGAGCTCATGCTAACAGGGGCCAAGTCTCTCTGGAGAGGGCCTTGTAACCAGCACTTGTAACACTGCTCCAGAGCCATAGGGTGGCAACACCTCACCATCCAACCCCTTGGGGAAGGAGGTGGCCGGGGAAGTGCCAGAGCAAAGCCCAAAAGCTTCGGGTCAGCGTGGCCTTCCACTGGAGCCCTTGCAAAGGGAAGGATGTGGGGACCCAAGGGCTGTGCCTGTTCCTGCCACGCAGACCTGCCGGGGCTCCTTGCTCCTGACCGCTGAGGCCCTTCCCAAGCCTTTCCACTCTGAAGATGCTGTACCCACACCAACATGCACCCACTCCCCTCCATCTCTGCCCTCATCTATGCCAGGCCCAGCTATTCTCATCCTACAGCTGATCGGAGATCGCTGCTGCCCTCAGCCAGGCCCAAGCTTACCGCTGCTGTAACCCCTCTGCTCCCATTAACGGTGGCTAATGGGGTGTGCTCCAGGGCGTCTGTCAGAGGTGGGTCTGCACAGAGCACCCCTCAATCCATGTTCAGCATGGGCCAAGGGCTACAAACCAAAGCTGAGACCCAACAAGCTTGGTACAGATGTGACTTCAGCCAGAGAGGTTAGGTGCCGGAGGTGAAGGCGAGAGCGCAACATCTTGGACCTCATTTCCTTCTCCGCATACCACCATGGCCACACCAGATGCCCTGCAGGATGTGACCCTAGATAACACGGGAGGTCTTGCAGCCCGTTTGCCTGCTGCACAGGCTCTGTGCTGGAGCCGTCGTGGCTGAGCGTGGTGTGATTTGTAACCTTCCTCTAAGCACTCCTCCATGCCTGGCATTCCCAGAGCTCCCCGTTCCTGTGTCCCAAAGCCAATATACCCGGCTGCCTCCTCAGCTTGGCCCCAGTGGCCCTTTCCCTTTCAGACCATCCCGCAGAGACCGGCATCAGCCAAAGCCAGAGACAACCACGGGAGGAATCAAAGCCTGGGGTGCAGCAGGAGCCGTGCTTCACTTCCCAGGAAGCCAACCCCAGTCTCCCCGCTCGACCAGACCTTCGCAAGCCTCGGGAACTTAACCCCAGCCCCACCAGGAGCTGGATGCCCGTTTCCCCCGCGAAGGAGTCGCGCCCTGCCCCAGGGATGCGTTCCCCGGGCTGAGAGCCGCAGACAGATGCTAGCTGGAGCCCGCCCAAGAGCAACGAGCTTTCCAAGTCCTTTCCCTTTCTTGGGGGTCTGGTAGTCACATAAACAGGAAAAGCCTGGCCCTCTCCCCCCGTATCCACGGCTCTGCCTCCCTCCCCTCCTCTCCGGCGTGCGCCGGCGTGATACAAGCCCCAGTGTTGGACTGCGTGGCCCCCACGGGAGGAGCTGCCGGCTGGCCCCTGACCTCCGGGCTCCGCATTTCCTGTGGCAGCCGAGGAGGGAGACGAGGCCCCTTCTTCCAGACGCTGGGGCTGGGCGTAAAGGGGCCTCTGCGGGCCAGCCCGGGGAGGAGGAAGGGTCGTGGTGGTCCTTTGCCAGCAACCCAAGGTCCGAGGAGGAGAAGATGCCAGCTGCCCCGGGAGAGGCGGGAGCATGGCTGGGACAGGGAGCCTCCAGCCAAAATGACAGGGCGAGGGCCGCTCTCCCACCCCGGCCCTGAAGCCAGCTCTCCAAACCCTTCTTTATCTCCTGGCACTTATTTTTAAAAGCTTTGTGGCCTTCCCTCCTAAAACCAAAGGCAGCCACACTGGGCCAGGGCGGCTGCCCAGGATGGACCAGAGCGGGTGCCTGCAGAAGGGTGCAGCTCCTCCTCCAGCTCACAGAGTTGCTCTTGCAGAGCCCAGTGCTGTTAACCCTCAGCAAGCTAAGCCCAGCCACAGGAATAGGTGCCCGTCCTCAGATGAAAAAGCTGGGATTACTGCCTAGGAGCTGGGGTTACTCCCTTTCCCCCTGGTCCCTTTAGGGAGGACTAAGCAAAGACAGGCGTCCCCTGCCCCTCCACACATCTCCCGTGGGTCATCATGGGGAGCAGGACTGAGATCTCCAGAGGGGAGCAGGGAGAAGAACCAAGCCTTGCTGAAGGTGTTCGGCTTGAGAGGCAGATCCCCGTCCCCGGGGTCCCAGTCCACGCTTGGGCTCTGTGCCAGCCCTGGCTTGTAAAAGGCCAGGACGCTAGCCAGATGTGATGCCTGCTCTTCACAGCCTGGCAGGAGGCACCGGATGCCTGGGGAGAGCAGGGATTGGGGATGGCATCCCGGATGGAAACCTCTGGCATGCCCCTGCGCTGATCTCCACTCTGCCCTGGAATGCGCCCGCCAGCAGCATGTGGGAAAGTGGAGTCAGCAGAGACCTTGGATGTGTCAGCTCCCCAGCTGAGTAAACAAGAGGAGCCCTGGCAAGCATTCAGCCCCAAGCATCCGAGACCTTGAAAAAAGGCGGCTGGAGACGGGGAGGTTCTTCTGTCCCCTCCTTGCTCAACCCCTGCAAAATATCTCCTAACTTCTCCCCTACCTCAGGTGCTAACACCACCTCCTCTCACCCCTACCATGTCTGGAGAAGTATGGGGAGAGACTCTCCCTGAGGCGATTCCAGCACCTGGTTGTCAGATCTAACATCCCGGGAGGAAATGGCCCCTGGGAGAGAGAGTGCCATGAGAAGAAAAGGGGGGTCTGGACAAGAAAGGTGGGATAAAAGGGTTTAACACCCCCCGCCATGCACACCCATCCATGGCCCTTGGCCGTCTCCCAGACAGCAGGGAGCACAGAGCATGGAGAGAGCTTCCAGCAGCAGTACTGGCACTGCCTCGGCGAGCCTGATGACGGCTGGGACAGAGAGGCACGCTACGGCTCCCAAATAAATACCTCCCTGGCCCCAGCTGGGGACATTCCCACCGGGGGATGCCAGCTCCCTGCAGGTTTCACAGGCTCAAGGAGAGGCTGCAAAACAACAGGTTTCCCCGGTGCCGGTCGGAGACATGCTCCCACTGCTCTTCGGGTTGCCGATGTTGCCTCCCTCGTCTCCTCCATAAAGTGTGCCCACGCGAGACAGCCCCCTCATCCCCTCTCCGCCCAGGCGCGGGAGCCTGGTTTGGGGTCTGGGGAAGAGGGAAGGGCTGGGGAAGATCCCCCCGCATCCCACCAGTGGAGCCCATCGTCTCCTGGGGGTCGAGCTCCTGCGGCGGCGGCGCTGGGAGGCTGTGCCCGCCTTCTGGCCACCATCCCGCGTCCCCTATCGCTCCTCGGCAGGCGTGGACTCCCAGAGAATGAGCCATTGTTCCCCAGCCCCGCGGCCTCTTCCTGTCCCCGTAGGGCTGCGAGACAAACAAAAGCAGAGCCAGACACCGTGGGGAGGAGGCTGGGCCCGCTCCCCTCCTCCAGATCCCGCAGCAACCCCGCAGGCAGGCAGGCAGACAGACGGATGCCCGCCTTGGGGGAATGAGCAGGGACACCCCTATTTTTAGCTGCCTCTGCATCCCCACCCCCTTCCTTCCGTGGGCCAAAAATACATGGGCTGGATGGACAGGCAAAATCATTATGATAAGAGTTGTCCAGGCCTTGTGTCCAGCCACTCCCCGGCTTTCACCTCTTCCCTTTGACCAGGACAGGTTCCTCACGAATGGTCTCCCTCTCCCCCCATGAGTGACTTTATCTCTTCATCCCCATCCCTCGTTCCCTATATCCCCACGTCCTCTCTCCTCACCTCATCCCCACTCCCCGTCTGCTCCATGGATGCATCCCCCATCCCTTGACGGCCCCTCTCCCATGCCACGCCAGCCCTGGGGACCTACCCCCTTCTCTTGAGACCCCCCAGCTCCTCCCTTCCCCAAAGCACCTTCCCCCACCTCCTCACGCAATTCATCTGCAAAAGGCTCTTTGTCCCCAGGGCCCCCCCAGTTTCCTGCTCCTCACCCCCATCCCCTATGGACCCTCCCTCCCCGCTGCATCCTTCCTACCCTCACCGTCTCCCCCTTTCTCTCCTCACCCCAGCAACCTCCATCCCAGCTCCCTCCAGCCTGCATGGGCTTTAAACTCCTGCAGATGTGCTCCCCCTCCTTATCCTGTCAAAGGAACATATTTGGGGGAGGGCAAATGGACCCCCAGATGCCCCCACACACAGAGAGCTGCTTCTCCAAGCAGCAAACTGATATCTGAGCCCCCCCGGTCCCTCCTGCACCTCCTTAAGGTCTATGAAAAGGAACCAGAGAACCAAGTGGTGTTTGGGGGGGGGGGGTGTTCTGGGGAGACTTAATGCACATGCATATATATATTTACATCTCCTTTCCCAGCGCCCAGAGTCACAGAGGTGTTTCCAGGCCACAGGCAGCTGTTCCTGGATTGCTTCTGGTTTATGCAACATCCTCTTTCCCCTCCCACCCATGTCCCAAACCCCCCCTTCCTTCTCCTCTGCGCCAGGCGGAACGTCGGGAGAGCATGGACCAGGGTCTGTCCCTCCATCCTCCCTCCCACAACACCCCCCCCAACACCCCTACGGCACCCCACATCCCCGGCCCACGAACAGGACTAATATACGAGGAGGAAGCCGGGGAGGGTGGGAGGAGGAAGAAGGATGAAAACATTTAGGATAGGAGGAGATGGGCAGAGGGAGGCAGGCAGCCCGCCAGCAAGCCTGGGAACTCATCCCTACCTCCTCCTGGGCTTTGGCAAACCCCAGGGCTTTGAGTTCCCGGCCCAGCTCCCGGGGGAAAAGCACCCCCCACCCCGCCTTTGCAAACCCCACAAGTGGGATGTGGTGAATCCCATTCCTTCGGCCTCCCGCTGCTCCAGGGGAGGGGAGCTGGAGGAATCGGTGGGGGAAATTAGAAATGGGCTTCTAATGAGGTCGATCCATTCTCTTCTAGCATGAGTGGGTCTAATCCGATGCTGCTGCCTGCCTGGTGTTGCTCACCACAACCCACCCGCTTTCCTTCCCCGGTGCAGCATAAGGATGCTGGGAACCGCACTGGTCTCATCCCTCTCCCCAGTTATCACAAAGGCTACGGGCACAGAGTGGGGGACCCACAGCACAACCCCAAAAATGGGCTGAGCCTGGCCCAGCACATCGCTGGAGATGCCGCCGGTGGAGGAATCATCCCGATGAAGAAACTATGGGGCATGAGGGATCCGGTGCCCACAAAGCCAGCACTGGCATCAGAGCAGGGATGCACTGGGCAGACACTGGGCGCCTCACACCTATCCCTCACCCCGGCATGTCAACTCCTGCCACCACCCTGGCTTGCTCACCCTAAAACCGGCTCTGCCTCCAGCTCATCCCCAGGGCAGTGAGAGCCAGGCTGGAGGCAGCACCGAGGGCCACAGGCTGCGGGCAGGGAGGAGGGACCTGACAGCACCAGGGTGAGGGGGAGCTGGATGAGGCCACGCTGAGATGCACGGTGGGGCAGGGGCCCTACGGACCCCCCTCCCCATCATGGCAGGGGTCTGTCTCCCACCCCACTGCCGGCAGTAATTCCCATACCCGTGCGGTATGCGCCCTCGCGGCTGCCGTGAGGAGAATGGAAACATCTGGAAGTCACCCGCAAACGAGCGGCGCTCCCAGTTAATGAGGAAATATGAGCCAGAGACCCTGGGCAGCAACAGGATATCTGCTGCTTGTGCACTGAGCAAGGCACCCCCTTCCCACTGAGCCCCCCGCCTGCCCTCCTTCCCCGGGAAATTTCCAAGGATGGGGCTCCGGGGTGCTCCTGGAGCCCCACCCCTGGAAATTTCCTGAGGAAGGAGTGCAAGCAGGAAGGCAGCGACCAGAAACGCCAGGGAATAGAAACCCAGGGGCGAGCATCCCATCCCCAAGCTGGGGTGCCCCCATCAGCTTCCCTTGGCTCCCCCCAGGAGCTGGGGAAAGGGAGAAGGGGGATTTTTCTTCTCCAGAAAAGAATGTCCTGCATCAGCCTCCTTCGGGCATCGGGTCTGTGAGCAGCTGGGGCTGCAAAGCGAGGTGGGAGGAAGGACCGAGCACCTGGAGGTGCGGGGCAGAGACCTCAGCTCCCCAGCACCCTCCATCCCTTTCTCCACCCCTGTCACGCTCAGCCACCCATAAGACCTCGGCCCCATGCTGGAAGGATGAGCACCAGGAAGAAGGGGGACAATTTGCGCAGCCCCGTCTTTGATGTTGTAGGAATCAAAGCAAATCCTCAGCCAGGAAAGCTGCGGGGCCACTTGTCTGCTCCCATGATAAGCCCAATGGCCGGTCTCTCTGTAATGGTGAGACTGGTACCGCTGCCTGGGGCACAGGGTTACAGATGGGATGAAAGGTTGGGGTGACTGAAGGTAAATGAGGTAGCCGGGCGTCTGTGGCAACGGGTCTGGGAGGGGTCCAGGCATTAGCTCCTGCCCAGGGCAGGCACGGGTGGTACAGTGGCTCTGCAGCACCGTCCAGCCCCACAGCCACCTCTCATTTATCAGCCCAGGCAGATAAACAGGCTGGGAAGCAGGATTGTATGGATTCGCTTTCCAGGCAGCTGTATATGAAAGAGGGGGATCTTGGGAGGGTGCAACCCCTGCTAAGGTACAGCCGGAGGGGCTGCACCACCTCTGCTCATGCCCAGGCAGCCAACGGCCAGGATGGGCGCTGGGTCCCAGAGCTGGCACATACCCTGGAGGTCTCCAAAGCACTTCAACGCCAGCCCCACAAAGACAAAAGTCACAGCCCGGCTGGCATGGCCTCAAGACCACAAGGCTTGGGGAGGGGCGTTGAAGAGGGGGGATTTCCAGCTGCTTTCCTGGAAACAGAGCCCATCCTGGCCCCGAGCACAGAGATGTTTGGAGCAAGGGCGAGGAGGAGGAGGCGGTGGAGAGCCAGCCACCCCGCGAGGAGCGGAGCGTGGCCCCTGTCCCATCTGGAAGAGATTTGTTCTGCATTCCCCGGCGGAGGCGGCTGCCGTCGCCCAGGCTCCGCTCCCCGCCGCAGCCCCCACTGCAGGGCACGGGGATGGGGGTGAGGGGAGTGAGGGGGAGCCCCTCGGGCTGGGGCGGGGAGATGCCCTGGCAGGCCATGCAGAGGGAGGAGACCCAAAGAGTCTTTTCCTGCCTCTCCCACCACCTCCATTGGCTTCCTCTGAGCGGGACATGGGGGAAGAGATGCCTACCATACCCCTGGCAAGCAGGGAGGGTGCAGGTCACGGTTTCTCTTCCTTTCCCCGCTGTTGGCCCAGCTCACCCTGCATCAGACCTGAGCTCCCGTCTTTCTCCAAGACATAAACTCACTTATAAGTACCACCAAAATGCATAGTCCATGAGCTGTTAATCCCTAATGGAGAAGACCTCCACAGAAGGCAGAAAACCCAACTATCCCATTTCACAGAGGAGAAGCCTGTGGCTGAGAGGCTGAGAACAGTGCCAAAATCCTACTGCTGCTTAGCAAACCTCTGAGCAGCAAGGTGCTCCTGCCCGGGCACCCCGGCACAGGCCACCTGAGCCTAGCGAGAGGCCAGGCTCCATTTTGACATCTCCTCTGCAGACATCTTGTCATCCCTTCAGCCAGGCCCTGCTTAACCCCAACAAGTCTCATCTCGCCTTCACCAGTGGAGACACCTCCCTTCTCCTCCACAGGGCCCTGAATAGGTGCTTGTGCCTGGCCAAGTGCTCCCCAGCAGAGCCACCGAGTCTCGCCTGGAGGCCACCAGGGTCACTGATGGCACCGGTCATGCCGTGCCCACCAGCAGGTTGCCCCTCATTGGCACGGATAGGGTCTTCTGCCCTGTGACCAGCAAGGGACAAAGCAACAAAGTGTGATGCCAGAGGGATGCGGTGTCCCATGTATGGGCAGAAACCCTCCCTGGTGCCACCAAGGAGCACCTCCTTGAATTTACCCAGTGCCACCCCCTTACCTTGGTCTGACGTCGTATGACGCTGATATGATGCTTGTCCTGACCCTGTAATGCTTGTCCTGACCCCATAATGCCCACCTGGCCCGTGCAGCCTTCGAGGAGGCTGTTATGCTGCTAACACTCCACCCAGCGCTACCCACAGGTCCTGGCATGGCTGCCCACCCCCAGACCCCACTCCTGGTTGGCATTCCTCCATCACAGGCACTGGGGACTTCCCATCCAGTGCGGGGTGGGATGACTCCGTGTGATACAGGAGGGGGTCACACACACAGGGGGCAAACTCCTTTCCTTTGCTCCCCGGCCAGGCTCCCCTAACCATGTTAGCCGGTGACCTGGGCTCCCCCCTTCCCCCAAATCCATAGAAGCGGGCGCCCGGGAGCGGGAGGCAGCCGATGCTGGAGGACGGGAAATGGCACTGGGGAAGCAGGGGGCGGGGGGGAGCAGCAGAGAAGTTCCTGAAGTTTTCTGTCCTGGATAGTTGGAATAAATCTCATTTTCTCTGGTCTCCTTGCCGAGGCGAGGATTGGCTCGGCAGTGCTGCAGCCCGCCCTCCTCCTTCCCACGTCCCCTCCCCGCCAGCTTCGCTCCCTCTCTCCCGTGGCATCGGGGCGTCAGCCTGGGAGAGCCAGCCTTGGGGGGACAGCCGTGGGAAAAAGGGGGGGCACGCCTCCCCTTTCTCCCCCCTGCTCCAGGACGCAGAGCCGGTAACCCTCGGAGAAAGTTGTGGGGGCCCACGGGGAAGTGTCTCCCAACTTTTCGGCGGACGACGGGAAAAAAAATAATAACCCTGGTTCAGAAGAGGTAAATCCTGAAAGTTTTGATTCCTCAGTTTGTAGAGCTGGGGGGGGGGGGGGGGGGGCGGGTCAGAAGCAGAAGGAAAAGGGTGGAGAGGGTGGTAGGAGAGGGGAGATGCGGGAGGGGTAGCAAGGCGATGGAGACGGGGAGGATGGCGAAAAAGAAAGGGAGAAGAAGGCAGGAATGCAACAGGAAACCGGGAGGAAGGAAAGCGGGAGTGAGGAGAGAGGAGACAGGCCGGGGGGGATCCAGGAGAGAAAGGGCGCAAGGAGGGGGTCCCAAGGGTGGGGGAAGGCAGCAAGGCACCCCCCTCCCACACCCCACTCTGGATACCCCTCGAAGCCCCACAGGCTCTCGGCACCTCGATTTTGGGGGTTTGGAGGAAGAAAGGGAGCGCTTTTGGGCAAGGGGGCAGGGAGAGGATGGCTGGAAACCGCCCGCCTTTGGAGCCCGGCCTCCCTCCACGTCCCAGCGCGTCTGCTTGGAAAAATACCCTTGTTATACGGAGAAATATAACTATATATATATATAGCAGCTGGTAGCACGGGAGTCAGACTCAGGCTTGTCCGCCTACTGCCCGGCACTGCTCCAGGGGAACTGGAAGAGGCCCAGCCCAGCCAGCCAAGCCCCTTTCCCCCTTCCCCAAAAGCCTGTCCCTGCCGGCTTTCCCCATCCTAGAACAGTGACCCAATGGGGGAGCCTCTGCCTCCCTTCCTCCGGGGAAAGGGAGGTTTTTCGGCACTCAGGACGGCTGGGAAAGCCTTCCTGGCCGCCCACAGCCATTTCCACCCACTCTTTCCCCTGTTGAGACCACCCCAAACATCTCCTCGCCCTCTTTTGGAGTATGTCCCCTTGGGGGGGGGGGGGGGGGGGGGGGAGCTTTAAGGAGAGGAGGAGGAGGGAAGAGGCTGCTCTCAGCAGCTCCAGCCAACTAGACATCTGGATTATTTTCCCCCCCTTTCTGGTTTCCGCTCTTCCCAGCAAGCAGAACATCTCTGGCCATTCCTGGCGAGTGGAAAACCAGTGGAAACCAGCTGAACTTGGGGGGAAATCGGGGAGGCCAGGCTGGGAGGAGGAGGAGGAGGAGGATGTGCCAGCGGTTGGTCTTTGAGGGCAGGGGGCTTCCCAGAGGAGGCAAGGAGGGAGCCGGGGAGAGGATGCCGGGGAAGGGGAGGTCGGGACAGGCTGCGGGCTCGCCATGCCAGGGGCTGGCAAACGCAGCAGACTGCCGGATGGAAGCAGCCAGACGGACGGGTGGCCAGACTGGGGGTCCCCTTGCCCAGTGGAGGGAAGGAGAGCGCACGGGTCACCCTTTGCCTGCAGAATCACGAGTTTCCCTGGCATGGAGGAGTCCGCTTGGGTGGAGGGGAGGGCTCAAAGGGGCACGGCCGGCAGGGACACGAACCGGGGCAGAGGAAAGGAGGAAAAAGGGGGAGATTGGAAGGAGAAAAAGCCCAGCAGGCCTGCCAGAAACCTGCCATCCAGGTAGGGTTGGGCACTAGCTGCCTCCCTCCCTCCCTCCCTCCCTCCCTCCTCTCCCAGCGCCTGCTGCCTGCCAGCAGGCAGGGAGAGCCTGGGGCAAGGAGGTGCTGGCTTGCGTCCCTGTGGTGGCCAAGGGACAAGGAAGGAGAAACACTTTCCTCCTCCCGGCTCCCTGCTCAATAGTTCTCCGGGCAGGGAGCAAGGGGATGCTCTCCTCTCACATCCCCCCTTCCCTTGCCTCCCCACCCCGTCCCCAGGGTGACGCCAGCCCCAGTCCCCCGCAGCAGTATGCAGGGCAGCTCTGCTGTGTGGGGGACCTGGGGTGGGGGTTCCACCCCTGAGAGTAGCCCTGCCCGGTGCAGCACGTGCTGAAGGGCACAGTCCCCACTTTGGGTCTCTGAGGGCCTCCAACGTGCAGAGGGAAAGGAAAACTCGCGGGCTGTAACTCGCCTAATACCCTCTCCCAGGGTCACACGCCTTCCTGGGGGACCCGAGGACAGCTCAAAAACGGGGTCGCATCTCTCTCCCTGTGGTTCCAAGCCCCCCGTTGTGCTGCAGGGACCACCCCAGTGGTTTTCTTGCGCTCCAGGAGAGCCCTGACCCAGTGGCTATGGGTGGGCTTCTGCCAGAGAGAGGAAATTCCTCCCCACTTGTCCTCCCGCCCCAAATCTGCCACGTGCCTGGCCCGGCCCGGCCGCGAGGCAGCACCGCATGGCCTCCGTGAGCAGGAGGCAGACGTGGGCAGCGCGAGCCAGGGAGCTGGAGGCCAGCAGGAAGCCAACCTGCCGCTGTCCCCGCTGCCACCGGCCGCTGCCACCATGGGAGGCAGCGAATGGTGCCGGGAGCTCCGGGGGAGGTTTGTTTTCCCTTCCCCGGGCATTAACCCCTGGCAGATAAGAGGGGCCCCGGGTGAGCAAACAAGGCCAGGGCAAGGCAAAAAACACGTGTAGCCAGCCAGGAGAGCAGCTTCATGTCCAGGGCTCCCCCTCGCCCGAGGCTTTGCCACCCTGGCACCACCTGACTGCTCCGAGGTGACACGGGGACCCGCAGGGGAGGCAGGCGGTGTGGCGGGGGGAGACAGAAGAGCCACGCAGCGATGGGGGTCCCGGCACATGGGGACCGAGGTATGCAAGGCTCCCGCGTCTCCTCTTGGCATGCTGCCCTCCGCAGCCGGCCCTGCTGAAGGGACCCAGCTCCATCCCGTTCCCCCAGCTCCTGAGTGGGGACTGAGCCCAGGCGGGGACATGTCCCCAGGTGGGCACCTGGGCCACTGATGCTCTGAGGTGCCCCGTGTCCCGAATCCTCTCCTTTCGCCAACCCGCCCTCTCCCCCTTGCCACACACACCGGCGGGGGATCTGCTGATCCGAGCGTCCTCCCCGCTGACCGGGGAGGTCATCGCCCTGCCATCGTGCGCCCAGCCGCTCCCTCCTCGCCTGGTGCCTCCGGGACCTGCCTGCGTGCAGGGACCCCTCCCGCCTTCTCCTCCGAACTCGAGCAATCACCTCCCTTGCCGTGCCTCAGTTTCCCTTGCCTGCAAAGCAGCTGCCCTCCCTGCACCCCCGGCTCCCTGCTGCTCCGGCATGTCTGCCCAGCACCCGGGGACCCAGCCAGAGGAGGACAAACAAACCAATATACAAATATTGCATTTTCCCTCTCCGCCACCCCTCCTCCCCAAAGCACGTGGTCCCCAGGCCTCACCCTCTCCCCAAGGGTTCATCTGAATAGCAAAAAGGAGGGAGAGGTTTCTCGCCCCAGGAGCCCAGGCAGCCGGGCAGGGCACTGCTCCGGGAGGAGGTGCTGCCCGGGAGGGAAATCCTCAGCCTGCGTTGCGGCATGGGTCCGGCAAAGCTGCTTTGCAGGCAGGGGAAACTGAGGCACGCCAAGTGAGGTCAGAGGGGTAAGGAAGAGCATGTGTTTTGCAGGGAAAGCCTTTTTCTTCCTCCCCAAGAGGAGGGCCAGGCGAGGGGGACAGCCAGTAGCAACCTCCCCACTGTTGCTCGTGCCGCCTTTAACCTCCCCAGCCAGCCCCGGGGGTGCAGCCGACACCTGGTTGGGAAAATCCTCTCCAAGGGCTTCACCATTCCTCTTATCTTGTTTAGGTGGCCGACGAGGGGAACAAGGCGCTTGCCCTGCCAGCCCACCCCAAGCTCCCGTCACCCACTGCCCCATCTGTGACCGGCTCCTGCTCATCCAGTGGCAGCAGAAGACAGTGGATTAACCCCTAAGCCCACGGCCAGACGCAGCTTCCAGCGACCTCTGCAGCACCAGGGGTGACCCCAGACATCCCCTGGGGACACCTCCACGCCACCACCGTCCTCGCCACCGGGGACGTACCTGCTGCCGGTGATTTCATGAGCGCAACGTAGTGCAGGGAAGCAGGGGGACAGGCACCCTTCCCACCTGCTGAAAGCCAAGGTGACGTGAGCCGTTCCCCCAGGAGCATAGGAGCAGGAGCGATGGGGATGTGACAGGCCACCCCAGTACTGGAAGCCCAGTGAGGGCTGGTTTTGGGGGCTTTTTCAAAGGTGGAGGTGAGGTGAGGGGTGCAACATGAGCCTGGGGAAGCTGCCGGTGCTCAGCTGGGTGTCAGGCTCCCACGGCAAGCGGCGGCTGAAGTCGGAGCTGACGCCGGACATGATCAGCCCACCGCTGGGGGACTTTCGGCACACCATGCACGTGGGGCGCGGTGGGGATGTCTTCGGGGACACCTCTTTTCTCAGCAACCATGGCAGGGCCGACACGGCCAAAGCCAACAACTTCTTTGCCCGGACACTGCGGCATGTCCGCCGGACGCCGCTGAGGAGCCGGGGCGGTGGGGGCCAAGCGGGAGCATCGCCCGCCCCCCCAGCCGTCTCGCCCATCATCAAGAATGCCGTCTCGCTGCCGCAGCTCAACGAGGGGATGTACGACAGCGGCGGCAGCCGGGGCTTGACCAGCAAGTTCTCCTTCAAAAGTGCCTCCAACAGCTTCTCCAAAACGCACCAGACCTATGGTGAGTGAAGCGCGGGACAGAGGCTAGCGCCCAGGCACAGTGCATCCTCCGCAGCCCTTCTCCATCGCTCCATGCCTCAGTTTCCCCACTGAGGGACTTTAGGCTCTCAGCAGAGACAGGACGTTTAAGAGTCCCCAGTCCTGGTAATCCCTGTGAGGAGATAACCCTAACCTTGCTTTCAACCATGGTCCTTGCTCCTGCCCTTGGAAGGTCTCCTCCCAGGGTGCCCCCCAAAGTGGGCCATGGATGGTTTCTCCTCCTCGCCGCCCCCCCATAGCCCCACGCAGCTGGCAGCCTGTGGGGAGTAGTTGTAAGGGGGTGCCCCCATCTCCCCCCAGCCCTACACCTTTCCCATGAGCAGCCTCGCCGAGGAAGCCAAGAGGGTGCTGGGGCAGTGGGGCAATGCCCACACCAAGGTTGCAAGGTCAAGGGGACCCATGGCACGGCCTTCCCCACCTCCATGCAGATGCTCTAACCTTGTCCCTAGCTGTGCCAACTCCTCCATCTCCACGTGTTCCTCAAGGGACTCCATCCCCCCCTTCCCCATTGTGCCCACATCCCTCCCGGCCGGTTGGGGTCTAGGAGGAACCTTTGGGGAAGGGTTGTGGGAAGGACGGGATGGGACGGGACAGCTGGGTGGCTCTTCTGCGGCCTCACAGCACTGGGCTGTGGCTCAGCTTTTCCCCAGGGAGGGAGGCTTGGAGCAGAGGGTTTCGGGGGGATCTGGGAGACCTGCAGCAGCCGGGGGACGTGGCTGGGCTCAGAGGGAAAGACAAGCTGAGGCAATGCTGCCATCTCCTGGTCCCACCTGCCTGGCTCAGCCCCCACCAGAATCTTACCAAGCCCAGAGCCCACCTGGAGACCCTCTGCTGTAACTCTGGGCTTTGGAGATGTCCGCACAGACACTGGCCTGTCCTTTAGAGGCCAGTGCCACTGACGGGAGCGTGACCTGCACCACTTTGGTGGCAGTGTCCCTTGTCCCCCGCAGACGTAAGGCAGGCTTCCTCCCACCTACCCGTCCCCCCCTCACCAGCCATCCCTTCTGCCTCGCAGGGCTGGAGTCCGGGTTTTGCACCATCCCTCGTGTCCCTCGCTTGGAAAAGACCCAAGAGAGCACCTTCCCTGGGGAAGCAGAGCTGAAGCGCTCGGACTCCCTGCTCTCCTTCCGCCTGGACCTGGGGCCCTCCCTCATGAGCGAGCTCCTCCAGGTGATGAGCTTCTCCGAAACCAATGGGAGCGAGGTGGGGGAGGATGGCCCAGACCTCCCGTGTGGTGAGGGGACCAAGGACGGGGTCCCTCCAGCATCCTATGGAGAGGACAAGGCAACATCCAGCTTCTGGGACCGCTCCGGGCAGAGCAGCCTGTCGAGGGCCAGCTCGCTGCTGGGACTGTCGGTCCGTGCCAACGGAGAGGCACACGCCATCGAGGGCACTGGAGAGGACTCTGCCTGGGCTTCGGGGCCAGGGGCAGCACCCAGAGGGACCCCACGGCAGGGGCACTGGAACGACTGCACCATCGAGGCGGGAGAGTTTGACCGGGCAGCCCAGGTCCTGGCCCGCCATTATGGTGGGACCAGCACCCCGCGGAGCTCGGAGAAGGGTGAGGGTCCCCGGCAGGCCCGGACGCAGACCCTGTGGGAGAGCCCCAGCAGCAACTCATGGAGGTCGCAAGTGACAGGGGAGAGCCAGTCCCCTGAGGCCACCTGGAACCAAGGAGAGGAGGAGGAGGAGGATGAGGAGGAGGAGGAGGAGGAGGCCAAGCTCTCCAGCCTGCAGGGGGGGTACACTGGTGCCCGGGAGGGGCGCAGCAATTCCTTTGAGTACGCCGATGAGGAGGAGGACGACGAAGTCAAGGTGTGAACGGCCATCCCTCCCATCACGGCCCCCCACCAGAGGCACCGGTGCTGGGGTCTTCACCCTCCTCCCTGTTCCCCACCCTCCGGCGCCAACGTCGACAGCAGACCCAGTGGGCGACCTCCTTGCCAAGCTGGGGCACTGGGTGGGCAGTGGGGGGCAGGAGGAGAGCCCATCTCCCGGGGGGCTCCCCAGGGCTGGGCCAGGCTGCTGCCGCGGGTGAGGACTGTGCATCACAGCACTGGGCATTGCAGCCCTTCCCTGGCCTCGCTGCCATTAGATGCCAAAGGGACATTCCCATGTGCCAAAGAAACCCCAAACCCCGTCCCACCCCATCTGGTTCCCCTGCTACCCTCTCTCCCATCCTTCAGCCTGGCCCTGCCAGCATGTCCGGGGACGTGCCCCAACCTCCCACCAAAGCCCCCCAGCCACCCTCTGCACTGGCATGGGTGCCCTCCTGGAGATATTCCTACCAATAGCTCTGGCACCTCGGGGATGGGGGCATCCCCAGCTCCAGCTGGTGCGAGACCTTCCCGTATAGCACATCTATCTACCAGGGGAGGTCAGCTGGGGGCTCAAGGGGCAGGCAAGCCTACAGAGCTGGGCTTTCTCTTTTCCCCTCAAAAAAAAAAAAAAAAAAAAAAAAAAAGCCATGAGCTCAGTGTTAAGGAGGTGAGAGCAGGCACAGAGATAATTGCAGGAGTCTTTCCACTTGCCTCCTGCTGCTGAGCATCACTTAGGACATCTCCTTTTCCCTACCCGCATCCCGTTGCAGTAGGGAGGGGAGAAACTTCTTGGCTGGCTGGAGGCAGGGTTGTCAGGACACCAAAATCTGCAGTTTGGGCCCTAAAAATCCCTTCCCCTCGCCTTGGAACAAGGAGACTCCCTCTCTGCAGCTACTCAGTCTGTGCCACCCCTTCTCCATCCTCACCCCTCTCTCCCCATTCCCCACGTGCACACCCCTCTTTCCAGCGCGCCCCCTTCCAGGGGTACACGTGGAGGACAGCTAATGCCCCTTGCCAAGCGGCCCTGGGTGACGCGGCCACCCTGGAACGAGCTGCCCCCCACGCTGCCCCGCATGCAAACAGGCCCTCACAGAAGCGCCTTTGTGCCATGGCGTGGAGCTGAGATGCTCGGGGGCTGAGGTCACCAGAGGGACCCTCACAGGACCCCCCTTGTTCTCCAGGACAGGAGGGGGTGTGCGGTGGGGGGAGATGCTGGGCAGTGGCTGCAGGGCTCCGCTCCCACGCGGCTCACCCGCCACACGGCTGCTTCTGGCAGGGAGCTCTTCAGAGCAGAATAAAGAGGCTCCAGCGTGCACGTGTTGTACGTGGGAGTGCCACGCGCAGTCAGGCCATCAACGTTACGGGCAGGCCCATCTCCCCCAGCCTCCCCAGGCAGCTGCCTCACGCTGGCCAGCAGCAGCGAGCTGGGGCGGGCAGCAGCTTCAAGGAGTCCCCCAGCTCTGGCCACTGGCACCCAGCAGGATCAGCCTTTGCCACCGCTGCTCCCTCCGGGACGGGGACCCTGGCTCTCAAGACGAGGTCTCCCCGTCCTCCACTTCCCAGACAGTAACACAAGCTCCAGACCAAAGACCCACATCCGTGGAATATCCTTTGTGCCTCCACTCTGTATCCCATGCACTTATTATTGTCCTTATTAAAGCAGTTTTGATACTAGCTTCTCCTCTGGTACCTCCCCTCAGCTGCAGCGACCTTATCATATTCCTTGCTATGTCTGCCAGTGCCCCAGCTGCAAAATCCCATCCTCTCCACTCTCAGCAGGATTTTCCAGCACCTCTGGGATCCCTGAATTAACTAGCCCGGTACCTTGCCGCTCACCATGGCTAACACAGAAAGCAACCTCCTATCCACCCGGCCCCGCGTAGCACGCAGGAGGGTGCAAAGCTTCCTCTCCAGCCTGGCAATGATTCACTCGCAGCCTGAAGCAGATCAGTACCCTTCCCAAAGCTGGCTACAGCCCTCCCAGCCCATCAGACATCTTCTGCCTGTGCTCTCAGGCAGCAGCAAGTCCCATGGGTTGGGCAGTGAGGAAGTGGAGAGGGAGGGGAGGGGCTGCCACCTTGCCTTAGACCAGGCTCTCCATAAGATGCTCTTCTACTCTGCTCTCCTCCCACCCAGCCTAAAGTGCCCCGATGTTTGCTGTCACACATCGGTCTCACTTGAGGCTGGTGAGATACTTTTTAATTAGAGCAGCAGCATCTGATAATCAGCACTAATTGCCTGTAGTCCCATGCAAAGGACACAGACCAGTAGGTGCTAAGCCACGTAACCCAGCCCAAACCCCATCCTCCCTCCCCACTGCCTTCCCCCGCCCCACTTTCGTTGAGCAGAGTTCGGTGTGGAAATGTCAGAGTAATGGGTAACCCAGCTGGAATGTGCCAGCAGATAAGTGAGGTGAGATAAGGGAGAAAGTCAGAGGAGACAACTCCTTATCGATGGCAGGAATGCTGGCTCAGGGGCACACATGTGCTGCCCTCCCCGTGCCACCGCTTCGTGTGGTACCGCTCCTGCAGGAGGACAAGCCACCCCTTCCTCCTGCCTGCTGGCTGCGACAGCAGCCAAGAGGAACCCATCAAACCCATGCCCTGAGGTTCCCAAACCTAACATTTAATTATGTGCTTTTGTGGCACGAAATGCCACATCGAATGCCACATCACTCATGTCAACGCTTTTCTTCCCTTTATTCCCTCCCTCCCTCCCAAAAATTCGGGTGCAGGAAGAAATGGTGCATTGTGAAGAGATTACACAATCATTCCCGGAGCAATCACAGTGTCCTCCCTCCTCCTGAACCCCACCTACAGTCTGCTTTGCCCTACCTACTATCAGTTCAACCCCACATCCTGGTCTGACCTGGGAAAGCACCTGGCGTTATCTGGGAGCTATTTCCATCCAACAGGGGCTCCTTTCCTGTTGGTGGAAAAACCTTGGACTTTGTCGGTGTCTCGCACAGAGCCACAGAGCCAGAGATCTCACAGAAGCCAAAGCAGCTGGAGCAAGCACTCTCCCACTGCTTGGGTTTTTATTAGAGCTAGGAAGCAGCGCCCATCACTCCAGCTTGAAGGAGGTGACCCTGAAGCCTCCCTTGACGCTCATGTAGCTGATCTTGTTGTAGCTGTGCCGGTTGGGGAATTCCACTTCATGCCTATCTGGTAGTTTCACTAGGAATTTGTCTGCCAGCATTTCAATGATGATCTGGGAGAAGAGAGGGGAGGAAGGGCAGGAATTGGGGACAAGGAGGATATTAGGAGGTAATCATCCAGGCAAAAGGCCTGACTTACACGTGAGGGTCAGACCTGGTTCTTACAGCCTTAAGCAAGGTGCTGGGCGTTGAGCTCAGGATGATGCAGGAAATGAGCAGCTGATATTGACCCTAGATACCAGCTCAAGGGTCTGAGCTGGCATCTAGACTATGACCTGGGGAGAGGATCTCTCCTGGGGCTGTCTCAGCTACTCAGATTGTAAACTCAGAGCAATTAAACCCAAGTGTATCTTTATACGCCACGTGGCTTAGCTCTGCCCTGAACAGGGCAGAATAAACCTGGCACACCAACGCCCTCACCGGGACCTAGAAAAAGGAGCTTCGCTGATAAACACGCACAAGCAGACAGGACAAGAATCCATTGCTGATTATTGCAAATTAAAGGGATCATTCCCCAAAGCCATCATCTAGCCACTCCTTCTCCAAGAGTCAGCCATGACTGGGGAAACAAGCTTCCTCTCCACAGCAATAGGAACAGGACTGCTCCTAAATGCAGCCCAGCATGTGATGTCTTGGGACATCAGATGGGGTGAGACAGCAACTAGGACAGCATCCCCGGCAGGAGGAGAGGGAGGATAGATTGGCAGTGTGGATCCAGGAGTAGTGAGGACAGAAGAGCTGAGGGAGAGGTTTTTGGACATTGCTCCAAATTCTGGGTTGCCTTAAAGCCCGTGTTTGCATAGGATGGAATTAGGGAGAGAAATAAGGTAGAGAGCAGCAAAATCCAGCTTCTTGGAGCCCCCCTTCACCTTCATACGTGCCCCTGGTGCACTCACCTGCTGGGCAGGTATGGGGCACAGGAAGCACTTACAAAGCCTGAGACAGACAAGGCTCACGCAAAGTTCCCAGAGGAAGCGCTGGGGTTTTGGAGGAGGAGTGGAAATGGCAGTCAGGACCAAAAACCCAGAGGATGAGGATGAGGGGCTGTCAGGACAGAGCAGGAGGCATTGGATGGGACTGGGAGGACTAGGGTATGGGAATCTGCTAACAAGGGGCTTCCCCACACACACACCTCCTACAACCCCATGCCAGCACAGACCCCTCACCTTGACAGTGGAGCCCCTGGAGAAACAGAAGTGGTTATCACGATGCTCTGTCTGCCAGGCTTTGGAGCACTTCGAGTTGCAGACGATGACAGACTCATTGAAGCGGGGATTGAAGTGAAATGCCAGATCTGAGGAGCTGCAGCCAAGATTGATGCTGAAGCTGTGGGTGAACAGTAGGAAGGTCAGCCGCACAGGCAAGGACAGGGTCTTGGAAGACCTGAGATCCAACACACAGCTCTGCACCCAATTCCTCCACCAGTGTTGCAGGTGCTTAATGCCTCCTGTTTCCTCATTCTGCTCAGGAAACGGGGGAGTTTGCATGGTGGTGGCATAGGGACTCCCCTAACACTGAGCTATGCTCACACTTTTTGTACCTGGTGTCCTTGGAAAACCACCTCCCTCTGCAGCCCACCTTCAGTCCTGGCAATTCGAGGTGGTTTCCTTGTACTTACCTGTCAGCATCATCGGATATCTTGCCTTTGACCTTCAGGATGTTCCCAGTCTTCATATCCAGGTTGAAGATTTCAAATTTTTCCTAAGGCAGAGAGAAAAATAGTCAGTGGGGCTCCTTCAGCCATTCCTCCCCTGCCACCGCAAATGAGAGGGTGCTCCTTGGAGAAGGTGCCCCAGCCAGGAGAACATCTACTGCTCTCAGCTGGTGTTCCTCTCATGGCCAAAACCCCTCTGTGCTGGAAGTCTTGCATGGGCTTCTCACTCAGTAAGGGAAGAGCGGGCTGAGTGAAGCCAGCAAGTGAGAAAAGACATCAGAGAGAGAGGAGATGAAAACAGGCTTGTCCTCAGCAGAAGGAAAGGAGAGCACCACAGCAGAGATACAAAGAGGATTAAAGCAGAGAGGCACAACCAAGGGTTTGGTGGGCAGCATTGCCTGCAGCCCAAGAAACGCAAGTGGTGAGAGCAGAGGTGGCTGTGGCTTGCCGGTCCCTCACTCAGCCTTGCTGAGCTGGGGACCCTGGGTGACAGAGGACAGGAGTAGCAGCCCTTACAGCCATCTTTCTCAGAGAGCAGAGTAACCAGGCAGGGAGCCACCAGCAATTTAGCCCAGAAACATTTCGCACGGACTTTACATCCCTAGACTTCCTTGTGGCTTACACATTAACAGCACCCCTGCCTCTGCAAGGCCCCACCAACCGTCAGGAGACTGATCCAAAGAAATAGCTTCCCTATGTATACTTCCTCTAATTAGGGACTTCAGGAGATTTAACCAATTCCCAGCCTCCTCGGTGGGCTCTCACTGGAGGGACCACCACACACAGCCCCTAGGGGTGCTACTCCAGACACACAGACACACAGCTACTCCAACCACATAGGACAAGCGTCTTCCCAGCTGGTCATAGAGGTCTGACCTCCATGTTCACTTCTATGTTCACTTCTTTTCTGCATGTAACAGCTCAGCCAAAAGAAGCATCCCAGTTCCTTCCTTTTGTGGCAGGGGGTAGCTTCAAAATCCACACCAGCACACCATAGTGGTCCCCACATCCCTCCCCACGGTGCTCTGAGGAAGGGCTCCAAGGGGTCAGAGGAGAGGGCAGCCAACACAAACCCTTCAGATTACATGAGCAGTGAACAGTCCATTGCAGGAGTGACATGAGTGGCATCCCAGCTCCTTCCTTTCTCATGGCTCTCGATTCAGGCCCAGCTGCCTGGGTTGCACTAGCAATATGTGGGAGCTCTCTGCAACCTCCCATCCAAGCTCCATCGAGACCCAAACCTTTTAGCTTGAGGAGCCATGCACATCAGGTTCAATAGTCCCATCCTCCCTAACTCCGAGACATGGGAATGTTGTCCTCACAGGGGAGCATCACCCCTGCTGTATTCTTCCCAGGTAAGAGCTACAAGTCAGTAGACAGCGTCCCAGATTTGGCTGAACAAATTGGTGGTGTTTTGCCAGACTCCAGGATTCAGCAGGAAAGTGAGAGGGAGGAGGAGGCCAAGGCTCAGGAGACCAGCAGTCCCTCAGCCCCCCTCCCAAGCCCTGCAGAGAACAGCTGAATACAGTCATCCTGCTGCTGCACAGCCAGCTGGGAGACAGCTTCTGCCCTTCCCCAAAACCTCCTGAAGCAAGCAGAGGTAAGCGCTGATAAGCACTCCTTCTCCAGAGGTGCTTCCTGTTAGCAGGGGGTCATAAAGCCCAGCAGGCTTGGGAAATTTGTTTGCTCTTGAGGTCACTGAACCTGTTGGTGGAAACTCCCTGGGCTGAGCATGGCGCCAGCAGGAGCAGGTGCTGGGGATGGTGGTTTCTGGCATTGGGTCTGTTTCCCATTGTGCTGCTGTTTCCCACCCGCACACACCTTCACATCACCCTGCTTCCCCCACAGCCATCCCAGGGAGAACACAGAGCCCAGAGTCCCCCTCTCAAAATATCAGAGCATCCCACTGGCTATGACAGATTTCTCTTTCCAGCAACTCACGTTGTCCCTTTGCAGGGACACGGGCAGTCCCCGACACAAAAAGACACTGTTCGCATAGCCACCATCAGGGTTAGTTATCTGAACTCACTTTAAGCCAGCGGGGAGAAACAAACACTTCTAGGGCTCAAAAGATTACATCCCAAGACAAACCCTAAATTCAGTCAGAAAAATCCTGTCCTGCGTGGCTGGCCAAGGTGATACAGTAATGTTGTGGCAGAGACAAGACCCAGGTCCCAGGCCAGCAACATAGAAGGAGCCTTCCTCCCACTTCCCACACTGACCAGACAGAAACATCGCTCTCACTGGGATTATCCACTGATCCCACTGGCAGACCATGAGGCTACCCAGGAGGGAGAGAAGCATGTGTCTGAGGGATGGGGAAAAGTACCCGCGCAGAGAGTTATGTGCAGAGCTGCAAGTATCACGGATGTGAGAACATGCAGGGAGGGAGACTGGCAGGAAAGAGGAACGAGCTGCTCAGAGAGGGGCCATGAGATTTTATCGAGATAACATTAACCCCCCTCCTACAATGCTCAGCAGGGGCGTTCACCCCCCTTTTATTTGCCACTGGGAACAATAGTGGGAAACCAGGCAGCAACTCTGCCAGCGCTGGCGACTTCCTTTGTCTGACCATGCAGAGGCTCAGCTCTGCAGACACCAGCCCTGTGCAGATGGCCTCTCTGATGCAGGGGTACGAGCTCCCCACATAGGAAGGGGCTGAGACTCTAGGGACCCCAGAAGAGCCGAAATTCTCCAGTGCAATTGGAGGTGGCGATTGGGGTGATGAAAGGAGGGTGAAGGGGGCAGGTTGATACTTTCCTGCAGACACTGCAAAGCAGAAAGCCTGGGGAAATGGTGATATGATGCAAACGTAAATCCCAAAGAAAGAGGAAATCCGGCTAAAGGGCATCTGCAAAGGAGGTGGAGGGTCTGTGCAGCAAGGAAAATATAAGCAATGGTCGTGGAACCTGGCAGCCACCTGTGCAAGGGATCTAGGAACCCTTCACTCCCAGAGAGATGATCCCGTAATAGGGTACCTGCCTAGGAGTGCCTCTCCAGGGCCCCGTATAGATGTTCATCCTGGCTGGAAGGCACTTGGTCTGTACTGGTGTGGAACGCCCATGTTCACACTGCTGGCACCAGAGGAGGCTTTGCTGCATTCCCAGAGGGTGCCTTGGGACAGCAGAGACCTCACAAGCAGTCACTGGTACGAGGGCCTCGTGAAATGTGGCAGCTCCATTTGCAGAGATCCCTGCATAAGGTAGGTTTTGGGGTTAAGAGTCCTTTCCAGCCTTCCTGCTAGTCCTGGGGAGATCTCAGGCCACCAGGAGCATCCATGGGATCTCAGGACCCTCAGGGTGGCTCCAGATAGCAGGACCTCATGTACCATAGCCTGGAGCCACCACCGCTACCACAGGGCACCCACACAGCTGCTGAGAACAGACTGAATGCCACCCTCCCCAGCAGGCTGCCAATATCCTCGGCAGCATCATTGCTGGCAGCAGTATTTATTTTCTTTTCTTACTCAGGCAGGAGGTAAGGCAGCTAGGTGTGAAGCCCTGAGGAAAACCACAGACTTCCCCACTTCCCAGCCAAGGTAGCCCAACTGTGCTAGCTGTGAGAGGTTTCTCAGGGCCTTCTGTGGCAGGGGGAAGCCCCCAAAATCCACACCAGCACACCCAAATTGTCCCCACCATCCCTCCCAACAGTGCTCTGAGGAAGGGCTTCAAGGGGCTCAGAGGACAGGGCAGCCAACGCGTCCTCTTTAGATGACACAAGCTATGAATAGTCCTTCGCAGGAGTGACATGGGTCTTCACCAGACATGATGCTCAGCCCAGAAGGGAAGACAGAGAGAAGGGAAGGCAAGGTGGCCATGCCAGCTGCAGGAACACCTCAAACCAAGCCCTCCTGTGAGAAGAGGCAAGAGATCCCCTTAGCACCCTAATGAAAGGCTGTGGTTTCAGCTTGGTGCTAATTAGTGGCACCAGAAGAGGATACTGGCAGGGGAAAAGGCACCTGTCCCATTTTGCACTCAAGGCACCAGGGAGCCTGTGCTGCAGACCAGGCATCAGTGTCTGCTCAAGGCAAAGGGAGCTGGAGAGAGCAACCGTGCATTCTTTCTCGGAGTAGCAGCTGCTCACTCTGCTATTATTTCCTACTGCTTCATATAATTTGTACTCCACAGCAAGCTATTGTCCCTTTCCACTGGCTATTTATTTCCTTGAATAGCCTCTGGGGAAGGATTTCAGTGCGGGAGTAAAGAAAAAAGAAAAACTCCACACAATAAATATTGAGCGGTGACCTGATTTAAACCGTGTTCTCTGACCTTATGTGGGCCCTGGTTGCGGTTCCTCCTGGCAGTTGCGATTAAGCCACGTTTCTGACCCAGTTTCCCCCTTTTATGAAGCCTAGCGGGGAATGCTCCCTGCCTTAGAGGGCTGTGGGGTGGATTTCAATAAGCTGAGCTCTGGATTTTCAGAGGCCAGGGCTCAGGACAGGACCAAGAAGAGGCTTCCATCACCTCCTGATGGAGCTGCTCAGTCCTCCTCCTGCCAGTCACAAAAATTCCCAGATAGGTTTGATGGGACCAGTTTCCCCTTTAGTCAAGAGGTGCTGGTTTGCCTCTCAGCAGATAGTGCTGCAACCTTCACCCAACCAACCCCTAAGCTCTGAAAGCCAGCCAGCTTCCTAACGGAGGAGGACCAAGAGAACAAAACGTACTTACCTCAGCCAGACACTGAGGTAAGCAGGAGACTGGATAAGCAGGTCTGTGGATCTAGAGGGCGTGTACAGGAGAGGGTTGTCCAGGAGATGCAGGAGAAGCCAAGGCAATGATGAGCACAAGGAAACTGGTGCCCATGAGCACTAACCTCCTGCCTAAAAGGTTAACCAGAGTGGGACAGCTCCTCTAAGGGAAGGCATTGAAGTCTCCACATTCGGATCAACTAAAATGGGAAGGAGCAAAGGACTGGAGGTGAATCTCCTGCTACCCCTCATGCCCCAGCTCCCTGACAGTGTGTCATCCAGAGCCCCTGTGGGAAGCATCAAAGGAGCATCCATGCTCTGAACCTGGGGGCAAGGGATTAGAGGCCATCAGCGTCCAGTGGGCTCTCCACCAGCATCACCCTGCTTCATCTGTAGGGTGCAATTTCTCTTCCTTAGGATGTGGGGAATAAGGAGCAGGAAGGACAAAGCTAGCCAAAGAGCTAAAATGTGGAAAAATCCCACCTTTCTTCAGGGCTAGGGGCAGCAGTGGAGGGAAACTGCACCAAGCAGTGGAGCAGATCAAGAGCACAGGGGAGGGGGGTAGCCTCAGACTCCATCTCTCCCCCTACTCTACCAGAAAGGCGGTGGTGACACAGTGACTGGCATCTCCCATCTCCATGGGGAGCTCAAATGCACTCTGATGGATGGTTTCCATCCCCAGGGCCAAGTTATGTCCTTATAGCTTTGCAGGGGATATCTCTCTCCGGCAGCTCTGAAGTCTGTGGCAACACTTTTGTATGCTACGAGTTGTGCACAGAGAGGGGAGAAAGGTAGTTCATGTGCATGGGAGCCAGCTCAAGGCATCAGGGCCATTTCATTAACCCAAGCAGCCAGATGAGTCACATCTTACGGGTCCTCAGCTTGCCTGAGGGGCAGGAGAACAAACCAAACCGGCAGAGGGTGGGGAAGGGAGGTCAGAGGACTGATTACATGCCACCCAGTTCCGTTTCCAGCCTTCATTTCTGTAATTCTTTCCCTCATGGGGGCATGCCAGGAATGTGGGTTGTGGGAAAGGCTTTCAAAAACATGCCTGCAGATAAAAATGCGCTTGTGTTGAAAGCTTCCCTACTGGCAAAGAGAAGATGCATAGAAGGCTCATGGCTTCCCCCTCGCCTGGACTTTTGGGATCTCCCAGCTTTACCCAGACTTGCTGGATGAGACATTATTAGCTTAATGTGAAAAGGATCTTCCAAAGAGCTCTCCACAAAGGATCAGCTTCATGAGGTCCTATGCTCCACTGGCATCTTACACCAAAAGATTAAGATCTCCAACATCTTTATCTTACCATTGAGTAAGGAAAATGGCAGCCCCCTCATCTTGCACATGGGGAAATTGAAGCACAGATAACCAAGTTCACATCCAAAAAAACCTCCTCTTGTTTAGATTCTCATCTTAAAGCTCCCATGGACAGATTTAATAAATAAATAAATAAATAATCTAGCATTGCAAACCTGTCCTAGAAGCTAAAAGGAAGCTGGGCTCCCTTGGCTAATGCAGCTTGAGTATCAGAGATGCTGATCTCTCACCACACCATCTACTATCTACAGGAGGTACTGAGGCATTCTGTGCCTCTGAAAAAAATCAGCCCTTGGGTGGGTCCAATTAAGTCTGAAAACCAGAGGCATTCAAAATGAACGGACACCTTCCAACAGTGGAAGCCAGGGGACTTCCGAGATGCCCCAAGCCCAACTCCACTGACTTCAAGGGGATCATTTCCCACAACAAAGACAGTATGAGGCCAGCTGGCTGGAACTCGAATAAGCACAAACGAAATGCAGCATTGCACCATACACAAAAGGTCCATGGGGACCTCCCTCCATTGAGCTCCGAGCAGCCATCCCAGATTCAACCCCACAGGACAGCAAAGGCATGCAGCGAGAGCGACTGCCGAGTCCCCAGGCGCAGTGGTCCATGCCGCACAGGGAGAACAAGGCTGCTGGCACTGCACGACTCACTTTGAGTGTTTCTCACGGGCTCCAGCACTGAGCCCAGGCGGGTTGGACAACTCTGAGGACTTGCAGGAATCCTTCAGACAAGCAGAATCGGTCTGAGTCACACGCACAGGGCGCAATGCCAAGGGTGGCTCATCCACTGGAAAAAAAAAAAGAAAGAGAAAGAAATGCTAAGGGAGAAATAGCAAGTTTTGAAAAGCCACAAGAATTAACAGCTCATGGGCTGGAAAGAAGGGAAGCAAAAAAAAAAGGTCTGTTCTCCCATGCTCATGTCACTAAAGCCAAGTATCCCTCATCCCCGCAGGGAAGCAGCAAGCCACCTTACCACCCATCAGCTTTGAGAGGGTCTGAAGGGGCGACCCACCCTGGATCTAAGGCCATGGCTGAGGTCTGAAGAGGAAGGGGTTGTCAAGTCAAAACTATCTGTTGCTCCAAAATCAGCTTGAATAAACTCCCTTTGATGGCCCTGCAAAATGAAACGGTGAAAACCAAACCAGATGGAAATGGGAAAGAAAAGCTGCCAAAAAAAGGGAATCCAAATCCCGAAATGACTGACTTGGTGTAGGAAATGGACATCTAAAGAGAGAACTGCAGGCATCTGAAGGAGACCTAAGAAAAGACGAGGCCCACACAACTGACTCTCCCTGTTCCTCTCCTCTCCCCTTCCAGAGGGAAAGGCACCAGAAATACATGAACCCATGGACCTTCAGAGTGAGCCACAGGGAAGAGAGCTGAGCCTGACCTGCTGCAGGAGCTCCAAGGTCAACCAAAGTGCAGAGGAGATCCCAATGCTCACTGGCACAAGGAGTGCTAAATTACTTTTTCCCTGCTTCCCAGTGAGGAACTACAGCCATAGCCTTGCTTAGACTTGCCACCGGGGTGAAGGAGCTTTCAAAACCAGCACCTGAGCCTTCTGGGTCATGGCACTGCCCAGAGATGTTTCATCTCCACACAGTACTGCAGGGAGTAGGGCAGCAGCTGCTTTGCGCTGCTGGGACACCTCATCTCCCTTTCCCAGCACTATACTGGGCGCTAAGGGACACCCCGTGCATTTGAGGACACCCTGTTTTGCCGACCAGTCCCATATGGGCATCCTGTCCCTCCTCTGGACTGCTCTTGTGAGCCTCTACTCCTGTTTCTGACCCATCCCACGTAGCCAGTAGTACATAAGCCCTCACTTGACCACAGTGGATGTTTATTTTGCATTCCCAGCAGTTGTGCTAGGCTGTTTGTCCTCTCTGGCTCTCATTCCCTTCCCTCCAGTTTGTGCCTCTTCCTGCTGTCCTTATTTTCCCCACCACTGGCAACACACCTGGGCCAGAACCTGGCTGTGTCTCTCTGGCTGCCCCCAGGTTTCTTCGCACTGCTCCCCCCTACAGTCCCCCAGCAGCAAAGCAGACACCAGGCTTTAACTGCATTCAGATTCCTACATGGAAAAGGCTTGCTCCCGAGAGGGGAAAAGGGTATTACAAACTAAATGCTTTGAACACGACTCACACGAGAAAAATCTTTATCATATCCCAGGCTGAATAGCCCCAAACACGTTGCCATTCACCGCACAACAAACAGACTTGCCAAGCCAGGAGATCTGATAAGGACAATGCGAGGAGGACCGATGGCTGCAACTGCCAGGCAAGTTCCTATCCGCACGCCGATAGCTTGTATCTTCTGTCAAGATGGGACACGCATCAACATCTGCTGCACAACAGCAGGGAAAAGCTAGTGGAGACCTGCTCTCTGGTCCTGAACATGCACGTAGCACTCCTTACAACACCATCCCTGAGGAACATCTCTATTACTCACTAGGTCTCATTAAGAAAGGGGTAGGAATCTTTCCTGAACAGCTCCGGCAGAGACGCAGCTCCCCAGGGACCCAGCTCAGGATGAGCTGAAGAGTGCTTAGTGCCTGCTCCGGGCACCAGCAAGCAGCTGGCCCACTGCAGGAGCAGCACGGCAGCTTGAGGACAGCTGGAGGGAAGCGGTCTCATAGCCCACTCTTAAGCCACACTGTGACACCATTGCTTTGAACCCCATCAACTCCCAGCATGCATCCTCCTCCCAAAATTCAGCCAGAGCACCGCTACGGGGAGGCGAGCTAGTCAAGATGGAAAGCTACGCTGAGCGAGGAGGGAGGTGGAAAGACGAGCAGCCTCTGCTGGGAGCATCTCCTCCTTCTGCACAGAGAGGGGGGACTTGGGCTGCAAATTGGGGACAGCAAAGGTGCAACGTGGTTGTGGTGAGACCCAGAATGTGGACACTGCCTTCGAAATGCCAGCTGGGCTGAGGGGAACAGCAGCGTGCCACTTGAATGCAGCCCCTCCAGGCAGAGACCGTTTGGATGTGCCCAGAGGTGTGCACCTGATCCTTCTCCTGGCTGGGGGACTTGTCTGTCAGCAGCACATTAAATGGGGGATACACGAGCTCTGCCCCGTTCTGCTCCCCGAGTTCCCAAACCTGATGTAGTCTGAGGTGGCGGCGGAAGCAGGACAGAGTTGTGCATGCATGGGAAGCCCTTGCAGAATTGTGTGCTCCGTGAGCAACAAGACAGGCTCCTCATTCTGCCTGCCCGAGGCAGGAGAGCCAGAGGGGCAAATTCAACATGTCTGTGCACCCAGGCCTCTCTGATCCCTGCATCCAGGAGCTGGCCCCCACACCCACATGACCTCATGCGCTCAGGCAACATTTCGTCATCGCATCTCTCCCACTCCACAAGGCAGAAGGTCAAATGCAACCAGTGATCCATAGCACAGGGTGTAGGACACTGAGTCACAACCCTATGTTCAGCCGTGCCCAGCAGACAGAACGTTTCCCAGTTTCAGTCTGGCGCGCACACTCCCACCCCACACGCTCACCTACAACCTGTTGCGTAACATTTCCCACCTTCAGAGAGGGAAAAAGTGGAAAATTAGGTGGTAAATATGCAGGCTGCAGGGGACTGCACTTCAAAAGCCTGCCTTCAGAGAGACCTGGGCTTACAGGGTGTAGCCGTTTCGCTCTTGGCCCCAAAAGCAAGGAGCAGGGCACAGCTCCCATCCGTGGGGTTAAACACTCGGTGACACCAAGGCTCTGTCGGGAACAGTCCCCAGTCCACCCTGTCCCACAGCCAGGCCTGGGCACTGCGGCACTGCTAGCTGGTGCAGCCCAAAACCACGCCAGGGAGGGTGCTAACAACCGCACGGCGTGAGCCATCATCCCAAGGCAGCACTCAGGCCTGGCCCTGCTCCTGTTGCATTTACTAAGACAGACAAAGCCAGAGGGACCGGAAAGGAGCCTACAAAAGGCCAGGTCCGCCCTTGGGAAATCTGCGTACACAGACTCTCCATCTTCCCCCTCCTCCTGAGTTGCATTTTCTTTTTTATTCCTAACCCCATGTCTGCTATGCCCTGGCACTGGGTTCACTCCGCCCTGCTGCTCCTTGCCACCGTCAAAAGCGGGGCTGAAGCTGGCTGCGGTGCCAAGCAGCAGAGGCCGAGCAGCCAGGCTGGAGGGAGAGAGCCGCCGGACTGCCTCCTCCTGCTGTTTCACAGTCCAGACTTAAGCCAGCGCTGAAGTTTCCTAGGGAACCTGAGGCAGCTGCAGCCAAAGCAGGATCGCTGGCAATGGGGGATTTTCAAACCAGGGCCAAAAACCATCTATTCAAGCTCACCAGCTGCCAAACCTGAGCCAGCTGCACAGCCGAGAGCACGTGCATTCAGTGCCGGGGCACCCCGCAGCAGGAATGCCTCCTCCCTGTGCTGTGTTGTAAACGAGAGGCTGCACACGGCTGTGTCTGAGCTCCCCGGGTGGCTGCTACACTAAACATCCCCGGCAAACGCTTCGCTAAGTCACACTTCGTTGTCGCCGCAATGCAGGGATGTATTCATCATCCAGGCTTGGGGATTTGCTGCAGTTGGGCTCCCTGATTTGCTCCAGGATGCCTAGTTTTGTGGCTGATCTCAGCTCAGATCATGCTTGGATGCCCATGAAAAATGCCTTTGCAATAGGATTTTTCTCCTTCTCCCTCCTGCTGTTCTTTAGAGCCAAACTGTATCTCAGCAAAACCCAGGCTCTTAAACAATTTTTTTCCCCAATACTTGCGCTTTCTAATGACGCCCCTTCCATCTGCTATCGATAACACAGCAAGTCAGGGCTAGAGCGAGAATGGGTGAATCTGTTCACCTTTTCAAGCACCTCTCTCAACACCTGAATCCCGAGTGCACTGTATTGGTTCCAGTCTGGAGCTGATCTCACCAGTGGTGCGGCGAATGACTTCATCTAGGCTCCCTCTTGCGGGCTCGGGGCCTTTGATGCTCACTTCAGCCCCATAAATTTAAGCAGCACTCTCCAACCTGGCAGGTCTTCCTCTCCCTGTTCTGTTTTTGGCTTACCCAGATACGTAACCTATCAGCCCCCAAGCCATGGCTATGACTAGGGCTTCTGTCCTGTCGGTTTTCTTTCATCTTTGCCTGCTACTGATACTGTTCCTCATCAGCAAGAGCATTCCCATGTTCTCAGAGCATCCCCTGACTGCCCTGGCCTCTCTTGGGAAGACGCTATTGGCAACAGCAAATCCAGCTGAGCCTTCCCCAGAGGCTAACGAGGCACTGCCACTCCCTACACTGGCCAGGGGGGCACTGCCGCCCACACGGTCGAGGGATCAAGACACTCCCTGAGTTGCCCAGTCTGGAAGGAGGGCTCGAACACAAGGAAGCAGCAAGCTGCACAGCTCACCTCTAACTCTGGTATTTGCTTCTCTGGCTTGCTCGTCTCGCTGAGCCAGTTGTTCTAATGACAGAACCACTGTGGAAAAGAAATTTAGTGTACAGAGGTCAAGGCAATTCCCCAAAGGAAGCAACTGCAATTATCCCCATGCTAACGACCAGGGAAACTGAGGCAGCGAGCATAGATCTGCATTTCCTTGAGTCTTGCTCCGAGACATGTTTAATTGCAGAGATCTAACCAGCAGGTTTTCTATTCCCTTATCCAGCATCCTGTTTCCTCATTCTGCTCCTGTAGTTGTAGAAAGATGCCTTTGATCACCGGGGATAGGTCTTCCTACAGTGAAAAGGGAAATGCTGAAAGAAATGGAAGGGAGCAATCCTGGTGGATGACTGCATACCACAAGAAAGTGCTGCATATGAAAGGGAAGAAGACATTTCCTATTAGATTAAAGGAGCTCAAACCTGCTCTCCCTCTAGAGAAGTATGCAACTATATACTTACGTCTCTAATTGCAACCCTCCGCTGGGAAAGGTGCTTAGAAGTATTGCAAAAGGAAGGAGATTAGCCAAGGTCAGGGAATAGAGGGCTGCAAATCCAGAGGATTGCGTAAGAGGTGCGTGATCCAAGGTGATGTAAGGAGAGGTGCTGCCAGCCCTGTTCTAAGAGAAAGTAGCAGAGGTAAAACTGAGCCAAAAACCCAGGAACTGGCTGCTGCAGTCAGCCAGAGCAGGAAAACAAGAAAAGGGAACAAAAGACCGCAGTACCGAGCTTCAGGAAAGTGAAGGTCTCCAGCAGAACGCCTTGCCAAGGAAAGAGGAATGTGACAGGGGAAAGGGAACCTCACGTCACGGGCCAGAGCCGACAACCCAGCAGGAAGTGCACAAAAGCTCTCGCTGCCACACACAAGCGCATCTGAAAAACATTGCAGGGTTCGCATAAACACACAAGGCAGAGAAACCAAACAAACGTTGGGACAGAGCGAGGGTGATGAGGCAGTTCTGGCTGGCTGAAGACGACCTGGTGGGTGGAAAACCCCTCTCCCAGGCGACTCAGCCACTCCTGCAAGGCCGCCTTCCCTTCCTGACCTAGGGGGACTTCGCCTGTTTTGCGATTCACCTCGACTGTACAGGCAGCAAGCGCATTTGCTAAGCCCAGGCTGATCAGGCAGGGCTCTCCTGCCTGCTGCTGCCCTCTGCGGGACAGCCTGCTGCAGGGCCTGCCACACCTGGGATCCCGCACACCTCTGACAGCACAAGCGTCCCTTTCGCCAGCATGCCAACTACCAGGCCTCCGGCTTGCGTGTAATCACTTTCCTCTGCAACTGGCTACGAGCTAATTATAGTTCCAGTACTTTCATTCTGGAGCGGTATTAATTACAACATGGAGCGTCTCACTCCATCCAAACCTAGTTTGGGATTGCAGCTGTCGGTAAAAATAAATCAAGAGACAGGAGAAAGGTTTTTCTCACACATCATCTAACCACTGTTACAGGGAGCAAAATTCAGACTCAGATCTCTCTTTTTGTTGCACTTAGGGTCCTTGTTATATGGAAAGCAGAGGTAACCAAAGGGAAAAGAGACTCCTAAATCTATGAGAAGTAAAAGCAAGGTTTGAAAGGCCGCTGCTGACACAACTGTTATGCATGAGTTCACTCGCCATTGTTTGCAACCAGCTGAAAAGAGGTGCAGCCTTCCATTCGTCCTGGACTTGCTAACCACTGGGTGTTGCCAAAGAGAGGAAAATAAACAACCTCCAGACTCAAACGCATCAAAACCTGAGCAAAAGGGGGCTGTGAAGCACCAGGCTGAAAAACCACTCCTTCAGAGGCATCGCTTTGTGGGTTGGAGAGAAGAGATGTATGTATGCCTTCTACACAGATCCTACATGACCTAGAAGAGCAATATCTAGGCCTCAGTCTCCTAAAGATGACTTAAGGATTCTCAGGAAAATCAAAGAGGTAGTAGTGACAGGCAAGGCTGACTCATAAGATTAAAATAACTCATGTAAAACGTGCCTGAACACAGCAGAGTGAAGGATGTGACAATTTTCTATGAAAGGCACTTAAAAAAGGCTTTGTGATTCAAGGCTGTAACAGTTAAAAAAAGAATTACATTCAAGTGCCAAAAAGTACCTTTTAATGGCCAAAAAATCCCCCCCAAAACAATGGCTATACATAAGGAAAAGACATTAGGCATGACATCAGGGCAGTTCCCTCGTCTGCCATCTGCAGGATTAGCTCTGTAAATGAGTAACCCAACACAGGACCACTCTGACTCAGACCTCCGTCCCCAGGATTAGACGCTTTAAGGCTGAATAGACTGTATCATACTCCAGCTCTTATCATGGAGGCTCTGGCAGGGCCAGCCCCCTGGGCAGCTTTGAGCATCAGCACTGATGAGGCGCACCAGGCACTCTTCAAACAGGTGGAGGCCTACGCTCCCCAAGGGTCATCGAGTTGGCACCTTTCACCGCTGTTATTTCAAAAGAAGGAGGAAAAAAACCCAAACAACAAAAGCCATAAATCACCACAGACACGCTGTTCCTTCCAAGACCACTGGAGCACAGAGAAAACAAGCGGTATTAAGTGTCACAGTTAGGGCTGGCCTAGATTACCAGAGCTGCAAGGAGAAAGAGGACAAATGGAGCGTATATTCCTGGAGCCCTTATTTATTTTCAGGGCTTCACACACCACCACCCCCCCCCAGCTGCTCAGCCAGGCCAGAGAAGGCCAGGCCCCGCCAGGAAAAGACCAGCTGCTATTTAAAGACGACTCTGACCACGGCATGGGGCTCGAGTTCCTAAAACAGCCGCTCCTGCCCCGAGACGCCGTCCGCACAGCGGCGAAGGCCTGAGGAGAGGCACCGAGGCCCGGCCGTCACAGGGGCCGGGGCCGGGGCCCCGCTCCCCTCAGGGACGGGCGGGCGCGCACCGCGCATGCGCCGGAGCCGGCGGGCTCGTGTCCTTTTAAAGGACACGCGGCTCCCCCTGGAGGCGGAAGTGCCAGGTCTCCATACCGGAAGTGGCCTCACCTGCCAGTACGAGGGCTCTTCCGGGAAGGGCTAGGTCGGCTTGTTTCCGCGCGGCGGCAGGTTTCCGGCGCTCTGGCTTGCTCTACTCTCGCTCCCTCTCTATGCCCTTCTCCTGGAGGTCTTCCGCTTCCTTCCCCATCCCGCGCCTTTCTTTCCCCTGCGCGGTGACCTCTGTGCTGGATCGGGGGTGCGCTTCGGCAGGGGGCGCCGTGGGCGCGGGGGCGGCGCTCTGCGCCGGCGACTTCCGGCGCTCTATGGTGAGGCTGTCGGAGCGGCGCTCTAGACGGTTCGGAGCGCTCTCGATGGCTCGGCGGCGCCGGGCCGGGCGGGTGGGCGGCGGCGCGGCGCTGCCCCGCTGAGGAGCCGGCGGGCGGGCGGGGCCCTCCGCCATGGAGCCCGAGACGCTGGAGGCGCGCATCAGTGAGTGCGGCCGGGACCACCCCTCCCCCTGGCCCCACAGGGCCCGGCCGTGCCGCCAGCGGGCCCCGGCCGCCGCTGCTGGGGGGGCGGGGGGTAGATGGGGGGGGGAGGGGGTGTGCGGGTGTATGGGGGCATTGGGGTGTGAGGGGGCGGGGGGGCTCGGGGGGGCTGGGAAGGGTCTGGGGGTCGCACGTAGCGAGGTGTCAGGGCGGGCCCGCCTGCCTGTGGGAGGGTGGCTTCGGGCAAATGGGGGTGTCGGGGCCGAGCGTGAGGGGTGGGTGGCCGTGGCCGTGGCCGTGGGCGCAGCCGGGGTCTGTGGATGCGGCCCTGAAGCTGAGCGTGGGGCAGGGAGCGTGTTGGCAGGCGGCCGTGCAGTGACGGTGGGTCGGTGCGTGCTGCTGGCAGGGAGGTGGCGGTGAGAGAGTTTGTGCACAGGGCTTGTACAAGCGGACACGAGCGTGACTTTCCTTCCACGCCATCCTCTGTCGATGCATCTGGTGGAGCTGGCAGGGAGGGAACGGGAGCGATGTTGCCCCTCACCTCCACGGGGTGGGAGCTTGGGGAGACTTTCTCACCGTCCCCTTCTCCCACCCGCAGACAAAGCGACAAACCCTCTGAACAAGGACCTGGACTGGGATGGTATCAACGCTTTCTGCGAGCAGCTCAATAAGGAGCTAGAGGGGTAAGTGCTTTTTCCTTCCCCCAGGCTGCTCTGGGTCATGGGCCCAGGCTATGATTGCCCACCCAGTAATGTTCAGTGGGGTTGTCCTGAGAGCTGAATAGGCATGAAGCCCCTCAAAGTGGGGGTGGGTGGGGGGTCCTGGTCCACTAACAGAAGGTTCCCACACAGTTTTAGTGCCGTATCAGTTCCTTAAACTTGCAACATGCTTTTCAACCCTGGATTCCGAGATAGAAACACAGTACCACACAGGTACTTTTCATCAGTAACCGGCTAGCTTTTTTTTCCCTCGCTCCTTCCAGTCCTCCGCTTGCTACCCGACTTCTTGCCCACAAGATCCAGTCTCCGCAGGAATGGGAAGCTATCCAGGCCCTCACGGTAAGCGCGTCTGCAGGCTGGTAGGACTAGACAGAGGCCCAGGGTATGGGGTTGCTCCAGCTTGACTGGAGGAGCACAGGAAGCTTTGAACTCCTTCTGAGAAAGCCCTGGAGCACCTGAGCCCTTGGGTGGGAGAGAGGCTGAAGGGGGTTCCACAAGAGAGGAGGGGGGAGAGGAGGTAGGAAAGGTCTTGTTCCTAGGAATGATCACAGCCTGTTGAAGGCGATGGGAAGCCTTTTGTTCCCTTAATGTCATTGTGGATTCACACTGTGAAACCCCAGTATTTGTGAACTCTCTGAGGATATCCCTTTCCATGGGCTGTTGTTGTTTCCTCCAAAGAGGAAAATCTTCTTGCTTTCCTTTGGGAGAGTGATTGACCACCTGGGAGGGAAAGGTGGTGTCCCGCCACGCTACTGTGAGGATAGCTACAGGCTCCGTGCCTGGCGAGGGGGGAGCAGGAAGAAGCTGGCTCTTGAACCTGCTGCTGACCCCGTGCCAGGGCTCACCCAGCCCCTCTCCCCAGGTGCTGGAGTCCTGCATGAAGAGCTGCGGCAAACGCTTCCATGACGAGGTGGGCAAGTTCCGCTTTCTCAATGAGCTCATCAAAGTGGTGTCACCCAAGGTGGGTCCCAGGGGATCATGCTGGAGGGGACCAGAGCCTGGTGGTAGGAGGGCTTTGGGAAGAAGTAGTGGCTGAGCAGAAAGGTCAAACACCCACTGGGATGTGGGGGAAATGGGACAGTGCTAGTAGGAGATTTAGTCCTCATTCCCTGGTGAGTTTTCCAGTGGGAAGGTGAGCTTTCACCCCTCTGCTCCCGGCTGATTCTTCATGCAGGAAGCTTGAGGGCCAGCTAGACATGATGCAAACAGCATTTGTGAGACTACTGAGCTCATCTGCATGCCTGGAGTCACCTTCACTGCATCTCTGTTGGGCTCTCTCTGTACTGCATGTGCTCAGGAACCTCCCCCAGCTTTGACATTGTGACCCTGTCTCTCCGAGGTGTCCCAACCTGGTTGAGACACTCTTGAGGGCAAGCCCAGGCCTGGTCAGTGGTGCTCTGGCAAGTCCATCTGAAGCACCAAGTAATTACCTGCTCCTCTGCTGATGCTGCTGTTCCTGCAGCAGAACAAGCTGTGTGTGGTTTCCTGTTCAGTCAAGGCAGTTAACACCAGCAAGTAGGGAGTTAAGGGAACACAGACTAAATATGACTAAGGAAAACTTTCATCTGCCAGTCACAGCTTGTGATCTGTGATGATGAATAGCCAGGGATGGTGACAGCAGCATCCTAAAGTCCTCTTGCTAGGCACCCTAGAGAACGTCCTCTACCTTAAGCCACTGGCCTCTGGTGGCACATGCACTGTTTCTACCACCAGTGCCCCCAGCAGACCCGTGGGAGAAGAGAGAAGGATGATTGTGTGGCAGGGGGAGAGCTGTAACGTTTGGAGAGCTCACCGCTGGGTGCTGGTCATCTGGGGCTCACGTGGCTGTAAAAGGCACTTTGTGCTGGAGAGTGCCCCTGAGAGAGAGGGCTGGACCTTGCCCCAGGGACCATTACCCACAGTCCTTCCCCTCCAGCCCTGCTGTGCCCACATTCCTGACGGGCTGCCTTGCCAAGCAGCTTCTGTTAGCAGTACCCTTTCCTTCACAAGGTGACAAGAGACCCGCCTGAGCCTTCCTACCTGTCCCTGCATGTCGTTGAGGGGCTGCTGGTGCATTTCTCCCACCTCTTGTGTTTCCGGTGGTGGAAACCAAGTGCAGCATAAGACGTGTTGCAAGGGCCTCGTGAGCTTTCCTCCTTGCTTCCTCTTTCCTCCTCCTTGTGCCGTTGGGAACGGTCTCACTTCTCCTGGGGGAGGGGAGGAGAGGAACAGACCAGGCTTGCAACGGCTCAGATCAGCTTCAAGCCACCTCTTCTCTCTTCCTCTAGTATCTTGGCAGCCGGACACCAGAAAAAGTGAAGTCAAAGATCCTGGAGCTGATGTACAGCTGGACATTAGGGCTGCCTCACGAGGTGAAGATCTCAGAAGCCTACCAGATGCTGAAGAAACAAGGTGAGAGGCAGTGCTCTGGAAAGGAAAGGTGGACAGATGGTTTGCCCTCCCTCCTTTTTTGTCTGGGTAGAATCCAAAACAGACCCTCCCTTTCCTGTGCCCAGACCCAGCACATCCATCAGTCTGCCTGATTCAGCAGCAGGGGCAGGCGAAGGAGTGGGTGCCTTGTGGCTCCTAGCTGGGCAGAGGGAGTTGCTGGTGGTCTGAGTTGTTTGATGGGTTGGAGGGGACATCTGCTTGCTCCTGCAGGAGATGGGGCACTGGAAGTGGCTGGGGCTGGAGGGCTGTGAGCGCTTGGGCAGTCAATGCTGGATTTTTCTAAGATAGGATATTGATGGAGAGTAGGGGGCAGTTCTTGCATGAAAACACAATCCAGGATCATGGGTAGTGGGAGCAGATCCAAACCCCCCTCAGTCCCAGCTGGGTTTGGTGGTCCATTAGGGAAGAAATGACCTAGGTGGCAGTGCCATCCCCCCGTGAGTGATTCCTCCTGACCTCTCCATTGGTCTCTACTGCAGGGATCGTGAAATGTGACCCAAAACTGCCTGATGATGCTCCTTTTCCACCCCCTCCCCCTCGGCCCAAGAACATCATCTTTGATGATGAAGAGAAATCCAAGGTAAGGGCTCTGTGCGAGGAGAGGGACAGTGGGCAACATCTTCCCTGCTCCAGGATCTCCTGTTCTCCTGGGATGGAGATTGAGAAAAAGTCAAGGCCCCTGCTCCACATCCTGTGCTTCAGAAAATGCATCACAGGAATGCTGAGGGCCCACTCCAAAATCATGACAAAGGAAACAGCCAGAGGTGGGGCATGTGGGTCTGTTCGACCTTTGGAGCGCTTAGCTGCAGGATGGTGCAAAGGGAGAAGCGCTGACATTAGCCCAGCAGGTTCTGGGAGGTTTGCTGCTGTGCGGTCTCCAGGCTTCTGAGTTATCTGGCCATGAGGTTTAAATCCCAGCCCCAGATGCTGCTGCTGTTATCTCTTCCCCACCCCCAGCACTGCAATCTGCTTATCGCCCAACTACTTAAACCTTCCTGGACCCATTCTATATTGCCTTTCCATCAGAATTGTGTCACCGCTCGGGCAAACCTCTGCTTTATCAGTGCTGATACATACATTTAACCAAGTATTAGGCTCCTCTGGGTCTACTTCTGCAGAAGTGTGATGCCAGTTTGCTGCAGGGGATATATTTTACCTCCATGGGTCACAGTGTGCAAATGAGGATTTGTAGGTGGCCAGTGGGACTGTTCACCGATTACAGAAGGGGAGAGAAAGTGGGAGCTCTCCCTCTTCGCCAGCTGCACCTGCAAAGAGGCATGTGAAGAGGTCTGAGTAGGAGTCTGTTGCAATCCTGTGGCAAATCCTGCGTAAACCAGGCTTTCTCTCTTTCTCAGTACTAGTGCTGCTGTGCTCTGGGGTCTCCATGGTGCATAATGGGCAGGCAGGAGCAGGTTTTGAATGCAGGGGATCTTCAGGGAAAGACCCGTCTTACATAACCAGAACCACAATGGGAAAAGAAAGACCAGTTGTACTTCTCTCCCTGGTCTCTGACAGCCCACAAGCTCTCGTGGATGGGCTTTCAAACAGCTGGCTTTGTCTGCTGTCTCTGCCAGATACGGATTTGGAACAGGGGTAACTCCACTGGCTCTGGTGTTGCAAGAGTGACTCTGGCTGCCACTCCTCAGCCTGGGCTCAGAGGTACCTTCTCTTTTGCAGATACTGGCTCGTCTCCTGAAAAGTTCCCATCCTGAGGACCTCCGGGCTGCCAATAAGCTCATCAAGGAGATGGTTCAGGAGGTGCGGCTGGGGAAAAGGGGAGCTGAGGGGTCATGGTCTGCATGGCAATGATTGGCACCAAGGGAGCAGTGGCTCTCTGTCCTCATGCAGACATACGGAGCTTCTGCCCAAAATTTTGCAGCAGCAGCTGCTAAAGAGTCCTTGTGTGATTTCTGCCATCCCTTGGCTACTTGGAGGAATGGCTCTGAGCACTTTCTGTGGCCCAAGCCCTGCTGCAGCACTAGATCTGTGGCAATTCCATCCCTGTTTGGCAAGTGCTGGCCCAGAGATGATCTGGAGTTTTCCACTGGAGCGGGAGCTGTTTTGAGGGCAGCATTGCCATGCCTTAGTCCAGGGAGTTGGTGTGTTGGCTGGCCCAGCCTTCCTCCTCTCCAAGTTGCAGACAAGAGCAAGGACATCCTTCCCTGTGTGCTTCCTGTCCAGGACCAGAAGCGCATGGAGAAGATCTCCAAGAGGGTGAACGCCATCGAGGAGGTGAACAACAATGTGAAGCTGCTGACAGAGATGGTGACAAACTACAGCAGGGGGGAGACAACGGAGAGCAATGAGGACCTAATGAAGGTGAGGAAAGGCCATCCCAGCATCTTCCCTGAGCTTAGCGGAGATGGGTGACCCTTATCCCCTCAAGTTCCTCCTGCCTGTTTTGTACCCCCAGCTGAGCATCCTGCTGCTCGCCTCAGCACCCCTTTCTCCTCTCCCTCAGGAGCTGTATCAGCGCTGTGAGCGCATGAGGCCCATGCTTTTCCGGCTCGCCAGTGACACAGAAGACAATGATGAAGCTCTCGGTAAGTGTATCTGGCCTTTCTCATTCTGTCCCCTTCTCCCTCCATCTTCCTGCTTGGGCCGCCCACAGCATGGCATCTGTCAGCAGCCGCTGCTCTGTTTGGGGTGGCTGCTCGCTGTAGGTTAGTTAGTCTGTGGCTTGGCACTAAGTGGGCACACGTGGCAGCAATCAGCAGTGTTACAGGCTTCCTACTTTGCTGTAGGAACAACACTTCTGCTTGTCCTGCTGAGACTGCCACGGAGGTGTCAATGTACCCCGATACAGTTTGCAGTAACAGCTACCTAAATGCTATCTGCAGTGGGCTGTTGTCAGCTCCTTGGGCCTTGCTTTGAAAGAATAGACAGAGTTGGGTTATAAAAGTCACTCTCTTTGTTTCTTCACGATTTTCAAACTTACTTCCCACCTATTCCATTTCAGCGGAGATCCTGCAAGCCAATGACAGTCTGACACAGGTGATCAATCTCTACAAGCAGCTTGTGCGGGGAGAAGAGATCAATGGGGAGACAGTGGCCGGTCCCCTTCGAGGTGAGGAGATTTGGGGAACGGGGACAGGAAGGTCAAGCAGAGGAACCCTGTTGCTGCTTTCCTGCAATGTAAGAGAAGGTTAAGAGAAATAGAAAGGTGAAGCCTGCAGGAGGTTAGAGTAGGGCTGGTGAGATGAGGAAATGGCTTGTGGAGATGACTGATGCTTGAAGAGAGGGAATTGGAAGGGAGAGCAGAGGGGGAATTCCCTCTCCCAGTTGTGAGGAAGGATGGGAACTGGCCTCAGCACACTGGGTATGGACTGGATAAGGTTTCTGTCTCTCAGCCTGTTCCTTCTTTGCAGGCAGCACCTCAGCGCTTCTGGATCTGTCGGGCCTGGATCTTCCGGCAACAGGCCCTTCCTACCCAGCCTTGCCCACCCTTTCAGGTGGCTCAGCAGTCCCCGTGCCTGAGCAAGCTGGCTCTGTCTCCTTGCTGGATGATGAACTCATGTCTTTAGGTGAGGAGGCCAGAGAAAAACCTCTTTATTTGCTCCTTGACTCTGGACAGTCTGCACGGATGGTTCTTCTTATGGCAGAAGCACGAATGAGGGAGAGCTCTGGGAGGGGTGAATAATGAAAGACCAAGAGATGGCCTTCACTTAGTGTGAGGGAAAAGAAGGGAAAGACCCTGCTATGATTCTGAACTTCAGTCCCGTGCTGTTTTCCTGACTAGTCAGAGAGAGCCTGCAGGGATGTGCCCTCTGATTTGCTCTGGGAAAACTGACCTGGCAGGTAAATCAGGAGTGATGCAATGGCCATCCCCAGATGGGATCACAAGGGTGGATCACCCCCAGCTCCTCATGTTTATTCCTTGCAGTTGAAGTCATGAGCTAACAACAGACACGTGGGACTTCCAGAACTGTTCACGTGGAAGTCTTGTGAGGTGCCAGTCCTAGAAGGCTCTAGAATTGTGCTTTTTCCAACAAAGTGTCTGTTTCCTAAGATAGGTGCTTCGAGTACAACAGCATGAAGTAGACAACGTGGTCAGTGGAGCTTGTCAGCCCGGCAGTATTCACTTATCTGCCAATTGCAGTGAGAACTAGACTGTAAATGAGGATCTCTGGGCAGAAAAAACACTATCGCCCTCCCGGCTCTCCCCCATGCAAGGTTAGGGGCCAGAGATGGAGACCACATTGGTAGTTCTGCCCTGCTGCTTCTGTGTCTTATTCAGGCCCCGTTTAATGCTCTTACCCACTTGGTAGCTAAGCTTCATGTTTGCTTTTACCCCTGGCAGGCCTGAATGACCCAGCACCGCATCCTGCCCAGGCTGGTGACAGCAGTGGCTGGAACAGCTTCCAGGTAACGTGCTGGGAGCCAGGGCAGAAGGTGGGGAGGGTGGTGAAAGCAACAAATGGAGTAGGTAGGAAAGTGTCCTATGTCTGATGGTTGGTGCTGATATGCAACCCTGCTTGGGGGGCTCTCCTGTGCACTCTTTTTACAGTCATCAGATAGCAACGAGCTCAGTATCACCCCTATCACGGCAACACCACCAGTCAAAGCAGATGCTGGTGCATCTTCCCCCAAACCTTCTCCTTTCACCAGTGGCCTGGATGACCTGGACCTCCTGGGCAAGACTCTGCTGCAACAGTCTTTGCCTCCAGAGTCTCAACAAGTGCGATGGTAAGCAGGGGTAGCGCAATCTCGCATCTCTCCCCATCGTTTCCATTTCTGGGGTGCTGGACACGACATTTCAGTGCCCTGTTCCATTCCATGCTCTCTCTCCCTTCAGGGAGAAGCAGCAGCCACCCCCCCGGCTCACCCTGAGGGATCTCCAGAACAGGAGCAGCTCTGGCACCATGGCCCACAATCCCAGCGCTCTGCCCGTGCTCCAGAGTGTTTCCCCTAACCCCACGCTGCCCCTGACCTCTGAGCTGCCTGCCCCTGCTACGCTTCCAAAAGCTGCCACCACACCAGCAGGAAGTACTGCAGTCCCACCACGGCCTCCTGCCACCACGCTGCCCCAGGAGATCTCGCTGGCCAACATCACTGTGCCTCTGGAGTCAATCAAACCCAGTGAGCCAGAGCGAAAGAGTGGGGCAAGCTTGGGGGGGTGGACTGTTTGGAAGGTAGCCAGACAAACCGGGGAAGAAACAACTGGACAGGGTATGAAGAAGGTGGAACAAACCATGCACATATGGAAAAGAATGTGAGGAAACTTATTGCTTGTTGGATTTTGTGGAGGTTTAGGAGGAGTGGTATCTCTGTCACTTGTATGGAGTTTGGGTGGTGGGGAGAGGTTGCTGCAGGGCCAATTCCCTCCTGGCTGACTGCTGCCTGTCCCTGCCTTTTGCACAGGCAGCATCCTCCCTGTGACAGTGTATGATCAGCACGGCTTCCGCGTCCTCTTCCACTTTGCTAAGGATGCCCTGCCCGAGAGGCCCGATGTGCTTGTGGTGGTGATTTCTATGCTTAGCACGGCCCCGCAGCCCATCCGCAACATTGTCTTTCAGTCCGCCGTCCCCAAGGTAAGGTGGCTGCTGGGGCTGAGGTCCCCAGACTGGGCTGAAGTGTGATTCTCCCTTTGCAGGAAAGGCAGGGTGGGTGGAGAGAGCTCTGTGGGGCTGAGAGCAAGTTCTGTTGCCTTCAGATTAGCGGGAACCAGCACAATGTTTTTCTCTTTGACTGGACAGTGGAAGCTCCCCAAATATGGGAGCAGGGCCTCTTGGCTGCCAAGTCCCCTTCAGGAATGTCAGATGCTCTTCTCTCTCCCTAGGTGATGAAGGTGAAGCTACAGCCTCCCTCAGGCACGGAGCTGCCGGCGTTCAACCCCATTGTCCACCCCAGTGCCATCACACAAGTCCTGCTGCTTGCTAACCCACAGAAGGTAACAGCACCATCCCTGGGGCATGAGCAGGCTGGTCCCGCTGCCTGGGCAAAGCCTGGTTACCCTGCCCCTGTTCCCTCTGCTCTCTGCAGCTTCCTAGAGACCTGAGTGGTTTGTGCCTCATGACTTTCTTCCCCTGCTTCTGACTGCTTATCCCTTCTCCCCTGTCTACAGGAGAAAGTGAGGCTACGGTACAAGCTGACCTTCACCATGGGAGAGCAAACCTACAATGAAATGGGGGATGTGGACCAGTTCCCCCCACCAGAGTCCTGGGGAAACCTCTAGGGCCGCACATTGCAGGCACTACATTGCAGAGTCCTTGGGAAGCCAGCCCTGTGGGGCTGGAGCAGCCTGAGGAGATGGGGAGGGTGGGTGGGGGGCTGCTGCTCACGCTCTATTCTCCAGATGACCGGGCAAGGGTCAGAGGGAGCGTGCCTCGAGGAGGAGAGCAGAGACGCCAGGAGATGTTCATCCCACAAGACTAGGAGTGGAGTGGAAAGCTTTGTGTGGGTGAACAGTTGCCTTCCCTGCTCTTCCGAAGGCATCACTCCCTCCCCAGTCTGTCCAGCTTCTCTTCTAACCCTGCTTTCCCCCTAGGTGCAGTGGCAAACAAGGATGGGGAGCTTTAACAGCCTCAGCCTGGGGCAAGGCCTAGCAAAGGAAGATCCATTTCCTTGTCTGTCCCCTTCACGCTTCCCAGCCCTTCAGCTGCTTCATGCTCTGCGGTGCTCCCTCCTGTCCCCCTTGCCCACTCCTTGGAGCTGGGCCCCAGTGGTTCCCTGTCTGGTGGGATCGCATTGGAGCTGGTGCGGAACAAGACCGGACAGAGACTGGGCGTCTTTCCAGCACCAGAGAGCAGGCAGCTGCCCTTGCTTTGGGGGGGACTGGGGGAGAGATCTTCCCGTATCCCCCTCCTTCCAGCTGCCAGCAGAGCTGTTGGTGGGAGGTGGGCCCTGGGGTGGGAGCCCAGGGGCTGGGAACGTCTTGCTCTGTGCCTCCCTGTCCCCTTCAGCTGGAGCTCCTGGGCTCCTGGGCACTGAACCCCCGCAGCGAGAAAGCCCACAGCCTTCCCACGTGCTTTATCTAGCGCAGCGAGCTTTGGGGACTGCCACCGGACTTTGTCCCGTGTGCTAGCCCTGAGAGGGCCATGCTGGGGGGGGGGGGGTCTCCCCGCAGCCTCCTGCCAGGCAGGGAGAGGAAGCAGCACATGGTCTTCCTCCCCCCTGGCTGGGCTGGAGAGCTTGGTGGGCCGGGGGGGCTTTGTCAGCTCTTCAATGTCTTCTCGAGGGGAGATAGGTGATGGGCTGGGAGTCGGGGAGAGACTGGAGCCCAGCCCATCACCAGGGGGCACCACTAAGCTCTGCACTGGGAGCCCAGCTCTGCACTGGGGGTTCGGGGGGGGGGTACAGCTGTGCCTTGCGCACCTTTGCCCGCAGCCGTGGGCAGGCCTGGATCCCTGCGGCGGGGAGGGGGCTCGCCCCAGCCCCCTGATCACTGTGACACAAGAGCGGGATCTGCAGGCACGGAGGAGACCAGAGGGTGGCACATCCCCGGCGATCCCCATCCCTGTGGGACTTGCCACCACGGGAGCCGCTTCCCATCCTTAAGCTGGTTTTAACAGGGCCTGATCTTAAAAGCAGGGGCAAGCTGCACCCCGCATTGGCTTGCCAGAGGTAGAAGGAGGCCTGTGTGAGACGGAGGTGACCGGGATGCCTCGTGCTCTCGGCTTGGGGACAGCAAAGGTGAGGTGTTGGAGCTGGGCGCAGCGAGCGGCAGAGGAGAGGGGGAAGCAAGGTGTTTATGCTGGGGTTCTGCTGTGTCTTACTTCCCTTTCTGGTCTCTTTTCAGGGTTTTGTATGGGTTTTTTCTTTGCAGATCTTGTTTGGTTCTTGAACAGACTTGTATATATTTTCAGTGCAAAATTCTGTAAATGGAAGTAAACAAACAAACAAAAAGATTTAAAATGAAACGCCCGGCGCGAAGAATCTGCTGTATTTATGGGAAATAAAGAATTCTTTCCTGATCCTGTCCCTCTGCCTTCTGACCCAAGGAATGCATTTCCCCCTCCCCTTCCCTGACTTTGGAGGAGCTGGTTCCACCCTGCAGGGGGTCATTTCCAGCTTAAATCCTGCCCTTGCAATCCTCTAACTCATCCCCTAGTCACCCGGGGACTTGCCACGATGATTTCCCCACTCCCATGAGCAGGGAGAGGGGATGGTGGAAGTCCCCCAGCTGCTCTCAATTCCTGTTTGAGAGCAGAGTCACTTCCAGGCTGTGAGCTGGCTGCTGCCTGCTTCCCTCCCTCCCCGGGGAAAGGCGGTGGGCAGGGGACCGTGCCCCACAGCCCACGGGGAGCAGGGCTCGAGCCTGCTCCTGTGCCCCACGCAGCAGTTTGCAGCCTCACCGCTGCCTGTAGCGGCACTTCCTCCTCTTCCCCGGGGCTGCCTCTCGGAAGCGGCTCCCCGGGGTAGTTTTGGTGCAGGGGTGCGGGGAGGGGGATCTGCTCCAGCAAGCAGCAGCGCAGGGCTGGGACCGGGTCTCTGACATTGCATGGGAGGAAAGAGACTACGGCTTGGCCACCACCTGATGCAGCCAGCAGGGATCTGGGGGGGCTTTTCTGTGTCTTTGCAATAGGTGCTTGAAGCCCTTGCCTGCTTTCAAGTGACCACCAGACCCATTAGGAGCACCCCCAGGGCTCGTGGCTGGGGGATCAGGCATGCTTGGCCACAGGTTTAGAGCAACGTGGTGTTCAGGTGAGGAGAACGGTGACACTTGCTCGGCCCCCACTTGAAAACAGAGGTCCAGCACTGCTTTGCTACACACTCGCTGGAGGTTTGTCCCCCTACCAAGAAGGAGGAGAGCCTGGCAGCCCCCAAGTTATTGCTCCTCAGGCTTTGGGGCACAGGTGGGGTGGCCCTTCCGCCTCTTTTTCCTTTGCTGTTTGTCTCTTCTGCCCACAAGCTGACCGCTTCCCGTCTGGGCTGGGGGCCTAGTTCCTTCGCCAGCCACGTAACCTGGCCGACAGCAACCTCTGCTTAGTGCAGAAAGAGGAAAGTCCCAGCTGCAGGTAGCCCAGAGATAAGGCGAGGTTCACATCTCGTAGAACCAGGAGCAAAGATGGTGGTGGTGGTGCGAGGGGGATGTTTTTAGACCAAAAAAAAAAAAAGAAAGCTGAGCCCTGGTGCAGCTCTGCAGAGAGCAGGCAGCACCCGAGCCTGGGAACCGGGAGTTTGTGGTTCCTGTGCAACTGCATGCGGGTGCTGCTGCTCTGAGCGTGGCCCAGCCGCCCGGCTCGCAGGAGCCCTGCCAGCGGGGAGGAAGGGGGCCTTCCCAGGGCACAAGGCAACGGCCCTTGGCCGCAGCTCTGCGGTGGCTCCGGAGACCCTTGGCGACGGCAGGGAGGGAAAGCGGGGTGCGGGGGTGCGGAAGGGGTTGCAGGGGTAGCTTTGCTGCTCGCCCTCCCGCTTTTGTCCCGACGAGGGGGACACGTTGAGGGGGGGAAGAGGTTGGAGCTGCACCCACGAGCACGGAGAGGTGCCCGAGGGGTGTTGGCAGAGTTTGGGTGACCAGGCAGGGCAGGGTGTAGATCAGGCACCCCGTACGTGCCGCACAGTCAGCTGGCATGGCCACGGGCTGCCCCGCGGTGCAGCTGGTGGTGGGCAAGGCAAGGGGGGGGGGAAACCACCCCAGCTGAGGCAGAGAGCAAGAAACAGAGCGTGGGCCCTTCGCTCCGGCTCGGCAGCAGCATGTGCTTGTCCTGCCTTGTTACGTGCTTGCTGTAATAATATTTCCCCTTTAAGGCTGGGCTGAAGTTATTTATACTTGTGGGGTGGTGACAGGAACACAGAGCGGAGCAGGAGCCCTGAACTGCTCTTACCTGATCTGCGGCAGAGGGGCGGCTGGAGGAGGAAGGAAGCTCAGAAAAAGAGAGGGAGCGAGAGAAGGGAGCCCAAAGGAGGGGAAGAGAAAGCAGGCAGGGCATCCCCGGGGAGGGACGAGGGAGGGGTCCAGCCAGGGAAAGAGAAAAAGGGGGAACGAGGGAAGGAGGAAAGAGGGGAGTAAGGAGGGAGAGGGCCTCAGGGAAAAGCAAGGGGCAGAGCGGCTCCAGGGAGCCGAGGGGCCACCAGCATCCAATGCCAAGCGTCGCCGAGGGGTGCTAAGTGGGTACAGCCGAGTGGAGCGGCTCTCGTGGTCTCCTCCCGGCTCTCAAGATGATGAAGAGGCAGTTTAATCGGATGCGGCAGCAGCTGTCCCATCCCAACATCACCGGCCGGTAAGGACTTCTCTGCTACCTGTGCCAGAGGGCTGGGAGGGAATGGGAGGCGGGTCCCGGAGGGCTTGCACCGGGGCTGGACTGACCTCCCAGGGCTGGTGGCCAGGGAAAAGGGGAACGACCCTGGCTTTAGAGCATCTTCAGTGCAAGCCAATGGGCTGTGGCTCCCGGCTCCCCGGTGCCCGTGGGGCAGCGGGAAGGCTGCACTGGTGCTGCTCAGCAGGGACGTGATCCCCAAGCCTGGCTACCTCTCCCAGGGCCCACAGATGCTGCGTCCACCTGGAAACGGGCTATTCCCAAGCTTGGCTTCCCCAGGATGCGAGGACAATGGGGAGGGACCTTCCAGCCACATGCCCTTGGCTGTGCGGTGACCAGGAGGGTGTTAGGAGCTGGGACCTGCCCTCCCTGCTGAGCCCAGGGTGCCCCACAAGAGCCAGATGCCCTGCATAGCTCTAGCCGGCCCGGCAGTACGGGCACCCCAGGACACCCTTTGGGGAGAGGACCCATGGAGGACTTACAGCTTCACACAAATCCCTCCAGCCCCATCCTACTTCCGCCGCTTCCTTATTTTTCTCTTCGGCTTTCCAAAGCTCTCCCCTTGCAAAACCCAGAACTGAAATTACAGGGCTGGGCCCTCCCTTCCCAGCCCCCTCACTCCCTCTTTCCTACAGCCACCTCCGCAGGTTCCCCAGCGCTGGGAGGCAGAGCGGGACCAACCGTGTCCCCTGGACCACTGAGGTCCTTCAGCTAGCCCAGCAGGCCGGCCACAAGGAAGCAGCTCCTACATCCTGGTGGCCTCTTGCTCTTCTTGCGTTCCCCAGAGGGGAGCATGGTCCCCCTTCCCATCCCTCCTCCCTCAAGATGTCTCATCTCCATGCTGGATACGCCTCCCTTTCATTTAATGCTGGGCAGGCAGGAGGTCTCAAGGAGCTCATGCAGTCCAAGAGCAAGCTCTTCACCCACTGCAGAGCCTCTCCTCCGCAGACTGCAATCTCACGTGATTTTGCTTGCCTTCAACCAAGCCGCCCCCGTTTCCTGCGGCTCCATGGCCTCGTCCTGCGTCAGCTCTGGCAGGCGGTGAAAAGAGAGAAACACGAACTGGGGAAAAAGCAGCAGCAGCAGCAGAGGGAAAGCAAACGGAGTTCCCGGGGTGTAGCAATGGCAGTGGGCTGTGAAGCGAGGTTTCCTCTATTGGAAGCATCAGGGAGGTTCGGTAGTGATGGCGGCTGGTGGGTTTTGTATTTGGTTTTGAGCAGAATTTGCTGCAAACTAGAAGTTTCCTTTGCCGGATTTGGTCCTAATACCTGCTGCAAAACCGAGCAGAAAGCTAGTTTCATGTAGTATTTCTGGAGGGGCTGGCGTTGGTCTCAGTCCTCAGCTTGACCACAAAGATATCCTTGCTCCGGCACTGGTGGCCCCACGCCTTCTGGCTACCCTGGCCTGCAAAGACACGTGCGAGGCTCCAACACCACTGCCCTGGGTTTGCCTTCAGGGGAGAGGCGGGCGGTCAGGGGTAGAAGGTTTCACCAGCAAACATCCCACCCCTGCCATGGCCCACTAGGCACCTTGTCTCCAAAAAACAGGCCACACCTGAACATTTTGCCTGTGGTGCTCTGAACTGGAAGCCCTGTTTGATGGGGTGTCCATCAGCCAGCAAGGTTGGCTGCCTTGCCCTGCTCCTGCTGTTCTCATCCCCCCGGGCTCATTCTGCCCATAGCCTTGTGTACGATGGTCCAGGCCATAGCCAGCTTCTCCTGCTCCCTGCAGCCCAAAGAGAGGCGGGTGGGATGCGTAAGGACCTGCCTTCCCAAGGAGGCTGGGTGGAGGTCACCCCCATCTGCTGATGGCTCTTTCTCCTTCTTCCGCAGGGCCCAAGAAGCAACTGAGCTCCTGCCAGAAGATTTGCTGCAGGTGAGGCACGGGCTGGGCCGGCAGGCATGTGCCTGCTTGTGCCTGGGCGTGGGAGCCTGCCCCGTTCCTGCCTGTGATTTGCCCTGCCAGCACCTCCAAGTCATGGGGCTGGGATCTGCCCACATGCTGGAGGGCAACTCCAGGACCATGGTGTTAAGGGAACAGCAGGCTCCTGCCACAGGAAAGGGCTTCCCCAGCTGCTCGCAGAGGGATGGATCCTGACCCAGAGCTGTGCTCCCTTTTCCCTGGACCGGGAATGCTCTGAGTTGCGGCGGGATGCTGGGCGGGCTCGCCCATGCCCAGAGCTGGGTGGTGGGGAGATGGCCTCGAGGTGCCCACGGTTGGTGAAAGGGCTTCCCCAGTTCCACCTTTCCATCCCCAGATCGAGCAGAGGATCGAGCCGGCCAAGCGAGCAGCTCACAGTGTGTCCAAGAGGCTCCAAGCCTGCCTGCAGGGGCAATGCGGCTCCGAGATGGACAAGCGAGTGGTGAGTGGAGTCCTCCCTCCCCAGCCTGTGTTTGCCCTGGCTCTGTCCCCCGCCAGCAAAGGAGACGCCAGGCCCCTGCTTTGCAGGCTTTGCTGAAGGGTGGCCCAAAGCCCAGCCCAGGTCCCATCTTCAGCAGTGGCCACCAGCAGGTGCCTGGGTAGAGCAGAGCCGGACAACCCTCTCAACCATCACTAACTTGAGGCCTCCTAGGACAGAGACAGCATTTTTACAATGAATAATTCTCCAAAGCCCTATTGTCCGTGTCCCTTCCTGAACCGCTGTGAACCTCTGGCACCCACGGTGCCCTGCAGTGAGGAGCACCACAGCACGGCTGGGCGCAGTGGTGCCACCACTACCTCCTCCTTGGTTTGAACCTGCCACCCTCTTCCCGGCTGGTGCTCACCAGCCCTTGTCTGGGAAGCAAACAGTGGATCCTCCTGCACTTTCCTTGATTTTGTGGGCTCCTTTCTTCTTGGCAGCCTGACAAGCCCCAGCTTGGCTTAATTATTCTCGGTGATTAAACTGCTCTATGTGTTTGAAGCCGTGGCAGGGCTGGGCTTGGTGACAGCCTCCATCAGTGTCACGGTCCCCCACAGGGGACTATTTTAGAGAAGACTGGAGGTTTTCTAACCAACTATGGAGCTTCGGTGCCTTGTTTAGCTAAGTGGATCCTGGCTTTGGCTGAAAGGACATCCAAAGGGCCCCTCCTCAGGCCCCAGGGCCAACGGGGCTGGATGGGCCAGGGGAGGATGTGGGGACCCGGCGCAGGGTTTGGCCACTTGCTCCCATGCCATGTGGCATGCTTCACGGGGAGGGAGCTGCCACACACCAGCTCACCATCCCTTTCCCGAATCCTTGGCTCTGTGCAGAAGAAGCTGCCCTTGATGGCTCTGTCCACAACGATGGCTGAGAGCTTCAAGGAACTGGACACAGAGTCCAGCCTCGGGTAAGTGCCAGTGGGAGAAAGGGCTGGGGGCGACCCCGAAAGATGCCAGACCCTGTCTTGGCTCAGGGGCTCCCACAGCCAAGCTGAGCTGTCAAGCCCTGTCCTCAGAGCAAACGGTGTTGCAGGGGGAGAAGGAACAGCCAGCACCTTCAGCCTCCAGTTGCAGAGGGGACCAGGGGCTGGCTCAGGGTCCCACATGGGTGTGGGTATGGTGGGGGGTGTTGGGTCAGAGGGTGCCATGGCTCCAGCCCGCAGTCATTTCATCTCTGTCCTCCACACAGGAAAGCCCTGGAGATGGGGTGCTGCATACAGAGCTCACTGGCCAAAATCCTGGCCGAGTTCGAGATCGCCCTGGAGCACGACGTCCTGCAGCCACTGAACAAGCTCAGCGAGGTAGCCCTGGCCACCCTCCCAGCTCCACTCTCCCATCCCACCTCCCCTTCCTGCATCCCCAAGCCTCTGCAACTCCCTCTGGCCCCTCTCTCCCACAGGAGGAGCTTCCCATCATCCTGAAGCGCAAGAAGACCCTCCAGAAGTTGATCTCTGACTGGAATACCATCAAGAGCCGGTACGGGGCACACCACGGCTGGGGGGGGCCAGGGCACATGGGGCACAGCCCCCAGCCAGGTTGGGAGAGAGAGGAAGATGACTGCCCTGGGGAGCAAATTTCCCAGGGCTGAAGGTGAAGTCAAAGAGGCAACAGCTCTTCGGGAGCACCCAGCCAGCCCCTCTCTGCAGGTGCATCCCACTCTGGGCTGAGCCGCTGGCTCTGTGGCACAGGACAGAAGGGCAGTGCCATTGCCAAAGGCAGCAAAGTGCCCTGGCACTGCTCGGTGCTGCTGAGATTGCCCTGCTCCGACTCTTGCGGGGTAGCCCGTGCCGTGCCAGGTTTCTCTGGGAGAGCGGGGCAGCCGTGGGTCGCTGCTGGCTCATTTCCACACTGCCCTCCCTTTGGCTGGAGGGAGGGGAGGAGGGAACATCTCAGGAGCAGGGCTTGGGAAGGGTCCTACAGACCCTGGGTGTTTCATGCACCGTGCTGAGTGCTCCCTGTCTTGACCAGGTCGCACCCCTTGGTGTGACAGCGTCTTCCTCTGGGGGAGGGAAGCGAGAGGCACTGGCCTAGGAAAGCCACCGCAGGGCAGTACTGTGACTTGCTGTCCCCCTCGTCTTCCCCATACCCCTTCTGCACACCCATCCCACCCCGTGGTGTCCCTGGCGCTGAGGCTGTGGGTGTGCCTCTTCTCTCCCACCCCAAAGGCTGAACCAAGCTGCCAAGAGCTCCAGTAACAGCTCTGGTGCTGGCACTGGCCCCGGGGCATCTTCTGCCGCCAATAAGCTGGAGGTCTTGAAGGAAGAGGAGGAGGAAGTGAAGAGGAAGGTGGAGCAGTGCAAGGTGAGAACATCACTCGCTCCCCCCTGCGTGGCAGCTCCAGGGCTGGAGACCTGCGGCTCCATCCAAGGTGACCCCACGCCAAGACAGATGCAGCCAGCCAGCATTTCCTGCCCTCTGCAAGCAAACCAGTCCCTCGAGGAGCAGAAATAGGGAGATGCCCCAAGCCCAGGGAAGAAGAAGAGTAAAGGATTTGAAACGCAAGCTGCTGCAGAGAGGAGGCTCCAAGGGCTAGAGCAGGGAGCTTATGGGGTCCCCTTGGGCTGTGAGCCAGCCGAGCTGGGATCTGTGCTGGGTGGCAAGGGACTTTCACATCAGCTTTCTCCACTTCTGCCCTGTTTCTCTGAAAAGCCCGGCGCCTGGTCTAGCAGATCCCACAAGCACGCTGGAGCTGGAGGTGCAGGGACCTCTTGTCCCTGAGCCTCTTGTGCCAGGACCCTAGTCATAGGGCAGGTCGCTGACGCTACCCAAATGCAAGGGATGGGGGCAAGGAGGAATCCCCATGTGTCCCAGCCTGCCTCCCCACCACACCTTGGAGACCCTGTCTGGGCAACTCACGGCCCAGACGGGGGGCTTTGTGAAGACATTCCCTCTTCCTTGGGTGCCAGGGAGGAGGTGGAAGGTTGCTCTTTGTGTTTCCCTTCCCAGGACGAGTACATGGCTGACCTCTACCACTTCTCTACCAAAGAGGACAGCTATGCCAGCTACTTCATCAGAGTAAGTCCTCTCTCACACTCCTTCTCCGCATGTGAACATCTCCTGGGGTATGTGTGAGCCCAGCCTTGTCCCCATCCACACCAAGCCCTCTGACCAGGGCAGGGGACAGCCCCAGGCACCAGCAGATGCCCAAAGCTGGCCTTGCTCCATACACTGCAGATGCACGTCACCACTAATACCAACTGCAGAGCAGCTTGTCCCAATGACCCCCCCCATCTCCAGTTTGCCCTCTACCCCTTACTATAGCTACAGTCCCACGAACCCGTGGGGGGTTCCCCTTGCAGCTCCTCCTTTCCCCTGTCTCCATGTGGGTGCAATGTCCTGGGGATGGGGGTCTCTCCAAGAGGGGCTGGTGCTGAACTGAACGCTGTTTGCATGTTCCCTGTCTGGCAGCTGCTGGAAATCCAAGCCCAGTACCACCGGCAGTCCCTGGGATCGCTGGACTCGGCTCTGGCAGAGCTGAAGGAAAGTCACAGGCAGACAGGTACCTACCGGCTCTCCACACAGCCCAGGGAGAGCCGCAGCCGAGCCCGGGGGATGCAAGCATGGCTGGTGAGGCTGGCAAAGGCAGGTTTTCCCTCCCTGCGCCTGCTGCTGCCTCCCACATCAGGCTGGTGGGATGGGGACCACAGCCTGAGGCGGGCTGGGGATGCTGCCTGCCCTGCCTCTGCTTCCACCCAGCCTGCCCTGGCTCAGAGAGAGAAGCCGGCATGGCTAGATGCTGGATGGCCCCAGCAGCTGCCGTCCCTCCCAACATTCACCTCCCTCTTCCAGAGCCCTCCTTCACTGCAGACACCCCGGTGGCAGGGTACTACGGCGTGCCCCTAGAGACGCACCTCAAGAGCTTGGGCCGGGAAATCGCGCTGCCCATCGAAGCCTGTGTCATGATGCTGCTGGCCTCCGGCATGAGGGAGGAGGTAGGCAGCACTCCTGACCACCCTGCCACCCTTCCCCCCAAAATGCAGCCCCCCGCAACCCTTCTCTCTTTGCCCCGTCCCCAGGGACTCTTCCGGCTGGCAGCGGGCGCCTCAGTGCTGAGGAAGCTGAAGAGCAGCTTGGCCAGTGGCTCCAACGCCTTGGAGGAGTTTTACTCGGACCCCCACGCCGTGGCTGGTGGGTGCCAGCGAGGCAGGATGGGGGGACGCAATCGGGCAGTCCCTGCCGTCCCCCAACCGCCATCGCCCCTGCCACTCCCCCTCCCCTCCCAGGTGCGCTGAAATCCTACCTGCGGGAGCTGCCCCAGCCTTTGATGACCTTCGAGCTCTACAACGAATGGGTCAAGGTGGCCAGGTGGGTCCAGGCATTGGGGCGGAAAAGCCTGGTGGGATTCAAAAAGCCCCCCTGCCACCCTCCCTCCGACCCTCCCGGCACTTGGAGCAAGGCTGCTCAGCCTCGTTCCCCATGTGGGGAGATAAGAACGCAGTGCCTGGTCTGTCTCATGCTCGGCAGAAATCCAGATGGCCCAAAATCTTGGAGAATAGCAATAAAAAACACGTCAGGGCGAGGGGGAAGGCTGCAGCCTTTTTGATTGCAAGAAGAGCTTAGCCTATGAAGACCAGCATAGATTGGCCTCAATGGCGTGAGCCCCATCTCGCCGGCCCACCAGCCCAGTTTGGCCTCTTGTTTTCGGGATGGAAAGGGGTGGCGGACGAGGCACAGCAAAAAGCCGTGGGCTTTCTGCTGTGGGAAGGGGGAGAGCACCTTTCTAATGGGATCAGCTCAGTGCCATTGACCCCGGTAGTCATGGTGAAATAGGGTTGTTGCTTGTGGCAAGGCAGTGCCCACCCCCAGGCCCACCCACAAGCTATATTCATACCGTATTAAATCCCTTTGAGCCTTTGGGGTGCAATTTTGTCAATCCCTGGCTCAGCTGCCCAGTAAAGGCAGCAGCAGGGCATCTCCATCCCTGCATGGGGCGGCCGACACTGGCCTTCCTCCCTTGCACGCCATGTTCCTCTGCCGCAGCGAGCAGGCTGAGCTCTCCGCTCCTCCCTCTTCTCTCCTGCAGTTTAAAGGACATGGACAGCCGCGTACAGAGCCTGCAAGACACCTGCAGCCGCCTGCCCCGGGAGAGCTACAACAATCTGAGGTGTTTTGCAGGGACGGGGCTTCTTCAGCCCCAAGCAAGCACTGGGGGCAGCCATTCCCTCCCCGAATCCGTACTTATGCCCCCCAACCCTCCTTTTACCCCACAGGTATCTGATCAAATTTTTAGCCAAGCTGGCTGAACACCAGGAGTTGAATAAAATGACCCCCAGCAACATCGCCATCGTGCTGGGCCCCAACCTGCTGTGGACCCAGCAGAGCACAGGGTAAGGCCTGGCTCGGAGGGGTGGGAAGCAGCTCAGGGTGCCCTGAGCACTAACACCATGGGAAAGGCTCATCCTGCAGCCTTCAGGCTGGTCTAAAGCACCCACGCCTCTTCCATCCTTAAGTCCCGTCCCTTGTCCACGTGCTCCGAGCAGCACGTCCCCTTGCCAAGCATGTGTCTGCTTAGCCACTCTGCAAAGTAGCAGAGGAAGATGCTGAGACCTGGAGCACTTGTGACGTGGATGGCCTCCAACACCGTTGGCCGCCAACACCAAACTAGGGTTTCCAGGACAGGGAACAACACTTCCCACCCTACCACCCCCCTCGGCTGGGCTGTCTCCCCTTTGGGCTCTGCCCCCTCAGGAATGAACACCAAAAGGGTTAATGCCCCCAAAACACTTCTGATGCCTCCCCCACCCCTGTCTCTCAGAGACCCTGTGCAACTGGACTTGGCCTCGGTCTCCTCCATCCAGGTGGTGGGCGTGGTGGAAGCCCTCATCCAGAACGCGGACACCATCTTCCCTGGAGGTAGGGCCAGGGCCTTGCTCGGGGGGCTGCAGCAGAGACTGAGGGGGGGAGGAAAGGAAAGGGACATTTCTCCATCCCCAGGAGGAGGGAAGCGGGGATCTGCTCCAGTTCCCCACCGTGGGGTCACCGGGAGAAGCTCTGCACAGCAAGCGCTTCCTCGCGGGGTCTCCTCCTTGCTCTCCTCCCAGAGGTAGATTTCAATGTCTCGGGCATGTTCACGCTGCCCACAAACAGCGGACTTGGCGAGGCTGCCACAGTGGAAGAGCCGTCCCCTGAGCCCCCTCCGGCCGGCACCCCCGCTCTCCCGGATGGAGAGGCGTAAGTCCAGCGGGAGCTGGGGACTCCGGCTGTCCCAGCTCTCCCCATGTCCTCCCCTCATCCCACCCCACACCCTGGGCCGTATCCTTGCCAGATGGATGCGAGGTGCCTCGTGGCCAGGACTGCTATGCTCAGCCAAAGCCTGACTTGCCCCATTCTGTGCACAGGACCTCGAGGGACCCCGAAGCCCCAGCGGTGACCAGACCATCTCCCGAAGCCGCAGGGCCACCGGCTCCGCAGACAACCGAGGACACCACCCGCAAAGGTTAGGGTGCCCCAGACGGCATGGTGCTTGGGAGATGACACCCCCAACACCACTTCCTCTGGTTTGCCTTCAACCCGCTGTTCCCCATGAGAAAGGGTGCTGGGGACGTCCCTGCTACCAAATGAGAGGAAGGGCCTCTGGCTGGGGCAGCACAGCCAGGATCTGGCCCCTCATTGCACGCTCCATCCCCAGCCGAGATGGGACTGCAGGGGTGGATGTGGCTGGTCCTCCAGTGTGGGGGTGAACACCCCCCGTAAAGAGGTGTCAAAGCTCACGGCCCCTTGCGAAGGGAGGAGGGTGGGAAAAGCCCCCAAAAGGTGTCGTGCGCTTGGGTCTCTAGTATGGGAGCTGGGCAAGGGGCAGCTTGTCCGTCAATATGCCTGCAGCCCTCTGCCTGACCCACGGCCGGCACTGCAGACCCCTTTGCCCCGGGGAGAGACCCCGGCAGCGGGGACCCCAGCCCACCCCAGCTTTCTTTCCAGGCAAGCGCCCGGCTCCGGCCCGACCCATGATGCCGCCGCCGCCACCCGTGGCCCAGCCCCGGAGCACGGCTCCCACCCCCGCAGCCCCTGAGCACGCAGCCAGCCCCAAGGCCCGGCCGCGACGGATGGTCGGGGCGCCCAGCCGAGCCCCCTCTGTCCCACCACCGCTCCCCCCCCAGCCAGCACGCCGCCACAGCCGAGACGCCCCGCCATCCCCCAGGCCTCCCACCGGCGAGGCCGAGGCAGCGGCTGCCGTGGACTGTGCCCCGGGAGCCACGGACGAGGGGCAGCCGCTGCCTGCAGGAGGAAGGAGCCCCCTGGCCACATCGCCGCCGGCAGGACAGCCCACGGAGAACTGAGCAGGGCAAGGGGGCGCGGGGGCACGGCAGGGCCGGGGAGATGGGGTCCAGTGTCCCGCTGGGACCCAGCAGGCACTGTGGAAACGTCGGGGTGGCGTGAGGCACAGCACACCCCTCCAGCTCCTCCATCTTGCTCCCTTGGCTCACGCCAGCCGGGACCCTCCACCCGTCTCCCCTTGCTCTCCCGTCTCCACAGAGCCTTCCTCCCCGCACCGCCATGTCCCTGCCGGGGAGCCGGGCTGGGCTTCAGGCCCTGCCACCCCTAAGGGACCCAGCTGCCGGCCCAGCATCCCCCCATCCCAGGTGGGCCACCCCCTCGGGACCCCGTGGGGTCCAACCGCACCCGGGGGGGGTGAGGCGGGGAGGCACCGCCTGCCATTTTTGGACCGGCATGGGCAGGCTGGCCCCGTGGGGCCATTTGCGGGCACACAGCCGCAATCCCAGCCCCTTCTGCCCCATTTTGCCTTAAAACGCGTTGCCCCAGGAACACACAGGCAGATATATATAAATATATATATATGTATTTTGCAACTAAATTATTTAAAGAGCTGGTGTCGCAGTCGCAGGCAGATATGAGCAGGGTGCACTTGGCAGCCCGAGGTGCTGGAGGGGAGGGGAGTTCCCCGGAGACGGCAACGCGGAGAGGCACCGAGGGCGGGAGCGCTGCCAGCTCCCCCGACCGGCGGAGAGACGGGGCCGAGGGCTAATGGCGGCGCCGCTGCCCCCAGGCCCCGCCGGGCAGCAGGGGGCGCCCTCCCGCCGCGCGTTCCGCCGGGAGAGGCGGTGGCTGGGGAGGGTGGCTTTAGCCAATCGGCAAGCGCTCTCAGGCTCTGTCCCGCCTCCTCGCCGCCTTCCTCAGCAGCCAACAGGGCGGCGCGGCTGTCACTTCGGGAGCCGGCCTCCCGGCGCTCGGCCCCGCCCCTTCTCCTCGAGGGCGACAGGGCACCGCGGCTGCTGCTCGCCACGCTCCCCGCCTCCCATTGGTGGCGGCCGGCGGGCGGGGGGCGGTGATTGGCGGCGCGGCGGGGCGGGGCGGGGCGGGGCGGGACGCGGCGGCCGGCCGGCGGGCGGGAGGGCTGCAGCGGCGGCGGCATGGCGAGCTGCCGGCGGCTGAGCGGCGCGGGGCTGCGGGAGGTGCTGGGCTCGGCGCAGGGGCTGCTCTTCGACTGCGACGGCGTCCTGTGGGCGGGCGAGCGCGCCGTCCCCGGCGCCCCCGAGCTGCTGGAGCGGCTGCGGCGCAGCGGCAAGGCCGCCCTCTTCGTCAGCAACAACAGCCGCCGCTCCGTGGCCGAGCTGGAGCGGCGCTTCAGCCGCCTCGGCTTCCGCGGCGTCCGCGCCGAGCACGTCTTCAGCTCCGCGCTCTGCTCCGCGCTCTTCCTCCGCCAGCGCCTCCTCGGCGGCGGCGGGGGGAACGGGGGCGGCCGCGTCTTCGTGCTGGGCGGCGAGGGGCTGCGCGGCGAGGTGCGCGACGCCGGCCTGCGCCTGGCGGGCGAGGGCGAGCCGGCGCCCGGCGCCGCCGAGCCGGTGCGGGCGGTCCTGGTGGGCTACGACGACCAGTTCACCTTCGCCAAGCTGGCGCAGGCCTGCGGCTACCTGCGCGACCCGCAGTGCCTCCTGGTGGCCACCGACCCCGACCCCTGGCACCCGCTCAGCGACGGCCAGCGCACCCCCGGTGAGCCCGCGCCCCCTCCCCTGCTGCCCCGGGGAGGTGCGGGGGGCCGAGGCCGGCGGGGGTGCTGGCGGCGGGGTTGGCCTCGGTTGGAGATCGCCGTCCCGAGCCTGGGCGAGGTGTTTCCCTGCGCAGAAGGATGGGCAGGGCTGTCCTCAGGCGTCCCTGCCGGCTCCTGAAGCCGCGTTGCCAGCACCCCGCCTGCTCATCCTCTGGCGGGACCCAGGGCGCTGAGCTGCCCGCAGCCCGTTAGCCCACAGCGACTTCATTTTCTCCTCCTTCCCCCCCCTCCAGGGACTGGCAGCCTCACAGCCGCGGTGGAAACCGCTTCGGGCCGCAAGGCGCTGGTGGTGGGGAAGCCGAACACCTACATGTTTGATTGCATCGTGGAGCGTTTCGGCGTCGACCCGTCCCGCACCCTCATGGTGGGAGACCGTCTGGAGACAGATATCCTCTTCGGCAAGAACTGCGGCCTCTCCACCATCCTCACCCTGACAGGTGTCTCCCGCCTGGAAGAGGCGCAGGCCTACATGGCCAGCGACAGCGCGGCTGCCAAGGATCTGGTGCCCAATTACTATGTGGACAGCATTGCAGACTTGATACCAGGCCTGGATGAGTAGCAGTCTGTACATGTGAGGGCAGAGGGGTTGGGTTCCCCATCCCAGATCTCCATCTGTTCCCATTTCTCTCTCACTGCCCTATTCCCTCAATTCCTGGTTTCTTCACATTCCAACGCCCTTCTCTGGGGGCAAAATGGGGGGGTTGGCAGGAGGGGGCAGGGTTCAAGTTGCCTCCTTTCTGCTGAGAGCTATCCATGATGGACAGAGTCCTTCTCTCCCTCATATGCCAGATGCCTAGGAGAGAGCTGGAGGCCTTGAGCTGACAGAGGGGTCAAATCAGTGTGTCTGTGTGGCCACTTCCCCTGCAGGGGTTAGGGACCGGCTGTTATTATTTTTCGCCTAGATAACCAGTGGCGGCCTTTTACTGCTGTCCCTTCACTCGTAACTCTCGACTTCTGAGTTGCATCCCTGCAGTCCTTGTGGTAACCCCCTCCTTGCCAGGGGACTGGCTGGCATTGTCACCCACCCGATCTCCATCAGTGCCAGGGCGTGTGGAAGGAGCGTGCCAGAGCTCTGGAGCGATGAATGAGAGCATCGCTGCCTCCCACGAGTGAAAGGGAGCATCGCCTCATCTCTTCTCTCCCCTGTTCCTTAGAGATGTTTCCCCCACCACCCCTTGCCCCGACTCAGTTAATAACTGTGCCAGTGTCCATCTGAAGGACTACAGAAAGGGAAGAGACTGGTTTGAGGGGGGGGGTTTGTGCCAAACAGGCAAGCTGTGATTGCGCACAGTGGGTCTGCGGTTGTACCTTGTTTTCAAGCACCCTTTCCGAAGGGGCTTGTGAAGGAGAGAGGGCTCCTAGACCACGACAGCACAACAGTAGTGAACTGTACAACTCTCCCTGGTTCCCCCTTCTCGGTGGATTTTGCCATAGTACGGTGAGAGAAAAGGGCTGATGGGGGTCTGTGCTCCAGCTGCTGGTGTGCAGGTGAGGTGTTGGTGGTATTGTCACTGCTGTGAATGTGTCACAGCCCTCAAAATCATTCCTTGCTGCTTTGTCTTTCTACGTTTTTTTAATTTCTTGATCTTATTTATCAAACTTATTTATTGTTCAAATACTGTATTATTTGTATAAACTATGCTGACTGGTTGCACCAAGGGGACAGGGGGCAGTGCCTTTGGGCCTCCCTTACTGTCCATGTCCCATGTTGATGTTCTTACACTCACTGTGTCTCTGTATATAATAAAGTGTGAGCGTAGGCTGGAAACGGCCTCCTTTTTTTGCCGGTGGTCCCATCAAGATGAGAACGGCCTAGGTATCTGAGCCTTTGAAGATGAGGACATGGCAAAGCCTTTCCTCACTCAAGGGGGGTGCTGCTGGGTAGACGAGAGGGGTGGACAGTGTCTTGTAGACAGTGTCTGCATGCTGCTGTTTGCTGCTGTCTCTTACTGGGGTGTCAGAACTGGAGTTGAGGGTGGAGGTGGCTGGTGGGGCTATGGTGTAGGGCGCGGGGTCCAGCCAGGTGAATTGGAGCAGTGAGCGATGCAATCTTTGCCAGCTGCCTTTGCATTTCACAGCATGGGTGATTCCTCGCTGGGGAACGGTGACTTCTTGTGCTGTGCCTGAGGTCTGCCCACTGCTAGTCAGGTGGACCCCAACACAGAGGTGTCCTGCTCTGCTAGGGGTAGGGGTGAGGTGCAATCTGTCACCTCCATCTAGCTTGCAGAGGGCTGAGAACTGCCCAGGTAAGGTTTTGCTGTGACCCTCCTTGACTACACTAAGCTTTGAGTGAAGAGGAGGTGGGTGTCACTGTACCCCTGGAGGTGACCTTCACCAGACTGTAGCTTGTCATGCCCTGCATCCTCTCCCTGAGTTTGGCTGTGGTCTCAGGCCGGAGGGAGAAAACAGATTGGGTAAGAAAAGTGTTTGAAATCACTTGAAGGTACTTTGCCTGCCTTCCTTATGTGGGAGCCAAATCCTTCAACCCCTTTAACAGCTGTTGGTGGTAACCAAGCTTCACATCTCCCACTTGAGACATCAGCCATTCAGCTGAATAACCAGCCTCGGTGTAAGTTAGTGCTGTGTCGGCTCACGTGGCAGAACCAGATGCAATTTACTGGCCCTAGGATAATTCCACGTGCTGAATGTCTCCCCCCCACCCCCCCAATAATTTAGGAAATGGTCCTTCAAAACAAAAGAAGATCCAAAGAGCTCTCTAAAGACTGCCTGTCATCTTAATCAGATCAGTCCCCTTTGTATGTGTCTGTCTCTCCCTTTTGTCTGTCCCATCCCCAATTAGACAACCAGAGAACTGGTACTCCCTTAATGAGTGCCTGACCAACACTTGTATCGTCAAGCAGAGGCAAGATCAAGACCTAACGTGTCTACTATCTCCAGCTGCCTAGTTAGAGATACCCAGACCCTGACTTATTTTTCAGAGTGCTCAGTTCTTGTATGAGGCTGAAACTCGGAGGGCTGTTGTGACTTGGGGCCACAGCTGGGAATGCTCAGTATGGCTGCAAACTGCATCGGCTGAGTTGGTTACGTGTGTGTACAGAGGAGATGGTGCACAGCAAGAGCATCCCCAGGAGTTGCCCCCTTCTTTCTAGGGTGCTTTGAGAGTGAGTCCTTCTCGCGCTCCCTGCGTTGTTCGCTCTGTCCTTTCCGGCTCTCCCAGCCAGCAGATGGGAGTTTGGAGGCTGTGGTCTTGCAGGCTGGCACACTGGGAAACAGAAGGGAATCCAGTAGCTAATCGGATCATAACAGCCTGCATTTGGGCCCTCTCCAAAGAGACTTTGGAGTTCATCCTTTGGATCCCAGACGGTGAGCCTGCAGAGTAGGTTTTCTTTTTCATGCAGCTGCTGCTGAAAACAGAGCTCAGCAGAGGCAATGGCTGATCCCTATCTCTTATGACCATGTAACTTCTTTTGATCTGGTGCACCTCTCCCTGAGGGCTTTGCTATGAAGCAGAGGTGGACTTGGAGCAGAAGTGGAATAGGCTTTAACCTGGCCTTGCCTTGGTTCTTCAAGTAACTGAGGGCACCAGGCAGGGGTGACCTGCGTCCTGTAAATGCTTCCTCTCCCCAGCCATGGAAGCAGAAGGGTAAGTGCTGCCTCTAGCCACGGGGCTGCTCTTGCTTTGAATGGGGAGGAGAGCAGCACTACAGGGGTCCCTCAGGTCTGCCAGGCTTTGGTTTTGGGTGACCTCCTTCTGCTACTATAGCTCCTGCACATATAATGAAGGTGAGCAGATCTTATTAGAAAACTACACTGGAAGGGTCCCTGAGGGACCGTGAGCTCTCCATCCAAGCCCTTCAGACATCCGTTCCACCACTGACACTAAGGGGTCCATGATCCTCATGGGGGTCAGGCCTTGGTTCCCTCTGGGGTGGGTCTGGTGGGGCTGCAGAGCACATCTGCTGTTGAAACTGAAAAAAGTGATGGCTCCTGCCTGGGTAGGCTGATTTCTTCTTGTCTAAGGCAGTTTTTCTTCTTGCGTTGAGTGTTCAAGGAAGCAGTGCAGTTGCCAGGGAGCACAAGGCTGTGGAGAGTGGAGCTGCGGCAGCGCTTGCGAGGGTGGAGCGGACGGGAAGCCCGGCTTGGTGTAGTGTAGGGAAGGGTATTTATTTTGTCACCTTCAGAAAACTGCATCATCCTTTCCTGCCGTGCAATAGACAACACCCAGGCGGGTGGCAGTCGTTCCGTTATCCCAGGAACCCCGTATCCTTCATCCGTCAGTGGTTACTGTGGCAACCACGGGCTGGATGATGTAGGAGCAAGCTGCCGAGCGTTGCCTGCTCCGGGCAAGGCCCGGGGAGAGGCTAGGGATGCCTGTGTGCCCCTGGCTGGGGGAGAGGCAACTACATCTTGACTCCAGCCATCCTTAGGCACGGACGGGTAGACGAGGCAGAGAGCTGCAAGAAGTCTCTCTGGGTTCTTGGGAGCTTGCGGTAATGTGGAAAAGGGTCGGATATATGAGTAGGTGAGCCTGGTTCCATAGGAAACTATCCCTTGAGCCAGAGTGGAGCGAGCTATACTGCTCCCATCTGTGTGCAGTGTTTGTGATTTGATGGCAGGTAACCTGGAAGCAGTCTGTGTGTGCTCCTCCACGGCTGCCTGCTGCTTTCCTCTACTGCTTTGTGACCTCTGGCTGGGCTGCTCTCACCGGCCTGACTTCTAGGGCACTGAGGCTCTGGCAACCTGATGTCCCCTAGTTTGAAATGTTGCTCATCGTGCTCCTGTCTTCCTGGGATCAGCGTATTAACAGGTGCTTTCTATGTTCCTTCTCAAGCATACTGCTTTCTTCCCTTGCACAGAATCACAGAATGGCTGAGGTTGGAAGGCACCTCTGGAGGTCATCTGGTCCACCCCCCCTGCTCAAGCAGTGCTCCCTGTGCCAGCAGCCCAGGACCATGTCCAGATGGCTTTTGACTGTCTCCAGGGATGGAGACTCCACAACCTCTCTGGGCAGCTGGGTCAGTGCTCAGTCACCCTCACCGTAAAAAAGTGTTTCCTGATGTTCAGAGGGAACCTCCTGTGTTTCAGTTTGTGCCCATTGCCCCTGGTCCTGTCCCTGGCCACCACTGAGAAGATACTGGCTCCATCTTCTTTGCACCCTCCCTTCAGGTATTTATACACATTGACAAGGTCCCCCTGAGCCTTCTTTCTCCAGGCTGAGCAGTCCCAGCACTCTCGGCCTTTCCTCATAGAAGAGATGCTTCAGTCCCTTAATCATCTTTGTGACCCTTCCCTGGGGTCCCTTCCCTCTCTGCAGTATGGCCCTGTCTCTCTTGTACTGGGAAGCCCAGAACTGGACACAGCACTCCAGGTGTGGCCTCACCAGTGCTGAGTGGAGGGGAAGGATCACCTCCCTCGACCTGCTGGCAACACTTGTCCTAAGCCAGCCCAGGATACTGTTAGCGTCCTTTGCTGCAAGGGCACATTGCTGGTTCGTGTTCAACTTGGTGTCCAACAGGACCCCAGATCCTTTTCTATCAAGCTGCTTTCCAGCTGGGTGGTCCCCAGTGTTTACTGGTGCCTGGGGTTATTCCTTCCCAGGTGTCGGACCTTGCACTTCTCCTCATTGAACTTCATGAGGTTCTTGCCAGCCCATTTCTCCAGCCTGTCAAGGTCCCTCTGGATGCCAGCACGACCCTCTGGTGTATCAGCCATTCCTCCCAGTTTTGTGTCATCAGCAAACTTGCTGAGGGTACACTCTGCCCATCATCCAGATCATTAATGAAGATGCTAAACAGGATGAGACCCAATATTGACCCCTGGGCTACACCACTAGTTACTGGCCTCCAGCTAGACTTTATGCCACTGACCACCACCCTCTGGGCCTGGCCATTCAGCCAGTTTTCAGTCCACCTCACCATTGCCTCATCCAGCCCATACTTCCATTGGCTTCTCTATAAGGATCTTATGGGAGACAGTGTCAAAGGCCTTACTGAAGTCAGGGTAGACAATGTCCACTGCTCTCCCCTCATCTACCAAGCCAGCCATTTCATCACAGAAGTTTATCAAGTGGTCAAGTGACTGACACTTCAGGAAGACAACAAACGGGTCCAAAGATATTAATCGGTGAGTAGATGCCTTTAATATGAGGAACTAATGATCATCCTGGCTGGGAAGTTGTTAATGTTCAGCCACATGACATGGTGAGAGAACTGGGAGGATCTGGAAGGTGTTGGGACTGGCAGGACAGAGGAGGTTTTTTTGCATGGGAAAGTGCCTCCAGAGCCAAGAAAGGATCATGATCATAGGAACTCGCTCGATACTCGCCCAACCTGATGTGAGAGTCCCCCTGTGCCAAGGCGGGCACCCCGGCGCCACCCTGTCCCGCAGCAGCTGGAGCAGGGAGGAGGAGGAGAAGGCGAGGAGCCGCAGCCTGTTACTGCCTGCCCTGGGGAGGCAGCCAGCGTTTGCTCTTCCTCCAGCAGCGGTGTGGGTAGAAGTCCCTCCTCTGCAGCACGGCTTCCCTCTCCTCACTCCTTACGCAAGGCGTTGCCCCCTCCACCCCATAACATGAGCTTTCAGGTACCCCTTTGCCATCCCCATGCCATCCCCATTTTTTCTTTCCTTATTGCTGCCTCATTTGCTCTACAGACTCTGACCCCAGCAAACTTGCCAAGCAGCCCAGGAGACTTGTGTGGCCACGAGCGTACAGGAACTGCTGCTGTGTTGTTGGACTCCGCCTGCCTGGGAATTGCGCGTGGATAATGTATTGGAAGTGCTTCTGGCAGACAAGCTATTCTGGTGCTCCATATAATCCCTGGGAGATACTGAACAGCTGAATCTGCTGAGAGCAATTAAAAGCCATTAATAACTCCACCAACTTAGGGAGTTATACTGGTCTTTGTAGCTTCAGTATACCACCGCAGCAAAGCACTGTCAGCTCTGTAAGCCTTCAGCATGGATACAAGGAAGACATGATGCCAGAAACATTCCCAGATCACAGGGCAGCTGCCTGTGACCATCCAGGTTGTTCTGTCCCGTGATTTAGCCTGCTAGATATGCAGCTCCAGCAACTAGCAGTTTCCATTCTGTAAACAGGATATTGCTGAGCACTGAGATGCTCGCTTCACTTGTTATGGGTGAGAGAAACCTGTCCTTTAAATGGACACCGTTATCCATCAAGCTGTAAATCAGTTTGCCCAAAGCCCTGTGCCAGCCTTTCTGCTCACCAGCCCTTGCTGAACCTCTAGCCTGGCTCCCACAGAAGCTGCACAGAAAGTGGTACCTGGTTAAAATCCAGGGGAAGGAACTGCTTCCTTCCCTGACCTGTGTCAAGTAACCTGGAACAACTCAGATGATACTGTTTTCTGTTTCCTCGCTCCGCTATTGTACTACAGCTGCCTGTGTGCGATTTAAGTCATTTATCCCTGCAGCAGGGGTGCCAGAGGAAACTGAGTCTTCATGGGCTGTAGATTAGAGACTTCCCATAGGACACTGTTGATTGTGGCCCTGGCAAGGTGTGCTTTCCTCACAAAACAGAGGTGTTCCTGACTTGGTGTCCTTCTCTGGCCTCATACATGGAGGTTGCTGATTGAGCGAACTTTGAGCAGAGCTCAGGAGCGGTGTGGAGCAGTGCCAGTCCCTATTTGTGCACTCACGAAATTTGGGGGTGGAGGTGTGAAGAATGGCAATATGCTCCCATTCAGCACTCTGGTACAACTAGGAGACCACGTGCCTGCCACAGCCTTGGTAGCCTGGAGACTGACACATCTCATGAGATTGGGTGGCTGTACTCCTCCAGTGGAGAGTGTAGGCTGTGTTTAGGCTGAGCTTCCCAGTACTCACTGCCTTGCAATCCACCACAGTCTCATTAGTTGCCTTCCCTCAACCATTTCAGGGGTGAAAGGACCTGTGTCGTTGAGCAATCCCACACTGTGTTTGAATCCTGTTTGGCCACAAGCAACTCTGAATGCCCTTGAGCCAATGTTGCTGGAAATCTACCTGTTGGTGCAGGTTTTTGAGCTGCTTTCTTCTCAGTTATCTGTTTGGGCAGCCTGATGTGAAGGATGCTCAGAAGAACTCTCTACAGAAGTGGTCTTCCTCATCCCAAAGGTCACTTGTCACTTGCTGATGACCCGGCAGCAGCAGCACAGTCCTTCCTACTGGAGCACACTTGTTCCTCAGGTCAATCCAGGGATGGAGGTGGCTGGTCATTGCAAGCAGCACATGGTCCTGGCTGGCACATCTGCTAAGTGGCAGGATCTGAGGCAGACCCCCTGGTGCTCCTTGCTGACGCAATACAAAACTCTGCCATTACTACTTTAGGTGTGTTGTAAGCTTCCCAGAACAGCATCTCCAGCAATGGGACACAGCAGCAGGAAAATCTGTCTGATCCCTGTAGTGACTTAGGAAGAGATACAGCTCCCTGGAAAAGGGATTCTGTGAGTTACCCTGGGACAACTTCTGGCAGCAAACCTCCAAGCTCAGCAACGTGGAGGCATCCTGTCCACTACCCGTATTTCCTCCTCCTGCCCTGGCAATGTTCTGAAATGCAGAAGGGTAAGGCACCTGCAAAGGATCATCCTTATCTGCTCCTTGTCTCTTGAAATTGGATGCTGTGTCAGGTGCAATAAGTAAATTACACATCTCTAATAAGTCATCTGCCTAGGGCTCTCATTCTCCCATCTCCTGGTCTGTTGTTCTCTAGGCTGAAAATAAATCTAGAAGTAGGAGGCTTCTGCCTTGTGTTCTCATTATGCTGGCTGGAGTGAATTGACACCAGATTTTTCTTCCATTTCATAATATTCATGTCAAATGTTCTCTTTCCTTTTCCCTTTCTATTGCCACTACCAGGGACTCCACTGCCTGTCAGTTCCTTGTACAAACAGAGCGTGAGCTGTGCATCCCCACCACCATCTGTCCCACCAAGACCAGTTGTTACCCTATCCTTTAACACACAGCCGGGTGATACCTAGAGGCCTCGGTGCTGGGCATGGTAAGAGGAGAAAATGCAACTGGATAGAAAGAAGTGCAGCTGAAATTGCTTTCCAGCAGACCTCACTTTAACTGTTGCCTGAGCCTCCTGTCTGTCTGTCTGTCTCAGTAGAAGGGAAGGAGTGGGAGGTTGCATGCTCCATAGATCTGCAGAACCAATGTAAGCTGTTGCTGAAAAAAACTCAGTTATTTTCACATCGGTCTGATGCTCAGCGACAGGAATGCTTTCACCACAAGAGAGGAGGCTGTGCCAGGCAGGGGTGAACAGCTGAAGGCTGGAGAGCGGGATGGGATGGTCTGGGGTGTCGTCCTGGCCAACGTGAGCTCGCTCACAGAAATGTGGGTTGATAAGTGGCAGCTGGCTGGGAAAAGAGTGTGAAGTCCTGCCCCTTCACACATTCAAAACTTGCGTTCCTCTGAGTTGTTGAACAAGCCCCCTTCCCGAGAGCTGAAAAGCTGGATTTATAACCACAGACAATTTTGGCCATTCTTCGGGTGTCAGCTTCTTTCGCTGGCCGCTGTTGACAATGCAGGGCCCCTAACTACTGCTGGCACCGTGGGTGCCGCCGGCCACCCCGCGGCTGCAGCTCTCTGCTCCGGAGCTGTTTCTCATCACAGCTCATCTCCGCTTCCCCCCACAGCTCCGGTCAGCAGTAGCCCGGTCACGCAAGCGTCTCTGCTCAGGAGAGCCTGGTCGCTGGTGAGCAAAGGCTGTGTCCTGGAGAGCAAACAGCACGCAATGTGGCTGACAGCCCTACGGTCTGCATCCAAGTCACGGCTCCCTTTTGTGAGAGCTTAATCAGCTCCTTCTGTGCTGGGCTGCACCGCGCTGTTGCTTGGCATCTTCTGTCACGCTTCCAGTTGCTCTTAGCGGGACCATGCCCTCCATCTATGCCCTATAGTTTCAATGCCATAGATGTATGTTTTCCAGCCTGCCTGCACATCATCCTCTCTTCAATAGCTGTCTTACACAGTTCTTCATCCTCCCTTGATGAACGCCAGACACCCTGCTTGCTGCTTTACTCGCGTCTCATCGGCTGCACCACCACAGGAATCGTATTTTCTGTTTTCCAGGCCTGTAGCACATTTTTTTGCCTATCCAAGTCAAAGTGAAGGAGGACCTAATCTCTTCAGGCACTGCTGTAAAACCCTTAGCAGCAGTTTCAGGTGCCTAAATCTCTATGAATCGGACTTGAAGTCTGGAGCAGCAGGACAGGGAAAAGGGCCAGACCAGCTCCTGTGAGCGATCTGCAACCCCTTCTGAGCGGTGCAGCAATCCCAAATCCATGTGTGGTGCCCGTTTCCAGACCCACGTGGAGGGCAGTTTCTGATGCAGGCTGGGTGAGCAGCCAGATTTCACAGCACAGCTGGGCAGTGCCCCTTCTCCTCTGCAGCTACGCAGGCCTGGCCAGGCAGGGGGAAGGAGAGCGCCTGGGACTGTGGTTGCACGATGCTGGGAAGCTGCACGTACGCAGCCTTGCTGTTGTAATGGCAGCCCTCACCTTCAACACAGCTCATTCACTGGTGCCCAGCTGGTTTGCTCCCGAGGGATGATGTTTCAACATGAGGAGGCCACAGACGCTCAGCCGGAGGGGGCAGCCACCACGCCAGCGAGGCTGCCACCACGGCGTGCCCAGCCAGCCCAGCCCCGGGAGAGCCAGGGCTGTGGTCAGATGGCCCGCAGGCACGGCCGGCAGCAAAGTTGGGCTTGGCACCCCGGTGCAATGCAGAGAGGGAGCTCTCTGGTCCTCTGCAGGCAGAGCTGAAACACGCCGGCCGGGTGAAGGCGTGCTGGGGAGCTGGGGCCTGTCGGTGCTTGTCCTGGTTGCAGACGGAGGAGGCCAGGGACCCAGTCCACCCAAAGCCGGTGTGGTGTTGAGGTGCTACAAGCGGTGGGAGCCACCTTCGCAAGGTGCCGGGGAGAGGCAGGGCTTCCTCCAGGCACCCAGTTTTGCTGTGATAACGGCCGGTGTGCCAGCACTCTGCAAAACATTCACTCAAAACTGCTCTGGGGGTCATGGGGGGGACCCAGAGCTGGGGAGGGTGCCGTGGCTACTGAAAAGGAGCGGTGGGTGTTGGCGTGCCCTGAGCATCCTCCTCCCTCAGCTCGGTGGAGGCAGGAGCAGTGCAGTATGGTACATCCCCCAGGGACAAGATGCCTTGAGAGGTCTCAGGACCCCCATTCTCATCCCCAAGGCACCGCTTGCTCACCCGCCATCCTCTCTCCCGCTGGCCAGGCCAGCTCTGACTCTGCCTCTTGTGCCACACACCTAAGCCTGCGTTCCCATCAGCTCTGCTGGTGCTGCTGAGGCCTGGTCCATGGTTTTACAGCACTGGGTGATTCTCGTTAGTGGAATCATGGTGCTCCCAGAAACGTGCGCACACAACCCAGAAGGCTGAAAGACATTGCATTAAAAAAGAAAGTAAGAAAGAAAAGCAGTGTGTTTCACATTTCAGCCTCTTGGAGGGACCAAAGAGTATCTTGCCTTCAGAAACACCTCCAGAAAGTAGAAAAGAAAAAAAAAAGGTAAGCTTGGCTGTGAACCGTAGCACTTTTCCTGCTTTCTGCCTTCCCTCGGGATTCATCCTTGCCTGCCCGCTGCAGGTGCCCGCACCCGGGCATGGTGCTGGGGCTCTGCGGGGCTGGGCTGAGACACCCTTGCCTGGGCACTCAGGACAGGGACAGGCCCTGCACAGGGGTGTCATTGGCCTTGGGCAGACCTGTGCTGGGCCAAAAAAATGAAAAAGCAAACCTTTCTGAGCCATTCGCGAGTCTCCCCTGAAAAGGGTGAGCACATGCCCAGCAAACCGGACCACCCCATCTCCGGCAGCTCTCTCCCTTGCCCAGAGAGCCTGCCTTTCTCGGAAAGCATCCTGTTTCCCCACAGGGAGTATCAGTCTGAGCCAGCAGCCACCCTCCTGCCTGCAAGAGGGATGGCCGGCTCATGGCACGGCCAGGCATCCTCACACACTTCTGCTTCTGGGAATAGCAGTGCAGAGCCCAGCGTCTTGGTTTCGCTCTGAGGGGTAAAACCATCTGTCCCCCAACCGAGCTGAGATGCAGCCACGCACCGGGCACAGCCTGACCTTTCTGCAGTGGGAGAGCACTGGTTTTCCAAAGGGGAAATGGCGACTTGGCGGGGAGCGGGTCAGCATCCAGGGCCAGTCCTCGAGAGCGTCCCCTGGGCAGCTGCAGCCCACCAGCTTTGGTCAGTCATGCTCCTCACTTAGGTTGCCTGCTTTCAAGAAGGCTGAGCCTGGCTTTTTTGAGGCTGGCCTGTCCCAAACCACAGCAACCCTGTGATCCCCAAGGGTGGCTATGTGTGTGGAGGGGTTAGATTTCCTCTGGCAGGGCTGCCCCGGCTGGCCCAGTGCCCTGGGCTTCACCGCAGAGCTGTGTACAGACACACTTTGGGACTATCCTTGCACGTCTAGGGGCTTATTATTAGGTTGGAAGGAGGAGGTCTTGGTTCTGGGGACAAGGTTTTACCCCCATTTCCATGGACCTTTTTCTCTGGGGCTGAATGGCACTTCCCTTCCTCCCCCATTCCTGCATCCCAAAGCATGGGGTGTGATGTCTTCTCAGCATTAGACATCGTTCTTTGGGGATATGCAGTCTTTCTGCAAGCCATCTCCTTCACATGACAGCTAGCAGCTTTACAGGTGGAGTAGTCTTCATCCTAAATCCCTTTATGTGCCCAGTGGGCCTGCGGAGCTATGGGAGCAGATGGTCGGAGACGCCTGACAGCTGCCCCTCCAGCATCCCACCACCCCATGCAGCTGGATCCAGCCTAACCAAGTGATTGCAGCGACCTGGCCTGCCTCTTCCCCCAGCCACGGGTTTGGCAACCCTGAAGCCACCCATCCAGCCCCATTGCATTGAGTGAACCGGTCCTAGCACGGACCCTGACCTTGCTCAGGCCACAATACATGCAGGGCCCAGAAGCAACAGGTTGGCTGGTCCCAAAAGACAGAGTTGCTCCAAAGCAAGAAAGGCTGCTGTTGGTTCATCCCCTCTTGTGTCTTTGCAAATTCTTTAACAGCTTGCTGTACCTAAAGATCCTCTCAGTCCAGGCTCAGCTCACAGGGCTTCCCTGGCCGGTCTTGGGAACTTGAGGAGGTGTTTTTCAGGAAGCCTCAGCCTGATGGCCATTGCACAGTGCAAGAAGAGATGAAGGCTGGTGTTCAGTGAGACCAGATCCCTGTAGCACAGCACCCTGCCCTGCCAGAGGGCTGCCCCAGACATCTAGGGACGAATATCATCAGTGCTGGGCTCTCTGGTTCTTTCTCTCTGATTCAGCCCAAGGGCTGTGCTTGGAGGGTCTGAGCAGCAAGGACGGACACGCTGGCCTCGGTGGTGCTCCTTGGAGGGTCCTGCCTGGGCCCAGGGAGGTCAACCCGCTCCCTTGCCCTGAGGGGTCCCTGCAGGCAAGCAGTAATCCCGAGACAGAGGGACAGGGAACAGGTAGCCCAGGATATGTGGCTAGGTGGCCTGGTGCCAGGGTGGGGGGCTCAGCCCCATTGCCCAGCAAGAGATAGTGTTGGCAGTGGTGTGACAGGCTCCCAGCACAGCTGGAGAGCAGGAGGAGATGGGAGCACAGCAGCAGCAGCAGAGGTCCTGCATGAGCCGCCATCTCCTCCCCGGCCCACTGGCTGCGTCACAAGGACGCTGCATGGCTCAGTCTTCGTGGAGGTTGTGGCGAAGCTCAGTAGCAGGTGTTTTGGCCAGAGAGATTTATGGAAGGTGCCAGGTGCCGTCTGTGGTTTCCCTGCCGTGCGTGGGGTTCGTGCAGGCTGGGGGAAGGAAGAGAGCGGATAGCGATGAAGCGATGGAGAGTCTGAAGGAAGTCCAACTGAGACACCCTGAGAAACAAAGCAAGTAATAAAATCCCGGAGAAAAACAGTGCTCCGCACCCAGCTGAGCCCACTCCTGGAGCTGCCAAAAAGGCATCCTTGGCTCAGAGGCAGGCAGTCGTAAACGCAGGTAGAGACTTCACAGGGAGGGAAGGTTTTACCTGTCGAGCAGGTTGCAGACTACCTGCGCCCACCAGCTGGGAGTGTTGAGCACCGTGTGGAGGCAAGGTGGGCAGCCCTCCCACAGCAGCCTCCAGCACAGCAGAAGGTGGAGGAGGAGGAGGAGACGGGGAGCAGCAGCTCTGGTTTCTCTGTGGCATCCAAGCGGGGAGAGTGGCTGGGCCATTTGGAGAGGGGACCGGCCCCTTGGGAAGGTGGGGTGGGTGCCTGGGTCAAGTGGGGTAGCCACTTATCATGGGTGGGGAGCCAGCTAGGGAAGGCTGAGAGCCTTTGCAGTTTTTGGCAGCCTGGCCAGCAGGGTCCTTGTGTTTTTTGGCACCCTTCTTGGATTCAAACCTTCATGGGTGGAGAAGTGGTCCTGTCCACTGGTAGGGCTGGTCCCCCAGCTGCCCTGCCCCACCATGGGTCCTTCTCCCACTGCCTCCCGCACTGCTCAATCCCAGTCATGGGCGCAGGTCTTCCTCGACTTGCTCAGCAGGTAAAACCTTCCCTGCCCATGAAGCCGAGCTCGCACCCCCAGGGCAGCTGAATAAAGCACCACATGGGGGAAGGCCCTGTTCTGCTCTCTGCTGTTTTTCCTTCCCTTTCCCCCAAATAAACAGGCCACCACAAAGAGAGAGAGAGACGTCTTTGTTTCCAAAGCAGGAAGGGCTGTCAGAATGGCATGTCTCCCTGCATCTCGTTAGGGGTTAGATAAGTCCCCCGGGGCCACGTGGAGCCCTGTCACGCAGCACGAGTCCTTGCTGACAGTGCTATTGTTAAGAAGGGGTGCATTTGGGAGGGGCTGGGGCTTTCGCCCCCTGCTTGTTTCTCTCCAGGAAACCCACGGATGATGCCTGCTTGCCCAGGGAGACTTCCCTCCCTGACGGCTCTTATCCTGAACAGACACCAGCTCGGCACTCGCCAAGGGGTGTGCAGGGAGGCCCCTGTTTCTGGACCTCTCCATGTGCCCCTGGGCTGGCAGGGCACCCCGCGGGGTGCCAAAACCGAGCTCAAAAGAAGTGGCCTTCTCTTGGGGCTGCCCAGCACCAAGCTCACGCCGCGCCAACCCAACATCTGCACCCAGCAGTGCCCCTTGGGTTGCTCCTTCCCAGGGAGCTCACGGGTGGCAGAGCTGGTGAAACAAACCCAGGATGCTCACCCTGCCCTGGCTGGGGGATGCCTCGCCCAGAGCTTGGCTTAGGCCTGGGTCCTGCAAAGGGTCTGTCCCCCTCGGGGCGAGTTTATACAACAGCAGACCCTGTAGGGACATTGCTTTCCCTCTAAGGTTACCTCTTTATCATGGGCTTGACCTGGGGACTTCTCTCATCTCCCCATCTTCCCTTTGAATGGGAGGAGGTGCATTATATTACAGCTTGAACCTGCCTGACTAAATTTAGCCAGTGCAGAGGCCAAGAGAACCTCCGGGGGTTTCCCTGTTTGCTTTGGTGGGAATGGAAACGACACATCCCAGCTGTCGCCTGCTTCTGGAGCGAATGCCTGAGGGCCTGGAGGCTGGTACCTCTCAGATGTCCAGGGTTTTTGAAGCTAATCCACCCTGCACAAGAAAACTCTTAGACTTTAGGACTTAAGGCCGTGGACCTCCGTGGCAAGGGTGAGCAGGCGTGAACGAGCCCTCCGGAGCCAGGGGCGCAGGGGACACCACGTGAACCATGTCTGTGTGATCTCTGAAACATTGTCACCAGCCCGGGGTCTGGGGCGGGAAGGGAAGTCAGGCAGGTTTAGTAACCCTGTTGGGTAACCATCATCAGTAGCTGGAGCCAAGGGGAAGTGATAAATGCCTCCCTGTACAGGAGGGAGATTTGCAGGGGTCCCACTTCTGCTCCTCGATGCTTCTGTCTTGTCATGCCCACGGGGATGTGCCCAGCGCCGTCCTCCATCCTCAGGCAGTGCCTTCTGCCCTTCCCTTCTGGGCTGCACTTCTGCGCAGCCATTTACTTTGCTTTTGCCAAGAGAGAATCTAAATGCATTAATGGCTTTCCCAGCTCTGGGGGAGTCTCAGGGATCAGCACCCTGGGGTGTAAAGGCTGAGCTTCCCACTGGTGCAAGGACCCTTGGCCTCACGTTGTACCTGGTGAAGCTGCTGTGGGCTGAACAGACAGCACTGACCTGCCGCACGATGCATGCCCCACAGACTGGCTACCTATGGGGTACCCAAAAATACCTGGCTGGCTGATGGACTCTCCCTTACCTTCTATGCTGGGAGAGAAGAGCAGGCTTCATGCTTATGTGAGCCACCAAATCACTGGCGCACGGGTGCTGCACGTGAACGTCCATCCCTTTTCCCCCAGGCTCCTGCTGCGAAGAGGCTAAGCAGAAGCTGATACTATGTCTAACCAACCCCTTGCCCCATCTGTGACCCTACTCCCTACCGAAACGTCTCTCAACCAGCAGCGCATGGGCCAACAATGCTTCGTAGAATCCTCAAAGCTGTCCCACAGAAAAGCCCCCCGCCCGTGCACATGGCCAGGCAGTCAATTGGCATGTTGAGATCTACCCCTCTGGCCAAAGTCAGGAGTTTGTCAGTGCTCGGCCTCAATGTCCATCATAACGAGAGCAAGACTGCGATCCCATAGAACAATGCCATGTTGTTTACTTGGCTGGTAAAGTGCATCAGCACACTTCCCTCCTTTTTCGCAAGCCACCCAAGCTGGGATGTGAGCTGGTCATTGGCTTTCTTCCAGAAAAATTAGATGGTCCTTTGTTTGGGAAAGGCTGAGGAGCCCAACTCTGGAGCACAAGGTGGAAAAGAGGGGGAGTATGTCTGTGCTGCCAGTGCTGGGGGAGTGAGCTTGTGCTCCTGATGAGACGGCTTGTATTACCACCCCGCCAGCTGCTGTTGTGAAGCTGCCCCAGCTCCGGATCTGGAGGAAGGAACTGAGGAGATCCCAAGTGTGGACCCTATCTTTTGCCATAAGGTGTGGACAGTTGACACCTGGACTGTGCTGAGCACCCAAGGCTGGCTCTTCCCGAGCACTGCAGGCAGGCAAAGCCCAGCTTTGGCATCGGTGGGGTGCTTCAGCACCTGCTCTCTGCCCAGGGAGCAGAGCAAGCCGGAGAAGCCAGAGGTGAGGAAGAGCGAGCTCTTGTGTGGGACATGATGATGGATGGGTGTGCTTGCTGGCAGGGGTAGAGATGGCTCTGCAAAGGGCTTCCTCAGAGAGATCTGCTTGCAAAAACTCCTGAAAGAGCGATACAGCCTCACCACAGCGGTGATATGCATGTAACCCACCAGCCGCAGAGGGTGCCTGGGCCCCCTTGCAAGAAGGTGGGAACCAACAGCGTTGCAGGGGATGACGCATCCCAGCGCTTCCCACTGCCTCCAAACCACGATAGCATCGGAGAGGAGCGCCCTGTGCTTTCTCTCCCCAAATAGTATGAGCCTTGGGGAAGGGAGGGTGCCAAGCCCTGCCAAAACACCCTCCCATTTCAGCAGCTGATCATAGCAGATAACAGACAGCTTACTAGTGAGAGGGTAGTTGTTCCAGCTGGCTTAGGGTGGCAGGCAGCAGCTGCCTAACAGGGGTCAGTACCGCCTAACTGTTTGGGGCACCAAAGGAGGGATGGCACATGAAGCTGAAACCCCCAGCAGAGTTTTGGGTGGGGTCCCCCGCCAAGAAGTGGAGGGGAGTCCCAGGCTGCGCTGGCTTTGGGGCCAGGAGGATGTGTCCCTGTCAGGAGCCTGTCTGCCCAAGGCAATCCTCTTCTGCAGCTCCTGCTGCCTGGCGGGGCCCCGTTGCCCCTCAGAAAGGCCAAGCTGGCCTTTTGCCTGCCTTGGCTTCAGCTCGGCTGTGACAATGCCTTGTGGTCCCATGTGCTTTGGAGGCTCTCCAAGCACGAGATGTGCCCCTAACGCTGGCTCGCGGTCTGGCTGCAGACGAACGCGTTTGCCAAAGCAGATGCAATGGCCCATGCAGGGTACATCTCAGTGAGAAAAACCTGACGTGCTCCGGGCTCCCTGCTGGCCTCACCTCGCAAGCAGCTCTGATGCCGTTTCTGCCGTGTGTGGAGACTAGTATCACATCCCACACCCTAGGTACCACTTTGCATGTATGAAAAAAAGGGTGTTTTCAGGCTTCTTCACCATTCCTGCCAGTAAAGCCTATTCAAGGCAACCCTCTTCTTCAGGATTATCATTCCAGGCTGGATTTACACACATCACTCATTGAAAAATGGCATGTGGCTGAATTTCGGTCTCAAGGGTGTTACAGAAGAATGTGCCTGTATTCCACAAACATACTTCTCATGAGCACTATTTCTTGGAAGAGCTGAAACCAGCGCCTGGGTTGCTGTAACGTGTTCAAACACGGCATCCACTTAGAGTTTGCATATTAAGTACAGCAAATAAACCTCTACCCAGCGTGTCTCAAAAGTCGCTTTAACAGACAACAGCCTGAGACAGGGAATATGCCTCAGCAGTCATTTCTAGGCTTGAAATAGGCTCAATAAATAGCAGGTTTCTAAGGCACTGCAAGGACACCAATTTGGGTATTACGGAAGTGCAGAGCCGGTGGTTACAATCAGTCGATAGCCTGCAGCTCTCCTGCTCTGGCACATCAGTGCTGAAATATCTGACCCTACCGCGTAGAGCTGCATCTCCTTGCCTTTGAACTCCCAGCACTAACCAGCAGCCCAGGAATATTCCTTAGCGTCATATTTTAGCACAATATTCCCTTTCTCCCCTGCAGTGGTGGTACCGGGCTTATGTTGCAGGCCCTCTGGAAGTCATTAGCCAACATCCAGACAAGCGGTGACAATGTTTTCCCCTCTATAGTCAGCATTTGCTGAGCTTGTAGCTCTGCTTTCGGAACATGTCATTTCTTAAGGGTTAGGTTTGAAGCCTTGCCTGTAGTGCCTGCACAGCCTGAACAACGCATGCTACACCCCAACTCATTTTCACTTCTACCTTTTCCTTTCTTTATATTTCTTCAACTTGACTTATTTAAAGAAAATTGGAAATTCACGCCACCGGTCAGAAGTTGATTTCCCATTTTCTTTAAATGAGAAAAATATTATCAGTTTCAAACTGCGTGGCAGAGTTGTACAAGGTCCCTAATTGTACTTTTGCCTACAGGAAAACTTAAGCCTTACTCCATTCACCTTGCAGCTCTCCCCAGTCTGTTGTCTCCCTCTGGCTCAGCAGTGATTACCCAACCTGCTGCAAGGATTTTTTTAACCTGCATTTGCAGCTCTTGGAAATCCTCTACGTGCAGCAACCACCCGGGCTGGGCTGCGTCATTGCAAGCAACCTCTCTGTGTCAAAACCAAGAACGTACTTTCCTAAAGCATCGGGCCGCCCCTCCTTGATTTGCCTTTGCTGTGCTGCCCTGGGCCAAGTGCCCTTAAACTGAAATGCAAATGGCCTGAAGCCTTCCCAACCAGTCACCGCCTGGCTGGGATTAAAGATCTGCTAACTCCACTGCTCCAGCCTCACAGTCAGGATCCTTCACGTCCAAGTTAATCAAAGGCTTGGTGCTTTCTTGCTGTGCTGTCAGTATTTCTAGCACCGTCAGGCGAGGAGTCCTCCTGCGGAGGACTATCACCTATCCGCCTATCACCCAGGCGGAGGAGCTAACCCAGATCAGTGGGTTAGCTAGATCTCGCGTGCTAGAAGGGCACTCGAACAGCTTGGGCCAACCATCTCCGCAGGCTGACACAGGCTGATCCGTGCTACAGCCCATGACCACGACACAGCACCCGGCTCCCTCCCTGCCCTCCCGGCCAGGGTGCTGTGCCCGTCCCGCAGCTGCAGGGATACCACCCCAGCTGACAGACCCGGAGCACTCCCTTCCCCGCTGTGCCCAGGGAGGTGAGATGGAGCCCAATGTGAGCAGCCGGAGGTGCAAGGGAGGTGAGATGGAGCCCAATGTGAGCAGCCGGAGCTGCAAGGGAGGAGGTGGGGAGCACGGATTTGGGGAGCTCCCAGGATGCACTTTGAGGCGTCGTTAGCATGAGCAGGAGTCATTCCCGCTTCCCCAAGCTGTAATTTCAGGCTTATCCACATAAATCACCTTGTCCAGGTACCCTTTGATAACATTTGCAGGATTATCTTCACCACTGAGGAACATATTTCCATACTGATTTAATGAAAGCAGAGATTCTGGAGTCAGCAGGAGCCAGAGCCTCATAGACGGCTCCTAATCCAGGAAATTGGATGTGGTTGGAAACGTTTCAGCAGGCAAAGCTTGGGAGATCCTGCTGTGGCTCATTCCTGATGTGAGGCTCTGTGTCCGTGAGATAATAAATCTGAGTTTAGTGCACCTAATCCTGAATTTAAAATACCACAACCCACATAACACAAAGTGGCTGAACAGGTACAAAGACACTCTCCCAGTGGAAAGATGTTGCAAATCATTGAAGGAGTAATTGCAGCCAAAACAGGCTTTTGCCAGCTGCAGAGCAACGTATACAGGTGGACTTTGGTCACGTAGTCCACGGGCTTTTCAGCCAGGCCCTTTCCCAGTCCTCCAAGGTCATGATTCGCAATGCCCTGTCTATTGCTGCATCCCTCACAAGCAGATTTGGGGGCAGATCCTCCCTCTTTTGCTTCAGACACTTGCCTGACTGGGCTTTTTCTCCGGCAGCTGCCAAACCACCTTGGTCAGAGCCACCCAACAGTTCAGCTCAGCAGTTCAACTCAACTGGACTCCAGCCCTCAGCATGCAGGACCAGTCTGGGTATGCTGAGGCGGACCAGTCTGGGTATGCTGAGGCATACCAGTGCCTATCAGCTAGACCAGAAGGCAGGCTCTGTATCAAAGCTACTCGCAATGATGAAAGTCACCCTTAGCAATCATGTTTCCCTCTTCAACCTAAGCTGACTTACAGCTTGGAGGTTGGGAGGGGTGGGGATGTCCACAAGGAAAGCTGGGAGCTCAAGAAACCGTGCCATCTCAGCATGGAGAGCTGATCAGCACGGGCTCTTTGTGTGCCAAGGTGAGTGCAGAAAGAAGGCTGGGGCCCTGGGAGAAGAGCTACAATGAAAATCACGGGCAGCCCTAGCAACAGATGGGGGTGTCTGGTCCCTTCTACAGGAATGGTGGGTCACAGCCAGCGCTGGGGGATGAGCTCAGGCCCCAAAGGCAGCAGCAGTTCTTTGAGGACTGTCTGGGATTGCTCACCATACAAGGGCAATTTGCACTTTCCGAGGAGGAGTGAGCAGACAGGGACATTGTGCAAGGAAAGGCTAGCGAGAGGGCAGCGAGTCACTACCAGGAGCCAGGCTGTCTCTGAAGCACAGGCCACAGGGGAGGTGCCCAGGGTCAGGACCCGAGCGGGATGCCTAACCCCTAGCATAGGACATGCTTGGTGGGGTCTTTGCTATGATTTCTGGCCTTGCACACATGTGCTGGCTGTGAATTCGGTCTGCCCATGCCATGGCAGCTGGTTCTGCTGGCCCCATCCTGTCTGGGACACACGATCTCATTTGGAGAATGCAGGTGCAGATGCAAATACCACCTGCCTCACCCTCATAACCAGAGATGAGGCACTGCTGAAGTAATATCCCACAGACATTATTTCCTTCTCCACACTTGCGGCTCCCTCTGGCCAAGAGTTTGGCATGGCCAACAGCATCGGGTCCACTCGCTCCCTTTGGCTTGGACAAAGAAGATCTTTTGCTTCCCAAGGTATGATGCAGATCAGTGTAATACAAAGTAAGGATTTGCAATGTGATGTAGGAGAGCTCTCCTGGTGAGGAAGAGCCTGGCTGGAAGGGTGGAGGGGAAGAGCCCTATCCCACTGCTGAGTTCCTACACAGTGGGATAAGCCTGTGCCACCAAGGTCTGCTGTGATCTGTCCCCATATTCCTCATCTCCATCCTTTGCACATCAGATGGGCTGATAACCTGCTGGCACATCCCCTAGCTGGCTGACCTGCCACACACTGATAAGGAATGGGGTGATGAGAGGTGAGGATTGCCAGCTCTAACCAGCCTGGATTTGCCCTTCTCAACCCACAGTTGCTCTTCCTACACCACATTGCTCCTGAAAATAGCGGGCAAGCACCTCTGCATCTTCAGTGTGGTGGAGCAGGTGTCAGTGTGGCTGGGGATACCATCCCTGTCTGGTGTGCCATCATAGTGAGCAGTGACCTTCCCTCCCCTGAATTCAGCCACACCTTGTGAGGATGCTGATCCTGGAGCTTCAGATTTTGTCACTTCATTATGGTGGCTCCAATCCAGAGGTAGGAAGGGAGACATGGCATTGTACTGATGGAGGTAACCCATGGTCTACAGGCAATGGGACACCCCATGGGCCCCTTGCCTGCAGTATTAGCCTGTCGTGCTAACGTCATTTAATTCAAGGCTCCTTGAAAGCCAGCAGAGAGACCTGGACTTCCAACAGACAAACATGGGCTGCCCAAGGTAGACTGAAGTCTGAAGGCTGAATTTCCTTGATGTGAATAGCCCTTCCAGTGTCTCCTCTGGGATGGTATTCCCTCCCTCGTTATCACCTGTTATCCATGAGCTGGTCTCTAATCTTCTCAGCAGCATTTGGAGGAAGGTCCCTGGACAGGTGTGACTGCAGGAGCTGGTGGCTGCTAAGGCTGGGTTACAGTGCCCAGCTGCCAGAAAAGCTGCAGGAAACACAGAACCTACCCCTGACCTTTTAAATTGCATCCCCCATTTCCAGCTCTAAGTGAGCAAATATCTACACGTTTCCTTTCCCCGTCCACCATTTCTTGCAAGGGAACAGTCCCTCCTAGTCCAGCCCCTGCAACCTGCTAGACCATGGCTCCAGCAGCAGCTCATCTCCTTGGAGAGATGTTTGGGGTCCTTTACAGAGGTTTGGTCTCACAAAATCCTGCAGTTGAAAGGAATTTATTTCATTACACACACATCCCGAGCAGAAGGAAGCTGGCTCTAGTTACTTTTTCTCCTGCTGGTATGGAGCACTCCTCCTCGTCCTGCACCACAGGGAAGGAATCAGGCTCAAGGGCTGAACCTTCAGGCAGGTTTCCAGAGGAGGAAAGAGGGAGCGGGCATGTCAGAGCAGAGAAGCCCATTTTGGCCTTTACTCCAGCCCCTTTGTGTCGTGGGGTGATCAGCGACCTGGCCAAAGGCTGGAGCCTGTCCATGCCCTCCCCAGCTCCAGCAGGCAGGAGGGCCTCCCTGCTACCTCTGCTGGCATTGATGGCACCAACTAGAAACATCCAGGAGAGACAGCCTCTGGGGTTGTGCTTTACGGGGGTAAGAGGTATGGGGACTATCACGTCCTCAGGAGATGGGGAACTGATGGGCCTCATAGAAAGGGAAGAACAAAGTGTTTCAGTGAGTTTCAGTTCTGGGCCTCTTAAGGAAATCACAGAGCGTCTTGTGATTTAGAGACAAATATGCAAGACAAGGAGAGCTTTAAGCCACAGGCTTGGCCCAGTGCCTGAATTTTTTCCCTCCTCTTTCAGTGTAATTACAGTTGAGCCATGTAGTAATTGGGTAACTTTTTCCAAAGGAATCCTTTTACCCGGCGTGAATCATACTTGCCACAAAAAGAACACGGAGGCAGATAAAAGACATATAGATCCTATGGCTTATTGTGATAGAGCGTTCTGCCCCCATCCCCTTGTTCCTCAGCCCCCCAGGTGTGCCCAGGGTAGATGCAAGAGCCAGGCACTGAGCTTTCCTGGGTAATTCCTCCCCACCCCTCCAAGACGGCTTCCTCCTGGCTTGCTGTGCCTGACAGCCAAGATGAACTGCATGGTTCTGAGAGTGTCTAGGGCTTCTGCAGAATAAGGACTATTTTCCCTCCTTTGGTTCCTGTACCTACAAGAGGAGGTGGTAAGGGCTGGGTCAGCAGCTGGGCAGCCTTTGGGGTCAGCAAGACTTGATAGTGCAGCTGGGCAACCCTGGATCCAGCTTCAGTCCTCTCCTCCTGGGGTTTCACCTGGACCACAAAGAGTTTCTGAGGTACTGTGTGTGCTCAGTGATATTTCTTCTGCTCTGGATTTAGGCAGAGCTGAAGAGCCCAACCCTACTCCCAGACTCTTCCCGCCAAGTCTTAATCCATCTAACCATTTTCCATGCGGGATAAAAGCCTTGGATAGTGAAACACTCATTGTAAAACTATTTTCCATTGGCTTCACGGCCACACACAGCTGGATCTCCTCCTGCAGTGGCCGGCAGCCTGCTCGGAAGGGCCGGGTTTAGCATGCTGGAGCCGGGGTGAGGGTGGGAGGAGGCAGCTCTGCCCGACGGGCCCTCCCTCCCCCCAAAACCAACCCCTCCCACCCTTTCCTCGGCCTGATTGGCGGGCGGGGTGGAGAAGGGCTGGGACAACTCAGCTCCCCATCTATTTAAAGACAAGGGTGGGGCCCCTACAGCAACTTGCTTGGGACTGTTGCACCTCGGCGGAGAGGAGCATTAGCCTGCAGAGCAGCACCATGTCTTGCGTGAGTGGGGAAAGGGATGGGGTGGCTGCGGGGGCAGCTTTGCTGGAGGTGGTGCTTCATGGAGGGGGACCGTGGGGAGTGTGTTGGCTTGTTGTGAGGGTGCTTGGACTATCCTCCTCCATCTGCTCATCAGCCCCTGTGTCAGAGGGTCTGCTAGAGCTGGGTGCCTGCTGCTGGGGAGGATGGATCCCTGCTGCATCCATTACAGAGAGGTGGCTGCTATTTCTTGTGCTGGCAGGAGTGGGTTGGGTTTTTTTTCCCCCCCTGCAGGATCCTTTTGGGGAGGTATGTGGGGGGTCCTTGTGGGGTTGGCTCCCAAGCTGGGCTAACCTGTTTTACAGCGGCTCTGCTCTGGGGAAGCTGCTGCAGTAACGTTGACTGCTCTCTGAGCATCTCTTCTGGGCAGCCTTGCTGCTTGCTTCCTGGCTGAAGTTTTCATGAGTCACTGAATCACTCTCTCTCTCTTTCTTGTAAGGAAATGTGCTATGCAGAAGTGTCCTTCTGTGAGTGTTAAGGACAGCCAGGGAGATGCTCGTGTCAGAAGAGTGACTGCACTTCTTTGATTAATTTATCTTTCATTAGACTGAGGATGATTAATCAGGGAGTGTCCCAAGTGCAGGCTTATTAAAGTGGGATGGGGGAAAGATTCTTGGTGTTCTTGGGGCCTTGCCTCTGGTGTGATAGAAAATGAGCACATATGGGTTTACCAGGGTATTTTAGTTCTCCTAGAGAGAAGGTGGGGAAAGGTGTGTGCATGGAAGAGGAGAATGTTCTTGTAGATACTGAACATACAAAAAACAAAACAACAAACCACCAAGCCCTTAGGAGCTGGGGAGCAAAGTGTCTGAGCCCCTGGACCCAGGAAAGGCTTGAAGTTCAAATCCAAGCCAGGGGAAGGGAGTGGAGGCTCCATCCCTGCACAGCCAAGCTTGTGTGGGATGATGCAAGACCCACAAGGCACATGGCTGTGATGGGAGCTTGCAGGTACTTATGCTTCACTGCTATGAAATACAGATATGTTGATGAGAGAAAAGGGGGAGAAAGGTTGGGAAATCAGGCACATGTCCCATGTGACTAGAGTAACTTCTCTGGGATGTCCCTGGTGCAATGCCCTAGGGGAAGGGAGCTTCCCTGTCTCTCCAGCAGTCCAAAGCAATGCACTGTCTTGCAAGGCAGCAGGAAGACCTGCCGAGTCAGAGCAAGTGAGCCAGCAGGTACTGAGCTAACATCTCTGCCTCCGTGTTCCCCAGGGACCAGTATGCACCAACTTGGGTCTTAAGCCTGGCCAGCGCCTCATTGTCAAGGGGAAAATTGCGCCAAGTGCCAAGAGGTAAGTTGTGCTGTGCTGCCTGGGTGTGGCCAAGGCACCACACTGAGTTGTCTTCTGCTGGTGGGGAGCAGCAGGAATCCCTTGGGTGGGAGAGGAGCAGCTTTGGAAGGGGTTAACACCAGCAGTGCTTCCCAGTGAGTCATTGCCTAATGCACATTGCAGACACATGCTACTGCCAAGGGGCTAAGCCAAAGCAGATGTGAAGCTCCAGCTGCATGCACTGGCAGTGACCACATCCTCTCCAGTGCAGTGTAAAGGAGAGGGAAGCTGTGTCTATACTGAGATTTGGGTTGAGGCCATCCCCACAGCCACATCCTCTCCCCTGTACAAAGATGGCCCAGGAGCAGGGACACCATTACAGTGCCTTGCTTCACTGGGCAGGAAGAGATTATAGCCCAAGCAGCTGGGAGGTCTTGGATGCTCTGAGCCACAGCTCCAGCTAAGGGTGCAAATGGAAAGGCCACATGTGGCGGGGCGGGGGGGGGTCTCGGGCTGTTGAAGTTTGCTTGCACCCAGTGGAGATGCCTGCCAGGTGCTGGGGGATGGGTGGTTAGTGGGCAGGTGGGAGTAAGCAGGAATGTGCTCCTAACTCTGCAGGGATCAGGGTGCCTGGGGCCACCAGAGAAGCCTCTGCAGCAGCCCCCAGCCCTTGTGCAGGTCTGTGGCTGGTGGGGCCTCTCGGTGGGTAAGGTGGAGCCTGTAGCTGCTGTACCAGCACTAGTGGTGTTCCAGGAAACATGTCCCAGCTCTTCCCAGTGCCTTTGAAGTTTGATAGTGTCAGAGTGAAGCCTCCTGGGCTTTCTCTTGCCAAATAATATGCCTCCTCTCTTCTCATCTGGGTAAGAGGCCTGGAGGCAAGGTGGACACTGGGCTAGGAAGCTGCTTCCTCCCACTGCAGATGCTTTGGGATAGCTAATGACATGGTAATTATTTCAGCTGCCTGTGGGGTGGGGAGAAGGCAGTGGCTGTCAGGCAGGGTGCAGCACCAGCTAACTGTTTGGGGCTTAAAGGAAATCTGTGAAAAGCAACTGACTCCTTGGGTGCAGGGTAACTCCCTGTTCAGGGCTAAGTGCTGAACCTTTCTGTTGTTAAAAGCTTTGTGGAAACTAAGTGGTGTCTCTCCCGGGGATGGCATTGTGGGGCCCAGCAGAGGAGGGTACCCCTTACTGACACAGCACTAGCTTTTTAGGGAAGCTGTGCAGTTTAGCTAAGGGTTTCTCTTTGGTTACCCTCAGCTGGGCTTGAAGCAATAGACCCAGAGATGTTCATGGTAATGAGCAATATGCTACCATGTTTGATTAAAACAGTATTGATGTCTTTCTTTGCAGCTTTGTGATGAATCTGGGGAAGGATGCTTCCAACCTCGGTCTTCACTTCAACCCCCGTTTTGATGCTCATGGTGATGTGAACACCATTGTGTGCAACTCAAAGAAGGTGGAAGAGTGGGGTGCAGAGCACAGGGAGACCGTCTTCCCTTTCCAGAAGGGGGGTGCAGCAGAGGTGAGGCCTGGGATGCACTCTCTGTACCCACCCTGGTGAAGAGAGGGTGTTAGACACAGGGCACCCAGCTGCAGGGGCTGTCTCAGGACTGTCTGTACAGGAGGTGGCTGGCTTCTGCTTGGCCAGTGCCACCATCCAGGGCTCTGAGCAGTGATGGAGGGTGGGGACCAAATGTAAGCTCCAGCTAGCTCAAAGGGATGTTACTATTGAACTGAGCAGGGAACAAGCATCTCTTGGGAGACCAGAATAACACTCCTGCTATTGAAGAGCAGGTTATGCTGCTGAACGTGTTCACCCTGCAAAGCAGAGGGTGGCACAGCAATGCAGTGGAAGGGAAAGGCTTGAGGGTATCTTGGTAGAAGCTTTCTTTGATTTTTCTATTTGTCTTGCAGATCACTTTTGTCGTCAACCAAAATGACCTGACAGTCCACCTGCCAGGCCACCAGTTCACATTCCCTAACCGGCTTGGTCTCTCTGTCTTTGACTACTTTGATACACAAGGGGACTTCACAGTCCAGTCCATCAGCTGGGAATAACTTCCTCTGACACCTCTGTCTCAAAGATACAGAAAAAGCAATCAATAAATAAAAGTTTTGGTCTACCCAGTCTCAATGTAGTCTGTTTCCTACTGCAAGTCCACATGGGTTGGTCACCTTGCTGGGGGGGGGAAGGGTAGCCAACTTTGCTGGAGTACCATATGTGGGTGGCATTGTGCCAGCCTTGGCCCTTAAAGTCATGGATGGAGAGGAGAGTGAGGGGCAAAAGCCTGGGAAAGCAGAAGGTAAAAAGCCCAAGGAGAGTCTCAGGAAGAAACATTGAGGTTAGAGGGGAGAGTGGAAGGGTCCCTTAGGCAAAGTCACCCACTCTTGAGGTCTAGACTGACACCTTTATCCTACCTGAGCAAAGTGGGTTGATGAAATCTGTATCTTCCTAAAGCGGGCATCCCTGGCTGGCCTGGGAGAGCCTTGAGTTGCTGTGCTAGGTAAACCTAGTGGGGCAGAGAGTGAGGGGAAAGGCCTCCGTGGTGTTAAGTTTGGCCTGCACCCTGTAGAGGCTGGTCCTACTCATGATGCAGCTCTCCTGTGTCTTCTTGGTGCTGCTTGCTGCTGCATGGGGATAGCAGTAGAAAAGGATGCCTTGCTGGGTGTGGTGGAGCATGCAGTGGGCTCATCATCCAAATTCTTTCTTCCAATAACTGCAGAAGCATGAATACTGTTGGGCCAGAGCCTGTGTGGCACATGAGAGCTGCAACCTGGAGGGCTCTGGTTTTATTCTGCCTCATGTGCCTTGCCTGGCCCATCCAGAGCTGGGAGAGGTAGCAATGCCCAGCTGGGGTGTGAGATGCTAAGGATGTGTCTGCTATGCTTTTGTTACCCCTTCACTCCTATTAGCTCAAATGAGCCTGAGCACTTCTCAGTCTAATCTGAGGCCAGCCTCTGAGGAGGCTGAAGATGATGAGGTGTGTTTGCTGTTACAGCATAGTTCTCACGGGCTTGTGGGTTGTTACTCAAGGCATCAGCCAGCAGCTGCCTCAGGGGCGCTGGCAGCAATGACTACTGGCGTGGGGCAGGCTGTGCCTAGTGGGCATAGGAAAGGTGGGAGCTGCCCTTTCCACAGTGCGCAGCAGTTAGCAGGTAGGCCTGGGATGGAAGGACCCAATGTTTGGATCCTCACTTCCAGGCTTGGCCATGAGCAACACAAAGCACAAACAAATTGATGTCCCACAAGGACTCCCACAGGCCTGGCCAGGCTGATTCCTCTCATTAAGCAGCTGCAGAGCAGCTGGAGCACAGGAACTTGCTCCTACAGCAGCAGCACCTCCTGTTCTTGCTCCATAATTCATGAGGCTCTGCCAGGTCCTGTGTCTCAGGTACCCATGAAGGGGGAGGCTTGGCTGCTAGGAATTGGGGTGCTGAGGAGGAAGAGAGAGGTGAGTCGGCGACAAGGGCTCAAGATGGGCTTTTGAGCTGGGGGGCTGAGGAGGAAGAGAGAGACGAGTTGGAGACAAGGGCTCAAGATGGGTTTTTGAGCTGGGAGGCAAGAACACTTAGGGTGTACAAGCAACCCGAGGCTTTGCAGCTGGATGTCTCTTGAAGCCCTGTGTTGCCCAAAGCCAGTCTGCTCTGGATGATCACATCCTGCTCTTTAGGGCTACATCTATAATAGTAAATACGACATCTAACATTGCCACCCTGTGCATAGGCATGGCGGGGGGACAGCATAGCTTGGGGACTCTTCCCATGGTGTGATATGGATGATGAGGCCATCCTTTCTGGACATGAGAAGAGAGTTTAGCTGTATGGAAGTGAGCCATGCTAGGCTAGATGGCCTCAAGGCAAGAGACCTGGCCCAGTTTATGCAGTGGTGTTGGCACAGTTTGGCAGACTGGGGTACATTTGGTAGGCCGGAGAGTTGGGGATTTCCTCAACCACAGCAAGGACATGGTGCTGGTGAGGGCCCCCTCCATGAGCTGTGATGATGGACATGTAGTGGAGCTCTCTCCTTGCAGCTTCCTCTGCTGGGCTGATCTTGAAAGGTGAGCAGATGTGCTGACCTCTCCGAGCTGTACTTCGGGGCAATCTCACAACATCTCTTAACTGCATGTGGGAGTCTTTTTTTAGAAAGACTCTTCAAAGATTTTTTTTTGTGGAGGGTGGGGGAAGAAAGCTGAGTGTGAGCTTTACCACAAGAGGATGAACCTCATTCAGGTCTCCTGCTAGCGTGGCTGTTTCTTGAAGTGACTCACTGGTCCTGTGAAATCTGTGACTCACTGTTGTCCTAACTTTGTTGTGGCTGAGCCGTTGCTAGTGCGGAGGTGAGGGGTGGCAAGGGCTCCTTGGTGGTATAATTTAGGCGTATCGAGGTTGACTGCTCCCTTCCACCCACTCCCCAGCCTTGCGCAAGGTGGAAGCCGGCGTGTGAGGGCTGAAGGACCTGAGGATGGAGTCAGGATCCCCAAGACAAGCATCCTCCCCTCGCTGAGGAGCGTGAGCAGCCTTGCAAAGGGGAAGGCATGAAGAGAAGGCACCGCAACAACGATGGAAGACACTGGACGCCAGCATGGAAGGTGATGCACTTTTATTTCTTAACTCAACCCCAGCCAAAGTCTGGGAGATGTTCCCAACCTGGGGTGCTGCTCACCCCTCGCTTTCCCCCACAGACCCTGACGACTCCCTGAAAGCCGGGGGGATGCCATGGCCTCCCAGTGAGCCCTCTGCGGCCTCCCGGGAGGGTGCCAGGGGCTGTGCCGTCCCCATCCCGCTGCAGCCGGGGCGCCGGCGGTAGCTGCTGGCGAGCAGGGTGTAGAGGAAGGGGTTTACACAGCTGTTGCCGTAGGCCAGGCAGGTGACGCCAAAGTTGAGGTAGGCTTGGGCGGTGGGGCCGATGCCCAGCCCCTCACCCCGGTACAGCCCGGCCAGCTGCCAGGCCCAGAAGGGGAGGAAGCAGGCCCAGTAGGCCACCACGATGGTGGAGATCCTGGAGAAGAGCCGCCGGGCAGGGGCCCGGCCAGCCGCTGGCAGCCCTGGGCCCCAGGCGGAGGACCGGTATGCCCGGACCAGGCGGGCGTAGACGACGCCCAGCACCATGCCGGGCACCAGGACGCTGGTGGCAAAGAGCACCGTCAGGTAGAGCCGGAAGGCCACCGGAGTCCAGGTGGGGACGCAGATGCGCTTGTGGGGGCCATCCCCCTCCCGCAGCTGGGTCATCGCCATCATGGGCGCCGTAAGCAGGAGCGAGAGGAGCCAGAGGACGGCGCTGGCCAGCTTGCGGTACGTGTTGCCAGCCTGCCTGGCCCGCAGCGGCCTGGCCACCGCCCAGTACCTCTCCAGGCTCATGGCGGTCAGGAGGAAGATGCTGGCATGCATGGTGAGGAGGTCCAGGCTGAGCAAAAGCCTGCAGCCCACGTCCCCGAAGAACCAGTCATGGGCAAAGTAGGTGCAGACCACAAAGGGGATGGTGGAGAGGTACAGGAGGTCAGCCAGGGCGAGATTGATCACATAGACCCCCAAGGAGCCCGCTGAGCGGCCCGCCACCCTGCCAGAGGCCACCACCACCGTGTAGATGTTCCCCGCCATCCCAGTGAGGCACATGACCAGCAGCACTGCACCCAGCGGCCCCGTGACCGGGCTGTCCCCTCCCAGGACACTACTGCCATCACCCCTGCCACTGCTTTCTTCCAGGAAGCTGCCACCCTCGGGATCCTCTCCAGGTCTTGTGCTGATGGGGGAAGGATCACAAGACATCTTTGGGTAGGGCAAGCAAGAGCAAGTCAGGCTGTCAGAGACCTGTTCCTTCCCTCTGCCTTCACCCCTTGCTGTATGGGACACGTCTAGCCTTAACACAAGAGGGAAGAATGGCAAGAGTTCAGCAGACATAGGGTACTCCAGAGAAGTCTATTCCTCACCTCCAGCCACCCAGTCCATTTTGCTGATCTTGTCCATCGCAAGGTCCATCCGGTATTTTTCCTTAACCACCAAAGGGCTGAGAAGGGGACACCACCTTCCCCTTCAAGACCGATAGGTGCAAAATAACCTCTTCCAGCCAGGAGGAAATGTCTCCAGTCTTCACCAGCTCCTCGCTTGTTGCTTCTCCAGCTTTCGCTGGGCCCACAGAAACCAACAGACTCAGTGAACAAGTGGATTTCTCCTTCTCCCAGGTCTGTGTTCTCTCAGCTCAGAGAAACTCTGGAGAGGTGGGCTCTGCCCCCCCACCCCGAACCAGCCCCTGAAGACTTGCCTTGCCCACTGCACAGAGGAATGTGTCTGACTCACAGCTTCACACACTGGTGTGAACGCAGTCCCAGTTTATACCGGGCTCTTAGCCACTAGCTGAGGAGCTGTGCTGGCTTCCTCCTCTTTCTTGCAGACATGCTCCTTCTTCCCCAGTGCCTTCCTGCAGTTCCCTCTTCCTTCTTGTTCTTTTTTCCCTTTCTTTTTCTCATTTCCCCTTGCAGAGTTCTCCTCATTTGAAAGAGGATATAGCTGAAAGCCATGACTCCCTAATGTGGCAGTGGGGAAAAGCATCGCATTGTGGCTTTAGAAAGGAAACAAGGACCAGCCCTGAAAGTGCAATAGGCAGGGAGCTGCCACACTGCTCTCCTTGGCCCTTAGCCAAGCTGGGCTGAGAGGGCCTGTCCCCCACTCCCTTCCAAGGACCTCAGGACCCCTTGAGGTGTAGACAATGGATGTAGCCCCTAGTTTGCAAGCAAGCCCACCAGATGGTAGGACATCTCACATTTTCCATGACCTGGCCCTGTTCCACCCTTGTCCCCCAGTCAGCAGCAAGCTCCTAGAGACTCAAAGGGCTGGATATTTTAGACTCACTCTTTCCTCCCTCTCCCCAAAGACCATCCTCCTTCTCTAAGCTTTCCCTCTCCTCCCCTAGAACCCCCAGGTCCTGCTGCCTCACCTCAGAGCAGGGAGCAGAAGCCTGTTAGGTAGACACCATTGCCTTCTAGCAGGGCATCACTGCATAACACCTATGCCCTCACACTTCTGCACCCAACACTACCCTGCTTTTTCTTCGCCCACATCTGAGCCTCATTCATCCCAGGGAACAGGCATGGTGGGACAGAATTTGCAGAGCAGAGACAGATGCGCCATTACTAAATGTGCTCTGCTGTTAATTCACAGGGGTTTTCAGGCCACTCCAGCCACACTCTTTTGCATCATCAGTGCATTAGCTTCGTTGTGGCTGAGTCAAATGCCTCCAGTCATCTCCAGCAGTGATAACTCAGCAGCAAACGGAAGGAAGCATCCCATCGGTACTGCCCTCACTGCAGTAGAATCCAAGCACCTTCCCGAGCAATGTGCTGCATGCCACAGCAACAGCTTCAGCATGACCGTGCCACCGGAGCAGGCGTATAGCACACAGGGCATTGGTGGAGGCAACTTAAGAGGCCTCCCTCTGGGTTATCTCTGTCAGCTCTTGGCATGTCTGGGTCACTCTCTCTACTCCTCTTCCCAGAGGAGAACTGAATGTGCAGGTTGTTTAGATGGGGCTTGAGCCTTTTTTTAATAGACTGCCCTATTTTCATGTTATCAGAACCAAAAGGCACTTCGTTTTGGAACACAAGCTTTGCAATAGCTTTCAGGTTTTAGGACAGTCATGCTCCTAACTGGGATCAGTGAACTGCAGTGAAAATATACTTTTGGGTGGAATGTGCCATTGTGCCATGGCAGCAGGAAGAGTGATGCTGCTTCTCATCCAGGAAGTTGATGCTCCCAACTGGTTGTGGTGGTCTCAGCACAGAGAGGTGTCCCCAGAGAAGCAGAGGGGGACTATGACTTTGCCCATTTGGCTCTGATGGGAAGATTCACAGTCCACATGCCCCAGGAAATGCAATGAATAGCCATGACTCCTTGCTCTGAATATCTGTGCTTTTTTTCAAGAAATTACCTCATGCCTTAGCAGTTAGCAGCTCAGCTCATTTAGGAAGTTAAAATAAATTACAGTGGGAATATTTTATTCATTTCTTTAGGAGCTAATTAAAATACTGGTTGCCTCATTAATTCCAGTTAGCTCCCCTTAACGCACGAGATGCCTACTGTCACACTGCCTGCATAAAACTGCAGACACATCAGATACTACAGTCATCAGCAGAACTCAGCTGGTCCTTCCAGCATGTGAAACGCAGCTCTCCCAAGAGAGCTTTAAGAGATGATCTTTAAGATATGAATCATGGGTTGATTTAGTGGTTAGGGCTAACTGTTACTAGAAGGACATGAACATACAGACTTCCTTGTTATACTACTGCATAAAATTATATGTATACGTGATATACAATATATACATATGTAATGTATAGGGCAGAATGAAAGTGCCAGGCCTTTGACATACAGAGAATGAGGGAGCAGAGATCCATGTACTAGTATCTTCAGCCATGAACCCCTAGGCTCTAGTAAAGACAACAGAGAGTCTGAACTCTGTGTAAGACACACCATAAGCTGCTCTCTGCAGGACCCAACCTCTCTCCATCGGTTTGACCAAAGACTCAAATCTGATAGCTGAACTTCAATGGCATTGAAGTTCAGATCTCTCACAGTATCTTCCCTAAGGCAGTATTCCACCTCCCACCACTTTTTGTTATGCGCACACACACACACATTATCCACATACACACACATTGGTTTTGAGCGGATCTCTTAATCTTCTCTGTAGGAATTGGAGAAAGGTCTCTACACAAATGTGGTCTGAAGAAGCTTTCAAGCCCATACATGGCAGGAGGAAACAGACCTCAAATCTGGCCATTAGATTACATCTTTTAAGTGACCTTTCTCAACTACAGCTCCAACTGATCAAATATCTAGATGTTTCACATCTCAGTCACCAGCTGAGAAGCCATTTCTTGTAAAAGAACAGTCTTTCCTCATCCAGCAGCCCCTGAAACCCACTGGTGTGTGTAGCTCCAGCCAGGCAGCTGTCTGCAGTTTCACGCAGGAGTGATGCTAGGTCCCATGTCCAACACAGCAAGTGCCAAGTTTTCAAGGCCCGACTGACAGGCAAGGCCTGCCAGCATCCAGTCAGATCACAGCAATTTAACAGTGACAGGTTGCACTGAGGACTCAGACTCACAAAATCTTGCACTTGAAAGGAAGCAGCTTAATTTGGCTCCCAGAACAAAGTGGACTGTCTATGGGGAAAAAAAGTGCTTCAAAGAGTGCTTCAAGAGCACTGTGTTTCTCTGATGTTGATTGTCCTCTCCTCTCCTGACGGCCCACCCAACAGGACCATGTAGAGTCAAGTCATAGCGAGGTTCCCGCATGGCTTCCTAGGATTTAAACTTGAAGTAGGCTTCAACTGTAGTGAAGGAAAAAGGTGGTGCTTTAGGGCAATACCCTGAACCAGAGTGGCAGGAGGGGAAGGAAACAGCATCCAGGCACTTACTTGCATACTCCTGTGGTGTCATGGCCTGGCTGATGACGCTAGTGAAGGCTGCGATCCAGTCCAGCTGATCAGTCTCTGTCTCACAGGTGAAGAGGTATTCCCGGTCGGGGGTGACAATGGTGAGGCCGTAGTGCCAAGAGAAGTTGCCCTGTGTCCCTGAAGGCAATCCCTTCTGGACGCTATAGCCATTCTCTCTGCTGCCCACAAATACCTCACCCTTAGCAAATGCATCCTGCACATCAGGAGGGAAAGAGAGGGATTTACGGAATCCCAGAAGAACCACGGAATAATAGCAGTGCACCTAAGGACAGGAGGAGAGTGGGTGAGGACCAGGATGTAGCAGCAAAAAGATTTGAAGGTGGTCAGGGGATTCAGAAGAGCAGGGAAGCTATGCTCAAAGGCAGCGGTGGAAAGGAAAATTTAAGAGCGTAGATCTTGAGAGGTCTGAGAGAGGAACTGCTGCTCCTGTCTCTCCATGTCACCCCCCATGTCACTCTCCTCCCCACCACCACCTTTACACCGCTGCCCTCCCTGTTCTCATTGTCTGCAGGCAGTGAAACAAACACAGAAAGCATGGGATGAACTAAGTGGGAGGGAAAGGGGAAGACCTAGAGTCCATTCAGAGCAGCTGGGGAACCTGCAAGCCTCCCTTACTGCAGAGCAAAGACTCTGGGTGCACTTTGACCCTGCCCTCAGCACTGTTGCCTGCAGCTGCCAGAGGTCAGATCTCCCCCTCACCAAAGGGTCCTTGAAGTACATGAGCCTGCGGTGATCCAGCGTGAACCAGCGCTTCTTAAAAGCCTCTCTCTGCTGTGAAGGGAAGAGGTGACATATGTAAGGGGACAGTGCCCTCTGCTGCGAACAGTGCAAATGGATACCCGAAATTCATCCCAACCACTTGAACCAAACCCCTGCCTTAAAAGCAACCTCCTCATCATCCTTTCTGAGCTGAGAGTGGGGATCAGTATCAGGTTTTTCAGTCCCAACTGCTGTCCTCAACTCTTGGACTTCTGTGAAGGACCCCAGAGTTGAGACAGGAGAAATCTAGACACTAAATACCTGTAAGGTCACACACACACATGCAGAGAGATCTGGTGTTCTGGGAGAAAGCAGGGACTCTGGCTTCATCTACTTTCACGTGTCCTTCCCCTTCCTTTTATTTTCCCCTCCCTTGGTGCATACAAACTGTTCCCACAGGTGTTAAAGAGTCAGGGGGGAATGGGGAAACAGCAGGAGAAAAACATTGAAGTAGGGAAGGTCAGTGGCTCTCTGACAAGTCCCTGATAGAATTTCTTCTCCCACAGCAGCTCACCTTGGGACCAGTCTTCTCCATGTATCCCTCCTTCAGGAAGTTTCTTGTCAGCCGATTTTTAATCTTACAAAAAGGCAAGAGTAACATTCACTTAGGCATGTTTCTTTGCTATTCACTTTCACCCCCCAGCTTTCCTTCTATTCCCCCAAATTCAACCGCCTTTTAGATTCATGTTTGCAGAACTGCCTAGCCAGGAGTCACTTCTGTCTCCAAAGTGCCCAAAACCAGCAGAGAGCAGTTGTCCTCTGGCCATCACAGGCCCTTTTACACACACTTTCTCATGCCTCTATCTAAACACTGCAATTTCCATTTCTGTACCTGGGGATCTAACAGTAACTAATGGGCTCTTTCATCACATAACCGAGTACCAGCGGGAGACTCAGCACTGCGCTCTAGTGCTGCCTTACCTCATTATCACTGGCAATGGGAAATGCTACCTTCAGATAATGGAACTGCACACAGCGAATTGCATTGAACCAGTCCACTACCTCCTGAAAACAGAAAAGGGCAGGACAGAAAGCTTAGCCAGAGCAACAGTGAGCCATCTAAACTCACCCAGCTGCACGCAACCCTATGTTAACTACAAGCACAGCCAGCTCTCCCTCCCCAGCACCTACAGCATCTCCACACACACACAGCCAGCACAGCTGCCCCATTCCCCGCGTGCACAGGCAGCACATCTGCACATCTTCTACAGCAGCTCCTCCCACACAAACCAACTCAGCCAGTGCTCCTGCCCTGCTCCCGGCAGCAAAACTCTCTCACAGACAAAGACAGAGCCAGAACACCCACCCGGTTACCTACAGCAACTCACCCGCACACCCCGCCCTACCCATGCTTCAGACTATTTAATACCAGCAGCTTCTCAAATCACCTCAATTGCTTTGCAGTGTTTGATGCTAAAACAAGATACCTTTCCGCTTTCATGGTAGACAAATATATTCCGGGTCTTGTTGTCTTTGACATAGGTGATCTGCAGGCCATTGGGGTTCCCAATCTTCACTGGCTGGAATGTAGCATTGATGACATCTATTTTAACATTGATTTTGGGTTCTTTGGCCTGAGAACAGAATGGCATTGGTCATGCATGAGCAATCCTCGTGGGAAAGAGACCTGAGCTGACTTAGTGGTGTAAGGCAGGGTCAGAGGGTGTTAAAAGGTAGTAATTGCCTCTTCCCAACAAAACTGTTGTAGCACACACTCCCTTCGCTGTGTGGCGTACTCAAGCACAAACAGTGGCCCAGCCCCTCCAATTTAGATTTGACCTGTACCTCCTATGGAACTGCTGGTGAGACACTAAGAGTGCATCTGACTTCACAGCTGAGCCAGTCTAAAGGCTAACTGACCCCAAAAGGAAAGACCCCACTCCTGCTCCTCCCTACCCCAAGCCATTCCCTCCCTTGCAACAGTATACTAGCACTTGCCCCATTCATTTCAGGGAGATGAACTTGCAGAAGAGTAGCCCTCCTCAAAATAAACCAAACAACAGGTTTTTGCCAACTTGGCTCACAGTGGGGTGAGGCTGTTTCCAGGGATGGTGCAGGATTACACAGCCAGGCAAAAGGATAGGGGTGAAGTGAAAGATCAGCCCTTCTATCAGCAGTGAGGGAAGGGTGTAGGGAAGCACAAAGGGAGGACATGGGGAAAATGTCACCCTGACAGTAGGAAGGGGACCCTTCTCCTCAGTGACATGTTTCTGTTATCATCCGGCCTGGGATGAGCAGGGCAACCTCAGAAACATGCGTAGGAAATAGAAACGTCTCCATGACCCTGCTGCCCTGGGTGGAGTATGCACTGAGGTGGGAGTTGACCACCATACTCACATCCTGCTTGGTGAAATACTTCAGACATCCCTCTCTCTCAGACAAGAGGAACTTGCGGGGTAAGAACTGCCCGTTGTCTCGGCCTCGCTTCCAGAGGATGCCTTCCTTTACCCCTAGAAGCAGAAAGGCCACTTTTAAGAGCATTCCCCCCCAGGCACAGTAGACATCAGAGAGCTGCCGTGCAGCCTGGGGTCCCAGCCACACCTCTGGGATAAAACACTTGATGGACTATTGCTGAGAACAAACCTGAGAAGGAGAGGTCTCACCTCTGACTTACAGCTGAAGATGGTGGTGTTCCTCGGTTTGCAGCCCAGATAAATGGTCACCAAAAGACATGTCCAGATGCTTCCCACCTCCTAGTCTGGCTCCCTCTACTGCCTCTGACAGCGTGAGCGCCATGTCTCCAGTGAACACCAGAGTCCTGGCCTACCCAGACCCTGGCGTGGGACCAGAACTCTTCCCACTTAACTCTGCAGGCCCTTGGGCTCCAGCACCTTGTGTCACAGCACTGGCAGTGACATTTCAAAGACAACTGCTGTGGTTGGAGGGGGTGGCATGCAGCAGGACAGAAATTCCTTACTGCAGAGGTCTGGCTCCACGAGGACAGCAAATGCCTTTGAAAAATGCCAGCTAGTAATACCAAGCTTGGAAGCAACCCATGGCAGTGCTAACCTACGCTGCCCACCATTTAAACTCCCCCAAAACAATGCCCTGTAAGTACCAGCTGGGTTCTCAGCAGTATGTGTGGGATTCGAGACACTATGAGCTTTTTCCTCATGATGCTCAAAAGCTTCCAGCGAAGGCAACAGGCAGGATATTTTGATGCTGTGCTCTGCTCTTACCATCAGAATATGGCAGCTGTTTTCCCGGCTCGGTGAACTCCTTGCGTTCATATTTGGCCCGTATCCACTGTTCTCTCAGCACTCTGGGGAGAAAGGTGACAGGTAGCTCAGAAACGAACTAGAGGAACCCAGAACTGCCCTTCCCTCTTTTCTTCTGTATGCAGCAACTTACTGGCAGTCATTGTATGTTGGCTGGTAATAGTAAATAGGGATGTGAGCTTCATACATGGCTTTAGTCACAGCATTCCCATGCTTGGCCAGAAACTGCAGAGTTAGACAAAGAGTTAGTGCCTTCCCTTTGATGCAGATTCATGTTGGGCTTTTTCTTTCCTGACCCACTACAGAGCTAGATGCACATTGAGCTCTAATGGAGCATTCTCTTTCCTGTCCATTGCAACATCCCAGCAAAGTCTGGCTACAGAAAGGTGGGTCTCAAAGGTCTTGTCTACTCTCAAAAGTTACACTGATTGCACCTGGATCAACAGAATGCCATGAATGTCACCTGTGTGGGGCTGGGTGCACACACATTCAGTGGATTTGCTGCCATTCCCCAGATCTCCGGGGAGACCGAGTTCAATGACAGCTCTGCAATGCCGTCTGGGAGGACATTCCAAACATCTTCGCTCCTCTCCAAAGGGCAGCGAGATACAGATTATTTTCTTTGGATCTCTGGAAAATTTTTTCAGTCCCCTGAAGATTAATGGGTTGAGGGGGTGTAATGGGGAGAAGTCAAGTTCACATAAATGCCATTTTTCTCAAGAGATCACATTATATCTGGAAACTCTTCTCAGAGCACGGAATTGCCCAAGATTTTCCCCTTGGACTGCTGAAACCGAGGAGACATGGAGGCTGAATGGTGCTGGCAAGTGGGAAATGAGTCATCTGGAGCAACAGAGACCCTGAGCCTTGACAAGACACATTGCAAGAGCTCTCCATTTGCCATAAAGTAACAGGATATGGGGAGACACATAAGGCAAGTGCATCATCCCTCCCCCAGTGGGTTATGGGGAGTTATCCTCACTTAAGTATCCGAGCATGAGTAGCAAAGGGACTACATATCAGATTAAATCTCCAACTCTGTGAGGCCAAAGGGCTGATTTTCCCAGGACATGTTAGTGTATGGCCTAGAGCCAACCCACCTGACACACTAGTGTGGATAAAGATCTCACCTGCACCTGTGCATCGTCCCAGCGGTCCATCTTCAGGGATTTGACTTTGCTGATGCTAGGGATGTTGCGGTGAATTCCTGAGCAGCTGAGGCATATAAAGACACCCAAAGTAGAGGATGCCCAGTCAGGATCTGAGGGTATAAAAAAGGGTATGACTAGAGGCGATAAATTCCCCTGGAAGCTATGCCTTAACCGAGAACATAATCCAGAGAAACAGAGAGCTGGGTGAGCACAGTTTCATCTGAGCTGACTAATTAACACCCAAGGTACAAGCAGGAAAAAGCATAGCTATTACTCCCTCATTCCCCCTGCTTCAACCACTTCATCTGAATCTCTATTGACCTGAACCTTGAAAAACTCTGAAGTGCTCTGCGAACTCCCTTTGCATAAAGGGTCACCCAAGATGAAACTGAAACCACCTCTGGGAAAAGACTCCAAGACCTGTTCAGTGCGACACAGCAAAGCCCCAGCAGTATTTAGCTCTGGAAGTGGAAAGAGGCCTTGAATCCAAAATTATCCAGGGAGAAGGTAAAATGGTACTGATTAACCCGGTCTTAATTTGGCTTGGGTGGTACACTCCATGTGCCCCTTTTGGGAGGAGTACGATGGGTGTTTTTAGCAGCACCTGTAGGACCTCAAACTGGATACCCTTTCGAGAGGGCAAGCCCTTCAGTAAAAGAAATCTCCAAGGCGCCTGTGGCAGGTTGTCAGTTCATAGCTGAGTCACGGAGGAGACAATGCCCTCCTGAATCATGCTTTCTTTCTGGAGCAGTTTGGATTTCACCAGGAGCTTTCCTGTCAGGTCCTGACTGGGCATGACCTTGATTTGTATTTGAGATCTGACATGACTACAACCCACAGTGCTGCAGCTATACAGCCCCTGCCCATCTGGCGCTACCGTGTCCCCATCCTTCTTCCGACCAGCACTGCGGCAGCATCTCCTTCCTCCTCCCTTGCCAACTCACCTCCAGGGAGAGGAAGCGAATATCCAGACAGAGCAATGCCTCTCCTCCCTCTCTGCCCCAGGCTCCTGTGCAGTCAGATAGGCAGCACCAAACTGCTGCTAGAGACCAGCCCCAGCTCCCTGCTTCTGACTCTTCCTCCAGCAGCCCTCGGGGACTCACCTGGCTTCCCACAGTCTGCGCACAAAGAGTTTTCCACTCTTCTCCACACTTCCTTCAGGGCCTTCATGCTCCTCTCGTTGCCTCCAGCCATCATGTCCAAATGCTATCCCTCTGGGCAGGGCAGGGCCAGGAGGGCAGCTGCCTGTGCCTTCTCCACCTGTGGGCCAACCCGCTGGGTTGCCCAAGGGAGAAGGAGCCACCAGAGAGCCAGAAGCTCTTGCAGACGGAGGAAAAAGGGGAAGGCAGGAGAAGGTAAGGTTAATGGAAGGAGTGTGGATGCCTGACGGCACACCTGAGCTGGCTGAGCACAGGCAGGGACGAAGAGGCTGGAGGCTGAAGTGCACCCAGACTGAGTGAGGAGGAGGAGGAGGAGACCTGCCCCATGGGCGTGGAGGGAAGTGCAGCAATTAACCACAGAACTGGTTTTTCCGCATTTCTGCTGGTGAAAGGACAGGCCAGGAAAAGAGCACAAGCAGCGAGAGAGCTGATAAAGGCAAGGCGGCCCTGGACAAGCAGCCACCGGGCCGTGTCAGGACTCGTCACGCTCTGTGGGCTGGGGAGCTGGCTTTGGCTGCCCCTGCAGTGCTTCAGGAGCTTCCACCAAAGTCAGCTGGCCACCACGCGAGCATGACACCCATTTTTAGGGCAAGGACTGCAGGGCAAGAAAGGTTCAAGAGTTCAGCTAAAGTCACTCAAGCCAGCAGCCACAAACACAGTCCTGATGCCCCCACCTACTCATGCTGGTACCTCTCTCCACCATCAACTCCAGAAACCACGGCTGTTCAGCGAAGTCCTGCATCTTGGAGACTCAGCGTCAGAACCGAGACCTGTCCCCGCACTTGCTTCCCCCAGCTAAGAGCAGCACAGGTACCACTGACACCAAGCAACGACGATAGCTTGAAATAAAACTCTCAGACCTTTATTGAAGAAATGCAATGTTAAGTATTTGGAGGAATGACCTTTATTAAAGAGATGCAAATGTAAAATACTCGGAGGAGTGGCAGAGCGGGTCTCAGGGCAAGAGATCGGGTGCTATGCTGGCTGCACACGGCAGCACCCTAAGAGCCTTTTCCCAGGAGGGAGCTGAAGAGCGAGAGCTGGAGGCACCCAAGCCTGAAGGAGTCCCCTGCCCACCCCAGGCTGGATGCCAGGGCTGGCGGCAGACACCTGCAAGGTCCATGACAGCAGCTTCTCTCTCCTGGCCCCAGCTTCGGGAAAAAAAGTGCACCAGGAGCGGGTCAGGGGACACACTCAGGTCCCACACACCCGTAGGACAAGAGGACCCGATGCCGGCCCCACTCTGCTCCTTCAAGCCACCCCACAGCCAAGGCAGTGGCCCTGGCACGCCCTCCCTCCCACTCACCCCGCAGCCCACGGCCGGTGATGCTCGGGGCTCCCCCATACCCTTGGGCCGCTCCGCCCTCAGCCCAAGAGCAGCTCAGCTGACAAGAGCCTCCCGCTTGGGCCCTCATGAAGAAACCAGCCCCCCCACCCCCTCCGCCTGGCGAGGCGCGGGCAGCACAAAATGGCGGGTGGGGCAGAGGGCCGCCCCTCACGGCCGGGCGGCGGCGGAAGGGGCGGGCGGCAGCAGCGGCGGCAGCGTGGTACCGCCATGGGCCGCAAGAAGAAGGGTCCCGGAGGCCGTGAGGGGCGGCTGGTGGTGACTTTCGACGAGGAGAGACGGAGGTGAGGCCGGGCGGGCCCCGGGGCGGGGGGGAGGCGGCATCCCCCGGTGAGGAGGTCGCTAAAAGCCGGGGGGCGTTCTGTGTTCCCGGCGGTAGGGAGTACCTGACCGGCTTCCACAAGCGGAAGGTAGAGCGGAGGAAGGTGGCGCTGGAGGAGATCAAGCGGAAGCTGAAGGAGGAGCAGAGGAAGATGAAGGAGGAGGTATCCCCACACGCACACCCCGGCCCTCCGCGGGCCACGCTGAGAAGGGGGTCCCTCTTCCCGCCATGGCGGGCTGGGAGCGGGGCAGGCCGCGGGGACTGGGCCGCGGGGCAGGAGGGGTCTTCGGGCTTCCTCTGCCCTGCTTGCAGGGGGACGCGGCCATCCCGGGCGGAAGGCGGGCGGCTGGAGCGGCAGAGGCTCCGCAGTGACCTGTTTCCGTCCCTCAGCGGCACCAGGAGTACCTGAAGATGCTGAGCGAGAGGGAGGAGGCGCTCGGTACGTGCTGGCCGGTCGCGGGTGCTGGGTCCCCGGCAGCGGAGCGGCTGCGTGAGGGGCGGGAGGTGGGCGCCCGCGGTCCGACAGCCTTGGCTGGGCGATAAGAACTGGAGCAGGGATGCTCGAACATCACCCTGCGGGGTCGGCTCCTCGTGTGTTCCCCTCGGAAGGTGGGCAGCCATCTGAGCGGTGACCCCCTCGGCCCTCTGTCCCTGGCGGGTTTTACAGGAAGGAACATGCTGGAGGACATCTCCAAGGTGCTAACCAGATCCCTTCTGCTGGGAGAAGGAGCTTGCCTTTCAGGCTTGTAGTGCCAGTGTTCAGGCCCCTCTGCCCTCTAACCATGCATGCAGAGGCTGGGTCTCCCACCCTCAGTGTGGCAGTGCAGGAACAAGCGACCGTACCTTGTGAAAAGCTGGGTACTTTGCAGTGCGGGATTTCTTGTCTCCCCAGATGAGGCTGATGAACTGGAGCACTTGGTGACGTCGCGGACGGAGTCTGTGAACATTGACCACCCAAACCACATTGTAACAGTGACCACCATCAGTGACCTGGACCTCTCGGGGGCACGCCAGCTGGGACTGACCACCCCTATGGTAAAGCCTCTTCTTGATTCTCTGACTGTATCAGCTGTAAGCATTCTCGGCGTTGGCTAGGTAGGGCTGCTGCTCCCTGAAGATGCCCAAAGACATGCAGCTGTCTGGGAGCAGGGATGAAAAGGGAAACTCATAACTTTCACATTCCTCCACAAGTTATGTTGGGCCTCTAAAGAGGAAGAAATGTCCTATGTGAACAGCTCACTCCAAACCTCCCTGGAATCCTTTCTAGTCCCAGCTGACCTTGTGTAAGTGAAGGGTGCCACAGGGCTGGATGGGGAGAATGTAGTATTTTAAAAGCAGATACAACACAAGCAGCAAGACTTCAGACTTTGCTGCATGGACTGTCCTCAACCTCTTTCCTGTGTTCTGTCCAGGAAAAATTACTATTAGCATGAGGTGAGATTTCTCTCTCCATGATCCTGTGCTTGGACCACAAATAAGGAAACCATTCAGTTCTGGTTGTGGTTGCTTTTAGTCTCAAAACATATCGTAACTGAGATCTCATATTTGTTTCATAGAGGCTTTCAGGCACTAGTTGACTTGGTCCTTTTGATCTTCATAACTCATGGCTGGATTTGAGCTCTTTGGGGAAATTTCTGTGTTAACCTTTTACATTTGTAAGGTTATCTTCTAATCTGAAAATCCCCTTAAAGAGGTTTTGATAGTGATTTAAGAAAAAAGCTGAAACCTTCAATTCATAGTTTAGACTTTAATTGCATGGCCATTAAGATCACGCTGAAGTTTTTTATCTTAGGGTGGATTACTGTAGGACTTCTCACTGGGTGTCCCTTTCTGAGGGGCTGTGATAAGAAACCTTTAGATTTGGACAACAAGGGATGTGGAGAATTAAAAAAACTTCATCCATGACTAGGTGGTTCACAAAACAGGATGAAACCAAGAAGGCAGCAGAAACACCGGAATCGTAAGACTGCCTGTTTGAATGTGTCTATAGGGGTTTTTTTGCTTCCTTTTTAAGGGAAAAAGTGATGGAACAGAAGAAGAGAAAGGGGAAGAGGTGGTGAACAAGCCTGTAAGAACAATGCCCAAGAAGTCCAGAAACCCCTTCCTGTCTGAAAAGTATGTATAAACTCATTGAACTCTTTGCTGCTAGGCTCTGCAAGCTGATCAGGAGGATCTTTCATTCCCAGATCAGCCGTGTGGTTGCAGGGAGGGGATGCTGTGCTGCCTGGGTGCCGGTGGGCAGGAGCCAGCAGAGGGCACTGGCAGAGCACAAGCCTGCCTCTGACCTCCATTCCCATTGCATTGATCCCTGGTGACAGCAGCAGCAGGAGGAGGATGTGGTGCAGGGCGGGCTTTGTCCTGAACTGTTTACCTAGTCCTTCTCCAGATATTGCAGGCAAGGGTGCAGAGTTTGTCTCTAGGATTGAAGGTCAAAAGACCCTAAAGCTTTGGCATTCTCCACATTTTTCAGTATCCAGGATTTACAGCTGCTTTGGGGATTCGGAGAATTACTTAACTCTGTGATGGCTGGCCAGCCCGCTGCTCAGAAAATTCATTTTGGTTGTTATTGCACATGTAGGCTTGCAGGTGTCCTGCCCTGTCAGGATGATGCCCAGCACAGTGGAGTTCCCCCCCACTGTGGGCTTGCTGCGGCTGGTGTTCACTCCTGCTAGGCCACACAGGGCTCTCCCGCTACTGCTGTGGTGTTGCCTTGCTCCTGCAGACTTTGGTCCCCAAACATTTCTCTCTTCCTGCCCTGCACAGGATCTCTGCTCTTACTGCCACGCTGCACATGCACAGCCGGAAAAAGACGAAAGGAAAGAGACCCCAGCGTGGGCAAGGCCCACGCAAGAAAATCCAGAAATCCAGCACAGGGCGAACCACTAAGACTCAGCGACGGAGGCTGACAGGCAAAATGGGCCGCGACCAAGATTAATGGAGAAACTAGTGCTTGGACCAGCCAGTTGGGACAGCGCTGCACATCTGGCCTGCTGCTCTTCTGAGCCCCTTCATCGTAGGCAAGAGCCTTGTTTACTTGGCTTTCTGACCAGCAGTGAGCCCAGTTTAGCCTTTCTCTCACCTCCTGAGCACTGGCCAGGGTGACTAGACAGTCTACCCATTTCTTTCTGCAGTGATCTCCAGCTAAGTGTCTGGGTGCCATGGAGTCTCTCAAAACTTCTGCTGGGGGTCAGATTCTCTGGTATAACCCTTCTGTCCTTGGGCCTCCCCTTCCAGAGCTGATACTTGGCTTTACCAAAGGAGCGGACCTGGGGCTGAGTGCAACAGGCACATCATCAGGGCAATCTATGAGACTTCAAAGAGCTCTGCCTCCACTCGTGCATCAGTGCCCTGACACTTCTGCTGTGCAGTAAATTCTTTCTCCATGGAGACATGGTGTCGTCTTGTCTCATGTGTTTCTTCTCTAGTGCCACATCCGAAGGCAGGGGTACTTTTTGATTGGTATCTTTGCCAGGTGAAAGTTGGTAACTTTGTGAATAAATCTTGATGAAGTCATTTTGCTAAGAGAAAAATATTTGTGACTTACTTGAAACATAACAGCAACTGTGCTAACGCCAGTACCAGCTGGAAAGAGGGGAGATGATTCCTGGTGCTTAAAGAATATTGAAATCCACTGGTACTTGGGAAATGGAATAGCTAGGAGCTATTTCTGTGGTAACACAGAGCCAGCCAGAGCAGGAATGGCTCATTCCATTGTCTGCTAAATGTGCCCATCTTAATTGCGATAGCTTAGAGGAGTATGAAATGCCCTAATGCCCTTGCTGTATGTGTGTGGCCCTCTCTGGGATGGGAGTGGCAGAGGCTGCCCTTTACCTCAGGGCTGCTGCAGTCATTAGCAGTTAATTTCCTTTCTTCTTGGGACCTCAGTATATGTTTTTTAGCATGGATGCCTTGCTTGGTTGGGGTTGAGGAATGCTGGCGGCAAGACTGGGAGTGAATCCTCTGAGGAAGAGAGTGAGCCTAGGCAGTGTGCTGGCCTTAGTCTTCGAATATCTGTAGGAGATGGTGGCTATTCTGCCTCTGGCAGCCAGGCCCCCTCCCTTGCTACATGTATACTGGTGAGGAAATGACAAAGGGAGAAAAGGCCTGTGTGGCTAAAACCCACACCAGAAAACTGGCAACCCAGCAATGGGCAAGTACGTAGATTCCCCGTGCCAGAAATGGGAGGGGGAAGAGTAAACCAGTGCCTGAGGCTTCATGGAGGAACATCAGAGCAATGCTGATGGCCACCAGATGCTAAAGCTAATGGCACCAGCCTGATGTATCTCTCATCATTTCTTGGAGCATGTGCATGCAAACACACAGAAATTCTTTGGAGGGGGTTCTGATCTCAACGCTGAGAGCAGCTACATGATTTCTGCTAGAGCATGTTCCTCTGGAGGGAGCTGTGACACACTTGCAGTGAGGAATGGGGTCCTTTTGCACCTCCCTTTCTCTTCTGAAGAAGGTAAATGGCAGGGAAGTGGATACTGTTATCCCATGTGCCACCAGTGCCTTGCGGGCTTGGACTCCCAGTCCCATCCTGAGCTGAGGCTTGGTGCTCTCGGGCAGTAATTGTGAATAATCCTGGTCACATAATAAAAGTGTGTGTGTGGTTTCCTCACCTCTAAAACAGCTGTGGTGATCTCTTGCTCTGCCTTAAAGGCCACTCCAGAAAGCTCATGGGGTTTAATGTGCGACCTTGCCCATCTTCCTGTCTCCCCTTGGGGTGTTGGGTGTTTCAGAGCTGCAGAAACACAACTTAGGGGCAAGACGTAAAGTGATGCATCCAAAGCGCCCAAGCTGTGCCATGTGCGGAGCACAAAGCGTTTCTTGTTCTGGTTTGGGAGTTACATGCTCTAGAGCTGTTCTGCGGTGGATGGGTTTGAGGGGGATGTAGGAGGGAAGGAGAGGGAAGTTCTGTTTGGAGTGGTGTGCCACGCCGAGGGGGCTGCGGCTCAAAGCTGGAGGACAGTGTGTGACACCCTTGGTCTGGGTCGTACAGCAGCTTTCTCTTCTCTCTGGGACATAGTGCCTTGTGGAGTGACCGTGGGCAGAAGGTGACTTGCGCTTGCCCCCACCCCAGGAGTTTGCTCTGGAGCTGGAATGGCTGCTGTTAAGGAAACATACAGTTCATGTGTTTGTGAAATCTGCTGAAGTGTGGAGTGTGAACTGTGGGTTGGGTTGCCTTCCGCGGCCTGTAGACAGCCTGGCGTGGTAGCTGGGACAGCACTGGATTACCTCTTTATAATCCTGCTGGGATGTTAAGAGTGACCTCAGTAGCACTTCAGTATTTGTTATTTTGCTGCCAGGTGATTTAGAAGAATCTCTCCTTTAGTTTGTTTCCCTGCCCCTAACAACTTCCAAGCCTTTCTCAAGTGCCAGCTGAAATCTCCAACGGCCTCTGCCATGCTCTGAAGACTTCCCGTTCCTGCTGGAAGTTGTGTTTTCACATTTTTTTTAAAAAAAAAAGCATATGGAGAAACTGAGAACAGAATTGTTAAATCCTATACGGAGTTAACCATCAGGATTGTTTGCTGCGCTATTGATTTCTCCATTTGATCGATTAAAGCTTTATTTTGTAATGTAAATTACTGACTCAGCCCTAGCCTGCTGTCTTTGTTACGCACAGGGTGTGCAGTCAGGCTACCCCAGGATATATTGGATCAAGGATATGAGCTCCCATATGCAAGTTAGTGTGTTAAGTGTTTGCTAGACACATCACCGTTCATACCAGGCTGTGGCTTAAAATTTTTCTTGTTTGCTGCTTCCCCTTGTTTTCAAGATGGATTTGAGCATTTTTGGTGTTGTTCCCCCCCCCCCCCCCCCCCCCAGCTGCTCACAAACAAGTTCCAGCTGTTCAGGAGGCAAGCCGCTTCCAAATATAAGGTACCTGCAAAAATCAACGTGCTAGTGCAGCCGCTGCTCCGAAAAGGAAAAGCAGAGACCAGCAGTTCTCTGCGTGTTCCCCCTTCCACGGCCTACGCACGTGCTTTTCACGCTTGTCTCTGCAGCTAGACCTCTTCAGGCACCTGCGCGTTACTCGTGCTTGAGCACAAGGGCTCGCGGGGAGAGATACAAGGCTTTGACATGGGCTGCCACGCTGGGGTTTCCATGCATGATGGCTTTTGCTGGCTAGACTGCGATTCCACACACATGCACGCACAAAAGTATAATTGGGATTATAGAGGATCAAAACCAGACTGGGAGCCAAAAAGGTCAGACAGTTGGGGAAAAATAGGAGCGTAGCGCAAAGGAGGCTTGGCGGCAGCGTGTGCATGAACTGTGTGATAATCGGTGCGCTGTATTTATTGCTCTTAAGTAGCATACCAAGCTCGAGGCTGTACCCTGTACAGTCCCACTGCTGCTTAGAAAGGAACTGGGGAAAAAAGTTACGGGGAGATTGACGAGAGCTTTGGGGGACTAATGGAGCTGAATAACTGGGGTTGTTTGGGAGAGACAGGGTTGGAGAGTGAATTGCAGGCTGCCTTCAACTGGTAAACAAAAAGTGAAATTAAGCTTTTTTTTTTCTTAATGCTCACCAGGACGGGGAAGAGAAGGAAGTTGAATTGTAGCAGGGGGAATGGAGGACAGATGTTGAGTGTGTTTCATTAGGAATAGCGAGGCTCAGGCAGCGCTTGAGCTTGGCAGGTAAAGCCCAGGTTAGACAAACCTCTTCAGGGAGTGCTGTGGGTAGGGAAGACCTCCCGTGGGAGCTGTGCTGGGGACACGGTGACGCTGGGCTGTCTCAGTGCTTCCAGATGAGTCCACTGCTTCGGCACGCGTTTAGGGTTCCAGTTACTAATTCCTGGGGTGATGCCTGCGGGGGAGCGCTGGGGCAGACCCTCGGCAGGTGGTGAGGTGGTCCTGGGGAGGAAGGGCAGGGAAGAGGCCGAGGTACGAGGGGGCAAGGCGGGGGGATGAGCCGCTGCCCCCTCCCCAGGCCCAGCCTCCCCCCAGCCCCGGGGCCGCCAAGCCCGGCCGGGTCGATCGCCCGCCCGCTGACACCGACACGTGGGTGCCCGCACCCGTGGGCGCCATGGCCCCGCGCCTCCGCCAGCCACTCAGAGGGCGGTATTCAAATCAGTGCTCGGTGGCAGCCAATGAGAGGGGGGAAGGGCGGGGCCTAGCGCCCCGCGGTTCTCACGGCCAGCTTCATTGAGGGGGGAGCTCGGCGGGCGGCGATGTGCTGGGAGCCATAGGTAAGCTGAGGTACTGGGGGTACTGGGAGGCACTGGGAGCACTGGGCATGGCTGGCTGCATGCATGCATGCGTGCTAGAGGCTCTGGGGAGCGCAGCAGTATCCTGGCAATAGGCCCCAAGTGCCCCGTGGGATGTGGGAAGCAATGATTTGCCCATCAGGCAGTGCGGTGTTGTGGGCTCTGGCCACGGGTGGCAATTCGTGGGCAGGGGTGGGCAGCGATGTTGGGGCGTTTCGTGCTGCATCCCTGGCAGGTGAGTGCTTAGGTTCCTGCCTGGTGTTCGGTGTGAACAAGTCAAGAAGGTTGGCACTAGTGCAATTTGCTGTATTGCAAATGAGTGCACGGACAAACAAAAATTACAGCTTGGTTTTGGCATTGACAGTTGGCCCTGGGTGTTTTGGGGAGCAGCCATAGCCTTGATCAGCTGCTCTGACTCAAGTGTCCATGTTTAAGGGAGCAGTGGCATGTTCACATCAGGGATGCTGGACTCACCCTACACCGATTTCCTGTCCTGTTGGTGCCTCCTCCAGACAAATTAAGCAGAGCCCTCCCAGCACAGATTACATCCTCAAATCCAAGGACTTTCTCTGAAACCCTGCGGGACAGAGGAGATGATGGTAGGCAGGATGCTTGTGAAAAGCTAGGACAGCATTGTGGAGCCCAGCTGTTGTGCTAGCAATGCTTGTTGCCACTTTTGCAATTGAGTGTCCTACAGGTCTCAGAAATTTTAGTGGGATCAACAAGTTTAGGAAGAGTCTCAGTAGGTTTCCAAATTTCCTAAGCTGCTTATAGCTACCCCTTTATGAGCAACATAGTCAAGAAGAAAGGTTTCCTTTTTGTGCCTTTTAAGAGAGCTTGAAGGAAGAAAACTTCCATCAAACAAAATAGCATCATTCCCTCTGTTCGCAGGGACTCCCAAATTGGGGGGTGTCAGCAGTCATTTGAGGGTGCAGTGCGCCCTTTTAAAAGAGGTCCCTGCTGGAGCATACCCTTTTATTATCTATAATTGTATCGATCACTGACCACCTTGCACCTGGATGCCCTTTGATTCCAGTATTGCCAGCTGAGAGCAGCAAACTTCTGTCTGGGAATAACATTCTTGATTCCACAGGAGCCTGAGGCTGGGGGACCCTAAGCTCTGGTCTTCTGCTGCTGTTCCTTCCTCCTTTTCCTCCTGGCTGCCCCCTGCCAGCAGCCCATCAGCCAAAGATCTTCGGCCCTGCTATGGACGATGTCTGGTTCGGTAGATGACGTGCCCTGTGTGAACTTTGAAGCCAACATATTTGCAAAGAGCCTGTGCCAGCACTGTTTCCGAGCTGCAGGGGCTCACCAGCATGCTATCCAGGTGAGCTCCTCCATCCCACCTGGAGGCTATGAATATTTCAGTAAGGGCCCCTTTGTTCCGTGTTGGGACTCCCTGTGCCTTTGTAGAGACGGAAATCCCTAAGACAAAGGCTCAGCCAGGCTTTCTAGATGTCTTTGGGGGAAAGCTGCATGGGGAGAGTGTCTTCCCAGGCATGGGAATCCATCATTTAACCATACCCAGGCCAGAGCTGGGAGCCACCTTAGCAGGGAAGGGCTGGACACCAGGTACGAGGGGCTTGATAGACCCTGGAAGGGAAAGCAGGGGTGTCACAGATACAAAGCTACAAGGAGGGAAGAGGGGACTCCTGGAAGAGCAGGGACCCACCCTGGATTAATCTCTGCTTGATGCCTGCTGGCATTTACAGCCTGCTTCACCTAAAATATGGTCCTGGGGATGTCCCTGTGGCCCCCGGCTGTCGGCCTAGGGCCGGGGCTGAGTCCTGTTCCTGGGGCATCTGCAGCGAGCTGTTCCCAGAGGGGAAGGCAGGAGGGGAATAAATCTCATGGGACTTTGGGCTCCGGATACCTCGATCCAACACAGTCCTTCAGCACAGGGCTGGATGCACAAGCCACTTGGCTGCCTCTGGGCGACAGCTGGTTTCATGTTCACGGAGGGTTTCGTGTTGTTCCTCCTCCAGGAGCAACTGGCCTGGGATGATGAAATAGTAATGAGCCTCCCTCTCTCTTTCTCGCCCTCTCCCTCTCTCCCCCTGGCCCCTGGCCCTCTAAGGTTACCTCAGCCCTTCGCCTGCGATCTGCTCAGAGCTGTCACCTCTGAGCGAATCCTGACGCAGGCGAGACGCTGGAGGGAAGGCAACACAGACAGCCAGCTCGCTGGAGCCTCCCCCCCTGCTGCTCATAAGCCCCGCAGGTAACAGGGCTGGGGAGGATGCTGAGGCACCTGCAAGCCCTGACAGAGAGAGGCTCGGGGTGCAGCCTTCCCTGCAAAAATTGCCCTCCCTCTTGTCTCCGTTGCCTCTCCCCGGGCTATCCGGGTGGAAAGGGAGAACGGCCGCCAGCAGCATCAATGCCGATGCAGGGCGGGTTTTCCTGAGCCCTCATCCACACGCGCTGTCTCTGGGATGCCTGCAGCATTCAGCATCAAATAGGAGCGTGCTAGTTCTCTCTGGCCTCCTGAAGTAGGAGAAAAATTTCAACAGTGGGCTGGGTGAGGCATCAAGAGCCCCAGAGGCCAGACTGCTCTCAGAGGAGGAGAAGAAGCAGGTGTTTCTGAAGGGCAACCTTCCTCCTCATCCTCGACATGCTGATGGTACCATTGCATCCCCTTCTTCCTCGCAGGAGCATGCCGTGGAGGTCGCAGGGCACGAGGCCGGCAGTGATGCAGACCCAGGCGGGCCCTGGGATGCCCTCCGCATTTTAGCCCCCCAGTGTGAAGTATATGTGTGCGTGGGCCCAGCGGAGGGGACGGAGCGGTGAGTACTAGCCGGGAGCTGTGCTGTTCCAACGGGCCCCCTTGGTGTGAAAAACAGAGGAGGGGGAGCAGGAAGCCAAGTAGGGGGAAATCGGATGCCTTCTCCCTGACACTCTGCACACCAGTGTCTGGGAAAAAGGACTGAGCAACCCCCACGCCATGCCCTCTAAACGGGTTCCTCTTGGCTGTCCCAGGAGAGGTCAGGGGGCCACCAAGAGTTTCCTTCCTCCTCACTGCCTCTAGAGTAAGGCTGGTGGCTCCAGGATGGGCTCTGCCAGCCTGTGCCCATCCAGTGGAGAGAGAGCCAGCATGGCTTGGGCTGCCGGCGCTGCCGCCCGCCCCTGAGCTCTGTGGGCTGTGCTGACCACCAGCTGTCCTCTCTCCCTGCCCACAGCTGGCACGAGAGCAGGGGATATCCCCCGCTCAGCCCCGGAGCTGAGGGTGAGCACAGAGAAACCGGCACCAACCCCAGCGCCCGTGCCGAAGCCAACTCCGCGCTCGCCAGGGTGAGAAGGGGATCTCTTGTGGTTTGGGTTATTTTGGTCTCCCCAGCCTCCTCAGCCATTCAGTGCCACTTCTGCTGGGCACATTCAGAAGGTCCTGAGATGCAAGGGGGGATCAGCTGAGACCCTTAGTCCCCACAAATGAGGCTCTCCCCTGAAAAGCACATGAGATTTGCGCCTGTATTCCCCCATACAGACTTTCCTACGTTGTTTCTTGCCATGCCCATTGATGTTGGGCTGGGGTCATCTTACACTCACCCAGCTCCTCTCCTTGTTCCTTTTTACCAGAAACTTTGGGCTGAATGGACTGTAACTTCTCATATATGCTCCTACCTCCTTCCAGCCCACAAAAGCTACCGGTCCCCATTGCAGAGATCTGCCCTATCTTGTCTCCCAGGACAGGGAAATGACCCGGTTGTGGGACAACACTTTGGGATCGGGCAAACGGGACATGATGAGCTACGCAGGTCACAGGGAGGAGGTGCGGCCGCGAGCCCCGCAGGCAGACAGACCCAGGTGGGCTCAGCCCGTTCCCTCTGGATCCTGGGTGAGAACTGAGGCCCAGGGCTTTAGGAAAGAAATCTGCCCACTGAAAGCAGGTACACTTGGTTTGCTCCTGTGTGAGATCCTCATTCTGGTTTGCTTTCCACTTGGGGGTCTCTGAAGTTCACAGCAGATCTCTGTTTAGATTTAGCATCTCTTTATCCAGTTCTGGTCCCAGGAGGCGTTCATCACCTCCACGGGCACCATGTGAAGGGATGGGGCCCAGAGTCCATGAGATGGCATCTCTGTGTGTGCTGACTGTGGGTCTCCTGGGCGTTCTCTGTCTGCATGGTTTGGTGTGCCCTCGGCTCGCAGTGCTGTGTCCCAGCACTCCCACCCTGCCTGGAGGGAGTCTGGGTTTTATCTCTGCCCTCCTGGACCGTTTTTAGCTCTCCTCCGAAGACCTGCTTTGCTGTGGACGTGGTGGCATCCCGCGTCGCTCGTGCCTCCCCCAGTAACGGCCTTCTCCCCGTCCCAGAGCACCGTCCCACCAGCCAGAAGACTGAGAGCTGGCCGAAGCACTGCATAGAGAGCGGCTATTTCTCCCTGGAGCACCGGAAAACCGACCCCCCCTGGCCATCCACCCCTCCACGTGCCCCCGCTGGCTCCTCGCCGGCCCGCAGCAACCTGGTGGGCAGCGGCAGGCACCTCGCCGACTCCCAGGTTCGGGAGCCCCGTGGGCACCCTGGTAGCGGGGGTGTGGAGGGGCGGCACGGGCTGGAGAGGCAGGAGTACACGGTGCTGGCAGACCTGCCCAAGCCCAAGCGCCTCGGCCAGCGGGATGCTGTTGACCGCTGCAGCTCCCGCACGCTCAGCCCCGGCCGGGTGGAGGTGGAGAGGATATTTGGCTGCGAGCGCAGGTGAGAAGCAACAAGTCTCCACAGTGGTCAGAGGTGGGGGATCACCCCCTCTATGCTGTCGGGGGGGCCCCACCTCCGAATTGCCGTGCCTGAGGGAGAGAGCAGGACTAGATGGCAAAGCTCAGCTTTCAGCTGTGCTTAAATTTCCCTTAAAGCAAGGGTTGGGTTTAGGCTTAGCGCCTTCCCAGCCTGGGGACCTCCCCCACCACGGCACGCAGGCAGCAGAGGCCATTGGAAAGGTGGAGCGAAGCTGCGCCGCTGGAAGTGCAGGGGGTAGCCCACCTTCCTTATCCTCCTAGCTGCCTCCTGGAAGCCACAGGATGTGCTGCGGAGTGGGGCAAGCCATGGAAATGGGGAAGGAGAGAGATGGTTCCTGCTCCCAGAGTCAGTGACTCCCCAGGGATCCAGGGTCTGCTGTAGGAGCTGCTCGGGAAAGGATCGGGGATGCCGAGAAGTCCCCAGTGCTGCTTGGGTCTTGGCTGGAGAAGCACGAGGGGCTCGGGGCTCCAGTGTTGGTGGCACAGGGCAGGAGGGGACATAAACAGGGCCAGAGAAGTATCCTGGGGCAGGTGGGTGGGATGTGAAGGAGCAGATGGAGGGAAGCTTAAGGAATAGTGTGAAGAAGACATGAGTGAGGCAGCAGAACACGAAAGCTGGGGCAGTTGAAGCGATGAGGACAGGGCAACGGAGATGCTATGGTGCACACAGTATCCAGGGCTGGCGGAGGTCTGCAGGGTCAGGCTCAGTGGGAACAGGGTCCATGGGGACTCTGCCTCCAAGCTGAGCCTGGCAGCAGCCGGACTAACTGTGTGTGCCTGCAGGAAATCAGAGACCCTGGAGGCCTTCCAGGCCCTGGAGGAAGGCCGTGTAGACCGGCTTGATGGCAAGACCCCGGTGCCACCCAGCAAAGGCCGCCTAGTTCGGATGCAGTCCAGCCCCAGCCTGCCCAGGGAGGTGAGGCTTGCCTGCGTGGCGGGACCCCATCCCAACTCCCCGAGCTGCGTTGCTTTTCCCTGCCACATTTTCTTCTATTTCTGCCACTTGCTTCTCTCTTCCATTCCCCTGCTCCCCCTTCCCTATATTCCCAGCCCTCTCCCCTGCCATGCCTCTCTCTGCTCCATGTCAGGACTCTCTGCTCTTAAATGGCAGCAGCCCCTTCACCCTTGGGGTGCAAGAGGCTTCTCTTCAGTACAGGCTAGCTCCATGCACGGGGATGCAATTGCTGTCTGGGGAATTATTTGACCAAACCATCTCCCAGCCCTAATCCTGTCTTGTTCCCGCTCACTGGCATTTTTTTTAAGAGGACTCTCTGCTCTCTCTCCCCGTGTCCCTAGGGCCAGCGGCTCTCTTGGCACCTCAAGCCACGCAGCAGAGACCCCAAGGAGCCCCTGCGCTCCCCCAGCCCGGCTCGGCACCCAGAGAGGGCCAGCAGGAACCAGGGGGATCCCCCGTGCCCCACCAGCCCTGGCTGGCTGCTGGAGAGAGGCAGCCCGAGCCCGCGCTCTGCAAGCCCAGCCCGCCGGTCGGAGAGGAGGGCAGGGGAGCCTGTGAGCCCTCCCTGGCGCTCAGAGAAAAGCTGGAGGAGCCCAGGGGAGCCCGGCCAGCCCCCAAACTCAGAGAGGGGCCGAGCCGCCTGGCAGGCAGGGGGTATGGGGCAAACCCCAGAGAGGAAGAGCCGAGGGGACTCCCTGCACCCCACGGGCCTCAGGAAGGGCTTGGATAACAGCGGGCTGAGCCGGGCAGGGCCACCGCCACGGTCCCTCAGTCCGGGAAGACATACGGAGAGCACCTGGAGAAGCCAAAAGATCTCCCCTCCCAGCCCAGTGCGGGGGGCAGAGAGGCAACGGGTGAAGCCAGGAGAGTCGCTGCACCTCAGGGGGCCCAGGAAGCCATCCGAATGTGGCTGGCAGAGCCTCCGGGAAAAAATGCCGCCCTCCCACCCTGGGAAGGGTGCCGGCAGTGACTGGAAAGGCCGAGGCAAGCCCCTGCACCCCGCCAGCCCAACACAACCACTGGAGCAGGACTGGAGGGGCCCGGGGGATGCCCACCAAGCACAGGCGTGGGAGAAGGACTGGAAGCGCCAAGAGAAGCCCACGTGCCATGCGGGCTTGATGCGCCAGCTGGAAAGGGACTGGAAAAGCCCTGCTAGATGTCTGGATGTAGGACTACGGCCGGATGACAGCTGGAAAAGGCCTGAGAGTCCAGCACAGCGGCTGGAGGATGACTGGAAGGGTCCTGAGCATGCCCGAGACACAAACAACCCAGAGAAGCCATTGGAAAGTGACTGGGGGAACAAGAGGCTTCTCATTTATCACGTGAGTATGGCAGGAGCCAGAGCTGATGGGGACCCTGCCAGGCATAAAACCGGCAAGCATAGAGCAGGTGGATCCCCTGGGTTACAATTCTGCGTACCCCAGCTCCCCCAGGTCCTTTGCTTCTCCAGGGGAGCCATGCTGCCTACCTGGCACTGGGAGGAGGGAGGATGCTTCTCCTGCTGGCCAGTGCCAGGAGGTGGATACTCAGATCTGGGAAACTGAGGTGAGGACTAAACCCCCATGGCTTCAGCTCCTGCCTTCTGTCCCTGCAGCCCCAGCTGGGTGGAGGCGCCTTCCCACCGCAAAGCAGCGCTGGCTCCTCGGGAAGCCCGCAGCCACGCTCAAACGCCAGTGAGAAGCGCAACAAGGTAGGGGCCAGCCCCTGGGAATGGTGAGGAAGGTCAGCTGCCCTTCCTCAGAGGTCACCGGGGGCAGCACCTGGGTCTCCAGCACTTGATCTGAGTGGGCTCAGCATAGTGCTGCCTTCCCGTGACCTCCTGGGTACCACGCTCACTAATACCCCCCCTTCCCTTTGTCCTTCACCCATTTCTCAGTGGGGGAAAGTGAGGCATGGAGCCTTTTTTTAAAACCAGAGAGGGGTGAGCAGTAGACCTGGGACTAAAATCTCAGCATAGCTGCTTTCCTTCCCTTTATTATTGCCTGGTGATAAGATGGCACCGAGGGTTTTACGGGGATGAAGCAGGCTTTAGTAGCATGAAAGAAGATACGGTCAATTGTGTTGGTGTTCCTGGGATACCAAAAATGGCACGGTAGCAGCTTTGGAGGGCTGCAGAAAGTGTCCTGGGAGCCCGTGTAGCTGGCAGCTGTGCCCGAGTCCCTGCCTCCGTCCCCTCCGTGTACGTCCGTCGTCTTGGCCAGGTTGTCCCCTGCTAGGGCCTGGCTTTGTGCTTCATACAAGGACAAACTGCAGCCAGGCAGGAGGCTCCCAAAGGCCTCTGAAACTCGAAACTGGTGACGTCCCTTCCCTCGCCTCCCTGGCCCAGGCCGGAGGGGAGCCCAAGCCCTGAGCTCCCCCTGCACAGCTGGGGCTGGTTCACCCCACCTATCCCAGGTTTCTTTGGCGCTGAGCTCTGGGCCAGGCCCCTCTGCTTTGGCTTGCAGCAAGAAGCATCGCCTCAGCGTAACGTGCAGTGGAGGGTGGCATTTCATGATGCACAGCCCCCTGCCCCTTTTCCACCCAGACCCTCTCTAGCAATTCCCCTTCCCTATGCCGGCTGGCTTTCTGGGGGCACCGGAGATCCCCCCGGACCTGCTACCACCTCTGCCAAGATTGCAAATCGCTCCTTTAGGGGTTCATCTGGGGGGGGCGGGGGATAAAACCGAGCAGCTTCAGGAGCGAAGGTGAGGACCCCACTGTGCGCACACATACATCGGGACTGCTTAAAGTCCCTACCTGTAAAAAAATCCCTGCCTGAAAAAAAAAAATCCCTGCCTGGGTAAGGGCTGGGCTCCCGACGGTCCCTTCCTGGGCAGGAGCGACACAGTCCGTCCCTCCCTGGGCTTCGACCTTGCCCGGGCCAGCGGGAAGGGAGGGGGAGGCGGCTCAGCTCCAGCATCGCCCCCGTCCCGTCCCGTCCCGTCCCACCGGCCGCCGCCGCCCGTCGCCCCCGGGCCGGCCCCCCCCTTCCGTGCGGCCCGGCGGCCTCGCCCGCCCGGCGGCTCCATTGGCTGCGGACGGCCGGGGCGGTGGCGGCTGGCTGCCATTGGCCTGCCCGGGCCCTCCCAGGAAGTTTGGGGGGAGGAAAGAAAAGTTTTTTGGGTGGGTTTTTTTTTTCCTCCTTTTCTTTCTTTTTTTTTTTTTTGTTTTTAATTAAAAAAAAAAAGAGGAAAAAGGCGAGCGGGGAGCGCGGGGCGGGCGGCGGAGCGGGCATGGTGGGGCCGTGGAAGCCGCCCGGCCGCTGAAGCCGCCCCGCCGCCCTGGCTGCCAGCGCCCGGCCCCGCCGCGACCCCGGCCCCGGCCCCGGCGCCGGCCGCGGCGCCCCCGCCATGACGGTGAGTCGGGACCGGCCCGCAGGGTTCGGGATTTGGGGGGGGTCCTCCACTTGGCCGCTCTCCTCCCCCTCGGCCGGGCCTTGGGGGTGCCCGGAGGGACCCCGCAGGGCTGGGAAGGGGCGGAGGGCCGGCGGGGCCCCCAGCTGTCAGCCGCTGCCTCCCTGGGGTCCCTCCGCTCCCTGCCCGCCCCGGGCACCGCTGCTCCCCGGGGGATTCTGGCCCCGCCGGGTATCCGAGGCTGTGGCTGAGGCTCGGTGCCTCCTTGCCTCCGTTCCCCGTCACCGCAGGGCTCCCCTCCAGGGCTCCCCGGAGCTGCTCGGTAGAGTCGCTTCGTTAGCAGCGGGCCTCGATAGACATCGGTAACGCTGCGCATAAGCATGGACCGGGCTGAGGCCTGCCGAGCTCACCGCACCAATGACTGTAGTCGGATGCGAAATCCGCATCCCCCCGGGCGTGGGGAGCTCCTGCTCCCTGTGGGAACCAGATGCGGTTTTGGGGCAGGGAGCGTCCCACCCCTGGGGCGAGCCTTCCTCGGTGCGGGCGTCTGCCGGCCCCGAGAGGAAGGCTGTTGAGCAGAGTGGGGTAATGGAGGTGACAGGCCGGGCTGTGCCCGCCGGCATTTCACACGGGAGCGGTGGGAAAGGGAGAGCCTGTTGCCCGCTTGCTTTTGCAGCACGTGTAGATTCGGGAGTTGCATGTGTGCTCCAGCCTGGGAGCGGTTTTCTTTCCACCAAACTGAGCTGGAGCGGTTTTGCTTTGTGTTTTGGCCTGGGGCCGGCGCCTTGTGGAGCGGGTTCCCTTTTTGGAGGAGAGGAGACATTGTGCTTTCTGGGAGGCCGAGAGCCCCTCGCACCGTCTCTCGCAGGAGAGAGGAAGCGGCGCGCCAGGACCTGGGGAGCTTTTGGGAGCGGGAAGAGCGGGAGGCATGGCGATGGCAGAGGCTGGCGATGGAAGGAGCACACCTGACCATCCCATCCCTCCCCTCGGACACTGAGCTTTCTTAGCCTGCTGCAGCCTCTTCGCTTCTCCGTCCCGGCCCCTCTGTACCACCCAGGAGCCATTCCTTTGCTCCCACCCTGTCCCCTTTCCTTCTTTGGTGTTTACATTCTTCAGATACTTGCAGGCTGTTATCACCTCCCCTGTAGCCCTTCTTCAGCCAGAGCAGGCAGCTGCCTCTCCTTAACCTGCTGTTGTAAGCCAGTCCTTCCAGACGTCACCTATGTCCCTGGCTGCTTGGTGCTCCCTCCGGTGCCTCTACCTGGCCAGCAGCGGGGCTGAACATATAACTCTGGTGGGTATGGATGCAACCAGGCAAAATTGCTGCTGCCACCTCCCGAGCCAAAGCCTCGCCATCTGCAGCCCCGAGCTGCGCTGCAGGGTCGTGCATTTTGCCAGGGGTGCATCCTGCTGCATACTTGCATCTCCGGCACCCGGATCTCTCCCAGCGGTTCGGCTTTCCTGGACATTTCCTTCTCCCACTGCCGGGCTGTTTCCTCTGGACGGAGGGTTCAGTTTGAACCCTGCTTTCTTCTCCGCTGTTACCCTGAGCTCTTTATGCCGGATGAGGAAGCTGGATTTGATTGTGGGGAGGGAGAGAAAAGTGGCTTTAAGCACTTCATGCATCAACTGATGCCTCGTCCTACGGTACCAGCCCTGCTATGACAAGGATAGTTCAAAGCCGATTCCAGAGCTGCAGCTCTGCGTCTGGGGGTGGCAGGGAAGACGAGGCTGGCAGGCAAAACAGGAGCCCTGTGCAATTCTCCCCCTTGGGAGAAGTCCTCTGGGGGGATTTTCTATCCCCGGCATTGCGTCGGGGGCAGTAACAGGGCAGCACGCGGTGGCAGCGGTTCTGGCAGGGCTTTGTGCTGTTTTTCCCAGCGGCATACATCCTATTAATGTTCGTTATTTCAGCGCCTAATGCTTTGGGATTGCAAATCCTCAGTAAGATGAGACCTAGCTGATCTGTGCAACAGCCCCAGCCAGGAGTCCTTTCGCTCCCTCTCTCCCTATAGTGTTTTTCCACCTCCACGGAGCCTGCCTGGCTCTCTTCTGCTGAGCACATGTGTGTCCCGGGAGGGAGAAAGGTTGGGCTTTGACGTTTCGCCTCCTTTCCTTCCCTCCCGCCGCTCCCAGTTCAGAGCCGGAGCTGAAGTCACCGGATTGGAAGGGATAACGGGAAAAAGGGTGGAGCTGCTGCCATGGGGAAGGAATTAATTTTCGGGGCACTTTTTCAGGGCGGCAGCAGGGCCAGCAGGACGTCCAGGTCCGTAGGGACAGAGATGTGTGCGTCCCCCTTGTCTCCCAGCCGCTGGCAGCACCCGTCACCTCTGCGGGAGGTGAGGCGTGGGAGCCCCCCGTGCCCTTTCGCTCCAGTTTCCCTGCCTGCCTCCCTTCCCAGGCAGCTCGGGGCTGCTGTCAGATGCTTCTGGCTGGGCCTGAAGCTGTAGCAGCCGGTGACCCTCCCCTTGGCAGGCCTCCCCGTGCCTGCTCAAACCAATAGCCAGGGCGCCGGGGTGGGCCGGCACGTACTGGGCTCTTGCCACCCCATAACCTTGGCTGTAGCCCAAGAGCGGCAGCTTAGGGGAGATGAAAGCAGGGGAAGGCTCAGCCCGGCTGGGCGGCCAGGGAGCTGGGCTTGCAGGGCAGCCACGGCTGGCTGCCAGGCTTGTTCAGGGGGCGTGGAGTGGCTATCGGCTTGCCAAGCCACTCCTTCTCGCCAGCCCAGTCTCGGGTGGTGATTGTGGCACACTGGGACAGTGGCACGGTGGCACGGTGGTTTCCCCAGGGCTGGCAGGTCTGGTGCAGACCGCTGGAAGGTCCAGCTTTGGCACCGTTACCTCTCTGACACTGTCCCTGCCTGGTTCGGCTGCAGAAGAAGGGCCAGATCAGCAAACTCTGGCTTCCCGGGGAGAAGAGGCGTTGGGCTGAATTATTTGGTGGTGCAACTTCTCCGGAGCCAGCAGGGTTGGGAGGAGGACCGGCTCCAGCCTGTTTGGCTGAGGGCAAAGCCAGGGAGAGTGGTTCCCCTGAGTCAGCTCTCTGGCACTCCACCTTGGGAAGGAGATAAACTGGTTGGGATGCCGCACCAGTGGCGTGAGGTTAGGAGGAGGCAGGGAGTGGGGGGAAACTTCTTTCTAGCACGGGGTGATCTGGGTGAAACTGTTCATCCTCATCTTTGGTAGGTGTGGCCGAGGCTGGGCAAAGGGCCGGCCCTGCAGCGGGAGGGAGCAGAAAGAGCTGGGTGGTAAGAGAGGAGCCCCCAGCATCTCGGAGAGGATTGAGTCTTGGAGAGGGTCGAGTCTCGGAGGGGATCGGGTGCTGGCTGTGACTCTGATTTCATCTCTACCCTGGGGCACATCGTTTAAAGGCAACATGTTTTCACAGCTGTTAAATTGCCTCCTGTATGTTTGCGGTGAGGGCTGTTTTGTAGAGAGCTGCTTGCGTTTTTAATAAATGATCAGTGGTGAAGTTACTGGAGGGACGTAGCTCTGAGGCACAGATGGCCAGGGTTTGGACAAGGCATGTCTGGTTCTTTGCAACTTTGCCTCCATCTTCGAGCCAAGCAGTGCAGCACTCCCTTCTGCCCGCTCTCCTTGCCCCTGCCTTCCCCCTCTCTGAATAAATATCTCCAAGGCACCTTGTGGAAATCTCCTTGCTGCATATTTTCCTTTAATTTTTTTTAAACCTCTTTCCTTATCTCCTGCTTCCTCTTACAGGAATGACTGCCTGCTGCTGAGAGCTAAACACAGTTCTCCTTCACCACCGGGTCCTACATCCCCATGAGTTTCCTAAAAGCGATGCCAGGCTATTCCCACTTGTTGTTCTGCCGCTGGGGACTCGCCTTCCACCCCCTGGCATGAAAAGCCCTTTTGTGAGTTGCTTCCAGACGGTAACCCTCTGTTTTGTCCTTTCCTTTCCAGCCGGATCTCCTCAATTTCAAGAAGGGATGGATGTCCATCCTGGACGAGCCAGGAGAGGTAAGCCTGAGGCAGGGGTCTGCTTCTTCCCCCAGCCGCTGCTGCTAGAGATCTCCTGGCAAGCAGCCGATTTCCTTCCCCCTCCCTCGCTGAGGTCACTCCCTCTGGGAAAGGCAGCGAGAAGCCTTTGGTGAAGGTGCCTCGCTCTGTGTGCGGGCATGGAGGTTCACCCAGCACCCCTCTCCCAGCTGAGGGGCGCGAGGGGGAGTCGGAGGGGTCATGTCGAAGGGACATGGAGGAGGGGGAAGAGAAGACCAAGAGGTCACGGCGCAGAGCGTCCCTCCCTGTTCCTACACTTCCCCTGGTAACTGCCTATCCGTTTCCCTCCTGTCTTTTCCCTTCCCTCCCCCTGCCTGATCCGCCTGTAGTGGAAGAAACATTGGTTCGTGCTGACCGACTCGAGCCTGAGGTATTACCGGGACTCAAACGCGGAGGAGGTAAGCATGGCCAGCCCTTCTCCAGCCCTCTCTTCCTTCCCAGCCAGGCAGGAGAGGAGCACAGCCCTGGCATGACCAGCACACTCTCGGGAGAAGCGGCAGCGTCCTCTCCTCCTGAAAGGTGCCGGAGGTGGCAAGCTGCTCTTTGCCAAGGGGTGACGAAGAGGATGGGTGTCTGAAGGCAGGCCGGCGAAGCCTGGGGGGCTGTCAGTGGTGGGAGGCGAGGAGAAGGGCCGGTCCTGTGGCTGGGCATCTCTGACGCTCTCCATCCATGCTGCTGGCTGCCCCTCGGGTTAAAAGAGGCCACGCTGTGCCAGGGAGCTGAGACTGGCTCCCGAAGAGCTGTGGGGTGAAGGCAGAGGCAGCTTGAGCTTCGGTTAGGGTGCCAGCAGGTGATGGGGACTTTTTCAGAGCTGGGTTTGCACAGATGTCCTAGCGGGTCACTGTGCTTGCAGGCTGATGACCTCGACGGAGAAATAGACCTCCGCTCCTGCACGGACGTGACGGAGTTTGCAGTGCAGCGCAACTACGGCTTCCAGATACACGTGAGTGTCCGGCACCATGTGGGCACAGAGCAGCGGCACCAAGGGACACCGGGTGGGAATGCATGATCCCTCCCCATGCCGAGATGCTGAGAGGCAAGCCGTGCAAACCGTGTGCCGGGATGGTGGCCCGCCAGGGCTGGCTGGTGACACATGGGTGGCAGTGCTCAGGGACACGAGTGCTGCCTGCCTGTAAAGGGAGGGGGAGGAGGAGGAGGAGGAGGAGGCTTTGCAGGGCTGGCCGAAGGCTGTGCTGGAAGCGGCCCAGGAGCCAGGCTAAACGCCAGGAGTGTTTACTTGGCCCATGGGCCAAGGCAGCTTCTCTAGAGCCACGGGGAGGGAGTGGCGAGCACAGCAGATCTCAGTGTAGCCTGGCTGACGGTGCTCTGAGTAACAACCTGTACCCTGGGTCTGGCCCCAGTACAATTCTGTCCTCGGCTACTTGCTGTGGCAGTGGGAGATGGCTGCTAAGGCAGCGCAAAACCCAGTGGGCGTGCAGGGTTGGGCACTTTGTCGTCTGGGTTTCCCTGCTGTAGCCCAGCACTGGTGCCCAGCTCGCAGCACCTGAATGACTAAATGGCACCAGCTCACGTTTGGCCAAATGTGCCGGCAAAGTTTCTTTTGCCTTTGCTTGGAGATGGTCTCGTGGGGGACGTGTAACGGGCTTTCCTGCAAAGAGCACGTCTCCACTCCCACCTCTCCATCTGACCCCAAGAGCACGGGAGTCTTCGAGACAGCACGTGGTCTCTAGCCCTGTCCACCACCTGTGCGAGCGGGTGCCCGGGGGTCTCGGGGAGCGACTGGGAGCTGCCTGCACCTCCACCAGGTGCTGACAGGGCCTCCGTCACCTCCCTGTTGCAGACGAAGGATGCCGTCTTCACCCTGTCGGCGATGACCTCGGGCATCCGGCGCAACTGGATTGAGGCCCTGAGGAAGAACGTGCGCCCAGTCAGTGCTCCGGACATCACCAAGTAAGAGCTGCCCAAGGCTGCTTCCCCTCTTCCCCCTCTTGCTGTCCCTCTCCCCTGGCAGGCAGGGACCAGGAAGGCCCCTCTGGAAATCTGGCCACTCCCAGATCAGCCCTGCCCTCCACTCCTCCTGAATATGGCCTGGAGACACCAGCTGGTTGCAGGGGTTGAGAGCCTGATGATTCTGCTCTTGTACCCACTTTTTGCCTCGCCACATTAGTTTAGCCCAGTTTTTCCACCAGCATGGCTTGGAACTGGGGGTGAATCCTCCCTGCCCCGTGGAGGAACCCGTTTCCCCGAGGGATGGGATGCTACAGGCCCAGCTCTGTGCTCAGGGTGGGGTTTTGTAAGGCGGGGCTGAGCGAGAGCTGAGCCTTGGGCAGTTGGCAGTGCTTCCGCTGGCATCCTTTCCCACACAGTGCCTCTCCTTCACTGGCCACCGCTCTGATTTCAGGCTCTCCGACTGTGACAAGGAGAACTCCTTCCGTAACTGCGTCCCCCAGAAGGGCTTGCTCCGGACAGAGGAGCAGCAGCGGCCAGGCTCAGGCTCTGAGGGGAACTCGAAGGGCGGTCAGTGGAAGGCAGACGGGCAGCGCCATGCCTTTGACTACGTGGAGCTGTCTCCCTTGCCACAGGACCCCGGGAATCAGGGGTCCCCGCAGAGGACGAGAGGGAGCTTGAGGATCTCCGACCGAATTCCCAAGCATGAGGAGCTGGAGCGGGATCTGGCCGTCCGTTCGGAGGAGAGGCGGAAATGGTTCGAGACCCCTGATGGCAGGGTCCCAAATAGTGATGGCCTGGTGGGGGATTCTTCCCGCAAGGCGGGGGAGCAGGACCTGCCTGCTCCCCCGCTTTCGGAGGACCAGCGGATTCGGCTGAATGAGGAGATAGAGAAGAAGTGGCTGGAGCTGGAACGCCTGCCCTTGAAGGACTCGCGGCGGGTGCCCTTGACAGCACTGCTGAACCAGAGCAAGGGGGGCCACGGGGACACCAACGAGGCGCTGAAAAAGGAGGTAGGAACATCCCTCCTCTCTGAAACTGGGATTCTGGTGGCCCCTTAGTGTGGTCTCTGGCAGCAGGAGGCTCTGCAGAAGAGCAAGGCAGAGGCACAGGGAGATGTTCATTCTTTCTGGCTGCGTTTGCCACCCCTCAAGTGCATGGGAGCTTTTGCAGCCGGGTAATGCAAGGCCGGAGACCTGCTCTTGTATGCCTGGAGAGGTTCTCCAGGCCACGTTTTGCTCCAGGATAAGTTAGTTGGTGGCACTGCTTGCGTGGAGCCTGTGTTTCCCAGGAGTACATCCACAGCCTCTCTTCTCTGGCTGTTCCCAAGCCTGCAAGTGCTTCACCTGCCAGCCTTTGAAAGGAGCCATGTGCTTGTCTGCCGTCCCAGCTACACGTGTAGTGGTGGTTTCCTCCAGCACGGATCCACCTCTGGAAGTTGGGATGTCTCCTGCCCTCCTTGCTAGCGCTTACCAGGCTGGGGCTGGCTTTGCTGGTTTGGTCCCTTGGCAGGCTGCCATTCCCATGGGAAGCAGACATCTCCGCTGGCTGTGCATGGTCCTCCCCATCCCTAAGTCCAGGGTTCAGATGCGGCACGTCGGTCGGGTCGCAGCGCTTTTCCACCCCTGGCTGAGCATCTCTCTCCCCTCCCTGGCACAGGTCCAGTCGCTGCGGGCACAGCTGGAGTCCTGCCGGGCCCGAAACGAGAGCCTTCGGGAGGCGGCGAAATCCCAGGGAGAGGGCCACGTGCCCCGGGGGTACATCTCACAGGTGAGCGGGGTGCCGGACACAGGACCTTGGGGTCGCTCCCAGTCCCAAATTGGGAAATGCTGGGACTCAGCTCATGGCCGAGAAGGTATCGCTAATCATTGGGTTGCCATAGTGACCCTAACTGGGCCCACTTGTAATCAATGTTAATTACATAAAGGCTGGTGTGTGTTGCCTGGCCTTAAAGGGACCAGAGTATAAACGGGGAGGAGGAGGAGCGTTAGGGGAGGGGTGCAGGGTCAGTGCCCCGCTTCGTGCGTGGGCACGATGCTGGCCTGGGCTGGGGTGGTGAGCTGTCCCCCCACTCCGGAGTGGGTCAGCAGCTTTCTGCCGAGCCACCTGCGTGTTCCCCAGCGGTTTGCAGCTTGCCGCATGCGGTTCTTGCTAACAGGGACTCCTGAATCCCTAGTTAAAAGCAGTCTGTCAGGCCCTAGGGAGCTCCTGTCCCTGCCAGAGCCACCCGAGCCCTGAAGGTCACTTTGACAGCACAGCCTGTTTGTTTGCTGGGATGGCACGTGGGAGAGCCCGCAAAGCAGAGTTTGCTCAGGTTTCGGCCTCTTACTTCTCTTTGTTTATTTTTTTTCCCCCGCAATGGACTTGTCCAAAGCAAGCGGGGTCACATCCCGCAGGGATTTCCTGGGGGGAGGCTGCCGTTCCACCACGCTGTGGGGATTTCAGGATGTGCCATACATGTTGAAAGATACCGGGGGGGGGTGGGAAGGAAATTGGGGCTGGCAAAGCCTGTTGCAGTGCGCTTTCTAGCCCAGAGAAATAAACCCATGAGTCCTGTGGTGCCCAGCCCAGCCAGTCACTCTGTCATCCTGATTTAATATTTATAGCTCACAGGCCTCTTTATGGTCAAAAAAAGCAAAAGGAGTGGGGAGGAATGGCACCTTATCTTCCTGATAACTTGGCTCAGAAGGCCAGCATTTCACATCTGGGCTCGTTCTCTCTCAGTCTGCTGAGGTTCGCAGCCAGCCCGTGGGCAGAGCACCAAATTGATCCCTCGCCTTTTCCTCTCTTTTGGTTGATCTGTGAAGCTTCCCAGCTTCCCCGTCTCAGTAGGGAGGAGTAGCGAGCAAGGATTTGCGTTCCCACAGCATGTTGCAGCACTCTTTGTATCAGCCTTTGCCTTAGTACCAGGAGAAGGAATAGGACGGCAAGGGGCTGTCAGGGGACGCGATGACTTCTCGGCTCTTTGCTCATGTCTTAGAGGCCTTGGCTTTTTAAAATAATACTCTGGCATGGTTTGGTGGTATCAAGTCCTTTCCAGGGGGCTTGGGGTGGTGCTGCCAGGGTCTGCAGGGAGAGCGGAGGCGTAGCTCCAAGGTGGGAAGCACTTGCTTTGCTGTAACATCAGTTAACCACAGTGCTTGGTGTTGAAAGAACCATCCCCTTAGTCTCAGAGCCATCAGAAAGGAGGACGAGCTGTGTGAAGAGGATCCCTAGCCATTAGGCTTTGGGGAGGGCTCTTTGGCAGCCTCAGTCGGGCCACAGGGCAGTGCAAGGTGTCACTTTTCAGGAGAAGGGTCTCAGTTTTCATTGATTCCAGGGGATGCTGCTTCATTTAAAAGGCAGATACCGAGATGTGGTTCCTGCTGTTGATCTCCTCCAGCCAGGCAGTGCAGCCTGGTGGAGGGGTCTGGGCTGGGGTGCTGGGCACATTATTCCCAGCTCTTGGCCCAAGAGAAACGTTCCTGTTGTTGCTGCTTCAGTTTTAAGAAGAGTAAGAGGAACATTTCTTGCTCTGCAAAGCATGTGGGGCTTGCAAGATGTGTGGCCCCGTCAAATGGTTATGTTCTGTGATAAAACTGCCACCTCACTTTCCCAGGATGGTCTTTTCCTTCTCAAGTGGTCTTGCTTCTCTCAAAATGGTCCTGGACTTGGGTGATGTTTGCAAAGCCAAACGTCAGCCTGGCCAGGTGCCTGTCATGGCTTGAGCCCTTGGGACCTTTGAGTCCCTCACCCCTCCTTTCCCCGGCATGGCAGGAGGCCTGTGAGCGCAGCCTGGCTGAGATGGAGTCATCCCACCAGCAAGTGATGGAGGAGCTCCAGAGGCACCACCAGCGGGAGCTGGAGCGGCTGCGGCAGGAGAAGGAGCGGCTCCTGGCAGAGGAGGCTGCGGCGACAGCAGCAGGTAGGAGCGGACACCAAGCCATGCCCTCGCTCAGGTGGGTCCCTCCCGCCTCTCCCAAACGTCTCTTGCGAGAAACCAGTCATCCTAATCTGGAGCCACACTGCTGACCCTACTGGTGTGAGGCTGATGCTCAGCACCTTCTTGTAGGCAGGCAGGACTGGCAGAGGTGGCAGGGAGCTCCCACACTGCCCTTTGTTAGTATCCTTGGCAGTGCTTGGTACATCAGGATGATCCTGGGGTGTGGAGAAGGTGGGGGATGCCCTGAGGGCAGAAGGGATGGAGGGGGAGCCTGCAAAGACAGGTCTGGGAGCGTGCAGTGGCTGGTTTTCCCCAGATGTGCCAGAGCTGGCACAGCCCAATCCCCCATCTCCCGTTGTCCCCCTGTGCAGCCATCGAGGCACTGAAGAAAGCCCACCGGGAGGAGATGAATAAGGAACTGGGCAGGACACGAAGCTTCCAGCAGTGCGGCTCGGTCTCAGATGCCCTCCAGAAGCAGCACCAGTAAGAAACCACCTCTCCCGCTCCCCTTGCCTGATGCTGCTGCCCTGTGCTGGTGTCACCACACCCCATCTGTGGCCGTAGCCCCCAGCTGTCCCCCCTGCTGCCTCCCCAGCTCCGTCCCCAGGGGCAGTGAGTGCCCAGCAGTGACTGCGAGGGCTGCTGGAGCTGTAGGGTGGGGAGGTTTACCCCCTGCTTGGCTATTTTCCCTATAGCACCTCCATTTCCCTATAGCTTCTTCCCTCTATTTTCTTCACAGAAAGCTCCTCCATTTCTCCTGCATGGCTTGAAGCTCCTAGAAGCACCACGCTCGTGTGTGGGAGGGTGGGAACTGAAGCCTTGGTCCACAGGGGACATTATTTTGTGCCAATGACTGATGTGGGTAGAGGCTGCCTGTGGCAGGGGGGAAGGTGATGCTGGTAGCCAGGGGCCAGCAAGGATTGCAGGGCAGGGATGAGCTGGTGCCTCTTTGACAGGTTGGATGTGGATTCCCTGAAGCGGGAGCTGCAGGTGCTTTCCGAACAGTACTCCCAAAAGTGCCTGGAAATTGGGGAGCTCACCCAGAAGGCAGAGGAGCGGGAGCAGACGCTGCTGCGCTGTCAGCAGGAGGGGAAGGAGCTCCTCCGGAAAAACCAGGCAAGAGAGGGGCTTTCCTCGCCAGCAGAGACCACAGAGCGCGTTCCTCCCTCACAGGGCACAGCCCCTCTGTTAAAACTCCCCTATTTGTTCATATTTCTTCCCTGCTGAGATTTTGTCATCAGAAAGAAAACAAATTAAGAGTTAGAGGCTGTAGATGGGCCTGTCTTTACTGTGGTGTTAAATACGGCGAGTGTATTCTTTGCTGCTGGTTGTAGGTGCCACCGTCGCATATGGGCAGGGGGTTACAAGGAGGTCTCTAAGCTGGGGCAGGGCTGGCATGAAGATGGAGAGATCAGGACAGCGGAGATGCCTGTGCCCTGGCTACCCTGACATCTTTTGGTTTTTCCCGCAGGAGCTGCAGACCCGCCTCTCGGATGAGATCGGGAAGCTGCGAAGCTTTATTTCATCGCGGGGCTCTGGGGACCGCTCTCTGCACAACAACGAGCGGAGTTCCTGCGAGCTGGAGGTATGGGGGTGCCCCCCAGGCTGCCCCGCTGCCTCCATCTCCACCCCGTGCCCGGGGTCTCCTCTTCCTGGCAGTTTTGGCTTGGAGCGGGTGGGAGGGGGGTGCCGGATGGAGCAGTAGGGTCAGCGCAGGAAGGAGGTACGCAAGCTTTCCCCCCGCCGCTCTCCCGGGGCGCTTGCACCGCTTCCTGCCCTGGCCCTCCTGGCCCTTCCTTCCTTTTCCACTGCCGCGCTTGCGCTGGGGCCTGCCGGCCTTTCCGAGGCAGCGGCTCTTGAGTCACCTCTGGTTCCTCTCCCCCCTCCCCGGCCCAGGTGCTGCTGCGGGTGAAGGAGAATGAGCTCCAGTACCTAAAAAAAGAGGTGCAGTGCCTCCGGGAGGAGCTGCAGATGATGCAAAAGGTTGGTGCTTTCTGGGAGCCATTGGGAAAGCAGCAGGAGAGGGGAGGGAGGGAAGCACCAGGGCTGGATGTCAGCAGGGTTCAACTGGGTTTGATGGGATGCTCAGGCCAAACCCTCTTGTATCTGTGCTCCTTGTCCCTGCTCACTCCCAAGCACGTAGTAGCCACGTGCTCCGAACAGAGCAGGCTGGCGTAGACTTACCTTGTACAAGGGAAATGTCATGGAGACTTTGCTGCTGGTTTCCCTAGATGTATGTACATACAAGCGTGGACAAGCCAGGAGCCCTTCTTTCCCAGGTGGGAAGCCCGGATGAAGCCTGGCTGGCACTCCGCTTCCCCAGCCACCTTCTCTTCCCCTGGTTGTCCCCTCGCTGGGTGGACGTGTTTCCTTGCGCACCGTTGCTGGGTGTGCTGGCAGCAGCTCCTTCAGAGGGATTTTCAAAGACCCCTGCCAAAGGGGAACCTGAAAGAGGCTTTGAGATTCAGTGATGTTCCAGGAGTTTATAACTTTCTCACTTAAGCTTTTTGCTATATAAGGGGCTGAGAGCAGCCCTTTCAGTGGCCTGCAGCTCTGGTGGGGTTTATTTTTCCCCATATGGCTGGCCCAGACGCACATAAGCCATGGTAAAGCCCACGTCACCTCAATCTGATGCTGCGGATGCCTGCTGCTGCGGGACCAGCGACTCTACCTTCCTCCCTGCCCCGGAGTTTGGGAAGCGCTACCTCCACGCTCTTCTTCTGAATGGTTTCTGCGTGTCCCAGATTGGGATGGGCTTCAAACCCAGGGCTGGCTCTCCCTTCTTCACCTGCTGGCCCTTATCCTGCTGGGCTCACCTTGCCACCCCCCTCCCTAATATCAACCCTAAAAGCTGCTGACCCCTCTCCCTTCCCTGGCAGGATAAGAGATTTGCCTCAGGGAAATACCAAGACGTCTATGCAGAGCTGAATCACATTAAGGTGCGCTCAGAGCGCGAGATCGAGCAGCTGAAGGAGCACCTGCGCCTGGCCATGGCGGCTCTGCAGGAGAAAGAGTCGCTGTGCAACAGCATCGGCGAGTAACGGTGAGCACCAGAGATGCTGTAATTTGACAGGGGGATGGAAGCTGCCGGTTCCTCCTGCTCCACTCAGTGCTGAAACTTTAGGCTTAAACTCTTCCTTCTCTGCTTCTTGCATCCTCTTGTCCTGCACCCCTGGCCCTCCTGTTGTCCCTGACGTTCTCCCAAGGTCCTCAGCCCCCTTCTCGCCACGCTGCTCTTGATGCTCCTGCAGCCAGCATCAAGCGCTGCTCAGCCACGCTGGAGGTGGGAGCCAGCCACGTGCTGGCCTTCGCCCTGTGGCTTGGGTGACAGTGTGGCGGCAGTTATGCGCTACCTACTTGGTGATGTTTCTGCTGCGTTCGCCTTTGAAGCGGTTTCCCTATCACAGCACGGAAATTTTAGGTCTGCATCAAAGCAGCCCTGACTAGACCCAGCCCTCCTCCCGTGCTCGCCTGCGGGCATCCCTGCCACAGCTGGGGAGGGAAGCAGGGTGACAGGAACGAGGGCGTCCCGTTGTCCGGAGCGCTTCTGTTTCTTGCTTGGATGCCGTGGCCGTCGGGAGTGGGGTCACCCTGCTCCACCAGCACTTGCTGGTGGGCGCCGAGATGAGTGGGTCTGTAGCAGGGCACCAGACGGCCATCTCCCGGGGGAGCAGAAGGGACGGCATTTCTGCAACCGGTGGAGTCTTTCTAAACTATTTCTGGTTTTGTCTCTCTCTAGGTCTGCTCTTCGTTTGTTTATCTGTTCTTGTTTTGTATTTGCTCCATTCCTCACTTGCGGGGAGGGGGAGGTCGAATCCCATCCGTTATCGCCTTGGCGAGGAATCCCACCCACCCCCCAGCCTCCTCACTCCCCTCCCAAAGCTTTTTTGATGAACCCCTTTTGCCTGCGTACCTGAGCACATTGTTTGGACTGGCTCCTTACATGCACCTTCTTCAGGATTTTATATGTGAAAATTATATTTTATAGAGGAATTCCCCCCCCCCCCCCCCCGGGAAGAAGGGGAAGAGGAGGGGGAAAAGTTTTACTACATCACCAGCATTTTCTAACCTGAAAAAGAGAATCTGGTTTTCCCCCCCTCCTCAGCCCCATTGCTCCCGGCCACACAGCCACCTTTGGCATGTATTCCCTCTCTTCCAAATGTCTCTGCGGCCCCCCTGGGATGTACGGTGAGGACCACGCTCCCCCCTCCGGGCCACCCCCAGGGACCTGCGGAGAAGACATGCAAGCCATAGGAGGGAGCCGCCGGGGCAGTCTGCCATGGATGTGCTTGCCTGGGACTTTTGAAAGAAGAGACCTTGGCAAGAGCCTGCATCATTGAGCTCTCTCCATGACTGTCCTTTGGCTCCTTCAAGAACCTGAATTGGCAGGAGCCCAGAGCCACGGGGTCTCTCCTTTCCAGGGAAGAGGAGCTGTGAGGCTGCTACTGCACCCGTCGGAGCCAACCCCCCCCAGGGTGGCAGCTGCTGCTGCTCTGCTGTGCCCTTCAACTTTTAACTTAATAAAATCTTCCCCTTTCGCTGAGCAAAATGAGTTTGTTGAGGGGAACATGCCCCTAACCCAGTGTGGTGTGCTGGGGGGGGCATTTTTCTAGGTTCCTCTGTGATTTTTGGGGCATCCTGACCCATCACTTCCCTCCTTCTGGACTGGGGGAGGGAAAGCAGTGGGAGCACCCCTGGCTAGAGAGCAAGAGGAGCCCTGCAGTGCCCTTATCCAGGTGTCTGCTCCACCTTGGGGTTTGGGGGGGGAAATAATCTGCTTCACAACACCACTCCAAAAATCTCACATGGATCCTCAGCCCCATGGAGGAAGAGCTGAGCTTGGGCTGCATTAGTAAATCCAGTATTGGGCGGGGGCAGATGGCACTGCAAATTACTGACAGAGTAAACGGTATATATAGATCCTGGGGGAGATCAGAGGGATCTCAAATGCTTTCCTCCCCCTGTTTTTGGGTGAAGCACATTGCTTTTTTGGCAGGATGGAGGACCTGGGGGTGACTGCTCCTCGTTCAGCCCCATCCCAATGTAAACGTGAGCTGTTGCTCTGCAGAGATGCTGCTGGCAATTACGGAAGACCCCTAATTGTGGGCTTGTGCTGGGGCTGGCTGCACCATGTGAAGAGGGGAAGATGAAGGGCTCAAGGAGGACCCTTGGATGGAGGTGACGGATGCGTCAGCTGGGAGGCTGGAGTACTGCGAGACGATATGGGAGTGGGGTGTAAGGACACGGTGGCAGCCACAATGAGGAGAGTTACGGCAGCAGACCTTCGCTCAGCGTGTGACAACCTCGCCGTGGTATCGGTGGCCCCTGGGGCAGCGGGGTGCAGGCAAATACAGACCCACTCCACGGGCACGGCTGCAGCAACTGCTTTCCCTAGGTAAGGCAAGCCACTTCATAAGTCACCAATTCCTGTAAAACTGGGTTGCAGGCTTTTGTCACGCGCAGGAGGCCCTTGGGCAACCCAGCGGATGGTGCAAGAGGCCAGGCACTGAGCTCAGCAGCCGGCTCCCCATTGCACCCATGCAGAGCCAGGGCTTGCTCTCACCCGTGCTTGGCCTCTTGCCTCCAGCCTAGAAATCCTCCCATCCCTGCTCTGCCCAAGGTCCAGGCTTCTCCCTCTGCCTCCCAGCAGGACATGGCTGCTGCTGTTGAGTTTGGGATGGGGCGAGCATTCAGCATGTTGGGGGCCTGAGATGGGAAGGAAGGCAAGAGGCGATAGAGCAGCTCAGGGCAGCTGCTTCCAGGCTGCAGGGCTTGGTCTTGCCATGGGGGATTGGTAGGGACCAAGAGAGGAGGAAAAAAAAGTGGGGTTCAGGGCATGGTGTTGCAAGCTGGGGGATGTGTGCATGGTTTTAGGAAAAAACAACTGCTGAAGCAACAGTCTCTGTGGTCATACCTACCCCTGGGAGAGGAAACCCCCAAAAGTGGGGTACTGGGGGCAAGCGGAGGGTGAGCGAGGGGTGAACCACAGACTGCTGGTACATGCAGCTCGCCAGCCCCTTCCCCGAGGGGTTCAATATCTTGTGTTTGTTTGGGTTGGTTTGTTGGCGTGGTGGTTTTTTTTTCCCTTCCTGACCGGGGGCTGCTGACCCCGATAAACGTGTCACATAAGCGCGGGCGAAATGTGTGGGTGCCTGACATGCAGTCAAGCCGCCCCTCCTTGAGGCTCTGCGGCTGCAGATCAGCCACCGGCTGGGCAGGAGCGTCCTGTCATCCTGGGGTGACGGGGGACCGCCGCCTCCCAAACTGGTGTGGCATTAATCAGGCGGCCCCCGTCTCCCCTGCGGCAGGGCGATATGGTCGCCCCGTCGTCTACGCATTGCTATCTCCCGGGTGCAGGGGAGCTGGGTGGGGGGAGAGCGGTGGGGAGAGGAGACGACCGAAATGCCCGTGGGCGACAGGCGCGATGGCCGGCAGAGCCCAAAAAGCATCCCAAAGAGATGCCTGTACCCCACCCACTTGCCCTCAGCCGGGTTGTGGCTGTGAGAAACGTCCCAGCCTCAAGCACGGGGAAAACCCACAGCCATGCGGCACCCTGGTTGCACGAGAACCCGCATCCTGGCTCGCATTAGGAGCTTGCCCTTAAAAAACAGCTCGTAAATATTTTAAAACAGTGGTAATTGGTCCAGCAGCCAGAGGCAATACCCCTTTGCCATTTATTGGCGTCGTTAAAGCCCGCTCTGCCGTTAGCGGCGGCCAGGCTGAGTGGCTTTGTGCCAGGCTGACCCCACTGCATTGCACACCGGGGGCTCGGGGCTGAAGCTCTGATGAGCACGGCTGGAAAATCAGCTAATTTCCCTGTTTTGCTACTTTGGCTTGGATCTGAGTGCCAGCAAGGCCAAGTCCTACTGCTGGGGATTTTGAGCCTCTTTGAAAATGGAAACCAGATAAAATAAAACGTTGCCACTGGCATTAGTTGCCAGAAGTGCCCCAGTGCGCTCACATGCCAACAAACAGCCGTCCTGCCCCTGTAAGGCAGGGGTTGTTACCCACTGGATCCATAGCACGTCCACAATGGACGCGGTTTGACCATTTAAGATGAAATCCGCAGCTGGAAGTGCGTAAATCCCTGCAAGGTCCGGTTGAATGCAGCACAGAGAGGGAAGGGAAGGTAAATGGGATTACGGAGAGGATTCCTCTGCCAGGCTCTGTTCTCTGGGGTTCATTGGAGAAGCAGTATTTCCCAATCTCTGCTGCTTAATGCCAGAAATGGGAGGCACAGGAGACTTGGAGCAGTTGGGTAGCTCTCCTCAAGGAGAAAAAGGGGTGCAGGGGGTAACCCACCCCACCCTTGGCATGGTGGCAGGTTCCTGTGGCCAAAAATACAGGCACGAGCCCAAGCCGGGCACGGGGGACTGGGTGGCCCATAGGAATAATTTTTCCTTCTGGATGAGCCCTCCCATGCTGCCTGCAGTGGGGTGCTGGCAGCACTGGACCCCACTTCCCAGAGGCAGCGGGGCTTGCATTGCCCTGCAGCATCTGCATCCCGCCTCCAGCCCCAGCGTCCCGCCAGGAGCCAGAAAACCCCTCTTGATCCTGGCCAGCTCATGTTAAGGATGCATGGGTATAACAGTACAGGGTTTAAGGGGTGCTTTCCAATACCAAGTGGGGTGCTTAGGGGTTACCTTGACTGGGATCCCCCCCATGTGCAAGGCCAGCAGCAGCCGTGACCACCCGTACGCCTTCTCTCCACCGAGTCACCTGGGGGCATGGTATCTTCCCCCTATTTTGACTGGCTAAAAATTAGGGAGCTAGTCCGGATGAAAGGGTTGGAACCCCCACATCTAGGGGAGAGGGTGTTTGCCCACAGGCAGCAGCACGCGCCGGAGGAGGCCGAGCAGCCCCGGTTGGCTGCAGGAGTTGCCCAGGTCACCATCTGAGATTAGACCCCTAATTTTCAGCTGGCTAAAGTTAGGTAAAGCATCTGCCCTCCCCCCTCCCTGCCTTCCCCCCGTCTTGCCTCCCCGTCACTGCACTGCCCTGATAATGGCTGCCTGGTTTTTAAGGCTGGAGGCTCTGCGGTCAGCCCACGGCACGCTGTGCCAACCCCAGGGGCTCAGGGCCGATGCTTACACCCCCCCTCCTCATCTACCCTTAGAGCCCGACGTACGGGCAAGCCGCTTCTGACGGTTAAAAACTCAGATGCAAATAAAAGCAGATGGTGCCTTATCTGCGTGCGCCTGGGTTGCCTACGTGCAGGCAGCCAGCGACGGTGGTTTATTCCCGCCGAGGAAAAATGAGAGGTCCTTCGGCTGGTCAAAGCGTTGTACGGAGGCAACCAGCGCTCGCCGCCCGTGCGCTCCGTATGGGATGGAAAGCAATGTATTCATTAGGTCTTAAGCAAAAAAAACCCCAGGGGAGGTGGGAGGGTGGTGATTCCTCTCCGCAATTAGGAGCTCTTTGCTCTTAATAAAATCAAGTGGTTTGCAGGTGCTGCAAAACTTTCCCGCTCCCCAAATGAAGCGGGGTATGTGAAAGAGCGGCACCAAGGAGGGAGGCACGAGGGGATGACCCTGGCGGCCCTTGAGCCAGCGGGAAAGCATCAGGGGGCCGAGTGCCTCCTCCTGGGACAGGGGCATGCCGCACCCTCACGTAGTACGTGTGTATGTCAGGGAGGGGGCATCAAATATTTCTATTTCTATTTCTATTTCTATTTCTATTTCTATTTCTATTTCTATTTCTATTTCTATTATTTCTATTATTTCTGTTTCTGTATTTATATTTATTTGTATTTATATATCTATATCTATTTTTATGTATACTTCTGTGTGTCCCTGGCCAGTGGTTTTCATGCCCCTGGGCATCCAGGGCGCATCGAGGTTACAGACAGCTGCTCGCTGTGTATTTTAACGCCCTGCTGAAGCGCTGGGGGGTTTGGAGGTGCCGGGGTTCACCTCCAAGCACCACACGGCATGTCGGTGGGCACCAGGCGGCTGCGCCCGCGTGTTTTTAAGAAATAAGGGGGAAAACATAATCTAAATCCTACGGGCAAGATGATGATAGTGGCTACGTTTAATCTCCCAGGAACAGCTGGGAAAGGATGGCTGATTGTCACTGCTACATGTCCCTGCTCAGTCCCCTCACAGAGTTGTGTGTGTGTCCCCCAAAAAGGGGACCGCCTGTTATTTGTGACCCCCGCCACACACATGCGAGGGCTGAGCTGATGCCCCCAAAGCAGCTGGTGGGGAGCAAAGAGGGCAGAGGAGGGAGTCAGAGGCATTGGGCTGTGGGGTACTGCTGCTGAGCCTATTTTGAGCCTAGTGCTCCCCATTTTCTCCTTGGTGTCCCCCCCAGTGTCTCCTCTAGTGTCCGTCCTTGTCCCCCTAATGTCCTCCCCAGTGTCCCTCCTTGTCCTGATGTTTCTCCCTGTGTCACTCCTTGTGTCCCCCCAAATGTCTCTCCCTGATTCTCAGCGTCCCCCTAAGTGTCCCTCCACGTGCCTTGATGTTGCTCTGAGTGTCCCTGCCATGTCCCTCCCTTCTCCCCTGTGTCCCCAAGTGCTCCCCAGTGTCCCCCCATGTCCTCTCCCAGTGTCCATCCTTGTCCCCACCCAGTGTCCCCCCAAGTACCCCTCCTTGTCTCCTCCATGTCCCCCCCAGTGTCTCTCCTTCTCCCCACCCAGCATCTCCCCAAGTGCTCCTCCTTGTCCTCCTGTTGTCCCCTCCGGCGTCCTTCCTAGTCCCTACCCAATATCCCCCCAAGTGCTCCTCCTTGTCCCCCAGTATCCCCCCAAGCGCTCTTCCTTGTCCCCCGGTGTGTCCCCCAGTGTCCCCTCCAAGTGCTCCTCCCTGTCCCCCGGTGTCCCTCCCCGGTGTCCCTCCCTGTCCCAGCCTGGCGGGGCGGGGCGTGCCGGGGGACACACGGGGACACCGCCGGCGGCGGGCGGGTGGGTGCCGCGCGCGGGGCAGTCCTCCCCGCGGTCCGCGCCGCGCCTTTAAAGGGTGGCTGCGGCGGGCGCGGCCGCAGAGGCGGCGGCGGCGGCACCGGGAGCAGCGCACCGGCTCCAGCGCACCGGCTCCAGCGCACCGGCTCCGCCGCGGTTGCTCCCCCCCGCTCCTTTCCCAGCCTCTCCCCGCCCAGAGGCGGGGGTCCCGGGCCGGGCGGGCCAGGCTTCCCGCCGTGAGGGGATAGCGGGGCGTCGCGGGTCGAAGCGCTAACCATGACCGAGAGCCCGGTCCCGGCCCCGGCTCCGGCCGCCAAGCCCAAGCGGGCCAGGGTGGCGCGGCGGCCGGCGGCCCACCCCACCTACTCGGACATGATCGTGGCGGCCATCCGGGCCGAGAAGAGCCGCGGCGGCTCCTCCCGCCAGTCCATCCAGAAGTACGTGAAGAGCCACTACAAGGTGGGCCAGCACGCCGACGTCCAGATCAAGCTCTCCATTCGGCGGCTGCTCGCCGCCGGCATCCTCAAGCAGACCAAAGGGGTCGGCGCCTCTGGCTCCTTCCGCCTGGCCAAGGCCGACAAGGCGAAGAAGTCCCCGTCCAGGAAGAAGAAGAAGGTGGCCAGGAAATCCACGTCGCCCCGGAAAGCAGCTAGGCCCAGGAAAGCCAAGTCGCCGGCAAAGAAGCCCAAATCTGCCGCCAGGAAAGCCAGGAAGAAGTCGAGGGCCAGCCCGAAGAAAGCCAAGAAGCCAAAGACTGTTAAGGCCAAGTCACTGAAGACGTCCAAGCCCAAGAAGGCAAAGCGGTCGAAACCCAAAGCCAAGTCCAGCGCCCGGAAATCACCCAAGAAGAAGTGAGAATTCTAGAGGCGTTTCGGTACTCTCCCCGTTGGTTTCTGTAAATAGCTTTTGCCTTTATTTTTACCCCTTTCTATTGTGTTTTATAACGCATTGATCTATTCCTGTCTGAAATAGCTAAAACAAGGCAGTTAATGAAAGAAAAAAGGAACATCTTTGGTACAGAGTTCCCGTTTTTAAGAGTTACTGGTCTGGGTTTTTATTTCGACATCTCAGAAATGTCTTGCGTGTGTCTGGGTTTTTTTTAACGCTGGGCTGCTTGTTGTGTGTTGGGAGTGATGGTGACTCCGTGTGTCTGTCGAGGCCGTACAGGATTTCAAGTCCTGATCCCGCCCCAGCTCCCAGGGAATTGTGTGTTTGCTGGGGCCGGGCAAAGACTCTGCCTGTGTTGGAGGGCAAGCGGGAACATACATAGGGCTGCGAGAGCCACAGCCTTCCCCGGAGGAGGAGAAGGGGCTCCCTGCTCCTTCCTCCACCACCCTGGCTCCCCACCATGGGGCCGAGGCGAGGTGTGCTGGGCTGCTGGGCGTGAGGGCTGGCTGGTGCTGGAGATAACCTCCCGGCCGGCCGGGCGATGGGGCTGCCCGCCCGCGTGCGGAGCTGCCGCGGTGCAGCTGGGTGGTGGCAGGGATGGGACGGAGGAGGTGGAGTGTGGCCAGGGTCTGTCCACGTTTGCTTTCAAGGAGTTGGAGGTGTCCAGCAAGCGGGAAGGGGTTGATCCCTTGGGAGAAAGGACAAACACGGCTATGAGCGGCTTTGCTCCCTGGGGAGGAACGGGCCCGAGCATGGCAGTGGGCAGCTCTGCAGGCAGGCTGGGGTGGGCAGCCAGGGCAGGGTGAGGCAGGACTGCTGTGCACGGCCCCGCTATCACCCTGGGGCTCTGGCTTTGTGCCCAGTGGGGGCTGGCACGGCTCCAGGGCCTGCCTGGCCCTGCCTGGCCCCTGCCAGCAGCCCTCCCCAGGCAGGGCTGGGCGGTCCTGACAGCCAGGGCTGCGAGGAAGAGTGCCGGCCCCTACTGCTCAGCAGGGTCTGGGCCTCAGGCAGGAGGTGCCTAATCCCCCCTGGCTAGAGACATCCGAACTCCGTGGATGTCAGCATCCCCAACCACCTGGGCCAGGAGCTCTGAAATCCCAGGGGTTGTGGGTGCCCCGTCCCTTTGGGCTTGCTGTGCCTAAATCTCGTGGGCCCAGGGTCTTCACCCTCCCTGATGGTAGCTGCCAGATTCATTGGCCTGATGATCCTAAATCACTTGGGCAGATGGTGCCTGAGCCTTTTAGCCACTGAGGATCCCAAATTGTGTAGTTCAGGGTACTGAAATCCTTGGCCTTGGAGGCACCTGATCCCTTCGGGCTCTTGCTCCTAAGACCCTTGGACCAAAGGCTCCCAGATCACCCAGGCTGAAGAACCCTAAACCCCTGTCAAGAGCCTGGTGCCTAATCCTCCTGGACATGAGGGGCTTAAACCACTCTGGCCACAGGATTCTCCAGTCAGCTATAGCGAAGGATGGAGATGCCTGATCCAGCTGGATTCTTTGTGTCTAAACCTGGTGGGCCTCTGGGTCACAAACCCCTTTGGCCAAAGGTGCTCAAATTCCTTGGGCTCGGGTACCTAATCCCCTTCAGCGGGTAAGTCCTAAACCTCTCAGACCAAAGGATCCTTGGTCACCTCAAGTGGATGCACCCAAATCCTGTAGACCCTTGGTTCATTACCCCCTGTGGTGGGCACCCATAAACCACCTAGATGTGATGATCCAAGTTACCTGTGCTGAGGACCCCAAATCCCTTATGTGGGGAGGTCACCTAATGCTCCTGACCTGGTTGATCCTCAAGGTCCGTGATGCTCCAAAATCCCTCGGGCCCTGCTACATGACCCCCCCTTACAGTTGCGAAATCCCATCGATGGGCTTCCCCCAGATCCCTCAGACTCCAGGGATCCCGAATCACCTGGGTTTGGGGTGCCTAAACCCCTTGGGACAGAGCCTCCCCCCCCCAAAACAGGCCTGAACACCTCCTGGAGAAGGTGCCCGACTCCCTTCAAGCTGCAGGAGCCCGGCGGGGGGGGCGGAGCCACAGCGGCGCCTCGCTCCTCCCTAGCCCCGCCCCGCCCCGCCGGCGAGGGGGCGGGTCCTCGGCGGCCAATGGCCATTGGCCGCCGAGGACCCGCCCCCTCGCCGGCGGGGCGGGGCGGGGCAGCGGGATGTGGCGCGGCGCGGCGGTGCGGCTGCTGCGGGGCGGCGGGGCCGGCAGCCCCCGGGCCGCTTCGGGAGCGGCGGCGGCTCAGCTCCGCCGGCGGCTGGAGAGCGAGCTGGAGGACATCCGAGGCGCCGGCACTTGGAAGAGCGAGCGGGTGATCGCCTCCCGCCAAGGTCCCCACCTCCGCTTGGCGGGTGGCGGAGCCGGTGCGTATGGGGCGGCGGGGAGGGCTCTCGGCCTCTTTCCCCGGTGCGACGCCCGTGCTTCTCTCTCTCTTCCCGCAGGGATCCTCAACTTCTGCGCCAATAACTACCTGGGGCTCTCCAGCCACCCCGAGGTGATCCGTGCTGCCGTGGAGGCCCTCGAGAAGTTCGGCGCCGGGCTCAGCTCCGTCCGCTTCATCTGTGGTACCCAGGTACCGGGCACCGGCGCAGCATCTCTTGCTCCAGGGCAGCCTTTCGTAGGGGCTCTGCTCAGACTCCTGTCTTGGCACTCGCATGCGTGCACAGCGCTAAGGCACACGCGGCCCGGCAGAAGAAAAGCCTGCTGAGTCCCTGCTAGCCAAAGCCCTGGCATTACACCAACTTAAACCATTACAACCCCTCAGAGAGCAAAGAAACGAAACACCCCTCTGAATTCAGAAAATGAATGTCTTTTCCTCTCCCTTAAGGGTCAAATTTACAGCAAGCCTGACTTGAAACGGCTCTATCAAACCCACCCCAGTTTATCCCCGCTGGAGCCCTTTCAGAGCCCCGGCTGGCTAAGTGCAAAGAAAACTCAGAGCTGCTCCGCTGTGGGTGGGGAGCTTGGAGTCTCCCTGCTGCGCTTTTGGCGTCCAAACCCATAACCGCATTTCAGGGCCGCGTTTGCAAACACTTTCTGAACCCAACTAACTTCTCCCACGCACACACACACACCTTTTCTGGATAAAACCTGGCTGTTTCCTCCCCTTGCAGTCCGCGTCTAACAGCAGCGGGCAAGTGAGAACTTGTGCTGCCCCACCAGTGACGCTCGCTCCTCTCTTCTTTTTAGAGCATACACAAGGACTTGGAGGAGAAGATTGCGCGTTTCCACCAGCGGGAAGATGCCATTCTCTATGCCAGCTGCTTTGATGCCAACGCTGGTATCTTTGAGGTTCGTAGGGCTTTCCTTGTGTTGTGTGTGGAGGAGGGAGGAGACGGCGATGTGCCTGCCATGCTTTCCAGGGGCTCTGATGTGAGCTCTGTGCTGCAGAGAAGATGGCAGTGACTGGTGGTGTGGTGCCCTTGGACTGGGGGACGCACATGGAGCTGTTTAATCAGCCCTCACTTCCCCCTTCCCCAGCCAGCTCCAGGTTTTGGGGAGGGCTCCCACTTCCTGGGAGGTCTGTATGCCCACTTGAAGCGTAGGCAGGGGGAAGGGGTGATCCTCCAGGCTTGCTAGGGAAGGGGAGGGAGGTTTTGAGCTCACAAGCCACACGCGAGAGCCTGGCCTAAGGAAATTGGGGGATAAGGTAGCTGGGAAGGAAAGTGGAAAGTTTAGCAGTGCCAGGAGAGACGTGGCAGCTGCAATCAAACGCAGCCTTGTCCTCTGCACGGAGAGATGCTGGAAGATCTCGGTGAGTCAGCACCCGAGAGCAAAGGAAGATCCTTTCTGTTTGGCACGGCCAGGCCCTGCTGACTCCAGAGGATGCGGTGCTGTCGGATGAGCTGAACCATGCCTCCATCATCGACGGGATCCGCCTGTGCAAGGCTAACAAGTACCGCTACAAGCACATGGACATGCAGGACCTGGAGGCCAAGCTGCAGGATGCGCAGGTATGGAGGTCTGCTCCCACCCCAACATGAGGGTGCTCGCTTAGCTATGCTACCTGCACAGTAACCAGCCCCGAAGAGCGAGCTCTGCCTTTTCCCATGCAATAGGCATTGTTTTTGCCGATAGGCCCAGGTAGACATGGATAGGCACGGTGGGGAAGCAGCTGGTTGCAATGAAACCCCCCCATCTCGGTTAGGTATATCCACTCCCTACAGGAGCTGGACTACGTCCCTGTCTCCTTCGCCAGCCTCTCTCCTCAGGGTGACATCTTCACCCCTGGGCATGCCGCTCTCCCTCCCACAGAAACATCGTCTGCGGCTGGTGGCCACTGACGGTGCCTTCTCCATGGATGGTGACATCGCACCCCTGAGGGAGATCTGCCAGCTGGCCCAGAAGTATGATGCCCTGGTCTTCATTGACGAATGCCATGCCACAGGCTTCCTGGGACCCAATGGCCGGTAAGGGGCTGTTTTACCCATTTCCACCCCCTGACCCCGATGACCTCTGAGGCAAGGCCAAAGGTGGTGATGGCCAATGTGTTTGTGGGGGGGGGCTCCTGGAACCACTGTTTCTTGAAGGCATCGCACCCCACCTCTGCCTCAGCCCTCCCCTCCTGATGATATATCCCTTTTGGGGCAACTGAAGGGACTGAAGGGAGATACTTTAGCACTGACCCATCCCAACGCGACAGCCACTTCTCTGCCTGTAAGGGATGGTGCGACCATCTCATCTACCTCTCCTGGCAAGCAGCTGGACTTCCTGATTTCTGAATCCTTCTCCTCTCAGCTATCACTTTCAAATGCTTGGGTCTTGGGGGTTCTGTGGAGTTAGCTTGCACAGTTTGATAATTCCCTCAGGGCAGCTTTTTCCTCCATCCCCTGGAGATCCTCCAGGTGCTAAGCAGTGCACTTGCTGCAGGTGTTTGCTGAGAACAGACACTTCATGTGCTTGTTTTGTTCAGGCACATGAGTGCCAAGCACTCCGTTGCATGGTTCTTCCTGCTGTCTACTGCAAGGTAGAGACCTGTGTGAGGCAACACCTGTAGGAATGAGCAACAGGTCCCTCCTCAGATGGAGGGATACTGCAGGAGATGACAATAGGAGAAAGCCATCTCTGAAAAGGCAAAAGTTGCTCTATGAAGAGCTCCCTTCCAGCTCTCTCCTCACTAGACACATTGCATGTGGGAAGCTGGCAAGTCCACATCAAGCTGTGGAATGGGTGAGAAGTGGGAACTAAGCCCCCCATTCCTTGGGGCATGGTAGCCATTCTATGGGTTGAGGTAGACCTTGTTGCTCTGTCCCAGTGGGCTCTCTGGTCCCAGCAGCTGCAAAAACAACTGACTACTTTGAGGTGTCTAAGTACCCAACAGCTTGAGGAAGAGAGAATGGTTACTGAGTGCTTCATGAGTTATGCTAGTTTCGGCGTGAACCTGATGCTGTTGTCTACAACACTGAGTTTCAAGAGAGCCAACAGAGAAGCTGGGTGGCCATGCCCCATTCTGCCTTTTTGGGCTGGAGGACACGAAACTGCAGAGCATGTTTGCCACGTTGGTTTGGTTCCACTAGCGTGGACATTGACATGGGTGCTTTAGGCCTGTGTGTGTTTAGGGCAGCCCATCAGTGATGTGCACAGCCCACCTCAGAGGACATCAGCTACTCTAGCCAGGCAACGGTTTTTCCCTGGTGTATGCTAATGGTGTGGTGTGTCAGAGGTGTGTGCAAGACCTACATCAATGGCTAGTGCTCTGTTTGGACTATTAAACTTCTGTGCGGGAAGTTTGAGCGCTCTCCCATCTGTAAGGGATGAAGAACCCATGCTCTTACCTTTGGAGATCCCAGCTTAGCCTTTCTGCAGGAGAAGGGAAGGTTAGCACTTGGTTAAACTACCGCAGGGGGATGTTCTTCCTTTGCCAGAAGGGGGGACACCAGAGACCTGGCTGGTGGTGCTTTGATTCCCTTGAGGCATCAGGCCTAGAACAGCTTCCCTGGTGTGTGCTGGCACAGCTGATAATGTGACATTCCTTTTTCTGCAGGGGTACCGATGAGCTCCTGGGAGTGATGGACAAAGTCACCATCATCAACTCCACCTTGGGAAAAGCTCTTGGAGGAGCTGCAGGTGAAGGCATTTTCCTGTCCAAGGCCCTCTGTGCCCTAAAGAGCTCCACAGCATTGCTTTGATATTTCCTTCCTTTGCCTAATGATAGGGGAACACATGCATGTTGTCCTCTTATACTGGTGGCATGAGGCTCAGTTTGGGACCCTGCTGCAGGGTCAAGGGAGGTCCTGCCATGTGCTCCTTCCACTGTCATTTTCCCCATGCATTTGCCTTTGGGGTCAAGGTGGAAACTCTTGGTAAAAGGCATCAGCTGTGATTTTTTTTTAGGCCTGGTTTGTACTGAAATTCCTGCTGTAGGTGATAGGTTGGCTTTATCGAGGGGCCCCCCTCTGAACAGGTCACCCTGGGGTGCCTTGTCCATTTCTCTTTCCTCCATCTGCAGGTGGGTACACAACTGGCCCCAAACCCCTCATCGATTTGCTCCGCCAGCGTTCCCGCCCATACCTCTTCTCCAACAGCCTGCCCCCCGCCGTGGTGGGCTGTGCATCTAAGGCCCTGGACCTGCTCATGGAGAGCAATGCCATTGCACAGTCCATGGCTGCCAAGACCCAACGGTGAGGGGGCCATACTGGGGTGGGAGCACGGGGAGAGGTTCGTTAGGAATGAGTTGTCCATGTGTGTTTATTCACCCCCTGGTGACAGCCGTGAAGGTAGATTGCAAGTCATGGCCAGGGGATGCTCAGGGGAAACCACAGGATGTGCCTGTGTTTCAGACAGATGTGCAGGCAGATGTGTCACATCTGGATGCTCTGTGTCTGGGACACATCTGCCCCTCAAGCAGCTGCAGCCCCATGGAGCTGAGCAGGAAATGGCAGGAGGTCACTCCAAAAAGAGAGATCCCTTCCCTGCAAAGGAGATGCATGGTAGAGCAGAACCACACCCAGCCCTTGGTGGCCAGGGCTCCCAGGGAAAAGCAAGGCAGCGGTCCTCAAGGACAGGGGTGATGAGGTTTTACTCATCCTCTTGTTCTCTTCACCAGGTTCAGGAGCAAGATGACGGCAGCCGGCTTCACCATCTCGGGGAAAGACCACCCCATCTGTCCTGTCATGCTCGGGGACGCTCGGCTGGCTGCAGTGATGGCTGAGGACATGCTGAACAGAGGTGAACTGGGGAGGGAGCTCTGGATGCAGACGCATGCCCTGAGGGAAGGAACAGCCACTGGTAGTGCCACCACCATCCCTCCTCCAGAGGATGTTCCTGCATAAAAACTGGTTGTTCTGTATCCTCCAGTTGCAAATGTCCTCCTGGTCTCCCGAGATGTTGCTGGCTTCACCTCCTTTCTCTGCTGGGGGGGTTTACATTAGCCCTCTTGTCCTGCCATGCTGGACTCCATCCCCATTACTGGCCCTACCCTTCATTCCCATGCATGGGAGCAGATGCCACTTGAAAACCCTGAAGCCTGGAAATGGTTATTGAGAGGGGAGGGAGGATCCAAAAGCCTTTCTATCACCCAGTACCACCTCAGCCTCCCTCCCTCCCAGCCAGCTCTGACTCTCCCTGCGTTTCCTCCCCAGGCATTTATGTCATTGGCTTCAGCTACCCTGTGGTCCCCAAGGGAAAGGCCCGCATCCGGGTCCAGATCTCAGCCGTGCACAGCGATGAGGACATTGACCGCTGCGTGGAAGCCTTCACCGAGGTGGGACGGAAACACGGAGCGCTGCCTTGAGGGGCCAGCAAACACCTCCTCCGGCACCCTCCCTGCCCACAACCAAGTGCCTGTGCCAGGGGAAAAGGCTTGAGCAGGACGCTGCCAAAAGCAGGACCAGTCCTCAAGGCATCACAGCCTGCAGGCGGCTGTGGCTGTTGCTGCGTGCTGGCAGTGGCACTGGCAACCAGCTCTTGTGTCATTAAAGGTGTCCTGCAGTGCAGCAGATGTTTCTGTCTCTTGTTGTCTCATCCAGGAGTTGCATCCCATTCCCATCCTCTCTCACGGTGACCAGACACTCTGCTGCGTCTTCCCTGAAGCCTCTGTCCAGGCACTGAAGCGCTGCAGCTCCTGCTCTCTCCTGCTGATAGAAATGTAGTGCTGCGGGTATGCCCGAGGTCATCTGCTTCCTTTGCGCTCTCGTGTGGGTCCAGCAGCGTCACCCTGGCAGATCTGCCCACCGTAATTCCCCACCGAGGCAGAGGGGTTTCCCAAACCCTTGGCAACCTGTGCCACCAGCAGCTGGTTTGGGAGAGGAGGTGAGCTAGGCGAAGCTCCGGTGCTCCTTTCTCCCCTTCTCACTCTCAGGTGTTGGGTGTGAGGCTTGCTTGGTCCCCAGGGCTGGCTCTAAGGCTTTCCCCATTGCTGCAGTGCTCCCAAACCTGCCCTGGGAGCTGCACCTCACCCCAGAGAGGCTGTCGGGCAGCAGGCAAGCCGAGGTGGCAGAGGCCAGCAGCTTGGCAAGAGAGCCTGCATCTGCCTGGGGCTGAGGTCAGGGGCAGAGCAGGTGACAGAAACTTGTAATTTTCCTCCATCAGCTGCAATTTTCGCATAGCAGAGAACACACAGCAGGCTGCGATCTCTGGATTTGTTCTTCCAAACTGTGCTGGGGTAGCAATTTAGCACTCAAGCAGGAACAAGTGTGTCCTGGGCATCTCTCAGGATTGCTTTGTTTGCATCAGTTTTGCTCCAGATGAGAAATCATGTGTGTCCTGCTGTCTGCCCACGTGCTGGACTGAGTACCAGCTGCCTGCAGCCCAGGACGGACTCTGGCCAAAATGAGGCTGTGCTGGGCTTGGGTACCGGAGCACCAGGTCATGTCAGCAAAGACCTGCTCCGAAAACGCTACTTGCCGTTAGGCAGTCAGGGAGCGAGCTATGGCGTAATAACGTGTCTGACCTGAACCAGAGCAACTGCAGAAGAATACAGAAGTTAATCCAGGGTTGCAGCGCTTTAAGGGATGCAAAAGGCAGAGGAGAAATGCATTTTCTATGTGGCTGCCACCAGACCTTGTTAGAGCACCTGGTAGTGTAACTGTGTGCCGATTTTATTTGATTTTCCATCTCCACAGGGCCTAACCTCAGCCTGCTGATAAAGTATGATATGGCATTCCCTCTGTGTGGCGCCAGGCCCTCCTGGTGCTGCAAACTCTTCCCCTCTTATCCAAGGGCAATATTTTGGGAATGGGGAATGTAACAGGGAAATGGCAGGGGGTCACGCTCTGGCCTCTTTTGCAACCTGGAAGAGATTAAGCTTCAGCCAGATGGGCTCTGGTACAGGGGGTTTGAGTCCCTAAACCGAGTCACTGCTGTTTTGAGCCTGATGCGCATGGACCCCCTTGCTCCCCGCTGCTTGCACACCTCCATTGCACACCTGTACCATGCTCCCCTCCTCCCTCCCCCCTGCTGGTCCCCAGCCCAGGCCTCCCCCTCTCCCCTGGGCTTCTGCAGGCAGCCCTGCTGATGTCTCTGCTTTGCTCAGGGCAACCAACCCAAGCTGTTTAACCCTGTTCCAGCTCTCAAGTCCTCCCTCAATGGGAGAGCAGTCATACAGACGTCTCACTGCTCAGCCGCAAGCAAGAGCAGCAGCAGCCTCCCTCCCCTGCGATGCACACACTTGTTCTTGCGTGCACACATGTGCTCCCCCCTTCTCCTCCTCCTCCTCTCCTTGCCAGGCAGGCCCTGACCTCCCTCTCCCCTCCATCTCTCCCAGGCCCCTCGGCAGCCCACCCCTGTGCTCCTGCAGCCTCTCTGCCTGCTTCAAGGCCGAGCTCTGCAGCAAACTGCATTTTGCACGGCAGCACAGGGAGTGCCGGAGCCCGGGAGATGAACAATGCAGCGCCCGTCGACTGCAGTGCCATGTTAATATTGCATTCCCAGGCAAAGCCTCCAGCTCTTTATTTCTTCAAGGCCTCCCGACCTAGGTCTGATCTGCAGCTCTTCGCAGCTTTTAGCCCAGAAAGCAGAGGACTTTTCGCTGGGTGGGATGTAGAGGCAGATGCCACTCTTCGAGGATGCAGTTCCCACCCCAGGCTCGCCGACCCACCCCAGACCCCACATGCTACTCTGCCAGGCTTCCCCCCGGGTCTCAAGCTGTCACCCTCTACACCATGTGGGACAGGTGTGGGATCCCCCTATCTCACCCATTGTACCTCAAAGTAGGGGAGTGTTCTGTCCCATCCCGTTTCCATACACACCCCCGCCCCCAAGATGCTTCCAGCCCCGATTCCTACCCAGCCCCCACTTCTTCTGCCCTCGCCAGGCTGCCTCGTTGCAGTCCCAAACCTGCCCCCCGCTTCCCGCTGACACCCTCCAGCCCCTCTCCACACTGCCGTTTCCACCCTGAGCTGTGACCCAAGTCCCTCTACCCCTTCTCCCCAGCATCCCTCTGCCCTTTCTCCCTGCCCGCACCCCTGCCCAGGCAGGCAGGGATGCCCCAGCTTGGACCGAGCCCGCTGGGGCTGATGCAAACAGGGTCTGAACCTGCCGTCGGGTGCCGCGATTTTCCCATCACGCGTCCTTCCCCAGAGATAAACACCGCGCAAGGGTCCCCGCCGGCACTAATGCCTCCCCGCACTGGCGGCGAGGGGCGAAGCGGTTGTCCCCCCCACCTGGGGGCTTTGGCGAGAAACAGCAATGCCTGCGGCCGCTCCCCACTTCCTTCTGGTGGTTTATTTCTCCAGTTTGGGGATGCCCCCCCCCGTCTCCCCAGCCCCGGCGGTGAGTCCAGGTGGCCGCTGCCTCTTCGGGCCGTTTGGCTGCAGGAACAGGAGCCGGGGTGTCCCTCCGCAGCCCCCCGCAGCCCCCTCAGCGGCAGGAGCACTTGCAGGCGGCCACGACGGGGTAGGGGATCTGCCGCCAGGCGCAGTGCGGGGGTCCGGGGGTCCGGGGCGCCCAGCAGTGCCAGGCCAGCAGCTTGATGTGGGTGAGCTGTGCAGGGCGGCAGGTCATGCCAGGGGGCCAGGAGCAGCCGGGGGTGCCGGTCTCGCAGGCGGTATGGCGCACCCAGCGAGGCCAGAAGACGGGTCCCAGATCGACCCAGGTGGAGGTGAGGCGGCAGGCAGCCCGCTCCACCAGCCACTGCCGCAGGCGGCGGGCCAGGGCCTCTGGCAGCTCGGGGGGCAGCCCCGGCCAGGGCGGCAGCAGGGTGGGCAGCTCCAGCCCCTCCACCTCCTGCCACAGCTTGCGGCGGTAGCGCCCGGCCCCCTCTGCCAGGTCCCGGCTCAGGGACTCCAGGTTCTCCTCGGGGACGCTGCTGTTGCGGCCCTGGGGCTCCTCAGCCGCCATCCAGAAGGGGTCGAAGGCTGAGCCCAGCAGCCGGCGCAGCCGCCTGGGCCGCAGGTGCCGGGGCTTGGGAGAGTAGCGGTAGTCCTCAGGGGAGAGCGAGAGGCTGTAGGGCCGCACCGGGGCCGAGGGGCGGCCGCGCAGCAGGTGGGCGGCAGGGTCAGCGGTGCTGGACGGCGGCGGCGGTGGCTCCCGGGGTTCCTCTGGCGGTGGCGGCAGGCCCAGGGTACCCAGAGGCGGGAGCAGGCCGAGGAGGAGGAGGAGGAGGCAGCCACGGCCGGGGCCCTCCATGGCGAAGCGACACTGCAGCGGGCTGTGCTGGGCTGCGGGCTCTTCCTCCGCTGCATCCCCCGGGTTATCGCTGCGTCCCGAGGCACAGCCTTCCCCTTTTCCCTGGTTACAGTGGCTGATAGCGCTGGCGGGGACACCTCGCTCCCTCCTGCCAGAGGGGCAGGCGGGGAGGGGAAGACTCACCGTCCCTCCCGCCAGGCCAAGGGGTGCCGCCGACGTGGGGCATTGGGGCTGCTGTGGAGGGGAAGGGGCCAGCACCTCCTCCTCCTCCTCCACATCTTGCCCCATCGTTGGAAGAGGCGTCCAGGACCTTCCCAGCGAAGGGAAGCTGGTGGCCTTCGAGTCTTGCCAGGAAAGGACCACCAAGCTGCGCCCAGCCTCAGCACACCTGGAAGTCCGCAGGGCACAGATGCCGGTGCGGGGGTGGACATGGTGGCAGGGCAGGAGGGCTGCGTGGGTCACTGTCGCCTCTCAGCACATCAGCCGGCACACGCGCTGTCCTGGGCAGCGGTGAGGGAGCTGAACCTCTGGAGATGGCCTCCCTGGATGGCGTGTTCTCCCTCCCCACACTGCAGTGCCCTGGCAATGCTGGTGGAGGGCAGACCTGGGCTGGATGGAAACCAAAACCTGCTTTCCTCTCCTTCCCCGGGTCAGACGTTGTGGGAGAGACTTGATCTGCTCTGTGCCGTGCTACTAACAATCAATTAATAACAGCTAGTAATAGCAGTTAATTGGTTACAGTCCAGAGGGTTTAGACCCATATCCCAAGGATGGGGCAGGGGCCAGGCTCACCGTGGTGGAATATTCATGTTCCCCGGAGGTGTTGGGCAACATGTCTGAACACCCAGCGTCGAGGGGTGCCTGCAAGGCCCGCCGGGGTCCATGGGACCCTGCCCCCCTCCATCCTCCCTCTCCCACCAGAGAGCAGTGGGCTTTTTCTCCGCTGCACCCTCCTTGCTGGAGCAGGGAGCAGCTGAGCCTGCGGGAAGGCTGGGCAGAGAGGAGTTAACTCCAAACCCAACCTCAGGGAGAGGGGAAAAAAAAAAAAAAACAGAGATCAATGGATCAGCAGCAAGAGCAGAGGGAGGGAAAAGGGGGAGGCAGAGAGAGAGGAGAGGAGCTCCAGAAAGAGAGAGACGTGTGTGGGAGCCAGGAGAAGAGAGAGCAGAGCTGGCGGTGGGCACTGGGCAGGGGTGACGGTGCTGCCTGGACAAACTCTTCGGTGGCCTGCATCTTCCTCGGCACCGCTGCCTGGGCTGGACTGGAGGTCTCCCCTGAGCAGTGGCGAAGCTGCAGGCCCTTCCTCACAGAGGTGAGTGCCGGCTTCCCAAGCGATGGGCAGCCTCGGGCTCCCTGAGCAGGGGACACGACAGTGCCCAGAGATGCCCCGCTGCCTACGTGCGAGTGCATGCCCAGAAGGTGACCGGGGTCCTCTGCTCGAGCGAGGAGATCCCACGGGGCCAGGATGGAGAAGCCAGATAGTTACCAGTAGGACAGAGGGGACCACAGAGCCAGAGAGGCAGGGACGACCTTTTGGTGCGATACAGAGAGGCTGCTGGGAAGGAGAAGTGGTGTGAGCTGAGGGATGGGGGAGCGTGGGGCAAAGGAGCTTGCACGACCCAAAAAAAGAGTTAATTGCATGTCAACAGTTGCTAGATAACAGTGTCTTTCCCTCTTGGTTGCTGCTCAGAGAAGGACAGTTTGTTCTAATGATAGCACAACACAGAGAAGGCTCGTTAGGAGATAGGCTGTTGGCACTCCCCGCCTGAGCGCAGTGTTACTCATGGCTGGAGGAAGTTTTGCAGCAAATCACAATACCTTGAGCTGCAGTAATAATTACGCTCCTTCACAATAATCATCGTGTTGTGTTTCAGGCGGCTCTGAGGTCTCCCCCTCATCCTCTCCCAGCTGCCACCATCCAGGCCGTGCCCACCTCTCAGCATCAGGAAGAGCTGCCCTGAGTCACCTCTCCTCTGTGGAACATAACTACTGCAAAGGCAGCAAGGGGCAGCCTTGGGGTGCAGGTGGTCCCAGCTGAAGGAACTCCCTTGAGACAGGAGCGTGGCAGGGTGCTGTGGCTGCGGGGTGTCATCCAGGCATCAGGTCCCTGCTGCCAGAGGTGGCACAGCCCCAAGATGAGGGTGCCAGAACCTCTCACAGTCCCTATGGCCTCGTGTCCCTCGCTGAGCCCTGTTGAACACCAGCCAGGACTTAGACTTGCCAAAGCAAGCAATCCCAAGAGGTTTAGCGGCTTTGGGATTGTAGGAGGAATGTAGGGGAGGCCAGGAGGCAGGGCAGGGCATGCTTCAGGGGGCTGGGAGCGCAGGAGGTGCCGTGGTGGGGGCATGAATGCGGGCAGGAGAAAGGGGCTGCCAACAGCATTCTTGCCAGTGATGTCACGAGGATCTTGATGTCATCATTTAACCAGCTGGTTGGGATTGGTGTCTCTGGGAGAAACGTGGGTGTCAGACAAAGGCCGGGATCAGGCACCTTAGGGCCAGAGCTCTGGTGGCCACTGTGGTCAACACCAAGCAGTACCCGCTTGCCTACGGCCATGCACAGGTGCTGTGTCTCCCTTTCTCCCCTCACAGGTCCCCACAGTCAGATGGGGAGATGCCAGGCGGCTGGAACGCCTCCTCTGACAGCCCAGAGCTCCGAGCCGCAGGGATTATCGTGCCCGTCATCTTCTCCCTTATCTTCCTCCTGGGCACTGTGGGGAACGGGCTGGTGCTGGCCGTGCTGCTGCGGAATGGCCAAGTCAAGTACAATACCACCAACCTCTTCATCCTTAACCTGGCCATGGCTGACCTGTGCTTCATCGTCTGCTGCGTCCCCTTCCAGGCCACCATTTACACCCTGGATGGGTGGCTCTTTGGGGCCTTTGCCTGCAAGGCTGTGCATTTCCTGATCTACATCACCATGTACGCCAGCAGCTTCACCCTGGCCGCTGTCTCCGTTGACAGGCAAGCATCCCCTCCCCTTTGAGTCCCTCAGCCCAGGAACAACATGCTTGCCACCCTTGAGCTAAGGGGTTGGAGAAAGGCCAGTCCTTACCCTCTTGAGTGTCCTGTAAGGAGCAGCTAGGGTCTCCCCAGAGGCAGGGCCAGCAGAGCCAGCCTCCCTATCTCCCCATGCCCTCTTCCAGCACCAAGCCAAGCTCTTGGCCTGGTTACCTCTCTTGGCCTGCTTACCTAGCCCTCACCTAGGAAGGAGGAGTGCAGGCACATACTGAGGTTTGGTGTCCACCATGCAAAACCAAGACTGGCAAAACCCCAGGGCAGCAATGCACCAGAGGAGAAAGAGGGAGCCCTCTGGGTCCTGCTCCTGTCCTCTTCCCTGGTTCAAGAGGCATGCTGCTTGCCTTTACTGAGCTAGCACAGCAGAGTGGGCAACAGAGGTCCCAGACCCACTGTTGGGATGACCCTGATCTCTATGTGAATTCACTGTAACCCTCCCTACCAAGAGGTGCGGAGGGGAAGAGATGGGTGGCTGCATGGGAAGGGGTGCACAGACAGCAGCTCCACAAGGCAAGAGGGCAACAAGGTATCATCTCACCCATGTTGTGTTTGGTCTCTCCTTCTCCATCCCCTCCTCGCTAGGTACCTGGCCATTCGCTATCCACTGAAGTCCCGGGATCTCCGTACCTCCCGAAATGCAGGAGTGGCCATTGCAGCAATCTGGTCACTGTCACTGCTCTTCGCGGGGCCTTACCTCAGTTACTACCAGATTGTCCATTACCACAGGGTGCCCATCTGCATCCCCATCTGGGAGGACCAGCGCCGAAAGATTCTGGACATCCTCACATTTGTCTTTGGATACCTCCTGCCCGTGAGCGTGGTGAGCCTGGCATACGCCAGGACCATCAAGTTCCTGTGGACCTCCGTAGACCCCATAGAAAGGATCTCAGAGTCCCGGAAGGCCAAGCGTAAGGTCACCAAGATGATTGTGGCTGTGGCCATCCTGTTCTGCCTCTGCTGGCTGCCACACCACCTGGTCATCTTGTGCTTCTGGTTTGGCCACTTCCCCTTCAACCGAGCCACTTATGCTTGCCGCCTGGCTTCCCACTGCCTTTCATATGCCAACTCCTGCCTCAACCCCATTGTCTATGCCCTCATCTCCAAGCATTTCCGCAAGCGTTTCAAGCAGGTCTTCACCTGTGTCTTCTTCCAGAACAAGACCAGGAAGAAGAAGAAGAGAGTTGGAAAGAAAGTCCCTGTGGTCAACGTGGGCAAAGGTTTCACCAACAGCACCAGAGGTTTCTATGGAGGCAACACTGAGGTGACCCAGGTCCCAGAGAACACCAGGAAGAGGGACCCTGAAGGTACCAGTCATGATGCCAGAGCACGGACTCACCAGCTACAAGATGCCACCGTCTCTGTGCAGAAGGAGATGCTGGAGGAGGAAAGTTTGGCAACAGCTGGCCATCCCCTAGCCATGACCCCTCTGAGAGGAACTGAGGAGTTTCTGACTGTTCATTACAGATGAGCAAAGTGAAGAAGCCTGTTTTCCAGCCTGTGAGTAACCACTCCATTCCCAAACGGGCAGAAAAATGTGGGGTAGAGGGGAATGGACACAGCAGAGCTACCGAAACCTCCTGTGGCAATGGTTACCCCATTGTCCCCACTCACCTTCACTCACTGACCCACAGCATTCATATAGGAATGGCACAATCCACCCATACAAATGCAGAGTGGAGGGACATGTTAACGTGATGCCAAGTGACCTGGGTGGCATCCCTACAACAGGTTTTAAAGCCTCCATTTCCCAACTTCCTAACTTGCTAATTTTGTGCAGCATGTTGAAACTCTAAGAGGGAGACAACCAAAATGAAAACATCCTGGTAGGAAATCCAGGCTGTTAAGGGCACATCAGAGCATGGGTGGGAAGGGTGGAGAGAGTGCATGGGGACCTGAGTGCCAATAGGGTAGCTGGCAGCCTCTCTCCCTGGCAGGGCTGGGGTGCTGTGCCCAGCCCCAAGTGGTAAAACACTGTCCCCTGCCCACATGTCTTTTCCCATGGTCCAGGGGCAGCCCTAGTCCACCTCCATCCCTTTCACTAGCCCCTGCATCCAGATCAGAGGGCCTCTGCCACACTGTCTCACGTGCAAGGATGTCAGCCGTCTGTGCCAACGGCTCGGTGATGCAAACTCTGCAGCAGTCACTAGTCATACTTAAACAATTTATGCCACGGCAGGTGAAGATAGGAAATGCTTGTGTGCCGACACCTCTGTGTGCCTCCCCTCTGCATCTGTGGCTTCTCTGAAGTTCAAGGAGGAAAGGACCATCTGTTCAGTCTCTTCCCTCCACCCTGCCCCACCAGAAGTACTCGCTGGAGGATGTTTCTGAGAGCTCTGTCTCACCTGGCTTTAGCTCTTGCAAGCAGATCTTGCAGGACACTGTCCCACTTCCTAATGCCGCTTGCAGTTCAGAAATATTTCCTGATAGCCATCCCCAGCTCTTCCTAAACAAACCTGGTAACTCCTCCTTCCATCACATTGTTCCACTTGATCTATGCCTCTGCTTACTTTCTGTTTGCCTTTTGCAAAGGGATTGTTGCCTCCTCTTTGATCTTTGCTTGCTACTCAGAGTTTCATCCCTTCCTTCTGGGGCTGGAGGACCCGTTTCTCTCTGAGCAGTGACATTGTTCATTGGTATCAGCCTCATGTGTGTGGTTTACTGTCTTGGCCAGACAGCTTTTTCCACATGATGGTGATGATTGTGAGTGAGTTGATGGCTGTCATCAAAGGAGAAGAAAGTAGCTAAGCTGCAAAATGAACCGAAGAGCCAGGTGACAGCTGTGGTGAGGCGAAGGAGAAAGAAACAGACCCATGTGCTCTTAGTTCAATCCTATCTCCTCAGTGCCCCATTCTACCTGATGGAGAGGGTTTCTAGGAGAGCGTGAGGCCAACACCGCTCAGCAGGCTGGGACATCTTCCAAGACGGCCACTGCTGTGGGATTGCTGTGGGACCCATGTCTGCCTGGGAGCAAAACTTTCCCCTGCTCTGTCCCCTGCTTCCCTGAGCAGCCGTGGAGGAGCCTTTGGACGACACCTCGCAGCAAGGCCAAGCATCCCCCCGGCCTGACCATGGGAAGGGTGGGAAGTGCCGCGGGGATGGCATGGTGGGACAAAAATCACGTTCACCAGAAGGTGTTGGAATGTCTCCCCTGCTTGACCTGAATAAACCCCAGTAATTTCCTTTGCCTGCCACGTTTGCTGTGTGCTGGGTACAATCTCTGCCTGGCGCGGGGCTCTGCAGTTTGGGCTGGAGGCGGTGGAGGCTGTACAAGCCATCTGAGCACAGGCTGGTGCTCCCAAGTCACTAGCAGTGCGTCATTTGTTTTATTTGACTTTGCAGACACTGCAGAAGTGTACAAAAGAATAAAAGCTGAGGGTTTTAAGATGGATCCAGCACTGCTGGTGTTCAAGAGAAAGTTCTAGGAAAGGGAGAGGCAGAAGCAGAGAGAGGGAAAAGGAGGGATGGTGAGACGACAGATGAGGGGACAATATAAATGATAAATGTGTGGCGGGAGCCATCCACAGGGACAGAAAACAGCAGTGAAAAGGCAGGGCAAAGTGAGGGGCTAGAAGCAGAGGGCAGAAAGAAGGATGAGGGGGCATAAGGGAGGTGGGAAGCAATGTGCTGGCAGAGCACCCACCTTTTGGCAGGAGCCTTCTTCCCACCCCAGCAGTGTCACACTGCTCCTGAGCTGGGGTGAGCATCACTCGGCTGTGGTGGACCCCAGCCCCACAGCAGCTTTCTCCAGCATTTTTCTGCATCATCAGGCTGCCAGAGAAGCCCAGAAAAACACCATCCAAGCAAGGCCTTTGATCAGTCTAGCACACATAGGAGGGAGGGCGCCCATGGGATTTGCATTGCTGCAATGCCATGATTTGCCGCAGTGCCTGGCAGAGCTAGGCCCGGGCATGTGGCTGGCTTCACACAGCTCTGGTTTTGTCATGTAGTCACGACATGAGTGGAGAGGGGAGAGGGACCAAGCGGGGTACTCAGCCTCCCCAGTGTGCCAAGTCCACGTGCCACAGGTGATCATCCTCTGCGGGGATGAGACAGCTTTGCCATGGGGACACAAACTCTGTGATGCCACCTGGCTTGTGAGTGCAAGTGGGACAGATCCTGCTTCATTTGCCAGCACAGGCGTAGCCCCTGAGCATCCATCCTGTGGCTTGGGAGCTTTTGGTGATGCTGTAGGACAAGCCTAGGAAGAAGCCCTAGGAAGGTGACAAAGACAAGTCACCTGAGAGTCTGGGAGGGGGGGACAGGGACTGCTTTTGCTGGCCAGGCAAGCCCCGAGGAAGGGAAAGGAACCAACCCATGGAAGGACCTCCATGGTGAGAGGTGAGAGAGAAATCTCCATTAGCATCACACTTCCTGACCACGTCCCAGGGGCTTCACTTTCCTCTGGGAGTGGCCAGGATCATCAGGCACACACCTTATCCCCACTAAGGCAGTTTTCTGTTTGCAGCGAAAGAGATGAGCTTGCTCATTCAGACCCATTAAACTGAGCTCAAGCCCCACAGAGCTCCTCAGCAACCTCCTCCACAATCCTGCAGCCAGGATGCCTCAGCTGCAAATCATCAGACCTGCCATCGTCCCAGCTCAATATTTACAGTAAACTTAACATGATTGCAACAGCCCTCCTTTTCCTTAATTACATATGGCATTTAATTAGTGCTGTGTGGCTCCCGAGTGTCTAACTCCTAACGTGAAGCAGATCTTCACCCATAATGCCTTAAGAGCAGGTGAAAGAGGGAAAGCTTGGCAGAACATGTTTAGTGAAAGCAGTGACATTGTGGGACACTCCAGACTTCCATGTTGAAGCTGGGAAACAGTTACAGATCATCATGGCAGCAGTAGGTTTCAGAGTGAACACGTTTGCCCGGAACGAGGCAGCTCATTCTCCTTCTACAGCGGTTCACTTCCCCCAGCCCTGCCGCCCACAGCCAGCACGTGCATGGAGATATCCCTCCCAGCAAAGCCCTACAGGCTGACTTTCCAGGGAGACGCAAGGACTGGGTGCTACGGCAGTCTCCGTAGCCTGGAAATCTGCAGGGACCGCACTGCTCGCTTTCTAGCCAATTAAAACAGCAAGGAAGCTAAGGCTGGGGAGCCCCAGCCGGCAGAGAGGAGCCATTTACTGCCAGCCCACTAATCGTTGGGAGCCGATTGCCACCGTGAGCCTGCGGCAAATGCAAAGTTCTTGGAGGCTGCACAGCCCCATCGGTGGTGCTCTGAGCCCTGCACGGGCTGCGGAAGCTGCTGGTGTCCTCACTTGTCCCCATGCACAGTGGGACCTCAGCAAGGCAGCTGGAGGCTGTGTCCAAAGCAAAGGGGTTTTGGTGCCATCCTTGCCCTTCAACACTTTCAGTGCTGTAGGCGTTGTACAGCAGGGATGAGGAACATCAGGCAGCAAGGGGCTTGCAGAGCTGTGGTGTGTGTGAGCAGAGCCATGAGCCCCCCCTTATTTCTCTTCTCTTTCCATCCCCTGCTTCTGCTTGCATAAATCTTCCCTTATTGCTTTGTCCTGCCTGCTCTTAAAATTCCCCGTGACATGGTATTTCTAACCCTTGCTGAAGCCACTGCATGCTTTGCTAGAGCTCAGCTCCAAGGACACCCCTTTCCCTGTGCAGAGGCCAGCCAAAGCACTGCCCTGGGAATTATTTTTCTTTTTCCATTCCAGGGTTTGATGTTGCTCTCCGCGCCTTTAGCCTCCCTCGCCTTCTATTGCTGTTTCTGATTTCTCTGGCTCCCTTCCTCTGTAGTGACTGCCCCTCCTCTGCAGCCCATGCCTTTTGGCAACTTGTCCAGTGTGCTTTGCCTACCTTCCCAGGGATGGCTAGTCCTGCAGCTGCCCTTTGCATGCGATGTCGTGGCTGGTGGCCAGCTCACATGGCTGCAAGCAGACTCCAGGTAACACAAATATCTGCATCGTTTCTGGGGGTGAGGCTCCACTTCACAGCTCAAAGCATCGGAGGGAGAAGGGAATGGCAGTCGGGAGCAGTGATGGTGCACAGCCGGACGCTGCCTGTTCTTGCCTGCTTGCAGCTGGGCTGTTGCTTGCCCCTGATCCTGCTGCTCCTGGTCCTGGCTTGCAAAAGGAGTGGATCACGTCAGGACTGACTGCTGCATGTTGCGGTGAAGCCTATATAAAACAGGACAGAGAAGACAGGGAGAAAACCTGGGGGAGAAGGTACATTTAGCACGGCAAGCATCTGCAAGCCCCAGCTCCCATCCCTAAGCTCTGCCTGGTGTTAAGCCCTGATTTTGGGGAGCACGTGAGTGGGAAGGGCAGATGCTGAGCCTGGCCTGGGGAGGCTCTAGAGCCAGGAGGGAATTCCTGTCTGCCCAGTAACAGCAGACACGCTCCAACTGGTTTCACAGCTCAAAGGTAGAGGTGAAAAAAAGGTGTCATGTCCTTGATATAGAGCCGGGTATAATTAAAACTGAAGGAGCTTGATTGCTGCTTTCCACACAGCCTCCCATCCAGACTGATTAGCATTCTGCAGTCTCCGCTCCCAGCTTCTCGCCTTAATTAATGACTCCTTGCTTATATTTTCTTTCCTACTTGTCATCACCCAGGCTGACGAGCTTGGCTTTAACCCTGCAGAGGCGGGTTTGCCACACCTGCGGGTGCAGCTGCAGCGGGAGCTGGCACAGGACAGAGGGAATGGGAGAGGCATGGGCAGGTCGGGGCTTTGCGGCTAGTGGTCGGCACCAGCTCCTCTGCAAGGTGGCCATAGCTACCCTCTGCGGAGCAACTGAGTCCTGCCACTTGTGTGCTGGTTCTGGGGCCTGAGCATCTCCCCAGCGTGTGTGCCATGAGCCTGATGCAGCTGAGAGGTGTCAGACCCGGGTACCAAGAAGTTCATGTGCAAATCTTGCAGCCCTGGTGGGGGAAACCCCCTGTCTGCAGACCCATGGGGCTGGGGGAGGCAGAAGGCCAGGGGAAGCGGTTACAAGGACGGCTCTTAACTGCCCGGCAGAGCAATGGGCTCAAGCGCTGCCCTTGCGGTCATGGGACCAGGACCTTGTACAGACACTCTGCAAACAGCCAGGACAGCACTGCAAATGCACCTTGCAGCAAGACAGCCTTGCCAGCCAGGGAGGTAACGGTGTGACGGGGTGGTCAGGGCACGTAACACTATTAGCTATAGGGAATTCTGCTTATTTGCTTTTGGGTTTAGCTGCTGGTTCCTAATCCATGGCCAGCCTTAGCAGGTTGCCAGCTGATTATTTTAATTCCTCCAACAACCGTGTGCTCTCTTCCCCTCTCAGAGCTTTCAGAAAAGCCCAGAGAAATGCTATTTGCTGTATCTCCTTATCAGCTTCCTAATCAAAACTGCTGGCTCTTCCACCCAGTCTCCCATGGGCCCTGAGCTGCCCAGGGCTGCTCTCCCACACTGGCCAGGCACAGTGCACGAAGAAGGCATCCTTCTGCAAGTACCTTTCCATGACAGACGAGATCTGTCTTGCTCATGGAATGAGTGGAGGAAGCAGATGAAAGGGTGGGAGGTTTGCCAAGAGATGCTTCATGGGACTTCTTTAGCAGTGCAGATAATTACAATGATGGATCAGTAGTCTGCTAGAGAGGCAAAGGTGGAGGAAGTAATGGAGTTCAGATGTTGGCTCGATACTCTGGAGTTTAATTATTTTAGCTGCTGAAGAGTGGAACAGATTCGTGATGTTTGCACATACTGCAGTGTGCACTTCACGTTCACTTGCACGGGTGAGTGGTGGCTTCAGAGAAAGGCCAGTTGCTTAATAACATGCATGCAGTTTTGTTGGGAGGCTTTGTTCAAGGCTGTTGCTTCTGCTGTGGGTCCTCGGTGAGACACAAGCAGGTTTTCAGTCTTCGCTTGCTTGGATGAGCCAGATCCTCCACCTGGCTGGTTTTGGTTGCATCTTACAGCACAGCAGCGGCTGCAGAGCCGGGGAGGTTGCTGGTGAGTTCAGTGGCTGGGGATTCAGCACAGCACTGCAGAGCCATGCTCTGAATCCTCATTCAGAAAATCCTCATTGGCGAAAGGGAGGCCAGGCAGCGGTGAGGGGAAGCAGGGCCCTAGGTCAAGTCCTGGTTGCCAGAGCATGCTGGCAACCTGACACCATGTCCCAAGGAGGGAGATGCACCACCACTCGGGAAGGGACCTGGAAAAGGTGTGTTTGATGGTGTAGCACAAGAAAAATGAGGAGGTTGGACTGAGTTTAATGGCAAAATAAATAGCAGAGGGAAACCTGTGCTGTTGTTTTTATGCTTTGTTACTGCAGCAGACGCCTCTGGGATATGTGGAAAGCTGCCACCAGCCTCACACCTACGGTTCGTGCAGGGAAATCTGTGGCCTGGGATGCAAGGGCAGGGGGAAAAGCTGCAAAGACTCTAGGCCAGGAGCAGCAGAAAAAGCAAACAGTGCCAGTGAACAGCTCTCGGCACAGCGTGAAGCCACACTCTCATCCTCCCCTGGAACCTTTTCTTTCCTTCTTTCCCTCCCCAGCACCTAACTGTCTTTTGAGACAGAGCTGCTGAGCATGGCAGGGTAGTCAAGGCTTTGGCATGACCAGCTGACACAAAGAAACCTGAAACTTTTCTCAGTCCAGTGCCAAACACATGACATGACTCTCAGCAGTCCAGTGCTTCAGCCCTGAAGCAGGAAAGCAGAACTGACTGTGGTGATTCCTATGTGATGCTTCCCCCCTCAAAAAAAACCAGATCCCCTTTTCTCTTTCTTATCCAGTGTTATCGCTAAAGCAGTGGCAAAACTTCTTACAAGCCTGCTCGTTTTATTTGCCTCAGCTCATTGTACCAGTCTCCAGGGGACTGCCAGCGCTGCCTCACCTCCCATGGAGGGAACAGTCCTGCAAAAAGGGCAAGGCATATGCTCGGCTGGCTGCAGCACCCCCACCTTTCCCCTCCAAGCATACAGTCAGGAGTAGTTATGAAAAATTCCAGTGCCAGGCAAGACAAAGGCCTGAAGAGCTGTGGACAACAATATCACGTGTGCTCAGGCTAAAAGCTTTGCTCTGAGTCCTAGCTAGGTGTGTTCCTGGTTTTGAGGAAAGCTTCCAAGCTGTGTCTAGTTAGCAGGCAACATCAGCTACTAAGGTAACTGCAGCGATAAAGAGCATTTCAGCCACCTGCTCTTTGGGCACCTTAATGGTCTCCTCAGCAACAAGGCTGTTGAGTGCAGAAGCGTTGACAGCTGGTTGTATGTGGACACCAAGACTAGGCTGTGAAGATGGGAAGAAACAAGATAAGTAAAGACTGCACATGAAGGTCACCCGCTCCTCACAGAGGGACCATCCTGGAAATTCTCTGCCCTGCCCAGATGTCCCTCCCCAGCCTCTCATCCCCTTGCTGACTCTTCACAGCACAGCCATTTTATCTGGCACAGGGCAAGGCACAAGTTCAGCTGCATTCTCCCCACCAGCTCCATACTTAGGTGAGTGCAAACTGGGCAAGGCTGCTTTTCCTCTTTGCAAAACATCCCCTCTTCCAGCTTGAAGCAATCCCGCCGAGATTCTCTTTCCTCCTTTTGTACGGTTTCACAGCAACTAACTAGATTTAAATGTTGGATTTCTTGGCTGTGGGAGTCAAGATCAGAAGGTAAGTCAGCAACCGTGTACTTTGATCTGCAAACAGACTGGTGTTTGAATTCAAACAACTTTGTGTTGTCACTTCTAATTTCAGTATCGGGTATGAGAGCAGCAGTTACCAAGTCCAGTGCTGTGCCTGAGGCCTGGAACATAGGTAAAGAAAGAGGAATGAGCTGCTCTGAAAAAAGAGGGAACTTGGCTGAGGAGTCTGAAAAGGCTGACAGAATTTTATTGAAGTTCAAAATACAAAAAGGTCATATTGTCTCCCACCCCCTCATTATCCTTCCCATCCAGCATATTGTAATGAAGTATCAGTATTCACAGTGACAGCTCCAGCCAAACCACAAGACCGTTAGTCCCAGCCATGGCCTCCAGCACCCCACGGATGAATACATCTAAAAGCCATGCATATTTCTGGTATCTCAGCTTTGAACATGGAGGTCCACTTAGCCTTTTCCTGGACAAGAGGCCAGATATTAGAGAACATGCTGACCTAAAGGTCTCTGAAGAATGCTCCAAACTGTGGCTGTTGCATGGTTAAGCTGAATCCTAAGAATGGACACTTCCAAACCAGCAATTCCCAAGCTGTGGGATGGGTATCGCTACTGGCACACCATGTCACTTAGGTGTGGCACACAGATGGGAACTCAGATTGCTATTGGGCATGTTCTTGTCACCCTGCTGCTACTCGCACCCTACCGACAAGATTTATGATCCCTGCTCCAAAACAAAGCCATCTACATCTTCATTACTAACCACAGTGGTGCAGAAGCAAGAGATTAGCAAGGGGAATTCCCTGCATCCTTCATAGCTGCATCACTTCAGGCTCCCAGCAAAGGTCATAGCTCGTTCCTCATGCTGCACTTAAGGTCCTGGAGCAGCACCTCTCCATGACAAGCAAGAAACACAGTATGGGTCAGCTCTGGGTTTGGTGCTGCTGAGGCAGCCATGAATCCACCTCCAACCCAGCCCAATAATATGGCTGCACACACACCTCCTAGTGCAAGTGGACCTCTTGCCCGAGACCACCAGTAACAGGAAACGCAAAAGTCAGTTATGGTGGGTTGTTTGCAAGATGTAGATGTCTGATGAAAACTGCACTAGGATTGAGCCACCCCCCAAACTTTATTCTTGCATCAGGGCAGCTCTGACATGCTAGCTGTCTACCTGGGTGGGTTTTTTGCAAGTGTTTCACTGTAGTATTTAAGCACTAACTTGCAGCAGTGATTTAAAAACCAGGGCCAGTGAAAGCTGTTAGTCTAGTGATTAAAAGCTTTGTATCCCATTTGTAACCAGACATATTCTGTGCCCTCTGACCGCAGGCTCTGGGGAAGGTTAGGAATAAGCCTTGGTGCGTGTTTCTCAAGGCAGTATGTTTGCTCAGCTGCTAGCATGCAGAATTAAGTGTGTGTTCTTCTCACAGCACAAAGCCTTCTGTTGTCCAAGGCATCCACTCTCTCCCCCATGGAACTGAGTACTGCAGAGGTGGCAAAAGGTGCCTGTTCCAAGCATTTCTGTGATGATGGCCAGCCGCTGAGTGCACTAGTCCAGGGCTGGTGACTGCACACAGCATAAGCCACCACCTACATCGAGCTGAAGTGCTTAGGAGAAGGCAGAATATCTCTGGAAGGGGAATCCTGTTCAGTGCCAGCCCATCTGATGAAAAGAGCAGCAGCTCTTTTTTTTCAGAAGTCTCAGCTGCAGCACTCTGTTGTCTGTTGTCTCTGTTGTCCAAAGCCTGCTGCCTCCCCATGAGGCAGCTGTGGCAGCACCCACAGGGACAGTCTGAGCACCACTGGAGAGTGGATCTAGCAGGAACGGCTGCTGGCAGCAATGTTTATTCAGGAATCTGGGAAGCAAGCTTCAGCTTCCTCTTTTTCTCTCCAAGGCTTCTCCTGCTGCATCAGGAAGATGATTTGGAAGCCCATTACCTCTTTTCCATCTTCTGCATCTGGAGGCTGAGTGACGTGAAGCTGGCCAGGAGGTCTGTAACCTCGTCCACCTGACAGAATACAGTTGGCCATTAGGCAGAGGAATGCAGTTGTGCAGTTGAGCACCAACACAGAAGAAACCCCCACGCAGCAGGGCCCACCCTTGCACCAGGACTGCCCGTAACACCCATGCTGAGCTTATACTAGGACAGGATCCCTTTGGTCCCACAATCGTGTAGGAGGGCTCCTGTCCCCATGACCAAATAAGTACTAATCTAAGACAATGGGAGCTTCTCCCCATTCCTCAGGAGGTTGATGCTTGACCTCCACCTCGTATGATTTAGCCAATCCTTAAAATAGAAGTGTGTTGTGGCATTACCCAGAACTCAACAGTGGTATCAGGGCTGTTTCCTCTAAGCCTGTTTTTAAGGGCCAATCTTTTGTAGAAAAAAAACCAAACAGGCCCTGCAACCCTGTGTGGTTGTGCTGATCCTTAAAATTCCTGTGCCCTCAGCCCATCTGATCTTCAGCTTCTCTGCTGAGCTGCCAGGCACAGTGATGCTTTCTGCATTTTGAATTCCAACCCAAAGGAGTACCACGAGTCATCACGTAGCTTGCCCACTTTACCCAATGTGAGCAAGAACACTTCCATAACCATGTCTTCAATGTCACCTTGCTCATGCAGTTGCATTCTAAACACAGAAGTCACAACACAAGTAGGTGAGTCACAGTAGCTCAATGCTGCCTACCTGCTCCTTTGTGCTAGTCATCTGTAACCTGGAGCAGAGGTCATCCAGCTGTTCCTTTTGCTCATGCCTCCCCAGACGCTCCAGGTATTCCCGCAACATCTGGATAATCTGCAACCAACCCGCATAAGAGGCAAACATCAGACAGCTGCACCAGGCTGGGATGTTTTTACAGGAAAAATTAAATTACAGTTAAATTGCCAAGCACAGTCTTAACGCTGTGGTACGTGGCAGAATACATGACCCACAGAGAAGAACACATGCAAAGCAACCGGAGAGCACTAATGGCAGCACGAGAGCCCAGTGAGTCACCAGAGGCGTTGATCAGCCACAGATGGACTAGTCGTGATCCCTGTGCCTGGTTTAAGAACAGGGAAGAGAGACAGCCCCAGCTGGAGAAGCACAAGGTCTAGCCCTGAAAGCACCAAGCTTTTCTTTATGGCCAGCTAGCTTCCCTTACTGTTAGGAGCAGGGGCTTCCCACTCCAGCAGGATCTGCTTGTGCAGCAAGGATGAAAATTCTTGTGGCTGCTATATGGCTCCCGAAGCGAGGCCCACACCTCGTGCATCTGTGATGCAGCCCCATGACTGCTTTGCTGTCCCATGCCTCAAGGTACCGGAGCAGGGCAGACTGCGCTAGGAATGCAGAGTCCCTGCTGGAATGTGTATGCCATGGCTACAGCCCCGTGCTGTGGTCCCTTCTCCTGCCACAAGGCATGTGTCTTACATGGTCGTTGAAGAAAAGAGAGTGCTCCATACAGCCTGAGAATTAAGACATTCAATGCATCCTTGGCCTACCAAAGCCAAGAGAGGTCCTGCAAAAATTCAGAGTAGCGGTTGGGAAAAAGGAAGGTCTCTGAAAACAGAAGGAAAAAGTCAAACTCTCCCCAGAGCCGCTAAGAGCCTACAGACAGGTATTTAAATAAAAGGTGCAGGAGACTGCCAGGGGCTGCACCGCCTTACCAGATCATGGGACTGTTTCTTTTACCTGTTTCACTTCAAGGCGTACAGCCTCCAGGCTGTGAGAGAGTCCTTCCTGCAGGATGTTCAGCTTTGATTTAGCGAGGTGCAGTGGGGTTCTGCCAGCTCGATCCAAGGCATCAACTCTGGCCCCTGCAAGATGCATGAGCAAGGACAGAAAGTGAGGTTTGTCTTCAAGGCTTAGTGTCCCTGGGGAATATCAACAGGGGCAGGGCCGGAAAGGGACAGGCTGTAATTGTTATAGAGGAAATGTTACCTCCGCGCAGCAGCGTGGTGATGACAGGAACATGGTTTGTGCAGGCAGCTGGGGAGGGAAAACACAGGACACACAACTCAGAGGTACTAGCAAACAACAAAGGGGTTTCTGCTCAAGCACAGAGCTTGCTGCTTCCCAAAGAGCTCTTTGCCATGGGAAAGAGGAACAGCCCAACTGTTAAGAGTAACCTCACACGCAAGGCTGGGTACTCTCTCTGGAACGCATATCATGCTCCTTGGGGCTGGCAGAGGGAGACAAATGGATTTTCTCTACCTCTGACCCTTAAACCTTCATGAGGAGTGAAGCTAATGAAATGCAAAGAGTCCCTCCTAGGTCCTTAAAGCTAGGGATGTATACTGTGATGCACAGGAAAGAGGAAGGTGGAGAGGAAAGAAACAGCAAGGCAAGGTGTTCACCTCACCTCTCTGCACGCAGAGCTCGTCTGTGTGGCACTCACCCAAGTGTAAGGGGGTGTTTCCCAGCCCATCTCTCTGGTTCGGGTCAGCCCCATGGTCCAGAAGCAGTTGCACTGGAAACAAGGAAACAGAGCCATGTCAGTCCCTTCCCTTTGCCCCACAGGTCAGGCCCACAGGTCCACATGGCAGCCATCAGCTTCTGTTCAGCTCATCAACTTCCTCCCGGAAACAGGGGACGGAGGTTTGCGCAGCAATGCAGAAGGACCCCGCACAAAGCCAGGCAGTGCCACTGCCCCGGGGCTCCCTGCGGGGAAGAACTGAGACTAAGGACACCCCTCCTTCTGCACCAGCACAGCCCTAGAGCTGGGAGCTCCTGCTTCCCCTTCAGCAGGGGGACATGGCAAGCCCTGGAGCCAGAGTAGAGCTAGGAACTTTGCCACAAAACACACAGAAAACATCAATTTCTGTCACGTGCTGAACCAAAATAAAGAGCATCCTTTGAAATCTCTGCCACCAAGAAGTTGGATGACAGAACTCCCCCTCCCCACTCACCAATGTGATCGTTGCCGTTGCAGGAGGCAAAGTGCAGGGCTGTCCGGCCTTTATCGTCCGCGGCACAGGGGTCAGTTCCGTCCTCCAAGAGTTGCTGCACTGATAGCATCAAGGAGGAGAAGAAAGCAGATAAGCTGAAGGGGCACCTGATCAGAAAGGGGTAATGCTGTCTGCTCTTCTGTGGTTAGATACACACTCTGCTAGCTGTCAAGCCAACTGGACTTGAACCAGCTCCAGCCAGCATCCTGGCTCAGCAGAACCAGCCTAGGCAGTGTATGCTCCACCCTCTGTTACAGCCTTCACCAGCTTCCACGTACTGCCACAGAGACAAGCCAACAGCTGTAATGGCTAAGGCTAAGGATCCATCTAGCCAAACACTCAAGCTCCTAGGACAATCAGCAGCAAACACCTACAGACTAGTATAAAAAGATGGCAAGGATACAGGGCTAACTCTCACAGCCTTTAGTCAGCTGCATCTCAGGCACCTCCCAAGCCAGAATTAGCATCCTGTGCTTACTAGCCCTCCATGGGCTTTCTCCATGGATTTGCACAGTCATTTTCTGCATCTGTGTAAACTTTTCACATCAACATGGACCTGCAGTGAGAAGTTTCACAGTGTAACTCCATGCAGTGAGAAAAAACATCTCTTCACACCCGTTTTGAATATGCCACTTCCTAGATTCATCTGAAACTCCTAGGTTTTGCCATACTAATGGTGGCTACTGATTGGGAAGGAGACAGGTGAATGCACCAACCTGCCAGCAGCAGCGCAAATATACCCTTAGGAGACGATGTATCGAAGTGAGCTAGTGAACAGCCCAAGTAGCCATACCGTCATCTACGCACACTTGTTCCCCCTGCTTTTCCACTCAGCTACTTCTTCAATGCCACCACTGGCACTTCTTGTAACCTGAACTACCTCCTTTTCTCAGATAAGAAGGAAAAACCTGCTCACACAGAAAGACAGAGAAACTAGTATGACTCTCCAGGACTGGGTATAACAAAGGCACAGAGACCAGTAAAGGCTGAAAAGATTAGGGACGTAAAAATAACATCTACAGCAATCATGCATAAGAGCAACTGTACTCCTGTTGTTTTGAGATTATTCTGGTATAGTAATCAGTGTGTAAAATAAAGCTCATTCTGTAGCTGTTAAATACTGACAGATTCGCTGTATTTTGAGATCTTTAATAGCATATCCTGCAACAGTCAAGACTGACCAGTATTGGAGACAAGAAACTAGATAGCTCAGACCACTGAAAGTCACCATTGGTCTCAGCTTCCAGAGGTTGAATTATAGTCATATTTGAATTTCTTCCTGTACTCCTACTGCTTTAAGTGTGGTACAGAAGTGAAAGGAACACCTGAAAAGATGGAAGTGGCATTAATGGGGGATGTTTGATACTCCAGAAAAAAGACAGGGAGACTGACAGTGCCACCAGTGAGAACCATTAACGGGGAACGCTTTACCTAGTCAGTAGGAAATGACATAACCTCTCCCACCCAGTGTGACCACAGGAAACAGCAAAGATTTTTACTTGTTGATGAAGAATAAATTCATCATCAGATACTTCCTCAAGTTGTGGAGTACACAAAAGACACCAGGATTGTAAACAGGGGAACCTGTGTATTAAATACAGTTGCAAAACTAAGATGGATTGAAAACAAGACTTTCATAAAACCTGATTCTTTCATTCTTTCTCTTGACTTGGTGACTGAAGCCAAGCCTTTCTGTACTGCCAGAGCTCACAGATGAACTTTATCCATCAGTTCATGAAACAAGGTGTATTGTGGAGCCAAAGGGTGAAGCATGCCAGACAAACCCCCATCCTGATATACTGGGAGTTTCTACAAGTCAAACCAGTTTCCAATTCTGTTCACAGAATGGCTCAGTGAACAGTTAGGCCAGCACAACTGAGGGGACAGTATAGTCTAAGGAGGGACAATGATAAGAGGCAGATAATATACACCAGTATTGCTGCTGGCCAATTCATATCAACCCCACCTAATCTACAGTATAGAAAGGTAAAGGGAGTCACAGGCAGGCCATGAGCCTTCTCTGAAGTCCCTGTGAGAGGCAGAGTCCAGCACTGGTCCTGGTTCTGATCTACTGGGTCACACTGTCTCATCACAGAGGATATGGCTTAGATAATCATAACTTTTCCACCTTACCAAAACACTATTTTCTTGGTGCTTACAATTGGGCAAAAGTTACACACCAAAAAAGCTGGAATAGTGCAGTGTTGATTTAGCTTGCAGCAGTTGGAAAACTAACACTATGAACTAGATGCAGTGAAAAAGTGAATATTATAACTAGCCTTACTTGGCTCAGAGAACGAAACAAGGTTCCAGAAATGCAGCTTCTAGTTTTGCAGCATCTAAAGCACAATGTCCACAAACTATCTGCACCCTCCTCCTTCTCCTCTCCTAAAATAAAGGTCCTCAACAAAGCTGCCCTTCCAGGAAGGGGTCCCAAGTAGGACTGGCAGAAATCTTACCTATGTCCAAGTCGTTGCTATTGGCAGCTTCACGCAGCCTTTTCAGAGCTATGGAGAAAAAAAAGCAATTACCAGAAAGCACAGAGGAAAAAGGAGCATTTCCCTACCGAAACATCCCATCCCGGCGCTCAAGCCCAGGTGCAGGGCCCAAACCATGCCGGTGCTGCCTCAGCCCAGAGCAAGGGAAGCAGGAGACCAAGACGCCAGGTAAGAAGCACTCTCCTTGTCTCCTCCTGAGGCCGGCCAGGGGCCCTCCCGCTCCCGACGGCCACCGTCCCCTGGCAGGAGCAAGGGCGCCTTCCCAAGCCGCCCACCGAGCAGATCCGACCTCCCTCCCGAGGCCCCGCACGCGGGAAAGCCGAAGCTTTACCGGCTCCCCAAATCGGAGGCTCTCCACCCCGCCGAGGCCTGGGCGGCAGCACGGCCGCTCCCCGCGCGGGGCCGGCCGAAGGAAGAGCCGTCCCAGGGAGGGGCGCTCCCCGCCGTCCCCTGCTCACCGTGGCTCTCCTTGCCCGTAGGCCCCAGCCGGCGGTGGAGGCGGGCGGCCCTGCGCAGCCGGCGGGCCGGGATCTTGCCCGCGGGCTCCTCCCGCTGCCACAGGACGTGCAGGTAGCCGAGGGGGGCGCCCGCCGCCGCCCCCAGCGCCAGCTCGGCCCCCGGCTCCGGCTCCGGCTCCGGCTCCGGCTCTGGCCCCGGCGCCGCGCCGGGCGCTGCTGCGGCCCCGCCGCCGCCCTCCATCCCCTCACGGGCCGAGCCGGGCCGCCCCGCGGAGTGCGGGGGCAGAGGGGCGGGGAGGGTCGTCGCTATAGCAACGGGGAGGGCCGTGTCCGCTGAACCAATCGAAGGCGCCGCACCCCTGTGTGTGCAGCCAATGGGAAGGTAGAGGGAGCGGGTAGAAGGAAGGCGAGTAGAGAGGCGAGGCGGGAGGTGGAGGCGGTGCTCAGGAAGGTGTGACGGGCAGGCAAGCTGTCCAGTCAGAGAGAGGGGCGGGCCATAGGAAGCACCAGGCCCATGGCAGCTCAGCAGGCTAAAGACAGGCAGTTGTTTCAACCAGTGGGAGGGCGCAGCGCCGCTCCGCCGCCGCAGCCTTTTCCGGCCGGCCGGCCCGAGCCCCGCCCCTGGTCCCACCCCCTCTTCCTGCCCGGTCCGCGCCGGGTTCGCGTTGCCGCCCGGAGGCCTTTCCCTGCCGCGCCGCGCTGCCGCCATGGCCTACCCGGGGGAGGACTACGACAACGAGGTGCGGGGCGGGGGTCCCGGGGCGGCGGGGGGACCCGGGGGGTCGTGTCCGGGCTGGTCGGGGTGACTCGCTGCCGCCCTCTCTCCACAGGCCGCCTACGACCCCTACGCCTACTCCAACGAGTATGATATGCACACGGGTGAGTGCGGGCCTCGGCCGCGCCGCCTCGGTGGCCCTCGGGTGCGCCGGGCCTGCTGGCGCCCGGCTGGGTCTGTAGGCCCGGGCGGGCCGTGCGGCAGCAGCCTCACTGCTCCTCTTTCCCCTCAGGAGACCCGAAGCAAGACCTGGCCTACGAGCGCCAGTACGAGCAGCAGACCTACCAGGTGATCCCCGAAGTGATCAAAAACTTCATTCAGTATTTTCACAAGACAGTGTCGGATCTCATTGACCAGAAGGTGTACGAGCTCCAGGCCAGCCGTGTTTCCAGTGATGTTATTGACCAGAAGGTGTACGAGATCCAGGACATCTATGAAAACAGGTAGGAAGCCATCCTTCCTGCAAGGGCGAATCACTGTTTAAACTGTGACGAAAGTGCACCCTGCTCCTAAAAGGAAAGGCTGACTACTACCTGTGTTGTTCCAAATTTGGGCTTTCTCTAAAATACAGGATGAGGTTTGATTTGGTTACTGGGGAAGGAGAAGGCTGCGGGGAGACCTTTCAGCAGCCTTCCAGTACTTAAAGGGGGCCCATAGGAAAGACAGGGACAGACTTTTTAGCAAGGCCTGTTGTGACAGGACAAAGAGCAATGGTTTTAAACTAAGGGAAGGCAGATTTAGACTGGATTTAAGAAAGAAATTTTTTACAATGGGGACGGTGAGGCACTGGAACAGGTTGCCCAGAGAGGTAGTGGAGGCCCCATCCCTGGAAACATTCAAGGTCAGGTTGGATGGGGCTCTGAGCAACCTGATCTAGTTCAAGATGTCCCTGCTCTTGCAGGGGGGTTGGACTAGATGACCTGTAAAGGTCCCTTCCAGTCCAAAGCATTCTGTGATTCTATGAAAAAAACCAGATATTGTCAGACCATTAGGCTAACGTAAGTGTAGGTGAGTTGTGACCTGTCTGACGGAAAATACCAGTCCTGTGCCTAACAGGTATGGAGGCAGCAAAAAGTGACCTCAGTAGGCAGTTTGCAGAAAGCTGTGAGGTGTAAGTGTTGTGTCTGTTCCCTATAGATATTCCCACTCCTGCTTGTAGCTGTGTCACCTTGCCATAAAGGGAATGTGAAAGTAACATCTGCAACTGTTCCATACTTCAGGGATAAATTGAAGACTTTAATTGCTTAGTTTGCAATTCTCATTCTTTGCTTCAACACTGGAGTTACTAAAAGGGGATGTGGTGGTGTTATACTTTCATCAAGTCCAAGGTCTCTATATTGTGGTCTCTAACTCCAGCACTGTCATACTGAGAAATGGTTTCTAATACTGCATGTGTGTCTATCTTTCAGTTGGACAAAGCTGACAGAAAGGTTTTTTAAGAATACCCCGTGGCCAGAGGCTGAGGCCATTGCCCCTCAGGTTGGAAACGGTAAGTCTTTTACTTTCTTTTTGCTTGTCAGAGAGAGAAAGAACTAAATCACTTGATACATGAGTGAGCAGGAGCACAGTGTTGCTGCCGCCTGAGTCAGTGGTCTTTGTTCACTCTGGCAACTCCTTCAGCAGATGCCTGGCAAGAAGTCAAACTTGAACAAAGTATCTTTTTGTACCTCCCTTTATTACTGTGGCAGGAGGAGCACCACTGGGGTACCCGAGATATCCAGTTGCCTAGGCCTTGTGGCTTGCTAATGTCCAGTTCTGTCATCTTTTCCAGATGCTGTTTTCCTCATCCTATACAAGGAGCTCTATTATAGGCACATCTACGCCAAAGTCAGCGTGAGTGTTTGTCCTGTGTCTTCCTGTTGGTTGCATGCTGGCTTCTCCGTGCCATAAGACTTGGCAAATCTTGCTGCCACCACAGTATCAGTGGTCCCATAATTTTTGCAAGACAGGATTGGATAGGTTTACAAGCTGTAAGTCAAGTTGCTTTTAGGGAAGCTTAAAATTCTTGCCTTTTGTTAGTTTAGTAAGGAGTCACTGATTGCTGAAAAGCAAGAAAGACTTGACTGTCTTTCTGAGGCTCATTAGCTGTCTCCTCAAGCATGGTTTTAATGAGTGTGCAGGTTTCCCTTGCAGCTTACATGAATCAGAAGACCTGGTCTGAGTTTTCAGGAGGCTATTATGTAAAAGTTTGTTACTGAACATCAGATGTAGTGAGTTAGGGAAGAAGGAGGTGTTGGGAGGTAACTGAATTTTCTTTTTGATAGAGCTGTAATTGCGAGACCTATAGATCAATTGGTTTTGCGTGTTTCTTTGTGGCTCTGTTCTTCAGATTAGCAGGTGGGTGAGAAGGGGTGTCACAAGAGGAAGGTGCGTTATTTGTGATTAAAAAACCACATGGGGTCAGAGTGCCTTGCGGAGAGGGAAACATGGGCACCATAACAGATGCAGGAGAAGGACATGGAAGGAATAATGCCCTATAAAACAAAACAAACCCCACTTTTTTTCTTAAGCTAATTTGAAGTCAGTGAGACAGGTGTTCTTGGTTCTTTAAGGAAAGAAGCTGACAGAGATGGGGTAAATAAGTAATAACTGCAGTTTTGGTGTGGACCAGAGGGTGGAGAAATGTGCAATTCAAAAAGGCTGCTGTATTAACCCAAGTCAGGCTTTAACAGAAGAGACTGGTTTCTCAAGCTGTGCTGTTAGTGGTTCTCTGACTGCCCTCGAGTGTCTCCAGGTGAAACAAGGAAAACGGTTCTAGGAAGAGAGTGATTCCCTACTGTGTTTACTGGCCTTTCAAAGCGTTTAGAAATACTGTCCAGAAGCAGAATTGTTGATTTATTAAGGGCTCTCATGAGGGGAGAAGGAAGGAAAGCTGTTGAAGGTAATAGGAAGCTCTTAAGTCTGGACAGCAGAGAGGACGACAAGGAAGGTTAATGTATCCTATTCACAGAAGGTTTGAATGCTCGGTTGTCCTGGGAGAAGCTACCTGTACGTGAAAAATCAGGCCTATTCTATGGGACAATAGTGATATAATGTCAGGTTTTCTGGGTGGTGCTGGTGGGTGTCTTGGTTGAATATTGGCTCTAACATTTCTGAAATAGACCCTCTACTGCTGTGACTATTGACTGTCCTTCATATGCTGTTGCCCATAAACTCACTCCTACCATGCTTGAAACTAAGCAGACTGTGCTGACTTCTCATCGCAGGGGGGGCCCACACTGGAGCAGAGATTTGAATCCTATTACAACTACTGCAATCTCTTCAACTACATCCTCAGTGAGTTGCTGCAATTCATTTCTGGTTTGTGAATTTTGGAGAGGGAGAGTGGATGGAGAGGGCAGAGCTGAAAAAAGGGTCAGAAGAACTGGAACATATTTGTTTATAGATCATATAGAGAGAAGTAGTCTACGAGCTTTCCATATGTTTGAGTTTGTTGAATGAGGATCACTTTACATCCATGCATTTAAAACCACAAAAAGCCAAATAGTTTCCGGTGCTTTCTGAAATACTGTAAAGAATAAAACTTATTTAGCGTTCTGTCTTGCTGAGAACTGCTTCACCTATCTTTATTAAAAAGCAAAATGAAGCTGTAAGCTAGAGAAAACTTGCAGTCTTTCACAACTGCTTACTGTTGTTGACTCCCCTTGGAAAAAATTTTAGTGTTTGTGACTCCCTGCCAGACTTCTTGCAGAGAATAGATTGGTTAGGATAAACTCCTACAGTCTGTGCGCAGCTTCTGAGAATCACTGCTGCTGAGCAGTCTCACTCTAGAGATTAACCCCACACATGCTCGTATTCTTTAAAAGTGAAGGCAGTTGAGGTAACCAAAGCTACATTATCAGCGCCCTACTGGAAGCTTAATTCATTTGCTGCTGCATCTGCCATTTCAGGGAAATTCTTGTGTTCTTTAATTTGTCTGTTCCTCCAGTTCTGCTGCTGTTCTTGCTGAAGGTATTAAGCCTCTCATCTATTACTTATGTTCTTCTGCAGATGCTGATGGCCCTGCTCCTCTGGAACTGCCCAACCAGTGGCTCTGGGATATCATTGATGAATTCATATACCAGGTATATGACTATAAGACTGGGCCATTTTGGGGTGGCCTTGCCTCTATTAGTGCTATAAATTTTCCATCTCCTCCCTCTCTGTGATTTGCATAGCTAGGATACCATTGCAGGTCAAAAAACTTTGGTGAGCACTGCTATTCCTGGGTCACCAGGTGGATGAAGTAGTTGTAAATGTACAGATTTTTAAGTTACAGGGAGCTCTTTGGGGAGTCCTGGACTTTAGTTGATATTTCTGTTTCAGTTGCTGCTTAGGGGATTTTTTTAACTCGCCTTCATTTCTGCCTGATTTGTGCAAAGCAGCCTGACTGAAGTCTGCTATAATCACAAAGACCTTATGAAGATACTTGTTCAAACTAGTTTTATTGTGTGTTATGGTTTTACTTTAGTTTTGTATTTCTTAGTCAGTAGGGCCTTTATGCTTGCACTGAGAGATTGCTGACCTGATTTGAAATAATATATGGTCTCAGATCTTGACGTTAGGAAATATTTTTCCACTTATAGTTCTGAGTGCAGCAGTACAGATCTCAAATGCTATTGTTTTTTCTCTATAGATTCCTTTTTCTGTAACTTTTTTTATTATAGAGCTGCCTGGAATTCCTGAAGTGCCATCTTATCAAGCTTAAGGATTAAAAATAATGTGGGCATATATAGAAAAAGATGTGTGTGTATGCAGACACATCTTATGACTTGGTCATTCTCTTTGCTACCTGTTCAGACAGCAAATTTGTGTTTCGTTGCCTGTCCTAATTGCCTAAGAGATCCTTCTGTGCTTCATTCTGTCTTCTGGCCTTTTCCCTCTGCTTTTTTCCCTAGGTGCTTTAAAGGTGGTATAATTTGACATTTTGATTGCCAGGTGATCTCAGATGAAACTCTTCTTTTCATGCAATTTGTAGCTTATTGTAATGCATTTGTGTGATCAACTTGTAAGCTTAGTGCAGTTAGCTGAACGTCTCCAAACTAGCTTCTTATCATTTAATTTCTGCTTTTTCCTGTAGTTCCAGTCTTTCAGCCAGTACCGCTGCAAGACAGCCAAGAAGTCTGAAGAGGAAATTGATTTCCTTCGTTCCAACCCCAAGATCTGGAACGTCCACAGTGTCCTTAATGTGCTGCACTCTCTCGTGGACAAATCCAACATCAACCGACAGCTGGAGGTCTATACAAGTGGAGGTGAGCTAGCTGGGTGATGCAGGCCAGACTAGTCTGTGCTGCCTTGGTTTGATTTGACCAAGCTCGGTTAGCTTTGTTTGGGAGCTGGATCAAACACTTAATCAGTGGATGGATTGACTGGGAACAGGTTCCATAGGCCTTACGTGAGAAGTGCCAGTGATTACACTTGAGGTCTTGCTCCCTTTGCTGGTAAACATAGAGGTGTTGAAAGGGGAGCTTGCTTACTTGGACGAAAGCAACATGGTTCCTTTTTTTTCCTAGGTGACCCTGAAAGCGTGGCTGGTGAATATGGTCGGCACTCCCTCTACAAGATGCTGGGCTATTTCAGCCTGGTAGGGCTGCTGCGTCTGCACTCTCTGCTGGGGGATTACTACCAAGCGATCAAGGTTCTGGAGAACATTGAACTCAACAAGAAGGTAACACAACGTGCATGCAACGCTACAGGCTTGGGGAAGAGTGGCTGGAAAGCTGCCTGGCAGAGAAGGACCTGGGAGTGTTGGTTGACAGCCACCTGAATATGAGCCAGCAGTGTGCCCAGGCGGCCAAGAAAGCCAATGGCATCCTGGCTTGTATCAAAAATAGCGTGGCCAGCAGGACTAGGGAAGTGATTGTGCCCCTGTACTCGGCACTGGTGAGGCCGCACCTCGAATACTGTGTTCAGTTTTGGGCCCCCCACTACAAGAGGGACATTGAGGTGCTGGAGTGTGTCCAGAGAAGGGCAACGAAGCTGGTGAAGGGTCTGGAGCAGAAGTCTTGTGAGGAGCGGCTGAGGGAGCTGGGATTGTTTAGCTTAGAGAAAAGGAGGCTGAGGGGAGACCTTATTGCTCTCTACAACTACCTGAAAGGAGGTTGTAGAGAGGTGGCTGTCAGTCTCTTCTCCCAGGTAACAAGTGATAGGACAAGAGGAAATGGCCTCAAGTTGCGCCAGGGGAGGTTTAGACTGGATATTAGGAAATTTTTCTTCACTGAAAGGGTTGTCAAGCATTGGAACAGGCTGCCCAGGGAAGTGGTTGAGTCGCCATCCCTGGAGGTATTTAAAGGACGTTTGGATGAGGTGCTTAGGGACATGGTATAGTGGTGGTCTTGGTCGTGTTAGGTTTATGGTTGGACTCGATGATCTTAAAGGTCTTTTCCAACCTATACGATTCTGTGATTCTGTGTTTTAAACCCTCCGTTGCAGTTTTCCAAATGCCTCTGTTCAAACATGCTGGTGAAAGATTGCCATAATGAATCTTCCAGCTGAGGAGCTGTTTGTAGCTGTTGTAGTTGTCAGGAGTTTGTAGTTGAACACAGCTGGAGCTTTGGCATTAAATCAAGCCATATGATAATGCCTGATGCTGTTGCAGCACAAATGCCTAGTTTTATAGGATGCTTGCTGTGTTGTGCAAGGCAGTGTTGTTATAGGGAATATTATTTGAACTGCAAGCGGTAGCACAGTGGTAGCTAGCTGAACACATCATTCCCACATTGGTAAGTGGCTCATTCTTTTATTTTTGACTCTCATTCTCACTGTGCCCGCTGCCACCTTGCATGTTTTTGCCCTAGAATTGGGTGCTGCTTGTGGTAACAGTGACTAACAAAAGTCCAGGTGCAACACGGGCTTGGCACAGATCTATGTTTGTGCTGTCTGGCATAGGATGTGGAGTGAAACGGGGGAAAGCGAGCTGAGCGAAGCAATGTTAGGCACAGTGCAAGAGTCCTCTGCTTGCAGGAAGCTGAAACTGGAAAACATAGGAAATGGGATGATCTAATAAACAGTGAAGAAGCTGCTGCAGGGATGGGTGGGAGGTGAGATGTCCTGAATTAACCCTCTCCTTTCTATATTTGGGATGGGAGTGAAAGCAGAGGTGGCTGGATTCTGGGTAACGAGCTGTTTAGATCAAAGGTGGTTGTCTCCCCTCTAACAGCACGTTGATCCCTCCTTCTCAGAGCATGTACTCCCGGGTGCCTGAGTGCCAGGTGACCACCTATTACTACGTGGGCTTCGCGTACCTTATGATGCGGCGTTATCAGGATGCCATCCGTGTCTTTGCCAACATCCTCCTCTACATCCAGAGGACCAAGAGCATGTTTCAGAGGACAACCTACAAGTACGAGATGGTAAGAGACAGAATAGGTCTAGACTTCCCAAAAGAAGAAGCTGCTGTCTTCTTTCCTGCCCCTCCTCTGTCACCTGATAACCTACATCTAATAGTCCAGCCTTATCTTTCTGGACTGTGCTGGTGGTGGTGACTGGGGATCCTTTGAACTCCTTTGCCGTGTGCGGCAATATTTTCTCTTAGCTGTGTTACTAGTCCCTTTGGTTGTTCACCATACAGTTGCCCCGGCTCCATCTGCACTCTCCCTCTAGGCTGTGTTGTTAATGAATATCAGCTTCTAATTATATACTTGTTGATGCTTCTTCAAACTCAGTCCTGTTCCTAGTCCAGTCCTGCATTTCAGGTTACCGCCGTTGTCAGATATATTTCCATTATCAGATATCATTCACAGACTGTTTTAATTCAGCATGGCTAAAACAAAGCTCCTTTCTCTTTCCACCTAAGCTGTCTCTGGTGCCTGCTTTACCCCCTGCTGCTGCCATCTCCTTTTCGTCCTTATGATTCATTTCTAACTCTTTGCATAGCCAAATCCTGCCGTTCTTAATTCCATGACACTTCAAAAATTTGGTATGTCTGTTTCAGCCACACAGCTGTCCGTTTTCATCCCACACTCAGATAAATCTTCCTTCTCAGTCTTTTCTTCGCTGGCCTCCCTGATAACTGTCCCTTGCCGAGATGGTTGTTAAACTATCTGCCTTCCTTTCTCCTCTGCGCTTTTTTGCACCAAAGTGGTCAAACCTGCTTCTGGTTATTGAGGTTCTATATGGCTCTGGATACATTCTGTACTTTCCTCTTGTCCATGCTTTTTTTCATTGATGAGAGACTTGATACAGCATTCATCCATCTGCTTTGCCCGGAGGCACTGCTTATTTGTGCTGTTCCCCCTGAGCCTTAGGACCATCAGTCCTCTGGGTAGAGGGTCTGTCTCTGAAAAATGCAGCTCCCTCTGGCACCATAAAGCCCGAGCACATTGACAAGCTAACAGGTTCTCCTCTCTGTCTCAGATTAACAAGCAGAACGAGCAGATGCACGCGCTCTTGGCCATCGCCCTCACCATGTACCCCATGCGCATAGATGAGAGCATCCACCTGCAGCTGCGAGAGAAATATGGGGATAAGATGCTGCGCATGCAGAAGGGTGACGCACAAGTCTATGAGGAGCTCTTCAGTTACGCTTGCCCCAAGTTCCTCTCCCCCGTGGTGCCCAATTATGACAACGTGCACCCCAACTACCACAAGGAGCCCTTCCTGCAGCAGCTCAAGGTCTTTGCTGATGAGGTTCAGCAGCAGGCCCAACTCTCCACCATCCGTAGCTTCCTCAAGCTCTACACCACCATGCCCGTGGCGAAGCTGGCTGGCTTCTTAGACCTCACAGAGCAGGAGTTTCGTATCCAGCTGCTCGTCTTCAAGCACAAGATGAAGAACCTGGTATGGACCAGTGGCATATCTGCCCTGGACGGGGAGTTCCAGTCTGCCTCTGAGGTCGACTTCTATATTGACAAGGTTGGTATCTGCCCCTTCCTGGCTAGGAAATTCCTTCACCGAGGAAATTCTGGAAGTGGCAGCACCTGGTTTTGCTCCAGTCTGTGGGAAACATCCCTTCCTTCTTTGCCATGTGAAGGGCTTGGCTGCCCACAGTGAAGCTGTAGCCCTGCTTAATAGAAGTGTCAGTGGATGAACAGTGATGGGATATCACAGGCAGCTTTGACAGTCATTGTACCCAGAAAACAAAGGTCCTAAATGTCTTCCCCAGGACAGAGGGAACTGTTTGTCTGTCAGTGTTCTTGGGAGGTGACAGTTGGGTGACAGATAGTGCTGTCAGTGTGTTGGGTGAGATTGTTGTCTTTGTAGGTTTCCCCCACATCTCTCCTTTGCTTGACAAAGCAGGGATCTTGCTTGGTCACGTTACAGGTCCATTTTTCACTGGAGCAGCATTTAGCCCTGTCTGCTCTAGGAGGAATCTAAACACAAGGTCTGGTCCTTGCACCATCCTGTCCTTGGAGTTCCAGGCAGTAGGAAGTGCTGGAAAGAGTCTTTCAGGATTTCATTTTTTGAAGAAGATAGGATTTGGTTTCTTGCTAGGAAGGAGACAAGATTGCCCCTTGCTCTTGGTCCTTAGAGCAGATCTCTTCCTGCAAGGTCTCATGCTTTGTCTTGCCTGTTTACCTGAACCAAATGACTTGTGTCTGACTGGCTTGCATTGCAGCCTAGCTCTGCTGGTAGATAGCACGACTCTTAGCTGCTGGTAGAGGGAAGCAGAGCATGAATCGGGGTTGGGACTGTAAAACTGCTGCAAAGAGAGATGAAAATAGGCAGAGAGTGCAAGAATATGGGAAGTGAATACAATGTGAATTGGGACACGTCCCAGGCAAAGGTATAGGAAAGGCAGCCCGCAGAGAATGGTTGCTGAGGGACTAGCGCAGGTCAGGTATGTGTGATGCTGAACCAGGGCTGCAGTGAAGCCCCTTTGGTTGCTCCTCCCATTTGGCAGTGCTTGCTGTCTCCCTGCTAGCGCAGTCCTTTTCCTGACCTCATGCTGTTCCCTCCTCAGGACATGATCCACATCGCGGACACAAAGGTTGCTCGACGTTATGGGGACTTCTTCATCCGCCAGATCCACAAGTTCGAGGAGGTGAGGCCTGGGTGGGAGAGCTGTGTATCTCTCTAGGAAAAGTGGGGCAAGCACTGGGCTGGGCAGGGCCTGGAGGAGGCATATTTGGTGAGACAGCTGTGCAACGCCTTCCTTGCTGGGGCGAGCCCCAGCTCTGCAAGGCACTGGGCAAAGGCAGGTGGTTTAAGCAGCAGCTGTGGGCCTCTGAGGAATGGTATGTTTTTGTGTGAGAAGTGCTCATTCAGTTGAGCCACAGTGGAAAAGGAGGAGGCTTTTACTGTGTAAGGGTGCTGACTCCATTGTCCCTAGGCAATTGTGGTGTTCCTATCAGTAATACAACCAAAATCATATCTCTGTCCTCATAACTACGGCTCTAGAAAGTGGCCTCAAAGATTTCTGGAGCACAGATGACTTCAGCGTTGTGCTGAGCCAGCAGGTGACATTCTGTCACTGCTCCACTCTCCTTACAGAGGCTGCTGCGCACTGGAAGCTTTGGCAGCAAAATCCTGAGATGTGGGGACTTGAGCAATACAGAGTTGCGATACCACTGCTAGAAGTTTGCACCCTCTCTTCTCCCTACGTCTTCCTCTGCTGTCTTGGAGAGGAGGAGGGAGTTTTACTAGTTCCCCTTCTACTTCGCACACTGCTTGCACTTGCACGAGAGCTCTTTTTGTCAGTGAGTTGGAGAGGAAGGAGTAGAGTCATTGGGTAAAGGCTGCTGAGGGGAACAGTAGTGTATGTCAATCGCTATGTATTTTTCTGACCTTTGCTTTCTCTAATTCCAGCTGAATCGAACCCTGAAGAAGATGGGCCAAAGACCCTAAAACTTCTGTGGATGCAGTGATCGGCCTGAGCAGAGAAGTGGGTGGGAGAGATTATTCTCTTTGTGGCGAGGGAGGGGAGCTCAGGGTTCTGGCATTTCTGGAATCTGCTGTGACTCTGAAGGTTTTTTGTACTTAAATAAGCAGACTCATTTGGCTCAAACTATTCTACAAAGGACAAGACATCTAATAAATTAGTGGAATTTTCCTGGTGAGCATTCGGTATCTGATGTACTAATTTATTTTTCCTTTGTGGAAGAATATAATTGCATCTGGAGACATGGGCAGCTGCTGTTGGTTTGTGCTCTCTTTGGTCCATGCTGTTGCAGGTAACAGTGGGGAGCAAATCTCTTTCCATGCTCTGTAAAGGCACTGCGCACAGTGAACAGGGAAGGCTGCAGAACTGATTAACAGGGAGAAAATGAGCTGTTATGCAGTGTTTCCACAGGATATGGAAAGAGATACAAGCTAACATTACTCCTTTTAGCTCTTGCCCCACACATTGAATAAACCTGAGTTGTAGTTGCTTTCCTAGAAGGCTGCATTTTTCCTTCCCACCCCTCTTTTTTTTTTTTTTTTCTTTTGTTGCTATGAAGTGGATATGTTCCAAAGTGGATTGACATGTTTTTAAAGGAAGCGGGAGGATTTTTGTAAACATTAAACCAATATTAACTTTGGTCATCTGATTAGATGTCCTTGCTGGAGGTTGTGTTTTATTTCAGCACAAGTGATGCCCAAGTATTGGCCCTTAATTTAAGTTTCTCCAGAGAACTCCCTGAGGACATTTAATTTATTAAAACTGTTTAAATGCTAATTTTCCCAGCTCTCTGGCCACTTTGAATTCTTCAGGGCAAACTTGCAGTGCCTTGGAAGAGAAAAAACAGCTGAAAACTAGCCTTATAAAGGAGGATCAAGGACCTGTAAATATTGGGGAAGAGAATGCGAAGAATTAATTGCATCTTATCTGCCCTCCACACCCTCACTCCCCTCTCCTTTTCCTGCTTGTAAATAGTTTGGTGTTTGAGTGGTAGAAACAGGTGCAAGGGAAAAACCTGCATGTGTCGTAGGAAAGCTACGCAAAGCGTGCTTCATATATACCATCTGCCTCTTTGTACCCCTCCCTCATTCCTTTCCACTGAGAGAGGGGTCCTGGCAGTCCAGCTTGGCTTCGCATGCGATTCTGTTTAGAAGTCAGGAATAATTAGCCTTTGTTAGATTATACGCCGTGTTTGAATGAGGGTCAAGTTTCTAGTGTCCTAGGTACTGCTCAAAAGTAAACTGTGTTTCCCATCCCAAAGTCGTGTAACTCGGGTGGGCGGGGTAGAGGCAGCACAGAGAGAGATTAAATGGGCAACTCCTGTTGGCCGCCTAGCTGCTGCCATTAGTGTTATGCATGCTAAGAACTTACTGCCTTCAGTTCTGAAGGGTTTGAGGCAGCCATATCATTAAGAAATTAGAGGACTAAGATGCCACTGCATTGCAGCAGCCCACGGGAGCTGGGTTCACACCAAGAGAATCTGGTCCTTTTTATTTTTAGGGCTGGCACTTTTGCTTGTGTATATTTACCAACAGCAGCACAGTGAGCATAGCTGTCAACAGCAACTCTCCTCCTACTTTCTTGTTATCCAAAGCCTAAATCTTTCCCAGAACATGTGCTAAGATAGATGTGATGTACAACAGGAGAACCTCTGGCAGGGCAGTATCTCCATGATCAGTTCTAGTTCATAGCACAGCAAAGGAATCCAATGTGTTACTAGGATTTGGTCTGTTTTTAATGTGTGATTGGCATGTTGGAATTACAGACTTTTAATGCGTGTATGTATTGCCTTAAACCCTCCAACGGTTACAGGCTATTCTCAGGTACGTGAATATGCTGCTGTTTGTGTTTGTGTCTGCCAGAGCAGCTTCCAGAGGATGCACAGAGACCATCTGCCGGTCTGCCTGGCTCCACGCCGTGTCTGAGGGACCGCTGAAGGTTAACTGAGCGGGACTGGCACTTGGTGGAACGAAGCCAGGAAGAGCTTGCAGCTCTCTCGCAGGGCAGAAAGATGGGCTCAGCGAGCTGCGGTGCCTGGCACTGCTTGAAGCTAGAGGAATGCAGGGCGTTCAGCAGCATCAACAGAGCCCTGCTGCCGCTGGAAAGGCGCTCTGCAGGGAGGTGGGGTGGGTTTGTTAGAGCTCAAGCCTTGCCTGCTGCAGCAGGGTTTGGTTAGTGGAAGTGTTCTCAGGTGTTTCTGGTCAAAATGGTTTTATCAGAGGGAACCACAGCACAGTGGTTCTATCTGCTCTAGTGGTTTTATCTGCTCTGTGTGTCTGTCTCTGACCTACAGTTGTGAAGGGGGTGAGTGTGATTATGGACCCTGGAAAAGACAGTGAAGAAAACAGCCCTGATCCTGCTCTCCCTCGGGATACATCAGGAAGACGCTGTCAGGCAGGTCTGGGGGATCTTGTGCAGCCAGCTCGGTCGTTACAAAACCAAGACAATACTTCATTTCCTTTTTCTCTAGTAGTAGCTTTTCTTGTGATTTACACCACAGCTTATCTCGGGCGCTGAAGGGGGAGGCTGTGCAAGCCATTCAAAGAGAATTTATTTTTCACTAATTACAGCTCTGAAGCCATGGAGAAATAGAATGAAGCAGTGGAATAGAGGAAGGAGGGTGCTAAGCGTGAGATCTGACTGGAGAAAGGAATATGGAGCTCATTAAAAAAAAAAAAATGGAGAGAGGTGACTCCTGATTTGGGACTGGCCGCAATAAGCGCAACATCTGTGTGATGGATCAGCCTTCTGCAGAGGTAGCTGTTGCCCCCGTTTGCCTAGCTAGAAATGAAAAAAATGTTTAGCAAAATAAAGTAACGTTTAACAGTGTGCTTCCCCCCCCGCCCCCCGCATCATTGTCAGACCATCACACTAAACGTGCAAGCCAGCTCTCAGTGACAGTCCATCTCCTCGATGGTGTGGGTTCCTGAGATTGTATCGCACCCTTCCTCCACTTCTTCCAGGGCTTCCTGCGAAGCCTGCGACTCCAACTGTCCTGATCTTCAAAGCCCTCCCTGGCCCCGTGCCTACCCCGGGAGCCACCTGCGGCCCACACGTACTCCACTGGCGTTTCCGTGTCCTCCGCTGCTGCGGCTTATGCCCCTAGGACTGCCGAGAGCTGCTTTTGCCTAGAGCAGCCCACGTCGAAGCCTGAAGGCGATCCAGAAGTTAGATGGCCTGGGTTTTTGTTTTTCCTTTAGCTGAAGTTAAACTTGAGTTCAGTCCCAACTGTTTTCAGTTCCTGCTTGCAGTCCTCCCCCTCCTTCGAGCGGGAAAAAGGCTGCCACTTTCGTTCAGGGCTTTTCTCCGAGCAGTCAGCCTTCCCCGAGCTGGGGAGAGCCACGGGGCGGGGGCGTCTCCCCAGCCTGCTGCCCTCCCCACCGGAAGCAGAAGGCCCTGGGGACTGCCTTGCCAGGGCACCGCGCTGCCCCCTTCTCTCCCGCGTTTCCTACCTGCCCCGCCGGCTGCTCGGGGTCCGGCCCTGCCACCCGTTTCCCAGCCCTTCCCCTCCTCTCCGGGGAGAGGCTGCGGTGCTCCTCCCTTGCGAGGGGAGCGGGCAGGCACCGGCCGGGCGCCGCGCAAGCGGCGGCGAGAGGAAGGGGGTCCCGGCCTGCCCCTGCCGCCCCGGGCCCCGCCCCGCCCCCGCCCCGCCCCCTGGGAGCCCCGCCCCGCAGGCCCCGCCCCGCCCCGCCCCTGGGCTCGCGACGGCGGCGGGCGGCGGCAGCGGCGGCGGTCGGAGCGGCCGCCCCCATGTCGGGCCCGCGGGGCGCGCTGCAAGCCTGGTGCCGCCGGCAGTGCGAGGGGTACCGCGGCGTGGAGATCCGCGACCTCAGCGCCTCCTTCCGCGACGGCCTGGCCTTCTGCGCTATCCTCCACCGGCACCGGCCAGACCTCCTGTGAGTGCGGCGGCGGCGGTGCAGGCCGCGCGGCACCGGCCTCGCCTCGCCCGCCGCGCCGGACGGGACACCGCGGGGCCCGGCTCCGGCCCGCGGTCGCTGGGGCAGGAGGAGGGGGTCCGGAAGTTTTCGGGTGCGGGGTCGCCGGAAGCCCCGTTTCTGGAGGGGCTGAGCCGTCCGTGGCCCTTTGCCGCTCTCCCGGGGGCTGCCAGGGCGGGCGGGGGGCTCGCAGGGAGCTGGGGGAGATGGAGGCGCCTCAGGAAATGGCTCCGGGCTGGCTGGCAGGGAGGGACAGTCTCCCTGTGCGTGGACGTGGGGGGTTTGGGAGCAGAGAGTGGGGCAGCAGCTCTGTTGCCTTCTGAACATGGGTATGGGGATGAAGGATGCTGTGTTTCAGCGAGTGACTTTCTGACCCGGGCTTGGAGACCTGTCACGGTCAGGGCTAGCAGGAGTCGTGGTTTAAGGCCGAGGAGAGCATGGAAGTGGGCTAGGTCTGGTCTTGCACTAGCGTACTGGTACTGCCGTACACCCAACTGGGAGTGGTGCCTGTCAGGGAAGAGGCACCGTGCTGGCAGCTGGCGTGGGGGTGTTTCACCTCCGTGAGAGGTGGGCATTCCCAGTTCCCGAGGACCAGAGGCCTGCCTGGCGCAGGTACATTCCCAGCTGCCAAGGGCAGCCACTCTGAAACATGCAGAGCCCTGGACCGAGTCGCATCATGCATTTGCTTCCAGCTTGTTTGCTGTGGGTGCCACAGTGAAAGCAGGAGGTACCAAATACCAGCAGAGATAGCGAGCCTTGCTAGCCTCCCCAGGCAAACGTCTTGGAGTTGAGTTTCCTCCGTCAGCCTCCCTTTTGCAGAGTGACTCTGAGGGGGAATGTGAGTTTCAAGAGGCAGCTGGTGAATTTGGGGTTGCTTGGGTGCATGGTGTCAGGCTGGAGAAACTGGCTGAGCTACTGGAAGGAATCTGCTCCGACCTGCCGCTGTAACCCTGTGTGCCCCGGCGCCTCTGGGAATCCGCCTCCCATCTGCTCTAATCTTTTGTAGCCCTCGCAATGCAGGTAGGCATCGCCCCACCTTGCCGTCTCTCTGGCGTGCACGCATTCCTTGCCTGTCAGCAAAGCTTGTTGCTGCATCCCCTGTCACGTTCTGCTCTGGGACTGGTCGTTCTTCCTCAGAGGTTGCCTGAATTGACCAAATCTTCTTTTCTGAGCTGGCCCCGGGACAGCCTTGTGTCACGACAGCAACCTCTAGCAGGGTTGACAGTGACTCCACTGTGGAGCTGCAGTGTCCAAGAGAGGGCAAAACAAGCCTGTGTTCTTACAAGCAGAAGCTGAACAGGTAGGCTAGAAACCGAACTGCTGCCTACTGTGTTTCAGGTGGCTGCCACAAAACGCTCAGCGTGGCGTTCACGAACCACCGAGAACCAACATTTATGGTGGCTTTGCATTGCTCTGGGTCTTGAGGGAGCTGTGTGGTCTTGTGTTCCAGCAGCTCCCGGGTGGCGTAGCTTGCTCTGACCAGCTAGGATAGAGCCTCTGAAAACGCTCCTGGTTGCAGGGCTGCTGGAGGGGAAGAGGCAAATTAAGGACAGGAACACTTGCAATTACTGTTTCTGAAATTTTTAATTTTTTTTTTTTCTGGTGAGCGGCATAATAGCTGGGAACTGAAAAGCAGAGGTTCAGCAAAAGCTTACAATAAACATCACTAAAGCGACCTGATGGTTTCCTGTTAACAATATTTACCATCCCGTTAAGCAGCAACTGCTGCTCTTAAGTTGTCAGTGAGCTTAAATCTGTTCCTGGCAAATGTCCTAACTAAATGCTTCACAGGTCCTCTGCACGAGCGGTATCGTAGAGACAAAGCCCAGGGCCTTACAAGGACATGGCATGTTGTAGAAGGATTTTCAGAGGGTGGTCAGGAGAGTAGCATCATTTCATCTGATTCCAGCTTCTTCAGCCTGTCCCGATTTGGAAGTGGGAAGATCAGATCAGAGGCAGTAAATCTCCTGATGGCAGAGGAAAAGTAGTTGCCCTTCTTTTCTTCTAAAGTGCTTTCAGTCAGCCTGGTAATGGGACTTGGCAGGGATCTGCGAGTACGTTTCTGACCTTGCGTGGTCTTCCTGTGTGCGGGGCTCTCCTGGCCCGTGTGAGGCGGCTGTGCTGCTCCCCGAAGGCTGAAGTTCCTCTGTACTCAGCTGCTTCCCCACTTGCTGCTGGCTTCCCCTTGGGTCACAGAGGGAAGGAACGAGCACATCCATACAAGAGCTGAGCTGGAACTGTCTCATGTACCTGTGCGACACAGCTCCTCTGGCACCCTGATCCTCCGGGCTTTCTTTTGCAGCTGTGGTGGCTGTTGGTCTGTCCCAGTTGTCTGACCCTGCCTGGACACCCCTCTGTTGCACTGTTGTGCTGGTAGGTGACACGCTGGGGAAGAGGTTGTCATGAAAGGAAGTGAGGCAGAGGACAGTTCCGCGTGACCCCTGTTTTGAACACGGTCCCCTTGGAGGGATGCTCCTCTGGAGAGCTTCAGAGCCGCTCCTGCAGGGCTCTTGGAAACACTAGAGTTTTTTTTGAAAGAAGCAGCCAAAGCTGGAAGTGCTCAGTGTTTACTGAATCCAGCCAAAGGTGTCTTCAACTGGCCACCACAGATGGGGTGCATGCCTGTGGGACCTGTGTGTTTAGCTCTGAGGTTGAAAGTCCCTGACTGTAACTCCGCTACTGTACGCACCTTGCTTGGTTTCACTGCCTCACTCTCCCGATCAGGGAAAAGGGGAAACCTGGATTTAGCCTCTGACTGCACTGCTGACTGTGTGATCTTGGGGTGAGACATTTAATCTCTTCTTTTCCCTTGTCAATTAAGCTGGAAGCATCCAGGCCAACTTGACAGTGGACTGTGGGGATTAATGAGTTTGTTTGTTCAGTGCTCTAGAAATCTAAAGCACGAAATTAGTGTTTACAAGGCATTTGCCGCAGCTTAGTGAAGCAAAAAGCATCTTTCAGCGTCCCAAGCTGTGCAGCCTCCCCGGAGCTCGGGAGGTTCTTGGCATTCGGGGGCGAGAAGAATAAGAGAGCATGGCACATGCCTTTCGAGTGCCGAGGGAGAGGCAGAGGCTTGAGGAAAACAGGAGATGAGAAGAGCCGTGCGCAAGAAATGCTATTTTGTGTCCCCAGAGCTGTGGGTTTGGTTACAGGCAGGATCACAAATCTCATTTGTTCCTTCCCATGTACTGTCTGTATTTCCCTGACTAGACCCGGAAAGCTGAAGGGCTTATTATGCGGCACTGCCGTTAAAGTGCTCATGATTTATGTTTGAGGAATCCAGGAATTTGCTCTGGTTTTAGCTGTACGGCGCACCCTTCCCCCTTCCCTGGGTCTGCTGTGCTCCCTGGCAGCTGCCCTAAACCCCGGAGTGCTTAGTGGCTCTGTATGTATCTAATTAGGTAAGCGCTTGGGATGTTATTTGCATGGAAATATTACTCCAGGATATGCTGCGACGCTGGGGTTTGCTGAGTCAAGACAGTTGTTCAACTGGGATAGCCAGAATCTCGCCTATTCTTACATCCGATCCCTTGGACTGGTATGTTGTCAGGAGAGGAGCCTGAGCAGGGCTGGATGAAAGGCTGCTGAGATCAGGGCAAGGAAATAATGTGACATGCAGCCACATGTCACAGAGGAGCGGGATGGCAAGTTCTGGTCTTTCTGCAGAGGAGGCGGTTTATAGAGAGGAAAGGGGTATGTCTGGGGTGACCTTCCCCCATGCCATGCTCCTTGCACGTTGGTACGGGGAGCATACCTAGAGCTTCAGGGATGCCACGCTACAGAGCGGCATGTGGGAGTGCTCATGTCAGGAGTGATGGAGATCAGCGCGGTCCTGCTTGGCTTGTTCGGAGAGGGAGCTGGAAAATGCAGCGGAAAAGAACTGAATAAACTGTGATCCCTGGGGCCTTGTACTGATGGACTTCAATATCTCGAGTAAAAGCTGAGAGTCTGCAATCCTACGTTAGTGGAAAAAATCTTCTATTCCCTTGCTGCTTGGTAACCCCCCTGTTACCTCTCGAGCTTCATGTCCTCTCTGCTGGCATCCACTTTCCCAGGCAGATTTGCCTTGGTTTTCTAAAATGGCTTTGGTTTGCTGGGGCAGAGTGGAATGGACATGATGTTTTGTCTGTCAAAAAATACTCTCCCAGCCCAGGCCACCAAGGAGTCTTCAAGCTTCCAGCTGCACTACTCCCATATCCTGAAAGCGAGGGCATTCAAAATGAAGGTCATGAATGTTTAGAGGTCAGTTGATATACAACTTTGCTGTCATCGCTTCTCCTGTGTTCCCAAGCTGGTATTTTCTTTAAAAGGAAAAAAAGAAATACAGCAAGGTTAAAGGGGTTTTCTAGGCAAAGAAAAAAGACTTAAGGAAAAAACATCTTCCAGTGAAAACTAGTCATAAATACAAAAAGGGCACTAGCTTTCACATCAAAGCAAAGGCTGCAGCTGAAGCCTTTTCTCATCAGTGTGTAGAGAGGGAAAAGTTGCAGTATTTTGAACACGCTGAGCTCTGCATGTGTATTTGCATGTGCTTTCAGAAAGGTGCTTAAAACAGAGCTGAACGTCCAGCCCATCTTCTGCCTATCTGCCGCATTTGCTCCCGCAGCAGCGAGCGGCTGCAGTTTCATTTATCTGAGAGGAAACGGTACCAGCAGCCTCTTGCTTTTGAACGGAGGAAGTGTAATTTTATGGTGGCGCAGGCAGCTGGGAAAATCTTCCTGAGCTCATCACAGACTTCCTCTGCAGCACTGGGAAAGGCGTGCGAGGGGCTTCGAGAAGGGGCCGGTTGCCCTGCGGTGCGGCGCCGGGGCGGGTTGGGTCGGTGTTACAGGAAAAGGCGATAAAATCCAAAGGGGGGTGGAGGAAGGCAGGCTCCTGCAGCCCCTCTCCGCGGGCGCACAGCTGAGGATTTGCCATCTCGCCTGGTTCCTGCACACCGCCTTTACAGACAGTAATAGAGAGGGGACACGCTCCCCCTCTCTAATCTGAACTGTCTTTTTGGGTCGGTCTCCCGAGCTTTGGCACCTCTCTTGGGGCCATTGGGGTGGCTTCGTCTAACCCTAAACCTCTCTGGGCTGTGTCCTCCTCCGTGAATCCAGCTCGCAGGCACACTGAGCTGCTGCATGAGGTTTTTTTGGTAACAAAGCTGAGATCCATGGCAGGAAGGGGCTGTAATCAGTTTAGTGTGATGCTGCTTTCACGCATTACACCCACACGCATGTGCAAAAGGCATAACTAACTCCTCCTTGTATTTCTCCCCCTCTGTTGAAACCTGCAGACCGCTTTAACCCTCTACCCTCTGCTCCTCTGACGAAGGCAGCTAGTCAATCCCTGTGGCCGGGCTGATTCGATCCCCTGAAGGGATCCAGGGGAACAAGTGAAATGCCACAACGTGCCCGGGTTGGGAACTGCTGGGGTTCCCCTCTGTGCCCTGAGCGCCTTGCATTCAGCAAGCTGCCTCGCTGTAAAGGCTGCAGCCGAGGACGGTTTCCTGTGTACTGCGAGTGTTGGGGGGCAAGCGAGGACTGAAGTGCAGTTTAAGACCTTCTGTGTCACCCCAAATCCAGGGGTGACCTCAAATCCCTTAAGGTGGTGCAGGGAGGTTTGTCTAAGGACCCTTGTAGGAGGGAGAGATCTAGTGCAGGCGGCTCTTCCTCTTGAGGTGGGGGATCTGCTTCTCCATCCTCCTCCTGCTGTTGTGCCGGTGGCCTTGGAGGGTCACGTTCGGGGTGGTGTCATGCACCCTTCAGTGGAGCGGTGTGTGGTGCTAATCAGAATGTGGCCCTGGTATTTCTGCAGCCTTTAATCACAAGGGCAGAAGAAGCGGGTAACGAGAGACAAGAATGACATTTTAATTTCCTGGTCACCACCCATTTGGGATTTGCTTTCTTTTTTTAATTGCAATTTCCCTTTGGTTTCTTTGTCGCTTTATAACCTGAAATCTGCTTTGCCAAGGTTTTGTTTATCTAGGGCCTTATATGTTGAGTTGTTGTAAGGTTGGCTGTCCTGCGAACCTGCGTGTGGTGGCATTGGGGCACTTTTCCTCTGCACCTCATGTGGCTTTTTTGTGCTTTTTCATTTCAGAGACTTTGATTCTCTCTCCAAGGATGATGTCTATGAGAATAACCGCTTGGTAAGTCCCTGTTATGCAGTGCATAGAAGGAAGAAGGGACACGAGAATGACTTGATGGAGGTCATGTAGTGTGGGAGGACTTTGTGACGGTGGTGAGGGTGTAAGAAAAATCTGTGTTTGTAAGTAACAGACAGGAGCTTCTCTGGAAACATAAGGGAATCTGAAACGTCAGCTTCCAGCCTGTGCTGAAGAGAAGATGGTTATCCTGATAGTTGTCAAGACAACATCTCAGGTGAAGATTAAAATGGTGCAGCATCTTGACCTCAGCTGCTCCAGACTTGCAGGCGGTAGAAGCAGGAAGCTAGTTTTACTCCAGGCATAAGCGGAGAGGAAGGTTGTGCTGGACCTAAGCTGGTCTGTAGTGTTCCTCTCCTGCTTGGGACAGCTGGAGCCAACAGCAGAAGCAGGCAGTGGGGAATGGAAAGATGCCCAACCCAGGGGCTAGGGGTAGGACAGAGCAGCAATAGCCTTGGGTTTTTTTGCTGAGAGAAAGACCTAATTGCTGCAGGCTCCATCTGATAGTCCATGGAGAGACATGGGCCATCACCTTCCCAAGATGAGTTGAGCTAGGTCACTTGGGTTTTCAGGATTAGGGCTCTGCAGTTGGGTCCTGGCCATGCCCTTTCCTAGACCAGTTGGCCCCTTTCAGCCATTAGCAGCTATCTTTTCCCATTTGAGAGCCACACAACAGGTTTCTTGTCCTATTAGTGACCCCTAAGCTGGGGTCTCTCCTTGCTCCCTGCTGCTTGCAGCCTTGTGTTCAGCAAGACTCAGTCCAGAGAACTGGCTTAAAGCCAGGCTGAGCAGACCTGAGTGTCCACAGGGGGCATTTTACACCCCCAGTTACTGCAAATATCCGTTTTAATTTATTTCTCCGTTCCTTTTCTTTAGATCCCACACCCTGCACAGCATCTTGTGCCCCAGAGACCAGGCACCTTCAGTCTTTACCCACACCCTGCACCTGGTACCTCACCATTCAGTGCCCACACCACTCTCATCCCTTCCTGACTCGCTTTCTCTTCGGTCCCTGCCATAGTCTCGCATCCCCTCTCCCTTGGAGATCAATGTGGATATGCTGCCCTTGGCACAACAGCGGGATGGCCAGTGTATAGCCAGTAATCCACATACACCGCTAAGTGGGAAGCTCTCAAACAGCTATTTTCCTCCTTCACTCCTTCCTTTCAAGTAGCCGTGTTTGCAATTGTAGGAGCTGTGTGCTTCTTATCACAGTGTCCTCGTCATTTCTGCTCGCTGAGACACAGAAAAGCACTGAAGTGGCTTGTGCATGGCAGGCTGCTGGCTGTTGAGCTGGGATGGCTATGTTAACTGTGGGAGGGGAAGATGTGGCATCCCAGAGCATGAAAGGATGGGCAGAGTCAGTGTTTCTGTGGGGTGAGCGTTTGGGGTGGCCAGGGACACTGCTCAGTAGAGCTGGCATTTGGCTGTGTCACTGGAAGTACCTGCCAGCCCTAGGCCCTTCACAGTGCCAGCCAAGGCTCTGCCGGGCTCTTGCATGAGGGCACCGGTGGTGTGCCCATTTCACGGGTTGAAAAAACACTGGTGTTGTGGGGGTTTTTTTCCAATGAAAACTGAGACCTCCTGAGAGTTCCCCTCCCTGTCCCAGTGCAGCAGCTGAATGCCAAGACCCCTGACGTGGGAGTTGCAGGGGCACAGGCAGCTGAAATGACTTGGAGGAAAGGGCAGCTGCAGCAACTTGTTCCCTTGCTTCCGATGCCACCTTTCCAGTCAAGCAGCATGTCTGGGAGCCTCTGTCCATCAGGGATGCCATAGGCTTACTACTTAACCTTCCCCAGGGTCCTTCCAACTTGATTTCTCTGTTATTTTTCAGAGAGCATCAGTTTTCTCTCATTAACACCTTTCTCTGCTGTTCCTGCAGGCCTTTGAATTGGCAGAGCGGGAGCTGGGCATCCCAGCCCTGCTAGATCCCAATGACATGGTCTCCATGAAAGTCCCCGACTGCCTCAGCATCATGACTTATGTGTCTCAGTATTACAACCATTTCAACAACCCTAGCCAAGGTGAGTGTCCTCTCACCCCTCTGGCTTCCAGTTTGCCCCGACTTGAGTACAGGAAACCCAGCGTTACCTTGTGCTTCCTCCTTCCTATGGCAAATGGGAGCTCTGTGTGTTTGTGGGGAAGGGGAGAGAATTGGGTAGTACCTGCCTCTCCTGGATCTTGCTGATGGCGGTGAGGAAGGCCTGGAACAGGGCGGGGACTAGGGTGAGGTTTCACAAGAGGTGGATTTAACAGCTCAGGCTGTGGAAAGAGGAACGCCTTGTTTCTCCTCCCTCCGCGCTGCATTCCTGCCGCTTGGGTTGGGCCACCACCCCTGGTGCTCATCAGACCCCTTTGTGATCTGCTTTAACCCACTAAAATGGGAGAAAGCTAGATAGGCAGCCCGCCTACCGCAGCTAATTTTTATCACATCTGTAAGTGTAAAGCGACTGGACGTCAGAGGGAGGGGAGCCAGGGTGGAGTGTCTCAAATCAGCTCATCTGTCCTTGCAACTGCAACCTGAGCTGAGTGCTGCTCTGAGGCAGCTCTTCCAGGGCATCCCTCCTGGGTGGAGATGAGGGCTCCAGGTCTCTGCTCCGCTCTCTAGCCACAATGTTGGATAAATCTCTTCCACGTGGGTATACTTATCGAGGGATGCTGGCCTCCCAGCCGAGGACTCCTGCTGGGGACTGGCATGTGAGTGCCAGCCCTGATGGGCAAGGGATGCTTTGCAGACCTGCTGACAGCCTGGAAGCCCTGGGGCCCAGTGGGTCACAACAATACATCAGCAGCTACACAGAGTGCTCTGGGCTTTAAGCATTGCTTAGGGAGTTGGTTACAAGGAAGCCAAGCAGCATTTGATGAGTAAATCAAATCACAGTGAGAAGCTGGTGTCCCTGGGCCACAGAAGGGGATCCACAGCAGGGCTAGGCTCTTTGGCAGCCTCGCAGCTGACCCATTATTAGATTTTGTTTGTCTCTTCCACCTAAATTAGGCACTGAAGTGTTGGGAGTGGCAAGTCCCATCCTAAGTCACAAGGCTAGATGACTTCTCCCCCCCCCCCCCCCCTTCCCCCACATGGGTGGTGTGAGTCACCGTTCCTCTTGGTGCCTGATCCTCCTTGCCTTCTGCCTCCAGCCAGAGTCCCTCCGCCTATGAAGCGCCCAGCTGCTGCCTCCTCGCCTCCTCTGCTGTCCCACAAGAAGCCCGTGGCTGCAGTCCAGAGTCCCCCGGCACCACAGGTACTTAATTTCTTGATTCAAAGCCAGCCTGAGGCAGTGGTGCTCCCTGCGCTGCGGGTGAGGAGATGGGAGAGAGCCCATCACAGCGGGATGGATCTTTGCAGGGGGCTACCGATGTATTTTGGGGTGAGAGGGGTGTTTGGGATTTTGGTGCCCTGGGGGACCCTGCTGAAAGAGTGATTTCTCTCTAGGAGTCTGTGGACTGAAATTTGTCCGTGGCAGGCAAGAGGTTGGGTGGATTGGCACTGGATGGTTCCTTGAGCCACCCAGGGCACAAGCACCCTCCTTCCTATGGGAGGATAACCCTGTAGATGAGGAAAGAGCAGGAATGTGGGATTAGAAGAGCAGAAAAGATGCCTTTTTCTTTCTTGGCCCTTTATTTCAGGTTTTAGCAGATGTCTGGGGTTGCATATTTTCTAAAGAGAGGGGGTTCCTCTTGCAGGTCCCTGCTGCCTGGGGTTTAGATTAGTCCCTTCCACAGCCCTTCAGCCCTAGACAGGGGCAAGGCACCTTCTGGATTGGCCCCTTCTAATTTGGGAAGAGGCAGCCTGCCTGTGCCTGGACTCGAGGGCAGCTGTTCTGTGCGTTGTCAGACCCTGAAGTCAGCCCCTGAGCTGTGCCACAAGCACTCAGCAATGGGCCTTGCACAGGCAGCAGCTGCTCTGGAGGAGCCGTGGGCTGGGGAGCAGCTCGTGGCCCCCCTCCTGAGCTCCCTGTGTGTTGTGTCTCAGGACGATGCCCCCTCAGACCCATCGGAGCAGTCCCAGCGCACAACGCTCAGCAGTACCTGTGCAGCCTGCCAGCAGCACGTCCATCTAGTCCAGCGCTACCTGGCCGAGGGCAAGCTCTACCACCGCCAGTGCTTTAGGTATGTCGTGGCCAGGCCTGGTGGGGTGGCCGCTCTCCTGGGCAAACTGGAGGTCTGTGGCCAGCTGCACTTCGTCTTTGTGTGTCCGTGTCCTTGGGCAACATGGAGCATCTATGACAGTGCCCAAAATGATACTGAAGAGGGTCTGTTTGCCTGCCAGCCCCCTGTCCCAGAGGTTTAACTAGCCCCTTGTGTCCAGCCCTGTGCTGCTTGCCCCCGCTGCTCTCTTGCACTTTCCCACTTCACTGACTTGGGATCCCAGCCCCTTGTGCTCTCCCACCTCCATAAACCAGGATGCTCTGCCTCTTTACCACCCACCTACCCAGAACTCCCAGCACCACCTTCTGATGAGGTCTAAGCCAGGACATCATCCTACAGATCTCCTTCCACCTACACTCCACATCCTCAACTGGATATACAGGCTCCCACACTGCCTGGGGTGGTGCTGAGCTCTCAGGGGAGCATGTGGAGAGCTGCAGACTGTTACCAAATCGAGGAATGAGGGATTAGACGTCAGCAGCTCTGTGGTTACTCCCTGGGTGCAGGTCCTTACCTGCAGCACCTGTGAAGTCATTTCACTTTGCTTTCCCTGCTCTGATGGTGAAGGGATGAGATCTCTCCTGTGGGCCACAGGGCAAGAGCTGGCAAGTGGGCAGCTGGCATCTGAGGACAGAAATATTGAGCCACTGGGAAGATATGGGAGGCCTCATTCACCTGTATAAACAGTTCCTGCCTAAACCAGCTGGGCATGTGTCATAGAAACAGCGTCGCAGGAGGGGAGCTGGGCTGGGGCCCATCAAGCTTCCCATCTGCAGCTGGGGCAAAAGTAGGAGCTTTGCTCATGGGCCAGGAATAGGAGAGGTGCCCTGTCTGCCTTGGCACAGCTCATGGCCCTTTAGACTGAGCAGTGAGATCCCTGTAATTTTATCCCGAGTGTTTTGCCTCCTTATGCTTTTCTTGTCTTTTTTTTTTCTTCCCCCTGCTGGTTCATGGGCACTGTTTGGTCAGGAATGTCCTGTGGCAGCGTTTTCTCTGGGTTGATGGAGATAAAACCAAAACAAACCTCTTTCTCCCCTTGTCCGAACTTGCCACCTCTTCATTTCATCATACCCTTTCTCTCTAGAGCCCCTGTGTCCTCACACTTCTGCTCTACTTTTCAAAGGAAATCCCAGTCAACTGGACACCCAGAGCAGAATTCCTCACCAAAATTATCTGCTTGCAGTGTAGGGCAGCCAGCTGCTGCGAGCGTCAGGTATTCAGACAAGAAGGAACAAGCTTGGTTTTCATGGGAGTGCTTGATCAGCCCCTTGCCCTTGGCTCTCATGTATGCTAGCCGCCTCCCTTCCCAGGTGGAAAAGGGCTGACTTGGTTGCCAGTGCTGTGTATCACGCTTGTGCCTGGAGGGCTTCATTAGGGAGGATTCAAAGGCTCAGTGGGGAGAGAGTGGATGATCCAAGGAGATGTGGCAGACAGTGAAGGACCTCAGTTTCAACAGGCAAGGCCGAGTGTAAGAACGGCCGTACTGTGTCATTCCCTTGTCCTTCCAGCCAAGTGCCGTGACCCTGGTGGGGGCCATGGTCAGCACCAGCGAGGGTGAGCGTGAGACCAGGCTAGGCTTGTATGCTGCTTCTCCTGACTGCTCTTCAAGCCTCCAGCATAGGGATTTCCTGAGTTGGAAGTGGCGTCATTTTATTTAATACTCAGAGTTGGGGGGGGGGGTATTTTTTTCCCCCACAAATGTGTCTGACGGTTCTTTAACCCGCCTGGACCCTTGGCCCCCCCGAGGCAGCCTGTAGCCTCCCTGTGCTGGTTCTGAACCAGCTGCTCCCTAATTCCAGTCGATGCTCCCTGTTTCATGTCTGTGAATGATTGATCCCTCTCCCCCTCCCAGGGCCACCTGTGATCTTGTAGCTCTCTCTCCTGTCCCCCACCAGCTGCATCTTTTCCAGGAAAACTGTGCGTTTCTACTTTTCCAGGTCTGGAAACCATGCTGTATCTCAATACCAACTGTTGCCCTTCCACATCTATTAAATCCTTTCCGAGTTGAAGGAGGAACCAAATGCGCAGTGTTTGAGTTGTGAACTCCCCGTGGGTTCATACAGTGGCACGATGATGTTTCTCTGTTCCTCTCCTTTCCCGAATGACTTCCCCAAGACCGTGCTAGGATTTAGTAGCAGGGGTGGGAACTAACTCCATGGCTCTGCAAGGATCTCCCAGGTGTGTTGCCTTCCCCGAGGGGCAGGATGGCATCCCCCATCTCATGGGGCTCTCTTCTCATTGACAGGTGTAAGGAGTGCTCCAGCACGCTGCTCCCGGGGTCATACAAGCCCGGGTCAGAGGCAGGGACTTTTGTCTGCACGCAGCATCGTGGTAAATTGGCCGTGAGTGGGAAGGCCGTGAGTGGGAAGGCGGAGAGGAGGCCCAGCCCAGACCGACGGTCGCCAGAGCTGAGAACTGAAACTGGGGCTGGCAGCGTGCATGAGGATGCCCTCCCCGCAGGAGCAGAGGTGGGGAAGGACGATGGCAACTCCTTGGAGAGCATGGCAGAGACCCAGATGCCTGCAGAGGGGCTAGGTGGCCCAGCGGAGAAGGACAGTACACCCAGCAAAGCAGAGATGGCGATGCCCCCTGCTCACGCAGGCAGCGGGGTGCCCGTCTCCCAGACTCCCCCCAGACCTCCCCTTCCCAGCAAGCCCACAGTGCTCACCCAGGACAAAGCCAGCTCGCTGGACGGACGGCTCAGAGACACACGGCCCACCCCTGCCCCAAGGAAGGCCACTGATGCATCAGCCCTCTCCCCTCCGACGTCTCACCCTGTCCCCCGGCCCAGGTCCACTCTCCAGGGCGAGGGCAGCGAGTGTGGGCCTGGCATGGTGAACGGTAAGAGAGCGCAGTGGCAGCAGGGGTTACCCTCCACCTCCCCAGCAGCTGCAGGTTGGATGAGTTTTGTTCCTTCTCTGCAGCCTGATGCCCTTCTGCCTCCAAATAAATCTCGGGCTCAGACACGGATCCTTTGATTGCCAGCCATCCCCATAGCGGGGAGAGCAGCGCTAGGTTTCACGCCTGCCTGCTCCCTTATATTTCTCCAGAGCTCTCCAGGGGGTGCTGCCAGTGTGGAGGGAAGGTGGCAGTGCTAGAGCAGTTTGCAGGTGGGGGGACAGAGGGGCATGTCAGTTCTCCAGGTGCAGCTCCCGGGGTGGGGTGGGGAGAAAAAGCCAAGGGGCATGTTTGGGGTTGACTGACTGCACCAACTGTGGGAGAAACGCCATGAGGTCTTCAGAGAGTGGGAATAGCCAGCCTCCTGCGGGGAGATGTGTAAGAGGTGCCTCGTGTTGATTTAACCTCTTTCTTCGTGTCCTTTTGGTGTTGTGACAGTCTGACCCTGTGTCTTTCTAGGTAGGGTACCTGAACCCAGCCCCCCTGTCCCAAAACCCCGAGGGAGACCCTGCTCCTCTGATCGGTACGTCCTTCTGTTCGCAGATCACTTGCAAACCCTGTAGCAAGGTGGGGCTGTGGGGACAGCTCAGCTGTGGTCTCCTCTCCCACCTCCATCAGCCCCTGCTCTTAGGAGGATGTAGGCTATGATCGGGTCCCTTCCCTTACCTAACGGGTGCCAGCCCAGTACAGTCAGGCTGACAGTGTTTGTCCGTACCTCCCAGGGACTTTGTCTCTTAGGGTTTGTAAAGAGTTTGGGGGCTTCAGAAAGGCGTTTCTGTGGCACGTGCAGACTGCTAAGTGCCTTCTGAAATGGCCCTGCTTGTGGGTGCTGAGAAGGGGACACTTGTCTGCCTTGTGGAGGGTTTGTCCTGGGAAAGGTCTAGTGCAGGGACATTGTGAGCACCTGGCTGCAACCTTTACACCTCCCAGAGCTCGCTGGTGTTGGTTCATTCTTGCCTGCTCTTGGGAGAGAGGTTGCACAAGCTCCCCGCATTCACAACGGCCTGCGGCAAGTGATGGCTGCTTTCCTGATGAGCAGTGATTCACTGAGCCGTGGTGCGGGCTTGCCGTGGGCTGTGCCCCCAGAGGAGCAGTGGCACTTCCAGCCGCAGGAGTTAGCAAAGAGGAGTCCGTCCCTGGGACGCTCGGATGATAAGGTGACAAACAGCCCTCTAAAGTGTAGGAAGGGAGCATGACCACAGAGGGCAGGTATCTGATCTCGACTCCCCCTCCATCCACAGCCTGGGGAGCAGAGCTGGGTGTAGGAACGGTGTCAGGGAGGGGAGAACAGCTGTGCCCATAAAGCTCAGCCTTTACTGCTGCTTAGCGGACAGAGGCTGTAATATTCAGAAACCAAAACGCTGGGCCCAGCAGGCAAGACAGGCAGGCTGTGCTTCCCTCAGGCCCATAGGTTTGCCCGCAAAGAACAAGACACTTTGTGTCTGGGGGAGACTAGGGCCACCCTTGGATGAGAAAGCTGCTTCTGCATGGGAGACATCCTGTTCCATCCGTCCTTTCCCCTGAGGGCTAAGTCCCTCTCCTGTGCCTTGCCATCCCAGCTTGTCTCTGCTCCCTGCCACCTCAGTCTGTCTTTCTCTTCTCCCAGTGCTGGAGCTGCCGCGAGAGCCAAGGACCCACCGTGGATGGCCTTAGTGCAAGCGGAGCCCAAGAAGAAGCCAGCTCCCCCTCCTCCCCCGGGCAGCAGCCATGAGACTCCAAGTAGGACTTCAGAGGAGGAGGATGGGGAGGAGGTGGGGAAAGCCAGCAGCGAGGAGAACAAGTCTGATGCCACAGAACCCAAACCATACAACCCCTTTGAGGAGGAGGATGAGGAGGAAGAGGAGAGTGCTGCCACCCAAAAGAGCACGCCTGAGCAGGAGCAGAGCGACACTGCTGCCAAGCCTCTCCACCCCTGGTACGGCATCACTCCCACCAGCAGCCCAAAGGCGAAGAAGCGGCCAGCCCCACGAGCCCCCAGTGCTTCCCCACTAGGTGAGCTTCCCCCCACTCCCTTATTCCTCCTCCGCAACCCCTGTGTGGCCCCTTGGAGGCTCCCCCTTCCCAGGCGCCTCTGCATCACCCTGGCAGGCCAGGCCTTTATGCAGTGATGGTTGTGCTGGGACTTGTGTTAGCCATGTCCTGTCTACCCACTGGAGCACAGCATTTGCAGGCAAGACCTTTGTTCTGGAGTGTTCCTTCTGTCTTCTCTGAAGACAGACAGACACTGGTTCCCTTTGCACTTGCCCCTGCCTCCAGTATGTACCACTCTCCCCTTCTCTCCTGGCTGCCCCCCAGTTCCTCCCTGAGCTCTCCCTTTGCTTTGCAGCCCACCACCCCGTCTCCAGGCTGTCACACTCTGAGCCATCGTCCTCCACCCCATCTCCAGCCCTCAGCCTCGAGAGCATCAACTCTGAGAGTTCAGCCAAGGTGCTGGGTGACACCAATGAGGCCTCAGTGCCCAAAAGCTCCTCCGAACCTACTGTCCACACGCCAACGGCCACCAAGACCTCTAGCACTGACACGCCACTGGCCAGCGTCTCCTCCAGTGAAAGCCCTGCTGCCCCAGCCAGCCTCTCCACCAACTCCTCCTTATCCTCCTCCAGCGAGCTCGCCAGCTTCAGTGGGGAGGCGCAGCCCAGCACCCCGCACGCCAGCAGGAGCATCTCCACCGGCAGCTTAAAGACCAGCCCCAGCCGGCTGCCCCCCAAACCTCCTGCTGGGGCTAGCCCTACACCCATCCTCTTGGCTTCAGATGGGGGTGCTGGGAGCCCTAAGACGCCCTCCTCGCCCAAGCCACAGCTGAAGGTGAGATGGTGACCTTCCTCCCATCCAGATCAGGGGGCTTTTCTTCCCCATCCATCACTCGGTCACAGTGAGGATCATGAGTCCAGGCTCGCCCCTTAGGTAGGTCTGGTGCGTGACCCCCTGAAAGCAAGCCTCGGGCATGTGCTTGTTAAGTGGTGGCTCTGCTTGTACTCTGCCTGTCCCACGTGCTAGAGAAGAGGCAGGATGTCGTGTGGTCAGATCAAATAGGAAGGGAACCATGAAGGAAAATAATTGATCGTGCTTGTTAGAGAGAAGCTGGGGAACTGATGCCAAATAGGAGCACAGCTGGTTTTTGCCCCATGGCTAGGCTGCTGGTGGAGATCAGTGCTGTGTTCCTCCTCTAGGAGTGTGTGGGGCAGGACAAACCCCAGAGCTGCCCCGTCTACTCAGTCCCAGCTGTTGGGATGCTGTATGCCTTCCCTTTCCTGGACCCTCGTGTATCTCCTGTTGTCCCCCCTCTCCAGTCTTCCTGCAAAGAGAACCCCTTCAACCGGAAGCCATCGCCTGCCGCCTCCCCCTCCGCAAAGAAACCTCCCAAGGGCTCCAAGCCAGTGCGTCCTCCTGCACCGGGTCACGGCTTCCCTCTGATCAAACGCAAGGTAAAAGGGCCCTCAGGAGGGGGGGGGGGGGGGGGGGGGGGGGGCAAAAGTCAGCTTTGTACCATCCCCCAGGGCCATAGCTGTACACATGCACCCTGCTGATGCATGTGTGGGAAGGGATTGCAGCAGGTGGCTGTGGCTGGGGAGGATGGTGTCTAGGCTAGACCCCATTAATGGCAGCACCATGGTCTCCCTTTGCTCCAGAGTGGGGTGGGGATTTCGGATCCACACTTAGGTGGAGTGGTCTGTTGTCCCCCCACCCCCGTTAGTCTTGACCAGCCTTAGGGTTACCCCTGGAAACTGGAGGCTGATGGTAATGGAATTCTCTGCCTTGTGGTTTGGCAGGTGCAGACAGATCAGTACATCCCCGAGGAAGACATCTATGGGGAGATGGATGCCATCGAGCACCAGCTGGACCAGCTGGAGCACCGTGGGGTGGCCTTGGAGGAAAAACTTCGCAGCGCTGAGAATGGTGTGTGGGGTGGGCTGTCTGTGGGTGTGGGGCGGGATGGACCCTAGGGCTACCCTGTGTCCAGCCAAGGAGATAGCAGCGGTGACTTCCTCCCTGCTGATGCTGGGGTTGGAAGAGCACAAGGGACTGTGCTGGGCTCCAGGAAGGGTCACAGCCATACCCTGGACGTGGAGATGTCTCCAGAGTGGAAACAGGTGGGAGAAGAGATAAGGTCTCTCTGGGGCTCAGGAACAGGCTGAGGTCAGGTTGGCTCTAGCCCAGTGCCCTTCTCCTGGCTTGGCAGAGCCCATCCTGCTGCAGGGTGATGGGATCCTGCAGGGCTGGGGATGGCTCTGAATTGTCCCTTCGCTTGGCAGACAGCCCTGAGGACAGCTTGCTGGTGGACTGGTTCAAACTCATCCATGAAAAGCACATGCTGGTGCGCCACGAATCAGAGCTCATCTACATGTAAGTGTGTGCGAGCGTGTGGGGAGGCACTGATGCTCTTGCAGGGAGCCCTGTCTCAGCGCTCCTGAAATTGTGCTTCCAGGGCAGAGCCTGACATGGCCTCCTTGCATGGAGAAGGGAGGGAAAGAGGCCAAGCAGACAAATGTATCCAAACACACTCAGAACTGACCCACTGCAAGTCACCAGAGCCCCTGCAGCACCTCCTCTGGGGAGGCCTTGAGCAGCCAGGGCTGGTCCCTGCTGGCGCTTGGCTCCCTGGCCCTTTGGCTATATAGGATAAGATCAGCATCTCGGTGGTTCTTTCCAAGCTCACCCCGTACCTTGGGATGATGTTCTGCCTCTCTGGAGCCTTGCAGTGGTTCCTGGCAGTGCCCCCTTCCCTTGCAGCTTCAAGCAGCAGAACCTGGAGCAGCGGCAGTCAGACGTGGAGTATGAACTGCGTTGCCTCCTCAACAAGCCAGGTAAAGCACCGCTCTGGGTGCAGTTTCCTCCGTTTCCCCGCAGGGCTTCATCCCCCCTCTGTCTTGGTGGGTCTCGGGCAGAGACAGATCTTTAGGGATGCCGGCGCAATCAGCTGGCTTTAGAGCTGTGGCCCCATCTCATTGCGTGCCCCAGCCTTGTGCAGGGACGTGCTCCTTTTGTCCCCATGGGCTCTCCCTCCACAGCACTGCTAGCCCAACTGGCCCTGCAGCATGGCAGGGTAGCAGGGGATTGTGCTAGGGGATCTCTGCCCCAAAAGCTCTGAGTTTCAGAGCTCTTTCAGCCATTTAATCGCCTGTCCTTCCTTGGGGTTTGGCTGGGTAGAGAAGGACTGGACCGATGAGGACCGAGGGAGGGAGAAGGTGCTGATGCAGGAGCTGGTGACCATCATTGAGCAGAGGAATGCCATTGTGAACTGCCTGGATGAGGACCGGCAGAGGTGAGTGAGGACTGGGGTGGGCTGGGGGAGAGGGGGAAAAGCATAGCCCATCTGATGAGCGGCTCGTGGGGGTGTCCCAAGATGTCCCTGTTGCTGACATCTTTCTCAGGCTTCCCGATCCTTGTCTCTTTGAATGCCTTGTGTGGGAAAGACAGGGCAGTACGTGCAGCACGTCGAATTTATCCTGATGGTAGCAAATGCTCACAAGACAGTGATGGATCTGCCCCTCTGTGGCTTATAAGTAGGAGGTTCTCTAGCCTTAAACAATACAGCAGCTGTTTTCAGGGCTGAATTGCTGACCTATTTCCCACTCTTTCTTTCAGAGAAGAGGAGGAGGATAAAATGTTGGAAGCCATGATTAAAAGGAAAGGTAAGAAACAATTGGGAAGATTTTTGGAGTGATGTTTTCACTGCTGACCCCAGTGAAGGGCAGCATAAGCCATTCATCAAATTGTGTGCAGAAGGAGAGAGTGAATCTAGTCTGTGTAGACTGTGGAGCCTTTCCTGTAAGGCCGTTAAAGTTTGGGGCACAGAGGTGCTGTGCACCTCTTATCACAGAAAGAAGTGTGTGTACAGTGGAGGGCTTTGATTCATGGCTCTCAACCTTTCCCCTGTTGTCATGCATGTATGTGTGTGTACAACCACCGGCATCCCGCAGTAACAACCTCCTTTTGCAACTCCAGAATTTCACAAGGAGACGGAGACCGAGAGCAAGAAGAAAGGCAAATTCAAGCCCATGAAGGTGCTTAAGCTGCTGGGCAACAAGCATGACTCCAAGAGCAAGTCACCCAAGGAGAAAAGCTAGAGCAGGGGAACACCAGCAGTGGGAGGGATGTGCTGCCCAACTGCCCTGGCCTCTCCACAGCTGGCTGGGATGCCTGCCAGGAAGGGGGGCTTGTCTCCCTCCACTCCCCTCGCCTCTCCCCCCACTCCCTCCCCAGGCACTGGAGCTGCCACCTCGGGGAGATGCCAGCCCTCTGCCCAGAGTGGGGGAGGCCGACCAAAGCGCTCCCCTTCCCAAGGCTGCGGAGGAGCCTGACCATCCCCTCTGTGAAGCCTTGCTAACAAGGTGGGGAGAAGATGGATTTGCTTTTTGGATACGTTACCCCATTGCATCTTCTTGTTATTAACTGAGAAGCAAGCCAAGGAGTTTGGTGTTTGTGGGAAAACTTGCACTAACTACCCCCCATCCCTTCTCCCGCTCTAACTGTGACAGTTCCACGTGCCTCCAACCTCTGCCAGGAGGGGACTGGGCCTGCCTGTCCCTCCCTGCCCACCTGGTCTTGTCCCCTTCCTGTCCCATTTTTAACTTCAGGAGAAAGCTCTGGCATTAGAATCAGGATTCTTTGGGTTTTACTGGCCTGAACTAAAATGTTAAGAAAACACTCCCACATCACAAGGCTCTAGAGCCATAGCCAAAAAAATATGCCCTATTTATTTTGAGCTGTCCCCTCCCTTGAGCGCCAGGGCTGGGTGGGCTCCATTACAGGGCTGAGAGGACCCAAGGGGACGGTGTACAGCTGCTAGGACATAGCTCATGTGCCCTACTCAGGACATCTTGCCCCCCACTGCTGCTAAACACCGCTGACTCTGCTGCCTTTGGGGGGAGGGAGGAACATTCCTTTTCCAGGCAAGGGCAGAAAAGCTCAAGACTGACTCAGTGCCAGCAAGGGGCACTAAGCTTGCGCCCCTGCTCACCAATGCCAGCCTTGAGAGGCATGGTCAGAACTGACCTTTACCCAGCTTCATCTCTGTATACTTTAAAAGTGTGCAGGGTTTGGCTGGTTATTTTTTACACCTCCTTTACTAGATGAATTCAAACCCACCCTAAAACTTTTTAAACCCCTTATTTTATTTGTCATGTGTGCGTGTGTGTACAATGGAGGAGGGAATGGGGGGGCGGTGTTCTTCCAACCATCCCTTCTTCCTTCCATTTTTGTTTCCTGCCTTCTCCTCCAAGGTGAGGAGTTATTTATTGAATTGTTGGATCAGTCTGAATTAGAGTTTCATGGGTGTTTGGTTGGTCAGCTGTTCGTCATGCCTTCTCATTAGCAAATGAGACATAACCAGCCCCGAGCAAACTGCTGCAGTCCCTTCTAAAAACCCAACAGGCTTTAGCCAAAGTGCTCTCGGAGCAGTGCCTTGCAAGGTGGCTGGCGTAGCATTCTAGAAAGGGATCCTCATTTCCCAAAACCTGAGGGGCCCCAGCCCCCTCCTCAATCCCAGCATGGCCCCCACGGCTGGGAGGTGGCAAGCTCAGCCCCGTGCTGGTGATGCCATCTCACTCTTGCCGTACTCCAGCAGGCCGATGAGGAGCAGTGGTAGGGGAGGGAGGATCCCAAAGCACAACTCTTCTCCAAGGAGAAACAAACCCGCTTTAGAGCCTGCTGTCACATCGCTGTTGCCAAAGGCCATCGGGATCGCTGCAGCCTGACACCCCTTGGCCCCGTGCCTGGTCAGAACTCTGATTTGTAAATTATACTGTACTAACTCCGTGACTTCCATTCACCTGAACAGAAATAAAAGAAACATTAGATTTAAAAACCAATTGCGGCTTAGGTTTCTGATTCCTTTCTGTATCCACGCTGTCCTGGGGACCGGGCCTGCTGCCTGGCTTTGGGGATTGACTGACTGACTGGCTGAGTATTGCTAAGAAGCAGATGATAGGATCTTAAGGAAACTGGGAGGTGGACTTTATGCGGGGCTTTATGCAGGAATAGCGGGGCATCATGCTTCAGCCTGCCGGAGGACAGAGGTGGGGGTATGTATGAGGTGAAAAAACAGCCATTTCCAGGCTCTGTGGGAGACCGATGGCTGTTCTGCATACCATGCTTTCAGGAACCAAAAAACCACAGCAAGCCCGCAGCAAAGAGCAGCATGCTCTGGGCTGAAATCCCTTCTCCTTCCTCAGCGCAGCTGTGTCCCTGAGTGCCTGCCCAGTTCAGCTTCTGCCGAGAAGTTTGCTGATGCACACAATCATGCTGACCTGTAGCAACGCTGGAGGCTCATGTTTGCGCAAGGCCATGCGGCTGCATCTTCCTCCCCGCTATCTGCCAGCACAGCCATTCCCAGAGTCATGGGGACAGGAGCAGGTCATAGATGTGGGTGGCAACATGTGTTATCATCGTACTGTCCTAAGAAACCTCCACCTCTGGGTGGATGGAAAGGAGCGATGTTTTTATCGGCAGATTGCTGTACTCTGAGGCATTGCAGAGGCAAAAGGAGGCTCTGCTTTGTCACGTTTTGGTAGCCGCTGCTGTGTGTTTTCAGCTCTTTAACATTGTTGAGCAAGAAGGGATCCAGTGCGTGGGTAGGATTTTACAACAGCTTTCTTCTGTTACCAGTTATGTACAAATTGCTCCTGCCTTCTGGCTTTAGGCAACAGGTGGTGCTGCCCCCTCTTCGGGCACAGGAACAGACCAGCCCTTCAGACTCCGATGCCGAGAGTCTGGGAAGGAGGGGTGGGAAGAAACTGCGCTTGTGTTTTTCCCTTGGCCTAGTCATGGGGATCGGATTTGTTCCCACCAGGGATGTCTTTTGTCATGATCTCTCTCATTTCCTCACTTCTCTTCTTGTCAATGATCTCCATCTCACGCATTTTCTGCGAAGTACAAAGGGGAAGGACTGAGTGAGGAGAGGGTTTTTTTTCCCCCTTCTTTTGCCAACCCCAAGAACAAAGCTTCTATTTCCCTGATTAAGTTACATGCAGACATGGAAAAAAAGGCTGAAAACCTCTATCCCCCATTCCCCAAATTCATGTCTATCCCATGGTATGAAGGGAAACACAGTTCTCCCCCCTTTCTCCTTCCCCACTCAGGTAGTGAAGGGAGACTCTGCTTTAAGGTTTCTGACTCCAGGGATTCCCTCCACACATTGCATGGCCAATGTCGCCAGGGCCCTCATGTACCTGTGAGATTTCAGTGAGGATAATCCTTCGATAGTTCTTGCCCTGTCCTAGAGCTTCCATCTCTGCCAGGAACTCCTTCCTCTCCTGAACTTCATTCACCACTGATGGATAAAAGAAAACACTGTGGAAACAGGATTCAGCTGAAAGGCAACATGTTTCTGCCTAGATCTGAACCCCCAAATTCCTAGCTCTGCTTGAACAGCAGTCCCGCCAGGGGAAGGGTGATGTCTGCTGTAACATTCATCTTGAGCATGTCATCAAAATACCTTAGTAGTGCCTTATGCAATGGGAAATGTCCCCCCTGCCCATCTTCTTACCGCTCCCCATCTTGCAGGAATGGTAACTTGCTAGTTTTATTTGTACAGACAATTCTCTGTTGCTCATGGGCAATTTAACCGGTCTGTGGATGGTGACAGAACCTGCTTAAACCATTGAGGTTCATTAGTTGACATGCATCACCCAGTGACTACAACCATCTCTGCTCCCAGGACAAGCACAGGCACAGAACATTAGCTGCCGCTTTGCAGCACCGACCTGCAGCCAGCTGGTCCAAATCTTGCCACAGTACAAAGTATATGGGTATTTCAGACATGTCAAGGACAACACTCAGCTTGCAACAAGTTTTAGAGGATACAAAGCATGCATGAAGCCAGCCACGCTGGCTTCCCTGCAGCAGGGACCAAAACACCTCTTCTGTACCCGTTATTCTAGCGTTGTCCATCTTTGTGCTACCCAGGCTAGTGAAGGACTGGCTGGGGTGTACACGCACGTTGAAGATTCAAGCACAGAGAGGTATTAGGCAGGGTTTTGCCATCCCAGAATACTCTGCAGGCCAAAGTCCATCACTGCTTAAAATTCTGCTCGACATGTAAGCTTTGCTAGTGTAACTGCTCTGATCTTGGAGTGAAAGAAAACAGAGCCCAAACCATGGTCAGGCTGGCAAGCATCCTAGTCTATGTTGAGTTACGCTGGCTGGAAAAAGGACCCGCAGTACCTGGGCTTCCTGCCCAGGTCACCCTGCACGTCCCTGGGTATTCCCCTGCCAACAGAGTTCATTTTGTGCAGGCAGCCCAGAGAGCTTGAATCTGCCAGCAACCTCTGCAGTATAAGCTCTGCGAGGATGGCTAGATCACAGTGTCACAGCAGCCAGTCCTTTCTCTTGGAAACTGGGCTTTGTGCCTCCTTCCACAACAGGCTTCAGGTTACCAGCAACACGGTCTGCCACCCCAGCCCTTGGAGGGAGCCGGCTTCCCCAGCTTCCCGCCTGCCTTCCTTCAGGGTACATAAAGGCATACATTCTTCAAACCGGTCAGGCTCAGGTATCTCTTCTTCCTTTGTCTGAACCAGCGTCTGCTTCACCTTGTGCTCCACCACATCCTTCCCTGTCGCTAAGATGTTTTGGAGCCTTTGCTTCTCCTTTTCCAAATCTCCTGTGAATGCCGAGGGGGAAATAAATGATTAGCAGCCTGTCTCCTCAGGGAGGAGCCTGGTCACACTGCTTCTTTACTAATGATGCCAGAGGAAGCGTTATGTTAAAGACAGCCCATCCCCAGACTGAACTGCGCAAGCACTGCACAGGTGTACCCGTGGTGAAGAGCCAACCAAACTGGCATCAGAGGTCTGATTCACTTTTATAAGCTAGAAAATTACACAGTGCTCCCTTCTTATGCAAGGATTGTGCGACTCCCTATTACCTCTCATCCCCCTAGCCAGCAGGCAGAAGTCAGTGAGCACTTACAGCAGATGTTCCCTCATGTTGTAATAATCCAACATAAGTATACAATTCACATAAAGATTGATGCTGCTATAGAAATCCACTGTAGAGCCCTACCCTATCTCCATAGGAACTTATACAATGTACCTTTGTCTAATAAGCAGGATGTGGCTGTCGAAAGCAGAAGTCTAACTGATGTATTACTAGTCTAGTTGGTAAACCATGAAGAACCGCTAGATCTGCCAAAAAGGTAGGAAACTAGGGGAAAGGTAATTCCAGCAGGGGGAGATCGCGACCACCGACTCACGGACCACCTACCCCAATTATACCACCGACTCAAATGATGAAGTTGAAGAACAACAACTAAGCATGCGTACTAATTTACATGCTAGGCGAAGAGATTTTAACCAATCATTTAACAGAAGAATACTGCATATGTATTAGGAAGTTGGATATGTTAATGCTTTGTATATAAATAACTGTTAATTTGAAAGCTGTGTGTGCTTTCTTGGGACAGGCACCCACATCTGTGCAAATCTGCAATAAAATACCTGTGTGTACATTGGCATTTTGCACACTGGGTAAACGAACCCCGATTTTTGGGACAACATTGTGGCGACCCAGATGGGACTGCGCTGACAGCCTTGCCCGGTTCGTCTTGCCATACCCGACGCGGGGAAGAGGACTGAGTGGACTCCAGTGTGCACCGACCTGTTGATCGGGGACTCCATCAGCTCCTCTCCTGCAGTCAGGCAGTAAGAGACACACGGTGCAACACCATTGGAAAAGAGGTATTTTCTGATCAAGGGAAACGGGAGAAGTCTTTTTGGGAAGTAGCATACTTATACTGTGTAAGGCGTATCAGAGAGATACGCAGCAGAATACTGCGTAAGGCATATCAAAGAGAGATACGCAGCAGAAGAATACTGCATAAGGCGTATCACAGAAAGATATGAGGCAGTAGAATAGGCTTTTTCAGTACCAATATTATGGGCAGTGCTACTTCTCAGGAGACTCCCCCTTGTTCTCCCTTAGGATGCATCCTGAAAAATTGGAATAAGTTTGGAGGGGACCTTATGACAAAAGATACATTAAAATGATATTGCAATCAATGGTAGCCACAATATTAATTGGATGATGGTGAAAAATGGCCTGAAAATGGATCTATTAAGTACAATACTATATTACAGTTAATGTTATTCTGTTGAAGGGCTGAAAAATGGGATGAAATGCCTTATGTAGATTTGTTCTTTGCCTTAAGAAACAATTGGGAAGTTAGAAAAAGCTGTGGGTTTGTGGATTCTAAATATCAAAATGGTATCTATTTGGTCAAGAAAAAGGATAGCAATTCTTGTTGTACAAGCTGTAACAAAAAGGAATGGTATAGAGGAAAATTATGAGGAAGCTCTTTTGGAATATTTGTTCACTATAGAAGAGAGAGGAACAGTTGTAGAAAAGGCTAAAGAAGGAGTAACCCAGGAACATGGAGGAATGCCTAGCATAGACACCTATCTCCAAAGGGGGGATCCCCGGTGGGATTCAAATAGTGGCAGAGGGTTACAGAGAATAAAAGAATACCAAAAATTTATTCTATATGGAATCCAGCATGGAATCCAGCAACCACAGAATTGGGCAAAACTGTATGAAATATGACAGGGAGATAAAGAACCCCCATTGGTCTTTTAGGAAAAACTATGTGAAGCAGCTCGGAAGTGGACTAATTTGGACCCTGAGGATGAGAATAATTCTAGACTTCTTAATGTGTTGTTTATTGGTCAGGCAGAACTCAACATTAGAAAGAGATTACAGAAAGTGGATGGTGCTGATGGTATGACAATATCCCAGTTGTTATCAGTTGCTTACGAAGTTTATAATAACCAGGATGAAGTAGAGGAAAAGGAAAAACAAAAGAAATCAAAATTACAAGCTTCCTTGTTGGCCTCCTTGTCAGAAGGACAAGGAAGAGGCAGAGGAAATTTTAGAGGAGGATTTTGAGCTAGAGGAGGAAATTGTGGAAATACTGGGGAAAGTCACAGTAATATTCCTTTAGGAGCAAATCAGTGTGCATATTGTAAGCGAGAGGGCCACTGGAAAAAAGATTGCCCACGCCTTTTGAATAATTAGGAAAAAGGAACAGAGACAGCTGCCGAGGTATTGGCAGAGATAGGATTGGATTGAAGGGGACCGCAGGAATTTATTAAAGTTTCCTCAGCTGATTCTCTGGTTCCAATAAAGCTGGGGAATGAAACAATAGATTTTTTAATAGATAGTGGAGCAACTCACTCGGTACTTACTGATTGTAAAGGACCTTAAGTCAAATTAAGACTAGTGTAATTGGTGCCACTGGGGAAAAAGACTTTAAGGTCATCCTTACAACCAATGGAGTGTACAATTGGAAATGCTACAGTAGCTCACTCATTTCTTTATATGCCAGAGTGCCCCTTGCCATTGTTGGGGCAAGATTTGCTATGCAAGTTAAATGCACAAATAACTTTTTCTGAAAATTTGGTACAGCTGCACATTCCCCCAGAAAATGCCTGGAAAGCACAAATGTGTCTGCTGACTCAAGGTGAAAAGGATGAAAATACAGGCATTCCCGAAGAAGTATTGAATGCAGTGATACCACTGGTATGGGCATCAGGGAAACTGGGACAAGCAAAAGGAGTTATCCCAATCAAAACTGAGTTGAAATCTGGAGCCCAGCTGGTAAGAAAGAAACAATACCCTATCAGATTAGAGGCGTGGAAAGGACTAGAACCACTCATTAACTCCTTTTTAGAACATGGGCTATTACAGGAGTGTCAATCAGAATTTAATACTCCCATTTTGCTGATAAGAAAGCCTAATTCTCAAGAATATAGGTTGGTACAGGATTTGTGGGAAATTAACGCTCAAACAGTCCATGTACACCCTGTGGTGCCAAACCTGTATACTTTACTTGCTTCCATCCCTGAAAATAATATGTATTTTACAGTTCTAGATTTAAAAGATGCTTTCTTTTGAATTCCAGTGGATGAACAGAGTCAGCTCATCTTTGCTTTCGAATAGGAAAGCCTGACCACAGGACGAAAGACTCAACGATGTTAGACTGTACTACCACAAGGATTCAAAAATAGCCCAACATTATTTGGTAACGTATTGGCAAAAGAATTGGACCAATGGCAAGGTAATAATAGACATATAACCTTTTTGCTATATGTTGATGATTTATTAATTGGCTCAAGCAATTACAGTGAATGTTTTGAAGCTACTATTAGTTTGCTGAACTTTTTAGGACTTGCAGGATATCATGTCTCCAAAAAAAAGGCACAAATAGCAAAAGATAGAGTTCGATACCTGGGATTTAAAATCACACAGGGACAGAGGAAATTGAGCACAGAATGGAAGGAGGCGATTTGTAGAATTGCTGTACTTACATCAAAAAAACATTTGAGAGGATTCTTGGGTATTGCTGGATGGTGTCAGTTGTGGATTCCTAATTTTGGACTGATCACTAAACCACTATATGCTGCCATCAAGGGTCCGGAGGGACTATTTGAATGGACTGCAGAGTGTCGAAAGGGTTTTGATGAAATCAAGACAAGACTTATGGGAGCTCCTGCATTAGGACTTCCAAATTTAGAAAAACCCTTTCAGCTCTATGTGCATGAGAGGCAACCGGTGGCTTTAGGAGTCCTAACTCAAATGTTGGGAAGCTGCAAGAGACCTGTGGGGTATTTCTCTAAATAATTAGATGAAGTCAGTAAAGGATGGCCTGCTTGTTTGTAGAGCTGTTGCTGCAGCAGTGATTTTAATTGAAGAGGCCAGGAAACTGACCTTGGGACAACCCATGACTGTGTTTGTACCCCATGCTGTGGTCTCTCTCCTAGAAAACAAGGGACGCCATTGAATATCTCCTAAAGACTGGCTAAATACTAGGCAGTTCTGCTGGAGCAGGATGATGTTACCCTTTCAATATCTGCCACTTTAAACCTGCGACTTTGCTGCCGATTTCAGAAGAAGATGAATTACAACATGATTGCCTGACAACAATAGAACAAGTTTATTCCAGTCGACCGGATTTACAGGATACTCCTCTTTCTGATTTTGATTTAGAGTTATATACAGATGGAAGTATTTTCATGTCCAGAGGAAAGCAATGTGCTGGAAATGCAATAGTGACCAGAGACCACGTTTTGGAAGCCAAACCTTTGCCTTATAATATTTCAGGCCAGAAGGCGGAACTGATTGCTCTAACTTGAGTTCTAGAAATAAGTACCGGGAAAAAGGCTAATACTTTCACAGAATCAAAATATGCCTTTGGAGTTGCCCATGCTCATGGGGCAATTTGGAAAGAAAGGGGGCTTTTAAATTCACAAGGAAAACAACTTCTAATCCCCAAAAGGACAACAGAATTTGTATGTTGTGCTAACAATCCAAAGGTGGAAAAGAAAACAATAGGAGGAAATGTGAAACGAGGAATAACGCCCGGGGAGTACTGGCAAATAGATTTTTCAGAGTTACCTAGATGTAACCAATATAAATATTCGTTAGTCCTGGTAGATACTTTTTCTGGTTGGCCTGAAGCTTTCCACTGTCGCACCAATAAGACAAGAGAGATAATTAAGGTAATGTTAAAGGAAATAGTTCCTAGATTTGGTTTTCCAGAAGGAATATCTTCCGACAATGGACCTCAGGCAAATTTCAAAACTATGTCAGGAAGCTCACCTCAAATGGGTAGAAGCCCTACCCTTGGCCCTATTGAGAGTTAGGGTAGCTCCAGGAATCAGAGAAAGAGTAAGCCCCTTGAGATAATGTATGGAAAACCATACCCGGCTAATGCACTCACAATAAAAGAGAATCAAATGTACATTAAAGGACAGGAAACAGTTAAAGAGTATTTAATTTCTCTTTCGCAGATCTTATCCTCGTTATATAGGTACTTAAATCAGAGGACACCTTTGCCTTTAGACACCCCTGTCCACCCTTTTCAGCCAGGAGACCTTGTCTACATTTGAACTTGGAAAGCCACTAAAGGAAAAGTGGAAAGGGCCATATACTGTATTACTGAAAACTTACACTGCAGTAAAAGTGGATGGAGTGGACTCTTGGATTCATTATATGAAAGTCAATAAAGCACCATCTCTGGAGCAGAAAAAATGGACTTCTAGGGAAACAGGACCTTTAAAATTAACGCTTTCTCATACTTAATGAATTGCACTTGGGATACTGGAAAGCAGTATCAAGATATAGAGTATATAAAAGGAGTCTTAGCAGTGGTTATAATAATACTTTTTGTTTTACTGGTTATAGTGATCTATATTCAGAAAAATTAAAGCACATTGTGTGTGAATAGGTCCAAACATGACAAAATTAAAACTGGAATTAGTCTTACTGATTTACCAACTCATGTATAGTTGTCGTAGTAATTTAGCCCTTTAAATTGTGCAATCCTTCAGGAGAATCCACAATGTTAGTCAAATTACAGCGTGCTTACTGTTACCAAAGTCACCAGCATCCCCTTTAGAATGGGGAATTTTAACTCTGGATTAAACTGGACTTTTGACACCATGCTGACCAATGGGACAGGAATATTAGAGTTCAGTTTAAAGAAAGAAAAGGTATTTGGACTGGGAAAATGGAACATTTTAGCAGATGAGTCTAAGAATTTATGCTGGCATGTTAATGAAATACAGCAGCCAGGACCAGTTAAAGAAGCAGAATCTTGTGATCGAGTTCCTTGGGGAATGCAGTTCCCCTCTGTTTGGAAGACTGCTGAGAAAGGAGAATGGCATTATATGCAACCGACATCTTGGTGCGTAGACTGGACAGGAGACTGATCAAAAGAGAAGAACAGAGGGTAATCTTACCTTCAAATTTGACTGCAAGCAGAGTAGGAGTCCCTAATGCTTATAATTGGAATTGTACTCAAGTCTATGACTGCTCAACAAAGGTATCTGAACTTCAAAGAATAGGGCCATTAGCTAGAGGTCTTCGATTGGGATGTTTATGTCAAAATTATTCAACATCCATAAAAGACACCTGGACAGGGACGATGATTAGAGACAAAGTCATAAATTGTGAATGGGAAATTATTCTCCCCATAGGACATATTGTGTGGGTGAGCAGTGATAGGGTTTGGTCAACCCAGTTATCTTTGAAAGGACCAAGGAAACAGATCACCCCAGGAATGCTAACCTTATGTCCCTTGTGGCGAAAAGAACCTCTAACTCCTGAATTATGGGGAAAGGTGAAACGATCCAGTACAGACCCTTGGCAATCTCTCGTTACTGCATGAACATGGTGTTTGTGGCTACTTGAAAGTAAATGATGGCAAATGTTGTGTACATATCCCAAACGTAACCGAAAATTTAGAACGGCAACTTGATGCTATTCAACACGTAGCAAAATCAAGCCCTAATTTGAGAGAGGCAATGGAAACAGGATGGCTTAATAAGATTTTACATGGTTTAGGATTCTCCCTAACAGGATGGTTACAAAGTCTATTACAGAATTGAATTATCTTTGTAATGATAATAATGATTGTTTGTGTCATGTTTGGATGCTTAAAAGGTCTAATCACTAAACAAATATCTCAATCTTATATGTTAGTTGTACAAAATGGAAGTGAGACTTGTCGAAAAATTGGATTTCGATAAGTCTCAAAGGGGGAATTGTTGTAATAATCAAATGTAAGTATACAATTCACATAAAGATTGATGCTGCTATAGAAATCCACTGTAGAGCCCTACCCTATCTCCATAGGAACTTATACAATGTACCTTTGTCTAATAAGCAGGATGTGGCTGTCGAAAGCAGAAGTCTAACTGATGTATTACTAGTCTAGTTGGTAAACCATGAAGAACCGCTAGATCTGCCAAAAAGGTAGGAAACTAGGGGAAAGGTAATTCCAGCAGGGGGAGATCGCGACCACCGACTCACGGACCACCTACCCCAATTATACCACCGACTCAACTGATGAAGTTGAAGAACAACAACTAAGCATGCGTACTAATTTACATGCTAGGCGAAGAGATTTTAACCAATCATTTAACAGAAGAATACTGCATATGTATTAGGAAGTTGGATATGTTAATGCTTTGTATATAAATAACTGTTAATTTGAAAGCTGTGTGTGCTTTCTTGGGACAGGCACCCACATCTGTGCAAATCTGCAATAAAATACCTGTGTGTACATTGGCATTTTGCACACTGGGTAAACGAACCCCGATTTTTGGGACAACACTCAGAGATCCATTTTTAAAGCATCTTTGAAGACAGAAAGCGTGAGGATGAAGAGCCATTAAGATACTCCCTGCCACTGCTGAGCTTTCAAGCAGGGGATGGACGTAAGGGGAAGAGAGGGACCGGGCAGCATCATTTATTTATTAGTGGTGTTTGCTGACTTACGCCTTGCTCGTGGCTTGAATTTCTCTCGGGCATAAGCATCTCCTGCCTGGCAGACCTTGGCAGGTCGGAGATGCGGTTTAGCTGAAAGCCTGCTCGGCTGACAAAGTGATGGGGAGAGAGCAGGCACTGGCTCTTTGCTGGATGTGGGGTGGCACTGGAGAGGCAGGGTATCTCCTCCTGGAGAACAAACCAAAAATAACAGTAAGTCAGAGGAGCCTGGATGGATGGCCCTGGGCTACCACCAGCAGAAGCTCTGCCTGTTGATCCACCGTAGCACCACAAGTGAAGACCCTGGGTGCCACAGATGTCTCACCCTGGTTGTTGGCGCTGACACGAGCCAGAGTGTGCTTCAAGTCACGCCATTGCGTCTTGTTCCCCGGATGACCCTTGGGGACACCTCGCCCCGTATGTCCCCGTGTGTCAGCAGCAGCTGTGCTGCTGTTTTAAGGCACTTGCCCATCCAAGCAGGCTGTGGGCGAACGCCCCCGTCTCACGGTGAGCAGCAAAAGCTCGTCACCTGAGCACAGCGCCGGGCGGGAGAGCAAGAGAGCCGTCACTCACGTTTCACGCAGTCCATGAGGCATCGCCTCTGGAAACGCGTCAGCTTCGACTCCTCCATCATCGCTGGAAAACATGACGTACGGGTGAAGACGGCAGCCCGAGGGGGCTCCACGCCCCCCCTCCGCCAGCGGGGGCGGGCTGGGGAACCCGCCCCGCGGCCAAGCGCTCCTCACCGCCCGAACCCAAAGGGGAAGATGCAGCTTCAGAAGACTCGAGCCGGGGCGGCGCCACCAGCGCCGGGCCCGCCCGGTTCCCCCGCTCCCGCCCGAGGGAACCGCGGTGGGACGCTTCACTTCGGGGCGGGGGCTCCTCCCTGCAGCCGCCGCCGTGGGGGCAGGACGGGCCGGATCCCGGCCCGTTACCTCCGAGCAGCCGTTACCTCTCAGCAGCTCCCGCGTTCCCGGGCTGTACTGGGCTGGCCCGGCAGCGCGCCCGCCGCCGCCTGCCCCCGCCGCGGCCGAGCTCCCGCCGCGGCCGGACACCCCGCCGCCTCCCCGCCTCCCGCCGGGCCCGGCCGCCGCGGGCGCTAACGTCACGCCGCGGCGCTCCGACGTCTCCATAGCGACGAGCGGTGCCCCGGGAGGGAACGGAGGCGCGGGGGGGGGGGGGCAGCGCGGCGGCGCGTCGCCCCGGCAACGGCGCCGCCGGGGCACTTCCGGCGGCGTCACGGCGGGCACCCGGAAACGGTTCCTACTTCCGCCGGGCAGGAAGGCGGTGAGGAGGCAACATGTCTGACAACGAGGACAAGTGAGAGCGGGGTCGGCCGGGGGTGGGAAGGGAAGGTGAGGCGGGACGACGTGGCGGCGGCGTATCCCGCCCCGGGGCGTCGGGTCGGGCCGGGCCGGGCCGGGCCGGGCCGGGCCGGGGGGAGCCCGTGGCGGGGGCGGCCCGGCCCGGCTCGGCTCGCAACGTGCGTGTCCCTCCCGCAGCTTTGACGGGGACGACTTCGACGATGTGGAGGAGGATGAGGGCCTGGAGGACCTGGAGAACGCGGAGGAGGTGGGTGCTCCGCGGGCCGCCGCGCCGGCCGGCCCGGGCAGGCTCTGCCGGCACCCCAGGCCTGCGTCGCCGCCCGGCTAGGCGGTCGCTGGGGCTGGGGAGGCTTCAGGGGCTCTCCCACCACCATGGGGCCTTGGTGGCGGGCGCAGCCGAGCTGCAGCGCTGGTTTGCTTTCCCCAGGAGGGACAGGAGAACGTGGAAATTCTCCCCTCCGGAGAGCGGCAGCAGGCGAACCAGAAGCGGATCACTACCCCCTACATGACCAAATACGAGCGAGCCAGAGTCCTGGGCACTCGTGCCCTCCAGATAGCGTGAGTACCCCGAGCATCACCATGGCTTCTCCCTTCCCTGTTAAAGGTGCTTTCCTCCTTCCTTAAAAACTCCTGGATCTCATGTAATCCCTTATATGACTGCTGAGCTTGTGAATCACCACCTCGGTCAACACTGAAGCACAGGACCGTTGAGCTTTTAGTGGCATGTGAAGTCTCTGTATCTCTGCCTGGCTGAGACTGTGGTACTTGTGCCTAGAAAGGAGGGCGTTCAGCAGCTGCAATGGACCTTCCTAGGTCACAGGCAAAATGAGGAGGGGATGTGACAACCTGATCCTGGTTTCTGTCTTTCGTAACGGAGCTGATGTGGGCTGGAAAGCTCAGAACTGGTTTGCAAAAGCCAATGTTGGAGCAAGGGATGCTCCAGAATGTCTTCAGTTGATACCACAGGGCTGTAGGAATTGAGAATGGCGTAACCAACCTGAAATCTGTTTTAAATGCAGTTGCATTGTGGCAAGATGTAAGTTTTTTAAAGTATTTGGCATAGTGGGGCCTCATTTATAATAGGTAATAACATTTAAATCCTGTTTTAAGTGCTCTTAAGGTTGGCTGCTCTCAACTTAATCCATTTACCTGTCTAGACTTTTTGATATGTATTATTAAAAAAAGGTTTGCGCTTTTTGAAAACCTGCCTTATGAGCGAGATTATTAGGCTGTAGCAAGGTTTGTCTGAAAGTGTGTCTCTGAGTTTCATCTTGGTTCTATCCACCCTCAAAATAATGCCTCTTTTCTACATCATTTAGAAGCTCGTAGGTGGTAATCGCATCTTTCCTTAATCATCACTTTGCCAAGCTATTCTTTGCACAGTCTTCAGTCTGTGAAGCTATTTTGTGCACATTCTTTCAGCTGGTGGAAGGCCAGAAAAATGGGGGAGATGAGATGGGCCCATGCCAGACCTTTAAACCAAAACACTCTGGCACCTTGTTCTGTTTCACCTACATATTCTGCCTTCAGTGCTGAACCTAGGCCAGCAGCAGCCCCCAGTGGCCTTATCCACGCATAACGTGAACTTTCTTTGCTGCTGCTGTCTAATGGGTGGATATCGTCACCCATGTTTGCTCTGCTGTTACAACCCTCTGCAAAATGCTTAATATTTTCTTCCTAGAGGTAGAGTGCATTGTAAATCCAGCCCCTTGCTTTCCCCCAGACAAAGCCAGGCAGGTGTGAGCAAATCAGAACATAAGAGATGTGCTGGAGTTGTAAGAGGCGTGCTCATTTTACAATGTTTCCACCCTCTTTATTGGATTAATTTTAGAACCACTCTTTTCCTTACATTTAAGTACAGCAGAGGGTGGCTAGAAAGGTGTAGATCTGACCAGCTCTCAAGCGCCAGCTGGTCAGCAGAGGCTAAGGAATGGGGCAAGAAGAACAGTTAAGTAAAAGCTCAGTCCGTAACCATTTGGGGGAATTTTCTTCCCAAAGTGCATAAGAGAGCAAGTCAGACTTGCCAAGGTGGTGTCCCGCCCTCCTACTTTACTGGCCGTTGTCCAGATGACATAGGTGGGCATGTGCTTAGCTGTCCCTTTTCCTTCTCTGTGTGTTCTCTCAAATGATTGTTGTTCTGTCCCAGGATGTGTGCCCCTGTGATGGTGGAGTTGGAAGGAGAGACAGACCCCTTGCTGATTGCCATGAAAGAACTCAAGTAAGTCCCAGACTTTGACAGTGAGCGTATTGATTTCCATAAAGCAAGCAGTCCTCTCCTTCTCCTTGTCCCAGCGTTTAGCTGCTTATTCCAAGACAACCTTGTCTTCCCTCGATAACAGTGAGCACTACAGTTGCCTTACCCATTTTCACCTTGGGATTTCTCCGCTGCTGCTCTCTCCCATGCTAGTTGCTTGTGCAAAGTACTGATGATGGAGTACACCGACCTCTTTTACTTTGGAGTCCAAATGTTCTTTATTTCTACGATGAGAACCCAAGATCCTCATCTTTCTGGAATCAGTTTAATTCCCTGAATGGAATTGATTTGAAGCAGCCATCTGAACAGACCTGTGTTCAAATGAAATGCTGGCAAACAATAAAATAAGGGTCAGGCTGGTGGTGTGGAGACCCTGTTAAGAATGTTCTTTTCCCGCACCCTTCCACACTTGGCTTATTGTGCTTGCAGGGAGGCACGTCCCCTGCTTACAGGAAGATAAATCCTTTCTGACTGTAGCAGAGGCAGCTTCTGGATGACCGCTTACAGGCCCACCTTTCCACAGCAGAGCTCCCTGCTGGCCCACAGTTTGCCTACGTGGTCAGTGACCTAGATCATGTGCAGGTATCCTTCAAGCAGAGCAACTGGACTCCATTACTGATTAAGTCCCTGTTCCTGAACTGAATTTTGCCTCTGCTCCCCCAGTTTCTCAGTGCATTGCAGTTGCCCTTGCAGATTTTATATCTATTACAGCTCCCGTTATCATTGCCAAAAGCTCCTTAGGTCATGTTCCTGTCAGATCTCCAAGCTCAGTCTGAGTTGCTTCTGGTCACTGTCTGAGCCTGAGCTCTAGAAAGTAAGTCAGGGTGTGACAAAGTATAGTGGCATCCTGTTCTGTGCCAAAATTCAGTTGTAATTCTTGGCATGAGGGAGCTACTTTGCTACTGGAAAAACAACGGCCCTGAATGTGATCATTAAAGAAGTTGTATTACTTTCCAAGTCTGATATGGTTGAAACCTGATGCCCTGGTTAGATTCCAGACTGTCTGATTACATTCTGCTGACTTAAATCTATTTCCATTAAGTTAAACTGTCTTCAGCATTTTCTTGCTTTCTAATTGGAACCACTGTTAGCAGATGCTGTGCTCCACCCCAGCTGTACCGGTTTTGGTCCCTGATTAGTCTGTATTTCATGTATCCTTCTTGACATGTAAATGATGTTCTCAGGGTGCAAAATACTCTGTAAATACCAGTTTTTCATGAAGGTTCTCAGAATTCTGCCACTTTTTTTAGTGTCTTGTGGGGAAAAATCTTCCATCAAACAAAAAATGGATTTGTTCTTCTGAGTCCCTTGATCCCGCCCCCTCCCCCCCCCCCCCAATATCTTAGTTAGATGCTTGGTGTTGTCTCATAGTGCGTTCAGATCACAGGGCTCAATTCCTGCAGTAGCAACAGAGGGCTGACGTGCTGTAGGTTTTTGGTTGTTTTGAGTCTAAGAGAGTGCTCAGTGCTTTTGCACCTACAAAAGAGAGGAGGTTGTTGGGACTTCCCTCTACTATATAATACCAAATCACTGGTGCTACACAGATCTCTGTTAAACCTGATGAGCTTACTGAAGTGCAGTGCACCTCACTTCCCATTGCCTGCTGAAGTGGTATAGTGAAGGCTCTGGCATTTCTGTTCACCTCTCTGTCCTCCCTTCAGAGCACGCAAGATCCCCATAATCATCCGTCGTTACCTACCAGACGGGAGCTATGAAGACTGGGGAGTGGATGAGTTAATTATCACAGACTGATCAGCCTCCAGCCATTGGTTTGGTTCTTTCCTTCTCCAGAGATGTTTCTATTTTTGTTTATATTTGTGTAAATAAATTATAAACCTCCCCATTTTAAGTTAAATGTGGTTTTTTGTTTGTTTTTTTTTTTTCCCTCCCACTTTCTCTTTCATCTCAGTCCTACATGCCCAAGAGAAGACTTTCTTACTTCTCTCTTCCAGCTTGGTCATTATTCTTTCTGTCATGGGCTATATTAATAAGATTAGGGAGCCAAGTGCCATGCTTTTCTTGCAGTTTTTTTCTCCTGCAAAGGCCATACCTTTTAGCTAGGCTAAAGACTGTAGTAACTACTTCCTCCTCCTCCAGCACCACTCCTCCCCAGTTATAGGACCAATAGCCAATTAAACTCCTGCTGTACAAAAATGCTCTTGCAGGTGCTTTGGCTTCAGAAAGACTCCAGCCCTCCACCCTGTCCCTTCTTAAAACAGGAGTGTTGAGACACCTCCATTGCTTCCCCCTAGACAGTTGGGCCTTTGTGCCCTGAGCAGGTTGCTGTGGAAACCCCCAATTTCCTCTCTGGCTGTGGGGCTTCTCAGGAGTATCGTAGAGCAGCTCTCATCAAATCACCTATTGTTTCCCTGCTCCTGCTGCTTATCAGAGGTGGGGATCCCCTTTCAGTGGCACTGCCCCAGCCGGAAGCATGGTCCCCACTCGCAGTCCCACCAGCTCGGCAGTCGTAGGTGGTTGCTGCATTTGCTCCTCTTTCAGCTGTTCCCTGACATGCAGTTGGAACTGATGGTCCTGAGTGTGCGGGTGCTCGTCAGCCATCTCGGTTGTACAGACTCTGGTGGTTCTTACAGTGGCACAAAAGTAGTTAAATCTTAGAGTTCCTTTAATCTGTAGTGTGATGAAAGATCAGTCATTTGTCCCCTTAAGGCACCTGCACTCTTGCCTCTGATGTGCAGGGAGGTTACGTGTGCAAATCAAGAAGAGTTGGGTGGATGCATTACAATCTGCAAGGGCCTCCAGCCAGCCGCTACCTGGTTTCCATTGCTTGATCTTCTGTGTACTCCAAGGTTCTTGCTCTGCATGAGGAACATTGAGCTCGGGCAGAAAACATTGAGTCTCAATTATCATATTAAAAAGTGCCCATGGAATTTTTGTTTTCCTTATTTAAAGAGAAGAAGAGGGAAAGTGTACCTATGGTTTCTGCTTTACAATGATTTTTTCTCTTTATGCTGGTCCAGGAAGAATCTTTCCAACTAGTTGGTGTTAAAGCTTGTGCTTATATATAAAGCATGCACTGTCCATGCCGTATGTGTGGTCGGTGGCTGCAGATGAGCATCCACGTCCCAAAGGGAGTTTATATCCACCTGCTTGGGAACTCAGCTCATATAACTAGCCATGAATGTCATTCACTTACTGCTCCCTGGAAAAGCACCGGTCCATCCTTCCTCTGTTGGCCTGCACAGGAGGGGCTGGTTTTGGAGGTGAGAATGCAAGAGCTGAATGGGTCCCTGGGCAAAATGACAGGTCAAAGGGAATGTGGAGACGCTTGCAGGTGTGGGAAGGGGGTTGACTGTGAGGAACACAAATACTTCCTGGTCCAGGCCATCCCTACCAAGAAAAGGTTAATTTGCAGCACTGTGGCCTTCAGCCTTCTCCCCCCACCCTCCATGGAATCCTTTAATCACGTTGGTGCGGTGAAATTTCAGCCCTGAAATGGTGCCTTTGTGCAATCGTTTTGGCGTCCGCCATGGAGCGCGGGGTCGTTTTCTTGTCCTTTTTTTTTTTTTTTTTAAATGGCTTCTTTGTTCCCTACCCGACTCCCCTCCCCAGCCTTGCATCTGTATCAGATACGATTAAAGGGATAGGGGAAGGATGCTGGGCCAGCTCCTGCTAGGCTGCAGGAGGAGTGGTTAACCCCTCTGTTACCAGTGATATTCTCAGTCCTGTCTTAGTTGTGAGGACCCTCCTAGATGAGAGGAGGCATCCCGTTCCACTAGAGAGTGGTTGAGGCAGAGCCCACTCGCTTTCTTAACTTGCTTTTTGAAGAGCTGGAGAAGGTACTTGTGTGTGGTTAAGAACTTTCTTTTCCTCCTCTTCTGTTCATCCACACCACGTCCCTTCTCTCTCCCACCCCTGTGATCAGCTCTCCTACCCCTAACTCCACCATAGCTTCCCTTCTTCCTCACACATGCTCCTGACCTGCTCAGCAGTGCAGTAGTTCCTTTCTGGACTCTTCCACAGCCTGTAATTTGGGGTAGAGATTTCTCCTCCTCTCTAGTGAATGGCCACAGTCCTATTTTGCATGGAGCTTTGCATGGAGCTGGCATCACCATTGTTAGATCCATTAGTGCTGAGTTTTAAAAAGCTTTGAACATGTTCCACAGTTCCTAGACATCCTGCTTACTCTACTCACCCATAAAGCGTTTAGTGAACACAGACTCACTGGATCGATCACATGCGTCTGCATTGAAACCTTTGGAATCAATTTGTAATTGTTGTGGAGTCTCAGTGTTAATTGGGATCCTACCTTGCTACCATTGGCCTTGAGAGATGTTCTTAAGCAGACTGATATCTGCTGTACATTTTCTTTCCAAACACCTCCGGATAGCCTCCCAGGACCTGACTACACCCAGGATATCTTCTTCAACAAGTAAGAAGGTGTATACATCTATTTAATATACTCTGTGTGTGTGAGTGTGTGTGTTTGTATTTAAGTTCTTGCTTGTGGAAGGCAAGAGGCCAGGGGGGTGAGTTTTTACGGAGAAACTAATGGTTGCTTCCAAAATACACAAGTTTGTGTATGTGGGGAAGTTTTTTTTGAAGGTATGTCATCTGCCACCTGGTGATGAGGAAGCAAGATGAGGAACCCCACACTCCTATTCTGGAGAGCATTAACAATCACACTAAGAAATTCTTGGGTGAAGCACATGCAAAACAGCACTTTCCTTAATTGCACATACTAAATCTTAGCTGAAGACCAGAAATCAGTGTTACTACATTTCTCACTGAAGAAATGACTGGAGCTGGGGTGTGAACAGAAGATAAGTCTCATCTCCATGAAGGAGTCTGGTAAGCCAGTCAGAGTTCTGCCTGTGTCCTCTTCATGACAGGCAGAGGAAGGCTGTGCACAGGATCCATGTGGTGGTGGTGTGATCCATCATACACTTACTGGGGGAAAAACAGAGACTTTCAGGAAAGAAGTCAAAAACCCAAGACACGTGAAAATGAAACTTTTAAGTTTATTATTCCATATGTTTAATGCAGAGTTAATGGTGCTAGGACAGCATAGAGACTGGGGAAAGGGGGGTGGGGGAGGAAGGTGCTACTTGCATAAATAAGGGGACAGGGCTGGAAGAGGTTACATGTGTACAGGGAGCAAACATTCTACATGATCTTTTCAGACACCACAAGAAGTCATCCATAGCTAAGGGAGGCAGGAAGGGCATCTGACAGTCATATCAGCAGAGGGAAACAGCGGCACTGATCACAGTCCACGTTTGGTTAAAGTATTTTATCTTTCTAGACTGGAATATCCATTGGAAGGTCCCACAACATGTCTCTGCAATCAATTGCCAGGAGTCAGCTTTTCCTGCAGCAACTTTTGTGCCAGTTCACTCCCTGGCATGACAAACCACCCCAGTCCTGGAGGTGACAAAGGAGAAGTAAGCAGACTGTCCTCAGGTGTTGGGCTGAAAAAAGGAGGTTGATCTGACTGCGAGAGCTGGTTGTTTCCAGTTTGAAACCCAAAGGGGAAAATGAATTCTTTTGTACCTAAATAGGCTTATTTTCTTTACACTCATCCAAGATTGGGTACGTATCTACCTTGCTTAAAGCTGCAGGAGTATCTTTCCATCTTCAGCGTAGGTAGGAGGGAGGTGTTGACTGAAGAAGACATGATGAACAAACGAGCGGGGATGCACACCCCATCAGCCTGAGTTTGGAGTGGGGATTCAAAGAGAGTATTGCAATCAACTCGGGGTGTTGGCAGGTGCATAGTAGCTTTCTTGGTGCCTCTTCATTTCAGGCAGGCACAGTCGGACATGGAAGAGCAAGGACCAAGTTTGCTCAGAGGTTGTTTGGGATACTGAAGAGATTAGAAAGAACTGAGATGCCAGAAATGCCAGACATAAATGAACAAAACAGAGTAATTGTAAGAAAGGAGGATTCACCCACAGCACCTTAATGATCCACCGATCCTTCCCCACCTCTCCTACACCTCGATACATGAACACGCGTGCGCACACAGGCTATTATATGAGTAACGCTAAGACCAGCAATGCGGTTCCCAACTCCTACACGTTGTTCAGGCAAGCCTTATAATCTCCATGCAGGAAAGAGTGTGGGATTAAACAGAGACAGGATGGAGAGAAGAAGCAGGGAGAAAAGCTAGGATGCAGCTGTGGAAATCGGCAGGGAAGCAAGCGTAGGTTGGTCTTCCAGTGGGGTTCAAGATTCATGCATGTGTGAATCTTAGGCAGGACTGCTGCACGACGCTGATCGCAAGGAAGCTGGCTGTGCCATCCTCCCTACTACTCCTCCCATAATATGTTCACCAAGGCTGAGCAACCACCCTTCACCCGCAGCAGGTGACAGTGTTGGCCGTTGTGGCCTGTTGGAAACGCTTGCTAACTCCCTGGAGCAGTTTGGGGAGGGGAAGGAAAGGACAGTCTCTCTCATCGTACAGTGCAGGGTGCGCACAATGAAACCCACCACGGACCAGTCACTCCATGTCTAGAATCCTCCTCATCTAGAAGGCCAATAAGGTGTCGCAAGCCAGTTATGTGGCCTGCGTGAAATTGGTAAAGGGCGAAAGGACGAAAAACCTTCCTCTAGGCGGGTGAGCCAGCGATAGCCGGGGTCAAGAAAGGCACTTCTGTATACTCAGTGGGTTCTGGTGGCTGGATGGCACTGAGTGACCTCGGAGTTCGGAGGCTCTTCTGCCTGTGCTGATTCTTCGGAGCCTTTCCGTCGCTGCTTCGGTCACCGTTCCCCATTCCCTATGGTCTGGAGAGAGTCGTATACACAGGCTGTTCCCAATGTGTGGGGCTATGGGACTGTGGCACGGAGGGTGCAGGGTCAGAGATGGCAGTGTAAAGGGGACGTTGGGAAGGTCCCATATAGGAGAAGGCAGAGTAGAGGCCAGAGGCTTGGCTGGAATGGCTGTAGTAGGGTCCCGAGGGCTGGTGGTCCGGATAGTCAAACTGGGGCCTGGAGATGGAGGGGAAAGCCGAACCGTAGTGGGGCAGACTCAGGGATGTATAAGCTATCTGGGAGGTGGAGGGCTGGTCAGTGTAATGACCTCCAGGGGCAGACCCCTCCGTTTTCACCTGGGCCTTGGAGTCTACCACCGATGAGGTGGCAGTGGACAAGGAGACTCCGTGCTGCTTGGAGATCCAGGCAGAGTGTCCGCTGGCTGCAGCCAGGGCGCTCCCGAGGCCGTAGCCAGCAGCCGCCGCTGCTGCATAGCCCCCAACATGGCCTGGGTGGCCAGCGTGTCCATTGGGCGGCAGGTATTGGTCGAATTCATTGACATCGAAGGTCTCCATGTTAGACATCACTTCATGGCTGATCTCTCCGATGTCCACATTGCCAAAGTCAATGTGTGGCTTTCCCCCTTCCCCCAGGGAACGCCCTTCTCGTTTGGAGTCAGCTTTGCCTGCCTGCAGCTCGGTCTTCGGGGTAGTAGGAGGTGTGGGGGGCCCGTGGCTCTGACCTACAATGTGAAAAACATTTTGAGGAGGAAAGAGAGAGAAGAAGTGAGTTACCACTTTATGCCTGGGCTTTATACACATGCCAGCTCCGCTCCTCCCAGTTTGCCAGCAACTGTCCAGCTGGATTCTTCAGTGGAGAGAGAGAGAGAAATAGCCAGCCAAAACCAAACCTTTTTATATCATCTTGTGGAAAAAGAGGGAGGGTGCAATGATACCCTGCCTGACCAGAGGAATGCAAGTGCCCGTGAAACTCGGGCACGTCTCTATACTGCTGACTCCAGCAGAGTTTGTTGGTCGTGAGCAAGGTGTGAGCCACATCGCTAAGGCTTTCACCGTGATGCCTTGGTTTTTTTCAGCCTCTGAGTTGGCTGTAAGCTGTCAGTAGGTTCACTGAGACCTGGGACTCACCTGAGGAGTGTTCTGGGTGCCCATCGGACATGGGTGACCCTTCGCCGGGATGTCTGTGATCCAGGTGGGCATTCTTGTAGTGGGCCTGGATGGCGGCAGCCCCACCAGCCTCCCCCTCCACCTGGCCTTCGCCCTCGCCCTGTGTGGCCTTGCCGTTTTTCCGCCGGCGGGGCTGGTACTTGTAATCAGGATGGTCCTTCTTGTGCTGCATCCTCAGCCGCTCCGCCTCTTCGATAAAGGGCCGCTTGTCGCTTTCGTTCAACAGCCTGCAGAGGCCAAGGTGGTAAAGAAGAGAAGAGGGGAAGGAGAGGGGCAGGTACATCAGGAAAAAACCACACCTATACACAGCATCGTGGGACACAGCTGTAAATCCAGATGTCAGGGTGTTGTGCCATTGAGGGTATTTCCCAGAACAACAGGGAGAGCTTGGAAGTGTTTCAGTGGAGACAGCAATATTTTCCTCCTCCTCGTTAATTATTAAGCCCTGACACTGGTTGGTGCCAGTGCTGGGTCCCCCTTCCCCAGCTGCATGATGCTTCTCACCTCAGTGAGTTCAACGCCCTCTCTTACGTTTCCCAAAGGCAAAGCGCAGTCTTTCACAGCTGTGTAAAATAAGGCTGGACAAGCTGCTTTCAAAGACTTTGGGCAAATTAAGGGCAGTTGGAATCATCCTTTGGACTAAGGCAGTATGGCACACCCTTGCTACCTGTAGTGCTGCCTCCTGCATGTCTCTTGCTCTTCCCCTGACTGTATTTATTCCAGTTTAACCTCCCACCCTTCCTTAGGCTCTGCTCCAAGTTTGAGGCTCTGCTGAGCACAAATGGCAGCAACTGGTTGGCTGCACAGTACCCATGGTGCTGCGTGGAACTTGCTGGGCCTTTAAGCATCTTGCAATATCCTAGAAGGGAATTAAAGAAAATTTTGAAGGGGAGAAACAGTGTATTCTGCTATTCCTGAGCTTCCGCTCACCTCAGACATGGATAATGCAAAAGGCTGAAGCACAGAGGACCAGCCCTTCTTGAACTTAGCTGAGCAGTTGTAAAAAATTTAGCTGCTACATTGTTAGTCTTGTAGAAATAGATGAGGTTTGGCCTCTGGATGAAAGGCACTGCAGAAATGTAAGCTCCTTCTGTGTATTCCTGCCAGATCTCGGACTGCTCTAGTTAAGATAGGCTCTCCGAGGAAATGGTGAAATGTGCGGGCAGGATGGCTCAGAGCACTTGAAGATGAGATCAACGTCATTGCTCAAGCCTTTAGCAGTGTCTCAGCTGGAAGCACGTCAGTTTCATTTTATGATTTTTCCCCTCAAATATTCTTGTGACTCAAGGTCATCCTGCTTCCAACCAGAAACCAGTGCTCTCAGAAGGGACCAGTCTTCCCATGGCTTGCAATTCCAAAGCCGTTAGAAATGGCAGGGCTCCCAAACAGCAAAAAATATTCCATTTATGAGATGTCCACGCCTTTTTCTCCCCAACAAAAGAACTACCTGGGGATGGGGCTGTGCCAGCACCTTGGTACCCCTGAAGCCCTTAGCACTAAAGCGTGACCAATTCTGTTAAGCTGTAGGGACTGAGGAAGATACAAATGCCTGAACTGGCCTGAAAAACTGAAGACAAAGAGGAGGCATGGCTCAAGGAGCACACAGATAAATCTGTTGGGGGATCAAAGGGGTCACCAGCAAGTAATGGGTTGGTTCCTAAGCACCCCCTTTCCCCCTGCTCCTTGTGCATCCCCTCAGCTGGCAGCCAGAACATGTGTGGCATGGGCTGGAGCCCGTTATGGTGCTGACCTGGGTTCACTCCAGGCAGCCTGAGCAGGTCGCGGCTGCACACCACATTCCTCCACTGCCTTAATCCCGGAGATTAAAGCAACTGAGCCACCGTGAATCCAACACCAGCTTTCCTGTCTCCCTCCCGCCACCGTACACCACGCTCACACATCCCAGAGGGCTCTAATCCCTCAGCCTGCGCTGCTCCCGACGGCCCTCCAAGGGGTCCAAAGGGACATCATCGCCAACCCTCGTAGACATCGTGGACTGGGAGGTGACCTTGCCTTGGCAAAACCTTCATCCTTGCAGAATGCCCCATCTCCACGGGAGATGGAGAATAGAGGCAAAACCTGCAACCTTACAACCCGGGACACTTCATTACAAGGCAGCCAGGCTCCGGTGTCCCTGCACTCCCTGCCCTGATGGTGCTAAAGCTAATAAGATGCTGTGGTTGGGAATGAAAGGTCTCTTTCTATGTGGGCACCTCTCGGAGTGAGAGGGCTGTAGGCTGCACAGCCAGCTTTGATCTATCTGCAGGGCATACTGCACAGCGAGCTCAGAGCAGAGCCTCCCATGGAGACTGAAGCTCAGCCTCCCAGATCCGTCTCATGGATGGCGTGAACCAGAGCTGCTCGAGGCTATGCAGGAGTCAGATCCCTGTCCTCTGAGCTATGCCTGAGTCCCTCACCTCCTCTCCCTTTGACAGCAGCCCACGAGCAGTGCCACCAGCAGGACAGCAGCAAGTCCACTCCCCGCGTCTTTGCCTTCTCCTTTCCAAGGCTGCCTGCTCCCTCCTCCCGCTGGGATCAGAGCTCAAATCGGCTTTAGCAAAGTGAAACTGGTGCGAGCAGGCAAAGGCCAGGAGATTTGGGGGGATTTGGATTTCACTTGCTTCCTGCCCTCCCCCTCCTGCCCCCCACGCTCCCCAGACCATAATGCAAAGGAATCTCGCACGGGCAGAGAAGTTATGGATCACAAAGCAAAGCCCTTCATGGGGCTTAACCGAGCCCTCGCCACCCTCTCCAACACCGAATGCTCACCCCCGAGGTGAGGGGAGAGGGGCAAGCATCCAGCACCCCGCTCCAGGAGGAGAAAGAAGGGCTAAAATCTTTCTGCCCGCCTCTTGCAGCCTCCCCTTCTGCCGCCTGGCATTGCACTGCGCTGCGTGCCAGGCAGCTGGCTCGGCGGCCAGAGGCCTGACCCTGTGCCCAGGACTCAGCTGCCGATGAGTCAGTGTGGTGACGGGGTTGGGCATTGGGGCTGATGCAAGGCAAAGGCTGGCTGGGAGCAGAAAGCAGCCAGGCAGGCTCTCCTACATGTCCACGGCCCCAGATTTTGTGGGCATGACCCTATTCCCTGGGTGCTGCCACCCCCATGCAAAGATCCCTCCATCGGGTCCCCTCGCTCCTCCCTACCGAGCCTTACTCCCCTTCTTCCCATGCCTCGCTTGTTTTTGGCCCCAGAGGTGGTGCTGGCTGGCGTTTTGGCTGAGAGTCACGCCGACATTTTCAGCAGCCGGCCTCCATTTGAGAGCTGCTCCCTGTCCCACTCCGGGGAAGGAGAGCAGCCAAGGTGAGATTTCATGACCGTCAAGCACAGAAACCCTCCCTTCTTCTTTTTTAGTACATTCGGTTCGTCAACTGCACCCCTCACACACCCTAAGTGCATGACTGGGGGAGGTGGATGGGGCCACAAGCCTCCCGGCACCGCACTTGGGGCCAGGCGGGTAGCGAGGCCACTGGGGCATGTCCTGCAGCCCTTCCCAAGGAGGGCTGGGGCCCGTGGAGGACATGGTGGTAGCGCAGAACCGGAGCAAACGCCAGGCTTAAAAAAAAAGCCTGGGCCATTGCAACCCATTTTGCAGAGGAGCATGTGGGACAGCACTGGGGTTATCGCTCAGTCTGCTAGCTGCCTTTCAAGAAGATTCCCAGCCTCTGTTGTCCCTCACCAGTGCCAATCGCTGGGGACATGCTTGGTTTAATGGTGGTCTGCAGGCAATCTCCGTGCTCACCAGCGCTCGTCTCTCTCTGCCTCCCTTTACCTGTATAAGCTCAGAGCAGCCCACGTGGAAATATGTCACCCACATTTTCCAAAGCGACTAGCGATGTAAGCTGTAGGGTTTGGGTGGCCACCTTGTTAAGGGTGGGGATACGTGAACAGCCGTGGCCCTTTGCAGGGACCCTCATCAAATGTTTGAGACTAAGCCATCCAGAGCAAAACCTGGCTGCTTGCAGTTGTACCGACGCATAGGAGCTATACCTTGGGGATGGTGTAGATGAGGGCAGTGGGAACCTCAATGGAGGAAGACCCAACTGTACCGTGGCTGGAAGACGAGGCTCAGGGCTACTATCCTGGTAACCTTTGGGCCACCTCTCCTGGAGTTTTGTGGGCTGATATTTCCCCCCCAGCCTCACAGAAAGACGCACGCATGTGGTCCTACCCAGGCCAGACACCGACTGCACCCATAACCCAGCTTACTCTGCTGTACAGTCCCCATAGGGGCCGACACGGCTCAGAGAGCCTCAGCCTGCACTGGGGACACTCGGAGAGGAGACATGTTCAAGCAAAGCAGCCGGCTGGCAAACCCAGAAGCACGCAACAACCCCAGGCCTGATCCTGCAAGCTTCTCTGCCTGACCCGTGCTCCCTGGCCGCACGGTGCCCTAAGAAACACCCGAGAACCTTGACCATTGTCCGGCAGCAGCATCCCTCTGCTCCGAGTCCCGTGGAGCCAGCAGCGGGAGCCGTGCCCTGGGAGTAGGGAGGCAGTTGGGTGCCTGAATGTGGCCATGGCCCGGGGGCTGCGTCTCTCTGCTCTCTGAGTGCGATACCTATGGAGGGTTTCACTGCTCTGCTATATTTTCAAGAGAAATACAGTGTCCAGAGGGCAGTTGCTCTAAAATATGGCAATATTTTGCAATAAAGGAATGATACCTTGAAAAAGCACTTTGGGAACAAAAAAGGTGGGTTCCCCACACACCCCCGCCCTCTTCCAGCACAGCTTCACAGTCCAGAGGCTGGCAGCAGAGCTCCAGGCGGGAGCAAGTACCATGGTAAAGGGAAGGGAAAGCAGCCGGGAACAAAGTGGGAAAGAGCATCAGACGAGACATCCACAATCACGCCCTGCCTTCAACTTCCCAAATAAATCCCTTTGCTGGGGTTACACTAGGCACTGACGGGTTGGGGTAAGCGGGCTCGGTTCCTTGCGAGCAGGGAGGTTTGAAGCTGGGAGGAGACCTGGGCGTCAGCTGCTGGACAGGGTGTGTTTTGCTTCTGCTTGGAAAAATGTCTCTTGGCCCACCCAAGGTTGAGGGCTTCCTCCACAAAATGCCATCAGGGCAGGAGAGAGAGAATGAGAGGGTCTGTTGGCATGAGCTTTAGTTGGCGTTGGTTGGTGCAAGGCGAGGGGGGATGGTGCTGGGGTCTTGTGGCAGAAAGTGTTTGTAACAGGTTGATGGGGTTATCGGCAGAGACCATCAGATGGGAAAGAAGTGGCACGGCTAGCCTGACATGCTTGGCTTGGGCACGACAGCTCTCTGCACACCTGCGGGCCAGCTATGATCAATCGGGGCAGCCTGTCGGTCTGCCGGAGGAAGGAGGAGCGGGTTGGGGAGGCCATGTAAAGGACCCGGGGATCTACACAAAGCCAAAATGAAAATGGCCGCAACAAACTGGTGTGGCCAGAAGGACGAGCATGTGTGTGCCGGCGAGAAGGGAGGGCATCTCTCTGGGTGCAAAGGGAGATGGGGCTGGTTTGAACCAGCATATTGCAAGAGAACCTGCTAAGGCTGGGACTATTGCAGGTCTCTTCCTTTCTGCTAAGCCTCAGCCCCCCTTTCTAGTAGGGTTTCTCCTTGTCCATCTCGCTGCACCTGCATGGCCTGCCAAAACTGGGACCGTCCTGCGAAGGACGGGTGCGGGGCTCCGACTGCCTGGCTCCCTTCCCCTGATTTTCCTCCTCAGCCGTAACTTGATTTCCCGCTTGCTCTGCAGCACTGCACGGAAAATAACCCCTGTTGGCGTTGGGACCCGAGTTCAGACAGGCTTGAGGCAGTCACCAGTGCGTCAAATTGGATGGGGCTCAGCCTGGTTCCTGCTAGTGCACAACTTGGCCTAACAGAGAGGATGAGCCAAGAAAACAAGATCTCCCCTGGCAGTCAGGCAGGAGAGGACCAGGACGAGAGTGTCCTGGCCAGGAACAACAGGGGAAGTTAGTGGGAAACGCATGGAAAGGGCTGCCGCCCAGAATGGAGGTGAGCTCTGCTGAGGAAGCCTTCACTACATCCAAACACCACTCTTGCCCCAGTCGCCGACCGTGCCTCCTGCGAGGGGCCTCCCCGCAGGGAAGGAAGTCCCCTCAAGGGACACCCCTGCCATCCCGCTAAGTCTCCATCCTTCCACGTGACCACACAGTCCTCTCCAGGACACCTCCGGACCTCAGCCCTTGCGCTCCCCCTCCACCCACCCGCTCTTACCTCCACAGCTTCCCCAAGGTCTTACTGAGCTCGGCGTTGTGGAGGTGCGGGTACTGGTCAGCCAATTTCCTCCGGGCAGCCTGTGCCCAGACCATGAAGGCATTCATGGGCCGCTTGACGTGGGGTTTGCTCTTGTTACTTCCATTGACCCGGACGGGCATGGGTACCAGGGTCCAGTCATAGCCGCTCAGCACCTGGCTGACTGCCTCACGGATGCACACCGGGAACTTGTCGTCGTCCGCCTCCGAGTCTTGCTGTTCCTTCTTGACCTTCCCCATCTCCCCGTTCCCGGAGCCGGCGAGGTGCGGGGAGTTGTCTGATGCCATGGAGGGTCCTGGCGAGAGGCAGTGGTGGTCTTCAGAGCCCACTGGGCTCATCTCCACCTCCGAAAGGTCTTGGTCATCAGCCATCGTTGCTCTTGAGCCCTCTCTCTCTTCCTTCTTGGTGTCCTTCTTCTCACTGGGGAGGGGAGGGAGGAAGACAAAAACAAAGGAAGGAAAGGAAAGAGGGGGGAAAAAGAGAGAAAAGGAGAAGCAACCACCAAGTCTGAAAGGGACTCCAAGGTCTCTGAAGAACTGACCACGAGACAGGGGCCGCTCGATAAAAGCGCAAGCAAAGCAATTGCCGTGCACACCACAAAACCCGTGATCAATGGGGGTGGGGATGGGTCGGGGCCCCTGATTAATTGGGATATCGCTCCCTATCTCTGCGATCGTCTGGAGCTGACATGTGCAGAGGGGCCTGCAGCAAGAGGGATGAGGGGGGTTGGGGACCTGATAGGCGAGAGACATGGACCGTCCTGCCCGGCCACAGCTCCCCATGGGGAGCGGGGTGGGGGGGGACGGCCACAAAACTTGTGTGGGGAAGTGCCCCTTTCTTTCAAAGACATGCGGTGAAATGCCAGCGCGCTGCCCAGGGGGAGGTGTGGGAGGGGGAGCGCCAGCACCGTATTGATAAACCAGAAAGGACCTATATCCCGGCTACCGGGGAAGCTGAGCGGGCGGCACCACCAGGCAGGGAACCAGCCCAGGCCCCAGATCCGTACCCGGAGACCCTGATCCCGGCTGTGGGAAAGTGCCTCTGTGGGGACACCCCATCCCTCACCCTCCTCTCGCAGCTCATAAAACAAAGTCTTAAAATACATTTACATTGCATCCCCACACACATGCCTGTCTATGTGTATGTATGCGTATACATATTCACATTCATATATATATATATATACACACACAGAGATACAAACACAAACCAAGTTTAACTTTGAGACAAGCCAAGGCTTTGGGTTGCCTGCCCCACGCACTCCTCCTCTCTCCTTCTGTCTGCAGTCACCTCTAAAAGTCCCTGCCGCCGTGCAGCAGTTCCCCCCTTGGAGAAAGAAACACTCCAGAAATAAAGGCCTCTCTATCCCCCCCATCCAGAAATAAAAAAAAAGAAGAAAGAAATTAAAAAAGAAAAAAAAGAAGTGAATAGAAAAGCATGCCTCTGGCTTAGCTGAAAAAGAGCCAACGCAGAGCAAGGGCTGCTATCCCTCCAGTTTCAGAGGGCGACACAGACCCTCACTGGGGAAATCGAAAAAAGTAAGAGAAAGTAGGGGTAAAAAAGCGCAAGCGAACGTGTGTGTGCCTGCGAGCGAGCTCAGGTAGGAAAACTTACATTGCTGGCCGGTGTGCCGGGCGGATCCTGCGAGGGCTGTGATTTGTGATATCCCAATAGCCCCCCTGTCCTCCCTCCCAGCCCCGGCGGCGTTGGGGCGCGCAGTGCAGGGAGGCTCTCAGGCGAGTGCCATTCCTAGAGGGAGGCTTGGTTTTTACTAATACCCCGGCTGGATGTCTCTAGCTGGCTTTGCTGCTTAGCACCGGGGGAGGGAAGGGCGGAAGGTGGAGCCAAGCACTCCTCAGAGCCAGAATACGGTCGGTTGGGGATGGCGGGGAGGGGACGCAGGCAGCCCCCCACCCCACCTCGGCTGCCAGCACGTTCCCCGCTTTCCCCCGGTGCCAGCTTCTTCATGAGAGCCGCCGGCATTGGGCTGCTCTCGGCAGCGTGGCCACCCCAGAGATGGTGCTGGAGGATTCAACCCCGGGGGGTTTGGGGTGGTGGGGTGCTGGAAGAGGTCTGGGGTGGTTTGGGGAGATGGGTGTGCACCCCAGGACTGGGAAACCCTCCTTCCCCCTGCTAGCATGGTTGCTCCTGTGGGGTCTGGTGCCCCCCATGTGCCTAATGAGTCCCTGGTCCCTGTCACAGAGTCTCACGGGGACCCCACTGTGCACAAGTTGGCCCCAGACCCCGGGGTCAAGGCGCTGCCAAAAGGGCATCCTCATTCACAACTGAGTCTTCAGGGTGGGAAGGGGATGCAGGAGGTCACGGGTGTCCTGAGGATGGAGAACATCAGGTCCAAGGAAAATACCATGCTGCTGGACAGTGGATACCAGTTTGAACCTTCTTAGAACTTTTGCATCCTGGGGATGGGCTTGTCACATGTTCACCTCTTTGGGTCTTGCCCAGACAAGGAGACTCTCCTTCCTCCGACATGCTGAATTGCTCCTGAAGGCAAATGTGATGTCTTTCATGAGGAAAGGAGGTCTGATGAGAAGGACTCTCTCACACTCACTCATCCTCATTCTTGCTGCTCATGAACTGGGACACATAGAGGATCTCAGCACTCAATGGGTTAGGATGTTCTCCATCCTATCTTCCATTTTCTAGCCCACTTTCCTTCCCAGATGCCTCTGGTAGTTGGCTTCTTCAGTTTCCTTTGTCACTGGACCAACACCAACCTTGTAACCATGAGAGGTCACCCATCAAAAATCTGATGATCCTCCCAGATCCTCCTGAGTTAGCAATGAGATAAACCTGGCTCCTGCCCCAGCTCCTCGCTGGAGAGCCAACCTGAAGACACTTCAGTGCTAAGTCAGAAAATACAAAGAGGTGAATGGACGTGACCCAGGGAACCAGCTTCAAGGGATTTCAAGAGCATTTTCAATTCCTGTAGCAGATTTTTCACTCTCCAGAAGCTTTGTGTTAGAAAGACCCAGCAAAACCACTGGCTGGCATCACATGAAGCGTAAGGGAACCAGTCCCAAGGATGGTGCTGAGCACCTGAGTTAAAGCCCTCAGAGCAAACCTGTGGGGCTGGCCGCTGCCCTTGCAGACCTGACTGACAGCATAGGGCCATTTCCTTGCACGTCTGCTGTTGTCTGGAGTAAGTAAAGCTCTGAAACCGTAGGGTGGCTTCAGGGAAAACTCACTAGATCCCAGTGAGAAGCCTACTGAACAGAGCTGGGAGGCGGAATGGCTGCATGCGAATGGCATCAAGCAGGCAGAGGTGCTTAAAGGTGCCTCTTGCATCCCTCAAAAAAACCTCTCAAGGGATCATTTCCTACCTTTCATCTCTTCAGCATTACCTACGGCAGAAAAAAGATGGGCTCAGATACTCTTCTTCACATGATGCCTTTTTCCCTTTGGAAGAGAGGAATGTGGGTGCCTTTCTCTTGGATGATGCAAAAACCCAGTGGAGAGCCTAGCAAAACAGCATCGAGGCCCTGCTTCCTCGACCAAAGCAGTGGCTGGTGAACCTCAAGTCTTGCAGTATGGGATGAGTTCTCTCACCAAGAGAGACCCCAGTTGTGGTTGTTGCAAGAATGTGTCTCGCAGCACAGACGAGGGCAGTTTGGCAGCTCACCCTCTGTTTGGCAGACAAATAACCAGTGAAAACGAATGGGGCAAAGTCGCTTTGTACAAAGTTGTCCACGGTCCACTGGATGCAGAGTCAATAATGCTGCAGAGCTCATGGCATCTTCCCCCAGCCAGCGAGAGTCATCCTCAAGCGGCAGGGACCCTGCATATGAGGTGTGGGAGAAGTGGAGGGAGGGGAGGGTTGGTCTCCTGTCCCACAGGAAGATAGCCACTGCCAAGAAACGCTGCCCTGCTTGTTCCCCTGGCTGCAGCCAACGTCCAACCTGGGGCAGGGAGGAAGAATGCCACAGAAAATGGCCAGAAAAGGGTGTTTATTTGCCCTCCCTTCAGGTGGCTGGTTCCTGTGGACCCCATGGGAAAGACGTGATGGGGCAGGGATTTCTCATTTCCCTCCAGAGTGGGGGATACAGGGTGCTGGGCACCAAGTGGTAGGGAGCGAGAGGCTGGGGGTCCTCCTAGTGCTTTGATGAAGAAGATCCCCAGTCAGGAGACCAAGGAGGCCAACAGGGCACTGAGAGGAGCTTCACAGCCTTCTCAGCTCATACCCCAAATGCAGCGGCCTCTTGGCAGGCTCCGCGGGGAGAACGAGATGGTGCTTGACCCCAGCAAGACAGTGAGTGGTGGGGCTCACATCTTCCTGCATGCCCACAGGGTCTGGGTGAGCAGAAGAGTGTCTGACCCACCACTCCCAACTGGGGCAAGAAAGGGATCAAACCCAGAAGAGATTTCAGTAACCCACAGGGCTCTGGACCGGTGTTTGTCCCACTGCTCACCATCCCCATCAGGGGCTGCTGCCACCTGCCAGACAGGAGCCGGGTCCCGTTCGTGCCTTGTTGGAAGAGCTGTGGGTGCCTCAGCTGCAGACAGGGACATCCTCAAAGGAGCGTGTACCAGCCACACAGTCTCTGCAATCTGCAGTCTCAGTGTCTTCTCACATTTAAATGGCAGGGAAGGGTTTTTCCCTTCATTATGCCTTTATCCAGTTCTTGCTTTTTGCCGCCTTTGGTCCTGCCTCCTCTTTCTGAACTCCCTTTCCCTGTAGCTCCTTTTTCCCTGTTTCCAGCCCCCTCTCACAGCACTGAGTGCTCATATATCCTTTTCCAAGTCTCTTCTGTCCATGTGTCATCTCTTCTCTTGTGCTACAAAGAGGTAGATGCAGGAGAGCGAGCTGTGGAAAATATACCTCTCTTGCAGCATGAAGAGGTGTGACACTTTCTCTTCTGTTGAGGTGAGAAGACAGACAGAGGGGAAGAAGAGACGATCCCTGTTTCAGGAATCACGAGGGTAGCATGTCTCTTCCTCCAGTATCCCCTGGGAGCCCTTTTTAGAGACAAGGACCCTGCAAGAGCTACCGCTGGCCACAGCAGCTAACATTGCAGAAGTGGTCTTTCTAAATGCAATGACTGGTCCCAGGGGAAATGTTCATATAGCAGGTTTCCGCCCCTTCTTTTCAGCATATATTTCTATGGATGAGATGCTCCAGGTCCATAAAAAGGGACAGTCCTTTGCGGACGAAGGGCCTACCAGTGAAGGTGGTTCATGAGCCGGAGACCTTGCTAAGCCACAAATTTCCCATGACACGTCAGTGAAATGCTTTGTTTGGGCCTCAGTCCCCAATATGCAAAGGCGGAAGGATGCCACTTCTCCACCATAAAGCCATGTCGGGAGGGCAATGGGTAAAAGCGGGTGGGAAGTGGAGATGTCCCACCACGCTAGGTGCCCCTGCGTCCGCACCGCTCCCAAGCGCGATGGGAAAGGTGCCCTGCTCGGGGCTGGGTGCTCGGTGAGCAAGGTCCATCATCACAGGCACAGGCAGGGGCACCTGCTCAGTAGGGTTTCAACGAGGGGACTACATTGGTGGGACACCTCCACCACCAAGGTGGGACCACTGAAGTTGCTGGGGAGGGATTTTGCTAGATGACATCCATCCCCTGCACCATGGCAAGGGGGTAAGAGGGGAGAGCCTGTCCGCAGCAGAGGAGCAACAGGATCCTCAGCGCGAGAGCCAGGGCCAGCTTTTGTCCCCTGCCCAGCTCGGGGGCACAGCAGTGGTATTGTCCCAGGACTGCCTGGGAAAATGGGAGGTGTTCCCCGTCAAATCTTTCCATACAGTAAAACAGCGTCAGAGCCGGGGAGCGAGGAGGGGACGACACAGACATTCAAAAAAATACACACACACACCCCTCCCAGCCAAACAATACCCGCAGTGTGCTGAGGGAAAGGGAGACCCATGAATTGGGAGTTTGATAAGGATTTTCTCCCGCGCGCGCCTGCTCTCTCAACGGCCCCTTCAGTTTTCCCAACACCCCCCCTCCTTCCCTTGCCGGCTTTCTTGTTTGGGCCTTAAACAGTGTGCCGTCTTTGTTCGGGATACAGGTGAACGACAATCATGTGATTAACACACACTCACACACACACGCGCGCGCACATAAAAAGCTTTTTAAGAGCGTCCAGCTTGCTCCAGACCCGAAGACGGGAGAGGAGACCCGGGCTAGGAGGAGCTGAGGCGGCGGCAGTGGCCGGGACGGGGACGGCCACTGAGATGGATGAGCAGGCACCACCGCCTCTCTGCAAAATCCCCTTCTCGTGGAGCTGGGCACGTGAGGCAATGAGGGCCAGGAGGGGTGGCGGGGGGCAAGGTTTGGGATTTGGGTGTGGGAGGGGGTCTTGTCCCTGCTGCCTACTTGCCCCCACCGGGCAGGCTGGCATGGGTTTGCACTGGCCACGTCCCCCCATGACGCTGCGGGAAGGACAGGGGGTGACCATCCCAACGTTGTGCCGGGGAGAGGGATGCAGAAGTCTCCCCTTCTCCCCCTGTCGGGGAGGGGATCTGGGTTTCCTGTGCCAAAGCCAAGCCCTTGACCCTCCCTGGCTTCCACGTGGGATTTGCACCTTCGCCGGCATGAGGCTTGCTGGTCCTGCCGTGGCTGGAGGGGAGGGCTCGGTGAGGAAGAGGAGGGGGGCAGCCCTCCTGCTGGAAAGGGGGGATGTCTCCCTGCCCAAGCTGTGGTGTGGGGAGATCTGAATGGATTTGCTCAGTCCCACGGTGGCCCAGGAGGGAGAAGGAGAAAGGGAGAGGACCAGGCAACCCAGGCGGCCGTGGGAAGGTTGTGGATGGCAGGAACAGTTGACCCATGCTGGAAGTCCCGCTGCCCCAGCCAGAAATAGTATATCCAGCGTCCTCAGTGAGGACTGCATGTCCCCTTTGGTGTGGAGATGCCACAGGGCCTTATCACACCTCATCACCATGACCATACAATAGCTGGGAAGCTGGTTACTCAGTCCTGGGGGGAAGTGGAGGCTAGTGAGGGGATGGCCAGGTGGCCATCTGAACCATCCACAGAGGAAGTCATGAAAGAATTGGAAAAAATAGCAAGGTTTCAAATGGTTACTCTTTTTATTTGAAGATCGCCTGAGTGTGATGCTCCGAGGAAAAGCAGGGAGGAGCAAAGGGAGAGGTCACCAGGGAGAGGCTTGGAAAATCTATGGGTCTGCAGCTGGTCTCACTCGTGAGATATCATGGGACATGATTGATGGCAGCCTGGGAGAGATCAGGACCAGGCCGTACCCTTTGCTGGAACACCCAAGCCCAGCCCTGTCTCCACCACTTCCTCATGCCCTTCTCTCCAAATTCTTCCCTGATCTGATGTCATGACCACCCTCCCAGGCTCCCAGCACGCGGGTCGTTTTTCAAGGCCTTTCCATGAACAGGAGAAGGAGAGGGTCCCCACAGCCCACATTTATGTCACCCTCCACAATTCTGTGGCGGCCGCGATCTCCAAAGAGCCCTTCAATCTGCCTTGTGCTGTAGGCGTCCTCCCAACAGGGAGCTGGGCACAGGAACCACTGCCAGGCTCTGGTCTATATCACCCCTCGCCGTTTTTGGCTGAAGCTCCCAACATTGGTCCTAGACCTTCCCAGACGCCTCTTTGCTTCCAGTCGTGGGCATCAGTGAACTGGCTGCGTGCGAGGCAGCCCGAGGAGGAAGAAAGTGGTGTGGGTCCCTCATGAAAAGCAAAGAGCTGCCTGCAGCCCTGTCTGGGTTTTGGCAGCACCACACCGCGCCTGTGTGGTTACCGGACAGTTCGCTGCAGGGGGTATGCAGTAATTTTTGTCAGCAGGTATCAGGGGAAGCAAAAGTCATGCAATGCCTGGAGCGGACTGTTTGTCTCTCTCTGTCAGACGCAGTGTCCTGCAAAAGAAACATCATGATGGTTGCTCTCCTCCGGGGTTATCGTTCCCCATGGGTGACATGGCCTGGGTGATGCCGAGCAGCACGTGGCCCTGTGCTCCCATCACCCCAGGATGGGATGGGAGTCCTTGGGAAGCTCTTTGGGGACTGGGTCTGGGACATGGTTGCAGAGTCCCACCCAGCTCCGGAGCAGGAGAAACCCCATTCCCTCTCCAAGGAGCGGTGAGGGCTGCCGCAGGTGCAGGAAAGCACGCTGCTGCTGCCACTGGTGTGCTGCCTTGATGTGGCTGAGCAGGAGACTTTGCTCAGCGGCATTTTTTGCTCTAAAGCAGTGGATTACAGTGCCAGCTGCTTCGGAGAGGAAGGCGTAGGGAAAATCTCGTGGAGAAGGAAGAATCACCTCTGAGCATCACAAAGACCCTGGGCATCTCCTGACCTGCCGTCTTGGCCAGCCCAATGTTTCACGGGCACGGGGAGGACTTGCAATGGCTAAATAGGACAATTTTCCTGGATTACTCGGGTCTGGGAAGATCAAAGAGGAGCGGGGCAGGCATGTCTGTCTGCTACCTGCTTTGATGGGTGGCACAGAGCCTCCCTGGCTGTTAACCCCCTCGTCTCCTGCCAGAGAGGCCAGGTGCTCTTCCAAAAAGCGAACCCCAAAAAGCGAGCGCTGAAGGGGTGGAGAGCTTGGGGAGAAAGGGACCGCTTTTGCCTTTTCTCGGATGGAGTCTGGCATATCCAGTGCGATGTAATGGAGGCAGCTGGGTGCTCTCGGTCTGCATGACGGAGGAGACATGCCCAGAGGGGAGAGGAAGGCAATTGTACAAGATTGGGCAGAACAACCAGAAAAGGGGACCCTCCCAACGGGACCTGTGGTTGTAGCAGTGCTGGGTGACCCCGGCGGGCTCATTGAGCGGTGGCTGAGGTGGCTCCAGGGTGATCTTCACCTCTGCCAGTCCTCTGGCTGCAGGGAGGCTCCTGGGGAGCCGGGGGAAGGGTTAAGTCGGGAAGGCTTCAGCCTGCTGCCTTGGCCCCTGTAATTCCTCTAGAGAGTAGGACTGGGAGAACAAGGAGCCCTTTCTGTTCGCAGGAATTAATAGCAAAGAGTCATCTGGGGTGTCATTCAAGCCCTGATCAGCTCCTGGAGGAATGCAAGGGAGAGTGAGCGAGGGAGCACGGCCCGAGGCCGAGGCACCAAAGCCAGGGCAGGAGCAGTTCGGCTGGTAACCAGCGTTACCAGCCGGCATTCGGGCGGCGAGACCATCTTCCCCTTCACCCCAACCTCCACGTCCCCTCTGGCCCATGCAGGGGCTCACCCCGACACTCGTATTCAAAGGGCTCCCACCAACTCCTAAGCTCGTCTCTTGTTATCCATTGTTTTGTCCCGGGGCGGGGAAGATGTCCCAACCGGTCAACACCACAGCCTCCCCTCCACTGAGCCGGGAGGGATGGGCCAGGCAACCAGGCACCAGCACAACCCCACTGCCCCCATGGTGAACGTGAACTCCAGCAGACACCCCCTCTGCAGGGCTCACCCATCACCCCCAGCCTGTGGTGGCCGTCCGTGGGGTTTGTCCTCCCAAGCAAGATTGCCTGGCGTCTCCAGGGAGCCCTCAAGCACGGCCGGGGACATGGGGCTGTAGCTGAAGGGACCATGAAGTTCAGTGCTGAAGCCTTTGCCGCTGCATCATCTTGCCCAAACTGACTTTGGTCACTGCAATTTCAGGAACAAAAGATCAGGACAGTGAGTTAGTGTGCCAGCACTTCAGTGTTGCTCCACGGCCACACAGGAAGGCTTGAAAGTGCTGCATGGTGACACTGCAGCATTGCCTATAATGGCAACCAGCTCTGGTGAGACAAGGAGAGATTTTCGGTCACATCTCTACTAGCCTGAGAAGGGGACCTTGGAGTGGCCCGTCCTGCTCTGTGACCAAGCCGCCTCCTTTCTGCCTGGCTGCATTGCTGATGGCCTGCGGGACCACGCCTGGTGACACAAGGTGACTCGAGGCTCTGGTGATGCACCATGGTCAACCCTACCATATGGACTATGGGGTCTTCAGGCTAACCCTTCAGGTCAGCCCTAGGTGTGAGCACGGCTGCAGCACCGACCGTGAGCCGAGCTCACCAGCCTGGCAGCAAGTGCAGGCTGGGCAGACGGTGACCTGCGTGAAATGTGAACGGAGCCGTGCTGGAGCACACAACTTGCTTTTGGTGGCCGAAATGCATCTCACCAAAGCTTTCTCCCCTCCCCATACACACCAGGGTGGTGCAAACCCAGGTTTAAGCACTAGCTCTGCATCTCAGCATCCTCCGAGAGACGCGCGGTGCCACCAGGACGGACTCCTCCGCCCCCTCCACGCTCCCCGTACCACTGCCACCACCACTGCCACAATGAGCGCCTCTTGTCGTAGAGGGGTTAATAAATGATGCAAGAAAGGAGCCCTTTAATGCACAGCGACCTTTGGCCTTTCATAAATCACAGTGTTGGGCTGCGAGTGCGCGGGGGGCGCGAGGCAGTGGGGGGAGAGGATGGGAGGGGGTCCATGCAGCTGCGCCACGGAGTTGACATTGTTCCCACCATCACTAAAGTGCAACAAATCCCTCTATTGTGTTCCTGGTTTATCTGGTTCCTCTTGTTTATTAGCAGAGGTTGTTTGGCGCTGGCTCCAGCCCTGGGCGGGTGGAAAGAGTGTTGGCACGCACCAGAGGAGGGGAGGGAGGGAGTGGGGGGGACCGGGACGGGAGGACGAGAGCAGTTCATCAATGGCTGTATTGTCCCATCTTTTTTGTTGCTCCTGTAATGATATGTTCGAAAAAAGGGGATTAAATAAAAAAAAAAAGAGGCGGGGGGAGACGAGAGAGGGAGAGAAAGACAAACGGCACAGAAGGACTTGGTAAGAATGGCCGGTCTGGGCCCGCAGCGGATGCTGTCGCAGCTGGGGAGGATGGGTCGGGACGGAGCCACGACGGGGCTGCTCTGTGCCTTTATGCTGCTTATTCAGGTCGGGAGTCGTGAGCCCCAGTGGCTCGGGCTGGGCCCACCCGTGCCAACTCTATTCATGGCCAGCGGGGACCACGTGCACACGGCGGAGAGGATGGGGCGACGGGAGCGAGGGGCTGGGGCCGGCGAGGAAGGGGGAGGAGGGCTATTCTTCACGTCCCTCGAGTCTCAACCTGCCTTTGTACAGAAGAGGCAGTTGGGGGGGCACAGCATCTTCTCAAAGCACTGGCAGTGTCCTTCATCCCGCTCGGTCATTGTCCTCCAGCCTACCCACCTGTTATGAGAAGTACCAGGGCCCCTTCCCAAATTAGCACAGATTTTCTCATGCCCAGACCTTGCTTACGCTACCGTTTTTTCCCCTGGAGCTGCCTATGGACGCATGCCCATGGAGAGCTCCACTGGTTTTCATAGGGATCAGCAGGACAGTGCTGGAAGACGATGGCACTTTGGTCGCCACTTTGCCTAAAGCTAGATGACAACGCGGGTAAATGCCACAGCCACAGGGGCTTTGCTAGTCATTGCTCTGCCTGTTGCTACCCATGGAGCTGAAGCAAAGCAAGCATCCCTAAGAGGCGCACATCCCACCATAAACAGCTTTATTAAGATCAGAGTGGAATTTATTGAGATAAGAGTGAAATTCTGTCTGGGATGCTCAAGGGCATTTTCTAGTTCATCTCAGGCCACTACCTGGCTGGTTTTATCCCAGTCACGCTGGCTGTTTCTGCTCCAGCATCTCCATCACCTCAGAGGTGTCGCGTAGGGGCACATTGATCTGGACACGCGCAGGAGCTCTGCTGTGATTTTTTTTTTTTTTTTTCAAATGGCATAACTCAGGGAATGAAATATTCTGCTGAACTTGAAATAGCAGGTTTTATTTTGTGGTTATTAGGCTCTTGTGTCTGACCCCTCATCTTTCAACCTGGGTCAAGTTTTAAATGCAAAACGCTGGTTTGAAATGAAATGTCAGAAATTCCCTTTGAAAATGTCCATTCACAACATTTTGGCATTTAGGAAACAGAATAATTCAGGAAGCTTGTCTTGAAATGAAATGTTTTGATATTTTAAAAATCCCCCTCCCACACTTGCTTTCCAGCCAAAAGTGCTTGTTGAATCAGGTCTGGATCTGCAACTCTTTTCATTCCCCTGAAGTCCCATTTCTTGGCAAATGATTTGCCAATAAATGCTTGCCCAGTACCAGTGATTCCCACCCTCAGATGATGCCACATCCTTGCCATGCCTGGGAAGTCTCAGGGTCTCCGCAAAGTGCTGGAGTGTTCCTGGATTCTTGGTTTCCCCGAGTCCCACCTTGCCGCAAGTGATCTTGGGATGCATGGCAGGCCTGCCGTCAAGCTGTGCCACCCACTCCCTGAAGGTCAGGCGTGAAGCCCAGCGCTGGCACAGCTGTGGCTTTGTGGCCTTAAAAACTAGATACTTAAACTCATGTAAAGTGGTCGCACGTGTTTGTGCGACTGCAGCTCAGGGTGTTTCTAAAGGGACGTATGAGGAGCTGGGTGGCAGGGCTGTGAAGGTCTGAAGCTGTAGGAGAAGTGGAGGGGAGGAGAGGAGGGGACGGGACGGACTCTCCCTTATCGCAGGGAGGCATGGCAATGCATGCAGAGGGACTCCTTTTCACCTGAGTGGAAAATGAAGTGCGCCAAAGTTGAGAAAAATTGCTGACTTGATTAAAGCTAACGCTTTTCATACCCTCTTCTCCCATGTAAACATAAAATGAGAGAGTGAACCATCCCGGTGGCCACACAGAGATGAGCCAAGTAGTGACAACAGGATTATACAGTTGTCAACAGCTTCCCGTTTCAAGAGTGGTTCAGCTCCCCACCTCCTCCTCTGCCCATCGCACTCCTTCTCCAACACAAGTCTGATCTGCTTCCCCGCTATAGGAAATTCTCAAATCTGATGCTGGCTTCCCCCAGTCAGATGCTACTCCATATCCAGCAGGTACCTCCATACCCAGTGTCATCCAAAGTATCTTCATCTAACCTCTGACAAGAAAGAATGAATAATTCCCACCAGCAGTCAGTATCACTACTTGTTCAGATAAAACATCCAGGTCCACCTGTCCTTCCCTTCCTCCAGTCCAGTGACAGGGGACTTAATAGGACTTCTGCATTACAAACCTGAACAGTTATAGGGTTTTCCTTGGAAAAATCTGTTGGAAAAATCAACCTGGAAACAGAGTACAGTTTGCCTGTGCCGACTTGAACCAGTGGCAACACCAACCCTACACCTGAGCTGGACAGTCACAAGAATGTATCAAAGCCAAATCCCCTTCGGAGACTCTCATGTCTCTCTTTTTTCTCATGGGCAGCCTAAGCCGTGCCTAACCTCAGGCTACCTACCGATCTCATCAGCCCTCGCAGCAGGTGGCACTGGTGGCTTTGAAAATATGCTCTTGTCTGCCCAGAGTAGGTCATGTCACGTCACAGAAAGGACAGAACGCTGGGACCTGGACTGATAACAGGCAAGTGCACCCCTGAGTGTCCTCAAAGGCAAAGTCTAGCCTGAGCTGTTCCCCCTGAGAGCAGCATCTGGACCACACCACAGATGTCCCCAAGACCATCCAGTGGGTAGTAATGAGGACCAGTCAGGTTGTCTCCAGGCTGTGCCTGCAAAGCACTGTCGTTTGCAGCAGGGAGCACCTCTCCTTCCACATCAGCAGATAATGGAAGAGAAAATAAATTCTCATCATGCACACGAAGAGGACATCTCATCCCAGACAGTGTGGGAGACGTTCCAAGGAAGGGAGCACACTGAGGTCTCAGCTGTGCTCACGGTGGGCCCGACTCTGCTTCCAGTGGCATCCCCTGGGGCAGGGACAGGACTGTGGCACTTGCCGTGAACTTCAGAGTCTGAGCAGTTGTTGAGAATCTTACCATTAGGTTTTGCTCTCCAAACCCCAGGGAAGTTCAAGGAATCACTTGTCTGCCAGCAGCCGTCTGGGAGTTTTTAAATGAGTATCAACATTAGGCTGGAAATTCATAACAAGCCCAGATCAAGTTCCTAATCAAGGGGTACATTCAGGACATTTTAAACCCAAGTGCCACCTCTTGGGAACAGCACAGGCCCTGCACCTCCGCAGAGAGTTGCACCCTGCACGTTTTGCTCCGAAGCGGGAGAGGAGTCACAGCCTGTCGCCCCCCGGGACGTGCGACACGGTGACTAGAGGAGCATGGCACTGCTCGCTGAGCATCCCGGCCCAGATGGCACAGCTGAACCTGCCGGGCGGCAGGACTCCCCGGCACCGCCGGCTGCACCAGTGCCTGCTCCCGCGCTGTCCGGAGCACAGCTGTCTCGTGTCCCCTCTTCTCCCTACCCCCCAGGAGACCGCACAGCATCCGTGGTCCCCTGGCCACCAACGTGACCCCTCCGTCAGGGGTCCCCTCACTCACTGGTCAGCTCTGTTTGAATCGAGGCATGAGAATTTCTCCCTCATTCGCACAATCATCGTGCCTTCCCCCCCCCAGCCATCAAAATCCTCCTTCCCTGCCTCCCTCCTCCTCCTTCCCACCGCCTCCCCCTTCTCTCCCTGGAACTTCCCTGCAGCTGCAGAGCTGGCCAGACAATCGGGTGTTTTAGAGAAATACATTTTTGGGCTAATTTGCCATGCATAAGTGTTTCTCTTACCCTTTAAAGGCAGGGAACAAAGAGCGCATTCTCCGGGAGCTCTGCCCTGTTGTGAGCAGCCCTGCAGCTGTACAGCGCTGTGCTACCCTCCGCTCTCCTGCTCCACTCTCTGCTAGCTGTGCAAGGAGATGGGCTCTGCTTCTCCCTGGAACCACACTACCTCCCACCTGTCGCTACACATTCCTTCCTGTTTTTTAAAAGCAGAGCCAGAACAAGTGGGGAGGGAAGGGATTTGGCAGCACTGTCACCCCACCTAGACTGACTTGCCAGACCATCCAGGTACAGTCTTTTATGTTGAGACAGCATTTATTTGGAAACGGTCTGGATTTTCCTTTATTTAGGGCTTAATCCTGTGTCCAAGTTAAATATTTATTTTATCCCCTTGATAAATAACAGTGTGGCAATGCATTACACACACCATATTAGACTGCATGAAATTCTGCACCATCAAGAAACCCTGGCCATTAAAAAAGAAGTCATATGCTGGGGTTTTCAGGTCCTATTTCCTCACTTCAAACACTGGTAGCCATCCCTGGTTGGGGAATTTCTCAAACAGGAAGATCTTCCTTTTTAAGGCTAAGATGTTGAGTGATGAACAGATTTGACCTGGTGGACCAGATCAGGAAGGAGATACAGGTGTTCTGGCATGAACCACCCACGAGCGTGCAAGGCTGTGGGAGAAGGAGATGGCCTGGAGCAGCTGGACACTGAGGAACTGAAGCTTGTTGTCAGCTTTTTGGGGATCCCATTTCAGTACGTGCTGAATAATCTTTTTCCTATCCATGGAAAGTTGGTCCAGCAAACGGCTTCCCAGATGGGGCAACAGGTTCTGGTATAAGCAAAACAAGGCTTTTAAACCTGCTGCAGTGAAGTCACTCACTCCATTTCAGCAGCGCTGCATCCCAGCAAACCCTTCCCATCAGCCCAATCCCATCCCCCATAAATATTCTTAACTTAGTCTAAAGCAGTCCCATTTTCAGCTCCAAATTCAACCCAGTCTAAGGCAGCTAACCCAGTCAAGTCTAGCCTACCCAGAGCATGCCTATCACAAGCTGCCATCTCAAACCTGCATTCAGATTGCACTCAGTCCCTATAAGTATAGCTCAGTTGGTCAAAGCCAGTATAAGTCAGGCCAGGCCAGTCATACCCAGGCCATTCTGACCAAATTCAAGCCACACTTCATTCAGGGACTAGTATAGTCTAGCCTCAGGCTAACTGAGTTAGACTAACTCAGGCTAACTCAGGCTGAGTTAGACTCAAAGTCTAGCCCAGTAAGGGCATGAACCGGGATGTGCTAGCTGCAAGGCAACAGAAGCTCAGCTCTGAGACACCTGAAATGTGTTTTCAGGTAAAAATGTCTGGATCTTACCCAGTGTACAGAGGTCACCATGGCTTTCAGAGCTCCAGCTTGTGGCACTTTCTCTCAAATAGGTTAACAGTATCGACCCCCCTGAAACGCCCTGCACATCATATCAATACAGATGCACTCGTTCTTCAGTCCTCTCCCACACGTTGCACCCTATCATTTTGCCTCCAGCAGATCCTCTTGACTCAAATCCAGATGGATCTCTTGCAAACACACAGAAAGATAGGACTTTGTTTTAAAATTCTTCCATCTGTTCTTAAAAGAGGAGAGGAGAGGAGAGGAGAGGAGAGGAGAGGAGAGGAGAGGAGAGGAGAGGAGAGGAGAGGAGAGGAGAGGAGAGGAGAGGAGAGGAGAGGAGAGGAGAGGAGAGGAGAGGAGAGGAGAGGAGACTGCAGACAGCAGAAATGCATTTGGGGGAGCATGTAAAGCAGGAAAAGGTGAAGGTCTTATGGACTGGAGACCAAGATCCTGAGCTTCTAGGCTAGGAAAGGCCACCTTGGAGGAAATGATAGCTGGGGGAATGTACAGGAGAAGAAGGTGTAATTGGCAACACCACCCAAGTGCTAGGACTGTGGGGCAGGCTGAGCCTCACCTGGCACAGCCCACTAAATCCCTCAGTTCCTTCCTGACTCTTTGAGCTCTTTGTGGTCAGCAAGGTTGGTGGCCATATGCACGTAGGAACTTAGTTACAATAAGAGGCCGTTAGTGGAGCCAAGGCTCAAAAGACATGCATTTATTGATAGTGTGGTGGCACTTGTTCTACACAGAACACCACCTGCTCTTAGCTTGGCTGAGGTCTTAATGCCCTCAGACTCCTGCCTTGCTCTGCTACCGTGAATGAGGGAGCAGTGGAGAACTTCAAGTTTCTTAGTTTCCACCCTGCATTTCAAGCTCTTCAGACCTTCCAAGTAACTCCAGTAAGTGCCAGTGAGGTATTAAAACAGTAGTGCCAAGAAAAAGTCAATTTCTGCCGGACTCAGAGCTGCAATAGTGAAAATCCCATTGAGCAATGGGTTTAATCATATTTAGTATCCCCTCTGGGTAAATGTCCTTCAATCCCTCTAGGAGACTGACCTTGAAAATTTCCCTGGCAGGGCTGCAGGGGACATCACACAGCACAGGTGGTCTGAGTGGCACATGTAGGTTGGACACCAAGACCAAGTGCCAACACAAACACCTCAAAGCCCAGGATGAGGTTAGCAGGAGCAAAATTCATCTCCAGCCTTTGTGGTTACCAACTCAGTAAGTCAGAGAGAGAGACAGAAAGGAGACGAAAGGGAGGGAGAAGGTTAGGGAGTGGGGGAGGGCCGGGAGCCTGCAGACTTCTGTTGCCACATGATTTTCCTGGTTGTTTTCAAAGCGCTGCTCTAACACACGCGCACGAGTCCCATGTGATTGCTTATTTACGAAAGCACAGTCGTAATGTTGTGTGCATCTCACATCCGCTCAGCAGCCCACCTGACTGCGGGCTCCGTGAGTACCCACTGCATCCTCCCCATCTGCGCCATCGAGCCAAGGGGGATGGGTGACCCATGATGGATGGCTAGCGAGGCGGGCAAGTAGAGAGGAGGACCATCTTTCCATTTCCAAACCTCTCTTTGGTTCTCTTTGCCTCGCACTATGTGAGGAGGCTCCAGGGGCAGGGTGCTGTCCCTTCTGCACTGTTATGGGGAGAAAACCCTTTTATTTCAGTTCTGGCTGTCTCTCACTTCTTTTAATTTGCAGAGCACCCAGAAGCAAGCTCAGATACAAACTGACCTGGCGTATACCAATATCACATATTTGATCTTCAAATAGGTGCAGATTCTTTTTCCTTGGGTAGAACTTCTTCTCGTACCATCATCACAGAAGTCCCATTTCACCCAAAGATCCACTCAGTAAAAGAGGAAGCCTCCTTAGAAAGGGCAGGGAGGAGGCTAAGGGAGAGTGTTCACAATGAAATAAAGCTGGTTGTTTCTTTGGAGGTGGGGGATTTGGCTTACCTTGAATTCATTTGTATAGAGAACACCTAACTCCAGTAAAATTGTTCTTCTCAGCCAAAGGGAGGTCTAAGACATTAGCAAGAGAGATGCAAAGTGTGAGAACAGAGTTTTTGAAGGCCAACAATAGGAACAGAATTCACAGAGGCTGTGATGGGACAAGATTATGCTGCAGTAAAACATATATTTTAGGGATGGTGTTTTCCTTTCCTTTCTCTCTCCACAGTCCTAGGTACCAGTGTCCCTAGAAAAAATGTCAATGGAAAAGAGTCATCACCTCATATGCTGCAAAAAACCCTCCAGTGATCTTTGCCAAAACTGAAGATCCTATGAAGAAAGGACACCTGACATTTTAAAACTTTGGTATGGTCAAATCACCCAACGTCATCCCTACCTCCTCTTCCCAGACAACCAATCCTTGCTTTAAATTGCCCAAGAGCCAACGCCGCTACCTCACCACACAGATTACGCCTCCCATGGCCATGCCTCTTTCCTGCACGCTCAGTAAGTCGCCTCCATGAAGGGTTAATTCAACCAGCGCCTTTTACTCCAAGTTGTTTTCCAAGTAGCTGAGAGAATAGGTCTCTTGTTACAAACATGGCTTCTGGGCATTTGGTGATGCTTTCCCTTTTCTCTCTCTCTGTACCACAAAAGAATCTTTTGTTCTTGTCCCTCTGTCTCATTTACTCTCCCCCACCCTGCTCTCGCCTCTTCCCTCCATTGGCTGCCAAGTGACTAAGGAATGGCAAAAAATGACCATAGCGCGGTCATGGCAAATATTTCTTCAGCTATTATCTGATAGAGACCTTGAGCATCTATGTGAAGGGCCCTCTGCCTTCCCTCGGGCTTCTCCTAGAGATGGGGGAAAATGAGTCAGACACAACAGGGCAGGATATAAGTTGAATCAGCCCAACATGCTAATGGAAATGTCTTGAGAATGGAATCATGGTGCCTGTTTCAGGAAAATCAAATGATAGGGACCCAGAACTGGCAGGAGTCCAGTAGCGGCTTCAATGGGTCTAGATTTTTAATAGGAACTCTGCATTTATTAAAAAACACATGGGAGGCACAAAAAAGTCACTTTCTTGCCTCCACATTTACTGATTCAGCTGTTTGTAAGCTGGAGCTGACACTCTTTGTTAGATGGGTTGTAATATTGTATAGTTTCTCCACACCATTGCTGTGCATGATCCTCTTGTGCATGATCTCCTACCACAGAAAAGCTGTGGCAAATCCCCATGGATGTCTTCCCACACCCTATTGAAATTATACCTCAGGCATTCCCACAGACATCCTTCTAGCTATAGTCTCCCTGCACATACTGCTTCACTGAGTCATTTTACACGTACAGACATAGATATGTAAAAGTTCACATGATGCTAAGGTCACTGCAACTTCCACAATGACCCTTCTGCAACAGAAACAATTCCCCAGCCAAATTCCCACCTCCCTACCTTTTAGAACATTTGGGTATATCCTTCGCTGATACTGCCTTCTGCAAGAAAATAAAATTCTTCAGTGTCACTTGAAGCAAATCTTGCTGTTTCTGCCTTTCTGCTCATCTTCTTCTCTACTGACCCTCTTCACTCCTCTGACTACCCTTTGTCTCAAGCCCATTTCAGTCCGTGTCGTGCTTTAGGTGAACACGGCATATGCTGCCTGGCTCCATCTGCCAAGCTTTCTGCACTCTTCTCCTATTCAGTGCCTTAACTATTTTGGAAGACCCTTGAAACAATCCTTAAATTTCAGCCTTAGTGACTTCCCGCGCACACGCATACAAAGCTGTGGATGTAAGGCATTATCTGGAGAATTTTTATTCCTGTGGAGAAGGGGAATGGATTATACAGATAAAAGGGCCATTATATTCCCACATTAGAAGGACTTCTTGTCTGGTGGATTTTAACCAAGCTGGTTAAAACATCATGAAAATGGTTCACTGACCAATTCCTTATATTCGTATGACTGTGCCCACAATAAAGATTTGTGCTAAGTCAACCGTATCTGTTTCAAAACTGCGTGCAGAGCAGCTTTCATTGTAAAGCATCAAACCCATCTAATATGTAATAATTAACAAATATGTAATAATCGTCTTCCTGCCTCCCGGCTTGATAACATCTAAATGAATCCCAATGCAGACACAGAAATCCTTACTGCAATCCCAGCTGTGCCCCACTGCTCCCACAGTAGCTCTGTCCTACAGGGTGCTTGCCAGGAGGGTACAGTCAGCCTCAGTAGTTAAACACTGATTATCCCCATCACAAAGGACAACCGAAGCACCCGGAGATGAAGAATTTTACCCTGGTCAATCCAGAAACTCATGAATTCAAATGTTGTGCATCTAATGCTACAAACGTAAACCTCCCCACCAAGCAGTGCCCCTGACGAAGCAATGCATTGCTGGATCCTCTTAGAAACCCCCATTTAGCAATGGTGAAACAAGGAAAAGGATTTGCTTCTCCCTGGTTCCAATTCCCCCTCACAGGGTGGAATCCCACAGTCCTGCCGTGGAGACTACTGTAGTCAAAGGCATTACGTTGCCTAGAGAGCCCCGTCAGGGTCATCTTTGCACCCTGTGGAGACTAAGAGGTCAGCTGTTGAAGTCCCTTTGCAAAAAAGAATCTACCACCATCTCTTTCACAGATGAGAAGCCCAAGGATGGATTATGGATTCCTACTTGGATAATTTTGGATGAATCAAGAAAAGAGAGGACGGATAGCTGGATGGCTAAATAAAGCCAATGAGATCACATGTTCTGCCTTTTTATCTGCTTTTCTCTTTCTGCTTTTGGACAACAAAGCTTCCTTTTATACAGAAGAAGAGGAGGGTAGGGAGGGTGGGGAGAGGGGGTGCCAGAGTCACCCCAATGGCCCCCGGTCACTTATCCACGCTCCTTAATGTGATGTTCCCACTGACAGAGACAGAAAAAAACAGTGATCTCATGATTCCAGAGACGATTCATGCAAACAACCCTGGGAGATAAGGGGTGAAGGGGACAGGAAAGAGGGGTAAAGGATGAGTGAGGAAAGGCAAGAAAGGGAGAGGAAAGGGTAGGAGTGACAGGGAGAGGGGACATGGGAAGCAGGACCTTGGAGGACAACTGTGGATGGAATTAGAAACTGAAGGTCAGAATGCAAAAGAGGATGTGTAGAGGGATTGCAGGGAAAAGGAGAAGAAAGAGTCTTGAGACCAAGGGTAGCAGGACTGGTGGAAGATGGTTAGGTGTGACATTGTATGACAGGACTGAGGACTGGGTCAGGGATAAGAGTGGACTGAGTTCTCAATGTAGGAAAGGGAGGCTGGGCTCAGAGACAGTGTGGTGGGACAAGGAACAAGGGCTTGATATGAGTGTGAGAAGGAAAGGAGGAGGAAGTACCTATGGGGCTGGGAGCAGAAGGGGCAAGACTTACTGAAACTTGTTACTTCTGCATTCTGCTTACACAAAACCAGGTCACCAAATCTGCCAAGAGAATAATCCTGGTCCCTCGCAGCACCAGAGCCAACAGATGCCAGGAATGCGATGGGGAGTGAGATTTATTACCTGAGACATTCAGGCATGTCCAGGGAAGGCAGTGGTGAGGCAGTGGGGCTGGAGACAGGCAGCCTGGTTTCCACTTTGGTTGGGTTGATCTCTCTGCAGGAGACCTTCACACCTGCACAGAGGAGCACTGCGTGTGTATTACACCTCCCCTGCCAGCAGCCACTTCCTTCAGCCTTCTTCCTTTCCTTCCCTCCTGCCCTTTCTTCCCTCCTTCCCTTCTTCCCTCCATCCATCCTTCCTTGCTGCCTTCTCACAGGGAGACTCAGTGCAGTTGGCAGGAGATGTCCCACCTTCTTCTCTGTCCCCCTGGGGAACCTGCCACCCCAGCAGCCCTTGTCCCTTAACCAGCAAAGCAGCCAGGGCCCAGCAGGAGGCTTTTGAGCCTGCAGGGCTCCTGATGGAGCTGGGACAAAGAGGGAGACGAAGGACTGGGGAAATAACGAAAAGAAAAAGTGTCTCCCATCATGAGCTGCCATCTCCATGTCTCACGGCTGTCCCTGACACTGGTCTGTCCTGGGGGCTCATCACATTTCCCCCCTCCTCTGTCTGCTCCGTGGCAGCTAATCGGTGACCCACTGACAGTCTCTGTCCATCACTCGTCTCTGCACACAATGGGGTAATTAAACCCTGACCCTCCACTCCTTTTATCCGTTTCCTCTGTGCAGTCACTCCCCGAAACGGCAGAGGGGAGGGCCTGCTGTGGAGGCTCCTGCCCCAGCCTCCAGCTGTAACGAAGATGTAAAGCGCAGGAAGGACTTGCTGCGAAAAGGAAGATGCTGAGGGGGCAGCCAAAGAGCTATTGAGCGGTACAAGGCTTCCCACACACTTATGCTGAGCTCTGCTGACCTGCTTCCATCATGGACATTTGTAAACCTTTATCATCACGCCCACGGGTTGTCCAGCATCATCCCCTGCCCATGCATACCTACAGCAAACCCACTGCTCCTCTGTGTGTCCTCAGGGCAGTGCCAGGTGTAGCTGCCCAGCTCAGGTCTCGCAAAGCTTTCTAGGAGCCTCAATACCTCCAGCCCTGGGCTTGCTCCCCCACAATACCACCCAGCTTTGTTGATGTGCCCCGACCCAAAGCTTCTGCACTCCCTGGTGCGAACCCATGGCCTCCACTCGGGCTAAGCCCAGTGCCTCAGGCCTGACCCATTGGACTTTCCTCATTAAACACCTGCAGAAGGGCAGAGGGAGTTCTCAGTGGCAAGGCGCATCCCACGGAGCACGGCTGGCCAGGAGAAGGTGATGTTACTCTTGCCTGCAAGGCAGGACGAGGGAGGATGCACCCAGTGACAGGAGTCACGAAATGCCAGGAAGTCTTTTTTTTTTCTTGCTTTCTTTTTTCTGGCTTTCTGGCACTCCATAAAATTTATTACACAGATTGATAAACAGCCAGAAATGATGCTGAGCAACTCAGACTCTGCTTCCTCCTCCCTACCCTGAGTGGGGAAGCTGCCTCCCTCCCACGCATGAGCAAGAAGGGCTGGGGCCACCCGGGGAAGGGCATGACGGGTAAAGCAGTGCCCCCGAACAATTAAGCACTGTCCCAGGCATTGCACACCCCTGTCCCGGGAACAAAAGAGTCACACACAAGAGACCTGACTGTGAAGCCTCCATCCGCTTTCATCACTGACCCCCGGGGCAGTCAGGGCACAAGGTCAGCCCACTTAAACTCCAAACTCAGCCAGAAATAGAGCTGGGAAGTGGGCAAGGGTGGCCAAGTGCAGGGGTCCCCAACCATTTGAGGGGTTCTTTGACTGAGCCATTTCATTTCATCAAAGACTCATTTTTTTCTGGAAGGAAAATGAAGAGCAGCGGGTGTGAAGGGAGTGAGGGGGAGGCAGGGTGTTCACCGTGAATTATGACCACTCTCAACAAGAGTCTTTTACATTGCAGAGGTGAGGAGAGGATGGGGTAATTGGGCATGTTAGACCCATGCATAATGAGGGCAAGTCTCTGCCTGTTTCCCACTCTCCACTCTGCCACTGCTTACAAGATGTGGTTCCCCCATATGCCCCGTCGCTATTCCACTGTGGGACTCAACACCCCAAAGGCTCAACCCAAGGACCACAAGCTTTGATAGCACCTCACCAGACTGGCAGTCCTCCTGGGCTGTGCAATAGCATGTGGTCATGCCCCTGATGTGGAAAGGCTGAAAGTTGCCTTATAAATTAAAAACAATCAGCCAAGCCAGGGCTCACGCTTTCCACCTGCAGGGTCTCAGAAAACCCATTAGGCTTTAAATCGCTGTTTTTTCAGGTTGTAAATACTGCCTTTGCATGTAATGCTTTTATACAGGTAACAGCTGTACCTTCCGGGGGTCAGCACTGAGTAGTATATTAGTGGTAGGTAAGAACAGATGCTCCTGAGACCTGTCTTCTTGACTAGGAGGAGAAATCTGTGGCGACAAATTCAAGGGGGTGTGAAATGCGTTTGGTGCATGTGGAAATACAATGCATCTACCACGGAGCATTGTCCATTTCACCAGGCTTCTTCCTTCTGGATAAGCTTCTGATAATCCTAAATGCAGGAAATTTCAGAGGAAGGACAATTAAAACACCCAGCAAAAAAAAAAAAGTACAAAAGAAAAAAATTAATCAATGCACAAAAATACTGCTTTTCACCCCAAAAATGTGAAATTTCACCATCCAAACTAAGTCAACCTGAACTCCAAAGGACAGCAATACTGTGTTCTGCTGAAACTCTATGGGGCAAGCACTCAGAGCTTGGTGACCCCATGGGGAAGGATATCTCCAGCTTGTCAGAATGAACTGAAGGTACATCTCATCCTGGGAAGAGTTTGAATGCAGAAGCAATAAGATGTACAGGTTGGGAAACAAGCAGTCAGGTCATTTGTAGCCATGTTTTCAATGTTTCTCACCCCTTCCTCTCTGAGTTGGTAGCCCCAGGATGCAAGCGCTAACAGTAAACACCCACCTCAGCGTGTGATAAACCACCCCTGCATATGACTGTCCCCTGTTCCACCTCAATGGGGCCACCACCACCTCCATCCCCACCTGTACCATGTAGAGGCCCCTGCAGGGGTCTGGAGCACCCAGCAGAAGTGGGGCAGGGACAGGGCAGGCAGGCTGTGGAGCGGTGGGCAGGGAATACAATCCCCACACTTACCCACTGAAAGTTCCCCCAAAAACAGACAACATGGCTCGAGGGACAGCAATCAAGGAGGATGTTAGCTCAGCGTTAGTTGTGTTGATGCTGACAACAGTAGCAGAAAAGCAGCCAGAAACATGAGATTCAGCCCAGACCCAGTACAGATAAATGCATCTGAGTGCCAAGAAGCTAACTAGTCATGCAACGTGTGATCTGCTTGCGGACTCGTTATTACATGTGATGAAAGACAAGCAGAAGGGAGTTTGACTCTCAGAGCCTGGGCTGACTTTTCATGGGTTGTCTATTTGGGGGTGGAAAAATGTCTGTACTTGCAGACTGAGCCCTCTTGATCCAAGCTGTATTGGTAGACTGTAAGCAGTGAGCCCACTTTTCAGGATAAAGCTGCATTTCAGATTTTTTATACAGCAATTAATCAAACCTATTCTTGCAAATGAACAGCTTCCTGAGATATTTTTACACGTTGGCTAGGCTTTTTTTTTTTAATTTTTGATAACCATTTTCATCAGTAATTCATTACTTTTTCCCTTGGGAGGAGGCAATTGGCTGGATTTCTAATATTGAGACAGACATGGCTTTAGGGCACATGCAGATTCATTCTCCATCTCACTCAGAGAGAATCCAATCGATCTTGGACATGTTGGAGCGACTGTACACAAAAGGCAGGGTCAGTCAGCACATGCATACAAAGGCCGATGCTTCAGGGACATACTGAAGGACATACATAATGCACACACATCACTGGAGCGGCACAAAAGCAAGGCACATCAGACCTACAGGTTTTGGCCTTGTCAGTGTCAGCAGGTCTGGTTTTTTACACCAGGCTAGTTCTGCCTCTTGTCTTTCTTTCTTTCTTTCTAATGGCAGGAGCTGCCAGGAAAGGAGAAATTCACTGCCCTTTTTTTTTTTCCCCTTGCAGCTCTAGCAGCAGAAGCAGACCCAGGAGAAACAAGGTCCTGGTACTTTTTTTAACTGGTCTGTTGCCCAGCCATGCACAAAGCTCTGAGCAATGATTTATGTTATGCAGGTGTTCTCCTAGGTGTGGGGGAAACTTTTTTCCCCTTGCAGTAAAATTGGAGAAATAGCCCACCTCTGCAAACCCAGAAGGCCCTTCCTGCAGCAGAAGTTCTCAGCAGTGCCCACACGGTGGAGCTCCCCCCTTAGAAATGAAGCTCAGCTGCCTGGCCTGGTGGTCACCTCCTCACGGGGTGACCCTGCAAAGCCCACGGTCACGAAGCAGGAGACAGCAAAGGGACAGTGTGGGACTCTCCACTGCACGGAGCAGTCGTGCCATGGCATGGCACAGACAGCAGGCCTGACTTCTGCCTCTGCCGACGATCTGCTGTGTGACATTTGCTTAATCAGCTCTTGTCTCTATTAACTGTCAACTTTAGGGAGGGTTATGCAGGGTTTCCTCTAAGTTCGGCAGTGCCCAGCTAGCCAGGGACTGGACTTCAGTGGCGGCTGCAATGTAACTGTATCGCAAATATGTTAACCCCCAGTTGTCAATAGCGATATTATATGCTCTGAGGAGGACAGGGGGACAGATTTTTTAAAAAATGTATTTCAAAGTAAGTATTTAAGAAGAAAGTTATGGATAGTTGTTTTGATCCAAGAATTTGAAAGAGAATTACACAAGAAAATGTTTCCAGATGTTGCAGGGTCTCTGGGGGTCACAGCATCGCAGCATCTGTCCAGTTACATTTTACCGTCTCTAGGGACAGATATTCCACCACCTCTCTCAGCTACTGCAACAGTGCTTACCCACCCTTACATTAATTTTTTTTTCCTTTCATCTAACTGGAATTTTCATGGTGCAACTTGCGACCCTTGCCTCTTGCTGTGCAAAAGCCTTGGGAAGAGACTGGCTCTGTCTTCGCTGGATCATCTTCAGCCACAGTCAAGCACTGTTGTACTGCTGAGCCCCAGCGAGCTCCTCACGTACAGAGATCAGGGCCTGGTTCATCAATTCTAGCGCTTCACTGATGTAAAACTCCTGTCAGCGTCCAGGGTCAGGATGTCAATCTCTTGTCTTCAGAGAGCTCCTACCTGAAGGACTTGCATTTCTCATTTGGCTTCCCCTCATAAATAAATCACCTCTTAGACCCAGGACTTCAAAGTGATTATTAACAACACACTCTTGCCCTTGTACTCCAGCATTGTGGGTGGCTTCAGTCAGTGTTTTGATGTATGCAGTCAAGAGGTTCATGGGGCTGCACACTGCAAACACTAACCACCCTCTCAGCCAGCAAGAGAGGTCATTGTCATCAGCCAGTCCTTGTTCCTGGTCACGGAGGAGTTTTCAGTTCAAAGAGTGCCTTTTTTTTTTTTTTTTTTTTTTTGATCTGCGTCAATAAGTCAGGTTTGGCAGCCTGGTAATGGCTCAGAAGCCAGCAGCAGCTGGAAGAGATGACACATAATGCAACAGGCAGCCGCATTCTTCTGGGAAATCAAAGCATTTTCCCAGTGATGGTGCTGTCTTGATGGAGGCAGAAAATTCATTTGAACACCTAACCACTACCCCCCACACACATCACAGAGAAGCAAAATGTGCAGAAGCTTGGCAATCCTGCCATACACATGGCAGTGCGGTGGTTTTGCATACAGCCGTGCTGACTGGCTTCCAAATCACTGCTTCCAGAGGTCGCCACTGGCCTGCCAGCAGTAGGGGCAATTGTGCCAGCCAGTTTCAAAGCTCTTTGTGTCCCTGCTGTCATCTGAATCATCAGTCCAGGACGTGTTCACATTCACAAATGTCTTTCTGAAATGTTCCCTTCCGTGGGAGGCCAACGCTCAGTGTTTTTGTACAGGGTACATCACTTTCCATAGGTAAGAGCTCTGTATTTTTCCAGGTGACAAGTGCAAGAGAGCATCTTTTCCTCAAGATGGGCACACTTTGGGTGCCCCTCCTGGTGACTGAACAGCTGACAGGTCACCACGATCTACTAATAACAGCAGTAGGACAAGCCATGGCGCTGCTGTTTCACGCTGTGCCGTGAAACACTTAAATCTGTTCAACTCAGCAGTTCCCATCCTCTTCCTCAGCTGCTGCCACCACTGCAGCTTCCCCTCTGCGACTCACTGAGCCCAAAGCTCTGCCCCCTGGTGCCCCGCGATGGCTGGGGTGCCTCAGAAACCTAAAGCAGACTTGGACGTAGCCCAAAACCAGGCCTGGAGGCTGCAGGCCTCGCTCCACCATACTGCCGAGCCCTCCCTCCCTGCGTGCCGTGGTGGCCGGAGGGGCCCGAAGGCCTCGAGGCGGGGCGGGGCGCACACGACACACCCGGAGGACAATTTCTCCCAAGAGCAGCTCTCCGCCGGCCCAGCTCCGTGAACCGGCCTCACCGGAGGGGGCTGGCCGGGCGGAGGGATGGCGGCCCCTTCCCCTCAGGCCGATGAGCCCCTCCCCGGGGGAGCCCGAGCGCGGGGCCGGGCCGGGGCCGGGGCCGGGGCGACACCGCCAGCGCCGCGGTCGCGCCGCTCTCAAGATGGCGGCAGGAGCGAGCTGGCCCCGCCCCCGCGGGTCTCCGTCCCCATGGCAACGCGGCGCGAGCGGAGGGGGCGGGGCTCCGCCGGGCTCTCGGGTGCTTCCGGACCGTCCCCGGCGGTGACGTGTCGGCGGGCTGACAGCGCCGGGCGGCAGGTGGCGGCGGGGGCCGCGCGCCAGGCGGCCACTTCCGGTGAGCCACGGGACCCCCGCACACATACACCCACCCACCCCCGCCCCTCAGGGCCGCGCCCCCGCGGTTGCCCCGGCGACGGTTTCTGTGGGGAAGGGGCTGGGGGTCGTGCTCCACCCCCCCGGGCCCTGTCAGGGAGACTCCCCCCAAAACGGCCAGGCCAGTGCCCGGTGCGCCCCCCCCCCCCCCCCCCGGGTCTGTGGGCTGGGGCTGAGGCCTCGGGCCGCCGGGAGACCCCGCCGTCAGGGCCCAACGCCGAGCTTCCCATGCCAGGCCCTCGCCCCGCGGCCCCCGGGCCCAGCCCGGTGAGAGGGTGGCAGGTGGCGGAGACCTCGCACCACGCAGCGGCAAAGGGCTGTGCCTGACGTGCGAGGCCGCTGCCAGGAGGGACGCGGCATGGCGAGCTGTCGGCGAAGCCCTCGCCTGTTGGCGGCCAGTGGGGTTGGATGTGGCGGTAACCGCCTCGGGAGGTTGCTGCCGCGGTGCGGGCAGCATCACCGTGCCTTTGGTGCTGCCAAAGGATGAGCAAAACCAAAACATGTCTGCTAATTAAATAGAAAATGAAACAGGGGCTTGTGCATGGGGAAATAATGAGGCTTTTTGTGAAAATGACTTGCGAAAAGCTTTGCGTAGCCTCCCGAGATAGGAGACGAGCATCAAAAAGTGGCATAACTTGCTATGAAGTCAAGAACAAGATGGAGATGTTTAATAGATGCAGGAGATAAAACTGTAAATATCTTCAGCAGCCATGGTGCAGGCAGAGCATGTGAAGAAGCGGCTTCCAGAAAGGACCACGTTTTCTTCTGTGCTTTGGAATACTGCACGTGTGTGGGTTTTGAAACATGCAGCATTCAGACTCGAGGACTTTCTCCTGTCTTATTCAGAGCAGAGAATCAGAGACACTTAACGTGTTTTTCATCTTTGATATAAGAACAGAGACCACGATGTGACATTCAAAAAAAAGAAAGAAGGGGATCAACAAGGGTGACGGGTTGATTCTCTGCAGCTTATTGGGTTTATTCTTGGGGTTTATTCTGTTCTTTCTTCCCAGGGCGTTTGGAATAAGCAGTTTCAGGCGAACAGGCTTCACTTAACCAAAACAATGTTTGCAGATTTGGACTATGATATTGAAGAAGATAAACTGTGAGTGTTTTGTTTGTCTTTTCCTGTTTTTTGCTAAGAATAGAAATAGTCTTTGCAGCCAAGACCTAATGGGAGTGGATAAATTTACCTGCTCCTGATGCTGTGTGCTGAAGAGTCAGGCTTGCTGTTCAGTCCTGATTTCTTGCTCCCTCTGGGGACTGGGGATGAGGCATCACTGTGCTGGTGAGCAAAGGAGAACGCTTTCTGGTGCTGTGCAATTACTACCCTGCATTTCTGATTGCAAAGCAGTGCTGACAAATCTGTAAATTAGTGACCTTAGCCAGAGAAAAGAATATTTATAATGGAGTAAAGATAATAAGAGGCAAGAAGAAGTGGAGAGAAACTCTAGACTCCTTAGGTCTGTAAGGAGGAGAACACTGGCATTTCCCGAGTAAGTAAAAGGTTTGATGAGATTAGCAATTAATTTAACATGCAGCACTTGTCTTGCATCTCATTTATGCTGTGCAAGTTTTCCTGTCGCTCCAGCACTAAGAGCAGATTAAACACTCTCTAAAACATGATAGTGTTTCCTTAGTGCCTAGTGATGGATGAGGGTGTCTCTCCCATGCATGCAGTCTCAAAAAAGATAGCCCAGAAGGCCTTTCTGCTGGCCCATGCTGATAGACTCAATGGCAGAGATAATGTGATGAATTCAAATGTGCAGTGCCCATTATGTTTTCAGTTTGTATCACCTCAGACACCAGAGTTGTTTCATACACATGCAGCTCTGCCTACCGTGTCCAGTTATTCATTCCCTCTTTCTCATTCTAGGGGGATCCCCACTGTACCTGGGACAGTGACCCTGAAGAAGGACTCTCAGAACCTGATTGGGATCAGCATTGGGGGAGGAGCACAGTACTGCCCCTGTCTCTACATTGTCCAGGTGGGCACTCGGGGAAGAAGAATAAACCATCTTTGTAAAACAGTGTTGGCCTGAGAGATGGAAAGCGTGGAGAGTCCTATGCTATTTGTTTTTCTCAAAGTGGGAGACATCATCTCACTTTCCAGTGAGTAAGATTTCCTTACCCTAGTACCTAATAGGTGTGGAAGAATTAAATTAAGACTTCTGAAATTATCCTTCTCCTTGGAGAGCATGTTAGAATTCACAGGGGAATGGTGTGACATTCTCAACCTCAAGAAATCCTATGCTTGAGGAGGTACGTCCTGGAGGCAAGAACTTCCTGAGAGAAGATGATCAGCCCACCTCTTAGTTAGGAAAGGGGAAAAACTGCGACTTCACTGTGAACAAAATACAACCGAGTTAAATAGGAGGAATGTGATTGTCCCTTTTTTGTTCTTCAGCCTTGCATCACCTTTCTCTTCCTCTAGATTCCAGACTACCTGTGCTCTTTCTCCTCTCCGCTAGGTATTTGATAACACTCCAGCAGCCTTGGACGGCACCGTAGCAGCTGGTGATGAAATCACAGGCGTGAATGGGAAGTCTGTCAAAGGGAAGACCAAGGTGGAGGTGGCTAAGATGATACAGGTGGTAAAGGTGAGAGGTAGGAGGGGGCCACTGGAGCTTCTGGGTCATCATTTACGGTTTATTGTCCATTGGTAAAGGAAGCCACTGCTACTTGCTTCCAGCACAGCAGTTTTGGATTTGCTCTTTCTACAGGGAGAAGTGACGATTCACTACAACAAGCTTCAGGCCGACCCAAAGCAGGGCAAGTCTTTGGATATTGGTAAGACTGGTTTCTTTCACACTAGAGTGTTAAAGTGACATGGAGGGGTGAAAGATTTATCCCAGCTAAAAGCAAAGTAAAATTCTGGTTCCGTTCTTCCTCTTAACTCAGTCATTTTCATATGGATACTGTCAAAGAGAATTACAGGTTTAAAAAAAACCCTTCCCTGACTTCTTGAAATAGTCTTGAAAGTTAAATTGAGGCTTGACTGTTGTTGTGGGAGGCTTTCTTTTCTGTGCTGTGTTTAGCACGGATGATGAAACTCAACTAGATAATTAATTTATTTATTTTTAATACATGTAAGTTATGCTGATCTATTGAGAGTTTCAGCCGTACACAGAAATGCATCTGTCAAAAAACACTGGTTGCAGTTTCTCAGCTTGGAGAACAGTGATGAAATACCTATCTACACTGAGTTTTGTACAACCATAAATTTTATAGGAGTGGGGGGAGGCTTTATTTCTAAAATAAAGTGTGTGTTTTGACCTAAGCCTACACAGCTGTCTCCATTACATGGTCTACCTTTCTCACCTTCCTAAAAAAATCTATCTATTCTTTTTGCTTTCTTTTCTTTTCATGGTGATTAAGGTGATAATGAATTGACAGGGGTTCAGGACTGAGCTGGATTTCTGGGGAAACAGAAATACAGTGAGAATATGGTATTTTCCAGAGATGCTGAACACTGTGGCTCCAGCTGAGTTCTTGGGCAGGCACTTGGCACCCCTGCAAGTTTGCCTCTAAATAAATGTAGCTGAATCATCTGATTGCAAAGAAGGCATAATTGTTTCTAGTAATTTGCAGGGTATGACCACCAAAGACAGAAATGAATTCCATCAAAGGGTGACAAAAGGGTTTAACTAAGATCCAAAAGATGAAAGTAAGCAAAGGGATAACTTTGAGCATTAAAACCTATTTGTCTTGCTTTCAGCCTTGTCTCCTGACTTCAGTCGAAGTAATACAGCAAGTAGCAGAAGCAAAGTTTAGTTCCAAATATCATGATAGGTAGCTTATAGCAAAGTGATTTATTGGAATAGTCTTCCAAAAGAAGGGCTGGAGCTCTATTGATTGAAGTATATAGGATGTGAGAGCAGAACAGACAGAAAATAGAAGATGTGCCATGTATGGCTGGACTGAACATCTAGTTTCTATGGTATTCTTTTTCTGCTTACTACCTCAAGAGTGAGTCAAGTTCAGAATGGCCCGTTTATTCAATGCCTGAGAAAGTGGTAAAGTATGCTAGTGTGCTTCTCATGCCCGTAGAAATGACCCTGATCCTGGTTTGCAACTCTCTTTTGGCCTTTAGTATTGAAGAAGGTAAAGCATCGACTGGTAGAGAACATGAGCTCAGGGACAGCGGATGCCCTGGGGTTAAGCCGAGCCATACTTTGCAATGGTAAGTATTGTCCAGGAGGACATTTTCTTAAGGGAACACTTAACCCTCTAGTGCTTACCAGGTTTTTATAGTTACTTGCATGTTCCACATTATTCTTTCATAATTCTTTCCTTCTGCTATACCTCACTGTTGTGATTGCTTCTGTCCTTCCTGAGTGATATATCCTGTCATTGAGGCCATTTAAATGTTAGCTAAGGTCAAATTAATTTAAAGTGGGGACCCACTTAGTGAATAGGTGATAGGTGATAGGTGATAACGCCGCACTGTAAAACTAGTTGGCAGTTATTTTAAAAGTTTCCCGTGTTGAACCAGGGGGCAGGCTTCAGAGGTGAGAGAAATTTGAACCAAAAATATGAAACTGGTGTTTTTCCAGTCAGTCAAGTCTTAACCATGTCCTGTTGTAATTCTGTGTTCTGATTCTTGTTTCCTTTTAGATGGACTAGTGAAGAGATTAGAGGAGCTGGAGAGAACTGCAGAGTTATACAAAGGTAAACTGTGTCTTCCATCAGACACCAGATGGGAGAGAAGGATGCCTCCGTTATGTTTCAGTGAAATGACTTAAATGTTTTTTCTGGCTTCCATCACAGGGTTGACAGAGCACACCAAGAGTCTTCTCAGGGCTTTCTTTGAGCTATCCCAGACACACAGAGGTAAAGAATCTTGAGAGAAGGAAGCAGAAATCTTTGACCTCCAGTTTCAGGAGTTTTAGTCAGTACTTAGATGCGCGATTCCCTCACTCAAAGACAACTAAGTGTTGCAGAAATGAGCTGGGAAGGGCTGCTCTCCTGGCATTAGCGATCACGGTGCTAACACAGGCCCTATCTTTCACATGAGACATTGAAGAAATGCCCTGCCAACCTCTGGGCTTAAGGGAATATGTAGCATCATTCCCCAGCTAATTGCAAGGTTATGGGAAGGAGTTGTAACATTGGAGGCAAGATTCTTCTCCAGGGTCAACCTCTTCTTTCATCTGTTTGTATTTATTACCCTCATCCAGCATTTGGAGACGTTTTCTCTGTCATTGGAGTGCGGGAGCCACAACCAGCTGCCAGTGAAGCCTTTGTGAAATTTGCTGATGCCCATCGCAACATTGAGAAGTTTGGGATTCACCTTCTGAAAACAATTAAGCCGGTAAAGAATTTAACCGTAGGAGTAAAGGGTCTGGAGAAGAGGGGAATCTAGAAAGACAGAAGCATGTCTTTGATGGTGTGGTCTTATAAATCATTCATTGTGGGAAGAACTGTCTTTGTCTGCTTTCCTTCAGGGAACTCTGTTCATAAAGAACCTAAGAAGTAATGTGGTGAATGTAACAATCTTTTCCCTTTGACTTTTGCACATGAGTATATTCCTCTCCTTTTCTTTTGGGGATGAGGGGGTATTTTGATCCGTGTAGTCCCTAGAGCCCTTTCCCTGATATTGGTACCCATAATTAAAAGATATCACTAAATTTAAAAGAGTTTAAATAAGCAGACCAGGAACAGTTTAAGGATTTCAATCAATATATTTGAGTGAGAGTCTCCAGGGCATCTGTCCACTTAGTTTAGCAAAGAGAGGATTAAATGTTGATTTGGGCACCACTTTCAATGCCATGTTGGATGGACAACATGAGTAATGGGCCTTTGAATCAGGGAGAGCGGTTTCCAGGACCAATTGAAAATGAAACAAGATGAGTCAAAAGAAGATGAATTCAGACTAGAAGTGAGGCATGCATTTCTAACACTGGAACCACTTGCCAGTGACAGTAATGGATGCTCTAACCATGGCAATTCTGAGTCAAGATTAAACATTTTCTTTCAAATATGCTCTAGTTCAAAAAAGAGTTAACTTGAGGCAGTCTCATGACCTGTGCTGGTTAGAAGGTTGCATTTGATGAATTGTAGTCATGCTTTTTGGTCTTACATTCAGCAACAGGATGTTTCCCTTGCAGATGCTTACTGACTTGAATACGTATCTGAATAAAGCCATTCCTGACACAAGGCTGACTATCAAAAAATACCTGGATGTCAAGTTTGAATATTTGGTGAGCCGCTTGCTTTTGTTTTTTTTTTTTTTTTAGTGCTGGTTGAAATTAAGTTTCATAGAATCATAGCCTGAAAGTTACATATAGCCTATACGATCACATATCCATCCTTCCACAATCCATGCGGGAATGCATTATTTTTTCCAATTCTTTGTCTACTGCCAGATTACTCAGATTCAGACACCTGCTTCTAACCTAATAATTCTCACTGGTAAGAAAGATCTCCCAGAATCCAGATAACTTATTTTCTACATGACCGAATTAATTTCCTAATTTATTTCTAAAGAGTTCCTATGCAACTTATGCTCTTGAACTCCCCTAAATAGCTCTCTAGTCCATATTTTTCAGGTAGTTTTGGGTAGTCAGTCTTTAGCCAAAGTAAACAACTGTCAAGTCATATTTGCTTTCATTTAGACCATGCCTTTTTTTTCCTCCTCCATTACACTCACCCATTGTTTTCTACACCCAAAAAGGGTAGGGTTGTTAAGTGCATCTGTTCTATAACTGTAGGAATCTATTTCCTTTTACCAGTTGAGAGAAGTATTCAGAGCTGCAGCGCTAAGGCAAGTGAATATGTCAGCATCTCTTCCCACATCAATCCTTCCCACAATTAATCTTTTTTTTTCCTCTTTACTTATTCCCTCCTCATACTTTTCTGGTACTGTGTTTTCCCAAACAGTAGATGAACACAGGATTTTTCTTCTACTGGGTTGTACTTATCTGAAGTATTTGTTCCTGTAATATAAACATTAAACGCCTTCTCTCTCCCCCACCATTTCCTCTCCATATCTTTCTCTAAATAGATTTTCTTTCCACCTGGGATGTTTAATATACTCTGATCCCGCTGTGCTTTCCCCAGTGTCCCTAGCTGCAGCACTGAAGGAAGGCTTGAAATGGTACAACCCTGTGGCTGTGGGTGATGGTGAAATTGCTTCTAATTCTTAATATTTCCTTCTTGTTTTGCCCTTTTTTTTTTTTTTTAATCCTGCAAAGTCTTACTGCCTGAAAGTCAAAGAGATGGATGATGAAGAGTACAGCTGCATTGTGAGTACCAGTACTGTGGCAATGACAACTGCATGCTCTGTTTCTGCAGCTTCCCTATGCATACTGCCTAGTAATTGCAAAAGCGCTCCTGTGCCTGTGTGCACCCAAACTAGTGAATACATCCTAAGAATTACACACATTTGTTGTTAACATATTGGAAATTGGAGATCCTTAAATGCTACCTAGGAAACACTGCCAATAACTGTCATGAATCACTGGTGCTGTGGAATAGTAGAGGGACCAGACATCTCCTCTGCAGCTTCTTTGCTCGGTGGTTGCCTGTCTCAGTGTTTAAGTAATATTAGCTTGTGTAAGGAGGATTAAGGTGTTATCTTCACAGATTCCATTTGTGTGTAGTGTGCAGCTTATCATTAATTCTGACTTGTTTCTGAGAAATGGAGGTTTAGCTTCTCTAGCAAAACGCATGTGAAAGCTGCATTTGTAGTTGAGGAAAACTGATTAAAGGATCTCTCTTAACAATAGGGGTTTTCCTAAAAATAGGTAATTTAAAATCAGAATACTTTAAAAAAAACTGGCAACATTCTCCAGTAATAGTTTGCTGTCTGGTTTAGAGTTTTACAACTAATCCTTAACAGCTCTGTTTAAGATAGCTAAAGTTGTCCCCTGCATGCCCAGTTTCCCTGCATAAAAGTAAGATCTTGTTTTATCCTAGGTATTGATCTCAGAGCAGGGATTGAATTTTTTGAATGCCCAATTCCCAGTGCCAGGAAGAACTAAAACTTCCTAACACAGCATTTAATTCTATCTTTCCTGCTAAATGGGAAGGAAAGAATCCCAGTCTTGCCCAGCAGAGTAACATCTTTGGGTTTTGGCGCACGCAGCATGCATTACCAAGCCATAGTCCGTAACGCTGATTTTTATGTATGTTATGTTTACAGGTGCAAGAGAAGAATTCTGTTTTGCTGACAGATCTAACCCTTTTCTCTCAAAACTGTATTGTGGGACAACGTATAGGTCCCTCCCTACTGGTTTCCAGCGTTGTGCCCGGATAGTTGTAGATACCACAGGGTTCCCTATGTAGATGTACAATATGTTACACAATCCATATAGGGCGAAGCTTGCAGAGGAGGGCAGAAATTTTTGTGTGATTGATATAAATTAATATATCCCTCAGACCCTAAACTTGTTTGTTCATGGTGCCTGTCTTAACAGTTCAGATAAAAAGCCAGTCCACTTCTCCATGCTAGGTTGAAAGTTGCCTGTCCTTCTGTCTTTGCTTAGTAGTGATGCTTTACTTTACCGTGGTTGGCGTGTATTTGGCCTTCAAAATGGCCCCACTGACTGCCAGTTTGTTGACGTGGCTCAGTGTTCCTAATGTTTCATGCTTCCTGACTGCAGTTCCAGTGAGCTTGAGAGGGCTGTAATAACCCAAGGTCATTGTGAGTCTGCATCGGTAGGCAAACTCTGTGTACAAGCACTGTTGTGGGAGTCTCTAAAACAGCGCCGTGTTTTTGGCAGGCTCTGGGTGAACCCCTCTACCGGGTCAGCACTGGGAACTATGAATACCGCCTTATCCTACGTTGCCGGCAGGAGGCTCGCACACGCTTTGCCAAGATGAGGAAGGACGTGCTAGAGAAAATAGAGCTCCTGGACCAGAAACATGGTGAGTACCACTGCTGTGTCCAGCACCTGAAAGGCTCAGGCAGACATGGCTTTGGCCTTCATGCTCCTCCTTTGACTCAGCTCAGAAATCTTTGCTGAAGAACCCGTCTGCGGCTGTGCCCGTGACATCCACCCTCAGAGGCCAAAAGGGATTAATGCGTAGGAGGCTGTAACTAATACTGGCGAGGGAGGCTTGGTCACAGCCTTCATGCTCTGCTTGCGAAGGGGGTTTTCACCTGATTTGTTCCCAACTTGTCTCCACTACAGTGCAAGACATCGTGTTCCAGCTCCAGCGTTTTGTCTCCACGATGTCCAAGTACTACGACGACTGCTATGCCGTGCTCAGAGATGCGGATGTCTTTCCCATTGAGGTGGACCTTGCCCGCACTACTCTCAACTATGGGCAGAAGGACACATACACGGATGGGGCAGAAGAAGAAGAAGGAGGAAGTGAGAGAGAGGGTAGCGGGAAAGAGGACGCAAATGGTGAAAAGCTCATTGATGATGCCTGAGCGTGCCCGCATGGCTGGAAGAAAGACTTTGCAGACTCTTACAAAAACATGTATTTCACATGGCAATTCATCCTCTGTGACTTTCTGTGTATGTCCAGCCTGGGATTCCTCCTCTGCTTCGGGTGGGGGTGGCTGGTTGGATTGGGACCAACCTCTGCTTTCCTCTCTCTTCCCTTGCTTGTTTGCCTGGATATTCCTTTTTCCTCCAGAGACTTCTGCCCAACTTGGGTACTGAGGTGTGGGGAGGAAAATCCCCTACCACACCGCCGTGTGACTCTGTGTACAGACAGGACACTGCTGGGTGTGGGATGCACCACTCTGCATTGGCACATGGAAGCCAATTAAACATCTGGAGATGGTTATGAATGGCAAGAACAGGCCCTTCTGTCCTCCCCTTGTGCTATGGGAAAGTGTTAGCACCAGCATTGTTTTCTTCACCCCACTGCTCACTGTCTTCAAGCTTCCCATTCTCTGGCCTGTTTTAAGCTTCCTCTGTCTCTTCCATCTGTCCCCACGGGCTGCAGCACTGATTTTTGTAGGATGATCACTCCCACCGCCGCATCTCTCTGTGCCACTGTTTTTAAGAAATAGGAGCAAGTCCGAACTGATGCCTAGAACTGGTGGTGGCACATGTGATCTGATCACCCCCCCCATCCAAGGGGCTGGGGGAAGCTCTCAAAGCAGGGGCTGGTGGAATCAGTTGCCTGGCATGCTGAGCTGCTCCAGCCCTGCTGCAAAGATTTGGAAGTCTCTTCCCCTGGCTACCATCCTCTTCATAGTCCCTGAGCTCCTGCACAGCTGGCACTGTCTGCACACTCCGTAGCTACACCCCAGGGCTAGAATCCTGCAGGATGTGGCTCAGCCCTTCCCTGTGGGAAGGAGGAACCTGGCTCAGGAAGGAGCCCTCCTACTCAGCAGAGATGCTGAGGTGAACGTACTTGTCTGAGGCAGACAGGTTCCTGGGAATAACAGCAAAGCTGCATGCATTTCCTTTCCATCATTCTCCTCTCTTGCGGCTCCTTGCGATGGACAATAACCAAATGTGCTTCTTGAGGATGCGCAGCCAGTCCTGCATGCTCTTTCCTTGTGCAGGTGCCAGGAGGAGCCACCTTAGAACGGCAAAGGAGATATTCCATCCTTAAACTAGAGAGGAGAGACAGGAAGCCTTATGGAGAGTGGAAGACATGGCCTGTAGGCAGAGACTTTGAGATGTTGAGTGCCATGCATGAATAGCATACCACCCCCTGCTCTCCTCTCTGCGCAACCTTTTTGTGCTGCCTCTGGGCCAGCCAGAAGCAGTAGCTAACATCCCATTTCCCAGCACAAGGGAAGGAGGGAAAGGAAAACCGAGGTAAGTGAGGCTGCTTCTTTCCTCCTTCCTTTTCTCTTCTCCCTCCACCCTTGTGGGCTGATCCCAGATGCAGATGGGATCACTTTCTCATTTAGCAGGCAGCACAGCTGCCAGGAGTGGTGTGCTTCTCGGAGGCAAGGGTTTTGACTTCTCTGTCATTACAGTCTAGCAGTAGTGAGAGAAGTTATGTAAGGGCATTAATTTATGATGGAGATGTTTATTTTGTTTTTTCTCTTTGATTTGTTTTTGGAGTTTTGTCATCTCTGTGGGTGCCTGGAAGAAAGCCATCCATGGTCAAGCTGCTCTGGAAGATTTAAATGGACTCTGATATACTGACTGTTGTCTCTAATAAAGAAAAATGTGACATTTCCTTTCCTGTCCTTCATGGGTTTTCTTTAGAGATTTATTTGCCCATCCTCCGTTGGTTTTAATCTTAAAATATAATGATGGGAAGATGGGTGTCATGTGCTGGCCGTTTTTTTTTCTTGCTCATACTGGTGGCTAATCTCTGTGCCAAGCTGCGGTGGTCACTGCAGCACAGGTTTCCAGAGGAGGAGGTTTATAAATGCTGTAGCAAGGCCAGTCCTCCATGTAATACCAGCTTCTCTGCATCTTGGCTTCCCAGGGGAACACCAGCCTTGTAAAGCCACCAGTTGCCTCAGTGCTGCTTGGTGGCATCCTTGAACCCCTCCAGGGCCAGCTTCTCCACAGAGTTCAGCTGTTGCATCACAAGCTTGAGCTGATGCTTAAGTCCCTGATCCTCTTTCAGAGCTGTTTGTTGGGCCAAAATACGGAGCAGTTAAGAAAATGCTTCAGCGGAGCCTGCCTGAAAGCCAACAACGCAAAGTGGAAGGCAGCGTAGCCAGGTTTTTTTGCAACCTGACTGGTGGAGAGGAAGGAGGAGGTCTGGGTATCTTACAGCCCCGTCTGTAGCAAGATCTTGTACCCTAAGGGCTTTTATGTGCTTTTGTGAAAAGATTTAAGAGCGGGAGGCTTAGTGGGAAATGTTGAGTGGTGACAAGGAAACAGAGGGGACCTTGTTCTAGTGACCTGCCTGGTGCTGACAAGAGCAGTTGTTTTCATGCTGTGGACCTTGGACCTCTGGGAAGTTGTGAGCTGCTTCTTGGAGGGGGTATTGGTGAATAAGGAAAACCCGGCCTGGGGAACAGGGGGTTGGGGTTGCTGGGGAAAGAGCTGCGGAGCAACTTGGTCGAGCAGAGCAGAAACAGTGATCTTACCTTGTGGGGAGGGGAGAACAAGCTTGCAGAGCAGTGAATGAATGCCTACAGGGTTCCATCACCCGTGCTGCTGCTTCACATCCTCCCAGAGCTTTGCATCTGGGGTTTGTCATGGTGCTTAGTCTGATTTGGGATGTTTCTAAGTGGCTTTGAATAGGAAAAAGCCCAAAGTCATCGCTGTGATTGGCTCACCGTCGGAGCTAACGACGGTGCTGTTAGCCATGGTGGGACAGGGCGCAGCCTCCTGGGGTTTACCTTCTCCCCTCCAATTTCCCATTCTTATGTCTCTTCTTAAACTGACCTTCTTCAGCAGCTTTATTTTGCTCATCATTTACCACTCTTCGCTTGGGAGCATCTAGAATGAAACCCTTTCCTTCATGTACCCGCTCTCCCTCTGGGTTTAAATGGCTTTATGAGTCCTGCAGGCTTCACCCATTACCCGTTAATTTGTAGTCAGCCTGGTCTGGAATGAAACACCTATTTTGATGGTCCCATGAGCTGCCTTCCCTGTAGCCCTCTGCTTAGTTTTTGATCCCTCACTATAGTCACAGGTTCGCCCAGGGCCTCTGAGGTGAAGCAGTTCAGGAAACCGGAAGAAAGGGCTTTGGCCAGGGGTGTTTATAAAAGATCCAGTCCTAAAGCAGATTAGGAGTGGTTTAAGCATGCCAGGGACGGTTGTCCTCTCTGAATCTAGAAATCCACCACTGCAGCGGGGTGAGGGGGTCATGCCTGCCTTACCACGTGCTCCAACACGCTCGTTAGTGGCACCCAGGGACTGTGGCTTGTCCCTCTGCCTTACCTTTGATTCCTTTACGTAAGGGGGTTTTCTCTATTTAAAAGGAAAACACACATGCGTCTGGTGCCATTCCTGCTGGGTGGATAATCGCCTGGGACGTGGTTATTTACCTGCCCTGCAACCCCCACCCCCATAGGGGGGCCAAGTTGTTCCCTTCGCACGTCAACAGGACTCACTTCAGCCTAGATAAAACTGGCTCGCCGCTGTTCCTGTCGGCGAGGCTCCGTCTTGTGGCTGCTCACCTAATGGCATTAGTCTTTCTTAGCTGTTTTCTTCTTGCACCTCAGCAGTGGCCTCTAACCCAGCACTTCCCTACTTGGAAAAGCAGCATCGTGTGTCACTGCCCTGGCTTCACCGCCCAGAAAAGATGCTCCAGATGGAGGTGGTCAGAGCCGGTGTCCCACTGGTTTGGCAGTGCCCGAGGGAGGTACTGCAGGGAATGCAGTGTCTACCCGCGTGCTGGCTGCAGCTGGAGGTGGCCCGGATGATAGCTATGATCATACCACCTCCTAGACCTACTGCTATCCCGACTGTGGAAGTGGGGCGGAGGAAACACTGACACCAGACCAAAGTGTACCAGATCTGATTACAAGGAGTCTCTAATTGTTTGTGTTCTGTATTGTGACAGTGCAGAAGGAAAAGGAGAGTCCTTGGCAGCCTCTTCAAAAGACTTTCTCCAGGGCTGGTTTGGAAGTGAGGAAAGATATTTTTTTTTTTTTTTTTTTCTCCTTTTTGGTGTTTGGGCTGCTCTGAGCCCGTGTTGTACCAGCATGGGTGCAGGATGCAAGTAGACATATCACTGGGTAGGTATGTGGACATATGTACATAAGGACCAGCTATTATTATACCTCTCCCTCTTACTTCTTACATCTGCTTTTGTCTCAACATTCTCCACCCCATATCCCACCTACCCTCCCACGCTGAGGTGCATGCAAACAAGGCCAGTTTTATACATCCCTGTTCCTCCGCCCTGGCTAAAAACTGTCCCTCTGCACCGTCTGGTCAGCGTTGCAGCCATCTCGTGCCAACACCTCCCCGTCCCCCTCGGGACAGCCGCCTCCCTCCCCACTCTGCTCCTCTGCCACGTGGTTGGCCTCCTCGCTGGCCGCCACCACGGCGTTGTCGGTGCTGTGGGCCGGCTGGTGGTTGTCGCTGCTGTGCTCCTCGGCTTCCTGCACGTCAGACTCTGCTTCCTCGGTGTCGCTCCCACCGCCCGCAGAGGGGTTCTCCTCTGGGGGAGGTTCCTTCTCCTTCCTTCGGTTCAGGCAGCAGTAGGTGGCCATGGCCAGGAAGAGAGCGGAGAGCACCACCTCTGAGCCCGCCAGGTAGAAGATCACCTCGTAGTTCTTGAGAGCATCGACCAAGCGGCCTGATGGTTGGAAAAGAAATGAGACAGTCTCAGCCTACACACTCCTGCATGGACAGCCCAGCACAAGTGGGCAACACCTACATTTGCCTGAGGACCCATTTCTCAAGGGAAGAGCAAGAAGCCTGAGTAGCTTCTAAAATCACCCTGTACTGTAAGAGTGCGGGGTTGGTGTTTTCCCTTGTTTGGACAAGGTTAAATAATTGTGACACACTGATGTTATGGTCTCGCATCGTGGTGGGCCATCTTCTTCTTGCCAAGGTGAGACAAGCCTCTGAGGACTTGGCTTGCCCAGTCTCAGAAAATAAACAAAATTTGAGAGGCATTGCTATTTCTTAAGCTATCGTGTCAGGAAAACATTCAGAGGAGGAAAAGAAACATCTCTTTGGCAGCGAAATCCCCTTGGTTGGCCCACACGTCATGATTTCTCTGCCCAAGAGATGTTCTCAATGTAACTTCTGAACGCACTGGGGCTGGCAGTGCAGGGAGGGTTCCCAGCCCTTGGTGCTGGGGAACTGAGCAGCCACCCTGCTGCAGTCAGGATGGGGCCACGGTGACCGGAGGCTTCCTCCCGGTCCTGCGTGCTCCTGACTGCGCATGTGACCCCCGGTCCCTTCTGCGCTATGGTGCATGGCCTGAAACCATCCCCAGGGCACGCTGAGGTGCATCCCAGAGCAGTCATGGGAGGCACACGGCGAATTCCTCCCCAGGTGAATGTGCCCCCGTTCACCCAAGCCGGATGGTGAGCGAGGAGCCTGCGTGCACGCGCGTGCTTGTGTGTGTGTGTGCAGCTTATCCTGTGCCAAACCCCCTCAGCCCCAAGGAGCGGGAAGCAGCTCAGGAGGATTACCCCAAACAAAGCCACTTTGTTCAACCCCCTTCTTCCAGCCGAGCACTGCTCCCCTGAGTCCGAGCCGCCGGGTTTGCCAGCACACTCAAGCTTCCCGTACCAGGGGTCCTGCAGCAGAGGTCCCCCTGTGGGGAAGGTGGGAACCACAACTTAGCTCCCCCCCAACACCGTTCTTCGATGGCCCTGCACCATCTGCGTCCCATTGTGCGTGCGCACAGTACCAAGGCACAGCTGAACTGAGGCAGGAGGGCTAAGGGATGTCCCCCATCACCACCCGCTGGTGTGCCTTGCTCCTTGGAGCAAGGTGCTGTTAAATCCCCCTCTCCCCCCATGATCTCTCTGCAGCTGCCTCCGAGACACATATTTCTTGACCCTCCCTGGCCTGGGACTGCCGACTGCCCCACAGCTTGTAAGGTGGGACACGAGTTATTGTTAGCATCAAGAAGGTCTTCTCTTGGCCACCAATTTTTACCTGAGAGCTGGGTGGAGTTGCTGAGGGCAGGTTTAGCTCATAAGTGGTGGTATGTGCTGGGGAAAAGATCATTCACACAGAGGTCTTCACTGATGGGCTCTAACCCACGTGTTACAGCTGAAGGAAGGGAGTGCAGGAAGCAATGAAGTGGTTCCTGCCCAGGGATTTGTCCATGGTGTGTCCCTGACCCTTCCTCGCAAATCGCACATGCAGGGAACTACACTTCATTTGGAAATAAGCCTTTGGCATGATCTGGCTTTCTCAGACCTGATCAGACACGTAACAGTAATCTACACCAGCCTCTTGGGTGAAGGGTCTCTCCCCATTCAACAGCCTGTTTATGGGCTGTTTGTGGGGCTTGGACCTTACCAGGGACTGTGGCCTAGACTAGACTGGTTGAGAAGCTGTGTCTTAATCCTCCTAAAAAAAAAGTGACAGCAAATGCCTCAGGTGGCTATACAACTGTTTTGACTTGATTGACACCAAAACACCTGTGCCTTGCAATTGGGGCCAACACAAAATGAGATCATTATTCACAGCACCGATCAAAAGGCCATGGACACCAAGGAGAACTTGGAAGACCTTCGCCTTGTCCTACTGAAGACCCTCAAAGATTTGCCTGCAGCATGTGCCTGACCCTACCCATAATATGATTTTATGCAACATTCACAGTGAAGGCAGAGACCTGGATGCCAGCATGAAAGAGAGGGAAGTGCCACTGGTCAGGACTGAGGGATGCTGGAAGTCAAGCCACTCCGGATAGCTCTCTATGCCTGCCATTGCTCAGATGTCTGAGCAAAGCAGAGAGAAAAATTTCACTTGCCATCTTCTGCCCCTGCTCAGATTCAGTGTTGTGGTGCATGGAGTGAGACTGGGAGCTCCCACTTCAGATCTCAGCTTCCAGAGGAAATTTGAAGTTGAGAAATAGGGTCTTTCTTCAAGTACCGTGCCCATGCCCAATACCTGCAATACCGTGGAATGGCAGCCAAATGCATCACCTGTGTTTTGCAGCAAGAGACCTACCTGCAGAGGGTGGACCGATGAGCACAGCGAAAGCCTCGATAAGTAGGACCAGCCCAATGGCGCTGGAGAACTTCTGGGAACCAACGATGGCCATCAGCACCTCGAACTGCAGTGCCCCCACCATGCCGTAAGAGATGCCAAAAAAGACGCAGAAGATGACCAGCCCCGTGTAATTGCTAGCCCTGGCACTGCAGATGTCTGTCAAGCCATTGAAGAGCATAGCGAAGCTGAACAGGTACGCCACGTGAGGGCGGACCCACTTCAAGCCTGCCACCATGCCACAGGCTGGGCGGGCAAAGATGTCTATGAAACCAATGATGGAGAGCAAGAATGCAGCCTCTGTGTCTGGTACGCCTGTGTCCTTCGCGTAGTTGACCAGCAATATGGGGGGCACGAAGAGACCCAAGACCAGGATGAACTTTGAAATAGTGTAAATGATAAACCCTCGGTTGGAAAAGATACTAAAATCAAGAAGCTTCTTTCCTTTCCTGGGCTTCTTCTTGGCTTTCTTGGCTTTCTTGGTTCCATCAATGGTGCTGATTCCCTCCTCTGATTTCCCCCCTATGGGCAGCATCTCCTTGGCTTCATATTTGTCCTGAACTTTCTCCATCTTCCGCTTCATGCCCATATCCAGGGGTCTCATGACTGCCCCACAAGTGCAGCAGTTAAGCAGAAGGCCCCCCATGATAAGGAACCCTCCTCGCCAACCAAACTTCTCCAGCAGCACTTGCCCCAGTGGAGAGAGCGAGGAAAGGAAGACAGGGCTCCCAGCGGCAGCCAGTCCATTGGCAAGAGGCCGACGCTTGTCAAAGTAGGTGCCCAGCATGATCAGTGAGGGCTGGAAGTTCAACGCCATACCCAGACCTACATGAGGGTGAGAGCCAGGAGGGAGACAGGGAGTGCAAGAACATGAGACGTGGTTTGCAACAAGCTGAAAACTCCCCACAGACTATCCTAGTCCTGAAGTCCCATGATGGGATTCATGTGTTCCTCACAAGCCTCTGCTCCTTCATGTTGGTGGGTTACCCCTGGAGAAGATGGGCTAAAACAGCCTGTCTACCTGAAGTGTATTTGAGTCAGGTAACTGTGGCCATGTTTAGACAGGACCTGTACCTTAAACAGGAACTTTATCTCTCTCCGCTACCACTATATACTGATGCCACCGCAGTTGCCATGATCACTGAGCATCACTTATGTTTTTTCTGTCCCTCTCCCCTCAACCACAGGCCCTGCCTGTTTAGACCCAGCAGATGCATCTCCCACAGGTGCAACATTCAGGACTAGATGTCTTCTGTGAGCAGGTGTGAATAGGTGAGGGGAGACCTGACGCTAGACATAGCAATGAATGCTAAAGGGAGATACAACATGGTCTTGGCTCTTCCCCAGGTAAGTCTGTGTCCCCCCCAATTCCTGGGGCTCTCACCCGTCAGCACGCCAGCTGTCAGATAAAGCTCAATAATATTGGTGGTAAAAGATGCCAGGATCATCCCAGAGGAAGCCAGCAGCCCACCGATGAGCATCACAGGCCGGCAGCCAAACTGGTTCACCATGATGCTGCATACTGGTCCTGGGAGGAAGCAGAGGAGACAGAGTAGGAGACCAGAAGGAGACAGGACAACTGGGAAGAGGCATCCAGCCCAAGCAGGGCTTTCAGGGAAGATGAAACACTAGTGACGGAGATCACTGCTTGGCTGCTTCGATACACATCCGTTGGGCCCGGCCAAGGGAGAGAGGCTGCGGTGTGGAGACCTCTTCTTTTCTCTGCCTTCATCCCCCTGTTCTCTGGGAACAAAGAGGGGCTTGGTGTGACAGGGGCAGCACTTCAGCAATGGGAGCAAACCCCATGTCAACTCTCTGAGAGGCAGGCAGGGTGACCCCTGAGGTCTCCTGGGGCAGAGGAAACAGGGACATGAAATGCAGAACATTTCTAGAAAAGAAGTGGTGGGACAATTGTATTCTGCATGTTGGTTCATGACTGGGCCAGTGAGCATGAGGAGAGCCCACGGGGACGTGGTCTGGGCCCATAGCAGGGGAGGGGAAGGCACAAGCTGGGGAGGGGGAAGCATATCCAAGCATCACCTGTCCCGTAGAGCATGGCCAGCATGATGGAGGAGATCCAGGCTGTGTCACTGTAGCCCACGTGGAAATCTTTCATAAGCTCCTTGAAGTAGACACTGACGGCTTTCGGGAAGGCATAGGAGAAGCCAGTAATCACAAAGCAGCCAAGGAGCACGATCCAGCCCCAGCCACCATCTGGGGGCTTCACAGGAGCTGGGAGCTGCCCTTCCTCTGGGTCAGCTCTCCCCATCGTCTAGCCTGGGAGGGGAAAGGCAGACCAGAAGGACGTAGGGCAAGAGAGAGAGAGAGAGACAGAGAGAGAGACAGAGAGAAATCTCCAGGCACTGCAAGAAGAGAAGAGCACAGCAGGCAAACATTTACTACAAGTTTTCTCTCCATGCCCACCATCTCCAAGCTCCAAGAGCCTCACTGGGGGACCACATCATCTCTCTGCACCTTCATCCTGCCAGGTAAGGCAGGATTGCTTCAGGGTGCGAGGTCAAGCCACAACTGGGCAGAGGTGTGAAGGTCCCCCTGAGCTCGGGGCAGCCCACAGGTCTGTAACCCATGGTCAGATGCAGCCAAGCAGGGTCACAGCTCCCAGCTGAGTCTGGAGAGCTGCATCTGATGTGGTGGGGCATCAGGATCTGCAGCACCCCACTTGCTCCATATCCAGCCTTGCCTGCAGGCTGGCGTGAGGTAAGAGCCAGCAACATGAACCCTGCTTGGCTCCCAAGATCTTCCTTTGAGCCTTTCCCCTCCCGGTCTGCTCCAGCTGGGAGCCCTCCAGGACCTGTCCTGCTACAGACACCTCCAGCAGTGGGGTACAGGAGGTCCATTAACCACGCCGTGCTTTCCTCTGGGAGGCCTCTGTGCACAGCCTTCTCCCTCACCCTCCCTTCCCTGCCACGAGGGGCCAGATTTGGGAAATGGGTGAAGGGGGAGAGCAGGGCAAACTGGTGGTGTCGGTGGTTATTTGCATGCCAGAGAGATTAGGGCTTTGTACCTACACGGAGGGGCCGGAAAAAAGCCTAAGGGGCGAGAAGGAGGGAATTAAAGGGGATGTCTTGTGAGTGGCTCTTGGGGCTGCTAAGCTGCCCAGGAATTTTTCTGCAGTTGGCTGCTGTGGGTATGTTTTTCTCATTTCTCCCTTAGGCACCCGGTCTCTGCCATACCCCTTCCAGCACCATTGGCCTCAGTTTCTTGGTCAGCCAGGCTTATTTTCACACCTGTATGCAAAAACATCCCTAGCCTTTGATTATAGATGCTCCTAAGTAGCATCGGATAGGTGTTAGAAAGCAGGTGGCCTTTCTCCATGCCTGAGCTGGGCTTTGCCAGGTCCAGTTTGCCCTATCACCATCCCGACGGCAGTACAGCCCCAGCGTGGGTCCTCTCTCCTCCCATCTCCCTTGGCTGAAGGACTATGAGATGGCGGCACTGTCCCCATCCCTTGCCACTGGCAGTCGTGGGAAATGCCAGCAGTCACATGCTGACGGGAGACTGCCAAGGGGACAAGGACACTCCTACGGATGGTACACACAGGGCTAGCACCTGGGAGCTTTGGATCCGGGTGCGTTTCTCAAGGCAGTCCCTCTTCTTCATGTCCTCCAAGCAATGGGGACAACTTGCCCTGATTCCCATAGCACTGCTGTTGCTCTGCAGGTTAAGCAAGTGCAAATCCTTTAGGCAAAAGCACGGATAGCACAGGCTGGGGCAGAATCCAGGTAAAGGGCCCTTGCTTGGCAAGAGGTGGTCCTACCCTGTGACACCCCTGATTCTTGCAGAAAAGGAGAGTAAGTGGTCTTTCTCAGGCTGCAGATGGTTCAGCAGGCAGAGCCAAGGCTGGAAACAGGGCTGGGAAGTGCTTTGAGAGGGGTCTGAAACCATAGTTTAGGGGATGCTGGAGGAGGGACTTGCAAGACAAGACATCTAGGCCAGTTCTGGACCCCTCTGCAAGGGACATGGCACCTGCACCCATGGTGCATCGACGTGAGGAGGCACAAAATGGTCTTGGCTGTTGGTTTTAGTCAGGTGCCCGAGCCAAGGTTGACCTGTGGAGGGAAGGGTGGGATTGGAGTCACCAGCCACCTGCAGCAGTCTCCCTCCTTCCCCTCCCCAGGGAACCATTGCTGCTGAAAACACTTGAGGGTTTGTTCATGGCAGTACCCAGGCATCTGCCACCACCACGGGCCCCTGCAGCAGAGACCCCCAAACTTTCAGGACCCCACCAGACATTAAAAATGGGAGCAGGATCTGGCTCTGAGTGTGGATTGGGCAGCTCTTCTTCTGGATGGCCATATCCTAACAACTCTCGGGCTGAACCACAGGGGCCGGTGCAGGTTACTCCAGTCTCTCCCCCCACCCCAGGTCTCAGGGACTGTGGCAAGGGGCAGAAGCATGAGCTGAGAATAGGGTGCTATAGACATTTTCAAGGCAAAGAATCATTGCAAGGAAGAAAAGATTCATTATACACTCCCTACACACCCATACCTTCCCCCTCACACCGTTTCTGGTGTTATCTGGATCACTGGCACCAGGAGAGCCAGACTGAACAGTCTCGCTCAGCTTCTGCCATTACTCACCTGCTGCTCCTCTCCCAGCTCCACCTGACTGACAAGCTAGGTACAGCTGTACAAAAGGTGACCTGCTGCAAAAGCGCAACGATTTCTAGATCAGTGCTGGTGCTCCACCACTGCACCATCTGCTGCACATAGCTACCTCAAATAAGAGCAATTGACACCAAACAGACCCTGAGCCTTTTTATCCAAGCCCCTCTCCCAGCCTCGCTCTTCTTGATCTCATCCTGCACCACAAATCAAATGAATCAATCAAACCATTGCAATTCATCTTTTTTTTTCCGCCTAGCTTCCTAGCAAGAAAATATTTGTCCATCTGTGGCATGCTCTGCAGAGATTTCTGTAGCGTGGCTTGTCAATGAGTCAAGGGCATCTGATTTTGAAGAGCACATTAAACAAATATCCATCAGTACTGTTTGAGTTTGGAGCTGGATGGGTACCTCTGCAGGAGCCACTTGCTCAGTGCTACACAACTGTACAGCAAGGCGTGAAGGGGCTTTTACCTGCCTGCAGCTAGATGTTGGCTGAAAAAGATGAGGTGCACCAGAGGAGCTCACCTGTGGAGAAGCCTCCAAAGCCAATATGCTATAGCATCGCTCTGCTGGAGATCTATCCCAGCTCAGGCAGTTCAGAGCTGCCTTGCTCCTAACACCACAGCGCATACGCTGGGTCTTCTGCTCACGGCTGCACACGATGGTCACACCGTGTACCCTGCACCTGCCTTTGCACACTCTACAGCTTGCTATTATTTTCTTCTCGGATAAGGAGCTTTATTCACAGGTAAAAATACCACAGGCCAGTTCACATGCACCTAAAAGCTCATCAGCACGGGCACCTGCCCTTCCCCGTGCATCACACGCAGGTGGGCCAGAGCAGGCACTGCCGCAGAGCTAGCTGCAGGTGGGTGCCAGGAGAAGACTTGCGCAGAAGTCGCCAGCCCAGGCTGGGAGGGCGAAGGCCGCAGCAGGTTCAGCCATGGCTGCCAGTCCCTGGATGCACACAGAGCACAGAGCAGTGGGTGCTGGACGATGCCCAGCAAAGCCCTGCTGTGCCAGGCAAGCTGCGTCCAGGAGGGTCCACACGAATGCTAGGATGGCTCCTCCTGCCTCCACACAGTACAGATGGGCTGGGAGGGGTCCGTTTATTAAATGCAAGGGCCACAATTCATGCCACCAGCCTCCCTAGCCCACAGACAACACCCTAGGAAAGCATTCATTAGAGAATTAGACGAGTGCAGGCCTGGGACGAGCTGTCCCGTCGGCAGCTGGTGCCAGGATGCAAGCATCCCTCCGCGCCACTGACCTGCACAACGAAGCGACGGCCTCCCGAGCACCGGCTGAGCCTCCGAGGGCCGAGCGGGCCTGTCCGCAGCGCTCCCTTCTCCCTCCGGCTGGCACTTCCCGGCTCTGGACGAGGGCGCCCGGTTAGATGGTCCCACTGGTTCTTTGCTCCATGGTGGGCATGCCGTCAGCTGGGCACGGGGCGATGCCTGCAGGAACCCAGCACCCGTCGAGCGGTCTCTTGTGCCCCGCTCCTTCCTCCGGGGCAACTACGCCCTCACTAGAGAGCTAATCCCCCTCTCAGCCTGCTTTCCTCTGGCTCCGATGCTGCCCAGCAAAGCCGCCCGTGGCTGATCCGGGGGGACGCCCCGCGCGGGGGACCCCCTTGCCTCCTGTGGGTGCAGGTAGTGCCCCACGGTGCTCCCAGCGTGGATGTGGGTCAGCAGCCGCTTATGGTTTCAGGTCGGCAGAGACCGGCGGGTGCTGAGCGGGCAGAAAGCACTTCTCCACTTTTAAGAGGCTTTTCCAGCCAATGGGGAGGAGGTGGCTGCCTGCCGCGGCCCGAATCCCCCGGTAATCCCGCTGCCCAGGGGCTCCTCGCCTTTCCCCCAGCAGAGCGGGGCAGGCTGGCGGGGGGCAGATTCGGAGGGGCTGAGGCAGGAGGAAGCGGGGCGAGGGTTGGGGGTGCTGGTGATGGACCCAGCCAGGAGGGAGGGTGCCAGGGAGGGGGGCAGCGGAGGATGAGGGCACAGGCCCATGCTTCAGTGAGGGGCACAATGGGGGAAGGGGCTGCTTTGGAAGCCCCCCACCGCTTCCTCAGCTGCCAGCCAGGATGGAGAAGCACTGGCACGGTTGAGGAATTCCCCATGGAATGAGGGCTCACTCACCGGCTGAGGAATCACTGCTGTCCATGGCTCAAAGGGCAGGATCCAGCCCACCCCTGGCAGCTCACTAACCACCCCCTGCCAAAACGAAACCTGCCACCCAAGAGGGTGTCTGGTGGGCACCAGGGACAAGCCGGTCTCTGGCCGTGCGTGGGGGAACCTGTTTTACTCCCAGGGAGGGGGCCGGGGCTCACCCTAGGTGGGATTTTGGGGAGGGGGGGAGAAAAAGGCCCAGGCTGTAAAACCCCCAAAGCCCCTCAGCCCCCACTGTTGTGCCTTTCTGGTGGCAGGGCGGGGGGGCCTGCGGGGGCTTTGCAGCGCTCGCAGCCGGGGTTTAATTTCTATTAATAAGGCTAATCGGCTAAAGCCCTGGCCATTGCTCGCGCTCCCTCCTTCACCGCCTCTCCCTTTGGCCCCCGACGGTGGGGCCAGGCTGGTGGGGCACCCGCAGGTCCCCGGGGGAACATTTCCCCCCACACTGAGCCGCCCCGGGACACCCCTGGGGCTCACAGCCTGGGTGAGGAGGAGAAGAAGATGGCCGTCGGGCCTTGTCCTCCCGGGCAAGGCCTACCCGCGCATGGCGGCCGGGAAGTGGGGGCTTGCTGCCCTCCAGTGGCAGGACAGCTGGGGGGGCCGGGGGGTGGCTGGCAGTGGGTCGTGCAGCCCTTCTGGTGCCCTCCACGTCTGCCCTAGCCCCCTGGGCTGGCGGTTGTCCTAGCTGGTTGCCCAGCATTCAATGCCAGGACCACAGGCAGCCATCATGGCCCCAGTGCTGGTGGGGACCCCACATCCTCCTCCCCCTGTGTCCTCTGACCGAGGTGATGTCCTGGCTGCTGGGACAGCTACAAAAGCAGCATTCTCCATTTTATTTAAAAAAAAAAAAAATCAAATCTTTTCCACAGGACAACAGGTGAAGGAGCAGGGCAGCAGCGCTGGGCACTGTCACCTGCGCTCGCCTTGCCTCAGGGCTGCCCAGGAAGGGAAGGGGCTGCGCCGGGGCTGAGAAGGGGCAGATGCTGCTACAAATGGACACGGTTGCCAAAGGGGCTGAGAGCAGAGAGCTGCACGCTGCAGACCCCATCAGCCGGACCACGTTGCTGGAAGCCTTCTTGTGGCCTCCTCCCTTTGGCGTTCATTCTTCTGGTAGCAAAGGGACTGTTCGGCGAGTGTCCTTCTCTGCCCACAGCAGGGCTAGCAAAGCTTCGCCTTCCTTGTCCTGCCAGCACTGCCCCATGCTGCAGATGATCTTACCCATCCATCCCTCCGCCTCCCAGACCAGCAGCATCCCCTCTCCCAGGCCACCAGCCCCAGTAACACCAGACCTCTCCCACTCAAGTACAGTAACATCACACAGGGAGAGGGGATGGGAAGCAATCCAAAAAGAGCCGCAGGGATCTGCTGCTGGCTAAAGCATGCCAGACAGCCAGGCAAGATGGGTCCCCATGACCGGGAGGGAAGGGAAGGGAAAAGAGAGGTTACTCCGTGAGTGGTAGCACTAGCTTGCTGCCCAGCACTAGCTGGGGGTCACAGCCTGTCACTTGTATGCCGCCTCCTCCTTCCCTGCTGAAATTCTCTGCTGTCCGCAGCCCCGCTTCATCGGATGATGGGTGCCGAGCGGTCATTGGTGACCGTGGGACGCAGCTTGACTGTGGCAAAGGGGTTAGTACCTCTGGAAGGGGAAAGGAAACAGGCAACCATCAGGAAATCTGCAAAGACCATGTGGGGTTCCCGCTGACCAAGCAAAGGCTATTTAGTCCTGCCGGACAGCCACCTCCATGCCAAGGAGGAGAGTGTGGTAAAGCTGGCTGCTGAGTATGTTTTCTCCCTCCTTAACACACCCTGCTGCAGGTTCCCATGTGGTTCCCCTTGGGCTCTCCTCAGGGCTTCTCACCCTCCCTCTTCCATAGGATGAAGAAGGGACACTGGCATAAGGCTGTCCCTTGTGGTAGCACTCTAGACTTGTGGCCCCTGACCCTCCAAGCAAGGAGTCATGGAGCAGAAAGAGGCCACAGCACCATGCCAGAAACATGGAGACACCAACCAGCTGCAGGGGGAAGGAAAGCAGGGATTTATGGCAAGTGTCATCTCCACAGACCTGTCTCATCAAAGCTAAAAGCCACGTCCCTTACGCCTCAGCCCTTTCCACGCAGGCAGAGCTGCATGAATCATGTAGCTCCACACTCAGGCTGCAAGCTCCTATTGTGGCTCTTCAAGGATGGATTAGAAGGAGCATGCAGGTCTGGCCATCTGCTCAGGGTGCTCAGGTCCTGCCTCGTATTACCAGAGGTAGGAGAGAGCCTTCCCAGTCAGCCAGAATGGCCCACCTCTGTGGGCCCACCTCCTGTCCTGGAAGGTGGGTTGTGCATTGCTTTCCTCCAGACACTTCCCTGTTCCTCCCACATTTGATAATCCAAAAGATTAAATAATAATAGTATTGTAATAATGCCCCCCTGTCTGATGATTCCAGAGCACAGCTCCACGTCTCACTCACCGTGGGAAGAGTTCAGGGGGCTGGTCAAATACTCCTGATTTCTGCAGTGAAAAGAAAGGCAGCAGTGAGTGACCCAGGGTGGGGAGGGGAATGGTGAGACAAAAGTGGGGCAGGAAACACCACACACACGGAGGAAGACTTCACAAAACACTTGAGTTAGGAGCCCAAGTCCTCTTAACAGGGCTCTGACTCCTTATTCATTTAAACTTTGCATAATCCTACAAATTCATCGCTACAGATAACACCCTGATTTCTGTGGTGGGGGTTGTCCCAACACCACAGGTTCCCTATTCCCCTAGGACATCTCCCTTTGTCTTGGGGAAGAAAGGAGATGCCTAAGATCCCCAAAGTGTCATGGCTGACGAGCACAGCAAACAGTGACAGTCTGAGCTACATTTCACCCTGCCAGCACAGCCAGAGATGCCCCCTCACATTGCCCACACACCCTGGCAAAGAGTTTATCATCAGTGCCTTCACATGCTTCCTGCATCCACGGGGAACTCAAGAGCTGTAGTGCTACCCTACACCACACCACATACTGCTTAAATGTGGACCAACCTGATGGAAAAAGATGGACCTAGGCCCTGTGGCCCTTATTCTTGGCCAGTAGATAATGAAGGATCGGTGACAACTGGCCTGCTAAAGTACACCGGTTTCTGTAGCTGTTGGCAGACAAGAAAGCCACGTGTGGCTATCTGTGTTCCAGCTGGGAAGTCAAACATGCACCCATTTGCTGCTGGCTCAACTGGAGGATGTCTTAGGCAGAAGTGTAGAGCAAGGCTGAGTCTTTCCAAACTTCTAATGAAGCTCAGTTTCTCTGCCGTGGTACTCTAAATGTTCCACATGCTTCATTGCTCAATCCCAGGTCTACCCCTACACCTTCGACCCGGGACCGGATGGAAACCAGTGACCCAGAGAGGGGGATAGGCTGCAGAGCCTGTTCCCCTCCGTGTTGTGCAGCCTGAGGCTCCCTGAAACCACAGAGTGGGACAGGAAAGGAAAAAAAGAGTAATTAAATGTTACATTTTTCAGTCCTTTGAGCCATCCGGTTGCTTGCAACTTCACACTGGCCTGGAACCAGCGACCAGAGATGAGGTGTCCCAGCCTCCCATGAGACTGAGCAAGTAAACACCCCACAGGCAGCACTGTCCTTCCCTCTCCCAGGTTCCTGAGCTTTAACTGTTCTCAGCTTTAACCTTGACTGTCCTCACCAGTCAATTCCCCACAGCTGGAAGCAGTGATAAGTAGAGCCATAAGCCAGGGGTTGGACACAATTTGTTCTAAGGCTCTCCGAAATGGCTGTGCCCTCAGCCTTTGCCCCTAGCTTTTCTCCTACCCCAGCTGTGACTTTAACCCAATCCTTGCTTGTATTTAGAAGAGGAGCCCTCGAAACTCCTCTCCATTCTCTGAAGGGAGAAGGAGGATGGCATCTCTGTTAGCTGGTCACCCACTCCCAGCCCAGCCTGATCACTCCATGGTCCTACTATTAGCAGAAAGAAGTGCTGCGCTGGAGCCACCAGAAATCAGGCTGGGAGGTCATGGAGAGAAGGACTGAACTGAAGGGTCCCTGGTGAGCAAAAAGAGAGAGAAATGAGGAGGGCAGGGGCAGAAAAGCCATCCCCTGGGGAGCAAAGCCAGGCGCTGAGGATCTGCACACACAAGGCTGACTGGCAGGGGCCACCAGGACATGGTGGCATGCAAACAGACTGGGTGAGAAAGGCCAGTGCAAACAAGACCCCTTAGCTCAGGAAGGGAGGAGGTCACACAGCAACATCTGGAAGGTGTTTTTCTTTCTTGACAAGCCAATGCAGAAAAGGTGTGCCTTGGAGGATGAAAATCAGACGTGACCCACTCCACGCTCCCCAGTCACTCCTCCTGCACTCACCTTGGAGCCAGAACTGACCGGAGTGGCCACCCCACTCTGGTGACTGCTGGCACCCACCGAGAAGGCAGGTGGGTTTGGCAAACTGGGCTGGGCAGTGGCAGGCCAGTAATTGCTAGAGGAAGGAGTGCTGGGACGGTCCAGGATGTCATCCATACTGTGACTGCTTCGCAGTGGGAAGGACCTGAGCAAGAGGAGAAGACAGTGGGGTGAGAGGCAGAGCAAGGAACAGGGAGCAGCACAGGTGCTAGCCACAGCATGTATCTATGGGATGTCTCTGGAGAAAATACACGTGGCTTGGACTGGCCCAGTCACAAGCACCTTTGAGGAGATACTGCACGTGTTAGGGGAGCCATCTAGGGTAAGCCTGTGAGATCTCAGGGCACAGCGAGGCTCTCAGCAGATGCTCCAGCATGGGAACACTGCAGCTCTCCACGGGGCACACCCCAAACAGGTACCCCACTGGTGTTAGTGATCTACCAGGAGTCACTCCAGCTCCTGCCTGGCCAATTGCTCTCCTGTTACCTGGTGGCTGGCTCCTCCATCTCCCTCGCATCCTCCAGAGGCTTGACATAAGCTTCGGGGAACCAGCCGCATCTAAGGCACAGGAACAGAGATGAATGAGGTCCATGGTTTGTGGTTCTTGCGATCCAGCCACCCAGCACTCCTGATCTATATCCATCCCACGCACCGCTACCACGTGTGACAGTGTTTCTGCACATCTTTCACCCCTATGTGGGGCACGGAGTTATTGCCAGACAGTCCTTGAGCTTGGAGCAGGACTCGCTTATCTCAGAGGCTGTGCAAAATGCCTGCTACCGGGAGCAACGCTGGTGCAATTCAGGAAGAGATGCTCTCACTGAGCATGGTTGCCAAGGCCAGCACACAAGGAAGCTGTGGAAATCCCTTCTCCTCAGGGCAAAGCAGCTCCACCCCAGAAACCCCGCAAAAAGAAAGGCACTGCTTTTGCTCATCTCACGTCTGAGCGTGAGCTTGCCTGCAGAGCACGGTGCAGGGATGCCATGTGGAACAGGGCAGGCTTTGCACACAGATGTTGGCCGGCAGCACCACAGGGAGTAATTCAGTAAGCGCTGGGTGCAGCAGTTTCCATGGCCTGGCTGTGCTGGAGGGTGCGGCGGCAGTTGTGGTGTGAGCTGAGAAACGCCAGGCCTCTCAGGTAACTCCAGCAGTTCATGGCCCTGAGCTGGCTCCCATGACAGGAGTCACTCAGTCATGCAAGCCGGGAGGGGGTCACTGCATCCCTGGCTCTTCTACCCAAAGCCCCTGGAGCTTTCTCAGGCAGCTCATCCACACTCACCCTGCCCCACTGCATCTCCTCGGCTTGGAGAGCCCCCGTGCTAGGCACAGCCCATGACTGAGGACATGGCAATGTCCCACCCAGATGGTGGGTGAGACACAGTGCCCAGGCCGTGCCTGCAGGGGAGGGGGGAGATAATTTTGGGCTTAAGCCTCCCAGCTACAGACCTGACAAGCCTGCATCAGCCTGCCAGGCCAATTTACAGCACCAAAGTCACGTACGTGGATGAGCCTTCCAGCTTGCCATACAGCCAGCCGTTCTGCGCGTCCGGCATCAGCACCGTGATGACATCCCCGGGGTCAAACCGTAGCAGGGTCCGGTTGGCGCCCGTCACGTGTGGCACGATAGCCTGCACTCTCGCTGTGCCGCTCCTCCTCCTGCCTTCGCTGCCGCTGCTGGCCTCGCCGAAGGAACCCGAACGGGAGGTACGGCCGGTAGGGAGCAAACCTGCAGGGAGGCATCGGAGGGGTCTGGCTGGAGTCCAGAATCCTCCTGCAAGACCCACGCTGCCTCGAAGGGACCAGTGCTTCCCCAGTCAAGTAATTATCCTAGAGGAATAGATGGCTCTTCTCTGCAGGCAGAGAGCAGGGCATAGCATGGGAAAGGGGAAAACATTCATCTTGCAGGAGAAAATCAACTCAAGCTGAAACCACTTGCTTTGCACTATGTCCTCTTTGGCGAGATCTCTAGGGCACAGGCACTGCCTGCTAAATGACTGGCTGATGTCCCTCTTCCTAATCCTGCTAGAGCAACTAAGAATTTGGGTCGTTTTCCTCTCCCCTTGCCCCCTTTTTTTTTTAAAACACTTTAAGCTGAAATTTTTCAGGAAGGAAAAGCAGGTGAGACATGAGGTAACTGGCTGGGTTTTGTAGGGCGGGGTAATATTTAATCTGGTAGCATAAGTGAAGGTGCATTACCAAAATGGGAACTTCAGTAAGAACCAGCCCTCATGGTTCAAGGAGCCTTGAAAATTGCACTCCTGTGTGTTCCCCCCTCACACAGCCAGCCAGGAAACCTGGCCTTGTCCTGGATGGACCCTGCTCTGAAGGTTGTGCTCACCCCCCTGCTTCATTCAGCCTTGCCCTCCCCAGCTCCCACATGCACTGTCCTCTCACCATGCCCAGGAATGTGGCTGAGGACTGGTGGTCTGAGAGAGCGGTGGTCCCTGCCCAAACCCAACCCTGTTCCCAGAGAGGCCCAGCCGCTGTGTCTCCCCACAGCATCCAGACATGGGTCATACTGGCTGACGGTGTCCTCCGCAGCGGCCGCCTGGGGGACTCTGGCTGAGGAGACAGTCTCATTTCTGGAGGCTCCGGAGAGAAGATGCTGGATCTGCTCCCAGTCATGGGAGAAGCAAAGTCCCCAAGGGGTCTCTGGGGCTGTTGGAAGGAAAACAGCCTGAATCCAGGGGGGCTGCGCCAAGTGGGAGATGTTCTGAGAGATACCCAGTCCCTCTCAGAAAGCCAAACCCAGCGCGTACCCCCATTGCAGCCCATACACACGATTCCCTTCATCTTGGCCAGGAAAGGCCACGGAAGCTGGACAAGGCAGCAAGGACCATGGTCAACCAAGGACTGGCCTTGCCCTGCAGCCTGAAAGGGGCGGCTGCAGCCTCGCCACTGCCAAGGCAGGGGCTGTCTGTGGGCTCCTCACCATCTCGAGGTGCGTGGGGGTGAGCCGGCCCGATGGATACCCCTGGCCATGGGAGGCTGCGAGAAGCCCCTGCGAGTGGCTGTTTGAGGGGTTGCGGCTGGCCTCCAGCTGCTCCTTCCACTGTGGCGCCTTGGTCTGGATCACGCCCCGGGCCTGGGCAGAGGGAGAAGAAGAGGGGGTGATGGACAGGGCAGAACAGCTACAGAGGGAGCTGAGGGCTGCCACGTGCATTAGATTAGGGACCGGGTCCCCCCATAATTACGTTTGTGGGAATGGCTAAACAGGGCCCCGCAGGAGTGAATTTTTAGGATGGCACCCTCCAGCAGAGACCCCGTGGTCCCAATGACCCTGCCATAAACACCTGCATCGCCCTTCCCTCTCCCATCGCTCACACACCCAACTAACCTCATGTCAGCACCATCCTCACCCCCAGCCATGCTCTCCCAGCCTAGTACAGTCAGCCTGGACCCCACAGCAAGAAATGAAATAGAGTTTCCTGCCCAGTCCATGCACAGATGTTGCCTTCACCCAAGGGGCAGCTCAGCCCTGGCTCCCTCCTGCCTGCATGCCCCGCCTCGAGCCATGCTGCCTGCTCCCCCAGCTCCTCTCCCCAGCACACCAGGGCCATACCCTGCTGTAAAACTGGAGGAGAGTGTTGTAGAGCATCTGGTGCTTCTCAGCCAGGAAGCGGTAGCGGCGTTTCTCCTCCAGCTCAGCCTCCCTCTGGCTCTCAGAGACAAACGCCTGCATCTCCGAGCGCAGTCGCATCACATTCTCCTGAGCCACAGAGGAAAGGAGGAGGAAGGGATCAGCATAAATCCAGCCGAGTAGGCTCACACACGGCAGGGGAAGGGGTGGAACGGGTCATCATGTCTACCAGCTTCCCAGTGCACTCGCAGTGCTGGAGCAGCACAGAGGAGCTAGAGCAGAGTGCCAGGGACCAACTCCTTGCTCACTGAGGCTTGCTAAATGAAGCAAGGGCTTGGCAGGAGTGAGCACCACAGGTCAACAGCACCCTGTAGAAAAGGAGTTTCCACCTTTCCAGATAAGCCTGCTGCCTTTTGAACGCTGGGGACAACCCCCTGGCTTTTAAGGAAGGACAAAGTTGCTCAGAAATCAGTCCTGGCTCCAGATAAATCATCCAGTTCTTTCTCCAACTCCCCTTCCTCCAATCGCTGCTCACCTTCATCTCCCGGACATTTTTATCACGAGCCCTCTCCATTCTCCACAGCTCTGCCATGCGCTTATCCAGGTTGGTGGCTCTGCGCTGGTACTCCAGCTCATACTGCTTCTGGCTTTCCTGCCAGGGAGAAACCAGGCTGGGTGGGGAACCGGAGACCCAGCCGCACTGTGATGCAGCAGGGGTCCTGCCCTGATGGGTGGTTGAGCATCCAAGTCCCCCTGAAATCAGGCTTCACCTGGGCCTCTTATAAAAAGTCTTTCTCTACCTTTCTCTTCATTTTGAAGGGCCCCAGAGTGCTAATGAGCCTCAGGATCTCAGGAGCAAAAACTGGCACCCAGCTCCCCCAGCACTGGGTGCAAGCACCCAGGCCTCTGTCTCCCTCTATGACACTACCCACCGGCATGGCCAGCTGGGCCACAATGGCACAGGACTCACACCCATGCAACGGCTGTGGGTCAGGGAAGCTGGGAACTCTGCTTTTGGGATGCCAAGTCTCTCAGCCCTGGTGAAGCATTCGGCAAGTCCCACTGCACAAAGGAGAACAGTTGCCTGCCCTCTTTAGCCCTCCATCATCAGCCAAACTAGGGGGGGGGCTTGGTCCACGATGAGACAATAAGATAAGGCCCCCTAACTCCTGCTGAGGAAAGTCAAGGAAACACCTCAAGTGCTCAAGCGAAAGCCCTTGGGTAGAGGGGAGAGGGAAACAAGGAGGGTTGAGGAGGAGAAGGGAGTTCATCACTCACACTGATGAACTGCACATCCATTTTGGTGTTCTTCTCCATGTGCTGCAGCAGGTCCACGTGGAAGGTCTGAGCCTGGAAGAGGCGGAGGAGCCATGACCCTCATCCCTTCACCGTATGGGGTGAAGGGGCAGCTTGCAAAACCCACAGAGCTAGCGACTCCTTTGCCACCTAGACCCCATACAGAAGCCAGAAAGGGGCACATTAGGGCTACCATGGAGCAGCCCTACGGCCTGGGGGTCAGCACTCAGCACTCATCCAACTGTTAACCCCTGAGCTTCGGCACGGGCACAAACAGCAGTGTCTGGAAGAGTTAGCATCCCCTCCACTCCTGTCCCACCACTGCCACCCAGGGAAAGAGAGGACGGCCTCACCACATCCTCAGAGCCGGGCATTGCTCAGTCTACCATGCACCTGCCACCGCGCTTGCGGAGAGGTGGTGACAGTCCACTAATGGCACGAAACATTGAACAAGAGGCAGGCTCTGGGCATGCCAGCTCTGTAACACGCCTGTCACACGCAGCAGGGACAGCAGGGAGGCAGACACCTGCCAACAGGCATGTCAGAGGGCGGGAGATGGGGCAAATCGGGCAAATGCCGGCATGCTGTAGTTAAGGAAGTCCCTTTTTTCCCCACCTGCACCAGCCCCTGGGAAAACCACTCACCACGACTTCCAAATCAGAGCTCAGGAGTCTCTGCGTGTTGGACATCTGCATCAGAATTTCACCTTCAGGGAAAGAGACAGGAGAGGGTGGAAAAATCCTGCAGCCACTTCCTTGTGCGCCCAAGGGGGCAGACCAGTAGCGTGCGACTCAGGGTGATGATATATGGGTGTGAAAGTCCAACAGATATCGCAACGCACTGCTCTCTGCACCCTGAGAGAGGCTGGTAGCCTTCTTCCCCACAGCTCCACCACCACTCCCCAAGCACTGCCAGTGTGGGGTTGCTCCAGCCCATGAACCTGCCAAGACCAGGGCTCTGCTACAGCCCGTGGTGCCGGCAGGCAGCCTCAGCTCTGCCATGGGCTCTGGGTGCTGGGTTTCCGCTCTGCCACAGCCCCTACGAGCCCCATTTCCACTCCCAGTGGCACCCCAGCTATGGTGCACAGTTCTGGCTGTCCTACAGGAGAGTAGCTACAGCACCCACTGCTGATGCTGTGTGCGGTCCTGCTTCACTGGTGTTGGCATTATGAAACCGTGAAGGGAAGAGACTGATGACAGGGAGCAGAAGAGTGAGCTGTGTGGTGCAGATGGTGGTAGGAGTCTGCAGAAGGGACATTGCTGGAAGTTTTTTACTAAAATGTTAAGTATCAGAGCAGTTCCCTAAATGTATTTTCAGCAGCTGTTGTTAGGCTGCAGAATTATTGTAATGTAAGCCCCTCAGCTCCGAGCTGCCATTTCAGCTGGCTGCAGGCTCAGGATGACAACAGCCCATCAGCTATTGTCAGTCCATGCTCTCCGGCTTTTCCCTCACACCTGCAAGGAGGAGCAAAATGGTTCCTCCAAGATGAAAACGTCAGCTCTCAGGGCAGGATGCCTCAGCAAGGACTGGTTTCCATGAGAGGTCCATCGCTGGAGGTCCATCCCAGGAGCTGGGCTCAGTCATTGATCTCAGAGAGAGACAGGGGAGAGTGCTGGGGCCTTGGGGGATATTCAAGGATACACAATATATTTTACTCTTACTGCCTGGACAGGGCCTGGTGCTGTGAGACACCATTTAGAGGAGCTGTCTTCCTTCCCCCAATACCTGGAAAGACACTAGCTAAGGGGGAAGGCCAAAAAAATGTAACTGTGGCTCACCACAGCACAGAGGATGGCGAGCAGGAGAGCCTTACCCAGCATGTGTGAGGTGGAGCTCTGCAGTGCTTGCTCCCCAATCTTCTCAATCGCCTTAAAATACAATTCAGCTGCTTTGGATAATGCTGTGAGGAGAGGAGAGGGGAGGTAAGAATCTGGCCTGCCTTCCCACCATCACCAGCCCCAGCAAGCAGCACACAGGACAGCCACCCCCTGGTACCTCACTTATAGGCAAGGGCACCCCATCTCTCCCCATCTGTGCCTAATAACAGCAGCATGTTCTGGAGCAGGAGAAAAGTGAGTAAGAGCAGCTGAGGACATGCCATGGGGGGGACCAGCAGCCTCGCCCTGGGTGACAGCAGTCCCTCCTGACGCACAGTGGTCACCCAGGACGGACGCAGCAGCACGATCTGGAGCCTTGGCCATGCGGGACCTCACTCACCGTGGAAGGCACGCAGGTAGTTGTTCCCCAGGTACACCAGGTTCTCCAGCGCAGGGTTGAACTGCTCCAGGATACTCTGTGGCCAGGCAGAAGCACATTAACGCCAGTCTTCCCCACGCCCCAGAGAGTGCAGCAGGTCAATGCCCTCCTGCTGCGGTTTGGCTGGGTGCAGCAGGGGCCCAGAGAGCTCCCTCAGCCACAACGCTGGACGGCCATGGTGATGTACAGCTGTGCACAAAGTCAGCTCCCTGCATCGGAGGTAGCTGGGACCTTTGGCTGCCCTGAGTCCTCTCCAGCCAGCCGGGAGAGGAGCAACACCAGAGCGCAAGGTAGCTCGCTGGAGAGCCAAGTGGTCGCCTGAAGATGGCTTTCTCCCAAGGCCCCACACCCGCTGCAGACAGGGGAGTAACTGCAAGGGGATCTGAGCAGCCTTTCCCCTCACCCCTGAGCCTGCTGGGGTGAGGGCCACGGCTTATTATCCAGGCATGAACACAACTTTTTCCTGGCCAGGATCTGGTGCACTACCAGACTCAGCAGCCTGCTAAGGGAAGGGACGGACTGCTTCAGACCAGCCTCTCCACTCTTACCTGCTGTATGCATCAAAGGTGTTTATTGCCTGCGGCAGAGAAGACCAGAGGCTGGAATAAGCAATTCCCCCTTCTCCCAGCCCTCACCACCTTGGTGCAGCACCGATGTGTGTAGGGAAGCGTTCGTGAGATCAAACTGTTCTTTCCAGCAAAGGGGAAAACAGCTGATGCTCTGAGCTCCAGCTTCCTACTGGCAACCATGGCGTGTCGCCCTTCATAAACCTGCTCCCTGTCCAAACCACCCTGGTTGCCCAGTTCCTTCCTGGATCTGCCTTAAGACCCACAGCACCCTCCCCTCCTGCCAGCCGTCTGCTCTCAAACACAGCCCAAAGCCCACAGGAGCTGCTGCAGTTCAGCCCGGGGACGGATCCAGCCCTCTGCTGTCCACCCTTCAAGGGAGCCTTTGGCAGAAAACAGCTCTTCTCCTACCCGCACACCTCCCCTAGGCAGACAGGAGCAGCCTCTGGTGCTGGCACTCACCTTATAGATGGAGATGGTGGATCTGTAGGACAGGTCCATCTCCAGAGCCTTTTCGCTCTCCCACGGAGAAGCAAGGAGCAAAGGAGAGCACAAGGTGTTATAGTGGCCCGGAGGACTCTGCTTCTGCACAGCCAGCTGGATGGAAAGAGCCCGTCACTGGCAAGGTAGTACAGCAGGAAGACACAGACGTGGTACAAAGGGAACGGAGCACTGCTGGAGTTTAATAATTCACCAGCAAGAGGCTGGAACTTGATCTCTGGAAGTAACCGGACTCTGGGGAGAGAAGAATCCTACAACAGCTAGCAAGGGCACGTGACCACCTCCTTGAATTATTGATTGCCAGCTCTCCCTGCCCTGACACCTGCAGAGCCAGCCACCTGCCAGAGTAACCGCCTTATGGCTTGCTGCCTCCGTCACTGCAACCGCTCGGAGGTGGCTCACTCAGCTTCGCTGCGCTAGCAAAGCATCTTCAGGTCCCTCGCACACAGCTTGCAATTGCAGGCAGCAAATAGCAGGGGCTGGGGGGTAACGCAAGGAAAGCTCAAAACAGGTTTCACCTCTTCCCTGCCCACTATTCCCCCACCCCAGGCCTCAGCCCTCTGGCTCTTAGCATCCCTCCCGCTCCCAGTCTCAATGAGGCTCCCTAATGGCATGCAGGAGCTTGTGCCTGAACCCTCCTGCTCCCTGCCTGCGTGCAGGGAGCCCGAGCACAGATCACTCCAGGAAGTCCCTGCAGATGGTGCAGGCTTATAGAGGGGGAGAGTGCAAGCCAAGGGCAAAAAGCAGAAAGGAGCTCATGTTCTCTCCCTCCCAAGATGTGGGGTTTTGTTTTTCCACAGGGAGGTAAGCCCCTCTATTATACAGGAAAAATAAAACCTTTACTCCACGTTAAAAGCCCCTTAATGCCACAATATCATTTGTGAAAGCGAAGATCAGAAGGCAGATAATCAGTTTTTAGCCCTATTCATGACTCAGCACCCACACTCCTGCCAGCAGTGTCCCTTAGGAATCCCTTAGTGGCACCAGGTCCAGCAAGCTTGCAGCAGTTACCCTGTCTGGGAACCACCTGGGGATACCAAAGTTAAAGCCCCATCTCCAGTCATTTGTATCCCAAGGGTTTTCAGTGTTCCTCTTTTTAGGCCAGACCAGCTCCAAGAGGATTCTCACATGGGAACTGGTCCAAAGCCTCTCCACTGGCTGCAACTGCTAAGCCCAGCATGCAGTGCTGTGCTCTGTGGGACAGCCAGCCGCTCACACCACACACATGCTCCTAGGGCTGGCTGCAGGGACAGGCCATTCCCCTCTTCAGCCCATACAAAGGGTATGACCCTGTGTCTCAAGGAGCCAAATTCCTCATTTTCTACTTCTAAGAATTTCAGAGGCTGCAATTCAGAACCCCTCCAGGACTTTGTAGGATGGAGAGAGAGAAACAAGACATCCATGGACTGCATGACAGTGGAACCAAATGCAAACCTCTCTTTATTTCAGGTCATGTCAGTTTTGCATGGAAGCACTGTTCACAACAGCAGTCCATCTGGTCAAAAGCAAATGATTCAGATTTCAGTTTTTCAGGTTAATCCTCAAAACACCTCAAAAGAGATACATTAATTATTTATAAATACGAAAACTTACTGCAGAAGCATTCACAATGGAATTTCCAGCAGTAAAAAAAGTAAATTCAAATTGTCACAGGGTCAGCTTCTTTGGTGGGAACTGATCTCAGAGCATTTCAATTCCATGTTACGAATAAAGAGAAACAATCTCTCTACCAAGCCAAGGCTATTGTCCCTCATCTTGAGCCTGCTGCGAGTAAAGACAGGCTTTCACATCTCAGCCCTTGAGCAAAGAGTAGCACAGCAGTCAGGTGGCACACAACAGTCTCTGGGGGGGTCTGCTCCCACCCTGGGCACAGTCAGTTCCTGTGTTGCCAGCCCATCGCAAAGGGGAAAGGGGAAGGCGCTACAGAAGACAACTGGCTCAGGAAAGGCTCCCCCTTCTCCCAAGGCGAGTCGCAACATTCTGTGTCACATCTACCGCAGAAAGTTGCAGCATTTCTGCTCCCCTTCAAACCAGGAGTGTCAGGGGAAGAATAATCCCTTTTTCCCATACCATACTCTCTGAAACACCTTGGCCTCAGTGGGCCAAGTAATCCCTGAAGCTTTATCTGGCCTTGGCCCATTCTGTGATGCAGGAAGGTGCACTGTGCTTTGTCAGTGGAGGTGCTGCACAGACAGGAGACAGACTCCAGCTGCTACAGCTCAAGACAGGTAGGTGGGGGCTCTGGCTTCTGGGAAGGGCTGTATGGTCAGAAAGCAGGGCAGCAAAACCGAGCACAGCAGCAGAGACGGGGCTACGGTATGAAGATAATTGTCAGCATTTCACAGGTGTCAGGGAATACATGGGTGTGTCCTGGAATACACGTGCACTGTTTTCTATTAAATATCATTAATTCCCCATTAGTAGTAGTAGTAGTCTCTCCACCTCAACATCTTGCTTCAAGGGCAAATCCAAGCCATTTCCATGTCTGCTGCTCCCTGCCATGGGGACGCTGAACAGGACTGTCCAGGTCAGTCATTGGCAGAGATGTTGCACCAGCTGCTCAAACTGCTCCCGCTGTTGGTAGATGTAAAGCTGGGTGTCCCAGAGAGCGTTCACCAGCACGGTGTTGTTCACCTCATCCAACATCACATCCGTGTGCAGCTGAGGGTTGAGCCTGCATACAGCAAGACAGCATCACCAGCTGGGCACAAGCACCAGCGCGACAAGGCAGCAAGTGTGCCAAGCACAGGACTCGTGCGAAGTGGCTCCCCCTGTCCTGGGCATTCGCTTCCCCTTATCTAGCAGGCTTGCAGAGCAGAGGCCTTCCCCCTCCTTCAAGGCATAACCCCACTCAAGGCTGAGACTCAGTTCAGCAACGGTACCACCTAAGGCACAAGCCTCAAAACACGCTGTGCGTGGTGGAATAGGGCAGGATGCACATCCCCTAAGGACCCTGCTAGACAGCATCCCCCGAGCCCCCACTAACCAACCCCAGACAAGGTGTGCTCGGTGCATCAGCTCAGAGTGGGCCGTGGCATCCTCCGATATGTCACTGAGGCATGAGGAAAGGGAGCAGGGGGACAGCTCTGGGCAGGCATGCCACTGGAGGGGACACGATTTGGGATGACACGTGCCACAGCCAGGTCTGAAGTGAGAGGGCTAAAAATAGGTCTGTGCAGAGAGCGGAAAGGAAGCTCCTACCGGAAATATGGGATATCCACCATCTCGCACCAGGCCCTGGCACGATCCACAGCTGGGCCATCTGCGTCAGTGCACTGCAGGAGAAACGGGCCCACAATTAGAGTCTGTCACACTGCTCTCCCCCTGCCTGCAAGAGGTTCCCCGGCACCAAATCAAACTTGCACAAGCTGCAGAGGGAGAGGGAAAACCAGGAGCAAGTGCATCCTGGATGGCAACGTTCACCACCAAGAGTGGGGTGGCTTTTTGTTTGTTTGTTTGGTTTTGTTTTATTTTAACATAAGAACAGTGCTCCTGGGTCCTTGGGACACAAGGTACTGCACCCTATAGACCTTCCATCCATCACAGCACTAAGTGGATTCCCTTAAAGAAACCCCCAGGACAATCTGAATCACAGCCTCCTTGGGATTTCATCTCTATCCATTTCTGTCCAAGCCCAGTACCAGTAGAGCCTGCGATTACTGCAGGCTTTCTGGGCTATCCTGGGACAGCTTCCCTGGGAGCCCTGAAATAAAAGACAGGGTAAGCAGAGGGACCTGTCCGGGTATTTTCTGGCTTTAGGAAGCTAAGAGGAGATAAAGCAACAAAATTAAGATTACAGTCAAAACCTCAGTTCTGATCTTTCTGGCTTTCATTCATTTGGAGTGTTTTCATGTACAACATTTAATGAGCTTCTTTCTGAAGCATCCAAGAACGTATGCCTGTTACACACTGCTAACCACAACTCTGAACTACTGCTTTTTATTAGCGATACTCCCACTTCTCTACCATTTGCTCATTTCCCCAGTGGGGATAACAAAGCTTTTCTAAAGAAAAATGAATTGCTGTTTTCTGAGGCGTGATTTTTTTGGTCCAGGTTGCTCAGATGATAATCAATGCTCCCTGGAAAGATACTGAGTTTCATGAACTCACACCTGCAAATGTTCCTAGGGGTCACTGACCACCATCCTTTCCTCAGCTCTCCCACACCTTAGCTCCTTACAGCTGCAGGAACTGCACCTCCCTTGGCACTTGAAACCCCGAACAGGCAGACAGGGCTTCAGACCTGCTGTGCTCCTGCAATTCTTCGGTTACCCACTACATCTGTTCCTTGAACTGGCCATGGTCGGAGCAGTTCCAAGGAAATACAATTTTCTTCCAAAAGGAAGAAGCTGAAGACTGGAAACCTTTGCTCCCCCTCTGCAAGCAGCCCCAGGGGTCTTCCCCCATCCCCTCCTCCCAGTACTCACACAATCCACCACCATCTTGCCAAGCTCCCGGGCCCCAAAGACGGTCTTCGCCAGCTCCCAAGGGTTGGAGGGGCGGAAAACATCCACAGAGCTCACTGGGACCTGCGGAGGCCTCCCTGTCCCCAGGGAGACCACCAATCCCAATTTTCTTACCTTCTGCCTCTGACCCTGTGGACAAACAAAAGATTTGTTTGCAAGGACCGACAATTAAGGTGGATCATGTCTTTCACAGCAGTCGTGGGGAAGCTCTGAAAGCCAAGGCAAAAGGCTCGGTAGCCTTTTCTCTCCCCAACCCTCCCCCTTTAGAACTGCCTGGTGAGGCAGGTATAACCCCTGTGACTTCAACAGTTGCACTGTTCTGTCTCTGACTGTGAAACAGTCCAACTCCTTCAGTCATTTTGGCAACACACCTCCCCTTTCAGCTACAGCGAGCAGTAGCTTCCAGTAGTTATTCGTCTTTCTGAGGAACTTGCCACTCCACAGAAAGCACCCACTCTTCAGCCTTGCAGAGTGCCCTACCATTGTCTTCTCCATCTATTTTTGGGCAGAAAAAGGCCCTGCAGAGCTGCATCAAGAGCCACACACAACCACCAACTGAATCACCCTTGCTCGAAGTAGCAAGGACAGGCTGGTGGGGCTGCCTCCCCATCTCACACCCTTGTCAGAAGAGGTATTTCACCTCTCAGCCACCATTCCCAACACATATCCCACTCCATACACTCCCTTCTAGGGTGCTGCATTGCTAACTTGTTTATCCACTAGAGAGGCATCCATTCCCAAACCCTCTTCCCCTTCAAGGGAGGCTCAGTGAAGCCAATAAAGCCCCAGTTATCAGCCAGGGCCAGGATTTCCCTCACCTTCTTGATCAGCGTCTTGTTGTACTCGTGGATCTCCGTCATGGCATCGAGGGTCGGGTTGTTGGCTAGCAGCCCGCCATCCAGAAAGCGGCCTATCGGCCGGAAATAAGTGGGAGCCGCACCACTGCAGCGGGCAGCGCGCCATACAAGTTGGTCTGGAGGGAGACAAAGCATACGGCCTCTTGCAGCAACTTTCCTGTGTGCAAGAAGCACCCTGCCTTCACCAACACAAAGCAGGAGGGCTTGCAATCCCAGAAGATCCTGCCCTAGATAGTCGCACCTCTTTCTCCCAACAGTAGGGCCTCTGCTTGGGTGCGCAGGATTATTTTGGGGGACTTGAAAAGATGTTCTTGTCACTTTCTACGTATCCTGGGTCAAATTCGCTCTCTACCAGCTTCATTGCTGCTATTTTGATGGTGAACCAGTTATGTTTGCTAGACAAAGAAAGAAGCAAGCTGGAGGGGGCTGCATGCTTCAGTTACACAGCTCTTCCATGTTAATCTGCTCCTGAGAGCCCAGGGAAAGGTACTGACTGTACACAGGACTCCTCTAGCAGAACCCCTCCTCATGAACCTCGCTAGCCAGCCCCTGTTCCTGGTACAAGAGAAGCCGAGGGAGGAGGAGAGATGAGAAAAGGGACCCATCACTAGGATCAAACTACAAGTCAAGATCAGGGATGGGCCACTGCTGGGACACCTTGATTTTCAGAGCAATGGGAGGAAGAACAGGAAATCTTCTGTCTCTGAGGAACGGCCCCCTCCCCTGCCAACCAGCTGGACTGCTGTGTGCCAGCATTTACCTTTTGGCTGAGTGAGTGGTTTGAAAGATGCTTTTCTGTTGTATTCAGTTAATCTTTTTGTCTCTGGTACAGGGTAATTCCGGAAAAGGTGGAGCTCAGCTGGCTGCCGGTCGCACAACGTCCCTGTCACCATAACCCTGGGGGAGAGGACAAGACAGAACAAGAGTAAAATGGACACACACACCCCCCATACTTATGGCTTCAATAGTCTGCACATTACACCCCTCCACATATGCTCTAAGGAGAGGCTGAGCATCTGTGCCAAGAGAAGTCTAGAGCACACTCAGGAGAGCATCAACCAGCGCAGCCCCAGCCAGGACTTACTTGGGTTTTTGGACATCTGTCATTTTGGTGTTTTCCCCAAATTCCTTCTTCAAGAACTCATCCAGGGACTCTGACTCGTAGGGCCGAGACCCCCGGAACACCATGTCCTTCATGCGGAAGTACAGGCAGCGCATGTATTCCATGGACTTCCCTGAGAACAGCGTCAGCAGGAGCAGGGAGCGGGGCAGGAAGGGCAGGCAGAACAAACAGCACATCACAGCTGGGACTTTCCAGAACCAGCGGGAGATGGGAGGCATCACTCCCAATCCCATCCCCTTCCCAGGCTGCCTGTCATCTGCTCAGACCTCAGCAGCATGACTGGGAAGGATTAAAGAGGAAGGGCAAGCTCAGAACATAGTTTCCCACTACCAGAAAGTGCCAATCACCTTGTTGTAAAACCCCCGTGGAGAGAGCAGGAAGAACAGAACATTGCACTCTGCCACCACGTGCTTCCCAAAACCCAGAAAACTGCTCAAGGCCAGCTGACGTGATAATCGAGCACAAAGCCAGGTCGAGACTTTCCTTCATTAACGAACATCCCTTCCCTCCTTTGGCAGGGACAACAAATCTCAGTTGGGACTCAGAGAGGCAGCTCCCACCCTGCATCCGCTCCCCACGGAGGAGCGCTCGAGCTCCCAGGAGCAAGAAGGGGCCCATTATTTGCACTGTCCTCACCGTGCACAATAGCCAAGGCCAAGATCCCTCCAGTGCTGGTCCCTGCGATCCAGTCAAAAATCTCACGAATGGGACGGCCCGCAGCTTTTTCAATAGCCAGGAGGAGCTGGATGAGCACCAGGCCCCGGATGCCCCCTCCATCCAGGCACAGGAGGAGGTCGTGACTGGAGAGAGACAGACACAGATGACTGGGAGCTGTGGGACAGCTTACAAATCACAGCACACCATGTGGGAACGCGGCCCTGGGGGTGGGAAACTAGGTCGTTAAAAAGAACGCTGCTGTGGACAGTGTAATCAGTCAACAAATAAATCCAGAGGTGCTTCTTCAGATGCAAATAAGACCGAACACAGCCAGATAAGTCTCAGAGCTGGTGCAACACCACTGGCTCTTTTAGCTATCTCTAACCTCTACACCAGAGAGACATTCACAAGCCAAAAATGCATCCAAGTCCCTTATTATAGTAGTAATTATAGTAATAGATACTGCCTCATAAATAAAAATCGGACAGCCCTAAGTTCCTGCTAGCACCACTTCAGTGCCAACCCTCCCTCTGGCCCATGCAAGACGAGGTGCAGGCACTGCCAAGGCAGCGCACAGGCTGGCAAAGGACCTGGGTGAGCGTGAGGGCAGCATGCAGCGATGAGGAAATCACAAAGCCAAAACAGCGTTTGGTGCCCAGTGGCAGAGGGGAGGAACAGAGCAGGGGTTTCACCTGCTAGTTCGGGCTCCACTGCAGCTCCAGGGCTGCAGGCAGGAACAGGCAGCAGTCGTTTATGGGAACAGAGATTTACTGCAACAAGGCACAGGGGGGGTTCTGCCAAAAACTGCAACATCAATGGACACTAAATAATGTCAGCTCTGAGGATGCCACACCCACAGGTGTGGATGGGGAGGAATTCACACACCCGGCTTTCACCTTCAAGTTGCATGGGAGTCTGGACAGCAGCTGTTCCTCACTTACTTTCTTCTACCCTCACTGGGCGAGTCCACAACATCTGGTGCCTTCACCAACTGTCCGAACGTTGTGGAAACATACAGAAGGTTCTCGAACCCTAGAGGGCCATGAACATGCAAAAGGGAAAAAAGAAATAGAGCAAAAACTTTGCTACCTGAACCCTCTGATACGTGCCTCAGAGATATTAGTCAACCAAATTATACTTAATCAATTAGCAAACCTTCTATTATTCTTCCTGCTTTCTCTCTGTCCCCAGAAACCTTGGTCAGGGTACCCAAACCTCCCACGCCTGCAGTAAATCATTTCCACCATAATCACACAGAGAACGTCCAACTCCCTTCCCAATTGAATAAAGCTCCCTGCAGGAGACACAAGCCATCTTACCCACAGCCACCAGGTACCCCCCCAGATTAAACTCCGCACCAAAGAGGAGAAACCTCGTCCTTTAGAGCAGGCAGCCGGAGGTGTACTAGCAAAGACGAAGGATTTGTAGGAGCAGATGATGAGCACAGTAGGCGAGAGAGAAGGCAGAGCCTAGCAGCGTGGCCAGTACACAGTTTACTGCAAGCTGCAAGATAAAACCTAAATCTACTCCTGCGAGGTAACCTAGGCAGATAACCTAGAGCTGTGGGGACAGGGTGGCTTGTCATTACCCCTCAGCTGATGTACACCCAGGCCCCCCTGGGTGCAGGGCACCAATCCAGCCTAGGTGAGAAGCCAGCCTGTGAAACCAAAAGAAGAAAGAACAGGGGGAAAGAAGTTAAATACTCCTGCCAGCTCCCAGGCCGGAAGGTGGCTGTGGATGACAATGAACGTGGTGAGGAGTTTCTTTAAGGACCAGAGTCTGGGACAAAAAAGGGCCTTGCTCTGTCACTGCATCAGAGCTGAAGCTGGGGGAGTCACCTTCACAAGGCCATGGTGAGAAGAAAGTCCTGGTCTCACCAGCCAGTGAGACTTGTGGTGACACAGACGCACTCCAGGGCCTGGGGGGGTGGGGGGGTGTTCTCCTCTAGCCCCACAGCAGGGCCTTTGCAAAGAAAACCACCAACCTGAGAGGGGAAGTGGACCACAAGCAGCTGTTATCTGCCTGCATGCCCCTCTCACAAGGCTCAGAGCCTCCCTCCAAGCCAACTCACCCACTGCCCACTCCGTAACCCCTCATGCTGCCTCTGCCTGAGCTCCAGAGCTTCCCAGAGGAAGAAAGCCCGGCACCTAGAACAGACCCAGGGGCTTATTCACACAGTCTGGGCAGTACAGAACACAAGCTAAGACACAATCATATGTCCTAAGGCAGGCTTTTCCTATGCGTAACGTAAACCCTGTGACCAAGGTCGCTTATACTTGGGCTTCATCCCCTCCCTCTCCCAGCTGCTGGCCTCCAGGATCTGAACGAGTGACGCTTCTAATTTCCTTGTGCCCAGCATGACACTGGGAGGTCCTCAAGGCAGACCAGCAAGTACTTCCCCTTCTGTACATGGCCCAGTGGATAAAGTGCATGCAGGCAGCTAAGTCCTGCACCTCTTTCAGAGGGGTTAGGGAACCAGTCTTCCCTTTCCTTTTTACAGAGCTGCATTGTGTCAAGTCTATAAAACAAAAGTTTAGAGTACAAGAGTTTAGAGTACACACAAACATGAAAAACAGAGAAAAGAGACGGGATCCTGCAACAGCTGAATGAGGACCAAGTCACCAGAAACTGAGAGCTAGGAGACAGTCCCCAGAGCACAGTTCATCTGAAGAAGAGATCTGAGACAGCACTGCGAAGCAAGAAGGGAGGAGAGCGAGGGAGGACCAGGGGAGGCTTTACCTAACCTGTGAAGCTGCTCCACGGGGAAGGACGGCCTTCCAGGAAGGAGGCGGCAGATGGTGCCAGGCCTGGGGAGTCGGGATTGGGTGGGTGGCAGCGTTCGGCCCCTACAGCTTGCAGCAGGTCTAAGAGCACTTTCCGGTTTGCACCTTAGGTGACGAAGGGGGAGTCACAGATCAGAAAGCGAATCGGTGCACGCACACACTTGGGGGGGGGAGGGCTCTGCGAAATTCACAGCAGCCCTGACCCTCACAAAACCTCTGGGATGACCTGGGTAAGGGGAAAGCATGTCCCAGGTATCTCTCCCCGAACACCAGGCAGCAGGACTTGTGCACAGCAGGGGTACCCAATGTTGTGCAGTTTCAAGGGCGTGTGGCATACACTTCTTGCCACTGAAGGACCGCCCGCGTCTGCTTATGCCTGGGCGGTTCAGCAGCACTGCGTCATCCTGTTGTGAGCCTGACATCGTGGCTTGAAAGAGGGAGAGCGTGTGCCAGCTTTTCCTCTTGCATCTCTGTCTCATAGAAGAGAAATTCATCAAGGGCTATTAATACAAAGCTTACACCACTAGCTTACAAAGTGCCTGCCCTGTGAGCGACTAGAAGCTGGGAAAGCACGTCGGAGAAGCATCACGCATGCTTGGCATGTTTTCACCTCTCCCCAAGACACTGTTTTGTCTATCAAGGGGAGACAGGATGCCGGGTTCACCCTGTAAGGCTGCTGACATGCTCCCTCACCTTTGCTGCTCCTGGCTGCCAACAGCATCGGTGTCTCCCCAAAATCATTGGGGATCTCAACATCTCCTCCAAACACAACGATCGCTTTGATCATATCCAGGTGGTCATGCTAGGGGACAAGAGAAAGCTCAGTCAAGAGCCACGCTCCCCTTGGCTACATCATCTCGCATTCCCTCCCTCCTCTCTTCATTAGCCAAAGCACCCACAAGGGATCACCCCATGAAGGACAACAGCTAGAATTTCAAAGGAGTCTGTCCCTGCCTCAACCCTTCAAGAAAATCCTCTCTCTCCTTCCCAGCAGCCTCTGCAGAAAACTCACCTTCATGGCCAAGTGCAGTGGTGTGTTGCCATCCTGACCCCTGGCATTGGTGCGGGCCCCATGTGTCAGAAGTACCATGGCGCTGTCAAAGCGTCCCCTCTTGACCGCGATGTGCAGAGCCGTGTCAGCCGTCTGGCTGGTCAAATTCACCTCGGAGCCATACTCAAGCAGCAGCCGTGTCATCTGTGCCCAAGCATACATATGCCAGGTCAAGAAGAGAGAAAGCAATCATGAGGACAACCGCCTGGGTGCCCAAACGATCCAGGTCTCATGGCAAGCAAAGCAGGGGAAGAGGTGGGGCCCTTAGCCTGGACACGGCTGGCTGGCAGATGCCAGCTGCCTTGTTCCAAGCAGTGGAGATGAGGTTTCTCTGTCTTTTACCACAAAACTAGTTGGTGGCTTCACAATCTCGCTAGAGCTTCTGGATGTTCTGGAACTTATACGCAGGTGTAGCAACTGGCTGAGAGCAATGGAGAAAAAACAGTTCCTACTCAGGCCAGAATCCTTGCAGACTGGAGGGAAAAAGTTTGCTTTTCGATCTCCTCTTTATAACCCAAGCAGATTTATGTCTGCTCTGAAACTCCACAGGACATTACTGAGAGGGATGTAATACTGCAGGAGGGAAAACAGTCCTGCCATAGGAACGTCCTCTGCTTGCAACAAGCACCGTTCAGGTGTTCCAGCATGGCATGTCACACCACTGATCTGCCCACCTCTGACAGAAGATGGACCATAACCCACACACCACCACCCTGTGCCCACCTCACACTCTCCCTGCAGTTTTCAAGGCATCAGTCCGCTTCCTCCCGTGAAACTGTCAGTAATGAGAAGAGAGCTCCCCCCAGGGGTAACAGTGGCACTGCTGCAATTTCCCCCAACAAAAAGGGAAAAAGGACAAGCTGGCAGTTTCACAGCCAAGGATGACATACTAGGGATGAGCCCACCAGTCTGTTTCACTGCAAGGCTCCACAGCTCCGTCCCCCATGGCAAACAGCACTGACCAGCACATGGCAAAGGGAATCAAACACCGGGCTGCTGGCTGGGCTCTGACACTCCCAGAGTTCTGCACACGCACGCAGGAAAGGGAGAGGTCAGCAGCATGAGGAATTGCACCTCGAATACTGTGTTCAGTTTTGGGCCCCCCACTACAAGAGAGACATTGAGGTGCTGGAGCGTGTGCAGAGAAGGGCAACGAAGCTGGTGAAGGGTCTGGAGCACAAGTCTGATGAGGAGCGGCTGAGGGAGCTGGGACTGTTTAGCCTGGAGAAAAGGAGGCTGAGGGGAGACCTTATGGCTCTCTACAACTGCCTGAAAGGAGGCTGTAGAGAGGTGGGGGTCGGTCTCTTCTCCCAAGTAACAAGTGATAGGACAAGAGGAAATGGCCTCAAGTTGCGCCAGGGGAGGTTTAGACTGGATATTAGGAAATTCTTCTTCACCGAGAGGGTTATCAAGCATTGGAACAGGCTGCCCAGGGAAGTGGTTGAGTCGCCATCCCTGGAGGTATTTAAAGGACATTTGGATGAGGTGCTTAGGGACATGGTATAGTGGTGGTTTTGGCAGTGTTAGGTTTATGGTTGGACTCGATGATCTTAAAGGTCTTTTCCAACCTATATGATTCTGTGATTCTGTGAATTAACCGGGTGCTGGGTGGCAGCACAGGCCCTCGCCACAGACTGGCTCCATTTACCTCTGCGTTCTTCGCCCAGTGCAGCGGAGTGGCTTCATAGCGTGGGTCCTTGGAGTGAACCTGGCTGGCATCCACCTCGAGGATGGCCTGTGCACACCTGGCAAAGACAACGAGACGAAGGGATGGGTGGCTGCCGTCTTGACTCAAGACCTCCACTCACATCAGCACCTGCCTCCCACCCAGAGCCTTTCAGGAAACCCTTCAGCAGCAGCAGCAGCAGGCTCTCTGCAACACCTGCAAGTTCCTCAGCTGCAGTTTTGTTTTGCTCTTTTTAGAAAGGAAGGGCGCAACAGGAAGCATACAAGCAGCACAGTGTTCGGAGGAAGCAGGAGAATTCCTTCCCAATTCCAAGTTGTGGAGCAACATCTGGGTGCTTCTCCAATACAGGAATATGGCATTTCTGAAAACTCTCAAGACCCAAGGGGAAATTCTTCTCTTCTCCCTCTCTCTCCGTGGAAATGTGGGGATAAAACTGAAATAGTTAAATACTTGCTGAAATTAAGACTCTGCGTAATTCCCTATGAGTGAAAAATCACACCTATTGTGAATAGACTAGTATCTAGTGCCTAGAAAGTGTGTGTAGCTAGACTTACGAATCAAGCATACACTCTCCACTCTGAAACATCATCAAATAAACCACATACAAGAGATCAAGCCCCAGTGCAAACTGAGGGACCTAAGCACATTTTTGTCTTGTGAATGTGTCTCTAATGTTGGAAAGCACTTTTCAAAATGCTGCAAAATTAGTTAGCAGCAGCTAGTGTTGACCTGAGAGCCCTATTTGTAGAGCTTGGACGTTCTATGAAAATTAAGTATTATAAAGCACATACAAAGAGAATCAAATTTCTCCAGGGAAAACAAAACAGGGAGTAAACATCATGTCTCTTTTGATTCAGTTCCAGAGCGTGTTATTAAGAGTCAAGAGTACCTTTGGCCCACAGGAGACGGGAGTAACGAGGCTTTGAAATGAAAGCTTATTAGGATCAGAGCACTCAAAGACAGCGGTACAGCAATTAGCAATACTATTTAAGCATCAGTAAATCATCTTCTCACAGCTCATTCTGAGAAAAGGTATTTCACAAACATTTTTTTAAAAAATCTGTGTCTTTCTCCTGATGTCTGATACTAAATAATATATATAGATAAATTCAGGGAAAAACTTTTTTTTCTGAAACTGTTTCTTTCTTTTCCAAACCAGCACTTCCCTGTTCTTTTGCAAACTCGGTGATGCAGCAGAGGACAGCACAAGACATCTTCCTACTGAGCACTGCCCTGAAACAGATCCAGTCTTGGACAATCCTCAGCAAGCAGACAGGTCCCCAGACTGGAGGAAGAGCCCTGTTCTGGCAGCCCAAGCAGTTACTCACCCCTTCTGGGAGAACTTCAGTGCTGTGTGGATGGGGTAGCCCAGCGTCCCCATGACACTGCAGCTAGCACGGCATTTCAGCAGAGACCGAACCATGTCCTCTTTGCCCAGCTGACAAGCGAGATGCAGAGCAGTCAGCCCTTCACGGCTCAGGTGGTCCAAGCCAGCAGTTGGGGTTCTGCCCAGGAGCTGGGAAGAGGAGACAATAAATAAATAAATAGATAGACATGGAAGAACACCGTCTCTCTTCCTGAGTTCTGAGGACAGACTCTGGAGCACTGGGTTCCTCACGATGCTACAGCCTGTCTTCTCCACCCCTGCTTCCAACACAGTAGCTATGGAAGTGCTCTTTGTTTTCTCTCCCCAAAGGGTTTCCCGCTGCTCTCTGTGCCCTCTTCCTCTGGCCCAGGTGCTTCTGGGGCACCTCTCAGCCAAAAAGGGCTCGCACCACCTTGAACGACACAGCCCAGCAGACTCCCACCGTCTCCTGCTGCATGAGCCAAGCTCAACCCAATCGAATGAGAGCGCTAACTGAAACCAGTAGTTCTCTCTCCTGCTGCAGCCCCATCAGTTACCACGGCCAGTCAGCAAGCAGGAGCTCAACCTCCCCTGCAACTCCACCATTGCTTTCAGATACAAACAGGATTCTGTTTAATATATACACGTAGGAATACGTTTGAAGGAATTTTCCTATTCTCCCTGTAAATTTTAGACCTGTTACCTGTTGACTGGTTTGTTACACAAAAATATCCCACTGCCATACTGGGGAAACCCTGGTGCACACAAGAGAAGCGGGAATTTAGAGTTTCTTTTCTCTTCTTTTAGCAAGGAATCAAGAGAGAAAAGAAACAAACAGGAGACAGATCAGACCTGGAATTATTTCTGTAACAACAAGCCAAGTTGCTGCCATCAGAGAAATAAAGGTAGAGGATATCTTTTTCATACAAAAGGTCCTAAATGCCCTCCTCCACAGCATGGCAAGCCCTGATCTTTATCCCTCTCCCATCACACATTAAGAAACCCCAGCACAGTCTGGCAGGCAGCGGGAGGCTGTCACAACACGTATTGGGCAAATGTGAGGGGTGCAGCCAGAGGGGAGAGCCAGTCTTGTGCTGGCACTGGGTGCTGGAGAGCTGATAGACCTGAGGAACCAACGTGGAAGGCCACCCACACCCTTACGAACCCTGTCACTCTGCCCAGCACTTCTCAGCAGTCGAGAATGCCTCCAGCTTCAGACTGTCTCTGCCTCGAGGCTCTGATTGCTGTCCCCCGTGCAAGGCCGCTCAGTTCAAATAACAGGTTTTGCAGCTCAGGAGAGGCCAGGGCGGCTCTGAACTGTCCTTCAGTCTGTGGGCAACACACACTCCCCCACAGCAACCTAAACACACGCTCCCCCATGGGAGCACTCTGCCCAGAACCAAATACCTGCTTGGAGGAGACAGAGAAGGGACGGCCAAGGGCCTGAGGAAAGGCAGGAAAGGCCTGAAGCAAACAACAATGAAAGACACTTTCTGAGGAAACTTGCTTAATGTCCCTGTTCCACTGCAGGGTGGAATCTGGAGCCTGCTTACGGGAAACAGCACCAGTAAAGGGGGAAGAAAGAGGCTGAAATCAGCCTCAAGCATTAACTTGCTGTAGCAGAGGGAACTAACTTTTTCCTCCCCTGTTTGCAGCTATTTTCTTGTCTCCCTCCTCACAGCACAGAGAGGACCCATTCTAGTCCCACTCCCCCCCAGCTCTGAAATCGCTCCTACCTCGATGATCTGGGGGCTGTTCCCTCGCACAGCATAGTGGAAAACGGTCTCCCCGTTCCTGTCGGTAACGTCCACTCGCGCGTGGCACTCCAGCAGCTCCAGCAGGCACTCCATGTCTCCCTTGCGGCACGCCAGGTGCAGCGGGGTGCAGCCATCCTCACTGTCCGTGCTGTTCACGCAGCTGCAAGAGACGAGTCAACATGAGGCCACGGAAAGGCTGCGAAGACAAGCATGTGCAGCCGCCCTGGGAGCTGATACGAAGGTACCTTCCACATCTGCGACAGGCCCAGCTGGTGCGAACCACGAGGTTCACGGAAGCCCGGCCTCTTGCCAGGGAAGGGCCACCAAGCAGCCCTGCCATGGACCCTATCCCTGACACGCTGCTTCTTCCTCTGCCCCCCATGTGGGAGCAGCTCCCCCTGCCCAAAGGAAGGCAGGAGACAGGTTACAGTCAGCAACCTGGCAGAGGTGCTGCCATTAGTCCCGCAGTCCCCTAACTCCTCACTAGTCTCCCCTATCCTCAGTGAACTTCCTCACGGAAAGGGAGCAAAGGCTTGTGGCCAAAAAACATTTCCAGAAAGACAGTCCTACTGTACCTCCTCTCTCATGGTTTACAAAGTCAGCCACAACCCCCTCCAAAAAGCAGCTCCACAAGGGTTATAAGAATCTAACTAGTGCCTCTAGCACTTCAATCCTTTAGCTCAAACACCAGAGCTCCGGGCTTTAATGTCCACAGCAGCAGGCTGAAAGCCCGCCAATAAGCTTACACAGCGACCATCGGACCCCCTTTGCTACAACATCTGTCATTCAGACAAGACACACCAAGGCCGGCACTTTTAAACTCGAGCTCTGCAGTAACCACAGGTGTTAAGCTCCTCCAAGACGCAGCCCCCGTTGCTTTGATACATCAAGCCGGGATACCCTAATTTGGCCTAGCCTGCCCTCCCGAGCTTGTTCCCAGCACCAGGCCCACCGGAGACCCCTCCCGCCCCTTGCCTCAGAACATGGTTGTGCCGGAAGCTCTCACGATGACCGATCTCCACCGCGACGTGTGCCGAGGACCAGCTGGGGTGGTTGCGGAAGCAGTCACTGAGCTGCTGGAGATCCTCCAGCGACAAGGGCTGGCGCGAGCTCTCGTAGAAAGGGCGCAGCTGCCTGGCGTACTGCTCAAAACACACCAGGGCATCTGCTTCATTGTCGAGCTGGAAGAGGCTGGAGGAAAGGGAAACGCAGCATTGGTCCTGCTCAAAGAAACAACCCTCATCCCACATATCTGAGAGAAACAGCTCTTCTCCAAACATTAGTGCTGGGGACTTTCCCATCCCTCCTCATCTGGTGTCATGCTTGTTCCAAGAGAAGGGAGCCTACTTCACTAGCAGAGAGCACGTCCTCTTCCTGAAGAACGTTAACTTTTGGGCTGAAGTATCCTGTGCTCAGATGCTAAAGCAACAACGGGTAGGAGCAGAAGTGCATGTACCCGTGGACGTTCTGCCCCGAGTACCTATTTCACCGCTGCCTGTTTTCACAGTGTTTGGACTCTGTCCTGCCCTGTTCTCACAGGCTGTTTTGATGACGACTCCTCCACCAGCACACGCAAGGGCCTCCCACTCCTCATGAGCCCACCTGCTGATCACTCACATCGCCCCACGCCCCCAGCTGCACAGCACTGCGGTCTTGAGATCGGAGATTTCGGGTTTTTAGTTTCACACTTGAGTAGCGATTGCAAAAGGTCTGTCACTTACCGGAAAGCGACCTGTGGGCTCTGGGGATTCAGCAGCAGGCAATCCCACGAGCAAGTGAGGCTGTTCTTATACAGGACCACCCTGCCTTCCTCCCTCAGGCAGGTATGGGCGGCATACTTTGCAGCCGGCACCTCCTTCACCCGGTAAGGGTTTGTGAATATTTGGGTGACACTGTTGATGGTATTCACCAGCCGGCCAAAGAACTGCATCTTTCTGGAGACTCAGGCGGTTCTCCCCCGCGTTCTGAGCGAAACGCGGCCACAGGCTCCACGCAGCCCGGCTCGGCCACGGCCCTTCCCTGAACTTAGCGACCCAGCGCCGGGAAAGGAGAACCGAGAGCCGCCGGGGTGACACACCATCCGGGAGGAACGCCTCGCACCGGCACCTGCGGTTTCTTTCCTGGCTCCTCCGGGAAGAGCACCTCACGGCGACCTCTGACCTCCCTCTCACGGGCCTTACTCCGCCGACTCGGCGGGAAACACCCCCTCCACAGCCCGCCCCGGCGCCCTGCCGCCTGCCCGCGCTGGGAGGAGCCGCTCGCCGCCGGGAGAAGCGGACGCGCACCCGCGGCCTGGCGGGGCCGGGCCCGGCGCCCAGAGTGCGGCGGCGCCCGCAGAGCACGACGGGCCCCCGGCGTCCTCCGCGCGGCGCCCCCGGCCCGCTTCGCCGGCCGCCCGCCAATCGCCGCACCGCCCCCCCGGGGCGGGCCAATCAGCGGCGCCGCGCCCGGGGAGGGGCGATTGGGGCGGGGGAGCGCGGCGAGCGCCGCTGCGTCGCGCCCGCCGCCATCCCGGAGGAGGGCAGAGAGGTGGGGGGCGCCATCTTTCTGAGGGGCGGGGGAGGGTGGGGGGGGCACTCTTCTTAAAGTGGCAGCGGCCCATTCCTCTGGGGTTGGGTGGGGATGCTCTGCTCCCGGTTGTGGCCATTGCCTGGGCGTGCGTCACCCCAAAATTTGGGCAAAAGCCAGCAGTTGCGGAGAGTGGCTGCATTCATATCCCGGTGCGTTTACTACTCTGGCAGTGCGCAAGGCGGGCGTGTCACCCCGGGCGCTGTAAGGACGGCGGCCGCTTTAAGAGCAGGGCCGCTCCGCGCGGCGGTGGCGGCAAGGGGCGGGGTGAAGGTGGCGTCACCGCATGACTGTGTTTTTATGAATGAAAAGAATCCGCGGGTGAGTAATCGCGGGGAGCGGGGCTGGAGGCGCCGCCTCGACGGCCCGACCCGGCAGCGGCCCCGCGGGGACCAGCGCAGCCTCCCGGTAAGCGCCGGCCGGGACGCCTCCTCCGCTCCCGCCTCCGGCTTCTCCCCCCGCGGGTCGGCCGGGAGAGGGGGGCGGCGGGGTCCGGCACCGGCTGGAGGCCGCTCTGCCGCCGCGGGGAGCGGGACCGGGGCGTGGGGGGGCGGAGGGGTGTTCGCGCTCGGGGCCGTCCGCGCTTCCCTCCCGAGTCCCGGCCACCGCCCGTAGGGAGCCGCCGCCGCTCCCACGGCTCCGGTGGCGGCTCCCCGGCCCGGATTGCATCAGCTTCCAGCCGCCCCGGCTCCACCTTCCCCGCCGCCTCCCTCCAGCCCCTCGTCTCCCCGCGGGGCGCTCCCGACCCCGGCCCGGCCCCCCTCGTCTCTCCGGGGGCTCTGCTAGCGGGGAGGGGGCTCCCCGAGGTGGGGAGAGGCTGCTCGGCTGCTGCCCGGGCTCCCGGCCGTCTCCCCCCTCTCCTAACCCCGGGACGGGGAGGGACCGGCCACCGGCGAAGGGACGGGCGCCGCTTCGGTGACTTTTCCCTCTGGGCTGCTGAATCACGGGGAGGCCACTTCTCGCCCGCCCACGCTGCGTGGCCGCGGCCCCGACCCTTCGCCCCCGGAGCGTGCCGAACGCCCGACCCTTGCGCCGGGAGCCACGGTGCCCTCGCCCGCCGGGCACGGGGGTGGTGGGGTGGCACCGCCACGCGGGTCCCGGCTGGGTGGCTTCGCCCCGGTTTCACTCCGTGGGGCTGCTGCTTTTACTTTCCTTCCAGCCTCGGGAGGATCTCGCCCGGGTTTGCTCCCCGGAGGGAAGCCTTGGCCTCCCGGCAGCCGGGCTGGGGCGTTTCGGGTCCCCTGGGCAGAGCAGCATCCCGACCAGCTCGGGGGGGGATGAAGGAGGGTTGGGAGGTCCCTGTTACTATGATTTTTTTGCAGTCGCTATTACTATCATCATTATTATTATTGCTACGTACTTTTTTTAAAGCAGTAGGGATGAGTCATACAGCCGGTGGGGTGGGACACGGGCACTGGGCACGGGGCCAGCAGGGCCGGTGCCCTCTGTGCCAAGGCAAGGGGCATGGGCTGGCGGTAACCGGCTTTTCTCCTGGCTGCTCGGCAGGGCCAGCGTGAGGCAAGGATGGCTGCGGACGGGCTCTCCAGCAAGGCCCTGAAGGTGAGTGCCGGTGGGACTGGGGTTTGGGTGGGCAGGGGTCTGGTTTTGGGGGTCTCAGGCGACCGCCCCTCTCTCCGGCAGGTGAAGCGGGAGCTGGGGGAGAACACGCCGCTGCTGTCGGATGAGGAGCTGATGGGGCTGTCGGTGCGGGAGCTCAACCACCACCTGCGGGGCCTCTCCAAGGAGGAGGTGGCGAGGCTGAAGCAGCGCCGGCGGACGCTGAAGAACCGGGGTTACGCCGCCAGCTGCCGGGTGAAGCGCGTCTGCCAGAAGGAAGAGCTGCAGAAGCAGAAGATGGAGCTGGAGTGGGAGGTGGACAAGCTGGCCCGGGAGAACGCTGCCATGCGCCTGGAGCTCGACACCCTCCGTGGCAAGTACGAGGCCTTGCAGGGCTTTGCCCGCACCGTGGCCGCCCACGGGCCCGCTGCCAAGGTGGCCACCGCCAGCGTCATCACCATCGTCAAGTCCGGTGCCAACCAGGCCGCCTATTCCTAGTGTCGGCCTCCGTCCCCCGGCCGGGCATGGCCCCCCCCGGGGCACCTTCTCCCACGAATCCCCTCCTGTTCCCTCCCTGACCTCCTTCCCACTGGGACCTGTGCCCAAAATCCTCCTTCTGCCATCCCTTGACCTCCAGCTCCTCTGTGTAGGGAGAGCTGCTGCAGCGCGGGTGCTGGGGCAGAGGACAGGACCCCACTGGTGGCCCCCGAAGCCCTGCAGCCCCCTCCTCTCTGACCCAGGCCCATCCCCTGCTGCAGCCCCCCTGGCCGGGCACCCCTCACCCTGGGGGATGCAGGCAGGAGAGAGCAAGCCCATACAGGCAGCAGTGGGGAAGCATCCCATGGCTCCAAGCTGGCAGGAATACACCAGGGTCCTCTTTTTTGGGGGGGAGGGCACGGGAGAGCTGAGTGTGGGCCAGGCACTCCCAGGAGCACATGCCAGGGAGGAAAACACAGAGACTGGTTTCATAGCGAGGGGCAGAAGGGATATGATGGAGAGGGGGGTTGGCATTGGCCCTGCAAGTTGGACCATGGCTGGAGCAGGGAGGGAGGAGGCAGCATGGCTGGGTGCCTCTGGGGGTGGAGATGGTGAGGGAAGGTGGCAGGTCTGAGGGGGAGAGAAAGTGGCTGCAGGTTGGTGCCTGGTAAGGGTGAGTGGGATGGGAAAGTGCTGTGGCAGCCTGCAGCGCTGGGGGAGCCCAGAGGTGACGGTGATGGAGGAGATACCGGTGATGGAGGAGGTACCCTCAGGCAGGGGAGAGCTGGGGGACATGAGCGGGTCAGCCCAGACTGTTGTACGCAAAGGAGAGAAGTAGAGGTGCTGTTTTCTCTCTCTCCATCATGCACATCCTTCGTGCCTCTTTCTGCCTATGGGATGCTCAGCCTGGCTGGCCGGGTGTCTCTGAAATGCAGTAGCATGGGCAGGAAGGAAGTGGAGGCAGCTGGAGCAGAGATAAACACTGTTTTGCTCAGCGCAGGCCGGCTTGTACAGCCCCACCAAGCGCTCCCTACCGCCTACAAAGCCCATGGAAAGGTGCTCCTGGCACCTGAGAGCCAGAGCTGCGGAGGCAGAGAGAGGGGTGGAGGTGGGAAGCAGGGGTGAGAGAGCATCCCTGCTCCTGGGAGCTGCCTGGCAGGCAGGTAGGCTCCACCCTGTTTTTCCTCCAGCTTGGACACCAGTGTGGGACAACCGGCTCTTCAGCAGGCTGAAATGCTGGAGAAGAGTTGGGTTTGCTAAATAACAGGCAGCATGGGGGAGGTAACAAGAGGCAGACCCTTCTTGCTGCTGTAGATGATCCCCCTCTTTCTGCCCCTGCCTGGGTACTGTCACACCAGCCGCCCTCGGCTGCAGCCCCCATCCCTCCCTGGAGAGAGGTGCCTGCCACTTGTGGAGGGGGCACTGTGGTTAGCATCCCCCCACCCCAACTCCTCTTGGGTTTATTTATTGCACGAACATAAGTTATTTTCACGTCCTCTTTGCCATTCCGCCTCTCGGCACAGCCAGGATGTTGGTACAGAGCCGTACTTTATATTTTATATATGCAAATCACATTTTATCTTATACTTATATAGAGCAAAATACTTATTTATTTTCTGACTTACAGTATGTGTCCTACCCGACTCCTCTGTATTTTGTAGACTTTACAAATAAAGCAAGTTCTTTTTTTTCCACAGCGAGAGTGTGTTTGGTCATTCTTGAACTTCAGGACAGAGCTGTGTCTCAGTGAGACCAGGTTTTCTAGCTCCGCTGCAGCATATGTTCAAAAATGTGCCCAGAAAAGATGGGATGGGGGACAGCTCATGACTCTCTAGAACACAGATTTATAGTCTGTGGAAGAAAAGGGGCTCAGTAAGCAAGCGTAATGCTGAACATCACCCCCCCAAAGCGTTTGCTTTTAGGAGCAGTTCAGCTGCACTGAATCAGCTTTTTCTAGGCAAGATAATGCTTTTCACTAGAAAAATTCCCTCCCAGCTGCCCTTGGCCCTAGTGCATGAGGAGAGGCAGGTGCAATCAGGGCCGCTCTACCCAAAAAATTCCCTGCTGAATGACCTCACTGCCTGACTCAGGAACAGCAAGGAGCAAAGCAGGGAGCTCACATCCGTGGGTGGCAGAAGGGGAAGGAAGTATGGCAGGCGCCTTACCCGGAGGTGAAGCCTGACCTCCTCCCCCTGGGGAAAAGCCACCCTTCCTCAGAGCTGAGGTGGAAGCAATGAGCGTGTTCCCCTGACGCTCAGGAGGGCCAGGTCCCAGCCTCCTGGCAGCTTGCAGTGCTCACGGGGTGGTTCTGGGTTTTACATTCACGTTCCCTCTTGCCACTGCAAACTGCCCCAGCCCCACCACCACTCATGGAAGAAAAGCCCAGAGCTGCTGTTTGCTGGAGCCTGTGTCAGAGCAAGCAGTCCCCTTTCTCCCACAGGTGTTTCACACTGAGCACCCAAGATCAGGACTCATCTCTACCCCAGGTTTGACAAATGGATTTCGCTCCTGCCTTGGGCCACTGGTGATGTCTCAGCCTCAGGCTTCTCCATCAGCTCCTGCGTACACAGATGGTGTGAAGCTTTCCCCTCGAGAAGAGGACTAGGAGGACAAGACATACTGACCCACTAAGCCTCGGCCCCTGCAACAAGCAAACACTCAAAATCAGTTCAGAGGAGTCACCCAGACAGCACCACGCAGAGGCAGCTTAAGTACAATCTATATTATCTCTATATTTTTATTTGTCATATTTGCTCATTTCTGCAGAGTATAACGTCACAAAGACCAAAATAGAGAGAGCGGCTTGTCGCTGAGCTCACATCAGTTAAACACGATAGGTACAAAACTAGGTGACTCTGTCTTATTTATCATACATTTTTTTTTCAGTCGTTTATATACAAAGAACTACTCTATATGGAAAAATAATAAACAAATCCCATGGGTATGTTACATGGTAAACAAAAAGGAAGGAAGGAAGGAGAGGGGAAGCAGGTGAGGCAGAGCAGCTCCAAGGGCCTACTCCTGGAACCAACACATTTGTTGGGGCCCTTGGCTACCGCAAGCGGACCTGCAAGACCACGGATGCCTCGACCTCCTTGGTCTCAAGCTCTGGGTCTTATATTTGTTCCTCCAAGCCAGAGCGGCTTCAGAGCCAGTCCTTGCTCTGGCACTTACCTGTTGTGAGGGAGAGCAGGAAGCTCAGAGATGATTTTGTGTGGTGTTAAAATATATATATAAAATTATAATGCATGGCAGCTGGCTGTTTGGGCGCTAGTTCTTCATCAGGCTTTTCCAAAGGCAGCTAGTGCAAAAGGGTTATACTTTAAACCACTACATACAGGAAGCTTCAAGAATATCCAGATCCTCTGCACAGCATATATATGCAGCATACACTTCAAGGTAATTTTAAAAAACACTTCCCCAAGCCTGGATCATCTTCAAGTTCAATGGGGTAAGCCCAGAGATTTCAGATCTCGGCCGCCCAATGCAATGAAGACTGGGGACAGTCACCAATTAAGTGACACTGGGACATCATCAAGGCCTGCAAATGCAAGGAAAGGGGAGGAAGGGATCATGTCCCATGCCCTGCTCTCCTAAGAGAGAGGGGAAGTTTAACATAAATACCTCACGCTAAAGAACTATTAATCAAAGCCATGGAAGATGGAGGGAAAGCCCGTTCAATCTCCAGCCCTGCTTTCCAGGCGGCTTATGGCATGAGGAAAAGGAGTTTTACACCAAGTCCACACAAAGCCCGGCAGATAGCATTTGCATGTCCATTTAAGCAGCAACAGGTTTAGGAAAAGCGGTAACTAACTGCATGGCATCGCAGGATGTGTGCAAATGGGGAAATCCAGCAGCAGAGAAGCTGCTGGATCCACTGACCCTGCCTTTGGCTCCCTCAAGAGTCAGCACCATTGCTCCCACCTGCTTCACCATCCGCCCAGACACGCGCGTACGGAAGGAGACACTGTCCTTAAGCCTTCCCCTATCTTGTCCTCACAGCAGGGAGCAAACCCACCTCTCTTCAAGCCCTTTTCCCCCCACTCCTGACCACATGCTTCTGGCAGGGGTGCTGAGGAAATGAGGTGCTCTTCGCTCACAGTTGCTTCTGAGAAAGTGAATGAGCAAGCACATAGATTAGGACACAAGAGGAAAGGGAAACTCCAGGCAGTAAACCAGACCCCAGTCCTCCTAGCAGAGCAACGAGGAGCAATCTGGAAACACACAAGTCTGCTGATGGCAAGGTAGACATCAAGCAGGAGAGGAACAGAGAAACTACAGCCAAGAACACAGCAGCTTGCTCCAACCTCTCCATTTTGCTTCCTGCTTGGGGGTAGGGGCATCTGATCTGTGGCACTTGAGTGTGCTCCCCCCTCCTCCCCTAGACAATTTTAAGCAAGCAAGAGGCATTTCCTGGTCCCTGGACAGATCTACAGAGGGATCATTTTTATTTTGGCTCTACTAAATACCTAGGAGCCAATCCAAAACCCAACAAAAGCAAGGGGAAGCTTCTTTTCCCACTCCCATGGATGCCGGCTCCACCCTTGATAGCATTGCAGTTGCTGCAGGGCCTGTGAAATGTGCAGCAGCAACTGCTGCCTGGGAAACTAAGAGGGACAATTTTAACCAGCCAGGTCATGTCAGGTTTCAAGTCTGCTCCAGTTTGGCCCAGAACAACTATGGAGATAAAAAGCAAAGGAGTGACATCTCTTCCCAAATACTCCAGCCTAAGGGCAAAACTTGTGCAGCTCACAGGGGAAGTCAGTGACAACAAGCATGGGGAGAGCTACCTGCGAGAGACCAGGACCCGCTCTGGCAGCTACCTGGTGCAATCCACACCTTTAAGAGGGGCAGCTATGTCAGTGGGGGACAGGAAACAAGAAGAAAAAACGTTTTAGTGTTTACATATCTTCCTTTCCCAAAGAGGGATGAAAGGGCCAGAGCTCTACAAACTTCCACCACCTATCATGGCCAGTCCTCAGTCTTGTTAGCAGGAGACAGATGCTCCAGGGAGGCTTCTTGCCATAGGAACCACAGGGGAGATGGGAAGCGTGGACACCTAGTGATTAGAAAACCCTGCCCTTGTGAGACAGTAACTCCATCCCTGCTGAGCTTCAACAAGCATCAGCTTTGATGGGGAGCGGAGGGAATGCAGGGAGTGCAGGAACAGGAATAAAGTCCTGTCCTTTTCCCCCTCGCTCACTCAAGTACAGGACTGCACAACTAGGTGCTTAGGAGGGTGGGGGCAGATGTTCCTTACTAAGTATTCAAGGCAATGGCTATAGAGAGACCAATCTCTGGTCTGGTCCTCAGGAATGCTTATCGCTGCATCCTAATCCCATTTCCCAAGGATCACAGAGATGTTAGTACCGGGGAGCTGGGGGAGCAAACTGTGCCTCCATCAACCATTTAGGAAGAGGAATACAAAGCAGTCATATTGTCCATTTGGGGGGGGGGGGGGGGAACCCAAGCAAAAACATTTTTGGCCACAACTCTGGGCTCTGGCCAGACACGCTCCACACCGAGCTGGGCAGGTGTGGGAGGCCAGAGCCGCCTCAAACCCTGGAGCTTTGCTTCAATTAATTCCAGTCAATTGCTGGTGTAAGGAATGGGCTCGAGAATGGAGTCCTGGCCATCCCCCCACCTCTGCACTGCACATCGTGTCTGTACCCACAAAAGCTAATGGGAAGCGCCCACTTCTGCAATCTGCACTCTCTAGGAAGTGATATGACTTGCGTGTTTCTGCTTCAATAAATTAAAAAAAAATAAAAAACAACAAAAGAAGGAAAATGACAGCCTGTGCTGGCAGTTTCCCCTCCTAGAATTCATCATCGGAGCTCAGCAAGAGGGTCTTCTCATTGTCGCGGGCACCCGAGCAGCTATGGGAGCGCGAGATAACGTGACTGCCGTTGCGCCAGGGTGGACCATGCTCCAGCGTTGACTGCTGGGTGTACTGCTGGTAGGCTGGGGAGAAGTTGTGGATCGCATCTTGGACAATGTCATGGGGGTTCATGGTCTCCTTGAGGCTGCTGGAGATGCTCTTCATGGGAGCACAGCGACCTGTTGGCACAAGACGGGGAGGGACAAGTGAAGAATACTGCTGCCTTCTCCCACACCCCTTAACATGAAGGTAAAGAGAACAGGGTACATGCACTCCTAGATCCTGCAAGTTACTTTACAAACTTCCTTAAGCAGCTGCTAAGGAAATGCCACACAAATGGTGTCAAGATTTACTAGTAGTGCTCCTAAATCCAGCCACTGCTAGCCAAGTGAATCCACCTCAGCACCAAATGGGGGACATGCCTTGAGAACGGGACATACCACAGTGACAACCTCCACTACACACTACCTGTGCTGACTTGGGTGTGCAACGAAGACAGTCAGGTACGGAGGTGCTCCTGTAAAGGGTTTCAGAAGACAAAAACTAAGGACATTCTAAAAATATAGGACAAATGGCATTTGCCATTCCCACTCACTGGAAATTAAGACTGATAGAATGTATCGAAGTGCCCACAGGAAAGAGATCATAAAAGTGGAAAGCAGCACAAAGGAGGGAAAGGAGGGGAACAGGCAGTACTAGAGGCAGAACCACCCCACGGGCGGAGGGTGTCACAGTGATACTGTGAAGGAAGCAACAGTTGGAGATTGTCCCACCCAAGTGCTGAGCACAGAGGAAAGCTGTGTGTCCTTCTAGGAGCAGCCATTTCTCATGGCTTCTAGGATGCACTTCCAGAGTGGGCTTCTGGCTCTGCTCAGTCCTGGGGACGAGCTCCCCAAACAACCAAAGCACGCTGATCATCTTTGGCAATTATGAAAGTGAAGGGAGGCTGGGGTGAGAGAGCAAACCAGCTCCTTTGAGAGCCTGTGCAACTCTTTGGAGAGAGATTCACACAGTCCTGACAGAAACGCTCTAAAGCTAGGTGTTATGCTACTGCCCATGGGGCTGTTTTACAACTTATGATCCAGACGACCCTAAAGCAGCTGTGTGAGGCAGTCAAGTTACAGACCTACAAGGAAGGGGGAACAAGGGACAGAGCAGGCAGTAGGCAGGCTGAGAATGAGGACAGAACAGCATCCCAGTTAAAAACCAACAGAGACAAACACAGAGCATGCTGTACCTACCGTATGGCCCATATGATGGAACAGCTGCATCAGGGACCAGTGGCCAAAGCAAGGGAGAGATAAAAGGGAGAGGAGAGAGAGACAGAGAAAGAAAGAGAGAGAGAGAGAGGAAATAACAAGAACTGAACAAGACCCACCACCAAAACATCTCCCACTGTACTGGCCAGCAGTTTACTCTTTCATCACCCACAGGTCTCATCTCCCCCCAGCTGCGGCCACTGTCCTTCCAAAACCTCTTGGGCTGGCTGGGATGGAGGGATCATCTATGTGTACAGGGCCCAAGGGCTGGTGTCTTCCCACACCTCAGCACAGGCTCCCCCCAGCAGGAAGGAACCCCTTTATCTGGAGAACACTGAATGTACTTGCATAGACTGAGCACGAGAACCCCCTTTTCCCAGAGATAACATCCACCTCCCTCTTCCCCAGAATAAGACTTCTAGCAGCCCAGCCCTCACAAAGTCATTACAGGAAGATCCTCCTCCTCCTCCAGGACAAACATATTGCCAAAGCACAGCCTCATCTTCCTGAGCCAGATTCAAAAACAGAGCCTGTTTCAGGCCCTGTCCCTCCTGCCTTCAGTCTGTTGCACAATCTGGAGCAATGGAGTTCCCCTTTGAGGAGACAGGAAGAAGGACAAACGCACTCTATCAAAAGGATGCAACTTCTTGCAGCCCTCAGATCTGCAACAAGCTGTCGTGGGTGGCATACTGGGGAACTGAAAAGGGAACAATGCAATTCAGGCAACATTTCTGCCCTGCAGAGCTGTTGCACAACAAATCTCTTCAGACACCACGGAGGAGGGGATGTTTTCCAAGCATTCAGGTTGGGAGTCATATCAGAGAGTTGGCTGCCATAGGGACCAGTCTCCACCCAGTCTCCCTACCAAACAGACATGCCATATGCGCTGGCATATTTCCTACCTTGGGCATCGAGTCTCTTGTCCACATACACCTTGTATGTGAAGGCATGGCGCAGGGCGATAGCTGCAAAGAACATCTCCACACAAATGATGAAGTCCTGATACCCAGCAGCTACTGTGCCTTCACCCACAGACACATTGGCAGAGTGGATTTTGGGGATGGCACCACACTTTTCCAAGATGGCCAACAGCATCCCTAAACAAAGCAACAAGCTCATGTAAATGTGCAGAAAACATGATCCCATACTAACTGTAAGGAATGGAAATAGCTGTCTATGCTATATGTCCTAGACACAAACTCATTTAACACAGGAGCTACAAACAGAGAGGACTAGATAATCCCATCTATGCTCACCTATACAACAGAGAAAGGAGGAATAAATGAGACAAATACGTTTAAGCAAAGAATGTTCAAACACTGACCCTCTTCTATCCTCAACTGATGCATAACCTGTGGAACTAGCTGCTGCAGGACTTAAGTCCAAAAGGGTAAGAAACAGTCAGATATTTCTGTGAGCACTTCTGTGTTCTCAGCACTTCCACTATCTAGAGCAAAAATTGAAGTAATAGAGCTTATCATTTAAGCATAAAGTGTTTTTGACACACCATTGAAAGAAAGATGTTTCTCCCTGTCCCTAGCCAGGTGGCTGAAGAATTCCAGAGAAGGCAGAAAGCGTGTAACCAGATGGCTCAAGATGATAAACTAGATAGCTTATTAGTTTGTCTGTAGACAGGGAGGATGGGCCATAGTCCAACAGCCTAAATTCCACCTAAGTTCCTACTCAATTAGTCTTTGAAGTGCAACTCAGTAAACTTAAGTAGGGCACTGAACAGGAAAATGCTTAGAGCCAATTAGTAAGAAACACTAAGCTTAGGTGGAATTTCAGCTTTCTGAATGTGCCTCTGCATCACGTGTACATATTCTGAATGTCCTTCCGCTCGGTGGTGGTTCTGTGGTGGCACACACTGCATTCAGCCAGCTTGCTGCTTCACATGAATCACAGACATACCATTAAAATTTTATTTATAGAGCACTAAAAAAAAAAAAAGTACTAAAAATTTTTAAATGTGCCACTTTAATCAATAAAATGGCAGCATGCAGATAAAATGTTGGCAGCTTGTGCTTTATGATTGTTCCAGGAACGCAAAGGACTCTTCATCCAAACAGCTGATTTTGCCAGACAGATATGCATGTGCACACGCACGTGCACAAGGACAGTGAGGATTCAGGAGCATAGAAATGAAAATAAAAATGAGCAAAACAGGTTTCCCAGAGTAAAGCAATGAAAGACTCTAAAACAAATATAATAATAATACAGAAAGACCTTCTGGCTTTTAATCAGCATCTGCTCTATCAACTCTAGTGTCTGAGCCCCTGGAGAGAGCCCTTTGTGCCTACCAAGGGAAGGGAAAAGCAGCTCACCTTGCCAGAAGGACAGGAAGATGACAGACTTCACCATGAAGAACTTGAGGACTGGGCTATAGGGACTGAGCAGCTCACGAGTGGCGAAGTAGAAAAGGAAGAGGGCATACAGTGCCAGGCTGACAGAGATGTTGTAGATGATCGTCACGTAGAGGTAGCCACTGGTTACACTGAAAATAGAAGATACATGAATTCCTGAAATTTCAGCATGATCTTTTCCCCTTACTGCTGCCGCTGAGGAGTTCTAAGATGCCCTTTCCTTCCTGCCTCCCTGTCCCATTCCCTCCCCCAAACCGAGGTAGAAAAAACCTGAAACCAACAGGCTTACCCCTGCCCTCTTTTCTCACGTGCATATTCAGCCCATGTTGTCCCCCTGTCTTTTCCTATGGCCCAGCACACACATGGACCATAAGCGCAACTGGGCAGAGAAGGGGCAGCCGAGGCTTGCATGCTAGACAAACAAACTTACTCAAAGTCACCATCCTGGTACTTGCCAAAGGCCTGAAGGATGACTGTGCTGATGGCCATGAGGGGCTTCACCACACAGAACTGCAGGGTAGCCTACAGGAATGAGAGAGGAGGAATGAGAAGGCAGGAGGTGCAAGAGGCCAAGTTCCCAAACCAGCACCACGATGGAGCGTCCACTGGGACAACTCAGCAAGGCAACGCAATCCAGCCCCAGCAAGGAGTCTGACCCCGCCACTTGCTAATCGATTGTGGTTGAGGACTGCAGCACCCAAAAGGAGATAAAGGAGATTCAGAAGAAGTACGCGTGCTATCTACTTGTTCAGAATGGGAAGAAAAATCTCTCTGTAGGTTGCTCCTAGAAGCTGCTCAGCTGCACTCTTCCAGAGCTGTTTTTCATAGGCTATGCTGCAACACAGTAACAGCATGAAAAACAAAAAATCCCACACTGTGCTATGGTACAGACACAGTAAGTTTAACAAAGGGATACTGGGGAAGGGAAGCAAACTCCAATCCATAGTTGCCATAAAGCTAGGCAAGAAGGTCTGAATCTCCCCAAAGGCTTAGTGGCACTTGGGATCAGCTCTATCCATTCTGCCAGTATAAATCACTGCTCCTATTGGGATGACTCCTCTCTCAAAGCCACCCCATTCTTCATCTTTCTGGAGACACTGAACTTCAAGGTCGTAAGAGAGTGGAGGGTTGTGACCCTAAAAATGTCACCCATGTCTCCCTGAAGGAGGCTGGAAGAGCCTGGGCAGGTGCTGACCTGCACACATGTGGGGAGGGCTGTGTATGGAAAGAAGGCAAACCCAAACAGGAATAATTGCTTTGGATACGATGCAATTTGTTAGTGGTCATAAGACTTCAAGGAGATTAAAAACCCCAGCACATGCCAGTTAGTGAGTCACTGTAAATATGTGAACTGGAAAAGGTCAAGATAATTGGTAAACAAGTCCATCCTCTGAGCTTCCTCTCCTTCCAATCTGGGGATGTTTTAACCATTTCCCTGCAATCCAAACCATCACATCCTATTTTTAGTTGCTTTCCTAGAAGATGCTACAGCGTACAGGAAGCACATGGATGGTGTGTGACCCATCTGTGAGGGTCACCAGACACAGCAAAGAATCTTGATCAAGACATCTTTAAGGAAACGAGCTGTCCAGATTTTACCGCAGCCACCAGCACACCACCCAACTGCTGGAGGGCCATTAGGCAATGCAAGCAGACTGACCGACCCACAGCAGGCACCTGCCTGAGAACAGCTTGGGGTGGGGGTGAAGATGGAAAGAAGGAATGGTTATAACACACAGATTCCTTCACAATGAAAGGGGCTGGAAAGAGCAGAAAATGGGCAGGTGGTGGTGGGAGGCAACAGGAGTGCTGGAGATGCTGAGAGCAGGGATAAAATGGGCAAGGTGCTCTTTCCAGCCCGTTGCTCTTCCTGATCACCACAATGGTGGATACTGTACAGATCAGCACTGAGATCTACTCTCTTGCCCTTTTGCACCAACCTATCCAGGAATTTGCCTTAAAAGGTCTTCCTCAGCAATCCTGGAAGTCTAGAAGTACTAGAAAGTGAGTCTTGGTGCTGAAGATTTCTCACCAAGGCAACATTTAAGCTTGAGCCAAGAAGGACGGAAGTACTTAAACATCCCTTTGCAAGACACCTCCCTCACAGCCGCCACAGCAGAGTTTGCAGTTTGCAAAGGGCAGGCCTGACTAGAAGAATTACTGCCAGATAGCAGCAAAGCAAAAGCAAAATATCCACCTAAGCCTGAGTTACCAAGTGAGCTGAGGATTTGTGGAAGCAGGCAGAATCCCCCCCCAAAAAAGTGCTTCTAGTCTTCATTGTTGTGAAAAAACTTTCCCAGGTGCAATCCGTGTGGAGATAACTACCAGAGGCTGTGGGACATGAGAAACAAGAGGTCTAAGGGAAATTATTTCTCCAGCACTCATTCACCTTGATGGGTGTTATGTTTGCTTATGACACATTTAAAAGGTAAAAGTTAACATTAGGAGCAAAAAGAATAGATAATGCATTGAATCAAACACAGGGTGTACAAATGAAGCCCAAGAGAAACAAGTGAAGCAGCATACTGGGAGCAGCTTAGAAAACAAAATATCAGGGAAGAAAACAGGAAAGCCATGAGGAAAGAATATGCGACAGAGACAAACAGAACAGAGAAAAGAAAGATGTGACCCTTTGAAAAAGGCCAATCACGCTGCAGAGATTAACACTGGATATTACTATGAGGTTGCATTGTACCTTTGACGTTCCTGCATATTGCTAAAACACAGAAGATGGGGCATGATGTGGAGGAGAAGCCTGGGCAGATATCTAGACCCAGTGACTGGAGTTACAGTGACCTGAGACCTTTCAAAGAACCAGACCTGCTTCACGCTGTCTCCAGAGAAACCTCATGTGTTCATTTCAGCAAGTGAGCAAAGCCTTGAAACTCACCAGCTGTTTCATGGCAGCCAGAGGTGACTGACCTGGGATGAGCAGACGAGGGCTGTATCGAGGTTTAGATCTCCCCTATTCCCTCCCCCTCAACATACCCATTTCAGCACAGACAGACATACATGGTGAGCAATACTCGGTTCCTCCTAAAAAGCACTGTCTCACACTTAACCTCCACCCTCTCCTCAACTCCAAACCACAACAGCAGCACTGGGAATTCAGGAGGCTGTTACACAACTGTGGGGTGTCTGCAACACAACACAGCCATCAATTTCTTAAAGTTGGGACCTCTGCAATCCAGAAAGGGAAGAGGAAATCAGAATTTCTTCCCAGGGCTAACATCAGATCCAGGAGATAAATTAGGTCTTTTGCTAAGGCCTTCCTGATGTGGGGTTGAGTAGAAAAGTTAAGATCATTCAAAACAAACCAACCAACCAACCCCGAAACACCCCCTCTTCTCAGCAGTCTACAGGCCTCTCAAAATGGTATTATAAACCCCCTCAAAGGAGTGCTCATCTCAGAAGTTCAGCAGCAAAAGGCACCATTGCCACCCACACACACTTTATTCATTTCTAGACGATGGCACAGTTCCTGCAGCCCATACCTGTTTGCAGAACCTCAGGAATCCAATTGAATAGGTCTTTCCCCACAGGCAGCAAGTCCCATATACACAGCTGGACCTGAAAGAGCGAGCACAAGATGACAGGGTTCAGAAGCAAGATTTGGGCTAGAGTGCAAGATTCCTACTGTCTTTGTCTACCTCTGTAGCAAAGTTGCAGGACTGCTGCTTTCTCCAACCATGATTACAGTTACAGCCATACCCTCTTTCAGAGACGTGTTTAAAACAACATCCGGACTCCACACTCCAATCTTTTTCTCTCTTTTTTGTCCCCCCCTTTTTTTTTTTTTTTAGCTGAGTAGCATGGGGAGAAACACAGATCCTAGAGGAAGCACACACAACCAACTGAAGACAGAAAAGATTTAAAGGAGGAGAAGGGAATAAGAAAAGAAACAAAGGAGTAGGCAGGTGTCCAGAAAAGCTGTGAATCAGTCCAGCTTGCCTAAGAGGATGTGATCAGCCTGATCTGTCTCAGAGCAGGGTACTGGTAAATCATCATCATCCATGCTGCCCAGTCTCAGCAGACATTTGCCACCTGACACGGTTTTTCAGGGCAGGGATAGAGGCATGGGCACAGAAGGAGGAGAGAATCATGCTGTAAGCACAATAAATACTCACTCAATTGGTTTCCCTCTGATCTCAGACATGATGGAACTCTCCCCTCCCAAGTACTCATAGCAGAGGCTGAGAAAGTTGTATATTACAAAGGCTGCAAAGACATCAATCAGAGTAAAATGACAACCAACTTCAAAACAGGTGCAAGGACCAAGAGTACAGGCAACAGAGCAAACATTAGCAGGGACTGCTTATGCAGCATCTTTCCCTTCAAAGCACTCCAGATTATTTTCACTGCATTTATCATCCTACCTCAGCGCTCACAAGACTATCTGAACTGGAGTTTGGCCAAGGTCCCAGGCCAGTTCCATGACTCATGCCAAAAGGGTCACAGGACCATTTAAAACTGTGGTCAGTCTCTGTTTGACTTGGCATCTGTAAGATGCCATTCTTTACAGGGTTCCTGTGCATTATTCCAGGACATTACACTGGTACTAAATAATTTGGAAAAGTTATCTCTGATCCATCAACCATATCTTATCTCCTGTATTTAACCTTTTAGGTGATGAACACAGTTTCTCTCTCTGAGGTAACCAGACTATAGACATAAGAGTTGGAGAAACAGAGGGTTTTTACCAATCAGTGAAACTCTGTTTTCATGTCTAGCGGAGATTTTTGAAAAACAGCCTCTATGCTTCATTTCCTCAGAAACCTGAAATTTCTTGCATACTGAATAGCCTTCTCCTTGGGCCACCTCTTTTCTGCCTTCCCCAGCAACCCGGTACAGATGAGGAAGAGCCTTCTCAGACTGACCGCTAATACTCTGCCCCATTTCAATTCTCTTCAAGGCTCAGTTTTGCTCATACATATAAACTGAGGTGAAGACACTGTGGGGAGGGCTCTCATCATAACTACAGACATGTTTCCTTTTCATGGGATCCAAACCCACTTAACTGTGCATGGAGTAAGCCTGTATGTGCCCTATCTGCCACTCTCTTGACTTGTTATAATTGCTGTTGGACCCTCATACAGTTGTGAGATTTTTAGGGCAAGGACTGTGCTCCTAAGTTTGCTGCATACAGCCTTGGGGCAAAATGACAGACCAGGTGACCCTTCTTTCAACGTTATTTTCTATGATAGTCTGTACCTGGACATTCCCTGGAATGCCAGCACCCAAATCCTGGTTTTGGCCCCCAGCATTGACATAATACAAAGAGAAAATAACTTGGGATGGAAACAGAAGTCTCGAGGAACTTTGAAATAAGAACAAAAGCCTAATAACGTACAGTGCTGAGAAGCTGACCTTACCAAGCAGCCAGTTATTAGACCTGAGGTCAATTTTCCCATGTGGATGAACCTCCAAAGTCAGAGACAGACATCAACTCTAATTCTTCTACAAGCATCCAAACTATGCCCTAGAAGAAGAGGTACTCAACGCTCCCCAAAACGCTCATAGTCTCAAACTATTATGTTTATGTCTTGTAGACATGCCTAGCTGGCAAGAATGCAACAGCACATAAAAGCCAGTGGTACACCTGCTTCTACGTATGTAATTGGGATATTGTTATTCTACCTGCAATCCTTGTTATTGAACAAAGCTGGGTATGTTCACACAGCAATGATTTTGTGAAAGCCTTAATTAGGAGAGAAAACACCAACCATGCAAAACTTATTTAAATAACTGTGGTAACCCCTTTTACCTGCAATTTTCCTGCAACTTAGCTGACAGCTCCCAGCACCCAGAGGAAGAAAAGCTGAGCTTTTCCTATTGTCCTCCAGTGACCCCTGCCCTCTGATGTGGTCATTACAATACCAGCTACCCCTTCCATAAACACTGGGGAAGAGATGACATCAGAGGAAGAAAACACACACAGGAAAAAAAGAAAGGGGGGGGGGGGGAATATCTGTCCTTCCATCCCCAAAAGAAATGTGTGCTAACTATCAAAGTTCACCACACCAGCAAAAGAACTCTTCTCCCATTCCTGACCCACATTCATCAGATGGTGCTCGTGACATCAACATAATAAAAAAAAATCTACTAGTGCCAGTGTAATTGACACCCAGGTTTGTACAGAAGCACAGCCATGTGAAAGAGCAACACCAAAACATGCTCCTCCTAACACATACTATGAAATGCAGTCCATAAATGGCCCAAGACAGCTTTCAAAATTTATTAACAGGGTCTTCCCCCCCTTGCCCCCTAACAGGGCTCCCCTGACTTTTCAACCTAATACCTTCCCAAAAATGAAGTAAGGTGGATGGCAAGGGAAGGCAGAGAACAAAAAGGCTGTTTCAAAGTGGTCCCCAGAAAAAGCAAGGGAGAGAACCTGCTGACCAAAGGTGCTTTCACCTCCACCTGTAGTCTTTTTGCACAGCCCAACATGCCAAGGTGAACTCCAGAGCATGGGCTGCCTCCTGAGCAGATGCTCGGATGTTTGCAAACTCCCTGAGCAAGCGAGGCTGAGGGATACTGGCAGTTGCTAGGAGAGGAGTTTCACAGAGCAGCAGGATTCCTGCTAGACCTACACACGTGCACAGGGAGCGGAAGGAGGGAAGAAAAAAAAAAACCCAGGCCCCAACAAAGATGCCTTCTGAATCATGTGCACACGTTTGCCATCCGCTGCTGCATCTCAGAGCATTGTCGTGGATGTGAAGGAGGGCCGGCTGGTCCCTTCAGCTGATTAACTTGTTCACATGGCCAGGGGCACCTCTCTGCAATGCAGATCTCGCCAAAACAACTGCACCAGCGAGTTATGATTTAATGAGGGTATGGTGATAAACTGTCCTCAAAAATACACTGCTAGAGTGCAGTTTCTCCTGCTGAATGAGTAGAAGGCTCCTTTCCGAATGAGATCAGGGGGGAAGTTTAGATAGCATTTACTGGAGAGTTTCCCTCGCATAAAATGCTAGTGGTATCATCTGCAGCAGATAACCGAAAACAAAGCAATCGGTAACTCATCCTGAGCATGGCACCCCGTCTCCTGCAGGACTCCAAAGCACTTTACACCTCACCAACACCAGCATGTGGTGGCTATGCCACCCTGCGTGATCACACAAGTGGCCACAGGATGGGACCAGAAGAATACGTCACTAACAAACTGCACCAGGAAAACAGGACAAAGCAAGCGTCTGGCTGCTAAGTAAGGGCTGTTCCAAGAACCGGGAGCTAACTGATATGTCAATTTAAACACCCAGCTAGAATCAGATTTTTGGCTTTACACCTTCCTAAGGCAAAGGACCCAAGAAAATAATAAACTTTGTCTCTACAGAACATTGTAGGGAAGGCTCAACACATCTTGTCATGCTCAGAGGCCAGCGAGGGAGAAGGTCAGGCTGGACAGGGCTTTGAGCAACACGATCTACTGAAAGATGGCCCAGCCCACAGCAGGGAGGTTGCACTAGATGATCTTTAAAGGTCCTTCCCAACCCAAACCATCCTATGATTCTACGATTTTCAGTCACTGAGCAAGCCATGGTCAACCAGTCAAGCACACTGTAAAACTTTGTCTCAGTAGGTGACAGAGATGCTTTCTCCACGTGCCCAACCAGGAACCAAAGTTCTCTCAGGGGCAGAGACTTCCCACCTCCCCCATTTTCTGTCTGACCCCTCCTTACCTTCATAGCAGTCCCGCACTGTGCCAAAGTAAACATAGTACTGGTCATTGGTGAAGAACAGGAGACTGAGCCATGAGTCAAAGGCATAAATGGGCACAATGAAGAGGATCCGAACAATGTAGCGCTGTTCATTTGGGCAGCTATAGCAGCGAAGATGCATGTAGATCTGAGAGGACGGAGAGGGGAGACGAGGATCAGTGGTATATGGAATAGAGAGGAGAAAGTGGAACTGGAGAGTCAACTGGGCCAGGAAAAACACTCAGTAAATCATCTCTTGATTGTCTCCAGCAGCCTCAAGGTGATAAGCATAAAAAGAAAAAAATCACTATTATCTTATGGCATCCATATAGCATCCCTTAGTTTGCAAAGAGTGGGAAGGAGGAGAAAAAGGAAGTAGAGGCATTTCTAATCTATGTTCTTATAGGGAATTAATTTACTGTTATTATCATCACCTTGCCCATATTCTTTTGTTCATACCTTTTTTCCCCCAGGTTATCAATCCCATATTCCCACTAGCCTGTTTTAAGTACCTAAGATTCACAGCACTGCAGCCTGCTTTTCTCTGAAGAGGGAAGGTGCATGCCCTTAAGTGCATGCTCATTGTAAACACTCTCACTCTCTTGGCAGTTTTAGATGCTTTCGAGACTTTCACCTGAAACAACCTAAGAGAGCCCTTCACAGCACTGCCAAGAGCTGATAAGCCACAGCTCATCTGCTCAAAAAGTGCCATTCTGCACATCGGTGACAGCACAGCCATGAAGCGTCAGCCATCAAGCGAGCACCAAGCTCACGCATCATGCTCAAAGGAACCATGCAGCCATACCACTTGTTTTGTCTGACTGCACACATGCCAGTCCCTCTAAGTCACTGGCTGGGGGGAGTGCAATGTCCCCACCCTACCCGCTCCCACCACTCACAGTTTGTTAGGCATCATTAAATCCCACACCTAAGATGCTTTTTCACAGAATACCCACCTCCTGGAAAAGGTACTGACCACAAGCATACCCTGAAGACGAGCACCATTCCTGTAATGGCCTAATAACACGGCCAGAGCTTCAGCGCGAGTTGCGAGGATGCTCTGTCGGCCATGGAGTCAGCAGAGGGCACATTCTCCAGAGGCAAGGCCTTGCCATACGGCAACACTCATCAAGCCACTGCCCCAACTGCTCGAATTAATAACAGCTAGTTTATTACATACGTGCCTCACAACTGACCAATTTTGCTTCCTGAAAGAGGCACAAGCATTTGTCTGAAGCTTCACCCTGTATTTGGGGGTGCTGTGAGGATTCTCCAGGGTCTAACAAAGCATACATTGATGATCTCGCCTTTCCCTCATAAGGGAGAGGGGGTTGTCTCTCTCCAGTTGTCTGTTGCTCATCTCTCCCTGCCTCTTGGCCAGATCTGGTCAAAATCAATTGAAGGGCTCAAAATACTACTGTTTCCTCTCCCTAAACCACGAGGAGCTCACAAAAGCCTCATTTCCTGAAGAAAACAGGTTGAAAATAAACTAACAAACCTTAGGGATATTTTTTCCTTGTGACAATCCCAGTGACACACCTCACTCAGCACAGGACAGCTGACACCGGAGTTCAGATGACTCCAAGCTTTGCCCTTGGGATGTCACAAGAGCCCTGCGATCCATGCGCCTACGAGAGCGCAGGAACTGCTGCCTTGTAACAGGACAACAGTGCATTTCAATCAACAGTGTCTCTCTGGCACTGACCTCCATTGGTTTCTTCGGAGAAGGGCATTAATGCCTAACTGCAATGCTATACTGCAGCGGAAAGATTTCTTCCTACCCTCAGTAGGCGACCAATTTGACAGGAGGATCCACAGCACTTGTAATTGTTACCCAAGCTGGTGAAATTGCAGGTGTTACTCTTATTAATCAGTGACTAATCCATTTTTGAACTTCACTAGCCCCTGTACTCCATCAATAGGCTGTAGTTTTCTAGATCCTAGTCATCACTCTGGAATCTACAGACCAACAGGTACAAAACACAGGTTGATAAATAACAGGGCTTGCGTTTCCCCACTGTGTTTTTCAGTTCACTTAACAACCGCATGAAAGAGAGGTATGGAACAGGATGCAGGGTTTGGCTTGTTCTGGCTCCCAGGACACCTGCCCCAGAAAGAGGGGAGGGGAGAAAAATGGAAATAAAACATTTCCTGCTACTCCTTTCCGCAGCAGAGTTCAGCCTGTGGAATCCACTGGCACAGGAGATCAAAGGACGTATGTCAAATGACAGATGACCACGATCATTTAGCTAACAGCTGACACAATAACAAAATGGCTAGATTCAGCTACAAGACCTGGGAAAGGATGGCTTGAGATAACACACCTTTCTGCAAACACTCAAGAGATGGCCAAATGTTTTACACCTGCGAATTTTAAAGAGTTTGCTTCCTCTCCATTTGCACCATGGAAATGGTCTGAACACGGGCAGAAAAAGGCCTTTATATAAAAGTTGCCACCTTGATTAGCACAGATAATATATTAGACCCCAAAGAAGAGGTCCTGGTACCACGCCAGAGTCTGCAAAACCCCATCACACAGCTGTATCTGGCAGAGATATGCCAGGGGATCACATGTGGTCCTCCATGTGGGGAAAAGAAAAGGATGAGAAGTACAAGTGACAGGGTTTTACCTGATGGCAGGTGATGAGCAAAGCTGTCCATACAAAGAAACCTGAGATGGCCTGAGCAGCGGTGGTCATGAGGAATATTGGCTGCTCCACAGCTGTGGGGCTGCCATCCTCCGGCATCCAGGAGAAGTTGGGAGCCACAGCTGGAGTGGTGGCAGTTGACCCCAATCTGGGGGCTGCAGTGATGTCAGCCATCACTATCATGGTGCCTTTTGGCGTGAGGTTCCAGTTGGGATTGCTAAAGAGCCGCCCACTAGCCAAGACCTGTCAAGGAAGAGAACCAAAAAGCAATTGAACCCAGCTGAAAGGACTCAGGAGCATAACAGTAACAGCACTTTGCAACTCTCACATGCCTTTCACCAGGCTGCTCACATGCTTTACAAACAGGACCTGGATAAGTCTGCCATTGCCACCCCTCGTGATACAACAAATCATGTGGTGCTCAGGAACCTCTCTACCACTCACAACACAGCCTCCCCGAGATCATGAAACACTGCTGCCGCCGTTGTCACCACCCTTCTGCAATAAAAATATTTAAGCGCAAGATGAATACAACATTCACCTGAGATCAGAAGGAAGTATCTAAATCATCCATACTAGAAGATGATGGGCACACCTAAGTTAACAGCTCTACTTTCCAAAAATGCACTGGCTATTCTGCTGCGTCCTAGTCTTAACGGTTAGTCTGCCAGAGTCTTAGTCTTATGGTTTCATCTGGAAGGCAGCAGAACAAGCAGCAGCAGGCAACAAGAACACACACCACAAAGTGTCACTGCACAACAAGGGGGAAAGAAGAGCACCCTTACTCCTCCAGCGAGCAATCCTCACCTCTCCTGCTGCCATTTTGAAAACCACACTTAGCCCAAAGCACCTTCATTGGAAGCATATGCGCTGAAAGCTTTCCTCGCTAGAAAGAAAAGCATGAAAGCAATGCCTTTACCAAACACTGTATGGCATGGTACACTTAGCCAGCCTGTCATTAATTCCACCAACTTAGCATTGTTTTCTGCATGACGTGAGTTTAACTTGATTGGCTTTTAAAAGCCAGTTGACCCATAAAAACACACCCAGAACACAAGGATATGCAAAATTTCAAAGCAGCATGACCCTTGGTCATTTCCTGGATGAAAAGCTATTTTCTTTCAATGGAACAAATTCTTGAAGGTCTAAGATCTAAAGCAGCTATTATTTTCAATTTGGTTGTAAGCAGGCTCTGATGTGACCTCTGGATTGGAGGAAGATAATCCACTTAAACCAAGATCAAAAGCAGGCAGCCATTGGTTCTATCCACTAGGAGAGCTGCTTCTGACGCGGTTGTAGTAAAGACACGGTCATCAAGGGGAACAGCATAATATTGCCGCCTCCTGATAACCTCCAAATAGTTTTCAGGATACCCTTTCTGTAAAAGCGCAAGACGTAGCTCTTACGCAGGCCTTTAAGATCAGCAGATGGAAAGGGCTTTAGAAAGGCCAACGATCCATCGCCACAGTTTACAGCTGCAGCAAGGAAGGACACGTCCGTCATTTACTGACAGGTCACAGCAGAACACGAAATAGAACATACATCCGCAGATGAAGTGCCCCAGCCTTGCTTCACCTGAAGCCACAGCACAAATTGGGGAACAGGCACCCCATAAAAGCAGAGGACCAGGAGCAAATCATCCCCACATGCACACTAAGGTGGGCCAATGGCCCCTCCAGCACATGCTTTTCAAAACCCCACACTTGCACCAGCGGTGCGTGGCACTCTGGTGTTATGCCACATTCCACCTCATTTCTGCTGTCTTCCACAGGGGGAAGAGAACAAATACAAATCCTGGGAAATATCCAGATATGTTTAAGCAGATATTATCTTACTATAGAGGGAGCTGCACAACTGTTACGGTTTAATTTACAAAATAATCATCAAACTTGGCTTTTCTTCGTTCTTTCCAGTCATTCTTTTTCCAAAATATCCCTGCTCTGAGTTACAGCTTTCCATAACTGCACGTACTGAAGGGTAATTCCTTTCCAGTCCTGATCAGTACAGGAAATGTAACTGTTAAGTTTTGAGTTTCAGAGCATACACACATACATTATATTATCTATACTGTATCTAAAAATTTGGAGAGATGAAGGCTGGATGGAGATGTCACAAGGTAGCAAGGTTTTTATTGCTTTGAGAAGAAAGGGGTTTCTACCCAAGTGACTTCTGAAGTGACTGAACACTCACAGTGCTGAGAGTGCTTCCACTAAGCTCACAAAGGGCACATCTAAAATGAAATCAGAGCAGATGCACCTGTGGCTAACCTAGCTCTAAATAAAGTCCAGCCAGCTGCGATCCTGCACATCCCAGTGCACTTTGGGAGCTATGCAAGAGAGGAAGCTGTTAAGCCCTTCCTAAAGCTCATGGGGGAGAGGATCTGTACTGAAGACCACCAGTGGCAGGTGGGACAGTACCTGGAGCTCCACACTCCAGCTAATCAAACCGCACCGACAGCACAGACCCACGTGCAGCGCCAGTAACATGAGCACAACTGAAGATCTGAAAGGGAATTCCTCTGCTTCTCTGCACTCATTTTAAAAGAAGCTGAAACAGCAAAAAGTGATCATCAAGCATTATGACGTGACAAGGGTTACGTATTCAGAAGCAAGGACACTTACAAGTTCAAGTTGTATGGGTAACCTTAACACTGCCCCCTTGTGATTATACATCAACTGTCATTAATTACATGATTATGCATCATTCTTCACCTAATCCCCTTTAATTCACACAGTCATTGAAACTAATAACTCTTTCCAGCACTGTGTTTTGAAAGAAAATATACAAACTTTCTTAACCAGGGCTCTCCCTACTCCAAACCCCAATCCACCTCACCCATGAGCACCCCCCTGTTCCTCAGGGTTGCCCCTAAGGACAACTTTTTAATCGCTTGATACTTTTTATTGGTTGTAAGCATCAGCTTGCAGTTCATTCCCTTTCCTAGTAAAACATGAAGGCACACTGTACTCCCGAATCTGCAAAATTAACATATACCTTCCAAATTATCCCTTCTAATCTCCTAAAGTCCCAGACACCATTGCTACAGTGACAGGTATAAGCAGGGCACAAAGCTATTATGAAAGACTACTGTATGCAAGAAGCTGAAGCTGTAAGAGCAATTCTGTACCATATTTAAGAAATAGTTAATAGCATAGATGATTGGAGCTTTAACCAGGTGAGTGGATTTCAGTTCATTCACTATCACCAGCTCAGAGTCTGCTAGCTCTTCTTTTGCCTTGTTAAAAAGAGCATCATGAGGGCGGGCTATGGCAACTCTCTTAATAGGCCTTGTTTCTGAGATGCCTCTTCCCCACCGTGCAACGGGACACAAGCCCAGCACATCATCAGAACAGGCTTCCAGCAAAGGTGGTGCCTGGGAGCATGTCACAGCAAACACGCTGCCTTGACAAGCTACAGATAAGAGTGTCCTGGTTTAAGCAGCTTCCCTCTTACCTGACACAGTGAATGTGTTTTGATACTTGTTTCTTGGATGCCTACCTCCATCACAGCCCATGTCAGTGCCACAACACATACCTTCCTGCTTCCTCTCACGCCCGGGGAAAAAGGTCCTTTCCTTTTCCTTTCCTCAGCTGTGCAACAACCTGACAAGGGTTAGGCTACTGGCTGTGATCCCTTTTCTGTGTACTCCTCCCAGCTGGCTATATTTCTCTGTTGTTTCTTGCGCATTTTAAGCTCCTTGGGACAACTATCTTTTTGTTCTCTGCCCGCATAGTTCCCAGCACTGCGAGGTACCAAACCATGAGGAAGGCACTTGACATTACCATATGGTAAATTAGGGGCATTTAGAAACCTGAATTACCAATGCAATACAAACCAATCTAATCTAATGCACAATAAAATTTGAAGAGTTCCTTACTCTTCTGCCATATCCTGTTTTCTCCGTCCATCTCTTTTCACCTCCACCTCATTGCTTCCATTTCAAGGGAGAGTAAAGTTACTTACACACTTATTCTCCCTCTCTGGAGGGCTCTCCTAAATATATCAAAGGAAAACATTTCAACACTTTTAAATTTCACTCTTGAAGCTTTTCCCATCTCCAACTGACTACCTTGCTCCCCCCGGAGGTAGCCTGCAATATAGCACATCCTAAACAGGACCAGGAGAATGGATAGCCAGGAAAAGCACCAAACTTTGGAAACATGCACACAGAAAAGTACACCTGGGTAAACACACAGGGCTTTCAGACATGGGCCTAGATCTACTTCAGGACGGCCGCAGGAACTTCGGGTCAGCTGGTACGATTCCTGTATGTGGGCTACATGAGCTTCGGGCAGTGCTTAGGTCTTTGTGAGGTCTATACCCAACAGCCCCAAATGTGGAAGGCAGAGATGACACCCCCATCCCCAAGGAGCTGTTACGTGTTCCTGCCTACATGCCATTACAAGTTACGCACATTAGAGCAAGACAGGACCTTGTACTGCTAAGGCATTAGCTTAAATACCAACCTAGTACTGGCTTAAACTTATCTAACAGATCTTCTGAAAGCACTGTAGGAGTATTAGGGTCTGCTCTCAATGCAAGGAGGAGAAAATAAAATAAAGCAAAGCATGGGCTATTTATATGAAGATAACTATCCTGACAAAAACCTAGAGATGCAAAACACTGTTACTGAGATTCTTGATAGGGAAGGGGCTCCAACCTGCATGGGGACCAGTTCTGTTAGAGACACCACACCAGTGTAAAGTTAGTGGGGATGTGTCCACAGGGCCTGCATCCACAGAAAAACAGCAATGCAGTAATTCTCCATCAGAAGCAGATGGCCATTCCTCTGTCTTTTGGAAACAGAGGCCTTCTGTCTCCAACACTAACATGGCAGCTTCTTCCACCGAAAATAAACTCAGAACAGTAAACAGAAGGGATGCCGCACAAGTGAAAACAAAAAAAACTTCATTTTTGGCTTGCATAAAGGCATGGAAAATGTTACCACCGAGGAGGAACTATTTCTACATAAAGATAAACAAACATAAATACGTAAAACCCGTTTCTGATGCAACAAAAGCGGTATAAGAGGAGGGAAGAAACGTTCAAGCTTGGTCCTTCAGTTCCTAGGAGTACTTCTGAACACATATTCAGTCACAGAGACTAGAAAAGGAGGAGCAGGCTGTCTGCTCTGAGCAAGACCCGCTCCGTTGTGCTGCTGGCAACAGCAGCCTTGCTTTGCCCCAGTGTCGGTAGGAAAAGAACCCCGAACGACATGACTCTGAAGCCGTTCTCTGCCATCTGCAAACACAATCTGTGTTTTTAAAATAGATCATCTCCTCCGAGGCTAAAAGTATTTAATTTCTAAACTGCTGAGAGTGCAAAGAATGATACACAAAGCTATCCCATGAAAGAGTCTTAACAGCTAAGCCTCCTTCTGCTGTACAAGATATGATCCAACAAAACATGCATGACCTGGCTGCAAGGTTCTCCTGGAAAGCTACAAGGCAAGAAATTGCTCCTCCTTAAAACCTACTCCAGACTAGCTGTAGTTTCAAATACCCGCCATGCTGAACTTTGTTTCTGTTAAGATACCACAAAACCATTTTCCACTCCCGTCTTAACTTCTTATTCCTCTAAGAGTTTCTCCATTAAATTATCCTTATTCTAGACTCAAAAAGACCAATGCAGAAGTGCCACATGGTAGGCGATTTAAAGTCTGAATTTTCTGCATCTATTACGACACAAGCCAGAGCTTTACCTTAGTGAAAGCAGGAGCTTTATGGTTTTCAGAATGTCCCCTAGACTTACAAGGAGTACAAGAACACACGACAAAATGGTTCAAGGTTTATTTTAGACTATTTTAATTATAAGAATGCCTAGAATTGCCAATTGGGATCAGCTCTTTCCATTGTGCTAGGTATATGCTGCAAATTCATAATTGATTTAAGGTCTTTTCAACCCCCAAAGGCATGGCATCACCAGTTGATCTGGCAAAAGGTAGGAAAAGGAGGAGGTAGTGAGTCAGGACAAAATAACATAACGCTGTACAGTAAGAGAGTCACTGGTGCAGCTCAAATCAGTGATAGCAATAAAAGAAAATCAAATGCTTTTAAATTTATTACATCTTAAATAGCTTTTTCTCTCTGGGGTGGCATCTAGTTTACTTAGCTATGGGACGTGAAAAGGTCCCAACAGTGCATTTTTAAGCTCTCCAGTAGCATTCCCGAAACAATCTGTGAGTTAAGTATGTGACCTGGCATGCAATTTTTACTAGTGAAACTCATTTACATTTTACTATTCATGCTGGGCAAAGCTTTCATAACATCAAACCAGTGAAAGTCACCCCACAACACGCACTTCATACACACGCATGCATACGTAATTCCAAACACACATGAGCAACACTGTGCTCAGCTAGAAGATGGGCATTCAACAAGATTTACAAAAACACACAGTGATTGAATCTACAGTTACTGCACTTCTTATCGGCTTAATGTACGACTTCTCTCTCTGCATAACAAACTCAGATCCAAATGCAGTTCTTCGCAATGTTATTTCTCCAGAGGTGTAAGAACTCTGAACACCGAAGAGATTTTGCCCAGCCACAATTTTCAAAACAGCTGTCAGTATAGTCAGTGAAACCAGAGAAAAGCATCACTGGGACGTAAAACCAGTAGCAGGAGCACAAGCAGAGCAGGAAGGCCATTAGCCTCAGAAGCAGAAGGTAGAGGAATCGGGCATCTAGGAGGACCAAACCACAGGGCAAGGTACACACCCACCAAGCCATATTTAAGAGATTATCCAACACCTACGTACACATAACAGCATACAGTACACACAATTTAACCTTCAACAAGGCTGTGCAACTTCTTTTCTCATTTTAAGGAAATTAAACAATACCACAAAAATCCTCTCTACTTCCAGCCCACACAGCCCCCACCCATTTTGCTAATCCATACACAGTCATCCGAAGAGAGAGCAGCTTCCCCTCCCCATGCACCCATTTAAAAACTCAGAATCAACAATAAAATCCTTTTACCCTGAGCCCTGCACTCTTCTTTCCAGAGTTTTTTTCTGCTCTATTAATTTCTGTTGTCTCACTGTACTCACACAGCCCTCCTCCACCCATCCTCCTCCTCCTCTTTTTTTTTTGTGGCTGACCCACATTGTGATAGGTCAACATCCAACATCTAGTCCCTTTTTTGGAAGGAGACAGGAAAAAAAGAGAAAGGGGGAGGGAGAGGAGAAGGGATGTTCCCCAAACTTCCAACCACTCCTTCGAGAGTGGGATCAAGCACACTTGGGCCATGCACTGTGTCCCTTTCCCATATTCCCAGCAGCCCCACTCCACACAAACCAGTCAAGCCCTCTGCTCCCAGGAGAGAAACACAGAAAGACTGCTAGTTGCAGAACATCTTTGTAGAGGGGAAAGAAACAAGGAGAAAAAGGATGTGTTGTAAACACTTCTGTCCAGCATGACAGAGGAAGTTTGCATTTCATTTTCCAAATTCTCAAGAACAAAGTCAAATCAGAACTTACTCCACCACCTTCCCCACCTTCATCCTTCCCCACCTTCCAAGTGCCAAGACAGAGAAGACAGCAGTTTTAAAGTTGCCACAGGGTATATAGTTACTCTAAGATGCATCAGAAGTCAAACTCTACAGCAGGATCGAAAGCCATTGAACTTGTGGCAGTCACACACGAAGGGAGTTTGTTTGGGTTGTTTTGTTTTGGTTTTTTATATATATCGGAGCATACTTGTCCATATAGAATCTATCAGATCAGATCCATACTTAAATTTAGCAAGTAAATGTGTCAGAAGAAGCCAGACCTCTTACCACAAGCCTAGGCAACTGTGCAGCGACGCATATGAGGGAGATGGCACATCTGACTTCCCTAGCAATCATTCTCTGATGCAAATATGTAACAGTGATGAGCACTACAGAAGTAAAAACAGTGATTCTCAACAAAGTACCCAAAGCCACTCATTATGAAGCCATTCTGTTATTGCTAAAATAACATCTGATCTGCTTATTTTTGTTTGTGGTTTGTTGCTTTTTTTTTTTTTTTTAAACTCTGGACATAAGACACATACATCCTCTCGTTAATTCCCAAAAATCTCCGACTCTTACTTTCATTACTCCTGTTCAATATTGCCCCCCCACCCCCACCCCCCCCTTTTCTCCTGCCCTGTTACTCTATCAAGAAAAATAAATATCCTACAGATGCATACTTCTAAAAGCAGAATTAGGAGCTTTGTGTTCCTGGATTCCTGTGAGAGGAGAGTTCCTCCCCACACAAAAATGCCAAGCCCTAGATACATCAGCATTACAGCTTTGCTAGCTGAAGAATGAACCCAGACACAGCACTTCCCTTACACAAAAGTTACCTCTGGAAGCTCACAGGCAGAGCACGATGCCTGGAGGAGGAAATCATTCTCTCATCAGTGGGAAAAACCTTGCCCAGCATCCTCTTCCAAAGGCTACTTACACCACACGAGTGGCTAGAAGCTGCTCACCCTTTCCTGACTCAGCACCAAAGCTGACCACAGAGCTTTGCAGAGAAGTCACCAATACTGTTAGAAGCTGACGGATGCCAACAGCTACTAAAACACAGTTCAAGGTGATTCTGAAATCCCCCCTCTCTATCCCAGAAGTCAGCAACAGCAATGCATTTTCTCTCTACAGAAAGAGGCACACCAAGCCCCCACCTGAGAGGGTACGTGCTTAAAAAAAGACAAAACTTCAACCCAATTTTTCCAGACACCGTAACATTAAATTACCCAGTTGGATGAAGTTGCCTAAATGGGAATTTATACGAATAACTTCTAGCTTAAAACTCTGCTGTAAAATCAGTGCCATCACAAAGCCATTGGGACAGGGGAAAGAAAGTCTGAAAGTCAGGAGAGTTTGGAGGAGGAGAGAGGTCACTCCCAGCGCCCATGGGACAATTAGCTGCAAATAGCTTCACCCACTAACCAGCCTTTGCTAGCAAAGCTGGCAAGGAGGAGACAAGATGTGGTGAGCCATGAAAGAGAAATTCACTCTCTTCTAATCTGCCTCCTCAGCTGACTGGCTTGTCCAGGTTAATTTTAAGTAATCTGGACAGAGGCACAGCTACTTACATTACTGCTACCTGGGCTGTACCTGTGCTGGAGATGACCAGGCAACTGCAAGCTCCCAAGCAATTAGCTCAGCAGCCTCCAATAGCATCAATGTCATGTTTCACGGCCTGGGGAGGGAACAATGGGCCAGCAAGGTCAGCTTTTAAGGTATTACTTCATCTCATCTCCTGCTCAAAGCCTCACTGCTGCACTAGATAACATGTTGCGGTCATCTTCTTTGCTGAACCAGAGAGATCTTTTTTTACCTTTTTGCCAGAGAGTCAATCGGGGCAAAAGGCTGTACAACATACTCAGGCAGAGAGGAACACTTTCAGGTTAGTCACAAAAAATTTGAGGCCATGACACCATCTCTCTATGCTCTCTATTACTCTCCATTATACAACATCCTCAAATAGCTGATCCTTTCAGTATCACCAGACTCCCAGGCACTGTGACTGTAAGATAGTAATAGCAGTATTCCCATCTTTTCAATCCAGAGACAGACTTGAGGGTGAGGAGAAAAATATCCAGGTACTCTATGGGTTAAAGAACACTCAATGCTGCAGGCAGAGCATGTAGGTTATTTCCCCGCTTCAGGTTTCCTGTAAATCATGCCCCTCAGGGGCGATAAGGTCCTGGTCACACCCAGATACAGCAGGGTTCCTGGGCAGCTTGTCTATACACTGCATTCTCCCTGGACACAGCTTGCTCTGTTGCCTTCCCAGACACGTTACTTACGCCATCACAAACAAAAACCCCATGGAAGTTGAGCTGATTTTTAAAGACCACAGAGAACCTGGCTATAAGCAAGTACTCCAGTCCCCTGCCTCTTCTCAGAGGAGGAAGAGTCTAAGGCGAGACTCCTGGAAGGTGGCTGCAGCTCACTGCTTCACTGGCAGAATTTCACCTCCAAAACCTTGCTTGGGGATTGCTGCTCTGAAAACATGTCCAGTGGCTCTCTCCCAAAGTAGTCCATAAAGGGGGGGGGGGGGGGGGGGGAGGGGGGGGAGGGACGACGACAACACACCAAAAAACCTTTTCAAAAGGGTGTTTCCAGTCCAAGCGCTATCATATTTTACAGTTATGTTAGCTAAGTGTTTTAATCCATCTTATCACCATTTCAAACGACTTTCAGAGTCCCAAGTGTTCTGGTAGGGTGTAACATCTTGGCAGGAAACCGCTCTTTCACCACAAGAAAGCAAACCCCAAAGAGTTCGGGAAGAAGCGAGAACAGTACACAACGCACACACCACTTCAAGCGAACAGATGGGCAAGTCAGCACACAAAACCCAAACACAACGCTATTCTCTACACCACCTCAATTTTCCAGGGCCTCAGCGAGCGCAATCAATCACAAGCTCTAAAACAGAGAAAAGCTTCTGCCCCCAGCCCTGGCTGTTCAATAACACACAGCAGCTTTGTTACGCGGATAGCTAGCAGCAGTCGTGTACTAGGAAAGCTCTACTGTACAAAGGTTAAGTGCAGTTTCTCTCTGAGGCTGTACTATTCTCTTGATTCTGCAGACAGCCCAACCTGTACATTCACCGCTGCTTTATAACCTTGGTTTCATCAATTTTAGCCTGAAAACCCTGTGAAAACTAGTCACAGCAGCAGCCCTTCAGAATCAACAAGTCTGATTTGCAACTTCATATTTTACCTCAACCCTCAATACTTTGAACAATGCAACACTGCGCTCTTGAAGCGGCAAGGACCAAATAACAAACATCTCCTGAGGAATTCACTGCTCCTACCAGCCACTGCTGGAAGAGCTCAAAGATATCCTCTGAGCTGCTAGAAAATGAAACAGGCACTTCTGCTAGAAGGAGCAGCCAAGAGCTCATGTCCACCGCTGCAAACATAAGCCAATTAAACACAGACCCAAAACAGGAAGGGAGAAGGAGATGAAGGGTAAATTCCATCACAGAGAAATTAAGAGGTGGTTGTCTTAACTAAAACATCTAATAAAAACGTTTTGACTTAACTCAGCAGAAGAACTGGACAGAGAAAGGGACTGACATTTTAAGGGGGAAAAAAAGGTGTTTTAAAAGTTATTTTGAGTTGGGGAAAAAAGACAACCCACCCTTCCTTCATGTGGAGAAGAAAAGAACCCTAATCCCACAACTGCAAACCGCAAAAGCTCATCTACCTCCCAGCCTGCTACCAGCAAAGAGGCAAACAAGCTGACAGAGAACAAGGTGGATTTCTAGCTGGATTCTGTCAAATCGTTAGAAACCAGCCAGCTCAGAATGCTTTCATTACGCCAAGCCAGCTAGTCACAGCGAACTTTATTTTCTGACCAGCTTGTGCATGTCTAAGAACCTTCCCTTCTAACTGCCATGTGTCCCAAGGAGACAGACAAATAAAAGTAGAAAAAGATGCCCGAGTGATTGGGCGGCTGTCTTCCCCTTGCCCCACGTTTCCAAAACACAACCCGTTCAGCACCCTGAACTGATTTTAGAGACCTGAGCAGAATACAAAGAAAAAAAAGGTCTTCCCACACCACCACTGGTTAAAAAAGCTGACTTCGGTAGCAATGTTTTCCTGATCATTTTACAGCAAGACTGAATCCTTTCTGCTCCAGATGCAGAGATAGCCACCTGCTGCATACATGCCACTTAAGGTTTACAGCACAACCATAACAACGATGGTATTAAGGACTTAAAAACTGATTCAAAGCCCATTTTCTCGGGGACAATGGTGAAAAAAAGCCTGAAGTAGGCCTTTGTGGAACACCTTCACCATAAGAAAAGCTATCCTAAAGCCCTGTTGTTTAGTCCTTAGCCAACATCCTAAAAGTGTGTCGTGGTTTAACCCCAGCTGGCAACTAAGCACCACACAGCCGCTAGCTCGCTCACTCCCCCCACAATGGGATGGGGGAGAGAATCAGAAAGAGCAAGAGTGAGAAAACTCGTGGGTTGAGATAAAGACAGTTTAATAGGTAAAGCAAAAGCCGCATACGCAAGCAAAGCAGAGCAAGGAATTCATTCACTACTTCCCATAGGCAGGCAGGTGTTCAGCCATCTCCAGGAAAGCAGGGCTCCATCACACGTTAACGGTTACTTGGGAAGACAAACGCCATCCCTCCGAACGTCCCCCCCTTCCTTCTTCTTCCCTCAGCTTTATATACTGAGCATGACGTCATATGGTATGGACTAGCCCTTTAGTCACTTTGGGCCAACTATCTTGGCTGTGTCCCCTCCCAACTTCTTGTGCACCTAGCAGAGCATGGGAAGCTGATAAGTCTTTGACTGGTGCAGCAACAACTAAAACATCAGTGTGTTATCAACACTGTTTTCAGCACAAATCCAAAACATAGTCCCATACTAGCTACTATAAAGAAAATTAACTCTATCCCAGCCAAAACCAGCACAAAGTGTGAGAGTTTATTTTTTTTCCAAAACTACCACACAAATACAAACCTTTAGTATTAGAAACCTGAATAAAACCAACGTTTCTAGAGAAATCTCTGGTCCCTTTTAGGGAGGCTGCTAAGGTCTTAGACTCAAGGGTAACTTCCAGTAACACAAGTTCAATGGAACAGTTAACTATGGTGTTTAAAAAGCCAAGTCTTTTTTAGTGGGATGTATGCTTTATTACATTTTCATCAATTGTTGTCTTTTTCTTGCAGGATAGGAAATAGACATTTCTATTCATCCTGTTAGCCTTTGCTCTATTATTGATGACTGCCTTTTATTTTTCTCTTCAATGGAGGTAAACAGTCTTCTCTCTGGGGAAGCCTGTCTATATCTTCAATAATTACTCCTGTTCAAGCTCCTTACATGGTAAGAACGGTTTCAAACTTTCTGTAAGGAGGAATCGTCTTCAGTATTTCCTCTAGATTTCTCACTCCTCCGCCTCCCACTCTTGACAGCTTCATGGTGTTCCAGGCAGCTTTCACAGAGCTGTCCCTGAAACCACTCCAGTCCCTTTCCTGGATCACAATTCATCAGAACCCGGTCATGCACACGTTCTTCTAAAGCCCTCCTTCTACTACACACTGCAGTTGCCAAGACTGAGTTAGCCCTCACGAAGCAACTGAAATTTCAGCCACGAGCATCCAAACAAGACCGATCATAACTCGCCTGCAATACAGGCACAGTAACAGCCTCTTCACGCGCCTACCACACCAGCACACACGTATACACACGGTGTCTGTCAGTCCATCCAGCCTGAATCAGAGGAGGCACAGCAAACACAAGCCTGATGCCCACCATCCTGCTGGGGTCTACCGTGCTCCCAGCCCGCCTAGGGACAAACGCACCCTTGCAAAAAATGACACCCACCCAATGCCACTGAGCAGCCCGCCAGCAGCGGGGGGTGTGGGGGCTGCGCCGAGACAACGCGTGTGCACGCATGGGGAGATTGGGTAGGCTGCAGCAGGGAGATATTGGGGAACAGACTGTGTGGGCTGCATCGGGGGGGGGGGGGGCACTGGGAGCTTGTGGAGAGGCGCGGGGGGGTATGGAAGCCACGCGGGGGGAATGTGCGTGGTGGGGGCAGGCTGCGGGGGCCGCGTAGAGAGGGAATGGCGGGGGCCGCACAGAGGGGCTGGGGCGGGCACACCGGGGGAACGAGCGCGGGCTGCACCGGGGAATGGGGAGGAGGGCTGGGGGACCGCACCGGGGGCGGGGGAGCCGCACCAAGGGGATCGTGCAGGCCACACCGGAGAATGGGGGGGGGGGGGGGGGGGGGCGGGGGGGGTAAGAGAAGGAGGGATTGGGGGGGGGGGGGGGCGGAGGTCGTGGCCACACCGGGGCGATGCGGGGGGGAAGGCGAGTTTGCGGGGGCCTCACCAGGCACCCCCACGCCCCCACAGCCGCCCCCGCGCCCCGGCCATCCTGCCCCACGCCACGTCTTACCTCCCGGCGGGCAGGGCTCGGCTCGGCTCGGCCCGGCCCGTTGGGGTGAGGAGAGGTCGGGTCAGGTCGGGTCGGGCCCTGCCCCGCTGCCCCGCGGGCGGGCAGGCGCCGGCACCGGCGCGGGGGCGCTGAGGGCCTCAGGAGCCCATGGCGACGCCGGGCCCACCCCGGCCCCTCCGCGCCTGCGCACGGCACGACGCGCCCCGCCCACTGCCCGCGCCGCGCGAGCTGAGGCGGGGCGGTGGTAGAACAGGGTGACGTAACCGCCCGGCTCTTAAAGGGGCGACGCCGCCGTGAGGGGAGCGGGCGCCCCGGGGACGCGGGGCCGGGCAAGCGCCGGGGCCGGCGCCAGGCTCGGGGGGTGCAGGCTGCGGCTGGGCGGGAGGGGTGAGCTGCTGCCCCGACCCTGCCCGTGCTTCCCCGAGCTGGGCACCCGGGTCCCCAGGGTCCCCCCCAGGCGGGTTAAGGGCAGGAAGATCGCCCCAGGCAGATTTCCACCTCTACCTCAGGGCCATTTTCCCAGAAACTCTTAAGAGAAAAACACACGTAGAGGTGTTGGAAACCAATACCATACCTCCGCTCAAGCCAGAACAATGGATTTTCAATCTAAAAAAGCAAAAACTCCCAAAAACCCCCCAAAACCAAGCCCTAAAAACCTTTAATACACAAGCACCCTGCTTCCGGCAAGGACTGCGTTAGTAAGAGCAGCCAATAGCCCACCTGAGGCACTTGATGACTCTCCTTCTTTAGCGGGGCACTTGCCCTCTTCTTCTGAAACACAGACGCACCCATGGACCTGCTCCCCCCTATCTCCCAAAATGGCGGTGCATTTCCCTCCTGTCCCAAAAGAGAGCTCCTATCCAAAACACAGCAGCCCCTCCTGAACCCGGCCAGATCAAGGCTCCGCTGCCTCCGCCGCACTGCTGTGAGGCCGCGCACTCAGCCGAGAAAAGGCACGTGGAGATGGGTGTTGTCTTCCACGCAGGCAACGCTCTTCTTTCTCACAGAAAAGAAGATTAGAAGGGAAAAAGTCCAGTTTCATTCTGATCCCTCAAAAACACACTCAAAACAGGACCAACACAGGATAGAGGCAACAGGACAATATCCCATACCCCTGAATTACCCTCCTCCTCCCTTCCCTCCTACTCCTTCTCTCATCCAAGGAGCTGGAAGCTCCACGCAGCAGGCAAAAGAAGGAGCAGCTCTTCCTGCTCGGGTGGCAGAGAACAGGCTTGGAAGGAATATACAAAGTCACCAAGATGCATCATTTATTCCCAGCAGGTGTTTCTAAAAATCAATTTCAAGAGTTTTACGCAGCCTGCAAGAAACAGGCCTCTTGTCTGGATAATGCAGGGAAGCATAACTATACGAGCAGTGATTCAGAAATAAATCAGTATTAAAATTTAGTAATTTATTGCCAGACAGGTCAGGCAACCAAAGGAGGAGAAACCCAAACAAACCACATCACCGCAGACACCAAAGCGGCAGGTGCCACTTTACAGGGAGTTCAGCACGTTTGCATCAGGCACAGCGCTACTGACGGGTGCTCAGGGCTGCTGCTCTGACCCCTCTCGTTCCCCTTCCTCCGTGCTTTGAGGATAGAAGAAAGCAAGAAAATACAAAACCCAGGGTCCACCTCTGTCGAACTCAGTGCACCCAAAGCCAATGGCGTGGAAAGGTCCCATCCCGCTCTTCCTGAAGGCCAGACGCACGGGACGCCAGAGGCTCAAATCCAGGAACCGAGAGATCCTGAATCGGATTTCACATAGCTCTTGTTGTTCCAAGGCTGCAACTGCAGAGATCAGCTCAGATTTATTTTTAGGCACTCCAGCCCTGTGCCTTTTTTCCAGTAATTCTGATCAAACTTGTTCCTGGAACTCAGGAACAGGTTCAGCTGCAAGACGGCGCTTCCTGCGTTTAAGATGTCACTCCCAGCAAGGATGCCAGAGAAGGAAGAAATGACAGATGCTGGCATCACTTTATCATTTTCTACTTTATTACTTCAAATTAACAACCACGATAAAGCTCAAAAAAGTCCAATATTTACACAGGAAAAAAGTACAAAATCCCCCCCCAAAGTTCTTCAGGTTTTTTTTTGTTTTTTTAAATTACAAAGTAATAAAAAGTTTTGCTCTTTAATTAAAAAAAAGAGACAGTAAGAGGGGTAAATAAATTAGGAAAAAAATAGGGAGGAAAAATAAAGTGTTAAATAGAAAGGATAAAAACAAACAAAACAAAGACTAACCCCACCCTCCCCGCCCTGCCAACAACCCATCGGCTCCACACTACAGTGACAGTGTGTCTGCTACAGGCCATAGGTCGCAGTGGTGATCATTGTGTTTCAAAGCCCCAAGTGCCACAAAGCAGCTTGAGTATTCCTAAATTATATTTAAAAACAACTAAAGTGGGGGGGGAGGGGGGAGACGGGTGGGAGAGGGCAGGAAGGGGTTGTGCATGTACGGTGGATCTTACTCAGGGTCGCATGAGGGAAGGAGAGAGCAAGAGCCATCGCTCCAAAAGAACACCAAACTCCAGTTTCTGTGCGACCCTCTCTTCTCCTCAAGTCCCACACTCTCTCCGCAGGAATTAAAACAAGTTTTAATTAAAAAATAAAATAAAATAAAATAGAAAAACACGCACAGCCAGACGAAAAAAAGACCCCGCTGCAGGGACGGGAAGTGGGTTCTTATCTCCCTGTATTTCAGCTCCAGCCTTCCCATCCTCTGTGGGACCAAGTGCCTCTCCATAGAGATCCCTTGGTGCGTGAGGGCTGCTCAGATCAGGGAAGTCTGGCACCTCTCCCGACAGCCGAAAAAAAACGCAGAGAAGCCACCCGAGGAAAGGAAGCCCGAGTCAATGATTAGGCCGTTGCCACAACTCCCCTCACAGCTTAAAATTCGTTTAATGCTTGAGAAAATAAATTCTATTATAATTATAAAAATCAGACCTCTACCATAAAGTGTGGCTGGAATCTGATTCCCTCCTGGCCCACAAGGCTCCTGAAAAAAAAAAAAAAAAAAAAAAAGACAACCCAACAACAAAAAAAAACCCCCAAAACAAAACCCCAACCCCCCCACCATCCCCTGCCCTCAGACAAAAAGGAGAGCAAAGTTAAAATTTATATGGCTAGAAACCATATGATTTGAAAATTAAAAAAAAAACAAACAACAACAAAAAACAAAACCATAGGAAAAGATATCCAAAAAGAAGAAGGAAACAAAAAAAGAGAGAAACCCAAACCAGGAGCAGAGAGTCAGGAGAAGGAGCTGGGGGTAGCCAGTGGGGGCAGCGGTAGGGCCGGGGTGGGGCTGGGGGGCAGCGGAGGTGTTCCCACACGGCTCCCGCATCATCAGCTTCTCGGAGGTGCTCACGCTGGGGGACGCAGGCGGCCCTCTCGGAAACGGCTCACACCAGCGCAGGGGCACAGCTCGACTCCTTGTCGTTGGCAAAAAGAAATTCTGTCGGGGTTTTTTTTTTGTTTGTTTTTTTGTCTTTTTTAGTTTTTTGTTTGTTTTTTGGGTTTTTTGTTTTTTAAAAGAAAAATACAGTGAAGACACTAGAAAGAGAAAAAAAAAAAAAAAGAGAAAAAGAGAAGAGGACATTAGGAGAAAAGGCTCCTCCCAGCACTTCCAATGCCAGCTGGAGTGTAAAAAGTCAAATCAGCCCTTTCTTCTACACTCCTGCCACCCCTCAGAGTTACCTCGTCCAGCTACTGTGGTTTCCTCTACAAGAGGCACTCGCTAGCTGGGCAAAGTCTCGCACACTTGATTACGTGCTCAACTTGATTACATGCTCAGCACTCTCCTCCCCAACATTATCACGCTGCCAGAAAAGCATTCATTAGGAACCAACAAAATGGCTCCCTGGCCCAGCACCTTCTCCACCCTCCCTACCCTCCAAGAGAAGTAGAAGCTACCTTCACACCCAAGATAATCCATCCCCCCCTAAGGTTTTGGCAGCCAACTTTACTCCTCCCTCTGAAGCCAAAAGCCATCTCAAAGTAAGGCGAAGGGAAAGGAAAAGTACCAATCCCCCACAGCAACATCAAAGCCTTAACCTAATCCCTAAGGCCAGCAATTCCCTCCCTGGGGGATCCCAGGCATGAGGACAGGCTCACCTAAGCAAACACTGGTCCAGTGGCAATTGCTCCTCACTTTCCAAGGTGATCAAATGGCACACTTGTCTACAAGAGAAAAAGAATAGGTAAGGGATAGAGAGGAAGAAAAAGGCACGACGGACACCAAAACAGAGAGGCTGTGCGGTTCTCTCAGGATATCCTCCCTCCCAAGAGTTTACTGTTCCACTTCTCCAAACCACTGCGGTCTGGAAGACAACCAGATGAAGGCTTACTCAGAACAAAGCAGAGCTAAGAAGACAGTACTGAGCATGGCCTCCAGAAAACGTGTAACTGAAGAGTCAAGAGGTAACCTGGTACCACTCCCCTCACCACACTGTAAAAGCTTCAGGCGCATGTCAGCTCCAGCAGATCAGGTAAAAACTGCTGTGGGGCCCTTAGTCCTTCTGGGACATGCAGGCCAAGGCCACGAACGTTGCAGCAGGGACTCACCTGTGATGCTGAAATCCGTGACACTTCTTGCCGCCCTGTGAGGTCAGATGAGGAGACGTTGGCAGGAGCTCCTCGGTGTAACCTCATGCTGACCTTCCGCTCCCTGTCCACTCTTGAGATTGCTCTGGGGGACGTGTTTCCTGCAGAGAAACGCAAGACAAGAACATCAGTCAATCGTTTCAGTTTCCAGCCAGTAACAGGGGTGGCATCCTCCCCCAGCTCTCCCACCCCACTCACCGGACTGTTGGATTCGGGAGGTGGGGGTGGAGGCCATGGGCTCGGTGACATTGCGAAGACGGTTGGCAGTGGCTCCAGCAGGCGGGCCGGGGGGCAGCGCTCGCGTGGCTGATCCCCGGAGTTGCCCCATCCTCTCTTCTCGCTCGTGCTCTCGCCGCTCCCGATCCATATCCTCGGGGTTCCGGGCTGCTCCCTGAGGAGGAGAGAAACCCCATGCAGGGCTGTCAGGCAGGAGAGACAGAAACAGCCCCAGAGAGAAAACACACAGTGCTCCATCATGTCAAGAAAGCAGAGCTCCATCACCAAAACATGTTCTCCCACCACCATCTTCCACTCCACCCAGAGAGGGCCTCATCCTCTTCCATGAAGAAAGAGGGAAGAAAGCATATGGTACTACAGCTGCTATTGCAATCCACATCTGTGTCCCACCTCCAAATATAGTTCTCTCCTGAAAAATTATCTCTACCTACCTATAGGTATAGATCTATCAACACACATGCTCCATCAGATACACTCACTAATACAACAGTAGTTATATCCCCCAGTTAGCACCACCAAACAACTCTGCCTCTTTTCACTCTACCTGGTCCCCTTTCTCAAATTGCTCACCAGAGATAAGTACAAATGACAGGCAGTTTCCAACTTTCCTCCCCATCTCCATGATACGAATCAACCCCTGCCCCTCCAGCCCAGCCCTTTCCCCAAACACACTCACAAATTTAAGCATATTCCAGTCAAAGACGTAGTCATAGGAGAAGCCTTGGCGGTGGAAGAGGTTGCGGAAGAGCTGCCGCAGATACGAGTAGTCAGGTTTGTCGTCAAACCTCAGTGAGCGGCAAAAGTTGAGGTATGTCGAGAACTCAGCTGGAGGGAGCAGAGAACAGTTGGTTGTTGAACACCATCCAACCCCCCTGGTCCCACCACAGCCTTTCAGCAGCAGTGTGCTGGACCAGGACAGCACAAATACAGAGCTGCATAACAAAACCAGAGCCTGCCGGTTGCAGTGCTTTGGCCACCAAGACCATCCCATCCATATTTTTACCAGAGGAAATGCTCATGCATCTCTCTTTCTGGCTGCTTCTCCAAGCAAGAGGTAGCAAGTCACAGAGCCTGCTCAAGGAGAGTAAGAATGCAGGCCTAAAGAACAGGTGGAGGTGAGTTTTGGGAAGCTCAGCTCAGATCAGAGGTCCTCCTAGTTCAGTAGCCTGTCTTAAGCAGTGGCCAGAAGTAGACAGCTACACAGGAGAAAGATCGGGGCAAGCATGTCTGACACTTTCATTGACATTAGCCCAGCTTCCACCTACTTTCAGCTCAGGGAACTTCCTGATCTGGATGTGGTTTCTAATTATTTAGTAACCCTCAGTGGATCTCTCTTCCACATACTTGTCCAATCTCTCCTTGAACTCCTGTAAGCTTTAAGTATCCACAACATCTTCTGGGAAGAAGTTCCACAGGTCTACTGCTGGCTGTGTGAACAACCGCATTGTTTTGTTTTGAAGCTAGCAGGAACCAGCTTTGTTTCTCTTCCAATACAATAATTAGGGCCACCAAATAATCAGCTCCCATCCAAACCTCCGGAGGCATAGCGAGAGTGTAGCCTTCTATCATTTCTCTAATCACCTCTTTTCCAGGTTCCAGCAAACTCATTGCTTGTATAGAATGTGATCACCCTTTTGGCCCTTTCCTGGACCTTTTTCTAGTTCTACCACATCCTTTCTGAAATAGTGGGATGGACCAGAGCTGCACAGTGCATGCAAGGTGCAAGTGGGCCATGGGTTTACGCACACTGTTTGGACTTTTCTTTCCTAGTAATTCCTAACACCCGATCCACTTTCCTCAGTACCCACCAAGCGCAAAGTTGATGCTTTCACAGAACCATCTATTGTAACTGCAACAGCTCATTGGTGAGTGGCACTGGTCAGCTCAGAGCCTACTACTCTGCATATGACATGAGGACCAAGCCTGCTCTCTCCTCTCACATAAATTACTCCACGTTTACCTACAAAGAACTTCATTTGCCACTTCCCTGCCTGGTTATTTCTTGGATTCAGCACAGTTGGCCCTCATCCTCATTACCTAGTAAAAACTCAGGATCGTCAGCACACCTTCTCACCTCACCACCCACCCCCCTTCCAGACTGTTTCTGAGGTCCTAAAGATCCCTCTCAGCACTCTCATGCCCTTAATAACACAAAGCTTGACTCTCCACAAAAACATGTTTCCCACTTCTGAACCAGGACTCTATCACCACCGGTCTCTTATCCTTCTCATCGCTGGTGTCAGCAGCACATCCTGGTCTGGGGGTACTAGGCATTGCCCTTCAGGACTCAATACTCCATGGAGTTTCAGCAGGAGAGCAAGCCATGCATCAGACATGACAGCCATCAAGATCAGAGCACTTACAAGGGTACCCTTTGCAGAGCACCTCAATGGGCGTTGACATCTTTTTCTCGCTGATCCTCTCGTACTTTTGGCGCTTGGTGGCAGCCTTGAGGCCCTGCCAGGGCAGCGAGCCCAGGTTGAAATACATGAGCACGTAGCCCAGGCTCTCCAGGTCATCACGGCGACTTTGTTCTGCGAGAAGTTACAAAGGGGCAAGGAGTGAGTAGCAACCAAAACTGCTTTGGCAATCACACAGCTTTGGAGGTTAACATGGAACCAAAGAAAAAAAAACCCCTCTCTCTTTGGTAGATTTCTATGGATAGACAAACTTATAAAAGACATTCCAGTACAAATTCCTGTGGGGATGTTCATACTGCAAGAGTTAAAGCACTCCTCTCCCCATACAGCCCAACCCACTTCATAAATGAATAATTACTCTGACTACCTCCTCACTTGGACAAGCCTTAATTCACACAAGAATTCAACAGCTCAAGAAGTGCTGCAGCAACACTGCCTACTTTGCTCTTCCCGGTCCCAGAGGAAGGGCACCTACACTTCTCCACCCAGAATGATACTTCACCCTGGGGCTTAGTCATGACAGAGGTAGTCACGGAAAGACAAAGCTAACAGAGGTAAGCCAACACAACCCTTTCAAACACATCTTCCAATTAACCTGCTGATACTCTTTACACAGGGCAGAAATGAGGAACCAGCAACCCCTTCTTGTGGCAAATGACTTTGTTGATAGTTTAGAGAAGCCTAACAAGTAGTACTGTGCAAAGATCTTTCCAGATTGGTGGCATTTTTCAAGCTGTGGAGGAAAAAGGCATGAATACAGAGGTATAGTTTGAACAAAAGGTTCCCCTCCAAATGGGGAATGACTGTGTAACTGGCATCACTACCAAATCTACTCAGAGCAAGGGTTGCCCTTAATATGCCATTGTAAGGGCCTGCTTTTAGACGCTTATTTACGAAACAAAGTATTGCTTCCCGAACAGAAACATTCCACGTTGAACTTGTTCTCTGGAATGGCCAAGCTATTTTAAGTTTCAAGTTAGCTCAAGATGGAGTTGATGCAGAGTCTCAGCAACTGAAAATGTTGACTGGTTAACTTGTGAAACTCCTCCCAGCTCCTCCAACATGCTTACAAATTCATCTATAAATTTTGCCAAGAAGCTCTTGCCCTTGTTCCCCTCCCAAATAAAATAAAATAAACACTTTGGAGAAAGTACTTTACATCTTGAGGAGAACAGCTTACATAGATAACAGACCGGCAAAATATGGCTTGAGGGAAAGCTCAGGGGTAGAGGAAAGGCTAAAGAGATTCGTCTATTAGATTAATTTACTACTACAGCACATTTTGCTGGATTCAGTGCCATGTCCTGGAAGATGCTGCAGATTATGTATTGGTCTGTGGGTTAATTCTCAGTATCAGTTACAGGCTACCACCTGCCCCATTCAAAGGCCAGTAGATTATTACAGCTATGCCTTACTCTGCTAGCTGAAACTGAACCCTGACGAAGGAGTAGCTGTAGCAGGTCACAGATCTAGATGTCCAGATGTACCAACACAAGCTGTGGGTCACCATGGGCCTTTCTTCCCTCCTGCATCTCTCTCATAACCTCCTAGTGTTTTTGAGAACTAGGGGGCTTGGCAAGTTAAAAATATTAGGGGAAAAAAACACACTGTGGTTACAGAAGAAAAGGAGGGTCTCATCACCCCATAACTGAGAGGAGAGAGCCTTTGGGTCAAAGCACATGAAATGCCATAAAAACACCATGTTCCAAGGCAGGAGTAGAGGAGAAAGCAGCCCTGCAGATCCCCAAAGTGTCTTACTTTCAGCATGCAGAAATAACAGCATTTTTTGACCTTGCTAACTTACTGCCTCAGGTTGCCCATTTTAAAGGGGCTAATACTTCCTAATCTTATCAGGCTGCTGCCAAAGATAACTACATGACTGGCTGGGAGATGCTTAGATGCTATGGAGGGAGCAGGGAAAAGAAACCCCCAGTTTTGCATTTGGCCTAAGGTTGGGATACATGTACTCTCAGAGGGCCGTGATTACACACTATGCATATCAAATAAATAAAACTAAACAATATTTGACAATGACCTACGTCCTGCGACAGGAGGCGTGTGGAAATGGAGTAAGAACACACATCCGGGGCCTGAAAGCACAAGAGACAAGTGTAACCTCAATCCTGCAATTTGCCAGCCCTTGACTTATCCATGCTCTAGCTTTAAAGCCTGTAACTGTGGGTTTCCTGTCTAGAGCATAGTGGTGCCCCTCAGAGGAGTAGGGAAAGGCAGGGCAGGAACCAGAGAAACCTACTGAACAAGCAAATCAGCCTTTTAGGAATAAATTAGGATCTTGCCTCTAAAATCTTGCTTGAACTCCACACTGCTTAGGGCAGACTGGACCACACACCTCCACTTGCATGAAGCACAGCACCTTTGAGCACAGCCACTGACCCCATCCAGAACAGGAGACATTCTGTGAACGTACACCTAGGCACAGTTCTAGTGATTTGGGGAAGGCTGGAATTGGAGACTTGAGGTTAGGGAGCCTGAAGTCAGTGCAGGATGCTACAAGCCCTTACCAGAGGCAGTGAGAGGGGTAACAAAACCAAACTGGGCAGCTCACTAGTACCCATTACATGCATGCAAACACAGCTAACTTTGCCTTAATGCAGCAATATGATCAAGGAAAAACAACTGCAAGCACAACACCTAATTATTAAAATGGTAAATGATAAATGCCTGATTGCGTGGCATCCCTGATGTCCAATATCTCAGGTACGTGTGTCATTGTAGTGGTCAGGTAAGTGGTCATTGTAGCCCACTTAAACAACTTCCGTGAGATTCAAATCTATGACAAGCCTGAAGTACCAACATGATGGGTCACAGTTGTCAAGCTACCTCAAAACACTGTAGCTGTCTTTCACCTGTAACCCTAACTACAAGATCCTGAATTAAACCTTGGATAATGGTGAAGAACAACAGTTCCTACATCCCATTTCTTTGTTTCATCTTCAGTTACTATTACACATTTCCAAATTATTTTTTTTTTTCCCCTGGCCTCATAAACCAACATCCTCAGGATACTAGGTAACATTAGACAGCAAAAGTGGAGTAGTTAATTAGAGTTAGAAAAAAAAGTTCACCTCTACACACCAAAGAAACATTATTTAATGTCACTACTTTCCACTTTTAGAAGCTTGACAATCATTGACTAACTCTTGCAGCATCCCTGGGATGCAGGCAAAAAAAAAAAAAAAAAAAAACTCACTTTACAGTTTGAAAAGAGAAACACAAGTGACATGAATGCACACCCAGAGCAAGTCAGTCCAGAAGCAGGATTACAGTCATGACCTGTGACACCACATCACACTTCCTCTCTCCATTTCATTTCAGCTTCTCAGCTCTCCTACAATACATGGGGGACTGCTACTTATAAGACACTCATCCTTCCCTCCCTCCCTCCCAAATCCCCTTCCAATAGAAAACATGAGGTTGCCTTCCCATGCAACCCAGCATGACCTCTCAAACCCAACCCACTCCGCAAGCAATCTCCTGCCAGTTCCCTCCCACACCCAGGGAGGTTCCCAGTCAGCCCACACCCTCACTCCTTTCCCAAAGCAGGGTCCTCAGAAGGAGCGGAGTCAGGGGTGAGTATCAGGACAGTGAGTTACCTGGGGAAGACACGCTTGGGCAAAGACAGGAGACCAAGGACTGGTTGCCTTGGACACAAGGTTCATGACAAAACTTGTTTCTTTGCAGCCTAAAGCGTCTCCTGGTTTCCCAGCACAGTGCTTCCCTCCACCATGATCCTATCCAAAGTGATGCTGTTCCCATTCAGGACTCCCTAGAAATCAGCTGTCTTCACTGGAGTCCTCCCAGCTGCAAGCAGTCTTAACTGAGCAATGTTTTCCTGACTACATACTCAGATCTGATTTTGCACATGCTGGGACTACACTTCCCCTTTCTCTCCCCACTGTATGGCAACAGCCTTTAAAACCACACAAAAATCTGGAACGGATGACAGAGGGCAGGATGAGCAGAAGAACTTTATGATCTGCACAGCCTATGCTGATGCCATCTAGGATGTGTTTGGGGAGGAACTGCCCCCCACCCCCAGCCTCCTGTTATCCAGACAGAGCCCACCAGGCTTCTTCCAAGACTGTCTCCTGGGCACCCCTGGGCATCTATTTCAGACTTCACAAGCTCCAGAGGGTGCAAGGGACTCTCATCCCCAGAGCATGTGAAAATTGACTGGAATGCGTGAACCAAAGCCTGCACAGTCCAATGACTCCCCCAACAGCAAGTCTCCAGCTGTGGAAACCCTCCCCAATCTCGCCTCCTACTTTTTCCCCCGGTCACTGGGAAAAGAATGTGTTTCCTCCAGACATCGGAATGCCCAACTCTTAGCTTGCACATTCAAATAAAGGCATTTATTCATTTGCTATTCCCGTCACACGAATACCCCAGCACCTGGTTCCTTCCCTCTCCCTAAACCACATTAATGTAACATTAAGACAGAGAATTTAGTCTCAAAAAAGTAAAAAAATTCAGAGTGACAGTTCCTATGGCAATGCTACTAACTCACAAACGTGTCTGTCATACAGCCTGTGGCAAGGTCTTGAGAAACAGGAACTCCAACTGCAACCCTGACACCCCCATCCCCTTTCCTCCGGGCAAGTCATGTAACCTTTATGCCGTTCAGGGGAACTATCTGCAATGTGGAGATAATACACCCGAGACCTGTTGCGCAGAGTAACTCGCACCCAGACTTTCCTGAAGCAAAGGGCATGAAGAGAACAACGGCTGTGCTTAGACCGATGGCATATGCAATTTGCCCTTAGATTAGTGTTCAGACATTGTTTGTTCATCCTGATACACAAGCCAAGTGCCAGTAGCAAAGGGCTAAGTTGGGGTGGGATGAATAATAAAGTCCTTCAAAAAAAAAAAACCAAAAACAAAAACAAACTACCCCACAACCAGACATTTAGCCTCTCGTGATCAGTTCAGACAAAGCAGGCACACACAAAAGAATTGACAGACATAGTAGTGAGATTATTTTGTGCATGTCTCTTTATGGCAGTTACCATGGCTGTGGAAATCTTGACTGAGAACTCAATGGAGAGTCAGTTATATATAAGCAGGTCAAGCCAAAATACAGAAGACCAACTCGGAAAGCTCTACAAGAACTATTTTTACTACGTGGAAGAGGTCAGGAGATCACAGCCCACTCTCAACACACAACACTCCCTATTTCGATATACATAAAGCATTTTCAGTCTACCATTATACAGTATTAAGCAAGGAAGACAGTGAGAAACTGCTTTATTTTCTGCAGGTCAAGCCTTGACTCCAAGATTTCTGAGAAACCATCTGCAAGAGGGGAGAATGGAAAGCTTTCCCTAGGAAGAATGAGGACATGAAATCCTGTGGAAGCTGTTAGTTTAAAAGGTTTGAGTTCCTTGCTCTGATTTTCAAATTCCCAGCTTATACATTTCAGAATAAGGTCTCCCAGAGATACAAACTGAGCTGCGACCACAGGAGCTACTTTCCTGGGTCCACAGGCAGGGCAGCTTCAGTGTTTCTGCTCTTTGGATTTGCCACCCAGTAGCAGAACCGAGTCAGCCTGCTCAGAACGCATGGTAACTAAGAAACTCTCGCACTGTGAACAAAGTTTAGCCCAAGCAGGGGAAAAAGGTCACACACCAGAGACAAGTATCTTATCAGGGAATGGAAGAAAAAACTGCAAGAGGTTTTCCCCTCTGTTCCTCACAGCAACCAGGTGTTGTGCATCAGGGGCTCATTCCCAGGACAAGAGTCTGGGTGACTTCAGGAGGTTTAAGTGCAGTGGGTACTAACCTGCACAAGGTTTTTACAAAACCTGGGATGATGGCCATCATCAGTCTAAGACCTGGCTGAACTCTCAGCACTCTCTCCTAGCCTAGTTTTATCCTCACAGTACTAGCTATAAACACTAAGGGAAGAGCCCCACCTCCCTAAAGCTGCCTCAATCTCTCTCAGAAGTGAACGGGGCAGTGTGGTTCACAGACACACGTATGTTTTGAAGGCCCATGATAGCCAATCCTCAATCACAAAACCTGGATGTCCAGGCAGTAGGAAGCCTCCTCTCATTTCTGCTTCTTTTACATTTCTAGCACATGGCTGTCCCCACCCCTCAGTGGTGGGTAACAATAGCATCACCATATTGCAGTGGGCCTGTATCCTCCAGCTCTGACAGCTACAGAGTAATCACTGATGAAGGCACTCGGGAGTCGACAAGAGAGGTTTCAATTGCACTTACCCCTAAAGGCTCAGTGCCTATGAGTGTCTCCTTTACATATCTAATCAGCCTGCAAAAATTGTGCAAGGCAGAGTTAGTAGCAGTAAAGTCAGAGAGGTCACAGCCTTGCTGCAGAAATAGGGCACCACTGTACTAAGCAGCGCACAAACACATACTAGTAGACAATTCGGGAGCTCAGAGTGCCACGAAAGGCAGGTGAGGTAACACAGGCATAACAGTTATTTACCCGCCATCTCAACACAGGTCAGCAGCAGAGCCAGGCACAGAACCCAACCCCATCCTTCTCAGGACACACTACCTCCCCTGGAAAGACCCACCAAGGGGCAACAGCAGGCTCACCGATTCCCAGGTGGGTGTTGATGGAGGCATAACGGGCTGTGCCAGTCAGATTCTTGTTTTCCCGGTAAGGGATGTGCTGGTGGGTCCGGGCATCTCGGTACTTCTTGGCCAAACCAAAATCAATGATGTATACTAGGTTCCCTTTTTTGCCGAGGCCCATAAGGAAGTTGTCTGGCTTCACATCCCGGTGGATGAAGTTCTTGGAATGAATGTACTCAATACGGCTGATCTGGAGGAGGGGAATAAATAAAGAGACAAGCGAGAAGGTAACTTATCATAACTGCATCTGTTAAAAAAATACCCTGTCCAGGACACTGGCCTGTCAGAGCAGGGAAAGGGACATTTTGCAGAGAATATCAGAGATGACAGCCAAGGAAAAAGACACCCTCTGGAGGCAAAAGAATCTGGAGATGAAGAACGGAGATGAAATTCAACCCTGCGCACCAGCCCAGTCCTCCATCTGGGGAGGTCACCATTAGCACCGCAAGGAAGGATGGGAAGCAAGTTCATACGGACTAAAACTTTGAGCTTCAGTATTGACACAAGTCAACTTTCAAACTTAGCCACGCTGGGAAAGGAGAGGGTCCAGAACAGCTGAGGGTCTTAAACCCTCAGACAGTTGAGTCGAGACAGGTAGCGATGCCAATCATTCATCACACACGCAAAAGCATCTATGCACACAATGCTAACACAGGGTGAGCAGCAGGGGAAGGAAGGAGGGATGGAGATCAAGAAAAGCCAGCAGTACCTAGGTTCCAGGCCCCCAGCTTCATGAAGAAATAGAAACCTGGCAGCCACTTGCTACTTAACAAAAAAGCCTGGGATATAGCAGTTCTTGAGCAGTGGGGATGGGAGGGGGAAAGAAAAAAAAAAAAAAAAAGAAGGGCATGGAAAAGGAGAGTAGGCACAAACACTTCAGAGGAAACTCACCATCTGGTCTGCCAGGAGCAGAACTGTCTTGAGACTAAATTTGCGGGAACAGAAGTTGAAGAGATCTTCCAGGCTGGGCCCCAAGAGCTCCATCACCATCACATTATAGTCCCCCTCTGCTCCACACCACTTAATGGAGGGGATACCCACTGGGGAAAGAGAAAGATTAAGCCCACGGAACAGAGGAAAACTGCTGCATCCCCTGCTACGAAGATCATGTGTAACACCAAACCATTTCCTTTCTAAGGCCCTCCAGAATAATTTCCTTCTTCAACCACTCCCCCGGCCCCATCCTTTCCTCCCCATCTCACCTCCTCCCTGCATCATCTTGTAGAATTTGCTTTCAATGTGGAGCTGGGGATGCTTGGTTTTGACACATTCCAGTTTGATGGCCACCTCTTCACCAGTCGCAATATTGGCTCCTGCATAGAAATGAGGGTGAAATGAAGATTGTGCAAGCTTCCACTGAAGCTAAACACTTTTAACAAGGCCTGTACAGATGCCAAAACCTTAAGATTTGCCCTGAAATTTATTCTCTGTGACAGAAATGAGATTCAGCCACTTCGACTTCATACAGAGTTTCCAGCACTGCCATTTGCACAGGCAAGCCCAGAGGAAGGCACATGAATAGGAAACCAGCTCTGATCCTGCAGCCATGCTAGAACAACAGTCCTACAATGTGTTAACTGCCTCGTTATCTCAAAAAGCGCCAGACTTTGGGAGGTCAATCCATACGTATCAGCAGTACCTAAATTGAGTGGAAGTTTTAGCTGTCCCTGATCATATACCTAGCCCCTGAACCCAAGCCAGCCCCCCAGGCAGTGATACGGAGTACCTCTTCCCAAGCAAAATTACTGGTTACCTCAGGTACATCGTTTCACCAGAGCCAATTAGTTCAGGAGAAGACATTGCTAACATTCCCAGCTACCTCTGGTTTCTCCACAGCCCTGACCTGCTCAATACAGACAATTCCCAAATCTCCAGCTTCTCCCTCTCCTGAGGGCTTTAATAATACCTTTATCTTTTGCCAACACAGAAACATTTGCTAAATTAGAAGCGTGAAGAAATAAACTGAATCCAGTACTGAATTAAGCTACTCAGACGCCTTTGTTGAAGGTATTGCTAGATAGTTTGCGATGACACAAAACCACCACCCCACGCGCTTCTTTCTGAAAAGAACTGAGCTGCCAGCCACGAAAGGCAGCACTCTGATCCCAAAGTGCACTGTCAATGGAAGAACAGGCTGGTGTTTCTCTCATGCTAGCTGAGAGGATTCCAGATGTTTCACATCATCCTAAAATGGAAAGAATGAAGATCTGTACACAGGTCACGGGAATGACACTCAAGACTTGCTTCTCTCTCTCCCCCTCACACACATAGCCAAGCCCTTGCTCATATCCAGAACTACTAAAAGTTGCACTCAAACACAAATCAGAGAGCAGCTCTGATCATAAGCAGCTTATGAACACTGTCATAAAATATACTACTCCAGAACATGCATGCCAAACATGAGCTGGAGTCAAAGGTGATGTTTTGTAGATAACCCATAGCTAGTTTTGGTAGGTCTGGCTAATTCGTGCCTCCTGATCCCTGTGATAAGACTTTCAGAGTCCACAAGGACAGCTGCAGATAGATCTCTCCATCCATGCTCTTTCACACACTGCCTCCAGGGCCAGGGACCAAAGAGAAAAAGGAAATATTCACACAACTGGATCCCATCTTCCTCTGGATCCTAAGGAGATCCATCTCCTGTTGAAGAGTTCTGGCTTGTACACAAAGTTAGCCAAGAGCTGCCTGCTAGCAAAAAGACGTCATCTAGATACTACAGCATCTGGTCGAGACAGACAAGCTGCTAGGAATTTGTAAGAGAGGAACAAAAACTATCAGGGCCTAAAGGGATTGATTTACTAAGAAAGATTAAAAGAGCTAAATATGTAACATAGACAAGAGATACAACCAAGAAGGGTGGGGAGGAAGAATAGGACATGACAACAGTCTGCAAATATTTGAAGGCTGTAAACACTAAGGAGGGAGAGGAATTATTTAGGGTGCTCTGAGGGAGGGGAAGGAGGAGCAATGGGATGAATTTAATAAGGGTTTTTACTCAAGAGCCAGGAAAAGGGAAAGGGAAAAAGCCATCCTGAGAGCTAGAGCCATTTGTCCAATGGTTACTTTCGGAAAGATGCTAACATTTTGCACTTAAAAACTACTGGCCAACAAAGCAAGTCTGTACATTCCCTTCACTCCACCACAGGACCATTCTTATGAGCAGCAGGAGTGCAAGGAGGAAAAGAGCAGGAAAAGGGGCTCAGATCACCATAAAAATGTGGCCCTGGACTACTATCTACCTTTTAAATTAGTGTTCAGTCACTGGCCCTCATTCAGCATGGAAACACCCAGGACATCCAAATAGATAAGCGTGCTTCCTTCCCTTCTCTCTTTCCCCTGCCTTTGTGAAGACTTTCCTCCAAATGCTCTGCAGCAGCTCCCTTGTCTGTTCCCTGAGGGAATTTTTCCCTCTCCTAGTCCATCTGCTGACACACAGGCAATGACAAGTCTTGCTGACTTTTGGCAGCAGTAGCATTAGCATTTTGAATGAACCCTACTCCCCGAAGTTGAACAGTGGAAAGATTAACGAGTTCACATCTCCACATTACCCTGTGTGTTTACGAAGATGACAATGCATCCATCTACTAGGCTGTCTGCAGGTGGGGAGTGTTATCTGCGAGTATGTAAAGCAAGAAAAGGGAAAGGAGGGGTAAGCATCAAGAAAACTTAGATTCTGCAAAATGTGAATATGCCATTCAAATGATCAACATGGCCTTCAGCCCCATACTCTCCATAGCCCAAACATAGGCGTTAAGTCTCTTAGGAAAAGAAGAAACAAACCTGTGGCCTGGAACAGCAAAAGTAGGACCAGTGGACCTAATGAGGAGCTATTCTTTGCTGAGGGGGTCACCAACTGAACACTTCAGTCTCGCCCCCTCCCCAAACCCCCATATGTCTTCAGGTTGCTCCCTCTACCATTTTATGGCTAGAGATCTACCCAGACTGAGATCACCACAAGCGAGGAGGGAATTCAAGGGCAGGAGTCTCTCTGATCCTTTGTTCCACGCTTTAACCACCATCTTTTTTAAAGACACAAGTACAAAAGCAACAGTTCTCCGCTCCCTCTCCAGACTGGAAAGCACCATGTTTCAGACAAACGCAGCAGAGCCTGCCTAGCTTCAGCCACTCGAGAGACGTATGTAGGATTGGGGATAATTCCTAACATCCACCCCCAGTCTCGCTCCGCTGTGGGGGCTGCACAAATTCAACTCATTCATCACAAGCCATTTGAAACGGGGCCCCGGGGACAGAGAATGTCACCGGCTAAACAGGATCTTTTCGCAGTGAAAGCCTTACTGCATGTCTGATACAATAAACACCGCCCTCCCTGCACATCGGGCAAGACAACAGGCACATCCCCCCACTCCCCCCACTGCCCGCTCCCCTCTGGCCAGCTTGGTGTGGGAAGAATGGAGGGATGGGAACAGATGGAAGAAGTCAGATAGGGCGAGAGAGAGTTAACAGGCCAGGAAACAAAGGGAAGGCACTCCCCTCCCAGCAAGGGAGGAGCCTGCCACCAGGAACTGTCCCCAGCCAGCGCAGGTCCCAGCATGCTTTGTCTGCCCCACCATCCCCAGTTCCTCTCCACCGCCAATGTCCCCTCCAGTGCATCCCAGCCCCAACGATTCCTGCCACGTCCAGCAACCCTGCCCTGCCTCTCGGCCAACACCTCTGGCAAAGCCCCTCTCCTCTGACGACCCAAAGGTCTCGGCAATTCCTCTGCAAACTGGGTTTTGCTCTTCTGAGTGAGCATTTTTAGAGGCAAATGGGGTAGCCAAGGCCCAGGGCAGCTGGATCTCATTTCCCAGCCTGCTGAGCCAACACTGGGGGAATCCCCCCATAGCACATCTATCCCCCAACGTAAAGCACAGAAGCAAGGCATTGTGCTTTAAGTACCAGCCGAGGATTAAGAGGAGTCCATCCTTTGTGTGTGCCCATGTGGAAATTCAAGTTTCCTTCTGACAGAAAACCCACAAGCAAATCCCGAAGAACACAGCACACAGCACCCATTGGTTAAAGAGAGGGTGAAGGCACTAGCATCCTGAGAGGGAGAAGCTGGGAACAAACCATATAGCCCATGCTTGCCTTCAGAGACAGTCAGGGCTTGTCTGTCTCTGCTCCATCTCCACACCATTATCAAGAGAGAGAACTGCGAGGTGAATCTGGTGCAGGAGAGAAGTCGTCATGAATGAGTCCCTCTGTCTGCAGAACAGACCGTGAGAGCATAGCATGAGCACAAGCATCTTCCAGACGCACCACCAGAGACTACATGCCTGATCCCTCCAGGCTGGGGAGTCACCCAGGCTCCAAGAAGTCTCGCTATCGCTGCTTCAAAACACGCTGGCTTGCACCTCAATGAACATCACAAGGGCTTTGATACTGCATTCAAGTAACTTGGTTGAACTCGGCAGTTGGAGGCATCCCGCTGTGCTCACCACACTAGGGCACTGAGGCTTCCTCTGTCTCTCATGTTGTTTGGTTATGGGCAAGGCGGGCACAACCCCTTCACCAGAGCCTGTGTTTTCCATGCCCCCTTTGCACAGGTAGATGACCTCTTATGTGTCGCAGAGGCCTTGCCATTCAGTACCTCCCTTCTTTCTCCACATGCTTCCCAGATGTTTTGCAAGATCCTGACAGCTTCTACTGTCCTAGAGAGGGTCTGGAAGGCTTCAAGCCTTAGCATAGGTGGAAAATGCTGTGTCTGGGCTATCACCCCTCAATCCCTAGCACCTGGGAATTGAAAGCACTGTCACTCCAGACACTGGTGGGCCACAGAGGAGTGACACACAGGAGCAGGCTGAAGTGAAGGCAGCACATGGTGGAATTGGGATCTCAGATCCATCATTTATCATCTTTGTTCGTGCTCTGGATAAAGGTGGCAACAAAGCCTGTTACTGATGATTCCCACAGGATACTTAATCAAGAGAGGCTGCCAACACCAATCAAGAAAGAATAATAAAGCAAGAGGGAACTGGAGATAAAAGCCAGAGGTAGAAAACAGAAGGTGATTTACAAACACGGGAAAAAGTAATTTGAACTAGAGGTATTCAACAAAAGGAACTCAGGGCGGGATGGGAGGATGTTGCAGAACCTAAAAGAGATCTCCTACAATACAGCTGACAGTGCACTAAGGCCAATTCTGCAACTTGATACAGTGTTGGTGATGGGGGAAGCCAAGGAGATCCAAAGCAGTCTATGCAGAGGCATCACATTACAGATGACTCAAGGGTAGCCCTTTGCTGCCCAGCACTGGAAATGCCACACCTCGAATGCTGTGTAGGCTCCAAGCTGCTCAGCAGATGGACAAACTGGGAAGAACTGAAGGAGCAGCAAGAGTGAGGAGTGGTGGATGTACTGGGAAGCAAAACAGAACTCAACTGAGCAACTTCACAGTCAAGGAGCATATGATGACCATCTGTAAGTACCCAAAGGGTGCAAACACCAAGAATGGGCATGGCAATCATTCTGCTGGCCTGCAGGACTACAGCTAAACAGGTAGTGGTGAGAACTAGATGACAGGTAAAGCCACACAAGCTCTCATGGAGGGATCGATCAGGCTACTGGGTAGTCTTGCCACTCCAGCCTCACATGGTTTGAGCCAATAAAAACATCAGCAGGCAAAGCCATAGGTAAACATATCTACACATCAGCATGTTGGCTTGGAAGAACTTCTCCCCAGGTGACCTGCTGTGGTAACAGGAAACCCAGCGTCTCATGGGCTCTCTCCATTGAGCTCCCAGCTCAGGTCATTCCAGACATTAACTCTAAATCCCATTACAGATCTAACAGATCTGGGCCCCAGGACTTTAACCAGGCCAGCCTCGCTGACCTGTTTTACATCTCCTGGTCTCAGACCCCTCTCTCACAGGTGCTGGACAACCTCTTCCATTACCAATCTTCCCAAAACTTTACTCCTTCTACCCTGAAGCAACAGCCGTCTCCTCCCTTTCCACCACCCACTCTTTACAGAGTTTATACCCACACACACCCAAGCTCAAGAAAAGGAAGCAAGAGAGCTGGAGTAGGGTGTATGACAAATATGCCCTGAATAGTCCAAATCTGAATCAGTCTGATCAAACACCACTGTATCTCCAACACCTGCAAGGCAAAACTGAGCTCATCCCACTTTCTTTGCCATCAGAAGACCAGCAGCAACTAGCAGTATTCCTTGAAGCTCTTTTTCTCTCCACCACCTCCAACTTTACATGGTGCCCACAAATATCAACAGGCAAGAAAAACAACCCCAAAACAATGACACAGTTGAGAAAAACAACTGTGCAAGTGGAAGGACAGAGACTCACACTCACCTAGGTAAATGTCTCCAAACGAACCGCTGCCAATCTTTCTGCCCAGCCGGTATTTGTTCCCCACTCGAAGCTCCATGGTTCAGTCGTGCTGAGAAAAGAAGCACAGAAAGCACAGCGTCAGAGCAGAAACAGGAAGTGAATCATGTAAGGCTACAGAAGAGACCTCGCCACTTCACCCAGAGGCTGGGTACAGTTTGTCATCTTGAAATACCTCACTTTCTACACGGCCTCTATCACCTCTCCTGATCTCCTGGATGTCCAGGGACACCATGAGCTAGAAATGCTGCAGGAACATGACCCTTTCAAGCATGTTTTCCACATTCCCATTATGGGAATGAAGAAGGATTGAATCTCTTCCTCACCATTTTGGCAGAGAATGGGAGGGGGCAGGAAATCCCTCCTAAGAAGGTTTCAGTGGGTGATCACTTCACACTACTGTTGAAGAGAGGTGGTACTGCACCTTGTAACCTACAGTACCTGGCACCAGGACAGTAGTAACCTCATGAGACACCAGAAGGGACAGGCATAATAAACCCTATGAGAAGGAGCATTCTCTGTCCCAGCCCTAGACCAGCATCTCGGTGGTGGCGAAGCACAGGACCCAAGGGCTGCAAGAGACAGACAGACTGCCAGAAGCAAGCGACTCCATCGCCCCTAGGCGGGGGCTGGCACAGGGGACAGGGAGGAGACATCTCGCTGAACTGAACCCTGCGAGGCGAGCACTGACTAGGAACACCATTTGCTTATCTCCACGCACTTCTGCTGATGGGATCACAGCCTCCTTCGGTCTACCTGAGCCTCTCTGTCTCTCTTGCCTACCCAGGTGTGCCAGCTGTTTGTTTTTAGCAGCTCAGGCCTTTCCTAATCCCTTTACCTGAGGTGATTAGCTAACCCTTTGACCTGCTATACCCCATCGACATGCCCAGGCTTAGCCTACTCACCTTCCACAGAAAACCAACTAGGTGGAAGGACCACGGCCACAGAGTTTGTCCTCCCTGCCAACCTCAACTTCTGCTACAAACATATTGGCCAAATACAGTTCCAGCAGTTCCCCCCTTAACAGCCCCTTTACCCTCACCCCTTCCATGGCCACCAACTTATTCTAGGAACCGTGGCTCTTCCTGAGACAGCCAACATGGCTCCTTTTAGAGGGATTTGCCACACTTCTAATTTATGCAATGCCACATTATTAGCATACAAAATGCAGACACAGAGCCTGTTGGGGACAGGAAAGGTGAGGAATGATTCATGTTTTCACAAGTAGGTGAGAGGAACTTTCCCTTGCTGGAGCTCAGTGGGAAGGAAGCATCACTGAAGGAAAGAAGGGAGGAATGGCCTTGTGAGACACAAGCACAAAAAAAATAATCCCAGCTACAGGATTCTGAGCATACTATAAACCCAGAGCTGCTTCTCCTGCCCCAGGAGATGGGATTACAGAAAGAGGAATGGACGGGCTGCAGAGACATACAGAGAAATAATCCTATCAAGGCATTCAGGGGACATTGTGAACCCTGAAAGTAGAGCTCCAGTCACCAGAAACCACACACAAAACACTTAGAGGTGGAGTCCCCTCACCTAGTATTTACTTATGCATGTGGGTTTCTGTGTGTCTAAAGTCTACAAAACCCCGTGGCTATTTCTGACTTTCTTACTACAAGGAATGTAGGCAGAGCCTTGGGAACCGAACCAGGAGGCAGGCGTACCTGGGTGAGGGCGCAGCAAACAGACATGATTTTTATCCGCTGCCTGCTGTTCTGTATAACCATATTAACATACATCTGACTTGCTTACACTCCTACTCCAATAAACGATCAAAGGTCTGTGTCCCCGGGAACCCGTCACACCACCATCAAGAGGACAGCTCTCAAACCTCCTTCCTTCACGGCCGTGTTTGCCCAGGCCTGCTAACCTTGAGCGCTTCCACTCGAGTCCAACTCCCAGCCACGACAAGCACAGCCAAGCAAGCTGCAGAGGCTGGGCAATAGGTCCCGGCGGGGTTCCCTCTGCACCAGGGCACAGCAGTTACTGCTCTGCAACACCACAGTCCCAAGCCTAAATTTGGTCCCACCCTTCTGGGACAGGCAGGAGCCAGGTTAAGAAGGGTTTCTCGCACAACTAGGCAGCAGCCCTTCTAGCTGATTAAGCAACAGGCTCCAAAGGGGAATCTAAAAAATGCTCCGGGGTGAGGGGGTGGAAGCGGGAAGCAGGATAATGGAGTGAAAAATCACGGTCTCGCACAGCTGTCATTTTGCCTTATCTCCCCCCCAACACACACACAAGTGTGCTTAGAAAACCTGGGTGGAGGATAGCCAGAGCGCAACAGCCTGGATTCATGGTAAGGGGAGCAGGCAGGACACACTCACACATCCCACTCCCCAACAACTGCTCCAGGAGTTCAAACATCTACCACATTTGCTTCTACTTCACACGCGTACCCCCACCATCTACAGCTTCCACCCTTATCATCTGATCTTCAAGTCTACTATTACAAGGAGAAGAAATTTTTACATATAAAATGTATAGTATTATATATGAAATGTATGTTACTCTCTATATATTATTTACACATATAAAATTCAAAAAGCCATCCCTCCCTCTCACCCCCCTCAGCAGGCTTAGCCCCCCCTGCCCTGCCACCCTTCCTGCACTCTCCAGCGTTCCCAGGGGCTGCAGGGCAATCATTTAGTTAAACCATTTAGTTTTCCATAAGGGATTAACACACATACAACCTCAAAGCAAGCATGTGCTCTTCATGAGCGTTTGCATACGTGAATATCCAACATTACACAGACACCTACAATATACTACACAGCCTCAAAAAAAAAAAATACTATCCAGCCGCCAGCACTGCTTCGCCACACACACCATTTTGCACCAATCCCCTTTTATATAATATAAAATACCCACGTACAGGCACAAAGGCCATTATATAAACACACGATAGAGTTGATCTCGCTCCTCTGTGCCAGCACCGATGGCGACCGAAGATGCAGGGACCATCTCAGGGGGGGACGGGAGCACCACCTCGGCCCCACCTGAGGGGGTCGGGAGTGAGAAGATGCCCTGGCTAGCAAAGGCCACGCAAAACCAAACCCACGGCTCCATAATGGAGGCTGCCGAGCCCAGCACCGCTCCGGTTTTCAGTGGAAGTGTGGGGGCTGCTTTGCCCATAGACCATAAAGGCTTTACATGGCTTTTGTGTGTGTGCGTGTGTGAATAAAGGAAGAGGCTGGCAAAACAATAATTTGAACTGGCTTAAAAATGGGAAAGAAAAAGAGGAAAAATTACATTTTGATTGAAATGCAAAACATCGACCCCCCCCAGACCCTTTCACACTTACAAAAAGGAGAGCAGAAATAAGATGGGGGGGAGAGAAACCGCACGTACAGAGCATTTGGACTACATTTGAGGAAGAAATAGCCACAACAGGAAAACGGGGGGGGAACAAAAAAATAATAAGAAATATGTCCCTTACACCCCCACCCCCTACAGGCAAAACACTACGCGAAGACAGCCTTACCCGGGCTGTTATTTTTCCGGGTAGGTAACAAAAAGCAGCCACCCCCGGGAACGGCGCTGAACTTCTCCTCGTCGTCGTCCCCCCCCACTCCCGGCCGCGGACCCCCGCCCCCACCGCCCCTCACCCCGCACAAAAGGGAACACCGAGCCCCCCCACACACCCCCAAACACAGACCCCCCGAAAGAGGCGATGAGGGGAGATGCGGAGGGAGACAAGGAACATCAGCGAGCGGGAAGGGTGGGGGGTTAAATCACCCGGGGGCGGCCCCCGCGGGGACCCCCGCAGCCCCCCGCCGAGAAGGGCACGGCACCCCTCCCCGCTCGCCCCGGCCCCGTCGGCAGGCAGGGCCCCGGCAGGGGGAGAAGGCGAAAAGGGGGACCCCCCCCCAAAATCCGCCGCCGCCGGAGGGGGCGACCCCCTCCCCGCACCCCCACAAAGGGGCTTTTGTCCCCCACTGCCCCCCCGGCCCGGCGCATCGCGCCCTGCCCTCCCCTCCCCCGCCCCCTCCCCCTCCCTCCGCGCACACAAAGAGCCGGAGGGGCCGCCTTTCCCCCGGGGTTTGCGCCCCAAGATGGAGGCGGGCGCCCCCCATACCCACCCTGGCGGGAAGGGGGCCGTGTGGGGCTGCTGCTCCGCCGGCTGTCAGGGGGCCAGGCGGCCGCGGCGGGAAGGATGACGGAGGATTGGGGAGGGCTGGTGGCGGCCGTGCCCGGCGCGTCCCTCCTTCGCTCGGCTCGGCTCAGCGCGGCGCGGCGCTGCCTGCCGCCTCCCGCCCGCTCGCCGTCCCCTCCAGCCGGCGTGTGCTCGGCACAGCCCGGCGCTCACCCAGTTTCCATTGAGCCCCGGAGCCAAACCCACTGATGTCACCCAGCGCAGCCCCGGCCCTCCTCCTCCTCCTCCTCCTCCTCCTCCTCCGCCCGCCGTTAAAGGCGCAACCGCCCGCCGCCGTTCCCGCTGCCCTCCCGCCCGGCCTCCCCGCTCAGACCCGGCGAGAGGGAGGCCTACCCCGCCGCACACGCGGGAGCTTGCGGGACGTTTGCCCTCAGCGGCCGCCGGGCTCCCCGCTGAAGGTTTCTCCTCAGCGGGACGCTGCGGAGGGGAGTGGGGCAACAGCCCACCCGTGGCACCCCACTGCGGTGGGGGGCAGTGGGGCAGCCCCAATATGGCGCCATTGCTGCCACAGCAAGGTCATCAGCCCTCAGCCCCGCTTGGGGATCCTCACACAAGGGCGCCGGGTCCCGTCGCGATGGCAGCGGATGCCAAGCGGGGGTCCAGGGGGAAGGCCCATGAGGCGTTGGAGCCACCCGAACCCCACAGAGAGGGTCAGGGCTCCTCGGCTCGTGCCCCCCGGGAGCGGTGGGCACCCCTTGGGTGAAGCACCTGCAAACCCACACAAATGTCGGTGCGCACGCATAAACCGTAACGCGGACGGACAGAGGTCAGCGGGGCACCCCCCAGCAGATAGGTGCAAAGCCAGGGGTACCCCCCAGACCCCGGGGTGTTTGCGGGCCAGGTGGCCACTGTGCGCTGCAGTGAGCCCCGGAGCAGCTCAGAAAGAGCCAGCTGAGTCAGGAGGAGGCAGCCAGGGTGTACTGGACCCGCATGGGAATGCAGGAGCAGAGCCCAGGCTGGGGAAGTGTTTGGGGGCTCCTGGGAGGCGGGAGGTTGGGGCTGGATGGGCAGAGGAAGAGAGAGGGCTGTTGTGGGCTCTGGGAGCAGGAGTGCGGGGGGAGGCTGGAGGCCAGCGTAGGGTGGGAGGGAAGGGAACAGCAGTAGGTCCTGTGGGGCAAGAGCCAGACGCTGCCAAGCTTCACAGGCACCAGGATGCCTCGTTAGGGAGGAGCTGCTTCGGCACAGTCATTGCAAGTCAAGAACTGCAGTTCTTGCAGTCGAGCTAAGGGTGGAGGAGATAATTGTGATGGGGGAGAGCTCAAGGGCTCCCATACCAGGCCAGCCCATAGACGCATCTAGGCCAGGACCCCCACGTCAACTTCCAAATACGCAACGTAAGCACGGTCTGTTGGCACCAAGAGGCACCACGTTGCAGCCCTGCTGGCATTGTGCGGTGCAAAAAGCAGTCGTTCCTTCAAGTCATGCCAAGATGGTGGGCCACAATGCTCTGAATCCCGCTGCCAGTCAGCGCCCACACCGAGTTGATGGACTATTGAGACCTGGGAATAGTTCCTGTGTTATGCAACCCTTTGGGAAACAGCCCTGTTTCCCTCTGTCACTGCCAGGCCAATTTTATCACAGAACTTTGTCTCCATTCTGAGAAGTTAAAATTTAATTGAGTTTTTCGTAGTAATGACATTTCCTTACACATGCTCCATTGAACCTCTGTAGTTTCACAGCTTACGTAACAGCGAACAGATGGGAAGGTAGGTAATAAAGTACGCAGCCGCTGCCGAATCCAGCCGAGGGCTTGCCCTCCTACCCTGGGTGGGTGCACATCAGCCGAGAGGGAATTTGCTGGAGCCCAACACCGCTCACAACTTTGCTGCAAGTGGCAGGCCCATACAGGCACTGAGCGAGGTGGGCTCTGCCAGAGACGGCTCCTGGAAGGATGGATCCAAATCGGATCCCAGGAGAGTCAGTGCGAGATCCTCAGCGTGGCCGGTGGGAGCAGAGTTTGGGGTGACGCTGCCTGGCAAGCGGGTGTAGGATCTGGGGGGACGGTGGCCAACGCCAGCTCTCCCCCTGTTGCTGGTTGAGGCGGCAGGAGGGAATTTGAAGAAATCCCAAATGTAGACACAGCCCTTGGGGATGAAATTGGAATGTGTGTACGGACACTTCAGCTACCTTTATTTTAATCATTTAGGGCTTAAAATAAGAACTCTTTAATTAGAAACATTCCCTTAATTGAATTGTAATCAAGCTTTTAGTGCTGTTAGCCTGGCTAACCATGTGATCTAATAACACCCACCTTCTTCTCTCCAAGCATTGCCTAGTTACACCTCTTCTTATGGAGTGATTTATGTTACGGAGCCTGGGCCAGGGGCTGCTGGTTTTGGCTATGTGTGTAGCAGCCAGAACTGTGCGGACCCTGTCTCCATCAGGACTGTCAGTGCTCCAGCAGTACAGCAGGTAACTTCTGCCCCAGTGTCTAAAAAAGGTAGGTGTTATATATAAAACACAAGCAGCAGGACCCTGACTGGAGAGAGGTTGGGGCTGGGTTGGGAAGAGAAGAAATCTGAGGGACAGGCAGAATCCATGCTCACAATCTGTGCTGGGTTATCTCCATTCCTCTCCAGTTACCAAACTGGTGTGCAGCGGTAGCCACAAGCATCTTTTCCTCTCTGCGCCCCTCTCCAAAAATGACCATTCCCTCAGGTCTAACCTTGTATGAAGCACCAGAATACAACAACAAAGGCACATTAAGATTTTGTTTAAACAACAGCACCTGGAAGGCTGTCTAACCTCCCAGACCCAGCAGTGAGCCGCAGCCATACTTGCAACCCCATGCCAGGATGAGACCCCAGGAGGCCTTGCCTCACCCCTTTTCCCTGGTTTGCCTGGGAAGGATCTTTGGGTGCAGAACATGGAAGGGAGTCGAGGCTCTAGCCAAGCCCCTTGGCTCAGCAACTGGGGGACCTGCACCCGGGACACCTCATGTCTACCTTTCACGGGGTTCAGACATGGCCAAAGCATCCCTAGACGATCCAGGAAGTGCTGCTGCTGAAGGCAAGCAGGCCGAAGATGGGCTACACAGGGTGGCTCTGCTTGCAGGCCCTTTGGCTACCATGCTGTTCTCATGGGAAGGTCCTTGGGCAGTCCCCAGTGCTCACACTGCAGTGCTGTAGAGGGAACCCACAGTGATGTGTCTTAGGCTGAGTCTTGCAGGCTAGTGTCTCCAAGGGGAATATACCTCACTGGGCATCCAGCCAGCATCACCACTGCCCACCATGTCATTCCTCGGGTAGGAAAGGAGAAGAAGGGCTAGAATTGCCCTGTTTATTCACAGTGTCACTGCTGGGTGGCCTTCCAGTGTCACCGTATATGATATTCATAGCACCTAGTAAAACTCATGGGAAAGCTGAGCTCCAGTAACCTAGCAGACCTCAGAGAAATGCCAGGTCGCGTTTGGCAGCTCTGCCTGACCCACAGTGAGCAGAATCCCATTTCGCCCACTATCCGGAGAGGGACATGCTGCTTTGAAGACCAAAGCCACTTCTTCACAGAGAGACTTGCCTGTGCTAGGAAAGTGTTGAGGAATCAGGGAAACAGCAGAGAAAACTTTAACTCTGTGCTGAGGTTCTACTTCTGCAAGGCCAGCGAAAGCAAGAAAAGCTGAGAAGTGAGAACAAACGCGTTTCCACCTGCAATTCAAGAGCAGAGGTTCCTGAGGAGGCAGGTACCTGTGGCTTGACACATCCCACAGAGCAGAACAGAGTTGTTCAAAGCATTAACTCACAGTTTATTCAGAACATGCAGCCCCCACTCAAAAAACAATGATTAATGTTCATAGGGTCTTTTTTATGAGGTACACACTCTAGCTTCTCAGTACTTCCCAAATAATAATGGATTTGCCTTTTCAATACTCATACCAAGCAAGAGCGTAGCATTTTAGAGAAGACCCAGCATTCCTGGAGGGAAGGTCAAATGCAGCCTGCAAGGTGGGGATGCTGATCTGAGCGCTTTGCCAGAGCCCTCTGCATTTTAAAGCCTTTTCCACAGTCAAGTGCAAGTCCCCATTCACATGCAGCAGGGAGCAATAAATACTCCTGCAAATGAGACATCAGGATCCCAGGATAGCACAAGGCTAAAAACAATGCAAAACACCAAAATAAATAAAACATAGCTAATAGCTACCTCTGAAAAGGTTGCTGTGAGTGACTCGCTCAGCATCAGGTAGGAAATCCGCGGCAGGGGCAGGGATCCAGGCCAGCACACAACTGCCTCAGCAGTGAGTCACTACTTTTTCTTCACACTTTGGGGAGAAAAAAAAAAAAAAAGATGATGCTGAGTCCCTGCAAAGAGCCTTCTTCATGACACAGCCCAGACTCATCCAGAGCACCATCTAACCTGTGTGCTGCAGGTGTCCTGTGGAAAATAAATCTGTGGCCACATAATTAAAGACTCAACCGTAATTCATATGCATGAGGACATTGAAGGGCAGTTGTACAGCCAGCCTTGGTGCTGCCATTTCTCAGTAATGAGAAATGTGTATTCTGATATAACAGATAGCAATAGTGGCCTGTTGTCCTCAGTGAGGAGCAGAGCTGGTGAGAGGTAAGATGCACTGTTGGGTGGCATTTGGGGTTACAGCACAGGAGCAGTAAGACTTGGGAAGAAGACTTGGGAGAAGACTCTTGTTCGGGCACTGGAAAAATCTGTGGTCCCAGAAACACAAGCTGATGTGGCTGTCCTCCCTGTTCCCCTTATCCCACCCAAGCTTTCCCACTTTTGGCTTCCCTTCTTCAGGCTTGTCACGAAGTCCTGGACTCCAGGCTCGGCCATTGCCCCCTCCCACGTCCACTTCACCTGCCCTTCCCTGTCTCTTCCCCACCACACTCCCAGGCCCAGTCTCCTGCCCAGGCAGTGCCAGTCTGGCTCAGCTGTGTGTCCATGGCCAGTTATTCCCAGCCTTCCCACCACATGCTGTCCCCCTCCACACAAGCTGCTCCCTGTCACCAGTCCAAGCCTTCCTGGGCAGTCGGTCAGTGGCAGGTCCCCTCCATCCCCAGTCCCCACCTGTCACCAGAATCCCCCACTCCCCAGGCAAATGGTTTGAGTGCTGCCTGCCTCCCTCCTGTCCCCCCTGCCCACCCGGCTGCCGATCACCCCTCTTCTGCTCTTCCCATTCCGCATCTCACCGCCCTGGCCAGCCCTGCTTTCTGCTCCCAATTCCCCTGCTCAACCAGCCCAAATCACTCCAGCAGCTCCCAAGCAATTACCCCTTGCCCAACCAGCCCCAGCACCTCCCTTCAGCTCCCGGTCTCATCCATCTCCCAGTCTCATATGCTTTTCCCCAGATTTTTGGTCCTTTCCCTTTGAGTTTCATCCCTTCCCTATTCAAATCAGGGGCTTTCCTCCACTGGGCTTCCCAGGAGCCAGAAGAGCGGTGGCCAGGAGTGTAGGGCAGAGGGAGGCATCGAGGGATTCAGCCTGGTGCCTGACGCAGAGCAGCAGGATGCGGCCCTAGAAGGGAAAGCCTTCCCGGTTTCCTTCAGCCCTGCTCTTCTGTGGGAAAGCCCATACACCGTCACGCCAGCCTCAGAAGCCAAGGGAGGGTTGGGCAGGTTAGCAGAGGCTGAAATCTTTGTAGCTGTGAAGCTGTGACAAGTTTTCCTTCTGTGTTTAGCAAAGCCATGTAATTTGTCCACGCCGGTGGGGGAGAGCAGTGCTGTTTCATGGAGCTGGCAAAACACAGCCTCCATGACACAAAAACTGATGTCCTGCCCAAGGCAAAGCCCTTGCTTGAAAGCCCAGAAGATCCGGAGCTTTCATCCCCTGGGCCATATATATATACTTCCTCCAACCCAGGAAACCTAGTGGTGGGCCAACATTTTCAAAAAGAACTGAATAAATGCACCCAATTCAAGCTGAGGCAAACACTTTCTATGGAAAATTTCTGCTCCAGTGGTGAAACTTTGACAAAGTTATAAGCAAGTGAAAACAGGGTCTTAAAAGGGGAAGTGTCGGCAACCTTAATAATAGGAGCTGCTCCTGGCCACACCTGTAATTAAGGGCCTTTATTGCTTTTTGCCATATACCTCGCCTTTTTTATCCTTGTGGTATTCCCAGCTTCTGTCAGTTTGCAACTGACTCTCTTTATTACACCCACGCTGGCTTGCTTTGGCAGAAAAAAAAAAAAGAAGACCTAATGGAAAAAAAACAAACAAACAGGAATATTCAGGTGCACCCTCAGAGCTGTGTCAGGACAGGGCGGACGTAGCAGAGGAATACAGGACAGGGCCAAGGTTCCTTGGCAGGAGATGGACTCAGGGCTGAATCAGCAGGATCTTGCTTGAAGACATGCAACCTCGTCCTCCTTGCCTGCACGCTGAGTGCTCCCTGGGCACCAAGGCATCTGAGCGCCTGGGGGTGGTGGAAGAACCTGGCCCAACATCCTGGGCAAGATGCAGGGATGCAGGGCAGGCACCACCTCTGCCTTGCCAAGTCTCGTGGATACCTCCTCACCTTGAAAGCAGCACATCTCCCTCTGAGAAACTCCAACCCTCGTATTTTTTGGAGAAAAGGAGCTAAACCGGTCCCTCTCTCTGTTTGGACTTTTGCCCCATGGCCACGTCCTGTGGCAGAGCCATCAGCTGGGGCAGCCCCATCCCATCTTCCTGGAGGGGTGGGATAAGGCTGCTCTGCTCCCCTCTTTCTGCGTGGCACTGAGGATGGCTTTTGGCAGCAGTGTGAACTTCTCAAAGACTCTAATGAGAGGATGTGCAGCCTGAGGAGAAGAGAAACAACCCTGGGGCTCAGAGACACAGCCCTCTCTCTGTCTTAGGAACAGCGGGAGCAAAGCAATGGAGAACTGAGAAGCCACATTCACCCCTGTAGGAAGCCTTGCAGGTCAGACCAAATTAAGTATAGGACTGGTCAGGCGGGAGGCAATTCAGCTGTGAAACGACTTGGGTTTGGGAGGCTGGTTGGAGGAGAGGCTGGACACAGAAGTACAGATCAGAGGAGGTCCCCCATGGCTGGAAAAAGGCAAATACTGCATTCTTCTTCGAAAAAGGCCAAAAGGTTGATCCTGGGAAGTACAGGCTGGTCAGACTTGTTTGGTCCCTGGACCGGGTCCTCTTGGAACACATTTCTGGGCACGTGAAGGAGTAGAAGGTGACTGGCGACTGTCAGCGTGGCTTTACCAAGGGTAAATCATGCCTGAACAACCTGACCGCCTTCTACAATAACATGACTGGATTTGTGGGTGAGGGGAGAGTAGTGGAAGTTGTTTGTCTCAAATTCAGCCAGGCTTTCAACACCACCTTCCAACACCACAATGTTCTGCTATCCAAGTAAAGGTGTAGTGGTCTCAATAGGTGGACAAGCAGATGGGTAAAAAAAACTGGTTGGCTGGTCAGGCTCAGGGCATAGTGATTAATGGGTTGTACAGTGCCCAGGGGCTGGTACCAAGTGGGGTGCCTGTCCTGGGACCTGTCCTGTTTAACATGGTTATCGATGACCTGGAGGAGGTGATGGAGTGCACTCCTGCCAGGCTTGCAGATGGCATCCGGTTGGAGGGGGACGCAGCCAACGTTCCCAAGGGCAGGGCTGCCATCAGAGGGACATAAGCAGGCTGGAGGGTGGGACCTGCAGGAACATTGTGAGTTCAGCAAGGGCAAATGCAAAGCCCTGCACCTGGGAAGGAAGAGGCCCCAGCCACGATACAGGCTGGGGACCTGCCAGATGGAGAATAGCTCTGTGGCAAAGGACCTGGGAGTCTTGGTAAAAGACAGAGCCAAGCTCTTCACAGCGGTGTGTGCTGGGATGATGAGAGACAATGAGCGTAAGTTGAAACAAGAGAGGTCCAGCTTGCATACAAGGAAAATCTTTCTGTCTCCAAAGACAGTCAAGCATGGGGAAAAGTTGCCCAGAGAGGCTGTGTGTGCAGTCTCCATCCTGAGAGGTTTACAAGACCAGATAAAGCTCTGAGTGACCTCGTTTAACCTCTTTGCTGGCCCTGCTTTGAGCAGGAGGCTGGACTAGAGCTGTCCTGAGGTCTCTTTCAACCTGAATTATCCTACGATCCTACGATGCGCAGTGCCCCATTTGTGTATGGCATGTTTGGCACGTGCCAGGTACGTATGTGCCACACATATGTGTCCGTGGCAAGGCTGAGCTGCAAGCCCGTGGCACGAGTCCCGTGTGAAGGCTGCAGCTGAAGGAGGACGAGGTATCACACACGCACGATGGGCGATGGGTGAGGAGCACATCGTGGCAGGGGGAGCTGCTGGGGCAGTCCTCCGAACGCGTGTGACAAGTGTGCCGGTTTTGTGCGTACCGGTGAGCTCGCTGAGCGTCACACGCATGTGAATCACGCTTGCAAGGAGCTTGCGATGTAAATGTGCGGTGGGAGCGTGCGTGCGTGTGCCAGGGGAGCGAACACGTGGCCATAGTAGCGAAATGCGTGTGCAGCGTGCAGATACTGCGTGCGTGGGCGGGGGGAGAGCGGCGTCTGTGTGGGCTTGTTATTCACAGCGGTGCAAACCGGTGGTAGCTAGAAAGCCTCCCATGTACGAGCATCTCCCATGCGGACTCGGAGGGTGGTGGGACGCGACGTAGCGCAGGCGGTTATGAAACCAGCTTGCCCAGTCAGGATAATTCACGTACTGCTGTGGGAGGGACAGGAGAGATAAACAACGCACGGGGAGATGGGAGGGCAGGGAGAATGGCTTAAAATGCAGCTTCCCAGCATGCCCTGGTGGATTAGTTCAGCATCTCAGCCCAGCTCCTCTTTAATTCTTATGCAAGGGGTTTCTCTGGAAGGGACAGCCTGTCCCCACCAGCTGAACGCCAGGCACAGGGCACTGATTAACAAAAGGCCATCTCACCGCCCGTCCCACGCAGTGAAGGGCGAGAAGCAGCTGGGGACTCGTTCCCTGCAAGGACTGAGGTTGTGGATTTTCGTTTCTGCTTTGCATTGTGCTGTTGCTCATCAGGGACCTCAGGATGTGCTCGTCTGAGCCTGCCATGGCCTCCTGTTCGCTTCTGGGTGTGATTTGAAAGTGCTGATTTGTATCTGTAAGGCCCCATGTGGGCTGTTTTGAGGTTTGTGGCCTGACGGCTCCCACTTCCTACATCTGGATGTCTAGAGGCCAAGGGTATCCGAGTTAGGAATATGCACTGCACTTGGTCCGTCAGAGCTGCCGTTTGGAGTCGTAGGCAGTGGTACGAAGGTGTCGGGTGTTGTGTACCTACCTAGGGAGGTACAATGTCCTGGCCACAGCTTCACTGCAGCTGTGGATGCAGGATGGGCAAAGAGCTATTCTGGGAACCGCTCCCGGTGCATTTATCACTCACAACGTCCCCAGCTGTGCAGAGAGGTGATAGGTTAAGTCCACAGTGGCAGGTTAAATTCTTCCTTCTGCCACTGACTGCTTCGTGATCTTGGGCAAGTCACTTTGCCTTGCTGCCAGCCGCTTCCTTCCCCCTTTCCTTTCTTCCTGGCTGAGTACAGGAGCTGCCCCTTCTCTTGCGACTGCAGCAGCAAGCACAACGGGGCGATGAAAGACCTAGGGCTCTGGATGTTTCTCCATGGGACAAATTATCAAATAATTACAACAACTCAGAAAATCCCGTGTTTCTCACAAATTGCTCTTGCATTTTAACAGCTGACAACGCATCTCAAGCTCATGAGACCATCTGACCACTGCAGGAGAGCTGTGTCTCAAACAGAGCAGCAGGGAACATGCAGCTTCATCCAGCCAGGACAACTTCATCAATACACCTTGTACCTCCTCTGCAGCAACTGCTGCCGGCTGCTCTCGCCCTGACTTCCCTCCTCCACCGACTTCAGACCGCTCTGTCCCACCAGCCCCTACCAGCTCGCTGAGCACTGCTGGCTCCCTGGGCACCCCAGGGCTCCCAATTACTTAACCCTGGCACCCCAGCTGCAGCCAGTCAGCCCGCATCTGCAGCTCTCTGCTCTGCTCTGTTTTTCATCACAGCTCTTCCCTGCTTCCCCCACAGCCTTGTGCAGTGCTGGATGGGTCACATAAGTTTCTCTATTCAAGGCAGCCTGGTTGCTAGTGAGCACAACACTGTGTCCTGGAAAGCAAAAGGCACATGGTGTAATCAAGCAGCCTGGCGCTAAATTATGGCTCCACTTTGCTTACATTTAATCAGCTCCTTCTGTGTCGTACCAAGTGTTCTGCTATAGGTCTGCATCGCCTGTCATGTGCTCGCACCCACTCTCCAGCTGATTCATTATTTTATCCCGGAGAGAAGCACGTGCAGGCTGCAGGTCATGTTATATATATCTTCAAAGTCTTCTCTGGAGTTTCTGCGTCAGCTCGTCCTCCTCTGTTCTGATACCCCAGGAGCGGTGTCCAGGCCTGTCTCGGGTTCCTGATAGACATGGAGAGTCTGTTGCTGGGTGAGCATCTAATCACCTGTCAGGAGCAATTTCAAGCTCCTTACTTTCTCGGTCACACGGCTTCTGTAATGAGGCTTTGTACAGGCCTTCAGCTGACTCTTTCAGTGACTGTAGCACTGGGACATCCAAACAACTCTATCAATGCACTACAGCCAGGACCCAAATATTACCAGGTCCCAGGTTTCAAGACGTGCTATTTCAAACCCGGGGCCAGCACCAAAATAATCCTGCTAATTTCAGAGGCCAAAGAAACTTTTAAAGCTCAAATATCCAGTGTCTCACAGACTATTTCAGGATGGTGTTTGTATCCATTCTGAATTTCTTCCCAGGCATCAGGGCAGCAAAATCACATGGCTCTGCTTGGCAACATGCGTTTCCTCTTTCCATGCTGACCTGACTTTGATAGCCGGTTGCTTGGGGTCCGTGTGCCCAGGCTGCCCAGAGAGCAGAGGGATTGCCCCCACTAGATGCTTACTTCTGGAGGGGATGTCTTCAAAGGTAAGCAAATACACTAATGGCCCACTGACTGCTCTGCTGCTGTTGCTTTCCCCGGGAACTGGAAGAAGCCCAGGAGACTCTGCACAGTTTGCAAGCCAGGCTGTCATTATCTAATGTCCCGAGGGGGTATGAAAAGGCTGGTTGCCAGAAGAGCTCTCAGAGCATTGCAAACCCTCTACCTGAGAGCCCTCACGCTGGCGAGGACACATCTGAATGGGGCATTTCTCCACTTCCATGCAGTTTTACTGCCCCTCTCCCGCCGGGGGAGCGTGCTGGCCAGCCGCCTGTGGCAAGGGAAAGGCAGGAGCCCCCTGCTACAGCCATAAGTTGTGCGTGCCATGCCAAGGGACTGAATGATAGGAAAAAAGGGAGCAAATCTCATAACGTTGAGCACGTGCAACCAGGCAGGGCTGTGAGGCGATGACTGAAGGGCAGGCAGGCAGCAAGGCAGCAACCAGAAGGACCTGACTCGGAACCCAGATTGTCTCTGCCTAACTTCCCAGGGCTGGAGCAGCTTTGCAGACCTCTCCCCAAGAAGAAATCGAAGTGGTAGCGGGTATCTGAACTGCTTCCAGAGTCAGTGGCCATTCTGTGAAAGCTATGGGCCTGGCTGTCAGGCGGGCTGACCTTTATTGCAGGTTACGGGTGCAGCGTTGGTGGTGCGTGCTGGTCATCTCAGAGCTTGCCCTCCCTCAGGATCAAAAGTTTCCACCCCCGACCACCGCTTCTGGCCCACGGCACTGCCCGCAGAGCCAGCCCCAGTCCCAGCCCAACCCAGCCCAGCCCCAGCCCCAGTCCCAATCCGAGCCCCAGCCCAGCCCAGCCCAGCCCAGCCCCAGCCCCAGCCCCAGCCCCAGCCCCAGCCCCAGCCCCGGCCCCAGCCCCGGCCCCAGCCCCAGCCCAGCACCAGCCCAGCCCAGCCGCAGCCCAAACCCAGCCCCAGCCCCGCGGTGCCACGCCAGCGCCGGGGCCGGCGGCAGCCCTGGACCAGCCCGGGCAGCCGGGACCCGCGGGGACGCCGGGTCCTGCGGGGATGCCGGGTCCTGCGGGGATGCCAGCCTTGCTTCCATCTCTAGATGGTGCTCTGAGGCCGGGCAACGGCCGGGCTCCCCGGTTTGTGCCATGCCACTCAGCCTCCCCGCGCTGCGTCCTGCCGGCGGGAACATCCCGGGGCTGAGGAGGGCAGGACCCCCACCCTGCTGACCACGGCAGGAGGAGAAGCCTGTGTAGCCCCTCCAAGAACCTGCTACCGTCTCAGCTCCTCCTGCTGTGGCATCCCCCCGCCGTGGGATACCGTGCCACGGGCGGCTGCACCGACAGACTGCCTCCCCTTCCTCCCCGTCCCTCTGCTGTCCCCCTTTACCTGCCCCAGGGGGGCTGCCCCAGCTGGCCCTACGCTGCCCCACGCTTTCAGCATCCCAGCAGGCTGCCTTGCCTTCTCTCCCCCTCCTGTGCAGCCAGCAGTAGGCCGTCCCGGCTTTGCGGATTTAGCACAGGGCCGGTGCCTGCGGGGTTTTCCAATAGTGCTGCTCCATTAGGGCCCAGCTCTGCTTTTACCACAGGCAATGGCAAAAGTCCCATTGACTTTGTGGGGCAAGAGCAAGTCCTTAATGGCCTCGGAAGGTAAGGCGCTTTTTTCTGCCTTTTTTTTTTTTTTTTGGTGACATTTAAAACCATGGCCACTTCATATTGCCTGTCCAAAAGCTGGAGAGACCTCAGGCCCTCCTGCAAAGGCAAAGAAGGGCTGCTAAAGCTCAAAGTGAGCAGAAGAGGCATTTTGCCGTGCAGAAGTCATGAGCCTGCATCCAGCCACCAGGTCAGCGGCATGCCCTGCTCCGTTCCTGGGCAAAACCTGGACAAAACCGAGCTGGGTTGAAAAGGAATGCATTTGTTCAGCAGCACAGACATTTTCAACGCCATTTCCTAATCACGGAAATCCAAACCCATTTTCTCCCCGTTTGAGATTATTGTGGTGTTTCTTGAAAATATTTTTAGTTGCAGTGTGTACCAAAATGTTTTGCTGAGCAAGTTTTGGGTGAGTTGAAAGGTGCCAATGACAGTTTCTTTTCAAAAGGGTTGTCCAAGAGTGTCACCAAAAATAAAACGTGAAACAAGTTTCTCAAGTGTCATTTAAAACAACAACAACATTCATCTGAAAGCTGGCAAGAGTGACAGCAGCATAGTTAGCTGTCATGGGGTGGAGGATCTGAACCAGTGCCTGGATCTTATTCATAGGGAAGAATTCCTTCCTCTCCCCATTATCCTTCTGGTATTTGAATGGCTTTCAATAACGAGCCAAGGAAATCGTTCAGAAGTAAGACAGGAGAGAAATATAGGTTATGGGCAGATAAACAAAGCAGCAGTGTCTTCCTCCTGAAAAGCAAGGTGCCAGCCCCTTGGGATTAGGGGCAGGTCTTGGGCAAGCAGTGCCTCCATCAGATCCTGGACAAGGGAGGGAGCTCAGGGACATCATGCCCTGGCGTGCAATAGAGGTGTCTTCTCTGGAGAGCACCAGCACAAGAAAGTGTCACCTACCTGAAAGGTGATGCTCCACATATTGTACGCAACAGCCAAAATATCAGGTGTGTTTACTGTTGTGAATGGCTTGGAGAGCTGATTTGCAGACTCCTTAAAAATGTCCAGTCTTCTGTAGAGCAAACAGTCTTCTGAGGTGGAGTCTCCTGGTGGCCTTTCATGGGCTGCATAAAGGAGTCCCCAGCCTACAGCCAGAGGTGCTTGTGGAGATGGATGCTGCTGTCGCATTGCACTTTTGTGTACGGCCTTGGGTGTTTATGGGATGAAGTTGTGGTATAGGATGGGTTATGCCCCCATGTGTGGCATACACATGTAGGTACGTGCAGTGTGTACTTGGGCACAAGCACTCTGCGATTCGAGCGTGCAGGTACAGAAGTACCTGTGCAGAAGGATGTATGTACCGCTGTGTGTCAGCAAAGCCTGTGGGCATGCGTGCAGCTTGCAGAGGCAGAAGAGCACTTTTTACTGGGAGGAGTGACCTCACCATGCCGTCAGATGGGCTACGTGTGCCCAAGGAACGTACCATTTTGGCAACATAAGCACAGCTGCGGGAGGAGCGCCTGACGGGCAGAGGTTTACCCATCATCTGTTCTCCTGCACTCTGGCTGTTCCTCTCCTTCCCTCTGCCCCCTCCTCTCAGCCCCCTTCTCTTCCTTGGGTCCTCCTCAGCTCTCTCCCCTCCCTAACAATGTGACAGCATTGCCAGCTTTCTCCCAATTTTATTGTGAACAGCTGGTTTTTCCTCCACACCTCGGTGTCTTCTCCACCGTGATGCCAAACATGACATGAAAAGGGCCAGCATGTTCAAACGTACGGAGGGGGCTGGGATCCCAGCATGGCTGTTGGGGATGCTTGTTGAACAGATGCTTGTTCCCTTAGCATTATTGCAACGTTTTCCAATTTTTCCCCCAAGAGTCACGTCGTCTGAAGCGAGGGGTGGCAGTGCTGGCCCGTGTGCCGCCTCCACCGCCCCAGCTGTGCATGCCCATGGCCCCGCTGCACCTCAGCTGCCCCATCCTTGCCCAGGCTCCCTGGGCCCTTGCTCCGTGGAGATGAGCCTCCCAAGAGCTAACAGGCTGCGGGCACTTCATCCCCACCAAGCGCTGCCATCTGCCTCCAAAGGATGCTGCACCTCAGTTGGGGGGTGCCCAGCCGTGCGGATTCCCCCTCTCCTAGAGGCCACCACCTCAGTCTGTGTCCTGGATGCCCGTGTCCTCTCACACAGAGTCCTTCTTTCTCGGTCCATTAGGTTGTTTCCACTGCCATGGCCAGTGGCAGGCAGCCGGCTCTGAAAGCTGTATTAAAAGCCAGGTCAATACCAGCCCCTGCTTGTTCCCTCTGGGGAAAAGAAATAAATAATAAAAGGAGGGAGGGAGGGACTTCATTAATTAGCAATGGGGAGGAGAGGTGGGACAGGAGCCCGCGTGGAAAAATGAGGCTGTATGTCAAGTCAGACATGGGAAAAGCCAGGATCCGCAAGCTCCTGGTCCCACTCTGTGCCCGATGGGAGGAGAGGGAGGCATCAGGAGTGGTGCCTTTTCCTTTCCCCCCCTTCTCCTGATGCTCTGCTCTTCGGTCGTCACCTGTCTGCTCTTCTCTCATCCTCCCGCCAACTCCTCTTCCCTTCTTGGCAAGGTTTCCCAAAGGTGTCAGATCACTGCTTGGGTGCAGAGCAAACCCATGCAGGGCAGCTGTCCCCCCCGCAGAACCTGCACGCCAGGATGAGAAATGGCCACATCTGGGTCTAGACCCATCTTGTTAGTCTATCCCCGCTCTTTCTCAAAAGCACTCCCTTATTACCTCGCTTTCTCGTCTTCTTTTTCCCTTCCTCCTCCTCCGCCTGCCTGCTGTGCCTGCTTCTTCCTCTCACTCCTGCTATTTCCTTCCTTCCCCTTCTGCTTCTTCCCCGCTTCCTCTTGCTTCTTGAACCAAGTCCAAATTGATACTGAGATGCTGTTTTTCTGCTTTGTAGATGAGGGGTTGGGCGGGACATCATTTCTTCAGCCATTCCCCCCATAGCACAACTGTTGGGTGCCCAAAAGAAGCTTCCTGAGCTACCTGTTTGTCTTTCTGTCTTCATATCATCTACAGTTTTGAAGGGGTTTTTTGATTCTGCTGCTCCTAAAGGAAAAGGCTCACTAGGTTTCCGCGTCTTTTGTGAAATGACAGCAAAGTCGTGTTACAGGTCTAACTCTGGTTGATGCCCTCCCTCATTTCCTCTAGTTCTTACTTGCCTCTACCAAAAAAAGAGATTTTAGGGGTTTTTATATTTTTTTGAGCCTTACATCTAGAGCAGTGTCTTGCACGTCTCTGCCTCTTCATCCAGCATATCTATAACCCTTCCCTGGGCAAAACTCTCGTTATCTCCAAAGCCAGCAGGATCGTTTGACCCATCCTACTGGTAATTTTAATGCAAATGCTTCCCTCCCTCCGTACATTTTGTATGATCTTCTCCCCGAGCAAATTCTCTGTGCCTCTTATTGTAGGTCTTTACCAGGAAGGCCCAGAACAGGGGAGCCCTCGTGGTGGAGCTTCCAGGCACCACCACCACACAAACAACAAACACCAGCACTAATAACTCTCATCAGTCTCTACACCAGGCTGCAGCCTTGAGGTCTCTCCTTTGCTTCCAAACCTCCCCCTGGGATATTAGACTTTATTAAAAATAAATAGTTACAAATTCAGTTTTACAGCTGATGGCAGCAGGGAGAAGAACGGAGGAGGTGAAAGGAGCAAGTTGAGGGTCTGCTGTCCCGTCAGGTCACTTGTCTGTCATCCCGGCCACGCTGTGCCGGGGAGCAGTCTGAGTGCACAAGCACAGGGCCCTGCCTCCTCTGCCAGGCATCTCAGGAGAGGAGCAGGATGTGTTTTTCAAGAGGACTGGGAGAACTGGGTCTGAGTCTGTGGAGCCGAGCTGCTTCTGGAGGTGACAGATGCCAAAAGCCAAGTAGAGCGTCCTTGTCTCCTAGCTTGGCATTTGTAGTGGAAGAATATGGATTTCAGTTCTCTTTCTGTTTTATATACAAAGAAAGAGTCATGTGCAACAAGCAATAAACATGCAAGTAAACCCCTCCCTTGAGATCCTTCCCCACTCCCTCCAGGAGTCCTAAACTCTCCCGTCCATCCTCATCTGGTCAGTGCTTAGGTATGGCTCCTCTCCTAGTGACGGTCATGACTCTTGACAGCCATGGGGCCTACCCACGTCGAGAGGGGACAGAAAGTCTGCTGTTGCCTCAGCAGCAGAAACACTTGCTGTGGGTCCCGGTCTGTCCGTTGAGCACAGGGACTCCTGTCGCCTCTCCAGAGATGAGAAACCAGGCGTGCTGCTCTCCTGTCTCTGGGCAGCAAAGGGGTCCTAGCACAAGCTGCACACACGGGAAGAGTAGCGTATCCTCACTCCTCTTCCAGGCAGTATGACTTCATGGGAAAGGGGGTATATCAGAGCAGCTCCAGGCCTTGATGTACTCAGGGACTGAGAGGCAGTCACAGGAGGCATTTTTTGGTGGGCAAGGGACTTATCCAGCTACGTACAGGTGCAGAATGGAGGAGGAGACGGTGGGCAACGGGTGTGGAACGGGGAGGCTGGAGGAGTTAGATGGCTGACTCCCTGCGGTATGAGATTGTATCTAGGGGCAGAGTTGCCTGGAGCCGCTCCAGGTCCAGGTGGCTTCCAAAATCCATCATCTGGATGACGCCTCCCTCTTCTTTAGTGCTGCCCCCTAACACCACACCCACTTCATCATCATCTTCATCTTCATCTTGACTGACAAGAGCCAGCTCATTCTCGTAGCAGAAGGCACTGGGAGGTGGGGGAGAAGGTAGGATAGTCATCTTGCTTTCTTGCAGTTCTCGGGCTGAGCAGCAAGGCGTGCCGGCTACCTCGTAGGTCTTGTGAAAGCGTGAATAATCCACTTTGTAGTGGTTCTTCTCCTCAAACACAACTGGTTCAAAACGGTGACCCCAAAGGATTTCACTAGCGAGGTAAGAGCTTCGTGCCTGTGTGGTCATGGCTGTGGCTTCCACCATCCCCTCCAGGATAACAACAATTTCAAAGTTCTCCGTCTCCAGCTCCTCCTTGCCAATCCCATAGAGTGGGCTCTCCTCGTCAATCTCATGAACGATAATAATGGGTGAGACCAAAAATATACGGTCAAGGCCCACGTCATAGCCCACATTGAGGTCCCGCTGGTCCAGGGGTAGGTATTCCCCTTCCTCTGTCATGTAGGGTTTGATGAGCTGGGCTCGGACATGGGCCTCTACAATGTGGCTCCTCCTCAGGTTGCCCACCCGCCACATGAGACACAGTTTGCCATCCCGCACAGAGATAACCGCATGGTGACTGAAGAGGAGAGTCTGGGCCCGCTTCTTGGGCCTCGCCATCTTGGCCATGATGGTGCCAATCATGAAGGAGTCAATGACGCAGCCCACGATGGACTGGACCACAACTGCCATGATGGCCAGCGGGCACTCCTCAGTCACGCAGCGAAAGCCGTACCCAATCGTTGTCTGTGTCTCCACTGAGAAAAGAAAAGCCCCTAGGAAGCTGTTCACATGCATGATGCAGGGCTTGAGGAGAGAGGGACCGCCTCCCACCGCCGGCGCATTGAGGTCGCCATGGAAGAAAGCAATGCACCAGAAGAGGAAGCCAAAGAAGAGCCAGGAGACCAGGAAGGTGGCGGAGAAGATCATAAGCATGTACCGCCAGCGCGTGTCCACACAGGTGGTGAAGATGTCGGCCATGTAGCGCTGAGACTTGTTGCTCAGGTTGGCAAAGTAGACGTTGCACTGGCCGTTCTTCTTCACAAAGCGGTTGCGGTGCTTCCGCCGGGGGGCATGGCCCTTCCCGTTCCGGCTGTGCCCATTCACACTGCCCAGCGCGGAGACCTTGTGTCCATCCTCTTCAGTCGAGACAATGCTGTACCTGGAAGAGAAAAAACAGGTCTTTCCAGCAAAAATACGTGAAGAACAACAACAACCACCGAGACAGCACGGGTGGGAGACACGTGGGTGGATCACAGGGCTGCATCAGTGTGACGCTGAAGTTCACAACGGCGTGTTTCCCTGGTTATTGCACCATGGTGCCACACTGACCAAATTGGTGGAGCTCGGCTGCAATATTTGCCGAGTCTTGCTGCCAGGAGGTTGTATCTAGCACATCCTGACAGGGCAGCAAAGCAGGAGAAGCTTGTAGTGCTGTGCTTCCTTCCAGCCTTTGTGGTGAGGAGGGACCCAAGGCTTCGAAACCTGACGGCAGCTGGGACAGCCGGGAAGCCTGGGAGCAAGCGCCCGTGGTCTGGCCACATTTTGGCCCTGACATTATATAAGGCCGTGAGTTTCTATTTTCTCCTCCGCTCTCCTCACTGATTTCATGGTGCGTCGGTGACAATGTTTATACACTTCCTGCGCTCAGGACAATTCTGTTGCCACAGCAACGCGCGTGGCTCCCAGCATCCAGCATCTGAAGCCAAAGGTGTAATTTGGAGATCAACAGCCAAAGTGCTGGCAGATTTCCCTGGGAGAAGCTCCCCACACACTTTCTGGGAGATACTTGCCCCTCCAGCTCCCCTCCCTCGCAGGCGGCACCGCCACTGCCCCTTGAGGGCTGCTGGGTCTACGGTTGCAGATACTCCTTAAAGACATGATGGCAGAAGATGCTCTGACCACTGAGGAAATCAAGGGAGTGCACAGACCCACCAAGACCACTCCGCCCTCATGACTGCCAGGCCCTGGCTTCCCAGGACCCGTTGGGCTGGCAGTGCCTCCTGCCCACCCCATAGTGTTGACATGTCAGCTGGAGCCCTCCAGCATGGGCTCCGTGACCCTCATCCTCCTCTCGTGGGAAGAGGGAGCAGGGTAAGCACGCGTGGCTGGACTTGTGACTCCTGGGGACGGGGGCTCCTGCAGCACTGCTGTAATCTGTAATTTCTGGTCCAGCACCATGCAGCGCTTTGCTTCTCCTCTGTAGCACTCCTCCTCTGGGCACTGCCCCCATGTATGGTGTGTCTTGGATTGGAGAAGGAGAGAGGAGCCATACCTTGGAGCAGGAAAGCCCCTGGCAGATAATTTGAGAAGAATATACCAAAAGGCAGGCTGAAGGTAGGGCCCGAGGGGCCAGATGAGGAGGACCAGGCCACCCTGGGCAGCAGCAGTCCTTGAGAAGGGGCTTACTCACCGGTTGACTCGGACGCTGCCCATGGCTCGCTGTATCATCAGGTGTCAGGGGGCCGCGGGAGCTGGGAGGGCGCGGGGTCTCATACAGCAGCACTCACATGGGACCGGGCTGCTCCGGGTTTCACCTCCGGCGAGCTGGGGCCCGCGCTGCCATTGCGATTGCTCCTGGGCACGCGCCTTGCAGAGAAGGATGAAGCAAAACCCAGTCAGAGCCTCTCCTGACAGCACCCATCCCGGACCCAGAGCAGGGGGCGCAGGGCTCCCAGCCTTTTGCTCAGGAGGGGTCTGGAGGTGTCCACGGGCCACCGTGCCACAGCCTGGCTCGGGCAGGTGAGGAGCTGCTGAATGTAGACTGGGTTGCGCGGCCCGCAGCCCCCACGTTCGCCGGCATCTACCGCCGGGAGAGGTGCAGGGCCGGCCGGTCGCCACTCTCCAGATCAAGGGCACAGCGACTGAGCAGCTTGCAGGGCCCTTGCCCTGAGCCATTATATTAATATCATAGCTTACACTAGGACAAGAGCTCAGCCAGGCTAAATACCTCGCGCATAAGGACTAACGAAGCACAGACATGCACGGCAGCCCTCAGGGATCCCCGTCAGCCCAGCCTGACCCAGAGGGGATTTATTTCCAGGGGGTGCAGAATATCCTCCCTGTTTCAAAGAGGAGAAGAAAAGCGATGGGTAGAGCCAGAAGGGAAAACTGATGGAAAGGAAAAGCTCAGGGGTAGGCGAGGAGAAGCCAGTTAGAGCAAACAGACCTTGCGACATGCCTTGCGTACAGCATCCGAGGAGCGGCTCAGTGGCAGAGCCCTGGGGAGGATGTCCAGCAGATGTTACATCCCAACCCGGTCCTCCCCAAACTGAAGAACGGGGAAACCGAAGACTCAAGAGCCGACCTATCCCGCCTGCCCAGAGCTGCTGGGAAGTGAAATGCAGTAAGGTGGTAATGACTCACAGATTAGGAAGGGCTTTGTACACCCATGCTAATCCTGCACTGTAACCTGTGCGGAGCGCAGGACGCAGACACAGACAGCTAGTTTGCTTCCTCCCAGCCTCACCAATGGGTTGCCATATCTGGGACAAATCCAAGGATTTCTGGGTCAAATCCAAGGTTTAGAGCTGCTTGCAAGTGCTCATGGATGGACAGGAGAGAGGAACAGCAAGTGATGTTGTCAGGGACAGAAAAGCCGGTGAGAACCATCCTTGTCTCATCATCAGTGTTGCAGAACGGGGCTTCATGTGGCTAAGGGTGACCACCAGCTTTCCCCAGTTAGGAGCACAGGCTAGAAAGCAGTAAGTAAGGAGCTCCAGACATCACCTCTGATGTGCAAGCTCTGCCGTGTCGTGTCTGGGATGAAGATTAACCAGCAGTCTCTCCTCCAGAGACCAAGGTTACTGAGGCAGTTTAAGCCCTGTGGCAACACAAACATGGTTGTTCAAACCAGGGATATTACGGGACTAAGAGAAGACAGAAATCTTGTAGTCCACAACTCATCATATAGAGGAAAAAGTGAACAGCTGCCTAAAAAGTCCCATCAGAAAAAGCACTTTGGCACTGAACTCTGCCAGCACCCACCCCCTCACCACCCTACAGCGTCCAAGTCTTTTAGGAGGGTCAGTTTGGCCAGATACGAGAAATTTTGTTGTGCAGCTGGGTAAACCTTCAGCAGAAACTGGGGTTGGTAACCTAAACTCATCAGAAATGTTGAGGGATGACCAGGTGATGAAGAAGGGTCACTTCATGCCCACAGATGGTCCCACTAGGATAAAGCTAAGACATATCTTCAGTGATTACATGGTGAGTTTGGACTGCCAGGTCCCACAGGTCTTTAGGAGGTGACAAAGGCAGGTAATTTAGGTATACCCCTCTATGCCAGCTCCAGCCAGGAGAGGAAGGGCATCCTCTCCAACCGGCACCTTCCGTAGCCAGCCTGCATAAGCAAAGCTCGTCCTTAGCCAGCACTGACGCTGGTACCGGAGGAAAGGTACTGCCACAGCTCATGTATGGATGCTTCACAACTTCCTAAAGGTTTCTAACCACCACTACCACCCCTTTCCCCAGCTTCAGGAACGGGTGCACAATTTCTAGAGACTTCGGATTTCTGGCCCAGGTGGTGGCCACTTCCAAAAGAAGAGGAAGGAGGACCTAAGGAGCTTCTGCCCACTGAAATTACATGCAGCAGCACCTGGATCTCTGCTCCTAATCTTCCCTACCTCACCGAGAAGGGGCAAAGGAAGCAGATGAAATGCAGGTCCTGCAAGGGCTGTGCTCATCTCCGGTTCTGGCTGGTACAGCTACGGGGAAGGGATGGGCACGCTGTTTAAGAGCGCTGCATCCCGTGCTGTTGTGCTTCCTCCTGGCTCCCACGCAGGAGCTCAAGTCAGCCAGAGCTGTGGCACAGCCTCTTGCGCAGAGCCCCACCATGGCTGGACCTTGCAGCTCAGAGCCTGGGAAGCATTTGCTGCTGGCTCTGCAGTGCCAGAACAGAGCATCAGCAGCTAAAACTACATCACAACCTGCAATTTGTACTCAATCACAAGAAAAGTATTTCCATGAAGAATAAAGGCTACAAATCTGAACACACACATTCAAGCACGTGAGAGCAAATGGTTTTAGTACGGGCTGTAGTGGGAGACCTATGGTCTTGGTCCATACACTCATTCGTAGGACCCACACAGAATTGAGTTCATAGCTCTTTTTCTGCTTCAACTTCAGAAATTTTGCCAGTAGATTTAAGGACCTCAGCAACAAAATGCAGTGAATCCGCTCCAGAAGCAAGCTGTCTGATGGACCAGTTTGCGCCCATTATTATCTTGTGGAGGTTCTGCAGGGCAAAGTCTATGTTGTGCTTCACTGCCCCCAGGTCGGTCGTTTGGTCTGCTCTCAGGTTTTCGTTCTCCACCTTGGAGCTCTCCAACTCTCCCTCGAGAATAAAGATCTCCTGCTTCAGCTTCTCCACGTTGCTTTCTGCCTCCAGAGCCCGCTGGGTCATTAGCTGGAGACTCCACTCAGTCCGCTGGACAAAGGACTGTAGCTCTTGGGCTTCCCTCTTCTCTTTGGCCAGGCTAGCCTTCAGCTGCCTCTCCAGCCTCCGCACCGTGCACGCCTGGCTCTCCAAGGAGCTCTGCATGCTCCTGACCATCCTCCTGAGCATGGTGTTCTCCTCCCTGAGCACGTTGTAGGTCAGCTGCAGGGACGGGGAGTCCCTGTCCCCGATGGCCTCCTCGTGCAGCATGTGGGGCTCTGCTCCCCTGGTGCACTCTGGGTACCCCAGATAAGGGTCACTGGCATGGGCCCACGGGGCAAACAGATCCATCCCCAAGTGCTTGCCCGCGCTAGACTGGAAAGAGTCGTAGGGGCTGCACGGTGCTGTACTGGCAGCTCGGGACACATGCAACCTTTGATGCACAGGAAGGTGATAGGTCCTGGTCCAGCTGTGGTCCTCATCTTCAGACAAGCTGCCAGGCATTTCCGTGTCTTTATAAAATGGTTCCTGAAACTCTGGAGCCTCCTCCTCAAGCTCCAGTGCATGCTTGGCCAACATCTTGGCATATATCCTATTTTTCACTCCTTCATCTTTCACCATGTGAGAGTGCCTGGGATTTAGGGAAAATGGGATGGGTCGCCCCAGATCCTCCCCCTGACTGTCACTCGAGCTGTCATGGCTCTTGCACTGGGGTGGAGGACATGCGGAGTGGCAGGGGTAGCTGAATTCGTCATCGGTGTCATCATTCTCCTCATCATCTTCCAAGCCTTGAGATTCTGGGCAGACGCTCTCCACTGTCCCAGAGGTGCCAAGCAGCCATGACATTTTTCAGGACGCTTTGGGCTGCAGCAAGCAGGAGGATCCAAATTATCCTCCTGGAGCCTGGATCACGCAGGCAGGTGACACTGACAAGCAGTGTGCCAACTTCTGCAGCCTCAGCAACCCTCGTAGGGGAAGAGGCAGTCACCAAAATCCCTCCATTTAGATCACCAGGGTGTTCAGGAGGGAGAGGAGGGGAGGACCAGGCATCTCTGTGTCTTTGCTATGGGGAGAACAGGAATCACCAAGGTTTGTGATGTCATTGTGTGACTTCACTGCCTGCTGTGAGGTCATGGCCGGGGGGAGAAAAACTGATCAACTGCAAAAGTGCTTTTTTGGCAGCAGGAGGATGAGCTGGGTCCCGATGGCCGCAGAGTCGACCCCGGCTCAGGGATGCTGCCAGTGGGCAGAGAGGAGCTCATGAAGCCACCTGAGACCTCTGGCTTGCATTAGGGACAGGGACCGGCCGGCCCCAGGCAGGCAGCATGGGGCAGAGGGGACAACCCTGCCCTGTAGGCTTCCACAGGTTAGCTGCGGAAGGGTGAGATGAGACCGAGAGATCTCTGGCACTGAGATCAAGCCGCCGGCATTTTGGTCCCAGGGCTCACCCTGGGCAGAGGCAGGAGACATCACCAGCGCTTTGGCCAGAGGCATCGCCCCAAGCTGGCCGGCCGACGAGGGGTCCACGCCATGGTGCTGCCGATCTGATTCATCCCCTGCTGCCAGCTGGCGCAGGGAAGCGTTAGTAATACCGGGCGCCACAAACTTGGAGCGGCACGAGCCAGGAGACGAACAAAAATAAACCCACTTACCACTTCCACCCCAACACACCCCCACAGCGCGCGGTGCCGCCATGGGAAAGACAGACAGGCAGGTGAGAAGCCCTGGGCTGGGGACTGCCATCACATTGGGTTGACATTCGCATTAGCCCCCCTGAAGATGCCACGCCGCCAGGTGATGTAGCCACCGTCCCTCCTCAGCAGCTGGTGGCCCAGGGCCACCGCTGACATCCCTGCCTGCAAAATGGGTGCCGTGAGCTCGGCAAGGCCAGGGGCCGTACCAGGAGCCCGAACCCTATGCAAACTCTGTTCAAATGGCTGTGAAAGGTTCCTGTTGCTCCTTGGAAACCTGAAACACAAATGGGATGAAGGGGGAAGGCTCAGAGATGCCTCCAGCAAAAGGGGATGCCATTCCCATCCTGAACAGGCAGCTGCCTGTTGCACAGGCCAGGGGGAGGAAAGCCCGGCCAAGGACAGAGGTGCGAATCCTGGAGCATGCCCGAGGACCTTTCTTGGAGTTTGCTCTGCCTCCTGGGACCCACATGTGCACAGAGGAAGCTGGGGAGTCAGCGGTGACTCCTGGGGAGTGGGATGAAACCCCACCAGTGTGTGCAGCATGGGGCACCCTGGGAGACGCTAGGCAGGAGACTGCACTCCTGAGAGATGCCTCTCCATCCCTCCTGTCCCCAGCATACATGAACACCCACGTATTTCATGGCCTGAGGAAGCCCCCCGGTGCTTTAGGAAGCCACTGCAGTGTGGGCATCGCAGCCCCTGTCTTGCAGCGTTGAAGCTGTCAGCCAGGTTGGTTCCCAGGGGCCAACAGCCGCCTCCAGCCCTGCAGCCTGGGCTGCCCTTCCCTCCTTCCCAACCACTTTCCCCCTCCTGCGGACTACGATGAGCGATGCCGGGGACACCGCCACCGTGCTGCAGTCATCCCCACCTTCCCGGGTGACACGACGCTCCAGTGGCACAAGCCATCGCACCAGCCCACGCGGCCAGCCCGGCGCTGCTCTGACCCCGAGCAGATGCGCAGGGCCAGGCTGCTGCCATAGCTTTCTGAGGGCTCTGCGGGCTAATAATAACGTTAGGGCATGTGGTGCTGATGCAATGCCTCCATCGCTCCATCCCAGTACACAGTGCATCACCTCGTACGTCCCAGGCTTTCTCCAGCCCCTCCAGAGCGGATCAGATTTGTCAATCCTTCCTTAAATTTGCGGTGGAAGAGTCTCATGAAACAGAACAGAAAAGTCCACACTGAAGCACTCCCCCACTTCTCTTTTTATAACAACCGTATCTGGTGCTCTGGGATGTACACCGTGAACGACGACGATGGAAAAATCCCAGGGTATTTTTACACTCTTAGTCTTTGCTTTATCTGGAGTCGTCTGGCAAACGCTTCCCTCCTGTCTGTGGTCAATACCGCAGCCACTGGTTGCGCTGCGCTTCGTGCCTTTATTCCTCTTACCAGCTGCGTAGCACCGTCCGGTTTTGAGACCAGCATCCACAGACCCATCCTGCCGGCTCAGGCACGGTGACAACACGGCAGATATCTTCTCGCCTCCTGGGGAGCCGGGGCGGAAAGACCCGCAGCAGAGAGGGGGCCCCTTTGGCTTTTTGCAGAGCCTCACAGAGCCATGGCATTCGGTTTGTCCTCTCCATCCTCTCTGTAACTCCATCTCTTCTCCTTTTCCTCACAAATATTCCCGGGGTTCACGCTGGGGCTCATAGGGCGGCTCGGTGCCTTGGGGCTGTCTTGCCGCAAGAGGCAGCGGCTGAGCTCTCACTCCTCCGTGCCGGCAGGGCTGGGTGCTAGGCGCTGTACAAGCACACGCGAAGGCACAGTCACCGTGCGGGAGAGTTTTACCATATTTAAAAGGCAAGTGACATATGGAAGGTGAGGGGAGGAAGCTGTAATCAACTCCATACCATTTTTATATACACACTTCTGCCTTTTCGTTCAATAATTATAAATAGATCGAGTAAGTGCCAACAGTCCCCATCTGCCCTGCAAGGCATGATCCGCTGACCAGTTTCTCTCTCCAAAAGAGGATTTTATTAACGTGCCTCTGTCCAGTTTATATTTTGGGGTGGAGTGAGGGAGGGGGATTTTTCCCCCCTGTGAAGCCCTGGAGCCTGGGGATGGGTAATATGAAAACAAAACAAAATGATTTGAAGTTAAACCATCTCAGTGTGTGACTCAGAGCTATTCATAGCTCCCTGAAGCCAGCTGCAGCAACGGAGCCAGAAGGATTCTGCCCGTATTATTATTCCAATTACCATCTGAATTAAAAGTTTGAGCAGTGATCAGCCCACATACTGACGGGAGGGGGAGAGAAGAAAGCAAGAGAGAAGGAGAGAAAGAGAGAGAGGGAGAAAACACAGATTAAAATGGGATCCACACAAAGGTCCCCGGGATGACAAAGTCGGGAAGAGGCACGGCAAGGTGACAGCATCACCTCCTGCCTGCTCCCACACCGCCCCGGCGATCCCTGCTCCAGCCGCGCCGTCCAGGCAACGGTGCTGCAAGAGCGGCCGCCCGCTCCCCGGGATCCCGGCCGAGTGGGGGTACCCCACGGCGGGGCCGGTGGGACTGGCACGGGCGCTCACCCGCTCTCCTCCGGCCGAAACGGGGCTGGGGGGACAAGAGGCAGGGGCTGGGGGCGGCCGAGCAGGAGAATAAGGGGAGGATGCTGCTGGGGCGGCAGCCAGGGAGAAGTCCCTGCTTTTTCTTGTCGAGTGAGGTAGGTGGGTGTTATTCTTCGTGGCTGGCATCACAGGGAAAATTAAATGCTCAGAAGGCCCCTGGCCTTCCCTGGGTGGTGTTCTCGGCCAAACAGGAGCCGGGCTTTGTGGCAGCCAGGGCGCAGACCGTGTCCCATCTGCTCCCGAGGAAGCGCTGGGACTGATGTCCACCCCGGCAGCCGTCTTGCCAAAACTCTGGACTGGGCACTGAAGGGTTGGTGCAAAACCCGCAAGAGCTGAAAAAACGAAAGCGCTGGGGTGTTCCCCAGGTCCCCACGTCCCAGGTGGCTGCGATGTGCTCAGGTCACCTCCTCCAGCTTCCCAGTACGACTGCACCAGCGAAAAGGGCATCTCCCCTAACCCCCCCACCACAGGAGCTCCCTTTGCTGAGCATCCCGCCCTGTGGGAGCCTTGCCGAAAGGCCATCCCCAGCAGCGTCTCTCCAGCACAGAGAGCCTCTTGAGCCCGTGCCGGCCTGGCCAGGAGGGCTGCCCACACGCGGCCTCTCGATGGCTTTTGGCTAGTCAGGGACAAGGATCATTTATCGGTGCGCAGGAAAAGGGGGGTAAGGGTGCCCAAGGTCATCTGCCTGCCCGCTGCGGTTGCACTCCTGACAGAGCAGGGATGATCCGCCGATGCCTCTGCAAAGCGCCCAGCAAGGCAGGAACCTGCAAATGGGTTATGAATGATGATAACAACAGCGACAGCAGCAAAGGGTGAGCAATAGCCAGGGTGAAGGCTGCCCCGCACCGAGCCCCCAAGCTAGAGAGGCTGCAGCCACTGCTCTGCACCCGGCTGCTGCCCAAGGGCTGAGTTCTCAGCCTGGCCTGGCTGCTCAGTGCTAACCCATCAGCAATGGGAAAAAAAATTCCCCCCAAAACCCTTGTCGCTACTCTAACAAGGAGCCCAGCGGAGCCACCAGCCTCCTGAGGGGCTCCCAGCTTCTCCCCTTTCAGCCACGCCTGCTGGGCACCAGGAACAGAGCTGAGGGAGCATCCCAGGTAAGCTGCAAAACTGCACTCCCGCAGAGACCGGATCGACTATTTCACTCTAAGTCTGTTGACTTGTATTGCTGCAGCTTGCTTGGTCAGGTTAAACAAATGCACCTGAAAGACGTCAAGCCTAAGTGCTGCCCAACGCCCGCTGTACCCAGGACCGTCCCCCCCTCCTTCACCTGCCCCCCGGCTCCCCGACGTGGCAGGGGCTGCCGGCGCGGACGGGCTCGGGCGCAGAGGGAGAGTGGTGCGAAGCGGGACATGGCAGCTGCGTTCGCACGCTGCTACGCCTGCGATGATCCCCCCGCCATCATTACGGGTTGCTGCCGTACCCCTGCTCCTCTGGGCTGCGATGCTCGCTCCCGCCAGCGCCCTGCCTCTCACTCGCCTCTCGCCCGCTGGCACTCGGTGCTGCCCGCGGCTTCTGCCTGGTCGCCTCCACCCAGACATGAGGCTCTTTCTTGGTGACGGGGACAGGAGAGGAGAGGATTTCTGGGGCTGCTGGGTCAAGTCCTGTGGCAGGCACTGCCTCATTGAGTGCGCCCTCAGTAAGTTTGGGGATGACACCAAGTTGGGTGGGAGTGTTGATCTGCTGGAGGGTAGGAAGGCTCTGCAGAGGGACCGGGACAGGCTGGATCAATGGGCCGAGGCCAACTGTATGAGGTTTAACAAGGCCAAGTGCCAGGTCCTGCACTTGGGTCACAGCAACCCCATGCAACGCTGCAGGCTTGGGGAAGAGTGGCTGGAAAGCTGCCCAGCAGAAAAGGACCTGGGGGTATGGGTCAACAGGTGGCTGAATATGAGCCAGCAGTGTGCCCAGGTGGCCAAGAAGGCCAACAGCATCCTGGCTTGTATCAGAGATAGTGTGGCCAGCAGGACTAGGGAAGTGATCGTGCCCCTGTACTCGGCACTGGTGAGGCCGCACCTCGAATGCTGTGTTCAGTTTTGGGCCCCTCACTACAAGAGGGACATTGAGGTGCTGGAGCGTGTCCAGAGAAGGGCAACGAAGCTGGTGAAGGGTCTGGAGCACAAGTCTGATGAGGAGCGGCTGAGGGAACTGGGGTTGTTTACCCTGGAGAAAAGGAGGCTGAGGGGAGACCTTATGGCTCTCTACAGCTACCTGAAAGGAGGTTGTAGCAAGGTGGGGGTCGGTCTCTTCTCCCAGGTAACAAGTGATAGGACGAGAGGAAATGGCCTCAAGTTGTGCTGGGGAGGTTTAAATTGGATATTAGGGAAAATTTCTTCACCAAAAGGGCTGTCAAGCATTGGAACAGGCTGCCCAGGGAAGTGGTGGAGTCACCATCCCTGGAGGTATTTAGAAGACGTGTAGATGTGGTCCTTAGGGACATGGTGTAGTGGTGGACTTGGCAGTGCCAGGTTAACGGTTGGACTTGGTGATCTTAAAGGTCTTTTCCACCCTAAACGATTCTGTGACTCTTCATAGTGCCATCGGCCTTCTCAGAGGGATGAAGTGCCTGCCTGTCCAGCCCCCGGGACCCCCGGTGCCCTTTAGCCCCCGCGCTCACCAGGCTGCTGGCGGGGCCGACCTATACCCGGGGCTACAGGGCTGCTTTACCCTCCTCTACAGCGGAGTCGCTTTGGACATCCTCTTTCTATAAGTCTCTTTTCGGCGTGCGCTCTGTGCAGGTGCCTAAGCAGGCTGCCAGCAAATGCCTTGGCCCGGCACAGAAAGGGAGCGGGCAAGAGGAGAGGGGGGAGCAAAGATGAAGGCAGGGGAAGGGAGAACAGGCAGCGGAGAGGCAGACGGGACGAGGCCAGCAGCTCATTGCACCAGTGCTGGCACCGCTCGCCGGGGAGGGAGGAAGGGAGGGAAGGAGGTGAGGAGGAAGGCAGGAAAGGTGTCGGGGTCTTTTCTCGGAGCCTTTCGCAGAGGACGGAGTGGGGGAATGCTGCTTCCCTTGTTTTCACACAGCACCAGGCTCCCTCTGAAGCATTTCGGGAGAAATGTTGCCATAGAAATAAAACAGCCGTCCAGATTGCGAGGGGCAGGCCCGCCGCCATGGCGGCAGGGGCTGGTGCAGGCACAGGCAGAGCGGCGGCAGGAGTCCCTGGACGGCAGCGTGGGGCAGTGCCGGGCCGGAGGATACCTCGTCCTCCGTCCTCTGCTCCCTCACCTCTGGTGAGAGCGGCACTGGTGCTGCCGTGCCAGTGTGGCCGGTGCCAGCCCCCCGTGGCATCTCCTCCCCAAAGGCGCTGGTGGGTGAATGCCAAAACCACCCCTGCAGGAAAGCTGCTTGCCACCAGGCTCCCGAGAGGATGGGCATGGAGGTGCACGGGTCGCTGGGGCAGCTGGGACAGGGTCAGGCTCCCGTCCTCATCTGCCCGGGCCGCAGCACCACCTTCACTGCTGGAGAGCAAGCCTGGGAGCTCTGAGGGCGAGAACCAGCTCAAAGACGGCCCCTGCCCGTCCCAAGCCCCCCACTGATGGAGGATCAGCATCTCTCCCGAGATGGGGCTTCAAGAACAACGGTCCCCGGTAAAGCTACCTCGTCTGGGGAAGAAAACCAGAGCCGGTGCCTCTGGGGGCTCCACGTGAGACCCCTCCACCCTGGTAAGGGGCACAGGAGCAGCGCCGTCGAGGAACACAAATTTAGCCCGGTTTCGCAGCGCTGCGAGGCAAGCGCAGACAGCTTCACTCGGTCCTTACCATTCACAGAAAAAGGAACGCCAGTGGGAGGCTGGGGAGCCGCGCGCGTGTGAGTAAGGGATCGATCGTTAAGACGCGAGCGTCCATCTATTGATCCCCATCCACGCTGTCGGGTTAAGCCAACCCAGCGCAATAACGAGACAGGACAGTGGGAACTTGCTGAGGGCAGATTGCCATTAACCGCTCCGCTCTGCGTCTGCACTGATGTCAGCGCGCGGCAGGCGCAGGTATCCATCGCCGTGTCCTCCTCCCCCTTGCTGGCACCCTCCCACTGGCGATACCACCCCAGGAAAGCAGCTGCTCCCAGGGTGGGGGCCGGTAGCTGAGCTTGGGGTGGCCAAGTGGCCGGAGGGGCCAGTGGGGACCCATCCTGACAGCTAACTCTGTCCTTCCCTGGCCACCTTCTGGATTCTTGGCTTTTCTTGCAAACCATGGCGGGGGCTGTGCGGGGCAAGGACCACTGCCAGCCCCCCGCCAGCACGGCATGTCATGGTGCTCAGTCTTGGCACCCGAGGAGGGGGAGAGATGGAAGAGGAGAAAGGTAGAGGAGAGGGACCTCCACTTCCCTCTGGATCAGCCCTCTCCAGCTCATGCTGTCTGTTGCCATCCTCACCATCCCTCCTCTTCCTCACCATCTCCTGTCCCCACCAGGCTCACGTTTCCCTCCTAAGGCACATATTCCCCCTGTACTTATTATTATTCTCAGTGGCTACAAACAGGGGTGGCCACATGCCGGGGTGACTCAGGCATCTGCGCGTGCCACTTCCGATGGCGAATGGAGAGGGGGCACGTCCCCACATCTTCGGCGAGACGTGCTCCCCGCACACCCCCCTGTCCCCTCCCGGGCTCTGGGTGACCCTAGCCCGGGTCCCTCTCCACACCTCCCACCTCCGCAGACGCCTCCTCCCAAGAAGCCGAGGAGGGCATGGAGCGGGGGTTGAGGGTAGTCTTGGAGCCATGTCACTTCTGCCATGCGTCCCCCGCGTGCGCTGTCACCGCCTGCCCTCCGCAGCGCACACCACGGCGGGGGTGAAGGGAGGAAGGGGAGAAGAGAGAGGCCCTGGAGCCGCCATTCGCTTTGCCACGAATGGAGCCGGGGCTGGGCGGTGGGGACAGGAGACTCCAGGCTCTTGGCAGAGGGATTTGGTGGTCTCCAGGCAGTTTGCCCAGGAGGGAGGGCATCGGGGGCCGAAGGTGGCACCAGGGACGTCGGAGGTGACCCGCCCGCGCCATGCAAACCTGCCTGCCAGCCCCTGCCCTGGCAGGGACACTGGTCTTGCCAATGGGGAGCAAGGGCAGAGTTTCTCCTGAGCTCCTTCACCCAACCCCAGTATCCAGAAGACCCTTTGCACCCTGCCTATCTGGGCAATGTTGGCCCACCACCAGGAGAATCGGCCATGCTGGGACTAGACGAGCTTGAAGGCAAGGCAGAGGGCAGCAGGTCTGTGGAGCCCAAAAAGCTCCACAGGCAGCGGGAGAGCCAACGCGGGCGCTTCGGCCCCAGACACATCCGAGTGCTTGGAGAATGGGTCTCCAGCTCCATTCTTCTCCAGGCTGCCTTAGGGAACCAGCCGGGACCATTGCCCGTGCAGAGCAGGAGAAATGAACGGCGAGGAAGACCCAGCCACGGGCGGAAAGCACTAAGGAAACACGGGCAGCCGAAAAAACGAAGAAGTTACCTGCAAAGCGAGCGAAGTCAGGGCAGCGAGGGGAGGGGAGGGGATGGAAGTTGGGGAGGTTTACAGGCAGGTACCCACCCCTGCCCCTCGGCTCACGGCCGCCCTGGTAGCCGTATGTGCATACGCCGTGCACACAGGCAACTTTATTATTCACTGGCACGCTCGCATGAAGCCACGCATCTCTCCCTAAGTTATATTTATAGCTGTTCCTCCGAGCGAGCGCAGATGAAACAATACATTATTTTCCTAAGGAAAAAAACCCCTTCCCGGTCTCATGCCGGTGAGGGGAGCAGCACGCCCCGGCACCGCCTCTTACCCGGGTCCTGCCGAGGGCTGCCGCCTGCTCCAGCCGTGCCGAGCCAACATCAGAGGAAGGGGAAAGCGGCCGGTTTCTCCATCTCACCATGAAACGTCTCAGCCGGACCGGAGGAATCGGGGAGGTCTCTCTGCAGCCCTGGCTCGCCTCTGGCTTGGGGTTCCCTCCCTCCCCCCCAAGGAGCTACTTCTCCACCGCGACCTGCTCCTCTCCTAACTCTGCCCTGCCCACGCCAGTGCTCTCCTCCTGCCTCTGCCTCTCCTCAGCATTTTTCGCTCCCGGGAGCGTCCATCCCACGGAGCGCTGATGTGCCTTCGCAGCTCGGCGACGGGTTCAGGTCTTCCCCTCCTGCCTGGCTCCCTCCTTCCCTGGCATTATTCGCCCGTGCCCCTCGCTGCCCCCCTGCTCTGGTCCCCAAATTCCCCCCTCTCCCTTCCACTCTTCCTCCCTTTGCGCTCCGCTCCCTTTCCCTGGCTGCCTCTCCCCCTCGCTGATTGCTATGCAGTCTGTAGCTGAGAAGTCAGTAACTCTGTGGTAGGATCCAACAGCTTTCCGCTACTTTAGCCCATCCTCGCGTGTGAGCTCAGAGCCGCGGAGGCACCGCTGCGGAGCCGCCATGGGGGAGACGAGAGCGCAACCATTGGCAGCGGGAAGGGGACGGCGGGGCCGCCGGATGCCCCAGGGGAGGCGAATCCTCCCGCCGGGCTGGCACAAGGGACTGAAATATCCACTGCCGGGGTTTTTTCCCACCCGGATTTGGGGTGCTGGGCTGACACCTTGCCCTGAGGAAGGACCAGGCTCTCCCGGCTCGTGCAGAGCGTTTGCCGCGGGGCATCGCCTCCCCGCATCCACAGCCCGGCCTCCCCACCCTGCGGTGCTGGGGCCATCCTGCCAGGTCGGGCGATGCCAGGGACAGGGGCAAGGAAGGACCAGCCCTCGGGGCTCCAGGATGGTGCACGTCCGCCCCGCCAGGAAACCCGACCTGGAAACCTCCCCCGAGTTTCCATGGCCGGCAGCATCTCAGGGGCTTTGAAGAGGTCCCTTCTCGGTGGCAAGGCAAGGGGCTGGGGGACCCTGCGGCAGTGAAGCCGCCCCTTTCGTGCAGGAGGGAAGCCAGAGGCTGAAGAGGGCCCTGACCCCGCAGGCAGCGGCTGTAGGCACAGGCTCCCGGGGACAGCCCTGCACCAGGCCAGCGGGGTCCATGGGCATGGTTTCCGTCTCAGCGTCTCATCTGCCATCTCCAACGTTAAGACCTCTGCTAGAAAGTCAAAAAAGATCAAAATAACCACTTTTTGAGTGTCCTGTGGGTCTCAATCCTGCAGTGATCGTGACCCTCCCTCCCAAAATCATCCCAAGATCCCCTGGCACATGGATGCCCCCTCGCACAACACGCTGCAGGGGCCACCGTCCCCTGCCAGCATCCGTGAGCACCACCGCAGCGAGTGCAGCCCCCTCTCACCTGGCAAAGCCACCCCAGGGGGAGCAGAGGGTGTTTCTAGCAGCTCTCCGCCCAGATGAGCAGCTGCAGTCGGGGAGCACGGCAGCCTCCTGCCCTGGCCAGCTCGCCCCGGCCCAACTGCGGCTGCTCCCCGCCGCTCAAACTGGGGGTCCCGGGGAGCCGCAGCGCCCGGATGGAGGCGGCCAGCCTGCTCCCTCCATCTCCTCTGCAGCCATCCCTACGGGAACCTGTTTGAGGGGGACTTGCTTTCCCAAAAGACCCATCCCCAGGGCCCGTGGGGCTGCATCCCAAGAGCTACTGTCTGGGAGCTGCACGGGTGCCCCGCCGGAAAGCGTACCGGCCCTCTGGCACCACAACAGGCCTTTCCCCTCTGTGCAGTCAAGGGATGAAGATGCTGCTGAGACATCTTGCTCCTTCCCCAGGCGGGCGAAGCCGCCCGGCACCTGCACACCCCTGCAGCCCCCTCAGCTTCAGGTTGGGTTTCACCCTCTCTGCCTTTCACTCCTCATCGCTGGCTCCCCCCCGAGACCTCGCCGCGTTTCCCTCCGCCTGCGCGGCAAGAGGACGAATAGCTGCACCTTGTGCATGGCGCGGCACCCTGGCACGGCCAAGAGGCAGCCGGCACGGCCGGGGCCATTGGGAGGGACATGGAGATGTTGCATCGAGGACACCACCAGCCCCTTGCTGTCCTTGTGCCCCCGGGGTGCCGTGCCCCGGCCGCCCCAGGCCCGCCGGCCCCAGCAGCGGGGTGGCTCACACTCGCCACCCCCGCCCGTCTCCACCGGTACCGTCTTTAATAAGAAGCATGGAATATTTTAGCACCTATGGAAAAGCCACCACAGACGGTGGTGGCAGCCGTTGCCAGGGAGACGCTCCCAAAAATAGCCCCTCTCCGCCAACCTTTCCCGATGCTGCTGTGGGGATGGGGGAGGCAGAGGGACAGAGGGATGGAGGGACGGAAGGGTGGGGGCATGGATGGAGGGATGGAGGGATGGAGGGATGGAGGGATGGATGGAGGAATGTTTGGAGGGATGGATGGAGGGGTGGAGGGGTGGATGGAGGGATGGATGGAGAGGGATGGAGGGGTGGATGGAGGGGGAGGCAGGAGCTCCTGGGAAGGTGAGCAAGCGCTGCCTGACCCCTCTCCCGCCTGGGGATGAAGACAAGCGCAACCCCCGTGCCAGCAGCCCCTGCTTGGGCACATGTGGTCCCGCTTTCCTGCAACACCAGCTAAGCCAGCACGAGCCCTCTCTGCCCTGGGCAGGTCTGATGTTTAGCGTTTAGACCAGACAACACAGTTTTGGACCTAGCACCTGCCAGGTTCCCTCTGCCATCCTCCTCCGACCATCCCATCTCGGTTCCCAGTGCTCCAGGACTGCCCCGGCCAAGCTGTCCTGGTCACGGGGGCAGAGGTGGTGAGAGATGGAGGTGGCCCATGGTGCTCAACCCCACCATGTTCCCCAGACCTCCTGGGAATGTCGAATTGCTTCCCTCTCTGGGCCCGCTCTGGGATGAATCCTGGGGGCTGCCCACCTTCCCGGGGGGTCTGGATGGGGCCTGAGGTGCAGCCTGCAGCAGAAATGGAGGGGGACTCCCGGCCAAATACCTCCGGGGGCAAAAGCACAGAAGCCTTCCTGGTGGCAGGAAACCAATGCTTGAGTGAGAAGGAAACCCCCTTCTCCCATCTTCCTGCGCCATTGCCATCGCCTCGCAGGACAGGCGGAGGTGGGGAAGGGCCCTCGATGGAGCCGCTGCCGCCTGGCCCAGGGGCTCTGCAGGAGAAGCAGCCTCCCAGACCAGCGAAGGCAGAGAGGGAAACCCAAAAATAGAACTAAAAGGGGAAAAAAAAAAAAAAAAAGAAACCCAACAACCCCAAATTCCCGTTTTTAATGCCAAATCCCAGCTTGCTTGCCTCCCTGTCACCCTGGCGACATTCCTTGTGGTCGCCATGGAAACAGGAGGCATGGAGAGAGCATCACCGTGCGGGGCGGTGGCAGCGCCCGGCATTATTTCGGGAGGCAGGGAGACACCCGGTGCAAGGCGCTTCGTGTTGTGGCAGGGAGGGAAGGTTTATTTTTACTTGCTCCCACTTCATGTGCCAGTTTTTCCTTCTCTCAGCGTCCGGGTGCCCCTCGCCCTCCTGGCAGCCTTCCCGCAGCCCTCCCGCATGCCACACGGGGACGTCCCATGGCGAGACCCCAGCCCCACCACCATCGGCTGGGCTGCTCCCGTGATGTCCCTCTGACGGTCACCTCACATGGCGGTTCCTGGTGCCACAGCCAGAGATAACGTCGTGGCTTGGGCCCATCAGCTCTTCTTGGGAAGGCACAAGATGAAGAGAACAAACCTTTGCCACCCACAACAGCCTTACCCCTCCGCAGGAGGCTTCATCCCCTGGGTGGGACAAGAAGCTGTGAAGAGGAGCGGAGGGACCGGAGGATGATGATGGCGCTCAGACATCGAGCCCCAGCGGCTGGGAAGGGGATCTGTCAGCATAGAGGAGCCTAAATCTGTTCCCCCAAAACCTCCCATCCCCACTCCACAGCTCAAACCTTTCTCTGCCCACCTGCAAAAGGACCTGGGACACCAGGGACCTGCTGGGCCACCAGGGCTGGGGCTTGGCTTTCACCAGCACCTGCATCTGCACGGCCTTGCAGAGCCCTGCTGAAACCCCGGGCAGCTCCACTCTGATGGCTGGAAACCCAATTTCAGCCAGTCCCTACCCCGTCGCTCCTTTGCTGATGCTCTCCTTTGGTCTAACCTGCTCTTCTCCCACCACGCCGACCCCTGCCTCGATGCCCTGGCAGGGGCAGGCAGGGCCCTCCCCGGTTTCGCGGGGCCAAGCGGGTGTTTTCCAGCCCAGCCGGGGAACGTGGCTGGAAAAGCCGGGTGCGGCAGGTGCTGGAGCAGCACAGAGGGAAAACACGGCAGCCAGCCTAATGGGCAGAGAGGAAATGTATGCAAATGTATTCAGAAAGGAATCCGGTGATGCTAATAGACTCGTTAGTCCTCTCTGTAAGCACCGGGAATAATATTTTTACGCTTTAATCATTAAGGATTTTACTCCAAGCGAGCCCATAAGGACATGCCGACGGAGGAAGATGCGGAGGAGATGGCTGTGGGTGACGGCTGGGGACAGGGAGGGCGGCAGCCAGAGCCGGCCCCGGGGCAAGAGCAGGTGGGGTCACACAACCCTTAAGTAACCAAATTAGACCCACGGCCAGATGTGATTTGCGTGGGGACAAGGTGACAAATTAAAACATCCATTTGGTTGTATTAAAGCAGCTTTATATTAGTGATTAGATAATGAATATCTAAAGGCCCCGTCTCGATGCCGAGGTCCCCTCGCCCTGCCATGAGACCTCCCTGCGTAACCGCAGCTGCAAGGACAAGATTTACCCCAACCAGGCTGGTCACCCAGGGCTGCTTCTGAACATATTAAAACTTTATAACCATCACTACTAAGCTCATTTCTGTTAAATCTATAAAAATTAAATCTATAAAAATGGCGGTACCGATGTGCTGCTTTCACACAACAGATGTATTACGTTGTTTGTAATCCACTTGCAGGGATCCAGGATTAACATTTTCAGTGAAGCTTGTTTCAAACCAGCCCTCGGGAGGATCTTTTTCTTTTTTTTTTTCCCTCCTGGGCTGGGCTCTGGGAGCCGCATCACTCCAGACAGGACACCCAAAGGTGGGGGTAGCTGGTGGGGAGCTGCCGGGGAGCGGCTCTGCATGGCCTGCCACGGGAGGGAGGGGGTCCGGGGGGGATGTGACTTACAGCCGCAGCGGCCTGATAATTCAGATCTCTCCCCGCTTCTTCGTTTGCTCCAGGAGACAAGGTGGAGCACCAGGGAGAAGGTGCTGGAGGCGGGATGGGGCCGGGAAGGGCAGAGGGCAGAAGGCTGCAGCTGGGAGCAGGACAGGGGTGAATGCACCCACAGGGAACGTCCCTGGGAAGCCCAGCCCTCGCCAGAAGGTGCATCCCCAAGGACAGAGGATGGGGATCCCTTTCCTTCTGCCTTTTCCCCTTTAACGACACTTCCGCGTGTAACTTGAGACAAGTTGGGGAAGAAAAAAGAGGAAGGGAAAAAAAAGAAAAAGGGAAAAATAGCGCAGTTATTCCCGCCTCTGCCTCCTCCTCCCTCTCCTCCCCGGCCAGCCAGGAGCCACGTCACCGTCACCCAGCGCTGGTTTCGGGGCTGCTCAGCAGGCTCAGCCTGGGGCTTTCCAGGGGACAAACCCCAACTTTCGGCCTGGAGCAGGGAGAGAGAAAATCCACCTTGGAGGAAAAGTAAGCAAGGGAGACGTCCAGCTTGAGCACTTGGCAGGAGAAAGACACGTGCGACCAGGGGAGAGAGGAGCCTGAACTTTTCTCTGCCAGAAGAGAGGGCTCTGCACTGGGGAAAAAAGGAAAGTTGAGCCGGAGGAGAGTGTTCGCTTGGTCAAGGCTCGGGGGGGAAAAACTCCCTGCCCTCACCCTCCCCGCTCGCAGGAAGTGCCCCGCTCCCTTCGCCCCAGAGGAATCATCCCGGCGCCATGAACGTCTTCCGCATCCTGGGGGACGTCTCCCACTTGCTGGCCATCATCATCCTCCTGCTGAAGATCCAGAAGTCCAAGTCCTGTGCGGGTGAGTGCTCCCACACCCCGGAGAAGTAGGGGGCCCTTCTCGGAGGGTGGCTCAGCGAGGGGTGCGAGCGAAACGGGTGCTGAAAAGGCTAGCAATAGCCCATGCAAGCTGGCAGCCCTCCCCGGTGGGCTTTTTGAGGGTAGTCATCCTCCTCCGGGAGGTCTCCCTGCCAGGAAGAGAGGGCTGCGTTGGAAAGTTGTGATGTGGCAAGGCGCACGGCCTCGGGCAGATGTTGGTGTCGGGGTGGTGAAGCGAAGGCAAGGGCAGCAAGGCCGGAGGGAGGTGGAAAATGAGTGTGAAAAGTTGTGGTGGCACCAAAACCAACGAACTCGAGAGAAAGCTGCTTTAGGTCGGAGGTCTTGCCAGCTGGTGGGCAGGTACCACAGGCCCATCCCTGGGTGAGGAAATTAGGGCAGCAGCTTCCCGCAGGAGGATTTTGCTCAGAGTTCACGGTTTCATCCCCCAAAAGACTTTGGGGCTGGGCTGCAGCACCATGGTCGTTATCACAGGTAGAGAAATGGGTGGGTCGGTCTGCCTCTCCCCACCAGCGGTGACTAAGCTCCATCAGCGTCCCTGGGCTGGTCCCTGATCCCGCGGGTCTCCCCTGGTGCGGCAGATGTCACATCACACAACCGCCCGGCAAGGCGGGCAGGCGAAGGGGGCGAGGGAGGGAAGAGAAAGGCATTTTGATGACAGTAAGGATTGAATTGGCCAAAACAGTGAACGCGCCCACCCAGTGCTGGTCCCTACAACCCGAGGCAGGGCTCAGGGGTGTCAGCAGGAGCCTGCCCTGTTACTTGGGAGAGTCCGGCCGGTCCTGGGGTAGGTCTAGAGCAACCACAGCACCTACATGCCAGACCAGGCCCACAAAGCAAAGCACATATATACAACCACTTCCAAAGAAGGTGTAATGGGAAACCACCATCCTAAGGGTCCTTCCTCTCATCTGTCTTACCTTCCTTTCTTCTCCCTGCCACACAGGTATCTCTGGGAAGAGTCAGATTCTTTTCGCCCTTGTCTTCACAACCCGCTATCTGGACCTGTTCACCACCTTCATCTCTGTCTATAACACCGTGATGAAGGTAAGGAGAGGGCAGTGCAGAAGCAGAGGTTCCCCTCAGCTCGCCGTGGTTTCTCGGGGAGGCGAGGGTATGCATTCACGGCGAGGGTATGCATTCACTAAGTTTTTCAGCCAGAGGGAAGAAGGAGCAATTCCATCTTCTTCACTTGTCACCAACGCTACAGGGGGTTATACATAGGAAGGGTGGATAAAGATGCTTCCTTTGGTGTCAGTGGTCCTCCATTGACCAAAAAACCTCCTCACCGCAGTCAGTGAGCGAGCTGAGCCTGCCACATTTAGTACCACCAAAACCAGAACAAGACATCATGAATCAAGCCTGGGTGTCCTTGCACAGCAGGAGTATTAACAGATGGCTGCCACCAAGCCAACCTCTTCACACAGAGCCCTAGAGGGCTCAAGCAAGAGTGATCCTCATGGTGGGGCAAGCTTTATTTGACCACTGGAATATCTCCAGCAGAAGTCAATCCACAAGCCAGGGCAGAAAAAGCATTTACCGCTATCTCACCCTGGCATGGATGACCCCACCAGAACTGGGTTAGAAGATCTTGACTTTGGCAAAGCCATCCTCTCTTCAAGCACAGAAGGTGTAATTGCAGGTAAGATCTTGTCGTCTCCCTTCCCTCCCCCAGGTCATTTTTTTGATATGTGCCTACGTCACCGTGTACATGATCTACGTGAAATTCCAGAAAACATTTGACAGCGAGAATGACTCCTTTCGCCTTGAGTTCCTGCTGGTCCCTGTCACAGGCCTGTCGTTTCTGGAGAACCACAGCTTCACCCCCTTGGAGGTAAGGAAAACCTGAGGCAGGAAAGGGGAGGGGAAGCGGCAGCCTGACACCATGCAGCAGAGTGAGCGGCATGTTGAATAGTTGAGATTTTTAATAGCAAAAGCAGGCAGAAAAGGCAAGGTTGGCAGGCCTTGAGGATCGTTCCATCTATAGAGCAGCTCAGTGATGTCTCCTCTCAGTCCCAGCACAGCAGGCTCATTTTCTCCAACTCCAGCAGCACTATTCATCCCCCTTGCATATCGATGCTCTGCCAAACTAAAGCTTTGGCTCTTAACGTGTATTAATCAGCACCAAGACTCTCCACTGCCTTCATTTTGCATCGCACAGATACTCTGGACCTTCTCCATCTATCTGGAGTCCGTGGCTATCCTTCCTCAGCTCTTCATGATCAGCAAGACGGGGGAAGCAGAGACCATCACGACACACTACCTTTTCTTCCTGGGCCTCTACCGTGCTCTCTACATTGCCAACTGGATCTGGCGCTACTACACAGAGAATTTCTACGACCAGATCGCTGTAGTTTCCGGGGTGGTACAAACCATCTTCTACTGTGACTTCTTCTATCTCTACGTTACCAAAGGTAGGTAAAGGGGTTGGTATAAATCTGAAGCATTCATTCGGCATTCTTGCAATGTACGGTGGAGCTGCAGCTTGCCATGCATTCATCCTTATGTGACTCTATTCTTTGCTGTATTTGTGATGCACATTGTCCACCTAGAATCCAGTTTAAAAACCCGTATCTGTTGAATGCAAGTGGGCATCTCTGCTCACAAGGCTCTAGACGTGCATGTGAAACAAAGTCGAAGTTAAACCAGAGCTAAGCCTGGTTTAACCCCACCTTGGGAAGTTAACAATTGAGGTATATTCAACTCTACGTACATTTTGAAAGATTATGAATCACGCAAAAAAACTTTTGAGGGGGGGAAAAAAAATAGCTGTAGGCAGACAATGTACCTGAGAAAGCAACTGCAGACATATGGAGATATTATTAAGCCTACTTTTTCTTTTGATGGAAAAGATGTAACGTTCCCAAGAACTGATTCTGTAGGAAGATGGGCATCCGCACGGGCAAGACACCCCTTTCTGTTTCCCAAAATCAGACGCCCCTTCCACTTCAGCGCTGTGCTTTGGTAAATGGCTACATACCAGAGCTAACAAGTGCATCAAGGGCATAAAATTTGGTGGAACACGCTATGGTTTGCTGAGGCTGAAGTACGCTTTAAAACACTTTTCTGTTGAGGAGGATGGAATTTGATGAAATCTAGCTGAGCGAACAAATATTGTCTCTTCCTTCTTCACATTCCCAAACTAGTCTGCCAAAAGCAGTAGCAACGGCCCGCGTTTGATGTTTTGAGGGATGGATCTTTGGTAGCTTCATGCAATATACCTGCTGATAGAGAGGTGACAGGAGCACTGAGCAGGTGGCTGGCCTTGGCAGATTAAGACTTCCTTCTGTCATTAAAACATTTTTTAGCCAGAAAAGTACTTTGTAAAACTGCCATCAAGGTGCTCTACGTCAATTCCTTTTCTTTTTTTTTTTTTTTAAACTAATTCCCATTTTAGCTTCACTCAATTCATGTGTCCCGTGCCCTTCTGTATTTTGTGAGAAAGCCATACCCTTTGTAGTTGTGAATGGTGGAACAAAAGGGGGAAGAAAACCAACTGCTGGCATTCAGTCTCGCATTGCTAGTGATAAAACTGCAAAATTTAGATGATACAGGAGGCAGAAGAAAAAACATTTATCCCTGGGACGTCACAGCAGGAAGAGAATTGCTTCTTTTTTTTCTTTTACACAAATGTTCTGGATCATGGGAGAGGAAAGGTGACTGAAGATATGCAAATGCTTTGCAGTCATTTATGAAAACCAGCAATATTATAGCAGGTTGCGTCTCTCTTACACTCTTGTTAAAAAAAAAAAAAAATCTTTTCAAAACATTTCTAACACAGAAGAGCTCAGACAAAAGGGCAGTGATGCTGCCAAAAAAGCAAAGATGTGTTACATAAAGAAATGTATTTAATAAGACTTCAGAGCCTATACCAAAGCATTGTAAAGGCATTTTTATAGAACACAACTTCTCTTTATCTTGTTTTCAAAACTAGATGAGCTCCTTTCTGTTTAACACAAGGACCTGAAAGATATCCCGAGGAAGCTTTTAGCTCCCAAAAGCTTGTATTTCACAGAACGGCTGTGGTTGGGAGCAACTCGAGGGACCATCTCATCCACCCCCCTGCTCACAGCAGGGTCACCTAGAGCAGGTTGTTCAAGGTCCTGTCCAGGCCGGTTTTGCGTATCTCCAGGACGGAGGCACCACAGCCTCTGAGCAACCTGTGCCGGCGTCTGACCACCCTCACAAGTAACGAACTTTTTTCTTACGTTTACGTGGAATCTCCCCTTGCCCCATCACTGAGCACCACCGAGCAGAGTCTGGCGCCGTCTCCTTTGCTCCCCTCATCAGGCATTTATACACGTGCGTAAGATCCCCCTCAGCCTTCTCCAGGCTGAGCAGCCTCAGCTCTCCGCCTGCGCTCTTACATCAGACACTCTAGTTTCCTTAACCATCCTTGTGGTCTTTCTGGACTCGCTCCAGTACGTCCCCGTCTCTGTACCTGTCGCTCCAGCCGCGGCCTCACCAAGGCTGAGTAGAGAGAAGGAACCAGCTCCCTCGACCTGCCAGCGATGTAGCTCAGGAGGCCGTTTGCGTTCTTTGCCACGAGGGCACAGTGGCGGCTCGTGTTCGACTGGCGTCCACCTTCACACCCAGGGCCTTTTCTGCCAAGCTGCTTTCCAGCTGGGCAGCCCCCAGCACAAACTGGTGCGTGGGGTTGTTCTACCCCAGGGGCAGGACGTGGCATTTCCCTTTGCTGACCTTCATGAAGGTCCCCACCAGCCCATTTTTCCAGCCTGGCACAGTCCCCCTGAGCCCGTCTAGTCTATCAGCCACTCTCCTCCGTTGTGCATCATCAGCAAATCGCTGAGGGCACGCTCTGCCCTTCCCTCTGGCACCGAACAAAGACGTTCAGCACTATGGGAGATGGGGCAGGCTCCGGGGGGTCTGGCCACAGACCATTTATTCAGGCCATGTTCTCTATTAAAAGGAGGGGGAAAGCACTGGGGATAGAACAGTAGACTCCATAATACGTCATCAAGAAAAAAATGGGGAAATTAAGAGGGTCCACGCATGAGAAACAGTAACCATGGAAGAGGAAACGAGAACCTTTTCCTTCAGCATAGAGGAGAATAAATAGGTTGTGGAGTTTCCACTCTTAGAAGCAATTCTGTAGTGGCTGTCTCCCACCAAGGATCACAAATTCTTCCTTACTTTTACCCTTCTCGCTAAACTCTCCTAGATGCTCCTTCCACAATGAACAGGACTCTCCGTAGCTGTTAGCATTGTCATAACTGAGGACAAGCAGTTGAGTTACTGAAGACAGCACAGCTCTATTCCTACTAGCCTACAGTAGCACATGGAGGACGCCCAAGAAGGTCTGTTTGATAGCCATAATCTCATTGCCGTTTGCAAACCTGGCAACCCACTACCTAGCACTCTAAATAGCAAGTTAAAAAAAAAAAAAGATTTGTTGAAACAATGAAACAGTTGAATTCCCAGAAGTTCCTTCATTACCTTCTCTTTCTCTTTGCACAGTCCTCAAAGGAAAGAAGCTAAGTCTTCCCATGCCTGTTTAAAGACATTTCCACAGACAACACAAGAAATTCTGAAGATGAAGCTCTTAAGATCACAGCTTTCCTTTCCTGGCCCTTTTTGACTAATGGAAGGCTCAGCAAAGTTTCACTCCAGTGCCAGGAAGACAACGAGGCCTGGAACGTTGATACGCTTTTCATCCATATGAGACTTGCCCTCAATTTTTTTTGGTTTTTATTTCTTCTTACTTGAATTTGGTGCTAGTAAGTAGCGCTGGCCAATACTGAAATACTGCAAATTATTCTCTCCCGGCTCTTCCCAGCATCTACCTCCAAAACACGCCTCTACCTTCACCCTGAGGCAGCACAAGGAGTATAAGGGAAATTGTCACTGCCTTCAGTCCTTTAACGAGTGCCTATGGTAAAGGGAACATGGTACTAAGTCTGGTAACATGTACAACGGCCATGGACCCATTTCACATGTGGCCACATCTGACACAGCAGATGCTACAAACTATTACTTTAACTCTGTATGAACTAACATCCTCCTGAGAGTTAACTCTGCCTGACCCCCATTCTATTCAAGTCCCATAAGATTCAGGAAAAAATATATTCCCTTTGCATGACATGCATCTTCCAGTTCCACAGGTACTCAGACATCCTCCCCATGCACTCACTTTCAGTGACAATTCCTCATATTCTACAAACGGGATCATTTCAGTTAAAATTCAGTGGGTTGCCAACAGTTGTTTCCAACTCCTTGAATTTGACTTTTTTTAAGAACTGGGAAGAACAGGGGCAAAGATGGTTTTTACACTCCAAAAATAAAGACAAAGTTCACCATTTATTGACAACAGTGTTTTTATTTATACCTACAAAAGAAAACAAGATGGTATCAAAAGGACAATTTACAAACTAAGAATAGTAACATAGCTCTTAGTATCCTGTGTCTGAACACCACAGATCTATGAATCTCTCAATTCAAGTCTTCATTAATACAACAGGAATGTGTTCAGAGACCAGCAGGTGTGTGAAACAAGATGCTGATCCCACACAAAGTCACTAACCCTTCCATTGTTCAGAGAAGTCCAAACAGTAAATTACTTCAGGAAGTGGGAGGGGAGGAGACACCCAACTCATTTGACACTCCCACAAACTTTTACAGATTGAAAACAAGGCAAACAGTACTAGACGCTAACGCTTTATCAACAAGGGCCCTCCAGCTGGTATATGGAACAGAGCAGTGAGCACCAGGTGGGACAGGGGCAGCACACGCCACGGTGCATTTATGCATTCAACAGTCTGGTTAACACTCCAAACTGAACCGAGACCCTGGACTTCAGCTGACCTCAATGGCAATAAAGCACTGCAAGACTTGGCATAGACGTTTACATGTGCGCAAGTCCCCCCCAAAGAAGTGAAAGCTATAGCAGACTATAAGGCAGCTTTGGCGGTCCAGAGACCCTTTTTAAAGCCAGTCAGTGAGATGTCCTACTCCTACACCCCTCAAACACATTTCTGCATTGAAATCGCAAATTTAAAAAAAAAAAAAAAAGCACTCTACATTTGCTTGCGAGGGAGGCCAAAGACAAATCAGTCAGTGCCTGGATAAACGACATGTTTCTGGCTTTCACTTAACACAAGCAAAGAAATTTCCTGCCCAAGCACTGGAATTAGAAGATGGGACGAGGGAACCAAGGTTCTGAAGATCTCTCCCTTTTCCCTCTGTGTCAGCAACCTACCTGTGTACTGCACAAAAAAAAGTGCATTCATCCCCCAAAATTTTACTCTGGGAAGAAATTAAATTAAAAAAGAAATAATTTCTGTGTAAGCAAGCTCTTTTCCTGGGCTATAAGAAGTCCCACTCTGCTACAGAAGGAGTGGGCTGCCTTGTTCATCCATATGCAAGAACACCAACAGAAAAAAAAACCCCAAACCCTGCACTCTCACAGTGCAAAGATTATGCCTCACAAATCAGGAGATGTATCCATTCTTTTGTCATATTATCAGATCAAGAGCAGCCAACTCCTGTTATCATCTACTGTCTCTGAACCGTCTGGTATTAGAAATAACAAGTCAACAACATGCTTTACTAAAGGGGAAACCCCCTCACACCCACCTTAGCCTGTAAAATAAACAAGTTTTATTTACGTATTTACTAAAATTTCACTCTTATCTAACATTTTCTAAAATGCTACCTACCTGCGAGAGCTCAGCTCAAAGGGACCAATGGAGCAGGGAAATGCACTCAAAAGCCAGGAAAAGCAATAGTCAGAGCAAGGTACAAAAGAAATAAAGCTTCAGAATCAAGATGCACTAACCAGCTCACCGCTTACCTCATGAAAAGGAGATTCCAGGCAATCTCCTCCTCCTCTTCCCTTCCTCCCCTTGCCCGCCCCCTCCCCCCCGCCCAGCCCACCCTACTCAAACCTCTTAAATTTAAGTGTGGAAAACTCTGCCACATTTTATTCAGCAAAACAGCATTCAGAACATTCCCTGTGGCAAAAGGTAGTTTGATCGTGAAGGACAAACAAAATATGCTGTTCATCATCCCAGTTCTGTTTAGTTTCTGGGCTCTCAAATAAGACTTCTTTCAATAAACCCAACAATAGGAATTTGAGAGCAGAAACTAACTTAAGGATAACCAGGCTCCACGCTTTTACGATGCTGCAATTTACCAATCATAGGGAAAGAACTTACTTGGCTAAACATTATAGCAGCAGTACCTACAGTGACCATCTGCTTTTCAGGTATCGCATCCAAGACAGGTTTGGTCTCTGACACTGGGGTTTTAATCCCAACTTCCCTACTGCAGGCTGCTACAGGTACCAGAAGATGCAGAAAACACCAACAATGTGCCTGGGACATTACTCTGAACACCGCCCAGCTCAGACAAATGAGCAGAGTTTTCCTATAGAAAGTCACCTATGATAGATTACAAGCAATAATAGTGAGCTATTTAAAAAAAAATTAAGATTAGGAGAAGTGAGCATTGCTCCCTTGCATTTGTAATTTTAACTGAAGTGCTTTTTGGCTCCCCAAAGTTTCCCACCTCTCTTGATACTTCCTGAAATTAATTTAACATGTTACAGAATAGAAACTTTCTCCCCTCAAAAGCAAGTTTTCACACAAACCTTAGACACCAAGATGATCGAGCTGGGACCTATCTGCCTTATACCCATTTCCTTTAGAGAAAATAAAATTTCCAATTTCCTCAACATGCAAGACAAAAAATAATAAATTTTCCAGTCAACTATATATATCTCTTAAAAAAAAAAAAAAAAAAAAAGGACAGGGTCAGTAATGTGGACTGGGGGCCATTTTTGATGGGCTCAAGGGATTTGAATGGTGAATTCTAAGCCTAACCTGCATGAGAGAGACATCACAATGGGAAAGAAGAGAAAGAAAAGGTTCCTTTAAATGCAAGAGGTCTACACTGGTCACCAGCAGGCGGGTGAGTGGTCTCATTTGCGCGAGGGGGGCGGGGGTGGGGGAGGGGGCGGATACTGGTAGGTGGCAGTCTGTCCCATATAGCCCATCACATTAGTGGCAGGGGGCTGCGGAAACTGTTGTGACATGAGCGGCTGCGGCTGCTGGCCCGAGCGCCCCACCATCCCTGCATACTGCTGTTGGGTAGTGCTCTGTGAGGTTCTCCCAGCGGTGGCAGCTGTGGTGCTGGCACCATAGCCACTAGCACTGTACTCTGCAGTGCCATAGCCACTCGTGCCATAGGCAGCTGCTCCATAGCTCCCTTGAGTGTAACCATACTGGCTCTGTGCTGCCCCAAAAGCAGAATTTGGGCTCCCGTAGGCACTGCCATAGGTCTTGTTGGCTCCGTTGGCATAACTGTCACCACGCTCACGGTCTCTGAAGCCACCTGAGTCTCTCCGGCCCTCTTTCACTCCCCGGAGCCTCCTGTCACACTCTTCCTGGTACATCAGGTTAGGGTTGTTTACTGAACTGCTCGTTCGGTAACGAGAACGACCTCCTGGCGATGGATATATTAAGATTTAGTACCATGAACAAGTCTTAAACAATGAACTCTGGTACAATTATGCCACCCTTTCTCCCCCTTCTGCATCCACAATTTTGCCCACAAGGAGCAAGTTCTTTTTACTTCCCTGCACAGCTGTGCATACAACTGTTCAAGGTGTAAGTACGAAGTTCAAAAAGGGTTCTTAATGCTTGTTCTTGAAGACAAAGAAACAGAAGAAATTCAGGACTAACTTGGAAATATAATGAAACTTACTATTCCTTCAGGGAATGGGAGGAAAAATAGTCTCAGTCCCTGAAGGTAAAGTCAGTGTATCCCTTTGCTGATTTCAATGTCTCATGTGCATGCACACACATCCTGTTGCCTGTGCTTAGGTAGAAACTCCAAGGAATTAATTAATTCAAGCAAAATTAGCCTTGTGAGGACCTTATCAGGAAAAAAAAAGATCTACAGCTAAGGCCAAACAGTGGACTACCTCTTTTTTGGACAGAAATACTACATCTACCTAACTTGTTGAGATCTCAGGTACAAAACAGCTTTATTACTAATCTACTGTTTGTTATCCTAGACTTGCGCTTACTACTTCCCTACCCTCTTTCAATCTTCCCTCCCTCAAAATGGGGAACCTATTCCCTGTGTAGCCCTTTTCCCATGTGCCTTTACCTCCACCACCACCTCCTCCTCCTCTGTGGTCCACAAGCTGCATCAGTTTTGGATTGATGGCTTGATTGGCTTCTTCCAACACTTTGATAAGCTCCCTGGCTTGTTTCAGGTTTCCTGGTGTGAAGAAGGTGTAGGCAGTACCTTTGTTGGTACTACGTGCGGTACGGCCAATACGGTGCACATAATCTTCAGAGCTGTTCGGATAGTCGTAGTTTATCACAAATTTAACATCTTCCACGTCTTGTGAAGTGCCCAGGTGCGAAGCACAGTGAAGGGGTGGGGTTGAGGAAAGGGGAGAAGAAGAGAGGACGTGCCAACGAAAGGTGGGGAGCACGAATGCAGGTGACAGTAATAAGAAAAAAAAATACAAAGTTAGTAATTGCATGGAATAAATACAAGACAGACTCATCCCAAAAGAGTAGAAGACTCAAATTTAAGATCATCAGGAACAAAGATCAGTGCCCTGAAAAACAATGGTAATTTTAAAGCAGTTTTGCCCTGCACTCAAATTCATCCTCCCCGGAATGCATTTCTCTGTCTTCATGCGTCAAAGACACTGATGTTTGTCAATGAGTTAATTGAATTTCATACTTTTTTTTTTTTATTTAAACACAATCTGGAAAGTGCAAATGCCACCATCAGACAGAGCAAACTGGGGTGGAGGAAAGGCAGAACTGCCATGGTAAAGCTTTTACTCTGTTGGGAGAAGTCTAACAAATAATAACAGTAATGAGATCACTTACCTTCCACTTGGTAACATGAAATAAAAGGCAATCTTAAAAATATTTACTTTTACAGTCCTAATAAAAATACAGTGAACTACTTTCCCTAGCCTAAAGCTTAAGACACTCCAATTACATTAGTATTATTCAGCCAGCTCATTAAAAATTATCCAGACCTAGAATATCTTAACTCAGCTTTGTAGTTATCACCAGAATATATTGCACTAACATTTCCCGTGCTGTTCCGTCCAGTTGTGGCAAGCTTTGTAATCTGGACAATCCTGAATTCCATTAGCAATTCCCTACTTCCAGTGTCAGATAGAAGCAGGAAATAAAATTATCAAAATTGCTTTGTATACAAAATAATATTAAAATTTAGGAGATCAGAACTGCACCTTTCAGAAAGTCAGACTTCGTCAACTTATGGGACCGAAACAAAGTAAATGTTAGTGTAACACTTCAGTGAAAGCACCTCAAGTACCAAAAGCACCTATTTGCTATAGTATACAATACTTTAAAGAGCATGTTATTACAGTAAGTGCCCTAACAGCTCATAAAAAAAAAAATTAAAAATCTGCATTTTAAGAAGAATATTCTGAAAATATCCAAGATAAAACACAGATTTTTGTGATTTCCTTTCCTTTTTTTTTTTTTTGTTTTGTTTTAAAGAGAGAAACATTCTCTGTTTGTTACCAGACCGATGCACACTCCCTCCTCCTGTGGGAAACCGCTGCAGCCGATCCCGTCTCTTTGCCTTTTATTTTTGGCGGCCTCCTTTCGAAAACTCCGCCCTCTGACACGGGACCACTGGAGCGCGGGGAGCATGCATCAAGGGTCCATGGCAGCGAGAAGTCCCCACACACGCTCGCTCTGTGAACTGGCTTAGACGCTTCTCTGTAGCCCCATTTGGTTGTGAAGCGCCGGAGAACCTGGGTTCAGGTAAAAGTTTCAGGTCCTCCAACGCTTTTTGTCCCCTATTCGGGGTTCTTAGGGGCAATTGTCAAAAAAATGAAGATACAAAAATTACATCCAAAGGGTCAGACTGCATCTATTGCCCAGACTGCATCAATTTCAAAGGGGTTGTAGGAAAAATAAAAACAAGAGGGTTGTAGTGACAAGAGGGGGACTTTATGTCTGTTTCTTATTACAGCAAAGGGGGGGCTCCTCAGTCTTTGCTGACTCCAAAGTCCTGAATCACACCAATAAAAGGGAGTGAGAAGGCAGGTTTCACAGGGGGCTGCGCGAGTCTCCAGCTAGGGTCGTTGATGCAACAGTTTTTTTAAAAAGGGGAAAGTGAAGTAAAGAGAGGAGTGCATATGACAGATTGCATCTTCACAGCCAGGGTGTAACTAGTCTGATAAGCTGCAGGCTACATGATCCTCAGTCAGTCCCGTTCTGCACATCCACCAGTAGCAAAGCGACTTGAATTACCACAGAGGATACAAGGACGTGCTTTCCCGGCAGAAAGCACAGGGAATTGTAGCTACCAATGTAGACGGAACTGACTTGACTGGGGAGGAGTGGGAAGAATGGGAAGGCAGGAAGAGGAAAATGCAAGGGTGTTTTCCAGACTAGAAAGTGGTCCTGGTAGAGCACGCAGCTTGCTGAAGAAAGACCAGAGCAAGTACAAGACTCGGCTTCTCCAGTCTAGCATGCTCCAAAGTGTTTGTGCACACTCGCAATCTTCCTGCGCTTTTAGAAGATAACGTAGCAGGATCAAGAATTGAAACTGTAAATCATTTTTGACAGCTACCTGGGAAACTTTCCCTTTGGCAGACCATCAGAATACCCTATGGCACAGACAGTCTCCGATTATTAATCAGGAGAGATATAAACTAGCAAACATGCTAGTCTAGAGAGCTGTTTAGACCATCAATGTAGATGTGCCCCCACCCCTGCACTGAGAATGATCTGCAGCTGATATCAAAGCTTCTGTTAAAGAAAACAAAACAAAACAAATTCAATGTTTTTAGTTTAATAGACTGAACAAAAAAATAAAAGTAAAAAAAAAAAAAAAAATCAGTGCAGAGAGAGGACCTCACTCCAGGGAATTATCACAAAGAAGTCATTACGGGACTCAGAACTTACCTGGAAGAAGCTTTTTTGAAACCAATGTTCCATTAGGAAGAGGGAAAGCCCTGGTGACTCAGCCAAAAGGCGCGCGCCCCTGTTTTATGTTATTTAGGTAGAAGCCTTCACTTTCCAGGATCTTGGAGGAAGTCGTCCAGAAGTTTGCCAGTTAAGTGACTTATTTTAAGAAGCAGCAAACTCAGGGCCCCAAAATAAGCAGAGATGTTGTTCAGTAACAAGAAACAGACTCTGGTACCTTTCCCCCTTAGCTCAGGTGAAGTGGAGGATGGGAGGTGGGGGGGACTGTTTTCTGAAGTGTTATCCAATTGAGTAGTTTTGGGGGGAGTGTTTTTTTGAGGGGGGTGAGGCTGTTTTAAATGTCTAGGCAAGATGCACAAAGAAGCTACCAGCACATAGCAAGCCTGTTTAAAAAATGCTGCTAGAGAAAGCAGCTCTCTTTCATACAAACTGGTTTCAGGCCTCAGTCCCTTCTCCCAACAGGCCCAAGTTCTAACTGCACAGGTCCAGACATGACCCTAGAGGGCAGAGACTGAAGTCCATGTAATCACCTCTCTGAGGAAGTGTTGGACGTTTTTTGAGGGGGGAGGGGAAGGAGGGGTGAAGGTTGTGTGAACAAAGGCTGCCAAGTCTAGTAATGGTCTGCCTGTATTAAAGTGACCATACGATGCACAGCACAGCCACCCTTTCAGCATATGAAAAAAAAGAGAGCTCAGATAACTGAGATTTTTAACAGCTAGAGATTTTTCTGAGCTTATTTGCAATGACTTGCAATAATTTTGTCTAAAATATACTACAATGAGACATCAACCCCCAAGTAGTTTATCTTCTACCAGACTCAGGGAGGGGGCAATATTCAATGTGCATTATTAAACTCAGAGCACTTCAGAAGTCATCCTCCCCTTCTAGAGTGGTCAGATGTATAAGGACTGTGCTTAGCACACAGTGTTTCACAATACAAATATGCTTATTAAAAAAGGGGGCACAACTGATGCATCCAGACAGATCATTTTCATACCATCAGAATAGAGCTGTGCAATTTTGATTCAATTACACATTTGGGTAACATGATGTTAAAGGCCATATATAATCTCAGTGGTCCTGCCTAGAAGGAACACAGAGGAGGGAAGGTTACATGTCAAGACCAAAGATCTGGAGCAGTGCTTTCTCAGATGTGAATACATCTGCGGGGTAAACATGCGTGTACACTGGGGTTGGTATGTTCAAATCTGTGGTGTGTCATACAGGGAGAATATTAGCTATTTGCTGTTGAAATGCTCTCCCACAACTTCCTACTTGAACTTTATCTGACACGCTCTGAACTGAGAGCAATCCATCCCTATCCTCCAGCAACAAAAGCTGGATTTGGGGAAGAAGTGAGTGTGGTGGAAGGGTTGGGTTGCATAATTGGACGTCTCTTCTCCCTCTTGGCGATCGATTGGTCATGCCTAGGCCTTGCTGCAGACCAAAGCCTGTTCATTAGGAGCAGGAAGAGACTTTGAATATGAAAGAAAAAAAAAAGATTAATGTTAAAAAACGTATTTCACATGTGGGGGAAAATCACGCTTTGAATTTTTTTTTTTTTTAAAAGAAAACATATTTCAGTCCAAAGAAGAAAAATATGCAGTAGTAGGCAAGAGTGGTCTATGTGTACAAACCTAGCCCACGAGATGCAACGTCGGTAGCAATGAGGATAGGAGCCTTTCCAGAACGAAACTCTGTAAAACAAAGCATGCTATGAAGTAAGATTTTTCAAAAAGATAAAAAGTTACCTGAACTCGATTTACACTAAATGCTTATTTTCCAGAATCTAGGTAAGATGGGTCAATTTCAGAAACCCCAGCAAGTCAGGATATAACGTGTCAACTATTTTTCAAAATCCAGCTCTCTAGGTTAAGCAATTTTCCCATTGTGTTTTTATTAAAAAAAAAAAAAAAAAAAAAGGGCAAATACAAGTACTGAAATTAACAGTAAAAAGGCAAAGGAAGTTCTTTTGAAATGCATCTACTGGGTAGAGAGAAAAAAAAAAACAAAAAAAAAAGACCAGAGAAAAGCACGTCTCAGTAAATTACGTACAGCAGCCCAAGTTATTCTCCCCTCAGTGATGGACTCACCATTAAGCACCCAATCTCTTTCTGGCTGACTCTTGTCTCCATGGATACACATAGCTGGCCAACTGCCAAACAGAGATGCACATTAGTATAGACAGAAAGTACATATATTAAAGGCCACAGGAAGCTTTATTGGCATTTCAGTAAAGAGACAAAAAATAAAAGACTTGAGAAATATTTTATTCCCTGTCCTTCTCTGGCCTGTACCTACCTAGCATGTACGCTGGTTTATTTCTTGCATGTTAAACCCACTACCTACATAAATAACCATCTACGCCAAATCACATTTGCTACATCGATACAGTCCTGATCAGCGTGTCAGTGTTCCGATACACTAAAAGCTGCCCAGCCTACAAATAGTCTCTCTTGCACTAATGCTTTGATGGACTGGAACCTTCTCAGAAACTAAGACTAAACTCAGCCAAGAAAAGAATGGACAAGTTGTTCCCAACAATAGCATGGTGAACACTTAAACCTTACTGCTTTTGATTACAATTTCTGTTTCCCACGAGAAACAAGGGGAGGGAGGGGGGAAACTAATCACCCATCTCTGCGCATCCTTCGAGTGAGATCATCACATCGCCTCTTTGTCTCCACAAAGATGATAGTCTTGTTTTCCTTCTCCGCCATGATTTCTTCCATCAGTTGTATCAGTCTAAAATAGACATGAGAGCCAAGATGTATATCCACATATACAAGAATATAGGAGCACTCTCTCACTTTACATTGAGAACATACACAACACACATCTACATGAGTAAGTCAGTATCACTTACACAGAATTTAGGTCTGTTGTACGTAACGCTCAAAGGTTAAATAATACTACAAGTAACTTCACTATCCAGAATTCATATTTGGCTTTCAAAGCAATGTAGATTTTTAAGTACAACCAAAAAAACTGAAACGGTAGGAAAGTCAGCTTACTTATGGTCTTTCTCGCTTTCCATGCATACATCCACTATCTGCAGGATATTGTGGTTGGCACTCAGCTCCAAGTTTCCCACATTGATCTGAACATAGTCCTGCAGGAAGTCCTCAGCAAGCTGGCGCACTTCTTTTGGCCAGGTGGCACTCCACATCAGAGTCTGTCTGTCAGGCTAAGAAAAAGGGAAAACGGATTTATTTAAGGTACTAGACTTTGAACGGGAAACCAAAGGAGGCTGTCCTTTTACAAGGTTCACGCACCCTTATCTGGTCAACAATTTTACGAATTTGGGGTTCAAATCCCATGTCCAACATCCTGTCTGCTTCATCCAGCACCAGGTACGTACAGCGACGAAGGTTGGTCTTTCCTGCCTCAAGGAAGTCAATCAAGCGACCTGGTGTAGCAATGCAGATCTCCACACCTTCAAAACAGAATGAGGAAAAAGAGTAAGACTCTTCATTTGAATGTCAATTGGTATTTTTAGTCAGAATGAATCACCTTCCAGAGCAAAATTGTTTTAAAAAAAAAAAAAAAAAAAAAAAGCACCACCCTCATTCGTACCCAAGATTGAGTCATTTCAGTAGAAGCCCTAGTTTCTTTTAATATTTTTTTCCATTCTGAAATTACTGTTACAGCGCCATTAGAATAATAAATGCAGTACAGAAGCTAAAAGCTTATTGTCAGAAAACACCAGTGAAGACCTGTCCAAAAATCAGAAGTAAAATAAGCTTCTACTCAAGCCTGACCCACCTTCATCCAGAATTATACAGTCTAAAGAGCCCTCTAGAACAATAAGAGCAAACTCCAGCTGAACTCCCCATGTTAAGCAAACATGAAGTGCTCCTCTTACTATACAGGTCAAATTACTTCCACTTCCTCCTTTTTTTTTTTTTTTAAATATATAAAGCCAAAGCATGGGCTTTAATACTGAGTAATTATGCACCAATAGTGACAGACAACCATCCTGCCCATATCTGTTAGCATAAAACCAGAATTCAAATATTCATAAACTAGTAGCAGGTATGGCAATTTATACATTCCTCAAAAAGAGGGACTGGTTTCCACCAATTCCCAAATCTTACGGGCAAGTCCTTCAGTGTCACTGAAATGCCCGCAGAAGGTAAGTTTAGGTAAGCAGTGAGGTGAAAAGGAGCAAAAGCCCAACAGCTTTCTTGATACTGCACTTACAGATGCAGAGTATTTAGTGGCAAACCAGATCTTTTTGTCTGTGTCAACCTGGACTCCTCAGAGCTGTCAAAGCTGGGCATACTTCTAGTTTCTATAAAGTTCATGCAAGAATTAGATTTCTAATGGAGCCATTAGTCTGCCAAGGAGACTGAAGAAACTGCAATATCTGTTGTTAATGCTGTACTCCTCCAAAGTAAATTCACTAAATACCCAAAAAATCACAACTGAGGAAAAAAAAAAGTTTTCTGGACTCTTTATCTATTCAACAATCTTTGCTGCATAAAATACTAAGCAATCATCCAAAGACAGTAACACCTGAAAGGACTGGAAGCACTGAACATGCCCACATGCTCTAGCCAAACAGTTTTCTTCATAAGCAGGAGAACACCTATTTTACAGCACTCCACAAAGGTGTGCAAAAACCCACCAAGCTGATCCTCCCAAGGTCTCTTCATGTAACCTTTGACTCTTCCATTGAAGATGCTACATTTGAATTGGAATGCACTACCACCTTCTTGAACAGAGGTATCCACACCGCCTTCTACCACACATGCCTTTATCCCATTACTGCAGTTTCAATAATGACTCTGCAAACTGCAATGGTTAAGTAAAATTTTCTGATTTCTTGTGTAGATCTGTATATATAAGCTTACCTTGATAATACTTCTTACATCTTTTCACGTAATTCTATTACATTTTATTAATCTAGTGAAGATGAAAGCCATCAGCACATTCCTGCATTTGAAACTGTATGTAACTAGCCCTTGATACGAAGGTTAGGTCACTTGAGCACTACTGCGTTACAGTGGTTGCTGTAGAACCATGGTTCCTCATCATTCCCAACTCCAGCCCCTTGCTACGTACAGAAAGGCAGTTACAGAACGTTATGGGGTTCATGAACAGAAGTAGAGCTTAGCGCTTAAGAACAATAAAAAAACCAAAACCCACTGTCTAAAGAAGTTTCTATACATTCAGAAATTAAGTTTGATTATTTGAACAAGCCTGGGCAGAAAACTTGCAATTTGGCTTAAGAAAAATAATTCCTTAAACCTGCTGCTACTGCATTTCCTCAAAATAACCTGTTCTCTTTCTGGTAAGTTTCCCCCTTCCTATGTCCTGATGTTCTTCACAAGTGGAAAGTTCAAAGAGAAAATGGAAAGGAAATCTAATATCCAAGTAAGCCACTACACAACAAAGAAGAGAAATACTACATGCACTATCATTGTAACTGGAGAAAGAGATAGCTGCTCATTCACGTACACCCCCCCTCCAAACAGGTTTTAAGATTGTTTTATTTTTACAGAGATTTTACAATACCACCTCCTCCAGAAACTGCAAACACCCATTTTAAAATTACCTCTTTCTAGATCTCTGATTTGGGGACCTTTGGGTGCTCCTCCGTATATGCAGGTACTCTTCAGCCTTGAACATTTGCCATAATCATCAGCCACCTGCTGCACTTGCTGGGCCAACTCTCTAGTAGGTGCTAGAACCAGACACTGCAAAAGGAATCGATTCAGGATAGCCAAGCAAGCTGCACACACATCCCTAACTTAAGGGCTCTGCACAGATACCATACGCAAAGTTGGACCATCTGCTCTTTATTAGCTAAAACATTTAAGTATCTTTAGACTATGTCAACAATTGCACAGAATTTCAGCTAATGAGTGGGATGTTCACATTGTGATAGTAAACATTTCTCTACTTACTATTCTGATACACCAATTAAATAAAGTACATATCTCATTAACAATGCCATGCCATACACATAAAAAGGAAGAGAATTGACAAGCACTTACAATTGGGCCATCCCCTCTCTCCAAATATGGCTGGTGGTTGATGTGAACAATTGCAGGCAGCAAGTACTAAAACAGAAGAACTTTAAGTCAAGACACAGGACTTCAATATTCAGTGCCAATGATCACCTGCCATGACAACTAGATCACAGCAAGAGCCCACTTAGCCTAACATCCCTTCAAGAAGCCAACACCTGATGTGAGAGACAGCAAGAAACCTTGGCTATATAAAAATCAGGATTCTGCAAAACCAGATACTTGTTATCCAACAGAACATAACATTTTCAGAGCTGCTGACCAACCATACCTGCTTTGACATGAGCACAAAATATAGTTGCTCAGCACCTCTGAAAGGAAGGCTCATTTAAATTTGGAGTCTAAGTTAGTAGAATCAAACAATCTTGGCTCTAACCAATGCTTTTCATAAAGGATAAAATTCCTTCTTAACCACTGCAGATAAAATTAAAGTATATCTCGAAGACTCAACCATTCTCTAACTTGCATAGTTAATAAAACAAACATGCTAAAGAACACGTACTGTTTTTTAAACCACAATGTAAGCATAGACCAAAGAGAAGCGACTAAGCATCCAAAAAGACATACACATAAAATACATGCCTGTGAATAAAACAGGCTAGTTAAGTTGAGACTTAAGTCTCACCCATGATGCAATAAAGCAAGCTTTAAAAACAGGTAATCATCTCACTTTATGCTTGTAGTACCGACAAGCCCAAAATCTACTAACAAGTAGCCAAGGGTAATTTCTGCAAAGTGACTAGGAAAACTATCCAAATAAATAAAAGGGAAAAATACATACTGCTAGTGTCTTCCCAGAGCCAGTCTGCGCAATGCCCACCATATCACGACCACTGAGGGCTAGAGGAAAGCCTTGGCACTGAATTGGAGTGGGTTCTGTGAAGTTCTGGTCCATCAAAGCATCCATCACATACTCTAAGAATTTAAGAGAAGAAAAAATTTCTTAAAGGATAACTGAGGCTTCAGAAGACCTTTTAGAAAACAGAACAGGTCTAAACAGTTATTGTTTTTGAGTAATTGTCATTATCTTAAAGAATGGCAAAATACTTACGCGGAAAGCTACACTGGTGGAAGGCAAACACAGGTTTGGGGCAGCCCTCCATTCCTCGAATTGTTATCTCTTTCTTTCTTCGCAATTCTTCAACTTCATACTATTGGGGGGGGGGGGCAGGGAAGCAAAGACAAATGTCAAAATGTCAAATGTCAGCATGGACTTAAAGTGCACATTTCTAACTATTAACTCATTTCACACCTCTAGATAACAGCTTCGTTAGGGAACTGAATTGAAACAGAGATCTAAAAAGGACTGCTTTCCTAAGGATTTTATCTTGAGATTGAGCTATCACATAGCTTCTGCAATATTCAGAGGTATGAGCTCTCTATGTAGTCTAGAAGAATTAACGTCTCTCTCTTCTTCCAACCAGTCCTTTTTAATGAAAAGTATATTAATATAGTATTTTTAAGAATTTTACTCTTCTTCCAGAGGCCAGAAATGATCAACAGCTTCAAAAGTGATTAGAAACAGAGGATCAGATAAGAAACATGTTTTATGTGGCAGTGCTAACAACTAAACAAAATAAATAGGCCCTAATATACTACGAACAAGCAGAAGGCAGGGCAGTCTCCCTCCTTCAATTAACACATTCCAGAGGTGATTAAATACAGAGCTCTTGCTGGACAACTTGCAACTCAGAAATGTTGCTTGGAATCTTTTCAGAACCAGCACTTTTTTTCTGCATGAAAGAAGCCCAGGCAATGTCATAATAACACCCTAAGACCTCACAATTTTTTTTAATAATGGAACTTCTTAAAATATTTCTGAAATCTGTTATCCACATAAGCATAATTTTAGGATTAGAAAAAGTGTTTTATCTTTGTCTAGGTTGTCTTGCAAGTCCAACTGTACTTTGCAACATGCTTCCACAATTCATGACCTTATTCTAATGCTCATTAAAAAATCAATAGAAAGATGCGCATCAATACCAAACGTGCACTTTATCCAAAGCAATAAATTTACTGTTTGTGAGAATCTCTTGAGCTTGAATGAAAAGGTAAAAAAAGAAAACAACTTCTGGGAAAAACGTGAAAATCCTTTTAGCTGGCTAAGGCAAAGACAGCTACAGCAGCTAACACTGTGATTCAGTAGCTCAAGTTGTTGTCTCTTTAAAAAGCCAATGCCTCCTTCAATTCCTTTATGCTATATAAATATCTCATTAATATTTCACATAAAGATTTGTAAGTCTATGTAATTGGATAAGAACATTTTGTCTGTTTGATTCCTTGTGTTAAGAATGAAATATCTTAATTTCTAAATACAAAAAGACATTAAAGAGGGAAAAAAATACTCTATACTCAAGTAGGGTAGGAAGGGGAGATCACTGTATCTACAGAGTAAATACAAAGTACTATGTCCAGTTTTGAGCCCCCAATGTAAGAAGGACATTGTTTTAACAGGGCATGTCCAATTATGGGGGGAAAGCTAGAGGCCGGAGTACAGGCAGTACGAAGAAAAACTGGAGCGCTGGATTTGTTTAGCTGGGGAAAGAGAGGATTAACAGGGGAATTCAAGTGCTACTTTCAACTACCCCATGGGTCACTATAGAGAAGATGTTGCAAATAATTATTAGGGGGGAAAAATACCATGAGAAACATTAAGCCCTGAGACAGCCACCCAGACAGGATATAAATTCTCCCCATTGCTGGGGATATTCAAACTCAAAAGCACAAGGCGCTAAGCAACCTGCTCTAGTTTTGTAGTTAGCCCTGCTCTGAGCAGGGGATTAGACTAGACATCTCCCATGGCCTCTTTCAGCCTGAATTATCATTACAATAAAATACTCTTTCAAATGTTTCTCATATATTTCTGCAACTCTTAGTTCATTATTTTAGGTTCTTTCAGGGCCTTCCCAGTACTGCAACTCTCAAGCCCTCTAAGTCTTATCGACACTGACAAATAGCTAGACCAGCCAAGCATTATGATGATGAATTACAAATGACCAAATGTAAAATATCTCGTATAAAAACAGCTAAGAGCAGAAGCATCAACTTTGCTAATGTTAAATGTTGAAGGCAACTAGAACAGGTATCCTGCAGAGTACACACATACCAAACAAGCTTAATGAAAAGACGGTTCTATTACACACTGTCCCAGACTTCCTAGGACAAGTTTTCCCACTTGTGAGATTTTTTGTTGTAGGTAAAACAGAACAGACAGGATCTGAAAACTTACCGGAGTTAGCCTGGCCACTTCCGGATGTTCCACATAAAAATTCTTCTCAAACTTGGGCAGTTCATTTAAATCCCATTTTTTCTTACGTAAACGTTCTCCTGGATTACCAAATTTCTTTGGAGGAAGAGGACCTCCACGACTTGCTCCAAACCTGGGAATGTCAATGTTAGTTATAAAGAAGAGTATTTAATTACTCTGGAATTTGCAGGTTTCTTAAGCATTTTCCACTCTTTTTTTCTCCCCAAGTTCACACAAGCCCAATATTCTAGCAAAAGTCACTCCTCCTACCACTATGATGGCATACAACTTCTTGAAATAAAACAAACCTGCTCTAAGTCAGTTCTAAACCCAAAACCATCTTAAAGTTTCCTTCTTCCAGTACCGCCATTTGAAAGTCACTGCCTTAAAGCTCCTGTCTAGGTTTCTACCTCAAGGTTCCCTCCCTCAGGACAAAGCTGCGGGTACAGCTGTAGCACTTATCTTTTCTCGAAACTGACAGTACACTTAAAACACGGTTAGATGAAAGGGATAAGAAAAATCTCTAATTGCAAGTTCCTTGTATCTCTCTCAAGGTTAGTTTTACACAAAAATAGCTACTTCACTGTCTTCCCCTCTACATCTTCTATCCTTTCTTATCAAATGGTATGCCTCAAATAAAAATAAAAGAGTGAAGAGCAGAAAGTAAAGTCCAGCCAAGCCTGCAAGTCCATCTGTAATTCTGGAACCAAAGAAATGTATAAAAAAAAAAAATCTTTTTAAACCAGAGTCTAACTGGGGGGGAAGGGGGGGGGGGAGAGTATCTGGGAAAAAGCTAATGTTTATTCTGCTAAAAAATTCCTAACTAGCAGAACTACTCAGAAGTTACTGCTCTTTCTCTCTCTCATAAGTCTTCTTCACCTAGTTAATTTAATGCACTTAAGAAGGTTAAGAACTAACTGTAATTAGTAACTGATGCATTAGACAAAACATGAGCTTCCAGCAATAATCTGGAAGAGTAACTGAAAACTGAGTAGCATAAAATGATTATTTACTGCAAATATTATAAATTATATATTTTAAAATTCCATTTAAAAAGTTATAGCTCTTTCACTACTATCATACAAACAAAGCAGAAGGTACTTTTCCAAATGCTATCAAGTCAAATTTTATCCTAATTCAGATTTTGGTTAATAAGGCTTCATCTTTTGCAAAAAGCTGTATTCATGAGAAATGCCCGTTTAAAACAAGACTTTTATTTAGATAGCAAATCCAAAGTGTCTGCACCCTACCCAGGCAGTCCGCTAGTAAATGAAAAAATGTTAACGAAACAAATGAAAGCAACGAAAATCCCAAAGCAATCTTCTTACACTAGTAACTGGGGGGAGGGAGGTGGAGTTGCTAAAAAATAAAGACGATCTGAAATAAATTTCTGAATTATCTGAAGTACAAGACTATCTGTTCAGACATTAACTACGTTTGTTGTTTAAATCACTTCCCAAAGGAAACTACACATTACAGTGTAATCACTGTAAGATTGTGAGGCCACTGTGAGACCAAAAAAACCAGAATTCAGATCAACATATTAACAGGAAGAAGGGGTTACATTGTTGAAAAGCTAAGTATGGTAGACATAATGTAACTTAAAACCTGCTAAGTTTTAAAATGTTTGCTTTGTTGCAACTGTTTCATTAAGTCTCTTCCCTCTCCTATAAATATCCCTTATTTTCTCATCAGTATGTCAGTAAGATCCCCCATACAGCCTGCATAATCAGCAATTTTTGTCATATGAAAAGACTGAAACACAACTTAAAAAATTCATTTAAGCATTACATTTTCTTTCACGACAAAGTAAAAAAAAAATAGTATAGCTTTTCATTCACAGGAACATTCACCTTTATTGAAGATGTCTGCTACCAATCACGTTAACTTGAGACCAAAATGACAACTATTTCTGTATCCAAGGAGTTCTAACAAAACCCATAGTCTCACTGAAGTCAGCTGGAGGCTCAAAGGGTCAATGAGTTTCCTTATGAAAGGAAACATATGGAAGAACTGATTGCAAGACTGGACACTGGAACAGCTGAGTACTATGAATATTTGCTCCACAGCTATCCAGAGGGAAGAATCAATATGTTTTCCATAGAAGTCACATAGCTTCAGTTCTCCATTTTTATACACAATATGGCTGTATGCTGACCTGAAAGAAGTGAGCCCTGCAGCAGCCCTTAAACACTGCCTCTGCTGAAGTTCATCCGCTAAACTGTCAGTAACTGACGCTTTACATTCCAATTACAAGTAAAATGAGATTCCAGTTAAACTGATTTAAATCTAAGATTATTCCACTGATTTGCCAACAGTTCTCTTTTTGAGTGTCAATTCAGACTGACAAAAAATTCTTCTCTAATATTACTGGTGCCATCATTTCTGGGACAGAACCAAGTGAATTTGTTACATTCCAGAGCAAAACAGTACAACTTTCCAAGAAGTCACCTACAACTCGTTCCTGACATGAGGAAAACAGAAAGCCTGTATTTGTTTAGTCTGCAAAAGAATCAGCACTGAGGTGGTGATAAATTTTCAAATGGTGCTTAACCAGCATGCTAGGTGGCCCAAAATTTTATAGAGGTTATTTATGAAGTATGATGGTTGTTAGTGGTTACAAATATTTTCACACCTTAAATAGATGTATGTAACAAATTGAACCCCGATGCATTAAAGCTTCCAGGATAATATGCCAAGAAAACGATTTTCCATGCAAGTGTCCAAAAACTTCACAAAGAAGTGTGTAGGCACTCCTTTTACTTATGCAAAACCCCTGATCTAAAAGGGAAGCATCCACCTATAATCAAAAGTCTTTACACAAAATAAGAGTACACAAATTTTAAGGCACATCAAGCATTGTGACAGTGCTTTGGACAGTGTTCTTTTAAGTAGCTGTATATACATCTGCATACCCAAACTCACTCACTAAACTCCAAAAACAGCTGGGGTCTGAACTATCTCAGACTTGCCAAAGCATTTACTCCAGTGTCCTTGTGTTAAACTGAGCTGGAAATCTCATAGTGGAAAAACACCAGAACCCTCCTCTCTGTGAAAAAAATGAAAGTATCTTTTAATTTCAGAGCGTGAAATGTGGGTGTAAGATAAAGCAAGGATACAACTATCTCTCTCCACAGATGACGAGAAACTAAATGTTGAAGTGCACTGCAACATATAAACAAAATATTCCTGAATCTCCCAGCGGGGAGGGAAAACAAGAAGGAACAGAAAGGAAAGGGGGGAAAAAAAAAAAGAGAAGACTCATTAACTGAGATTCTAGTCTAGTCTAGAACCCACATGATATGTTTATTGTTAATCCTTGAAAACGCAGGCCTAACTACTTGTGATCTGAAGGACGGAAATGCCACTCTCCTAAATTAGTTCTAACTTTCTCTTTAAAAAGGCCTGGGATGAACGTTTTATTGCTTTCAACCCTTAAAAAACTCAAGTCTCAATCTAGTTATATACAATAATGCTATTGTATTTATTGCTGCCATCCTCGGAAGGAAAAAAAAAAAATCAAACCTGCAAAAACCTTTTCCAAGCCAAACTTCCTTTAAATAGCAGAATCAAGAGTATCAAGCACTAGGCCTCTGCCGTGCCACACAGACAACTCCTGTTTGACTGCTACGTAAGCTTGGTCATGCTCGTTAAGTGTGGTCCAGGGCCATGTTTACTGAGATCACCCTCCCGAGTATGCAAGTCCTTTGCACGGCAGCAGTTTTCAATCTCATTTCCTCTCACGATAAGCCTGGGAGTGCAACTGAGAAAGATCTTTCATCAACTGCCATCTTTCTAGTAAGTCCAGAAGGAGCAATGACAACCAGAAGGGCACACCGTCCAACCAGCCTTGCCAGGGCCACCAACACCTTCGTGGCTTGGGGGGGGGGGGGGGGGGGGGGGGGAGTAGGGTAAAGAAGAAGAGGGCTGGAAAAAGATAAATTGGGGGGTACGGAAAAGGCAGGCCTTAAAATTGCAAGCAAGGCACATACGGTTACACACGAACGATAGAAAAACTAAATAAAATAATTAAAAAAACCCCACCACCACTCCTTGCTGCCAGAACCGTACTAATAAAGTCTCCAGCTCCCCCCACCCCCACACGAGAATTTTTGGGGGAAAAGCTAATAATTCCCCCCCCCCCAATATCGCAAGCAGAACGCGCCCCCCTCGTCCCCACGACTCCTCCCCGGCCTTCCTCCCACCAGGCCCCTAACGCGGGGGAGACGGCTCCCTCCACCGCCCCCATGCCGTGTCGACCCGCGCCAAGCCAACTCCCCCCCCCAGCCCGGCCTGTCCCCCCCCCCGCCCCTTACCCGCCGCGGTCTCGGTCGCGGCCCCGGTCCCCGAAGCCCCTCATCGCACCCGGAGGGGTGGGAGAAAGGCAGCGGAACGCCGGCCGTGGGGACGGCGAGGGACTGGGGGTACGGGGAGACGGTCCAGCCAGGGGCGGCTGTGTCTCGGAGGAATCGCTTTGCGCCACCTCGCTTCTTTGGTGGGATACAAAAGGAGAAGAGGTGGTCAGTGGGTCAGAGACCCGCTGGACGTCGGCGGAGGGAACGGCGGGGCTCTCGGTCGGCTCCAGGGCCCGTGAAGTGTGGAGACACCAGCGTCTTCTTCCTCCGGGCTCCCGGCACAAAATGGCTGCCGCCGCCCCAACCCGCTTCAGTTACGTTACGGGCGGCCCGGCGCTGCGTAAACTGCGGCCCTCGAAAATACCTACGCCTATTCCCGGAAGCCAACTACGCCCTAAACTCGCTTGGCGAAACAGTGCTCCACGCGGCAGGCAGGATACGAAAGGTGCGTAGCGTTCTTTACTTGAGCCGGGCCCCCGCGTGAGGAAGGGAGGGAGAAGAGTAACGCTCTCCCTATTCCTCAAAGTCTGCTACGCAAGGAGTCAACCCCGTAACCCCTTCTAGCCGGTAGGGAAAACCTAGGCCGAGGCGTACGTTACGTAAGTACACGGCGTACGCAAGTTGCGTAATTCAGGCTGGCGTAGGGCAGGAAGAGCCCGTGCTTTTTGCGTAAAATTCTTCCGCGGGTTGTGCAGGCAGGGTTGGCGGAGGGTCGGAATATTACGTTAATTTTGCAGCGTAGCCAGGTTTGGAGAATACGGCCTTTCGCCTACGCACCCGCTGGCCCCGTGGAGGGTGGCAGCGGGGCTGAGCAGACAATAACGGCAGCGCGGGGGCCCGGCACGGCACGGCGGGCGGTAGCGGCCCCTCGGGCCTCCGCGGCGGCGCCGGCCAGGCCGCACGGGTCCGGCGGGTTTGCGTTTTTCCCCCGCTTTTTTTCCCTGGCAGATCACTAGGGGGATCTTGGCGCGGCGCTGGGGCAGGAGCGGGAGTGACAGCAGCCATGATGTTTGCCTTCGCCTGAGTGCCAGGAGGCCGGGAGAAAATGGCATAACGGGCCCCAAGATGGGTCGTGTCCGTCCCCCGGTCACACACCGCCCTTCGTAGCTGCAGGAGGTTCGTGGGAACCTCTCCAGAAAGTAAACTGGTAACTAATTCACCCCTTCGCCCACTGTGGTGTTACTGCATGTGATCAAGGGGATGTTCTGAAGTACTTGAAGGACACGAGGCACGGCGTAGGCGCCATGTTTATGGCCTGCTGGTGCTTGACTCCCCAAATCAACCCGAGACTTGTCGCTGAAAGATAAAACAAGCCATGAGGCAATTACGTGACATAGGCCATAAGTTCTTTTGTGCTGTGCTCATGCTTTTAGCACCTACCAACAAGTAGCCAGTCAGTCCGTCCTGGCACGAGAAGCCATGTCTGGTGGGTGATCTGTGTACACCAGCCAAACCAAGCTTCGGCCCAAACCACAGTCACGCTATCAGCAGTGCTTTCTGGGCTATCAGATTATCAAAAATCAGTTACATTGGCAGAAGAGAAAGTGAGTCCCCTTTACTTTCAGACCTTTGAAACAAATAACAGCCTGGAATGAGACACAAATTGTTTACAGTTTTAGTTTTACTTGCTGTATGTATGTATGGCATATGTGAGAAAGCAAAAAGAAGTCTCGGTGCTTAAAATAAAATATTGGAACAAACTCGGGCCTTTCTAAGTGGGTGGGAGGGAGTCAAGTGACACTAAGCTGTCACTGACATGTGGTACTTGGCCATTAGATACGAATGCCTGGTGTGGGAAAGACTGGTACATGCAAAGAACTAGATGTTATGGGAAGTAACAACGGCTGATCCATTCCTGGTTCTCTCAGATCAGCCAACCTCCCTGCCTTTGTCTCTCTAGACTTCTCTCCACTGTGAAAAATAGTGCTTTACCTCAGGAAAAATATCAAAGATACATTAAGAAACCACTCAAGGAAGGCAAACTCTCTAGCTCTGTCACAAGGTAAACCCTGGCTACAGCATCGGGCTTTTCTTGCATGAATTTCTGGTCATTGCTGCCTTTTTACTTCATGTTATCTTACATGCATTGGTGAATCTAAATGAAAAAATTCTTGTATCAGTGAGGACAAGCTCTCTAACCAGACACCAAAGTTAAACCCATTCTAATCAGCATTTTTATACAAGAAGACAAAGTAAGGCCTTCCCTTAAAGCACTTCATATATAAATTGTTTATTTTAAAACAAGCAATTCCATGAGCATTGGAGGTAATGCACATTGAATTGGTATTTTGTCCCCTGATCCCCCATTTTTCTCTCTACTCCTGGCTTCTTCGCTTGCCCCCCGTGACATACATCTCTGGCTAGTTTGGAGCTATGCCTGTGCTGGCTGGCCTGCGGGCACGCTCTCTCAAGCGGAGTCACAAGTGCCTTTCCCTCGGTGTAAGTACCGGTGTCAGCCTCTCTCTCCTATCTAGCCACTGGTTTTGTTTTCGTCTGCTTTTTAATAATAATGTTTAATACTATTTAATAATAACCCTTAATATTCTTATATTAGGAGACTGACAAGGCAATTATATAAAGTTTGTTTCTTTAGAGAACTGGACAAAAGGTTTTAAAATGTTGGGACGCATCCAGTTTATTTCTCTCATGAAAGATCAGTGAGATTATTGAGAGCAGGGTTTGATTCAAAGCACCCAAACATAAGCAGAGTGCTGTTCTAATTCATAATCTTTATTTTTAAGTTTAATAAGAACAGTTTTAAAACATTCTCTCCAAAAAGTAGAAAATGCGAAATAAAAATACAAAAATTACCTAGTCAAGACAAAAATGCCTAAAAATATATTTTTAAAGTAACTCATTCGTCTACGGTACATGAGAGTCCATCAAGTTTTGGGCTGTTCCTCCTGCCACTGCCTTTTCCATCTGTCAGTTTTATAACTGAGTTTATTCCAATTCTGTTCCATTTAGCACTATTAAATTCTACCACATAGACACTCTTTGAAAGAAACTAAAAAAGAATATATTAATCTCATGTGAAAGGACAGCCTTGATTTTCACAAAATATTGGAAAAGGATTCTTTGAACAATTCACAAGCCTATTTCTTAAATCTTTGTCTGCTGAAAGTTCAGTTGAGAAGCGAAGACCCTAAATGAACCAAATTCTATTAAGATCAATAAAACCAACTGTACAGAGTTCATCCCAGTGTTCTCCCAAAATGTCTCAAATGGTTCCCGAAAGATAAAAATGCAGCCAGGCGGTCGGTGACTTTGCACAAATCTTCATCCCAACTGCCCAGGTGGTTTTCAGCTGTACATTTACATCAGTTTTCTACCTATTCCTTGGCATCCCCAATCCCTCCAGCGGTTATTGCAAACGTGGCTTCATTTTCAGGCATCTCAGGGCTGGGAAGAAAAAAGAAACAAGGAACTTGTGGGTTTCCCCATGTTAAATGCAGTTGTGAAACAGTCCCCAAAATGGGTAAGCAACCTGGAATACTTCATCTTTACACTTAGGTGCAAACTGTAGAACATGATCAAGATTATCAAGATCAGAAAATGCGAAATCCACCTCTTGGAAGATGACAAACACAAGGGAGGGGAATGGAGAAGGTGCAGGAGAAGGAAAGATTCTGTCTGTGCAAACTCTCATTTCAGTTTCTTAGTTCCTGACCAGAAACACTGGTTTCTCCATGCAGTTCCACTAGTACAATTTTTAATGACTTCTGTCTGCCACAGCTGACCAGGTAAAGTGATACTAATTGTGTCAGCAAAACTTAGTAATGTGACAGCTCTGGCATTTTCCTGCCAAGGGACCACCCATCTTAGCGAACTATTTGATGGTCTTCTTTAAGAGATGAGCATCTAGTAGAATTTATGATGAAAGATTATGTAATTTAATGTCTGCGATATGCAAGACAACTTTAAGTCTGTTAATTAGTTTGTCCTTTCAGATTTGCTCTCAACTTACCATCCAGAAATGCAGTTAGTTTGAAACCATGTTGTCCAGGTATGAAGTTTCAGTACCATAAACTTTGTCACCTTACGGTTGCTCATAACATGGCTTCCTTCCTGTGAAAGAAAGGTGATTTACCTGTCGTATATCTTTGCAATACGCAGCTCCCCTCTCCCTTTCCTCAAGCTAATCCTGGTAGTCGAAGCATGAGCAAGGATGTGGCCCCCAATGGGCTTTTTTGGGTCCGCCTGAAAGCTAAATTAGCAAGAAAATTGGGATGATTCACTGTGCAAGTTCCATAGGTTAATACTGCGATTAACTGTCAGAAAAGGCATATTGAACTCAGTAATGAATAATAAATAGGTAAATATATCAAAAAAGGACTTTAACACACTTGCCTCAAGATAGGATGTTCACATGTTCGATGCTGGCATGATTTTCCTCTCATTAAATTCAAGAGGCTCAAGAAATACACACCTTAAACTTCATATGTAAGCTGCTCCAAAACAAAATGGGGTGCTTTTTCCATACTTGTTATGGCTTGTTCTCTTCGTTCAAGTCACAGTGAAAGAAGCCATCATGCCAGGCAGCAAATAAACATAAAAAACCTCATTATGAAAACTGAGAGAAACCTATAGGTGTCATCCATGAATGATTCATCATACCAGAGGGACCAATGACCAGTCTGAATCCTCATTTTGGTGCCTCTTGCTCCATACAATCTCAGTTCTCATCTCTGTTCAATATGTAATACAAAAGAGAAGAAATCTTTAAAAAAAAGAGAGAGAAAAAGTATCTATCTTACGTCATAGTTGCTCCTGGATCAGCAGTCATCTGGTTGGTCACAAACACGGCCACATTATATTCTGCAATAGAAAACAATACAAAGAATGTGGACTATATCCAATTCAAATTCCAAAATATTCTCCCATCCATGGTAAAAGCAAGGCTGCTGCTGAAGCACTTCACATTTCACATGAAAGACAAGGAAATATTCTTTATGTCTGATGGCAGGAGTTAATCAGGAGACAGCCTAAATTTGTTCCTGTGTGACTTCAGCTGTAATACTTATGCCAAAAACGAGCACTTTTCAGAATTCCACTGAACAAGTCTTTCTCAGTTCCCATCTTCTCTGTTGGCTCCCTGCCCTCAGCCCCCTCTCCCCCCACCTTTGTCTGTTTGCCTTTTTTATTTATTTACTGCATTAAAAAAAACATTTACTCATTCCTCATCAACATTTCTGAGCCATTCCAATGAGGAGGAACCCTATTAATCCTGTCCATCCCTCAGTGCATTGCAAAGTACTGGAAACATGGTAATGGGCATGGCTTTTTTATCTCTCTGTGCCTTCATCCTTTTTTCTGTTCTTCATGTTTCTCGTGTATTTAGACTGTCAACATTTGGGGAAGACAATTTCTCTTACTGGATATTTGTCCAGTTCTACAACCTATTCTCTCATTTAGGACTTCTCTTAACAGTATTTATAGGAAAATTCTAAATGTTGAATAGTTCTAAAGAGTCCTTAATCTGTCATCCTGAAATAATGCATCAGTTTGATCTTTTTGGTGACTGACAGAGGTGTAAAGTGAGGAAAGATTCCTGGGCCAGTGCCTGACTGATAATACACTCGGACTACTACATGGTCATGCTACCAACAGCTACTGTTTCAGCAACTCCAGTCCATGTTTTCCATATTTTGCAATGTTTCCCTTACCTTCTGATATTTTTTGGAGCCTTGACAGCATCTGAGCCAGTTTCTGTTGTCGTTCAGCCAACTCTCCACGACCACTGAAATCCACACGGAAAAGTGCCATTATGGAGTCAATGATCTGCATTATAATTATGCTAGATAAGTAAATATAGTGAAAGAAAATAGGAAAACATATTCTGAAAGCAGTAAGCATACAAAAAAAATTAGTCTTGTACCAACAGCTTGAAGATACCAGCTTCCTCATGGAACTTGGCTGCTACATAGTCAAGCAATTCCATCTGATGTTCACCTGGTGGGAAGTACAGTTGCCAAATGAAATTAGGACCAGAAAGAGCTCTGAAGCAACAAAAGCCTGAATTTTGTATTTCCACTTTAAACATCTGCACTGTTTATATTTTCACTGCCAGCAGTTTTAAATCCAGTGCCCAGTAACAAGCTACCTCTACAATAACCAGCAGTGCCTGTGCTTCTGCCAGTTCCTGTTTCCACTTGCCCAGCTAACAAAACTTCTTTGTGAAAAGCTTCACAACAAAACTATGCATGAAGACAACTTTTTGTGTTAAGAACTGAAAAGCAATATAAACATTTGAATTTAATGTTGAATTAAATGACACACAGAAGTTGTATTAATTATATTATTCATGTTCATATTGTACTCTCAAAGTAAAAGTCCCATTTAAAACTTCCTTGAAGTTTTAATGCCATGTCTTGTGACAGAGTGTGTTGGAGCTGTCCCTATAAAGTTCCATTCACAAGATCATAGAGCATTTTTAGAATTAGCTTACATTCAGGCAATCATGGTTACATTAATTGGTGCTTCTCTTACTAAGATGCTACGCTGATACTCATCATACACATGGCAGAGTTCACTTACTGTTGTGGCAAACTGCAAAACTTTATTGTTTATGTAGTGCAGCTGAGCTGGAATTCTTACACTGAGCATGTCTGTTCAGTGTACAACACCAGAATCAGAAAATGGAAGCAAGCTTACAACTTCTTTTATTAGCAGCGAAACATTGTTTATGATCCTTAGTGGGCAATCTCAGTTAATAAACTGAGAACTATTAAAACGGCAGCCTTAGAGAAAAAACATAGATATCATGGCAGTTGCAATAATGGTCTTACTAGTATATGCACGTGCGTACAGCACGTTGTCAAGCACTGCATCGTGGTCAACGTTGAAGCGATCAGCAATGTCACGAAGACGATCTGGTCGGCTGACATTAGTCAAAGTTAAGGATTTCTCTTTGTACAAACCATGCTCTGAAAATAATAAAACTCCATTCCAAAATAGAACTATGGAAAAACAAGTAAGAGAATTTATTTTGATCCTAGAGAAGACTGACTTTTTCTCTTCACACTGTCCCACATACCCTAAAGATAGTTTAGGGCTCACAATGATAATTGGTTTGTGTTTAGGGTTTGAGGCGGGGGGGGGTTGACATATGGGTAGCTGTGCTCTAGGAATTTAGCTGTGTGCAAAACCTATTTATACACAGTCTACCACAGATATGAAGTGTTAAAAATAGTGTTTAGTATTTCGATTAATTTCTCTTGAAGTAAATAGAAAAGCTTCTATCACCTGTATCATTATCAAGAAGGCGTATTAGATCTCAAAACAACCAGTTAAAAAACATCTGTGTCCTAACTCTAATTTTTCCAGGTTGGATTAGATCAAATGACAGAGAAAAAAGTCACTGCCTTGTGGGCCACTACACACTATGCTCTCCAGGCTTTCTGTGTCAGTCATAATATTTTACATGTATGAAGCTATCTGGAGCCTCCTACTTGCTTATAACATAATGAACCATCTTTCCAGTTCATCCTACCTGTAGCTTTCAACAGTCCAAAAGATACAAAGTGTTTTCAGTATCTATGAAGATAAGCTTTCCACCTGTGTAGCCATTTTGTCCTGGAAGCTGAGCTGTCACTACAGTGAATCATAGAAGACCAAAATGAAAAAGCAAGAAAAATATTTTCTTACTCCCTCTATTATGATTTTTAAATAAAATACGACTGCTTATCCATATCACAAAGAACCACCAGTTGTAATCAATGTGGAAATCACAAGTATCTCAAGTCTTACTGCCAGCTTGAGAAGAAACTCAAGCCACTTTTCTCGATTTGGGATCAGACGAGATTTAATTAATGGTGTCAGAATTGTGTTTTACTCAGTACAATCACTAAATCTGTATATTTTCTATTGAGAATAGGTAAGGATATTATTAAGAAGTTCTTATGCACAAAGCATCCTCTTAATCCTCTGCCCATATTAATGGTATTGATTTAGTAGTGGACTTTTCCACCTGTAACTCATGTGATCAAAAATCCTTTGGATATGAATTTTTCCTGATACGTGAATAGTTCCTGATTGTGGGTTTAGTCTCTTTGGAGTGAATAAGCTAAAATACTCAATTCATTCAGTTGTAATCATTCATGCAAAAGGGTATGACTCTGCTGATCATTACACTGTACTAAACGGAAGAGGCCTTATTTTTCCAGAAGGTGCCATAATTCCCTTTGTAATATTGGGTTAATTTAAGGGAATGTTTGCCTACTCATTGTCTGGTAACTATCTTCCAGCAGCATTAATAGTTATATTAGTTATTATTTACTACTATTTACACATTGAGGGATATCAGAGGGAAATCAGGGTCCTGCTGTATTTGGCACTGCCCAGATACAGTGACTGCCAAAGTCTTTGTTTAGCCAGTTACTGTCAGCCAGCAGTATCCTTTCAGTGCCCTTTCAGAACGCCATATTCAGCAAAACCTCTTGAAACCAGGAAATTAAAAGAGTTGCTGAGAAAGAATCTTGCCTTTGCCCTTTTCTGAGCAATGCCCCTGTCCACCTGTAACCTGTATTTGTGCTCTGCTTTTCCAGGTGGTGTGCTTCACTGGTTTCCCTAAGACAGTCTATTATCTTCTCTCTCCTTATGGCAAAACTTGCATTAATGTGAGCAGTATTAAAAAGTAATCGTTGAGTTCTCTACTCAAAGACAATTAATGGAGGTAAGAGTCACCAAGGTCTGTTTCACTGTACTTCTAGAGATAAAAAATTCTGACTTGTCTCTATGTGCTTAATTCTGATATAGTTGTAAAGAATGGAGAAGAAATGGTTGTCTGTTTTAAGGTAGTACACCTACCACAAAGGGTGTGAGATAGCTGGGTTTTGCCTGTCCGGAACTCTGTTAAATAAAGAAAAAGGGAAAAAAAAAGGTCAGGGTTTCTTTTTCTGAGTTTCCCAGATTCAGGAGTTATTGCAGTTAGAAACACTCTTATTTACAAAATTCACCTCTATCTCTACCTTTTTAAATCATTTAACCCCAGTTTATAAATCATATTCTGTGCAGTAGAAATGTGTTACATGAAAAGCAAAACTGAAATGCTTCAATTTGATCATGCTTGACTGCTAAGGTCATTTATTCTTTTCTGTGTAGAAGTTAAAACCACATGGCACCTGTGGAAAAGTGTTAATTGGGGGGGGGAGAAATGGTTGATTCCACTGACCTGGCCCAGTTTCATTTTCAGTAAAATGATCAAGGAGAGGCTTATGAGTTTATTAATCTCATTATATCAAATCATGTCAGTCTGCAGTTTACCTTTTCTAAAGGGAATAGTACTGTGTTTTATGAACTCTTATTGTTGAAGTGTTAACCACTAACTGATCAAATTTACTTTAATAGTAGCTTAATTATGATTTCAAAATCTTGTATGAAATGCAATGTATCCTAAGTGTGCATAAATGAAATATCTTTTGTGGCAGTTTTGTTACTGGAAAGGAACACAGATTGCATCAGGGGAATCTTTCCTATATGACATGTTAGTAATAGTATTAATAATGCTATGCTGTACTGAATCAGCATGCCCCAAGTCTAGTGATTACTCAGCTCAAACTTAGTCTGCAAGCAAATGAAGAGGAAAAATGGGAAAACACTGAGAGAAGTGAATTCTTTCTTCTTACCTTCCTGCAGGTACTCATCTTTATGACTACAATGTGATAAGTTTGATGGAAGAAATCCAGCTTTAAAATCTAAACTAAGTTGCAATTCTTTGTTCATTAATACTCATTTAATGTGGTTTTCTCACCTCCAAAGGCCTCAGTGATTGCCATGCTTTCAATCCCACCACCCAGAAGTTTACTGGAGAAAGGGAGAGGATTATGATATAGTTAAACACACAAAATCACAAGAGGAAAGTAAAAAAGAGAAATTTTTGCTACTTCAAGAAAAGTTATTTCTGCCCTAAAGCCCCTCACTTGATGCATTAAGTGCAAGGCACTAAACGATCACTGATTCATAAAGAATTAACTCTGTCTCAACCTTCCTTTCCGTGTGCAAGAGAAAGATCCATAGAAATTATTACTGGAAAGAAAGAAAAGAGAAAATACCTTTGAAAAGATAACATTACATAAAAATATCTCAAGGGAGGTCTTGAAGACTTATAGTTTTGACCTGAGACCTGCAGGTTGTTTTGACTAGGTGAAAAAATGATGATACGTTCAGGATTTCTGGATGCAAACTCTGTTTATTAACAATGACTGTACAAAGTCCAGTTTCCCCTCAGGAAAGGAGTTGGTTTTGTTGCTCACTGATGCAGGCATCTTTGAGCCAGCACTAGCTCCAAATACGTGTCCTAGATGAATATTTGTTCCTTTCTATTTTTGTGTCTCATTAAAGGCAATAAATATGATTATTGGAACAATTTGGACTAAGGAAGGATTTAAGTAGAGATCAGCTTACTCAAATTCCTGGCTGCCAGTAGTAATATGAAATACCATCTTCCGTTTTTCACTGTACTCGAAGGCGGTCAGGAAGCCTGGTTCCTGAGGAAGACCAAAGAGAAGATGAGAGGTTTATTTTAGCTTTAACCTGAAGGTAAAGTGCAATATCCCACATAAATATCTTCTCTCCACCCTAGCCTCATTTACACAGGTTGGGTATGAAAAGCACCACAGCATTTGTCTGGTTGTTGTAGAGTATTATTCCTTTAGAGTAATGAGCAGAATAATTTTCAAAATTATCTTGATGATGTGGTGAAAAAATCTGTTGAGAGACATGTTGCACAGCATTTTGGAGAGGCCAGCAAAAGTTTAAACCATCAGGAAAGTGATTGACTTACAATAAGCTTGTTTGCAGCTTCTTTAATCTTGTCCACTTTGGCCTCTGAAAGTCCTTTTACATTGCACAGTGCCCGTCTTGTAGTCATCTGGATTCCTTTGATCGTGCAGATCCCAACTGACTTCAGTTTTTTAATATCTGCTACGTTCTGTGAAGAAAGTTCCCTTCTGTGAGTACTCATGACAGTTAACAACTAGAAGGCGAAGTAAATCTTTGAAACATATTTTATTATACATTCATACGTATGTGTATTTTCACCAAGAAAGAAATATATTTACAGTACTCTTTGTTATGACACCAACAACAGAAAATTTTGAGTAATATTGGTGTGAGGGATCATGGTGCAGAGCTATCCTGGTGCTTTTGAGAGAAAGGTGTCTTGGGTCCAGTTGTATTTACTTGCCCCTGTTCAGTGCCAGTCTTTCTAGATCCAAGCTGGTAGTAAAGGAACAGTATGGATTATTTCAGATAGTGTGGAGCCCAGCCTAGTAAACCCTGTAACAATCTGTCCTTGGTCTCTTAGCACAGATAATCTGTAAACCAGATAATCATATGGTGGATAATTGGGAGCTGACTCGCAAGGATCGTTGGAAGCTGACTCTAACTGCTGTGCTGTTTCTGCATGTTCACACTATGTCCAGTTTGAAACATACGTATCCTCCAGATCCGACCAACACTTTGGGCTAGAATGAACTTACTAGTTTTTCATAAATTGGGTGCAGCATGACTTCAGTCAGCACCCTACTGACACGTTTTGCCTCCTCTCACCTCATTTTATGATTCTGACATCACTGGAAACATAAAGGCAAGCAACAGATTGCTCACAAGAAAATATACCATGTGCAAGGTTTGGGATAATACTTCAATTTACCATTTCCAGCCAAGTTTTTTCCTTGAAAAAAACTATGAACTGGATGTATCATCTATTTATCTAGAGCGTGTGGGTGCATAGGACATAAGAAGGGAGGGGGTCAGAAATTAGTCATGTTCATTGGGAAGCTTATTTCTCATCCTGTGATACGTTTTTTGACTCTTACATTAATAGAGATAGATGAGGTAAAATCAACCACAAATAAAAACTACTCTTCCACCCAGAAGAATATAATAACCAGCAATATAAAAAGGATTGAGCTGTTTTATTGTGTTTTTCTATTAAGACAACAGACTACTGCTGCAAAGATCTTTTTTCTAGACCAAAACTTTAAATGCATTACCCTGCTTCTGCATTTCTTCAGTGGCTGTCTCTTTCTGGTCACATCAGCCTTAAGGCTGTTCTGCATGACAAGTCTCTGCATGGTAGACCTGGTTATAGAAGTTCTTGTTCTCTCCCTCACAGATACAACTTTCACCAACAGCTTCTGTACCAGCCAAGGTCCTAGGATATACTCCTTCTTAGACTATAGTTCAATACTATGAAGTGTTCAGCAGTACTCCTGGCTTAACACACTGGTGTGCCTGCCCCCTTACACCAGCTGCTTGTCCTGATCCTCTACCTGACGTTGCAGCCCTGTCCCAGTTGTACGCCTCTGAGGTGGAAAAGGGAGCAGACTGAGAATTTACAAATAAAAAAACTAAACCACATTTTTTGTTGTGATAATTTTTGGACTAATTGATTCACAAATCCAGTTCACAAGGAGACTACAAAAGCAGATGTGCCAGAAGAAGGGATAGCACGCTGCAGCGGCAGGAACACACTCAGCAAAGGCTGTGGGGTCACAGCACCTTAATTCCTACCAAACACTTTTGAACATCAAATCACGGCCTAGGTTGTACTAATCCGACTCTCTTTGTGCCCACACTGTCAGATCTAGTAACTATTTCTCTCTCTACTCCTAGGAAAAAAATTCTAAACCCACAGAAACTATTTCTTTAAGCAAATGAATTTAACAGATATGGGTCATCATATGTTCACACAAAGATTTTAACTGGCACAGCTGAGAAAAAAATTTCCCCTGGGATGCGGGAATAACTACTTGGAAGGAAGAAAAAAAAAGAGAAAAGGAGCAGGAAACCCTTATTAAACCAGAACAGCCTAAGTCATTATTCTTTATTTTCAAGTTCTTTCGTACCTTCGTATCATTCTCTGCATACCATGCCTCATTTAATATTGACAGGCTAGTACAGCTCCCTTCCAGCTCATGAGGTCAGCCTCCATGGTCAACTTGTTAAATTTTTAACACAGGAATTTGTGTATTTTTCCTATGTCACTCCATAGTTAGAGCTCCCAACCTCGTGATCCTTCTTCAGAACTCTCTTTAAAACTGTCAATGAATTGCCAGTAAAAGAAGTTGACAACAATTATGCTGCTGACATGCTGAGCCCAGTAACTACAGTGCTGAATAATGCTGTCTCATTGTGTCTGTGTCCTCCCCATCTGTATCTGTCTGTAGTCATTTATATTAGAGTTAAATCTTATATTACTTCGGGCAAACTCAACTTTTTATTCTGCTTCTATAACACTGAATCTAATAGGGTTCTGATCCATGAGCCAGTCTCCTGGATAAACATATAATAATAGTAATTCAAATAAATAGGTGACATTTATGTGATAATAATGATGAAGATAATAACGATTATAGGAATTCATATTTGATGAAGAAAACTAACGACTTATTTCTCTAGCTACTAATATTTTCTTCACTCCCACTCTACCCCCTTCACCAGCATGCTGAAAATAGTATAGCAACAATTGTCACCGTGTAATTTCACAGGCACCAAAAATGCAGGAGTAATTACAAAGATTGGCAGGAACGGGAAGTAATCTATCACACAGTTTTCAAATAAATTAGCAAGTAGTTGGTTTTTCAAGAGTGCTGGGTGCTAAATACTTTGAATATCTTGTCACTTTATTTAGAAATCTGATGGGAATGAGACTTTCTGAAAACCTGTCTTATCACCAAAGGCTAAATTTGTCTTCATGTGACTGATTTAGAATTTATTGCAAGGAGGAATTTCAGTTATTTGTATCAATGCGTATATGCTTTTGGAGAAATGACCTTACAATAGCCTTATGCAGGCAATTCTGTGTGGTAAAGTCATTGCTAATACTTACAATTCCATGCTTCTGTAGCAGGTCAATATCCTGAAAAAAGGATTCCTAAAAAATAAATAGCAGAAAAAAATAAGAATAGATTTTGCTTTTTCTTGTAATTACATCTATCTCACTAGGTGTCTGTTTCAAATTTGTAAACATTTAAATGATTTTCCCTAATAATACGTAACTTGTTGGACTACCCAAATAAGCAAAGCCATAGTGAGCCAAGAAGGCCTACACATTTCCTATCACCTTCTTCATAAAGTGTATCTTCACAGGCAAGCAATCCTCTGCTGTGCTAATAAAACTTGTGTTACAATCATCATCATCTTGATTTTTTCCACCACAGTTCCTCAGCCTTTTCAGGCTGATGACCATTCCTTGGAAGCATAAAATTAACTGATAGTCCCCTTGCATTTAATATAGAAGTGTAAAAGATAAAGAAATAATGATAATCCCATTAAAAACTGTGCATAGCTTTTGAAAGGTTAATGATGAGCACTTGAAGAGCAAGGCTGTGCAGGGACTAAGGAGAGTGGGGTTTTCTTGGTATTAGACTGGAACAAAATTTTAAATGCATTGAACTCCCTGATGGTCTTTGGGGACCTCCTGTCTCTCCGTAGATTTCATAACACCATCAAAATACCTTCAAACAACATTTGCTGCACATATTTTTCAATGAACCATGAATTTACCTCATCATCCTGGTATCCTGGTTCTTCTTGGACAACTTGATCCTCCATGGCCTTCATCATTGAAAGAGCAGGCAATAAAGTATCGATCACTACTGGGAAAAGCAAACAAAGATAGTATTGGGGTGGCAATAAATGAGTAAACGACTGTAAAAGGACTTTTAAGAAGTCCTTGAACTACAGAACCTTCTCAGCATGCCATCACATATGGATTTAAACTCATATTCTGCTGCCAACTCTTCATTTTCTGACCTACCAGACCAAAAGGAGAAAATCTGCTGCATTACTCTCAGATGAACCAGTTTGGCTAGAAAGGGTTTAACAGGTATTAGGAAAGGAGATCTCATTCCCTTGTGAGAATCTTGGGTCAGAGTATGAGTTTGGGGGTGGGAACATTTTAAATGATTTATAATTAGTGGAATTTATTCTGGTAAGAAAGTTAAAGGAAGTCTGTATTTTTATAACAAAAGTCAGCAGAGCTGCAGACAGAATGGGTAGTGGAAAGGCTATGCAACATCTCAGCTTCCCCATCTTTACGTGACAGAAAGCCCACAGAACAGTGCTATTGAGAAGGCTACAACTCCTTTGTCATGTATCTTGAAAGTAGACTATAAAGCTGTATTTGTTTTCAAGTTCTAGCTGGAGTTCAGAATACATAATAAATGCTGAAGATGTGCAAGTAACACCTGTAAGACATATGCTTGCATGAAGAGAATAAAAAATGGGTAATAATCATCTGAGGCTTTTATTATGCAAAAATATACACAGAGAGCTTATTTCATGGTTAACTTGCCATGCCTGTATTCCAGTACTGCTTCCCTGCCCTCTTTATGTGACTTTCTCTAAGCAAGGCCTAAAGCCAGAATAGGCACTTATCGATAGTAGGGTCAAATCAAAAGCAACATATTATCTCCTTAAATTTTATGAATGCAAGAAAAATTAATACAAAGTAGTTCCCTAGAAATGTGACCTTATAATCTGCTCTATCAGTTTTGTGATTTTGTAAATTGATAGATTGCTTCTGTCTTAATTGTGAGCTTGCCTTCATTGTTCTAGCTATGGCTGATCAAAAGTTTTGTAAAATACCTCATCCAGATGTGTATCTATGTTTGCTTGCTCATCCTGTTTAATAAAATCCATGAAAGTTAAGACGGGTTTATTATGAAACTACAAGATGGGCTATGTCTAACAGAGAATGGGATAATTTAGACTAAATATCTGCAAATAGCTTTTTTCAGCTTCTAAATGGATACTTAAGGTCTGCCTAATTTGCTTGCAAGAATCTTGTGTATACAGAAGATGGGAGAAGTGAGAAAGAAAATATTATAATTTTAGAATGATCTTATTTGGTTTTGGAGTGAAAATACGATGGAGTAACTTCTGTTAGTATTTAATGGAAATATTCCTATAAAATCAGTTGTTTCTGTGTCAGGATACATTTCATTTCTATTTCAGAACCCTGACAATTATGGAATGAGAAATCATTCCTTCACATCATGCTTTATATCAATCAGAAAAGTAATTACAGTAAAACATTAATTAAAAAGTACTTGAAGAGATTTTAAAAACCCCTTAGCTTCAAATACTGAAGGAAGAAAAACAAGTAATGCAAAAGGCATTACAGTTGTATTACAATCCCCTTCTCCATTAAAAATATCCTCCTGAAATGCACGTAATCCTGCACTCCGAGCACAGCTGAACAGGTCATGGGGTTGTTCTCCTACTCCCCATCCTTAGGCAACTGGCATCTCACAGCAGAAAAACGAGGCAGACCCAGACCTGTGTCTTCCCGCGGGCTACGAGGGAAAACGGAGAAATTATACCACACCCTACTAAAAGCTTTAGGGATGAACAAAGTCCTCCGTTTTAGTGGAGAGTCCTCCTGTTGCTGCTGCGTTGGCGCACTGAAGACCCAGAGGATTTCAGCCTCCCCTGCCTGCAATGAACCAGATAAAAGGGTGAAAGTCTGAGACAACATAGCAAATCCATGAAGAAACGAGGATCTTTGTGAGGAAACACACACACTTTTGTGCCACCTCGGGTGCCCCGACCCTGCTGTTACCGCCCTGGGAGCTATTAATTAGGATACGTGAGCAAGACCTGTATCCACAGTTACGGACTGTTGGCATGACAGGGACCTAGCCCCAGCACATAGCGTTGGGTTTAATGAGTTGATTTTGAACTGACAGAAACATCTCAGCTGAGTTGACTGGAGCGGGGTTTGGGCCCCACGTTAGGGGCAGGAGGCGATCTGACCTGCCCCGAGGGGCGCCGAGGTGGAATTTCACATCTCTTGACTCAGAGGAAAACAAATGATTAATCATGTATCAACACACGGATTTATTTGGCTTTTCCTTGCCAGCTGCCCTTTCAGGAGATGTAAATTTCTGTTCCCAAAGGGTGAGGCACCGCAGAATTTCCCTCCCCCGTCGAACACCAAAATTCCCCGTCAAAATTACAACCATAATTAAACCACAGCTCATCCCCAGGCACCTCGAGTGGTTGCAGTACCCCAGCCCGTGGGGGTCTGAGCTCCCTAAACCAGCCCCGGCTGCAGTGCCTGCCCCTCTTCCTCCGCCTGAGGGAACAGACCCGCCGCTCCCCGCCGCAGCGGGGGCGGGGAGAAGCTGCCCTCCCGCCAAAACGAGGCGGCCGCGTGCTGCCTGCCCGCTCGCGCTGGGGTCCCCGCTGCCGCCAGACCGCCGTGAGGGAGGCGCGCAGGCTCCTGACAGGGACGGGGACTGCCCCTTTCCTTACCGCCCCGCGCTGAAATACAGTTGAATTATTGTCTTCAATTACTTTGTCTTCTAAAATTTATCAACTACTGTATTTGCCATCTCTAAGGAATATTGGATTACCCTTATTTTACAGCTGGCAAAGACAGGCTTAATTAAAAACATGGAGTGGCATTCGTTTGGAGGACGCTCAGTTCAACACATCTCAGCTTTATTTTATTGGGGTGCCACATGTACGCTTTCCTAAACAAGGCACACAGCATTTTTGGATTGGATGGCTAAAACCTGTCAGAGAGCATCTGTTTCCAAAAGCTGGAAGAGAAATGACTTGCCTGAAGTCACAGGACAAGAAAATGAGGCTGAGTCATATAGATGACTTAATCTGCCATTTTAAAAGGATGGAAAAGGTGCTTTTTAGGATATGAACACTTCTACAAGTCTGCAGTCTTCTTGGAGACAGTATTTGGAAAGCAATCACCCGTTTTAGCTCGCCTCTGGCAGCACAGTGGGTACGGGACTGCATGTAAAGGAGACGTGGGTGTACTCTGAGCACGAGGAGTTGCTGGCTGCCCCTCAGGGTCACTGCCCCGGTGGGTGCGGGGTTTCAAATGGCAGACAGGATAGGAGCAGCATCTCAGACTGTTTCAAGGGACTTGTGAAAACTTCCCCACCCTCCACCTGTGGGAGATTAAGAGCGCACACGGGTGTTGTCAGTGCTAGCCAAGTCAAGAAACCAACCAACAAAACCTGCAGCCCCTAATCATCATCAGCACACCACAGGAGTGCTCGCAGGGTCCCCATTCGAGACATCAAGTATTTATGTAAGTACCTAAAGTCTAACTCTGGGTGCCCAAGGCTTTGTCTATACAGGGTGGCTGGCACTGCTTTTGAAAACTGTATTATTCCGCAAGAGCTATTCCAGAAGAGCACTTAGGCCTTAAAAGACGAATTGCTTCACAAAGTATGCTTTCATTCCAGAACAGAATGCACACGAAGAGAGTGATCCTTCTGGTGCTGCTGAACAGCTCTGCAGCAGCTAATGCCTTTGTAAACAACCTTCCCTCCATTATCCTTCTAGTTCGTAAAATTGTTCTCAGAGGGGTCAATGAATGCACGGAATCTGAAGATCATTTCCCATCCCAAAGTGCTACTTCGGGCAATAAATTACATTCTACATCTCCAAAATGTTGTGTGATCATTAACTGCTCATTCGGCTTCCAGCTGGTATTGTGCAATAACCGCACATATCCCATCACATTACACACCAGCCAAGTGAGTCAAGGCATCCCAGAGTCTGCTCCTTCCCTCTTACAGGCTCTGCTGCTGACCAGCGCACCTCCAGCTGCAGGTCAGGCACTGGCAGTAAGGCACACCACTGTGATGTGCATTTCTTCTCACCTGAGATCTTATCCCAATTCAGACAAGACAAGAGCCAAGTCAAACCACTGCCATAAAAATACTAAGTATCCAGCTGATTTTCTCATCCTTGCAAACCATTTTAATCCATGGTTGCAGTGGGGAAGTCACATATGTTTGTTTTGGTTGGTTGGTTTTGTTTTTGATTCAGATTTATGTGGATCAAATGGACTAGAGTGAAATATAAAAGCTAATGCCTTTTCTGAACTTTCAAGTTGGCAGTTTGCCTGTTCTTAACCAGGACAGGATAATCTGATACTTGGCCTCCCAGAATCTAACCCATGAAGATTCAGCCTGGGATATGAGTATACATTTATGTCTGAATTGTTTTGGAAAAACTGGGCCTTCTGGTTTCCATAGGAATGCATTTCACTTACAGTTGGCCCCAGACTAAATCTGTGACACACCTGAAATCTTCCCAGAATTGCAGAATGCTTCTGGGCAAAGATGCAGCAATTTCTTCATATTCTTCAGCTCTCCCTTCTCTAGCAGCAATTGTTTGGGGTTTTTTTCCCTGTAAAGTTGAAAATGCATGTTGGGGGGGGGGGAGAGGGGAAGAGAAAGAGAAAGACTACTGAATATTTCAAAGGCAATCCAAGTATTAACAAGGTGAAAACTTTCTTATGTCTCCTACAGCAAAGAACTATACAGAGTAAAAGTCCAGCACCACTTTGGAAGTTATGTTAGATACTATATCCGCAAAATTACCCAAATCCACAAATCACGATAGGCTTGCATTGATGTCTCACTGTAGCTACTTCCTTAGTCACATTGGAATTAACGATCACCACTTCCAAAACAAAATCTGATGAAAACCTGTCTGCAAGGAAGCACCAGGCAAACAGATTCCTCCTCGGTCAGTCTCAGGGAAAGGCCATGCTGCTTTAACGTGCCCGATGGAATTTGTACTAACTGCACATATCACAGCTCCCTCCTCTTTCTCCACACCTGAAAGCTCTTCTGAAAAGCACTGTTAGCTAATGGGCTATACCTCTAGCAAAAGAAAAGAATAGCAGAAGCCAATTCAGAACACAGTAGGATGAATCCATACAATTTTTTTGTACTTAAGGAATTCTTGCTTATCTTTCTGCCGCTTCTGGTCCGAATCCCTCATTTATCTGCAGTGTCTCTGGTACACTTCTTTGAATGCTGTGTCCATCTTGTGAATATGCCTGAAACTCTGTCTGCATATGTTGGGGTAGACTCTTAAGTTTTACATAAAGGAAACAACCTTGCCTATGTTTTCCTTCTCTTTGGTCAGCGCTAAGATGAACTGCAAAAGCTGTACGCATACAATGGGTCTCAGGGTAAGACTGGCAAAATATCAGACCAGCCAAGCTTCATCGTTCAGACTGGAGTAACAAGAGGGCTCCATTGTTAAAATGGAATTACTGGAAGGAATAGAAATGGTACTGTGAGACTGAGTGATGTCTCTGTCCCAGTCTTGAGATCCTTAGGCAAAGCCTTGACAAGATACTCAATACTATACTGTTGGGAGTGATCCTGCATTAAAAAGACACAGATTTTGTGACCTCTAATTTACCTTGAGTTAATCATTACGGATATGGTATAGGATTAGAGATCTCCTTTCTGTGTATCAAGATGTCCTGTCCAGACCATGGCTCAGCATTGCAGCTCTAGAGGAAATGACGAATTAGAGGGCTGTGCCCATTGATATTAGAGAGGTGCCAGGTCAAGTCAGGACCACAACAGGTTGGATGTGACTGGAGAAGAAAAGATGCCAAAGATAACTTACTAATATCAAAACACCGACTAGAGAATTCAGGCATGGGTGTTTTTCTAAATGAAAAAGAAATAATCTGTAAGTATGTCAACTATACAAATACAGTAAGTGATAGCAGCCCAAGCACCATGAGCTTCATTTTCTTTGTAATCGTTTTAATAGGTGATTGTGAAATAAGTAATTCTTTATATATAATAAAGGATGACATGATAAAAAACCTGCAGGCTGGAATAAACGAGGCGACTTTTAAGCTTTGCAAAACCTAAACCCAGTTAGAGGCTTTCTGGAGAAACACAGCAGTATATCATATGCAGAGTCTATCAAAAAGACAAAGGAGGTAAGAAAAGTGATCCCTTTTGAGAATGCACAAGGAATTTTTTATTTAAGGTAAGAAAAGCAAACTAGTAATAGAGAACAATAGGACTAAAAGGGACATCAAGATATTATCTAGCTCAAAGCAGAATCAGCTAAACTTGGCAGATGTTTGTTTGCCTGGGCAGGCTGTGGATTTTCTTTTATCCAGAGGTTTTTGAGAAAGAACCAGACAATTGCAGTGCTTGACTATCCTTGCCATTACCCTTGTTTTCCACTATTCACTACATAATGCAATTTGTCTGTAAAAATATGCAATATACTTTGGGCTAACTTCTAGTTTTAAAAGGTCAGATAACTGAGACTCTAATTCTTGCATTCTTGTGTTTTCTACCCCAAAAGAGAAAAAATGCCAGCATATCCAGTTCTAAAGAAATTGCTCAAACCTGATGGATCATCTGGTAGTGTGTACAGCTTTGCTCTTACCTGCTGTGGTTTTGGCTGGGATAGAGTTAATTTTCTTTATAGTAGCTAGTATGGGGCTATGTTTTGGATTTGTGCTGAAAACAGTGTTGATAATAGAGGTACGTTTTAGTTGTTGCTAAGTAGTGCTTATACTAAATCAAGGACTTTTCAGCTTCCCATGCTCTGCCAGGTGCACAAGAAGCTGGGAGGGGACACAGCTGGGACAGCTGACCCCAGCTGACCAAAGGGATATTCCATACCATATGACGTCATGCTCAGCATATAAAGCTGGAGGAAGAAGGGGGGGGACATTCGGTGTGATGATGATTTGTCTTCCCAAGTAACCATTACGCATGATGGAGCCCTGCTTTCCTGGGGATGGCTGAACACCTGCCTGCCCATGGGAAGTAGTGGATGAATTCCTTGCTTTGCTTTGCTTGCGTGCACGGCTTTTGCTTTACTTATTAAACTGTATTTATCTCAGCCCACGAGTTTTCTCACTTTTACTCTTCCAATTATCTCCCCCATCCCATTGTGGGGGGAGTGAGCGAGTGGTTGTGTGGTGCTTAGTTGCCGGCTGGGGTTAAACCACGACACCTGCTCACGGCTTTTGGGGCTAAAACATTGTAACTGTGTACCCCTGTAATACAGTATTGCCATTCCCAGTAATTTGTCATAGCCTTTGCACTGAATTTGCAAGGCCTCAGGACTGGGGCTTGTCAGGCTTGCTTTGTTTGAACTTCTCTCAACCCTTCTGTACCTTTGTTTTACTTGGTTAGTTGTGACAGCGGTTTCTGTAATTGACCAGGTCTATGGCTAATTTGTTTTACTTCTGCTTATCTGTGTGTGGTACAGCCATCATTTTATATAAATAGCAGTAACAAACAGTTATTCTAGGCAGAATGAGAGATTTACGACTAGCACAGGGATGCAGTGTAGAGATACACAGGCCTGGTACAATAGCAGAGGCCTTGAGAAGTGGGGACACAAGATGTGGTGCAGAGGCGTATAGGCAGGCGAAGATAACAGTCAAGGCACAGGCTTGGCGCTGGAGACCTGACAGCTATAAACAACTCACCAGTGATCAGTCAAGGAAATGCTGACCTGGAGCTGGATGAAACTGGTTTTAGGGGTAACAAAGAGAACAAAAAAAATAGTAACTAACACATGTAATAGGCACCACATACCGTAAGATCAGTTGTAGCGTGGCGCTGCAGGCCAATGAAGAAAGGTGTAAACGCATGCTAGGAAACATACAAAAACGACACCAAGTGGACCCTAGAGCAAGGAGGGAGAAACCATCAACATGATGATCATATTCTCCCAGCAAAGGACTCCAGATGCTGACAACTCTCCATGTCACCCCCCACACACACACCAGAACGAAACCACCAAGGTTACGACCCACAGGAGCAGTGGATGGGTGAGCGAAATACAAGGAAAAGGGATAGAAGCCAGGAAGTGTATGTGTTACCATGTTACAGAAGTACTCTATCGGCATTATTATTCTTTCTCTTTCTGTAAGTTATATATGGATCAATAATCATTAGACTCTCAGGATTTCAATTACACTAACAATAAATTCTTGGCTTTAATTACGTATAAGGTGGGCTTCCTCTTTGTCCATAAACAAGCTTTTGAGTGTAGCAGCATGTCGCTAACTACTGGCTGACATACCCACTTCTTAACTTCACTGGTAGCTGATAAATCAGAATAAACTCAAGGACTACCTGAGCTAACAAGCAGACCAGCAGCAAAATGGACAGACTTGGATTAAGTGCATATCCTGGTTGTAGCTAAAATTCAGTCCTTTAAAAATCTATCACTGAGCACATTTCTAACCTATGCTAATACATAATAAAAAAAAAAAAAAAATCTATTTGCAGCATTGCAAAAAGCAGCTTTTTTCATTTTTAACAAAATAATTCTTCCTGTTTGCATGGCTGGTGCTGTGACATCCTGCAATTTATCGATCTCTGCACAAAAATCTCTATTACAAGAAATGAAATGCAGTTGGGGAAATACATTACTCTGAATCATGAAATGTATACTTTGGGAGATACCCGTCTTTTTTACACTGGGAGAACTTTCTAAATAGCTTTTGCAAATTCCAAAATAACTGCTCTTCACTAACTCCACATATGTAGATTTTTGTTCTGGAATAAAATAAGCACACCTTGTTGTACTTTAGCTTCATCAACTTCATGATAAACAGGAATGACAGACTAATTATTAAATAAGACTGCCCACATATATAGCTAAGTGGGAGTAGTAACTGCAGTTACATATATCTTTGCTCATTTGAATTGACCTCCAAGGTCAGGTAAAAGTAGGATGAAGAAAGCAACAGTAAAATTTATTTGCTATGAAACTGTTATCAGTCTTCAAAGTCGGTGACAATGCCACTGACAAGCTTGCATTTGAATTAAAGCTCAGTCACAGGCCTGGTTAAAGTCCATGGGTGAATTATCTTCATTTCACTAAATAAACCAGAAGAATTGACTAAATATTCCTCCGCTCACAGATGAAATGGGAAGCCATCACCCAAGCGAATGAAGTACATAATACAGCCAGTCGGGCACTGGGGCTGGGCCTGAGCGGATGACAGAGCATGGCCAGGCTCCCCTGCTCCCCCTAACCAACGTCTCCTGTTGCAGCTCTCAGAGTTAGCCAGAGCTTTGGTTTGAGCCAGCAGGGCGTTATGCTCTCCCTCATCTAAATGGCTTTGCGTTTCTCCTATTTGTATTCACTCTGGTGCTCACCTGAACAGTAAAAAAAGAAAAGACGGGATCAGGCAGCTGGGGGATGGGGAAGAGAGACAGGGAAAGACTGCCTCAGCAAGGTGTTGGATCAGTTTTGCCATTTGGGGGACTCTCACCATTCCTGTAGACAGAGGGACTTCTCTGGGACTGGATGCAAATACAGGAGGTAGAATTTGCCTGGCGGGAGCTGTACACATTGGTTGATGAAACAGGAAAAGAGAGAGAAGCGACAGGGATTATCACTTTAGGAGGAAGCTGAAGCAGAAAACTTGATTCAACCACAGTAACTCATCAGAAAGGGAGAGTTAAAACAAGAATATTGCTCAGGGATGCATCTGCCATGCTACACAGGACTGTGTGTGTTTTCTTCACACCAAAGAAATTCTTACTCCTAATACAAACAAGCTGGAAGTACTGCAAATAATGTCTTAACTGTCATGGCCAAGAGAGTCAATGCTTCTCTAACTTATTCACACACCAGCATTGAAAATTAATCTGAAAAAGACACAAAGCAAAGCAGCTTTATCCACAGGAGACCAGAGTTTTCAGTGTTACAGCTAAAAAAAAGCATAATTCATGGAATGGGTGTTTTCTTCCCTACTCTAATACATTCCAGCTCACAGAAGCTGAGTGCTTCTGTTGTCAAGTAGGTTGAATAATGACTTTGAGTACACTGCTCTGTTTTGTACTCAGGACAGCATTTTCATTGGCATGCTTCAGAAAGAAGAATGTATTTAAAGTGCAGCTAATAGAAAATTTTTGATTTCCAGGTCACAGCAGAATTCACTGGTCACATCAAAGAATGGCGTTTTACAAGAAAAACATTTTTAAATTCACCCTTGGAAGAGGTTCAGCACTGGTATTTGAGACATTTCTTCATTAAAAAAAAAAACCAAACCCACCAAACTCTGAAGAGCCTCAGCTTGAAAAACTAATCATTTTTGCAGTGTTTCCACATACCTTATGAGTTTGGAAAAGTTAAGGCTTTCTAGCTCAGCCTCTTGGTTGGTAGCAGCTTTTCTTTTAAACCAGCCATGCTGCAGAACTGAACATGCTCTTCTTTTGCCCAGTTTTCTACTCTTGGCTTTGCCTGCTGATTTTGCAAGTGAGTTTGTATGTAAACTACAGAAAAAAAACAACCAGTCTTGCTCCATTTGTATTCCATATGTTTGCCAGGCTAGTGGCCAGAAGAGATCATAAGCAGTTTGTTTTTCAAACCCTAAAATTTGGATAGGCATGCATCATCACACAGTTATTTTTAGGTTAGAATAATATTTAGAGCTCTCAGGAGTTGTAATTAGCTTTAAAATACTGTGTTTCCTTGATTTTGCTACACATAGAGCCTTAATTTTCAGTAGTGGTCCAACTAATAATTTTCTTCAATCCTGCGCCTTTCAACTTCAGAGATTCATTAGCCTGATTATTCTTGTTTTATCCCTTGTTCCCCTTTCCTTGGATTATCATGGTTTCTTTAACTGCCTTACTGGAAGTGTGTCTATTTCTTAAACATTTCCTCTGTCCGTATCTGAAGAAAGCTTTTAATCTCTCCTCCTCATGTTCTTGCTGAATTGGTGATTATAAATGACATATAGGTGTCTCTGAAGCTCGGTGCAGGTGCACAACTCCCACGCGGTTCAATATACACCAGTACTTCCTACCACAGTCTTTCTTCCTGTTTTGTCTGTCCCCACTGTTACTTTCCCACTGGATTATTAAGGCAGCACTTCCTGCTTTAATGGCCAGGCAATCCAAGATAGAGGAATAGGTCAGAGTTTCTGAGACCAAATTTCATACGTGACCTCTGTTCTTAGGGTGATGAGTATGAGACAAGTAGGAAATCACATGACACCGAAATCTTTGATTTAAAAATAGTGTACAGTATTGAACTGCAGCCATGAGATGTTCCTAACTGACCAGCCACTGTTCCCCACCCTCAGCTATCACAGTGCTAATGCAGCAAAAGCAAATTGGAGATAAGAAGCTGATGAGAATAACAACCATCTTTTATCCCGGGCATTTGTAAGGAATGACTGAGAGGCCTTGACGGAGCTCTCTCTAAAGTAAAAGTATCTGTGAATCAGCTCAGGAGTCTGAACTATCTGGGTGGAGGACTTTTCTGGGTGTTGCTTCAGGAGGAATTCAAGTATATTTGATAGGGAAAAAAAAGGCAGAGAAGGAAATTCCAGACACAGTTAGAATGCAGTATACAGTTTGTCACCAACACTATATTAAAGTTCCTAAAGAGCAGCTGCTAAAGGAGGCCTGTTGAGAAGCACACAATGCTACAGACTTCAGAACTGTCATCATTATGAGACTAAAAATATATCCAAAGCACTAAGGTTTGGAAGCTGTACTTGTCAATAGTTCAACACAACAGAAGTTGTTTTAACTCTCTTAGAGGACCTGCTTTCAGAGAAAGGAGTAAAGTCCTCTCATCCATTCTTCTCAGGAAGATGAAAGGTTTTAACAGGGGACAGGGCAGGGGCCTTACTGGCTTAGGGACAGGATCTGTGCAGAAAAACTGACAAAAAAAGGCAACACTAAGAAGTGCAAAGCAATCCCACTTCCACACTCCCTTTACATGAGCAACTGCCCTTAAGAATCTTTCCTTTATTGCAGGGCATATGTGGATGCCGACAAGATCAGCTATGTCAGCAGGAGAGAGAAAAATTCACTCTATCTATCGCATCATCTCCCATCCTTCTCCAAACACTGCATCACCTCTCTAGGATGAGGTGCTATTTTTAGTCTTCTAGTTTTAAGCATATGTTGAGACTGCTTCCAAACACTTTCCTTCTTATCTTTTTCAGGCTTTTGCATCTTGGGTCTGGAGGTCTGAAACGTTAAATACTAGCAGTCTGGATTCCCCTTGCCTAGCACATGTCAGTGAATCCAATACCTAAGGAAGTATTTGCACTAATTAGGCACACACAAGAGGATACACACAGAAGCGGCTTTGATGGGTTCCAGCTGTCTAGGATTGAGAAACATATACACATATATGTATACACACTCTCCTGCTTCTCGTATGGGGACCACATATTATAGCACAGCAAAGGCCTTCAGAACAACAAGCCTGCAAAGTATTAGTAAAATAAATAATATTTTACCTTTTCTTCCCCATTCTATACCTGGAAAGGTCACTGTTTTACATTTTACCTGTTTGGACTTGGAAGACTTTGCTCATTTGATGAGGTTGGTACTTGCTAGAAGCTTGTCCATGTCAGTTCCCTCAAGAAAAATGGAGTGTGGAAAAACTTTGAGTAATTTACCATGTTGGTAGGATTATTGCCTTAATTCTCATATATTCTCTTTAAAAAGTGTAGCGGAATATAGCTGTTTCTAGGGCAAAGTACAGCAGCCACTAGTGCTGGCAACACCACATTGCAGTCATGGGAAAAGGAATAAAAACATCCTCTCCTGCTGAAATGGCAGGAGAAATTTCAGGGTCATAGAAGGCAATTACAGGCTTGCAAAACAGCTATGACACCAGGGTAATGTCCTTATCTAGTAAAAAGTAACTGATGGAACTATTCCATAAAACGCCCAGCCAAGTCAGCAGTCTGCAACAGAAGTGAGTTGGGAAGATTTCTTCCCTCAAGATTTATTGACTCCATAAATTGCTTTAACAAAATTAATAAAGCACAACACACTCGTGTGTTTCAATGTGCATATCTGGGTAAAAAATGGCACTAACAGCACATGGTTACTGCGTTTCTCCAAGCCAGTTTTATAAGCAAACTAATCTCTCCCAAATATCTACTCCTTGCATAATTACTCAGTGAAATATGTTTCCCCCTTGCCGCTCCACAGTGACAAAGCAGCACTGGTAAGGGGGCTTATTCTAACACTCTGTAATGGCAAGACCCTGGTTGCGGTGAGAGAAATTGATATGCTGGCAGCATGGCAGTATCACTTTGATGACATTTAAATATAAGCAAAGACAGGGATTCCAAAGTATAAAAGTAATCTGGAGCCTGGCAGAATTGCTCTAATAGTGTATACTAAAAGAAAAAATACACCAAACTCGATTTAGCTTGCTCAAGAGAAACAGAAGTTGTTGCCTCCACTTGTTGACAGACATGTGACAGCACAAACTTTCATTACAAAAATATGTAGAAATCAGCAAGATGCAAGCTGAGTAAATCATGCATTATGCCAAGAGAAGTCCTCTGCAATATCAGTAAAGAAAAAAAAAAAAAGCTTGATATGCCTAACTTCAGATTTTATAAGGAGAATAACTTGCTCTCCTGCCAGCTTGTTTTCCAGGGCTCTAGATTTTAGGGAACAGGCAGACCTTATAACTGATCACCTATTTCTTTCCCCCCCTCTTCAATGTACAATACAGGAAAAACAATCACAAAGTGTATAGCAATACACAGATTGTTCTTAACTTCAATTTAAGAACAATATAATTCAGTTTATTTCCAAAGCATTTGTAAAGAAATAAATGACTGGCTCTATCAGTACTGACTTTGAATATTCTCACTGACTTCTTTATCAGGTTCAGCGTTCCCAGCCTCCTATTCAATGCAGACTCTGTGTACATTTACCACTACCATTCCTTCCACCAGTCATACTTTTTTCCATGCTACTTTGCCCAAATATCCTTCTCTTACTATTCTCCTTCTGCCTTAACTTTCTTTGCTCTCTGTGCTTAGAACTTTCCCTTCTTTGTGTGACAAATAACCATCTTTTCCTTTCTCCTAAACCACTAACAAAAAACATGTCTAAAAACCCAATGAATTTCTATTAGACATTTCAAAATAATTTGCTACTCTGTATCCAAGTACAGTGGCAATACTCTTGCATTAGTCCATCATCCAGGTCATTCAGGTCCCAAGATTTCAAAACAGTAATTCAGTCAGAGGCTCACAATTAAACAGCCAAAGCCTAAGTGCCAGGCACCTGCAGTTCCCATTGACTGCAAAATAAATGCTTATAATGGAGCATTTTGGAAAATGTCACTACCTGTCTAGGTGACCAAGTATCAAATTAGGACATTTGTTTTGGAAATGGCAATCCCCATTTTTTACTGACTTGATTATCCTTATTTGCAGCCTGTTGAACACTGGCTCACCTGCCTGAATTTTGATTACAAGCTTTCCTGTGTTCTACACCAGGCTTGACATACTGACACAATCCCTGACAACAAGTTACCACCATCAGTTGTTTAATCTGGGAACTGAAGTAGCACATTACTTCAGCAGTAAATGAATGAATGAATTGTGAGAACAGCCTGTCTGCTGACCCATGAAAACAATTTAGCTTTCTTTCGGACTGACAAGATTTAAATCTTCAGAGACTCAGATTTTCATCTGCTTTTATTTCCAGAGTGAATCAATTTACATAGATGTGTGAGCTGGAAACCAGTTTGCAAATATGACACCCCTTCCCTCCCAGTAACATTAAAAATACAAGATTCTTCACAATATTTAAGCACTTGGTGCATAAGTCAAAGTTAAGTATCATTTTCCCTGTGCCACATTCTTTGCTTACTTCTTTTCTAAAGGAAATATCTGCTGTATCTTGGCTAGAGAGTACAATATAGACAACGGGTGTTACCTGTGGAATGACCATCTGCAGCGAGGGAGAATCCCTAAACAACAAGGGAAGTGTAATGCTTGTGGGACATGTGATTGAAATTAGTAAGATCAAACATAGAAAACGAGAAGACTGCTGATGACTTGAAGGAATTCTTTCTGAACAGTTAAGGAAAAACTCCTTTTTCATGTCATCTGACAAACTGATCAAAAAAAACCCTCAAACCAACAAACTTGTCAGTAAAAGGAACAAGATGAAGAGGTCAGCAATGGATAATTTTAATGAAAGCCTTAGCTTCTGTGACACATCCACTTGCTGGCCACACATCTTTGTGAACATACTTTTATCTTACATTCTTGTACAGAGTGCTTACCAGTCTTCACTGGACTGCTTGTCATCTTGAAGGAATCTGGGAAAGGGAGGCAGAATGAAAAACACAGTTCATAAGTTTAGAATCCAAGACTTAGAACCAAGTTTATGCAGAGAGAGTACCCTCCATACAGCTCATTTTGCTTGGGCATTCAATGCAAATTCAAAATTTGTATTTTCAAAATTTCAAAATTTGTCTTTCCCTTGTGAGCCAATGAAGATCCCGCTTTACTGCTGCTGAACCATCCAGCTGACACCATCCAGCTATTTATACAACAACTGTTGAGCTATCAAGACCACCTTCTACCTGGTCCTAGTATGTCTCATATTTGCATCCCTTGCTACCCCAGGGAACAACGAAAAATTAAGACACGAAAACAAAACAACCAGATCTCCCATTTACTGCACTACAGTACCTGGCCTTCACAAGTCTCAGAGGAATGGATTCTAAATCTCCTGCCTGTCCCTGAATAGCTTTTACCTCAGGCTAGTTCAGGCCATTGGTGTGCAGTCATCTGCATTCCCCAAAAGCCTGAAAAGCTACCTCATCTGCATATGAGCTTGCCAGCAGATACCCAGGACTGGAAAGGACTTTTTGGGCCACACAGTCCATTCTCATGCCACTGCAGACACAACATCATCTGACGCCCACATTATTCCCAGTTTTTGCTTTGGTAAAAGGCCATCCACAGGCATACCTCTCTAACACAAAGAATCAGTATGGAGTAAGACCTGTAGATCAAGGCATCCTGAGGAGGGAAATGGCCACCCGGTTTGGACACAAAATTCCTATTTAGATTAGGAGGGACTAGGGAAAACTGCTTACATCAGTGTTCTTACAACTCCTCTCCCTTTGGTGACAGCAGATTGTTCATCTTGAATTTTTCCGGTTCCAAATGGGAATAGTCCCAGTTAGTGCTGCTTCTTGGGACTGGTAGCATGCCTAAGTAGAGAGAAAGAAGGAACAGTGAAAGAACATGGAAGAGAAAAGAATACTTGGCACTTTTCTCCCATCTTCATAGTGTGCTATACACACTAAGCTTCACATTTTCTCATGATGCAGTATCACTTGTTTGTATGGACAAAGCACAGTTGATGTTCATCTAAGGCATGAGATAAAATAAGCTTAGAAGGGGATTTAGAATGCAGGCCCTGTTTGCCCTCTGTATAAACACCACAGCAGCTCAGCCTGAAGGCCTAACATCTTGTCTCCAGCAGCTGCCGGCTGTGGAGGCTTACAACAGACCATAAGAAACCGACCCATACAGAGTGATCCTTTCCCTGATACAGCCTCCCTGCATCTGCTAATCAGGAATCTACAGACTGGAGGTTTAATATTTCACCATTTCCTGGAAAGGATATCTTAACTGACCCACAGAAACAGATGGCTGTGAAGGTAAGAGACAAAGAGAAGAATGCAAAGACAGACATGGAAGCAAGCAGGGAGTAGCCAGGTAATAGAAACAGAATGAAATAGAGCTTAACAAAAAGCTTTCACTGCTGCGTGGCCTGCACGTGTCCCCTGAACCTTCGGTCTCCCGGTCACCAAGGACAGCCTCGTGGCCAACTCTGTCAGGAAGCAATGGATTCTATCCAGAGCATGCGAGTGGCAGAACTGCCTGTATATTTGCTTAAACTCTTTCAGGTGAACAGTGTGGCCAGAATGGTGAACAATGATTGGAAAACCTCTTCAGAGGCCTGGGAACTTTGTATACATCATCACGACTTCACATACACTTTTTCTGCTTCTTAGAGCAGAGGATGCATTTTACGCATTAGTACATATAAGAAAGGCTCAGGTAAACAAATGTAAACATGTAGAATGTCTATGTGTGAATTCAGGGAAGGAGGGCAGAAACTGAGTTTGAAAGACAAAGGATAACTCAATTTGCAGCCTACAGCTTGCACAAGCCGCATTTCCTGACAGGGGCAAAGCCACTCTCACCTATTGTCCATTGTGAAATTGCATTGCAAAGCTGTGTCTTGGACTCATCAGTACCGAAACATGATATTGGGAAACTGCAACAGAAGCAGATATACAAGGCTTGAGTCAGCAGTGAAGAGCAAAATCTAGGGTTTAAGGAAAGAAAAATGATAACTCTATATACTTTTTAGTTAAGGTATCATAGACACGCTGCTCTTTTGAATAACTAAGTCTACATTTCAGCCAAAAGAACCACTGCAGCTTTGAAGAGCCAGTAATTAAGGAAAGAACTGCACAATTTGGCAAAAAAAGGATGAAACATTTCTCCTTCCCCCTTTCTTTAAAGAAGGTCATGTTAGCAAAAGAGAACAATCAGACAAACTGTTAGTGCAGATATTTAGAACTTTTAGGAGACAATAAAAGCCTGCTGTGAAAAGTGAAAGAAAATTAAGAACCCAGGAATAAGCAAATAAGAGAGAAAACAGAGGTGAATTAGGTGAAGGCATATTCCCTGGGTGAAAGAAGAGGGCAGACATAAATGACTAGAAATCAAAACCGTGCATTACCCCATTTTATTGTTTTACTTACGTTATTAAGAGCTTTCCTATCCAGAAGACAGAGGCATGAACTTTCCTGGCTATCACTTGGTGATTCAGTGCAGGGACGCCACCCGTGACACCCCAGTATCCTCAAAAGTTACAGTACAACTGATGATTGGATATTAGGATTCCTGCAAGAATCAATTAATAGATGCTTGCACAGCACTCTGAAAATCTCTATTTATAGGGTAAGTATTAGTTTCAGATTACTCTTCTGGGGATGGATTTCTCCATCTCATTTCACTGCTTTTGCCTCGCTATAAGCACTTTAATGAGGGCCTCCTGGTGGTGGAATCTGTGACAGCCAAGCAGGAGGAAAGCATAATTCTTTGCAATGCAGTGAAACAGCTGTTCTTCCATCTCTTGAGTTGGCTATAACGAAAAGAAGAAACAAATAGAGAAAAAGATGCATTTGCTTTGTCAATATAGGCGAGATATTTATTCTAATATCTAGGATACTAAAAGAAGGGACATAATTAACTGCAGAGCACTGAGGCAACAGGAATTCTCACTGCTGAAGAAATTAATTAGGCATAGAATTAATTTCACTATGCAAAAAAAAAAATTATTTTGTAGGTTTTAAACTCAGTTTCATTTAGCCCACTTAGCGCATTAACATAGCAAGTTTCAAGCAGCAATAATTACAGTAAATATTCTCTTTGACATCAGAGTAAGCCTGGAGTAAGTCTACTGCATTCACCAGTCAGTGGGGTTTCCCTGTAATTATTGATATAAGACAGAACAATAATAATCCCACAGTGCATATGAAAAAAGGCAAGAGAAACACTAAGGAGGTAAAAGTAGCTCTGAGACCATCTAAGCTATAGATTCTGTATTGCTTGTGAACTGAAAAAGCCAAAGATGCTCCAGATTAGGCTACCAAGAACAGCTTGGGTCTATTCCAAAATTTCCACACTGTCATGTGCTACAGCCCTATCTTTCGTTCTGTCACTCTCTCAGCTTTCCACCAGCATTCCCAAAGATGTCTTCACAAAAAGATACGCAGTCATTGTGTAAGGAAACTGCAATATGCAGGTTCCTCAGCGGTTAATGAGCTTTTGCAGATCCTAAGCAATATCTCTAGTTATTGTGCTGGGAGAGAGAGTGCGCTAGGTGTTTGCTTCCCCACAAAGTGACAGGCACAGAAGGATGCACAGTGCTACACCGTAATGCTTTTAACATAACTTAAAATCATATGTCAAGCTACCCGCTGGCAGGAGAACAATGCAACATATTGAGAGGCAATCCTAGAAACAGCAATGGTCGGCTCTTGTCTCAATATCTACCTGATGTAAGTGGAAAAATAACCACCAAAAGCTACTGCCAGAGTAGCCTGGGAGGTTGGTGCAGCGAGGACATTCCACAGCATTTTTCGAGGAAATGGAGTCTGGGAAGAAAGGAAATTTAGTAAAACCATGCAAAGGAAGAAAGACTCCTGAAGCAAATCACACTGAAAACCAGATACCGAACCTCTTTCTCTTGCTCTCAAACTTCTGGAGAAGCTTTCTGAACTCTCATTCACAAGCCCTGCCAACTGTGAAACTATTCATGTACATATTAGCATCCGTGGACACAGCAATCAGGCACACTGAAGTACGCATTCGCCTCGCATGCCAAGGTGGAGGGGATGGGCTGCCTGGCTTTTTCCGAGTCTCTGCCTCGGAGGAAGAGGCTGTCGGAGATTCTCTCTGTCAGAGAATCACTGTGAGACCCTGGATAGTTTAGTTTTACAATAATTATAATGTATTACTACAATACTCACCCCGCTTAGCGCAAGGAGAGCTCAAGCACACAAACTGTGCTGAAACATATGGGTTTCTTCTAGGAAGGTGAACATTACCACCCCTGTGTTACTGGTGGGGCTCGTCCTGACCAGAGCTTCTTAATGCCTGTTTTTCCCCCCTCAATAACAAACCCCTGAAGTATTTATTAAAGGAAACATATGTGCTTTTGTCTTTGAGCATCTCAGGGAGATGCTTTTCTCATCTGGAGCTCTTCAGGTCTGAGTATTTGTTTGGAAACTCGAAATTTTTCAGCGCATTTAACAACTAAAAAAAATTAAAGCGAGTCTTAAGAGCTCAGTTCCTCGCTATCCTGCATGGTCTATGACTCTTAGCATAGCCCTAGGTTAGCTACAGGTTTTTTCCAGTTCAAATTTGTAATTCTAGATTCTCTCAGCTTTTCTTCCAAGGTTCTTGCCTTCATTTCACTTCTGGTCCTTCTTTTCATCTTTCTTATCCAATCTATGTGCACACACACATATGAATGTTAAATGCTGATAGGAGCCACAACTACTTCACAAAGCCCTTGCTCTGATCTGCAAGGTTTTGTTCTACTTTTAAGGGTGGTGGTTCCCCCCCCCCAATCCCTTCTCTTATAAAAAAAAAAAAAAACAACAAACAACAACCACTTAATTTCCAATGCACAGACGCTAGTTCACAGGGTCAGAAGGCCACTGTTTTTACAGCATGCACCCTGGAAGAATCAGATATTGCTTAACTGGACTACCAGAAGATACTGCAGCACCAGAGATTTTTCTTGTCTGTAGTCACAGGGTTGGTACCTTCCCAATTCTCATTCCAAGTGAGCAATTTTCTGGTTCACTTCAGGCAGCGTGCCAATTAAGCACTCTGGGAATGAAAGACAAAGAACTTTTTTGTGGAGTGTTAATACATGTACAAACCAAATTAAAAGGTTGGCGATTCTCTTATTTTATCCTCTCTTTCCTGGCACTTCTGTTTATCTGCCCCTCCCCTCCTTTTTTTCCTTTTCTTTACTGTTCCCCTTTAAGTAAGGTGAGCATCCTAATATCTCATTAATCTAAAATTTTCAGGAAAGCCTCACAACATCCTCAACAGAAGCTTTTCTAACAATGAAGCGAGTGATTTCAGATCACTATGTTCTAACAGATTGGAGAATTATTTTAAATTTTTGAAAAGGAGTGGTATTTTGCCTCTGCAATATAAAAGGTATTGGTGATATGTCCTACATACCCCTGCTGTTCATTCAAATTATTATCCAAACCAACTACGAAAGCCACCTCCCATGGAATACAAGCCAGCAAGTAACACAAAAAACCTAAATTTATCCCACCAAATGCTGAGAAGGGAGGAGTTTGTAACCTGCACAGAAAATCAGGACACTGTGACTGCTTCGGAGAACAGCTTATTAAAGAACCGCCTGCTCTTCTCCCTCCAACTTCTAACCCATCATTCCCTGAACTCGGGGAGTCCAGGACCCCCGACCTTCTCCGCTTCTTCTCCCACGTTCCCAAGTAGGGAGGGATTCTCTGCCTAATGGCGTTTCATTGTTTATCTGCAAAAAGTTAAAAAAAAGCCTTCCAACCAATTCAACCATTTCAGGGAGCGTGTAAGGAATCAGCGGGCAGACCATCACAATTTTGATGCAGCCCGACCATGAGAAGAGCCCCATCCCCACAGCAACGGCTCCTCCGCGCTCCCCCCTCTACACCACAGCCAGCGGGTCCGAGGGGAGGCTCGGGGGCCGGAGCGGGGCGCCGAGCCGGGACGGCAAGAGGCCGCCGAGAATACCCGGAGGCCCGTCAGCCAGGCCCTCCGGCGCGGCCTCCCTCCCCTCCCTCGCTCCCGAGGCGGCAGCGCCGGAGCATCCCCCGTGGCCATCCTCCCCGTGGCAGCTGCCGCCCAGTCACGGCCGTGCGCCCCGTCCCGCCGCCCAGGCCTGAGGACCGCCGCGGGGAGGAGCGGCGGAGCCCCGCCGTCGCTATGGTAACGCAACGGCCGCAAACCGCTCCCGGGGCACGCAGCAGCGGCGGCTGAGCCCACCGGCGCGCTGACGGACGGGGAGCACCGGCAGCAGGAGCGGCTCGCCAGAGAGGTGCTCTTCCCCCCCCCCCCCCCCGTAATTAAAGCGAACCTCGATGGAACAGCCTGAGCTAGCCGCCCCCGCACCGCGGGGCTGACCCTACCACTCTGGGGCGGGGGGTGTGGAGGGGTGTTTCTCATCTTCTCGGCCCTCGCCGAGCCCGCTGTTTTCGCCAGTGAGATGCCGGGAGGGAAAACGGGACGAGGGACTATCCCGGTGGCGGCCCGTGCGGGGAATAACGCTCCCCTCTTCTCCGTTCCCTTCTCCTCAGCGCTCCCGCTGGGTGGTACGGCCCGTGCTCCCCCCCCCCGCCCCCCCGGTGCCGGGCCGCGTGGCGCTGGGGATAGCTGCCGAGTGCGCCTGCGCGGGGGGGTGGTGGCGGACCGGGGGGCGCGAGAGGAGGGGGCGGCGGCACCGGGCGCAGGTGAGGGCGGGGGGGCCTCGCTTCCGCTTACGGTGGTGCTGGGGGGGATGACACGTAAGGGGCGGCCTCGCGCCGTTCGCCCCCCCTCCCCCCCCTCCCCGCCCCGGTTCGGTCACGTGGCGGCGGAGGTGCGAGGGGAGCCGCGTGCCGGCGGGGAGGGGCGCGGTCCTGTCAGGGCGGCGGCGGCGGCAGCGGGTGGGCCAGGCCCCCCCCGCCATTTAACCCCTTCTGAAGGGCGGGGGTGCACTGCGTGAGGAGAACGGGTGTGGTTTTAGGGGGAAACCAGGTAACGTCAGTGGAAGTGCCGGAAAACGGGCCGCTGGAGGAAACCCCATCCCCGCCGACGCGGCCGTCTCGTCGTGTCGCTGCTGCTGGCCTACGGCCTCGGACCGGCCGCGTCCCTCCTGCTCGGGGAGCAGTGCGAGGCCATCGGGAGCGCCCCGGACGCCCAGCCAGCGGCGCGCAATGCCTCTCTTCGGGAACACCTTCAGCCCGAAGAAGACTCCCCCCAGGAAATGTGCCTCGCTCTCCAACCTGCACCTGGTGAGTCCCGGCGCCCGCGGCGTGCCTGCAGGAATGCTTGCTCAGTGGCAAGGGGTGGGTGGCTCCTGCTGCGAGCGCCATAACCCTGACGAGCGCTCCCCGCTGTGCCTCTCTGTGGTGTGGCACCGTTTGTGATCACCAGTGACCAGATAAGAAGGTAAAAATGGAATGGCTCAGGGTAGGATCATCATCACCCCACCCGCAGCCCAGAACTGTTTCACCTAAAGCTTCTCACCAATGGTCTCTGAGCCCAGGGAGACGAATACATGTTTGGGCGGGAGGCAGTGCAGGCACAGTGGTGAGAGGAGCCGGTCCTCTGCTGCAGCAGTACACGACTAAAAGTAGGGTTTCAGGCTCTAGAGCCAGTCGGACCAGCAGCTTCCATTGGAATGCCAGTCGCTAAGAAATGGGAGAGCAGGGGCTGGCTTTGGATTTCTGTAAAACGCTGAGTGTGATCTTCTCCCTGCAGCTGGATAGATCAACCCGTGAGGTTGAGCTGGGCCTGGAGTACGGCATCCCCACCATGAACCTCGCTGGCCAGAGCCTCAAGTTTGAAAACGGCCAGTGGGTGGCAGGTAGAGTGCAGCTCAGCGTGCTTTGATCTGAAGTAGCCACGGTTGGCTGACAATCCGTATTTTGACCTCTTTCTTTCCTTCCAGAATCAGGAAGCTTCACGGGGGATCGCAGGGAAATGCAGCGCTTGCGCAAACGAAACCAGCAACTAGAGGAAGAAAACAACCTCCTTCGGCTGAAAGTGGATATTCTGCTGGACATGGTGAGTCTTTGCCGCACTGTCACCTGCCCGTAGCAGCAGAAATGCCCAAGCGAAGGGTGCTGGGACCACCAAAGGAGGCTGTTCTCGCTGCACCCCACTCTTTCTGCTTTACCCTGCTACACAAGACAACTTTAACGGCAAAGTGACTGTGGGAGTAAAGCCTGATCTCCTCTGCGAGCAGCCCTGCAAGTGTCGTGTCTCCTCTTTCCCTTTCTGCATGGAGTGCGCCACTTTCTTTCCCCTCTGGCCTCTTCCCTAGCTGTGACACCGAGCTATAGCCACCCTTTCTGGTCACAGAAGATTAAAGCTTCCATCTGCTGTGACAGGCGGTGTGACATCTATTCTGCGTGTAAACCTATGGATGAAAGAATTCCCAAGCCCTAAATAAACCAAAATTCAACCTTACCCAGAGATGACACCTTTCATGCTTAAAATCTCGAGGTGTTTTCAGTGCAATAGAATACATGTGTATTCTCGCTTCCCTCTTGCTCAAACGGGAACAAATTCCCTCGCGCGGGTGCTGGCCTGTGGCCGTAAATCTTGGTGACGTCTCTGGAAAGGTTGTGCTGTGAAATCGGAAAAGCTGCCGAGGCACAAATGTCTCTTTGCGTGCGCTGCCGCGACATGAGGGGTTTCTCCAGCAGGAGAGCGATCTCTGATCCCTCAAAGGGGCTTTCACGTCCTGCCACGCCTGTCGGAGGGACGCGACAGACCTTGAGGTCGCAGGTCCGCTGTTAGCCCCGCAGCCGTAGCCCAAGCTGGAGGTTGGAGGAGTCGCTCACCCTTGTCGTTGTTCGCTCTGCGTTGCAGCTCTCCGAGACCACGGCCGAGTCCCACCTGATGGAGAAGGAGCTGGAGGAACTGAAGAACCACAGCCGGAGGAGGAAGTGAAGGAGAAGAGGTGGCTGGAGGACAGGGGAGTGAGGAGGCTGGCTCGGACTCTCGGCCCCACCGGCACACGGGACGCCGGGGCTGGCCTGGGGCTCCTAGCCGTGTTGGGACTGCGTGTAGGTGCTTCCTTCCACGGGACCGCGAGTAACAAGGTGCCTCCAGTATTGTGTGGTGCTGCAGGTACCGCGCAAGGCCTGGTTCAGCACCCCGACAAGTCACGCCGCGACGCCGTTAATTAACGCTCACGTTTTTCCTCAGAGCGCTTTGCCTCGCTGCGTGTCCTCGCAGCAGCCCAGCGCTGGGTACGCTCTTTCCTAAGGCAGCCCGACAACGGGCGGTGGAGAAGATCCACCTCCGGCTGGGCCCCTCCCTGCTTTCTGGGCTTACACCCGCAGGGAGACCCCCGCCCCGCCGGTCCGTGCCCCGGGGGGCTCGTACGAGTTCCACCGCTTGCCTTTGGCGAGCGGGGTGCTGGGGTTGCTCGTTCTCGAGGGTTGTGCATACTCTACATAAAAATGTACACTTAAAACCGGATTCCACGGGTGTTTGTTACGTAAAGGGGCGTCCTGCGAGCTGGGGGGGCCGGCGGGAACGGGGACGGGGACCGGGGACGGCGGGCGGCCCGGGGGCGCCCCGCGGAGGGAGGCGGCCGGCGCTCCTCCCGGCCGCCAGGGGCCGCTGCCTCCCCCAGGCCCGGGCGGCGGGAGGACGGCCCTGCTTCCGGCGGCGCTCCGGCCGCCGTTCCGCTTCCGCTGGCTCGCCGCCCCCTCCGTCCCTGGCTGGTGGTGATGGCTGCCGCTGCGTCCCTGTCCCCGGAGGAGCTGCTGCCCAAGGGCGGCTCGGGCAAGGCCGAGGAGCTGGAGGACGAGCTGGAGGAGGAGGACGACGACGAGGAGGTAGCGGGGCGGCCGGCGGCGGGGCGGGCCGGGCCGGGGCGGACGGGGTGACCCCGGCGGGGGCGCAGGGCCGGGGCGGGCCTGACGCGGTGCGTGCCGCCCGCAGCTGGACGAGACGCTGGCGGAGCGGCTGTGGGGGCTGACGGAGATGTTCCCCGAGAGCGTCCGCTCGGCGGCCGGAGCCACCTTCGACCTCTCGCTGACGGTAGCGCAGAAGATGTACAGGTGAGGGAGCGCCGGGCCGGGCGGGAGTCCCTCGGGAGCGGGTCCTGCGGGCCGCCCGGTGGGTGCGGGGCGGCTCCGCCGGCTCCCGCTGCGGCTTTGGCCGCTAACGGCGCGGCGCAGCGCGGGGCGGGCGGGGAGCGGCAGGGCCGCGGCCTTTGTTTCTCGGCGGCGTGGGCAAAGCCGGGTGGGGAGGCGGGGGGAAGGTGCTGCGGACGGGCCGCCTCGGGGCACGGGGGTGGAATCGGGGCAGGCTGCTGCCTGAGGCAGAGGAAGGAAAGCCGGGAGAAGCCTAGTGCCTGTAGGAAGCAGCTAAGGAACCGTTTCTTATTCCTAATGTGCTTTCTCCTGCCTAGATTCTCCAGGGCAGCTCTGTGGATTGGGACCACCTCCTTCATGATTCTGGTTCTTCCTGTCGTCTTTGAAACTGAAAAACTGCAGATGGAGCAACAGCAGCAGCTGCAGCAGCGACAGGTGAGGCGGGAACACCCCGGCCCTCTCTGCTGGCCCTTCAGAGGCGGCTCGGGGTGCCTGCACCTCCTCCCGGCTACCAGCTGTCGAAGGAGCGTAGGGAACAGCGTGCGGTTTGTTATACGTTGTGGCCTCGTTCATCCCACCAGATGCTCTGGTTGGATTTTCCAATGGGACCATCTTGCCGATTCCCAGTAACAGGCTGGTGGCAAACTCCGGCAAACACAACCCGGCTGTCGCTGGGCCGAAATACACAGCAAGGTCCAAACCCACCCCCTTTGCAGTTGGTGTGGTCAAGCATTAACCTTGCTTGTCACAGCAGGGGAGGAACCGATATTGTGAAATGCTGCCGGTGCCTTTGGCGTCCCGCCGAGTAGCTGCGGGAGGGGAGGGCAGTGCGTGGCGGCCGCCCCGTGTCCCTGCAGCCCCTCAACTGAACGTTTTCTTTCCAGATCCTCCTCGGACCCAACACGGGGCTCTCGGGGGGAATGCCAGGGGCCCTGCCTCCCTTGTCTGGGAAAATCTGATTTGCGGGAGCTGCGTTGGATTCGTATCATGTGGGAAGACCTTGAGATTATGATATATTGAACTGTTGATTTGTTGGGTCAGGGCATTTTTTTTTTTTTTTCGTTTGTTTGTTTTTATTTTTGGTTCTCCTTTGGGACATTGACCTGTTTGTGATGAGGGGGGAAGCCCCCTCTCTGGACCTGATGACGGCTCCTGTCTGCATCCCCCCCGTAGAAGTCGTGAGTCTTTCCTTTTATTCAATCAGTACGCCGTAACCAGTTCCAAAGACTTGAACTGGGGGAGTTCCTCTTCCAGCCTCCTTGCCCCCCACAGAACCACCCCGGGGCACAAATCAGGCTTCGAAAGGTGGCAGCCAAGCAAAACAAATCCTTTCCTGGCTGACTTGGAGCCAAAGGACCCCGATGACAGGAGGAGGAGTGACTTTCCCAGGAGGTGAAGCAAAGGAAGGAGGGGTGCAGGTAGCCGTACCCTGTGGGAAACGCCCTCCAGGAAGATGTGTGTGCAAAAATACTTCGTGTGAGTGTGCAAGTATGGAGGGAGCAGCAGGCCAGGTTCAAGACTATCTATCACATCTGCGCTGATCCTCTGCCTCATAAAGTAGAACTTCAGATATTGGCTGCGTATTTTTTTGTATTGAATATTAAATAAATCCAACCTGAGCAGTGTGGTTTTAATAAATGTCCTTTAGGGAGGCTCAGTTCTTTCAGAGCTGTGGGTGGCTTTGCAGGTAGGGGCCCTTCCGTTTCATGCCTGGCATGGCCACAGGGAAAGGGACAGACATGGCTTTGTCACCTTTGGGTGGCTGAAAGCTTTGCGTGGCTTAAGGGAGTTCTCGGAGAGGCAATTCTGACACATGGCTCTTAATTCTCAAAAAGATGGCAGTTTTATAACCAAAGAAAAAAAAATTTTATTTTTCCTTTACATACTTTGTTACAGAACAATTCAGTTGAACATACAGAAGTGATAGGACATTTATATGGAAATGTTTTTTTTTTTTTCCATTTTTAATATTTGGTTAAACAAAATACATCTCTGTAAACAAACCCAAGACAAGGCTCTAACAAAACCAAACAAGCAAGAAAACAAACACGGGCTTCCCCACTCCCAAGCGGTGGGACTGGACCAGCTTGCCCACCCTCTCAGGCACAGCAGCCTCGCCTCCCACGGGGGTGTGATCGTACACTTTCCCTTTACCTGAGCAGCTGGATCACACAGTTTCCCCCCCACGGGAAAGGTGCTGACGTACAAGGAGAGGAAAGTAGCCCCAAAATATTTTAAAACATCTTTGCATATTGTGCACTGATCTGTTGGCTTGCAGTTTCCATGCAAAGGGGGTTTCTCCAAAGTGCGAGTTTAATCAGCGTAGAAAACGTTGCTGTTGAGATTTATTTTTTTCCCCTCTTGAAGAAATGGCTTCAAGTCACAAGCAGAATGCCTGCAGGCTGCGCATCCTGCCTGTAAAGTGTTTAAAAACTCTGCCAGCTGGTATTGGTCAGTGGAATGTGTTACGAAATAGGACTTTTTATAGAAACGTTGGGTCTTTAAAACGTAAGAGCCATTTGCCCTTGACTGCAGGAGGCTGTGCTCAAAAGACAGCAAAATGGTGCTTGCCGGATGTCTGGGGGTCGGTGAACACCATCGTCCCGTCACCACGTGGCCTCTGTTCTGTTAAGAAGGTGCGAATATGGTGGTCTCTCAGCTCCAAACACCCACTCGTGCTTTGCGGAGCTCTCAAGATAAAAATAACTGAGAAAAGGTAGTTACAAACCCCTCTCCTTTCGCAAGCTCCAACACCAGTAGTAAGACTTTCCTGCATGATGGAGCGGGATCCTTCAAGCTCCGTCACGTCCCAGAGACTGCTGTTTAACTGAGACATCCCATGCATAAAGGAGGGAAGCAAACGGCAGCTCAGCCAGGAAGAGCTAAGTGCAACAAAGTCTGTTCCAAATTCAGCGTTTCTTCCTCCTGCTGTGGAAGGCATGACTGAGCTACAGCTCACCCAGGTGACCAGGAAACAGCCGGTGGAGATTCCTCTTAGCATCTCCATGTCTAGTCACTCTTCCCCATGGAATGGAGGGGAGGAAAAAGCAATTCGTCCGTTAACGGAATGTTTGTCAGCCAACGCTAAAAGAGAGAGGTTGGTTCAACTACCAGGCCAGGGTCTCTCTAACGCCTGAAGGCTCTGGTGGACCCTCTGCCTCTCCCACATTATCAGCTAGTAACTACAAAAAGGGCAAAAACTATTATAAAGGCTTCCCTCCTCAGCCAATATTTGCTTTGTAACTTTACCTCTTTCTGGGAAGTTTCGCATGACATTTGTGACTGTGGACTAGACTTCTGGAAAGAGGAAAATAAAAGGGAATGAATTCCTCTCAAAACCCCTTCAGTTTTATTCCTCTCTCCGAGCAGCCCCTAAACTACTGGGTGACCATGCAGAAAACCAAAATAGATATTAAAAAGAAAAAAAAACCCAACATAGCACAAAGAAACCCAAGCAGACTATGGCCTCTCTCCAGTCCAGAAACTTTATACTCCTCAATTAGCCTGTGCTTGCTGTTTCCACGTCGCCTTAGCCAGCCACATGCTGCCGAACAACCGCTCAACCACACACATAAACCCCTGGAGACAGTGGGGAAGAATCCTCTAGCTACCCGAAGAATTTCTTGAAAGATGACACTGTTTTTATTATTGTTTTCTCATTCCTGGCACAAACCATCCCTAAGAAGCAGAGGGTCGTGCTGAGCACCGTACCATTCCTAGTGTTTGAGAGCATCCTGAGAGACCCTTAGGAATTGCAAACATCTTCACGACGACTTGTTTTGGAGGGAGAGACTCGTGAAGAGGCAGCAGTGTGCTTGGCCCCCGCTGCTCCCCAGCAAGCCCCGGAGGGAGCAGTGTCCCACCACACACAGCCTTGACCAATGTGGGGAAAGGGAGGCCAGAGGCTTCCAGACACCCTAGCCCCAAAGCCCAGTTTTAAAGAGCGCAACACCTTCTAGCTAGCTGAAGGGCACGCAGCTCATCTGCCTTTGCAATTAAAGTGATTGGCTTCCAGTTTCCTCCACTCTGCCCTCAACTCTTCCCCACCCCCACAATGTTATATGCCGTCACCCTATTGCACCAAGGAAGGAAGAGAAGAGCCTAACAAAGGAAGTTCCAGATGAGAAGAGTCGGGGCACCCGCTATCCAGGTTTCAGGACGTCGGGAGTTCAGTAAGAGGGGAAGAGCTGTAGTGGGAGGACAGAGTCAGTTCAGGTCACACATCAGCTCTCCAGCTCTGATGTGCTTCCACCTCCTCTGGCACCACCAGCAGGAGTTCACAGTTCTTTCCTCTCAGCTGGTGTTTCAAAAATTTCCTATCATGAAGAGAAGCAGAAATAAGCACTACTGAATGTAGAACTTCATCATCTTCTACAACAACTAAACACAACTAACTCTGCAAACATGACAAGAAATGGATGGGAAACCCACAGACACTGTCTTTAGTTATTTTCTGACAAAAAAAAAGCCCAAATATTAAACTTGCCCCATGAGATTCAACACACCTCTAACCCAGCAAGTTACTGCAGTATCAGATGAGCATGATCTTAACCTCAGCAGAGAGGTCTATATAGATATCACTTTCCAATTTTCCAAGGTGGCAAAAATAGAATTAAAACCAAGTTCAGTTTCTTCAGTTCTCCGAGATCAAGAATCCCACTGCATTTTAAAATAGTTCCAACAAATCTGGAATACTTGCGGGGAAAAAACCCCCACCATTTGGATGTCCTCATCACAGGCTGTAGGAGCAGCATACCACCTGGTCATTTGACATGGTTCTGCAGTCCCTTTTTGCCCATAAGCTTTTTCTAATACCAAATTTGAATTATCTCCAACAGCTATGAAAGTCAAGTCAATGTTTTCCCTGATATCTTTCGGCCCAGATTTCCAAGATTCCCTATATAGGAATTATATAGGGAATTTATTGCTTATTTATTGCTGAAGAACAGCACACCCAGGATAAAATCCACCAGAAGCCCTGCACAGCAGTTCCAGAACTGCGTTACTTTATCCCAGAAGTTCACAAAAGGCTGACATTCACTTTACCAAGACTTTAACGGCATGGTAGGCTCTGCAAATACTGCTCATGTGCAATCCCTCCCTCAGAACAAGTCTAGCTGGGGCAGCAAAGCTGCTAGTAGGCCTTACAACAGGATGGAATGGAAGCTGAATGGCAACTAAGAGCACATGAGACTGTACAGTCAAATTACACCAACCATCCTGTGTTAAGATTGAAGAGGGGAGTCAAGCCAGAAGCACGGCGCACTCTTACATAGGCAGGTGACTCCTAGCAAGCAACTTTCACCGCTGTCAGGAATAAGGCTGCACTTCTAATCTGGAAAGCCTTTCGTTGGGAACATGCACAGATCGCTACTAAAGAGGCAAAGGAATGCTGATACTCTCACATTTGAGGAGAGGGTGAGGCACAGCACGTCTCGTTGCAGGTGTCACTGATACCAGACTTGGCCTCTACCTTCATCACTAGTGACAGAGCCAGCCGAGTAGGAGACTAAGTTGGGCTCTCCTGAGCTCACAGAGATCACCACTGGAAAAAGCATTTTCCTAGCTTCATACAAACGGGGAATAAATCTAAGTGGGGGTTATTACTCTCAAATCTTTGCTATTGAAGTTCAACCATAAATGTTTCAACCGCTAACTGTTTAAGGACAGATTCCCCACATCCAACAGGGAAGGATTTGAGGAAGAACAGGATACAAGAAATCCTACCTGAGCTCACTTTCACCTCCAATCCACTCGGGCACCTTGAGTTTGGAGTCAAGGTTGTAGTAGGTGCCTCCCACCTCCCGGACGCAGATCCAGTGCTGTCGCTTGAGGGGGAGCTTCAAAGGGCCCCAGCAAAGGCTGGAAGGCAGATTCATGATGAAGCCCATCACGTTAGACAGGGCAATGACGTTAACATCCCTGAGAGAGTGCAGAAAACAAGACAGCAATAAGATTATATTCTCATACTTTAACTTAATCTCTTTCTTGTTTTTACGAACAGCAGCCATCTCCAGAATTACATGAATTCTCAGTACCTGCGCTTGTCCCACCAAACCGCCTCATAGCCTTTGGTCTGAAGCGCTGCCATGATCACATTCACATCATAGTTTCCATTTCCCAGCATGCTCTTCTTGTGGGGCGTCACCATGGTGTTGGGAGACAGCCTGCAAACAGAACAGGAGACTGCTCTAGCAGGCATCTGGGGAACCTATGCCCACAGTTGCAAGGAGCTACTTGCCGTATAACTTGAAGCCCATTTTCAGGGGTTTTGTGTTTAAACACAAAAAGGTCCCTTCCAACCCAAACTATTCTACGATGCTATTCTGTTCCCCCTTACCACTCAACAAAGGGGCTGAGAGGGCTAAATAATGCCATAAGAATAACTTTGATGTACAAAGCCTCCAAAGATCCTAGCTTTGATGTGAAAGAGACCACAAAGCAGGAAGCCCCCCCCCCACCTTGAACTGGTACTTCTGAAGGATGCGTCAATTATTTTTTCCTCAATTCATGGTTGGAGTAAATGCCAGTTTGACATTTAGAACAACAGCTATCACAATTTGAAGAGCTCAACAGTCAACACCAGTCTTGAAGACAGGATGAGATAACAAGAGGCAGGGCGGGTTGGCTGCAGAAAAGGTTGTTCTCCCCCACCCCCCCCCCCAGTAAATGAAAGAAGTATTCAGACACAAAGCTATGAAGGTATTTGGGTTTGGGAGCTTTCCAAAGCATTGTCATTGCTATATGATAAAGAAATATCTGTTGCTGTAGGTAACTAAACAGCTAACCTTGTTGCAAACAAATCTCTTCAGCTTTAATCCATAAGCTTGCCTAGACATCACTTGCATTACTATAGCATCTAAAATCCAGAATCACAGTCCATCATGTTACACGCAAAAATGACAGCTTTTGCACAAATGCAGATAATGACACAAGGCATAAAACATGGAAAGACATGGAAAAAAAAACCCAGTTAGACACTTTTATTGTTTTATGGTTTTTTCCCCTAAGAAATTTTGTAAGGATGGGAAACAACAAGGGGGTGAATTATTAGGAAGGTAACAGACGGGCTTCAGCAGCTGGAAAAGCAAGCAGAGGGGGGGAAACTGGGAGCAGAGAACAGCAAGGTTCTCATGCCAAACCAAAGAAAGTCAAGCCTGAGATCAATTCTGTTGTGATGAGTTGCTCCTTTGATTGGCAAGGAGTCCATTAGCTCTGCTGGCACAACGTTCAGATGTTTCATATCATCCAAATACCCATGTTTCACCCACCTCTCCCTCATGTCAACTCCATCCCCCAAAACTCCTGATGTTCCCACACATTTTTTGCTTGGCCTTTAGCATGGTGCAAGTTCTGCAGGCATATTTCATCCAGTGAAAATCCCTCAGCCTTTCTGCATTCCTCCCCTGACAACATAAGGCATTTGACAAGAAGAAGAAAGCAGTGGATTTAGTAGGGAGTTTCAGACCAACCAAGGCTAGAGAGGCTACAGACAGGTAGCTTTTTGCATCAGCTGTGCTTTTTCTTGCAGTGGAGCACACTGCAGCAGAACAGCCTGGGAAGTGACTTAACTACAGAAGAGAGAAGAGTCCGAAACAACGTGGTAATCGGAACAGCTATTAATACCCACCACTGGGCATTTCTGAGCGAGGCAGTGACGTTTTCAGAGAATCATGGTTTCCAGTCTCCAAAGCTCTACTGTATTTTACTAATCACAGGGATGCTACTGTAGCTTGTCACAGCTCTTCCAGCATCTCCATAAAGCAAGATCACTTGGCTACAACTAATTCCTCAAGATCATTGCTTCAACCTATTAACTCCCACAAGTCTAGCAAGCTCGGAAAGCCTTCCAATTAACAGAGCCCTTTGGGTTGCACAAGCACCCTCTGGTGGCACCGTTTTCCAGAGACAAGCTCATCTGAGAGCTGAAAGAACACATTTATCTTTGTTCTTTCCCGTAACTTTCAGACCCCAGAAATGAGATGAAGAGACCAAAAGAGGTGACATACTCAAGAACTGGTACCTGTGAGCAAACTTTCACCAAGAATCACCTCAATGTCTCTACTCAGACACACCTAAATAGGGTCCATAATCACCAGCTGAAGGATTCTGATTAGACAAGAATTTAAGTTGCCTCCCCAAAGTTAATTTTTTTTATCTAGACATTAAGCTGAGGAAGACTGACAAAGTTAGACAGAAATACAGGTAATAATCCTCCTGAGCTTTCCAAGTCAGAAACTTTCATCCGCATGTTGTCTTAACACAATGGGCTCCAAGACTCCAGTACACAGTTGTCCTTCCTAATCAGGTCTCAATACCCAGACTCCAGTGAAGCGAAGAGATTTTGTTTGTATCTCCATGCAACATTTGGAACACGCAATCTCACTTCCTGCAACAAAAGCCAGAGGAACATCAGAAAGGTGTTTCTTGTGCTAGAAGAAAGAAGAGAGGAAGGACTACAAAATCAGAGGGGAGCTTGGACCAAGTTTTGGCATACGCTTAGGTGATAATCATCAGACTACGCTGGCCTTATGCAATGGGATGCAGCAAAAGGGAAACATGATTAAGCAACATAGTTCAATCATTCTTCAAGGGATGTGGTAAAAGCTACAGAAAGCTTAAGCTTTTTTGCGATTTCGTTACCTTGTCAACCCGGGTTTAAAAAAAAAAAAATCACACCTCGCAACATTTTTGTAGCTTATTAAAAATATTAATCAGTCCTTTATCAGAGTCATCAACATACAGAATATGACTAGACACAGGAAAGACATACAGAAAAGTGATGTATAAAGGGCAACTAAACCCACACTTCTTAAAGGCAAGTCAAAGAGCTAGACATGAGTAGTAACCCAACAGAGATGCAAATGTAGGGGCAATTCTTATGCATAGCTTATAGCTCATCCATTTCTGAGAGGAATTTCCACATATATTTCCATACTTCCATGGGGCTGAATCAAAATATCTGATCCATATTCATCAAAATATGGATGAATATGGTTCATCCATATTAGGATGGAACAATACCAGCTTGGAATCAAAGACAAATTCTCCATCTAGGGCAAGAGGTCTGACAAGATTAACATCCCAGCTCTTTCTGAAAGGTTTCATGCTGCACACTAACTCTCTCTCACCAAACCCAATGAAAGCCAACTAATTAGATCATCACACCCCTTCTACCACAGGAACTGCCTTTGTTTGCTTCAGGCCAATAGCAATCCATCTGTGATTAAGATTCTGACAATTGCTGCTCTGGAACAAAACCATAGCGTCTTTACACTGGACAAAGAGCGCCTTGAGCCTGCCGTGGACCAGCTCCACTTCACCAACAGGAATTTTATTTACAATGCTATCGTAAATAGCATTTCAATCTAGTATTTGCTGTTGTCCATCACCACATTTCTTTTGCCAAAGACAGGCATGCGTTTGATGCATCAAGCACCAGTTCCATAAATCTACCGATTTTCAGGACAGCAGCAACAGGCACACAGCTCCCTGCTCATCAGCACAGGGTACCACCACTGCCTTGTCCAGCAGTACCTGCGTAACCGCTGCCACGAAGCGCGATTCCCTACCTGTCACAAACACAAGATGCTGTCAACTGCTGGTATTCAAGCATAACTTAAGCAATGTTCACAACATCTGCAGATTGAGTATCAGAGGAGACCCCTTTTCCTATTTGATTACTTAGCTTCATCAATGAAAGGTCACCAGGATTTTCAAAGACACACACAGGAGAATTTCCACAAAGTGTTGAAACAGCATAAAATAAACATTGAGCAAAATATGAGCTATTGTACAAGCCACATCAATAATTTACATTTATCCCAGTAAAACTCAAAACCACTTTTATTCATTATCTGAAGCTGCTGGGAAACATTTAGCAATGTCAAATAAAATGGGGATCTAGCTACTGAAATTAAATCCAGTTTGACAGAGTACACAGGGTCTTGCTGCATGGAAAAAAACCCATAATATTTGAAGAACTTCACTTAACCACTTGAATAAGAAGTCATTCATTTGGCAAAGCTCCTAATTTCCAAAAAACTTAGACGTGTTGCAGTACTAAATCAAGAAGTTTTTATGATGACCCATTTGTCATTTCTGCTGCCTTCACTCTCCCAAGGCAATCCCAAAATCCATTAACATCAAGATAACATACCTACGCGAGGCAGGGGCAAAAACATGGAAGACAGGTAGAAGATGCATTAAGGTGGGTGGGGGAGAAGACAGCAGTCCAACCACATGACAGCATCTGCAATAAAGCCCTGGGACCCAAAACTGGCAGCCAGAATAGGTTAAGAAACAAGTAAAAAGAGAGAATTTCTGCATGGAGAGAGGGGGAAAAAAAAAAGGGAGGGGGAGAATTTAAAAAAGAAGCTACATTCAGTTCAAAGCATACTCTGAACCCCTCCTTTGCTCTATTTTTCCCCCAAAATAAGATATGAAAATTCCTCTGAGCAACAGAGGACACGGGGAAGCTAACGCCAGTGCAGAGAGTATCCTACCTCTGAAAAATCTCCTGCAGGGTTTCCCTAGTGAAGGCGTTGCTGTCCTGGAAGACATTGTTGAGGGCATGGAGGGCACACAGCTCCCTACGCTGCTTCTCATGGTAAATATGCAGTGGCGGTAGCTGGGGTGGCTCTGGTGATTCCGATTTGGTCTTGTCACCTTTCCATGGCACGCAACTCATTTTTGCGTAGGGTGGATGGAGAGTAGGTGGTGAGAAATGAAGGAGGCTGGAGTTTCTTCCTCCACAGTCACAACAGCAGCCCACTGCCCCTTTCTTTTGCAGGCTAGTGCTGCTCCCAGCTCACAAACCCTCCTCTTGTGCTTCAGTTTATTCAGTAATTGCCTCTGATGGCTGGTTTTAAAAACCACATAAAGATCTGCAACATATTTTTGCTCCCTCCTCCCATACCCCATAAAATGTAATACTTCCCTCCCCCCACAGGAAAAAAAAAAAAAAACAACGTCAAAAGATATGAATCCCCTTAGTCTTAAGGTACCAGCTGGAATTTATCACATCGCTCCTTTTCTTCCATCTCCTTTGGTCTATAGTGCCACTAAAAAGGTACCCAGAGCAGGTAACAAAGAGAGGCCCACCCCAAAGTGCCAAAGTGGAGAAGATGAAGCCAGCTTCTGGTGCTGCCTATGGGAGTACAGGGTGGTTAAGGACTTATCAGCTGCATTCCTCCACTCCTTTGGGAATGACTGAATTCAGGCAAGAAGATGCCAACAGCTCAGGAAAGGAAACCGCTTCTTGCTAGGCCACAAAAAAACCCAGGTCCAGGCTCCGGGGAAGGCAATTCCTCACAAGTCACCCTGCACTCCGACAAAGGGAAGTCTCCATTAGCAATGAGAAGAGGCAGCACAAAGCCCGTGGGAGCGAGGGGAAGGCAGGCAGCAGGCGGGACCAGCCCCAAGGCCTGCCTCGCACCTTCCTACCCCGGCCCTCCCCACCCCGCGCTCGCACAACAACAACCACCACCACCACCACCACCAACAACAACCCGGGCGGCAGCCGCTTCCCACAGCCAAGGCTAAGGCCAAGGCCCAGCCCCACAGCCCCCCCCCGGCAGCCCCGTACCCCCCGCGCTGAGGAGCGGCCCCCCCGCCTAACCGCCCCCAACCCCCGCCTAGGCAGCCTCCCCGCCCCTCGGGGCTCGCTGCCGGGCCGAGGCGCCCGCCCTTCCCCTCAGGAGGGACGGGAAAGGAGCCGCTGGGCCCCGCCGCCGCCTCACCCGCTCCTCGGCCCCGGCCGCCCCACACCGACAGCCGCCCGCGCATGCGCGCCAGGCCCCGCTCGCTCCGCTCTTACACCCCCCCTCCGCCCCGTGACCCCCTCCCCCCGCGGCGCGCGTGCCCCGCGGCCCGCCCCGCACGCGCCGACGTCGCGCGCCCCCGCCCCCTGACGTCAGCGGCCGGCGCGGGGCGGCCCGGGGGGGGGGGAGAGGTGCGAGGGGCGGCGGCGGCGGCGGGGCGGGCTGGGCTCTCCCGCCCTCCGTGATCGCAGCGGAGCCGGTGCCCGCCTCAGCACGGCAGCCAGCTTTTCGGTTCGCCCCCGAAACGTCCCGGGAGCCAGAAGCGCGGCGCGGCCGTGGGTCGCGGGGCAGCCTGTGGGCTTCGTGCCCGGAGAGGGGCAGGCAGCCGGCTGGGTTTGCTGCCGGGTCGCGGGCAGGGCTTGGCGGGGGGATGCCCCGGCGTGCAGCTTGCGGCAGGCGGGGTTCGTTCCCGGCCCTGGGGCTAACTTGCTGCATAACCTTAGGCGAGTTAATTTCCCTGAGCGTCAATTTCCCTTCCCTTCTCTTCTCGCCTGTTTAATTAATAAGAGCGTCGAGTCTCACGCTGCGGTAAATACGCCGGGACAAGTGAAGTGGTTTACCGCCTGGTGAATAAACATAAATCCTCCCCGGCTTCGTTTTGTGCCAAGCTGGAGCTGACGACCGGGTGCGTGACCCGGCGGAGGAACAGGACGGACAGCTTCCCCGCCGGCCTGCCCGCCGCTTCGGGGTCACCTACCAGCCCGCAAAGCCCCTCAGCGGGCGGGATTTTCTCCTTGGCGCTGGCGTCCTGCCGGCGGCCCCCGCGGGCCTGCCCCTCACGGCCCGAGTACCGTGGGCTCCATTGGCGAGCAGGCGGGGCGGCGGAGGGGCTTTCTGTCAGGAGGCCTGAGGGGGCGGCGGGCCCCTTTGCGACCCCCAACCGACCCCGGGAGCTGGCGGCTTCCTGAGCAAGGCGTGAGAGCCGCCGGGACCCCGACGCCCGGGCTGCTCGGCGACGCCTGACACCTCAGGGGAGCGCCCAGCCGGGACAGCCTGGCCCGCGGCTTGAAGTTACACCCGGCGCGCTCCCTCCCCGTTCCATTGGCTTACACAACTGTCCGTGAAAAATCCCCTCTTTCTAATTGGCTATCCCGAGAGAGTACCCACCCTTCAGGGCGGACCCTGCCCATCTGTGGCAGCGGCTTACTCCCACCCAGTCCCTCGAATCTTCTTATTCGATTGGCCTTTAGAGTTGTTTGTCACGAGGGCCCGCTGTCCTATTGGGTAGAAAAGACCGGACACCTGGAGCGGGCTCTGTTGTGTGTGTATATATGGAAAACAAGTCGAGCTGGCAGTGGTTCTCCCATTGGCTTCGCGCGCTTCGCGGGGGCGTGGCAGCTACCCCGCCCGCCGTCGTCATGGCTACAGGCTAATCGCCCCGTTCCTCCGCCGGTGATTGGCTGGCACCGCCTTGGCGGGCCGGGGGCGGGGCCGCCGCGCCTCCCGGGGCGGAGGGGCGGGCGCGGGGAGGGGAGGGTGTGGGGGAGGAGGGCCGGGGCAGGGAAGATGGCGGCGTCGGAGCGGAGCCGATCCCCGATGGGGGGCTCCCCGGTGCCGGCCTGTATGTTCGCCCCGGAGCCCGGGTCCCCGGGCGGGGGGCCTCGCGTAGCGGCGGCCGCCTGTCCCCTCCGCGCTGCCTTCGACGCCGAGGACGGAGAGGCGCTCAACGGCGAGCCCGAGATCGATCTCACCAGTAAGGTAGGCCCGGCGGGGGGTGCGGGCGGCGGCGAGCGCCATCACCCCGCCGGGCCCCTCGCTACCCTCTTCCCAGTGGCTGCCTTGCCCGCGGGGCTGCCCCCCGGCCCGGCCGGAGCGGGGCGACCCGCCAGCCGGGGCCAGTCCGCCAGCCGGGGCCAGCCCCTCTCCTCGACGCTCCCCTCACCTCAGGAGAGCGGAGGGGCTGGGGGGGCCCGCCTGCCTCAGCCAGGGTGGGGGTGTCACCCCGGGCCTTCCCCGCGGGCTGGAGTTGGGTCCCGGGGGCTCCCCCCCTCCCGGCCCCAACGTCAGCCGGCCGGGCGCGGAGGGCCGGGCAGCAGAGCCCGCCGTGCTGTGGGGAGGCGGCCGGGAGAAGCGCAGTAAAGTTGAGTTACGAAGAGCTACAGCCGGCTGTGCCCTGGCCGGGAAAGAAGGGTGCTGGCAGGCTTGTCCACCCTGCTCCTTCCCCTCCTCGGCTCCCCGGGGAAGCGCCTGCAGCGGGTGTTGCATCCTCTCAGCAAGCGCAGGGTTTGAAGCTGACAGCTGCTTCAACGTCTCGCTAACGTTTTTCCTCTGCGCTGGTTCTCTGTAGCTATCTCTGCTGCCAGTCGTACTAGTTCCTGGAGCTTTCTTCACAATCTTAAAAGCAGGTCAGAGCTCATAACTTTTGAGCACAAGGGCTCAGTGACAAGGGTGCCTTGCTCTTGCAAACCGGGTTAAGTCAACACAAAAAGGTTTGTTCACCTTGTGCGGTTCCTTTCTAGGATCCAAGTGACAAAACTGTGTGGTGGTCTTATTTCTGTCAGTATCCGTTCTCACTTCCATCTTGCAGGAAGGTACATTGTAGTAATACGTGCATGCCAGAGCCCGCCACAGACTACATTAGCTGCCTTTCCGCACTGTCTTCTATTTTTTCCCAATTGGGTGATCTCTTTAACTGTATACCTTTTGCTGCCAAGGGTTTGATGTATTGTGATGCCATCTCCCACTCTAAAGTCTCCTGAAAACTTGGTTCAGTCCACTTGTAATTATGTGATCCAGAAGTCAGCATAGCCAGTGTTTCCTCCTGTTTTTCTGCCCTCCGTCCTCTTCATGCTTCCAGCTGGAGTTGTTCCAAAGTCCTGGATTTTCTTGCCCTCTGTGGAAAAAAGGAGAGAGAGGAATTGTGGTGTGTGGATGTGGAAACGGTTGGTTTTGAGGGGATGACCGGATATTTTACAGTGTGGTACTGTATTAAAAGGAACGTTATGAAGATGTCTTATAAGATAGTAAAGAACAGAAATCAAATCTGCAGTATCTATTGAGCCACCTGTTTGTGCCTTAATGAGCTGGACAAGATTTTGATACAGGATGCCAATATTGATCTGTGCTTTGTCTTGGACGTGGCTGATGTGGAAGAGGGCCCCGGAGGACGCCAAGGGCTGTGTCACTGATTCTTGACAGCCAGGAACCTGACCAAAACTCTGACAAAGAGAGAGGAATGCTTTTCTCCCACAACCTCCATTTGTGTTGTCAGCCTGTCTTCCATTCCTAGAAATCTGCAGGCACTATCGAGGCAATAGGTAAGCATTTTTTTACCTTTATTTCAAGTTACTTTTCCATACAGCAGTGTACACCTGCTATCTTTTCCCTAGACCTTTCATTCATCCCCGTCTTGGATGAGAGCTAAGACTATGAGCTCTGCCCCATCTCTCCAAGTTAGTCTCCCGCTATGTGCTTAAAACAGGAATCCCATATGGTGAGAATGGAGTAGCTAACCTGCCCCCCTCATCACCCCATCTTTTCTGTATGCCCTCCAATTCCTGCTTAAAATGGTGATTCCCACTGCAGTCAATTTGTTTGCTAGTTGCTACTTCTGTCCTGGTGTGACCCACCCCCTTGCTGTGTTACATGCTTTTCTCCCAGTCCTCCCCCAGTGTGTTCATTGTAAGGTGTGCTCTTTTTAGAGGGAACACTTTAGGATTCAGTTATCAAGTGCACCTTGTCAGCTGGTCAAGCAAACAGTTCTGTTCATCAGCACAAGTTCATTATCGTGTCAATTTTAATGGGTGTTTGTTTTCCCTTCAGTACTAACACACTGCAGTAGTAATCATCTTTCAGGTCAAAACCATATCACACAAGGCTCTTAGTGGAGCTGATACTTATGTTAGATCTACATTGACAAGTAGCACTTGAGCTATGTATGTCCACAGGAAGCAGAAAGCAAAATATGACATTACAGAAGGTGCCTTTCCCTTGACTTCCCAATGGCTGGTGGTGGCCTTCCAGCCATGCAAAATGTCAGGCTGTGTTATTCCAATAAAGAGCAGCACTACGAACCACAGAGTATTTGGTTTGCCCTTAATCTTTATAGTTTGTCCGCCTTATGGATATGGGATGCTTCTTTTGTAAGGACTGCCTGTAGTAGTGCTGATACAACCTTAGCTCAGTCTCACTGGTGTCTTGAAATTGCTGTTAGTTAATACTGTGGCCTCTTGCTTGCTGTTGGACAGCGCAGCGTGGCACAGTCCAACTTGTCCCCTTGGAGTAAGCTCAGACAGCTGTAGCTATTACCCACCTCTGGTGTATGTTAATCCCAAAACTAATCAGAGGAAAGGTGGGAAAAGCCACCTCTCCCCAGAGACTGGGAAGGGACTTTACAGATGGCATCTCAAACTTGTGAGATACATTTCCTTCTGCTGTCGTGAGAATAAAACAATAACTGGTTGTTACTTTTTTGCCCTATAGGAAATGCGAGGTTGCTAGACCCACATGGCTCCTACTGCTAACTGCTCAATGCCTGGCAAAGTGGAAAGAACAAAAGTGAAAATTTTTGACTTTGTGAAAACCTCTGAAATATGAATACGTAGTGCAAGCATGGAGGGGATTGCTCAAAGGTGAAAAGCAAAAAAAGCAGAGAGGCCAAGGTGGAGGGCCTCTCTCCGACCAAGGAGATGGCAAAGAACAGGCTCCCTCTGTCCAGGAAGCTAGCTAAAGAGATCTTCAAAACATCAAGTAAAGTCTTGCAGTGACCTAGGAAACTGCAGAACTGGCTGGGGGCTGCGGGCTGCAGAAGCAGCTGTTGGCAATACTGAACGACATTGGAAGGTGTGATCCATGAAAGCTGCCGTTTGTTCTACACATCATTCTCTTGATGTCCCGCTATATCATATCAGCTGTAAGCTTCATCGGCCCCAGGGTAGGCTTTGGAGGCAATCTACCACTGGAACACCCTTCAGTACCACCTTTGCATGGCAGTGAAAGCAGTAGGGTGGGGGAACAGTGTTTTGAGCTGATGTATGTGGGTACCATGCTGTTTGAGCCCCCAGCCCTCCTGCCTGATGCCATGAAGAAAGGCTACAGTGAGCTGCTCAGCTGAAATGTCCCCTGGTGCTTTAGACAACACCTTGCCCACTCACACTGCTGAAGCATTTGAACTCATAGAAAAATGAAGCTGGTGATGAGACTTGAAGAAGCTGAAGTTAGTGTGCTCTACGCTGGCGGCCCCTGTTATTTTATTGATCTTTATGTGTACGACAGCCTGTTTAATAGATCTTCCTCAGTCCCTGACCTGTGCTGGTGCACTGGCCTAAACAGTGAGCCTGTCTGCTGTGCTTCCAGGAATTCCTGAAAGTGCTTGCTGGGCGAAACAAGCCCTACACATCAACACACAGCCTTCCATTCCTGTCCCGACCAAGCCTCTGAACAGTTGCTGATTTCCCTCTCAATACATTGACATCCAGTGGTGTCCTTTAAAACGAAAACAAAACCAAAAGAATGACTAATAAAGGCAAAACTCAGTCCTTTGTAGCATGACATAGAAGGACTATGTGGCCTTCCAGATCAGAGTGCTTTGCTACCCTTTGCAGACCATGCCAAGCAGTTAAAAGGCTTAAGTAAGGCATGTGTCTAAAAGAGGCACGTGAAGGTCATTGTCTCTCTTGTAGCTGTCTGGCCCTTGCAGGCACATACATGCTCTGTGTGACCCTTAACATTTGAGGAAAGCATTGCTTTGGCTGCCTTGAACCTTCTAACCAGCACTTGCTGTCTGTGCTTCAGTTTTCCAGATGCATGCATCACTATAGTTTTGAAAGCTGCTTAAGCGTTATTTGTGGGGGTTTGGGTTTCCTTGCACTCTAGATCTCTAAAAAAGGTCTTCAACAACTATGTAGTAGTAGTAGTAGTAGGTGGTAAAGGTAGTTCCTCCTTGAATACGCATTGTGTTAGCTGTGCTCGCAAGTCAGGATGTGTTAGTAGAGAATGTTGGGCAGGCTTGAAGATGTAATCATTGTGAACTGCTGTAAACCGTATGTTTTAGGCAAAGCTAGCACAGATTTCAGACTGGCCTTGGTGCGTAGTGAAGGGAAGTACATCTTTCTGGGTGTGATTTTGGAACGTGTATGTAAGGACAGCCAGTGGAAGTATGGATTTCATTGAGTGTTGTAGTGTGGCACAGGCCTGCCTACCCATAGGGCTATCAGTAGGTGATAGCCTTTACAACTCTTACTAAAAGTGCCTTTTTAACAGAAATGCATATCTGAATCACAACAGCTATGGAGCCACTGTACCAGGATGCTTGGCCACCAACAGATTTGTAGCCATGGAGGCAGCCAGACAGCAGGTAGCCAATCTGTCCTGAATGGGTGACGAAGGTCTCCTTGGTCTGCCACTGCCATACCACCATTGTGGCCACTCTGTGCGAGTGTCCTCAGCTGTACTGTATGAGTGACACAGGTTTTTGCCAGAAATGGTGCTACACCATTCCGTTCTAAGAAAAATCCTTCCTGAAACACTGTCTTGTTGTCCTCATTTTCCACTTTGTTTCTGTCCACGTTTTCCTTCTCTTAATGCCTCTGCAGGGAAGGGCAAAGGAAGTTGTGGTTGTTGCAATAACTGCAGTCAAAGCTTGTTGGTAACACAGTTGCTGGCTTGCAAAACTGCAGCTCTGCACTGGTGAAATGTCCAAATATGCTCGTACAAACTGCTCTGTATGTCTGCCTCTCAGCACTGTAGTGTAAAGTATCTAAAGTTTTGTTAAGAGTTTGAAAATAATGCTTATTCGTGTTCTCTCCTTCCCCTTTGCCCCCTCAGAAAACAAAAGGGGAGATCAAGTATATGAAAGACTTATGAGATGCTCTAGGTTTTGGTGTCTAGGTGTGCTCTGGAGTGAGGTCTGGCTGGCTTCCTCTGGCTGTCCTGTCATGCTTTGGGGGAGCAGCAGCACTCTGTGCAGCGGAGACTGTGGAGTAGCCAGCTAAGGAATTTCTTTGGAGAAAATATCTCCTCCCCTTTCTGTTTTCCTTGCATGGAAACATGTATGACACAGAAGTAGAAGTGGGATGTTCGCTTAAATGTGGCTTTTAAACATTGGTTACTTCAAAATGAGATGCTTGGTATTCTTATTTGCTTTGAAGTATATCTTCCAACATAAATGAACTCTGAGCTTAGACAAATAACCTTGTGCAGTGTCACAAGGAAATAGCTGTCAGCGAAGCTGGTTTAAAAAAAAACAACCAAAAACAAACCACCAGAAAGCGGTCCTTGAAAAAGAGCTCTTCTCTTTCAATAAAACACACAGATTGATTGTCCTTATAACTGAAGCTGGTTTTGAAATGTTTGCTTGACATCTGCAAATGGATATTTAATCTCTTTTCCAGCTGGTGATGGTGAGTCCAACTTCAGAGCAGTATGACAGTTTGCTCCGGCAGATGTCGGAGAGAATCGATGAGGGATGTGGGGAGACCATCTATGTCATTGGTCAAGGATCAGGTGAGTATAGCTTCCTCAGGAAAACAACAAAACCCATTAAAATTATAAGAAAAACCTAGTTCATCTCACTGGGCTGCTGCTGAAGGTAGTAATTACTTCTCCAGAATAACTTGGAAACCTCCATGAAGTATAGCAGAACATGTGGGACAGATTCTTTTATTTTATTCCTGCCAGCAACTGTCTTATGTAGTGGAGCTAAACATATTTTTTGTATAAAATCATACAAGTTCCTTTTGGAAATAAGGCATAAGTTGTCTGGGCATACCAGGAAAAGACGAATGATCTGAAATTATAATTCGGTTTTAGTACTGTACTGTACTAACGGTTTTAGTACAGATGTCCTCAACGTCTGAGGGAGGCCTTGTTCTGTCTGGATTTGTTCACTTCTCCATTGTAAATAACAATATTTTTACCCCACAGGAATGTTTTGGAGATACTTCAGATAGCCAAAATATATGCTGCTGACTTTCTTTGTTAGTGTGTGTCTGTACTATGGAGAGAAAGGTTTTCCTTTTCTCAGCATGAGGCCTTTATTGTCACATTAACTCGAGTATGACTGCAGTCATTTGCCTTTGCAGATTTTAGCAGTTAGCATGGGTTACCTTTTTGTTCTTTTTCACAATTTGAATATTTGCATCTGATGCTGGTAAAATAATATTGAACATGGCCTTGCTTTGAAATTGAAATTTCTTTTCTGAATACAAAAAAATTGTCTATGGCTATCATAAGGCTAAAGGCATGTTTCAAATATTAGATATCTGCTGGATATCAAATTGTTGTGATCAGACATTCTACTAGTTACTATGTTTGAGGAAGAATACAAAACCCATGTCATCAGTGCCAGGGTTGGCTGAGATAATGGAGAGAGAGAGTTGTGTTACCTCAGAACTGTGTGCTTTTGGGGTTTTCTTGGTATCTTGCAAAGCACTCAACATAGAAGAGAAGCCAGGATTACATGACCAGCTGTCATGCAGCCAGTATCACAGGGATAATGTTCTTGTGTCCAAGCGAGCTTCCCACATGTAGTCTGAATCCTTGGTGTTTGGGATAACCACATCTGGAGGGGAGATGTAGCTAGTCGGGCTAGTAACTGCTTTCTCTTCTAGGATACTTTGTGAGGGTGTTAACTGGTGGTTGTTGCAATGATGTACTTAGAAGTAGGGAGTTGTTTCTTAAAATATGAGCTAAAACTTCTGACTTCATTTCAGATACTGCATAGTCGAGGAAGGTGGGGATCTTTGCTGTAAATTGAAAACAATAGCCAACTAAAAATAAATAATGATATCCCTGCCACCGTCCCTCCTTCTCATTCACTTTGAGTGTCTATGATTTTGATCATCATGGATACCCAACTCAGATGACTGAGAGCGAGTGAAGGCTGCCAGGTAGCTCACTGCTTCATCAGTAGTGACCCTTCTCTTTCTCCCTTGGCTCTTACCCTCTCCTGTTCCCTACTTCTCCTTCCCCTTCTATGACCCAAGACCCCAGCTGTGGTGCTTCTGGTTTTCCCCACCATCTCAACAGCTTCTCAGCCAGCTTATGAGCTAGGTTGGAAATCACCCAGCAACTCTAATTGTTGTAGAGATGTGCAGTAGTTAAAATGCTGATTAGTTCATGCAAACTGCAGTTACTGCGTACCAGCTGATGAGTCAGCCATGCGTATGAATGAGCACACAGCAATAGGTTTGGTCATCCAGGTGCTATGTGGCTCTCCACCTTTGTTTGTTGGTTTTTTTTACCCACAGAGGAGGTTCTGGCCTGAAACCTGTGCGGCTTCTCAGCACCTGAGTTAGGAGAGAAGCTGAGAGCCGTGGTGACCTTTAAACTGTCTAGATAGTTGCCACTGGCTTGCTCTGATGATCAGCTCTTTGCTTGGGTGGGCTGTTCAGAGGCAGCAGTACCTCCTTGTTTTTTTCTGGCCTCATGTGCTGTCAGCATTTCTTTCAAGTGCCAGGATGAAGGCAGAGAGACATGCCAAAAACATTGTTTTAACCGGAGTACATGGGGGCTAAAGAAATTGCTGTGGAGGCCAGACTTGCAGAAAATGTGCACTTGGGATGTGGTTTTATAAAATAAGCTGATTGTTTAAATTGGTCCCACATTCAGTGGTTAGTTGTGATGATATTTCAGTCAGAGCTTTTCTTTTGTTAATGCTTTTCCCTTTATTGCAATGCGAGAGGAGATGTTTTATTGACTGAAGGGAATTGCATGCAAAGTACCTTCAGCATGTGAAGTAAGGGAAGTAGACAGAAATGTATCTTTCTTGCCAATCCTTAAGTATGTGCTTGTAGAAATTGTGAAGAAAACTCCTCTAGATGAAAGATGGTGCTTTTCGAGTATCTTTTAAGACGTCCTTTTTTAGACGTCCTTTGAAGATGTCCTTTTTTATTTTGGGCAAGGGTGCTTATTCTATTTACATGTCTTGACATCTCCAGTCAACATACAAATCCCGATCGCCATGTCAGTCCCGGGCAGAATGACATTGCTGCTGGCTGTTGCAAGGTGGTGCTCACTGGCTGTCCTTTGTCCCCTCAACATCATACTAGATGGGACTGAATACGGCCTGAGTGAGGCAGACATGGAAGCATCCTATGCCACGTTGAAGAGCATGGCGGAGCAGATCGAGGCAGACGTGATCCTCCTGCGGGAGCACCAGGAGGCAGGGGGCAAGGTGCGCGACTACCTCGTTCGGAAACGTGTGGGTGACAACGACTTCCTGGAGGTCAGGTGAGGAGCCGGGTGGAGACAGGGTTAGTCAGCAGCCCAGCTGCATTTTTACCATGTGAGCAGTCCGTGATGCTGAGCCAGCAACGCTGATTCGAGTCTGGGTGTTGTAGCTACCTAACAAAGGGAATTGAGTTTGACCACTCCTTGCTAATGAAATCACCTTTTTGTTGTTGTTGCTGTCTCTTTTGTGAGCAAACTGTTTGTGGAGATTCGCCTGTGTTTAGCTGAGGGCTGTTGCTGTCTGGGTGACAGCTTCGCAGTTTGGGGATCTTTTGTGGGCTGGAATCCCAGTAGGGAGTCACATGTGCACATGTGTCTGTATGTGTGTGCATATACGCACGCTGCTGGAATACAGTGCTTTTGACTAAGGGTTCAATTCTATTCCAAGACTGTGATGATCCAAGTCACCTTTTAATGGACATATAATAGCTTGTGTAACATGACTTGAGAGTCTGCCCAGACCTGGATGGAATGGATTTCCAACATTTGCCAACAGCCATAATAGCCACCTTTATCAGAGACAAGAAAGGAGATTTCTGTAGGAGAGGGTTTTCCCCTAAAATGTTTCATTGTTGTTAGAGCTTTTCCTTTTCTGGGAACATCAATTTCTGTTCAGAAATAAATCAGAATAAATTTCTGTGCTCTCCCTAGCACCTGCTGCTATTTGCAACATGAGAAACATGAGAAAGGCAGAGGTATTCTAGACCAAGTTGGGATTTAGTCTTTCTTTTGAATTGCCACAGTGTATATGTTGGATTGCAGAGACTAGGGGTTGGAAGAGAGATATTCTGTATGGCATCGAGCAATGTCGGGTTCAGCTGACTGTTCTGGACACCAGTGACATGTTTCTACAGTCTTCCACATCCCAGTCCCCAGAGCCTGGGATCTCCAGTGTTAACTGATAACTGTGAAAGAATCTCTGCTCTGCTTGTGAAGGTCTAACATTTTTTAATCTCTGTTTGAAGGTGAGGGAGAAAAAGCTAGTTATTTGCAGCAGCAGTGGTGTTTGGGGTTTTTTTGATTGCTTGTTTATTTCTTCAGGTATCAGATTTTACCAGGTTCCTTTTTCCCCTCCTCTCCAGGGTAGCAGTGGTTGGCAATGTGGATGCAGGAAAGAGCACGTTGCTAGGTGTCTTGACACACGGCGAACTAGACAATGGCCGAGGCTTTGCTCGGCAAAAGCTCTTCCGCCATAAGCATGAGATTGAGTCAGGCCGCACCAGCAGCGTGGGCAATGACATTCTGGGCTTCGACAGTGAGGGCAACGTGGTGAACAAGCCTGACAGCCATGGTGGCAGCTTGGAATGGACAAAGATCTGTGAGAAATCCACCAAGGTCATTACTTTCATTGACCTGGCTGGTCATGAAAAGTACCTGAAAACCACCGTCTTTGGCATGACCGGCCATTTACCTGACTTCTGCATGCTTATGGTAGGTAGCAAGAAAGATGTACAGTACCAGCAGGAGCGGGGCTGTTCACGGCTTTAACAGCAACTTCTTTCCTATTGCAAAGTCCCTGTGGGGTTGTGAAGGAAGGCAACATCTCCCAGAGGTGGAGAGCAGCAGCCACTGTGGATATCTAGTCAGGGCTCTGAGGCTAGTGCCCCAGGACTGTCAGTTTCAGACAGGCCCAAGATGTGTGGTTCTTGAAAACTGAAAGATTTCTAAACTTGAGAACACCTTGCTAAAATTGAGGAGCCAATTGAGCTAAAATTGAGTCCTTAGCCAGTGTCCAACAGCATTTGAAATGAGCTAGGTCTGCTCATACAGTCCCAATGATGCGTCTACAACCTGATCACAGCCTACTGCATGTCTGACACAAGACCTTCTCTGTAACCCAGCTCTCTGCAGGATGAACGTTTACATCACCGTATCTTGTATCCCCGGTGTAGGTTGGCAGTAACGCTGGAATTGTTGGAATGACCAAGGAGCACTTGGGCCTGGCACTTGCACTTAACGTTCCCGTCTTTGTTGTGGTGACCAAGATCGATATGTGCCCTGCCAACATCCTGCAAGGTGAGTCTTACAAGCTCTCTCCAGGGCTGTTTCTAACCTCTCTGTGTGCTGTTGTCCTCTGCTTGGGTTGAGGAATTACTGCTGGAGGAAAGCTGCTTTATCTCCTTTTGGCTGCATCTTAAGCACCTTCCAGAAATCTATTATTTTCCCTGGCCCATTTTGTAGGCAGTTCACTCATAGTCACCATTTCAAAATTACCCGAGTTAGGGGACTCAGCTGGGCAACCCAAAAGTGTTTGCTACAGGATTTTGCTTAATTGAGCTCTAAGGGGAGAAACATACATTTGGGGTTGTGGCTTTGCTTTCTCTCTGGGTATTTAAACCTGGAGGGAAAGTCTGGAAGTTCTCTTGAAAGCTACTTTCCTCCTTGCCCACAGTTTGAGTGTGATCTTAAGCTGTGATCAGACTTGTTCTTTGGCAGCTGTTAGGTGAAGGGGCAGCTGCTTGTTACATCCTGCTCACCTGGGCACTTCTCAGATATGCTGGCATAACTACAGCAGCTCCTTCCTCTGTCTGAACAGCCAACTAACACTTAATAAATCATGGTTCAAAGCAGCTGCATATGTGGGCTGTGGTAGCAGGACTGGACTAGACACAAGTGGGGATGGCAGTGAGCAGCAGGGGCTAGCAACTTTTTTGCTCAGCAGCAGTTAAAGCAGCACCTCTAACCCCAGCAGCGTCCCTTTAACCTATGCTTGACATTTTTCAGGCTGTGACCGACTCTCACCTTTAAAATTCTCTTGATGCATTTCTCATACATTCAGGAACATGCTGTGGTTAATTGGAGCAATGTATTTTTTTTGATAATCAGTCCTAAGAATCAGGAAAGTGAATGTTCCCGGTACTGTCTGTGGTTAGTTCATGATTGTAAAAATCCTAAATACATTTCAGGTAAACAGACGCATGTGATCAGAAGATAATCTAAATGTCTCTATAATAGATGTTTGGCAAATAAATGTAAGGCCCAACCATAAGATAATAACGGGGAAGGAAGGAGAACGTTTGGCTCGGGGTGAGGAGAGAAGAGCTGTTCTTGGGAGAAGCCACTCCTGTGTCATGTTCTGTTTAAATTAAACAGACACAAGATTTGGCTCAAGTGTATCTGTGAAGAGCAGATGGCATGATTAGATGTTTGTGTTTCTGTATCCAAAACATTACTTTCCCATAGGCAATCATTTGTTCACAAAAACCATCTAATCGGATGACAATTGTAGAATATAAACAATTTGCTCTTTTAAGCCCCTACTAGCCTTTTTTTCCCCCCCATTTATTGTAAGGCACTTTGCAGGAGGCTGATGCTAGTGCATCAGGTAATGCCCCTGCTGGCTGATAGATAGGAGGCTTAGAAAATGAATTAAAAAGAGGCAAAAGATCAAAGTTGAGAGCCATGAGATTTGTCCCAAAATATTTATTTCTGGATCTGGTCCACCTACGCTGCCCTAGTCTGTGATGGTGATCTTTACCTCTTTCATGCTTCTCTAACTGTCTAGGGCAGGTTGATTGCCAGGGAAGGTCTGTTGAGGTTTGTTTGGTCAAAATTGATTTCTAATTCACATATTCTCAAATATTTCAATTCCTGAGTGCTGCTGGTTTTCATTGAATTCAGTGTGAAAAATCCTTTATAGGACAAGGAAATACCTTGTAACTGCTTAAAGCTACTTAATAGACAGCTATAAAATGTCTACTTCACAGCATTGCACTTGCAGATGCAAACATGTATGTCTGTTCATGTATGGTGTCGCTTGGCAGCAGGCTAGCTGGCATGAAATGGAAGATGGAATGGCTCCTAAGTCCTACCTGGGCTGCAGCAAACTCAGTCTCACTCGCACACCTTTAGCCATCTTCTCCTGTCTATCTGTGGCAAGAGCACCAGTCTCCCTTTGGGGAGAGACCCCACAAAAGCGATTTGCAAAGACGGGAGATGCTGCCCTAACAATATTCATTTCACCCTTTAAGAAACCCTGAAGCTGTTACAGCGACTGCTGAAGTCCCCAGGGTGCAGGAAGATTCCCGTGCTGGTTCAGAGCAAGGATGATGTCATTGTAACAGCCTCCAACTTCAGCTCAGAGAGGTAACGGGAGTAGAGGAGAGTTGTTTCTCTTTCAATCTTATTTGGAGACTGGGTGAGAAGATTCAGAAAGAGAGTCCCATTGTCTAGATGTGTGAAGGTTGCATCTGCCATGTGGTGTGTTGATTCCATAAGAATGTGTTGATTCTGAGATTGACCTGCTTGTGTTCCCCTCTCTGAGACAGAAACAAGAGGCTGCTTCTGGGCAGTCTGCAGAAGATGGCAGGGTATTCAGCTTCCTTCGGTCCTGGAACCTTACACCTATCCCTGAATGTCATTAGAAGGCAGAGGCAATGTTGCAGGTTTTCAAACATGGGGTGTTGTGCATCTGACTGCTTGCCAGGCTCTCCCTTCCTAGCACTGTGTATTGAATTCAGTCCCAAGATTTTGGATGTCTCCCTACATGTGGAATTCCAGGCAGGGAGGTGAATTAACTCCATTTTCATCAATTTTCCTTTACAGGATGTGCCCAATTTTCCAGATTTCAAATGTCACCGGGGAGAACCTAGATTTGCTGAAGATGTTTCTTAATCTCTTGTCTCCACGGACCAGTTACAGGGAAGAAGAGCCAGCAGAATTCCAGATAGATGATACATACTCTGTCCCGGTAAGGGGCCTGGTATTTGGAAGAACTTTCTGTTCCCTCTTTCAGGTTGAAGAAGGCATCTTCCCTAGAGAGGGGAGTTCTAGAGCTCTTCTGCTAGCATGGTTGGGTAACCCCAATTACTGCTTTTTCTTTTTTGGCATAGGGCGTAGGAACAGTTGTGTCTGGGACGACACTGAGAGGCCTAATCAAGCTAAATGACACCCTGCTGCTGGGGCCAGATCCCCTTGGCAACTTCCTACCTATTGCTGTCAAGTCCATCCACCGCAAGAGAATGCCCGTCAAAGAAGTGCGGGGAGGCCAGACTGCCTCCTTTGCTTTGAAAAAGGTGAGATGATCTGCTCTAGACTCCCAGAAAAGGAACCAGCCTCCTAATTTTAGAGTGCTCTTGGAGTTCAGCTGCTATCAGACTGCTTCTGCAAACGTCAGCTGCCTCATTTCACAGCGCATTAAAATCTCATAGAACCTCTGTGGGTCCTGTGTCCCAGTTACTCCACCTGACAGCTGCCAGGTAATAGCAGTAGGACCCAAGGTAATGAGGAATAGTGTTGGAGATTTGTAAAAAAGCAGAGGCATTGCAAGAAAAGTCTCCTCTTGTGCTGCAACTGCATTAGTGGCCTAGGCAGGGTATTTACACTATTCCTCTCAGCTTGCAGGACCAGCTGCATGATTTGTGGTTTAAAAATCAGCAAAATTTGATGCGATTCCTCTGGTGAAAGGTTTCTGTCAATAGGAGCTGCACTGGTTTTAAGGGGGTATAGTTTAAGCTATATCAAACTTCATGTGTTCAGTCTTATCATTTTGTGTTAGCAGACATCATGCTTTTGGAGAGATCATCTGCTTGGGTAATGTGCAACCAGGATGTATGTTTTGCTTTTAAAGGCTCAGTGAGTTAAAACTTCTGTGTTGGTATCCAGCATTCCCAGCACTCTAACTAAAGCTTCCTTAGAAACTTCAGCTGAACTTGATTTTTGCAACCTTTGCATAACATCGTTACATACTGCTAAACAGCTCTGGCTTTGCCTTTTGGTGAGCACCAGTGAAATATCTGTGAAATCCCTTAGGATCCTTCTGGATGCAGTCAGCCAGAGAAGCAGATTTCTTCCCTGGAGAATCACGCTAAGGTTTTTTGTGTCTCTGCTTTTCAGATCAAGCGTTCTTCCATCCGGAAAGGCATGGTAATGGTGTCACCCCGCCTGAATCCACAAGCATCGTGGGAGTTTGAAGCAGAGATTCTGGTGCTCCATCACCCGACCACCATCAGCCCACGATATCAGGCCATGGGTATGTGTCTCAGTGTTGTGTCATCTTTGTTTCCCAGTGGTAGTAGTTTCGTATCAGCTCTAGCCTGAGATAATTTTTCTCCTGATGGCTCTGTCAGCCTGAGCATAAGCCATAGTTCTGGGTTTGACCTTTCCCAGCAATGCATTAGAGAAAGGGGAGGGAGCTGACAGAGGAGAGTGGCAAAGGCTGTAGGTAAAAAGGAGATGTGTGACTCCAAGTGTACTTGGAGCCTGCCTGAGCCAGATCTCCATGGTGCGAAGAGTCTTCAGCTTCAAATGCTGACTGGGAGACTCATTTTAGGTCCTGCCCTCTAGCTTGGCTGCTTGGCATGTAGGATTCTGTTGAGGGTGCTTCAGGAAAGCCTCCACTCAAAGGCAACTGTTCTAGCTTATATGTGTTTTCTTTTTGAGGACTGAAAAAAGGCAGCCGTGTGACCTGTATAGTCTTCGGTACACAGTAGATTTTTACATTCCAAACTCAGCGCTGTTAGCTGTAGGGTAGTGAGAGCTGCCTTAGATGTCTGTCTGAAGCTTATTCCACTAATGGCACTGGCTGTTGAAAGCCTTTGTGCATTACATTCACAGTGCATTGTGGCAGCATCCGACAGACGGCCACGATTCTCAGCATGGACAAGGACTGCCTGCGGACGGGCGACAAAGCCACAGTGCACTTTCGCTTCATCAAAACCCCAGAATATTTGCATATAGACCAGCGTCTGGTCTTCCGTGAAGGCCGCACCAAAGCTGTGGGTACCATCACTAAGGTAAAGGCTGAAGAGTCCCAACTTTTTTTTTGCCCATTAGCTACTTTTGGCACTGAGAAGCCAGCAGGAGAATCCAGATAGCTCTGGAAAATTAAGAGGCTGTCCTTCGATCACAAACGTCAGCCCTGACATGGGTTGTAGATGACCAATGTGCTTGGTCGTGTGGTGGGTCTTAGCTGGTGTGAATGAGGGAAATGTGAAGGGGGGGGTGAGCAAGATGCCTCTGGTTCTTACGGCTTGGTCTCTTTCTGACAGCTTGTAGCTGGTCCCTTTGAGTCACATTGTGGAGGGCTGAGCGTCACCTCAGCCGAGTGGCCCTTTCCACCCTGTAGGGGTTCTTGAGGGCAGCTCAGGGGCCTAGATTTCTTTGAGCAGCTGCTGCTGGCATTCTTCTCCCGATGACTATTGGCATCAATTCTCTCAAAGCTTTTTGTTAAAAAGCAGCATTGAACCTTGCCATATTGGCCCATTTTAATGCTGATTTTGGCCTCTCCCTTTGAAATTTGCAGTTACTTCAGACCACCAATAACTCGCCAATGAACTCCAAGCCACAGCAGATCAAGATGCAGTCAACCAAGAAGGGAGCTGTTACAAAACGAGAGGATGGTGTTCCCCCAGCTGGGACGGCAGCTGGAGGCCCACCAGCTGGGGACGAGGCCCCCTCCACAGCTGCAGCGCCACTGACACCTACTGCCCTGCAACCATTGGTAATTGAGGAAAATATGTCTGTCCTAGCTGTTTGCATCCTGGTTTCATCTGTTGGAGGAAGGGCACTCTAAAGCACAAGCATTATCCCCTCATACCCTTGAACTTATCTTGGGACTCTGTGCAACAGAAACAAATAGAAATATAAGTAGTCTCATAGCAGAAATCAGAATTCTCTGATGACTGGATGACTCCTCATGGCTGACCTTTCAGCAGCTAGCAGCTTAGGGTCCTGGGTCTATGCGGGTTGGAGTTCAGGAAGTGTCTAGTCTAACCTCCTGCTCTAAGTAGGATTAGCTGTGAGGTCAGACCAGGTTGCTCAGGGTTTTATCCAGTCATGTCTTGAAAACCTCCAAGGAGGGACTGCACAACCTCCCTTGGCAACCTGTTTCACGGCTTGACTGTGCTCACGCTGAAGAAGCGTCTCCATATACACAGTAGCTGAACTAGTGAAGCATCTAACAACTAGTCACAGACTGGGTGTCTGCTGTCTGAATGAGAGGTAGAACATCCCTACACTCGAGAAATTACAACCTAAGTAGTAGTATCAGACACAGGTTGTCTGCCCTGTCAAGGAGAGAGGATGGAGATGTCCAAGGAGGAGGAAAGGCTTATCTCTTTCGAGAGAAATTTATCTAGATTGTTTTGTTGGTTAGGACTTCTCAGCCCAGCTTGTCCGAGAAGGATACCTAGCCTTTCTGGGCTGAAAGAAATGGAAACTCAATTCTAACTGCAGGCTTTGGGACCTATTTATCACCTTTATTACATGGGTCTTCTCCTTTTAGTGTACTTATCTAGTAAGCGAAATGTTCAGGAACTGACTCTGTCAAGAGACCTGGTCAGTGTTCCCCCGCTTAATTTTAGCTATATCTTAGTTGTCATTGGTCAAATCTCGCCCTCTTGAGCCAGGCTGGCTGCTGAAAGAGGGCCCTCTGGCAGAGGTTCTCTACCTTTGCATATGCCTGTGGCTTCTTACTGATCCCCCATCTCCTCCTTGTCTTGTTGTAGCGTCACTGTGGTTGTAAGTAATGCTCCCAGCTTGCTCTTTGTTTCATCCCTCCCCCTGAGAGTCTGCGTTGCTTTTGCTCTTGCTTACCTCTGCCTCTCTCTCCTTACTGCTTCCCCTCAGCCTGCGCTGGATGAAGAGCCCCACATCCGTGAGGGCAATAAGGTATTTGGCTGCTTTAAAAGAGAACGGTGGGTTTGATGGCCTGAGACAGGGAACAGAGTCAGGTTAGCAAGAGAGCCCTGGTAGGTGGGGGGAGGGCTCTCCTTCCATTCTCCACAAAGCCAAGGGAGTCTGAGGCCTCGATTTCCCAGATGCCAAGCCCCATGGCACCTGCTGATTCTCACGGGAGTGAAGCATTCAGAAAGTTGGGAAATCAAGTCCTCCTCAGCTTGAAGGGCTGAACTTCATGGTGTGTCTGTCTCTCCTTCCTTCATGGTGTGTCTGTCTGCCTTATCTCCTTCTGCAGTGGTAGGAAGCTGATCAGTCACAACTGACCTCCTGCTGTCTGGATGTGTCTGTAATCCATCTGAGCTCCTGCTGTGTTGATACTCTGATTCAGAGATTGCTGTGCACTAAAGTGTATTTTCTTGTTTTTCAGTCAAAAGTCGGAGGAGGAGGCCGGCGACGTGGGGGTCAGCGCCATAAAGTGAAGTCTCAGGGAGCCTGTGTGACTCCTGCCAGTGGCTGCTGAATTTCTTACTCCTCCTCCCTCTGAGGAATTCCTCCCCTTCCCTTCATTTCTTATCCAAAAGATCTGGAGCAGCTTAAACCAAAACCCATCCCAGCTGATTGGCTGCAGAAGAATCGTCCTTCCTCCCTGAAGGAAGCGATGGAGAGGAGCATAATTTATAAGCTAATGAAGGTGGTAAGACACACAGAACTGAGTAACTGACACCTTCCTCCTCCCCCTATCGACACATTTTTGTACATCATGGGCTTAGTTTTTATTCTTATTAGTTTTTATTATATTTTGTGTGCATGAAGATGAGAGGAGAGTCTGGATAGAACTGTGAAGAGCCAGTTAGCTGCCTCCCTCCTTCCTCACCCCATTCTGTCCACAGGACTTGCTGCTCTCCTCCTATTTGCTGTCTCAGATCCAGGGGTTATCAAACGCCTGAAATTTCAGACTTGCAAAGGTTAAAACACATTGCTTAGGATGGCTCCATAGGGCATTGTTTCCTCACCACTGTGGCCCCATGCCAAATATGTTTCTGGATTCTCTCCATCGTAAACTGTTTCTAAGTGGGTTTCATTTAATGTTGTAGTGACTGAAGTTTGAAGGAGATGGTAAGAAAGTTCATTAGTTGGAAATCTAAGAGGGAAACAAATTGGAAAGCAGTTATTGATGTTAAGTTGAGGAATTCTATACTAAATATCCTTGTCAAATACATTGATAGCACTTAAGATTTTAATAAGAGACAGAATTAAATGGGCAGTTATTTGCCCATCCTGTTCCCCTTCCCATCATGCTGCTTTTCCTATTGTTTGTTCAGCACACACTGGAGCAAATCTAACCTGCCTCTCAAGGCTGTGGCAGCTCAGCTGACAGTATTAAGAATATAGTGCAGGAACACTCAGTCCGTCCCTTGAGCCAGAGAAAGCCTTCTCACCTTGATGGACAGAGATCACAGGTAGCAATATACCTTTGGAACAGAGACAACAGGCAAACATGACCTCCCCTTGATTTTGTTTACTCCAAGATTTCCCAAATCTTTTCTGGAACTCACTGGCCAAACTTTGCCATGGCAGAGGTAGGATTTGTCTTCTCCCCTCTTGGCCAAAGGGGGCAAAGAGGGCAAAGAATTGGTACCAAACTTACAGAAGTACTTTCAGGTTTGGAAGTACGTGATAATTTTTCTTTTTTAAGATTTTTTTTTTTTAAATGACAAATTCTGGCTTCTCCAGCAAGGCCCTGCAAGGACAGTCTATGAATTAACTTTATTGTTATCATGTTTTTTAACCCTGGGTTGTGCAAGTGATCAATTCCCTGCTTATTTTGATCTCTCTTCTTCTAACCCTGCCTCTTCACTTAGCTCCTGTGAGGACAGGCATTATCCTCTGCCGGCTTGTGGCAAGCTGTGGGAGCGTGGTAGCATTTTGAGGGAGGAGGTGGCATCTTCAGCAAATAGTTGCTCTCCCCAGCAGGTGTGCTCAGCCTCATTTTCTTTGAGGGCTTCCTCCTCCAATGAAGGACTTTTATTTTAATTAGAGGGAGACTGAAAAGTTTCTGTCCCTCCTTAGTGGGTTGTTCCTGTTTCTCACTCTCTGGCACCTGTGTGGAGTTCATTCCAGTTCACCTTTTGATTTGAGGTAGGCTTTCAAGCCGACTGAGCAACAGCAAGTTCGGGGCAGGGGGAGAGCGCATGTCCCAATACCAGCACCAGCACTTCAAGAGCATTAAGTGGTGTGGGAGAGGTGAGGAACGTGGTTTGGAGACAAGAGTACTTTGCCTTAGAGACTGCAGTGGCCTGTGCATGGGTGGAAGCGGGGAGGTCAGACGGTCCTTTCCAAGCTATGTGCCTAAATACCAGCACTCTCCTGGCGAGGGAGGAACTATAGGCGGCTACAACACTAATAGCACCCGCATTGTGAGGGGGTGTGAAGTGTGGCTAAGCAGGGCACAAGGGCCTAGTTTGTCTTCGGGCCCTGTAGCAGCATCAAACTGCATCTGATTTCACTGCCCTCTGCTTCTGAGGGGAGCAGGGAGCTCCAGGTGGTTTTCTCTTTCTCCATTCCTTGTGCTCCAAATGAAGGAGACTGCTGAGACTGGAAGAGGGTTTACTTCAGTTTGTGCAAAGGAGGTGGTGTGATCTCTCTTTTGTGACCAGCATTCAAAGATCACTCAGGCTGATGTGATCTATAAAATAAATTTTAAAAAAGTTTGTTCCAAGTTAACGTATGTTGTTGCTTTTTGTCCCTCTGGAAAACCAGCAGTTGCTGCTTTAACACCAAAAGCTGGACCAAGGGGGTTTGCCTGGCACCATGCTCCTTTGCTGGCTACCATGCTCCTTTGCTGGCTACCATGCTCCTTTGCTGGCTACGAGAGGAGGCTGCATTTGTAGTGACGGCAGGGAAGGGTATGCCATGCCACAGGAGAGCTTCTGCTGAGCCTCTGCACAGCCCCGACAGCTTTTACTCTGCCTAAGATTTAGTGCTTCTTGGTAGCAGAGTGGTGAAATGAGAACGCTTGTGTGCTGTGGAGCTATGCTGTGTGAGATGCGTACGTGCATGTGTGTGAAGAGCTGCTATAGCAAATCATTTGGGTCCAACTCTATTAGAGACACTTTGCTAGAGGATGCATTTTAGCACAGCACTTCCACTGCCTGCATAAGCTTGTGCTTCCCTGGGCCCTCGCAGCAATTTGCACCTCACCTGTTTCTGTAAATACAGCGGGACTCTCCGAGGCTTGGAATGGGCCTTTTCCTGCTTCCTCAGTTGATCTCGGAGGTTCACGAAGGCTTTTCCTGCCCTGCACAGCCCTTTCCTAACAGAGGTAAGTGTTGGGCTGGGAGCTGGTGGTAACCAGAGCAAGGCCCACCCAGCACCTCTACTCCTGATGTCTCAGGCACTATGGACACCTGTGGGGAGTGGAGATGCTGCTGGAGGTGTGCTCAGTCCTCTGCTCCTGTCTATGCTTGAGCCCTTGGTCCTGAGCACCCAATACCCCATCCCTTCCCATTTGTTGTCCATATCAGTTTTTCTGTGTCCCCCCCCTAGCTGGGACACTGACATGCCCAGCATCCCTCCCCCCAGGGAAAACCAGCGAGGGCAGATCCAGGGCCAGCAGAGAACAAGCCTTTCCCTAGGGTGGCCTTCTGCAAGGAGCTGCATGGGCAACCCTCAACACAAGCCTGCCTCCAGCCCATCCTGCTTAAGCAGACACCAGTGTGATCCTCCTCAAGCTCAAGCCAGTCCAATTTTCCTTTTTGCAGCCTTGTTTTATGCTTTACGTTAACTTCCTCATGCTGAGGACAATTAAGTATTTCCTTTCTACTTGCTCTTAGCTGCCTGCCGAGTAATTTACAGCCCATGTTAAGGAAAAGAGAGCAACCTGCAGCTACCCTTAATCATGGTGTCAGGCTTTATCCTTGCCCTCGCTGCTGCCCCAGCCTCATGTGCCACTCCTCAGGGCCAAGCCAGGCTCTGCTTATGCCTGTGATAAGGCAGAGGATGGACTGATGCCCAGGGATGGCTTGGAGGTCACTGCAGGATGGACTGAGCACACAGCCATGATCTGTCACAGACTTAGACTATTAGAAGTCATTGAAGTCCCAAGGAATTTGAGTTTTTTTGAGTACAGCTGTTTTTCATCATTGCTCCAAGCAGTTTTTGCATCCTAGAGCCTGCTCAATAGCCAGGTAAAAACTGCTGACACTAGGAGTTAGTGGAAAACAAGGATTTGCCATGAGAATACATGAAGAACAGCTACAAGAATAGCTTTATCTACTAGCTGTGCATCATTCCCACCAGCAAATTCACCTGCAAAACACCCAAACACAGCAGTTTTGATATAATTTATTTGTCTTGGTCTTTTTTTTTCTTGCATAGGCATAAATTACAATCTGTTGATTAAAAAATAAAATTAACAAAACAGTGCAGCATTTGCAACAGGCTACAGCATCAAATACAAACTCGTCTCCTGCCTGTAACCATCTGTTTCTGCAGGGCTAATTTCTAACACATGTAGGGCAAACCAAGGAGGAGGGAGAATAGAGGAGGGAAATGGAGTAAATAAGAGAAATTGACAGCTGTTTTGCATTTCTCCTGCCTCACCAGGCTCATCTTCTGCATCAGCACTAGGATTAAATACCCCTGGGCAGAGATGCACATGCTGAAGCAGCAGTTTTATGTGCCCTCTTTTCCTTTGCAGCTTGGGAAAGTGTTACAGAAATCCTGCAAAAGCTGCTGCTGCTGGCAAGAGGCAGGTGGCTGGCCTCTCAGTACAGCTGCTCAGGCTGCAGCCCAGCACCAATGCAGAATTTGGGGGCTGAAAAACCATACACAGCCTCAGAATGCCTTCCTGGGGATCCTCATGCAGTTGGCATGGTGAGGCCTCTAAAACCTGCACTGTCCCCTAGAGAAGAGCATAAATGCCCAGGGTGACCTCTCGCAGGTATCTCCAGGGGGTTTTACCTCAGAACAGCAGAGACTGTCATCTCCAAAGACAGGGCAAGCTTGCCCTGTAAAGCCAACCACTCCCCACCCCATAGCCAGCAGTTAACACCCCCTGGGGAGGAGCAGAGACCCCACTCCAACTCCATTCTCAGGGAAAGAGGTCCCCCCTTCCCCCCTCTCACCAGCATGCCTGCTCTACCACAAAATCATTTTTCCTTGGGCAAAGACCCTATCAGCCCTGACAGCCTGACCCAGAGGCCAGGGAGCCAGAAGGGACATAAGAAAAGGGGTTTTCCAGCCTCGCGGTTATGGCATTTGCTCCAGCAGCCAGAGAACCCCTGGGGAAGGGGGGAAAACTTAATCTCTGCTCTCTCTTGGTATTTCAATTAAATACAGGAGCTGCTCTGCCGAGCCTGGGACAGGTCTAGGCATTCACAAAAGCACAACTCCATGTGCACAGGGCACTCACGGACATGACTCCAAGGCAAGCAGGCAGCTGTAGACAAGTTTAAAATAACTTTGGCTGTGGATGCCAAGAATTAAGACTACGCTCAATATAGGAGAGATTTTATCGTCACTGGATCTGGCTGCGGGTCTGCTTTCTCCCAGCAGCAGGGCCTCCCAGCTCTGCAGAGGGCTCGACAGGGTAATTTTAATCTGTTGGAGATGGGGCTGCGCCCTTTGGGCTCGCTTCCCTTGCTTGGAGCGAGGTAGACCCCTCCAGAAGGGACATGGTGCCATCATCCTCATTCCCTTGGGCTGGCACAGAGGGGATCAGGGCTCAGCACCTCTGCCTGACACACATCAGGGCGTGCTGAAGGGAGACGCTTCTTTGGCCCCAGCCCCTCCTCTATGCCCCTCGCCCTACAGTGCTTCAAGCAGAGAAGACCAGAATGGGAATCGATTCATGATGCTCACCTAGTGCTCATGGTGCCAGGGGAAGGACGATGCCAGCATCAGACAGGGCTGAAACGCTAAACACGAGCCCTTTAGCTTTTCTTTCAGTGAAACACAAGACAAATATGGAGGCTGTAAATGCCATCCAAGAATGTAAGCCAAACTAAGCGTGATACAGGCAGCCAGGAGGTGGAGTGGCCCGATGGCCATGGCACTTGTCAGCCCAGGGAAGGTCCCCGTGCATCCTTTCTGCAGTCCCCTGCTACAGCTCCCCCCACCACACCATGCATACAAGCAGGATTTACCTGCCCGCTGCAGGCAGAACTCCCCATCCCGCTCCAGCACGGTCCTCTGCCAGCCAGGGCTCGCTCAGGGAACTGAGCCATGCTGGTGAGGAGAAGGCAGGAGGAGAAGGGAGCCCTTCCCAGAGAAAGGAGGTCAGCCTGCGCCAGCCATCTGCCATCGGGGACCGGGAGGCAATGGAGGCAGCCCCGAGCGCTGCAGGTGGGGGGAGGCCCTGTTGCTCCCCACGGTGCAGAAGCTGCTGGCACCTGCAAGCCCTGGGGATTGCCCCGTCTCCTACCCGAGAGACCACCGAGGCACAGGGAGTCGTGCAGAGCGCTGGGGCAGCAGCTCCCGCTCACTGCGAACAGTTGCCTATGTACAAATGCAGCCATGAGCAAGAGGCCACAGCCACACGTTGCGGTCTCAGAGAACATCTCCGAAGCAAGGAGGGCAGGAGTGCCTCCAGCACCCCACTGAGCAGCAGTCCACAGAGGACTTCGTCTCTCAGGTTCAGCTACCAAGCCACCAACGACCCTTATTTTAAATAGCTCTGCTCATCTTATTCTAGATTATCCTACTGCACACGCTATTCTCCTACTAAACAAAGCTCTAGCCCTCTCCGTGTCTACGCCACTCACTTGAGCAGCACCACATAACATTCTCCAGTTAAGCAGAAATTGCATGGAAGAAGTCTTTTTTTCCTTTCTTACTACAAAAGAAAAAAAATCCCCAACTGGAAAATAACCCCCCTCCCCACCCCCCTTAAAAAAAAACCAAAACCACAGAACAAACCCAAAAGGGGAAGCAGGCAACAGGAGTTTTCAATAGCATCGTCAAGCTTAACACCGGGGAGCCGGCCAGCCAGGAGGGCCAACAGCATCACCAAGACCCAGCACAGCCACCAGCGGCAGGAGGGCTCGGACAGACTGACAGCAGCACCGGGACGGGCTCCACCACCAACGCGTGCCAAATTTCTCCCCTCCTGTTGCCCCAAACCGTTAGTTTTATGTTAATACTTCATTAATACTGTCTTATTTCCCCTCTGCCGGCCCAGCATCAGAGGTCTGGAGATCTTTACCTAAACCAACGCCAAGGCAGGAGAAATGACCCCACGTGGAGGGGAGAGACTCGGTGGCCATGAGCGGTGGCTCCCACCTACTCCAGCAGCACAGAGCCGGTCACCGCAGTCCCGTACATCGTATCGCGCCCAAGCCCGCGTGAAGCACATCACAAAATTACATACCCTTTCCCAAGCCCCGGCAACGCCAGGCGTGCCGTCAGAGAGGAGCAGGGCAATGGGGATGAGGGACTGCGCAGACCCGATAAAAAGTTAGCTTAAAAAGTTAAAATGTCCGATACGCACTGAAAACAAGCCAGGCTGCGCTAGGACCCACGTGGGATGCTCTTGCCTCGCCACCCCAGTCCTTGGAAGAGTGAAAGCCTCACCCCTTAAACACCAGCTCTTCTCCTCCCCAGAGGGGAGCAACTTCCCGGGGCGGCTGCTGGCACATCCCAGGATTTCTACATGCGAAGCGGCGGCCCAGGCGAATCCCCTCCTGCTGTCAGCCCAGCAGCATCCTCGTCCCACACGGGAGCCAGGGGTCAGTGCGCCGGCTCCCCGTGCACACGGAAGCGGTAGATGCAGGTGTATTCGGGGTGTCCCCAATTGCTCAGCACCCGGAGCTCCACCAGCTGGTACGTGCCCACAGCATCACCCTTGGGGAGATGGCGAAGGAAAAACGTGAGCCCTTGAGAGCTCTCGAGGGCTCAGAGACCCCAGGGGCCCCATTTTCTTCTTGGGGTCAGGTGCTCCGAGGGCAAAGCACTTACCTCCAAGTAAAACGTTTGGATGGGGTCGCCGTCATGGTTGTAGGTGAACTGCCCGAGGAGAAGACCCTCCTCCTCTCCCTCTTCCTTCAAGACCTACGGAGGGGAAGGGAGGCAGAAAAGGAGAACCGGGGGTGATCAGAGAGGGAGACGAGAGGCAATGAGCGCACCCAGGGCAGAAGAGGGAGACAGAGATGGAGACACAAGCACGCTTGGCCCCCGCTCCTGCTCTTCCAGGCCAAAACAAACAAATGGGGACAGGGGACAGTGGGGAGGGATGGGGGGGAAGACCAGGAGTTACATCTACTCAATCCCCTCTCTCCCAGCGTCCCTCAAAAACCCCTCCTGAAGCCTGGTGCTCCCCCTCTCCCCCCAGTACTGCTTCTTCCTCCTCTTCAGGATAAGACCAGCACCCCAGAGCACCCCACAGCCAGGTATGGGGCTCACTAGCCCTCTCCTCCTGCACCCTCCCACCGTGTCCCCCCGCTCCTCCCTTGGGTCCGGGTGAGGGCACTCACATAGACAGCAAAGTCCTTGGGGGCACTGGGGATGGTCCCCTGGGGCGAGAGGGCTTTCGGGATGTGCTCCAGCGTCACGGCGGTGGGGCGGATGATGCCAGAGAGGCGGATGACAGCAAAGCCTTGGGACCCACGAAATGCCCAGCAGTTCCCGGGGTTGACGTCTGGCTACGAGCACGGGAGCGAGACACCAGCAATGTTAATCACCATCGGTGCCATTTTTCTCCCCCCAACATCAGCCTGGCCGCTTGCTTGAAGCGACGAGAGCCCAATAAAACCCACCAAGCCCATGCAAGAACCAGCCTGGCCGGTCCTCCCCCTCAGTGGGGTCTCACCCCGAGGGTGCCCACCTGCAGGATGACACGGGGGGACTGTGAGTGGTACCACAGGGGGATGCCAAACAAACTCAGCAGCGCCGTCCGTGTCTCGTAGGTCTCCGAGCAGCGAGTGTTGATGACGCTGGCCCCTGGCACGGAGAGGGGACAGCAGCAGGTAAGCTGCATCCCAGCACCCCGTGGTCCCCTCCCCAGGATGGCTGGCTCGTCCTCTGGGTGGGCAAAAGCCCCCCGACCACCTACCTGCTGACTCCAGGGCGTAGTCAACCATTCCCACGCGGTCCTCGCTGTAGCGCTTCAGGGCCTGGCCCACGATGAGATGCACTTGCTGCAGCAGGAGCAGAGGGTACAAGAGGGGTGAAGGGCCAGGGCAGGCGTCCTGCCCCCCACCCGCCTCCACCCTGCAGGGACAGAGAAGGCGCAAGGACCTTCCCACAAAACAGTCAGGGCATGAATCACCATAGCAAAAACAACAGGACATGCATTTGGCTGGGAAGCCTCGTTAGATGTTGCTAAAAATACCCCAGACAAGAGGAGCTGTGCAATGAAGGGGCAACACCCAGGCACGCTGGGCTCGCCCGGCCCCATCCCAAAAGAGGGGCTGGCTCCAGGGGACAAGGGGCATCCTCCAACAGGTACCAGACACAACCTAACAGCCCACCCAGTCCTCCCCAGCATCATCTGCTGGTCCCTCCTGCCCCATCCTGCAGGCCTGATGAGAGCTCTCCCCATCCAGAAAAGGGGGAGCTGGCCAGAGCATCCTCCTAGAGCCAAAGCCAGCCCCAGGAGCTGGGACCCTGCCTGCAGCACCACTGCAGGTCTGAACTTGATGGTGCGCACAAAGCTGGCACAGACTGCAGGGACTGCTAATCCCGGCTTGATCCCTCCCCTCCGCTACCTCCGCAGGGAATTGCCAACAACTCTTTCCAAAGCAAGCAGGCTCATTTTTTCCCTTGGTGTCATTCTGCTGAAATGCTTTGCCCCAAATGACTCTGCAGCACTGCTGAAGAACGGGGCTAAACAAGATGCTGAACCCGTGGCAACATTGCTGGCACCTGCCCCATCTTCTGGACGAGCAGAAACTCGGATTTTAAGACAGCAAAGAGCCTTGCAGCTGTGCAGATATTGCCACCTGCAACCCCTTCCAGGCAGCAGGGTACAGACAGCCCAGGGGAGGCTGGCAGCAGAGAAGGGACGGAGGAGTTTCGGGGATGCTCTTGCCAGGTTGGATGTGAGCCCAGGATCGTTGTCCCAGCTGTAAGGGCTGTCCCCACGGCTCTGTCTTCTGCCAGGCATGCATGCCAGTGTCATCCATCCCATCTGCCCCCCCCCCCCCCCATGCAATGGGGCACAGCCCCCAATCCCACACCTGTGGTCACCATCACATCCCTGGGGCTCAGGCCAGCACTCACCTCCTCCGTGACCCCCGCAGTCCCCCCTTGCCGTAGGGCCACTCCAATACCAGCCTGAGCATCCCGTGCCGACAGCTGCCGGTCCTCTAAGACTTTGGCCAGGATCTTGCGCTCCAGGGCCTGGAGCTCTGCTTGCAAGTCTTCCCGCTGGAGGATGAAGCCAGCGGTGCCGTCCTGCCGGGACTGCGACAGGAACTGACTGACCCACGCCGGGAACTGCGCTTCCACCTGAACGGTGGGGACAGAGCTCAGCCCTGGGGCAGGGACCCTCGCACCTCCCTCTGCCGAACAGGGTGGGGACCGGGGACTCACGTCAGCCCGCACCGCCTTGAGCTGCTCCAGCATCCCCTCCACGTGCTTCCCCATCACCTCCTGGTCCGACTTGAGGCCCGCCAGCTCCCTCCTCACCGCTGCCACCTCCTGCTCCAGCTTGCCCACCTCCTGCTGGAAGCTCCCTCGCAAGCCCTCCTGCGCTGAGCTGTGCCGAGAGAAAAGCAACAAAACCTTGCGCCGACTGTCCCAGCTCCCCTCTGCAAACTGGGGGAGGAGGTTCGTCCCCCATCACCTATGCTCAAACCCCATCTGCAGCCCCAAACAGTTTTCACTCCTGTGACGATGACCTCTTCTACTGCATCCCGTGGGAAAACATCCCCAGCTCACCCCTTGGCTGAAGGGCCACATTCCCCATCGTGATGCTAAATGACAGCGGCAAAGGTCACTTGCTGCAATCGCCCTTTGAGCCCTGCTGCCAGCCAGGGCACTTTCTTGCCAACGTACCCACATATCCATCCCTCCTTTCCCCCCAAGACTGTACCCCTCAACCTCTCAGGTTTGCCCCAGGCAAACTAGACCTGGAAACCCCTCCTAAGCCTCGCTGTGGGGATTTCACCCTGCTACCTGCCTGCCCCTAACAGAGCGGTGGCTCTGCCTGGACAGCCAGCGTTACCTCTGCCACTCCGAGTTCAGCTCCAGCAAGCGTGCCTCCATCTCCTGCCAGGAGAAGGGGAAGGGGTGAGACCCGCGATGCCGGTGGTGGGGATGTCCTGCCTGGGTACCACCACACGCTTATCCCCCTTACCTGAGAGGCTTGTGCCATCTTCCCCAGGCGCCCGTCTAAATCTCTCTGCACCTGAGCTCGGAGGGCATCCAGCTCGCCCTGCAGGGTGAGGAACAGGGGGGAACATCAGAGCCTGGTCCCACATGCCCCCATCTCCCCGCGTGCCCCCCGCACCCCTCACCTGGAGGTGGCTGGTCAAGTCGTCGCGGAGATGCTCCTTGAGCCCTGCGTCCCGGCGGCTCATCAGCCCCTCCAGCAGCGCCAGGACATCCCCCGGGGGTGGCTCTCCCCCCGCCGCCACCGCCGCTGCCCCCCGCCGCAGCTCCCACCGTGACACCTCGGCCTCCAGCGCCTCAAAGCGCTTCTCCAGGGCTTGGAAGCGAGCCAGGAGCCGGTGCTCCCCCCGCAGCCCCTGCAGGCAGCAAAGGCAGGGCGCGATGCTGTCCCCCGGGGAGGTGCAGACCCCTGGGGGGCCGCCTGCTCCACAGGGGACCCAGGCCACCCGGTCCCCAGCGTCAGTGGCATCTTATTCATCTGCTGCTTCCCAGGAGAGGGCGGATGTTCCCCCTGCTCCATCCCTGGGACACCCGAAGAGCGAGATGGCCACAAGCTGGGGGAGCCATTTCCACCAGCGCGGAGCCACCATCTGCCCCATCCTTCACCTCTTCCCCATCCCCTGGAAGGGCTCCTTCAGCCATGGACCACACTGTCCCGGCTCTCCCTGCAAGGCACCCACCCCACCTGGGCCACCGCTGTGCCTTTGCCAAGGCTTACCTGGTCCAGCGCAGTCAGGTCCCCTGCCCCAGGCACATCCGAGGAGGACAGCTTTCCAGCTCCTCGCCACGGGAAGGCAGGGAAGCTGAGTGTCGACAGCCCGTATGGGTAGAAGTACCAAGCTCCTGGGCATGCGGGGGGATGAGATGGTTAAAATGGCAAGCCAGTAATGGGCCACAGCAGGGGACAGGGTGGACGTGCAGAGGCTCAGCCATCAGCATCACTTAGGGTTACCAGGAGGCCCCAGCACAGGGGTGCAGATGCACCAGGGTACCAAGAGCCACAAGCACTGAGCTCAGGGCCATCCCATCCCATCCCCTGGGTACAGCAGTGGATTGCTCTGCATTGCCCCAGATCTCAGGGCAATAGACCGAGCCAGGCCGACTCACCGTAGGCGGCAGCAGCAAGGAGCAGGAGGAGCAGCAGCAGAAGCAGGGACCTCTTCAGCCATGGGTAGCGCCTGGAGCATGGAGAAGAAAGAGGCACCTGTAGGACTGCAGCCACCTTACCCCACCGCAGCACTCCTCTGGATGGGGGCCAGAGGGAAAACAAAGCCCAGCTGGGTTTCGGCACAAGACACCCACCCCACGCACACCGGGCTCTGCAGGGCACCCCCTCTCCAGGGTCCTGTGGGTTTCCCCATGCCTCCCCCATCCCGGTGTCCCACCACCATGCTCACCTGGAGAAGTGGACACCACCCAGGCCGGGAGCCGTGCCGGTGAGGTGGTGCCAGGCAGCTGCCAGCCCCGAGAACAGCCACGCCACGAACCGAACTGCCGGGAGAGAAACCGAGCCTCAGGTGGGGTCCCGGCAGAGAGGTCCCCTCCGTCCCCCAGGATGCTCCCACAGGGGCATAAAACCCCTCCACCCAACGAGGGAACAGCACACACGGAACATGGGAAGGGGAGATGCTGGCAGGGAAAAAAGGTGCTGCTAGAAGCCCCTCCGCCAGCCCTCCACTCACCTGGGGAGGTGAGCACCTGCCAGAGGAAGGAGCCCACCCGGGAGACTGCAGTCCTCAGCCCTGACCCAGAGCTACTCTGGCCTGAGTAAAAGTGACCTGGAAAGGAAAAAGCGAGGCAGTAAGTCACCCAACGGAGCCTGCATCCTTGTGTGTCGCCCAGGGCAAAGGATTTGCACAGGGGGTGGAATGCACGGGGGGCTGGCAGCACCCTGGGCACAGCCAGGCCCTGGACTGGTCCCCTTGGGGACGTCTCCCCCAGCATCCCTGCCACCGCAGAGAGGCTGGTGCATCCCTACCGGCGTAGTCGTCTTCCGAAGAGTACCCGGATGAAGAAGCGTAGGTGTCGTACGTCTTGCTCTCCAGCAGCCCGTTGATCTTACTGGACTCTGTGTCCCCTGTGCCTCTTCTCCTCCTGGTGGAGAGATCCCCACCTGCCCCCAAAACACAGAGTCCCGCTGAGAAACCACCCACCCCCACCGGGGGTAACCCCGTCAGCTGACCTGGGGGGCTGCCCCAACACCCCCCCAGTGCCCAGGGGGGTCCCCAGCTGCCACAGGAGGGAGGGCTCACCCCAGTACGTGCTGCTGTCCAGGGCATCGTCCAGCACGGAGCTGCCCAGGGCAGCGAGGCCCCGGCTGCCCCCCAGGTAGGACTCGCTCATCAGGGACTCGCTGTAGTAGGAGGTTTGGGTGCTGGGGGCAGGAGACAGGCGCTTCGTGCTGCTTGATTTCCTCCTGATCGTCCTGCCGGGGGTGAGAACGGGCTCATCGGCCACGCGTGGTTACGGGGTGGGGTGGGGGGTGCCACGGTGCACCCGTGGGGGAGAAATGGGGAATTCTCCCCAATCCCTCGGCTGGCATCACTTCCCCCTGCACCCCGCACCGTACCGGATGGCAGCAGGTTTCAGAAGGTGCAACCGCTGCTTTGCGAAAGGCCTTCCTGCCTGTCCCCAGGCAGCTGCCGCACCACTTCCGCTCGCATCGCTGCGGTTTTCCGGCCCGGCACTTGCAGCGTACCTCCCTCCCGCCATCGAGCCGGAGGCGGCCACGGCTGGGAGGAGGCACGCAGCCACCCCGGGCAGCCTCCCGTGCCGGGGCAGGGGGGCACGCAGAGGTGCCAGGGGCGGGGAGCACAGAGCTTTTGGTGGAGCGGGGGCACGGCTAGTGCCAAGGTGGCCGGCGGCCGCGCGGAAACACGGCGAGCTCGCCGTCATGCTTCCTTCTGCAAGCCGCCCCGATGCCCCACCCCGAGAAGGTGCCCCATCTGGGGCGTGGGATGGCGTGCCCTGGCCGCGTTTGGGAGAGGGGAACCCCCCCACCCCTGCACCCCACTGACCTGCCAGTGCTCTCCTTGAAGGGGAGCTGCTGGCCCCCCAGCAGGGAGCTGCTGCTGCTGCTGGTGGTGGCATCGTCGTCCCCGGGGTAATAGCGCGTGGTGACGAGGCGCTGGCTGCGACGGGACATGGCGGCGGCACGGGGGTTCACGGTTCACCTGGGGGGCCGGTGGGAGAGGAAAGTGTCAGTGGGAGAGACCCCACTCGCGGGGGACCCCGCTCCTGCAGCCGGGGTCCCGGCACACACCGAAACCCCCTCCCGCGCAGGCGGCCGTGGGGTGCCCGCTGCGGCTGGGGGTGCTGCGAGCCCGCCGCGGGGCACCTGCTGCCCCGGCCCGCCCCGCCGCCAGCGCGGCCGCCTCCCCTTATAGGGTTATAAACCCCCTTCCCTTCCCTCCCCTCCCCTCCCCTCCCACGGGCCACCCACGCGAGCACCCACCCACCCACCCACGCGCGGAGCCGCTGCCCCGCCGGACCCTCTGCACCCCCCCGGCCGGCTCACCTCCCTCCGGCCCCGGTACGAGCCGCCCGCAACTCCCCCCCTCCTCCTCCCCCGCACCCGCCGCGCCCCCGCCCCACGCAAACCCACCGGCGAGCGGCGCACAGCGCGAGTGGAGCCCCCACCGCCCCTCCGGCTGCCGCCGCCGCTCCGCTCCCTTTTGTTTTGCGGGGGAAGGCGGCCCCCGCCCCCCCCGGCTCCTCCCCTCCCCCCCCCCCGCCCCCCCGGCTCCTCCCCTCCCCCCCCGCCGCCGCCCCGCCCCTCTGCACCGCGCGCGCGCGCCCGCCGGGACGGCTGCGGGGGGGCCCCTTCGATGTCCCCTTCTTTATTATTGTTATCGTTATCATCATCGTTCTGACTATCATTATTATTATGGCTATTGTCTTCTTATTATTGTATTGTATTGTATTGTATTGTATTTTATTTTATTTATTATTATCGTCATCATTTTGGGGGGAGGGCCCATCCCCACCCCCTGGCTGCCCACGGGGGTCACCCACGGGTCACCACACGCCTCAGCCCCGGGGGTGCTCCCCCCACCCATGCCCGCCAAGGGCCGCAGGCAGCCCGCGCTGCCAGGCTCCCGGGCAGGTCCCGTGGGCGATGCCGGCCCGAAACGGGGGCTCCCAGGCGCAGGGCCGCGCCCCCGCCCCGTGTGGGTTTTGCTGGCCGGTTTGCCAGCCCCGGTGGGGTGGGAAATGCCCGGCACCCCACGCACCACCCGGCACGAAGGCGTGGCCGAGCCCGTCCCCGCGGCACAGGCAGCCCCGCTCGACGCCCGCGTGCCCGCGCCGCCTCGACCGGGCGGGCGGGTTCTGCTGCTCCCCGGGCCCGTGGCCGCAGACACCCCGCTGCCATCCCTCTCGCCCCACGGGCGGCCGGGCCGGCTCGGCAGCGGGGCGCGAGCCAAAGCCGGCTGCTCCCGTGGGACTTGAACGCGCGGCTGTGCGGCGGGGCCCTTGTGCAAACTCGGCTGAGAAACCAGCCGCCCTCCCACACCCCCGTTTCTAAATCTGACGGCGCCTCGGAAAAAGATTTGCCTGGGGGGGCTCGGTGAGGGGGGGAACCGGCCGCCTGTGTCCGGACACGGCTGTGGGGCCGCATCTGTGGGGCATGGGGCGGCAACGGCCGCGGCGGCTTTGGGTACGGCGGCAAAAAGGCATTTACAGAAAGGGTTAAAAAATATGAAGGCGTCAGAAGGGGAGTAACCTGTTGCAAAACAGCCCCGAAACCTCTTCCTCCCCGTGCTGGGATTTGGTGCGCAGGCCGGGGCAGAAGCAGGAGGACGTCCCGCCGGCGTCGGGGGGGCACACCACAACAAACCCCGATTCAGAGTCCCTGGCCCCGTTGTGTAACGCAGACAGATCCTCTTTGTCTCCATTTTTTTTTTTTTCTCCCTTTTGAGCCCATTTTTTGTTCCGGCCTAAATCTCTGCCTGGCTTTTCCAGGGCAGCTCCATCTCCCGCTGCACCAGCCACCCTTTCTCACCCTTTCCTGCGGCTTCCCATCGCTCTGCGGGTGACCGGCCGGGCTGGAGGACATCTCTCCTCCCTGGTGGCACCTTTACCTCTGGCCATGCCAACGCCAACCCTGTGCCCCGTCCTGGGGACACTGGCAGTGGCCTTAGCGATGGCACCTGCCCCGGCTGACATAACCCTGCCACAGATTAACCCCCCTGGGAGGCTCAGGGGATAAGCTGGGTGCTGAGCCACCGGGCACTAAATAGGGTGCACGGCCCCAGGTCAATCCGTCCCCTCCCAAGAGCCACTTTTTCGGGCAGGGAGGGAGCCGGCAGCTGTTCCCAGGGGATTTGAGGTGATGCTGGGGGGGAGTGGGGCTTGTCCCCCCCTTGCTGCACGCCCGGTGCTGCGGCAGAGGCAGCGATGCCGGAGCCGTGGGGGTTTTCAGGTGGGAAGAGCGGGGCAGGGATAAGTGGTGAGTGGCTGGGAGCTCTCGTGCCTCAGTTTCCCCACACCGGCAGTGGGGAGCCTCAGCTCTCTTTTTGGAGGTCACCAGGGCATCGTCGTGCTGGCGGGAGGAGCGGGCAGAAGGAGCTTGCCAACTGCTCGAGTTTGGCAGCTGTTGCTGGGGAAAGGCAGGAAAAATGCCTACCCTTTCCTAAAAGGCTTTGGAGGGCTGAAGCGACACGTCCAGGCGCGCAAGGACAGGCCAGGGCTGGGAAAGCAGCCCCAGCCGGGGAGATCTCAGCTCGTGTCTTCTCCACTAGGCCAACCTTTTTATTTAAATACCCTCCCCGTCCCGGCTATCCTTACAGCCCGCTTCCCTGGTGCATCGCGCCGCTGGCTCCGGTGCCACCGAAAACTGACACTACACGGAGTCAGAGCTGCACGCCGGTCCCTGTATCGCCCTTGACAGCGTGCCAAAACACCCCAGCCCAGAGGGGTACCAAGCCCCCCATCACACCCGTGACCCCACATCATCCACCAGCACCTCGTCCGGGTGGGCCGCCCCGGCCAGGCAGCGTCCCACCACCGCCAGCACCTTCCCCAGGCGACGGTCCAGTGCCCGCAGGTGGGGCTCGGCCAGGACGGGGGCCAGCGGGTCGGTGGCCAGTGCCTCCCGCAGCAGGTCGCTCAGGCGGTAGGGCTGGGTGGCCAGCAGCTGCAGCCGCAGGTAGGTCGACTTCTTGATGCTGCCGAAGAGGAGGAGGGAGCGGTCTCAGCCCGGGGAACCTCTCCCCGATGGCAGCTCCGGGGTGGGCGGCGGGAGACCCTTACCTGCAGCATTGCCGGAGGGGGGCCAGGATGGACGGTTCGTCGCGTGAATGCGTGCCAAAGCTGGGGGGAGAAGACCACCGGCCGGCATCAGGGCGACATTGCCCCACAGCTCAGAGCCCAACGCGGGGTGTGTTTTGGCAAAACCGGTGGTCTCCCCCCACCCCTTTGCTGGGATTGCTTCCCCACCATCCCGCTTTACCCGCGACCGTTGTCCAGGTGGAGCAGGAAAGTGTCATTCCCAAATTTCTCAAAGGTCTCGTAGTGGTGCCGGTCCATGTTGCCTGCAGTGGGGCAACAAATTTCCCATCGGGTGGTGGGCCAGGAGGCAGGAGCAGGGACACGGAGCACCCTCCTGGTGCGAGACCGAAACCCGGCGGCTGGGGAAAAGGGCTGGGGGCACCTCTAAGGTGCCCGTCTGGTGGCCACAGCCGTGGGGGGGACCCGAGCGGACCCCATGGGGCCTCCAGGCCCCTTCTCATCCTGGCAGCCCCATGGAGGAACAACAGTGGCAAATGGAGCAGAAGTAATGGCAAAGGCACGGCTGTGCGGCCGGGGACGAGGAGACGGGAAGCTCTCCAAGTCAGATGATGGCAGGGGGACAACGCGGGGACGAAGGAGCGGCTCCGGGGACGGGAGAGGCAGCGCAAGCCCCGGTGAGCATCGCCGCAAGCCCCGGTGAGCATCGCCACCAGCCCCAGCTCTGCAGCGGCTGCAGGTGGGAGCTTGCCGGGAGGCTTCCCGTGCCCGGGCTGTTCATCTGGGATCTCCCCAGCATCTCTTGTCCTTCGGCTTCTGCCTGGGACGTGCCCTAGCAGCCCAGCCCTCTGCTCTCCTTTTGGGTAAGAGCGCAGCTCTCTGCAGCCGTGAGCAATGGTTTGGCCAGCAAACCTTGCAGGGCGCGGTACCGTGGGACGCGGAGCCGTTTGGGCCTCTCGGTCCCGAGGGGCACCCGCAGCTCCCGGTGCCGGCACGGTGGGGCTCACCCATAAGGAAATCGAGGACCGCCATGTCGATGAGGTCGAGGAGGCGATGGCCCCTGTCGTAGGGCGGCGTCTCTCGCACCTGAGCGCAGTAGTTGGGGTTCAGCTCCCACCTGTGGGCAGAGGCCGGGGCGGGGGACGGGGCCGTGAGAGCGGCTGTGGGGCGGCTCCCTCCTGTCCCGCAGCTTTGCTGCCCCATGCCCCCCGTGCCCCCCGTGCCCCCCGTGCCCCCCGTGCCCCGGCTCACTCAGCCTTCTTGCTCTTGTGGTAGGAGCGGCGCCAGGGGCTGCGCCAGGAGCGGCGCTTGGCCAAGGTCTTGTCAGGCAGCAGGGCAGCCATGGAGCCCTCCAGCCGGTCCGGCTTGCCGCAGAGGGCGTGCTCGGTGGAGCAGTAGTAGGAGCACTCCCCGTAGAAGCAGACATTGCCCGCTGGCCATGGGGACAAAGGAAAGGTTGACGAAGAGCAGGAAGGCAACGAGCCTGCTACCCCCATGCAGGGTGGTCCGGCAGGCAGCCGGGTGAGGATGCTCCATGCAGCGTGGCCATGTGCACCAGCAAAGCAATGGCAAGGAAGGCCTTGAGGAGCAGAGCCCCGTGGCAGGGGACCCGGCGGGAGCTGGAGCAGTCCCCAAAGGGACGGTTTGCCCCAGTGCAGGGGGAGCCAGGGCAGGAACAGCCAGCTCCAGGTGAGCTCCATGTGGCGGCCGCAGGAGAGGATGAATGGCATGAAAGCTCACCTGGGGAGATGAAGAAAGTCTTGGACAGTTTCTTGTCCGTGGTGATGTCACGAATCTCCTTTGTTATATTGACCAAACGGCCGGAAACTGGGGGGATTCGCCGGAAATCCAGGATCCTGAAACACAGAACTTGGAACCATTTCTTGTCGACCCCGGCTGGTTTTCACAATGAGTTATTAAAACCGCCGCGAGACGCAGGTATCCCTCACAACGGGGAGGAAGCGGTGGGATGAAGGAGCAGTTTCTCTGCTGCTTTGCTGTCGCGGGAGGGCAGAGTTGGATGCAAAGCTTGCGCTCACCTGTCCAGGTGGAAGGCTGCAATCTCTGCGTTGTGCCGCTCAAAGTCCGAGAAGTAGAAGAAGTCGATGGGGGTCTCCTGGTCCCGGGTCTGCCTGGGAGGGGAGGGGTGATGGCCATGGACAGGGTCACCCTGAGCGTGGGCTTGGCTCCAAACACCCCTCACCTTGCGTCCCCGGTGCCACTGGAGACACAGCCAGACCCACTCTCCTCCAGTCGCTCCCTGCTGGGTGGTGCAGCCCCAAACCCCCCAGCCAGGCCCCCACGCACCCCCTGCTCCCAACCCAAGGGCTGGGAAGCTCTCATGGACTGGAGGGTCCTGAATGGTCCTCATGGACCATCTTCTTCTTTCCACCACTGGAGGTCACTACCCCATCACAAGCTGTGCCCAGCCTGCCGCAAGCACCACCAGGGAAGGGAGGGGAAGGGAGGGGAAGGGAGGGGAAGGGGAAGGGGACCGTCCCGGTCGGCTCAGTTTTGGGCAGCGGGGCTGAAGAGAGGCAGCGCACGAAGCATTTCTCAGTTTCTCCCTCCATGATCTCCTCCGGCTGCTCCTCGCCACCTAACGGGACCGTGCGGGTGGGGTACGGGGCTGTCCCCGGCTCTACTCACTTCATGGGCTTGAAGAGGGCCTGCCCGTAATTTGGGAATGTCATGATGAGCTTGAGCTGGGTCCCGCCGGACTTCTGGACTGAAAGGGGGCATACAGGGATGAAGGAGGTGGGCAGCAGGCAGCGGGGCAGGGGTGCGGGCAGGGGTGCGGGCAGGGAGGTCGTACCCGAGCTGACGATCCTCTGCGTGGCCAAGTCCCGGAGGAGGGTGGGCATCAGGGGGTCCCGGCGGGGGTACAGCTCGTAGCGGTTGATGCCGACGTGGAATTTGAGCCAGGCGGGGTAGGTGTCGTAGGCCGTCTTCCCTGTCAGGAGGAGCGTCTCGGCTTTACTGCTGCTGACCCTGCAGCCCGACAGCCACCGCCACCCCAACAACAACGACAGTGTTTAGTTGGGGCAGGACGGGTCTCGCGTCCCCAGGCCCTTCCCAGGAGCTGGTGCATGGAGGGCGAGGTGGGGGGAAGGCCCAGCACAAGCCCTGGATGCTGGCGAAACCCCCTGCCCCATGCACCTTCCTTGGGGCTCCTGGCACCTGGGCAGATCCCACCCGTGGCTGGTGGCCGGGGAGACCTGCCGGCACGGCTGGAGGGGGCTCGGTGTCTTCCCCCATGGAAAATCCCTGGGCTGATCCCGCTCCTCTCATCTGTGCCTTTATTTCCCTGCCGGAGCAGCTCATCTTGTTGTTTTTCCCCAAGGGATTAGCTCCTGGGAATACAACCAGCTACACCCCCCAATGTGCTCACTGGGGACACACACGCGTCCGTAACACAGGGGTGGAGGAGCAGGGGCTTCCCAGCCATCCCCAGCACCGACCTGAACTCCCACCCTCAACGTCCAGTTCCCCTTGGACGGGTTTATAGCACACCCCTGGTTTCCCCAGGGGATGAGTTTGGGTTAGCACTATTCCTATCTCTGTGCCTCCTGCAAATTTGCAGTTTTCTGGCATTCAAGGGGGGATCCTGGGGGTATGTGCCCCCCCTCTGCACCAGCACCCACCGGCACTGCAATGGGACAGTCCGGCCCAGGGCATCTGTAACCAAACCCACATCTCTCTCTCTAGGAAAATGCAGACTGTGCCACAATTTCATCAAACCAGACCCATCTCCCATGGTTATCCGTAGGGGAGGTGGTCCTCAGAGACAAGGCAAATGCTCATTTGTGGAAACCAGCTCTTAAACCGGCTTTGATTCTCTCCCAGTTTTAGCAGCCGCCGCGTTTGGAAGGTGTGCTTTCCATAAGGAAGCTGCTACGTGTTACCAACGCTAAAGCTTTTAATATCTTCCCTCCTAATTAGAGGTTAGTAGTCCAGTGATAAAAATAGGCAGCCGGCAGCGGTGAGCTCACCATACGGCCGAGCCTAAAGAGGTCAGGTGATGTCCTGCAAAATGCAGGACAGGAACGGTCTCACGGTTAGAGGTAACCTACATTGCAGGCTTTGCATCTCCAACGTGTCGGGAGAGGGGCTAAAACTGGTTAGAAATCTGGAGTGGGGAATTCCTCATATATAGAGAGAGAGACCAAAGGCCAGTCTGCATTGGGGAAGGAAAGGAGATGAGGAGATCACCTGAAAGATACCCTACGTAATACTGTGAATAATTCAAGAGTCTCCTTTGGCTTCACGATGTGCTACAAGCTCCCGGGTAGCAGCCCAGAAATTCAGGGCTAAGAGAGGCTTTGGGGCACGAGAAGAGCGCGCTCAGCAATCAGGGCCCCTCCGGGGTAGGATGCTGATCTATGCAGGGAAACAACGTGTTTGGTCCCTGCCGCTTGTCCCCTCAAACCCACGTATTCCCCAACAGCAAGCCAGGGCTGAGCTCACTCCTCACCATTCGTCACTCCCGCTGCTGCGCAGGCTGAACTTCTCCGTGGGGTTGACGACAAACAGCTTGTCTTTCTCCGTCACCTCTGGGACTGGGGTGTTGTAAAGGGGGTGCTTGAAGAGCGCTGCCAGCTTTGACCCCTCGGTCTGCCCCGCATTCCCCTCTCCGCGCTGGTGCTGGGCTCCCGGCTCTCCAGCCCTTGCGTGCGGCCCCGCTCCCTGCAGCTGGGAGCTTTTCTCCAAGGAGCCGTTGCTGCCGCTGAAATCCTGAAGGATTCGCAGGCTCAGCTTTTTGGGGCTGGCCAGTACGGGGCTGTCTGACAGGACACCCGAGGCTTTCGGTACTTTTGCATCGCAGCCGCGGGGCCTGCAAGCTGTGGGGATAGCCAAATCCATCGCCAGGTGCACCAGGAGGGCCAAGAGCAGGAGAAAGAGGAGGCTGACTTTAAATTTCCTTTGGAAAAGCGTTTGCAGCCGGCGCCGCATCCTTCCTCGCCCAAGACGCTCAGCAAGGGGTGGGCACCCACCCGGGGCTAAAAGAGAGTTGGTGCGGCCGCAGCCTCTGTGCAAAAATAGGAGCAAGGTGTCCTGGATTTACAGCATCGCAGCAAAAGAGCAACCGGTGCAAAGGCAGCGTCGCAGGAAAGATCTGTCACCGTGGCACCTCACAGAGTGATGCTGCCGAGCCGGCAGCAGGATGGGACGGGAGGCTGTGGCGGGGTTTATCAGCACTGATAAGGGGCAAGCTGGCACCGCCAAGGTTAACATGAACGGGGCAAGTTCCAAATCAATAGCCACAAAGCTGGCTCGGAGACAGCGATGGCTGCAGATAACCCCCACACCGTCCTGTCCCTCCATGCTGTCACCCGCACGGGGCTGCAGAACATTTCTTGGCATACAGGGCATTAAAGCGGTTCTGCCCCCCTGCAGCACCCACCCGGCCCAGCACTAAGCAGCCCCATTGCCCACGTCCATCATATCCACGCACTCGTAATCCAGGAGAGTTTTTCTCCTGCTGCTCAGCCAGAGCAATTTTATCACCCTCCCCAATCTACTCAAAATCACTTGTACTCAACTGTCCTTTCAAAAACCACTCAAATTAGGTAAAACAAAGGGGGTGGGAGTATCAGCATCGCTGGGAGGGGAAACGCTGGGCTGGCAGCGTAAGGAAGGGCTGCCAGACAGGTGAGGTTCACGGGCAGGAATGCTGCCAGGGCCGCTGAAGCAGGCAGGGGAGGCAGGCAGGCAGGAGTGGGGATGCTGCCTGCTGCCTCAGGCATCAGCACAGAGGGGTGGCGGGACCCACCGAGCACTGGGGAGGACTGGCAGCTTGTGGAAGGGAAGGGCAGCCCATTTTTACAAGAAATTCACTTTTCCAGTGACACCCAGGGACACAGAGCTGGGCTGCGTGGGCAAAAACGGTTGGTGACTTGTAGGGAGGGAGCTTTGGATTCGTTAAGGGACAGAGAAGCACGGGACCACCCGCAACAAGCCCGGGGGCTTGGGTACCGAGTCCGGAGTGATGCTTTTCCTCTTTTCAATTTCCCAAAGGATGCAGGGGGCATGTGAAATCCCGTACATCATGCGGTCCCTTCCCTACCAGCAGCCAGCTTGGACATCCTCTCTCCAAGCCAGGGAGGGTTCGACGAGCGGTGGGCAGGAGGGGGTATGCTGGACCCCTCCTCTGCTGCCATCCCTGCACTACCCTCTCGCTCGCGCTGCCCTCTCTGCACCGTCCCGTGCCGGCTCTGGCCGTGCCGGGCTCGGCCCCCTCCCAGGCGGTGTGGTGAGAACGTGATGTTCCCGGTGTTCTCGGCTCGCCGTGTCCCACGGTGTGACAGTTGCCTGGAAACCACCTCCGGCTGACACCGTCAGCAGCCCCAGATTCAGCCATCCCCGCGTTCCCTTCCCCGCGCCTTGTACTAACAAGATGGCCGATGGGAGCCGGGGCTCGCGGGGAGGAGGAGGAGGAGGAGGAGGAGGAGGAGAGCTTTCCAGCCCGGCTGGCGAGCACGAAGCCCTGCAGAAGGAGCCAGGAGGAGGGGAGCAGATGGCTTCCCCGGGGAAGGGAACACAGCGTCTTGCTCCAGGAGGTTTGCTGGATCCACTCCGGACATACGGCTTGGAAAGAAGGCGCCTAGGAGGGGCTGTAGCTGGAACACGGGATCGTTAGGTCATTGCTTAGCAAAAAAAAACACCAACAAAAACCATGTGCTAACCGCTCGCATCAAAGGAGCTGGGGTCGGCTCCTGGAGCAGGGCCACAGATTTCTTTATTCCGGAGCCAGCCCTGGGAGACCAAGGGGAGAGGGAGACCCCCCCCCTCCTTCCAGTGCCCCAAACCAGCTCCAAACTGGGCTGTGGGGGATAGAAACGTCCCTCCCGTGTCCTAGAGCCAGATGGGGACAGGGATCCTACGGGCTGAAGCCACCCTACTGACCAGGAGTCCCATCCCCAGGCTAGGGGAGCTTGCAATCCTACCCCCCACCCCGATTTAGCATCCTATTGGAAAGTGGAGGCGGGGGGATTAGGTGGGGCACTTGCCACCCTTAGCACTTCGATGCCAGCATTAAATATTAACCAAAAGATTTTTCAGTGAGTCAGACACGAGCCCACAGCAACGGGGAAGAGCTGGAGAGCTTCAAAGCCTGCCCTGACTGCCTGACAGCATGTCGACGTACCTCGTTGCCATGACATCATCGCAGAGAAGCGGTCGAGTTTGCACCTCTTTCTCCATCTTCCCAGCCCCTTCCCCCCTTCCCAGCAGGTTCGAGTCACCCTTGGGGCGGAGGAGGAGCTGTACATCCGAGGACATTTCCACTGCTGGCACCGAGTCAGGACTCCCCAGCAGCCGATAATGATGTTGCCCATCTCCCCTCAGTGGGGAGGGATGAAGTCACGAAGCACAGCCCTCTGAGCTGCTATCGCAGCTTTCCGGGACGGGCGGATAGGAAGGGTCATTTCGGCTGGCACTGATGCATCACCCTGCGTTTTTCATCTCCTTTTCTACATCTGACTCAGCCTGATGCCTTGATGGGTAATGGCAGCAACATGCAGGGGGCAAGAAATGAGAGGGAGATGAGAACACAATAGCAAGCCACCTGTTGCCAACTTCCCCAGCTTTCTGCTGAGAATTCGTAAGGTAAAAACCTTCAGCAAGAGACTGCAGTTTTTTAGTCAAAAGCAGATAGGCCCTGGAAGCTCCAAAGCATCAGCCGCAGAGGGGTCTCTTGCGGGAAAACACAGGACAAGGGACCATCTCTGATCCATGAACCGTACTCCCCTGAAAATTACAGGCATGCCTGAAAGCCTGCCAGTTCCACAGCAAAAGGAGGGTGAAAGTCTTTCTTCTAATACACAGGGGCCAGCGCAGCATGGCTCAACTTGCAATGGGCAGGAAAATTGATCTGTCTTATTGAACACTTGCCTGACACGTACAGCTGAGTTTTGGGAAGCTGAGGTTTGTGCTTTCGCATACAGCACCGATGATGGGCACGCAAACCAGCTAAGATGGGTTGGCTTCTTCGTGGTAACTTCTTGTGGGAAAGCTGTTATCCTCGGAAACAAAAATAGCCTGCCGCTCTCCTGTTAGCCACCTTGCACTTACCTTGGGGGAGTTACAGTGTGGGAGCTGACTTGCTGCAAATTCACACCTAGCTCACCTCAATCTGTTTGCACGCTCATGCTTCGAGAAGGCTGAGGAGCAGTCGACTCTCCCCGATGCAGGTCATGGAGACATTAGCTTTGGTCAGCTGGTGGCCAAAGAGATAACAGACAGGCAGCGAGGCCAAAGGATTGTGTGCTGAGGTAAGCAGCTCCCTGTGATCATCTGCAGGTCACCACGACCCTGCAGAGATGCCCATGACCAGCGTGTCTGTGCATATGCACACAGCAGTTAATTATTCATTAGTGCGAAAGAGGCTCGATTAAAGCAACTATGGTATGGCTGAAGGTATCATCACGCTCCAATGCGGGCCATTCCAAAGACACTGGCTTTACCTTTTCCTCTGAACCTAGAGGAGATAGAAAGTTGTGGAAGAGAAAATAATCTTTTCCACCTGCCAGCTGCAGAAAGCGCCAGTCAACAGTGCTATCTTCATGTGAAGGCAGCCAGCTGGAGCGAGACAGAGTAACCACACCAAGCAGCAGCTCAAAGGATCTGAGCTCCTACACCGCACAGCGATCCTCCCACCATGGTCCACCGCGCAGGGCAGGTATCATGGTACCAACTACCTTATGATACCAGCTTTGTGTCCCCCCTACCTTGCAATTCCCTCCCACCTGATCAATAAGGAATTACGTGAGAGGACATCAGGCCCAGCCAGCACAGACGGTCCAAATTTGAAATAATTTCTAGTTGTCTTCCTATTACTCCAATTCCTGCCTTATAGAAGAGCTCCTGACATGGTGAAATGGAGGAAGGACATCTCTAGCATCACACTGATGTTCAGAGAAGGAACAAAAGGAATTGTAAGACCCTCCACCAGTTTGATCCACCGCAGGCACTAATGCAGAAAGGTCCTTAGGAACTGAACTATGGACTAGACTGTGGCCTCTCATAAAACACAAGATGCCAGTGGTACTGCTGGCAACATTCTGAGAGGAAAGTCTGAAAATCAAGGAAGCCACAAATGAGAGACCCCAAAAGTCAGAGCAGCGGCACACTGGCTGGGCAGAGGACACAAGTACACTCCCTTGCTGCTACTGAGACAGCTGTGTGGGCTGAGGACCTTGCCCAGCAGCACTGCAGACCTGGCAACCTTCCTCAGCATCGTGGCTTGCACTGGTGAAAGGAATTGAACAGGGAGGATAAGAGTGCATCTCTGGTACCTAGGAGTCACCCAGGAAACAGGCAGGATGGGCACTTGTCATCGTCCTCCACCTGAGTTACGCCATTGCTAACTTACTTCCATGTTTCCTGAACTACTTTTCCTTCTCATCCCCCACTTTGTGATTTTCATTTTAGAACACACACAGAAAAGGACATTTTACTAAATTTTTATTGTAAAAACACAGTTCCCCAGATTTATATAAATAAGCCATATACGTAACATACAATTATGTTCATTCCATCCTCCAACATTGACAGCTTTAAAAAATGAAACAGGCTAAAAGAACGCCAGTCCAAAAAGGTTTCTGATGACCAAGTGATATCTCACATGGAGCCTCCTTCCTCTACCAGCCTCCAAACAAGATGCTGAAAGTACACAGCACTTGCAACACCCCCAAGAACTGACAGGGATGCATTCGAGCCTTATGAATAGTTCTCACCCACTCCGCAGGCGTCGTCAGCCGCCTGTGTTTTCATGCTATCTCAGTGTGCGGTGGGTGAGAAAGGAGGGGGCAGTTTGCATAGCAACCTCCTACACCCAGGCAGCTCAGCTGTTGTACCCTCCCAAAAGAAGCGGGGAAGGGCAAGCCGAGTCTGCTTCCCTGTGGCTAACACCTCCACGGGCAGCCCGAAGGGAGACCCTTGGCACTGACAGTTCTGTACAGACATCTTAGAAGGAGGAAAGAAGGTATTCTCGGCATTCAGAGAGAGGAGAGACAGGTGCTGGTCAGAGCTATACCACATGGTAGTGAGGAAGGCAGAGAAGAGAGGACACGACGTGGAACAAGTGGGAGGAAAAAAACCCGTAGGGCTAGATAGCACCTTTTCTCTTTCGCTTCCCCCTCCTAGTGCTGCTTGTACAGCTCTGCAGCACGTCGTGAGATTACCTATTCCCCACCTCCTTCCTGCTTCAGCTCAAACACGAAGGGAAGAGCCACAGACAGATGAGAAATCCCACGAGCAAGGACAGGACAGCTTAGCAAGTTTACGCACACACACGCACCAACTGTATGTATCCCATGGAACTGTTACGTCAGTATGAAAAAAAAAATCTTGACGTTTAACTATTAAAAATAAAGCCCCACCTCCAGATTGTACAGAATCTGTCAAGAAAAGGAAGAAATCTCTTGTACGTAGTGAGTCTGGGACCCAGCCAGATGTCAGGAGCACTTCCAGACACACACGGCCAGGCTGCCACCAAAGAACATGTACAGCAGATTCTTCACCTCGTGAGTGATCTCAAAGCCAAAACCTTCCCCAATCACCACGTGCCAGGAGGACCCAAATTTCTTGTCCATCATCTCTTTGATCATCTTGGCAGCGCTCTGGAAAACGTTAAGGATGAGAGTGTAGGGTAAGACAGAGCAAGCAGTGAGTTTTTATGCAAACATCCCCCTAGTCGTCTGCTCCCTTTAACAGACTACTCAAGCCATGGGCAACAGGTATAGCAGCTGCACTGCAGGAACTGGGAGCTCCCCAGAGCTATGCCCAAGGGTAAAACAGGTCTCTGTTTTCAGCAGCCTCCAACACAGCAGCTAGGAGAAATTAAAGAACTGCATCTACCAATCACTTCTCTCGTTCACACAGTCTGAAGCAAGAGTTCTGTTTTAGATGCTGATGGAGTTATGCTGGGTGCAGTGAGCATGAGGAGATTCAGGTCACTAAGCTGCGGCTATTTTTACAGGAGTCCATTTCTTTTTTTTCCTCCAGCTAATTACCAAAACACTGAAACTAGGCTGACTTTTAAAAGGCTCGCTTCTCCCAGATCACACCCTGCTTGATCTAAAAAAGGAGAGAGGAAGATTTTGCAGTGACATGCGGTGTCTGAGGCAGGATGGGACAGAGGGAATCTCTGGTTTCATAGCTTTGCCTTGCTCCAACACAAAACTGCTCCAGCAACAAGCAGTCTGTGCCCTGCCCATGGAGCAAGGTGTGTTTTCCTTTATCGTTGGTTCTCAAAGTTAAGGGCAACCTTTCCAAAGACCGTAACTTCTGCATCACCCCCCATTTATATGGTCTCACTAATTTCATTCAGGAGGCTGAAAGCCGAGAGGGAAGACTTAACAGACTGTATCTAAAGGTTCAAAGACTTTCATGTACTCATCCCCAAAACAAGAGAGTCTCTTCCCCACGCTGGTGGGGATGGCCTTGCTCAACGCTGAAGAACAGACGGGACGGGCCCGTCTCCACACAGTTCTGAACCAAGCCCTCAGGACACAGAGCATTTTATGAACAGAGTGGAAGCATGTCACAGGCAAGGCAGGATCAGGAAGAAGGCAAGGTTTGGGAGGCAGCATTGCTGCTAATCTCTGCTCCCTGCAGGAAAGCAAAGTGCTATTATGGATCTTGCTGACAAAGGGAACCGAATCTGAGATCTAGCCAAGCTCTTTGCTGCCTTCTACCCTTGCTCAGTGCAGAAAGAGAGTAATAGGATGTCAGGATCTGACTCCACTCTGCCCTGCACCCTTAGCCCTGTTCCTGCAGGATCCCTGAGCTGCAGCAACTGACGGCTGCCTGTTTTGGGATTTGGCTAGTACCTCGTTGTTGGTGGCGTATTTCTCGCAGGCCGTGACACACAGCTCCATGGCCTCTACACGCATCTCCTCCGGCATGTCTGTGTGCTGGAAAGAGCAAACAAGCAAGAGGAACTAAACAGAAAAAGAAAAGCTGGACACAAGACAACAGTAAGTAGCCCTTACTTTGCCCAGGCTATAGCTGGGGCCTAGACTGCTGGGCATGGGCAAAAAGCAGCTCGTCCCTGTGACTGTTAATGCTTGCTTCAAGGTGGGGCGCATCACCAGCAACACGGGCTTGTCCGTACACCAAGCATTTCCACTGTTCCAGAGAACGGTAAATATGAAAATGGCTTATTGCATTACAACTGACCCCTTCGTTCCTTTGTCCCAGCCAATGCAGAATTCTTCTCTACCTAACATCAAGGCCAGCACTAAGTAACCACAGCTTAAAGGAGGAGATAAATACATTTGGCAGTTTTTCTGTTATAAGATGAAGGGAAAGCATGTTAATACTGCTCCAACCACAGTCCTTAATTATTGCCATAAGCATAACAAAGAAGTCTAAATTACACAGCCTTTTCTTCCTCTTCTGCTATCTGGCTGGCTAGCAAGATCTTTTACTCCAGCTCCTCTAGGAAAAAAAGCAAGCTGCATCCAGAACACGGGAGAGGGCTCTAAAGGCAGCATATTCAATCTATTAGACAGACCACTTTGCCCCAGGTTTCCCCTGGCTGACGGGGGGAATAACAGTGCTAATAAGTTTCCCTGACAGAGGTCAAGGACAGGGAGAAAGCAGCAGTGATGACTGGGATCCTTCCACAGGACCATCAGTACACACGTTCTCATAGCAACTACTCAGTGGGAGAAATTCTAGTTTGGAAGGTTGGTAAGAATGAAGGTAGAATTTCATAGCTGTAATACTGGTAAATGCGTAATCCATCCCTCTTCTTACCCTAATCAGTGGAAAGCTGTGAAGTCTTTTATAATCAGCCTCCTCCTTTTTCCCCTCCCCGGTGTCTGCCATGGTCCTTCCACAGTGACCCCAGGAAGGGGCGGAGGGGCTGCCCGGAGCTCAGCAAGGTGCTGCAGTGCACACAGCTGAGAGGAACGCAGCTCCGTGAACACAGGCAGAGCAGCTTCAGCAGGAGGGGAAACTTCTCGGCCCAGAGGACACTGTTTAAACAAAAACAAATACAGCAAAGAGAAAGAAAGCTTTGAATTAAAATGGAAGGCAAATAAAACTATTACGAGAATATTGTCCCATCTCGGTTACTTACTGTTTCTCAGTACTGTCTTCACACAGCACGCACTTAGAGAGTTATCTTACAGATCATTAATGCAAACAAATTTTAAAAATGTACCATTTTCCATAAATGAGGCTTCAAGAGCACAGCACTTCCCAGAAGCACCAATCAAGCTTGAGGGAAGAGCCGAGTCAGGGTACAGCTTCCGACAAGGGAGGGGAGAACAATACATCAGCCGTTATGTCTATTGATTAGTTCCAAAAGGATTTTCCCAGGACGCTATTATCCACAGGGGTTTCAAGCTGCGCATGACAAGCAAAGGGTAAGAGTCTTTTAGGAACAGAATCAGCGTACATGTCTGGACGGAAATGTTTAACAGGAATATCTTAGTCTGGTTTGTGCACTTGCTTCTCACATCCCTGAGCATTTGTCAGCTGGGGAGGACCATGTCGGAAAATGCTGGACCATGCCTCTGGGCCTAATAACCAACCAGCCTCTACTTGGGCAATGCACAGACACAACACTGGCCAACCGGCAGCTTCAGAACATTTCACTGTGGTCTTCCCTCTGGTTTTCTCATCCAGAACAAAGCACCTTCCTCTCCTACCCAGAGGAAGCAAGGGTGATCCCATATTAGAGGGAAAACAAAACAAGCATGGTGTCAGGCAACACCACACAGACCAAGTGTCTATGCCAAGCGTGTAGAGTTGCTGGCTAAAGCACCAACTCTGACAGACTATCGGCTCTCACACGAGGGATTGTGGGACCTGTAGATGTCCCCACCACAAGCTCCACAGGACAGAACAGCTGCCTGGCTGGCACCAGCCTCCCGCAGCGGGGCAAACCCCGGGAGCCACTTCAATACCCGGCTTCTCCCTGAGACGTGCCCGGGGCCGCAGATCAAGGCAGGCCGGCCGGGGGCTGCCCCATGGGCCGGCGGCGGTTTCCCCGGGGAGAAGCCGCCGACAGGCTGCTGCGTCGGTTACAAGACAGAGCAGGGAGGCAGTCTGGGGGCAGCCGCCAGCCATGGGCCCGGAAAGACAAGCCACAGCCCCGGCGGCGGCCGGAGGTGGGGAGCAGGGATCGGAGCCACCGGGCACCGATCCCGGTGGGGATAAGGCACAGCAAGGACGAGACCCCCGTCCCCGTCCCCGGCGCGGCACCACCGAGGGGTGTGGGGCGGCGGAACAGAGTCCGAGCAGGCCACACACCCGAAGCAGCCCCCTCACACGCCGGCCTGCCGCCCTCAGCCCCGCGGGAGAGGAGGGAAGGGCTCGGCAAGCGGCCCCAGACACAGCAGGGGGAAGGGACGAGGGAGCTCCGGGCGCGGCCTCACCTCCGCCACCGCCGCCGCCGCCGCGGCCCGCACCACCGCCCCAGCGCCGGTTGCTAAGGAAGAGCTATGCTTGTCGTAGCAACCGGCGCAGGAAGTCCCACCTACCTCGCCGTCCATTGGCTGTGAGCGCGCCGCCCGGCGCGTCTGATTGGCAGCGCGCCTTGCCAGCTACCGCGCTGGGGCTTGGGGCGGTGGCGGCGGCGGGGTGGCCGTGGGGTGCCTGTCCTGCGCCGCCCCCAGCCCCGGCCCGGAGCCCCCTCGGCCCGGTGCCCCTGGCAGGAGCCCCTGGCAGGAGCGGGGGAGCGCCTGGGGCTGGGGAGGGGCCGCCAGCACCGCGGGGGGCCTCATTAAACAGCCCCGCCATGGCGAGCGGGAAAGGCCTGTGACCGCGGTCCTGCGCGGCCGCAGGAGCCACAGCTGTGCCCTGCGAGTGCCGGGCTCGGCCCTGTGCGGTCCCCTCCGTGGGACGCCTCCGGGGCTGGGTGAGGAGCTGCTCGGAGGGAAGGCCGTCTCCCTACAGCGAGGAGGAGCCATGTCTCCCCTGGCCTGGGCTGGGAAAATGGGCTTCCAGGAGGCTCCCGGCCTTCCCGCCCTTTCCAGCTGAAGGTTTCAGGGTGGGTTTTGGCTGGGCAGGCTGCAGGGGTGGGCTCCGAGCCGCACTGCCTTGTATCTGGAGACTTAGGATTTTTCTGACGTAAAACCCGTTTGGGGTCTAGTTCTACCTTTTGATTTAAACAGCAAGGATAAATATTGGAGCGGTTTGGGGCAATTCAGAGTTTTTTTATGTGTTTTCATTGTATGAGAGAGGCAACCACTCATGTTTGCATGTTGATGCAACTGGAAAGAAGGAGAAGATGACCCCGGGAGGGTGACGAAGGGTCATGAGTTTGCAACCAGCTCCTGTAACGCTAACCCCCATCCCCACTGAGCTCGTCGCCCCCCTCCTGCCCTCCACTGCCTTTATATTTGTAATGTCTTTGCTTTGAGGCTTTCCTTGACTCTCAGCTCTCTAGGAAACCTGTGGTGTCTCTGCATCCCGCTAGCCAAACACTGATTGCTTCTAAACCAGGGCTTAAAAAGTTTCCTGGGCATCTAAGATTGTATTTGTCTGACATTAATACAGGTGTTGAGAAGCAGCAAGCTCCCGGATAATATTGAGGGGAAAGCCCTGGCTGCTGGGTGTGATGCCTGGGTTTCCATCAGGGCCCGTCCTTGTCTTACAGGGTGGCTCGTGGGCCAGATCTTTTGTGCGCTCTGGCTGGCGTATATTTGAAACATCATCATTCCTGGCTGTCTGCTGAAAGAAGAATTGCTTTCTGGCTGTCTGAGAAGGAAAAGAAGGCGGGGGGGGGGAACAATCTGGGGACTCTCCTGCCCCTGCCAGCTTGTGAAGAAGTCCTCTTCCTTCACCATAATCTCCTGTAGCTGCAGGGAGGACATCTTGTTGCCTCTTTCGCTGGTGTAACAGTGAATCAGACCTCCTGGTTGTCATTTGCCTGACAAAGCAGTGGTGGAGGCAGCGAAGCCGTCTCTGAGCTCGGAAAGACAACGCTGCAGTGATCATTTGTCTTTCCCTTTGCCTTCGCTGCCGCTGGTGACAGAAATGAAGCGCTGCCTCCTGTCCCCCTCATTCTCCTACTGCTCCTACCTCCTGTGCCAATCCCTTCTCCTTCCTCCTTTCGGCAAGCATCGGCCTCTTGCAATGAGGCAGTCGCAATGCTAAAATTGTCAAGAGGCAGATAAAAGCTGGGAGATCATATTTTCTTTTTTTTTTTTTGCAGGGGAGATAATTAGGAATAGAACCTCTGCGAGGAAGAAGATCTTTCCATCATCATTACTTTATCTCCAGGCAGCTACTCTAATCTCTCCGGGGACGCAGCGCTTTCAAGCATCGTATTCTTGCTGTGGTTTTTTTAATGCTTTAATCCCTATGTAGTTCACCCACTTTTGCTACTAAGCAGCAAGTCGGTGCGAGCTGGTGTGTTTGTGTGCGTATGCCTCTGTTCGTGTGTGTGTGCGCGCGTGGGGAGCACGCATGCGTATGTGATTCTGGGTTCAATTAAATGTGCTTTGGTTTTGATCAGTGTGTCCCCAGGGAGTGTTTCCCTCAGGAAATGCTGGGACTGGTTGTAAGGATTATTCCATCAGCAGCTCCTAGGTGAAAAGGCAAGGAAAAATGGCCAAACCCAAGACTGCAGAGGGCCCAAAGTTAGGAACGCCGTGTTTTTTGTGATTGTGGTGGGTGATACGGCAGGGCTGCAAGGTAGAGGTGCTTCCTTGAGGAAGGAGAGCATCCCGCTGGCCTGTCTCCATCTGCTGTGGCTTAGCAAAATGTGGGCAGTTCGTTTCCAGACCCTCAAGCTCAGGGTTTCCGTATGCTGCCTCTACAACGCTGCAAGCCAGTCAAAGCCTTGTTGGGCCACCACAGGTAACACGTACTGGTCCCTTAGCTCCTAGCGCAAAAGGCAGGTATACGGCTGGCTTCACATCACCTGGTCTTTAGTTTCCATACGGGGCGACCAGGTGTCCATCTGTAGGTGAAGGCGAGTCCAGAGCAAGGGTCTGATTCACACCTCTGGATCTGCAAGGAAACGCAGTAGTTACTCTGCTCTGGCTGCTCCTTTCTTATTCGCCACTAATCACAGGTGGAAACTCTTTCAACCCTTTGTCTTTGGCAGCCATGGTGAAATGCATTAAACCAAAGAAGTGCCATTTGCCACATGACATTAGATTGTGTTTTACTCCTTAGCTGAGAAACAAATGTAACCACCAACTGCAAAATATCTGAATATATAATATATACATATATATACTGCCCCATGCTTTCTTTTAGCCATCTCTGTCATTGATGGTAGGAAACTAGATGGCAGGCTGATGGCACCCACAGACTCTCTCTTTTCTTGGCTGCTTCTGCCCAGGTTTTGGGACCTCCCCGTCGTCCCTGTGGCACAGGCCCTGCTGTGCCCTGTCTCCTCTCTGCAATAAAGCAGGGGGCTAGAGATTGCTGTCCTGCCTGTCAGCCGCAGCCCAGGGGCTGGGTGCTGCTCCGCACCACCTCGGGCAGTACCGAAGGACCTGGGCTGGGGACTCGGGGGCACGCCGAAGTCCACCCTGTGGCTGCCCTGGGGCGGGTAAGATGGTCGCAGCTCTCCAGAGTCAGGAGGAGCGTTCAGGAGGCCCAGAGGGGATGCCGAAGCCAAATTTTGCTGGGATCAGACCCGCCACATTGCGTTGAGCTCAGGGAAGGTGACGCTGGTGTGCAGGAATGGGTGGCAGCTGAAAGCAGCCCAGCCCTCTGCTCCGGAGGAGAGAGCAACCTGCTTTGGGACAGCAGGATCCCTTGGTCTGCTGGGCAAGGCAGTGTCCCACGCACGCCCTTAGCTACTACCTCTAGTAATGGCTGCTGCCTCTAGTAACATCTGCTGCTGCAGCACTAGCAGCCGTTCCTGTGCCAGATGCTCTAGAAGCACGGCACGTTCCCCGTGCGAGCACCGCACGAGTCTTAATGAGCCTTCCTGGCTCTGGGAGGGAGCGGAGGAGGCTGCCGGCAGGACAGAGAGACGCGGGGAGGCAATTAAGGCAGCCCCCCATTGCTAGGGCAGCGTGGGTGACGGGGGCTTCAGAAGCGTCGCCTCTGGGGTCGAAATGCAGGGTGGCTTGACCTGGTTTGAGGGGATGGGGAGGTTGACACACCGCAGGGAGCCACGACCTGCGAGCCCAAAGCTGATGCTGCGAGTGTTGGGGAGCACAGGAGCTCCCCAAAGCTCACCCCGAGGCGGGGGTCCCAGGGCTGCCTGTGTCCCCATGGAGGCAGAGCCTGCACTGCTGGCAGTGCCCTCCAGAAAGCAGGGCAGGGGCTGGAGGGGTTCAGGAATTGTGGTGTTTTCTTCTCGAACCTGATAATTAATAGCCATCAGGCCTGAAGGTTCCCCATTGCCGTGTTTGACCTGGTCGTCTTGTTCACTGCAGGACGAAGCCCTTTTTGGCAGGGGGTGTTTGAGTCTGGCTAAGCCCTCGGCCCATGGGAAGCCCTGCAGCAGCGAGTCCTGCAGATTAGGAAGGGAAATGGCAGCCCCCTTCCTCCCCTCGAAGCGTGTTAACAGTCCCTTGGCGGGAGGATTGAGGAGAGCAGGCAGGCAGTATCCATCACATCTGTCTCCCCCACCATCTGCTTTTCCGCCAGCCCCTGCTGAGCCCCCATAGCCCCATGGTGCCCCTGCCTCTGCTCTGCCCACATCTTGGGCTGCCTTCAGCTCTTTCCCCCACCCCATCTTGGTTATCCAGACACAACACAGCATCCCAGCTGAGCGCACCTACCCCGACCGCAAAACCTTCTCCGTGCCACTGTTAAACATTTCCTTCTTTAACCCCCCCAAGGGTGACTTTGTTGTTCCTCACCTCTTCTGCATGCGACACGTTATTTTCCAACCAGCTGCCCTTAGAGAGATGTGGGTCTTCTCCTGAGTGCTCCTGGTTAATTTAGAAGTAAGCAATATGTGTAAGTCATTGTAATTACTCCTTCCAGCCAGCAACACCATGGATTTGTTGTCTCCTCCACCTTTTAAGCCCTGTTGCAGGCTTGCAGCCCTTGCAAGGCTTGGCTTACCAAAAATAAATGGTCCCTTCGTGCTCTTCTCCTCCCCAGATGGGTGAGAAGCAGCCACCGCTTCCCGCAGAGAGTCAGGGCAGGATGGAAATCAAATATTTATTCCTACTCTTGATTTTCTGTCTCCTAACCGGTTTCTAATCTCTCTGTAATGCCTTCGGTTCCTGAAGAGCCTTATGGAGGTGTTTGCCGTAAGCTTTTTAAAATGTCCGGATAAATTAAATCAAGTCTTCTGCGTCCCCCTGGTCTGCGCAACTGGCTGCGACCCCCTGGGGGGAGAGGAGGTCGCCCTGCAGAAGCTGTGCTGCCGGGCTCCCCCCTTTCTCCCGTCCCACAAGTGACAGACCCACACGTCCTGGGGACACGGCTGGGGTTGGGATCGTGCCAGCATAGTCTGGTGGGGAGGCGGAGGGCAATCCCTGCCCGAGCATCTCCTGATGTTCCTTTGTTTCTGCTTTTCCGAGGCGGGGGTTCACACAGATTTCAGCGTGGGCTGAGTTTCCGGGCTCCGGAAGAACAGGTTTTATGCCAATTCCCTACACCAGCGGCCAGGCTGTTTCCATCCTTGTTCATCCTCCCGCAGGTCTTCTGGCCTTGGTCAGCAGCCCCAAAAGCTCCTCGCAGGGCTCCTGCAGTTTTAATAGGAGGGTCTTCTGGACCAATCTCCCCCCCTTATTTCACCTCCTCCTAAGTTTGCGACTCCAGCAATGGTTTTGGACATTTCCTCCTCCAAAAGCTGCTGTCCTTCCTAATTATGCTGCTGTTATTTGGGTGCACAAGCAGAGGTCACCTGTTGAACCCCCTCCTGTTAGTGATGTGGGGGTGAGCCTCCAGCTCAGCAAAGCCCTTGAGCTTATGCTCCAGCTGAAGTAGGTACTAGAGGGGGTTTTTTTCTTCAAAAAAACCCCTCAACTTTGAGGAGATGTGCTGAAGGAGAGAGCCCCAGAGCTTGTTTTATGGCATTAAATACCCTCCAGAAGGAGCAGCGGGAGCCATGGGGACGGTTCTGGCTCAGTGAGGAGACCCCACCGGCACGCCAGCAATTGCAGGGCCCTGGGGAAAACCGGGTCCTCTGGTTTATGCTCCTTTATGCTCCGATTTCCCCAAATACGGGTGAGGTTGTGCCTTTCCTAGGAGGGACAGGACCCACTGAGGGTCAAAAGCATTGTGCAGACCTGGCCATGGGTTGCTCTAGAATAGGTGGCTCCACGAGCTGTGTCGAGGGCAAACCAGCTCATGCCTAGCTAGGTCAGGAATTCATTACCAGTACTTAATTAGATTTATACCCCATGTGAGCTCCTCGCCATCACGGTCTGACCTGGAGGCCATGATTTCCCACTGGTTTCTGCTTCCCTGTCGTGGCAATGGGGGTTCCTCCTCCACGGAGAGGTGCTTCCCCCCAGCCCCCAGCAGCAGCCTGTACCCCATGCTGCTCCACAACGGTATAGATGAGAGGTGCCCAAACTGTGACACCCCCCTGAGGCAACGATACCTAGACACTCGCGATGATATTCCTGCAATGCCAGCTACGCAGCTGCGGGCTGGCCCTCTCCCTCCAGGGATGCCACCCTGAGCATCCCAGGGAAGGACACCTCGGCTTGGGCCAGCCGGTCCCCTCTGTCCCCGCAGCGACCTCGCACCCCATGGGAGGCTCGAACAGAAAACATCACGTTTATTGTTCACGATCAGCTTTACAAAAGAAACATCCCAACACGGGCGCGCGTCAGGGGCCCCTTTCACGAACGTGCATTAGAGAAAGCGCGCGAGCGAGCGAGGAAGAGGGGGGCAGCTCGGCGGGGTGCACGAAGGTCACAGTGTTTCCCACTTGGCACGAGGGCTGCGCCCCGTCCCCACTGCGTCCCCCACGGCAGGCTGAGCCGCCCCACTGCCGGTGGGGACCCTGTGGGGGGGCAATGCTGGGTGGCAGGGCTGTCCCCTCTGCCCGCTTCGCCTCCCCCGGGCTGGGGGGCAGCCGTCACCAAAAGCGCAAAGTGGGACTTGGGTGGGGGGGAGCACTGGAAGCTGGACACCGCATTGAGCAACCATGAGACCCCCGAAATAACCCTCCCCCCCACCCCCAACACACACACACACACACGCACTCTCACGTATTGAGACATCGGTGACCACGCAGCGTGGAAACAGCGTATTCTCAGGCACTCCACAGGGAAAATACCTGCCCCCCCCATCACGCCCCAGTTCCAAGGCCGGCGGTGGCCCCGTCCCTGGCCAGGAGCAGCTCAAAGCAGGGGACCCAGGTGGAGGCGAGGGCAGCAACCCAATCCAGCGCCCAAAAGGCCGGGGGACGGAGGGCAGGGCTCCTCTGGCCACCACCATCCTCCACCTCCTTGGGTTTTTTTCTTGCTTTTGCTCCCTTCAATGGCAGTGCTGCGCTCCCTCCCCCTCGGCCAGGGCTGGGGGAGAGGCTTTGCCCCTTTCCCCCTGTTCCTTTGGTGGCCGACCGACCCCCCAGCTGGGGGGGGTCCCGCTCTGCTTCCCTCTGCCTCGAAAGCCTGACTCCCCTCGGGCAGCCCTGCCCAAACAGGCAGCAGAGGCAGGGGAAGGGGTGCAGGAGGGGAGCATCGCCCCGCCGACCCTCCGCCATCCTCCCTCCGCCTCCCCGGGGCTGTGCTTGAAAACCCAGAGCGGCAGGAGAAGAGGGGATGGGGCCGGCGGGGAAGATGCTCACGGCCATCTGGAGTACGGGCTCACAAAACCAGGCAGTGGGGCGCGAGAAATAAATAAGAAAAGGGGATGTGTTTGGGGGATGCCCGCACGCTGGTATCCCACTGAGGCTGGACCGTGCTTGGGGCAGACGGAGGTCTCCTTCCCACTCCCCATTGGGGCTGACAAGGCGGGGACCCTCGCCGTACCGGAGACGCCTGCGGGTATGGCGAGGTCCTCCCGAAACAGAAGCGGGGCGAGGCAAGACCCAGGGGCAGGCGTGCCAGAAGGGGGGACAAGCCACGCCGCCGGCATGAGGGCAAGAGGGAGGCTGCCGGGGCCACCCCCCTTCCCTGGGACGCCAGCGCGGGGGGCTTGAGCATTGCCCTGGTGTGGCGGCAAGGATCGGTGGTCTGGGAAAGGAGAAAGGGGCTCCCCGCTGTCTCCTTCGGGGCTGCCGCCGGGTTCCTTGGCGCTGGGGAGGGGGTGAGGGGCCACTCATGCCTTCCTCCCTTCCTCGCAGGCGGTGAATCCCCCCTTGCTGGCACCCCCGAAGACCTCCACCGCCTGGTCGTCCCACTGGATCACATTGCCTTGGAGGTGGGACGTGCAGTTGGCCAAGCCCAGGATCTCCGCCGGCGCCAGCATGTGGTCCCACACGCTGAACTGTGCCAGCTCTCCCACGAAGGCCTGCGTGGCGTCAAAGCGGCCACCCAGCGTGTCCTGGGAAAGAGCAGAAGAGGTGACGGGACAGGGATGGGGACAGGGATGGGGCGGGAGAGGGGATGCACATCCACCAGGCAAACAGGGTGGAGGAGAGGGGGAGAAGCAGAGCGAGATGCCCGAAGGCAAGGAGGGGAAGGGATGGACACGTGGGGAGATGCAAGCAGACAAGGTGGGGAGCAAATGGGGGACAGAGGGATGGGGAGAGGGAAGAGGAGAAGATGATGAGCACACATGGCCTGCCTGGAGGTCGGATGAGCAGGCAGGAGAGCCCCTTGCCCACACTGCCAATGTGCCCTGCCTGCGCCGCCCTTGCCCCATTTGGGGGCTGCCCCCCCCCCCCCGGCCGGCTTCGTGCCGGAGCAATGCGAACTGGCAGCCCTCGGTGTCAGGCTGGCACGTACCTGCTCCTGGCCCAGGATGATGACGCCCTGGGGCTTGATGGCGTGCCAGGAGGCCAGGTTCTCGCCGGCACCCCGCTGCTCACCATCCTGGTACGCCGACCACTTGCCATCCCGGGTGGTCCACGCCACGCAGACGTGGTGCCAGGCCTTGTCCTTCAGGCTCAGCGGCAGTTGGGCAACCTTCGCGAGAAGAGCAAGAGCCCGGTGCTCAGTGCGATTGCCAGAGGACCCCGGCGTCCGCCCAGCCCTTCGCAGAGCAAGCGGTGCACCCCCACGGCGGTGGCACCGCCAATTCTAGACATCTGGATGCGCTGCTTCTCCCTCTCAAAACCCACCCCGGCGAGCCATCCTCCCCATCCTCCTCATCCTCCTGCCTCGCCCCTCCGCCCCGGGCCCCTTCCTCCCAGCTCCCCCACCCCGGTACCTCCAGGAGCATCATTTCCCAGGAGGGTTGAAGCAAGGGAGATGAGGGCAGGGGCTTCCCTCCCGTCCCCCCTCCAGCTGGACTGACCTTGTCATTGATGAGCAGTTCCAGGGGGTTGGTGCCCCACTCCAGCAGCACGATCTCGTTGGCTTGGCTTGGGACGGAGTAGGAGAAAGGGGTGCCAAGCCCCGCCAGGGCCTTGGACTTCAGCCACATGCAGATGGTGAAGGCGTAGAGCTCCGGCAGGCTCTTCTTCATGCGGGCGTACATGTAGTTGTTCTGCACCGGGATGGTCACCTTGAAGGCATCAGGAGGGCTGTAGCCTGGCGGTCCTACGTGTCAAGGATGGGGAGGAAAGGAGGGTCAGCATCCATTGCTGGGATGAGGGCGGCTTGTCCCAGGACCCCCCAGCCACCTCCGTCCCTGTCGGGCAGGACTCACCGTGCTCCAGCTCCGTCACCCGGTTCTGGAGGGAGTTCAGCTCCTTCTCGATGTCGTGCTGCTGCTGGCTGCGGTCGGTGCTGGCGGCCTGGCGCTCCTTCTGCAGGGTCAGGATCTTGGAGAGGAGCTGCTCCTCCAGCTGCTCCATCTTGGTGTGGAGGGCATCGCGGGCGAGCGCCGGGGCGGTGGGCGCCGAGCCGTTGGTGCGGGCTGGCAGCTCCTGCTGCACTCGGCAGCAGCCACGATGGGAGAGAGAGAGAAAGGAGGGAGAGAAGAGAAAACTCAGCACTGTGTCACTGGGAGAGGTTAAATAAGGACGTGCCCAGCCCGCACCACCACGGGGAGCGCTGGGACCACAACCCCACATCCGCAGCGGGGTCTTCTCCAAGAGCCTCCAGCTGACTTTGTACCTCCCCTTTCAGAGTCCCCATTGAGTTTGTTACCGTGAAACGAAGCTTGGCTGCTCCTAATGACTTTCAGAGACAGAGCAAGGACGGGACGCACGGGCGCTCGGGTCATCCCTTGGCTCTGCTCCTGCGAGCAGCCTCCCACGAGGAGGGGACAACACAAGAAGGAGCTCAGAGCTCCCCGTCCCCACCGCACGGGAGGCTGCTTCGCCACGGCCAGCATGTTAACATCACGTTACGGGGCTGTAATCCTCTTAGCCCAGCTCAGCCGGCACAGGGGGATGCGTGCACGCGTGCCAGGTTGGGCAGGTAGCTCTCCGTAAGCGTAAGCCAGCCTCTCCTGGGCCATTGGGATGCCACAGAGAAGCGGGACCAGTGGTAGGTCCTCCAGTCCTCAAGACATGACCCATCACTTGAGGATATTGAGCACATCTTGTCCCATCAGGGTTAAAACCCAGACCAAACTCTTCCCTTGGCTGAGCCAAAACCTGGCGCCTGGCGAAGATGCTCCCAACCGGTACTGCACCCTGCAAAGACCCCAGATCCCACCTCGCTGGGAGACCCCATCCCATCTGGAAGATAACCAGGCTGGAAAGGAGAAGGTGGCCCTTTGCCACGCTCCTGGTGTTTCTCTGTAAACAGCAGGCCTCTCCCTTCCCCATATCCTGGGGGCATTAGGCTCTCTGCCGTGGGCTTGGAAAGATGGTGACCACCTTCCTGAAGGTGCTGGAGCGGCCGTGGTGGCCCCTGCTTTGGCCTCTGCCAGACCAAGAGGGGTCTGCATGGCTGATTCAGCCCTGGACATTCGCACGGCTTGTGCTGGTGGGACACGGGGTGATGTTATCCCTGCTGATCTGGACAGGCCCCCGCCAGCCTTGGAGCTGGGCTGAAGGAGGTCACCACACTCATCTGTGGTGGTGGCTTCCAGCTTTTTCTTCTTCCCTATATCCGGCTTTTCCAGGATGGACAGGACTTGATGATCACGTGCAGAAAGATGCAAGGGGGAGATGCCCCCTGTGTCACCCCCGATCTTTGCAATCCATCCCAAACAACAGAGGGGAGCGGAAGGCCGGAGGAAAGCCAGGTTTGGCCGGGCAGGATGCAACCTTGGCAGATGGGAACAGCAGGGAGAAGGTAGCAGGGAGAGGGCGAGCGAGAAGATGGCGTTGGTATGAGCACAAACTGCCCTGCACCGGGCAGGAACACGCTCAGGCTGCAGGTAAGAGGGTGGCTACGACACCTCGGGGTCTGGAAAAGCCTCCAGCGGGGTCTGCCAGGACAAACCCACAGGTTTTGTGAGGAAAAACAACATGGAGAACCAAAACCCAGCAAGAAAAGAGAGGTGGTGCAGGGGACATCTGCCAGCCCTGACCGAACGCCAGCTCTCGCCGCCGGCTTGCTCCTGCGGCACTGGGGATGCGGAGAGCAAAACCTCTCTGGGAAGGGAAAAGCGCCCGGCAAAGGGCATCCTGCCTTTGGTCTCTGTAAACCAGGGAGGGATTAGGTGGTGGAGAGGGGGCTTTAGCCCTTTTTTGGGAGGGGGTCTTGGGGACCTGCCAGCGCAGCCAGCTGAGAAGCAGGGGCGGGATGGCAGGCGGGAAGGAAAGGCGAGTGGAAAGGTTAATTCCCATCCTCCCAGCAGGGATGATTCCCACCCGGCGCTGCCCGTGCTCATATCCAAGCGGAGCTGGCTGTGTTGGCGAGGGGCAGCACAGGTGGGATGGGGGGGTCGCCTTCGCCTCTTTGTCCGCATCCCCGCGGGCTCTGAGAGCTTTTCTCATCCCTTCGGGCCGCCTGGCTGCGGCGGAGGCCGGCGTGCTCCTGTCTGCCGCACGCTTTGATTGCTCGAGCTGCAGGTTTGGAGCCTACGTCCCTGCTTTCATGCACGGCTCCATCTGTTAATGACGAAAAAAGAAAAGGCTGGGAGCTTTTGTCACTCTCGCTAGCCCCCAGTAGCCTGCCCTACATTATTCAGTAATGACTGAGCGCTTTTTTTTTTTCCTCCCGCTTTTCTCCCTGCTGCTATTTTCTTCCCTCTGTAACTTTTCTCCCTATGGCTTTTTCATTTCTCTGGCTTTGGAGCGTCTCCTCCTGATGCTCCCCTCTGCGCACCCACACGCTGTCTCTCCCCTTTTGCTCAATTCCTTCCCCTTTCCTGAGTTTTCCCCCTTCCATCCCTCCCTCCAGCTCTTCCTGGCCCCTCCAGCCCAGCAGCCAGGGCACTGGCAGCCGGACCCACACAAATGGCCAAACCACTGCCGGCCCCATGTTCCTCGTGGCAAGGGATGCAGCCGGTACCCTCATCCAGCAGAGTTTGGGGGCCACCCCGTCATCCCAGCAGACACCACCCCGTCATCCCAGCAGCCAGACCATGGCTGGACAGGAGACCGGACCTCCCCATCCCACCCCCCGCAGCCGGGACGTGCTGGGTGATCCCCCCCAGTGCCGAGATGGGCTGCATCCCCTAACCATCCTCTGCATCATCTGAGCTGTCACTCGAGCATCTTTCTCCCAAATCAAATTATTTGCAAAATTATTAATGCTAGCTGTGCAGCTGTTATCTACCGGTGACCTTTGGGGAGGGGAGAGGGGGGGAAGCACATTCTCCCCGGCTGTTCGGCAAGCGCCCGGCTTCCCATCTGCCGCCGCGCAGGCAGCAGGGGAGTGGGCAGCGGGTGCGGGGGAGGCTTGCGCGACGCTTTTTGGCCACCGGAGCCGGCAAAAAAAGATTGAAAGATGCCAGGTAATATTAATCACGTTAAATGTCAGCGGCTGGCGGGGGGGCGGGGAGGAGGAGGCTGGGGGCCAGGGCAGCCACGTCGGCGTGCGCTCGCTCGGGCTGTAGCCCTCAATCGGCAAATTCACTTTGATTTATGTAAGGAGATCAGAGCCTCATTTACTAATGCACGGGCAAATCTGGGCCCTACCGCTCCCCCTCAGCTGCCGGCACGCAAGTGCCCACCTTAGCTGCTGGGACGGGGCGGGCAGGACCACAGGACGATGCCTGCGGGACGATGCCCTCGGCACATCCCAGGGATCACGATGCTGAGCTGGGTGTGCACACGCAGTGGCCCCATTCCCTTTCCCAGACCCACGAATCCTCCCAGCCTGCCCGCAGCTCCTCCATGGCCACCACGGTGGGATGCTCACTGCTGCAGGATGGCACACCTGCCGCGCCGGGGTTTTTCGGACCCTGCCACCTTTTCGGATCCTTTTGGACCCAGGCAAGAGCTTGGGGGTCACTAAACTCCAGGAGGGACTGCCTGGGGTGAGGGGCAAGCAGGGATGCATTGGCCTTTCCCTCCTCCTCCTCGCAAGAGAAGAGCTCGCTGCCAATTCCCGTCCCCCTCAAACCTCGCTCGGGGCCCGGGACTGTCACGATTTGGGAGTCTCCATCCCCGCTCGGCCGGAAACGGAGGCAGGCGGTCGGCTCGCTCCTGTTTCCATGCCCTTACCCGCAGATTTCACAACGGCACAGCTGGGCCGGCACGGCCACGCGCCGGCTGAGAAGCAAACAGGCTGTTACGGTTCTGCCGAGGCCAGGTCCCCTGTAGGGCCCATGGGGCTGCCCCCCCTCCTGGTCAGCTCCCCTCCGAGGGACGATGGGAACGAGGAGGGCGTCTGCACCCCGGCATAGCCCAGGGGGCCGAGGCAATTCCCTCCTCCCTCCGAAACCGCTCCATTTCCATTTGCAGCAGTAATTAAAAGCATGGAAAAGGAGCATCTGGGCCCCTCGGCTCCGCATGCCAAGATGCGCCCGAGCGTACAGACGTAAGCACGTGCGGAGAGCGGGGGGGACCCCTCAAAAACAGGAGGAAAAAGCCCAGCCAGGCTGCTGCGCACGAGGAAAGCACGAGCGATGGCTTGGGGGGGGTTAGGAGGAGGCGATGGAAGATGTCCCCATGTGAACACCATGCTGGCGCTTGCCCGGCCCTGCCGAAATGGTGGAGGGCAAAGAACGAGCCCATGGGGGCCCTCCCTGCATCCCCCCCCCCAGGAAACCCTGCCGCCGTGCCACCAAAATTAAGAATCAAATGACTTAATAGGTTTTTCGGTGCATCGATAAATTTTGTTATGCCTTACAGCTGGGGCCGAGAGCACCCAGATTAGATCAGCGATCTTCCACCAGCCCCCTCCCCGCAATTGCAGCTCTGGAGCCTCCGGCAGTAATCCCTGCCAGCAAACCCACCGCCTGCGGGGAGATGCCCTGGGACGCAGCCTTCCCGGGGGGGCCCAGGGCATTTTGTGGCATCCCTCTCCTGAGACTAAGCCAGCCCGGGCTTCACCAGGGCTTTCTCTCCTTCCTTCCCTCCCACCGGGTTTTCCAGAGCCTCTGGCATGTTGGTGGCCCCCCTGAGACTGTCCCCATCCAGGTCACCTTTTGGGGTGATCACCACCTCCCTTTAGGAGAGCTGCTGGGGCTGGGGGTGCCCCCCATGCCATGGGGTACCCCAGGAAGGTTCTCGGGGCCGACAGATGGAGCCACGCGGGATGGAGAGGCACAGGCACTCCACCATCAAGTTTTAGGTGTCTGCTCGTACGTAGGGGGGCAAAGGCAAGCCGGGGAAGGGGGCCACAGGCAACCATCACTGCACGGCCGAGGTGTGAGCCAGGGCTCGGCTGGCCGGGCTGCAGCCGTCACCGGGCTGGCCCAGGCGGCGTGTTACAGCAGGCTGGAGCCAGGGCAGCCAAAGTCCAGCCCACCTGCGACACGATGCCCTGTTTCCTGAGCCTGCAGGGCTTGCCGAGCCGCAGGGTGCTGTGTCTCCCCTGCAGAGTCCCCTTGGGACCCTGGGGTCCCCGGCAACACGAAAGGGAACACTTCTGGTGATGTGCTGCTTGTCTTCCTTATCAGTATGTGTGTGTTTGAGCCCTGACCCAGCATCGCTTCAGGCTCCCCGGGCGCACACGAGAGCCTGCTCCAGCCTTTGAGCTTCACCCTCCTCTACCCCAAACCTCCCACGATCGCCAGAAACCCCAGGGAGAGGGGCCAGGGCAGCTCACAGGTGATGCTGCCCCTTGGAGAAGGGGGAAGAGCATGGCTGGAGAGCAGCTAAAGGCCCAGTGCTCCCCAAGGTTCAAACTGATGTGCTGGGCACCGTCCCACTGTGCACTTGCCTGATCCTCACGCACACACAGGTGTGTGTGTGCAGGGGCTTAATTTTTCCCCTCCCTTTATTTCTGGGTGAGCACATCTGCTGCCTGCATGTGCATTTCTTAGCCTGGTTGTGTTATCCCGCTCATGGAAATCTGTTTGTTTGGAGCTGCAGGGGGCTTTCAGGGTGGCTCTGTCCCTCCCTTTGGCTGCATCGGGCTCCGGGCACCATGCTCAGCCGGGCTGCGCATCCCCCTCTCCCCACACGTGCCTCCCTGTTTGTTTTCTGCATATGTGTGCATTACCCTGGCAGCTCACGGGTGCTTCCTCTGGTCTCCAGCTCTTTCCCTGCGCGTGTGCATGTGTCTACTTGCCTTTCCCCATCTTTCTATCTCTGTTCATATCCCCGTTCATTACAATAACCCTCTCTCCCAGTCTCATTTCTCTGCCTGTGACCTTAGCGGCTCTGAATTTTCTGCCCGTGGCCTGCTGCTGCTGCGCCCACATGGCTGCAGTGAGGGGGGCAGAAGGGCAAAGCTGGGGAGAGGGACCCCATGGGGTGCTGCCTGACCCCCCTCCCAGCTCCGTGCTCCTGGAAGGAGTGGAGAGGGCAACAGGGAACCAAATGGGAAGATGAGGAGGTTGAGGACTTGCAGGAGGCTCCTTGCAGGTGGCTCTGGCCCCCGGCAGACCTCAGGGGACAACACAACCCCCAGAAAAGATGGGGCATCTGGAGCAACCCCCCCAGGGAAACCAGACAACTCCCCTCCAGCAGCTCTCGCACGCTCAAACTATTGCCCCAGCCTTATCCTGCAAAGTCTGCCAAGGTCCTTGTGACTGCTGAGCCCACATCAGCCCAAATAAATCGACACACGTGTGCCCTATGATGGGCCCCATCCCAGGCGTCACCATAGCACCTTTGGTGCCACTGGCTCGCGGCCGAGCCAGGGCTCAGCCCACCGGGCACACGCTGCACGGATGCTACAGTGTGGGGACCGAGGGTCCACGTCCCGAGTGCCGACAGCCTGATGCCGCAGTGATGGGCGCAGCAAGCGGCTCCGGCTGCCCCCTTCCCTACAGCTCCTACGAACCGCACCGGGAAGGGGTGCTGCGCTCGCGGCAGGTGGCACCGCGCTTTACTTTGCCAGATGTCCCGTCCATAACTGCAACGGGATCAGATGGGATTTACCTTTCTGCTACAGGGCAGGATCTGGCCCTGAGCTGCCAGCCTGCTGCCCTTGCTCCAGCAGAGGCCTCGGTGGGTGCTACAGGGCGAGCGAGGTGCCCTACCCGGGCGCAGGCTGGGGGGAAAGCAGGGCAGCCCTGGCCCCTTGGGACCACCCTGCTGCGGAGGGGAGAGAGGGGGGCTGAGGGCGAGCCCCTTGCCCCTGGGCAGAGACCTCAGGGACGAGCGGGGCGAGGACAACCTTCCCGAAGCCTCGCGAGGGGGCCGAGCCGGTTTGGGGTGCGGGTGGCAGCAGGCCTGGGGAATGGTGTCTAGGGGAGCACCCCCGCCCCCCCCGGCCCCCGGGAGCATCCCTCGCACCTCTATCCGGTCGATGCGGTCCTGGAGGGCGCGGACGGCCTCCTCCAGCTCCCGCACGGCGGGCGGCTCGGCGGGGGGGTGGCCCATGGTGCCGGGGCGCGGGGCGGCGCGGAGCCCGGCGGCGGCGGCGGGCGGGGCGGCGGCGGCGGGGGGGCTTCGCAGGCCGCCCTCGCAGCGGCTGAGCTTGCCGGTGAGCTCCCGGATGGTCTCCTGGTCCATGCGGATCCGCTCCTTCTGCTCCAGCGCCGTGCGGCGCAGCTGGGCCGCCGCGCTCCGCAGCGCCAGCAGCTCCTCGGGGCCGGGGCCGGGGCCGGCGGCGGGGCCGGTGCCGGTGGCCGGGCACTCGGCGCTCAGCGGCGTGCAGACGAAGCGGCTGAAGAGCGGCGGCGGCGGCCCCCCCGGCAGGCGCGGCCCGGCGCTGGCCAGAGCCTCGGCGGGGCCGTGCAGCGCTCCCAGCCCCTTGTCGGCGGCGGGCAGGAGGGCGGCGGCGGCCGAGTCATTGTCGGCGGCGGGGGCGGCGGCGGCGGGAGCGGCGGTGCCGGCCGGGTGGACGCTGGCGATGATGCAGATGATGGCCCCCAGGAAAGCCAGCATGCCCGCCGCCAGCAGCACTGCCAGAAACTTCAGGGTGGCAGCGGCGTGGGGGGCCCGAGCCCGCGGACGGCGAGAAAACAAAGCGGGCGGGGATGGAGGGAGGGATGGACCGACGGACGGCCCGGAGGGAGCCGGCGGGGAAGGAGGGTACCGGCAGCAGCACCGGCACCGGGGCCCCGGCGCGCCGCGCTTATATCTGCCGGGCGGCGCCGCACGCCCCGCCCCCGCCCCCGCCGCCGCCGCCCCGGCCCGGCCGTGCAGCCCCGCCCGGCCCTGCCCCTGTGAGGGACCCCCCCCCCCGCGTCCCTCCCCGGGCTGCGAGTGCGAGGGGCCCGGGCGGTGGGAGGTGAGCGGGCAAGGGGCGCGGGAGACGGGGAGGAGCGGGCGGGGAGGGGGGGGCACCCCGGGGAGCCCCCGGGGGCAGGCGGGGAGGGGCGCAGCCTAGGGTCGGGCTCGCTGAAAGCAGCCCGGTGGGAGCCAACAGCAAGGGGCTGCTCCTCCGGGACTGCCCAAGGGAGAATTTTCCCCAGGGAGATGCTCAGGCTGGAAGTAAAGGGCCCCTCGTTGCCCTGAGGGGCAACACCTCGCAGTCGGGTGTCCCCCGGGAGGGGCTCTGGGGCTACTGGCGGGCCCTTCCCTCCTTGCCTTTCTCCTAAAAATGAAACCAGCAACCTTCCAGCTCTTGGAAAATGCCTCCCCCGGGTCTCTGGCTCTTGGAAAATGCCTCCCCTCTCCCTGGCTCTCCCGCCCCAGACACGGCTGTTGCAGACAGCAGCCACGGGATGCCTCACCCCCTGTCCCGCACACCTGCGCCATCCGTTTGGGAAATAAATACCTACATTTGATCTTCCCCTACCATTACTTTATCCTAAACCACCTGTAAGGAAGACTTTAGGCACTGCAGGCACCCTCTCTCCCCTTGCTCCGACACAAGCCGTGCCGTGCCCTCTCCCCTCCCCAGGCATGCCGGTGCCTCGACTAGGCCAAGCAGCCCGGCTGAGCCAAGAGGAGCAGCGGAGGGAAAACAAACAAAATCGATTTTAAGCTCTGCTCAGTAATGGCAGGAAATCCTTCCTAGCCGGCAGGGAAGCGGCAGCGTGTGTGTGTTTGAAACAGCTCCAGTGCTGGATATGAAACACCGGTAAAGATTACATCTTCTCCCCCCCCAGGCACATTTGAGTGGATACCAAGGGAGCCAGAGCTACAAAGGCTCCTCAAATTTGGCTTCCTGCAAGCGGGGAGCAGGATGCTGCCGGCGGGGCATGGCCACCCTCTCCCTCCACAGAGTGCATTGCACCTGAGCCCCCCAAAATCCTTTCCGGCTCGTGGTGCTGGGACAAGGGGAGGAAGTCAGATGGGGTGGTTTAGAGAAGAGGGAGAGATGAAGGTAGCCATGAGAAGGAAAAGCGGAGGTGAGCATGGAGAGGGGTGAGAAGGTGGATGTGGAGAAAGCCCAGAGACAGGCACCTGGCCCCGGTGGTGAGGCTGGCGAGCACTCTGGGCAAACAAGGGCTCAGAGCGCTGGGACACTGGGCGCTGGTGCAGGATGCAAAGAAAATGGAAGCATGCGTCCCACGGCACAAAGGGAGGCCACCGGCCTCCTGCCTGCCCCTTCCTAGCGGTGGCAGGGGATTGCACCCCCCTGCGTCACGTCCTGCCTGCAGCCTGCCCACCCCTGTCAGCTGCCAGGCAGGAGCAGATTTGAAATGAACCCATGTGGGTGCTGAACCAGCCCACCCCACCCCACAGCACGCGGATCAGGGTGGGAAAGGCGTTCTTTACCTGCAACCCTGCAAAAAAAATGCCGTACACCCGTACGAGGCTTCTCAGGTCCCAGGCTGGGGGAAGCGATGCCGTGCTGGGGACTTTGCACTGGCCTGGCTGAGCGTCCCTCACATGCTGTCCAGACTTTATTGCCAAAGGCTGCAGAATTGCGGTGGCAAGGTTCATCCCTCTGGCTGACGCTGCCGTGGCGGTGAGTGGGGGGTGAGCCCCTCCACACCAGCCCCGACCCACTCGCCCATGCCGGGGCTGCGGGAGGTGGAAGAGTTGAGCGCTGCAGCTGGGCAGGGCTCACTGCGCCCGGGGTCCCGACATCTCCCGGTCCCTCAGCAGGGACCACAACTTCTTCCTGGAGACAAACAGGCGGCAGAAATAGATTTTCGCAGGGGGTGATGACTCAGGCTGGTGAGTAGCCAGAGCAGCCTCCCTGTCCCGGGAATAAAAGATTCAAAGATGCTCGGTGGGCAGCCAGCTCTGCAAGGACACAGTGATGCCAAAACCCTGCCCTCCTGTGGGCAACGGGACAGGGGAAGGTGACGGGGGGCTTTGGGGAGCCCAGTTTTGAATAGGATTGGTGACAGAAGCTGGTTTTAACAAGAGCTCACAGATTCAGCCCAGAGCGAGCGATTAAGGGATTTTCTTCCATCTAATTAATGCCCAAATGGTGTCTTGGGCTGGCAGCTGTCCCCAAGGGGTGGCCATGGGCAGGGCAAGGTGGGCCAAGGGGCCGCCCCGCCATGGCCCCTGGGTGAGAGGGACATTCGGGATGGGCTTCTGGCACCAGGGGAAGGAGATCAGCCTGCTCTCAGCCCAGCGGATGCACTGCCCCCCATCCAACCCTCCCGGCGGGAACAAGGCAACCCCTTGCTGGCCAGGGGAAGCCTTGGTCCATTCGTTATGCTCAGGCCAGCAGGGTAGTGGGGGTGAGGAATGGGGAGAGCCTTTTCCCAGGGGAGGGTAACCTGAGGTCCCTGGGGTGGGGGATTTCCGCCCCCCAAGCTATCACCCAGCTCAAGGGCACACCCAGGGCCACTCTAATGGGGCAAAAGGGCTCCTCCGCAGCTGCCACCCCACCAGCCCAGCTTCACCTTCTCCTTAGACCAGGAGCCTTCAGTCCATCTCACCTGGGGATCTGCAGACTCCACATAGCGTGGAAATCCCGGCTTCTTTCATTTCCAGGTCTCACGGCCCCACAGATGCAGCTCGCATCACTTCACCGCAGTTACAGGGTCTGCCTGTGCCAGCACGGTCACACAGGACCTCGTTGGACGTGTTCGGTCAAGGCTGGCGTCTGCCTCGCCAGCCTTCCTCTAGCTCCGGAAAGCGTGGGTCAGAGGTGGCTTCATTTGCTGTACTCAGGTCCAGCAAAAAGCCCACTTGCCTCTGAGCAGAACCAGGGCGCAGGGGCGAGGGAGACAGTGCTGGCCCCGCAGGCGTCGCGGCATGGAGCAGAGGCAAGGTGAGCCTGACTGCATGATGTGAACAGCATGAAACCTTGGCCGTGCTCCGCTTCGGCGGGCAGCGTTCCCTGCTCCCGGCCAGCCAAGACACATCACTGCTGGAGAGGGCTCTTCCGTGACTTTCCGAGCCTCGGACGCTGGAGAGGCATCTCAAGGCACCTGCAGCATTGGCTAACAAGGCAGTGACTCTTCCCCAGGAAACCCCAGCCCACCCCAATCTCTCCCCCTCCAGGCAAGACCCAGATCACCACGCAGAAGGGCACCCGAGGGTGTTTCGGTCAGAGCCAGCTCGACAGTGACATCCCAGAGCTGTGCCCAGACACCGCCCTTTCCCAGCACCCAGAAGTACTGACTTCCCCCTCCCCTTCCCCGCCTGCCTCAAGAGCTGGCACCCAAAACCCATCCGCTTTCCCCATCACATCTCCCGCCAATAGCACTTCCCCACCTGAAATTTTGCTGTAACCTTTCTATGGGCTAGAGACTAATGCAACGAATTTGGGGCTTTGATTACACACATTAAGAGCATTTTTCACCTTATTTCTTAGATTAGTGTGTCTTAAAGCACACTTAGGCACACCCTTTGGGAAAAGCCTAAAGCATTTTTCAGCCACCAAGGAGGAGGTTATGCTCAGATCAAATTTCATTTTTAAAGAAAAGGATGCAGGAAACCCATGGGAGGTTCTCCAAAAAACTTTGGAAGAGCGTATTCAGGTTCTGCTCGCTACAGTTTGGCCTTCCCAAAGTGCCTCCTCTTCCCTCAGCGTTACAGAAGTCTTGCTTGTCTGTTGTCGGAGCTTCTCTGTGTCCAGAGAGGTCTGAAGACTCAAACCAGAAGTGACCCATGGTACGTGAGAGGTACTAAGCGTGTTTGTATTTGGCTGCAGAGCTCACCGACGCTGGCTTAGGGCAGGCGTTTCAGTATCCCCACTACCAGCTCCGCAGGTCGCTTATACCCAGAGCAGGTCACAGCCCAGCCAAGGAAGAGAAGACAAGGTTTTGGAATGTAACAATTTATTGGGGTTAATTTTTTTTTTTTAATTTTTAACTCCCCATTTCTGGCATTGATACAATATTCAAGAGCAGCAGAAAGAACAAAATGTACAAGAATACAAGAGTAATTAGCACAACCCCCACCCCCAAACCTGGAGCAAACCATTTTCTTGTGGGAAGCGCCAGGGGAAGGGGTGATTCAATCGCCCCTCCAGTGGCTATGCCTCCCACCCATCCGCTCTAGACAGAGTTTAGCCAGCTGGGAACTGGATTAAAAAAACAAAACAAAACTGAACAAACACTATATTTAAAATGAAAATTGCAAGACAAAAAAAATATATAGATATACAATTCATCCGTGCACAATCCTTAAATGCATTTTTTTTCAAAATAAAAAAACTACAAGATACATATTTAGGTTTATTTTAAATTAAAAAAAATTACCACCTTCACTGTATGCCAAGTGAGGGGAAATACAGAGACAGATGGGTTGCACCAGAACCATCAGCACTCTAGGAGTTAGGCCTGACCTTCTCTAAGAGAAAGGATAAGGCTCTGATGCTGCCAAAACTCAAGCACAGGCAGAATCTGAAGCACCCAAGTACCACAGAGCTCAGTGGGGTAACTCGCCTGCTCGAAGTTCAGTATTTGCAGGAATCTGCAGGATTTGAGCCTAAGCTTGGCACTGGGGAAGGTGAAAGGAAGGAACAGATGAGGCAGGCCCCTGTCCTCCACCACCACCGGACAACTGTCTATCCAAAAAGAAAACAAATGGGGAAAAAATATTCCAAAATAAAGAGAGAGTCCTCTATTCTTAAGGAGCGTACAAGGCTTAACGGCAGGGGAGAGAAGAAGAGGAGGAGAGGACAGCATACCAAGTTCATTAGCTTGGGGGAGGCGCGAGCATGACAACTTTTTTCAAAAAAAAAAAAAGTCATCACAATGAATTTTTTTTTTTGTTCTGTTTGAGAACTTGACCTAGGACTACATTCCCCTTTGCAGCCAGGGGGCTGGAAGCAGCGGGCTCCCTCCAAGACAGCTGAAGAGCAACCTACCTGCAGAAGAGCACCTACCTGCTGCTCTGCCCAGAAGGAAACCCTCAGCACCGCCGGAGAGCGGGGCGCAGCCGGGGGGCTGCTCAGGAGCACACGAGGGCCCTGCTAGTCCTACGAGGCCTCGAAGCCCCACGAAGTGCTTTGACGCACCCAGCCACACTCCTGCGATCTAGTGCAAGCTCTAAGTGCTCGGCTGCACAAGGAATGAAGTCAAGAACCGGGGCCCTGCAATGGGAATTGACACTTCAGCTGCTTGTTCCGACCATGCCCCTTCCCTCCCACCAGATATATTTTCTGAGCTGCCGCTGAAGCTGGCATCACCCTGACTGCATCTAGCCGCTCTTCTGCCGCCTGACTTCTTCCCTGCGCTGCAGCACTGTGCTTGCTGCCCGCTTCCCTGCTCCGCTCAGCCCGGGAGCGCAGAGGGCATCCCCACTCCTCCACCCCCAGCACCATCTCTGCCGGCACTCTCGAATGGGTGCCTGGAGGGAGAGGGCTCAAAGCACAGCGCTCACCTGAGGTGGAGGGACTCTCACCCCAAGGATCGTGCTTTTGGACAGTCCTGGAGACATTTCCTTTCCCACTACAGAGAAGCTGGAAGGGACAGAAGAGCTGCCAGAGGCAGCCCACCACCACGGGAAGGGCAAGCCGACTACGCCTCCCTTCGTTCCTGGAAGGAGAAATTTAAAGAAAGGGAGAAAGAACTCAGAGCCCTGCGACATCCTTATAGGCGAGGCAGATGGGACACAGGGCACCTCAGATGCACCATGCAGAACACACGCGAAGCTGCTGGTGCCAAAGGCTGTTGACCCTGTGCAGACAAGGGCACAAACCCCACTAGCCCCATCAGTCTGACAGAGGACAACATCGAAAGGGGAGAGAAGTAGAGGACAGAAGGGCAAAGGTGAGGGTGGAGATAGACTCCAACACCTCCTCCCATCTACACCCCCAAAAAGAAACCATACACATTGTGCTCTGGGGAGGGACCTAAAAAAACAGAATTAAGAAAAAAAAAAAGCCACTTATTTGCTCAACCCCAAAGCATCGATGAAATGAAGATACTTGCTGGAGTTACCTAGGGAAGGAAGCACGGACAGGGAGAAGGGGATTTCTGAAGCAATACTTGGCACTCCTCTGGCTCTGTGCAAACGCCGCGGGAGTCAGGCTGCCAGCACCCTCAGCAGGACGGTCCCCTCCACCCACCACCCCCTTCACATGAGGGAGACGGAGGCACAGGGCAGTGACACAGCTGGCAGAAAGGCCACGGCAAACCAAGAAGGAACAGAACCCAGGAGGCACCGAATCCCCGGCCCCAAATCAACCCTCTACAGCACACCACCTTCAGAGCAGAGATCAGGAAGGCTGCGTGTGGGGTGGTGGGTGAGACGGGGGGGAGTGAGGGGAGGGGAGAGGGTTTCTTTTATATTTATATATAAAAAGTAAATAAGATCCCAGCTCTTGCACGATTATTGGGCAATTGAAAAATGCAGCAAAAGCAAGCGACATTGGAGTAAAAGGATGTGCCAGGCAAGGAGGAAAAGGTCTTGTCGGAAGGTGGGGAAGGAGGCGAGGGGAAAAATAAGCACTTAGCCAGACACGCACTCCAGGTTTGTTACACCTCCCTGGGAAGAAGGACCTGCTCCCAAGCAGCCCCACTAATGCCGTGACCTGGGGTGGGCAGAAGCATGGGGGACTCAGGACACCATCCTTCAGCATGGCAACCTCTTTCTGCCAGGAGGTCCCCAGGAAGGTGATCATCTCCAAACGCTGGGAGCTGCCGAAACCTCCTCTACAAAGAGGGGCTGGGAAAGGGAGTGAAATCCCTAGGAAGACTCAGCTCAGAGACAGCTCCTACCTGCTAAAAAGCAGGACTGTGGTTGGTTTTTTTTTTTGTTTGTTTTGTTTATTTCATAAAATCTCCCTGGGAACTTCGGTAAGGGGAGACGCAGAGCAATGCTCCCTTTCTCTTTTGAAAACAGAAATTAAGCAGTGGCTCACCACAGCTGGGCCTGCTCGCCACACTCTATGTCTCTGTTTTCCATCGCAAAAGGAGCTTGCATCTCATTAGCTTCACGCCTCCCCAGTCCCGCTCTGCTCAGCGAGGAGAAAAGAGAGCATGAGACAGGAGGCTGCCGCTCCAAGCTGAAGGCCGTGGGAAGCACTGACAGAGCTCGATGGGCAGAGAGAGGAGAAGAAGTTCCCAAGAGCAGCCCAGGCTATGAGAGGCATCGAGACATCCGTCACCTGCCACTGCAAAGCCAAGGGCACCAGAGAAGTCCAGACAAGAAAAGCTGTCCTAGCGTCCCCTGCCTGCCACCTTCTGTTCAGACACCAACATCTGGTGGCTCCCCTCTTCCCTGCAGTCACTCCCACGCACCAGATGAACGCCCAGCAGAGACATCTTGGATGGGGAAGCCAGCACGCAAGAGCTGCCTCCTCGCTTTGAAGAAACGTTCGGGCAACTCTTCCCCGCCACCCCGCAGGAAGTCGGAGCAGAATAAGGCAGCCCTACTCGAGCACAGTCCCATTGGGGTGCTCCTCTTCCCTCCCCACCCCAAAACCTCCAGCATTTGCTGGCCTCAAGAAGAGGGTATGCCTCACTCAGCAACACCTTCAGAGCACACAAGGCAGTTCTCTCATCTGTCTCTGAAGATGAGAATACTGCCAGAGGTGGAACACCAGACTACATACAGATGGGACTCGGTTCTCTGTCCCAATGTGGTGAATCCTATACGGAAAAATGCCATTCCCCACCTGACGCTGGAAGAAGCTAAAAGACCCTACGGAGGGGAGGCATATCTGCTTCCCAGGAGATAAGCCCACAATATTTAATCCTGCTTGGATATGGGGGAGGGAAAAGAGAAGAGACAGCGACTTGGCAGGAAAGGTACATGCCAACCCCAAATCTTAGCAGCTTGCTGTGCATGCAAAGTAAGTCAACTGTTTCCATGTTGGTGGTCCGATCCATGTTCTAGCAGAACGTGACCGGCCATTTCTGAGGGCCGCTCGGCCAGAAAACCACTTGGAGACTCCACCTTAGCTCACAGGAGAGGTATGGGAGGGAAGGGAACTCACTCCAACACTTGGGAGGCAAGGACGGGAAAGGTTTGTAGACAGGGTTCCTCCAACATGCAACTTGCCTTTTCAGGTCAGAGATCGCTGCTTAGTCCCAGAATGCCTTTCCCTCCAGTTCAAGCAAGTCAAACACCATCCCAGACACACATGCTTCGATACTACAAAATACTCTTTTCTCTAAGGACCATCTAATACCACTACAGTTTGTGCAATCACTGCATTTATTATTAATTTTTAAACTCTCTCTCTCTCTCGCTCTCTCCCTGTAGAAATTTTTTTTAAACTTTTCTTTTTTTATGCAAAACTAATCATTTCACTTTTTCCACTCCATCATAAAATCTCCTCTAAAAACACAACGACAAGAGAACAAACATGGCACAGACACAGAGAATATTTCCCTGTTTTTTGTGGTTTTTTTTTTTCCTAGGGGTTACGGGGAAGGGAAGGGGATACTTTCAAATAAACTCCTCCCTCAATCCCACACCCTTTTTAAAGAGCATGGATAGATCTTCCTTCCCATCTCCATTAAGGAGTAAGGGCAAAAATTCAGAAGGAGGAGTGTAACCCACGTGAATACGAAGGTAGGTTAGTCAGCCTCAAGTGGCTTGTCCACCTGAGGGAACTTGAGGCTGCTGCTGCGTTCAAGTTAGCAGACCTCTAACTCAAAACAGCACGGGATCCTCATTTCGGATCCAGAGGTTTAGGGTTTGGTTCCCACCTGGTGACCCACCCAGGGAGAGATTTGTCACACAAGCAGTCGAGCTGTGTCTGCAAGCCGGATCATACTCCTTTCTTCCTTCACAAAGAGGATCTACTGCATGAGCTCCTCTGCCACAACAAGTCCCCTCATCTCCTCACCACAGGAAGAAGGTCCTCACGGAGTATCCCTACATCGACCCACTGTTTTGCTCTTCACAGACAGTCCCCTTGCTTGTCACTCTGGAGAAAGGCAAAAACCCTTCGATTAAACAATTCCTGCCCCCTGCCCCCAAAGAACACCATACAAGAGACACTGGGGAATAGAATTCTGCCAAGTGAACACATCTTGGCCAAAACACATCAAGAGTTTCCTATTAAAGTTCCCTTTTATCTCCCACTTAAACGCTTCAATTTTTTTTTTCAGAACCTCAATACCACGAAACAAAACACATCACCACATACACACCAAACAGTAACTTAACAACCTAAAGTGACTGGCCAGTTTGCATCCACCCCATAAATAAGCTCCTCTTATCTCGCAGCCACAGAATAATCCTTGTCGAGACGGGGGAAAAAAAAAAAAAGAGAAGAATCTCCTCTCTATTTCCCGAAGAAAGAGCTTTCCCCTATGCCTACAAACTGCTCATCTTTGAAGCTGCAGTCGAATGGATAGGCTATACTAAAATAAGGGATCCCTGGGTGTGCCAGGCACAGGAAAGATGCAAAAAAAATAGACACATGAAAAATACAGGCAGGTATTAATACAGACACGCACACAAGTCCAACAAGTTATAGGAAGCCTTAGCTTGGTGAATGGATCGGGGAAGTCTCTTTCTCCCTGCCCCTAGCTTCAGCTGTGAATGCAACCGCATCCCCAAAGAGTCCACTAAGCTCTTTAAGCAAGGAAAGAAAAAGAAAAAGAGGTGTGCAAAGGGTGGTGCTAACAGCACCTGGAATCCCCCTCGGACCATCTGCACAGACACTGAGCTGCAACTGGTGCGAATTCACCGTGCCCCACGGCTTTGAATTCCACCCGCTGCGAGGCAAGGCTTGTGGGGAGGGCAGAAAAGATTTTATTACATCAACCCAGGCACTGGAGGCGGGGAAGAGAAGTTCTGGGCACAGAGGCCCTAATTAAGGTCAGAAGCTGGTCTATCCCTCTACCACCCCGACAACGCCCCTTGGGCAGATAAATATTGCCTCTCTCCCAGAAACTGCCTTCCTTCTACCCTCAGACCACTGCAACCACAAAATCACTACTCCACACAAGAGCACTCCTCGGAGCCGGCAGCTTCGGAGCATCCTCGTGTGGAAGCACCAGAGGGGCCAATTCCACTCGTGTTCACCCGCCCAGGGCAGGTTTATAAGTAGGCGAGCCCCAGTGCGGGGAATTTTTTCCACCCTTTTCACCTCTGCAGCACATTATGTAGAAGTGACGCCCCTCTGCCCCATCCCAAATATGGGGGACAGGGCTGAGAGGGTGAGGCTCTCCCATTGATTGAACAGCACCTCTTTTCCTTGCCTTTACAGGCTGAGCCCTATGCGAGTAAGGGAGCAGGGAGAGCAAAGGAACAGCATCTCACCGTGAAGCTTAGGACCCACACAGAAGTGGAGCACGCCAGAAACGGCAGGTGAAAGAGAGAGCTTATTTTTGGATGTGAACAAGGGTGGTCAGGGAAAGAGGGAGCTGTGGGTAAAGAATGGCAAGCTGTGGTCTTGCTCACTCTTACTTGCAAGGGGCAAAGAGAAGGAATTTGTAGATCAGTGCACAGGAGCTCTCGGGGAAGAGATCCAGCACACATGCATACTATGAGAGAGAGACAGTTATTTCTTATTAGCACCTTTGGTTGACAGTTGTAAGGGCCGTTTCAGATGCTGAAAAGACAGAGGGGAACCCTCTTCCAGTCCATCCACCACAGGGAAGGGAGAGCAGGAGAGACAAAAGGAAGCAGGAAGAGCAAGCGACCCGCCTTAGCGTCCATCCATCCCTCCCTCCAAAAGGAGCAGGGGAAGCAAAAAGGGTCGAGGGAAGCTTACACGCAAGGCGGGAGACCAGCCTCACCCGGCTGGGGCAGCATCACATTGTCAGCATATCTTCCCCCGAACTGAAGGATGGATGCACAGCCCACTCCCACTTCCACCACAGAAAGGCTGGGGAAGGGCATTTCATGCCCTCTCCCCCAAGCAAGTGCAAGTGATGAACACCAGGAGGAAGATCTGGGCTGGAAGCAGACTCCCCTTTTCTTCCCTTCCCCCTGCAGAGCTGAGCAAGTTGGAAGATGCAGGAGAAGAGGGATCAGGCCACCTGAAAGCGCCAATACAACTGCCAAGGTAGCACCAATAGTCAAAGGAAAGGGGAAGCCAATATGGGGCTTATGCACATGGGGCACCCCCACCACCCCAGCTTTGTCTCAAGCACCTTTCAGTCATGACACTTCACCTGCCCCTCTCCCCTTCAGTCTGGGGCCATCTGGATCAGCCACTGCCACGAGGACAGCACGGGAGATGGCAGATCCAGGCCACAGGCCGAGAAGGGGAAGGATGGCAGGATGAGAGTCATGGCAAGGGGGAAACACAGGAATGGAAGAGACTGCATGCACACTGTGGGAGAAGGCTTGAGGGGAGTGGGCGAGGGCTCCAATCCTCTTACATCCTCCCCTCAAGGGTCTGGAGCTCCTCTTCAGTTTTTGCCAAAGATGGAAGGGGAAGGAGGAGGAAGAGCACCTTCCCCACCACCCCCACAGGCACACAGACACATGCTCACCCATCCCTCATCCCCAAAGGCTCCACCGCCCGTTGGACAACACCACATTCAAGGACAAACAACCACTCCCCAGCCCCACCACGACGCTCCCTGCCTCCTCCCAGCGGCAGCGACACCCAGGATCGGTGGGTGCCCCCGCTCCCCCCCCACTGACACGCTCCAGCCTCCAGGCAAGAGGGAGTGGGCAGGGGGAAAGGAGGCGGAAGGGTGGCAGTGAGGGCAGAGGGACAGCCAAGGGGAGAAGGAGAGAACTAAGGACAGCCATTCGCACCACGACTTCTCGCAGGTAGAGCTCCCCCCATGCCCCTGGAGCAGGGGGACCTGGCTGCTCACTTGCTGCCTCCTCCGCCGCCACCCGCCGCCACCTTCTCAAAATCCTCCGCGTTGCAGAACTCCTTGATGGTGACAGTGAGGAGGTTGCTGGTGACATCCGTGACCACCACGTTAGAGCAAGGGGACATCTCGGGACGCCAGTCGCCAGCCTCCTGCTCCGGGTCAGAAGAGGAAAGGGACAAGGAGGGTGTCTGCCCCCCACTGCACCCTCCTGTGGGAGAACGCTTGCTGGTGGCGGCCGACTCAGGTGGGATCGAGAGGTCGAGGACCTCTGACTCGCGCCAGTCGGGGATGGCTGGGCTGAGGGTCTCGGGGAGCAGCTTCGGAGGGGAATCATCTGGGTCGGAGGAGGAGTGGGGGGCGGGCGACGGGCAGCCGGAGGAGCTGGAGCTGGGGGCATCATAGGGAGTGGAGCCCATAATGAGCCCACAGGAGGCTGCCTGGGAGCCTTCGGCCTCCCCTTTGCCCTCCAGAGAGGGGGCAGGCGCAGCAGACGGCTTATTGTAGAGCGAAAAGGCGCCGAACTTCATGTGACGGATCTGGGTGCGGAGGACGCTCTCACTGAACTTTTTGCTCTTGCCGATGACACGGTTTCGGGATGGGATCTTGGGACGAGCCAGGCCCCCGGCCCCGTTGGCTGGCTTCCCACCTTTGTCAATGACTTTGAGGTTGAGGATGATGCGGCTGCGCTTGGGCTCACGGGGTTTCACCTTACGGTTGATGATGCGGACGGTCTCCGAGAAGGGTGAGACAGGAGGACGGATGCCAGCCCCGCCACCCACGGTCCCGCCGTTCTGGGGGTCTGGACGGGGCAAGGGGCGCCGGGACATGCGGTGGCATCGCCGGATGTCTTTCTTGAGCCTGTGCACCGCGGCGCTGGAGTGGAGCTTGGGAGAGGAGGTGCTGGAACCAGGCTTGACAGAAAAGTGTACATCCCCAATGTGGAGGGCCTCCGCTTGGGCCCGAGCCTGCGGTGGTGGGGAGAGAGAAAAAAAAACAGGGTCAGAGAGGCAGCCTAGATGCAGCCAAATCTCAAATTGAGCATTGCTCACCTCAGGACAAGAATGCCATGTCACATTTATACCCACATTAATGACAAGCACACATACACACCCATGGACTATTAAGAGCCACGGCACAGCCCCCATACAAGCATGGGGCACTTCTACATCCTCTTTGGGCAGCTAATTACTCCCTAGGCAGTGCCCCTGTTGACATGTGCTTCCCCCAGGAGGAAACTGCCACCCTCCAGCCATGTTTCAGGGTTACAGTTAATGATTTCCAAGCCCCCCCCCCCAGTCATCATCAGCCAATGTGCACAACCCTCCACTGTCAGCCAAACAACCAAGCATCCTCCTAGGCATTGGGGCTGTTAGTGTTGAGTTAGCATCCAAAATTATGTACTAGTCCCAAGACAGGGGACTGTATCAGGTCCTCTACAAAATGAGCATGAGACAAGGGGGAGAGGAAGACTAATGCATCCAGGTTGCTCGTCCCCTCCCACAACCAGACTCATCTGCTCTGGAAAGCATGGCAGAAGGGGATCTTGAGGAACATGGATGGAGATGGGTGAGGGTGGTCTAACAGAGCTGTCTTACCTAAACACAAGAAATGCAGAGATCCAAAACTTAATTTTAACTAGAGACCACAAGCAAGTTGTATATCCTTACTCTGCTGTGGGAGCAAGGTCCAGTGTTTAAAGCCAGAGACCAGGCCAGCTGGAACTCAAGTCAAGTTTAACTGCATCTCCAAAGAAGAGATCGCCTTGTCCTTTTTGAACACCACACTTGTTTGAAACCTGCTAATGAAACAGAGCAGGAACAGCAGTGGTTCAACTGCTCAGTGCCAGCCCTTTCTGAGGGCCAGGGCAGGGGAATAAGACTTCTAAGCTCTTCTGGTGCTTGGAGACAGTGCCAAAACCTGCCCTGGTTCTTGCACCAGAGACAGGAACATTTTCTGGCAGCAGGAACAACAGTTTCATTGGTAAGTTGAGGCAGTATGACCTGAAGACCCCGTGGGCATGGAAACCCAGAGCGTACTCTTACATCACCCCTTGTCAGAGCACAGTTGCTTGTAGAGCTCAGCCTCCCACCTGCACCTCGCTCCTTGCCCAAACCAGCCCCCCTCCTTATTCCCTCTCAGCAGTGGTCATAGGCAGAAGTCACCCATGCCTGGAGGGGACAGGCGAGCCCCCCCCCCCCGGTTGTCCATCTAGTGAGCAGCTTCCCCCATCTCGTGGGCACAAGAAGAACTGCAGTGTTAGAAGAGACAGCTGCTTTTCCTCCCCAACTTTTCCATCCCGTTGCCCCCTAGCACACACCAAGATCAGGATGGCTTCTTGCCAGCTAAGAGCTTAAGCACTCCAACACCATCTCCTTTGTCACCCTGTAGGCTGTGCCTCCTACCAGAGAAACGCCTGGGGAAAAAAATGTGCGTGTAAAGGCAGGGATCTAACAGATCTAAGTGGGGGGCCCAGGTCAGGTCTTGCACAATAAGCTCAAAGCCCTGGCCCTACATCCCCAAAGCTTTGCTGTCACCCAGTGCCCCTCTTCTCCCACCAAGATACACATGGGAACCACAGAAAATCCTGAATGAGCAGAGAACAGAGACATGAAGACATTTTGTTCCTCCCTGGCTAATGCTGGATTGTGCCCTGCAGTACTACTTGTATCCTGGCTTTAAAAGGACTGCAAAGATGAGGCCTCCTTCCCCATCTGTACGTAAAAACGCAGACTGAAGGCTCATCTGCACCAGGGACTCTAGACTTTGTATTAGCCGACTGAAACAGGGACAAGTACCACGGCTGCCAAGGCAGGCACAGACACTCTCCACATTAACCCTGGGCAGTATAGGACTGTTTCACTTAGCTAGAGGGAGCATCTCCAGCCCAGACAAACCCCAACACGTCCTGTTGTAGCAGGAAGCATCCCAGTGCCCAGCTAGTTTCTCTTTGCTCAGCCTCATGCATTACTCCATGCTGCAAACTGTTCAGAAAATGGTTAGACAATTCCTGTCCCATCCTACAGGCTGGAGCACAGCAGCAGCACCAGATGAACTCCTTGCACCACGCATCAACTCTCTCCCTCCCATCCCAATGATCCACAACTTAGAGACCCCGCAGATCCCATCAGGAGGTCATAGGCACAGACAGATGCACATCTAGGGCTGTGCTTGTTCCCTGTCTTCACAGGTCCCTCTGAAGCAGATGGCAGACACCAGGACAAGCTACAGTTTGCTTTCTGACATTACATACCAGCACAGCCTGGATTAACAATTTTATCCCCCCCCCCCCCCCCCCCCCCCCCCAGCCAGCCCTTCCAGCATTGCTGCTCTCGTGCTTTGGGCTTCTTGCCAATTTACCACTGCTCAGCAGAGAGCAAAGTGCAACACAATGTCCCGTTCCAAAATGCAGGACACGGAAGCCAAGCAGAGGGTACAGACAGATGCACCGGTAAAAATCCTTGATCCACAGCTTCAGCTGATAGACACAGGCATTCTTCAGGGCCTCTCCTGCTGCCAACACCACATGTCTTCTAGATTAATTCCCTACCCTGTAATCACACCTTGGAGTGAGGAGTTCTGCCCCCTCTGTGCCCCTCTACTCAGAGTCGAGTCTAATTGCTGCCTGCCCACAGCGCTGCCTTCCATCAGCCACGTGAGAAAGAAGCAGGTCTCCCCCCACATCTCCCCCAAGCCACAGTTGCCTTATACATGCCCAAATTCCTCAGCAAAGCTTCCCATCAACCACATCAAATGAAAAGCGATAATGCTGGGATGGTCACTGCCCGGTCACTTCCATAGTCCTGCTGATTTTCCTTTCTCAGACTGTGCACATTAATCAGCTCCTGTCCTGTCTTGACAGAGAGACCCGTCTTGGTTTTGTGCTTACACAGCACCTAGCACAGAGCCCTGGTCCATGGCTAGGACTTTTCCAGTGTCCCGGAACCACTAGGTCTCCTTTACTTGCTATGTGTCTGTGTTTCCAGTTACTTCTGGGGCACTTCAAGGCTGAAACTGTTTCCAACTCATGTTTCAGCTCTCTGCATTTATTAAATTCCAGTTTCAGTAGTCTACAGGTAGACTACATGCACCATCAACCTCTTTGGCCAGACTATTAAGAGAGAGGGTAAGCTGGGACCCAACGGTCCCCCCCAGTTGCTACACTGCTGTCCCCAGTGACCAGCTTCAATGCGAGTTCCAAAGAGCAATATGCAAATATTCAGCTTACCTTGAGCTTGTTTTTCCAGGTAAGGTTTCAAGAAAAATAGTATCAGATGCTTTATCTAAGACCAGCCCCCAGAGCCCTCTCGCTTGCAAAGCTCAGTATTCCTACCACAGGATCAGGTTTATTCAGGCATCAACTATATGAACTCAAGTCTCTTCCCTGCAGAGGACAGCACATTTTCTGGGCTCTCCTTCTCCTGCTTCCAACTTTACACTAACTTGCTACCTCTGGTTTGGAGAAGACTCAGCATTTAGTTTTATCTGTTGGAAATGTGCTTCTCCCTGCTATGGATATATTACTTGATCACACTCACAAGCCGTATGAGCATGAGGTCTTTGAAAAACAAACCCGTTTAATCCTTTCAGCTGTATCACCACAGTTTGCTACTTAACTCAGAAGTTTTCCAAATGGAAACTACCTCTCTGGGTTTTGCTGGTTTCACCTGCAGGATTTGCTCACTGCTGAAGAGGTACTCAGCATGTATATGAAGTAATTTACTCTCTGCTTACAGCTCAGCCTACATCAGGATGCAGCTTCTGGAGGCTTGCTGCAGTGCTCTGTCACGAGAGCAAGGCAATTGCTAGGATTGCTTCCCTTCCCCTCCTTCCCTTTTGGGATATGTATCACCTTTATTTAGCTTGTACAGCTTTCCCTCAATGCCCCTGGGAACTAGTATATCTCCCCTGTTCCCTACTATTTCTGAATAAATGTCCCTTGAGGCCCAGCAAGCATATTTGTTCATTCATTCCCTTAATGCACTGAGGCACACAAGCACGTACACAGACACGTGCTTAGAAAAGCCTCTCTTACCTGCTTTGTATCAAAACCGCTGCAATTTGGAAGAAAAAAAAAAAGAAAAAAAGAAAAAGACCTTGTAAGGCAACGGATTTCTAGTTAATTATTTCAAAATCAAGTCATTTCCAGTAGCGCTGCTGCACCATAGTAGCGCTACTCTCTCATAAATTACTGGTTCTGCTTTGTCTTTTATTCTCCACCTGCATTCCCACAGTCCTTGCTCCAAACAGCATTCGCAAGAGCTCTTCTTTCCCCTTTTTGGCTGCCATTCTGTCTTTTTATCGCCCTCTTTTTTCTGCACTCTTCCAAGTGACAAGGCAACAGCAAGCCAGTTCATAGCACAGTTCTCCCAAGCAACACTGCCATAAACTAAAGTTTCCCTACTGGATGGGGAACAAAATGCTACAAAGGGGAATGGTCTGTTTTCAAACCGCTCGGGGATAATTTACGAACAGGGAGGAGATCAAAAGAAACCCAACTCCAACTTCAGAGTTCAAGGAAGGGCAAAGCGACAGAACACGACGCTGCTTGGCCCCTTCTTCCCCCCCTCTCCCACTAAGGCTCTCCCTTACTCTGCTCTCAGTTACTGCTTCCTCCCCATTAACCTTCTCCAGTCTTTTCACCTTAGTATTTACAGCCACCCCAACTAGGGGTCTTTGCTAGCCACCCACTGAGCTTGCAGACCGGGCTCTGTCTCTCAATAGCACTTGCTAGACTTTATTAGATTAGTTGGCGAGTTTTGCATTCCACACAGTCGAGTGCTGAGGGAAAAGCAAAATAAAAAGAGCAAACTGAGCAGGGGAAAAGAGGAAGATCACTATAGCATGCGCTATGTCTCTTTCTAACCTCGCACCAGCTTCCTTTCCGACCTGCAGCTGAAGGGCCCGTCCTCAAGGACGACTTCTGCCAGACACCTAAGTACCAAGGTAAGAGCCTTACAGACAGTGCTGCGCATTTCAGACCAAGGACTCTGCTTCCCATACACTCAGCACAAAGCTTGCAGCATACCAGCAGCCTCCCAAGAATTACAACCTCCCGCCAAGCTTGATCTCAGCTGTGGGAAAGTTTGCCCCTAGTATGCAGAGAATAAAGACCCATTTCCTGCCCAAAACTTTGCAGTTGAAGTTTGCAGGGGTCACTTTCAACACCGGCCATCTTGATAGCGATATTACAAAGCCTGGACTGTAATTTCCCTTTGCAGTCTGATCGAAAGGGCAAGTGTTAGACAGCTCTCAGCAACAGGAGCCTGGCTTACAAAGGCAGCAGGTGGCCAAAGATGCAGCTTTTCAAAGCTCTTCCAAAGGCGTGGGCCACTAACCTGCTGGAACGCTTTCTGCAAATCCCCCTGCGTGCCTATCTGCAGCTTTTGAGAACTAATCCCAGGATAAACCTAGCCCCAACTGCAAACTAAAACACCCACACAAGCCAGGGGATTGAGCGGTGTGTCGGGACACTTATTTCAGTGCCTTACTGGAGACTCAGAAGCCTAAGTTTAAGCACTGACACACATGAAAAATCCTAGCAAGCCACCAAGTTGAGGGCAGACTAGTCTACCAAAGCAGTCCTAGGCCAGACTCCTGCTTAAACATCATTGCATCCAGGCCTAATCTGTTCAGTTAACAGATCAAAAAGAATATTGTTCTGCCAACTCCAAAGACTCCCTCTGGGATGCAAGAATCAAATTTCTTCCCCTGCTTCCGAAATTCTCACTGGCAAGAGATTCTGCAACTGAAAGAACCAAGAACATAGTTAGCGATGCACGAGGCAGAATGGAATCCCACTCCTCCCGCAGCAGCACCAGTGCTGCAGGGCTAGCCGAGGTCAAACCCGCATCTTCAGCAGGTCAGAAGAATCGACCAAGAGATGCATATGACGCAAACTATCATGACGGTCTCGGTCACGTTTCTTGCCGCAGTTGCGTTGCTAGTAGTTTGCCTGAACAGAGCTCAAACAAGTTCAGATAGGGCTAGCTGTGATAGCGTTACTTCTTGCTGCCTGGCCTGGGGTTTTATTTTTAGGGTAGGATCCAAAGTCACAGGTCAGAGCACTAACGGCAAACAAAAACGGCAGGTCAGAGCACTAACAGCCTCACCAGCTCTGTTTCCTAGAGCTGCAAACCAAGTGGCAGTGGCAGCACTCTGCCCTGCCAGCCTCTCCCACAATGTGGCACCAGCCTTCAGGAGAGCTCATCTCGCTCACTACTGCGATCCATCTTCTACAAAGTACCAAGCCAGCTCTGCAAACCTACAGATTTTCAGTAGCGTTTGAGAAGCTGGCAGAAGGAAGATGTGCAACAGAAACGTGTCAGGGACGTGATTCAAAGGATGCTGTTGAATAATTCAGGTTCCAAGTTTAGGGGGGTTTTAAAGGGCAAGGGGAGAAGAGGAGGAATGAGTGGGTTTTATTTTTGAGTTTGGGGGTTGGCTTTGTTTTTTTAAATGAGTGAAAAATTGGCAGTGGATTTTGCCGTATCACATTCAGAATCAAAAATAAACTGATTACACACAGTAATGTTAAAAGCACAGCATAAACACTTCTCTACCGCTCTGAACAATGTCAGGTGTTACAAATACCAGTATTTTTTAATTCAAGCAGAGAACTATTTTAAGCTGGTGGTTTCCCTTTAAGCATTCCTCTGCATTGTTGGAAACCTAAACACAAGGGTTTCATTTAATGCATGACTGCCAGAAAGAGAAAAACCAACTAGTCTAGTTTCCCTGAATAAAGAGTAAGGGTGGTACGTATCAGTTATGTTTGTAGTTCTCAGTCTGCAGATACAGAAAACTGTTAGCAGAAAAACAGGCAACAAGGGAGGAGGAGGACAGTTCCATCAGCAGGACTTTCCGAGGATTACCACAGTCCCCTGGGTTTTACTCGGAGCATCAGAATACGCCTGTTCCTGCATATCTTCCGTGTGCTTCATTATGTCCTCTTAAAGCAGAGGAGAGGTGACACCCTACCCCTCACTGCTCTTTCTGGTGCTCATACAGTTAAAGTGCTGCGTTGACTTGAGTAAAGCTCCTACTGCTGTCAGGCAAAGGAAAGTATTAACCTGTTTCACAGATGGGGAAACATGCACAAAGGCTAAATGACTTGCCCAAAGCCATAGGATGACTTAGTGATAGCGATGCCTTACCACAGGGTCCACCCTGGCTGTTCCAGGGCTTCCCTGGATCAAAACCAGGGAAGCTGTGAACTCGCTCATCTGTCTTAATCGTACAAAGGTGTGTTGTACAATTCATTTGAAGTCTGAGACTGAGAGAGTTGGAGAGGAAGGGGGGTAAGAGGGGAGCAAAGCAAGGAGTTTTGTCTGTAGACTAATAAATCCACAGAGCTCACATAGTGGTCAGGCAGCTACCAGCTTTCTTGATTAAAAAAAAAAGTTAAAAAATTGGGGGGGCGGGGGCTGGACTAGGGACTACCTTCCTCATTCATCACTGCAAGCAAGCAGAGATGCTACGACAATACCTTCTTGCAGAGATGCTCGGTCTGTCAGAGGGGAACTGGAAACTTCAGCCGCTATCCTACATAGAGGTGAAACACTGCTTCCCCCCCAAAAAAAAAAGGGCAAAACAAGCAGGCAGTTTACAGATCAAAACATGAACCCTTCATGAAACTCTTGTGGCGCACCTACATCCTGAAACACAATCAGAGGAGCACAAGTGGCAGCGGGATTCCTGCCACAGCTGCCCGATTGCTCAGCGTGCTGCTAAGTTGCAGGGCATGGGCTGGATGGAATAGGCTGCTGAAGGAAGAGGGAGCGGGGCAGGCTAGCTCTCCACTGCGGCAGCAGAAGGCCGTAAAGAGGGAGAGGATATTGGAAAAGAGATTGCAGCCTCACCGTGCACATCCGCGTGTACCGACCGTCCTGCTGGGGCACCCGTCGCACGCACACATGCTCTCCCCTCACACGCTTCTGCGTCCCTGCCCCCCACCCACTTTCCCATCGGGTCGTCCCCGCGTTCCCAGAGCCAGGCGGCAGGCACAAGTCACTTGAAAGTCCAGTCCTTCCAAGGGCATGAACCAGTGAGGTTTGAGAGACATTTGGCTAGGCCAAAGTTATTTAAATAAGAGTTACCTTCAGGAGAAAAGTTTTAGGCTTAGGTCCTCTCTTCTTGGGCCCGTACAGCTCACGCTCTCGTTCCCTTTAGGGAGTAAAATTTGTCAAGAAGTTAAAACTTTTCCCAAAGGGAGAAACAGAAACATACAAGTTTTTAAAAAAAAAAAAAAAAAAAGAAAGAAAAAGAAAAAAAAAGAAGGGAGCCTGGACACCCTTTCCCGCTCGCCCACCCAAAGCCAAACCTGCTGCAGCCCCCCCAGCCCAGGGTGGGGGATGAGCACTCACTTCTGCTCGAAGGCGGCGATGAGGCGGGAGTCCAGGATGTTCTCCTCGGGTTCCCAGGTGCTGTACCTGCCGGGGGAGCGGGCAGCGGGGGGGGGGGACGGACAAGCAAAGGGGTTAGCGCCCAAACCCCCCCACAGCCGTACGCAGAGACAACCCCCCCCCCTTCCCATCCCGTCCCGTACCCCCCGCAGCCCCGGGGGCGGCGGGCCCCCCCGGGCGGGATGCACTCACTTGATGGCCCAGCCTTTCCATTTCACCAGGTACTCGATGCGCCCCTGCAACACACGGGGGAGGGGGGGGGGGGGGGTGTGAGGCGGGGGCCCGGCGGGCCGGCGAGCGGCGCAGCCGGGGCCCGGCGGCGGGGAGCGGGGGAGCCCCGCGGCCGCCCCTCCACCCCCGCTCCGGGCGGCCCCTCACCTTTCGGATGCGCCGCTTGATGATGGACTCGGCGGCGAAGACGCGCTCCCCCACTGCAGACAGCTCCATCTTGCTCCTCGGCGGCAGCGGCGGCGGCGCCCACAGCCCATAATAATCCCGCCCGCCCGCGCCGCCCCGCCCCCTGCCCCCCGCCCCGCCCTCCTCGTGCCGCCGCCGGCTCGCGCACGCCCGCGCGCCCCCTCCCGCCGCGACCGCGCGTGACCCCCCCCCGCGCCCCCCCGCCCTCGGTGTGGGGGGGGGCGGTTGCTAAGGGAAGGGGGGCGCGCGCAGGCGCCGGCCGTTAAAGGGGCCGCGCGGCGGGGGGCGTGAGGGTGGGGGCTCCGCCGCCGCCCCCTGTGAGGGGGGACCCGCGCCCCCTGCCCCGGGGGACGGCTGTGGAGGCCAGGGGCGGGCGGTTGCCGGGGAGCGGGAGGGGAAGCCCGCCCGGGGCAGGCCCTCGGCCTGGCAGCGGTGCTGCTGCGCCTCCGCCGCCTCAGCCCCCTTCCCGCCCGAACGGGTCCTTTTTTTACTTAAAACAATGGCGGCAGCGGGGGCCGCGCAGCCTCCTCTCCTCCTTCTGCACACGCAGATGCGCCGTCACCCCGCACCGTCACCCACCTCTAGCCAGCGGGCTGGCACCGGGGGGTAAGCGGGGAAGCAGGCAGCCTAGAAGTACCTACCAAGGCAAAAACTAACAATAAAGGCGCTTAAATCCTTTTTTTCCTTTTGGCTGGCGCTTGTATGTGCCCTCATTTTTGAGCCAGTATAAGGTACTGCAAGGTAAATGGGCCAAACGTGCTACATAAACCTTTAAAAGAATAATAGAAAAATGTTAAGTCACTTAGAGGAATTCCCTGCCCTGAGTGTTACTGCAAAATCCTATTTAATTTGGAGTGTGCTTTACACTCTCTTGCGGGTGCTAAAAAGACAGAAAGAAAAAAAACCTCAGTCGCAAATCATTCTCTGTGATTCAAAATGGAAGCTCGCGGCCCTGCAGCTGTCTTCATGTGAAGCTCGTGGTCCTCCATTACCTGGAGGTACCACCTGGCACAACAGAACAGCATATTCTGCTTTATCTCCACTTTTAGGGTGAGTAGGGGGTGCATTTCAGAATGATACCCTCTGGAGGAAGGGGGAGCTATGATGAGGGCTGTAGGCAATGGCCATCCTGCTTTTGCTGCTCTTTCTCAACCCACCACGACCTCACCAGCTACCTGCAGAGCACTGTCACCCCTCTGCTACCCGCTTTTCAGCCGGCCTGGCAGGGAGCACTCACAGCCCCTGTGGCCTTTGCTAACCCTTTGTCCATTTGCCGTTCGCTTCCCCTTTCCACCTCTGGCTCAGAAGTTCCACCCAGAAGGAGGATATTCTGGAAATGGCTATATTTACCAGTACCAGCAGGGATGGATTTCCCAAAATCAAGGTGGGCAGGTAGGAGAATGAGTGTTTTCAGGCAAGATCTGTTACAGCATTTTGTTCTTTTTCACCTTAGCAGCTGAAATGTTGCAGCCACCACAAGCCCTCTGACCACAGGAAAGGTGACTCAAGACAGGACGCATTCCCCACCACCTTGTCCTCATTCGAAGGGGAGTGGATGGAGAAGTTGCTGAATGCCGACAGAGACGGCGAATGGACAGTCACATGGACCCTGGTTCAGGAAATTGGAACAATTCAGAGAACAAGGTGTTTCTGTGGTCAGGGACTTCACCACAGTATACTTCACCACTGATAATTCTGCATTTAGGTCATATCACTCGCTTCGAGAACAGGCTGTAAGAGGCCCTTTCTCAGGTATTTACCATCACAGGCGAACTGAGAACAAAACCCCAGACAGATCTCTCACCTAGAATGGGACACGTCCTTCTGGACTGCCCCATTTCTCTGGACACCACCTTTTTTAATCTCAATTCTTTATACGCTTGAAGGTGACTTCAAAAGAACAAGTCTATCACACCCATTGCATTTTGCTTTTCACTTTTTTAACTGCTTTTAACTTTGCACATTAAGTCTTCATTAACACCATACACATTTAAATTGGCGTATTTGTTACTGTTCACTTTGTTTAAACAACTGCTTTTACACTTGTGGCTGAGCGTCAAATAATTGAACTTCCAACCATCAATATCATCCACCCTAAAAAGCAGGCACTCCCAAATAAAATTGGGGAAAAGTCCTTACACAGCTGCGCACACGGGCAGGAGCTATGACCGATGGCCTTGTCCCCAAACAGACGTACGGGTCGCAAGCATCACACCTCACCTCAGGGCGGGAGCACAAGGCACCCCCAATCCATGGACCATAAGGGGCAGCAGCATTTTGGAGAGCTCCATGTGCTCTTTCCAGTTATTTTCTCCTTCCAGCTGTCAGCAGGACCTTCTTTCCGGCCACAGCAGCTCCTCAAATCACTGCGAGCAGCCGTTGTACAGGTATTACCCAACCCCAGGCTCTTTCATCTAACTTTTACTCTCACCAAGCGAAATAGCAGCAGAATATCCAACTGTTCAGAGCATTGTTGGGTATTTCCTTTGTTTCATTCACATTCCAGTAAAACACTTTAAAAAAACTAACCTAGGAAGATGGCTCTCCTGGAACAGCTATTGTTCACTACGGACACTGAAATAAAGTATTTTTTTGGCGCCTCACTGCCCTCAAGACCCTGGTGCCATAGGCTACACCGTAGCACTTCTTGCTAGCACCGAGAAACCAGTGCAGGGAAGCAATGAGCTTTGGGGTAGCAACAAGACCTTTCTCACCAGAATCCCTGGCAAGCAGTGTACGAGCATAGGGGGAGAGCAGCACGTGCAAGAACATTTTTATTTATTTTTAAATGGCACTAGATAATGGAAAACTCACCTGCTCAAAGCTGGTATCTGCCTCCAGGCTCAGTTTTTGCAGACCCGTGACCTGGCAGGAGTAACAGCGCTTATCTCCGTTAGAACAACTCCAAGGGTTGATCAGCCGACTCCGTTGCTGTTTGCTCCGGGAAGATCGCTGTCAGGAGCGGTGGATTTCTGTAAAGAAACGGTCATTCCCTCGCCTACACCGGGAGCTGGTGCAGCTGCACACACCCCAGCCCCTGAAGCAAACGCTGCTTCGGTTTTTAAGCAAACCCTTGGCGCTATGGTCATCCATGTCAAAATGCGGTGAGATTTCCCAGCTGCAACTCTGAAACACACAAGAGCAAAGAGAGACCCCTCAGAGCTGACCACATACCTCTCGTGCAGCAGTTATGGGTGGCTCGGTGTAGCCCAAGCAGTGGCCAGAACAACCACCCCTCCAGCCCGCTAACTTTCTGACGTAGCGGAGAAAGGAGAAGGCCCGTGGGGGTTCACCCAGCACCTGCACCACTGGGGTACTACGATATCCCTGGAGCCTGCCCACGAGTTCCCAAAGCAGGCCCAGCCCCCCAGGTTTCTGGCATCCTTGCTTCAAAAGCAGTTGCTCGGGGAGCAAAACGCTGGGAAGAAAAGGACCAAGAGCAGGGAAGACGAGTGGCACTGAACAGCGAGGAGGTGGCTGCCAGTTTCCTGGCAGCACTCGCCATGGTAGGGGCCACTCTCTCTGCATTGCACTCCATGCTTCCCAACAGAGAGTGCCGAGCTGCTCAAACCGCATGGTTTCGCATAGCAGGGGCCCGGGGGCACGATCCCGAGGCGCAGCTGAGTGCCCTTGTTCTCAGCCATCCTATCGGGAGAGCTGCGCAAGGCAAGCTGGCTGCGCTGCATGGATCAGAGGGGCAGCATAGCAACAGATTATTAAAAAAAAATGTACTATCCAGATTAACCTTTAATCCAACACATGCATGCGAAAGGACAAGCCGTTACGAGTTTCTGGTGCCAGCCAGCCTCTGCAGCATTGGCAGGGGTAGGAAGAAACAATCTCTGGAGCAGGCTTTCCCGGAACTCTGCACTGCAGTTTCTTACAACTTCACCTGACTCACTAGCTGCTGCCAGAACCTAAGTGGCTGGCTGAGTCCTCCTCCGATGCCATCACTCAAATCCAGCCTCCCTGGCTCAGGGCAAGCATGCTGACTGCGCTTTGGTAACGCAGGCAAGACCTAACCACGCTGCCTTGAGCCATGACCGACTCAGGAAACACACCCCACCCCCCTCTGCTTTTGCTTTGCATGCTTTTGTGATTGATGTCATAGCTGCGTTCGGATGCAGGGCTCACCCCCATGTGACATCGACTAAAGACATCTCAGACAGCCCCATTTGCTTACTGAGGTACCTCGATTAACAGCTAGCCTCCACAGAGGACGGAGAGGCACACACCTTGAAGGAGCAAGTCAGAAACCAAAGCAGACTACATGACACTGTGGGATTCTCTCAGCAGAGTATCAGCAGCCCCAGGATTCGGGCTCCTCGGCTAAGGCCCCGCATTACCTGCGGTGAATCAGGGGCCAAATGCCACCTAGGAGCTGCTCTGCTCCCGGGGAGCTCCTTGAAAGCTCCGCAGGCCAACCCATCAGAGGCTTTGGCTTGGAGGAGAGTGGGCTTCCCCACTGGCAACCAGCGCGGAGCGTGTTTGGCAGCCCAGGCCTCGCCTCAGCTTTTCTCCGTTTCCACAAGAGACGCAGGATGGGGCACACCAGCACTCTCCTCCAGCTGGTGCCGGCAGAGCTGTCCTGGCACTGCAGCATTGCGCAAGGACATCAAGAAGTCCCTAAACCCAGAGCAGCAGTCACCCTGCCATTGGCGTTCTCCTCTTCAAATTCTAATCCATCAAAGACCAACCATCCCAGGTCACCTCTGTACAGCTCTAACTTGCCCAGTGGGTTAAAAATTAATAAAAACCTAACCTCCTCGAATCAAAATAATGAGTAATGTCAGAAACAGCCTTTTGCAGGCTCCATTCTTCATCGATCCTTCTTTACTGAGCCTTCTCACGCACGCACACACACATTTTCCATTCTTCTTCCAGCCCTGCTGCATGTTTATACCAACAGAAGTGACTGGCGGAAAATAATTCAGCTGTAGAATTGAAGCAAGGGGAGGTAAATGACCACACAAACAGACCAATAGGTAAATGTCAGTTCTCATATTTAATATTTTAATAATTTTGTTTGCAACATTTACCACATAAATCATCTAAATAAATAGATGCTGTACAGTCTCTTATCCATATCAGTACAAAAATAAAACCACACTTTGTGTCAAATTATACTTGAGCCTGCCCTCCCTTTGCTATTACAATCTCCTTTTACAGCACATACTCGCTCAGAAAAGGCATTGTACTCCGATTGGTTTGTTTGGAATTGGTTTACTCCCTATTTCCCCCCCTCCCCAAATACATTCAGTTAGTCTGTACAAAAGCTAGAAGCTCATTCTGTGCAAAAGGAAGCTTTCTGTGTGCAAAGACTCAGATACTCTAGCGTGCTGACAGGAACAACAGCAACAACTGAAGAGACAAGAACAAAAATAATCGGGGACCCTCCCCTCTAACTGACCCCATCCCCCATCTTCCCCCCCAACAGAAAGGAAGCATACCAAATTAGATGAGTCAGTGTGCAAAGAGTCCAAACGATGTGCGTACGCCGAGGGAAAAGGTTGGTGCTGAAAACCCAGTGAGAGAACTGGGGTTCCCCCAGCTGCAGAGCTTGCTAGGTGAGGAAAAAAGATTCTCTCATCTTAGCCTGCTCAAAAGGTTCTTGAGATACGCAGAACAAAAGCTTCGTCTAAATGACTTTAGTTCTTTTGTTGCTGTTCTGTTGGAGATGAGGTGAGGAAACAGCCTCTGGAAAAACCCAGCAGCTACAGAAGACAGCTCCTGGTTCACCCTCCCTTCCTCTCCCCACTCCCTGTAGAAGGACAAATATCTCCCCGTTCCTCAACTAAGCTAATAAGGTGCAATTTTTCAGACGGGAAACTCTTTAAAGATGTCTCCAGAGCTGGAAGAAGTGGTCATAGTTCCAGACTAGGACCACTCAAACTGAAACTCAACTTCATTTTTCCCTTTCCTCGGACAAAGGAGGTGGGGAGGGAGGAAGCCAACCCGCACCCTGAAGGCGAGTGAGGGACTTTGCAGGTCTCCTCTCCTCCCTGAGGGAGCCCTCCTTTACTTGGCACGGTGGAGCACACTCCCCCTTCAGCCATGGGAGGGAGGCAAAGGGCTGGGTGGCAGCTCTGGAAAAATGATAAGGAGCAGCCAGCGGCCTGAAACAGATACATCTTTTGCTTTTCAAATGCCACTTTTAGACAGACGATAAGGAGTACTTAGCACTCCTAGTGCTTTGCATTTCCAAAGTGCTTCAAAAAATACTTCAGATTTAAAAGAAAAAAAAAAGCTGCTTAACATTTTGACAGATTTGCAAAAGCTTCTTTGTGCTGACACTACGTTTTCTGGTTAAAAAATAATAATAATAAAAAAGGCTTTCCACCTCCTCCTCCTCCTCCAAAATCCCCCTCCCAGTCAAAACTCTGCTACCCCAGTAATGAGATAAGCTGTGACAGAGGTTCCGAATGGTCCTATGAGCTCTCCCTTTCAGCATCCGAATGGCACTCTCAGACAAGAACCCCCAGCATCTTCGCAGAGCAGCCCACAGCAGACGGAAACAGTCTCAGCAGCAAAGCTTCTACCCCTTCCTGACTTGGTGGCAATCCATCTCCCCCCTATCAGCCATTACGTGCTCCCACTGAGCTCTGCTCCTCTCTAGAACTCCCCGTTACCTAGCGATCATCTCCCACCTGCTCCCTGCTAAGCCACTCTACTTTAAGAAATTAAGGGTGCAAGGGAAAGAGAGGTGGAGGAGAAAAAGGGGTCATCACTCCATGACGTGCTTGTTACAGGAAAGGATTTGAAGGGTCTCAATTAAATTTTAAGTCATTGCTTCTCTCTCCTTCCAATTGTCCTGGGGCTGCTTTGTAGGCCTTCCATCTTGACCAGCTGCTTGGGTGGAATCCAGGTGGCTCGACACCCGGAAGGTTCACGCTTTCTCTGCGAGGACAGGAAGTTCAGCAGGCAGAGGACAACATGGTCTCTTGATCATAAGCTATTGTCTCAAAACAGGTTTACCATGCCCTTGGGGAAAACTGTTTTATGACAAGCACGGCAAAAGCGACATGTTCCCTTTACCTGTAGGTACCAATGCCATACATTCCCATGTAGTAGTTACCCTATGCAAGCTGTTAATGTACACATCTCCCCTGCTTTCCCAAGTGGTAAAAGACATACACATCAATGCAGCACTGACCATCTCCTCTCCACAGGGCCCACTCAGAACTCTGAGGGCCATCCACCCACTGATGCAGGGATCAGCATCACTACAAGTTATTTGCACTTCTAACATGCCTTCTCTCTCAACTGCCAGCTCACCCAAAGGCCTGTCCTCAACCACCTAGCAAGAGCAACTCTGAGGCAACTCCTTCGCTCCCTTCCCTGACAAGCAGCTGCCCCTACTATTTTCCTAGAAAGCCCCACTGCCCTCTTCTTCCTAGGCTTCAGGTAAGCAAGGGAAGAACAGAAGACAGGTAGATACCACTTAGCTTTAGAAAAGGAGTTTTTTGCACTTTCCCTAATTCAGAAAGCACAAACTTAAAGCTTGAGAGGAGAGGAAGGGGTGGAGAGGTGGTGGTGGATTTAGCTTTGCTCAAACACATGGATGTGGCTGTCAGCCCTCACTGCTGTTTTCCGCACTGCAGCCTCTGTTGTGGCTACCACCAAGGGTCCTGCATGAGCTACCCTGCCTATTTTTTGACCTGTACGAGGCCTCCCTTCTCTATTCCCGTGAAACCATCAAACAGCACTAGCTGGTGTACAGCAGGAAACAGTACTGGGGCCAAAGGGCCCCCTGTGAGGTGAACAAACAATTTTATACATTCAGTCACAAAACACCAGAAGAACAATTCTGGACAGTTTCACAACACTAACAACAAAAAAAAGCCATTCACTTCTCAATAAGCTTCTTTCTGTCTGAGGCTCCGACACAAGCAAGGGTCAATTCACTAACAAATTTGGGCTTATTTTGGCAAATGGAACTGCTTTTGGGTGTTGTCACAATAATATCCTGGCCTTGCTTGAAAAAGAAGAAAAAAACAAAACAAAAAAACCCCACCTTGGTCTGACTTCACAAGCAGAAGGGCCCCCAAGCAAATGCAAGACAATAAGGAGCATGCAAGAGCTACAGGCTACTTAATGCCACTATTTACGTGTTAAAACTTGCTGTTCCAAGGCATCACTTATATATCAGAGCAATAACATCCAGTTTATAACCATCCAGGAACAGAGACAGTCCTTTCCTTTTTTTTTTTTTTTTTTTTTTTTTTATAAACACAGTGTTAACAATAAAGGTTTTCCAATCTCATGAAGCCCCTCGGTTCTGTCATATATACAGCGAGTTCACTGTGAGAAGATCTATGAAATAAAAAGTTCTGTCCCCCAAACGTGGCTGGTAAATTCTCACATGGAAACAGTTCTAAGAACGACTATTAGGACAGTTCTTCGAGAAGTTTGCTTCTTGCGTACAGTTCAGTAATTTTCAGTGGCTGAAGTTTGTTTTTCTTGTTTACAGCCATGGAGCCAAATGAGGTATGGGAGAGTTAGCCCATTTCTATTCTTGGCTTGTGCTTCAAATAGAATTATTAAACTCAGCTTCAGCTGGATGCTATTCTGGCTCTCCTAATCAAATGGAATGCTTAACGAAGCTCTGAGCACAGCTCTGATTTTCATGATATATTAGCCCAAGAGGTCCCAATTCAATTTTCAGATTTTGGGTTGAACTGGCAGATGGACGGTATTGGGGAGAAGAGACAAGGAAACCCAGACAACCTCTCTTGCCATCACAAGTAAAACTCCCATACATCTCTACACCTGCAGAAGTGGAATAAAGCTAATTTTAAAGTCCCTGAAGGCCAGCTCTACCAAGGAAGTTTACAATGATATGTCACCAGACAATACGAAACAGAGCCACATTTTCAAAAGATCAAGAGAAAAATCTTCTCAAAAAGATCTTTAAGATAAGCAAGAATTCATGAATGTCAAAAAAAAAGTCCACCCCAACACAGTAACTGCTTAGTTTCCTACCACAAACTCCTCCTCACACACACAAACCAAACCCACGCACATGCAACTTTTTGCGTCTTAACCCGATAAGGGTTAACTCCTCATTGACCTGTACACAAAGCAGCATGGTAGCCAGGTACTTTGTTCAACACCTCGTGTAGCGAGATGATTAGTCACCAGCAGAACACAAGCTAGCCTGATCCAAAAAATGATTAAGATATGAAGCTGTGGGTGGATCTTCTTTGAAAGACCACCACAGGTCTTTGAAAATTCCACTGCAAGAGGAAGAAAAGATGTTTAAAGAGAAATGCCAAAACAAAACATTGAGAAGTCTCAGCTGGTGAGCGGAGAGAAAAGCAGAGGATGGAAATCCAGTTTATTAGGACAAACTCCTGCTGCAGGATTGGTATTACTTCCAATGTCAGACAGAGCCAAGAATCTTAGTAAATAGGAAGCTTTTTTGGTGTATTTGTACACTGAGATGAAGACAGGACAAAGGCAGCAGTAGCTGCATTAGAATAAAGAAACCAGATCCTGTAAATGCCATGAAGGTTTAGCAGGATGAGCTGGGGTTCAAGACTTTTTAAAAAAGAAGCTAAAATATTACACTTCTGCAACCATAACTACCTAACCTGCTACAACCCGCAAGAGTGGACTCAGCCACGTGGTGTGTCCACTAGTCACAACAGAAGAGAGGTGCAGGTATTCAGTACATTTGGCAGGTGTCGGGAAGAGGGGGTGTGTGTGGGGGTGATGATGACAACATTGTCTGACCCCACATCCTGCAAAAGAAGGTGCAACTCCAGATACAGAAGCCTCGCTGTGGACACCCACGTTCAACAAACATCCTGAGCCTGTATGCTTACCTCATCAATTTGCCCTTCCTAGCTATTGCAAGCTTCTTTCCCACTCACTCTTCCTCCTACCACATAATTCCCCCCTCCAGCTTCCACTTCTCACCCTCTTGGATTTCTCCATAATAAAACTCCCATGTCACTTCTTTGAGAGACAAAAGGTTAGCCCAGGAATTCAAGATCTTCCCAGTGGTCCTGAAACTGCTGTGACACAGTGGAAGACAGGCCTGCTCAAACAGCTCTGAGCTGGAAGGGGAAATCCTCAGTCTACACTGAACTGCCACATCCTATCTGAGGTAAAACCTGCTTTTAATAAAAACCATAGGGGCAGTCCAAGCACTTTGCAAAAAGTAGATATTTGGAGGACCAGAAGCCCCAGAGCTCCCAAATTCTGCAGGCCAGCAGCCAAGCCCTTCAAAGGAACACATTGAGGATTTCCACAGGTGTCTTCACCTCAGAGCTCAGAAGGCTCATAGCTTCATTTAGAATAAATACAGCAGATAAGAGATGCTTCAGGTGGGGTGAAGAAACAAAGGATTTAAGGACAGTAATCATGCCAGTAGCCAATGTTACCCTGCAGCACTCTGTCCTGCATTTCCCACCTAAGACTCTAGCTTACTTTTCTTGCTTTCCATAGGAAAAGGTCTATATTTAAAATTTTAAGTTATTTAAATAAAATTTGCTTTTAAAAAAAAAGGAAGAGAACATGCATGTGCAAGAACAGATGCTATGCTAAACTACCAACTCAAAATACAGCAATTCTTCAAAAACCTCAAAGTGTCACAGGCAGTCCAGCACAAGGCATTTTTAAGTGCAAGATCAGGCAGGGTCTATTGAAATGCAGACCGCTTTCCTTGGCAAAGATTTTTAAGCCTTCCAAGGGGAAGTTCCCATCAGTAAAGTAGTACAGGATCACAGATACTGTGAGGAGACTGGAGTCACGGAAGAATATTACTCAGGCAGTACAATCCAAGAATTCTCATTACTAAGAATTAAGAATTTTTTTCCCCTCCTCAAATCCAATACATGCCTTCCCCACATGTTGTTTATCATGGATCTCTCCATGGGATCCAAGAACAGAATTTGCTGCTAATCAAGGTCCATTTCTAGCTCAGTTCTGTCCAATTCCTGTGTCCTGGGCCTGTGCCAGTACCTTGGATATCTTTGCAGTGCCAGGCAATGCTTTGGTTGTCCTATTAGCCCCACCTCCCAGGGAAGAGGAGTCAGTTTTCAACCAACTTATTACCACAGATTCAGGGCACATTTGTTATTAATACCGAATCTGGCAAAGGGTAAGAACACCCCACTTTCCATAACGCATTCCTCACACAGCAGAGCCGAGTCTGGAAATCCTGTTTAGTATATACAGAATGGTATGTCTCGACTGCGCTGGGTTTCTGAGCTTTTAATGAGGGCAAATTGAATTTACGTCGCCAATCTAGATTTCAGAGATGCATTTCAGTCTTTCCGCATGATCAACAATCAAAGGGAGAAAGCTCTGCTGTTTATACGGACCTGTGCTGCAAAGACGGACTTACCACAGACAGGCAAATATGGTTCTGAAGTCCTGACAGCAGGCCACAGGGAAAACAGCACTGGAGAGAAAGTCTTAACAGGCTGGAGTTATCTACACAGGTAGGATCCATCGCCTCTCACTGCTGCAGGAAGAGAGGGAGGAGGAAGGTGGGAAGAGCAATGCACAGAGAAGTATCTTTATCCAAGGGATATCAATTGCAGAACAAGGCGGCAGGCTAGAGATCCAGCTCTCTTTCCACCTCCACATGCCCTCTCCCCACAAATGCAGCTGCCGCCACTTAACAGGATAAAAGGCGAATTGTTCAGCTTGCTGCTTTCACATCTAGGAGGGGAGTCTTTGCCAGGGAAAGGGCTGTCAGTTTTTCAGATGGACAAAGCAATGACAAACACACACCCCCTACACTGCCCTTTTTTGCGTATCTGAAAGGGGAAAAAGGAGAAGAGAAAAAAAAAAAAAGAAGGTCTCTGTAAACATTTTAAGAGGAGACATTTTGGATTTTTTTTTTCGTAAGGGATAAAATAACCCTTCCCTAGCCCACCCTAAAAGCACTGGTTTTGGGGAGCACTGAAAACGGAGATTCAGAACTGCGCGCTCCGGTCTCGGAAGAAGCCCTCAGCCACTTGTGCTTCTCTGAAAGTGACGGTAATGGAGTTTGCCGTGATGTCCGTCACTGTCACTTCACTGGGGGGCACAGTGGGAATCCAAGGGAGACTGCCATCCACATCTGCTGCAGAAGGAGAGGCAGATAAGAGCACGTTAGTGAGACACAGAGATGGTGAGGGAGAAGGAAGGAGGGAGAGGGAAGGGAAGGATGGAAAAGGGGCCTCCTTTCTGACAAACGGTGGGTGAAATCAGCCTGTACTGAGTCTGCACATACAAGGCAAGAAAGAGCATGGGCAAGCCCTCCCCTCCGAGGCTAAGGGAAAATGGAGGATCACCACAGGATATAATGGGAAAAGGAAAGAGTAGCAAAGGTGTCCAGACACACACCAGCATCGGAGCAGCCTACACAGAGGGCAAAAGACCCTGTAACACCACCCAGCTCATTTAACCATCCACAATTCCCTGATACCTCTCACCCCATCTCAGCCCCTAATTTGGCTCTGTGTCAGCAAAGCACACTCCCCCAGGTCTGAGCCCACCTGCTTGTAAATGCCCTACCCTGCTGAAAAGTCAAATATCACAAACTCTTACACATGCTCTTCAGGTACTCCTATGGGAGTCAAAGGGATCCAAAATGGAGGGTCTTCCTTGTACTGCACCTGCAGCGCAGCCTGGGTGCAATTCTCTCAAAAAATCCATCAATACTGCTTCACAGAGAGGCTGCTCTCCCTTTCTTACATCCTTCCTTTGCTCCCCGATAGCTCCACACAAGAAACCTAAGCAACCCTGCACTTTCTCACTGTAAGAATAATTATCAGTCCCTCTGCCACCCAAAGCCTCACTTTCCCCAACCCCTAGAGACAGCTGCAAAAATACACAAAGGAAACATACCCTCTCCCTGTCACTATATCTGTACTATATACCTTGTTGTCCCAACGTGGGCAAGGAACAAGGGCCCCTTAAGAGTATATTTCCTGACCTGTGTCTCAAATACCTGGGGTGCCTACTTTCACCTCAGAAAGAGTCCAATCCCCCCTAACAATAACTGGAGTTCCATGTAGGCCATGTGTCAAGGGGAGAACAAAAACAGTTTCACGTTTCTGTAGTGCTGTTCACTCTTCCGATCCCCAAGTGCTTTAGGGCCCAGCACTTCTAGGGGGGAACAGCCCCACATATTTGCCCACTGGCAGGATGCAACACTGCATTCCTCTGTGCTAGCCCCATTGCTGCCTCCCTGGATTTTGGGCACTGTTCAAGTCCCTCTCAGAAAGGAGGGGATAGCAGTGGTTCTCAGAACACAGCCCTCTCCCCAAAATCCTGCCTAATCCAGCCTGGCTAACAGCTACTCCTAGCAAGGAGTAACAGGATTCCCTTAGCTACTACAAGCCTCAGTTTTCCGCTCCTCAGGAAAGCTACGCCTTCAGAAGCTCTAATAATGCAGGGATAGTTTCCCTGGTAACTCAGAGCAACACACACATCCCACAGCCCTCCTGCACAAGATGCTGGTATCCCTCCCCAAAATGCCAATGTGCTTGGACGTCTCCCGTGCCTACACTCATGCTGAGTACTTGGTGGGATCAGGAAGGAGTTACCATCCTCGCTTCATCTCTCTCATCCCCCTCTCACATAGTTCTATAGCAAGGGACTTGAGAGAGAACGTGGGGTGTGGGAAGGAAAAGGAAGGAGGGGGCAGAGGAACGCTCTGTGGGTTCTTAGCGGCATTCCTGTGTGCTCCTCAGAGCAGCGCTATGAGAGGAGTGCTGGTGTCCAAGCTTGTCCACTGCCAGCCAAGCTCCTTTTAGCAGAGCAGCAGGCTGAATACATGTGGGTATGTGGACAGAGGCAGAGTTCATCACTGTCACACCTGCATGTCACTTCTGCTGGGAGGAAACCAGAAGAGGGGAGTAACTTGCAGTATCTTCCTAACACGTTTTCTAACACTGGGAGGGGCGTCACCGATATGAGACTACAGAGAGGTGACAGCACCAAAAAAGCAGATTAAGATGTGCTATTCATCCAAACAAGAAAGGAACTTGCAGACAAAAAGGCCACAACGTGAGCCAGCAAGAGCTGCTCTGAGGACCTGACCTAAACCACAATCCCAGGATGAGGCAAGCAAGGAGGAAGCATGCAGAGCATCCTTCGCATGCCCCAGAACTTCACAGCCAAGGAGTGTCTGGCCTTACCTTCTTTGCTGGTGTGCTGCATGGCCTCCCAGTCCTCAGGGCCCTGCCTGGCCTCCAGATCCACTGCATCATTCAGGAAGAACTCACGCCTGCAGTTTCGGCTCTCCAGGCTCGCCATGCGGGGGAACTTCTTCCTTGACAGTCGCAGGTACTTCTGGTTTTTGCGTTGCTTCCGGAGAGAGAATGGCAGGACTGCTCCCCCAGTTTTCTCTGAGAACTCTGCCTGCCCTGGCTTGGCCCCTGGCAGGCTACTGTCTCCTCCTCCAAACCTCCGTGCAAGAGAGAAACAGAGCTTCTCCTTTCCCTTGTGGGCACTCCTCAAGTCCATGCCATACAGCCGCTGCCAAGACATCAACATAGCAAGGGTCAGAGCAGAAATCTGATAATAGAGTCAGGGTTCCCATCTGGGAGCTGGGAAACTATTCTTTGTTCAGTCCCTGAACATCTAGATGAGCTAGGGTAAGTTGTGCTGCTTCTACAACACTGTTTCTCTCACCTCTTCAACTGCCATCTAAGCTCTTCCTAATATGTGCTTCCTAGGATTGGCTGCTTTGCTTGGCAACAGTCAAAGCGTGCTGGAACTCCACTTCCAACCAGCAGCTACCTTTAACATGATGGAAAGTCCAAGCCCAACATGAAATTAAAAGAGCACACAAACCAGGTAACCCACAACCACCCAAGCCCAAAGTTTATAAAATCCTAGTTCAGAGAGCAAAAACTGTTGCTGGTTTGGTTTTTTTGTTTTGTTTTGCTTTTTTAAAGACAAGTTAGCTGGCTCTTCAACTAACAAGTTAAAACTATCTGCCTACCCACTGATTTCATGTTGCTGTGTTAGCTTGTTACCTCCAATTTTGTCCATGCAACAGCAAACAGACAGTTTCCACCTCCCTGTGAGCAGAAGAGCAGCACAGCAGCTAACGAGTTAGAAATACACAGAAGAGCAAGAGGCTACCTGCAGTAGGAGGCGCTTTGGTTTGGGGCCTCTTTTCCTGTACCCCGACGCACGGTCTCTCTCTTCCCTGTGAAAGAGTAACATAAATCAAACCGAGCACTAAATACCACAGCACAAAGCCTAGTTGGGACTTCTACCTTTCGCAGCACAGCTCCCTCATATTCTTCATTAAAACCCAATGGTGACCAGTGTGGACTTGGAAAACATCCCAGAATTGCTTATTGTAGGAGTGAAAGTCTTGCAATAAGGGAATTTCTCTGACTCAGCTGATCAAGGATGGGTTAGAGGAAGTTATCACCTCACATCACTCCAGTCCAGCCCTGGACCTGATTAAAACCTGAGACTGATTGCTCTTTGGCTCAATGCTGCTTGTTCTTGGCCTCATTTCCTGAACAGTACCAATCAGAGCTGCTTTAACCCTGTCTTGTCTGCCTCAGCCAACACCAGGGTACAGAGATTAAGCAGGATTCATCAATATACATCTCATCTTTGATTGAAGTAGGGACAACAGGGGCACTTCATGCACACTACGAAAGAGACACTGTTTCCTTTTCCTGTGTCCAGGGAGAGAAAGAACATGTGCCCTTACTTTTCTTCATAAGCCACTACCAGGCGAGGGTCCAAGATATGATCCTCTGGCTCCCATGTGCTGTATCTGAAGAAAAACATAAGGAATATAAAGTAAACAATACTTTAATGAAACATTCTCTCTGCAGGCCTGCTACTAGTGTCCTGCAGCCCTGGATACTGTCTTCACAAGGGTCAGCGGGGCCTGCCACAACATTGCGAGAGCTCTGAGGAATCCCAGCCATTCCCTCCCCAACTTCCCGCAGACACCACCTCCCCTTCCCAAAACAGGCAAGGCCAAGCGTCAAGCAGCTCTTTGTAGGAGAACAGGGAAGGCTTTCCTCCCCAGGGCCCCCTCCACGCTGTTTGCAAAGCCTGTGCAGACACTTGCAAACGGATTTTAAGCCAATGCCTAAACAGGTCTCATCTGCAGCAGTCCCTCAAATCCAACAAACCCCATGGAACAATGAGACGTGATCTGATACAGCTTTCTGAAAAATAGGTCTCTCTTAATTTAGAATGCTCAAAGAGTAAGTATGCTTTCTCACCTGTATTATTAATTACCTCTAATCACTGGAGCTGAAAGTATTCATTTAAGAAGAGTTTAATTTTTCTCCACTGATGCCATTCAACTAAACATGTTTAGACCTGGGCCCTGAGGCAAGTTGATGGCGACTTTCCAACTATTCCTCCTCTTGCTCAACTCCCCCTGCAGGTTATTTCTATCTAGCAGAGGTCATCAGTATTTCTGCACCAGCACAGGAGGAACCCATCTGCACTGTGGTCAGGGCTACTAAAACTACTCAAAATAAGCCTGATGCTCTGAAAGTAGCCTGTGAACAGTGTCACTCACTGCCCCATCTCCCTCCTCGATTGCCAGACAGCTATGACAAGTCAGATGCTAAGGAAAGGACTGAACCCACCCAGCAGACAACACCAAAAAGGTTCCCAAGGGAACCTTTTACCAGGGAGAAGCAGCCAAAACCTCCCATTGTGGAAGGTGAAAGGATCACAAGGCAGTCCTCCTGGCATGTTTGCTTCTAAGGGGTCATGTTTGCCCAGAAAAGGTGGGTGGCATGTCTCTACCATACAAACTCAAAGGCAAGAAAGCAAGTCTGAAACCCCAAACGATGCAGAACATTAATTTTCCTGGAATGTGAGGTCCAGGGCCTGGAGGCAGAGCCCCGCCCAGCCCCTGGGGAGGAGGGCCAGACAGGAGCCACATGCAGGTAGGCAAGGGTACAATTGTATCAGTGCCTTTAAACAAGGGGAAAGCATTTTAGGATGTTTACATTTCTGGATGAAGCACAGACTGCACATGAGGGCACATGATACATGCATATATGTACACAGGGGAGGTGGTTTGGGAATGCTTTTCCCTTTCATCTCTCCATTAGGCAGCAGAAAGGTACTGAAATATAGCAGCACTCCTGGAGAATGATTCTATAAATGAAAAGTACAATTCTTTTACAAAAGAGAGAAACAAAAATATGAAATTCAGATATCCCAAGGTGCACTGTACATCAGAGTTAAGAACAGACATGTCTTCATAACCAGCTGGTCCCTCCCTCCCTCCTTCACTCAAGCCTCCTGCAGCAACATGACTGTGAGCTGTCAAAGCCAAGATGCTGTTTGAACAGAGGAAGGTTTCCTCCCAGCTGCAGGGATTCTGGCACTCATTCTACACATTTAAGAAAAATAACAACACAAGGAGGAAAAAAAAGACATCGGATTGCTTTTCATGGGCAGGAGAAAAGGGGATTTGCTTTAAAAAAAAACCTGGTGGGTGTTGCCTTTTTCTCTGCAGCTCAGTTTCTGGCTTCGCTGCAGTGGCAAAACACTGCATATAAAAAAAACATGGTTTGGTTTGCCACGCGCGCGCGCACACACGTGCACAGAGCTATATATACGGGTACACACAGCCCAGGCTGCAGCAGAACTGCAGAGAGCAGGCACTCTGGAAAACATAGATCATATGATCTTCTTTCCCCCTCCTTCTACTCCTCCTCTTCCCCCTCCCCTCTTAACTCCAACACAAGTTGTAAACAAGCTTGTAGCTAGAATCAGATTGTAACTCCTCCATTCCCTGACGCCAGCAGTACAATCCAGAAATCTGAGGTGCAGGGCATTAACAAGATTTTTTTATTTAAAGAAAAAAAAAAAGTGAAATATCAATTACATGGGAAAGCAGCAAACTACTGACCTATCCTTATTCCCTTCCATGAAGCTTCCAATGGGAATGATGGGATAACTGGTACAGAGATTACGAAGAGCAGTGCGACAAGGTTGGGGAGGGGAATGAAGAGACGTACGATGAGGAAATGCAGTATGTTGGAAGCAAACAGCTTGTGATGGTGCATACCATTGCAGGCATACGTATGTTTAGAAACAAGGAACAGAGACTGCTAGCAGTACGAAAGTGACTTCAATGCTCAAAGCATCTCGGTTTTAAGCAACTCAAACCACTGAGTGAACAGTTAAAATGGAGGAGGGGGGAGGGAAAAGATAAAAATTAGTGCTCTTCACATTTGGAGTTTGGAGGAAGAGAGAAGGTGTTTGGACATGTCACAGCATCAAAAGAAGGGAACCCTGACATCCCCTTGCTCCCTGGGCAGAAGGCTGTGCTTTTAATTCCCAAAAGAGAGTTTCTGGCTCCCCCAGAGTTCCAAGGTGCAGGGCAAGGAAAGGCAGCAGTAAGAATAAGGGCTGCTCTGTCCAAGGAAACATTACGCCACGCCTCAGCCCACCTTCTTGGCAAGTGACTTTACAAGAGAAGGACCTCAATGTGTTTGTTGAAAGGAGAATGGGATAAACATCAGTATTCTGGCCAAAAGGGGATGGTGCCTCACAGACTACAAATACATTTCCCAACCTCTACCAGCGATTAATTAAGCTTGGCTACTTAGAAGGCTGAAGCAGTCCAAGAACTGACCCACACTATATGGCAACTGGTGCTCAACAAGTGCACAAGGTTGCACTTTGACAGCAAAACTTGTAGTCAAGGACAAAGTCACCCTCTCCCACCACCACCAGAGAGGGGAAGCTGCTTATGTTCACACATGCCCTACAAGCACAAGGATTAGGCACAAGGATTAGGCACGCAGGAACACATTTCAGCTTCTTGGGCACCAGGTACAATCTGTCAGGACCATCCTCGTGGGCCCCGCTTTGCAACTGCAAGGATGAACCCATAAAAGCAGCCCTCTTTGCTTAGCAACACGCGGTCCAACTGCATGTGTAATGTAGTCGTACCCACGCACATTGTGTATGTACACACACACAGTTACAAACAGAAAAGCAAAGACAGGGCCCCATATGGGTTGGCCAGGAGGCTGTTCTACTAGACTGCTAGCTAACATAGTAATATTCTCCAGTTACCTAATCCTTTTAATCTCAAAACATTTTACAGACTGTTTAGGCACAGAGCAATCACTCTTCTTCAGAGGCAGCTGCATTTTAATAAAAGAAGTATCAGTAAACAGTGCACAGCAATGCTGCAAAATTATTTTTTTTTCCTTCTTGCAACATAGCAACCAAAGCAAAAGCAGAAAAGGCACTCAAAATAACAGAAGGTTTCAGACAAGGAAATGAAGGCATGGCGGTAAATTTCAAGGGACAAAGATCACCTGCATTTGGCTACAATCAATAAATCTGAAACATTGCCCCTTTCCATTTGTGAATTGCAGAGGGGAAACAGTAGGACAACAAGACAAGACCATCAACTTGTTTTCTATTTTAAAAGACTGCACATAGCCCTAAAAATAAAGCGGGGCCCTCAGTGCTGACTCAGAAAAGCAGGAGCCATTCCAAGTTCAGAAGAATCAGGGTTCCCTGTTGAACTCCTAATGAATTTAAAAACATTTGTATCTAGAAAGCATCTCAATGGAATATTTCAGTGGTGGCAAAAACCAGTCAGAATAGATTGGCACATGGTTTGTATCCTCAGCTGCCAGTCCGGAAATAGATACAGTTTTGGTTTGTGGTTCTTTGGTTTTGTTTATTGTTGTTGCAATGAGGCACAAAAGGTTGCCCATTAAGAATGAGATGCTCAGTTGCAGAGATACAGTGTAAGCTATTACCAAATATTAAAGAAAAAGAGTAAAAGACAAGTAAAACACAACTTACTTTGGGGGCCATCCTTTCCACTTCACCAGGTATTCTACTTTACCCTAAGAGCCGAAAAAGGAAGAAAACAGGTGAATGCAACCAAGTACGGGCTACAGTAAGAGATTCAACCAATCAACAGGGCTAAACTCTGCAACTGAAAAGCTCATTTCCCACCACTCTGTTTTCAAAACAAAGCCACTTCCTCATTCAACTACACTTCCTATACCTTTTTCCCCAGAAAATGGGCACACAGGGGTATTTAAGCGTGCTTGAACTACCATCAGCTTGGGATCATACCTGTGCAGAAGCCTAGCAGGCAGAACCCCAAAAGCCAACCAGACAGCAAGACTGCAACCGTTCCTGCATTTACAGGCAAGCCTACAAGAAGTCAGCACACATAAATGCGAGAGGGAGATGTATGCCAGGAGCAAGTGTCAGAAGAAATTTTTTTAAGCAGAGAGAATAAATACAATATTTCGGAACCTACGAAGCACCTCTATGGCGTGTTCCCTTCCAGTTGCTACATGCTTTACTCAAACACTGTTCCATCTATCACAGTCACTCAACGTTTCGACCCAAGCAAACAGCAGCTCACAACTGAAGTTCGGAGTTATCCATTTATTTGTTCACTCTAAGTATAAGATTTAAAAAGCAAAAAAAAAAAAAAAAAAAAAAGGCAGTGATTGGAAACCATGTTCAAGGGCTCCTGAGCAATGTGGACAACTATCAAAATCTTTAATATACTGACGGGCTTGTTAAGCACTTCCCAAAACATGGCAGAGGCCTTCAGGCATGCAGGACGCCCACCCCTCAAAGTGCCACTCCTGCAGCTGTGGACACCTTTACACAACAGCACAGCAAGCAAAGTGCTGGGGTGCTTGAGCCAGAAAACCGGTTTCATTTTCCCCACGGGGGGCTCAGCAGCTTCCCAATGTTTGAAAACACTGCCCTAGAAGGAACTTTCCACCAGAGGATCTCTACACGCTGGGTGCTTATGGCTTAATCCTCGAAACACCCTGTGGGGACGGAGACCGTTTTTACAGCTGGGGAAACTGAGTCACTAAGCCGGCCATCAAACCTTTCCAAAGCCCCCCTGGACTCGGGGTGTCCGGTTTGCTCTCACCGGCACTGATTTTGCAGAAACGGAAGACTCCCAGCAATGACCCCCCACCCCAGGCTGCCCCAGAACCCCACCCACCTCACGCGCAACTCCCGCCAACACGCGCGTCCCTCGCCCGCAGGCCCCAGGCAGGTGACGGTGCCGCCCCCACCCCGCCGGCAGCGCGAGGCCGCCCGTCGCTCCACGCGGGGGGAGAAGGCAGGGCGGCCAGGCGCGCGCGCGCGCCCACCACGCCCCCCGCCCGCCGCGCTTGTGCGAAGCGGGAGGGGCGGGGGGTGTCCCGGTGCGCGCCCCCCCTCACTCCCCCCCCCGCCCCCCCGGCCCGGCGGGGCCCGCCCCGCCGCAGCCCACCTTCCGCACGCGCTTCTTGCGGATGCTCTCCACCGCGAACACCTGCTCCCCGATGGCCGACAGCTCCATGCAGCGGGCGGGACAGCGGCGCTGGCGCCGGCCACCGGCGGCCCCGCGACCGGGGGAGCCGGCTGTCGCAAGGCAAGGGGGGGGGGGACGACTGCCTCCCGCGGTGGCGGTGGCGGCGGTGGCGAGGCTGGCCCGGCGGCGGCCGTTGCCCGCTGGCGGCCGTTACCCGCCGCTCCCCCTCACACGCCCCCTCGCGCGCGGCCGCGCCCCCTCCCCTCCCCCCGCCCCGCTTTAGAACCTGCGCAACGTTTTCCCCGGCGCGCGCGCGAGGCGGGGGGGGGAGGCGGGGCGGGGCGCGCGGCGCGGCTTGGGCGGGAACCGCTGAGGGGCTGCTGCCGCCGCCGCCTCCTCGCCTCAGCCCCCGCTTCCCGCCGCCGCTCAGCCTCACCTCGCCGCCGGCACCCGGCCTCCCCTGCCCTCCCCTCCCGTCTTCTCTCTGGGAGCCAGGTTCCCGCTGGCACCCTGCTTTCCTCACGGCCTCACGGAAAGGGCCGTCGGTTTCCAACACCCCGGCGCTTGCAGGGGGAGCGCCGTGAGGAACCTCTGCCCGCCGGCGGCACGGTCTCTAGCCGCCGCAAAGCGGTGGTATTTCTGAGTGTTTTCCGCAGGAATGGCCTTCAGCGATCGCGTGTCATCGGTGGCGGGTGGGAAACCATCAGGTGACAAAGTGTTGAGGCAGGAGAGGCAGGCGGCACGGACCGGTGCTGAAGAAATCCGGTGTGGCTCGTCTGTCCAGGCACCCGCTTCAAGTGCCTCATGAAGCGCTGAGGGATTTTATGGGCATAGCACGCAGGGAGCTATTTGACATCTTGAAACAGGCAGGACCTACGGCCACCTCTTCAAGGTGACCAAGGCTCGCTTGGATAAGGCAGGAGAAAATAGCATCGTGAGCAGGCATTCAGCACGGAGGTGTCCAGGCTCCTTTGCGCACCGATCTGGTACGCAGAAATGTGCTTTTGCTTCCCGACCACTGCATAAACAACAGATTATTTTTTTAAAGTGTCCTAGGACATTTTTTCATCGGAGCAGGGACTTATTTCTACACGTGTAGCTACCTTTCCTCCCGCAGCTGTGCTCAGCTGCTTCTCCACTGTGACTGCATGTCACTGGATGCTGTTTGTATGCAAAGTTTGAGACGGGATGAACCTGACTGTAGAAACGGCAAATCTTATACAAAAGGAAGTCTACACTGAGAGCAAGTTAATGTTAGTAATTTAGTTTGAAAGTGTTCATTTTCACACAACATACCTGATCCATATGTGTGGATGCAGTCGCTGGCAGGGTGTTTATTCTTGCTGCAGCCATTTAAGAAGTCAAAGTTCCCTGTCAGGAATTGTGACCGTTGGGCTAACCATTAAGCAGACCTAGCAGTTTATAACATAGTTTTGGTTCTGTAACAGCATAGCCGTTGAATATTCAAGGTTTTTGTACTGTATTGCAAAATAATAATAATAATAATAATTTTAAAAAGCTTTGATCTTTTTAATCCTTCTTTTCTCATATTATGCTTCTATGTTTTAGAGGGAAGAGAGAAAAATATTTAAGATAAAATTTACTTTATTTCTCAAAATTAAGAGCTTCAGAAAAAGTAGAGACAAAAGAAGATCGGAACATTTCTCTGAATTGCAACGACTTGTTTGTAATCCCTTTCCTTGCACTTGAATCCAATTACTGTGGTGCCAAACTGGAAAACGGAAGAAACTGTGCTCCCATGACGACCTTAGGATAAAATAAAAGAAATAAATAAATTCCACAGTCACAGCAAACTTGCAGACAAATCCATTATTGATAAACTGTTGCACTTCTTAGTACAAGATATTTACAACTTGTTAATTAATATGTGTCTTTTTAAGGTCAAGAATGTATATATATTTTTCAAAATTAAAGAAATTTTGTTAATGAATACTAAAGGAGTTCTCAATACGAATCAACCTGCATTTTGATTGCAAGCTATGATACTCTTCTCACAAAGAGGTGTACAAGACCCCACATCCTCGATACCATCAGTATAATTTCTGCACGATTCTTCCGTTCCTTCTTTCTGCTTTTCCCTTTTCTCACACCAGCAACTGACCCAGGTGAAGTTTAAGCAATATTTGCATCAGGTATGTCGCAGCTTTCAACCTTCTGCCTGGAAGGATGAGTGATGAAATCTGTCTGCAAGATGACATCAGCATGCAGCAAATTTCCAGGCGAATCCCACAACATAACAAAAATAGGTGTTCCTTGTTTGCTGGGGGATTTTTCCGTGCAAGTCCTCCTTCCTTCACGGGGGCTTTATTCTCATGCGTGGTTGTGCTGACTGCAGTGAAACGTGTGTGAGTCAGGACTGCTACGACGACGATGCTCCCCTGGTTCTTGCAGTGCATTCCGTACCAGAACATGCTGCTTGTGGCTGCTTTTACTTTTTGGAAAATGCTACTACATGTCTCACGATGGTCCCGCTCAGGTTTTTTGCAGAGGGTTTGTTTGTTTGGGGGTTTTTTGCAACATTTTGGACAAAAATGTTCCTTTTTAAAGCTGTTACGCCACAGTTACTTCTCATTCTGCTGGTGATTATAATGTACTTTGAGTAGGGGTTTTTTGAATTGACAACCAAAAACTGAAGAGCAAGAACATCCCCCTTCCTCCCACCCCATCCCATGTTCTGAATTACCGTTAAGTGAATGTTACTAAGCCATTTATAGGGACGAGAGATAATTAAGACAAACAAGTTAAGCAATCAAGTTTTTCAGATCTTACAGCCTGTTTTAGCAGTGCTTTAAAAGCCATTCTGTGATAAAAGACCTTTTCTAAAGTATATCAAGAACTAGATTACAGCAATCTTTATTGGAGTTGTTCTTGTTACGACTAATTGTACAGTCACAATAATATATAGCAGTGAACTCAATGTGCAGAAAACCAAAGCAAATATTGAACCTTCCTTAGTACAAATTCGGAGGCCCAGATCCAGGAGCCTTTAATCAAAATTCCAATTAACTTCAAAGAGTTTTACTTGAGTAAAAATTGCAAGCAGAATCTAGTACAGAAAAATTATCATTTTAATTGCCACTAGTCTGATTAAGCGATTCAACTTCCAGTTGATACAAGCACTTACATTAACACTAAAAATTTATTAATGGTCATTTATATTCTACCAAGCCTAATCCTGCCAAAGATTTTTTTTTTCCAGAAGACTGCAGCAAAGATCAGCATAGATTCAAAACAACCCAGCACATCCCTGAAGAAATGCTGCTTGATGCAGCTTCAAGAAACAGCCTTGCAGCAGAAGCAAGCCTTGGCAGCCTACAAGCACGGTGCTGCCACGACTCCGTAATATCACGGGAGCTGGCAGCCACGAAGAGCCAAACTGCCGATGCCGTTTGCGATGTATCACTGACTCCATGGGTGAACCGGCCTCTCTTCTCTCTCTTCAGTGCTGTATGTTTAATTATCAGTAGATGGCACTCATCATGCTGTTCTGCAAGCGCAGGTCCATTTTATACGCAGATCATGGTTTCAGCAGACAGCCTCCAAACACGTCACAGAAATAAAGGACAGCAAACGGGCACGGTCAGTGCTGCTCTGGCCCAGGAGAGCAGCCCACCCAGGCCCCCCAGCTGGCTCAGCAAGTGGAGTGGGCTGAGGCACAGGCAGGATGCACTGAGTATCTGTGCAGTTAAGCCCAAGGGCACCAGAAAAACAACCCTGCTGGTAAGCCCATATCAATTAGTACTTTTAATGTTAGTTTCTTAAAACCCACAGAAAGAATGCAGCTGCCCTCTGCTGCCAATTGGCAGCTCCTCGGTTTGCCCACAGCCGTTGCGACAGAAGCCAGTGAACGATGTGTTTAAAGCCGCACTTTTGCTGTGTGTTCCTCACCTGGCTCTGATCCGCTCCCAGCACAGGGATTTCCCAACAGCGGATGGATGGCCAGCGAGGCACAGCCCCAGCGCAAAGTAGTGCTCTGCCTCCCGGGGTTACACAACACACACAAGGAAAACAAACATGGAAGTCCCCTTGCCTTGGCCAAAGGAGCTAGTCCTAGGGGGTTAGAAGTAAGATCATCTGGCGCGAGCTTACGTCCCTCTGAGAGCTCTGGTTGGGGTCTGCCATGAAGAAAAATACCTCCTGTGGGCTCAATGTCACTTCACTTCCCCCCTTAGCCCCTTTTTGGCCAGCATGGGGCTTCTCCACCCCTTACAAGGCATACATGACAGTTGTCTACTTCAGCCTTTCATCCTCTTTAGATCAGAGCACCCAGCACTTCTCTTCCATTGTGGCTAGGCCTGGGGTGCAGACCTGAGGCACCTGGAGTACCATCTAAATGGGATGGTAAGCACTGAATCCCCCTGTTATCCTCCAAACACTGCACAGCTGGCACTCGTCCCTTAGTGTCACCTCAACTTGGTGGGCAGCTCACTTTTCCTCTGCACCTTGGCTCACACCCAGGTGTGACTGGGAACCACCAGGCACGTGTTTCTTCCCACTCTTCCCAGAACAAGATCAGTGCAGAAAGTAGCAGCTACCATTTTTCTTTGAAAATGCCACTGGAAGGGGACTTGTTTTCTTACCTGTTGAACAATAGCTCAACAGTTATAGCACACACCCAGCGGTGCTGGCGATCAAGGTCCAGTCCCTCTTCCATCTTCAGGGCTGTGAAATCCCATCTTCTGGGAGACTGCCCCAAACACCAGATTATTATCTCTCTCAGGAGCAAGGGGAGCACAAATTCACCCACTGAAGTTGTCTTGCTCGGTGCAAGACAAATTCAGAGGTCACTGGGCCAGGGAACAGGTGCGACACAGCTCATCTTCATGCTTATTTCCTGGGCAAGAGGAGAGCTGTGTCCTGATCCCGATCCCTGACTGTGTGTACATGTTATCCAGTGCCCGACTCATGCGAAATACCTAAACGGGTCCTAGTGAAGGTGCTGAAACGCCGACCTCCACTTTCCAAGATAAACACTTAGCTAGAGAACAGTCTTCCTTCTCTCTGGGCCACTTCGACTGCTGAGTATTGTGTCACAGCAAGAGTGAAGTACGCTGGTTTGGTACACAAAGTACACAATTCAGATAAATTCCTCTACAGGAAGCTGTAGTAGGATTTTCAGTGCTCTGAAGCCTAGACTTGAAGTGTGCGTGGGCAAGGGAAAATAAGTGCTTTTGTGCTTTGGTTTTTTTTTTTTAATATTTTGTGGTTTCAATGAAATTGAGTTTTGTGGTTTCAATTAATTTGAGTTGTGTTGTTTTAGTGAAAGCCTGCCCATCTGTGGACATGTGATATGCCTTTGAAAAGCCTTGGCTCCCACATGCTCTATAGAAACTTCTTCAGCTGTTCATTGCTTAAAACTACCAGAGACTCCCACTCTCATATATGATCCTCTTGCGGCACCTCCTGCCTGTAGAGCATCCAGCCCTAAAACTGTTTCCTTTCACAGAGGACGATTTGCATGTGAGACAGTGCGTGTCCCCTGTTCCTCCCACTGTGAAAGGCACAGAGTTGCAGTGCTCGCTTGCTTCATGCCTGAAGCACCCTGAAAGTTTGGAAAGACTTAAAAACCAGGTATGGGGCCAGAGCGTTTCACACTTCACTGAGGGTTCAGCATCTGTGCAGGCCATGACGTGATTGGCATTTGTGTTCAGATCTCCGGCTTTGGTGCCAGAAGCAGGCAACCAACCTTCAAGGCAGGACACATCTGGGTGAAGCCCTTGGGATGCAGAAGCTAGGAGGTGCTCTTCATCCATAGTACAGACACACCATGTTAAAGCATGCCCTGCCACGCCAGGCCAGGCGGAGTAGAGCAGACTAGGCTGGTGGAAAGAGTGAGTTACAGTCCCTCCAGGCTGAGGAGAACACTTAGCTCAGACCTCCCACTTTCTGGGAGAGGGCTCTGACCACACAGCTACCATTACCATTGACATGCGTGCTGTGCTCTGTGACAGCACCTTTACAAGACACCTCTGCTCTGGTGGGTGCCTGATCTGAGATCACGACAGAGAAGGTAAATGGAGGAGGAGGAGGAATGCGCAGCCCTAACTCCTAAGCTCCAGGGAGGGGTTGAGCTCTCATACGCTTTCTGCCTTCTACCTCTAGGCAGCTCCTTGTCCTGGGTGATGGTTTTGCCCTTTGGGGTGCCTCCTTATATCAGCAGAGGCCAGAAACCTGAATGCAGCCCTGGGAGGCACCTCGGTACCTCAGTGTCTTGCTCTCTGGGTCTGAGAAGGCAGTCGTTGCCACCGGCACCAAGCTTGCGCTTTGTGTGGAGCATTCGTTCTCCTTCTCATCGATGATTTCCTGTGTAAAAACCGAGCACCAGCTGGTTTCTTCCTGAGGGAATGTCCTTTAGGCCCTTCGGAGCCACTCCTGATCCCCATGCCTGACCAACTGTCCTCGCCAATCAAATGGAGCACAACTTCTGCCTCCTAAAAAGTGGGAGTTCATGGCTTGTCACTCAGGAGGGTCCTTGTGGCACATGGGGAGCAAGCCAGCGGGCGAGTCGCAGGAGGAGGGTGCAGGTTGCAACACTCCGCACCGTGTCACCTCTCTGCCCTCTCCCTTGGAAGCAGTATTTCCAGAAGCGATGCAGAGAAAGGAGTTACTCTAGTTTGTTACTCAACTGCTGTTGACTTGTCTTGTGTATTTGGGCTTGGCAAAAAGCTGCTCTGTGACTTGTTGGCCGAACAGGATTAGTGTTCTCTGCTGCCTAACGGCTGAGTTGCAAGGAACGGATAAGTAACTTCTGAAGCACTGAGAGAGGGAGGAAAGGCACTAGAGAGGAATGAAGTGCCCCAAGGAAGCCTTCGAAACTACCTTTGCCTGACTTCCCTGCACACAACAGCATGCATGTGGACTCTAAACAGCGCTTGTTCATTAGGTGGCACTACAGCCCCAGGGTTTCACGGGCGAGCGCAGTCTCCAGAGGGCTCCCCTGGGCCTGAGCAGGGGTTTGTAGGCTCAGAGGCTTCATTGCCCTATTTGCGTATTTTTTTCCTGGGGAAACATGCTGTCCTGACAAATCCTGGAAGAACACGGAAGTGGTATTGCAAAAGCAAAGCAGCAGCAATCAAGACTTCCGATACAGCCGCCCTAGCCTGAAGTCTCCAGGAACTGCACAGGAGAGCCTGGAGCTGCTTGGGGTAAAACCCGTGCAAAGGACCTGTGCAGGTCCATGCAAAGGACCTGCAGTCCACTCGCCCGCCCTGGCTGCACCCAGGCAGCGCAAAGGGCAGCGCTGTGGGGCTGCTGCTTTCCCCTGAACCAGGAGACAGCAGAGCCCGTCCTCTCAAAAATCTCATCCTTTCTCCAACGGCCCGCGGAGAGGCCTCAAAGGCTGCTGGCGATCCAGAGACACGTGCTTTTTGAGGAGAGGGCACCATGCCACTGTGCCTGTGCCTCCTGCCTCTGCTGCGGGGCTGGCAGCGATGCCCTGGCACCTGTCCTGGGGCCTGGAGCCCCCTGTGCTTTTGAGTACCCAACACATCTCAGGTTGTGCCTCTTCCACTGAAATGTCCCGAGCTGAACTGGGGTAGGGAAGGCGCCTGTATTCTCTTAGAGCCCTCCCAGCCACCTTCTTCCTCACCTTGATTTCCTTGGCATTTCCTTGGGTAAATGTTTATACAAGCTTTCAAAGCCAGGGAGTGCGCGGGCAAGCTCTGGGAGTGCTTCCCTTGAACAATTTGGTTTGAGGTGTTTTAACTCCCTCCCGCCGTGTTGCCAGTTACTGCCAGCCTGGAGCAGTTCTCGCAAAAGCCCGGCTTTACCAAGGCACACCTGACGCGGCTGGCAACTGCCACGGCTGTTCCAGTCTCAGCACCCCGCTAGAGGCGGGCCTGGGCTCCTCCATCCCAGCTGGCAGCTTAGTCATTCTCCAGCCCTGGGTCAGTAACCTGCAGCCTACTCAGTGCCCCTCTGTCTGAAGCTGAAAGATAAATGCCCTTGAAATCTGAAGTAACCACGATAATTTTATTTTGAACAGGAAAATGGACTGTTTTTTCCCCTTATCTAATTGATTAGGAATGTCAAATATTCTTTTCTGTACACCGTGCATGCCTCTTATTTATGTAGGAAGCAGCTGGTCTAGGGATTGAGCCAAACACTTTTTTTAACTAGAGAAAATTAAGCTTTCTTTTGGGGCTGGGGGGGGGGTGGTGTCACTGTATTTCATTGCGAGTTGACAGATAGAATCCATCTCTCTGCTTTTCCCTCTGCGTCCTGACATGTGTCTGGGAAACGCTCGCCATGTCCTCGCTTCAAAGAAAACTGCAGGTGTCTGGGAGAACAGGGGCGAGGAGGGAGCACCGAGACACGGTCAGGCCAACGTGAAGTTCGCAGCTCAGGAGCCACGTCTGGGCACCCGAATGACATCAGAAAAAAAATCTTGGCTTTTGTCTGGGTAGATTTCTGTCCACTTCTATTTCTGCACATTGCTGAGCAGTACTAGATGCAATGGTTACTATCTAGAGGATGATATTAGCTTTGCATCCGCGTGACTGTCTAAGTAATTCCTTTCTGTAATGGGCTTAAAATGAAGCGTATGTTCCCGTTTTTCTCAGTAGGCAGTTACGCTTCCCATCTGAAATTATACAGCCTTAGACTGCATTTCAGAAAGTTTTCTTAGGAAGAGCCTGAAATTGCAGCGTAGTTAGATTTGTTGCTGACGAAATCTGTTCATTCGGCCTGACTGACGGATACAGCACCGTCTACTTGCAAAAACCTGGTGGAAAGATGGCTCTTGGTCCGATTTGGTCAAATGGGTAACTGAACTGCCCTAAAAGATGTAGGACTCTGTAAAGTCACTAGTCATCATCACACCTAGAAGTTCATGGAAAGAAAGCTGCCAATCAATAGAACTATTTTGTAGGATAAACATGGAAATAATTTAAACATGAGGAAAAACAGATGATCGATGTTATAGGTGTCACCATAAAGCTGTTACTATGGATGTGCCTCATCCCAAAGCAGCCTGCTGCAGCTCCACGTGACCATGGCCAGTGGTTTTGGGAGTGGGTAGTTTCTTAAAGGGGGATGTACAAAAGAAATGGTAATGAAAACACTAAGTAAGGCCACATATTGCAGGAGGAATGTAAAAATATATCTCCAGTAACACCTCTGTTCACAGAAGGCGAGAGCAGTGATGGGTCCTACATTGCTGGGTCGCTGAACTAGCAATCTTTCATTCGATGTAGGGTTGGCATCATCTGCAGGAGTTTATACCTGAGTGGAGAGAGCTGGGAGATACCGAATAAATGGGGTAGTGTCTTACCGCTCCTTTTAAAAATGTTCACATGACTTTTCATCGCTCAGCCATGGCTGATGTCACCACCATCGCTTCCCACTTTCTGTGATGCAGATCAGCTTGGCAGGTTTTCATCACACATCCCAGATGTGTGCGTGCCTCCGTAACCAAAATGGGATCTTGCTGGACGTCGCCATTGTAGTGAGCAGAGCAGCCACAAATGGGGTGCAAGTGGAGGAACAGGGTTACGAATGGACTTGCTCAGTCACAATAGCACATATAACCTGTGACAGGTTGCTATGAGAAGTGATAATTTTGGTAGTCACCTCGAAAATACCTCAGTCTGGTGAGTTGGCATGACACTGATACAGCTTTCAACAGGCTCACATGTGAGGTGTCCCATGACAGCCAAGCCCACCATTTATCTACACAGGCCTCCAAGCTTGAGTTGTGAAGACCATTAAAAATGGTTTGAAGGGCACATTCACAGCAGTATTGAGACAACCTGGACTATCCTGTCGTGAATATTCCCCTTTCTTTATCGTAGTTGCACAGCATTTCCTAGGGCCATTTCAAAGCTGAACTCATGGCTGTCATTAGGAGTATGGCCAGAATGACACTCTGTGCCTCAAAGCTGAATATTCAGCAGTAACTGAGCTGCTGAATGCTGCTCAATGAGCTCGTAGGAATGAGGCAGCTGAAAAGGCTTGACTTCACCTGGCCTGGCAGGAAACGCTGGGATTTTTTTAATCAGCTAGCCAAACAACCTCCAGCACCTGCTCCCTTAGTGGAGGAGGCCAAGCAACAAACATTTTGCTGGATAAAAGTTTCCACCAAGTTCTCACTGGTGGGAGGGAGATCCGCTGGCAGCACTGCTCTGCATCACCGAGAACTGTTCACAGGGGCTGACCTGGACATAGAGGCAAATATGATCAAACTGGTTGCTTTCACCAGGCATGAGGACACATATACATGGTAACTCGGGCTAAATGTTTGGGTTTGGCTATTCCAGGTTTTTACTTGTGTTATCAGGAGCGGGTGAATTGCCAAAGGTTTGGCAGCTGATAAAAACAAGTGCTGTACCAGATCGAGGGCAAACCCCATGCTCAGAAGCAAGTTACTAGCCCCAGCTCCTCTTTCCTACATGTTTCACGGTCCCTGAGGGACATATAATTTGACAACATTGTTGGAGGACGAGGCATGCTCTGCATGTTGAGCAAGCTGGATTTTGCTGAGGCAGTGGTTCCAATGATCAAATTTTAGCACTAACTGTAGTTGTTAAATAAATCAAGACAGGAGCTGTGTTCCTGGACTTGCTGCTGCTTGTCATACACTGGCACATTGTTCTCCCAAGGTGGGATTCACTGTACTTGGTGTTTGCCAGCTAAAAATTAAGCACCTTGAATTGAGCTGACTGAAAATGAAGCAGTCAAACACTATCAGCCCTTGTCTCCTTCTCTAGACAAAGGAGAGCGTTGAGCACTGCCACAGCATGATTCATCCCAACCTTAAAAAAATTAAGCCAGGGAATTGAGTTGCTTTCTGGCCATGCCCATCTCACTCTGTTGACCACCAAGGGAGTGAGACAGCTGGGTGAGATTTCAGAGCCAATGTTTAGATGGCTCAGATGTCTGCTGTGAGGTGAATCCCACCGTTGGCCAAGAAGGTGAGCTTTCTGCCCCGGTGAGTGACCAGAGTTACCACCACATATGAATCCTCGGGTGTGGGTATGCATGGAGGGCACAGCAAGCACAGGGGAAGTACAAACACAGAGCCTTCTGAGGGTCTGCATGCTGCATCCCAGCTCTGCCCTTCCTAATGACCTCCCACTAATCCATCTCCAAAATCTCTTTGGCGTGGCTAATGTTTGCTCAGAAATTGGCTTCTACTGACCAAGAGGTTACCCTGACTGCTGATGTGACTGACCACATAGACCCTGTAGCAGGGGACAGGTTTATCTTCCGGGTTGGAGAAGAACAGACCAAAACAGTGCCAAGAAGATGCCACCTTCGCAATGCATTTATCGTTACCCAGAACACAAATCCATCACCCGGGGCCAGGACCTGACATTTGAGCCCAGACAATGCAGGTAGGTGGGACCTTGGATCTGGCTTTTCTGGATTGCCTTAGGAATGTCAGTGCACAAAGTCAAGCCTTGAAACAAATGAGTTTGCTCAACTTCGGGCGTCAGTGGACACGTACGTCAAATGCCTACTTAGACCTGCCATCCGCTCCTCCACTGCAGAATCTGGCCCTCTTTTCTGGTGCCAGGACAAGGCTGGCCAGCTGTGCATGGTACTGACTGAGCGCCGAGTCTTGTCGGTAACAGAGATGTGCCATGTCTGTGAGCACTCAAAAACTACTGGGTCCATCTTGCCCAGCAGCCTGGCTTCTCGTGTAAGAAAGTAGAAATCTGGGGAGACGTATACAGCTGAAGTAATGCCATTTTGTGTACAAAGACTCCATTTTCATTTAAAAAAGGGCAACTCCTTTCATGCACCTGCTATTTAATCAGAAATCCCAATAATCCTCAGACATAGAGATATAGATCTGATCGGCCCCTTGAAGACTGTTGATTGACACTGCCAACAAACGAGAGGCGTGGTGTTTCAGATGCTAAATTTCTCAGGAAAGAAGTTAGAATAAACAGTTTTACTTGGATTCCTCCGCAACACAGACATTTAAATACAGTCAGTTGGGTGCCAGTGACACTGTCATGGGGAAGAGAAATCCCGAAGAAGTCTGAGCGCAAGCCAAATGGGAACTGAAGAGCCAAGGTGCAAGTAACAGGAGTTCCCCTCATCCCAGCCTGGAAGCCTGGCCAGAAATGTCATGAAACCATTCGTCCCACCTGCGATGTGTATTGCTTTGTTATTCTATTTTATTTAATCTGGCAGTAAATTGACGTATATGATATGACCACCGTGATTAGCTTGTATGGATGGCTTCATAGCCTGGGTATGGCTATGCAGGGGTGGCTTGGGGTGGCTACCTGGCTTACCTTGAAGAGCCCCCCGCTCCCCACAGGAAAGCCCTGGGGTGGTGGGCAGCCCAGCCGCAGGGCCCTCACTCCTCTGCGGAGCTGGGAACGGGCGAGCCACAGCGGCGGGGACGAGCAGCAGCCCCGAAGCGCCGACACTGCCGTGATGGGAGCCATCCACGCTGACCGACCCCTGCGCAGCGGGGGAGAAAAACAAAACTGGCCCAGGAGGGCCTTGTTGCGAGAAGGAAGTATTATTTAACGTGCATTGTGTTGGGAAAGGAAAACAAGGGTCCTGGCACCAGGCCAGGTCCATTGGCCTCTTTTTTTTTTTTTTCTCTTTTCTTTTCTTCTGGGCAATTGTTCTAGTGAGGCCAATTTTGGGGTTTTTTTTGTTTTGTTTTGTTTTCTTTTGTTTTCTTTAGTGTTTTTGGAGTTGACAATGCACGGGGTAATTTCTCAGCACTCTTCCTGAGTTTTGGCACAGGGGCTGCCCGAGCGCTTGGCCGCGCTTCCTGTGGCAGAGTTGCCACGGCCACGGCCACGGCCACGGCCACTGGCGTGCAGGTTGCATCACTGGGCGAGCTGGGGCTTCTTGCCTGCCCCGGAGCCGGGGGCGCAGGCAGGAGGGAGAGACGGGAGCGCAGGCAGCGGGGTGAGTCAGTGTGGAAAGGCAGTGCGCATTTCTGCAGGGTGACTCACCAGCCCTTAGGAAGAAAAAAAATAATAAAAAAAAATTCCAGCCAAATTCTTTCAGGGAGGTAAACAAGGTCACGCAGCGCGGCGAGATCCTGTTTACCTGAGACAGGACGTCTTTGCAGAGCCTGTGCTGGAAGTGGGGCCGTGTTGACATGACTCAGGGCGGCTGACGTGGGGAGATGGGGCTGGGGGCACCGCTCGGCCCGAGGGTCCTGGCTTCACTGCGGCGAGGAGGGGACAAACCCCCACCATGGGGCCAGAGTCTCCCCTCCGCAGAGGATCGTCCTGCCACCCTGCGGCTCTGCCAGGAGGGAGAGCAGGGGGCAAGGGACCACTGGGCGACGGCAGGGCTTTGCTGGTGCTCGACACTCGCCTCCAGCCCTCCTCCATGCCAGCAGCCCCAGTGACTCCGACCCACTGCTGCCCACCTGCCCGTACCCCACCGTGAGTGGGCACTTTCCCTGCGGCCCCACAAGGAAGCCCCGGTGGCCACACGGTTAATCAGAGCCCATTCCAGACGCTGACTGAGTGTTTTTTCCTGATAACAAGACGTGTGTGAGTGTACGTCGCTCGTCGCTCGGGTGAATATCCTGTTCTTGCGACGGGCCGGAGAAGCGGGGGGCAGCCGGGGGCGGGGGACGACGGGGCAGCGCGCCGGGATTTCGCATTCCTGGCATTCCTGCCTTGGCCGGTGACTGCAAAACAGCCCAGCGGGGGGGACAGGGCACCCACAGGTGGCCGCTCCGGCCACCTGCGTACCCACGCTTTGCCTCATCGCTGCCTCCCTGGCGAGCCCGGCTGCGGCATCGGGGCGACGGGTCAGCCCAGGCCACCCCTCCGTGGCCACTAGGTCCCTAGGTGGAAGCAGCCTGGCCCCCTCAGCGTCTCCTCTTTCCCTGGTGGTCTTGGCCCCTTTTCCGGCACCTGTCCTTTGGTTTGACCTTCCTGGCCGTGTGCTGGGAGCGCCTTTTCCGGCACGGCCCCCGCGCTCCGGCCCTGCAGCAGGGCACACCGGCGTGAACCCCCCAGCCGGGGGGTCTGGGGCACCTGCTGCAGGATGAAAGGCTGTGGGGCCTTGCCGAGTCCCTGTGTCCTACCCTCGGCCACCCTGGTCAACCAGCAAAGACATACTGCAAGGGCTTTGCGCTCAGGTCTCGCAGTCCGGGGTTTCACTTGGTGAGAAAGCCCCGCTCTCTTCCCCACTGGGGTGTTGTGCATGGGGAGGACAGGGATATACAGGAGTAGAAGCTACCCTGGTCTGCGCAGTTGAATTTAACTCTCAATAAGCACATTTCTCCTGCCCCTTCCTTTTCCATAATCCCCGACCCATCAGCCAGACTGAGCTTCTCACCAGGTCCAGAGAAGCAAAGGATGCTCGGTGCTTCCCCTGCTCCCAAGCTGCCATCAGGAACCAGCATGGTGATGGAGGAGCCCGCGGGACGCCCTCCTTCTGTCGGCACCACTTCAGCTCTCGGGGGTGCAGAAGAGCACCCACAGCCCTGCTTCACCCCCAAACGAAGCACAGAGCCCAAGGGTGCCCCTCAGCCGGCTGCCTGGACCCAGCCCCTCCACCCTTGCAGAGGTGAGCCAGGATGTCTAATCCAGCTATTTCAAGTGCTGCAGCAAGACAAGCTCTTTTCTTTCTTTTTTTTCCCCCCACCTTTTTTTCATTGACACAACAAACCAAACAGGGCCAACACTGACCCTCAGCCAGCGCTATGTCATGATGGTTTTGTCTCATGGTCAAATCAAGATCCTTGGGGTCTTGCATAACCAGGTACTTGGGAAAAGAAAGATTTCTTTCTTTCTTTAAAACACACCCCTGTTTGCTTTCTCCAGCTTCCCGCTTTCCCCTTTCACAACCTGCCGGGGTTTGGTAACTTTCTCAATGAAACAGGCACACGTCGTAGCCCCATGGACCGCTAAAAAGAAGGAGAAGGAGACTCCCCGGCTCCCATCACCAGCTGCACACACGTGTGTTGGTGGAAGAGGAAGGGATGGGGAGGAAAGAGGACGGTGCCTCTGGTCACATGCAGAACCCCGTTTTTGAGGAATTGAAAGCATGTTATATCTGCAAGATTTCAAAAAAAACCCCAAGGGTGCTTCTGCATTTTAGGAAGCGGCCAGCGCAGCCATGTCCCCGAAGCCTGGGCAGGCTTACGGGAGGCTCTCGAGGGAGTCATGGCGATAGCCCTCCCTGCAGCCATCGGGGAGAAAATTGGGGCACGCTGGGCACGGGTTCAGCCCACGACTGGGGGTGCAGCAGGGATCTCAGCCTCATCCCAGCGCCTGGTGCCTTTGCCCTGGCAGCAGTGGGATGAGGAGCTGGTGAGGTTTGGGGTTTGTTTGGTGCTTGTCTGTTTGCGGGGAGACTTACCACCAAGCCACTGCGATTTTGGTAGATATGTGTATTTTGGTCTATTTCTGGTGGGGGAATCCGCCGTGACGCAGGGTCAGGGTATCTGCCGGACTGCAGTCAACACCAGATAAGCTGCCTTCGCTTGGTGTGGAGGCAGGTCCTCGCTGTCTCAGGGCCTGTCTCTGTAGAGAAGAGCTGCCATGCATCAGTCCCAATTTTCTTCCCAGCAGAGAGGGCCCTTTTACCCCCCACTGGAAGAGGACTAAGCCACACTGCAGAAGAGCGCTCGGTGCAGGACAAGGCAAAGGGGGCTTCTGCACTTTGAACTCAGCCCCCAGTGCTGTGCAGGAGCTCCATGTGGAACTCCATTTATTCCAAAATTCCTTAAATTCAACTTCTTTTCAAACAGCCCTTTATGTGTGCAACTGAGGAGAGCCCTGGTATTGGGGAAAGGTAGGAAGATTTTGGACAGCAGGTTGACAAGCGCCTTATAAACACATGTAATGACCCAGGGTCCATCGGAGGAACGGTGTTGAAGCCTGACACTCGTTGGCAAAGCTGGCCCGGCCCAGCCCGAGACTGCTTGGGAAGGGGTGTGCATGAGTCCCGTGCTCCCAGAGCAAGGGTCCAAAGATCAGGAGCTTAATCCAAGGCACAAAGCTTGAGTTGCTCAAAGACTTCAGCTCTGCCCAGGGCTGCCAAGCAACCCAGGTCCTTGGGAATGGGAAAACCCCAGCAGGGATTCACTGGACTCCCAGAGATTACAGCCCAAATGACTAAACCTGTTAGGTCACCCAAATGATCTACTTCCTTTTATGGTCAAAATCAAGTGTCAGAATCACAGGTTTCCTCTTTCCTTAGAACTGGGCTTTCTTGATACCACAAATCCTTCTTGCAATGCTAAAATTAAATGTCTGAAAGCACATGCATAGTGTTGCAATCTTGCTGCTTTGCTTACTGGTCTGTGTAATGCATGAGTTGAGTAACAAACAATAGATGTTGGAAATAGCCGGGACTGAGATTTCCTCTTTCAATTGCAGAATTGTTTCCTTGACTGGTGCGTGCATAAGCCAGGTGGCAAAATGCTTGCCCTGACCAAGCTTCCTGGCAAGCAGGAGGGGTCTTTGGGTGAGGGGTGGAAAGGAGTGAAAGAAAAAGCTCCCAAAAAGCAACTCCTGCCTTTCTTGGGCTTAGCTTCACCCTCCTACTCCTTTGCAAGTTCACTCCGTCTCTGAGCAGCTGGTTCTTGCAGCTCCTCACAAACTTCTCAGGTCCATTTTCAAACCTGTGGATGGGAACTATTGCCACCCCATACGAGTGATGGAGACCTGAGATGCAGATGCCCATACACAGAGCACCTCGGATACTGTCAAAACCTGGCACTGTGACCTCTCCCATCCAGTGACACATACCCCAGGGAGCCAGGTCCTAGCAGCCCTGGGGAGCAGCAGAGCTTGATGCTCTCCCAAATTCAAGAACTGCAGTGACCATTTCCACCCCCACCTTAGCCCGCAGTAAGTCCCAGACGGTACCAGCTCCAGCCGAGCGTAGGCATCCAGGTCTCATCAGGCTCTTATTTCCCTCCACTCCAAGTCAATGAGGACTCATCACATTTGAGGTTCAGGGCCCACCTGCCTTACCCACGGCTCAGCGGGAGGCCTGGCAGGGAAGTTGTCATCTCCTGGTCTCCAGTAGACCATTGAACACAGGTGGGGAGCTTGCAGTGGAGCGGCTTTCCTGGATGCTGTAGACCCAGCTGGGTGCTTCTGGTCCTGGCTGTGCAGGCACCCACACATATGTGTTTCTGCTTCCGAAACACCCAGCTGTTTGAGGTCTCCTCCAGACCCTGGTGTTTGCACCTTGTTTGACTAAAATGGCTGTCTCTGCTGCACTCAACTGTTGTGACCCAAGAAAGGGACCCCTGGGAGGGGTAAGGTGGCTGCCTGTCAAGCTTGTGACACTTTGGCTTTGGGGCCACGGGCATCCCAAATGCCAGGGATGCTGCCAGCAGCAATGATGTCCCTCCCCAGCTGCACCCACAGCGCAGGCAAAGCAGTGCGGTGGGCACGGCAGCACCGTGCCAGCTCCTGCCGTTTGCTGCCTGAGGGCCTCCGCTTCCTGGATGGGTGTTCACATGCACCCAGATTCCTTAGAGGTTTTTTTTTTTTAATCCAGGTTCATAAGTATTCATGTTTTCCAGCTGGCAAAAATCCCCTGTTGCTGGCTGGCCTTCCTCGGGGACTGATGGTGTACCAGCCCCTGGTCTTCCTCCTCGTGGCAGTGGGAACCCTCCAAGCTCCCAGGGCTTCTCCTACACCCATCCACCCAACCTGGCCCTCTCTCCAAAAGGAGAAGCAGCTCCTTATCCCAAACCACTCCAACCAGCTAACGTCTTGCTTGGAAAAAAACACACCGGATGAGCTTGCAATCAAATATCCCGGTTTCTAATGGCTGGGTTAGAGCAGGGAGGGAAGGGCATGGGATTTAGCTCTGGCTTTGGGGGTTGCACCTGGCTCCGCATCTGTGTTCAGAGTGGGACACTGGGGCAGGTTTTCTGTCCTGCACGGTAGCAGCATCTGGTTGCTCCTTCCTGGCCATGAGCTTTGAAACCATCTACAAAACCTGAGTAAATAAATAAGTACAACAATAGGTCACAGCATACCCAGTGGGACTATCCATGGAAAAGGGAAAATATGTATCATGGGGAAAAAACTGCAAATCCTGTTCAGCTGCTCCTTTCTGTTTCATTTAACACACTTGAAGGTGGCTGCACTGGGAAAATGCTTTATTCAATTACTGGGCTGTTCACACCAGCTTCAGCGGAGCCAGGAGAGCCTCGTCCCTGCCAAACCTGAATGCAAAAAGCACCCGTTTCATCCCTTTTACAACTGGCTGATGAAGCTGGTGGGATGCTCTGATGAGCAGAGCATCCCCTATCCCACCCCAGGGACAAACCTGCACCACTGGCTGTCCACCCCGCTGCAGCAGGTGTGGTCCTACCCTTTGTGGACCGAGAGCCTCATCCGGATTTGTGCGTCCTTCTGGGAGGGAGCTGCCCCTTGCCCAGCCTGGAATGCTCCCAAGTGGGGTCCCCCACAAGCGAGAGGTGCGCTCCCCCTTCACTCGCCAGCCAGCACTGCCTCAAACTTTCCAGGGCAAGGCTATGCTGCGATTGTGGTGTTTTGTCCACGGCCACTGGCTTTATGGGACACCAGGGAGACCCCCTTTTCCTACCTCCCCCTCCCAGCACAAGCATTTTGTTTTTCTTCTTGATTAGCGGAAAAAATTCCTGAACCTGTCAGAGGGAAGGAAGGTCTTTTCTCTCTCTCTCTCTCTTTCTCTGTCCTCGGACAATTAGTGAAATACAAACAATTTCCATCCTCACCGTGAAACACTTTTTCCACCTAAATAACACCTCTGCAGGCTTTAAAGGCACAGACCCCTTTCACAGCCCCCCCCTGCCCCAAGAGATGCCCTCCCGGGGCCACACTGGAGCGGGAGGGGGGTGGCTGTTCCCCATCCTGCTTCACCTGGACACATGCGGCCGGCCCAGGGCTTGGGGCAATGTGGGCACCTCACACAGGCAACACCCAGGGCTTTTCCTTGCAGACATCAAGCCAGCATGTGCCGGGTCACGGCAAACCTCCCTGCCCTCCTGCTAACGCCTCGGCATGCCCAAATGTCACCTCTCCCGAGTGCCCCGCCAACCTGCCGAGGTCCATGGGGTCTGCTGGCATCCTCAGCCGAGGCCTGGGGAGCAGTGAAGTCCCCTCCACGGAGGTGGCCGTCCCCAGGACCTCCTCCGCACCCACCCGCATACGCCTGGCTGAGCTCCGCTGCCCCATGAGCAGCCCTGCCTGCTATGGGGGACCCCGGCCCTGCCCGCTGGAGGAGAGAGCGAGCATCCCACCCGCCGTGCGTGCCACGGAGTGCCTCCTTACAGCCACCTGCCTAATTTAGGCAGCCAAAGCACTCGTGCAGGTGCGTGGCGTGGTTGACGTGTACACATCACCATGTGTGTACACTGGGCTGTCTGCGTGCCAGACCCTCATGGGGCAACATCCGACGTCGCCAGGGAGAAGATCGCCTATGGGACATCCAGAGCCCTCTGGCCAGCCGTCTCCTGGGGCCCCTGGGCTGCCACTGGGCACGCGTGCCTCAGTAAGGGGTTCTCCCTGGAGCACACCTTGGTTCATTAATCACCACTTTTCTTGCTCTGACCTCATCTCATTTGTCTCTGATGTCATCACTCGGCTCTGTGCTGCAGGGACCAGCAGTAGCTAACACCTTCTCCTTTGCTATTCCCCAGGTCTGTGCCAAGATTCGTACTGACAAATAGTTTCTCTTCGTGCAGAAAACACCCAAGCAGGGCCTGGGTTTGGGGAGGAGAGCTTGCCTTCACTGATTGCGTTGGCCAGCGGTGGCCAGGGCCGAAGGCCGGGGTATTTGGGAACTTGGGAGTTTCCAAAGCTGCCGGGGCAAGGCCTGCAGTGGAGCTGCTCGCCTGGCATCTCCGCTCCATCCGTCCTTTGTTTTTGCAGCATGTGCAAAAAAAAAAAGATCACAGCAAACATTTCAAAACGCGCATCGACTGTCAAGCCACAAACCTCCCTGCTGCCTGGTCCCCGCAGTGTTTGGGTTGCTGCTTAATCACTTGCAAACCGCTTCTTTTATTGAGTTAGTAATTACAAGGGAGTTGTTTCCCTCGAGGCTGCTTTCCTCCTGGCTTCGCCAGGGCCTTTGCTGTGAACCCAAGGCAGTCCATCACGCAGGAGAGTCCCGTTTGGTATCTGCCGGGCTGGGGGAGGAAAAAGGGTAGGTGAGCCCTGCCATAATTTTATATTTTGATCTCTTCACCCTCCTGGCTCCTCTGCTGAGAGCCCCACAGACCCAGCGCTGTGACTGGGGGTCTCGCGTTAAGCCAGTGCCTGCACCACTTGCAGGGAGGCCCTGGCGTTTGGAGTTCCCCCCACTTCCCACCCTCTTCCTGCTCATTTTTGGGGGGGCTCTGTTGTTCCTTTAACCCTGCATTGAAAGCTGAAAACAGCCGAGGCTGCCTGGCTTCCTCGCAATGTCTTTTAAGATAGGAAATTCCCAAGACTGCAGTGAGTTCATTTGGTCACGGGCAGATCACGGCTTGAGGGGGCCAGCACCGTTTGGTCACGGGCTGCATGAAGGCGAGCGGGGAACAGCTGCATACTCGTTTTTTTTGTAGTTTCTTTTTCCTAAATATCTTTGAATTCTTCATATTTTCCTCCCTCTTTGTACCCTGCTTTTCCCTTGGCACAGCCGGCTTCTCCACCCCCAGGGCCCACCAGGCACCGGTGCACGGACAGTGAGATGGGGCCACCCTCCGACACATTCCCATCCCACCCCAGGATTCGGCGGGATGGCAACAGCTCCCACCGAGCCCTCTCCCAGCCGTGTCCGGAGCGTGGGCAGGTCGGGCAGTGGGACAGGGCAGCCGTTGTGGGGGGCACGCCAGGGAGGTGCGAGCCCAGCGCGGGGAGGGCAATGCCTGTGTGGGCTTTGTGCCACATGGCTGGGCTGAAGAAGGCCCTTCCTTCAAGCCACAGCAGGCGTGGGTGCGAGCTTAAGCCATTCGCATTCCTGAGCGCCAATAAAATAAGCAAACAGTCCAGGGTTTTCTGGGGCCTGGCGAGGAAACTCTTGCAAACTGATTTTTCATTTCATGTAGCCGTGCGACAGGTTTAATGTTGCAAACCCTCAGCACTAAAAAGCCTGAAGCCTGGCTTTAAAACACGGGGTTTTCTTTTTGCACCTGAATAGCCCACGAGCTTGCTCTCCCATCTGCTTGCCGCTTTCGAGAGCCGTGTTCTCACAGGAAGACCCATCACCGAAGCCTCTCTATGCTGCCTCGAAGTCTGGATGCGCTTCCTCCAGCAAAAGCTGAACCTCCCGTTGAATGACACATCCCAAAGCTGGGCCTTTAGGTAAAGCAGCAGTCGAGCAATTAAACCAGGGAGAGTTGCCAAGGCTCCCCGGCTCCTCTGAGATCACCTGTAGCACCGGGCAAGCCAAGCCGGCACCCCCGCACAGAGGAGACGCTTTCCGGCAGCATGCTGCAGCCTTCCCGGGGCTTACTTCGGGATTTATTTCCCGAGCTTGGCTTTGCGGGGTGGATGTAAACCACCTGCTCCAGCCTTGAGAAGCGGCGCGGGCACCTGCCTTCCCGCGCCCCGCGCTGACCTGTGCTGAACGCACGCCAGGGCGCTGCGAGCAAACGGCGTTCAAGCGAGCGCCCGAGCAGCTGCCGTCGGCGGACGCCAGGCGCTGCGGAGGTGTTAGCTCCCGGCGTCCGGGCCTGCGGCTTCTTTCAGCACCTATTCATTTCCAGCTGTTAAAAGCAGAGGCGCACGCTTGTGGATGGGGTTGCACGCCTGCCCTGGGGCCACCGTGGCCAGGCGGTGTGCTGGCCCCCTGGGATGCCAAGCCCCTCCTCTCACCCCTGGTGCGGGCTGGCGCACCCATGCTTCCTGTGCCTTGTACCCCTCTTTGCACCCATGGCTCCCCAAGTTCCCTGCTGACAGGTCCTCAAGCCCAAAGAAGTCTCACGCCAAAAATCGTTCTTTTCACTGGATTATCCTAAGGAAATCAGAGCAGGGATGTGATTATGATCCTCGCTGTGATTTTGCCTGTGCTTTCCATCCTCGGGGGCGGACAGAGCTCACCCCTACTCCAGCTCCCTTTGGAGGATCAGGGAAAATGTGTCCTCACCCCAAAATGAACCACGCTGAAGTGAGGCACACACCCGGGAGTGCCGGGCTTGTCCTTTGAGGACAGCCTGGAGCACACCTAGACACCGAGCTCCTCGGGTTCACCATTGCAGCCCAACTCCCCACTTGGGTCTACGCTCCTCAGAGCTGAGCCATGGACTGGGGGTGCTGTGCATGTGCCGGGGGAACCCCAAAATTGAGGCATGGGGCAGCCGCTGCCTTTGCTCCCCGTGGCCTTGTGCCCAAGTGTCAGATGTGCAATACCTCCCTTGCTGGGAGGAAAGGGAAACGCAACGGCCTTTCCGACCGAGGGAAGGACCGCCGTTGTCTAGACGATGTGACTGAGGGAAAGGGCCGACTGTTTGTACAGCTTTGGGGAGTGTAAACAGTGACGACTGTCCCAAGCCCTTCAAAGCAGAGGAATTCAGAGATCGGATGAAAGCGCAGGGAAATTCTGGCTGGGTGTCTGAACAGAGCAGCTAAGGAGAAGGGGACCTCTTCAAGACAAAATCCCCAGCGCCAGAGTCATTTCAAACCAGCCCGAGCACTGGGCGACAGGTGGGAAGGAGGACCGCAGCACCACTGGCCGTGGGCAGGGCTGCGCGTGGGCTCCCAGGAGTTTCCCAGCTTTGGTTGCTTCTCTCTGCAGTCTCAGAATAAGTGTCCTGAAAATGAAACTGGAGGCCCTGGGAATCCCGCTCTGCCCCGCGGTGAGCTGGTTTGGCCTCTGCATTTCATTCAGCTCATAAAAGAAAGAGAAAATGTTGGTTTAGAGGTTTGGTTTCCTTTTTTTTCTTTTTTTTTTACAACTTTAAATACAGTACTGAGTATAAATTAATCTTACATTTAAAAAAAAAACCAAAAACAAAAAATTAAAATAAAATAAAACCTCACCATCTTTACAAACCAAAGGAAACAGATTTTGGAACAGGAGAACAAAAAGCCTTAAGACTCGAGAGCTTGGGGATGGAGGGAGGGAGCAACATGCCACCTTGGCAGTGGTACGAGAAGTGCTCTGGGCTTGCAGGAGGCAAGGGCTGCATCCCTCCACCACTTGTAACAGCTCCCAGGTTGCAGCTTTGCCTCCTTCCCCCGGCTCCCTCCGGGGCTTTGCCCCGCAATAGGGGTGCGTGTGTGTGCGAGGGGAGAAGTGGCTGGAGGCAGGAGGGGACTGCCGCGCTAGCTCTGGGCAGGCATTTTCTTCATGTGTAACTCTGCAGCGCCCAGCACGTCACAATCGAAGGCCAGGACTCTGAGGTGACAATGGAAATCCCCATCATATGTAACATTTCTGCTAATGGTGACTGAGTATTGGGTGTGCAGAAGTAGCCCTTGCCCACAGAGGAGTCCTCCCTCCTCCAGAGCAGGCAGTGGCCCAGGAGGGACTCTACAACTGACCCTCCAGTTGTTCTCCGAGTCCTCCTCGCTTAGAAGAGCTCATTTCTGTCTCAGACGGCTGCTGCCAACTGCAAAGACCATCCTCTTTTCTTTCTCTATACCCACACAGAGCTGCCCACATCTTGGACCAACTTCCAAGCTAGGTGGGCTGGGAACATCTAACGGGCACAAATCCAGAAGGAATTTGAGAGGGAAAATGTGAGGAAAATGATGGGAGATGCAGAGACGTTGGCACGGAGAGAGCAGTGGAGGCATGGTGTGCTGGACACCTGTGAAGGGGTTAAAAACCTCGGGGGAATGACATGATTCTGCTTTCAGGACCACAGAGCAGGCAAGGACAGCTCACTGAGATTAAGTCATGCTTCTAAGTTTGGCTGTTGTTGGTCTTGTTGTGGTGCCACTTCGCCTCCTGCAAGGAAGTTGTGCTGGGGGGGTTGGTGGAGGGTGAGAGAAAAGGGCAACAAGACAGAGAGAGATCAGATGATGTCTCTGCCTGTTCCGTCCCGGACCTCGCAGGCACATTGCAGTAACAGTGTGCTTTTCTGCCAGCCCAACGAAGCCGATGCATGCACGTGCCTCTGAGCTTCCTGCCACCGGGGAACGAAATCCATTTAAGAACATATATATATATATTTATATATGTATGTATAAATACACATACACACACACACGCACACGTATATATATATACACACATATACACGCGCACACATACAGAGTGAATTTAAAAAATAATCTGAGTCTGAGCCTGGAAAGTTGAATTCTCCACCAGCATGTGCAAAGATGGCTCCTCTTGGCAGGGGCCAGGGGCGTGGAGACGGTTCTGCCGCTGTCTGCTCCTTCCCCACAATCAAAACACCTTCCAGTCAGCACCAGGAGCAGGAGGGGAAAGGGTGGGGGGGAATGCATTTGGCTTCTTTGTTTTGGTTGGTTTTTTTTTTGTTCTGTTCCCCGAGATGTTGTATATCTTAGTGGTTTTGGTTTTTCTTTTTTAAAATAAAATATACACACGCACATTAAAAATATCTATCTGTCCAGGTAGGGCGATAAAAGTCCTTAGTGCATTCTCCATCATCGGTCGCTGCTCGCAATCTGAGATACGCCTGTTTTCAAAATGTAGGTCCAGTGCCAGTGTTGATCTCAGCCAGACCCCCAGCCTTACGTGAGGGGAAGGGAGAATATTCCCATTCTGCCCTCTGTCCATTTGTTTTTCTCCTCCTCTGGGAAGAAATTGGACCCACTTTCCTTTTCACATTTTCCACTCTGTCCTCTGAAGCAGGGAAGGCATCGTCCTGTCCTCATCGCATGTTGTGGCTGTTGGGGTTCCTGGTTTTATTTGCACTTTGTTCTTTTCTCATATATATATACATATAGGCCATGTTTGTCCTTTTTTGTGTGTGTAAAACTTTAAAATTATGCTAATAAATGAAAGAAGGGAGAGGCTTTGGTGGGAGAAGGTCCACTGATGGAAAGGGAAGCACCAATTGCCGTCTGAGTCAAGACGTCGAGGCAGATGGAGAAAGAGGAAAAGTTATCACTCCAAGGACCCCATGGGGGCAATACAGCAAATATATTAAATAAACCTGGAAGTGAAACAAAAACAGACACGGCATTAGAATATGTAACCCTCTGCCCCTGCAACTCCCCTCCTCTCCCGTTTTCTCCTCTGGAAATGTTTGTGTCAAAGTGCCAGATTAGAAGCCCAGGAGGGCTTTTGACCTTCTCTATTTTTTCCCCTGGACAGCTTGAGCCAGAGCTGAGATTTGCATGGGTTTGCATCATTTCTACCCTGGGAACCTTGGGCTGGCCAGGAGGATCTTGGGATAATCAGAGCCCTCGTAGTGCTAAGCGTGGGAATACCAATCCCAAGACACCGCCTGGCGCCCCTCGTCCCCATCTCCTGAAACGCCACGCAATGGAAGCCCGTCGTCCCCCTCTCCCGAGGCAAGGGGAAGTGAATGTGAAGTGAGCGGCCCAGGCTTGTTCAAGGGGCTGCTGCAGAGCTGGAACTGCTGAGTCACGGGCCAGGGCTTTCCCTGTTAGGCTGTGCTGCCTCTCTCTAAATTCAGCCCCCCCAGGTCTGTGCCCTGGCTACTCTTTCTTTTCTGCACCTTTCCCTCTCTCACAAGGAACCAGGGCTTATCTCCTTTCCCCTGTAACAGTGAAATTCTTCTGATGACGAGGGAATTACTCCTGTTTACACAAGCCAGGGAGAGAAGAATCAGACCCTGGGCTGACAAAGTCCAGATCTCTTGCCAGAGATTCCAGTTGTCCTTTCCCCTGGTATGACCTTTCTTATGCACACAAGCTTCCCACTAGGAGAGAAATGAACCAAAAGTGTTGCTGCTTTTTAGTCTTTCTGCCAACTCAACTAATGAAATAAAAGGAAAAGGGATCCCCAGAGCAACATCAATTCTCTGCTTTCAACGGAGAATCAATAAAGAAAGGAGAACAGGAGTTGCTCCACAGAAGAGATGAATTACATGGACCTCGAGGGGATTTAGGTGTAGAGAGAAGTCAGGCTCACTCTCTGTAAGGGAGGCAGAGAAAGGGGAGGGCAGGGCCTGAGAGCAAGCATGGTTGCAGCATGATCCTTCCACCTCTGCGAAGAGCCATAAAGCCATAAATAGGATGCACGCATTGGGTCCCAGCTTAGTCCTTCCCCCTCCTTCAACCCTGGTTTTATCACACCCAGGCCCTGCAGTAGCCCCACACTGAATGAGCAGCTGGTGCTGTGGGAAGCATCTGAGGTGCTCGGGCAGAACCGTGTCCTGGGAGAGCATTTCTCCCGACTGGAAAAGCAGCTTGCTGTTACCTGCCTTGTGCTCTCTCTCCCCTGCCAGCACTTCTATGCTATGAGGATTTCTTTCAGCACTTTCTTATCGTTGACGTGCTTGTACTTCTTATGTTTCCTCTTCTGCACTGGTGGCCGGCGTACTCGCTGCCTCTGTGAGACAGCGGCTGTGGTGAACGACGGTGACAAGCCTGCCAAAACAGAGGGGAGAGTGTCTGTACAACGAGGGGCAGCTGGGTCATGTTGAAATATCTTTCCACACACACTGTCAACAAAGAGCTCTGCAACAGGAGGGCCACAAGGCCTCCTTCTGCTGTTCTTCTGTCCCTCATCATCTGTTCTCCACAGTCTCTGCTCTCTCCCTTTTCCCACGATGCCCTTCCCTTCACCTCTCACCTTCCCCTCCTTCATTTCCCTCGGTTCCAGCCCCTTGCCGGCAGGCAGACATCCTGGGAAAGGTCCCTCGGCTGGTATAAACCAGCAAAGGCCCATGGGATTCACTGGAGCTAAGCAGATTGAAACCAGTGGAGGGCTCTTTCCTCTCTTCCCAGTTTCTCTTCTCACGCCTCCCTCCACTCTACTAATGCCAAGGTCCTTACGTCTCTGTTCACGTGGCCCTGGCCGGCTGTTCCTGGGGGGCTGACGGGACACCGCTTCACACCGACACTGCACATGGTCCTCCAAAGGCACAACGACTTTTTTGAATTTTGGCTTCCTCTGGACAAATTCAATCTTGTTCACCTATTTGGAAGAGGGAGGCAAGCAAAAGATGAATACAGCTGTGGCTCCCACTCTGTAAAAATAATCAGTGTCAGTATGCTTCAGTACTGGCTTTCTTCCTAAAGGGTCAGAAGGCAGTTTATAGAGCACGGTTCAAATTCAGGGGTGGTGCATATGGGAGCTAATTCTGCACACACCAGCAGAGCAGACCTAGACCAGGCAAGTTTGGATGTTACTGGTTGTTTCCCCCGTTCCTAGCTATTGCCGCTGCCTAAGCAGGATGACGGGTGATCACAGACAGAAACATGGGACGTGCAGAACACGCTAGCCTGTTTCTGACAGCTGTGATGGTGGAGACCTGGGGGCAACCAGAACTAATTCCCACAGGATCCTACAGGAAGGGCAAAAGGAGAAAAACTCAGGCCCAATGCAAGCAAACACAGCTTCACCAGCTCTGCTGAGGCCTGCCTGAATTTGTCTCAAGCTCTTTAATAACTCGCAGGGCTGAAGCCCTCAGCTCTGTGTTTCACGGGAAAGGCGGTACTCTGGAAATTCCCTCGGACTCTCCACCAGTGCTGACTCAGAGGGAAGACTCACTGTTCCACATCCCACCACAGGGCACGAGCTTTCTAGGGTGTCCTCCCACTCCAGGAGCAGCCGGGCCTGACCCCACTCAGCTTATCTAACACGACCGCGGTCCCTGAAGTGCTCCACAAGCTATAAATACTTGCTCTGCCGTGCGTCTGGGATTGAATTCCTCTAAACCCACTGCCCCCAGCAGCATCCCTCAGCCAGTGCTGAAGCAGCCAGGCTGTTTATCTTTCCTTGAAAGCCCACTCCACATGCTTCAGACCACACGCTGCTCGCTAGACAAACACTTCCAGCCAAACAATAGAGAGACCTCTGTCCTCAAAGAAACCATTTCCAGGTCACTTTTTCAGGCTGGCTTTTGACCTCTCACTTGTTTTTTCCACAAAAACAACTCCTGCTCCCCCCCATTTTTCCCTCATTCAGCCTGGCTTTTCTGAGAAAGGAATTTCCTGATGAAAAGGGCTGCGTGAATACAACCTCTCCCAGCCAACCTCTGCCGCCTGCCTGGGGGAGTCTCTTACAGCTCAGGCAGAGGATTAGTACGGGATGAGTATTATTTTTAAACAAGCTGTCTGGGAGGAAGCTGTGAGGAGATTGCTGGTAGCTGTGAGGAGGGCAGGATCAGAGCAGGAGGTTAGCTATCAGGTGTCTGCTTGCTGCTGGAGCGGGTCAGGAGGTAACCGTGGGGCTGAGAAAGAGGAGAAGCTGCTCCAGCGTGTGTCTTGGGAAGAAGCTGCAGCAGCAGCAGGGGGACGGAGACTGACACTGCAAGCCCTCCTCTTTTTGCATCAAAACCAGTTCCCACGATGAAAGCGTCCTGTTTCTTCTCTAACACAGCAGACAAGGCCGCCTCGAGCCACAGAAATAGCCACGGCATGGAGCTGCAGCTGGGGATGGTGCCCTGTAGGTCTGCTACGGTGACAGTCCCCAGCTGCTGGACAGCACCAGCCCTCTCAGCAGCTGGCATGGACTTCACCCCGCGCCAGAGGCTGCAGCACTGTGTGGCTAATGCAGAAGACATGACTGCAGAGGGGGTGCGAGGGAACAGACAGCTGTGTGAGCCTTGCACCTGAGACCCGCTGTGGTTTTGGTTTTGGGGGGTAGGGATGGAGTTAGGCTGCGGGAGGAGGGAGCAGCGGGAGGCGTCTCCCTTACCTGGACGTGCCGGACGCGAATCTGCATGGGGCGACACTGCACATTGCGGTTGTTGCAACACCCGGAGCAGCGCTGCACCTCCACACAGGGCGGCCACACCACAAAGTTGGCATTGGTGCTGTCCACCATGTTGCGGGCGATTTCAAAGACCACCGCCCGCGTCTTGCACTCTGCAAGGACAGCTGGCTCTGCTGCTGCCAGAGCATCTACGGAGGGCCAAGAGAAGAAGGGGGGAATGAAACGGGCTTTGCAGCTGTTACCAACCTGCTGCAACCACCTCTACTGGAAGAGGAAGACCCCACGCGGCTCTCACACACACACATACATGTTCTTTCTCCTTCTCCCACCCCTCCAGCTCCCTCCCTGGACAGAGCCGTGCCCTGTGGAGGAGGCCCCACTCAAATGATGCTTCTCACTGCAGCGGCAGTCCTAGGCAGGACATGACACTTCTTTAGAGCAAATCAGCACCAGTGGGATTTAAAGCAGAGCAGCTTGCAGAGCTCCAGACTCCCTCTCCTGCCTTCTTGGGGCGTAACACCCAGCTCCTACGTGAGGCCCAGACCCTCCTTCTCATCTGTCCACACATCCATACGCACTATAACCTCTACCCCACACATGTATCTCAGACATGCATCTGCACCCAGCCAGAGTGCTCTAACAATCACAAGGTGCAACACCCCCAACTCACCTAGGCTTCGTCGGTCTCGAGACAGGGCCACGGGGTTTTGACCAGTCTGAGTTGCATTCAGGTCCAGGCTCGAGCTATCCTCCTCTGCAAAGGGAAAGACATGACCTAATAGCACCGGGTAGAGGCAGGAGAAGACGGCAGGCGCTTGTGCTCTGCTCACCAGGCAAAGCGCAGAGACGTGGGATAAGCCACGGCCCTAGTACATCACGCTAGGTGTAAATCCACCAGCAAGGTCACAGCTGTGCTGGGGCATGGAGACTCTAGGTTTGCTCTTTGCTCAGGCTAGGCAGTTCAAAGCAAGAAGCCTATCATGAAAGAGAGGTCCCAGCCAGGTCTGGGAAAGGAAAACTCCAGCTCAAGAATGACAAGGCCTACGGCAGGGCTTTCTGGTGTCAGAGAGGAGTAGGAGAGGGATCCAGATCAGCTGGCTGAGACCAGGATACAGCAAGGAGGATCAAAGACCAGATAGGACCAGCAGAAACTTTGGTATATAACGCTGAGGTGCCTTGCTGGGATGGCTTGGGACTGGGAGAGACGGGGTGTGAGGGGGCAGGTGAAGGGGATGATGGGTGGGAGGTGGCGTGCTTGCTTTCTCTCTCCCAACCCACCACAGCTGCTCTAGGTTAGAGTCAGTTTTATGACAGAAGAACAGAAAAATAAAGTTAAAGTTACTTTTCTCCTATACTACTCTAACGTAAGCTGCAGGATCTGGAGGTAGTTCAGTCAGCGATGGGAGAGGAAGGCAGATAGCATTCAGGCCAGCCCTGAGCAGTTCCCTCCCACCCCACTGCTTTTTCCCATAGGAAGCGCTGAATAGAGAAATGCCCATAATCCCCATGGAGCACTCCAACACGCAGCCCCTCCTGAGCTCTGGACAATGGCTGCGCTCAGAGACAGCTCCCACCCAGCCACAGCTCTTTCCTTCTCTGACCTGCTTTAGCAGCTGAAGGAAGCTGAATGGACGTCAGCATCAAGGGAGCAATTTTCTTAAAGGGAATTTGGGGCCAGTGGAAGATCTCTGTTTATCAGATGTGTGGTGGAGCAGACTTCCCATACCTATCATGTCCCATCCTTCTTCCTCAGTCCTGCCCTAGTGCAGCCCTCTTATAAGGGGGAGCAGGGACTTTGCTCTGTGCTCAGCTCTGAAGCACTTGCTGAAGGATTTGGGATGGGTGCACAGAGGCTGTATTCACAAGGCAGGAATCATGTCCCTAAGCAGTCAATATCTATGTGTGAGGCGGACAGACAGACACCCTGTAAAGCCGCTGGAGAGGCGTGATCAATTCTAGGACACCATTCATCTCCGCCTGAGGCAGACACGCAAAATGAGAACTGGTGGGTCACGCTCTGAAAGGGCATGTAGCTCTCCAGGGGGCTACAGAGGGTGTCTAGATGACTGGCTTAGAGATGGTCATGCCAGTGTTGCGGGCAGCCACAGTTAAGGTCTACAGTAGTGTCTAAGGTCAGGAGAGCAGTATCTCAGCTCACCTGCCTCCTGGAGCTGCCTAATCCTGGCTCCCTGGGCAGTCAGTGAAGGGCAGCAGCTGTGACATATACATGCGGCATGGACAGCACAGGGAACACCCCCAGCTGCTTTTGGATTATTTTTCTAATACACTTATTTGCTAGTACACTAATTCCACACAGGGCAAGCAAATGGTGATGCCCCTCAGTCACCACCTGGGAAGATGAGAGCCACAGGGTGCAACAAACAGACAGCTTCACAGCACCATTTTCTGCTTCCCTGACCAGCCTTTCCCACCTGGGACCTGAAGTGAAACCAGCGACTCAAAGCTCTACAGCCTTCTCCCATACCCCTGGGCTTTTCAAGCCAACAAGAGAAGCCCATTTTATTTCTTAATCGTGAGGGCGGTTAGTAACTGCGATAGAGATGTATCTGTTCCTTAGACACCAGGACATGACAGACTGCACGCATCTTCTCAGCTGCTCCTTCCCCACCCCTCCATCCTGCGCCGCCTGGCATTTTATCAAATGAGGGTGGGGGCTGCCTTTTGCGCAGAGGTTGAGTTGATGAGAGGAGAGAGAGGGGGAAAAAAATAGCAACAACTGTTGACTCGAAACAAATCTCCTATTGAAAACCGTGTCCCTCCCTCCCCCAGGTTGTCCTTCTACACCCCGGGTCAGCGCTGAAGACGGTTGGGGCGGGGGGACCAGCCTGGGACAATCCAGCACAGCTAATTTTGGAAGTTGCCCCATTGTGTGGCTCGTGGACGAGGAGGAGGGAACTGGTGAGGGCAGGGAGCGGCTGTGGCGGTGGTGGGGAGCCTCGTCGCCTCTTTCTAAGGCAAACAATAGCTGAACGCAGCTGGTGCCCTCCCCCTCGCTTTCCTCCCCCTGCCCCTCCAGGGCCGTTTTGAAAGGCAGCGGGAATGCTTTTGAGACTGCGCCAGTGGTTGGACTGGCATAGGAAACAAAAGCAGGAAATTCTGTTCCCCCGTAGATAGTGTCTCGGCAAGGATTACAAAGCTCCAAACAGACAAAACACGAGAGAGAAGGCGAGCTGGGGGGGCCGGGGGACGACGGGCGGGAGCAGGGTTAGAATAGAAAGGAATTTGCTCTGAAGAGACCGTTTATAAATAAATTCCTGGGCCAGCCCAGCCGCCGTGGCGCGTGCTCCAATTCCCACACGTGCCGACCCCTCCACGCTTCGCCACTCCTGCCGCTCGCTGCGCTCAGCCCTGGCCAAGTGACCCCGAGGCACCGCAGCCCCCGGAGCTCTTATCTACGGGCAGGAGGTGAAGCCATGCTACCCTGAGTTAGCCCCTGTCCCATATCTCACCCACGGACACGTGCTCTGCTGCTCCCGTCTTAAGAGCCTCTGAGAGCCCGTGGCCTTTTGCGGTTGCTAAACCTGAGAACCTACTCAGTCCTTTCCTCCTCTGTCACCCTATTTCCACCTTCCATTTGTCCACCTCCTAAACTGATCCTTGGCCAATTCAAGCCTTGCTGCCTCTGCATCTCCCAGGGTGAAAAGCGCTGACCTCAGTTCCTTGCACTCATCTTGCCCATCTCCTATCATTTTTGGAAGCCAGTGTCCCTTGATAGACCAGGCAGTTAGGAGGAGATCTAAAAGGCATCTAGTTGCCTAACTCCCACAGGTTCAGGGGGGCTAGGTGTGTAAATAGCCAGGCCTTGGCTCCTGAATGGTTCCTATATTTATAGGGAGGTCTGTTGATAGTGTGCCTGCTGGAAAACAGAATATCCCCTCCCTCCCCCACAAAGAGTTAAGAAAAAATAGAGGAGTGTTTGGTGAAGAGGAGATTTACCTACGGAGTCTATCCGCAGCGCACGCTGGAGGTCGCTGATGGAGCGCACTGAGCTGCCACCCAAAATCTCATAAATGTCTTCGGGTATGGGGTCCCCCTGCCAGATGACAAAAAGAAAAGGGGAGAAACAAGTATTAGAGAGGTGATCTGCAAATACTGACTGCGTCACAGAGCGGGAGTGGGGGGAATCGAAGGAGCATGGAGGAGGCACGACAGAACCAGCGAAACGCAAAGACATGCCCTCATGAAGGCACGAGCCTGAAACCTGAGCAAAAGCGAGAGAGCCCCTCTCGCTGCCTCTCACAAAGCAGTCAGGAGACTAAAAAGCCAAAAAATGCCCAGGCTGCGCAGCAGAGCCCCGACAACGATGCAAGCAGCCAGCAAGGCTTCCTTCTCCGGTGCTGTATGACTTTTCCAGGTGGCCTCTGATTCCTGCTGCCTGCAGTAAAGGCATTTTAACAGACTTCCCTTACGCTATCAGATAAAGCCTTCCCAATATTTCCCTCTGTTATGAAACTCCCTCACGGGCTTTGTCAGATATTGTGTGTATGTGCGTGTGCGTGCGCGTGTGTTTTCAAACCACAGAGGCCCAATAATATACATCATTTGCATACTCTTTAAAAAAAAAAAAGGTGGGGGTTGGAGAGGAAGATTAACCTTCGCAGCTGAGGCTGCTCCGGCATGAGCCCGTGGTGAAACCACAAATACTGCAGGGAGGACATGAAAGGCTGTTCGAGGCGGTGGGCTGAGGAGCTGATTTGGATGAAGAAACACATGGGAGTTTGGATGTCATTGCATGCCAGTGCCAAAAAAACTTAAGTAAGCAGGTTTATAGACATCAGACGATGGGCCAAATTCAGGGTTTGTGCAGGCAGGTGCAACGCCATCAATCTCTTGGGAATTTTACTCTGGCAGCAGGCTTGAATGGGCCCCAGTGACAGCACTTAACAAGACTACAAAGGAGTGGTGTGGGAAAGCAAGCACTGATTAAAACATACTTCCGAAAGACTAGAAAAAGAGACGAAGGAAAGTACTGGCCAAAGTGTTTGCTTAGCTCCTAGCTCTCTTCATTCAGGGCTACTCATGCAGAAAAGCTGCTCTTTCAGCCGGGTGCTGGATGCCATCTGAGCCGCAGCCCTACACATGCCCCTGTAACTGAGAGGAGAACTTGGCTCGTGTGCTTGTGAAACGCGGGGATTTTTGTGTGGGTTTTTATGGGCAGTTGGTGGCATGTGTGTGGTCCTTCTAGCGTATAGCTATTCCCTCCCTGCCTGCGTTCAGTGCAGAACATTTCCCTTCCACTTGGAGTCGAGGAAAACCGCCAGGCAGGTGGTTAAACGTTGGCTTTTAAACCCTGAGGGCTTTAGCCCAAACCTGCAGCCACTTTTGCATGGCTGCTTGAGCCTGGCACCCTCCCACACATGCCTGTCCCTTGGCCACCAGCCCTTTGCCTCTACTAACAGGGCAATAGGAGTCCTCCCTCCTCAGCCCTGCTAGCCCACCCTCTAATACTATAACTTAAACTAGGACGCGGTGGTTTGAAGGCTGCTGCAGCCCAAGTCACAGGGCAGAAACCTCCTGGGATAGCTGCAGAGCAGACAACACTAGCGTCTTAAACCTCTGCAGCCAGATCCACCAGAGCTTGAGTCAGATCGAGCCTCTCTGCCCCGCTCCGTCCCTGTCATTGTCACATCTCACCATAGATCTGGCTGTCTGCCTGCAGCGAAAAGCAGATTTTACATCCCCAGGCATTACTTCCTCAGTCTCCAAGGGAGAGGGAAGCAGCATCAGTGATGAATGCACAGCGAGAGAGAGACTTGTATAATTCAGGGATCACTGAATAGCTGCGAAATGAAGATGCCTTCTGACAACTCCTGCTGCGTGAGGAAGAGTGGGACCAACAGTCCAGTGCCAGAGAGGCTCTGCAGCGCGTCCCTGCCTTGCGCCACACACGTTTACTGGAAAAGGGATCATTTGCAATTCCCAGTACTTGCAGCCAGAGCTCAGCTCTGGGCGGTGAAATTACAGGCTTTTTAATGTTTGCACCTGTCAGCCAAATGCATTTGTGTACAAATGCTGCTGTGCACGGATACCCCTGGTCCTTCCTGACACTTAATACATGTAGGAAATGGAACTTTATTTTAAACTCCGGCACTCGCTGGGGGAGAGTGTGGGCAGGTGTTACGAGACTTGGTGACTTTGGAAGAGAGCTGGGAGGTGTCACCTTGCTAACTGAGCAGGGGGAACAGATATGAATCAGGGATTGCAAATGCAGGCCCTCAGGAGCCGGATTGCTGGGGACTGCCTGTAGAAATAAGCTCCACTCCCTCCTCATAGCAGCAGTTTGAGGTGCCAATTTTTTCTTGCTGCAGATACTATCAGCATAGCTACGGCGTATCACCAGCCCACATGTCTCATAATCCTGTCCTCCTCCCTGGGGTTTGTGAGGCAGCTCTGCCAGTGACAACCGCAAGCCTGTGAAGCTCCTTGCATTCCTCTAGTGCTGCAGAACCGTGCCCAAGAGCAGCTACGCAGACCTGAGCTGTATGGCTTGTCCTTGCTCCCTTTGGGGTCTGTGATTGGCAAAAGCCATGCCTCTGGCCCCCCATCCCAGCCCTATGCCTGGGAGGCTCTGAGATTGGGGCACCGCACACACCCAGGCTTGGGGCACTTGGTGGGGATGGGACACAGGGAAGCAGGGGTCCATCAGCCACCTTCACCTGATCCCATGGGGTCAGAAGGTGGAGGAACATTGCAGGTGGGATCCCCAACAGACCAGCCCAAGCAGCTAGTGCTTTTCCTGCATAGGAGCTCCTCTGGAGTTATTTGTCTAACACAGGTTAACAATCTCCTTTTTTAACTGTGCGGCAGATCAAAGAAGACTTTTGTCTCAATGGACTCCTGGCTGGCTGTCAAGCGCCCCAAGGCCTGGCCTCATATTCCTGCGAGGCCCTGAATTCCTAGAAGAAAGTAAGTTTGTTCTGCCCTCCCTCCCTCTGCCCCCAGTGCCTGGCTCTCCCCCGAACCGCAGGGGCACCCCCCACTCTGCCAGTCCCCTGGCAGGGACGTCCCCTCCCCTTCTCCCGGCTGCTGGCGCTTGTGCGGCAAGAGGCGCAGCACACCCGACACAAGGCAGCAGAGCACCTGGGCAGGGTCCCTGCCTGCCCGGCAGCCGCTCTGCGCCGTGGCTGTGACGCCAGGGCCTCTCGGTGCATCAGCTTTGTCTCCCTCCTCCCCAATGTCAGCAGCGCAGTTTGGCTGCTGCAAACCGATGCATGTGCAGCAATGCCCTGCAAACAGGACATTCCCCCATCCCTGCTTCCCACACACACGCTCTCCCAAAATCAGCCTCCTCCCTAACCTCACCACCCCCTGCCTCTGGAGCTTTCTCCCACCATATGCTTTTGAGCACCAGGGATGCTGAAAGGTCCCCTTGCGATCAGCCGCTGCCGAGGTGGCGAAGGGGATATGCGGGCCTGTGCTCGGGTCCTCCCTCCGGCTATTCACAGGCAAGGGTTGCAGAGTCTTGCCCGAAGGTGTGTCTCTCTTGGTAGCACAGCAGATACAGAGGAGGAGGGAGCAAGGATTGTGCAACTGGCAGGGAAAGCAGACCCTCAGGGCTCAAAAAAACCAGCCAAGGATACTCCCAAGCTGAGGACTCCTCCAGTCCTCTTTTTTGAGGTGGTGTGTCTACGCACCCACGTGTGACTGCACATGGAAGGAGAGAAGGGTAGCAGCAGCACCAGTCCAGGGCAGGGAAGTACCCAGTTATCTACTCCTCTGCCCAGGAAAGGACTTTCCCAAGCACCTCCACACTGACTGCGGCAGGGGATCTTGGCAGCAGGGTCTAGAGTGATCAGCCAGGCAAAAAAACCCAAACAAACAGCATTTTTTGCTTCCCTCTGAAGCTGACGTGAGGACCCCGAGGGGAGACTCCACAACATTCTCTGGCAGAGAGCAAGACCGGCAGCACCTGCCACCCTCTTGCTCCCCTGGCACAGGGCTTCCACCCTTCCAGCACCACTCCTGGCTACAGGCAGACCATGCATGCCTCTCCCCACAGCAGGCACAACCCTCCTCACACGAGCCTCTTCCACATGGGACAGCAGCTTACATTTTCCTCCCTTAAAAGAATCAAACTTAACGTTTGATCTAGCCCACGTTCCTAAAATACAGCCAGACCTACCCACCCTTCTCCCATTTTGAGGGGGACTCCACTGCTCCACCCTGCTCCTCTATGCTCCCCCCACACCTCTCCTGTGAGGGCTGGAGGCATTTCCACCCCCGGGGCTGGTTGCATACCGGCAGCACTGGAAACAGTGCAGGAACCACTGACATTCTCTCCTGCTGCTGCGCATCAGCTGATGGTGAGAGGGAGGCAGAGACGACTAGCCCGGCTCCTTCCATGAGCTCACCCCAGACATGTCATCCATCCCGGCTTCCACTGCTTTGTCCTTGTCACAGCCTCATGCTAGGAAGACTCAGGAAGAGCCCCGGAGCCTTGCACCAGGAAGATGCAATGGGGAGCTGGGCCGAGGTTATAAGCAAGCGCCTGGCCGCACCCCATTCCTTGGGAATTCCAGAAAGCCCTGCCAGTGGGGCTTCACCCCAGCACAACCATGCAGGGCTCAGCCCATCTCTGTAAATGTTGCAAGGCAACTATTACAGCCCGCAGGGCAAATGCAAATCAGTTTAGCATCCTCGCTTCCCAACTGGCAAATACCTTTCCGCTGAGGCTCGTACTCCCTCCTGCTGGAAGAGCTCCAGGGCCCTCCAGCTCCATCTCCGTGGGTGTGATCGAAGAGGGAGAGGGACTCAGGAGGCTCCATCTCCTGGCTCAGGCCTCTGCTGATCAGGGGGAGCTACTGTTCCTTGTGCACTTTCTCCAGCAGGGCTGGGGAGGAGGTGCAAGCCCCTTTCAGAGGATGACTATGGTTCAGCAGCCTGGTAGGAGTCATGTTGTATGCGCCTGGTGCAGAGGTGCAACACGCTGCCCTCATAGTAGATGTGGGGACTGGCTGTAGGCAGAAGCATCTACCCAAGCAGAAACCTTCTAGGTTCTCTGGTCATAAAATGACGAATATCATGATTCCTCCTAAGAAACCTAGAGCTGGAATTCCCAAACTCTAACCCTGCTAGGCTGTCATGTGCAGTCTTTTAACGTGATTACAGTGCAGAGTAACAGCCCCCTGGGATCAGACACTTCCATTTTCACCCTTCCCCAGCGCCAACTATACTGATGTTTCACGTTGCATGGGAGAAAGAGATCTGAGCCACCCACAGAGGAAATACCATCCTCTGCCCAAAACAAACATAACCACTGGGCAGCCCACAGCTCTAACTGCTTCCCTTTGTGGCTTGGGCAAGGGCAAAATGGGCCCATAAGGAGGTGATGCGATGCTTCACACCCAACCCCTTCCCTGCCGCCCACAAGAGGGGCTGCCTGAAAATGAGGAAGGAAAAGAAATTATGCAAAGGGAGGAAAGTTTTCGTGGAAGGATATTTCCTGCCCTTGACAACCCCCAAGCTGCAGATCCAACCCATGGTTTTGCCACCTCGGGTAGAGCTGAAGTGGGAACTGAGCGCTGTGCGTAAATGTTAGGGGCTTTCTGATCCCCTCAATCTGCACGCGATCGGACGATGAAACGCAGCAGCAGAGGTCAAAGGATTTGGGGTCCTGGGGCTCCTCTTTCTCGACCACGGCTCGGGGTGAGGCTTTGATTTCCACGTAGGGAAACCAAAGAGGGTTGGGGTGTACGTTCATCAGCCAAAGCCACCACCTGGCCCCCACCCTGTGCCTGGCTTCCTCCTGAGCAGAGCGTGCAGGAGGGCTGCAGGACAAGATGCTTGTGTGACCATGCCAGCGCAGCAGAGACACTCATCTCCTGCCTCTTCCCATGGCCCCAGCTAGACACACACCTTACTGAATTACTGTGCCGCCCCAGTGTCGGTGTCTCTAGCCACGCTGTCCCCTTCCTCGACCCTTTCAAAGCCCCCCCGCCCTTTCTCCATCAGCCCCTTGGCGATGCCAGGTTGGGTTTCATGCTGTGCGTTATTCTGGAGGTGGCAACCGGGCCTCGGTCGCTGCCTCCTGCACGCCGCTGCGATGCCAAAATAACCGGAGGGGGCGAGAGGCTCGGCGGAGCTGCCGGCTGGCACCGCGCCCCGGGGTGACAGCCGCTGGGCGAAGCTGCCGCGGGGCAGGAGCCTGCGGGCTCCCCGGGGCTCCCCAGCAGCACCCCGGCTCCCGCATTAACCAGGGACCGCTTCAGCCCGGTGTCCCCTTCCCCAGCAGCCTGGCGCTGACTCCAGCCTGGGACATACACGGGGGTGGGTTTCTTTCCAGGCGAAGCCTCCCCGGCGGGGCCCGTCCTGAGGGGAGGCGCCCCCTCCTGAGGGGGGACAGCCCCCGCCGGAGGCGGGAAACCGGTCCCCGCGGTCGCTCCCCCTCAGGGCCGGGGGCGGCCGGCCCTGCCCGCCATTAGCGCGCCCGCGCCCTTGCGGAGCCGTTCCCTCGGACAGGGGCAGGAAAGCCGCCGCCCGCCCCGGGCTCCTCGCCCCCGCCGTGCAGCTCCGCTCCCCCCCCCGGCCACCCCCGGGCTTCACCCCGCCGCACCTGCGGGGCAGGAGGCGCCGCCGCCGCCGGCCTCCCCCCTCCGGGGCTCCCAGCTCGGTAGCACCGCCCGCTGCCGGCGACGGAAACTCACCTCCAGGCGGGCCAGGGGCAGGGAGAGGATGAACGCGAAGACCACGCCGAAATTCATCCCGACTTCAGGCCCCGCCGGCTGCGGGCACATGGACGGCGAGCCCCGGGAGGGAAGCGCTTCCCGCAGACAGCCCCGCGGCCGCCCGGCCTCAGGCATGGAGGGCGCCGCGCGTTCCCATTTCCCCTCCGAGCCGGGCTGCTGGTGGAGGAGTTGCAGGAGCCCGTGGAAGAGGAGGTGGTGGTGGTGGTGGAGAGGGGAGACAGCAGTAATTCTCGGAGACTCGCCTGCCTCTGTGCTATCTCATAAGCCCAGTGGAAAAAAAATGCAGTCCCTCGAAATTATACGCATCCAGAGTCTGCGTCCCCCTCGCCGCAAGGGATGCTTCAGTGTCGCCTTTTGCTAGGTGGTCCACATGCTATTTTTCCTCTTGATTTTCTTCCTTTTTAAAATATATATGTGAAAGAGGTTACATACGGGTAGCAACGACTCAATGTTCTTAGAAAAAGATGCACAAAATTATAGTAATAGAAAAAAACTTTTCCGAAGTTTGGTGTGAAATCCAAAAATAAGATCTTCCTTAAGGTGTCATTTTCTTAAAATGCTCCTTTTCTTCCTTACGCCCTCTTGCTTTTTAGCAAAAAGTTGCTACTGCACATTGAATTTCTTCCCCTTACGTTAGATTCTGGCTTGGGTGCCTTCTTGTTCGAAGTGTTGGCGGTTTGCTTGGACGTGAGGTTTGCTTTGGGTTTGGAGACAGGTGAGAGCAAATGTTTTCGCTCTGGGTTGCGTGTGTGTGCGTGCGTGCGTGCGCTGAGCCTCGACAAGCCTCAGAGCGGAGCCGCTACTGCCTACCGCGCTCTGTCGCAACAAGAAACAACAACAACAACAAAAAAAAGCAGAAAAGGTAAAATTGAAGGGGAGGCGAGCGAGCCGATGGGTCTTTAGTCTGCGAGCTGCCTGAGAGACTAAACTGGCACTCGGGGCTGCTCCTTTTATAAAGGAGAGGAGATGGGTGGAGCATAACTTGCCATCCTCCTCTTGGCTGGGTATCAAGGTGAAAAATAGTGAGGGAGTAGCAGTCCATTGCTGACAAAATAAAAAGTGTGTTAATTTAAATGATAAATTAATTAAAAATGACTAATGCTGTAATAACCCGAATAATGTGGCTTTAATATCGCGTGAGGGAATGGGGACAGAAATTCCTTCCTCCTCGGCAAGAGATAAGAGAGGAGTTCCCGGCATGGTAGTTTGTTATTTTTTTGGCCCCGGGTTCTCGCTGTTGCAGTGTGGAGCCCATTTCTCTAAGCTCCACTCGCCTTCTTCCCTGCCCTGCTACACCACTAGCTCCGGGGAGAGAGACGGCTTTAATATCTTACATCTCTTTGTGCACAGGAAAAAAAAAAGCCAGAGAAATTTAAACGTTGCTACAAGACAATCTGGTGTTGCTCGTGGCACTGGGAGGTATTTTACTGCATGATTATCTCCACGATGTAATAAACATCTGAAGGGAAATTAAGCAAGCAGATATTTGCTGGGGGGGGAGAGGGATGGGGAGGGGAAGGCTGCTAACAGGTGAGTTCAAGAAAGAGTCATATCCTATTGAAAAAACACCCGTACGCACGCCCTCTCATGTACGTACGAGCGATCTCCCGGTGCGGAGTTGCACACTCGCAAAGCACACTCCAGGCACGACCAGGAGGGGTTTCTGCACCATCTTTGTGCAGGCTCGTATCCATCGACACATTCCTGCACCGTCATGCACCGCAGGCACTCAGCAGGCGTTCGCTCTGAATCCCAAGCATCTTCCCTGCTTTTCCTATGCTACGCACACACTTCTATTCGAGCTGCTCGCATGCACAGCTACGTGCAATTTTTGTCTCATTCACACATCCCTGGGCATCCATGTGTTCTCCTTCACTCTCCCCCTCTCTCTTCCTTTCTCACATACATACACCCACCAGCATACCAGTGGCCTCATCTCACAGCATCACACATGCTCCCTTAGACTGTCTAGGTGCCTGCAAGTCTCATGCAGCCAACCCTCTCTAAAACACACGGTCTCGCACCAGCACTCACGTATGCACCATCCAAAGTGTCCGGGTACGAGGACCGGCTACCAGAACTGAGCAGCAGGCAGCCCACCAAATGCTCTTCTGTTGTAGGCATCTGACAACACCTCCCAGCTTGGCTAGCTACACCCCTGAACCTGACTTTGGTCTCACGGATGTGGATGTTGGTCAGGAAGCACAGGGACACAAGGAGGACTGGGGGTCCTCCGTAGCTGTCTTAAAATAGCATAGCTCCTCTGCTTCTCCCATCGCAGAGACAGGTAACTCAAACACAAAATGAAAGGTCCTGTGGTAGGGCAGCATGTCAAGATGCTCTTGGGTTGCAAGGGATCGCCGCACTTCACCCTGACCCAGAAGAAGAGGGGGCAGATTTCCCCACAGGTGGGGAGTTTGTCAGAGCCATGCCAGCTCCAAAGCCTGGGCCATCTGAGGTGCACGAGTGCAGAGATAAGGAGTGTCCTGGGAGTCCCTCAAACCGAGTCTGAAGTGGCTCAGTCCCAATTTTGGAGCTCAAGTGGGAGGAAGTGGAAATGCAATGCATACCTTTGCTCGTTTCCACCACCAGAGACCTTAACAGGACTTTACCTTAGATGCTCCAGCCATGCTAGCCCTGTCCCACCCCAAATTCCTCAGGACGCTCTTAGAATTCTCCTCATTCTCCATCCTGGCCTGCCAGCAGCGTACTGGCTCCGACCCCCAGCAGGGTGGAGCTACTACCCTAACATCTACCTGGGCACTGAAACACCTTCTGAAATCTGTAGGAGGCTCCAAAAAAAGGTATTAAAAGGGCCTGGGTCCATCTCACCTCGCTCCAGATGGCACTGGCCAAAGGAACGCCATAGCCCTGGGCTTCTTGGCAGTCAGCGGGGGGAAAGCTGAGGGTTTGGGATGGCCAAACCAGCTTCTGGACATCCTTCTATCTGTGTAGAGGGAGCTGAGGGCAGCTAGGTCCCAAATGTCTATGACCCCATTATGCGTTTTAAGTTCATAAGGGGTAAATGGAGGCTCAGGTGCCCTTTGAGGATCTCTGCCCTCGAATAACCTGGCGTGGCTCCACCACCTTCGCGCCACCTTGTTGAAGCTGTGTAGGGGGTCCCCCGCGCCGTAGTGGCTGCCTGGCCAGGACAGAACAGCCTGCGTGTGGGAGGGTTGATTAAACTCCTCAGCAGGGAGAGATATCACCGCCAGAGAGGAGAAGGACTCAGCAGTAAGCTAGCAGGGACTGCTGCAAATTTCTTGCTTGGTAGCCACAAGAGCTGCCGCAGGGCCTGGTTTTGGGGGGCTATGTGTGGTGTGGTTTGGTTTTTTTTTTTAAATATCCGGCTACATTACATGTGAGCTGGGATAGAAATAGAGTTATTTATTTTCATGTGGATGATGCCGGGCAGTTTTTAGAAGCTCGACATCAGAAACAAAAAGCTAATCCCTGTTGAACCTCCAGACGGCAAGGAAGAGGATGTTTGGAATTTGACTAATCATCTACCTATGACCCTGCCTGGGAATAGGGCAAAATGATATTCAAGCCGCTCAGGCTTCAGTCGCTTTTCCTTACTCTTTCTGCTTTTAAGACAGGGACAGATTTTTCTCTAGTGAGGTCTTTAGACTCACTAAAGGCTGGTCCAGTCTCATTGGCATTGAGTTCAATAGGGGCGCGTGCACTTAAAACTGCTGTGCCACGAGCCGGGCGGGTGCTCCTTTGATTGTCTTGCTTTTGTGAAATTAGCTTGTCATTTATCCCACGAACCCCTAAATCTAATGCGGATGACTCTGTCTTCCCCTCACCTGGCCTGTGGGGTGGGCGTGGAGGCCTGCAGGGCTATTGGTGTCCCAGATGTCACAGGACAAGAGTTTGGAACCACCATTGCGTATCGGTGTCTCAGAATTCACAGGACAAGAGTTTGAAACCACCATTGCATATGGTGGGAAGATATTTCGAGGTTACATGAAGTGGCTGGACCATAAAAATATCCCATTAGAGCATCACGACTTGACACGGTCCGGTCGCAACTGTGCTAGCTGGCAATGGCCCTGCAGACAAACCGCAACAAAACCAGAGATTTCATAACAGCCTGTAGCAGGGTTTCTTATTAAAACACTTGCACCACCACTACAGCTTTCTAACCTGCGAACAGCTGAACTCATCTCCTCGGTTATTTTCTTATCACTAGGGAGGAGGGCAACACGTGTCCAAGGACAACAGGCAGTTCCTTGCTGCAAGGCTGCTCTCCCCTCATCTCATGTCATTGGAAAAAATTATCTACTAGCCCCCATCCACAGAGGCATGATGTGAGGTGTGATACCTTCTTTTTTTTTTTTTATTTTTTTTTTATTTTTTAAAGGGGGGAGAGAATTGTGAAAGAGCAGGAAGAAAAACAGGGCTTACAATGGAAAGCAAGACGCAGTCTGAACAGCTGAGATGTCTCAGCCTCTCCATGATGAGTCCTATTTTGAAAAACAATCAATGGAAAGAAATTAGGAGGTGTTGACAGCCAACGTGTAGTCAGCCCGCCCACTCAAGGTATCTAACTTAGGTGTTGCTCCTGCTCCGGTCTCTAAGTTCAGGAGAACGATGAGCAATCCCTACGCCTACTCCGCGGGGCTGCCGCAGCCGTCAATGGAGGGGAGCAGCCGTGACACTGAAATGAAGCACCTAGAGTAAATTTTATGCCTAGTTTTACACCAGGAGGCCTGTTCTATGGGCACACTGGTTTTACGGCACATCGTTTTTACACCACATCGCCCGGTTGCATGAGGTTTATCCCGATCCAAGCGATCAGAACAGAGTCATCATACGTAGCTTACGTCACTGTTTACACCATTTGCCCCAGAGGCTGCGGCCACGGGAGCTGCCCCGACTTCCTAATGACTGAGTTAGGTCTAACGGAGGAAGAAAGGAGGAAAGGAGAAGCGAGACCAAAGGAAGGAGACAAAGACAGGCAGGGAGCCTGGTGTTTATATTCGGTGCTGGAGAAAGGCAGAGCCTCGGGGTGCCCAGGGCTTGCATAATTCTCCTTCTTGCCCCTGGCGCTGGCAGGGAAAATGCTTTCCAAGGATGAGTAAAGCCCTCACAGAGCAACTGGCTCCAGGAGAAAGGGAAAGTGTCACCTGGCGAGCAGGCATTCGATGGGACCTGCCAGGCTTCCTCCGGGAACCCCCTCTCTGCCTGTCTCTCCCCTGCAGAGGGATTCCCCCTGCCCCTCACCACCTCCTTCATCTCACCCATTCCTGGCAGAACCCTGGCAGAGAGGAGAGGATGGGGAAGGGGGACGAGCGCACAGACGCACGCAGAGGGCAGAGCACGGCCCCTGACAACGGCAGAGAGCGAGAGGGCTCGGGCCGGCCGCAGCTTGCTGCCCCGCGCTTTGGGGTAAAGGAGAAGGCAAAGGCGTTTCACATCTCTGCAGATGTGCAGCTCAAGCAGGATTCAAAGAGAGAAGACAAAGCTTGGGGGACCGATTTCCCAGCGCTTTCCCGTGTGCATACACGTTCCTACGCCAGGTGGGGAGGAGGGGATGCAGCCTTCCCTGCTCACGCTGCCATATATTTCTTCCCCCCCCCCAACCCCCAAGTTTAGGGTAGAAGGGAACAATTTCCTTACTCTGGCAACCATCCATTATGTCTATGGATCTGCTCCCCACCCCATTCCCCCTCTCTTTCCTGTTTTGATGAAAGGAAAAAATGTTCTGCTTTCCTTCTTTATTTTTCCAGACTGGTGAATAGCACTCGAAAGGAATTTCTCTCCCTCCCCCCTTCCCCTCTCCCAGTATAATAAATATATACCTATGTGTGTGTGTGAATACACCACACATCGCAGGTCATCTGTTGTTTTTCAAGAGGCATATACTATTTTTGTTTCCAAATTGACTAGGTGGGCAGCGGTCCCCCTTTCCACTGACACCACCCCAAACACCGCTTCCCCTGCCCTCGGCCTCTGCCACTCACCGTCTCCTCATCCTTTGCCCCTGGGTCCGCAGCGAGCGGCGGTGGCGGTGGCAGCAGTGAGAAGGAAGCTTGCTGAGCTGGAGTAAAAATAGCCCCAGCAGTTACTCAGCTCAGAACGTAACATGACTCATGATGTGAAATGAAGACGAGGGTCGAAAACCAAAAGCAAGCAGCTCTCCCTCCCCCCGCACCTGCTATTGCTGCTCACATCGCAGAGCAAAACCCACTCTAAATACTGCTTGCCGGGGGTCAGGGCATTGGCCGAGGCGGAAAGCCCCGTGTGTGCTACCCATGAGAGCCGGTCCTCCCGCCCGCGCCAATTCGGTTGCGCCGACACCAGCGGCGGGCTGATTTGGTGACGTTGTGCCCAACCCTCAGCTCATTTACCTCCTGTAAGCCGTGGGCCCCGAGCAAAACTGACATCCCATTGATACAGCCGGACGAAACGCCCTGCAGCACCCTTGTGCCGGCATAGCCAGCAGCTGGTTCACAACAGCACAAATGCAGCCGGGCACCCCGCTTGGCTCGAGCCCGTGATGGGGGAGACGAGCGGGTTCGTGCCCGTAGCCCACCCTGTGCCCCATCCCCGTCCCCGGGCCGGGTCCCCCCCGCGTGGTGCGGAGGACGCCCTGCTCCCCGGGGTGCGTGGGAGAGCAGCCCCCCTGGCATGGCGGGAGGCAGGCCGTCGCTATCTGCTGGCCTGTGTAATAAAGGAGGGAGTTTAAAAATAGACTTTGAGCTGTGATGCCGGAAAGGCAGTGAGACGTATAGAGCGGGTGTGTATTTATCCTACACACCCTGTGTCTGACGCCCCGCTGGCATGGGGACCTGCCCCAAAGCAAAGGCACCGCTCGTGGGTCACGGGCGCTCGCCGAGGGGCCCTCGTGCCTGTCCTCACCGCCGCCTTGACCGCAGATGGCGGTGGGTGCACGGGGTTGAGGGCAGCCCCGAGCTCTGCCTCGCAGGTAGCAGGGCTGCTCAGAGACGCTCACCCACCACCCTGTCCCAAGGCCATTTGGAGCAGTGGGACACGCACCTCTCGCCCACGCCAGACCGACCCGATCTGCGACTCCTCCGCCCCCGTGTACCCAGACAAAGTGGCATCTCTCAGGACAAAGTCTTTCAATAGATCCCCTGCCCTCTGCCCTCTCCTGAACAATGAGAAATCAAGGAATATTGTCCGAGCTGAATAAAAAGATCTAAATTTAGAGTGTCTGATGTGTTCTTGGTTTCCTGCCATGACTCCCCTCCTCCTCCCCAGCCTCCCTCTTCATTGCTTGCTAGCCTTGTGCACAGAAAGGTTTCTGATGGGGTGAGATCACCACCAAGACCCTGTCTCCCCAGTGATGAGACAGAGGGGAATTCCAAGTTTGACTCTAGTCTCTATTTTTGTAGGGCAGGGAGGGGGAGAGCACACCGTTTTTTGCCTCACCGGCTTAGATGTGCAGAGAGGAGAGGGAAACCTAAGGCCAAGAGAGAAGGAACTTTCTCTCCCACTTCAGTCCCCTCGTGTCCTGGCCCTGACGTGCCCCAAATGCTCTGCCCAGGCGTTTCCACCTGCTCGCAGCACCCTCGCCTCCAGCTCTGCCACGGCAAGGCCTTGGGGCAGCACTGCCCCTCTGCTGTTCCAGCCCAGAAGCCCTGGCTTGTGGGACCCCCGCTGTCCTCCCACTTTCCCAGAGCAGGTCTGGCAAGAAGCGAGCAGCTCAGAAAGAGCAAATAGAGGCAGAAAAAAGCCCAACCCAGCCGAAAAAAAGCCAAGAGGGGAGGGAGAAGAGGGGTGTTATCCAGCAATGTACTCCTGATGTTTAAACAAGGGACTCCCTTGGGTTCGTGCCTGATAAGACTGGGTGTCAGGGGAATCTATTCATTTGTTTTCCTCTTTAAACAAAAAGGCCTTCCCATAACCACAGTGAGGAGGGAGCCAACACCTCTTGACGAACAGACTTGTCTTAAGTGCACATGCGGGAAGCCTTTCTGTCTTGCTCCTGGAGAGGAAAAAGAGCCTAGACTGTAAGTATTGACAGTGTCAGTGGAAAGGGGAGCGTGGGCCAGCAGTATTTTCTGCACGAGGATGGACACCAGGAGCAAACTCAAGCTTGCCAGCATGTCTGCGGGGTGTCTGGAGGTGCAGAGGTCCTTTCCGATAGCGGGATCCAAGCAGATGGGCTGGGGGACTGCCTCAAAAGCCAGGAAAACTCCTCCTGCCCTCCTTTGGCTTTGAACAGCGTCTCCCGAGAGCCTCCCCGGACCCTCCCCGCGCTTGGTGGCTGAGTCGGCGAGCAGGTGGAGCAGGGCTTTGAGGCCAGCCAGGCTCTCCCACGCTTCGCTCTCTTTCCCTGGCTGCGTAATCGGGGGGGGGGGGGGGGGGGGAGGTTATGAGTCTTTTTAAAAATTATTATTATTAATTTCCCTTTTGCCAAGAGTTTGGGGGCAGGTTCTTTGGAATGATGATGCTCGCGTGTGCCAAGGACAGCACACCAAGCGTGCCGGAGCTGTCGGTGGGACAGGAGTGGGGAAGGAGCAGCAGTAGGTGCTCGCAGGGAGCGGTGGAGCTGCCACAGCCCCGGCCGACATCGTGTCAGCTGGCAGAGAAACCGAGCAGGGCTGGACCCGCCGGGGCAGAGGGGAATGCCCCTCTTCCTTCCCTCTCAGCCAGGGTGAACGGCACGTGGGGCTCAAGAAGAGAACGGGAGAGCCAGGAGCCATTTGTTGGTTGAGAGCAAGTTTAATGCCCGTTCCCAGCTCGGAGGGATTGGCAGCGCTGGAGGCTGGGGAATGGAAAAGTTCAGGTCTCCTGTTCCACGTGCAGCTGCTGCCAGAAACCATCAGGCTAATGGATGCAGCAGGGTGGGAAGGGAAAAACCAGCATCAAGGCCAGTGGAGATGAGGCCTCCTACCATGGTCTGGCTTGTCACCAGTGTGAGGGAGCAGCAAGAACAGGGCTGCTCCACAAGAGAGGACAAGCCAGGAGCCAGGAGTGACCCCGGCCCAGGTGGTGACCCTGCTGGTCCGGGTACAGTCCCTCCTCAGTACCTGAGCAGATACAGAGATGGGACTGGAGATGAAGCGACCGACAAAGTGGGTCTGGAGCCCACCTAGGAAAACCAGTCAGTAAGCCAGGACAGCAGGAGGCAGGACTGGGCATGGGTACACCTGCAGCATAGCTGGGTTAAATGGAGCTCCTGGGCCATGAGGATGTCTGGGTGCAAGTCCCAGGGGAGGCTGGCCAGGACAGATAAAACCCAGTAATGCACTCAGGGTCCTGAGAACCATCAAGGTATGTTCTCACATCTTGTGGAGGTCTGGGCTCAACGGATGGGCTCCTTGTGAAATGCCCTGGCTGCTGCTGGTTGGGTGACACACAGCCAGGGCAGGGACATGGAGCTGGGTCAGGATGGTGGCACAGAACCAGGGCAGGGTCACAGTGTGGAGAGAGGGGACTTGGAGCCAGGTTGGGATCATAACTTGGAAGCAGGGCAGGGACATGAATCTGCTTCAGAGACACAGAGAGGAAAAAGGGGTCCCAGAGGCAGGCAGACAGGGGGAGGGGTGCCAAGCCCCCGCTGCGGAGAGGCCAGGTAGTGGCAGGTGGCATGGGAGAGCCAGCACTGAGGAGCCATAGGGACAGAAAAAGGGATGCAGTAGCACCCTAGGGTCGCTGGGGAAGCAGTGGGGTGCAAGGTCTGTGGCCTTCACCCAAGGAAGAGGCATGGGGCCAGGTCCCGCACAGCCCGAGGACCCATCGTGCGCAGCTCAGCACTGGAGAGACCTCAGCTCACAGCCAGCAAGCTGCAGGAGCGGGGCTGCCCCACAGCCAAGCACAACCCCAACGCAGTCCCGCAGGCGATCAGTACTGCCAAGGTGATGACGGGGACAGATTCCAGTCACGGCCCTAGGCAAGGTAAGGTCTGGTCAGGAGCAGCAGGAGACAGGGCTGGAGGCAAGACTGCAGCATAGGTCCAAGGTGCATCCTGGAGACAAAGCTACCTCCAGCTAAGGTCTGGAGTCCATCTGGGACAACCAGTCAGGAAACCAGGACAGCCGGCAGCAAGGCCAGGCACAGGTACACCTAGAGCGTAGCTCAGGCCAGAAGCAGGTACCTGGGCCTGAGCTTAAATGGAGCCCCTGGGCAGAGGGGTGGTAGTCCCAGGTGAGCCTGGTTGCGGCCATTAAGCCCCACTGATGTGCTCAGGCACTGCCAAGCATTAGCCATGCCCATGGCAGGACATTCCCAGCTCTTCAGGGTGTGGGGCCTGTAAATCTGTCCCTGGTGAGGCTCACCATCTGGGCACAATGTTGATTACCTAAACCAGCCAGAGGGGAAAGAGGCTCGAAAGCCAAGACACACCTGAGCAACACGTAGTCAAGCTGAACTATCCTTGCCTGGCCTCATCCTTCTTTTGCTCACTCTCCCTTTCCCTCTGGAATGACAATGCAAGATACTGCCTCCATCTCTGAAATCTATGCCAAGAAACTTATTTTTAAATTCGCAAACAATGACCTAGCAGCTGCTCCAAGGCTTTTTTTTCCCTTGCTAACAGAGTGGAACTTATATATATATTTAATTAGCTCATTGGAGCTGAATTTCCCTTCCCACCATTCTTCATTAAAGGCAGATGTAAAATGACCCCCGACTCCAATCTCTGTTGAAGGGGGTGTGACCCCTCTCCATCTAACAGAAGTTTCCAGAAAGCCAGTATCTCCCATCCTGCCTCTTTGCTTTGTCCAATTGTTGGTAGAGGGAGCCAAGAGTTTAACATGCCATTTTGCTGCCTCTCCATTATCTTGGGCAGAGGGAGGGTTGAGATCCCTCAGAGAATGGAAAAGTCCCGATAATGGAGGAGAATGTGGTACAGATATACCCTCACATCTTGCAGGCCCTCGGACCCAGCTGGGATCCAAGGATGCTTGCTTGTCGTTAAAAAAAAAACTTTTTTTTTTTTAAATATCAGCCGCCTCAAGTTCTTGCTGGACTTGATGTCAGCCCAACAAGTCTTTACCTTCTGCACCCAAAGACTAGCCCTTGCCCACGCGTTGGCCATGTGTCACTCCAGGGCAACTCTCCTGACCTCACACAGGGCGAATGGGGCCCGGGAGCTCCCCGCAGCCTTGCGCGGCCCGGACGGGGCTGCCCGCACCACTCACGCACACCGCGCTGCGGGCAGCGCTGCCAGCGCCGGCAGAGGACCGTCATCACCGCGTTAGGAGTGTCTAACACGGTGCATGCATTCATCGGCCTGAGACATGGCAAGGGGATACAGTCTCCTGTTCACACCTCTGATGAAAATGTGATTAAAACATGCAGAACATTTTGGTTTTTTCATGTTCCCCCTGAAGGGATGCTCTGAAGGCATTACTTCTCTTCTCCTGCCCACTTTTTTGAGGAAAGTTGCTGGGCTGACAGCCCTGGTCCCTAAGCTCCAGAAGTGATGAAGGAGCACACATCCCCTTCCCCCCCAGACCTGCCAAGATATGTGCGAGTTCATTGCACGTGTGTCCTGGACAGCCACCACTCCCCGGTTTGCGAAGGGGCATGTGCTCCGAGGTCCAGCAAGACCTCATCCTTTCCACTGAAACAGCCAACCAGGGATAGTTGAAACATGGATTCTGGTCCCTTTGCCATCTCAGAGCACTGCAGTCTTTCTGACATACTTCTTCTCATTCTCCTCCCCCCCCAATTATTTATGGCTTGGATCTGGACTCGTCTCAACTAAGCAGAAAATAATAGCATGCTGGATGCTCTTGGCATGCTCGTCTGCCACAGCAACTTGGACTTGACTCCAAGCCATCGATCAGGTGGTTGGCTCTTGCTTTGAGAGGTGTCCTACAGGATTTTGGGATCAACGGTCACTGGATGCATATGCTGTGAGTTAGACCCCTCCAGATGCCCCAGCCTCCCAAGTCAATCTGCTTGGCATAGCTCCAAGACAGGACATGCCAGACTGGCTGTTTTGGACCTGGCACTTGTTGGCAAGTCTAGGCTTCTCTGCATCGCCCCGGCCCCGTGCCGGGTATGCCTCAAAGTTTGGGAGTTGTTTGATTACTGCCCTAATCTCCTCCAGTGTCTGAGCCACAATAGAAGGTCAAGTCAGACGTAAAGGCCGGCTCCTGCCGCTGCTCCGGAGTGACTGCAAATAGGTCAGACTTATCTCGAGAAAACACAGCTCCAGGAATGGCGCAGCCTCCCTTGTCAACCTGCCTGGCCTCTCTTTCTCCTCCTCCCCACTCGCTCCTGGCAGGACCCTCTGCGGGGCTGCCGGGGCCGCGGGAATCTCAGCAATGCTGGTCGCCCAAAGCCCTCTCCAGTGACAATAGCTCCTTCCTTCCTTCCCCCGTTCCTCCTTCCACCTTTGCAGCTCTCACACGTTCCCAGAGCTGCACCCGGCCCCTTCCAGAAGGTCCTGAGCAAAACCCCCCTCCTGCCCTCTTCCCCCAGCCTGGCTGGCCCCCGCCGTGCGGGGCAGCCAAGCAGGTGCTTTTGGGGAGGAGGTGTGTCTGTGCGATGCGGCTCTGCTTGGGAACAGACGTATTTACATCTCTGTCTGTGGCTGAGGGTGTGGTTTCAAAATTGGCGCAAGTCGCTTGGAAAAAAGCTTCTGGAGAAAGCCGCCCTCGTGCCTTCTCCCCTCTCCCTCCAGCTGTGCATTCCCTCTTTTTTTTCCTGGTTTGTTCGTTTTGCTGGGATTGTTTTCAGCCGGATCAGCTCCAACTTGCCACCCTGCCACCTCCTCGCTCGCGCTGCCATAGGAAGCTGAAGAAGACATGGCCAGGATGGAGGCACCAGCCCTTCTTCTGGCAGCAGAAGCGTAGACCAGTGGAAACCAATCCTGAAACCACTTGCTCCAAGACCCTCTCTCTCTTCATGCTGGGGAGTATCCCTACGGCTATGTGGGATGTATGTGTCTATGGCTCTGCCTCCACTCAAGGGATGCTCCACACATCTCCAGTGTGTGCAGGGAGATTTTTTCCGTATAATTTCTTGCATGGGAATGGATGCTGTGCAAATGGCCCAGAGGTTCTCTATGGACTCACACGTATCTCCATATCTGTGCCTGTGGGATCATCTGTGTTTCTTAGGCGAGGCAGAAGCTCACCACGGCACAGCTTTGCCTTTTCCTTGCCCACGTGGAGTTTGACGAGCCTGGAGCTGGGAGCCAAACCCACATGAGCCGCTCCGTTCTTCTGGGCCTCGGCTGAGAGAAGCGAGGCTGGAAGAAGCAGCAAGGTTGCTGTAACCCACTGTCTTCTCCCCCTCCTCCTCAGCCTATTTCCTGACACAATTCCTATATAGGACAAGTTTCTGCTGCAATCAACTGTTAGGTTAATGAAACCCTGAATTAACCCCCCTTTTCTCCCCCCTCTCCAGGGAAACTGTCTCAGCGGGCAAAACAAATCCCGGGTATCTGTTCTCCGCTCCGAGGGAGGCACATTCCCAAGGACATGTGTGGGAACTCGGGCTGGAGTGGCCTGCGGGGAGAGGGCTGGCTGATACTTTGATACGGACCTTTAAACCCCCCTGCACATGTGCACGCAGGGACACTCACCACCGTCACGAGGATGGTAGGAAGAGGGGGAGGGAGAGGTGGGATTGTGTAATTTGGATTTCTCTTACCCAACAGACAGCAACCCCCCCCCAGGCACCAGCAGATAACAGGGCAGTGGCTGGTAAAGGTGTGAGAGCTTTCAGGCATTGCCTGGCAAGGTGTTTGCTGGCTGGTTCACTGCTGGTCTGGAGGGTGACCTGGCTGTGTGGCTTGGAAGGAATCATTGGATTTGGAGAGAGGCTGCTCCCTTGCTTCGGGAGCTTTTCTACCCAGGAACAGAGCTCGTGCAGGGCCACTCCGACTGCCAGCTTAGCCAGGGGTGGTGAACACCTTTTAGAAACTGCTGATACTGGACTAATGAGTGTATTTTTCTAATGTGGTGCCTTTCCTCATCCGAGGTTTGCCCTGAGGTTCCTGCCTGACTCTACATGTTTCCAGAGACATTTTTTGCCTTTAGCACTGATGGAAATTACCAATCTAAAGACTTCAGTATATTAATACTCTGTATTTGTTTTCCTCCCTCTTCTCCTGGACTGAGGCGTCGCAGCTTAGCTCACGGTAGGGCTAGAAGAGTCTTTCCCTCTGCCTTTTTTGTTCAAGCTGGCACACTAAAGGAGCAGGCTTCCCACTCGTTTGCACTGTTACTGCATCCCAGCTCTGGAGCGATGCTGGCCCCCTTCTGCAGAGGGACTGGGCTTGTCAGGAGCCGGTGGCAGCAGGGTGCTCTCTGGTCCTGCTCGAGCTCCGGGCAGGGATGCAGCAATGGGCTCTGAATCATAAAGACCTGTGATTTTTGCCGAGAGGTGGTGCTGGGTAGAAATGCCAAACTTGGACTGATGTTTCTGTAAAAATGCAGGCAAGCTGGAAGGGGCTGGGGGGAGGGAGCGTGAGTTACACAGAACAGATCCTTTAGTCCTGTCTGGCACTAGCAATAATAGCAACAATAGTAATATTCATCATCATCACAGCATTCAGATATCAATTTCCATCTTGCAATTTCTGTGTGTGCACTGACTCATTTATTTTCCCTGGTGAGACAGGGAGGAATTGTTAGCCCATGGCAGATGTGGGGAAGCAGACATCCCAAGCCCTGTGGAGAGGGCCAGTAGTGGGGTTTAGTCGATAAACTGGTCCCTGCCTTCTAGTTCCACACCCACAAGACTCTGCATGACAAGTGTCTACTCAAAGATGACTACCCTGTCATGGTACCCCAGCCACAAAGGACTCGGTGAATCAAAGTAACCGTCTCTCCAAAACTATTTGAGATTATTTTTTCCCTAGCAAAGCTGTTATGGTGTGTGGGCACAGGAAGGTATTTACCACCACTGTAAGCTCCTGAAGTCATGTTATGGGCTTTAATTTTCAGTGCTGAGGCTCTGGCACCTCGCAGTGGGACTAAATCGGCTAAGAAGCGTATCTAACCACGGAGCCATCCATGTGACGCCTGAGCCACCGAGTGCAATGAAAGGCAGGCTCGTGGCTGAAGCCTTTTTCCCAGGCCGGCCTCCCCCGCTCCCAGCTGTGCTGGGCAGGACCCTCTTTGCAGCGATGGGACCGTTGCGTCTGCAGCTCCGTGTCATCGCCGGCGCTGCCTGCCCGGATTCAATAGCAGCCATTGTCCTGGGGAAAGGTCACCCAAGCCAGGCACGCAGACGGCAGCGAGCGTGGAGGCTGCTGCTGGAACAACTGAGCACAGGGAAGGGAAGCGGGGGCAAAGGGCAGAGGGGACCGAGGGGATGGAAGGGACAAGGACGCCGGAGGAGGTCTGGGTTGCCTCCTGCTTGGGGGAGGTTTTGGGTCCGTACGTAGTGAGGAATCAGCCGATTTCCACAGGGTTAAGCTTGCGTTTGTGTGGGCAGCACCTGGACCCTTGTTGGGAAACGTCTAACACCAGAAAGCTCAAGGCTTTCCTAGGCAATCTGCTTTTCCCATAACTGGCGGCGCTTTTCTTTTCTTCCCGTCTTGAGCGCAGCGCTTGCAGGGCTTTAATGGCTTTAGCACCACACCTACAACAGACATCATCTAGTCTCCTCTTACACGTCTCAGTCCCCAGACAAGTGCTGTGATTTAGTATGTCTGACCTTGTGCTGTGTGACATAATGAAGGAATGTCCTCTGCACGGGATCCGTCGCCTTTAACATCCCGACGAGGTGCTGTGTTCGCAGTGCTGGGGATTTTTACGCCTGTTGAGCGAGACCTTCTCTCCCCAGCCTCTTAGCGTTGGGTCATTTTGTGCTTCTTACTGAAGCTTCACAAAGAAGCGGGGCTGGAGCCATTCTGGCAGTAATTTCCTTTCCCCTCATCCCCTCTCTCTGGAAAACACACTGGAATTTCACTAACAAATATTCCTCCAATTTCACGATCAGATGTCTGGGCCGTGAGTCCCACCCTGGTTTCTGTAACACAGCTTCTACCAGCCCAGGGTGGGCGTCTGCCTCCACCAATTCCTGCCTGCGACGATATCCATGAAACCACTCGCAAAGTCAAAGCAATTGCCAGCATTTTTTCCTAATCTATTCATAGTTCTGTGGGGCTTTAGTCAATGCTCTGGAAGCATATGCCATTGGGCGATCATCTTGCATTTGAACAGCTGCTAATCTCTGCAAATTGGCATTCACCGGGGGTTTTAGCCTCCTTGTTAATCTCAGGGCATTTAGTTTTGGGGTTTCTATAACAAGTATTTTTTAATTTTCGAAAGCAGTTCTCTTCTCATTATCAGAGGGATCACCCTGGGACAATCATTCTCCAGGGAGAATAGAATGGAGATAAATTAGAGATGCATTTAATTTTAATTCATTTAACATGCCCAGGATGAGCTGGAGGGTGGGCAGGGCGGCAGGGGAGAAAGAAAAGTGAGAGCGGTTTGCCCCCGGGTACCCGTTGAGAGAGGCCTGGCTCATTACGTTATGAGACATCCTCATTTAGGAAAGATCACAGACCTGGGTTTTGCCCCAGACCCTGTGGAACCTCGCTGTGCTGCTGGATATGGCTGCAAATCTCCAGGAGGCTCCTCCGTTTTGGGATCCTTCTTCCCAAAGTATCACCCCCCAACCTTCTCCCTGTCCTTCCTCTGCCAGGCAGGGACTAAGGGGGGAAGGCAGAGCTACTTTTCCAAACTCTGCCTGCAAAAGGAGGTCCACCGAAGCACGCTGCCAGCAGGAGACCCCGGGAGAGCAGACTGTGCAGCGCTGCTTGCACCCAGCTGGTAAAGCCTCCAGAGCCCAACTTCCCCTGGCTGAACCTGCTTGAACCTGCCCTCGTGCTCTGCCAGGCTTCTTTACCTTGGCACTGGCTCCTCTTCAACGAAAAAATAAGGGGACTTTCCCAGGCATCCTACTTCAGTGGTACCAAAATGAGACAGCTCTGAGAACAGACTGTTCTCAGCTACGAATATCCCTCTGCCTTTGCCGGGCTGGACTCTGCAAGGAGCTTTGGTGGCTGCTGCTGTTTGGGTCAGAGTTCCTCTCTTTGGCCGATTTCTTCTTCAGACTCCAGTTATGATTTCTGGTCAATTTTATTCCAAATCAGCACGTCAACCACGGGCATTTCTAAATTCTCAAGACCTTCAGAGACGTGCTTCTGTGAGAGACCTCAGTTACCAAGAGAAGGGTCCTTGCAACCTCCAACATGAGAAAAGAGAGTGGAAATATTTGCACTTTCTTTGACTTTGGCTCTACAAAGATTTTGTCCCCCATCCCCATGCTGAACAGACCCTTTTATTTTGACTGCCTTATGACTACTTCTTCAGAGGTTTGTCTGTGCTACCTAAAATCCCCAAAGAGCTATCAGAAAAGGACCAAGCAGCAAAATTAAGTATTTTCTTCAATATATCCATAATCCTGGGATCCTGTTGCCAAAATGGAGTTGTTTAGAGCCATTTGAGATGTCTTAGGGTATCTGAGACTCATGAAGGGGGCTGGCAGATCTGCCACGGGACTTACTGGAGACCAAAACCCGTCTGGAGTAGCAGCTGGAGGCCAGGCAGGATACGCTACTGCATCTAAAATGAAACTGGATACCAATATTTGGGCAACTGCATCAAACCACAGCTGAGTGAACTGCGAGCGCATCCCCAACTTGAGCGAAACAACCTCAGGATGAATAAAAATCCAAGAGCAAAATGTGGCACTACCAAGCCTTGCAAGCACCCTGTCTTCTCCACCAAATCAAATCCGGTTCTTGCACTAACATTGAATTGAGCTGCTTGTCAGTTCTGCAACAAAATAATTTCATCCCCGCTCAGGCTGGCCATCTGTTCACTCTTTGGATTCACATGAATTTATGCCATAGCTCTGTAACCTGATGATCAATAGCTTTGCCATTTCTGGCAGCTGGAGTGCTGCATAAAATCTTTCCCAAGTGCTCTTCTTACATGGATGGGTGGAAGGAGCCTTGAGATTTCACAATTACGTTGACCAGCAGTTTCTTCCTGCTGCCGCCCGAATGGAGCATGGGTCTCCGCCGTCTCTGCCTCTCCCACATGCGGTGGCACGGACTATTTCAGCTCTTCTGCCTGCCCTTGAGGACCTCACTGCTACAGGGGCATCTAACCACCTGCGGCTACCTCCTTCCATCCCCAGCCAGCGAGCTTGACCCGCTCTGCTTCTGCCGGAGATTTAATTGACTTTGGTCACTGTGTAAGCGTGCTGCGACTCACTGCAGGGCTGATAAGAGCCTGAGTTTTATTTCTCAGCCTCAATTACATGACGCTGATCAAGGTTGCGGTGAGTTATATCAGCATCACGTGGCTGGGGCCACCATGCACTGCCTGTGCTGGTTACCCAGCTGAGTGTGTGCTGGGCCTGGCACAAAACCATGGTACCCCCAAAGCAAAGCAAACAGCTCTCTGTTCCCTGGGGGATCTCCGGTGTGTTTGATGAGGGGTGCAAACCCAAAGGCGCTGTGGCGGGCGCTGAGGTGAGGGCAGAGGTGCAGGCACGGTGGGGAGCACGTGCTTGGGGTGCCTGCTGAGCTGCAGGGCAGGGAGGCTGCGGCCGGGAGCCCCCATCGCATCCCCATGCGGCTGGGGGTAGGGGAGGAGAGGCCCCCTGAGGAACAACAGAGCATTGAGCTGCCATATCTCTCCGGGGCGAGGGAAGCGGAAAGGTGATAAGAGCCCTCTCGGATGAGGAATTCCTTCTCACTTTCCCCTTTCTGTTTGCCTTTCATCAGAGATAACGCGAGTCTCGGGCAGCTTACCGGGACGCAGAGCTGCCAGCGCGAGGAGGGACAGCCCCAGCCACCCCTGCGTCTGCCCCCCGGACACGCACCCACACCTGCCACCCTCTCTGGTGGGCTCCCACGGGAGCAGCCCGACCCCTGCCTCCTCTCCTTCCCCCCCGTCTGACCCGTGTCCTCAGGTCCCCTTGCGCGATGTCCCATCGATTACCATCAGGAGCTGTAACCTGAGGAGCAATTCGGAAAAGAGGAGTGAGATTATGGGCGGTAAAGCCAAGGCTGATAAAGATGGCAGAATATTTGGGTAGCATTTCACTACGGCACTACCTACCTGGGAGGGAGCATCTGAACACCTGCCTGCACCGTGTCCAGCCTGGGCTGCGCACGCCGTTGGAAGAGTCGGTCCCTCCTGGCCCTCAACGTCTTTGAGCCCTCCAGCTGTATCGCATGGTGGTGGTCTTCCCAGCTGCCACCACCCTCTCTCAGCTGGTCCCTCCAGGTCTCACAGCCCACCGCCGGCCCACTGCAAGGCTGTCCCGCACCTTCGCATAATGGCGGCGGGCCATTTTCACGCTTGCGGTGCCAAACATGGACCTGCACCAGAGCCAGGTTGCAGAGTACCGTGAGCAGCTCAGAGCACCCATGACAACCCAAACCTGGCAGTGTACACAGGCCAAGGAGAGCAGCCAAGGGCCAATACCGCTGACAGAGGCCAGCTGGAGAACCCCAGCACAAGCTCCTGCAGGCTTTGCCTAGCGAGGCCACGTTCTTAATTCTCGGAGGCCCTGAGTCCATCTCCTGCCTCCACAGATGTGGTGGATTTGAAATGAGCAGAGCTCTGGGAAGAAAGACCCAGAGGAGCAGTCCTACCAAACCACAAGTCTCTTCTGTTACTACCTGAACCATCTCCAGAAGAAGAGGCTGATTTCCACCTGCCTCTCCTAAATCCAAAGATGACCACTCTGACTGCTTAGTCCGATCCCCTTTTCCCCCTTGCACAACACAGTCCAGAAAATGTTGCTTGCCAAACCTTTCCCCCGGTCCACATTGTTGTGGCTGTGATGCCTCCAGTGACCGATCCTAGCCATGTGGCACAGTGAGGTACAAGCACATTGTGGGCTCAGTGGGAGCTCTCTGGGAGACGGGAAGAAGACAGAAAAGTTGCAAGCAGTCGGACCCAGTGAGGCTCAGCCTGTTGCCAGTTTTCTCAAGAGAGGCTCAGCTGCACGGCGCTCGGGAATCCCAGAGCATGACTGGGCTTGCTGGTTGCCTCCTCAGCAGATGTGACTGATGAACAGTTTGGCTGAAGATTTGGGCTGTGGTGGTGCCCCAGCTCCACACCTTCCTGCCTACACCCCCTTGCCAACAGCAGGGAGATTGGCCATTTGCTTTGGCAGTTCAAGAGGAATAACCTGCCAGCTCTCTGAGGTGGGCGTAGACATCCAGGCTAGGGTCTACCCATTGGTGTGAAGAAGCAAACGAGAGAAAAAACAAGGAGAAAAGGCTGGATGATGGAGCAAGAAGGCCAAAGCATGGAGCTGGTGTTTTATCCGTGGCCTGGGCACAAGCCCTTGGAGCAGGAGAGGGATCCTTGCTCTGTCCAGAGCAGGATCTGGGAATGGCCCTTTAGCATGGGAAAAGACAGCAGTCCTTTTAGGAAGGGACTCTTGAGCACAGCTTCCAGTGAGATGACTTGGAGATTTCTCTGTCCTCTGGGGTCCCCAGCCCGTGCCACGCAGCGATGGGCAGTGCCCAGTCCCCTGAGGTGCTGCGCCTGGGACGCGCGTGCTGGGATGCCCGGGGATGGACTGCTGGTCCCGCAGCCATCCCAGCCTCTGATTCATTACTGCTGTTTGTTGCCAGTCCTTGCCAACGGGAAGGCTGAGCAGAGCGCAGGAAGAGGGGGTGACTCATCCTCAAAGCCCAGGTGGCTGTCCCAGCTGAGGGACACCTGAGGGCTTCCGGCGTGGCAGGAAAACAGTAGGAAGGGCAAACATTCCCAGAGGAGCCGTGCGGAATAACCGCAGGAGAACAAGGGTTTCCCTGCCGCATTGTGTGCCTCCGCATCTGGGAATCTCATCAAGCCCACGCGGCAGAGTGAGCTCATAGCCAGGGTGGGAAGGCAAACCCACAGACTTTGTCCACCCTGAAGTCCCCTCCAGCCATTGCTATGGCTCGCTGTTGTGCTGCCGACACCGGTAGCTGAGTTACTACCTCCTCGTCCCACTACAAGTGGGTCCGGGCAATGCCATGGTCCTCAGCAAGCATGCTCTTGACGGTACAGGCACACTTTCAATAGCATCCGTCACCTCCCTGCCACAGCACACCCCTGTGCCAACACCTCCAGAGACCACCACTCAACACCTCCAACCCCCACTCAAGGGAAAGTGGGGCAAGGGAGCACTCAGGAGAGCAGAAAGAAGAGGGAGAAGAAGGTATGGATGAGGGCAGAGGAGACGGTGGTCTAGACAAGGGAAGCTGGAGCCAGCCAGGGAAAGCTTGGGGCTGGGTTTTGGAGAAGTAGGTGAGATGGAGGTGGAACTGCTGTTAATGAATACTGTATGTGACCTGGCAATTGAGATAGATCGTACAGCAAGATTAGAGGTCATGGAAAGTGTATTACAAGCCCTGCATTGCTTTTATTCACTGGAGACTGTTGGAAAAACAAGCAGGAAGGCAGCACAATGGGTCCCTCAGCTACAGACATCTCAGCACACATTTGAAAGACAATGGTGAAAACGATTAACTCCAAGAGTCCTCTATCCTGTCTCCAGTAAGATGCATGCCTTGTTTTGCCTGGCTAGGAACTAGGGATCAAACAGACAATGCCAATTAAAGAAAAAATCTCTTAGAAATTTCTTCAGGGGGAAAAGGGGGTGGGGAGAGGGGAAGAATGACGCAGCCGCCGGGATTAAGCGCAGCCTGAGTAAGCTGGACCTTCAGCAGATGTTGACTTGCAAGGGAAAGCAGGTTTGCACGTCGCCTGGCCTGTTGCTGTGGGATCCCTTGGTCCTAGATAAGGGGTGCTTTGTTTTGAGGATGTGGTCTGGCTACTGGTTCCCACAATTCCCAGGTGCTGATGACCAGCCAGGCCTGCAGAGGTGTCCCACCTGGCCACTGAGAGCTGCAATCCACGACTTGGTCTGCAAACACCACGTCTGCATCCCAGCAGAGGGGAGGGCTAGAAATCGAAGCGCTGTGGAGGAGAGGGCACTTAGAAGGAGCGAGGGCCTCGGGAGCTCAGAAGCACCCAGCTCGCTCAGAGCCACAGCCAGCTGGCCGCGCTGGGGGGCCGTGTCTCGTCTGCCCCCCGGCACACAGGAGAGCAGCCGGTGGGGTCAGGCACTGGGGAGCAGTGAGGAGGGTGCTGGGGACCTGCAGCCCCGCTTCTTGCTCTGGCACTTGGCCTTGGCTGAAAGGACAAGGTCAGGAGCATCCTTGCTTGAGGTGTCTCCAAAGGTCTCTCCAGGAGGGAAATTTGCATCCTGTCACCTGGCTTAATTAGATAGATTATCTAATTAAATTGTTCTTCCATTGGTATTCCTCTTTCTGGTAACAGATGGTGGATTCCTTTCCTGGGAACCAGGAAATCTGTGCATCTCTCCTCCTGTTCTGCCACATCCCCGCTCATGACCACATCCCCCCATCTTTGGATAACCATCGGCAGTTCACAGGGCTCCACTGAGGATTTTAAAGTTCAGACAGTCACATTTGTCTGACAGATGAGTGGAGGGACCCTGAGGGACCGTACCACCTTCCCTGCATGAAATGACCCGAGTCCTTCAGCACTGACTTGTCTACCAGACAGAGGCAGGCCAAGGACCGTGGGCATGGCCCCTCAGAACTTCCGATCCCCACGCTGGCAGGGCTTCCCCGCACCTCCCTGGGAAAGCACCACCAGGGTTCACAGCTAACTTGAGCAATGGCAAACTCCCACTCAGATGGGCAGTGGAACTGGACAGGCTAATGTGCTTGTAAAGTCCCTCAAAGATGAGAAAAGCCTGGCATGAAGTTCAGGCTGGCCTCTTGCTTCTCCTGCTGCCTCAACACCAGCCTGCTTGCTCTTCCAGACCTCCCAAAGCCCACCGCATCGTCCCCATGGCCTCTCCCAGGTCAGCAATCTCACCCCTCTGCCACTACGCCACTCCCCGCTCAGTCCTGACCCACGTGTATCCTGTTTGCCTGGGCTTGGAAAGTTTAAGTCGCTGGTTCTCGTCTCAAAACGAAAAAGGGGGGGCAGGAGGAAACAAATGCTACTGGTGGAGGAAGGCTAGGAGAAATGGAGGAGGTGGGAAGAGGTGTGGGGCAACCCCTCCTGGGAACACCTGCTGCAAGCGACCCCCTCACCACCGCTCTCCATGGAGCCCCAGGGAGGTACCGTCACATCTTGGCTCTGGAGAAGAGGGGATATCCTTAACATCACTTCTTAAGGTATTTTGGCCGAGCATCCGGTCCCCTCTTCCTCTCCCTGAGTTCCTGTCCTCTGCAATGAGCGGTGACCTCAGCTCGCTCAACGGGTTGTTGAACTCAGAGTTATGAGGCCTCCCCATGATCCCTTCTGGGCCAGTGGGCTACTCAGTTCATTTCCTAAGTCTAGAAATAACCTGTTATTTCAGAAGATCCTTCCTAATCTTGAAATTACCCTCCTTGAGGGTGCTATGTTTGCTGCTTTGACTCATATACCCCCTTCTTCCTTCTCCTCCAGCCTGGAATGGTCTCAGCCCCTAATTTAACCATGGGTTGATAAGGTGCTATGAGGTCTGCAAAGAACTGGAGAGTCTCCAGTTGAACAGGTCCTCCCTGGAGGAAAACAAAGCTTTACAAAGGTTGGGGAGGTTTTGCCACTCCCTACCTTCTCAGCTCTCCCTGGTGTACCTCAGCAATCCACTTCCATTACCCTCTATCCCTCAAGCTTGCTTTTGGGGGCACCTCTGTCCCTGGAGGTACTCTGAGCTTCTATTCCCTTGCCAGCACGGTCCCTGAAAGAGAAGCCTTCCCTGATCCCCAAAACATCCCTGCTCTCACCTCCGTTCAGCACACATCATTGCCGATCTCCCCTTCCTCTGCACGCCCTCCCACGTTTCCCTTCCCAGCCCTGCTCCCGGACACGTGTGGCAGCCCCCAGGTCTGTTCTGCGGCAGAATGTGCCTCCATCCCTGGCTCTCAGGTACACCAGCCCCTGGCTGTATCCTACTCCCTGGAAGCATCTTAGCTTCGTGATTCCCAGCCCTCCTGTCCTCAGCAGCTTTACCCCCTCCACCACCTGCCCCAGGAAATGCTGTTCAATACGAAGAGCAGCAGTACGGAAGATCCTGCTTGCAGACCAGCATTTATCTCATGCTGGGCTCCATCCCTCAGCGTCCAACGCACATCCTTAAACCTTTTGTATTCTACATAAACATCTTTGCCCAGATCTTCTAAGGGGCCGGGCAAGAGAGGAAGCAATAGTCTACAAAGAGCATGAAACCTTTGCATCGTGGTCTTATCCACTCGCCCTTCATGGGTGCTGACAACTCCGGCTGTGTGACACTGCACGAAGCAGGGGCTGCACAGGGAGCAAACCGAGATACGTAGGGTCCGAACGTGCTGCGAAAGGCCAACATGTGTCGGTGATAGATGCAGAGCCCAGACATCCTTCTTCCTGAACCTCCAATTTCCAAGCTGGGTCCCAGAGAGCGTCCCACAAGCCACCCCGCACCTGCGGCATCCTCTGCGTAACTGGAAGCCCACGAACCACCCCACCCACCATGGCTCTCCCTGCCGCGCAGAGCCGGGCTCCTGGATCCATGTACAAGGAATGAACACGGTCCCTCCAGGAGGAAGAGCAGGTGCAGATAAATTTGGAGCATAAGGAGGCGGAAGAGGACTTGCAGCCTGGCGGAAACCAGCTGCCAGTGCAGGGGTAGCTCAGAGGAGAGGCGGCAGCAGCAGCACGGTGAAGGGCAGGGTCGCAGGAGCTGGGGGGAGGCTTGAACGGGGAAAGGGGGGTGAAGCCGGTGAAGTGCATCCGGAGATGTAAGTGAGGTCAGGTAATTCCTCATATAGCAGTTCCTGCGCTGCTCTGGGAACAGACAAACAAGGCCTTCCTTCCTCCCGGCTTCCCCCTCCTCGGCAGCTCTCCTTTTCGGGAGAGGCGGCCGGCCGGACCACTCCTCCTGCATCGCTGGCTGCATCCCTCGGGGTGACTCACCTGGCCCTCGCTGCGCTCCGCAGCTTCGCACCTCCCTGCCCTCCGCGGCTTCGCACCTCCCTGCCCTGCCGCGGGCAGCACGGGCAACATCGGCAGGGGGGTCCCGCCTGGCACCCATGCGGGGCAATCGCCGGTGGTGGCCCAGGGTGGCACGGAGCGGCCAGGCAGCAGCTGGTGCCGCTCTGGGCAGAGGTTGCAAAGCACCTGCTCGCCTCCCGGCGCAGTGAGGTCACGGCTGCTATTTTAGGCTGGGAAAGCGCAGGAGAATAGACCTGAAATCTCCCTGCAAAGCCGTGATGGGCACTTGACCAGGTGTCAGCTCCAGCGCTGGCGAGCCTGAGTGGCGGTGCTATTTTAGGGATGTATTCTTTCCCTCTGCTGGGGCTATTTTTGGAGGCTGAGTGGGTACCAAAAGGACCCGGATATGTTGCAGATAAGGGGCCGATGACATTTTGGCGCTCGCGTTCCAGCCACAAACACTGCTCGCGAAGGCAGACCCTGGGAGTAGCAGCACTCCTGGCAGCAGCAGCATCCCGGCTGCTCTGCCCTTGCCGCAGGCAGCAGGGTAGGGGTGCTGTGAGCTTCCCCCCAGCAGTGCCGCCCTGCACAGCTCCACGGTCCCCGGTGCTCTCCCAGGCGTCAGCGGGGCCCCGCAGCAGCACTGAGCCCCACGGAGTCGCTGACCCCCGGCTCTGGAGCAGGCAGTGCCCGTGCCGTGGGGATGGGGTTATGGACCAAGGAGGTCTGTGTCTGATGGGGCTGGGACAGGCTCTTGCTCCTCAGCCACAGAAGGGTCTGAGATGCTGTAACACAGAAAAGGAGTGTCTTCATTGCAGGCAGCTGTGGTACACGTCCTTGTCTTGGAATTAGGGATACGGGGACTGGATGGGGGGAATTTCCTTGGCACAAGTGTGTCAAGGAGAAGGCTGTGACCACTGTCATCGCTCTCCACTGCTACACATGAGGCCAGGGCTTAGCGAGCTCCCCAGCCCAGCCTGGCCGGGGCACCTGCATCCCACAAGGCCAGGGGCTGGGAGACCCAAGGGCTTTGCCCTGTGTGGGGAGAGCAGGTTTCCTGCCCCATAGCCATGCAGACAGACATCCCATTGAGGCTGGTCTTCCCGAGGATGAGGGGCTGGGGTCAAGGAAGAGCCCTTGGCACTGCTGACCCACACCTTCAGGAGAGGAAGCGCACAGGGGCTTCCTTGAGACCCGAAAGGTGCCACGGATGGGGACGTGGACAGGGACGGCTCGTGATTCTGCAAGGCAGAGGCTTGCACGCTCCTCCCGGCCCCGGGTGAGACTGGCGGCCAGGCCCTCCGGCCTTTTTACTCAAAGTTTCCATTTGTGCCCATGGGACAGAGGGCCCGTTGTGCGCGCAGGGTGTGGGGACAGCCCCCCTGGCATTTCGGGGTGGCGGGCGGGAGAGCTTTGAGACAGCAGTGAGGCTGGCGCCCACGCCACCACTGCGCACTGCTCTATCCCATGGCCGCCCTCGCTCCGCCGCGCCAGCCAAAGCTCCAGCAGCTGGGGCCAGGATAGAGGACATCCCCCTGGGTTGCCCTGCCCAGCGCTTCTCCATGCCAAAAACATCAGTGTTGGCTTACAGCTGCCTCCTCTCCCCACCCTGGGCTCCCCCAGGTCTCCTTGCACCCCAGAGCTCAGCGTGGGGGGCTCGGGGAGACGGAGGCGCAGCGTGCCGGAGGGGCGGGAGCTGTGCCGTAAGCTGGGACTGACATGACTTGTCCGGGCCGTCTCCAGAGCAAGCCCGTGCATAAGCCCTTCTGAATCTCCGTCTTTGTTCCCCTCGGTGGCGTCAGCGGCTCTTCACTCCCTCCAGGAGATGATTCTGCTTCCGTCGCTGCCGTTTCCTGTGTTTCTCTCTCCCCCCTCGCTCCTGTAGAGCCAGGCAACACCGGCACAAAAACAGGATTCGAGCTGCTGGAGAATTACTCTGATAACAATGACCGAGGAGACAGTCCGCTGGACGGGACCCTCCCCGGAGCCAGACCGAGCAGGGGCCCCAGCGGCTCATGCCAATCTTTGGAACCCCCTCTTCCCCATCCCCTGGGGCCACTGGTGCATGGGGGGGGATTTCAGGCAGGGGAATAAGCAGCCAGAAAGGGGAAATCCTGGGTGATCCACTGCCCACTGGCAGGTCCGTCCATCACCACACCTTGTCCATGGTGGCCAGGCAAGGCAGCTCTGACCGTCCCCGTGACAGCTCCCGTCCCCACCGGTGGTCAGCAGAGCAGCAGGGACCACGCCATGCTCTCCCTTGCCAACCCAGCTCCATTTCCCAGGGGACAGAGCTTTTTCAGGGAGCAGCCAAGGGCAACTGTGATCCAGCTTCATCTGCGAGCAGAGGTGAAGGCAGCTCTGGCTTGCAGGCAGGACCGAGGGATATAATGCCTGCAAACATGCTTCTGTGCAGCAGTAGCCTTGGACCTGAGTGTCCATCCGTCTGCCCCAGGCATGCCTGAGGGCGAGCTGGGATTGCTTAGCATCCCAGATGGAGATGTGAAATTCAGGGAACTCTCACCCATGGCCCAAAATCCTCTCCTGGATCTAGCCGTGCTTCTGGAGGAAGTCCCATCCCTGGCTGCTCGCCACCACTCCCCACCGAGGAGCTGCCGCCCTCCCAGCACGCTGGTGGAGCCGCGGGGGGAAGCATCGCCCGCTTCGCTTCGTGCAGCTGAGGCAAGGACAGAAGGGGCCTGAGCGAGCCCGGCTGACGTTGCCTGAAGCGAGCTAGAAAGCGCACGCACAGACCGATCCACGGGCAGGTCTGGAGGCAGTGACAGGCGCTGGGAAGGAGCTGCAGAGCGGGAGCACAGCTGGAGCCTGAAGAAGACGCGTCTGTAGCTTCGCACCGGCTTGTTGAACAAGCTGGGTCTGTGCACGCGCGGTGTCTGCGCTGCCCTCCCCCCTCGCAGGTGCTTGCTCACCCCTAACCGAGCGCTCCCTTCCCTCGCACGGCAGGGACCTGCAGCTTGGAGGGCAGCAAAAACTGACTCCGGGTGACAAAAACCACCCAAGCGACGTCCCCCCTGGCTTTATGGCCTGGAAACCACACCGCCGTGCCCCACTTTAACGGGCCATCTGCTTCCCACTGGGACTGTGGGGGTCTTGGAGGTGGTGCAACGCAAGAGATGTCCTGGAGATGGAGGAGCTCAAAGAAGTCCTGCCTCCTGCAACACTCAGCAAACACCAGCCTTGCAGAGCAAAGCCGGAGCAGGACGCTGTCTCCAGCCTTACTGATCCTTCCAGCCTTAGCCCTGACCTTGCTGCTCCAAGGGGAGATGACCACTGCCCTACCCTGTAGGTGCCCAGCAGATGCACAGGACCTTGGAGCAACTGGTGGGACCAAAGCCAACCGCAGGCATGAGTCTGTCCTGCCAGGGCCCGGGGGTTGTAATCCCCCGGTTACCAGTGGTGCTGCTGATCCGTAAATTCCCGGCGAGGGAGGAAAAGCTGACTGTTGGCCAACACAGGAGGTCTCTGACCAACAGAGGCAGGAAATAGCTACGGTGAGCGAATAAATAAATGGTGTGACTGTAGCTCTGCCTTACATGGGCTTCGTGGGGAGTTTTCCTTTGTTTTTCAGGTTGGCTATTTATACCGTGGAGTGTGAAAATGATGTCAGCGAAACCTCTGCTCTTCACCACGAAGAAAATCAGCCCCGAGAATTTTTGAAGGGCTGAGAGACCTCCTTGAGCAGCAAGACTCGGAGGCTGTTCACAAGGCTGGCGGAGCCAGCAGGAAATCCCAGCTGCCGTGCGATTCCCAAGGAGTCCCCTCCGCTTCCACGCACCCGGCTTGGGGGGCCAGCTGTCCCAAACCCATCTAGGATATGGCTCTGCCCCTGTAAAAGTCCATCTTGTCTCCGATAACGCCCCTCCCAGAACATCTGCAACTCACTCCCAGCCTCCCCTTTCTCCCTGTCTTTCTTTTTTGCCCCCTTTTTCTCTATCCCGTTCTCCTTCTCCACCTTTAAGGGTTTTAGCTCCAGCCCGCTTGACCCAGTGGTGTTGCCCCAGGTCTGCCTTGGGGGACAGGAGAAGAGGGGACAGGGTGTCCCTCTCCTTGTGGGGCTTTGTTGCTCCCCTGGGAAAGCCCAGGAGATAATTTGGAGAGCTGAGCTCCCAAGTGGGGCCAATCCCCGTGCTCACATGGGGTGGGAAAGCATAGGTTCATCCCAGAATAGGAAGGTCCACCAAGTTCAAGCTGAGCCTGCTTGGCAGTGGATGGTGGGCAGCAATGGCCACGCTTTGGGAAAGAAGAGGAGGAATACATGCTTCCTTCCCACCGTGTTTGTTCCCTGCAGTTAGGAGTGGTGACGACGAGCCCACACGAGCCGCTCAACAGCCAGCGGCGGGGTGGGAAGGGAAAAGCCAACGTGAGTTCAAGGGTTGCCGGTGTACTTGAGACGAGAAAAACTCCTGCTGGTGACACATGCATCAGGTGTTTCCAGACGATAACAAAACCTGCCTGAGGTCATCGATATTTAGTTAGCAATGGGCTCGGTTAAACATTATCCCGGGGGCAGGAGGGAGGGGAAAAGTGCTGACTTGAAGACAGAGATTTAACTCTTTGCAGAGAAAGTGGAGGAAGAAGGAAGGTTGCCTACAAAGAGAAGAGGTCTCCATGGTTGGACCCCCTCGGACTCTGACATTAGGCTGGCCAGAGGGGAGGAAAAGCTTTGGCGTCTCTTGGGTCTCCGAGAGAAAGAGGTGCTTTGCCCCATGGAAACAAAATGGGCTCAAATTGGAAGCTCAGTGCTCCTGCACCCCTGTGGCCCCAGGGCGGCTGAGCACGGCTGCTGGAGCAAAACACCAGTGAGCAGCAAGGCCGGTGGCTTGTCTGGTTTCCCCTCCGGAGCCCTCCTGGCCACGGCCGTGCCGGTGGCTGGGGCACCGCTGCGCTTTCTCTCGGATGGCTGAGTCACAGCCCTGCTACCTGCGTGGGTTCGCACCTGGGTCCCTGCCTCGCCGCTGTCTCCCCTGTTTCCTCCAGCGGCTGAGCCCCTGGCACCCATCCCATGCCCCTGCCCTGGGGAGACCCAGCTCAGCACCCTGGGATGAGGAGGAGGAGGAGGAGGAGGGAGGCATGGGGGGGGGGGCCTCACCTAGGGTTTTCTTTTGGGAGGAAGGCTCGGGTTGAAGAAGAAGTGGTGCTGAAGGCTCGGAGTAGGGGGGGATGTGTGCATTTTGGCCCTCCAAGCACAGCTTCACACCCTGCTGTGCTCCAGGAGGAGAGGCTGTGAAGATCCAACTCAATCCAGGGTGCAAGAAGCAAAGCAGCATGCGATGGAGGGAGGAAAGATGTGTCGCCGAGGGAAGGGAACCGCTTTGGGGCTGCAGCTTTCGTATCCTCATGCTCCCTCCCCAGTCCTGGCCGGCGCTGGGCGGGAGCTGCATGTGCACAGCAAAGGGGGGAGCCCGGCTGCGCGCAAGGGGCTGCGATTAACGGGGCTGGATCGGATCGTCCCAGTCTCCGCAGGCGCTGCGTATGGTTGTGAGAGGGAAGCTACGGACTCTGAAACAGGGAGCCGGCACCCGACTGCATGGGCGAAGGGCTGCTGCAGCACCTCGACACAGAGCGGGGCAGGACCCAGGTGAAATGGCACCGAAATCCCGCTAGCACCCACCCCGCTCTATCCTTCCCCGGCCCCTCGCTGTCCCCCCCGCTGCTCCCTGCCAGCTCCCCCCCCCCTCCAAAATCCCCTCTTGGCTGCCCCGAACCTGACACCTGTAATTACCCCCGAGATCACAGGGACCTGCTGAAAGAGCGAGCGTGAGCCGGGCCGGGGGGGGGACATGAAAAGCAGCCGCAGCCCCTGCCCGCAGCCAGGCCCCCGCCGCGCCAGCAGCCCCCCGGCACCGGGGACACCTGGGGAAGGCGCCTGCTGGGAGAGGGGAGCGGGATCCTGCTCAGGAGACAGACGGGACAGCACAGCCCGGCTTGGGATGTGGCCAGCCGCAGCTCCCGCCGCCAGCCGGCATCCCCGGGATCTGCTCCTGCCCCTCTTGGAGGGGAGGAGGGCGAAGCTGGGCCGGCGTTCGCCCACCGCCCCTTTGCTTGCCGGTGGCCGGGTGCTGCTCCCACTTCACCCCAAACAGAGCCTGGGGGACAGTCGGCCTTTGCTGGTGCTGGGTGTCACCGCCCCGGGGCTGCTGCACGCTGTCCCTCCTGCGCCCCGGCAGCAGTGGCGGTGGTCTCCCACTGGCGAGCCCCCAGGAGCGATCCCCAGAGCAAAACGGCCTTTGGGGAAAGGGTCTGCACCGACCCTCAACGCAGCAGCACGGCAAAGGCCCGTGGCTGGCATGGGGTCAGCAGCAGCAGGTGCCCACAGCAAGGATGTCACCCCCCCATGTCACCACAACCCACCCAGCACAGCTGTACCGTGCTCCTAGGACCTCACCCTCCCCTTATCCCTGCTCGTCACCAAGGCTGGGCACCGAGGAAGAGGAAGGAGGTGCAGGACAGAGAAGTAAACTCCTGCTGGGCACCTTTCTATCATCCCCTTGCCAGGAGCAGGCATACTCCTGCTTTCTTGCCCCCAGCCACAGTGACATCCATGGGCACAGCCTGCATGCCCTGCACGGGAGCCATCAGACCCTGCACGGGAGCCATCAGACCCTGCACAGGTCCTCACTGAGGTCCCTCAGAAGTGGGAGAGGGGATGAAGCCGAGATGGGGAAGGTGCCGCAGTCCCAGTCCCCCTGCACCCCTCGCCCACGTGCTCTGAAAATGGAGCAGGGTGGGAAAAATGAGCAAATCCCCCATTTTGGGGTAGAAGAAACAGCAGCAGTGACCTCCCCCACCCCCCAGGTCTTTGAGTGAAGGAAGAGGCTGCAGCCCCGGGCAGGGCCAAGCAGGGAGGCAGATGCAGGGATTTCATCTGCGAGGAGCGAGGAAATGTCCCGGAGCTGTTTGATCTTATTGTATGGAGGGAAGCGGGAGTGGGCGTCCAGCCTTGCTGGAACCAAACAAAGATTATAAATACCTCCCGCCATCAACAGCTCCTCACCGACCTGGCCCGCCAGGGCCCCGGTTGCTGGCTGCTTCCCAAGGGGAAAAATGAACTTTGGTTTCCATCCAGCCCTCGAACACGGTGGCGGATAGGAGCGGAGTGCACGGCAGCCGGCTCCAGCCACAAAGCTGGGGGGGATTTGTCCCTGCGGGATGATGTGCATGGGGGGAGCCTCTCCCACTGGCTGCATGCACGGCCCTGCGCAGCGGGAACGGCCCTCGTTGGCTTAACTCAGTCTCTACCGCTGCTGGTAGCAATAAAGAAGTTAAAAATATATATATTTAAAAAGCCCTGTGATGCGTCGGCTGGGTGTGAAGCGATGCCTGAGCCGGTGGACAGGGACAGCTTCGGAGAGGCGTCCCCGTGTCCCTTAGGGCACCGGGCCAGATCCAAGCATACGCCTTCTCCCTCTTCAATCCTTGGGTTTGAATTTGGTGCCGCACGTGCTACCAAGAGTGCCGCCGGGCACCGGGTTGCTTTGGGGCTTGCAGGGGACCGAGCCCTGGCACTGCCTCTCCAGTGGCACCTGGGAGTCCCTGGGACCCTGGCACAGTGGCTGTCCCCACTGGGAAGGGAGGGCAGCCCCACACTGCGTTTTGGGGAAGTTGGGAGGCAGTAGGAGATAAATTTAGTCTTCCCCACTGTGCCCGGCAGCCACCGCAGAAACACGTGATTCCCCAGCACCGCGCGGGGGAGAGGGATGAGGAGACTTCCCAAAACTCACGTGGGCTCCCGTAAGCCCCATGCCCGGCTGGGGAGCAGCGCTGCACCGGGACCACTGACACCCAGCGGTGGGGAGGCCGTGGTGGCCATGGGGATGGGGGAGCTTCGGCTTTGGCTTTGCCTTGGCATGGGGAGCTCGGGGTGCCCGCAGGGCTGCAGTGCCAGAGCAGGGCTGCCCACCACCCCCTCACCCTGCGCAGGGAGGGCCTGACCTCCGTGGGGACCCATCTCCCCGCCACATCCATCCCCCCCAGGTCCCGCAGGCACTTCTAAGGGTTGGTGAGAAGCCAGAGAGTTGTCAGGTACGAAAGCAGTTCTCGGGCCGGGGGGGCTGCAAATCAAACGCGTGCCGCGCTCGGAAAAGCCCAGTGGAGCTGCTCCGGCAGAAAAGCCGCCGCGTGGCGCGTGAACCCGGCCGTGGCTCCCCCGGGGCACCACCGTCAGCCCCTCTCCCCCGTCGAGCATACTTGAAGCTCCCTGCCTGTCACTGGGATCAAAGGCAGGGGCCGGGGCGGGAGGCAGGGGTGTCAGCTGGGCCGCTTGTGAAGCTGATTGCGGGAGCCAAGACCTCCGACTTGAACCCGGTTTTTTTTTCCCCCCCAGGCATCCTTACACACTTCTAACGTCTCCGCTCCAGCGTCGCAGCTGCATCTCGTTTCATCTCCAGCAAGGGAAAGAGGCAACGCCAGAGCCAGATGCGCCCCGGGAAGGCTGGAAAAGCGGGGCCCCCCCAGGAGCGCCGGGTCCCAGCCCCTGCGCTGCTGGCAGCTGGGGAGTGCTGGGTGCTGGGGGTGAAACCCAGCCCCGCTTCCCAGCCGCGGCCGTCCCGGCACCAGCTGCGACAGGGCACGTTCCCACGGTGCCCGGTGCTATTTCGGCAGGGCCAGGGCTGTGCCTGTCCTCCCATGGAGCTTGGGTTGGTCTGAGCATCGCCGGGGCGCGGGATCCTTTCTGAGCAGGCAGGGATGTCGTTGGCCATTTTGGAGCAGGGAAGGTGCACTCAAGCAGCACCACCGTGGCACTTGGGGAGCTGCAGGGGTGAGACGACTGTGCCGAAGAGAAAAAGCTCAATGTTAAGAGAAAATGTTTTTAAAAAAAAAAAAAAAAACCACAAGCCACCCTAAAACCAGTTTCTGGGCTCTCAGGAACTGCTGAACCGATGTCTGACCTACACTGATTGCCGCATATTGCACTGGCGACTGGCCCCAAAACAGAGGACAGATGCTCTGCAGGAGTGGGAAGGCTGGGGGGACGGGGGCTGCCGGGCGGACCCAGGCATTGGGAGTGGGAAGCTTTGCCAAAGCCAGCTCGGTGTCCCCCGGCTTCGCCCCCCACCTGCACAACTTGGCAGGGACCTCCCAAACCTGGACCCCAGGAGCTCCCCAGGAAAGCACCTGGGCGGCATCATGGGGCTTCGGGGAGCCCTCGAGGGACCGAGAAGGACCACGTAGCCCCAGGTGACCTGGCCTCAGCTAAGCAGGGCTTTTCTCCAGGCCAGCCCCACCAGCAAGCCCTTGGGGACAAGTGTCCCACACAACATCTACAGAGGGAGGAGCGCCACCTCCTGACGTTGGGTGTCCTCTCGTCCCCAGGATGGAAAAGGATTAAAAACTGCTTTTGTGGGTTTTTTCCCTCCCCATCCACTGTTTTATCACTCGGCAACCATTGCTTCAAGTCTGGCACTGGGTCCCAGGCCGAAGCAGCTAGACACGTGCCAAGCATCCTCAACAAGGACAGCGTTTTTTCAGGACTGCTTCCTTCTACTTAGGTGCTAATTTAACTAAAAATTCCCGCCGCTACCATTGCCACTTCAAAATACATCCACCAGCTTCCACGGGAGCCCTCCCCACAAGGTTTGGTTTGGTAAAATGAGGTGCCTTTACAGATTTCATCAAGGTGGCACATAGCTCATCATGGATGCTCATCCCCAGCACCTCACCGTTTATCCCAATAATCCCAGTTCCCCCTGGCACACGTGACTGGTTTGACTGAAGCAGCAGTAGCAGACAGGGCCGGCTTAGAGCCAGGCACTTGCTAGCCAGCTAGCACATACGTGGTTTAAAATGTCCACTCGGAGCCAAGCGAAAAGACCACCTAAGGCTCCCTAATGGGCAGGAAAACCTTGGTCTTGAGAGCTGCTCATAAAACCACAGCCTCAAGGTGGACCAAGGTTGGAAGTTCCACTTTCCTGCATTGGGGGAACACTAATTTAGGGCTCTTCTCTACCTGCCTGCCGATTTGAGACTTGAAAAAAAATAAAACAAAACTAGTGGGCAAGACCTCTCTTGTTATACTTGGCTGAAATCAGGCAGCAGGTTCATGTGTTAAATGAGGCTGACAGGGAGCCAGCCAGCTTGTGCAGCCATCGAGTCTGGTTTCTAGGGAAACAAGGTAAATGTTTTTCCTCCTTCGTGCCACCTTTTAACTCTTCAAAGGTTCTTACATATCACCACAGGAAATATTCTCTACACCCACCTTTCCCCATTTCAATTACAGCAAATAGCATCAAACTGGGTCCATCTCCGAGCAGCACTACACGTTGGTGCGTAGATCTGGAGGGTTATTGCCTCAATCGCTGCTGTATCTCCAATTACGGTCAGCAAAGGATACACCAGCACAAGTTATCTAAATTTATACAAGCCTCAGTCAGGCTGTGGCCCGAAGCGCAAGTGATCTCACTATTGCAGCCAGAGGCAGACAAGGGCTTGGGGCTGCCGCTGCCTTTCTTGGTATAACGCCTCAGCTCCCATAACTGCAACACTTCGGTCGGGACTGGTGCTATACAGGGAGCCGGTCCCACGTGTAGGCACTACGTCTCGTCTGCCCTCCACCATGGGACTCAGCTGGGAACACCGGCCAAACCGTCTCCCCAGGAGCTGACGGAGCATTTTCAGCCATGCAGTAATGCAACACCAGCGGCTCTCACAGCTCTCCCTCCTCCTTGGAGGGTGGGATGCAGAGGAGTCCCCATCCTCCCCTCCCAGGCAGCCCCGTTTCCCATCCCTGCTGAAAGGCTCTGGCTGGTGACAGGAAACGGGTTCAGGAATACTGAGCCGCTGTGAGGTAGGAATTTGTCACGTTACCTGCTGCCTTCTGCTGCTCTCAAGAACAGCAACAAACTGCATTTGCAAACAGTGTGCAGGTTACAGCCCCTCTGTCATACAGAAATTGGAGGGTTTCCATGGCAACAGCCAGCATCAGCCACCTACCTAAAATTTAGTGATGTTTCAACTGTCTGAAGTAGTTTAATTTCAAAACCTGTTTGATTCAAAGGAGCTCTCTAGCCACCCAGCAGAGGATTAACATGTGGAATAATAATACCTCAGTAATGGCGAACACATTTAGGGCTCCTGCTGCTTTACTATTTTGCACAACCAAACAGAGAAGCCTCACTCTGCCCCAAAACCTTTGCTCTCTGAAAACAGCAACGGCAGCTTCCTTCTTCTTACAGGAACCCTGCCATGAGTTGGATGCTCATGAATTTGAGCTTTACCTGCTGCTTTGGTTTGGTTGGTCCCATGCATAGAGCCTGCAGCAAGAGTACCAGACTTGACACAGCTATGTATAAACCAAGAGGCAATGTTAATTTCTTTAAAATATTTATTTTTTGGTCTGAGAGCACACAGGCCACAAGACCTTTCCACATTAAGCTGTCTCCTCTTTTGCAATACGATCTTTCTTGAGTGGTCCCTGAAAAAAAAAAAAACATAAAAAGGAGCTATGTAAACAGCAGTCTGCACCAAAGGCCACATCACATCCCAACCACCATGCTGTAGTTTCATTCATCAAATACAAAGCTGCAAAGAAATTAAGGCAAAAAACCCCCTCAATGTTGCAGCCTGTTGAAAATCCCAAGCCCCATCCCCACAGCTACGTGTTTTAGGGGAAAGCTGAACTCGGCGCAGCCATGCTGCACCAAATCGATGACTTCATATGTGACAGAGAAGAAATGCTGGTGCCACCTTGTGGGGAAGCTCCTGTGCAGCCCCCAAGCAGCCGAACCGCTCTCTGACCTGGCAAGGGCCTCCCTGCACCCAGGACTCCCGACTTGCTTTCTCCAGGAAGTGAAAAATTGGGAAGGCCACCCACAGCCCGCTGTGAGCACCATCATCCGGAGCTGCTCTCAGAAGAAATGCAGTGCAGAGCCACTCCCCACGGGTGTCAGATACTGCTCAGTGCCTGTTTCACAGCTCATCACTGAACGGCTTGTCCCCAAACATGTCAACACCCCTCAGGCACCAAACGCTGTCACAGGGGAAGCGAGACCCCAGCCCCCCCCATGGTTATAACCAAGTTGGCAGGATGAACCCTCTCGACTGAAGCTACACACTTTGTTTCACAGAAGTGTTGGCCCTGTGGCAGCCCAAAGGTCAAGCTACCACCTGCCATTAGCTGAAAGACAATACAGAGATATGCAACACAAAGCTGCCAGCTTCAGAAAGCGTCCTTACCATGAAAGCCTTCTTCTCCTCAGCTGTCTGGAAGCGGCCATGACCAAATTTGGAGGTTGTGTCAATGAACTTCAAGTCAATCTTCTCCAGGGCCCGGCGCTTGGTCTGCACAAGCAGGGACTGCAAGAGAGATGCCAGGTGAGCACGCAGCAGCACCCTTTCAGCCTGCCAGCGTGCTGGGTTTGTGTGCACGTGTCCAGCAAGTCTTCTAGGCTCTTCCTTCTAGCTGGCTACATGAATCCTCACGGCAGCAACACCTGTGCCAGAGGCAGCACAGCCAACTTAAGCTGTTCCAGCCCATTTGACAGCAGGCTGCACTACTCACCTTGCGCAGGGTTAGGACCCTCTTCTTGGTCCCAACAACACAGCCTTTCAGCATGATGAAGTCATTGGTCACCTCACCGTAGTGGACAAAGCCTCCCTGAGCAAGGAGAGAACAGTTAGTGCTCTGTATAAAGCGGGACCAGTCATCACATCTGCCTACAGCTTGATGTTCTCACAGCACCTCTGGGTCTTGGCCATTCCCACATTCACTGAAATCCCGTTTCCAGTATTACCTTTCACTGGTCAAATTTCTTGACACAACAGTTTATTTGCTGCTGAAGAACAGCAGCAACAAGAAGAGGCCGACAAAACAGCGAAAGCTGCTCTCCCTGCTAAGTTAGCCCTTATTTATGAGCATAATTTCTAGGTTTGTAACATCCCTCTATATTATTGCCACACATCAAATGCAATTAGCAAGTTACACAAGTCAATACTGAGAATGACTAAGCAACACCACCTCCCACAGCAGCCAAGTTTTTCCTCGAGCTCTTCATTCAATCATTTTGCATCTTGTATCAGGCCAACTTGCCTCTTAAGATTGCAGCTCACAACCAGACTCTCACCATACAGCTGCAACAACTCACCAGAGGGTTAATGCTCTTGTCAGACAAGTCATAATCAGTTGATGCATTGTTTTTGATCAGCTTTCCATCCTTGATTTGGTAACCCTGGCCAATCTTGTAGATCTGAAAACGTCAAAAAATTTCTACTTAGCAAAAGGTAGGAGAAAGGGCCTGTCATCAGCCAAAATGCAAACAATCCTACACAGGATTGGAGAAAAATGTCTGTTGCACTTTGAAAACACATGGCCATACAAGAATTTTATGGTTATCCAACATAATGGACTATGGTTACTGGCCCCAAGATTGCATTCAAACAGAGTGAAACTACCAAAGCAAAACTCTCCACTCTATCTATTCACTGTCATGCAGCAAGTGACATTGGCCAGCTCTTGTTTCCTCCCAGCAGTTGAGACACAAACCTTCTTGTTGATTTCAGTCCGATGGTGATACCCCTTCTGACCAGCCCGGGCCACAGAGAAAGCCACACGAGCAGGGTGCCATGCACCAATGCAGGCCACTTTGCGCAGACCCCTGTGAGTCTTGCGGGGCAGCTTCTTGGTGTGCCAACGGCTGGTAACACCTGAAAGAAACCAAAGCAGTGTTGCTAACTATTGTCAAACTGAGATGTCACCAAATTGTGTAACCAGAGTTTAAGCCACCTTTCAAGCTGCTGTCCCTGAGCAACAAAAGGGAAGCCCAGACCCAGCATCCCAGGAATTAACCACATTCCCTGGTGAAGCACCCTGCCCCTGAACCACCCACACTCCGTCCCCAGCTGTCCCTGGGTTGTGTTCTCAGAAGGAAGGCAGCATGGAATGACTCCTCACGGATGTCAGGCGCTGTGCCCAGCGCTCATTCCATGGTCTCATCATTGAACCGTGACAGCAGTATAAGTTTTCCTCCTCAGCTCTTAGCCCACACACTTGTAAAAACTCAAAACTGGGATTTCATTAAAGTCTGTATCCTGATCACAAAGAGGAGAACTTCCATGCGCTTACCTTTATACCCCTTGCCCTTGGTGACTCCAATGACATCTATCATCTCATCCTGGCCAAAGACAGTTGACACAGGTACCTGCTGTTCCAGCTTCTCCCGGGCCCAATCCACTTTCTCAGCAACAGTGCCACCATTCACCTGGATCTCCATCAGGTGAGACTTCTTCTGTCTCAGGGGAAGCAAACGCATCTAGGAAACAAAGGATAAAATTTAGCTCCTGCTCTTCCAAGATGGACCTCATTAACTAGCCCAGTACCATTCTAGTCCTGGCCTAATCCGTTTTTCTAACTAAACATATCATTTTCCAAGATACAACTTCAACAAACTGAAGTAAAAGACCCTATACTAAGGGGAAAGGCTGTGTTGTGGCTTAAATGACAAGTCACAGTATCTGGAAGTTATTCACCACCCACAGGAACACAGAATTAACAAGAGTCTCTAACCCCAGAGCCTCCAGCCAACCTCCACCCAGGAAGGACAGGAAATAACAAGGGGCAATGGTTTTAAACTGAAAGAGGGTAGATTTAGATTGGACATAAGGAAGAGGGTTTTTTTATTATGAGGGTGGTAAGATGCTGGAACAGGCTGCCCAGAGAAGCTGTGGACGCTCCATCACTGAAAGTGTTCAAGGTCAGGTTGGATGGGGCTTTGAGCAACCTGATCTGGTGAAAGACGTCCCTGCCCTAGATGATCTTTAAAGGTCCCTTCCAACCCAAACCAAGCTATGATAAAGCCTACTACAGTGAAGGACACTTTGGGTAGGGTCACATTTACAGTTACTTCTACTATGTTTAGCACAGAGGGACCGATACGAGTATCAACAGCAGCTGCATTATTACCTTTGCTGTCTAGTATGGGAAACGAATTCTAGTCAAATTAGCAATGGCATAAGTAGGTATCTTAGTGCACTTACAGACAACCCAAAGATTTAATTAAATCTCCCAAGAAAGTCTGGCAGAGAACCAACTTTTAAGGGAGACACCACCACACCACTCAGTGATACACCTCCTCCAGCTGAGCAACAGAAGCCACCAAAAGCCTCTGAGTGTTTGCAGTCCCTACAGAACACAGCCTGAAATGATGCTGACCAGACAAACCCCAGAGTTAAGTGTTCACCTGTTAACTAAGAGAGCCCAGGTCTACATGGTGTCAGCAAAGGACTGAGTCCAACAAGTTCCTATTATGGTGCAGTCTCTTCTGAACTCTGCTTCAGAAGACTGCCAGCGGTTGCCCGCAAGGCTCCCCAAACATTCTGTGAGCACGCACTTTGCACAGAATGAAGAGTACTAGTATTTGTACCATGTTTAACAGTTAGCATGAGGCTGCGGAGGAGGGCAGAAATCTCCCTACAGAGACAGATCAAGCCTTATGCTTGCTCTCTTAGTTGTTTCCACTGTACACCTCAGTCCTGCAGACACTTACCTGAGTGTGAGCCATAACTCTAATAACCTGGCAGTATTTCTTCATGCTATTGAAATCTTTCTCCAACTGCTTTTTGCCTTCCTCATCTTGCCATTTCTTGCAGTATTTGGTGAAGGCCTTCTTCTTGGACTTGTGCCTTCAGGAGCAGAGCAGAGACAAGGTTTGGCTAAGCCCTTCATCAATCCCCCAGGAAGCGGGGACGAGCGGAAGGAGCTGCCACCTCAGCTGGTTTCGGCTCATTGCCAGCTTCTAAGGACTCTTTTCCACTGGCAAGCGGAGCCTGGAGCTCATCAGACAGAGGCAAAGTTGCCAGAGCTGAGCGGAGCTGCCATGAATTCCAAAGCACATTAATATTCATAGTACAGAAGACAAAAGACTGTAGAGAGATGTCAAACAATAACAGAAAACACAGATCTTTAAAGCAATTGTCAGACAACTGCTATCGGCTTCAGAATACCGTCATTTCCCCCCTTGTAAGCCCAAGCTATGCCTGACAGTAAGGTCGTTACTGTAACACCCTTGAGATCACTATTGCTCTACTCTGACATCTTCTCAGCCTGCAAAGTTCATAAACAGGCTGTAAGCTCTAGACACGCTGGAGCCACACATGGGCAAATGCGCATACTTTGAATCACAACAGCAGTGCCTGGAACAGTAATCAGAACTAACACTTGTCTTCCCCTTTCCTGAGAAAACAGGGCTACAGTCAGGACTCGACACTCAACAACAAGCACCAGAGGCGATTTCCTTCTGTCCGCCCGTCGAAGTATCATCACGTGTAGCCTGTTAAGGAGATCTCAGGCAAAAACCAACACTGTCACCCCCATGCCAAGAAGGGCACTAGCTAACATGCTGTCACCCTCCCAGAGGCATTCCTACAGCCTATCCCATTATTAGGCCAGTTCATCAAGGCCAAACACTAATTGCTGAAAAGCCTCTTCAAAAAGCTGCACTAGCATAACCTGCAACCCAGCAGAAAAAATAAACCATGGCATAAGATGAAGGCAACAACAGCCCTGGTCTCTTACCAGTTCTTATAGAAGCGACGCTTACACTCATCGCTGATGTGCTCAGCAAAGATGGTCTTGAAGCTGCGGAGACCACGAGGAGTCTGCACGTAGCCCACGATGCCCACAATGACCATGGGAGGAGTCTCTACTATAGTGACTGCCTCGACCACCTCCTTCTTGTTCACCTCTGGATGAAGACAGAAATACAGCACAACAATTAACACCAGCATCAGCTACTAAACATCATCTGTTCTTTCTCACTCACAAATCCTTCACGTGAAAGGTTAAATGACTCAAGTGCTTTTCACAAAGGCAAAGACGACACATGGTAAAGCGATCAACTATAAGTTATAATGTAATGCCTTGCAAAAATTTGAGGCTGCCTCAGTAGGAAGCACAGACAAAGCCTGACAGGCAAAATGGATGGTAGCAAGTAACACAACTACGTTCAAGACCCAACAATCACCAAAAAACACCAAAGGGGATTTACTTATGTCTGCCCATCGAGAAGAGGGCATTGTATGTAGCCTGTTACTGTACAGCTAAACCAAACCATCAGGTCACGGCGCATCTCAAACAGGACCATTAACAAAACAGTCACCACTAGACATGAAGTCTTGCTGCTGGGACATCACTCACATTGAAGTGGGAGGGGTTTGGGTGCTTTATACCCCACTCACACAAGGGCTCTGAGCGGGGTGAAGTCAAGCCAGGACTAAAATCCAGAGCTACTAACAAACAGGTCATCTTTTGCCATTCATAAAGAAAACTACCTCCTCTATTCAGAGGAACATTAATACGTACTGGATCCAGGTCTGTCGACTTCACGGACAATGTGGGTCATGCCAGCTTTGTACCCCAAGAAGGCAGTGAGATGGACAGGCTTGCTGGGGTCATCTTTGGGAAAGCTCTTCACCTTGCCCCTGTGCCTGCTACTGCGCTTGCGGGGCAGGAAGCCCAGAGACCCATGCCTCGGAGCTGAGAACTTGCGGTGAGACTAGAGAGAGAAAATAAACATCTAGCGTTTGCTATAGGGATTCACTTATACCCACTTAAGGGCCAAGGCCAATTCTCTTCTTGCCTTGAAACATGAATACTATATATATACAAGACATTTTGCATTCTAGAAATTCTTCTCAGTACCAGCTGTTTGGCTTCTGAATTCCATGACATTACAAGAACAGAACCCTCATGCCCCAACCATGTCTGTTCTAGATTTCCTCAACATCCTCTCCCTTTCAAGCTTATTTTCATCACCAAGTCCCACCCTAGTTAGGCAACCACACAAGCCGTAGTTTGGCCACAACACAGCACCAGAATTTCAATGCACCCCAGGCGGCTAGAAAATGGAGAAGCGCAGATAACTTTACAGTATGTTTCAACAAATCAGTAACACTATGAAAATAAGCATTATAAAAACATTTTCAGCTTAAAAAGCTGCAGTAAAACAGTATTTCAACATCCACCTTTGAGTCAGTCACTGTGGGTGAAAGTGCAGGTTTTTTTTCTAAGTTGAATGTGGGAGTTGTCCAATCTCATATCCAGATTTAAGAAAAATATCGTGCAGCTAAACATGGAGCTAACAACCAATAGCTAAGAATTATGTCTTAGTTTAAAAAAAAAAAACACTCAACACAAGTTGCCTTAAGCAGAAAAGTTTACCAGCCCCAAAAAGGGCTTTTTGTTAGGATTACAAATCTTGCGGCAGGGCCCAGCAGAACTAAATTTTGACACCGAAGGCTGCCAGCACAATACCTTCTCGTGAGTGACACAATCAAACACGAAATTTGATCCTACAGATGAAAGGCGGTGAACTGCATTATTAGACCGCCTGCTCCGCGTGCTCGCACCCCCCCGCCATGGCCTCGCTGCCCTAGCAGGAGCAGGCACAGCAGCCGAGCCTCACTCTGACCGCGCCCCTGGCCTTCTAACGCCCTCCGACCCGACTGCCGCCAGCTCTCTCGAGAAAACACCCCTCCTAAAAACCCGGACAGCAAGCCCCGCCGCGGGCAAACCGCCCCTCTGGCAGCGCCCACGGCCGCCCGCCACCCGCGCCACCGAGACCCCGAGCGCCCCCGGGCACCAAGCAGGCCCAGCCGGCGTCCCCTCGGCAAAGCCTCGCCCGCCCACGGCGCCTGCCGCGGCCGAGCCCCGAAATAAGCTCCGCGCCGCCTCCCGCAGGGGCCGGGGGCAGCGGGAGCGAGGCCGGGCAGCCGCCGGGGGCGGGATGGCGCCGATACCCGAGGGATGGCGCGGCCGGGCCCGGGCGGCACCACCTCCGGCAGCACCCACCATCTTGTCCCCGCGCCGGGCCGGAAGGGCCGAAAGCCGCCGTGCGCGCGGCTTTTATAAGCGCCCCGCCCCCAGTGACGCTTTGCGCAGGTGCGTGTAGCGCGCCGGTCTCGCGAGAGGTCGGCGGGGCGGCGCGCGCGTGGTGCTACGGGTGATGCTACGGGTGGGGAGCGAGGCCAGAAGGGTGCGCGGGCGGCGATGCGCGGGGGCCGCGCCGGGGCTGCTGGGCCACGGGAAAAAAAAACCCCACACAAAACATCTGGAGGAGGTTCTTGAAATTTTAAGTGCCCACACTTAGAGGTCATAACAGATAGCGTTATATTGCACTTTAAAAACGCAAAAGGAAAGGGAGGAACGTAACAAAATACATGCAACTCCTTACATAAATGTTTAGCTGTGGTTCTTTATCACGTTGTGCAAAGCTATGACGTCCCCGTGCCATCGTTCAGATGTATATAACGTCAGAAAGTGCGTCCCACTACGGTCCTCCTCCTTGAATAGGCTAGATGTTTCCTTTCCACGAAAATAATGTGCTCGTTCCGAGCTGGGAGCGAGTACCTGCCTCGACGCAGCATCCCAATGTAGCGCTCAACTGGTTTTATTACATAGCTCCGGAGCCATAGGAAGCTGTAATGACCCCTGAGTCAAAAGGCGCTTGACGAGTCTTCATCGCGGTTTGCAAAAGTTGTTAGGCAATGTGAAGAAACGCAGTAACAAGAAAGAGGAAAAAAAAAAATTAAAATTAATAAGGTAAAATAGCTTTCACTGCTGACGTTGGCACCCATTACTTTTGCATAGACCTCAAAATAGACAAAGGCATCAAATAACTTCTCTTCTTTCATGCAGGCACACGTTCTCGGGCCGATCGTGTGTTCTTCAGGGGCTGCGTCCTGCTGTGTATTCCCACAGTGCTTGGCACAGCGCAGCTCCAAACTCAATCAGGGCCTCTGTGTGCTACTGCTGAATTAATAATAGACAATAAACCCGATGTAGATGCTAAAGTTTTGCTGTGAAAGAGGAACTGAAAATAAGACTTTCTGTGGAACCTGCCTGGAGCTGTTGTTTTTCATGGTATTACGTCTCTTGCTCCATTTACTGCTGTTCTGGCACACGGACGAGCACCGCCAGGACCAGCCGTGCCTCTGGGAGACGTTGCCTGGCTCGGCCCACGTCGGAAACTCACCAACACGGGAGCTGGCACTGGAACGTCCCTTCAGGGTAGGGGCGAAGGAGAGCTGAGGTGAAACCGGAACAGGGCGGGAGCTGGGGGACAGGAGATAAATTATTCACCCTCCCTCCATCGACGCCGGGAAATCGGATAGGACCCAGCTGAAGAAGCTCCCCCAGACTTCCCTGGACTGGGAGCTGCGCGAGCACCCTCGCGGGACGGCTGATGTGACGCACGGCTCCGGCTGAAACGTCCCCTGAAGCGGCTCTGGTCCTCAGCCTGAAATCCCGCACCTCCTGGCCGAGGAGGGGGAAGGAGGACCTCCCTAAAGGACCCGTGTCTGAGGGGCAGGAGAGGGTAACGGGGCCGGGCAGAGCTGCCCGCTTTGCCCAGCCGCCTGCCCAGTGGGGCTGGGCTGGCTAAAGACCAGGCGAGGAGGTACCAAGAAAGCGATGCTGCGAGACGTGGTCCCTCCACGGACCACCACGGGTTAGCGCAGGGACGGACGCCCTCCCGGCCTCGCGAGCTGCCTACCCGATTTTTCGCGTTGCTGGAGACACGGGACACGCACCCAGCGACTGGGAGAGCCGAGGGCTTCATCCAGCCCGCGCTCCAGCAGCCGAAGGCCGGTCCCCTTGGCGGAACGACTCCTGGCCGCTCGCTCAAAATGTCGGGGTGTCGCGTTGCCTCTGGGTCAGCCTGAGAGCCCCAGCCGAGGTAACACGGGCTGAACCCCGGCTCCAGAGAACTGGCACGGCATCAGGCATCCAGGTGGCTGGTAAAGCTAAGAGCCCAGCCAGCTCAGCTGATGGCCACATCCTGCTACCTACAGCCCCTCTCTGGGGTGAGGATGCAGGACACGAGCAAAGCGAGGGAGCCGATGAAGCCGCCGGGTGGTTGAGATGGTATTAGATATATCCATGAGGTTATCTGTGGAAAATAACCAAACTGCTGAATAATAAGATCCACCCCCACCACATCCAGAGGCTGAATAAAATGGGAGTAAGTAGATACTTTTGTGTTATTATAAGGAACATGAGCCTCAATCCACCACTGCCCGCGGTACGAAAGGGGATGCAAACCCAAGGCCGTGAAGATGATGGTACCCAGAGCTGGGTGGGCTGGAGCTTCCCACACATGGGGCACCCAGAGTTTGCCCTCAGATCTCCTGGGGCTTACAGAGAAGAATGTGTTTGACAAACACAACACCGTGGGGAGGTTGGTGTCCCCGGGGACGGCTCCTGCCCTGTCTCCTCCCTCCCTGCCAGGGACTGCGGCACAGCGTGGAAGCCATCCGAGTTCCTACCGTGGGGATGCTGACCTGTAGCATGCGATGTAAGTGCTGCACATTATGGTTATATCAAGTTACTGCAAACATTAATTAACCAGTTCAAGCAAACACCTACCTATAGAGCCAAATCCCGCCGCCAGCTGCGCAGGTATAAGAAAGCTAAGCCATTCAGCGTGGGGAGGCTGGTTACCCAGCTAGCGTGAAATAATTAAGGAGGGCATATCCAAGAGTTAAACACACTTCATCAACTCCCAGAGACCTTCCACCTCCCGTCCCCAACTCCGGTCCCTGCGGGTTAAGTAAAACCCAACACTGGAGGCTTTGCTGGAGGGGCTCTGTGTGCAAACCTGTGGGAAAAAGCCTGTACAGACCGAGAGGTGCTTTGTTTGGAGGACATTTCATTGCCTGCCCTAACCTGGCAGACAGCAGGAAGGGAACCGGTACGAACTGGAGGGCTGAGGGTCCAGCCATGCTGGCGCTGCAGCTCATCTTCCCAAAACAGAGCTGCCCCATTCCTGGAAACATTCAAGGTCAGGTAGGACGGGGCTCTGAGCAACCTGGTCTAGGTGAAGATGTCCCTGCTCATTGCAGGGAGGGTTGGACTAGATGACCTTTAAATGTCCCTTCCAACCCAAACCGTTCTCTGATTCTATGGCTGGATAGAATGGAGGAGTGTCCATCCCCTACCTCCAACCTGCTCTTCAGAAGGTGCCCCACAAAGGAGGAGGGATGGCTGCTCATTTTTTAGGGTGCTACTCCTAATGGGCAACCAAGGGTGGGCTTTAAATGCTCTTTTATCTCCCCCATGCATTTGCCTCTAGCTCCTGCACTGAGCTCTTGAGTTGTGGAGCTGATTGGTAGACTCTGCCAAGAAAATGGATTTGGATTCGGGCAGAAGGAAATGGCGCTAGAGGGGGTCAAGCACGTTCCCATCCCACTTGCTGCTAACCTGACTCTGCGTAGGTGTGACCCGGAGGCGAGCGGGATGTAAGCCATCCAGCCGGTCATTCTGCTTCGTCAGCCTCCGTGCTGATGGTCGGGTGCAGCACCATCGCTCTGCCTGGGTCCGGAGTGGAAGCAGCTGGTTTTGCTGCGTACCTGGCTTGTTTGGGCGGGTCCAAACCCTGTTCATCCAGAACACTGGAGCATTTCGGACACCTGTTTAGCAAAACCAAACCTCTCCCCTCTTCATTTATCTCCCCTCTTCCATTCATCTCCCCCAGTTCATGGGGATTTAGCTTTCAACGCAGGAACTTTTGTATTTCTGGGCCCTTCAGAGATGTCCTGGTGCTGTAAGACCTTACAGAGTGCTCACAGTATTCCCACCTTGCCCTTCGGCCGGCTGCTTCCAGCAAAGCTTCTGCCTGGCTTGAGTTGAGTATCTCCATAATGAAGAGCAAGAGGAGTCCCGTGGTATGCCCGGTGGAAACGCGGTGCAGAGCATTCTCTGCTCAGCTGAAGCATTTGAGCAGTTGGGCTTCAGTTGTGTTCAGGCTGAAGCGGACAAGCAGACTCAAAACAGTTTTGGCTTCCGCTGCCGAGCTTAGGGAACCACCTTACAACCCAAGGGCTTGCTTTTAATTTCGGTCCTATTAATATAGATTATCGGGGACTCTGCAGAAGCCAGCGGACTGCTGGTACGCAGCTACTCTGTGCAAAAGGCACAGGCCAGGGAGCTTGAGCCGCCCCTAAGGCTGGGTGGCTTCTCCCCAGGCATCCCTTCCTGGCTGTGCCGGTGGCCACGGTGGTACTGTGGACTCCGGGGAAGCCCAGGTGACCCCCGGGGCTGCAGCCTCAGGGATGCGAGGTGCGTATCTTGCAGTCTCTGCCTCCTGGAGTCAAGGGGCCTCACCAAAATGTAGACTCCCCGTGTTCGCAAAGGGCCTTTTTCCTGCTGCCCCCTCCCAGGGACGCGGTGCCTGGAGGGCGAGGGGTGTCAGGAACGAGAGCCCGAGGCTTTGCTGCAGTGCGATTTTGAGGCTCACCAGGCACCTCTGCCTGGGAGCAGGTGCCCGGCGGGGGTGCAGGCAGCTGCCTGCACCCAGGGAGCACCACTGAACGCTCCCCTCGGATAACGGGGTCTCACCCAAGGGGGCCAGCCTTCCCCCTCTGTGGGGGCTGCAAGCGGCTAAATACTTGCGTCGGGCTGCGTGGCAGAGGGGTGACGGGGGTAGGGGGTGTGAGCGGGTGGGGGCTGGCCCCGCACTTCTGCTAGGCCCTACCAAAACAAAGCGGGGCAGCACCCCTGCCTCCCTCTCCCTTTGTGGTGGTGGCGGGGCGCCTCTGTCCTGGGGAGGGGTTCACACACAAGCACACCCCACACCCCCATGCGGCACCCGCCGCGCCCTCGCCCTCCCTCGCCCCCCAAGCACCCCCTCCTCACACTCCTGCCCCACGGACACCCCACGCCTCCCCCCCAGACATGCCCACTCCCCCCGCCCCGCGATGTGGCGTGGGCGGCGGCGGCGGCGGCGGGGGAGAAGGGAAAAGGGGTGGGTGCGCGCTGCCGGCGCGGCGCGTCCCCGTGGGCGGGAGCGCGCGGCTCGTCGCCGCCGCCGGGCTGCCAGGCACGGCTCGGCTCGGCGCGGCTCGGCGCAGCCCGGCACGGCTCGGCGCAGCCCGGCACCGCCCGCCGAGCCCCCCGCCCGCCTCCCGCCCACCCCCGCGCCGCCATGGACGGGGGCGCCTTCGGAGCGGGGAAAGCCGGCGGCGCCTTCGACCCGCACGCCTTCATCCGGCAGCCGCACACCCTCCTGCGGCTCCTCTCCTGGGTAAGGCCCCGCCGGCCCCGGGGGCTGCCCCGGCACCGGCACCGGCACCGGGCGGGGGGGGCGTCCCGCCGGGCTGCGGGGGGCGCGGGGCTCCCTCCGGGGCGGGCAGCCGCCACCGGCCCCAACCCCGACCTTTCTACATACCTGCGTGCGTGTGTGTGTGTGTGTGTGTGTATATATATATAACCATTATGTTATATATTATAGCCTATATTATTATATAGTATTGCAATTCTGTGCTATTATCTATATCTATTATTATGTATTTTATATATGCTTGTGTATGCATATGTATCCACACATATAGATATGCATATGTCCATTGGTATGTCTCCACACATCTAGATCCATACACACACAGAGATACATACGTATATGCCTCCATAAGCATTTATGGCTAAATCTCTGTGTATATATGCATGTACGTTTGGATATAGGATCTATCTCTGGGTTTATATATCTCCATATGTATATATCTCCATATACATATCCACATATATGCGTGCGCACACAGATGTACAGCCGTATGTACATATATATCTGTGTGTATGGATATAAGGCCATATAGATATAGGGCCATATGGGGTGACAGCACTCTGGTTTGGGGTTTCTTCCCTGGGGAGGGAAGGGGTGAGCTGGGTTGGACTGTGACCCCGTCTCCATCTCTGCTGTTTTGGGGGTGGTGGGGGTCTTCTCCCCCCCAACCCCCCCCCAACTCCCCATGCCGGTGGGTTTATGGTGCGCGTGGGGAGGCAGCGGGATGTGGGGTGACGGGGGGGAGCTGGGGGTGATGCCGCAGTCCTGGCGTGGCTCTCTAGCGGGTCGGGGCTTGGGGGTCGCTGGGCTCTGGCCGTGCCAGGGCAAGTTGTGGGGGGGGCTATGGAGGCTGGACGTCGCTCTGTGTTTTATCCTCATCCTCTCACCCCCCCCCAACCTCCTTCCCCTGTAATGCTTTCCTCTCTGTAATTTGTGGGGAAGGGTGCAGGGGGAAAGGGGGTCTAATGGGGGCGGTGGGAGGGCGCAGGGTGCCAGGGGGAAGGTCTCTCCCTCTTTCCGTGACGCCGATCCCATGGCTGCCCGTGGGGCCGGCGCGTATGTGCAAGAAGGTCATTGGGATTAAGGGAGCCAGAGCTGCAGCACCGAGCCGGCGGGGGAGAGATTGAGGTCTCAGCTGGGAGCGGGGAAGGGAGAGAGAACGGAGGAGACACATGCGCACCGGAGCTGGGAGGAGAGGTGTCAGGCTGGCTTTGGGAAAATAAAATAAAAGCAGTGCCAGGTGGGGGAAACGAGGAAGGAAAGGGAATGTGGCCCGGCTTGCTGCTGGCAGTGGGGAGGCAGCCCTTGTGCTCCCGGCTGGGTGGGTGATGTCCCCTCTGGGTGACGTGACTCGGAGGGCGGCCGGAGAGCCCCAAGACAGCTGAGGACATGATTAATGCGGGCAGTCTGTCCGTCCATCCATCTGCCTGAGCTTGTTTACGGTACAGCACATGACGCCGGGAGCGGGCTGGCCGTGCCGGGGCTGCCGCTGGGCACCCGGCGAGGGGGTACACTCGGCCCCCGCTCCCGGGCGGGTGGAGCGGAGCCAGCCTGCGTGCCCGGGGATGATGGACGTGATGTGACCTACAAAGGCTCTCCCGTTGCTAATCTCTGTGGCAGAATTTCCTCTTTCTCTCTCTCCCTCTCGGTCTGTTTTTTTTTTTTTTTTCCCCTTCATCCAAGCACTGCGGGATTTTGGCTTCCCAGAGGTGCCAGGTGAGGGAGAGAGAACAGGAAATATGTTTATTTTTTAATTAGGCACCTACCCTGCTTTGGAGTATCTCGGACACTGTCAGCTCGCTCGCCGAGCTCAGCTCCGCACCCTGCAAGGTCTCCCCAGGCAAGGAGTGCTTCCCGGGGACTGGCATCTCCTTGGGACCCCACGTTGTTTCCCCCTGCCCGTCTGACCTTGACAGAGGACAGAACAGGATTTACCCTGGGCACTTCACTTGGCCGTGGAAATTAAAGTCCTTTTGCAGGAGCTGGAGGTGCTCCAGGTCAGCGGTCCAGCGAGGGAGGCTGGCCTGGCCATCGTGGTGCAAGGCTACACGTGCACCTCTTCTCTCCCGAAATACAAGTTCCTTCTCCTGCTTTTCCACTGGCTTGGTCTTGTCTGTCCTCCCAAGCATCTCTCCTGCCACAAAGCCGGGGAGCCACAAGCTCACCCCAGATATTTAGTTGTGGTTTTGGTCTTTTTTTTAACTTGAGACCAAGAGGGGTCCTCATGGGCATTGAAGGCTGTCACAAGCATCAGACCCTTTATGGCCCCTTCCATAAATTGGCTGAACTTTGCTGAAAAAAGACTAGTTCATGGTTTTTTTGCCCTTCTCACTCCCTCTGGGAGAGGGTTCAGCGGCTCCAATGGGCAGGGCCTTCCACCATAAATCTATTCGTGGCTGGGTTTTTATCCTTCTTTTTTGTGCTCTTGTGCCCTTCAGCTTAAATGGTGCTTTTCCCTCCCTGGTGTTTTCCCCTGGGTATATTTATAGACTGCGATCGCATCCGCGCTCAGCCTTTCTTTTGCCAGGCTCTACAAGCCAAACTCTTCTGGTGGCGAAGGGCTCTCCCTCCCTGTGATCTCTCTGAGAGTCCTTCCTTTCACCTGCTCTGGCGTGCACTGGAAGCCCCTTGCCTGCCATCTCCTGAGATCTCATTTGCCTTTATCCTGCTCGTGGCGTGGGTGGCCCATCATCTCCCCGGGGCAAGCTGGAGACCTCTTTCAGCCCGTTTCACGTGATGAGCTTTCACTGAGAGCAGAAATTCTCGTGATCGCTTCCCCAGGCAGTGACCTTGTGCTCAGGTCATGCTGCCTTTTAGCAGACGTTATGATGGCATGGAGGTGCATATGGCTTTTTACCAACAGGCAGCAAAACTGGCTCCTGCCCAGGGAGTTTGCAGCCCAATTGAGATGGCGGCAAATCTCCAGGGAGAGCTGCAGGATCAGGAGCAGATGGGGCGACCAAAGCTTCTGTGTTGCTCCTTGCTGAGGAGGAGATGGGATAGGTTTGACAAGGAGGATGCTAAACTATGGAAAGAGGTTAGCAATTCTGGAGCATCTGACCACTGCGACAGTGTTGTGAGGCAGCTCAGGTTTCTTGGGCGTTTCGGAGGTCAGGCCCAGCAGAGTAAGTATGTGTAAGCTACAGAAAGGTTGCCTGGCATGGGTGCGGGCGAGCGGTGGTGGTCCTGCAGAGCATCCGTCTCAGGTTTGGATGTTCAGCCTCAGCACGAGCCATTTCTCTGCTGCTGCCTGCCCCAGATGTGCTTGCCTGGATGAAGCAGCACCTTGTAGCACAGGGAGGCAGCCCTATGGAGCAGTCCCTCCTGAGCATCCCTGCTGAGGATGCCTCCAAGGGCATCTGGATCTTGCAGTGAGGGGACTTGGCTGATTTGGCTGGACTGAGGCTTGCCGATGAAAGCAATGTGCTGCTGGAAGATCCCAGAGGCTTCCCCACCTCTCTGTGCGGAAGGGCAGAACAAATCCCTCCCTATTCCCGGTGGCAGTGAAGAGAAGTCAAGCAGCTTGCCCTGTTGTGATGGGTGGCTGGGGTTTAATCCCAGTCCTGGTCTTCCAAGGCATTGCTCCATGCCGTGCCGCTTCGCTTGCCGCCGGCTGCAACACGGAGGTGTGCTCTGAGCTGAGCGGCATTGCACAACTGGTGCCCCACAGCAGACGAGACATGGGTGCATGGGTGAGTTTTTTACCACCTTAACATATAGACCTGCATTCAGCCTTCTTAGGCGACCCAACAGCTGGAGCTAGTGGAGCTGGGTGACCCACGCCGAGCTAGAGCTGTGCTGTGGTGCGTGGCTCCAGGATCGTTCTTGAAATAAAGCAGGTGAGCGTGGGCATATCCCTGCGTAATCCCGTCGTGCCCTGACCCGCAGTGCTCTCCGCAGCCGGTGCGGGGGAGCTGGGAGGCTCCTTTGCAACCCGCAGGCGTTGGATGTAGAGCTGGCTCCATAAATAAGCAAAATGCTAATTGAAACAGGTTGTTCCAGGCGCTCCTGACTGCTTGGAAACCTGCTCGCTGGAGAAACTGAAGCGCTGCTCGATGTAAAAGCCTAACAAGGCAAAAGTAACTCCCTTCTTGGAAGCTGGCCCAGCTAGGTGGCTTGCGTGAGAGTATTTCCAGCTGCAGCCGTGCAGGGAAAGCAGCCCATTAAAACTTGCCACACAGATTGAGACACCAGATCTCTCTCTGACGCCAAGGGCACTGCCCCTCCGGAGGGAGGTTCAGCGAGGAGAGGAGCTGCCTGCCCTCCATCTCCTCCTCCATCACCTGCTGCCGTTGCCACCACAGCCCCTGGCTGGTGGGAGCGTGCAGACGTTTTGAGCCAGGACGAGAAACGCTGTCCCCTGTCTCTGCAGGCGTGGCACATCCCAGGCAATTCCGGCTGAGAAGACAAGGCAGGTGAAGCAACAAGGACAAGGCAGGACAGCAACTGTGTCCCCAGCCTCGCCATGACAGGCTGGCGCCTGCAAGCTGGAGGATGGGGGCAAGCCCCAGCGTGGCAGGGAGCTCCGTCTCTTGCCTTGCCGGCAGGTCCTGGCTCATCGTGCTGACGCCCTGCTTACAACACCCTTTGCCTCTTGCCCCCACGCTGCCCTTTGCCTTCCGGAAAGGCAAAGGCGTGGGCTTGCGGTGGCAGGTAAACTGAGCCTTAGAGCCCAGGGGCCACATCAGTCTGAAAACAGCTGCAACCTCCACCTTCTTTCTGTCCCAGCTAAATTTAGCTGAGATGTTCCCCGTGTTTGTGGACCATAGCTCATGCTCTCTGCCTCTGCTCCTCCATGTGATCTTTGCCCCAGCCACCATGCTCGCTGGCTGCACGATGAAAGAAACGCAGTGGCTCAAAGCATGTGCTTTCGGACAGGCCCTAGGTACCGTTCTTTATGGGATCCCCTTCCTTGTGTTGGCTTCAAAAGGGTTTTTTGGGGATCGTTGTCGCTGGGATTGGGTGAGAGGCCATGTCAGAAGATGGCAATAGAGGTGCAGAGCCACGGGGTGCTTCGGGGTTGGATACAGCAGGTCGCGTTGTTTCCAGCATAGCATTTCCAGGAAAGATCTTGGAGCAGGAACAAATCTCTTGTTAATGGCATTTGCAGATAAAAATCTGAGAAATAGTACATAAGGACCAAAGGCAGTCAGAAATATGAGCAAAAAAATAAGATAATAGTAGGTAATCTGCTATTTCAAAACATGAGAGGCACACAGGTGAGGAGCAGAGAAACTGCATGGAGATAAGACATGGCTAAGGCAAACATCTGTGGCAAGACAAGGCAGCAGAGAGGACTAGCGTGGCTGAGAGAGGAGCGGACGCAGGTGGCAGTGGATGCGGTCCTCCACCTAGGTTGGCACAGCCAAGCCAAGGAGCGAGAGATGTGTTGCGAGAAAGAAAACTGAACTCTTCCTTATGGAAAAAGATGCGACTTTTGGGCGGTCACTTCGCTGAGCAGCAAGCTGGCAATGTAGGCACCATCTGGAAAGCACAGAAGGACCTGGATACCACCACGGAGGTGTGGCCATGGGGAGCTGTCACTAGCAGCGGTGGGACAGAAGATGCTGTTTGACCACGAGAAGAGTCCTGTGGGACTGGACGGAGCTTCCTGAAGTTGCTCTCTGGGACACAGCCTCCTCTTACACCAGTGGGCATCTTCCCACTGCAAAGCTCTTCCTCCCTCCCTCCCTCCCTGCTCAGCCCAGGCCTGGCTGTCGTTGGAGGCTTCCCGGCTGCTGGCTCCTGGGGTGCCCCAGCGTAACCCGGGGCTTGGGCTGCTGTTGGGGAGAAGATCGACCCGGGCACAGGTCTGGCGGGAGGCGGAAGGGTTAATGGCCAGCCTGTCGGCTGCCAAGCCATGTGTGAAAAAAAGCTGGCTGGCCAGGAAAGCCTGTCCCAGATCCCGTGGCAGGAATTAGGGATGCGGAGCCTTTCTCCTTTCCATCACCTGCTCCGGCTCAGCCCCAGCTGCGGAGCTGGTGCCACGTGGCTGCTGGCCAGGGAGGGTGGGCTGGGAGGGAGCTGCTGGCGTACCCGTGCTCTTCCCCCGTCCCGTGCTCAGGGGAGTCGGGTACAAGTGGATAGGGGAAGGCTGGCCCCTTCTAGCACCCGCGCAGGGCTCAGACATGCCATCGAGACTGTGGGCAGGAGTCGTTTGCTGCCTGCATGGTGCCGGCTGGAGGGAATAAATAGAGGCTGCCTGTTTCCAAGCTGCCAGTCCCATGCGTATCAAAAGCTGCATATGTTTCCTTCAAAATGAACTAAATACAAGTAGATTTAATGATGATGATAATAATAATAATAAACCATGTCTGTGCAGGGCTCTCCAAAGCTTTCCAGAGACTCCATTTGTGAGTAGCTGAATGAAAATGAAAGCCAGATCATCTCTGCCAGTTTATCGTTTGCACTCTCCCCCGCTCTTGCTTTCTTTTTAAACAGATTTATTCCTGGTCATTACCAGATCAGACACAGAAGAGGTTATTGCTTCATTCTGCCCGAAGTGGATTTGATTTGAAGTCCCACAAGGAATATTATGCCACCAAGCTATTTCCTCTCCATAACAGAATAAAAAGGGGGTTTGGGAGAGGGAGAGGCAACACGCAGTGCGACAGAGCCAGTAACCAGAGGGCACCGCGGCAAGCCCAAGCAGGCAGCTCGACAGAAACCCTCTTCAGCCTCATCCCCGCTACAGCCATCGTGGGGATCTCGGGGATGAAGTCAGGAGGCAGCGTGACAAATTCCTGGGATGAGGTACAGGAAAATCCTAGTGCACTGCTGGAGGCTGGCCGTGCTGTGCATCCATCACATGATGCTCAGGAGCGACTGATGCACAGCTGGGGATGGGCAGCGTGGTGGAAAGCCTCACGTGGTGCTCAGGAGGTTTCGCCGGGCTTTCTGCAGGGCTGACCCTGCAGCAGGGAGGTGTGGAGGGACCGGACGGCCTCTCTGAGGGCTCATCTCTTGCCTTTGCCTCTGGCAAAATCAGATCACCCAGTTCAGTGAGAGAAAAAAAAAAAGGTCTTTTATGGTGGGATGCAGCCTTTTGCCTGTTCTGCGCTTTTCTTGCTGTAGTGAGCCCTTACACGCCTGTCATGGCCAGCACAAGGCCCTTGAGAAACCGGGACAGGGAAACGCTCAGCCTCTCCCCGTCTCCTCCCTGCAGTGCTCAGCATTACGTTCTTTTTGCTGTGTCTTTTGGCAAGCTGCTCTGTCTCTGTCAGGTTTGCAAAGTGCCTGCCTCTGGGCTTTGCTCGGTGTCTCGGAGCTCTTTGACAAAAACAGAAGTCTAGGAAAATCATTGCAACAACCTACGTGGATGAGATGTTTAAGGAGCAGTGAAGTCGAGAAAAGCCAGGTCCCAGCAGCAACGCTGAGTTGGTCAGATCTTCTCCACGTGCTGTTTTCTGTCCCTTTTTTTTGAGCGTAGCCGAATATATTACTGCTTATTAAATGCGCACCTCCAGACAGGCCACACGCCTGCCCAGTTAACATCGTTCTTGTAGGCTTAAGGAAACCCTCTCAGCCTAAAAATCTAGTTACTTCAAGTCCTGTTAACTGACTTAAACAGCCTCGCTGAAGAAATGAGGCCGCTGAGGTGCACAAAGCTGGGGATGGCTGGCTGGTTTTCGTCGCCAAGCGTAGGAAAGAGGCTAATGATCTCCCTCCGCGGAGCGGAAGGTCGGGCTGCGTTTGGGAGCATCGGGATGCAGGGCTGTGCGCCCACCTCCTGTCTGCCTTCGGACAAGTCACTTCCCTGCCTCTCAGTGCTCAGTCAGGAGAAGGCTCCTGCCATCTTCTCCTCGCCTCCTCTTCACAGCTGCATGTGTATTTTGCACCATTTTATTAGTGGCTGTAGGCAAGGCCTTGTGCAGTGAGGATTTGCTATGCCAAACGGGTAGAAGGAACAAGCAGTGGTAACAGAGAGGGGCAAGAGGCTTGTGCCAGTGCTGCTGGTAGCTGGCATTTCTTAAGAAGTGCTGCAGATGTGATGGGAACGGGAATGTAAATGCTTCATCCTTGCAGACTTGGTGCTTTCTTTATAATCCAGGCAGCATTCGTACTGCACCTGCTGCCTGGATCATCTTTGCATGGGCACGGATTGTGAAATCAAGGAAATAAAAAAATATTTGCTCTTTCTAAGATGACTTGCTACGTCAGTGAACTTCCACCCACCCGCCCCCTTACTGACAAGAAGTAGCTGCCATGGATTAAGTCTGCAACAGTTTTTCCTGAGGGCTGCAAGATCTGGGCTCTCATAATTATGATTTTTTCTAGAAAATTGTTTGTCTGTCCACGTGTCGCAACAGCTTCTGGGTACAGACATCACGGAGATAAAATGGGTGATGCTGCCTGTCGGCAGCAGCAGTGATCGCCTTTTCTCCAGCCTCTGTCCAGCTCTGCCTGTCAGTCTGAAACCTCTGTTTTGAGCCTGCCCGTTCTTGCCCAACCTCTGTTACCCAGTCCAGCTCAAGGCTTCTGTCCACAGCAGATCCTCATGGTGTTTTGCTGTGCTACGAGGGCAGTGGTAGGCTGGCCAAGGGAGCAAACCCCCTCCATTGCCAGTAACCTTGTCCTCTCTGCAGCACCAGCGAGCAGAGCATGGACCAGAGCTGATACCAGTAGTGAGGGAAACATGGATAGAAGGAGACATCCCTTAAGCTACTGTGCTTTGGTCCATAAAAGGCTTTCCTAAGGACAAGGAGTACTTTGGAGTGGCTCTTTCAGGACACAGAAGGTAAGCATCTGCAGTGACTTGTTCTGCTTACCGAGAATACCCCGAGTGGAACCTCCCCAGAAAACTCCTAAGATCAGAAGCTTGCCAGTAAATCATACCTTGGGCATCTCCAGGCTGTAAAACAGGTTGTCTTCATAGGAGAGAAGTTGTGGCATCTTGGCTGATGGAAGATGGAGAAAGCAAGTTAGGAATGCCACCTCTGCTTGAAATTTTAGGGAGAGGGAGATGTCCCTCTGATCTCGTGACTCTGAGCTGTGTCGTCACGAAGGCCCAACAGAGGTATAAAGGGGCAAATGCAAAAAGGAATGATTCTGCTTCTTCACTCGCAGATGAGAGCTCTTACAGGCCAGCAGCAAACCCAAAGATAAGAGCAGAGGGAAGACGTGTATCAGGTTATGAGCAGAGTAAACAGAGGTGTCTCTGGGGAGAGGCCATTACAGAAGTTCATTCATCCCAACTGAGTAAACGGAGACACGCAATACAGCTCATTGCAAGGGTCGACCTGGCTCAGGGAATTGCCATGTTACCAGTTTTGAGCCCTAAACCAAAACTGAACACCAGGCTATGGCACTTTTGAGGCTGTTTCTCATCTTCCAAAGAGAAGCTATTCCTTTTGTCTAATGCTATGGAAGATGGGGCACCCACTTGGTAATCCCAGTATAAGGAGGCTGGTACTTCAGGTGGCAGCATCGGTGCTGGTCGCAGCCTCGCATCGGGACGTCACTTCAAGGAGTCTGTCAGCTCCCCCTCAGGTTAGAGGAACACAGCGTTACTGCCGATGGTCCTAGGCAGACCTGTCGGCAAAGCCTGTTGAGAAATTGTGCCAGACTCCCCACTGAAAGAGCCTGGCTGTAATTGTGTGCAATTTTGCTGCCTTTCCCAACTATGCAAGCCGAAATTTTGAAGACCAAACCTCTGCTCCAGGCAGAAGAGATTTTTATTTGATTTTGGTTTTCACGGGTAATTTCTGCAAAGTATGATCAATCTCTATTTTTCAGAAGAATGAGGAGGAGGACAAATCAGTTGTTTTATTTCCAAGCTTAAAAAGCTCTTGTGAACTTTCAGAGAACCCATACAGACCCCACACTTAGGAGCACCGGCTTCCAGCTTTTTTAGTTTGCTCTAGTGTGTCAAAAATATGCCCAATGTCAGCAACCCAAGCGTGACCCAATTATGAGCTTTGGGGTGAAAAAATAGTATTGGCGTCAGCGGATACTTGTTAGAGTTTGGCAGCTGAAATGTGGTCAGCGTTGAGTATCTGTCCAAGGGCTGTCAGGGGCCGTGAGTAAGGTTTTTCCCCTGGTTCTTGATGCCATGGGTCAAACAGCAGAGCTCTGTGCTGCGGATCTCGGGCATCTAACCTCACTGATGATAGATGGTGTATCAGGTTGGTATTAATCAACAGTTAATTTTCCCTGCGTTCACAAAGCTGCTTCTCCACTTTCTAGGTTGTCTGCCGTGTGCTCTCCCCGTGCTTGGTTGGGTTAAGTGCTACTGGGGTCCTTCTGACCTAGCAAAGCCTCAGACCTACCTCCACTCCCTGCAGGAGACTTGGCCACCTCATCTTCTCGTGTGCTGCTTCTCCTCGGGGATTGGGCCGCGGTTCCACGGGTGCCGGGCTCCTGTTGCGCAGACAGTTCCCAGGCTAGCAGAGTGCTCCGGTGACGTCCTAGTGCACGTCATATGTATGTTCACCCTATGCCTGAGGTCCCATTTCCCATCTGCCAGCGGCCCTTGCAGGCAGGCTGCAGGCAAGCTGTTCCTGCCAAGGGTCTCAAGATGCCCTGCAAAGAAAAATCTGTACGTGCCGCCTTAATCTTCCCCTCTTTCTCCTGTGGCTGCAAGGGGAAGCTATTTATTTGAGATGCAGGACTGGGGCTGCTGTAAATAGCTCTTTGCTTTGGTGAACCTGCCATGTCAAAGAGGGACGGCCTTGTGGCAGGAGATGAAGGGTAAGCCTGTGAGCAAAGATCAGATTGGCAACTGCGGATTATGGCATTTCTACCTGGACTCATCCTTAATTCTACCCGATTTAAAATAACACGCAGTGGCAGTGACGGGTAGGGAAGACTCATGGTGACCCTGCCAGGTGGACCTGGAGGGGAGATGTTTGGCCCATGAAATCCTTGGGGAAGGTTGGAGGGTGTCGGCGTACGGGTAAGTGGGCAGAAGGATAGGTGGTGTCATGGGCTGGGCTGATGGAAAACTGGTGGAGAGAGGTATGTGATGTGTAGGGAGATGGGGAGAGCGGGAGCACGGCAGAACAAAGCCACAGAGCTGTGGATTGTGGGAGGGAGGATGGGGAAAAGAGCGTAGTAGCTGGATAGATAAAATTAGTGAACAAATGCGTGGTAGAAACAATGAATTCCTAGAAGGGAAAGGAGTGGGTGGGAGAATAAGTGCAGACTAAGAGGATTTCCACTACTTGGAGCCCTTGTACGACGGCACCCGCACCAAAACCATATCCCAGTTTACACTCCACATCACCTCCCTGTGTGTCTGTGGGAAGCCACCCTTACTCCAGACTCCGACTGCTTTACGTCGCTTTAGATCAGACGGATAAAAAGGCTCAATCTAAAAGTGTCCTATTTTAAGTTAATCCTCAGAAATAAAATAAGACTGTCTCCCCGGTAAATTATCTGTGGCTACAGCCCAGGCAAGGCAGCGGGACGGGAGCTCAGCAGAGCAGAGAGTTGCTGCGAAGGGCGGCTGTCCTGCACAAAGCTCAGCTCCTTTGTGCTGGTCCACAGAGATGGGGCTTGCCCTGATGTGTCTCCTGCCTCCCTCCCCACCAGGTGTTCTCCATCGTGGTGTTCGGCTCCATTGTCAATGAAGGATACGTGAACCGCCCGGACGAGACACAAGAGCACTGCATTTTCAACCGCAATCGCAATGCCTGCAACTATGGCATTACCGTGGGTGTCCTCGCCTTCCTCAGCTGCCTTCTTTACCTGGCTCTAGATGCCTACTTTCCGCAGATCAGCAGCGTCAAGGACCGCAAGAAGGCAGTGCTTTCGGACATCGGAGTCTCGGGTGAGCTTCCTGGCCGGTTGGCCATAATGCCTCTCTCCTCTGCCGGCAAGGGAGAGGGAGGGAGCTTCTGCCACCTCGCAGGCCAGGTTCCTGCTTGCAGGGAGGTCTTTGGGTTCTTTACTCTCTCAGGCCTCCTCTCTCTCTCCTTTCCCTTTCTCTTCTTCTCAGCCAGTCTGGCTGATGCCTCTCTGCTGTTCTCCATAGGCGTAGCTCAGGGAGCCCTTTAGGCTCAGCAGGTCTTGCCTCCCTGCATGCTTGCGCTTGCTAAGGCCAAGTGTTGATGCCTCTGGAGATGGTACTTCCTTCTTTTCCAGCTCCAGGTGATTGAACCCCATATATTTTAACATTAAAAAATGTTGAGGATTTCATGCAGGCTGACTAAACCAGTCCTCCTAGGTTACCTGGCATTCCCCACGTGAATAGCTGTGCAGGACCTCATCTAGCCCTGAGGATTATTCTAACTTACAGTCAGATCTCTCCATCCCCAGTAGTGTGTTGAAGTGACGGACAGAGCGATGGTGCACGTGTGTGTGCATGTGTAAAGCCAGTCAGCAGCAGCGTGAGGAGGAGCTTTGCTCTCGTGCTGGGATCCTGAATCGCTCTCTTGGCTTACTCTGGCCATACGGGCAAACTTCTCCGCATCAGGGTCCCCCCACAGTTTGTCAAAGGGGCCACGAGTGGAGGGAGAGCAGGATCAGGTGCAGCACCTGAACTTGTTTAGGACTTCTGGCTTGCAAGTTTGTTCACGGTTAGCCCCTTGCCTAGCAGTCCTGTGTACAGCTAACAAGAGAAGCGGAAGGACTGGGCCCTGTCTTGCTGCCACTTGGGGATGCCCGTTTCCCTCGCTGCCGGGTATCTGGCTGCGCCTGGCAGAGAGGGTGAGTCCCGCTCCTCCCCACCAGCTGCCAGTCTGGACTTGGGGCTCCCCCCTACCTTCACCCCTTTCCTGGGGGTGCAGCGTGTTAATGGTCCTTCAGCACCTTTCCTCGTGTGAGTCCCTTAGCCTGTGCTGTCCTGAGCAAAGGCCGGTTCTCTGTGCACCTGCAGGCCGGCTGCTTCCCACTCTTCTGCAGCTCCCTTGGAAGGAATTGCTCTTCGCTTGTCCTTGCAGGACAGGGTTGCGAAGCAGTGGCTGTTTCAGAGAGCCCAGGTGATCACTCCTCTACTGGAAGCCCTTCAGGCTCCCTCCCAAGGCCAAATGCAAGTCCTGTGATCAAACACAAGCAAATGAACTCTCTTGAGGTACTTTCTGCCGACACCTACCGTCACCTTGACAATTTAGCCGTCAGCAAGCCTGCTAGCTCGCTTGGGCTTAGACAGGCTGCGCAGTCAGAGTTTGGCCCCATCTGCAACACACTGGTGGGTCTTGTGGGGTTGAAGTTTTCACAGAAACATGATGTGTTTATGTTCTGTTCACACATACCTTCTTGATGTCTCTCCCCTCCCCCTTTGGCATGCTGGTGGTGGTCCATCCCAGCCTTTTGGGCATTTCTTTGGTTCGTTGGCTTCTGCTTTCTGACCAACCAGTGGCAAGCTTCAAAAGAAGAGCACAACCCAATGAATGAGGGAGGGGATGCAGCCCGAGCAGCCATCACATTCTCGTTCTTCTCCATCTTCACCTGGGTGAGTACAGCAGCCGTGATGTTGGATCACATGTCCTCTGCGCTGTATTAGCTTGTGGGGAATGGAAGGCGACTGGCTAAGAGTGATTCCCTCTGAGATGTCAGTTCACATGGCTTCTGAGAAGGAAAAGCAGGAGGGGAGGTGGTTAGGAGGTAAACTTGGGAAACAAGGACTCAAAAACTTAGATGGAAGAAGGTGCTAGAGTATTAATAAGCACAATGGGAAAGAGGGTCCCATATCCCAGTAAGGAGTGTCCTTGACAAACCTCTAATATGACCTTGGACAAGCCAGCTCCCCAGGCATCATTTTGCCTGTGTGTCAGAGGACTTTAACAGCATTTTCACCTCACAGACACTAAGCAAAGAAGGGAGCTCCAAGCCAGAGGTTGCACCCATCTCCCTCCCTGCTTTGTTCCCATCACGTGAATGTCATCAGTGGCCACAAGAGGCTGTGGTCGACGTCCGTCTGGGCTCTCCGTCTGCACCCACGACTGCAGTGCTGCCTCACTGGGTCGCCTCTTAGGAAGGTGATGGTGCTGTCTCTTGAGACTGCCCTTTCCCCAGCAGTTCTTTATTGCTAGTTTCCTGGAAAAAACCTGTGGTGTGCAATATAAATATCCCAAACGATTTCCTCCTGTCTCTGAAAGCACCAAGCCCAAGTGTTTTTTGTCTGAAGTGACAGGATAGTGCCAAGCAGGAAAGCATTTTAGGCCAGTCTCCATGCGTAAATCCTTGTGGCTTTATCTTCTCCTCTTCCTATGGGCCTTAACACTGGGCAGGGGCCAGGTAGGAAGGGTGCCGTAAGACCACGAAGCTATCAGAGAGGAAGGGGGGCTGCAAAGGGTTGTGCAGTCAGCACCCTCGCCAAGTTGACACCAAGTGGGGGCAAGGGACAGCAGCGTGTGTGTCCCCCCACGAGCGGCATCCTGCACTCGAGTGCTGCCGAAGGCCGCTCGCAAGCTCCAGCAGAAGGTGTGATGAGGAGCGAGGCTTTTTCAAGGGGTCCCCCAGGACCTTTTTTGAGGTGCCACCACCTGCAGTGGTCCTCCCCGATGCATGGGCTTGCAAGTGGCTAAATAGGCATTATCTTCCTCTGGTTCCTTGGGGTTTTTATTTCAATCAAATGCTCCGGTTTGCTCTTCCTTACTGATTCTCCTCCCCACACCCCTTTCTCTCCTCACAGGGCTTCCTCACATTTCTGGCTTTCCGGAGACTCAGAGAAATTACTTTTCAGGAAGAATACAACACCCTGTTCCCTAACTCCCCGTCCTTGCTGCCTTAGTGCCCCTCACTGATGGGGGAATTTGGGGGAAGAGGTGGAGGGATGCAGCTGGAGGAGGTTACTGAGCACAGACGGTTCCAACGCCCTGACCACAGGTGTCCATGTGTGGTCACGGCAGGGCACGGGGTGGGAAGAGATGGGCCACTGAACCAGAGCGGGCCAGGTTGTCCACTGAATGAGGGATCTCCCTCTGTGGAGTTGGAACCGGCAATTTCTCCTCCTCCTCCTCTGCCCCCTTCTCTTCCTCACGTGTACCCTAACTAATGCTGCGTAACACCGCTGTGCCTTTCTTTTGGTGACTGCTCAGACCTAATACTTCAGCCAGGAGATGCCCTCTGCCCCCACCACTGTATCTCCTCCATTTCGCCCAGCCCTCATTCCCCAAAAACCTCTAACCTGTCACCTACTAGACCGCTTACCTCCTATCAGGGATGCTCTGGGATGACGAACTGTGCCTGCTGGGGTCCGCGATGCTGAACCCCGTGCCCGGGCTCCCTCAGTCCACCAAAGGGCATCCTGCCTGCAGTGCCTGGGGCGGGAGGCAGCAGTACGCTTGCTAACGGTGCCCTGGTCTGGGGAGCAGCCACCTCGCCTCCTGCTGCTCCTTCCCAAGGTCTGTGCTGCACCATGCAGATGTTGGCCAGTGAAGGGGTTATGGGGCATGACCACTACCTCGCTACTCCAGGTCAAATCCTGCTCTCATTCCTGGCCTCTGCAGGCAAAATGGCTGCATACATCCAGCCCGGCAGATGAACCTTCTGCAGTGGAGCTGAGGCAGATTGCCTTTCCCAGGGGCAGGAAGGTCTGAACGGGATAACCACAGGCTGTCTGAGCCTCTGAGACCTGTGCCATGTCGGTGAAACCCCACCGCCAGGCAGGAGGTGCCCAGCACGTCCCAGAGGCAGCAGGGAGCCCCGGCAGGCTGCACGCAGCCGATGGGCTCGCAGCCATCCCTGCCCAGCCCTCCTCTCTCCACGTGGGCTTGCGCTTTCTGTGGGGCAGCTTGAACCTCCATGCTCTCGGGGGTTTTTCACCAGCGATCTTCCAGGTGGGCTTCACACACTAATCCGTAACCACTACTAACCCCACTTTTGTTTGTTTCTCTTTCTCGGTACGTTCCCCCTCTCTTTCTCCCCTCCCCTCTCTGCTTCCCATCTCTTCCCTCCACCTCCTCCCTTAAAGGTGGGCCAGGCATTCCTGGCGTATCAGCGTTTCCGGCTGGGTGCCGATTCGGCCCTCTTCTCCCAGGACTACATGGACCCAAGCCAGGACTCCGGCATGCCTTACGCTCCCTACGTGAACGAGGAGGATGCTACAGATGCAGTGGGGACGTACCAGCAGCCCCCTCCGGCAGATGCTTTCGACACCGAGACACAGGGGTACCAAACGCAGAACTACTGAGCCACCGATGCCCCTTTCCCTTCCCCCTTCCCTTCTGCCCCCTTTCCCACTGCCGGCAGAAAGCCGAGGCACAAACCAGACACGTGCGTAGTGGCACAAGAGGTGGCTCTCAGCTATGCTCCAGCCTTCTGGGTCATCTGTTTTTATTTATCGTTTTTAAAAAAGGAAAAAGAAGAAAAAAAGGTTCCCCCATCACCTCTTCCTTCTCCTCCCCCCAAAACTACCCGCCAGAACCAAATTCTTGCAAAATCCGTCACTGCGTTGTGAGAGGAAGGTCCCCCCTTCCCTCCTCTCCCTCCTGCCTTGCTGCGGAGGGCAGAGTCTGGCCGGAGGGCAGGAGAGGGGCGATGGCACCAGCAGGGCAGGGGAGAGGGTGCTGGAGGCAGAAGGAAAGGGGTGAGAGGGACCGGGGACCTTCCTAGAACAGACGGTGTCACTAAAGGCTGGAGTAGATGTGGGAGCATCCGAATTGGGCTGGAGGGCCTGGTGGCTCAGGGAGGGGGATGGTGTTGGAGTCAGCATGCAGGCATGCAAGGATGGAGGGGGGCTGGAGGGGAGCAGGAATGGCATCCCCTGTGCAAAGCCGGGGGGGCTCTTCTCTCCCACCCACTAGTGAGGGAGGGGTGCTTTATTTTTAGAGGGTTTGGGGAGAAGTGGTATTGGGGGGGGGTGGGCACAAAGAGATAAAATGGGAAGGGAAGGAGCAAGATTTGCAGGTACAATCAACAACCACAGGCACGTCTGTAGGTTACAGCAAGAGACTCGGCAGAGCAGAGGGGCAGTGCCACGAGAGTCACTCCTTCCCCAGCCGCCTTGGATTGAGATGGAGGTGGTTCCCCTCGCCTGTACGTCCTGCTCGCCACTCTTCTCAGACCAGTGTTTAGTGAGGCAGGAGGGGAGCCATGCCCAGTCCCTGGCCCCCAGGCGCAGTCCCTGTGGGAGGAAGGATGGAGGAGGTGGGCTTCTAGGGGGCCCTGAGAGCCCTCATCCCCAGCTGGTTCAATGGGGAGAGGAGAGCTTTGCCATTTCACCCTGGGCAGAAGGAGGAGAAGCGAGCCAGTTTCGCTCCTCTGGTCCTGCTGAACCCTCCTCCGTTCCTCTGCTACCGCAGTGCAAAGCCTCTTGCTGACACCACCTTTGTAGCACACAGGAATGGAGCGGGACTCCCCCGGAAAGAAATGCCGCTGCTGGGATGGCCAGCACGCATCTGGCTCTCGCACAGGGGTGCAACCAAGCGGGGAAGGGTCCTGCCCTGCGCGGCTGCGCTTTGCCTCCCATTCAGATAGGGAGGAGGTCTTGGTGTGCAGAGAATTGGTTGGGGCCGGACTGAGCTCTCTGAAAACTGATCTCACTGTACTTGCCATAGACTATACCTTAGTGCGTCTTCCGCAGCATCTCAGACCCTGGCTGTCTGCAAAGCCTCACCTAGGTGGCAGCAGTGACTCTCAGATAGAGCTCGTGTGGACATCATTCCACACTCCTCGTGATGTTGCTTCAAGTGAAGACACGGCTCTGGAAGCACACTGTTTATTCCAGCATAGAAGTAATGTCTATGCGTGAAGACGGTCCCTAAAGGGAAATAATTCAGCAATAGCCACCTGGACAATTCTCCCCAGCACAGACATCTCTCAGAGCACAAGAAGCAGGGTAGGTCTTGCAGCAGTGAGGAGCTCCATCCCCTGGGCAGCCACCCTGCTCCACACAATGCTGGCCCCAGTAGCAGAGATCAGGAACAGATCCAAAATCCCTAGGTGCTTCCCTGGAATGTCCAGCCTATTCCCCGTAGCACCCTTAGGAGTCAGGAGGACGGGACACAGGTCTACTGTGTGGTTGTGTAAACATCTCGTCTGGAGGACACCGAGGCTAACAGTCCTTCCCCTCTTCCCAGCATGACTCCTCTCCACCTGCCCCACAAGGATAGGCAAGGGGTAGAAAAACGTAGAGCTGCAGGCCCCAAGGGGGAAGCGGGGGGCAGTTGTTCTCCGCTGTATATAGGCACCGTTTCTACCTGCCCGCACCAGCAGACTTGTGCTGCCGGTGGCTCTCCCCATGGCTTGTACTCCCCGTGGCTTGCCCCCCCTCGCTGGTGGTTAACCACTGGTGAGGATGGGAGAGGGGGACCAGCCAGCCCCATGGACGCACCAGGAGGGACCGGGCACACATCCCTTGCTCTGTGTCTGAGAGTGAAAGCAATACTGTAAATAGGAGGGGTATTTTTTGGAGGGAAGCCCCTCGGGCTTCTTTTTCTGTGGGCTTAGCCTAATATTTAGGCTTGGGAGGGGGTTACTTTATTGAGAGAGGTTCGTTATGATTGTGGCTGTGGGGGGAGCTCCCTCCAGTCTGTCTCCCCTGCTGGGGGAGAGGAAAGAACGAACGACGAGGTGGAGGAGGAGAAAAACTAATACTCACCCAAACTCATCTGTGTCATCCTTCGTGCTTTCGTTTTGGGTGTTGGGGAGGGAACCAAGAGGAGGAGGAGGCTATAAATAACCAGCCCTCAGCACAAAAATGTGTTGTATTTTTTGGGAGGAACTGCCCATCACCTGTCCCCTCTCCTCGGTGAGGGGGTGAGGGACCAGGCGCATGAGGAGAGGTACGGACCATACGTGGGGGGTCTACCTGGGGCTCTGTTTTGGGGTGTAGCATGGAAGCAGTTTACATGTCCCTTCTCCCGTCAGAGTTACATAGATGGCTGAGCACCATTTGGGGCTGACTAATGAGCAAGCTTTTCTTTATCCTCTTTGGCTTGCTTCCCTCATGTAACCAGCTGATGGGCTCTGGTGGGCTTGAGGTAGGAATGAGCCTCCCCCTCAGAGCTCTCACTTCAGTGAGAGATGAGCCAGGTGGCTTCATCCTGGGTTACTGCTCATCTCTCTGTCCCTTTCCTCCTTGCTTTGTGTTATAGGAAAGGCATTGGTGTGGCAGGGGACACTATAACAGTAGATACTTGGGCAACTTCTTGCTTTTGCTCACGGGAGAAGGCATACTCTTCTTGGGTTGACTTGCTTTTAGCCTTTGCAGTGGAGGGTTGGTGGTGACAGACCTTGAGGCGGGACTCTCCTTGTTTGCATGTAGCTCTTTAAAGTGCAATTTCCAGTGGTATTTGGCTGGTTCTGCAGCTGATGAGAGATACAGACCTACCCAAAGGGTTGGTTATCTTATCTGAGGCACTTCTGATAAGGTGCTGCCTGTTTCTGGTGATCGTAGACAAGACCTGAGCAGCTGGCTGGAACATGTCCCTTTTAGATCCTAAACGTGGGTGAGATCAGCCCCGCTCTAGGGATTAGGAGATCAGAGGGAAGGCTGTATAAGCAAAATGGTAAGGCGGCTTTCTTCCCCGTCTGCCATTTGTCCGGATTACAGAGGATTACGCATCCCCTGTTGGGAGCAACGGCCCCTTGATGTTTCCTTATCTTATGAGGCCCCCAAGTAAGGGACTGTTTTGTGGAACTAGGGGCTGTGAAGGGCAAAGGGATGATGAAACTTTGCCCCAATTCTACCTGTGGCTTCAGCCTCCTGACACGTCCCCATCCCCGGCTCACCCACGTTCCTACCACGCTGTTCATCACCTCATCACACACCCCTCCCCTCCACGTTATTCCTGGCAGTTCCCTCAGGGGAGGAGGCGTCTTTGTCCCTGCACCCTCGCAAGCACTTGGGAGGACCCGGGAAGGCGGCGTCGCAGGGTGGTTCCCACAGGAGTCTCGGCTCCGGTCCCCAGAGCAGGTACAAGGCAAGGAGCCCAGCGAGGCCACCTCATGCAGCAAGTCCAAACCATCCATCCAGACAACTCCCTGCTGCCTGCGTGGCACCTGTAACACCACCTGGGCTGCCCTGCTCCTTCCCCTGCCGCATTACTGCCTGTGTATAGTATATATATTATATATATATATTTAAAAAGATGTATAATATAAAGCTATACATATATACGTATATACGATGACTCATGGATGGCCTGCCGCATACAGGATCCCCTGAGTGGTCTTGTCGAAGCCCAAGTGTCCCTTCACCCTTCCTCCCCCTCCGCCCCTTGCCCCCGTCCGTTCCGAAATCCAACTACAGCGAACCCCGCCACCTCGGCACCTGTGTTTACAATGTCCTATATATTTGTGGTTAACAAAGTGAAGGTGGTAACTACTGGTGTCTCAATAAAGTTATGACGTTCAAAGTAACCAAACTATATGAAAAAAATGGTCTGTGTTTTCTTCTGTGTGGAGGGATGGCTTTTTTCGCTTGGTTTGCTACGAGAGCACGGCTCCTGTGCTCCTGCACGGCTGGCTGGCAAGTTTAGTGACAGTCAGTGGCTTGAATGGAGGAAGGAGACCTAAAGAACTGCCCTTATTGAGATATATATTTCAGGGGGAGCTCATGGTTGCTTGTTTTGCTTGGCCTAAGTTTCAAATCACACACACCGTCAAGTGTCTCTTACCTAATCAGTAGGAAAACGTGAGAAGGAGCTTAACGTGCCATATTGGAAGTAGAATCTCACTGTGAAAGGGATATGGCTATAGGAGGTGTGGATGGCGGATATACAGGAATATAGGGTACAAACCTATATGAAAATAAACATCCGTATTTCTACACACGGGGAAGCACATCTGTTTATTCCTTTGATGTGTCCTTACCTCTATTCATCTATGTGTGACCATTGCTCGGGAGTCTAGCATAGTACACATTTTCAAAACATAATCAAATACTGGAAAAACAGAGCTCTCAGGGCACTGCTGACAGTGGGTGTCAGCAATTGACAGCCCACCATTAAAAAGGATCTAATTTCAACTGGCTCTGCAATAAAAATAAAATTCAAAATCCCATCCCATGCCGATGCTTAGGTAAAGCTTCCTTCTCATCCCCTTTTAGTGAGCCTGTCACTGAGTACCTGAGTATCACATTTCCCAACCCTTGTGCAGTTTGAGGACGATAAGCAGAGGCACATGATGGCGAGGCCTGTACCCAGTCCTCCAAACTGTCTCCCCTCTTGGGGACACAACTGAGCACACACACGCTGTAGCTTCATGTCAGATTATATGCAAAAGTGTTGACATACCCATCTGTTTCTTGATTAATCTTTGTTTGGACAAAGACCCCTCCTACAGTCCCAGCTTTTGGGGTGGAAGTGTTGTAGGGATATCATGCCCACAGAAAGGCAAATGTCTGTGTTGGTGACAGGTGGAGTTAAAAACTGATGAGACAAAATGTTGCCAAAAGCAATCATTTAAGATGAATAAGACTCCAACATTACCAGTTTGTTTGTTTCTTCTAATCATTTGAAATCTCTTTAATTTTGCTTTCTGGTATTTCAAGCCCTTATGAGTCATGTTTTGAAGCTTCTCCCTGCAGCCATGACATCAAGAAACAGAATTCTATTATAAAGTTGGTTTTTTAAAAAAAATTCACATAATCCCAGGACTCGAGGATATGAGACTTTGTTTAGTGTATCATAGAATTCAATAAAATCATATGCTTTGGCACAATTGAAACAACCCCATTTCCCTCCTTCAAAGGCCCAACTGGCCTAAAGCTCTGTACAAACTCTGTTTTGCAGCGATATTTGGCTCGCTCTCGGGGAATCAGCACTCCCTCACCATTCCCCCTTCCCCGGGCCGCAGCTCTCCACGTTAGCTCTCCAACTCTCTGGAGAGTGCTGGGGGAAGGAAGCTGCTGTCTCGTCCTCTCTGTCTCCAGCTCTCTTTCTTTCCTTAATGCTTGTTCTCTCTACTGCTCCATCTATTTCTTTGCCTTTCCAGCCTGCCTGGAAACAGTGTCCTGTACAGGAGCCAGGAGCATTAGGGCATCTGCGCCTGTGAGAAGCATCAAGCTGAAGCTGGTAGAGGTAGCTAGGGAGAGCTCGGGGTGGAGCTGCATGAGGGCTTGCAACGCCACCCTCTCCACCATCCCTTTCTGGAATGGTCTGCCATAGGAACAGAGCAAGTGCAGCAAGCTGGCTCTGCCAGAGAGACCCTTCTTTTTTTTCCATATCACCTCATGCAAGCCTTGCCAAAAATCATGACTTTCCTTTTCAGCCCCAGCCTCCATTGTCATCAAAACAAGGCAGAAAAAAATCTCACCGAACATCTCTCACTTGTGATCAGTAGAGAGAAACTAAATGATGTGATGGCTTCTGCCAGCGATCCTGTAATTGCTTCCCGTTGCGTGTGGTTTCTGAGTGCCTACAAAAGCCCTGCACTGGGGCTGCCCTATGCTCCCTGCTCCCCACAGCACGTTGTTCAATCATGTTGTTAATCTTTTATCCAGCAGCCCAGCAGAGTGATCAAGCTTCTTCCTTTTCTACAGAGAAAACATTAGTAAGAACAGGAAGGCAGTAGTGCAGCTTGGCACCTGAAATACTGTGTATATAATCCCTAGCACTGGGGACAGAGAAGCAATGAGAAACAATAAATATACAAAGAGAGCAAAGGGGGGAGAGAGAGAGAGGGAGGAATGAGAAATATGGGAGTTTAACATGAGAGAGGGAGCTGTGGATCTCGTAGTCACTGAATCGTATAATTCATTTACTGGTGCATGAATGATGAGGTTCAGTGACTGATATCCTGCATTCTTGGGGAGATTTTGGCTGTATGAGAATACAGCATGGTAATTTCTGAGAGGATTTGCTGAAGGTAAGAAGCATAAATAAAACAAAGGAAAAAATAAGCTTGATCAATACAGCCAACAGAGACTCTGTTGGTGCAGTATTTCATCTTGCAAGTGCTGCATAAAGCTATTGGTCTCTGTGAGCAGATATTAATGAAGCAGCACACAAGCTTTGGTAGCACTTTCCTTTGGAGGGCTGCAAAATGCTGGATAAATATTCATTTAGCACTGCAAGCAGCCTTGTTTGGTAAATCTTACTATTCACTTTTTGCAGACCAAGTAGTTAATTGCCTTGCTCAAAGTTAGGGCAGAGGATCAGTGACAGAACCACAGGAATATCCAGACAGAATCTGGCACAAGTATTTTCACCAAGAAAAAAATGTTTTGCACCAGGTCTGTGTTCCAGCCCAAACGGGCAGGAAAAAAAAATAAACCAGAATGACAATGATTAGTGACTATGAGCTGAAGCCAGACATTTAAATTAGGAACAGGGCACATTTTTAACTGCAAGAGGTGACTAGTCATTGTACAAACAAGGAAAGTGGCAGCTTTTCTATCTCATATCTTTAGGAAAGTTGTTTTATTCTCTCACTGAGATCACATTCTGGCCTATCGCACCCACACACAGATTCGCTCGTTAGTTTCAGAAGGACTCACTTATGGATATAAGACGACAGAAATGACTCCTTAATTCCCAGTCCTGCAATGCGATACATGCTGGCAGTCTCTGAGCACACCCGAAGCCTTGCTGATTCCAGTGGCGCTCTGAGCAAGGACAGGGTCTGCCTGTGCTCATCAAGGTGCATGACTGCAACCTTGAATGTTATTAAATAAGCATAAGCTTCTGCTGCAATGCTGAAAAAGTGACATCGTGTTTTAAAGCAGAGGAAACTCACCTGTTGCTTTTTAATGACATGGACAATGCTGTTCTACACAGATTTCTGCAGCACTGGGAATTCTTGATACTGGCAAGAAAACAATTCTTCATTAGTACTAAATCTGTCCATCCTACTTTTGATTTTAATGCAGACTCGACACCCATTCCTATAATTACTTGTACCCACTCACAGCTTTACCCACAGGAATACTCCAAATGTCATTGGTGAGACCAAGCTTATACATAAAGCTAAACAAGTGGAAACTTGTTTGTAGTCTGAAGTTCTTATTTTAGCATTTTCTTCTATCTTTGGCCAATATAACCTTTAGAAAAGTAATTCTGCCTGTGTACCTAAGTCTGCTTGAATGGCTGAATATTTGTGAGCCTTGCGTGAAGGAGAAGGATCTGAAATCTTTGTATATTTGGAAGAAAGAGATGTAACAAAACAACAGACAAAGGATTTACAGGAAAGGGAGCTGGAATCCTCCGGCAGGATCCCCTGCAGCAAAAACCATCATTCCATAGAATAAGGTTAATTAACTGGCAATTATTTCTGAAGTGCATCTGAATCTAATATATTTGCCACAAAGATGTCATTAAAAGAGCATCAAGCCACTGCTGGAAGTCAAGACTACTTAACACCTCACCACCCTCACCACAATTGCACTACTACACATGACTGAAACTGCACGTCTCTCATGTTGGAGCCCCTTCAGCCGCAATTCACAGGGAAACGTGCTCTTCCCCAAGCCCCCCGCTGCCACAGCCTGTCCACCGGCCATCACTCACTCCAAGATATGCCACTCACACACCTGGAGGGCTCTTACACTGACTTATAACATAAGAAAGCAGTGGGAATGATTCTTCTGTCTTCACTCCTGCTCCAGCTGAGCTGGTTCAGTGGAAACTGTCCTTCCTGAAACAGCCTACCTCAGCCTAGAAAGGTTCTTAAAGAAGAGCAAAATCAGTTATCTCTGGTTTTGTCTGTATTGTTCAGGCAGGCACACAAACAATTTTACTGTTGTGCCTGATTCCAGATGACCACCAACTGCTCCAAACTGCGGTGGGTATTGAGAACCACCCATCAGCTGTTCTAGACACCTTCCCATAGCTGGCCTGAGGGTATGGTCCCACTACGTCCTTGTTATGGCCTGCAGAAGAGGGTGGGAAAGGGCTGTGGAGCGCCTCGGTGGGAAACGAACTCCAAGCTGAGCTAAATGGAAGCCTCTTGTGGTGTCTACGGAGCAGCAGTGCAGCTGAGAGATGGTGTCTTGGGCTCTCCCAGGCTTGGTCATCCCTAGAGGTTGCACAGAACATGTCATGGTGCTAAGAAAAACATTTCAATGCCAGAGTCCCTCAGGGCTCTTTGATGTCCTAGGTGACCCCATTTCACAGGATCCTCATGACCCTGCCCCTCTTCCCTCCCCCTCCACACACGCTTGCAATGGTGGCCGAAAGGTGCTTCTTTCTCTCACGACCAAAGGCCTCAACATAAGAAACGGGTATGCCTCCATTCCCCCTACACAAGAGGAAGGGGTAACAACAGGGAAATTTTAAAATATGTATCACTGCCGTGGGGGTTCTCTCCTCATGGAGGTGAGCTGACGACACTCTCTCCTCCAGCCACACAGGCAAGCGCTGGGGCACGACTGCAGGCTCCCCTATACCACGGGGCCTGCAGGGGGGTGCGCGCTTCTCCAGGGTAGCATGTCGGGAGCCCCAGAGAGCTCCACAGCATCGCTCAGGCCACGTTTTCAAGTGCCCTCGAAGCCGAGACGCCATTGCGACTTCAGGGCTTGAAAACCGCGGTGCGGGAACCGCAGCGGCCTCAGCCCGGCCCGCGCGACACCGCCTCCGCGCGCGGGGCGGAGCCTGAGCGGCGTGCACGCGCGCGCATGCGCCTGGGCTCGAGCGCCCCCCGCCGCTCTCGCCCGTGGGGGGGTAGGGGCGTGGCCATCCCCGCGCAGGTGGGCGGAGGCGGTCGCCGCTGGGGGGCGGGGCGAAGGCGGGTTCCTGGGGCGCGGGCGCTCTAGCCGGCGGACTCTGTGCTCTGGAGGAGGGAGGGCGGGCGGGGGGAGGAGGAGGAGGAGGAGGAGGTAGCTTCTGCTCCAAGATGGCGGCGCAGAGGAGGAGCCTGCTGCAGAGTGTGAGTGGCACCTTCCCCCCCTCCGTGCACACGCACCCCCCCAGGTGGGTGCGAGGGGGGACCCGGGCCTCCTCCTCGTCCGCCCCCCGCAGTGCCGTGTGGGAAGGGGGAGGCCCGGCGAGGGAGGTGGGTTGCTGCCCCCCGCCCCCTGTGCTGCCCGAGGGCAGGGTGTCCCAGCTCGGAGGGGGGCCCTGCGTGCTCATCGATCCGCAGCCTGGGCTGGCCTGCCGCCCTGCAGCGCTGTGGGACTGCTGGGGGGCGGCAGGAGGCGGGGGGGCCGTGCCTGTGCTGCCGGCCGCGGGCTGCTCGGCGGTGCGAGGGGGCAGCTGCCGTGTGCAGGCTGCGTGTGTGCACAGGCGGCGTGTGCCAGGGCCATGGCGGCCCCAGGGATGCCTCTCTCGTTGCTGGCAGCAGCAGGGGCTCAGTCCCCCTGTCCTGGGTGAGCCTGCTCCCGTGGGGAACCAGAGCCTTCCCTGTGCTCCCGTGCCACCGGTGCGTGAGGGTCTGACTCACCGAATGACTAGTTAGTGCGGTGCTGTATCGGGTGTGAAACTCAGGTGCAAATTTCACTTCTGGTTCCTTGTTAGCAAGAGCTGCAGGTGCAGCCAGAGCTCAGAGGGAAAGGAAGCGGTAAGTGATCCAGTTCTGCAGCAGGGAATATGCAGTTATTGGCGGGGGAGGTGTGCTACCCTGTTAGCAAAGGGAGAAGGGTTGAGAAGAGGGTGGAGATGGACTTGTAACTGTACTGGAGCAGGATCCTCACTTCAGGCTGCTTGGGGTTTACACGGTCTCTTTCCTCTTTCTGTCTCCCAGGAACAGCAGCCCAGTTGGACAGACGACTTACCATCCTGCCATCTCTCTGGGGTGGGCTCAGCTCCAAACCGTTCCTACAGTGCAGATGGCAAGGGGACAGAGGGTCACCCCTTGGAAGATAACTGGTTAAAATTCAGGTAAGTGGGTTGCACCTGGGACACAGACTCCTGCAGACACAAGGGCAGGTAAAAGTGGTATTTAGTTTGTCACACAGGACTCGGAAGAAGAGGGTGGGGCACAAGCATGCAGGAGGTGTCTGGAGGAATGTGTTGTCTGTGCCTCACGGATGTCTGTGACCTCATTGCTTCTGCCCTCTTTGACAGGAGTGAGAACAACTGCTACCTGTATGGTGTCTTCAATGGCTATGATGGCAATCGAGTCACCAACTTTGTGGGTCAGAGGCTCTCTGCAGAATTGCTGCTGGGCCAGCTACATGCGGATCACAGCGATGCTGATGTGCGTCGAGTTCTGCTGCAGGTAAAGAAGCTTTGGCTGGGAACGGTTCTTGCTTCTCACGCTACCCACCTCCTCTTTTTGCCACCGGGGAGCAGCATCTGGTTTCTGTGGGGGTTGGGAACATCTGCCAATGGTTGCGATTGCACTCATCCTGAGCAGCTGTAGTGCTTTGTTTCACTCCCACCTCATACCCATCTGTCCCCCTGGCTCTGTCAGCGCGCTGCTGAGAGCTCTCCAGGAAGCTGCAGCTGGCCTTCGCTGGACATGTAGGAACAAGTCAGCCTGTGAAGGAGATGACAATGAGTGAAAGGGAGAAGTTAATGTGTAAGGAGATGGATTTGTGAGTGTGCTTTCTTGAGTGATAGACAAGTTCTTACAATCAACGAACAAAATCAGATAGGTCTGACATTGCTTTGAGCATAATTTTTATGGTTTTGTCTCCTGTTTTGAGTAATTGCAAATTGTTTTTACAAGCTGTTAACTAGTTGCGCTAAAACAATTGTGTGATCCTTGAATGTCTGTACGTACAGTGATCAACCACTATGAGCCAGTCTTAGGGAGGTGGGGTATTTGATAAGAGCTTAGTTTCTCTTTATGGCCTTTTTTAGGCTTTTGATGTGGTAGAAAGAAGTTTCCTGGAGTCCATTGATGATGCCTTGGCAGAGAAGGCCAGCCTGCAGTCCCAGCTACCAGAGGTAAAGTAGCCTTAAGAATGGAGATTGCTGGGTGAGTCTTGGGCATATTAGTCAGTCTGGTCCAAGGGAGGCTGTAATGTAAAATTATTTCTCCATGGCTCTCTTCTGGGAGCTTGCATGAAGTAAAGCAAGCATCTTGGTCCATTTCCCAGAGTTCCCACTGTTCACACTGGCACTGATTAGACCCATCATTGGTTATCTTAGTAAGGAACTGAACATGTCATGGAGAGATGTTCAACCTGTACGTGTGGCTCCTCCAGGACAAAGCCATATGACACAGATGAGAAGCAAGGCCTCAAATTTGCATGGCATCTGGGCAGATGTGGATTCTGTTCTTCAGGTGAACTGGACTGTCATCCCAGAATCTTATTGGAGCTGTGTCATTTGTTAGGATTGAACAAATAATTGTATGTCTTGCACAGTCTTGGCATGAGGCGAAGACATGCCAAGATGAGTCCCCTCCCTACAGAATTTTTATTCCAGCTGTGGTTTCGGTGTTGTGGACTGTGTGTTTAAGCTTCCCCCTCATTTTGGGTTCCAGGGTGTCCCTCACCACCAGCTGCCGCCTCAGTACCAGAAGATTGTGGAGAGATTGAAGGCTGTAGAGCAGGAGATCTCTGGAGGAGCCATGGCTATTGTGGCTGTTGTTCTCAACAACAAGCTCTATATCGCCAATGTGGGTGAGTTGGTTTTTGTCAGCACTTCAGTCTAGGCATTTCTGAGGACAGCTGCAGTTCTAGGAATTGAAAGAAATTTGAATGTGGGGGACAGTTTCCTTGGTCTGTGGCCAAGGAGCGATATGCTTGTTACTTATGGGAGCACTTGAAATCAGCCTGGCTCTTTATCTCTGCAGATGTTGGCTGATGCAATGTGTATGACCAAAGAACAGAAGGAAAATGGGTTGAGAGGCAGTAGTGCAGGTTCACTGAGAAGTAGAGAGCTTTCTTGTGAGGTACCAGCTCAGGCCTGGATGAAGAGCTGCCTAGCAGGCCTACTATGCTGCTAGCAAGACTACTTTTTGGAGATCATGATGAGACAGCACATGAGCCTTTCTCTTCTTTTCTGTCTCTATTTCCCTCTCCTCTTCCTTTTCCATTTGGATATGTTCTCCCTCTTAACGGCAGAGCTATCCGGTGCCTCATCTCGCTGCTCCCACTGCAGGTACCAATCGGGCACTGTTATGCAAGTCCACGGTGGATGGGCTGCAGGTGACTCAGCTCAACGTGGACCATACGACAGAGAATGAGGATGAACTTTTTCGCTTCTCCCAGCTGGGTGAGTGTTGGGTTTCATGTTCTTACCTGAGAACATCGTATGCCTCCATTTACCTGGGGCACCAGGAATGACTCAAACCACTGGAAACAATAAATGACCACAAAAAGAAGCTTACTGTGGTTTCAAATGACAAGTTCAGTGTCTTCTTTTCCTCCATATCTAGCCATTGTGAGGCTACAGAGTAAGTTTAGCTAACTGAACCAGCAGAAAACTGTCCATTTTTTTCAAGTTTTGAGGGTTAGTTTTGTGTCCGACTGCCAAACTGACATTGATTTGCCCTCCAGCTATGTGATTGCTGGAGTCTGTAGGAAGGCAGGAGTGGAAACACACAGCCAGAGGGCAGAAGCGGAGTGGGCAGTATATGACTGCTCCTTTGGAGGCAAACCACAGTTATGCTGGGTTAAGTTCTGTGTGATGCTGCGCCCTCGGGATGGCGCGTTTCAATATGGCTTAGTACAAGCTGCTGCCAAAAAAGCAGCTATGCTTCAGACAGAGCCAGGCCAAGCACTGGCATTTACTGCTCTCACATCAGTAACTATTGAACCCTAATGTTGACATTTTGCTTTAGGCAATTTCCCTTTTCCTTTACAGTGTTTGATATGTTTTCTTTCTTTGTCTAGAACTAGCCGAGACCACTTGTGTGATTGCTAGTACCGAATTCTTCTTATTGAGATACTTATGTTCTGTGCCTTTGTTTAGGTAGATCTAACTTGGCAGTCTTCATTAGGTTTGCCTGGTAGATACATTCTTATCTGGTGAGGCTGTTGATCTGGTAATTGTCTGCTGCCAGGTCTTGTTTTGTTGGGGTTTTTTTTGTATTTATCTTCCATTTCCTCTTACTCGTACTCCTGCAGTAGGGGTACATGCTATGAAACAGAAGACGGAATACAAGAATCCAGGGAAAGAGCCCCTTTGACTGCCTTTCTACTGCCAAAAATGCAGAATTTAGCTGCAGTCCATAGCAGAACAGGGATCTGCTAGAAATACCGACCTTAACGTGGCGCAGCAGCGTCTCTCCTGCTGGCAGTACCAGCAGAAGGGAGAGCCTGTGGAACTAGCTAGTGTGCACAGGCTGTTTTGGGGGGCCAAAGGAGGTTGTTGTAGGGCTAGGTTGGAGCATAAGGATAAGAGGTAGTAGGGATAGCGTTTGTCATGATGGTGCCTGTGTCGCACCTCTCCTGGGGGAAGGGAGGGAGAGGTCTTAGCCTTCGTGGCTTTTCACACTGCATATTGCAGCTTGTTCAGTGCTCCAGGAGAGTTGCTGTGATTTAGACACAACCTCTCTGGCATGCTGTGAGGCTCCCTGAGTTTGTGTCTGCCGATAGCGTGTAGCCCCCTGCCAGGAGCTGGCAAATGAGCCAGGCCATGTTGATGAGTCAGCTTTGGTCTGCAAGCAGATGGCAGAATTGTGTCTTACTGCTGGGGTAGGTGTGGAGCCATCTGTGCAGTGAGGCTTGGTTTGACTCAGAGGGAGAGTTTCAGTTGGACCCCTGCCTTCACCTTGTACTGAGGACAGTCATCCCTAGATAAAATCTCAAAATAACATTTTCTGCCTGTTAGCTCTAGGTATAGCCAGGAAAGGGGAATTGCCAGAACGGCCCAGGTAAGTGGCTCCTCTGCTCTGAGTCCTGCCTCAAATAGTAGCCGCACCCAGATAGTCCCTGTTAGAACCTTCTTCAAGATGGGATTCCTTCCTAGCCCCTGCCAGAGGTATATCCCCTTAAATTTATTGAAATAAATACTTGTTTGGTCATTGTCCTTATTTTAGGAGTAGCCCACATCAGTTTGAGCACTTGAGCAAATTCAGTGCCTCTTGTAGATAGTTCTCCTTTTCTCCATCTGCAATCTAGTGTATTAGTGAAATTGTCATGCGGAGTTTAGGAGCAGGGGTCAATAACAGGTGGAATAAAAAGCAGAATCCTTCACAGACGTTTTCCTCCTTCCTGTGTTCTCCTCCCATCGCATAGTCCAGAGCTGACAGGTGCAGATGTTCCCCTGCCTTTTCGGCGAACGCCTGTGCGCCAAGGCCAGCTGCCACCGGTGGCTTTGGACCCGGATGTGGGCTTTGTCTCAGGGCCAGCTGGTGCATTCAGAGTGCACATATTGGGCTCTGTGCATCTCTCTCCTTCTTTCTCCTTCCCAGATTACAACTAATGAAAAGGCGTCCCTTGGAACACAGCAAACTGCTCTTCCTTTTCTCCTTGTTGGACTCCTGATGATTCTTTGGCATCTCGTTTTGTCTTTAGCTGTGGATATTTCTTTTCTCATTCATGACAGTGTAACCGGAGGAAGTCCTGCAAGTTTCCCCAAAGTCAATTAAACTTTTTTCTTTTTCAATCTGGCAGGCTTGGATGCAGGGAAAATAAAACAAGTGGGAACTATTCGTGGGCAGGAAAGCACTCGGCGCATTGGAGATTACAAAGTCAAATACGGCTATACTGATATTGAACTGCTCAGGTCAGAAAAACTCAACTTTGTGGTTTCAAGCCCTCCTTTTCTTCATGACCCCTCCATTCTCACCTACTGTGTCACCATTAAATACTAAATAACACTGTCTCCTTCCAGTGCTGCTAAATCTAAGCCCATCATAGCAGAGCCTGAAATCCATGGAGGGCACTCGCTGGATGGGGTGACTGGCTTCTTGGTGCTCATGTCTGAAGGGCTCTACAAAGCGCTGGAGGCAGCTCATGGGCCTGGGCAGGCCAACCAGGTGAGCCTGCTCACATGAGAAACGTTCCCTTGGCTATTGACTCACTCTGGTGGTGTCAGCTGCTCTCATACAGACTTTCCTCCTCATCTTTCCTGTGAATGCTGGCCAGGTTGAATGCCTGTGCCACCCCATTCCGGTCTGTAATAATATGGGAGCTGCTTTGCCAAGCCAGTTCTTCTAGGCAGCTGCCTGTCCCTTAGGAGTAGCCCATTAAAGGAAATGGGATGATTCAAGGCACAAGGGCACATATTAGCAGGTGAGACTGGCAAGCATCAGTTGGATGAGTTGCCATAAAAACTCTTAGATAAGATGGCAGGAACAGGTTTCCTCCAAAATCTCCTAAACATCCTTCTTTTTTTCTTTTTCTTTTTTTTTTCTTTTTTTTTTTTTCCTTTCTGCTCAGGAAATTGCAGCCATGATAGCCACAGAGTTTGCCAAGCAGACATCACTGGATGCTGTGGCACAAGCAGTAGTGGACCGGGTTAAGCGGATCCACTGTGACACTTTTGCCAGTGGTGGGGAACGGTCCAAATTCTGTCCCCGGCATGAAGACATGACGCTGCTTGTGAGGAACTTTGGGTACCCCCTGGGTGAGATGAGCCAGCCTACGCTGACACCAACGCAAGGTAAGTTGAGGAGAGAATGAAACTAAATGGAGGGTGGAAGATAAGATCTCTTGATCAATCCAGCACTGACCTAACATCGGGAGAAGAGATACTCAGTGTAGAATGAATCTTCTTATTAAAGGGATTATTGGCTTCTGAGACATAGAGCCTGTGACAATTTGACAGAATACAGTACAGATCTAAGCTGTACTAAACTGTCTGAGAAAGGCAGTTTAATATAAATTCCGGGGTTCTTTGGCCCTTTCTTTGCCGCTGTGCACCCCCAGTCACTCATGTCTCAACTACAGTCTATAACTCTTGTTTTCTCCCTTCTCAGGAGGCCGTGTCTACCCAGTCTCTGTGCCGTATTCCAGCTCCCAAAGCACAAGCAAGACGAGTGTCACGCTGTCTCTTGTCATGCCTTCCCAGGGCCAGATGGTCAATGGTGCCCACAGCAGCTCAACTCTGGACGAAGCCACCCCCACCCTCACTAAGTAAAAGTCCTGCTACCCACAGTTTTTCCCTGCACCTCACACTGTGTAAAGTGGTTGAAAAGCAGAGAGACACCTGTCAGTTACCTGTCAATCATTCCCTTATCTGGAGCGTGGCCTTCCTGACTGCAGTATCGACAGCCAGCATAATGTGTTAGCTGGAGAGCGCTTGTGTGAGGAGTGGGAATGAGTAAAGTGAGCAGCTCTGAAGCCAGCTCTGGGAACATGCCTTGGGAGCAGCATCTGCTGCTGTTCGCGGAGGGCCCTCTGGCAGCGAGCAGCCCTTCTCTCTGGATCTTGTGCGCCAAGAGTGTTGGGTGCTGTGCGTGCAGGGAGTGTGGGTGCCTTTCATTTTAATAAGGAAGAGGGGCTGTGCAGGTCACCTGTAAGGCTGCTGGAGAGGCTGTGCTGCACAAGTTGGCTTGCTCGGAGGCAGAGGCCAGGGTAGCAAAAAAGGATAAAGGTTAGAACTGGACTCTGTTTGGATCCACTTTGCAGTATCGTACTAGCTAGTGGCTTGGTTTAGGTTCAGCCTTTGGCACAGGGTGGTGTGCGTACACACTGCGAAGTGAAGAAGGTCTCTGGTTATTGTGTTCTGGTAGCTCCAGAAACAATGAGGCTGACGCAGTAGAGCTGCTTTGGCTGCTACGCAGGTCAAACAAGAATAGCTTTCCTTGCTGCCAGACTCTTCCCGTAAAGCTCATACTGTATGGATATGGGGAGGCCAGCAGAGTGCATGACTCTTCCCCCCCCCCCCCCCCTTCCCCCCCTCCCCTTTTTTTTCCCAATTTTTTTTCCTACTTCCTCTCCTCTGTTCCTCAGATGCCTGGTTGTACTTAAGGCCTTCCAGTTAAATGTGAATCAGATACCTTTTGGCCTTCATCAGTTCCAAGCAGTTCTCAACACTTCTAGTGCTCTGATACAGCAAGAGACTGCAACTTTTTACCTGTTTGCTGAGGATAGCTTGATTTGTGAAGAAGCTGGCACTTGTTCTGATGCTTTTCTTGTCCAAAGCATCAAATGGAGGAAAAATAAAAATGCTTGTGTTCTCTCTTTTTTTCTCTCCATAGCCAAAGCCCAACTGTGACGCTCCAGTCAACTAATACTCACACGCAGAGTAGCAGCTCGAGTTCAGATGGGGGTCTCTTCCGCTCCCGACCCACCCACTCGCTCCAGCCGGATGAAGATGGGCGCGTGGAGCCCTATGTGGATTTTGCAGAGTTTTACCGGCTTTGGAACATGGACCATGGCGAGCAGGGAGCACTGGCTGTGTCCTAACGTGGAAATCTGCCTCCTCCAGACACCCTGCGCTCGGCTGCGTCAGCAAAGACTGAGGCAAGAATGAGAGCACTCCACTGAGGGCTGTGTTCTTCCGAGAGTTAACTCTTATCCAGGATGTGCTGAACACTGGGCTGGGGGGCATGTGCAGCGCTCTCTACACACGTGTTGCCTGTGCCATGCACCCAACCCTGACCAACCTCGTTCCCTTGGAAGCCCTGTGAATAGGGGAAAGGGTCTTGAATGCAACCCTCCTGCAGGTTTTTGCATTAAAGACGCAGAGAGGGCTCCCTCTGGATAATGCAGGAGTAGGGGCCTGTACAAAGGCTGTGTGTGCGCGCGTGTGTAGGTGTACGCGTGTGTGCCTGCGTGTGTGTGTGCTGTCATAATGTTTCCACAACTCAATTCATAATGCTGTGATTCCAGTGTTCAACTCCATAGAAGATACCTCTATTTTGCAGAATAAATAACTTATAGCTACACTCATTGGCACCTATGTGGCTTGCTCTCTTCCTTACAATGTCATGTGTGGGTGTGACAGCTCTTCCTGGTGAAACCGTCTATTCCTCCAGAATAGGGGGTTGCACCTTGCAGCAGGCAAGCTTCTGTTGTAAAAGTGGCCTGAGCCCTTGCAGGTGACTTAAAAGGGTAAGGTCTTTGTCCCGTGCTTACTTATTTGCTGAGCTTTGGCACTGGATTATGGCTTGGAGTTAAACTAGAAATTCAGATTATTGGTTTTCATAGGCAAAATGCACGTTGTTTCCCTTAGTGCAGGCCATCTGGAAAGTTGTAGAGGGCAGGTGGAGTTTGTAACGCAGTTTTCCTGTACAGGCGTCTGGTAGCGCACGGCAGGAAGTCACATTTGGATAGAACCAGCACTATGCTTTATGTTTTTATGATGCGGCTGCCTTGAAGGTGCAGATGTGCATCCTCGTGTCAGAGCAGAGAGCTGGGCAGTGAGGAGAGGAGAGGTCCTGTTGGTCTGCTGGCTACGTATCAGGTCAGCAGAGACCTGGATTAGCTGGCGGAGGCGTCGGGATCACGGCGATCTTCCTCTTCAGTTCTGGCTTCTAACAGCAGGCGGCAAGCGCGCCTCTTCCCTCCCTGCTCCAGCCTTCCCCTTCAGCCTGCTTCGCTGGCTGCCTGGGGAAGGAGCCTTTCCCCAGCAAACAGGGGGAGGCCTCGGGGGTGACCGCTGTGCCGCAGCACCCGGTGCCTCAGTGGGGAGTTGTGATAAGGCACCAGGCAAAGCCAAGAGAGGGTTAGAGGAGATTACAGGAGGAAGGGCAACTGAGGGAACCGGCCCGCGTTCCTTCCTGGATATATTTTTGCTTCCAGGCTGGTCACCTTAGGAAGGAGAAGGGGAGGGGAAGGGATCAGGATGAATAGCAGAGGATGCTACAGTCAAGGCCAGCGTGTAGCCAAGCCCTGGTGCACGCAAGTCCAAGGCACCTGCTGTGTGCCAGCTTAGAAAGGAGCAGAGGGCTGTTTATCCCTTTGGATAAATCAAATAGCACCGAGTGCCCCGAGGCAAGATCTGAGTTCACTGAGAAATACGTGGGCACGATCAGAGCGGTGAGAACGCCCGTTTCCTCTGAAGGCGCAACAGGGATCCCTTGCATGAGGGTGGCTGGCTCTCCGCCGCCGCCCCCTCCAGGTCCCACTAGCACGGCTTTGCCCTGCGGGGTTTTGTGTGAATCCAGGGCTCTCGGCTGCTGGGCTGCATGCAGAAGCTCGTGTTTCCCTGCCCTCCTGTAGTTCCCAGGAACGCTGGGTGTGCTGAACGTGCTGGCACAGGCACCTACCGTCAAGACCCTTCCAGCCCTGCCAGGGAAGTGGTGTTCAGTGGTGTAGAGGGAAAGGCAGCAGAGTTGTGTGAGGTTTGGTGCCTTGTCCCTGAGGCTGACCAAGGCAGACGCTGGCAGTCCCTCACCCCTGTCCTCTGCCCGTGCCTCTGCCCTGCGAGGAGCAGGGAGTTCAGGTATCTGGGCCCAGCCTGGCCTTGTCCAGGACCACTCTGAAATGTCATTTGACCTGGGGATCCTATCCTTTCCTCCAGGTTGTTGTGTGGCTATTTAATAGGATGGTGTGATCCTGGTACGGATGAAAATGGAGTTGAAGAGGTTTTATCCTATTCTGCGTTCCCTAACCTGGCACAGATTTCGACAGCTGTATAAACAAGTCTTTCTTGCTTATTCCCCCATCCCATTTATCTATGGTATTTGCTAACTTATACCGAGAACATTTCCAATGGGAAATATTCCAGCATGTGGGTGCTCCAGATAAAAGTTTAAGAATTGCCAAATGCACTTATATAAAGCAGATCACGCAAAACAAACTTATCCTTTGGCATAATTACCAGTTTATGAAGTAAGAAAAAATAAAATGGGTAGGAGCGGGTGGATCACACTAAGCTGTGTCTGTACAGCCACTGGAAAAAAAGACGAGGAAAATAGGTTTTCTGTACATGCTATGTAAGCCATGGCTTAGGAGTCCAGGTCAAAGAAATAGACTGAATGTTGTGTACGGGGAAGGAGGCTCGTGAGCTAATGTCGGTATTTAATATTGTCTTTAGGGAGCAATGGGAAGATGCAGGCTGTAACAACAGTGGAAAAACCTCCTCTCCCCTGCCCCTTTAAAATGAAGGAGTGGATGGAAGAGGACAGAACCAGAGTGATCTGGAGAAACAAGAGCAGGGGCCTTTTTGCAGTGTAGTGAAATTCAAAACCACTAGAAACGTAAAGTCCTAAGCAGAACAAGAGAAAAACAGTGCAGCTATGCACCACAAGACTGCTGGGGAGGAGCTGGCAAATTAAGATCTGAATATGCAGAATAAGTCTCCCATAAAGGCAGCTAATCTTATTTTTCAAGAGCTATCGCCCTGTGAGACAAAGGTAGAAAGGAGAAGCCCTGTCCCTGGAATGGGAGCAGCGGGGATGCTCCGCATGTCCCCAAGCCACAGGCGCTGGCTGAGGGTTGTTAGAGGTGCTCAGGCTGTGGCTGGTGAGACAGGCTGGGAGAAGGTCCTGGTTCCAGTGCTCATGGGCAGGCAGCAAGGTGAGCAGGCAGCTGAGCTGAAGCAGCGTGCTCAGGATTCAGCAGGGCCAAAGATGATGCAAAGACTTTAGATGTTCTTGGGAAGGACTGAAGCCGTGCACACCTCGCTGCACGCCAGGGGCACGGAGAAAACCCAACAAAGACTGGAAAGGGCTTTGTAGACTCCCCGCTGCCTTTGAGGACCTCCAGAAAGAGGTGACCAAAAGAGGAGGCCAGGTCGGGGCTGGTTTCAGTATGGAGCTGGGGCTTGCATTGCTCTGGAATCGAAGCAGTGCCTTTGTCCTGAGCCATCCCCAAAAGCCTTCTCTTGGCTTGTGCTCTTGCTCCTCCCCAAACCACCGTTATCATCACCTCACTAGGTGGAGGTGCCTGGGTGGGAGACAGGAGATGCCCCATTGTCCCTCCCATCCCTAATCTTCTGCCCCTCCTTGCTTCTCCTCCCCTGAGAAACCTTTCCAGCAGCCCAGTGGGGAGCACCCAGCGCTGGTGGAGGGGGCTCGGCAGATGTTAGCAAGATGCCCTTGCTGGCAGCTCTCTGCACCTTCTGCCCCCCATACATTTCGCAGTCCCAGGACAAGCAGGGGGGGGCCTCTGCAGCACTGGGAAAGGGTGGTTTCCAAAAAATGCTTGGCAGGATCATGTCCACCCCAGCCTGGGGTGGAAATAAGCCATCAGAGGGAGAACTGGAAACTCCCGGGCTGCCTTGGGGTATTGGGGGTCTGCAGCCACGGGGAGCCCTTCGACGCCACCTAAAACTGAGGTCCTCACTGGCTCTGCTGCTGAAGGATCACCGGGGACTTTTTTATTTTAAGCTCTCCACTAGCTGAGCAGCACACCCATTTATAATGAAATCTTTAAATAGTGGAAGGATAGCCAGGCAGGTCTCGGCCGGCAGTTAGTGCCCAGCTCCGGTACGCTGTCTGTTGGCAAGTCACGCAGGGCTTGGGTTTTCTTCAGCAGCTGAGGCATCAGCTGAAGCTAACATGGGCTGGTTTGTTCCCATTCACCTCTTACTTCACACTCGGTTGCTTTTGGCACACCTGGACTTTCCAATAGGGAAGAGGCACACGGTGAGCGAGTGCTCCCTGGACCAGTGGGACCAGGGAGCTCCCACCAGTGCTCCCTGGACCACGCAAGGGAAATGCAGCATCCTCGACCAGAGTCTCTGCTCCCTCAGCTGCCATGCTCTGAAGAGGGAGGAATGTGTTCCTCTCCCCTCTCCCCTTTTTTTCTCCACCACATTAAGGTTTTGAGAGCATTAGGAGACAGCAGAAGGGTTTGTGGCACCGCTGCAAAAAATGCTGCAATTGGCTCCTGTCATCGCAGGGCAGAGATAGCCATAGCTGAAGGGTGAAGCTGCCTAAAATACATAAATATTTTTTAATTTGATAGCTAGTAGATAGTTGTTTATATATAATAGTCTGACTTTTCCTGCCCTAGAAATTCTGAGGAATGGCTTTAGAGTAACCCTGTATAGTTCATTACTCAAGTGACTCGCCTTTCTCCAGTTAAGAGTGTCGCTGGCATCCTAAAACATCAGTGTCGTTAACGTGAGTTGTAAATAAACCACCGGGGATGGGTTAGGTATTTTAAATCTTATAGCTCTTTCTGTAAGCACAGGAATCCTATTTGGAGTATTCTGGCTAAAATTCAACATGAGTACTTATATTCTGCCAACTCCAATCCCCTCCTGGAGTTTCAAATGGATACGATATTTATCTTCACTTCCCGTCTTAACTATTGTGTGTTGTCGCTGTAGGTTGCTAAACAACTGCTGTCTCATCGGTGGCTGTATTTTGCTGGCAAATAAAGTGAGCCCCATGTGCATATGAACCATAAAGCTATTTGGAGTCCTTGCATAAGAACCCCAAGATACATGTAAGCTGTTAATATTTATTATGTGGAGCTGAGAACATCACTGAAGATGGAGGGATTAGAGTAACTGAGTTCAGGCTGTTGAACAGCCAGACAGAATGGAAGAGAAAACAGATGCCCTGGAGGAATAAGAGCAAAAAGCATGAGGAATTTTCTGCATGCAGGATTAGACTCCAGCAGAGCATGGAAAGAAAAAGCCTGGGAATGCTCCGGAGAGCCAGGGCAGATGCAGCGTTACGGCTTCTTGCTTGGAGGTGCATCTTCCCCTTTCCACTTCCCCCAAACAAGCAGCAGCTTAACCACAGGCTCGCTGTGTTTGCAGCTCGCTGGGCTGCAAACAGCAAGAGCCCTGTGAGAGGGGACCTGGCCGCAGCAAGAGGCAGGTCGGACGAGGCGCTTCCAAGGCGCGTGAGAGGGGACTCGATCTTCTGGGCTGTGCAATGCTTTGGCCTGGCCCTCGCTCTGCTAGGTTTTTCAAGAGTCTCCTAACCTGTTTTCTCTCTTTGCCTCATCTCTCAAGAACAGCGCGACCTAGAAACTCTGCATTTCTTCTGTTGGTTTTGCCTGAGCCGGGCAAAGAGCTTTTCTCTGCCTTACAAAAACCAAGCGGCGGCAGGGAGCAACAGCAGCCCCTTTCTGTGGAGGAAGGTCCTCAGCAAACCAGCTGCTTTGATGTCCAAAGGACTGGTAGCAAGGAAAGGCAAGTCTCGGAGAGTCAGAGGCTCTGGAAGGGCGGCCAACCCTACACCTCTCCGTTCGGGAGCTACGGAAATGCTTCTGCACAAAGCCCTTCTGGTTACCGTGGCACTAAGGCAGCCAGCAGCCACCCAAACATCTCGGGAAGCCACTGTGGTTTGTTTCCAAAAGCAGCCACAAGCCCAGTCATCCAAAACTGAGGTTCCTAGAGGTAGCTGGGCATTTCCGAACACGCAGCGCAGAGCTCCCAACCGAAGCAAAACCGGACAAACGCGGCTGCCTCTGACCTCTGATGAGAGTCGGTTGCTTTGGAAAATTCAGGACTCCTTTCAAAGTACGGGGATCAAAGCCGAGCTGTTAGTGGTTTCATACATCAGCGATTTGGAAAGTCCCTTGCTCCAGCCAACGGCAACTGGCAGTCGAAGCAAAACAGGTAGCCGCTCTCGTTTGCCTGTGCGCTGCGGGCTCCTCCTGCCCTCGTCAGTGCCCGAGCCACTTGACCCCCGTCCTGGCTGCAAACCTGCTCAGTGAAACGGCCAAAAAACTGGTGCATCCATCACCTCCGAGGCAGCTGGGCAGGGTCCCCCTCCCGCAGCCGGGGAGAGGGTGATTTCACATCACCATCGTGCAGACGGGGACCGTACGAGGGAGGGGGAGAGCCCCGGTGCCTTGTCTCGACCAAATCTCCACCCCAGGCCCGCTGTGCAATCCCCGTGCCAGGGGCACCAGCCGCCTGCGTCAGGAAAGGGATGCCTCTGTGCCTAGTTTTAGGCAAAGCGGAGCAAACCAGCCAGGTCACGCAGTTCAGCCTGGGTTAAAGGTTTGCTGTGGGTGCCCGCCACGGAGCTGGTGTGAGGGCAGAAATGAAAACTCGTCTCTGAACGGGCTCGCCGGGTGCTGCTCATTGGTTTGGCATGGAGGCTGGCCCCAGCCAGCCCTCCTGTGAGCCATAGCATTTTTTACCTGCAGCCATGTGCTGTATGAAAAGGGAAGAAGCTCTTCCCTCTGTTTGAAGCAAGAAATATGCAGAGAAGCAGCTTCAGAGCTCATCCCCAAAACACTTACAGCTCTTACATGTAAATGAGAGTCAGGCACTAAGGTAAAATAGCTTTTGGATATGAATTCTTCATCCAGGTAGTTCAATAATTTACTGAACTCCCCCCCTTATACAAACATATTCTGGAGCCAGCTCTGCTTTTCCTTATTGCTCTTGTCGTTAGCTCTTCCAGGAGTTCTCAGCTGCTGCCGTGAGAAATATCCAAAATAGCTCCACAAGGGACTTCTCGGAGATCTGAAGCCTTGAAACAACAACAGCAAAAAAAAGGCTAGATGGGAAACGGAAAAGGTGAGGAGACAAAACCAACATGCAGTCAATAAAAGCTTTCAGAAAAGAGATAAGAGCAACAAAACACAGAATTGGCTTACTGCTCGCTAAAGGTGTGACGGGAATGAAAAGAGCTTTTGCAAATGTCTGGAGGGGGAAGGAAATTAGAGGAGAAGTGTATCCATTAGTAAAGGAGTGTGCGAGTGTATTATTCATGGCTGCAAATATCTGAGCTGCAAAAGTGCGACATTTTTATTTCTATCTGCCAAATTTAAGAATTCTGGATAGCAAGGAAGTAATTAAGACCTAATAAAGCAGCTTGTGCCTGCCGCTGCAAGTGAGGAACGTGGCAGCATCCCTCCCGAACTCCACAGGGCTGTTCACCTGGATAAAGTTACTCTGTGTTTGCAGAACCGCAGCTTGAGTCAGCATGAAAAAACCCAAACAGTACAGCACCTTGACAGAAATAAGGTACAATATTCACTGATTTAGCTGAGACGCATATCAGCTGGTGCCCTTCACCATGGGACTTCGTTTTCGGTAAGTCACCGAGGTCCTGCAGTTGTTTGGCACCAAGGGACCCTCACTGTCATCTCCTTGACCCCCGGCAGTGCCCCTTGGAGGGGTGCAAGAGGACTATGCTGCGCCTCAAGCAAGGTGGGCAGCCGAACATGCCTGCGATTTGCAGCTGCCATTGCCAATCCCACCACAAAGCGGCTGTTAATTGTTATGCTTGGCACCTGCAGACAGCCTGGCTACGTCTGGTCGGCTGCCTGCCAAGCGTGCGAGCAAATGCGTAGTTCTGGGGAGACACCTTGTCACGCTAATGGTCTTATGCGGAGCTTTAAGTAGGCTGGGGACCTGCGGCTCTCCAAGCAGGAGAAGCATTTCACTCTCCTCTAATTAGACCAATTTCTCGAACCGGGGCATTGGAGCAGGGCTGCGATTCCTGAGAAAGGGACGGCTCTGCAGGCTGTTTGCCAAACCCACTGTGGGCGAGGGAGGGACGTGACTTAGCAGGACCCCCATGCCAGGGGAGCTGGGAGGCATGCTGCCACGCCGCGCCTTTTGCCGCAGCCTCTCCCACACCCCACGGCTGGACGTGCGCCCGCTTTGTGGTTCTCAGGGCAGCCAATACCCCGTGACACAAACCAAGACATGGAACAGGGGAGAGATGTGAGGTCCAAGTGTTAGCCAGGCTCTGCATCCACTGGGAAAGCCAACTTCATGTCAGTAGCAGAGGAATGAGGGTATTTTCCAGAAGAAGAGCAGCCACAACTAGCAGAGATCAAGGGATGAGAGAAGAATATGTTGTGATAAACTTCGTTTGAGAGGTGGCTGATGTTTATCGAACCACAGGAGCGTGGCAGCTTTGATAGGAAATTTCAGCAGAGAATATAAGTATTTCTGAAAAAAAAAAAAAGAGAATTGGCATGGCTATAAATACAGCCATGTGAAAGCACGCTGCCTGGAGGACCTGGACTGCAATGATAAATGACTGCTGAGTGCTATTTAGGGCACGGAGGCCTAAGGAAGTGCCAGCGAACTAAATATCTAGTCAAGTCTTGGCATCTTCACTAATGAGTTCAAAAGAGGATGGCAAAGGGAGCTGCTCCAGGCTCCCTACTTATCCAGGGCTGGTGAAGTCCCCACGCTGGAAAACAGCTCTGAGAGGCACGAGCTGCAGCAGTGTCGCTGCAGAAACTCCCCCAGGCAGCAACGCGGAGGTCGTGACGGCCTCATTAGAAGGCACGTTCACTAAATGGCATTAAGTGGATCATCCGGGGTAGGGATGTGGCCAGGAGGTAGCATAAAAGCAGGCTATGCCATGTGGGGACAACCCACCGAAACATTAGGAAAATATAACGGGCATCAAAACCGAAAGGTTTTGGTGGGACGCACCACGTCAGAGAGCCTCCAGTGAGAAAGCCCTGCGGAGCTGGGCTGTCCAAGCAGCCTGGTCTGCCAATAGCTCCTTGCCCGTTTGAGTCCTATTTATTTCTGCTAGCATGATCAAAAAAGCAAGTCATGGAAGTGTTTTCAAATCAGAACGATTCCCTGGCCAAACACCAACAAAATTTTGACTTTTTATCCCCGTCTGGTATGTAAACACATTTCAAAGGGCTGCAGCGGCGGACGGGAAAGAACCTCTGCTCCAAGCCAGCTCCTGCTAGCCAGGAGCAGCGGCTGCGCTCCCCGAGCACTGGCCCTTCTGCGGGAAGGTGCCACTCCTGGTCTGCGGGGAAGAAGGGAGGGAAACAGCTCTGGGGTTTGGTATTTTAACTTGCCTCGGACCACTGACGTTGCAGCTTTATCGCTGGTGGGCTGAACTCTGCAGCATCCTCATCCTCCCGCCTGACCCCGGTCTGCCCTTTGGCTCTTTTGAAGGAACCAGAGGAAACCAGGTTGAGGAGCTGAGCTGGATTAAAAAATAACCCAGGGGAAAAAAGAAATTTTTTAAAAATGTGATTTTTTTTCAACCAGATCAGTTCCCCAGCTGGGCTCGGTGAATAGGCTCACATGCAGCTGAGCTGCTTGCAGCACTCGGTTTTGGAGCCATTCCCACGGCGGGGGTCGTACTGTGGACGGCAGGCTGGAGAGGTGCAAGGGGGGCCTGGGAAACACGAGCAAGGCGCAGCAAACTCCGCTGAGCCTTGCCAAGCTGGTACCTTGCAGGGACCGCTCGTGGGAGGAGGCAGAGTGGAGTACACATCTCTGAGGAGCGGGGAAACTGGAGAGGAGACAGCGGGGGTGATGGCAGGGCAGTGAGGTGGGCAAAACTGTATTTTGCTACCCTGAGGGTAGGAAAGGGTTGAAGAGAGGAGGGTAGAGGGGGATAGCATGGGCACACAGAGCAGAGGTGGGCCTGAGTGACTGTCTGCCCTGCTGCTCTGGTGCCCGAGGTGCCCGGAGCTTCCTGCCATCAAACAGCTCCCAGAGCCGGCGCTTGCCCGGCAGCTGGGGTGGGCTGCGGCATGCTAGCATGGGCTTGCAGGTCGAGGACTATAAAATGAATTCAGTCCCCTTCTAACAGCTGAGATTTGAGGAAAGATGTGCGGATCACCCCATCAGTGGTGCCCCTCTTTCTGCAGAGCCAAGGGCAGGGCTCCCCGGTCTCCTGAACTTCTCAGCTCTCGTGCGCTGGCTGCGTCTGCCTGCAGAGATGTACAGCGATGTCTCAGTCATCCTCGGCTCCCTCGCTCTCCTCTCGAATCCCCAAATACCTCTAGTTTATCGCTCCAGCAGCAGTGGCGTTCCCACGAGGAGCAAGAGCCATCGTTTGCTAACCAAGGCATGTCAGAAAGACGCTTTCGCTCCCCCTTGCTCCAGCTACGCTGAGCGTGCAGGCTGGCTGGGAATGAGACAGACCAGGGGAAATCAGCCCCGTGGGGCGTGTATCCTCCCCATGGCATTGACCTGCTGCTCCTGGGGAGGATTGGCAACGGGGGTAGAGTCAATTCTCCATTATCCGCAGCATGGAGAAGGCAGCTGGGGCTTGCGGGGAGCTGGCAGGAAGATGGAGGAGCTGAAGGGATGCAGCAGAGTTTGCACTACGTTTACTAAACATGTCTAAAACATGAGGCCAACCCATTTATTTATGGTCTGGCTGACGTGCAAAATTTTGACCACAGTGACTGCTGCTAGAGAGAGACCAGACACCCTTAGAAAGGCCGCCAGCATAAACCCTCTGCTTGCCACATTCCTCTTACACCGGTGCAAAAGGCCGCTGCGGCCTTCCAAGAGCAGCACTGCTGCACGCAAAAGCGTGGTGCAAAAGCACGAGGATGCAAGCACCAGCAAAGGGAAACTGCGCTCGGAGAACTGCTCTCAGCTGTTTCGCAGGAGCCTGAGCCTGTGTGCGTGTCCTGCCCCAAAACATCATTGCTTATTCCCAAATAGCTGCAAAACACCGTACCTGGCCGCTGCATTAAGCGGATACCGGAAGGCAGGAGAGGATGATCTATGTAAGGGGGTATGTGGGTGGAATGAGGTAGCCATAAAATCACCACCACCACCACCACCATGAATCTTGCTAATTTAACTAAGCCCCTATATTTATTCACTGATCCATAAGGCCTTGATTAGAGATGGGCTAGGAAGACATTTGTTTTAGATTATATGCAGGGAAAATCTCATGCCTCTGACAAGGCTCTGCTGTGTATCACTCCCAGGTGTTCAAACACCATGAAGCAGATCCCTTAATATTCTTGTGTTTGGCTTAAAATAGAAAGAAAATAATACCAGCTCCTTTCCGTTTGTGTTCTGCTCTTCCAGCCTCTGAGGTGCCTCGGGTAACTTCTCCAGGCGGTTCTTTGCAACCCCCATGGCCCAAAGCTCCCAGAAGAGTGAAAGGGGCAGAGCAGGGGGGCTGCAGCGGGGGGACATCACCTCCTCGCCCTCCTCCCCAGCTCGGTGCTTTCCCCCATCCCACTGACGCTAAAGGCAACTTCACCAGGCCTGAGCTTGTTCTGTCCTTAAGGCATCTGTGGTATTTTGGACACATGCATGTTCCTCTCATCCTCCAGTTCCCATGACCCATCTAAGGGGCTGGGGAGGGGGCTGCAGCCCCAGCCGGCCGTAGCTCCCGCAGCTGCCGCTTGGCCCCAGGTGGGCGAGCGCTTCCCCTCGGCGCCAGCACATCTGCTCGGCCTTGGCTGCGAGCAATGGGCTTCGCGCGAGCGATCTGGCAGCCCGGGGGGACCCAAACTGGAACTGAACCACAGGAACGTCCCTCTGCATCCCCACCAGCTGCAACCGGGGAAGCAAGGGCTGGGGAAGACCTTTTTAAATAGAGTCCGCTGATCCCTCTTAAATCTGGAGGAGAGCTCCGCCAACATCTAAAACCTGCCTCCTTTCACCTGCGAGAATTGTTCACTACAGGAAAAACAGGTTTAAATAAGCAAAAAGAAAAATAAAAGAGCACTCGAAAGGGAAATAGTTCTGCAAATTGAGACCCAAAGAATCCCAGAGGTATTTGATGCTTGAACGGCTGAATGAGATGCCATTCTGCAAGGCAAAACATTCGGACTCATTTATTTATTTAAATTGGCATCGAGACGCTGCTCAAATTTGCCGCCTGCAGCTATCCATCAGCTGGGATCCAGCGAGCCGACAAGGGCATGGGGGGATGCAGAGCCCTCCTCGCTCAGTGCCTTCCTCGGGAGGGTTTTCTTCCACGCGGCAGGCACAGCAGCGAGGGTAGCGAAGCAGGGGGCTGCATACCCCCCAGCACCCCAGAAATGCATTGCCCTCTACTCCAGCCATGATTTCCCAAGCTGGGTGCCACCACGTGGGCGACCCGTGGGGATGGGACCGTCCTTCGTTCCCCTCGGGCTGTGACATTTCTGATGTCACGTCGGAGGGTGTTAGAACGGCCCAGCAGCAAGGAGAGCAATTCTTTACTGAGTGGTTTGGCCCTCGGCTGACGGTGTGTAAGCACACCAGGGAAACCCAGCTCTGGAGCGCCCAGGAGATGGGGCCGCCCTTGGCAAGTTGCCCCAAATGAATTTGAGAGGGAGAGTTAGCAAAAGGCAGGAGTGGCCCGTCAAACCAGTCCCTCCTAAAGGTCTTATAGTGCCAATAACACCCGTACATGCCCGGACCAGTTGTCGGCAGGCTCCGGGATGGGATGTAGACCCCATGCAGTGACACGGGGCTGGTGCTGGTGGCTCAAGCACACTGCTGTCTCCCTACACAGAGTGCACACCACTGGGATAACTGCTTTTTCCACTCCGTGGCAAGCAGGGACGGAGCAGTTTTGACCCTGGCATGGGACAACAGCCGAGGGAAGGAGACAACAGCTCTCCCGAGCACCCTCGTCTCCCAGGGGTAAGACCCCTCGCTGGGCAGGAGGGCTCCCAACACCAACCTGCAGATGGAAAAGGTGCTGGTTTGGAGGGGGGGTCCTCCAAATACAGGACCCCCCTTGGAGGTACCCGCCAGCCCTTCTCCTGATCCATGACCCAAACACAACTGCTGCAGCTGGTGGGGACAAACGGCTGTCGGGGCAGGAAGCAGCAGGAAATGGGAATTAATTGCATGAGGTTTGATGGGTCCACATAGGACCAGACCACCCCATTTTTGGCCGCCAGCCTCTTCCTGGCCTCTTGCGGCTCAGAATGTATAAAACAGCTCATGGGTTACTGCAGCCTGTCAGGACCGACCTGCAAATCAGGCAGCTAGGAAAGCAAGGAGAATTTTGTTTCCTGTCCCCAGCAGGCCCTGAGCTCAGCTGCATTCAGAGGAAAGGTCTGGTGGTTCAAGGTGGAAATAAAGGTGAGCTAAACCCAGTCCAGGCTTTGTTTAACCATGTTACGCTTCTCTCTCTAGGGCTCTGCTGACATTGTACTTTGTTTTCTGAACTAGCGCCAGACATTTTCTGTGGACACATTCCCAATGGCTTTCCAGATGAAGAGCTGTGATAAAAACCTAACCTGTTATGTTGTAGGGCACTTCCTCTTTGCCCTTGCACAAGCAGGGAAGGGTATTTATTTGGGGTATTTACAGCTGCAAAGGAACAGCACCCGGGTAGAACGTCTCACCAAACAAAAAGGAAAACCCCACAATTAAAATGCAGCTAAGGAAAAACACGTGAAACGCGAGATATGGAACAAATCCCAGCTTGAATCATCTGGTTCCAAGACCTGCGTGGAGCCCATTGAGCTTGAGCTAATATCTATTCACAACATGCAAGAAGCAAAGACAAATAGGAATGGCCCGGAGCTAAAGTTACACGGTGCTGCATCCGGAGACGATACCAGCCCCCTCTTCTGCTCCAACACCCGGTCAGGGCACCCATGTGCCTCCACGGTGCTGTCACTGCGCTGTCCTTGAACCTCAAAGCCCTTCTCCAGGGAGGGCGGGAGCACCACCGACGGGAGCATGCAGCCCTCCGCAAGCTGGGAGCTTTTTGGCGACTGGACCTCGGGCTTGGAGGTATTCCTGGCCCTGCGGCAGCCCGGCAGTGCCATTGCACATTGCACCCAGAGCACCGGCGGTTGCACGGAGCGTTTTCTGCTGTCCCAAACCCCAGCTCATCCCTGCCAGGGAGCTGGCTGGGGACCTGGCAGCGCCCGGCCAGGTATCCCTCCTGCAGGAACTAGCCGGAGGGGTAACGTGCAGCACCCACTTAGGTGTTGCTCTCATGGAGGTGGCCCCAAGCACACCGCTTAATTCCCGTGATGCATCTGGGGGTCAAGATGGAGCAAGCCTGGCTGGACCCTGGCTGCAAGGCTTCACCCTTCCAGCTCTGCTGCAGTACAAAACGCAAGCAGGTTGTGCTCGTCCCCATTTTTCTCCCTCCTGTACGCCCACGTGGCACTTTGGGGCACACATAGCACCAAGACTTCCTTTGCAACCCTAACTGACCCACAGGACTCGATCTGTTGGCAGCTGCACCCTGACAAAAAGTCCCCGCTTCCTCCCCCCCCTCCGGCCAGGACGGCATTGCTCCTGGCTGCCCTCTCCATGCGAAGCCCTGCCTGCACTGGCACAGGCAACACCAGCTGGGTGAGCAAAGGCTGGCTAATGAAATGGTCCCAGTTAACCTGAGTCACTTGAGCAAAATGGGTTACGGAGAGGCTGAGCCAGTAATTTTGAAAGTGCCCGGGAGGAGGCCGAGCCTGCTGGCCGGGAGGCTGGAGGTGACAGCTAGTCGGGCTCGGTTACCTTTTAACCTCGCTCAGCTGCAGGCAGCTCAGATGCGATCAGACCTTTAGGTGTCATTTCCCATCCCGGTCTTGTTTTGCTTTCAGGGTGTTTTCCTAATTTTGCTTTTCTGGGCTATCAGGAATCCGTCCTGGCTTGGAAGATGAGTAAATCTCCGGTGAGGGCTCCGTGCCCGCTCACAGCATCCCAGTGAGCTGGAAGGGGTTGCGAAGCCCCTGCGCAGGCACGGACCGTGGGTCCCTGCAAGAGCGTGTCATGCCGGGCAGAGCAAGCAGCTCGCTGCAGCGTAACTGTATTAGCCCTGCAACAGGCTGTCACCCCGAGCAGGGTTTAATAGTTTAGTTAGATTAATGAGCCTGGGAGAGCCGATCCGGTTCATGCCCCAGCCGTGTGGTTCAGTCACTGCAGCCAGGGTGAGCACCAGTCAAGCCAACGCAGCCAAATTTTACCAAATAAGAGGCTGTGGGGTCAGGGCAGTCCTGCTGACGGTGATCCTGCTGCCCTTCCCGCCTGTGCCTGTCACCCCTCCCCAGATGGTCCGAATGGTTATCTCTGGGATGCTTTGATAAGCCTCTGTATCTCACAGGTACTTCAGAAAAGAGCAATAAAATGAGGGGCTGACAGGACAGGCACACCCAGGAAGAGCAAATGACACACGTCTTGTAGTTGCTGGTTGCCACACGTAGACAACAGCCCCCTCCTCGGGGTCCCCTTTGAAGGGACAGGCAGCTGTTGTCCCTCCAAGATGTCCCTCTGCTCCACGTCCCCATCTTCTCCCACGGTGGAGGAGCCATGAGTGAGTCAATACGACCCAGGTGCAAGCAGGGAGGAAGCAAGCAGCTCGCCAGCACGGTGTGGGACAGGCTGAGGTCTCCTTCCTCAACCTGACTGCTGCCCCAGCCCAGCCGTGGGGCACCGGGCTGCCCTGGCTGCTCAGTACTTGCAAGGGATGTTTTTTGGGTGCTGTAAGCACTTGCTGGTACCTGCCTCCAGCTCCCCTCCGCCAGCAGTGAGGGAGCCGTAGCTACAAGATAGCCCTTTCCAACACTGATAACTCTTCTCTGCAACGTTATCAAAGGCCTTATCAATGCATGCAGCTGGCGCTGGTTCCAATGAAATTGGTTTCAAGCCTGTTTTCTTTACAATTTCCTGGCTGGACATGCTTGTATCAGCCACAGGGGCCGGGGAAATTGATCCAGCTCCAGTTGAAGTGCATTCTCAGCAGCATTTTAACTCGTTCGACTGCAAATCCCACCGCGCCTTTGCCCATATCGGAGGTCGGACGAGGGAAGGCAGGGGCGGCAGCTCCCGCTGTGCTCCCAGGGGAGGTTGGCTGCAATGCGAACCAGCGTCTCTTTGCATGGGGCTGTGCTCACAGGGGGCTACAGTGCTCCTGGCCCTACCCTCATCCCCTCCCCAAATCCACTCGCCATGTCTCTGCATGGCTGGGTGGGTTAAAGTCCAGCCTGTGGCTTTTCGATAGATGTAATCCTGATGAGACACGAAAAGATGCTGAAAAAGATGCCGAATTGAGGGAGCCTCAGATCAGCATTAAGGGCTAAGAGGGGAGGGCAAGGGAAAGCAGAAGGGGTAGCTGGACTGGCACCTCACCTGAGACCGCCGAGGCAAGGACATGGTTTCAGGGAGGCTGTGGTGGGAACCACGCCATGGGGAATACTTCAAAGCAAACTCCGGAAAACACTGTCCCAGGAGCAATTCTGCACGTGGATGGGGATGGCTGTGGTTTAATGTGGCTCCCCCACCTTTGCCTCGTAGGAGGAAAAGTCACAATTCAGAGGCGTTGGGGCCATCCCCACGCAACAGGCAGCCAGAGAAAATCCACTGGTGAAGTAAGCCCACCTGGTCCTGGCCAACAGCCCCAACTCCTGCAGAAAATGCCCAGGATCCCTTCCCGGATGCCCCAGGGCAAATCCCTCCCACGCTCTGTGCTGCTGGTGAGCACTTTAAGCCCCTACAGCATGCACCAAAGAGTTAAGTGCTGCTTCCTCGTAGCCACAGCAAGCTTCCTGTGGTTGCTTGCACTGCATGCCATCCATCCCTTCACCGCTTTCTCACCCGCTCGCTGCCCCAGCGACTCTCCGCATCCCTCTGACTGCAGGCTGAGAGCACACCGCTTGCCGAGTGGCTTTGCGGCTAAACGGCTGAGCTGCATGTATGTGCAAGAGTTTCACTACGACTTGGGCTTCACGTATCGGGGAGGACGTGGGCTCTGCGATTTGGCCACGTCCAGTCTGATGGCACCTTCCTGTATTTCCCCAGGTTTCAATGCCCTTCGCTGCTTATATGCAATTGCTATTAGAGACCTCTTCTGCCTTGCTGCAGAAATGCCTCTGAAGCCACTTCTGCATGTGCTTTTTCTTGACTGCAGGTGTTCTTTTTATCAAATTTTATGTAGAAATACACTCTGTTGCTGCCAGGCCAAATTTTTGCTCAACTTTTCCTTCACCCTTCTTCCGACAAGCCACCACTGACTTGTTATTGTTTGTATTTCAGTTGTTCTTAGAGGAAGCGACGGAAGCTCCAATATAACAAAGTGGTCTAAAACCACAGCAAAACGTAGCCCCACGCTAAAGCGTTTGCAAGCTGGAGAGGCACGGCGTTAGCAGGTACAAGTGTCATGACCTGGGCCAGGCAGGACACCGGTGGCAGCAGACACCCTCACCTCTGTGTCCACCGCCTAGGGCAACTGTGCCGTGGCTGCTGCTCTCCTTTGCCCCCCAGCTGCGGAAAGATCAGATGTTTCATGCTGCCCAGAATCGCTCTGTAGTAGGAGATGAGGATGAAACCCGATCGCTTTGCCTTTAAGATCGCAAACTGACAAAAAGCCAAATGCATTTCAGCAAATAATCTGAGGAGCAGGGCTGCCAGAACCCCCTAAGTGAGAGCAAACAATCCTTATCTGGCGAAGTTTTACATTACTTAACAGCAGTGCAAGTGTAAAGGCATTTGTTTGTTTCTGTTACACACAAGGCATCTTTTCTGGGCAGATCCTGTTATTAGGGTCAGTCCCTGAGAATTTGTACCAGCACTTGTTCATCTTCCCACTTGCTCGACTACAGCCCGATTGCTGGAAATGGTGATTGCCAGTGCCCGTAATTTTTTTCAGATCTGAGGCCTCAGGGCGGCTCAAGGAGGAGATAAATATCGTTGTCTTACGCCGTCTGCCTTGTGGCCAATGATAGAAATGTCACTTTGTTGTTTTCCTCCCTGCCACCAGCAGTGCAAAATGAACAAGGGCATCGGATTTCAAGACTGGTTGGCTCAAAGGAGGACTTTGTTTGCGGAGCCTAGCTCGAAAGGGCGTTAAAAGGACTGTAATCCCGAAGAGGGGGAAAGAGGTGACCTTTTGGTGATCTTCTGGGGAAAGGGCGACAGTGAAAGTTCGGCTCTGCGACCATTAACTCGGCTCTGTGACTTAGTGTGAAGGAGTTAACCAGATGTCAAATGACTTGCGCACAGGGAGCCCGAGAATCACTTATCAGCAATAGCCACATGGTGAAAGAGAGATCGCATAATAGCGACTGAGTGGGAAGTGTTTATAATTCCTCTTAGGAAGGGACTGGCAGAGTTACCTCTTTCTGTAGCAGCAAGCCCTTAGGCACAGCCCCTCGGACGTGCACCAGGTTCACCCAGAAGTGATGAAGAAGCGCCTTTCCACCCCTGCCTTTGGCTGGCAGGTCGTTGGTAAAGCCCAGCACATGCCTGACGCCCTGCCCGGAGGCTCTTTTGCCCACGCCACCCCCATTTGGCACTGCCCAAGATGAAGAAAATAGGGCCACGTCACAGATCCCAGCCACTAAAACCTAAAAAACCACACAGGACAATGTTTTGTTTCAAAGCCTTGCACCTGGCAAGGCAGTAGCACGGGGTGGGGAGGTGCAAATCGTCACGGGGCTGAGCGTGTCACCGTGGGATCCACCTTGGCTTCAGTCGCAAACACTGAAGTGCCTCGGTTAGCAAACAAGCTGAGCTGAGGGCTCGGTTGTGGCTGGGCGGTGTTTTATCTCACTTCTTCCATCAGAATTCATTTGCATGCAGAGGTTTGGATTTTTAGAGCATTTAAGGTTAATTCATTGCAATATGTTAATTGGCTGCTTTCCTGGAGGAATAGCCGGCAGGGGTTAGGGAGCGCGGAGAGCAGAAGTTGCTCTGCCAGCTGTGGGATGAACGGTCTCCGCCACGTTCGTGCCCGGGGTCGCTGCATGCCCAGGACATCCCTGCAGTGTGCTCGGCTCCTTCCCGGCCTTGTCAGCCCTGCAGGTCATGCCCTGAGCTCAATCCCTCTCTCTCACCCCAGAGAGGGGCAGGAAGCATCACACACCAAGCCAGGAGCGGTGTCCAGCCGCCCCGCAGCCCACAGGCACACAGGGGCATGCTCTGCTTTCTCCCTCTCTTCCCTCCCCTGTTGCTGCTCATCATGGAGCTCATCTGAATTGCTTTGCTGTAAGATCCCTGCCTTGCTGCTGGGTTCGGTTGAAATTGGCCGGTGGATTCAAACCATATTGTGGGCGGCTGATAGACAGGCAGATAGACAACATGATTGCGAGAGCTTAATTTCTGTAAGGAATCGGGCTAAAAATGACTCCTTATCCCAAGGGAGCTTGTCCAGCATGTTTCAGACTGAAGTATGCAAAGCAGAGAGAAAACACTACACAGACAGCAATGGTTAGGGTGCTAATTTGAGACCCACAGTCAAATTTCTCCCCTACCACAGCCTCTCCGTTTGGCCTCCAGTAAATCACATAATTTTTCTAATCCTCTGTTCCTTTTATGTAAAAGAGAGCCAAAGTTTGGGGTTTTTACCTTTTGGAGAGGGTATGATGGCTAAGTAAATTAGAAATCATTGATCCTTGGATACTACATCTAAGCCTACAGCCTCAGTCTGGTGCCATCAAAGCACATAGTACCATTAAAAAAAATGTAAAAAAAAGAGACTTCTGCTTTCTGGGCCCGCAAGCCCAGAACCACATGGGTCTGGAAACAAGGTCCCACTCGGGACGAGGTACAGATACGGCTGCGCCGGGGTGAAGAAGGTACCAGCATGCTATTGCATCTGGTAAAGTGCTAGCACACGCTGAAACAACAGCCTTCTGCATCATTCTGCTCCAGGGTCAGCCTGGGGAAGAAGAGCAAAATCTTGTCTTTCCTCACACAAAGATTGAAAGGTGAAGCTAAAATCCCCCCCAAATCTTTGCAGGGCATAATACAGGGGCAAACACCTCCAGGGAGGCTGCGGGAGCCTGTTAGGAGTACTGAGCGTGGCAAACACTGTTTGTCACAGGACAGGGGAGCTGTGGTATTGCAGCTGCCTCTCTGCGCGCAGGGATGTTATTCTGCCTCTAGATTTGTGGTCTGATGTTCCTGAACATTTGCAATCTCTGGGTGAGCCTGTAAGCCTTTAGTTTTATCACATTAACATGGGAAAGTGTTGCCTGTCTTCAAACCGCTCCGGGAATAATATTTGAAGCAAAGGCATAATGTTTTGCGAGCAGAGGAGGTCCAAAATAGCGATGTTTTCTTCCCATTAGTGCCAACCATCCCTTCTGTGATGGGTGTTCGCTGATTGGGGGAAATGAATCGGTGATTGCTGCCCATCCCTCATAGGATTTATACTCCCAGAGCTGAAATCACCCCCAGAGCTGAAATCACCCACACAAGCAAGGCTAATGCCGTCACTTGCCAGCCCTCTCAAAAAAAAACGCAGTCGTGAACTCGATGCAAATTGAATCACAGCTGCCAAATTCCCCCTGGGGATGCAGGAGCTGAGGGCTCCCTTCAAGCCCAGTTTTCTGCTAGGGACCCATGGCTGTCCTGGAGAGCATCGTCCTGTGGGTGAGTGACTTCATCCCGGACCCACAGAAATGGGGATGTTGTCTTGCCAGTGTGTTCCCGCTGATATGCTATTGCTGTCATCGAGATGGAGCCTTTCGGTGTCCTCGAGGGCTTGTGCTGGTGCACTATTGTGTTCTGCCACAAAATGACCTCCCTCATATGGTGAGAACTTCACTTGCTGTATTGTTGTCTTCCTCCTCCGTCTTCATTCCTTTCCCTCAGTACTTCTGCAATACTCATGAGGCACTTCTGAATCCAGCTGACCTCTGGCTGTCTTTAGTCATCTTTCTAGCTGAGTTTGCAGTGGGGAAAATTCCCATTCACTTATCATGTCTTTTTGCCTGAGCTCTGACATGGTCTCCATCTTGGCCTTAAAACTCAAAATTAGGATGGCCCTTTCCCAAGGAAGCCCTCTCTGGTGCTGGCTACGTAAGGTGAGGAGAACAGGCAGAAGATCAGTCCGTAGGGCAGACTCTTGTGCATCCCCATTGGGTTGCCGCAAGCACTGCTCAGGAGAACAGGCGTCGGCAGTTTAACAGAGCCGCTTCTCCCCTTCTCTCCGGCAAGCCGCCCAGCTCGCCCATCTGATAAATGGCAGGTTGGAGGGGCATTGGCACCGATGCTTTGTTTTTAATGCGCTGTTTTTCTAAATTCCCGTCAAATCACGAGGAAGGGTGTACTCTGGTTCTGCTTCCTTTTGACCTCTCGTTAGCTCTTGGCCGCAAGGGGTGAGGTCCCATGCTTGTGTTTCAGCATGTTTGTAGCAGTGCCGTTCGGCCGGGGGCTTGTTTTGGTTTGGCTTGGCTTTGTTTTCCTCTCCAAAGATGGGCCTGATGAGGAAGAAGGCAGGGAAAAGTTGAATTAAGAAACGGCAGCTTTTGCGGTTGGGGCGCAGGATCGAGAGTCAGCAGACGCAGGTTCTATTTCTGGCATCGCAGCAAAACTTCCTGGATGTCGCTGGGCAAGGCAGCTCGCACATCTCCACCTCGCCTCGCCTCCCTCCCGCCAAACAACGAATGCTCCTGCGCTCCCTTGCCCGCCGAGGCACGGGGAGGGATGCTGCCGCGCCGGCGGCGGGGGCCGGCTCTGCCGTAGGGCTGCGAGGCGGCCCCGCGGCTCTGCCTCGACCCCGCAGCATCCTTGGGGGGCACCGCCTGGCCCGGCACTCGCTGCCGCAGCCCGCTCAATAAACCGCCCTCGGCCTTGCCACGGACCGCCGGGGCCCCCCGCCCGCCGGGCCCCCCCTACAAGGCGCTCCTTTGTGCGGGGAGGCGGGGGCCGGCCGGGCCGGGCCCCGGGGGGGCGGGCGGCGGCGGCGGCCCGCGGCGGCGGCGGCCCGGGGGGGCGGGCGGGCGCGCCGGGGGAGGAGACAGGCGGGGAGGGCGGCACAAAAGGGGCTGCTGCAGCCCTGCCCGCAGCTGCCGGCGGGGCTCGGCTCGCCTCGGCTCCGCATCGCATCGCATCCTATCCTTTCCCGCGGCCGGGAGGAGGTGCCGGGCCGCTCCGCTCCGCGGCGGCGAAGGAGGAAGGCGGCGGGGGGCTGCGGGCTCGCCTCGCCTCGCCGCGGCCGGCGCCGAGCCATGCCGGGGGGCGGCGGGCGGGCCGGGGGCGAGCGGCAGCCTCGCCCCGCCGGGGGCCCGGCGGGCACCGACGCTGCGCCGGCCGGGGGTGAGTGAGCGAGCGAGCGGGCGGGCGGGCGGCGGGGCTGGGGGCGGCGGGGGGCAGCGCGCACCCGCCCTCCCCGGTGGAGCCGCCCCGGGGCGGCGGGGGCTGCGGGCAGCGGCGGCGGGACCCCCCTCGGTCCGTCCCCCACCCGCCGCTGCCGCCACCTGCAAGTTGTGCCTCGGCCCGGGGGTGCGGCGTCATCCCCTGCGGGCGCTGCCGGAGAGGCTTCCCCCGCCGAGCCCCCACCTTCCCGCTCCTTATTTATTTATATTAGTGTTATTTTTTTTTATTCTCTTCCCCCCCACGCCCCCCCATAATCCCGGCATCCCCTGCTAGGGAGCAGCGGCGATGGGGAGGAGGGAGGCGATGCTGCCGGCCCCCTGCCCGCAGATGCGGGCTCGCCGGGGATGGAGGCACTCTCCGGCCGGGGCACTGCAGCGAAGGCCCATCTGCCGCCCATGCTCGGCTTGCGAGGAGGGCACGGGCTGGGGATGCGTGCCAAGCCTGCAGCAAGCGAGAAGGAGTAACAGGAGTGTGCGCGTGGGAGGGAAAACATACATACAAATGTATGTGTATGATCATCATCAAATGTCCCTGCTCCATCTCCGTGTCAGACTGCTACGATCCCCCCGTTGGGGGCTGGCTGCAAAGGGACGTGGGCACCCAAGTTCTCCGTGCTCGTGCAAGGCTGCTGGGTTGTTTGTGGGCTGGAAATAGGCGTATGTCCTGCTGGAGCGGCACAGGCTGGCGTAGCTCTGTCCTTGTGCGAGTTTTGCTCCCTGGGTGAGCATGACAAGGGTGATGGGAAACACGGCATCTTCTGCAGCTCTAGACTTGCTCAGACAGCTCAGCAAGGGAGGGCGCGTGGAGCGGGATGGAGAGAGGCTCCTCTCGGTGCCTCAGCCTGTGGTTTTCCTATGGGGATTTCTGCAGGCTGCGTTTCTGTGAGCTGTGCCTGGGTCGCTCGGGAGCCCTGCCTGTTTCCCAGAGCTGAAGCTGGGGTCTTGCACCTCACCCTTCCACCCTAGGGCAGAGCTTGGGTCAGGAGAGAGCCTGCCCTGTCTCCAGCGCACAGGGTGGGTGCCAAGCACCTCCCCTCCCAGAGAATGGCCCTCCAGTTAACTCCAAATCCCTCCCCTTGAGTGGGAAGTTCAAGCCCGTGAAAACACTCGGTGGCACCACTGCTAACAAGTATGACTTGAGTCACCAGGAACCCCCCAGCCCTGTGCAAACTGGATTTCAAATTCCTGCCTACTCTTGCCCCTGTGTCTCCCCCCCCCCCCCGCAGGGTGTGAATCAGCAGGAACCCTTCAGGCCCCTTTCCCAAAAGGTGGCTCTCATGCTCTGTAAATCCCACCTGCAGAAGTTGTGTTTGAGTCCAGCTGGAGCCTGTGACTTAGGAATCCCTTGCAAGTCCCTGTTGCTGAACCCTGGTTGCTGCCAGCTCCTCTGGGAAGAGCTGAAATCAAGCAGGACCTGCCATTGCTTGACCCTCAGACAGTGGAGAGCCATCTCAGAGAGGAGGGAAACCCAATGGGCTCCCCGCCCCCAGAACACCTCTAGTTTCCAAAGCCCCCTTAAACACAGCCACAGTACCTGTGCTGTTTTTTTAGCCTCAGTAGTAGTGCTGGGAACGCATCCTCCAAGCTGGGGTGGGAGAAGAGCAGTCCTGTGAGCTATTCCCAAGGAGCCTCCAGTCTCCCTGTAGCGATACAAAGCAGACTTTGAATGAAAGCCATTGTAAACTGCAGAACAGGAGTGAAGCTGTGACTCTGCCACAGCATGTCATAAAAGTCCCTGGAAGATTTATAGGCCCTTTACACCCTCAGGTGATTTTGCAGCGGTGGTAAGAAATCCACTGCAAGGTATAACGTTCCCTCCCTGTGAGGACTTTCGGTTATACCTGCATAGCTTGTTTATTAATGCCCTGGATATGGCAATTATACCCTTAGGAGAGGGGAGGGATTCTGGCTAGATACAGGTGAGTTTTCTTGCCCTGCTCCTAATGCGGTGGCCCAGCTGCTGCCTTTTGTGCTGGCACACCTTTGGTCTGAGGTGCTGCTGAGGCTAGTCTCCCTCAGAGGTGCCCAGGGCGTGGGGGACCATTTCCAAACTGGGTTCAGGGGCTGAGCTGCTATCTACCTCCCTGCAAATGCCGGTAAGGTTGGAAAGAGTTGCCTGTGTGGTACACAGGGGTTGCCTTAGCAAGGAGGTCAAGAAGAGGAGGGGATGCTCACAACTGTAAACATTTATCTAGAGTACTTGTGCCCAACATGAGACAGGGATAGCTGGTCTGGAGGGTTGCTGGGACTGCTCTGTGGTCGCAGAGCCTGCTTAACCTAGGCCAGGCACAATGCAGGAAGCACAGATACGCTCAGTGTGTTTGCCTGGGGAGCATATCTATGAAGCTTGTGTGCTCATGCGTTTCCCATACACCTTGTGTTTACTTTTTCTCCTCCTTCTCCCACATGCAACTGGTTAAGTACGGTGTGACTTTGTTGCCTGCCAGATTGGTGTAACGTGCTTATTGCATGTCTTTAAGGGATGCTTGTGTGACAAACATGGGTGGGTGTTTGCTGGGTGCATGTAGCAATGCACACAGGTCCTGCTGGGTGCGCTTACCATGGAATGCAGGGACTTTTGTAGAGTTTATGCCCGCAATAAATTTGGTGTTCATAAGCAGCCATGGGTATAGGATTTATTCAGGACAGTGCGTGTAGATGTTATTGTGCGTGTTCAGTACGTGAAGGACACCTTAGGACAGACAAGTTTCTCTCTATCCCTCCCTTGCTTTGACCTGCGAGCAAGCAGAGAAACTCTATCTCATGGCAGGGTTTGTAGCTGAGTTTCAGCTTGCTGTGTCTGAGCTTCCTCCTGTCTTGAGAATAGCATCTTTAAGGCGCACCTGCTGTCACAAATTGGCATCTTCCCCCCTGCCCCTGCATTGGATCATAAAGGTGGAGGAAGGAAGCGGGGGAATTTGGTGATGGATAGATGGAGCAAGCTGGGCCAGCATTCATTCCTAAAGGCTGATTAGGTTTTAGGTGGGGTTAGTTGCTCTAAAATGAGTCCTTTGTACATTGTTGGAATCTGTGACCCAATCAGTGGGATGTAGCTGGAGGAGGTGGTGCTAACGAAGGCTGGTACAGCTGACAATAACTCCAGCAGAGAAGATGGAGGAGGGGGTACTGACTGGCACAAGAGGCGTCTTCACATCTTTAGGTCAGTGTAAGGTGTCTCAAAAGGCTGGTTCATGTTATCAGCCCTGTCTGCAGAAGTAGAATAGTGTGGCTAGTTGTCCCCACCTACTTTTCCCTACTGTCACCCATCAGTTCTGCAACAAAAGGTCAGGCTGCATTGCATTTGTCCTGATGACAGGATGGCATCTTGTGGTACTACAACGAAGCGTTACAGTGGGATCTGAAGTTTGGGCAAGGTAGGCACACGGGGCAGTGCAATGCAAGGGGACATGGAGGTACGTCTGAGGAATGCCTGCTGTTCCCCATCCTGGATGGTCTTGGAAAGGGGGTGATACGTCTGCAGTGCACACGTGGACCGTGCTGTGTGCTTTAGGCTGGCCTTGGGGAGCCTTGGCAGAGCTGTGTGGAGCGGGCAAGTCTGGGATCGTGGGCAGCTCTGGGTCAGGTTTGGGGTGCTTTGATAGAGCTAGGCGAGTGTGTTGCTAGGGCTGGGCCACGCAGGTCAGGGCTGTGCCGCAGTAGCAATGCTGTGTGGGGTGCCGGGACCAGGTGCTTGTCCCAGGGGCTAGGGCAGAGTTGCAGTCACAGAGCTGCTGAGTTCCACCTTGTCCTGGAGAAGGTGGGAAGAGATGCCGTGTGCCGGAGCAGCAGTGTAGGGTGCACAAGAGCACTCCGTGCCTCTGTCCCTGTGAAATGGACTCTAGTTACAGCTCTTGGGAAGGCAGAAACATTATTTCTTTACCTTCCTTTTCTGACTACTTTGTGCTCCCTGCAGCGCAAACCCTTTACTTCCCTCAAGCTCCTCCTGAAGCACAACAGGCACCTCCTGCTCTTCAAACCTCTGAACACCTGGAACAGGGTGGGTGTATTTTTGCACTCAGAAACTTGCCTGGTAGAGCTGATTGGTGAAAGGGAGTGCTGTACTCTGAGCTCTCATCAGGCAGGCTGAGGGAAGAAGCAGCATGAAGAGAACTCGCTGCCTTACAAAAAGCAAGGGCTTGTTCTTGAGCTGTGATTTCGGAATTGATTATTCTCTGCTTCAGGGTAGCAAAAGTTATGCGAGCTGCTCGCTGTGGGGGTTTTGGCCTTTCATACCGAGATAACCCCCCTTGATGAGCTCAGTTAATGTTCCCTGTTTCCCCAGCTAGGCCCATGTCTAAATAGGCACTTTTAAAAAAAAAAAAAATTGGCTATGGCTGTGGGGTATGACCAAACTGAGCTCTGCCAGCAGTCTTTTTCAGCCTGTAATGCACAAGCTGCAAGCAGCAGGAGAGGTGGATGTGTCTGTCCAGAGGGAGAGAGGCAGTGGGGGCAACTCTTCTTTCTGAGGATCATCTCAATGTGTTGCACTTTATGGTGGCAAGGTTTCTCTCCAAGGGCCTCAGAGCAACCTGTTAGCCTTCTTTTAATTAGGCAAACCCCTTACATGGAGGTAGAAAAGTCTCTCCCATTTCCCACCCAGGGAAACTGAGGCACGGAGCAAGGCCGCGGCGTGCCCCGCGGCACACGCAGGGGCTCAGCAGGAGAGCGGCGACTGAAGCGTGACGCTTCCCATACTTGATTTGCCGCTGGCCGTCTCGGAAGTCCTGGAGAACGGCTGGGTGCTGGTGCTGAGCCAGGGGTTATCGATAACTTTCTAGTCACTGCTTGGATCCTGCTGCCCTTTTCACCGCAGATACCACCTCCTTCTTGATCTGCTGCCTCACCTATAATCCTAGCTCCCTGCTGCCCTTCCCTAGGAGTGCCGTTTTCCCCTCGGTGTGTAAATACTTACAAGCTGGGCCAGGGTTAGCGAGCAGAATCAGACTCTGTCATCTCTTTAAGGCTTTGGGGTAATTTTTATCTTGGGATATTGCTCCATATGTCTTGCATGATACCAAAGCTGCAGCAAGCAGATTTGAAGTATACTGAAAGACTAATGCAAATTAGACCCGCTGCATAACGGCTTCAGCAACTGTGAAACCTGTGATCTAAATGCAGGTATCTGCTATGCTGACTTTATCTGTGTTAGGATCCCCTGTTTTGGCAGGCAGATACTGGAACTGAACAGAAAGCAAGAGAGACGGCATGGCAAAGAGACATGAAAGGGAGTCTCTGTCTCCTGGATGCTGAGCCCTTTAAGAAAGAAGGGGAAGGTAAGCTAGAGTCCTGAGATTTTAAGCTGGTTGTGCCGAGGGTGAAGAGAGGGCTATGGTAGTGCTCTAGATTCCTCCTTTCCCCTGGCACGAATGCTTCTAGCTGGGCAGCAGGGAAAAGGAGGAGGATGGAGGCCTGTGCAGGCTGCGCATGTTGGGCACAGACAGATCTCGGAGGCTGCGGGAGCCTGGAAAGGTAGGGCTTTGGAAGAGGGGTTTGCCTGCGTAGGGGCTGAGAGCGGATGGTGCTCGCTGTGTATGAGGAAGTGCTGTTTTCGTGCAGCTTGTGGTGCGAGGGCCGGCTCGGAGGCAGAGCAAAGGGCAGGGTAAATCAGGAGAACGGTGCCCTGGAGTGATTAGTGTGAGCTGCACGCTGTTATTTAATGACCCCATTGCTGAGGGAAACCTCGGTGGCCCTGATATTCAGGAAGGCAGTATCTCCCAAAGGCAAAGGAGTGGGGCAGAAGAGCAGAGGGAGATTCTGTCTGCTTTCAGCTCAGCCTTCCCTGTACATTATTTGTGCTAGAAAAACTGTTCGTTCTTTACTGCCTCCAGAGCGTTTTCAGTTCCCTTCTCTCCTTCCCACCTGCCCCAGCAGTCCTCTCCTCCCCACCTCGCTGTGCCAGTGCTGTCCAGCTGCAGCTCTCGCCAGCTAACCGCAGTCGATGGAGGCAAGATGTACCCAGCAGCCTCGCTTGAAGGGGACGTGATTTGCCGCTTTTCTTCTGGGGCCATGTGAGGTCTCTGGAGAAGAGGTGGGTTAAAGGAATTGCTGTTTCTCCATCAGCCCTGTGTCCCCAAATACCTCCTGTTTGCTGTTTGGTGCGGGCCTGACTCTTAGCAAGCGGCTGTTGTGCTCTCAGATATGTGCTATTGGCACAGAGCCTCTGTGGCCTTGAAATCCCTATCTAGCAGCAACTTTTGGAGCAAGGGTTGACCACACCTGCATTCAGCTTGGCCAGGGGGATGACGGGATTGCTTTTGCATAATTTAGCAGTCTCTTGAATTATTTATAGTGCAGTTGTGCTCTAGAACAGAGTCTTCTCACTTCCCGTGAGCGCTGGGGGGGAGGGAAGTTTGTCAGGCATCCAGAGTCTATCACTTAGTGATGAGGAAGTGCTGTGGGTTTCCTTTCTGCCCATGTTTCTTCACATATGCCTCTGCAGCTGAACTGCCCTGAAAATCCGGTTCTGGTTTCCACATCACTCAGGTGTGTGGTACTGTGGAGCATCTCTGTGGCTTGGGACTGTGCAAGAAGTTCCTGAGTTCAATGCCTCGTCTTTGCAGTAAAGAGATGGTGTCAAGCCAGAGACAGTGAATCTGGTGCTTGGATTTGGTCCCTGACTCAATTACAGTGCTGTGCTGTGGATGTGGGGCAGAGATCATCAGGACTGCTCTGTAAAATATTCAGATGCTTGAGAACATTTTTTTTTTTTCTTTTGAGGGCCCATCTTGTCATGCCAAAGTGGTTTTTTTAGCTTTGGTGTGACATGGTCCATTGGACTTTACAAGAGATCATCAGGACCTGAAGACTTGAAAGATCCAGTGGTTGAGCAGCAAATTGTGCAGCTGAAATTGCCATCAGTGATTAAACCCTGAAGAGCAACCAGTTGAGGGCAGGGGGAGACTGGGGCAGTTTTTTTACAAGCTCTTGCAGCAGAGGAGCATCGTGAAGATGAGCTGGGCGGGCTGAGCACCCACCCCAGCTACGTATGAGCTTTAATGCCCTTTGGCCCTCTGCCTCGCTGTGGCAGGTTACCGTACCTTGCAGATGGGTTGTTCTGCTCCTGCCCTGCTTGTCCTCATGACTTCAACACGACTGTGGCTCTCCCCTGTGGCATTGCACATCCTTCTCGTTCACCACCAGTTTTCATGGTGTGCTTACGCATTAGTTTTGTTTTCCTCCTCTCCTTCCTTTCTGACCTGGCTGTGGCAGCTGACTTCTCAGAAACAGAGTTCAATATAAATGTTTGTGTTACTGAAGACCTGAAAGGGGAGGGAAGGGGCTGAGGGTGGAGAGGGGAAGGAACTTGGCCTGTAATCAAGTGATTGTGGCAGTAAATGGCTCTGTCTACTGTGCTGTTAAGCAGAAATGCTCAGTTTCCCTGTTCTTATCTGCACAGTGTCAGTTTGTGTCTCTTGCATTTGGGGAAGAGTTGGCCAGACAATCACCAGTTGTCCCTTGGACAAGCTGTGCTGTCCCACCTGGCCCTGGCCTGGCTCTCGGGTTCTTCAGCCTGAAACAAACCCCATTCTTTCATCGAATGGTTTTACCTCTTGTCAGGGATGTTGGCAACTGGCTAAATGCAAAATTCCTCCTCATCCTTCTCAAGAAATAAGGCAATCTAAGGGAAGAATGTGAAGACAAATGGTCCCAAAACCTGCGTGATGTCCAGGATGGCATTTGATGTCACTCATGAAGACTAGCTGTCTCCATCTTTCCCCATAGACCTGCTCCCAGTCCTTTCCACTTGATTTAATCTGGAGATCAGGGTACTGCTTTGCTTAGTGAAAGGGAATGTTTGTACAGAAGAAGTAAACATATTGTTGAGACCCAGGCCTGCTGCAATGCCTGTAAACAAGATCCAGCCGTCTGTGGGAGGCAGAAGAGAGATTTATGTGACCCTGAGTTAAGTGCATTAGGAGGCTTTTGATTTCATTCTAGGAAACTGCCCCTTTTTGTGGTACCATATGCCTGTTACCAGCATAGAGCTGTTACTGAAGATTTGATTCGTGTGGATTTAATCCAAGGGGCTGTGGTGCTGCAATCAGAAGGATTACATAAGCAGGGGGTTGACTCTGCAAGCTGGAGTCCGAGGTGCTCTGCAGAGCCCCCGAGCCTGTGCCCTTTGTCCGCCCCAGAGGTGGGAGTCTGGGCGGATTCCCTTCTGCCTTGGGGCAAGGCACTGAAGAGCTCTCTGCCTATCAGCGCTTTCCTTCTGAAAATAATAACAAAGTGAGATGACAGCGGGGGATCCAGGCGGCACTGTGTCGAGGTCTTGCCTAAGTCTTGAAAGAGGAAATGAAGAACAAAGGCAGAAGAGACAAATAAATAAGGGTCTGTTCTTGGTCCAAGAAAAATTCCCATGCATTCGTGTAACATTCTCAGGAAGACGCGACACTCCCAGGGCTGGAGTTAGTTTTTGAAAAAGAAAAGGAAAGGGGAAAGAGGTGAGAGAATTGGGGGGGGGGGGGGGGGGAGGAGGGGTGTCAGGGATGGGGAGGAGAGAAGGGGGGAAAGACACCCTAGACAAACCTCTCAGCATGGAGTCAGGTTTCTCCGGCTGTTCCCGGTGAAGAGGGGTTAATGCTCTTTGCATGGGATTGGCTGGTCACCAGACATTCAGAGAAGAGGGGGATCCGGGGGCTGCCAAGTGGGACCCCTGTGGCCTGGGAGGAGGGGAAGGAAGAGGCTGGGAAGGCTCTTCCAAACAGTAATAGATCGGCTACTGTGGGAAAGTGAGTGCACTGCCAAACCCCAAGTGGTTGGTGATGGATGGGGGAGGAAGGAGGGTGGGAATGGAGGGCCAGCTCTTCTCCATGGCTGCTAGGATCTTTCTGCTGTTCCATGGCCTCTCTTTATTTATTGTCTTCCTGGGGTTTAATTACTCCCCTCCTCGATCTGTCTTGGAGAGCTTTTATCCTGGGGATGCACAAACAACTGCCACCCGCTTCAAAAATAGCTGGAGGCAACGTGGTTTCTGCCTGCCTGCGTGGGTCTGCGCACTCTACCCATCACCATGGCATCAAGCGCTTCTTGCCTCCTTCCTTCTTTAACCACCTCACTCCAGGCCTACAAGGCACCCGCCTCACCTTCTTCTGGGCTGTTCAGCCTGCATCTCGCTGTTGCTTGGGCTGTCACCTGGTCCCCAGGAACGCTCCCGCTTTCCTTTGCGCAGGGTTTATGTGCACGGTGTGGCACGTGTCTGCCATATGTTCTTCACCCATGGGCCCTCAGCTCCGAGGGTAATCTTGATGGCCTGTTTTGGTGCTCTTCTCAGGATTTGGGACTTGCACTCCACTTGTTTGGTGTACATGGACTGCCTGCCAGGGTCTGCTTTGAAGGCAGTTACCTGCTGCTGATTCTTCCAGATCCCTCCTTGAGATGTGCTCCTTCCCTGATGCTGCTGGGAGGAGTTGGTGAGCTCATGGTAGTTGAAGAGTGCTTAAAGTCCTGTAATTTTGAGTGTCTGAGGATGTATCGACATGATACCACAGTTTTGGTGAGAAGTGAACTGGTGAAATAACTTAGAAGGTTTCTGCTGGTCAGCTGCTTGTTCCCATGCCTAGGCACTTTTCTTGAAGTTTATTTTTAACCCAGTTAGATCTGCTGCTGATTTGGCTTTACAAAGCAGATTTTCATACGATTGACAACTTGAATACTGACAACTGAGGGGTGGTGAGCTGTGAAGGTGGTGAGTGAGGGAGGGAACCTATGAAACAACAGCCTGTGTTACCACATGCCTCACTTGAGGTCTCTGAAAGCGTAATTTTCTTTTATCCTCAGACAAAATGGTTTTGTCCTGTCCCTCTCTGCAAGACACCAAGACTAGCTGGGAGTTCTCACATACTTGTTTGATTACCCCATGGCTTGTCTGAGGATATAAGTTGCTTTTTTTTGTGTAGTTTTGTCCCTTTTTCCTTTCCTATCCCTTGTCTCATGATGGAGCATTCCTTCCCTGTAAGACACCAAAGTCAGGAAGCAAAACCATTAGCCAACTCCATTTTGCACTGCTGTAACTGCTGCACACTTGAAGCAGTGAGCAGCAGCGGTATCGTATTTGGCTGAGAGAAAGGCCTTGCATCCTCAGCGTGTGTGTACTGCAGAGTGCAATGAGCAATGCCTCAGCTCACCCTCTGATGACCTGAGAGACCCCATCTTGGAGCCAAGTGGTGACGCGATCTCCAGGGCCATCACAGCAGTCTTCGTGGAACCAGATGTTTTAAGGAGACAGTAAGCAGGGTTGAGGAAGAGTCTTTCCAGGATATCAGGCATAAGTGAAGGAGAGAAGAAGTTAGGAGAAGTGCCGCTTCTCCTTTAGTGGAAAGAGCGCCTAGACTAGTGGTGCTGAGAAATTAAAAATTGTGGCTTCTGAGAGCGTCTGAAGGATCAGAGTGTGCTGAGGCATCTCTGGAACCATGGAAATTCCTATGGTGAGACTGGCTTTAGCTGGAGAGAGGAGATTAGTTACAAGGGAGCCCAGTACAGCTGAAGGATACTGAGAAGAATATTTGATAGATTCCAGTGGAGCTGGAAATCCAGCTTGAAGTTTTCTTTAGCATGCAGTACTATATCATTGTGATGTCCAAGTACTTCTTGGATAAAATTAAATTGGTGTCTTATAGGCCATTACTGGATTTCAGTAGCATTTTCTAGACTTCTCTGAGCAGATCTTCTTTTAAACCGGGGGCTGGAGAATTATATAATTATGCTGCTATTAGTATTATGGTAGTTACAGTAAGAACAATCTGTCTGAGTGGAGGGTTTTATAATGGACTCTGAAGGTGTTCAGATGCTGGTCTGTCCTGCTGACTTCTGGAAGATCAGTCTTGAGCCAAAATCCTGTCAACAAAAACGACTATATTTCCAGGTCCTGTGTGCTCTGTATTAAGAGCTGCTTTGTCCCAGAGTGTACAGCTATCTTGCTGTGACTGGAGATGTGGCATCTGAAATAACCAAGGCTTAGTCCTCCAAAGAACAGGACAAGACACTTGAGAGAACAGTTGAAACAGGGAAAGCCCATGGAAAGTGTCCAAAGGTACTGTGCTTCCAGGAGTTGAAGAGGTGAGCAGCCACAGTACTTAAAGCTGGAGGCTTTGTATTGCATCCATCTTAGTTTCTGTATGCAGCAGATCATAGCTACCGGCATGGAGCTCTTTAGTTTCCTATAAGAGTGCATAGGAGGGGAGAGACCTGTTTTCTTTTTGACCACACATGGTCAGTTGAGGCCTAGCAAGGCCTTGCACACAATCCTGAGGCTTGTGGTTGACATGATGTACATCATGTGTCTGCCTTCAGTGGGAAGGGGAAGGCAATGCCTTGGTTTCTCAGCTGTGCTCTCACCCTTCCCTGGCCAACCTCACCTTAGCCTTGTGTAGATTCACCCTTTAGCTGTGTTCCCTGCCCCCCCCATCCCGTGTTCTTCCTGGCTTGATGACACCCATTAATGGTGTGTGGATGGCAGCTCTGGAAGTCAAATGAATGCTATGGTGGCACCCTGTTGAGAGTGGTCACCTTATATCTCTGCTCACCTCCCTGTTGAAAGGGAGGGAAGACGCTCAGGACAAAGCCTGGGTCTCCCTTAGCCTGACCTTACTTGGAGAATAACTGTGCTGGATGGCTTGCTCCAGCTGGTTGTGCTGGCAGCAAGTCAGTGGCACCTTGTGGTCAGTTGCCTCAAAGCTGCAAAGGAAACGCATAGCATGAGGTATTGCTGTTTTGCATTAGCGCTGTGGGCAGCAGTGTTTGAAGGTCGCGGAAGAATGTTGTATTCCGTCCTTGAAACTTGAACGGAAGCTGATACGGACCTGCCTGCATTCAAGCCACCTTGTACTGTGACTCTGCCAGAACTTCCTGCTGACATCCTTTTAGCTTGCAGACCCTGAAAACACCATGGCATCCTTCATGTGAGAGAAACGCTGAGCCTTAGCTACCTTCTGGTACACTGCTTCTCTCCACTTTCCCTGCTGCCCAGCTTTGTAGGATAATCTTCTCTTCCTATCCTTAAGCAAAGCGCAGTCCTGCTGTCCCTGAGCTAGTCACGTTTCAGTTGCAGACAAACAGTAGATTTATAGTTTCTCCTTACTTCTGTGGGTGTCTGCAGGACAAAAGTAACTTCAGATTTTAGAGTGTTTTGAGGTACTGTGACCCTGATGCATGTTGTGATTCCTGTGCCCTGTGGATGGCAGGTAGACCTAGTACTTCAGAAGTGTGCAGCCTGTTCGTTCATCTCTAGCTGGAGCAGACAGAGAGAGTTTGGCCCTCAGTGTGGAGTGGGGGATGGAAGTCATGCTGGATTTTAATCTACCGTGTGAAAGCGATTCTAATTTGAATTGTTGCTTTGTGTTGAAGTGTCTGAGTGATGGGCAAATATGTTACTGCATGGGTGTTATGGGATAACTTTAGGCAAGGGGGATGAGCATCTCTGTATCGGGGGAAAAACAGAAGCTTCTGCTCTGACTTGTCCTCCACAGCAGCTTTTCTCCTGTAACCACGGGAGAGGTCTAGGGAGTCTTGAGTCCTGTGCCCTAACGAGATGGAGTGTGGGGTATCGTGCATCCAGTGGCTTGTTACGTGGCCTCTTGCCAGCGTCCTCCAGAAGAGAACATTAAGACTGGTGAACCGCCAGCTCTTAACAGTGCATATCTTTCTCTCTGGCTCCTTGAAAAATCAGGGTATGATTTCAGGATGGTATAAATCAACTGGTCACTTGATATAATGGCAAAGTAAAACGGTAACAGGTGTCTGGGGATAAGTCATATGCATACCACTTCTAGCTGAGGAAAGCCAGAAAGCCGTTCTCTGAAAGCCCTTCCCTGTATGGTAGAGACATAACTTCAAGCAAGGAAATATCAAAGGGATCCCTTACAAAAAGAAGCTTTCAGCTTGTCTTGCCGAGACTGAATGTTGCCGAAGCGGTTTATAACTGCATGTTCCCTAAAGAGCTTTGTCTTAATGGAGCTGACTGTCCATACTCCTTCTGGCTTTTTCTTCTACTTGAACATTAAAGCTTTTCTTGCTGTTATTTTTAACCTGACAGCAACTTGATCACTCTCCCTGAGATCAAATTGACTTTTTTTCCCCTCCTCATTCAAAATTGTCAGAAGGGAAATATCTCTTCTTGCTGTTTTCTATGTTCCTGGTAACTGATGGCTGCTTTGTGACAGAGCAGCTGGGCTCTTCTATGACAAGCTGAGATGTCTCCCTGACTGGTACCTCCTTTCTCATTTCTACCACACATAAATGTCCTGGATGGGGAAGGTGGGTAATAACATCTTCCTCCCCTGATGGCCTTTGTCTCCAATTAGCTACCACTCAAAGCCACATCTTTCACTGCAGCGCTGATCAGAGGATATGGGAAGGCATATGTGACTGATGGTTTTTAGCATCTCAGCCCACCCAAGGGTGCATGAGCGCTCTCCACTCCCCGGCAGAGGAATCCCCGGCATGTGAGAATGGAGGTGGTTTCCAGGGAAGAGGTTTTGAAGAGGACACAGCTTGCTTCTGTGGTTCCCTCCTTTTAGGAGGGGATAGGAAATGTGTTGAAGTTCCCACTCCCTAGCAAAGGCAACTGAGCAGTGAAAATTGCCTCCTGGGACATGTCAGCAGCGAAACAGCAGAGGGTACTGCAGGGCCGGCTTGCTTTGGCAGAGCTGCAGGGGAGGCTGTGTGCACCAGCCCGGCTCTCCCAGGCACAGACTGCAATAACAGGGAGGCAACGCAGCCGTGCACAGGGGTCAGTTTTGCCAGTGGGTGAAGAGCTGCAGAGCTATGTTGACACGGCACGCCACGTCCCAGAAAGTGGAGCAGTTCGTTGAATGTCAAGAATGATGACCTTTTGTCTGGGAATTTACCGTGGCATCTGGGAAGAAGGTGGAGATGTGCCTTGTGTGACTCCTTTAGCACCTGTCCTCTGTCCTGGGCTGGCCCAGAGGAAGCTGGCTGCCCTGCATTTCTGTGTCCTGTAGGAACTGGAGTGAAACCAGGGTTACCTGGCAGGCATTGGGATTGCCTTATTGGAGCAGGCCAGCCGTTCATCTCACTCAGGTTTCAGCGTCTGAGAGAGTGACCTGATGTCTGGAGGTAATGCCTTGGAGAAAGCACAGGACACCTGATCGGAGAAAGCTGTACTAATTTACCAACAAGGGACACTTTCTCCTGACAGCCAGTTGCTGCTAATTTAGTGTTTTCAGCTTCCTTGTGCCCTTCTCTTGCCCACACTTCAAGACAGAGCAAAAACTGGTGACGTGCAAGGAAAAGGCACTCGATACTGCTCTACCTTGCAAGTGATCTTGCTGCTCCAGCAAGACATTAATGGAGCCTTAAAAAAAGAAAAAACAAACCCGGACAGGACGAGATGCTTTTTGGGGCCCCTTGTTTTCCCCCATGAAGAAAGCTTGACAGCGAGCCACAGGATGGTCCTTTATGGCTTTGAACAGGAGAGCATCCACCCGCTTCATGGCTGGGCCACCACAGAGATGGCCTCCCACCAGCTGGGCCATGACCAGGCACGCGAGGCCAGGCTGCGGGGCTGTGGCAGGTGAGTGTAGGAGGCAAGGGCCTGTCCTGGTGTGGTCCCCTAAGGGGAGCTGCCATTTCCTCCTTCCCAGCCCGCCTGACAAGATGGCCTCCTAGGGGTGCTCAAAAGCCAGGACCTTCCCCCTCTGATGACCTGTGTTGTGTCAAAAGTATATAAAAAAAAATGTAATAAATATTAACAAATAGGATCATGCTCTCCCTTTTTTTTTTTGTTTTCTTTTGGTTTTTTTTCCCTCCCTCCCATGGCAATGCTGTGACTTTTCTGCCAGCTTCAGGCCCTCAGCTCCCCTCTTCAGAGCTTGACATGGGACTCCTCACGCTGCCACCTGAGCGTGGGAGACGTTGGTGGACAGTGGTTCTCGCTAAAAGGCGACCACAAAGTACCCAGAAACGCTTGTCGATGAGCTGTAAGGTATAACTGCCGACACCCCCCTCTACCAAAGTCCATATCAAAGCCATCTGTAGAGAGCCAGATAGGTTTTCCTTTGGGCAGTTGCCATCTGTCTAAATGCTTTACAGCTTTTCACTTTAGTATTAAATTCTCTCCAAGTTAATCAGTAAACACGCGTTGCTGTATTTTACTTAATACCCTCCGAAGCGGTGGGAGTGGGCTGTGTGCTTCTTCCCTCCACTCCTGCCCCAGGACACGTGTCGGCTGTGAGGAGCCCCGGGATAGCCCCTGCGTGGGGCCAGTGGCATGGGCTGGCTGCCCGTGCCCCCCAGGAGCGGGGACTGCCTCCTGCGAAGGCGTCGCTGGCACCATTGCGCGCTGGGCGGGAGGGTTTATAAGTGATGGCATGGGGTGTGTGGTGCCTCTCGGGAACTTTGGCCCTGGGAGGGGAACGGCACTGGGGCAGAGAGCCGCTATGGGGAAGCATGTTGTGGAGGGGGCACAGCGGTGTGTGGTGTGCGCGTAGGGCTTGAAGGGGTTTCTGCCTCTTCGCCTGTCGCTGCACAGAGGGTTTCATGCTCCACGGAGGAGAGGATAGCCTCTGCGTTGCAAAGGGCTTTTGGGTGACCTTGTTCCCCTGCCCACCTTCGCCCAAAACTTCCCTTCCCTAAACTGCAGAAGGTGAGCCCCTTTTCTCCTTTTCCTTGGCAAAACATTGGGTGAGCTTAACTTTTTTTTTTCTTTCTTCCTTTTTATTTTTTTTTCCTTGTTCTGGATTGTAGTCTTCAATCACTTCTCTGCCTGACAGCAGCTCTGTGCTCTCTGCCTGGGCTGGAGGAGGGGAGGTGGTGTGTGTAGGGAGAGGATGAAGGCAATATTTCCTGTTTGGAGGGAAGGGCTCCGCACTGCTGGTTTCTTGCTAGCCTGACACGGATCTGTCATGGTGGCACAGTATTACCTGTGGAGACAGCTAGGTGTTTATTATAGCCACCTTGATCCAGATGCCAAAAAAAAAACCAACCCTCAGCATCTGGTCCACAGAAAATGAAAAGCAAAGGGCAACATTTGGAGATACAGTGGACTTGAGAAGGATGGGAGAAAAGTGACAGAATCTTAATATTTTTTTTTCCTGTTCCTCATGTGAACTTGGGTAGCATTTCCTAGGAACAAGGGTGGTTTTTAGGGTGTGTGTTGAGCAAACACTGAAAAGATCTTGGGAGCGCAGGTGTTTTCCTGGCTCTGGCAGCCTGGCTAATGATCTCGGTCCTTTAAAACTACCTCTCTTACACCGGTCATGTTTCAGCCATGTACCTCCTACTCCCTCTACTCTCTCTTCATCTTCCTCCAATTCTCTGGTGATGCGGGGCATGAGGAAGCCTATGTTCATTTTGTTTCCATCAATGAATAGGGACAAAACTGCTAAGTGCAGTGAATTCACTAGATCATTAATTCCTGTTATTCTGGATTTCCTGTCTTTTTACCCTGTCACCAGTGCCTTTCTTGTCTTTGTGAGTTTAGAAGACTGATCTAGAAGAGGTTCAGCTTGGTGTAACCCAGCCAAGGCAAAAGGCCCACTGAAGGATGGCAGAGGGTGGGGGGAGTAGTTCTTGGATTCAAGTCTCGAAAGATGCATGCTGAATTTGGACCAGCTTTCTACCGTTCCCAACCTGTCTTCCTACCAGTGGTAAACTTTTTACATCTCAGTAACTATTGAATGTGACTTTCCTTTTCATGGCTTTTCCACAGGATGAAGATGAGACGCCATAAGCTCTTTCTGACTCTCTGCATGGCTGGTCTCTGCCTCATCTCCTTCTTGCACTTCCTCAAGGCCCTTTCCTATGTCACCTTCCCCCGGGAGTTGGCTTCGCTTAGTCCCAACCTTGTCTCCAGCTTCTTCTGGAACAATGCTCCTGTCACACCTCAGGTCAGCCCTGAGCCAGGGGGTGCAGAGTTCCTCCGCACACCCCTGTACTCCCACTCCCCCTTGCTCCAGCCCCTGCCTCCGAGCAGAGCCAGCGAAGAGCTGCACAAAGTCGAGTTTGTGTTGCCGGAAGACACGACAGAATATTTTGTCCGTACCAAAGCTGGTGGTGTTTGCTTTAAACCAGGCACCAAGGTGTTGGAGAAGCCACCCGTGGGAGGGCGGCCAGAGGAGCGAGCAGATGGCGCAGCCTCGGGGCGGCCGGCTCGCAAGCCGCTGAGTGCCAGCGGGACCAAGCGGCGCAAGTGGGTGGAGTGTGTGTGCTTGCCGGGCTGGCACGGCCCCAGCTGCGGGGTCCCCACTGTGGTTCAGTACTCCAACCTGCCCACCAAGGACCGCCTCGTGCCACGGGAGATCCCCCGGCGGGTCATCAACGCTATCAATGTCAACCATGAGTTTGACCTGCTGGATGTCCGCTTCCACGAGCTGGGAGATGTGGTGGATGCCTTCGTGGTGTGCGAGTCAAACTTCACGGCCTACGGAGAGCCACGGCCCCTCAAGTTCCGCGAGATGCTCCTCAATGGCTCCTTTGACTACATCCGCCACAAGGTACTCTACGTCTTCCTGGACCACTTCCCTGCCGGAGGCCGCCAGGATGGCTGGATTGCTGACGACTACCTGCGCACCTTTCTCACCCGGGACGGCATCTCTCGCCTCCGCAACCTGCGCCCAGACGACGTCTTCATCATCGATGATGCCGATGAGATCCCAGCCCGCGATGGCGTGCTCTTCCTCAAGCTCTACGACGGCTGGACGGAGCCCTTCGCCTTTCACATGCGCAAGTCGCTCTACGGCTTCTTCTGGAAGCAACCAGGCACCTTGGAGGTGGTCTCGGGCTGCACCATGGGGATGCTCCAGGCTGTCTATGCTACCGACGGGATCCGTCTGCGGCGCCGTGAGTACTACACCATGCCTGGCTTTCGACAGTACGAGAACAGCACAGGACACATCCTGGTACAGTGGTCGCTGGGCAGTCCCCTCCACTTTGCTGGCTGGCACTGCTCCTGGTGTTTCACCCCAGAGGGGATCTACTTCAAACTGGTATCGGCCCAGAATGGGGACTTCCCACGCTGGGGTGACTACGAGGATAAACGAGACCTCAATTATATCCGGGAGCTGATCCGGACTGGTGGCTGGTTCGATGGTACTACGCAGGAGTATCCCCCTGCCGACCCCAAGGAGCAGATGTACGCTCCCAAGTACCTGCTCAAGAACTACCAGCGGTTCCGCTACTTGTTGGAAAACCCCTACCAAAAAGCAGAAAGCGCTGGGTGAGGCCACTGGGGCTCGTGTGGGAAATCAGAACTTCACAACAAAGGGAAAGAGTCAGGTGTTTTTGTCTGTTCCTTTCTTTTTTTTGTTTTCTCTGGTTCTGGGTGGGGTGTGCCATTTCTCTGGGGTCTCTGCCCTCCCTCCCTTCCTTCTCTTTTTCTCTTCATCCCAGGGTGATACCTGGGGACACAAGTTCCTCAGTCATGTGAAGGAAGGCCTGGGCAGGAGGAGGAGAGAAGTTGGGGACCTACTCTGGCAGTAGCATAACGACTTTTCTGCGTCTCCTGGACCTCTCCTGCTGGCTGGAGAGAATCTCTGCAGCCAGCTGGTGGATTTTCCTCCAGGGGAGGCTGGGAGGGTCCCATGGGCAGAGAGGGCAGCTGTTCCCATCCACCCTCATCCTTTGTGGATTGGAGCAAGCACAGATGCGAGCCTGGGCTATTCAGTGAGCGTGTGAGTCAGCAGGCACAAACCAATGCGAGTGGTCACGTGTGCAAATGTGTGTCACAGGCATTTTTTGGTTGACTGAATGTGCAAAAGCATCTCAGTATGCGTTTATTTTTTGTATACCTCTATATTCAAGGAGTATTTGGGGGAAGGGAAATCCTTTGCTTCCAGGGTGTTCTCCCCAAGATGCAGCCTCCTCCTGCAGGCTTAATGCATCTGTCCTGGGCTGTATCTTGCCCTGATGCTCTACCAATCCTGGAGCAGGCAGATGGGAAGCAGAGGAGAAAGCTGACTTTTTTTTTTAACTCCTTTTTCACCCCTGCCCCCACAACACTGCACTGGCTTGGCCCTCAGAATCTGAAGCATCTTTCCTGTAGTATGTGCTTCTGTTGGGGCTGGGATAAGCTGCAGGGGACTTAATCAGATGGTGGGAGTGTATGTTTACAAGTGCATGGTTTCCTATGTGCATGAGTGCTAACATGCATGGTTTTGGTATGCACGTGGGCGTTCGTTACCAGTATTTGCAGGGGGAAGGGGACATAGTCGGGCTTGGGTATGTTTGCTTTCAGGAAATGGTGGGATCCAGAAGCTGTGATCTCTGTCTCGGCATGGATGACTCTTTGGGGAATTCATAGGAGAGGGCCAGGGAGAGCATTGGCTCTGCATAGCAGTGCTACACATGTGGGACCATTGCATGCCTCTCTGGCTGCCTCTGCAACCCTGTGGGCTGTACCGTGGGCTGCTGCTTACACATGCTGGCTGTTCCTTCTTTCCGTGGGGTAAAAGGGAGAAAAGGGCAAAGCTCTGAGTTAGTGATGGGTGTTGTGGAGAAACACAAAGCCTGTCAAGGTACAGGATCCATATGTCTGCTCTTAGGGTGTGAGGGAGCTCGTGGAGAAAGGGGCCATGAGCAGACTCTCCTGGGGCCAAGAGACTGTTTTGGGACCATCATGCAATCCAGAGAGCATGTGCAGCCTACACATGCAGCCTGGGCTATGCAGACAAGACCATGCAGAGGAGAGGGGATTTAGGAGGGTACTAGCTGCAGCTGGTTGGGCCAGTGTCCGCTCAGAGTTTGCCAGTGATGGGTAGTCAGTATCTGGCCTGTCGTTGTATTGGATTGATTCAGCTCATTGAGGAGACAGATCCACACCTTCACCCTTACCACCCTTCCTTAGCAGATGGCTTGACAGGGTGCCCAGAGCCTGGGCTGTAGCGGGCAGACGGTGAAAAACATGATGAACTTGCTCTGTTAGCCTTGCAGTGGAAAGACTGGCTCATGTTCCAAGCAGGGAAGAGAGGATCACGAGGAGGAGGAAAATGTTGGCATAAGGAAGAGTGACCCTGACATCAGGCAAACTGTGCTGAAGCAGGAGGGTTTCCATTGCCATTAACTCACTCCATCAGGGTTCCATATTCCTGTGTTATCCAGCCCATTCCCACCCTTGTGCCTCATTCCTATCTCTGTATCTCTCTTTCTCCCTCCTATTCCCCTCTCTAGAGAAGTGAAAAACATCAAAAATAACTTGATTGCCTAATAAGACTGAAACTGGAACAGAATGAAGATGAACATCTTTTTCTGATTAAACTGAGATGGAGTTCATCTTAGCTCCTTCCACATCTCATGTGCCATAATGCCTGCTTAGAAGAACTGAAAGAACCTCTTTGTTGTTGTTTTTGTTTGTTTGTTAAATCACTGTTCTCACTTCTGCTGTGTCTTTCCCACAGGTAGAAAAGCCCCTTCGGGAACTGAACAGAGGGAGAAACTTTGGTAGGCAGAACACTCTTCCCCCCAAGGGAAGCTGTGGCTCTAAGTCCAGGCTTGTTGATGCAGCAGGAGGGAGTCTTGTCACAATCTTGGGGTCCTTGTGCCAAGCGGCTGCATGGAGGTCTTGGTCATAGAGAGATTATAGAGAAATGGGGACCCAGCTGAGGAAGAAGGAGCCAGCATTGAACAAGATGAGAGCAGTAGCACTGAGGCTGCAGCATGAGGGGAACATGCTTTCCCCAGGGGCAGCTGAAGGAGAGCAGGCGTGTTAGCTCATGGGATTCAGTAGCAGAAAAGTATGGAAGGAAGAAGCTAGTTTTCATTTTTACTCTTGGAAGGGAGCCTAAGATCTACTCTCAGACCTTTGGCTTTGCCTTATCTCAGTGACAACACCTCAAGCCCAGCACCAGACCTTGCTGAAGACAGGAGAGAAAGAAGTCAGTCTTTGCACGGGCGCTTTGGCAGCAGCAGAGCCCTGTGAAGCAGGAGATAAAGTGTGTGCGTGCTGGGGCTGCACCTCGTTATCTTCTACAGTGGGAGCAGCCTCTCCCCTGATACTAGCCCTTCCTGTGCATGGGCATCCTTGGGGATTTTTAGTGCACTGCAAGTCATGTTTTCATCACTGAAGTATGGCCCTTGTCTCTTGGGGGTTTCAGATGAGCCCACAGCTGCAATATCTGGATTCCCCTACTCCTGAAGTACAGCCTGTTGACTTCTGTCCCCTCTCCTCCATTATTTGCTCCATCATTCTCCGCCTCTCCCTTCTGTCCCCTTGGGCAGGAGGAGAAGGTCCTGCTGGAAGAGCAGCACTGGGGATTTTCTACAGGACTCTGGCCCTGTCCTCCTCCTGGACTTACATGCTTCCTTATTCATAGGAAATTAAATTTAAAACAGACTTCTGTTATGGTGGGCGGAAGGGACTTTACAGATGAAATGCATTCTTTTTTTTTTCTCAAGAATCGTTTAAACATTTTTTTGATTTAAGGCCAAACCAGTCAATGTTTCTGTCTAATTTGTCTGGCTAACCATTTGTCTGGCTAACCCTCTGTTTATTATCCTTAGGGAGCTAGAGTGCTTGTCATTAAAAATCTTCCTTCTTGTCCCTGGAGGGGATGGGGACTAGCAAGCTGACTTTTGCACAGTGATTTCCCAAGGTGGTGGCTTGCCTGTACTGCTGTGCCAGGACCTCTGCAGCCAGCGCGCAGGGGGGACAGCCACCCTCCCAGACAACCTCTGCAAGAGGGAACCCAAAAGCACGTGGGTGTGTGGGGTGGTGAGAGAGGCAAAGGAGGAGGCAGGTTTGTATCAGATCCTCATTTTCCAATGCTGAACTGAGGTGAGCGTTGAGGCTCCTTGATCTTGTCTGAACCAGGCACTGAGGCTTGAGAAGAGAAGGACTAAAAAAAACCCCCTCCTGCCCCTGGCTGGAACTGGGATCAGACCACCAGAGCCTGATGTCTGTTGATTGTTGCAGCCATGAGCAGCGAAGCCATGTGCCTGCTGCCTCTCTGGGAGTGAAGCTGTCTAGTGGAGGGTGGGAAAGCATCGCCAGCCTTTCCCTGCAGCCCTCTTCAGCCTTGTGCTGCTTCTTGCCCAAAAGCTTTCCACCTTCAAATTAATTGGTGCAAAGGAGGGCCAGGTGAAGCAGTGTGTGGCATCCCCAGGCCCTGCGCTTCTTTCTCTCTGCCCATCTCTGTTCTTGCCTTTCTCTGTGCTTTCCACCTAAAAAAGGATTGTGTGCCCATGCATGGCTTTGGGGTGGGGGACTCATCTTCCTCCCTTGCCCCAAGTGAAGGGAAGGATGTGGGCTTTGGTGGACCTGCAGCAGGTGAGCTTACTAAAGCAGAGGGAACAGGGCAGGTTGGCCATCTTTGCCTCTCCAGAGGACTGGGAGTAATGCCGTACCCAAGTGACGGACAGAAAAGATGGTGTGGTTTTGTGCCTGTGTGGTTGGTATGAAGGATGACACGCTCAGTCTGCTCTCACTGTGGCTTTCTCTGATCCCTGTGTCCTGCTGAGGTGTTTGCTGTTGTGCAGCTCAGGCCAGCCTGCTCTTCATGTCTCTGTGGCAGGTAAACCAGGGGACCTTCTGGCCTCCAGGTAATGTATGAGTTGGGGTGGGGGGAGAGTGTCAGAGCAGACGGGTATTTGTTCCCCTCTGTCCCCCTTTGGTGTATCCTTGTGGGATGGTAGTGTCTTTTCCCCTCCCGAACATCCCCTGGGCTCAGTCCCTCTCTCCCAGCTCCTGCCAGCAATCTCTGCGGCTGCTATGCCTCTGCACTGTGAAGACACGTGTCTGGGGTCACCCCTGGTCTGATTAGTGAACACTGGTGGTGAGGAGGGAAGGGATGGCTTGTCCTGGCTTCACTGACCTCAAACCTTGGTGAGAAAGGAGGGAAGTGAGTGGGAGAATGGATCCTGAATCCCTCCATTGTTGTGTTCTCCCCACCCCCCCAAAAAAACTCTCTTCTGATTTCTGAGATGTTGGACAAACCTGCCCTTATTATGGAAACAGAGCGAGAGCTGAAGGTAAGGGGGTGGCAGGAGGGACCCAGCACCAAGAAAGGAGAGCTGTTTCTAATGCAATACACTGACGTTTAAAGCTTTGGAGACTACAGGTAATGGCTTAAGAAGGGATCTGAAAAACTCTGACGCTAAGAATTCAAACCACTGTTTTTTCCTTCCTGTGCGATGACGGTGCAGTATCATCCTGGAGGTGGTCCAGCAGTGCTTCTGAGCCTGGGGTCCACCTGGACCTGCTGGTGGTGTTGCCCCTGAGGTGGCCCCAGAACACCCTGCTTTGGCAAAAGAATGTGTGGACTTGCCTAAAATAAAAGAAAAAAAAGAAAAAATGAGTGTCTGCAAAGCTCCTTTCCACTCTGTAATTTATAAACAGCAAGTAATAATGAACTTTTTGTAAGGATAAATCAAATGTACATTCGGAAATCATTTTCTCTGTAAATGGTTGGATTTCATTTCACCCTTAAAGGGATGCTTAAAAGGAGGAGATAATAATGAAAATAAAAAAATTTACAAAGTATGAAAGGAAACCAAGGTGTGTGTGTGTAGCAGCTTTTATTTCCGATCATCTGGCAGAGGGGCTGCTGGAAAACAGAGCAAGGGAAGTTGCTGCTTCCCACCTTGGCAGGACTGTGTGCCCAGCTGTTTTAGGGAATGAGTCCTGATTTTGTGGGCCCAGGTCAGACCTCATCTTCTGCATGTTAGGTGAGTATGAGCACATACAGGCACATGAGCAGGGAATGATGGCTGCCATCAAGCTGGTGGATGTGGGAACCAGCATCACCGCTCAGGAAATGGTCCCTTGTCACCATCTCCCCTCCCTTGGATGCATCCACTTTTTCAAGTAAAGCTGTGGAAACCCTGGAGCCTCAAATTAAACCTCCCCACTGCGGAAATGTCTCTCTGGTGGCTGACTTTTGGCATGCTGTGTGAGAGAACGTGACCTCCTTGTTTTAGCTTATTTTTAAACCCGTCTCATGTAATTTTGGCTGTTCCCATTACTTGGTATCAAAGCCTGGTCCTGCTCTGAATCCTCCTAAGCATCTGGCCTCAGCAGTGCCTTTGGCAAGGGCCTTCCACAAGCTCATGTGCCATCTACAGCTATTTCACTTTTTACCTTTTGAAGTGTCTTGTGCTTCAGGTTCATTCCTGGTCCCATTTAGAGATAGTGACTGTAAACATCATAGGTTAGTTTCCTTATAATCATTAGACCTGGCACATGCCCTCTTCTGTTTCTGTTGCACATCAGTCTAATGTTTCAATTCTCCCCTTGTGGAAGGGTCTCCATCAAACTACAGACTTGCGTTGTGCATTGCTTAATGCCTTTCTGCTGCTTCTGTCTCTGGAACAAAGGGCCTGGAATAAACATGCCACTCAAAATTAACAATTAAAATTTTCTAGTAAGAATTTTTAGCATTCTTAGTGATCATTGTATTTTTGTGCCTGAAAAGGTGATAATCTAAGAATCGATCATAGCCAGAATGCCTGAACTTTCAATTTTTCAAGAAGGGAAGATAAACATATAAGCTCAGGCCAATGGCAATTTAGCAAGACAGTTTAAGAAATGAGAGTTGCCTAGGTTAAAGGTCCTCCCATGTATTTTTCTTACCTCCAACATGAAATCTTTTACTGACATTTATGTTATTTTAATAATTAATGTAAATGGCATTTCTTCAGTTTCTTATGAGGTTTTAAAAGAAGTCATTGACAGAACCCAGGACCTTTTTTCCTCAAAAGCACAAGCTTCTGTTGCGGGAGCTCAAAGTGCTTCCGTGAGCGAGGGGTTGACTCTTCTGCAAACCAGTCTGTGGTGGAGACCCTCATTTGCAGGAGCAGCGCTGGCAGTCAGCCGAGTGTGGGGAGCACGTGGGTCCACCACGAGCCTTGTATACCATCTCTCAGAGGGTCCCTCAGGACATCAAAAGGGATGTTGGTATGTGCAGTGTGCATCCTGGATATGGAGCCTTAAGCACCATATAGAACCAGGACCGTGCAAGCCGTCCGACGGCAAGTAAATCCTGTGTGTTTTGCAGAGTTTCGGTATCCCAACAGGCATTATACAAGGAGATGCACCATGGAGGGGCTGTGGCATGACCTGCCTGGAGATGAGCCATTTCCCCGAGCTCTCGCTGTATGTCAGGGATGCCCAGCACTCATCGCAGGCACTGTGCAACACTGCTCGGTGGGCACCGAGGCCATGGCAGACCCTCCGTCTCTGGTTCGTGGAGGGGCTGGTTCTGGCTGGTTCCGGATCGATGCCTGCAGCAGGTTTGCTGATCGGGAGATGGACATGCTGTTTCCAAACACCAGGGTGCTTGGAAACAAAGCGACTTCAGTATAAACTTACAGCACCATTTAGAAAGCTGGAAGGGGGATACCAAGAGCCTGGCTTGCTGGCTGTTTGTTTTTGTTGCTTGGATACATTTGTTCCCTGTGTAAGGGCACAGCTTAATACGCGGTTTAGCAGGGACAGTTAATTTTTAATTATTAGTCCGATTTTATATATTTTTTTAAAATCTTGCTGCTTTAGCAGCCCAGCTGGGGAAGCAGTGAGGTCTCAGCTGGCCGGCAGGCAGCCGGTGGAGCAGCCAGGGAGAGTCACCCCAGCCCTGGGGAGCGTCACCAGCAAATGGCTTCATGCTCACGTGCCCCCAGCTGCAGGCACCAGCTGTCCTGCTTCCCACAACCGCGACAGAGAGGATTTGGCCGCAGCCATGGCAGAAGGGAGGCATATTCTTGCTCCTGGCAGTGGCAAGTGTTTCTGTGGCTCACAGGCATGCTCATACCCTGGCTGTGTCAAACCTTCACCTGGGAGCAAGCTTTGCAGGGCTTTGCTTTGTCGCTGCAAAACAGCCTCAGAGGAGCTGTGCAAAACTGTCCCATCCGGAGGAAGGGCTTCGGGTCACTGAAGTGAAAGGCTGACATAAGGGATATAACCCACAGATGCCTGGGAGAGGAGCTTGGCTTGGGGCCAGGCTGCTACAAGCTTTGCCTTTGTGGCTGCAGCAGGGACAAGCATGTCAGCAAAAGGTTGAAGGATCAGCCCACTTCAGCTAATGTTTGGGATGTTACTGTAAGCATCTCCGAGAATCCCAAACACAAATCCTTACTTGGAACCATGGAAAATTTGGCAATCGTGAGATTTCCAGTGTTCCTGGGTGTGCTTTTTTTTTTTTTAAGCAAAGTGAGAAGAGAAAATAGTCCTTACTGTCTTTTGAAATACATTATAGCTATGTAAGAATACAAATCTTTCAAGGCCATATCTCTCCTCACCCTGCCAAATGAAATACAAAATAAAACTCCATTGTTTTATGTTTCCTGTGCATTACGGCTTGAACCGTGGATCCTCTTGGCTGAAGTCCATCCCAGTAACGATTTAATTTGGGCACCACACTTCACCTTTCTAAAAATAAGGAAAACTGAGAAGAGCGACTAAGCTATGCTGAATAAAGATCTAAAATGACTTGTCCAGGACCTCAAATTCAAGAAAATATGTTGCCCAGAGAATGTATAAAATCAAATGTTGTAAGCTTGCCTCTATGCAGCAAACTCTTTCCTGGCATTTTAGCCCTGTTGTATAGTCTGGACCTTTTCCAAAGAGAGAGCAACAAATCATCAGTCGTATCTTTTTTTTTTCCTCAGACACTTACTAAGAACCAGGCACACACGCAAAAATAAAAGAATGTAGAAAACATCTACCCACTTATGTTTGGTTCTCAGTGTTTTTTAAAGCATTTGACTCAAATTGTTATCCAGGAATGAACGTCAATACTGCAAAACCAAAACCAGACAAATTTCCGCAAATGGGACAGAAATAAATCTACCTAAGGACCCGTGAGTTAATGGGACAAGATGTACAATAGATGCCTTCACCTAGAAAAAGAAGAGAAGCAATAGGATATAGCAGCTCTGCCCTTCTCAAGTTGTGTACATGTACATGGGACCAAACCCCACACAATGCTGGGAGTCCAGACACCCCTTACACAAGCCAAAATCCCATGGTCACGCTGGTAGGACCTCACTGCAGCGGGCAGAGGGGTGCAAAAAGCCTGAGGTCAGTCTGTGCAGCCCTGCTCAGGGGGCTGGTGCCACTGCCTGCAAGCTCTCAGCTCTCCGCAGACACTTCCAGCACAGAAAGCCCACGAGGCTGTCGGAGTGATGCAAAATTGCAAGGATAACAGCACTCACAAAAGCAGGGTCTCTGAATGGCTCTGGAAACCTTCTGCAGCACGCAGCTGGTGCAAAGTGAAAAATGCAGGGAGGGGAATCATACTAGCCAGGGAATTAAAAAAAAAAAAGTCCCCAACAAACCCAGCCACAGGGAAATTTGGTTGAAGACACGAGTCGTGCTGAGAATGAAGGTGCGCACAGACCAATTGCAAAAATACTACAGCAGCATTTTCAGTTTGTTAAGTAATAAAACTGAGCTTCCCCAGCAACCATCGGTTCAGACCCTCGCAGCAGCAGCAGCAGCTCTGCATCGCACAGGAGACCGCTCGCTGCTGCCAGTGTTTGCAGCCCCCCGGGCTGCAGTGCTGGAGGTTGAGGAGCTGAAAAGGCCCGCTTCAGCAGCAGCTGGGCTGGGAGCTTTTCCTTTCTTCCCCCTGGCAAAAACATACCCTGAGTGTGGCTCCCCGGAGTGGCTAGTTACTCTCTGTCACTAAAATCTGGGTCTCGGCTGTAAATCGGGAATGCCCTTAAAAGGCGGCTGCGTACCAGCGGTCTCTCCTCCCTCAGAACCTGTCTTCCTTCCCACATGCGCTCAACATTAAAGCTGCTGGGGGTTTGGGGAAAGAAGCCACCTGCACCACCCTTGGCCCCTCTGCCCCTCCTGGCTCATCGCAGCTGGAGATCAGGAGCCCAAATGCCATTATTCCTTGTGATTGCTCGAGAAAAGTAAAGAAATAGGGCTGCAAGGAAAGAGAGAGCTGTTGAATGGAGTTAGACTGCCAAAAGGCCACTTGCAAGGTCCATTTACTAGAAAGTATTAAGGATATTAAGCCCAAGCTCAGGTGGCATTGGTGGGTCACTACCCATCTTCCCTCTTGCATTTTGGGATTACTTTCTGGCTCCTGTCAGAGGCCAGCCTTCTGTTTCCAAGTGCAGTTTTTTCCCGGCCCTGCAGAGACCCTCCAAGATGCCATTTGCAGCTCTGTGGGTCACGTTCACCTCCCTGCTGCCCAGGGAGGGTTTGCTGGCTGGTGGCGGGCAGCACAGGGATGTCTCCCTGGCTAGGAATGGTCCTGCCCTTGCAAAATGGGTGACGGGAAGCTCTGAGGATGGCACTTGACTCCCAGGAGTAGAAGCTGCAAGTCAGGCTCAGAGGCAGCAGTTTGCTGCTTTTGGTGGCCATCAGAGTCCGTGGCAGTGGGAGTGGGAGGACTGGCTGCAAGCATGAGAAGAGTGGTAGAGGAGTGGCAGCTCCGGAGACTCACAGGGAGGCGGGGGACGGGGGGATGTCTGTGCCTTATCCCGGGTTACAGCATGAGTTATTGTGCCCCATCACCCATGCTGCCTTTGATATTTTGCAAGCTTAGTCATTTGGGGAAACAAAGGTCGTTATTGTTCTCCAGGCGCACAGCTAAGGTGTGCTCCCTCCTCTCCGCCTGCACCTCACCCTGTTGGGGGCAAGTAAATTCCCTTTCTTGCAGGGACGCGGTCTGGAGGCACGGGGGGCATCCCATTCTCAGTGGGTCCATGGGGAAAGAGGCCACCAGGCAACAAGACTTCGCATGTGAGAGGGTGCTGGGGCCAGCATCCCCTCAGGGCACAAGTCTTTGGGGTGCTGGGTGGCTCCCTGCCAGGGTGTCTGTGTGCAGCGGGTCAGCAGAGAAGCCAGCTGTTGGGAAACAGTGGGAAGAGGGAGGATGTTGCTTCACTGTCTCAAGGCAGAGTTCACGTTTATAACCCCTGGCACGTCACCAGAGGTCCAGCGCTAACACGGCAGCTGGGACGGCATCGGTCACGGATCACTCTGCCGTTGCACTCGCCCTTCTCTTTGCAAGACAGGAGGGGCAGGTTGAACACCTGTGCCCGCATGGCATGGGTGTGGGGAGTCCATGGCAAGCAGCAGGCACGGCAAGCCAGAAAGTGGCCTCCTCGGAGGGGCCGAGGCAGTTTGGAGGCATACTGCGTGGTGTGGCCAGAGGAGTTCACAACATGCACATGCAGCTGCTGGCGAAGGGCCCGGGAGCTGGCGTCAAGCCTGGGGGAGAAAACAGAAAGAAACACTAAAACAGGCACAGCCCGAGGGGGCCAGGCTGGGGAGGGGGCACTTAGGGAAGCCCACAGTCCTTGGCTGCCATGGCGGGAGGGCAGCAAGGAAAGCCTGTTGTTGCGCAGCCTGATCCGGCAGATCCCATTTGTAGCGCATCAGGGATTTGCTGCACGTAGCTGTGCGAGTTTTGGTCCAGACTTGAGAGTTTCGGGGACTGGGCTCATGAGCGCACCTGCCCAGAAGTGACAGAGCCCTGCTGTGAGGAGTGAAGTACTTCTGTGGATCAACAACCTGAGGAGGAGGCAGGAAGCCGGGAGGAAGATTCAAAGATCTATTTTCATTCTGGCAGAAGGTTAAGGGTAGGGAATATGAATGCTGCCTCCGAGGTCCTGGACAGCTCAGTATATGAACTGATGATCTGGAAACAAAGATGAGCAATATACCAAACATTTTTAAGAGATGACTCAAATCTATTGACTCTTGAGGAGATCAGAAAGGACTGACTGTAAGTAAAATGCAAATATGGCAAATGGCAACAACACACATTTGCCAAGGCTTAACTGGGCACGTGCAAAGTCAGAAAAGAGAAAACAAATTGCACATAAGAATTACAAAGCTCCAGACGGTCTCTAGCAACTCAGGAAAGGATCTGGATGTCACACAAACCCTGGCTCTGTGAGTAGCGGCAGGTTAAAAAAAAAAAAGCGCACACACAAAACATTAGCATGCAGAAGGAAGAAGGGAAGAATAATATGGAAAATATGATAATGCTGTTATGTAAATCAGTAGCGTGGCCTCTCTGGGAATACTGTCTGCAGTTCAAGTAAGCCTTTCTCAGAAAGGGCTGATTATGGGCATGGCAAACTCACTCGCAAAAAGAGATCAAAACGATTGGGGTTGTTTATCTCAGAAAGGAAATGAACAAGAGGAGATTGGCATGGAGCGAGCCAGTCCGGAGCTTCTGGTTTTCTTCCTGCTCAATTCTATCGCTGTCATATCTTGTGTTGCTGAGAAATACGTGAAGTGATGTGGCTCTCCTCTGTCACACATGGTTTGCTCTTTCTCTCACCCTCTCCCTCATGCGAGGCACGGCACATGCAGTTATGTTTTATATTTTGGTAGGATCTGGGGAGGAGGAGATGGCTAAGGAGGAATAATTACTCCCAGAGTAGGCACATAGTAGAGAAGGTGAGAATGGAAAAGGGGAGTTTGCACCTGGACTGAGGGGTGGAAGGTCCTGGCTTCGGGAGGCTCCTTCCATCTCCTCAGGCAGACTCCGGAGAGGCTGCCAGCTACTGCCCTTCTCCCAGAGCTCTTGCGACTTCCAGACCAGGCCCCAGGCTTCCTTGGAGATAAAGATAAGGAGCTTGAATTTGATAAAAGTTATTCTGTAAAAAGCATCAGGGTAGTCAGAGGTACCTTCAGACACGCAGCATTAACCCACTGCTCTCTGCCTACCCTGAAGCATCAAAGAAACCTCCTCTATTTACCCCCGCATTACCCTAGGCAGCCAGCACGCACAGCCGGAGACGACCGTGACAGCCTTTGCTGTGGATGTCACCTCCCTGCAGCATGCTGAACCCTCCCCTTTCTCACACGAAGCTGTTTGATGGCATTTAGGCCCGCCAAAGCCAGAACGACAAAAGGAAATACCTATTAGTGCTCCAGCTGGTTTGGGCCGCGGGGAGCACGCTCGCAGGCACATGGAGCTGCCGAGGCCGACAACCCAGCCCGTTTCACCGAAGCACACGAAGCCCAGGCTGTTAACGAGACCTTCCATGGCGGAACAAGCCCGGTGTCCTGAGGCGGGTTCAGCGCCCCGAGGCCCCGAGGGCAGCTGCAAGCCTAAGGGGGAAGGGGAGGCTCCCGTCTGTGCCGTGGTGACAGCTCAAGCCAAGGTGGGAAGCGGCTGCCCCACCCTGGGCTGTCCAGGCGCAGCCTGGGTGTCTCCAGGCCGCACCGTGGGGGTCCCACTCGCCCCCTGCTCCCCTCAGCCCTTCCCCGCAGCCTTCCAGGGTGTCCCTGGCCCCCACCCTGCCCGCTCTTCCCCACAGCCATCCCCGCTGAGGAAGCCGGCTCATCACCGAGGTCGTCAACCCTTGAGGGGCACGGCCTCCTCAAACCAGACCAGCACCGGGCCCAGCCGGCCCCGTCCCAGCCCCAACTGGGAGGAACTGGGGGCGGCAGTCCCCCTCCCCGCCGGCAGGGGGCAGCCTCCCGGCGCGGGCGGCGCGGAGCGGAGTGGAGCGGAGCGGAGCGTCCCCTCCCGCTCGCCGTACGGCGGCGGCGCGGCGCCCCGCCGGCAGGGGGAGACAGCGCTGCGCCGCCGCCCCGCTCGGGGGCGCGCCGGCCGGAAGTCCTCCGCCGAAGGGACGGTTTGGGCCCCGGCGAGCGAGCTCTATGATTGGCGGGGGCCGGGGTCACGACCCGGAAGCGGATCGGCCATGTTGCCGGGTGACCCCGGGAGCGGTGCCGGGAGGGAGGTGGTGGCGGTGGCGTCTGCCGAAGGGAAGCGGCTGCCCTGAGGGACCCGGAGCGTCTCCCCTTCCCCCTCCCCGGTCCTTCCTGGTGAGTGCGATGCGGCCGGTCCCCGCGGGGCCTCCGCGGGCTCGACCCCAGCCCGGGACTCCGGCGGGGAGCGGGAGCTGCGAGCGGCCCTGGGGCGGCTCCCTATGGGAGGGGCCAGGCCGCGGGGCCCCCCGGTTCCCCCGCAACAGGGCGTGCGGCCTTTCGCCGTTAGAGAGCCCGTTATCTCCGGTGCGCCGTTAGAGAGGCTGTCCCGTCCTTCCCCGGGCCGCGGAGCACGGCGGTCTGTGGGGCTAGGCATGGAGGGGGAGGCGGGGGCCGGTGCGTCCCTCGGGGAGGGAGAAGCTGATTCGGATCCCGCACTTCGTCACCTCTCTCTAGGTCGCCCGTCCACGCACGCGTCCCCCATGGCAGCGTGGTCCCGGGGGGCTGTCCTGACCCTCTACCGGGCTCTGCTGCGCCAGGGCCGTGGGCTGCGCTACACCGACCGGGATTTCTACCTCGCTTTCATCCGCCGCGAGTTCCGCAAGAACCGGGGGCTGCAGCGGCTGGAGGACAAGGAAAGACAGTTGGAGAAGGGGCAAGCTTTCCTGCAGAGCAAACTCGGGGGCCTGGTTTAGAGATTCCCTGTAGCTCCTTTTGGCCCCACTCCACTTACTTCCCTCTTCTGTCCAAAATCCCCTCGCCAACCAAAAGAGATGATTAAAGCTCGCTGTCCACCGCTGTCTTGAAGAAGTCCGGAAGGTGCTCCCACAGGCACACCAGGAGGGCTCTCCTGTTCTCTTTACAAATGTATTAGGTCACAGGTAAGTCACTTACAAGGATACAACCATGTTCTTCATGCTATTATTACAGTTAGCTTTGTGAAAGTGCGTTTTTTTCTGCCTAGGGATGAAGAGTGACTGGATTCCTGGTTCATCAAGGCAGGAACATTCCTCCTGAGATTATAGCTTGGCCTTAGAAGAACCGAAGGGCAGTTTTAAACCCCCCAAGTCAGGCAGGCTCTGAACCTTTGAAACTAACTTAGAAAACAGATCTCGAGTCAGGTTGGAAGAGTTTCCTGGTGTTTTCATGTAGGTTCACTGAGGATCCACCTATGGGTACAGCAGTGGCAAAGTGTGTTTTACATGTGTAGTTGGCCAGGGAGACTCTTTAAATTTAAATATCAAGATGAAGTTAACTGGGAATTGGAGGAAAAAAAGGTACATGTGTAAGAAAATACTAATGTTCATGTTATAGATGACTTGTATGAGAGTCAAACCCACCAGCCTTGAGGGCAGGAATAAATGCCCAGGGAAAGCAAGAGAGCTGTTCCCTTTGTGGTGTGTTGTGGTTTCTGCTGTTGATTCTTGGGTGCCTTTGAAGTACCTGGGACTAGCCATTGTCCAAAAATGAGTCTGGGAGTGGATGCCCTGAGACTACTTGTCAGCTCTTGGGAAGATTCTGATTTGTTATGGACAAGCAGTTGACCATCCCTGCATTGCCCCTTGTTTTTTTATGCGCATTAGATTGAGAATAAGAAAATAAATTGGCATTAAAAAGCCATGCTTTGGTTGAGAAGCACAAATTAAAAGGAGAATACCTGAATGGTCACAGAGTTTTACATAATATACAGGATTTTATTGCAAAATATTGCTGAAGTAAATCTTACTTTCTTTTTAAAAAAGCATTAGGTGATTGCAGAATTAAACCTGCTTCAGTGATTAGAAGCTCCACATCAAATTCAGGATGTTTTTCTTCAGGTCATAAACGGAGCTGGAAGCAAAGAAATGCTGTCATTGCAGAGCTTGGTCAGTACTGTTCTGGCATGTCTGGGAATAAGCAGCTCCTCGAGGGAAGATAATTAAAGGGGCTGCAGGGCTAGGTGGTCCCTTCCTATGGCTCTGTGCTAAGACCCCAAGAGCTGTGAGTGTGGGGTGGAGGAGAAGGGTGCGAACTGTTGGTTGCATGTTTTGACCCGTTTAATGCTCCCGCTCATTCCAGGTGAGATGGCAGGCGCTGGGCAGCGCAAAGGCAAAAAAGATGACAACGGCATCGGCACAGCTATCGACTTCGTGCTGTCCAATGCCCGGCTTGTGCTGGGCGTGGGTGGAGCAGCTATGCTGGGCATCGCCACGCTGGCCGTCAAACGGGTGAGCGTGCAGGACAGCGGGGTGGGACTTGAGCATGGGGGCACTGGAAAGAAGGAGTGGGAAACAAGAAGACTCGGGATGCTGGCACTAGGCTGAGTAAAATGCAAATGGTGGGCCCTTAACGACTCAAACTGTGCCTGGTGATGTTGCTTTAGATGTACGACCGGGCAATCAGTGCTCCCAGCAGCCCCACTCGCTTGAGCCAGTCGGGAAAGAGAAGCTGGGAAGAACCAAACTGGCTGGGCTCCTCTTCACGCTTACTGACCCAGGACATGAAGACTAACCTCAGCCGCTCGCTGCAGACCCTTCCCACTGATCCTTCGGCCACAGACACAGGTAAGGAGCAGGGTGATACTCCTGCAGTATAGAATCATCCAGGCCCATAAAGCCTGTATTCATTTAAAGGCATGCAGGAAAGAGAATACTCTGTCTAGCCCAGGATTTTGATATTTTTCTTTTAAGCAGGTGTACTGGTAACTTCAAGAATTAGAAGTCGGATTGGGAACTAGTGAAAAATAGTTATCTATTTGCATTCTTCATTCCTCTCATGACTTCATGGTCTTAAGCTTTATTCTCCCTCAGTCTTTTCTCTTTCAAGCTGAATACTTATCTGTGCAATCTTTCCTGATAAAAAGCCATTCCATTCCTTTCAAGATCTTTATTGTCTTTCTTTGGACCATTCCAGTTTATTTGTGTCTTTTTAAGAGGGGAATAGTCAAATTGTGATGTACTAGTAATTTAAAACAGTATTTCCTATATTATTTCTACCATTTTCCTAATAATTTCTGTAATGCTGTTTGCCTGTTCAGTGCTGCTTATCACTGAGTTAGTCTTCATCAGGCTGTAAAAAGTGACCTGCAGTCTTCTTTCTGAGTGGGATAATAAGTAATTTAGAGTCCATCCGTGTTTGTTATATGTGTTTGGTTGGTTTTTCTCATCGATTTTACTTTCTATCCCTGGTCACTTCAGGAGATTTACACTTGGAGATTTGAAATAAAAATCAGGATCAAGCTTTTAACTTGATTTCCAGATTCTCTGCAAGAAAGTCAGCTTCAGGATGGCAATGGGATTTTCTGCTGAGGAAATGTTGAATAACTAGACAGCTCATTTGGGGTCCAGATCATTTGACTGGAGTCCCCAACGATGAGGATTGAGGAATAAAACCATTGGTGATGGCATCTTGCATCTTGACTTAAAAATAAATTAAAACTTAAGATGGAAAAATAAGTTTTTTCATGAACAGGCAATGAAGTCTGGTTCCCTATGGTTTTGCGGGCTATTTCCTTTTCACACAAACCCTCAAATCTGTCCAAAAGGCCCCAGTGGGACAAGAGACAGCAGCTGCTGAGGTGGGGCGAGATGGGTCTGTGTGCAGCTTGGTCAGCCATTCCGCATGTGCTGCGTGGCCAAATGCCTGTTGCCAAACAAATGTGCGACAGATGATTGCCTTAATGGGGTTACTGACTTGTGGGCTTCTCCTGCACCCATTAAGTACCACAGCCCTTCCAAAGATCTCTTAGATCTGTAATTGTTCCTTAATTCTTGTTGATAACTTCTGAAACTCTTGGTCCATATTAAGAGAAGTCTGAAAGATAGATGGGAAGCATTGACTTACTTCTTTAGGAAACCAGTCAGAAGAAAAGGGGCTTAGAGAATCTGTGCAGGTTAGACACAGCTTAATAATGCAGATGGCAGCATAAAGCATTGTGTTGCTGATACGTGCCTAAGAGAGTGCTCTCTGCTCTTTGGCCAGTGAAAGTTTGAGGGAGGTTTTCACTGGGGCTATGGCTGCATGAGCTCTGCTGGCAATCTGTCAGTTCACCATCCTGATAAGTGTTGATCAGAGTCCTGACAACTGTTTCATTTCCAAGTGGCATGATCTTCTCAGATCTCATACCCTAGTCAGGACTGGGGTTTGCTGATAATTTGTAAAAATTCATTATAATGTTAAAATCTTAATGAGATAGTGACGGTTGCTCAAGAGTGCTTTATCCACTGGTTTGGCATCATATTAAAAGCTTCTGAACTGGTAACGGTGCTGCATTTTTGATGAAATTGAACTGAGGTACTGCCCACGTAGCCATTAAAATTACTTCCTTTTACATGACGTTAGTCTTCTTCTGGTTAAATGACAAATCTAGTAACTTGTTTTCATCTGGTTTGATTATTGTAGGAGTATCTTTTGAAGTTTTTCAGCACCTCCCTTTTGACTGGTACCCGTGTAAACCATGCAGAATGTCTGCTGAAAGCTTTTTGAGACCTAGGAGGCTGCACGTTGGTGCTGCAGATTTTCTTTTGCAGATCAGTTCACAGCGAAGCACTGCAGATGATCAACAGTTTTCCTTCTGTCTTGCAGACTTTTTCCGACCCACAAAGCCCAAGCCATCTGCCAAGAGGACTCAAGTGGAGCTGAAAAAATCCCGCCTTCGTCTGTCTCTGCAAGAAAAGCTCTTTGCTTATTATCGGAGGAAGGTAGCTATCCCAGCGGATGAGCAGGCCCGGGCCAAGCAAGCAGCGGTGGATATCTGTGCTGAGCTGCGCAGCTTCCTACGTGCCAAGCTGCCGGACATGCCCCTGCGTGACATGTACCTCAGCGGCAGCCTGTATGATGATCTGCAGGTAATTCCTGGGGCCGCGTGATGGGTCATTATTCAGAAGGCTGACTAAGCAGGGCCGTTTTGGGCTTCCCTGTTGGCAGTGCTGGCTCAGCACAACATTCCTCTGTAATAAGGCTCTTGGTGTCACCTTTCCCACTGTGGAGCTAGGTGTTGATTTCTGCAATACTGTTTGAAAAGGCATGACCAGGCTGCTCTGGCTTTGTCTGCAAATAATTTGCTTTTTGCTGTTTTATTTCTCTGTATTATCTAAGCCCTTCTTTCCTTCTCCTCTGTCTCTCCCTTTAGCTGTGTTTTTCTTACTGTTTCTCTGGTAGACCTCTGTTTTCTCTCTGTCCCTTCTATCTCCTTCCAAATACATTATATTCCCTTAGAACTCCTGTGTATTCATGTAGGTCTTCCCTACTCTTTTTTTAATGCACGTCAGACCTGGATTGGACAGCAGTCCCTGCTGCATATCTCCCTGATGGCAAGATGCCCATGGCTATAGTGAGTGATTCAGAGGCACACTTTTTTGTTTGAGTCAGAGCTCTGGAATGGAGTGTCGAGTGTCCAGTGAAACTTAGATCTGGGGTCTTAGTAACATTGGTGAAAAGGGATCTTTTAATGACCTTTTTCCAAACAATGTGGCAGACCAGGTGAGGGCAGTAACTAGTTGTAGCATGGGATAATTAAACCATGGCAACTTAAGCTTGTCTAGAAACTTAATACTCTGCCTCCTGTTTTAAATTATCATGTGGTGTTGCTGTGTGCTGGGCCAGCTGCATCCCACATCCAAGGAGTGGACTTAGAGCAATAGGAGGCAAAATGATTCATCTATATGCGGTCCATGTCAAGTCCTGAAGTATTTAAAGGTCTCTAAATAGTACATACCATATAAGCACTAGCTTGGGTTATACCCTGGAGTTGTCCCACTGACGATGGGAAATAGTCCTTCAGAATGTCTTTTGACAAAGGGAGGCTGTGAATCCCATGCAGAGAGGAGAGTGAGACAGCTGAATCCTTATTCCAAGTTCCTTTGAACAGAAGGCTTTCTAAAGGTGGTGAATAAAACTGAGTGTGGAGAGAGAAAGCTTGTTCTTACTGACTTTTCTCTCTTGTGAAAGGTAGTGACAGCTGACCACATCCAGCTCATTGTGCCTCTGATGCTGGAGCAGAACCTGTGGTCGTGCATCCCTGGGGAGGACACTATCATGAACATTCCTGGCTTCTACTTGGTTCGTCGGGAAAACCCAGAGTACTTTCCCCGTGGGAGCAGCTACTGGGACCGCTGTGTGGTGGGAGGTTACCTTTCCCCCAAAGCTGTAGCAGACACCTTTGAGAAAGTTGTAGCTGGCTCCATCAACTGGCCAGCAATTGGGACTCTCTTGGATTATGTGATCCGTCCAGCAGCTCCCCCAGCAGATCTGACACTGGAAGTCCAGTATGATCCAGAACGGCATCTTTTTATTGACTTCCTACCATCCCTGACCCTGGGTGACATCATCCTTGTGGCCAAACCCCATCGATTGGCCCAGAATGACAATCTGTGGCGACTGAGCCTGCGGCCAGCAGAAACAGCTCGCCTCCGAGCCCTGGACCAGTGTGATTCTGGCTGCCGTTGCATGTGCCTGAAGATCTTCAAAGCGATATGCAAGTCAAACCCAGCCCTGGGCCACCTCACTGCCAGCCAGCTCACCAATGTCATCCTGCACCTATCCCAAGAAGAGTCCGACTGGTCCCAGGACATGCTGGCTGATCGCTTCTTGCAGGCGCTGAAGGGGTTGATCCGCTACTTGGAGGCAGGTGTCCTCCCTAGTGCTCTGAACCCCAAGGTGAACTTATTTTCAGAGCTCACCCCTGAAGAAGTGGATGAGTTGGGCTATACCCTTTACAGCTCTCTGTCGGAGCCAGAGGTCTTGCTGCAGACGTAATGGGGCCTTACCTAGGGAAGTGTTGATAGGGTTTAGCCAAGGTGGACTTTGATTACTGCGAAATATGTCTCCTCCACTTCTCTCTCTCTCTCTCTCTCTCTGTCTCCTTTTGGTTCATTATTATTTCCTGCTGTGGAGTTGGTGCTCCCACTGAATTTCTTGGTGCTACTGGTCCACTTCCACCATCTCTGCCCCAACAGGTACCCATTGGCTAGGAAAAGAGGCTAAAACTGCAGGTCTAAGATATTCACCTAAATTCTGCTGACGTTTTAAGTGTCTACCAAAAAAACCAAACTATGCACTTCTTTCTCCTGTAGTACACTTACTGTAGTGAGTCCATTTTGGTGTGAAGAAGGTGGAACTGGGCTAGTAAATCCAGTGATGATTTTAGCAGACTTGCATTGAGGTCCTTTGCTCCAGTCTGAGTTGCCCCATGTTTCTTTTTCTCTGCTGTACCACACTGTCTCACTTTCCTCCTTTTTTCTTTTTTTCTTTTTTTTTTTGGGGGGGGGGGCAGGGGGGGACTCCCTTTGACCCAGTCATGCAGGGCAGACTGAGTGAGATGTTTTGGATAGGGTTGTTTTTTGTATTTTCAGTGGATAATGATTACACTGGCAGTATGTAGGGCTGTAGAGCTTGGAATAGGAGAATGCCCATGCCTGTGGCTCCTGCTCCTACGGAGCCTTCTCATCCTTTGCAAGCTGGGTTCAGGAGTAAGGGCTGAGGCTTGTCCAGTCTGCTGCAACATGACCTCCAGTAATTCTCACTGAAGCTGTTGTAGGGGAGGAAGAAACCTTTGTGGTCTGGCTATGTGATGAGGCCGAAGGAGCAGGGCTTGCCGTTCCTGCCTAGCCAGATCTGGGTGTTGCTGGTGGGAATGGCCCTGGGAATGGAGGACAGGGCGGCTCCTTAGATGTGTGTCTCTGGCCTGGAGGAAGAGAGGCTGATTATGGGGGAGGGGTGGCAGACAGACATGGGAATGGGGATTATTTTTTTTTTCATCCTTTCCCCAAGAGCTTATGGCTTTTCTGGTTTATAGGAGGTGGAAGCAAGACTGCGTGCCTCAAAGAGCTTTGTAATAAGCACACGTAAGCCAGATTCTTACCAGCTATAAGTCTGTGAAGGTGATAGGACTGAACTGGTGTCATCAGCAAGGTTCTGTCCCATACGCTGATATTAGGGTACATATGCGGAGCTGGCATTTAGAGATACGTTGGCTTTGCCATCTGCTCTCAGTGTGTGTTTTAGTCCCCTCCCCAGCCACCTCAGAACTGAGGCTGTCTGTCCCCTTCCTCATTCCCATGCACTGACTTTACAGTGCTCCCAGCTTACAATTACTCTTAGAAAGCTGGTGAGGGCACACCTTCCCATTCAGTCTGTTTGGACCTGTTGGTAATGCAGTTCTGCCCACTCTGGTTTACGGCTGCTGTCAGGCTGTTCTCCCTTGGCTGCCCTCCCATCTGCTGCTGGACTGCAGTATGGGTTTCGGGGGGCAGCTGCTGCACTGTTGCTATCTCCTACACTAGCCACATGGACTCTGTATGCTCTGCATTCAGCCTTCTGTTCTCCTGTCTTCAAAAAGGAGAGGGAGGGTGTCCTCCTGAGTCTGGGGCTCGCTCTCTCTCAAAAGACCAGCACAGCTATCGTTACAGAAACATACTTGCCTTTCCCCAGCTTTAGCACCTTTTTTTTCCCCTTGCTGTCCAGCCTCCCTAGCCAATGGAGAGGGGTACTGCGGCAGCAGAGTTTGGAGGGAGCAGGAATGCTTTTCTCCTCCTTTCCTCTCAGGACTTAACTCCCCTTTGACAGAGAAGTTTCAAGGTGAGTTTCAGGAGTGGAACCATGGAGGGGAGTCTTGTTTTCTTTTTAGAGGCAGTGCTGGTGAGATGAGGGAAGGAGCATCTTTCTCAGACAATCCGTCCATTTTAGCCAATGTGTCAGATAGTATTCTGTATACAGTGATAACACAACGTTGCATTTTAAATTATTTAATCCTTAGGATACTGGTATTTTCTAGACTGCCAGATGCGTACTTTGAAGTTTGTGTGTGTATATAAAGTCTGTAGTCTGTAAAAGGTTAACAGAAATTCCGTTTGTATGATTTTGTGTTCTGTAAGTTTTGCAGCAGTCAATGTTGGTCAGCTGTTGATTGCTCTTCACTCTGGTTCCCAGATTTTTTCCCCTCTTCCTTTCCCTGCCCTCCACTGCCTTTCTGATGTCAGCCTTCCTACCCTAAAAGCAGACAGATGAGACTTTGGAGCTTATAGGCTGTTGGGGAAAATTCCCCTCTCTTCTAATTACTTGAAGGTCAACAAAAATATTAAAATATCGGGGTTGTCAGGAGTTCCCCATATGTTCATTTCTTCAGTGTGATCTCATCCTCACTTGGTGCTGACTCCAATACCACAGTCTTCATGCAGAGTTGAGCAGCAACATGGTTTGGAATGATCAAAACTATAGATACAAAAAAAGTGAGACATAAGCAGGAGGAAGCTACTGTCTGAGCTGGCTTGAGAACAGTTGCCACATACATATCTCTATATAGAATTTTTTACATGAATGCTTTTACTTCTTCCTGGCAACCTAATGAATTAATATTTTATGGCCGTTTCTTGCTGCTATTGAGCTCAATTTGTGTATCAAATGGAGACTGAAGCTGCCTTTTTGCCTTTTCTGTAGACTTTGCTCCACTTCACTTGACACACTTCCATCATTTCTTCCCTTCAGTTTTTTCCCTTCTCTGAGCTAGCCACAAGCCCGTTCTCGGGAGGCAGATGCTCACTTCCTACAGGCAGCCGCCACAGTGGGCAATAGCCACCCTGGCAGTGGCAGTCTCAGCAAAGGCCAAAGATGTAATGGGTCACAGGGACACTGCAACTAGGAGTATTTCAAGAGCAGGGTCAGGCATAAGGGGCAACAAACGCAGGGAAGAAGGAGCAGGGTAAGTATGCAGGAAACTTACACTAATGCTGTACCCAGCCTGTGGGTCAAACAGACTGTTGCAGAGTCTTTTGAACTGGCACCTTTCAGTATTAAATGCAGTACACATGTTGATGTACAGCCCAGAGGGCTGTCTCACCTAGAGGTAGGCTCCTTCCTAGTCAAAGCTGTAGCACAGAGCAGGAGGACCTAAAGCTGAATGTGAAAAGGGCAGCTCCCAGCCACCTTCCTGGCAGAGCGGCTCAAAGACAAATTGATTGTAAGAGGCCCAGAGCGTGCTTTTGGTTGGTGGCTGCCTGGGCTCCAGGAATGCCTCAGTATAGCTTAGCTCACATGAGCTTCCCACGAGATTGTCGTCTTGTTCCCTGTAACCACAGGGTGAGGACCAACTTGCTGAGCAGTGGGGTTTCACTGCTGCTGAGCTCTAACGCTAATCCTTCAAGTCAGATGGATTTCTTTTCCAGTGTTTAAAAGCAATTATGGAAACAAGAGGCTGCTTTCTGCCTCCTGGTGAACTGCCATTAGGGCCCTTGCTCTTAGCATGTGGGTACTCGCAGTGAGAAATGAAGAGATGATCCCCCATCTCTCCCAGGCCTGGAGGCTGTGGATTTGCAAAGGGGAAAGTCTAAGTGCATGGTCTGTGACAGAGTGCGTGAAATTCTGAAATAAAATGGCTTTCCACAGTAACTTGGTTGTCTCTCGTGTGTTTATAAACAAAGGAGCATCTCTGCTTTTGTCTCAGTGCATCACCTTTATGCTGACATAATTCTGCACCACACCAGTGCTTGGGGACCGACATGCCCCTTTGCTGGTTCACTGCTTTCCCTTTGCGGCTCTGGGTGCTCAGCGCTCTGCAACTTGCCTTGAGAGAGCAATCAGCTCGGTACTGCAGTGTGCTAGCTCCTGGCAGCGTTCGCACCAGTCACAAGAGGATGCGTAATTATGGTGCTATGCCTCCCATCCTTTCTCTGATAGCCTGCGTGCCTGGACAGGCACCTGCCTTTCATGTGGCTCCCCAGACTTCACAGGCTTCCATGCCTCTTTTTAATATTAAACTTTCCTGTGCAGACTCCCCCGCCCTTGCTCAGTCACACGTTGGTTTCTAAGTGCCAGTCCTCTCCCCTGCCAAATGCACTCCTCTCTTATCCAAGCATCAGCCTTGAGGCAGTGAGGAAGCCGCTGTGCCAGGGGCCTGTGTCTGGTGTATTGAAGCTCCTTGCAGTAAGACCCAGTTTTATGTGCCTACTTGGGAAGGTGGGGTGGCAGTGTTGGATGTCAAATAAGGCATGAAGTGATGCTGCTTTTGATAGATCCCAGGCTCCTTAATTCTGGGAAGATATGCTACGGTGACAGCATTGTCCTGTGAGACTTGTTTTAATGAGGACTCGGCAATTGACATTTAGCTATTTTGGAGGATATGTTATGATGCAAAGGGAGTCTACATCTCTAACTTTTTTTTTCTGATACCCCTTGCCTGTGTTGTTTTGGTTTGGTTTTTTTTCTTTAATCTGTTCAGTGGTAGAAACAGATCAGATGAGATCAAGCACATTTCACATCATAATGGAGTCATGGGAACAGCTAAAACAAGCTGCTCTGTCGAATCTGTGCCAGGTATGACCCCCTCAGGTTAATGCCCCTGGAAAGCCTAAAGCTTCCAATACATGTTTAATGTATGCAGCGGTTTGCACCTTTGCATAAAAGCTGTCCTGGCATGAATAGGGAGGAAAGATCAAAAGATATGGGTTTGTTTAATGTAGAGAAGAAATAATTGAGGGGAGTCATGATAATTATTTTAAGTATGGAAAAGGTTGCTACAAAGAAGAGCAGCATAAATGGTTCTCCAGGCTGCAAAGACTCAGTATCTCTTTTGTTCTTAGCCTAATGAACAAACAGCTTAGGAGGAAGGTGAATTTGGGAAAAAGCAAAATATTTTGCGTGCCTTGTTATATAACCACAATCCTGTCCTGGAAATGAATGTAGCCAAGCTTACATTTTACTTACTTATTTTTGCATCTCTTCATTTTAAAAATAAATAAATAAATTCCAGCCTGACTATTCTGTAGCTAATTTTAGGCTGGGGGAGAGAGGGTGACTGTACCCCAAATTTAAGATTATCATGCTCAAGTGTTGAACTGTATCATGAATGTTTTTCTTTTTTTCCCCAGATACTTAATCACTTCTGTGGTTTTTTAAGGTTTATTTTAATATTCTGAACTCCAGAAAAGCTGCAAACAGCTGCTTCTTTTTAAATTTAGTCTCATGGAAAAAAGGGGAGCCTCTTCCAAATGAGGAGTTTCTCTTCCAGATAAGATAAAATATGTTGGCCCACTACCCGCACTAGGTATGATTCAATGGCTCCAGCATGGCTCTATGAATCTGGGACTGGATCTTGAAATGTTGGGTTTTACTCACAGATGCATCAAGCAAGAAATGGGAGATTCTCCCTCCTACCAGTGAAACCCAGTATTGGCTTCCAGCCCTAGGAGGACTGCTGCAGTCTAGACACTTGGGGAACTGTTTGAGGTATCTGGATTTTATCTTCTTTATCCTTGTCAGGCTGAGTTATGATCTGAGTTTATGATCTGAGGGATTCAAGAAATATCCTCCCCCTCCCTTTTTTCTTTTTTCTTTTTTTTTCCTTAAGAATCAACATAATCTTAAAATAGCTCTCATGTAACAAGGGTGTCCCCTACACGATCAGGGATAGCACAGTGTAAAAGTTTTACTAGCGTACTCTGAGAAGGACAGTGTTATTCACAAGTCACAGAGCCAGAAATGTGGTGGTGAGCAGGGTAATAATATCTTTATAGTACGTGATCCTGTGGAATAATCTTGCAAATGGTAATGCAAAAGAGGGTGGTCAGACCAATGGGTAAAGCAGGGAAGATCTGAAATCATTCTGTACGTAGAAAGCGTTCTTGTCGAATAGCAGGAGAGTGGGAGACAGTTTGGCTCACGGAACTCAAACTTTTCATGATCTTAAGCTTTCCTAAGTACTCACGCAGAAGTCAGTTCTGAACAAAATCACTTTAAACACACTAAAAGATTGATTCTTTTATTTTGCTGCCCTGGTTCAATTTCCCTGGCTCCAGTGGCTAAGCAGCTCTTTGATCTGTCTAGTAACACTCAGTGCTAAGCTTCTCAGGGGAAATACATATATATCAATTCTAACCACATTCTTCATGAAAAGCCTTCTCCATACAAATAATGGGCAAAATTTGCTTGCTTGAGTTTTCAGTTTTGTTTTGGATTTTCTTTTTTTAGGCAACAGTTCCCTCGGTTCAGCACAAGCCCGTCCCTTCCCCTGCCTCTCACTGTGGTAGAACTGTCACTGTTCCACGGAAGCACGGGAGTGATATACTGTCCCATCAGACATCCCGCTACAATGATCCCAGTCCTGTAAGACTCTCTCGTCTCATTCTGCTCAGCATTGCAAAGGACAGAGACCTAACAGGAAACAGACACAAGGGCACAGATGGCAAATGACGGACTCTGTTGGCTCTTTACCTGTCCCACAACAGACATTACTTCAAAACTCGTAATGCCCTGGCAGGCTCCTTACCCCCTTTGAAAGGCAAGAAGCAATCATTCCTGGAAGCAGTATGGCAGAGAGACATTTTTGCCTTCAAATTCTTGAATTTATCTAGCACAGAGGATAGTTACGGCCTTGGACATAATAACTACCGCCACCTATATAGATAACACAATCTGAATTATGTTTTACTCCTGGTTGTTTATAGCAGTGGCGATATGCTGTCAGAGGGCCTGAGATACGCTGAAGCAAAGGTAGTACAATACACAGTAATCCCACAGGCCACAGAGCTGCAGCTCCCACGTTGCTTGTTAGAGAGCATGTTGGCAGGGGTCCCAGCTTCCTGGCATTCAAGTGGAGGTTGGTTTTTGCTGAGGCAAGCGCGTGACCAAGGCACAAACCTTCTCCTTTCCAAATCACTGCCTGTGGCCATGAGAGAGACAGTAGAAAACATCTAGTCCAGTGCCTTTTCTTGAACAATGAGCTAGTGATTTGGATTAGGAACCTTTCTCCTCTTTTTTTTTTTTAATTTTGTAATTTCTTTCTTATGTATGAAGAGAAAGTTAATAAAAGGAAGAGTGATCCATCTTCAGTCCATCACTTTGCACTGCAAAGAAAGATGCTTGGTGTCACCGGCAGGCTGGACTCCCAAGCCTTGTGGCCTGGGACAGACTTCACCCTTTTGTGGTCAGACGGAGCCTGCCCGGCCTAGGGGAGACCTGTATTTCTGATAAGTGCTCAGCATCCAAATCAGTCTCACTGAGACTTCATGACTAAGGTGAATGGCTCAAATGTTACCTTCCTGAACAGTGCCTACATTGCCTCAGACCCAGAGGAGATGTCTACCATCATTGCAATCCCCGCACAAGGCCTCAACAAAGTCTCCCCCTCTGAGTGCCAAAAGAGCAGGCCAGCAGTACCTCCCCAACAGAGCTGGGTTGCCATGGCTGGGTCCTCAGACAGACCTGGCTTTAGTCTCAAACCAGCTCTCTCAGCAGTCGAGCACAGAAACCTCCTCCTGTTAGGAAAATTGCAAACCTCCCTCACCAAGCGCCACAGTGATACCACTAAGAGGGGCAGTGGGTTGAGAAGCCACAGCACCTACTCAATACGATACTTTGACCACAAAGTCTCCTTTGAGGACTATTATCCAGCTTGCCCACGGCCAGTCCCCCTGTAATGCATCTGAGGAGGCTCCGCTAAGGCCACCCACAAGCCCATGTGCCAGTGCAGGGAGCAGAGCAGTATCCAAGTCTTCTGGAAGAATCTTCCTTCTGACATAATTTGCCAAATCTCCTAACACAGAGACCTTAGGAGGGAAAATGACAGGCATTCAGGAAAAAGCTATAAACTCAGTATCACAACTGTGTCAACATCCGCCAAGAATTTCTCTCTCCTCCTCTGTAAACAAGTGTATATTAAAACAGATCGAAGTCTGCTGGTAAATTGCAGCCACCGAGCAGCTGCTGCCGACAAAGAGTGGAGAAATATTACTGAATAATATCGGCAGTGTTCCTCCCCAGGGACCTGGGGAGCTACAGCCTCAATGGTGATTTATCCCCAAATGAGTTTCAGAGCTTCATCTGAACTACCTGGTTTGTCAGTGTTCCTGCTGAAGCTGCCTGCCAGAATCAAAGAGATCTCACATGCACACAAGATATCCCCAAGATTCTGTTATATTTCATTAATAACGTATACCCATTCACAGTCTCTCTTCCTGGCCTTATCAAGACACTCTGAAGTTACATGAAGTTAAAAACAAATCCCCAGATGGAGCACACAGAGCATGGTCTGGTATTATCAGCCTTTCATTGTGCATCCCCCCCGTCACTGAACAGAGAGGCTGAAATAACTCAAGCTCAACTAACTTTTCCACCTGCTTCAGACGAAGCTGCTAGTTTAGATTCCAGGTTCAGGAGTCCAGCATAATTGCCGTTGGACTGATACAGTGCAGAGTCCTCATTCTGACGAGTCTGAGGGGTGCTGAGACAGTGAAAGACAAATGCACTGAGGTGGCGACAGGCTATTAACTCACCCACTGGTGTCTGTGGCTGGCTGAGATGCTACATTCTCATAATCCATACCTGCTTGTCAGGCCTCGGCTCTTGCTACCTTCACACTGCTAGAAAAGAAGGAATGTGGATTGCCACTCTCCTCTTTATCCTTTTGCACAGAAAGGCACAGGGCACCTGGCATGTGTGACTCCAGCAGATGCTGGTAACGTGCAGATACACACATTTAGGTATGCACTGAACACACAGTCTGCAGCGGGGGTCATATTAACTACAGCCCCGTAAAGAACAACAGTTGCCATGAGATATGTTTCTGTTCTTTTATTGCTCGGACAACTGGAAGGCTTTTGTTTGTGTGCTAATCTGCTCCCACATGTGCTAATACACATGAGCGATTATTCTTGACCCCCAAGTCCTTTCATCATAATAAAACAAGGCTGGACAATGAGAAAACCAAAAAAATCCCCTGATGATCTGAACAAAAGTCAGCACCCCTTCCTTCCCCCCCTTCACCCCCTCCTCTCCCCTTCACACATATTTTTTGCTAAACATCATTTTCAACCAGTTGTAGCTTTGCTCAGGAAACTCATGCTTGGGCAAGTTACAAGTTAAAACTCACCTCCCTCTTACCACATTTGCACAATGTTTTTACTTGTGGCAGCTGGCCACAGCCTGGCTGATTCGGAGTAACTAAGCCTCTGGAGAGCCATATTTTGCAAGCTATCAGCACGTGCTTGGCATGCCCATGTTTGTTCAGTAACAAAAATGTAGGTGGACAACCAGGATTGTTTCCATATCTGTCTAAAATAATTGAACTGTAAGTTGCAAATGTAAATTGCAGATTTAATCCTTTTTTTTATTAGTCTCATGTCAAATGTCAGTGATATTTACATAACAGGATGGAAACAGAAGACAGTGAGGGGGTGGGTAAGCATTGAATGATTTATTAGAGATTCCATTTGTTGTACTAGTCCAAAACAAATGAGGCAGGGCATATGGCTAACTTATTTTCTGTTTGTATGTAATAAAAGATGGATGCTAATACATCCCAGCCTGATCTTTAATCACATATATTTGCTTTTCAATCTAGTTTTAAAATGGAATGTCTATAAAGCAATCCCTAAAGAGCTTACGATGAGAATCTGGCAGAAAAAATCCTTCAGATATGCTTGTGCTGCATGAGGAGAGAAGCAACCGAGCACTGCGAATTAGCCTGTGCCATAGAGGTTGTAGGTAATTCTCCCTTGAAATTGCTCAAAATATCTAGCTGCTTTGCCTCATTCCTCCGTTGTGTTTCCCTTGGCAGTCTGTCTCCAGGAAAAATTCTTGCTGGTCTCTGGAAATGCTTTGCTCATTGAAGTGCGGGTAATGCTTCCTGTCCCTTCTGATGGAAGGTGCAAAGGACAGAAATTATCACAAGGATCCCCTTGGGGACTCGCCCTCACACTCATCCTTCTGCAAAGCAGGCAATGCCCCCTCCTCCCCAGCCACCCCAGCAGGGCCCAGGGCCAGCCAAAAGCCCATCTGCCCCTTCACTGGGGCACTGAGGCTCAGTGGGGGCCCAAAGCTGCTTGCCCAGTGCCACCATGGGGGGTCGTGCACCCTTCTGATGCAGCATCTGCCAGCCCTTCTCCCTGGCTGCGGCTTTCCCAGCACTCCGGGAAAGAGCAAACATCTCTATCTCCATTACTTTTGCTGGTTACCCTCCTGGCCCCAGCAATACGTACTCCTCCCCACCTTGCTCCCCTGCTACAGAGGCCCACGAGTACTTCCTCCCCACTGACAGTCCCTGAGAGCATCCTATACAGGCAGTCTAGACTGTTCCAGGAGATGTTACTATGGAAACACTTACGTCCTCCCTGTCTTTTGTGTACTTAATAACATAGCATTCAGCATGTTTATCTCCTTGGTGGTGGAAGAAGAAAACCTCTTTTCCTTTGCAACGTTAACTTTAAAAAAAAAAAAAAGAAATAAAGCCCAGATATTGACCTTCCATCTTAATGAAGGAGGAGGGTGAATGGAGGAGTATTAGTTTTCCACCTCCTGGTGCTGTGTTTAGCTGGAGATGGCTTTCTGCAGCACTGTATTTATCAGGGCAGTTCATCACTTCCCAGCAAGGTCACTTTGGCCTCTGTCCTGCAGTGAGCTCTGCACGAGAGCTCCTTTCGCCTGCGGCTGGCCCCTCGCTTCTGGGTCAGGATGGATCTTACTTATTACAGGAGCTCTCTTTGCCGAGGTACGGTACCCAGGGCAGGAAAATAACATCCACGGTGCTAAATCTGTTAACGTGTCAGCAGGAGTTCATTGACCATGCACACAAATTAATCTTCATTCAGAAGCCACCTTTTCACGCTGTAAATTCAATTTTCTTCAGAGCTGCAAGACTTCTTTCCTCAACCTCTGAGCCACAAATATATTATGTAAGACTGGAAAGGAATGCTTTTTAGACACTTTTGAGTTAGTAGTGGGTAGCTAGTAGTTCTCTGCTTAGAAAATACTTGTAATTTTTTTTGTACAAAAACTCCCAAGGAATTGTTACTTGGGCTTAAAGAAATGTCATCTTCTTTTTTCTTCAGTCAAAAACTCTAGCCACAAAGGAGAAACCTCTGACATATCATGTGCAAATGCAGAGAGATGATTTATAAAGGAATTGGGGATGTAGCTCATGAAATTATGTAACAACAGTGATTCTGCAGTCTTTCAGGAAACAGGGAAAAATATGCTGTTCACTAAATGGCTGGCTTCTGGTTACTTGATTTCACTTTTTGGATTGGGGGTTGTTAAAAAACTTCTGTCTGGAGCTCATAACGCAGACAAATTTCCACATAAGTTTACACACAAAATGGAAACCAGGCAGCTAGGAAACAGGCAGATCTGGGTTAAGTTCCTCATTGCATATTTCATTTTTGCTTGCGTGATTCTTGCTCACACATACCCAGAGTCCTTTCAGAGAAATCTATAATTATCTTTTCAAGATGAAGGATTGGGTGTGTATAGCATTTCTGTTTATTTAGCTACGATTATGGTTGTACAATTACCCTTTTCTTTTCACTTAAAGGAGGGGCAAGCAGGCACAGCAGGGGATGTGAGAGCTCTCCCTTAGCCAGTAAGGACATGCAGATGCTGTCCACCCATCCACCCAGCCAATCACCCACGTAGCTTCTTTAAAAGCTGCTGCATCCTCTAAATTTTGCTTTGAAGCAAGATCTGCCTGCTCCGTGGTGTATTTATCAGAACAGTCATCTTAGATCACTCAATTGCTACTGTGGGGTTTTCTGGCGTTGGAGGACATATTTCTCTGCCTCCTCCATTTTAATGAGTCATTCCAAAATCCGTGCTTGCTTCTAGACAAAAAAAAATTCCCAAACAAAAAACCTCAACAAACCAACATGGAGGGAAAATTGCCTTTTTCATTCAGAAGCTCGTGTTCAGTTTACAGATGTGGAGTGACATACTCTGCTTTGCAGTGATGATGGTAACATCAGACTGCTAAAAATAGAAAATGGGTCATGCCTGTCCCTGCAAATTATCAGTCGTTTAATAAGTTCCAGGCAGTTCCACCTGAGCAAATTCAGTGAAGGCCGTGGCTTTACACAAATACTACTGAGGCCCTAACTAGAAAACAGTGGAGCCTTTTGCAGAAGTAGCCAAGAGCAATTTGACCTGCAGAATGATGATGTTTGAACAAGCAAGGACCCACCGCAGCTCTCAGAGCTGATGGCACGCTGTGAGGTTGGCAACATGGAAAAGCACCCGTTTGAAGCTGGATAGCTCTGGCACAGTGAGGAAGCGCACAGGTACCAATCCTCCCAGCTCATCGGAGCTAACCAATGCTTGTCTGACCCGAGTGAAATGATGAAGGGACTGAAACCAGCAGAAAACTGTTGACCCCTGTGAGTTTCTTGCTGGATTAGCTGCCTGAGCTGGCTCACTGAGGGCCAGACCAGCTGGTGGGACTGTGTAGCCAGGAATAAGGCGGGGGAAGAGGGCTGCCTTCTTTCCTAGCAGCAAATTTAGATCACATAAAACATAATGTGAAACTGCCCTTTAAAAACTTTCCAAAGTGACCCTGCCCTTTACAGCTGTGAGGCTATGTAGGTGATCCATTAATGCTCACCTGAGCAGTCTGAGTAATGTCTGCACAGAGGACAGAGAAGCAACTGTGTCAGCGTGAAACTGCATGGCAGGAGAGGAAGTTCTCATTCCTCAGCTGGGGAATAACCAACTTCATTTTCAGCTCTTGCATAGGTTTGAGGCACTAATTAGACTCATGCTCTCTGCTGCTCAGCAGGACAGCTCTCCAGAGAAGCTCTGCATGAACCACTCCAGGTTGATACTGCGTCATGGCTGCTGCGAGGCCGGCAGGCTCGGGTCAGACATGGGCACCCTCGTGCACACAAACACACAGCCCGTGTCCCGAAGCAGCCGTAATCTAAGCGCTGCATGTATGGGGCAGGCAGGGAGGGAAGGCGACGCTGCCCTGGGCTGACGCGTTATCTGATAGAGCAGGAGGCCATGACAGCCCGCCGCCTCGGCGCTTCAAGGGAGCCATGCCAGCACCTCAGCCTGAGGAGCAGCCACCAGCTCCGGGCCTGACCTCAGCAGGACTTTGTGCAGAGAACAAGAGGGGCCGTTGGAAATTAAAGGGGGAACACAAGCTGCTTCCAGAGGGAGAAGTCAGCGAAGGCGCAAGGCTGCGGTGAGAGGTGCCGCCACCGCTCCCGCCCCCCCTCCGGGCGCCATTTCCCTGCCCAGGTGCTCCTGCTCGCCCCCCTCCCCTTTCCCCTCAGCATCTGGCGGCCTTCGGGCCCTGGCCAATGACAGCTCACAGTGCACGTGAACGACTCGGCTCCAGCCAATGGCCGACCCCCTTCCCACGTGGCGATCTGCGTGATGCCTCCTACGCCAGCGCCCCGTCTTTGTTGGCGGTTAAACCCCCTCCCCCGCTCCCCGCGGGGGGCGAGCGTCCTCAGCTGCTCCGATCACGTGACGCGGCCTCGCCTGGCGGGGGGACGACGGCCGCGGATGTACACCATATAGTCCGCCCTTCGCTGCCCCGTCGTGGAGTGGTAGCTTTTGTCGGTGGCTCCTGCGATTAACCTGCGATAAGAATGGCAGGCGAGAAGCCCAGAAAGATAGGCTACGGGCCAGCGGGCGCTGGCGAGAGGCAGGTGACGCTTGGCGGAAGGACACCTCACAGCCGGATCTTGTTTTTGCTGAGCACACATGCTATATAAAGGCGGCGCGCGGGCGGTGCCACCTCATTGTGTGCCTGTTGGTGAGAGAAGCGTTAGGGTCGTGTCTGTGCGCGCACCACCTTCCCGCGCGGCGCGGACCGGAGCAGCCTCCCCTCCCCTGGCCGCCATGGCTCTTTAAGGCGGCAGGGCCAGCGGCGGCATCGGCCAGTGCAGCGGGCGCAGCAGCAGCGGCGGCGGCCTCAGCACATCCCCGGCATCTGCAACCATGGCGTGAGTATCGTGTGTGAGGGATGGGTATTCCCTCTCCTGTGTGTTGGTAGTCGCTTTCTTCTCCCCTTTAAGCGGGTTTCAGGGTCGGGTTTATCACCCGTCTGGTAATGGATGGTATCTCCTGGGAAAAAAAAGTACGTGGGTAATAAGGTGGGGGGGGAGGGGGCACCCTTGTGTGAGCTCAACCTCCCCGGGGCGGCGGGTGTCGGAAGTGGCAGGAAATGCCATTTGAAAATAAATAATGAGAAATTCTTGCGTCTAATACCGTTCAAGAAAACTCGATTCCCAAAAGTTTTGGATTTTTCCATTTCATGGGGTTTTCGTGGGAGTAAGGGCAGTACATTCCAAGGAGGGCTTGCTTTACCCCGCGTGGGGGAATGCTTCTGTAGTTGGGGGGAAATGGGGTATTGGCGGCATCGGGGTTCTGGGAGTAGAAATACCACTTGGTGTATCGTCCCGAGTAGATAAACAGGGGCTGTTCATAAGCTGGCAGCACTACTGTAATCCTCTAATAGTGTAGCGTTAAGTTTGCCCTCATTATCTGGAGGGGTTTCATAACCCTCTGGAAACTCCAGTAAGAGGTGGTGTGTGTGACACTCGATTCGGTTTCTCACACAAACGCCCTGTCTTGTAAGTGGGTTTATTTCAGAGAGGTCCCTCGTCCTTTTCCGCCTCGTCTCCAGCACTGCATGCTCGGTACCTGGCGCGACTCAGCCCTGTAAAGCCGGGGCGGCGGCCGGAGCCGCCCGGTGCTGGAGCCCCGGTGGAAACGTGGCAAGATACAAAATGGCGGCTGCTGCCGGGGTGGGGAGAGGGACGCGGCAGGATCACGAAATGGCTGCGGCTGTTGGCGTGGGCGTGAGTCACGGCAGCGGGTGGGTGGGGCCGGCGGGCGCCCTGCCCATATGTGGGCATGAGGAAGCCGGGCGGCCCTCGGTGGGAGACTCACACCTGGAGCCTGCGGCTGGCTCTGGCCAGCCTTTGGCAAGACATTAAAAGCGTAAAGATGTTACGTTGCTGGCAAACAGCAGTCCCGAAAATGGAGAAGTTGTACAAGTCTGTAGAGTTCTGCCATAATTCCTGAAGTGGCATTGCTCTTAAAAAGCTAATGCTGGTCGAACAAGTACTGATGATTTAAAGTTTTATTTGCAGGTTTTTCAAGGCAGCACACAGCAGCATTGCTGTAGTCGACAAAAAGACCCTCTACTTGTCAACATCCTTCGACATCAAAGCATTAAAAACTGACGAAGATGAGCCTCTTGAACAACGAGATGCTGTTGGGGGATTCATTATCCCCCTTCAGCCAGCCGTGTTCGGTGGCTGAGGAAAGTCTGGGACTCCTAGATGACTACCTGGAGGTGGCCGAGCCCCTCGGTTCGCATGGGTTCTCCAGCGACAAGGCTAAGGCAGTCTCCTCCAATTGGCTTGCTGTGGACAGTTTAGGCAACACCATAGATAGCAGCCAGGGTAAGGTGTTACTTATTTGCATAACATACAATTACAGTGGCACATAATATATTTAGTAATATGCAAATTAAAAAAATTAAATCGCTAGGTTTTCATAAATGTGAAGGCAACCTCACGTGCATACCTCTGCTTAGAAAGTGTGTGTACCACACTGCTTACACAATACAGAATTGCTTGTTACTGGGCTGGTGTATGGTAAAGTGACACTTCTGTTGTCCTTTTAATAACACGAGCTGTTATGGTACTGCTCCCTGGCGGAGGTCACAAGAAACAAGCATGGCGGTTTGTTTCAAATGGCCCTGAATTATTCTGGTGTTGGAGTAAGAGGGATGGAATGTCAGAACAGCTGATGGCTTACATTGTACCCTGCAGTCTTCTGCAGCTAAACGGCAGGGGATTTTTTTCTGATGGTTGGATTTTTTCATACCAATATGAGAGATGGGGAAGATGTTAAAAGATGAGTTTCTAGATTGGTTTCAGAAGCTTGAGTTGCATTGGGTGCTGGTTTACTGAAATGGTAATTTTTTTTTTTATTGTGCAGAGGATGCCTTCTCTGGCATGGAGTGGATGGTGGAGAAGATGGATCTGAAGGAATTTGATTTTGATGCCCTGTTAGGTATGGAACATCTGGAAGCCACCGTCTCACCAGACGAGCTGATGGCCACGTTGGAAGACACGTGTGATCTCCTATTTAACCCTACCATCCAGGAATTTCACAACAAAGAACCTCCACTGATAACTGACCTAATCACCCATCTCCCTGAATCTCCAATTGGAGCAGATCCGATGGCCCCATTGGCTTCCCTTTGGTCTTTTCCCCTCTCCCCAGGGTCTCTGACTTCCACTCCAGACCATTCATTTAGTTTAGAACTAGGTAGTGAAGTGGATGTTCTGGAAGGAGAAAGAAAACAGGAGGGCCCCACCTTTGTGGTAGTGATCACCAAGTCTGAGAAAGAGGAGGAGAACCATTCTGATGATAGTGGAATATGCATGAGCCCAGACTCCTACCTGGGAACACCCCAACATAGTCCTACCAATTCAGTTGGATCCCCCAATGACAACCAGTTCCCTACAGATGCCAACTGTGGCTCTGTGCGGTCCAAACCATATGATCATCCTGCAGAGAAGGTAGTGTCAGCGAAGATGAAAGGAGAAAAGAAAATAGATAAGAAATTGAAAAAGATGGAGCAGAATAAGACGGCTGCCACACGTTACCGGCAGAAGAAGAGGGCGGAACAGGAGGCACTGTCTGGGGAGTGCAGAGAGTTGGAGCAGAAGAATCAGGCCCTGAAGGAGAAAGCAGATTCCCTTAGTAAGGAAATTCAGTACTTAAAAGATCTGATTGAAGAGGTCCGCAAGGCCAAGGGCAAAAGAGCTAGAGTCCCTGAGTAGGGTAGTCAGCAGTTTTTATGTGCATGTATATAAGCTTGCTGCTAAAGCTGTGTATTGCTGTCTAATAAATTATTTTATAGTAAACTTGCAATTCTGGTGTGTGATAACTGGGTACCTGTAAAACAGGCATAACTTGCACCACACCTAGGTGTAAATACAAGTGCTGTAAGTTCTTGGGTTTAGAGGAGAACACAGTGTAACACACCACTGGGCAGTGGGTGCAGTGCAAAAAGTGTTCTCAATCTGGTCAATTAATAAAGTGACTCGAGGAGCTTGTCAGCCATTACCATTTACATCTATTTGGTAGTGAACATAATAAAGTGAGGGAGAGTGTACTGAGGTGCCCCAAGTTTTGTGGTAGCAAAGGCATAATCACATTTAAAGAATTTAACTTTGAGAGTCTATAGAAGATGATACAAGATACAGAAGGTCCATAAAGGACTAGGTGGTGGGAGGGTTTTGCTTTCAGACTTGGCAGACCTGTGCATTCTTTCTGAAGGAGGTTGAAGGGTCCAGGCTACAAAACATGAAAAAAAAAATACTAATTGTGCACATAAGTTGAAGAAACAAGCACCTTGCTGGGAGATGAGTTCAGAGTAAATAATGGCAGTGTTGGAAGTGGTTTTGGTTTCTCATGTCCCTGCAAGTCCCTGAATGTGTCCAAAATGTGGGCAGGTGTGTTTCATGGCCCAAGCTGGTGGGGTTGGGATAGGGGCTGCTCTCATGCTGGTATGTCAACTGGGCCAAGTGGGTGGTGTTACTCTTAGTGCTCTTAAGGATGGAAGACTTTTGTGCACTCAAGGCTTCTTCAGACAGCCTCTGAAGAGTCAAATTTTAAGGTGTAAACATAAATTTGACTTCTGCTGAGGGAACAGATGAGTTGGTCCATGAAGCTGGCTTGCCTCTAGTCCTGAGGCAGCAGTGCAGCTGGTGAGGTGAAGGTGCTGGTGTGGTGGGGATATGGCTAGGGGTTGTTGACAGCGAGCTGCAGCCTGGCTCCTGGGGCTAGCGTTTCTCAGCGGGGCCCCTGTAGGCGAGTTAACGATCTGGTGCTGGAGCGTGGCAACAGAAAAGATGCAATGGGGGAAAAAAACCCCAACCCTGCTGTGATGGTGTCTGTCTGTTACACGCTGCAGAGAACTTCAACGCAACGATGACAGGCAGGAGCCTGTGTAGCAGGGTGGTTTCTGCCTGTAGGTATTAATTAGTGCCCTTCTAAGTGGTACGTTTATAGTCCAGCCACTCAATGCAAGGAAATTTTTTTTTTTTTGTGGTTGGTTCTAGTTCTGTGAGGTTCTGAACATCAGTGAAGTTCCACATCCGGTGTGGCCGTACTCTGCTAATAGAAGCTTCAGCATTTGGGACATGCCATTTTTAATCATTTTGTGTGTGATTATTATTTTTTTTTTTTGGCCACTGATACCCAGATTTAGCAGCACCTAATCCCTGCTTGGCCTGCTGGAGCCAGCTTTGGCATGTGGATGTGCACATCCTTCCCCGAGGAGTTAAGATTCCTTCTCACTTGCACTGACACGACCCAGTAAGCTGCCCAGCTCAGGCACCTGCACGTCCCAGCCTGGCTGGGGCACACACACAGTGCAGTGGCTTCAGGACTGGCCTTTGCCAGCACTGGGCTCCTGCCAGCGCTGGAGTGGGGAGGGAACAGGTCCCCAGTGTTATTTAGAATAGAAAATTGTTTGCCCAGTTGCAGCCTCATGGGGGTCCAGGTTTCTGGCACTTAAGCTCCTTATGTCCTCAAGCTAGGGCTGCAGGCCACCAGCCCTATTCATTGCTCAAGCCATTAGCTGATGTGTGACACAGGATAACAGCCATGTGCTCTGGGACCTGCTCCGTGAAGGCTCCTCCAGCAGGCAGATGAAGGAGGTACCTGCCGGCAGCAAGCAGTTGCTTGCTGGTGGCGTGCGCTGAGCGACCCAGGCCCTCGGTGGTGACTTAATCTGTCTGTGTTAAAGCTGATGCCTGGGTGACATGGATGCTACTTAAATTATAGCGAAAAGACTCCCTGTCAGGAGTTAGGGCTCATGCCACATTGAAAGTGGTGTGCGTAACTAAGACCCCTACCTTGGGTTTCATAAACAGCGAGGTCCCTGTTGTTTGGGTAGCCTCAGCCTGGACTCCTCACCTTCATGGGAGCATTTGCCCATCTCTCACCTCCTGGGCAAGTGCTCTGACCACTATGTACTATACAAATGTGAAGCGCTGCAAATTGGCAAGCACATCAAGGTCCTGCTTTAAGTGCTGCTTTGTTCTCCAGAGCTTACTTGGTGGCTGCGTGCAGGGATGAGGGACTGTTTTGTTTTGGGAGGTAAAGCAACCTAATAGGTTTTTCAGATCAGCTGGACCTGCAAAGCTGGGGACAGGGGTAATTAGAGGCAGGAAAGCCCAATGAGCAGGTCAGTATTGCTCTTGATGGGTCAAATCTGCACCTGGGGTGACTCTTAATGTGCTTGGTCTCAGCTGAGCCACAGAAAACATGGTAACCGGTATGAGCGTATGAGCAAGTGGCTTCTCTGTGCAGGGCAAATGCCTCTTCTCCTTCCCAAACTGATCCCCCTTTCCAAACACGAGGCAACCACCTCTGCTTCCCTTAGAGCCATTGCAACTTCTGCTTAAACCTGGCCGCAGCCTGGGCTGCGGGGGCAGTGGGTGTATTTTGCAGCCCTTACTCAGCTCACCCAAAACCTGGAAAGATTGTCAGCACATTTATCCCTTATCCCACCCCTTGGCAGGGCCATCTGTGAGCCACCCCTGACTAAAATCAATTTTTCTTTGAGTCCATGCTCTGCAGGCAGACGAGGCAGTGTCTGTGCTGGCCAGTAAATACATGATTCTGGTTTCTAAAGCCCTCCAGAGAGTATGTAGCTCCAATTTACCAAATTACACTCACTCCAGGGAAGGAAGATCAGAGCTGGAACAGGAGACAAGGAATGCATGATGCACTCATGCTGCTTTGCTCTCTGCTCTGTATCCCCGTGTGCGTTTTGTAGGACTCCTTGCAGCAGAACCAGAAACCTGCCCTTAAAGAGCGGTTGGCGTCCTTAACTGTTTGCTGAGGCTCGGAGCTTGCAGCTTTGCAGAGGCAGCCAATATGGCAACCTTATGCAACGCCTGCTGAAATGACGCTGTGTTTCCATACTTAGTAACTTAGTTAAGATTTTACACTGGCTAGAGATTAGTGCTGACTTTTCCTCCGTGTTTTTCGTTTAGCCTTTTCCTCCAGGCTTGTGCTAGGCACAGCCAGCATCGTGCCACTCGGCTCTGCAGCCCAGCAGCTTGTCCAGCCTGCTGCAGGAACACCGAGGACACCGTCACATTACAAACCCCAGCCCATGGGAGAAAGGGTCTGATAGCCTCCTGCCTGGTGACTGATTTTACATTTTGCAAACTGCAGGAGCTGTCGTCTTTTTCTCACAACCTCTCAGAACAAATATGCTTCAATCAAATCCTTGCGGCTTGCATACAGCATGATACCATGTCCAGAAATAGATTGTAGTGTATGAAATGCAGGCTTTACCTACCCCCGGAGGAGCCCAGTTCTTCTACATACTTCGAAACAGCAGAATTCCCCCAATCTACATTATATGAAAGCTATTTGAATCTGAAGTTGGCATGGCTGATGGGATTTCTATCTCAGTTATTTTTCCTCTGAATTAAGGGCAGTGAAGTGGACTTCACGTGCACAGCGTGCATGACCCTCAGGCTGCCGATCCCTTAGCTGATTTTGTACCACGTGGTAAACCGAAGTCCAGCACTCCCATACACAACCAAACAGCCCTGGCGGTTCACTGCTCGCAAAGCTGCTCTGACAACATACAGCCTCTTCTCACGAGCTTGTTTCTTCTGTTATCACGATATTTATAACTACCTTCCTCTTTGCCCTGCCTTTAGAGAGGCCCAGGTGCTTGCACTTCTCTTTTCAAACGAAAAGAGGAAACCACCACTGCTGACAACTTCTTCACATGTCTAGGCGGAGAACCAGATGCACCTTTGCAGCGAGCTTACAAAAATAAATCCCCAGCTGCAGCTTTGGAGAATGAAGAAAGAATGACGATAAAATCTTCTAAATAGCTTTTGCCCTGGCAGAAAGCCCAGAAATAGCTGCAAGGACAGGCTGTCCTTTGGGAGATGAACGCTCCCTCAGCGCTGCTGAGCTGGACGAATAGAAAGAAAATGTGGGTTATTCTGATCGAAACAATTTCACACAGTGGTAGTCCGGTCACAGCCCCCTCTCCCCGGCCGCAAAGCCATGTTGTCTCCAGAGAGGAGTCACGTGCCTCTTGAAAAAAAATACACTCCTTATCTCGCCTGTGTTTCCCACAGCCTCGTTAAGTATTGCCTCACCTTTTTTTGAGGTATGGTTCAGCTTCTGTTCTTGGCATATCCATATATGTTCTCTGTTTTGAGATGTCCCTTGCTTTCTCGACCCTCACTGCTGTGTAGGCCCCCTTCTTCTCCACTTAGTAAACTTGTTTCTAATTCAGAAAGCCTTTTTTTGGGGTGGGAAATCTATACATTTTTGGTCAGAGTAACACCAGTTTTCTTTATCTTTCCATAGGCTTAGGCCTTTAGAAACAACAGGATCTATATTGTCCTTCCTATACACATAATTTCCATCCTGTGTATACTAATTTTTTTCTTAATGCAGTTCAGGTTGCTTCTGGAGACAACCTACCTTCCTCTGTCCTCCTGATGTACTCCCAGCCTTGCCATGCAGCCCAGTACATATACTCCTGTTACACTTCATTTCCAGTGCAAAGACAGTCTTGGGATCTTACCATGAGCATCCCTTGCTGGGACAAAAAAGCTCATCTTTGCTGACTTTCCCATTGAAATGCTTCAGGCTGTTTCGTTGGGCCTTGTGAATTAACAGAGGAGTTCAGTCCCCCAACCTAGGCAATACTATTTTGGCTGCTCAGGTATCCCAGGTATGCTGTCTTTGCATTATTTTCAGTGCACTCATGCAGTGTCACAAGCCACTGAATGAAGCTAGCTCTACCCACAAGCTCCAATTCCCCTATTACATAGCTGCATGTTCTCCAAGTAATGGCTAGCCGCCTCTCATTTCTCCTTCAGCTGCTCTTTTCCTCTCTTTTACACGTACACACCCTTTTAAAAAATGGCAAGGAATGAGCTCCAAGCGCAGCAGATGTGTCAGCTTAATTTATACAGGGCAGGGAATCTCCTAGTTCTGTAACTCCTCTGCATCTCCATTGCAGCGTGCAGACAGTTGGAGAAAGAGACCTAGTCTTTGCCTCCCATTAAAAGAGATAAATTAACTTGCTGGCACGCAAACGGTGCAGCTCAGGAGAGACCATCTTGGCTAGATTGCTGGTTAGCCCTGCCAACAGCTAATTCGTTCAGAAAAAGGCATATAACCCTGTAGACAGCGGCAGAGCAACCTTCATGCTTTTTATTTCCCTGGCGCCCACCAGTTAGTGGTTGGCGCTGTTAATCCTATTTAATGTAACTATGGATAGACATGCAAACCTTTAATCTGTCTCAAACCTACTAACCCTTCAGCCTGGCTTGGCTGCAGTTCCACATTTTGAGCTGTAAGCTGGCATTAGGCAGCCTGCCTTCTTTTACATTCCTCATTTTTAATTGAATTGATGGGTCTTCTTGTCTCAAAATGAGAAACTTCCTTTCGCTGTAACTTTTCTTTTGTGAGTTATTCAGGGCGCTGCTGCTGTGCACCCTTTCTACAATAAGCAGTCCCTTACCCAAGGTGTTCAGGAGCCCGTCAGTGTTGTAGGTGCCGATGCTGTGTTGGTCATCAGCAAGACTGAAATGGAAGTCAGTCATGAAAGAGAAACCAGAGACTGAGATTCCCAAAGGTTTTTAGGACTCTTCCCCCCAGTTTTCCCCCACAGCTTTTTCAGCATTTCAAGTCTTGTTTGCCTGAGCAAGTTTTACAGTCTGTCTTTGTTCATTCACACCCAGGTTTGTTACTGCTATGTCATTTCAGAGGCAAGAAGTTGGTTAGTGTCCTGAGTAAACACGTTTTCTTGGTTTACATTTGTAGGCCTCCCCCCTCCCTGTACACATATAACGCTGCTATTAGCTGTTGTTGCTTTCTGCACTAAAGTAAAGAGTTGCTGATACAGCAGAGGCTGTATTGGCTTACATTAGCTTGTACCCATCCAAAGAAATTTTCCTGTGTGCTTTCCATTCACATAATAGAGGGAGCAATAGGCCATTAACTGGCTTGATGAATCTTATTCACAATGAGCTAGCTCAACACTGAGCATCTGGGAACTGTTCTGCCCCCTCTAAACCATTTCCCTGGAAAGGTTCTACCACATTAATAACGCTCCAGAGCTTTTATTTGCATTTATATTAAAGCTGCAGCTGCTGCCTCCCATTCTGACTCCCTGCTGCATGTGGGTGGGGATGCACTGTAAGATGGCACCCTCCTCCTTCTTCCCTAGCTCAGCTACCTCTATTTTCTGCTGCAGGATGCTCAGCCGGTGTCGCAGAGCTGGGAAGAGAGCCAGCAGCCCGAGGAGCTCAGCCAGCACGCAGCCCTCGCCCCGCAGCAGTGGGACGCCTCCCTGCACCGCCGCTTGCAGCTGCGCAGGAGAGAAATGCCGTCCGGCAGGTCCAAGGGTTGCAGGCTGCAGCGTGTTAGCTTCCAGTGTGGGAAACGGAGGTCAGAGGCCAAGTAGGAAAAGCAGCTATGGCAGCTGCTCCTTCCCTGGCCCCCTCTTCTCTCTTTCGTGGGGCAGCAAAGTCTGGCTGCAAGAACAGAGAGACAGCACAAGTTGCTCTAAGATAGCCACCTCCCGGGTCCCAGCACAGCCGAGGAGCTGGCATGCTCTAGGCATGACTAGACCATAACATAGACAGTTGGGAGTATACGAAGATGCTTAGCTTTAGCTTACTACCAGAGACATGCAACAGGGTGGTACCTATTCCCCCCTCTAGCTTGAAGACGTTCTCCTCAGAGGCCAACTCCTGACCTTATCTTCCCAGTGTGCAGGTGGCACTGCTGTTCTTTTGTAGGAGCTCCAGCTCTGCTAGAGGTGGAAAATCAAGGCTAGAACATGTCAGGTCTTTGTCCTTGCAGAAGATGGTTTATTTAGAGCCACCCATTCACTTCTGCTTGGTTTTCTTTCCTCCCGCAAGATGAAGTTTAATTTATTTAAGGATATTGGCTGTACAACGAAGTTTCATTTCAGATGGCAAAATCCAGTCTGTCAGGTACCTTTACCCTCTTCAGCAATACAACGCCGCATTGCATATAGCCACAAGAAGTATGTTGATTACTACTTGTGTTGGCCCTAATAGTCTTTCCAGCCAGTAATGAGAGCTCCCATCCAACTTTAAAACTCCACAGATCAGGGGGTTGTTATCCTGGGGGAAAACTGCTCTGGGCCCCACTTTAAAGTTCGTCATTAACTTCGAAAGAGCAGCTTTCCTGTTTGCTTACATTTGCAAGCAAACAAGCTGGGTTTTGTACAAAGAGAGTGAACCACATTACCCTAGTGCTCCTTTCTGGAGCAATGAAGGATGGATTTGCTTTCCTTGGCCTGCAGAAGGGCCCAGGAGCTGAACAACCACAAGAAACAAGGGTGCGTAGCAGGAACTGGTAAAGGAAGCGCAGGGGGTGACATGAAAGACCTCTGTAGGGTCAAAGGAACTGTCAAGTACTGAAGATGAGGGCATGAAACAAAATAACAATCCAGAAATCCACCCCTTTCCAAAGTCAAGTTGTGGCACAGACAGCTTTTTCACACTGCAGCAGGCACAGAGTGCAGAGGTTTTAGGGTGCTGCGTACACAGTTTGCTCAGCTACTTTTTCAAACAATAGTGTTTCCATTCTTTTAAGAAGCAAACAGTCATTCTCTTTTTTTCTACACATCTGTTTTAACTTTGGGAGCAAGAACAAACAGAAAAAGAAGGAAATTGGTCTTTGAACTGTTCTATATTTACCACTTTTGGCTGCAGACAGTTGAACTTGACCCTATTACAAGAAATCCCCTCCCACATGCTATTACACAATTTCAAGTACACACTTCAGTATGTTCACTAGTTCCCGTCTGGACCTCATACATCTGGGTGACTTTCCCTCCCATGCAGACAAGAGGGAAAGAACACAACAGAAGAGGCACAGACTTAAGAGGATGGCACGAGGAATTATAATCAGAGGGCAAGGAAGGGATACCAAATTCCCTCCAGTACTGACATCTAAGCAGCTGCTGCTCAGGTCAGCCAAGCCCCCTGTATTCAACTCCTGAGTCTAACTGAAGCTTGGCATTAGTGTTTCTCCTTACCTCTTTTTTTCCAAAGGGAACAAACTTCCCATTTTCTTAGGTAAGGGGCAGGAAAGGGCAGTGGCAGGAGCTCCCCAGAAGCATATTTAGTGATTTAGCAAGGAAGAGTGTCTGGAACAACACCCCCACCTGCTGGGCCTTCTATTTGTTGCAGCAGTAGTCCAACAGAAAAAAATTTCCCTTCAACCCAGCACAACTTCTGGCTCAGAAGATTTCAACTTCATGCAGAGGCTAACATCTGGGTCATAATCCTTCCTGGCTACAGGAGGTGGCAGCACCCAGCAGCAGTACCCTCCTAGTGTGGCTGAACCTCAGTGGGAGGCTCAGGTGTAAGCATCCAAAGGACAACTTTCTCCATGTAAGTCCTGTTCCTTGGAGAGGGGAGATTGTGAATAGGCAAAAGAGGAGTCATCTCCATTCCAGCCTGCACTCTTTGAAGGCCTGAGCATGTCAGATTAAATACATGTGTCAACATGAACCAGAGAGAGGCCATTCACACAACTGAGTCATCCTAAAGAGAGGGATGTTTGGATCAGAACAGTGACACAGTTTGTCTTCATCAATCATAGCCTGTCATAACAATCACTATTACAAAGCCAAAGATAGGCAGTGTCTGCAACAATTATTTAATCAAACGACATATACAAAGTTTTTGCAATGACTGAAAAACCTGATAGAGGCTGTAATAAGAACAGAAACTGCAAGGCTACTCAGGTTTAACAGTCTTTCAAAGCATCCTTCCCTTCCGATGATTTATTACTGCTGGTCCAAAACATTTCTCCATTCAGATACAGTACTCTAAATGCTCCCTGCCAAATAAGACAGGTAGCAGAAGCCTTACATCCTGAGGAAGGGGAACAAGATTTATATTTTGCTTGGTCTACCCTTCTACATTAAGAATGCAAGACACATGGGCTGGAGATTATAAGGACAACACATCTCAGAGCCAAGAGAACCTCCATGGCTCTAGCTGGCCAGTAACAAGTTCTGCACAGGTGCGGAGTTTCCCTGCAAGTTTGACATTAAAGCACTTGCTGACAGAGGCACATCTCCTATGTCCCATCTCAAACATGCTGAGGAAATGGCCAGTCCTGTGTGCTGAACACTCAGCTGCAGAAAGGCTGGAGCTGTGAGAATCCCTGTCATGTTGTTTACGGTCTCCCAAAGTATTCTCTCTCAAATTTACGGAAATCTTCCTCAGTAAAGACAGTACCCTCGGGCTTCTTCTTTGCTGCCTTCTTTGGAGGCTGATCTTTGGACTTCCTGCCTCTGTTCTGAGCAAGAACCTTCAGACAAAAAAAAAAAAAAAAAAAAAGGGAAAAAAACCAACAGGCATTGTTATCCAGACCAAACCACAAAACATTGATTTTCAAGCTCACCTGCAGCATCCCTGCTATATCCCAGAATGCCTCCAAAGAAAAGTGAGAAGGCAATCACCGATGTTAACCAAAGCAGGTCACTGGGACAACAGCAAACACCAACCTCCTATTTGGAGCATAATACAAAAACTACTCTCTGGTAACTGTCACAGAGATAGAAACACTGATTTCAACTCAGACATTTCTGAAACTGTGACCTTCTTTTATTCTGTTTCTCCACAAGACAACCTGAAAACCCAACAAGTTGGTGGAATTCCCTCAGCATTTTCTAATACACCATCACCTCCTTTCACAACTTCCAGCCTGAGAAACACTGGCCTAAACCAGCTGGTTTGTTTAAGTTAAATGCCCGTATCTCATAAAAATAGCCCAAGATTCTAGCAGTGTCAGCTATTCTCTTCAAATCCCAGCACAGGACTACCTTTTGGGGAAGACCACTGGTTAAATTCTCAGGTTATGAGAAACATCATTCAAGATGCTACAAAATTCCTATTACATGACCCAGCAGCACATCTGGTTCCTTGCTAAACAGCCTCCAGCTACAGAGAAGGACAAACCGATCAACAGTAAGGAGAAGGTCTGAACCAGCACTTCTTTGCCAGCTGAAGCTATGAAATATCTTTGGTAATTAAGAAAAGCCAACAGTTGTCAGTGGATTTTAACTAGTATCAGAGAACATCGTTCTCTGACAACGTATCAACAAGAGTTTAAAGCGTAGCAAGTTGCTTTGCCAGTACACACAGAAACTCCTCAAGGCCACTTCCAGACAGAAACATGACTCCTTTGCACAGGCTCTAAGCTGGAAGACCTGGTGATAATTCCCATTCACCTGTGTTCCTCAGCAGAAGCAGACCCCCAAAGAAGTGACAGTCTTACTTGTTCTGTGATGGCTTTGTTTGCAACAAATTGTCTCTTCAACATGTACTGTAGGTTTGCTCTCAAGTGATTCACGGCCGCCTTCTTGTGATACTCCTCTAGGTCAGAGCAGAGTGGGAACACATCAGCTGCTCATCTAGGCAGCACGCAAGGAAAGACACAGGGGGATCAGCAAGGCCCCGGGAGAAAGAGACACCGCTACAGCTCAGGGATAGGGGTGCTTCCACAGATCAGGCTGTGTTTTAAGTGGGGGACACCAGAAAGGCAGCCAGGAGGATGGGAAGGGATGGATACAAGCTGCCCAGCAGAGAAGGACCTGGGGGTGTTGGTTGACAGCCACCTGAATATGAGCCAGCAGTGTGCCCAGGTGGCCAAGAAGGCCAATGGCATCCTGGCTTGTATCAAAAATCATGTAGCCAGCAGGACTAGGGAAGTGATCATGCCCCTATACTCAGCACTGGTGAGGCCGCACCTCAAATACTGTGTTCAGTTTTGGGCCCCTCACTACAAGAGAGACATTGAGGTGCTGGAGCGTGTCCAGAGAAGGGCAACGAAGCTGGTGAAGGGTCTGGAGCACAAGTCTGATGAGGAGCGGCTGAGGGAACTGGGGTTGTTTAGCCCGGAGAAAAGGAGGCTGAGGGGAGGCCTTATTGCTCTCTACAACTACCTGAAAGGAGGCTGTAGCGAGGTGGGGGTCGGTCTCTTCTCCCAGGTAACAAGCGATAGGACGAGAGGAAATGGCCTCAAGTTGCGCCAGGGGAGGTTTAGACTGGGCATTGGGAAATTTTACTTCACTGAAAGGGTTGTCAAGCATTAGAACAGGCTGCCCAGGGAAGTGGCTGAGTCACCATCCCTGGATGTATTTAAAAGACATTTGGATGAGAGCTCAGGGAAAAGGTATAGTGGTGGTCTTGGTAGTGTTAGGTTTACGGTTGGATTTGATGATCTTAAAGGTCTTTTTCCAACCTGTACGATTCTGTGATTCTGACCGCGAGGGGGGCTGCGGGACAGCGCGAGGGGACCCGGTGGGAGGGCTGTGGAGGGCGGCAAAGCTGCTTCCCCCTTCCCCCGGAGGCGGGTCGGGACTCACCTATCGCCGACTTCACGACTCTGCCTTTGACCGTGGCCTTGTTCCTGCCGGGCTCTGGCGCCCTCTTCCTCCGCCTCACAGCTCCCGCCGCCCTGGGGCCGTCCCGCCCCCGCTGGAGTCCCGGCGGGGCCTTTCCCCGGCCTGCAGCGGGAAGAGGGACGGGGTTACTCAAGCCGTACGCCGCGAATAACCGTATCCCCGCCCCCACATCCCCCGGTCCCCGCGGGCCCACCCGACGCCTCCAGCAGCTCCAGGCCGCGCCGCAACAGGGAGGCCGACATGACCGCACCCCCCGCGCCGGCGGCCAACTTCCGTCTCCTCGCCACGCTTCCCTCCACGCGTGACGCCGCTTCTGTCTCCGCAGTGCCACACTTCCGGCGCCGTGCGCGTCCTGGCGCGCATGCGCAGAGGGAGTGGCGGCAGGGCTTGGGCGGGAAGGTTGAGGCGGCGTGTTGTGGCGCCATGTTGTGTGGAGGTTACCTCAGACTCGTCCTCAGCGCGGGTTGCTCACAGCGAGTGCGCCGTGTTCTTGCTGGTGGCCCTTCCTTATCGCCCCTCTGCTTCTGCAGTGTGTGGTCCGGCAGCCGGCCCGTAGGCCCTCTGTGTTACACCCTCATGGAGCCACTGCAATGGGGCCAGGGCTCCTTGGGGCCCCCGCCATCACGGGGGTAATAATAATAACAGGCCGGGAGGAAAGGGGACGGCCAGCAGCGGTGTCATGTTTTGTCTCGGCAAGGCCCCAAAATCCAGATTTAACTCTGTGTCAGACTCATGAGGTGCAGAGGTTCACTCCGCCATAAAACGCATCTATTATTCAATATTACTTCAGTCTATTTATTTAAAGCTTTCCTCCCCCGTTTTTGCCCCTCTAGAGACGTGATGCTAATATCTGCTAAATTTAGCTATCATCTGAATAAAGCTTATTCAATTATAGCCAGTGCTGGCAGTAACAAGATGACACTGGAGAAGAAGGAGAGAGGTTTATTCTCCCTCAGACATGTCCTGCAGGGAGAAAGCAATACAAGTGGCTCTCATTGTTTCTCATAGTAATGATCTCTAGCAGGGACAGTTAAACCTCGGTTCATTAAAAGACATTCATTCTCTGGAAATCGTTCTCCAGCCTCTGCAGATGTCACCTCAATGCCTGTCTTTTTATTGTTCGTTCTCTTCCGAATCCCTCCCCGGATGGTTCCCGGCATCCTGTGTCAGTATCTGCTGGTGTGATGGTGCTAATATATTTTTCTGGACGGGACCTACTCGGTGCCGATTCCTGGCTTCAGGGCTGGGGAATGTTAACCATTTACTGCTTGTTCAGCATGTCGCTTCTCAGTCTTAATTTTCCTTTTACAGTAATGAGAACCATTTTTTGATTGATTTGGAGGGACACTCACTGGGTGTGTAATGCAGAGCACTTCTCCATTTTCTTGTTTTCTGTTAGTAGCTAGTAGAAGATAGAGCTTGCTCAGCTCTTTGTTCCCTGCCAGGTTTGTCCCTCCAGTCGTGTGAAAGCTAACGAAGTTATGAGGAGGTTATTGTAGTTTTGCAAAGCAGAAACTGAACAAGCAATGAGTTAATAGCCTATTGCTGAAATTGAAGAGAGCACTAGAGAGCATTCTAGTCAGCAGAAGATTTGTTATTGCTTGTATACTCAGATTATCTTTATCTTGGTCAGAGTGAGATAAATGATAGCTGCCAGTGGTCTTACCATGGGGAAAGTGTTTCCAAAAATACCTCATCAGTCAAACGCTCTCTTTTAGCCCCTAAAATACAATTTACAGGTTCTTTGTAAGCTGTTCATGGTGACATATTGCATAATATATTCAAGATAGCTTATTCTACTGGTTAAACACTACATTTGCATCATTTAACTTTATTAGAATCATCTAATATGTTGTTACACATGCTTAGTGTCAAAAAAAGGCGTAACCTCATAAATGCCTTATGAAGGCACCTGATGCAAAAACATCTTTGTTACCAACACCGCAAAACATATTTAACGAATTAGTGTGGTACAAGCTGCACTGATTTATCAGCCTGTTGATGGAAAATAAATGCCCTTTTCTACCTCAGAAGTAAACCATTACCAATACTATCCTATTTCTGTTGTGCCAATTAATAAAGCTCTCAATTATGTAGGTCTCTCAGAAAATCTGACTCCCTTCTTATTAAATACCTTCAGTAGCAGGAAACCGTAATACAGGCAACGCCTCCTTTGACCGGCAAGGTTGAGTGCAGACTTGCTATGATTTTAGTCAGCAATTACCTGCAGAATAAATTTTAATGAGTTCACAGGGGTCACTTTGCTGAAGAGGGAAGGCAAGGCACTTTCTTTAACTGCATTCACAGTCTCCTGCCCAGAGTCTGGTCAGGCTCTTGGAGCTAGTTAGTGCACCTAGAAGTTAAATGGATGTGCGCTTCATGGTGTGATGTGTTCCCCAGGTTTGGATCTGTTTCCAAAGATAATGGTCCAACATGGGCCATGGATTTTTTAACACTTTGTGAAATCATGTACCTATTATTAATACATTATATTTCTTCAGCTCCTTTTAATAGAATCTGGTAGCTTTTCTCGGGGCACGATCATTAATGTTTCTCCTAACTGCATTCTGGCTTCAGCTGTGCTTGGTCTTGCCAGACACAGTGATAATAGTGTCTGTCATATCACTGTCCGGGTGACTTTGGTACACTCATGCAGACACAGGTGCAGATTCTTCCCTTGCTCTTTGACTTTAATAGAGAGCTATGCTTACATCTTTTCCCTGCAGTGCTAAACAGGATCAGTTTATTGACTTATGTTGGGAATGTATGATCATCTCTTACTATGAACTGGATTTTCCCTGTGTATTATATGTTCCTTTAAACCTGTATATATGTAGACTTTATGCATTTGGATCACATAATCACAAAAACGTATGGTTTTATGGTTTATGACATATAGGAGAGGAGATAATGTAACTGTAGGTCAACAGAGTTGACCTTAGATTAAGTTGACTAACCTGTGTTTGATAAATCTGCTTTATACTGAGCACAGCATATAAATGCTGTATTTCTCTTTGCAGGAGCTTCCATGCCTTTATCACTCTCACATTGAGGATATGTTACTTATTTCATCATGATATACACATTTAACGATCACTTTCTTTTACCTGAATCACTGTTGAAAGCAGTTGAGCAGACCGTACAAATTGCTTTTTCCAGACTAGTAAGTACTATTAAAAATTTAATGTTAGGAGACTTTGTGTCTGTGTCAGTAAAAAAAAAAATCAGTATTTCATTGTACTGTTTTAAGGCCTCTGCTCAAATTAAAATTTCATCCAAGAAAACTTCATCACATTGTAATCCCTCAAAAATCAGTGCAGTTAGCTCTTTGAAGCGCTTTGGGGACAGAATGAGTGCCAAATGGTGTTCATTTAAATGTGTAACATCCAAATAAATCGCTACCTTAGAGCCTGAATAATCTAACTTTGGATGGCAAAAACCACAGGCGCTGCATTTCAGATTGAGAATGTCTTTGTTTCTGAGAGTTAAGCTATCTTTGAAAGCTTTCTGCTGCTAATGTTCATGTTTTATAGCTTTCTTTAAATCTCATGCCTCAGCGGGTACCCACGAGCTAGCTAGCTTTTCAATTACAAATAACCCAGCATACAGATCAGTTTAAGTTTTAAGTAACTTCCATGTGTGAATTTTATCAGTTCACTTTCTGCTTTATTTCTTATGGCATTGAAAAATGGAAATTTTCCCTGTTTGAATATGTTGATAAAGTTTCTGGTTCATCTTGGAGTGACTATTCTTCTCCCCATTATTCTAGGCTTCGGAAGATGTCTGAGATTATTGTACATTTGGCCTGTTCCATCTTATTATTCTGTACTATGTGCTAACAGAGACGTTAATGATATTCATGGTTAATCATATTGCTGTCTGTGGCAGTTCATAATAGCTGTTTGTTTGCTCTTACTTTATGTTCCAGCTTCTGGATTCAGGGGGTTACGCAGGAGCCTCGGTCTGAAGGAATATTGTGAAGAATGTTAGAAAACAGAAGGTGAGGGCAGCATTAGAAGTAAAATACAACAGTCACAAGCATTTATTTAGTTTAGGGCTTTTTTAAAAACAATCTTATGATTTTGGGAAATGGGATCCTGATGTTTGAACACTTGGTATTGTCCACACTGACACATACATCTGTATTTTCTCTTCCGAAATGAATCAGACTGATTTTCAAGCTGATTTATAACAGATTTTCACCTCTGCATGTTTCTTCACATGTGGATTATGGAACGTGCTTTGCTTTAGACAGCTGTCCAGTTTCACCACATCCCATGTTCTATATTTTCTCTTGAACAGCAGTATTCAAAGCTGCTGTCATTAATATTTAGCTGTGTTTGCCAAGTTGAAGCAGTTTGTGTTGTGGTCACTGTTCCTACAAAGAACCATGGATCACTGCCTGCCCTGTACCTCAAATACATAGGAACCTTTGTCCTTTAACTGTGTGACATGCCTTTGAAAAGCAATTTGACTTTCTGGCCTACTGAATTTGAACAAGGGCTGGACAATGCTTTGATTCATACACTTGCATGGGTAAGTGTCTATTTACTTTAGACTGATAGAAAGTCTTTTATTCTGATTTTTAATTGTGTGTTGTTTTATTTTTTTTTTTAATCCAGTGCAGATACCTACCTCTTCGATGCACTTTTCAGCCTGTTCCAGGTCACCAAGAAGCTGGCTCTGTCTTGCACAGCTTCTGCAGATAATGTTGGCACAGCTTAAGATTAAATCGGCTTCCCACCATACTAGATGCTGTGCTAAGAAATGAACTCTGCTCCTGAAGAAGACAAGAGTTATTATCCTCCTATACAGATGAGATAAGGAGGCACAAAGATTAAGCAACTCCCAAAGTAGCTGAGACAGGATGAATGCTCAAGCTAGATCTTCTGAATGACAATGTGGAGGCTCAGCCCAAAACATATCCTTGTTCTCCACCTGCTGGTTTTTGGCTCCAAATGGGAAGAGAGCAAGCCTCAGTACCTTTGCTGAAGTTGTAAGAGCCCACTTTGTAGAGAGAGGTAATATTTTTAAGAATATAAATGTTATATTTGGAAAAAACCCAAACAAGTCCTTCTTCAGGGCTTAGAATACCAGAAGAAAGCACTTCGCTAGTAATATTTTGCATATAATACAGAGTTGGTGTCACAAGGTTTTTGTAGTCAGAAATAATGGGGTTTTGCATCCAAACTCACAAAAATGCTGGAACTTCCAGTGCCCTCATACTTTCTATCTTTGCCTGAAGGGAGAAATCTCTTCAGAAGGGCACCTGCTGCTCTTGCATGCCTCCTAGAGTGGAGCAGGCAAACAGGTCTGCGGTTGGAGGGGAACGATTTCCTTCTCTGTTACCCATCACTATCCTTAAATGTCAGGAGAGGGAGGAAGTAGTAGAAGGATCCCAGGGCTCAGAGTGACTGACTTTTCCCTGTTCCTTCTGTGGGCCATGGAGATGGTTCCTGGGTCTTCCTCCTGCCCTCCCCACCTACTTCATTCCTGCAGCATCAGCTCTGGGAGGAAGTGGCAGAGCTTCCTGCCACTGTTTCCTCCACTCTGGAAGGCCAAAAGGTATCCCGCTGTAGTTGCTTTTCCTTTTCCCTGAAAACCTGGGAAAAGAGGATCAAGATCCTTTGGTGGAGCAGGGATGGGCCTGAGTGAACAAAATGTAGGGGAGCTGTGGACCATGAACTGCTAAATGCTGGAGAACAAGCATAACAGATGGTGGATGCAGGAAGGGGGCAAAGGCAGGACTGATACAGGGATTGGAGTGAGTATGAGTTTGCTTTATAGATTGTCAGGCTGAATGAAATGCATTGTAGGAAGGTGAGTAAAGTGCAGACAACACCTACTGCCGTATGTACACACTGGGGATTATTGAAAAACTTGAGAGCTTTGGGCCTATAATTTGGATCCCCCAAAGCCTTTGGGCTTTTTGGGGATCCAAATTGTTAATTTTTGTGGTTTTGTGTCACTGGCAGTGCTGGATCAGCACAGCATCCAGGAGTTATGAGCTGTTTGGTGGAAGCCCTTGAAGAATCTTCTACGACATCTTCCCTTTTTACTTTGGAAGCTTACTGTTAGCGGTGGGCTTGATGAGACTTACACTTCAGTTACCAACATCTGAGCCTCCAAGCTTACCAGGAGCTTTGTTTTCCTTTCAAATTAGCTTCAAGCAGCTGGACTGTTACCTGTTGACTTCAGTTTTTTTCTTTTCTTCCCTCTGGATTTCTGCCTATCTTTTTTTTTTCCTTTTGTGCTTCTAGAACTGGTCTTTCCCTTTTCAATTGCAGACTGGCCTCCCTGGCTTGACGCTTGACCTTCTTCTTTTGTTTCACCTTTGGCTTTCAGCTTAATCTGTATTCCTCCCTTACATTGTTTGATTTGCTCTTCATAGCTTTGTTTTGTATTTTAGTCAGAACTATAGATATTCCATGCCAGAATCTGAGAAATTCACCCCTAAAATATTCCCCTGCTGAATACATAGAAAATGGACAGAAATTGAAACAGGGATTTTGAGACAAGGTTCTGAGTATAACATTCTTTAACTAGAGGGATTTGTAAATATAACATTCTTTAACTAGAGGGATTTGTAAATAGACAGTGGTGGTTCTCAGTTCTGGAAATATTGTGGCCTTTGATGAAATGAAGTCTTGTTTCTTCCAGGAAGGATGTATTTTATCCTGATTACAATGGAAATAGTGATTTCTCATGTAAAGAACTTGGAAATACACAGAGAAGACGATGTATTAGAGCTGAGAGCTTAAGTATCCTCATGCTGTGCAGATGTGAAATTGGGGAATGTCAGTCATTGTTGAACATGGCTGCTTTCAAAGCAGTGACAAAGAGGTAGAAGGCTCTGTTTTGTTCCCAGCCTCTCTGCTGCAGGGCCTTAAAATGTTTACAAGCCCCAGAGCTCGCTCTGGATGCAGCAAAGTTTAGCTAGTTATGCTTGTCACCAACCATTAAGGGTTTGGAGACAGACAGGAGATGGGCTGGGGCTGTCATGGGCTTTTGCTGCCTTAGGCAGGCCTTGTTAGTGGATGTCTCTGCTGCTTGGTACAGAGCAGAGCTGGGGCAGCTGGGGGCAGCATTGCTTGCTGCTGCAGCTCCTGCCTGCCCCATCCTGTGCTGGCACTGGTCTGATCTTCCCATGGCTAAAGGTGTGTCATGTCCCCTGATTCAGTGGCTAAAAGTGTGTCGTGTCCCCTCCTATTCCCCAGTCCTTTCAGGCTTGGGAGGGAGCAATTTGGAGATGGTAGGAAAAACAGGGAAGCGGAGGAGGGATGGGATCATGAAGGTGTTGCAGGGCAGGGGACAGCTAGACCACAAGCATGTGTCGGAAAGGAGCGGGTCAGATAGCTGATCCCCTCCCCAGCTGTTTCTGATGTGGGAAATGAGAGCAAGGCAGCATCGTGGATTTAGCTGCAAGCAGCAGGGGGACTGGATGCTTATTGCCACAATGCACACTTTGTGGTTTCCTAATTTGTGGGATTTTTTTTTCAGAATTGCTCAGAACCACACAGAATAGCATGTGAGGCTTGCCCAGATCAAGGAGATGTTCTGTCCTGTGGCTGGCATGCTGCATTTATCAGCGTGGTGCCAGACCTCTCTCTCTGCACTCTGCTTTTGTCATTTTTTCCCCTCCCCCCTTTTTTTTTTCTTTCCTTCCTTCGCTCTCTCTCTAATAGCTGTATTTTGTCTTTCCTTGTTTTATTCCCTGTTTCCTTGACTGCTGTCTCTCTTTGTAGCTCTTGCTTCTCCAACCAGGATCCGCAATTTCTGAGGCTGTGGGAGGGTGATGGTTCAACCTGACCTTTTACCATTTGTTCTTGACTCCCAGCAGTTGAGTCCCTCTAAATTATATGGCTGGCTCTCTCCTCTCTTGTGTTCCTTTCTCTCCCTTTCCATCCAACTCTCCTCAGCAGAGTGTAGAAAACACTCTTTTAGAAAACCTGAAAATCCACCGGCATGCGCACCCACTCTCTCGGGGTGCAGGGGCAGCCCTCGAGGTGCTGGGTACCAGGCACCCATACACTCACCACATGAGTCCCCCTGGGCCAGGCTGCCTTCTCCTCCAGGGCCACATGTCCTGCTCTGCCTCTGTCTTCCAAAGTCCGGGGAACAAACGCCAGCGGGAGAGGAGGCCAGGCTGCCATTTCTAGCGCGGGTGCATGGTGCCACAAGGGCTCTCCTCACTAGATGTCACTGTGAGGCTGGGTTTCGCTTGTCACAAGCACAGCAGCCAGGAGAGATGGGTGCTGAGATGGGTGCTGAACTTTAGGAAGGCCCTGCCAGGAGCAGGGGGAGAGCGTGGAAGAGGTTTGTAGGACAAGTGTTGAGTTTCTGTAGGTTTTACCCAACCCTGGCAAGTTTTGGGCACAGAACCAGCAAGGTGTAGGAGGGTTTTGGGGCACAACTCCATACCACCTGCTTTGAACACCCCAGCCTGTATCTGGTAGTCATTGGGACTTTAGCATGAATTGGCCACTGTGACTTTCATCTCGGTAGTGCTCATCTCCTGCCAGTTGTGATACTGGTTTGGCAGCAAGTCCCATGCTAATGCTCAGCTCTGGATCACTGTTCACTGTCCCCATCTGCCATCACCTGTCCGTATGTGCCTTGCACCTCCTTCCTGCCCTGGCTGCAGCACACTGCATACAGTAAGTCACCATGGTGCTGCCTCCCTGGCACAGCTACGGCGCAGTGGAGTTGTCCTGCAGTGGATCCTTGGGGAGGCACTGTGATAGCCCCCAAAGCCGAGGTGGGAGCTGGGGAGCTGTGGTGAGTGGTGTAGGGAGGCTTGCCAGGGGCTGGCCTTTTCTCTCACCAAGGAAGCCAAGTGACAAGCCAGCCGTGTAGTCCCTGTTACCAAAGATGTAGGGCATGACTGCAGGGTGGGAGCTGGCAGACGCAAGTGCCCGTGGGGAGTCTGGCTTGCACGCTCACCTGTGAAGAGAGCAAGGAGACCTCCTGTCCCACAGTCGGCATGCACATTTCTCAACATGGTGGCAGATGCTTTTATAATTTCTTTTACTTGCTTAATTTTTTTTGGCTTTCCTTTCTCTTTTTCTTTCCTTCCTTCACTCCCTCTCTCTTTTGATAGCTATCTTTTGACTTGCGTTGCCTATTTTCCTCTCTCCTTGTCCTCTCTTTCTCCTTCTAGCCCTTGCTTCTCCAGCCAGGGTCAGCAGTTTCTGGGAGGATGACAGTTCAACCTGACCTTTTATCTCTTGATCTTGACTCCCAGCACTTCAGTCCCTCTAAATTACAAGGCCAGCTCTTTTCTTCTTTCTTATCTTCCTTCCTTACTCCACTGTTTGTTCCTAAAACTTTGTATTGTGAACTGGACCTTGCGATCATGTCTCCATCCTCTTAGGGGTCCCTACTGTGCAGAATCTGTAAGCTGTATCCTAAGGGAGAGGAACTGGCTAATAGGTGCCCCATGAACCACCATATCTGTGGCGTAGATGGTCCTTAGGAGGGTTATGTGGTTTTATTTTTAAGTTAATCAACTGCAAGCCAAAACCAAGGGAATGAGGGTTATGTGGAAAGCCATCAGCTCCAGGAAAGTGTTTTGGTGTGGTTGTGCGTAGGTATACAGCCTCCTGTCTTACTGGGTACACCATGGTTTACATTGGTATAAGAGCACACCCTGTATACATGTTAGCATCCATATGAGTTTCTACCTGGATGTATTCACATGTATGGAAACAGTGCCATGGGATGTACAGTGTGTGATCTCCTCACCTTGCATCTGCACTGATTTTGTACAGCCGATTCACTCCGTGGGGTTTGGATGGCTCTAGGTAAATGTGTGTGTTTGTGTGCAACCTGGGTGTGTGCATTTACACGTGTGTGCATCAGTGCTAAAGAGGACGTGAAAGAGATTGGATGCAAACCGCCAGGATGTGCAGCCTTTGGGGCTGGCCAAAGCAGTGGGGAGTCCCAGAGACTGCTCCGCTGGGCTCACCTTGCCGTGCTCTTCTAGCCGCACGCCGCGCTGGAGGCTGAATCCAGCTCCACTTGATCACGTGCCAAGGCATATTAACATTCGCTCCATCACAGCGTAGCCCAATTAATATTTGATTCTGGCAAATGAAGGAGGGCAGAGAGATTAAATGGGGTTGCCAGCTGGGGTGGTGGGAGTGGTGAGGGGGAGGAATACTCTTTTTTGTGCAGCCCAGAGGAGTAGGACTAGACTTTCCTGGACAAGGAATCAAGATCTCCCCTCCACAAGCAGTATCTCTGAACACTCTGCCCTGGTGCCTGCTGGACACGAAGCTGTGCTGAGACCAGGTGGCTTTAGGGGTGGGATATGGAGCTTTTCACCACCGGGTTTCTGCTGACCGCTGGGCTGACCACTGGGTGTCATCGTGCAGGAGGAGCAGAAGGTTGCCTGAACTCTCTGGGGCCTAATTGTGCAGATCTAATGGAGTGGGCATGGCCAGTTAGCCTGTGTCGATAGGAAGGTGCAGCGCTTGAAGGGGTTTGGTAACCCCTTGGAAAGCTCTCTGCAGGAATAAAGGCACAGATCCAGGCCATGGATGTCCTGGGGAGCAACTTCTGTGTCATCTACTCAATGCATTTGCAGATAGCAGATCAGTGTCAGCAGTGCCCTGTCAGTGCTGCTCAGCAGGAACCGTGGTTTTGCTTCCACATCCCAAGCAGGTGGGATGAGGCAGATGGGCTGAGGTGAATCCCATGCCCTCCCCTTCTTTGCAGAGCTGTCTGCAATCCCCCAAGGGCTGTGAGGCCCAGTGGGGTTCAGCATGTCCAGGGGAAGCTGGTCTGGGCTGCAGTACTTTCAGCCTCTCCCAGACATGATTGCCCCCTCCCCAGCAGGCATCATGCCAGTTCCCAGTTGAAAAGCCAAATGAAATATCCAGGCAGTTTGCAGCTTTTATGATTCACTTGTTTGCTTTTCTCCCTTTCTCTCCTTTTTTATTAATTTATTTTTTTCCTTCCTCTCTGCTGTCTCTATTCACTCCTGCCAGCCGCCTGCTTTGAATTCAGTTTGTATCAAGGGCAGGTGAAATTCATTTTCTGCTTTCCTATTTGGTGCAGAATGGGTTCTCCCTCCTCCATTCCCCTTCCCTGCTTGTTGCTGAAGTAGACAGAGGTGTCTTGGAAACATTTCCTTTTTAAAATCCTCTTCTGCCCTTTCATAACTATTTGGCCTCTGTGCTGACAGTGTGGGACAGGTGCTAACACAGTGCTCCTTTCCTGATCCAATAGCTGGAGAATAAACTCTTGGGCATATTGCAGATAACCAAGCGAGAGCACATCTCACTACAAATCTAGCTATGAAACAAAAGGAAAATAAATATTAGGACAGTTGGAGAGGGACAGGTTTTTTATCGTCTCTGGGGAATCATCCCTGCTGCTGAGCCCCTGAGAGCTGCCAGCATACAGAGCATCTCAGGGTTCAGTGTTGGGACAGCAGATATGGCCTGACCCTGCTTGGACCCTGGCGGGGAAGCATGGCATGGCAGGATAGCGGCCAGGAGGTGATATGGTCAGTTTGCAGGAGACATCTGGTGAATCTGTTGTTTTAATCTGGAAATAGTGTTTTTGTGCTGTGGATAGAAAACTTCCCAGTTAGGCATAAAGGAACTGAAAGTAACTTCCCAGCTCCCACAGTTATAGGCTCTGTGTGTGTGCGTGTATGTGCAATACTTGCTGGTAGAGCATATTTGTGAGATGTGGCGTTTATGTTACCTTTTAGCGAGGAAGAATCGTTTATCTCAGCATTCTAATTATGTTCCATTAAAATGCAAATTTGGGTTTATGCATTGAAATTGTCAGTATCATTGCCATGGCAACTGGAGCTTCAGGGTGGGGAATTGGAATAGGTGGGACCGTGCATCTCTCTCTGAATCCCTCTCAAATACCTCCAGGTAATTGAAATCACAGTGCCCTTCCCTGGGAATCATGTCACTTTCCCACTAGTGAATTTGGGGCATCACTGAAGTTCTTGGAGTTGTTATAACAGGGCAAGTCACCATGTGAGTAGGTCACCAGGTTACTCCCAGCAAAGTGGAAGAGCTAGTGCACAGGTCTTTCAGAAGGAGGTGAAATCCTTCCCATTTTACCCCCCATGTCATGCTTCTTTTGAGGTGTCTGGCTGGGAAGGAGGAAGGGGAGATCCCTAATGACTTCACAGACTTCCACCTGGAAGCCCTTAGATGCTGCCACACTTACTGGAAGATCTAAGTGCCATCTGTGCTTTTAAAACCACTCACCTCCAGTTAAACACCCAGTCAAGTTGTCTGCGTTGGCAATGTCCTGCAGCAGTGAGTTCCCCTGCTCAATCATCCTTGGCACAGAGTGAGTAGAGTCTTCCCCATACCACCTTCCTGGGGCCCTGCTCCTTTCTCTGTTTGTTTTGCATGGCAAGATGCTGTGACTCTGTGTCTTCCTTCTCCCTTTACCAAGTACAGCTGGGACTCCTGGAGCTTGTCTCCCTCCTATTTAAGAATCAAGTGGAGAGGTTTTAGGATGCTGGGTGGAAGTGAATGCTGAGAGAGATTGGGATATGGCTGAGTACATTTTACAGGGGAAAAATGTGCCTCTCTGTTTTGGCTGAAAATTTTGATGATAAATAAAGCATGAGGAGTTAATTCCCAAACCACACTGACAGCTGGGCAGGGAAGACAGGACTAAGTCTGTTTTCTGGCTCTCCACCCCTGTTAAGAGGTTCACAAAATCATCTGATTCCTCATCCTGGTGTTGCCAGGGAATTGCTTTTTCCTCTGGACCAGGAATATGATTTGCTGATAGTAAAATCTAGATACAGTCTTATGAACATGGTGATCCAAACTGGTGTTTCTGTTGAATATCATTGACTTGGATAGCCTGGAGGCTGTTTACCATCCATTTAACAGTAAAATAAAGAAAAGAGGAAATATTCAAGAGTAGGCTTTAATTCAGCCAAGGGAGGTCCCAAGCAAGGAGAGGTAGAGTCAGGCATTGCCCCCCCCAGTACAAGACAGAGGGTGGCAAACTGGAGTGAGTTTAGTGGAGGGCCATGAAGATTATGAGGGAGTTAGAGCACATAACATTTGAGGAGATGCTGAGGGCACTGGCTTTGTTTAGCCTGGAGGAGAGCAATTTACGGGGGATCTGATTGGTAAGGGTAATGGGGGGTGTGTGTAGAGACAATGGAGCTGGACTGTTCCCAGAGGTGTGCACCAAGGACAATAGGCAGCAGAGACAAGTTGCAGCGAGGGAATTTCCAACTCCATATGAAGAAAAAACATAACCATGAGGGTGTATCAGTCCGATGTGAGATGGTGGCCCAGAGGTATTTTGGAGTCTGCATCCTTTGAGATACTCAAAACTTGAGCAGATGAGGTGCTGAGCAACCTGCTCTGGCTTTGAAGTGAGCCCTGCTTTGAACAGGGATTTGGACTGGAGGCCTCCAGACATACCTTTCAACACCAGTTATTCTGTGGGCTCCCACTGGGGGGAGGTTCTGTGATGCATGGTGAGGTGGGGAGCCCACACTGTTCTCTCCACTAGGATGAATCACAGCACAAGTGATCTGTGGGCTTCTTTTGCTGGAAAATGCAGGACCTTACTGTGGACCCTCAGCTTCTGCTTTGGGGGAGTTACATCTGTGCAGTGAGCACAGAAGTGATGGGGACAGGGGCTGGGCAGAGATCTAGATCCCTTGAAGACAAGGAATATATCACTTGCTACTTCCACACTAGGAAAGCCACTAACTTGAGGAGATGCGTTCCCCAAGAGTGACATCTGACTGGGAATGAGGGATAGGACTAAAATAGGCCATTTTATATCTCAGGCTTTCTCAAGGAGCAGATTAAAAATATATGATAGAGAATGTCCTTCCCTTCCAAGTAGAGAAGATGGTGGGGGAAAAAAAAGGTGATAGTTGTCTTTCTGCATTTGATGTGGTAAGGAAAGGCATGCAAGTGGCTGGTACCTGAAAGCAGAGCAATGAAGAACTCGCTTCAGTGGGAAAGCAGCCATTTCACCATGTTCAATATTATCATCATTAAGCTGATCAGCTTCACCAGCAAGGAAGATACCGAGAATGAGAGAGCAAATATTGTAAGGGAAGGAGAGGAACACACATTCCAAATAGCTGTGTTCTGGAGAAAACTTGCCAATAAGTGCTTACAGAGGGAGAGACAGAAGGTGAGACAGAGACCAGAAGAGAAAGTGGAGAAGAGAAAATGACAGGGTGGAGGAGAGTGGGAGACAAGAAAATTTCTATAATTTCGGTAAATCTCTTCGTCCTGCTCCCTCACTGTTCCCTTGCACACACAAGTACCCTCCCTTCTCTCAGCCATGCTGTGAGACTCGAATTCCCCCTGCACCATCCTGGTGGCACTTTTTTTCCTCTGGGGATGAACTGAGGGGCTTCAGCCCAGAACCTCTGCCCCACATCCCTGCCTGCAATTCCCACATCTCCTTCTGTACTGGGGGTGCAACAGAGGTTTCTTCTCGTACTGGTCTGAGGTTTTACTGACTGTGAAGATTTAAACCTGTGTCTGCTGATATGAAGGGGCTTTCCAAGCTGAGGAGTAAAGACCTGCTTTGCTAACTTCAGCGAAAGGTGGCTTCTGTCTCATTGATTTGGAGGAAGAGCAGACAGACTAGCTGACCCCATGTCACCACATACTTCTGTGGTGATGCACATGATGCTGTACAAAAGCAGCTAGTGAGCCTTGTCCTTGCCCGACAGGTTGGCATTGCAAAATCTTGTATCAGAGCTTGCCTTTCCCAAACGAGGTCCTCTAGTGGCAACCACAGCAGAGATACCGAGACCTCTAGCAGAGGTGTCAGAGCCAGGTGATGTTTTCCCCCAGCATGGCATTCACTCCATCCCTTCACCTGCAAACCCAGGCTGCCTGTGCACCCGCACCCATTCAGACTGGTGGAGATGGCAACACATGCACCCTCCCACAGCCGTTCCCTCATCCTCCCTTCCCCCAGCCTGCCAGAAACAGAACTCCACGGGCTGCTTTCCTGTCACACCCTTGGCTGTTCTAACATATCCTCAGGGAAGGTGTAAGACCGGCTGTGGAGATGAGATTATGATCTTTCTCTTTCCTTTTTTATTTTTTTTTAAATTGACAGTGGAGTTCCCCTTGCCATTTTTAGTAGATCTAAAAAAAACCCCCTTCACCGAATATTCAGCATCTTTCCAGAGCGTGGCGGTAGCCAGCGGGGGCTGTGGGTACGTGCTTGCAGAGGGGATGACTCATGAGCCCTGTCTTGTTCTCGGGCCCCCAGGACTCCTCTGCTTCTCTCCTTTTCTCTGTGCCGGCAGCTTGTGCTAACGGGCCTGTGGCTGCTGACTCTGATGGGGCTCTGGTCGCAGCAGAGCCAGTGTCTGGCAGCAGAGGGGAAGAGGGCAGGAGAGAGGCACCCTGCTCCTTGCAGGCTGCAGGGACAGGATAGGAGGGGAGGTTTTCACTGGAGTATGTGGATAGTCAAAGGAGGGTGCCTGGAGGCTTTACATGTAATGCTGGGGATGTGCTGGGGGAGAAATCTGGCCGGGAGGTCTGTTGATTTGGGAGCCCCCGATTCGAAACCTCCTGTATGGATCCCCCTCAGCTGCCCCACACGTCCCCCTTGTCCCCTCTTGGTTCAAGCTCTTTCCTGCTGGAACCTGAGGCAACAGTGGCTCATTTTCATACACCCTCCCCCATCGCTTGGTCATTGACTAAATTAAATTTCAATTACTTTTTTCTTATTAAAAAAATAGTGAAAACAGCAGTTTTAACTGGCAGCAGTTACTGGGCCTGTTGCAGCGGGGAAAAGTGTGTGCAGGTGGTTTGGTGAGGAGGAGGAGGAGGAGGCAGGGGAAGGTGGCGAGTCATGGGTGGCACCTTTACGTGGACACGTGGGAGGGTACAGGAGCAAGTTCCTGGCTGGGTGCCTCACTGGGAGATGTGGGGTCGGATGCTCTGCTCCTTCCCAAAAAGGGAGGCTAAAAACACCAGCTGGTGGCCCCTCACCTTCGGGGTTGCCCACCAGCTGTCGGTCCTGGGGAGGAGGGCCATGCTAAAGGGTGAAAGTGATCTTGTTCAAGCAATCCACTATGGGTCCCTCCTGGTCAGACATGACCAGCTGTTTTTGATACCATTGTTCCCATGGGCTGTCAAGGGTGTAGCTTGCTTGTTAGGAGACCTGGCACAGCCTGACCCTGCCTCTCCGGGAGTATGTCCTTCACAGCCCCTCAGCAAGCTGGCAAGCTGAGAAAAGAGTGAATGTCTTCACTTGTGCATCTGTTGGGACTTGGGGGAGAAGAAGTGTGTCTGCCTGAAGACACACACTGTTTGGCTGCTCGCCTACCCCTCAGACGAGCAGGACAGGAGCTGTGCAGGCAGCAAAGCTGTCCTGCATCCTCTGGGAACACCAGGAGTCCTGGCAAGAGCATCACCTTGGGTCTCTGGTTTCTGCTGTTGTTCAATTTTTCTTTTTTTTTCCTTCTATGCTCCTCACCGCTTGTCTCCAGGAAATGCCACCTGTGACCTCAGTCATCATACCTGTGTCAGCCGTGCGGGCTGGGAGCACCTGGGGCCCCTTTTCTGCCGGTGACATCTCCTGGGTGCATGCTGACAGGTAGTCAGGACTCATTGTCTCTCGAAGAAATGGGGAAAATAAGCTTGTGTTTGAATCCCAGGTGCAGAAAGGGTCTGCCTGTCACAGCCAATTCAGCTGCCGCTCTGCCTGGCAGTGTTATTTTCTATTCTATGGGCTCCTATTCACCTTGCTCTCTTTTCCTTTTGCTCACTTTCCCCTTCGCTCCTGTCTTTCTCTCTCCTCTCCTCCCTAAGCTGCTTCCCAGCAGAGATTGGCTATTAAGCCAACTGTGCCGAGGCTGCGAGATGCGCACAGGCATTAGGAACAAATAACATTGTTTGGGCACTTGCCTCTATTGCAGCAGTAGGGCAGCACAAATCTCCACGAGCAGCATCGTGCCAGAGAGCATGTGTGCCAGGAGAGTGTGGGAACAATGCATATACAAGAGGTGTGATTACCCTTAACTCTTTCATGAGCTGTCCCTTGCATTCTGCAAGCCAAGGTGTGAGTCTGTACTGCTTGAGCTGTCAACATATGGGCATACGAGTTTCTTATATGGTCCACGGGGTAAACAGCCACTCTGTGTCAGTATAAGTTACGTACGGACTGGTGGGAATGGAGGAGATGCCCGGCTCCCACATGCAGTTGTACAAGAACCAGGGTAAGTCCATCCCCAGCATAAATACTGCATAAGCAGCTCTGGGTTTCCCCCACCTGCGGCCCAAATGTAAATGCAGATGCACCTGTGGTATCTTCTGACATTATGGGAGCAGCAGTCAGAAGGGCTGGGAGCAGTGGTGTAGAGGAAGTGCTGTGGGTATAGCTGTGTCTGTCACAGTGACGAGGGCACGGAGGAATGGAGGTTTAGAAACACTGGAATTCTGATGGCTTAGAGCAGCCCCCTTTGAAGGGGGAGAAAGATGAGAGTGAGGTCTTGGTGTAGTCTTTTTTCCCCTTGAGAAGATTATTTTACTTTCATGATGGCAGTTTCTCAGGTGTCTGGATTATGAAGGGTGTGTGGTGGCATCCTTCTGTGCAGTGGTTATGGTGGGGGTGCTGGGCAAACACCGGCGTTGTCCTGGAGGAGGAGGATTGAGGACAGAAACAGGTTATCAGAGGAACAGACTCAAATGGATTTTATGAGTTCATTTTTATCTGAAGGAAATTAAATGTATTTCCCAGATAGGCACCGATGACTTGGTCATGGCTGTGTTTAGAAACTGTGTTGAGGTGGCCGTGGCTGGATTGGCTTCTCAGCACAGTGGTGCAGGGTGCTTGGTACTGGGAGAGCTGGGGAGAGTGATGTGGCTAGCGCTCAGCTCCCCGTGATGGTGGCAGGCAGGATGCCCATGGGCCTTTGCAGGGGGCAGGATCAGCTGAGAGGGAGACACTTTTCATGCACCGAAGGGTCAGTGTCTGCTTGGAGTCTGTCTCACTTTATGGTTGTTTCCCTTACGGACGGGTTCCCTCTTGCCGTGACCTGTTTGACTTTCAGGGATTTGCCCAGGAGTGGGTTAAACTTCCTCATTAATAACCAGACAGATAAAAATCACGAGGAAAGGTAAATGAAATGCTGCTCTGACACATCTGATGCAGTGGGGGAGGCAGTTCCTCCAGACTGGAAAGCCTTTGTCTCCCAGGGGTTTTTAGATATCACGTCTTCGATGGAAGCAAATAGGACATGCCCAGCTCCACGACAGCATCTGGTAATGTAGCATGGAGGGAAGGTACAGGGACAGATTGGGGCCAAGACAGCTTTCTGATTTTATTTTGGGAAAGAGCTTCGTGAGACGTACGTGCTGTTTTAGTCCCCGGGCTGAAGAAGTGCAAGCGGCAGAGTCAAGACCCACCAGCTGCATGGCTTCCAAGGGGAGACTCAGCGATGAGCAGTGCAAGGGAAGAGTGAATTAGACCTGCACGAAGGGGTGATGGCAGCCAGGTTTTAGAGAGGTCAGCAGTGCCCAGTGCCTGGATGCTCTGACTCTTTCCTAGCGTGGGCAGCACCTCTGGAGACATATTTCCCCATGACATAGCCTACAGTATTTTAAAAAAATTAAAATGGTTAGGGAAGTATTTCAGATACCTCTTGCTGTTGTCAAGGCAGCTTTGTAGCAGGCAGCAGTCAGGAGAGGGAGCAGAGGCTGGCTGGCTGCTGCTGGGCAGAACATCCCAGCAGGAGATCATGCAGAAGAGAGAGGTGGGCCAGGGTTTGGAGCAGTGTCTCTTGCTACGAGCTCCTGAATCTTCATCCTAATGCTCACCTTTGCCGGTGGCAACTGGGCAGTCTGCAGCAGATCCCTCCCTTTTTCCTGTGCCTCTACTCTGAACCTGTTCGGAAATAAAAAAGAAAAAGGTGTTGAGGGAGGGAGGATGTGGAAAAACTGCCTTGAAAGAATAACTCTGCTTTAATATGGGAAAAACTGTATCTTATTTTGTTGGAACAGATGCAGTTTAGAAGGAGGAACATTAAGGAACACTTTGGGGAAATTTTTAATCCAGTAGCAGCATCCAAGAGAAATAGTGTAGGAGAAAAAGATCTGAGGGAGATGAAGATACAGAGATGCATTACCAGATAAATAGCATGTAGCAGGCTCTCGGCACTTCCCATAACTGTGCCTGGGAGGACCAGCTTCCTTTCAGCAACTCCAGGTCTCCAGTAGAGGAAGAGAGGCATGTGTGGCCCATCTCTCCCTGTCCTCAGCTCAGCAGAGGCTTTCCCTTGACCTGGCATATAGTTCTAATACCCAGAGCTTGTTCCTTTAAGCATTTACACCTCCAGTCAGGCCGCCAGTCCCACTGCCATGTGGAGCCATAAACAGGGATAAACAGTAATTAGTATGGTAAATAGCTTGGCCTTGTGTTTTCTGGTTACAGTATCATGGTAATTATTTCCGGCTCCCTGCCTGCGTACTCCTGCTGCTTGATTTTGTGCGCTGTACATCCTTGCCAGCCTGATAATCGCTGGACGCATTAAAATTGGCAATTGCTCTCTCCCGTCTCCCATCCACTCTTCGGGGGGGCACTGGCTTAGGACCGTTACGCTGAGGTGATCGGGGATGATTGAGGTGCGATGGGTAACATCAGACAGCTCTCCATCTTCTGGGGGCTGTACCTTAATGGGCAGGATGTGGGTCCATGCTGAGATAACATAGAACAGCATTTTCAGGGACCCCACCGCTGGTCACCAGGCCTTTGTAAAATATGGCAAGAGAAATGGCCAGATGAAACAACTGGGCAGCTCCTACCCGTGCGTCCCACTGCTGAGGCTTTTTTCTCTCTCCCTTTTGGCTGCCTTGCTGCAGCAAACAGCTTTGTCTCTGACAGGGAGTCTGATTTCAGTCTGGATTTTGGCCCAACAGGGACGTATGTGCACATGCACGCAAGCATACATGTGGTGGCTCAAGGTCCTGCTCGCTGGGGAGGGACAGATCAAACATGCCTCATCTTGGTCTCTTTGTCAGCATCCCAAGCTCGCCTTTTCTTAAATGCAGCATGGTTGGTTTGGCATCCGTATACATGGGCTGTGGCCAGCTGAGAGCCTATGGGTTCGGGCGCCTGAGACCTTCCTACCAGCTGTGGGACCTGCTCCAACTTGTGAGCCAGGGCTCTCCATTCTAAACTCCCGCCAGATAGAAGAGTCTGTTTTGCAACATGCTGTGCTTTTGTCTTGTCTCTGCTCTTCCCCAGAGCTCCTGACTCCCTTCTTCCTTCTGAATGTCCCTCCTCAGACACCCTCCTGCAGACTATAGCAGGTGAGTATGTGCCTCTTGCTTTATTTGCATCCAGCCCTTTCTGATATGTACGCACGCAGGTTGGAGGCATTGGAGGCAGCTTCTGGAGCTGGGGTAATTGTGCATTCACTCCTTCTCTCCCAGTGGCCAGGACATTAGTGTGAGCAATTTGTTAGAACCTCCCTCAGGTCCTGTTTTATTCATGGTTTCACCTATGAAATGTCGCCAAAATGGTTGTGTTTTCCCAGTTATATCTGAACTCTCCCCTCTTCCCCCCATGGAGATAGACTGCCTTATAACCCCTGTGTGCCTGGTGGGTTGGATTTTGCAGCTCTGTAGGGTTCAGTGGCAGATGCATTGGCTGCTCCTGATGTACACAGGCGTGTGCCTTAGCTGACCCAGTTTTTTATTTTGCTGGAGATATATGAGTGTTATTATTCACAAAGTGTTGCAAACACATGCTGGGCTCTGTGAGACTCCCAGGAAGACAAAATAAATGGGCATTGCTGTGGAAGGAATGGCCAGGGGAGAGACAGCTGGTGTTTCTCCCCAAAAAGCACCACAATAGCAACACTTGATTGTGGTGGTGGCCACAGGCATTTGGGATTAGACACCCACAGAAGACGGGCCTGGCAGGGTCCTCAGGATGTCACTGAATTCATACCCATCCCAGGAGGATCAATGCATGCATTGTGCCCAAGAGGTTTTGGCTGGCCTGGTTTTGAAGGCCTGAAGTGCAGGATATTCTCCCGCATCCTCAGGCAGTCTGTGCATTGTATGCCTTGCTCTCTTTATCACTATATGTCCTGTACTGTAGTGTAAGCCTGCTATTGCTTCTTCTGTCCACTGTGGACACTAAGAATTGAGAATTATTCTCCTTTTGTAGCAAACTTTCATGTATTTGAAGACTGCTACTGTGCCCGTTCTCAATCTTCTGTAGTCTGAACAGCTTCATTTTGCTCAGTACCTTCCTGGCAGGCCATGCTTTCTGCATCTCTGATCATGGTGGCATGATTCTCCTAACTATTTGCAGGAGTGCTGTGCTCTTGTCCCCCATCACTCTCAGACTGATAGAAGAAAACCTCTCCATCATCCCTGGAACCATAAGTCCTTACGGAGATGCCTGCTATCCTTCACTCCTCAAATATGACTTTGACTACATGTCATTTTTCTAGACAACTGAAGTCATTCATCGGATTTTCCTCACAAGACTTGGATTGGAGTGCCCTGCTGTTCGCTAAGGCAATTAATTCTAGCTGAATCTTGGCTTAGATGTGAGCCAAAAAGGTGTCTAAAAGAAAACTGATTTTATGTGTGTGTGTGTTTGTCTCCTTTAGAAAGTCTCTGTAGTCTTGATCTAAGGGGCGGAGAACCTTTCAATTCATTCTGTGTAGTACCCATGCTGCTTGGAAAACCATCTCAGCAGTGGAAACCAGCTCTACTGCTTGGGGAGTTTTGCAGATGGCAAGCAGATGAGCTTTCCCTGGGCAGCTGCCTTTGAAACCAAGCTTCAGGTTCCCTCAGCCAACACACCTGGGGGGGTTGTGATTTTGTTTCCTCCATCCCAGGGTTCAAAACAGAAAATGATTTACCAAGATTCTGCCAATCTCACCCTTCCCCAGTTTTTATCCCCTGCAGCTAGAAGATCGGGAAGTCTGTCTGTCAGATGGGCTAGCAGAAGCTCATTCTCCTCCTACTTCTTATTTACTTCCAGCACCTGTGACCTGGTCTTCACCTTTAACCTTCAGATCCTCTTTCTGCCCACTCATGGCTGCAGGCTCTGCCTATCTGCCTTCTGCAACAGCTGAGAAGTTGCCTTGGTGTATCCCTGCCTCAGCTCTGCCCTGGCTGAAGTCTTCTCCTTAGCCTTGGTCTCCTCTTCTGGTCAAGGGCTCTTTAGGCGCTGTGTGCTTAGAATAGATGCGAGGTACAAGTGAATGAGTCCTCTGCACATGCAGTGGTATTGCCAATCTTTCGGAGTATCCCAAGAGCACAGTCACATACATCCCCCATCCTGCCTGCCAGCCACATGGCCTGCAGGTCAGCCATCGGTGCAGAGTGAGTCCTGAATCACCCTCTGTGCTTTAAAAATGTTTCCTTCCCTGCGTGCTTTTCCTTTTCCTGCTTTGCTTCCTTGCAATCTTGCTGCAGTGGCTGCGAGAGCCCTCGCTGGCACCCACATTTTGGGAACTGCCTGCACCTTTTCACCTCTCCTGCTCCTGCTGAGTGCAGCTGAAATGGCACCTGTCCTTTGTCTCCTCCCTCCCATACCCTCTCTCCCTTGTTTCCCTCTCTGCCAAAAGTTTAACTCGTATGCAATGACGCATGCAGAAACATTAAGCATGTGCTTAAGACATATAATAAATAAGCACTTGGCTCCTACAGGCTGCTCTTCAGCCTTGGGCTCCAACACACTTAAGCAAAAAGATGGAAATATTACCCTCTCTGCACAGAGGAGGAAGGTGACTCAGGCAGGGTTGCCCAGCCTGTCTGTGCCCGAGCTGGGAGAAAAACACAGGCAGCCTAATCCTTGCCTGATGCTTCTCCTCGAGTAGACAGTCCTGCCTGACCCTGGATATGTTTGCCTGAGAGACATCCTGCCACCAGTGGTGTACGTGCATGGCCCATTGCTGTGAAGATGCAGATGTGTGGGCACTTGTAGACACACACAGGCCTCCTGCCCCCGGTGGCTTTCACAGCAGCTGGGCTTTCTGCCTGGCTACTTTTCACACTCCTGCAGTGGCCAGGGTGGGGATGCGGAGGGTCACCAGGGGCTGGTGCCAGCAGGGAGGCTGGGAGGAATCGGGAGACGAAGGCTGTGCCTGCTGTGCTGCGGCAGCTCGCCAGCTGATGGTGGCTCTACCCAGCTCAGCACCAGCCCCTGCTGGCTCTGCATTGGGCTCAGAGTGCCCCAGTTTGCTTTGCAGCCAGCCCACTTAGTAGCCACATGTCTTAGACAAGCAGTCTTCTCCCAGGAGTTTTGTGCGGCAGCCTTTTTGCCGGGCGGGATGGCGTTGCACTGGCTTGATTTGCAGATGCAAGGGAGCGCTTTTGAAATGCTCTTGGCCAACCCAGGGCAGCCACCCAAGCCCTGCTCCCCAGCCAACATCAAGGCAGCTCTTCTTCGAAATAGTGGCTCTGGAGTACTGATGGTGACAAGCCATGTGTCTTTTCTGCCCTCACATGGGCAGAGTATTTTGTGGGTCTCTTCTTGGTGTGTTGTTGTGGGGAGTTTTTTCACATGGGTCTCTTCCTCCTCTTCATCTCCCATCTGTAAACACTGGAGTCCTTTCCTCCCTGTCTAACCCACTAGCACTTGCCTGCTCTGCACATTTCTGGGTCTGGCCCCACGAGTCCCAGTGGGCTGCATGCGGGGTAGAAAAAGCAGAAGGCTTTTCCCCTCAAAGGCTGTCCAACAGAGCGGGTAGGATGGGGTGATGCAGAGCCTGCTCATGCTGCAAGCTGGGGATAACCCCTGCTCTCCTTGCCTAGGCCTCCTGAGCAGCCCGTGGGGATGCATAAGGCATGCTGCAGTAGCTCTATCAACAAGACAAACTGGTTTGGCCGAGCATGGTGGCTCCATGCATCCCCTTCAGCTCTGTCTGTACTGTGTGGCCCTGAGAGCTCGGGCATACCCTTCTCCTTGCTCCATCATCAGCAAATGGAGAACTTTTGCCCTGCAGGTTTAGTGTGCTCCAAGCACCCCCTTCCCACCCTCCAGTGGGGGGGCTGGCAGGGGGTGGGTGCACCTGACGAGCAGGTGCACCCGTGCTGATGGCTGGGTCAGTAGTATGAAGCCGTGGGAAGAGACAGGCGCCTTGCATCAAATTCCCAGCCTGACACAAAGTGACGGAGCAGAAAGAGTGAGTGACAGGGAGGGCGGGAGGCAGGATGGGAGCGATGGAGGAGCTGGGGGAGGGGAGAGGGAGACTGGTCTGTAGCCTGGGAGCAGAACAATAAACTGGCTTATTATTAACCATAACCCCCATCCCTTCCTAACCTTGCATCTGATAAACTGTTCTCTGAGTCTTTTTTTTGTTGTTTCTTTTTTCTTTAATTCTCCCTCAGGCACTTCTGTAGCTCAGATTTAGTCTCCAAATTTATATCTTTCTGTCTCTTCCATTTTCTTTCTTATTTGGAAAATATACCCAAGAGGACTGTGGGACTTGGGAAGAGTTAGAAGCACAGGGGATGCCACATTGGATCAGTTGATCTAATCCGAGATCTTCCTTTCTGCCCATACTCCGCTTCCGCAGAAAATTAAACTGTCCATCCAGTGCAAAATACAGCCATGCGATGGGAGGTTTGGTGAGAAACACCTTCCTCACCCTCTCCATGGCAGTGTACACCTTGATGTGTCAGATTTTGTTTCTGTTTGATGAGATTTGGTATCCAGGGGATCTCCCAGCTGGGTGCTGGTACAGGATGACCCACTGTGTGGGTGTTGAGCTAGGGCTGGGCAGACCTGGCTTTGCACCCTGTCTGCAAGGTGATCTTGGATGAATCATCTTCTTTCTCTGGGCCTCAATTTCCTCATCTCTAAGATGAGAGCTAATTAGATCTGTTCCCTTCATCAAGTGCTTATATAACATCTCTACAGCTGAAAAATGCTGGAGGAGATGCCTTGTTTTGTACCTCAACAAGCAAAGAGAAAAGTACATCAGCTGCCTCTGGACCTAGAAAATTCCTCACTGGTAGCATCAAGTACATGAAAGGGCATATTCCCCCTGATGAGGGGGAAATCAGTATGCACTGTGCTTCAGATACAGCTGAAAAGAGATAAAGTTGGGGAGATGATCACCCCAATGGAAAAGGTTCCTCTCAGCTTATATCCTGGGGATTTGGTCTTGTTTCATCTTGCTCTGGAGCCCAGAATAAGGATCATTGGATGAAATCAATTTTCAGTTACGTTAGAGGGCAGGTGAATCTCAAACCTTTAATGTTGTGCCAGTTTATGCTTTTAATTCAGGAAAAGGCATCATCTCAGCCACCTCTCTACTGCAGTGGTGAGTCCCACAATAAAAAGCACGTTCTCCTTTTCATTCCTATATTGTTTTGTGCCTTTACTCCACAAGCTTCTCTGCCGTAGGGCACAGTATGATGGGAAAGGGTTGGATCCATCAGCATTTTAGGCATCCTCTGTCATTTGTGCTGGGAGTTACCTACTGCCTTCCCTGGGCTTGTGCTGCTCCCAGCAAAAGCAGCGTCTGAGCCAAGGTTGTGTCTTTCCTGAGCCATAGTAAATGTGAATGGGTCTCACCTTTTTGTAGATCTTACTGCATATGGACTCCCATCTCAATCCTTTTCCACTTGTGCTCTCGCTCCCTGGAAGGCAGCCACCCTTGGACCCAGGACCTCTTGGCCCAGGATACATTGTGCAAACCCATCACGAGGTGGCACCACAAGATTGCCTTTGTTGTTATTTTGTTTTTGTAAATCTCTCTCCATTTTTCTTACTAGCCCCAGCTGTCTTCTTGCTTTTTGGCCCATTGCTGCTCTCTGCCATTCAGCTGACTGCAGGCGCTTGTCAGGTTTTCCTCGGAGGCTCCCCTGGGTCCAAAGCCAGGCCAGACCATGGGTCAGGGCCAGCTGGGATAAAGCAGCCGTGGAGAATATGGTACAGAGCCTCAAAGAGTTAAGGCCAAAGTGATGGATGGGTGATGAGGTCTGTCTGTTATTTGAGATCCAGGTTTGCTCTCTTCTCTTTTTTTAAGGAGCCGTAAACATGCCTGAGAGAAGACCCCAGTCCAGCCTGGGGTGCTCTTTAGCCCTTGCTGCCACCTTGTCTGGTCCCTGGAGTAGCTGCTGATCAGGGGATGCATCTTGCCTGCTCTGTCTCTGCTCTGGCCTCCCTCCGGCTGCGTGAGGGCAGGCAGGGGCTGCCCAAAGGAGCAAGAGAGCACAGTTGTGCTGAGAGGGTAATGGATCTCTTGGGGGCTGTTGACCTCAGCCTAGATAGAGCCTGTCCTTCTGTAACAGGCATTTTGCAAATGCTTACACACTTGGGGTTAGCTTGCTTATGCTCTCTCCAAATGAAGTGCTGGTCCTTCTTGCACTGAGGATGATCAGGCTGCTGTACTCAGGCTGTCCGTGGTTGTCCTTTCAATGATCACTGGGGTGAAGCAGGTTAGGATGGCTTAGCTTCAGTGCTTGCCCACCAGCTGGGAAACCAGCTCTCTGATACTTTGAGACAGAGAGGGCAGGAGTGGAGATGAGAAGGTTTTGAGCAAGGTGACATAGGTACCACTCTATTGGCTCTATGAGACAGTGCCTTAGAGACAGACATACCTCAGCCTGGGTCCGACCCAAGGGATGCCTTGGGGAAACTCAGAGCCAGGTTTTACCATTGGATCCTGCAGACCTCCATCTGGAGAAAATTCATCCAGGGCGTTTGAAGACGAAGCTCCTCTTCCCAGCAGCTGCTCAGCAAACTGCAATGGTGATCTTCCTTTCCTATACTGAGCTGTTGGGTTAAATTGAATTCCATCCCTCGGAGACCTCTCCCTCAAACGCACACCCCCTCATTATGCTTTTCCTCTCCGCTGTTTTTTTTCATAACACTCCACCTTTTTGTAAATGGTCTTTGTCTCCCGTTTGGAAACCTGCCTGCCACCGTAGCTCAGAGCTGCCCTTTGGGGGCAGAGATTCCTCTTTCTCTTGCACTCTCTTTGTTTCTCTCCTCTGCTGCTATATTTTCCTTCTCACCTCTTTCTGAGCTGTTCTTCACCATCCGCTTCTCCACTTGTCTTGACCTGTTCTGGGTGAGGAGGGGTAAGGTGAGGGGGTATCACAGCTTCCAGATGTTATGGATCCACAGTGGCGTTCGCTGCAACCAGAAAAAGTCCTTGTGTGCTCAACCATCTATTTCAGCCCTGCTACACCACTCTGGCCCTGTAAAAGAGAAACCCAGGCAGGTTTGTGCACGTGGACATTGCTTTCCTGCAGCATCATGTACTGCTGCACTTCCTGTCTCAGCACTTCTCCAGTGTTACACCTCTTGATGGGCTTCTTTTCCAATGTGTAAGATGATGCTGTATTTATCAGGTGGTAGGGAGGGATGGCAGCACCCAGCAGAGAGGAGGAGGGGATGTATGGGACCCCCGTCTGTGGGCCACGGGACCCCCTGCGCGGCTGATGGGCAGGCTACAGCCTGCGTCTACTATGTGATGGTTGTGGAAGGGGAGAGTGACCGTGGCACGATCATGACATAAAGGTATGGGTGCAGGTGTGAGGGAGGGTGCTGTGGGGTCCCAGCCATGCAAGTCCCCTGCTCTGGCAGATCAGAGGTGAAAAAAATTGTGGTGGTCTCATCCAGATGCCTTTTGCCGATGACAAAGTCCTTTTTCTGGTCACAGAAGTGGAGAATAGCTGGTGGTGGCCAGCAGTCCTTCCTCAGGAGGCCCCTGATGCGCAGGTGCCGCGGCTGGGGCCAGAGGCATGTTGGCAGAGTGGCATCATGCCTCGGGGATGCTGGGCTGGAGAAGGCAAGGAAACACTCTGCCAGCCCTGAGGCACACGGGTGGGCACCAGAGGGGAGCTCTGCACTGGAGCAACGGGAAAAGGGCCTCCTGGGAGGGAGCTGACGTCCATCCCGAGAGCTGTGTGACCACCAGGATCAGGAGGTGGTGTGGATCTGATTGCCAGCACCGTGGCTGGGAGCGCTGGCCCAGCTCTGAAATGCATCGGCAGATCTGTGTGAGGAGCTGTGCTTAAGAGCCACAACACTGAATCATTTCCCAGAAATCCCCTGTCAGTCTAACCATAAACACTAGGGAGAGTGGAAGGTGGGGAGACATGTGTTTCTTCAATTTCCTACAACAAAGCAAGCGTAAAGGGGATTAGGAAGGCAATGCTGGGGAAAAAGAGGGAGAGATTTAGAAGGGAAGGGAACATTAGGATTGAGAGGGATAAAATGCAGATTGAAGTTGTTGGGCTAGAACAGAAGAACTTCTCAGTCTATATATTTAGCTCAGTGAGGTATATAAACAGAAACCTACAGCCAGCTCAGCCACTTCTCCCCCAGTGGAGTGAGTCATCAGCCCTTGGATCTAAAGTTAGGTTCACGTCAGAGCTTACACACTCTCTCTCTCTCATTTTATTTTTCTCTTTCTATTTTGAAGGGTGTGGGAAAAGCTGAGCACCATCTCCTGGAAGCAGCAAACATAAACCCACAATGGCAACAGATGCTGGACCTGATGCCCTACCTGGGAGCACTGTGAGAAAGCCTGCTTTGTGTCTGGCTGCTCCTCTTCCTTGCCACGTGCCTGGGGATGAGCTCAGCTGACCCGCAGCCGTGGCTAATCTGGGCACACAGTGGACTCAGCTCTGAGGGGTCTGTGCGCTGTGCAGACGAGCCAGAGGGCGGGCTGGGCTGCACAGCTGTTCCTGGGGGCAACAGCAACAGGATTTGCAGCAACGGTCAGTGTTTGGCTCCTGTGTGCTGTGCAGGAGAGCAGGATCTGCCATCAGGGCTGGCAAGAGGGACCAGGGTTGGGTCAGCCTGGCAGGAGGCAGGATGATGCCCGCGAGACTTGGCTAGAGGATGCCTTTAAATCCAGTGTAGGCTGCTGCCTAGGGGGCTCAGCCCACAGCCACCTGCAAACCTGCAGAGGAGAGGGCTGCATCTCCCAGAGCTATCCCTATAGCTTCTCTGCTTTGATATGGCTCCCCCTTTCCTGCTTGTTCCCTCTCGCTCGGTCCCCTCTCTGAAGCAGTTGCAGTGAATCACATACTTTTCCTACTAACCCCCCAGCCAGTGCTGCTGGCTCAGGTGGTGACAGGGACGACGTGGACTTTCCTGTTCCTCTCAAAAATCGCAGAGGGGACAGGGAGGGACCCTTGGAAATGCTCTGGATGCATCTGTAGGGACCAGCTTGTGCCATGCTCACCTCTGATGTGACCCACCTCCAGGTCATTCTCAAGAGAGCCCACACATATCACTCAGGGCAGGTGACAAAACTCTTTGAAAGTGCCTTGGGGGTTGAAGGCGGAGCCCTGTGACTAGTGAGCTGCAAGATGAGGAGCAGTTCACCTTCAGACCCTTCCCTCGGGGATGGTGGAGAGGAGGGTCTGCTCAGGGAGGGCAGTGGCTTCCCAGCCCAGGGCTTGGTGATGACACGGATTGCCACTGTGGGGGATGCCTGCAGTGTATGCACCAGCAAGCCCACGGAAATCCTCCCCAGTGTGTGTGGTCTGGGGAAGGGTGTGGGGATGACGGGGCTCTGCTCTGGAGCATGAGCTGCCCAGGGCTTGCTCTTTTCACCAGCTCCAAATCTGTGAAGGGGTGAATGGCATGGCTCCATTTCCCCACCCGGCCCCTTTCCCTCTCCCCTCCTGCCAAGCCTGTTGCATGTTTTTATCAATTTGGAGGGTTTGTCTGAGTGAGAGTTCAAATGTCTCTTTATCCCCATGCTGTGGGTACGCTGGAAGGCAAACAGACATGATCCTGGGATGTGGACATCAGTGGTGATCCATGGATTATCCTGGGTGTGTATTTATGTGCAGCTGTCCTCCTGTGCCCCTCTGTGTGTATCCTTCATCTTCCTTTATAATTTCATTTATTTCGTGTCTTCTTGCTGCCCTGTTTCTCCCTCCCGTCTCACCCTCTCCCTCTCTCTCCTGCCCTCCTCCTCATTCTCTTTTTCTCATTTGATATTCATGCATGAATAAATTCAATTGCATTTTTTCCCTGTTCCCCCTGAAGGGGCTTGTTGGTGAATTGCAGGCATCTGAAATCATATAATGCTCAGATTCATCATTTCGGGGACAGAATTGAAGCCCTTCTTCTCAGGAAGGAACAGCAGATGCTTTTTATGAGGGGAGGGAGTGGTGAGTGTCTTGTGGCTGGTGAAGAGGAAGCCAAGGGGATTAACCTTGGTAGCCGAGGGTGGACTTGCTAGCACGAGGGGTCAGCCAGCCCCTCTGGTGTATGTAGGAATGGGGAAGGCATACACAGGTGTGTGTATAAAGGAGTGCGAGTGCCTATGGTCGCTTGCATATTTGCTATGTGTGGTGCTTGTGGTGTGCTTAGGGAAGAGTAACATCTCTTAGGGGGCTGCCAAGAACTGGTTGAGGCAGGAGCTGTCTCAGCGGGTTGCTGGCAGCCCAGCACTGGAGGATTCAGAATGATCACCTAGAGATCTGCCCAGGCATCCTCCTCAGCTGACTTTTGGGATGATTACATGGCTCTGGTATCACCCCAAACTCTGCTGTGGGTCTGGGGATGTGCCCAGAGCCATGTCCCCATTGCACGAAGAAGCTGTGTGTCACAAAATCATGTCCATCCTGCACTTCAAGGGGCTTCCTGATGTGGATGGGCACTTGCTGTCTCCCTGCTCCTACACGGAAGCCCTCCAGCCCATGCAGGATGGCAGCACTCAGGGTAACCACAACCATCGTTGGTACTGAAGGTGGCTGGAGGTAGCATCCTGCACAGCTTCAGTACAAAGAGGCTCTGACTCCTGACAGGGAGAGGTCCGGCCAGCACAAATATTTATCCTGGAATAAAATATCTTTCTGGCTTGTGGAAGATGCGTGGCTTTACCATGCGACCACAGCCCTGGTTGGAAGCTATGAAAACAGAAAGGCTGGACTTGCCCAAGGAAGGGCTGTTTTTCATGAGGGTTGTTAATCAGGTAACTTTTGATGCTCACAACATTCCCATCATTTATAACTCTGCTCCCTTTCCTTTTTTTTTTAAGCACTCCTGGTGCACCCTGAGGCTCCTCTGAGGGCTGAGTTTGTCCTTCAGGAGAGGAAACAAGATTAGACACTTTATAAAACACAACAGTGTCACACTAAAAGTGGACAGCGGCCATCATCTTTGCTCCAAAGGCTTTCAAGGGCCTCATGAGAGACTGTGGCAGTAGCAACCACTTTGCTCAGGCTCCAGGGAGCTTGGCTTCTGTGATGGAAATGGCCGGGGACTCTGTGGCTTCTGCCTGATGCCCCTAGCATGGCAAAGCCAAGCCACGTGGAGATGGACAGCAGAGGAAAGGATATGTACCGCATGTTTTTCACCCTAGATGGTGAATGCACATGAGCTACCTTGAGGCCAAACCAGAGGTGCTCTGGCTTTACTGGAAGGTGGGCTTGCTCCATTGCCTTCCCACGGAGAGTTAACGACCAAGGGCCTGTTTCGCAGTACAATTAAAGTGCTTGGTTTCCCAGCCATTTTTAGGTCAGATATGTTAATTACCCTGACCCAGCTATTCTAGCCGTGAACACAAAGTCTGCAACAGCCGGCACAGACATCTCTTGGTGGGGAAGGGCTGAAGAAGGCTTTGTGTAACCCTGCGAGGAAGTGGAGGAGCTTCTGGGCTGCAGCGCATGTTGTACCATACCCCAGCTAGGAGCTGGGTGTTTTTTAGCTGCTTATTTACAATATACGCCCGTGGCAGATGCAAGAATATCTCCGTTTCTCCTAACATCCAGGGTTTTATTGGGCTAAACAGGCAAAACCCATGAAAAGCCTTGAGGACTGTGATGGCTTCACATAGTGTCTCTTTCCCAGAGCTGGCTCGGGCATCCTCAGCAGGAAGATTGAAGGTTGATGCTCCATTGATGAGGGGCCTGTGCTGGTGTGGGGCCAGGCTGCTTGGCCACAGGATGGGACTGGTGGGGGAGGTGGCTGGGCTGGCCCTCCATCGTGGGGGGGGGTTCGGGGCAGCTATACTCTGTTCTAGCCCCCAGACAGTGGGATCCCTGCATGTTATCCATCCCTCTCATTTCTCCCCGGCTTCATGAAACACAGTAGGAAACTAATTTGCAGTGTGTTGTTCCTGCACCCTGAGTTCCCGTAACAAATTTGGGAGTAGGATGGGGGGAGAGGAGGGACTGGTTTTGAGGGAGGGACTTTTGGGGAAGGTTGTTAGGTAGTTTTTTTCTCTTCCCAAAGGATAATTCTCTAACCTGCTTGGTCTGTGACCTGTGGAGGGACACACGGTCACAAGTTCAGGGCAAGGCAAGCACTCTGATGCTGGTGCCTATCAGAAAAGAGAGGGGGAAATCAGCTGTCCTGAGACCCCGCTGTGGACGTGGGTGTGCAAAGGTGTGCAAGGAGATTTCTTCCTCTCCTCTGGTGTTGCTAAAATTCCTGCTAAAATTCCACCTCTAATTGCTAAAATTCCACCTCTAATTGTAGGTTTCCCCTAAAGACATTTGGTGTCACTGTAAGGACGGCATTTCTCTCTCCCTATCTGCCTGTACAGTTATTCTCTCTCTCTCTCGCTGTGCAGTTCGCTCCATAAGCCGTTGGTGAACATACCATAAGACACAGATAGAGAGAGAGAGACAGACAGAAACCACACACCAGCCCTTCCTCCTCGCTTTCCCACCATGGAATAGCTAAACTTGCCCCCACCCACACCTCCATCACCTCCCAGCACCCTGCAATTATTTTGACCCTCTGGTCTTTTTGGAAGGAAGCTTCTGTCACTTCTTAACACCACCCGCCTGGAAAAACACACACACACACAGACAGACAGACAAAGCCCCCAAAACCCTCCTGCGAAGGAAGAGGTCCTTTTTTTTCCTCTTTTCTTTTGCTCTGACTCCAGAGCTTCAGAGTCCAGCCTGAGCAGCCACAATTTCTTACCATGTATTCTCCTTTTAAACCATCTCCTTCCTGCACACGCTCAGTCCTTGCAGCCACGGATCTAACACAACTCCCCACTTCTCGCCTGCAGGTTCTTTGCTCCCCGTCGCTCAGCTGATCCTGATCTTTTTTCTCCTATTTTTCCCCCCCCAGGCGCTGAGGTGTGAGTGTCTGTGTGTGAGTGTGCCTGTGTGCAAGGGGGGGAGGTGGGGGGGGCTTTTTTTTCCTTGGTGGGGGAATTTTTTCAAAGCGTCTTCATTATTATTTTATTTTGCTTCTCTGACTTGGACACTTCTCCCTTGGAGATTTCTTTTCCATGCAAAGGTAGGTGAGATGCATGCACGGCTGGCTAACCTTATGTCTGTCTCGTTTCGCTTGTTTTTGCTGTCCTTTTAATAGAAAACTTGCGCCCACCCGTGTACCTGCATCATTACTGTTTTGTTTCGTACCTGTTTCCTCTCTGGCAGAAGTAAAGGCTGAGGGTAGACATGTCTGTACTGTTAATAATTTTGTCTTTCCAGAGAGGAAAGTTATTTCTCTGTGCATGTCCAGCTGTATGTGTATGCCCGTGTGTGGTACCCATGTATGTGAGACTGCCTTCTCTGCCTCTGTTTACCCAACAAGTAGCAATAATTGATTTTGCTGTGTGTTTTGGGCAGGGGTGGTGATGGAAAGGAAATGACCGTGTGTCCAGCAGTTCACGTCCATGAGTGATTGCAGCAGGGAATGTCTTTCTCACACATATTCAGCAGCTCTTTATACATGACTATAAATGATACAAGGAGTGTGAATAATCCCAGGAATTCAAATTTAGCCCTGGTTAGTTTGTACTGTTATGGTGGGGAAGGATGGTGGAAAAGAGGAAGGGTTACAAAATCTCCTCCCTGGAGAGGTAACTGTCTGAGACTTGTATATATATAACTTTTCTTAAAACCATCTCACTGTTTAGGGGGTTCTTGGGTTTGGGGTATTTTTTTTCTTTGCAAAGTAAGAGTTGGGTCTTGGATTTAGGTTTCATAAATTGTCTTTTCTTGTTTTGTTTACAATTATTATTGCATTTCAATTGCGTGTGCAACATCCAAAGTGTCTGAAAAGAGACAGGGAATAGGATGTACTTTAATATAGCAAATGCATCATCTTCTGTACATCACTGGAAGCTGTTGGCTGGAGTCGAGGGGAGAGAAATAGAAGAATTAAAAAATAAGAGAACCAGAAATAATGTTAGACATCGTTGGCTGGCACTTATCTGGCATATTTTCTGCCAATACTGGTTTTCATAACACTCTTGATGGATACCTTTTGCTTCTTGGTAACAGCAGCTGTGTGAAAAGTACCAGGGACTTTAAAAAAAAACCCCAAAACTAAGAAAAAACAACATGCATCATTTCCCTGCAAATTATTACAAAGAAAAATGGTAAACATCAAAAAGCAGAACTTGCTCTGCATTTTCTCTCTGCTAATAGGAAGCGTTTTTCTCATTGATCTGGGGGTTGCTAGCAGTTCTGTATCTCTGTCGCTTAGAAGACTGCTATGTTAATTGTCAGTTGTTTCTGTGTGCTATTGCAGAGCTCTTGGTCTCAAATTTGGGCTGGTGATTGAGGATTTATTATCTCAGAAGAAGGAAGGGGTCTGCTGACCCTCCACACCCCTCACCCCTTGATATTTTCACTCCAACACATAAACTTCTCTACCTTCTCCACCTTCTCGGTGGAAGGAAATCTGCAAGCTTGTTATCTTCTCAACACCCTACCTGCAAAGAAACTTTTAATTCAAAGCACTGGGAAGGGAATTCAAGAGCCCTGTTTTTGCCCCCCTTCTCCTTTATATTTTAAAGACATCTTCTGAGCATCTGTCCCCCAGCCAGCACTGCCCCATCCCTCGGGTCTGGGCAGGAGCACAGCCTCAGGCAGGAAGCAGCTGCCCGCTGCCTGCAAGGGCTTATGCTGCTGGATGGAGAGCATTTATTTCTCTCTCCATTAAATAACATAATAGTTTCATGGCATTGGCATCAAATGTGAGCTTCCTCAGAATGGCAGCAGTGCACGCCTGTCGCTGAAGGTCTAGTGCCATGATCCTCTCCCCAGGGGAGCCTGAGGGCAGGCAGGGATCGAATCCGGGCATCGTGCTGGATTCCCTGCCCACTGGCAGGGCGTTTGCACCAGGGTGGCTGCGAAAGGGTGCAGTACCTGTCCAGGAAAGCCCTGGCCCTGGCTGTAGCAGGAATCTGCAGTTTTCCTGCAGATCTCTCTGGAAAACGTGTCTGAGCACTGGCCACCTCGACGCACCAGCAGATGCACATGTGCCTTGACAGGAGATCTGGTGGTGAATATCTCAGAGGAGAGTCAAGGGGACAAGGAGAGAGCTTTGATCTGCCGCATTTAAAGGGTTTGCCTTGTGAAGCCCGGATCAATCTGACAGTGCCTATCATAAAGCGGGGGTTATGCCAACCTGTCTCATGTTTTCTCTCACAAAATCTCTCCTTGTTGCTGCCTCAGGAGCGTTTTCAGGCAGTGGACCTGGCTGGAGCAGGGCCAGTGCAGCCACAGCCATTGAGGGAGCAAGGGGAAGCGTCACAAGAGGGGGATGCTGATTCATGAGGAGCTCACTGCTTGTCTGTGGGTGTTTCTGGGTAGGCCCAGTGGCCTCAGTTGGGATATGAGGAGACTGGTTGGGCTGATTGGGGTCTATCAGCGTGCACCTGCTATGCTGGGCAAGCTTTCCTGTGTCACCACCCTTGTCCCCACCAAGAGCAGCACCTTCCCATCTGGTCCAGCCCTGGGCATCCTCAAAACGCTGGTAATGCACCTGTGCCCCAAGCTGCAGCTCTGGCTTCTCCTCTAGTCCTGGGCTCCCTTCGTTCCTTCGTTCCTTTGTTCCTTCGTTCCTTCTTTCATTCGTTCCTTCCTTCCTTCCTTCCACAGACCCACTTCATGCCTGGCTGCGTTACTGTTGCCTGATCTGGTTTTGGAGAACCCATGTGTCCATGCCCAGTGCGACGTGGTCCCACCCTACAGCCCTACTTAGTGTTACAGCCCTGCCCTGTCCCATCCACAGCAAGGTATGCTAGGAGGATGTCCCAGACCAGGGTGGCTTAGGCTGAGCCCTGGCCACCTTTGATTTTGGGAAAAGCCTGCAATTCCGGGCTCTGCTGCAAAGAAGCCGTAAGCTTGGTCAGCATTTTTTCCTGGGGAAAAAAAATGTTGAAACCAATTTTTACTCATTTTTCTCAAAGAGAACAAGTATCTACAGCTGGAAACTCATGAAGTGCACACACAGTGTTAGGAATCTTTAAAAGAGCTGGCCATTTAAAATAAATTTGATCTTTTATTAAATCAAAGTCCTAATCTTGCAAATTCAAGCAAGCAGGTGAACAGCTGCACTTGCACAGAGCCTTGCTAAAACTGCTGGGTACATGGGTGGGCTCAGAAATCAAGTGGCGCAGGTGGATCTGCAAGATCAGGTAGTACCACTACTTAGCAGTATTTTTTTAAATCTATAAGATGGGATAACGTAGTGCTGATTTTAAGAGTGTTCAAGATCTACAAAATCCCAACCTGTTATTGGAAAGTAAAGGTTTCTTCCCAGTTATGCAGAGGTGCATAGTTGTTTGTAATGACCTAATATAGTCAGTTTATTTGGTTTATTCATCTGTGTCTGAAATGCATACCTTGAAGCTCTTAGAAATTGCGTAGTGGTTTGAAAAATGTCTTATACCGATAAAATATTTATTTAAGCCCTCTAATCATAACTCAGACTGCATAAATCAACCCACTAACTTGGTAATAAACTCCTCGCTTCCCTGCTACTTGTCAGGCCACCGTGTTTGAAGCACTGCGGTGTGCCCTGAAGAGCAATCAGCCCAGCATATCAGGGACTAATTGCAATGAGGAGATCTCAGAAAACGCCTTGTCGCTTGCCTTAGACCAGAGGTATGCGCTGCTGTGGTGGCGCAGGAGGGAGGTGGTCTCTTGGCTAAGCCAGGCTCAGTCATCAGGGCCTTTGCAAGTCAATGCCAGTCCTTGCAGCCTGTGGGTGAGTGGATATGCTGCGGGCTCTTGGTGTGAAACGCTGCTTGTTGGTGTTTTCTGCAGTAGCTTGTGTTTCCCAGCACCCGCAGAGTGCAGTACAGCAGCCCAATCTCCATGTGACCAAGGCAGGATCGGAGGGGTGCCTCCAAAAGGAAAGGTTGTTCCCCTCTTATCAAGTGTGTGTGTGTATTAAAAAAAAAAAAAAGCAGCTGGTCTCTGCTTCTGACATAACCATTGTCTGCAGTGCAGGCACCACATCCTGCTCCGTTGTGCCTCGACATAAAGCTTGTCGGGGGTGTCCTGGGGAGGGCTAGCAAGGGGCAGTTCCATGCGAACCCACTGGAGCTGGGGGTTATGGCTGTGTGGTTGAACAGGATGGAGAGGAGCTGCTGCCCTGCGCTGTTGGTAGCTGGTGAAGTGGTGAGTGCTGAGGATTTTGCTGCTGTGATGTGGATGCTGAAAGTATTTGTGTGGTGTGATCATTGGGGGGCAAAGGTTTTTATTTCCTTCCTCTGAAGTGTCAGAGTTTGGCCGTGGCTAGAAAAAAGCGCTGTATAGAGAGCACAGGTGGGGTTAGTGGTATTAAACATTTCTCAAGTGTTGAGTTAGTGTGTCTTGCTGACAGGCTCAATTAAGTCGCTTTCCAGGACGGAGGTTAGGAATGGATTTTCCTACAGGTCAGACTGGCAAGGATGGATGGGATCCTGTTTCTGCTGCTGCAGTGTGTGTGTGTGCAACGTGTGCATGTGTGCAGTATGCCCAGCATCATCTTGCATCTCCTCCCAGAGCGGGGACTTTCGGCAGTGGTGATGCAGTGGTGATGCCCTCAATCGCTTGTCTTCCTTGAGCATTTTTTTTCCTGTTTTGCCTTTAGAGCTACACTAAGTTTGCCAGTGGGGTGGTAAGAGATGGGGGGTAGGGTAACTGTTTATGGACTCTTTTGGACTGAGTTTCCTTGCAAGGTTGTCTGCTATGGGGAGGGATTGGACTTTGGGTCCATTTCAGGTCTGTGGTCAGATATGCTTGCATTGGTGTCTTTGCTGCTTTTCAGTGATTTCTATTCAAGCAACCATCCAAGCTTTGATTTGAGTTTTTTTTTCCTGGTGGCAGCAGGGAGAGAAGGGGGCTTTCCAGGCTTGTATAAATGAGTAGCAGTGTCAGTAGTCAAATCATGTGGGATGCAGGGAGCCATCACAAGATCCTGGTCTATCTACTGACCTGAGATTGAACAGCCTGTTGCCTTTGCAGAAGAGCTACCATCGTTGCCTCCCCTCTGCTTCTAGATGATTCCCATCTTCATAGCTACATCTCTCTCCTGTATCCCCTCTCCTTTCTGGAGGCAGAGCCTGGGGTATCATCGCACTCCACATAGCTTCAGCTCCCTTCCTGTTTTTGTTTTTGTCAGAGTTAGTTTGCTCCAAATGTGCATCTGGGTTTATGCAGATTATCTCCTTTGGAGGCAGGGGACTGGGGGGGGCAGTAATTTATAGGGAGGGGAGAGGAGCTCTTGGTGCTCCCCAAATCCCTTAGCATTCTGTTCCCTTTAGATGTGCTCTTTCCTCTCTCACTTCTCCCCACCTCCCTTTCCACCCTGGGGAATCTCCTCTCCAGATGTGAGCAGTGATGTGCATTGGGACAAAGTCTGGAGGTGGGGTGAGGATGCTTGTGCAGACGTGGGAGGTTGCATCCAGTGCCGTGCTGTGATGAGGAGCAGGGGGTCTCCCAGGGTCTCCCTGCTCCTTGTATGCTGCTGTTTTCCTACACCTGCTCACTGCAACAGGTCCTGAAGGGACACTGGGTCAGGCTGGGCACTGGGACTGGGACAAAAGGGGCAGAGAGTTTGGTCCAGGAAGGATGGTGTGAAAGGGCAGAGCTTCGCACTGCTGGCTTAGCCCAGCTGGGAGCAACCAGCCTGGCCACAGCCCCGGGCTGCCCTTTTCCATCACTCTCAGTGCAGGTACAACACTGGCAGCTGCAGCACTGGGCACTGTCTGCCCTTGTGGTGGGCAGGAGCTGCAGCTCCGTTCCCCCAGCGTGGGCTTCTCCAAGAGGCACAAATGAAGTACTTGCATGTTTTGCCTCTTTGCCAACATGCCAATTTGCATGTTGAGCCCTGCAAGCTCAGGGCTGAGGGTGTGAAGACAACCCTGAAGCCGTTGTTGCTAGGAACCTATGAGACCACTATCTTCCTCTTCATCATCCTCATCAGACCTGTCTTAGTTGACATCTTCATTGCTGATCTGGAGGAGGGAGTAAACAGCATGTTAATGACTTTCCCGGATGATAATAAAACAGGTTTTTGCCTGCCAGTGGGGACGCAGAAAAATAACACAAAGGGAACTAGGGAGGTCAGAAAGATGGACAGAAAATAACATAATGAGATTCATCTTAGGAAAAATGCAAGCTAATGCATCTGGGGGCAATGTAATCTGAAACATGCAGTCTGAGGACCTGGTGAGGGGCGGGGAGGGGACAGCACATGCCATGAGATCGAGGTGTGACAGTAGATGGCATATCAGACATGGGCTTGCAGTATGACAGGGCCAGCAACAGAGACATCACGATGGCAGCCCGCCTCTGCGGCCGGCCCAGGCGCCAGCCCTGCGGGAAGGCGGCGCTTGGCACATCATTATCGGCAGAGCATTGGTAGGCGAGAAGCGGCTGTCAGCGCAGATCTGCACGGAACGACCATGGGGCTAGGGAGATTAATTTATGAGCAAGGATTAAGTGCTAAAGATGTGTAGCTTGGCTAAGCGGTGGTTTAAGCGAGAGGACATGACAGGAATCCACTCACGTCAAAGGTGCCTGCATGCCCGAGGAGGAGGCATCGCTGTAAGCAGTGCAGACCAAATGGGGTCACAGGGAGCGAGGGGGGCAGGTTGGAAAGGGAGAACACTGGCTCTGGGGCAGAACCTGCCCATAGTTGGGTCTGTTAGAGTGGGGAGTCATCCCCAAAAGGAGATTTTTGGGTGCCTGTTTAATTGGGGCACCAAAAATGAAAATGTTTTGTTGCAAGCAAGCATGCGTATTTTCCGGGAAGCAATGGGATGAGGCTGAGGTCTTCAGTAGCACTAACCTCTGGGTCTCAAACGCCCCACATAGTTAAGGCCAGGTAATGATTTTCCACTGGGAAACTTCCTTTGCCTTTGTACTTCCTCAACCCAAAGTGACCATGTTGCTCCTGTGCCGTTTCTTCTCTCATCGTTTACCTTTTTCCCATCTCTCCAGCAACTTCTTTACTGGTCTCCACAACAGGCTTGGCCAAGGGCTTCTTAGCAGCGTAAGCAGATCCCTACTTTGCTGTGCCAGGGATGGGGACCAGAGGCATGGACAGGATGGGGCAATCCCAGCCTCGCGAGGGGGAAGCAATGTGGTGGACACCAGCTGTGATGATAAGGATAGGAGAGTCCAGGAGATCCGGGCTTGCTCTTCCTACAGCTGTGGAGTGCCACCGGCGGTATGGGTTGAAGGCAGGGTATCGCCGAGGCTTCAGGACAGATACTTTGCTTATCTTTATTTTGTCCTGTGCTGACCACACTGTTCCTTCCCTTGCTCAGTGGGATGGGAGAATTTCTTCTGCTCCCTGTCCTGAGCAGGAGGAGGGATCCAAAATCACCAGGGTGGAAAGGGGGAGGCTGTCAAGCTCCTGAGCAAATCTGGCAGAGGTTAATAACGTGCAGAGATAAGGCACATCAATCACCCAGCATGCAGGCAACAGGTCGTGGCATTTGACCAGGCAGGGCAGCTGGGAGACCCTGGCTCTGGTGCAGGCCGTGGATGGCATTTCAGGGGTGCGCGGTCACACCAGCACCTGTGGATTCGGGCGCCATTTGAAACACTTTCTGCTGGGTTCTGCCACATCCCGTTGCATTAGGAGGTGCTGAGATGATGGAGATGTAAAAACTCCTCTTTCAAATTAGCTGCTAGTAAAAGTGATCCTGTTCCTTACCAATACAGATGCACCTCCATGCACATACAGGCGGACGAGAACAGGCGCTGCCTCACATGAACAGGCAGAGAAACACGCTGGTGCCAGATGAACATAAACACAGAGGGAGCCGTGTACCACTAATTATATTGTACCACTGCAAATGCTCAAAATGTGAAACCTGTATGACTAACACATCCCCACAGCCAGACGCATGCATCAAAGATAACACACAACCGGCGCTTGCCATTTATAGCAACAAACAAACGCGGGCTCACAACTGTGTAGAACAGACCACCCCGGGAGGCACACACACACATGCAGCTACCGAATGGGGTCACCCACATGCATTCATAAATATGCCACACAGTCAGAGACATCCTTAAATATGTCCAGGTTTGTGTGAAGCCGGCCGCAAGAGCCATGCCCCAAGTTGCTTGTGAACTTTCAGATGGGCGTTTGGAGATGGTAAATAAATATGAGCGCCACAGGTGCTGGTCTGATTGACGGGGCTGTCTTGCCCTCCCCTGTGACGCCAGCTGGAGGTTGTCATTTTTGTCCCTCTTCTGCAAGGGTGTTGCGGGGTGTTAGCAGGACAGAGCAGCTGCTGCGCTTCCTGCTGCTTCTGAGTAGCAGGTGAATGATCGTGATGGATGGTCTGTAAAGGACTTGTGTCCCCTCAGGATGGGAGGTGCTGTATACACGTAAGGCTGCTCTTAAAGGAAACATACTCTGCACTTTCATCTCGGCTGCAGGCCCTGGTGTTGCCCGTGCAAGCAGTGTGCAGGGAGAAAGGGACAGCCCTGGGGCAGCGTGGGCTGGCGAGGGATATGGGGTTAAGGATGGTGGTGGGGAAAGTGAACTCTGAAGATGCTCCCATGTGGAAGGGGAGACATCCCACGGGGCTCTGGGTGGATCACCTCCAGCACTGGGATGGTACTCTGAGGACCTCTCTCTGGTATTTCCCTCTCCTGTCTGGCTGCAAAAGGCTCTTTCACTGGCAAGATGCAATAGTCTCCCCTACCCTGTCTGCACCCTAGAGGTTTTCAGGAAAGGCCTGCATGAGCAATGCAAAGGTCCCATCAGCCCTCCCTCACCCACAGTCCCTGATGGCCCCTCTCTGCCCCAACCCCTGCTGAGGAGGGGTGGTGAGGAGCCTGGAGACTGCTTCAGCTGGGGCATCAGCTGGACTGCTTCAGCTAGGACCTTGGGCTGGCTTGTTTATGGCACTTAGGTCAACTGTGGCGTGCCTGGCAGGTCATGGCATTAACAGCGCTGGAATGCCAGTTGCAGTCCTGGAGGAGAGCATGTCTCAGCAGAGACCTCTCAGAGCAGCGCACGCTGGGAAGTGATATCGGCCTTTGGGGACAGACACCTCCAATCTGAAACGCTCCCCCTGAATCATGACATCTCCTCTTTTTTCTCCCAAGCAATCTCCCCTGCTTATTAAGTCCACTGCTTCCCTTGCTGTTTCAGACCATCCTTCTCACTTCTTCCCCAGGGGAGTCCAGCAGGACCAGGTGCTTTCTCCAAAGTGGGGAAGGGCTGAGCCAGAGGCTGGCAGCTTCTCCCGTGCCTGCCAAGTCAATGAGCTCCCTGCCAGCACACGTGTCTGCGGCAGGTGTGCGTGCCGGATGCAGGACCAGTGGGGGCTTGGCTCGGGATGGCGGTGGTTTTAAATGGCCCTCAGGGACGGATGGTGGGAGGAGGAGTGCAGGCTTGAGACCTGGCTCTGGAGAAGGCTTTGGTGCAGGCTGTGCAGGGAGAGAAGCAGGAGCGGCTGCCAGCCCACAAATACCTTCCCTTCCCCTGGGAGGGAAGTGCAGCGGGTATAGCATCACTCCTCCAGCGGTATGTGACTTTTGCAGGGGAATGTTTTTGTGCATTTGGGGGGCATTTGGCCAGAAAAGAAAAGTCAGGGGTGGGGAGGATCTGATTTTCACTGATTGGTCTGGCCTGCCACCACCAGCTGGGGATAGGTTTGCCTGAGCAAAAGGTTGAGTGGGAAGAACATGCATCTGGCCACCCCGTAACCATCTAATTGTCCTCTTGTATTGCCCTTGTCGCAGTAAGCAGTACTTGCACAAAGGGGAGGTTAGAGGCATCCCGAAGGGAGCCTTATAATCCTGTCTGGTCTTACTATTACTGTCTTTTATCTGGGTAAGAACCCTATCCGTTGATGCATGTTTTTCTCTGTGTGCAGATGTATGCGTGTGCCAGACTCATTCCTCTTGGTCATTTTGATTTAAATAGGGCCTCTCCTGGGTTGAAATATCGTAGCAGGCTCACTCCAACCAAGTTACACAGCAATGCTACAGCATGGGAAGGCCAGTGATTGCAATCCCAGAGAAAATATCAGCATTGCATGAGTTGCAGCCTGGCTAAAATAGTGGGAATACCTGATTCCAACCTTCACATCTGAGCTGGTAGTGGTGAGGACCCTGGATCTGTCTCTGGCAGGAAGACCACTCCCTTCCCCTTTGAAGTTAAGACAGGAGGACTGACTCTGCCTGAAGAACTTGGAAGTGCCCCACTGCTTGGATTTCCCCTCTCCCTCTTTTGAGACAGCATATTAATCCTGTTTAATGTAGGAAATATGCCGTGATCGCAGCCTTAGGGCTGGTTTGGGTGGCAGAGCAAGATTTAATCTCAGGAAGGAAAGGGGTAGTACTCATATCTTCAGTGGGGCAGCTGTCATTCAAGGACTGTATTTAGCTTCAGGACTCCCAAAGGGATTCACCTGGTTTTGTGTCTGTATGACCTCTAATGAGTCACTCTGGGCTGCACAAATTGGAGCAATACACTGCCCGTGATGCAGCCACTACAAATTTGTGCACGTGTGTTTGACATGGGCAGAGCTGCATCCCAAAGTCCCAGCTGCATCTGGCAGTAGTGGGATGAAGAGGCCCTGAACGTTTGCTTGGAGGGAAAGCAGGGAAATGCTGATGAGGTTGTTTCTCCCATTCCTTTGCTCAGTTGTATTGTTAATTATGAAGCTTTCTACGTCGCAGTTTGGAATTGTCATACTCTCGTCAGTGTGGATGCTCTGAGCACCGTAATAAGTCATTCCTCCTGGCTGTCCCTGCTAACCTTTCTCCTCTGTGTTGTTAATGGGAAAGAAGCTGGGCTCAGTCACCGCATGTTAATAGCCTGCAAGGGAGCCAGCTCAGAGCAGGCAATGGGGAGCTGGTGGGAATAGGGAATGGAAAAGGTGGTACAAAGAGTTGCATGGGTGCTCAGAGTTAAAAAACTGGTGAAAAGTGAAAACAGAGGTGCTGGATGGTGGGAAGAATATGCTGCCACTTTTGTCGCAGGGGTTAAAAAATTAGAAACAGCAGCCCAAAGTCACAATACCTGTTTCTTTCCAATAGCTGCAGGCCTTTGGGGTAATGAATTCAGAGTCTCCGTGCTATCCCCTAAGGGACGCTATGTCTGCTTTCTAAACCTCTGCACTTGCTGCTCTTTGTTCTGACAAATACCAAGCCTCGAAGAACAAGCAAAGCTTTGGATCAAAGTGCATGTTGGAAGCAGGGGGCTGAGAGAACAGGGTGGATACGAAGAGCTTGCAGGGGATTAACTAGGGATAATGGGTGACTGCAGCCCAAGGTGGAAAGGTTGGCCGGACCTGGCGGATGACTGTTGAGGAGAGCACTGGAGATCATGGATCCAGCAGTGTGGGCATCAAAGGGGTCTCAGGCTGAAATATCAAGGGTGCAGCATGCCAAGGCAGAGCAGCATCAGCAGAGATGCACATGGGCTGCATGCTCCTAAAGTGAAGGGGCCTGAGCCGAGTGCCTGGGAGGATAACCTACAGCCAGGACATGAGGAGAAGAGGTCTGTGCTGTGGATCCTGGTGACAGACACATCCTTTCCTGCTGCTGATCGGCCCTTTTTTTATTGCGGTGTATCTGAGGGCTCTTGTGTTGCTTTTAAACTCGTACTGGTAGCATGGGCACTCCAAACGCTTGAGCATGCCCACAGGGTGAAAGGAAGAAAGCACCCATCAGGCCACCATCGGGCAGTCCTTGGGCAAGCTCTCTTTCCTAAGAGCATCGCTGTAACACCCCTTCAAAGCCAGATCTTGGAGTTTATTTCATTCCTCTCACTTTGACAAGCCACTTCCACTGTGCTATTTAATGGACAACATTTGGCTTTGCATTTTCCCAGAACAAGGCCGCTGTTAAGTGCACCCAGCCAGCAAAGTGATGTTCTTTAGCAAAAGCATGGTGCTCTGCAGTACTCGAGTGCCACCGAGCATAAGACCTGTTCTGCTCTTCCTATGTCCACCTGCACTCTCTGCCCATTCTGCTTAGTTGAATAACTTGCAACCTGTCTTCACGGTGCTTCCACTGCCCTGGCAAAAGAGAGCACCACAAGCTCCAGTAAAGCATACTTAATATTTAAACCCACTTCTAGTTTGCGTTACAGCTCCCTGTTTGAATGAGTGACTGTTCTGTATGGGTTTGACATGCACTTGCCAGTGTCAGTCTGAAGGAGCCTTCCCAATGAGCAGCATGGTACGAGGCCAGCCCAGCGTGTTCCTAGGTGGGAGAGGGCATGCCTGGGGCAGCAGAGCTGGACCTGGGGTTGGCAGGACTGTGTGAGGGACTGCGAGGTCAGGGTGGCTGTGTTGTGTCAGGATGGGTCCACACCGCTCCAAAGCACAGTTAAGGTGCTCAGGCTGGCTCCAGAAGAGTTGGCACCATCACCTGAGATGGTGCAGCACCGCATCAGGGTGTCTCAGGGGCTACAGGGATTATTTAAATAGTTAGTGATGGAGAGGACTAGCCAGAAGAGTCTTGGTGGAGAATGGGACTGGCAGAAAAGAGAAATATTGGCAGAAGCTGTCCCGCTCCCACTGCTGGCATAGAAAAACAGCCATGCTGCACTGCTGGGGCTAAACCAGAGAGTTTTGCTTAAAATTGCTTCAGCACAAAGTGCGACCACGGTTTATCATTGTCAGAACCGTCAGTCCTGTGGCTCTCCTCTGCTCCGAACTCACTGGGAGAGCATGGGTGTGCTGTGCTCTTGCTGCTGATTCCTCACGTGGGTTTCATTTCTCTTTCTCCCCTCCTCTCCAGGGGTTCTCGCTTGCGGCTGGCATGGCAGAGTACGTCCCCCAGCCTCCCTCCACCTGGCCCGTGGGCCCACAGCCCCCTCACGCCTCTGCCGTCTGCCCTCTGGAGCCCGTGGATCTGGGGGTCTCGGAGCAGCAAATGCTGCCGGAGCAGCCGCCATCCTCCCCGGAGCTGGGTGAGGACGAGGAAGTCACCTCCCCACCGGACCCCGATGTCCCCTACCCCGACTTGGCCCCGGTTGTCTTCTTCTGCTTGAAGCAGACCACCAGCCCACGGAACTGGTGCATCAAAATGGTGTGCAACCCATATCCTTTCCGAGCTGCCCCTTCTCCCTCCCCAACTCTTGCTCCCTCCTGCCCCATCCCTCCCCTCTCCCTGCCCTCCCGGGGCACCTGGCAGGTAAGGAATGAAGTTTGCTACATATTTAACAAACTGCTTTGTTCCTTGCTTGTGTTTAAACAGAACCTCAGCTGGTTTAGTGTGTGATCAAAAGAAGCTGATTATGAAAGCGGGGACTTCAGAGAGAGCTGCTCTCTGTCACAGGGAGCTGGGTGAGGGGAGAGGGGAGGGGTGAGAAGAGGTATTTTAGAAAGGGCTGTTCTTCCCCTTCCTGGCTTCCTTTTTGCCTCTGCCCTGGAACAAAGCGGGAGAGCTTGTCGGCAGGCTGCCACGAATGGCAGAGGTGTCTCCTCCCTCTGAGTGTACAGGCTTTAGTGGGAGTTCACCTTGCCCTTGGTGAGGGAACCGCCACTCCTGGACCTTGACTGCAAGGATACCTAGGTGACCCCTTGCCTTTCCAGCAGGCACAGGTCACTGCCCTGCCGATGTCTTGCCGTGATGCCTATGCAGGAATGGATGGGAAAATCTGTTCAGAGTTTGATGCTGAGCCTCATACGCGCTGGGGGAGACCTCTGGGATGTGAGCATGTCCTTCCTTTGCATGGGAGGGCAGCAATCACACGTGTGTGTCACCGTTCACGCTCAGTGCCTAGATTGCAAGGAGGCCCCTGCAACACACCAGTGCAAATGATGACCACCTGCATAACTCATTAGCACTGAGGCTGCTAGGAAGCAAAGGCCTCTGTGGCTCTTGAGCCTGATGCAATATAAAAAACAGGTGGCGGGCACTTGCTGCTCTTTGGACTGTGGGACCCTTCAAGATGGGGAGGAAGTAGATGAGATGATGAATCATCAGAGAAGTTGGTCTAAAGTTTTACTTGAACATTTTTCTGCCTAGAAATCTCAAGTGATGGCATTTTCTCCCTGGAAGTTTCTTAGTTCCTAGTTTGGTGGTTATTATCTATAAGGATGCTTGTTATGGTTTTGATGCATTGGCCTCTGGATTAAATCTGAGTGTCTGGGTACACAGCAGAGGCTTGCAAAATGTTTCTAAGAGCCTTTTCAGCTTCAAGAGCCAGACCCCGAGTGAAGTCTTGAGGTGCTGTCAGTAATAACAGATGACCTTAGGTGACTGATGAATCTGGAGATTTGTTTCAATTTAAAATGTAGGAAAAGGTTTAGGTTTCAGGTCTGAGTTCTTGTCTTAAAGTTCAGAAGCTCTTAAAAAGGTGTTGCAGTCTCAAGCACAGGTTATGACTGAGAACTTTTTGGAGGTTTAGGTTTTCTGTTTTCCTTTCTACTGACTGCTCCTTAAAACTTTAAGACTTGGTATTGAATTATGCATTGCTTTTCAATCACTGTGTGTCTGCCCTAGTTATGTCCTGGTAATCTTGTCCCAGCATGTGGTGGCCGCAGAGTAAAGCATGAAAAATTTGTGTCTCAATGCAAAGGCTGGATTCAGAAAATGAGAGAAGAGTAATAACCTGGGTTTGGGATGAAGATTTGCTCTTCAATGGGGGAAGGAGGTTGTGGGGGAAGAACAGAAGTGCCTGTTCCTATTTCTGGCTAAAAAGTCAGTCAAAACAGTCCTTCCAGTTTGGTACATAGCAAGGAGCCTGTTTTAAGGTGTTGGAACTGTGTTATTCAAGGAGTTTGGCACTATATGCCCATCTTAGTGTTCAAATGTTACTTTTGTTTTAACCCTCAGACGTGTGGTATTTGACTCTGAAAAGGACTTCATAGTAGAAGCTATAGAAGGAAGGAAAAAGCCTTGTGCCATCACCTGTTGATGACATTACACCTGGCTACATGTGACATGGGGTGAAGGGCAATGGTGGGGCTGCTGAAAACCTTTTGAAACGGTTGTTTCAGACCTGTGATTTCAGCTCAGCTGTGCAAAGTTAGGAGATTACTTGAAAAGCAGAGACTGAGTGGAGAGGATTAATCTCCTCCTTTGATTCCCCCCCACCCTTGTGGTCCTCATTTTGAATGGATCATGCAGTAAGTAGTTCCCATAATTTTTTCCAAATGGGGGATTTTTTCTGCACCCTGAAGGTTTCTTGCAGGTTCGTGGCATCACATTTTTTTTTCTTTTTGATAGAACCATAGAAATGGTGCAGTTCCATGGCCTGGTGGCAGATCACCCACTATGGTCTCATCTCTGGCTGGCAATGAGCCCCTTTGTAAGGGATGCTTCTATGAAAGTCATATTATGTCCTCTAAGAATTTATAGGCTTGCCTGCTTTTTCCCTGTCTGAAGTTTTTCATCCCGGTTATATTGGGCTATTGGGTCTCCAATGCGCTTGTGCCAAGCAGGGGCAGGCTGAGTCACTGTCACAGGGCAACACCTGGCCTTTCCTGAAGATTCAGCAAAAAAGATGGGGCATTGATTAAAAGCCTGTTAATCTTCTCATTGACTTTCTACTAGGCCAGAGCTTCATGATCATTGTTATGGAAGTACTGTCAATGAGACTTAAAATGGAACCTCTGATCATTAAGGACTATGTAGCAATTTTTGTGAGCACAAGGTCATTAACCACCAAATTTCAATTTAGGTAATTGCATTCTACCTACTTAAATCCCCCTCCCCTGAAGATTATTTTTCCTTCCATGAGCAGTCCTGCAATTTTGTTATGTGCTATTAAACAACTGCCATACTCCTTTGCTGCAGTGCAGTAAGAGGAAAAAGAACCACTTATATCCCTGCTTTAAAATCACTTCTGGATGCATATTAGCGTATAAATGTGTAATGCTGTTATTGCAAAAATTGTAGACCTTAACTCCATTTTAAGATAGGGACTATGTTCCATGTGAAACTTGTGGTGTATGTCCCCAAAGGGAGTACTTACTGTGCTTTTTGCCATTGTGCTGTATGGTGAAAAGGAGCCTGATGCTTTGAGGTTAGGTGATTACACATTTCTGGGGTGGCTTTACATAGAGTACAAATGAATGCTTGAATTGGCCTAGTTTATTGGTGAGCAGATTTTTTTAAAATCCTGATTAACCTTGTTAGATACAGGTAACTGCTGTGTAATTAGCTGGGTACACAACGCAATGCACACCTGGAGCCTGGCTTGGCTCCTAGTAAGTATGCCTGTCGGCAAGGAGTCTGGTGTGATGCAGCACATGAGCAACCTGCCAAACAGTTTGTTTAGGTCGATTTTTGTTTTGATGAACAGGCAGAAGGCTGGCTGCTCTGAGTTGCAGACCATGGGGCTGTTGCAGCTACAATGTTAACACAGTCAATATTTGAGATATGGTTATGAGAGAGGCTGTAAGATTTTTTTCCTTTTAGAAAACCTAAACTCCATGTCAAATAGGATTTCAAGTTGAGCTTGGAGGGGAAATAGGGTGAAAAGTGTGAAAACATGTTTCCAAAACAACTGCGTAGCATTCATCTTATGAATTTATAAAGTGTTTGGGACTAAATAAAGGCATGCCACATGGCGCCTTACAAATGGATCCTGATGCACTTTGCAAATTATGAGAAGATTATGAGAGAGATGCCTGGATGTCTGCATCGCTGTTTGACTCCTTGGGGTTCCATAAAGACACTACACTTCATCCATCCCTAGGGTCAAATGCAATAGATTTCATTTGTCCTTTGAGCCTTTCTTTAAAAGAAACTCTTTCCAGGAGGCCCAAACCTCCCTTTCCTGTCGTATCTATATTATTGACATGACAGCAAGAGCAAGAGTGAAGTGTGCCATTAAAAAAAAATCAATGCTAAAACTGAAGCAGTAATGAGATAGGCTCTGCAGTTCGCCACTCCATCATTTTCTTGCTTTTTGTTGTATACGAGCCCCCTTCCCTCATTTGTGAAGTGTGTTGGCCATTTGGGCTTCTGTTTTGCTCTCAGGCAGTAAAGTGTTGCGTTTCCAGTTATTTCAGTGGTGTAGGAGCAGCAAGTCAGGTCCCAGTTGTGCAAAAGCTTATATACGCACTTAATTTTTAGTATCAGGAGCTGTGTTTTATAGGGTATAGAGCAGGGTGGCTTCTCAAAGCTAGTATGACTGTTTGTGTGTACTGAGGAGTGCCTTTTAGCTCACTGGCTTTAAAGATCCTCCAAACAGGGGCTTTGCCATCGTACCTGTCCCTGAAAGTCCTACCAAGCTTCTGGGGGTACCTTTCCTGTAACTTGTACTGGCAGCTGTATCAGCTTGGGCATATTGATGGGGAACTGGGAAAATCTACAGATTTATTACTCACTTCCTCCCTGCCTGGTGCCACAGATATCATTTATGTATGAGCCAACTGACTATAGGATGGTTGTCGATGGCAATAGTGGTGTTTCATGCTGACACTGCCCTATGGTAGCAGAGTAGAGAATCAAAAGCTGGAGGAGCAAAGAAAAAGCTGTGCATGTGGATTGGTAATTGGTACTTCTCTTGGTGATGTTGAGCAGGCAATGCCATGGTGCGGGGGGACCATGTGCTGCCAAAACCCACTGCTTTTCAGGTGACACACATGGCCAAGGGGCCAACAAATCTTTTGCTCATTAATAAGCTTTGGGTGAATAGGTGTGTTACATACTACACGCTGGTCAAATACCAGTTTGGGCAATTTGTTTTTGTGTGAGTGAAATTTTATGTGCGGATTCTGTAGTATGTTGTACTTGTTTCTGCCTTAAGCTGTTGCCTTGTGTACTGTTAAACCCTGGATGCAGTCTTCATAACAACTGGATGTAGTTAATTAATAAGCAAATACCAGCTGCAAATTTATTGCAAGTCTTGTAATAGTTGATGTCTGTCTTAAGGCCTGAGCTCCTGTAATCCTCTGATGAGGTTTACTTTTCTTTTTACATGTGTATACTTATTTATATATGTGTGTGTATATAAATAAAAAAAGAAAGGTTCCTGCCTCTCTAGTAGGTAGAGAAAAGCTTGGAAATGTGACCAGGAGGTATAATAATACATGAAAAACTGAGTGGCTTATGAATTTTAAGCAGCATTCATCATTCTTGAGGACCTAGGGATCATGGCTTTCCGCTCTTGGAGTCAGCAGTATCAGCTTTTATGTGCATACCTGGAAAACACTAAAATGCATATGTTATTCCTGCTTCTCCATTTTAAAGACAGATCTCTCCTGTCTCTCTTTGCAATTCTAGCTCAGGAGACAGGTGAAGAGTCTGGCACTTATTTGAGGACTTGTGATAGCTTTGTATCATTCTAGGTAATCAGGCAGATGTTGCTGCTGTGCCCTTAGGAATGGATTGGTTTCCGTTGATTACACAGCTCTGTAGACCTCCTTCCAGCCAACAGATATATCTGTATACCCAAGATCCAACAAGTGCAAGATGACTTTTTTTCTGTAAGAGGTTATCTAACCTCTCTGCGCTCCACACTGTGCTAAATCAACTTTACAGTTGTCTCTGTTGCATGGGAAACTGAGCTGATCCAGAGGTCTCCAGTGGACATGCAGTGTCGGTAGCATTGGTGCTCCCCTGGGCATGTGCCGAATGCTTTTCAAGCTTTAAAAGGGGGCAAGCCTGCTTTAGATGCTGCTGGGTTTTCTGCCACTCTGCCAAGCTCCGTACTGGTGGAATGAAGTTTGCTATTAGCAAATAAGGGGGACTTTTAATAAGCCAATTGTCCATAAACTTGATTAATATTTGAAGGCAATGCATGCACCAGGCCAACATGGCCATCTCCCCAGGACCAATCTATCCTCAACTACTCTCCTCCCCTTCTGTGTTAACAATATGAGCTTTAAAAGCACTCGTTTCCTATGCTTGTGAACTGACCCTTAATTTCCCTGTTAATTCTTCTCTTGGGAAGATGGCTGGGCTTCACCCCATCTAACTCTCCCTATCTGAAAACCAGGCATCCAGGTTCTTTCCACAGATATTTAACAGACTGCCATCTGTAGCAGGAAATTCAGCACGCTTAACTTAACCCCTTCCTTCAGAGAGCAAAGTCGCTCTCTGGAGGTGCCTATTTTCTCTTTACTAAAGAGGGAGTTTCTGGATAGTGGGCTGCAGGGATTGCTGTCTAGCATCCTGGGCTGCCTTTAGGATTGCTTTGCTGTTTGGTTGCCCAGATGCTATGGAGAGAGGCAAAGGGGAATGCAGGGAGCAGGTTTGGTTTTGGAAATGGTGCAGTCTGAACATTTTAGTGCTTCCGTAATGAAATATCGGGCAATCATAGTTTTGTGGGGGGAGGGAAAGGCACACCATCCACCTGGACTCTGGATTGGGGAAAAAGTAGTTCTGTAAATTCCAGCTTCTTTCCTGGGATAGAAACCCTGTTTCCCAGTTGTGGTTGGTAGGCAGAGGCAGGTGGCAGGGGGAGCATGATAGTGCTCAGGACCTGCACAAGTAGTTCGGAAGGAAGCTGTCTCTGCAAAACTAGTGACAAGGGAGTGTCATTAGTGTGGGTTGTTTGATGTGCAAGTTTACAATGGGGAGTTTAGAGGGATCATTTGCACAGTCAGACGTGGTGTAAATGGAATTTAAACTTGTGCATTGTCATTAGTAGCACACAAGGGATGGATATGTTTGAAGGGGATTTGCATGCTTGCGATCTGTAAGAAATTGGCTGGGTTGTGTGTATGCAAGATGTACGCAATTCCAGGCAAGTGGGCAGATGTAAAGGGATGAGGTCTAAATTTGGCTGGCTTGCAAGCTGGCCCTGTATAGCTAAGCACAAATGCTGAGACAGGATATCTCACTGCCTCCCATCCCTTTAGCTTATTCTCTGGAGGTTTTTTATAGAGGGAAGTCAAAGACCATGGTTTGGAAATGAAGCAGGACAACAGTGCAAACAAAACCAGAGCTCTGACTCTCTGAAGCTTTAATGTTCATAGGGCCTAACAAATTCAGAAATAAGGCTGAAAAATTCTTAGTGCATCCCTATTGTCCTCATGCAAAACTCTGAGCATTTTCCCTGTTACTGAAGGACAGATTCCTACTGTTGAAGGAAGGGCTAACTGCAAAATATTGAGACTGTGGTTTAGGAGAGGGGTATTTTTTTTTCTGTGTGAATGTTGTACTGCCCTGTTTCCCCAATACGTGCCAAAAGCAATAAAAGACCTGCTAATGCTCCATACCCTCGTGCTTCAGGAAAGTGGGGCTAGGACTCTTACTGCAACAGCTTTTTATGAAGTATCTCAGTATGTTCCCTGGATTTCTGGTCAATGAATGTGGAAGGTGTGGGGAAGCAGATGGGAGAGAGTAGAGGATGAAAGTCACATCCTTGTCTGGTGTAAATCAGTGGTGTTCTGCTATACCTAGTGAAAACAGACCTATTTGCACCAACCGTTGCTCTTCAGGCTATGTTGGGAAGATTGGTCTTGTCTTGTCATATAGTACAGTGTTATCCAGTGCAGACAGTGTGGTTCGTGCCAGTCTGGGGGGTATCTGGTAGTGTCAGGCCAGAGGAGAGGGATGATGTGTTCTGCCCAGTGTGGGGTTGGTAGCAGTACCTGCCTCGGGGGGACCTTCCCATCCCTCCGCAAAGTGTGTTGCTGAACCGAAACAAATGCTGAAAAACCCTTCTGGAGCATATTGTGTTTATTCACTGGAATATATTTTGCCTTGGAGATGAGAACCATTTACTCTCTGAAAAATGGTCAGTTTGCCTTTTTCAGCCTTCGTGAACACTGGAGCAAGGCATGTGAGGGAGCCAGAGGGGGCTCTTGGAGAAATAGAAAGGGCAATAAAAATAGTCATTTTGAGTTTAAAACCTATAAAATACTCTGACCAGACCTCTAATTGCATGTTCTGTCATAACAATGTGAATTAAATAATGCAATTAACCACTAACAAATTGACCAGCTGCCTATTTGAGGACTTGACACTCTTCCCACCCCAGACCATGGGGAAGGGTGTGCAGCCAGCTGAATTTACTGTGTTGTGAGTGTAATACTTGACAGGAGCTGCTTCAGGTGAGGAATGGTTAACAGAGTTGCAGCTCTTCTGCAGCAAACGGCCTGCAGCTGGTCCCAGGATGGTTAAGAGGAACTACTGTGTGAAAAACTTGGCCCATTTCAGACCTATGGAGAGAACAGGAGCAAAGAGTCTGCCAAGCTGTCAGCCTCTAAGCTGGGAAGATCTTTATAGTCCTGGAGAGACACTGTCTTTGGAAGATGAAGGTGTAGGAAGGCTGCAGCCTGGTGTAAGATGGACCGGGCTCAAGCTTGCACCCACTTCTGTCCTGCACTCACTTTGCCCACGGCTTCTGGTTGGCCCAGCACACCTTGGGCCAGTCCCCTCCCCGAGTCTCTCTCACATCTCCATGCCACTGCCTCTTCTGTGCTTCACTGCCTGCCATGGGGCAGGGGCGAAGGAGGTCCTGTTTGAAGCGCGCTTCTCGGAAACAGGGTTTGCACCCTCTTGCTGGTCGGGGCAGTGGGAGGAGGGCTAAGCAGTGGTGGGAAGTGCCACCAGGCTGTTAAAAGGGACAGATCTAGTTGGCAGGTTGGGCTTGTCCTGCTCTCGGTTGCTGCTGCTCCTTGGGCCATGGGTTTGCACTGTGCTGCCTCACATCAGCTGTGCTGCTCCATCTGGGAGGGGATGCTGCTAGCTCCACTGCCCTACCTGCCTCCCCTCCCTGGAGGGGTGCTCTGGGCTCCGCTGCTGAAACCAGCAGGGATCATTTCAGGAAAAGCTTTGGAGGAGGGGACAGGCTAGCCAAGGGGGATGTTTTTTATTCTGGCTGGAGAGGACAGCAGAGTTGTGACCAGCAGCTAGGGAAGGAGGCTGAGACGGCAGGGCTGAGATGAGCAAGGAAGGCAGGTAAGAGTGTAGCTGGACTTGTAAAAGAAGAGATGAAGTGTGATTATGAAGATGTAAGACAGAAACTGATGGGGAGTGATAAGTGGAGGTTATCTAGGTGGGGAACAGCTACTCTAGCACCATGCTGCAAATCCCTGCTGAGCTTGGCAGGCATCTCAACAAATCCTTGTAATCAATGGTATCAAAGGCGACCAATAGATCTGAGAGAATCAGCATGAGTGCTTGATCTTTATTGACTGCCATCAAGGACCGGTGAAGTGAGTAAGGAGGTGGTGTGATGGTGGTGTAACACTACTGCTGGAAGGCCTGCATAGGTGTTTGGATGGGTTGACTGGTCTGGGGGCTGGAGTTTGAGTGCAGTGCTGTGGTTGTAACAGCTTTCACCTGCCCAGCCCTGACTGCAAGGTCAGCCGGTGGGGATGGAGATGGAGAGCTTAGCCTGACCTTCCTGCCTGAAGGATGCCTGTCCCTGCTTCCCTCTTCTCCAGCTTTCTCCCTGCCTGTTGCATCGGTGCAGATCAGGGGAGGGGAGCAGCTCCCTTGGGCAGGATGGGGGATGTGCAGAGCTGTGATGTGGGTGACCATCTGTCCCCTGAGACAATGGTGCCATTTACACTTACAAACTGCAACTCATCCAGGAGGAAAGAGAAATCTGTCCTCGCTAATGATACAAAACCACTCTCTTTGCTTATCCTTTCTTCCTTTAGTTTTCTCTCCCCTGGTCTCCCCTCATCATCGCCTACCGTGCTAGAGTCTATAAAAGCTGCCATCGCTCCTCCTCCTCGAGTGTGACTCGGAGCCGCCGAGTCCCCGCAACTCCTACAGCAGCCCCTCCTGTGACTAGCCACCCTGTCTCTCCCCTCTCCTTTCTCCATCTGTAGCAGTCTGTCATTTTTCCCTCTCCTTTTTTTTTTTCCTTGTCTTGCTGTCATTCCCAGGTTTTGCTGCTAGCAGCCTGTCTCCGTTGATTGCTGCCACCCTTGAATTGGCTCTTTCTGTAGAGTGAACTTCTTAGTCAGTATCGTGGACAACAGCCTTCCTGGGGGGGAATGGTCAGGAGCTAAAGGGAAGGTCTGAAGGTAGGATTTAAGCAGGGGGCATAACTCATTGGCTCAGTTAGAAGCAGGGAAAAGGCCAGGGCTCTGCAGAGATGCGTAGAGCTTAGCTGTAAAAAGAGTGCGTTTCCCCTGTCTGTGAGTACCTACAGTGGAGGGACAGTATAGGGCTATGGGGGGGCAGAGTGGGGGGGACAGAGTGAGGAATCAAGGGGAGGAGTAGGGGCAATGGGAAATTAGGTGATCTTGGTGAGAGGCAAGGCTGGATGGATGGAAGGGTGGTGATATCTGAAGTGGTGACCCAAGCTTGGTGGCTGTGTTGTGGTGGGGTGGGATTGTTGCCTCTTCACCCTCCTTATCTTCACAGGGTGCTTCCATCTCCATATAGAGCATTATTCCCTGCCTAGGTCAGCACCTATTCCCCTGTGCCCTCCAACGTGCAAGTGGCATCCCTGACATCCCTGTACTGAGCTGTCAGCGTGCAGGAGTACTGTGATGGATGGTGGGGTACAAGGGGTGCACTCACCCTGGGAGCAGGGACAAGGCCCTGCTCTGTGGGGCAGGGTGCTTGCAGGTGGGCATCCCCTGAACCAGCTCAGCTGGGATTTGCTGCTGGAGCAGCTGGCCCTGGTTCTCTCTGGGAGGGTAGCCAGCTCCCTGCTAATCCCTGCTCACCAGGGCTGGCTCCTGTAGGCAGATGCAGACAGATTTGAGCTCAGCATGCTGGCTGGGAGCTGTGTAGCTGTGGTCTCCTGGCCCTTTGCCCCAGCTTGGAAGCTGGGCAAGGTGCTCAAGGGTTTGCTTACAAAAGTTGAACCAACCATGCTGTCTCAGCCTTGTTCCCGACCCCCAAATCTTTGTGAGAGCTTCTTTCATCTTTACTTTAATAACTCGGTTTTGTTTGTCACTGCCTCCCCAGGGTAGCATAAATGCTGAAATACCACAAGGGCTTTCAGGTTGCTTGTAGCTTGAAGTAACTGGATGTCTTGAGAGGCAGAGTGAACCAAATGTACCTCTTGTGGGATTTCAGTTTTAGAGTCATGGATGAAAAGGGCTAACATCAGTACAAATTCATCGAGGAGAAAGCTGCTGAATCCAGTGCTTGTAATGCTAGCTATGACATTTGCCTCAGCAGGCAAGAAGGGAAGGAATGGAAAGAAAACACATGGTAAAATATTAACCTCACTATTGAAACAGGCAGTTTGTAGCAAACAGCAGCTGTTCTGTTTCGTGGCATGGAAGAGGCAGGAGCTCAATATCTGAGGGTGGAGAAATATTTTCTTCCATGCAGAGATTAATAGTCTCTCAAGTCAGAGATCCAAAATCTCTACTTGCCTTCCAAGCCCTGCTTATTATTTGGGAGCGCACTAAAACACCATGAAGGTGTACGTGGCAAATCTGCCTTGCCCCATCATTCACACACCCCAAAAGGATGCTGCCTACATTTACCTGTATCCTGCATCTTGCTTCTTAGCCAAGAACTCGGGACTCTAGTGCGGCAATAAGTCCCCCTATGAATACAATGTCCTTATTTTCTACAAAATGAACTACAGCTAGCTAGCTTTTATTTACCAGCCAGCTAGAAGGCATTGTTAAGAAGCATTGTTATCAATATTTAAGCTAAAACATATTTGAGAAAAGTATGCTTTGTGATGTATTACAATTTTTACGTCATTGGTTTTGTTCACATATTTACCAACTCATGATGTGATTTTTGCTTTGAGTAAGTCTCCTGGTTTTATGGGTGAATCTGACAGGCTCTGCTTTGTCCATATGAGATTCAGGCCAGGCCTTGAAAGTGTTTGTGTCATAAGTGAATTATATTAAAAAAGACACGCTCATCAAAGTGCAACAGTAATAATATATTGCCTTTGTGGTACCACCTGATGTTCAGTGCCGCTGGCCAATTGTGATATTTCTTAATGAAGGATGTTATTCTTTTTCCTCAAGGCAATTTTTTTTGCTTGCTTTTTTCTTTCCCTGTGGCTCCTTTCTGATTCATTTCCTTGACGGAGTAGGATCCTTCCCTGCTTTGGAGTTTGCTCTTCTCTTCTCCATACTTGTTGACCCACTGTTTAGCAGCCTCTGTGCTGGCAACTGCTCTTGTCTTCCTATCTGGATCCGTCTTTGGAAATGGGACTTAGTGACTGGAGGAGGCCTTAGATGGTAGCCCACTTGTTTTATACAGGAAAAGCCTTTGGAGGCAGCGGTCTTCTGGCTGCTTCCTTGTAGCATTTTGTTTGTCCCATGCTACAGCCTCCTAGTTTCTATTTCTAGGATACTGGAATGGGGGACTGAGAAACCCAGGAGGAAAATAAGTCCTGAGGGTCAGGCAACCAGCAGGGAGCTGAGGTGGAAGGCTTATCCACCAGATATCTCACCAGAGGGGAGGGACTGGGGAGTGATGGCATAAGTGAGCAACCTGGAGAGGGGATGGGGTGGCTGTGCAAGGCTAATGGAGGAGCAGGTAACCAGGGTAGGGGAGGTGAGGATCTGGATGGGAAGAAGCTGGCTGAGAAGGCAAGGGCTGGGACAGTGAGCCCAAGTGGAGGCCGGCTGGCAGGGCTGGAGGGCTCAGGATGCAGTGAGAAGGCGTGGGATGAGAGCATCACGTGTAGGGTTGGTATGGTGAAGTGATCTCCCTGCCCCAAAGCCTGCATGCTGCAGTGCTGCTTATTTCTGTTTCCCTGCTGTCAGCAAACTTCTGAAAGACCCATTGGCTAAATAGGTGTCACACCACTGTCTTCACTGAATGCCGTCTTGTCCAAGTATAAGGAGAAAAAAAAGGATAAGCATGCAGTGAAAGATTGTGTTGTAAAGGCAGCGTGGAGGGGGAGAAACTGAGGTTCCACATTCATTCTTAATTCTATCACAGAATCGTGTAGGTTGGAAAAGACCTTTAAGATCATCAAGTCCAACTGTTAACCTAGCACTGCCAAGTCCACCACTACACCATGTCCCTAAGCACCACATCTACATGTCTTTTAAATACCTCCAGGGATGGTGACTCAACCACTTCCCTGGGCAGCCTGTTCCAATGCTTGACAACCCTTTCGGTGAAGAAATTTTTCCTAATATCCAATCTAAACCTCCCCTGGCGCAAGTTGAGGCCATTTCCTCTCGTCCTATGGCTTGTTACTTGGGAGAAGAGACCAACCCCCACCTCTCTACAGCCTCCTTTCAGGTAGTTGTAGAGAGCGATAAGGTCTCCCCTCAGCCTCCTTTTCTCCAGGCTAAACAACCCCAGTTCCCTCAGCCGCTCCTCATCAGACTTGTGCTCCAGACCCTTCACCAGCTTCGTTGACCTTCTTTGGACACGCTCCAGCCCCTCAATGTCTCTCTTGTAGTGAGGGGCCCAAAACTGAACACAGTATTTGAGGTGCGGCCTCACCAGTGCCGAGTACAGGGGGACAATCACTTCCCTAGGCCTGCTGGCCACATGATTTTTGATACAAGCCAGGATGCTATTTGCCTTCTTGGCCACCTGGGCACACTGCTGGCTTGTATTCAGCTGGCTGTCGACCAACACCCCCAGGTCCTTTTCTGCCTGGCAGCTTTCCAGCCACTCTTCCCCAAGCCTGCAGCGTTGCATGGGTTGTTGTGACCCAAGTGCAGGACCTGGCACTTGGCCTTGTTGAAGCTCATACAATTGGCCTTGGCCTGTCCATCCAGCCTGTCCAGGTCCCTCTGCAGAGCCTTCCTTGCCTCCAGCAGATCACTCCCGCCCAACTTGGTGTTGTCTGCAAACTTACTGAGGGTGCACTTGATCCCCTTGTCCAGATCATTGATAAAGATATTAAATGGAACTGGCCCCAGTGCTGAGCCCTGGGGAACACCCCTTGTGACAGGCCACCAACTGCATTTAACTTCATTCACCACAACTCTTTGGGCCCAGCCATCCGGCCAGTTTTTTAGCCAGTGAAGTGTATGCCTGTCTAAGCCATGAGCAGCCAGTTTCTCTGGGAGAATGCTGGGGGAAACAGTATCAAAGGCTTTACTAAAGTCTGTCTTAATTTACTAAATTCTGTCTTAATTGAGTCATATGAAAACAGTCTTTCCTGAGCATATTCAAAGCATGATATTTTTTTGCCCATGGCAGCTGCTAATTTATCTCCATTTGGATGGGTTGTTACAGGATGAGCAAAAGAGGTCTCAGAGGCTAGCGTGCTGCCCAGTGTGAAAGCAATGTTTCAGAGCATCCAGCAACAAGTACTAGTCAAAAAAACCTCTCAAATGCTTCTGCACGGACAAAATAACTTTTTTTTTTTTTGTTGCAACTGTTGAAATTCAACTTAGTTTTCCACCAAAAAAAAAAGTATTCATACCTGCTACAGAAGTTTCAGCTCAAGCTGCTAGTCAGATGATGCGCTAAGCAAATGAGACTGGGTGTTGGAAGGGAGAAGAGTTTGGGGTAGGATTAATTAAAATTAGTGTTATCAGTGTAGCTGCATACAGCCTTCTACCATGTAGTTCAGCTCTCACTGAAGCCTCAAGTTTCCCCTACAACACAATAATTAGCTATTAAAGTAGGTACTTTAAAAAAACCTTCCTCCATAACCCGGGATTTTTTTTCAAAGCACAGAATTAATTGCATCCCTCCACAGTATCTTTGAGGTGCTGTTATTTCTTTAAAATGCATTTCCAGCATATTGTGATATGTCACACATCCTTTAAATATCCAATAGCTTTTTAACTTTTAAAAATCTATTTCACACTTAGTGGCATGCCTGTAATGCATTTTTCTGGAATGCGTGGCAGATGTCTGGGGAAACTGTGTTTTCTCCCATATGGGGGTTACTTTACTGAAAAATGAAATAGGATTGGCACTTCATTTGATTTCCCTGAGCTGTCGCATCAGGGATTCTCTGGCTGGGTGTGGGACATGAATCCAGATCATAGGTAGACTGCAGAAGGCAAAATGTGCTCCCTTCCCTGGGTGAAGGGGAACTTCCCATCGAAGAACATCCTCCAAGGGCTGCAATGCAAGGAGGGGAGAACAGGCTGGGGCAGTCTGTTCTAGGATATCCTGCTCCATGAGACTTTTCAGCATGCTCTGGAGATAGAGAGGTAGCATTAAGTGTGTACTTGGACCTTCCTCTATAAGGAGGAGGAAAGTGGCAGCTTCAAGGTTACTCAAACCTTCAGGGAACTCCTGACTCTTGTGACCCAGGTTCCTGAGGTGGGAACCTAGCTAGGACTTCAGGGCTGGGTGTTGCAGAATTTGACTCCTAGAATAAGTCATAAATGCCAGGGCTGTGGTCATTTTGGATGTGTCAGACCATGATTACACGGCTGTGGTTTAGGGACAGAAGGGATTGCTGTCGTTGCTGTGTTGGCCAATGATACCTGTGTTTGCAAGGGCCTGATCTGTGTTTCTGTTTTGACTCCTCTTCCTCTCTACCCCATTTGAATGTGGCCTTGTGTCCCCTTGTCTTTGTGCTATGGTGGATCGTGTCCCTGTATTTTCTCTTTCCTGTTCCCCATAGACAGGGAGACAGGCTGAGCGCTGTGCTTGGGGCAAGCCCCCTCTGTCCTTTCCCCTGCAACATCAGAGGGAGAGGCACGGGAAGGAGGTAAAGCAGAGGAACTGCTGCAAGCCCCTGAAACTAGTGCCAGTGCCAACACCTCCCCTTTGCTGAGACAAACATAGTGGAGATAAATACCAGGTGTCTCTGGAAGAGTAGTTAAATGCACTGACAGTCCCTGTTTTGTTGTGTTGGGATAGCTGAGTCTTTCTTCCAGCTTTACACTTCAAAAGATTGCCTGTGTCACTTGGCCCATCCCTCTTCTTGCGCTCAACCTGGGAGATATGTTCCTAAGTTTCTGGGCGGTAAAAATGCCCAAGGCTTATTTGGCTGTGGTAGCAGCCAGCATGTCCTCACTGCTGGTATGTGTGGGCACAGGCGTGCTGCTGTTGAGGCATTTCTGGGCAGAGTTTCCAAGGGATGGAAGAGCATAGCCCTGGGGGAAGCTGTCACCAAGGACATTGCAGCAGGGAAAGCAGGAAGGTGCTGGGTATCACTTGAGAGAGGAACGTGTGCCGCTGTGCGGAGGCGAGCGGATGGGTGGCTGAATGACCTGGGATGTTCCCCACAGGACAGAGGATGTCTGATCCCATCAGTGGAAGCAAAGGTGTCAGGTTAGACAGCTGGAGCAGGAGAGCACAAAAGTGATTATTTCCTTCCCCGGCCACTTGACTTCTCTGGGTACTTCTCGAGTGCGATTAAGCACATTAGTGTCATGCACTTGAGACTTTGTCTTGTACCTACAGCATTTCCCATTCTTGTTTGCGCAAATGAAGGATTTCCTCATCCATCGCTGTGACACCTCTCCCCACTGGATGCAGGATTATTCTTTTCTGATGATTAATATTTTCATGGGTCTCAGGCAGCTTTTCAGGAACACAAAGAGAAATTCCCAATAGAGAATTTGATGCAAAGTCTTTACTTTCTGGACTTAATAGTTACACTTGGGATTATTTCATCCACTGAATGACCTCTTCTGAGACCCTGCTGCTTCCCCCAAACAGCAGTGAAGCTTTGTATTTATAGGCTTATCTCTGCACCCCTTCCCCACCAACTGTGCTGCTTATGCTTGGTGCCCTCAGGCACTTAGCTACATGCTTGTGTTTGGAAATTGCACAGAGGCCTCAAATGCACTGTCACAAGATTGTTATGTCTCAATCTCCCCCTGCCCCCGCCTCAACATGCGCATGCTGAGATGCAGGCTGGGAGATAACTCTCATGGAGCCAGCATGGCTCGCAGCAAAAACATGTGTGCAAGCAGCAGTCAGACCATCCAAATGCACTGAGAATTGGACAGAAGAAAGTATAGGAACTGTTACTGAAATGTATATGTTGCTTTTATATTATTAACTCTCTATATTGATGATACATACACAATAAATATATTTGACTAATAGTGGTACAATTACTACATAATAAATCATCTAAATGAGTTCTTTATTACTCTAATTTGTATGCATCTGTATAAATCAGAGGTGTACTCACCATTCTCTTGCTGTCCCTGAAAGATACAGGAGGATTAGGAGACATTTGCATTGATGAGGCTTAGGTAAATATTTGACCTGCTGGTGAGTTCCTCTGCAATTATCCCTAGGAGAGACTTGCTGTACCTTCCCCTGTGCATCTGGCTGGGTGATGCCAGAGGGATACAGGGAAAAGGGATGTCCTTCCACTGGTGCTTAAAATCCTGAGGGGACCTAAAAGCTTTTGACGGGAAGGTGAGGATTTAAATTTGGTGTTACTGTTCAAGGTGTAGGGGGAAGACTGTGGAGCTATGATGAGAGAATAGGTCATGGTGGAGGAAACTTAGTGGGCTGCTGTATTTTGGGCCAGCTGGAGGCCACTGATGAGGAGGGTGGTGACTGAAGTGCATCAGACAGTTAAAATCAGCGGGCTCCCAAATGTGGCTCAGGTGTGTTGTATTCCCAGTGTAAACCACCAGTGCAAGCAACTGTGTGGTGAAGGTGGGAGTGGAGCCCTCCCAGCCCTTCCTGGGTACCACCCTGTGGTCTGGCATATCCAGGCAGCCAGTGAGGGATGTGAGTGGTGATTTGGATGAAAAGTGAGATGTGCTACAGGGATGGGAGTTCATACCCAGGAAATGGTCTGAGGGCTGGTGATGGGAAGGCCCTGTTTTGGCAGAGGTTGGCATGGGGCTGCTTGCCCCTGCCTGCTGGCTGCATGCAAGGTGGGCTGAGCCTCTAAAGATGTTGGGCTCAGGGCAGGTAAGTGCTCAGGCATTTGTGTCATATCTGCTGTGGCTAATAAATTGGCACCGCTCTGACTTCCAGAGAGCTCTGCTTGTTAACCCCAGTTCAGGGCCTCTTGGGCTTCTCAAACTGGGGTATAAATCTTACAAGAGGGAACAAGCTCTTGCAAGACTGTGTCCACCTTTCTTGTTTTGGTCAGGCTGAATATACCATAAAGCACAGCCTTTGTGTCTGTGCTGTTTTCATGCTTCTGTTCAAACCAGGCATTTACTGAAACAAAATGAAATCTGACCTGGCAAGTTGGGTTTGAGTTTCAACTTCACTTGGTTTGTGCTTTGTTCAGATTAATTCTCCTTTCCCCCAAATGCTCATACCTCCCACCCCATCCCCCAGACAGGGAGGCAGCTGTTGAGTTGTCATTTCTCTGCTTTCATGAAGGCCCAGGGGGAAGAGGAGACAAAGCAGAACATCTTCTGCCTTCTCCTCTGACTGCAGGTGGGGATCTGAGCTCCCGGAGGAGCCTGTGCTTAGCTGCTGCCTGTGAATTGGTGGGACGTCGCTCTGGGGATGCTCTTGTGGCAGGTGTTGCTGGAGGCAAAGAGGGGGAAGGTCCAAGACAAGAGGTGGTAGCAAGCCCAAGTGTTGTGGAAGTTCTCAGTTCGGGTACTTCACTGGTCCTCTGTGTATCTGTCTGTCTGAGGGAGAACCACTAGGCAGGACCTCCTGGGATGGTCAGGCAAGCTGGAGCATGGAGAAGGTGCTGGAAAGGGGACCTAGGGAATAAGATGAGGCGGTGCATTAGTGCTCCTAGGAGCTGGTATGTCTTTAAACCTGATGTGTTGCTATGGAGTGTGCCTGGCAGTAAAGCTCCCTTGTTGCTTCTCTAATCCCATTCAGGCAAAGAAGAATGGCAAGGAGATTAAACACAATGCAGAGTGAAGGCAATGTTTCCTGCTGTAGCATGCTCTTCTTGGCCCTCGTGCTCTCTACCACCTGGGCATCTCTACAACTTACTCCCCAACATGGGCTGGGTAAAACAGCCTCCCTGGTACCTGCCACCCAAGGCAAACGTGTTGCTTCCCCATGTTGTGAGAGTACGGGAGAGCACCTGCCACAGCTTCTGCACAAACAACAAAGCAGGGACGGAGAAGGGACCTTTCTGGGAAGCCAGGAGTGTGGGTACAGGACTGGAGGCAGCAGAACTAATGGCAATACTCCCACTCCCAACACTCCCACTGTTACTAAGGTAAACAGGAGCAGAACTGGGTTGATTGAGGTCTGGTGTTACTTAACATACTCAATAATGACTGAAAAGGAAGCTAATGGTGCCATAATGGAATATTCAAAAGATCCTTGACTGCAAGATATTATAGGTAACATGACCTGGAGAGATTAGTAGCAAGGAAAGGACATGAGATGATACTTTAACCCTGTTCTTCTTCCCTAGTTCTTCTCTTGGCTCTTCTATAAACTCTTCTCACCATCATCCACCTCACATTGTCTTGTGACCCATCCATCTCTGGACCTCCTACCTACTGGTGCCGTTGCTGGCCCTGACTCAGCCCCTCAGCTGGGTAAGCCACGCTCTCCCCCATTGCAGGGTGCTGGGGACCAGCCCCGTCAGATCTCACTGGCTCCTTACCCCTTGTCCCTCAGCATTTGGCTCATCCCAGTCCTCTGGTTGTGGCACAGTGTCTCTCCCTACTACCTGACGTGGTCTTTTTGTCTCTAACGGCTGCTGTGGTACAGGAGTCCCTGTGCAGCCAGAACAGCCCTTACTCCTCTGTGCCTACAATCATCCTCCATCCACATCTGCAAAATCACTTCCTTTTTTCACTCCCCTTGTTTGATGGGGAGACAGTTGAGCCACTATTCCCTCAGCATCTAATGGGGGGGGAATAATCTCTAAAGGAGTGAAGGCAGCAGTGGAGATAGAGGGAGAAGAAGCTGCTGCTGTTCCTTTACATGAGGGTAACCGTCCTGTCATTCATGAGCAGTTCAGGTGAGGTGGGTTCCTTCAGTGGGATGAAGATGCTACAGGGGCTACTGGGTGAGCCAAACCCCTGCTCCAGGAAGGAGTAGCTCCAAAGTGGTGAAGAAATGGTCCTGTTTCTCAGAGTGCAGCATTCTGAGTCTCTCCTTGCTTTAATAAGCTGTTGCTTCTCCATGGAGAGGTTCCCATGGAGAGGTCCCATGCCAGGTCCCCTTTCCATGACAGCCAGAAATACTCCTGTTTTAGCCAGGGGCACTTTCAGTGAAAAGGAACCTTTTCCTTTTGTGTTTGCAGGGCTCAGTGCAAACACCCTTCACTTGGGAAAACCAGGGCTCAAGTCTTGCTAGAGGTGACTTGCCCCAGTGGAGCCCTCCTCAGAGATGCCTGCCACCCTCTTGCCCCAGGCTGCCCCTCCCTTTTGATCACTGTGCCCCCCCAGCTCCGCAGGGTCCCCAGGCCCCCGTGCAGCTTTGCTAATGGGTCTCCCTCCTGCACAGCAGGCTGCCAGGCTCCTCGTGCCGATACTTGATTACTGATGGATTAATGGGTGTCTGAAGTGTGGGTTATTAATCCTGACCTCAGGCAATGTCTCATTAAGAATGAAAATAAAACAGAAAATGAATAGAAGAGGAAATGAAGAGCCTTATGGCTGAAGAAAAGGGAATCATGAGGAAGAAGCATGGAAACGAGGAGGAAGAAATTCAGTTTGCGACTTGATTTCTCTGGAGGCAGAGTGGAGAGGAGGAAAAATGGCAGGTTTAATAGTGCAGGAGAGGAGAAGATAGAGAGGTGGACTGAGAGGAAGGAGGGTCAAAGGAGCCCTTGCCTAGGCGGGCCATGGGCCTGCTGAAATTTTGTCAGGGCCAGGCTGAAGCAGATGGGCAGAGAAAAACTGCGAGTCTGAAGGCTGCATGAAATATTTAAGATGCTCCATCAAACTAGCTTCTCAGTGGTGGTGAGGTGCTGGGTGGGGGGAAGACAAGAAAAATTTAGCTGATAATGAGAAGCTTAAAAAAAATATTCTGACAACATGCAGCTCTCGTCTTTCCATCTGTCTTCTTACCTCTTACTTTCTCTTCTGTAGAGGTGACATGCTGTCTAATTATGCTGGACACAAGGATAGGTTTCTTTATCCTCTGAGGCTTTAGTTTGCTTTTGCTTTACTCTTCCTTTCTTCCTCTTTTCCCCATTCCCCAAACTGACAGCATCCATCAGACAGTCACCAACTTCAGGCTAGCTGGGTCTTGCTCTCCTCTTCCTACTGCTGGGGTAGGATATAGCTCTGTCCCCTTTGGGCACAGATGTGCCTTCTCCCTCACCCCACCTTTGCTGCTGCTGGGGACATCAGGTGGGGAGTCACCTCTTCAAGCCCTTTCCTTCCTCCCACCTGGTGCCTGGTCCCTTTGACTGTCTGCTCTTGGGAGTGGGATGACTTGAACCATGCTCAATACAGTGAAGCCTTGAGCTCAGTTGAGGTGATGCAGGAGCAGAATCTGGTTGTAAAAGTATCCACAAGGATTTTTCTGACTTTATCCCACCTTGGCTGGCAGAGGCAAAGCTCTTGAAGTAATGGATGCCACTGAGTGCCTGGGGATCCAGGCAATGGCAGAGCCCAGGAGAAATCAGAAAGCTCAACTTTCTCTGCTTGTGAGGTTTTGGACTAACGTGTACTGCACTCTGGCTAGATACAAGTACCGCACTCATGTGTGATACCATCACCCTTTGCTTTTCCCTCTTCTCTTCCCTCGATGTGAGCAGCAGAGAGGCATTGCCTTCAGACTGGATGTGTGTAATCACCATGACCTAGTTTGAGAGCTAAATCTAGAAAGGGGGGAAAACCATGCCCATTAAGTTAACAAATACAAAAAATGACTACACTCCCTGCCGAAATCCAGTGTTAAATTAACTTAGTAATTTAGATCAGGCTTTGGTTAGGTTAAAAATAAAATAAAAAAAATCTCAACACCTGTAGCAGTCAGTGTTTTTAAATGTAGAAAACAATCCAGACTTAATTCTGAATCTTTCAGCTCTGGAGACCTCATTTAGAGGTGACAGGTACTGCATCTTGCTTTTGTGATCTTCCTGTGCATGGTGTGTCCTGCCCACTGCTTGCTGCCTCCCCCTCCCCGTGAACCACACTTGATCTTTTCTAAGGGGGTGGAATTGTCTGTTCTTCCTGCTGATTCAACCGAGGTCTGCAGGTGACAGGTCAGCAAGTGCATGTTGGGTTTTTTTTTGGAGTGGGGTAGGAAGGAAGGATATGAAGTACATTTGACATGGTTCACAAAGCAAGTGAGACTGGGTCATTGGTCTCCAGCTTTTCTTGATCGCTCTCTGTCTGGCATCAGAAAACATCACAAGACACAGTTCAGTAGACAAATATTACTGTATTTAAGGCAAAATGTGCTACAGGACTATACCAGCATGAGTTAATAAAAGTGAAGGAGTGAACAAAAAGTAAATGTTATCTCAGATGACAAAATAACAGGCTTTCATAATGAACTAGCATCTTTCCCTAGGATTGATGGCTTCCAATAAGCCTGAGCTGTTTTTTTTCCACCCTTTGGTAATCACAGCCAGAAAATGTTCAGGAAAATCTTTTAGGTTCCCCCCCCCCATCATTTTTGTAATAGGGTCCTAGGTACTGAAATGTCTGGTTAAGGCTATTGATAAAACATCCGCAGGACAAGACAGCAGCATATCATCCAATTTCTTCTAAAGATATGAGACATGCATCTGCATTTGCAAGAGCAGTATGGCAGTTCACATCTGAGTAGATTATGTATGGGAAGCCTACATGTTGATGCTGTCTCTCTATTATCCCATATCAAGATTGATATCAAGTATTACCTTAGCTTTCCTCAAGTGTTGTTATTCTCTTTGGCTGTTCCCATTCCTCCCTCATTAGGAGGAATCCATAAAGGAGGAGTGAAAAATATAGAAACCTGATTTGGCTCAGGAAGCCCATGAGCTGAGAGTGGTTGGCAGCTGGAAGAGTGCCTAAGGGAAGTATTGTGTCTGCTCATCCCATTTTTACACACTTCCCTGGGCAGCTGTATTGCAGCCCATTCTGGACAGATGTTTGGTCCAACTTGATATGCTCATTTATTTGGTTTTGTTATATTCCTCTGACTGCTCCCTGACTTGTGTAGGCTTTCTGAGAGTCTGTAAACACTTCAGGTCACTTGCTTTATTAACATCCTTTCTGCTTAATTCTTATTACCATTTTTTACCTCCTTTGTTTTCAAGTTACTTGCCCTTTTGATGGGTGTTCCCGGTCAGGGCAACACCGGACCTCCAGCTCTGGAGGGAAGAGGAGCTGCTCTAGTCTCCTCAATGCCTCTTGGTGGGGGATTTCTTGCTCATGATGAGTAGCTGTGGGGGTGGGGTCGGAGACTACCATCTCAGCGTGTGGTGGTGCCCACCCCATGTTTACCTGCTGACTAGAGCACTGAAGGAGCAGGCTGGGGAAGTGTCCCTGCCCAGGCTCTGTGGTGTCCCATCCTCCATCCCTCCTGCTGAAAACAGATCAGGAGTAAGAGCTCCTCCAGAGGAGAGAGGTAAATATGGGCTCTGACTCTCCTCTGCTGGGTGAATAGATGCAACATGGAGATGAGCTGCTTGCTTTAAGAGGATGGGACCCCCCCCAAGGGATTACCTCTCCCTTGGTTGGACAGGTCAGCCTGGCTCTGACTAATCTGGACACACTGGATTCTACTTCATGGTTTGCTTTATGTTTGTCTTCCCTCTCTCCTCCTTGAGTGTATATGAGCCTTTGGTCTAAAAGTTTAATTACAGTGACATTTTCCTTCTAGACTGTGATACAGTCCCTGATTACCAGGAAAGATCTTGACCAACTTACTCACTAGTTGGAGGCTCAGCCCTGTCTTGAAGTTTGAGGATAAACGTGTAGCACAGCACTCAAGTGACAGGCAGTTCAGCAGCCTGAGGCTGCTGTAGGAAAGTACTGGCTGGGCAGAAGTTTTTCTTTCATTGCACAAAAGCCGAGACCTGTTGCATTACTCTTGCACGTCCCATTTGTGGCTTTACACCAGATCTGCAGTGTTTTCTGTACTCTCACAACAGCTCAAGCTCCCACAGGCTGAGAAGTTCTGATTTAGTCATAACACCAGTATTTGTCAGCAAGAGATGCAGGTGATTCAAAGGGAACTGTTTTTGTTTCCGCTCTTTGCTGGGTGTCTGTGTGAGAGAAACACTTCTTATTTCTGGTTTTTCTTGTCAAATTCTATTCAAAGTTAGTTAAGTGTTATATTCTACAAACTGCTCCTCCTACCCTCGCAACCCAATGTTTCTCTTTTAAAATGGGGTTAGGTTTGGGTGCTGTTCCCATGCCCTTTTCTTTAGACTCAGCACAGTGTATGGTTTTAACATCTACTAATCAATATTCTAGAGCCATGCTTAATTTCCAGGACTACACCTAATGAGATACTGCAAGAATGAAATAGTCTGAGGGATGGTGACCTGGAAGGAAGGGGTGGGGTGAATGAACACAGGCTTCGATGGGCATCCAAGAAACAACCTTGTAAAGGACTGATGGTCATGCAGGGGTGGTTACTTCTTAATGAGAGGGATGAGAAAATGCTGCTCGCTGTTTGCCTGCGTAATGTCTGCTTTCAGCCTCTGGGAGCTGGTGATTGTTTACAGATGTTATAATGACAGTAACACAGCCTAATTCTAATGGAGACAAAGATGACCAAGGCTTTGGAGGAGTGGATCATCAATGAACCCACTCCACCTTCTTAATAGAAGCAGCCTGTGCACCTAAATAGGTAGAAAGGAACAATGAAAAAATACATGGATACAGCTGATGTTAGCAGTTTTGCAGGGAATTTACGGTGGGGGCAGGACCGATGTTGAAGGGAGAGATTTATTCAAATTGGATAAAGTTTCTAATTTGACTAAAGAGTTGCTTAAAGAAAATGACAACTTGTAAAAATTATTCTCTCTAGCGTTGGGCTAAATTTCAGAGGGTGAAAATGACTGTTCAGTAGGGCAGAGATGATATGAACCCAGAGGGAGTTTGAGAGATGGTTCACTTGCCAGTGGGTGGTGCAGCCTGATGGGCAGTGGGGTAGGGACACGGTTGGGTGGGTTGTTTGTTTTTTTTTTTTTTCCCTAGCATCTATCTGAGCTCTCCCTTGTGGGTTATCCCTGTCTGGGCAGAAGGCAAGATGAGACAGTGTGAGAGAGCCCTGATTAGAGGAGGAGGAGGAAGGATGAATATTGTGTTCCTCAGAGAGGAAGGCTTGTAGGCAGAGCACTCAGGTGTACATGCAACGTTGCCTTGAGGTCTCTTCCTTGTAGTAGGATATAAACATATTTGCCCTCTCCCCAAATCACTCTCTCCATCTGTTTTATGTTGTGGGCATAAAATATCTAATGTTTTATCACCTTGATAGCTCTTACCTTATTAAGTATGTCTGCTTCTATCTCTCTAATCTCTTCAAATCATCTCCCCGGGGTGCTTTCTCCTTTTTCTCTTACTGTTCTCAGTGACTCCTTTACCTGTTTTGTGGGTTTTTTTTTTTCCACCCCTCACTGATGCATTGCAACCTCAGTTGACATTTCTGCTTTCCCTTGGAGCAGTGGTGAGGAAACACCATGTGGTGGATACGGGAAAGGAATGCAATGTATACAGAGTGCAGCTGCAGTGCCCTGGGTAGCTGGAAACCTGGTGTCCCCTGGGTTGGGAGCTGACCCCTTCAAGCTCCCTATGTAACTAAAGTCAGCTCTGACCTTTGGTGGCATAGACAAACCAGCCATGAAAGCCTTCACTCTACATCCATGCAAGGAGGGAATTTATGGGGGTCATCAGCTGTCCACAGTATGGCAGGTGATGCCCAGAGATGTTGCAGTGGGGAGCCTCTCGCTCCTGCACTGGCTCTCCCCAGGCATCTCCTCTCCTCCAGGTCCTGGTGCACAAGGACAGTTTGAGTGCACAAGAGACAGGGAAAGAGTGTGTCAAATGGAGAGAGGACTTGATGACAAAAGCAGAAGTTAAGGCAGTCTGGAATAAGCAGGGGTTAAAGCTGGCCAGGGCCTGGGGACAGATCTGTATTTCCAAAGTGAAGTGACAGGGAACTGGCCAGAAGAATGTGAAGCTGGCAGGAGGGCAGCTGATGTGCTACTCTGCAGGATGGTTTTCCATCCACCTTCAGCAGCATTGGCCTGTCTGAGCAGCGAGCCTCATCTGAGAGGCCCAGAGCAGTCAGAGTGCCCCAGATGCCCACAGCCTGTGCAGAGCTGTGGTACCCCTCTGCATGGGCACCTCCAGGAGAACTGCTAACAAGACCTGCTTGTATAGAAAAGGGGTTGTGGTCAGCTGCAACCTTATTGTGGAACACCTGCAGGCTTGATAGCATGGGTGTCCTCAGCACCTTGGCATTGCAGTAGCTCAGGTGAGCCCTGTGCTGATAGACCCAAGTCACTTCAGAGAGAGCCTGCTCCCCTGGGGGAGTGGGTTTATTTGGCTGAGAGTTGATTTGTCAAATTCAGACAAGCCTGTCACAGGGGGTGAGATGTGGTGGCGACTTGTCTAAAAGATGAGTCTCTTCTCTAAGCGAGCTGTCTAGTTGCTGATGTCCAAGGCAGGTGGGCTGGATGGCCTGTGGAGGTGCCTGTGCCCCATCAATGACTAGAAAAGGGAGCCTGATTTACTAGCTTAAACTGCATCCCTACCTTCCCATGGGCTCCCTGCCTGCTGGCTGAAGTGACATGAGGGGAATCTGAATCAGGGTGTGCATGTGGGAGGTATCTGCCATTACCCGTGCTGAACATGTATCGTTTGGTTGTCCTCCTCCTGCTTCGCAGCACGCAGCTCTGCTCTTATGGACTGCTAATAGCCATATTGCACTAGCTCTCTGTGCACATCGGTAATGGCACCCTCTCCTCGTATGGTGCTCTCATCAGGGATGAGACTGGTGTTTTGAGCGCTGGCAGTTGGGTGTTTTGTTCCCTGGTGCTGGTTCCCAGTAGGTGACGGGGCTGTCAGTCACTGAGCAATGTGTGTGTGTGAACATGCGGCTGCTCCTCAGGCATAGGGACGTGAGGAACTCTCTCTGACTCCTGAGCTCTTCCTGCCGCTGCCTTTTCTCTGCCTTCCCTCCCCAGATCCTCTTTATTCTCTGCTTTGGCAGGAAGAGGTGTCGCAGTGTGCTCAAGGCTTGAAAAAATGCGAGCAAAATTGGAAATGTTTCAGCTTTTTTGTACATGTTTCAATTTTTCTTTGCCGTTTACAGTGCTAGACGCACTGGATCTTATTACGTAAAGATGTTGTTTCTTGTCATTAATCCAAGGCATGGTGGCTGTTCTTGGCACTTTCCTTCTGATTTGCTGCTCTCCTTGGTGAATAGCTATCTCATAGTGCATACAGACTGTCTCTGCTATTGATATCTCCCTGTTGATGGTTTTTGCTCCTTAACCTTAGGGTCAAGGGAAGCATCCTTTCCTGTTTTTCTTTTTTTCCTAATTTTATTAATGATATAAAAAATAATTGTGGCTGAAGCAATGGCAGCCCAGCAAGACCTGGGCCTCTCTTCCTGGTGAGCGAGACTTTCCAGATTTGCCCATTCAGCTCGGGCAAGAGTCGCAGTGCTAAATTCTGGGTCTACTGGAGTTGGTCATTGGACCTATGGACTCAGTTTTGTCTGGAAATGCCACTTAAAAATGCGTGAGGATGGTTTTCCACAACAAGAAAATAATTTTCAGTGCTCAGCTGTTCATTCTCTTATGAGTATTACTAGAATATGTCAGTATTAATGTTTCAGCTTTTCTCCCTTTTTGTCTAAATCAGGATGCAGAAAGCATCGTTACAGCTTTTCTATGCACAAGTGTGGTCTTTCAGTCAGGGACCTGGCTAGTGGATGAGCTGTCCCGCAGTGAAAGTTTAAGGCTGAAATCATCCAGTTTCTCCCCATACTTCCCTCTGAGGTTAACCTTAGGCATGTTGCTGGACTCCTCTGTACTTCTTGCTCATCTGAAAATAAGGATAATCACGCTCTGCTACCCGTCATGATGGTTAATTAAGGCTCCCGTGAGTAATGAAAGAAGCTGGGACAAAGGGGAAGATGGAAACATAAGGAACTCTTGCAAAACCAAGTGCTTCACTGTTCAAAAGTGCAGAATTAAGTTGGTCAGCACATTTCCTTATGTGTTCACAGACCGTATTGTTTCCTATCGGTCTCCTATCTCTGTCAGGTGCTCGAAGGATGGTGCTCACTTAATGAGCAGCCAGATTACACTTTGTTTTCCTGTGTTTGTTCAATGTGTGGCTCTAGGCCTTATTGACAACACACTGTTTAAGTCCTGCTCTGAAGGCGGGATTATTGATTTCCTCATAGTCTTTTTTTTTTTATCACGGTAGTATCTGAGTGCTTGTCATTATAGAACCCAAGTGCTTCACAAACATTAATTTATCTTTACAACACCCCTGGGAGGAAAGGGCTGCTCTTGGCTCCCTGCTTATACAGAGGGGATGGCAGTGGGCACAGATTGAAATCAGAAGCATCCAGTGATTTTTGAAATCCTAATTAGAGATACCTGGGACTAGTATTTTTCAGAGCCTGCAGAGTGTAGCACTTCCTGTGTTCAAAATGTGGAGCCTTCAGCTGCAGAAGTGAGCTGTCAGTCATCCCTCAAGCTGGACTTGGGATTTCTGTCTGTAGTGTGTAATGAAAATAACAGAATTAGTGACCACCTGTTTAAAGTGACTTATTTTGCCTGGAGGTCAGAGCCTCTGGACAGACACTTTCTGTGCTCAGCTCTCTTCTGACCCCATGGTCACAGCAACAGCCCCTGGAAGAATGTCCCTGTGGGCCACCATTGCAATGGGTTACCAGATAGTGCAATTGCACTGTGCTCCCAGGAGAGAATACGATGTGCTGGGTGGGCTAGTTCATGTGTGCTGGCACAGGAGAGTGACCATATGGGAAACTTCCTAATTGGATTTATTTTTCCACCAACACTATAGAGTAGAGCTGGGAAATCTAAATACCTCTGGTTCAGCCTTCTGGAGTAGATGACTTGCCCTACAGTCAAAGTTGGAATAAAGTCTTACCAAGATGCCCTTCTCATGGTAGTAAAAGCCTTTCCCAGGGGAGCAAGGGCCAGGGGTGGTGTGGGTGTCAGAACGCAGGTCCTGATGCTTCACCACACTGGGATCATGCTGATGCTTTGCTCCAGGTGATGCCATGGTGGCTGTTCCCTCAGCTTGCAGTGGGGTGAGACCCTTGGCTGTGTAGCTCTTGCTGAATTTCAATGCGCTAGGTCCTCCTCAGGGGACAGCTGATCAGTGGGATCTTGCCTTGGCAGCTGGTGGGAGCATCCATCAATTATTTGTTTTGGAGCCAAACACCTGTGTTAAACTCTTGCCAGTTTTGCAAGCAGGGAGTATGGGTGCTTTTTTTCCCATATGGGGAATGTTTGGGAAATGTGAGAATATTCCCATATGGGAAATATAGTTCCTCTGAGGGAACCCCATTTTGGTCTATCTTCCTGTTTGAACTTCTGTCTGCTTTGTCTTGGGTATTTCAGGCAAACATTAGTTATTTACTCTTTTGTACCTTTCTATTTTGATCTCCTCCAGAGAGCTTCTCATCACAACCATCTTTCAATAGAAAGTTGTTTTTTTCAATTTCATGGAAGGTTTGCCATGGAAAACATCTCATTTTCACAGAAAAGAATTATTTGGGGCAACAAGCGTAACACCACAGGGCCTGTGATGCTTGCTCTAAGCCCTGGGTATCCAGGTTCTGCAGTATGTTCTGGCTCATTATAACAAAGCAGGTCAGCTGTAGGGTATGACATCAGCCAGACACCTTTTTTTATGATGTATTATAGCTGCCTGGCTGTCGGGATTTGCTGCTTCTGGTTGCCAAAATAGCTGCCCTGCTTTATAAAAGGTGTATGAACAGGGATTCCAAGGCAGAGAGAAAAGTCTGAATGCTGAGCGAGTGGCTAAGAGCCCCAAGAAGCAGCATTTCAAAATGCAAACAGTTCATCATTTTTGCTGTAATAAATATTTTGATTTAATGCCAAAAAGTACAGATTTTTCTCTGGGGAGGTGAGGAAACATTTTTCTGACCTGCTGCACTCTGCAGTACGTAATTGCATTGCTGTTGCAGGGCTAGCAGCTTTACTTTTTGACTTCCAGCTGTCATTGTTTGATCTCAGCCATACTGGTTGATTGTCTAAATGATGGTTTTATATGTCATAGTAAAATTTTGGTTTATTTTGCCTCTCTCCCAGCTGTATTTGCAAGGCTGGTGTTTGCTTAGATTTTGATAACTGATGTCTTGTGGGGAAAAAAGTCCTTGTTTGTCTACTTGTTGGCATCTGTGATAGGAAATCTAATCCTTCCATTGGTGTGTTTCTAAGATCCAGCAGAGATAGATGTAGCTCTTTATTGTCAATTTTAGCTTCTTTTTAGTCGTACATACTTGCTGTCCAATGGGATGTCTGGTTCTCTGTGTGCATCTTGATGAGGAGGTAAAAGGATGAAATTAGTGTGTTTTAGTGAAACTCTAAAATTTCCCAGCTGAGAATTGGACTCCTGTGTTTCTATTTGCAGCAAACAATCTAGTCTGCTGTTTGAGCTTTTCTCCTCATTGCAGAATTAAATAACTTTGTTACCTGCATTTTTCCAAGACAAGAATGACTGCTATGCATTTGCACAAGTGTGGTTTGTTGTGTTTTGTTTTTTTTTTTCTTTCTAGGTGTTGCTAGAGCAATCTGTCTTGCTCCATTTAACAGAATATTCCCCTCACTGATTTCTTCCCTCAATGGCCAATGCCGTCCCAATTTACTTCTGCTGCAAGCCGTCTCTGTGAAACTGCTAATTGCAGCTTATGCAAAATTAGGTGTCTCGTTGCTGTTCAACTTGAAATGCTGCACATTTGGATGTGGAGAGACAGCTGCTTTGCGAAGACTATGTCTGTACTATCATTCGGAGGTAGGCACAAATTCTGCGTGACTGCGCTCTGAACTGGCCTGGTATGAGCAAAGTCAAAGCCATGCAGTTTCTTGTGGCACTGAAATAAAGCAATAAATCGTGTTGAGGGCACAGTGTGTTACCCTGGGCTCAGTGCTGTGCTGATGTGGTCGCAGCTTCCCGCTGGTTCTGAGCAGAAGGCTGGTGTGTGCGTTGCTTGCCAGACACTGTGGACATCACCTTTGTGTGAAATTTTCCAGAGCGGAGCAAGAACAAGGCCAGGGCAGGTTTTGGTCCTCCCAAAGCTGTGAAAATGTGCTTACACAAGTCCTGCCCACTCTGAGAAAAGTGTAATGTGCTGATGTTGCTCCACACAGGGGACACTGCCTTAAAACCCACTTTATGCTTGGGAGAATGCAGGTGCAATTCTTGTTCCTTTGCTACAAGGGTGCCGGTTTTTAAGTCTTTTCACTGAAATTGCATGGAGGAGAAACTTGCTTTCAGGTAGCAAATTTTCTAGTGAAAGCCGAGATCGCCAGTTGCAACCCTTGCATGAGAAGTGCAAGTCCAAGTATTGGTGTGAAAGTGGGGAGAGGCTGCCCAGAGTAACCTCTGCGTTCTCCCTCTGCCCGTGGGAGAAGTTGGTCCTGCGTGACCTGCGTATTCAGGGATGTTGCTCTGAAGCAATGCTGATGTGGCTATGGGTGTGCTCGGTTCTTTTCTCAGTTTGTATTCCACCTGGAAATAAAGGGCAATTTTTGCTACCCTCCTCGCACCACAACATAGTCATTTTTAGAAGTGCAAAGTGGATTTGTTGAACTGCAGGTGAAACAAGCTCCATTATCTTTTCAGCTTTGGCGTCGTATACTGTAGTCTAGGTGATACTCCAAAGCATGCTCTTAAGAGGAGCCTGCAGCCATCTGTTTGATATTCATGAGATTGTAATTTTATATCAGGGAATTTATTATTCTGTATTAAAAGGTAGGCATAAAATAAACCAAGCTAAAGGGCATACAACCTTTCAAAAGGTTTTCAGCCAGTTAAATCTTTCTCTCTGTCCTATAATGCTGTGTTTGAAAGCAAGATAACAAAACACCTGGATGTGGTTTCTGTTAGCTCCATGTAGAGAGTGCAATCTAAATGCAACTGGCTGCTGCTCTTGAGGGGGCAAAACGCCCTCTGTACTTTTTTGGGGGGGAAAAACATGCTGATATTGCAGCTGGCTTATTTAAATGACAGTATAAAGCTGGCCTGTTGATCAGTGTGTTTAACTGTTCCAGTAGCTTTTTACACCCCTCAAACCAGCTGCTGGAGGCAAGCCATGTTCCAGCACTTTCCTGAAGTGGTTTTACTGCCTAGTAGTAGATTTGCAATGCTTTTTGTTCAAGCTTTATCACACTCACAAATCCTTGTAGATTCACTTAGGTTCTGGTGTTGCTATTTCCTCCGTAGCTTTTATTTTCTTCATTTTTTTTAAGCCACCTTCATTCAGTGCAAGTCAAATTCCCCATAAAAGGGGGATGACCCAGAGCTCAGCTGTTACTTGGCCCCTAGGTGGACACGGGTGAGGAATCCTCCTCTCTGGTATCTGCCTGGATCTCATCAGGAGCTTATGTGCATGCGAGGTTGTCCTTAGCTTGGCTCCTGAAATGAAGATGAATTGTGATTTCTGTGCTAAGATGAACTGTTTGCCCCGCAGAGAACAACACTAACAAATGTCCATATTGTTTTCTGAACCAAGGTACTGCTGGATCTTTACTCTCTGGCAGATATGAAATGTATGCTGTAATGCTTTGCATATAAATATATGTCCATTCGTATCAGTTTTCTGTGGCCACGCAACCATTGAAATATGATTGCTTTCATGTATACATGCATACGCTGTACACACATTTATCATGTGGAAGATGCATTTCTTCACTTCGTTTTTGCATGGATGAACACAGTCGTGATCACCTATAGCTTATGGATTTTATATGTGGGTTACTTGAGTTGAATGCAGTGCAAGACTTAAATGTCTGTATGTGAATATTACAGCACAAAAGTGCACATATATAAGCATGCTGAGGTTCTCTGCATTTAATGAGACACATGAATGTTGATCCAGTTTTTCCTCAAAATTCTCCCCCCTTGCAAGTGAAGGTTCAACAGCTCTTGGGACCAGAGAATTTCACTGCCCCGTAGCTTGAAGATAAATGGATAAGTGAAGTATGATAAGCCAAAGCCAGTGAGATTTCTTACTGTGGCAGAATACTTTAAAGTCTGTGACTCTTATCTCAAAAGGTGGGGTTGAGTGATCTTAGAAATCAGCAGGAAACTTGTCTTGGGAAACCTCTGTTATGGTTCTAAGTTGTGCTGTTGGGTGGCTTACTGAAAGCTGCTTCAAGTCAGGAATCTCAACTGTGGAGCACAGATGCTTTTCTCTATTATAATCATGCTTTTAATACATTTACTAGCTAATGCATGTATATTTGCAGCAAGCTTGTCTGTAGGGTGCTCTTCACCTCTTGTTATGTCATGTTATTCATCGCAAAACCTTGCAAAAGCGGAATAACATGGGGGAGAATTAGGCCCTGTTCTCTAATTGTTCCTTTAATGGCTTACCCTAATTAGAAATGCATTATTTGATAATTAAAATGCACTATTTTGTAGTTCTGTAATGATCTAAGTGGTTAGTCTTTGCTAGATCTGAAGAGGAGATTTAAAACCACGTAGAGAGCTCTTACATGACATCTGAACACCATGCGCACCGTCACTAATTTAAGTTTAACCCTTGCTTTTTGCCAAAATGCTTGTATGTACGTATGTATATAATCTCCTGTGTCTTTTGGGAACTTGGCTTTCTCGTCAGCAGTGGGTTTTCTCAGGCAGTGTTCACACTTTATGGCTGTTGTGGTTTAACCTGGGAGGCAGCTAAACACCACACAGCCGTTTGCTCACTCCCCCCCAGTGGGATGGGGGAGAGAATCAGAAAAAAGGTAAAACTCCTGGGTTGAGATAAAGACACTTTAATAGGACAGAAAAGGAAGGGAAAATAATAATAATGATAAAAATATACAAAACAAGTGATGCACAATGCAATTGCTCACCACCTGCTGACCGATGCCCAGACAGTTCCCAAGCAGCAGCTGTGCCCCCCTGGCTGACTCCCCTGTTTTTTGTCCAGCATGACGTCATATGGTATGGAATATCCCTTTGGCCAGTTTGGGTCAGCTGTCCTGGCTGTGTCCCCTCCCAGCTTCTTGTGCACCTCCAGCCTCCTCGCTGGCAGGGCAGTATGAGAAGCTGAAAATTCCTTGACTTAGTGTAAGCGCTGCTCAGCAACAACTAAAACATCAGTGTGTTACCAACATTATTCTCATCTTAAATCCAAAACACAGCACTGTACCAACCACCAGGAAGAAAATTAACTGTATCCCAGCTGAAAGCAGGACAGGCTTTCTGTAAATCCTATGAATCACTGGATAGCCATACTTAACATGGTCTTTCAGTAACAGCCACAGACCTCTGGCTTTATAGGAAGCTTTACTTTTTCTACAACCCTCCAGACTTTCTATACTATTATGGTTTTTGCATATTAGGAGAAATGGATTTTTTAGCTCTCCTACCTTAAGGAAAGAGCATAGGGGTCTGCACCATCCATTTCTTGAACCCCTTGGTCCTACTTCGGTCCCTTTTGACAGAGGAGCAGAGGTCTCAAAGCAAAGCTGTTGCAAGGAGGCCATGTAGACTTAAAAGACCGTACAAGGACCTCTGCAGCAGAAATCCTGCTGTGTGCACTCACCCTTTATCAGACATCAGGGACTCCATGTGGCTGTTCAGCCTTGGGACACATGCATGCAAGGGAGACCTGCTCCCTGCAGAGCCCCTTCTTGTGCCTTGGGAGCCTGCTACTTGTCTCCATTAATATTAAGTCCTGCCAACGGAGGGAAATCCTCACCCCTCAGCAGCCCACGCATCTTCAAAGATGAGTATTTGACCACAATGGAGATGAGATTTTTTTTTTTTAATTTATTTTAAAAACTTTTTTTTCAAGTGCTCTGCCTCTGAAAGACATCTGATAGTTGACCTCCAGCCTGAAGGTTGCTTCTGCCTCCTCTTCCTCCTGCTTGGAGCTTATTTTCCTGTCTCATCTGAATGACTCAGCAGTAATTACCCTCCATCTTAATGCATCTCACGATGGGAGGGCGACTCAATGGAAGAGCCCTGTGTTTCTCTGCAGGGCCTTGGAGACAGCCATGCTGTACCAGAAGACACTTGCAGCCGATCTCCTCGTGTCTGGCATTGCAGTGAGGCAGGCTTTCAGCTACGATACATTAATCTGCATGCACTGTACGGAAAGTTGTCACTAAGTGCTACTGTTGGTTTTTTTCTTTTTGAGCAGGGTGGAAATTGTTATTTGCCCTTATACTTCAAGTCCTGAATAAGCAGCATGCCTTGCCTTAGATTTCTGTGCATTTCCCTTAGCTATGCTATTTATTTTCTAGGATTAATGCTGCCCAGAGCACCGGTGCCTGGTATAAAAAGATAGAGCTCTGTCTCTATTCAGCTGTAGCTGCAAACCTTGAAGCAGTTTGTACTGTGGTCACCGCAGTTACCAGAAGACATGGATCATTGCCCTGGTGCTGCCCAAGCGTGCAAGAGGCCTTGGCTATAGCTGTGATATAACTTTGAAAAAGCATTTCTTGCATGTAAGCACTGATGACATAATTGACCAAATGCTAAGTGTTTTCTGGCTCTTATTTTCCCATTTGTGTAAGGCTTGGTACAGCTGCAGTGGAGGCACCAGAGGATCTTTCTGGCTGTGATGGGGTGTGGAGTCGGTCCTTTGTACTTCTGGTCTGAAGATCTGTGATTGTTGCTTTAGTTTTCTGCATCTTTCAGCTCTGGGGATTTCTTTGTCTTTTTTTAAATGAAGTCACTTGGAATAGCTGCTTCTGTTGTCTCAAGCCTAAATTTGCATTTCACAGAATTTGAAAAATCTCTCTGGCTTGGGTTAAGGTTAAATCAGCTTTCCCACATGAGTCTGTGACTTGCTCGGTCCTTTTGTATTCCGTGTATAAGCCTAATCTTTTCACTAAAGAACCATATTTCCTCAGACCAACATATTTGAGCTTTAAGTCTGTCATATGCATCTACTGATTCATCTTTCCATTGATGAAAAATAAAGGAGGAAGGTCCCACACTAGTAACTCTGCACAGAAGAGGCTCGTTGCCTCAGCATCTGTCTGTGTCCTGTGCCTTGTTTTCTGCTGTCCTCCCCTTCATCTAAAAGCCCTGTGTGCCTGCTATGCTGCTGGGAGCCCGCTGCAAGGAGAAATTGCATTGCCTGCCCTTAGAGGCTGCAGAGGAAGAGCCACCCCCCTCCACCCTAATTTCATATTGCTGCCTCAAATGCCATGGCTGCTGTGGTTCCCTTGGTAGTCTTTGGTGGAGGGAAGAAATCGTCTTGCTGTCTTTTTGCTTTGTCTGTGCAGCATCTGGCATATGGGTCCTGACCAGACCAGGGCACATAAGCACTGCAATTGTGCAAACAATTAGCAGTGCTAATTGCATGCTCTCAGGCAGCAGAGGAACACTTCAGAGCTGGCTGGCTGGGCAGAGGAAGGCTTTGCTTTGTGAAGAGAAGTGTCTAGAAACAGAAAATCTATCCTGGGTACCATCAGCACAGCTTTTTGCAGCAGTGGCAGCTTCCTTTTAACCTTGTGTGGGCTCCTGGCAGCTATCACCTGTGGCCTAGGAGGAGCTGTTTTGTTTTAGCCTGTGCATAGTCTTCATTGGGTGCTGTCCCCAAAACTGGTGCTCTCCCTTCCTTGGGTCAGGTTGTCCCCAAATAGGGTCTGTGCCTGTTGCAGGGGCTCCCTTGAGAGCAGGGTGGCAGCCCATGGCTGCAGGGAGGGTGTTGGTCTCTTGATGCTGGATGGTCTTCATATGGCACAGGGGCTCCTCCAGCCCCATGCCAACCTCTGCCCAGTCCTTGCTGCTGGTCTGTCGCTGGCTGTAGGTCTCTTCCCGCTGTCACCTCCCTCTTTAGTGGCCAAGGATGTGCACCAGACCTGGCACACCTTGCCATTGCACCAAGTGTGACTACCTGGTCTTGCCAGGTGGCATACAGTGGTGTTTAGGGGGAACCTGTCCAAAGGGGACAGAGCAGTGGAAATAGTTTCCTGTATCTGTGTGAGGTAATTTGCTTTCTTACAGGAAAAATAAATACGTCCTCTCCCCCTTCCTCTCTTTCTGCCTCCCTTATTTCACTTCATAGTTGTTTGCATTTTTCCCCTTTCAGGCTATCTCCTTCTTTTGAAAAGAGGAAAAAAATGGCCCCGTAAAACCTTTGCTCGTAATTGACAGAGCTGCCTCGGCACTGGGGCACAGAGAATGAGCCTGATTGAAGTGGGGGGGAAACAAATGGTGTTCCTGTTCATCGGGGAAACAAAAGAATGATTTTTCTCGTTTTCTTCTTCTTTTAATAAGTCTATGTGTGAAATGAAAAGGGAAAAGGCAAAACAGAAGAGTTTAAATTCTGCACCAGGGAAGATCTTGGTGTGTTCCAGTCCCTGTACATGGTGTATAATTAAACCCAAAATAGAGCAGTGAACCGAGGGAGGGAGGTGGGCTACAGGACCAAGCAGGAGGGGGCAGGGTTACTCACTTCAGAAGCACTATCCAAAAATAAGTCCCTGTTTCTTTCTCCTGCTTTGTTTGACAAATGGGCTTGGTCTCGTTTAATCCCATTTCTGTTTTTCTCTCTTTCCATCTTCATCTGCTCCCGTTCTTTCTGCAATGTCACCATAACTATTTATTGGAAGTATACTGGGCCATGATGTCCCCAGCTGAAGCTGGATCAGCTGTGCCAGAGTTGCACCTGCAGTGAAGGAGACTGGTGGCTCTGCCTGGGGAGCACTGGGGAATGGTGGGCTGCAGGAACTCAGGCGGTGTTGACTGTAGCTTTCTCTCTTCTAATTAGCTCTTTTTTTTTTTTTTTTTCCCTTTCCCCTGGACTGGAGCCTTTTTCTCTTGATCCAAATATATTTCAATATAATTTTTCTTCCATCCACTGCACCCCCCACACCTTTCACCAGCCTTACATATGCTCTTTTTTTGCTTCTGTGTCTTATTTCTCTTCTTTGTTTTCTTTTCTCTTCTTCCTCTTCTGTTCTATTTGCACATCTTCCTGCTTCTTCTATCTCTTTTTTTTTTCCTCCCATTAATGCTCTCTGTTGCTTTATTTTCCTCTCATTGCATTGATCGCATCTCTGGGATTGCAGTGTCTCCCCTGGCATGTGGCTAGCCTAAAGCCTGTGCCCAAGTACCTTGCTTCAGCAGGCGTCTGCAGAACAGGAGGTGCTTTACTGATGTGTCAAAAGGTGAAATACTTGTCCCATTGCTGAATTTACAGGCAGATAGAGGGGACGCATGAAACAAATGGTTGTTTTAGCAAAATTATATAGGGTAAGAAAATAATACCCCTGATAATTTTCTGCTTCCTTGTCTTTTTCTTATACTGTTGCCTTACACTGCTTTTTTTCTTCCATACTCTTGCTTTCCTCTCCCATTCAGTTTTTCTAGGGCATCATACTTATAATATAGCCACAAGGTAAAGGCCAATGGGCTTGCAAAGGAAACTGCTTTGCAAGAAAATGAGAAATTCAGGTTAATTGGATGCAATCAGGTCAAAATTTAGTTAATCTTTGAGTGGGTGGGTGTGTTAGCACAAGGCTGTGTATGCATGCCCGGTCTGGGGGCTGATCCAGGCATACTCGTTTCCAACTTTCTGTGAATATGCACATTCCCTTGGAGACTGGGAGAGTGATGTGCATCTGGGGAAAACGACAGGAATACAAAAGTGACATCTCTTCATGTCACAGCAGAGAAACTTCTTCCTTCTCTGGCAAGAGAACAAGGCTGCCAAATCCTAGAGTACGGGTAGTGGTAGAGCTTTAACTTAATAAACAAGAGTGAAAGAGCAAATGGAGCATCTGTCCTCAGGAAAGGATGCTCTGTGTGGAGGGGGAGGGACATTGCCTATGTGAAGGATGAAGGGAGGGAAGATTCCCTTGGATATCTGTATTGATTTTTTTTTTTTTGTGATTGAGGAACAGTTTTCATTTTTCAAAGCCATACTATTTTATTCTGTTACTGAGATGTCCACTTGAATGCCTGGATGGGATTGGAAGCTGCGGAAAAGGATGCTGTAGTTTTGAGGGGGGAAAAAAATCGTTGAATCCTTCAGAGTGGAAGGGACCTCAGGAGGTCCCTCAGGACCAACCTCCTGCTCAAAGCAAGGTCAGCACTGAACTCGGGCCAGGCTGCTCAGGGTTTTGTCCAACTGGGTTTTGAAAACCTCAAAGGATGGAGTCTGCACCACCCCTTTGGGCAATGTCTGCTATAGCGTCACTATCTACGTAGGGAAAACTCTCTTGCTTCCCTGTTTCACTTAAAGACTATTGTTTCTTGTTCTCCTGCCATGTACTGCAAAGTAAAGAGCTTGGCTCCATCTCCTTTTATGTACTGGATAGAGGGCTATTAGGTCCCTCAAATCTTCTCTCCAGGCTGAACAAGCCCCAGTCCTTCAGCCTCTCCTTGCAGGGCAAGTGCTTCAGCCCCCTGAGCATCTTGGTGGCTATTCACTGAACCTGATACAGTTTATCAACATCTTGTACTGACAAAGCTGAGCCAAGTATCCATATATGGTCTAGCAAGTACTGTATGAAGGGAAATAATCACTTTCCTTAACCTACTGGTTATGGTCCTGTGAATACAGCCCTATATGCTCTTTGCTGCCCATGCTGCTGGGGCAGAGCATGGACTCCTGAACCTTTCTTTGATTTAAAGCATGCGGTCTGATTTGGCCAGTTGTGGCATCTGAGTGGGGATCACCCTGGTTGACAGTTGACTGTTCCCCATCTTGATCCTGAATGGAAGGCACATGGCTCAGTATCTGTGCTGTGAATTTGGCATGTGGGAGAGGCAGTCTCCTGGGGAGTGGTAAGGGCTCTGAAGGTAAGGTGGAGCTGCTGACCTTGTCATCAGCAAAAGAGGAGAATTTGATAGTGAGTGGCAGCTATTGCAAAGGGATCTGATGCTTGGATAAGGACAAGCTTGCCTCATTTACGGAAAAGCCAACAAAAATAACTTCTTCACTATTTCCACCTGAATGATTATGAGAAGGTTTGGTGTCTATCATTTAGTAGCATTAAATCAGACCCCCTGGAAACAAAGCACTTTGAGTTTCTATGGCCAGATACTCATATGACTGAACACGTACCACCAGGTACTACTAAAACACTGGAGTCTCGTTTAGGTCTGCAAGGTAACTGTCATGTCCGACTGTCACATAGGAGGTCAGTTTAAATAATTTCAGTCCTCCAGCAGTCTTGGGCCTCTCTGAGTGTGCTCAAGGGCAGAAAACATGCCTTCAAAAGTGCTGCTGAAGCAATCTATTTGGACTCTCCTGTGGACTTTAAATTCTGAATCCCAGTGTAGCGTGGCAGACCTTTGCTGTTCTCATAATGGAAACCTGTCTTCATGCAAGCAGATGTCCTCACCTGTGTGGCCTGATGTGACTGCTGAGCTATGGTTTCACAAAAATATAACCGGCAGTAGATGTTCAAAAGCTGCTTTACTTCCAGTGCTGCTTTTATATGACCATGTGATTATGGGCTAGAATTATTCACTTGTACATCTTTTCTGTGTGTAAGTAGCTGAAGTATGATATTAATGAATTACAGGGCATTTCCTAAGCAGTTTGAATATCCAGAAATACAGTAGAAAGTCAGCAAGAGGAGTAACAGACAGTTCATAGGGAGAAGCCATTCAGAATTGCAAGCAGAGTCCCCTTTCTTTTGAATTTGGTTATAAATCATTCATGATTAGGGTCTGTAGGAGGATACTAGAAAATGGAGATGTAGGAAATTCCTAGGAAGCTGGAAGGAGTGCACTATCCTGATGTAACCTGAAATGAATAAAAATCTTGCTTCAAAGCTCAGAGATAGGACTTGCTGAAGCTGTGCTCTGTCCACATTTGGGGGAATCTCCAATGGAGCCAAGGACTTAATCTTGTAACAGATTAACAGGAAAGGCCCCACTAATGAATTAGCTAGGCCAACTGGTGACCCATGAACTGTATGAGTGTTCTTGCACTTCAAGTGATTTCCCATTTTGGGTCTGTGTCAGAGAGCAGGGCTTGGTTGACGGGAGAGCTGCTGGGTAAGTTGGGGCTTCAGGCTGGGGTAGGTCGGGGTGAGTTGGCCACCCTCCCTTAGCAACATAAGGTAGTGGTGGCTCTTGGCTGTGTGGCAGCTGTCTGATGTGGTTGGTTGGCTTAGGAGCTTGGAGTTTGTCCATCGCCATGCTGCAAAGCAAACACCCACCAGAAGCTTCAGGGCTGTGATGGACTTTGCTTTACAGAGTCTTTTAAAGGTGGCTGGGTGGGTGGTGGATTGATGTTATTGGAGCCATTTTGGTAGCACCTTCCAGACCAGAGAGCCCCAGTGCACCACCATTGAGTGTAAAGAGAGGAAGATCTTGGAGGCAGAGCCATGACTGCAGGGAATAATGAGCTGTAGAAGGAGACGGAGGGAAGGGGATGGGTGCTGTGGTTCCCTCTGCCTTTGGGGGTCTCCTGTTCCTTGGCCTGTTGACGCACAGTCTGGAGAGACTTCCTCGGTCCAGGAGTGAGGTGACTTTGTGTCAAGGTGGGAGCTGGGCTTTGCTCCTCGAGGAGTGGAGCCCTGGTACTCTCTGTCCCCTCCTGGTAGGGCTCTTAAGCCCTCGAGGAGGGTGGCAGAGCATACAGGCAAACAGGTTTACATGATGCTGCATCAGTGAGGGACTCTGTGTACCTTGTGTACCTTTTTTGCTGTAGCTATGTAAAGGCAGCTCACGGGCCCCTGGCAGAAACACTTTCAAACATCTTTATCTGTGGCATGCTAAATGCTCATGATTAGTTTTAATTCCAGCTATTTTCAGCGATTAAAGCACTGCTTTTCTTGCATGGCCTCGTGCTTTTAGTTAGCCAAAGCAAACCCATGTGCTACAAAATCCTTTCCTTTGTCCAAATGGAGGAGAGTTTTATCACTTCTGCCCCAGCTTCTCTTTCAGAAACACAAAGCAGGATCCAGTAGCTGGCAACCCTGAGAGCTGCCAGGAGCCTGCTTCCCTGGCATAGAAAGAGAGGGATGGAGGATCCCTTTTGCTGCATTTGTCTGCTCTGCTCCTTAGTGAGCTTCGCCTGGGACGGTGGGGACTGAGGATCTGCGATACACATGTGCCACCTCCCTAGGCTCCTTGCTGTTGAGTGGCATATGCAGTGCCATAAGGCAGTGCCCGCCTCATTGCTCTAGTCCAGGTACCTTCACAGACCTCCCACCTGCTGTTTCTGCAGGCACCCTCTCTCCTCCTTTCTTCTCTGCTGTAAGCACAGATTTTCAGATAAGTGATACAATATCATCTTATTTTGTGTGCTATCTGCCACGCTAGCCATATTCTCCGAACACAATAGCACAAATTACTTTACATAACAGAAGTAGGGAATTCAATAATAGCAACAGCAGAGGGAAGGGGGAAATCAACCACTGAAAAAATGAGAGATGTTTCCAGCTACGAGCTTTAATATTCATAGGAGTTAAATTCAATGCAAGATTGATTCTTATGGGCAAGTCCTGAAACAACTGAAACACCTTGGTAGGGAGTGATATGTGGGGAAATCCAGGTGGTTGTTTTGCCTGAAATGCAGTGGAGAAGGTAGGGACATGGGGAATGGCCTTAGGCCAGATCGGTAGTCCATCTACAAGAGTTGTCAGTGTATCTCCTCTGAAATTGTGTAGTGTGATCATGGTAATGGCTATGTTTTACCCACCCTCCCCATTTCTGTTTTTTTCCTTTGAGATGGTGACCAGCACTGCATATAATAATCTGGGTGTGATCCCACCCCTGAATTATAGAGGGCTCAGCACAGTCTTTGTATCGCTTCATCCTGTTCCTCCTGCATTCTGACATCGTGATTGGCTTTTTTGCCACAGCTGCACAGTAAGCTGAGCTCAGCATTCAGCTGTTCCTATTGCCATCTCAATTCCTTTCTTTGGTAAGACAGTTATTCCATAAATCTGAAAGATGTGTGAATAATGTACAGTTTTCTCCTCTTTAGAGGTATTATTTGCATTTACCAACATTGAATATAACTTATTATCACACTGTCTGTTTGCTTAGGTCTCACTCAGGTTCTTACCTGTTCCTTCTGGTCTTGGCTACCTCAGATAACTTGGTGTTGTCTGCAATTTTGTGACTCACTGGGTGTTCTCATTTCCAGATAAGAAGTGTGTTTAAGCAACATGTGATGCAGCCTAAAAATGAATCTCTATCCATCACAAAATTAATTCACTGCCATAGTAAGGACTTTAATCCTGCTGGGGTATAAACATTGACCAATTTAATTCATTCACTAGCTTATCATGTTTAAAATATTTGGGGCGTGGTAAGATGTGATTTTCTTTAGTGTGTATATATAAAAAAAGGGTGGAGTTTGCCACAGCATGTTCTTCCAGATGTTTAGATCCTCTGCTTTTAAAGGTTATTTCATCCCATTTGCTGGGCTGAACTTGAAAACTCCCTTGTCTAGAGGTCTCTGGGTTGGCTCCTGAGATACTTTCCAAATGCAATGTGTCGCCTGTTAATTCCCCAATTTGGTTGATGTTACTGAATTTTTAAGTGATGGAGCTGCCTTATATTGCAAGTCATTTAGAGATCATTGGTGTAATATTTGGGAGTAGCAGCTTCTTGTTTTTTACCATATTGGTTTGTTCCTGAGCCACTTCTCCTCCTGGCCCCTCAATCTTCAGCAGTATTGTTTCACTTTTAGTGCAGAAAAGATGGAAAAGATGCCAGAGCAGAAACTTTAAAAAGGGGAAATGTTAAACTAGTTTCTTTTAAATGAATTGGAGATTAATGAAGCGATTGAAGTGCAAGAAAGATGATAGCTTTTCCTTGTACAACATGAACAGTAAGAAAGTGATATTGGGGGCATGTTCGAGTGGAGTGGGACTTGAGGCAAAATAGGGAAATGGGTCAGGATAAGAGGAAATGAAAGCGTGGGTGAAGGTTGCAGTGGAAGGGAGACTCAGGGAAACTGTAACAATGATTAATAAGGCTCCTCTACTAACTAACATTTCCCATCTGTACATCTGAAAGCTGTTCAGATGTGCAACACACGTTTAGAGAGTCCTACAGGTAATAAAGGTAAGTAAATTAGATATGAAGTTACAAATCAATATATCAGAAGAAAAGTTCAGTGCAGTCTTGGGCTGCACTGTTAATGCTATTACTATTGTTATTTTTAGCTCCATTTCCTAAGGAAATGGAGGTGGTCGATGCCCCCCTGTAAGAACCTGTTGGCCAACTTCAGTCTTGTAACCTGAGGTGGGTGGATGGAGGAGAGCGGAAGTACTGGTGCCCTCACTAAAGGAAGGATGGGCAGAGCAGAGTCGTCATCTATTCTGCTTGGTCCACCAGCCACTGAAAGGCAGTGACCACCTGGCCAGTCAGCCTGCCATGCCAGATGGCCAACCAGCACTTGTGCAGTGCAGGAGCAGCCATGATGGCTGCTGCTGCTTGCCATGCTGTGCTGAGTAGGGTGCACTGGTGGGAACAAAGAATGGACCTAGGCCAGGGAGGTGATAAACTGTTAGAAGATGTTGGGAACATAGGGAGGAAGTAAAACATTGTGGTGTGATGCAGAGTGCATAGTGTTGTAGGAGAAGTCGACCTGAGATGTGTTGCAAGGTGTAAGGAAGATGGGCAAACCCAGAAAGGATGAAGAGAGTAGTTTTGTGAGCAGCAGAACTAATGATGCCTCATGTTTGCATCTCATCCCCTGCAACCCTCTCTCTCTGAAGTGGGACGGGGGACCCTTAGGAGCACTGTGGCAGACACCTGTTCCTGAAAAGGGGACTTTTGGAGGGATAAGACACAAACCATAAAAGCTTCATAAATTCTGCAGTTCAGAGCACCTTGCTCTCACTATTATGTAGGGGGGATCAGGAACTGGTTGTGGTAGAACCTGTATAAACATAGGAAGAGAAGAGTCCCTGCTTTAAAGAGTTTATTGTTTAGGTGTACAGCAAGAGATCATACTGTAGACCTGGCATGTAGTACTCCTTTTTCCTATGGGATTGGGGTCATTACACATTGAGTACTCTGAGCTCTGGGGGAATTCTGGAAAGAGCGAAACAAGAAAAGCAGTGAAAGAGAAAACAAGGGAAACGCTAAAGGATCTGGAAGGATTGAGGTTTGTTTTTTTTTTTTCAGCAGGAAAGATTAAAAGTGCTAATTATGGGTTGTTTGACTTTGCAACAAGTCAAGGGGGAGCCTGGAAGGAATTTACGACAATAGGAAAAGTTTCTGTCTCAGGGATGGAGAGGATTTGCTTTAAGACTGTAGAAATGCTGGAGGCTTATGGAGGAGGAAAGGGACAAAATATTTTGAATATTCAAAAGAGCTTTGTGCCTGTGAAGTTGTTAAACTGATGAATGCCCCATGGCTTGTGACACTTGCAACCCAGCTCAAATGCACTAGAAACTGCGTTGCTAGGATCCTTCTAGTCAGAGCCTAGAGAAAAGGCCTGGCTGCTGCGTGTGCCTCTGTCACTGCTGACTCGCATATTTCTATGGAGAGAATCATCAGCTCAAGCACAAAATTAAGAAGGAATATGGCAATTACCAGTCAGCCAGACTGGAAGCCCTATCTCTGTTTCTGTGGCTGTAGCCAAAACCCACAAGTCTTAAGAGTGTCCTGGAATTTACTGGGTACCATCATCAGGAGTGATAAAGGCTGGGAGCATCCCCATCGATAAAGGCTGGGAGCATCCCCATCCACGATGGCAGCAGTTTTCATGTATCACTGCAGTCCAGGAGGGACCACTTATGGTTTCGTTTTAAAAAAGGAGATCAGAAGGCCACAGCGGGCAAGAGCATGTATGGAGATAGCACTACAGAAAAGGAGTTACCTACAGAAGGAGGGACAGCAGCTGTATCACAAATGAGGAGAAGCTGGGCAGGAGCAAGAGATGTCAATGCTGAATTCCAGGAGGATGCAGCAGTTCAATATTTAAGGCTGTGCTAAGGTCAAAGAGAACGAGCCAAGAGAAAAGCTCATGGTTTGCAGAAGATGAGATCATTAGCTATCCCAGGCAGCTCCAGTGCTCTGGCTCTGCCAGAGCCTGATCTAAAAACAGGCTGGGTCTATGCTGTATATAAAAATGAGAGGTGGCATTTGCCCCATCCCTGCTTTCCTGAGAAGAGGGAGGGCTGCAAAGTAAGAATATGTCAGGGCAAAGGTGGGAATGTGCAGGGGGTGTAAGTAGTGACATCTAGCAAGGTGGCAGGAGAGTAATGGAGGAGAAGAAATTCAGAATCACGACAGTGGGACAGGGGAGCTGGGAGGGGGGTGGAAGGAGTGGGAAGTGGTGCAAAAGGAACAAGAGATGAGGAATACCCTGAGGGATGTGAGAAGGAATAAACAATATCCTGGGAGCAGGGAAAAGCAGCAGCAGGCAGGGAGCGACATTATTGAGATTTAGACCAATCTTACATTGAAAGGAAGCGACACGTGCTCTAGCCACTCATAATACACGTGTGTAAGCTGCAATCCTGCATGTATACGCTTTTTCAATGATGAGGAAATGAGTAGCAAATTAATTAGGAACTGGGACCACTGTTCAGATTGGCAGGCAATCCATAAAGAAAAGATGGTCAGGTGCCATGACTGAAAAGGAGCTTGGAGCTCAGAGAAGGCTTTGGCATTTGGCACTCAGGCTAACTGAGCTAGATAACACATTGCAAAAAATTTGGTTGGCAAAGCAATCTACTTATCCTGAAACTGGCTTGTGTCACTGCAGCATCCCAGCGCAATACAATGTTGTAGCTGCATTTTCTCTGGACACTGTGCTAAGCAAACATTCCTCTGCCTGTTTAGCTTACAGAAGAAGCTGATGTGAAGAGGATAAGGATGTTGGGCACTTCTAGTGCTGGGCTAAGTCTGAATTGTTGGTCTGGCCTCTCTCTGACAGTGACTGGTGTGGAAGGTGACAGCTGTCTGAAAGGTGTCTCTACCTTCTGGAGTATTAATTAGCATGAATCATAGCAGCTTGTGGTGGGTTGACCCTGGCCAACCAGATGCCCACCAAAGCTGTTCTATCACTCCCCTCCTCAGCTGGACAGGGGAGAGAAAATATAACAAAAGGCTTGTGGGTAGAGGTAAGGACAGGGAGATCACTCAGCAGTTACTGTGATGGGCAAAACAGACTCGACTTGGGGGAAATTAATTTATTGCCAATCAAATCAGAGTAGGGTAATGAGAATTAAAAACTAAATCTTAAAACACTTTCCCCCCACCCCTCCCTTCTTCCCAGGCTCAACTTCACTCCCAGTTTTCTCTACCTCCTACCCCTGAGTGGTGCAGGGGGACGGGGAATGGGGGTTGTGGTCAGTTCATCACATGTTGTTTCTGCTGCTTCTTCCTTCTCAGGGGGAGGACTCCTCACACTCTTCCCCAGCTCCAGCATGGGGTCCCTCCCACAGGAGACAGTCCTCCACAAACTTCTCCAGCATGAGTCCTTCCCACGGGCTGCAGTTCTTCACGAACTGCTCCAGTGTGGGTCCCTTCCAGGGGGTGCAGTCCTTCAGGAACAGACTGCTGCAGCATGGGTCCCCCTTGGGGTCACAAGTCCTGCCAGCAAACCTGCTCCAGCATGGACTCCTCTCTCCATGGGGCCACGGGTCCTGCCAGGAGCGTGCTCCAGCACAGGCTTCCCATGGGGTCACAGCCTCCTTTGGGCATCCACCTGCTCCAGTGTGGGTTCCTCCCCGGGGCTGCAGGTGGATATCTGCTCACCATGAACCTCCATGGGCTGCAGGGGGACAGCCTGCCTCACCATGGGCTTCACCAGGGGCTGCAGGGGAACCTCTGTTCTGGTGCCTGCAGCACCTCCTCCCCCTCCTCCTTCACCGACCTTGGTGTCTGCAGGGTTGTTTGCCTCACAACCCTGGGGTTGTGGGACAACCCAGGGTTGTTTGTCTCACTCCTCTCTCTGGCTGCAATTGCGCAGGTGTTTTTTCTTCCCCCTTCTTAAATATGTTATCCCAGAGGTGCTACCAGTGTTGCTGATTGTCTCTGCCTTGGCCAGCAGCGGGTCCATCTTGGAGCCGGCTGGCACTGGCTCTGTCAGACATGGGGGAAGCTTCTGGCAGCTTCTCACAGAAGCTGCCCCTGTAGCCCCCCCACTACCAAAACCTTGCCATGCAAACCCAATACACAGCTGTATTAATACAAACAATTATTTTAGGATTGAAAATGGGGTGTTAAACAGGGTTTGCTTGGCCTGATCTGTGAAGGTCTGACTCAAAATGATGAGAGCAAACTGATCCTGGAAAGGGGGGGGGGGAAATGAATGGCTGTCAGAAATGTCAACGCTGATGCTCACTTTGTCTGCTGCAACTCACAGCTGCCCTTACGTGATGCCTTACTTGCTCCGTGCTCCAGCTCAGAGACCTGTTGCTTGTCTGCCTATGACCCCCATATGCTTACGCACTTCAAAAAATCAAGCAGTAAATGTGATTGCCTTGATTATAAATGTCATCCAGCTCAGATGAAAGAGGAATGGCTGAGCTGGGGCTGGTCCAGTACATAACTGCTGGTGATTAACCACAGCAGGGAGCACCTCACAAGAAGGTGTCCAGACCTCGCTGCAGGCAGGTGTGGATTAATCCCATGTGTATGGGTTAGAGATTGGCATAAGTGCTGGGGCTTTGCGTGTCTCTAGTGATGATAACTCTGGGTATGGTTTTATTTTCCTATGGATTGCTTGGTCCTGTATTGAATGATGTGGGGATCCTGATCTTGCTACCTTCCTGTGGCATTGTGTTCTGCTGTTTAATCATATATTGAAATGAGGGGGGAGTATTTCCCATTTGCCAGCTTTGGATTTGCCATCTTCTAATGCCACTGTGTATCCTCTTGGCCCTGTACTGGGAGCACAGAAGTTCCCCAGTTACCATCTTTGTCATTTTATACACTTGTATAATTTTTCCTGTTCAGAGGAGCTCAGGACCAAAAGGAATGGCTGGAGTTGCCTTATCCAGCACCCTGCAATCATAAGCCACTACACTATTAAGTCCAGAACGAGCGGCCAAAAATGTACTCTCACATGTCAGAGGTTGTGAAATGTTTCTGCGTGCTCTACAGCAGATGTAGGACCTATGCAATAGCAGATCAAAAACCTCAAACACTAATACACTGTGGTGACAGTCCTGGGAGGAATAAAGGGTATTGCTAATGTAATTGCTGCTTGTAGTGATGGGGAGGATTTCCTTGGTAAAAGGGACCAGAAACAGGCCCAAACTTTCCTCTCTCCTTGCAGAAGACAGCATTCCCAGGCTGTCCATCACTTCTGTCACCTTTCTCTGAACCTCCTCGGGTTCTGCAAAATCCATTGCAACCTGAGGTGACCAGTCCTGCTCAGTATCTGTGGCCTTCCTCCTCTCAGTCCTTTTGCAGCTGGACACCTTGCCTGATGGTGGTGTGCTTGGCCGAGGAGCACTGAGCTGGGTGCGGGGACTCCAGCTCCCTTGCACAGGTTGTTGCAGCTCAAAATCCTGTGAGATGACTTGGTGCAGCTTTAATGCAGGTTTTCTAAGATAATAGCTTTTCTTTTATTGGCATTTTGTCACTTATCATCATGTTGGCCATCTACCTCGCTTGGTTAAGTCTCACTCCAGTAGCCAAGAGTCCTCTCTGGTCTTGAGAAGCTGTTTTGACCTACCCAAAATAACCTGTATCCTCTGCAGATTCTGTGACCCCACCAAGAGCTCCCTTCCCACATTACTTATATATCATTCAAACCATCTGTACAGCACTCGCTTCCTTTACTCTGAACTAATGTCCTTCTGAATGACTCTTGTTGTGCTGTAAACATTTTCCTAAAATCTGGTGTCACTTGTGTATCTCTTCATTCACTGCCTCCTCCTAGGACTTTGTACTTAATTACGTTGTGAACCCTATTACTTAAGGGCTTGGATATTGTCACTTCTTGTATTAGTTCCTGCATGTTACTGAAAATGAAGTCAGGAATAGCTGCTCTTGCTTGTGGGTCCTCGAATTAGCTGTTCCAAGAAGCAATTGCTTAAAGCGCGGAGGAGCCGTTGTGTTCTTTGTGTCAGCTTACAGGTGAATTTCCCCCATCTTCATTTTATTTAAATTGTGCCACTGTTTCTTTCAAAACTGCACACCCAGTTGTCTTTATCTAGAGCCCTAATGATAAATGTGCAGCATGGGATTATAAATGTATTACAACTCCTGGGGTTGTGAATTCATGCAGAGTTGATGGTATGATCTTCTGCACTTCGAGTTTTCCCCCTTAAGAGTTTTAAGGTTTGAGTTAACTCCACAGAGGTATTTAAGACTGCATTATTCCTCCAACCCTTTGGCTTGAACCCACTTTTCTATATAACTTCCAGCCAGGTGTTATAATATCCTATTTGCTTTTTAGCATTCCACCAAGTTTCTGTCATTCATAGTGTATTAGTCATCATCCATTGCCAGGATTTCTAGTTCACCTTAAAATCAGCCCATTTTGAGATGTTTAAAGCTAGGCTTGAAGCAGGGGGGAGGGGAGTAAAAGAAAAAAAAAAAAGAGCCAGTAGTAGAAATGCTAATGTTGAACCTTCCTCCCTTATTTAAGAGTCTGTGTAAGATGTGACTTGATCAGTGTTTCGTGCTCCTGTCTCCTCTGAAACTGTGCGAGTTGCTGAAGGAATGTGATTTCTGGGCTTGAATTTGCCAACTAACTGGTTTACATTTTTATCTGCTGTAATGAGAGCAAGCCAGTTGGAGTCAGGCAGGTGAGAAAGAACCTTCAATAATTCCCCTTACTCCACCCTGCTGCATAAATCTGCTAGGTTTAAGGGACTGAGGGCTATGGGGCTTTGCTCTGTGTCCCTGTTAGCATGGTATGCTGTGCTGGGAGCAGGGCTGCCAACTCCAGGTTGTGAAAAATAAGCGTGCAGTCTCCTACCCCATCCCACCACAGCCCCTCGTGTCCATCAGGCTGGCCTTTCCCTGAAGGGTATGGTGGGCACTGCAAAGGGACTAAGCCAAGGGAGGAAAACAGGATTAGGCATCCTGGGGAATGGCATAGCTTTCTCCTGGGGGGGCCACACGCTATAGGCTGCGAGATTACGCCAGTCCTTCGCTGTAGGGATCTGCTGGGAAGAGGCTGATGGGATCTCCCACAGATTAATCTGGTTAAACTGTTCTTCACGGGGCAGATAATCTCTGTGTCAGCATTTGTGAGTTCAGGCCCACTGACGAAAGCTCCTCTGCATCCAGCTGGGAGCTGGATAAATAGGGCAGATACTGCCTAACATAATGGCTGTACAAACCTCTGAAAGCCAAAAAAAGGAGCTCAGTGGAGAAAAAGGGACCAAAGTTGGGTGTTTGAATCTGTCCATACGTGCATAGTGTCTCAGGTGCACACTGAGGACAGCATGTGAGTTCCCGCTGGTGCTTCTGGAGAACTTTGCCCTGGAACTGGCTTCAGTTGGAAATTGCTGATTTTGTGAAATCAGCATAAATTTATTGTCACCCCTCCACCCCCTGGAAAAGATGTGCATGTTTTAATCAGCTCGGCGTGTTTCCTTTTGGCTTTGTATGATAATGTAAAAGTCAACATGGTAATGGGCAACAGTCAAAACCCTTAGGTCAAAACAATGTACTTCAAACAAGTCGAAGCAAAATGTATTTTTGAATATATTGTTTCAGGCTATTGCAAATGAAGACGACGCAGGCTTATGGCACATGGAATGACATTTGACTTCCAACAGCCTAATATGAATCCATGTCCCTAATGTTCAAACAAACATTCAATACAGTTCAGTTTGTTTCCCTTTTTTTAACAGAGTTTAGTTTTGATAACGGCTGCGGGGCTGACAGCTCCGAAGAATGAGCCTTAATGCATTTCTGCAACTCACATCTTTAAAGCTTGATGTGTCCTGGCAACTCCTCCTCCATTTCTGAAGCTATCTTTTTCTCTTTTTTTTTTTTTTTTCTTTCAAAGCTTGTAATGTTTCATAGGTAGACATGAACTACATCTATCAAAGCACGAGTTTAGCTGTGAGGTGGACAGTGGGGTCTGCAATGCAGCCCATGTGGTTTCCCACACATTGCTGGCTCCAAGCCCACCCCTTGTGAAGGCTTGGAGGGTTTATACTGTGCTCAGGCTGCCTGTGACAGCCCATGCAGACTGCACAAACAAGAAGAGGCAGTGTGTGGCTGGGAGTGCAGAACCTGGGCTGACACAGGCACTTATTGTGGCCACTGGGGTTTGCAGGAGAGGTAAGGATGCAAGCCTAGGAGGGAGAGCAGCTTTCGGACCCCTGTTCAGCCCACCTGTCCAAGACATTTGCTATGCTCTCAGTTTATTTTGGATAGGAGTCTGCTTGCAAGCTCATGTTGTCAGACTGGGGACGACCCTGCAGGAAACAAGGCAGGGATGAGTCCCCCAGCGAGGGCTTCCTGCTTGTCTTTCTGCTACCCCTGCAAGAATGGAGAAGGCAGGGGGGTGAGTCACCTGCTGGGGCAAGCCTGAGCATATCCAAGTCCTTCTTCCTCTTTTGCTGGCTGCTGTTTGACAAAGAATGGGTGAGCAAGCCAGGGCCTGTGTTGGAAACCAGGCAGGACCCAGGGCTGCTGCCTTCCCCCTTCATCACAGCATGGAGGAAGGGGTGAGAAACAGGACCAAACGTGTCCAGGATCCTCACTGGGCATAAGCAAACAAATATCTCACAGGAGATCTCAGCAGTGTGAGCTTGTTCCCATAGAGCAGTACCTGTACCACCCCTACTCCCGTATCCTCCCTGATGCTGGTGCAATGTGGGGCAGCTGGGGGAAAGCAGAGCACGAGCTCCCTTCCAGGACTGGAGCGCTGCGGGGAGAGGTACAAGTAATGGAAATTGAAATGCAAATTCTTCTTCTGAGTGGAGAAGAGGCCCCCATAAATCAGGAGTGACAGGAACACAAAGACACCATCAGGATGCATTTGCACAATCAAGGGATGTTTCATATATCAGAGAGAACCGAGGCACAGCCTCCGCTCCTGAAATAAACCAAATCCATTTTTTTCTCATCAGTGAAGCAGTCTCTGAAATTCCCTGTTTGAAGAGCAACAGAAAACAGAAAGGAGATTTGAGTTAAATTTTACTCAGACGTGGCATGTTTTCTAATCCAGACAGGAAAACATTTGTTTTAAAGGGTCAGTGAAAAACAAACAATTCCTCCCTCCCTATACATCCAGCAACATGATAGGGATCTGCATTCTTTTTTTTTTTTCTAGATTTGATCATCTTCAAATAAATGATACTGCTGCTGAGAACCTTCATAAATGACGCTTCATAATATAATTGTGTAGTCTAGAAACAGAATAACCTCATAGCAAAGAAAGAAAGCAGAAATGCTTGAATAGAGGTCCTGTCCACAGGACACCAGCAAAAGGAGCCTGACAGCATAGAGAGCTTTTTCCTGGGCTTGAACCTATAACCACAACTAAACGTTTCACCAGCCTGTGCATAGGGCTGGGTGAGCTGGAGGTGCTACAATAGAAAGAGGTGGAAGTTTTAATCTGAAATCAGAAGTGGCAGAGCTGAGTGATTGAATTTGGTCTTGCAAGCCCTGCCCTGGATTTTAGCTTCTATGCTCTCACAAGCACCAAATCTATCCAGCTTTTTCTGTGGTAACTGATAAAATCCCTGTGTCTCGCTATCTTCCATGTTGGAGTTGAGAAAGGTCTTTCAGGCTTACCAACTGGCTTCCCTACTAGACAGCGTGTGCTGGGTGTTTCTCTATTTCCATTTAAATATTCCTACGGAGCCCAGATTCCATGGGTACGAGATCTTTATCCCAGACCTGCTATGAGGTGGGGTTTTTTGTGCAGTTTTCAGTGTGTGTCTCAAAACCAGGTCGAGGATGTCCAATGCTATCTCTGCGCTGCAGAAAACATGATTATGTATGTGGAAGTGGTCTAATAAATTGACCTTAACAAATTTGAGCTCTGCTTTTGACAGCAGCTGCATGATCTGGTCCCACATGTAGCGTTGGGTTACACTGGCAAGACTGAAGCAGTTGCCATCCTGTTGTCCACCCTATGCCTCTGCTGGAGGTTCCCCCCCCAGCAAGAGGGGCTGATCGGGGTGTGTGTCTGCCCTTGTGCTGCAGCGGTTTGCAGGACTGTGCATTGAGATATGTAAATTGGTGGAGAACTCCACTGACTGATGCAGTTATGGGCTATTCCTGCCCAGGTACAAATATTAGGAGCCTTTTGGAAAGCCATTAGGTGGTAAGCACTGGAGTTGTCCCAGTTTATATTTCCTCAAGCTGAGCCACCATCTTCTGCTATTCCAGCTGTAGAATGGGGATTAGGCAGACAGGCTTTAATGACGTGATTTGGAATGGATTAAAAATTACAATTGAGTTATGCAGGTTCTGTGTTAATAAAACCTTTCCATCACACCACCACATGCTCTAAAGCACATTAGAAAGCGGCTGCATTATGAAGGGCTTGGGGAAATTGTTTCCCTGCAGCTGTTTTTCTGTCCCTGCCAGGGTCAGGTGCGTTATGTGCCATCAGCCTCACTCTACAGGGGCTGGAAAGAACCATCTCTGTTTCTAAAAGATGACCCACGATAGCTTCTCCAGTGCTAAACTGCTTTTTTTACTTTTTTAAGCTATTTCACAACTAGAAGGGAAGCAGGAGCTTTGCTAGAAAGGGGGGGACTCCTTTCTGTGGAAGGGTGATTGTCTCTCCCTGGGTCAGGTACAAAACTGGCTGTGTTTCCCTGGGAATGATATGTTTCATGGGTTCCTGCAGTCCTCTGCCCTGGTTGCTTTATCCTAGTCTTGTGCTGCGTCTCACCAGCCTGCTGGTGGAACTGTCGGTGGGGACAGTGCTCTGGGATGAGAAGCAAAAAACTGACCCAGAGTGGTCAGAGTGACTGGGTGAAAGGGGAATGATTTAGTCCACTCTTCACCCAAACAAGGAGACAAACACATACATGCATGTCCACGCTGCTCCCTCTTTATGTATTATGCAACAAATTAAATATGGATCCCCAAATTTATGCACTGTTGAGATTAGAGGTGTGGTGGCCAAGATTTGATGGAGTCTGGAAAGGGGAGCTGGAAATGGTTGTCTAGCCCCACCTTAAATTGTCAAGGTCTTCTCTGTGTTTGGACACTGTCTCTGTGCTATGGGCTGAAAGGTGGTTGTTTTACTCAGGACCTTGTCTTTGCAGTGTGTGTGGGTTTGCTGACTTCAATGGCTTTGTTTTAGACCTTGATGGTGGTAGTTACAGGGGAAGGTGCTAAAGGATCACAGCAGTTCCTTCTGCAGAACACAGGTTTCAGTGCAATGAGGATAGGGAATAATGATCTCTCTTATTGCTCTGTTTCTTTTAAATTAGGGTTAATTGGAAAAAGTAAGGGAATTCTCAAACATGGGAAGAGAAGGCCTTCTCAAGAGAGAGCTTGAGTTTCCAAATAGGTATGACTGGCTTAAAATAGAAGACTTTGACCATTTAAAAATAACACGTGCATCAAATGTGTCATCAAAAAGCCTGGGTATGCTAGGTGAAGAAATAAAACACTAGACAAGCCATCAAAACACCTGAACGGATGTGCCTTCCAAATGAAAGACCTATATCAGCTGATGATTGTCCTACGTACATGGCCTATATCCTTGTATATGTTACACATGCATAGGCATACTTCCTTTGAAAAGCTGTCATGCAGCAGCCTATAACAGGGCCAACGTAAGTCTATCATTTCTTTTTTTATACACCTTCAAACAAAACCCTGTAAGGCAGCATCCAGGAAGCTGAAAGGAGGAGTGCGAGAGAGAAGTGTGACTGCTAATGGGGGAGGAAAGGATCAGGCGTGTGTGTGTGTGAGGGGAGGCTTCACGGAAATGGTCTTAAAGCATGGAGAGATAGACAGGACCAGCAAAGAGCTTTGTACATGACAGTGCAGCCTGGTGTGATGATTGTCACTTGGAAATTTATGGCTCTGTGAGGCTGAAAGGTATATTTGAAGGGTCGCTAGAACTAATTACCCTGGAGAAATGAAACTGGACTTAAAAAAAAATCCTAATAGCGGTCACCGCACACAAAATATTGGTGCAAATTTGTGATTTTCCTCTGCACCCTCCTTCCCAGTTTTAATGGCAGGTGGGTGGGAAGGGTGCAGAGCAAGGGGGGGGAAAGGGGGGAGGCCTTATCAGCCCGGCACAGCGTGCAGGGGTTCGAGCACGTGGCTGGCTCCAGACCTGGCACGCTGTAGCTGCCCTGGCCCCCGGCCGCTGCCTGGCAAGTGTCTCTCACCCCATTGGGCCACAGGACCTCAGCCACCTGGCTGTTGGCTGGTGATTTGTCATCCTCCCCGATGGCAGAGGGGCTGGGAGCAGAGCTGGCTTTAGGGACAGGTTGTTCTTTCCGGGAAACTGATGGGAGCTCTTTTGTGCTCGTTTTTCAAGATTTACTGCAGGTCCTCAGTGGCTGACTCCTCCAGGCATGCCAAGTTTTCTTTACTATCCTGACCTACGCTCTGGTTTTTCTTTTCCTTCCGCTTGCTGTCGTAAATAACGTGAAAGCTCTTTAAATGCAGTGAAGCTAAGTGGGTGCTTGAAGCATGCCTAAGAGGAGGCTGTGCTTTACATCCTGGGGAGGTGCAGATGCCTCCTGCTTCAGCCTCCTGCTGTAGGAACAGGTATGGAAACTTCTTTTCCAGAAAACTGGTGGTGCAGAGGGGTTTTCTCCTCTTCTGAAGAGGTGCTATGGCAGGACTGTCCCTTCTTTTCCTCCCTGATAAGCAGTGATTGCAGCTACCTGAGGGAAAATGTTTTGGTCCCTTACCTGACTCAGGCCAAAATAGACATCCTTCCTGCACAGCACAATGTCCCATGGGAATGGACATGTGAAGCAACGCGCCTCCTGGCAGCAAAATGGGTGGATGCTTGAGGCACAGGTCACAGCAATGAATTCTCACCCCTCAGGCCTCTCTCTGCCTCCTGACTCTCCAGGAAAACTGTTCTTTTCTGCACTTTTCTCATGTTCCTTGTCAAGTCCTGTCATCGCTGAGTTCCCACAGGTAAGCTGAAGTGGGACAGGCCAAGGGCTGTGGTCTGCTTCTGCTTGGAGAAGCACATGTGTGTGGTCAGCAGAGTATTAGACATGTGACTAGAGGAAGGGACTCTTTCCCTCCAACTCCCAGCTTTTCTCTCCAGAGCTCCCATCAAGCTCAGTAGCACCTTACTGACGGTGATGATGAGGACGCACTTGGTACTGTCAGTTTGCATCTGCGTTGCTTTCCCAGCCAGGTGGCTTTCTGGGTTTGAGAGACGTCAGCTTGTGCAGGAGCACAGACAGCTTCTGGTTTGGGTTTGATAGTCACTACATTGGCTGCATAAGCTGAGTGGATGTGATGTGCAAACAGGTTATGGGGAGAGGAGATAATTCTGTTGTCTGCCATGCAAACAGCTGGATGTGTGATGTCCACGAGACCTGTAAGATAATTTCCTTACTGGATACAAGGGTGTCAAATCCCACAAGGTATGTGAGTACATTAGAGGCAGCTGTGAAGGAGCCTGTGGTCATGGTACATCTTAGTATCAGTGATATAAGAATCTGTAGGAAAGAAGTCTTGAAATATAAGGGTAGATTATTCGCAAGAAAGCCTAAAGCTAAAGCTTCTATGGTGGTCTTTTCTAGTACACTGCTGGCTCCATGTCTGATTGTATCTGGACAGGAAGAATCATTCTCAGATGAAAGAAAGGATTGTGTAGAGAAGATGTGAGCTTTAAGTCACTGCTAAATCTATTTGGAAAGGGATACGCTGTGTGTAAGGGGTAGGAGAATAAATTTGCAGAAGGTGATGAGTCTGCCAACTGCAGGTATCCTGGGTCTAGTAGTAGCTGGTATGTTATCTCGGAGAACAGCATATGAAGCTACTGCTCCTGATAGGCCCTTGGCAGGGCTGCACTGGGCATGAAGAAGCCATCCTAATCCACGAAGAATGAATTTATCACATATATCTGGTCACTGATGCCCACCATTGCCAATGTCTTGTCTTGCTGAGCTGGGCAGGTTATCAGCAACTTGGTTTCTCTCTTCGGCTTGGTGATCTACTGATCCAGGGGGTTTCAGAGGTGAAAAGTCTGCATTACAGCACAGCCTTCTCTACGGTGGACCTTTGCAGGCTGCCGTGACCCCACCTGAGCCCTGTCCTCTGGGGCAGAGGAAGATGGCTGGGTTTTGTACTCTGCTTACCAACATTTTGCACTACCTATGTCCCAGCTAAACAATCATCTTTATTCCATATTTATGGTAAAGTCACTTTATTGCTATAAGCAAAAGGGAAGTAGGCTGCTGGAAATAAGGTAGTTAAGTGGGCAGTATTTAAACAGTGTACGTACTGTGGAGAGGGGGGAGGAACCTGAGGGTAGCTGACTAGTGGAGAAAGCAATGAAACCTGCATGGGACAATGGAAATGCAAGTGATCCTTTGGTGCTCAGTAATTAACATGACGGAAGATGGATGGCTGTGAGACAGTGAAGAGTAATCCAATAAAGGAGCAGCTCCTGCAGAGTCACACAGAATTGGGGATGGTTGTTAAAAATTAAAACAAAACAAACCCAATAGGCTCATAAGGAAGTCTCTGAAAAGAGAAAGGGAAATACTTGGCATGGCTGGAAAGGTTGGGGCAATGAGCTAGGCTGTAACTGGTATGTTCAAAATGAAATGAGATTAATGCACATCCATAGTTTCTGACTAGAAACTGTACAGGGAAAAATAAGTTAGGCTGTAAATAAGAAGAGGAGGCATATATTTCCAGAGGCTGTCAAAAACTCTAGAATAAATAGAGTATGAAGTTGAATCTATATGAAAGCAAATAGGTCACAGGAATATGAATGCGGTAATAGCAATGTACTACTAGTCCTAAATCTGAAGAGAGGTGATGAATACAACACGCAGAAAGACATCAAAGGGGTAGCTGAACTATGCTGTACTGATGATGGAGGCTTTAGCTAGCCTGCATTATGAGCAACTTGCTGTGTAGGAACCGCCTTTTTTGGAGCTGGTTGTTTTGCAGTGAAATGCGTCAATAATTTGTGTTTACATAGCACGCTTTTATCGAAGGAACCTGGAGCGCCCTTGGAAGGCAGCACATTCTTTGGAAAAAAGAAAGATGCGTGGATATTAGACTGACCTTAGTGTTACACTATCATAACTACGGGCTGAATTTTATCTTGAGATCCCAACAACTTGAGATCCCAATGAAGGTATCAGTGGAAGATAGAGGTAGAAAGCATAGGTCTTCTGGCTCCTGCCTGTCTGTGCACTGCACACCTGAACAGCCAGAAACCTCTCTGAATGGGTGCAGGGAGCCCTACATTTATGGCAATCTATATGCAGTACATTATTTGCCTCTATAAAGTGGAACTTGGACACTTTTTCCATTGTTCTCAGGAAAGATTTATGGGAGAACCATTTTCTCCCTGTGGGCACTGTCCTCATCAAATGCAGTTCTAGTTGAGGTGGAGAGCAATCTTAGGTCAAAGACGCTGGAGAACAAATTGGGAGACTCTTGCTCAGTTCCCAGCTGTGCCCCATGTCTCCTATCTGCCCTTGGGTAAATCCGCTCATTTCTCTGTGCTCTGGCTTCTTGTGTGCAAAGCAGAGATCGTAATGCATTGTTAGCCTGTCCTGTTTGGTTAGATTAAAAACTCTTTGAAGCAGGCAGCATGTTTTACTGCATGTTTATGTAACATTTTGCATAATTTGAATTTGATCTTGGCTAGTGTCATCTAGGACACATGGAGATACCTCATAAATAATACTAATAATATTTTAATATTGATAATGCTTAGCACATTCACAGCATTTAACCCCCCTAAAACAGCACTCAATACTGTCAGCATCGCGGTGATTGAGCATGAGTCATGTTGGCTCCTTTCCCTGGCATGGTGCAATCTGTCAGCTAGCCAGAAAGCTGAGGGGTTTAGCGAATATGTACTGGGTGTGAGGAACACCTGAATTTTAATGCAGTCCCAGGCAATGACTTACTGTGTGATCTCTGGGTAATGTTTTTTCTCAAGAGGACTCTGATCTTTGGCCAGCTGACTTGAGGTGGTGGGAGCCAGATGCATGGAGGCTTGGAGCTTCACAATTCTTGTTGGCTGTGGTAGAAATGACTAGTATTACACACTCCTGAAAACCAGGCTCTAAGAAGCTCATGCATTGGAGAACCCGAATCAGGGGTCACTTTGGAGAAACCTGCTTCTCTCCTGCTTGCTTTCTTATCAGTAACAAAGGGGAAGTATTTATGTACCTTAAGAGGTAGTTGTGGAAATTAGTAAAAGTTTACATAGTGTTTTGAAGGAAGCACTACATGGTTTAAATAATCTCATTTTCACTGAGTGCTCTTTGTTGCAGGATGTAAGAGGAGGGAAGGAAGAGAAAGAGAGCAGATGTACAAGGAGAGTACTGGCACATCTGCTCATCCTCCACAGGGTCCCTTCTCCTCAGATGAGAAGCTTAAATAATGAGCATCTCTCCTGCCCCTCACAGGTACCTCTGTCACATGTACACGTCAGGAGCTTCCTTTTCAGGAGGCCATCCGTAGCCGATTTGTGTCCTCAAGGAGGTTCCACAGCTGCTGCAAGCCTGTGTGCTGGCTGGAGCTCCTAGCCTCCAGTTATCTGCTGAGATGGATTGGCTCAGCCATTTGCAATCAGTCCTTCCTCCAGGCACGTGTCCTGCAGACCATCGTTTCCAGTTCTTCCAGCATACCCTCTGGGAACCAGGGCAAAGGGGCCTGGGATGCATCCAGCAACAAGCCTTCAAAAAAATCAAAAACAGTGAGGGGAAAAATGCACGTTCAAAGTAGGGGGTGGTGGCATCTTGAAATTCTGAAAATAATGAGTTTTATTTAATTACAACCAATAAAGAAACAACAGGAGCTCAAACCCAGCTCTTTTTGTTATTGCCCTGTGTTTTGCTTAGACTGTATGCAATTTCTTCTGAGTGACCTTACTGAGCACTCCCTACACTTCTGAATTAATCTTTATTTACTTTGCTGCAGAGCTTTGTCACTGCCTGACTTTCTTTTCTGTACTGAAGCACTCGTCAGAAAAGCCTGCTAAGCTAAGCACCAAGTACATGATTTAGTGATGCTGTATCCACTGAAAGCATCACCTAGCTGGGAGAAGGGAGAAAGGCAAATGGCTTTATCCCGTCTTTCTGCCTCTCTAATTCAGGACTGCTACTGGAGTCAGAGTACCCTCTAAGATTGCTCAAGGAGCAATGGTTTTAAACTAAGGGAGGGCAGATTCAGGCTAGATATAAGGAAGAAATTTTTTGTGATGAGGGTGGTGAAACACTGGCCCAGGTTGCCCAGAGAGGTAGTGGAGGCCCCATGCCTGGAAACATTCAAGGTCAGGTTGGACGGGGCTCTGAGCAACCTGATCTAGTTAAAGATGTCCCTGCTCTTGCGGGGGGGTTGGACTAGATGACTTTTAAAGGTCCCTTCCAACCTAAACAATTCTATGATTCTAAGATCAGTTAGCTTTGGGAACTGGCTGTCTGGAGGAACAAGGTGCTCACTTCCACATCCTTCACCAAGTGATGTGCTGGGGTACAGGATACTGCCCTGGCACCTGCAGAGAGCAGAGCCCCTGCACAGAAGGACGTATACTCCTTTAAACTGTGGGAACGTCCATAACCTGTCCTTTGTGCTTTCATTGTTATGTCCACGTTCCTGCAAGGCGAGATGGCCTTTTATCAAAGGTGCCCTGCACTCCTTTCAGATGTATTTGAGTTGTGTGTCCCTGTGAGCTCAGCTTGGACTCATGTGACCTTTGCCAGAGATCGGTGGGAAGTTGCAAAGAGTGGAAAAAGCAATCTGTAACATCTGAAAACTAGGATGGACTAGAAAGACAACAGTGATGAACAGAGAGACCAATGCAAGAAAAAGGAGCAGGAACAGGAAGACAGTGAGTGTGGGCTTTAGACCTTCAGTGCTGGTGAGGTTTCTTCTACCTGTTTTCCTCTCCAGGGAAATGGCTTCTTATTCAAAGACAGATGTTTCCACCATCCCTTTGTATTTGCTGTAAAGTAGTACGGGAGAAAAACAACCATCAAAAGCAACACTCAGGACCCACATCTGTCTGTCCTCCACATGTCTGTGCTGTAGTCCTGGGGAGATGACCCCCAGCCCTCCAAGCCTGGGCAGTGACAGGCAGTTCCATAGCAGCGCCTGTTTCAGGAGGTTCATTGGAACATCCTCTTTGTGCCCCACAGACTGTTTCCCAAGGCCCACTGAGCCTAAAACACACAACAAGAGGACAAAACCCACACCTATAGAGCACCAGAAAGTAAGATGAGAAGACATCCCTTTACTGGGAAGGTGAAAGTGGCGACAGGAATGGAAGGAGTCTACTATGCTTTAGACGCTGCTTTGCACTTTGCAGCCAACTTTCCCCCCTTCACATGTACCCTCCTTTCACCTGTTTGTGTTTGTGAGCTACCAGAGAGCTCATCTGGTATACTTGAGGGACACAATGCAGTCTCACCAAAATCAATGGGAGGCAGGGATCTGTATGCTGTAAAAAGTCCCACAAAATGTTCCTGTGCATCCTTAAGGGCCTTGCATGTCTTCCAAAACCTTGCCCTTTGTTCCTGGTTCCTGAAGAACATTTATTCCCCTCTTTATGCTGTTTCATTCCAAACATTTAAGCATTTCTTTCCACTAGAGTGGGGGAAGGAGAGCTCTGGAAAGCAAAAGGGAAAGACACCAAGGCAGAAGGAAAAAAAAAACAAAAGAAACCAGAAAACATTAGGGGCAGTAGGGAGGGGAAAAAGCAATGCCTTTCATTTTTTTAATTCTCTTGCTTTCCCTGCCCTCCCAAATCCATCATCACTAGCTCTTTCCTTCTCTATTTCTTGAAGTTGAATCACACACACTGCTATTATAGTGCTATATTTATTTGGTGGATATATCTAGTAGACCCAAGATAAGGACCCCATTCAAACCTATCATGACATGAAGGCCAAAGAAGGGACTGCAGTACTACCAAAGATGGCAGGACTGTTACATCAGTTTGACAGGTGCTGGGGAAGACTTTTACACAACTTTGGATGGTGTTTCTGGGAGGCAGGGCAATGAAGCACAGAAGCAAAGAGAGAGGATTTGGAGAGATTTTGATTTTTCTTGCAAAGCACTTCATGTTTTTACACTTTGGAAGGAAGTTTCCACCAAGTAAGCCTGACCACATCCAGATTAAATCAGATAAAAAGCCAGTAAAAATCCCCACCATGTGTCAGGCTCTGGTTTGAGAATGGTGACTCCACCAGCCTCTCTGACTGGTCTTCTCACTTCCTAGAGTCATGCATGATGGGGGCACTGCATCAGAGCACTCGGCTGCCCCATTCAAATTCAGATTTTGTTACTCTGGAGCACATCGCTAATTCAGATCACTCCTGGACTGCAAACGCCTTCCTGACTTGTCCTGCCAGGTTCAGGTCTTCTCTGGAGCAGAGGTCCAACTGAGTGCAAAAACAAAGACTAACTGTTCTAAGATCCCTGCTTTGCCACTGATATCAGTAGGGAATTGCCTCCACAAAGTGAAGTGTCAGTAAGCAGTAAGAGCTTTACAGTTCGGATCCCAGTTTTGTGGTTCTGGTGGTCCTTCCTTGGTGTCTGTTACCCCTACAGCTCTATCTGCAGCATGAAGCAGCTGCTGAACCTGCCATTTTGACTAAGAGATTTTGGAGCAACAGTCTTTCAACTGTCATATAGCATAATAATGTTCCAAGTTGCGGTCCTATCACCTCATGCTGTGATGTTGAAGCTCCTAATGTGATGAAGCCAGGTCAGGTTTTGAATGGTAATCTCCAAGGCAGAGCCAGAATGCTGCAGGAGGCACCATTTGGGAGTCAGCAAGAGGTGCAATTCCTCAAGTCAGTCCTGAACTGATCCCACAGCATGGTGGAGTATTGCTTTGCTGGCAAGTAAGATATGCAGCCATAGTCCCAGCCATCTGAGGATATTAAAAAGCTCTTTCTCCAGGAACAGTCATTACCTCTAATACCCTGCTCAAGTTTAAATTTGGGTAATTATTTTCTTCTGACTTAAAAAAAGATTCTCGGGTGGTTTTTTTTCTAGATACTATATTTTTTTCATGCTTCCTATAGTAAACAGCTTTGTAGGAATGTTACATACTGTTAAACAGATGCTCTGTTGCACCCTGAAAGCTAGATGCAATTTGGAGGTGGGTCATTATCAGTAGAGAAGCTCTGGGGCCCAGCTGCTACAGGCAGGAGGTAATCATTAATAGTAGGGCTGTGTAGCAACATTGATGAAGATGCATGGTATTTGTGAGATATTTGAATAATTAGTGGTGGGATCTGCACACCTTTTGTGAAGAAGACACCAGGTTGCTTTAGGAGACCAATGTATATCCATCCAGGTGGTGTGACAGCCAGCCAGAATTCTTGGCATAACTCGTGCTGGCTTTAGGACCGACAGCTCTCCTGTTTGCTGTGGTGAAGAGCATCATAAAGAAGCCTTGCTTTCTCTCTGTAGCCTCCCGTTTGATTAGGGGCCTTCTGTGGCCTCTTGTGGCCTTACACTAGGTCAGAGCTCTCTCATTGGCTTCCTATTTCTGGAATATCTGAAGACTTGTCTCATTGCATTAATACCTCTGTCTGTTCGCTCTTCAGATTCCTTCTTAGCCTCTTAATCCCCATTGTACATTTTTCCTGCCAGAGGTTAAATTTCTTTCTAATAGTTTTGGTTTTGCTGGACTTGAGAGTTTAATGGATGCAATTAGCAGGTCTGAATAAATCGTTATGAAAAGAGTTTTAAGAAATGAGAGATTTTGCTTCATTTTTTTTCTGTAATGAAGAAAAAAATGCCAAAACTTTCCAAGAGCCATCTTCAATGCTTGCGTAACTCTGTAGGGGGATATGATGTGGTGTATGAGATACAGTATGAGACTTAGTTCTCATTAGTCTCTAAGCTAAATCTGAATTTGAGCTACGCAGCCAAAAGCCTGTGCGGCCTGGTACAGGACCCCCTTTCTGAGCAGTACTGGAAAGTTAGACCGATCAGAGAAGCTGATGTATGGTGCTTTGTTTTGTTGATGTTTATCTGGTTTAATATGGATACAACTGAGTCTTTTTCTTGTCTAATGAATCTGTTCTTGATGTAAAGTCCATTCCAAAGGGCAGAAACATCAAAGTATTGCCAAGCATTTAAAATCTCTCTACTTCCTCCCTCTTCTGTAGTTTCGTGTCCTGCCTCCTAGTAACACCATCTCAAGTCGTGTAAGTCTTCCCTAGTGCCTCTCAAATCAACGTAACAGTCCTGCTGTGTTTGGCAGTAATGCAGTCCTTTCCTTGGCATCAGTATTGTGGAAGACTTGAAGACCTCAGCGATGCATATGTCAGCTGTCTAAAGTTCAGGTGCTCCTCTTTCATGAGAAGAGTGTATAAATGATGATGTGAGGAAAGCAAACATGTACAAGAGATTACATGACATGGGAAGACCTAGAGCACGTTGACCTTGAGGGCTTGCAAAAAAGCTTTATAAATTGCACTCTGTGGCTTGGCCACCATGAAATCCCAGCATTGCAATGCTGGGTATTGGCATTTAATTTCCAATTGACTCAGAACTCAAAAAAAGAGAGTTCTAAGGCAGGTCAAAAAACTGCCTTTTTTCTGTAATGTTGAAACATTTCTTTGCACTAAAAAAGACAAAGAAGAAATGTTTCAGCCCTTCCAAAATGGGATTTTTAAAGCTTTTTGTTCTGAGAAATATTTTGATTGTTTTGATCTATTTGAACACAAACACATTTTGAGATGTATTTTCTTTTGAGTGAACATCAGGTGTTACATTCAACTTTTTCTAGTGGGTTAGCTTAGCAGATTGAGGCTGAAGAGAAAGAACCATGTTGCTTGTTGGCTTGTTTTGCAGAAAAAGACCATGAAACTCCTATGCATCAGCACAGAAGGAAGAAAAAAGTGAGTGGTGATAAGAATAAAGTGTGTGTGTGTGTGGGGAAAATGAAACTCACCTGTGAGGGCATCTGCAAAAGCCAACAGCAATGAGGGAGAGAAAATAAGCACTTCTTTCCCTGGAGCTACTTGTTTCTCTGACCTTCGCAACACAAATCACTCCTTCCATTATAAATGAAATATTAACTGTCCTACTGCAGTTACAGCATCCTGCTGGCTTCTTGCAGGAGGGTCACAAAGCAGGGGAGGAAAGTAAGGAAGGAACACGGCACTGTCCTTAGCTTATTTCAAAAGGAGGGAAAGAAAATGCAGTCACTGCAAACTGGAATCACAGGGTGCAGCCATTTAGCTGGTGGGAAGCACGGTGGGATGAGAGGGAGGTGGAGAGGAGCCCAAAGGGGAGGCAGAGGAGTGATCAAGCAAATGTGATGTCTCACCTGCAGGGTGCCCACAGCTGTGCCTGCCTGGCACCAGCTCAGAGGTGGGAGGCCACGAGGAGTTGTGCACGTGGGTGGCCAGTGTTGGGGATGCATTGTATGGGGCTCCGTGTTTCCAGTTCAGTCACTGAACTGCTCTACCGCAGCAGGCTGTTCTTCCTCTTTTGGGGAGGGAACAGATGCTACCATGACCAGCTACACCATAGAGCTGGCTTTTTCCCCTTGCTGTAAGTGCTTTGTAGCCAAGGCGTTTCCGCTGCAGGTTAAACAGGTCTGAGATATTCAAGACCTGAATTGGCACAAGGCATACCCTAGGAGTGGCGTGGAGATAGCAACAGGAAACACTGAGGGATTGCCATTCTTGTAAAGCTTATATATTTTCTGTGCTGTTAGCGCCAGCCGCTGGGGAGTTCTTTGGGCCTGGTGAACTCTTACTCTTCAGCTGATGATAAAGGAGGAAGAGGAGAGGGGACCCAAAGTATTGTTTTGTTTTGCCCTGTTGTATTTTTGTCAGTGATAAAAAGCAGAGATTAAGGCTGATCCCAAGAACATTAAGTGTTACCCCATTTTCCAGGTGCAAGCTATTTACAGCTCCAATACAGCATACCTTGCTTCTGCTATTTGTCATTCAGGAATCGAGCCCAAAAGCTTTGCCTGTATCCTATCACCTGTTTCTAACATCATCTCGCATTACGCATAGTCATGTTACCAAGCACTAGCACAACATGTCCAGCTTCCAGAAACACCTGCACATCTCTGTAACTGTCCTGTAACTTATGGCTTTCAGCACTGACTCCCTCCCAGATGGTTTGGGGTGGATGATGGTTCTCTCCTAGTGTGTGCTGGTGATGCATGTCTCCATTGAGTCTCTCCCCATGCCAGATTTGCCCTGTCCGTTGGAAGACATGGTGGAGGGTCAATGGATATGCGGTGGCTGACTTCAGGCAGCAGCTGGATGGACCCTGGTTGGGGTGTGGAAGGATAAGGAGGGGACCCATGAGCAAAGCAAACTGCCGCTGCCACAGGCAGGCACCAGCTGTAGAACCACTCTGAGGAAACGTGTTTTAGACAAAATATAATTAACCTAGATATGGATCTTCATGCCATAAGACAGTGCTGAAGCTAAGAGCTTAGAACTTTCACAAGGAAGAGACAGTTATGTGGATAATGAGAATAACCCATGGTTAAAGGAGCCAGGAAACCTTTTTCCCTTGCTGTTTTTCCTTTTTCAAATGAGTGCCATGACTCCTTTATCCCTGAGGGCTTGAATCAACTGTGAACTGTCACAGTTAGGGAAAAAACCTCCCTTTAAGGGCAAATTATTACATAGTGGATTGCTGCGGGTTTTCTGGTGCCTTCCTCTGAAGCATCTTGTGGTGGCCAAGAGAGAGGAGCTGACCATGGGCAGAAATGCCTGGGTGTCCTTTTAGTTTCCAAAACCTGTTGGAGGCCCCAAGCCTCGCTGGGAAAGGTGCCAGGAGTGGGGCTATGGGAAGGGAGAGCAGCAGTGAGAAAGGGCCGGGGCAGAGCGGGGGGATAGCATGTGCGCGGGTTCACTTGTAATTAGGAGATTTGAACTTCGAAAGAAGTTAATTAGTAATGAAACTTCTGACTGAATGAGGCAGATTGTAAAGACCGGCTTTGTCAGCAGCTGAAATTAATTGCAGGCTCAGGCACAGGGAAAAGGAGGGGGTGAAGGATGCAGGGAGGGGGAGGCATCACGGAAAGAAAGATGATAAACCTGGCTGCAGGCTGTTGCCGTGGTGATGGGAGGCAGTCGCCGTGGTTGACGGCAGTGACACATTGAAGGCAGCAGGTACTTCTAATTACCCCCTCCACCGACCCAAGCAGGCAGCAACCCCTCCCGACTCGGGGCAGGAGATGCTCCAGTTTTCTCCTAGCACTTTCTTCCTCTCTGCCGCAGGTTGGATCTGCCTTTTCAGGGTCCCCACCTGCTCTGAAAGGAAAACCGTGGGGAGGCAGCTTTTCCTAATGTCACTTTAATAGCCCGGGAGCAGCCAGCGATTCGGCAGTCCTCAGGAAGCCTGGAGAACACTGGCAAACTTTCAGAAAACTGGTATCCAGAAAGCAGGGGAAGAGAAATTAAGTGCAGCCGACCACAGCTTTTAGAGCAAGAAGATGAGGGCCTTGCGCATCTGGCCCAAATTGCAACGTTTTTGGGAGCACTTGCTGTGGGTGGCCAGGTCTTGTGCTTTGGGGTCTCGCTAGCTGCCTGAAGGCACCTTGCCATGGTCTGTGTGGCCTGGGGGGGACACTTCAAGGGGAGTGACAGGAGCAAAGGGAGCACGGGAGCATCCTGACCACCCACGCGTTGCTGCTGCCAAAGCATGTGCACAGAAGTGTAGATCTGTACAAAATAAACCCCTGACTTCAAGCCCCTTTGCCTGAATTCCCTGAGTTTGGCTGCAGTTGGAGAGTACTCCCTGCCTTTGGGTCTCTTGTGTCATGTTTTCTGGATGTTTGCTGAAGAAAAAACTTGGCTTTTAAAACAATTTCTGCTTTTCATTTTTTACGTATTAATTTCATCCAGGGCTGTTCTAAGCACTGGCTCTGTCCGTACCTCTCCTGACTGCCCTGTGTCCAGGGAGAAGGACCTTTGCAGCTGTTGGCTCAGCCCACACCAAAACTCTTTTGGCCCCTCGAGGAGTGTCGTTCAGCACTGATCCCTCTGTCAGGGCTTCACTGGTGCTGCCTTTCCAGGAGTTGTCAAAGCACCTGCTGCAAAATGGAGAGGCTGAGACAGCTGGGGCTGCTCAGCCTGGAGAAGGCTCAGGGGGATCTTATCCATGCGTATAAATACCTGATGGGAGGAGTAAAGGAGACAGACTGCTCAGTGGTGCCCAGTGACAGGGGCAAGAGGCAATGGGCACAGCCTGAAACATGGGATATCCCATGTAAATGTAAGAAAACACTTTTTCACTGTGTAGATAGTCAAACACTGGAGCAGGTTGCCCAGAGAGGTTCTGATGCTTCCATCCTTTGAGATACTCAAAACCCAACTGGACGCGACCCTGAGCAATCTGCTGTAGTTGCTGCTACTTTGAGCAGGGGGGGGTGGGGTGGGGTGGACAAGATGACCTCCAGAGGCCTCTTCCAACCTCAACCATCTCAACCATTCTGTGGTTCTGTAATTCTGTGAAAGATGATGCCAAACAAATTTTGAAAAGTCCGGAAGAGAATTGCAGTCTTACCCAAAAAGCCTGTGGGGGCTAATGGAAACCTCTCCAGTTGCTTTCCTGGGCTTTGGATCAGATCATTAAAGAAACGTGTAAGAGAGAGAAAGGTGGAAAGTTGAAGTTGTGTTGTGTAGACCTCTGAGGGCAAACATTTTATTCATGCCCTTTTGGTGTATTCCTCTCAGAAAAGGCCTCTGGTTTTGAAGCCTACATCAAGGGTGGGCTCCACGTGCATTACTTTGTACAGCACTTGGGATTAACTTAGTGAGGGATAGTGATAACATGTTCTTGAAATCGCTTCATAGCATGATTGGCACAGTAGAGCTGGTGCCCTGCTCTTGTCTGATTTTGCAGCTGAAGGTAGCTCACTGAAAATCAGGTGGGGGAGAAGAGAAAGAATTAATAATCTTCTAGATCAGATTGTGCAGGTTAGTCATGAATCACTGTCAGAGAACGAGCACGGAGGAGTTGCTCAGAACAAACCATAGATGTTGAGTGTCTTTCAGAAGTGACCAGAGATACAGGCCACCATTTTCGATTCAGTTCTGCAAGGACTGAAAATGGGTGCACTCAGTGGGTTGTATTTTAAATGGATGATTTCTTGGCTCTGTTATTTTAAATTAAAAAAAAAAAGTCTGAAAATAGAAACTGAGCAGATATGTTTATGTGAGGTGTGTTAAAATACCCACAAAGGATGGTTCTGTCAGAGGTTGGAGGTCCATTCTCATTAGATCTACATCACTGCTTTGCAATGTGAACACTGGAAAGATATCACAGAAACGTGCCCACTTTTAGAGCTAAAATACTGTAAATGAGTTCTTGGATAAGCATGTATCAGGTCTTAAGACTCCTTCAGGAGAAGAGGGATGGTGAAGAGGAGGCAGGTAGAGGGTGTGGAGAAGGTCACACAACTACACCATTTTTATCGTCTTCTGTAATATATAAATGAAGTAGCACTTGATGAAATTAAAAGGCAACAAATTAAAAATAAATAGGAGGAAACCATTTTTAATGTAAAGTATAATTAGCCAATGTAGCTCACGGCTGCCAACTATTATCAAAGCAGATATTTTAGTAAGATTATCAACAAAGGATTCAAATGAATAAGCAAAGCATCTGCAGGGACACCAGTGTAGCTGAGAAAATTATAAGGACTATCAATCCTCGCACTTTAGGGCATAAACAGATCACCAGCTGGGGTCAGAAACGCAATTCCCCCCATGGTTACTGAATAACTTGATTAGGCACATTGTGGAGTTTTATCCAGCATGGATAGCAGATCTACTGGAAGCAGAATAACAGATTAGATGGACTATTGACCTGTTCCAATATGGCAACTCTTTATCTCCAAGTTCCTCTCAGAGGAGAAGAGGGACACTTCTAGCTTTGCGTTGCACCCCCTTCCCAGAAGGGCAGTAATCACTAGGCTTACACAGAGATCCAGCTGTCCATTTTGATTTAGATCCCTAGATCATAGAGATCTCTGCTACATTTGAGTATAGGCCACCATGGAAAGTCTCTTCTATGTATTTGGAAGATTCAGTAAACTAATGAGGGAAGGGACTCAGCAAACCAACAGGATAGGAGTGAGCATGTGTTTAACTATGGCAATGATTTGACTTGGCCTTAGGCCTTTGTGCTACCTCTACTCTCCCCTTTCAAAAGAGTTTTGGCTTAATCAAGGAGTGGAGTAATGAGGAACTGGGGAAAAACATAAGAATGTAATAAATCAGCCTAAAAGCAGTTGTTATTTCCCTTAATCTTCCTATTTTGTCACCCCAAGCATAGAACAAGCTTATCTCAGCCATGATGCATTTACAGAAGTTTTCCTTGACTCTTTTCCACCTGGTTTGAGTGTGTCAGCATGATGGTGATTTTGTTAAACTGCGTTACCCTGGGGATGTACCAGCCATGTGAGGATATGGACTGCCTTTCTGACAGATGTAAAATCTTGCAGGTAAGCAGACTTCCTTCTTCTTGTGATGGTGCCTCAGTCCAAGTCACAAATTTTCATGCATGCTTTCCTTCAGCATGTGGGCAAACACCTTCCCAGACAGGTTGGCAAGAATGTCCCCGGTAGTAAGCTATCCTGTTGTAAAATGGCAAGAGCTTGTTTTGAGGAGGGGAATGGGGCAAGAGAGAGATAATGAATGAAGTCTGCTTGTGACCATGCAATACAGAACAGTTGCTAACCTTCCTGATCCTGTGCATAAGCAGGGGTTTCCTGACATAGACAGCTACAAGATACATAGCTCAGAGGTAAGCCAGGGAGAAATAACTAAGGTTACAGCATCCAAGCAGGAGAGAATAGCAGCCCCCAATGCATTCGCTACTGTGTTGAGGAGCAAGGGTACTACTGACTCCACAGGTAATGTGGCATTCAGGAAGCCCAAAGGGAGAAGAAACAAAACGTATGCCAAGAAGGGCCATGGGTACATCCAGCCTATGAATGCACTAGCTGTGCTTGCTGCTTCCCCAAAGAGAAGGTCACAGCAAAGGTTGTCATCTATAGTGTTGCTGAGGCTGAGACGTTCAGATATCTGAAGGCTCCGTCTGTGATTGGTGTGTGCTGTCCAAGCTGTGCGTGAAGCTGCGCTATGTCCTCAGCTGAGCTATTTGCAGTGGAGTGATGAGGAATCCCTCCTAGGAGACCTTGGAAGGACGGTGTTTCCCTGGCCAGGTTTGGACCTGCTGGTGCTGAGCCAACATCTCCTTTCAAGTCCATGTAAGGAGTCTCTGAGTCTTCATCAATTACTTCACCCATGGGGAAAAAAAGCCTATAAAAGCCCCTTGCTTACTTGAGCAGCAGGAAGCTGTGATGCCAGGGCTGCATGGAAGAAGCTTTTCCAGCCCTGCCTCTAACTCATTTTCAGAAGTACTGAAATTTGTATTTATCTCACATTCTGCATTTTAAAATCCAACGCTGAGAATGCTTATCAGACGTGCTCTTGGGTTTCTGTTTGGCAGGTATTTGATGATTTCATCTTCATCTTCTTTGCCATGGAAATGGTCTTAAAGATGGTGGCCCTGGGGATCTTTGGCAAGAAGTGTTACCTTGGAGATACCTGGAACCGCCTGGATTTCTTCATTGTCATGGCTGGGTAGGTTGATAGTTTCTGGGTTTATTTCTTCTGTGTTTGCTAGAGTCTTGCATAGAACAGAAATGATGTAACTGAGGGGAAAGTTTCCAGTCTGGTGCTACTCCAGTATATCTGCTGAACTGGAATCGGATGTGCTGGGGTTAGCAGTCTGTGGAAGAAACAGTAGACAAGGTAGCTTAGCTCCCCAGCTGATGTGCAGCCATCTATCTTGCACCACTTCTGTAGAGGGTGTTAATTTGTACTAGCTGAAGAGCTAGCCCAGAAACTTTTTTTTTGGTGTTTTTAAAATGTCTGAGTGGAAGATGTGTAACCTTTACCAGAACCAAGCTAGCTTCTCAGTTTCCAGTAGAAGTGTTTCAAAGGTAGGAATGTCATTTTTGTTACTCTGAGCTTTTTGTCTTTGCATTGCACTGGCCTTACCCACGGTACTATTGGGACAAGTTGACATTTGAGTGTTTTTTACAACAAAGTTGCTATGGTGAAGCTCTGATTTCCCCTCTGCATGTATGAAGTGGAAAGCCTACCAGGATTTGCCTATCAAATCACAGCAAAATGTCCATCTCTGATACCAGGGGGCATGTGCTTTTTTGGAATTTGTCCATTTTCAATTAGATTGCCTTCTGGTATAGGGAAAAAAAAAGGTCAGAAATAAATATGTAATATTGCTGTTCTCACAGCAAAAAAGTAAACATCTTTTCAGAGAGAAACCCCCACTTTCCTCTTCCTCCCAGCGAGGAATTATCCACATTTGCTGTCACCTGGAAGTGCATGTATTACTGACTGAGCCAGCGATGAGTTCGAGCTCGCTTTGCAGAGTTCTCCCTTGTGGTGTGGAGCAGCACTGTCTTTATATTTGCTTTTGACACAGTTCTTCTACAGCAAGACTTGAAAGTCATTCCCTCTGGAGGGGCATATAATTGTTTGCTTCTGGGGGGAGCAGAGATTTGCAAACTCAGTTCAGTTGTAAAAGTTGGAAGGCTGATTCTTGGCCAGCTTGTGCATGAAAGGAGGGCAGGCAAATGAAAGCTGTAGCTTTTTCTGAATTAACGCAACATGTGTGAGATGGGAAGACCTTTCTTGTGGCTGAGCCTGCTGTGATTAGCATCTGATTTAAAATGGCCCGGCATGGGGACTGCAAGTTCATCAGGAAAGGCTAAGTTAAAGCACCTGACACATGGTGGTGAGAAAAGCCAGATCATTGTATGTTCTAGCCTGAGCTCCTGGTGGCAAAATTGCTGGTGACTGGATGCAGGGAAAGCAAGACCCCACCACAGCAGCCTTTGAGGAGGAAAGGGAAAAACAGGTGTGTCTGAAAGGGGGACCTTGAAGCCCACGGTGCTCCTCCATGTGGATGATGTGCTGCGGTATGCTGGGAGGAAGGCTCTTCTCCAGGTGGCCACAGGATTGCCAGTGTATGGGCTTGGGAACTGGGGGTTGTGCTCTGCCTGGTGTCCTTGCAAGCATGGTTGTGAGTGGTGCTATCTGGAGAGATGAATAAATCAGTGGGGCAATGCTAAATGAAAGAGGGTGAGCTCAAGTGTTTACACCATGCAGGAAACAAGTGACATTCATGCTACCTAGATGAGAAGGCAGTAAACCTCATTTACATGTTTCCCTCTGTTGCCATTGCTGGCAGAAATTTGAGAGAGTCTTTTGTGCATCTGATAGCAGTACCAGGAAAAAAGCTCATATCTGAACTCCTTTCAATGCCAAGGAGACTTAGAATCAACTCCTTAGATATAAAATAATCAGTGTGGAGGATTTTTCATTTCAGGTCCAAAACTGAAAGAAATTTGTTTCCTGATTTCTATACAGTTGTCCTCATGAGGTGTCAGGCTGAAATGATAGTAATCTCATTAGAATACCTGATCTCAAAAGAATTCTGCTAAAGAAAGATTTTTCCATTTAGTTATAGAGAACTAATGACTATATAATGTATTTCGAGTTATAAAAGCTTGTGGTTATTAATTCATTATTCTTTGAAATTCATTAAAATTGTCTGCACTGTTTAAATCAAATTCAAGGCTCAAACTTGCCCTTACATACAGACTGTAGGCTTTTATTTAACCTTAAATTTAAGCCCCAAGCTTTATCCTGATTGGTCCTGCACCTGGATCATGGCTTCAGCTTACTCTGGGTCCAGATGTTGCCTTAGCCTTCTGACTAAGAGAAGACATCCTGCATTAGGTCTTGCATGTTTTCTCCATGCCAGTGAGTTAGATCCTGACCAGAGGCTTATCAGTTTTCTCTAAAGGCCTTCTCCTTTTCATGGTCCTGGACTCTCATTGCCTGCAAGGGAGGTCATAAATTTGGCTCTCAAGAAAATGTCTGCGATGTTGGGAGGTAACGCAATGTCTAGAAGATGTGCAGCTTCTCTCAATTTTAAGAATAAGGACTGTACTTCCCAGCCCCTTCTCTTCCCTTCTCCCTTTCCAAATAAACACCAACAAGGCAGCAAAGGTTGGAAGAATGAACTGTAGCATGGAAAAGCGAAGTGCAGGCAAAGGACTGTTCTGTTGGGCGTTCCTGGGCAGCTGAGATACCTGCATCTGGCTAGCTGCATGACAGCATGTTTTATCAAAGAGCATAACGATTATTTGCTGCTATTGCCCCAGACTGTGTTTTGGTTACATAAACCATGTATTCAGGCATTAATTTGTAGTTTTATCCTCACTTCCTTGGAAAGCCAGAAGCTATAGTTTTAGTTAGCTGAATTCCCTCGTGTGCCCCTGCCCTGCTTGCCCCTGCTCCCCACGCAACCCAGCAGCTCAAGGAGGAAGACTCCATTGTCACTAAAAATGTTCAGTTTCCATGGCGATAGGAGCTGACATCACCAGAACTTTCTCCCCTCTTGCTTGCTCCCTCCCCCAACCACCTTCAACATGTTTTTTTCAGAATGGATTAGAAAAAAACCCAAAACAACAGTCCTAAGTCAACTCTCTCCTTCATTGTTCCCCTTGGAGCTCCTAAAACCACGCGAGGTAATTTGGGTTGAAGAATGCCGATGCCTTTGTGCGCGCAAGCAATCAGGGCTGCAAATTCAGCTTGCCAATGCTCTAGTTCCCAACTGCTTGCTGGTGACAGGAGGTTGCAGGTTCCCAGACGTTTCAAGCAGACTGTGCTTGTCACCAGCTGTCCTGGTGGGAGTCCCTCTTCCCCTGTGTTTGTGATTAGGTCTTGTCTGTCGTCATTTGTTTCCCACAGCAATGGGTGCATGTGGAGAGCTTGATCTGAGGCAACTTCAAAGGGCAGCTTACTAAAGTTGAGACCCTAGTAAGTTTTGAAAGTTGAGATAATGCAAACACTAATCACACTGGAAACGCAGGCCAGTGTCTCTACGTGCATGAATTTAGGTGCAAAGTCACTTATTTCTGGGCTAGCGCTCATCAACTTTGTAAGTCAGACAGTTCTCTAGCAAAAAAAGAGTAAGCAATTTCTCCTGCTGGCACTACTCTGTGAAGCAGTTGTATTCACGTACGGTTGGAGGTGATGCCACTATCCCCCTCTAAGAAGGGAGATGTCCCTTTGCATGACTGTCCTGAGGGTCCCCGTGCAAGGAGTGAATTCATGCAACCTGCCTGGCCTTGGGGGCATTAATTCCACTGGCAGTGTATTTGTTCTGCGTCTCTTGAGCCAAGTGCTGTAATTAGCTATCTGTGGTGGGAATTATGTCTGTCTCTGCCCTCTTCAGTGGCATCCCCACGGCACGTTCTGGTATGCAATTTACTTGTGTAAATAGGTAGGTTAAGGGGGAGAGGGCTTCACTATGTGGCCAGGTGGATGATTGTGATGACAAGTGTGTCCCCGGAATATGTCCAAAACCTTTCCTTAATTACTTGCTGCTTGGAGTCCAATGGCTGAGGAGAGGCTGGTGTATCTTTCGGAGAATGCACCATCTTTGCCTCTCTCCATTATCACACTAGAGCTTGCCATGTAGATCTCATAAGCTGTGGTCAAATCCCATCCTAACCTTGCCTTTGATGAGAAGAATGGCATGACTTTGTATATTTTGGCATTTTAGGATGCACTTGCAGTGTTTTTTAACAGCTTTTAAAAGTGGTGGACATCAGAATAAGACACAGTACTCTGTGTAGCCACTTCAGTGGTAATACAGTCTCTCTGTTACAGCCTGAAATTCCCCTGTTCCTACAGCCAAGGATTGCAGTAGCCCATCTAATCAATCACTACATCTCCCTATCAATTCATTCAGCTGCTTTCTCCGTTGGCTCCAAGCTTGGTTGGTTGGTTTTTTTTCCCTCTCAGTCTCCTCTTCTGAAGAGAGAAAATCCCTTCCTATTAGTAGGAACAGCAAACTTTGTTCCCAGATGTATGCTGTTATATTAGTTCACACTGGAATACATATTATTTGCATTTCCAAAGCAGTTCATACTGTTCTATATCGCTGACTTGTCCTCTTCATTTCTTTTTCTGTTCTCCCAAAAATATGCTTCAACTGCAAAATCCATCAGTGATTTTTTTTAAATTTTCTGCCAGGTTGTGATAAATAAATAAAGAACAGAGCGGCAAGAATTGTGCATTACAGAAGTACATCTGCTCACAAATGAGTCCCCATTTACTGTTGCATGTGAGGTTTATTACTTAGCCAGTTTTTCTCCAGCTAATGTATGTCATGATGATTTCATATCATTCCAGCCATATCAACATAATCACTTGTGTGAACCAGACTTGTAATCTCATAAGAAATTATAGCACATTAGTTTGATGATGTCGATTTTTCCTTAAACCCGTGCTGATTATAGTTAATTTTATTATCCACCTTTAATCTGTAATCTATCAAAGCTGCATATTGGCGATTTCATTACTGTACTGTGATCAGCATCAGTCCAGTCAGCCTACTGAGATCACTGTGTTTCTAAAGTACTGGCATAATATCAGAATTTCTCTGACTCTTGAATGCTTTCCCAGTTTTCTGAGACTAATCAAAAATCATCAGTACTGGTCCAGATTTTTTCTGGCCATCTCTTTTAAAACTCTTGGATATAAATTGTCCAGGCCTGCTTATCTTAGAATATCCCTATTTTGATAGGCAAAGCCTAAAACACTTGCTCACAGTGGGAGCTGGAACTAGCTTATTATCATCTATAGCACACATATATCATCTGACCTTCCCCATAGAACTTTTTTTTTAATTGAAGTTTTCTGCCTTTTTACACTGTTCATGACAATTCTGTTTTCTTGTTCCAATGATTAACTTGTACCATTTTATGTGCTTGTTCAATTCTCTTACAAATTTTCTACAATTTCCATCTCCTAATTTATATTCATTGGTATCAGCTTCCCCTCTCTTGCTATTACATTGCTGCTTTTGCTTTTGCTTATGTTGTACTATCTTTTAGCCTGTTCAGCTTTCTTGTCTCTATTGAAGCTTCTTGGATACCTGATGAACAGTCCTAAACACCACTTGACTGTTGTCCACAGTTTGTGAATTAAAGTCTTTATCCTGACCGGTTTGATGCATGGCTGTTTCTGTGTGTTTTCAACTTCATGCCTATGGCCTCTCTAATCCACCAAGTATATCTAGTACTGTTGATGACCTTACTTGATTTGTACATAACACACGTAATCAAGTAGTCCTAGCTTTAAGTTCTATCATAAAAATAGAAAAAGCGCATAATAGACAGTCTCTGTATCTTCCATCCTTAAACACAATTTTCTTTGAGTTGAAGGGTGCATCACTGTAAATGCTGGGAAATTGCAAGGAGATTTAGGTGTCCCTGACACGTTGCCCAAATTCAACTCTTGCAGATGGATAAGGGGAGGGTTTTTCTCCTATGAATTACAGTCCAATACCAAGAGAGCTAGTCCGCCTGTTTTCTAGTGTGATCTGGACATACCTAATCACATTCATAGGATCACAGGATAATTCGTGTCAGAAAGGACCTTGTGAGGTCTTCAGTCCAATCTTCTTGTTCAAAGGAGGGTCAATAACAAACTCAAGTTAGGTTGCTCAGAGTTGTCAAGTCTTAAAAACCACCACAGATGGAGACTGCACCGCCTCTCTGGGCCCCAGCCCCGCTGCTGATTTATCTCTGTAACAAGTCTGAACCTCCATTCACTGCTTGGATTTATGTCCATTGCGTCTTGTTCTTCTGCCATGCACCACTGTGAAGAGCATGGCTTCATCTCCTCATCTTCTTACTGGCATCCTCGTAGGTACCAAGGAGCTGCTGTTAGGTCCCTCCAAAATCATCTCCTCTCCAGGTTGAACAAGCCCCCATCCCTCAGCTTCTCCTCACAGGGCAAGTGCTCCAGCCCCTGAGCATCTTGGTGACCTTCCACTGAACTTGCTCCAGTTTATCAACATCTTTCTTGTATTGGGGGGACCAAAACTGAATGTGCTATTCTAGATGTGGTCTACCAAGTGCAAAGTAAAGGGGATAATCCCTTCCCTCATCTACTGGCTGCACTCCTGTTGGTGCAGCTTGGTATGCCATCAGCCTTCCTCGCATGGACCATGTGTTGCTTGCTGTCCCCCAGGGCCCATAGGTCCTTTTCAGCAGAGGCACTACCCATCAGTCCTTAGGCACTGGGTCAGTCCAGCACAGGGGTAGGACCTTGCATTTGTCTGTTGAATTTCATGAGGCTCCTGTCAGCCCATTTCTCTAGCCAGGAGAATCCATTTCTCTACTTTATATGGCAGAAAATTAATCCATAAGTATTCATTTCCAAATTGTCACTGATTCCCTACTAGAAAATGCCATTTTTGACAGTGTGCTACTCCCCCTCCCTTTCTGTCCACTTGAGCCTCCCTAGCTACGTTAAAATCATTGATTTTAATATTCCTTTCATGCAGATCTTCCCACCAGGCTTTCTTAATGCCATTTAGGCTGTTTATGCTCATAAAATGAACAATTCCTATTCTCTTTATTACTCGGGCCCTTGGCACTGGTGTATAGATGATACCATTTTTCTCCTCTTTACATCTTTTAGTGCCTTGATTAGTTTTGTTCTTGACATGGAGGCTCTGTAAGAATTAACTTTTTTCCTAATTTCACCACTTTGCCCTTTGGTCTTTCATTTAACAATCTCCTGACTGGTCTATCTCTCAGTTCCCTAAAAACTAATTCTTCTTCTAATGAAATACTGGTTAATGTTTCTGCTTCTCCAGGGGTAGCCCAGTGCTCTGCAAGTCTTCTGCCCTACGTAGCTGGCCAAGCCAGCAGTTCATTACCAGATTCCTCCATCACCTCCTTTGCCTGTTGGCCAGGATGGGCCAACAAGGAGCTCAGTTGAATATTTCTTGTCCATCTTCTTCAGAAATTGTCTATAACCTGTGGCATATCATGATAAGAAAAACAATTAATTTCAAAATAGATCATCATGGGTAAATATTTTTGTGGAAGTTTGAAAACCTTCCTAAGTTTGCTTTTTAAATCTCATTTCACTTATAGTATGGCAGCACAGCTGTCCTGATATCTTCATTTCTTTTCCAAAGCATCCTTTCCTTTCTGAGTAGTTATGCAGCCTTTGGAGAGGGTTTTCTGGCATCTTTGTACAGCTGGAGATCCCTTCTTGGGCATGCCTGATAGCCCCTTAGATTGAGCAGAACATTTCTTCTTGCTCCCTGTGCCTTTTGGCTAGCTGCTTCTTCAGGAGGGCTTTATGCAGCTTCCACACTGGGAGCTTGGAAAGTATTGATCTCTATTAACTGGGATAATTATTATTACTATTTGTACCTTCTGTCTCTGATAGTTATCTACTGTCCTTGATTTCTGCTTCCCCTAATTCCTTAGATATTGCATCCTTTCTTCCATGAACCTGCAGTGATGCTGCTTCCCGAATCCATCCATCCAAGCTCTTTTCAAACCTGTGCAGCATCAGTGTGTGTACCTCTGAGCACTGACTTTCTCCTTACTGGGAAGCCACTGGTTTACACTTACAGCCCCAAGTTCATCCCTCTACATTTCAGCCCAGGAAAGGGGGCTGGCAGCTCTCTGAAGGATGAGAAGTACCAGCCCTCCAGCCTCAAATGCCTACCCATTCCCAGGAAACAAAACTGGCACCGCACGGTGCCCTTCCGCACCGGGAAGATGCTGCTTAGTCTGAAACACACTGGTTGGCCTTAAACTCACAAGATGGCGAGAAGTGTGTTGCCAATCTTCTGCTTTCTCTTTGCTTTTAATTAACTATGGTCCTTCAGGGACCTGGCCAGAATTTGCATAGTTATGACTTTAAAATCTCAGACCATTAAATACTTATTAGCAGCAGTGTAAACAGCAGAATGCTCAGAAAATCCTAGTTAGCTAATTGTCGATGCCAAATGAAAGTTTCTATAAAATTATGGCAAGTTAAAGAAAACTGTAATAAATACAGCAATTAGGTGTTTCAAGCAGTGATCAGATAAAGATGGAAACCAGCAAGCAGCAGGCTAAATAGCATCTTAACCAAAGGCAGAAATATCAGAAGCACAGCCCTCCCCCCCAACACGCACTTACTTTTTCCTCCTTAATGATACTAATTATTTCATTTGCTTTCTCCTAGTACAACTATCCATAGATGTGCAACATATTGAAATGAAAGCAGTCATCAAAATGAAATGAATCACACCAGAGAAGAATAAAAACAAGGAGGCAGTGTTACCCTGCACGTGTTATGTGTAGTTCTCAATTATTGCCTCTGATTTTTTGCCTCCTTAAAAGCTAATTCCCTACCATGTGAATCTTTAGCTTTATTTAAAAAAAAAAAAAAAGGCAACACCAGCAGGCTCGGAGGACCAAAATACAGACACCCTTTTTTTCCTTTCCCCCACCCCAAGCAATGAAATACAGAGCTCAGAGCCTGTGTTCAGACTCCTGGTTTTCAAAAGTGAGTCCCCGTCACTCGTCTTCAGTCATCTGAGCTTGGCGAGTCCCTCTGGCTTTCTTATCACAGTGTGAAAACCTGCTTATGTCTTTTCATATCATGTCTCCAAAACTATTAAGAAACTCTGACGTTTTCTCTTAGTACACAGTTTGGAGAGATATCTGAGTGTTCAGGGGTGTGAAATAATCACATTCCAGGCAGCAAGGGACCAGTCTCACAGGCTCTGGAAGCTTTCAGCAGCTCTTGCTCACAGAGCAATTAAAAAAAAAAAAAAAGGTTAAAAAAAAAATGTTTTGTACTGGGGGGGACAGTTGCAGGTTATTTTTTTAAGAATACTAAGCATCACAGCTCTGGATCTGACCGTGTAATTTGTAATTGATCTATCACTCCCTGAAGAAATGTCTTACTTTTTACTAAATGAATTATAGCATCTTTAATTATTTATTTTTTTAATAAAGGGGGAAAAAAGGACGTAATTTTTGCAGTCCTTGTTTTACTAGCAAGGGATTTTTTTTTTCTTGACTTCTATCTTTCAGCTTTTATGTCAGCAGAGAGTTGGTTTTTTGCAGCGTGATGAGCTCTAACTTTGAAAGAGATAAGCAGGACTATTTAGCTGAGTACACCGTGGTTTGCAGAGCAATTTAGAGGCCTACTGTGTAATGTCTGGCCACATCCCATATGATGTTATTCCATCCTTTCTACGGTAGGTGTTGAAAGGAGTTCGGCTCATCTATTTAAGGTGCATTTTGAAGCCTGGCCCCAGAGGCACCAAACTGTGCAAAATGTGTGCAAATGCCTGCACGGCTTGCTCTTCAAGTATATATCAAGCGAGCTGATAGCAGGTTCAGTGCTGGGGGCTGCCTGGCAGCCCTATGCTTCCTGCAGCACGGAGCAACCTATGTCCATGTAGCAAAAGATCAGGTCCAAATAACTCATCATTTGGGAGCCAGAGCATCTGTGAAGACAACATTTTTAAGGAGGAGTCCATAGGTGAATGCAGCCCTGATGTGACTGCGGGGCTGCATGTGCTTAGCACACCCCATGTGGGCTGGTGCCCCGTGCTGTCTGAAGCCCCTGCCCATTCCCGATGTACCGGTAAAGGTTGTGCCTTCTTGCAGCTGTGAGCAAGCGAAGGAAATGGGGGCATGGGCCACAACACAACTCTCTGAGCAGGGAAAAGGGGACACCTAGAAAGAGTCTTTAATTTCTGCCATAGCCACTGGGACCTTTGGGGGCAAGTAAGGATGTGGCTCCAGCTGTAGAGCCAAAGGGCTGGCATGGTGCAGAAATCTTAAAAAATAGGTCCTGCTCAGGAGCCCTGCAGTCCTGGGACTGGCAAGTAGCCTGTTTGCATGTGCTGTGTGTTTTTTCTCTCCACTGGTATGTGTGCATCCTGTAGCTGCAGACTCAGGATGGAAGCAGTAGCCCTCCTCTCTTGCCCAGCATCTGGGCAGGCCTTGTCAAAGTCTTCTGGCTCTGCTTCTGATGTCTCCAGATGGGTTTGCAAGAGGTTGGATTCATCCCTTACCGGTGCCTGCCTGCTTACAGCTCCCGTTGCGTACAAGCTAGGGCATGTCCAGCCTTAGCAAGGGCTGATAGGAGGTGTCTTGAATGCCACACATGCCCCACACTCTAGCTGTTCGTCTGTGTGCTCTTCCTCCTGCCTCCTTGCTGTTGCTCCAGTGCTGATGGTCCCCAGTATCCAGGCAGTTGTGGGCACCAGTAAGTGGATTTTGCTGCCTGTCCTCCCTTTTTTGCACACCACAGATTCATCTAATAGAGCTGCTGGGGGAGCCTGCCCCGTTCTCCACATCCCCTGCCCACTGCTACATCTCTGGCCACAGAGGGTGAGGACTGGGTGGATCTAGCAATGCACGTGTTTTTTAATTTCCTTTCATCAGAACAGCTCACTAATATAAGAGGGGAGATACAGGACCATTGGAGTACATTGTCTAGTAAGAGGACCAGCTTTGCTCATTCTTTGCGTAGTAGCCACAGTCTTTGAAGCCAGAGCAGAGGCAGTGAGACCTTCCTCTCATCCTGGTCTGTACTACAGAGGTGGGAGGATTTAGAGGTAAATCAGTCTCCCACCACCCCCCCACAAACTGCAGGTGGGAGATTTGAGCTGTGGGATGGCTGACACATGGCTCACATATCAGGGGGATGGACACCTTGGTAACTGGAGAGACGTCAGCTCCAACTTTTGGTGCCAATATCTGAATTAAAAATTCAGACAGGGAAAACTGGCAGACTTAGTCTTATATTTTCCCTGTGACTCCTATCTTCTGGATCTTTGAAGTGGTAGAAATTCCAGTTTGTGGAATTTGATGGCCAAATCAAGGAGCCGAGGACAGAAAGGCATATTCTTGTACACAGAAGACATTGGTTAAATCACATCTAGTCATGGCATAGGTACACATCAGGCTTAGACCCCTGACATAGCTGGGAAACTGAAGGAATTTGGAGCAGAGAGCAACAAAACAATCTTCTGTCTTGGTCACCCCAGGTGCTCATAGATGCAAAGACCAAATAAAAGTCCACAGGCAGCAAAAGCTTCACTTTGCACAGAAACTCATAGCAAGCCTGAAATTACAGCTAGGAAGTCACAGCCACGAAGTTTCCAGCTTTAGTGCTAAACCCAAATTTATTTGACAAGGAAATATGAATTGATTAGACTGCAGTTAATTAGATTTCAATTGAAAACCCCTATCAGAGAAGGGGAATTAGACAGCTTTTGAATTTGACAAAAACATATTGGCTTTGTGTCATAAGAAAAACACTGCCTTGGCATTTTTCATTAATGCTTCCAGAATACATTTTAAATATTATTTCTTGGCTGCTAATTTTCAGCAAATAGAAGTTCAGGAGCTAAGATTAGGAAAGTTAATAAGTATTTAATAAAGGTATAAGGAGATGTAAATATGAAGAGGTAAATGGTAGTGTTTGAATTGTTTTAATCATGGATTTCATTGAATGTAATTGCGAGAAAGCTGCTAGTCAGGCATAGTGTAAGTACATTATCTTGGGTTACACATACAGCAAGATAAAGTCTGAATTTTCTAGACTCCTTACATGGTTTTCATATTCTCGCTATGTCTATTTAAAATAGTCTTCATTTTTATTCCTCCATCCTGCTGGTCAGTCTGCTCTCCCGTGCCTGGCACAGAGCCATGCTGGCCATGCATTTCTGCTGTTGGGCAATGAGCATTGCTTTTCTCTCCCGAATTTCATTGCTGCTGGAGAAGCCGAAAGTGCCAAGACAGATCTGAGCCCACTCTTGAGCTCACAGGTGCAGAGGAGCAAAAGAAGTGCCAAGCTGTAGCTGATGAAGCTATTCTGCTGTTGTTGAGACCTCATGAGCGGTGAAGGTTTGCGATGCTGGTGGTTTGCATGCCCCCTTGTCCCCGTGTGCTCTCTGTCCGCTCCAGTGGCTTGGCATGGGATGGAGGTACACCAGACCAGGCGCTTTCTGGACAGAGTCAATATGCTAACAAATTGTTCACTTGTTCCCCATGCTAGCTTGGTCTTGTCTCTGTTAAACTCCAGGTCTCTTGCATGTTCAGCTGAGCAAACTTACCTGGGCATAGGCTAATGTTTATCAGGAAGGCAGAGACTAAGTCAAAGGAGGAAGCAGGAAGATGATCAGTAGGGAAAGGGACAAAAGGAATAAAGAGGAAGATGGAAGAGGAAAGAAAGGATTGGGAATGGAATTGAAGGATATGAGGCAAAGTGGAAAAAGATGAAGGAAAGGCAAGGGGCAAATGGAAAAACTGGAAGTTAAGGAGGAAGGTTAAAATGAGATGTGGAAACGTTGCAGGTGGGCATGAGTCAGAGGGATGTAAGGAGAGAGAGGGGGTAGGGAGGAGGCGGGATACCTTGAGAGTGGGGAGGGAGGCAAAGCTCGAGTGGAGAGGCGTTCCCTGCCAGCATCCCCCCTGCTTCTGCAGGATGAACCCCATGCATGCTGCCCTGTCCCATTTCTCACACTGGCAGTGTTCCCACCTTGCATCAACCTTGAGCCCTATGGCATGGGGATGGTGCATGCGTCAATCCCCTCTCCTTCCAGAAGAGTTTAATGTGGAAAGTTTTAAAGAAGAAAATCTCTAGCGAGGAAAGAAGAATTACTGTATGAATTCAATTATCTTGACAGCTCAGTGCTCAAATTCCATCATAGATCAGGAGTTTCTCTCTTATTTAGCATAGTTCCAGCTTCCTAACCTGTCCCTGCACTCACCCACCCACACCGGAGGCCGCAAAATACTTTAGCGGTGCCAGAAATGAGCTGCTGTTTCCCTTGGGAGAGATGTGTTCCCCCCCTGCCCCATCATGATAAGGGGAAAGGACAGCTCACAACCAGCACAGGCTTTTTTTTTTTCACTTCCTAGACTTTGTCTGACTGCCCCTGGACCTTAAAGAAACTAAAGCTTTTACAAAGAAGATGTGCTTAAAGCAGCCAAGAAAGAGGGGAGAAGTAGATGAAGGGCAGTCAGGTCATGGGGGCTACCCTTGCCCATGGCAACGAGCTGCCACAAAGCAAAGGAGCCTGGAAAGCTCCTGGAGTGTAATAAGGAGGCAACTGTTTTGTACTAGCTTTAACGTTTCCCTGCTCTTGGTTTATGAACACCCAGCAAACATATGGTTCCCAGGTTGCTGGTGTGATAAGGATCCAAGCATTGAAGGTTGGGTGCCTGCCTGAGAGTCCAAATAAGCACTGTGCACCTAATCCACCATCACTAGGTCTTGAGACACAGACATGGGAAAATGTGAACCTCCTGACATAAATCTGCTGCCGGTTTCTGTCTGATCACTTTTTGTGACATGCTCTTTTGACTCTCTGTCAACCTGTCACCACCTCCACATGTGGCAGTAGGAGACCAGGTACAGCCCAAACCTAGAGGGGTTACGTGTGTAGGGTTTCCAGGCAGTGAGGAGCAAGGCTGGCTGGAGAAAGATAAGAGCAAAAACAGCTGTGCTGGCAATCCCTGAAATGCTGCAGATGCCCAGAGACTCCAGCATTAGAAATCCCATTTCATTAGAGAAAGGAGGCAACATTTAGATTCGTTGGTTTTACCTAGACAGAATTTTTTTTTTTTCTGTTAATCAGTGGAATTTCAATTCACCCCAGTCACCTGCAGTCCATCATGGTATGGACATGCTACCCTTTTGCAAAGAGAAGTGTGAACATAAGCTGCTGCTAAAGCCATCACTAGGAACGAAAAGGAGAGAACAAGCAGCCCTAATGCAAAATTGCACTGGAATTGTGTTGGAGTTGTTTTGGATATGATTTACATGACTACAATAGGCATAACTTATCCGCAGGGATTTAAGCATCCTGGATGTGTCTCTGTTATTACAGCCAAGACCAGGAGGCCTCAGGAAGAACCATAGGCAGAAGGGGTCTGCTAAGCAAGTTGAAGTCCTGGGGCCTGCTAGGACTCAGCTCATTTTTGTTAGAAGTTGCTCTCTGAAAAATTTAAGTTACCCTTCTCTGACCCATCCTTGGGAGTAGCCTGCTGTTTTCATTGGCAGTGATTGACTGTTGGGCGTTTTTTTCCTAGCTAAACTGGAATGTAATCACAGCAAATCTGCAGCCACTGAGGGCTGCAGGAGACTGCCTCGCTGGCTGTAGGAACAGCACAGTAGCAGCTAGGGTAGCATTCGTCTTGCTCCAAAGGGACCTGTGCTCACTACTTTGAAGATTACTTTTCTAGTGACACGTGGACTGTACCATATAGGTGGAAAGCTCATTCCACCTAGGAGAGTGCAGCAATGTGTATCTGGTTAAGGTGACTCCCATTATAATGCCAACAATGTGGCTGTAGCCACGAGAGGACAAAACTTGAATGGTTTGTAAACAGAGGTTCTATTTTTAAATGAATTTTGCATGGCTAAGTCTAAGAAAAGACGTCACCTTGTTATCCCGTGTTATGTTAGACTACAGCCTCTGCCCGCTGATTTCATCTCAGCCCTAGCTCTGCTGTTCCCCTATGTTCAGTTTCTGTGCGGGTCACGGTGTTTTTCAGGACTTCTCATCTGGTCACTTGTAGTTCAGAAAAGACCACTTTTCGAAATTAGATGTATTTTGGGGCTATTTGCTTATTTGGCACCTGACAGAGTGTGTTTCAGGTTGTTCTGCTACTGCTCAAAAATAATTTTTTTGTCTTCAGAGGTCTGACCTCAACCCAGTGCTCTAGGGGACATGCTTTTGTAGGGGAGTAAAGGATGTTCTGTGGGACTTCACCAAGCTTGGAGACCTTTTTGTTTCTGTGCATATACCTACCTCCTATAATAAGCTGCAGTGCAGGGACTCCTTCAGTCATGAAGCTGCCTCTACGTGTCAGGTCTCTGTGCTGTGAAGAGATGTTAGCCCACGTCCTGGGAGCAATACAGCCACGTCTATGTGGTGCTTTGCCCGTAACCGTAGTTCCAAGATTTCAGCAGATTTGCCTAATTCTGGAACGACAACACACTGATGAGGCAATCTTACTTTATGCTTTTGGAGCAATGTTGATCAGTGCTTACTCAAGGCCCTTTGCACTGTGTTCATCTGCACCACACAGTTATTTCCTTTGTACAATGCCCCATGTCTGTGCGTTTATATCAGTGTTTGGTTTTCCTCCTTTATACAAAATTCTCAGTTTCATCTGACTGGATCCCAAGCCTGTGTCTGTCATTAATGCTTTCTGTAGGCTAAGTATTGCTGCTTGGTTTGGGGTGGAGGTTTTTTTGGGTTGCATTTTTTTGGGGGTGTGAATATTTTGATTATCTGTATGAAATCCCTCCTCTCTCCTTCTGCTCTCAGTGTATGTGGAACTGACAGCTCCGGGGAGGTAAATGAATGCCACTGCATTTCAGAGGAAGAATTATTTCGTGCAATTACCCTAAAAGTGCATGCAAGAACAGAGTGAAAGGAACGAGAGAGAGAAAGAAAGAGAGCATGAGAGAGAATAATCACAACACTTCGACAGGTTTACCCCATTGTGTTTGAAAATCTATCACTCTGACAAGTCCCTTTTGTGAAAGGTGTAGACAGATAACTAGGCATTTGCTCTTCAAGGTCCTTTTGAGTGAAGAGGGTGATCGATGGAAGGATCAGTCTGTTTCACTGAAGTTTCACTGAAGTCCTCTCCCTGATATTTCTTACCGGCTGGCTGTGCCCCATTTCCTTCTCAACGTCTCACATAGGCTCTCTGATTCACTCCTCAGTGGTTCCTGGGCAGAGGGATTTGGGTGGACTTTAAGCTACTGGACTATTGACTTGTGGGTCTTTCTATATAAATTGTGATGTTTTTGGTTTAAGAAGGGGTACAGTAACAAAAGTCTGTATTCCCTGTTCCCTCCCTGTCTCTTGAGCATGTTGGAAGGAAAAGGGAGCTTTTTGTAGCTTTGTTATTCACACCTGAGAAGAGATTCAGGAGAAGCAGTTCCTATCCTGACACTGCTGCTCTTTCTCCTGCCAACTTTGTCACCCTCTTGATCCCCTCTGCATATCAGGGTCATCCTGGGGAAGCTGGTGACAACAGCCCATGTCTTCCTAGAGGCCTCATGCACCTATGTTCACTAAAACATGCAAAATGCTTTGAGATCCTCAGGTGAAAATTGCTGGCCAGGGTGAATGGTTAGTATAATCCAGTTCCTCGCCGTGCTTTCCAAGAGGCAGGCAAGTTACTGGACATTTGCCATACTGGGCAAGGAGGGGAGCACTGGCTAAGGGATGCTGGGCCAGGTCACTTTTTTTCACCTGCACCTGCTGCTCTTGCAGCAAAGCCAATGCGTTAGTCATAGCTATTTGCACTTTGAGGTTATATAGGGAGCATGCTGTTGGACTGGGAAAGCTAAGGTCTAGCATATGTCCTAAAATTAGACTTTTCCCCTTTTGGTTGGTGTCAGAAAGGAGTGATTCACAGCTATGGGAGAAACCTTCCCACCTAGCCGAAGCAGCTACCCCTTTAAGTAGAGAGTTTGCTTCTATGTGAGGTAAAACAGGTTAGCTGAAGCCACCTCCAGGTACATCATCCTGCACTGTGAGGTGAGGGGAACATGGGGAGCACCGCCCTGAGCTGCAGGTAACACTCAGCAGAACCAGCTATGCAGCCCCCCTCCTCCTGGCCTCGTGGGAAATGTCCACCCCGTGTGTTTGCCCTTGCCCAGAGCACACGCTCCTCATTGGGGCATCTTCTTGCAGCTCCTTTCCCTCCTGACGGTCGCAGCAGGTAAGTGTTATCGCAGCTCCAGGCCTGCGTCCTCATGGCATGCTCTCACCACTCACTGCCTTGCTGCTGTCCCACAGACAGGCTGTGTTTTCTGCACAGGGGAGCCATGAGGTCCAGTCCTGCTCCTGGAGGGCTCCCAGAGACTTCAGCTTTGCTCCCAAAGACTCAGGTTTTGTCCCCGTGACTTCCAGAAACCTTTCAATGAAGAAACGATGACTCTTTTTGACTCAAGCCAAGATTTTGGATTCTTTTAAACTTTCTTTTTCTCTCTCCTCTTCTGCAGGATGGTGGAGTACTCCCTGGATCTCCAAAACATTAACTTGTCTGCGATCCGTACTGTCCGTGTCCTGAGACCTCTGAAAGCTATAAACCGTGTGCCTAGTAAGTCATGCTTCCATTTCACACCTGCTCAGCTTGGGTTGTGAGGAATATGTGATCAGTAAGGATGTATGTGGTGGTGTTTTCCAGGCTGGGTTCAGGTGCAAACTGAGTGGAGGCTGCTGCAGTGTGTGCAGGCTTTTCCCCATCATGGGGCCAAGAGGTGGTGTTGGATGGGCTGGAAAGCTACAGTCTCCCAGCGTATCTGCCCTGGTCATCCTTCCTGCAGGGCCATGCTGATGGCTAAGGAGCTGAAGCTGAAAAATGTGCAGTAAAGGAAAGGGTTTTTTCTTGCTCTAACTGAAGGATATCGCAGGTTTGATAACATCTGCAGTCTCAAAAAGGGATGTGTGTGAGGTCTGGAGAGGGGTGAGCTGGTGGAAGCAGGGAGAATTGGTTTGCTCAGGCTTTCACGTGCTCTTCCAGATCCTCTCATCTGAAACATTTTCATGCCATTACAGCTTAGGGGCGTGTAGTACCAGCTATTTTGTCTCTCCTCCTCACCCTGTGCTTTGTACTCCCTCTTTTGTGCCGACTATCCCCCCTGCGAGCTGGCGTGTGTGTATGAGCCAGGCTGAGCGCCGCTGGGCATAGGGCTGCTGGGGCTGCGTGCGAGCCTGGATGTGTCAGCAGCCGAACTGCTGCTCGCTGGCACTGTTCAGGTCTGAGACACATTCCCCAGCTCAGGTCTGCATGCAAACCAGAGAGGTGCTGCAGCCCTGAGATGCGAGCTGCAGCCCTGGGGCATGTGCCACACACACGCGCTGCTCCCACCTGCTCTATACTGGTGGCCCCTCCACAGCCCTCGCCTCCTCCCTTCCCAGAGGATGGGGACAAGACCAACCTCTTTGCTGTGCTTTGCAGCTTTTATTGGTGCTGAACTGTTTCTTCCCTCTTCTTCCCTTCCTCTGCCTCTCTTTTTTTTTTTTACTCAAGTCAGCGTTGTTCTCCCTGCAACCCTGGAGCGAGTAAGCAGGCGTTGCCGTTGCTATTTAACTGCAGAAAACATCGATGGAAGTGGCTCAGGCTTCGCAGCAGTTGTATCCGGGTGGATGGAAGTGAACCATCGGGCTGGTTGCATGCTGTTGGGGTCAGGGGTTTGCAAGAGCACTGAACTCAGTCTGCTGTGTCACTCCAATGTTTCCAGCTATCCCCTGTGCAAAGGCAGCCGCTGCCACATGCAGCCCTGTGAGACATTATGCGTTTCTTCCACAAGTTTTTCTGTCTTCTAGAATGGCAGGGATGTCTCTTTGTTCTTCCCCATAATCTCCCTAATCAGGCTGTCTGCAGTGGCTAAGACCTTGCCATAACTCTCCTGACCCTTCTCTTGAGCTCAGGCATCTTTTTCTTTTCCAGATCTGAGGAAGTTTGCACAGTCGACCTCCCAGTCTGCATCATATGTTTTTCCTTGTGTCGAAGTCAGTTTCACGATGCCGCCTATTTCCTGAACATGCTATGGAGGTGGATTTCAGGGTCTCTGGCTCCATGCAAAGCCCTTCTAGAAGGGGGTCTTGCCCCTCTTCCCGGGTGTATTTTTATCTCTGGGCAACAGCCAGGGACAGAGGGTGCTGAAAGGTGTGATGGAGGAACTGAGGCACAGTCCTGTGAGCCCAACATGGCAGGAGGGTGCCAGGCAGAGGAGCATCTGGTTTGGGCACTGAGCGTGCACCCAGGCATATAACAGGTCTGTCATGGGGTGATAAAGATGGGAGCCAAGAACAACCTTTTGGCTATCGACTGTCAGCAGAACAACTTCCCCAGCCTGCTTCCATCTCTCTGCCCCTTTTCCAGAGAGGAGAGGGCTGGGAGCCAGCCATGGTCCTGGCTCTGGGCATGCACTGCAGCAGGGGGGACGACACGGACATCTCTTCTGTGAGGAGGTGGCCTGGAGGTCATGCATGGCATGCTCTCCCCTTCCGTGAAGCGTACGGCTGGCTGCATGAGGGCAGCACCATCCTCATGTTATGCAGCCCCCTTTTGTCCCTGCTTCATAAGGAGTCCCATGAGTCTGTGCTCAAAGACCACTTTGAGGATGATCCCTGTTATCAGGGTAGACTTAACCTTGGTGGCAAGTGGGAACATCTTGAATGATATCCAGTTGACTCCTGCCGACATCTGCCATGTTAATTGCTGGACAGCAGTGGTCAGGAGCAAAACTTGACTGACAAAAAGTCGAGGCCTTGTTTTATTCCTGTTTATCTCCCGGAACAGCCGGAGTCGCTCCCGTGCTAGCCCCAGGGAGGAGCGGTGTGAGCAGCATCAGAACTGGCCCACCAGGGACCCGCTCCATCCATGCGGAGGCACCAGGGATGCTTTTGATCATCTCGCCTGACCTTTGCAGGGCACAGGCAGTTGAATTTCCCCTGACTGTCCCGGCCGTGATGCTGCCTGTCTGCTCCTTCTATCAATATAAAACTTTACCTGCATAGAATTGATGCAGTTTTAATTTCCACTCTGTGGTTAAACCTTTATGTATCTTTCTTGCTACATAAACCTGTGGTTATATGCAGAGAACGTTTTGGAAGAAAGACATCCTGCCATTAATTTAAAAAAAAAAGAAAAATCAGATTCCCTGGGAGAGGAAGCACTGACTTGAGGGTTGAAAACTGGTGAAAAGGCTGTAAACAAAGGCTTGTGATAAATGGGAATGAGCTGCGTTGGAAGAAGGTGCCTAGTGGGGTACAGCAAACATAATTAATGAGACCTTTGGCCACAAATCTTTTTTTAATGTCTTTTTAAAGTTCTTCATTACTGATTTGAAGCAAGAGGAAAGTCTATTAGTGAGATGTACTGATGATACAAAGCTGGAGGAGTTGCAGGTGCTAGCAAAGAAAAGACAGAGGGGAATAACACAGTGCGAGGCAGAGGGAGATTGAGGTCTTGGTGGGAGCATGAGATATTTGGGGAGGGGCAGGGGGGTTAATCCCAAAGGCAGATATTTGGCCATGTTCAGAAGGCTGCGATGGGGCAATGTGGCCCAGCATTCACTGGTGGCCATTTCAAAGGCTTCCACGTGGGCACCCAGCTAGGGACTGATTTTCACAGAGGAGTCTGGCCGTGTGGACTGAATAATGGCAGTTTATTATCAGGAGAATGGACAAAGTGATTAAGAACCTAAGTGATTACTGCATAAGTGGAAGAGTGCTGATGTGGTCTGTCCGGGTAGATTATTTAGCGCCCAAAGAACAGTAACACTCTAATAATCAGTCAGCATTTGAAAAGTCCACATACTGAAGTAAGACATTTCTGGAGAAATTTAAGAGAAATTTCATACTATGTGAAGCAAAAAAAGAAGCGATGCCAGAAAATTAGGAGGGAGGAAATTCAGAATGACTCTAAGGAAACAGTAGCGACATGGTAGAGGAAAAAGTATCACTTGTTAAATAAATTAAATAAACTTATTTTATATTCTTGGCAGGTGGGCAAGGCTGAAGTTTAAATGCCCAAATTGGATATGTCTAAATTCTGCTTACTTGTGTTCATTCTTAACATGTTACTGAAAGCCCTTCCTTACAGTGAGACTTGTGAGGCTTTGAAACAATATCCCACAAGGAGCTGACAAATGCTATTTGTGTGTGCCATACTCATTATGTATAGTGTAAAGGACACATAGACTCTCCTCCTTGAATTGTGACAGAAGAAGAAAGGGACATCCAGTGTAACCAAAAGGTGGCAAATATCCATTAAGGAAAGACGTTCTCCACCCAGTTCATAATTAGGCTGTAAAATCTTGCTGCCACAGGAAGTCCTTCCAGCCCCAAATCAAGTAAGAGGCACTGTGTAAGTAAAGTAAGTAAAATGGGATTGTCCAAGGGATGAGAGTTCATGTTGAGACACTTCTAGATTTCAAACCTCCTTGCTTCAGGGTTAGAGCTGATCTTTAGCTACTGGTTATGAGCAATTGATTGCATTTCTTGCAATTCTCAGCAGGATGTGCTACTGACCATTTTGGATTTCACTTTTGGATGACAAAGTGTGTGGCTCTGCCTCACCTGATCATTCCTCCATTCGCATGTCATCTTTGAAGTGTACTAGAGAAAACATGAGGCGCCCTAGTTTTGTAATACATATCACACCTTCATTAGTATTCCTGCTTCTCTCTTGCATTCCTGACTGCAGCCCCAGGAATGCTGCCTTTTGGGGTTTTGTTTGAAAATGCATGAAACAAAAAATTAGAGATCGTTCTCGTCCTATTACCATGTGATTCAATTCCATGGTGGTGAGCTGGTGTGACAAGCCCCGAGAGTCCCGGAACAAGTGTAAAGAGGTAAAAAATACCCTCCAGGTCTCTGTCAGAGGTAGCTGCTTTCTGCTCTGGGCATGTCTGTGTCCTGGGCTTGGGGTGAAATTCTGCATCCATTTGTTGTTATTATCCTCATGCGATTGTGTGGCAGGTTGCTAGGTGAAACACTGCTGTTTCTGCTAGCTCTTTCATCCCTTCTTCTCATGGCAAGGCACAAGGTTTGGGGGGGAGGCTGGTTTTGTTTTATTTCTGCCTGCTTTTGAGCAGGGAGTCTGTAGTCATTTCTGATCATTTGAATTTCTTTCACTTCTGTTATTACGTTTTTTTGACATTGGAGCAGAGTATGTTTCTTCAGTTTACTCTTTCTTGTCACATTGGTCTTATGCAAAGAAGAGTCTTTGCATTATGTTTGATGTCTTCCAGTTTCCACTTACAATTTAGTAACCGATTCATTATTTGGAAGCAGATTACTTCAGCTGAGCACACTGTACGGAAGTGAAGGAGTCTGTTGCAGAGTGTTGCATAGCAACTTTATTGAATAGAAAGTGTATACATGTGCTTATACTTGGTGTGTAAGTGCAGTAATACTTATGTGGGGGTATAGGCATTAGAAATATAATGTTATATTCTTATTACTAGCTGTGCAGGAAATAGAATTTCAGATTTGTGGGAAGTTCTGCTCTTTCTAAATGTGTTTTTTTCTCAGTCAGAACAACAATAAGCATTTCCCATCCATTTTAATATGGTTTTATTCTGCCTAATGTTAGGTGGTTTGTTTGGCTTTTTGATTTTTTTCCTATACTTTGTCATGACAAAGAAGTTTAAAAATCAAAAAACCTCAACCATGCCATTCTAGTATAAAAATGCTTTCCTCTCCTCTTGTCCTCCTTTTCTTTTTTCCTAAATGATGTTTCAATAACTATCACAACACTGAAGTGTTTCCATTTCAATGAAATAGCATTTTTTGCTGGTAAAAGTGCTGTGTAGGAAAATCTTGGTCTAGCTCCATTTTTCTTTATTAATTATTATTATTATAGTAGCTCCATGGGTCCAAATAGACTGGAGTTTTCTACTTTTCTTCTACAGATCTGAGAGATATAAACCAAGGCTTGTTAGTTTAATCTTTCTCATATTTCAGACCAGGTGAACGAGACCCAGTGAGTGTCACCAGCAGACTTAGGAATACAACTGATATCTCCTAACTCTTAGCCCTGTGTTCAGCTCACTAGATCAAAGCACCAATATAAAAGTAGTCTGAAGCGGCTGAACCCTGGAATGGAAAAAGCAGATGTTTTGTATTTATATGTCTGCCTTAAATTTGTATTCCACACTGAGCTACCTGTGTTTGGTGCTGTAACAGTGTCTAAGACAGAGTGGTATGGCTATGAACCCCACACTTGGCACGGGGGAAAAGCGATGACATTTACTTCTCTAAATGTGTTTTTGAAGAACTAATTTCACTGATGAGCATGTGTGAAATTAGCTTCTGACTGAGATATATTAGGCTATAAAACAGTCTCATTTACAGCTAGATCAGACAAAAAGCAAGCGCATTTGACAGGCACAGTCCTGCCCTAGCAGTTGGAAATGCAAAGGGATTATGAGATTCCTCTTCTAAAACCCCCCCTACAGGGTCTTTGCTTCAGATGCCTCAGTCTTTCTGAAAGGGGACTGCCACTTGCTTGTTCTCTTCCAACACTGATTCCCTTTCAAAAATGTACTCTTCCGTTTGACTCTTTTGGAAGTACATTTTTTCCCCCTCATGGCTTTATTTGTGAAGCGATAACTGAAACTCAGATATTGTTGTATTTTCCAAATATTTAAACTTACCCTATCCACAGTTCTTCATATAAACTGCTCTGTAAATATTTGTTATCACATCTCAGTGACACATAAACCATAATTACAACCATGTGCAAATGTGTACACACACAGAGGATGCAGCCACAGTCCTGAGCAGGTTAGTACAGGGACAAGAGCGGTGTTCTCTCGCAGCATCCATACACAAAAGTTAAGAGGTCAAAAAGCCCTTTTCATTCCCTGGTCAGGCTATGTGTGACTCAAATGCATTCAAAGACAAAGCTGCCAGCTTTCTGTAGGCTCTGTCCCAGGCAGGCAGGCAGGCAGTGAAAGGATGGAGAAAAGCCAACGGGGGACGGACTCGACCAACAGGTCAAGTTCAGTCTATATCCTCCCTTCCCAACCCAATCTCCTAGCCAGGGAGCAAAGCACGGAAGAGTGCAATGTGATTTATGCTCAGAGCAGGCCGTTAAAGGATGTCTTGCCTCGGGGAGGGGGGCAGATTGGAGATGGAAGTGTAACTCAGAGCTGCACTTTCCTGTATGTGCAGCTCTCTATCAAGTCAGTTGGGACCTAAATCAGACAGGTGTGTTCAGGATACAGGGAAACAGTGCAAGGGGGAGCAGAGCAGTGTGAGGATCAATAAAGAGGAGAGAAGAGACAGAGCCGGGCTTGAAGGAGAAATGCACAGGAGGCAAGTGGCAGGATTTGCCAGGCACAGCACACGAAGGCGTGAGGCACCTCTGTGTCGGATAACGCAGAGAAAGTGGGGGTGGAGGGAGGGAGAGAAGGGGAGGAAATCAAAACCAAAACAAGGGCAAGGACTAGTATAAAGAAAGTCTATTGACTCTCAGATAAATACGCTGGATGGGTTTGCAAATCAATGCTTCTCTGGGGCTTTTTAACAAACTAAGTGGGCTGTAACAGACCCACATCTTGTAGTCCTGGAGGAAGTCTTCAGTCACTGAAGACAGGCTCCAATTTTATTTACTTGTTGTCTGATCTCAGTGCTGTTTTTCATGTGCGTTCCACAGTGTGCAATATATTGCCACGTGTTTAAATGGGTAATCAAAGTAAATTTGGGAGAAAAAAACCAAACCAAAACAAAAAGAAAATTATATCCCTGTGTTAGTGTAGCATCATGTAGGGAGCTGGGGAACACTGAAGTGCAGGAAATGTAGACCTGGTAATGCCTTGTTTTGTACCATACATTCCTTAGTCCCTTTTTTCGTGGTTACACATCATGGGAGAAAATAATCTTTCCCTCTCTGAATCAGTCTGCTTGATTTCACTGTTCTTATAAACAAGTATTCAAAAGTCACAAATTGTGTGCTTGTAGGTTGTTAGATGGGTTTAAAACCAAGAGATTTTAAAAAGGAAAAAGAAAAAAATCACAGATTATTTTTATTTTTCCCATGGCTTTCAGACCTTTAGACCTGTGACTCAGATCTTGTAGTCCTCTTTTTTTTTCTCCCATAGTAGTGAGGAATAGAAACTTCTTCTCTTTTTTTTACTGTGATCCGAGATTGTCAAGTCATAGCAAGATTTCACGCCTGAAGGTTTATGCCACACATCCCAAGACTCCCGATAAAAATCACAAGAGTTAGCAACAGCACTTCAGAGTTTGTGTTATTGGAAGTAAAGCAAGCCTGGAAAAAAAAAAAAAAACAAAAACAACAAACCAAAAACCAGTCATAAAGAGACCTTCGCTGGAATCTTTATTTCTCCCTTCTCCTCTAAGGGAACCTGCACAGCCAGAATTTAAAAAATGCTCAGCGCCTCGCAGCTCCCATTGTGACAATTCTGCTGCCTGTTCAAACAAGCTCAGCCTCCAGTGTACACAGCGATCTCGAAAGCCCAGCCACGTATTTTGCTGCCTAAATGGGAGCTGAGCTGTTTTTCAAAATCTGTCCCATGGGAGCTATCAAGCAATGGATACCATGGAAATGTGAGCAATAATGACAGTGTATTATGGGGTGAAAGATAATGTCATATTACACTAATGCAAATTACACTTTGTGTGTGTGGGTAGGGCAATTTACAACCATAACCTTAAATTTCTCGATCTTTGTTTATTTCGGGCCCGATTCTCCTTTTCACACACATTTCACCTAACGTCACGTCACTGCCTGCAGTAGAAAGAAACATGATTCATGCTAGTGACAGCAAGAGGAAATTAGCTCCCTTAAATCTTAACCAGAAGTTGCATTAAGACTGTTTTACATAATATTTTGCATTATTCTGTCCTACTTACACAGCACTAGCGATGTGTAAAGAACTTAATAGTATTTATAGAACAGAGGCAAGTGGTTTGCAGCCATGGCACTGGAGTTACCTTTTGTCCCCGGTGTTGGGTGACCCCTGCAATTCTGAAAGAAAAGCTGGCACTGTATGTTTTTAATAGAGTTTTCACTGAAAGTGAATGCAGTCATCATTGCAGTGATAAATGGGGAAAAAATGAGATGATCAGTGAATGAACAACAGTAGCAGGTGGTAGTAGGTGTTGCTTATTAGATGTTCAGTATTAGGAAAAAGAACAGAACGACAGCAATCCCCCAGAGAGACACCTCTCTAAGAAATAATCTGATACCTGGCATCACTCTCAAAGACAAGGTTACTTAACAGCCCAAAGCTTGCAAGGGGTTAATGGGGAAAGAGACTGAAGAAGGAGGCTCCTGACTGAGACCTTTGCCTGTGTCCGTTTCTGCTCATGTCACAGATTATGTGGCTACCAACCATGCTACGGTGGCACACACTGAATGTGAGTGCCTGTGGTGGATGAGCTTTCTGTTGCTATCCTTGGACCTTAGCTAGGCTCACAGCATCCCTAATAGGGTGCAGCCTGCTGCAGAGCTGAGGTGTCTCCTTCTTTTTGGATCACAGCAAAGCTTGGACCGAGGCCCCTCTTTTTCCAGAGGGGTCAGTATTTAGGTGTCAAGGTAAATGCTCTAGATTTTGCCCTCATTCCTGAGGCCAGTGTAACCCTGGGGTCAGATCTGCAACTAGGAGGCCTCATCTCTGGGCTTGCTTCTTCAAAGCACCTGGCAGCTCCACCTGTCATGGCTCTGTTTTCTGGTCTTTCTGTAGGGCTGGTGGGGCTCCAGCCCATCAGGGGGGAACTGTTTTGTGTGCTGGGTCCTGTGCACCTTGGACAAAGCTGAGGGAGAACTTGGGAGATGAGAGCTTGGGTCTGAGCTGAGAGCTTGGGACTTGATGAGAGCTTGGGACTGAACTGACTCCACGGGGTCTGTTTAGACCACCTGCCTTCTGTGAAAGGCTTGGAAGGTGATACTAGAGTCTGACCCTTCAAGCCACAGTTCATTTTTGCCATTATTTACGATCTGGTGAGAAGATCATTTTCCCTGACCTTGGTGTGTATTCCTCTTAGCATTCTCCAAGGGTTTTTTTTTTGGTTTTTGGTTTTTTGCTTTTGACATCTTGATATTCTCTAAAAAATCCTTTATAAAGAGATCTTCACTACCCTGTGATGGAATCTGGGCCTCTTTGTAGGATTTACTGCAGGTCTCCAGCAAAGAAATGTGGCGATAACTACTTGTGGTGTGAGCCAGGGCAGGGCTCTGTGGGACTTGTTGCTATATACCATGCTAAAGGGAATTATAATTTTCAAGGTTGCTGACTCTTCTGTATGCTAAGTCTCACTAGGAGGGGCCTATTTCCTTGATGTGTGTATGACATTTGATGGGCAGGTAGGAAGGAAAGCTCTGAGGGATTCAGAATATTGAGATTCAGCCCTGGCTGTGGCAGCTGAGCCCCCTTCGGCAGTGTGCTGAGCATCGTGGCTATGCAGCGCCCTTGTGCTTGTGTTCTCTTCTTCCCCCCCGAGGAAATCAGTCTGTCTCAGGTTGCATTTGGTGGTTGTTTTAGCTGAGTGTGTGTTGGGGGGTAAGTGGTGTATTTTTTTCCTCTTCTTCCTTTTATTTTTGATGCTCGTGTTGCCCTGACCTGATCCATCTAAGGTAAGCGTCTTGCTCTCAAAGTGAAAAGCAGTGGGGTCTGTGCTAGTCCCTGGCTCCCAAGGGAATTGTTTCTACAGCCTCGGAGCAACCTTGAGAGAGCTCTTCCTCTTACATCAGTACACTTTAAACCTACTCTGGAGAGCTCTGTTGTCCCAGCAGGGTGAAGCTCTGACCAGCAGGTATTTTCTGGAGCTTTAGTCTCTCTTTTGGCTACCTCAGGCTTAAGCTGAGGAGCACTTTGAAGGTAAGGACTGAGGACACTTAGTGCTTGAACTTGATTCAGTATCCTAAGGGAAGTCACTGCACTGAGGCGAGGCTTGATGTGCCCGTGCTACTGAGGAAATGAGCAACAGCTTTTTGTACTGGCTGAAGCTTTATAAGTGCTGGAAATGTCAAGCTTTGATATTTTCTGTGTCTGTGGTCAAGCTGAGGAGTGACAAAGATTTGGATAATTGGAGGTTAGGTCATCAACAGGCTGAGCTGGATGAGGTGTCTGAGCCAGTCAGAGGTGCTAGAAAGCTTTGCTTGTTGGAAAGAGCGGGGTGGTGGTGAGGAACTGAGTGGTGCTCCTAAACTATGGATCATGCTGACAACCTGCAAGTGCAAAACCCCCAACCCTAAACGTATCCTACAAACGCTCTGGAAACCTGACAGAGAGATCAGTGAAAAGACTGGTTACTTCTGGACAAGGCCAGTGTTTCACATTTGTGTCTGGGGCAGATTTTCCTTAGCAGCAGAGCTAGTTTAAGACCTCTCACTACCCCGTACTGTCAGCTGGACCTGTTCTTCCACAGGGTTCGTTTAATCTGGGTCAGGCCAGTCATCTGGATGTGCTCTCTCTTGCATTGGTGCAAAGCAAGGGGTGATGGTCTGCAATATGAGTGAGGCTGGCTTTGCAGCTTGAGGAGAAGGCACCTGGAGCTGCACACCGGCTGTTCCAGTCGAGCTCCTCTCACTGACACGTGTGTTTGCAGGAGAGGTCTCAGTTAGGAGGAATGCAGCAAAGCGAAAAAGATCTGGGTGGCGAGGGAAGCTGTAGGTTATAATATCGATGAACTTGGCAGTGCATCTACTATTGCACACACAGCTGAGTGGTTTCTCTTTGCAGTAGTTTGGTGCCACATTTTAGCTAATGTAAATTAATGCAATGTGTGAAATGAGAGCTAAGCCTCAGATCAGCAAGAGATCAGTGAGGAGGGCCACAAGTTGGAGCACCAGCTTGCACTGTGCAGACAAACTGAGATTATTTTAACTACAGGGCTTGGCCACAAAAAAAAGGTGCAGCTCTCCCTCTGTGCTCTCTGCACAAATACCATCTATCTGCTGGAATGGTTCCTCAGTTCTGAAAATTCCCATAAAGAAACATGCACAGGAAAATCCTGCCAACCCCGTGCTAGCTGGGTGGACTGCCATGTGTCCTGGGGCAGGGGAGGAAGGAAAGAAGGCACACTTGGACAAGCGGCCTGGCTGAGAGACAGAACGATGCTTCAGTCTCTGCACTCTGCAAAATGTCCTGCCAGCTACAGTCGCAAATGCTGATGGGGAAGAGATTTGGTTTTGCTCCAGTTAAAATGGCAGTTGGTGGCTTGGCCCATGATGCAGATAAGATGGGTGCTGAGAATTACGTTCTCTTCCATCTGGTTTACTCTAAGCAAGGGAACGATTGCCTCAAACCACTATCTCCTTTTGACTTCGCACACATTAGCTTTGTCCCTCACTGTAGAGCTGGGGAGGACTCAAAAGCCTCGGAGGTGGGTGAGATAGAAGAACCCAGACAGAACAGGGTTTCTCACCTTCTCCTGAGCCAGTCCCCTGTTCAGATCTCGGGGTGATTAGTGCTAGGGAGTGAATCAGCTCAGCTGTTGGTCCTCGCTCTTGGAAAGAGGCAGGCAGAGAGAAGGCAAAGCGACAGAGCGATGCTGAGCAGGAGCAGGGGGAGGTGGTGGTAAGCCGCTGGGCACACCTGCACTGCGTGGCTGGCTCCAGCTGCCCGGAGCTTGCCTCCTCCCCAGCCCTGCCTTGGCTACTCGCCGCCGCCGCCACGCTTTCCCCGGGGCGGGCACGTGCCGGGCGAGTCTACTTAGCTGTGACAGCCAAGCTAATCAGGGTTGATGGCAAGTGTCTGGAGGGAGCTATGGTCACTGTAGCGTCTGCAGAGTTCGTCAGGGAGGGCCTCTGGATGCCGCCGGGTCGAGGCAGAGGATTTGCTCTGCCCAAACCCAAGATGGAGTTCAGCGACTTTGCTTTGTCTTTTGGCTTTGCTCAGCCCTGTGCTTCCCTCTGGCAGCTCTCTCCCCGGCACTCCTTTCACCCTCCTGCCGCTTCTCATCCCTGCTACATACTTTGCCCCCGACATCCGCTGCTGTGTTGGAGTGGTGAATACATCTCTGTTGTGCTCATGGGTTTGCTCCCACAGGATATCCTACCAGGAGTAGCCGTGCCAGTGAGGTCTCATCGAGCACCCTTCCCCACCCCTTGCCCAAGGGCATGGGTGAGCTGCAGGGAAGCATTATCTGAGCATCATTTCCTGAGGATCTTTCCTTGGATGCCCACAGCCAATGCCATTTCGTTTCCTCCTTTCACCTGGTCTCCTCGTGAGGGTGAGTGGGGAAGAGAAAAGGCCTTTCAGAGCCCACACCTGGCACTCATGAATATTTAATGTTTCTAGCTTTTCTTCCCCTTGAAGAGCAAAACCTTTTCATATTTGATGCCCTGGGAGCCTGTTTGGGCTGAATGTTGCTTCATCAATGCTCTCCCTCCCTGCTTTTCCTCCAGACCGCCCAGCCCCTCTTCCTTTCTCTTCTCTGGGAACGTCTCCTTTTTTCAAAGGCTGCTTCAGAAAAGGTCATTGTCCCTTTCATATTCCCTCCTTGCTGTGAGCCAGCGTGGCTTCTGCTCTGCCAATGCTAAAGGACAAATGGGGATGTGGGGAAAGGCAGCAGTGGGGAGGGAGGACAGGAGACTTGTGCGTGTATGCTGTGGAGCAGTGCAGAGGCAGAGAGGAGATGTAGACACAGCAAGAGAAAAGTAAAGGGGCAGAGGGGCAGGCAGAGGTAGCGGAAGGTAGGAAGGAGGCAGCAGCAGGACTTTGCCAGAGAAACGGCTTTTCAGCACCTTCCAGAAGTTGTCATGCAAGATGCACTGGTGTTGCTGTAGAGTGGGGCTTGTCCGGTGCTTTCCCTTGGGAAAGAGAGGCATCCCAGTTTTCCAGGGCAGGATGCTCCCAAAGCTGCACTGACAAATATGCTGCCACCCTGACTTGCCTTCTGCCCATTTCCATTGCCCTGCAGCTGCTTTAGAGACCTTGTCATCTCAGCCACCAGGGTCTGCAGTAAATCATCACCTTCCATCCTTAGGCTTTTCAGCCTTTCTCCCACTTTCCCCCACACTTTGTAAGTGCTTGAAGGACCAGGGACCGTTTGCAGCCTGCTCCCAGTCAGGCTGTGTGGACCCTGAAACACACTGCTCTGTGGGTCCAGCCTGAGTGGGGCTCATCCCTTCCTGCCCATGAAAGCATTCAGATGCCTGGCACTGAGGGTCCTTCCTTAGTGACCCACAGCAGATGCCCTAGCATGGCTGCCAGACCAGCCCGCCCCTTCCTGGGTCCAGGGGACTGCAAAGCCCCAGCTGTGGACAGACCCATGCAGGGCTGCCGGCTCAGGAGGGGATGGGGAGGCTGTGAGGGCTTCCCCCCAAAGTGCCCACAGGGGCTGGCACAGGTGCAGGAGGGACACTGCCAAAATGCTATAGCAGAGGACGGGGCTCAGGGACTCCAGCATGAGTATTGCAGGCAGCAGGGGAGGCTAACAATGGAGGGAACAAAGGTACTGAGATTCTATTTACACTGTGCCTTTCATCCATATGGAAGTAGTAGTTGAAGTACCTCCACTAACTCGGTGAACTCAGCAGAGGAGGTCCATTTTGTTTCCTGATGGAAAACTGATGCCTCTGGTGAAAAATGGGTTCCCAGAGCAATTGCTTTGTGGTTTAGGGCAGGAAGCAAAAGAAGTTTTGCACAAAGTGAAATGATGGATTTATTTTAGAGGTGGTTGGCCCACAGGAGAATTGCAGTTGATGTTTGGATGGGTGTAGGTTCAGCGTTCTTGCTTTTGGAAGAGCCAGTCTCATATCCACAGTCAGCATCAATGGGCAGAGAAGAATGATTCTGTTCAACTGGGAGATTTTTAAAAAATCAAAACTGGGTTTGATTTGGACTTAGAAATGGAACCCACCAATGCTGAAATTCTTTGTGATGTGGAAAAGATGCCAAGCGCTGGGACCACCTGCCTGGTGGCCACCTGCCTGGCATGGGGCCACCTGCTGGTTCTTGGGTTATGGGCCCAGGTAGCCCAGACGGCCTAGCATGAGGGCAATCACTGTGATCCCGGAGCTGTGGATAGCACAATCCTGTACCATCAGTAGCCCCTCTGAGAGTCAGGATCGAGAATGTATGGGCAGGCAGGATGTTTCCAAGGAAAAGGCAGGCAAGTTTTGCAAGTCATTTGTCTTCTCTTGGAACATGGACAAAATCAATTTTTGCAAATTCTGACCCAAAAAGTGTGTTGTCAGTAAAATTCTGGTGGGGATGTCTGTTCTATCTGTTCTGCATTTCGGCATAAGGGCAGTCTCATTCTTCCCGTTACCTCTGCTCTGAGTTGGAGCTAGCATCAATTGATCTGAAAACCATCACCCCCTCTTGCAGCACTGCTGGCACAGCTTCCCATGTCACTTGGCTCTCCCTAATGTACTGACCAGGACAGTTTATGGGAACTACCGAGCTCATGCTGTTAAGCAGCGTTAATGCTGGGAACACACTGCACTGCAGTGAGGGTGTGTGGCCTTAAAGCCGAAGTGCTGTGCAGAGCATTGCTGCAGAGCCTGGCAGGTCAGCAGGGCACTGTGGCTATGCTGTTGGGCTTTGTGCAATGACAGGTCAGAAAGCTATCAGTGACTCACGGCATGCCTGCGATCCCCAGCCAGTGGCTGGAGCTGCATCCCTGCACTGCTGAGTTACTGATGTACTGTCTAGAAACTGCCTTAACTGGTGACTAGTGATGCATCTGGGCAGTCAGGCAAGCAGGCCTTAGCTGCTGCTCCACAGCCTGGCCTTAGAACTAATGCCGTTATTCCTTGTCCTTTGTGATACCACGTAGCCATCCTTAAGCATCTTCTCCTTCCTACGCATCACCTAGCTGCAAATACCACTCCTGTTTCTCCCACCCTCATCCGTCCCTGAAACGTTCCCTCCTGAGCGAAACCAGTCTGATGCCCCACACCAGGCCCCCTTCTCCGTCTCCCTTCAGTGTGCATACACCCCACACCTGCATGCCCCCCCCCCAGGCAGTGCTTCCCTCCACTCTCTGTGGGGTGAGCATCTCGGGGAATAGAGATAGAGCGTAATGCATAGCATTGTGTGGCTAATTACTTGGCGCTGGGCACACAAGGGGGATTAACTTGTGCCTCAAAGGGCTGTCAAAGAATCCTAATCTTATCTTCCCCTTCTCTTTCCCCTTCCACTGCCATCTGAAGTAATGAACTGGTTATAAATACCTAATTAGCTAATTATTTGCTGGCCTACATGGAACATCTTCAGTGAAGGAACTCCCTGGGCCCCTGGGGGAGGGACCTCCATGGAGGTGAGGAGAGATGACTGCATGAGGTATGCGCTGGGGTAAAGGCAGTACGGTGATGCTTGGAAGGACTTCTAGGCTTTCGCCATCCCTGGAGAACAGAGGAGAAGTCATTAGCTCCATGGAGAAAGGAGCCTGTCCTTACCCCTACTTGTAGTTGTGTGAGGTGAAGAGCCAGGGAGAACTAAAACCACAGAAAGAATTCATTAGGTAATGAAAAAAAAAAAAGTTATTTTGGAAACACTTGCACTGGCTGTGCTGACAGCATTTCAGGCTGTGCCTGCTACCTGTGTGCTCCAGCCCTGTTGAGGAGGGATGACTAGACAAGAGAGGAGAGTGTGGTCTCCATGACTGTCCCCTGATGAGACTGCTACTGAGAAGACCAACTTACACCAGTTTGTGTGTGCTGGAGAGGTTCATCCCACTAGGCAGGCTGGCCGTGGACCATTGATGCAGTTCTCACACGTTGCAGCATGCAGTCTTCAGACCGGGATGTCTGAGGCTGTTAAGCTGCCACGCACCTTTTGGACAGAGTTTTCACTCCGTTGCCCTTCTGTGGGGAAGGGGGAGGCGGAATATCAGTGAGATAGCTGATGGTACCGAAAGTCTTATTCCCTTTTTTTCTTGCTGCTGCAGATGGAGGCTTAGGGTTAAGAGATCACAGCATCACAGCAGCTATGCTGGCTGCCTGTCAGTAGAGGTTAGGAGAAGAAAGGGCAATGATCATAAATCTAGCCTGGTTTGGGCAGTAATTAATTTCTGATGCTTTGCTTTTATCTTCATGTGGCTTTTTTTTCCCCTCCTAAATTTTCCTTTCCTTTTCCTTTTTTTCCTTTTCCTTTCCTTCTCCTTCCCTTCCTTTTCTCCCTCTCTCTCTCTCTCTGTCCCTGCATCCCACACTTGCTCCTTCTGGTTCTCTTCTCCCCCTGCAGGCATGCGTATCCTTGTGAACTTGCTCCTGGACACCTTGCCCATGCTGGGGAACGTCCTTCTTCTCTGCTTCTTTGTCTTCTTTATCTTCGGCATCATCGGGGTGCAGCTGTGGGCTGGGCTGCTCCGCAACCGCTGCTTCATGGAGGAGAACTTCACAATGTGAGTGCCTGGGAGATGATGTCTCCTTCCTTTCTTCCAGGGACATTTCTCTCTCCCTTCCCCTGCTCTCTTGTCTTCTGCTGCCTGGCTCTCTGTATCGCTTACTCCAAACAGGAGTGACACTGTGCGGAGTGTTGGCCACGTCTTGCAGTGGAAAGGAAGGCAGGGCAAAAGCAGCTGGTTTTAGTCTGTCTTCACGATCCACAGATGACTGGGCTCATTTGGATTTGGCCAAGGCACAGGTTAGCACAGCTGACTCCTCCAGCCGTGCCCAGGGATTCAAGGTGCTGCTCCTAATCCCAGAAAGAGCTGAAACTCTGAAACACCAGCCATGCCATTTTGCTCCTGAACTTGCTTCCTCTTCAAAAAACAACAACCAGAGGAGTGTTACAGAAAGCCATAGTGCTGCCTGATGCTTCCAGGAACATCTTTGGCACCTCTGAGATGGAGCTGAGGTCACTGTTTGGACAGTAGTGCATTACCTCCGGAGGCTTTGGGGGGACATGGGGAAATTATTGGAAAACTTTAGGAGTAGGATTGCACGTAGGAGGTGCCATGGGGAGGGGACAGAGGACTGTAGGGAGAGGTGTCCCACAGCTGGCTTAGTAGAAGTGAGACCATTTGAAAGCGAAGAATGGCTGCTTGAATGGGACAAAAAAACCATGGGGAAACATGGGTACAGTTCTGGCAGAGAGAGCCTGGAGCCACACAGAGTAGATCACAGGTATTTGAGGTTTATTCTGGGGGGGTCGGGGGAGCCTGCAGAGCACGGCTCTCCTCCTCCCCAGACGCAGTGGGGTGGAAAAGCTCCTGCCTGCTGTGAATTCTCCGATTACCCTCCTAGGGAGCAGCGCACCACTTCCAGGGCACAGCTCCTCCTGTTGACTTTCTGGCTTTAGCAGATCTCAGGCTTTAAAAGGTCTTCTTAAAACCGTATACTAATCCCAGTTGTCCCATCAGTTTAGACTGCTTAAAAAAACCTGAAGCTGTAGATCAGTTTAGACTGATTAAACAATTCTGAAGCTTTAGATCATCTCAAATTGGAAAAAAAAAAAAAGTGTGAAAATACAATCTGCAGAACAGCAGTGGAGTTGGAGAGTCAGAGCTGCTTAAAGCAGCCATTTACTGTGTTTATATATTCCTTGGGGAAAAACGAATGTTTAGGATGATTGTCATTTATGTAAATCAGGGGTAGTACTACTTTAATGAGTGTAATTACATCCATGCAGAGTTGATGTAACTGAGAAGTGAATTGGGGCCACAGCCTACAAAGTGACAGATACTAGAAAATCTTTGGCTGACCATTACCAGAGAAATGAAGTCTGTAGGCACCCAGTTCACCAATGACGTGGATGTGTTATGACAGGTCTTTGTGGTTTAGTCCCGCTTAGTTTAGAATCAGAGACTTTATTTTCTTTTTCTTCAACACTTGTTCTCTCCTAATGACACTTAGTGAAAAAGTCTGCATTCATGCAATGTGAAAGTTGTGTATTGTAGCACTGCAAGGAATGCACCAGGTAAAGTTTAATGGAAAATTTAAAATCTCTACCTTTCACTTTCTTGATCATTAGCTCATTTCCAGCTAGGCAAGCATAGATGATTTTAATTATTCATGCATTTGGAAGGTGCTTGCATTATTTGGAAAAAAGCACGTGAACTTGTCATGAAACATTGCACCCATAATGCCAACTGTCAAGGAGGAGTCAAAGTTAAGGTTAAGTCAATTTTAACTTTGCATTTCCTGATTTTAAGGCTTAGCTGTGCAACCTTAATTATGCATGAACTGGATTTTTTCTTTTAGAAGTACAGAAGGTTCAGTGCCAAATGTTATAAAACATGTCCATCAACGGTTACATACATGAGCACGTCACAGTAAAGCCTGATGAACTTCCTTAATATCACTGCATCTGATTTAGCTTTGATGCTAATGGGTAGTGATCAGAATGCAAATATCTGCATTCCAGCTTTTCTTCGTCTCTGTGCAAGCAAATTGTGTAATTTGGCTTGGGGTGATCTGATGGCAGGCAAAGCTCTGAAAACTGGGGACTCACCCAGGAAATCTCCTGTTTTCCAGGAGCCCTGATTTCCCTTCCCTTCTCCTGAGGCAATAAACATGGAAATCCCTTACCCAGTGCAGTCCCTATGTCAGGATGGGAGCTCCCAGCTCCACCAGTGTTGCTGATGGGAAACTGTCTGTTACAGGAATTTTATGGCTGTGGTTTTTTATCCTTGCAGACAAGGTGACATTGTCCTGCCCCCTTATTACCAACCTGAGGAAGATGATGAGATGCCCTTTATCTGCTCACTGTCAGGAGACAATGGAATTATGGGCTGTCACGAGATACCCCCACTGAAGGAGCGGGGCCATGAATGTTGTTTGGACAAGGATGATTATTATTACTACAACTCAGTCCGGCAAGAGTTCAACATCAGTGGCATGTGTGTCAACTGGAACCAGTACTACAATGTGTGCCGTACAGGCAACGCCAACCCGCACAAGGGTGCCATCAACTTTGACAACATCGGGTATGCCTGGATTGTGATATTTCAGGTAAGACCGAGTCAGCCTCCTAACAAGGCTCAAGCTATTTTTCTTTTTTCCAACTCAATCTTTCTGTGCTCCCGTGATGGTTTCTGCAGGGTGTGATACAGCTGCAGAGAGAAAAGGGTCTTGTAACTACTCTGGCAGGAGAGACAGAGTGCACACCATGAATGGTGTTCCTGAAGATGAGGAGGGTTATAGAGCTGTTCCAGGCCCTTGCTGAAATGAGCTACACCCTTCAGGCTGACTTGTACCAGTTTTCCCTTCAATCCATATCACTATAGCAAAGGAGTCTATTTTTTTTTTTTTTAATTCCCAGCACACATTGCAGATAGGGGCTAAAATCCGTGGCTTTTTTCTTTTCCGCTGGCTCTATGTGGTGTCCAATCCAAGGGGCACAGAAACCTGCTGTGGGTCTTCCCCTGCTGTGATCGAGGGAAATGAACTATTTTAATGAAATATTCCTGCTGTGGGCTAGCATGATCTCACAGGCTTTGACAGTATGCCAGTGTCACCAAGCAGTACCATGCTGATTTCCTGGAATGGAAATTTGGCTTCCTTGAAATGAATTGTTTCTCACCTTCCTTGGGTTGCAACAGCCCTGCCAGTATCTGCTTGTATACACTGAGGAGTGATCTCTGGAAGCCCACTTCCCTCCTATTTCTCTTGTTGTTTGTCTTTGCAGGTGATCACGCTGGAAGGGTGGGTGGAGATCATGTACTACGTGATGGATGCCCATTCCTTCTACAATTTTATCTACTTCATCTTGCTAATAATCGTAAGTATAAGACTTGATGACTGTCAGTATTGCAAGCTAAGAGCCTACAAAAAACAGGTGTTAGGTCAACACATATATGGGGAAGCAAACTACTTTACCTGTATTTCTTCTAGGAATCTCAGGAACCCAGCTAATTGATTTTCACCAAGAGTCGGTGGCAGGATCACATAGTTGTCAGGCAGATTATTCTCTTTCACTCAAAAAATACGCTCAGGATTGATTCCTAGAGATATATATACCCAGTGTAGGATAATGTTCTCATCTGCAGATCTTCTCTCAAAGTAAATTCCCTAAACCAGTAGGCCCAAAAGCACAGAAAACCATTTCTGCATCTGCCCTCCTACTTGGTCTCTTTATACATTTTAAGCTCTTGAGTCATTCTTGAGCCATATTTTATGGCTTTTGGCAGCACCTGGATTTCTCAGAATTAGGGTCTCAGATTCAGACTTTGTCAGATTCAGGGTCTGTCACGCTGAATTACTTCCTCACCATGACCAAAAGTGAGCTGCTGCTCCAAAAATGTCAGCAGTCCAACATAAACTGGCTGTATGAGATCACCTGTGGCTGGTGGGGATGGAAAGAGAGAAGTGTGTCAGTGATGAGAACTTAATAAGAAGTTTATAAGCCCCATGGATTTATACAAGTGGAGGTTGAAGGTTGCTTTACTGTAAGGACGTTTGTTGGTGCCTGGAGAGAGAGTTGAGAAACGTGATGCCATTGCATCTTCCATTCCTCAAGCCTTCCACATGTAAGTGCATTTTCTTGGAAGGAATATCCTGTTTCTAACAAGAAAGGGTTTTGTTTTTATGAAGGCTCTTGCACATTTCCCACATAGAGACCAAAGTCAAGACTTGAAGGGAAAGACCTAGGATGGATTATGGGAAGTATAAAATCTGTACACAGTAGGTGCAATTTAGTTCTAGGTCACTTAGCCAGTAAGGACCTCAGTGTGTATCTCCAAAGCCTGCATGCATTTGGATGGGCTGCTGAATGGACCTGGTTAAGACTCTGCTCTTCACCTACTACTTGTCCTGTGTGGCCATGCCCTCCTAGAAATAAGATCTCTAGAAGCAGTCACCCAATAACACTAACAAACTCACCTGGCACAGGATCTAGTTTAAATTCAAATTGACTTGCAATGATTTGAGAGCAAATGAACCTTAATCCAGTTTCTGGGAGAAATTCTGCAGCCGGTACGTATGCAGAGTGGCACAAAAAAAAATCTGCGGGTCCATTCAGGCCAGAGAACTTATGAAAATGCTGAATCTTCATGGTATCCTTGATTTCTCCGTGCCTTCTGGCCTTCTACCATCACAAGGGAAAGACAAGGAGAGGAAAACAGAAAGATGACCTACTCCCTGTGGGCTGCAGCATGAGCCAGGACAGCAGAGGTGAAATACACCTTGAGGAATGCTCCTTGTACTTTGAGGCTGGAGAGTCCCAAGGAGAGACAGTGCAGAGCTATGGTTGCACAGGATGGGGGGTGGGGGGGAGCTCCCCCCAGCTCTATTCCCAAAGGCAAACTGAACATCCACTGCTTTTTGTGAGTTCAGAAAACAATTATTTCCCGTAAAGTTTGTTCAGATCTGCCACCACGCCGTAGACATTTAGCACCTACTTGCATTTTCACTTTGAGCAGCATGGCCAGGATACCCAGATTTGTACAATGTGCAGTTTGGCACAGACTTTGCTCCTGGCCTCAGATGCAGTCTCTCCCAGAGCCAGGAAGGACTGTGCAGAGTCAGTGTTTAACCATCGGGGGGGGCATGCCTGTCTCCTGCGGGCCAGTTCAAAAAACTGCCCCTCACACCCTGCTCCAAACTACATAAATGCTGTCAGCATATTTTTGGTTTCTAAGCAGGAGCATCCTTCTAGTGCTGGCTCACCTCATGTGGATTCCCAGTGATTCAAACTTTGTCTCTGAATTTGCAGGTGGCTGAAAACCCTCAATTAAACACTCCACCTGAGATTTTACTGCGGAGTGTCATTGACATTTCTAGACACTCCCTCCTCATTTGCAGAAGCCATGTAGGTTTATTTCCATCAAACACAGGAGCACATGAACCTCAACTTACTCTGGGGACTGCTGAGAACAAAGGAGCCATATGCTAGGTGGGATATTTCCTTTGCCTTTGGTGGAGTTACATCAAGAAAGTATTTAGCCTCTCTGTTACCTTCTTTGCATGTGTAATGCATCTTTTGCAGCACATAGCAACACCACAGCGTGAACTCGCTGTCACTTGGTTTCATTTTCCCTCTGAGTCTTCTTATAGAAATGACAATCCCTCTTCAAGTCTCATGAAGCACAGTCCTTCCAGCCGTTATCCTTCCCTCCTTCTCCATGGTCAAAAGGCCTGGTTTTCTAAGCAGGATTGCTCTGACAGTCATACTTCAAGCCCTGACTCTTTGCTTTTCCACATATGTCCTAGCCTTGGCTCAAACTTACTCATCTGGGGCCGGATCTCCGCAGCCTCTTCCTTAAGAGCCATGCTTTCATCCATGACTTCTCCCTCCCTCACAGAGATATCTTCAAACACCTACATAAGGACATTACCTGCTACTGCTCATCTGGCAGAAAGAAGGCTCCACCATCTGGATATATTCCCAGCATGGTCTAGGACTCCTATGTAGATGTGGTCCCCCAGGGGAAGAGTCCTGGCTCACCCTGGGACTCAGAGTGGCCTTGCAGAACAACCTGGTAAAAGCATTCTTGAGTATTCAGCAAATTGTAAATAGCTTCCTCCTCTGCCAGAGACCAAGGAGGTGACATGCTTTCACCTCTCTGGTCAGTGCTTCATTTCGGTCTTCCTGCTTGAGGTCCAGCAGTCTCTTTGTCACCTCTCCGGTTACTTGGCCACTGCTGTGGCTCCTGGACTAGAGAAAGCTCTTCTGAACTCTCAGATTGGCAACCACATTGCAGCACTCAGTGGTCTCCTTGAAGTGCTCTGTGCTTACACATGTAGGCTTCAGAAGACAAGCTGGTTATCCAGGCATAAGCAATAAAAATAATGGGCAAGTAAGTCAGCATCTCCAGAACCAGTCAGATTTTATTAGATATTGCGGAGACATGGATTGAGCCTTGGGCTGAACAAGGCCAGGATCTCCTTAATCACAGTACAGCTCAGTCTCAGGGCTGAATGGAACTCCTGTGTTGGGGCTTTGAATCAATAGTCTCCTTCTGCCTCTGTCAGATGCTTTGTCGGACTCCATGTCAGACACTTTTGGTCTCCCCGCTCAGCTAGCTGAGATGGATCGCTCAATTACGAGCCATCTGGGACCCTTACTGTCCTTCTGCTAGCTGGGAGGCAGAGTCTTAGAGCTTATGGACTCAGCAGAGTCTTAGAGTTTATGGACTTGCCTGTCATCTTAAGGATTAAACAAGCTCATTTGTTTTGCGTTTGAAGTTCCTAGCTAAGAGGTTTAAGGATTGGATGTTAGTTGCCATATCCAGTCATCTGGTGGGAGATCACAGCAAATGGTGCCTGTAAGGACAGGGCTTGGTGATGTGAAACCTGAACCCCCCATCTTGCCCTCAGCTCCTCTGCTTGTAGCCTAGAGAGAAGGTGTTGCAAGTCTTAATCGCTTGTTGTTCGTGGAGTTGGTGGAAGTTGCAAAGTACCAGGCAGTGCCACAATTAGCATTCCAGAAATGCGCGTACAGCCGGTGTCCAGCTCCCAACCCTGCCTCACTCAGGGCAAGCCGAGGGAGATAACTGAATGGGCAAGCCCATGTGAGTCTCATGTGGTGCTGAGGGGGAAGAGGGCAGGAGCGTGCATCGGAGAAGAATTTGGATTCCCAGTCATACTCTCATCAGTGAAAACATGCAAGACATCATGGACTAGGGAAAATCTTGGGGGAAGGCGAAGGAATCCGAACGAGGCATCGTTTTAATTTTCAAGGCCGCATACAGAAGCTGAAGAGAAAATAGGCTGAAATATGGGCAGGAGGAGAGGGAAGAGAAGGGTTCAGTGACGAAGGGAAACAGAATGGGAACAGCTTTGAAGGGTGCTGAGAAGAGGAGGAAAAAAAGCGCCCTTTATTTTGAGATGGTTTATTGTCCTTATGCTGAATCTGGTTGGGAAGGGCTTCATGTTTCAAAGGCTTATTCAGATGCTAGCAGGGACATCTCCCCTTTGAAATACTGAGAGCCACTGTATGGAACCTCTGGACAAGAGCTGCTGGGCACCTGTGTGCAAGAGAAAGGGACAACCAAGGGTGCAAGCTGGTGGGGAAGTGGCAAGGGCTGTGCACTGAGGGGAAGGCTGCTTGGATAGATAAAACAAGCTGGGGTACTTGCTGAAAAAAACCTCTACCTTTTCCATTCATGAGGGTTAGGGTCAGGTTATTGCCACCTCTGCTTGCCCTCTCCCCTTTGCTGGAAGGGTTATATGGGGGAGGACACATGCATGAAGATAAGGGCAGGACTGGATCCAGCTCTGTGTCAGAGCTGTTTGCTTGGAAAGGAGAGATGGGGAGGTGAGACTGGGTCTTGTGTGGGCTCATACAGGAGGAACATGGTGTGAGGATGTCCCTTAGCAGGGATGCTCCCTGGTCCAAGGGAAGCAGAAATCTTGAGCTGGTGCTTCCTCTCCTCCTAGGGGCTGCCCCACAGAGTCCATTTCGGAGCAGTGCGGATGTGCATTTCAGAGCAGTGCGGATGTGTGGTCCTTGTTCAGAGATCAGACTCTGCGCTTTATCAATGCTGTACCGCCACTTACAGCTCTACGGGGAGTAGGCACCAATCAAGGCATCATAGCTTTTGAGAATTATTTTGAACGTTACCAGCCCTTTTATGTATGAAACTCTCATCATATTGAAGCCCAAGTTTTATCCTAAGTGTAATGGATAGATCTCCTAGTGGAGATTCATCTGTAATTTCATAATATGTAACACTGAGAGTGAGATTTTTACCTCCAGATCTCTCAGCACCAAGAAATATTTGCTCCATTTTACAGATAGGAAAACTGAGGCAAAGGAAACTTGAAGGGAACATGCAAAGGTGTAAAATAAGCCTGGTAGACTTTTTGGCTTCTGTATGGAGAATAGGAAGAACTTGGGCATTTTGTTTTGTTCCTAAGAAATTGGGGGAGTGGGTTGTCGTTGTTTTTGTATTTGAAATGGAAAGCCTACCTAGGCTGGAGGACAAGTAGAATAAGAGCTAATATAATATGTCTAGTATCAGAAAGATCAGAAGAATAGAAAATGAGCAAGGAAGCACTGTTTTGCCAGGCTATTTAGTGTCCTTCTCAGAGTCATTAGTTTTTGTAAACTCCTCTTTGATTTCAAGAGCTCACTCATTTAAGCAAAGTGCCATCTCCCTGTATGGTGAATTAAGGTGTAAATGGTACAAATAAATAAAATGCTCTGAGAATACTGACATGTCCTCCAAGAGTTGAAGACCGTAAATGACAGTGCATGATTCTTCCAGTAATAAAAGAGCAAGAAGAGGAGAAAGCAACCAAACTACCAAACTAGTTCTCTGTCTCCCAGTTTCTGTTTAACGCAAAGGAGAGGGAAAGAAAAAGTCCAGTTTTCATCAAACCCTTTGCAGGTAACTTCTAAGTGACTTGCTAAAGGTCCCAAAGCCTGCCAAAAGAGCCAAAAGTCAGGCTTGTGTTTCCTGAATTTCAGTTTAGTGTTCTAAATTCTGCATGGAAATGACATCAAGTGAGTTCTCAAAAACAAGCTCAGCCAGCCCTGACTTTCTCTGAAATCCCATCTCCATACACAGACTGGTTCCCACTCCTCTGTCTGCCTCCAGTCACCTTCCACTCCTCTCTCCTCTTACATTCCCCCTCCTGCATGTTCTTCCTTGTGCTGACATTGACTGTCCCTTCTTTTCCTTTGCTACTAGGTGGGCTCCTTCTTCATGATTAACCTGTGTCTGGTGGTCATCGCCACACAGTTCTCGGAGACCAAGCAGCGGGAGCACCAGCTGATGCAGGAGCAGAGGGCCCGGTACCTCTCCTCCAGCACTGTTGCCAGCTACATGGAGCCAGGAGACTGCTACGAGGAGATCTTCCAATATGTCTGCCACATCGTGCGCAAAGCCAAACGCCGCACCCTTGGGCTGTACAACAGCATACAGAGCCGGCGCCAGGGCCACGTGGAGCCAAGCGACGCTAAGCTAGGCATGAACAGGAAAAGCCAGAGGCACTACAGTAAGGATTGCGTGGGTAAAGCTGGAAATGCCAATAGTGGAAGTGTGAGAGTAACTGAGAGCATCTCCATGTGCCAGCTTGCCAAAGGACCTGTGCCTACAAATCCCAGAATTAGAATTAACATTGGCCATTGAGCATGGGGCCATGGCCAGTGCACCAGACCAGCAAGGTGGGGATGACCAGCAAGAATGGGAATGAAACAGGGGTGACCAGCAGGGAACATGGGAAACCCAGGTCTGAAACCCAGAGACCATAATGGGATAACATGAAAAGCACTGGCTGAGGCTTGTAAAGAGCTCCAGGTCTGGTATAGCAGGGTGATGATAGCAGTTTGGGAGAGAGGAGTATTAGGGGGATATAATGGAGTGGGACTAAGGATTGGACTCGGTAACACAGCAGGTCTCCTAGAGCTCTCCTCCCAAACTGAGTTGCTGTGGGACCTCAAGAGGGAGGCAAAGAGAATAGAGTTGCAATAGGATGTCTCCTGAACCAAGGGAGCAATACTGAAGAAGTCAGTTTGATATGCAAGGGCAATGGAGACAATTTCTCTTGATGGGAGCACATGCTGTTGTGTAAAATTAGACATGAGATACTATTTAAATTGGATTCCTGGCCTGAAAAATGACTGTAAAAATGGTTTTATAGAGTTAGTATTAACTGCCTGCCAATGCTTTTCCTAAGTTATGCTCCCATTAACAAGCAAAAAGGTGGATTTTCCTTCAGCTGGTCTTGCATACTTAGTCTTTAATTTTGTTTACTTGCGGGGAGAAAAGTTTCTGCAGGCTTCATGCACTGTGTTAATGAATTAATTGCTTCATTCCCCCAGTGTCCATTTGATCTTCCAGGCCCAACTGGAGGATCGAGGAACACAAACTTAGTTTTGTCACTGAAGTCAGGAGATCTGTTCTGATTCAGAGCACATGGACTATCAGGAGGGAGTGTTCTTGTGCTATCTTTTCTGGCTTCTTGAGATGCTTTGCTAATGTAGCTTCCCTAATTTAGAGAGTTCAGCTCAGCATGCGGGTTCTTGGACCCCACTTGTAGCAGTTCAGGCCAAAAGCAGCCCTTGTGATCTTTTTTCCCTCAGTTCCCACTTAACACAAGCTACTGAGTCTCAAGCTGTGATTCCTGCATCAGACAAAACAGTTCTTCTGATGGATGTGAACCCCCATTGAGTCTAATCACTGGCAGCTGAGCAGTACCATGCCTTTTGGTGACATAGCCAGTCAGTGTAAAGCCCTCAACAGCAATGGCTTTTATTGCTGCCCTTGAGATGATGTGCCAGTGTTTAATCATCCTTACAGCTAGAAAGCCCAGTTACCCTGTCTAAATACCCAAAAACCAAACAGGTGCCCAGTTTCGATGTCTTTTTCAAAGCTGCCTCCTTTAAGAGTGATCATTTCTCTCCGCAGGGCTTTGCCAGCAGCACAACTCTCTTGACTGCCCTCCTCAGGGCTTGGTCCAGCCCATTGCTGTGACAGCAACCTCTGATCCTACCAACTGCCCCCGATGCCATAGCAGGGAGCATGAAGCATCCCGAAGGCTCTCTGTCCTGGATAGTGCTGACTCAGACCAGGAGGATGGAGGAGCCAGTGAAGAGGAGGGAGAGGGCAGCAGAGAGGACCAGGGTGCCTCGACGCTGGAGAAGGAGGAGGACGAGGTGGAAGAAGGTGGACGGCTGAAGCTCTGCAGTGACATGTGGCGAGAAGTGAGGGTCAAGCTTCGAGGGATTGTGGACAGCAAGTACTTCAACCGTGGGATCATGATCGCAATCCTAGTGAACACTATCAGCATGGGCATCGAGCACCACGAGCAGGTAAGGCACCTCAGGGCACAGGGTGGGCAGCAGGGACTGGTGAGTCCTGCTCAGGGTTATGGCCTCACTAAGCAGCTAATGCAACTCGGTAGAGGCAGAGATTGAGCAATTTGAACCCCAGGCCACAGCACAGATGGTCCCAGCACAGCTTTGGAGAAAGCCTGAGGATCTTGCAGGGTCTTTTCTTCCTTATCCCTGCACTTAATCACTTTCACTGTCTCCATGTATTTTCCTCTCACCTCCTTTCAATCCCTCTCTTTTCCTCCTCCCTGCTCACTTTTATCCCTCTGTTTTTCTTTTTTACTCTGTCTTCTCTTTCCATCTGCTTCTCTCTCCTTCACCCTCGTCTCTTCCATCTTCCTCATATCTCTCTCTCATTTCTCTCTTCATTAGCTTACTGAATCCTTAGTCTATTTGGTTAATTTAATGTGCCCTCTGGGGATGTCACAGGCACTTCACCAGCATCTCAATTCAAATCCATCAGCTTGCTAGCCTTTCCAGCTTAATTAAGAGATGCCTGAGCACAGTCTATCTATACAGGAAGGCTAGGAAAGGCACAATCTCCCATCTCCAGTCATTCTGGGGGCTCAGATGGCTTGAGCCTTTCCTTTGCCCTGACAGCAAGAAGTGATAGATAGGTCAGACATAGACAGCAGGTGTGGGCACAGGTTTGACTTTCACGCCAATAGTTTGCAGGCAGCTCTGAGTCAGCTGTGCACTTTATCCTAATGACAGACTTGTGAGATGGAGAAGGATTGTGTGCCCTCATTTTATAGCTGGGAAACAGAGGCTGTGTCTACTTTGTGATGTGCAGAGCCAGCTTCAGAGGGTGTTAAGCATGCTCATGACCTTGCATCTGCATTGCTGGCTGGTAGCTCTGCTGCACTTTGTGTTAAAGGAGTCCATGCTGTACATCCATGTCTCAGATCTATGCCACCAGTCTGAATGTGACCATGATTCACTCCACATGTCTGACCAGATCACAAAAATAAGAGATTGCTCCACTACTGAGATGCTGACTGCATTGAAGCTTTGGAGCCAAGGTGGAGTCTAGTCCTGAACACAGTCTCAAGCAGCAAAGAGACAGGCAGTGAGTCTGGTTCAAGCAAGGCACTCAGATTTGTCCTGTGCTGTATCAGGATGGAGGTATCTTGAGACCCAGAGTATCTTAAATTCCCTGTTTGAGGCAACACAGTGTCTGAGCCAGTATTTGAAGCCTCAGGTGTCTGGATCCCACGCACGTACCAAGAATTAGACCATTTTTCAAAGCCCAGCTAGTTTCTGATACAAGGACGGGAAACCTTAATTTGATCCCAGAATGCAAAACTGCACTGGATGCTTCAGTACCAGAAAAATACTGGCAGGAGCTCAGAGGAGAGGAGAATGAAGAAGAGGCTGGAGGGGTTGACTCATGAAAATAGATAAAAAAGAGCAATGTATTTATCACGTAGCAGAGAGATGACTAAGGGTTGAAGCCCAGGACAGTATGAAAACTGCCCACTGATGTTTTAAAGATGTGAGCACCAAGCAGGGAGAGCCATTGTTCATTTTGGTTTATTGGAGACAGCATGAATTAAGAGTTTAGCAGAAGAATATTTGAGCTGGAGGTAGAGAATTCATTCTCATGTTCTGGCTATTGTGTGTGCAGATTTAAGCCCTTCTAGGCCGCCTCTGCTGTGTTTGTACAGCCCGCAACAGAGTGGGATCTGCCTGCAGCCTTGGGGTTTCTAGTAGTAGGTTATTAATGACACATCCTTAAAGTTATGCTATCACTTTTTCCCCATAAGTAGCTAGGAAAAGCTTATGACCCTGCATGCTGCTTCTACTAGAAAGAGACGTCAGCCAAATTGATCATAACTGAAAAATGTGGTGCAGACTGTTTATCTAAAATATGTATACTGAATCCTGTTTCCCTGGCACAGAATATTAAAAAAAATGATAATATTCAGACCATACCATTAATTCCAGGTCCTTTTCAGTCAGCAGTTAACTCAAAAGCACACAGGCATTTGCACTTCCCTTTGCTCTCTTTCAGTTTTCCTCAAGCCATGCTACCAGTACATCTCAGACTGGAGCTTCATTGCCTCCTTTTCTCTCCTTCCTTTCTCTTTTTTCTTTTGTTTTTCCTCCCAGAAATACAATTTTTCACAGAACAATATCCAGCAAAACCCCTCTGCCCACAGAGATCTGTGATTTGCAGGGTGATGCCATCCTATGACTGAAGTAGCTTCTGTTGCTTCAGCTACTTCATCATATCAATGTCTCCTGGCCCAGAGCTAATGCGTATAGAGACCTCTCGAGCTTTTACTTTTTGGTGCATGGGAGATCACAACCCCAGCCACTCTCTGGGGACATATCTGGCTGGGCAAGAGGACGTGTGAAGGTGTCACAGGTTTGAGTAGTCCTGGGGGCAGCTTATGGGACGTCCATCAGCTCCTTTCTGCTCCACTTGTTCACGGACTATACACAGGTGAGCTGGCCTGCTGACCAAAGCACTGACCAACCATCAGGTTAAGGGGTGAGAGAGACTGCAGGAGCCAGGCACAAGGTTCAGGCTCAGAAACACAGGAACCTGGGGGACAGAGCCCATGTGTGAGTCTTGCCTTCGATTCCTGAGCCTTCACCAACAGAAAGAAAAACATGAATTAAAATTATCTGTTTGTTGCAATTCAGGGGTTTAATATTCACAATGTTTTTCTGCCAGGATACTTAACCTCAGCAACTCAAACCACTTTGCTTGGATCCAAATCACTTTGGAATTTGTCTTTGTTTAGCTTATCCATCCAGTCCCTTGTCCTGTCCTGTTTGTGTGGCCAAGGCAGCTTCCCATCTCCTTATACATTTCTTGTGAGGGAAATCAACTCATTTTGGGACTAACTGCACCGCTATGAGTCATTTTTAATCCTTAAGCTTATCACAAGTTATCACTTGTAAATAGATAAGTTTATTCAAATCCATCAGTGTGCATTATACCGTGTAATATGCCCAGTATTATGCCTTCTGATATTGCTGGGACATTGCACAAGCCAAAATCCATCATTTCAAGCTTTGTCCTGCTTGAAATAGTTTTTGCAGTTCTTCAGATCTGCTTCTACTTGGAAATGCCTATTTTTAAAATCCAGTGTAGAAAATCAAGATATTAGATGCTTGTGGCTGTCCAGAGGATCCTTTTAAGAGGCTTACTTTTTTTAATATTCACAGAGGATCTGGTGCTACTCGCTTTTCTCCCTTATTCAGCATGAGGACGAAAGGCTGGTCCCAGCTGAATGTCACAGGCTGCCTTTCTCATATATTTCTTGAATGGCCTGTTGGACTCAAGCTTCTTTGCCATTAGTAGCCAATGAGACAATTGCTGAGTAAATTGGTTTATCTTCTCCAGTATCTACTTACAGTATTCCTTCGTACATCAGATCAATACTTTATGAGGTCTGTCTTGTGTGGATCAGGAGACGATCCCTTGTTTCCTAACTGGACCAGCCCTGTGGATCAGTACCTTCATATCCTTTAGCTTGTGTGATTTCCCTTTATACCAGCATTTATTGCATCTACAAGTTCATATTTTACAGTTATTGCTTCTCTTTTTACTATTTGCTCCTTGTCAGAAACATTCAGCAAATGTCCAAGCCAGCTCATCATACTGACATTTAGTAAATGATGGAACAGTCTCCCTGAGGTGGTAGATGAAATCGCATTACTTCAGTCTTGTAAAACTAGGATATAACAAAACATCACAAAATCCTGCATTGGTTGTGGGGTGGTGATTAGAGTAAGTACAAGCTAGTTGGTATGTTGCATGGCTGATTTCTATGACTCTTCTGATTATTATCAAGTGACTTTGAAATGGTGAGTAAAAATGGACAGGCTGGAGAGACCTCTCTATGGACTATTTCTCTCTCATGTTCTCAGAGGCAGTGATGTGCAGGTACGGTTTGGTAGGGCTAGTCTGCACAGATTACATCAATTACTCTTCAGTTTCTAGACAGTTGCAAATTTACTCCTGGTTAGGAGAAACTTCTCCTGCAGGGGCTTCATGGTGGTCTGCATATTCTTAATCTTTCCTATACTGCAGGAGTTTCTGGCTGCTGTCAGATAATGGACTAATTACATTTTCAGTCTAATTGACACAAGAGCTCCAATGTTAGTTAGTAAGAAACTGAAAAGGAGGAAAAAAGCTGAGCCGCTGCCCTCTATCGCCCTAGTTCTAGTTTCTGATCACTGGGCAGGAGCTCTGAAGTAGATCTGAATCATACATTTCACTCTCAGTATTTGATCTACATTGTTAAGGATGAAGGGACTTTGTGCCATGAAGATGTGAATTAGGTAGTTTCATGGAACTGGAAAGAGATCCCTATGCAGAGTAGGTGAACCAGTCTGGTTAATATACTGGCTCTGGGCATGCTTTGCCCCCTGGGGTTTCTCTCCCCTTCAAGCCACCCTCCTCATCCCAATACTCAGCTTCCACAGTTTTGTTCAAGTTTCTCTCCTAGTGCGATGGGTAAACCAGTCTATCCCAGCTTGGCAGTATGAACAGACTTCTTGTGGGGAGATTTCTGGTGTTCCCTGGTTTTGCTTGGACTAAAACAGCCTTGGGTTCAGGCTTTTCCTTGTGGACACTTCAATTTACAGTTTCTAGGTAAAACTGGGTGGCCTGGGAGGAGGAAGCCTTGCTAATGGTTTTGATGATAAATGCCTGAGAGCTGTCTGTGAGATCCTGGGGAGCTCTCACAACTGTGAGGTGACACAACCATTGTGTTGGGGATCCCATGTATCGGTACAAAGAAAAGGAGAAAACCACTTTTTCCCTGTTTGCTTGCCCCCTTCCTCAAGTTCACGCTTCCCTGGCCAGAGAGAGTCCCCCACACCAGCCGTGTCCCAGCCACCAGCCTTGTCCACTGCCACTCATGGCCACGCTGCCCCAGGTGCGAGGGCATCCCCGCACAGGACACAGCCGCTGGTGCCCCCCACCCTGCAGCCCCGGCTCCCAGCTGATGGCTCTTTGCACTCTGCCAAATTATCTGTATCTCCAGAAACGTCTGCAATGCAGGATCTGCCTTTAGCCAGTGAGTGTGCCTCTCCAGCTGGCTCCTCTCTCTTTTTCTCTTCTTTTTTCCTGAGTTCATTCCTTTTGTGTTGCTCTTCCTTCCCCAGCCTTTACTTCTTTCCCACTCCATTCTTAAAAATCTCTCCTTCTCTACTTCTTGTGGGTGCCAGTGAGTTTATTTTACTTTTTTTTTTTAGCTTTGTTTTTTGATTCCTCTTTCGCTGCCTTTCTCTCTGCCCATCTCTCTTTCCTTTCCCTGCCTAGTCTTTCCTGCCCCTCTCTCTAGGAAGGATGCTTTGCTGGGGCTGATTGATGGCCCATTAGAAAAAGATTAACAGGTGGAGGCTTGACTAGAGAAACAGATGTCAGGGAGGGAAGGAGAGACGGGGGAACAGGTGACCTTTTCACAAGCAAGATGCAAGCATGGCTTTTCAAACATCAATTGCTCCCTACGACAGCACAAGAGAATGTGTGGACAGCAGAGAGGAGGATAATCCACCATCATAGCCTGTCGCTTTTTTACATTGCTCATTCTCACTGACATAATCATTTGATTCAGGCTGAAATTGGCATCTCTGTTTAGCATATGGACCTCATGTTCCCGGCAAGTGTCATTACTGCCTGGCTCTCCGTGAAGTGATCTTCATCTCTCCCTTCCCCTTCTGCACTTGCTCGTTCTTTCTCTCTCTTCACCCTTATCTCCCCTCCTTTCCCCCTAATTTTCAGGATGGTTTTGTTATTCAAATGTAATTATGGATGGAAATCAAGCTATCTCCCCTTTTTTGATTTTAAAGAAATGGAATATTTCAATAAAAAGCTACAACGAGGAGTGCAAGAAATTAGCAAAGGGCGTGGGAAACCACAGATGTGAGGAACAGTTTCCAGTCCATTGCTCACCTGGGAGGATCTGGGCCCCTGGGGGTCCCAGAGCAGGGGTTAAAGCAGCCTCCAGCTTCAGGGGAAGGGTCAGACCCAGAACTGCGTTACTCCCTCACTTCGCCTTCCACCAGCTGAATAAGTAACAGGCACAGCCAACACAAAGGCTGCCCTTCAGAAAAACAGCAATTTTGCAGTCCTCAGGGAGAGACCATGACTCCCCTTCCTAGTGGGAAGGTGGCACACCTTTATCTGGAGCAGGTCCCCACCAGCTGCTGCTTGGGAAGATGATGGCAGCAGCATGCTACAGCCAGGTGAGCTGCCCTAGCAGTCTTGTGCGGTCTGAAGGCCATGGGCTGTCTAGCCTGGCCCCAAGATGCAGCCCATTATACTAGGAGGAAATTTTTCTCTCACTTTGGGAACATTTTGTACCTTGCCGTTGCCGTGGTAGTCTCCCTGGGCTATGTATGCGTGTGTCTGAGTATGTGCAAACATGGGCAGGCTTGCGCATGTGTTGCCCCTCACGCACCTGACCTTGTTCAAGACCTGAGCCCTTGCTGTTTGGCCTGGTGCAGTCCTAGTCCCTGGGTGAGAGGTGCTTTGAGCAGATGAGTCCATCCCAAATTCAGTGCAGGGAATGCCTCCATTTCACAGGGGATGGCAAGATCCTAGCGTCCCTCATCAATGACATCAGTGCAGCCTCTGTCTCCCTCTGAAGCAACGTTTCATCATTCCTGAGGAAACGGTCTAGACCCTTTCCTGACCTTGTCAGAGAAGTTTCCAAGGCTGCGCACACTGAAGAAAAAGTCATTAATTCAGAAAACAAAAGGAGGAGTAATTTAATTTGCTCAGACTTGTTTCACTGATGGAATCATTAAAACACTTTCTCTCATATGCACAAACACATCGGTCTCTGCTGGAGAAGGCTGTATCATAGGGGCTGAAAGATGTGTCAGAGATTCAACAGAAAAAAATGCCTGAGACAGGGTCAGATTGCCTTTTTTTTTCTTTTTTTTTTCTTTCAACACAGTCATCTTGTGTCATCCCTGGAGGTTTTCACCTTGTGCATCTGCCTTTCTCCTCTTGCTGTCCATTTTTCTCTTTTCCTCACCCTGTCCTGCTCTTCCTGTCCCTTACAGGTAGGTGTTAGCAGTGTGCCCCTCCTTGCTGTTGTCTTATTCATTCAGTCTGATATTCGCTTGGGTAATTATTGAGACCACTCTGAGGACAGAGGCATGAGAAAAGACTGCTGGAGCAAGACTGGAAAACTAATGCATACCAAGAATTTGGTGGGGAGCAGGAGAGAGAAAAATGGGGAGGGGAAAAATAGAGGAGAAAGGGGCAGAGAAGTGTAGTGAGGTTTAGAGGAAGATGGGGAACTGTTTTCCTTATCATTCAAATGTTTTCAGAATTTCAGCAAAAAATTGTGCCAGCTACCTGTGGAAACCTCAGAAGAAGAAATCCTTGAAGAAAGAGGTTGACCACAGATCAGCCACTTTTTCCCTGCTTCAAAAAATACTCAATTTCTTTGCACAAAGGAAAGCAGCCTTTAGGTGGGGGACCAGGGTATAGAGTGGGATGTGGGAGACACTTTGTCAGCCTTTGCTGTGTGAATGGCTGTGGGGCTCCTGACCACCTCTAGTAAAATAATTTTAGGGACATAATCTATGATGAAGGTAGTAAATGTGCAAAGGAATTTGAGTGCAAGTGGCTCTATCCAGCTCCACTCTAATCTCAACCATGGGAGCTTTGCAGCTCCCTACAAAGCATGCCCCCTGGGAATGGTGGCACTTTATTTCCTGTAATTTCAGGGCTCTTTCAGTTCTGACTCTCTGAATTTGCCTTCTCTCCAGCCAGAGGAATTGACCAACATCTTGGAGATCAGCAACGTTGTCTTTACAAGCATGTTTGCCCTGGAGATGATCCTGAAACTTGCTGCTTTTGGTCTCTTTGATTACCTCCGCAACCCCTACAACATCTTTGACAGTATCATCGTCATCATCAGGTGACAAGGGCCTTGGGGATCAACTGAAATATGCATAGAGAGCTTGCAAGTTTTCATGTGCCTTTTCAAAAAGGATTTAGCAGCTATACTAGGAGGAGCTGAGCTGATGCACAAGGCCAAGGATTGGGAGACCAAGATGTCTTTTCCCAACACTTGGTGACCCTAGGCAAGCTGCATAGCATAGCTCCTCAGTTCTCTCCTCTGTAGAATGGAGGCAATTGCAATTGCCTTCTAAGTCCACAACAAATATTCGCTGTGAAATATTTTAAAAATGCACAAATTAAGAATGCTACAAAGGTTTGATGTGTGATAGAAGAACTTGTCGTGCTGGAATTTAATGCTGCAATCCTTTTCTCATTCCTGCAACATGCAGTGCCATGTTCATGTTCTTAAGGGAGAAATGCAGCTTTCTACACATAAGTATAAGCCTATAGTATATACTTCTAATTATATCTTGCTCAAACAGTTTCTCTCTGACCCCTTTATACTTGCTGCCAATGCAGAGGTGAAAACTTGGATTAGCATTGTTATTCCTCTCTCTCTTCTGTTTGTTCACTTGTCTTTCATTTTGTCCCTCATACTCCCTATGCCTCTCTGGGCCATAGTATCTGGGAGATCATTGGCCAGTCGGACGGCGGCCTTTCTGTACTGAGGACTTTCCGTCTCCTGCGGGTGCTGAAGCTGGTGCGTTTCATGCCCGCTCTGCGCCGCCAGCTAGTGGTGCTGATGAAGACTATGGACAATGTAGCCACCTTCTGCATGCTCCTCATGCTCTTCATCTTTATATTCAGGTGAGGAGGCAGTTAGTTGCCTCACAGTGTTTTGGAGAGGCACTGCATGGCTCATGTGGACAACAACTTCAGAGCATGATTGCATGACTCGTCTTGCCCATTGCTCTAGGCTCAGGCAGCACTGACAAACATTTATTTGTTCATAAGGGCTGAGGTTACTGCTGCCCTAAATTGGGTTCAGCAGCTGACGATTTGGCCTGGACGGGGTGGAGAAATACTGCCATCAAATGTGCATGTTGAACATAATGTCCCATTGCAGGGTAGGTGAAGTCTCTTGGTAATCAACATCAGCTGCAGGAACAGTTCAGTCTGGAGGCTGACTCTGGCAGAAGGGCCTCAGGAAGCAACCAAGAAAGTTTGTCAGTGCATCCCGTGGATGCAGTGGTAGGGAGATGAAGAAAGATGAGGCCAAACAAGAATGATGGAGAGAGCAGATCTGAAGGACAGGTTGGAGGGAATACACGAGCTCTGAGGCAGTATAGATGGAAAGCAAGGTTTTTTGGTGAGCCATAGGGGTGCAGTACACAGCTCCTTCTTCACTGTTAGGTCCCAGTGGTCTGGCTGCGTTGTTCTACCCCTCGGTCCTGTGGGTATTACATTAGATTGTCGGGAGGAAAAGAGAATGACTCTGATGAGCTCATTGTGGTGGCAGAGATATTTATATTTGACACCATCTCCACTTCTTGTCCCAACAGCATCCTAGGAATGCACATCTTTGGTTGCAAGTTCAGCCTCAGGACAGACACAGGAGATACAGTTCCTGACCGGAAGAATTTTGACTCCCTGCTGTGGGCCATCGTCACTGTCTTCCAGGTGAGCCCACTTTGGTCTCTACGGGTGGGCCAGGGCAAAGTGAAGAGGCTCAGGAGGTGCTTTTTCTCATTGCGGAGCATTGCACTCGCTCAACAGCACAAAAGGCCGCACAAAAGGCTCTGGCATGTGATATTTGGAGGAATAACAGTTGTGTGTTGTAACCAAATGACTGGTATATCTCTTAGATAGGGGCACTCCTTCCTTCTTGGGAGACAGTTTGCAAAGGTCACTCCTGTTGTGGCAACTCCCATGTTTAACACCGTCACCTCAGCACATGACTGCCCTCATGATTGCTCTTGTTTCTTCTTGTTCAGCTAACATTATCGTGGCAGTACCACAGCTGGACAGTGACAGTGGGCAGTGGGTGTGTGGTTATGGGGAAGTTGAGGCCTGATGTGGTCCTGATGTGTATCCTTTCACTGTCGTTTTCTGAGAATCCCTTTCATGTTCTTCCTTCATGTTTATGTGGTCTCTGCTCCTGGTTGCAGATCCTAACCCAGGAGGACTGGAATGTTGTGCTCTATAATGGCATGGCCTCCACCTCGCCATGGGCATCCCTTTACTTTGTGGCTCTCATGACTTTTGGCAATTACGTGCTCTTCAATCTGCTGGTGGCCATTCTTGTGGAGGGGTTCCAGGCTGAGGTGAGTTGCCACCGAGGCCTCATCAGGGGAGGAATGGAGGTGCTAAAAAGGGGACCTTTGAGACAATTTGAGGGTACTGGGGTGGAGAACTCCCAAAGTATCACATCTCTGTCATTTCCCTTGTTAAGTTCAGAGTGGGCTTCATTAAAAAAAAAAGATGACAGTGTTAATCCTTGCAAGGAAAGAGACAAGCCCTCTGGAAGGGAGGTCACAATTTCCATCCTGTGCAACAGACCCTACTCTACTAGAGTAAGTCCTTTGCCCCTCCAAAAGCAAGAACACAGTATGTCAGCCATCCCAGGTCACATGAGACTCTTTCCAGTGATCACACTGATGCCTGGCTGCCAAGGAGGATTTTACAGTTGTTCCAGCAATGAAAGACAAGAACACATGGTCTTTTCTGTTTATGAGTTCCCAACTTCTAAATTTGTGTGTTCCAGGGTGATGCCAACCGGTCATACTCAGATGAAGATCAGAGTTCATCAAACATGGAGGAGTTAGATCAGTTCCAAGAGGTCCAGGAAGGCTCAGGTACAATAGCTCAAACAGCCTCATTTGATTGTCTCCCATTGCTGTTCAGTGAGAAATCTGAAAGCAGATTCTGCAGAAAATTCACTCCCATCTCCAAGAACTTACTGGTTTTCATTTTGAACTTTATGCTAGTTTGTGGCGTTATCTGTGGAAAAACAGAGCCGTGTTGGCATCCTGAGGAATGTGATACCTAAGGGGAGCAGTTCTTGAATGACTTACAGAATGGCAACTAGGAGTGAGAAGTGAGACTGTCTCTGCTTAGCTTCAGGGGCATCATTTCAGGAAGACTGTGTCAAATCTGGGACCCACATTTGGATAGGGGATACCAACACATTAAAAAGGACTCGGACAAATCTGGAAGTCTTGCCTCATAGCGAGAGGCTAATGAAGCTTAGAGAAACCAGAGAAGTGACTTGATCACACACTCTGTAAGTGCCAACCATAGGGAGAGATTTCTGATGGTAGATGGCTCTTTAATTGAGCAGAAAAAAGCATAATGAGATTGTAAATGTTGGAAGCCAAAGTAAGACAAATTCAAACTGAAAAAAGCCACATATTTTTAAGGAAAGATAATTAACTGTTGGAACAGTCTGCCTACAAACTGCTGGGTAAGGTCTCTACCCCTTGAAGTCTTTCCTTGAAGACTGCAAGTCTTTCTACAAGAGGTATTATACTTCAGACAGGACTTGGTGGCAGGGAGCAGCAAGAGTACCTTGCTCCGCAATGGATGGTGAGCCAAGAGCTGAGCGGGAGGGACAGCCAGGCAGGAGGGCAGGGACCACACCGACAAAGGCACAGTACTTGCACAAGGTGAGCAGAGCAGGTCCGCTGACAGTAGCCAGGGTCAGCCAATGGTTCAATGATTGCCAGGCAAGTCCATGGTGGTGAGGCAGGTCTGAAGTCAAGCCAAGAAGTTCAGTCAGCGAGACAAGATCAGGATCAGCAAGGTGCAAGGACAGGCACAAGCATACTCACAGCATAACCCAGACGAGCACCACAGGCACAGGTCTGAGCTTAAATACAGCTCCCACAGCAAGGAGCAGTGGCTCCAGTATTGGTTTGACACAGCTCTTTCCTGCAATTTAGCTGTTTTCACAGCAGTCTGATCCTGGGTTACATGGCTGTACCATATCAGAGCTTACCGTGAAAGTAGGCAGCCAAATCCCTAGGAGGACAGATAGGAAAGAGGTTACAGAGCCTGTTGGTGCACTCATGGCTGTGACGCTGTGTGCAGGCAATGTGACCTTCATTATGCAATAGTCAAACAAAAATGATTGTTCCAGTCCTTTCAGGCATTAAAATCCAGTACCCCATCCTCTCCATCCATCTTGACAAATGCTGATGGTTGTCCATAGCACCTAACATACCCCTCAAAGGTGTCCTGGATCTTCGAGGTCAATGATCAGTCATTCAAAGAGGCCCAGTGTAGTAGGATAGACTGGGATGAAGAGTACGATTGCAAGAATTTAAAGGTGACCCCACTACATGGATGGCTGCGGGTCTCCCCACATCTTAGTGTCTTCCTCAGTGTCTCAGCCTAACTGCTTTAAATAGCCAGTCTGATAGTCGGTGGTGTTTGTTCAGACCTGAAGATGCAGGTTTCTGTTCTTGGCATGCAGAAGCACACTCTCCTCCCCTTGCTGCCAGTGTTTGGCTTCTTGTTCTGCCTGTCGGCCTGTGTCTGCCTGACCGGCACTCTGCTTGTCTGTCGTCAAGGAGAGCTGCTGTCAGTTTTGGGGACTGAGGAGAATACTTCAAAGCCTTCCCAGCTTGCACTGCTTTTGCCACAACACCCTAAATCAGAAGGAATCAATGGTGATTGATGCTAAACAGCTAATATTGTGTTAGCTGCTGCTAACATGCTAAACAGCTTAGACATCGAAACAGTCACTGAATAGTGAGGAACCCACCTTCTTCTTTTCTCTTTCTTCTTTTTTCTGCATCTTTCCACCCAGATCCCAAGCTCTGTGCAATTCCTGTGACACCTAATGGACACTTGGACCCATCGTTGCCCTCTTCCAACCCACCAGTGGCTGCTGGGGGGGTCACCAACTCTTCACGCAACTCCCTGCAGCCTGACCAGATCCGTGTTGCTGTTGGCTCCCGGAAGAGCAGTGTGATGTCCCTGGGGAGAATGACCTATGACCAGCGGTCCTTGGTGAGTGAGTGAGTAGAAATGTGTGTTATACCCTCCTTTTGAAGTCCAGGCACTCTGTTGTCTTTCTGCCATCATCTGGGGATTGCTGTGGAGGATGGCGCTGCTGCTGTAGGCTTCTAATACAAGTACATTGCCTGTCTTTAGGAAGCCAGGTCAGTTCACATTATTTATCTAAATTTCCAGATTACTGACATCTATTTCCAGGTTATTGATCTATATTCCATTGAACGTGGGATTCAGCTCTTTTATATTCTTCTGGTGGGAGAGGGGGAACACCAAGAAGACGGAGTCTCCCACTTAGAGTGAAACACATTTTGTCCTCTTGCCCTTTCCTTGTTTTCCTAGAGCACAGGACACAAAATGATGCCCTGAGTGAGTTAAGGGCATAGGAATATCTGGGTGATGCCAGAACTGCCAAGTCCCATAACAGATGGGTTTCTGGAAGCTTTTGTAACAATGAAAAGAGAAATCTTGATTTGGAGCTCCCCATAGCAGGTCCTGCTGCCCCTTAGCACTTCCCCAAGCACTGCTGGCTGTCCAGCCAATGCATCTCGGACGTGTCCACCTTGTAACATCAGCTTCTGGGCTTTCTACCCACTGACACACACAGTGCATCGGTACTCAAAGGGTGCATGCCCCTGTTATTTCTAAACAGGGAGAGCTGGCAGCCGTGTACTACATAAGTTGCTGATGTGGTTGGACTAGACTGTAACCAACAAGCCTGTTTCTCTAATTTTTTCCTTTTACTAAGACTGTACTCAAAGACGGTGTGTCAGATTATCCATCACCCTGTAGCTTGTGTTATCCTTTACACCAGGGCAGCGTAAAAAGCTGCCAATCAGATTTTTGGAGAGCTTTATTCTTGCTCTGTGCTGGTGTAAGTAACAACATCAGGCACCTGGCCTTTGGCTTTATTATTTACCTTCCCTGTAAGTGCTTTGCACACAGATGGTGCTATAAAGTAATCACAGCCAACACCACTGCTCACTCATTATCAATTTATTGTCAGATTTACAGACATTGCTGCTAAATTCCCACTATGCAACTTCCTCAATGGCTGAAAAATGGTAACCTCCTGGCTTAGGGCCCCAGGGAGAAGTCTGTGATCTGAAATAGGATTGCATGCTCCCTCCTTGTGCCCGGAGTCACTGAGTCCCTGTCCTGCTCTCTTATAGTCCAGCTCCCGCAGTTCCCACTACGGTGCCTGGGGCCGCAGCGGGGCCTGGGGGAGCCGTCGCTCCAGCTGGAACAGCCTGGCCCGGGGACACAGCCTGAAGCACAAACCTCCCTCTGCCGAGCACGAGTCCCTTCTGTCTGGGGAAAGGCACAGGGCGGCAGATGGGGAGCCAGACAGGACGGGAAGGGTGTTTCATCACCGCCGGACGCTCTCCCTGGACAACAAAGGCTCCTGTGACCTGCTGGAGTTGGCCTTGGTCCCATCCAGCCACAGAGTGACCCGTAAGCTGGGAGCAGCGTCTGGGGCCAGCGAGCATCAAGACTGCAATGGCAAAATGCCCAGTATTGCCAAGGAGATCTTCCCAAAGATGAACAACCGCAAGGAACAGGGAGAGGATGATGAAGAGATAGATTATGTGAGTACTTGGTGGAGGGAACCTGGGGTTACACCGCAGTGCTGTGGGAAACCCCAAATCCATCCTCAAGTTTCTGTCTCCCTGCCACGTGGATGGGAGAGCTTGCAAAGGTGCTTTAAGTACAGCTGGAGGACAACACTGAATGCAGATGGGACCTTCTAGGCCCAGACAAGCTCAAACCACATTGTCAGGCTGCCTGCAAGGCAGTCGTACAGCTGGATGGTGGGAGGAAGGCAGATGTGAGGCATGTGCATGGTCATTCGGGGCTGTTATTTCAGAGCAGTGCAGCCAGTGATTTCTACAGGCTAGGAAAGGTCAGGCTGTGTGAGCAGTGAGAGCTTTGCATGGGGGACATCAGCAGATCAGAGCAGGAAGCACAGGCACAAGAGACAAGGCAAGTGAGTTTTGTGGCGCCAGCCTGGGAGACCGCAATGCCCAATCTGTGAGCAGATCAAAGGGTGGAAAAAATGGAAGGAGGGTCAGCAGAAATTTGAATAGACATATGTGCTGTATGAAATTAAATCGCTTCCAAGCCCAAGTGCCAACAGAAGGCCTTCCTGTCTTGGCCTCTCATTTAGCTGAGGTAGCAAGGAAACACTGTCCTCAGGTAACAGAGCCACTCCAACAGCTCTGAGAAGGCATCATGGACAACATCGTGCTCTAGAAAGGACAACAGCAGTTTTATTTGTAATGATCTGGGGAGGAAACCAGATGCCAAGAGGTAAACAGGCCCTGGCAAAGCAGCTCCTGCCTCCTTTTCAGTGGCTTGTTGCTCTTTGAGTCCATTTCTTCATTCAGCAGCTTAAAGAAAGGCAGGTAGAGCACCTGGGGACTCCGGGGTCAGATGGGGGACTTTGGGGACTTTGGGGGGACTGGGGGACAACTTGGGGACTTTGGGGTCAGATGCAAAAGGAAGAGTGCCTCTCTCAGGAAAGTGGGAAGGTAACCAGTGGCACTTGCTTCTGCTGCATCTCTCCAGAGCCTGTGCTTTCGCATCCGGAAGATGATGGAAGTCTATAAGCCAGACTGGTGTGAGTCACGGGAAGACTGGTCCATATATCTCTTCTCTCCACAAAACAGGTTTGTGCAGTTTTTGCCATGAGAGGGTTGAGAAGATGCGGTAGATTCTGTTGCCATGCTGGCCACATACCCTGAGCTGCATGTTAGGTTGCAACTTTAAACTTACCAGCTGGGAATGTGTTTTGTCTCCTCCATCACCCCTTCTACAGCCAAACAACACTTCTTTTCCTTGATCCTGGAGATGAAAGGAAGGATGAGAATCCTAAATAGCTGTTGTGATTTTCCCTCCCTTTGGAGCATCCCATTTTTCTTTTGTGTGATCATAAATATTTATAGCAAAGCAACGCAGGGAATACTAACATTAACCCAAAAAGGAGAAGGAATGTATTATTAATGACTCCATAATACTGATATTTGCTCCCCTGGTACCAGAACAGTCTCTCCATTTCATTTTCAGTCCCAGAACCAACTTATCAGCAGTCATATCACACCTTTTAGGGCAAGGTTAGAATTCTTCTTGCCTGAAAAAAGGAAATTTGGGATAAATTCTTCCTGCTAAAGGGGTCTTCCCACCAGGACAAAATGTCCATGTACCCCTGCCAACAGTATTCTCACCCATGTGCATCGCTCCTTGAAAAGAAGGGGGTTTCATTATAGGTCATGAGGGAGAGCTCTTTGCTCTGTGTGACACCTGTGCTAATGGGCACAGTGTCTTTCAGAGCAGATAGAAGTGTGGTCCCCATGACAGCCAACCTACCTACCTCTCTTCAGTTTTCAGCGTGTGGCCTCTTTGCCCTGGGTTGACACAAAGTGTGAGTTTGGGAGGAAAACTGAAACTCAGCCTCTTCTCTACAGGGCAAGAGAGGAGCACAGAGCCATAACAGTTAGAAAACCACTCTGGCACTGGGGCAATGGGGGAAGGTTCAGCTCCTTGCTCTGCCCTTGCTCTGCTCCAGGCTCCCTGTGTGGCTGTGGGCCACTCTGGGATATTGCCATGGCAAGGGACATCATTATCAGTGATAAAAAAACTGCTATGTCAGAGCTCAGTTTTGGCCAGAGCTCTCAATTCTCTGTCCTCATAGCTCCTAATCTTGCTCTGCCCAAGGCACAGGTGCCTACTGGAACTCTCTTGCAGGTTTCGCCTCCTCTGCCAAACCATCATTGCTCACAAGCTCTTCGACTATGTTGTGCTGGCCTTCATCTTCCTGAACTGCATCACCATTGCCCTGGAGAGACCACAGATTGAACACAGGAGCACGGTGAGCACCATTTCCTCCAACCTGCTTTTTAGCATAACCTCTGACAGAGGTTTGTAAATGTTCCTGGCACTGGTATGACCTCTGGAGGAACATCAGCATTAAACACCAGCTCCCACTCATCTATTCAAATGCCCAAGTATTAGTAATTCACATAGTGTATGCTTCCCCTGCAGGGTCTTATAGCGGGGCAACCCACTTTATAATACAGTAATCCTAGTTCCCTCCCTCTTGGAGAGTAAGAGAGTCCCCCAGGCACCTGCAGTTAAGAGATGACTGGCAAAAGAGACAGGGACTGGGAACTAAAAGATAGAAGTAACTTCCATTCTGTAGGAATGGCATGTCATCATTCATGTATGCTGCTTTTGAGCTATCTTGGAGATGGCTCAAGCTGGCAAGTGAAATGGCTTTTTCTGCATGTCTGCCTTAGCTATCCCCCAGACTCTACTGCACTTACACACAATCCAGTGGTTGGTGCTCAGCAGCCCTACAGGAAGGAGTCCCAGGTTGGTGCAGCAGGTCATGACTGAACAGCACTGGCAGAAACAGGGCAGAGAGCGCCTTGAAAACAGATTTGCAGGATACGTTGCAAATCCCATCCACTGTGCTCTTGCAGAGTTGCGTAGGATCCTGTCCCAGCTGTGGCACAGGGCTGAGCCAAGGTGTGTGATCTAAAAGCTGCCCAGCACTGACCTTTGCCAAAGGCACCTCTCTTATTTCCCCAACTTTAAGATCAAGAAGAATTCAAGATATATTTAAGGCCTTTTTCTTTTTTTTTTTTTTCTAGGAGAGAATCTTTCTCACTGTGTCCAACTACATTTTCACAGCAATTTTTGTAGCTGAGATGACACTGAAGGTAAGTTACTGTGGAGATGAACAGCTCAGAGCCTTTTCCCAGTGTCAGGAACAACATGGTTCATGTTTGCTCAGCACCCTTCTAAAACCTCTCCATCTTTTCAGTGTGCCAGTCCTTCCCCCTACCTTGGTAAAGGCAGATACTGCCTGGGGTTGAGTCCCCTCTTGTCAGGCATGGAGGGGATGTTTATCCTAGGCTTTAAATCCAAAGGGATCTTAGTATCTGGGAGGAATAGCTGGCCTCCAGGTATGGATTTTGTAATAATGTCAAATGTCCATTCCCTTCCTCCTGGAGCAAGAATGGGGGAAATACCAACAATATCAATAATATGCTCTTAGTTGAGATAATTATTTAATAGGTGTCTAAGTACTTTACAACAATAAGGAAATCTTGTTATTCCCCTCTTGTGATTGGGAAAGAGTCCTAAAAGTGGGTAAAGACGGTCTCAAAACGGGGTGCCTAAACTTAAACCCCCTAAAATTCATACCTAAGTTATGGCCATGATTTGCAGGGTCTTCAGCTCTCCCCAAGGCCAGCAATGTCTGTAGCACCTGCTGGTGTTGAGAACTGCTGAGAATCGAACCATGCCCTTAGGAGCCAAAGTATGGGGTTTAGTGCCCGATTTTACCTCCCAGGTATTCTCTGGACTGGGGGAGACTTGCCCCAGGTCTGTGGTATGGCAGGGAAAGGTTTCCTGCGTGTTCCCTATAGTGTCCTGTTGCTCAGGGAGGCAGAGGAAAGGTGAGAAGACACCATGGCCCTGTTATTTCTGGAGTTATGTGCCACCACTTTCCCCAAAGACATTTTCCTTCATAGCCTTCCAGGTGAAATGAAAAGATGATGAGATGACACTTCAGTGTCATGTGGAGTTGGTAACTGTTCCCCATCCTCCCCCTCTCTCCACAGCTGCCCTCTACCAGGCAACATGGAGAGGAGCCATTTAATCCCCTCTCGTCTCCCCTCTCTTGCAGGTGGTCTCTCTAGGCCTGTATTTTGGGGATCAGGCTTATCTCCGCAGCAGCTGGAACATCTTGGATGGCTTCTTGGTCTTCGTGTCTCTCATTGACATTGTGGTCTCGGTGGCCTCTGCTGGTGGTGCCAAAATCCTGGGGGTGCTGCGAGTCCTCCGGCTGCTGCGCACCTTACGTCCCCTCCGGTCAGAGCCCCACCAAGCCCTGCTTGGCCCCCTCTTCCCACTGGCCCCCCCTAGGAGGGGTCCCAGAGTCAGATCCTGCTGTGCCAGGCAAAGTGTTGTCTTTGACAAGCCATAAGCCACAGGGAGGTTCCCCTTAGCCATATGGCTGTGGGCCTGGAGGTACCTCATCAGAGAACAACCCATGGGACAGAAGAGGCTTTTTGGTCACAGGAGAGTGATCCCCACTGATGGGTCACTGCATAGGGAGAGCAGGGGTCCGCTGCTGCTGCAAATGCTTAGCTTAAGCCAAACATCCCTGCCCTGTCCTTCTGTCACCCCTCCCCTTCCTTCCCTTCCAGAGTCATCAGCCGAGCCCCTGGCCTGAAGCTGGTGGTGGAGACGCTCATTTCTTCCCTCAAGCCCATAGGAAACATTGTCCTCATCTGCTGCGCTTTCTTCATCATCTTTGGCATCCTGGGTGTGCAGGTAGGTTGTTACTGCCCATCAAACAGCCCCCGTTCCCCACCCCTACCATGGGCACCTGTACCCCCAGGTGCTACAACAGGCACAGGGAACCAAGCAGAGCAGGAGGGAGAGGCAAGCCAGGAAATTTTCTGCACCTGCCCTCCTCCATGAGCTGTCTCCCACCATAATGTCCCCACAGACTTTGGCAAGGACAGCCAGGTGCTCAGCGAGTGCAGGCGTTGCTGGATATGCGAGACAGAAGTTAATGCTCACACCTGGCAGGAGCTGGATCAGGGTTTGGGTCAGCATTAGAGGGAGAGCCCAGGGCTGGCATAGCACAGGGCTTGCTGGGCACATCCATGTCACACCACAAGGGCAAGCAGCTCACCACCTGCTTGCACAAACCCTGCCTCCAGTCAGCTCTGTTTCTCCCCCTTGCTCTGAGCCCTAAATCCACCCACAACATTCTTTTATTTTTTTATTTAATCCTCTTTATTTTCGGCTGTTGCATTGCAGAGGAGCAAGGGCGTGGGTGTTACTTCCATCTCAGGGAATGCGCTATACTTAGTCTGCTCTGATGCATCTGTACAAATGCACAATCCAGTGCCTTCCATATGGGGAAAGGAGCCCTGGGCAGAAGAGCCACAGCAGTGCAGTGCAGCTTTGCGAAAAAAAGTATCTGAGAAGGAGGGGATGTTTTTTCTGATTCTTTACCCTCAGATGAGATCTTTTCCCATCACCTCTCTCAGTAACTAGGAAGCAGGGAGGGGAGATTACTCTTGGGGACTGAATAGAAGATTTTTTTTCCTTTTGGGCCGGTGCCTCTAATTGCACCCAGAAAGGCTGCCCTAAGGGCTGTCAGATGGTAAGGGCTTACAGTCACTGCTGGCCTGGGGCAATGGAGGAGGCTGAAAAGCCAGGTGTGGTTTTACAAGGGTGGCCCTGGCTCCTTAGCAATGTTTGAGCCTGTAGTCTACATTGCTTTGGTGGTCCTCCCTACCTGTCATGCTCCACCTGGCTTGCAGCCCTGCAGCCCACCCACCATCTCAGGAGCTTCTGCACATCCCAGGGAGCACGGGGAACCCTGTGGGGAAAGGGGCTGATGGGGTCACTCCCCTCCTGCAGCTCTTCAAGGGCAAGTTCTACCACTGCCTGGGCGTCGACATCAGGAACATCACCAACCGGTCTGACTGCGTGGCTGCCAACTACAAGTGGGTGCACCACAAGTATAACTTCGACAACCTGGGACAGGTGAGTGTGCCCACAGCCCCTGCCTCTGACGGGAACCCAGCACAAGGTTTGTCTCCTCTTACACGTACCCCTCTCCAGGGCACAGATGCAGTGCCTGGAAAGCCTGATTCCTGGGCCAGAAGGGGCAGTTATTTGGCATGGGTATCCATGCAGAAGCTGTGTCACTAGTGGGTTGGTATCAGGATGATGCTTACAGGTTGCAGGGGAAAGAAAAGTGGTGGCAGCAGAGAGCTTGATTTTCTTTTTCCTCCTGCCACGAAGCAGATGTTCTTCATGACCTCTCTCCTCTGGTGGGTCCGGCTGCACGTGGCTTCCTGTCCCCCCCTCCCTCTCCTCCACGGGGGAAGGAGCAAGTTTTGATGTGTGCAGAAGCACAGGCAGGAAGAGTATTTCAATGTGGTGTGTGTTAGAGCGTAAACCCACAATTTTTTTTCCCAGCCTGCCACATGCACCTGCTCCACATCTGCTTTGCTTTGTATGTTGCAGGCTCTGATGTCCCTCTTTGTTCTGGCTTCCAAGGATGGCTGGGTCAATATTATGTATAATGGACTAGATGCTGTGGCTGTTGACCAGCAGGTACAAAGACTTCCTTGTGAAAGGACCTTTTTCACTTTCTTTGGACTAGTAAGGCAGAAGCATGCTTTAACATCCTGCTTCAGACACCTCCCTCAAACCAAGAATCCCTTCCAGGGCCCTTCTGAATCCTTTGCTCACCTATTTGCAAGGGGTCAGGGTCATGCCTGATCCATGCAGGGAGGTGCAGCTGTGGCTGTGCAGTGGGTGTCTGTAATAATTCTCACCCTCTAGTAGGTCCAGATCTCACAGCAGGCCTTTATCTATTTGTAATGATGGAGCAACAATGCCATGTGCCTTTCTGGACATGCTGGCTCCCTCCTGGCCCACCGATGGTTATTTTAATACCCTGTAAGGCAGGGACCGTTGGGCTGCTGCCCACTGCATCCCTATTCCTCTACTGCTAAGGCAATGACCTTGATACTGTCCAGTGTAGGCATCTGCCATGGGATGCAGTACCACAGGCTTGAACCTTGGGGATAATGCTCCATTTACCTCTGAACCTCTGCACAAGGTGCACCACCATTGGCTTTGTAGGCTCTTTGTCAGGAGACCCAGTCAAAGTCAGGGCCTCCTTTCTCTCTGAGCCTGAATGACAATTCTGTTCCGGTCTCGTTGCCGTTTTGGTGGTGTGTGGATGTGGTCTCTACTTGCCCTCGAGCCAAAGGTGTTCCCAGTGCCTGGACCACCCATTTTACCACATACTGGTGTTGTACTCGACCTGCGTCTGGGGTTGTGCCTGAATTGTGGGTGACTCTGTGCAGGCGGGCCCTTGCCCTTGACTCCCATCCGCTCCATCAATTGCCAGCTGATGCCGAAATCCAATCTGCCAATCACAAACTGCCTTGCCTGTAGCCCCAGCTCTTCCCAGCCCACTTCCCTGATTTCCATAACCCCTCCCCACCTCCCCAGCAGCCAATCACCATGGCAGGTCCCACCCCCATCATTTCCATACCACCACACATCCAATGGATTGACCACCTCTGTTCTCCCCCCTCCTCCAGCCAGTGACCAACAACAACCCCTGGATGCTCCTCTACTTTATCTCCTTCCTCCTCATCGTCAGTTTCTTTGTGCTCAACATGTTCGTGGGGGTGGTGGTGGAGAACTTCCACAAGTGCCGGCAGCACCAGGAGGCTGAGGAGGCGCGCCGGCGGGAGGAGAAGCGCCTGCGCCGCCTGGAGAAGAAGCGAAGGAGTAAGACACAGCCTAAGTGTTTGGTCGGTTCGTAGGCCAAGGTTTTCTGAGAAAAACCTTCTCCTCTTCTTTTTCTTTCCTGATGGACCAGTCTCCAAAATGCATCGCTTGTGGCCGCGCTCTCAGCCTTCCTCCCCATGCCACTGCCGTGTCGCTATGCACCTCACTGGGGCAGTCTGGGGAAGAGGGGTGGCTGATGAGGTCTGCTGGGACTCCAGGGAAGCTGCTGGGGTTTTAGGACCCTGCCCCTCAGGAGATAATGTGTACCAAAAATACCCCTGTGCATGATGTGCTGGTGTGCACTGTCGACACAGGACGCACATGCATTGGTACACCTCCTGGGCTTGGGGTAGTCCCACCTGGGCTTCCTGCAACCAAGCTGATGTTTGGGGGAAGACCTGGACAGACCACTTTTTGTGTTTAAACCCAAATTTAAAGAAGAGGGAGGGGAAAAAAAAAGAGGAAGACCCCTGTGTTTCGTTCCTGGCTCTTTCCATCAATGTTGCAGTGTCACTCCTTGGGGTCTTAGACCCTCTGTGGTGAAGCAAGCCCTCTTCCTGGTGTTTCCATCCTCTTCTGTATTACCTTGAGACAAAAATTGCGAAAGCATACTTGCCCCTGGAAATCATCCCTACTACCCTAGACTGATGGTTTTCTTCCATTCACAGCCTGTGGGCATGCTTTCCCTTCCTCTGCTCCAGTTTTTCCCCTCTCTCCTGTGACACCCTGGGGCCTCTCCTGGAACCATCTGCTCCCTTTTATCATTTGTGATCTTAATTTGACGAGGCATGAAATGCTGATTTAGCACCATTCCCACAAACATAGACGAACAGATTTTCTTTCTAGCATTCCTTTCCTTGTCTTTTTTCTACTTATTTTTCCCCCACTTCTACTTTCCTCTTTTTTGCATTTTTTTTCCTCCTTCCTGTGTCCCCTGTCTTTTACCTATCCTTTTCTGTTCTTTCTCTCTCCCACATTAATTGCCTTTTCTTTCAACACCTATCACCACTCTTACGCCTGCTCCCTCCTCAGTGTTTCTTACCCATTTCTCTCTTTCTTCCAATTTCTTCCTAACTTTGCCCATCTCCCTCTTTCCACTGAAGAGGCGCAGCGTTTGCCGTACTATGCTACCTACTGCCCCATACGCCTCCTTATTCATTCGGTCTGCACCAGCCACTATCTGGACATCTTCATCACTTTCATCATCTGCCTCAACGTGGTCACTATGTCCTTGGAGCACTACAACCAACCTGTGGTGAGTGAGATCATGGAGATAAGCCCTGCCTCTAGTCATTATGTTATTTTGCTACAGCCCTCTGATGACCACTGCCCACCAGCATAGGTAGGACACTTGAGTGTCTCTAAAAAATACTGTTAAATTGTTGTAAGAGTTAATGTAGTAGGCAAAGTTATGTGAAGAGTTTCGTATGTATCCAGAAAGGTAGCCCCTACTCAGACACTTGTTATCCATTAAAATCAATAGAAGGACAGCATCTAAGCAAGAGTTGGGCCCCTAGAAAGCATGGTGCAATTAAGTCTCTCTGCTTTATATTATTAAGTGGATATGTGGGTCACCCAAATTTAGCTGCCTGGTCTGCTTTGTATGTTCCCCTGGATCCTAACAGGAGGAGTGATGGAAGCAGCAGTGTCCTGGGAGCTTCAGGCTTTGCATCAGATTTCCAAATGTCAGTCCAATTCCCTGCCATATGGCTGAGAGGACTAGAGTGGCTGGTTATGTGTCATGGGATGGGATGTCTTTACTGAGCCACTTTTTTCCATAAGAGAAGCTGCAGGGCCAAAGAACTGAGCAGAGCCTCTCTCAGCTGTGGGGATGATTCCCAGTAAAGGGCCTTGAAGGCCAAATAAGTTTTATACTTTGGCTGGGGAAGACCATGTACCTCTCAGTGTTCCTGGCAAAGCTCTAGATGCCTTGATGGAAAAAATGTATGCTGCACATATCAAAGGAGCTTTCTACTTCCATATGCAGACAAAGCATTCATCATGACATCGGCCCGGTGGCATTTCAGTTTTCTCTTCAGGAGACCCTTGGTTTAGGTGACAGCTCTGGTGTCTGAGCAGATGCTGTCCAAGGTAGCTCAGGCTTTAATCAGGAACTGAATCTGTCTGTCCTCATTCAAATCCACTGCCAGGCTCCTCTGTTTCTTGCCCATCTTGCCCAACTGCCCAGCTTTGATCCTGCCCTTGATGGTGCCCACTTTTACTCTGCAGGAACTCTCAACCTTTATCTGTTGTCATCCTCACGTCAGGCCTTTGTTCCTGAACAAGTCCTTCCTCTTCCTTACTCCTCAGCTCCTTCCCCTGGAGCGCAGGTCCAGCCATGCCAGCCTGCTGTCAGGCTCTGCTAAAGAATCTTGCCAAAGGGCTTCGAACCCTTCCGGTAGTGCCACCAAATGCTGCCCACTGCTCACATCGGTCCTTGGTGGTGGAGAAGGGGCAGCACATAAAAGAACCAGAAGCCCAACAGCTAAGAGGTATGACATATGCCTGCCCCAGACCAAGGCACAGAAGGGTTTCCTCCCATCAGAGATGACATGTATCCACAACTGGAGTAGCCTTCATGCCCCACTCCTGGTTGATAGCTATCCCAGTGCCATTAACACGGTGGCATCCAGGTGGTATGGGCTACTGGCAGAAGAGGAGGCTGATGGTACTTGGTGGATTCTCTTTGCAATGGTCTCCTCCTCCCCATTATGCTGAGCGGTACAGGAGAAAGGAGCAATAACCGATCCTGAGAACAACATGGGGCAGAGGGGCTAGCTGGTGGTTGCCCTTAGTAGGCAGCCTCCACATTCAAGTAGGCAGGAGGCATGGGGCAGCTTCCCCACCTCCCAATGAATTCCTGGCACCCAGGAGAGTCCCCCCCACAGGTTATGTGCTTGATGTTGCTTTTGCCTCAATGCTTTACCCTCTCTTTCTGCTGGCAGTCTCTGGAGACCGCCCTCAAGTACTGCAACTACCTGTTCACCACCGTCTTTGTGTTGGAGGCAGTCCTCAAGCTGGTGGCATTTGGTTTGCGGCGATTCTTCAAAGACAGGTGAGCAGAGGGTTATGTCAACCGTGGCTGTGGGACAACTGGATTTGGGGTGGACGTTTTGAGGATGGATCCCTATCTGGCGTGTGAGGTGGTAGCAGAGTGCCCTGACTGCCTCCCAGTTCAGCACAGCATGGACCTAGCCTCGGCCCGCATGAGCTGCAAGGCCTAGGCAATAGTAAGAGTTGTCCAAAAACTGCCTCTTGGTTGGCATCTGCTGGTTAGGCTAGAAAGCAAAGGAGATGGGGTTAGAGAGCGCCATTTTTTTCCTGCCCTTGAGGCAAACTGGGAGCATGCTGAAGCAGAACGTATATAACGAAGTCGATTTGAGGTAGTAAGGCTGTAAGAAGCTGAGCCCATTAGTCAAAGCCTAGCACCATAGTAACACAGCTCCATGCTTTCAGAGCAGGCTGGCTTGCCTCTGGCTGCTCAGGGTGTGTGCAAAGTGAATCTCTGTTTGTCTGCAAAAGCCCATATAGGCTGACTCAGAGTGGGGCCTTGAATTCATACATAAAGAAATATGTAGGTCAAAGTGGAGACAATTCACTTTCTTTTTCAGGGAAATGGAAAAACTCCATCTTCCTTTATTCTCTTTAATTTTTCTTTTTAAGGTGGAACCAGCTAGATCTGGCCATTGTGCTGCTGTCTGTCATGGGCATCACATTGGAAGAGATTGAAATCAATGCTGCTCTCCCAATTAACCCAACTATCATCCGGATCATGAGGGTGCTGCGCATCGCCCGGGGTGAGAGAGACATTGGCCAGAGACAGGGGTGTAGGTGGCCATGGAGCGTGACTTGGTGCTATGACTCATTGAGCAGTGGCTGTAGAGTCATGGGCTCCCCCTGTCCCTAGCCCTGGGAGGGAGGCAGGGGATGTGACAGAGGACAGCCTAGAGGCTAAGGCTTTTTGGCTTCCTTAAGCCAGGCATTTAGATGTAGTGGTTTTAACAGGAGGTGAAGGACCAGGAGGGTGAGCAGATCATGCGAGAGCTGAACCTTCCCTTTTATTCTTTTATGGGGCAAGTGTGGCAGTGGTGTTTGGAGAAGGGGCCACCAAGTATATTGAAGTTTGCACAGGGAGGAGACTGAATCTTCCTAGTGGTGGCCAAGATATGCTAAGTTGCCTTAAAAGATGGTGGCTGGAGGAAGAAAAAGTGATGGAATGAAAAATCAGAGCAGAGGGAGAATTGTGATACACAATGCTGGGAGAAAGACGGCTCTTGGCCAGACCGTCTGGGTGAAGCAGAAGAAGCCCGATAGGCATGGGTGGCAGAAACAGAGTATTTAGTAAGAAGGAAATGCACTGGAGGATAAGGAACCACTGGGGTTGTACAGACAAAAGAAGTGAGCAAAGGGAGAAGGGGGCCAAGAGGGACAATACAGTTTTTCTAGGGCAAGGGGAGACAGGACATCTGTCTTGTGCTACTGCCATTAGTAAGTCACACAGAGGATGGACCTTCTGAGCTCAGTCTGAGTGACACTTCTCTTGTGCTTGTTGTGGCAGTTCTGAAGCTACTGAAGATGGCCACAGGAATGCGAGCACTGCTGGATACAGTTGTTCAAGCCCTGCCCCAGGTAAAACAGACCAGCTGCCCCAAAGCCTCTCCTTTTATCATAGAATCATAGAATAGTTTGGATTGGAAGGGACCTTTAAGTGTCATCTAGTCCAACTCCCCTGCCATGCACCCTTTTTCCAAAGGGTTGATTCTTGTGGAGTCTCAGAGGTGGTCTCTACTGTGTTGTACAGGCAACGGCCTGAAGGTGATGTCCAAGTTTTCATGTCAGTCATGGGGGTACAGGTCTCTTCAAATAGGTGTTGTCCAGGTTATCATGTCAATCACAGGGGTACAGCTCACCTCATGTCTCTGTTCTCCAGTGGGTGAATGAAATAAGGCTTGATTCTTGGATAAGGGCAGATTTCTTCCCATCATGTCTAGCTAGTGTCTACCACTTGCAGCTAGTCCCCAGCTCCTCTCTCCCCTCTCCATAAGAAGTGGAGAGTGACTGGCAGCCATTTCAGGAGGAAAGGAGGTCTTTGCATCTCTGCCCCTCTCACCCTTCCCCACATGCACCCCCTTTTCCCCTCCTCTCTTTCATTCGCACTCCTGTCACTCCTTTTCTTAGCCAGTGCCTCCCCCTTCCTACTTTCTTTTCTTCCTTTCTCCTCCTGGATCCCTTTGTGTTTCTGAGCCTCTCATGTATGAGAAACAGTGACGTGCTCTGTTGTGGCTCACGCAGCCGGCAGTTAAGTGTCTACTGCAAGACAGCTAGACAGAAGGATTTCATGAGCTGTGAGCGGCAGCTGTTCCCGAATGAGATGCTGACACGATGCTTTACACAGGCTTCAAGCTCACTGTGAGGATCCTCCGTGATGGATGAGCAGCCAGGGAGACTGGTCCCCTTCCTTTTGGATCCTCCAGAGAGAATTGTTAAGCAAGGAGTAATGGCATCAAGTGGCTGTACTGATCATACATCAGACCATTCCCCTGGCAGGCCCCAAGCAGGCAGCTATCTTATATGATATCAAAATGCATGGGCATTTGTCAGTTGATTTATCAGCTAATGTGCCAGTCTCAGTGAGTGATGCAGAGCTGAGAATCAATCTGAAAACAGCACGAGTAGTTACCCAAGGAGTTTACTTCTGATGTTGGTGACAATAAATGTCAATCTGAATTAGAGGAATCTCGTGACACAAAAGTGAGGGGGAAACAGTGTGATCTTTCCTGGATCCTGTGCTCTGTCTGATCTCTCATGCTTTTCATTATACAATAATAATTTTTATTTTTGTCTAATAATAACAATATAAATCATATATAGGATATTTAATAATATTGCCATCTGGGTTAGTTGGGGGCTGACATACAATGGACAATGGAAAGAACAGGAGATTAAGGGTGTTCTTACAGCAGGCAGCTTTGGGCGAGTAATGTTTATTAGTTCTGGCTCCGCTGCCCCAGGCTGGCTCAGTGCAGCTTCTTTGCACGTTGCTCTTTTCCATTCCAGGATCTACAACAACTGATTTGCTCAGGCGAGGATCTGGAATGGAGCAGGTCTCCAGATCCAGCGTCTGCATGTCTGTGGCGTGTTTATTCTACAACCCAAATAAATGCAACACACAGATATTAAGAGCTGGCTGAAGTCGTATCCAGAAGCCCTCAGTAAGAGGACTCTGCAGTATATTTGCACTTAAATGGAGACACTCAACTTCTACCCCCAAAATATAAAGAATAAATAGGAGAGGAGGAAATGTTCATATCCCTGTCATGTAGATGGAGAAACTGAGTCATCAGGCAGTGAAGTGTTTTGCTCAGGATAACAAAAGGTACAGCTGGGACCTCAGTTCAAGCCTCTGAGCCCTGCTGTCTGGTCCTAGCCACAAACCACAAGTATATTCTTCCATACTTTATACATTCTGGCTTTTCTCTCTCACATTCACCTACAGCTCCTTTGCTAACCAATGTGATAAGTCAGGTCTTTTGGAGGTCATTAATATCTGCCACAAAACCCTCACAAGCAGATGTCTAAAGGTCTGGCCTCTAGGTATTTCCTAGCAGGTAATAACAAGTAGTGCTTAATCCTTGCAGCATCAAAGCCTATGATCAATCAATTTCCTACTGATTGGCTTTTGCTTCCTTCTATAATGGGTTGGCTTCATTTAATAAAGTTATATAACAGAGGGATCAAAAATCACTCCATAGTTAGAGTTGTGTAAAAATCTGCACTTAAAGCAGGGCTAAAAAACTCCAGTTTCACTGTTAAAAGATTGAGTTTAGTCTCCATATTTTATACACTGAGTCTTCAGGGGACAATTGAATTATCTGTAATATTATTCTCCAAGATTTATTGGCTTTGCCAAAAGAAGCAGTTTAAAATAAGCTGTCCTTTCCCTTGTGCTTTTTCCTCCTCTCGACCTTTCTCTTTATGTTCCTAGAGCACAGGCTCACATCAGGGATTTTGGCTTGCTAATGGCATATAAGGCGTCTCCAGTTGTCTTGTTTCAATTCCCTTCCTGTCTTTGTTACACTGCAACGATTTTTAATAGCGAATAGAGCTTTAATTTTAAAGAGCCCTTTGGAAATTTCGCCCTTAGCTAAGTTTTATTAACTTCTTTTCCTTAATGCCCTGTAGACAAAGACCCAGAGGTTTGTGTTCAGAGCATTTACTATGGTGTCCAATTTAGTCATCAGAAATAATTCCTTCCACTGAGTATGTGTAGGGACCCAGGATCTGGCAGCCCAGTGGAGTGGGTGGGCTGAATCATTCATTTCTCTCCTGAATTTGGATGGCACAGCAGTTGCAATGACTAAATTAGATTCCTGAAGTGGATGATCCTAACAAAGGCCCAGTGACCACATGCATTCAGACCAGACACTGTTCAGTTTTTCAAAAACACCCATGTACCAGTTAGGTTTTCCCTGCCTTCTCTTGCTCCACCAACAGTGTGCTAACTGTTACTGGCATTTTCTGTTACTGCTCAGCCTACCTCTGCCAAAACTCTCTCCTGCTCCTCACATATAACCTGGCTGCCCCACATGCTGGGAGGCAGGAGATTCAGAGGCAAGCAGTGATTTGGGAGAGTGAGAACTTGGGGGCAGTGCCCATGTTGCTGGTGGCACTGCTGCCTTTGTGCACCGTGAAGCAGCAATCCTTGCATTGGGGGGTTTCCAAACAGCAGCTGATGGAGGCCCAGAAATCAGGCTTTGACCTATTATTCACAAGATGAAAAGGAAGCTCTGCTTCCCCTCTTGGCTCCTTCATAGTCTCCTCTCTTCTCCTCCTCCTCTCCACACATTTCAAGAGGGCTGCTTTACCCTTCTTCCTTCCCGCCTGCCTATTCCCTCCACAAGCCCTGCTATAACCTCCACATGTGGCTGGTGCTTTGCCCCACCATACTCTGCCTGGTTCATGGCAGGGGCTGGTGTACCTGTGTCCCTGTCTTTTTGGAGCGCCGCTATTACGCTCTTCACATAAGCATAGCTTCAAGGGACTTGGGCATTTTGGTGGGGCATGTAGCACTGCAGGACATGTCTCTATGCTGTAATCCATAGCTTGTCCTTCACCCAGCCAAACTGGCTTCACCTTCTGCGCCCCTGCTCCCATGTGCTTGTCTTCACCTGGCCCAGAAAGTGCACACTTCAGTCAGCCCTGGCCAGAGCTTGTGCTGGAGTGGAGGCAACTGGGAAAAGAGCATCCTTCAAGTCGAGTTGCAACTAGTGCCATCACTGGTGATTTCCCAAGTGTTGAGCAGTTGTTTGCTTGCATTTGTACACTGGGAATTTGCCGCTGTTCTCTTCAGGCTTTGAAAGACAGAAATGCTTGCCTGTACAGATTAAATAGGCTTTGGGGTAGGCTGACCATGCTGTTTGCTTTCAGGTGGGAAACCTCGGACTGCTTTTCATGCTCCTCTTTTTCATCTATGCTGCTCTAGGAGTGGAGCTCTTTGGAAAACTGGGTAAGTCTCAAGGAGACCATGCTCCAGTGTGAGCTACAGACCTGCTAGGAAGCTGAGGTTTCTCAAAATCAGTGCTCATTCAATAAAGGGACTGAATTACTTGGTGGCCTTTACTGTCCCTTATGCATAATTGAGATAAGAGGAATTTCCCTCTAAATTGTTATTGTCCTAACAGCCTAATAAAATAAAAGCAGTGTCTGGTTTCTCTTTCATTCTTAAATTTTTGCTTTTTCTGCACTGCCTACCTTGATATTGCCTCCAAGATTACAGGAAAAACTCAGGGAAGGCTTATTGCCATGGAATACTGATCAAGAAGAAAGGCAGCACAACGACATGTTGGGAGGATCCCTCTGAGCAACTGAGTTACACTGCCTGATATCCCAGGGCTGGGCCATCAGGGATTTTTCTGTATTGCTGGGCAACAGCCAACTGTTGGGCAGGGTGCTGAGGCCATTACCTGAGGTCTCCAGGCTGTGAGAAGCCTGAAGTCCCCTTCCCCAGTTCCTGCTGTTGATGTCGGGGCCAGCAGTGTGTCCCCTACTGATAGCTGTGATCCCCTTCTTTTCAGTATGCAATGATGAGAACCCCTGCGAGGGCATGAGCCGCCACGCCACCTTTGAGAACTTTGGGATGGCCTTCCTCACACTCTTCCAGGTGTCCACGGGTGACAACTGGAATGGGATCATGAAGGTAACTGGGCCTCAGGGGCGTGGATGTCCTTAAGTGTGGGGAAGGAGAAATTCTGATGTGTGCTCTGTTCACCAGTGCTTGGGCTAGAAAAGGGAAGGAGTGCAGGAGCTGAGTTGCTAGATAAGGTCCTGCTTGGGCCAGAATCTCCCTCCCCATCATGGTAACTCAGACCTTGGGCTCATCTAGTCCTACAGACATCTGGCTGGGAAAAGCACAAATTGTCCTTGGGAGGAACAAGAAGACTGTCGAGGCTAAGAGGGAATACCTACTGTCATAAGGCCTGTTATCAAAGCTGAATGTAGGTGTGCTGGACATGGCACCCATCTGCAGAGCTACCAGGGCAATCAAAAATAAATAGTTCCTTCCCTCAAAGGACAGGGATAGAGGAAAGTTCTTTGAACACATATGGTGCTTTTGAGTCCGGACGGGAGAAGGCAGTACCAGACTGCTCAGTTTTGTTCTTGCTCACATGTGCGTGGCTACAGTGGCAGCAAGATGTGATGGTCTGGAAGTAGTTTGCTCTGTACACCTTTGGACGTATTTGCTCTGAAGCAGAGAGCACATGATCAGATAGTGTCCTTGATTCTTTGAGGACCTCACAATCCCAGAGGATGTAGGGTGATAGAAATGTTTGCCCTGTTCTTTCCATTGGCATCAGTGTTTTTTGACAGAAAGAGCAGCCAAGCTTGTATTCTTACTTTAGTCCTTCCTTCCTTCCATCATTCCCTCTCAAACCCAACTTCCCCTCAAGGATACCTTACGTGACTGCAGCCACGATGACCGGAGCTGCCTCAGCAACCTGCAGTTCATCTCCCCACTGTACTTTGTCAGCTTTGTGCTCACAGCCCAGTTTGTCCTCATCAATGTGGTGGTAGCTGTGCTCATGAAACATCTCGACGACAGCAACAAGGAGGCCCAGGAGGATGCAGAGATGGATGCTGAGATTGAGCTGGAAATTGCACATGGGCTGTGCTCCCGCAAATCAGGCTCCCCAAATTCAGGACAAGGAAAAGGAGCAGGAACAGGAGAAGGTGCTGGGAGAACAGATCCTGAAGGACGTCTGTGCATGAGATGTTACTCTCCAGCACAGGTGAGTACAGCTTTGAGCTTACCAACCAGACTGCAGCAAGTAGCTGTGGGAAGAAGCTGGGCAGCCTAGAGGGCTTAGCTGTAGCAGATAGACTCTTCCACCTCAGGGTGAAAGGTTTGCTTTCAGTGGTAGACTTTTGAGTTGGTAGCATTGTGTGGGGACAAGGCTGTGATAGGAATGGGTCCTGTTCATTGTCATCATGGTGTAGGAACCTGAGGGCCAGCAGAGGAGGGATGGAGCAGATCAGCTAAAGGTGTGTTAGGAGCAAATTTGAGAGCAGAGCTCAGGAGAACAGAGCAGGGGAAATGGCAGATCAAGAGTGAGGCAGTCCAGCAGAGCTGGAAGGGAGGCGTGAGCAGTGCCGCGGTGCACTGACAATGAGTGAAGACAGTCCCTCTTCCTTTTTTTTTTTTTTTTTTGCATTGAACTCTGGCACCTTTACACACCCTAAGGAGCAAATGCTCCCCCAGTGACACCCATGCAGGTACCTGCAGAACAAGATGCTGCTCCAGATCAGTCAGGGTGGAGAGCCCAGCCCCAAATTCACATGAAACTTTGAAGCAAAAAACTCGGCATTCTTAAAATGATCTCTCCCATCCTCCCCCCTTTCTTGTCCCCTAGGAGAACTTATGGCTGGACAGTGTCTCTTTAATTATTAAGGACTCCTTCGACGGGGAGTTAATGATCATCGATAACCTATCGGGCTCCGTCTTCCATCATTACTCCTCGCCGGCCATGCGCGAGAAGTGTAACCATGACAAGCAAGAGGTAACCTGCGTACGAGGATGCGTGAGGGGACTCTCCCCCCAAGACCTGCACACCCACCACCACATGCCCGCAGGTCGTCCGATGTGTGCTTCTGGCTGTAGATTGTGTAGACAGAGAGCTTGTTGACCTGTGTTTGTCATCTGTCATGCACTGCTGATACTGCCTCTAGTACAGGCCTGCCCTCCTTAGCCACGGGGGAATGTTTGAGGTGGTAGAAAGGTGAGATGTGCGAGGACACAGGTCAGGAGGGACTGAATGAGCTGTAGAGAAATGACTATGAAGGCATCCTGGCAGCTCTTGTTGTGTTCAGTTCTGCAAGAAAAGCAGAGGTTCAAGCTCATGTTGTATGGAGGACTCAAAGGATCTCACCCCAATGACAGCATTCAGAGACAATCCAGTGGGAGATTTAAGCATGTGTTTTGTCTTCATTTTAAGCATGTGCTTGCTTATTCCCTGTTGAGGTCAAGGAATTAAGCACATGCTTAAATGCCTTGTTGAATGGAGTCACCGTCTGTGAGCAAGGATTGGTTTGTGGTGAAAAATGGCTCATTAGTTTGAGCAAAAACTAAATAAAAATGGGCCCACTGAGAAAGTTTGAGAGTCTCTTTTCTGATGTAGAACCTGTTAGCTGACAAATGGGTTGTTGCTAAGAGCAGGACACCAAATGGCTTAGACTTGTGCTTCTAAAGCTAGTAGTTGCTTTGGAAAACTACTTCCTAAGCAATTGGGCTTTTCATGTTGTGAAACTTCAGGAGCAAAGTAGCCTGGGAGAAGTTAGGTGAATAGCAGAATTAATTTTGTTTCTGAAATCATTTTATTCTATTTAAGTGTTATGATCGTGGTCAGACTTGTGACAGTAGCTTGGCTCATCTGTCAATACATCAGGACATCAGTGGCAATCTTCACCATCTCCTTCCCCATAACTAACTTCATATGTTGCTATTGCTTATAAAGAAACCAGGAAACTTGGGAAGAGAGCTCTCATTGGCAGATTACTCTATCCATGTTTGAAGAAAACAATATTATGTTTGGCTTCAGACACCTAGTTCTGATGCTTTAATTTTTTTCAGCCTTTCAGCTATCTGCTTGTCCCCATAGCTTCCTTTGAAAGTATTGGAATACGAACATTGCTGTAGTTCACTGCTGTGAAGTATTGCAACACTTCACAAATGGATGCCACATTAATGCAGCCAAATAACTAGTTTTCAATGAACTGCGATTTCCACTGCTTTATATAAGTCCTTATATTCAGCAGTTGGTGCTCAGCTATCTGCTTGTCCCCATAGCTTCCTTTGAAAGTATCAGAATACGAACATTGCTGTAGTTCTCTGCTGTGAAGTAGTGCAACACTTCACAAATGGATGCTGCATTAATGCAGCCAAATAACTAGTTTTCAGTTAACTGCAATTTCCACTGCTTTATATAAGTCCTTATATTCAGCAGTTGGTGCTCAGCCTTCTCAGAAAATCAGGTCTTCTAAGGCATTCCAGAATGATTACCCCGAAATTAAGTCATTTGCAGCTAGTTTGCTGCATTTGAAAACCTTCCAGATAGTCTTCAGTATCCTGCCTAGAAATGAAGACAACAACAGATTTTCTTACCTTCCCAGCAAGGAAACTAGACAGCAAAATCTTCAAGTGCAACCCACAGCCACAGCAAAGAGTTTAACAGAATAATCACAACCAAAGAATTATTCTTAGATCATATTTTCTAATGGCTGTTATAGAGCCATAAATTATTTTTCAAATTTGATATTTCAATACATCTAAAATGTGGAATTGAAAAGAAATTAGCTATATCTGCAGGAATAACATTAGTAGTAAAATGTGGATATTTTATTTCTGATAATATGAATCAAAACTACAGCTCAGGATTTTACGTCACAGTTGATCATGACCTTCTCTTCATATTTCATAGTATAAAAAAAATCGAGGAAACTCCAACAAGAAATCACTACATGGAGTCACAGCTAGGATTGTCCCAGCACTAACATCAGCAATGCCCATGGTCATTAATAAATTAGAGTGTACTCTGGTACATCAACATATCTGAATGTGCATTGTACACACAGACAGAATTGTACTATCTCAGAAGCAATCGACAGCAAGTTATATAGGCAAAACAGTTTTTGGCTAGTCCTGTTCAATACATGTGTGTTTGAACAAAATAGTAAGCTTGCTATCCACTGAATCACCCTTAACTCTGCCCTTGTAACAAAAATCACATATTAGCCAAAAAATTAACTCCCATTTTGTTTGTAGTTTAATCCATCAAGATGCTGAGCACAGTGGATGGGCACAACACTTAAACATTTAAAAAACTTAAGCTATTAATATGTGCTAAGCTTTTTGTTGCATTGAGTAGAAGGGCTCAGCGTCTTTCCCAGTTAAGCTGCTGGCATCTTATTTTCAAACCAATTATTTGTACAATTAAGGCTTTTTGTAATCATGGCTCTGTTTTTAAAGATATGTTATATCTGCAACTAGTTATATTCTAAGGGATATGTGTGTATGGTTCAGTGTCTCAGGCTGATGTCCCTGGCAGTTTTCATGAATTGTGCTCTTAGTGAACAGCCCCTTCTCCCCCCACTGCAATTTTTTAAATTTTTTTGTTCCTCATCTTTAGTCAGAAGATTTTTAAATATTCTGCAGTAATGGAAGCTGTAAGAACAAAACATCTTTTTTTCATGCTGCTAACCTCTTCTCTTGTCATTGCTATCCTTTCACTCTTGGGCTGGTTGACAGACATCTGTGTATTGGTGGCTCATAGTGTGTTTAGCCAGTGGCAGGAGTTTGCCAGTGAGCAGCGGTGGACCGTGTTTCCACACGTGCAGTTTATCTATTCATGACTTTGTTGATTATGGTTTTTTGTGTAGATCCCAGGGTGGCCAGAATTTGTGAGCAAGCGGTTCAGTGAAGAACAGACTATTCTGGCTTTTGTTGAAACCCTTTTTTATGGATGGAGAAGGTAGTCGCAGATGTTATCACATTTCATGCTCGCGTCTCTACAAGCACAGCTGTAAGGCTGTTCTGGTGTAACAAGCACTTAGGCGAGTAATGGATGAGTATGCACATTAAGTGGGACTGAATGAAGACTGTGTTTCTCTACACAAGTAGTTGCTGACTGGTGGCTGTGTAGCGTGCTTGACATAACTTCATTGTGGGTTCTCTGGTGCGTCTGCACCCTGAGCAGCAGTTGTTGGTTTTGGGCTCTCTTCATGGTTGAATGGCACCATGTTCCTGTGTCAGAATAATATCCCAAATAAGGAAGTCATTTGTGCCCTTTATTTAAATCCAGCTCTGATTTTCTGTCCTGTTTATTCAAAGTGCATTATCCCTTGGATGGAGACCTCTTCCAGTCTCTGGCATTGGCACAAGCCACTAAACTCCCAGCTCGAAGGAGTCATCTCTCCAAATGTTCCACCTGCTTTTATAGCACAAAAGCTGTACCTGCCTCTTGCAAACACAAACACAGGGGAGGACGAGATAAATGGCCAGGAAGCAAGCTGTCCTGACTGAGACAACCCAGAATATTGCTGGTGGTGGGAACTGGTGGGACTCTAGAGAGCAGTGATGGAAAGCCAAGCACAGGAGGGACAGAGCAGCTGCTTAGGCTACTAGAAAAAGGAGATGCTTTTCAGGCATTGTGGGAAAGAGATATCAGGCAGAGGGGAACTGAAAGCTTGGAGGAAAGAGGATGGGAGAGGGCCACATGTGGTATGAAACAGGCCAAAAGATGAAGCAAGGTCAGGCGTGGGACTGGAGCAGAGCTGAGGCTCAAGGATGAGAAAGATGCAGTGGTCAGACTTGGTTTCAGAAAGCAAGAGAGCACAAGTATGGGTGGGTGGAAGGGGTGAGTTTAGGGATGGAGAGCAGGATGGGAGATGGTGTTAGCTGAGGTCTTGGGTAGGTTAGAGGTGAGGGGAAAGGGAAGACACAGGGAAGCTGGAGGGAAACAGGGTGTCAGTGATGAAGGTAAGAGAATATGAAAAGCATGATACTGGCATGAACTGTAAGAGGCATGACTATTCCTGGAATGAAAGCACCTTCACGTTTAAGCAGGGCTGTCTGTGGCGCCTTCAGAGAGAGGGGTCCACTCCTCATCCCTCAGCAGAGCAGACTGCCTTGTCACCAGCCTGAGGGAGCCGTCTCCCTGCCTGGCCTTACTTGCAGGGCCTTGTGCCAGCTGTATCACTGGGACAGATTCAGGACTCCTTCCTCCAATTCTGGCACTAGAGGAGCATGGACTGGCGGTGGGATGGTTGCAGATCATATGTTCAACCTTCCTTAAAAAGTGGATTCTCCTGCCTAGCCCATGTTTGGGTTAGGCAGTACCTGATGTATCCAAGGAATATAACCTAAAATTGATCTCGGGTTTACAGGCTTTCACTTATCCACCATAAACAGTATGACTGCTTGAAATGTGGATGCCAGGCATGACCTGTGACAGCTCCTTTCCCTTCCTGCAGGTCCAGCTGGCTGAAATGGAAGCATTATCCCTCAACTCAGACAAGTCCTCTTCCATCCTTCTAGGAGATGAGTCAGACAATCGCAGCACTTCTCAGCTGAGTCCTAAGGAGATCAAGGTTAGCCTCAAGCAGTCATGGGCATGTTGCTCCATGCGCTGTATTTCTGCCCCTGCTCATGTGAAGTGCTCTGTATTCATCCAAGTGTCCCTGCTGAGGAATATAAATTCTGGTCACTTTTCAAGAGCTTCTCCATAGAGGCATATCATGGAGAAGGATTTGAGGATAAAAAAGGGATGTATGTTTTTGAAAGTTCTCTCCACTACTGTCAGTAACTTCCTCTGAATGAGCCTAAATTTATGGGATTTGGGCTGGAAACCTGAGCATCTCTTAGCTAGCTTGAAGGTATCTTCAGAATCAGCCCTCTTGAGGCTTTGACAAGTCTGCTCTATCACCGGCCATTAAATTTCATAAGGCTTTGTCCTCACTTATTTTTTCCAGCAGGATGGCCAGGACAGCCCTGACTCCAATGGGGTAGGAGATCTGGGGGAATGCCTGCTCCCAATATCCAGTGCAGATGGCTCTACAAACCCAGACAGTTACCTGTGTGAAATGGAGAAAACTCCTTTCAATTCAGTCCAGTCTTGGCTAAAGCATGAAAGTACCAAAGGTGAGCACAGCTCTCGTTATTCTCCAAGTCTGCTGAAAGTGTGGGTTGGTTCAGCTCATCTGCCTTTCTCCTGCCTCACCCCTACCAGGGATGGAGTTAATCTGACGTGGGTTTACACTAACCAAGAATTAGCTTTCAGTTTGCCAGTCCTCAGGAATGGGGTGAGGAGCAGTTCCTTCTTTTGCTGCTAGATCTTATATCCTCCATCAGACTTGCTTATGTGAAGTATTGTGAAAGAGCTGATTCCCATTCACAGTAGTGCACCCATGCACAGTCAGAGAAGAGTAGGGACAGCCTCCCCTGGCATGCCAGCTGGATGAACTGTGCTCACTTGGCATGGTAAAATGTTGCTGCCCCCTGAGACCAGGGTCTTCAGGTACAGGTTCAGGGAACACGTAATACATGTCTGTCCTTGGTGGAAGTGCTCCAGTTCTACTCTTGAGCATGCTCTGGCCTCCTGTGGTCCCCAGGTTTCCCAAACCACCAGTTTATTTATGTCCCTTCATCCCTTGCCTTGCAGGATCTGGGATGAAAGTCCTCTGGCAGTGATACGTAGTTGAATCAAGGCCTTACGGCTCAGCATTTCTCTGTGAGAGCAGCAACGGGAGAGGCAAGCTGGGCTGTTGCTTTATGGCTCTGCGCCGTGTTAGATCTTCTGGGTCTGGTGCAGGTTTTGATCCTTGTGTAGAAAGTGGCACCCATGGTATGAATACTAGATTAAGTCTTTTTGACCAGGAGTGTGTGTTACTAAATATCCTCCATACACTGGACTTGCAGGAGCCTCGGTGTAACAGCAGCAAAGGCACCAAATCAAATCGGAGGACTCTTCAACTTTTTTTTTTTTTTTTTTCTGTTTCTGTTCTCCTCCCCATTTCTTTTGGTGCTTTGTCAGTCCCTCCAAGCCCCTTCTCTCCAGGTGCGTCTTGCCCTTTGTTACCTGTGCCAGCAGAATTTTTCCACCCAGCCATCTCCGCCACCCAGACAGGGCCTGAGAAAGTCTCATGTCCACGCAACCTTCCTAAGATCTCTCTGCAAGGCTCATGGGCATCACTGAGATCTCCAAGTGTGAACTGTTCACTTCTTCATCAGGTGAGGACCCCTGCTTCCCGCTGCTAGGAAAGCTTGATTTTCACATCACACCCAAACAGAGGGGGCTGAACAGGGAGGAAGGCAGAGGAAGGAGAGAGGCAACTGTGGTCAGGGGCTGGGTGACCTGTATCTAACCTGTTGGAGGAGCACAGTGGACTGCAGAGTGCAGGAAAGCTGGGGAGGAGAGAGGGTTGTATAGCAAAGGGGTGTTGTATAGCTCTCACCCCCTGAAATCATACATTCTTCTGCTTTGGATCAAAAAATAGTTTGACAGCTGCAGCTAGCCCCACATGAAGATGAAATCACATCACCTTTTAGCTCACTTGTGGGTCCCCTGCGCCGAGTGAGCTGCAGACACCTGCATGCAGAGCAGCCACAGCGTAAGCCAGGGAGATGGCAACCGCACAGCCACCTCGGCTCCTCTTAGCCCCGTGACTCTGGATCACACACCTGCTTTGGTTGGAACAGGCTTCTCCCCACCTACCTCCTCCACAGCCCTTCGTGCCACATGCACACACTGTGTCCCTGAGCTCGCTGTTTTCCCCTGCCCACTTAGCTCTTACATCCCAGAAAGGTGCTATCTCTTTCTGAAAAGGCAGCTATTTCTCACTAATGAAAGAGAAGAATAAAAGTGTTGAGGGAAGATCAAGTGTCTCTGAAGAGCAGAGGAGGCAGAGATGAAAGTCCAATAGAGATCCTTGTTATTGTTCCTGGAAGATACTCCATGAACAATTCCTGTTTGAGGAGTACAGGGACACTCTATTCCAGACAAACTAAAAAATAAAAATAAAATCATGTTATCTGGTTCTATGTGACAGATACTGTTGGCACAATACAAATGTGTATAAAATCACCAGGGATAAATTTAGCCTCGAGCTGAGGGTGCTGAGTTGTTACGGTGTTGAAACTTAAGTTTAGACACGAAGAGAAAGAGCTCTGGAGTTGGCATACCACTGGGGCAAAAGTACTGAACTGTTGTAAAGGGGAAATTGGTAGACTTCTGATTATGTGATACAGATTGTATTGAATAGCTATGGTTCAGGAGACCGCTTCCAGTCCTACATCCATCATTCCCAGTGCTGTGTCCCAATGATGATCTCATGGCACAGACCAATTTCCTAGGAACAACTGAAATGCAGCTTAGCTAACTGAGCACTGATACAAGGAAATTAAGGCTGTTTCCCCTTCCTGCTGGAAGGGGAACCCACCTTTCTGCCCTAAATACCGTCATTGCCACTAGCACTGGACAAAAGAACTACGATGCCTCTTTTCCCTCCCCAGATGTTGCTGATTTTTTAATGAGGAGGTCTATGTACAGTGCCTGAGGTCTATGTACAGAAGTCCCCTGATTTCTGGCAAGCTGATGGTTTTGATGTGTCTGCAGCCAGTGTGGCAGGTTCACAGGGAAGCTGAGAGCAGGGATCCACAGGGAATCTCAGCCCCGCTGCCTCCTGCACTGCCAGTGGGCAGGGGCACCCCGGCAGCAGGGGCTGCAGAGCTCACAGACCCAGCACCCCTTCCCTTTGGTGGAGCATTTCACATGGGAAGGGAGGATACATCATGGAGCAGAATGAAATCAGAGCTCAAAATATCGAAACCTTTCCTCCTCCAGAAAGGATTTCCGTGGGCAAACTGAATGGCTGGTGCTTTGTAGCATTGTTCAGGTTGTTTACAGCTGCCCTCCCCAGCAGAGGAGAGAGAGGAATTAAGTTTTTCCCTTTTTTCTGTAGTTGTGGCTAATTGTGGTTTATTTTCACACCCCTGCTCCCCAGGCCACTGAGAGCGATACCTCGCTGGACAGCCGGAGCAGCAGCTCAGCGGGCAGCCTGCAGACCACGCTGGAAGACAGCCTCAACCTCAGTGACTCTCCCCACTGCACCCTGGACCTCCCGGTGGCTCTGTGCCCCGTGCCAGCTGCCGGCAGCCAAAGACCCCTGGCAGCCCCCCTCTCCCCCACCTCCCGCCGCCGGAGCCTGCGGGGCCGGGGGCTCTTCAGCCTGCGAAGCATCCGTCGGCACCAGCGCAGCCACAGCAGCGGCGGGAGCACCAGCCCCGGCTGCACGCACCACGACTCCATGGACCCCTCGGACGAGGAGGGGGCGGGCAGCAGCCTGCGGGGGGGTGGCAACAACAGCGAGCCCTCGGAGACCCTCAGCAGCCTCTCGCTGACCTCCCTCTTCTCGCCCCCGCCGCCGGGGCTGACGCTGGTGAAGAAGTGCAGCAGCACCAGCAGCCTCCACGCCAGCCCCTCGCCCCGCCGCCCTGCCGCCCACCATGCCAAGCCCTTCTACACCGTTGACCCCCGGGGCTTCCTCTCGATGCCCTCCTGGGTGACGGACTTCTGCAAGGACACCCCCTCGCCCGGGGAAGGAGAGGAGCCAGATGGCCCTGGCAGACTGGGGACGGGGGACCGCAGCTCCCCGATCCCATCTGAGCTGGATCTGGGCGATGGAGTCAGCAAGAGGAACAGATGAGGGTCCCTGGGGTGCAGGGAGGGAGCGTTCGGCCGCCGGCATGGGGAGCATGTTTCACTAGCGTCTCCCCAGCAGCAATTCCAAAAGATTTGCAAGAAAAAGAACCAGGCAAACAAAAATTTATAAATATATATATATACATAAATATATATATATATATAGAATAAATACTCTGGTACTGTACCTCAGAGGCGTGGGAGAGTGCAAGCAATACGGGAACAGTCCTGCCCAAGGGCAAGACCTGGACCATCACCGCAGAGACTAACTATAGTGACAAGAAAAGGCCATGGGGCTTGGAGGGACGAGACCCTCCAGCCAGGTGACTGCCGTGTGGCAGCTGTTTAGTTATATACATATACATATAGAGAGAGATCAATTTATTTATTTTTTTTACTGAGAGATTATGAATTTCAGAAAGTGCTAAGGAGGAAAGAGCAAATGGGGGCTGAAGGAGGTGCTATGCCAAACAAGGAGGGTGGGGGCGTAGGGAAGGGAAGCAGGGTGAGCAGCAAGGGAAGAGCATCTGGGGTTTGCCTTGCCTGTTTCTGGGAACTTCCTTATTGTCCATGCTTCCATGTCAAACATTAAAAATTGTGGGCCAGATCTTCAGGTCGAGCGTAAATTGGCAAAACGCGATTGTGCGTTTCTGTTGGTATAAGGCAGCAGAGATCTGGCTTTAGGTGGATTCACGCTGATTTACAGCAGGTGAAAATCTGGCCCCAGCAGCAGGGAAAAGCAAACAGCCATGGAGCATGGGAAACGTTTTGAGGTGAAAAGCCTTGCTTTGAAGGGAATGTGTGATCACAGTGGGCATGCTCATGGGAGGAGGGGATAGAGGCTACATAGCATATTTTTGTTGTTGGTTTGTTGGTTTTGTCTTTTTCATTTTCCAAAGAAAGAAAACTGCGAAGGGAAAGAAATTACAAGATAAGTGGGGAAATTTGGAGCGGGAGAGGCAGGGTGGAAGGGGAGGGAGAGGTAAAAAGGGGAGAGGAAATTGAACTTCTCCCCTTTTCATTTGCCGTAATTGTGATATTTTATTTTAGAAGCCCAAAGGTGCAAAAATCATCTCTAGAGAAACCTATCTGTTATTTTTGTATCTATAGCTATATATATTAAAAGAAGACAAAAACTAGAATTTTAAAAAAGACAAATAAAAGCAAAGGGGGTTTCAACAACACAAAACGTAGTCAGTCCCCTGGCCGAGGACTAACCCTGTTCCAAGTCCCAGCAGGAAGACCCTGCAAGAACATCCTCAGCTCGCTGGCGGCTCTGCCTCCTCTCCAGCATCACCTTCATCCTCTGGCATTTTCCTGATTTGCATCAGTGTAGCGGGGACCAGAGTCCTGCTCAGTGCCAACCGCGGACGTGGAGAGCAGGGAATATCGGTGCGTGTGTGTATGTGTGTGTGCGCACGCAAACGTAAGGATGTTTATGTGTGTTGTGTCCAGGCTAACTGGCTCAGCAGCTGAAGAGACAGGGGAGAGGGAGAAGGAGAACTGCAGCTCTCCTTGCCTCTGCCTTGCAGGGAACTGGGAGTGGGGAGGGCTGCGGTGTGGAGGGCGAACGCAGACCAACTCCTCGAACCATGACCTGCCTCAGGATTCGATCCAGCAGACATGATCCTCTCCCGGTGCGGTTGCAGCAAGGCCTCCGGAGGCTGCATCTGTCCTTGCCTTCCCAGCGGTATGACTGCACGTGTCTCCTTCCTGGCCAGGGTCAGCCTGGATCTCCTCCTGCGGCAACTCCAAGGTTTTGTACCCTTCCCAGGTTTGCAGGTGGGTAAGGAAAGCCAGCCACCCAGGGAGCACAACGAATTTCAGATGTCACCTACCACCCCAGGGAAGCTCTACTAAGGTGTGTCAGAGAAGACAGAGTGAGAAGGGCAGCGGGGAGAGGATAGCAGCCCAACGGAGACAGGGAGGTTTGGAAGCTGGTGCACTGCTCAGAGAAGGAGCAGGGCTCTCTTGGGGATTCCTGTCACATTTTTTCCGTCAGATCAAGAGGGCCCCTGCAGCCCTCCCAGAGCTCTCCCAGCTGGCGTATGAAGCATTGTGAAGTGGGCAGTACAAAACAGATGTTCTGGTTTTATTGTGACCTGCCTGATTTTTAAGCAGCTGCGGCATCTTACGAACTGGGGCTGTAAACAGCGAGCGCATCAAATGGGACCAACAGCCAGGAAAAGGATAATTACTGTGTGGACTTGATTTATTTGCTGGAAGGAGTGTTTGCTGCGTTGCAAGCATGCACACTGACTGCAGGGAGGTCAGGCCTGTGGGGAGAGGACAGGAGAGCCCGGGTCCTTGTCCTTGCAGAAAGGATGCTGATCCAGATTTATTAAAGCAATAATAAGGGTCTTTAAATGCTTTTTTTGCACTGGTGGTTCTTTGGGTGAGTTGCCCCTGCCTGCTCGCCCGTGGGCAGAGAGGAGAGACAAGACACATGGTTTCACATCCTCAGGGAAGGAGGGCAGTCAGTCCCCAAACGGCTGAGCAATGAACTTGGGCTGCACAAGGCTTAGACTCAAACCCAGAGCTGCACTGAAGCCAGAGGTAGGGCTTACCAAAAAAACCCCAAACAGTTAAAGCCCATCCAAACCCCAGACAACTCAATGCACAGAGTGTTTCCTGGAAGGTGGCCATCAGGGGACTTGGAGGTGGGACTCTGAGCTGTCCTGGAAGTTGTGTGGGCTGTGAAATATTTCAGCTGAGGAATGGGAGAAAGGTCAGAGATCGGTGCAGTGCTAGAAGCTACCCTGATATTCGGTCATGATAGAAGTATGGCCTGCACTTGGGATAGTTGGGAGGGGAGAAAGGTCAAAGGATGGTGGGAAAGATGGTGGTGGTGGCCTCACGGGGTGACTTACAGCCCCTAGGATGGATGCTCTCTCAGCTTATTCTCGGTTGTCCTTGGAAGTGACTTGCAAGGAAAAACTTCTTTGTTTCTCTCGTGGTTTGGGGTTCATGACAGTCCTTTTGCTCTGCACCATGTCTCCCCTTCACCTCCCAGCGGGGTCATGCCACCGGTCCCGCCTCCCCCAAAAGGGCTTTCACCCTCCGCCGTATGACTCGAGCAAAAGGCTTCTGGCTTAGGAAGGAGGTTGCCATGGAAACAGAAGACTAGGTTATCTTTAGAGAATATTTTGTCTCTCTCTTTTAATTATTTACTAACTGTTTGAAGAAGAAGGAGGAAACATCCATCCTTCCCGAAGAGGAAACAGAATACTAAAACCCAGCAAACGCCTTGTGTTTTTGCCGGGGATTTCTGTGGCGGGGCAGGTTGTGCGGTTTCTCCTGGCAAGAGCTGCCTTTCCCAGCTATGCCTGGCTGCTGGCACCAGGAAAAACCTCTGTCATCACCCACCCACCTCCCAGACAACACCTGAGGGCAGCCCAGGATTTGCCCAGGCGCCTTTTCAGCCTCCTGTACTCCCCACTTCCCACGGAGGACTATATTGCAGGCAGCTCCTGCCAGGAGGCTCTTTGCCGTCGTCAGCCCGAGATCACTCTTGTTTTGTCCCGCTGCCACGTTACCCTTGTGCCCGGCTCTCCCCCGCGTCTGCCGCTGAAAGCAGTCCCTCTCCCTGCTCCGCGCTGAGCTCCTCCACGTGCTTGCACACCGCTACCGTGTCCTGCTCTGGCTGCTGCTCCGCCAAGCTAGGCGTATTTAGCTCTTTTCATCTTGGCTTGCCAGCTGGTTCCTCCACCTCTTTTCAACATTTTTCTAAGTCTTTTTTTCTAAGCCCTCCCTCTACGTTTTCCCCTCTCGCCACGGCCTCTGGGCCCGTCGGTGTGGTTTATTGCAGCTGCAGAGCAGAGCCCATCCCTAGTGCTTCCCACCTTCTCTTGCACATGAAATCCTCAGCTGCTCCAACCTGCCCATGGAAGATGCACCCGTATTTAGTGTTTCTTCTGCACCCAGAGACCCTGTCTCAGCACTGCCAAATGACCCAAGTGTACTGCTAGGTGTACTTCTTCTTGTGACTTCTCCATCTTCATCTGTCTTCCTTACTACTACCAAAAGTTTCCTTACGAAATTAGACATATGGGAAGTAATTGCCAGTGTGACCGCTGTTTTCTTTCATGGGAAGTTGGCAGTGTGGTGCATTTGGGGTTTTTTTTGGTTTTGGGGGGGTTTTGTGAGGCCAGGTCCTGTGAAGGGCTGAACACCACCAGCTTGCTGTGAAATTACCACCAGTTGAGCAGGCCTGCGGAGGGGGAAATTGAAAGTGTCATTGAGCAGGAAAATAATTTTTCAGATAAAAGAAGCTTAAAGCAGAAAACTGAGATGTCTTCAAGGAATTTTCTACTTTTCCTTTTTGCTGAGAATGAAATGATTCCCACCAAAACGGCTCTCATGTCCGCAATGCTCCCACAGGGCATCACAGAGGTGTCGTGTCCTGGGTGGCCCCTGGTGACTGCTTCCTCGAGACACCAGGCCACTCACCCACCCCACGGGGCACTGGACATGGGTCTCCAGGCAGTGAGGTGCCCACAAGGTGCTGCAGGAGATGTGCCCTGCACACCCACCGTGCAACGAGAGCAAAAGGCATCATAGCAGCGGCTCAGGAGCAGAGATTTGATTTTAGCCAACGTGACTAAAAACTCAAAATTTGTTATGGAAGATGTGGAGGTAAGCGGCTTTGGTTTGCTTGTTCTCATCACAAGAATTTCACAGAGCAGAGAAAAATTAAACCCCTGCTGATTTTCTGACTAGCTGCAATACAAAACACACAGTGCACCTTGTAGGAAGCGCTTGGTACTTTGTAAAGTCAGGCCCCTGGATGTACGCCACCCAGTTCAGTTTATCTGCATGTGATCTGACTTTCCAAGTATTCCCTTCCCTGGTCTTCATGAATACTTTATTTTATGAGATCTGCCTTACTTCTCAGTTTTTTCCATGTCATTTTTGTTCCTTGCTAGGGACTGGCTTCCCGTAGGAACTCAGTATCTCGGTATCTTTGAATTATCATTCATTTCTTCCATTTCATTTAGACATATATGTTTCTTCTCTTGCACTTTTTCCTTCTGCATATTTCCAAGCCCCCTGTTTATTTCTACTAAGATCCTGTGACACTTTTAGTGGAAGCAGGCAATGTGTTATTCAATATTTATGCCTCTCGGCCACTTCCAGAGCAGATGTGCTCAATTTACAAGTAAAGAGCTCTCACCCCCACCAAAACCAGCATCCCAGCCTCCAGTTTGCAGCACGCCTCTGCTTTTGCTCCAACAGCAGTCATAGTAATAAGGTCTCTGCCCTTTCCCTTATGCCGGTGATGGGATTGCACAGATGGACCTTATGGCTGGGTAGGTCCTCAGCGTCGCTTTGCAGGTCAGCAGAGCTGCTGAGCATCTTTCACGCTCGTGACATTAGTAGGAGCAGGGAGGACTCAGCACCTCATGAAGTTGCTCCCATTAGCAGTTGGGCTGTTGCCATGTGAGCCACAGCAGGCTCCAGCTCACGCTCCCCTTTTGCTGTGCAGTGCTGTGGACACAGAGGAATACAAATCTTTGTTCTTAGCGGTTTTGTCTGTAGTCACCGAAGTCAGCAGATACGGCTCGCTCTTTGTCTCATGGTCCATGGAACAGAATGATAGAGTGGGAGAGGCACTGTTTTTCCAAGGACGTTTTCCGGGAGAGCGGAGCACTTTAACCCCTCTCGCTAACGCTGTTTTAGTTATCTGTATTATTTCTGAAAACTTTGAAAGATGCTGTGGCTTGGGGGTTTTTTTATATTTCTGGTTGCTGGGGCAGGGTTGGTGCATGCAGTGCACCGTGCAAAAACAACAGCAGCTCCTCCTGCAGTTCTTCCCCTCCCTTTCCCCCAGCTTATTCATCCTGGATGAAATTTTTGCACTGTAAATTACCTGTTTGTGCTGACCATGGTGCAGTGGGATTTGCTGCCTGTCATTGCCCTGCTGTCAGAACTTTCTTTTCTCTTCTTATCTTCCTTATGACTGCTGCTAAGGGAATAGCACTGTTCCTTCATAGATCCTGGCAGAGCATCTCCAAAAAGGGGGCTGGCAACCACCCAGTACAAGCAGGCGGGGCAGCTGCCCCTCCTTCAGTCAGATATACCCATATGGGCTAAGATGCTGCTTCAAAACAAACCATCAGCAATACCACGGGCCATGTGGATGACAATCTAAAGAGAAAATATTTTTCAGTGAAACATCTTTAATCCAAGCTTTTGCTCTTAAATTGCAAAGTGCTTTCTTAGGAGAGAGCTACCCACACACAAGGAGGAGAAGCATCATGCAAAAACCCAAGGTACGTGGTCCGCGCACAGGCAGGCATTTTTATTACCCTGCACGTCCTTGGTACAAGCCTTGCTTTCGAGCTATCACAGCTTTGGACATGAAGGACCAGGTGGGCTTTCCTCTAAAACTACCACCGTCACCTTTAGCTGCATCTGATAATCACCCGGATGGCAACACTGAAAGCAGATGACCCCATTTCTCCTTTCAATTACAACTTCACAAACACAGTTAATTTATGTTCCCGTTTACGCACTTCTTCTCCCACCTCCTTATCTGAGCCATATGAAGGGGTTTTTTTCAAGATATGATCTACACACAGAAATACTACACACATTCTAGATAATAATAGATATTTCTAAGAAAGAGTTGAGTGCAACGTAAATGGGGTGGCGTAGATAAAAGATCTGCTTTTGTGTGTATATTCCCTCTACACACATACAACTGCCCCCCCATACACTTATATTTCTTGCTACAGTCTTTAAAAATGACCTTCCATTGCGTGTAGAGTTAATAACACATGAGAGACTGTTAATCATCATTGGCCACTGATTAGTTTCTGCTGTTATAGTAAGCCCAGGAACAGGAAATAAATCAGGAAGGGAAAAAAAAAAAGAAACCAACAACAAACAACATGGCATTGAATAAAAAAACCAGAGACACTATTCTGAAAATCCCTCGGTGTCTGCTCAATATTTATTCTTATGCTTCCATAGTCACTGCTGCTTTGTGTGCGTGTGCGTGTATGTGGGCATAGGCATGTACCCGTTTCAGGGTGGCTGTGGTTCATAACCAGATCTCCCACTGGACTTTTTATTCAAGTGTATATGAAAGCAATAAACAGCCCAAACTGCTGACACAGGGCACTGCTCACCAGTAGCCCCCGCAGCACTGACACATGCAATGCCCGGGCAGCACTTCCACCACTGTCCACAACGAGTTGCAGGGGTCTCTGCTCTCCCCGGGACAGAGAGCCCCCTCCAGCCATGCACCGTGGGCTGGAGCAAGGGGCAACCTCAAAGTGTTGCAGCCTGAGGAGCCAGGCATGGCTCGACTGCAACCCACGCTGGTCCTTGCGGCATGCCCACGGCTGCTGCTCGGGGGACCGGCGTCTGTGGGGAGAGGAAATAGGGGCAGCAGGGTTTGCGGGGGGCTGTGGCAGACCGCATGGTCGGGCATGCAGGGACCTGGAGCCACCACGTGTGTATGTGCGTGTGTACATGTGCGTGTGTACTTGCGCTGGGGGGGGCCACCAGGACCCTCCTCGGTCCGTGTGAATTGCTAGTCCGTCTGCAATTCAGGACTTGAGCTGTGGCACTTCAGCATCAGTGATTCCCTCAGGAACTCAAAGAGGTCACAGGTCCGTGTGGAAACATGTTGAAATACTCTCCCTTTTGGGCAAGGACTTGCAGGCATCCACACAAGGGAGGCCAGGGAAACGGCAGCTCTCCCTGTGGCAGAAACCACCAGCATGCAGAGCCCTGGCTGGGGCGGGCAAGCACAGCGGGCACCCCTGTGCTGCTCACGAATTCGGAAGGTTAGTTATCATCTACCTGAACATTGCTTCTACATGGGTTTGCACATGAAATGGAGACAGTGTTGGCAGCCAGAAGGAACCAGGAGCCCCTGCCCCTGGCCCTGACATTCTGGAGCCTGTTTGAAGTCTGACCCATAATTTGGGATTTTGCTTTCGGTCCCGGGCAGCTCTGATGTGGGCATAGCTGAACAGCCCCAAATCTCACAACAAAGCAAGGGTGCCCGTGTGGCTGCTGGTTCTGTGACTAGAGTCAAGCCCAGGGCTCTGGATCCCGCTCCGGAGTGATCTCTCGGGGCCTCATCTGTACTCCTGCTCAGTGACCACCGCAGAGGCAGAGCCATCACCTCCATCCCAGCTAACCCCGACGCCCTGATCTGGTGGGACCCACTGGCAGGCTAAGCCCTGGGGCTGGGGGTGCTGGCTCCATGCCAGCCTGACTGGTAAACAGCCTTTCCTTTTGTGCTTGGATGGACACAGCATTTTAATGTTTATTTGTGTCCAACCAGGCAAAAATACAGCCTAGGTAACAAAGAGGTGAAAAGGCCCGAGGGGAATTTGCACTAACAACGGAGGATGCTAGTTAAGGGTCCGGAGGAGGTGCAGATCTGACTCCTGGCTTGAGATGCGGATGGTTCACCCTGAGGGACACCCTGAGGGTTCGGGCTTCTTCCCTCCAGCCTTGTGCTCGCTGCCACTGCATTTTTCTGCTCTGTAAATACTGCAGGAATCAATGCAGCGGCTAATGTGGCACTTTTGACATTTGAGGGAGGATTATCTCAGAAGCAAGTGTATAAATCTGCTTCATCAAAAGTCCAGAGGCAGAAAGCAGATGCCAGCTCGCAGCCCCCTGCCTGCCAGGGGTCCCTGGTGGCAGCCCTGTGGGGGCAGGACCCACAGCTATGGGACTGTTGCGGCACCCAATGGGTCCAAGTATGCAGGTAGGGAGGGAAAGAGGCAGCCTGGCAGGTTGCGTTGTTTGCTTTGCACTGGTGATGATGCAGTGGTATCATTTTCACACTAAATGCTAATTTTCTGCTTTGCTGGCCTCAGAATCGCCTACATTCGTATCCTTCATTGCAGCAATTAAAGGGCTGGGTGCTCGAGTTAAGGCGCTTGCTACGAGTGTGGTTTTAATCGGTGTGCGCGGCAGAGAAGGAGGAATGTGATTGCTTCGCTGTTGCTGTGGGAACACGTGGAGCACATCTGGGCCCATGAGGGGTAGGAGAGCCCGCACCCTGGTACGTGCGTGCATCGGCTCCAGCCCAGCGCTGGACTGGGGAGTGCAGGCTTGCCGCATCTTCCACTTCTCCATCTGGTCAGGAATTGCTGTACAACTTCAGCAAAACACTGAAACGAATCACCTGCTCCCTACCTTATGTTCCTACTTCTCGATACCACCCTCCAAGGTGCCATGCACCGTGCAGAGGTCCCCAGCACGTTGCAGGACAGGCTGAGCATCACTGGCCTGTCCCCTCCGATGGGGAGGCAGGGCAGAGGGAGAGGACCTGGTGCCATACTGCACAGATATGATTTCCAGGCGTGCCTGTAGGCAGAAGGAGGCAATTACATAGGTCCCCGCTATGAGACTGCAGCTGAGGTTGCTCTGCACAGGTGAGCAGGAGAGTCCATTTGTGAAAGCGCTAGGAAAGACATTAGCGTGCAAGTACTTAAGCATTTACACTGTTTGCCTAAATACAAAGCTTGTGCTGCTGCATGTGCTCGCAGATCCCCTCTGCCTTTCCGACAGGCTCAAATGTCCCTCCAAAGGGGAACGGGGGCCGTGTCACTTCAATCCTTGCTGCTTTGCTTTCCCTCGGTGCGGCTCAATGCCCATGTTTGCAGGGAGGGGACCATCCTGCTGGGTCCCCAGCAGAGCCGTAACTCTCCCTGCCACTGCCCCAGCACCGTGGGACCCCCAGCAGGTGACATGGGCAAATCCCCCACAAGAAATGGAGTGGAGATGGGGTCCAGGGCTCCCCCCGCCTTGTGCTCCGTGTCAAGGGATGTCTGTGTGCAGTGGGGTCTGCAGGAGAGGAACACCAAGGGGGAGACTGAGCCTGCACCAAAACTGCAGGAGCCAGTGGGAGGGCAGGGGGGGTGATGACGTTTCTGGGGCAGAGACAATCTTCCTCGATCATCATTTCAGCTCCTCCTTGAGTTTATTGTAATTCCTTCCTACACACCCCTCTTCTGCTTTTGTCCCTGTCTCTTCTGAGCTCATTTATTTGACTCCATGGGGGACGTGGGGGAGGGGGTTCAGTCACAAGCCCCTTTTGCCTGACGTGGGGGCTGCTTGTGCAGGTCCCCTTACCCACCTTGGGCCATTTGGCTCCCTCAGAGTGGGGACTCACTTTTTTTAAGCCTTCACCGTGTTAATGCCCCTTGCCTGAGGCAAATGCCTTTGCTGAGCCAGTTTCCCCAGTCCCACCCCCGGCTTTCAATATCACTTCTGCTACATCCTCTGTCAGGGGGACTGATGTACGCCTTCTTCAGGGACCTCCCTGTCACTTCAGGGTCCCACCCCCATCTCACTCCCAGGAAGACCCCAATGTCCCCTCACAGCCCATCCCACATCACAGGTGCTAGAAGGCAGGAGAGGGTGTGGGGAAATGCACGCTCCTTTTCCAACTACTCCCAGTAGGTCTGAGCATCCCCTGCAGATGTCCTGAGAAGGAAACCCTCTGTCCATGCTGTCCCTGGGCAGCAGGAAGGGAGAAGGAGGTGTGAGCTGGCCAATGCCGGCTGCGTGTGGCCCGTGCCCAGGAACCAGGCTCAGGGCACACCAGCAGCCAGGGTGATGGGCACAGGGAGAGGAGGCAGGGGTGCACTCAGCCCATAGGGCTGTGGACCACAGGGACTGCGGACACCAACTCCAGCTTGCTTCAACATAGGTACTCCCGGCACTCATTTGTGAAGGGATGGAAGGAGAAGGCTTTGGCATGAACTCCCCAAGTGCGCGTGGGACACTGGTCCTGCACAGGTCTGTGCCGAGGTAGTTTCACTGCTCCCTGCACCTGGACTGGTGTGAAATGAAAGTCACCTGGGGTGACCTCACCTGCTGCAATTCTACCATCGATGGCCACATAGACATGTCTCGTATGGGTCTTACTCCTTGCCTCTCCGTTCCTCCATCTGAAGTCCCTGTGTGTTTCATTGTGTCTCTGTGTGTCCCTGGGTGTCTCATGATCACTTAGGGACGTGATCGTGCCCCTGTACTCGGCACTGGTGAGGCCGCACCTCGAATACTGTGTTCAGTTTTGGGCCCCTCACTACAACAGGGACATTGAGGTGCTGGAGCGTGTCCAGAGAAGGGCAAGGAAGCTGGTGAAGGGTCTGGAGCACAAGTCCTGTGAGGAGCGGCTGAGGGAACTGGGGTTGTTTAGCCTGGAGAAAAGGAGGCTGAGGGGAGACCTTATCGCTCTCTACAGCTACCTGAAAGGAGGTTGTAGAGAGATGGGGGTCGGTCTCTTCTCCCAGGTAACAAGCCATAGGACAAGAGGAAATGGCCTCAAGTTGCGCCAGGGGAGGTTTAGACTGGATATTAGGAAATTTTTCTTCACTGAAAGGGTCATCAAGCATTGGAACAGGCTGCCCAGGGAAGTGGTTGAGTCGCCATCCCTGGAGGTATTTAAAGGACGTTTGGATGAGGTGCTTAGGGACATGGTGTAGTGGTGGTCTTGGTAGTGTTAGGTTTACGGTTGGACTCGATGATCTTAAAGGTCTTTTCCAACCTATACGATTCTGTGATTCATTTCCCCTTTTTGTGGGCCACCCACTTTTTGTGGCAGTCACAGGTGGTAACTGCAGATAACACAAAAATCAGAGGAGCGGCTGGTTTTGTTTCCTCCACCAGTTTAAAGAAGATTTTGAACCTTCTCTCCAGATTAGCAGCAGGGAAGTTAACACTAGGACTAATGGCTTTCCTCCCATGTGGAGCCACTATATCTCGATGCCTGTCCTGTTACCACCAGTAAATATTATCTCAGAGGCATTCGAACACTTTCCCTGTTTTTCTGCAGGTTTTAGCAATGCCGCTGTTTTCTGTTCAGGCAGAAGGCTGGGTAGCCGCCTTAGGCAGCAGGCAATCCCGGGCCAACAGCCCACGTTAGCTACAGCACAGCCCTGCCACACGCTGCACCTCCCCTGCATACGTGGTCTGGGCAGGTCAGAGCTGCTTTGTGTACGCAGGTCAGCTATACAGCACGGTTACAGAAGAGCTGGCTGTGCCAAGCATGGGCTATAAGATACATATATGTACTTACTTTCAACCTTCTGCTTCCCAGCCAGGGGCCAACCTGAAGGACAAGGAGGAGGAGGAGGAAGCGGTTGGAGAGGAGATTGGTTTTTCCCTCCATTTTGCTCCTAGCTCCTGCCCAGCAGGACCCTCTGTCAGGCCCTATCTGACATCTCTAAAAAGCATCTTTTCTGTCTGGGCCACCACTTGAGAAGGGAGAACAAAGTGAGCACAAGTGAGCCAAAGGTGTACGTTCATGTAAAAAAAAAAAAAAATTACATCTGTTTGTGACCAGCAGCACCTGAAGCAAGCTGTTCTTTCTCTTTTCCTGATGGACAGGTGGACTTCCAGGGCTCAGGCACATGGCAGGGGCAGGAGGTGCTCATAGGGGTGTGAAGGGGCCACATTTGGACCCTGTGCACCTGCCGAAGGTCCGTGTCAGCCAGGGCTCCCTGCTGCAGAGGGGAGGATGAGCAACACCCTGGCCAGGGTGGACATGGGCTTGGACACAGAGGTGGTGGATTCCCTCTCCGTCCTCAGAAACGTGGGGAGAAGGGAGCTTTTCCCCCCACACCGGCTGAGCTTTGTGCTCGGCCTCTCTTCCTCCCGCTGTGCACTAATGACAGAGCAAGGAGGAGAGGAGCTGGAGATGGACAGCCGTGAGGGATTTCCATTGCTGTTTAGGACAGACCTCTCTCCGTCTCTTCTTCTGTCTTCCCATTTGTTTTGCCGTCTCCCTCTTTTTCCTTCCTCCACCCATTCTCTGGCCCCAAAGCCTTCCCTCAAGCCCAGCCCTCCTCTCCCTTTTGTCCTAGTCCTCCTTGCCATTTCTGTAAGTGAGGAATTAAATAAGCCTCTGTGGAGACAAACCCAGGTAGTAGCTTCTCCCTTTATTCCCTGGCTAGGATATAGATACAATTAAAGAAGAGGCACCTCCTAAAAACAATGCATTTATTTTGATATCAAGTCCAGCATGCAGCAGGTCAGGGTTTTGCGAGCATCCTTAGAGTTGCGTGCATGCTTGCAATGCGAGACCCCACTGTAAGGTCTCAAAGCCCCTACGTACCCATGTCCCTGCCACCTGTAGCAGCAATAACCACCCTCCAGGCACTGCCCCACACATAGGGCCAGGGAAGGGGGGGGTCTGACCAGCACCGAGGGCTTGCCATCACTCAGATGAGGCCCACCTGGAAACTTGGTAATAAAGAGGGGTATAGGGTACCAGCCTCAGGGCATTTGCATTTAGTGGGTAATGAAGAAACCTGAAGGTAGTAGTGGGAGCAAATAAAAAAGGGAAGGAAACAGAGGGAGGGTTTTTTTGCTTTACAGGGCTTTCTTGGCTGGGGCTGTCCCTTGGCGCTGCTCTCTCATATCTGTGCCATCAGAGTAAATAAACCTCCTCTTGTAAATGCTGACCTCAAGCTATGTAGTAAGTTCTGGTGCCAGCCAAACCTGTGCTTAGTCACTTGCAGCGGTATGTTGCTTCTCAGTGTGATGCTGCTGTATTGCTTTCACCGCAAGCACCGAAGGGAAAGGCTGTGAGATGCTTTCCTTTGGGTCTCAGTTCCAGGTACGCTCCAGCACCTCGCCAATTTTTTTTATTGCCCACTCTCACTTCTCATATTGGAGAAGTAGCAAAGTTTCCTGTTATGTTTTGTGCCGTGTTTCTACTTGAAAACTGACTTAATCTTTGCATTTTCTTCTCCCTGTTAATCTCAGGATTAAGAAAAAGCTGTGCAAGTATGGCTTGAGCTTTTAGAAATATTTTCTCCTTTAAAAAAAAAAAATAACCTGCAATGAGCAATGCTTTTTATTTAGAACTGAATTCATGAATTTTAACTGAAGATGGGCATATTGGGCATTAATATATGTATAATTATGCAAAACCACTGTTATGTCTCTAATGAAAATTAGATTCTGCCACTAAGGCTGTGTTTGGCGATAGTGTATATCTTCATTTGCGCTGCATTTTTTTTTTCCCCCCTAGCTGCATGACCTAGGATTACAGTTGCTATGGCGATAAGACAGTTAGTGAAGGAAGGAGTGAAAGGTAAGTTTGTATGCCTGCCTGTGCGGGGGGGTGGCGGGGGGCTGGCAGTCTCCCTCCCCGGTGCTGCCTCTGCCTCCTGCTATTGCTGGGACGGAAAAGCACTATTGCACAGGCTGTCGTATTTCCTGAGTAGCTCAGGGATGGGCACTCAAGCAGTGGTAGCAAGGTGGGTTTGTTTTTTTTTCCCCGCAGCAATATGTGTGCGTGACCAGGCCGTGAGATTGCTGTGCTGGGACTGTTTTTTAGTTGGGTGGGAGGGGACCGATCCTCTGTGTGCATCTCTGTGCCAGTGGCCTTAGGGGGGTTTAGAGGTGGGGATGCCTGGGCTAGTGGGGCCCAGAGTAAAACCTTCCGGCTACTCTTATGTATCTGTTGACCTGTGTTAGTGATCCTGTGTGCCCTGGGCTTGGAGCTGGAGATGCTGAGCACGCGTGGCAGCTCTATCTCCCCTGTACCCTGAGTTATGTTGCCAGCCCTTCCGCTGGGGTTTGCTTCATGGCGCTTGCTGCAGGAGAGGCAGCATCCCCCAAAACCCTTCCGGCAGCCAGTGCCATCTCCAGGCCTGAGCAACCAGCTCAGGAGTGCAGGGGTTGTTTTGATAAGTAATTGAGAGTGGAGGAAAGTCTGTTCTCGGTGCAGCTTCCTTTATTGGCAAGGAACATACACAAAGTCCTGTTTCCCTGAACACAGCTGCCCAAAACTCCAAGCGTCTCTCCTAGCCTGCACTCTGCAGCCAAAGCTTAGCTTGCTCTGTGTCGTGCGGGATGTGCTTCCCTGGCGTCCTGCCTGCCTCTCCCGTCCTGCTGCCCCATCTTTCTCTGCACCGCTCCATCAAAACTGCCCTCGCCATTTGCTTCAAGCTCCTAGTGGAAACGCTTACCATGGAAACTCAGGCTGACCAGCCTTGGTGATTGCAAGACTGATTCAGGCAGATTTTTTTGCAATAGCCTATTCCAAAATAGCTGAACAGCTTCTTTCTCTCTTTCCTCCTGAAAGAACAGTGGCTGCTACTGCCACCAGCTTACAAAATGTTCACCTGATCCTCCCGGTAGCAATGCTTTTGTAACTTTGTGGAGCTCTGGGTCATCTTATTCTCTCAGGTACATTGCAAATTAACATATTGAGGGCCAGTGAGTAAGTCTCAGGCTCTCACCAATTGGTCTCAGTAGCCTTGAATATCTCCTTGGACTTGTTAAACTTTTTATTAGGTATAGATTTTCCACCAGAGGTCTTATTACTGTGATTATGAAAAGACAGAAGTGTCTTTAAAAGAGTCCCTCCTCTCCTGCCCTGCCATGCTTTGTGTTTTTCCCCAAGTGAACTCTCTGCCTGCTTGCAGCTTATCAACAGTGCAACCGCTTTAATGCAAGCAGACAGCGCTTTCCCACTCGCTTGGACAGGGGTAAGGCAAATGAGCGGGCTGACAGGGACAATCCTGTGCTTGTACTGCTCTCTCCCCTTGAGGAAAACTCTTCCGAGCCACTGAGCCTCCGAGAAGGGGTCCTCTTCATGCTCAGCCACCCTTCCACCCACAACCATCAGCATCCATCAGCGGCTGCACAGAAGGCTGCGCACAAGGCTGCACGGTGCCCGTGCACACAGACGACTCCACAGATGGGGGAGAAGGTGGAAAAACCCGATGGGCGATGCCCAGTGGTGATTAGAGAGCAGGGGGAGTTGCTTGTCAGCCTTAAGGTAAGGGTGGGAGCTAGAAGGAGCTGTATTTCAGCCTGTTGGAGAGATGTTGCCACCCTCTCATGGGAGAGAAGCTATCCCTGGGGCTAAGGCTTTTCTCGCTCAGAAGCTGGGGAGCACTGAAATAACAGAGCAGCTGCTTCACCTGCTCCTCCAGCGCGAGTCTGTCGTCCTTCCAAACCCCAAATATCATGGCAGGCGCTGAGGGCAGAACAAGCCTGTGGCCTCCTCCCCGCTGCCCACATGGGACTGCTCAACAAAGTAAACTCGCCGGCGTCTTCCCTAAACCGCAGGGCTCAGCAGAGCAGGCTGCCCAGCTTTCCCCTTGAGGGCTGTTTCAAAGTGTTGGAAAATGTAGCCTGGAGATCAAGAGCGTGCTTCTGTGTGCAAAACCTGAAAAAGCAGGAAAGAATAAAGAGCTGTACAAGGGGACGTGCGGCTCGGACGAGAAGGAGAGGAACAAACTCTCTCACATTTTTGTCTCCTCTTCTTGAGGTGGGGGAAGCAGCAAGGTGGGAAAAGAAATGGCCCTTTCTCCTGAGAATCCCTTCTGGTTGAGTCCTGCTTCAGCTGTGCCTCATCTCAAGGTGCCCTTGCGTAATAGGTGTGAGGCTCTGCAAGTGGAACTGAACAATAACGAAGACGATGGTTCATCTAGCTTGGAGGTGTTGCCGAGGTTAAGTCAGCCTATGCCCTGTGTCAAAACTGCTTCCATAAAGAAAAAAGACGGGTCGTTGTCATAGGAGACTCCCTTCTGAAGGGAACAGAAGGCCCGGTATGCGAACTGGACCCACTTCTTCGGGAAGTCTGCTACCTCCCTGGGGCCTGGGTTAACAGAATCACAGAATCACAGAATCATATAGGTTGGAAAAGACCTTTAAGATCACCGAGTCCAACCATAAACCTAACACTGCCAAAACCACCACTACACCATGTCTCTAAGCACCTCATCCAAACGTCCTTTAAATACCTCCAGGGATGGCGACTCAACGATGTGAAGAGAAAGCTTCCTACCCTGGTAGGGCCCTCAGATTCTTATCCATTATTGATTTTTCAAGTAGGCAGCGATGAAGTTGAAGCAAGAAGTCCGAGGGCAATTGAGAGAGACTTCAGGGCCTTGGGACGACTGGTTAAGGGATCAGGAGCACAAGTAGCGTTCTCCTCTGTCCGTCCAGTCACAGGGAATGACGACAGAAGAAGCAGGAAGAGCCAGAAGATCAATACCTGGCTCTGAGCCTGGTGTCACTGGCAGAATTTTGGTTTTTTTTGATTACGGGTCGGTTTACATGACACCAGGCCTGCTGGCAACAGACAGGGTACACCTGTCTCAAAGAGGGAATAGGATCTTTGCACAGGAGTTAGCAGGGCTCACTGAAAGAGCTTTAAACTAGATTTGAAGGGGGAAAGGGATAAAACCAGACTTGCTAGAGATAAGCCGGGGGTGGGGGGTGGCAGCACACCAATGTTTGAGGGACGGTGTTCTAGCAGGGTCGTTCAGTCTGCCATCTTAGTGGAGGTAGGGGATGGAGATCCATGTGGCAGCAAAGACACAAGGGTTATTGATGTGTTAGAAACCACGGAAGCACCTGAGAATGCTCATGTAGGAACTGGGGCTTCTCCCCTCAAAACAGTGGCAGGACAAAGAGCCCAGCTGAAGTGCCTCTACAGCAATGCACACAGCATGGGCGACAAACAGGAGGAGCTGGAAGCCATTGTGCAGCAGGAAAACTACGATATAGTTGCCATCACGGAAACATGGTGGGATGACTCGCACAACTGGAGTGCTGCAATGGATGGCTATAAACTGTTCAGAAGGGATAGGAGAGGCGGTGGGGTAGCCCTGTATGTTAGGGAGTGTTTTGACTGTCTAGAGCTTAATGATGGTGACGATAGGGTTGAGTGTTTATGGGTAAGAATCGGGGGGAAGGCTAACAGGGCAGATATCATGGTGGGAGTCTGTTATAGACCACCCAACCAGGATGAAGAGGCAGACCAAATATTCTGTAAGCAGCTCGGAGAAGTCTCACAATCACTAGCCCTTGTTCTCGTGGGGGACTTCAACTTCCCAGATGTTTGCTGGAAATACAATACAGCAGAGAGGAAACAGTCTAGGAGGTTCCTGGAGTGTGTGGAGTATAACTTCCTGACACAGCTGGTGAGTGAGCCAACTAGGGAAGGCGCCCTGCTGGACCTGTTGTTTGTGAACAGAGAAGGACTTGTGGGTGATGTGATGGTTGGAGGCCACCTTGGGCATAAGCAGTCATGAAATGATAGAGTTTTCAGCTCTTGGAGAAGAAAGGAGGGGGGTCAGCAGAACTGCCACCTTGGACTTCCACAGGGCAGACTTTGGCCTGGTTAGGAGACTGGTTGACAGAGTCCCTTGGGAGGCAGCCCTGAAGGGCAAAGGAGTCCAGGAAGGCTGGACATTCTTCAGGAAGGAAATCTTAAAGGCGCAGGAGCAGGCCATCCCCATGTGCCAAAAGATGAGCTGGTGGGGAAGACCACCGGCCTGGCTGAACAGAGAGCTTTGGCTGCAACTCAGGGAAAAAAAGGAGAGTTTATGACCTTTGGAAGAAGGGGCAGGCAACTCAGGAGGACTACAAGGATGTCGTGAGGTTATGCAGGGAGGAAATTAGAAGGGCCAAAGCCCATCTAGATCGTAATCTGGCTACCGCTGTAAAAGACAATAAAAAGTGTTTCTATAAATACACTGGCAACAAAAGGAGGGCTAAGGAGAATCTCCATCCTTTATTGGATGCGGGGGGAAGCATAGTGACAAAGGATAAGGAAAAGGCTGAGGTACTTAAAGCCTTCTTTGCCTCAGTCTTTAATAGTAAGACCAGTTGTTCTCTGGGTACCCAGCCCCCTGAGCTGGAAGACAGGGATGGGGAGCAGAAAAAAGCCCCCATAATCCAAGGGGAAATGGTTAGTGACCTGCTACACCACTTAGACACACACAAGTCTATGGGGCCAGATGGGATCCACCCAAGGGTACTGAGGGAGCTGGTGGAAGTGCTCACCAAGCCCCTTTCCATCATTTACCAGCAGTCCTGGCTAACTGGGGAGGTCCCAGTTGACTGGAAGTTAACAAATGTGATGCCCATCTACAAGAAAGGCCAGAAGGAGGGTCTGGGGAATTACAGGCCTGTCAGCCTGACCTCGGTGCCAGGGAAGGTTATGGAGCAGATCATCTTGAGTGCCATCACACGGCACGTACAGGACAACCAGGTGATCAGGCCCAGTCAGCATGGCTTTATGAAAGGCAGGTCCTGCTTGACTAACCTGATCTCCTTCTATGACAAGGCAATCTGCTCAGTGGATGAGGGAAAGGCTGTGGATGTCTACCTAGACTTTAGTCTAGCTAGACTACCTTTAGTCTACCTTTAGACTAAAGTCTACCTAGACTTTAGTAAAGCCTTTGACACTGTTTCCCCCAGCATTCTCAAGAGGTGTTCCCCAGGGCTCAGCACTGGGGCCAGTTCCATTTAATATCTTTATCAATGATCTGGACAAGGGGATCAAGTGTACCCTCAGTAAGTTTGCAGACAACACCAAGTTGGCGGGAGTGTTGATCTGCTGGAGGCAAGGAAGGCTCTGCAGAGGGACCTGGACAGGCTGGATCGACAGGCCAAGGCCAATTGTATGAGGTTCAGCAAGGCCAAGTGCAGGGTCCTGCACTTGGGTCACAACAACCCCATGCAATGCTGCAGGCTTGGGGAAGAGTGGCTGGAAAGCTGCCCAGCAGAAAAGGACCTGGGGGTGTTGGTTGACAGCCGGCTGAATGAGTCAGCAGTGTGGTCAAGGTGGCCAACAGCATCCTGGCTTGTATCAGAGATAGTGTGGCCAGCAGGAGTAGGGAAGCGATTGTCCCCCTGTACTCGGCACTGGTGAGGCCGCTCCTCAAATACTGTGTTCAGTTTTGGGCCCCTCACTACAAGAGAGACGTTGAGGGGCTGGAGCGTGTCCAGAGAAGGGCAACGAAGCTGGTGAAGGGTCTGGAGCACAAGTCTGATGAGGAGCGGCTGAGGGAACTGGGGTTGTTTAGCCTGGAGAAAAGGAGGCTGAGGGGAGACCTTATGGCTCTCTACAGCTACCTGAAAGGAGGTTGTAGAGAGGTGGGGGTTGGTCTCTTCTCCCAAGTAACAAGCCATAGGACGAGAGGAAATGGCCTCAACTTGCACCAGGGGAGGTTTAGATTGGATATTAGGAAAAATTTCTTCACCGAAAGGGTTGTCAAGCATTGGAACAGGCTGCCCAGGGAAGTGGTTGAGTCACCATCCCTGGAGGTATTTAAAAGACGTGTAGATGTAGTGCTTAGGGACATGGTGTAGTGGTGGACTTGGCAGTGCTAGGTTAACAGTTGGACTTGATGATCTTAAAGGTCTTTTCCAACCTAAAAGATTCTATGATCTCATCTATGAGCTGAGGCCTGCCAAGCTGTGGTCCCTCTTGCAGCCAATGCCTGGGGTGAAGGTGAATGCAAAGTAAAGGTAGATTTGTTGCATTACCCCGGGGAGTCTGGTTAATGCAGTAGGTTGACTGGTAGCAGTGAAATGCCAAATGGTAGCAATCCTTAGAGGCAAGGCATTAAGCCTCTCAGGCTTAGTTATGCTGTGGGTCCAGCCCAGGTCAGCAGCATACCGAGCCGTAAACACCAGGCTGAGATGTGGGAGTGGTCTGTCTGACAGCTTTGGGCTTCAGTTTGGATCTGCCAGTGCCAGGTCAGAAAAATCAATACAGCATTGAGCAGTGTCTTCATCAGCCTTTGACTTCTCTGATCTCCTCCCTTAGCCTTCTGCAGGTCAGTACTGAGGCGAGTGAGATGTGTGTGTGTACGTACAAACTTGCAGTGCCTCTGCCAGCTGGGTGTAAACAGAGGGCTGGAGCAGCCTGGGTGGCTGTCAGACTGGCCTCTTCTCTGCAAGAAAACCTGCTGCAAAAATATAACAGATAATTTCATGATTCTCCCCCCCTCCCCTTCTGTATTCATCATAAGCAGTTAAAAGGGAGCAGCTGCGGACGATGAATCCTGTCTCGTTGCTGTCCTTCATCAGGAGCACAGCCCCGTCAGCACTCAAATATCCTTCCCCCCTCTCCAGCCCCCTGCCGCCTCCGTGCACTGCATCCTCATGCTGCTGGGGGTTCATAAAGAGCATATAGACAGGGATGCAGCAAACATATGCTGTGCCTGTGACCATAATCTCAAATGAGCTAGTCAGGTGCTTAAGGGCAGAAGCTACTACCAGGGTAGGAGCAGTTGTGGAGATGCAAGGTGGCCATGTGGAGGGATTGCCATCACAGGTTTGCTCCCTCGGAGGGAGGAGCGGGCAATGGTCAGAAGAGGCTGCAGCCTGACTTTTACATCTTCAGACATTGATGCAGCAGTACGGCTCCATCACAGCCCTTGTGTCCTGTCCACAAGAGTGCCATCAAATAACAGCATGTTATCTTGAGGGTCAACAGGCAGCCAGGAGTGATGTGGATGGAGCCGTGAGGGTCCTGTGTGCCTGGTAGGGAAATGAGGGAGGTGGCAAATTCTCTTCCTTGCAGGACAGAAGGAAACAGTGGTGTGTGGGAGGGATGCAGCTGGCTGATGAATTGCCCACCTGCTTTGGGATCCAATGTAATTGCAGTGTTTATAGGCAGGTTATCAGCCACAGAGCACAGCAAATAGGTGGCAACATGGGGGGTGGGGGCGTTTTGGCATTTTTCTTCTGTTTTTCTCAAAAGCCATGAGATGTTGTGATGTCCCTTTACATCAGATGCCTGTGCTCTCATGTTGACCCAGGCCACTAAGTTTCCTCGTAGACTCAGCTCTGGGCCAGCAGGGATGTGTTGTGTCCTTACCCTCATGGGATGGCGGGGGGACGGGCTTTGGTTGAGAGCTGCAGTGGGTCCTCAGCGAGGACGGGCAGACAGTGCTGCACTGTATTGCAGTGTCACAGCGCGGTTATTCTCTCCTGGTGTCCCACGCAGGCTGCAATGGGAGCGCTCCCTTCTGCAGGGGAGGGATGGAGGGCGGGTGCGCGGGCGCAGCAGGGACGTGGCTCTCCGAGGGGAGCGAAGGCCGTGTCCGGTTCCCATGCCCGAGCCGTTAGTATGCTTCTTTTCTGCAGTTTGTCTCTTGGCAGCTGAAATCAAACCCCAAATGGCCTGGCAGCTTTAATACCTAGGGCATAGCTTGCCTGTCTAAATCTTTGCCTTTGTCTAAGAAGTCATGACTTCTCTGAGTTTGCTGCTGAGAGTGCTGGAGGAGGCTGCTCTGATCACTACAAGGGAATGTTTGCTCGCCCCTGCAGCTGGTGGGCTCCCCAGGCTCCCTCCTTCAAACCTGTGGCAAAGGCATATGCACCTGTTTTCCTAAGCTCCATTTTTCCTACGAAGGTTTTCTTCTCATGTACGGTAGGGTGAAGGGTGTGTGTTTTCTGTTTGTTTCTCCTCTTTGGTTGGGGGTAAAGTTTTTTTGGCTGGAGGTCTGGTGCCTGGGATTTCATCTGCAGGGGCCAGGCTCCCGCTGTGACTGAGTGCTAGTGACCTCTAATGGACAGCTCTGAAAAGCCTCACCGAGGGATGGAGACCTTTCAGACATGAGGTTTTATTGTTGCGGTCATTTTTATATATAGCTACTGTGGATGTGGCATTAGGGATGTCTCACGCTTCTTTAAGGCCGTCCTGTTGCTTGTGACTTGTGTACTTGCTTTTGCATCTCTATTCCTTCTTAGCCACCAGGAAAGAAGCAGCTGAAACACCCCAACCTGTTGATCTTTATAGTGCATCCATTTTCCTTAGCATCTGGAGAGTGCGGAAGATGAAAGGGATGAAGGAGGGACAGATGGAAAATGAGGACTGTAGTCAGTTTCGTAGTCCTCTTTAAATAGTACTTTACCAACCAGGGCAACCACCGTGCCTCTATTTTGTGTTTCATGGATCTGTTTGTGATTTGAAGCACACAGATCTCTTTAAGTGCTGCTTTGTTTTTAAAAATCGGAGTAAAGTTAAATCCACGTGGAAGATGAGGAGCCTTTCTTGTCTCCTAAACCAAGGGAGAGAGCTCGTGAGTGTTTGACAGCCTACCCAGCAATGTACCCTGCAACCCTTATACTCATCGCTAGTAAAAGTGTTCAACACCCTGAGACACCTGCTGAAAGCAAATAATTTCTGCTTACAAGTTGATGGGTGTTGGGAGCATCTGACATCTCTTTTCCTGTATCCTCTTAAGGCTCATTTTTCCTTTTCTCTTTGGCTCTTGTGTCTCAGGGTGAACTCTAGTGGTGGGCCATAGGTGTGCTTTTTCAAAGGTGGGAAAGAAACAGCATTTCAGCTCTCCCTGTATAGAATCATAGAACACTTTGGATTGGAAGGGACCTTTACAGGTCATATCAGCCTCTTTGGGGTGCCTAAAATATAGCACCTTATTCAAAGGACATCTGATTAAATTAAAAGATAGCAAGCTTGGAACTAAGCTCCAGATCGTTGCTAAGTGAAAGCATGCTGTAAAACTAACTCCCTGCCCCAGAACAGCACCGAAAGCAGGATCTCTGCAAGATTCATTTGGGCTGGACATGCGAGAGGTGACTGAGAAAATCCAGAGGTTTCAGAATAAATAATAATATTTACTGATAGTATGCTAAACCCTGTGCTTCAGTTCCTCAGCCAATTTCTATTTATTAGGAGCACGATAAGACTAACACAGAAAATGAGTATTTGCATCATTTACCTTCTCTGTAGCATCTGGTAGTGGCCACAGGGAGACCAAACTGTAAAGGGCTTGGCCTGGGACAGCAGCCCTACACTTTGCCAGGGAGCTGCACGTCTCCTTCCCTTGCTCCCTCCTTACTTGTGGCTGCCGGTGATGTTTACAGGAAGATTAAGTGAACCGGAGGGTTGGCTGATCCATGGCATGACTTACGGCTTCCCATTCCAGAGGAACGAGCAGCTGGCAGAGTCAATGGGGGCTGTCCCGTTGTAACTGGGACGTCCTGTTGGCTTATTTGTACATCTCTCCTCCTGGGACAGGTTGGGGTGCCCAGGGAGCGGGGAACCTTTTTCGGAGGTGATGGTGCTCCCCAGACCTGCTCTCGGCAGCTCCCCAGGAAGCAGAAGCAGTTCCCATGCTGGGGCACCAGGGGCTTTTCTGAGACAAGCTCGACCCTACCAGCTCAAAAAGCAAACGAAATAGCCTGTGCTTTGGGATAGTAATAATTCAGGAGGCAAGGCTGAAATAACTAAATGTGAATGGCTCCGTTCAGTGGGCCCTGAAAGGTGTCTGTAATGATCTCGCACCGGTGAGGACGGCACAGGGTGGGGGAGCAGGGAGGGAAGGGAGATTGAGGGTGGCAAGAGCAGATGTAACCCAGAGTAATGACGTGGGGCTGAGCAGGGGAAACGGAGCCTGCGGATCAGCAAGGGATTACTGCTTTATTAGCCTCTGGATTAGTGTCCCAGGGCCAGAGACTGCAGAATAGACTGTATTGAATTATTCCTTATCAGCTGGTGCTGACTGACTGACTCAGGTCTGTCCCAGTAAGCTCCCTGGTTTGGGGAGGTATTTTCTGTGTTCAGGCTGGTATGGCACAGTAAATAGCTTGGAAAGAGATGGCTTTTAGGAACAAAAAAGCCACATGGAGATGAGAAATTATAGGAGGACTCGGGGGTGAAAAAGTCACACAGTAGTTGCTCAATACTCTCCTTTTTCTTCCTTAAATTGGAAGGGCTCTCTTATCTCTAGATCAAGTCTCTCAAGACATAGCTGGAGATTTCCAGTCTTTGATTGTGATAGCTTTGATTCCAACACCTTTCCACGTTCCTATTTATTCTTCAAAGGTGAATTCAGACTAGTCAAATCTGCTTTGGCTACAGGTCTAAAATGTCTAGGGATATAATTTTAACCACAGAAAACAATCACTTTATTGATATATGTGTGTGAATGAGGAAGAGAAGCAGACTGTGTAAAGAAAAGAGGGCAAGCATGCCCGCAGCCTTCTTGTAATTGTGCCGTGAGGTTGGAGGAGGCAAGGACAGAGACGAAGGTTGCAGAAAGCGATATTGCTTTGGTAGGGGACGCACCTTGCTCTGAGCCAGCAGCAGTTCCTAATCTGCCATGGGTGTGGTGATCCCGGGTCTTGGATGAAACACCAGCCCAGGTATCCCACTCGCTTCTCACCACTAAAGATTTTTGTGCAACTTTCCCTGGGAAAAGGACACACAAACTGGTTTGCCTGGCCACCCTCTAGGTGGGAGGAGGGGTGAATTACACTTCGCACTTCTACTGTCCTATGTTTCTGCCACCTTCCAAGCCTGCTGGAAGAGTAGAGAGGCATAGGGCTACCTACGAGAGAAGTTCTGGTTCCAGTGCTGTGATGGACCATTGAGAAGTGCTGTGTATTGTAAGATAAATAAAGGAAATCCCTGTTGCAGGGATGTTACTCTTGGTCTGTGGAAAAGGTTTAGACTCTGCAGTATCAAAGATGGTGTTACACTAATGTTTCTAGCCTTTATTTGCAAAGGAAAGCTTCCAAGCATGAACCAATTATAACTTCATGCATTTTGAGGCTTGAAACAGCAAACAACCAGAATTAAGGCTTTTGGGCAGAGCTGACTCCCCCAGGCATTCATCACCAGAAATTTCTGAATAAAATACTGGTCATTTGAATATGTGAAATTTGTTATGATGCAAACAAGTGAGAACTGGGCACTCGCAGGCAATGAGGAAAATGAAGATCCACCTAACAGCAAGGGTCCTGCCTGTAACGTGCATTTTGTGATGTAGAATGCAGCAGTGAGTTTCTATGTGAATAATAACAGTTAAAATTGTAGCTCCTGGCTGGGCACGGTGGCCTGCCAGCAATCTCTCTGCAAATCTCCAAGCTCCAGTAGCTAGGGGGGATCATGCACCTTAACTAGCTAGTGTGGTCCACAGCCAGAAATACAATCCCTCCCTGCTCCATGCAATCACACTGGCATATGAGGGACTTCATTCCTGTCACGCTGTTAACTACAGTCTTTAGAGTAACTGAGTGCATCCAGTGGCCTGACTGACCTCTCTCAGAAACCATACTGAGTGCTCCTGGCCTAACAGAAGTGTTAGAAGTAGTTTTGTGCCTGGGCTATGATCATACTGGCTCTGGAGAAATACTAATCTTCACTGGGCTTCACTGATTGATAGTCAGCTGGGAGGCCTTTGGGGAAATGCAGGTGATTCACAAATGAATGTTGATGACTCACTGGGTAACACCTGGGCCCTCTCTAACACTGTGGTAGAGGCATTTTGCTGCCAAAGGTACTATATTTTCATTTAGAGGTAAACCCAAAGGCTTAGTCGTCAGTGATGCCATAACAGCTTCCATACGAGTTTGAATGCAATCCTCAGTGTTCCACTAAATTTCACCTAGAGAAAGTAGTATTCTGCTGACTTGGCATTTGTTCTGTGATTCAACTAGAACAGTTACTCTTCATTTTCCTCTCTCTGACTCTGCTATATAGTTTTATTATGTGCTGTTGTATAACTTAGTTCTGATGTGAAGCCAGCCATATTTCAGAGTTAGATGAATGATCCCTATATAATATGCATATATGTCTGCAAAGCACTTTGGATAAAAGATGTTAAGAAATGCAGGTTATTATTTTGGTTTTCCCTTGGTTTTGCTTTGTCGCATGCTATTTAGCAACTTTGCTGTTGTTCTGTCTCAATGCCTTGTTGAATGAAGTGTTCTGAACAGTTTTGGGAGCACTGGCATATTTTATTAATTGCCATTTACAGGTTGTTTTTCTGTCTCTTTTGAAACTCCCCATTTCACAGACATAATGAAAAATAAATGTTTTAAGCTAAAGTTTTAGCAATCAAGGCAGGGGAGGAAAGAAAGCTCAGCAAAATATTTGGCCGATTTTATGCCAGGCTTTGGGGCTGACATGATACCAGAGACTCCTGTCAGTAGGGTTTTAGGGTACAGGAATAATAATAACTGGAAAGGAGAAGAGATGAGTGCACAGTGTTCCAGGCAGGATAAAATAAACCAGCAACCCATCTGGGTCTCTGACGACTTCTCAAAGAAGGGTTTTGTACTCTGAGATTTGTTCTGACAGCAGTGTTTTGAAAATGTTTAGGACTCTTGCCATCACATTTCTTTTAAAGTCTGATTACCTTATGTGACGTATCCTCGGCTCTTGTAAATTGATACCGCTTCATCAACTTCAGCGACATCTTGCCAGTGTACGTCGGCAGAGGATTAGCCCTCTGCATCCAGGCATGTTGCCTCGAGCTGGGTTGGGATCTCATCATAAGTCATTACGAGCCTGATGAGAGAGTGCTGAAGGGAAGACATAGGTTATGATAGGTCGTGGTGAGGACTGACCCAGTAAGTGGAACTCATTTCTTTTTGATTTATTACTAATTCCAGTTTCTCTGTATGATTTTGGCTCCAGGACATATTATCTTCTGAGATATAAAAACTTGTAGCTGCTAAGACCTCCGTGCCACCCTTTGGAAGAACAGGGATGACATTGGTTCTGATATTCTGGCCAGAATGAATGTGAGAAACTGCATTCACCTCACCAAAATTCCCCTTGTAGCTACCTTTGATACTCATCTTTGCTGCTTGTCATAAGGCTACTGCGTGATACTTACGTGCTGCAGTGTTTTATCATAACTCAGGTATAAGACTTTCTCTACAAAAGATGGTTTGAAGTGTCCTTTGGCATCCATTAGTGTGAAATGTGCCACGGAAATGTAAATCATGTCACTGGCTGTCAAGAAGCACCTGGCCTTCAAAGAGTGTCCTGCCGCATTACTGAGGGAGGGGGTGAGGAGGCCAGCAGGGCAAGGCAAAGGAGAAGCTCAATTTTTCATTTCACTTAGAGGACTCTTCTCTGCAGGCTAGCACTCAATACCCCTCTGGGAGTGGAGCTCCTGAATGCGCGGCCACAGTGCTGCTTAGCTGGTGGACACGGAGGAGAACACACCATCGCCCTTGCTCCTGGGACGCTGCACAGGCAGTGCTCTGTCGCCCGGTGGGCAGATTATTCTCCCTGTGGGTAATGCTTCCCACAAATACAAAAACGTTTCACTCTCTGGACTCAAGCAGGCACTGTGTTTTCTTATGGTTTGGAGGTCTGAGCTGGAAAGGCTTCCCCGCACTGGTAGCACCAGGGAGCGCAGTGCTGGGACTCCCAGTCTGGCTCGGTAGGAGTGGGCTCAGACACACACCCAGCCATCATGGTGGAGTTTTCCCTGCCTTATTCCAGCCCTGAGTGAGCTCAGCTGGCTGCACACGATAGTATCAGCGTGTCTTCCAGTGTGCAAAGTAATATTTCCAAGGGCTATTGATCTTCTGTGTAAAGGCATTGGCTGACTTGCCCAAGTAGATCAGGTATAAACCTCTGGGGTACCCTAAGGTACCACTGTCCAAGTCAATGATGGGCCAATATATCTCCTGTGATGATCCAAGGACAGCTCACTGTCAGATGACTGGTGCTATGAAATGGCCACTGAGACCTTGAATTTGAAAATATTGACTCATTTTTTGATGCAACTTAGTCAATTGGCAGGTTGCAAAGGCCAGACTAGGGCATCTCTCAATTCACAGCAGAATGCTCTGAGTCTTTTCTATAATGTCTTAAGTTTAAAAAAACAAACAAAAAATACCCGACAACAAAAAACCACCACCAACAAAAAACAATCCAAATGCATCATCTTCATCCCGTCTGAACCCCAACCCATGATACTCACCAAAAAGTGTTATTACTAAGAAAGAGAGCCCTTTTGTTGAAAAGCCACATCTTTCACTGAATGGTGGTATTCTTCACATCCCTTTACCTTTTAATCTGTGGTTAGCTGTAGGTCAGGTGGATAGATTTGCTTCTTAGCGTTTCTTCAAGGCTCCCAATGCAGACATTAGTTTTGTCAATATGAAGTGCTATGGTCTACAGCAAGTGTGGTCATCACTGGGAAGACTGTGAACTGAGGATATTTGCTATGTGGTCCCAGAAAATAAATCCTAATCTTCTAGGGTAGGCACAGGCTTCAGGCTGTCCTTAGGCTAAAGGAAATAGATTCAAGTCTTGCTAAATGGAGCGTTTCCCAGTGACATTAGAAAACAGAGAGTGGACTACTTTGCCTCTATATCATGTATGGCTTGAACCTACCAATGCATGTATGTCAAACAGATAATGTGCAGGTCTTTAGGCAAGAATCCTGATTCACTCAGCCTTGCAAATGGCTCCCTAATGGACTTTGCTCGAAGCCATATGACCTTGAAAGTGAGAGCTCCTTAAAACATACTGTTAAATTTCTGACTAACGGTTAAACTTGTATAGATGGGGACAAGTGCACACTGCGTTATGAATGAGGATTGCTCACCCTGTTAAAAGTAAAGCTTATCAGAAAAAGAGCCTTTTCCCTTGGCAAAAGGGTTTTCCACCAATATTAGGCAGGTCCATCTTACAAGGAGATGACACAGCTGAGAGGAAGAGGATTTGAAAATAGTATTCACGCTCACATATGTGAAGCATGCTGTATAAAGATTTTGCTGCCATGCATCTGCAATGTTTGCTCGTTAAAGCTACGCAGATTATTTAGCAATGACTGTCACACTCTTGCTACTACTGTGTGTGCTGCTAATATGCCAAGTGCTATTAAATAACTCGGGTGTTGTCAGAGACCAATTTTTATGAGTTGCAATATCTGAATTTTGGTATAATGACAGACTCTTAATCATCTATAGTATAACCCCTCCTTGTCAGGAGAACATATTGTGGCTCTGAAGTAAACATTTCTACAAAAATGGAATATTTTCTTATACTTTCCCTCAGCAAGTTAGCCCCTGTGACTACACAACTTGTGTACATGTGCTTACAGCATGGAGAATTGGCAATGTCTATGTGGTAATGATTTTAACTAGCTTTGCATCTAATTTTGAAGCCTTCTAAATCCTCTCAGTAACAAAGTCCATTCTCTTGATTGTTTGTTTGTGTGATGTGTGGCCAATAAACCATATTCCTGGCAATTTAAAGCTCTTTTGTTGGAACGAAACTCTAATATCAACTGTGCTGTTTGTTTTTTGCAAATGCTTCTTTCTCAGGCTCTATCTCGAAAGTGACTTGGCCTAGAAACTCCGTTTCTGCAAGAATCCTTGATAATATGCTGACATAAAGTATGACTTCGGATCGAATTAGGAAATGTTTTTTAAGCATTTGGCAAGGCCTCTTTGAATTTTTGCAATACTCACTGGCTGCAGACTGTAAAGGTAGAATTTTCCAGAGCATTCAGCACTTATCTAACTCTTCTGATCCATGCCTGCTTGGATTTCCACAGAGCAAAGGCTGGACAACACAAAGCCCACTTCAAGATCCTGTTCAAAAGGTGTACCACAGGCTGGTGGTGCCGGGCTGTGGAAGAGGGACTGAGGTTCCCAAACTGCATAAGCTTGGGTTAAAAGAGCCGGCAGCTGTTTGGACTGCACTCTTCCGAATTCCACTAGCTGAACCACTCGGGTCCAAATTGGTTATGTGCTCTCCTAGCACTGCCTGTGAATTTGGTGAGCTTTGGCTGAGCCCTTCTCCCTTGATAGGGGACTGATGGACTCTGCCCAAGAAGCCAGTGGAGTTTGTAAACTCCCTTAGCCAAGCTGTTTGATTTTACATTCAAGAAATAGCCTTTTGACCCAGTCTGTGCTCTTGCTGATTGCAGCATGCCAGAACAGTCCTGGCAAGATGAAGTGCTTATTTAAGAAGCTTTTGCTATGGAATTTCTTTACCTTTTGGTGCATTTTTTGTGAACTTTGTAGGATTCACCTATCGCCTCACAGAGGTTACAACAGCTGGGTCTTCTCTTGCTGATTCCTGCAAAAATCAAGGAGCCTACTCTCTTCTCTGTTAGCCTGCTTGGCTTGGATATTCTGATCTGAAGTCAATGAGGGTGTTTTTAAGTGTTCTTTGTGATCTGAGGTATTAGCAATTCCAGAAAGGCAAACTCAGCTTGCCCTTTCTGCAGATTAAAGCTAGTTACAAGCTTCAGTTTTGAAGTAAAGGGATGCAGAGGAAGAGTATGAAGGATGACACGGGGTCTCACCAGGCATATTAGATTGCTGAAAACTGACCCAGGGCTTGATGAAACCACCTTGAAACCACTCAGAAGGTCTGAGTCAAAGCCATCTGAAGTCCATGAGGGCTTGTCTGTCATTCTCCATGAACCATGGATCAGGGCCCCCTGTAGCAAGAGTGCACCCCTTCTTAACCTGCTCTGTGCATCTTTGCAATGTCACCAGCTGACCTGGGAACCTGACACTCTTATACAGTAGAATAAACCCCAACAAAATACATAGGTAAGCAAATGCAATTTAGCTTTTTTTACTGAAGTCGCTACAGAAGGTGGGAATTACCCATCTAAAAACAAGATCAGTTACCCCTTGTAGAGCTGGACCTGGGGTAATGACTCTAAAGCAGTCAAGGGTTTGCTCTGTACTTTGCACCAAGGCTGTAGTGGGAATATTTTTGATGGTGCCACTGGGAACAGCATCTGGCCTCTACCAATTGCAAATCACATCCCTGCTGCACATAAGATTCAGTCTTAATTAATATCAGTGATGTCTTAAAAGGAAAAATGGAAATCCTAATGCAGGCCTCTCTAGATCTCTAAAGTAATGTCCTGCACATAATTTTCCAGCAAAATGGATTCAGGAAAATGTTTCTTGTGCTTTAACAGTCTCAGAAATAACTTCAACTCATATTGCAGTTCAAGGGCCAGCACAAGGATCTGCAGTGGCACAAAAATATTGTCTTTTCCTAAGTGTTATTGACAGGTGTACCTTGTTGATGTTGCTAGTCCAAAAAAGTAATGTTATTTTAAAAAAGGAAGCCATACTGCGGGAAATCAATCTCCTTTTCCTCTTACGCATCAGCTTCTAGCCAGAAATATATAGGCTAAACTGGAGAGAGAGAGAGTTAGAGGAGTGTAGAGGAAGGGACAGTATGAGGATGTGCAGACTGTATTCTACATCTCTTGTGCCTCAGATATTGCCCTTCACAGCATTGCATCCCCTCCGTCCTGCTCTGAGCTGAACCAGAAGCTGTGTGAAAGCTGCTTGGAGTACTCTTTCTCTTTAAAAGAGCTGAAGTGTACCTAGCCTGCTTTTCTCTTGCTTTCCCTACCTCCCCTTCCAGCAGAAGAGAAAACATGAAATTGAGTGGCTCTGCTTCCCCGAATAATGCCCTGCAACCTCTGTGGATCTCACCGTTTCACCCACCCACATCGCAGTGCTGCAGTTTACATGCAGACACACTGTGTCTCCCTCCCCTCCCCTCAAGAAATAGGAGATCACAGAAAACGCTTTTGGTATGACGTGTGAGCCAAAGACAGGGACTGCAGACATCACCAGGTCAAGAACCAAGAGGACATCCCCACTGGCAGTGTCTGCGCTGGCCAATTCTTAATGCTTCTTGCCCACGCATTGCTGCTGGTGGAAGTGGTTGGTGCACTGATGTCAGTAAGTCACTGGTGTTTCTAGCATCGCCACCTCATACCGTGTCAATTTGCTCACTGTAACATAACTGAGATTTCTCTACACAGTATGCAAAAGCCAAACTGCAGCTTGTACAGACGTACCCTAGGTAGATTAAACCACAGATAGGAAATGTCTGCACCGAGAACACAGAGGCACAGCTATCTCCACAGGTGTCATACGATTAGCTGGCCACACACACCAATGTCTGCACAGCCTGCCCGCCTGCGACGGTTACCTCCGCTGACGCTAGCCTGCGTGGGTTGCAGTCACGTCTCCTGCTGCAGTTCAGGCAGACCTGGAGGAATAGGAAGGTGAACAGCCCTGTGTCACATCTGCAGATGTTAATGAAAACGGCGCTGGCTGGATCAGATGCAGAGAGGCTTTGCTCTGCTCCTCTGTGCTGCTGCTGTCACCCTCTCTGGGGTGGCATTGTCACCACAGGTCGGCTGATCACTGAACTCTCATTGCAGCAGTGAGGGTGACGCATGGCATGACATGGTCCTTTGAGCCCGGGCATCAGGAAGCAGGGCTCCGAAGGGAGGGTCATTGTTGCTGGCAGAGAGAGGGCTGAAAAAATGTCGGCGGGAACAGTGGCCAAAACAGGGGGAAAAAAAAAGAAATTGCTCTTCGGTTCTTTGCCAGGAGATATGTGGTTCTCCTAGCGTGGGTTGCCCTTCAAGAGAAGGTGATGTCAGGGGCTTGGAGATCTAGACATAGTCCTTGTCTTTGCCAAGGGACACCCCCCCTGCGGTTCTTGGACCTATTCTTTCAGCTCCGCTCGTCTCCCTGTGTTTACTATGAGATATACTTCCCACATGGGAGTGTTTTGTCAGGCTAAATTCAATGATGCCAGTGAGGTGCCTGGACACAACAATGATGGAGGGCATTAAAAGGACCTGGTTAAAATTCATCAAAATTTGTGTAGCACAGAGAAGTTCAAGGGAATGCACTGGAAAATCACCCTGTCGCAATTCTCTCTCCTTAGTCTGAATTGCATTCAGAGGGATATGTTGTTGTGGCGCAACTGTGTGTGTGTGTATTTATATATACTTATATGTATATATATCAATTATTTCAACAGATGGAAAAAGAAATAATGTAGCTGGATATATCTAGTATCTATATAGATTTCTGTATCTTTTGCAAAGTGAGGACATTTGAGTTCTTTTTTCTTTTTTTTTTTTTTTCCCTTCCCCAGAATGTCACTAGTGGTAATCTTCCTCTTGTCATCTAATAGCAAATAAATCTTCTGTTTTGTTTAGTAATTGAAATTGGCATTTTTGCGTCTGCTGCTCCTAGGCACTGCGCTGTAGGAATCAATATCATATGTGACAGTAGCAATTGATTTCTGAGCGGTGGCACCCACACTGAGGATTTCAGGCCTCGGGGATCAAATACCTTGAGAGAGCAGTAAAGTCATTTTAAATCAGGAGGGATTATGAGGGAAAGGGTTATGATACCCAGGCTAGATCCTGAAGCTTAATACAATGAACAAATCAATTCCTTGCTTTGTTATAGATTTTGTGTGTGATCATACACAAGTACTGAAAATTATCACAAGTATAACTTAATTATGCTGTAAATTTTGCACCATCCAAAGCAGCACCTTGACTGATCTGTGGTTATTGCTTGCATTGGTACTGGCAGCTGAGAATTATAACCAAGGCACATCCTCAGTGTAAACAGGTAAGACATAGGCAGTGATTGTTTGGAGGTGAACCTGAGCTTGGTGCTGGGCTGCTCCTTTCTCAGGGAGTTGCACCTGGGTGAGCTGGCAGGGACAGGACAGCCCAACCTCTGAAGAAATGCTGAAAGGATTGGGAAGAAATTTATTCAGTTGTTCCCTTTTACTGAAACCATATGTGAAGATCTGTCAGCAAGATGATTCTTAGCTATTATTAATGAATGAATGTCAGTGGCAAGGTTATTAGATTTACAGATGCTTTGGTTCCTTCCTCCTTTGTCCAGGTGGCAGAAGCTTTCTCTGACAAAATGTGCAATACTTGGCTGTTCCTTAAATTTCAAATTCTAGTCTTAATAGGATTGCAGCAGATCATGGCGTTTGCTGGTATACCCTGGGCTTCTTTAAAGGGGGGGAGGGGGGGGATAAATGAAAGGTGGACAGAGCATGAAATGCTACCTTCGATGTCTAGATAAAATCAGGCAATGCTTCTACTGTTCTCAGCACTTCCAGTCTGAGATATTCCTGGCATGCTATTCTTCTGCATACATTGGTCTTATGAAGCATGGCCTCTTCAGATGAAGAGGCAGGGATTAATGAGCCACATGGAAACACTAATTTGTCTGAGTTAGAGGAGATTAGCTTTGCTTAGACCATTAACATAATTAATCTTGAGACTAGAAATGTTCATCCAGTATTGCAGACTCACTGCGTTTTTTCGGAAGTTGTAGTCCAACACTATTAAATGAGAATTTCAAAATACATATTTTATTTAAAAATGTGATCTCTGTTCTTTGAAAGCATATAGAAGCTACAGATATGTAGAAGAAAGATAATATCTCATTGCTGTAATAATTTATCCCTCTATAGTGTCTTGAGGGATCCCAAAGTGGTCAGTTCCTCAGGGAGCTTCAAATCAAGGGCTGCATATAAGGTTTACTGTGCTAAGGGGCAGAAGGGAAGGAACCCCCCCCAAATAAGTTGCAGAGCTGGAATCCTTGCTTGTACCTGTGCCCTTCTGTCCCATCACACTGTAGGGAAACATTTCTGTCTCGGCTTTTCCTCTTTCCCCCATTGCTAAGTCTTTTTTCCTCCCTCATATCAAAAATGACCTGAAGTCAGGCCACGGGAATCGTTTGCAGGCATCAGAAGAGGGTTGCTATGGATCTCAAAGTATTCATAGTGAGAAAACTGCTGCCTTTAAGGGGACAAGTAGTTAAGGAATACAAGGTTCTTGCCCAGTTGGGGAAAGCCATTTTCCTTGCATCTGTGGAGCAGTAACTGGCTTGGAGGAGAAACTAGTAAAAGAAAAAAGTGGAGGTGATAAGAGTGAGTTCATCTCTACCCCATTAGACTCCTAAGAATGGGTATGAATTTGCACCTGTTTCTGTAGCTTTGTGCCTCCAACCACGAAATAGTTTTCTTTCCTTACCAAGTCTTGAGGTTTGGGATCAATGCAGTACAGTTAGTTCCACTTGCAACCAGCTTGACTTTAAAAATTCTGTTTCAAGACTTCTACAGTTACAAATCTGTCTGAAAAAGTATAAAACATTAAGGGACTGGTGCTAAAATGAGTGTGCAGAATGAAGCTGTGATGGGAACAGCATTTTTTAAAAACGATATTGGGATATAGCTTGTGTTGTTCTTTGATTTGGTTTGAGGGAATTCAGAAACTCTTCTGGAAACATTTTTTAACATGGAGCTGCTAAGTGAACTTGTCCTAGCAATTTTCCAAAATGGAGCATTGAGCTTTATAACCTTAGACATGGGGTTTTATTTCCAGCTCTTTGAGAGTGGTGGGAGGAGCAGCTTTCCTTCTGACATTTACTTTAATTCATAAAAATTACAGGCATCTGCCAAAATATCCTAAATTGTGGAGGAGGTGGAAATTGGGTCATGGAGAAAGATTAGCATTGAACAAAAACATTTTCCAGTAGTTTAAGATGAGAAAAGGAAAACTGTGTGTGCTTGCAGAAGAACAGGCTGTCTGTGTTTTTTTTGCACAACCACAACTGGCTCATTACTTTAACAGAGAATGAAGAGAGGGGGCTAGCATCAGGGTAATTTTCTTTGTGCTTGTTTGCTCTTTATCTTCATCTTTTATACATCATCAGATTCCTGCGTCCTGCCCTTTTGATGGGGGTTACTTGGATTTATTTTAGGCACCTTATGGTTAGGGGGAGGCGAGGCCAAATTCTCAGCAGGCAAACCTTCCATAGGGGTCATATCTTAGAAATGCAAAAAGCTTTAGACAACTCGCTAGCAGCAGCCACAGCAGAAACCTTCTAGCTGCTCCTCTGGGTGGAAGGAAGGAGGAAGGCAATGTGCCCATAGTGGATTTTAATATATTCATTAGTGCCAGACAGCTTCTGATTAACAGCAGTTGTCTCTTTCACTGAAGCATGACGATCAGGGCCCATCCATCCTCTCTCTCTCTCTGCGTGCTGCCTTCTAAACAAACCTCACCAGTCACTTATTCTCCCATTAGTCCTTTATCAGACGGTGTTTAAACCGCCACTTGAAATCAGCCGCATTGAGTCTATTATCGGCATATCCACTCCTATTTCCAGTTCTCAGCTTCTCCAATCGATGAACTTCTGCTATCGTCATGTGTGTTCTTCAGCGCCCTCAAGGCCATCAGCCAATTCTCTTCATATTGGCACGGAAATCTATTAACCCCTTGTTGTCGCCTCTCTCCCCTTCTGCTCAAGGCTCCGTGTTGCCTTTCAAGGGAGCAGGCAGTGCTGTGTGGGCAGACGCTGCCAGCCGCAGCGGCCGAGCTGTCCGGGCAGAAGTGCCTGGAGGCACGGCTCCGTCCCAGAGCTGCTGCGGGTAAATGTCCGCAGACGCCACGGAACCACGTGCGCAGGTGAAGCACCATGGCTCTGCTCCCCGGGCTGTTTTGGAAGGGGCATAGCAAAAGCCGTGGCTGCCTTGGCATATCGAACAGCCTTTAGCGAGGAAGGTCATTCACGCCGTATGGAATAATGTATAATTGGTCCACCGATAATATAAAACACTGTGACAAGTTATGTTTTGTATTAAGTGTAGCTGGCACCTTCATGTAATACAAAAGCTGTTTATCTGAAAGCACGCTTTGGGGTTGAAATTGGTACAAAATTTTGAGAGAGTGGGAGGCAGGGTCTTCTCTGTAAAGGTCCTGTGTTTCTGTAATGTTCTTCCTTACATATCGATATGCCTTCTCCTAATAGATACTGAAGTGCCTAAATAGCTGTACAAATTGTACTTGAGCCATAGCTGAAACTTTGCTATTTCTGAGGTTAAATTCAGCTGTCTCTCAGCAATATTATGTGACAGTTCACAACAGGGAATGAAATATACTTTCAGTAGAATTGCAAGGAGGACTTTTGCATTAAGTGAAGTATACTGGAGTTGTGGTTAAAATGCAGGGAGGGCTTTTTTTACTTGTGAAGATTTGCCACAGACAAGGTTACCACAAAAAAAATATCAAGCGTTCACTATTTCTGTCCTGTGCTGCCTCTGCTAGACAGCGTACAGAAGCCCTTGTTTCCTCTGCATCTTGTTGATCAGCTAAATATTAGCTTAAAAGGAAGGATGTCATGTATGAATTACAACCTCTGTTTTCTTCAGTGCATGGGTATTTTTAGAGGTCTCCGAGTCAACCATTCAGCTCCGTCCAACCTGAATGAATCATATTGGTGACACCCTTTGCTGGAAAGATTCAGTTCCTCTCTCTGCTGCAAACTCCCTGTCATGGAAAGAAGAAGGGTTTAGGTGGTTTGGCACACTGTTGTGCCAGTGCGTGCATTCTGCTTTACTGAAGGTCAGGTTGCTTATATGTATTTAGGGACCTGCCTGAGGAGATGTCTTAAGTTCTGGCTAGGACTCTACAGAGACCATGTCATAAGTGTCTGCTCAGGAGATATTCTAAGAGTGAGAACATCTCAAGAACTTTAAGGCAGCGTTGTTTTTGTAGTTCACAGGATTGTTGAAAATACATGCATGTATCTGGACTGTGCTGGCAGGGTTAAGTTAAACCATCTATTTTAGTTATCATTGAGTTAGTTTAGTTTATCATTGCTCTGATAGATAGGGCAGCCAAACCTGTTGGGGTCAGTTGCACGGTTCACTGGGTACTGTACAATTCCTACAATTCCTGCATCAGTCCTTTGCCTTTGCAACAGGTTCACTCTGAGGATAATGCAAAATTCATCTATTCTGGTTCGGTTTTGTAGCCAGGGAAGAAGCTGCCAGCTATTTTATAAAGGTATGCAGAACATACACTGGCAAGCTGCCAGGAGGAAAATTTCTGATTGCTGTAGAAGCATGGTGAGGCTGTGGATTGTAAAACACAGCGCTTCAGAGTCTATTTAAGTCTGTGGTATGAAAAACAAACTGTAAAATAATGCTTTAAGAAGTCCATCACTTGGAAAAATAGAGACTTGTTTAGAGCTGTTATAAATCAGGTTTTGCATCGCATAGAATATTTCCAAGTTTAGGGTAGTGGTTTCCCTCTTGATGCAATAAACATTTTCATAGATATTTCACGTGGGTCCTTTTTAGCTTTTGATCCTAAATCTTCCACCTCTTGCCTGTTATTTCCTATAGCCACCCATGGGCATCCTTCATCCTATCCCTTTATGTATTTCCCCATTACTATCCTGATGCTTAGCTGATAAGACATCTTTATTTTTCTGTTTATGAGAAGATCAGATTATTGGGAAATGCAGGGACAACCCACAGATGCAAATAGAGATGAATGTGCAGATAGCCAAGTAACACGCAGGCAGATATGACTGCACGAACATTTGTCTTGTACACACAGCGAGTTCTTGAGGAGTAAACTCTTGAACAACGGGGACACGCTAATAGTTTTGGTAGTGACAAAATGCAAAGGACAAGATGCGAGAAGTTTATTTTCAAGAAGAGAACTGAACAGCTCTGTGTTTCTGATTGTAATTACTTGAACACTATAAATAAAATCTGATGGCCTGTGTGACATATACTGTGAGAGAATGATGGCACAAAGTTGGAAAGGAGGCTGTTGTAGTCCTCCTGAGAACCAGAAGTGACTAGAGGCCTCCTTAATACTTGGAGGACATTGTCCAGAATCTGATCAGATGCTGAATGGCATTAACCATGATTGCCACCTGCCTCTTAATAATATGTAGCTCCTGGACCATAATACCTGTATTGCCTTGGAGCATCAGAACTGCATTTTTCATCTCCAAGACCATGGTGTTCGGTGTAGTATCCATAAAGAATGGGCCTCCAGCAGAAGGCTGCGCACACAAGTACTGTTCTGCAGAGGAAATGTCCTCCAGCTCCCACTGGAAATGTGGAAAGTGCTGCTATCAAAACTGTTTGCTTTTTCAGCAGTATCTCCTGAATTATCTGGAAGGAGATTCAGGATGATGGAGTCTTAATTTTCCTTTTCCAGCATGGGGCAAGAAGAACTGGAGGTTATGACCTTGTCCTTGAGCTCTTTGAATGAAATGGAAGAGGAGAACCCCTGAGGTGAAGGCAAACATTAAGACTTTGTGGCAGGAGTAAGGAAAGGATGATTTGTCTGCTGGAACAACTGAATCAGGAGATGAGACAAAGATGTAAAAAGAAGTTGATGCCATGGGGATGGTTGAATCTAAAATACACGTAAGGGAGAAATAGAAATCAACATTATAACAGATTTTCATAAAATGAAAGTTTAATTTGTGAGTCCTCATTAGCAGTGAGGATAGAATAAATTAGCCACATTAAAATAGCTCCTCAAGGCCCCAGTTTAAATGCAGCTGTATTTTGCAGAAGACCAGGCAGTTGGAAAAGTGTGCTGAACCCTTTCAGTATAGGCTTGATTTAAGAATCAACAAATAGAGGTGGTGGAAAATGGCACAAAGGTAAAGGGAAATTACTCTTCATCTAAAACTCTACATGTCTTAACCACCAAAAGCTCTGCTAGAAATAGTCATTCTGAAATGAGAATGCAGTTATTTGCATCAGGTATTTGCTAATGGGTATGCTAACATGTATCTAATGCAAATACTTGTTGACCTGATTCCTACTTAAATGAGCGAATTTTAAAAGTTTGACCAGTTTAAATAGACAATAGCGGGGACAGGAGATGTGGAACAAAAGTAAGGAAATAATGAGGCTGCTTGATGGTTTTGTGAGAGGTCTTTGCATACTGTAGCAAAAGTAAGTGTAAAAGCTTAATTTAAAATGAGCAAGGAATCATATCCAGCTATAAGCCGGGGTGGGTACCAAACCTCAAATCTCCAGGTACTGATATTGTGTAAGGTTGTCATATACTCTGGCCAGTATGGGATTGATCACCACTGTATTTTAGGCTAAGAAGATCTTTTAAAAGCCATAAGCTTTCCCACACAAGTGCTACTCATTTATCTATAACATTGTTGTGGGATCACTCAATTCTACAGATCGAGATGGAAAAAATTCCACACATTTCATTATTCAACTTTCTCAAAGTGTACGGAAGGAAGCTGTGGCAAGACCCAGCCCACTAAATGAGAAGTCAAAAGGGAGAGTAGGAAAATCATATTTAGTTCTCCAAGAGAAAATACTGAGAAGCATTGCTTCACAAGAATATTTAAAAATAAATTGAAGCTTCAATTGAAGCTTTACAAATATGAAAAGATATTTCTTTAATTCGCTCCATGTGCTGCTTCTGTAGCTGTTGATGACTGTTTGTAAGATATTTTCCCCCATCGAAGGGGAAAATGTGTTTAAATTGCATTATTGACTAGAAACTTGTCTAAACTAAAGCTGAGGTCTTGACATGAAGAATAAATTTATGGCGTCTGCCTTTTGTTCAGAAGCAATCACTTCATACTGCAAAAACTGGTAACAGCAGTTGCCACTACTGCACCTTTCAGGCCCCAGCTGAAGGAAAGGGAAGGGGGAAAATGATAGTCTGCAGTAAATAACAGCCAGCTACGTAACACCTCTTCTGGAACGATGAAGCTTGAACTAGTTCTGCACTTCCCAGGCTCCTGCAGACCGATTTTTGTAACCTGCAGGGCGGAATATACAATTTGAGAGAGGTGGAGCTGCTCCACTGACTGGTGACAGCTGTGGGATTTAGGGACTGTCACTGGAGAGCTGTGAAACATCCATCTCTTAAGAAGGGAAGCCTGGGGGTATCAGAGTAGGGAAAGAGGGATGAGAGTTAAATGGGAGATGCTGTCAGCAGAAGTGCCTACAGATTTAAGGAGGATTTGGTTTGTTTCCCAGAACAGCCATTCACCTAGAGAAAAAAGCATCCTCAGAAAGTCTAGGTGCAACACAGTCTTACATGTCACACAGGGTGCCACACCGTCCTGGGCACAGTCCCAAGCTTGATGTTGGCCTGATCTATGTACCAGAAAGCACTTACCCAGCCCGCAGCATACTAAATAGTAGCATATCGAGGTGCAGATTTACAGGCAGAGCAGCTGCCTGTTTCAAGATTCACGTATGCTTTTCTCTCCCTCTCCACCTGCGAGTTTTATCTTCTGCACCGTTCCCGTGAGCGCTGCCTTGAAACCCAATGACAAGATTGCACTGAGGACTAACTACACAAGTGGGAATGCCACCTTTATATCCTTCCTCTGCTTCCTAGGGCCAGCTGGGGATGTGTTCAGCCTCTGAGCTAATTAATTATGCTGGTTTGAAATAACCCTGCCGCCATTTATTACTGTTTGGTATATTCCTTCTTTGGGATGCAGGAGTGTGTCTGGAACCGGCATAATTCCCCATCTGTGGAGGAATGCAATGATGTCTCTTTTAGAAAAGTTTTATGGCTCCTTTTCACTAGGAGACAAGACAGTCATTGTCCTTGTGGGCAATGATCTGCCATTTACTTGTCACATGGTAATGTGCTGATGCGAGATACCAGTGCATAACTAGGCACCAGTCCAACTCACATGAGAATGCAGATAAGATGCAATCATTTTGTTACGGTATATTAAGTATTTTTAAATTATATTATGCCTACGAGAATAACATTAATATTTTAACTAAATAGAAACCAATTTATTAATTTCAAACATATTTTAGAGATATGCAGATTCGAACTGTTGCATATCAGCTTTTTGCAACAAGCAATATTGGCTTTCTGACTGCGTACTTCCAAGTGCCAGTAACCACGCAGGATGCATTTTTTTTTTTTTTTTAAATAGTCTATTTGAGACGAAAACTTCTCTGCTCTATACTTCCATGGTAGTGGCTTCTCTTTTATTCTGGAAATGCTTAGTATTTTCTCATTGGCATTAATATCTCTCTATTGGAATAAAGTGCATTTTCAGCATCTTCAGAGTGGTCACTCAGCCTAGGATGCTCTGAAATTATTTTCTACGTGTTACAGAACAGCTACGTGCAGGACGCGAAAATTTATCTGGCAGTGACGTCTCCTCCAGCAGTGCGGGTGCTCTGAATGCCACGGCCATTCCCCAATAGCGAATGGTGCTATGGTGTGGCAAGGCAAAAGCAAGAGTCACTTCACCAGCTCAGCTAACAAAATAAATGCATTTTTGTTTTCATGTGGATCTAAGGACATCTCTCTGACTATGGACCTGCCTCAAAAATGTTAAAAATTATAGTTTTTAACTTAGCAATTGTTTAATGTCTAGAAATAACTGTAAGGTTTGAATTCCCTCAAGGTCAAGGGACTGACAGAGGGGCCTGGGTCCAGGAAAAGCTTGCTGTGTCCCTGATGAAGCTGCTCATGTTGTATGAGTAACTGAAGAGTTTTGGCTTGGTGATTGGTAAGCCAGAGCCTCTGCCCAGAGCTATAGAACCATTTACGTGAATGTGTTGCCTGGTTTTGAACACTTACAAATGTGTTGCCTGATTTTCAAATGCTCTCTTAAAGGTGATTGTTACTTGTTTTCATTACTAGATTTTAGCCTTTACTAATAACACCTACTGTTGAATAATGATGATTTAAATTATAACGATTACTGAATTCCTGGACAGCCTGAACTCTGTTGAAGCAGCTTGGCATATTCAATATTGTCCTCACCTGGGGTGATGGTAAGAATTGCCTGCAGCACAAAGGGTGATGCTCATAATACACGCTAAACTGTGAAGGGCCGATGTGCTTAGCTGAGCTATCAGGGAATTCACACTCAGCAAGCACTAGGAAGCAGACTGGGAGTGGAGAGAATGAAGAAATCTGAATATGTGTAGTATGGACTGTGTAAACTCACCTGGCCTTGGAGAAGAGTAGAGAGACTTGCCAGCTGCCTGCACGCTATCCTGAGAGGAAGGCGTTGGCTTCAGAATTGCATTGCTCACTATAGTGTTTCCCAAAGATTGAAAGGCATTGAATGTAAAAGTAAGGTAGATGGTCTTCACAGAGGCTTTGCTACTGGGTGGAAGAAGATCCGACTTTGAGTTTTGATGGCTACTTGTAACATCTTTTGGGACTGGCAATCAAGGATCAAGCAAGATGGTTTTCGTGGCTTTCAGAGTGCTTGCACATAACCGTTTCTTGGAAGGAGGTTTCAGGGTGACACAGGAAGCAGGGTTGAGGTAATATTATCTCCTTTCCTGTTTAAGCCCCCTGTTTGGTTTGCCTCCGAAAGGCAGGAAGCAACACCTGCAAGGCAGCAAATAAAAATAATGTCACGGAAAAGGAATGTATGGCCAATGAGGGTAGAGGATGTTGCAATCACATGTTGGATGTTGGTCAGAGTGTAAATGGCTCGGCATAAATATGGTCATGCATTTCAATGTATTCTCCAAGTGAGTATGTGCCACAAGAACATCTGAACTGACGAACCAGATAGACCAGGCAGCCTGATTACTGCTCAGGGACTTCCTCAGCTAGAGGTGGTGCTTCAGATGTGATGATACTGAATAGATTCCTTCTCATGAATGTACTCAGTCACTTTTTGCATCTAGGTAAACTTCTGGTGTTCATAACATCCTTTGGCAAGGAGTTCCACAGTTCAACTATGCCTTACTTACAGAGCTACCATATAATTTACTTTTTAATGTCACCTTTGTTTCTTTGCTTTTGTACTCAAGTCATTCCCTACCCACTCTCATACTATTGTACCTGTGATTTTTAGGGGGTCTGATGCCCATCTCTAACTTTCACAGTTCTGTTATGTGATTCTGGGGGTAGGTTTGGGTGGGGGGGACCAGAACATGATGCAATATTCAAAATCTGGGCGAACCATAAATGTATACAGTTGCATAATGATGATCCACTTTGGTTTCTATTCCTTTCCTAATTGGTCATGCCATTCCACTTGCTTTTTGGCCACTGATGAGCAATGAACTGACATTTTCACAGTTCTCTCACAATACTAAGACCTTGTAGTGATTGTCATCTCAAAACTAATCACAGCATATGTAAAGTTGCTGTTATTCCCCATGGGTGGTACTTTACCTACACTGTACCCCTCTCTGCCTTTTTATAACACTTCTGTTCAGTATTTTGGCAACACTTTGCGGTCAATCCTTGTCTTTAATAATCTGATTAATTTAGGCTTCTCAGCAAAGTTTGTCATCACATGGCATGTTCTTTTTCTAGATCATTTCTGAATTTCCCAGCACGGATTCCTAAGGGACTTTATTGGTGACCTCCTTCTACTATGAAACCCTTTTTTTCCTATCTTTTACCTGTTACATGATCATTTGAGGACCTTTACCCCATGGCAGGTTAGTTTCTTTAAGAATCTCAGATGAAGATCTTGTTGAATACCTTTGTATTTATAGAGAAGGAAGGCTTGAGATTCCCACAGAGAGTGACTGCTCCAGCTGTGCCATGCCACAACTGGAGAAGAACTGACTGCTATCAAGTAGTTCTTTAGAATAATTTAAGGGAAACTGTGATGAATATCAAATTGTAATCACTATAGCAAATTGCACATAAGCATAAATTGCTAAATCTAAGTTTCTTTTCTATTAATAGAACATCAACAATCAAAAGGAAAGTTTCAGTCTTGTTGGTCTGGTGCTGGATCAGCCAAGGAAAATGAGATTTGGTATTGGAATTTGTAGGACAGTCCTGATGTACTTAAATGGGGAGAGGTGGTTGCTTGTCTGCAAATATTCACTGCTAAGCTACTTTAACTGATCAGGAATATAGAGTTTACACAGCCATAATCTTAATTTTATGCTTATTTGTGCATTCAGAATGGGCTCTGCGTTCTAAGATCTTAAACTTGGAGGAGTCTCATTTCCTCACTAATATGATCACTCTGTAATCAAAAAATGTTGTTGAATCATGAACAGGATGATCAGAGGATAAAGCTTGACCTGCTGCTAAAACATATGGTATTGTATTATATTATAATCATGTCAGTCCCTCCCTCTACACACACAGTGTCTGTTAAGCACTCATTTCTTAATACTAAGTGAACCCAGGTAGCATTGTGAGTGACCCAAGTCTCCTCCTTGGGATTCTCTGCTGATGCCTGTTAAGATCACTTAGATGTTTATGTGGTGTGAAATGTGTGACTGGAATAAAACTGCAAGACAGACTGCCAGCCAGAGACACTGACCCCAGGGGGGAAAAGTCAAATATATTAAATGAGATGAAAATGAATATTTATCCCCCCGCGTATTACTGACTTGTTCTAATGCCAGTGCTATCAATAGAGAATTTCGTACAATTTTGTTAAAAATAAGCAGGTGAATGAGTATTGTTGCCTGCCATCAGAGCAGAGTATTGCAATAAACGTCCACATATTCAGTAATTTAGGACACTGAATCTTCTGGCTTGGCTTGATAAATTACTTGAAGGCCATCTCCTTGCCTAATAAAGGGAAATCATGTAAGTCTTGTCAGTTACAGAACAATTCAGCAAAGTTAGAAAGGTTTGAAATGTATTCAGGCTGCTGTATGGTCTAAAGAGCAGCCCTGTTTCCAAAAAGTTACCTACAAGTAGTAATATTGATGAAAGAGTAAACTAAAAAAAAAAAAAAATTTAAAAATAGTGCAGCAGTGGGACACATCATTTTCCAACCTGCCTTGGCAATCCATAACAATATGGGAAACATTGTGTTCAGGTAATTGTTACAGTTTCTCAAGATAAATCAATTTGGCAAAATTAAGCTCTGGTGACATGAAGGCAATAGGAGCAGTTTATCACACCAGCACTCTTGGTTCATTCTGAAGCAAGGCACTAGAGCAAAAAGGCTATTTTCAGTGAATTCTGATGAAGTTGAGAATGACTTAGCACTCCCTGAGATTTTCTTCTATTACTGAATTAAAAAAATATGATAAACCAACTGTATTTAAGATAACTAAATTCTCATTGATTAGAATGTCATATTCTAGTGCTAAATGGACTGTGTTTACAGAGAATGGAGACTTCTCTTCTTGAAACTTAGTTACAGTCAGGAAGACCCTGATGGCTTCATTACATTTGAGACAGGACAGCACTGTGCAAATCTTATGTCCAGGAGGACAACGAGGGTCTCTTTGTCATGAGAGAATTGTAAATATAGTTTAGAAGATAGGAACCTCTTAGCAATTTTATCTAACTCTCAGTAGCTCAGTAAGAACAGTAATAAATAAATCAAACACAACTATAAAACATGAGTGGTAGAAAACTTGTGAAAAACATGTTGGTTTTACATTTTGATTGCTGTTTTTTTAATACTTTATAACTGTTGAAGTTGATTTTATAATCCAGTATCAGTATGCTACTGTCAAGGCAAGGAAAACTCTTTATCCGTTTATGATGGATTAAGATGTTCTCAGACAATCTTTTTGATAGCATCAGCGGATGGTTTAATGCTAAAAGTTCCTGACCACCAAAACTTTGAAAAAGGTTACTAGCAATGGCATCTGGCAAAAAATGAAACTTTAACACAATTCAGCAATAGAATAGATGCTTTCCACAGGGCTGACAATCTAGTATCCATAGGATAAAAGCCCTTTATGAATCGCATTGCCTTGTTTTTCATTAGCTGTTGAACCAGTATTGCCATTATGGTGTTGTAATATAGTGCCTGATTTGCTGGAAAAGGATTTCCTCGTGTTTCTCCAAAGGAGGTCTAAATCAGCAAAGACCTCAGTATGAGAAAAATAGGAATAAGCACTTGCATGACGTCAGTTCTTTGGGAGTTTATGATCAATGCTCTAGGAAGTGAGCTCAAGTGATCAAATTAATCTGCAGCTTCTAAACACAGGCCTTGCATCTCTTCATAATTCATCATCCTGTGATCTTGTGAAACAAAGTCCTGGTCAGACAACAGGGATGACAGCTGATTCAATTCTTTTTTATATCAGAAAAAAAAAAAAAGATCAATGAACCTGTCCAGAAACTTTAGGAAAAATAACTTTGTTGTAAAGTTCAGTGGCACCTGTGCTGCTTGTTGGTAACTGGCTTGATGACAGTAGGTCAACTGAATCCCAGGAGAAGGTGAAAGTCATTGAGAGCTGTTTTGTTCCCCTGAAAACATTCATGATAAGATTTGTATGCACCCACAGGATCACAGAATACACTTTATATTATTTCCCGAAGAAAGTATTTTCTACTGTTCCTTTAGACAATAGCCTTGAAACTTTTTTAAGAAAATATTTCAACGTTAAGTTCTGACTCATTACACGAGAGGAAGATATCATGCCTCTCATGTTTGTTCTGTCCTTTGAGAAGGTAATTCTAAGGCCCTCACTGAAAGCATTTGTAAAATGGCACGTTTCTTTGTCCATCCACAGTTAGCCCTGAAAGTTGGCTGCCGTTGCATATGTGGCTTGAGAGAAGTCTGCAGGCAGAACACCCAGAATTAATATGGAAATTTTCTCACAGGCTTAACGGATCCGTTATTACTAAAAAATGCAAAATAAGTTTTCTTGCTAATTAATATAATGCACTGTGGAGTGACATGGAAATTGTTGATTGGTTATCTGGCTGCTCTTAATGCTGACTATCAAATTATAAATGCTTTAATACATCATAATACAGGTGATTTACAGAAACATTTAGCATGAAAACAAATGCCCATCTTAGTTTGAAAATAATGAACTAAAATCAACCAGTAAAATTGATTATATGCAGACTCTTGCAAATAATTCATTCTGATGATCATATTGTGGCTCTTAATAGAGTGACTCTCATCAACGCACTAGGTCCCAGTCAGAGTATTGAGTATTATGCATTAGCAATGAAGTAAAATGTCAAGATTCAAGATCCTGTTTGTTTATAAACTAACCCACAAGCATCAAAGCTTGAAGTCAAAGAAAATGTGTGTGTGTATATATATATAAAATATCCTAAACAGTTGACAGTACCACAGATGCACAGAATGTAGTTGAAGTGCGTATGCTGTGAAATCTAATGAGCAATCTTGCTGTTGCTGATGAAGATCTTGTCAAGAGTGAACAATTTATTCTTTATCACTGTGGCCATACCAGTGACAGCACAACTGTTAAAACCACCAGATTAGTTCTATTTTCCCATAAAAAGTAAAACAGTAGAAAACATTCCACCCACTCATCCCACATTGATACAGCATATTCACTGAGCAGCCCTAAAAGTTAGCTGCTGGCACCAAATGGTCTTAAATGTGATCATTAGCAAACTCAGAGCCATGTGGAGAAGGAAAGGTAGAGAGAGATTTCCAGCCTGCACGGAAAATTCTCCCCAAATAAGAGTTATTGGAAGCTGCTTGCATAAAAAGACTAAAGAGCCGTACATATATCCAGAGGCTGCCCCACAGCATCGTGCTGTCTCACTGTGGTAGAGTATAAAACACAATGTGCAGCTGGTAGGTATGCACGGAAAGTGTGGTAAATTAAAAAGAGAAGTAAACATACCTACTTGGCTGACGAGGGATATGCACAAATTTTGTAGGACCTATGTAAAACTTGAGTAAAATCCATTTTTCTCTCAACTGTGCAACAGAAGGTACCATCTGCAGAAATCCAAGAGCCATATAGCATATGGTAATATTTTTTCCTTCTTTTCTTTAAATGGTAGGAAAAGTCTGTTAACGTGGCTCCCCTCCCTTACCAGTTTCTCTCAGTCACTTTTTCATGGCAGATTTCTGACAACGCAGCTATCCTAACACATACAAGTTGCTCGTTATGACTGATGTGCAGCAGACCTCAGTGCAAGGAGTTTCTCAGAGACCTTCCTTTGGCAGCTCTGAGCCTGGGGCATGCCATTTCAGCGTATGCACAACTGCAATAGCAAAACTGCATCTTCTGTGGCACCGTTTGGTCGTGTTCATGGGTTACTCTGACTACTAAAGTACAAAATGCAGATTTGCATGTCACTTACAGCTACATTCAAATTAAGGGCACTTTAGTAGCATGAGAAAGAGGTCTGTATGGGGAGATAGCCTTATTTGTCATGTAAGAGATTCCTCCAGCTGATCCAGAGTGCAGTTTCTTCTAATAGCTGAAATGTAATTCTGGGCTGCACAAGCTGATGGCATGTGAGTCCCTGCACCTGTGGTTTAGACAGATCTGTACTACCGTTTCCTTCTTGATTGCTGAATTACTTTAGCTTCTCATTGTAGGCATATACTGTGTTGTTCTTCATGCACTGCTAACCGGAGCGTTCTTTGAGAAAGCTAGATTTTTTTCAGAGATTGTCTCTATAAGCAATTTCTCCAGTAGCCTGATATGCCATATCCCATTAAAGATTACAAAGCAGAGTCAGCAAGCATGACAAGGGATTTTTTAAAAAAATTTAAATTTATCTCTCGATTTGAGAATGTGCAAGTGAAAAAAAATTTGTCTTCAATAATTACGTTGCTGAAAGAAATAGAGCTCAGAGGTAATAGAAAGGCCAGTGTAGTAATTGCTTGTAGTACTAAACAGTTGATACAGTGGGGAATTTGAATTGCTCAATGAACTGATTTAAAGGTAGATACGTTGTGTCCTTTGACAATGACTGCATATGTTCTACCAGACACCCCATTTGAGACAGGTTTTTAAATCTTCTCTCTCTTCCTCTTTCTTCCACCACTTACACAAAAATGAGGCAATAATATCTCTCCAGTAATGGAAAGACATGAAATGTCTGTACAAAACTATACATTTTGAAAAAGCTTTAAGCATCTTAAATTTGGGTAGGCATTTTCACTCAGGACCCTTATGCTAAAGCTTCAGCAGAAAACACATCCAAAGGTCTTCCAGTTAGATAGCAATATGTATACGCTAGCTGACACCTTCTGGCTTTCTCACATTGGAACCTGGTGTGAAGCTGTTGAGTGTAACCTCTGTAAAGCAGAGCTCCATCTGAGAAATGTCGTAGGTGCAGATCCTTTTCCTCTCCTGTGGTTTGGGTGGCTCTCATTCTTCACTGGACTCTAGTTTTCACGCTAGTACTTTATCACTGTAATGTACACGCTGGCCTACCCACCCAAAACTCTCCCGCAGAAGATCTGATACCAGGAAATGCTGCTTTTATCATTCACTTTCACTTAACTCATCTCCTTCCTCTCTCTGCCTCCATCTTCCTCCTCTTCCCTCCCCCCAAACACTCATCTCCTTTGATATCAGAGAACAGCAGAGACAGTTAAGCAGGCAAATATGCTATCAGCCAAGCTTCTGCCATTCCAAGAAGCTCTATAACCTCCTGAAGTAAAACAGATTGTGTGTGAAGGGCTGGCTACAGCTTCTGTGCAGGACCCTCCTGAACTCCATCCCCAAAAGGAGGTGGGGGCTGTCACCTTCTACAAGCAGGGGAGCAGGCCTGCTGTGAAAATATCAAGGTTTTTAAAGATTAAATGCTTTTAAGTTGGGGTGCTAAGTTGTTCTGTGGATTTTCAAGAGACTGCGTGGCTTTCAAGAGCGCTGGTGGTGCTTGAATTCAGCATTTTTTTCAAAGCTGGGGCAGGTGGGCTCCACGGTGTAGTTTGTAACCCTGCTTCACGTGCCCAGACCCCTGCCTCAGCTGTGTGTTTGGATGAGAACTAGTGTGCACGGTCCTTTTGTATGCCCAGGCAGGGAGGGATCCAGGGTGTGCTCCGACCTCGACATCCGAGGGACCAGATTGTGCAGGACACTACAGGTTGCACCAGCCTCACCACTGGGACACAGCCCGAGACCTGCACTGCAGAGACGACCACGGCATGCACGATGCGCCAGGGTGAGCAGCTGGCTGCAGACTGCTCTCGAAAAGTCAGGGTCTGTTTATTCCTGGTTTTGTAGAAACACTTTGGCATCTAGTTTTAGGCTCCCAGGGACGGGGTTTGGGGACGGGGGACGGGGACACTTGGAGGAGTTTAACTACTGCTCACTTTGTTTTCCTGCAAACCTTCTCAAAAAGAACAAAAGGTGTGTTTTAATCAGTGCACAAAGCTGGCAGCACTAGGGCTTGGTGCATATGACTTGGGTGATTCAAGATCTGGATAGTAGCTGGGGGAATGGCAGGGTATTCTGCCATGCCTTCTGATGCCCTCTAACCGTGATTTTGTAGTGAGTTAAGAAGCTCTGGCCCAGCCACCTGAAACAATTAGGTTGCTTTTCTTGTGCAGCAGCTCGGGGTATGCAATTCTAATCAGAGACTCAACAAAGCAGACCTGTATTAGACTTTAAATGATTGCTGAACAACAATAGTACTAGGAGTTAAGTGAAATTTAAAAATATCCCAAATGGAAAAATGGTACAGTTAAAAGCCTCATCGGAGATGATTTTTTTTTCCTGGAATTATGGAAGACAGTTGGAGAGGATTTAAACAGAACTTTATTACTGCAAGGAATGTGTGCCAGAAAAAGGAAGGCAATCAGAACAGACCTTTATTTTCTAACAATAGCTGGGCTTGAAGCACTAGATGTGTTAAATAGTTTTCTGTTAACTCAAACAGTAAAACTCAGTTATGAAACCCTGTAACAGAAATTTGAAAGGTATTACATTTGTACAAAGATGGAAAGTCTGGGAGATCCTAGGATAGGTTGCAAATGGTTTGAAGAGGCAAACCATGTTTTCACCTACTTCTTGCTGTCTCCCGATGTCCTTCATGAAAAATCAGGCAGTAATAAAGTTTCAAGGCCGAGAAGAAGACAGCCACTAGAGAACCAAAACTAGGTTAGAAAGAGAAGAATTTGTCAAACAGAAGTTTGGCAGTCCATACAACAGCTTATGGACAATATACTTGAGATGTTGATTTTATGTGGTTTGAGAGAGGGACCTAGACAGGCTTAAACATACATCTGTGGAGCACTGGAGCAGAAACTGCTCTGTTACACTCCTTATATATGCAATAGGTAGTCATAAAGTTAATGTGTTGTTGCTAAGAAAAGGTTGGGCATTCCTCTTCTAGAAAATTCAAAATGCTGTAAGAAAAGGTATCAGAGAGAATGTAAAAGGCAGAGTCCACACAAAAAAGCCCTCCACATACAGAGCTATTTATGTTGTGAAAAACAAAATAAGCCAAGACAGTCACTTGCACTTAGAAGAACAACCATGGTTCTTACAAATTCCATGGTTTGGCAGGAGTTTAATTTTGGCAAAGGGTGCTCAGCATAAACAAAAAATGCGAGAAGTACTATTATCTCTCTGGGACTCAGTGGGCAGTGCTGCTGTGGAAGATTAGTGGGCTATCACATTGAAGTGTATTTGTTTTCAGTTAAAGGCAGGCACACAAGCCAGCAAAATGGGGCATTTGAAAACAACCATAGGCAGTGAAAGCAAAAAAAAAAATGTGTTTATAGCGGTGAGCATACCCTTTTTAATAGAATGTGGGGTATATAACAAAGCGGGAGAGGTGTGTATTTTGTAGTATCAGGAAAAAATATCTAATGATCTGAAGATATTCAGGCATTGGTCCTGCGAGCAATGTCCTCTTCTGGGAACAAGAAGCAAATAACTGAGGGAGAATATGAAGTTGTTTCAAAGGGATGCAAGAGCTCCCACTGAAGAAGCATCTTTTTGCCCCTCTCTTTAGAAAAGGTCTCCTCTTAAGCCAGAGGCTTCAGGAGGAGCTGGGTAGACCCGCTGCTCTGCGAGCCCCGCAGCAAACGGGAGCGCGAACAGAAGAGGCTCTACCAGAGCCTTACGGAGTGCTTGCGGCAGGCTTTGGAGCAGTCACTGTCAGCCTCCCGCTGCACGTGAAGCCTCAGATGTTATTTTCAAGTACATTCACGGGCTCCCCGCTTGTGAGAAACACAGGTTCATTTGTTTATCACAAGCCAGGAATGTGAAAGTGCTTGTAAATAGCACTCTGCCATCCCACCCACGCAGGGCCCTCCCTTCTCTGGGCAAGGACCTCACCAGTGTTGCCTCCTTCCTTCTAACTGCTATGTTGCCATCACCTAATGCCTTAGTGCTGCTCTCCACGGGGGCCCTGAAAGCAGGCACCACGCTTCAACGGCCCTTGTAGTTGTTGCAGGTACAAACACTAGTGGGGCTTCAGCAGAGACTCCTGGCAGCTTCTCGAGCGTCCACAGTCACCTGCCCTGGTCTCAACGAACAAAAATGTAAACTCTCTGCACTGTAATATAGCTTAAGTTCTTTAGCAGTACTCTTTGAGTTAACAAAAAGGTCAAAGTCATTGTCAATTTGTCTTTACTCATAAACAAGGAGGGAAGGCAAGGCTCCCTGGATCGCTGAACTAAGTAGCTTTCTGCCCAAATTACCTGCCCAAATCGGCAACCTGACTGTGCAAAGCTGTCTAACGGGCAGAAGATTAGAAAACACAATAAAGAGGCTCCAGTTCTGAGGTAATAAGTGACAAATTAGTTTGTTTGCACCTCTTTGAGCTGAACAGAAGCATAGTCTTTGTAACAGTGTGGTTAACGTGGGAGATCGGTGGTGTGCACATCACAGGCGCTAAAAGCCTGAATGTCCATTTGTTCAAATAAAGCAGAATTCATTGACTGTAATCTACAAGAGTAAGAAAGGGTCATGTATTTTGGTCTGAGAGATGAGCACTAGCTGAAACCAACCACAAAGTGTGCCTGGTATTGTGATGGGCAAGACAAGCCTGCCACGACCTACCTAGGCATAAGAGTTACTCTTTATGATACTCATATTATTTGAAAACAAGGCTGGATGTCTGCTGGCATAAATTAATGTTTTTCCCACAGGTAATGAAATTAATCTTACCAACAGTATACACTATAAATGTTAGTTCCTGGATACTTTTCCTCTTTCGTGACTTTTCTTGTTGTCTACTTAGTAGAGATAAAGGTTTGGTGACTTCTTGTTCAGTAATTTATTTAGTCTTTTCAAAACAACTCAAGAATTAACATTGAATTTGCTGGGAGGGAATTTGAAGGAATTAGTGTCTTCCATTTTCACCCAGGATCATCCAAGAAATGAAAAATCCCTTTTCCATCTGAGAAGACCTAAACCTACTTTTCCTACCTACCAGACCCACAAGGAAATCCTGGATGCGAGAGAGAGGCTCTATGAGATTGGCATACAAACACATTTCAGAAATTTCCTGTTGTAGCTTTTCTGCTTTGCATGGGACAATTAAAATATCCATTGAGCCAAAGACTGGGGACGAATTGCTAGGCACTCACCTGGGAAGTGGGATACCTGTGCTGTAGTCGTGTACACTGAAGCATTTAATTCAAACTGAGCAGCATTAATAGTGATAAAGGAGTTACATCGCAATCTTCTCTAAGCAGATAGTTAAAGTGTTCTCTTAAAAAAATAGGCACCTTTTGACGATAGATTAAAAATTACTGCATCTCACATTTTTTGGCAAGCTGCTGCTTTACACATGTTTGGTAAGGTTCATAGTTGTTCACTTCCTTTGCTTTAGTTTTGGTTAAAATGCCTGACACAAGGAAAAAATATTTTGGTTTGGATTGAACAATTTTTAATTTTTTTTTTTAAATTGAAAAAACTTGGTTTGGATCAGACAAAGGAAAGTACTTTTGTTCTGCATGCTGAAAAAACTGGGGAAAATTGTTCACACAACCCTAATGCCAACCCACTGGTGGGGGGGTGGGGGGGAAGGGAAGAACAGATTTAATCCATGTTCGATGATCTAAAGCCTCTGTGACTGTAAGATCCTCTGCTAGTGGTGACTTGGCATGATCTATAGCATCAAATATATTTTAGGAGCCAGGCCTGTTTCGATGCCCTCCATTCGTGTAGCAAAAATTCATTAAAGCAGGGACAGAGATTATAGAGACAAATCTCACTGGTACTTACATTTGGATTTTATTTACTGTTCTAACCGCTTCTTCACACCCCACGCTGCATCAACCAGCTCGTACCCAGAAGAGGTAGAGCCGTGCATGGGAGATTGCATTGAAAAAGCTGGGCTCTTTAGCCCTGAGACGGCTTTCTGTGGACGTGACGGTGCTGCGGCTGGATCCTACCTAGCTCGTCTGCGCAGCGCAATGTTGGGCTCGCTGAACTTGCCCTGCCCTGGCAGCGTTTCAGGGCTCCCTGCATCGCACTCTGATGCAGATACCCAAACGCTCACAGGAAGTCAGCAGGCCAAATGAATGCTTTCTGCAGACTAGATCTGTACATTTAACAGATCTGTTGACACTAAATGAAGGCTTGGCTCAGTCTTTGTGCTGTGAAGTATTTCCCATCAGTCATTTTAGACTTCTTTTTTTTTTGTTTTAAAGACAAACACGTTACCAAAAGGGTTATCTGAGGAGAGCCTCTCAGAGAAGCTCAGTGCTGTGGATGTGATCTGAAAATGCATCTTTGGCCCCGACACTGAGGACGGAAGCGTTTGGCTGTTTAGACAAGTCTTTCTCAGTTCTGTTTCTCAAAGGTACCTGGAAATTATTCTAAATGCTTCATAGTGCGAGTCGCAGAGCAGCTCATTGTGCTTACACTGTCAGGCAGTTAATGTTTAAAAATCACTTGTTTTCTGTTTTCATTGCTGTACCTCAGAAGAAATATATTCTGTTTTATCTAAACAGAAATAGGTCTGACTACTTTGCTTGCAAAAACTGCCTGTAATGTAGTTGAAGGGTTTGTTACTCACCTTTTTTCATTTCCAAAATGAAGTAAAAAAGAATTAATTGCTCAGCTGCTACTCCAACATCAAGGAAAACTAACCCATAGAAATTGTTCTGACATAGCTTAGAAATGGGCTGGATGCCAGTGAGGGAACATAGGGAAGCTAAAAGCAATATAATTTTGCTTTATGCAGTTCTCTTATTGCTGCACTACTGCAGTGCAGCCTGCTAGTTAGGGCCTGAGTGTCTCAAACTTTTTTTTCTTGCTCCTAAAGCTGTGAGCAGCTTTGGTACATCTTAGACAAGGGACAAAGAACTTGATACCATCTTAAGAGACTTCAGCACACTTAATGTCTCATGAGCTGGGAAAATGAATTAAGAAAAAATTACATATTCAGATCTCACAGATTGTCCCGACAGAGCCAAAACTTTTAACAAATCCCTGACAACTTTTAGAAGAACAGAAACCAGAGCATAACCAGGTCAAGGAGAATGGTAGGACAGCAGGCACATTTAGGCTACAAGTTTCAGTAGCCAAATCTGGTTCAAGCCAGAGAAAAGTCAAGTTGCTCTAGACATCTGAGATGAAAAAAAATTTTACTGTCACTGCCTTGAAGAGAACAGCACTTAAGCATCGAAGTAGTCTGCTCTTGGAGAAAGCCTGGAAGACCAGGCCAGTGGTCTGACTACCATAATTCATCTGTGCTAAGTCTGAGCAGAATATTACAGGAAAGGCTGTGGGTCTAACTTGTTCTCACTTGCAGTGGGTAGAAATCCAATACTCAAACACAGAATTGCTTTAGTGTACTGGTACGTGAAAAAATTGGGTCTATAAATGCAGCTGAGAGAATGACTTCTTCCTGCAGCTCTATTCCAAGGGCCATGCTTTAAGTCTATTCCTCCCTTCAAAGAGATGCCTACTGGCAAACTCAGGGCTATTTTTACAGAGCAATCACTGAAGATGCTGAAAAAAAAATTAGAGGCAGAGAAGTCTCCTCTTTAGGCATAACCAGTCAAAAAATGCCATCTCTGTACCATGCCTTTAGGCTGACTCTGGTGCCCACGGTCTTTTTTTTTTGTGAGGCAGGGCAGTTTAAAAGGAAGTAAAATTCAAGTGCTCTGCTATGGCTCTTCTAGTATTAAGGCAGGGGAACTTGCATTCTGGAGTGCTTTTTGGCTGCAGCTGGTGCCAGAGAAAGGCAAGAGTAAGCTGCTAGATCCATTTCAAAAGTTACCCCAGGGAAATACGACGGTCTCAGTTATAACCCGTCTTGTTTTGTTAAAGAGGCTAGCCTCGAATTTTACTGCAATGCACTGCAGGTAGCCAAGCCTCCAGCATAGGAAATGTGAACAACACAATTAGTTTTGTTTTCAAAGAAAAGGAAGATTGAGAAAACAAAATTAAGATTTCTTAAGTTTCATATGACTATAGTCATACCTCGCTTACAGTGTATCACGAGAGTCAATTAAATGCTGCAGGTTTTTTGGATGCGCTCCGGATTCTCAGTCATTCTCTCTTTGGGGTTTTAACTGTGGTTTAACTGCCATAGCTTTATCTAGAGCTAAGCAGCTTGCACCAATTTCAGGTTGCTGCTGCTTATTAAAAATTGAACTATACCTTTTCTCTGTTCTTAAGGGATATAACTGAGGTTCTGAGCAGCTCTGAAATTGAGTTTGTGAGTAGGAAATACACATGGCATTTACTAGACTGCATGAGTAAGACTAGCATTGGGGGCTGCTTTTGCAAAGCTGGAATGACTTTAACTGAGAGCACTGCCAGTTTTCCACCATTTTGTCAGCAGGAAAAAATGGACTGAAAAAGAAGTAGCCTTGTTTGTAGTGATCTTGTTCCTAGAAATGAAATTAAGTACTTGCTGGTAAGCTGTAACTCAGGCAAGTACAGTTCAGGCAGCCACAAACAATTCTGCTGCTTATTAAGCTAATCAAAATTGTGTCACTTGCTCCCTTCCCCCACTTATGATTTGCCTGTTGCCTTCTCACAAAACAAAATTAAGCTCTTCAAAGACTGTTTTTTAAATCACGGCTTATAGCAGAATGAAGACCTTATAGCAGTCTCTAGGTGCTACCACAGTACAAGTAATTGTTTTTAAAAAATACTTTTCTTCATCACTGGCCCTTTTTCTACAGTCCTTGCTCTCCTAATGTAATGGTAATCATGAACAAAATGCATAGAAAAAAGGTTTACTGAAGATCAGGACAGAAAGTCAAGACCAATAGCCTAATTTATAATAACCTGCTAAAATGCAAGCTTTTATATTAAAAAAAAAAATCATCTGCCTATTGCCAGGAATGTAAAAATACCTTTTCACATTCCAAGTGTGGATATTCATAAGTCAACTAAGTCGCCTCAAAACACCATCATCTACTTAAGCTAATGAGCTGGCCTCACACTGAAGCACATGAAAAGTATTCATATGTTTTGTTTTACAAGGTTCAAATATACAGGTCATCATCTCCACCAAAAAGAGAGTAACAAACAGTTTAGAGAAGATAATGTCTTGATTTAATCGAGATTATTGCCAAGTGAATATGATCTAGCAGTTAGATACAGAGCTGTTTGCTTTCTAGATGCTGATAATATAACTGGTAATATATGAGACTGATGATATATTGTTCAGTTAATACCAAGTGATGACAATATATAGAATTTGGGATGTACGAGAGGTATGAAGAGAAGTATAATTACTGCAGATGCTCTGTTACTGCTTTCCTTTTTTTATTATTTTGTTACATTATTTATGTTGAATTCCTTCCTCTGGCTAGATTCTATTCTATGCTTTTCACACATGTGGTGAGAGCAAGAATGTGTTTGTGATACAGTCGAACTGACAATAACTGAGATAAGCAACAATATAGAAAACAGAGTGGCAATTTCCTGTATTAAATTCACTGCATTTTAAGATAGGTGTTTGCTAAGGCCATGTTAAAATGTTTGTGCCCATTACACCAAGGTTTGTTGGACAGACCCTATATTCATAGTAATACAAGTCTCTCAAATTTATTTGAGGCTTTCTAATATGATATAATGATTATTTCTCTCTTCAGGATAAATGCAAGGGGACTGCAGTCCTATGTATAGTTAAGTTTTTTCCATTCTTTTGGCTCTTTAATTGACTTTTACTGCAGCAGCTTTTGTGGTGAGCTATTGCATTAACAGGAGTAAAAATGAACCTTCTTGTCATTGCATTACCACCACCACCACCATTTTTTTCACAGGCTTTTTAGAAAGAAATTTATGGCCTGCTTTATATGCACAATTAATAGTTACACATTCTCCAATGTTTTTGAGGTCAAAGGCAAGGCATAAAATTCAACAGGATTTTTTCTTCCATACACATTTCCTATATGCATACCTAAATACAATTTTACAGGTAGACAAAGTCTTCAGTTTCATGTCTTCAATTTCATGTCTTCATTATGAATGTAAAGAGTTACTGAAATCTCACTGAATACATAAAAAAAATCTAAACACAATTCACTTCCTAATCACTGAGATTTCCTTCATCTGACTCCTCCTCATTTTTCATCTCTAAGGAGACAAGCATTGCCATGAAAACAGTCTCTTAGTTTCTTGATAGTTCACTTGTTCCCACTACTGATTCTTCTTTCACCCCATGCCTTATATTTACCATCTTAGCCCTCTGCTAGTGACATCAATGGTGACGTTATAGAGGACTCTCATTGGAGGTGCAGGAGACGAGGCAGCAGGAGGAAGAGGTGGACTGTCCTCAAAGAAGCTCATTTTAGTCCCAGTGAAATAGAAGGAAGGAAAGCACAGAACATATTGGGGGGAAGTTGAACTGCTCCTACATAAAAAGATATTTTAAGCTCATGTCAGCTGTTAGAAATCCATATACAGAAAACTTCGTTTCAGGGACTGTTTCCATTACACTAGCACTATGCAAAATGGATCTGAAAAATATTAACAATAACTTTTTCTCAATAAACCTAAGAATTTTGCTTTCAGGCTTCCTGGCCTGAAATCCCCTTTCATGTCAGTTGGCTCTGATCATTGTTTCTATTTTTCTGCCCTGTCTTCCTCTCTCCCTACACCTGCCTCCAAAAAAGCTCCCCTGCTACACATCCTTCCCAAACCACTCTTCAGTATCTTTTGAAAATGCCCCCCTTGCAGTGCTGAATGTCTCTAGAGGCTGAGTTTGATACTCCAATGTATTGTTCTCTATTTTGTAATATGTAATCTAATTATATGCTTCTGAACATGAGCAGCTGGAAAATGTAAAGGTAAAGGATACCTATGAACAAGCAAAGAGGCTAATAATCTGTATGCAACAGGGCTGATGGGGGACTTTAACGCTATGGGGTAGAAATTTCAAGAACAAGAAGTTAACATCTGCAGATGCAAAGTGCATCTGCACTTGTGAATAGTTGCCTGAATCAAACCAAACCTCTTCTGAAATCCCTGTTTATACCATTTCTTCCTGGTGAACTGGACTTTACTTTTAAATAGATAATATATGGGGTAGGACCTGTTTTGCTTTCTGTACTAATACTTCATTAAGCAATAACTTTCAAAACAGACTTATTTTGGTAAACTTCAGGAAGCTGAAGATCCTGTGTTAACCAGGATATATGCCCTGTTCAAGCAATGCACGTTTTAAACATCGTACTTTTGCTCTAGGCATCACTGACAGCATTGTTAACCACTGGCGGCCATTCATCTGCACAGCTTCTGGCAAAACAGCGTGATGATAAAGTGGTGGTGGAGGGGATCTGCTCATCTTCACTGAACACTATCAAGTCACGGTGAAAAAGAAACACAGAAATTATAAATGGAAGAGTGACTGTTCATATACAAGCCACGATGATCGTTATGAGGATGACTTTTTTAACTCATTTTATGTTAGAGGAGGAGGAGGAAGAAGGGCGAGGTGGTTACAAATTGCAACCTATTTGACTGGTATTGGTGTGTAATGAACCTGTTGGCCCAAGTGCCAATATTTTTAAAATGCTTAAGACAGCAGATGATTGCATGTGTAACCGTGAGAAAATCAGATGATCAGAAGCAGATATTTAATACGAAAAATAACTGAATGTTTGTTTCTCTCCTCTGCAACAGGGGCTAGGGGACAGTAGAATATTTCCCGTGCTGCAGGTAGTCATATCACCAGTGCTTCTACTGCAACTAGAGCTGCTTCTCCTTCATGTTGTTATAGCAAGAAGACAGCACCCTTCAGTGAGCACTCACAGGCTTCTCTGATCGCCTTTAAAACAAAGTAGAGGACCTATTTAGTAGACCTGATCTACTAAAGGGCAAGTTTTGTGCTTAGACCAAACTTTGCTCTAAAAAAAAAAAAAAAAAAAAATCTTTGTACTGCATTTCAATAGCTGTTATTGAAAAGATATGTTTTAAGAAGGGCTGTCTTTTATCCAGTTGACAGTTTTACTTCTGTTGATAGTGCTTCTAATACTTTGTATTTTATCGTATCCTTTGTGTTAAAGCACTTAAGGATTAAATTAAATGACTGCATGGCACTATTGTGTAATAGGCTATAAAAAGGCTAGACATATCTGGAATGGGAGAAGACACTGTGCAACCACACCCAGAGCATCCCAACTACCTAAGGAAGGGAATATAGCCCGTTCGGACATAGCCCTTATTAGGAAATTCATACCTGATATGCCTTCCTAGGTATGGAAACATTGGCATGGGTCAGTGAAATATATCTGAGGTCATGTGGAGAGAGGTCTTATATCTCTTAACTCTGTCCAAATGGTAGGCCAGGTCTCCGTGTGAAATGAGTGGGTATTGCGCCAGTGAAGTCAGTCAATTCGTGTCTGTTTTCATAAGGTGAAAATTCTAGTTGACTTCCCCTTGAAGGCGGTTCAATTTTTTTAAGCAGAAATCAGAAATTGATAATGGGCTTCTCTGCTTGCATACTGGCTGATAACACACAAAACTAGTATGCAAGCATGTAATATTTGAGATGTTTATCTCCCTTTGCACAAAAGGCTTAAAAAGTACAGCGGGACACCAGTTGTTTAAATAGGTTGGGTTTATCAGTGCGCTGCTGAAAGCAATTGAACAGGGAACTAAGGCTTTTTTCTATACTAGAATAAAAGTAACTTGCTTAAAGGAGAATGATGAGAAGAAATACAGTTGAAACAATGTTGAATAACATCCGAGTATGTCAGGACAAGGTCCCTTCCAACCCAAACCATTCTATGATTCTATACTGCTAACACCTGTTATTAGCAGAGGATATTTCTGTACTACAGTCATGACGAAAGGCATAAATTCTTAGAGCAGGTTAAAGTGATTCTGCCCTGATAACAGATTGACAGCCACCCAGGGTAGACAGGGAGTATCAGTGATTGACATATGACTGGAAGCAGTAACTGTGAGTGACATAAATGTGTATGATCTTATAGGATTGCAATGTGGGTGGATTAACAGACACAGACATGTAGAAGTGGAAAGCAGTTGCATGGTGATGCACAGGATGAAGATTTGAACACAAAGCTCTTCAGGAAGCGCCCTGAAATTCATACTTCTCTTGTCTTTGTTTATCTTTTTTCAAGACAATTATAACAACAATAAGAAAAGTAGACAAAAAAAAAGAATAGCGCACATGCATGTTTGCTCCTCTTTCTCAGAACAAAGGAAGAGCATATCAGAGAAGTCCAAATCCTTTTACGCTGCTCAGAGCTGGCACAACTTTAAAGTCTTGGTAGTTCAATTCATGTAAGCATCCAAAAGTTTGGCTGATGTTTGTTTTCCCCTCTCCTCTTAGACTTGAAAAACTAGACCAGAATTACTGGAGGGACAAAAATCCTTTCAGCATTTCTGTGGTTTTTTCACATTGAAAAGAAAATAGAGAACTTTGAAATGAAAAATGACTGGAAAAACTGACATACCATTCTTGAGTCTCTAAAACTATTTGTTTAGGTTCAATTCCAAATTAAGACAATGGCTTGCTATTTTGTTTTGTTTCTGAATGAGAATCAGGCTCCATTTAATAGACATATTATTCCAATAGCCATGCCTGATCGTGTCAGGATCAGCTGGAAGAAAAAAAGCCAAAGGAGACTGCAACTTTTATGAAAGGCTAAAGAAGGTATATTAACAATGTTAGGGATCTAAAGAGCATTGTGTTTTAAGGTCTGTCTTAGTGCAGAGCAGTTGTAGTTAAACCAATCAAAAGAACTGATGTAATAACGTGATGGATAGTAGACATTTTTAATTGATATTTTGCTCAATGTCTAAATTTTTCATTTGCTGCATGTTTGTAGTTGCTTAACTCTGCAGATCTTAAATCCAAACTTCTGACTCTTCCCTCTGACCTGATGAATTCTTAGAAGCCACCAAAAGGATTCTTAGAGCTTTTTAAGTATGCAGAAGCTGCAAAGCCAGCTACGAAAGTAAACAATGAAGATCAATAGCAACGCTATCTCCCATGTTCCAAAGGACATCTTCCTGCAATTTCAGTTCTCCTTTCCAAGGTCTTGTCAAGGAATGAAATGGTTGTCAAGAGCTGTGGAGTACACTGTCGTCCATTGAGTAGCATTGCCTTCATTTAGACTAATGCATTTGGCAGCAATCGAACTGTTTGAGTTCAGTACCGTAGTTTGTTTTGCTTAAACTTGTATGTGTCTATTGAAAGTCTCTTTTTGGAGCTGCCTGGTCAGTGTTTGCATTTCTCTCTTGTTCCAAAACTTTCCTTGCATTATTTCTGTTCTCGTGCCTGAAGCCTTCCTATTTGTCCACCACGGCTTATCTCACCCTCTTCAGGCTTGAGAAGACAAAGTCCAAGCTCATGTTTCTGCACATTCCTCTAAATCTAGGCGGCACACACGTTTGTTCTGAGATGTCCACTACCACTAAAATAACTATGAGCCTGTAGTTACTATTTCAGCGTATGTGGCAAAATAACGTTCTCTTCTGGTCTAGTATTCCAGTTCAACGTGGAGGCCACCTTCAGTCAGAGTTACTAAGGAGATATATTAGAATTTACGCAAAACACAAAGGTGAATGAGAGTGCTAGATTCGCACGAGAAAAATTTGAGCGCTGGCCTTGATCAACAGAGAAATTCCCAAGCCATTTACTTTTGAAGGTTCCAGCAAGAAAGCAAAGTCATTTTCAAGAGACTAAGGAAAAGGGCTCATCTGCTTCACCCAGCATCTGCATGGGTGATGTTGGAGGTCCAGCACTGTGTGGATAAACTGTATTGCTTCAAAACTTAACGTTTAAGCTGAAAGATTTGTTTCGCATATTTTTGCGGTTTTTTTCTTTTTCTTTCTCTCCGAACTTCTCTTCTGAGACCTATGTTGTGTAAGGTGAAGTGGGAGATTATATGCTAAATCAATGAGCCTCTCCAAGATATTTTAAAATGTGTATTTATTTCATTGGTATTGGTAGTTTAGGCAACATTATTATTTTGCTCATTCATGCTCTGCATTGCTTGTGTATCATTTTTCCAGTAAAATATGCCTCGGACTTCTTTTCAGGCGTTAAGCATCAAGAAAAAATTAAATATGGTTATAGAAGTAAGAACAGCTAACACTCTACCTGGTGCATATGTTTAAAGATACAATGTCATGTAAACAATTTGACCAAAATGTCCTGTGTTATTTCTTGTTGTAATAATCTCTTCTCTTGAAACCTTTCCCACTATGATTTCTTTTTCTTCTCTAATCTTCCACCTCTTCCTTTGTTCATCATTTCTAGTCCAATCATAAACAGTCTGAAACATCAGTCGCCAATGGCCCATGTTACAATACAAAACTTTATACCTACTATCAAAAAGGGCTGTTTGTCCCCAGATTCCCAAGTCCCCTCCTTTAAAACTGACAAGGATGTGGTTTCCATCTCTACTTCTAGGCCCTGCAGTCTTAAACACATATTCATGGATCCATGTTTTGACTGATCTACCCAATTCAGATCCAGTGCTCACCTGTCCCCTTATTGTTGTGCCACAATGCAGGAAATCTCCACGTTACTCTATAGCAACTAAGACTATGTAGGAAGGTGGCTCACAAGAAATCAATCCAGCTTACTGCGAAATTACCACATTGCTGCTTTTCACTGAATCTGCTAGAATTGTCACAATCCTCCTCCTTTCAGACCCTAAGTATCTTTATCTTCTTAGTATTCTTTGCCATTCTATGATGGGTTCTAAATTAGTTATTACTGCTTGCAAAAGAAATCTTATAATTGTCTTGAATAGATCTATGAAAACATCAGCTCAGTGTTGCACAGAGGTGAAAAAGGCAAATGGAATGTTAAGAGTTACTGAGAAAAGAATAGAATAAGACGGAAAGCATCGTTGTACTACTATATATATTCCTGGTGCATTTTCAACCTTGACTATTGCAAAGAACTAGAAAGATTACAGAGGAGAGCAAGTGTGATTTAAGGTATAGAGTGGCTTATACCAGAGGAAATATTAAATGGTTTCATTAGCTTGGAAAAAAAAGCAGGAGATATTATGCAGATCTATAAAAGACGTGTGGAGCAGAGAAAGTGAATAGAAAATGACTACTTGTTATTTCTCGCAACACAAGAACTAAAGGGCACCCAGTGAATTTATAAGCTATAATAAATTAGCTTTAATACAAACTGAAAGCAACACCTTTCCCCACAGCATATAATTGTGAAACTCAGCACCACAGGGTTTTGAGGAGGCCAGGAGCAGAAAGGGGTTCAGAAACAGACTGAACAAATTCAGAGGATAAATATATTTGTGGCTACTGAACATGATGCTCTACATACACCCTTTATGTCAATTCCTTCAAGCTCTTACATGACTTGAAGCTAGAAGGTTGTTTCAGGAAAAGATCACCCAGAATTTATCCTACTTCTTGTAGTCCTTCCCAAGACAGTACTTATGTTCTCCTATTGCTGAACAGAGGATACTGAACTAGCGGAACCTGATTTTGTACAATTGTCTGATTTTGTACAATTATTCTTAAATTCTCTGAATGATGTCATTTTGATAGTAAACTCAGACACCTGTTCCTATATTGAAGTAAATTATTTATCTCATGGAGATTTGGACTTCATCTTCCTTGACGCCATTTGATCACACCAGACCAGACATGTCATGTCAGTCTTGAGCAAGGTAGGAGCTGCTGGTCCCAGGAAAAGTCTTGTCTGTGTGAAGTTTTAAAAAAAGATGGTTAGATTTTTAAAAAATATAAATAAAATGGGAAGAGAAGCAACACTAAGTAATCTGGGAGATGTCTTTCTAACTGGACTTTATTAATGATAGTTTCCTCCAGTGGTTATTTGCATACATTTATTGAGCACAGCAGAGCTATTTTGCTTGCTCTGGTTTTGTCTTCTAAAACTCCAAAGTATAGAACTGTCACTCATGCTTGCCAGGGATGAAACGTTGGTGTCATGTAATTTAACTATAGGCAAGGTGGCTTAATTAACAGTTATGGTTTGTCTTTAATAGGCAGGTTTAGGATATGCATTTTTGTTTTGCAGTAACTTTGAATTTTTCTTTTACATCTTTCCTTTTCCACTGTAGCAGTAATTGCCTATGGACTCTTTAGTGGCCATATGACTATGCAGCTCCACAGAGGGACAGGGAAGGCTCTGCTAATAAAAGTCAGTGTATTTGGGGCAGGACTCAGCAAACCAAATAGGAGCCTGTTTTTCTAAAGGCTGATTTATGCCAACGGGGAGATCCTCATACAGTGTGAAGCAGCACTGTGCTGACCTCAACGGAGCTACTTCGTTTGGTGGGGGTTAAAATTCTAGTCCCACGTGTGCGAGATTCTCTCCTTATGCTGATGCAATTATCACCACGGCACCTGGGGAAGGTTTTGCTTCTGTCTCCTCCTCTCCTCTCTTTATGGCCTAGCAACCCTATAAATGCGCTGTTTATCCCCTTGCTTTTTTTGAAGGTTATCCATGCTCACGTGGCAAGCTGTGTTTGCGGCTGGGCATCGCTGCTTGTGTGAGCTTTGATGCCACAGGCTTGGCGGCAGTGAAAGCACAGCAGCGCTGGCCTTGCCACAGCCTAACTGCCTGCATCGGGGCCCCAGCACTCACCTGGTTCGTCCAGCTCAGCCCACGCTGCTATCTCACTTACTGATGGGAGCACTCCCAAGTCTGGGTTTGCCTCCACATACCAAGAGTGTGCTTTCCTCCCCGCAGCACAGCATATTGAGGAGGTAGGAGTTACTCTGAGTTGTGTTTCCTTGCCAGCAGTGGCTCATCATGCTATATTGAACTGATTTGCTTCTTACATATGGCAGTAGAACAAACCTGTCCCCATGCTGCTGCTCCTGTTCAGTTTATCATTTTAAAAGACATGGTCTGTTTAACTAGCACTCCTTCTGTGTTGTAGGTTAGCTGTGGGTCAGCTTTACATCTTCAGCTGTAAACGCAGGTCAGCTGGCTGCCATGCAGTATGTTCCTTACCCTTAAAAGCACAGGTCCTCACATGCAACTTCACAGTACGTTGCACTTGTGCGTCTTGTAAGAAAGCTTATTTTGCTAGAGTAGAGTGGTTCAGCTGCTATTGTGACAGTAGCAGTCTTACCAGGATGGTGGCAAACAATTTTTCAGTCTAGGTGTTGTAGGCTCGTAATGAGAGCATTTTCTGCTGTTTCACTTGAAGGTTTTCCTTCCACTTTTTGGGTAAGGAGAAACTGATCTCAGCCCTATCAATGAAATTAATTATTAGGTGTAACAGTTGGTGCATATAAATCAAAGTGAGTCCTTCAGCTTTTCTGCTGTGCTCAGGGTCTGTCTCTTCTGATGCTAAAGCTAAGATTTGTTCATTCCTGCATCCTAGAGAGCCCATTGGAGGTATAAAGTCTAGGTGTGAAAGGGATTCTCACAAGCTTGCAAGGAGCCAGTTAGGTTCAGTTACACTGCTGAAGGATCCGCTCTTTCCTTTATCATACACATTTGCTACATTGCTCAAATAAGGCAGCAAACTGGGTTACATATCCATGCTTGCAGACTCTAATCTTAGCTATGACAATATGCTCTGAATCTTTTTTAGCCCAGCTTCCTAAGAAATTGAGGCTTATGGAATCCTTATGCAAAAGGAAAAGCCCCAAAAGGTTTCCCAAAAAAGACAGCAAAAAACAGCCAATGGGTACATGAATCAGAAAATTTATTTTGAGATAAGTTTAAGACAGAGAAGGTGGGTGGTGTGGAGCTCCCTTTCTCAATGGCCGCAGGCACCATCCAGCTGCTTGCAGGATGATGACAGGGTAGAGACAGGGGTTATATGTGTTTCCATAGTTCTTAGGTAGATGTCCTTGTAGGAAGTAATGACACTCTCCAGCTTAGGGGCAGAGGAAGGAGATGACAGGAGCATATCACGATGTCATTGTGTCCCTGACCAAGGCTGAGGCTGTAATAGACAGGAGAATCAACAAACGTAATAGCCACCCACCGTCACCACAGGCAGCCCCTGCCTCCCTGCCCAGGGCCCTCCCCGCCTCACACCAAGGCTGTCCATCCCACCACTCCCTGACAGCCAGGAGACACCTGCCCTGGTTCCACCATGTCACCAAGTCCACGGTGATTTGGGCCACCACCAGTGCTCTGCCCGCTATGACATGACCACTACAGCACTCGGGATGTTGCCAGGAGCTCGTGTGGGACCCAGCCCTAGGCCAACTGGGGAGAACAGGTGCGGAGCTCCCTTTCCCAGGGCTGTGGGGACCTTCCAGCTCCCCGTGAGACCACGATGGAGTATAAGTAGAGGCTTTCTTATCTGTCCTGTAGTGCGCTGACAGCTCTCCAGCTTAGCGGCCAAGGAGGGAGAAGGAGCATGCCATGCTCTGGTTGTGTACCTGTGCAGGGCTGAGGCTGTGATAGACAGGAGAATCAACAAATGTAATAGCCACCCACCGTCACCACAGGCAGCCCCTGCCTCCCTGCCCAGGGCTCTCCCAGCCTCACACCAAAGCTGTCCATCCCATCTCTCCCTGACAGCCCGGAGACACCTGCCCTGGGCCCACTACGTCACCAACCCCACAGTAATTTGGGCCAGGAGCTCGTGTGGGACCCAGCCCTAGGCCAACTGGGGAGAACAGGTGCAGAGCTCCCTTTCCCCAGGGCTGTGGGGGCCTTCCAGCTCCCCGTGAGACCACGATGGAGTATAGGTAGGGGCTTTCTTACCTGTCCTGTAGCACTCTGACAGCTCTCTGGCTTAATGGCCAAGGAGGGAGAGGACAGCAGTGTGCCATGGTTTGGTCTCATGCCTTTATGGTGTCTGGAGAAGAAAAAAAGTTAATTCTTTCCCCCCCTCATGCCGCCACCACCACAGGTAGCCCCTGCTGTCCCTGCCCTTCCGTCTCTGTCCTCCCCTCTCAGCCCTTGCTCACCTGTGCCTCCTCACCCACCGGACTGGCCTGGCGCAGCCCTTTTTATACCCATCCTGGGTTGCTGTGTCAGTGACTCCTCTGTTCCATGGCCACTGCCGACATTCTGTCTGCTGTGACACAGCCATGACATCACCAGGTCTGGTTCCCAGAGTTAGTGCTGCATCACCATGACATGGCTATTATCTTCCACCATTCAAGCGAGAAGAAATAATTAAATAAATTAATAATAATAACAATAAGTGATAATGCTGGGAAGGGCAATAAATTATCTGTAGCAGCCATTTAAAGAACAGCAGCTCAGCAAAGGTTAAAGGAGTTAAAAGCAGCAGGTGCTAGCTACTGCCCAATTTTAAAGATTTGTGTGATACTTGCTGTTGAGATTTGTGGGTTTGAAGGCTAAATTTTGGAAGAAAAATGCTTGTGAAGTTGACTGAAGGTAATACTTTACACCTTTGGAATTAAAGACATGTTCAGTGCCAAACCCTGCACCCAGGAGTGGCTGACAGCGCTGAGGACATTTCACCATGAGCTGCAAGACTTGCGTCTTTCTTTCCCTGAAATTAACCAAAGATTTTGTGAGGCATAGTCCTGGGCTACACACTTCAGGTGGAAACAGGAATAAAATACGTGGATTAGCTTCCATCTACTTGGCTCACTGCAGGCCATTCCATCCCCTTTAACTGACAGGACCAGAGGCAATGCGCACAAACTGAAACACAGGAGGCTCTACCTGAACACCAGAAAACACTTTTTTACTGTGAGGGTGACCAAGCACTGGCACAGGCTGCCCAGAGAGGTTGTGGAGTCTCCCATTTTGGAGATATTCAAAAGCCATCTGGACATGATCCTGGGCAACCAGCTCTTAGTAGCCCTGCTTGAGCATAGGTTTGGACCAGATGGCCTCCAGAGGTCCCTTCCAATCTCAACCATTTTGTAATTCTGTGATAGATGACCACGTAATATTAAGGCTGATATTTAGTTTACCAGCACTGTGTTTTTATAGTTTGTTGCTGACAGTATTTCACGCATGCTCTGAGCCATACCAGGAAGGACTCTCAGGATGTGTTAGAATAGGCTGCTCTAGGCATGGTCTGCAATCACATCTAAACTGTGCTCAGACTTCCTTACAAGGAGAACTTCTGGATTTGGTTCCAGCTGGAGCTCAGGAGCGTTCTAACATGCAAGCAGGTTAGGCAACTGGAGAACATGGGACAGGAAGCAAAACTGGGAATGAAACTACCTGGTAGTGTTCAAACACCTAAAAACCTCTTTACATTGCCTTACAGTGGTGCTCCCATAAATAAGAATTAGGCCCCTAATGTCAGGAAGAGTACCACCTAATGTCATTGCTGTTAAAAATTCAGTGTTTCCCTGCTGCTATCGTATTGTGAGAAATCACAGCAGTTCCCTATGTTTAGAACAGAAGTGCAAAATATCAGATATCACTGTGCAGTACTATGCCTGAATAACTGTTACCTTTTTAGGGGAGTTAATATGTTACAGGGATATTTAATTAGACAGCGAGTTGAAACAGTAAAGTGCTTTCTAAATGCTAAATATTAGTATTACAAAGCATGAAAAAGTAGGAAAAGGAAAGCCCTGCTTTCCTAAATTCCTGTGGGCTATGCATGTAAATCAGAATGGACTGAAGCAGATTTTATATCAAACCATTTTAAAAAAGAGATGTGCAAGCTTTGCCTCTGCTGACTGAGCAACCATAGAGATGAGCCCCTTACAAAATCCCCTTTTGTAATCAGATTGCATGTCTTCCTTCGGCACTATAGATCACGTACAAGCCCTTGCACAGCACGTGTGGGCATCACTAATAAGATTTACTCTTTATCCATGCCAAGTTTCATCATCCACTGAGAAGGCAGCTTGCTGAGCAGGGGGAAGAGTTGGATTGTGGTGGATGCTGCTGATACTAATAAGAAACTTGGCAAGAATATGGTGGAATATTGCCATAATATAACAATGTTTTTAAAACAAAAAAATATATCATTTCCAAACCTCTTTGAAAAGCAGAGGGCACAATTTATAGGAAATTATTTGTATTCAAGAAGGTGGCAAACCAGTTACAGCAGGTCTTCACAGAGCCTACTGAAATAATCATTACAGGCACATAGGAATAAGACAGAGATGAGGCTGCCCTCCATTTCCTCATAAGATGTCGTAAAATATTTGGGAGCAAATTCCTCCCTTCCTGAATGCACAAAGAATTAGTTGCCTTGGCTGGAGAATATGTCCTCAGAGTCACACAGTGTAGAGTTATAACTGGTTACAATTTGTTTAAAAAGTGCTTCTCTGAGGACAGATAAAATCTTTCAGGTTTGAATTTTCTTCCTTTTTTTATTCCTCTTTTCTCCTGCTGTTCTGCAATTCAATTGCTGAAAATCTCATTTACTCAGCGGCTGAATTCAGATCCAGCCATGGTCTGTATTCTCTACTGTAAACTCTAAGGAATGAGTAGCTGCTTGATAATTTCATAGATTTTTTTTTTTTTTTTTCAGTTTGCCAGTTTCAATATAGGTCATACCAGTGCCCTTCCCTGTTTCTGATACTAAGGGAAGAGCACAGGCATGTTTGCCTTACCTTGAAGACTGTTAGTTCTTCAATGCTTTGAAAACTTTCAGCACTCTTGTCATTATACATGTACCTTCAGTAATACGGATGGTATATTTATGTATAAAACAGCTTCCAAATTGAACATTTTAACTACCTAGGTGAAATATTTCTTACACTTGACAGATGTAAGACATTGATAACGAGATACTAATTAACTAGTTTAAAAATAGTCATTTTTAAGTACAACAAGGACATTGAGGTGCTGGAGCGTGTCCAGAGAAGGGCAGCGAAGCTGGTGAAGGGTCTGGAGCACAAGTCTGATGAGGAGCGGCTGAGGGAACTGGGGTTGTTTAGCCCGGAGAAAAGGAGGCTGAGGGGAGACCTTATCGCTCTCTACAACTCCCTGAAAGGAGGTTGTAGAGAGGTGGGGGTCGGTCTCTTCTCCCATGTAACTAGTGATAGGACGAGAGGAAATGGCCTCAAGTTGTGCCAGGGGAGGTTTAGACTGGATATTAGGAAATTTTACTTCACTGAAAGGGTTATCAAGCATTGGAACAGTTCTTTACCCAGCGAAGAGTACACCCATCCAAGCCATATGAGCAGCCAGTTTCTCCAGGAGAACGCTGTGGGAAACTGTGCCAAAGGCTTTACTGAAGTCTAGGTAGACAACATCCACAGCCTTCCCCTCATCCACTAGACGGGTCACCTTGTCATAGAAGGAGATCAGGTTGGTCAAGCAGGACCTGCCTTTCATGAACCCATGCTGGCTGGGCTTGATCCCTTGGTTATCCTCTACATGCCGTGTGATAGCACTCAAGATGATCTGCTCCATCAGCTTCCCCAGTACCAAGGTCAGACTGACAGGCCTGTAGTTCCCCGGGTCCTCCTTCCGGCCTTTCTTGTAGATGGGCATCACATTTGCTAACTTCCAGTCAACTGGGACCTCCCTAGTTAGCCAGGACTGCTGGTAAATGATGGAAAGGGGCTTGGTGAGCACTTCTGCCAGTTCCTTCAGTACTCTCAGGTGGATCTCATCAGGCCCCACAGACTTGTGAGTGTCTAAGTGGTGTAGCAGGTCACTAACCATTTCCCCCTGGATTATGGGGGCTCCATTCTTGTCCCTGAATGGGACAAGATGTGGCACTTCAGGACACGGTTTAGTAGGCATGGAGGTGTTGGGTTGACGGTTGGACTAGATGATCCTAGAGGTCTTTTCCAACCTTTATGATTCTATGATTCTATGATTTTTGTGCAGAAACTAGCAGCCAGGCGTCCAATGCAGCATTAAGGGGGTAAAGAGTTTTGCCCTGGAATACCCACGCAATTTTATAGATATACATTATTATGCATTTATTCACCATTAATAAATGTAGTCCTGCAAATTACACAGCATTTGGCATTCTAGGGGGCTTCATTTCTGCTGACTGGTAGCCAGGTGCCAGACCAATTTATTCAACTAGCCTAATCCCCTGTCTATGTTGCTGAGTCAAATTGTCATATTTTTATTCATATTAGGTAGCACTTGATAGATTTAAACAGGATTACCCATGATGTAAGACAGTATAAACGTGAGTGAGTACACGGCACAATTCAAAACGGATGTCTCACTGGGATCTGAGAGTGCAGTTTTACAATATGAAATAAAATGAACTCTACCCCAAGATACCACAATGCCCCAGTAAAAACTATCCTGAAGTATTCTGAGCTGCACATCATTCTTTGCAGATCCAACAGAGCAACAGATGACCCAGAGAAAGCTTTAATGCTCAGACTGTGGAGTTTTATCTCTAATGTAATTTTTAAATGGCAGTTTCTACATTTGTTGCAATAGATGTTTGATTCCTGTCAGTGGAAGCCAGGCAAGAAACTGCCATGGCCCCTTGTATTTGGGAATATGGTAGGCACTCGGCAAGACATGGTTAAGTCCAAGTTCTTACTGCATTTATACCAGAGGGAAAAGATGACAGATAAAATCACTACCTTCATCTCAGTTGTTTGGGTCCCACAACTCCCTCCCTGAGATAACATCTTCATTTGGAGTATTTGACTGCTAACACCATCTGTTTGCTATTTGTTAGTTACTTTGAAGGTGGGGGAATAGAACGATGATTAAAAATAAATCTGTTAGACATCCATCAACTCTTACCCTTTAAATACATCACTGTTACCTATAAAATAGGCCTCTGGTGATTTCACATTTTCAAAGAACTTGTCTTTCTTGGGCCACTGCTGCTTTCCTGGGTGCTGGAGAAAGCTGGTTTTGATGTGACATGGATGCTGCCTTGGAAAAATGTTCTGCTGAGAAATTTTTTTTTAATTATTGTGGGGGGAGGGGTGATACTTTTTACACAGGTGTTAAATTTCCTGGAGTTAATCAGGTAGAAAAATGCCTCTGAGGCATCATTCAGTCCATTAACTGCAATGCCAACTGCCAATGGCTGGAGTTGAATACTAACAGATTTTATAACTCTTTATGATAATTGACAAAGCCAGACAGATTCACAGTTCAGCGAGGCCCTCCTGTTCTTACCTGCTGCCTTCTGTGTTTATATCGCCAGTGTCTGAAACATGCTTCCTTTTTTAACAGGGGAGACATGAATATAAGAAGCTGGGTTGTTTTGCTCATTTATGTGAAAATTATACAGATGAGCGAACACCCAGCAAACCAGGATCAGGATCCCCTCCCCCACTTCTAGCTACTACTTTAAAAGGAATATTATTGCACCATTATGTCAGACACGTGCCCCATAACACATGGAGCAAAACAGAAGAGTAGGGAGCAGTCGAAAAACCAACTTTTACGATTGCAATTTCCTGAGAGAAATCTTTATTCCTAAGACAAATGTGAAAAAATATAGAAGGAAAATGAAAAGATGTTGCTGTTATTTAGTGTATGTGTGTTCTTCTGTTGGCTACTTCAAATTATGCTGTATGAAAGCTTTTAATAGTTTTTTCCATATAGACAGTATCCTGAATCAGTGTCTTTCCAGAGAAGGTAACAAGCCCTCGTAGACTTCTTCATTGCAGAATCCGGTTCAGCAGAGAGGTGTATAGCAGTCTAGAGCATTCCCTAAATTGACATAGGTTGTATGTGCCCCCACTTTGGATTCTTACCTCCGTATTTCACTTAGACTATTAGGACCATGCCTTGTTAGTTCTCAGCCAGGAGTCTCCAAGCAGAACTTTGCTGGGGTCATGACAATTTAGTATGCAGAATGCTTCTCTGAGTTTCTATTACACCAATATCCATAGAAGATGCTGACCTTGCAACCAACTATGGATGAGACATAAAACCAGAATCCTTATTACCTGGAGTGGTTAATTATCCCAAATTACACTTAAAAGAATAGGAGGTTAATTTTAGTGTCCTGATCATATTACATTATACACAATTAAAAGCTCCTCCCTGCAGTTTCTATAGAATATATGGTATTTCTGCCATACCTCCCATGGTGGGTGTTCCGATATGATAACAAAGGGACCATATAGCTAACTATTTAATAGCTTATTTATCTGTCTGCTATGTGGTATCCCTGCAGCAGTCTTATTTCTTTGTTCGAAGTTTTTTATAGACATGCATTTATAAGGCACTTGGGAATGTGAGGATAAAAAGCAGCAAATAAATATGTTTGGAAAGGATATGTTGTACTAAATCAGCAAAGGGTAAAGAGCTCCAAAAAGGAGAAGGGAAGAAAATTGGCTCCACCTTAGAAAACTAATGTGAGAGCTGCTGAGTAAAAAAGAACAGTCATCCAGCTGGGATTTATTAAGTGGAAAGCTTTTTTTAAAAAAAGCTGTGGAAGACCAGAAATCAAAGATCGCTGTATATTTACTGGCTTTTTTTAAGCATCTGTTCTCTAATATCAGAGTATCTCACAAAGACTAATCAACTGATCTTCAGAATATCCTTATGAGTTTGAGATGTGTTAGCCTCATTTTACCATTGGAGGAATAAAGAGATTATTTGTCCAAGACTACACAGAAAATCTGTGACAGAAATAATAATGTATGCCTGTATCCAGTGCAAGTGATTCAACCATAAAACCATCAGTTTTCTATCAGGGTAAGAAGGTAATATGGGAGGGCTGTTGGTATAATTCATGGCCGAAGGAGAGAAGCCGATGAGAGACCCCGCCAAAACAGATGGAGAGGGCTATATCATTCTGGATATGGTGGAGAAAATCTACCTTTATTCTTGGGATTTGGTTAAAGGCATATAGAATGCTATAAATGTATTTTCAGCTAACCCTTGCTGGACAATCTCTGATGGTGGGTCAGTCTAAAAAAGCCAGGACCCTTTACTTGTAATAAAATCTGAGACTGTGTTTTGAGCTTTGGTCATGTGGTAATTTTATGAAAAGGTACAAGACTTTTATGCCAGTGAATATGATAACACCTATGTTACAGGAAGTTAAAGCCTTTTAGATTGATAAAATACAGATATAGCTGACATACAAAAGGAAAAAATGTCCTCTTTATTGCTCCAAGGGGAGTTTAAACTGGAATTTCTAATATGTAAAAATGAAGAACAACAAAAATCATGTTATTTAAAGTTTTCACACTTTGTGTTTTCTGTTAGCTTTTAACCCTACATTGCTAAGACTGTATAACAAAAAGCATTATGTCTGTTAAAACTTTTACTCAATCGGGATTGCTGGGTGAGCTGACCACATTTTTTGCCTAGCTCCAAAGGGGACAGTTGTCATGCACTATTACCTGAGCATATTTCATTATTTGTGTTAATGACAGTGAGAATGTCTTTGTAACCACACTCAGTCTGGTTAAGTGAGATTTTTATGCTAGGACTTGCACATCCATATTGTAACTGCTGTAGAACATTGAAGAAAGGTGATGCAACTTTCATTGGCTATATTAACTTATTTGTAATAAAGGATTCTCAGGCTTTCATCCAAATTTTCAAGGTACCAATGCAATTCTACCAATTGCATCATCTGCTTCTAAGAGATCTGAGAGCTTGGAAAGGTAAGACATTACGCTTACTTTTTCTGTGCAGAAGACTGCAACTTAATTGTACAATCTTTAGGGCTCCACTGATCAAAAAGGTTTAAATTCACTGCCTTCTAGGACTTCTCAGTAAATAGAATAAAATTGCCCTTATCCAGTACATTTTCCATAGAGACAGTTGATCAAAGGAAGCTACAGGTAACTGAATTCAACAGCACATTTATTTGGTCTACTTTTTATTTGCACTATAGTTTTTCACATAGTCCTGGCAATGTAAAATGTTCTTAGAGTGGATGCAAATGCAGTGCAATTTATATGCATTTTAAAGTGTCTCATCATTGCCAGAGTTGTGTAAAAGGGTGTGATTTTGTACTACAGCTAAATGCATCCAATGGATGGCAGTTGTTGAAGTGGGCAGTCTCACAACTTCCCTTCTCCTCTCCTCTTCCCCAACATGGATTCGTCCTCACTTTTCCCTAGAGTTTCAACCATGAGATTAAGGGAGCTACAGTGGAAAAAAATAATTCATCCTTCCAAAAGTTATTAGGTTCTCCAGTGGGGTAACATGAGTACAACTTCCTGCACAAGTGCATAGCTGAAGCTGAGAGGAAGGAATGGGATGATTCCCTTTGGAAATTTGAATATAGTTGGATTATTGCACATAGACATAGGAATCATAATGAAAAAAAAAAACTCCCTTTGCTGTGTTGTGAAGAGCTTACATAGGTGTATCCTTCAGCATCAATTTGCTTTGAAAAGAAAGAGTTATGGGGCTATGAATGAAAGATACATATTCTTTAAGGCATTGTGGAGCACACACTGGAGGCACCTTGATTCTTCAGTTTCCTAGTTTTGGTATGACTATTATTTTTCCCCAGTTAACTGTAAACAGAATTTAGTGTGGAAAAAAACCCTAATCATAGGAAAGATTCTGGTGATTCCCATGCAAGTCTGTTTGAAGCTAATATTGCAATATGGAACTGTTGAAATGAAAAAAAAAAAAAAAGAACATAAGCTGTTAGGAATTTCTTTTATATCAGGATGATTTAATCTCCCATAGAAAATTCATTTCTCAAGTTTCTTCTGTTAGGAGCTACATGGTGTTCCAAATATTTGAGAAATAGGTCAGCTGCAACTATTTGTCTGAAAATGTTTAAGTTTTCTGGAAGAGGGAGAGGGCAAGCTTGGGAGGCAGAAAGCAGAAAAGCTGCAGATTATAGTGGTTTTCTCTATCTTGGTTTAAAAAAAAAAAAGACTAGTAATGTATAGCATTTCGAGTGTTAGCTGATTTTTTATCAGCCAACAAATAAATTGTGCTGAAACATTAGAATCTACTCCCATGGTGATTAGATATTACAGTACATATGGTATGGAAACATTAAGCCGTTTTTGAAGACCTCACAATGCCTAAACACAGCATGCCTGCCAACTGTTGACCATACGCTATAGCTGACATAAACATGGAGTTGCCTCCTGCCATCCTGCACCTGGATTTGCTACGCAGATAAATCTTAGATGTTATTGCAGAGGAAGGCCTAGCAAGGACTTCATATACTTTCTCTCCACAATAGCTGCAGCAAGTAGACCGTACATCCCCACCAATAAAAACAGATGTAATCTTCTGTCTGTTTGAAATTAGTTTGTCACATCACACAAGATTTGTTGTCACCCTGTCCAAAAATTGCAGCACTTCTGTTTTTCTCCTGCTGAAACCAGACAGCATTATATCCTTTATGTTATACTGACTGTATCTAAAATGCAAAAATATTTAGGACTGATGGGTCAGGGTGAAAGGTGCAGCAACAGACTAAATGCTGTACACAGTGACCTTGGTTGGTTTGGACGGTATGTCAACTTGAATAGTCATGTCCTGTAACTTTGTATTCAATATCTGGCATTTAAGTCTTAGAAAAACAAGCCAAGAATTCTGAGTAGATTTTTTCTGATATTAAACACTGGCTTCTTTAGTGAAGTTTCCTACTGCAACTTCAGCTCAAATGAAATTTACAGCATTTTTAGAAGATTATCTGAACAAAATTAACTCCTGGCAATATTAATTATTCACAAGTTTCCCCTCCTTTCATTTTATAGTTTAAATGTTATGTAGAATTATTTATTCATGAACAAATAGCCTTGATGTTTTTTAGACCTCTGTAATATCTGATATATGTAAAAGCTGTACAAAAATAACTGAAAATATGCTACCAGTGGGCAATTTCTCTTTGTTTTGTGGCACAGAGCCATACTGATTTAGTTAACAGTAGCATACAGTCATCTTATTCCCATGTTATTTCACAGTGAATACCATCTGACATTCTATTCTGAAAGTAGTGATCCACCTGGAAAATGGAGGACTTTTTTGAATCCTACTTAAAACCCAAATAATTAATTTCTCCTTTTACCTATATATCCTATATAGTTTCTGTGAATACCAGTGGTCTCTAAATTATGCAAGATATCTGTAGCTGGGATGAAGCATATAGAAAGCTGTGTTACAAATCTAGTGTGACCACTCTATTGATCTCTACCCACCTTTTCAGACCATTTAATCTACAGTTTCTACAACATGCCTGTTCTTCTAGTATTGGTCTCCGTAGTTTTCAGTCCTAATGCCATTGCACAGTTTGAATAAGAGTCCATTAAACTGATCACTTGTTATTCCCCTACTGATGCTCTCTTCCTAGTTCTGCACAGGCACCTCAGTCTTGACCCAATGCAATTCTTTGTTTTCCTGGTTGTGGATCCCAATGCACCTTCTGTCAAGCTATTTTAAGACTAACCATCAGTAGACCCTGCTATTTCAGTTTTGAAGGAAATCTTTTGGTCAAACCAAGTTGTACCAAATAGCGACTAAGAGAACAGACAAACAGACTGAGACAGAGAAATGTTTGCTAGATTTAAACACCCACAATAGAACTCTATTTGTGATTACACAAGGGAGTACTATAACAGACCCATTACATTATTCCTAAATGCTTCCATTTTCCCCTATTTCTAAAACCATTGACCTGTAGTTTTTACTCTTTGCATTGTATGCATAACCTTTATTTTTAACAGCTAGCACTTTTTTAGCATGGAAAGCATTTCCATTTTTAATCAACTAAAGTTTTAGCACATATATTCTTGAAATTTAAGCTTGAGCTGTTTAGGTTGAAGTTTGTCTGAACCAGGAAATTCTGGTAGGAGCTGAGAGAAATACAATGTTGGTGAACAGCCTTTGATAGTAGCCCTCTTAGGGGACAGCATAATATAGGAGATACAACATCTAGTTATGTTTTAGTTATCTTGATGCCTATTTGTCATATTACTTCTTCTGATGCTGTCAGGAAGCATAGGAAAAGGAAGATAAGGCAGATTTTTCGTGGTTTTGGCATGCTGAGCAGAGACATTAACATATGCTACAGAATGCCTCAAGAGACAGGTTGCAGACACTGAAAGACCTCTGGCTTCCTCCTCTCTTAGAATTAAAAACCTGAAAATTCAGTACTAAGATCTCCTTCTCTGTGTATTACTTTTTCTCTTTCATTCCTTGCTTCTATTGTTGATAATTTTTTCAAGCACTGAATCTGATAATATCCTTAGTCTCCCAGTAGTGTCACACTGATTAATTCTGCTCTGGGGTGTCCTAAATAGACTGACCTGATGGACAGATTAATTGGAGTTGCAGCTGGGTAGTTCAGGTGGTTACTTCTGGTCATTGATGAGTACAGGGCTTTCAAATTGCTTTTCAGAGGGCTTTTGAAGTTGAGATATTTTACTTCGCAAATGGGATGGAGTAAGACTGCATGTATTGTCAGTTGTCAAAATTCAGGTGAAGGGCAATAGCTAGTTAAGACAGTGACACACCTCTTAGAACTGAGTGACCAAATGTTAGTTGGTTTTTCTGACTTGTTCTGAAACCACATTAAACCACATACTATTTTCAAGTTAACCAGTGACAAGGTGGAAGCACATGCCATCTTTTGCTGAGAGAGGAAAGAAAGGCATTGAAATGCAAATTCTCGTGGTACAGTTAAGAGTTTTCCTTAGTCTAATCTCATAGCACCCAGATTTTTGTACAATCATTAAACAGTCTTGAATTTATCTCATCTATCAGTACAAAATCAAGCAAAATCATTATGCACAGCTGTACTATAGAAATGTCACAATGCAATTATTTCATTGCACAGAACAGATGCATGCTGTTGGTACCTCAGAGCCAGCAGGAGCTGCATGGAGCTTGTATCAGCAGGAATTCACTTTCACATACATCACTTGGGGACATGAATGTGCAATGTGACAGGCCCATCGCTACCAATAATTCATCTAATTTACTATGGCAAGGTGGATACTTGGTTGTGTCTGAAAGCCAACAGGTCAGTGGCTTCATCTAGCAGCTCATGCTGTTCCCAGCAGTGCTATGTTCCTACTAATAATTTAATCTTGTATTTGAAGTTCAGTTCCTAGCAGTTTACCTCCTCTTTGTCATTTTCTTTCACTTCTACTTAAAAATATAATGGTCCATTTCAGCAAAATTAACTGCAATTTCATGGATCACTACAGCAGGAATACATTTTATACATAATACTGTAATCCACCTATTTGTTCCCCAGAATGCAAATTGACTTGATAAGCAATTCTGTGTCCTATGTAAATAACCCTAGTTCTAATTGAGAGTGCTGTATTTTCAGTGAAGAGGGGGAGGGAAAAGAAGATTGTTTCTCTGGCTTTGACTTTCTGGTAATTGTTCCAGGATATTTCATTTAAATTTTAAAAAGTCTATCATATAGAAAATATAGGCAACAGCTACCTTGATTTCTTTTTGAATGAAAACTCTGGTGCTCTGCTTGTGCTTCATTCTTTCTTTTCCTTAGAAAAAGTAGTTTTCAAAATTTGGATTCTCATATAATATGCCAGATGACAATATCTAAAAAACACAATTCCTCTATCTACTAGATACCAGTTATCATATGGGCAAGAACAGAACATGAGTCTTGTTCTGCCATCAGTATGTCAGTAATGTGCAAGAAGAAACACTCTACAACAGGATGAACAACAGGAAGTTCACTTTCCTTGCCCCTCTTACGTTCAGATTCTCTGCAGGGATTGCCAGCAGGTGGAATAATTTATAAGAACTGGATAATCGTCTTTGCGGTGTGGGTACTTTTCTACTATGAATTGATTAGCATTTCCATTTCTTTTCACTATAAAGATGTTAGACAGTAATTATCAAGAACTTCTTGCAGGTCAGAGCTAAAAACAATGTCTAGCGATGATACTGAAAATAAAGATAACAGCTTTTATATGCTGTTACATGTTTCCTAAACTACAAAGTTTCTCAACCAATTTGATTAATTATGAAACAGAAAAAGTTACTTAAATGTCAATGGTAAAGATGTTTGAGTGGTAAACATTGAGTCTTGTCTTTAAATGTAAACTTCATTAGACTACTGACTTGAAGTCCATTAAGTTAGTGTAACCTAACTTCTCCAGGAGGAACAAACCTACGTTATCAAAATTACCAGGTAGTAGTTTTAAACAAAAAGAATGAGGTATTCTTCCATACTGTGCATTAAGTAAATTGGGGCATTTATTGCCACAGAGTGTAGTGAAGGGCAAAAACATAAATAGACAAATTACAGAAAATGAGTAGCTCTTAAATATAATTGTTGAGATACAATCTCTGGCTCAACAAGTCCCTAATTGTTGCAGGGAACAATTCGTGGAAGGAATGTCAAGAGAAGGCTCACTTTGTTTCTTTTCTTCCTGGCCATTTGCTGTAAATAGATCTTATTAGCACTCTCAGCCAGAGGACACTGGGCCCGATGGTCCTTTTGCCTGACCCTGTACACTATTGTAGTGCTCTTATGTGCATTATGGCATCTTTAGTAGTGCTCTTATGTGCATTATGGCATCTTTAGTATGATTTCTTGGCAAAATCACATTTGCTTCAAAACCAACTTGTTTCTACCAGTGGCTGGCATCTGTCAGAACTGCAGAATGAGCAAACCTGCCAGCTGAAACTGCTTCAGCACTTGCTTCCTAACTGCCATACACGTGGAGTGCTGCTTAGTAACTTAAGTTGTCTGGGCTATCATCACACTGAGCAGCCACATTAATTACCTTATTCTCATATTAGTACTCCTATAACTAGGAATTTGTATACACAGATTCTGTCTAACTGTCTTCTCTATTGCAATTCCCTTCATTAATCTAGGAAAATATAGCTATGAGAGAGCAATATAAACCCCAATCTATTTTAATATGTATTTTAGAGCCAGGAAATATTAGTTTGTCTTGCTTATTTTCAAGCCACTAATTTTCAGAAATGCCAAATGGATGCTAATTTCTTTTCAATTTTCAGCATTTCAGCTCATCTGTCTTTATATTCAAAAATATTTCTACTGATATGTATGCCTAAAGCCAGCAGTGATGTCATTTTTCCTAAGTTCGTTCTTGTAAAGGTGCTGGTATTTTAAAGTATTTTTTTCTGAAAATAACACTGAAAAGTTGGTTTTCCTTACTCTTTTTCTGATTTCTTTGTGTAGCTGTAATTACTTGCATCTTTCCTTAAAAAATTAGTTTAAATAATCCCCCCCAAACTTCCTAATTTTAATTGACAGGTATTCTCAAGTCACCCTTGATTCCTTCCAGTGTTATCCACATGAAAATTCTTCATTGTCTCAATGTTGAAGAAGCCCTGTTGACAATGGTGTCTGACTTTCTCTGATCCATTATTTATAAAGTAATCCAACCATGTGAGGCACTTACACACATGCCTCCAGTTCTTTCCACAGTCATTCATCCTGCAGTATACCATGCCCATAATCTCAGAAAGAGAAACTGCACTGAATGTTAGTTCACTGATCTCTGACATTAGAGAACTGGGGGGGGGGGGGGGGGGAGGGGGGCAAGAATCATTAGAGGTTGCTTCTCTGACTTTTACTTTGGCCTCAGAATAATTCTTCATTAAGTTCTTCATGTGCCTCCTGAGTGCCATAGGTAAAAAGTTATTTTGCATCTAGAGTCAGTAAGTGATGCCAGACATTCTCGTGGTGCTTATTCTATTCTCCAAATGTAACAGCTCAAACATGGTATCATTCACTTAAAATTCTGGAGAAAGAAGCAGAGACAGAAATAATTTCATTCTCCATTTTTCATCTGTGTAAGACAGCCAACATTGGGATTTCATGGTAGCAAAATTAATGAACAGAAAGATAGAAGAGACTGCTTTCTGCAGTAACCTTTTGGTCCCATTCAACTGTCCTCAACCAAAAATATAGCAACCATGACAGACCCTAGGAGAAAATACAGAGAATATGCCTAGCCTCTCCTTTTGGCGAGACTACAGTTTGACACCAAACTAGAAGGAAAGTGGCTTGGTTCTACTCAATAACGTATGCCATTATAATTAAGTGCTTTGACATTTATAGGTTGAAAACACCATATTCAGGTGTTTCACAATGAAAAGTCTACCAAGAACATAGAGAACACTAGCAAGTAAAAGAAGAAATGGATAATTTTATTTTCCAGTAAGCTTATTTAAACATAGCCTAACACCTTCAACTATTAAACCACAGCTTCAGTTGACTTATGGTGCTACCGTAGCTAGCATTTTGATCACACCTATAACAAGATCCAAATGCAAATGTCAGATCCAGTGAAAAGTTACATTACAGCAAAAGGACAATATCTGCAACTAGGGAGAAGGGAAGGAAATGTCTCATGTCAATCTATTGCAACCCTTCTGCCTACGGAATTGTTGAAGGACTCTAAACAAGAGCAGAGAGGTGAAGGAATTAAAACAAGAGCTTCCATTTGTCTGTGAATTGCTCTGCTATACTGTAACAACAGTGTTTCTAGACTGATCGGCTTGTCAGCTCTCACAGCTGGTATACTCAATAGGAGGTGCATTTTAGTCAATGCAGTAATAGCATAAAAAGGGAATGAATTGTCATTTCACAGCTTTATGAGATGTTCCTGTTCCCCTCCCTTCCTTTTATTAGTTAGCATCAGGCTGGGTAGATTTCTGTGCAATTCCCAGCTGAGTCACCAGAGAAGGGACCGCCTTCATCATGTATCAATTTGATTTCAAGCCCTGACAAACACCCAGCCTCAAGAAGGGAGACAATCTGTAACACATTTTATGAGAACAAAAGGTAAAAATATTAAAATTCATAATAAATGTTTGTTTTCCATCTAAGCCCCCTCCCCACAGCCCCACTTATGAGCATGCTTCTCCTGTCTGCTAGCTACCACAGTCCAGAGGGCCATTTTTAATGCAAGGATAGGCATGAATTTCAAGCAAAAGATCAAAATGGTACCTTTTTAATTTTTTAAAGAATAGAGCTAATTAACCTTTTTATCAAACTACACACATCTTCAAATGACTTAGATGGGAAATATATTGGTTTAATTAAGATTTCACAGGGAGAGACAGTTGCAAACACTTGGAACTGAGAGAAAGTGGGATCTTTATGAGGAGGGTGCTATATGTTTTACAACTCCCTGTTTCTTTGTTGTTTGCACTTCAAATGGAGTCCATTTTTATCTGTGTCTCTCCTGCTGAGAGAAACTGATTTTATCATGTGTCTCAATGAAGCTATTAAAAACGTCAGTCATGAGATTCCTCTTTTGCCTTTGTATGTTTCTCTTTCTCTCTCTCCCTCTCTCTCTCTCTCTCTGAGTTGCACTGTGACATTGCTTATATGGCAGCATACATTGATCTGCTTTGTTTTACAAGTCGATTAGATAATTCTCCTGCAAACATAACTTGCTTTAACAGAAAACTTAGTACCCATGTTTTCCTTAGCTGGGTCCCCACTCAGTTCGATTTTTGTAGGTCTAGGATTTTGATGGGTATGCCATGCTTTCTTCTGTTTCTTTGGTTTTAGTAAATGGTGAGAAGTTCAAGAGTGACAGCTTGAAGTTCTATACGCATACAAAAAGAACAACATGAACAATGCCAGCATATACATCCCCCTCACTTCAGGAGCTCAGGAATATTTCAGAGGTGTAAGAAGAATGTACTACAGTGACATGGCATTACAATACAAGTATTTTGGGGGCAATACCACACAGGCCTTCTACATTGACAAATCATATACTCTTAATGCTCAGATGTAGTTATTTATCCAGTACTCTAAGACACTAAAAGGGTAGGATGTGCTAGGAATAAAAATATTTCAAAATAGTTGAATCATAACTAAAAAAAGTTATTAGCCTAAAAGATCCTCCTCTGACAAAAAAAAACCCAACAAAACAAAAAAACCCTGAAATAATAAAATTTGGTAGATGTTCACATTTAAATAATATTCAAATTGAGCCATTGAGACTCTAACGGCCTGAAGCCTGGATATAGCCATGCATTAATTTCCTGTCTTTTGCTTTTGTTTGTCAGTTAATGTCAGAAAATCATGTCATATAAATGAAGCTGAACACTGTTTAGGTCTTAGTGTTAGTAGACAAGACATCAACATTTGATTCTTGCATTCTGTGCCTCTGTTCTTGAGCCAACTCTGTGTGATTAGTGCTACAATGCTGCATATATAACTGATTTTTAGTTTGCTTGCAAGATTGACATCTCTAATGCAAAACAAAAAATATTTTTGTCTGAATAGTTGAGAGTATTTTATCTTGGGCCAAATGGAAAGTTGTGTTTTGCCTGAAAATATTTTTTTTTTGTTTTAAGGTGTTTTTACCTTTTTATTCAAATCAAAGTAAATTTTGAGATAAAGAGCTGGTTTAAGCTGAAAAATCAGAACATTTCATATTGGAAGTACTTAAACCATTAAAAACGGCAAAAGAGTAATTTAATAGAAATTCACAAACCAGCTTAATCCTTCTCCGTAACTTTTTGGACAAAAGATATTATTAAGAATACTTCTTTTCAATATTAGATATTTCAATATTATCAATAAAATTTTGCCCATTTCTGTTTGTAACAGCTGTGCCCTTTTGAGGGACACAGATGGAACCTGAACAACCTGGCTGCTTGCTCTTCAAAGTCAACAATAATTAGGAGTTAAACCATTTTTTTCTGCTGCTTTTGAGCAGCAGGCTGGAAAAAGCACAGACCATTTGGCCAGCTCTGAACCATACTCAAGGAAATGGAATCCCATCCAGATCCTCAAACAGGTACAAAGCCAAGAAAAGTGGTTTCAAGAAGTCAGGGCGTGTGGATCTCACTCACTCAAGAACTCGATAATTTATGAATCTATTTCAGCTGCAGCAAAGGGTCCTTTCCTGGCTTACAGTCTACCAGACAGAATTTAGATTATGTTTTTAGGCTATGATTTTAAGTGGTCTTAGAGTGATGGCTGCAGGGAGAAATTTCACTTGATGTCAATTCATTTTTACTTTTGTCTAAAATGCCTGGTGCTAAAGGCTGCAGGCACAGTACCATGCAGCCCATGGGCCAGGGCAAAGGCTGCATTTCTGAAGGGGGCTTTCTGTTCTCCAGTAGCAACCAGTTTTCCAATCACCCATGTCCCTTCTCCCACAGGGGCCCTGCTGGCCCCTGGCAGCCCTCAGGCGGGAGGAGGGACTGAAGCTCTGAGGGCAGGAAGAAAAGGTGGGAGGAAAACAACCTTTCGGGAGGCCAAGCCCCAGCAGGGACAGGATGAGTGATGGGCAGGGGTAACTCTTGCCCCAGTGTAATTAATGAGTGGAGTTAATTACCAATGGAGTTGACGTAGGTGAGGACACACGGGTGGACTCACACTGCCAGGACCAGACCTCTCCTTATCTCTCATCCCTGCTGCTCGTTACCTCAGGAAGCCTGAACAGCAGTGACTGTTGGGTAACCTTTTCCCCGAGAGCGTCAAACTGCTGTCAATCATCTGCAAACACCCACCTGCTTTATCTCCTAATCCAATCAGAATGCTTTCAACAAGCCCTCCCTTCCCCCATAGGTTCCTTGCATTCAGAGGGGCTGTCAATCACTCCTCAAGCCCCACCCCTCCCTGGCTTCCAGCCCTTGCTGTGAGGGCCGGGAGACCTCTGCCATTTTCTGTCGGGGTGGCGGGAAGAGGAACTGACAGAGGTGTGAGGGGGACAGGTTAGTGCGGTAACGCAGCAGTGTCTTTTCAGCCTTTACTCACCTGAGGAGAAAGCCTTAATTATAGTTTTATTTTTATTTTTATGGCATTTATGTGGTCCATAAATAATTTGCCATTTGAAAGAGCCATAGCACAGGTGTTGGCCAGACAAATCATCACTGCTTTGGGTAGATCACAGTCGCTTTGTCCAGGCCACCAGCCTCTCATGATGCACTCCTGCTAGTGACTAAACTGATGCAACAACTAAATAGGCAAATGTGCCTTTTCTGTGTTCTTAAAAGAATCATATTTTCATACCTCTTTTCTCACAGCTTGAAGTCAGCCCCCTGGTTCACACTAATCGCAGAATCTGATGAAATCCTGGACTCTTTCTTCTATCAACTCCCTCTTGGCCTGTGCCTACACAGGTACAAGATGGTCCTTGTATTTGCCTATCTTTGTTTACAGAGATACAAGCACATCTTCATGTGTGGGTGCACTGAGTGTATGCGCCCATGGACTCTGTCACGTCAAACGGAATGTGTGGCAGGAGAGGTGCTCCGCAAGTTCAAATGCTGATAGCTTATAACCAACACTGTCACCCCATATTAGAGAACAGGGCACATTTTAGGAGACCTTTGATGGCTTGCTCCTGGGGATCACTACTTGTGTCCAAAGCGGCCAGTGCTTTCCAGACAGATACATTAAATAACTGAGCGTTGAGTAAGTTATGGGGTGCCATGACATGCAGCTGGAGCAACAAACAGCTGTAGCATTCAGAGAAACTGCTCTAGAGCAGCTGTAACCCTTGCAGTAAGAGAATAAAACCACACCAAGCTGAGTTGCACACCCAGCTCAGTAAGCTACCGTGCCTGTGAGTTCCTGCGTGGTTTGCGGTTTGCACCCTGCCGGCTTGATTGGCTGCGCTTCATGAGGGAGAGGTGAAGATGCCGTGGCAAAGATTTGTGTGTCCCGCATGGCTCCGCAGACTTCGGCCCTTGCTAAGCACTTGCGCTGAAGACAAGAGGCAAGTTGGTTATCTTGTTATGAGACTTGTGCTATTCCCCACTGCTTTGTCTCAACACAGATCCTGAAACAGCAGAGTGCAACCACCTGCCTCAAAGGTACAGATCTGCTTGGCTGCTTGCTTCTTTCACTATGAAGTTTTAAGGGTAGATGTGTTGGCTAAATTAGCGTCACATTTTCTGCAGAGTTAAACAAGTAAGGTCTTAGCTGCAAGGCTCAAGATTTAGTGTGTTTTCATTTCCACCGTAGGTGCATCAAGTTTTTCTCCTTGTCAGTGGGGGATCAGGACTGTGCTCAGAAGGAGGGTATTTATTGGAACAGAGCAAAGAAAATAATAAATGGGGAAATCTTTCTTTTTTTTTCAGTCAGAAGCACAAAGCAAAGAGATATCCAGATTTCCCAGAAACTTTAAGGTTGCTCTGACAGAGATCAGACTATTGTGTCTCTGAGACATGCAGTGCGATCATACCAACTGGGGCAAGATGCCTAGAAAGAAAAATGCTTCTGGCAACTGTAGATCTGGCACTGCTGACCCTCTTTTTGGTGTCTCCTGTGGAATGTGGTGGGGTCTCAAGAGGCCAGGCATGAATGTAATTTCTCCTCAGTAGCTTTTTAATGTTCTTGTGAAGCTTTTTGATGCATTGTAAGCGGAATATGCAGTATTGTTACAAGACATTTCTTTCGAATGGAGTGCAGTAGAGCTGTATGGCAAGGTCTCTGTGTGTTTCATGTGTGTTTGTGTGCATGGAGAAAGTTCGTAATACTTGTCTTGTAGTTAACCTGTGAGCAAAAGGGCATCAGTCTTCAAGACATGATTTAGTAGCACCCTATCAGCACAAAATTTTCTTAGAAAAAATAATAATCTAAACCCTCTTCAGCAGCAGCAGAAGCTGTCATATTTATATTTGGCTGGAGAAGAAAGGTTATAATGACCGAGTTTTTAGTAAACGGGCATGGCAGGAGGAGCTGGGTTTTGCGATGAGAAAGAGTTGCCCACCAGTTATGTTTTGGCATGGAAGACTGTGGCTGATGCAGCTAGCAGTGCCAGTCATCCGCTTGTAAGTGGAAAGAAAGAGATGCCCATGCTTTAGCCTCTGCTTCCAGATTTCTGAATAGGACATAAACCCTGGCTATGATGTGATGGTGAAACGAGTTGTGGAAAACATATGGAGAAAACATGCTCCCTTAGTAGTGGTTCGGCTGTTGGTGTCCCTGTGAAGCAATTCTCCTTACTATCCTATCTAGTGACATTTACTACTGTTTCTTTCTTGCATCCAAACTTGACAATCCCACAGATAAGAGATCACAAAAATAGCGCTGTGTGTCATTCCCATTTTTATCAAGAAAACAGAATAACCTGGAGATGGATGGATAGGCAATGTGAAATGTACACATCTAAACTTAGCTTAGTTTTGTTGTCTGGATTTTGAGGTTTTTTTCATCTCTACCAATCCTTTCTGCACATATCTCCTAAAATGGTTAAGACTGAGGGATCTGCCTGGGCAAAACAAAAATTGGTCTTTCACAAGATACAATTTTGTACAACTCCCAGAGAACCAGGGCTCTGCTGTTCAAGCTAGCTGTCTGTCCTGATATCTTACACCTTCTTACATTAGTTTGCAGAAGGTATAGCGTGTCTGCAAGCTTGTCTGGTTTTTGTAAATTACAGCCATTACTCTAATAAAAGACATCCCTTTTCTCTTCAAACTTTGTCTTCCTTTACGTAATCACACAGAATTTCTTTTTTGTCCCCACACTTACCTTCTACTCTTGCAACCATATGCCAGTGCCCTCCGTTTTTGCTGATTCAAGGGTAACAGCAGTGAGGATGTAATGCCCTCTGTACAATGTTATACTTTGCCCTCCCCATCAATTTGCAGCTTGACAGCAGCTCTCTGTGGCCACAAGCAATATCTGAAAGTTTGGCAGGCAAGAAGTTGCTATTAAGCCACAGGTCTGGAACTACTGCTGTAGGCAGTCTCTTTTAGTTTCTTTTTACTGCCTGACACGATGAAAATGATCTTCATTCCCCTCACTATGTTTCTTCCCTTAACAGTATTTTCACTTGAAATTCTCCTCTTAGTGGAGCTGTAAGATATATACCATAAAATACACTCCCTGGCAAGTTCAGTCTCTGATATTAGTCAGAAGGGCCTACCCACTGTGGCTGAGAAAATGCCACATTTTACCAGTAATGAAGTATTGCTATCAACACTTGATATGCTTATGTCTTTGGGGCTCATTTTAGTTTCTTTAGTTTTTACAATATAATAAGGCCCCGTCTTCCTCTACCTTTCTCCCTTCTCTCCAGAGTCTGGTTTTGGTTTAAGAGGAATGTAGCTATTCTGTCTTCTTTCAGTTCCTCAAATTGCTATACAGAATATAATGATTGTCACACACTTGATCTGAAGCTCAGGGCTGGCTGCAAGCTGTATTCCCCTCGGCACAAATGGTATCCATAAATCCCTTGATATCTTTCAAAAATTTTATTTTGCAGCTCCCTTGAAGGAGACTTCTTAGTCTTTTCAGCTTAGTTTTCCACCATTCTTTGTATGTTTGGGCAGCAGCAAAGGAAGCGTATTACCATCAGGGGTTATATGGCAGTAACTTTGCCTGTCCTGTATACACCTTTCATCTTAACGTCTACACACATTTTTGCCTATTGATGGGCATTTTGCCCATTTGCCCTTAAGACAGGTGAGTATGAATGCTCTCACTTTATAACTGTAGTCAGGCCCACATACATGAATGTGATGAGATGACAGAAGCACCAAAGCTATACTAGCTTAACTAACTTGACAAACTGCAAAAATGAACTGGCCTCCTGAGAAGGCAGCTTTATGGCTTTCGGTACCCTATTCCATTTAAATATCTCCATGTATGGCTACACTGTACTTTTTAGATGTGTCCTACAGTATAGAGAGGTGAAGTGACTTGCCCAGGGATGTACAGCAAATCTTTAGCTGAGCTGGGCTTGGAAACTGGATTCTTGATCTTCTTTCTTCATCGCTAGACAAGGCTGCCTTGTTTCTGCATTTTATAGTGACAGTTTAATTTTAAACATTATTTCAAATAAGCACTTTTTAAAAAGAGACGGGGGGGAGAGAGAGAGACTTGCACAAACATGAGTAGTATTGGTAGTGATATCAGCTAGGGTAACAAGTGTATGTACTATAGTCTTTATGCTTCAAGGTACAAACTGATTCCCATGATATAGTCATTTTAGTGGGTTGATGCTTTACTCAAATGCTTCTGATGTTTGGTCACTACTGTCCCATGGATGTCGGACTTAGCCAGCTGGGTAATCTGCGCGAGGGAATGGGCATCTTTCTTTTCTTTTGGCTTTAGCACAGAACAATATATCTGAAGATAGTTGCTGTAAATACTGTTTCTAGAAGGATTTCAAATAGATGAGAATGAAAAAAAGTGATCTGGAAAGGGTCTGAGTTCTTCCTGTAGCCTTAAATTTTTTTAATTGTTCTGCTGATTAGAGAACTGTGCTAAAGTACCATTTAAATAACATCTAAGCAGGGGAGACTAACCTTTGAGGAATAAGCTTGCTCAGAATGGACACATTATCCTGGCGCTAAGATCACAGGTCAGTACTGCAAAATATTATGAGATGAAAGAAAATTACTTGAATGCCTAAATGAACAGTATGAGCCAATATATGATGAAAGTCTTTTTTCCCTCTCTTGGAGCTCCAAGATCCATCCTTCCTCCCTCTCCCCAACTCGATAACCTTTTTTACATATGGCTTTATCTTTTCGGAGCAGTATACAGTACTAATTAGATGCCATTTTTTTCCAAGGCACTGTATGCCTTACGTTCGCTAGACTTTCCTTTCTAGTTCCCCAATTTTTTTTTATTATCTCATCATGACAAATCCACCAGTAACCCTTAGAGTGCAAACTTTAACCCTCAGATCTCTGGCATTCTTTTTTTTATTTTTAAAAAACTAATTACATAAATAACATCATGTTTCCAGGTCATAGCCACTCCAAGCTACAGCTGAGTTCTGGCACAGGAGAAACGCTCCATAACCCTGCAATCTAAACAGGGATTATCTTATGATGTGGACAAACTTCTAAAATTGTCTCTGTGCGTGAATGTGCCCTGGTAATTGTTTTTCATGCAGAAGAGTATAGCATATAAAGATAGGACACTGGAGGCATTCTGTCTGACTGTTTGTAAACAGCATTTGCTGTACCAGATCAGACTATTCGTCTGTCACGTTCAGTATGCTACCCAAATAGTGGTCAAAAGATAATGATTCTGAGAAAGGTGACCAAACCCTCTATCAATCTAGTGTGCAGAGCTCTATGTGGGGATGGAACAAACACTTTCTAACTCTAACAGGGTGATTAGTTTACAGTTTCAAGTTGTATTATCAAGTTTCTAGCTGTATTATCATTACACTGACAGACAGAAATAATACCATCATTGAACCATTATGTGCTTGGATTCTCCTTTCTTGGTAATCCTAATAGTGTAACAGATCTCTGAGATTAAATCCATCAAAGCAAACAAAAATTCTCCCGATTTACTCTACCATCAAAGAGAACTGAATCTAGTCTGAAAATACTTTCCCATCTTGAACAGAAGGTGAATCTTAATTCATTGAAGTCATCAAGTACTTCGACAAGGGGATGAATAGACATGCAATATTACGTTGCTGAAAATTATATAGGGGTTGTCATAATTGTGTCATTATCTTCAGCAGAGGCCATATCTCCAGCACAGGCATGCAAGAGCACTTGCATCCTTTGCGTACTGATTTGATATAGCATATATTGCTGTCTCCTGTATCCCAAGTAATTACACCTGTACTACATGCCTAAATGGTTTAATGCTATCTTCTCCTTTTGCTGTAATGAGCCCATTCAATAATCAAAGCCTCTGAATGTTTGTGTTGTCAGATTAGCTTTAAATGATGTTCAAGAAAATATTTTTCCTTTCCCACGACATCAGAACAAGGCAGTTCTCAGTGGGGCTGATACTGCTGCTCACAGTTAGAGTTTCATCATTCAGAGCAGCAGCTGCTTCCCTGTGTTTCCAACAGAAGTGAAGCCAAGTGTCCCTGTTGAAAGATGGTGGAGGCTCTGCTGTCTACCGACAATCCCAGTGTGAAGTGATGAACATTTTGAAAGGGCCATTCTAGCTGCGGGCAGCTCAGGTGTCTGGAAAGCTCCATTTGAAGCATCATCTGAAGGAATAAATTAAACACTGGGGGTTTTTTGAAGGGAACATTTTTATAAGAAGTATCATAGAGGTAAAAAAAAATCTTGGAAAAATCTTCATATGTTGTCAATACAAGGTTTTTCTGATCTTTAAGTAGAATAAAAATCTGGATTAATCAATCCATTATCGAGGCTATAGAAACAAATGAAGGATCAAACCCAAAGTGTCAAGTTTCTTAAAGAACCCATATTTAAGAATAATTTTACTTGTAACTTCTCAGGGAATTAATTATGTGCCCTTACAGTTAGTGCTGTAATTCTTGATGTACGCTGTGCTTCTCTTACATAGCAAAACCACCAAATCCTTATTTTAAATGCAAAACTCAGATCAGCTGTAAGTACACAGACTTGACAAGTACCTCCGTAGTATATACTAATTAATTTTACTTTTATTTTTTTAACTGTTTTTCAACACTGTTCTGATTTGCTCCCCTTGACTGTTGAGGTCACTGTGGGAAACAGGGTTGAAGCAACCACAAGATGATGTCTGTAGAAATTAATCAGTCATTAATAATTGCAACTGCAGAATGGGTTTAGAAATACTTTCTTAAATCTCCAGGGCTTCTGAGGGTCAGCTCTTTAAGCATCTTGAGCTTTATTATTAATTAGTTCTTTTACAGAAAGGCTTCAACTGACTTTCAGACACTGTTGACGCTGGATGCTCTGCACTGACAGAGGTTATGTCTTCATTGGCAAAAACAAGCAGTGCTTTAATATTCAAGTGGTTTACTCCAGGTATATTCTTCAGTGTGGAATCTCAGGGAAGAGAAAGCACAGGTGATTTTATGGCAATGTGGCTAGCTGTGGTCAATACAATACACCTGCCTGGAAGGTACCTTAAACAGCTACATCAAGGTAATAATTCCATTGGGAATTTGCTATGCAGTAGCTGTCTTGATTAAAAAAAAAAACAAAAACAACTAAACACATCAGTTCTTGAGATGCAGGCAAAGTCATAGCAGAAGAAAACCCAGGCCTCAGCAAGCTCTCATTCTAAAAAGAAAGGTAAATGAAGAGTGGGAAGTAGAAGGGAGGAAAGATGAAGGGTTTGTTTGAATGAGGAGCTCTCCCAGTGTTGTTGTACCAGGGCGGTTGTTTCAGGACAGTTCTTCAGGTAGGCAGTGGTACTCCAGCACAAGAGTTCCTTTTTCTGGCTTGATTTCTATCTCTGTGGTAGTGCCTCAAAGCTCCCCACACCTGCTTTTACCTGTATTATTACTGTCTCACTGTAATAAATCATCAGGGGTACCGCTCTCAACTGAAGGATTCCTTTCCTCTCCACAGCCAGCTAAAGAGCTTTTACCATTCTTTGTATACCATAACTTACAGAGACACTGGGAATGGTAACACACTTGTAGCCACTGCTTTGAGTCTTCTAAGCACTTTGTGATTCATCTGGTAATTTAGGGGAGATTTCTGAGGAAACCCTCAGCACTTCAGGAGATGGTGTTAGTGACTCAGAGAGAATCAAGCCCTTTCCTCTGAGTCAATACTGAATGATATGCCCTAGCACATTTCTTGCACGAGACCTGCAACTGTAGGTTGATTGCCTGTGGTCATCAATTATCCTTAAGCTAATTGCATAAGTCTAAAGGCATTTGCCCTGATAGCCCAGGCAGATTTCAGTTTGCCTTCTGCACATCTGACATTTTGATTTTAATTGGGCAGTTGTTGCTTCTGCTCCTAACCTGCTGTGCACTGCTGAAAAGCACTGGAGGATGGATTTCATTGTTAGATGAAGGGATAGATAGAGAGTCAGGGAAAGCAGCAGCCAAACTGGAGGTACCCTCCAGGGTAAAGCTGGGGTCAAAGGACACAGTCATCATATTTTAACATTCAGACTTACCAGCTCAGCTAACCCATACTGGAGGTGTCCAGAGAAGTTTTATTCTCAGGGAGGCTATGGCAAAAAAAGAGCTCATAATAGGGGTTCTTAATTAAAGTGCTGGGTAGTTTTAGCAAGGGAAGCCAAAGGAGCAGCTGTAATCCTTTAAAACACACCAGGGAGAAACTACAGCAGTGTGTGGCCCCTGCCCAGCACTGCTGCATCCCCCTCTGATGAAGCCTATCAGGATATCAGAAATACAAAGTGAGTCTGAATTTAATTCATGATTTGTGAAATGCATTGGGAATCTCTTGGGGTAAACAGTGGTTATTTTCTTAATGAATTACTGCTGTTTTGAACAGTTTCTGTTCGGTATGTTTAGTTTTATTTTTTTGTTTGAAATGTTTTTAGCTTTTGAGCAGGATGTTCTTTTGAAATGTTGTTCTCCTGTTCAGTCTAAACAATCCTGGCATGACATTTTTAAGTGGGTGGTTTTGAATGCGTCAACTTCTGCTATGCAATCTCAGATGCCTAATTGACTTGAGCTTTGGAAGGGCTGAGCATCTACCTCTTCCCTTGACCAGCTGCAGAGATGAGCAAAGTCCAGCCGCTTTCAGACAGAGCAACCAAGAAAACAGTATCCCAAAATTCAGTGAATGCTTTGGGGATATTCGGGGATTAGCTTCTTTTACAAAGATGGTCACACTATAAAATATAACTATTTTTGTAAAGCTAAACTAAACAGCAAGGCTCATCTTCAAGACAGAAGAGACAGCCTACCGTAATCAAATATAGCAAGATATGCAATAGTAATGAATCTGAACATTGCAGTTCCTTAAATCTGATAGCAAATAAAGTAGATATGAGTAGAAGAAACTGATAGAGAACAGAATAGAAAATGGAAGCGCAGTGAGCATCATAGGGTTTTGTTTTTTTCATATGGAAGCAGAATTGCAGTGTTGATAATGCGTTTAGATGTATTCAATTTGGTTAAAATTCACCCCATTCATCATAGAAGTAATCAGACTAATCCCTATTGTGAGGGGTTGAATCTCCTTGCAGCAGTGCACGGGGTCTTGTTTAAGTTTTGTGACAAGTAATTCTTGCCTTTGGCAGGTTTCTCACTGCAGACCCCTTACCACACTCACGATGCATCTTGAAGGGTGAGAGCTGCACAGTTCCTACAGTTTGCAGCTCTCTTGTGCAGACTTTCTAAGGTATGTAGAAGAGGAGCACCTTCTTGAAGGCTGTATGAGGTACATGACATATAGCGTTTTCCACAGTGCCTAGCCAAGTAATTTTTTTTTTTTTCCATTCTGGATTTTCTCTTTCTTTCCTCTTTTGCCTTGTTTTCTGAATTCTATCTATGAATAATCATTTTTTTAAAGTTACATAATGAGGGTGTTAAGCACACAGAAGTCAGGAAATAGTGATTGTAATGCTAGCCTCATTTTAGTGTGTGTTTTGATAATATGCAGCTGTATAATTGGAGTCTAGCACTGAAGTCAATATCATCTTATGAATGCATATTGAAAGGAAATCTCAAATCATTTAATGCAGATCTTCTACCTAAATGATTTTCCATATGTCTTTGATCTAGACCTGCACATAATTTATATAATTGCCTGAATGAGACTGGTGTTCCATTAGAGTAGTCACTGTAGAAAAATCAGGTTACATTCTCATCTTGTATAATTTCAAAGTTAACCTTGCTGTGAGCAGGGGCTTGAACTGGATGATCTCCACAGATCCCTTTTAATCTAATTATTTTATGATTCTATAAATGGCTCTGACCCATTGGTTTTGTTAAGTTGCACCATATGGAAGAATACCATTTGCTTCAAGTAGTTTGCCTTATGAATAGGAAAGGCAGTGAAAGGGTAAGGAAAAGAGATGTAACATAGAAACACAATAACCAGTCCAACAGACTGTCAATATGACATCAATTCCCTGATTTTTTTTTTTTTTTTTTTTTTTTTTGCTTTCAACTCTTTCTTATGAGGTGATTCTTAGATGACAACACTGCCATCAGCACAGTGTACTCTGGAGCATAACTGTAGGAACAACTGTACTTGATGTTTTATTGTGTTGTGGAAGAAATAGCATGTTGTCCTCCCCTCATAAACCATAATGTAATGTTGAATGCAACAGCTGGCTTCTTTAAATATGTACACACCCATTTCTCAGCCTGAGAACAAAGTTGAGGTAAAACGATTCTGCTCTCACAGTTAAGTGAAGCTGGTGGAACCACAGTCAGTTCTTGGGGGATCTGTGAACTGGTTTGTAGCTGTTGTAGATCATGTTGTGCCTCTGCCCTGATTACCTATGCTATGGTATCCTCAGCACATCCAGAGTTCCCACTGCTACTCAAGACCCTCATGAGTTATACAGACTCCTTTGTGTGGTGTCTCCCCTCATTTCATCACCAGTTCCAATGGCTGCTAGACCTTTATTTACCTCAATAAGTGTGCCTTGGAGTGGACTCACTAATATAAATTGGATTTCCATCTCATTCCTTTTTATCTCCTGTACAAAGCCAAGACAAGCACAGTGGGTAAGTTGGAATTGCAATAATATGCCTGGAGTTCCCACCCAAACAAATGTAAGAATACATTTTCTCTAAACTTTTTGAACCAGGATTGCACTCACTTCTTTATTTAATAGGACAGAATCTGTGTAGACTAGGCTCAATGTTTAGGCTTTCAGATAATGAAGCATATGAGACTTAATATGAATACATGAATGTGCACTTTTGTTTCCATGAAAGCAATTTTACTTGGAGATTTAAGTACCGCCATTCAGTGGTTTGTATGCAAACTGTGGCACTGAGCAAAAATGACTGAAACTGAGAGAGACAATGTCCATCCTATATTCATTCACCAAGGTTAATTGAGTGTGGTATCAATAACTTGCAGAATAGAGGTGAGGGGGGAGGATCTGCAGTGCTTTATGCAGTAAGCAAATCTTAATAATTTAAAGGACACAATAATTTGGACATTACAAAAAAAAAAAAAAAAAACAAAACGCAGATCTTGGCAGTGCCCTTCACCTATGCGACATGCTGCAAGTCTGTTGCTCTGGATGCAAATACATTGTTAGCTCTGTGCAAAACAAAACCCAACTGTTTTTAGCTTGAGGCGAGATACCAGAGCTCTGCTTGCCCCACCCAACTGATATTTCATCTCCTCAAGAATTAGTTCATGTGTGGCCCACTGGTTCCATATTCACAGTGAGATTCTCCATCTTCAGTTTAAAGCACTGAAACCTTGTGACACGGCCTTAAGTATCTCATGAGTATCTTATGTTTGCCTCTTCACCCTCAGAAAATATTTCCTGTGAGGCATTTCACCAGGATCTTTGTCTCCATACTGATAGCTATTTTTTTTCTTAAATGAGAGCTAAGTCAGTGTTTTTGTCCAGAATTTCAAACCCAGGTGTTTGAACCGAGACTCCTAAGCCTCAGAGGTGAGCATGTACTTTAAAATGGCTTAATGGTTAAAGTTACTAAATATGCATGGGTCAAACAGACTTCAGGGTGAGCTATAAGATGTCAGACTCTCTGCAAACTTGCACTTTAAACTGGAAGTATTACCAGGAGTGAAGGAGCATAGTGTTAGGCCATATCATATTTTGAGAGGTTGCCATGTATTCTTTCCATGGAAATCTTTAAGTAGGTGGTTCACTGCTGATGATGTTTGACTAATGTATAAATTCCAGCTTCAGCTGACACCTGCTCATGCTCATGGGTGCTCCTTGTCACCCTACCCTCCAAGTGTACACAGACCAGCTCATTCACACTTGCTCGGATTTGTATTTGCCAAAGAAAACACAACACACACGTCACCTAAAGTATGCTCATGGGACCTCTGTTCCTCCATTCAGGCATACTGCAAATGAACATCTTTCGTTTATAATCAGATCCCTAGAGATACACATGTTCAAACATACTTTTGCTCAGATGTGTTCAAGCTTGCATGCAGAATGCCTACTCCTGTATTGAGGGTAGAAAAAGGCACTTCACGTGATGCTGCATTCATCCAGTCATGCATGTAATCCCACATTCTCACACACATGCAGAGTCTGCTGTTTTCCATGTGTGTATTGTAGCAAGTAATTTAAATCTCTTTCTTCCCATCCTGCTTAACATGCAAATGTGGATAGCACATCAAGATTAGAAATAAATGTAGCAGAATGACTTCAGTCAACCTGAAATGTCGAATGACTCATTCACACCCTTTGCACAGTGTTCCCTTTTTGCCACATGCAATCTATTGAATAGTCTGAAGTCTGTGCGGTTCCCTGCTGCAGAGCAGCAATCGATCACTTGCTCACTGAAGGAGTGGGACCGTGATTATTTTTGCAGGGCATACAGGGGTTACGCAGTGAGGTTCCAGTTAGCCTCATTGTCGTGAAGGTGCCCACACTGTAGGAACAGGAAATGTAGGATGTCAGGCCTGATCTACCTATAAGGAACTTTATGTGTTTAATTAAGTCTTAGTCTGCACGTTAGTTCAGTAACCAATATTCCTACATCAGGGTATGACCTGGGTATTTTTATTCCAAATGATAAGAACCTATTCCAATTTGATATAACTCAATGTTGGATTAAGATAAACAAGAACAAGTTGTTCCTACTTCAAAGTAAAAACGTCTACATGTTAAATCATTCAGGAACTGCCGCTGCACTTTAATTTTGAAGGTATCATAATCCAAGTGAACTAAAAAATGCATAGACAAACATGAAATATGTTCCACACGTCTACTTAAAATGGTATGATTGCTGTGCACAGACAAACCCCAGGAATAGTAACAAGCTGGCATTCACATTTACCTTATAATGAGAAGAAAAGTTGGATTGACTGTTGGAGTTGCATCTTTAAATGTATGAATTATTGTAACTGATTGCTTTTAAAACCCTTTCAGAAGCATTCCCAAAAGCAGATGCACATGGGCTGACTTTAATTTATAGAAAGGCTGTTCTGTAGCACTTAGGCCTTGTAAAAGGGGTTCTGTGTTTAAATGGAAGTTGAGCCATGAAGATCCATTTAGCAGAAAAAACATAGTTAATACAACACAGAGGCTCAGAAGGTAAATATGCAAGTGGTGACATTATGCAATGAAGGTACCACAGCAGTGCTCATTATACCACATGGCAGATACCACTAGTAGCATTTCAGTTTCTCTGTCCTTACTTAAATGTGAAGCTTTGTATATAAAGTGTATCAGATCTTCTTCTGAGAACCTAATTATCAGGTTTCCTATGTTTGTGTTTAGATTATCACAGCTAAATGGATGTTGAACTAGACTTTTATATTTCATTCTTTCATAAAAGCACAAGAGGAGAGGAAAAATATATAAGGGAAAAGAGGTGAGGCAAACTTTTCGGTATAAACACAACTTGTACAGTCAGATGCGATTTTGTACAAAAATAGATTTATGGTTAAAAGGACAAAGAAACGTTACCTTTTCTTGCTGAGCTAACTGTAGTTCTACTTTTGTGCAAAATCATCTCTGTTGGCACACAATGTAATTTTAGTACTAGAGTTCCAGATTTGCACAATTTTCTGTGCTGCCAGGATTAATCTTACACAAAAAATACCAAGGAAAATAGCAGTTTCATCACTGATCTCAGTCTTCTTCCCATTTTACACAAAATTTTATCAGCTGGCCTGATCAAAGAAACATGCAGTAGCTGATTTGAAACATATTATGTACCCAGCAGTATATACTAGCAGATTTTCATAACATTTTGCTCACATATCCCACTCAAATGTATTGCTATACAGTAAAGTCCAATATAAGATTAAAAACTATTTTTACCACATTGGATTAATGCCTTAATGTAATGAACTCTCTAGGTTGTGCTATGCCCAGAAATAAAGAAATTATAGCCTTCTGTTGCATCCTTCATCTTATCTGTATGAAAAGAGGAGTTTCTTAACTGCTGTGGAAACGAACCAAAGACATAAGGTGAACTTACTCCTACTTCAGCACAAATATTTACAGATTTTTTTTTCTAGATTTCCATTTCACATTGCAAAATGCATGATCGTGCATAGACAAAGGGAATTTACCATTCACATGCACATCCAGTGTGTATTCATACGCAGGCCTGCATGAACACCAGAATTGCTCAGCTCTTAGTTACAGTACAAGAGCTCAGATTTACAGAACAGCGTGTTGAATACTGTACATTTTTTGGGAAATCTCTCTCTGATGGTCAAAGCTGGAGATAATGAATCTTGAGTATTCTTTCCCATATTTAGATACCCAAATACAAGGAAAGCACCTTGGAGTATCTGGATCTAATTGTAGGTGGGTTTTATTGTCTGGTTGGTTGGTTGGTCATTTTTAATCAAGTCTCATAGTACCAGATTGTTGATTCTCTTTTGACTCCTTTGCTTTGGAAAGTCCTTCCCAATAGGAAACATGTCTGAAATATAACATCACTCCTCATCCCAGTCTCTTGTATGATCAATTTGAGAAGTATAATTCTCCATCTGACTTGCTGCTAGCAGAATGGTTCCCTGGAGCTGTTCACAGCTGGTGTGATTCAGAGAGGCTTTGAAGGTACTTGTAATTATACCAAAGACCAGTTTTAGGATAAGTAGTCCCAGGATTTCACAGAGCCCAAACATGGTCCGATGCCCCCTTAATCCCTCTCGACTGCAGTCTTTTACTAAGAGTAGATCTTCTCAGAGGATAAAGATCATAGAGGGCTACACCTGCATGAAAGCAGATGTACGTACACATGCATCGATTCCAGAACATATTCAGAGGTGTACATTCTTGCGCTTGTTCTGATCTATATCCATTTATCCTCCAACAGACCTCCAATATTAGTGCAAATATGCTAAACGCACATGGTATGTTGATATATTGATATGGTATATTGATACAATGGTCTGTCGCGGCTCTAAATTCTGTGAATCCACAAAGTGCAAGCTCCACCTGTACACAAAAGCAGATCCCTTGCATACATACACACATGCACAGTGGGAACAGGATTGTTATTCTGATAACCACACACTTGCAGTACAACACGTATCAGCCAGTGCTGAAGCTTACCAAGAAAAGATGAGAAAAATTGAGAGGCAGTTAGCTAGATAAGGTATGAGGAGATTTTTTAAAAAGTAGCATAGAAGGAAGTGGCTACATTTTGCATACTTTAGTTGTTTGTCTGGAGGGCTTGAGAAGGAGCTGCTCAACAGTTGTGCCAAAAGAGAGCGTTCAAAGCAACTTCCCATCGGGCGGCATTCCTCAAGTGTCTGCTCTTTAGGAGCAGTCAGGGAAAATTCATTCTGTGGGAAGCAGTTAATGGAGCTGCATTACCGACCCCTTATTGCTCTGTCTGATAGAGAGACAGCAGGTTCACTTTGGCAGCTCCAGAGCCCTGATCAGTTCAGATTAGGGGCGCATTGTCTGTCTGGCTTAATCAGGCATGTTTAGATATATTCATCATGATTAGAGGGGTGTCGCTCAGGGAGGGGGAAGAAATAAAGAGTGAGATTACTTTTCTCTAGCTTCAAATGGAAGCTTAGCAAATCCCACTGAGTCACTAGGTGCTCATCAAAGTGAGAATTTAAATCCTGGAAAGGAATGTGTTGTTGAACACTCCAGCACTGGATTCAAATCACTGAAGACGACTCTTTTTCTTTCTCTCGCTTCCTTTCTCCCTCTACCGTTTGCATGCAGCAAAGAAGAAAACCAGCAGCCCATGCAGCCCATGTTGATTTTGACTTGATAGGCATGCAGTTCCTGCTTAGCTTATCTGTAGTTCAAATTCTAATAACATGATGACAAAATTAGCTATCATCATAATGGCCTAGATGTCTGACTCCTGTATTTTTGTCATGCTTATCTTTCAGGGATGTACAGGGTACTATTGCAACAGCCTCTAGGACTTATTTTGCTACTTGTTAATGTTCAGAAGGGATGATAATAAACAAATTGTAAAGACTGGGAAGAGGCTCCTTTTTCTATCAGTAGCAGTGCTTCTCTCTCTGTCTTCACCTGGCTATTTTTTTGGATTTGAACACTGTAAAGAAGAATTAGCCCAATGTATTATAAAGTCAGATGTGCCAAATATGCTGCTGGTGTAACCTGGTATAGTTCATAGATGATGGTGGAGATCAACTGATTAACTCTTAAGAGTCTCTGAAAGAGGTGGTGTTGGCTCCCAAGAGAGCAGTAAGGAGGAGAAACGTTTCTTAGATCTGTCTCAGTGCTGAGGGTGATCAAAAACTAGTCCTGCTGGGGGAAGGCTCCAGAGCAGAGGTCAGGCTGCAGGATCCATGGTTTCTTGCCCTGAGTAACTGGCCCTCTTTAGCTCTTAGGTGAGATAAATGTAGGACAGGCTTGGAAAAAGTGATGTTATGAGAAGCATATTCTGTTCATCTTTTCCTGTGGTCTCCAACATTCTTTGGGCTTGCAGATTCATCCAGATTTCCCAGTGAAGGCATAAATTGCTGTGTGGTGAACAGAGGCTTCCTTGACAGTGAGATGGATCTTCTTTGGTCTCATCTGCTGATCCTTAAAAAGTAGTTCATGGGCCCAAGCTGAAAACCTCTGACACAGAACACTACACAACACAGCAGGCATGCGTTGGCTATGTGTCCTCAGAGCAGCTGGCGACACAGAAGCTGTAAGGCAGCTGCTTCTGTCTGACCTCTTGGGCAGCAATGCAGCAGTTAAAGGAAGTCTATGGAAATCCAGAATTGTTTGGTAGTAAAGGAAAAGAAGTCAAAACTTGCCTTTCTCTGTTGTAATCTGCTCCTTCCTCCTCTGCTAATCCAGTCAGTTCTGTGACAGTTCAGTTCTTGTGATCTTGTAATTGCTGTCAAGATGATAGTCTGGGACGTCACGAGCATGGCTCTGTGTAATCACCCTACAAATGCAGAAGGTAGAGAACCTAACTGATTAGATACAAAAAGATGCTAGTGAGACACTAATAATTCAGTAATCAGGAGTTATGGGGGGGGGGGGACATAGAAGAGAAAATTGGCAGGTTTGGAGGGATTTGAAGAAAATACTAAATATCAAGTTTGCCAGTACTTCTTTAGAATAGGAAACTAGAGGATCATAGAAATATATTCCCAGAGAAAAATCTCTCAGAATTGCGGAGATGCTCATCAGCTGGAATGGTAGGGGGTATCTTTGGAGATGAATTAGCAAACGACAGGAAGGGTTGCATGAATCGAATAGCAAATTAACACTGTTGTTCGGGATTAAAGCCACATCTTGCAATAAATGGTGCTACATTGACGGTACACAGCAGTTAAAGTTGCACGCTCTTCTAGTGCATGAGCAACTGTAGAATTACAACAGTACTCTTACAGTTAAAGCTTATTCCTGTAAGAGAAATGGCTTCACACCTTTAATTGAAATAGTTGTACCACATGTGCAAGCACAGTAGGCTGTAGTCATACCAGCTAAACTGAATGTGGTTTATAAGGGTGATGGTGACAAGACCAGCACTGGAATAGCAATAGCTATGCAGCTGATGCTGTTGACGGAGCTGTCTGAAAATCCTAGGACGTGATCAAACAGGACCGCTGCAGGTGAGCAACAAGGTGCAGAGCTTTCAAGACAATCTTTGCTAACAGGAAGCATAGCAAATTGGGACAGAGCTCTGCCCAGATCAGTTCGTAGAGCTCTGCAGAGAAGCTTTTATAGCACTGCCACTCCTGTGCACTCAGTCCTGAAAAAAATAACTGCCCGCTAATGACCTGTCACTGTGGACAGTCTGAGCAGCTGTTTGCAGAAAGCAAATTGGCGAGAGAGGATGAATTGCTGTGTGTGGAGCATATCTGAATGTGGGGACAGGAATAGATGGGAGATCAGGAAAGACCAGACAGCTTCCATTCATAACATTCAGCTTTATGTGGATTTACAGCCCTGATGCTCCTGAATCCACAGATGCTGAGTTATTACTTACAACAAAATATAGCAATTGAAATCTCCCTTGTTTCCACACTTTGACTTCTGTTTCCCTTGTTGGCAATGTTACTTTCTGGAGGCAAACTAATTAAGAACATGAGGAAGTAGTTTACACTGCGGACGAACAAAACCTAGCCACTTAATCTTTCATATATTATCAACCAAACAATTCAGAGTAGGCAAAATATTTGATTTATATGTTTTATTGGAAATAACTTTTTTCCTTTTCTTCCTTTTTTTTCTTTTCCATTTTCTTTTCTTTTCTTTCTGGCTGCTCCCATGCTCCCAGATAGAAACTAAAGTGAATGAAATGCCGTGGAAAAGGTTTTTTCTCTTGAAAATTCCAGCCCAGCAAGAAATTACTAACATTTTTGTGAGACAGTGTATTCTTAGGCAGTTTTCAGACATGTTTGCAGACACATCTATTTTGGGTTATTCACCTAAGTGTAAATGTAGGTGTAAGTTTATCTGCATCAAGCTTTTTAAATCCAGGTCTTCCCAGACTGTATCATAGCCATGGTTCAGCTATTTCATCTGGATTGTGCCAGTAGTAGATGATGACATAAGAAGTCTGCAGCAGGTAGTTGTGGAATAACTTGTGGGCTGGGCTTTATCCAGTTGTCTAACAGAGACTGGCTAAAACTTGGAAGCATGGAAGCAAGGGATTCTAACACCCTTCCCATAAGGTTTGTTTCCATTAATTATGGCTGAAGTATCTGGATGTTTCTTCACATTTTTCAACATAGCTGTGATGCATGTATTCCACATGCAGAGGTTAACATAGAATCAGTAAGGTTGGAAAAGACCTCTAAGATCATCTAGTCCAAACATGCTACCATAACTGTGACAGGGGAGGAGTATATAGAAATGGAGAAGAAAGAAAAGAGAATTATTTCTTCTCCTATCCTGTTTCATATCCTTTCTCATTGTTGGGGGTTTGCCACTATTGAGTGTTCTGTTTATGGTATAGAAGCCACGTCTTTTATGGCTTGACATTAAATAGATTTAATATTATCATGGAATAGTTCTGGATACCAAACAGGAATCCAGACAGTGTTTTGTGACATTGTCAGGCAGCAAGCATGAGTGACAGCTCACAGCAGCGTTCTTGCTGGGGGGCCCATTAGATCACATCATGGTAGAAACAGAGACAATAGGTTGTTCTAATGTGTAACGTAATGTAATCTGTCAGGCCATTCACAGAGCATGAGAATGAACATAGCTTAAAACCAAGAAGACTGTGAGGATTGGTGTCCCACCTGCCTGTAGAGAAGTTTATGTTCTTGATGTGTACAGTGATAGCCACACATAAAACTTTTCACAACATGACAAGAGCTAGCTGCTGTACTCTTCTTATGGCCCCCTGCTTTCTGCACCTGTATATTTTTTCAGCAAAATATATTGGGGATTATCCTCTTCAGAGGGAATTCTCATTGTTTCTACCCCTCACTGGTCTGAGTGCTTCATAATTTACAGCCTACCTCTGTTTTAACTAACAGGTATTCCAGGGAGATTATTGCTTCCCCAAAGGGTGTTGTGTGTGGGGACTGCTACTGCCTGCTGCTGGACCGATTGTCTTAGGCTAGCATGTTGTGGTGTTTTTTGTGAAGTACCATGGCTCATAAGAAAGGATGAATCGGGTCAGGATACAGTTCCACACAGCCCATAATGCTGTGCCCAGCAACGGCAGTTTGGGGAAGGAGGGTAAGAACAGGGCAAGTACACAGCAAAGCTTCTTTCACTAGGGCCTCCCAGACCCCGACACTCTTGAGAATGAGCTCCTAGTGCTTATGTTATGAGAAATGATGGATAAAAAAATCCTGTTTGCCTTTTCCGTGATTCTCATTATTTTCTACATTGCTTTTGCATTTATCCCTCTATCAACTTTTTTCCTAGGGTGAAGGATCCTAGTCTGTTTAATTTGGTCCTTCCTTGTTCAGAAACTTTCCATTCCTTTGGTCATCCTTAGTTACTTTCTCTCTGCTATATCTAATGCTACTCTCTCCATTTGTGAGATGGAGGGATGAGAACTAGCTGCCATATTCAAGTTACAAGTATTCAAACAGGTGCCCCAGGGATTTGTACAGTGACATTTCAACAGTATTTTGAAAACCATCTGCAAGTCTTTGCGATTAAATTTAATTTGTATTACCCTGATTTTTTTTTCTCATCAGTAAGCTTTGTCACTTCATTTTTTCCAGGTCATTTATGAATATGTTGAACAGCTCATTCAAGTTGTTTCCTAACTTTTAATCAGTTGTTAATCCTCTATAGGACATTCCCTCTTATTCTTTGAGAGCTTAGGAGGTTTTTTAAGAGTCTTTGGTGAGAGACTTCATCAAAAAGGATTTAGAAATGCAAGTTTTATATCACCCATATCCACATGCTCATCAGCTCCTTCACAGAACTCGATCAGATTTATGCAGTATGGCTTCCTTCTACAAAAGCTATGTGAGGGGCAATTGATATGTCATTTCTCTCTTATGCCCAGTAATTATTTTCTTCATTATTGTTTCTACCAATTTCAGGCATACAGAAGTTAGACCTCCTGCCCTTTGCATCCCCTCAAAATGCTTTTCAAACATTGGCATTGTGTTTGCTGCTTTCTCTCCTAGTACCGAGGCTGGGTTAGGTCTTACATTGTACGCCACAGTTTAATTGCTCGGCATTTACTATTTCATGTTCAGTTTAGATTTCAGTCAAGATTTCTAAAATATCGACTCCTTGGATTTACTCTTGTTCATTCACTGATTTGTCCTAAAACCTTTTCTTCCAATTCTTCAGCTTGAGACAGTTCCCCTGGCTTTTTTCTGCAAAGAAAACCCCAGTGCAGGGACCTCCTTACATCTCTACGGAATGCAGAGATGGATGCAGAGAATTTATTTAGCTTTTGTGCTTTATCCTTATCTTCTTTGAGCACTCTTTTTACATCTCAATCATCTGTCAGCCCTACCGACATGCTGGCAGGCTTCCTGCTTCTGTTGTCTTTGAAAATAATTTTATTACATGTTTTTATGTCTTCAACTACTTGTTCCTCAAGATATGCTTTTCAACAGACTTATTATGGTTTCTCATTTAACTTACCAGATCTGTGCTCTTTTCTGTTTTCCTTATTTGGGTAGAACTTGCACTTTTTGAGGAACAGTATTCTCCTTTATTCACTTGTTAAACCAGCCTGGGCTGAGGCAGCAGCAAAGGGCAGGTCCTTTTGAACTGACACCACCATTTTAAATATGCAGCGTACCACATATTTCCAACATTAGACACTGATAATTGTCCGTGCCCCACTCTGTCCTGTGACAGATGCTATTCTGTGCCTCTGTCCCCCATGCCCACTCCTGACTGTCGTCGTCCACACGCATGGACCAGTTACTGATGTGGCACACTGTCGCTGCAGGGAGGAGCCTGATACAGGCTGAGCTCTCCTTCTCTTCCTTCCCTTAGATGGTAACGCACCTCCTGCTTTCTAGCAAAGTGCCAGAGGAGAGGAGAGCTGCTACAAGGTATGGGGCGAGCGTGGCTCTGAGACTTGAGTGGGGGCAGCTGTGTGGGAAAGGTACTAAGGAGGAAAAGGGGGGTTTTGGAAAGAGAGGTAAAGTACTGCACGGCAGGGGAAGAGCATGGGATCCCAGTGCCATCTTGTTCATCAGCTTCCACAACAGGGCAGTGCTTTTGCAGGACAAATCCCCGTGCCTCAGCCAAATTTGACCAGCTGGAAACTGAGGGAGGAGGTGGGCAAAGAGAAGGAGGTGCTTTCCCTCACCCTAGTCCTCCACACCAACCCTTCCAGCACAGCAAAGATTCATGATTTTATACTCTCACAATATTGTGCGGTATTGTGCTACTCTCTTTGGGGCTGCTGTTGCACAGGCTTCCCATGGTGCTGCACAGCTCTGCTTGTCATGACTGTAAGTAGCAGGGAAGACCCAGGTTCCCCAGGGAGATTAAGCACCATCCTAGTCTGGGGCATTTCTTACCAACTGTTGTTGGTTATAGAGTCCTGAAAGTTGGTTTGTTCTGTGAATCCGGTTCCTAGGAGGCTTATTTTGTCTGTGCGCAGAGGCTGAGCCCAAGTGCTATGTATTGCTCGGGATGGCAAGATAGCCAAGACTTAAATGCGACAGTGCTGAGTGTTTTAGTGACTTGTTCTCCCTTATAAATTTTATCCTCTTATCACTGACAGTCAGTGGAGCTGCACCGTTAACTCCGTAGCAAGAGGTTTGTGTTTTTGGAACGAAATATTCCCATGCCGCTTGTATGTGGCTTAGCTGGTGAAAACAAAGCTCCTATCTATCACAGCTCTTCTAGATAACGGGTCCCTTCTCCATTGTTTCTGCTGAAATGTCATCTGGAGTTTCTGTACAGATGTTCAGGGTTGAATTCTGTCCCTGGCTGCTCGTCAGTCCAATAGTTTGTTCTTGCAGAGCCGAACAAAGACACAGCAGCTCACGCTGTGTATCTCAGTGCAAAACCTCACTGGATGGAGCTGCAGGCTGGAGATGCGCGTGCTGCAGGCATAAAAATAAAAACTTTTGTTCATATGGCTCCTTTAAGCGGGCACGTTGTTGCAACTATGCCCTCCTGTGATGTTAATATGTGAGATTGAGCAGGCCTGAGCTGGGCAGTCCCTGAGTGGTAAACTCTTCATAGGTGGTGACCTTCCCTGGCATTGTTATTACTGAATTTTGACCCAACTTGGTGTGGGGTAATGGTGTTAAACTCTTTGGGATGCTGCTGTCAGACTGTGTTGCTTACTGACATGATTTAGGCCTTGGCTCTTTTCATCAACAGAGAGATGCTGATGTTCTTGCTCAGGGAATGGCATTCTGCAAACTAAAATACCTACCTAGTGCTCTCAAAGCCACGCTGCTTTTCACTTCTCCTTTTATGAATCTTCTGTTGCACTGGTCCCACAGAATTGCAGTAGCCTTATGCCCCTTGGATCCGCCTCGTTACAATGGGGAACCACAGAGAAAATTCACCTCCACGCAGAGAGCCAGCACAAAATGGAGGGTACTGGTCAACTCACACTCAGAACTGAAAAATCCTCCTTTGAACATTGCATAGACTTCATGCTAAACTCTGTACAAAGGTGATTGTCACACAGAACATTATGCACAGTCTAAAATTGTCCTTAGTTACTCGAAAGCTTAAAGGAGTTGCACCAGGCAGTTAAAAGCGGAATCTGGCTCTCTGTCTGCAAACTGCAGTGCTGTCCTTTGGGATAAAAGGTGCTTGAGAAATCTAAGTTGTGGCAATAATGAAAAAATTCCTGTGTCTCTGTGTCATGGGGTGGTGCTTGAAGTCACGCACATGCAGAGAGGGAAAGAATGGGCCCCTGGCAGGGGAGTTTTCATGAGGGCCCAGCACTAATCCATGCGGAGCAAGGATTCTCGAGTTACAGATGGAGGGAGGAACAGGATCAGAAAAACAGAACTGGTTTGAAGTTCAGGTGATGAAAAGTGGTAGGCTGGAGTTCAAAGACAGGATTATTGGCTAGTGTTGCTTTAGTAGTTGGTGGGGGAAGAGCTTAAGGCCACAGCATTACTGCATTGCTGATTTATCAACACAGCCAACACTGTGTATGGTATTTGAGTCACTTCTAAATCCAGCCGCTGGCAATGAAAAGCACATTTAATCCATGTGTTAGATTGTTTGAAGAGGTATCTGTCTCCTGGTCTCTCCCTGAGGTTGGGATTGCTGAAACTGAAAAGGAGGTGAGAGAGGAGATTTTAACTGTTTCACAAACCCTTCTCCTTTTGAGGGGTTCACATCTCCAATAGCATCTTTAGTGTTTGGGATATTGAAAAATGAAAGGCTCTCTCCCCTCTTGCCCCCTGCAGAGAGAATTCCCACTGTCTCTTCTGTGACTAAGGGGCAAAAATCAAAGACAGGATTTGTATTTAAACAGTTTATTGTTTTTAAGCATGCTTTTTTCTCAAGCTGGGACTAATGCTCTGTACTTAGGAGTTCCAGGATTCATCTGCACTGTTGGCTCTGATCTCTCTGCAGCAGCCCACCACTGCAAGATAAAACACTGAAAAACATCCCTTATTAAAGTAATTCTCCTTTAGTCTTTTTCTTCAGTTCTCTTCCATGAAAGAGCATCACTATTTAACTAGTTCCCTCAATGGTTAATTCCCCTCCAATTTAATACCCGTATGCTGTGTTAGCATGCAAGGTGCTCACATTGGCTGTGGGAGGTTATAGACTGAAGCTCCAAAAATGTCAGTGCAAGAACAGAAGACAGTTCTCAGATCAGGCCTGAGTTGTATCTGCAGAGTTACACCAATGCCTGGAATAAGAGTGGGGCAATCAGAGGGCGAACCTACGCTATATTTGCAAATCTGCCAAGGGTATCCAAAGTAAGAATTAAAGAGCATCAGTAAGTCGACAGAGAGAAAAGGGGGTGAAAATGTTTGGAATAGCTGGAAAGCAGAAGACTGACAATAAAGTACATTGGTAAAACATAGGGTGTTATAATTCAGTGTTGATGTACATCGACAAAATCCTAAGGCAGCAGGCTGGAATAGCAGGCATATAGCAGATCACAACGGAGCTAGGTACTCCAACCTACATGGGAGGCCCCAACACTGAAACAACCCCAGTTGCTGTAGGGCGGGTTCATGCTGAATGAGCAGAGCTGTCTGTGGACTGCTAAAAAATTTGCCTTGGTGCCGCATAGCTCACATCAGTCACCTGAATACAAGTTCACTTATAAGCAGCAAAAAAGAGGGTGCTAACAGAATCCAATAGGAAGCATGTGAAGATCTTTTTATAGTTAGAAATGAGATGTAATCTCAGAAATCTCAGCACTAATGTCCAGTGATATTACAGCCCCTCTTGTGGATCACTTTATCTGGGCATCTTTAGTCAAGTGCAAAGGGACTCTGCAAGCAGGAAATACACAACTTAGCCAATAAATAACTACTTTATACAGGTAACACACACAGAAGCTAGCTATTTAATGAAATATTAGGCTAAGCATTAGCATACTCCTCACCTGTGTAAAGGCTCCTGAAGAGTCTTTGCTGGTGAGGTAGGCATCAATCAGGAGGGAAGAGTCAGCCTCCATGGTTGCCATCTGCCACCAGCTGGGTCAGAACTGATGGCACTGACAAGTCAACTGAGTGACCCCAATGATTCGTGACTGGTCCTCAGCTAGACTGACTATCCCAACTAAACCTCCTGTGGTTTTGTTTTTCCTCTGAGATCTTATATCTCTCCATGTTTGTGTTTTTCCTCTTGAATCCCTGGGCTACTGCTGGTGCTGTCTCAACAGCCCCACCTCTGTCTATAATTTTTGCTGTGCATACTTTCTCCCAGCTTATTCTCAGCAGTTTGAGTCAAGCTGCACTGTATCAGAGCTGGGCCCTGGATCCTTGGTACACAGGTAGTTAAATCCCTGGGTTGTGTGTCAAAGCAGGAAGCTTACAGCAGGTATGGCAGAGAAGCAGGGTAACAGTAGCCTGTTGATTTTAAAGGGGCATAATTTTGGAGCTTGCTCAGTATCAGCACTTTATATTTTGGGGATCTTGTCTCAGTTCTAACAGGAGACAAGAAATACCCCTCTAAGTAGGGTTGTTCATATGGTTTCTTTGTAGGGCTTTCTGGTCAAGAATGTTTTGGATCAGGCAAGCTGGCACTTCTCAAGCTGTAAAGTCTGGGTGTTTTTGTGAGAGGTGAAGTTAGGTAACGAAACCTTTGGCTTCAGGATCATTGTACCCAGACGAACCTAGCTTAGTAACCATAAAAACTATATTGGAGCTGTCTGATGGTCTTCACAATCTGGGCTGCAAGACCATCTACCAGCAGTGCATTTGCTTAATGTGGCACTGCCTAGCTATTTCTTGTCTTGTCACTGGCAGCCTCACTGCTGGGCTGCAGGGTCCATGAGCCAGCCATGGGAAATTAGTAACTCTCTTGATTATAGAGGTGGTCCTGCTGGGGTACATCTGAGTTACATGAGCAGGAAGTGGTGAAGAAGCAAAGCTCATGTTGCTACTTCCCCTGCCACATCTGCTCTGCTGATGAAAAGATGGCTTTGGTTTGCAGGCTGTCTGGTACATTTCAGGCTCCTGGGTTACCAACACTGAGGGAGAGTAAGTGCATGCCTTAAATTTGTCAGTGCTACAGTTTCACTCTCTGCCTGCTCCAAAATAGGGAATACAGCCTTTCTGCAAACAGTTTTTCCTAGCTGAAAGTTATGGTCACCCATGCTAAGCCATCACAGAGAAAAGACTCTTTCAACCTTCAGTATTGTGGCCCCTGTCCAAGAAAAAATTATATTTATTGCAGGCTGTTCATTTTGTCCGCAATTTGTCTCACTCTTGAGATAAAGAGTAAGTCACTGCAGAGGGCAAATGCATTCTTTTATTGCATGACAGAGTCACTTGCTTTATTGGGAACTGCGGCAGAGTAGTGGTTGGTCTATACAGAAGGTTTTTCCCTGTTTCCAGCTTATTTGGGTGATGTGTGCAAACTTCTCCATGAGACTGCTGCAGAGAAAGAGATCTGTTGGAACAGGCATGCACAATGGGTTGTTTGAACTACTGACTTGAGCTAATGATAGCCTCTTGGCCATGCCATCTCTTCTACCTGCTAATGTCTTTCCACGTCTAGTAACTAATGTCTACCAATGGTTGATGCATGCTCATCCATGTACAAATCACAGCATTGCCTATAAGCTTTCTAGAATCTAGACTCGGCAGTCCCAGCTGCTCATAGATTTTAACAAGTATATACTTCCAGCTTTGCTCTGCCACCAAGACACAGTATGGAAGCCATCGCCAAGTTTGATTTCAGTGCTTCTGGAGAGGATGAGTTGAGCTTCCAGGCTGGGGATATGCTGAAGGTAAGTGCAGCCCCAGGCTTGACTAAACAGCATTTTTGAGAGTGCTGCCAGATCTTTCTGTGCTCCCATTTGCCTTGACAAAACAGATGAAGACAGATGTCTATAAACTGGGATACAAATGCAGGATACTCGTCTCCCATAGGGCTTGCTATAGGTCAACAAACAATTCCCAGGTCGTTTAAGTATGTGTCCACTTCACTTGATTTGAGGTCCATAAACTATGGATTTAGTTGCCCTACAGTCCTCCAGTAGTCAGCAGGGAAGGATGAGTACCTTTGCTGGGGTGGAGATCCAGTTCTTCGGTAGAGAGATTTTGAGGGTCCTGTCTGTTTTCGTTGACTATATAGGTAGTCTAGGATGACTATGTTCAGGATGAATATGTCTAAAAGCAGGCAGGATGAGTGTGGTCCAGAGAGATTGCTGTCTTCCTTATTTCCAGCTCTTAAACTGTTTAAAAGATAGTTATCATGCATTATAGAACTTATATCTAACTTTTCACTGTAAGTAATTACTCTTAGTTGCCGCAGGGGTTTTGGGCAACTGCAAATAGAAGAGGGAAAGTCTGTGAGACAGTCTGTTACACGCATAATGGAAGAGTTTAAGAGGTCCTGGGGTAATAATAATATATATACACCCTTACAAGAATTTAGCAGTGGGGGAATGGCAGAAGTAGAGTTGATCATATACAATCATGTATACATACATACAGAGCATGTGAGAGTCTCTTTAAAGTTGATTTGCATGTGTTATGATAGAACAGTTCTTGTTAACCCTACCAAAGTCCCACAAATGAAGCCACACGCTGCTCCACCCAAATTATTTATCCACTTCTCAGCCCCCAGCATAGCTGTTCTGTTTCAATTGAAAATGCCTGAGTATAACTCCTCTCTAAGGCCTTAACTCCTCCACTGTCCAAAGGGGTGTTGTACAACAATAGGATCTAAACCCTTGTTTGGCCAGGGAGCCTTCGCTATCTCCCTGTACAGTCCCAGCTGTTCCACTTAATAACCAGATATTGGGTCTCAGCCTTGTCTCTTCCATCACTACCATTTTTTATTTTATTGGCCTTTTAATTCCTGAAGCTTACACAAAGCTAATGGCACCCAGAACTCATTAAGATCAAATACCATGTTTTTCCAGAGAGCTATGAGAAGGTTCTGGAGAAATCACTGCCTCTCTTCAGTGTAGATGAACATTTTCATTCCTAATTCTTCCTTAGGTCAAGAGCAGTCCCTATGTCCCTACTGTCTTGTGATCTTTACCTGATATCTTCTTCCTCAGGAGACTGTGGTTTCAAATCCCTAGCTGGGGTGATGGCGTTGGCCAGATTACTTTTTCTTCTGTTCCTCAGTTTCCCTTCCTGTAAAATCATTATAAGCTAGAGCTTCCTTTCAAAGTACATTGGAAGCTACTGGTGAAAAGTGTCAAATAACACTACACACTGGTATTATTATTAGTTGTCTAGTATTATTATTAGTTGTCACAGAGACTTCACTACCAGAAAAGTCAGACTGCCTCTTGCTTTAGCATCCTTGAGGTAAACAAAGTAACACCTTAGCCGCCCAAACCGTAGTAACAGTAAATTAGCCTGAGTAACATCTCTCCTCTGGCATACGCACACATACATTCATACCCTGTCATGAGCCCCCTTCTGCTGCCTGCACAACCTGCTGGCTGCCTTTTCTGATTTATAAAGGAGATAAGATGAACAGTATTGATGTAGAGATTAGAAAACAGGAAACATGAGGCCCTCAACCAGCAGTGACAGGAGGAAATCCACCCTCTCACTCCCCCCCCACATCCTTCTCTGAGAGGATGACACACTGAGAGAAACCTGCCAGCCCTGCACCAAGAACCAGCAGGTGGGTCTTTCTGGAAAACTTGCTGCCAACAGAGCAGGGCCTGAGCGTGAGCAGGGAGTAGTTATCATCCCCTTTGGTTGGCCACAGCAGCAAAAAAGAGCCTTAATCTGGCACCCAGGGATGGGGGAAACAGTGACTATACAAGCAGGGAACTCCACAGCTTTCTATTCCCCAACCTTTCTGTATCCAAATGCATAAAAAAGGCCTACGTGGCAGGCAAGGCAATGGCGAATCAGCCTCAGAGACAGTAACATCCGGTTGCCAACACCAAACAGTTAGAATGTGCGTTAGGCTCCCAAAAACGTGAGATTGGCTTACAAAACAAGTATTGTTGTTAACAATAGATTTTAAATTAAGTCTTTTCCACTTGCTTTTTCCTTTTAAAACTGTCATGGCTCATGCTTTCGGGCTCCTCTCCAAAACCAGAGAGAGCAGAAACATTCTATTTCATAAAGTGGAATTCTGTCCCAGGAGTTGGAATGTCAAACAAAACACCAAAGACCACAACATTTGCAGTAAAATCACAATGTGGTTGTATCCCTGTCCTCTCTCCTCTAGCTTAGGACTATATCAGGGGCCTTCAGCCAGGGAGCAGTGAATTTGGGCAGTCCCTGGTCAGCCGGGCAGTCCCTAAGGACCACTACAGTCAACATTAATGTGAGCACACTTGAAGCTGCTCCACTGTGCACTGTGGACTGGCTTCCTGCTATCCTACAATCTTTTAAGTGTAATAGTGGCTTTAAAATACTTTTTGCCTCCTTCTTTTATCTACCTTGGCAAAGCTCAGGGCAGCCGAAGACTTACTAAATAATCTCTTACAAAATGACATGTGAGAGCACAAGGTAACATCCGTGCAGTCATAATGCATACACACAGAGATATAGCTGTATATCCCTCCATACCCATACATGTCAGAGGAGTTTTCACAGATTTTTTTTTTCTTCTCCCTTTGAAACTGAGATGCCCCAGTACCAACTATTAAAAGCAGCAGAGAGAACTCCTTAAACCCCTATTAAGTCCTTTAGAGCTGAATTTCTCCATTTCACAGACATCAGAGATGTACAGATGGCATCCCCAGCCACCTGGAGGCATTCAAATGAAGGGATAAAGTTAACAAGCAATCCCTCTAATTCTATGCGGCCTTCTTTATTGCTTTCTTTGCTCTGAAGTGGCCATCAGCCACTAACCTTGCTGCACGGTGGGTGGGAAGTAGAGCATATGTGGAGTTCTCTTCTATTCTTACAAGGAATTCTGGGTTTCTGCCAGAATCTTGGTTACTTTTGCCTTTCTCGGGAGGCATGTTTATTCCATCCATCTCTCCATTGCAGGTTTTGAGCTCCCAGGAAGAGTGGTACAAGGCTGAGCTCAGAAGTCAAGAGGGCTACGTTCCTAAGAACTTCATTGATTTTCACGTTCCCCCGTAAGTATCATGGAAACTGTGTGCACCACCATTGCACGTTTCCCCACAGTGCTGTTAAGAGCATGTGTGTGTGCATGCACAAAGGAAGACATGACAGAGGAAGCATTGGTTATAACATGCTACAATTTAAGGCTGGCAAGGATTGCCATAACGCTATACGTAGTTCTGCCAGCATACCTTATTTCTACCCTGAAGCGTCCTGTGTTCTTTCAGAGCTAAATGGTTCTCAATGCGCTCTATCACTCCCAAGTGACTCTTTTGTTACTGTTGCTCAGAGGGGTGGCACTGGGATGTGTGTCAGGGTTTAACCCCAGCTGGCAAGTAAGCACCACACAGCCACTTGCTCATTCCCCCCCGCCGTGGGATGGGGGAGAGAATCGGGAGGGTTAAAGTGAGAAAACTCGTGGGTTGAGATGAAGACAGTTTAATAGGTAAAGCAAAAGCCGCATACGCAAGCAAAGCAAAACAAGGAATCCATTCACTGCTTCCCGTGGGCAGGCAGGTGTTCAGCCATCCCCAGGAAAGCAGGGCTCCATCACGCGTAATGGTTACTTGGGAAGACAAACGCCATCACTCCTAACGTCCCCCCCCCTTCCTTCTTCTTCCCCCGGCTTTATATGCTGAGCATGACATCATATGGTATGGAATATCCCTTTGGTCATTTGGGGACAGCTGTCCCAGCTGTGTCCCCTCCCAGCTTCTTGGCACCCCCAGCCTACTCGCTGGTGGGGTGGTGTGAGAAGCAGAAAAGGCCTTGACTCTGTAAGCACTGCTCAGCAGTAACTAAAACATCCCTGAATTATCAACACTGTTTTCAGCACAAATCCAAAACATAGCCCCATACTAGCTACTCTGAAGAAAATTAACTCTGTCCCAGCCAAAACGAGCACAATGTGGCAGGAACTGCATTTAGATCTCTTCGGACAGAAGGAGAATAGTCATGATGTGAAGTCTTGGCAACAGAGACAGAGGCTGAGCACATAAGGGAAGAGCAAGAGATCTCTCTGAAAATGAATTATAAGAATGTAATTCCCTCCCCCCCGCCTCTTAACTACATTAACTGCCTTCTCCCCCCCCCGCCATCCGTGTTCCCTCCCCCCGCGAAGCGTGTGTGAGTTTCTCTCGGTACACTAGAGGTCAGTGCAACGCTACATGCAGTGTGACAGCTGGTGTTACTCATGGATTGACAGAGATGATAGACCAGACATGCCACCCTGCTCCCACACACATGCAGACACGCACACACACACACGCCCTTCTCCACGCTTCGTGACTGCACACCCAAACATAGATCCGTCAGAGGACAGGCATACCTCCATTTCTCTCTTCCCACTGAGTAGATGGCACTGCACTTTCAGAAAGGACTGATAGGTGTTTAAATGCATGTTAAATGTGCTGTCCGGCCCTGTGCCATAAATATGACGATGCATGGCATTTTTACAACCTTTTCCTTTCAGTTGGCAGAAACGCTCCCTAAAGCCCCTTTAATTCTCCTCTTTTGAAAAAGTGCTGCAGCACTTCAGGAGAGAACAGGCAGAGCATGCACCAAGCTCAGTACTGCTAGCTGTAACACACTGGGGCTCTGAGCAGGCAAACTGGGAGTGTACACTGATTTTGTGGGTACAAATAAGTGCCACTGTCCCCTTTGGAGATGGCACTTACTGGCCTTTTGGACACAAGCCGGCCTGCTTGGCTGAGCTGAAGGACATTATGAGTTTGCCGTGCAAATATGAGCTTGTACTTTTGGGCCTCAGGGGGATGAGATCTTGCAGTCAGTTGTTCTTGTTCACTCTTTCATGGGGCTGTGGCACCACGCAGGGACACTAGCAGCTTCTTTTTTCACACACATTTTTCTCATGATTCTTTCTCTGTGCAAGAGCTGTGAAGAAATATTTCTGCTTTAACGCCTTTCTAAGAGTAGCAGGTCTGCACTTTGAAGCAGTTCAGGCCAGATGCTAGAACCAGATGTAGGGAAGAAAGCTGTCTCCTATTTTTGATGGGCTGTTTTTTCCCATCTTTGTCTTGTCAGGTAATCATTGAGACCAGTTACCAATGCTGATTAAAGTCTGATTTCCCTTTGCTAATGATACCTAAACTGTGATGATAGTAAGGAGAAGTATAACGAAACTCAAAAGTGGAAATGACAGAGCTTATGAAACTATCAGTTCTTAATTTAAATGCAATACAGGCAATTAAGCATTACGTAAAAGCAGAATACTCAGATTGTATATCTTATTAGCTGTGGAGTGGACATATATGAGTGTACATAATGATTTTTTTCTCTACTGAAAAATTCCTATTGACACTGTATTATTTTACTATTTATGGTGACTTTCTCATTATTAGTCCAGTGCCTTATACTATCGTTTGTTATGCCTGGCTAAATTTACATAAATGCGCTTACGTATTCTGTGTTTCTGTGATTTTGTGGTATTATAACTCTTGCAGGAACCAGTTTATTAGTACTAAAACTTTCATGGCTTTCTTCTGCTAGAAATTTATGTGTGTCCCTTGCAATATATCCATCACAGTCTAGTAATTTTCAATCAGTTTACCAAAAGCAATTTCATGTATATGTCTGAGAGTGATGTGTGTATATATGTATACATACACATTTGTAATTTAAAATTTCTTTGACTAACCTTACTGTACTGTGTCTGTAATTACAGTTTCAGTTGTGTTGCTTCTTAGCAGGCCAAAGCTTACATTGTTCTCTTTGCATCTACGTGCTTTTACTGCTCAAAGAAAACGGTCTGCACCCATCAAAACCCTGTACCTTAGCATGTAGATGGCCACTGGGAGTAGGCATGTGGGTTCCTGTGATCCTTTTGTTTTGGCTTTCTTCCACCCTGCTTATTCACATTCTCCCTACCCTCAACTTTTTTGTTCCTTACCTTAATTCACCTTCCTTATTCATGTCTCCATGATTTTTCCCACTTGACAGGTGGTTTGATGAGAGAATATCCCGCCACGAAGCAGAGAACATCCTCATGAGCAAAGGAGTTGGCTCCTTCATCGTCCGAGCCAGTCAGAACTCTCACGGTGACTTCTCCATCTCTGTCAGGTATCTGCTTCTCACAGCATTTTCCTGCTTCTTTTCCTGTTTAATGGTGTCTCTAGCCTTCTCTTGACAGAATTCCTAATGTGACGTAGCCTCTTGGGAAGTTTGCATGCTGCCAGTCACTGGCAGTGCTGCTGTATTGTGAATGAGAACAAATTAGGCATCTGATTCCCAAATGTTTCTGCCTCTTTTCAAGTGACACAGTGAATGCCCCATTCCAAAGCTGCATCTCCTGGTGACCTACTTCTCTGAAAGAGCTGCAGCAAAGCAGAGTGGTACATGGGATGTCTCCCACCATGCAAAACATGTGCCTTCCATTTGTTTTAATTCCCTGACAGCTCTGGTTACCAAATCCAAGAATTCCACTACTACCCACTAAGAGATGACTATTACACTGTTAACTTATTTCCCACAGGTCACTGAACAGCCATTGGACAGGAATGGCTTTTAGTTGCTTGCAGCCCAGCTGCATTTCAGCAACTTATTGCACCCCAGCCCTTCTCGGGGCGTTTGCTTCAAAGCAGAGCTCTTAAATGATGGTTGGTTTCCCAATTTTCAGTCAAACAATTGATAACCAGTTTTAAATTAGAGTAGCGGTTAGCAGTGTCTTTTCCAAGCAGTGTGCACTTTCTGATTCAGGGAGCTCAAAAAGTATCTGGGAGGAACGCAGGAAAACATTCTGGTTACATCTACACCAATAAACACCAATAAACTAAGTACAGGCAGGCTCTTTCTCTGGCCCTGAGGTCAAGCAATGTGGCAGAGCTCAGATCCATATGGCTAAACCCTCTTCAGCCCACAGAACAGAACAGCTGTATTCAGTACTCACTGCAAACAGTTCCTGGTCCTCTCTGTCCCCCTAACCATGGTCCAGCACTATCTAGGGGAGGGCTTTTTGGTTTAGACCAAAACCATACTAACGCTTTAACAGCTTGTGTGACTGTAGCACTCCAGGATAGCACTCAGTCCCTTCCTGGTCCCCGTTTAGTTTATTTGTGCAGATGTAGCATCTGAGACCAGTGTTTTGAGTTCCTGGAGCTGCACAGAGCAAGGAGGTGGGTACCAAAACCAGATCACATCTGGTGCAAAGAGGAATTGTCCATATCAGGCAAGAGGTAAGAGGAGGGGAGTTGCAGGGGGGAAGCCAGGGGTATAAGGTTGAGATTGTTAATTTGGCTTGTAACAGCAACTTCTTTTTTTCCTTCTTTTTTTTCTTTTGGGTAGGGAGAATGACCAGTACTAATGATATTACACTAGATACTATACAATTATAAAACTCAGTGTATGGCTTCATGTGACTATGTCTGCATGTAGTGGTGATACCCGTGGTGTGAAAAGGTATAACACATCTCTTATAGTCAATGCAGGCTGGATGTTAACAGGAACCTGCAAAGGCTAGTGGATAGACTACAACTGCACCTTTGTCTCCTGTACAAAGTACGGAATAAAGCTATTAGCTATTTGTGGCCCTCAAAGCTCCTCTGGCCTTTATTTCAAAGGAGAAGTTTTTAAATCCTATGCTTTGTTCTGATAGTGCTTTGTGACTGAGGAGCCCTGCAGCGCTCCATGTTTGTAAGTTGATGAGTCTTTTGAAATACAGAGCCACATCTAGGTCCAGTACACACAAGGACTGCCATTGCTTTACTTTCTAGAAGTCTATATTTTGGCCAAGCAAGAAGCTTTGGTACCCTTCTGGAAAAGACTTTTTCAAAAAAGATAAAAATGCCATCTGGTTGATGATCTCTTACTTTTCCAATTGGATCTAGGCATGAAGATGATGTGCAACACTTCAAAGTGATGAGGGATTCAAAGGGTAACTATTATTTGTGGACAGAGAAATTCCACTCGCTAAACAAGCTGGTGGACTACTACAAGACAACTTCCATCTCCAGGCAGAAGCAGATCTTCCTGAGGGACAACAGCCGAGAAGAGAAGGTAAACACAACCTATCCTTAGGAGTTTCTCAGTAAGAAACCTTTCTGTGGGAGGAATTCAGCCCATGAGAATGTCTTGGCGGGGGGAGGGAGTCTGTCCTTGGAAACCCAGTCACATCACTACACTGCAACATACATTTTTAGTGGATTCAGTGGTACATACAGTTATATAATTGAGTAGAATTTTATGATTCTGTTTTGGATACCAATAGGCAGTGCTGCAGATCTGCATAGAGGTGCTTTGCTAAAGCTGTGCTAAGGCCCCAGAACTGAAATTCTAAGATGCCTTACACATCCAAGGGAAGCAGGATTTACCTTACTGAAATGCCTAGATTTCATAAGGGCAGGTACCCAACTGACTGGTAGGTTGTGTCTGAGAAGAATTTGAGTCTGGTTTCCTAGTGTCCTTGAACGCACCCAGAGTGCAGCTGTTATTACACTTGAAAGTTTGTCTGCTCAGAAGAATCGGCCATCTTCTGTTACCGAGTGAACACAGTAAGGAGTGTGGAGGAACCGAGGGCAGAACCTGGAGCAGTGGCTGGTAGGATCTGAAAAGTACTGCTCAGAAGAACATAGCAGATATGGAAACAAGCTGTACATTCAGGGAAGATGTAGTAGATGTTTGAGAAGACAGGGAAATCCCAGTCCAATGAATGCCTGGTTTTGTGCCAGGGGAGCAAGCAAATGACATAGTAGAGACTGCTATGCATTGCATGCACGTACTGGGAGTGAACATGCCTGGTCACTGCAGTAACCAAAGTCCTGCTTTACTGGGAAACGGATTCTGGTATTAAATTACCAGGATGTGCAGGTAGAGGCAAGGCAGAAAGTACGTCACTAGATCACTGCAGCAGTAAAGTTTTAGAGGCTGTATGTGGGTCATTCTTGCTGGCTCCAAAAGAGAGATGATATATTTTTCTGTCTGAAGAAGGGGCTTATGTTGTTGTCTCCTTCTAGACTGCTTACACAGAGCTTTAAAAATGCACTAGTAAGGTACAAAATAGAGGCTATGGGACCTATGAGAGAGAGATCACAGCAAAGAATTTTCTGGGGAAGGAGAAAGGAAGACTGTATGCATGTATATCAGTAAAACAACCTGTTTGGGCTGACTGTGAGCAGGAAGAGAAAGAGAACAGCATTTGCTCCAAGATGCAGACAGGCAAATGAAAGAACAGGAGTCAAGTTTGCTTTGGCAAACACTGTACATTTGTTATGGTGATGGGCTCAGCAGGGTATGTTTAGCACTCGTCACAGTGGGGTTTCTGTTCACAATTCAAATTTCTAGATGCTATAGCCATATGATAAAATGATAGTGATATACAGATTTCAGTGCAGAGACAAATGAAGTCTAAGGGCAGTATTTCTAAAAAGAGCTTGGCTCCTGTGTCCTCACATCAGTGGCCACATTTTCAGCCCAGCACCTCCCATTACTACCTACTCTTCAGATGGGGAATGGCTATGACAAAGATCTAAAATATGGGATTCTCAATTTGTCCTTCTGTTCAGAGGGGGAGGAGCTTTCCCTTGGAAGAGCCTCCAAGGTGAAGGGTAGTGCAACGATTGCTAAGCTTCAATCAAGGATGTGGTGGGAAGCAAAACCTGACCTCATTCTTGTGCTCTTTCTTCCATCAGGAGAGGCGTGGTGGGAGTCTGGAATGGATGGGCCGGGAAGGATTCCACCTGGGTGGAGCAGCTGGAGAAGATCATTCTTCTATAGCCAAGAGATACGTAGAGCATCCCATTCCCATACTGCAGCAGCAACAGGTACTACCAGGAATGAGGGGCTGGGACATCAAGCCCAGGGACATGAAACATTGACCTTGATTGCTTGGTAGTGAGTAAACAGTCACTTTGTCAAAAATCTGCTACCCTGAACCTGCTTTAGGAGGCAGAGTCAGTTAGGTCTTCGTATGGGAGTAGCAGCGATGATGGTGTTGGCCTGGGGAGCTCTTTTGATGTGTAATAAATATGTAGGCTTTTCATTTAGTTCTGTGATCCGTGACTGATTGAGAAACCAGCAAAAAATAGAAGTCAGTGTACAGTGGCCCTTTCACTGGGAACCTGGGAGTACTCCTAGAGAGTTTCTTGAGCCCCATCCCAAAAACTGGAAAACAAGGAATGGTGTCATGTACTTGCTTTGCTTAGGAAAGGACATAAAGTATCATCCAGTGAGAGTGCAGAAAAACACTCCCAGATCTTGTGCGCGCACACACACACACATACATCACACAGATATATATGGTTTCAGGAACTCCTCTCTAGTCTGTAGAACAAATGAAACCTTGCTGCCTGTTTCTTTTTTCTGAGTTATGCTACTGACATTCAGCACCACAAAACACAACACAGGGATGAGAAATGACTATGGTAAGCCTAGGAGAGTTTGGTTTCCTTCAGAACATTCCTTCTCCTCCTCCCTAATCTGTACCCTCTCTGCATTCTTTCATCATGTTGCATACCTGATATGTGAGGCTTCTTTACTCCTTTGCTTGCATAGGAATGGAGAGGACAACAGCAGTACTTGGTGCTATCTTCAGAGTTCTTCCTGATTAATTTGGGGGGAAATAGTTTTCCTGGGGTTGGCTCATGTCTCTAGCTAGAGACAGTGTAGCATCATCCAAGGAGAGGATTTGTCCTGCTGAAGGGAAGAAATCCAAAGCCATGTCCCTTAAGGCATGAGAACTCATGCAAGTTCTATATATAGCAAGGCCAGGGATACTATACTACTCTACTATACTACTCTATACTACTCAGGGATACTTTACGATAGCAAGGCCAGGGATAATCATGAAATGGCTATTCTCTCATCAGACAAGCAGTGTTGCCTGTCAGAGGACTGCTGATGGACTAATACAGCTTCTCACAAAGCTGAGGGCCTGCACTCTTTGGAGCACAGTCTATGCATGAGTCACATTCGATATGGAGCAGAAACACTCATAGGAGTGAACCATCCACATAGTAAGTCTTGCAGCTGCAAAGCCAGATTGAGTTCACTCACTTTCTGGCAGGGACAGGTGGGGTGCAAATTGTGCTCCAGTCTCATGCAGCCTCAGCAACCTTTTAGGCTGACAAAGGTGCAAGTGAGACCAAGGGAGGTTTTGGAAGAGTAGGTGCAAGAAAGGAAGCAGCAAGAGCGTGAGGATGAAAGCTGTTTACAAGCAACAGCAAGCACAAGCTGTTGTTCTTCCTCCCCTCTATTGACACAACTGATCAGACCCTGTGTCACTGAAGTACTGCTGCAACCTGAGCTAACATGATAACAGATTCTGTCAGACCTTTATCATAAAAAAAGCTTAGTGCATGCACTAAGGGCCTGGAGGGATGAAGACACTCAGCACCTCTCAGCTGTGCAGACAAAAGAGAACTTGCTCCCTAGATGTTGCCTACTTCCTCTCTCCATCTGTCTGGACTGATTTGTGTTGATATGACTTCAGATATGTGGTCATATGGCTTCTTTTCTTTGAACCTGATTTTGACTCTTTCTTCTTTGATTAATTGGGCTACTGGATTCTCAGGCTTGCTCCTTGCCCTTTACAGCATGGAGCAGCCCATGAAAAAGTAAAGTAGTGAGTCCTCAGATATACAGTCAGCTGCATCAGCATCACTGCCATTCCACCAGCATATGGGACAGAGTAAGAGCAAGGAGTGGGCAGGACTGGGGCATAATAACTCCAGATTGGCAAAAGTCCCCTTGGCAAGCATGGCTTTTCACCTGTGAGTTAGAACAGCCTTAGGTTTTCTCCAAAAGTCCCAGAGGCCAAAAAAGCCCCTCTCTGACCACATCTTCCAGCAGCTGTGGAACACAGCTGAGGACAGTCAACTTTCAACTTCTAAGAAGAAAAATCCAAAATAGAACAGTCTAAGGTAACCTCTTCCATGAGGGGCATTGCTTGTAGGACTGCAGCACTGTATTGGAAGCAGACATCTAAGATGATTTACTTGAGGGTTGGACCCTGACTCCCTGGCCACCAATGACTCTTAAAGCCCCTCATTTATACATCTCAGCATATACATGACTTTTCTCTTGCTGTTTTCTTTCTAGGATAGATATTGTGGGAGTCTGGACAGGAAAGATGGGCTGCATGGACTAAGGGATCACGGCCAAGGAAGTGCAGCAGCTATGCAACGGAGACACACAGACCCACTGCACCAGCAGACACCGGTAGGTGATGTACCTGGAAGGCCCCATCTGCCCAACTCAATGGGTCCCTTAGCAATGGCCAAGCAGTCTGGGCAATGTCACCTGCACAGAGGTTGCATGAGGAATAGTGTATTAAGCCTGTCAGGACATATCTTAGAAGATGTTTCTGAGTCTCAAGACTCTATCCCAGCCACTTGAATCTGCTTCTGGGGCACTCTGAGGGTAGGACTACAGTGTTATATGAGTAGTTCTAGGACTGCTCTCAAGGCCAGTCTTAGTTAACATGAAGACTTAGTAGAAGAGGGAACTTAGCATGAGCTCAACAAAATAGGCATTGTGAATGAGCCCAAGCTCACCCATGGGTTTGGATCAAGCATGGGTCCAGTCCAGCAGAAGACATTTCCGAAAACATAATGATCTTTCCTAGAAGGGCTTCATGTCCGCTGATGCAAGGGACTATCAAGTATCTTTGCCACCACAGCGAGGCCTTCCTAAGCACAGTAGCTAGATGTACAGTACTCTTTTTAAGTCTTATGGAGAGTTGCCTCATGATAGTGTGCCATGCTACAGTGCTCCTTCTGTCCTGCAGTGCACTTGTAGTCACACTCTCTCTTCCACTACTTTTTGCTTCAGTCCTGAGAAGACCTGTCATCACTCAGTTCTACTTGTCTGCACGTGGCATGTCCTCTCGGACCTACTATGCCATCAAAGTGGGATTCACCTACCTGTCACCCTTATCTGTCAGAGCCTCTTAGCACAGTGGATGTGGGCATGATGCAGATATGTCTCTGCAGACATCTCAGACTGTTCCCCTACTTGTATCCATACCTGGCAGTTGACCTAAGTAACCACCTGCTCTGCAAATTCCCACTGTGAATGCATGCTAATTAGAGCATGGTGTCTTTCTCTGCCTCAGCCCATGATTCCACTGCCAACTCCAAAGTATTTCTCCATCACCTCCTAGGAGTGTGACCTAAGGCACGCTCCTCTTCCTTGAGGAAATGTACAGCTTAGCTCAGAACAACCAGAGATCCTAGATCCAAGGAGAGTAGGGAAGGACAGCAGACCTTTCTCAAGTGTGAGAGAAAGAGGACAGATTGGATTAGGATATTTGGAATGAACTGGGAAACAGGGACATGTCTTCTTTTGGCAAAAGCCCCATTATTTATTATAATCCAGCTCAAAATAAAAGGCTTTTATCCCTTAGAGGCTGTGGCAATGAATAACAACATGCCCTTTCCTGCCACACCCCATCAGTGATCTAGAAGCCACAAATCCAATTATAGGAAGGTCTATATGTCCAGCCAAATAACTAGGAGCCATGTCTAAGCAGGGCTCTGAATGGAAGATTTAGCAAAAGTTAGTCTGTCTTCAAACAGATCTCTCCATTTGTGCCCACAAAATATACCTCCCAAATTGTCCGTGCCCAGTGGTGTGGGTGCCAACAATTTCTGAGAAAAGAAGCCCATTAAAAACTGATTTCCGGTCAAAATGGGAGATTGACTGCAAAGTCTCTTACGATGAAGTTCTCATAAGAAAAAAATCTGACCGTAGTGCTCGTTAAAGTGCAAATCCAAAATAAACTGATACACCCAAACAGTTCCTAAATCCTTTTTGTCTCAGGGGACTGACCTTGGGGAGAGTCCAAAGAAGGTTTAAGACCCTCCCCTATGCCCCAGAAATGCCTGAAAGAGCAAGTATCATTCTTTACAATGTTCACTAGACTCGCCAGTGTGCTGGCTCTCTTGATGTATCCCTCATAGTCCTTTGCTGGCCAAAGACACATCTCTATATCCGTACCCGCACCAGCTCACCTTCCTAGAGCCATTCCCTTATAGTGTACCGCCCAGCAGGACTCAGGCAGGAGCCCTTCTCTGTGCTCCCATAACTGGCTTCAAACATGGCTACCATGGCTGATCTTACAGGGTGGAGAAGACAGAGCCATGTGAACATGGTTTCCTAAAGATCTGCTCTCAGTCTGACTTTTCACCTTATGGTGCAAATACCCACAAATATACTGAGGGTGCTGAGAACCCAAGCACCATCCATTGTGTGTCCCAGTAAATTGGTCCCTCCTTCTTGGCATCTTGGCCACTTCCTGGTTTAATTGCAAGATGGTCTCAAATTCAGCATTGTTTGTCCTCCCTTAGTGAACATATGTACTGGGGCATAAAAGGGGTGACAGGAAGATGATCTTTAAGAGTTCTGGCTCATTTTTTCCTGCCTGTCTCTGTCTCCTTTCCAGCGAACACTATGGGTCCGTGCCTTGTACGACTTCGATGCTGTGGAGCATGATGAGCTGGGCTTCCGCAGTGGAGACATCTTAGAGGTCCTGGACAGCTCCAATCCATCATGGTGGAAAGGACGTCTGCGTGGGGAACTGGGTCTCTTCCCTGCCAACTATGTCACACCGGTGCCCCTGTGAGGGCACAGTATGCCCCAGAGGGCCATACTGGAGCTGCTCTTCTGACATGACAGGGACAGAGAGGGAGTGCATCTTCCCCAGGACATACGGTGTTTTTGGTTTTGTCTTAATTTATTGGCAATTGATCTTTTGAAATGTTGGTATGAAAGGGAACCCTCTGAAGAGGATAGGAATTTTTTCCCCTATTTTTCACATCCATGAAGGGGAGGGAGCAAAAATCCTGGACTGTTCATTGAGACCTTGCTGGATCCTCCCTGCCCTGTCACTTCTTTGGCTAAGTATGGATACCTTCCTGCAATTAGGTTTGTTCTGTGGAAACGCACCTCAGACAAGTCAGGCTTCAGTACTCAGGTAGCCCTACCCCTTCCTTTTGGGTCTGGTAGCACTCATAGTCTCTTCAGGCTCCATTTCACCTTTCTTTCAGAGGCAGGAGGAACACCCAGGTGAATTAAATGGTCATTGGTAATCACATTAATCCGACAGGTAGGGCAGGAGAGCGAGGGGGCCTTAGGTTGAGGTGCAAGGCAACCTTGACTTTTCTAAATAGTTTCTGGCTGACCCCTGTAGTACTTTCTGTGGGTGTGGACTGTATGGATACACCAGATGAAGGGAAAGGATCCTGTAAGCTTTTGTACAAACAAACCAGTGGTGAAGGTATGGGAGGGTGAGAACCTGCTTTATTTGCTTCTTCTGCTCTTCTTTTTGCACCCTATAACAACAACTTGTCCCGTTTTCAAGCTGCTCTCTGAGTACCTCCACTTCTGTTAGACATCCTGGTTAGAGCACGTCAGGTCCTTCAGCTAAATCAATATCCACTGGATCGGATAACAATGAATATCCCTCACTGGTTCCTTTTGTTAAACTGAATTGGGGAGAGGTTGGAGGGAAGAGGTTTTTCTGGTTTGGTGGCAGAAGTTCTTTCCCTGAGAACATGGGGTGTTCAGGATCACTGTGTACACAACTCTGACTTGCTAGTGGAATGCCTCATCCAACAGGTTAAGCTGTTACTTTACAGTATGCAAAGAATAAAGTTGTGGCCATCAAATAGTCTGTTTTCTGTTCCAGTTTCTTTTGGATGAAATAAGTTAAATGAATAGGTTTTCAAATCATTGCTGAGTGAATGCCCAGATGTGATACAAATATACTGCAAATGAACATTAAAAATGATCCAAACCCTGTGAAGGAGACACTGCTGCATAACCACTGCTCAGGCAAGTTGATATTAAACAAGCTGCCTGAATTTTTCACAACATGTTAGACCTCGGCAGTCAGCAAGGAAGTGATGATTTATCATTCTTGGGAAAGAAAGAAAAGGCAAGTGAAAACTCTAAAAACAAATCAGACTGATCAAGAAAAATGTTCTTATCTTTTGTTAGTCCCAGTGGGAGAAAAATAATCCCGGGAATAGGTTCTTGGTAAAGTCCAATTCAATGTAACTGGCCTAAATAAAGCTGCCAGCTAGACAGAGTATTAGCAGAAAGCGCCCATATTCAAATTTTTGAGAGAACTCCACCAAAAGCAGATTATTAATGGGTGAAGTAAAATGAGAATAATTAACAAGGCATATAAGCTTTAAATAGAATAGAAAACTTTGAAAGACACGTTAAGAGCTTATCTCCATTGGCTACCAGGGTGGTTCAGGAAATGGAGAGATACCATATGACTTCCTGGGCTGGGCTTGGCCCTGTTCTCTTGCAGGAGCTCTGTTCTGGGCCTTTAGCATCTCCTTTTGAAGTTAAGTCCATGAGGCTTCTTTTGGAACAAGCTACCTTATTATTGGGTTGGTATGAGGGTGTAACTTCAGTGACTCCACAGTTTGAAGGCTGTTTTGTTGTGATTCGCTGCTCTTTAATTTTTTAAAAATTTTTTTGGCTACGGTAATATAAAATTTGGAAGAGAGAAGGTTAATATTCAGTGAGAGAGAGGATTAAGACCAGGGGAAGATGGAAGCAAAGAAACCAGAGACCAGCAAAGGCAGAGGAGGGATATGAACGATGAATCTTTCATATTCAGGTCTGGCTGAAACAGAAGAAATGGTACGTTCACCCTTATTCCCACCATGTCAAATCATCTTTCAATTAATTCTTTTTTTTATTAGTTACTTTTAAAATTAGAAGCAATGTCTCCTTTTCCTCAGCACTCTAAAGACCCTCTTGGTAGTGAAGATGTAGTTGCACAAAATTAATTGAAGATAATGCACTTAGCAGTTTGGTAGCTCTTCACACATTTGAAACCCCTTTACAGAGATTAACTAATTAAGCAAGTCTAAGTAGTACATTGTAAATACCCCCATGTTAACTCACGATTCGTTTGAGGAAGAAGTAAATTTTCACGTGATTTTTTTAATTGATGTTTAAGGAATTAATACTTAAGATAATTAGCATTAAAGGACTGCACGCTAATTATGGACAACATACCAGAACCACAGTAAAATAATGATTTCCCATTATAAGCAGCACCTAATGACACCGAAATTACTAGGAGGCAAAGGTATCGTCGCATCTGTGATAACTATGCTAGTGCCATGTTCTGCACTGCCTTGTGCAGCTGGCCAAGCTTTGGTCTGCACGACCCAGTCTCACTTGCCTCTGCTTTTGTCCTTGCTTGCTTCCCAGAGTAGAGGCAGTGCTACCTGCAGTTACTGTACGTGCCAGCAGCTGGGAGGCACAGGCATCAGACTGCATTTTTGTATCCTCAGTACCTCCCACAGTAGAAGTTGTTTTCCTCCCAGCAAAACAACAGCACAGAGAAGAACCATGGCCCTTCCCAAGTCAATGGAGTCTCTGGATCCAAGGAGAGGTGTGGGCAAAGGGGGGAATTTTGCTGGGGTAGAAGGTGCTGTAGCCACAGGATGGAGGCATTTTCCATGCCCCATGCCATTTTCTGCTGTAGTCTGCCCATGAAATTATATCTCCCATAGATCAGGTCACTTAATAAGGAGAGAGAGAGAGAGAGAGAGAGAGAGAGAGAGACGACTCCACCTATATATCCTGCCAACTTTCCTGCTCCTTCTTCCAACGGGTTTAATTGTAGCACAATCCTTGCTAATGTTGTAGTGCTTCACTTACACTTGTGCTGTGAAAACCTCCGATTCTATTGCCCATGCAAAAGGCATGTGTTAGCAACATAGGACAGGAGCCTTAAGATGACGGTGTAGTGTACTGAGTTTACCTGACATTTATCAATGTTTCGTAAAGAACTAACCCTCTAGAACACGTCCTGAGAGAGCCCACTGTGAAACCAAAATGGGAAGGAATAAAGAGGAACCCAGAGAAGTATTTTGTTTGGTATTTTTCTTAAGCAAGAAAGAGAGTTCATGAGAAAAGAGATTGTAAACAGAGATAAAAGTAGGAAAAGTATGTGGGAAGGCAAACATTATTATAACAAATGAAACAGAGGAAGATGGACTTGCACATGGAAAAATAAGTTTCATGAGTACAACTGATGTGTGCTTTCTCCTGTCTGAATCAACTTTTCGCCTACATTCTGCTGTAGAGTCATATTTTGTTTACAAATGTCTCTGTGATTAATAAGGCTGAGCGAAAAACAGTAAATGGAAATCTCCTTTCATGCAAAAGCTGTCCAGGTGGTTTTCTGTGCCACGAAATAGAGATGTCTGTCTTGGTGTACATGCTTACTATAACAGCTGCACTCACTGGACACGCTGCAGAAACAATGGGAACATGGCTGGTTCCCGTCTGACTGCTGGCAGCGTAAGAGCACCAGGGAGACAATCCTCAGTGCTGCCACAAAGTCAGCACCTGGTCAGGCTGCTACGCCAGTCCCCCTGTACCAGGGATACAACAAGCTCCTGGGTGGTTGTCGTTTTTTAAATTGAAAGTAGTTCTCAATTTCAGTGGGCTGTGCAGGAAATTTGGAGCTTTTCACAACAGGCACCTGTTCATCATCTTTTCTATTCAGTGGCACCTCTCATACTTCCTCCCCAGTGGGATCCTGATGCTGTAGGCTCTTGGAAGGCCATTTTGCCTTCAGCCCTTGTGGAGAGCAACCAAGGATGGCAGAAGCAAAAGATCCAGCAGCCAGGACCATGTGGTCAGGAGAAATCAGCCTTGAACAGCAATGCGGTATCAGCTGGGACATTTTGCGCTGCAGGAGCAATGCCCCAGCATCTGTAGTCCAGCAGCGAGTTGAGGGGTAAGCTCTACACTGAGTGGAAAGTGACAGGTCTAATTATATCAATGTCACATCATAGGGACAACATAGGGACTCTGGCGAGACAGAGATGTGGCCATCTGGGTAAGTGCTGTCCTCAGACTCTTGCTCTGCTTCTGCAGCTCTCTGCCAAGGAGCCTGGGTTGCACCAGACTAGCTGTGAGAAGTATTTGGCAGTGCTGTTCCTTCTGATGCTGCCTGTCCCTGCCCAATGCATCCAAGAAGCCTCCCCGCAGCTGCAGCCCATCACCTCGCTGTCCCTGGATGCACCAGAAAGCCCATCACCCAGCTTTTGCCACTGTGCTGATATAAGAAAGTCCTCTGTGCTGACATCTCATTTCAAATACTTGTTCAAAGCAATTGGCTTAGCTGCTTTTAAATGAAACCCTATAGAGATCAGCTGAAACCATTAGCGTTCCCTAGATGATCCAGGCAGTAACATTTACTGGTTAAAACATACACATTGACTAAAGAGCTTCTGACACCCAGCCACTCCTTGCTGCTGAAAGCTTTGCATTTCAGTGGGGAAGCATGAACTGAGTGTATGATAAAGCCTTTAATAGCACTGAGGAAGAGGGCAGAGCATTGCCAATTTCTCCAATTTTTAGAGGCAGCTTTCATGTGACAGAGTTCAGGAGCCTTAATTTGCATCAAATGCAAAGGAAGTTTCTTACATAAGCAGAACTGACAGTAGAAAACAGCCAAGGACTTATCTGTGAGCTACAGGACAGCAGGGGAACAGGCAAGTGAGTAGGAAAAGTTCACTGACCTTTGTGCAGAGGGAAAATTCAAAGCACATTGTCTGCTGTCATTGTGCAAGTGAGAGCCGCTTGGCGGATGTCCAGCCTGCTAACATGAAAATGCAAAATTTCACAAATGGCAGGCGTGCAGGGATCCTCGTAGACATGCAGAAATAAAATTAGCTCCAGCAACAAAGGGAAGAAGAAGAAACAAATAAATTAAAAGATCTCTAGATATCTTGCAGCTTCTCCCCGCTAGTCCAAGCAGGCTTATTTCCACCAGGATTTATGAAAGATATAGCCATGGCAAGTTTGTCACAAATAAAAATGAGAGCAAATCTGTGGGAAAAAAATGCAGTGTAGGACATGAGTGTACTACTGTGCACTTAAAGCTATAAAATGGTGACAGCGTCCTGATATCATGACCAAAGTTCAATTCCCTGTTTAAGAGGTGCTTCTGGGAAACCATTCAGTCATATCCAGCCACAGATAAAGAAAAAAAAAAAGAAGAGGCATCTTCTCTACTGATCTAGAGGTCATTTGCATTGTATCTTTTATGTCTGTGCTGTACTGAGTGTGTCTGACTCAGACCATAACTTCCTTGTGGTACTGGCCAGTCCCTCTCCCTTGTCAAATCCAAGAACGGGGCTCCCGCAGTGCCAACAGATAATAACAAACAGTAGAAACCAGTCCGCAGTGACCCCTCTCATGACTGAATGTCTTCTGCCAGGTGCAGCAGAAGTTTGGTTGCAAAATGCTGAATTAGAAGGAGACTGCATCAGCCTTTTTTTTTTTTTTTTGGTCTCATCAAAATTTATGGGGGAAAAAAATCAACTGCAAGTTTGCTACCAGCACCAAGGGGAAGGGGAACTGCCTTTTGCTCTGCCCCTTCTAGAGTCATTTATTCAGAGCCAAACGCATGTGTACCACCAACAGCTCATTCTGAAGTAGCAGCTTTTTACACTCACTTGGCAGAGGTGTGAATAAGAGGGATATGTGGCAGCAGAGAATCAGCTCTCCGTAGCTGCATATCTATGCATCTGAGCTTGCCATTGTGATGGCAGCTATTTGCCTGTTATCGGATGAAGATGGCCTGCTAATAACAATGGCCATGATTTTATCAGAGCATGTGAGTCAATCTAACAGCTCACTGCCACCCTGCAGAAAAGGATCCACTTGTTTTTTGCTGGGTTAATGAGTTGAGTCAGCTCACTGAGGGCAGCATAAGGAGGCCCAGAGCCAGTGGAGGGTGAGCAGTGGGAATGCACAGCCAGGAGGGGAAAGGGGAAGACAGAACCTCCCAGTCCTGGCAGCAGGAGCTATTAGATCACCTCATCCTAGGCTGCAGACTCAGCAAAATGAAAACTTACTTGGCTATGAGGTTCATAATGCCTTTACATGAGTAGGGAATCCTTTCTTTAAAGCTTGTTTGGGAGATCAGGGTGGGGGCAGGAAAGGGAGAAAGAACTCAGACCTGCTACAAATAGTGCGTCCTACATCTCCGCTGTGGAAGCTCACGGAAAGTCTTTTCATTTAAGCAGTAAAGCTGTAAGAGTTTGTTATTTTTTGGACTGTAAATTAAAGCAGGAAAAAACTAATTCCTAACATGGTCACAATAGTAAAACCCTCAGACATTCAAGCTATTATCAACATTACCTCTGAGAGGAACGGACCACGCACAACAGCTTTCAGGAGAAAAAAAACAAAACAGCAAGAGGTACCTTGCTGCCCTGTGAAATTGCTAAATTAGTGCCACTTGTTGCTGATGCTTCTCTTTCTGGGTGCGGTGCAGCTATCAGTCGTGTTTATCAGGTTGGAGAGCACACCAGTGCTTACAAGTTTAAATCTTCAGCATCAGCTGACCAAAATGATAGCTGCATATTCTCATTTAAAATGTGCATGACTTGAAGAGCACAGACATTTCACAACCACTTACACAGCAGAATGCACTCTGGAACACCAGTCGTAAACATCTTGAATTTAGGACTCCAAAAATAAGGGGTAAGGCTTCAAGACACACAAATGGGTGGATTGCACTGACTTTAGACAAATTCTGGCTAAAAGTAAAACATGCATATTTAAAAGAGAAGGTTCATAACCACTTGAACAGTGTAGCAAGCTTGCTGTGGTTCTCTACCACACAGTCACCAGCTCAAGCCTGGAAAGAGGGCTGGATACAAGATTTACAGGGTGAAATACTCTGGCTTTGGTTATGGGAAGCTGGAGAACATGGTCACGACTGTCCCTTCAGTCTTCTGAAGCCTTTGGCTCTGTTTGTGCATTGAAGGCCAACCACTATGATGAGAGAGACCATTACTAACGAAAGACTGGTGGTGTTTATTGTCTTTAAATATGAAGCCTATTTTTCTGAAGTGCTGGCTTCCTCAGGTCTAGAGAAAGCTGTCTCTGAACAGCAGGCTGTTTTAGCCCAAGCGTGCAGCTGGGGCACACGCAGGCTTGCATGTGACTCTGGGAGGAGGAGGGACACCTGAGAAGGCATCTGAGCAGGCAAGTGGGACTGAGCTTTGTCTGAGTAAGTCACTATTGTATGTTTTAAGTCCATGGAGCTATTCTGATTTTTACCAGCTGAGGTTCTGCCTTGTTATTCCAGAAAGAGATCATAATTTAATTTGATAAGATCTTCATGTAGGGAGCCAAAGGGTGTGGGTAGTGATTTACTCCTCTTTGAAATTATAATTATTATCTTTCATCTATTTGAAGAATCTTTATACTTACCTGTGTAAGACGGTCTAATATGGTCAAAGCCTCGTGGTTTTCTTTTCTCATGACTCAGACAAAGCTGACCACAGCTGCAAAGCTCTTCTCAATGTACTCTTCATATTACGCTTTATTGTTTCTACCTTCCTTATTTCTGCAGCCTCCAGCTTACTAAAAAAGCTGCTGCAAAAGGTTTTTTTTTCCAGCCATGTCTGTACAGAGAAAAGGTGTCATTTAGGAAAAACAGCTGGTTAACTTAGAGCTAGTTCAGCTCAGTAAATAACTCAAGCTGGTGACTGCGGCATGACTGTTTCACAGTAAGTGGTCAAGCCAAGCATGCTGCATGGATGCACGCAGTCCACACAGAGGAAGTGGAGGACACTGTGTTTGGTGGAGGCCTGTCCAGTGTAGAATAACAGACCTCACAGGGGAGTCAGTGAAGAACAACCGTGTTGTAAATGTGCATAAATGACTATCCCATGTAAAGAAGAGCTAACGTTTTGAGGAATACAGTGCCCAAGGAGGCTGAAGACTAGCATATACAAGACACGTGTTATGTTCAGAGAGTATTAACCAAGACTGACTAAACCATTTTTAATGCAGCTGTCTTTTTTTGTTCATGCAAAATTCAAATTTATGTTGAGCATCCTGTTACTTAGAGCGTGGGTGCAAAACTCTAATAGGATGTGTACTGCTAGTATAGACAAGGCTTGTCTGGCTCAGCACTGCAATCACATCAACCTATTTGCATCCCACCACTGTCTCCTTTGCACTCCCACATTAACTGGAAGCTCTTGTCTTCATCATCGCAGCTTCCAATTCCTTCGTCCTGCATCCCCAGCTCGAATGTTTCATTATGATCCTGGAATTCATTCTGCAGTGTTCCTAAACTTCACCAGCCCCACCACCTTCTCTCTCAAGAGTGTGTAGATTTGCTTTCCATTTCATTTATTACAACTATCATGGACATTAACTCTTTTTCTCTTTTTTTTTTTTTTTTTTTAGGTTTGCTAGTATTATTTTAGTATTTATCCTTACTATTTCCACATTGCCATAAGTGCTTGGGAATGCTAAATCCAGACCAAGGCCCTGTAGTGCTAGCACTACAGCCATGCCCCAGAGCTCTTGCAGCTTCCAGCTAGTGGTAAGAGGTGCATACAGGCAAGTAGACAGGAGCAGCACAAGGAAGCAATGAGGCAGGACAGATCACTGTGACGGCCAAAGCAGCAGGTATTTTTGACTCATCTGAACATCTCAGTGCATGTTACAAGTGATGTATTTCCCTCCCTGACTTGAAATCCCTTTTAAGACTTGTTCATGCTGCAGGACCTAGAGCAGCACCACTATGCAAGAAATAACTCCTCTGTCAGTGCTCCCTGGTGCTTCTCCCCTCGCAGCTTTGCTCCCAATGAAGCCGTGTGGTTTCCCCCATCCAGTGGATGGGGCAGGGTGGAGCTGGACCCCCCCAGACGTGGGCAGCCAGCCCACGTGCCGCGAGTCTGGCACAGCCTTGCTAGCACAGGTGCTCTGCTGGTGGTCTGATCTTTTACCCCCTGGGCAAAGAGCACCGAGGAAAGGAGAGTCCTTAAAGCAAAGACCACTCATCTATGTAGGACCGCAATTTTTACCTGGAACAATCATTTTGCCTCACCTTGTCAACTTGTAGTTTGTAAGGCAGGGCTGGCCTTCCTTCCCTGTCAGCACAGCACATAGACACTCGGGTCATGAACTAATCTGGAAGTTTGGGTCGCTCCTGTGGTACGAATGATTGATTGTAATTAATAAGGGATGAAGCTGAGAGGACCCCTGTGACGCGGGAATCCAGAGTCAGCAGGTTTGGCAGAACTCTGTGAAGTTTCAGCTGTGGCATCAATGTCTGTGTTGTAGGAAGCAGCAGCCTGTGCTGGCTCAGTGGCAGAGCACAGACAGCAATTAGAAATAAAAAAGTAACATATGCCAACTAGGGGAAAGAAAAAAAGAGACCACAATTGTTCTAAAGCACAAATTACAAAATGCAGAAAACTGACATGGAAAACTGAATACATCGAGGACACAACCCTGGCTGGAAAAGCTAAAAACAGTAAAGGATTTTAAGAAAATCTGTAATAGGAAAAATTCTAGCAACGATACAGATGTAACAACATTTTTATTGATACAGAGAAGACATGGGGCCTTGTGTCAGTTTTTATGGAATAAGCAATGTATATTCAACTTGGCAAACTCTGTCATATAGCCTTGTCCCCAGTCCCACCCAAAACACAAGGGGTAAAAGGAAGACAATATTGAAATCATTTGCCTGGACGTATCTATGCTGAGAGAGGATGTGACAGGTTCAGAAAATAAGACAGGGGGACGAGGATAGTTTTCATTGAACCATGACACCCAAGTCTATGAGAGCCTCCGTGTCAAGCTGAATGGAGGACACTGAAATGGGGAGTCACAAAGGCCCAAATCCTTACAGAGGTCTTTATTTTCATGTCCAGTTTCTTTATGTTTATGGCATCTAATGCCTATTAGTTGCAGTGAAGCTCCCTTGCATAAGTGGGAATTCAGTAGCTACACTTGAGGATCTGACCCTCCAAAATGGACCCTGCCAGACCCTGCAGAGTCCCTGGAGCCTCTGCTGTGCAAGGGCTGCTGCAGGGGAGTACCGCGTGGGATGGGAACAGAGCATCCGATCCCCGTGCTGGAGGGGAGTTGCTGCACGCAGGATGCTCTGGCACAGACTGCTGACATCCTGGATCAAAGTTAATTACTCGTGTCTACGTTTTCGTTCTCTGACTTTCCCACTAATGTTTCTTCCATATTTCTATGGTTTTGTGTGCGCAGCTGCCTGCGGTCCAGAAGGTCTATTATCTTCCCATCCTGACATCTTGATAGGCAGTAGAACGAGTCGGCTAGAGCACTAAGAGGTAATTAGCATTCACATAGGTCAGGAGCTCACTTGGGGGTTGTGCATGACTGGGTTTTCCCAACTTCTTGTCAGAAACAAGTGTTGATAGAGCGAGGGCGGTCACCAGTCGTGAAACTGCAAATGTGAAATCAAACCTCAGTGGTGCTTCAGAAAAAGTACATGGGAGCAAAAGTACAAGTTCACCTTGTACTTTTGCTCATCTGCAGGAAAGGGAGGTCATGAAATGCTGCCCAGAAACTACAGAGCACGCTGCAGAGAGCTCGTGTTTGCTTTCTGCACCTCTCCTCTGCTGTCCAGGCGGATCTCATGTTCTGAGAAGTTTCCTTTTTGGTGGATGTAATGTGTCGAGTGCCTCTCTCCCGTCCTACAGCAAGCTTGCTGGTGCCTTATTTTCGGTGTATGCTAATATGTATGTAGACTCCTGTGTGTATGTGTGCATTTGTAGAAGATATAGTTAGTACCTCTTTAGATTTGTGGGTATGTGTGCTTGTTAGAAGTTTCATAATTTCTCCTGGAGTCTCCTTATGTGTAAAATGGAGATAATAACACGTAATTACCTACCTTGCAGGGCTGTTGTAAGGACAAATTAACCAATGCTTGTGTGGGTGTTTGCAGATGAAAAGCATGATATTAAGACTAAATATAATGATTGAATGTTACAGAAGAGAGTTTGTATTTATTATGGTGATTGAATATGAGACGAGAGTGCTTTGTGGGTGTTTATTTCTTGTGCAGTACCATGTATTTGTGGAAGGTGGGAAACTGGGGGAGCTGAGTTTGGGGTAGGTGTCAAAGAGATGGTTAAAGTTAATCTTTAACCTTATAGCCTACTGACTTTCTTCTTCTCTTAACTAAAGCTGATGCTGAACAAGGGACAAGAGAACAGAGGAACGAAAACAGGGCCAAGCTATAGAGGAAGAGAATGAAAATAAAACACAATTGAAGATTATTATTTCAAAGAACAAAAACATAAAAACTGAATGGGAAATAAAAGCTAGGGCAAATGAGGACAGAGGAGAGAAAAGAAACCTCAGCAATTCATGGTGTTAAATTAGTACACAGAATTACAAGAAAGTAAACACCAATTTAAAAGAGGCATCAGAAACAATTGATGAAAAGCATGTGCAGGGAAAGAAACAGAGAGTGGAATGGGAAGGAAGCAGGAGATGTTCTTAATTATTTTTTGTTTTCGTTTCATTAAGTGTAATGGCACCATTCTTATATTTCCTATGCATTGTTGAGAGGCACTTCTTTGCAAACCTTAAAGATGGTGTCAAGTATTTTAGATGCTTTTTCCATGTGTTCCATAGGCAGGCTGGTGACAGTTAAGGTGTGGATGCTTTTGTCAGCCTGAGAATGGCCCTGTCTGGTTTCATTTGGTTTTCATACTGTCTCTGGAGAATTAATGGAACAAATTTATTTCCATCAACTCCAGCGAAGCTGTACCAGGAGTGAATCAGACCCATTCTCCCTGCTAAATGCAGCCGTTGCCCTGTGAAACCCTGATCCAAAGTCTATTTCAGGTTAAACCTGGAATGTTTTGTGATTAAACACAAAACAATAAAACCAAAGCTTAATTGTTATGATCTCTCATTGAGCACAGTATGTGGGTGTGCGAGCTGCCCGGAGGAGTGGCAAGGGGAGGTGGACCACCAGAAGGAGTAATGGGTAAATAACCACCACACTGCAGAGTTTGGGGAGCAGACTGCCTTTCTTTGCAAAGTGTCCTTGGTTGGAATGAAAATCATTGGCCAACATCCCTGCAGGGTCCTGTGGCCTGCTTGCCTTTGCTCCCTCTTTTTCGCCCTCTCTCATCCCCACCCTCCCTTCTTAAACATCTCTCCAAATCCAGGATGCCTCCAGTTCTTCACCTGGTCCTTGTTTCACATCTCTTCCTTGCACCCCAAAACTTACTTTGGGCTGACTCACTCACCTCAACTCATTGACCTAAATTAATCCTGAATTAATTCAACTGACTAAAATTGACGTAAATGGAGTTACATCAGAGCTGAAATTAGCCCAGTCTGACTAAAATAGCACCTGCCTTTTCTACTAAACCATTGCTTGTCTCTTCCCCACCTCCACCCACATATCATGATTTTAACATTTCTTTCTCTTTCTCTGATCCCGCAGCCATGAGCAAGCTGTGTTCTCAGTGGCTGGTGTTGCCCTTTCCTCTCCAGCATCCTGTTCTCCCTCATCGCCACGGCAGAGGCTGTCGGTCCCTATTAACAGACAAGCCTTGCCTGTGTCCAAGTCTATGCAACAGCTTTTCATCTTCCATCGGATTTTGCTGTCCTTCATGACAGAGATGCACTGGCTATGTTCAGAGCCTGGCTGCAGTGGGTACTTCATGCGCCTGTAGAAATTATAGTCCTACTCCGAAGAATTTACAAGTCAGAGTGCCAAGATGTACAAAGATGAGGAGGGAAGTTAGATGAAGGTGAAGTGATTTGCCAAAGGTAGCAGAGCAGGACAATGCCAGAGCTGTGGATGTCAGACTCAAAGCTCCTCTTCCTTTTCCATGACTATCTTTATGCCAATGTAGCATTTCTCATCGTCTTTTACAATCTTTGGGCCCTCACCCTCACGCGGTGGTTAAACATCTCCTTCACTTTCTTTCTCATCCCCTCTGGCTTTCTGACTTCTTTCAGCTTGCCCTCGGAGCCTGCTCATGTTGGCTAGGCTTTCTTCCCTCCTTTTGCAAAAAACCTGGCTGTTTGCAGCACGCTCCTCTCTGGTTGAGCCGTACTTTACATTTGGCAGCATGCTCCACCATTCGCATCTGGGTATCTCTTTGGGGCAAGGATTTATTCTGTAATTACCCTAGCTTATTTATTATCGTGGCATATATATCTGCAGTGTTATGCAAACTGTAAAGGCTTCTAGTTCTAAAGGTCACCATGGGCGTACCTTGTGTTTACCTTCCAAACGCAGATGAGCTCAGAACAAAAGGGACTGGCAGGCCACTGAGTAGATGAAGGCAGGGAATCACCCTGATCTAACTAATTTGCCAAGGCAGTGTTCATAAAAGTAGGTTGCCTAGTGCTGCAGACAAACAAGCCAATCCAAACTCGCCTTCTTCCAGCCGACTGAATTAATTCCCCAGTATTGCCGTGTAGTCCCACAGCTGTATATAGCTGCATGTCCTGAGCACCCAGAACAGGAGCCTATCCATTTCCCATCCTAAATGTCAGGCCTGCCCAGTCTCCCATACTGGGGCTCACGTACGGTGCTTTCCGTTCTGCCGCGGGTATCGTGGCTGCCTCTTGTTCTGCATCCATCTGCATGGTGGATGTGGCCCCCCAAGCTCAAAAGAGCCTTGCTGCTGCTAATGCCCTTCAGATGAAGCCTAGCTGGAAAGCTGCTGTGCTACCTGGTGACCAAGGCCACCAGTATATCCCTCACATTGCTTGTCACAGTGTTACCTCAAGCATTGGCATGAGTAGTATTTGAGCTGTAATTTGCTATTCACGTTGCTTTGCAGTGTTGAAAGAGGATCACAAGGCAATTACCTTACATGAGAGGATGAAATGACCCCACTGCATCCCATACGCAACTTGCAGGAAGAGTAGAAGGATAAATTAAATGTTTGTGAGAAATGCAAAATGCTAAGCCATTAGTTGCAGTCCTTCCCAAGATCATCCGCTGTCTAATTGCATTTCCTGCCTTACTGTGGCGTAGGTCAATTGTCAGCATGGGAAAAAAAAAAATCCAGTCATTGCTTCCTCTACTAATTGGCAGCCTCAACAAAGTGGAAGTAGAGCCATGAATACTGGACTCTCGTCCTGCTTGTCAGAGCAGAGATACTCTGGGAGGGATGGGGATCTGCCACAGGCTGCACTGTTCCCTAGGGGATGCAGCTGCTTCTCCAACAGAAGGAAATAAATACAGGAGGGTGGGGAAGAAGGTGTGGGGGTCTGACAAGCAGAAACATGTTACTGAGCCAGCCTGGAAGAGTAAAAGGAAAAATGCCCACGGTCACTGTCAAGGGGAGATTTTTAAAAGATCCCACAAAAGGATGGCAGGGCAAATGGAAAAGAGCAGGTGAGGAGGATAGGCTAAACACAAGGAGAGATCTATGGATTCTCCATCGTCAGGAGAAGAGGGAAAAAGGAACACGGATAAGCTCAGAGCCGTGGCTTATTTCTGCTGCAGCTCTTCCTCCCTCTCCCTTCCTCCTATGCGTTTTCACATAGCACAGTAACCTACCGCAGCCTCAAAATAAAGAGTAGTGGGGGACAATCTGCCTGAAAAATACCCCTCTGGAGAAAGGAATCTCTTAAATATGATGATCAAAGTGTTCAGATATTAACAGATGAGAATGGTTTATGAATCTGGATTAGCTCAGAATCCATTTGATTATTTTTAAACCTCTAAGACTAAAAGCTAGAAACCTTCCTAAGAGAAATGCCACTTATTTTAAAATGAGCAGTGAAATCTTGATTAATTGAGTTGCAAAAGAAATGGATCTAAAAACAGGCACTGGAGGAACATAAGTGCATTATGCATTTGGGTTTTGCTTTTGGAAGAATTCAAAACCAGATCTTTCTGCCAATGCTGATCTGAAAATAACATATTCTAAGCCTGAATTCAGGTGTCCGTAGACCCAGGGAGGGACAGCCTGGGTCTGTCTCAGGACCAAGGTGATGTCTCAGAACCAAGACCATCACCATCCCTCAGGCTGGCTGGCTTAGAAGCTCTTCCCTACTGAAGTCCAAGGTAGGAGTGTCTCCTGTATCAAAACGTAGGCACTATGCTAGTTTCTCCTTGTGTGGCTTTGGGGTGGCTGGGGTGCACCCCTGCTTGCAGCAACATTATAGCCTGGGATAAGTGCTGCCATGCAGTGTCTCGGTCAAGCCGAAGGGTCATTTGTCCACAGAAAGAGCAGCCAGAACGGAGGCAGGGTATGTCACCTGGTACATTTTTTATGGCCTTAGTTCTGGATTTATAAGGCAAAAAATTAAACCGCAGATTTCAAGCATAACTTCCTGTAAAGTTTTGCTTTCACACCTACAACACATCTCTCTGGAAACAGCCTTTCAGGAGGGAGGTCTGGTTGGCTCCTTTTATTTGTTTTTTTTCCGGCTCACGGGAGTCGCTTGCACTCACTCCATCTGCCTTCACTGTGGCATTGCTGGACAGAAACACCAACGAGTGAAAGATAAGGATCCTCTGGAGCTAGCGGTGCTTCTGATAAGGTCATGAGCAGCTGATTTCTTTACATTGCCTTTTTGGATATTTTTAAGCTAAATACACATCAGAGGCCAATGTATGCTGATCAGTAAAGGGCATCTTCCAAACCAAATAAACACACTTCTACCACATCTTAAAATCTAGCTGTATCTTTCTTCATGTTCATGAATCACAAATTTCCTTGTTCCATCTCCAGGTCTAAGCCTACACTTAAGGCTTCTGCATCTCCTCTTAGAGGGTTGCCTTTTTCTTTCCTATGCTGCTCCCTTCACACAGTTTTGCATTTATTGTGGGGACAAAACTGCTTCCTACCTGTTCATTTTTGTAGTTTAGGGCCCACTTCTAACTTCTCCTCCCCATAGCCCAGCCTCACAGTTCTATTCTTTCCCCCTCCTTATAAAAACCAGGGCTTCCTTTTTTGCCATGGCTTTTTTTAGCCATCTTCCAGGATGGCTAAAACTTTGTGGATGCCAGAGCCTCATCTCTGCTCCGCACTGCTCTCCTTTCCTCCACACATCATGCAGCTTTTCAAATGAATTTGTTCATTCTTGGACATACCATGTTTCTTGCATTCCCTCCACTGACTCCCTCTTATCCACCACATAGCATTGGGACATCTCATCCTTGTCATCAGCACATAACTCCATCTCTCACCTCATCTTGCTGCACTGGCTGGTGGCCTGCTCCACCATACCACGATTGTCCCATTAATTGCTTCCTGCCAGTCTGCTCCCCATCCCTCCAGCCTCTGCTTGGGACACCCATCCCAGCCTTCCCTCTGCTCCACTCCTCTCCCCATCAACTCTCACCTGAGCATTATCTTCTCCAAAGAGTCAGTAGCAATGCAGACTGACAGGTAGCCAGTGCACAGGTAAGTACACGATGCTGTAGACTTGTTGCTGCCCTAACTTAATAGCACCCCCATTCCTGCTGTTCCTTTGTCTATAAAGCACAGTGTGATTTGAGAGCTACATAATTATAGCTGCAATTAAGCATCCTATTCAGAGACTGCATTGCTTATTTCTCACTGTTTTCTTTATTAAGAGCTTCCATTCAGGGTTTGGCTCATGTGCAAAGGGACTCTACAGCTGTCTTTTTTCTCCCCCCCTCCCCCCCCCCCCGCCCTTGCAGGAGAAACCAAAGTAAGGTAGGTGATGTTGGTTTGGGTTTTTATTTTCTATTTCCCTGTAGCAGTCCTGTGAAGTAGAGCAGCATTTTCCTCATTTTACAGGTAGGGAACTGAGGCACGGCAGGCAACTTGGCCAAGGCCCCACAGGGTAGCTCACCTGAATTCTGAATTGCAACCCATTTTGAGTCCTTGCCTATAGGGCAGTTGAAAGATTAAGCAAGAGACCTGGGTCAGCACTATTTCTTACAGGAAACTGCCTCAAACTGTTGCCCTGTGAATGGGAGCAGCCGGAGAAAACAGCTAAAGGCCTTTCTGTGCGTGCTCAGTCAGCAAATACCTTGCTGCAAGAAATGAGCTTGCGAACACAGTTGTTCCTTTCTGCTCTCTTCAGAGGACTCTCTTACCTATTTACTCTCACATGGAAACAACAGCTGAAAAACTGAGTGGGAGGCCAGAAGCACTTGACTCAGTTGCGGCAATTCTCCAATTCAGCAGCTAGGTTTTCTCCCTGAGGCAGTGTAATATGACAGAAAGGAAGCATCTGAAAGCATTTCTTCATCCTCCGGATTGCAGTCTGTCACTGCTGCTGCAGAAGTGACACACCTACTTTCCACCGCCTGCAGCTCTTTGGGTTGCTGGAGGGAGAACGATGAAGGCAAACACTTCTTCCTCTCCACCCTGAAATCACCTTGTTTCAGGCTTTTTAGCTCTGCCAATAGTTGGACGTGACTAATGCACCCATTCTTGCTCTGGGTTGGCAGCCCTTGCAAATGAAATTTCAGACTCGGGACAAGCAGAGCGTGGCTTGCTGCGCACGTAATAGTCTTCCCACAAACTCCTGGATCCTGGCTGCAGAGAAGAGAGTCGAGAAGATGCAATCTCCACCAAGCCTCTGCGAGTCTTTCTGTGGTGCCAGCCAGCACAGGGAAGGAGTGTAGTGTTTAATAACAACCATGGCACAGGCACCTATTTGTTTACCCTTCCATTTCAAGACGGCAAAGCCCCGTCACCTCAGGCTAACCTGCAGCTGGGACACTGAGAAGTAGAAAACACTCTCTTGTATCCTCCATCACTTAAGCCATCCTGTTCTCTTTGCAAAACTCATTTTTAACCAGTTGCTGCTTTTTATGGAGGGGGAAAAAAACCACAACAAAAAACCAAAAGGTAGTATGGTTGATCAGAGACATTTTGGTAAATCATATTGTTTTGTTTTGGACAATACCCCCCCTCAAAAAAAGCCTTCTACTATACAGCTCTCAACCACTTGATCACAAAATGATCCTTTCTTTTTAATACCTTCCCCTGGTTTTACTCCTATTTTGCATGTAGATGCTGACTGCTCTTGGGAGAAATAAGATGTAAAGAAAAGGTGAGGGGGAAGGCATCAGAATTTTATTCCTAAACAGCTGAGCACCCAAAGGTTTATAACAAGAGCTTGTAGCAGTTTATGTCACAAGAAAAACACTGCTGGGAAATTTATCAAAGAATGTATCAGGAGGTGGGCTATTTAGGGACTGAAATTACACAGGAAGGACTGGCAAGAGAGATGTACGCTCAGGATAAGTGCAGTTACAATTAATGCTAAATATAAGGTGTCATACCTTTATCTAATACACAACCTGCGCTGCCTCGCAAAGGAAAGTGAAGCAATTAGGCCCAAGTAACCAGAATATACGTGGGAGGTGTTTGAAGGCAGATGATTTAAAACACTGTAATGGGGTTGGGGGAGGGTTACAATAAGAGGTAATATTTCCTGATAGGTTAGTTTACATCCTTTGGAAAACGTTTTGGAACCAGACCAGAAAAGTAAGCAAGACCTTAACCAGGACTTGGCTGGGACGACACCCAAACAAAGGCAAAAAGCAAAGAGACCCAACCCTGCCTATGCACATGCAGCCCCTCCAGCGAGTAATCCCCAGGAACAAAATAAATCAAAGGACTGATAGTGTAGTTCTGCATGGATTTGCAGCTGCCTCAGCCCAATTCAAAAGCAGGCTTCCCCTTTCTTATTTCTCTTGAGCCAGCACTAAGGGCAGAGAGGAAAACCTGAGCTGAAAGAATAATGACCCTGTTCTAGAGTGGAAACTGGAATTCACTCCTCTATCCCAGAGAGGCAAGGCCAGGCACAAGTATTTCCCCCACCCTGCCTGCCGTGTTTCTTCTTCTCCAGTCCCGAAGGGTTGGGTTACCTTTGTGACGGAGAGGGCAGTTTGTTTGCACGGCCCTTTTTACCAGTCTTTGAGGTGAGGCTGTCAGCCGCAGGGTCAGAGTCTATCAAAAGGGACTGAATCATCAGACCTTATAAAAACTCCATATAGGAAATACACTTGGTTGGAATGTATTGCTGCAAGAACGGGGAGGGGGGACGGGACACATGCATGCATTGGGAAAGGGTCTCCCTCTGCTTTTGCACAGCTCCTTGCCCCTATTTATCGTATCAACACACAGACAACACTTTGTCTTTTAGAGTGAGAGATGGGGGCTAAACATTTCATCACAACAAACTGCAAAGTCTCTGCTGCCTTTACTTGGATGTGGGAAACGTTCGTTTGTTTTTAAATACAAAACTAAACGTACATTTGTGTAGCTACTCTTGCTTTCATGTGGGAGCCTTAGCTGAACACAAAGGATTACATTGTGCAGCTACAAATGAATAGAGCACCTAGGATTAAAGAGATTTTATTTAGCCACACATGAAATAGCAGAGCTGATGGCAGCCTCTGGTACTGAAAAAAAACCCAACAAGTAGTTTAGTGAGCACTGGAACTAACAAAGCCGCATCTCCTGTGTATTTGTATATCGTGGTTGATTGACTAGGGTGTCTAAGATGGCATAAACTTCATTTGAAGCTTTTCATACAGATCAGGTGCTTATTAGTGTTTTTGCTTTTATGGAATATCTGAAATCTAATAAGGTGTGAACCCATATTGTAACTTTCCCTGTTGGGGACTGATAGGGTCTCTTTTTCCTGTCAGGCCATTTATTTTCACAAAATCTGTAGGGATGTAATTACGCTTCCGCTAAACTTGTTTGAAATCAGCCAGTGGGTTCAAAAGTTATTAGAGATGGACAGACGGGCAGACGGATGCAGACACCATGACCATGTAAGCCTCATTTCCATTGGAAATCAAGCTAAAAGAGCCTGTATTGAAATTAATTTTTAAAGGGGACTTGATAGGCAGAGGAGTAGACCTCTGCAAAGTGCAATTTCTAATTTCAAGTGAATTTCATGCTAGGAAAAGCTATTGATGACAGTCTGGAATACTAAAATTCTCCCTAAAGGAGAGGAACAGTGCAGGATGAGCTCTGGTGCCCTACCTCATGCTTAGATTTTTAAGCTAACTCACTGAGCGCAGGCAATCGCTTATAGAGAGGAGACAAACAGCAGCTCTGTCTGTCCCTACCGGTTTTTGTGCATGTGAGCACTTAGTGCTAATCACATATGTAAAGAGCTGCAGATGCCTCTGAATGTTTGTATTTCACCACTGCTTTGCCTTTATGCCCGTTTGCTTGCTCATCCCTGCCAGCTCTGTCCCTGGGCTGCAAGGGGGAAGCACTGCTTTTTATCCTTTGTGTACGCACTGCAAACCGCAGTGGGGCCTGAATCTTGATTAGGGCCTCTAGCAACTATCGCATACCACGCAAAAATCGTAATTTAACATTACAGCCCCTAGTCTCTCAGCTGGGACAAATGTGTCGAGCCGGGGGTATTTATTCACGCTCCCAGCCAGAGACTAGGAGCAGGGCGGTTTTATTCCCAGCTCTGACACCAGCCTCTTTGGGGGCCTCGGGCAAATTGCTCTGTCGTCTTCCCATCTGTAAACAGGGTACTCACCTCCTGCTTTTTGGGAGTCGCTGAGCTGCTACTGCTGCTCTGTCAGTGGATTTGGAGAGGGCCAGCTAGCAGCCAGCTGCGGCCAATGGGCCATGGCTTGTGGCCACCATGCTGCTCAGCCCGCACCCCTGGCCCCACTCGTGTCCCCCCCGTTCCCTGTGAGCACCCCTCAGGTGGCTGCCACGTCTGAAAAAGGGGGAAAAACCCTCTTAAATAGACTTTTGCATTTGCAACCCAAAATCCGCCCGCGGCCCAGGCCTAGCTCTCCTCCAAGCGCTGTGGTCTGGGCCCCTGGTCCTGGCCATGCCGGGGGGACGGCCACCCCTGTCCCCTGCAGGCCCGGGCCACGTGCGGGCCTGGCAGAAGGGTAGGACAGAGGGGACAGCCCTGTCCCCAGGCAGCCAGGGGAGCGTGAGGGGCCGGCGCAGGGCGGCGCGGCCGCTCCACCCGTCGGGGCGGGCTCGGGCAGGCCAGGTGAGGCGGTCCCAGCCCTGCCTTTCCCTCCTTCCGCAGGCTCCCGGCCGGCCGGCGCGGCGGGTGCCGGCAGCATGGCGGAGTCCCAGGTGCTCCTGCTGGACGAGTCGCACGTCAACGAGAAGGTGACGGAGGCCCAGGCCCGCTTCTACTACAGCGAGGAGCAGCGCCGGGCCCTGGAGGTGCTGGTGACCCGGGGCGAGGCGGCCTACCGGGAGGCGCTGAGGAAGGAGCAGCTGCGCGACTTTCTCTCCAGCCGGGAGCTGCAGGCCCTGCGGGGCGGCTGGCGGGGATACGACGACCCCCGGGAGGGCAGCAAGGTGGCTCGGGGGCCCGGCGGCGAGACGCTCTCGCTGGCCTACTGGCCCGAGTGCTCGGACACGGAGGTGCCCCCGTTGGACTTGGGCTGGACCGACAAGACCTTCTACCGGGGCATCAGCCGGGTGGCCCTCTTCACGCACCCGCGCAAGGAGGAGAGCGCGCCCCACCTGAAGGAGGTGGCGCGGGAGATGATCCAGCAGGCGCAGAAGGTAGGGCCCAAAGCGGGCGTCCTCGACGGGCCACCCCTGCCCGCCTTCGCGCCTGGGCCGAGGGCCCGGCTGGGCGGCCTGTGGGGTGGGAGGGAGGCGAGAGCCCGCCGCGGCCGCGCTTTCCTCGCTGGCCCCCTCCAAGGCGGGAGGACCGCGTTGGCCCTCCAGCTGGTCGGCGTCCACCAGGCAGGGCTTTCCCTGCGGTTCGTGTCCGGTCGCGTTATGGTTTGCCAAAGCTGATGCCCAGGATGGGGGTTAAACCCCTGCACCCCCCCAAACTGGGGATTTATACCCGTGTTTTGCTCTTCGTGATTCACTGGCTCAGGGGAAGACGGGTCGTGATGCTGTGCCAGCCACCCCTCCTGTACGTGCAGGTATCCCTAGTTAAACGCAGGGCAGCGAGTTTGTTTTCGGGGAGGTGCTTTTTGAGTTTATTTTTTGTGGTCTCAACACCATCCAGCCTGGACTGCAAGCAGCCAGAGTCCAGACAATATGCGGCTGCTCTTCCTATTTATCTTTGGCTGGAAAGGACTGTTAGCGGTGACAGGGCATCTCTGGCAAGAAACCAAAGCAGCCGTGACGGTACGAGAGCTTGCGTTGAATAGGTAAGGGGCAATGACGAGGTTTTTCTAGGTCAGGGTGAAGTTTCCAGGGAAGACCACTCAGGGAATGATCCCCCTCAGAGCTGACAACTCCCCTGGGCAAAGGGCACTTCATTCCTGCTCTTAGTTTTGCTGCTTTCTGTTTTTTCTGCTTTCTAATTCAGCAGTTATTTCCTCTTCCACCCGCTCCCCCCTAGCACACACTATACGCACAACCTTCGCAGGCTTGTTAAAACCAAATCTGCTGGGAAACACAGAAAACTTTGCAGAGAGGCATTAATCCAGCGGGTGATCTCCTCAGCTCCCTGCTCGCAGAAATACATGCACACCCTGTAATCCTGTTCAGTGACTGGTGTGATCAGTCGTTTAGAAGAGCCAGAAGCTGTAAAATGCTTACACTCCGATTTAGTGCAACTTCACATCCTCTTTGCGCTGCTGCAAATGCCTCTACAGGCTGTGGAAGGACTGGGAAACTTTGCTCTTTTCGATAGCTGTGCCTGGCACCTAAAAGTAATTAATTATTGTTTCACTGAGTGGACGAACTGTGGCCCTCCCAACCCAAAGGTGGTTTCATGTTTAACAGCCATTTAAGTGTTTAATGGTCCTTTTCGTAGATAACTATGCCTATTGTGTTCAGCTGAGCTGGCCCTGGCAAAAAAAAAATCTCCAGGTAGCAGTTTTTCATTCAGTAGATGAGAGTAGGTTTGGGTTGTTTCGGGTTTTTTTGGAGGGCAGGGGGTCTAAACAGATACTAGTAATATGTGGCACATGTCTGTGGGTGGCTTATCATCGGTGTTTTACAAACATATGTTAATTAAGCTACGTTGCCACAATAAGATTGGCAAGTTAATGCTTGCCAATTTGTAAATATCTATGAAGAGCTAGGCACGCCTATGGGCCCTATAGGTAAGTTGTTATCCTATGGATAGGTAGAGGAATGGGGACAACCTCTTGCAGGGGTAGACACTCATGCTCTGACTTGCTGTATTTGGGAATGCTCCTAGGTAATCTTGACAGATCAGCAGTTGTGGCAGGGGTTTGGGAAGACTACCATACCAACAGTGGGGTTGCCCACTGTTTCACATTTTGCTGGCTTGGAAGTGCCATCTGCAAGGCAGCTCATCTGCTTTTCATACAGGACTGCAGTTTTCATGGGTTTAGTCCACAGGCTTGCAAAGAAGCCTGAACTGACCCAGGGCCCCAAAGCCTGGAGGCAACCATCCCTTCTATTGCAAGGCCAGTACTAACAATTAATGTTCTGTCCAGGACATGGTGTAATCTCTGCAGTCATTGGACTCATCGCAAATGGAGGGGATGGAAAGAAAACAAATTCACACTTTGATCAATTCCCTGTGTGGATGTTCTTACTTCCAATGAATATTATCTAGCATCCTTGCTCCTAAATAACTACATCCATACCACAGTGTGTGGAGGGGAGAGGGAGCATAACAGGCCTGAAATAATGCATGAACTCCTCATGCCTCTAATTATAATCTGCCTGTATATGAAGTTGTTCAGGAATAAAGTGGCACAAGTTCACTGTATTTTAATTGTCAGAGGTCCTAAGTAACATTCCCTGCATCTTGCTGCTTTGTGCTGGGAAGTGAGAACCAAGGCAGGACCTGAAATCCAGTTCTGCGTAGCAGAAGCTATCGAGGGACTTACTATTAGTTTATAATGTAGCTCCACCATAGTTCACCTGTATCAGGAACCTACATGTTAATGATGAGCATAAACACAATGTCAGCTCTTTTTTTTCTTTTTCTAACAAAGAAAAGCTTGTGTAAGCACTGTTGAGAGAAGGAGCCTGACGGAGCAGATGTGTTGGTTATTGTTGGCCATACAAACAGAGATTCAGCAAACACAGTAGGGGACATTTACTGTGGTATCACTTTCCCAAAAGCAATTTGTTCAAGGGCATTTTTCAAAGGAAAGAGGTCTCTGGTGAGAATTATTCGCCCTTCCATAGGGGGCTTCTGCAACTTGAGCTGCACCTCTTCCAAACTTCAAGTGAAGAAAATCCTACTGTTCAATCCAGTCTTCAGCTCCGTTCACACCTGTATGTGCCGTCCCCAGCACAGCTGGGCTTATCGCTGTGACCCCAGCACCTGGGAAATTAACATTTAGGCAACTCTATTCCCAGTATTCTGTACTGTCAGCATGAGAGCTCTGACCTGGCAGGTTGATGTTTCCTGGCGGGACTAAGAAAACAGTAGTTTCCTTCATTCATAGCCTTTCAAATGTTGGGAGAATAACTCTTTCAGGCAGAAAAGTGAATTGATATTTCTAATGGTGTAAAAAATACAGAAAGGGAGAGAAAAACAAAACATGTAAGATCAGCATTAAAGTTGCCCATAACCTTCTTTGTTTTGTTGTTACTCATCCTGTGAATGTTCAGGCTTGTCTGTCACGTCAGTGCAACCTTTTGTTTTTATGTAAAAACTATGCCTGGAAAGAAGGATTAGTTTTATACCAGAAAAAAATCTACATGTGAAGAGAGGGAACGATCATTTTGCCTCCAAATCTTGAACACATACTCCAGTCCCTTCCTGACAAATATGAGGTGTTTATGTTTGTGCTGCGTAAGACATTCCTCATGAAGCCAGCCCTGAGAGCAGACTTCTCACAGGGAACTGGGAAAAAAGGAAAATAAAATTCTTGTTGTCTCCACTATGCACCATGGCTGAGGATTCAGGCCCTGGTTCCTCTGCACATTCATTCTTCCATTACTCACCTTCTGATTAAGAGTTAGAGCTGTGTTTTTCACTCTTCTTTTTCAGTCTGTTTTCAGCAGTATTCTTTGTTTAAGTGGATCCTTACAAAGGCAACAAAAGTTTCACAACACAGAGGAGAAACTAGGTATTTGGCTTTGGCATTCCTCAGGCTGCTGAAATAAGCCATCTTCCCCTAGAAGAACTCTCAAAGACATTTATTAGGTTCCTTGCAAAGTGCAGCAGGAGCCAAGCAGAAAATTACAAGATTATTGGTAGTGCTTGGGCATGTACATCCCTGTACTTTTGTCTCCCCTATATCCTCCTCCATATTCTGGTATCAGTGCTCTCCTTTATTTTGCACCAGTGTGATGGGCATCTCTTTCAGTTACTAGTATTTTATTCAGTTGTCTGTCTACTGTCTTCTTGTTTCCAGATTATTGCAGTGGTCATGGATGTATTTACAGACCGGGACATCTTCCGTGATATTGTTGATGCAGCATATAAACGCTGGATCCCAGTCTATATAATCCTAGATGAGGAGGGTGTGAAGCTCTTCCTGGAAATGTGCAGATGCCTTGACCTCAGCGACTTGCAGATCCGGGTAAGGTATTCAATACTGAACCATTATCTCCTGCAGGTCAGTGGCTTTTTTCAGTTGTAATGAATCTTGGAACTCACTTGGACAGGCAAACACATCTCTTACAAAGTCACATCACAGCACTTAGACGGGGATTGATGGAACACAGAGGGGTAAGAGAGTGACTTGCTAATACAGAAAGAAAGAAAAATAAAAGATTTGGAGTTTTTGCCTTTCACCTGAGACAGGGGTCTACGTAGTTTCTTGGCTCTTGTGACCTAAAAGTTCAGGTTTGGGAAGAAGATTGTCTGAGGAAAATCCCGTGGGTCTCCTATTCAAGGATTGAAACCAGAGTTTGGAGTAGCTCTGGATCCCAGTTATAGGACACATATACTCTGTGAAATCAAGACTTTCCTATCCAGCAGTGATCATCTGGGAGTGAATGTGCTTGTAGTCCTCCTTTGCCTGAGCACATCAGAGTATGCCTTCTTACAGTGCATGCAGTACAGCAGTCAGCCTAGTTTGGCTGGCAGAAGCAGCCTCAGTAGGATCTCATTCATAGAATCATAGAATCATTTAGGTTGGAAAAGACCTTTAAGATCATCAAGTCCAACTGTTAACCTAGCACTGCCAAGTCCACCACTACACCATGTCCCTAAGCACCACATCTACATGTCTTTTAAATACCTCCAGGGATGGTGACTCAACCACTTCCCTGGGCAGCCTGTTCCAATGCTTGACAACCCTTTCAGTGAAGAAATTTTTCCTAATATCCAGTCTAAACCTCCCCTGGCGCAAGTTGAGGCCATTTCCTCTTGTCCTATGGCTTGTTACTTGGGAGAAGAGACCAACCCCCACCTCTCTACAACCTCCTTTCAGGCAGTTGTAGAGAGCAATAAGGTCTCTCCTCAGCCTCCTTTTCTCCAGGCTAAACAACCCCAGTTCCCTCAGCCGCTCCTCATCAGACTTGTGCTCTAGACCCTTCACCAGCTTCGTTGCCCTTCTCTGGACACGCTCCAGCCCCTCAATGTCTCTCTTGTAGTGAGGGGCCCAAAACTGAACACAGTATTTGAGGTGTGGCCTCACCAGTGCCGAGTACAGGGGGACAATCACTTCCCTAGTCCTGCTGGCTACACTATTTCTGATATGAGCCAGGATGCTGTTGGCCACCTTGGCCACCTGGGCACACTGCTGGCTCGTATTCAGCTGGCTGTCGACCAACACCCCCAGGTCCTTTTCTGCTGGGCAGCTTTCCAGCCACTCTTCCCCATGCCTGCAGCGTTGCATGGGGTTGTTGTGACCCAAGTGCAGGACCCTGCACTTAGCCTTGTTGAACCTCATACAATTGGCCTTGGCCTGTCGATCCAGCCTGTCCAGGTCCCTCTGCAGAGCCTTCCTTGCCTCCAGCAGATCAACACTCCCGCCCAACTTGGTGTTGTCTGCAAACTCACTGAGGGTGCACTCGGTCCCCTTGTCCAGATCATTGATAAAGATATTAAACGGAACTGGCCCCAATACTGAGCCCTGGGGAACACCCCTTGTGACCAGTCGCCAACTGGAGTAAACTCCATTCACCACAACTCTTTGGGCCTGGCCATCCAGCCAGTTTTTTACCCAGCAAACAGTATGCCCAGCAAACAGTATGTCCAGAGCAGCCAGTTTCTCCAGGAGAATGCTGGGGGAAATGGTGTCAAAGGCTTTAGTAAAGTCTAGGTAGGCAACATCCACAGCCTTTCCCTCATCCACTGAGCAGGTTGCCTTGTCATAGAAGGAGATCAGGTTAGTCAAGCAGGACCTGCCTTTCATAAAGCCATGCTGACTGGGCCTGATCACCTGGTTGTCCTGTACGTGCCGTGTGATGGCACTCAAGATGATCTGCTCCATAACCTTCCCTGGCACCGAGGTCAGACTGACAGGCCTGTAGTTCTCCAGACCTTCCTTCTGGCCTTTCTTGTAGATGGGCATCACATTTGTTAACTTCCAGTCAACTGGGACCTCCCCAGTTAGCCAGGACTGCTGGTAAATGATTGAAAGGGGCTTGGTGAGCACTTCCACCAGCTCCCTCAGTACCCTTGGGTGGATCCCATCTGGCCCCATAGACTTGTGTGTGTCTAAGTGGTGTAGCAGGTCACTAACCATTTCCCCTTGGATTATGGGGGCTTTTTTCTGCTCCCCATCCCTGTCTTCCAGCTCAGGGGGCTGGGTACCCAGAGAACAACTGGTCTTACTATTAAAGACTGAGGCAAAGAAGGCTTTAAGTACCTCAGCCTTTTCCTTATCCTTTATCATTATGCTTCCCCCCGCATCCAATAAAGGATGGAGATTCTCCTTAGCCCTCCTTTTGTTGCCAGTGTATTTATAGAGACATTTTTTATTGTTTTTTACAGCGGTAGCCAGATTACGATCTAGATGGGCTTTGGCCCTTCTAATTTCCTCCCTGCATAACCTCACGACATCCTTGTAGTCCTCCTGAGTTGCCTGCCCCTTCTTCCAAAGGTCATAAACTCTCCTTTTTTTCCCTGAGTTGCAGCCAAAGCTCTCTGTTCAGCCAGGCCGGTGGTCTTCCCCACCAGCTTATCTTTTGGCACATGGGGATGGCCTGCTCCTGTGCCTTTAAGATTTCCTTCCTGAAGAATGTCCAGCCTTCCTGGACTCCTTTGCCCTTCAGGGCTGCCTCCCAAGGGACTCTGTCAACCAGTCTCCTAACCAGGCCAAAGTCTGCCCTGTGGAAGTCCAAGGTGGCAGTTCTGCTGACCCCCCTCCTTTCTTCTCCAAGAATTGAAGACTCTATCACTTCATGACTGCTATGCCCAAGGTGGCCTCCAACCATCACATCACCCACAAGTCCTTCTCTGTTTGCAAACAATTCCATTACATACAGACTGAAATATTTTGTGTGTTTACAGTAGTATTGTATTCTTTGCTTTTTTCATGTTTTTTAGTCACTGTCACTACTACAGACTTGTTCCAAATACTGAAAAAGTTGCTAGGTTGGAAACAACCTACGGGGTGCAAGACTTGCACCTCTTTTGATCCAACTGTTCTGCTGAGCAGTGGAAAAAAAAAGTGCCTTTTTGCGTGGAGGAAGGGCAGATCTTCCATAAACACTCAATTAATAGTTTCAAAAAAAACACAACAAAAACTCAAAAAACTCTGGAGGTTATAGAGGCTCATATTAACTGTTTTAGGAGAACCATCTTAAATCTGGATGAAAATGACTTGCATATATCTGAACAGTGCTCCTGTGAACTACCACTCTGCTCTGAGTTTCTGGACTTCTTCATCAAAAAAGACATCCAGCCGAGCAGCTTTCTCATCTTTCTCCAAAACAGAGATGGAAGTTTCTTTCCTCTGGTGTCTTTGAAAGCAAGACACAGACATCATTATAATAGACCTGTTTCAAGCTTCAGGGGTATTCTGTGGCCTAGACTCGAATCTCTTTGGTACAAAACTGTGAAATCACAGCAGTAGTTCCATTTGCTCTGGTACCTGTTTTCCAGTACTTTCTCACCATGTCATCATGTGCAGGGATGATGACTTCAGTACTGCATATTTTAACTCCTGGATAAGAGTGAATGAAAAGATGCCCTGGCATTTTAGAAGAAGTTGCAATGCTATTGGAGACATGAGTTCCTTTTCATCTGCCTTCTCCATCTTTAAACAGTAAGGAGTCCCCTTCTGCTCTTCCTCTTACCTCTTTCTCCATAGGTATCTACACAGGCTTTACAATCCAAAACCAGTCATCACAGTGGCATTCTACAGCAGTGACTAGGTCCTGCAGCAGCCGAGTTGTGTTACAAGGTCACCTTTGCCGAAGAGGCAGAGTTCGAATTGATGCCTTCAAAAGCAGGAGAAAACTCGTGTCCCTTCTGTGCTTCCCTTCTCTCACAGCAGCCCTTGCTATGTTTTTCATTAGACTCCTTCAGCTAAAAAAAAGTCCAAATAGAAGCTGAGCTGAAGGAGGTCCACTGAGAAGAGCTTTTTAACATCCTTCTTTGACCTAGTTGTTCACTCTTCTGCAGAGCGCCAGCCCACAGAGTGCTGTCCTTCAGCCTTTTCCCAGCTATCTCATACTGTATCTTAAATTCCCCTTAAGGCTGTTGTATTCCTTTTCCAGTATGGCTAAAAAGGCTTTAGTTAATCTTGTTAAGGTCAATGCAGTTTATTCCTGTCTATGGTGCTATGGAAGGACTGGGAAGAGTCTTCCTGTAAAGGGAAACAGGTCATTTGCCTCTCAGAGAAGATGGCCTCTTAGTGTCCTGCCCAAGGCTGCCTTGGATGTATCCATGCTGCTGCTTGGGTCACTATGGCAGAAATCACCATATAGTGATTCCCTCGACAGCAGGCTTTAGATACCCAAGTTGTCTCGAGCAAGGTTAAGGCTTCCCCTTGAGGACTCTCCCCACCCCCACCTCATTGATGTAATGTGTCTAGGATTGTTTTGAACTTTTAGTGTTGAAGACCCATGTTTAAAGCAAGAAGGCAAGCTGGGCCTCCAGTCTTGTTCAGGCAGAATAATTTTGTCCCACATTGCTCGATCACAGAGGATGTTGGAATTGCTAAGGAAGAACGAGAAACTCTAGTGCAGTTAACTCTATCATTCACCCATTTCTTATTTATAACATGTCTTTCTCCTGACATCTGCTTTGATGTCTGAGTTTCTTCTACAGATTTTCAGCAACAGGAAAAACATTCTCTCCTTACAGTGTCTTTTTGCATAACCATTTTTCTTTCTTCTAAAAGATTTTCGTCAGTGGGCCACAGTTTGTCAGCAAAGGAATTGCATACTCTTCCTTCCTGCCCTTCTTCCCACCTTTCCTTTGGAATGTTTGTGCAAGATTTACAGGATGGCTTTTTCTCGGAAAGTTGCAGCAATATGTGATGTACCTTTAAGGTTTAGAGGCAAGTTCTGATCCCAGGGAGAGAGAGAGATGACACCCTACCATGGGCTGTCATTGCTGCAGAGTCAGGATGCTTATTCTGTCTTCTGTAATCACCAGATGCTCAGATTGCTTTGTGATTCCTGCCCTTTTGTTTCCATTGCCCTGTTCATCCAATGCAGAGTGAATACTTCAAGGGTCCTGATACAGGGAGATTTACTGTTAACACTGGATTTTGCCCTTTGTCTACATACAGTGCTGGGTGTTTTCACAAAATTCCTGGCTATTGTATCATTTTGAGATGGCAAGGTATCATGATCTGGTGACAGTCTCACAGGAGGGAAACTGCTGTAGGAAGGCAGTATCTCACTCTGCAAAGACAAAAAGTTCTTTACTGACTCCAAGCATGAAATGAGAAAAACTCAATTTTCGTCTGGAGGCCAGAGATCACTAGAAATGCATTTAAATTCAACCATCAGTACATTCATCCTGGGATGTTAGCAAGAGCGTGTCTTGTGTGTATGAGTCATATGGCTTCCTGAGCCTACAGGACATGGTTTGCCAGACTTCTGTTATGTTTGACACAAGAGTGTTCTTCTGAGATCACAATGAGGCAAAGTTCTCAGAGATATAAAATTCATAGCCCCACAAAAAGTCCTCTTTTTGTTGACCTGAGGGTGAATGTTCTCACCAGTTTTTAGATGAGTTCTCTTCCTCCCCATGCTTCTGCTAATGAAACCCCAGTAACAGACACTCCTGCTCAAAGACAGGGAGTTCACCTAGAGCTCCAAGCAAACCCAGGGAATGAGTTATCTGCAGGAAGTTCACCTTCATGATAATTTTCACATTCGTTTTCCCAACATGTAAGGAGTTCCTCTCCTCACTCCAGGAATTCTTAAAAGTTTCTGCCTAAGAAATGTTTGGAATTTCATTTCAGTATTTCATGTCTTTACCTCCGAGCTTTCCTCATCCAATCCTAACTCAAGTGAGTGAGAAGCTGATGTGATGTGATGCAGTGCTGTTGTTGTTTTAATTATCTGTTAGAGAATTCTTCTAGGTTGCTGGTGAACTTTCAAAAATGAGGGCTTACAAGGCCCTCTTTTAGCAAAGACCCAAATAAATAATACCCAGTAATGACCTTGGCAGGCCAGCTCCAGCTAGCTGCATTCCATCCTATTCTGCTTGAATATCTGCAGGTTTTACTATGTTGTCAACAATCATACCTTTTCCAGAACTGTTCAGGGCAAACACATAGGATAAGTCCACAGTATTTGCCAGCATTACTTGGTGGCTGCTTCCAGATTGTGGCTGCTTTTGTGTCCCTGTGTAAGATGAGCACCTACCACCCGTCTCTCTGACCTAGAGGTCTCATCACCAGAAATGAGAACCTTGCAGACCATGAATAAGAAAGACTCCTTGTCTGTTGTTACTGTGGTCCTGTCCGCATGAATCCCATATCTCTCTTCTTCTTCCCCCTTCTGTGAAACCTCTGTCTAGGATTTTAGAGTGGGAAATAACAGGCATCTGGGGCCTTCCCCTCAGCCCTGTGCTCAGGTGAAGCTGTATTATAAGAGAACAGAGGACAAGAGCTACCTTAGCAGATGCTATTGGCTGAAGGGATCTGATTTTTCCAGGGACAGCAGAAAGAGGGGATATGTACATTTTGAAAAATGCAGTGACTGTAAGGGACTGTTGAGTCACTGTCATCTATCAGCTACTGCTTTTGTGTGTTGCCTCTCATTTATCTGTTTTACATCTGTTAGTTTACAGAGGTCATTCATGCGACCATCACAACTTGAAATAAAGATCCCTGCTTGCTTTGCAACATATATACCAGTGGTTGTTCTAAGAGGGAAGGTACACACAGGCTTCCCTGGTGGAATTATTTGCAATGCTTGCCTTTAGGGTCTGTCTTGTGTATCTTGCCCTACTCGACCTCATCTTGTGGGCGCTGCTGCACAGGTCTGTCAAGGGACAACTAAGTGTCAGTCACAACACAACCTATTACTGACTTTCTAAACTGGGTCTAATTTAACTTTCTGTGGATTCAGGGTGAGGTTTAAAAGTGTGTCACAATAAAGCAAGAAAGACTGATTCCTTCACTGTTTGTATTAGGATGCTCTGTCAGGCTTGAGTGTTACCAGTCCGTATTAAGTTGCTGCCAGGGAGATGTTAGTCACTGCTTGTGATGAGGAGTGGTGCAAGCCTGTGTAAAGGAAATGTGGAAATTTAATGCAGACTGCAGCTTCCATAAGCCAGGATATGACAGACCTTAAGCAGGCTTCTGCAAGAATACAAATCTGGAGGGATCACTTCTGTCTGGTGAACTAACTGGTTCTCTACCCAAAATATTTGTTACTACTGTAACATTAGTGCCCCCCCAAAATGCCTGCAATCTCACCTCATTTATATTTGTCTTTCCTCTGTTGTTGTTATGTAGTCTTCAGTACATGAACCCCAGCTTGTTCCTCCTCTGTACAGCTTGATATATCTGTCTACAAATGCTCCAAGATCCTTCAAGGCAGAAAACATTATACAAATAACCTGTTAAGTGACTCGATGTTTATATGACTTTGTGCCTGTTTTCTGCATTTCAAGATGTATTTATGCACTCCTGTGCCTACTTTGTTCAAGGAGGTTTATGTGTTCAGCTGTTTGGTTCTATCCCCTCTGTGCCTTTCTAAGTGTTATGTGTAGCTCAGGTACTGCAGAAATTCAAATGTGCTTTCTTTCCACCAAAAGAAGGTGATAATAACAAACACAATAAAATCTACGCTTGTTACATGCTAAGAAACTTTCTGTTCACACAGGCTGATACTTCTTGATTCACAAAGGTACATGACGTGTCAGAGCTGTTGACTGATTTGAACAGAGGTCCTTGAGGTCCTTGTTGACACCTGCAGTCAATATTCCATGATTTGGCAAATCCCACATCCAGCTTTACTCAGCAAGGAAAAAAAAATATTTCAGGTGATCAGCCAGCCAACTACAAATGGTATTCTAAATACTGGAAAGGGCACCCTTTCTCCTGTGCTCTACCCAACCTGCATTCAGCATCCCACACATATGACTCACTGCTAGGCCTTGGGCAAGTCACTTCATCTTCTTCTCTCTCAGGCTCCTCGTCTTTAAAACAGAGTAATAATACTTTCAGCAGTGTGGAGAGCATTAATTAGCTAATGCCCACACAGGACTCCAGACAGATCAAGCGATAGATGAATGCAAAATAGTAGTATCATCGGTTACTGTTAGTCAGAATTTGTACTGCCAGTGCTGTATTTTAGTGGGGAAAATAGGAGCAGATTCAAAAGGTAAGACTTATATTCAGAAAACTGGTTTTTGAAAGAAATCTGTGTTCTTATAATCACTCATTCCTGCATGCAGATTTTTATAGCCTATCAATATTTAAGCTTTCAGTGAGGTTTATAATAATAGGACTTAGCTCTTTGTGGGATCTGAGGCTGTGCTAGCATTAGCCAAATCCTCATGATTCTCCTGCTCTGCAGATGGGGGAAGAATGAGGCAAAGGTGAATTGACTTTCCCAGAACATCACAGGGAATGGTGTCAGAACTGTGATTACACTTGGGACTATCTGACTCCCAGCTCTGGATTTATTACTCCAGATCACAATACCTTTTAGCTTTTCATTGTTAAAGAATTCTTACAGAAACAGATGGTGGAATGAAGAAAATGGTCTAAATTTGTGTGTCAGAGCGACAAGATAATTTGCTCTAAACTTACACTGACAGTCAATGCTTTTGGGTTTGTTGGGGTTTTTTTTTTCATGTTAGACAGTACATATATCTGTTTGGCAATTCAGCCTAATGCAGCCAGGACCCATGAGCGGAATAACACTCAGTCCAATGTGCAGATACGTTCTTATAGTATGTGCAGGCACACATCTGTTGTAGAAAATCATGTAACCTTAAATCTTGTGTTTTCTCTGTCCCTGGTAGTGCTTTGTTTTATCACCTATACGTTTGCTGGCCAAAGGATGCGAGAGGGGAGGTTTGGGGAGAGTTGTTATCTTTTTCTAACTACTTCCGTTCATTTCATGAAAGGTTTTTCCTTCCTCTTCTTGAGAAATTCTTCTTTGCTGAAAGTAGGGACACTTATCCTACTCCATTTGTTCAAAGAAAGTTCTGTGTTTTTTCACTCTCTGTTGAACAGCGAGGAATCTAGGTGGACACTGTAACTATTTGGGGTTCTTGGCAAAATGATAAAGGTCGGGGTTGTCCTTTTGTTAGATAGAAAATATCTATGTTTTGAGCAATAGAACTGTTTCTCTCTCTCTTCTGTAATAATTAAATTGTCCAGTCTTCTAATTTGCCTGGTTTTGTCAAGTCATGTGCTGTTGAGATGGGAACAAAAGCACAAAAAGAACCTAATACAGATCTGTCTCATACATTACCCTCCAAGTAACTGTGGCCTTTGCACTGCACAGGTGTTGCAAAGTTCCTTGGTTTTGTGGTCCTGCTAACGTAGTCTGGAGAAGAGCTCACGAGTGCCGTGGAATAGGGATCAGGATTCAGAGCGCAGATGTGACTCAGGGCTTCCTCTGATTCATTCCCCTGAACTGGGCTGGGCCTTCTGAGCTACAGCAGACGACTGGAGATGGAGGATTATTTGATTTTGAAAGCATTGTCTTGCCAGTGGGCTAAGATGAATAGCTGAAGACAGCAGGCAGGGTTACAAAGATGCTGACCTATTGGACAGGGCTATAAGCTGATGGAGGGGAGTGACTTGCACAGACAGGGGATGACAGCAGGTCTTTTCTGCAGCCCTTCTGATTTCTGGTGGCTGATACAAAATGAGCTGTAGTCCCAGAAGTAGTGAAATAATGTGAGTGACATGTTAAGACTTGGAGCTGGCAATTATCTAATTCTCTGCCCTATTTATTGTGACATTTTGTCTTTTCACCTCCCTGTTAGAATATCCGCATACGTTCTGTGACAGGAGTTGGGTTCTACATGCCAGCAGGGAAGATCAGAGGCACATTGGCATCCCGATTCCTGATGGTGGATGGTGAAAAGGTGGCCACTGGATCATACAGGTGGGTCACTCTTGCTTAAGACAAAGCTACATTCTTTGTGTAAAGAATGGCTTGTGGCTTTGCTTGAGAATCTTCTTCCATGTCATTCCCTTTCTTGTTGCAGCCTCTGTAATCTGTGTGGCATCTGCAGAAATTGGGGTGGGACGACAGAGAAGGTGTGTCGTGGTTTAACTTGGCAGGCAGCTAAACACCACACAGTTGTTCTCTCACTCCCCCCCAGTGAGATGGGGGAGAGAATTGGAAAAAAAGGTAAAACTCGTGGGTTGAGATAAAGACAATTTAGTAGGTCAGAAAAGGAAGGGGAAATAATAATAATGATAAAAGAATATACAAAACAAGTGATGCAGTTGCTCTCCACCCGCTGACCCATGCCCAGCCAGTTCCTAAGCAGCAGCTGCACACCCCCTAGCCAACTCTCCCCAGTTTTTTGTTCAGCATGACGTCATATGGTATGGAATATCCCTTTGGCCAGTTTGGGTCAGCTGTCCTGGCTGTGTGCCCTCCCAGCTTCTTGTGCACCTCCAGCCTCCTCGCTGGCAGGGCAGTATGAGAAGCTGAAAAGTCCTTGACTTAGTGTAAGCGCTGCTCAGCAACAACTAAAACATCAGTGTGTTATCAACATTATTCTCATCCTAAATCCAAAACACAGCACTATACCAGCTACTAGGAAGAAAATTAACTCTATCCCAGCCAAAACCAGGACAAGGTGGCATAAAGCACAAGCTGCTCCTGAGAGAATGGAATATGCCCATGCTAGTGGACCATTTCAGTGGGCTAGAGATAGTTCCACACTGCATCAGGTGGTGGTCTGCAAGAACTCCCCACCAGCCACTGTGCTCAGTTCTCTTCAGTGAGGTTTTCAGTCTGGAGACTCCTCCTGTTGAGGCAGTGTTGCTTTTTTAAAAGTGTAAACTGTCCTTCAGTTTTAGGGCCTTTTCTTCCAGATCTGGTCTGCATGCCTAATGAAGAGCAATAATAAAGAGCTTCATGTATCTGTCCTGACCCATGTTGGCAAGGACATATGGGCGGCAAATGGCACAATGCTACATATTCCCATGTAGTGTTTTAGATATTTTTAGGTGGGCTGGGTCAAGTACGCACCCAAAGATCTAATGTCAGTTCTGTTTCCTACTCTTAGCTTCACATGGAGTTCATCCCACATTGACAGAAACATCCTGCTAGTCTTGACAGGACAGCACGTGGAGATGTTTGATGTTGAGTTTCGTGAGCTCTATGCCATCTCAGAGGAAGTTAATTTCTACAAGGAACTGGGTATTGCTAACCCATTCCTTCTCGGAACTGGGAAGCCAGGCCTTCATTCCTCCACCGTGGCTCGGAAGTTCATTAACCCCAAGTATGGTTTAGTGGCAGGGGCAACCCGTGGTGATATGATGCTCTGGGCTTCACGACACAGGCAGGATAATCAGGGGAACATGGAAAAGGAGGAAACAAGTGAGTCAAATAAACGGTTAAATCAGTTTCTGAATGACTTAATCACGTTGGAGCAAGAGTTCCCAGAAATTGATCCACCTCTGGAGAACTTGAACAAGCTGAATCGGAGCCCTCAGAAACTGTGCTTCCGGCTCCATGTGGACCTGAAAAATAAATCCAAATCCAGAGAGTCTATTCGAGATGTGAAGAAAGAAGATGCACAGGCCAATTCAAAGCAAGGAAAACGGTTTGCCAGCGGGCTTTTCAGTCGCAAGGCCAAACGGTCTCCAGGCTCAAGCATTGAGGCCAATTCTTTTGCCAGTGAAGGACATTCAGGAGAAGACCTTGGGAACATGAAACTGGAATACGAGCGGCTCAGCATTGGCCATGCCAGTGTTCGGAGCACTGGAGGCATCTCAGGTAAAACCTCTTCTACAAGCATGTTCTGCTTCTGTGTCCCTTATTCTGAGTTTGGTTGATTGGTGCAAACATATTCAATATAGGCACCTGTGAGTAGATCCTGTTATTTCCTCTATATTAAAATGAGCGGGATCAAAGAAGAGTAGAAGTTGTATCGAATGATACCGGCAATTTAAGTTGAAGGCAATTTAATGGCAGTCTTATGGTAAAGTTGGTACTTCTCATGTAAATGTTTTCTCATACTTCTCAGCAAGCGGGGTATGGGACAAAGGGAGTGAATGTCTCCTTGTGTAAAAGAGGTTGCATGTGCAGTTCTTGAAGTGCACTGCCCTAATAAACAGCAGCAGTATGTTCACTATTGTTGTGGCTAGGAGGGTACAGAGAGATTTCCAGTGTAACCCCTCTTTTCCTCATTTGGGTTTAGTCGGGTGTGTTTACTGTGACAAGTCACTGGTGGAGAAGAGAGGAGAACGTGTTTCTGTTGAGGTGAGGGGACAAGGAGTGGAGAAGGTGGAAGTCTTTTTAATTTGCTCCTTTATCACCTTCTGAAACAGGGGAGAAGGTCATTAAAATAGAAGCTATGGAGAAGTACTAGATCTCAATTTTTCTTTCTTTGCTAACACAATTGATATTTTCACTAAGTCCTTCCAAGGCTTCATCCGGTTGAAGACAAAAATGATAAAGATTTCTCCCAATTTATGGGTTCATAGCTAACTTCCCAACATTTTAGATGTTTTGTCAGATTGAAGTAAATCTATGGACTATTCAGCCTGGTTGTCTTCCTCTCTCTGTGAGCTGTGCTGGGTGTCAATACATCCTGTGCCAGCAGGAAAATAAACTAGTTCCAGGGAGAAAATTTCTCCTCAGTTTGTCTGGCCAGAGACCATTCTGTGGTCTGATGAATGCGAAATGCAGGCATAGAGAGACTGAATTCCCTTGAGACTGCCATGATGTGAAATGGAAAGACATTCTCCTGAGACCAAAAAGAAAAGCAAGGTATTGGGAAGGTCAACAATAGCTATTGATTAGGTTCTTAGAAATATTTCTGGCTGAATGAAGGACAGACCCAAAAATGGCAAATGAACACAAGAGAGAGGAACTCTAAGAAGGCATGGATAGTTTATTTAAGACTATAGTAGACCCATTTTAGGATGTGTGTTTGGCATTTGGGGAAGCAGAAGTAAACCCTGGTCTAAAGAGGTCCTCTCTCCAAATCACTTTATGTCTTGAGTCCAGACAATATGTGCTGCTGGGCCCCATTCCTCAGAGCCAGGAAAAACAAATCTGTGAAGACCTATGGGGAGATGTATGGGCATTGCCTCTCGAAGGAATGGACCTGAGGGCTTGCACTACCCTCTAGTGACAGAAGTAGGGAATTGTGTAATCTCTGATTTGTCAGCACTTCACAATATCAGAGATTACCTACGTTTCTCACTGTCAGCTGTTTTAAAGCAGACAGCCCGCCATTCCTGCAATGTCATGATGAAATTAGGCCCAGATTAAGGCACGAAAGAGATTGATATCTCTAGCTGAACAGTGGGGTGCTGCGCCCTTCTTGGGTATTGCACAGTCAGGGCAGCTGGGATGTCCCTGTTCCTTTTAACACAGTGGATCTGTGCCAGACAGTCTGATGCTTGGTCTGGACCATTTCCACAAAGACACTATGATGCTATTATGTTAAGGTTTTATTTATTGCCACTGCTACTTCCTGAGGGCTGCCACCTCTTTCAATAAAGGGGAAGGAAGAATTGAGAACAGGTGCAGGGAAGGCGCAGAGGTCCGGCATACCTCCCTTCCTGCTGTGCTGTTCCTGACCTAAGTCTTTCCAAGGAGTCCATGCAAGTATTTTTTTGTTTTACACAAATTGAGAATGCCTGTTCATGGTGGCAATGGGAGACTCCACAGTTTTTGAGGTATGATCTAAGTAGACTTAGGTGATCCGGTGTTGTAAAAGGCTGGAGGAAGATCACTGCTTGTGTGTTGCTTTTGAATTGAATCACTGTTCTTGAGAGAAAGCTTCTCTAGTCTAGCGGTCCCAAAGTGGCATGTGAACAGAGATGATAGAGGGCACATCAGAAAGATGGAGACTCATGAGAAAGAGGAAAAAAATGAGTTACCACAGAGGATCCTGCAGCTACTTGATCAGTAGGACATGTTTCATTAGGATTTAGTAAAAAATTCTTGAACGTGGGCATGGAATAGAGTTCCAGCTTCAAGATAAAAACAGGAGGCACTTTGTTCTTGGGTAACTGTAGGACTGACTTAGTTTTAAAAGTTTAAGTTATCTTTGAGCAGGGTCTGGTAAAAACTGTTGCTGTGATATTCTGGGTGACAGAAGGGAGGTAGGAAGTGGAAATGAAGGAGGGAGAAGGTGCTTGGTATGCAGTCACGTTAGGATGCAATTATTCAGAGCTTCACAGCTTGAAATAGCTGCCCTTACCTTTTGTAAAGACTAAACAGCACACTTAAGCCCTGTGGGCCTACCTGTGCACACATCCTCCAAAGTCACTATTAGTTCTGTAGTACCACAGGGACACATCCCACCTTGCAAATGCATAGAGAGACCAGATCCACACCCCGAGTAGCTCGCAGAGTAATTGAAAGACATTATTCAAGCAGGCTAAAGGTCAGGTTCCGTCTTGTAAGAGCAAATGGTGATGAAGAGAATCTGAGCTGGGAAGGGAAGTGATGAAAGCACGTTCCACGACAGAGTCTGAAAATCTGACTGGGTATTTACATGCTAGGAAATGATACCTACAAGTCAGAATTGGGAGTCTGGAAAATACAAGGGCTACAGATAGTAATGTCCCAAACTAAGCGTCCAAATTAACATCCTGAGGTGTCGTCCTAGCACGCTGCATGGAGATTGTGCTTTGTCTTACAAGGCTTTCTTAAAACCACATCATCAAATTGACACAACTCTTGAATTTCACTGTTGCCTGCTTAGGAACACAACAGCAGCAGCTCTGAACCTGACCAGAATCTTGTTAATTTTAAGCTGCTGCTGGGCAGACTGTGATCAGCAAGGACACTGACGTCTGCATGCAGTTTCTGGGAAATACTGCAAGGGTTTGAAAGCTGTGTGCCTTTGGAAGGCGCTGCGTTTTTGTTCTGTTTTCTCCCCTGCAAGAAGCAAAGTGGGCTCATTCAGGAGGGTCTGCCATCCTGAGTTTCTCTGTACATTGGCTTTGCTCCTCATACGTGTTGGTTGCAGAACACGTATACTTAACAGCAGGATTTTGCGTTTCCCTTTTGGGTGCTTCTTGGAACAAAACAGGGGATTTACACTGGGCACTGCAATGCTGCAGAAATAGCTACTTAGTTATCACCAGTGTTTTTCAGCCAAAGTGGGATCATGAATGGGTGGTAACTGGAATGTTCAACCTCTATTCTAAAGAGAGGAACATTGTTGGGTACATACAAGGAGGGTGTTTGCTGTAATTGTAGTGGGATCTGTAGAAAAAGGTCAGAAGACAAGAGTAGAAAGTGAGAAGAATAAGGGAGTTGGGAGTTGAGATTAAGCAGAGGAGCACAGACACTTTTGAAAGTAAACATGAGGGTCTTGAATGTAATACAGATAAGGAGGGGAACAGGGGTGGTGAGGAGATAGGAGTAATGATAAACTTAGTTGTAACATACAGAATGGGTCGGGGGGGGGGACAGGAGGTAGAATGAAATGCCATGGGGAGATGTGGGGAGGAGGCAGTAGCATACAGAGCAGCCACAAAAGTGAGGGGGGTTGCAGTGCAGCCTCCCACGTGAATATCAAGAAGTTGCAGTATAGAAGAAGGTGGAGAGGAGGGGGGGAAGAGGAGATAGCTCTTCTCTTCCCCATCACTTACAGGTGAGGAAAATGTTGATCAAATACCCACAAGCAAGAGACTGACATGAAAAATGATTCATTTGAAGCGCAGTTCAGAGGCAGTGCTTGGGTTGAAAACTCCCTCATCTCAGCAGGGTTGAGACTTTTCAGTAGCATGTCACCATGACCTGTAGCAGTTTTCCCTCCCTGTTCTCACTCTGTACTGGCCACTGGCTCCAACTGCTTGGGAGATGCACATATACCTTCCTTCTGTAGAAATACACAAGGGGGGTCTGCCCTTCTTCAGAATGACTGCAAGCCACATGGCAGCCCCTCTCAGTACATACTGCCCTAGGCTATATGTCACGTAAGCCTTGCTGAGCTCAGAGCACAGCAGAGCTCCCTTGCTTGCAAAAGCCTATGCAAACACACTTTGGTACAGTGCTTGAAAAAAATATGCTGGGGCATCCAGACCAACATCTGGCTGTAATGAAGGAGATCAGACAGCCATGCAAGCAGTGAAAAGTACAGATACTGGGAACAGAAGGAATCCATAGAGGGATCAATGAAAAAAAACTAAAATTATAAAAAATGGGGGCAGCGTACTATGTTACTTAAGTGAGAGACCCTGAGGCCTCGGGATTTCTTTTGCAAGGAAATGGTGGAAATACTGGCATTTGTGATGTTTAAAACTGGACGTGAAAAAACCTCTCCTGAGAATATGTGTGGGGATCAAATAAATGAGATGACCTGACTTTTTTTTTTTCATCTCTCACGCTTTGGAAAACCTCCCACCCAGGTCATGTCCAGACTATTTTTCAGTGCCAGCTGGGACTGAGAATAGACTAAAGCTGGCCTGGGTACAGGCCAGAGCCTGGAAATACTTTTCCAGTGGTTTTCTCCACAGTATACTCTGAATTTGCTCTTATTTTAATGTCTCTTCATTTCACAGTAGTAGGAAATAAAATCACAAGAAAGTGCAGAGTAATGTAGGTCTAACACAAGGTGTATAGTAAATAACGAGAGAGGATTGAAGCGTGAGTCCAGACTTTATCTAGGTCCTATTTACTTAACATTGAAGTTACTTTTAACTTCTTTTCATTCCAGGTAACCTGGGTCCAAACTCCACTACAAGCGATAAAAACAAACAACCTACCTGTGTGTTATCTTGATTGGGAAGGATTGTCTGGAGAACTGAAGACTGAACAAGCTGGAACAGTAACCTCTTGACTGATTTTGAACCTACAACCATGTCTTCACACAGTGGTCTGACAAGCCACTGCGTGGTCCTGGATGCACCTGGCACCCCCAGTTAAAGCACATTTACTGGGTGAAGCGTAGACTTTGGATGGTCAGTCCCTTAAATGAGGGTTAGCGATGAATCTGTTAGTCCATATGTCTGTGTGCACACATATTTTATATATAAAAACAACTGTGATGACTGGTCTCAGAGCTCGCTCTGTGTCCAGATAAATGCAGGTGATTTTCTGACTTACTTGTGCTGCTACTTCAGTCTGTCTAGCTACAGACTCAGAATCACTGTGTTGCATTGTTTACTCTACTGCACTGCAGAAATGTATTGGTCTGACTGGCTGGAAGGCTAAATCCAATCAAAGTGGCAAATTCTGGGTGAAAGTGATGTTTACAGATAGCGTAGTGATCCCTTGTCCACAAGGAGTCTTCCTGTAGATTCCTTTTGTCACTTACCCACACAGAAATGAGTGGTTGGGGAGAAGGGTTTAGCTAGCAGAGGCCAGCAGATTAGTATCTTAAGTGTTTCATGTCATAAATATAGCAGTCGAACAAAGTGATTTAGCAAGAACATAGTAAAGAGAAAAAATAGAATATAGGGAGATGTTTAACCTGCAGTTGAGACTAGATCAAGAGAAATGCCTTATAAGGGGGACTGAGCAGGATTTGGGAGCAATAACGCAGCCTTCAGTGGCTGTTACAAAATCCTGTTTGTTGCTAATTCAGCAATTCTTTACCATTCATGGAAACTGAATAATTAAGGAGCACATCTTTGAGGCTTGAAAGAGGAAGCAGAGGAAGCATACAAGCTTTTCAAATGTTCCTTTTTTTTTTTTTAAGTTAACCTTTCCAAACTCTAAATCATGCCAAAATCAAGAGCTTTGATCCATAAGAAGCACTGCTTGCAATCAGACCAAAGGCCATCTAATCTGCTATCCTGTCTCTGAGGACAGCCAGTAACAGGTGATCACAGAAGCATAAAATATAAAGCTTGTATACAGAGGTCTTTGACACCGTTCCAGCAGTCTATGGACTTTCTGAACTGGCAGTTTCTTCTGGACCTGGCCTTAATGAACACACTTAGTCCCTTTTTAAAAATCTTTTTCTACTTTTGGCCTCCACCATGTTCTGTGGCAATGAACCCTGAGTTCATTGTGTGGTATGAAAAAGAACTGTTGTCCGGCTGGTTTAATGGTTTTCTTGATGATTTAATTGATTGGCCCTTATTCTTCCACTCTCAGATATAGTGATGACCACCCCTATTCCTTGTCTCCTTGCTACTTGTGATTTTACAGACCTATATCATGTATGTCCTCAGTCATAACTTTTTCCAAGTTGCAGGTTCATGGTATACATAGCTATTCATTCTATGGGACCTGTTTGACACCTCTGACCTCTTGTTCACTGGCCCTTTTCCAGTTCTACCCACTAACAGAGTTGAGAAGCGGGTTGTTTTTGTTTCTTCAGTGTGTGGATTGATGTTTCACACTGCTTTCTTGCCATCTAAATTACATACTCTGCTGTCATAAATAAGCCCTCTTGTGATACCTAAGAAAAATAGATCCTAATTGTAAGTAGACACCTGAAAACTAACATACCTACTTGCCAAAAACTATTTGGACATCAGAAAAACACAGGTTTAGTTTTCTTTCTTCTTGTTTAGAGAAACCATTCAGGTTTTTCACTGCACAAGGAATTCACAGCAAAGGCAACTGCTGCACTCCCAACACAGAACGAGCTATTCCAAAGACTCTTCTAGGTGCTGGGTTGAGGTAGTGGTTGTTACACTGAAACAGCTGCCTGTAGTTGATGACAAAATGCAATTGATTGATTGATTAACTGCCTTTCCTGGAAGTGTATTTAACTTGAATGGCAAGCAGGTCTGTTCTACTCTGAGTTTATCCTGTAGAATGTCTTGAGACCCTAAAATACCAAGGGTATTGTGCCCTCTGTTAAACATACTCATCCTCATTCAGTGGGTTAAATGCTTGCTACTCTATATAGCCTTCTGGGAACAAGCTGTAGTTTTACAGCTGGGTCTGTCAGCTCCTGTTATCAGCAGTGTTTTATAAAATTGTTCCTGGTAATGGGAGAAAAGAGGTGTTGGAAATTACACCATCACTTGGACATAAAAGTAACTTAATACATGAGTTATCCTGTTGGCTTCAGGGGTACGGCTCATGTGCCAAAGGCTATTCGCTGTATATAAGATTGTCTAAAATGGCTTGATTTTGCCATACTTACGTTATTCTCCAGATGTTTGGGAGATTTTTTTTCTCTCCTTGTATTTATTTCACTTTGTTAGCAGAGATCAGAGATAAATTTATCAGGCCAACATTGTTCCACTTTTTGTTTTGATAAGAACATTGTCATCTGGTGCTTCCTTGTTCTCCCAGACTTTTAAAATATTTATTTATTTTTTAATTGTGCAATAGGTTAATTAACTAATTAGTATCATGTTGATATATATGGTCAGGTTTTCCAGGAAGTCCTCTATCTCTTTGTTTTTATGTCTTTGTTGCTTCATCTTGGGTGGAGTTACTTCACAAATAGTCTGAGAGGCTGATTTCACTTGCCCTTCCTTTCCTTCTGTGCTTACTTATTAACGTGCTTTACTTTCTCTTTCCTATGACAGATGTGAGAGTACTTTTCTTTAACCTTGTCAACTAACAGGATCTCCTTTCCAGAGAGAGTCTCTCATCTGTTTGTCTTCTGTTTTGTTGCCACACCAGTTCCTGAGAGGTAGTGTTCGCTTGTTGTTTTTAAATTCCTTCCCGTCACAGAAGTCGAGTCTCATGCCTTGACTCCAGGGTCTAGTAAAATTCCTTAGGCTTATCACGCACTGTTTAATTACTTAATTTGAGAGAGCAAACTTGCTTTCTTGCATGATAAGAATCTGCCCCTTAAACTCAGTGTGACTCTTTGGGGATGCATGCAGCCTTGCTGATCCAGACTGGATGTTTCAGACGCTGGTGGAACTTGTTCTTCCCTAAAGATAAGATCAGCTGAACTTGGACTATTTGGCTGCTCCTATGGCAACAGATCTGAGTCCGGGTGAGGTGACCGCATTTATTTTGACTAGTTTTGCTAATTGTGGTTCTTGATGAGTGCTAGAATCTGGGAGCTGTGACCTGTAAAATGAATCTCTATCACTCGCGAGATAAAATGTGGTTGATTGTGCTGGGGGGCAGAGGGGAAAGGAGCAGTGGTTATGAATTCTGTTGGAAGTGTGATAGTGGAGGCTGGAGGAACAGCAATACCTACAGCAGTCTTCAAATAAGCTATCATTTGGTCCTTGCCCAAGAAGCCACCTCTTGCAACCAAGTCACTAACCTCCCAAGGGGGTGGGAAAGATGGGAGACATTTGTTGTTCTGTTGCTGTTATAAAGAACAAGATTAGCTCTCTTTGGCATCTGTGTCCTGACCCTGGACAATCCCAAGAGGACGCCTGTTTTCCGGATCTTGTTTACTCTTTGGCTTGTCAGCCCAGGTTTGCTGATCTGTGTGGCAGACCACGGGGCCTACGCTTGCGGTCCTGGTTTTGGACAGAGAGTAACGAAGCTGGGGCTGCTCGCGGCTCTTTCTTTCTGGTGTGAAATGGTGAGTGGTTCTGAATGAGCCTCTTGGCCGAGTGTGTGCCTTCTGGGTTTCTTTTGGTATGCATTTGTATATTTAATGTATATCTGTCCAGTGAATTATGCCGGAGACCTTTTCCAAGTCAAACAAATAAACTCTTTACTATGTTACATTCAGATAGTTTGTTCATTGGTGTCACTTTTAATTTCTCGGCTACAGTTCCTGGGTTTTGGGGATTTTTCTGTTTATTTGTCAAGAACCTGTACTGTCTGGATTAGAGCAGGTTTCTGTGGAACATGTGAACACCTTTGGCCAATGTTTTGCGGGGCTTGTTAAAAGATGTGTGGGCAGCTAAATTTCCTGCAAGTACAGTGTCCTGTGGCTGTGAGTACCTTGAGAGAGACTAATTCATTCCTGTTTTCTCGTTGCTGGAGTAGGCTGTAGCAGATGTCCACTTCAGTTTTTCTTTATTTTCTTTATTTTTTACTACTGCTCTCTTTGCTGCTGAACTGTATCTTGCTGCAGCTATAAATGCATCTGATGAAGTGCCACCTCTGTTTCCCTTTCCATCTTCTTATATAATTTGTACCCATCAGCAATGACATTTCATTTATGAAACTGAGTCCCTCTGCTACGTTTCAGTTTTACCTGGTACAATGTAATCCTTGACATTTAAGTAACTCCCAAGCTCTTGGTTCCCATGCTCCCTTTGTTTGTGTATATAAAAGCCTGTTTTAAAATTCCTACCATGTTTCAGAATAAATCCAGCCTCTATTTTACTTTTGGGCATTAAGATACATGAAAATAAGTATTTGCAGTAAACAAAATCTTCGTCTTTCTTTCAGTGTTTAAAGTCCACATGGCAATTGCATTGATACTGTTTAAGAGGAGCCGGTCTAATACAAGCTCTTTTCACAGGGTTTGTCAGGGCTCCGTGGATCCTGAGCCTCTTTCTTTATAGTATTAGCACCACCATCGCTTTGTGCCTTTTCTTTTTCTGCACTTGTTTTAGGGAGGTTTTCCAAGAAAGTAAGATAAACTTGTCCTAGCCCTCACTTCACTGCTACTTTAATATTACACTTTTCTCTTTTTTCTTGACACTTTTGTCTGTGCTCTTTCAAATCAGGGAGCAGTCCAGGAATGAATGACCTCTTTGTGTCCCTAGACCTTATGTCCCCTGACCTTGGCCTGCTGAAGAAATGCAAATTTGGGAATCCTCATTTCCTCAAGCAAGGCTTTGGAAAAGCACAGTCGGTGACTGTAGGAACCATCTTGGAAGAGAAACCTATGGATGTAGACGAAATGGTAAGGCCTTTATGCATGTAGCAAGGCTTGCAGATGTTTACCTAACCCTTTGCACAACACCTATTTCTGATCTTTCTTGCAAGTCTGGGCACATGTACTTGGGGAGTTACGATACAAAAAACCACAGCATAACATGCAGCACCCCAGCTACTCCATTCTCACTCCCAACATGGGAAAATTTGCCGTGCTTTTCAGCAAGATAGGGAAGTAAGGGACAGCAGCTGAGAAGTGTCTGCACAAGAACTTAGGGGCAGAGTAGCTGGTGTATCCTAAATTCATAACATAATGTGTCGATGTCTCAAGTTTTGGAGATGTTTCTAATCCTGCTTCTCTCTCCCTTTCCAGCCTGTCTGTCTGCAGTATCAACTTCTGCCTTTTCATCTGACTTGTTAGGTTTTGTTTTCTTTTTCTAAAACATTAGATATGTCACTTGTAGGAGAACTGTAGGCATAAAACAGCCCTTCTGCCTGTCTCAGGTAGAAAGCAGCAACTTCTAGATGACGGGGAGTGCTGAAAGCCATGATTTTATAGACACTGGATGTGTGAAATTGCACATAACCAGGAAAACACAACCAAAAGAATTTGTGCAGAAAGCATAGAGGCAAACTACAACATTTGAATAATGAGGATTGCAGCTATTATAGAGGGCCTGAAACCTAGAACATAAAAATGAGAGCTGATTTGAATGCATATACATAGAGTAGCATAGGGAAGTATCAGGGAGGTCAGGTTAAGGATATTTTCCATTTGTGCATATTGACTGTATTCAGGGGGTCCTTTGCCTTTTTAACTTATTCAAAGCAAAAAAGCTTCTGAGTAGTGAATTTCCAATGTGCAAGAAAGAAAAGTATGTTGCACCAGTGGGCTGTGGACTGCATTTTACATGGGCTCGGGGGTGGATTTCACACATGCCTGCTGTGGGCTGAATGAACACCCATGTTTCTTCAGCTATTTGATTTACCAAACTGGAGTGGCTGTTGCAGGAAGGATATTGCTTTCTGCGATCGGACCAATAGCCAACCAATTGCAGGATGGAGGGCTAATATCAAGACTCTCCAGCCTTTGTACTGTCGGAGGTGTTGTGCCCTTTTATTTAAAAGTGCGCAAAGCAGTACTCCCAAGCCAAGGACTAAGACATACGAGCTAAATGAACATGAGAACATGGGGCGACAAAGGAATAGGCACACTTCTGCGAGATCTGCATCCTTGTGATGCGGCTGGTAGAACGCATTGGTCTATGCTTCCCCTGAACTGGCTACAGACTAATGGTAGGATGGAGAATGGGGAAAAAAATTCAGCACACAAGAGAGCGGGCTGCTTACTCCAGAGCTGGATCCTACACCAAGCGTTAAAAACAAAGGCTACATCTTGCACACCAACAGCGTGTGTGGGATAGGAATGTCAGTTGTCTGTGTCTGCAGAGCTGCAGCAGCCCAGGTCTGGGGTTTTGCATGCTTGGGATTCTGAAGAATATAAATGTTACACCTGAGTGTTTATGTAGGCAGACCCTTGTGTCTGAGGTTCCCCCAAGGACACAAGAAAAGGTGTAAGTGCTGCTGCTTGGTTATAAAGGGCAGAATCATACTTGCCCCTTCTTGCATTGTTTGGAGAAAGTTGTGCTTAAGAAATGCAGGGGCTATTTTATTATTATTATGCTCTGGCTTTTGTGAAACTTCGGTACTAGAGGAAAGAATAAGGAACTTCCAGGTAGCTGGGGTCTAACTTCTGTGGAGGGGACACTTCCACAAAGAAAGATAACTAAAAGAAAAAGCTAGCTCCCTGAGAAATTACAGTATATTTGGTGAAACTCTGCGAAATCTCAACGTGTAGATGCTAGACAACCTTGGGAAAAGGGCATTTACCTCAAGTGTTTGAAAAGAAAAGCTATTTAAACTTTGAAAGAGCTATTGGTTTTATTGTTGCAATATTTATGATCCTCTCTTTATAGGTCATGCAACCATTTCCTTAGTTATCCTTAATCTCCTACCAGAAATTCTTTCCCTTGGCTGGCAGTTCCCTTGTGCTGAGCACTTGCACTACAGAAACAGAAAATAGCAAATCTAAACAAAGCGGGATCATTTATAGCCATCTTGCTAAGTGCACAACACATCTGCAGAAGGATCAATTGCTCTGATTTAGCATGGCCATTAGTGACATTTTGCTGCCACTGAAAGGAAGAAAATGGCTCTGTTTAGTGTCCTGAGCTGTAACTGCGATAATCATAGACATTAGAAATGGAAAAGGCCACCAGGTCATCTGGTCCATTGCCCCAGTACAATGTAAGGCGATTCACCAATCTACCTTTTCTAGGACTTGGTAAATTATTCTACTACTTGTTTGAGATTCTCCTTCACAGTCTAATAAATCTCATAGGAAGGAAGTTAAAAAATAACTTTTTGGAGAGGTACAGTAGGTAGACGTTCTGACAGGCATTGCACTGAAATAATGACCTGTCTCCTGGTTTATCAAAGCAGCTGCCATTGCCCTTTCACAATGAGGACACTGTAATATATTCCCTTCCTTTGTTCTGTATTTATGACTGCAGTGTTTCAATAAATCAAAAGTTTTCTGGAAGGAAAAGTTGGAGCGGTCTCTACTGGTTTCTCACCAATTTCCTAACCACTTTTAAAGATATTAATTCAGCTACAGAACTAAAGTTACACTTCTGCAAAGCCAGATTCATTTCCCTGCACCCAGTGAGGTTACACTGGATTTACACTGGAGTTACTGACAGCACAGTATGACCAACAGCTTCCTCTTTGCATCCAAGGAGACAGACTCACAAGAACAAAGAGAGAGACAGACAAGCACAGGCGCCAGCTACAGATGCTGTACCCTGCAGCCAAAAGGAGGGTGTTGTTCCAGGCAGGCTCCATCTTGTTTCAAAATCTTCCACGTAAGTAGTGCTTGGTATAAGTAATTGGGAATTCACCCATGCGCAGCAGCGTTGTTAACATGAGGACACCCTTGGAAGCGCTGTAGGGTCTTTGCATTGAATATTGCTGCAAAAGCAATTGCTGCAACAGAAGGTCTTCTGGAGGAGTTGGGCTCCCTTGATAAACACAGCCTCCCTGTCTTCTTGAACACAGCCCTGGTCTGGAATGTCTTGGAAGAGTAGCTTAAATGTGTATTTGCCTTGCTCTTTGTGCACTAGCACTACCCTGTGGAAGCAGGACCATAGGTTACAATAGATACCAGAGCTGGTTTAGGCTTTGTAAGATCCTAAATGACGATAAGCAATCTAGCAGCAGAAATCAAGTGTGGTCCAAGCACTGGAAGCAAACAGCCTAGAACTGAGCTGCTAAGGGCTCTTGAGAGGGAACACAGTTTCTTTTTAGCGAGGTCCTTGAATCCAGAACAGCAGTCATAAAAGAACATTTTGCTCTCTTTCAGAAAAAAAAGAAGGCAAACCCCAACAAACTGTTGACTTTCCTCTAGCAATCCAGGAGTCGCTTTAGGGCACGATTAGGAGAAAAGCCCTGGAGTTTTTGCTTTTTTCCCAAGTGAGGGAGAGAGAACCTGGTGTTTTGAGAAGGGCCGTTTGCGCATGATGAAATCCACTGGAATCTTGATTACCTTTCCTTCCTCATGCAAAAAGAAAATGGCACAGTGGGCCAAATACTGCTGTAGCCCCTGAGCAAATGAGTCTTCCTCCGTTGGTGCCTGCACGCAGTTTATCAGTGTCTCCTAAGAGATCATCTCTCAGTACCAAGAGGGCTTATAATTGCTCCCAGGAGTCGGCCTAAGGGCTTTGCCCACACATCCCCACCCTGAACTCCCAGCAGCCGATCCCATGGCAGCAACAGGGAAGCTGCTGGCAGGTTTTCATCGAGGAGGTGACATGGAAAGCTATACTCACAAACCTGGGTTGACTTTGCTGCCAACTGTTGCAGAAGCAGAGCTGGGACAGCGAGTGAGTCATGGGGTTTGCAAGTAGTCAGGTTTGAGTAGTAAAGAAAAAAGAGGTTGGCCCACCCAGCTTTGCTGTTCTTTGTTTTCGCAGCTGCCGGAGGCAAAGTCATGGGAATGGCTGCTGCCGCCTTCCTTTGGGTTCACCCCACCTCACGTGGGGTGACCCTGGGCCATTTTCCTTCGCAGCTCTTCTTCATGCTACTCAGCCCATTGTCGCTGTCGACCTCCCTTCTGCTTCTCCGCACAGCTATCTCTGCAGGGTCTTTGCCAGGGACTCCCTGCAGCTGATCAGGGATGATGCAAGCGCAAGGAGAAGGCTGCAGCTGATGAGAGCTCTGTGTGAGGGACAAAATACGCCCTTCTGTGTGCAACGCTGGCCCTAGATTCAAGAAACCTCCCATATAGCTTCCCACTCCTTGGCACATAACATCTTCCCCACATTTTTCCCACCATCATCCTCATTCTGCCTTGCACTGAGATTTTCAGTAACTGTATTTTTTTACCGATCCCAGTTTTATGCTGTCTTTCAGCTGTTTTTCTCCTCCATTTTTCTTGCTTATGATGCTCCTTTCCTGAATTGTTCTCACTTTCTGTCCTCAGGTCCTGCTATGATTGACTCTGGCCCCGTTGCAAGTGTCAGTTAGCAGTCAGTTAAACACTTGGGGATGGGGTTTTTTGGTGTTGTTTTTTTGTGGGGGGGTTTTGTTTTTTTTGGTTTTGTTTTGTTTTGTTTTAACAAAAATGTAACTATGTAACTGTTGTGCTTCCCCATCAAACACCAGTTTTGGAAATCTTGGGAAGAAAAGGAAACCTGTGAAGGGGGAATAATATAGCCACCATCCAAAGTATGGGAGAGTTTAAACAATTGAATTGTAGCTTTAAATCCCTAATCAATCAAAACTGACAGCAACTTTTGTGGTTTTTTCTTTTTCACCTGAGCTGCCTGAAAGAGGCACAATTTTCCACACACTAGAAAAGGACACTGATTCCACCCCCCCACCCCCCCCCCCGATTTTCTGCCCTGCATTCTGCACACTCCACTGCCCCATCCTCCAGTAACTCTTCAGTCTATATCCCCTGTTCTCCAGGCCCCACTCCTTGTCTCCTCATATGTTTTTCTCGCAGAGCATTATTCCTGCTCACTGTCTGTGTCCAGCTCACTAGACCAAAGAAGGGCAGCCGCTTTGCCAATGGTATTGCTTTCAGTCCTGCTGACAAGTGCGGACAGCGCTGCACTTTTTTACCACGGACAGTCTCACTTCCACAGACTAAGGAGAAATGGCAGCTGTTCTGCTTGCTTTGATCTCATTAATAATAAAGGACAATGGGAGCCCTTTTGAATATGAGGAAAAAGCTTGAGTTAAAAAATTAAACAGCATACTCAATTAATTAGAACCACAGCAAAGCCTTGGAAAGCTGCCATCTTAAATTACTATACAGCTACAACTCCCAGAAAATAATAATAATTAAAAAAACCAATCATATGCTCTTGCTGTCCTAATAAGAGTTAGGGATAGAAGGACAGGTGGGAGCTTCCCCAGCATCACTATTGATCATACATGTGTGATATTATCAGATATAAGTTCCTTATTCCCGTCTTGCAAGCGCACAGGCATGTACATATCCATAGCTCCTATAGCAGAGGGAAGGAGCTGGCAAGAATGTGCCCAGCCCTCCTCTTTCTTCCAAACCTGATTATTCTGTTGCGATGGGGCTGGGTGACATAAATTGGTACATAAATGAGTACTACACATGAAACTGCCTAACTTGGGAGAAATAAAAACTCCAGTGTAGATCTGAACTTTGGAAAATGGACGGAGAAAGCGCCTGTAGCAGTTACCATACATCTAGCTGTAAAATTCTAATGCTGCCCTAATGATGAAGGTGGACCTGTGACAATAAAATACTATAATTGCTTTCACAGACCTATACTTTAGTTTTCATTTAGGTTCAGCTAAAGGTGACTGAAAACAGTTTTGCACAGGCTGCTACTGGTGTTGAGTATCATAGCTCTAACCAAGTTGGTGGAATAGGAAGGTTAAAAGGTAAATAGAATCTTGTCTGAAGAGCTGCATGACCTCTAGCCTCAGTATAACTGCTCCATTCCTAGCCAATGATTCATATATGCACACTGGTTCACTTTCAGCACTGAAAGCACAAAGCAGGCATCTTCCTTTGCCAACATAGTGAAAAAATGGACAAAAAAAAGACTGTTTGGGTAAAAGAATACAATATTATTCAAAACATTTTCCTAATTGCCTTTTTTTTCCATTAAAAAACCCCACATGTTAACATTGTTTTGCTGAAAATGGCAATACTTAAAATAGCTTCAAATAATGTTAATGAAGCATTGTTTTAATTGTGCCTCCAGGAAAAAAAAAAAAACAAAAAACAAAATACTATTATAAGTTGTTCTCCATTTAAGAACACTGCCATCATATTGGTAATTTTTCCCCTTCCGCTGTGGGCTGACAACCTTCTCTTTTCCCCTTTTCCTTCCAACAGTATTATGTGAGCACAACAGCACAACAGATTGAAACTTCTGCTAAGCCCTTTGCCCAAGACGTGCATAAACTGCTCTTGTTTCTATTGCAACTGCATGTCTTTCCTGGGTATGACACATAAAAATAGGTAATGTCAAAATAAGCCTATTATATTAAGAACAGTTATAGATGTGAAGACGTATGACTGGGACTTAAAGCTCAGATCCTGAACGCTTACAGTCATTAAGGATATTTTTTCACATTTTTTTTTGTAAAGCAGGAATGTTAGCACTAATCACCTGACCAATGTACAAATTTGAAAATTACATTTGACATTATCTCCCTCATTTCCTCCTGCTATTTCATTTAATTCTAGTATTCATTACTACTTTTTTCCTTAAATTGCTCTTTTGTGTTTGTCCTCTGCTGTTATAGGTGACCTAGAAAGGAAAAAATAATTGGGTTGAAATCTGCTCTTCTCTATTTTAAATACAAATTCCTTTTTCCTATCCCCATTTTTACAGCTCCCAGGCATACAAAATATTACTTCCTCTCTCTCTTGCTTGTTCCCTGAAAAGCTGTGTGAAGGATGCAGGAGAATGGTTGAGAAATCTTCTCACCACTCAGTTGAAGGAACAGGAAATGCCAAATCCTTAGCAGATATCTTTTCTGAAAGTAATTACTAGGATAAATACTTTTAAATAAGGATAATTGGTATTTTAAACAGTATAAAAATGTTTCCAAATATTCATGTTTTATTCTTTTGGTACTTTGATGTCATGTGCCTGCTGAAACTTCACTGAAGTCTTCTAGGAAAGGGATAGATAAAAAACAGCTTCCAGGGGAAAGAAATAAGCAAGAGAATAACCTAATCAGCCTGTCTTTATATATAACAAGAGAACATCAATTCTTTTATTACTTTTTTATGAATCATCCTTTTAACAACAGCCATCTTCTTTTCCAGTGCTGCCTGCATTTCAGTCACAGATAAAGTACAGCATTATATCATATGTTAAACACCACATTTCATACCAAAGCCTAATGCATCATAAAGAGCATCAGCATACACTTCACTGTGGTTTTCCAAAAAGTAACCTATCTCCTAATTGCAAAGCAGGTAACTAACCAGTTACTTTCTGTGCTTACTAGATAGCTGCTGCTTAAAGCATCTGAAGCAGAAAAAAGGCAGGGTTAGCGAAGACTGTTATTCAATATCAGTAGCTTTTAGTGACTGACTATCCAGAGTTCATTCAGGTACATTAATTTAAAAAACCTAGCAAGCCTATAAAAAAGATGTTACGGCACTGTTGGAAATAATGAAGTGTCCAGTGTCAGATCTAAAAACCCCTGACTTTCAGCTCCACATATCAAAGCTGCTTCTAGTGTTTTGTCCCCTCTCATTCCTGCATTCAGAATTGTCCCAAGCTGGCAGCACTCCTTGTTTGTTTGAAGAAGTCCCTTCACACAGCCTTTTCCTGTACTGTGTCCCTGTCAGGTGCAGTATTATTTGTCTCTCTGATATCACAGGTAAACTTAATTTTAAAAAAAGAAGAGGCCGTGTATTTTCATGGCATAAGGAGGTGAGGTTGGACTAATCAAAAGGTTGTGGAATTGACCCCAACACTGAAGTGTGTCTGTCTCTCAGGCTACAGTCCCTGTGAGGTTTGATACTTTAAGACGTTTGCAGGCAGGGTCCCAGCCTGCTTCTGCAGAGGCCAAAGGGAGCAGATTCATACTGCAGTGAGCCCGTTGCCCTGAGCTTTCACATCACTTGTCTACCTCACCCCAAAGAAGCCCAACCTTTCCCAGCACCTGGAAATGCACCACACCGGTAGCGTAACACTGACATCCAGTGGATGAAAAAATGCAATTTCACTAGCCAACTTGGTCCCATTTTTGGACATGGGGGAGGTATGAAAAAATTAGGAAGAACTATTTTGTCCATAAGCATTTGGACTTTATGAGAGCCAGAAGCTAGCCTGGGAGCTGTGATCCCCCCAAATCCACAGGTGAACCCAAGTGGGAACTTCTGAGTCATCCGTTATCATTTCAGACAAACCAACAAAATCTGCATGCTTTCTACAGTTCAAATTTGTTTTGTAGCATGAAACTACAGGGACAATGGAGCATGGTATCTTTTGCTCCCTTGAAATGAAAATGTCTGATTTCCTAGGCTTATGCAAAATAAATCATATTGCTTCACCTTGCTTTCCATGTCCTGCTACAAGCGCACCAAAACCCTGAGCAAAACATATGAAGGAAAACCTGCAAAAGAACACCAATAATGGGAAAGGGAATCTAAACAGGGATTTTTTTTTTTTTTTAACTTATGGCAAAGACAAGGTCAGCATCTTGGACACATCCTTTTCTCCCAGTGCGTGCAAGCTGCACTCTCAGTATATTAGTGATTTCTGCTTACACTGAGAAAAATACATGTGGATATAGACAGTTCCTGCTCAGTGAATAAACAATGAGGAACAGAGGCGAGGCGCATCCCCAATTTATACTACTATTTCATATTGATTTATATAGTGCCTTTTGCATTCCTTAAAGCACTACAGGAACAACTATGTACATACTCAGTATAAAGTCTTATTCATATTAATAGGGCTCTTTCCCCCACCAATCAATGCAAAAAATCAATTACCATTACTGAATGGGGAAGCCATCAAAAGATTCAGTGCTGTTTACTAACTTGTGTAGCCTGAGTTCACATGGATCTTGTCTGCTGTCTATGCCAGCAGCACACATTGTTTTGCTGTGCTGGCAGCTGTCCCTCCTGGTGATGACTAACCTGTGAAGGGCTCTACAGCTCTTCCAAGACAAAGCGTGTTTTCACTGAACACCCATAGACCTGTTCACTAATATGACAGGCACATGACATCTCTACAGCTCTCTGTTCAACACCAAAATGGTATTTTCAGCTGCCCCACTATTCTGTTGATCAGGTTGCAACAGGATTCTCTGGAGGACATCAAATGAAAACATTGCATTGGCATGCAGCCCTGGGTGAGGTCAGGAAGTGACAGCCGTTAAGGTAACAGCAGTCTTCAAAAATACTGGAGAATAAGGAGAATGAGAATGAGCATAGAAATTTGGTACAAGAAGGATACCCCCTCTCTCCTCCTAAGTTATCCTCCACATGCTTCTGTTATACTATGTATTCCCCTCACAGCTTTCCCTCCCTGTCAGTTTCAGATACTTACACGCTCCTCTGGCCATGCTCTTCTGCTCTGCTAATCCTAAACCCTTCTCTGTCCCATGAGGGTCCTGCTTATACATCTACCATTTTCTTCCTTCCCTTTCGGAGATCCAGCAGCGCTGCCCCATGTCTGCTCTGCAGACCCGTCCAGCCCGCCCCGTGCTAATGGTGCTGCACCTGACCCTGGGCTTCACATCGACTCCCAAGAAAATGGCCCCAGACCAGTTCCTGCCTCAGTCTCCCACTGCCCCATCCCTGCAGCCCTGTTTCTGGCTCAGCCCACTCCATTGATGCTGAAGATCAGCGTTTATTTTTAACAGTTACATTTATGAATGATACTGTAGTCACTGCAAAACCATTTTTCACAGGCTGTCCTGATTGCTATTCACAGCTTCCATCCGAAAATTAGAAAAGTCATTTTCAGCCCAGAGAGCCTGCACAACGAAGGGACTGTTGATATTCTGGATGGGGCTGTCTGGAGTGCCACGGCCTGCAAAGCCTCAGGCCTTGTTCCAAAGGAAACCTTAGCCGGCTCTCAAAGCACGAAGGGCAAAACGCCGCTTCATGGAAGCCGACGGCCGAGCTCCTCTCAGCCCTAACGACACCCAGATTCCACCCGTGAAATGTAAAAACACGGGTCGGCTGGGCAATCAGGCGAGCCCGGATCACTGGCCACCCCCAGGCTGCCCTCAGGCCACCGGGGACCAGCCTCCACAGCTGCAGGCAAGCCCTGAGGGCACATGAAGGCCGGCAGAGCGAGGTGGACCACAAACTTCCCTCGCCCCAGCTCACCGCGCTGTGTTCCCGCACCTCCGGGTACGGAGACAGACGGCGACACACACGGCAGGGCGAGAGGGCGAACCGTGCTGCCACCATCGGCCGTTTGGACTGCACCCCTCCCCCCTCTTCCCCTCCCCCACCTACCGCGAGCCCCCGTCACGTGCGCAACTGCCCGGGCCACGTGGGGCCCGGCAGGCACGCAGCATCGCCCCGCCCCGCCCCCGCCTTTCAGCGGCCCGGCACCTCCCTCCCCGCCCCACCTCCGCGCTCCACGGAGATTGACAGTGAAATCAACCAATCAAAGGGACCTCTTTCCCCTCCCCCTCCTCCACGCCCTCCCCCCACTACGGTTGCTGTGTCATCCGGCGGGTGACATCGGGGGCGGTTGCCAGTTGGCTGCGGAGGCGTCGGCCTCCCGCCAATGGCCTCGCGAGCCGCACGACTGACATCTTCCCTGCCCAATAATTGTTTCAGGGCGGCCGTGCCCGTGAGGGGAGGGGTGGAGCAAGGGATAAATGTCGTTGGGGGCGCTAGGGAGAGTGGCGTTGTTGCCGTTACGCGGCGGGAGCGCCTGGCGCCCCTGAGCGGCGATAGCCGCGGCCGTACGCGTTATCGCGTGTGGCCGTCACAGCGCCCCGCCCTTGGGGCCGGCAAATGAAGTAAGCGCACTGACGTAGCCTTCCCTCCCGCCTCGGCTGAGGAGGTCCCCAGCGCCGCCGCGCAGGGGCCGCCAAGGAGAGCAGCTCGGTGGGCGGGTCTTCGCGCTGTTATGATGTAACGGGCACGTCCCTTCTCCAATGGTGTCCGAGGGTGCAACGCGCAACCCAATCCGTAGCGCGGAAGGGCGGGGCAAGTAGGGGCGGGCGAGCGGGTGCCCCATTTAAGGGGCAACTCTCGCAGCCAACTGGCAGAAAATACGAAGGGGTGGGAGCCAGTGAGGGTTGCGAAGGGGGCAGTGTTAACCGATGACAGTCAGCAAGTGCAGCCAATCAGTGAGGGGTGTAGTGACGCGACAGCCCAATTAGAAGCGCTGAGGGGCGGGTGCTCCGCTATGATTGACGTGGGCCGTGGCTAATGGGCGGAGAGATCCCCGAGGCTCTTCCCAATGGGCAGCGTGTAGGGGCGGAAAGGGGAGCGGAGGGAGAAGACGAGCAGGCGGAGCGACCAATCAGCGTGGAGGTCGGCGGGGCGCCGTCCAATGGGCGGCGCGAGGGGCGGCACGGGGGCGTGTCTCGGTGTGTTTGGGTTCGTGCTCCTCGGGGGAGGGAGACGGCGGCGAGGAAAGTTTGGATTTTTTTTTTTTTTTTTTTTTTTCGGTGGGGTTTTTTGGAGGGGGCGCGCTGTTCGCAGCTTCTTCGCGTTTGTTTCCTGGGTTCGTGTTTCCCGGGCGGGCGGAGCCGCCCCCGGCACTGAGAAGAAGGGGGGCTCAGGGCACCGCGGCGGCGCCTCAGCGGTGAGTGCGGGACAGGCCCCCCCGTTCCTCCTCCTCCTCCTCCTCCCCCTCCCCCCGGGCGGAGGGCGGGCGGGCTGCGGGCCTCCCTCAGGGCCCTTCCCGCCCTGAGGACCCTCGCGCCGCCCGTGAGGGGGCCTTTGGCGCCGAGCGCGCGCGCCCCTTCCCCCCTCCCCCCTCCCCGAGCTGTGGTGCCTCGGGGGGGGGCCGGGCCGGCGGGAGGGGCCCCGAGCGGCGGCTCAAGGGCGCTGCCCCAAACGGCGCCGGGGGTGCTGCTGCTCCCCCCCCCCCCCCACCTCCGCCCCGGAGAGCGCCTGTCCCGGGGCAGAGCCAGGCTCGCGCCGCCCCTTCCTCGCCGCCCGTCTCACGTGCGGCCGTCGCCCGCCGCGGCTGCGCCTCGCCGCCGCCGAGGGTGCCCCCGCCGCCCCCTCTGGTTTTCCCGACAGAGCCCCGGCGGGAGGCGCCGGGCGGCCCCGAGGCCGCTGCCCGGCGCCGTGCTGCGCAGCGCCGTGCCCTGGGCTGGCTGCCGAGCCCGGGGAAGAGCCGCCCGCCCGCCCGCCGACTCGCCCAGGCCGGACAAAACGTACAACGGCGGAAAGACCCCGAGGAGCCTTTTTGTGGCTGGGGAGAAAAGTGCTTTTGTGCGGCGTGGGGACAGTCCTGAGGTTACGTTGATACCACTGCAAGCCGCACTGGATGTGTTGAATATGATGCTAGTTAAAATGTGTGTATGTGGGTGGGAGGAGTGACCGTGCTTAGAGGTGTGTCCCAGGCCGGAAAAAAAAAAGTTTCCCGAGCCGTTTGTAGCAAAATGAGCGAATGTTTGTTTCTGGAGACACTTCACCAGTTGTGGATAACGCTGTTTGTAGCATGGTATCTTGCAAGCTCCAATCTGCTTTATGAAAATGCATGTAGGAGTGTCTACTACAGGATAGAGCTGAGGCTTGTTGAATAAAACCAAGTTTCAACAAAGTGTTTTCTAGCTGAGGTAGATATGCTTACCACTGTAAACGGTACTTCATTTTTCCATGTTTAACATTTCACTAACCTTAAGAATATTTGTTAAGATACTTCTCTATAAAGTTAACTTTTTTTTTTTTACAATCCATAATTATTATTTTTTAATCATGACTTGTTAGGTTTCAGTGTTTCATTTTCATCCTCTACAAAAACGGTGAATCTTACTGAGAAATAGTAGGGAGATCTCTGGAGTTTGTATAGCTCCGTATTTGAAAGGTCTGTTTTAGTATTTTCCAGTAACATTGCTATCCAGATGAATTGGATTTTATTTTTTGCTACAAGTGTTGTAGAGGTAATAGCTTAAATTCGCAGGGTTGTTAAATATGTGCACAAATTCAAGTAGCTTCGTAGTTAGTGTGTCTACACTGAATTTGCTCAACAATTCCCTCCTCTCCTATGGCGACACTCTCTAATGGCACAGATTCCTTGGAACATGCGTGCTGTTGAGAAGCTGGGTAAATCTTCTCCTCTGCTGCATTACCTGAGGTCCTGAATTTAAAGATGCGGTCAAGTTTTTCTACATGATCCACAATTAGTTCAGGGACTACCATGTAGATCTACCTCAGGGAGTGGTTTTTAAGGGTTACTCTTCACCTGTGTTTAATCAAGTTGCAGGTAAAACTAGTCAATTCTGCAGTAAGGAAATAAAAAATGCAAAAATTTCAGGCTGGGGAAGGGGGAACGGGGCCCAGAGCGGTAGTAAGTGTGTGTTAGCTTTTCTGCTGTGAAGTTCTGGGGGCAACAAGGTGCAGGCACATCTTGCCTTGTCGAAGCTAGGTGAGGTTATCATTATACCTTTTACTTTCATCTTGGCTAGCTATATTGCATATAAATATTTTGTGAATATCAAATTTTATGTAAAACTGTACATGCATATAGAATTAGCACAAAAGTTTCAGTGCAAATTGGTAAAATTCTGATGTGCATACTTCTCTTTTTGAACTTGGTCTTGGTTTCTGTTTTCTCATAATGTTGTTATCAGCATGCTTAGTAAAGGGAATCACTTCAATCCTGTAATGTGGAATTACTGGAAAAAAAATTTAACTTAATTATAAAACAGTCAGTGTCTCTTGATTAGGTAGCCTTATGAACTGGTGCATTACTACAGTTTCTGTATAGCTGCAAATTTAGCTGGAAATCTAAGTTTTCATTTAAATAATAAGCTCAAATGTTTGGAAATAAAAATCTCAAAAATGAATCATTTTTTGATTTGTCTTTGTGATTAGCTTTGTCTACCAGAGTTTGTGTGACTGAATAGTCCAATAAAACATTTAGGTAGAATGTGTGTCAAGGCTTTGCTTGGTGATGAGTGTTTGATCACTAAAACTTGATGTTGGAGGAGGGCTTGAAGAGGAGGGAGCTTCAGGAGAGAATTTTGCGTAGTTCTGAGGTAGTGTATTTTACCTTAGATCTGCCTCCTGTCGTAGGAAGTAGGAAATTAGAAATAAATTTGCTTTGCAGAAGTAATGCATAATGTACGTCATATATAGAGATAGCTGCATCTAGAACAATGGGATGAATAGCTGCATCCAGAATGATGGAGAGAATTAGAGGACTGCTATAGAATAAGTCATTTGAAAATATGTTCAAATGGGGTTTGTTCTCTTCGGTTTTTGAGTGGGTTTTTTTGTTGTTGGGGTTTTTCCTCCAGTAAAGCTGGAGTATTTCTGCTTGCAGAAGAGATTGGATTTATAATTAAGCAGTATGAACTGGAGATCATAGAATAAGTCTAAGGAGCTTAGTTATTGACTTGAATGAGTTTATTAATAGCCTCCTTAATGGTTCAGTTACCTTATTCTCCATTTTCTGCGGAATGCTTGGATGCAGTCTGTTGTCCTAGCCACTTATTGCCATTATCGTGTTTATTTTCTCAGAATGTCTTTTTATACATAGATATTGTCTGGTTTGTGCAATAATAGTAATAATAATGATTAACAGTCATTTTTCAGCTTCTTTGCAATGGCTTTCCTCAGTAATTGCTCTCTAGTGCTGCTATTAGATTCAGAAATTCTGTCTACACTGAAGACTTGCAAATTCTGCCATACTTCTACTTACAGTGTACCTTACAGCTTACAGCTATTAAATTCTTTATTATTAGATTTTATTTTTCACTCAGCCTTTTTCTGTATATAATTTCTGGATCCGTAAATGTGTCATTGTGAAGAACTGGCATCGTTTGTTTTCATATGATAAATTAAGCATATTTAGCACATAGATATGAGGGGAAGTACCTGATACTAGCAAATATATACCAGTGATTTTCTTTTAACTTAAAAGTTTTCTGTCACCTCAGTGCTTATAAGACGTGTTTGCCTGAATTATCTCTGGAATTGCTTTTAATGATCTATTTGTTGCGATTTCAGAAATTTTACTTGTGAAACGTTACACTATCTTGGGGAAAGAATAGCAAGAAGATACCAGTCTTCAGTTCTAATAGCAAGAACTTAGCAAAGAGATGTTGAGCAAAGAGTTAGTAATATATTTTTCTAATTGTTTGACCAGATGTGGTAGAATAAGGCATGGATTCTTGCTGATGGTCTTCCTTAGCTTAACATTTACTTTCAGATAAAATATATATGCTAAGTTCGCTTGTTCTTTCAGCAAACAATGTGTGGAATAGGGACTGAAGAATTGGTTTTAATTTCTTGTGAATCCAAACTGAACTTTCTGCTACTATCTGCTAATAAAAATAGGGGCACTTTTTGGTACTTGAGCCAGCTGTCACTGTCAGACAAGTAGTTTGCCTGTTGGTATTTCTGCTTGTGAGGTGACTAGGGTAACAGTAATCAGGATATTCTGATTGCTGTTCCCTGTCACTTTCAGCAGATAGTAAAACTGTATACTTCCTTACATTTCTCTGCTTTACTGTTTATACCTTCTTTGCGTTGCACTTTTACTTTTTTTTTTTTTTTTGTCAGGGAAATAAGCATGCTTTGCTGCAAGGAGTTGGTCTATTTCATTTTTTTTTTCTCCTTTAGAGCAGTAGGCAGTGAGTATGTTAAATAATTTTTCCCTTTGCCTTCTTATAGCGGTAAGAGGGAGATGGTGGTTTTGCACTTATTATGGTTTGCATCATGTTGTAGGGGAATGTTCTGAGGTTTTTAAGTTTTCATCAGTGTAAGGGTTGTGGTTGGAGTTTGGACGTTCTCCGTGTTTACCGTGTAGTGAGCTATGGAGATGACCTTTTCCAGTTTCAGCTAGTCAGTACGGATTGCGTTTCTGGGCCTTGCCAGCTTTAGTAGTTCTGAAATCAGATATCTTGCATGTATTTCCTGATTTAATGTCTGTGGATTAGAAAAAACACAATAGTTCCTCTGTGGAAAAAATATGGGAAGAAAATTGATGTTTTATCTGAGACTTCCACTCAGAAGTCTGTCTCTTCCACTGTTTAAAAATTTTTATACATCTATTTAAAAGGGTAAAATGGATCTGAAAGTAGCTCTTAACCCAGTTTAGCTTTTAGGTCTGTGGAGGAACATACTGCTTGTCAGGAGAAATGGGAGGTACTGTAAGGCAGCAGTCATGCTACACGCTGTAGGACACTGGTCAGAATAAATGCGTGAAGTATAAACTGGTGGTCAATATATTTTGACCCTGTTGGGCAGAAGACTGAAGGCTGAAAAGCTAATTAGCGGATGAAAGGATAAGAAGCAATGTTGCAAAACAAAGAGTTGATAATTTTAGATAGCCTGGCAGAGGATTAGGCAAAAGGTGATACAATAATACTGTGTTGCCTGTGTGAGGGGAAGCCCTCAAAGCCATCTAAATGAGTAGCAAAGTCATTCATGTTTTTGTTTGCATTTAAGTTTTATAATTTCACCATAGCTCTTCAACAGAGTTATAAAAAGTACTAAAGTGAAAAACAACCTGACAAATGGTTTTTCAATAGTGTATTCATTTTTTTGGTAGTGACGTCTGTTCTGAATTAGGAGAAATTTATTCTTTTATGCTGTTTGATTGGGTAGTGGTCTACAAAGACCATAGTTTTTACAAATACTGTTAACTTTCTTGTGTTAAGTTTAGAGATTTTCAGATTCTAGCCTCTATTTTGCTAGTTGAAAATGCTTCTTCGTGTTCCTCCGATCATCTTGTATCCTAGGGTTGCAGGTTTTTTTTCCTGCTTGAGTCTTTTTTTTTTTTTCTTGCAGCAAACATTGGTTGTGCCTCGCAGTTCTCTACTGTGTTCTTCATGTGGCAAAAGTTGACTTTGAGAAAGTTTCACAAGTTGAATTGAAAGTATGATTTTAAATCAAGAAGCTAAATGTTTGAAAAGCTGTATGCCGGCATTCTTAAGACTGGTCTATTAAGTCTGCACATGATCAGAACTGAGAAATGTCTGGGCTGCTCTAAGGCAGTCGCTACCGGCTTTCCTGGCCCTGTGACCTCTCTGCAAAAATCTCATGGCTGTATCACATGCATGGTAGGAAAGGGGTTCACCTCTAGGAGATAGAAGTAACTCTTCAGGGACTCGCTGTGGACTAAGCATGCTTTGGCCCTAGGGCGATCCACCAATGTTAATAGGAGTAGGCCCTCTTGTCTTGCTGCTTCTTGGAGCCAAGAGAGATAATTTATCTGGCAATCCTGCGTCAGCATGGTCTAGTTATAAACTTGGATGTCTTATGAGCTATGTGTGGCTGAAGAGACACAGGTTGTCCAGCTCTTTGCTTGTATGTTTGAAAACCTTTTACTTCTCTCCTGGGACATTTTTTTGATCTTTAGAAATAATCTGCTGACTCTTTCTGGTGACGATTGAAATGCCATAGAGTACACTTTATTTTCTCACTACAGCCGACAGTAGAACCTGCTTTTTATACACCAGTACCATAACTTTGTGATTTAAAAGTTTTCCCAGAAGTTAGATTTTGCAGAAGGTTAAATCACCTATATGTTCACTTTCTTTACTAATATACTATAAAACACTATTTCAAACATCTGAGGTTTCTGGTGCTTGCACACTGTGACTTAAAACTGTGAGTTAATAATATTAGGGGGTGCAACTAGCTTGAGGAATGATGTCTTTCATACAAACTTAGAAAAAGTATTAGTATAAATTTTTGATTTTAAAATATTGTCTCTGAGATAGAGGAAGGGAATGTGTCCCCTCACCTCAGCTTCTTACAGCAACCAAAATATACTTCACTCCAAAATGAATTATGATCTATCCTTGACCTGAAGCAGCTGAAAATCACTTTAAGAAAGAAGGCCATAATACATGTTGCATGAAATAGTTGCTTTACAACATTGTCAGCTACTTTTATGTTTTTTAGTATCTCTGTTTGTGACCCTCTCTAGGATTTTTACGTATTGAAATTTTTCCCGGATATGTTTGTGCGATTATAACAATATTCTTTTATTGCTGTAAATGTAGCAGTTTAACTCTGTGTTGGGAACATGCTTATTCTGAAATTTGTGTTTGGGTTTTTTATTTTGTTGTTTTAAGTTCAAGTTAAACTGCTTCTAAGTAAGAAGCTAAAAAAAAAGAGCACTTTGGCACAAATGTGTGTCCATACAGGAAGTTTTACTGTTACAGCCATTGTAATTTAAATTAGTATCCTTCCGTATGTATTTGGGTTCTGAGAAGAATTTGTTTCAAATTAGCTTTCTAACTTTTTCTGCTTGTCAAATGGTTAAGACTCTGCCTTGTCGGATTTTAATTGCATTGTACCAGCTGTCTATTCTTGCAATTAAAAATGCAGATGAGTCTTTTTTGGATGAGGAGAACAAGAATGAAAAAGAATGAAGCCACAGTGCTTGTTTGGGACTGTTCATCAAGATACAGACCATTTTTCATTGGCATTGCAAAAAAAATCAATATTTAATATTTTTGAAATTTTTCTCATGTTGGGAAATTTTTAAAGATGGATACTGTCTTTATACTAGTATTCCCCTGCCCCTTATATTACGTGTCCTTTTTGTGGTGCTTTTATACAGGCACAGCTCATGTATCTCCTAACCCTTCAAAACAAAGTCGGATACTAAAGCTTAAATTGAATTTTTTTTTTTTAATATAGCTGTGCTTTTTGCTTGGATAAATGTTTGGGTGCCTCAGGATCTGCTCATCCACTTTCTGTGGCTGGTGTGGTGAGAGCGTGAAGAACATGTGCAGATTTTAGTTGTTTTTCAATGTTTCTATTATATTTAATAAAAGGTTAGGGGAACGTTACCTATGTTTTTGATGACACTCACTTTCCTGAATAGTACTTGAAAGGGGAAAAAATGTTTCTTACTGCACAGCTAGGCTTTTTCACTCCTTAAACTACGTAGTTTCAGTAAATTAGCTGTCTGTAACTTTTTTTGCTTGGCCTCTTTAATTTTTAGAGTACATGGAGAAGCAACCAAAACTGGCCAATAATCTTCTCTTTTGTTGGAACTTAACTCCTCTGATTCTTTCATATTCAAAGGCCAACTTTCTTTCTTTTCCCTGTCCTTGGCAATTCACGTAATGCAGAAAATGGGTTCAGATTGAGAAAGACTTCCTATTGATTGAAAAGTAAATTAGCTTGTGGAGAAGTGTGGGGGGGTAGAAGTGCTATTGTATTGAATACTTTTGACATTGGCTAGTAAGCAATGGAAAACGCTCCTGATAGCGTAACATAGTGGTGGCCTCAGGGCAAGAATACAGTGATGTAATTGGTCTGTTCTATCTGCAGCTCTAACCCTGTACGTATCCAACGCTGGATAATGTTACTTTAACCAGTTTAGGTAACTAGATAAACTGGAACTGTATGGATACTGTATATCAGTTTAACTTGACCCTGCTTCAGCTGGGTATTTAAATAAACTAAAAGTAAATTTAGTTTTACAAAGTTTTAGCTCAAAAAATAACTGGGAATTTTTATTATTACAGTTTCAGATTGAATAAAGGATGAACAAAAACTAACATGTAAAAGTGAAAAACATTCAAACCTAGGAGCAAATTTAAAGAGTCTTTAGATCTGGTGGAGAGCTTGACTGTGAAAATCAATTGTCATGTATTGCAAGTAGGCAGTCTAAAGGCAGACTTGCAAGTTTTTGGCAGAAATAATAAAGATTGCTTACCTATCTTTTAAATGCCACTTTCAGAGGAAATTAGATGTGAATGTTGAAGAACTCTTTTGTACCAAAACCAAAAGACTGAAAATTTAGAGCTCTGACCTCACACATGCTTGAGCAGGACCAAAACTCTTCTTGCAAGTAGTTCCACATTCGGTAGTTCTAACTGAGCATGTTTATCAGAGATTGCAGTGTTGAAGACTAGGATTGTATCGCTAAGAACTTTCATTTTGTTCTTAAATTAAAAAAAAAAAAAAGTTTAGCCATAAAAAAAATGAGTGTGGTGCCTCATTTCTTTGAAGAAGATTGAAAAAGCATTGTTGAATATAGAGCAGATTTTCTGAAAATTAGCTTCCTGTTCCTTTCTTAGGTGCCTAAATAGCTGAAAAGTACAATTCAGCCTGATGTCAAGCTATAAATATTGATGAAGCTGAACTTGGCAGCTAGTTATGTTGAAAGTTGGTGTTTGCAATTATAGTTGTTGTTTATAGTTGCAATTAAAGTTGGTGTTTGAATTATTTGCTTAACAACTCAGTATTTGTTTTCTTTGACAATAATAGTGTTAAGATCTTGGACTTCTCTGCATATATAATCATGTTAGTAGGAAGTCAAAATGTCTTTGTATAAAACAAAAAACTCAGTTATGAATGCTTAGAAATGTGATAAATACGGAACACTCATTTGGAAAACTTTGGGGTGTAAACTAGCAAAGAGTGAAGTAAAAAATAAAAGCAAACTGTGATTTAAGCTTCATTCTCCATCACCCCTCCAGCCCCCCTCCTGGCTCTGTCTTGTCTCAGTCTGGCTATAAACGTCTACCCAAAGCTGCATTACAGGGTGTAGTGATCTAGAGCTTCTCTGTGTGCAGCAGGGTGTGTGCGTGTGTCACGACTGCTGTTGGAGTGAGCGCCAGTATTGCCACACAGGTGTGAATTTCCTAACAATGCAGCTCTTGCTCTAAAAGATAACAAAACAAAATAACAGAAGAAACTTTGATACTCTTCTAATTATAATACAGGAAGATAGTAGGAACTAAAGAGTTTGAAAGGTGCAGTATCTTCCAATCCTGTGATGCATTTGAATGATTTTTAGTAGGGCTGCCTTCAACTCCTGTAACTGCTGAAGTTGCCATTTAAATGTGTCAGTGGATAAGCCACCCCTCCCCCTTTCCTGTGCACGTGCCTGCTTACTACCTTATCGGTTTTAATTAGTTACTGCTGCTGGTTTTGATAAACATGCTGTTATATAGGACTTGATGACTGTTACTTGTGGCTCAAAAGGAAACCTTCGATCCTGAGTTGTCTTTCATGGTATGAACAATCTGATGGGATGATTCTGTTGGGATCATCAGCAGTAAGGGAGTTATTTATAGCTTTCAGGTTTAAAGTTGAGCTGTTGAGAAGTAGGCTTCTCTCTTGTCATAACATTTTGCTTAAGATGGAGAAAAATGTTTAAAGTATCTGGTCTACTATAACATCCCCCCTCCTTCTCTTCACCTCTCCTTCAGGAAACTCAAGTTCTCTGTATTCTGAAGACTTTCTGTCATTTTGCAAATGCCCTGAAATAAAGGCTTGCTACCATTGTACTGGTTTTGCTCCAGCAATGCTGAATCATCGGGAATGTTAGTATACATGGATTGCTGGCACTTTGAGCGTGTTGATTGCATCCCCATTTTTGTCACTGGGGCACGATTACATTACATGATAGTTGTAATACTCATGGTAATGACTGCTTGTGTGCGATTAAGGTTCCGAGCATTGCTACCATTATCAAGTAGAAGCAGTATTAGCAGTGTGAAATAGCCCTTTTTTTGTGCCTGAAAAGCATTAGTTTGCAAGACCTAAGAGAACAGAAGATGAACAATTGAAAAGAATGAGTTTTTTATAGTGATAGTTTGTTTCCAACTTTGCTAAAAAATTTATTTCATTATGTTGGCTGAGTAAAACTTTGATATAGAGTGGAAAAAGTAGCCAGTATTCTCAACTCATCATGTTTTAATTCCTAGATGCACCAGTCATCGCCAAAACTCTTACTATGCAGCTGTCAAGAAGACACTGTTGGTCAGTTAAGGTAAAGAGTACTCCTACCAACCTCAGTTTTGATAGTTTCCATAAACATTCTGGTAGAGTGTTGAAGGACTTGAAGAGAAAAAGTAGAAATAGTTTTGAGGAAGTTTATTAGATATACATATGTATGTATACGCACATATATGTGTATATCTATATAAACGTGTGTGTATATATATGCTTCAGCCACACTGAAAAGGTAGTGTGGGACAAAGCACAAAGGACTTTGGGAAACTTAACCAGTTGGCAGCCTTGGGCTGATTATAGTTGGGACGTAACCTTGACTACAGTTGAGAAGTGATGTGTAGTGTACGATAGGCTGCTGAGGCAAAGTAGAGACAAATACCTTTTATGTTCACCATAACCTTTAACAGATTCTTTAGCAAAATCAGTATGAGCAGGAAAGAAGTGAATTTTTATGCTGCTTTGTGCAGTAGAAAGTGGCAAAAAGGTGTAAGCAAAACACTTTTAAAAATACACTTTTCAATGTATTTTTCCTTTAGTGGGAGGAGGAACATTTAGCACCTTAAATGTTGTTTATGTAAATGTTTTGGAACACTGGGAAGGTGGCGATGCAATGTTCTGTCTTCAGCTCATGTTTCAAGGCTGTCTTCAGATTCAAGAGCTAGAAACCGGATTTTCTCAATGGAAAGTCTGATTTAGGACCATTTTTCTGCAGTCCAGGGCTGCCTTTCCTTACCCTGCTTTTGAAACTGATGATCTGGTAGCCAGGTGATCATGTGAATAAAACTTTTGCTTTTTTAAAGATTATATAGACACGAGTTATGAAGTATTACTAGTTTGCTCAGAAAAAGCCCCATAAATGTGATTTGAGAAGTATCCTTTTGCACTTGTTTCTCATGTCCTCCTTAACATTGAGTCAAAAAGGGAGACATTCTTTAATGAAAAAAAACCCCAACAAATCCAAACTCACTAAGGATTGGGTTTACTTGAGCAGATCCTGTTGTGTAATTGTCCATTTAGCAAAAAAATCTGACATCTCCAGGAGTGTTCTGTTTTATGAAAGTGGTTTTCTAATTTATATTTGGGCTGTTGATGTGAAAAGACAAGCGCTATGAATTGGGGCTTGTGTTTTGTACGTATAGGTTAATGACATGACTTCTGTATAGTCCTTCTATTCTCATGTTCCCTTAGATGAGCAATACAGACTAATGTACATGATACCTATTCCAAGTTACTGGTATTTATCTTGTTGTTGAAAGTGGCTGTGTCATATCTACATTAACAGCTGAACTATTTTCCATATAGTACAAAAAACATCAGTGCAGAGAAGTTAATATTGAACAAAATATGAAGTAGTGCAACCAACACTGAATTAAACATAATGGACGTTTTATCCCGTGTCATGTTTTGCTGTAGAACACCACGGTGATTTTGTGGAGCACTCAGCTGCCATTGCTGAATGCTGTTCTCTGGATTTTTGTTTGTTTGTTTTAAGAGGCTGAGGATTTCTGCCTTTTCCCATTCCTCCTGGCTGCTTTGTTTAGAGTTATATCTTTAGTTCATTTTTCCTTGAAGTGCTAATTCTTCCTGGATGTCCTTCCACCTAACTAATGCAAAGAGATGGTTCTATAAACAATGTGAAAGAAAGAGGTTGTAAATCCTCTCTCAAGCACCAGTAGCATCTCTTCTTCTACTGAATTGTTTCTAATTGATTACAAGTTACATTTCCCTCTTCAGCCTTGAAAAGTGAAGTGGAGAAAGACTACCACAGTGAGACCTGGATTGTCCTGGATAATTTTTATACTGTTACAGTGCCAGTGTGCTGTAGATGAAAAAACATGAAATATTTCTGTATTGTTTTGAAGTTGTGAATGACTTTAAGCCAACTTCCCAATATCCTAATTGGGTATGTGATGTTTTTGTGTAGTTATGTCAGCAGCTGGTTTTTGTGAGGTGATGTTTTTAGACAGCTTGAGGCCTTTTGAGCAGAGAGCGTGCTCTTGGTTGCTTTATCAGAATCATTCAACATAAGTCAGAACTAAGTTTAGAATTAAAATTTGCTGCTGTCAAACATTTACCCACTTAGCAAAGGGACAGTTAAACCACAGTGGCAGCAGAGACCCTCTTTTGTCTCCAAATGTACTGTTTCTAGTCAGAAATTGTTTGAATGGAAATCATGCCCAGAAAGGTTTTAGTTAATGCTAGAAGCTCAGGAAAAAAATACTCAGTTTATGGCAGCTAGTCCAATGAGAGGAACAGTTTGTCAACTAGATAGTGCTGTACATAAAGCATGAGCAGTAGCCAACAAGATGATGCAGTGAATTCAGAAACATGCCACCTGTTGGTTACCTTCACAACAAACCTTTCTTTTATGGTGCCTGAATAATGGCAACTGGAATAATTTAGATTTTAGTGATGTTAACTTGGATGTATAGTGGTAAACCAATAGTTCTGGACCTCTTTTCATTCCTGGAAGTTGGTTATCTTTTGCAAAACCAAAATTGAAGTATTTAATTCTAGCTGTGGTTAAGACAGGGTGGTGGATTCTGAATGATTTGAAATGGGCTTGAGTGTTAGCCAGTTCAATGCTGCTGATACGTTATTCTTTCAAAATAGGATTAAATACCTGACAATTGGTAGGTAATGGGAATCATTTTTACACATAATATTTAATATTTAGGAGTTACCGTAGGATTACGTAATCACTTTCCTTGAACACACTTGTGTGTGTTCTCTCAGTTCTTATACAAGAAACCAGTTTCACCCCATGTTTTTTCCCAGTTGTGAATAGAAATTACATTTTTGGAGCTTCCTACTGTTCTGTCATATCTCATAGTCAGTAGGAAATTCTGTCACACATGCTACCAGTGTTTGCTGTTTCTCCAGATTTGGATGGGAGGTTGGGGGTAGAATTTGAAGAAAACATTTTCTTGATGGCAGCCTGTTCCTTTCAGTTCTGTGCACCTGGAATATTTTGGTGTTCCTACAGAGGCAGCTTATGTGAGGTGCCCAGAAAGGAGGTATTTGCTCTAAGTAAAGAACTTGGTGTGCAAATGTGAGAAGATGTGAGGCACCCTAAAAAGTACTTGAGGAAAAAGGCTAGTCTAGGAATCTTGACTGTACAGGATATTCTGCTGCTTCATAGAATCCCTAACCCAGCTAAGAAAACTGCTGCACTTGACTGTATTGGAATGAGAAATACATGCAGAATATTTGGAGGGTTACACTGTACATGCATACAGTTCTAGTCTATCAGGGCAGGACTTAATATATGTAAGCCAGGAATATGTAGGTATAATGAATTGTTTCTGCTATGGCAAGATAATAGAAACTGAGTCTGATCTTTCAGTGTGCCTGGGTGCCTGAATTAATAACTAAGTGTTGTAGTTAGCTGATTAATACTTGGTTATGAACTGTCACAGTTCTTTGAGGGAAGGGGGAGGTCCCCTCCTTTGTTTTGTCAGAGGCACGGTGTGTAAATTGTGGGTGGGTTGTTTGTTTGTTTTTCCTTTTCCTCCCCTCTGGCTACCTAATCAAACTGTGTCTGCTTTCCTGGCTAAAATTTTTCCTATGCAGACCAGGCAAGCAGGTTGATGCATCCTAAAGCCCTGGCTGCCAGCAGAAGTATCTACTTTGAGGATTTGAATTGGGAAGAGATGTATGCATGATATTTAAATTCTGTTTTGACTGTGGTAGACACTGGGATTCTCCTTGCTGTAACATCTTTGCGGTTTTACTCAGCTACACGTTGCATTCTGTCTTTAACCCAAACAGTTTTCACGGGATTCTACTCTCTTGTGTCACTTTGACTTTGCTAATTAACATTGTTATTGCTCTAGAAACATAGGCCTAAAATTGTCAGAGTAATACGAAGAGGATGATCGGTCTTTTCTTGTCTTACATCTATTAAAAGTTAGAGGAGCCTGACGAGAGGCTTTTTTAAGTTAGGGATAGGAATCCATACTCCTCTTCATGAATAAGATTCTGTAATGAGGTACAGTGGCTTATTGGCATAATTAGTAGCAGTTCTCTTTTTTTTCCCATAGAGACATTAGTGGTCCATAAGCATGTGGTGGTTTGACTGGAACTTTGAATGCTTTTGCAAGATACTAATGCCACAGTATTTCAGTATCCAGCCTGCAACAACCCCTTTCTGGGAAAAGCTGTTTTTTGGCCAGCTTCTGCAATATTTCCTATTCTCCAACTTCAGATCCTATGCTGTCAAAAACTGCACAGACACTTCATTAGTCTTGCTTTTTGGCTGATACTCTCATTGGATGGAGGTATGTGTCAGTTTTATCATGCATTTCTGGCACGATAAAACTGCTAAGTCAACAACAGCCTTTGACTCCACCTATAAAATATTGTGTACTTGACTGCATAGATTAATACTAGTGCATTCAATGGCATGGCTGGATATTTCTGAGATGTTTTAGGGAGATGGATGATAGTTTAACATTCAGTCAAGGAGCCTTTGACTCCACCTATAAAATATTGTGTACTTGATTGCATAGATTAATAATAGTGTATTCAATGGCATGGCTGGATATTTCTGAGATGTTTTAGGGAGATGGATGATAGTTTAACATTCAGTCAAGGAATCAATTTTCCATTTTTTTCTATATTTTTTGAAATTAATAGGGAAAATTGAAAACTTACAGACAACAGAGTGGGTTACTCTTACCTCCACATATTATTTTCAATATATTTCAGTAGTAGAAGTATTTCCTTAATCTCTTACTATCTAGTGAAGCCAGGTAAATGCAACTTGCTTTACTTAGTTCGCTAAGATGAAAGCAGTGCTTATTTTTTTCAATGGAGGAAATATTACGAAGAGGTAAATGTTAAGGCTTCTTACTCATTTCAGAGTATGCATTCACTTATTGTAAAAGTAATCAAGAGTTTGAGTTTTATTAGACTTCTGTCTCCAGAGCCTTAGGTTCTAACAGTGATTTTAAAATGCCTTGCCTGGTAAAAACATTCTCAATTTAGGTGTGGACTCTAAGGTTGCTAATACTTTTGGGACATCATAATATTAAGGTGATGATGTACTTAATGTAGATTTTTCACTTGGAAAACTACTTAAGAGTGATTGAGAAGACTGAGCATGTTGCACATCTGCTTTGATAGTGCTTTGACTGCATGTTCATTTCTGGATGAAAACTGAACATTTCGGGTTTGTACCTATACATAATAAGTAAACAGTTAAAAACTGTTGTGAAAAGGATAATATGATGATTAATGAGAAAACTGTAACTTGCTGCCATACAAATAACATTTTCAGCACGTATAAAATTTGCAATGCCTAGCTTAAATGATGGCGTTCATTTTAGGAGGTATTGCTGTTATACTTTTGAGGAAATGTTAGCCATTTTTTTTTTTCAAATGGTTCCAGTGGCAAAGTTTACAGAAACTGTGGTAGTGGCGGTAAATTCTTGGAAGGGGAATTTCCTGTTCAATATCAGCTTGAGGTTTCTGTCGTGCAGCACCATGCAAGGTACATTGTTAGACTTAAGTGTCAGGCCTGTATCTATAGCATTTAGTGAAGATTCAGAGCAAGCTAATCAGCCAGCAGACTAAATACTATAGATACAGGTGTACGATACCTCTTAAATGGTTTGATGGGTCACAGTATAAGGATTCTTACGTTTTTCTCAAAACTGATTGTTGGTCTAAGTTGTGTCGTGATGGGTGAGTAATAAGTATGCATAAGCAATTAACAGTATGATGTTCTTAACATTTTCTCTGAGGTAGTTAAAGATGCATTTCCAGCAGTGGTGCAACTTTATTCTGTAAAAGCCTAAATTTGCTAAAACTTGAGCCTAAATTTGAGCCTAAGGCTCAACAAGTAAATGCTTTTTGCAATATGTACATTTCTTGCCTTTGAAGAATAATTTCCTAGACTGGGGTGGCAGTTGAAGTGGAAGAATAGTGAGGAGAAAGGTACTTTTCGCCTTAACTCTAACCCTAACTGTAGCTCTTTTCCCCCATCTCCCTAGTACTGCATAAATTATGGCGGAGGGAGGGAGAGGGAGCTGTATTGCTTCTTTTGCGATTACAATTTTTTATTTACCCTACATTATTTTATTAAGAAGAATATGGCTTTTTCTAAATGCTTTGGGAGTAAGGGTTGCTGAGCTTTGAAGACAATTGACTTTTGTTTTTATATGTTTTTTATCTAGTAATGCCCACAGTTGGCTGACCTTTTAAATAGTTTGTTGTTGTTTTTTTTTTGTCTCCTTTTAGGGTTTTGTTTTTGCACTGAATGTAGCCAGGACGGATCCTTGTGGGCTTTGGCAGCCCTTGGAAACTGTCAAAGGTAAAAATCAACCAAAGTTCAATATTGCGTTCTCGAATGTTGGAGGTCAGAAGAACATTAGCCTATACTAGTTCTTAACCAGCTATAGGGTATATTGCTGTTTTCATATACTTTCTAGTGTGTTATTTCCTGTGGGTTTGGGTGTGAAGTTTTTTCTGTAACTGCCTGATGCGATTTGTTTTTGTCAGCTAAAGTTGATGCATATGGTGGTTTTCTCTGAAAATTGATTAATTTATGATGAGATTTTAAAGTCACTGGAATCAGTGATTAGTTGCTACAAGCAATGAAGTTACATTCAAGTTTTGTTTATCTTCTGGATGCTCTTGCTTTCATCTCAGTACTTCTCAGCTCACATTTAAAGTGACAAAAACTACTCTGTTCTTTTTCCATATGTTAAATTTTATGTTGCTTTTGTACATTCTTAACAAACTAGATGTAAAGCTGTAGCAATTAGATATAATATGGCTAGACCATCTGTTAGAAATTAACACTTTGTCTATGTACCTAGATAGAGACTAATGATTGTGATCATGTATCAATACAATTGTGTTGAATAAGCACAGTCTTATTAAAGACATAGTTCAGTACAGTACTGCCTTGTTCTAACTGCTTTTTTTCCAAGTATGCCATGTATACAAGATCGCCATCTTTGAAGAGCACTCGTGCGCCTGTTTTGCTTTGTGCTCTTGTGAGAGGGTTTGGGACCTACCTTCAATTTCTGCTTACTGTCTGTAATGGTGACAGTTTGCCCAGCCTTATGGTCCTTTGAGGGTTTTCCAGTGGGCCATATCCAATTAAGACTTTGGAATTCACAGGAACTACAATTGGTTTTACATTAATAAGTGCTTCTCTTGCAGCTGCGCTCTTCAGAAGCTTAAAATAATTTTTTCTTCTATATCAAATGAAGAACAGTTTTCCACTTTAGTCCATATTTGATTGCTGCTGGCAATCTGAAAAAAAAAAGTGTTGCTGTATGAAAGGCCCGTGTATTAGGTAAGGTGCTTAGTTCCAGCGATGCTTGTTCGATAAACAGCAAATTTGAAGACATTTGGATTCCAGCTTGTCGGGGTTTAACCCTAGCCGGCAACTAAGTACCACACAGCTGCTCCCTCACTCCCCCCCGGTGGGATGGGGGAGAGAATCAGAAGAGCAAAAGTGAGAAAACTTGCGGGTTGAGATAAAGACCGTTTAGTAGGTAAAGCAAAAGCCGCACACACAAGCAAAGCAAGGAATTCATTCGCTACTCCCCATTGGCAGGCAGGTGTTCAGCCATCCCCAGGAAAGCAGGGCTCCATCACGCGTAATGGTTACTTGGGAAGACAAACACCATCACTCCAAACGTCCCCCCCCTTCCTTCTTCTTCCCTAGCTTTATATACTGAGCATGACATCATATGGTATGGAATATCCCTTTGGTCATTTGGGGTCAGCTGTCCCAGCTGTGTCCCCTCCCAACTTCTTGTGCACCTGGCAGAGCATGGGAAGCTGAAAAGTCCTTGACCAGTGTAAACACCGCTTAGCAACAACCAAAACATCAGTGTGTTATCAATATTATTCTCATACTAAAATCCAAACCACAGCACTATACCAGCTACTAGGAAGAAAATTAACTCTATCCCAGTCGAACCAGGACACAGCTCTCTCTTGCTAATGAGGACCTTGTGTTTCTGAATGGTGGACCTTTCTACCTGGGGGAAAATGAGGCCTGAGGAAGTACCTTGTTCACTGACATTGATTTTCAGGGATTTAGAAGTATATGGAAATTTGGCTCAGGTTTTATTTGCCAGAGTGTGCTAGAATGCATTAGTGAAGAGATAGTATCCATAAGGTGCTCTGCACTGTTCTGCTTACACTGAATTTATGACTGGTAGCTGCCTCCGTCATCCTGATACCACTGAATGAAATGTGTACATCTTCTCTGCAGAAAGAGACAGAACATAAATAGGACTAAATATCATACTGGATTGTCCCAAAGCCATATTGTTTTATGACAGGACAATATTGTAGTAGGCATTCAAGTTCATAAGAACTGCAGTTAGTTCATGTTAGTGAGTGTTTTTACCTTTGAGAATAGATTCTCATCACTGTATGATATTTAAAATAGTTAAATAAAAATTGTTCCTAACTTTAGACATGGCATCTTCCACATTGTATGTGGACATACCTGTGCATTGCTATTTGTCAGACCTTCCTTGGAGTCCTCACTCAAGCCAAAGTTGGTCAATTTTTCTAGAAGGTATCAGGTGAATAAAAAGATTGGGGGATTTCAGTCCCATCTGAAGTAGTTCTGGTGGGTATATGCAAGAATGGAAGAAGAGGATTATCTTACTTTTGACCTTTTCCAAGTGTGACTTTGTTGATAGATGTTGGATCTGAAAATCTAAATGGACTGTCTATAAACTTTATGTATTTTTATCCCCTGGGACCCTGGCATATCACACAAATATTGGAAATAAGTAAATAAATGCCTTTTGGCATTTGGCCTTTTTTTCCAATTCTATAGGACGCTAGTACAAATTCTGATTGCCTGTGTATCCTCTGTGTACAAAATAAATTACCCTATGTGTGACCTTCAGCCCTCTGCTCAGAAGCTAGTGAGCTGAAGAGGTGGTGTCAACAACATGGAATAATTATATTATTTCTTCACATGCTGGCACTAAGCAGTCACTTTGTTGGCTGAGAAGTCATCCTCAGTTGTAAATGACTGCTACAAAAGTCTGCCACTGAGGTAGTTTCCCATGGACTCGGGAATCGCCAAATGCCTGCTTTTGGCAATAAATAAACTTGAAATGCAGCACTCTTGTGCCAGTGGCCATGGGGATCAAGGATTCACGTATGCAGAAAGAACATTAAAAAATGATAGTATTGAATTGGGCTCATAGTTTGTTGCCTGATGTTTTGTCTCCTGAAAGAAGCCAGAAGCAAATGCAGTGGGGAAAAATACAATAGAAGGGTAGTGTTCAGCAAAACTTCCTCTTGCAAAACCTCTTGCAGTCTGTGGCTTAGGGTCTTCCTACACCAGCTGCAAGATTTTTTTTGTGGATTTTCTTTTCCCCTTGTGATTTTTTTCCGGTAAATTACAGAGCCTTTTAAAACTTCCACCTTCTTGCCATCCCATGTGAGTGAGTTCACTATAACTGAGCATTGTATGAAATAGTATGATATATGCTTTGAACATTAAAGCTGATAAAGCATGAATTACGGGACAAATGAAGAGTGAGTGAATAAGCTCTCTTTTCCTTCTCCATCACATTTGCTTTTTTATAGATTTCTCTCCATTTTTCTATTTCCTACTCTGATCTCTGTGCTATGGATAGTTCCAGTGTATTTAATCTGTCCTCTGTGGGAGAGCTGGCTTTCTTTGTTCTTGTAGCTTTTCCATTTATTTTATTTATTTCCTAGTTCTACTAACCTTTTTTTTCTTTGAGATGCACTGGTTGGTAGTTTTTTGTCTTCTGCCAGGAGTAATATATAAAAACATGTCAAATATTGCCACTTTCCATTCCTCTGGTAGTGAGGGATATCTCAGAAGATAAACATGGCAGTTTTTCAGAGGTTCATATTTGAGTTTTTCCAGAACTCTGAATGAACAGTGACCCATCCTTGCAGTGGTTTTGGCTGGACCTGACTGGTCTTGTTTTATTTTATAAGGTTTTTTTAATGCTTCTGTAGCTCAAGTTCAATCTTGCTTGTTTCTCTGATTTGAAGCCAATTCAGTGCCACAGCAATCCTTCTGGCCAAAGCTGTTTTGGCCATTAGACATCAGACTGTCTAACAATCTGTGGAGCTTCCCAGTTACTTGAATCTGATATTGCAAAATCATGCTCAGAAACTCCCAGTTCCAGAAGTTCTTGAATGGGTTTCAGAAGCTCAGCGTGGTGAAGTACCATGGACAGGGACCGCTCGGCCTGTTCTCTTTCCCTCCTGCTGCAGAGCGGCAGATAGCCTGGCAGTGAGAAATACTTGTTATATGCAGGAGGATCTTGGCATAGGTGCGTGATACAAGTCTTGCTTAGCATTTGATACCTACGATTTTTGATTACATGCTGCAGGCAGAATATTTGGTGAGTATTTGGGTGAGAGTTCTGCTTTATCCTCATTCCTCTTTCCCCAGAAAAGGAAATTACTATGCTGTAAGTCTTTACAGCTCTCATGCTTTGCATGAGAATATATGATATTACTGAACATAACAGCTTGTTGGTTATAAGCTTTAATAAGTTGTATGTAAAATTTTGTAGCTTCAGGCCTGTTTGTAGAACATATTCTTCATTCCTTGTGTCAACTTAATAGCCATGAAAGATGTTGTCTACCTATGCACAACATACAGAAGGTGTTGGCAGTGCAGACAGCCTTACCTTATGAACAGGCTTTAATCTAGATGAACAATTTCCAAGCTTTCTCTTTTTGACCTCATTACTATTTGCACTCCCAAAGTTGTCAGTTTCCAGGCTTGGAAGTCCTGCTGTGAAGGTGACAGTAGAGTCAGCAGCGCTGTAGCTGAGGTGCAAAAATGAAGTGGAGAGACTTTAAAGGGATTTTAAATGCAGTTGAAGAGTTACAGCATCTTGAGAGGGACAGCTGCTAAAGGCCAACAGCTCTTGGCTTTAAGAGAGTTTTTTAACTCAGTGTGAGCCCTTACTTTCCACATACCTGGAATGTTACAGATCTTCTGATAGCTTACATCTTGCATTTTGAGAGTGAGAGATTCCTACTGAATTTATGCTGGTGCGTTTGATCTCCTAAATTGATTAATTTGATCCATTACCTCTGAAAGATGCTCATCCTCTGGAGTAGAAGACATTCTAATCTCTTTAATCAAAGTCTCCCTAACTGTATTGCATTCTTCCATAAGTTACTTTGCAATTCTAAGAATGGAGTTTGGGGTGTAGATTTTGTTCAGTTGGAACTGCACTGACACTGTCAAACAAATGTAAAAATAAGTTACCAAGTAGTGTTGAATATTGCAAACACTGGGAGCTGTTGACATGGGTTAGAATGGAAATCTTGATCTGAAGATGAATGACTTTATCAGTTCCCTGAACCACTTAGACCCTAGAATGTATTTATTTCTAAAATCAAGTAAAGGAAAAATTCCCTAAAGTAAGAATTCAGAGGTACTGTGGGATCAGTGGAAGTCTTAACAATTTTTCAAACTAATAACCTTCAGATTGTCTGTAAGCCGAAACTGTGAAGCTTATATTTGCACAAAAGCTATTTCCTAGTAAGAATTGCTCAGCTCTAGTCCGTGTGATTATTCCTTACTGACTGTTGCTTTAATGAGTGAACACAATGAATACGTTAAATACTCAGCAATGACATCTTTTAAAATTAAAAAGAAAGTATTTTCCTGTTAGGTGCTTTTTTTTTTTCCCTCTTTAATTAAGTACAGATATGTCTTACCCTGAATAACAGTTTACTTGTTTGTGTAAAACATATAAATTCAGTGAATATGTGCAGAATGGGAACATTAAAGGTCATAGCCTAGAATTGTTATTTATGTGCACCGCAATCTCACGTAACACTGTTAAAGGCAGAAAAATAATGATTTTTAAAATATATCTTTCTTTTTTATCTTTTAGGCAGTATTTTGCATTTCTGCAGAGCTTTGCACAGATCCTGTTCCCATGCAAACTGATGAGGGAGAAATACTGGAGGAAGGCAGTCCCAAGGTCAGTGAGGTAAATGTCACTGTGTTTTGGAGGAACGAGAGCTTGCTTGGCTGAAATGGGGGATACATGGAGTGAACATTGACCGCTGGTGGTATTTTTAACAAATACCTGCATGCAAATAAATAATATTTATTACCCTGGAGATATTTAAAAAATAAAGTTTTTAAAGGCCTTTAGAAAGATGACCTTTTTTGCCATCTACTAAGGATTGGAACATGTGTCTTCGGGCACTCCCAGGAAGGAAAGAGGAAACTCTTGTAAAGAAGTACTAACCTTGATTGTATTCCATTTGTTAGAACTGGAAGGGCTTGTCAAGCTTTCTGTCCTACTCACTCACCCTCTCAACTGACTTAAAGAATTAGGCATGTGGGCCCTTAGGTGCAGGTGTCAGCATTTGTGGATTACTGGCTGGCCTATATTCAAGGGGTTCTGCTTCTTGTTTCCTTGTACTTGCCAGCATATGCTTTGTTATGAGACTGGATAGTATGTTGCTTTTAAAGGTGCCTCTGATTCTCAAAATACCTTGTCGGGACAAGAGGCTGTAAAGTGTGCTGTTGAATATAATGTTGGTTGTGCCCTGGTTTTTGCTTACTTCCTGAAGATGCAGTTGAATCACGAATTACTTTGGTTTGTATAATGACATAGTGATTATCATATTCTTCAATAGGTTTATAAGTTTATTTTGTAGTCCTGACTGTCTCAATGAGTTAGTGTTAATTTTTCAGCTGATCTGTATTTAAAATATGGCTCCTAAATTTCATGAAATTCTGAATCATTATTAGCTTGCTTGTAGTTTTGTGTAAGAGACTGGTTGAAAAAGCAAAAAAACTAGAGGACTAAAATTAAAATTTTTTGTTTTCTAGCTGGAGCTTTTTGAGAGATGTTCTCATCCTTTTATGCTCTAAGAGAACAAAACACTTTCTAAGCTATAGGCATCAAGTTAGGAGGTGATTAATTATTAGAGAAAGGATTTGGCAATTGTCCTGGATGTGCTTTAGGAATTGTGTTAATTTTAAATAGCTTTGAAGGAAGGCTCACTGGATTAGGAGCTGACAAATGAAAACATATCAGTGGATGTACCTGCAGCCATACAGGGTATTGAATATGTCTCTTGACAAGGATGTGATTACAAGGTTCAGTGGGGGATAAACATGTGAGAGGAAACATCATGGTGCAATTAATTACTGATTTTAGCATGGTTACTGGTGCTTACTTTTCACCAGAGAGAATCTGTGTGTGTGTGTACATACTTGTATATATACACACAGGTGTCTGTATGTATGTGTGTATATCTATGGATACATAGCTTTCATTTTTTTGTCTGTGTGGCAGGAAGTAGATTGAAGTAACTGTCTTGTAAAACTTACTCTCTTCTCCAATGCTTTTCTTTGGCATTCTGAATTCTGGGTGTAATGGGGAAGGTTGTATCTCTATTCCAGCATTAGGTGTTCAAAAAGTTTAGTGAGCTTAAATTTCAAAACAAATCTTTTTGACTGACTTTGAATACCTAAGTGCGTATGCAGTATTGCTTCAAAACAATTGTCATTTAGAGAACATGGGAGATTTGGAATCATGCATCTGGTATTCAGTGTTATTAATTAAAGAGCTATATAGGATCAGTATATATAAAGCAAAAAAGACTCATGGCTGTATCTAGTCCTTCTCCCCATACTGTGATGTACAGGACTATGCACGGAAGTGTGTTTTTCAGTCTTTCTTTAGTCTGTAAATGATTATGCTCTCTTTCCTGGTCTCAGGAGAGTTTTATATCTATAACAGTTGAAGGATTTGTCCTAGAAAAATTTAGGCGAGGTATATTCCACTATATTGTCTTGTATAATTAAAATGATGTCCTTAATTTACAAATGTTTAAATGATCTAGTGAGCCATTTTCATAAAGATACGTTTCTCTAAGAAATATTTTTTACAACTTCAGTAATATAGTTCAGGTTTTTTGCTTCTGTCAGGACTTCCTCCCCCCTGCCCCGCCCCCCCCGCCTTCCTTCAGGCAGATGACATGAATTTTTTTGGAAGAAGTTAGTTTTGTGCTTTGAAGACACTAATATAACTATCTATTAATTCGTATTTTATTTGGACCTTTCATTTCTCCCCTTTTACCTGTTCCAAAACACTTACTTGTAAATGAGATCTAAATATGTAGTTATTGTTATGCTTATTGTTCAGATCAGTGGATCCTTTATTCTGTGTTTTTCTAGGTGTTTGTTTTTATACCCATATTTAAGTACCAGCAATCCTTTTGGACTCCACTCAAGTTTACACTCTGTCCTCAAAAATCTTTACCTATCTTTTTGCCTTCACTAGAAATAATTTTTTGAGCCTGTAAATGATATCTAAAGAAGCCATCATCTTCTAGCATTTTATTTCCTGTGAATGTTTAAGAAGGACTTGAAACATTTCATATGTTAGCAGCTCCTTTGAAGCTCTTCTCTTAAACACTGTAGAAGTTGAGTCTGCAGCTCATAGGTCTTATCACAGAATCATATAGGTTGGAAATAAGATCATCAAGTCCAACCGTAAACCTAACACTGCCAAGACCACCACTACACCATGTCCCTAAGCACCTCATCCAAATGTCTTTTAAATACCTCCAGGGATGGTGACTCCACCACTTCACTGGGCAGCCTGTTCCAATGCTTGACAACCCTTTCAGTGAAGTAAAATTTCCTAATATCCAGTCTAAACCTCCCCTGGCACAACTTGAGGCCATTTCCTTTCGTCCTATCACTAGTTACCTAGGAGAAGAGACCGACCCCCACCTGTCTACAACCTCCTTTCAGGTAGTTGTAGAGAGCGATAAGGCCTCCCCTCAGCCTCCTTTTCTCCAGGATAAACAACCCCAATTCCTTCAGCCGCCCCTCATAAGGCTTGTGCTCTAGACCCTTCATCAGTTTCATTGCCCTTCTTTGGACACGCTCCAGCATCTCAATGTCTCTCTTGTAGTGAGGGGCCCAAAACTGAACACAGTATTTGAGATCAGTAAATGCTGATTAAGCACATTCCAGCTACTTCAGTGATGATAAGTTTGATTATATCATATATGAGGTCAGATTAAGGCCCCATTCTTAGCCTTTTTTCTGAATAATTCATTTCTAGCCAAAAAGAGAATTTTGCATGTGATGCAAAGAATGAAATTACTGTTTATGGTGATTCGTAGCATCTTTTATTGGCTGCCTCAGAATAATGATGAAATAAAAGTGGGGAAGCTTTCCATCTTGAAATTATTTCTTCAGTCTCGTAGGACTTCAACAACAGTATTAAAGCTATTGTTGCAAAAGGTGGACGAAAAGATTGTAGAATTTATCTTTACACTTTTTTGTTTGTGTCTTAAGATACTAACATAAAATATAAGTTAAAAGCCACTTTATGTTCAAAAGACAAAGCCCCAGGCCTACATGCTGGAATGCCTTTATCAGCTACACTTGAAGCATTCCTGTTGAGCAGTAAATGGCCTTGCTGTGATTGTGCTTGATACTTTTTTTCCTTTTCGGAATGCAAGATGCTCAGGGGTCTGGTAGGTACTTCCCTACAGTTCAGAATTTCTCTCTTACTCAGTTTTGGTCTTGACAAGAAGTGGGAAACCTACATTTGGGCTTCTTGCAGAATGTTCCTGTTATGACTTCACCTGAATTTAAATTGAAAAGCACTTGAACAAGCAGACATGGAAAATTCTTTAGACTCTGTAGCAGAGTCTAAGAAGGGTCTTTTCCAAAATGTCACCTGACAATCACTTCTGACATTGTCTTAAGCTCATCTTGAGTTGAAAATTGATCTTATTTTCCATAAGTATGCATTGAACTTGAGGGAAAGAAAGTAAATCCACTAACTTATAGAGATGTCTTTGTTATATTGATATCAAGTTGTTTTGTCTTTATTTATCACCATGGAAAGACATGCTCATAATTTATCGTTGTAAAGAGTAAGGCTCACTACATGAAGCTCTGTATCTCAGAGTGTTAATAACTGACTCTTCTGACTCGGCAAAACAACAAAGTAAGAGGGTTCCTGTTGATACATATTGCAGGAAAAGAAGTGATTAGACTAATAGTCTCAGTTACCTGGACTGCAGATCCTATGACCAGTTATCAATATTTGTTTCCAGAGTCTTCAGTTCAAAGAATATTTCATTGATAGAAAAGATGTCACTCGCTTTGCTTTTCATGTTCTTGCACAGTAGCATGGCGAGAGGCAATATGTTAATGCTGTCAGCAGTCCTAACTACTAAGGTGGCTTGGTACTTCTGGAATCACAAGAGTATAACTTGAGGAACCAAATTTATTGTAGATTGAGATATACTTGATTGAAGTATTCTAGGGTGTCAGGGATGACAACAGAATCATCTTTCATGGAGGTACCATGAACGTCAGGATATAAAGATTTGGGTACTGCAAGAATTAACTTTCTTATGGTGCCAGTCTGAAAATAACCTAAAAAGTTATAGATGAAGACTCTATCATAGAGTGGAAAACAAATGATATATCATGCTTTATTCCTTGTGAACTGGTTTGGTTCTATAACTGTTTCAGATTTTCTGGCATCCTAGGCTGTATAGTATTCTGAGATATCAAGACCAAGCCTTGAAGAGAAAAGATTTATTTCTGGTTTTGAAAAAGAAAAAGAAATCGTGCCTCGTGTAGAGCTGAGCAGGTCACTTTAAAGACTAAATATTTACGTGCTTTGAACTAATTAACATTATGTGAGATATGATTAGAAATTTAATCCCTGCAGTCAGGCATCATGAAGAATGATAGTCTTGCTTGACTCCTATCAGCCTGGTGGCACAGCTACAAAAGTTGGTCTTCGTGCTTGCCTTTGCCACTCTTGAAATGAATGACAGAAATCCACTGGCAACTTCGTGGTAATTAAGCTTAAGGAAAGTTACTGATGGACTTAGTTCTCACATTAATGTTTGCTTCCCCCAGTGTTGTTAATGCATACTTATTTTTTAAAAATTGTGTTGTGGTAGTTTAGTTGTCCTTTCGCTCTTCTCAGTTTTGCATACTTGGGAAGTCTCTACAATTCTTCCCTTTAATTTTTTGGCAGCGTGTCTTTTTGTCATGGCATGCTCTTTCCCTTTCTCTCCCCCACGCCCCACCCCATAGGCTGCTTTTGGAGAAACTTACTGTCTTGGTAGTTTTGTTGCCAGGGCTTTCCATCTTAACTGGTTCCATTGTTTGATCTCACAGTTTCTTCCTTGTTGTCAGACTGTCAGAAAATACTCTTTCTGTTAAAATGGCATCAACATGGTAAAGACAGCTGGCACCTGTCAATAGCATGCTCTTGATTCCAATAATTACCTAATATTAGCGTTATAAAGAGGGGAAACAACCTGTACAGGAGTAAGCTTTTCCAAATGAGCATAGAGGTTTTTAAAGCATAGTTATTTTTGGCAGATGTAGAAGTCTTATTTGACAGGAATATTGGGTCTGTTTTATCCATATGATCTGCCAGTGAATATCATACAGCAAAGTATCGTTTTGCTTTATGAAATAGTTGCGGGACAGGGTGTCTGGCTTCTGGCTTTTCAGGGTCTCTCTTCCTCCCTTCACAAAAAAAAAAAAAAAAATTCCCACAACAATTCTGCTTGGAACCCCACACCCTCTACTGTTCTTTGGATTATGATTTTATTTTATTTTTTTAATTATATTTTGTGGTAGTTAATTTGCCGCTAATGATTACTAGGCTTTTTCCATTAACAGCCTTGGTACTCTGAAAATATCAACAAGCACTGAGCTTCTTGTTTGTGGCTGATTTCTTTTCAGCTGTTTTCATCCATCTGTTAAGGATTACTGCACAGACAACACTTAAACTTTGTTGCTCTGTTGTTCCTTTGCTGTAAAATATTGCAGGAGGAAGCTAAAATTTTATGCCTGATTTGAAGTATTTTTAGATTTCTTTCAATATTGGCAGGAGTTTTGAGCTTATGTTGCAAACTTCTTTCTCAAAAAATGCAATTAAAATTTTAATGTCTAATGTAAAATTTCCCCTTCCCCTCCTTGTTGTTCCTTCATCTTTCAAGGTAAAAACCTATGAATTTGCAGGGAGGGAGGGACTTTGACCTAAGTAATTTATAGAAGGGTATTTGAATCATGGGTTTGATTCAGTGTTGTAGAAGGGAAAGGAGGAAAAGTAGCTAGTTCTGCGCTTTTAATTCTTTGTGTGATAAAAATCTAGGTACACAAAATTTTGATGAAAAAATGTGGCTGCACAGGATTTGTAATAATGTTCAACACCTAATAAGTACAGGAAAAGGGAAAAGATTCTGTATTGTATGGTGTTAGATAAATGTATTTTTATTCAAAGTTTTCATTAGTATTTATAGAAATAATTATTGAACTGAATAGGTAGTCTAGAAATTAGGCTACTTTTCCATGCTCTGGTGGCTTTTTCAAAACCAGTGACACAAACTTTAAGGCTTGTCCTGTTGTTCAGTCTCACTGTCCAGTGCCACTTAGCAAGCTGTCTTGCGGTTTACCTGTTAATCCTTGTTTTACTTCCTTTCAAGTTGCTGCCCTGTTCTTATCTGTCAACATGAATCTTTCCCTTGCATTATTGCCTGCCTGTTTTCATCCTGGTTAATTCTTATTTTTCTTGCCTCTTGGTGTCTAATTGTGAGCTAGCATTTGCCTTCTGTTTAAATCACTCTTCAGAACTCTGTTGGCACTGGCTATGTGTTTTGTTTTGTTGTTGTTTGTTTTGGTTTGGTTTTTTTATCCAGAAGCATTCACACAGAGGTGATGAAAAGGTTAAAAAGCATATGACACTTACTCAAGTATCTAAGCTCTTGCTTTTATTTCATATATGTTGAGAATAAAGAAACTTAAGCCTGCCTGAGTAATATTTGTATTTGATCTGTTAAGTTACATGTTTTTATATTTATAAACAGAAGCTTAAAATTCAGAAGGAAGTGTGGTTAGGACGGAGTGTTGCCAGTCAGGATGTATCTTTCCTGAAAGCACGAGTGTTCCACTAACTGCATTTATGGGGAAGTTTTATGCTCAGTTTTTGATAGCGGATGTTGCTTGATGCTGACAATAGTGCAAAAGTTAAGCTGGTGCTTTCTTTGTGTGGGATTTAGAATTAATATAGTAAAAAGAAAATCTTAGTTGGGTAGTTAAACTTAACACAGCATCCAAAACCTTGATGCCTGTATCTCTGGGGCTTATAATACTACTTAGTGATACAGAACTGGCTTTCTGTTCAGATGGCATTAAATAATTTAAGGCTGAAGGCCTGTACAGTAAGGAAATTAACAAAATGCTTTGTCACTGTAATTAAAAAAAGCTGTTTTCCAGTCTAGTACTGGCCTGGTATGTGGTGCTTTCAGACTTGATGGTTTCTCTGCAGTATGAATCCCTGCTACTCTTAAATTTTGGCTTTTTACAAAGAGGTGAACTTTCAACCTCAGTGTACTTTCTTGTGAATACCTGACAAGTCAGAGTAGGTTTCAATTTACTCATGTGGCTGTTGCCTCTCCATTGGGTCCAGGAAAGTAGTTGTGTTTTGTTTATTTTTTTTTTAACCACTCACCGTATTTTCAGAATGTATTAATTCATTTTTGATGTCTGCTGGTGCGTTGCTTGTGGAGCTTCCAACACTTCTGTTCCCTCATATACAGCATATGTTTCCATCACTTTTCTGGAACAGGAGTTGTAGGAGCAGCTAGCCTTTCTAATGCTGACCTACAACTATACTAAGTTCCTAAAGTCTTTGTATAAATTATCTTGTGAAGTCTTTCAGAACTAGAGAGGTGTTCTGCCTAACAAGACAACTTATGCTTCTCCCAAAAGGTAGCAGCTTAAGATCTGGTCTGAGCACAAAGACAATTTTTCACAACAGAAACTGGTGTCATTTTCATCATGCTCTGCTAGCTTCATTTTTCTAGCCTGAAAGTGTTACAACTCCTTAGGAGAGTAATTTCAAAACCAAAATCTTTGCATATTGTGTATTAAAAAAAAAAATCCATTAATCTCTCAGTAAATAATGAAATTACTTAAGATTTAAAGTTAATAAAGTAGTCCTCCCTTTTAATGACATGTTATTAAAGCTTGTAAAAATGTTATGGCACGCTGCTCCTCTTTTAAAAAGAAATTAACATAGTCCATCAAGGGGAGCAGAAATTTTGGGTTAGTTTTTCTCTTGAACTTTAACACTGTGGCCAACAAAAGAACCTAATAACACTTTCCTACAAAACACTACACAGTGGGACCTTTCTACGTGGGGAAAAAAAACACCTGCTTGTGAGTTTATAACTTTGAATTTCAAAATTTCAAGGCATTGTAGCAAAGAGCTATAATTATGGTATGTGGTTTAACCCCAGCTGGCAACTAAGCACCACAGAGCTGCTCACTCACTCCCCCCACAGTGAGATGGGGGGGAGAATCAGAAGGATAAAAGTGAGAAAACGTGTGGGTTGAGATAAAGACAGTTTAATAATTAAAAAAAAAAGTAAGGGGGGAGAAAAATGCACAGAGGAAAATAAAACCAAAGAAAAAATAAGTGATGCAAAACAAAAACAATCGCTCACCACAAACCAATTGATGCCCAGCCAGTCCCTGAGCCATGGCAGCCCCTGCCAACCTCCACACACACCCCCACCTCAGTTTTATTGCTAAGCATGATGTCATATGGTATGGAATATCCTTTTGGTCATTTGGGGTCAGCTGTCCCAGCTGTGTCCCCTTCCAACTTCTTGTGCATCCCCAGTCTACTTGCTGGTGGGGCAGTCTGAAGAGCAGAAAAGGCCTTGACGCTGTGTAAGCACTGCTCAGCAATAACTAAAACATCAGCGTGTTATCAATGCTATTTTCAGCACAGATCGAAAACATAGCCCCATACTAGCTACTATGTAGAAATTTAACTCTATCCCAGCCAAAACCAGCACAGTAAGTTATCAGAGTCTACTGGCTTTATAAAACAGCAGTTACAAACAAGGTAAAATTGTTGAGGATTTGCAAAAGAGAATGTGGAATTAAACAGACAGTGCTACTTGAACTGTTGTAAAAGAATGCTGTTGATAGCTTAGCTGCTTGGACATTTTTAAAGAAATTCAGGATCAAGTGCAAGATTTTGCCAGTTGGGTGTACTGTTTTCTCCAGAGGCAGGATGGATTACTCATTTGAAACCTACTTACCCATAGTGAAGACTGTTAAAATATAGATACCAAAGTGAAAGATGACTCTCTGTTTTCTAGTCTCAGAATACCCTGAAGTGCTTTTGAAGCACAAAAGAGAAGGTTAATACAATGTTGTATTTTCCTTCCCTTGGAAAATACCATCATCTGCCAAATTGACTTTGAGATCTGTAAGAACTGTCACCATACAGCCCTTTGATCCAGCCTTTTCATATGTACAGTTCATGTGGAGGAAATGTAATGGCATGGAATGTCGTTGCAGTGAACAGGTGTGTATCTCTGATTTCTAAAGGAAAAAAATGCTTCAGTCTTAAATAAAACTCAGTTTAAACTCACCTTTTCCATTCTTTTAAGGGTTCTTTTTCATAAATTTTTCTCATTAGTATTTTTTTAACCAATCTCTTTTTCAGTTGATTACAGCAGTTTATAATACTTTGCAAAACAGACAAAAAAGCAAATAATATTTGCTTAAATTTAAGAAAGCAGTTCTGCATTTGAGACCTAACGTGGTATAGTCCCACTATGATTTTGGAGACTGAGACAGTCAGGGACATTGCTTTGTGGCTTTGCTTACAAAGTGTCTCTTCTTATGCAGGTGTACCATTAGCACACAATTTGAGGGGTTTCTACCTTTTCAGAACGTTGCCTTTTGATCTCTTTGCATTCAGTATTGGCTTTATAGAGTCATTGGCAGTGGTTGTAGTCCATGTCAATGTGACAGAGTTCTTTATAATCAGCCACTTCAAACAAAATCTTGTAGATGTGAAAGTATTGATAAATGTTTTCAATCTTACTGTCTTATGGCAGACTGAGGGCATAGGTATTTGGGGAGAAATTTGAACCCCGGACGGTAAAATCTTACTTTACCCTTCCAAATCATTTGTAGTCTGATCAGTTTGGCTGAGTCATTGAAAAGTGTAAAACTCACTGATCTTGTTGACTTCATATCTTTGCATGACCCTGCAAGGATGATTTTGTTTTCAGTTTGTGAACTAGATGGGTATGAATTTGTTTCAGTTCCTCAAAATTTTTTCTTTTCATTGGATGTGGAAGAAGTGGGTATGGGGTTTGTGGAGAAGACTTTTTTTTTTCATTCTTGACACTAAAAATAGTAGTGATGGTTGTCATCATTACAGTAGGTAAGAGAGTGTGCAGACAACTAAGGACACTTGAACTCTGCAAAAAGGCATTGTCCAGTATCAGTTCCCCCAAGGGTAAAAACAACATTAAAAGCATGTCAGCATTTCCTGTCACTTGTTTAAAGTCTGTTCACTGAGACATTTGGATAGTAGACAAGACTGTATTATGAAGAAGGGAGAATGTAACAGTTGTCTACAGATGCAGTAAGCCTGTGTGGAATTAGGTTGCTAAGAAATGTGATAGAAGTACTCTGAAGTCATATAAGCAGGTTTCAACAGATAAAGAGTTTCCACATGTGATTCCTAGAGAAATAACTTATATTCCCGTGGTGTTTGAGTTTTTTGTTTGAGGACAACTTGTAATGTATGCAAGCAAGAAAAGCCCAGGTTCTGCCCCAGAGATGAGTGGGTGTTTTAATAGTTTGGTGGTCTGTCAGATATCTAACAATTTTAAGAATCCTGAGAAATTTGGAAAAATTATACGAGCAAGCGGCATTGTCAGTGGCTCCCTTGTGACTAAAATGAGTTTGGATTTACATTCTGATAACTGGAGAAACTGCAAAGTAGCTGTATACTGTGAGTGTGAATAGCCTGTATTCCTTCTCCTTTTTGATAGTGGTCAAAAGTGGATGCCCAAGACAGGCTTAAAGCAGGGTTAATATATACTTATAACAGAATTGCTCTCAGCCTCCAGCTGTTTGTTGCCCAGGAACTTTCTGGGCCACTGGCAGTTTCTGTGTGTTTAGAATCCACACAATAGATTTCTCTTCTGTGAATGCAGAAAAGAAAGTTAGTTGTTCTTTCTCTTCCTTGCCTGTCTGGTCAGATCTCTTTAAGGCAGAATAATTTCAGCACCTCTTTATGTGCTTGGTTTATGTCACTTTCAGTCACTCCTAACAATCAGCAGAAAACAATATTTGTGGCAATGAAGGTGATTGAATGTGTAGTGCAAAAGTGTAATTTAGTTTTCAGTAATCATTATTATCATCTGCTTTCTTGGGCCATTAAAAATTCTTTTCATATTTGTGCCTATTGTCCTTTTGTGGCAATGCATTATCTAGCTTTCCAAATCTAAGTGGAAGAGAGCAGTTAACATGTTTTCTCTCTTCTCTGTCAGGGTGGTTAACAATGTGTATATCAAAATATCAGCCACTTACAGATGTCAGTTTAAACTTCTATAACTTGTTCATGTGTGTCTGCACCATAAATAGTAAATTAACTGTAAAATGAGTTGGCTAAATAGAGTCATTGGGCTGCTTATGAGTGGCTGTTCAAAGTAGTGGTGGGGGTGAACTGTTCAAGGGCTTTTGGGTCAGATTTTTCCCCTAAATGGAGAGTGTGAAAGATTTGTCATGGAAGTGTAAAAGGTTTTTTCAGAATTGCAGAAGTTAGCACGAATTCATGGCTTGTGAAATGCTAATGATCTTTAGCTGAAGAATAATACAGAAAGTTAGTTAAATAAAAGATGGGAATTACTCGTGTCTTATGAAATTCAGATTTTTCTGGGATCCATACTATGTATATACAGAACACACTTAGACATGGATGAAGTGCATCATCAACTGTGGTGCAGGAAAAGGAGAGCACTTTTGCTTACAGTCAGCGTGCTTTATGCATTTTGTGTCTGAGATTGCTGAACTATTATTCAAAGCTGTCTTGGCAGCTTCAGAGTTGAAGTTTTCAAATGGCATTTCTAGATATCCTGTCATACCGTAACTTGAGTGACTTAAACATCTTTGGTGGTTGAAGGTGTTAACAGCAAAACAGTGTCTTGCTGCAAACAACTAGGTAGTTCAAATTACCTTCAGAGCAAGATTCAGGTGAATTATTTTATATATAGATGAGCTGTTGTATTTTAAATACTTTGCAGCTAAGTAATGCGTTTTAGAAAAAGTAATTTTTAAATTAAGTAAACTTTCTTATCTATGCAGTATGAAATGTAGCTGGGGTCTTGACCTTTTTAGCATTTCCAAAGTGTGACTGCTGTTTTCATGATATTCATAAAACTATCTGTTTTAAGCTTAGCAGGGAATTAATGTTGAGCTGCTGGGTATTTAACAGAATGTTAGGTAACAAACATTCTTTAAAATTACATAGAAAATGGGCCACAGGTTATTTCTGCAGGTGCAGGTGATTAATTAGTGGCAGTTGGAGGTAGAAGCAAAACTTCCAGTCTTTTAACCACCGCTGCAGGTTTGGTGCTTATTTAGGTGAAACATAAGTTACATATTCTGAGTTACATAACTTCTCTATTCTTAATGATTAATTGAGCCGCCATTGATAATCTGTCCTATTGTTCTATAAGGATGATGCATGTTTTAATGATGGTATATGTTAACATGTTGGCATTTATAGTTAATGTTGTAACATTTCTTTGAGTCAGGAATTAAAGTACCATTAGGCTGCATATACCAAACACAGGTATTAGATCAGTGATTTTAAAAAGTAATTATATGTGGTTTAAGTGTGTTAACATTCAAAATGATTAGCAGGGAGTACTGAATGTGATATGTGACTTAGCAGTAGGATTACCTGAGTAAGTTTTCACTTATCTTTTTACTAACAGGAAAACCAGTTACGACTGCATGATGGTAATAACATTGAAATGCTCAGTCTAGATGCTGATGAGAAAATTCAAGAAAATAGTGAGTAGGCTAGGAGATGGTTCATAACTTGTGTTGGTATTTTTTTGTATATCAAGACTGCGCTTTGGCAAAATTGAGAGAAAAAAGGTAGAAATAGGTTCAAATGAAAATTTAGTAACATCACAATGCTGTACAATGTAACAAAATCCTGAAAGAGACAAAAAATTCAGATAACTTTTTTCATGCATATCTTGTCTCTAAGACTTTCCTCTGTGTGGTTCAGAAAAATACTTTGCTATTTCTCATTTTAGGGGCTGTTTTTGCTATTATTTTCTTTCTTTTAAGTTTAAATTACTATTTCTAAGGGGTTTTTTAATGCTTTCATATGTGTATTGAAATTAAGGTTTAATCTAAAAAGTATATTTTTGGGACTAACTTTGCTAACCAATTTGTGCTATTCTATGCATATTTTGAGATGCTACCTTAACAGTAATTTATTCCTAACAAAATTATTAAAGTGTTTGCAGCTAAAATTGCATTGAGTTTTATTAAAAGAAGTCAAATTAAAATTTTAATTAATCTGTGGCTAATGAGTAAAATTTTCCTCGATGCAGGTTGTCCAAAGTGCTCATAATAAAGCCAGGCAGAGAGGTGACTCAGCTTGCCTTTCATTTGTAGTAGTGATTACATTTCTGTTAGACCTCAAATTGTCTCTGAGATTTCTGACAAGTTCTTCTAACTGCTTGGCATTTATAGGGCTTCCATCACTGTTAGCAGTAGTGACTACTGACTAATTGCTTGGATTTTAACGATTAGGTTGTGCATTTCTACTTAAAGCAAGTATTAGTGAGACAATAGAAATGCTTATGGCCTGTTTACAGTAGCACTGTTGCTGCTGATGATCGGGAAGGTGCACTGGTGTTAATGAAGTAGTTGTGACAAAACACCAAATTTATCAGTCTTAAGCTGGGCCTGCTGTAGGCTGTGTTAAAATTTGCAGGTAACATAAAGCACTGGAAATTAATTGCCACAACCTACAGAAAGCAGCTTTTGACCTTGGCTGGACCTCCCCGGAGTCTAGTTGTACACTAGATAAGGTTTTCAGTTCATGTGTGCTTGAGATGCTAGCAAATGAAAAATCTTAAAAGAGTCTTCATCTCCTGTTCACTCAGGTGGCTGGTTGCAGTCTTTTCTGTAAAACAGAAAAGAAAAAAAAATTACAGTTATGAAAAGGAACTACTGAATGAGTGGGAAAAGATAGTGATAGTAGCTCTCTGTTGAAGCTGCATTTTGATGTTTCTGTAACTGGTGAAGACAAAAAGACCAAGTACTGTTTAATAGCTTTTCATAATAAGTATAGGATTTGTTACAAGCATCTATCTTTTTTCCTGAGGAAATGTTAGGTTTCTTTTATGCTCAGTTCGGTTTTGGTGGGCTAGGATATCTAATGAAGGTGTTAAATCTTGTTAGGAAAATGTGCTTTCTGACATCAGGATTCAAGAAAGATGAGGCTTTTGCCCTTGAAACTTTCTGACCCTTCAAAGTGTGGCTGACTTAATCTAGGAACTCCAGATTAGGTTTACTCATTAATCAAATCCATTAGGGTCTCATTGAAGATAATTTTAGAAATAGTAGTATGAAACTGTAGTAACAGGTGTTGCACTTCTGGGAAAAAAGTAATAATTTATTATATCTAAGCTCCTTCTGGTATATTTCATTTTCTAAAACCTAAGTATTGAGTGTCTAATTGTGAATAGTTTTTTTTTTTAACTTACATAAACCAATTTGTCTTTTATTATGTAGAACACTCAATGTATAAACTTTTGTAAAAATTTGGATATTCACAGGTGCCTGGATTTTTAAGGAAAAAAAGCTTTGAAATAATAAAATACAGAGTTCAACAACTTGTGGTACCTCTTTTTAAAAATGCAAGCTTTCTATTGACTTCCCCCCTGCTGTTTAAGGGTCTATTTCTGGTTCCTGCTTCCAGCTGCCAGAATCTTGAAGCCTTCTCCATCACTTGCCAGGAGAAACAGGTGTGGAGTGCGCTTCCTCTGATTCCTGCTCTTGGAATCAATGGCTCCCTCTGCAGTCCTTTTAAGAGAAACTAAAGTGTCTCAGATCCTCTGCCATTCCACCTTTTTGTCTTTCCTTGGGAGGAATACAGTAGATACAAGAGTTTTGTCTTACCTCCAACCTTCCAGTCTTTTTCTACATATTCAGGACAACTGCATTTCCTACATATGATGTAAGTCAAGAGAGACTAAAGACTTAGAATATGCCTTTTCAGAACGCTTGCAGTTAACCAGATCTGTTGTGGTTGCTGTATGGCTGAAACTTAGTGAGGACTCTGGGCTCCAGCTTCCTTAAAAAGTAGACTTAAAAGAGTGCCGGACATGATACAGGGATGATGGAGTGAAGAGAAACTGAGAGACTTATGGGGAAGAAATGTGCATAGGAATTTTATTAGAACTGTGGGTGGAGGAGGGCAAGAAGAATATTTTCAGCTAACTGTGGCTATTATGTGCTGTTCCTCTCTTCAGTTCATCCTCAGGTAGTCACTTAAGTAAAAACTTAAAATACCACGTTCTCATCCTTTCTGCAGTGTGATGTTACTACTGTCATTGGGAAAATAAGACCTAAATGTTTTAATTTTTAAGTACTTCTTTGGATCTCAAAAATAACTCAAATATATAGCTGGGCCTAAGAACTAATTTTAGGAAAATGTAAACAATGTCTGTGGAATTTTACTGGGGCAGTTTGCTCATGAATTGTTTTCAGAAGGCTCTTTGTCAGAGATACCATCTTTGAAGTAAGATGAACTACCCAGTAAAGTGACTTTTACTTTTAAATGTCAGGGAAACCTGGAAATGGATATTACTTTATAAGCTTATTCTAGAATTTTTAGAACACTAAATAAACTGTGTAGCATTTTCTAGCAAAACTTTTAAAACCTGCAAATTTCAAAGTGAAAAATATAGATCACTGATGTTGAAATTGTTTAACATATGCAGGCAAGCAAAAGAAAATTAGAGGCAAGGCTCTGCAAAAAGAGGAATGCAAAAACTGCTGCGCTGGATCAGGCCCATGGAATGATCTTATTATATATAAACTTCCCCTTTCACTTTGTGAAAATGATCTCATTGCCAGAAATGGAAAAGCTTTTATTGCTATTGTTCTGTAATCCTCTAATACACAAATAAATCTTCATGCATATAGATATATAAAACATAAAATCCACAAGACTTGTGAAATCTGGTGTTGCAATTGATGTTTGTACAACAACTAATTTTTTGTCTGCTTCGTAGTATATTTTCCAAATAATTGTATATCCTCTTGTGTTGTTTTTTTGTGAGTGGGTTAGGTTTTATTTATATTGTAGTAGCAAAGGGGTGATGTTTGTTACAACACTGTCAAACTGTGCTTTTTTTGTGTATGCCTCGTGCCTTTGTGTATGTCATGTGTCGTCTTGCATTGAGTGAGATCTGCAGCCCAAACGTTGGATTTTTTCATGTAAAATCTTCCCTCTGCCTCAGACCTTTTTTTTTTATTCTGAGCTCTCACATTTTTAGAGTGTTGTGGAGGGGTTTTGAGCCTTCACTGTCTGCACTCATAGACAGTATCCTAAAAGAGGACATACTATGGTTCTGCTACAGTCATTTCAGTATTTCTTTCTGTATTACTGTTTGGCATAGTTTAGTTTTCCTTGGTGGTTGCTTTGTTTTTGGTTATTTGATTATGTAACTTTCTAAGATATTTTTCTTAGACCTTTCCACACTGAAGTGCAGGTTCTTGCTGCGTTGGGAATTTGGTAGGTGTTTTATGTCCGTGTCCCCCCATCCTCCCCCCATATATTACCTCTCAACATTAAACTGAATCTGTTCTTGTGTTCATAGGATTGTTGGGAAATTCAGGTTGGAAGGGGCCTCATGAGGTCTCTAGTCTGACCTCCTGCTCAAAGCAGGGTCAGCTATGAGGTCAGACCAGGTTATGAGGGATTTTATCCAGTCTGGCCTTGAAAACCTTGAAGCAAGGAGACTACAGAACTTCTCTGGGCTATCTGTTCTAGTGCTTGCCTGTCCTCATGGTGAAAATGAGTCATCTTGTATCCAGTCTGGACTTCTCTTGTTTCAATTTATGCTCATTTTTTCTTGTCCTGTCACAGTGCACCACTGTGGTGATCCTGACTTCTTGCTGACCTCCTTGTAGATATAGACAGGCTGCAGTTAGGTCTCCCCAAAGCTGTCTCTTCTCCCTCAGCCTTTCCTCACAGGGCAAGTGCTCCGTCTCTCTGAGCATCTTGGTGGCCTACTACATCCACTTTGTGGATGTATTTCTTGTACTGGGGAGCCCAAAATGAGGTGCATTAGACCATATCTGGAATAATAAGCACTGAGTAAAGGCAATAATCGGTTCCCTCATCTACTGGCAAGGTTCTTCTTAATAAAGCCTGGGATATTGTTGACCTTTCCTGCCAAGGCACACTGCTGGCTCATGATCAGCTTGCTATCTGCCAAGACTTCTTCCACAGAACTGCTCTCCAGTCAGTCTCTAGCCTGTATTGTTGCCAGGGCCTCTCAGGTGTGGGGCTTCGTGTTTGCCTGGTCTGAATTCATAGAGTTCCTGTAGGGTCCATTCCTCCAGCCTGTCTAGGTCCATCTGAATGGCAGCCCTGCCCTTGGACTTGTTGACTGAAGCTCTTCACCCCAGTTAAGTATTATCTTAAAATTCTGATCCGGGTACACCCTACTGGCCCTTCAAGTCATTGGTAAAGTTGTTTAATGGACTTGTCTTAGGGTAGACCTCTGCAACACCCCACTTGATACCAGCCTCCAGTTAGCATGCAACGCAGTAACCATTATCCTCTGAGCCTGACCAGCCAGCTGTTTCTTACCCAGTCTAGTTGTCCATCCATTCTAAAGAGATATTTTTTTTTCTAGTTCACAAATACCCAATTTCTTGAAGTTCCTATGTCCTCTTTTAGTGCCTTGATGCATTTTATTGTTAGCTGTTTTATCAGTGAAAACCTACCAATAAATATTTTATTTCATGTATTGGAACAGTTTCTGTGTTCATGAGTACTTTATAACTCTGTGACTAATTTTCTTGGTGAACTTCTCGTGAGGAACTTTGTCATTGCCTTTCTTTTTTTCAATGCCGACATAATCGTACCATATCTTCTTCATGTTTTTATAATGCAGATTTTAGTAATTTCAGATATGTCTGCTTACTGTCTGAAGTAGAGCAAGCTGATTAACGTTTCTTAAAGTAGATGGGGTTTTCTACTTGCTTTAAAACAGATTGTGCCTGGATCTACAATCTTGTTGTTTCTAGCTCAGACAATTTGTTGTTCTTAATTATTTGCTCACTTCTCTTTGAAATGGTAATTTTGATAGATATGCATGCTAGATGATAATGTGTTTGGAACAGCTATGTCACTAGCATTCTTCATATAAAATCCATATTAAAGCAACAGTTTTATTGGCAGCACTTCAGCAATTGCCTTGTCCTGGTGGTGGTCTATCAGATGTTCCAGTTCTCATTCAAATTTCTTGTTTATGATCTAATAAAATAATTTCCTGTTCCTTTCTAAGTTTTTGTTGGCTTTAAAATCACTCCCATTTTATACTTCAGTTTTTATGATCTCTCCTTTTCTACAGCTTCATTAAATTGGATTTCTATTTTATATGGGAATCTTGTTAGTCTAGCACTATATATGCAGTATGTAGTGCTGCTTTACTCCCAAAGGCTGTATTTCATCCTTCCTGGTGCTGGCCACAAACTGTTCCCTTGCTTACCATTCATATGAATTGTGCTTGTCTCATACCAGCGACAGGCTAAAATACCTCCTGATTTCAGGTTGTATAAGAGTAACTCTTAAACATTTACCCTCACTCATAGAACCATGCTGTTCTGCTATGTGGCCACAAATCTGTAGCTATTTTACCAGTTGTCACACTTGTGTGTTAACATCTGCAACAACAGAATTAGTGGAATGAATGCCTTTCTCTTCAGCTAGACAGTTTTGAGTCCAGATGTTAGAGCTCTTGAGTGTCAGATATGGACTGAGGTACAAATAGGTTTCAGTGTGTCTGATATGGTGGGAATACATGGATAAAAGTGCGAGTTATTTACAAAACTGCAATGCAAAATTTTCTTGCTTTCAAACATTGCTTTTAAATGATAATTCTGTTTTGACTGTGGGTCACATGGGTACATGTTTACAAATGTGACTTACAAATGTGAAATTACCTTACATGTATTTGACTATCTGTCTTCTGGATGTCATTACCACCTTATAGTTCATCAGCTTCTCAGTTCATTTGTGGTTTTGCTTAGGGCTGTGTCTGTGCAGGCAAATAAGGTAATTTCTGTTATCCTTGTTAGATGTCAATATGCAGATAATGGTTTTTGTCAGTATTTTTGACCTGTCAAGAGGATCAAGGTACAAATGAGTAAACTTGACTCCTTTGGGGGAGGGTAGGGGCACAAGGGAAAGTGGTTGCTGGATTTTGTTTTGTTTTGGTATTGGGTTTTTTGCTGCTTCAAAGACTGACTAAACCATGTTATCTTTACTGAGTAGTGCTTCTCTCCTCTTTCCAGTTTAATGTAGTGGATCATAGATTTGTGTGTGATTATGATTTAGTTGCTTTGTTGTATGGCTTATTGAGTATTGTGGTGTGGCATGTTTGCTGGCTTCACATGAAGTAGAGCATTGCTAACCGTATATTTGGATGTTTATATAAAATACTAAGTGCATGTGTTAAATTTTTGTATAAAGAGAAGAATATTTTGCTACCTGTGCAAGAAATTCTGGCCAAATGAAGTAATTAAATGAAGAGTGCGTAATTAATTAATGATTAAATATAATGTAATTCTTTCTGGCCAAAGAAATTACTGAAAATGTATGCTAAAACTGTATTTTAAAAGCAAACAATTAAACAGAAAACTTCCTTAGTGCCCTTGGAATCTTTCAATGTGTGAGCCAAAGGAAATGCCTACCTTATGTTGTCATTGGAACAGCCTCTATTTGAGGTTCCCTTAGGCCTCTTTCTTACCCTGCTAAGCTATGCATGTGCAGTGAAAGTCTCTTTTTCATATAAAAGTTATTTTTCAACAAGAAGTATTCTGCTTTCACAGCAGTTTCTGTCGGTGGTTAATAAGTTTCTTTGAAAATTATGATTTTTCTCCAGAGATGTTGATAGATGTAACTTGTTTTTTAATTCCTGCTTTATATGTAAGGCAGAAGTGGTAGAAGCCATACTTACTCAGAATGACAAAGGAAGTCCATAACAGAGCAAAACTTAGAACCTAGATACCCTGACTGATAGTCTTCTGCTATAGCCATTAAAACATTCTTTTTCCCTTCTAAGATTTTCTGAAAATTGTGCTATAAAATGATACCATAGCAATGGGGTTGGAGATGTACATATGTTGCTAAGAAACTACATGGTCTCTTCTGGACCAGCCACTGTGATAAAGTGGCTGTCTTTAAGTTGTTGTGTATGGAAAAGGGCCACTTTAGGTGATGTGCATTTTGCTCCACCGATTTCTGACCTGCAATGCTTGCCTTTGCAGATGGAACATGAGGATTTTGTAATGGAGGGGCATGGCAAGACTCCACCTCCTGGTGAAGAAAACAAACAGTGAGTCACATGTTTATTTAAAAAGGGCCTTACCATAGTAAATGGTGTGAAGCACTCCTGTTTAAATGTGCTGGGAGCATTGGTTGTTTGTTTGGTGCTCGCCCTTTTGGTTCCTTAAATATCCATATATAATAGTGGATGGTGGATGAAAAAAAAACAGCAGGATGTTGACTTGCCTTAAATTTAAAAGCATAGAAATATGTGTTACAATTTCAGAAGGTAAATCAGAAGTTGTTGTAAAAGAGATAATCATTCTGGAAGCTTGGCACTGAGGTAGTGAGTTTGTATGTGAAGTTTTTATACAGCTCTTCTTCACTGAAATAATGTGAAATATGATAGAACCAGGGCCTTCCTTTTGGAGTGCATGGAGTAGATTAGTCCTCTCTGAAATACAAGCCTTACTTCTTTAGAATGCGTTTTAATAAAGGAACAGAAATTGTAAACAAAATGTTCTTTCAAGGATGAACAATTTAAGATGCTGGTACGCAGTGCTTTAGGGAAAGATGCTTGATCAGAGAAGAAAATGACAGATTTTCATTAGCAAAAGGCACATAAAAATGGCTTTTTCATATGACTTCAAACTGATATCCAGTAATAGTTGGGTTTTTTCCCTGGGTTTTTGTTCAGATGGTAAGAACAGAGCATTGTCCTAGAAGTATTGCAGTGATGATCGTCTTCCATATTCTTTGCTTTAGTTAATACAATGGTAATTAAATTTTGATATCATAATTAATTTTTTTTTCCTGACCTGCCTTTTGGAGCAAGCAAGAAGATAGTCTTTGGGAAGTCCACAGCACAGACCTTTTTTTTTTTTTTTTTTTTTGTCCTATTCTTAATTGGATGTTTCCTCATGAGAAGGAGGAAGTTCTCATTGATCAGCAGTACACTTGTTGCAGAAAGGCTGGGATTTGACTTGGGGTGAAGGTCTTCCTTGCCTTCTAGATAAGCTGGCAACTGTAAGTCCACTGCCTCTACGACAGTGAGAAACCGTTTCTGAGGTAGCCAAGGGTTCAGGGAAGTTTTAGTGCTGAACATGCACATTCTTTCCATCGTGGAAGTGAGCCAAACTTCTCAAAGTAATTGCTGCTATTTCTTTCTATTCAGACTGCCCAACTTATTGTGGTACCAAGAGACACAAAGCTTGTTGAAGTAGAAACTTTCAGAAAGTTCCAGAAGAAAAATCAGTGCAGAAATAAAAAGTAGGAGTTAGACTTCTGCTCTTCTGAATTATTTCTTTAGATATCTAGTAGTATAATGAAACACGTTATTGTAGTGAATAATACAAGGGATGTTGTATTGGATTTATCATAGCCTTGTGTTCGCCATCTTATTTTAGGTGCAGGTGGAAGCTAGAATTACTTTACAGTTGACCTGATTTCTAATTAGAGCTTTTCAAGTGCCTTACAACATTCTCTCTCTCTTCTCAAACTGTGGTTATTAGAAAAAGAATATGAGATTAGTGATAGGCAGGATTTTAATTTTTTTTAACTAATAAATTTGTGTTCAGGTGGCATCTAGGATCTTGTCCATACAGATCCTGCCCTAAGGAGTATCATTCCTAATAATGTTGTTAATAATATTTTGATAAAAATATAAAGGTGCAATTTTAGTAATGCGACTAAGAGATGAAGATACTTGTTTTGTGCAACTGTAACATAATGCCAGCAAAAAATCTATTGTGGATATTGCTCTTAAATTTAAATCAATCACTTGAATCTTTTTCCACCCACAATCTGAAATTTTCCACTACAGACAAAATTGTCTGCCTTGTAGAGCTTACCTCTTGCTGTAAGTTATATTAATCTGGCATCTGAGATAAACAAATGATAAACACACAAAGGATCAGTAATGATCTTTGTATTCTTAAGTGACTCCAAAAAGCTGCATTGATTTAAAATCTTTTGCTGTAGATTTCAAAAGAAAAGGAAAAAAATCTAAAATTGCCCCTTTGTATTATTACTTATGTGCATTAGGGATTAATTGGATATCCTGGAGTGGGTCTAGTGAAGGGTCACAGAGAGGGACTGGAGCATCTGACATAGGAGGAGGAGGAGAAGCTGAGAGCTGTTGAGATGAGAAGACTTGGGGGAGGATTTTATCCATCTGTATAGATACCTGATGAGGGGACTAAGGAAGACTGAGCCAAACTCTTCACAGTGGTGCCTGGTGAAGAGGCAAGAGGCAATGGGCATAAACTGAAATACAGGAAACTCTACTCAAACATAAGGGGGGGGAAATTTTGTTTGTTTGTTTGTTTTTTTACTGTGAAATGTGGTCAGACCTTTGGAACAGGTTTCCCAGAGAGGTTGTGCCTTCTTCATCCTTTAAGATATTCAAAACCCAGCTGGACACAACCCTGAGCAGCCTGCTGTAGTTAACCATGCTTTGAGTAAAGGGGTGTGGGATTGGTGATCTCAGAGATCCCTTCCATCTGCAATGATTCTGTGATTCTGTGTACCTGTGTTTGCTGTTGTCCTCCTAGTTGGTTTGAAATAAAATTGGAACTTGTTAGTGAAAAGTAGATCATAAGTTTGAATGTAGAGTCAGATGTTCACTACAGAAATAGCTGCACTAGCTGAAGATTCTTCCTTCCCTTTCCAGCTGTTCATCAGACTTCTTAGACTTTACTGCCTCTATAGCTATGCAGATGGGATTTTTTTTTTTGAGTGCTTCTAATTTGCTTTCCTGAAAAGTTGGCCATATTAATTTCATTGCCTTTCAAGGCAGCCTGATCTGGGTAACTCTGTACTGAGATTGTTGAGGAAGTAAGTATTCAGAAGATAACGGTTTTAGCAACTGACCTGCAAGGGAGCTAACTTGCTCCAGAGTGCTGGAGCAGTCTGCAAGTGTTAACCTCCTAGGCAAGCCCAGCAATTTCTTAATATTTGACTGCATTCCAATGGACTCAAAGTTTAAGTGGACAATGAAAGAACAGAAATAAAAAGATACTTCTGAGAGACTTTCAACGGAAGCAGTAGTTCTTACCTAGCCCCAGTTCCATGTGAAATTTCCTTTGCTAAAGTACAGCTTCATAATGGATTACAAGGAGCCAGCATCCGTGGATGACTTCTGGCACTTTATTTCTGAAATGCAACAGAGTATTTCAACTCAGTTTGAATCAGGGATAAAAACTTGGCATTGCAAGAGTACCTTCTAGTATTAAAAAAACAAACAAACAAACAAAAAAAACAAAACAAAACAAACACAAAAAACCCCCCCCCAACAAACAAAAAAACCTGCTTCAGTCTCGCAAACCTTTCTTTTGCTCCACTGAACAGTTCTTTCAGGCAGACTTACTGTACTAAAGTTGCAGCACTTTAAGATTTTTTTTTTTCATTGAACTGTAGATGATACCTGAGAACTGCTGTCTGCTGGTATCTGTCAGTTTTGTGGGGAGGAATTATCCTGTTAGACTGTATACAAGGTCTTTAGAAATCTTCAACTGATCATTTACAACATGAATATAATTGATTTCAATTGAAGCTAATTATGAATAAAAGTTACCCATTCAAACTCCTTAGTATGAGTGAAATATGGAATGGGCATACTTGTCTCAAGTCCTGTGAAAGATTTGCAGTTTATGTACAGTGCCTTTGTCACAAAACTGTCATGACTGTGCAGCAGTGAGGGCTGCCACTTACTCTAAAACCTACACTTAGAAAGAAGCGAGTCTGCCTGGACTACTGGAGCTGATAATGGCTGTCTTGGACCGTGCTTCTACTCCAGCAGAGGACCAATGGACCCCCTGAGAAATTGTTACTTCTCAGTTTTTAAGTACTCTGTAAATTCCTCCCTCCTGTCAGCCCTCTGGTATGTGATATAACTGTTTGTTACACTTGGCCATGTTATTTTGTTATGTGGCTAATATGTTTGGTAAGAAAGCCCTTTCTCTCCCTCCCAAAGGAAGAGTTTGGAGAAAGATCAGTACCATTATGTTCAATTGCAGGTGGACATTTTGTTACAGGCGTTCTCTCATATTTTCATCCATTATGAAGACGTTGACCTGAATTGCCGTGCTTAAGGAGTAAATATTATCTCCCCCCAAAATACTTGCATTTTACATGACAGTAGCTTCTTGTTGCCTTACCAATTGTAATAGGGCTTTTACTTTTTCAATGCTAGAGCAAAGATTAACAGGCAGCTTTGATCCAGAAACATCTTTCCAAAACAGTCAAATGTCTGTTGATAAGCAGAGAGGAGCTTCTCTTTGTACCTTTTTTTGGGGTAGGAAAAAAAATTCTACTGAAGTCCTTAAACTGAGGTTGTGCTCCTAGTTCTAGCAGTATTAATTAGCAACTCTGCCTGTGCTAATAAATTATCCCCTGCTGTCACCACCAGAAACTTATGCACCTTGATCTATTAATGAAAGGGATCATGTAATGAAAAACTACTCCTTTTTATAAGAAAAAATGTAAATGTTTTATTGTTCCTGACTAACACATGGAGAGGTCTGTTTGACAGCAGCTATTCAGAGAAAAAGTGACTCAAGTTCATACTCATGTTTACTAGCAAGGTAAGCCAAGCTATTACTGCTGTCTGAAGTAACTCAGCTGGCTATTCCCCATCTGCTGTTTTGTAGTAATGGGAGAGAAAAGTCTTCCACTATCTTGGCAATCTGTATATCTGGAAATGATTCATATTATAAGAGACATAGCAAAACGGGATCATTTCCGTAATTTACAAAATGTCATTGGTTAGACCTGCTGAATACCCTTTTCCCTGGCTTGATAGTTTAATGTATAGATTCTGAGGCAAGAGTCTTTAATGAGACCCTCCAAAATTGCAGTAATGCCAGGAAGAGATTGCAACCAGTGAGGATCACAAAAGTGTTTTAGATTTGGTAATGTTCTTTTACATTAGTCTTCGACATTTCAACAGGAATATTTAATGTCTTCCTGGATTTGTTTGACACTACAATTAAAAGAAAGCAGTAACTAAAATGGTCTAAGATGGAAACAGGAATCATAGACTAATAAACTAATTTCAGTTTGAAAGGACCTCCAAAAGTCATGTCGTCCAATCCCATGATCGAAGGAGGGCCAGATTTGAAAGTTAGATCTAACTTCTGAGTTGTATCAGGCTTCTCAGGATTATTCTAGAGCCTTTCTGGGCAATCTGTTGCAATGTTGATCTCCCTCACGGTGAAGAAAATTTCCTAATATTCAGTAAGAATTTGTCTTGTTGCAATTTATGTCCATTGCTTTTCATCTTTCAGTGTGCACATCTGAAAGTCTGGCTCAGTCTTCACTAAAACTTATTCCTATGTTTGCTTACACAGCAGAATTATTCCCTGCATGCGCCTCCCCCCCCTCCCCCCCCCCGTTTAGTTTTGTCATTTTAAAATTAGGTGAAACAAGCTCTATCAGCCTTTCCTTGTACTTCAAATTAAGCAGCCAGTTGATAGGCCAGTCTTCCTTCATTTTCAGCAGCCTGCCAATATGGGGTGCACATGTGAATATCACTGCCACAGTGGCATAAAATGACCAATCTTACTCTGTCATAGTGTTGCTGAAAACTATAAAAAGGCGCAGTGGTATATCCTGAAGATGTCTGCTTTGGTTGGTGAGAATGCCAGACATTGTTATGAAGTACTACAGTATTCTTTTGAAGGGTTTCTTTAATGTTAAAATCCCATGATGGACCCTAGCCATAGCTTCTGTCCCTGTAGCACAAAACACTGTTCTTACCAAATTTAAAGTAAACAGTTAGCTAAATGCTTGCATAACAGGGGGTTTGTTTGATGTTTTAAGGACATTCCATATTATAGAAGGTATTGAGATTTGTCTTGAGTACCACTGCACTTTTTAAATTTACTGATAGTACCAACCAAGCAGATGTTTGGGGTTTTTTGGTTTGGTTTGGTTTGGGTTTTTTTTCCCCAGAAGATTCATGCTGGGATTTTCAAAGTAGCCTCCAAATCCTAATTCAGATTATCAACTCACCCAAATGTAGGTACCCCAAATTCTCTTGAAATTCATGGCAAGTTATGTCTTTCCTTGAAAACATTCACAATTATGTCCAAAAGTAAAGGCATAGCTGATTTTTTTTGTTGCTGATTGTTCTGTGTGTGTGTAGAATAAGTAGCCCATTAGAGAAATGTCCCCAAACACTGAAGTCCTCTGTCCAACATCCTAACAAGCTACCACAGAGACATGTGCTATGTCTGTAGTGGCTATACAAGACACTTTTGTCACAGGGTATTGCAGTTCCGTTAGTGTGTCAGAACGTGTTTCTGTCCCAGTAGTAATTCAGGCTAGCTCTGGTGTTGCCATCGGAGTAGGAGAGTTCTAACTTTGAAAATTGTTTTTCTTTTTTGTCCTTGGAGATTTGAAAGGATATTTGAGGGTGCAAGACCATTAGACTAAAATTTAAGATGAAAACTGGTCCAACTAAGGTTTAAGGAATATTTTCATCACCTTCATATTGTAGAAGTCTTTTTACTCCCTGCAGTGGAGTGAGTGGCAGGACAAGTTTGCATTTGAAGGCAACTCTACCTGTGTATATAAGGGGGCCCTGAGGCACAGAGAAAAAAATTGCCCTTTGTTGTGCAATTGAGTGGGTAGAAACGAATGAGATGGCAGTGAATTCTGTATCTGCAGAGGCAGCTGTGTTTTAGCCATAAGACTGGCAAGTCAATAATGTTGCGAAAGCTGGCTTGCACCCTTTACAGTACAGTACTTCTGAACAATGTAACAAATATGCAGAATTTATACTTAAAACTTCAGCACTTTAAAATGCCAAAAGTTCCATCAATTTTCTTCCATATTTTACCAGTTTAATGTTATACTTAAATTTCTTTTGAAATTGTTGTACTTAAAATTAGAGGTATTACCCACAGGAAAACTCTAGTCTGAGTATTCTAAGCAAAAATAATTTAAAATTGGGTGTTCACTTCTGCAAGTTAGTCTTGAAAATATTTTCATTTGTCATTTCATGGTTTTTAAGATCCCCCATTTCACCTCCTAAGTGATTTTTTTTTTTTTCTTTCAAACCATAAATTAGGAGGTAGCAAAGCACATAGCACTGTATGTTTTATTTTGTCATGAACAGATACAGGCTTTCCATGCACCTCAGCTAACCTACACCATTAGTATACTGTTATTTTGCAAGTATTTTCTCAATATGTGGGAAAACAGAAGCCAGATGACTGTTGAGGGGAAAAAAAAAAAAAAAAACTATGGGAGATCACACAGAAAAAAGTCAACTTTGGAAGTTAAGTTCCCACATACTATCTATTTAACCTACACTGCTGCTGAATACTGAGGGAGGAAAAGATTTGTGGACAGCATACATTCTAAGTGTGAACAGTTTGGGCACTTCTTTTCCCTAGGATTTTATAGTGCTTTCTTCCAGATGTCTTGTGGTAAGAACAGGCTAGTTTGTTTGGGTCCATCCCACTCCCCTGCCCAAGATCTGTATTTGTCCTGCGTAGGAAGTGCACAAAGCCTGCTTCTGAACTTGCAGTTTCATCTGATCGAGAGACTTCTTTACATTTGTCTTTCCAAAACAAGATATTTTCCATTCCAGCTTGCTTGATTTATAAATATGATATTGCAAAATACCCAGAGTAGATAGTGTCAGATATTATCCTTGATACCATTGGTTTCTCTAGTTTCTACAGTTAGCAGTAATTCTGATTGCTAGTGAAAAGGAGGGTATTCTGATTTACCGCTGTCTTAAAGAGCTTACTGTACTTTGAAGGGGAGAGCATTTGCATACTGATGAAATTCCTAAAATCCCAGAGCCTCTTTACTTCAGACACCACCACCCCCTCCACCCTCTGTCCTCTAGTCCCTTCCCAGGAAGCAAACTATCTACTGGACACTCTATTGACATCCTAAGTTCATTGTCCAAGAAGTCTTTTTTTTTAGGTCTGGTTGATTAGTAGCTGTTCCCTCTCCCAAGTTGCCACTTCCTCAGGAGCTGCCTGAGGTAACTGCCCTCTGATGTATCATTTATATGGATGGCTGGACATTGCTCTCTTTTCAGCATTTCATTGCTTTTTAGATGGCAATTGTTGGATGACATCTTACATGGGAGTGAGATAACAGACTTAAAGAACAGCAAGCAAAATCATTTAAGGGCTGTTAATAATTTTGAGCCCTGTTTAAATTAGTATTTTTCTATATTCTTAATGTAAAAATATAATTTAGACAAATTTCTGTGGTATCGACACCAAGTTAGCGCCACACATTTTGATTTGCTAAAGATTTGCTTTTTGTACTGTTAGCACAGGTCAGTGGCATCATAAATGTGTATGAATCAGAGTCCTAACACTTATTTTTTTTTCCTTTTGCATGGAATTTAAGTTGCTTGGTGCTTCTTTCCCTGCTTTGTTCTCTCCAAAGAATAAATACACTCATCAAGTCTTTGGTAGTTTTTGTGTATACACCTAGATGAATGGTTGAATCTTCCTTTTAAGGAGATGAAGAAGGGAGGGGAAAAAAAGTCTAATGGTTGTATGTTGTATTAGAGTTTGTGCTCTAATGGTTGTATGTTGTATTAGAGTTTGTGCTCTCTTGTTGTTTCCTCTGTCCAGAAAACAGAAATTTTTGTGACTATCCACTATGGCTTAGAGATACCAGAGGTTAAAGGATAAAAAAAAGGTAAATGGTCTTAAAGTCCAAGAACCTGGTTCTAAGTTGCAGAGCCCTTCAGGGCGTGACCATTATTAGTTAAGGGGAGGGAAGAAAAAAAAGCAAGCTCTTTATTCCATGTAGAAGATATGACTTACTTTGTATGACTAAAAATACTGTGCTCTGTGGTCAACATGGTATGAATTAAAAACTTGTTTACAGAGATATTTTGGAGCTCTTAAGCTGCATTGCTCCTCTGGCATGCTGTGATCTGGAGAGCTGGTATGATTTCTTTTACCCCTACCTAGATAGATGGAATTTGCTGAACTCTTTGCTCTTCATTGAAGTTGATCATATTTGGGGGTCATGCTGTTTTTAGATTAGTGCATGTATTTGAATATTTGTGACAGCTACAGCTTGTAGAGTTTTCTGCATGGATAGCTAGCTGTTCCTTTCCTGACATTTCAAACTGAAGGGGCTGTACATGAAGGCAAATTAGTTAGGGAAGATGTTCAAGTCACTTGGAAAGATCAGTTTACAGATTTTTGCAGCAATAAATAGTACTTTTATTAGAAAAATGAGTCAAATTAGGGAAATCTTCTCTTACAGTAATCCACTGAATATGCATTCCTTTTGTATTCTGCTTTTACTTTGGGGTTAGGTTTTTTTTTTTTTAAACTTTGCATATTATGGTTCCTTTAATGAGAACAAAGGAAAATGGGTTGGTGCCAGCTCCAACCAAGATGCCAGAAATTCCTTTGCTCAGAGATTTCCGGGCCAGTGATTGAACTCCCCATACTAAAACTAAAGGCAAGTTAGAACAATTTGTAGAGAGGTACTGGTCTATCTCACCATAAATAAATTTAAAAAAAAAAAAAAAAGAAAAAGAAAAATCCAAGTGCAGTATAGCTTCCTTTTGCAGGGGGTGGGTGGGGTGGGGAGAAAATTGGACTAGAATAAGACTAACTTTTTCAGTCCAAAAATCTTCATGGTCTTTTGTGAGACCTCGCATAAGTACTTGTAAGAAATCTGCTTTGTATGAGCAGACTAAACCAAAGTGAGTAGAGTATACTGAATTTCAGTAGAAGCATGTCTAAAGGCTCCATATAAAGAAGGGGTCCTGTTGTGGTAAAGTGTTTATAGACATGAAAGATAAGTTTTTCATTAAATATTCTGACCTGGTCAGATGAAAATGCTTGCTGCTATTTGTTTTAAAATGTTTAAAGCTTCAAGGCTTAAACAGGGGAAAGGAAGGATTTAACCAATAAGGTGGTTACTCCTTTTTAAATGCATAGTAACAGCTATGGAAGCTCAGTTGAATCAATCATCTAACTGGCATGGTAATTCACATGCCGTAAATAACAATTAGAAAGCAACCGCTTGCTGTATATATGGGTGGAGTGATACTCTATACCATTTCCCTGAACATCTATTTATTTGAAAGAAGTATTATTTTTTCACTGGCCTAGATAGAATTGCATAAAACGGTTAAACTTTCCTATTTCATTGATATTTTGGCAGTTTATAGGATTTTAGAAACCAAAGGGGGAGACCTGTTACGATAGGACTATAGTCTCCAAAGTCAAGAAGCTTCTGAGATGATAGTAAGGAGCAGGTTTACCAAATTCTAAGAATACTAATTTGCACAAGTTCCCTTGCATGTTACATTACTGGAAAGTACTTGTTTAATTTCCAAGGATATGGGTATAAAACCTCATTCAGCATTTAGAGGGGAACTTGATTGAATGGGCGAAGATGTTTGGGGTCAATTCTTTCAGTTCCTAGAGCAGTTAAGTCTCATGCAATTGCTTTCCATGTCTGTATCTTTCCTGAGTAAGTCTGCAATCTCTTGTCCAGTTTTGGTCAAGTGAGGCAGAGGACTAAGAAATTATAATATGGTTGTAATTACCAATATGTTAGCCTTCAGTAACTGCCTGGAGGAGAGACCAAAATTAATTTCCCCACTAAAAGAAAGGCTTCAGGACAAACCAAAATATTACTTGTTCTAGTTACATCTGTTAACAGCTAATCATCATGTATGGTTTGGGATTAGCTGCAGCATATGCTATTTTTTGCTAAGGTACTGAAAGGTAAAAAAAGTTATGGGAAGAGATCTGCATAGGGCTCAATATACTGGTAGAGCCTTGGCATCAAAGGAGAACTGGCTGTGCAGGAAGCTGGGATTAGTGCGGTAAAGTAGAGGTTCGGTGGTGTGTGACGGAGATTCGTAGGAAATGAGCTTTCAGTTCCATTGTTCGTGGAACAACTTTGTTAAAAGGCAGCTAGAAAGCTTCATCTTTCTCTGGTTTGGAAAGGGCATTTGAGGAGATTGAAGAAGTGGAGGCATGGTGATGGATTATTTATAGGCTGAACAGCTAGGGAAAGTATTGTGGCAGATTGAGGAAAAATTAGGTGGGAAAGTGGGTGTTTGCAAAGTTTGGTGAATGAAGTTTTCCTTCTGACTTGTTATCTTTCTGTGAGCACTTCATTAATGTATAGGGTCAGAATTTTGGCTTGGCCTTGAAGTCATGTATAGTTCTTAAACTTCATATGCTGTGACGTTTCCAGGCCTTGTATTTTCTCTTTTGTCCCTGGCAAGGTATGAATGAGATCTGAGCTTTAGTATGGCTCCAAAGCACTGTTGCAATATAAGTTTTGAATAATGATGATGGTATGCTCCATTCCTAAAATGTGTTGATAAGTGCCTTTGTGTAAGGGATGCAAAAGCTGTTGTAACGTTTTCAGAAACTGAGCAAGCTTTTCCTTTGTCAGACTCTTTTCGTCATGGTATTTTTCTCTGAAGAAAGAATTTACATTATACTTTTGGTTACTATAGTTAAAAACCCCTGCCAGCTCTGTTTTCACAATTCTGCAGCATAAAATGTCTCACTACTCACTAAAGGGGGGGGAGGGGGCAAAACAAAGCCCTAGTTTTCCTTAGGAATGAGTATTTTGTCCTTGAAGAATGCTTGAACATTTTAAAGTTTTGCACTCCTGCAGAAGGAGAGGTCATCTCTCTTGAACAATGGCTTATGTGCAATTGCTGTGAAGACTTTAAAAAAAATAGTATGTTGATACAGCCAGATTTAGCTATCATCTTCACTTTTCAGAAGTGTTGGGCATTCAGCATCTCTCTCTGTTCAGAGAAAATAATTTAAAAGTGATCTGAACTATCCCTTATCCAGGACTGAGATGCCTGTGTCAAGTTCCTAGTTGTTACCAAGCCTAGGAAGCAAGATGCTTTGAACTCCTAGTTTTAACCTTAATGTTTTTAATTGTTCTCTTGAAATAGATCAGTTGTTAGAGCACACAAGGAATAGTTAAGACTCTTAATTCTGTTCCTTAATTTAAGGGGTTCTCTGCTTGCTTTTTATTGTTAGAAATTGTGCAACTATGTAACCTAGTCCTCACATACATGTCCCTACCCTAAGAGTTATGCTTTTAACTTCATCTCAGGAAAGACAGAGGGACCTTTCTGATCCCTGTTAACTTGCAGATGTGTGCTTGCTAGGATTGTAAACCAGGTCAGTTGGTCCCCTGGTGACTGGTTGGGGAGCTGGGGAGGAATCGGCCTCCAATTATCTTGTATTTGGTACTGCACCCCCCTTCTGGGGTTGGGGAAGGGAGGTCTAGGGAAATCTAACTGGTGAGCTGCAGTAGGATAGAGGGCATGTAGGCTTCAGTTCACTTTGGAAAAAAAATCTGCCTTTTTGCCTCTGATACTTCAGGAAGCAAATTCTTCACCAGCAGGAGAAAGGACAGTTGGTAAGAAGGCATTCATGCTATGAGACACTTGTTAATATTTGAGGTTTCTGCTGAGGAATTGTGTCAGGAGGAGCTGAATTGACTTTTTCACTTTCATGGTTCCAGGAACTTTATAGGGGGAAAAATAAGTCTTAAATTTATTGCCACGTGTATGGGCAATGTAGAAAGCCCAGTGGGTGGAGTCCAGTGTTGTAGGGTGGCGAGGGCACAGCCTTCAAAATAAGTAAGATATGGCATCAGACTATAGGACTTTGAGCCCAAACAAAATGCCAGCTCATGAGACAGGGAGTTTTGCATAAGGACTGGAGAAACTCGAGTCCTTTTAAAATTGAGTAAAGATCTACAGATCAGACAGACCAGGTCTCCTTTTTGAGATGACAACTAGAGGGTACACTTGATACCTCAGTTCGTCTGGTAGACACTGGAGCATGCCTGTGTACATAATGTTGAAGACGAATTTATTGATTCTTATCAAAAGGTCATCAGAAAGGATGAGCTGTTACTAGAACCACAATGCAGCTTAATGTGAATTAAAAAAAAAAAGCTCCTCTCCTTTCTCAGTTGAGATACGAGTGCAGAGAATCTGTGACTGTAAGCATCTCTCTTAATGTGTGTGTCTATGTCTGCTCATACTGGATACTGTCCTCATAGGAGCACTGTGAAGCTTCATTAAAGTTCTTAAAGTGCTTTATGATCCTCAGATGGAAGGTGCTTAGAAATGAAGTGTTTGTAATCAGATAAGTTAGTAGCACATAACAAGGATATAACCTATTAACACTAGCTATTAACAGCACTGTTAGCATCAGAAAGCTTAATGGTTAGGTTTTAAAATGCAATTGCCCTCTGAAAAGGGATGTGCAGATTTTGTATATGCTGTGTATTTTTATGCTCTACTCCATTGTTTTCTGAAGTACTGTGCTGCTGCTTCTTCCACAATTTTGGTGGGGGAAATGCTGCGTTGCAAAAAAAAAAAAAACCATCACCACCACCACCAAAAAAACCACCACCCCCCCACCCCCCCACCAAAAAACAACAAAACCCCAAAAAACAACCAACCAAAAAAAAAAGGGGAAAAAAACTCCAACAAACCCCAAACCAAAACTTTTTGTGAGCCATCTTATCCAATATGCCAACAGGAATAGATAAAGAATGAGGTATGTGTCAGTTGTTAGCTTAGTTGAAAAAATTCAATTAAAGCATTTATTTCATTTATTTTTATATTAAAATAAGGATTTTGAAGTTGCTTCCAAATAACATTTTAAAGGAGACAAAACATGGGTAATTTTCACCTTCAAGTAGAGTCCATGGTTCTTACAGAAGACAAACTAGTCAAGGTAAAACCTAGGCCCATACATTTTTAACAGGATGCTAAATAACCCAAGATGTTTTATCCATGCTACAGTTACTTAAGAATTGCCCATACTGGCCTCTCTAGATATTTTCACTGATATTTGCTTGTCCCCCCCAAAAAAGTTTTGTGATTAAAAAAGCTTTGTCAATAGAACATTGACAAGGTGAAATTTTATAGCAGTGATTTACACTTGATACACAGCAACTCAAGTGAGTGCTGGTTGCTTAAAGCCATCGCAGTATTATCAACTCCTTGAAGTAAAAGCTTCCAGGACTTCAGAATGGAGAGCTGGCAAGCCCTACTGAAGTTAAGAGGATTTATAAGTCTGAGTAAAACAATTTGGCTTTTGAGAGGGAGTAAAATTATCTGTAGCTTAGTGCGTACTGTCATACTCAGTGTGAACGTGTATAGAACGTGCAGCTGCAATACTTAATGTAATTTTTCAGAAGGTGGATAGCTGTTTCATAAATATGCATATATATTTGCTCTTATGAAACTTTGTGTAAATCAGATGCCTAGCAGTTGGTTTGGGTTTTGTCATTAGATATTCAGAGCAATTGTGGTGTTCTCTTCAGGTCTTGCCACAAATAAGAATATGTTCCCTGAGATTTCACCACATTTCTTAAATTGCTGTGTTTGGATTAGCCCTGCCGCAAAGCACCGCCTGCAAGCTGTTACATCCAGCAGGCTGATTCTCTGCTCTGGTTTAGACAGAGCAACCTGAATAGCTAGCATCTAACTGCTTTTATTTCATTAAGTACCTGTAAATGCAACACGAATGAGCTATTTCCAGAGTTTCATGAGCCTGCAGAGATAGAGGTAGGGGAGGTTAGGGTGCAGGCTGTAGTCCTGTTGAAGAAATCCCCTCATTGAGGGAATCCCCATTGGAGAGTTTCTGTACCTTACTGTGAGGGTAGTAGGAGCAAAGCGTGTCAAAACATGAGCCGTATTAGCTGTTCATAGCCTCCTGATGTTTTTTTTTTTTTTTTGAAACATAATGTTCAGCTAATGACTTAAGTAGTATGATAATACACACTAATGATTTTTACTCTCATTCATAACGTGCAGCTTCTGCCCCCCCAGTCCATTCCTATGGAGTGCCTCTCTATGACTTTTCAAGTCAGTTTCATTCTGTGGTGTTTTTTCACTGCTGGTGTCGTCTTTTTTACTTTCTACATAGTTATAGTGCAAAACTGTACAGAATTAAAAACTTGTGTATTTTAAGTGTTCAACCCGAGGGCGTTCTCATGAGCTTCCCGAGTTGCTGTCAGTTATCTCACCGGGCACGGTGACATTACACAGTCGGTTCAAGCATTTGTTACCTGTGTGGGGCTGACTTGGAAGCAAGCCTCCTCACAGCAGAATCACACTTGCATTACCATACACTGTTTCTGAACTATCTTCTGTACTGTTTCTGCACATACAAGGTAATGTCTGGAAACATCCTGCAGATTTTTTTTATGTTGCAACATGCTGGGATTCTCTCTTCCAACTGTTGGAGCATTTATCTATGGAAACTGTGGGAAGGGACTATTGAGTGTCTGCCTCATGACTGAGTTGCAGCCTGAGACTTAAAACAGTTAAGGCAGTAGGAGAGACCAAGTTTCTGCTGTCCTGCAGGTGTTCATGCCTCTGAACCTGGATCTCAGGTTTATGTGTGCATGTCATGTAGACAGTCCGGTTACAGTCTGGATTCATTCTGGACTGAAGATGAACCTCCTCTTGTCTTTGAATCAGGATGGGTGCTTAAAATGTGGTTTCCTCTTGAGATAAGTGCTAGGGTCAAGTGTCCCCCAGTGCACCGCAGAAGAGTGCGTGTGGCTAGTGGGACCTACACATTTCATCATTCACCGTTTATTGGTTCTGCAACCTGAATGCAGAAGTAGCATAATTGGCTGCTTTATTTTTAGCTAGCTTTAAAGAGAGACGCTCCAGCTGAGTTGCTCTCCATATTCTCACGGCTCACCTATTTTACCCTTTCTGTGTATTGCCTTTGCATGATGAACGGAGAAGAGCCAAGCGGGTGGAGAGCGCGTTAGGGCGGCGTTGCTTGGCGGGGAGAAGTTGTCCCCCGGTGCAGGCAGGGCGCTGTCCCTTTAAGGCGGGAGGTAGGCCGGCCCCGTCTCGCGATTGACAGCTTGCCTGGAGTCACATGACCTGCCTCTATTTGAAGGTCACAAAAAGCTGCTTCCTTTAGAGAGAGCAAGAGGGAGCGAGAGGGAGAGGGAGCGAGAGGGAGAGTGAGTGAGGGAGTTTAAGCCAAAATGGCCGACAGAGTCTCTGCTGGTTTCTGAACATTTGAAATTAAAAAAAAAAAAAGAAAACAAAACAAACACAAAATCATTTTTGGATCTTTTTTCATTTCCATTTCTACCTTGTATGCCTCAACTCGCTGGATTTAAGCACTGCTGCACTTTATGAGGTTAGTGGTACATTTATATTTTATTATTATTGTTTTTACCTATCAGTAGATTTTTTAAGAGCCTGAGCTGACCGTTTTCATTCGTGGTTTTGCAGAGGTGTTTTTTCTAGCACAAATACTTGCTTCAGATGTTGTCTGGTTTTACGTGTAAAGCACTTTTAGTGGATTTTTAGGGCTTTTTAGGATGAGGTCTCCGTAGAAGTGTATCGTGGATTTTGAAGAGATTTGTAATTTAAAACACTTAGGCAAATTACAGAAGATCGTTTGTATTTTCCAAGCTGGTGAAGGACAAGATAGTACTGAAAATCTTGTTTTATTTAAATAGGGGCTTCTTAAACAGTGACTTCTTCCCCACAGCACCCGAAGCTCTTAAATCTGCTGCAAAAATTTGCATATATAAAAATGGGTTTGCATTCTTTCTGCTGCTGGGTCCGACAAGGGACAGATGGGGAAGTGTTCTCACCGGGCCATCCTTCCCAGGCAGAAAGGGGGGGGGGGGGGGGGGGGGGGGCGAAACAGCCCTAAAATCACGCACCCAAGCGTTTACAGTGCTAGGGTTGGGTAGGGAGGTTTGGGGCTTGGAGGGTTGCTGCCGGCAGAGCGCACACAGCAGCCGCCGGGCCCCGGCGCGGGCTCGGGCTGCGCTCCCCTCCCCCTCCCGCGGCGGCCGGATCCGCGGTGTCGGCTGCCTCTGAGACCAAATGGTCCTGCCCCACGGACACGGCATGGGGAGTTCGAGCGGGCCAGGCGTGCTAGGTAGTGCCGGCTTGAAAATGGTCTTGCTATGGTCTAGCTGCCCAGAAGTAAGGGGACCCTTCTCTGCTTAACGGGTCTGGCGACTGATAAAATGTGGGGCAGATATTTAGGAATGCACGCTTGCAAGATGCTGGGTGTTACTGATGTTTTGTAGACTTTTTCTCTGTGTTCTTTATAAAACGGATATTCATCTGCATCTTAGTAAATGTAGCTAAAGAGCTGTGTTTTCTCGCTTTTTTCCTGTCTTCTATGTTACTAAAAATTTAAATCAAGTTATTTTTGCATCTCCCTCCAGAACCAAGCAGAAAATTAAAGGGAAATAGCTGAAGCTTGCTTTCTGCGAACAGGCCCCTCCTCCTGCATTGTAAGAGTGTGATGTAATGCTCCTTTCTGTGAGGTTAAATGAAAAAAAATCCTCTGTGATAGTATACGTTATTCTTCACCCCTTCCTGATAGGCCTTGTACTGTGATATTTTTTGTAGCTGGATATTTAAGCAGCAGATAATTAAGCAAATAATCATGTGAATGTACTTTCACATTGCAGTGTATGCGTGCATTGATTATGGTTAGCAGGTCAACTTTGTAAACCTACAAGATGGGTCATATTTTATATTTCTTTGTAGCCTTACATCTGTACAGTTAAATACAAATGGAGGAGACAGATTTGGATACGTTTACTGAAAATGTATCTGGCTATCCTCATTATAGTTTTGTAGTAGTATGTATCAGAGCTTTGTTTTTTTCCTCCACTGGCTAGCAAATACTTGAAATAATTCTGCAGTATATTAAGTTTCTCTTGGAAATTAAAGGTGTCTTTTTTCTCAGTTTGCTCTAATTTAAAATAAAAAGAACTCCATTCAAATTTGATACAGTGTATTGTGCTGATAATTTTGGTCTTACAAAGTTTAGTAGTTATGAATAACCCAGTTCATGTATGAAGTAATACATTCCCCCTGTTTAGGGTTAATGAACTTATTAGATTCCACCCTCGTATTATTGGCATGTATCTGTGTGAGGGAATATTATAAAAATGTTCTGTGTCTTTGACCTGATGCAGCCTGATGGCTTTTGTTATTCAAAGCCTTCTTGGGCTTAGTGGAGATCCTGATGTAGCCCAAATATGTTGAATACACCTGTTGATTGACAAACTTAATTAGACATTAGAACTGTTTTCAAATACAGTATAAAGTAGTAGTATTCCCAGATTTGGTACTTACTGGACCAGAACATCAATTCTGTAGTTTATGTGATAATTGCGATAGCATAGGATGGCTTAACTGAGGAAGTAAAGAAAACCTAAATTTTGTTCTGGGTTGTCAGTATTGTAGGACGTAGCCTTCCCAGAATCTGGGCTTGAGAAAAGTACTTGCCTTTCCTGTGTATTTTTTTTGCCTGCATGCATTACTGTCTATGTTGTACACTTCCAAGTTGTGTAAATGTTAGTATAGCTTGATTGTTAGGAAGATGGAATACAGGATATTTTCTGATAACTGCAACTGCTCGTAGCTGTCAAAGCTCTCGTGGATCAGATAAAAAGCAACTATTGAGAATAACAGAAGTGATTCCGGTACAGAGTCTGTCAGACATTTAAGTAGCTTTGTGAGACAGTACACTGTGAATAGGAAGGACCAATTAAAATAATTCCTCATATAAATATGTCTTTGACCCATTAAATCTTAGTGTAGGGTGTGTTGAGTGCTCTGCAGCCTGTGAAATCGTAGGTTTTAAAAGTGTGAGTCTGGGCAGTTCTCAATACTGTTTGCTTTCAGTATGTTCCTGCAGTACAAAGGGAACAAAATACTTATTTAAAATAATTTTGAGAGACTTGAGTTGCAGTTTCTAGATCAGTTTGAAGCTTGCAGAAGTGTTGGAGTGGGGGAGCCTTTTTTTGCTTCGTTCAGTTTACAGTGATGACAGTGGGCTCAGAAGCTTATTTCATTTTTCGCTTTGCACTTGTGTGTCAATTGTTACTGGTATCTATAAGAACTGGTCCCTTTCTGAAGCAGACTATTTTAGTAGGTTGAAAACTACAGTGAAGTGTGTAGTCAGCAGAGACCCTGGAGTTTTTTGCACTACATCTAAGACATTCTTGAGAAAGAATTGACAAGAAAAGCCTTATTGCCATTGAGCTTCAATATACAGGAGTCTGCAGTTCTAATGGGAAAAAAATTCAGGGAAAACAAGCGACTGAAAAATCAGTGTGCTTACTTTCAGCAGCTTTTTTTAGCCTCTCTCTCTCCTGCTGGGAAGGAGAAAAAGGAAACTTCATAAGATCATACAGTCTGTGCCAGCTGGTTTCAGCTAAACTTAACCTTTTGAGACTTTTGTCTCTTACTTATTAATAGATGGCTCAGTAGAGGAGAAAGCATCAAAATCTATAAATGAAGAAAAATCTATAGAATTAGTGTATTGCTGGAAGAGAATTTTTACCCGTACCTTTCCTAGTACCACTGCAAAAACTTGTTGTGGCTTGCACCTTGAAGCAGAATTCTTTAATTCTGGTCATTATGGATCTACTTTCCTTTTGGTGACCAGGATGGAAAGTGAGAAGTTTAATTTACAGTTTATTTTGAACAATATTTGTTGGAATTTGCACATTTGGTATTGTCTTCAGCTGGCAGTTGTTCTATAATTTAAAAGTTTGAGGGGTTTTTTTTGCTTTGATTAAGAAGAAACCTACCTTTTTCCAAAGAGCTGTTTCAGCTTAAGTATTGGTTTCCTATTTAAATAGGCCAAAATTTGAGGCAGGAAGATAAGATACATAGGATGTTTAGCTCTAAAAAGCTATACTTCATGTCCTGTCAAGGGGACCAGGTGTGGGTATTGGGGTTCTAGTTTTGTAACCTTCCTGAAAGTCTTGCTAAGGGTGGCGTGTAATGCCAGGGCAAAAGTAAGATGTCTTTTCACTTAGAAGAATCCTGCTGAGGAAGCTGGTTATATTTTAAGTTGCTAAACTTTAACTATTTAGCTATAATTATTGCTGCAGAATTAATTAGATAAACAGATGTAAAATTCAGTTTAGGTGAATACAAAGATTTATTGCTTCTCTAAGCAAGACAAGTTCAGTATTTCAAGAAACAGCAGCTTTAGTTGCTAATGTGACACTGGAATTTAGTTAGTATGATTACATGTGTCATATTTCAAATATTGGTCAAACAAAATATCTGAAGTTGTGTATCAAGATACTTTTTGGCCATTTCAGTGTTGAGGGCAAACGTGGAGGCATCGTGGAGACGATAAAAAACTATATACTGAAAATATTTCTATTTTGTTTTAGCGATGGTGCCATAATTGTTTTGAAGGGCACAAGAGAAAGGGTGCCTTTCTCTATCTGTGGTGAATTCCAGCTCCAGAGCTGTGCATTTAGCACACTGCTTAAATACTTTCTCTCCTTTGTACATAGGCTTCCAACCCAAGAAGACAACAGTTTCTTTTTCTTTTTTGTAAGAGACAGAGCATGTATTTTGGGAGCAGCATGAATATATGCAAACCCTAATTTTTTTTTTTATATGTAGTGCCATCAACACACTTCTGAAAGGAGTTCCTAAGGGTTTATGGATGTTGTCATTTTAAACGTTATTTTTCTGTCTGTATACAGTATGCTGGCATTATAGTTCAGGGCTGAAATGCTCTGGTGCTACTAGAATTATATATTTATAATAATTTCTGAAAAGTCATTCTTAAGAACTGGTTGATGTGATATTTGGATATTATAATATGGGAAAATTGAAAGACAAACCTTGATCCTCTTTCAAAATATTGTTCCAGGACTACTTTTAATTAGCCCGTTTTAGTCATGTGGGAAAACATAAAACAAGATACAAACCCTGGAGTTATTTCAGGTACCTAAGAGAAGATACATTAATAAAACACGAGATGATCTTTAAAGGCAGAACAAATCAAACTAAGGGTTAAACAGCATGGAAAAATGTGTGCTGATATACCTGGAGAGAAACTACTGCGGGGAGTCTTGTTAAAACCCACAGGTAGTAAGCACGAGAGCTGAGTACTGTTCCTTTCAGTGCTACAATTTGTGTCTGAATTTAATTAAATGCATGCTTGTATGTGTTAGGCAGAGAAAATTATCTAAAAGTACTTCGATATCAATAGGTGGTGAAATCCTTAGAAGTACAAAGCATGTGTATTAATACAAATTCATGTTAAACTGAGACTTTTAGAAGTGAAATGTAGCCTTGGACTGTACTACAACAACAAAACCAAAACAAAGCATCAAGATACAACTGTCTTTTATTTCATGCCAGCAGGGGAGTGCTTCTCTTTTTGGGATGGTACTTGTGAGGTCTTAACTTCAGAGCATTTTGAACCTCGGGGGAGGTCGACAAATTTTGAAGTAGCTCAAATAAGAGCAGCAAAACATAATAGAGGGAGGTAGTCCAGCAACAAAACACTTCAGCTTTTTTGTATTTATTTTTATAGATACATACATTCTCTGCAAATGAATAAGCAGTTGTTTAATTTGTGTCAGAAAAAGCATTATTTTGACATTGAGCTCCATCGTAGTTGAATGTGCTTTGAACAGGACAGTTACTTCAGCAACTAAAAAGCAGAAAGGTACGAATATTTTTAAATGAAGGTGGCCATTCTTTTAATTCCTTAAGAGTACACAAAACCCCACCGTGCGTGCTTAAATTATGAAATAAGGGGATGGTGCTCATCTTTCCCAGTATTCTTAGTCGGTGCAGAGTTAGGGCTTCCTGAAGTACAGATGAGGGTATAAGAGCTGAACCCAAAAACTGATTTGAACTTGAGCAGAACATTGTCTTAATCTCTGAATCACAGAAGAAATATTTTTTAGAAAAATAAAACAAATGGAAACTACTACTAATATTCTCAGGGTTTTTTTTTTCCTTTAAGCACGGCATTTGTTAAACAGCACAATCATAAGCTACTGTCCCTCTGTAATTTCATAGTGGCTGTTGGGCACAGCCTCCGTGTACATGAGAACATGCAAAACTTCACCTACAGTGAGACTGCTGGAATTTATTTTTTAGCATGTACATACCATAGCGCTTGTAGATTTTTGAGCTTTTTGGGCTAGTTGACCTATATGAAAACAGGAAAGGTTAAATATATGTTCTGTTAATGCCACTTAACCATTAATTAGAGTTGAGCTCAATTGTCCCATTTTACATTTGCTCTGTGGCAAATACACACAGATGTGTTGTCGTCATGGTTCAGTCTACATTTGTGAACTTGGTTATGCCTGAGCCATTCAGTTCTCCAGGATGCAGTGTCCTGTGTTACTTAAACGTTCCTTAAAATGTCTTCCATGTTTCTTCCACTTTTTTTCCCTGGCTTAAATTTTACTGTTTGTAGTAGAAGACATTGCAACTTTAGTATTAGAGTCCTAATGTAGCAGCATTCGTGTTCTTGTTGCAGCTTCTGTATTAGCATTTATATTTTTAATTGTATATAATTTCAGTTAAGCAATCATGCTGGATTCGGGGTCTGATGTAAAACACATGGTTCTAATTCTGTGTTGATACTCTAGATATACTTGTATACAAAACAGCTTTCTTTGGCAAGAGGGTGACTACTACTGAGAACTTCATCAACTAAAGTGAGACTGATACATTCTGATATGTCACTTTGCCACCGAAATATACAGCATGTTTATCCTCAGCCTTTTGCTGAACAATTCATAGGGAGGATGATTTGATCACAACATACAAGTGAATTTTAGTATTTTAATGCTTGGAAGTTCTAATCTGGTTACTCTTGCTGGATTTTTTCCCAGGCTATTTTGCCTCTTACTGGAGAGAGTTTGGGGACAGTAAAAATGAAAATGGATACCTTCTATATGCAGGGGAGGGGAGGGCAGAGCAGAAGGAACCAAAACTTAGCTAACATCCTTTTCTAGCTTACTCATATGTGCATCAAAAACCGATTGTCCTGCAAAACAGAAAATAGTCATTAGATAGTTTGATCACCATGTAAATTTTTAAAAAATGTATTCTTCTATATTCTAGTTAAGACTATATAAATAAACCTTTCCTATTCTGTTAGGCTTTACTTGGCCACTATTAGTGTTATTACCCTGCTATTTTATTCAAGGGAGCTTCTATGGTAAATACTAAAAAAAAAAAAACCTTTAAAAAAAAATTTAAAACTGGTTAAAAAATACAGCACATGGAAATAGAGGGTATCCTATTTAGGTTATACATACATAATTCTATATCTAGCTGTTTTTCTTTGAGGATGTGATTACAAGTTTATGTGCACTGGTTGAAATCTAAAATGGTGTCTAGGTTCAAATTGCCTGTAAAAATGCTTGGTTAACCTGAAGTAAAACCCCAAAAGCTTTTTTTGAACCGAGTGTAAAAGAAGGCTCCAGCTGGTGCTACAGAAGTCAGTTATAGCAATATTAATGGTAATTTTAAATTAAATAGCCTTGTGTTACAGAGGCAAATAAATTTTCTGTTCTTTTGCAGGTAATGTTCAGATTATGTTTGATACATCTCAACCAGACCAAACAATGCTGAGAGAGAAAGTGGACAAGGCATTAGGGTTATTTTAGTTTTATTTTGTCTTTACCTGTGTCCTGTAATCCTATTCAGAGCAGATCTAGATTACCCTGGGAGGAGTGCTTGCTAACCAATATACTGGCCTTGCTGTAGTATTCATGACTGCTTCATCTGATGGAAACACACTAATGGCAGTGTGATTTAGGAAACTAAAAACAAAATCTCATCTGAGTGAAGATTTAATCTTCCTAATAAATTGTTTAGATGTACTTCTTCATGATGGTATTTCTCTAACTTTCTAGGGTTTAATCAGCAAATATGTTTAGAAAACCACTGAATTACAGTGGAAAGTTTAAGTAAATGACCTGGGATGGGAGAATTGTAAGTCTCACATGCAGGTAATTTTTCAGCAGTTTGAACCAGTTTAGTCCTCCTTGTGCAAAAGCTATCCGAATTTGCATTTAACCACCTCATCTTTGCATGGTAGCTATTCTGGAAGGGCTGTTTCTGATTAAGTCCTTGAGTAACTGTTTTTATCAAAAAATAACAGAGTATTCTGAATTTTTTTACTCTGCTATGTTGTTAATTGGGGGACAGTTTTGCTTTACATTTACCACTGTCTACAAATAATTTCTATGTCCTGATACAGAAAAACTGTAGCAAGTGTGTTCTTACCAGATTTTAGGTAAAACAAGATGAAAAAGATAAAAGCAGGTGGAGGCTAAACTTTGAGAGTCTAGGATTTATATTGGCAGCTTAACGTACCATAAAGCTACAGTTGCTTAGCTCTTTAAGCTAGCTCTCTGTGGTTAGGCCATGAATAACTGAACTAATTTTTTGAAAGTCAGGCTGTCTTGATAAAGTTTTGGGAACAAGTTTTTTTTTCCCAGGGGTGGATTTAAAGGCAGCATATACTGTTTTACATGTGATGAGCTGTATTTGCGTGATTGGATCATTGGAGTTCAGGAAAGGCTGAGGTTAGCTAATGTAAGTCTCCATTACATTCTGCTCCAGTCAGATAATGTGAAGTGAAGCTCTTCTACAACAGACTTGCAAGTATATGGTCAGCTTAAGTTTATGTAACTTCCCTTGATCTTTTTCTTAAGAAAACTTATCTTTTTAAATGATGTTTCAGTTAGTGCTAGGTAACTTGGTTAAGCTTAAATCCTTTTTCCCCTTCACATTCCTAGGCCATTTTTCTATTGTTAAAGTAATATTCTAAAATATTAGTTGTAATCATTTGAGTTTGAGCATTGTGTGCCCTGTACATTTAATGTTATGCTGTTAAAAAACAGACTTCATCACTGGCTCAGTGGATTAAGAACAAGGTTGTAGGTTGTTCTGCATTGTAAGTTTAATTGTAGTAGATAACTTGATTTCATTTTTTCATCCTGTTTTTTAACAACCTTTGAAATAATTACCTATTTTCCAACTTACCACATCTTTTGGTATTTGGGTGTGTATCATATGTATGAGCATATATGTAATATGTGCGTGTTGGCAGTTAATGCAGTTAAAAACTATCAGGTATCAGCTGACATGTGGAGACTTCTTAGGGGACCTTAGGCACGAAAGCCATAGTAAAAATTGCTCTCAAAGTCAATTCAAGTTTTTTGTTTGGGAAAAGCCTGCACAAACAAAGCAAGTGCAATTCTGTAAGGTAAGCATACAGAATTGAAGAGGAGCAGCAAGGAAATTTAGAGGCTCTCTGAAGGCCACACAGAAAGTCAGTGGCAGAGCCAGACTTGAACTCAGAAGTTCCTGGCTTGTGGCCTGGGGCTGAAGCCAGTCGTACACAGCTGTATTGAATTGTGAATAGAATGATGGTTTTTTTTTTTTTCCTTTATGGCTTTATGGGAACAAAGCTGATTTAACTAAAATTATAATGTGGGTAAAAAGATGGAATTGTGTATTTCACCTTTCTCAAAATTTCAAATGCGAAAAGTTCTGTTCTGTGTTAAAACTTGCATTCAGTGGTTGTGGATTTCCACTTACCAAGGAGTATGGTTCATGTAGCTGGGTCATAAATCGTAACAAATCGTAGTGCAGTGTCTTGAGGTCAGACCTAAGGGCTTTTGCTGAGGGTAGAGGAATTCAGGGCTTAAAAGCTGCCCTGCATACTACCTTGAGAAATATTAACTTTATTAAAAAAAAATTCTCTGAAATGTACATGATTTTCTTTGATGTCTTAAAATAGAAGTGAAAACCTAGTTCAGAGGCAATCTTCCTGAAGTTACTGTTTATTAAACTGAAATTCACATTGTATATTTACCACTTATGGAGTTTTTAATGAGGCTTTAAACATTCTTATCCTTCAGTGTAGTATGAGATAAAACCTGCTGTAGGTTTGCTGACTGGTATTGTCCTCCTTCCTGGAGTAAAAACTTAGCTTTGAGTAGCGTTTATTGCATTTATGGACAGTTTGGTTATTTGAGGAGTTCCCTTTAGGAAGGAGGTTTTGATCTAAAATATTACAGAATGAACATCACCATTATGAGTTATTTTTCTGTACTATTAAAAATCTTGGCAGGAATTAGTAAATCCATTTTCACAGTAAAAGGGACTTTCTTTTCCAGGCAAAATGTCATTAATTCCAAGCTCTAGCAGCAAAGTAGAGTTTGGTTTTTTTTGTTTTCCCTTAGGTACATTTGCTTTGTCTGTGTACCATTTCTTGCTAACTGAGGCCCTATGCAAATGGAGTATTTGGATAATAAATGGGGTATAAGGATATTTTCCTAAATTACTAGCATGGAACGTAGCTAGAGAAAACAAACTAAAAAACCCAAAACAAACAAATAAACAACACCTCGGTGTTCTACCAGGAAGTAATTTTCATTTTGTCTGTTGAAAATAACAAAAATGTTAAATAGTTCCAAAAAGAAATCCAAGTATTGAAAGCTTAACAATAAAATATTTCACTTCTGAGGGGTTGAAGCACTTGAGCCCTCCTTTCTGTCTTCTCCGCCAGTCCGCAGCAGTGCCCCAGTGTCTCCTGGCGTGTGCAGTGTGACTGTATCTCACTGTTCGGAAGGAATTGTTACCGAGTGGTGTGCACTTTGAGGCTGCATCTAAAACTTTTCATTGGTAGTTAATGAAAATCAGAATAATTAATTTGAGCATTACAGTGGTCTACTTTTTTACTCTCTCTCCTTTTTTATGCATCCTGCTAACGAAGCCAGATGGAAAATGCTTTCTGAGTTTCCCTTTCAGTTTCAGCTGTTTGAGAGTTTACAAGTCCCAATTCCCTTTGGTTGTGGCTTCAGAAGACATTTAAGCTGGATGCCTGTCAGGTTTGTTACACAAGCCTGGGCCACTTTAGAGATTGACATTGTTGTGGCAGTTCTTGCTTTATTCATCTATTACAGCTGGTAATATGTTGTAATTAAATTGTATAGTTCTTCCTAGCAGGTCTTACAGAAATACTGTTAACCATATAGTGATGAGTGGCTGAGTTTAGAGTAGAGTTGCTACCCACTCACCACCCGAAACAGTGTTGCAGACTAGATTCTTGTGATGGTGAGTGGGAGACCCAGCTGGGAGTATTTCATTCTGAGCTGTGTTGCCCCTAATTTAAGTTGGTAGAGGTAGCTTCAGTGGCAGAATGAAGTTCTCCTTCCTCTCTTTAAAACAATGTATTAGTTAAGGGCAAGCTTATCAAAGGCCAGTTTAACTAAGGATGTTGTTTCCAGTGGTGCCCAATGTTCGTTTTTGTTTGGTTTTTTGTTGTTGTTGTTGTTTTTTGGGTTTGTTTTTTTTTTTTTTAATACTCTTGAGAGAGCATGAGAAAAAGTTGGTGACTCTTACTTGGTACACTTGCCTGTTTAATTTCCACATATAAATTACACTTACTGACTACTGTAAGTCCTGCTGGTGCTTCCAGCATAGCAGATGGATTTGATTAAAGCTAAAGGTCTGGTCCTTCACCTGAGATTTTGAATTTTAAATGCTTATGCGAGTGATTGAGTTCTGTATCACTTTTACTATAAGGTTATGCTAACCTTTTTGCTAGGTGGCATTGACCATTTTTTCAGTACAGTGGCTTCATAGAAAGATAGATGCTTTGCACTGGCAGTGTGCATGGAAGCATCAATAAGATGACAAATTAGATTTCAGGTTCTAGTGTTTAAAGGGCTTTTCTTTCTGCAGGAAATAGTCTCCCACATCAGCTTATGCATTTTAACCTTCAACTTTATATAGCAGCGAAGAGTTGAGCTGTCTTTATGCAGAGCCACCTTTCTTAAAGAGGATAGAGAGAGGGTTTAACTGAATAGATTAGAAGTGCAGTTTTTTGTGGAACAGTGAATATCTTAAATTCCTGTCATGTATCATACACTGTTTTTGCATAGTGTCTAAAAAAATGAAACTGCTCTGTTTCACACTTTTACAAAATCCATTGGTGGTAGATCGGAAGAGGTAGCTGTTGATTAAAGATAGGAGGAGTCTTCAGATCTACTGTCAGCAGAGGTAAAAATTATTTTTGTTGCTGGAAACATGCAGAACTTATGTGACTCTATATGCTGAATGCTTTAAATGGTTTTGATGTAGCTATTTCTCCGTTAGGACTGATGTTGAAACAGTGTGTATTTTTAACCACTCAGAAGTAAAAAACGTCTGTTACTCTTTGAAAATTATAGTCTCTAAGTTTTATGCATTTCTTTGTGTCTTATGACATCATAGCTGAACATGAGTGTTGTTTTCATTAAAAATAAGCTGTTAATCTTACATAATGCAACAAGGCAAAAATTACCTAAAAGTAGCAAACACTACTTGTGTTGAGAATTTAACAAGACAAATCAGCTTAGTCTTGGAATTTTAGAAATGTGTTAAATGTAATCTCTCAGGTGGCCGTTCAGTGGTTTCCTCATTTTAGATTCTTTTCTGGATTACCTCTTGCTTTACAACTTATTTCAGTCTTCCATAGCAGAAAAAGTGTGGTGCGTGCCTGGAAGATTAACCATAGCCATGTTGTATGTGGTTTGCAAGTTCCTGTCATCTTAGAATTTTTGTATGTTGACGCAACCTTCTGATGTGAATTTCCATGTTGTGAAGGAATCTAAGCTTTCTGGAATATAGATATTTCAGAGCTGACTTAGTTTACAGGAGACAATTCTTCTTTGACAGTAGCGTATAGTTAATTTAAAAATATTTCCTTCTTGCTTTTTGAGTATGAATGGACACTAGATTTTTCAAGCGAGGCATATATCCAGTCCTCTGATTATTTACTATTTTTTAAAATTTCTATGTTATCTTAAGCTACTGTTTTAAGAAGCAAGAGATATTTAAATGGGATTGAAGTTAGAAATTGATTTGGTACTGTATCTGTGAATGACATAAAAATCAAGTAGAAATCATCACTTAAGCTGTAAATTACCATTCCTGGAAAGAGACAAGGAATGATAACCCTCAATCAAGATTTCAAAAATCTTGTCTTCTGCACTCAATACAAATAGGAAAAGCTCTCGGATGAGTGACTGCTGAGATTGGGCAGACACCAATTCCGCAGAAATAACAGCACAGTTAAAAGAAATTCTTTCCCTAGTAGGAGACTATCCTTAGTTTAGTCAAATGCCTGAGGATGCAGTGAACATTTTTTCACTTAAACTTTCTAATGTCTTTGCTTAAGAAATAAGGAAATGATTGTTTACTTAGCAATTAGTAAGAGTTTCATGTCTAGACTAGGTGGCTTAATCTATGCTTTATTTCCAGAAGGTATGAAATAAAGTTAACTTTTTAAAAATGCAGCTAGGGAATGGTGCATAGTATCAGCTCTATAAAAATGGATTAATCAAAAATAGCTTATCAGATTACTGAACGTGAGAGGTGGCAATCATCTCTGGCTATTAATGGACTATTTCCTAGAGCTTCTTTTGTTTCTACCTTGTAACTATTGTGGCTAGTTAAAATTTTAAATAGGCTGTTAAACAGGTATGATTGTATGGCCTGCAGAATGCTGTTATCCACACTTTTCCATTCCTTTTGGAATGAAGAAGAGACATTTCTACATTTTTGTAAGTTACTGCTATATGGGTGTCTCGGGTCATCTGCACAGGTTACAGGTAAAATGTGCTCCTGTGTTTAGCAAAGGCTTGTGTTTTCCCATTTAAATCAGGAAAGCGTGCAATTTAGGGTGACAGCACTTTGTTGTAATGCAGTGGCTGCTACTTGTGATGGTTTTGTTCTATGGATTCCAGTAACTTTCTGCTTTAGTTCTTTCTTTTAGCAAAAACATGTGAATACACAGTAGCATTTCTAGTGTTAACCATGGTGTTAACCTAATTTATGCTCAGAGTGGTCTCTTTTTAAAAATGTGTTTTATCATTAGGCAGTTGCAGTTTTCTGTGACCTTACAAAGCTCTTGACTGAACTTCTAATACCCTTCCTGATAATGCTTCCTATGGAGAACTGACAGCTGTCTCTATCTTTCTAAACATAGCTTGCCAAAAACCAAGTTAAAAGTATTGAATACCAAACAGCACCACCCACCCCCCCCAAAAAACCAAACCAACAAAAACCCCAACCCGCAAACAAAAAGAAGTATTGAGATGTTTACTTAGAAATTATTTTTTTTCTCTATTGTATCAGTTAATGGAAGCAAGCAATTAAAAACATGACAAGACATTAGAATTTAAAGGGTTTGAGGTGCCGCAGACTTTCAAATACTGAGGCACTTTTACACTTCTGTACAAGCATTATGTGCCAATACACTCTGCTTGTAGACATGAAAAAAAGGGGGTGAGGTTTTTTCTTTGCTATATGTGGAAACTGATTTTTATTAGCTTTCTGAAGTATATTGTACATGCTTTCCTAAGAGATTCCTAAAACAGAAGGAATTTTACTTGATACGTATTCAGTCATATCATAAAACATAGACCTATGATATAATATGCTTAGAAATTTAATGTTGGCCCTTAGAATTATTGTTTAAGAATTTGTTCTTCATGAGGAAAGAAGGGTGTGCAACTAATGTCAAATCAAGCGTTCTGCAATTAATTGTTCTTCAAAAACACAGCAGCAATTTTAAGTCTGTGAAATGTAGGAAAGCATATAGCAATGCAGCTTTTACTTACTATTATGTGTTGGTTGTCTGCATCTTCCCCCCACTGTTTTTGACAGTATCTTGGGCAAATAGCAAACCACTAGATTCCAGAGAATGTTGGCGTGATACTGTTAATTCAGGACAGTGATCAGCGTTCCATATGAATGAAGAATTCACAATTTTAGATAGGCAAAAATAACTTTCTAGGTTATGAAGAGTGCAAGTGCTGTTTGTAGGCACTGCATGCCTTGGTGAGGCTATTTGGTTCTTTCTGCCATTTTGAGATCTTAGGTAATCATTTTCTTGGAATGCCAGATCAAAATGATCGTCTTCTTTATGTCCTCAAAACTCAAGTGATTATATGAGGAGACAAGTTTGGAGATGCTTTAAATTTTTTGGCTGCTTAAGTAACTTCATGAGGAAGGATTATTAGTTTCTTGTAGTTCAAAACAAGTCATGTCTTGCACTTGTACTGTGGTGGTGTTTTCTTTTTTCCTGTTACCTACGCACATTTCTTTACAATTCTCTAGTTTTCATTCTGTGTGCCAATGAATAATTTCAGCCTACATCTTAATTAGTCACATGAGTCATGACATGAAGTATTGAATTGTGATGCTTTGAATAATAATTTATTGATCTCCCTTTTGAATGGAAAATGACTAATGAAAAAGATGGCCAGCTGGTTGCAGTGAGAAGGGTGAGAAGCATGCATCTGGCAAACAAACGCTTCCATACCGGGCTCTGCAAAGAATCTGTGTGCTTAACACGTGCAAAGGTTCCCCAAGAGTCTTTAAACACAGTCGTTTTTCAGTGCCCCTGAGGTCTTGCTGCTTTAAAAGTAGATACCAAGGCTAGCATATCTCTTTTTCAGCAAACTGCAATAGAATAGAGTTCACTTTTCTTTATTGATTGAGAGCGTATCGAATTCTGTAGTAAACCCCATACCTTTCATTTATTCACTTATATTTTATGACTGTAAGTCTCATGTTTTGGCCTTCAGAATGTCTGTAGCAATGCAGCAAGGCGAGGACTTAATGCACTTGTGATTTACCTAGTTTCTTGAGCTGGGTCTGCAGTCTTTCATCCTCATTGAGGCTTTAATGAGCCCTGATCCCTGCCTGTCTACCTTAACAGCAGGTGCAAGCCACAGAACAAGAGGGCATGGTCTTTTAACAAAATTGCTCACTTCAAGGTCATGTATACATCTTAAAAATATCACTCCATTGTATGAATAGTGGTGTGCATCTGATTCTAAAAGCTGTTTAAAGGAGACAGCTGATTTGATTTAATTTATCAAGGTAACTTTTATGAGTGTTTAAATCTTCATACAAAAGTAGGGAGGGAGAAAGTTTATGTTAGTTTGTATATTGTAAAGAGTAGATCTTAAAATGCATGCTAAAGTTGATGTGTGACAGGGCAGTCTGTTTTAGCTATACACTTAAAGTGGTAAATGTATTTAAGCCTTTGTTGTTGTGAAACACCTGGCTTAAATTTAGCACTGCTGTTTCACCAGATTTTTTTTTTCATCATCTGTAATTGCCCTATAAGCAATGAATATTGAATAGTAGCCTTATAAAATAGGGTATTTTAGTGATACAGTATTTAGTGTATCTCTGTAGTACTGGCATGGCAAGTCCTGACTTTATTGTCATCTGCAGTGGAATCTTGATGACCTTAAGTACAACCAAGATCTGTAACAGTATAGTTCTAATTCCTTTCTTTGTATGCATATGGTCCTCCATGACTTTACGGAGTGTCTCTTAAAAATGCAATTACATGTTTTGCATGGGATATCCATTATGCATAATACTAGATAAAAGCTAGGGATCAGCAGTTTTGTGTATATAATAAAAGTCTATTGAGAACTGAGTAAGTGCACTGAAAAATGTTTTTGACTGATCATTAGAACCAAAGCATAAACTTGAAAATACTGTATTGTAACAAAGGGATCAGATATCTCTGCTTTTCCAGACTTGGAGAATTACTTGTCTGATGGTTATGTCTGTAGTAGATCTGTTTGTCTGGAGAGCATACATATTGTTCATGTAAAGCTTCTGTGGCTGCAGACTAAAAGGTTGCTCCCTCTTTTGGTTCCAAGTACACTTGGACACATCTCAGCAGTATTTGATCTTGAACTTGGTCATGCTTCTAAGTGGCGATGGGTTGATTAGGATCTTCAAGACCTTTTTGTTGAAGGGTGGGCAACTACTGTAACCCAGGAAAACTCAGCAACTTTTGGGCTGTTGATTTCTAAAGAATTACTGGGGGTGGGGGGTGGAATGCCATTTATTGAAGCCTAGCTGTTAAATCTCATCAGTCCTCTGTTGAAGGCATAATGCTTGAATGATAACATAAACTATGTTAACTAGCTGTTGTCCCACGTAAGAGGGAAGAAAAACTACTTAATGTGATGAAAGCTGAATTGTTCTCTGGTTTTGTGCTGTAAGAGAACCTGAGATAAAATTATGATAGTATAATAGTGATGCACACCTTCATTGCCCAGAGAGTAAGTTTCTACTGCCAGATTATGTCCTTTTGAAAGGGTAAAAAAAAAAAAAAAAAAAAAAAAAAAATTAGATCCAGGCATTCATTCCTTAGTCAGAAGAAAAACATACTTTGTAATTTAAAACACAAAACAAAAACCTGTTTTTCATTTGGCCAACTCTTCGTCAGCCTTCACTGAATCTTGTTCTTTTGGTGGGAAGTAAAACTTGTGCTTGAGCTGTTAAAAAAAAAAAAAAAAAAAAAAAAAAAAAAACCAAAAACCAAAAAGCTGCTGGGCTGAAATATGAACGATAATTTTTCATTTAATTTCTTTATCGACATTGTAACAACAAAGTCCCCTCTTTTAACACAGGGTTCACTCTGAAGTGAATCTGCAAATGTTTTTAGTGAAACTTAATTTGTTTTGTCTTATGTTGAAAACAGTAGTCTTTTTCCAAAGAAGTATTTTTTGCAGTCATAGTAATGTCAGATTCTCAAACTGAATTTAAAAGGGAATTTTTGGAGGAGTTCAGAGCTTGTCACCTTTGGGGTCTTTTTGGTAGGTTAACAGGAATTTTAAAAAATGTAAAAAATTAATCTCACTCCTGTCACTTAAAAGTCTGTGAATGTAGCAGCACATAGAGGCAACTCAGCTTTGGTACGTTTTAGCATGATTGGCTTTTTAGCATGGTTGGCACTAGAACTATGAGTGTTATAGATTGGTGTCTCATGATAGTTATGGTCATTGGAAAGAGTAAATAATTGTAAAGGAGTAATGTTTGTAGCAGGTTAAGTGTGGACATCTTATATTAAGTTGTAAGATTGCTGAAGTACTTGATTAAGTGATGACTATAATCTAGTTTGCTGAAATCTTTCATTTTGGACTCAGAAGGGTTATTTCTTTTGAGAATGGATATTGAGTTCTTAAATTGGTATTTCATTTCCTTAATTACTGGAGTACATGATTGAATGTTAAGTAGCAGCTTACTTTCATTTGTGGGATCTGAATTCATATTTTAATTGTCTTGGCTTCATACTACTTATTCTTTGGTACTTTTACAAAATTAATATCACACTCATACCTGTCTTCTCTAAGGAAAGTTACCAGACAAGAACAACAGACTTTTACTAAAAATCTCATGAGAACTGTTTTCTGTGTTTGGAGGAAGTCAAACTTAGTGTCTTCATGAGAATGCTGCCTGAAATTTAGTGTGATCTTTGCAGGATTGAGCTTGACTGAGGCTTTATAGTAGTGTATTGGTGATCAAGGGCTGTACAGTTCAAATCACATTTAGAGTATTAATTATGTCCTTGTTTCCAATGGAGTACTCCTTAATGGCAAGAGTCATTTATTCTACATACTGCTGACTTGTCCTGTGACTTTGAACATAGGTTATTTATTCTTTGCTTGGGTTTACTCATGTGCAGAATTGTTTTACATACTTCTTAGTGTTGTTGCAATGCTTAATTAATATTTATAAAGACCTTTGACATCCTGTGATGAAAGGAGCTGTGCAAGTGTTCTGTAGTGGTATTATTTTATTAGTGAAAATACAGGAGGAGTCAGGAGGATACCAGTTTTTAATTCAGAGTGAGCAATGGAGTCATTCTGTAACCTTGAGCAGGTCATGCAGTCTCTTGTTTTGTAATGTATCATGGGAAAGCTCTACGTTGTGCAGCATGTGTTGTTAAATGTCATCCTTCCCTCCCCCAAGTCAATTCTAAATGAAAAAAAAAAAGTATACAACTTCACTGAACTACTAAACATAGCTGGTATTTCTTAAGGAAATATATCATTAAAAGTAGCAGAGGATGAGAAGGTAGTGGATGTAACAGCTGGATTTTAGAGTCAACATGAGGACTTGAATGTGTGTTATCTAGTCATAGAGACCAGACTGAATTTTGCCTGTTACAGATCTCTTCTCATTCAAGTTCAGTGTACGCTGTGCTTAACTGCAACTTCACTGTGAAGTGAGTGCATATAATCTTTATTGCATTCTAAGAACTCACTCACTAATCCATGGTATTTAGCTGGTAAACAAGTTCTTACTTCAGACTGAGTACTGTCTATATTTGAGCTTTGTGATTGCCAAGATTGATAATCAGCTCTTACAGCATCTAGTATTTGGCTATTACATAACAATATACATATCAATCTCTTGTGCGGTTTTTCCCCTCATCTGACACAGGAAGGTTACGATTATACACTGTCGTTAAAATTACAAGATACCGATGAACATTTGAAAAGTATACATCTGTTTAAGACTTAGCCAGCTAACCATTTGTCTAATTATATAAGGCGCAATAACATCAAATGAAGTTATTTGCTGTGCTTCATGCGTGCAAATACAGGGTTTCAGGTTTTTGTTTCATACAAGATGCTACATTTGCATTGTACTCATGGCACACAAAACATAAATGTGGTTTAAAGCAAGGGGCTTCAAAACTGTTATTTGAAGTACTTTAGGAAGGAACCAACTTGCCCAGTGAAGTGTGAGGCATAGCTGAATGCAAGTGCTGGTTTATGCATGTGCATTATGGTGGATTCAAATTGAAAGTCTGGTTGTACAGTTTGTTCACAGGGGCCTTTCACTTGCCTTTAGTCCTGCTTCAGCTCAGCTGGCATAAGGATGAAGAGGAATAGTGTTTGTCTCTACTGAGGATAAACAATGGTTTGTAGTCTTCAAGAACAAGAATTATGGAAAAAAAAAATAACCTTCATATAACCTTAGTTATAAGCCTTAATTTATGGAGCATGCTTAGTAGTAATGGAATGTCAGAATTTACCTGCCCAACTTCAGCTGAATATACTGGACATATGCAGATAGTTTTGTTTGAAGAGGCAGGAATTTGGCAAGATTTATACAGCATTTCCCAGACCTGCACAATATGTTACTTACTTTTCCTTCTGTCTTTAATTTAGACTTCCTGATATGGATCGTGACAGTCCTGAAACTTTGTAACTGAATATTTGCAGGAAGTAGCTGAATGAATTTTCTTACCTGTTAAAAATAAAGATTGCCTCAGGCAATAACTGGAGTAGAAAATACAAACCTTAAATACCTTTGCCAAGAAAATCTGAGCAAGCTGTAAGAGTTGTTTTTTTAAATGTATTAGAAGTTCAAGCAACCTTAACTTGCTGGTTCTTCCAGCTTGGCCTACAACAGATGAATAGTAACTTTGTGTGGAAAACCTTGTTCTTAACTTCCCACTGATAAAATGAAATACATTCTTGCTTTAGTATTTTGATTTAGTATAATTAAAATAATGACTTACAGTTTGATAAATGTTATTTTCATTACTATAGTGCCCTGAAGCACTGTATATGGAAAATTTTACAATATTATACAGATCTGGAGGTATGTAATGTGCTTGTCAGGCTATTAATTAACTTGCATGAAGTGTTTTGGTTTTTATAGCAAGTGAATTTAGAGTGTTTCTTTGGAAACTGAATAAAAGTAAACAGTCAGATTGCTTATAAAATGAAGTATAAATTATACCATTCTGATGCTGTGAGGGTGTCCTTATAATATCCCCAGGCAGGTAGAATTCCAAGCACCTCATCATGCAGTAGAAGCTGCTTTTAAGCAGCATGCTTCTGTCTGGGTTTGGGGGTGGTGTGGGTTTTTTTTTCCCTTCAATAATTTAACTGTCACTAAATAGAAACTGCTTCACTCGTATGTATGTTTCAATTTTTTTTCTTGATCCCTCCTGAAGTGCCATACCACAAAAGTTAAGAAAACCTCCAATATTTTAAAGGGTGTGAAACTATAGCAATAACACTGTAATGTGGTATTAACTAATGTTTTCTTTATTTTCACCTTCCCCTAAAATTCTGTCCTGTATCTCTAGATAGTTTGGATCTTTACCAGGCTGGCTTTTAGGTCTCTTTTTTTTTTTTTTTTAATGACTGAGAAACACAAATATAAAAATGTCAGTCATAATCCAAGAAATGTTAAAGTTTGTTTTAAATATAACTGCTTCTGTTGTCAAAGATTCTGTATGATCCAGTTTCTTACTGTCTACATGGCCTGTGCTGGTGCCACAAATGATGCTCTGGCAGAAAAATGTTTCATTTAATTAAACTATATTATAATTTTTCAGTATTCTTTCTGAAATGTCACATTCTGACATTAAAGCAAATGCCATAATTGTTGTGTGTACTGTGGCATAGTTACCATAGCAAATAGTTTAGTTTCTTGGGACATTTTTAGTGTTAAAAGATAATTCTATTCTTGGCATTTAAGACAGAAGTTTGTAATCTAAGAAGGTACAGAGCTGCTTTTGTTAAAATCAAGTTTACACTGTAGTCAGGAGTTAGCATTTGCTTTTTAACTGCAGTCAGAAGATTAACAGTAAACAGTTTTTTTATAGCACTTCTCATACATACCTACAAGCATGTGTTATTAGGGTGGCAGTAATGCTCATCAGCTTCACTTGTGTTGCAATTTGTAACCAGTTTAAAGTGCCAACGAGGCATTGGTAAAGCTACCAGTAGAGCTCTGAGCTTGACTTGTGGAGTCTATCTGGGCTGCAAAATGCAGTGGTGTACTGATAAAGACACCTGAAGTGGAGGGTAGCTCATTTAGGGGTTTCTGCTGCAGTTCTTCTGCAGAAGACCTATCTGTAATTAGTTCCCTGCCCACTGAACCACTAAGTACAGAAATACTTGTTCATTCTAGTCTGAGGTAATAAATTTTTTTTTTAAAAAGGATTCCAGGTCTGGATTGCCAGAGTCAGTGATACAGAGTTGGTTATGGTCAGTGATAACCACTGGCAGCTGGGCAGTATGGTGCCCCATGGGAGTCAATGCTGGGGCTGATAGTGTTCAACATCTGTATTAATGACCTGGTCAATGGGATAGAATGTACCCTCAGCATGGTTGCAGGTGATCCTAAACTGGGCTGAGTGGTTGACACCTCTGGAGGGTAAGATTGCTGTTCAGGGGGAACTCAGTAGGCTGGAGAAAATGGTCTGACAGAAACCTCTTGGAATTCAACAAATGTAAATGGAGAAATACTACACCTGGGGCAACATAATCCTGTGCTATAGCATAGGTTAGGCATCCACTGACTAGAAAGTAGCTCTGCAGAAAAAACACCTGAAGGTCCTGACAAAGAAAAAGTAGAATGTGAGTCAGCAGGGTGTCCTTGCTCTTAAGAAACCAGCCACATGCTGGGCTGTACTAGAAAGGCTATACCCAGTGGGTCAAGAGAAGTGATTCTTCTCTATTCAACACTTAAAAGTCCACCTTTGACATACTGTGTCCAGTTTTGGCTCTTGTACAGGAAAGACGCTGACATATTAAATGGCCACTACGATGATTAGTGTTCTGGAGCACATCTTGCACAAGGAGAGGCTGAGAGAACTGAATTTGTTCAGCCTTAGAAATAGAAGGCTAAGGGGGTAATGTTACTGCTGTCTTCAGCTGCCTAATGAGAGGGTGTAGAGATCCAGACTCTTCTTGGAGGTGGTGCACAGTGATAAAATGAGATGGTGAACACAAGTTGCAGAAAAGAAATTCTGATTAGATATTGGGGGAGGCAAATGCAATGGGTGTAGTAAAAAAAAAAAAAAAAAAAAAAAAAAGGAATAAGCTCTCCACAGTGGTGGTAGTGTCTCTGTCCTTGGAGATACTCAGAATGTGACTAGGTCCTGAGCAACCCGATTGATGATGGCTCTTCTTTAAGTATGGGGTTAGACCAGACTCCAGGTGACTTCCAGAGGTCACTTCAGTCAGAATTATTTGTGATTCTGATGGTGAGACCAGTAAGAGTATCATGTATCTAGTGCAGAAAGTGTCACTTAGTTCCAAAAGATGAATTGGTTTAACAAATAGAAATAAAAAAAAATAAATTAAAAAACAAACTGGAAAAGACTGTTTAGGGAAAAGGTTCTGTGTAACTTTTCTTCTGTTAGTTTTCAAATAAAAGGATTTTTCCTCCTGACATGAAAACCAGTTGAGATTATAAAATGGTAGAGTTTACATCTCTCAGTCTTAATACAGAGCAATACTGGCAAATACTTGTGTATACTGCACTTGCAGACTAATAAGCAATCCTTTAACTGACATCTGGCACTTTTCCCAGATAGCCTGCGTTCATTTCAAACCCCGTGTTGTATGGCGAAGTAGGACTCTTGAAGTTTTTCTGTATGCACAGTGAGGTAGGTAAAATGTTCTTTTTGGATGGTGTAGTGAAAAGAAGTCTCTCACATGCAAAGTTCAGCAGCAGCTCCCTCAGAGTGGTCATCTGTCCAGAGCTTTGATATCCCCACCCATAGTTGCAGAAATGAAAGGCCTTCACTTAATGGAAGATAGAGAAATATTTTGCCAGGTAGTCTGTCATCTTATCTGCTGAAATTTTGGCTTTAGTGAGAATTAGGGTTTGAAAGAGTACCAGGATAGATCATTTGTAGTGGAACAGAGATCTCAACTGTACTTCTTGAGGATTGTCAGCTCTTCCCTTGTCAAAAAACTGACTTGTTTCTCTCCAAGCCTGTAGCAGAGACAGGTTCTTTACGGAGATTTTATTGTGGTAGCTCTTACCCATTTACTGTTCCATATTGTTTGTTATGCATTCATTTATCTATGTATTTTTTGTGGTTTTCAGAACCGCAAAGATATTTTTTCTTGGTAAACAGTTGTAGATAATGGAGCTTTCTACATGTGTGAATAGTTTTTAGAGGAAAATAAGGTTATTTGATAATCACGTAAAACCTTGAAGTCCTGAATAGAACTGTGTCTTGCTGAATGAATGTTCTGATATGATAAATTACTGGATGTCTTAATTACAGGCAGATTTCTAACTGAATGTTTTGCCATTTTTGGGCTATTTTTACCACATTTCACAATTCTCTAAACACACTTTATCTGTGTCTTTGGTATGCATGAGTGCGCATGCTATGAAGTAATAATTACTGATCTGTAAGAGCTCTGAAGCATTTGAAGACTGAAGTAGGGGAGAAAACTTGCTCTGTTCTTACATTCTAGAACTTTGGCTATAGCTCTTCATTTCCTTAAAACTTTCCTTTTTGTCAACTGTGGCTAGCATTTGGAAACTTTGGACATATCTGGAAGTCATTCTTTTAATGTATATAAGTGATACAGCTGGAAAGAGTAATTCTATAAAAGGAGTGCAAGCAAGAAATATAGAATATTAAAAACACTTCAGTTCTTTTTTTACACAATCCAAGGCTTTCTTATTAACAAGAGACTCTTAAAACTGATATTGACCCCCTGCCCCCCAAACCAGTTGCTGAAGTGTTGAGAACAAACCTCCTCATTTATGAGCATTTGTTGTTGTATTGTAGGGCTTATACTGTCCAGTTCTTTAAAGTAAACAGCCCTTTATGGTTGGAGTTGTTTTCTTTCTATTATGTAAATCATTGTGCATATATATATATAGAATACTCCACAAAAACTTAATCTTACTCTATTAACAACTCTAATAGCAATCTATAAGGAGTCTTTCTTTAGAAAAGCGTACTTTTAGCAAAGTCAGTATGCCAGTGTTTTAAAATTGATTATTTTCTACAGCAGCTTCAAATTACTGATGTTTTGCTGCGATAAAGGCATATCAGTTGTTCCAGATATGCTATTTAAAGTAAGCAAACTTCTTGCTGTGACGCTGTTTTGGTTTTCAGCCAAAGAGAAGAAAAAAGCAGCTTACTCCAACTTCTTGACAAGGAATAATCTTTTGCCTTTTGAAAACGCTGCTTTACAGAGCGATTCTAAAAACACTTTCTAAAGTCTTTCATTTAATACATGGCAAACTGTATAAAATCCACAGCTTGCCCTGGTGAGGTGTGTGACACTTCTGTTATTGTCTTACGTGTGTTATACTATGTACATATATGTTACAAATATGAAAGTTTAATTTCATACTCTACTGAAGGGCTGAGTTCTGATACCTTGTTTTCACTGTCATTCAAACAATCGTCCTTTTACTATCTGGTCGATCTTAAACTGCATAGTTTATCCCCTCAATATTGCAGTTGTTCAGTGATGCTGTAAACTTAAGTCTTATTTCAAGCAAACAAGTAATTTTCTTTTTTTTTTTTTTTTTCTCTCCTTGAAATTTGTATACTCTGCATCTTCAGGGGTGCTGTTCTGAAGGATCAGGTTTTTTCGTTATAAACATCAGAATTCATTTGGCCTAAAATAATTTCATATTCCATTTTTGTCAGTTCAGCCTAAAGACTGACTTTCTAAATGTCTATCTCCTATTTAACCAGCTTTTGTATGGCTATGTCTGTAGGTTATGCATGCAAGCATTGCTTAACAAGAAAGGTGGCTGTGGTGTTGTGCATCTTTACATGGCTTCGTCCTGTGGATGTAATTTTACCTTTAGGAATTTAGGGTCTGTCATCCCAGGGATTTGTCCCATGCTGTGTTACGTCTTGCTTCTGTTTGTTCTGTTTAAATGTGCTGGAGCACACTTGCGTGTTTGGACATGAGATACTCTTCTCGTGCTGTTGAAATAATGGAGCATGTCTGTTAAGTGGGATATGTTGAATGAAAGTAGAAGTAAAACTGTAAAGATTTCTATACTCCAGTAGCAGTGCATTTAATTTTGCTTCATTTTTAGTCTGACATCCAGCTTCCTGATATGATTTAAAAGCTTTCGTCCAGCTTGAGCATTTGAAGCAGTAGACTGCCAGTGTTCTTTGCTGCAGTAAGAAGGGCTTGCACCTTGACGTCCAAGAACTCATTTGGGAGTTCATAGTATGCTTTTTCTTCATTGCTCACAATCCTTAGTTCTAATCAGCTTATGCTTTTTAATGTATTTATATATGAATAGTCTTATGCTAGAGTATTGTACCAATAAAGTCCCTGTTACAGTTAGGAGAATTGCACAGATGCAGGTGACAATGCTCAGGTCACGTATGCAGAGTATGGGATAAAGGACTAAATACAGTCCAGAAGAAGCATTCTCCTTAATATATTAGAACAATGTAGGAGTCTGTTTCAAAAGGAAATACACTCACTTTTACTAGTAGATCTTTCTATGATACAATTTATAGAGTTTTAATTGGGTGCTCTGTGGAGAGGTGTCACAATACAGTAAGGTGTAGTTTCATTCAGTTGCAACCAATTTAACATGTTCCTTTGAAAGGAGAAGATTCCTTGCCACTTGTGCCTGCTACTTCTGGTGTTCATCTGATAATACTCTAAGCTAATTCCATTTACAAAATGGGGGAGAATGGTCCAGGTGAGTTCCTGTGAGTTGAATTTGCTTGCCATACAATCAGCTGAGTTCCAGAGAAGGCTCAAGCAGGGGAAGGTCAGGGACAGAGCTTGATGAAGAGAAATAAAGTGGAAGAAAATGCCACTTCTCCAGTGGCAACAGCAAGCTGTTCATGAAATAGCACTGTTGAAAACAGCTTACTTTAAGAGATTTTTGTCCCTGTATAGATTGAGAGGAGCTTTTGCCTTGGAAGCATACCTGGCCTTGAGCTTGTTATAAAGGTGTTTTACAACACATCTGAGACACCAATGTGTGATGCCTAATTCTGCTGGTATCCAGGCTGTATAATTTATCAAAATACTGAGGAAACTTTCAGAAATGCTAAGAAGCAAGGTGCTTGTAGTTAGAGTTCACTGGAAATTCTTCTTGCTTTAAATCTTGAACAAACTTGGATACCTTACTGTAGATTAAATGTCTGGTTTAGTCCCTCAAGTTTTGAGTCTCTTTGTCTATTTCTAAAAGATTAGAAATATATTTGTGGTCTGATATTTTTTCATTACTAGAGGCCTGTCTGTAAGAGAGTTGATAGCTCAAGTGTTGCCTCTAAGTGAGACTGGTCTATGCATGCAAATCATTATCTGACATAAGGTGATGGCCTTTAGTTCTGACTAGTTATGAGTAAAGACTTTAGGGAAAATTTAACAGTTGTTAATGTGACCTTGTAGCTGTCTAGATAAAAGCTTGTTCTGCTAAAGTACTGCTGATCCTACAAGTGTACTTTCGGAATCCTCCGTATTCTGGAAGAAGATACAGAAGTTGGGTCACAATTTAGAAGCAGATTTGTAAATCATCCTGTACTTATTACAATGCAGAGAACAGGATGCACCTATAGAAGTTTACTGTAGCTCCTGTGTTGTATTATAGTATAGCTAAACCAAGTTAACTGTACAGAAAGCAAGTAAAGTGTGGGGTCAAGGGGAGGGAAGATGACTCACAATACTGGTATCTAGTCCACATCTTTACGTATGAGGAACTTCCAGACACTGTTACACTGTTGGCCTATAGCCCTGTGGAAGGAACTGGGAGTTGCAGACACTGAAGTGCCACCCCTGAGTTTCTACGAATTTTCATTTCTTACATTTTACTTATATTTTTTTGTGCAATTTTAGTTTGAGGGTGACTTTATAGGGTTGTGGGGTTTTTGTGTAGACTAATGCTCTGTGTGGCGCTTTATCTCTACCTATCAAAGCGTGTTGCCAGCAGATAGTATGTAATATAGAGTACGTCATCTCGTCTCACAGTTCAGTTTGCGATAGCAAGAACTTTGAAGACAACTTCTGTCCTTTACCTGTGCCTCAAGCCTATATGTTGTGAGAATAAATCTTTTTAAAACAGAGTTTTCTGGAAAAATTATTAGGATTTTGCAGAAAATTAGCATTTTCCAAAACTGGTAAATTGTTCTGGGGGAGGGCATGCTTCTTGAATACCTATTTTTTTTTCTTTTTTTCCTGAAATGGCTATCTGTTTTAATAACTTGGACTTCGCAAGTATTTTCTGTTACTTCTCTAGTTAACTAGCTGAAAAACCTCCTTTTCTCTGAAATGATTGCTTTTGTCTTAGCTGGAAGAGGTTGTTATAAAAACTTAGATAAGGTATTGAGTGTGCTGCATCATAGCTACTGAGTTGGTTTGGTTTGGGTTTGGTTTTTTATAAATACAATAAAATTTTGGATTACAACCTATAGTTTCTCTTCATTTGTAAGCTGTTAATATGCCTTACTTTAAATACTCTGAATTAAAGTCTGTAATATGCTTTTTAAATACTTTCAATAATGTTAATTCTAAGATTTTGTGGGAAATATTAAAGTGCAATTAGGTCATATTTTTTAAGATCGACATACACTTTCTTGAAGAAAGCTAGAGTAAAAAGCTGGCTGCTGGTTGCTTTTTAGCAGACTTCCTCTTCAGGGTTGTGGTGTGTCTGTGTTCCCATTACTATGTGCTGGTAACAAAAACCGGAACCACACCCCATTGTATTACTGTAAATTCACTCGTTCGGAGTTGATAGATTTTTCTCCCCGTGTTGATCTTGTCAATGTAAGCAGCTGATTGCTGGTATGTACATGATGGACCCCCCAGTTTCCTTGACCAGGCCAGGAAGAATTATCTTTTAGCTAATGAGAGAAGGTTAATAGGCAGCGTTGTCTTCTGAATGAATCGATGAGGTATTTGAAAGCTTTGTTTATGTTAAATTTACTAAACGCTTAACACTGTAAGTTAAGTTTGTGTTTAACAAGCTCCTTGCATACAACTGAAAAGGGAAACCATTCGTCATAAAACTTATTAGTGAATATTGCCAATATTATTGAATATATTATTGAATATATTATTGAATATTGCAAATATTAGTGAAATGCATCAAAGAGTGAAAGTGGGAAGATGGCAAGTGTGGTACCCAAAAAGGCAATAAGCTACTCCTCCCCCCCCTTCAGTGAACTTTCAACATAGTGGTACATTGTTAGCGTGTTTATAGCATCAATTCTTCCTCTGTCATTTGGAGAGTACAACTTCGTACTTCCTACATGTTTAAGAGGTTTCAGTTACATTTTGTCAGGAACTTCATGGTCTTTTACATGTGATGCAGCCCAAGTGTTCAGATAGATTCCTTCCACCTCAGAGAACTCAGTGAATCAAAGCCTAAATTACTAAATATTGATTACTGCTATATTGTAGTTGTTGATGATAGGCCCAATGGAATATTAAATGCACATCTCTACTAAAAGAGCAGAAGAAGGGGAGGTCATCATGCAAAACAAAGGGCTTCTCTGCAGTCTTAGTACCACAGATATCTGTCTGTATATGTCTGAAAACAAGGCAGCCCCAGTAGCAATCTCTCTGTCCTGAACTTACCACAAAGACAGTTAACCATAACTGTTTACTTTCAGGCTATGGATCTTCTGTCTTACAGAAGATAGAAGATGCATAGAAGATCACATAGAAGATCAACAGAAGATCCGTAGAAGAATATCTATATTCTTCTACGGATCTTCTGTTGGCTCCTTTTATTATTAGTGCTACATGTCATTGTAAGCCATAGCTTCAGCTTTGATTGTGAATATGACCTCTTTCGCATTCTTTTCCATTCCCCGCTCTTCTGCTCGCAAAACTAAGGAAGGTGCTTTTAAGTAGAAGGCTGTCTTTGTGCCAGGCAGTTACTTGAAGTCATTTTGTATTTTGATCCTACCCTTCTTCAGCAGCTCTTTTAAGACAGCTCTTAAACTTTTGCCTGCTTCAAGAAAGATTTTTGGAAATAGTGTGCTTGTAACTGGCAGTACAGCCCAAAAGGCACACATAGCTTGACAGTACAAAAGTAAACATAATTTGAGGTTATAGTAACTTTGAAAGATGAGGGTTTCACTGGTCAGCTTTTTCATATTGCTTACAATCTGTGGCTCAAAGAAAACAGAAAATTTTGTCTCGATGCCATGACAGACAATGCAAAGTATACTAACCTCTCCAGTGCTTCATGTCTTGTGCTGTTAGTAAAACTAAAAAACCTGTGGGGCTTTTCCTTGCCAGAGTTAGGGCTGGGAAGTGTGCTTTGACATTATAGGGAACAGAAAAGAGCAAGAACTGACCTGGCTTAAGCAATACCAGAGTGCATAAAACACTGTTCCATATGATGTGGAATGCTTGCCTCAAACTTTGTTAAATGCAGACTGAACTTGCCATTATGTATGAATTGCATTTGGTAATAACCTCAGGATGTTGTTGCTAAGGACTCATCTTGCCCTTATCCATTTTCTCCATCCATGAAGAAGGAGAGCCTAGCTTTAGGAAACCAGGAAGACATTTTATTACTGTCCATAGAACCTTTTATCGTTAAGAGAGTTCTTTGAAGTCCTCAATCCGGAAGCTGTTAACACGTAACATCTCAAAATGTTTTTGTAGGAATTGATTAGTTATGTAAATGTCTCTTTGTACACTGGCTTGGCAGTACCTAGTGAAAATGCAAACAAAAATATTACCTATATGATGTAAATGCAATGGAAGGAAAAGTCTGAGTAATGTGACAGCAAAGCCAACTCAACTCTAAGCTTTTTAAACTGTGGTCAAAAAAAGAGCTTTGATGTGTGCATATATATAAGAAGTAGTTCAGTACTATTATAAACTCTAGTTTTGTTTATAAAGCTGTTGGTTTTTTATAAAATCTTGTTCTGAAAGATTGTGGGTTATACTTCTTAGTTGTTTCCCGTTTGTAAAGTACACATCTCTGGTCTCTGATCCTACCCCTCATCTGTCAGATCATCTTTTTACATTAATTGTCTTTTTCTTAATCTTTCCCTATAAAAATAAATTACTCCAAGAGAGCTGAAAACTTGGTCCTAAATTTACTTTTAAGGAGGTGAAGAGAACTGGTTAACAAAAATGTGATTCACCATAGAAACAGCTCAGCCAATAGCATATATGCAGTAAATTAACCATTTTCTGGTACTTTCATATTTGATACGAAACATAGCAACAAGATGATAGCTTGACAACAATAGCAGCTGCAGATATTTTTCTTCCTTTTTTGAGAGAATGTTCTTGTGGAAAAAATAGATTCCCTGGAAAGTAATTTATATTACAAGTTTCATCACAAAAATTCTGTGGGTGGGTACAATAGGCTAGAAATTAAATTAGTGATTTGTATAATAAATGATGGTTTTGATTTGATATGACACTTCTAGTCTCTTACAAGTGACATAGCTACAGGCAATAGAATAATCTCTTCCCCTTGTGAAGATAAATGTCTTATCAGACCAAACCATCTTATATTAAATTACAACTTCCCCTTTTTTACCATATGAAAAGATTCATGAGGCTGTTCATTAAATAGCAGCACAACCCAATTAAAAGGGTACTTTAGCCAAAATGTCTTGAAGATATTTTCTAATACCAGGCATGTAGTTAATTTATATAGGGTACTGCCATAAGAGGCCTGATACAAATAAAGGAATTATGCAGCAAGTGGCATGATTGTGGCCACTAGAGCTAGAAGGTGCTTTTCTTATCTCAGTTAGACCGAAACCCTCAAATGCAAATAAAGTATGATGATAAGAGGAATCTACTATCTTGACTTCCTTTCTTGGGGGAAGAGGGATATAGTACGTGTGGCTCTTCTTATACAACTTGATTGTGCTCATACCGTTGTTTTTCATGTTTGGGCAGAGAGAAGGAGCAAGAAAGGGAAGAACAGTTAATGGAAGACAAGAAAAGGAAGAAGGAGGATAAGAAAAAGAAGGAATCTGCTCAGAAGGTAGGCTTTGATATTTGAATTTTTATCCAGCTGGAACATAAATAGTATTGGGGGTGGTAAGATGTTAAATTGTTTGTATTTGAGCTTAAAAACTTGTTTGTTTAGAGTGGTGCTTCATTAAAGACTATTTTTTTGCATCATTTTTCTGGAACTTAGTGTTTAACTTAGAATTCTTCTCCTTAGTGTGTCATGTGAAGTAAAAGAAGTTTTTTTTTTTATATAAAGTATTAAACTTAAGTTATTGAATATGGGCTCTCTTGGTCTATGCAACTTCTGCTGTTTTGAGGTGTTTGGCGACAGAAATGCTGCCAGGATTTTGCAATTCTTGCAGTAAAATTGACTAAATATTTTCTAGAGCAAGAAGATAGCTTTTTTTTGTAAGTCCTTAAGGAAGTTTATAGAAATATTTACTGCTGAAGGTTCACTTTATTTGGTGCTAAGTATCACTTCGGTTTTACATTTTCTGTAGCTAATAGCACTTTTGCTGAAGTGTATCAGTTTGAGTCTGAGCCATGGAGAATTGATAAGTCACTGAAAATTAGTTTTTGTCAGAAAATGGGTTTTAACACTTGCTGTATTAGAAGCTCTCTATTTTGCTGAAAATCTTGTAGATTTTTCTAGGGGTTAACTTGACATATGAACCTGAGTCTCTTGCAGCTTTATGCTTTTTACTGGTAAAATCCTTTCTGTCTAGTTCTGGACTTCCCAGTACAAGACAGATGTAACTATCCTGGAGCAGGTCCAGCAAAAGGCCCCTAAGATGATTAACGGACTGGAGTATCTGACAAATGAGGAGAGGCTGAGAGAGCTACAACTGTTCAGCCTGGAGAGGGGAAGCCTCAGTGGGATCTTATCAATGAATGTATATAAATACCTTGTGGGAGGGAGTAAAGAAGATGGAGGCAGGCTCTTCTCAGTGGTGCCCAGTGACAACACACAAGGCATTGTGCACGAATTGACATACAGGAAATTCCACTTAATCATAAAAAGACTTTTTTTTGTGCATGTGTGTGACTGGGCAACCACTGGAACAGGTTTCCCAGAGAGGTTGTGGTGCCTCCATCTTTGGAGGTACTCAGAAACAAGTTGGACATGGCCCTGTGCAATCTGTTTTTGATGGCTTTGCTTTGAGTTGGGGAGACTCCTGGGGGTGGGTGGGGAACAGGGATGGGAACTTCTCCACAGGCTGTCCCTTCTAACCTCAGTGATTATGTGAAATTGAAAGCAGAAGGCTTTACTTACTTTCAGTAGTCTCTGTTTTTCAGTTGCTTCAGTAACAACAGATCTTACAAAAGATCAGACGTTACTCTGTGTTAGATTCTGTAGGTTTCTGCTAAGAACAGCCAGCATCGATTTCAGTTAAATTTTGGCTTATCCGGGGTCTTTTTAAATCTGGCTTTTTCACCAATTTGAGTCTATCAGTTTAAATTAGGTGTGCATAAACTGGTGTATTTCTGTTGTCTTTATCCAGCCATTTTGTTGATACATCCCCAATAATACTGCGGAAGATCAGTAGCTACAGAATATGGTTTCTTCAGTGTCTTTTTGCGTCAGTGTTGCTGCTGTTTAATGTTCAAGTACAAAAAGTATGTGTAGGAACCAGGAGAAGCAGACCCTGGTAAATAAAGACTAGTGACTTGAGGATTATATGTTGATATTCAATGATAAAAGAGAAACTTTAAAAGGTTGTACCGATCATCTTGGTAACAGTGCTGTGAGTGTTTACTGAGGAATTGGTGCTTTGAATACAAAGGAGATTTGCTAGCTTTCCTGTGTGGTCCCTCACCTACTAAGTTATTCAGTATGATTAAATCTTACAATATTTTGCCAAAATCTTGGGAAGGGTAAAAACTAAATAAGTTAATCTCCTAGAGACCAAACTTAACAGTAATACTTGGAGATATCTAGGAAAAGCAAAGCAGGCAACCAAGTGGACAGAACATAAATGTGTGTGTGTGTTTGTAGTGACTGTGGTGGTGTTCACCAAATAAGTAGTAATGATTTGAGGGGTACCTTTTTCAGACAGAGTTTGTATAACATGAAACAATTGTTTCTGTCTGGATCTTCTGAAACTTTAAGTGATTTTTTTCTTTTTGTTTTTTATATTTTAACAGAGGTTATGCAAGCAAATTCACAGACTAAATTCCTGTGGTTAGTGTCTCAGGGGCTGTTTGGTAGCTTGTCAGAAGGTTGAGTTTGACTCCACCTTGCCGTTCACTATAGCTGCTCCTGCCCTGCCAGTGCTTATAGGTTGCCCACAGAGAGATGATAGCTGTAAATCTGAGACAGTGTCACATTTTCTCAGCTTTTGTATTCTAGACCAAAAAAAAAAATAAATCAGAAAAACAGATCATTTTGGCTAGGAGAGAGATGCAGTATAGGCAGAAGTAATATTCCCCCCCGGCAAGCTGTGGTTATCATGTAGAATTCTTTAAAGATTTGGTAAAATGGGGTTCTTCCAAGTAGACAAGTTACTCATTGACCGTAGTAAACCTATCAGCATTACCAGATTGCATTCATGAATAATTGTTTTTTCCCCTCTTCCTTTTCCTTTAGTAGTAGAGCATCAGAGTCACTTAAGTGCTTAACAGAATTTTTAACTGTGTTACAGAAGAAGATGTGATTTGATGCATACGGGATTTTTCATAAGCAAAATGAAAATTGATGTCTGGCTTGGTACAGACACAGTTTTGGTACAGGTGCATTTTTAGTGTCTTGGAGACTTTTGGATTATGTAATTCTGTGAAGTTACGATGCTTAAGATTTTTGTATTATAGTGAATGTTCCACTTTGCATATTGCTGTGTTCATCTTTGCAAAGTAAATGATGCCATAGCAATTCAGTGCAGTTTGTCTTTTTATTCTTTAACATACAAAGGAGTTCTGGTTTGGTTGGTTTAAACAATAAACTGCTTTTTACTTGTGTTTTTATTATTCTATACTGTCACTGTGTCCTTTCCAGAATTATGGACTAGTTCAGCAATTTCTTTTAAGAATAGGTGTCATAGAACCTGACACATGATTATCTTTAGGGTTTTACCATTATTGTGTAGTGGAACTCATGATCGACAGGTTCAAAACATGCTACAATACACACGATTCCAGAGAATATACCAGTGGTATGTTTGTCTCTACTGTAGCTTGAAATCTGCTATTCTGAAAGAATGTAGAAGTACAGCAAAGCCACATATTGAGTACATTGGCCAGCATGATGGCTCACTTCAGTAATCAGCTTCTTATTGCGTTCAAGAGATTTTGAAGTCTGGTGCTCTATAGGTATTGCTGGTACTTTTTGTAATTGTAGCGATGAATCCAGTAAGGTTTAGGCTTTCTTCTCCTTGGGAGAGATGTCATGGGAGAGGTAAAATGGGAAGATGGCAGAGACACAGACTGCTACTCTCATCTGTGGTTACTCCTGTGGGAATTCCGTTGCTATTCCCAACAGTCTGCTGTAAGGATACTCTCATAGAAGGAAGTTTTTGTTACACTTTAACTGTAATACTTCACCTTCAAAATCTGAAAGAACTGTAGGCCTATAGCACATGTTTATTTGTGCTTTCAAAGTCCATGTTTGGGAGGAGGAGAGGGGTGAATACTAAAAATCATCATGAGTGAAGCAATTACTGTTTCTGCCAGGGACTTTTGCATCAGGCAAAGGTATTATAGGAGCTGTAGTATTTTTGAAAACTTCATATATATGACTAGGAATACTGTTTAGACTTGTAGTTCATCAGCTGATTATTTTCATGCAACAACAAATACTGTTCCTGTGCTAATAAATAAGGTCGTGATTTAGCGCAGCCTGTTCACTGTTTGTTTTGAGGTTCTTAAAACTCTATTTACATTCTTGCTCTTAATTTGCAGGTCACAGATCAAAAAACCAAAGGTAAGAATCTTTGATCCTGAAGAGTATTTTTTTATTGACTTGAGCCAAGATTCGGATCTTGATCAAAACTGTTGGAAAAGGAAGGGGAATTATGAGTCAAGATGAAATACTGAAGATGTGTATCCAGAAGAAATAAAAGCTGAGGTGGTTAAAATGGAGAACCTAAAACTATCCATGTTGTCAGCATCAAAATATTTGAAGAGGGAATGAGGATTGTAGATAAAATAGGTTAGCTGAAGTATTTAGTTTTCAGTTTTGCAAAGGTTTTAGACAAGTAACCAAAAACTAAAATTACCTATAGAAATGGAATGGAAGACAGGGAAAGTACTGCTTCTGGTGAGGTACCAAAATGAGTGAAAATTACTTGTTTTTTGGAAACTTAAGAGAAGTTCAGGCACCTAAAAGTCCAACAGATAAGGCAGGACATAATGAGTGAGCATCTTGAAAGATAAGCTTATTTAGCTGATCTAAAAATACATTTGATCTTGATTTGTGTGTCAGTTTTTCTAAAAATTGTGTGGAGAAATTGCCATTATTGACAGAAGATAACTAAGATAGTAACTTAATTTTGCAGCTAACAATACCCTTTTTTGGGTTTTGGGCAATGAAGCCTACATAGAGAAATCAGAAAATGCTCATCAAAATAAAATGTGGGGAATAATGCGTTCATGTGCCAAAGAGGGACTCACTTGTTTTGATCTCACATTCGTAAGAGGCAGAGTTTTACTGATTATGTTCACTTTGCTGGGGAGGGGTTTCTGGACATCTCTTTCTTGTATTACTCTTCAACAAAGGCTAGAGTAGATGTATTAAGTTTTCCTTGCCTTTGGAGTCTGTCGTCTTAGTCTGATTATACCTTCTAGGTACCTGGTTAGGAATTTCTTTTGCTCAGTTTCAAAAAAGCACGTGGAGAACGTGAATAAGGGATCACAAGTCTAGAGTCTCCTAAGCAAATGTTGTGATGGTGTTAGTTCCTCAAGGATTTGTTTGTGGTTTTCCTCTTCTCCAATGTATAATAGCCCTCAGAAGCAGCTTGTCCTTGCTTGTTAGGGGCACCTGGTGACCAGCTGGGAAACTTTAGGTAAGCCCAATACAAATGCTGTATGTAGGACTGCCATTTGGGTGAGAGTCAACTATTACTGCCTTATTTAAGAGCAGTACAGAGAACTCAGATCTCTTAACTCTGAATCCAAGGGGGAGGGGAGATGGGTCCCTCTGTTTGTTTTGGCAGTGGCCATGTAGCCTAGTAAGCAGGTGAAAACTTGGGATCTGATTTCAGATCTCCCATAAACGTGATGCATAACAATCCAAAAACCGGTTGAAGATCAGGGAACAGAGCGGAGCAGGGGAACCAGTTATATTTGACTGCTCATATTTTAAAGTGACTCATTGCCCATGATGGTATTCTCTGCCAACTTCACGTTTCCAAGAAATTTGGGGCTTAGAGCGAAATATTTGCTGAGGGCAGAGTTTCATACTGGGGTACAGAGTTGCATATGGAAGCAAGAGGTTTGCCACTACTGCTTATTCCTCCTTCTTTAGTTAAATTGTTCTTTGGTACGGTTGAAGTTGCACAGTATTTCAGAGAAGAATGAAATTATAAAGGGAAGGAGTCGCAGTGAGTTCCTGTAGCTAACACAGGTTTAAGTGGAAAAATTTCTGATTTTCATTCTTCCTGTTTTTCAGTGCCCGAAGTGACGAAACCAAGTTTAAGCCAACCAGTGGCTGCCAGCCCAATTGGCAACTCTCCATCGCCACCAGTCAATGGTGGCAACAATGCCAAAAGGGTGGCAGTGCCGAACGGACAACCGCCAAGCGCCGCCCGCTACATGCCTCGGGAGGTGCCGCCGCGATTCCGTTGCCAGCAGGACCACAAAGTGTTACTGAAACGTGGACAGCCCCCTCCGCCATCCTGTATGCTCCTTGGGGGCGGAGCAGGGCCTCCTCCCCCAGCAGCACCAGGAGCAAACCCAAACAACGCACAACCAGTGACAGGAGCACTGCTGCAGAGCGACAGTGGGACTGCAACAGGCAAGTAATAATAATAATAAATGAATGTGTGTGTGCATGGCAGAAAAGGGATCACTAAAATTGTGCATAAGCATATCATTATATAATAAAACTCCTCATTGCTTTTGGAGAGCTTACTTTACTATTTTAGTGTATAGACTTTTTTTTGCTGTTAGGGGTAATGGGTGCAATTTTTACTACTAGATGGAACAATAAAGAGGGTTAATTTTTTGTAAATATGTTTTGGGTGGTTTGAATCAGATGCTGTAATGCTTTTAAGACTACAGCAAGGTAAACACAATGCACAGATAAACAGCATTTTATGGTTGTCGTCGAGTAGTTCTTAATAGCTCTTTAGGTTTCTTTGATGACACGACTTCCCTATCTTGTCACTTTTTTATATGATCTGGTAAAACAGACATGTAGATATCGGGTCTGCAAATGGCAGGTGTCTGTCACTTCTTATCTGGATGAAATAGAAAGATGGTCCTTTTGCTCCTGACTTTTTTTTAGTAGTAATCTTGTTTTTTCTCCTTAGGTAAGTCTTTTGATAAGTGGTGACTGTCCTGTTTTTGCTTCTCTGTTCACTTTGAATTCCAGAAGATAAACTGATTTTAAGATCAATTGGTTTATGAGCATGGGGAGATTATGACTGCTCCTGAATTTTTTAGACCCTTGGGGAATTGCAGTAACTGTATTGTTTCCTTCTTAAGTTAATGTTAGTAGAACAAACAAAATTCCACTCAAGATATCTGCCTTCTAAAGAAAAACTTAGGTGATCTGAGAAATCAAGGACAACTTCAGTTCTAACAATAAGGATGTTTAAAAAATGAAATAATAAATGCTTGAAAGTCAAAAGAAGAAAATAACGATACCACTATGTCTGAGTTTGCCTTTGAAAACCAAGCCAGATTAATGGGATGGGGTTTTTTTACCACAGTCTTGGAGAGAGTAAACTTTGTATAGTTCTCTGTGGTTCAGAAGAAAAAACAGAGGTGACTTGGAACTCCGGAATCAAGTAAGCTGGATGGGATGTGCTGCCTTTATTAAAAAGGATTCTAGGAAAATGAATAATTCCGTTTGTTTTGTGGTTTCAGTACTTGGATTCCTTTGTAGCAAATCCTTGTTTGACAGATTATTTATCTTGTTGTCTTTGATGTTCCCTGTTTAAGGGGGGGAGGGGTGGTGTGTGTGTGTGAATTTCAAACTACAATGGCAAAGTTTTAGCTAATCAGTTTAAAAACAGATCTCTTAAGAGATGGCTGATTTTGATAAAACCTCCCATGTGAGATCCTGGCTGTTTGCAAATTGGATTTCAGATTGGGCCCAATTCTGTCAGGCACTTATGCACTGATACTGTGATTAATTCATCCCACATGAAAACAAAAGCAGGTTCCCAAAGGGGAAAGTAATGCAGCTTACCTACTCATTCATGTTGTTACATTCACCAGATAGCTATAGATGGTGTTGGTGAGGCTTCAATACAAAAAGTCAATACATAATCCTTTTTTATAGGGATCATTTTCTACCAGAATTGAAATTCTTCTGTAAGATGGCAAAACTCTAGTTCCCTGAAAGATGACACCAAATTTACTATGGTCTCGTAGCAATAACAGGGGGTTGGGATGGAGGCTGGTGTATATAATTCTTCCAATACTAATGATATTCAGGATGTGCAAGACAGTTTTGGAAAACAAAGCTTACATTTTATTGGTGGAAGTCTTTCAATAGTTACAATACACTCTAAGAATCACCACCATCTCTCACAGCAAAACTGCATGTAAGGACTCCATTTCAATATTTATTTCAGTTCCATACTTTCATCCTTAAAAGTAGCCATTTATGTGCCAGTAACTTTTTTTCATTTTAGTCAGATCAGAAACTTGTTTATCTTCAGCATGTTATTAAGGAAGAGTCTGTTGAAGAACCAAGAGCCCTTACCTGTTATCTTAAGACAAAACCATAAATTGCCAAAATTTTGTTGCCACTGTCAAATATAGCAAGGGGAGGCTGGTTTTATAAAACAGTCTATTCTAGTATGCTATGTTAGGAAGCATCCCAATCTTAATACTTTTAGAATATCTTCACAGAAATGAAATGTGAAATGCTCTGTTACAATCACCTACGTGAAGATCTTGCTAAGTGCATAGGTGCCTATGCATCATTCATTTGCTGAATCATTGCTAAGTTCAAAAGACAGCAACCTTACAGTCTTTTGAACTTGTCTTTGGCTGTCCTCCTTAAGCTATTCCTGTGATCAGTCTAATCAAAGTTTTTTAAATTGGGGGGGTGTTACTCAGTGTACTAAAAAGGTAGCCAGATATAAATATCGGTAGAGTGTCACACTTCCTTGCTATTGTTAAGTTTGTACTTGAGGTTCAGGCAACAGAAGGAACAGAATGTGCATGGGAACTGCTCGGTCTTTTGGATCTTGGTGGCTAGGGTTTAATGGATGAAGACAAACTTTTGTTCATCAGTATTCAAAGCTTACAAGAGAGTTCTAACCTTGCTGTGAAGTCTGGATCTTTACCGGTGGCCCTCAATGAAGGGGGATCTGGAAGGCATTCGCTGGATGTTCATTGGTTAAGCTAATGAACTGAAAGCCTGAGACAGGCACTGAAAGCTGATCTGTTCATCTTCTATTAAAAGTATTAGCAACCAGAAATTGTGGTCTTCACTTTTGAATATATAACATAGGAACTTGGGGGGCAGGGGGAGGATCCACTTTTTTAAGGTCATTATGCCTTATTTTCATGGAAGCTGTCATATGAACCAGTATTGGTAGTAACAATACATGTACAGGTATGAATACTGATGCAGACGTTACTATGAACTTTATGCTCTGCAAAAAAAGTTAAACTGGTTCGGTGGGATAAGTGAATAAGGCTAATATATTAGGGTTCAGTACATGGTTTTGAGGAAGGGAGAGCGTTTAGTCTTCATCAGTGGGAATTTGTGGCAAGGACAATTTAGGGTCCCTTGGTATTAAAAATACATAGAAAAATGAGTGGAACCCTATATAGAAGTATGAATGGACTTAAATTATTTAGAGGATCAGAGGTAATTATGTGGATGGCAAGGGAATCTTGGCTGACATTTTAAACTGATGATGATGACATGTCTGCATATATGCAGACATCATGCTGCCAGCACTGACATAGGCTTCATCCACTGTGGCACTGTGTTAACTTAGGTCTGCTTTAAAACTATATGCAAATATCTTGTCCATGTGAAGTCATACCACATAGGACATAATAATAGTTCACCATGGATGAAAGAAGGGGGCCCTATTCATTGTTGTTCATCCTGCTAATTTCCTTATAGTGACTCCAAAGCTCATTGAACTTGCAGGTTACCTTGTACAATGTGCTAAGCCAGCAAAAAAAACTAGCCCATCAAAAAGTGGAGTTTTGTGTTGAGTTAGTGAATACAGTTGACTTAGTTAAAGGTCTTAACTGCCATCAGAACTGTCACAAATGAGAGGTGAAACTTGGGGAACTTGAAGTAGGTAGAGCTGGTGAGAGAGAGAGAAGGAAAAGTGAGATCTCTTACTAACCTCCACCCAGTGGCAGACAGATCAGCTTAGCTGCTCGCAAACCCACGAACTGTGGTTTCTAGGGTAAATATAGCAGTGACAGAAACGTGGGGTAATTACATACTGAATACAGCTTGCATGTTACTACATAGAAATTGTAATTTGTGTAGCTTTGGACTCTTTTTGATTTACAGTAACTTTTGGAAATAATTTTATTTGTTTTGCAAAGGGTTGAAATAAATTTATACTAGCAAAATCAACTTGAAAAAGATATTTGAAGCTGAAAGATAGACTTCTTCAGCTTTATTCGTTAGATGCTTTTTGTCTTCGATCTCTTACCTTTTTATCTGTAATAAATTGTAGTTGCTTTGAGTCAGTTGAGTAGCAGACCAACAGCTGACTGCATGTACATACACGTGCATATGAATATGTGCATGTACACATTCTTGTTCTATATATAGTATGATTTTAAATGTGTATTTGAAAAGTCTACAACCAGTATCAGTAGTGTTCGTTACTGGGTTATAATTATTATGTTGAACTTAGGGCTGGACTGTTAGCAGTAGTAGTGAGTCAGCAGTGAATTCAAATGCCCACAAAATGTTTGTGGGGAGTTCATTGAAAGAAGTTTTTTATCAGTATTTTTGATGGTGTTTTCCAGCCTGATGTTCTTCCAAAGGAATTTTGTTACACATTTGAGGGAAGGGTTCTTATTAATGAAAACAGTAATCATTGGTGTCAAAAATGTGATGTTCAGTGCTTGTAAATAATATTGATTATTAATGACCTTTTTGGGTGTGGGGTTTTTTTTAGATTCAGCAATTGGAGGTGCTGCTGCTTCAAATTATGCAAATTCCACTTGGGGTCCTGGAGCCTCCTCCAACAGCGGCACCAACGCCAACCCAACTCACATCTGGGACAAGGTGATTGTAGACGGGTCTGACATGGAAGAGTGGCCTTGTATTGCCAGCAAAGATGCTGAGTCTTCTTCCGAAAACACCACCGATAACAACAGTGCCTCGAACCCTGGCTTGGAGAAGAATGCTCTGCCAGGAAGCACCACTAGTAACAAAGGAAAAGGAAGCCAGTGCCAGTCTGGAAGCGCTGGAAACGAATGTAATCTTGGGGCCTGGAAATCTGATCCCAAGGCTAAATCTGTTCAATCTTCCAACCCTGCTGCCGAGAGTAACAATGGACTAGGTAATTGGAGGAACTTGAGTGGACAAGATAGAATCGGTCCCGGTTCTGGCTTCAGCAACTTTAACCCAAATAGCAACCCGTCTGCTTGGCCGGCACTGGTTCAAGAGGGCAATTCTAGGAAAGGGACTTTGGAATCTGATAGTGGTAGCTCCAATGCACAGATTAGCACAGTAGGTCAGACCTCTAGGGAACAGCAGTCAAAGATGGAAAATGCGGGTGTTAACTTTGTCTCTGGCAGAGAACAGGCTCAAATTCATAACACTGATGGACCAAAAAATGGAAACACTAACTCCTTGAACTTAAGTTCACCAAACCCTATGGAGAATAAGGGAATGCCCTTTGAAATGGGCTTGGGGAACCCTTCCAGGAGCACTGACACCCCTTCACAAAGCACTGGAGAAAGAAAGACTGGGAGTGTTGGATCTTGGGGTACAGCTAGGGGGTCTTCTGGAACTGACACAGTCTCTGGACAGAGCAATTCTGGAAACCACGGGAACAATGGAAAGGATAGAGAGGAGTCCTGGAAAGGAGCTTCTGTTCAAAAACCTAATGGGTCAAGAAGTGATTCTTGGGATAACAATAACCGGTCTACGGGTGGTGGGTCTTGGAACTTTGGCCCTCAGCATGCAAATGAAAGCAAATGGGGTGAAGGGAACAAATTAACATCTGGGGTCTCTCAGGGAGAATGGAAACAGCTGTCTGGGTCTGATGAACTGAAGATTGGAGAATGGAGTGGTCCAAACCAACCAAATTCTAGCACTGGAGCATGGGACAATCAAAAAGGCCACCCTCTTCCTGAAAACCAAGGTAATTCCCAGGCTCCCTGTTGGGGAAGATCTTCCAGCTCTGCGGGAAGTGAGGTTGGAGGTCAAAGCACTGGAAGCAACCACAAAGCAGGAAGTAGTGACAGTCACAATTCTGGACGCCGATCATATAGGCCTACACATCCTGATTGCCAGGCAGTCTTGCAGACTTTGCTGAGCAGGACTGATTTGGACCCCCGAGTGCTTTCAAACACTGGCTGGGGCCAAACTCAAATTAAGCAAGATACCGTGTGGGATATTGAAGAGATGCCACGGCCTGAGGGGAAGTCTGATAAAGGAACTGAGGGGTGGGAGAGCTCTGCCACACAGACAAAGAACTCAGGGGGCTGGGGCGATGTACCCAGCCAAAGCAATCAAATCAAGTCTGGATGGGGTGAGCTCTCAACCCCAACGGAGTGGAAGGACCCCAAAAATACTGGAGGATGGAATGACTATAAGAACTCCAATTCTTCTAATTGGGGAGGAGGAAGACCAGAAGAAAAATCATCTTCCTCTTGGAATGACAGCTCTAGTAAGGATCAGGGGTGGGGTGGACGGCAACCTAATCAAGGATGGTCTTCTGGAAAGAACGGTTGGGGAGAGGAAGTTGACCAAACAAAAAACAGCAACTGGGAAAGTGCAGGAAACAAGCCAGTGTCTGGTTGGGGTGAAGGTGGGCAAAATGAGATTGGAACTTGGGGTAATGGTGCAAATACAAGCGCTGCTTCAAAGGGTGGATGGGATGATTGTAAAAGAACTTCAACATGGAATGAGACGGGTCGACAGCCCAACTCCTGGAACAAGCAGCAGCAGCACCAGCAGCAACAGCAAGAAGCTTCTGGTTCCTGGGGTCCACCGCCCCAAACTCCAAGTAATGGGCGACCTCCAAACCCAAACTGGAACAGTGGACCACAGCCAGCTGCCCCCAAAGAGGAGGAGCCTAGTGGCTGGGAAGAACCTTCTCCACAGTCAATCAGTCGAAAAATGGATATTGATGATGGCACTTCAGCGTGGGGAGATCCTAGCAGTTACAACTACAAGAATGTGAACCTGTGGGACAAGAACTCACAAGGAGGACAGGCCCCACGGGAGCAGAGCCTGCCTACTCCGATGACTAGCAAATCACAAACATCAGGTACCAGTCTCGTACCTTTTTTCAGCAAGCTCCTATATACAAGTGTAACCTTAATGCATAAGAGATACTCGTGTAGCCTCCAATTCCTAATGGTTTTATTCCATAAAGAAAACCAATTTCTTATTTGAATATTTGGTTCTGTATTTAAAGTGTCTTTAAAATTTGAATCAATCAGTCCACTGTTTGTTGTGCCTCAGTAACTGTGATCTGAATACTGGTCAGCTTGCCAGTAAAAGAAAATGTTTGTTAGCTGGCAAATTTGTTCTGAGCTCTGAAGAACAGTTTGAATTATAGAATCATTTAGGTTGGAAAAGACCCTTTAATATCATCAAGTCCAACTGTTAACCTAGCACTGCCAAGTCCACCGCTAAACTATGTCTGTAAGCACTACATCTACATGTCTTTTAAATACCTCCAGGGATGGTGACTCAACCACTTCCCTGGGCAGCCTGTTCCAATGTTTGATAACCCTTTCAGTGAAGAAATTTTTCCTAATATCCAATCTAAACCTCCCCTACCACAACTTGAGGCCATTTCCTCTTGTCCTGTTGCTTGTTACTTGGGAGAAGAGACCAACACCCACCTCGCTACAGCCTCCTTTCAGGTAGTTGTAGAGAGCGATAAGGTCTCCCCTCAGCCTCATCTTCTCTAGACTAAATCACTTTTTAAATATTTAATTATTAGAGAAACGGGGAGAAATTTGTTACTTATTTTTAGTCAAAAATGTTTTGCTCTGAAACATTCAGTTAACACTTGAAATTGAGCAAGTCTGTGATTTAGTTTTTTAGCTCAGTTTGGCTCTGCAGTATGATAAAGAATACTTTGCAAAATATTTTCTTCTTTGAAATAAGGACAAGAAAAAGTTGCATAGCCTGGAAATATATTAAGATGTTGTTATGTAATCGCTTCTCCAACTCAGACATGCTTTAAAGAATACTCTCTTTTTAATATATACTTCAAATATGTCCTTATTCTTCCTTCAGTATATGAAAACCCTGAGTTAGTCTGGTGCTTTTAATTAGTCACAAAAGTTCACCAGATAGGAGGACAGCATTAGATGTTGGGTTCATGTTCAACCTGGGAGAATAGTATTACTTATCATAGAATTCTCTTCTTTTTCATCCCTAGAGGTCAGTGCCTGCTCTAAGTTTGATGTGAACAGTTGTCAGTTCTGTTGCACCCACGCTATTGAGAATCTAAAGTCCTCAACAGAAAGAATGAAGCAGTAGATTAATGACGTGGTGCTACACTGCAGTAAATAGTTCATTGTCTAAACGGTCTGTAATGAAACCTCTTTCTCCTTTGTGCAGTCTGGAGCAAAAGCACTCCACCTGCTCCAGATAATGGTACGTCCGCCTGGGGTGAGCCAAATGAAACCAGTCCTGGGTGGGGTGAAGTAGATGATACAGGAGCATCGACAACAGGCTGGGGGAATGCACCTTCCAACGCCCCGAATGCCATGAAATCTAGTGAGTATAGGCCAGATACCAGTTTCTTTGCAATGGTCCTGGAGATTTTTAGTATTTGGCCTTTTGGTATAGGTTACCCATGGAGGAATTGTTATCTGAGGCCTAGAAGCAATGTTGAATGTCATGTAAGATTTTGATGATTTGTCATGGATGAGTGATTAAGTGCTTCCAAATTGTCTTTCAAGGTAATGAAAAATTTCTTAACTAAGCAATTAAATGGGCAGCTCTGATTTGTGGAAGTGTTGAAACATTAGAGCATGTGAGTGAAGGAATGTGTCTTTTTCTCAAAATGTCTTCTCTGGCTGCCCATGTGTTACTTAGCATATAAACTTGTTACATGATAAATCACTTTTCCTGATCATATCAGAAAAAGGAATGCACAGTACTGACAGATTTCACGGTGGAGGCCATTACATGGTAATCTATGCTTTAGTAATGCAACTTGCCTTTGAATGGATTTATTTTTTTTAATTGTATGAGTGTGGAAAATTGTAACTCTTAAGAACTGAACTTTCTTTTGTGGTTGAACCTAAAGGGATGACTATTTTCTGGATATTACCTGCCTACAGCTGTGTTCTCCATGAATAAGATCCTGTTGAAATATTTTAAAAATTTACTTTGAAGTTAAAATTTTGCTGTATTAAGAGTTTTATTTTTGTGGAAATTATTCCTGCTGATGTAAGCTGTTACTAGAATTTTTATTTCACTTTTTTTAAGGAAAATACAACAAACAAAAGCAATCACCTGCTGATACAACATAGCAATGTTGTAGCCAAAGCCAGTAACGTTTGGGTATGAAGTTTCCAGTAGGAAATATTGATAATACATGACTGCTACTGAACTTGGCTGATGATACCCGCTGTAAAACTGTTTCGAGTTACAAGTTGCTTTTGCAACATGTAATTGTTTGGAGTGAAATGTTCTATACAGATGGTATGCTGCTGGGTCATTCTGTCTTCCTCCCACCCCAATGAAATAGTTTGGCCATTTATGAAACAAAACTGGGAAAAAAGCATTGCTTCTTTAGTGTTAACGTTATAGCAGCCTTTCTTGGATGTCTGTAGTGCTTCTTGTGCCTGCCACACAAACTTGGCACTTTTCAGTATGCTAGACTTTTTTTAGATGGATCTCTTATCTGTAAAAAGCCACCTAAATATGACTAAAATCAGAGCCTCTGAAATGCTAATGATCCATTGCAAATTCTGTGGATTTGTTAATACTTAAGGTAATCTTTTAAGTCTATGCATGGTCACTTGCAGACCAGTTAGGACAAGCATGTGTGACATAACCAAAGAGCTGCAGCATATGTGTACTATTTTGTACATAAGCTGTCCCTAGCTGCAGAGGAGCAAAATATAGGGAGTTTCCCCGTGATGGCTGTTTCAGGTTGAGGTGTAGTAGGTCACCAGTGTTAAGAGCTGAGATCTTCATTCTCCTGCGTTCTGTGACTGCTCTCTCAACTCCTTTCTAATTGGCACCCAGAAGGAATGAAGAAGCAAGCTACGTTATTCGGTGATGTAAGGGGAGATATTTAATGTCTTGGATAAGTTGGAAGAAGAAATTGGGACACAGAGCCCGCAAAGGCATAATTTATGGTTGAAGGTAAGGGCAGGAAACAGAGACTAGCAGTGATTGGAAAAGAAAACAAGAGTTTAGAGCCAAAGAAGGGAAGCATATATCGTTGCCCACCTGTTTAAAAAAAACGGTTTTACATAGTTTTATCAGTATTGCATAGGAATTCTCTGGCAGAAGTAGGAAAAATTCATTTTTCTGTAACACCATTATTTTGTCTTTTATCTTGAAAGTTTCCTTTGCTTACTGTAGCTATTAGTGCCTCCTCACTCAACAAATGCAGAAAATGAAGCAGGAATCCTACAGACAAGTCGTCTTTACACCACTGTCCAGATTCATGTTCAAGAATCTCGGACCTGAGAGCTGTCAATGCAGAAAAATGATCTATGGTCATGTAGTTAGAACCAGGATTATAGTACTACATTTAAACACTGTGGCCGGAAATAAATTAAAGCTGCAGGGATTACCCCATATATGACATTTCCAGATTAAGTTCTTGACTCTGCAGTCATAATCTTTAAATGTAGCCTTTTCTGTGTAAGTAGCATGATTAAAGGGTCAAGAGGTAGATTTTTGCGCTTGAAGCAACCCTCAATTTTGGTACGCAAATGAATATGCTTTAAAAAGTTACGTTTCCTGTGAAGTATCTGATTTGTTATTTATGATGGATTTTAAGGTAGCTCTTAAACTGCCATGAAATGCTGCTGTACTTATTTTCGGCATGATCAAGGTACGGTTTCCCTTGATAGACTAATTACAATTCCTGACTTTTTTTATATTCAGATTTTCTGCTATGTGTGTTAATATCCTTATCCCTGATTTCCACACTCAAACACCAGACAGTTGAAGGATTAGTTATGAAAAAGGTGATGATGATGGAAATCTTTTTTAAAGGAGATAAATGCTTAGGGAATAAATGTGCAGAATGAAGAGTTACAGCAGGAAGGAGAACAGTTGGACAGTGGACAAGATGAGGATTTGGACTCTTGTTGGCTTGTCAGTAGAGGTTAGAATTCTAAGTTGCCTGACAGCTGGTGTTAGAGAGTAACAGCAAGAAAAGAAGCCAACAGGGAAAAGTCCTTAGTTTGAATTGATATGATGAAATGGTTGTAGCTTTCTGGTAATGGCATCTCTACTTCAACAGCACTGCTAAAACTCTCTTTAGTGATGTTGTTAAGAACAGAAATTCAAGTAGAAGGGGGTTTTTTTCCACATTAAACTACTTTTGGTGTTACATCTACCAGAGTACAATGTCAGGTCCTCTCCTTTAGATTGTATTTAGTTGTTATTCCTTAAAGTTCTTTGTTTCTGTAATTTTGTGAAAGAGTTTAGTGGAAGGGGAATGTTATGGTTTTGAAGGAAGAGAGGAAATGATGGATAAACCACCTGAACCAGAGTCCTCAGCAGACTTGGTTTTTAAGTGTCCTTGAAGTCTTTCATTTACACTAGAAAATAATAGGTTGCCTTTTAAAGAAATCCCAACGCAGCTGTATCTGTATAAGAGAAGAGGTCCCTACGGTTATTATATCTTTAAGAGTTTGACATTGCTTTAGAATAGATGCAAAACATGACATGCTAACATATGCCACCGAATCTCATGGGTTTTGGGATTCATGCACAAGTTTTTACGCTGTTAGAGTGGAGACACTTTTTTTTAAACTCTTTTGGGGTTCTGATGATCTCAGCTAATCTTGCAGTGTCAAGTCACCAGCTGCATGGCATTGTAGGCTGCTTTTGAGCTTTTTTCTTTTTCTAAAGGTTCTAAATCTATGCAAGATGGCTGGGGAGAGAGTGATGGGCCAGTGACAGGAACGCGTCATTCCAGCTGGGAAGAGGAGGAGGAGGGAGGAGTCTGGAATACAGCAGGCTCTCAGGGAAGCAGTTCCTCCCACAACTCAACAAGTTGGGGGCAAGGAGGAAAGAAAACACAAATGAAGGTAAAATGCTTGAATGATTCATACTACTGTGTTGTCTGAAAGCAGTATGACGTTAGAGCATTATAATAGTTCTTCTTTTAAAAAGGTATTACAGAATTCAGCTAGAAAGGTGCCTGTTACAACAATGTAAAAAATGTGAGGTTTCTGAATTTGTTTTAATGTATTACACCTGTTGTGACTAATAAATCTGCCAGTAGGTATCAAATTCTTTTGGTATGTAGGCTGCAGAGCTGTTACTAAATGAAACTGAGCAATAAGTATCCCAAGGCTATTAGTCTTCTTTTGTTGACACATCTTTCTGTGTTAGGCTGCTGCTGTTCTCCTTGCATAGCCTGCTGAAGTTTGGATTCCACAGCCCCTTTGGCACATGCACTTCTTATTTCTACTGACTGTTGGATTTAGGTCTGACTTATGTTGATTGTTAATTGACCTTAGGCCTCAAACAGGAGCTGGAGCTTGGCTATAGTCCTGAGTGAATTGCTTTCTAAGGCTTGTGTGCATTAAAGTTCTCCAGTACAGTAATACTTGGTACTGTATTAATATTAGAAGGACTATGCTTTGTCTACTTCTAATCAAATAGGTAGGGCAAACTCAAAAGGCAAGTGCAGAGCAGCTTCCTAAGGTGTGGAAATACTGTTGTGACATGGTATGGATTTTTACAATTCCCATTTTGCAAAAATTATTCTCATGGACTTTTTTCTCACTTAAAGTTTTATTTTAACCACCAAAGCAACAGCAACTGTCCAAAAATTTTTCTTATCAGTATCTTTTCTGTTGAACTGTGTTCAATTTTGGTTTTGATCACCTGTAAATTACAGTAAGAGTAAAGAGTAAATTGAGAGCCAGGTCAGCACAGTGCCCATGTGCCCTGAAGGGAAGAAATCTACTTCTGTTTGGTGGATTAAAGAATGTATTAAACTGTTACGGGGGGGGGGACACGTTCATAAAGCTTTCCAGATTCCAGAATGAAACTGAAGGTGTGGTAGACATTCTACACAGCAAGTGTTCATCCAGTTCGGTATACCTAGCAATGAACAATTTTGTGAGAGAGAAAAGAAAAAAGTATTTGGTAAATGTTTCCAACCATGGAAAAACTTAAATTTGTTCAGGAGATTAATTTCTCTGGTACCAGGATTTTCATTCAACACTTGTGCATCTCAAGGATAAAACGGAATTTAAGAAATTAAGAAGTTGCTTAAAAATATTTTTGTCTTTTTTTTTCTCTTCAGTGCTCATTAAAAGGAGGAAATAGTGATTCGTGGATGAACCCTTTATCGAAACAGTTTTCAAATATGAGCTTGCTAGTAAGTACATTTTTTTTAAAATATAAAATCCAACTTTGTAAAAAAGCAGTAAGCTTTAAATAAGTCGAAAGATCAGCTGTTTCACAATGTATAACTACTTATTTATCTGCATTTGCTATGCTGGCATGTTGATTATATATAATACCTGTAATGGCTGGGTATTCAGCACTTCCTTGCTAGTCAGAATGGCTTCTCTGAAAAACCCAAGATCTGCTTTGACTCTTCAAAGTTACTTTGACAGCTGTTGTTCTGAGATTGCAGTTTCCTTGCAAGTAATAGGATTTGGGGGGTTTTGTGGGTTTTTTTGGTTGGTTGGTTTTTTTGTTGTTGTTTTTGGTTTTTTTACTTATTTATTTTCATAACATGCTGTTTAGAGCACTCAAGGTAGAGGCCTCAGCTCCTGGCTGTAGTGTCAGACATCTGTGATTAGTCCAAGGCTATTAATTCTGAATCTCAGCCACCAATCAGGAAAGGAGATTTACAGCAGGGTCTTTTAGAACAAAAGGGCTCATTATTAATCAGTATGTAAAGATTCATTGGTAAAGTGAATAAATAAACGGCCCATCATGGAGAGAAAGAACATGTGCAGGGAAGTACCTTAAAAATAGTTACATACAAAATTTTTTTGAGAACTTCTGACATGCTAATTTGTAAAACATTTTACAGAATATTGTGCCAACTGTCATCCTGTGAAGCAGGAATAGTATATAATGCAGGCTAGCAAAAGATAATAATGCAGAGGTTCTGTGAGAAGCGGAGGGCTGCACAAACTCTCACTGACATGACTAGGATTAGTTTGTAATGTCTGTTGGCTCCCAAGCCCAAATTCAGTCTACTAGACCACAGATGTTTCTGAAGGCTATGGGAACACCCTGTCCCAAACTGCCAACTAAAGAATAACTTGGCAGCACATTTCAAGATTTGATGACTTGACAGGTCATGAGGATGAGCTATCATTTTGGCCACTATTTTCAGTGTTTCATCTCTCGACCACTGGAACATGAGGACAGAGGTTCATTTCACAGAGCAGCTGTCTATCCATCTTTCTCTGTCGCATGCATTCATGTGTCTGGTTTCATATTGGTAAAATTGCCACACGCAGCATTAGGGGGTCAAGGTGAGGTGTGTCCAGGGTGATATCAGGAATCCTTGTATTTTAGTTTAGTTTAAAATAAAACTTTCATTGGCACAAGCATGTGCTTCCTTCATTCCACCTTTAACCATTAAGGGCTGCTTTCTAAAACATTCCTCAGCGTTTCATAGAAGTCAGAACTGAATTTTTGGGTTTTTTTTTTTTTTTTTTTTCCAGAGTCAAACTGAGGACATTCCAGGCAGTAAGATGGACTTGTCTGTAGGTGCGTATAATTTAATTTAAATGCATTTTAAATATGAGATCATGTGTAGTATTTTTATGTGGATGACATGCTGTGCTTTGGAAAGGTTTGATCCTTACTTTTAACACTCCTCATAATAGAAAGATAGAATTATAGCATCCGATATCTTGGCTGTAGGCTTTGAATAGTTGCACAGCTGATGCTGGTATGCAAGATTGGGTTGTATACCTGTACAGAATGGATCTATAACTTGTGGAAGGGACATCCTATAAGACTGTTTTGATCCATGTAGTTTGTATTCATTGTTACTGTTTCAAGTAAGTGAAGGGTGCCTTTTCATTTGGTGGAAGAGGAGGACTGTTTTAGCTCTTGGCAGTAGGACATCCCAGTTACTACAGCTCTGTGGAGGTGATGTGAGGGAAAAGACTATCTTCTGTCATTGATTTCTTCAGTTGCTTGCCTCAGGCTATTACAAGGTACTGCTCAGTAGTACTAGATTCTTCACTCTTGATAGCCTCACCACATATACTGTGCAGCTTAAGGGAGACGGGCTGTGTGGATGAGAGTTGGAATTGACCACTTGGATTAATCCCATTTAATCACCTTGGAATTTGTCGTTACTTTCTTCTTCGGCAAACTAAATAGTGAATTCTCACATAATTTTTTTTTTTTATCTTGAAATCACATTTAGTTTTGCATTCTGTTCTTCTCCAAATTGTCTCTGAATATTCACTGTCATTGTCTTGCAATAGAAATACCACACGTTTCTGAAATCTACCATTTGAGCTGTTTTTCCTACAATATTCCTAAGGTATCTTTTAAAAAAGATAAGATCCAAATCTGCTGTTGCGATTGTTTATTTTATTTGTTATCAACTCTCTAAAGGCTTAGTAAGGCTAAAAACTTGTACAAGGTAGTCTTTGATACTTAAAAAGGGGAAGGGAGTTTTGTTCCTGTTCTAGGGACTACTTCTGTTCAGTTTTTGATTCTTCAGAATCTACAGAAGCAGGAATATAATCTCATATCCCTTGCTACAAAGGCAGATCTTCTAGTCCGCTTAAAGGACATTGCCACTTCACAAACCCAACAATAATTTTGCAGAGAGATGTTCATCCTTTTTCTCTGACTGTCAGGTATGTCACAGAGGACTCGCGTTCCTCCCAGTTACCATGTCAAAAGCCAGAAGTCTGGAATTCTTGTTCCAAAGGGTGATAGTCAAAATAGTAGTAGTATTCTAAGCTCTCATCTAGAACAGTGAATTTCCTCTGTAAACAAGCAGTGCCCTGTGGGCTTCAGAGAAGTGTGTGTGTGTAGTGGTTCTGTGTCTGGAAGGAGTCCCTGTATCAGTGCAAATCAAGTTTCTTACAGAGGCATGGACACCATTGATTCTGAATCTCATGTGATTAGCGCTGAGACTCACAGTATGGCTGTTAAGCAGTAATTGTTTTACCCGTTTCATGTTTAAAAATGTGTCAGTATCGAGCTGCTTATTTCCATCTACTTCTGCATAATAGCAAAAGTTTCTACCTCAGCTGAAACATGGATGCACACAGGCACAAAGTGCTGCTGAAAGGACAGAAAGGACTTGGTAAGACGGGCAGGGCTGGCTGGAGGAGGTGACTGACTTGGAATCAATGCTTATTCTGCTGGTGGTTCTAAGTTTCCTGTGGGAGACTTCTGTATTCCCTGTCAATTGAGTTAACTACTGATGATCTTGTGGTGGTATCTGTGAAGAACCACCTGCAAAAGTAGTTCTGTGTCAGGTCACATACAGTCTGTGGGATCTTTGGATCAACTAGAATTGGTGTTTACAAGTCAAGTACAGTTAGTTTCAAAATATTTTCTGAAATTCATTGCTCTAAGTTAGAATAACATGGGGTCTGTGATACAAGTTGGCTGTATCCAACATCAAGTATAGAATCTATTTACTTCTGAGGTATTACCTGTCAAAGAAGTTACGGTGTTCAGGTCTATGACTGAATGTGTGCTAAGCATTAAGTAATCTCACTTTCCAGCATCATGTATGTCTACAGTTTGCTGCATTGGATGCTGTCTTTGTGGCAACTTTTGCTTTGTTTCATTGCCTGATTTTTTGTTTGTTTGGTTTTGGTTTTTTGGGTTGGTGTTTTGGTTTGGGGTTTTGTTGGTTGGTTTTTTTTGTTTTTTTTTTTTTTCATCTAAACATCAAATAGTGACAGTAGGGAACAGCATAGTAGCAATACCTGTTTGTTCAACTCTCAGATAAATACCACCTTCAGTTTTATTTTTTTACAAATGTCAAGACAGTTGACTAGTCTGGGTTCCCCCCACCCCAGAAAGTAATCCAGTAGTACATACTGCTTTCCTCTAAAGTGTCTTCTGTCCTAGTGATACAATGGCTGTATGATTGAAATTGAACCTATACTGTGGGAGCTTCTGGTAACAGTGGAAGACTAGATAGCACAAGTTCAAACCCTGCAAATGCAAGCAGTGTAAATACTCGTTCTTGATTTGAATAGTAGATTTTAGGGACTACAGGAGGCAGTTTTTGTGAAACTGGCCATTGTGCTATAATTGCCGCTTTTGTGCCATTCTGATTCTGCCATACATCTTCTGTGCCTTTCTAGTATTGTTGACCAAATTATTCCAATATTATGCCTTGCAAGAAGTCTGCTCTGATGTTGACCCTCTTTGCACCAGTGCTGTCATCAGCTTTAGTACTTCCTCATCTGCTACTGTTGTAGCATCGTGTGTGATGCTGTAGTCAGGATTTTCCCAACCAAAAAACTTCTTTTATTAGGAATATCCATTAATCTTTGTTGGTACCAAAGGTAGAGTTGTGATAGTCAAGACTTAACTTGCGTCTAATATCAGCTCCAGATTTTGTATTCTAATGCAATCCAAACAGCTGCAGTGTCTCTCAGCTTAGAATCCATTACATTCTTAAAATGTGTATCACACTTCATAGAGGACTAAGTAGTTAATTTTTCCCAAAATTGCTTTCTTCCTCTGAATAGTTAAGGGTCCCAATAAGAGATGTTAAAGCATGCATTTGTATAATACAACACGGTTTTGGGGAGGGTAACAGAATTTTTGGATCTCTCTGCTTTGGCCTCATGCAGCCTCTCTAGAATTCAGGCTCTGGTGGTATCATGCTTCTCTAAAGATCTTCTAGATGGAGATAAGTCATCTTCTTGGATGTTCAGTTCTCATCTGCCTTTAGATGCTGCTGTTAAAGAACAGATCTAAGAATATATGAATGAAGAGGACAGTAGCCTGGATTAAGCTGATTATAGCTCTCCTAGTTCTTTATCTCCAAATTAAACTTTTGGATACTTTAGAACTTTCTGCTGTCAGGGACCTTAAGGCCATCAGACCTTCTGAGGAAAGATGGCTGATGCTCAGAATATCCCATGAAATGGCACAGAAAAGTTGCATACTTAGTCTTGATATGTTGTACTTACTCAAGTTTAATGGGTATGCCCATTAATGGTGGCATCCTCGATCCTAGATAGAGGTGTTTGTTATGGTTTGTATTCCATTTCAAAGACTAAGAATGTAACAGATCTTCCAGAGGCTTTTCTGTTACTTTTCTGCTTAGCAATTTTGCTCTTGTTGCTTATGGCAGTTGCTTGTGGAAAACTATGAGCTGTTTTGCTCAGCCTGTATCTATTTCTAAACTTTAAAACTTGGACTTATTTATGAGATAGGCTTGTTTTTCAACTGGTTTTCAGTCAGAATTATAACATACCAGGTGTTCCTAACTAGATAACTCCCAGCATGATATTTTCCCAGTTTATGGATAAATGCACATTGATCTCAGAGTTAAATCTGTGCTTGAGGACCACACATATCAAAGAAAACTTTGGCTTTGGTATGCACGGAGCACCTTGGCTCTGACCATCATGCATCATAAAATAGGTCCAGTTGTCAGTAAGTAATTCTTACTACGTTGATCTCAGTCTCCTTGTTTAAAAAATGCATTGCTTTTATTGCAAGGTGCTGGAGTGACACTTTTATTTACTGACCAAGACAGAAAAGAGATGGATCAATAGCATGCCTGAGGCAGATCTACTTCATCTTTTTTTTTTTTATTTTTCTATCAAATCTTTTCAATGGATAGCTTGTTTTACTTTGAAAACAGGATACAACTTTTTTTCCATTGAATTCTCTCCTAGTACGTAAGTCCTGAGGCATGAAGTTTGGTACAGTAAGTAGCTTGTCAGAGCTACTTAATATTTTATCTTTTCCTTCCCTCTGTTTGACAGCCACCTTTGTCTTTTTTTTTATGTATTAGTTGCAACCTCTGCAGATCACTGAATTCTCAAATCACCTGTAAAGACTGGAAAATTCATTTCTGATTTATGTTGATTCAAATGCAATTCATGCAGCTGACTATTTTAAATACATTACAAAGCCATAACCTGATTTAGCATTCAGGTGCAGCACCTTGATATCTAAGCGCATGTGCTTGCTCAGTAGGCTTGGATGATGTAAATTTATGGCAAAGATATAAAACCAGTATCTTCAAAATGTTTTTGGTTTTGTGGTCAAGCAGAAAACATGTTTCAAATCGGTTTTTTTCCGTTTGGGTTACCCCATTGGGTGTATATATTTTCACCACATTGAGTCTCTTGTTTGCAAGTGTTTCAGGTAACTTTGCTCAACAGCAGTTTCTGTCTCCTATCTCCCAGTACAGGATCACATTAATTAATTTTGTTTGTATAGAATTCAGTTTTTAAATTTTTTTTTCCTTTTAAGCTGCATTCATGTGGTGGGAGAGATCCACTTAATAGTTGGGTTTTTTCCTCACTAGGGCGTGAATGTCATCTTCCAAGCTCTTGTTTCATTTTGCATTTTTCACAGTGTTTCTCACAGCTGTTAATAGTGGGAAAAATCCAAGAACTGATGAGCGTCGTCTTTTATGAAAATAGTTGAACTTTTAACCTGTTCTACATTTCTGCATGTAGAGGATTTGGGGCTTCCTATTTACTCATGCATAAGTGTTCTTGCCTACTGCAGAGGGTAAAATTCAAAATTTTCATATTTTAACGGTCATCTTGTACTATGTAATGTAAAGCTAGTCTTCAGCCACCTGCATTATTTATAGCTTTTGTTGGCAAGTGCAAAAGACAGACTCACACGACAGGTTTCAAGGTTGCATTAGAATTTTCTATGAATGGGATGAATGAATGCTATCATCTCTCTTAGCAAGGCCTTGTTTATACTGAAGTTTAAGCAGCTGCCTCAGCACTAAGTGGCATGCATATCTATGTTTGAAGCCTTTACAGGCGCTATTTAATGCTCTGCATGTTACTTAACAAGCCGCTTTATGAGGCATCATTCCGTAATGTTTGAGGAGTTGATTGGATCATCAGGATAACTGAAAAGACAAAAGGGTCTGCGGCTTAGTCATCTTGTGTTGGCATTGACCCAGTTTCATTTCAGATAGTGATGCAACTCTGGCTTTCAGTTTCTTTTCAAGCAACTAACGGACAGGGCTTCCTGTCTAGAATTGAAGCACACAAGCCTTTTGGTAGTTCATTGCTGGCATTGTGTGTAGTGGTTAGATGTAGGTACTGATAGGATTGAGATGTCCGTGACATTTTATGTGACTGCTTTTGCAGAGCCAGTTCTAGCTTTTTAGGATACCTTAGAAAGGGATGAGCTCATCCAGGTCAGTATGACTCCAGTTACAAGCCAAGATATGTAGGTGATTTGTCAAGTGTGTTTGTGATACATGATGTGGAAGGCATCTGAGAGGATGAAGCTGCATAAACTTTGAAAGGTGTGCCAACAAGAAAAACCCATGTAATTAGTGGTTGATTTCATAGGTTCTTGGCAATAACATACCTATGAATTTTAATAGTTTGTGATTGGACATTAAGAAGAGATGCTGGCTTTAAGAAGTTTTTTTGAGGAACAGGTAAGTGTTTTGAAGGTATCGGAGTGATTAGCTGTCTGCTCTGTTTGATAAAGACTTAGTGTTTGGTCAGTGTTAGGGTAGGATATCTACCACCAGCTTCCTTTGGAAGAGTCATAGATTTTGGTTAACAGTGGTGACAGGTTTTTTAAACTGGTTTTTTAAACTGGTTTTAAACAGGTTTTTTAAACTTTCTCCAAAAGGCCATCTGTGCTACTAAACAAAATTATTTAAATCTAAAAATACCAGTAAAGCTCATTTCTGTCATGTTGTCCATATTTTAAAATGAAGATATTTTCCATCTACTTCAACATAACAATATGCCTCTGATACCTTACAGGTGCCAAATACAACAAAAAAAAATTGTTCCTTGGCAGCAGTTCAGTGTGTAAGGTAGAAAACTTCCTTCAGTCAGCACTTGGCTGATGATAAGCTTATAGAGAAAGATGATGTCTTGTTCACTGTGTATGTTACAGTTTGATCATCTGTTATTAACACCTCTTCCTCGTGTTCCACTAGATTACTCACTAAACAATGGCATGAGACTGTAGGGTATGTTTGAAAAGTGTCTCTGTTACTGGTTGTGTAATCATTGCATACAGGCTGAGGGAGATGGGTTGCCTGTCTGGAAGTTATGCTATACCAGATGATCTGTGGTGTTCAAGAATTAAGCTCACATGACTGTAGGAGGGTTGTGATCAAATTATGTGCGTGGTTTTGCAGTTTGAGAAATTCTTTCTCAATGCCAAACTCAGTAAAGGCTAAGTAGACTATACGGAGAATTTTTATAGTGGTGTCTCTATAGATACTGAATACCAATAAGTAACAGCACGAGTTTTGGAAGACATTGAGAATTATGTATAAATGAGTATCATTAGTTGAATTAGGCTGCTGTAGAGAAATGCGTATGTTTATATCTGTACATAAATTGTGAGAAATACTTCATATTAGCTAAACTAAATTGGCTTGTTCAGTCTTAAAAATAGAACTTCCTACTTTAATTTTTCAACACTTCTAATAGCAACTGTAACTATGCTAAATTGTAAGACAGATCTAATTTATACCCTAATCTTAAAGATCCTTTCTTTGGCTGTGAACCTGCTGTCATGAAATGTGGTAGAGATTATTGGCACTAATTTTGTCTTCTTTCCTCTTTTTTTTTTTCTTTTGGTTTTTTTTTTTTTTTTGCAGGTGGTCTCCCAGATAAGAAGTTTGAGGTAGATAAACGAGCCATGAATCTCGGGGATTTTAATGACATGATGAGAAAGGATCGATCTGGGTTCCGTCCACCTAATTCCAAAGACATGGGAACCACAGATAGTGGGCCTTATTTTGAGAAGGTGAGACAAATATCTTTAGATAAATTAATATCAACCTCTGTGTTTGAGGTCCCAGTTTTTACCCTACTCCTCTGGAAATGCTAGAAATGCAGTAACCTTGGACAAACTCAATAATAAAAGGTGTAAGGGAGTTATGTTTGTAGAATGAATGTGTATATGAAACAGGTGTCAGATGTGCATAGACAAACTAAATTATCGGGGGAGAATGAGGCTTTTTATTCTAGAACAGACTGCTCTTAATATGGACAGAAAGAAATTCCTTTGTTTTTCTTGGAAGGGTAAACTACTGGTAGCAGTGAAATTCATTATAGGTTTCATCACAATGATTCTTTTGACTACTGACTACAATAATCTACTGTAAAAAATTGGTTTAGATCTAAGAAAACATAAGTAATCACAGTCTTCCAAATTTTTTCTGCTTTCATGTCTGTCGTTTATTGGAAACACCCTTTCTAAATTCCCCAACCCCTTATGCTGTATGTCCGTGTACTGTAAGCTTCTGTATGACATCTGTTTCTCTGTGACATCTGTTGTATGTTATGGTAGTGTTTCTTTCATATTCTTGCCTATTTTAAATAGAAGCTTTCACTGTTATTATCAAACATTAATTACTTCACATTATGAATTGGAGAGTGTCCAATAGGTTCAGAATGCTTTAGGGTTTTTTAAATGCAGTTTATCACGTGTAATGGAAAAGAAATTTGGTTTAAAAATTCTGAAGGCATGTAACTGTCAACGAATTATTTAACTCCTCCATTTTGGTATAACAGGCCAAAAAACAGTTTTGTCAACTCCCTCTGGTGGTCTAATTAATAAATACCACTAGCAGAGCTAATTCATTCCTAACAAATTATGTTCGTAGGTGTGTGCTAACATTAGGAATTCATTCAAGATCTGTTTGTTTCTGTAGTGGTAATAGCCACTGTCAGAAACAAACTACATGAGAGTTCAAAAATGTATTTTTAAAAAGAAACCTTTAGGAATTTATTGGTTATCTCCTTGGACCAAAATCTTAATTGTCAAGTGATCATTTGAGTCAGAAGTTTTGTCCTTGTAATTGCTATTACAAATTAACTTTGCTTCTTCCTAGTCACTCACCGTCCCTCTTTCTCTCCTATTGCGTTCTGTTGCTTCACTAACCAACTCCTGCTGTTGGCTAACTGCTGCTTCAGCTGACTTTGCCTTTCTCCAATCAAGATGGGTGCCTTGGGGATGAGGCTCCCTGCTCTCCCTTCTCCCCTTCTCCCAGCTACAAGCTGTCTCCCTCTGGTTCCACACTATCCAACATCGGCCTTGGGGCAATCGGCTCAGGGCTCAGTCCCCAAAACTTCGCTGCTAGACAAGTAAGCAGGCCACCTTATAAGATGCATTGTTATAAGGCTGCAACCTGGGCTTAATCCTGGTTAGTTGGTTGCTTGCATTTGTTTTCCTACTCAATAAATAAATATTGTTAATGGAAATTTCAGCTATATCAGGCCATTGAGAATCAATCCACTTTGGTTCCTATCATCAAAATGTATTCCATCTGTTTTTGTTGGCCTCTTACTTCCTGAATCACAGTGCAGCAGCAGATAGATGTGCTTTTCAGAGGTCATGAAGTTAGTGGCAACCTTTATATTTTAATTGCTGTTTTAAAACCCAGTTAGAGGCTGTTGATTTGTCCCACTGCCCCCTGACAGTGAATTTTTCCAGACTCCACCCGATGACCTTGTATGTAGAAATGTGCCTTTAAAAAATTGCAATCATTTTGCGTTGTGCCTGTTCCCTTCTCCCTTCCCCACAGCCCAAAGAAAGGATTGATTTAGCAGCCTTTAAAAACTCTTGAAGTAGCACTATTTTTGTTCTGTATACGGGGGAATGGTGGGGAAGAAATGAAGTGGGTAGCTGCAGTTTGGAAGAATTTCTGGCTGTTATGTTTTGCATTATGCTAGAAGAAAACATTGCAGGAATACTAGGAAATGAAAGAATAGAACCTATGTATTGCAACTGGACCAACTGGACTAGCTTATATAGTCACATGCCTAACATGATGGTGTTTCTGTGTTGTCTCTCTGTTTCTATGTGACACAATCAGTGTTGAACATTAGATTAAGTCCAAAATTTGCAGGCATGTTCTTGGATTCGTTGTGCAGAACCCCATTGAGTTTTAGGGAGGGCTGAAAGTGTAGCTGCAGCTTCAAGCCTCTCAGAAAATTTTAATGTGTAGTTGACCCCAGTCAGTTCTTTCCAGAATAAAAACTCTTTTTCTCTGGGGGTTTTTGTTTATCCTCCTGCGTGCTTAATATGACATCTTGGGTTGCTTCTGAAAGAGAAGATACATTAAGGAGGTGAAATGTGATGTAGGTGAATGAGGCAATCCATAATGCTGCCAGTGTAGAAGCAGGATGAGAGGCTTCTATTTTAGCAAAAGGATAGTGGAGGATGCGCAGTATTATGGTAGAAGGGAGGCAAAGTTTATGAAATCGTGGTCTATAAGGGAAGGAAATGTTTTGGAGAAGGCCTGCACAATCTCAGTTTGGAAGAATGATGAATTTATTTTGGGTACAGCAGTGCTGGCCTGGAGAGGGAGAACAGAGAATGATGGCTGAGGGATGGAAAATGTACTGTTTAGAACCCCAGGTATCTGAGGATCATAGGCATCCTGATATACAGCAGAGGATGGGAAGTTCTGAGGGTCTTGAAAATGAAAGGACAGAATCATGGCACATAAGGACCTTTTGCAGTACAAGCTTCAGCTTTTAGAAGCAACAGCATGTGACTGTTAGTGTAGGAGAGTGTCCATAACATTTCCTGTGGCTTTTGTTGAAAGATGTTACAAATAAAGACAAGTCTGCTCAGAGGCTGAAATAGTGAAACATAATGACAAATTTTCTTTGGTCTCTTTCGTGCAGTAGGGTTTATTATTACAGAAGTTGCTTATAAAACAGTAAATACTTCTCATTAAAAAAAAACTCAAAAGAAACAGCAAGTATTCTTGTGTTAGAAAATAAATCACTGGGAGAAAAAAAAAAAAAACCAGATGTATTTTCTCACTTGAAAATTTTCCTGCTCTTCAGTTTAGTGGGGAGAAAAAAAAGGAAAATAAAAACATCCCAATCCAGAATGTTGAAATTTTCACATCAGAAGGAAAACTTCTACTAAAATTTTTGAATTCTAATTTCAGTTAGTGAAAGTCCTGCAGAGAAAGTAATAGTTTTATGAATGATATCTCAACAACCTACTCAGAAAAAGTACCTGACTTCTCTAAAATGATGGCCCAAAATTCTTGTTGACACAGTCTTGCCATATTCCTAAGCCAATGGAACGGTTTTTTGAGTGTGGTGTTTGTACTCCAAGTTTCCATTTCCCAACATGTAAAGTGCAAAATATAAAACATTGGCTTTGTTATGTGCTTTGAAATAAGTGGATAAACATGACTCTTCAATGTAGAGGAGAAAGAGCCTGCATCTCGACAATGTAGTACAGCAGTTTTAACCCACGTAGAATATTACTGATTTAGGGCAAACATCTCAGTAATTATAAGGGTACTCTGTTTAAGTCAGTACTTGCCTCATTGTTATTGATATGTAGTTAATAGTGTAGAAGTCCATTATCCTGAAAGATTCATCTTCTCACTACTGCTTTAATTTTGTAGGGTGGCAATCATGGTTTGTTTGGAAACAGCACAGCACAATCGAGGGGCATGCACACACCAGTGCAGCCACTAAATCCTTCCCCCAATATCCGGGCGCAAGTGCCTCCCCAATTTCTTTCTCCCCAGGTAAGGAATTTATAGTAACTGGTTACTTGTAAAAAGTAGAGCTACAGCCTTCAGAGCACATCATTGAGGTTACTTACACATCTATCTTAGTCTTGACTTGATGTTAAGAAAACAAAAACTTAGATAAGATAGAAAATTAAAATTCATAGTTGAAAGTGCTTAAAACTCAGTGCAGAAGGATTAGCCTTCTTTCTCATTCGAAGCAGTTGATGGTAAATGCTCACTACCAGTATTTTTAAACCTCAAAGTGGATTCAGAAATCCTGTGTCTTACATAGGCTTTTGCAAAGTATTTTAAAAACAACAAAAAAAAGTGAAAGCTCAAAGTTTTTTCTGAAGTGTGACAGATTGCTTAATTTTTTTCAAGCAGTCTTGTCCTGTGCTTCCTGCCCCCCTGAAAGAGAGGCCTGATGAAGGGCTATGTGTTGCATTTACATTGCAGAGCTCTAAGACCTCAGGGTCTCCAAATACACAGGTTTACCTTTTGCTTTGGACTTGGTGAAGACTTTCGGAGATTCTCTTGAATTCTACTTGTGTAACTCTCAAATAACGCAGGGGGAAATGGGGGGATTCTTCTCCACCTACTCCTGTCTTTTACTATAGCTTATTCAGCATACAAAGAGATTAACTCTTTCTGTGAGGCACTGTTTCTTTGCTCCAGTGACTGCCTGAATGCCTTTCTTTTCCGTTGTCAAGCAGTACGTTTTTAATGTGATAATGCAGTACTGTGATTACTGGGTAGCTGCATGTATATCAGCATTTTAATTTAGTGCAGTCTCTAGCAACTGATTGGTTGGGGGAGGAAACTTTGTGTGTGTGTCTGCATCTACACATGTAATACTGTATATTGTCAATCAAGTGAGGTATTCACTCTGCTCAAGTCATAGATTGTGCATGTTTAAATGTGATGTGTTAATAAACCTGTAGTGTCTTTCCCGGAACACCATTTAAGATTGGTGTCGTACCTATTCCTTTATAGAAATACTCTACTTCATCATCTTTTCTCATAGCAGTGCATTTCTTGAGGATATGTAACTGGTTTCCATGCAGGTTTCGGCCTCCATGCTCAAACAGTTTCCCAACAGTGGCTTGAATCCTGGTCTTTTCAATATGGGCCCCCAGCTTTCTCCACAACAGATTGCCATGCTGAGCCAGCTTCCACAGATTCCCCAGTTTCAATTAGTAAGTAGCTAGTAATCTTGTGAGACAGACTGTTTCAAATAGTCTGCTGAAAGAGTTTTCTTCTTATGTTTGTTCTAATTCTGTTTTGTTCTACTGATCTTGTGTTATTTTTGTACAAGTATTCCCTGTTTGTTGTACAGGAAAATACAGCCCTATTAGAGGGCAGCAGATAAACTAAACAGGCCTGTGTAATTATTGTGAATATTGCAGTGGGTTAGCAATGATTCTAAGTAATGTCTTTGTACAGAAAGCAGTTGTTTGTTGATTTTTAATGAAGTTTTCTTCAGACTTGTAGTCATAGTGATGGTAATAAAGCAGGTACTGGTAATGTAGTTGCATGACGTTAAATTAGAAACAAGTGCAGGATATAGTATTCTTCTAATGCATTTATTGCCATTTTATTGTGAGTGTGTGGAATGAGAAACAGTTTACCAAGTTCTGAGCGAAGCATTTGCTAGTGACTAGCTCCTGGCAATTTTATTTCACTTGATGAGCTCTGTATTTTCACTCTTCCCACCCCCACTTATCTTGTAGGCATGTCAGCTCCTCCTTCAGCAGCAGCAGCAGCAACAGCTGTTACAGAGCCAGAGGAAGTTATCTCAAGCTGTGCGACAACAGCAGGAGCAACAGGTGTGGCACTGTTTTTGTCAATCATGAAGTATAAAGTGCACTGGGAAAATGCAGTCTGCAGCAAAGACGGCACTGGCTTTAGTAATGTCATCTGCTCTCTTCAGTTTGCACTCTCTTCAGATTGCACTTTTCAGAGAGCAAGGTCCTTTGGATCTCTTTCAAGTCACTGTTTCTTCATACTTACTGGAATTCTGTGTTACAGTATAGGATATATTGTCCCCAGTATAGGATAGATTGTCCCCATTTTTTTCGTTCATTTGCAGATTGCTCGTATGGTGAGTGCCCTCCAGCAGCAGCAGCAGAGACAGCCTGGCATGAAGCATTCACCATCCCACCCTGTTGGGCCTAAGCCACATTTAGACAGCATGGTACCCAATCCTTTGAATGTGGGTCTCTCAGATTTACAGACCAAAGGGCAAATACCTGGATACGGTTCAGGTAAGTGCTCTGTGGAAAGAGATTTGGTGCATTGCCTATAGTTACCATATTAGCCAGTTATGTCTGGGTCCAGAAATGAGTTAGTTATGTATAAGCACTAGAGCGAAGGTTACGACAAGTGTCAACTCTTGATCAAATTGCATTATTTTTCATTACATGGGAAGAAGACAAACCTAATAACAAAGTGTATCTTGGCGGCACTGACCTAACAAACTTATTTGGAAGTTGCCTCTTGAACATTTCATTTGCTACTGTTGATTTTTTTTTTTTTTTTTTTTTTTTACCTCTCATGATCACAATGACTCCCTGTTCGAAGATATATAAACCAAAAAGAGTGAATGACAATGGAGTTTTGTTTGTTTGTTTCACAGGCTTTGGCTCAAGTGGCATGGATTATGGCATGGTGGGAGGGAAAGAGGCTGGAACAGAATCCCGCTTTAAGCAGTGGACTATGATGGAAGGGCTGCCCTCTGTGGCTTCACAAGATGCCAATATGCACAAAAATGGTGAGAAGGGGACTGGCTATTTTGGGAATGCCCTTGCAGTATCATCTTCCCAGAGGTGAAATAGCTCAGATTAAGCTATGCTTCAAGTTAGTGAATGTCTTACCTCACCAGTATGCATCTTAAATATTTTTTTGGTTTAGGATACCATACTCCTAAAGATCCCAACCTTTCCTGAGTGTAAATGTATCTTTTTAATGCTTCAGGTGCAATAGTGCCCCCTGGAAAGGCTCGTGGAGGATCGCCCTACAACCAGTTCGACATAATTCAGGGTGACCCACTAGGTGGCCATGCAGGCCCTGCTGGTGATAGCTGGTTACCTGCCAAATCTCCACCAACAAACAAGATTGGAAGCAAATCCAGCAACGCCAGCTGGCCTCCAGGTATTACATAAGGGCAGGGGTTACATCCTAGCTTTAGAGTAGGTGTGCTGGGACCTTTCCTCATCATACTTTTTAAATAACCACTGCAAGGAAAATACTTGCTTGGCCTGTCTCATTTTTTAAATTTCTTTCCCATTAAATTAGAACATAAATGTTGAATTTCCAGTAAAAAATTGCTGGGCTAGATATGAACTGTTGAATTGCCTGAATAGTATTTGGTTTTTGTTAGGTGAACTCTTATCTTCTGTAGTTTGGTGACTCTACACTTACAGAAATGTTCATGAGAACCCTTGTTCATAGAATACACAATACCAGCTCCCTCCTCTTGTATTGTTTCCTTATTTTCATTGTGTTAGGGTGTAAAAATTCTGTTTGATAGCATGGACTCGGAAAGCAAATGATGTGAAAGCTTGGTTTTTGTGATGTTGGGAACAGGATTTTCTTGTCTTGACCTTTTGTATTTTATGTAGCATGAACTTTTCTTCTGGCAATTGTTACAAATATGATCCACTGCAGACCACAAGGTTTCTTTTGCCAGCAGTATTGGTACAATATGTATACAATGCGGGTGCTACACTGTTGTGGTTCACCTTTGATTGTGTTGTGTAAAGGATAGAAGAGTGTTGCCATGTTTCAGTACTGCTCAGCAGTCTTGTGGCTTGAGTAGAAGTTTCTTGCTTTTTGGATTACAGGCAGTAGCACATTCTTTAGGTCTTCTAGAGTTTCACTGGCAGAATTTTATCTTTCTGCTAGAAAACTCAAGTATCTAGGAACAATACGTATGTATTTGAACACGCACATAATTTTCTATATAAATCAAGGACACCACTCTGTGTTTAATGAATGAAGTTGCACAGATTAACCAGTGCTCACCAGTGCTGTTCATCAAATAGTGGATGCTGTGATTTTTCTCTGCCTAGAAGACTCTTAACGTTCCAGGAAAACATTCCTAACCACAAATCTTCTGCTGTGTATCCCTTCAAGCACAAAAAAGTAAAGGTGCAGGTACATCTCTTGGGTAAGCCGGTAGCACAGACCTTGCATCAGAAAGCCTAGGAATCTGTGTGACAGATACAACTGCAGGAAACATACAAAAAGTAGTTAAGGCTACTTTTTATGTGGGAACCCCTCAGTGTCTAACTCTGGCAAGAAAATGTTTTCTCATGAGATAACAGAGTTAAAGAATTAGTTATCGCAGAAACCTCTGCACACCCACAACATTTCATACCACTGACTGCTCCCTGTAGAGGTTTATTTGCGTTACGTTTCTGTCAGCCTGGTTGTTAAGTACTGAGTTTCTTGATCCGGAGTTACTGTTCATAATGCCAGAAACCCCCAAAATTTAATTTTTTTCAGGACCTCTCTCATAGACTCGTTGCTGAACTTGTTTCTTTAGTCACCATTCCCCTATATAATACTGAGCAACACAGTACTGCTTGGAATGTTCAGAGAGGGATGTGAGGATCAGCTCTGCCATGTTTCCAGGTTTTGGAGCAGCCACTGGCTCTGGCAAGATTCTTGGTACCAGAAGGCTGTTACAGAAGTAGAAGCTGAATAGTGACTCTTCGCTGCTCGTTGATATCATAGAGCTTCATTAGTGATACCTGCAGTCCCACTGTCAGTGATAAGTAAAATTTTTGCTGTTGCTGACTGCCTCGCCACTGTGAGAGGATAGCTGGAGTTCACAAATCCTGAACTAATCCTCATTTTTTGTGTAAAGGAGTAGCCCATGACTGTGATTGCAGATGTCATGTAACTGATCATGGGTTCTGGCATGTGGCTTTTATGCAATTATTGCTGTATTGCCGGCCCTCTCTTATGAGGTCCACAGACTAGTGGGACAAGTGTTATTGCCCCATAACCATCAGCCACTTAAGGTGTCTCATAGCCTCTCTAGCTTATTGGCTTCCTTGAGAAGGAAAACTTAGCTGAAATCATGATCCACCTTATCAACACCCCTGATGAAGAATAAAGACCCAAAATGATTTTACACTGTAGGTCCTTTTTCTCTGCAAGCTTGTAGATGAGGCCCACTGTCAGTTCCTGGTGCGGAGATACAAGTTGTTAACGAAAATGAGCTTACAAGAGAGAACCTCTTGAAATGGGTGTGTTTTTCCTTTGAATGAATACAGTGGTCACTCAGCATTCACTGTGACTACACGTTTCACGTTTTCCTCCTAAACGCCATCTGCTGCAGAAATTCTGCTGTTCAAGAGAGCAGTATTGTTCAACACAAAGATAAATGAAGTGGTACCCCAATCAAACTGATATCACAGCTGGAGGTGAAAGCAAGTTTTGCTGCATTGGTGAGAACTATATCTTTTGGTTATGTCACACAGCCTTGCATACCTAGGTAACACTAGACTGTAATTTTCTCATTGAGGAGCAGTTTAGTCATATACGCCAGGCAAACTGGCCTGAATGTGTCTGTCATGGTTTTCCTAATAATCTTATATTTGAACTTTTTGGGAGGACCTTTCAAATATCAGTGGAGAAATGCACTTCATGTTCTCTTTACTTATTCTAGAAATAAAAGAGCATGTCTGTAGGGAGAGTTGGTGAATGTGCATGAGAAACTGTCAGTCCCAAAGGACAGTTTGGAAATTTGTCAATATGCTGAAGTTCAAGGAAAACTCTTCTCCAGATGAGGATTATATTGATGAATGACTGTATTTATATACAGTACACCTGATCTTTGGAGCCATGTTGGAATATTGAATATTGGTTAACTTTTTGATGAGCACTTACTAGGCACTTAATTTTCAGTCTCACCAATTCTCAGAAATGTTTACAAAGGCAAGACTTGGATTCTTTTTTTTTTTTTTTTTGGCAAACAAGTTCTAATTTCCAGGTCCTAACCTGAGTTCATGGATTCTTTCTCTCATAACAGAGAAGGTCTTGTGACTAGACCCAATAGCTGCATTGCTTGTTCCTCAAGCATAAGGTGGTCCTGTTTGTCAGGGGATTGCAGTATTTTGGCAGTAGCTGAGCAGATTCCTTCCTTGATGCAGTGCTGATTGCTGATACTGTTAGAAATGTTGATATCTGCTATCCTAGATTATTTTGTTGAGTTACTAAAGATTGGGACATGTGACTGAGGTTTATAAAATCATGAGGGCAGCGGACAAGATAAATGCAGAATTGTAATTCTGTGAATCCTGCAACACTAGAACTATGGTGCAAATGCTGGATTTAAGAGGATATACATTTTAAATAGATGAGAGCTTTTTTTTTTTTTCCTATTGGGAGTTGTGAACTTCTGAAATGTGTTGCTTTTAGAGCTTCTGGAGACAGATGGTACTAACCAGTTGAAATAGTGATTGGATAAACTGATGGAAAAACAGTTTCACAAGCAGGTGCTAGCAGAGGCTATTTCTGACATCCTAGATAAAAGGACTATGGATCCTGGGAGATTGTGAGGGCAGTAGCCTACAGATAGTGGCCAGGTTTGTGTTCTATCCCTAAATGGTATCTCTTCTACAACTGTTAGCAAAATACTGGGCTAGATGGACCACAGTTCTGACCCAGTGGGGCATTTCTTAATGGCTTTTCTGAGATTCTCCTGCCAGTGCATTATCACAATCCAATACTGCCCTTGCTGTGCCAATTGTTTGAACCTGTCGTTATCACATTTTCTTCTGTATTTGTGTGTGCTTCTTCTCTATTTGTCTGTGCTTCATTACAAAGGTGACTGAAATGAACCCTTCTGTGCCAGATTCACCCTACATGGTTTCATTCCAGAAAGCACATCCTGGATCACACTTTTAATCATGGATTTTTAATTACACTCAAATATTCTGTCATTAATTATTTCAAAACTTCATGTTGGAAATAAAGGTATCATTCCATATCCTGGACTTGTAGATACAAGGGATGAATCTGCCACCTTGGCACTCTTAACATTTATCCAAGTTGTCACGTAGTATCTGAAGCTTCTTTACACGTTTTTGTGTTTGGCAGTGTTACTTTCTTATCACTGCTTCCAAAATTGACCACAGCACTTTATTCATTGAACATCTACTCAGAGAAGGAACCAAGTTACTGATCTTTCTTACAGTAACTGGAGATTTTGTATGTTCATACTTATATATAACTCATCCTCTTGTCTTAAAAATCTAGCATGCCTGGAACTATAGTTGAAAGGAAACTAAAGCATGATATGTATATTCCATCTCATTGTGAAGCGTGAAGAACATCAATGAGTATATACATTGCTTTTACCACAAGGCATCTCACCTTAGCATTACCTCAGTATTGATAGGTAATGTATAAAGTGTGTGTGTACCTGCAGTGTAAAGTGTCAAATGTTGTGTTTACAAACTCTTAAGGTAGGTAGCCTTTCCTTGAGAAAGGCTTCTGCACACACACAAAGTATGTGTGCAGAATCTAATCTTATATAGTCTAATTTTATATATCTTAAAAAGTATGTAATCTGTTAAGGAAGGGTGAAACTATTGAAGCCTCATGTGAATGTGCTAAAACGGAAATAGTCAAAGGAATATGGTATGCACTTGCACCACTTTTTTTGTAGTGTAGGCTTGTATTCAGACACTAGAGATAGTGCCGTGGAATATGTGAAAAAGGAATGTGAAACAGATTTTAATTAAGAAAAGTCTGATTTTTCTGAGGAACAATGTATAAGACAATTATTTACCCTCTAAGTATCTTCAACAGTTAATTCCAGTAAATGGCATTGCCCTGTTTGCATCTAATTCCTTTTTCCCTCCTGTTCCAGAGTTCCAACCAGGAGTGCCATGGAAAGGTATACAAAACATTGACCCTGAATCTGACCCCTATGTGACTCCTGGAAGTGTGCTGGGGGGGACAGCCACATCTCCCATTGTAGATACTGACCATCAACTTCTGCGGGACAACACCACAGGTAAAACAGTGAACAACTGGTATGTGATTATTTAAGTCGTTCTAATGTTCAAGAATATTCTGATGTTCCTGTCATAACAGGGTAACAGTCTATTGCATTTGACTATGAAGGAAGCCTATGTGCCTTTGCACCGTGGCTGTGTATCACATGAAAGCTTGGCATTGGTACAAACTGTGGCTCTCTTGAGGTTTAACAGTATTACAGAAACTCTATGAAATTAGCCTACTCTTCTCTTTCTCTCTCCTTTTTCCCTCTGATAGGGTCTAATTCTTCCCTCAACACCTCGCTGCCTTCACCTGGTGCCTGGCCCTACAGTGCCTCTGACAATTCCTTCACCAACGTTCATAGCACTTCAGGTATGCAGGCTCCAAAACTTACCTGGACAAAGCATTTTCCACCTAGTCACTAGTTCCTCATTCTTGTTCCACTTTGAATATTTAGTCTTTCAGTAATTTCTGAGGAAGCTTAGAAATCAAGATTTGAATGGCTGGTCAGATAGTTTTCCTCCTGATGATAACATACTCTGTTGTAGTTGCTTTAAAAACTAGACAAAGATCCTCTGCCCTTCCTCCCACCCCCGATACAAAATTCTTACTTAGGCAAGTTAAAGAATTAGGGTAGCAGTGAGCAGCAGATGCAAAAGGAAAAAAAAACAAAACGCATGCACAGTCTGTTGACATGTGCAAGGGGTTGCGGGACTGTTGTAATTTTTTAAACTTAACTGCTCCTGTATGTATGAGTTAAGGAATTAGAGTAGTAAAGTGAATTATTTTATTCATTTTAACTTTAGAATATTGGACTGCTGTGAAGGGAACATTTTTGCCTCACCTTTTATAGCACTTATTCCCTGAAACCTGAAGAGAGAGAGCTTTTAGTCCTCTGTCTTTTAATGGTTGGCCTGTAAATAGTAACTTAGATATCTGCCTCAGATCCTTGGTAGGAAGGTCTCCAAAGCTTTCTTGTGGTCTCTGTACACACTTCTGAGTACAGAGTGGTCTGTACAGAAAAATGGTCTCTGTACACACTTCTGAGAAGGATGCTGGAAATACTTGCTCCAGACAAATCATGTGGATTTTGAACTTCTTACAAATGCCAGTTTTCTCTCTTGAGACATCATTGTCTTGACAACTACTTAAACTGAAGAATTGCGTGTAAATAGCAGAAGCGATGAACACAGATGAGAGCTGCATCTGGCCCAAACTTCATGGGTTTTGCATCTTACTGAGTAAAAGCTGTGTTCATATGTTATCTCAGCATCTGCACAAAATGTGTTGAAAATGCTATTTAGCCCTGGAGAAAAACAGTGTTCCTACTGCCAGTTTGTGAGGTGACTGTGGTTTGAAGCAGTATCTGTGTATGCAGCATTCCAGTGACACAAAAGATTTCTCTTTCATAGCCTGGGGAAAGGAATGACATGTATCAGCTTCTTGCCTCTGCTTAATTTATGTCTAGTATGTAAGAAGGACTCAAGAGATAAAAAAATTATTGAAGTCAGAGTTGAATTGAGGAAACTAGACCACTGCCTGGCACACATACCATCTTCTGCTCATCTTGTTAAACTACACATCAGCATTTTACAGCCAGAAAGTGGGTCGTCTGAATTAGGGATTTAGAATTCACATATCTGTAAAACAAAGTGAGTCTAGTGAAAGCAGGTTTTTAAGCACTTTCATACACTTTCATAGGTTAGTGCTTGAAACCTGCTTGCTATTGACAGTTATTCTGTTGTGGAAATATACTGATCCAACTGTAAAATGAAGCATGCTTTTACTTGCTGAAAGCTTTATGGTCTTGATTCCCAAATGTATTATTTTGTGACACCCTGGCATATTGCAAACCTGGATTTTTACCCTTTGTTTCAAATAAGTAATTTACTACTCAAATAAGTTAGTGAATAGAGCTTAATATGTGTATTTGCACACATGTGCACGAGTTATGATTAAGATAATTCGTGATTAAGATAATTCATGACACAAGTGTCTTCCCCCCCAGATTGCCCTGTCTGCGTTCGCTGGTTCTTGTTACAGAACAAGGAAAAAAGAAATTACTCAAGCAATTTTGACTTTTGGTTTGGTTTTGGTTTGATAAATGTCCCTTGGTGTCAGAAGGTGTGGGAGAATTTGTGGTCTACCTTCTTAAGGAAAACTGGTTTAGGAAGAGCTCCCAAACATTCATGACCGATAGTGATGTTTTTGGGAGTGTGTTAATTTTTCTCTTTTATTGGACTTTATATAAAGGGTTCTTGAAATGTGTTAGGGATATTCACTATTGGTCTTAACTTTTCCTAATAGGCATTTGGTAATGCTTTCTAGTAAAAAAAAAAAAAAAAGAATATGCACTATCAAGATGGTTTAAAAGTCCAGCTGTCACACAGCTGAGTGGCCTTCTTTATGTGTTACTGTTGTGTCAACCTGTATGAAATTTGTGATTCATGAGAAAGCTTTGATCTTATAGGAGGACATCTTTAGGAGGTAGCATTAGCTTAGTAGACCAAGAGTGGTAAATACTCATTTCAGTTCTCTGCAAGTTTATGACCTGAAGAAGGTTCAGTTTCATTAAAGGTCAGTAGTGGCCAAAGTTGTAAGAAATTATCAAATGAAATGTAGTGTGGACATAAAAGTTGCTGTTCATCTTATTAATGATTGAATGTACTGTGAGTGGTTATGTTACCATAAATGATCTAGGGATTTTTTTTTTTTGTCACTATATATAAAATAAGCAAAGATCAACTTACATGTGGCATGGCTTTTTTTGGTATGGTAAATTAAGTATTGTATGGTTCTGTGCTTTCTGCTTGTCTCCGATATAAATGCACTCAAAGGGTTAACAGTGATAGTACAGTTAAAGGCTAGTTGAATCTCACAGGTTTCTCTAATACATACAATTTATTTAATTTTCTAGCAAAATTCAGTGATTACAAATCAACATGGTCCCCAGATCCCATAGGACACAATCCCACTCATCTCTCCAACAAGATGTGGAAAAACCATATTTCCTCAAGGAACACTACAGGGCTGCCCCGCCCGCCTCCTGGCCTGACCAACCCCAAACCATCATCTCCATGGAACAGCACAGCATCCCGATCGGTCAGGGGCTGGGGGGCACAGGACTCAAGGCTTGCCTCTGGTGAGAAGAATCAACTGATAGCACCATTGATCAGACCTGAGGAGTGTACGTTTTACAGCACTAATGGTTTGGAGGAAAGAAAATTGCAGTTGTCTGGTAAAAGGAAAAAAAAAGTTCCTTCTTGAAATGGAAATGTACTGTCAGTGATTGGGGTGGGGGTAGTGTGTGGAATCCCAGGTCCTGCTGCAGGGGATAAGTAAAGAGGGCTGGGAGCTACCAGGAGGGAATAACTACTGCACGGGGTCTTTCAAGACTAGATGCTTTCTGTGGGTGGGAAACTCCTCGAAGGTAAAGTCTAGTAAAAAGTGAATCTTGATGTGAAATGTGAGGAAAGATGTATTTTTGTTTTCAGGACCGAAGATTAGGCTTTCATGTGTTAGCAGGGCTGATAATGCTGAATTTGTCTGGGATTGAAAGACCTGACTGTAAAGAGAGATTTGATACAAAGAAAACAATTTTTCTTGATTGCTCTGTCTTCTAATTTGCAGCATCTACTTGGAGCGATGGTGGCTCAGTTCGTCCTAGCTACTGGCTGGTTCTTCACAATCTCACTCCACAGGTATTTTCTGTTGTTGTCTCTGGGAACTTGTTTGCTTTACCAAAATGCAGATTTGTGTATTCTTCAGTTGTTTCTCTTTGAATAAAATCTAACAAAATCAGATTTGTCAGCATACACAAGATGTGTTTCTACTAAACTGGGCTGCAGTCTGATTGGTTTTTCTATTGTAATCTCTTCAGCTAACTTTAAGATGTTCAGGTTTTGCTACATGACCATCGTAACCTTTCATTACCTAGAGTTTAAAAAAAAATTACTGGAACAGAAAGATTTTTCTTAGAAGTGAGGATAAGTTGCATGACCATAATGTGGAATGGTTTATAGCTGTTAAAAGAGACTGTTCTTTGGGATGTTGTCAATAAGAAAGCTGGTGTAATTGCCAGTTTTCACTTTGGTGTTTCCATAGTGAAACCACAGAATGTTTCCAGCGCTCCTGCCAAAAACAGTCTAGTTAGGTTATTCCTGCAAGTATTCTCAGAGCTTGCTTCCATTCAAAACGAATTCTGTGGAGATCCTGGTTTCAGCAATCCCAATTAGTCTGTATTCAATGCTTAGGAAAAGCCTGTATGATTATCAGCAGCGCCCTTAGGTCTAGACAGAGAGTCCCCTGTTCAGCAGGATAATTTACCATGCTTCTACTACAGTCTAAGAAAACATCAATGTGAAGGGAACTAAGGTCTCCTTCAGATCACTCAAAATGGCAAACTGTGCTCCTTTCATAGAAAAGACTGTTTTCCTTGATGTGAAGGAAATAGGAGTGGTGTGATGAAGAGGCACAGTTCTGAGTCTCCCTTGTGCAAGGTAGTTTAATGCTGCTTTAGGAGTCATTTCATGGAAGAAGAATATATTTTGGAGGCATTTAAGTTAATAGAAAAGAAAAAGAAGCAGATCATAATTGTCTCTTCCATAACAACTCCTCTATTCATAGTGGGTCAGTACACTAGAGAGAAGGAAGTGTTAAGATGGATTCAGGGACAGTATCTTCATTTCAAGTCTCTCTATTTTAACTTTGTCCATATCTGTACCCACGCACAACTTCCTTTTCCCTCATTTGAAGTTGTATTATATAATAGGGGGGAAAGGGAGAAGGAAGAAAGTAGCACTTACTTAAGTATCTGCACATGTGGATCCCATTCGTGTGTGCATGTTCCTGTGGCATACCAAGAATGGAATCTGTCTGTACAGAACACCTTGGAGAACAGCAGTTACTGGAGGTAAGTAACAAGCTGTTACTGCTGCAGGAGGAATGTAGGCAACAACTGCTATGAAAACATTAGTTCAGGAGGAATGAACATTGCTGGGTTTGGCAGAAGGATGACTGACTGTTTCTGTGACTTACTGTTTCATAAACCACAAAGACAAAAAAGCACCAAAATAAATTTTTAAAAACCCTCATTGTAGAGGTGATATGTCCAGTTTTGTAAAGAACTTTTAAATACTGGTTGATCTAAATTCTACTGAAATCAGAGTGCTGGAGACTAACAAATTCTGCTTCCTTTGGTACAAATCCTAATGGCTGAAGATGGTGAGAAGTACAAGTTGTATATAATTACTGGAAAACCTGCCAACATAAGGGTAGTGACAATTTAAGAAACTCAGTGAGATGGGGAAAACTGGACTCAAGCTACAAGTGAGCGGGAAAGATAAGTCAGATTATTCAGTAAAGCAAAGTCATTGTAGTTGTGAGAAGTCAAGGCATACTGATTCTGTTTGAAAATTAAATCCTATCACCTTTGCTTATTTCCCCACTGCTTTCACCCGCTTTCCTTTCTGAGAGCAGGTTATCTTTTAATTACCGTAACGAAGTTAGGATTTAAGTTCATTTGGAGAAATAGTTACAAACATCTGCTTTATCCTGGCTGTTCTTCCTCAGATCGATGGGTCAACCTTGAGGACGATCTGCATGCAGCATGGCCCACTGCTGACATTCCATCTGAACCTGACCCAGGGCACCGCCCTTATCCGATACAACACCAAACAGGAGGCGGCCAAGGCCCAGTCTGCATTGCACATGTAAGCAATCCCTGTGTCTGTTCTTCATTACTGCATTAGTCATGAACACAAAATGTCCAGTGCTATGCTTTGGAAACTTGTGTCAAGTATTGTGGTTGGAAGGGACTCATTCATTAATCGGCGGAGGAAGAAGAGAAAGATGCCTTCTGTTTGTGTTGCTTTAATTGCTGGCACAAACTGGAACATACAGAACTAAGAAGGTGCAAATAGGATGGAATTGTGACCTGTATGCACCTTACTGTACAATTTTGGCCATTTAATAAAAGCTTGTGAATTGTTTCAGATGAAAATCATTCTTATGCGTAACCCAAATATGTGGGAATTTGCTATAGTTTTGAGATACACCTGAAATAGCTTATTTGAAAAGCTGCAGATCTTAGGTTTCCTGTTATTAAGCTTTTTGGAGCTGACTGTGGCTCTGATATGTTTTGAAAATGTGAGAGGTTTTGAGACAAAAATCTTGGGGGGGGGTGGGGGTGGTGGTGTAAGCCCTTAAACTCAGTGAAAACTTTTGAACCATACTAATGTTATCCTGAATTTCACAGGCTTTTAACCTGTTTTTCCTCTGTTTTGTTTGAAAGGTGGCATATGTGCGTTTACCATTTTAGCTACACTGTATAGGGACTTTTATTGCTCTTGGTGTTAATGTTCAGGACCTTAGTTTAAATTTATAAAGGTTTTGTTGCAGGCATAACAATGTTGGGGAGAAGGGGTTTGGTTTGGTGTTTGGGTTTTCTTTTCCCCCCGCCTTATAAAATGGAAGTTCTTGTGCTTTGAGTCAGTTTCACTGTTGAGAACAGCTAAAGTTTTCTGTGCTCACTCCATTGCGGTAAGCTGGTATCTCCTTTGGTTTGGGCACCTAATAGTGTTGTTTCCATGCCTTCTAAATTCCTTGCCCTTACCTTCCAGCTCTAATTACTACTTTTTTTCTTCCGTGTATCTTGTCTTCTAGGTGTGTGTTGGGAAACACTACCATCCTGGCTGAGTTTGCCACAGATGAAGAGGTTAGTCGCTTTCTGGCACAAGCTCAGCCCCCTACACCTGCAGCAACCCCAAGTGCACCCACAGCAGGCTGGCAGTCCCTGGAGACAGGACAGAACCAGACAGATCCAGTTGGACCTGCTTTGAATCTCTTTGGTGGGTCAACAGGGCTTGGGCAGTGGAGCAGTGGTGGCGGCGGCGGCAGCAGTGGGGGTGATCTCACTGGCGCTTCATTGTGGGGGCCCCCAAACTATTCTTCAAGCTTGTGGGGGGTCCCAAGCGTAGAGGATCCACACAGAATGGGCAGCCCTGCTCCCTTACTACCTGGAGACCTTCTGGGAGGAGGGTCGGATTCAATCTGAACTTAGAACTTTCAACTCTGACCTCGTGACCTTTTTTGGAACAGCAGCAGCACTAACTTGACCTTTTCGTTTTTTTCAACTTGCAATAAATACATTTATAAAAGGAAAAAAGAAAACGGAGAGAGAAAAAAAGGTGGGTCATTGACAGACTGTCTGAGCACATAGTTGCCTCCCTTATATAACTTCAGTTTTTCGTTTGGAATATGAATCCAAAAAGAGAACATATCACTCTTGAAATACTTGAATCATGAACGCCAACTTAGAAAGACAATGTGAAGCAAGTACACATACCATTTAAATTTAAACACAAAAAATTAAAAAAATTAGTTTCTAGTTTTTCACTTTTTCATGTTATACGGAAGTTGTTGCTAAGAAACATATATACTGAAAAAATAGCTTTTTAACTTTGTTTGCACTGGGTGTGTTTCCGTCCTTAGGTCTACCATGTTGGGTTGGGGTAGGGGAGGGGTTCAAAAGAAAAAAAAGGGGGGGGGGGGGGGGGAGACTTGACGGAGCCTCACTTTAAAAACAAAAAAAGTCTAAAAAAAATTTTAAAAATTAAAAAACCCACAAAAAAAAAAAAAACAAAACAGAAAAAAAGAAAAAAAACACAAAACAAAACAAAAAAACCAACACTTTGTGATTGGCTGGTTGATAAGTACCAGTGTGTTCTGGCACATGTAACTGCCCACGTGTGCTTGTTTCTGTGTGAGTGCGTGTGCACATGTTTGTGTGTGTGCATTTTTTTCTCTACATATATATAATCTTGAAACGCTGCATTGCTGATGGTCTACGGGCTGGCTGGCCATCTGCATGTCTTGATGCTGAAAACAAGACAGGCATGGTGGAGTCCCTGTGGCTGAAGCAGAATCCAGTTGGGCTGGATTAAAATCTATCAGTAGGTTTTTTTAAATTCATTTTAGCAGGGTGCTATCTCAAGTCTGCACATCATTGAGTGGGTAGTTGCTTCCTAGCCCTTGTTCTAACCCTGTGGTAGAGCAGAACACTGCCATATCCAAAGGATTTGGTGAGAGGGGAGCCAATGTTGTCTTTTGAGTAGCAGTGTATTTATTTATTTATGTCTGCATGTGGGGTTTTTGTACTGAGTGAACCCTAGAATGTTTGTTATATAATGCAAGCCATTTTTTTCTTCCAACAAGAGGAAAAGAGAAGGAAAGAAGACATTGCCATTTTCTGTGCAGCTAAGACAAATGTTCTTATTCAGTCTCTCACAAGCTTCAGTAGCTTTAAAAAAAAAAAAGTGTTTCTTTTCTCCCTCAAACCTATAAATGGGCACCCATATTCATTCTTGAAGAATACATCAAAAGCTTGAAAGTCCAGCCCAACCAAATTAGCCTTTTAATTGACTTACTGCTTGTATTAAAACTGACAAAAACTAAATCGTGTCAGCAAATTGCTGGCCGGCCTGCCTCATCTCCTGAAAGCACATGCAGCTAACTCCTTTCTGCGTCCTTCATGGTGAGCGTTACCTGTGCCAGGCCTTGGTGTATTACAGCACCAGACCATCACTGACAGAAACGTTTACTTACGAATGTTCTTAAACCAGTGTGTACTTCAAATGTTTCCTTTTTTTTCTCTGTGTTGTGTTTTTTCCTGTGTACGTGGTTTTGCTTAGGGAGGTATATAACTAGCAAAGACTTTTTTTGTTTTAAAAAAAGTATTGCACCTTTTTGTTTTTTGTTTTTACTTTTTCTGTACTGTTGCTTTTTAATTTCTGTATTTAAGGAAAGGTTTGGGGTTTTTTTTTTTAGCATCAGTGTAGTAGTACTCTGGGGCAGGATAGGGGTGACCTATAATCCACAGTGATAGCCAGTGTGTGCGTGCATGTGTGCGCTGGGAACAAAACTTTTAAGACCTGTTGTTGTGAAAAGAGTTGTAGCAGACTTGAAGGAACATCCCTTGACACAAAGCAGGAAGTCTTTTGGGGGGGGGTGGGGCCGGGAGATGAGGCAAGAGAGATGCTGGTACTTTTTTTGTAAGTGCTAGGACTTCCATGTGGTGTTGTCTAGCTGTTATACTGTCTAACAAAGTGCCGACATTCTGTACCAGCACATACCTGTCCATTCCAGCCCTCAGTGGGAGCAGTGCTCAGGCTTTATTACCTGGGGGGTAGGATAGGGGAGTCTCTTTCTTCAACGTTTTCATTGAAGGATATGACAATGTCTTACACATTTAACTCTAAGCATGGGTTGGGTGGGGAGAAGCAAAAGCAGATTCAAGTAATGTAGGGGTGTGTGTGTGTGTGTGTGTGTGCACGCGCATGTGTGTGTGTATGCCTGTGTGCTGGGGGTGGGAGGGAAGGGCTAGGGAGTCGAGTGGCTTTTTTTTAATTCGCCCTTTCTATGTAAACCCAATGTCACGAGGAAGACTGACTGAGGGAAATGCTGCATATACACATGCCTGTAGATTTGTATGCAAAGTGTTATGTGACAAAAAGTATGAGTAGGTTTGTATTTGTTTAGTAAACTGGAGTGTGCAGCATACTCTGGCCCCTTCTGAATATACTTTTCTATCACGTCTCCTCCTTCATCCATCCCACCATGCACAAAGAAACAAAATGCTCTCTTCCAGCTCCTGCTAGCTAGTGCCCCTCGTGTGCAGACATCCATAAAGCTTTGTTTCTGCTAGTCTCTGCTTGAAGACCAGCCATGCTCAGACATGCAGAGCAGGTTCTTAAAAGTCCTGTGCCAGCAGTACCTTCCTAGTGAAGCACCTTTGGCCTGCGTTAAGCCAGTATCCGTTCTGTCACATGATTTGCTATACATGCTGGTTCATTGCTGTGTTCCACCCTCACTTCTCTCTCCCAACCTGCCCTAAGGTCCCTTTTCCTGCACTTTGGGCTAGTTGAGTTCATTGCGATACTACGGTGAAAGCCGGGTGCTAGAGCCCCTCTTGTTTACAAGACATAATGAGGGATTTGAAATATTTAAAAAGAAAAGCTAAATTGTTCTTCCATTGTAAGCTTAAAGGGAAAAAAATTAAAACGTACAAAAAAAAAAAAAAAAGACCAAAAAGTGCATATATATATTTTAGATGAAGACTAACTCTGGGAGCATTTAACAGTGTTTTTGTTTTTATTTTAACATTTTATTTTCCTGCTTTAAATTTGCAAGCATTCTCAGGAATTCTAGGGTAGGAAGCCAGTTTTTTGAAGATGGTTTATTTAACCTTATCTTATCCTAGATAGATGGCTGTTTCTTGTTGATAAACTTTTACAAGTTCCTGAATCTTCAAAATGTTTGAAAGTTTTTACTTTAAAATAAAAATGCTAAAAAAAAATAAATAAAAAGAAAAAGAAAAAAAGAAAAAATCTCCAAATGTTACTGTCAAGCGGGGGATCAAGAATTTTAAAAACTGTACAAATTAAAATACATTAAGAAAACTTCTCAATATCAGCAACAGAAATTCATTGTACTCTTAAACAAGTTGTGGGAGAAGAAGGGTTATCATTTATAGTGCTTTGTTACTCATGCAGACATGTGTGCAGTTGCATGGAGAAGAGAAGTGTGTGAATGGAAATCTATCACTTTGTTCCCTCTTGATTGAAACTAAACAAAAATATTCTTCCAAGCACCTTTTTAAAAGCAAAGTGAAACTATAAACCTAATTAAAATGCAGTATAGTTTAACTGAAAGAGTCCTCAGGACGACTAGCAGGAAATACATGATGGTGCTTCTTTAAACCACTTTTAAGTAGTGCTAAAGAAAACCAGTGCTGACAGAATACCCAGTAATGAAGTAGTTTTATTATTCTGCCTTTTTCAGTACAGAAAAAGGAGAGAATATGGAAAAACTCCAGTAAAATGTACATTAGAAATCAACTTTCCTGTTTTCAGCTATTTGGTCAGTTTTATTCCCCACTTGGAGATTTGCCGCTTGCTTTTCTTCACCCACCCCACCTCCCAGTCTTTCTGTTTTACTTTACATGAGGGAAATACCTGTTAAACTCTTTTGTTCACCCTATTGCTGCTGGCTGTCAGGACTTACAGTCTTGAACTTGAGTTCAGTGTTGGGATGGCCAACTTCTGTCTCCCAGCTCTAAGGGTCAGGGGCTTACTCCGCCTGAAATGGCTAGGCTCAAACCACAAAAACCGCGCTAGTGCCTTTTTACATGCACCCACATGCCCTACAGTAGGGGAAGGGAGGGAAGACAAGGCAAGGTGAGGCAGTATAGCCACTTCATGGAAATAAATGTACCCGTTCTTAAGAAAAAAGAGCATGCTGCGTAAGCATGTCGTGCAATGAGTTACATATAACAGTTGTTGAAATAACTTTTATTATTTAAAAAAAAAACAGATGCCAAATTCCTGTCCTTTTCATATCAGTTGCCCAGTGTTTTCTTGTTGCACTGCGTGTACATCTGAGTGTATACGTGTGTGTTGAAAATAATGCATTTATTATAATAATAATAATTGCTTTAAAAAAAAAGAAATCCTGTCATGGGCCAGTAGAGGAGGTTTTATTTAGGGAGTTGGAGATTTTATTTTAATTTTTTATTTTACAGAAAAAATTTGAGTGCTTTGCTAGAGGCTGTGTTTTATCACATCAGCAGTGTCCTAAAAGAGAGGAAATAATAGGATTTAGTCAAAAAGAGCCCAGGAACTTGACAGTCACTTGGAAGTGGGTTGCGACTGACTGCTGAAGGGTTGGCAGTGTGGAGCTTCAGCAGTCTGCTGGGTCCAGACCTATTGTAGTACAACAGTCTGCTCCTCCTTTCTCTAAATGTGCAGGGGTGCAAATGTTAGTGACTGTCTCCTCAGTGATAGCTTTACTAAATTGTTAAAGTCACATTGATCTTACTATTTTCCAACTACAGTTGACAGTTCTGATCCTCTCCAAATTATATGTAGCTAATCATGATGTTGCTAGTATGGCTAAGTCATGCCACTCCTATCCATTGCAAGTGATTCCTGAGCATAGTGGTAACCAGACTCATCTTCTGGGGACAACCATCACTTAATGTTGTAAATATTCTGCCACCATTTGAGCTCATAACAGTGAAAAGTCAGCAGGAATTGATGTTAGGGTACTTCTGGGCTTTTATAGAACCATTCCAGGGAGGGAGTCTTTGGCAGCATCTTGTTTAAACATACTGACAAAGAAGGTAGGGAAAAGAGGCTGGGGAAAGTACATCTTGAAATAGACTATCGGCATCTCTTTCCAGATAAAAATCCAACATAACATCTTGCCCTGCAAAACACTTTTTACTTTCTGAAATGATAAACAGAACTCTTTCTATCATTTTGTTCTTGGTTTTTGTTCTCCAGGTTATACAGTTTAAACATCTACATACTTTACAAGTGGTTTCAGTATTCCTGGTTTTTTCTCATTTTGAATCCTTCAGTGCTTAATTCATAAAAAAACCAAACAAACAACAAAAAACCCCCAACATTTTAGCAGTCTTCTAAGCAAGTATCTATTTGTTACCAGCCACTTTGCTTACCCCACCCTTCAGTGTGTATCAAGCTGAGAGTTTTTTAATGGCTATGATAATTCTTTGCTCCATTTGAGTATTTCATTTTAGAAGTGATAACAAAGTCTAGCAAGCAAAAAAAAAAAAAAAGATGGGATACAGCTCAGAAACCTGTGTTGACACCTCTGACATTTACTTTGGAAAGCAGTTTTAATACCATGTACTTTGGAAGACTTGCCATCTTTTCCCCAGTGTTTTTATGCTTTTACTTGGACACTTGCCCAGCAGTCTTGAATGGGTTTTTTGTTGGTTTGGGGTTTTTTCCCAATCACAGGGTATCAGGTTTTTCTTACAAGTTTTTTATTTTGCTTCAAGTTAAGTGGCTTGTGTAATGAGCAAGAATATTAATCTAAGTGTATTTTTACTTTGCAATAGAAACAGGATGTTTTCAACAAACTGGCTGGGATAACCATCTCAAAGATTAAATAACAATTGAGAATTAAGTTGGCCTCTCCCCCCTGCCATGGAATTTCTAAATGTTTATTCCTTAGAACTTTTCCCCTATTATTTCTTCCTAAAAATGCTGCCACATCTTCCACTGTGTCTTGGTAGTGCATCCAAACAGTACTGTAGATTTTTTTTTTTTTCCTTCATCATTCTTTATTACGTTTACCTCTTAGGCTCCTAATTCTGTTTGTCCATATTGTTTTCCTGTTGACTTTAAGAGGAGTACTGTATGTATATCTGAGATACCCAAATTTGGCCAAGTCTGGTCCAGGAAATCAGGAGTGATCCTCACATAAATTAGTCCCACTGACCTTAAATGAGTGAGTACTGCTCGGGTAAGGGCTCTTTGTGTAAGTAAACCTTAGCTGGATTGGGGCCAAGGTAGCAGATGAGGACCTGTTGTATTTCCAATGCAGCAAACATCTATGTTGCATATATCACGTTCACTGTAAATCATGTGACCCTTAGTATCCAGGTTTCTCAAGTGGATTGAAATGCTGGTTTTGTGGTGGATGGTTAACATCTCAGGGTATGAGTCCTGATTGAGTAAAAGGTAGTTTTTTTTCTCTCTAAAGAGGTAAGGTTCCACTAGCAGAAGCAGCTTCCTTAATTGTAAATATGCATGCATGTATTTGTGGGCAGGAAAGTAATGCCAAGAAAACTAAGTTGAAATGAATTCTAAAAAAAAAAAAAAACCCCAAACAAAAAAAAAAGCTGTTGAAGTGCAACTTTGGTCCTGAGTCTGAAACAACATATGCAGAATCTGTTGGTTTGTCTAAATTAATTTTGCACAAAATACCATTTCAGTTGTCTAGTTTATTTGCTACTATTTTGCAATGTTAGGAACTGATACTGTTAGATCATATCAGTCATTCCCGCTGTGATCAAAATACAGATGTCTAAAACCCAAACTCTCTTCCTTCACCTCCAGTACTAGGCTTCCACCTGTGACAGAAGGGTGTTAACAGTAATGGGGAGAAATTTGTAAAGTTTCCCCAATGTAGACAGAGCCTGTTTTCCCTGTTGTGCTGAACTCACATCCAGACCTAAAACACAAAGCAAAAATTATGCTGGAGCAGAGTTGTTGATTGGCCTAAATGACAGGAGCCTAACTGGAGATTTTTAGCGCCTTGCTAGTTCATGTCCCTCATAATGTTTTGCTTAAGTGTCCCATCACTGTAAGTACCAGTGTTGCTGAATTTTACCAAAGTTCCCCTGCAGTAGATAATAGGAAACAGGTCCATTTTGTAGTGACTCACCAAGCAGAGCTTTGTCTACCGTAGAATTCAAGGGTCCGTAGAATTCAAGGGTCTGTCTACATTGCTGTTAAAACTGAGTCAGGGTCCTGTTTAAAATATAGCTCTCTATTTTGTGGTGTTATGTGAGACTTTAAACTTTGTGATGTAGTAACTGTAGCTTCTAATCCTTATATGAAAAGTGATTTAAGGTTTCATCTGTGCTACAAAAAGCGCCACAGCTCCTGATGGTTTGGAGCCTATTTTTAAAACTATTGTCAGGCCAAGATAGATGCAGCTTCATCTGTGGCACGCAGCAGACAATGTCCGTTTGCATCCACGGTTTGCGTGCGTGTTGCTTTTCATCGAGCTATGCAGGAAATTTTTCTCTAAAAGTCTCCCAGAATCCTGTGCTATATAAGCAAGCTTCTAGCAAATCAAGTGCCCTCTGCAAAGAGCCATTTTCGCCCTGTATGTGTGACAGTTGGTACTGGTGACATTCAGCAGTGTTAGGGCTCCTGTTAACTTTGTAGTGAGAAAGGGAGTTTTTTGACTTAACTCTGAGAGCCTTTCTGTAAAAAAAAAAAAAAAAAATACAGAGCACTCCAGAGGGAAAAAAAAAGGGGGAAGAATGCATTGTGCCAGCCAGCGTTAAGTATTTTTGCAGCAAACATTGACTGTGGTGGGCAGAGGGGAAGAGACTGGAGAAGTTTGCGTGGATGCGCAATACAAGGAGGCAGTGCTTATCAAGAAGTGTTTCCTTGAGCACTAAATGCCTCCTCTTGGCTATTAGTGTGTGTTGTTGCATTCACAGAACTAACTTCCTCATTTTTTTTTAATCTGTTTGTTTTTTTTTTTTTTTAATTGAGACAAAGTGGAAGCTTCTGTTTCAGATGAAACACAACCATAAGTGAACATTTTCTCCATCATTTACTGTTGAGCAGTAAGAGCAGGTTGCACAGCTTGTTAGAATAGCTATTTTAGTGACAAGGTTATGATATTACATGCTTTCTTTCCCTTCCCTCTCCCTGCCAGATATGGCTTACCCTTTCTATATAAGGCGCTGTGTGGGTTTTTTTGTTTTGTTTTGGGGACATGTGGAGAAGAAGCAAAATGAAGTGAAAATGCAAGCCAAGGTAGAACAGCCTTACTTTAGGGGGTAGCCTTACAACAGAGCTTTATAGTGAGTGTGCTGTATTCCAAAATATGTAAGCCAAAAACAAAAAAAGCATTCATTTATGCAAAAAAAATTTTAAAAAGAGGTGTTGGAAGACTTCTTTAATATGTACCTTCTAAAGGTAGAGTAAGGTCTCACCAAGTGATACGTTATTGTGATACTTCTTGCTGGGTCAGTAGGGATGGGTTGGGGTATAAGCGCTTAACGTTTTCCTCTTTCTATGTTTTTACAAGCAGTAAGTTAAATGTGGTATTTATGAATGTGCCTTTGTGAGTATAGTGACTGTCTAATTGAGGAGACCGCTTGGGCTGGAGGGGAGACAATGGTCAATGTATTCTTTCAAGAGGTCAGACATCGAGATTGCAGCCCACTGGTCCCTTTTGACAAGCAGCATCTTTGGGCTGGTCTCTACACTGCACAATACGTATTCATATATGGTAGAGATCGGGGGGGGGGGGGGTGAAGGGATGTTGTCATGTGATGCACAGAAGCTGTTCATAGTTCTAGGCTAGTCTGCCGTTGCAGGATGAGTTTGTATATGTATTCTGTGGCTTCTCTTTACGTTTGCGTGCATGAGTGTGAGTGCGTGTGGCTTTATTTTTTGTAAGCACTGGAGAATTGAAACACAGTGATGTTTGAGACAAATTTATACATGTAGAGAAGAGGATGTTTTGTAGCTTCTGTTAAATAGTGGGTGCAGGCACACTTTTACCCTCTCTGTCCGTGTCCTGATAAGAGAAACAGGAAAATTTATTTTTTTCAACCCTTCAACTTCCAGCACACTTAACGTTGCCATGTAAATGAACAGGGTATTACACAAGAAGAAAAAAAAGAGTTTTTGAAATGGTGAGGTAGAAGTGTTTAAAAGGAAAAAAAAATCTGAAGTAATTTTTTGTTTCTTCGAAGCTGTTTGTAGCTAAACATGGGAATCTGCAGTGTCTCCTTCCATTTGTTTTTTTTCCTAATAATTCACCTCTTCGTCCCACCCAAAACATGAGGTGTACGAGATCAAGAGCTGTTGCTGTAGCCCTTCGTAGTTCCCACCCTGAAAAGAAACTCCAGTGGGATCCCTCAGCTCTATTCAGGAAGACAAAGAGAGGAGAGACTCTGCAGTTTTCTTTGCTTCGCTCTCATTCCTCTCTAATGGCCTTGAAATGTATTATTATGCAAATGTGAATTTTGATACTGAACTTAAGAAGAGGTTGTTTGTTCTTTTTTCAAAAAAAAGGTCCCATATGTGGTCAGCATTGCTTCTTTATTTTGTAAGTGAATTGTAAACTATGCATTCTGCAAAGGGGGTGTAGGGGACAAAGATAGCTTTGCTAAACTGTTGAGGAGTTTCTGTGTCCATGGTATATCCATTATAGTTTGGGGAAGTGGGGAGGTGATGACTTTGAAATAAAAAGGAGTTGATAAGAACTTCTTGTTTTCAGAAGTTGGCCATTAGGTAACTGGGCAGAGATTTGGAAGACTAATGTTGACTGCAAAACAAAATCAGCTCTAAACCGTGTGCAGGATTGTGAATTCTAGCCGTGCAGTGTTAACCCAGGGCCAATAGGGTGAATGGGACACCAGCTCTACCTGGGAAACTATCTACCGCCTCCTGTGTTCTGGCCCTTGTCAAGCTCAGGAAACACAGTGCCACAGGCACTGTCTTTTTTGGATTTACTACTCGTTTTCCATTACAGCAGTCCTTGTGCTCTTCCAGGAGAACTGGAACACAGCTGGTCCTTGATGTCTACACTTTCTTCTGCCTAAAATTTTCTTTGCTGCTGTTTCTGGCATGGCTCATACAGTGGCAGCACAGCTATGGACAAGATGGTGGAGGTGGTACTTACTTTCTAGTGCTGATCAAAGCATGACTGTGAGGACTGTGTTTTTTCAACATCAGCAGCTACCAGTGCTTTGTTGTCTGGCATTACTGCCAGTGACTTAGCATTAATGTTGGTAGTGTGTGAAATTTTAGGGAATGTAGACTGATGTGTAGACAAGGCCTTCTAAAAGAAATGATCCTTTTTGCTATAAGGTGGTATCATAATGGTCATAAAAAAGGTTTCACTTTCTCACATCTCCAAAATGCAGTCATTGTGAATTATGTGTCTTCCTTGAAGCTTGCTGAGCTTCCAGGAGTAGTCTCCTCAGAAAAATGTATATCTCGCTGCCCTCTTCATCATCTTAATAGGGACCCTTTGACTTGACTTTTTCCTTTGTCCATGGTGTACCATGGTACCTGCATTATCCTTGGCATTATCTTAGATGTAATATCATAAACTGAGAGATTATCCTGCCTGTATTCAGTGTTTTCATGCAGCAATTTTATTTTTTTGACATTCACAGTACTGTAATAAGTAATAGACTTGATGATCACTTTCGCATCTGTGCCTGCCTTGCAGATGTGATCTTATCAGGGTTCCACTCTGTCAGATTGCCTTTCAAAAAAAGGAAAAGGAAAAAAAAAATCTGAAGTTTAAACTCACTCACAAAAATACCTCGTAGTACATTTCCCCTTCTGATGTAACCTTTTAGATCTTACCTTTTCTTCTAAACTTAATGGGCTTTTATTTCCATCTGTTATCTCCTTTCTAAAGAGATGTTTGAACTAGTGATTTTGAGCAGAGGACCAGAAACCTGGAACTCCTGAATTTTAACATTGGCCCTTACTCTTCCCTTGCCTTGGGCAAGTCATTTAACTTCTTTGCCTTTGTTTTTTTCATCTGTAAAGCGGGGGTGATAATAATACTTACCTACCTCACAGGGGTTTTGTGAGGATCAACTAGTAAATGTTTGTGAAGTGCTTTAACGATAAAAAGCATAATAGAAGTATTACGAGGTTTTTACAGCAAGATCACTCATTCTTTTTATATTGTTTGCTTGTGTGGAGGGAGATAACTTTTTTTTTTAAATGACTAAAGCCATCAGACACTCAGATCCTGAATAACAGAAGTTGATGGAGATTCAGTTACTCATACTCCTCCTCTGTCTTTAGGCCAGTTTCCTTCTCCTGCTCTTACTTACATAGTTATGCCAGTGTTGCTACAGGTCACACGTTGTACTTTTAGATAACCTTCAAACTTGACTGAAGTACTTTGAGCTTGCTGCTTCTTTCACCAGACCACCAAATCTGAATCAGTTTGTGTACTTTTCCCTGCCTTTAAATAGAGTTTTGGTAATGTCATCTTTCAAGTGGACACATCTTTTCCTGCCATCAGGAAGGGGAGGTGGTGGTGTGTAGTTCCAGAGAGGGGACTGTAATATGAAGAACATTGCCACTTTATGCTGCTGCTCCAGGGATGAAGGGCAGAGTAGCTTCCTGTTTCCTTCCCTGAATTAATTTGTGTGTTACCAGTGACACTTCAAATGCAGTGTCTCTTTTTTGTCCATGATATACAGAAGCCATCACCTCCCAGTAAAACGTAGGAACAGAGGGAATGATAGTAGATGCTGCTTATGTATATGCCTTACAGCTCTCCCAGAATGTCTCTGGGAGGGTGGTGGGGGAAGAGGTCTTCATTGGGTAAATCCCACAGCTGTCAGGGAACCTCTGCTACTTTCTCCCCTCTCCAATCACATGGTCGTTGTTTCTTCTTTCTTGGATGTGCGTCTCAGGGATGTGCATATGAGCCCATGCCTTTTGGAATTTGGCCTTTGAAATACCAAGAATATGGTTTCTGTAGCCGAACTCTTCCTATCTGACACTCCCTGGTCCTCTCTGTCCTGCATTGCTCCCCGTGGCCTTAGGAACATCTCTCCACTGTTGCCGTATGCCACCCTCTCCTTCTCTGCCAGTACTCAAGGTGAAGCGTTATACAGTGATTCTGCAGAGAAAGAAGCTGAAATTATGCATGTGCACTTGTGGGATTTACATACATGGGTAGCTTGGATTTCTGCCGCACCCTGTCTAAATATCTGATGCACGATGCTTTTTCTTTCTCATCTAGAAAGCAGAACAAAACAGCAGTATGAGTCTGCTGATGGTAATTCTGTAATGTTTACTTTGAATTAAATGCTAAGTATTTTCCCCGAAGAACCAAAAAAAACCCACCTTCTAACAAAAGTAACCAAATGTAATCTTTCTGGGGGCGGGGGGAGGGAAGGGGAGGAGGAGAGGCAGTGACGGGGGAGCGTTCTGATCTATTTTAATCTCCACCGCTTGGATGGAGATGCGCAATGCTGCTTTGAGTTCCACAAACATAAGGGATTATGTTTACAAAGGTAAATGCCTTCTACCTGTTCAGGAAACTGGCTAATGGTGGGCATCAGATGTTTGGTGAGTTTCTCTTCATTGCAAACAAGCAATGGGAGAAGGGTATGTCTGGAAGAGGAATGGAGAAATAGATTGATTTCATCTAGTCTTGGTAAAATAATGCCACCTTCCTTTCTCCTCACAAAGCGGAGGGAGGAGGTTGCAGAACAGAAAATCAGCGATGTCCAAAATGGCTGGATAAGAAAAGGCAGCTTTTCTACTTTGCACATAAATAGGTAACAGGAAGGTACAGCTAAAGTCCTCTTGCCTGAAACACTGTCCCCCAGAAGCAGACGTAATAATAAAAATAGTGGCTGTGTGTATATTGATGCTATTTGCAAGTTACCTATAAGTGTTTATTTTTTCTTATACTTGAAATGGCTTCCTTTACTAAACTCTTACTGTAGCTCTGGTTTCTCCCCTCCTTCTCTAGTGTGCAGTAAAGAAAGATACAGGACAAATGGGGAGAATGTAGAGGAGATGACACCATGTCTTGCATATCCAGGTTTCATCTTAATTTCCATCCCGTACACTCTCAGATGTTTGAACTTGCTAAGGGTTTTCCATGGACACAGAAACTCAGCACTTTAGAAGGTGCTCTTGTATGGCTGGCTGCCCCCCCTTCTCCTCCTTTTCTATATTTTTATTTTACTTTTAGTATAGTGGTACTTAAAATCACTGGTTCACTTAAAAAGAAAAAAAAAACCAACAATAAAATGTTTAAACTCTACTAATGTACAAATAAGCTGAAATGTTGCATTTTATGTGTATTTTTGCCATAGCAGGTACTGTATTTCTCATGCTGGATTTAGGAAAAAAAGAAAAAAAGAAAAAAAAAAGAAAAAACAAACAAACAAAAGGGTGATGTTTTATTGGAGTGTGACAAGTTAAGAGTAATAAGGAATTAAGTCGTCGTCATTTCATTGAAACTGAGAGATGGTGTAATACTTATATAAGTTTTCTGAAGGTTTTTTTTGGCTTTTAAACAGCTTTTTTGTTTTATTTTATTTTTATTTTTTGAAAGATATGATTGTATTATGTGCAACTCAGTTGCTTACATTATAACTACAAAATATTTTTGGGTTCCTGGAAAAAAAAAGAAAAAGACTAATAAATGTGTTTGGCTGCTAAGCATTTAATACTGGTGGTTTCTGCACCTTTATTTTGCCACGCGTGTGTCCTGCCGCTGTGCCCTCGCCGCCATCTTCGGATCCCTCACCCCGCGCGCGGCCTCCTCCGCCGGGGAGTGCCGACCCCCCCCCCCCCCCCCGCGCTGGGCGCGCGGCGCCGTATTCCGCGCCGGGGGCGGGGGCTCCTCGCGACAGCGGGGCGGGGCCGACGCCCGCCCTTATCCCCCGCTGCCGGCGGGCGCGCTGCCCCGGGCGGCCGTGATCGCTTCATCGCCTCGCGCCGCCGCTGCCATGGCGACCCCCGGTGCCGAGGAGGACGCGCTGGCGCGATACCGCTCTCCGCTGGTGTCGCGATACGCCAGCGCTGAGATGGGCTTCAACTTCAGCGAGAGGAAGAAGTTCGGCACCTGGCGCCGGCTCTGGCTCTATCTCGCCCAGGCTGAGAAGGTAACGGCGGGACGGGGCCGCTGAGGGGGGAGCGGCCCGGAGCCACCTCCGTGCTCTGGCGAGGGACGAGGGCTGGGCCCGGGGGAGAGCTGCTGCGGCGGAGCGTCTTCACGCCCCTGTCCCGCTTCCCTTCAGTGACCCCTGAGGGCTCTGGCGGGGGAGGGCCGGTTACCGGCGGGTGTGAGGGGCGGCTGTTGGAGCAGCTCGCCGCCCCTTTGCTTCGCGCGCGTCGCTCGTTGGGTGTCTGCGGCGCGGGAAGCAGCGGGAACCGCCCGTCGCGCCTTCCTGGAGCTGCCCTTGGGAAACGGGAGACCGAGCAGCGACCTGGGTCTGCCCGGGGCGAGCGGGAGAAAACTGACCAGAACAACCTTCAGGCGCCTCTTCGCCTGTTCCGGGGTAAAGGGGGGGCGGGGGGGGGGGGGGGGGGCGTAGAAGCCCAGTTTTACACAAGCCTTTGTACGCAATCCTCTACGTACCTGCCATCCCTCAGCAAATCACCTGTTCTTGTCTCATAGCCTCCCCCTTGCACTTTTGCCCTCTGTGTGAAATTAGTTTTGTAAAAGCTTTGCTAAGCAGGGTTTTTTTAGGGGGGTTGCCTTCTGAGCAAACATTAGTGTCCTTCTCTAGTGCTTGGCTGTTTACTTTTCAGGAGGTGTGACCAATGAGACGTGCTCTCTTGTTCAATCAGATTGCTGTCAGTCTGTGCCAACTGGACCACCCCATGCATCTGCAGCCAGTTGTTTTTAGATAGCCCTTATTTCTGAGATAAGTTCACTTTTGGCTGAAGTGAGCAGTACAGTTACCCCAGAAATACTTATGATGCTTCTGACAGGCCGAGTGCTGCAAAAAAACCCTGATAGCACAGAAGATGGGTATCAATTCAGCCATGAGGAGGCAGAGACTGAGAGTATGTCCATATGATTGCAAGCTGTTGTGTTAGTAGAGTCTATGGAGTTAATATTTTTAAAATGTAGCTTAAGCTAAACCTTCTTTCTTTGAATTTGGTCCCAGTTAGGGGTGTGTGTACAGCCCATTGTTACTACTCTAGTTGAGACACAGTCACTTTTTAAGATGGACTAGCTTGATTCCTTGTGACTGTTGGCGTACCCTGAGAAGAAGGCTCATATCAGGTTTTTGACAGTGAAGACACTGTAATATGTTCCAGAGGTGGGTGGGGGAAGACCCCCACAAAAACACTGCCTTCTGACAGGATAGCTCTCAGACTCAATAGCTGCCCATTTGGTTTGTGCACAAACCTTCAGTTTCCGTTTTCAAAGTACTGGGGTTGTCAGGAAGCAATCCAAGCACTAGGTTTGGCTGTTACTATTAACGTAAGGGCAGAGAAGCACCATGTTGGAGAATGAACAAGCAGTGCACAGTGTCATTAATGTGTTCCTTCTCCATTCAAGGATCATACCACTACAGCAGCCTCATCAATAGTATGCTGCACCAAACGTCACGTTTTAGAAGCTGAAGATGTAATTATACAGCTGCGTTAAATAGGAGTTGTCTTCTGAAATAGCACGTGCTAGGTGTTATCACAGTTGAGAAGATGCTGGAGTGAGCAGACTGTGTAGGAAGTGTCAATACCAAGAATGTACGCTAAGGAGCTTTGCATATTCAAAGCATGATAATTTAAACACTGTCATATCAATTCCAGCAGATAATAATCACCTTTTCTACTGTTCAAGAACAAAATGCTTTACATGACTTGCCTAATAGGAGAAAGCAAGCTGCTGAAAGAACCACAGTGAGTCTTCTAGGTTTCCACTCCCAAGCCCTGAACTTGGGGTTCCCCTGTCTGTTGACCCTTGCTTTCCCTTGCATTGCCACCATAGAGTTTTATTCCCAGAAAGCAGAGACAGATCTTGCAATTTCTTGAGCACCCTTTTTGTAGTGGGAAGAGGGAGACTACTATTTTTATCTGTCTCCTCATTCCAGAGGAGTTTGTCTTCTGATGTCAGCTCTCGACTGAAAGAGGAGGAGTCAGCTACTTTCAGCACCTGTTATCTCTGTCAATGATCAGTTAGTTCTAGATATAAGCAGTTTCCTCAGGTTCCTTATCGAAGATACATAGTATTTCTTTTTGGGTACATTTTATGATAAAGTAATGAATGAGCTATGGGCAATATTTACTACAGTACTTATCCTCACTTTCAAGCCATTTATATGTTGCTTCGCCAATCATCCTTATTGAAGATACATGATATTTCTTTTTGGGTACATTAAAAAAAAAAGTAATGAATTAACTATGGGCAATACTTATTCCTGTTCTGTAGTAAATCAGAATATTAAGAAGATCTAACCATAAGTTTTCTGAAAGCTGCAGGGAAGTAGTAAAAGAGGGGACATGCAGTTTAGTGATGAAGTTTTAGGTAAAGTACAGGGCCGGGTAAATGCTTTCAATAGTCACCCTACCTATGGGAGAAATTTTTGAGTAGTCTACTTGGAATATGTGAAATAAGAACTGAAAAGTTATTTCACTGGAAACTGGATTAGACAGAAAATCTTTACAGTTTGTGTTTTGTTCTGTACAGCAGGCAATAGCAGGAGTTTGAAAGAGGAGACTCAGCAAAATGAGTGATTAGTAAGAGAGAGCTCCTTAAACTAATCTTTTCCCAACTGACAGTAGTTAAAGTTTGGGTTAAGACCTGAAGCATGTGAATTCATACCCATCCCAAAACTCTAGTTTATTTTTTTAACATAAATTCCTTTGTATTATGATACCTCTATTAATGCCTCTTTTTTTTTTTTTTTTTTTTTTTTTTTTAATCCTGAACTCTTGACCTAAACAATGTGTTATTTGAAAGACAAGTACAAATTTAATGGAGCTCTTCGTTCTGGTAGAAGTAGCTTTGACATCCTGCAGCATTAAACTGACTAATAAAGTCTTTTGTGCATGTAGAATCTGAATTTTTTCTCTGTATAAGAGCCTATGATAGCTCCCAATCTAATTTTTTTTGTCTAATTTAAGTTTTGGTATTTTTCTGTTGTATGTTCTTTGTTAGAGGAGCAGCCCAGTGTTCTCATTCTGCTTGCAGGAGACATTCCATATCATCTGCCTGCTGTGCTCTGCCCTTTAGGAATAGAGGTGAATGAACAGTCATAGTTGTTACAGCGGCGCATCGAAGTATTGGAACAGCCTCAGAGGAATGACACCTTAAAAGCGCAATCCGGAGAGCATGTCACTGACCTGTAGTTTCTTTGGAGAAAACTCTATAATCTCCCTCAGGTAGTTTTTCTACTTAATTTTCTTAGGAAGACAGGTTTGAAGGATATCCGCTTGCTTTCCTCCTGAGGTACTGTCAGTATCAGCAAAAAGTCATAGGGAAGAGGCCTCGTGTGATGTTTGTGGGCGCATGAGAACAGCATTTGCCTTGGCACTGCCCTACCTTGTATGTATTCCTATGACAAGTAGTCCCTTTTCTTGGGGATTATTTCTTTCCTCTCTGCATGGCTGTCAGTGACTGCATATGGTGGTCAGCTTTTCCCAACAGATCATGGATGTGTGAACAAGGCATGAGATTTTAATCTTGGCACAAGACTGTATTGCCTGCTGAGTTGCCTGTGTGCTGTCAGGCAGTTACAGTGTGCATCGGTACACCTCAAAGGCAGCAGTCTGTGGCCAGGTGCTTTTCCTTATTCATATGGGCACTCATGGTTGTGTATACACTTGCAGCATCATATTTTAAGTTGTGTGGGTACTAATTATCTGATTAGGACCTTAAAGACACATCTGCTTCACTTGCTGTCTTCTCTAGTTCCAGATTCCACATCTGCAAAACATTTTTTTAGTCAGTTTGATTCTGAACAGAACCAGCTTTTGAAATACTTTATGTCATTGGAGCTTCCTGGCTGGGGACTTGTAGTTCCTAATGTGCAAGACAATAACTTTTTGATTTGGAAAAGGTAGTAATGCCAAGTTCATTGTGAGACTCTTAAACTCCCAGTGTCAGGAAAAGCCATTTTTCTCAGCTTAGTTAACTTGTGCGAGTACAGAGCTGTGCAAGAATAATACCAGTGTATAATTCTGTGGTTTGATAACTTTCCCTGTTTTTAAGTCAGCTTGCTGAAAAAGTTTAGCAAATATTTTTTAACGTGAACTAGGAGCATTTATTTCCTGCTTCCAGATTAAGTAACTCATTTCCCAAGCTTCCAGATTCAGACTGAGTTGAAGTATTTTAGGACTTTTGGAAAGGTACAAATATATGTACCTTTCCATATGTTCTAAGCCCACTGTTTACAGTTGTGTAGGTCTAGTTGTGGTCCAAAGAGTTCTTCCTGACACAAGCTATCTTGTCACATAGTAGCTGGATTGTACCCACCCAAAGGGTAAATTTCATTAAAAGAAGTTAAAACTATACTATTTTTATATCACTTTTCTCCACATCTCTAATTTTTGTAGTTGTCACAGGGATGTTACATGATTGAGTGAAGTATTGAAGCCCAAGAGGAAAATCTAAGCATGAACACTGTCCTATCCTATTGGAAAAGGTTGGACAACCCTAGAATGAAAGCATTTGCTGTTACAGCTCTTGATTATGCCAAATTGCCGTGCTTCCGTGACATGTCATATGGGAGCAAATTGTCTAAACAGCTTCTGTCTCAATTTGGGTTGTCTCTTAAGACAAAAAAAACCAGATAGTTCTTTTCTCCTTGCAGTCACTTGGGCTTCCTATCACAGATGAGCAGATACAGGAGATGGAAGCAAATCTGGACAACATTGACTTCAAGATGGCAGCGGAGGAAGAGAAGAAGCTGCGTCACGATGTCATGGCCCACGTTCACACCTTTGCCCACTGCTGTCCAAAAGCTGCAGCCATCATTCACCTTGGAGCAACTTCCTGTTACGTAGGGGATAATACGGTAATGTAATATTTTCAGTTTCCTGCCTGCAGAGCTGGGTGAAACAAAGGTACAGTTGCTTACTTGATAGCTCTTTATAAACTTTTCTTTATCAAATAATACTAAATAGATTTTTCAGGCATTTTTATTAGTTTTACTGTTGAAATTAATTCCCCTTTATCCTAGCTACCCTAGAAAGGCAAGTTCATCTTGCCTTCGTTCTTTTGATATGAAGCAAGATCTGTCTGGAAACTAACTGTTCCTTAAGCTCTGCTTGCCTGTTAAATATTCAAGGAGATATGGGATTGTGAGTTGCAAATGTGTGCAGACATGTGTGAACTGTTGGTTATGCCAATGGGACAAGAGTTCACTGACTTACAAAACAAGGCCACTTCTGATATATGCAGCCCATGAGCTTTCAACTGCTGCTTGGAACCCCTGTATTAATTCAGGGTAAATAAAGCTTTTCAGTGGCCAAGAGAACAGATAAGTATGTTGAGTGAAAAAGGAAGTACCACCATTCTACAGAACTGTAAAACGTTTGTGAAAAACCTGTCTAAAACTGAGTGCAAACTAAAGCCTAATTTCTCAATATATATTGCTGTTCCCCTGTGTCCAAGTCATTGCAACTTCACATCCGCTTCTGTCGTACGAGAAGCTGCTGCGTGATTATTTTTACCCTACTCCTTTGCAAGCCTGTTTGGCTTTTAGGTAGTACCACCTTCCCTTGTGACACTTGGCACCTGGCTGTACCTCCGTCTCAGAAGGAGTAGACAACTGCTGCCTGATCAGTCCACTTACTTTCCTGCTGTCTTTAGCCTACGGTGCCTGCATTTTCCACTTGAGATGAATGATTTAGTCTGTCATTCCATGGGCATCAGGAGCATCTCAAAATAATAATTCATACCCAGTCAGTGGAAATGGGTCTTCTACTGCCCAGTATGACTTTCTGTGGATAGTATAGAAGGAGCAATGATGGATCCAGCATTTTTGTCATAAGCAAGTTCACTGCAAGTTCTGATACAAGAAGGAAAGCAGAGCTTTCATTTTAAGAAGAGACTTTTGAGCAGACAAAGCATATTTTAATTATCTGTGTCCTCTCTGAGAGAAGCCATTATGTCTGGTCCTTCAGACATGGCCCAAACTTCCTTTCTTTGCTTCTTTCAGGATCTGATTGTCCTCCGTGATGGGTTTAACCTGCTGCTACCCAAGGTGAGAAGGCGGTTGTGCACAGTATCTCAGAAGTGGGCAGCGCTGATGTCCTATGAATAGCCTGTATTTAACTTGGATTCTCCTAAGCCTTGCTGGGGAGCTAGGAGGAGCTGTCTGTTCAAGTTATTCTAAAGAAAGTGAACAGTTAGCTTTCCTTTCTCAAGTCTTTCCTCAAAGCTTCTTTGCTCACCATGGGAATTATAAGCAACTCATTGTTTATCTGTGCCACAGGTACTAGTTTCAGAAAACAACTGTATTGCTTTCAGGGTCAGCTTAGGCATCCTCTTAACTATATTCCTAGGAGCGTGTCAGCATTCAAGAAGCTATATAATACAATTTTCTGAGGTCAAATATAGTGGGAGCATAGTGCATTGTTGTCTATCTGACCTAAGTGTCTTGGCACCCAATTTGCCCTGGACTGTACATGTGTCAATTATACCCCAAGCAGCTTTATTTCTGACCAATTCCAGGAATAAAGAAAATACCCAGGGATAAACCAACTGCAGGATTGGGTTGGGCACAAGGACTAGACTAGTTTGAGCTGAAGTCCAACCACTTGTATCGTCTCTTGCTTAAGTTTTGTAGCAAGCGAAAATAATGTGCATGCCCTGAAAAAAAGGAACACACCCTATTCTACAGTTAGAGGGGGTCTTCAAGGATTGCACAGTTGTTTCCCTCTCCTTTTTCTCACAATGTTGTTGTGCTTAAGCATGCCACCTTCTGCTATGGGGTTTTTTTCCTCTCATTCCACCTCTTTTCTATCCTTCTTGCATCCACCAGCTTGCAAGGGTGATCAGCCGGCTGGCCGACTTTGCTGAGAAGTATGCTGACCTGCCTACTTTGGGCTTCACTCACTACCAGTAAGTAGCCATCAGCCTTTGCTTTCATTTTGTCAACTGTGCTTTGGTTAAATTGACCTGCTACTGATTTCTTTCATACTTCTTTTTCCCATCTCTGACCAGCGGCACTTGGTACTGCTGGATGTCATTAAGACATTGTTGGTGGTTCAGGAGTACGTGCCTAACTCCAAACTTGTCTCAGGAAATCGAACTGTTGCTTTGACTAGCTGTCAGCAGTTGTTTTAACACAGCTTCATAAGGAACAACTTCCTGGCGAACATAGATGTGTAAATTCTGGGCTGTTTCAAAAAGCATGACTGGGAATCGCAGTAAGCCTGTCTTCAAGTCACATTTTCTTTGTGTTTGTTTTTCTGCAGCTAAGTTAGTTTCAGCTGCAGCTTAAAGGTTTGTTACTGGCTGTTTGTTACTACAGCTACTCTCTGTCACTATTGCTGAAACTTTCTTCTGAAGTGATGATTCAGGATCCATCAGTTTTCGTACATCCCTATATGAATCCCGGGGAAAAGTCAGGAAGAATTTCTTCTGTTTAACAGGGCGATATAATTCTCTGTGTCTTAGGAAACTTCTACTTTTTGTGCAGCACTTCTGACATTGAATTGAATAGCATAGCATAGCATAGAATATTTTTAGGCAGACTACTGAGTCAAAGGATGAGATCTGGATAGGTCTGTTGTTGGGGCAGATAATTCTGCTGCTTCATGAAGACAGTTTGCTTTCAGAGGTGTTAAACTGTACACCTTAAAGTAAGCCTGGATCTTCTACCCCGGTGATACGGAACACCAGAGGCAGGGAAATTAAGCACAGGTCATGTCAGACTCAGTGTCTGGCACTTTAAAATTTCTCCCAAAGGAGGGTGGAAGCATCAGGTCAGGTCTCTGTCTTGCTGTATATGCCATGTCGGTTCAATCAGCTCTAGTCCTAGGTCCTTCTTCATCTGCAGCTTTTCGGAGGTGTATTCTCTGGGCTCAGTTTTGTCTTGGCTTTTGGAAAGAGTACAAAGGAGTATTCAAGAAGTATATGCAAGGTGAAGTTGTAAAAACGAAGGTGAAGAAGGCATTGATACCTTGGCCTTTTCTGTGTCCTTTGTCAGCAGGTCCTCTGCCCCACTTACGAACAGGTCCATGTTTTGCCTAGCCTTCCTTTTGCTGCTTACGTACTTGCAGAGGCTTTTCTCGTCACCTTTCACGTCCCACATCAGATTAAACTGCAGGTTTAATGGGCTTTGGCTTTCCTAACCCCATCCCTGCAGTGTTGGACAGTTTCTTTGTATTCCTCCTGGATCACCTGACCCTGCTTCCACATCTTGTATGCTTCCTTTTTATGTCTGAGCTTAATCAGGAGCACCTTGTTCATATACGAATGCTTTTTTGAAATAGTATAGAGGTGGTCTCTGGAGTTCATGTGGATAATTTGAAATATTTCAACTTCTAGGCTCTGCTAATACCCCCATTTTCTTCTGAAAGCATTTGCAGGGGGACAGTGTGGTTCAAGCTTACAGATATTTATTTCAAGGTGGAGGTCTTACAAAAAATCTTGTCTGACAGTACTGTTAATTATTGCACGTTTGCCCAGAGGCCAAGGAATGCGTTTTTATAAATAAAAAGGAACAGTCCCTTAGAGAAATCATTTAAAATCACAACGTGTCCGCAGATGTTTCCGCACTGAGAAATGCACACCAGTGCTATAAGTTAGCCAGGATGCCCCCTGTGCCCCGGGCGAGCAGAATTAGGGTGGGGGATAGACGCACCCCCGGTTTCTCCCAGCCCCCTGCCTTCTCTCCTCCTGCGGGCAGAGCCCCGGGCGCGGCGCGGCGCGGCCCGCCGGCCGGCAGGGGGCGCCCTCCGCCAGCGGAGGCGCGGGAAGAGGGAGGCGGGGGAGCGGGCCCGGGAGGTCGCGTTGGTCGCGCCGGCTGAGGCTTCTCCGCTTGACGGGGCTCTGGAAAAACGCCGTGAAACCCGTTCTAGATATTCCGACTAGTGGGCCTGCGGTCACTTTTATTTAAGAAACTCAAAAGCTGTAGTAGGGAAACACCTTCAGATACCCATTCGCACTTATTTCTTAATCCCCTTACGCGTGCTGAAACTACAATTAGTGTTTTCTCTTGATGTAATTACATCTAATTCCTGAAAAAAATTATCATCTCCTCAGTACCGTTTACTGGCGATATGTATGTGCTGTTACATCTTCCTGCGCAAGCCAGATCTTTTTAATTTCTGCTCGGAGGAGTCAGACCAACCTGCAAGGAGGTCTTAACAGTAGACTCCTCCTGGAGTTATTGTGCAAATTGTGAATGAGTCGCATTCTGTTCTTGGTTCTTTTCAGACCTGCACAGCTCACCACTGTGGGGAAACGCTGCTGCTTGTGGATTCAGGACTTGTGCATGGACCTGCAGAACCTGGAGCGGGCTCGGGATGACCTGCGCTTTCGGGGTGTAAAAGGCACCACTGGCACTCAAGCCAGCTTCTTGCAGCTCTTTGAGGGAGACCATAGTAAAGTAAGTCAGCTCAGGGCGTAGACTTGCAGTCTTTGCAGTTCTCCCCTCTGGAATGCCCTTCTGTTTGGGGGAACATGGAGATTCTGGCATCAAATTCACAAGGGCACTGCAATCCCTCTGGGGCCCACTGACAGGGCCCTGTGTGAAAGTGAGCAGAATTTGGGGAGGGGATGCTTCCCAGCAAGTATAATATTTGTTGACAGTAAACTGAGAAAAGCAAAGAATCCTTTTTGCTGTTGTTGACCTTCCTGAGTTGTTGCATTCTGAGCTCTGTTTGTTTTGGTTTTTTCTTCACCCTGAGGTTGAAGAGCTGGACAGATTAGTGACTGCAAAGGCAGGATTTAAGCGGTATGTAACAAGCATGCTTAGTCACCTAAATTTGATGTTAACAAAGTGTGACTCCTGCTGTCTGTGTTGGCCCAGATTCCCGTAGCTGCCAAACTGACATCTGTGCTGCTGTTGACTTATCTCCCTTTGCCATCTTCTATTCCCAGTTGCAGCTTCCCGCAGGAAACTTCACCTCCTAAATAGGCCGCTTCTACTTGTCTCCCTGTCAAAGCATGGCTGTCCATTTTCCCTCTGCTTTTCTCTGCCCAAAATTGACAGCCTGAATCCAAAGTTGTTCTCGTCAGGGCAGAATGACAACCCTCCACTTTAAAAGCCATGCCACTCCTTGCTCAAAGTCTTGCAGTACAGTTGTATCTGTATGGAGCACTCAACTTCTGTGCTTATTTTTAGGGCTTATATGGTCACAGGACAGACCTATAGTCGCAAGGTGGATATTGAAGTCCTGTCTGTGCTGGCCAGTCTTGGGGCATCTATACACAAGGTGAGCACCCTATTTGTATACATTGGGAAGAAGGGGAAACGTATTAGATCTTGAAGAGAATGTGCTCATGGTGCAGAACACTGTTCTCAAGAAATATTAATTGGTGTTCCTTGTTCAACTGTTCTCTTTGTGATCATGTAAATTCACCACTGGGTACATGCCTAGTAATCAAACCTCAAAGATCTTAAGACCAGTGGCAAATAAAGCAAGTTTACTGAGCAGATTCTAAGATGGGTTAACAAATCCCACGCCAGATATTAGTCTAATCTATGCTAAATTGATCCAATTAGAGTAAATGTCTTTCCTAGTGGTATATGAGTTTTTAAATTTCACCGTTTGCTCCTAGTTAATTGCTTCTCTGATACTGGTGTTATTCTCTCTGTCCTTGTGGATTCTTTTCATTGATTTATTTCTGTTCCCTCCCTCTTCCTCCTCCTGGGCTAAAGTGATCTGTGGTATTTTCTTTTGGTTTGGCTGGCTGGTTCAGTGAGCATACATTATCTGTGTTTGCAAATCACTGTGTAATTTTTTTATGCATTTTCACTGTTCCCTCCTGGTATCTCTTCCATTCCCTGCAAACATTTGCCATTCTTGGAGTCCTGTTCTATTCTAATATAGTGCACACCTATTTTTTCCTTATGCTTTCTTGACTTGGATTTTTAGGCTGGGAAGTACAATCGCTGTGTCAATTTTTTTGTCAAATTTTTCACTGTGTTCCCAATTTACTTCTCAGACACAGATGCAAAGACTTCTCCAAGAACACTAACAGGAGTATATATTGGTGTGTGTTAGTTTGGTTCTGTTTGTTAACTTCTTGGGCTTTTTTCTAGATTTGTACTGACATTCGTCTTTTGGCCAACCTGAAGGAGATAGAGGAGCCTTTTGAGAAAGACCAGATTGGTAAGGGATGGGAGACATTTCTTGTACCGGTGTGTGTATCTTTTCATTTATGTTGGTGCAGCCTTTAAAGCAAATTTAGAAATGTCACTGACAGAAGTTGCTTTAGATTAACTGAGGTTTGACATTGTTAGTATTTTGGGTCCTTTTTAAAGAAAAAAAAGTCACTATACCCAAAGGTTTCTGGATATTAAGTAATTAAAATCAGATTTGTATTTCTGCACATCCTGGGTTTGAGGGGAGAGCAGAAGCAGTCACATATTCCCCTCAGAGGAGGACTTGGGTATGAGGAGTACTTAGTGTTTTCCATTCCTCATGAAGCTAACTGGAGCTGTAGGTTTTCAGCTTGACTCAGCATTTTGGTCTTTATAAACAGACAAATTTGGAACAATGAAACTAGGCTGGACCCTTGGCAGGAGAATACCAATTATGTGATTCTGACATTGGTAGAAGGGGAGAAGGAAACATAGAGTTTTGGCTCTTGGCTGGAAGAAAGTTCAGACACGCACCCTAAATAGTTGCATAGGATTGAACTGGCAAATTAAGCCTTAGTTGTATTTGTTACTTGAATCATTCTACATTCTATGGTTGGTTTTGATATCCATTCACCAGAGCAATGGGCAGCAGTATAAGTATCTGACTTTGAAGGACAATGTTATTGAGCAGATGGGGTCTTGAACACTGCTAAAATTGCCATGGGTAGCCTAGAGAGATGGTGCTAAATACTGCGTTAAAAATTAAGTCCATTTGTTCTTTTAATGTGGTAGTACTTCTTCTGTTTTGCAGAATTGCAAAATATCTTCTCACTTTTTTTGTCTCCACAGTTGGATGTTTCTAATCTGAAGGGGAAGTGTGGTGGTGTCATTTTCTTTATTCCATTTTGTCCTTAGAAAATCATCATGTTTTGAGGCTTTAGTCAAAAACATGATTCCTGACGCATTTTTCTTATCTGGGGAAGGACCTTCATCTCTTCTTCCTGAATGCACTACTTCTATGTCCGGTTTTCATCACTCTTTCTCTTTTCACAGGTTCAAGTGCTATGCCTTACAAGAGGAATCCAATGCGTTCAGAACGCTGCTGCAGCCTGGCTCGACACCTGATGACTCTGGTGCTGGATCCCCTCCAAACAGCCTCTGTGCAGTGGTTTGAGCGAACGTTGGATGACAGTGCCAACAGGTTTGTTTAGATCATGCAATGCTGCAATTTCAGAAGGTCTTGTACAGGAAGGTCTTTTGATGTATTTAGAAAATACTATTTTTAAACTAAAACCACAAGTTACCACCTTGATGAAAAGCAGCTTCAACAGAATCTAGAGACTACAAACTGGTTTCCTCTCTAAGATCACATGAAAACTTAAGTTTTTTTAACGTCAAGATCTTCTGCAAAGTAAACCAGCAGAGAGAGGGAGGGATGCAGAAGCCATGGTAATAAATTGCTCTCATAGTCTTCCTGTTTCAACAGCATACTATAGCAGTTCTTACATTTCTCAAATTTTCCTCCCTGCCTGTTTTGAATGTGTTTTTTGACCCTGCTCCTCTTCACTTCTTAAGAAATAATTCAACATTTTATCTGTAATCCCTTAACCCTCCAAATAATCTAAAGAAGCTTATTTTCATCTCTTGCAAAGTGTTGTTCTTTACAAGAAGTAGTTCAGATCCTAAAGAAAGAGCACAAACATTGTTTTTTTTAAGTAATGTTTCATGAAAACCTCTGCAGGTCTTTTAGATACTGCTCAGCAAACTTTGCTTTGTTTTCTGATTCTTCATTATGACTATTTTGAGAGGAACCAAAAGTTATCTACAATTATTTTCGAGTAAATTATAGCAATTAAATTCAATGCTTCCATCTTCCAGTTAATGCTAAATTTGCATAAAGCTCATATTTACCTTTGAAACGTTTTAAGTTTCAAAGTAGTCTTCTGTTGCTGAATTTGATCTCCTAGAATCTTGGAATTTTTAGATCTTTAGATTTCTAAGATATGGGGCTTGTGGAACAATCATCAGCAGTTTTGGCTATAGACTAGTGTTCACATTGTTGATGAGAATGTTATTTTAAAAAGGTCTCCACAAACATGTCTTCATAAAATTTCATGAAACTGTAGAAAATCTTTTCCCAAAAGGACTTTACTCCACAGCTGCTAGTCTTGTTAAGAAAAGAGCTGCCTAGGCAGCAGAAAACAATGCAAATTTAAGAAATTGGATACTGTTTGATATGGTGTGTTTATTTCCCAGTAGCTACCAAGTGTTGAGAGATGTACTGGAATGTTTCAAATTTTATTTTCACCTCATCTGATAGAAAGGGTCATTTGTCCACTTCGTAATCCAGTTAAAAAATTATGTGCCTTGAATTTTTCTTGTTAAAGCTATAGTGTCTTGAAAGGAGAGAAAGCCAGAGAAAATGCAATCAACCTACAAAACAGCAAAGTCCTTTTGAAGAGAGTGTGATAGAATTGGGGGCCTTAAATGTAGCACAAGGTTCAAGTACTAGTATATTTTAAAAGATCACAGTTTAGAATGGGCCAGGCACTGCTGTCACAGATGGATGATACTGCAATTGCTGCACTGTGGCACAGAGCCTTTTGCCTGATACAAGTCAGTCCCCACTACTCCTCTCCTTTTTCTCCTTTCCTTTTTGTCATTCTTTTTTGCAGGAGCCTCCTTTGTGACCAGGAGCTGGTCTCTTGGAGGAAGCCCCCACCAGATGCCTGGATCACTTTGAAAGTTCCCCACTAAGCACAGCCAGGCACAGTTTGACAGTGCAGCATGTCTTATCTGAGACTATCTTCCCCTGTGTTCTGTGTTGCCCCGTCTACTGATCCTACTTCTGGAGAGTAGGATCAGTAGACGGGGCAACACAGAACACAGGGGAAGATAGTCTCAGGTGTTTGCTAGCTCTGTAAGTTGCTGCCCTCTTTCCTAGCTGTGTAATCATTTAATTATCTTGGAGCTTTCTGTGTGCGCCTTTACCCTTTCTCTTCCTCTTTCTCCCTTCTCTACTGACCAAAAAAAAAACCCCGAAACCCTCCCATCTCCCCAGCTTGAGAGCTACTGCTACATGTTCTTTAGCTTTCCTGATTGTGACTTTTAAGCAACAAGAAGCACCTATAAGGAGAACAGTTCCAGCTTTAGGGCCACAGTAATGCTATTTACAGAATTATTTACAGAAACTAAAGAGCTGGATCTGAGGTAGACTGGAACATGGCCTTTATTGCTAACTGGGGCCCTGGGTATGTGTGTTTCATAGGCGCGTGTGTCTGGCTGAGGCTTTCCTCACAGCTGACATCATTCTGAGTACACTGCAGAATATCTCCGAGGGACTTGTGGTATATCCAAAGGTAAAGCAGGAGATAATGTGTGCAGTGTTGCATCCTTGATAATGCTGCAGCTGTGCCAAAGTGTATAAAAATCCTCCCACTCAAAGGATTACATTTTTATCTGTTAGTTCAAATGGCTTCTGAATTTTGCTCTCCATTCTCACTATATTTTCACTGTTTGCAGGACAGACATGAAAGGGTACTTGTTGAAGCCAAAAGGTACTAAATTAAAAATTTCTCAAAAAGGATATTTTTCCCTGAACTACATGATGGATCTGTAGAACTTACCACCAAAAGATACTGCCAAGGCACATCTCATACAGCCCTGTAACTTACCTACAGGTTAAAAAAAAAATTAATTGTACATCTTTTCCACAGTAATGTCCCTTACAAGATATAGATTCTAAGTATTATCAGCTTCAATATCTGGATTTCCATAGCTAAGTTCAAAAAGAGAAATTATCTTTGCATCATTGTCCAGTCCTGGAGATTCAAAGGGAGAGGAAAACTTCACTGGGAGTCCCAGTTGTCTACAGAATTGCTATAATGCTGTTTCTTTTTTCTGTTTGTTTTGTTTTGTTTAAGGTGATTGAGAGGAGGATCCGGCAGGAGCTGCCATTCATGGCCACAGAGAATATAATCATGGCAATGGTGAAAGCAGGGGGCAATCGTCAGGTACAAATGCAGTCAAAAATACCTTTGTTTGCTGCCTGGCATTTCACTCCTGAGAAACAAAAGTAACTGGGCTCTTGTCCTGACCATCTCACCTTTCTTTGTTCTCCACCTACTCCCACAGGGTTATTAATATTACACTGGTGCTGCAAAGCCAGACTCTGCTGTCTGAGCAGAGAGCAGTTGTGGAGATCCATATTTACTGTTAGGAACACTGTGTGTTTGAGCTAATCTGGCTGTCTGTGCTGGAGAAGAGGGAGACCTATTTTTATATTAGATACTAGTAGGCGTTTTCCTTTTGTAAATGTTTGAAGGAACTTGGAACACAGGCCAGGCTTCTTTAAATGGAACATGTTGGCAGTTGGCTACCGTATAAATTAAAAGAATGAATCAGTGCTGTTAACGAAAAAGCAAGTAAGACCATTCTGAACCATTCATTCATGTATCACTCTTCCCTAATTCAGTATAGTGCTTTTTATTATTAACTTCGTTTATGGTCTTTCATTCAGTTTTCTGTGTTCAAGCAAATTGAAATAAAATGTTTTCCTTAGTAAATAAATCCAGACACAATGAGATTATATTTCTTTATCATTTAATTTCTCAATTCAGTTTAAAACTGATAATCAAATTTATATCTTAATAAAACAGCTTATTTACACTTACCTTCAGATAGTAATTTTTCCTTCTATGATTATTTCCACATCGGGGACAGAAGTTAAACTTGCAAGATAGTAATAGTGAAAGGGTTTGCTAGAAGCTTTGAGTAGGATGTGTGGTTCTAGTTCTCTGAAACACTTCTGGCAACTCACCCATGATGTTAGTCAGGAAAAATCCTTTTTCCTTTTTTCTTTCCCCCCGTGTGTGTCTGATGTTTGTCACTGGGTCAGTCAGCAAGCTTCCTAACTAAACTTATTAAGGCTCACATCATGTGGATAAGTTTCATTATCTTTTTAGCTGGTTCTCTTTCTATAGTATCCCATACTTACCTAAACAATCCTCTCTGTTTTGATTAGATTGAAGACTGAATTTCATTTGTGTTTGTTATTGGCCTACCTTCTTTCTGGTGCTGTTTAATTACAAATCTGTAGAGTTTAGTACACTTATAAAATCTGTTCTTATTCACATTAGTATGTTCTGTTTTCATGTGCTGGGAACTCCGGAACAGCGCATTTTCTATGCTTTCCCACCTGATAGCATACAAACTCACTTCCTTTCCCCACCACTGAACAGCTCCCTCCCCTAAACATCCAGAAGACAGATCTGTTCACCTGAGACGGGTCAGTGCTGGAGCAAGATGGCCTTTGGATGGGGGAAACAAGGAACAGGAGATCCTTTTCCTCCTAATTGAAGATAGATCAAGGATAATACATGTGAGGAGAAGATTCTTACGTGGCTGCAAATGCAAACACATGACTTTAGGGCCAGCATGGCAGCACCTGATTTTGCAGGTGGTCCCTGACTACAGTTGGGTTCCCTTGTTTTTACAGATTGATTCCACAGGAAATCAAGGGATTAGGAAGTGTTTCAGAAAAATTGTTAGAAGGGTTTTGCCGATCATAGTGTCATGTGAGGTTTGTTTGGGAGAGAATGTCTTAAGGCCCTCAGGTTTGTAAGTTTTTTTTTCCCTTCAGTCTGTCCTTATGTAAGCCATGGTTTACATAGTCTCGCTGCTCATTAAGTTAGACAGGTTCTTTTCCCTTTTCCAAACCTGTAGAGGTTTTACATTGTTATGCTCCCAAGATGGGAGCATAATGGGATACAGGGGATGACTAGTGGTGAAAAACGAATTCCTTTATTACCATTCATAGAATATTTTGGGAACAGCTACTATAGTCTATCTTTGGAAAAATCATGCAAGTAAGGAATAGAACAACTGAAAAAAAATCCTGTAGTGACTCCTAAGAGTATTTGGGGAGTTTGAGGAAGTGTAAAGGATTCCAGTGTCGTAAGTTTGTGGTATAATTGAACAGGGAACGTATGTGTCAGTCATACTGTTTTAGCCTCAAAGGGCAGATGTGGAAGGATGAAGAAAATCTGTTTTAATATAGTAGTATATGAGACACCGCAGTCCAAGCTGTGTCTCATTTGTAAGCTGTCCAGTGCAGTATGCTTTGATGTTTCTCCCTCCTGCACAAATTAGCAGGATGAACATGTGCTGTCAGTAGCAATGGAATGACTTCTTTCTTTTCCCCTCCTCTTCCCCCTGCTCCTACAGGATTGCCACGAGAAGATTCGTGTTCTCTCGCAGCAAGCAGCTGCTGTTGTGAAACAGGAAGGGGGTGATAATGACTTCATTGCCCGTGTCCGCGCTGATCCTTACTTCAGCCCTATCCATAAACAACTTGAAAGCCTGTTGGATCCCTCCTCTTTTACTGGACGTGCTCCTCAGCAGGTAAAGTAGTGGAAAGAGGCTATGGGTGTTACAGGTTGTAATGCAATGTGTTGTTTAATCCTGCATCCTCTTGTGTGCCAGAGAGCGTACATAATATCTACCTCTGCCCATACTACTAAGGCAGACACATTTCTCTCTTTTGTTTTCCTTGGCTTCCTTGTCTTTCTTTGTGGGCTTCACATTTTTGACCACGGGTGTATCAGACTGCTAGGTGTCTCTGTGAAACAGAGACCCCAGTAAGACAAGCAGGTCTGAATGGGGAGGAGAAGGGAACCCTTTCTTTTGCTAATTTTCTCTTTCCTGTCTTTCTTGAACAGGTGGCAAAGTTCCTGAAGGAGGAGGTTCGACCAGCGCTGATTCCATACCAAAGCAAAATGGGTGGGAAAATTGAGCTGGCACTTTAGGTATATTCTGCAAAAGTGTGTGGGTACAGGAAGATAATAAAAGCCTTATTGAACCAGGTCTGTTTACTGTGTCACGTTATTTTGGTTCTCTACAGTACGTTTAACCCCCAGAGCTTACAGCCACCTGATTCCAGATGGGCTTTTCATTCTTTGCTGTTTAATCAAGCTTCCATCTATTATGTGCTGAGTTACTGAGAAACGCTTGATTGTGACAAGGTAACTTTATCACAGTACCTTTCACTGGCCCCTTATAGAGCACTGCCAGCTGTTTAAAGAGCAATGCCAGGTGCTGCCTGACATTCATGTATGACTTGTTGAAGAGCAGGGGGAAGGGGAATTGAGCCCACTTCCATTTCCATCTTATTCATCTGCTCTTAAACTTTCTCCACAGGTGTCTCAAAAGATGAGAAAAGGTTGTCCTGGCTTTCAGAGTACTGTGATTTGGGGAGCAAATAGGCCAAAACATTAGGAATAATGAAAGGGAGAGGCCATGGAACTTCTTGGCTCATCAAACTGGTGGTCCTTCAGTGCTCCCTTGCTGGTTTAATACTGTACCTGTGGCTCTGTAGCTTCTGAAAATCATATTTACAGGTGTGGGTTAGGAACCAGCCATTGTGATTTACTTTTGCAGGTCCTTTGCTGTAGGTGATTGATACTGAATGGCAGGTGGACTCTGGCATGTGAAAGTCATTCTGTACTGCAAGTAAGTTTTGTCTGATAAGGAAAGAAAAAAGATGTTGGAATTCATTGGATGCCAGAGAAATTCAAGAGCTTTGGTCTTATTTCTGACCCTGAATGTTCTGTTTGTAATGTCTGTGCTTTACTGGACATCCAGTACTGGACCAAACTCTTCTCCCTTTGAATTAAACTGGAATGATTCCCTTACTCCTTCTTTCAGTGTTGTTACATTACAGCCCCTTTCTTTTGCCTGAGTGCAATAAAAAGCTCCCTCTTACCTCTGTTATTTATTCAGACTCTCAGAGATTACATGATCAGAATTACTGGATTCTTTTTTCAAGTGTGATTGCTGGAGAGAATTAAGAAAAGCAGAACTAATTGAAAGAAGCTACCTGCTCTCCTTGAGGCCATCATTGTTTAAAGAGGATTTCAAAATACAGTATGTTTTAATAAGGCTTGTCTATATTAAGTAGTCAGAGAAGTGGGAAGCTTCAGGCCATGATCTCCCCTCATCTAGATTGCTCTGGCTTTACCTTGCCTCTAGAGTATGGCATTCAAAATGTCTCAAACATTTATGAGTTTTATGGTGTTTAAAATATTGTGCCTGCTCGTGCTATTAACATTTAATTAGCCAGCTGTTTGAAAAGGATAACTAATTGAACACTGGTAATTTGCAAACTATTACTCAAATGGATAGCCAAGAAAGAAAACAGATAGATGTGGAAGTCCTCCTTTTTTGGTCCTCTTTCCTCCTCCTTTGTGGGATTAAAAAAAAAAAAAAAAAACAAATAACCTTGTGCAGAGAAAAGGAACAGCTAACGTATCTTTTCTCACCATCTGGAAATAAATCTTTGTGCTAGGTAGAGGCTGCCAGCTGCGAGGCATCGGACTTGTTTTCCTGGAAAGTTTAAAAAGAATAACAATGACACAGGGAAAATGTCACCCTCGTGGAAAACTGTGGCATGATATGCAAATCCTTTTGGAGATTTCTACCCCTCTTTAGAAGAGCTTGGTGTGGGACCTCGCTTTCTTTTTTCCAGTGGAGTTGGCGCAGGCACCAGCCAGTGATGTAGTTCCCCCTCTCCGGGGTTGTTGGAGTAGGTCGCCGAGAAGTGCTTCAAGAAGCAGCTCTTCACAAAGTGACGGGGCCAGATCACTCTTCCAGTTCATCAAGCACTTCCATACGTATCCCTGTAGCCCATGTCCGCGATAGATGCGACCGGTAAAGCGGCAGTGGGTCTGTGCCCTCCTTGGAGGAGAAATTAATCTAGACCTGAATGATGGAAAAGAACCGAGTAGCTTCTCCTGCTGCTGCCTCCTTTGAGGCTGGTAGGGGGCTAAGCGCCGCCTTCCCCAGCGCTTGCTCCCGCCACCCCAACTGCACTTCTCGCAGCTTCGTGCCACCTCTTCTGTGTTAGGGGACAGGAGGAGCCGTCGGTATTGCTCAACGCCTGTCACCGTCGCCGACAGACCCCTTTATGCGGTCCCCATGCTCTCTGGGTACCGTGTGGCAGCGGCGGCGCCGGCCCCGCCGCGGCCTACAGCCCCCACAGCACCCCGCGCCGCCGCCCGGATGCCGCGCATGCGCGCCGCGCCGCCCTCCAGAGCGGCGTGTGGGGCCGCCGGGTCGGGGTCGGGCGCCCGCCCTGTGGGGACAGCGCGGCGGGCGGGCGCTGGCGAGGACGCCGCTGACGAGAGCAGGTGAATGCCGGTGGGGCTGCCGCGGCCGAGCCGGGGGTGGCGGGCAGCGCTGGACCGGGGGGGGGGTCCTGCCGTCGGGCGGCAGGGCTCGGCGGGCCCCCCCTTGCCCTCCGGGGCTCTCAGCCCTGCTCCTTCCCCCGCGACGGTCGGGCTCCCCAGTAATGGTCGCGCCACCTCTGAGGCGCTCCACTCACACCTCACCCCTGTCCCCGTCCCCCCACCCCTCCCTACTCCCCTGCGGTGCCCCTCGGGCAGTGGGGGGGGGACTAAAGCGGCTGGGGCGGCCCTGCTGCCGAGACCGCGTGTGGGGCGGGGGGTGCGCGGCCGCCTCTCCGCTCCCCGGCCCCTTCCCGGGCAGGGGCGGGGGGAAGGGAGGGAGCCCCCCTCCCCAGCCCCTGGGCAGGCTCCCGCTCACCTGCTGCGCTGACGCAGGGTCTGGGCTCCGGCGAGTGACTCATGTTGTGCACAGCTTCATCGTCAGGCTCGGTTGGGTTGGTTGGGGCGCGTTCGCCCTGTGGGCGTGCTCTGCCTGCTCCACACTTGCCCAGGCTTTGCTCTCTCTCCCCTACCCACCCCTGCTCCCCGGGATATGGCTCTCCCGTAACCTGCCTTTTCTCCGCTCCGCGGCTGTGACTCCGAGGAGGACTCGTCCGTCCAGCTCTGCCATCCTCATTTGCCCTCCACACCTGCGTTTTTTCGGAGGTGCCCCAGAGGAGAGAGAGTCTGTTTCCTGTCTGGCTGGGGGAAGGAACAATCATGAAACAGAGATGGAAATATGGCAGTATCCTCTAGGCAGCGGGCATAAATAGACACTCTGCAGGCCCTGTGATTGTCAGCTGTAATAAATGTTAGGAGGAAGTCGGGAGACAAATGCAATTCCTTGTACCTGCTCATGTAAATTCAAGGGAGTGAAGAACCGTCGCAACACGGATTTAAATCTCTTTGCAGGCAGTGGCTGTGGGCTCCGGGACAGCTGCTGTCTCTTCACAGAGCTGGTAAGGGTGGGACAGGAAAATTTTCTTCCCTGTGTTTGCTTTTCTTCCTTCCAAATTTTTTGAGGGATGTCTGAATTTAGGCAGGTACTTTCCTTCTAAACAAGTAGATTTCAGTTTGGTGTGTGGGTTTTTTATGTGATGTCATAGCTTCCTACTTCATGACGTCTCAGCCTTACTCTGCATGGCTTGCTGTGATGTTGGGGGGGGGGGGAGTGGTGGGAATAAAGTAGTAAAAGTGCCTTGAGGAAATGGAGGATCCTTTAGTGCTAATAGATGGGAGAGGGAAGCAGTCTTGCTGGAATTAAGAACAGTAGGTGTTCAATAGTGAGAGGCTGGATCTTAAAATCATTCAGGAAGGAACTACCAGCCTAGCAGGAGTGGGGCACTGCTGTGCTTTTGCTGAGATGTTGATCAGAATACAGTTGCTTGCTGGATAATCTGAATTCTAGAGTAGTTTTTCAGTTGCTACAGGGTCTGGAGTGGTGTCCTGGAAAGAAACAGTCACTGGAATGAACATCTGTTTCATTATGTATTTCCGGATTCGCGCACTGTGTGCGTGGCTTTCCCTATGCAGAAACAAAGGTTGGATTCCTACCCCAGAGAATTCATAAAGTAAAAGGGAGGGAAGGGCATGAGACGAGGCATGACACGTAATTAAAGAGGTCAGGGTGGGGACTGGTTGTGTCATGTTAGTATAAAGTTATGTTAATTCTGTATTTAACAGATTAAAATGATAGGTGCCACCTTTCTTGATTCCTGTTTAGGATAAAGTTTTGATAATGTGTCTTGGTAATCTCAGGGAGATGTCATTCATAGTGATGCTTCCTCAGAAGAAGGACAAAGGGAATCCATGAGGGGTAGCAGAGAGGAGGGGCATATTTCTGGAGGAGAAGTGCACTGGTCAGGGATGATAGAGTTAACATCAGCTAATGAGGTGAGGGAAGTACTGCATGCCTACTCAGGACTGAAATGATTCTCCAATTTTGGGGTCTCTGCTAACGTCATTTAGGTTTTTATTCTTTGCTGTCCTTTTAACCTGTTGCTTGCTTTTCTGCAAGATGGTATCTTTTGCAAATATCAATATATTTTGAATAAGGGACCTTGGTGATCTTAAAAGATAGGCAATAATAAAAATATTTAGCTCTTAAAAATCAGCGTCTCTTATGTGAGGTGGCATGGTAACAGTAGAGATTATTGGTTAAGGGATCTGTATGAAATGAGCTGCCAGTCTCAGTCCCATTCTTAGTGAATTGGTTTGTGCATTGCAAAATTGCTGTTTGGTATTTGGGATGCTTTAACAAAGGAATTGGTGAGTTTGCCCCTCCCAAGTGATACTGCATTTGAGATTGTAACTGTTTTGGAAATGATTGGGAAGATGTCTGTCTTCCTGGCTGTTAATTGCAAACTTCTCACCAAAACATGAGAAGGAAAGAAAACTTTAAAAAAATAAATCCTAAGGAGCATTGCAACTTTATCTTCAGAGATAAAGGTAAGGCACCTTGTATTTTGGTGTATGTGGTCCTACAGCTCTTCTAGCTAAATCAGTAGTGATCCTAGTTGGTGATCTGTATCACACTGGTTATCCTAGATCCTATCCTAGCTGAAATGGATAGGATATAGAGATTTTGCAATTGTCAGGTAGGATGAGGTAGACAAATAGCTTCACTGTATGTCATGAGTGTAGTGTCCCAAATGTCCCTCAAGAGATGGAGAGGTGTTGGCACTTCAGGTTTGTATCCTCAGCAAGACAAAGACTTGTTTAAACTTCTTTCTATGCCACCTTTCATCACATGGTCAAGATTTTAGATACATAAAGCTTACACAGGGTAAGTATCTGGGAGCGTTGGGGAGAATCTCACTTGTCAGCTGTGTTACTGTTGACACCAGGTAGGGAAGAGGAGGATGTTGTCCTGCCACATTTGTTTTGTCTCTGAGGAAGTCTCAGCTTTTTTTAAACTCGAGTGCAACAAGTTATATTTGTAACAGAACAATTCTGTTTCTGGCTTAAGGAAAAAAAAAACAACCCTAGGAGAAATGAAAACACTTGTTTTATGAGATAGGAGAAAAGAAGATAGCATATTGGTATTAGTATGACTACAACAACTGTTCTCACTGCCCGGTCAGTGCAGTATTTCTTGGCTGTGAAGTACCTGATGATTCAGAGATGAGAGAAAATGTCCATAACCCGACAGCCCTTTTGTTCTGGAGAAGAAATCTTCCTGATCTCAGAAACAGGAAATATTGGGGGTTTTGTCTCATTTTGTTACAAATGTTAATGATCATTGTATATTTTGCTTTTTTTCTCATGAGTTATCTGTGCCTATAAATTTTTGCAGAAGCAAGATCTAAATAGTCTAACATGACGTGCTAGATAAGAGCTTTGCAAGCAGTCCTAAGAGGTGTTTTGGGTATTACTAGGCTTTTCAGAAAGTTGAGTTCTGGAAAGACAGAGCCCTGAAGGAGAAAAATCTTGAGTGCTGTGGGATATACTTTCCTTAAAAAGCCATTTTCTGGAGCCTAATGAAGTGAGACCTGCTTAGAGTCCTGCTAGGTGAATGTGACATTTTTTGCTAATACTAGAGCAAATAGTAATACAACAGAGCTACAGGGGTGTGACCTGAATCTAGTCTTTCTTGTGCCCCACCAAGAGAATGGCAAACCCTGACAGCTAAAGCTTTGCAGATCCACGCCGTATCAAGGAAGAGCTATTCTTCAGGCTGTTGTTCCTTTGTCACTGGGAGCAGTAGGGTGAGACCAGCTTGAGAATCAAACTTTCACCTGGAGGGTGGCTACAGGGCTGACTCTGGAGGTGATGGAGAGAGCCTGGAATGGCACCACTTGTCACTGCTCGGGGTAGGAGTGTCATATAAAAGACATCATAATATCTGTCTTTAAATAACTGTCAATAGTGTCTTTCAACCTTTCTTTGATTGGTATAACCCTGCATCTCTAACAGAAATATTTTCTTTCAAACTTCTCTGTAGCAAATGAAACTGGACAGTTGCCATTACCTTCCACAGACATCTTATAAATAGTTTGCAGACTTGAAGAAGTTCATGGACCAGAAGGTAAAAATAATTTCCAGAGAGTTTTGGGGAAAATTAGTTGCTGCAGAGTTCTGCAGAAGTGCCCTGGTTCTGCACCATGCTTATTGGGGTGAAAGTGTCTGTTTATTGTGCAGAAATTGACTCTCACAGAAGAGGTGTTTGGGGCCCCCCTTAGACACTAATCAGAAACCTTTGGATTATATTTGCATAGCGGTGTTTGACGTGGAATCACCTTTACCTTAAACTTTGAAGACGAGGGCAATTGCAGACCTGCCTTTTGGCACATGTGGGTTTTCTTCCCTCTGTGTTGGAAGCAAGGAGAATTTTGCTGTGCAGTGAGAGTGCACACCTTGCTAATTTGTATCCTAGCCTTTTTTTCCATCCTCATTCAATGCAGATTAAAAAAACCCAAGAACTGTTGTTCCGTTGCTTGATCTATTGTAATCCTCCTGGGTGAGATGGGAGGAGCACTCTATATTCCCATCACATATCCTCTCACCACTCAAATAATGGGTGCACCAGGAAAAAGGAAACTCCTCCTCTGATCTGAAGGGTCTTGGCAAACGAGGTTCTCCACAGCAGTGTGGTTCATGCTTAGCAGGCACCAAGTGTCTGTTGTGTAAGTATAGACACGCTCTGCTTTGGAGGGCTAAAAGTGTGGTAGCTTGTGTTAGCAACACAGGGAATCAGCAGAGCCATAAGTAAGTTTGGTTCTGGTTTGGTTTGGTTGTTTTTTTTTTCATGAGCCACATGGGGGGAAGCCTTTGTTATTTCCAGATTTTAGAAGTAAGAGCTTCAGCCTTCTTCTGCATAAAGGATCAGCTGTCTGCTTTGGAGCCAGATAAATAAAAGGCAGTTCTGCTGTGAAAAGAAAAATACATGTTGATATATAGGATATCTGCGTTCTACAGAAGCAGGTGTTGTGTAGGGTTTTTTTTTTTTAGAGGCAAGCTTGACACGTTGAACTACGATCAGGAAGTCCAGCTGTGGTCTGTCTGTCCAATGTGTAAGTGGTAGGAACCAGGATTCTGCTTTTTCACATCCTTATTTTCAAAATGGAGATGAAGTGGATACGAAACTGGAAGTTACTTTTTCTGTTCCTTTTGTATAAACTGGAAACTTTTATACAAAAATGTTTATACAAAACTGGAGCACCTTCAGCTCCAGTGGGGTGCTCTCTGTCATTACAGCAGGCAGACTTGCTGGACACCGATCAGTGCAGGGAATCAGTGCAGTGCACTGATCTGTTGCATGGAAGTACCTTTCAGTTACATTTCTTCAAGGAATTACATTTCCAATGTGGCTAGGAGTCTACAAGGTGCTTTATGGCAGGAGACACAGAGTTCGAGTTTACTTTTGTTTTACTTTTTGTTATATGTCGCTCTAATAGTGGGGCGGAGGCACTTTGCCCGGCCACACTCCTGCAGTCAGTATGTGATTCCAGTTGGTGACTGGGCAGCACTGGAGTCCTGAGTGATGCCTCTGCAGTCAGTGACTTAACGCTGTCAGCAGCTTGCCATCCTTCCTGCCTGCCCACCTGGCTCTGAAAGGCTGTCACAGCCTTCACCTTTGCTGCTTTCCAGGTCTCGTGTCTTCCTTTCTAGGCCTGCTGTAGGCTTTTATTTTATCTCTGATTCACTTTCTCTGCTACAAGAAAGTGGGATGAGGGCAGTTAACGTCCCCCAACTTTTCATTCCAAGTCATGTGGTAGAAAGCAAGCATGAAGGCTACCTCAGCAGCTCCTTCCTGCATTTGTAGTGTGTTGCTCAACACCCAAAGCAATGCGAGGCTGGTCGTGGTTTGTAAGCCTTAAACAGATACTTCCTGGGATGACCCAGGTTCACCAACACCATATTGACTCCTTAACCAGGTGTGTGTCAGTGCCTGCATGGGATTCTGCATCACTTAAAAATCCAGGGTGTCAGGGTGTGAGGGACAGAAATTATCTGCATCTTGTCCACCCCTTGGTCAGGTTTGTGGCTGTGCCTTGTTCACTTACCTAGTTGTTTGTGAAGCTGGAGTTTTCTTCTGACTGTATACGTGCAAAGCAAATATTGACTCGTGGGACTAATGGCATTTGCAGCTCCGGGATATGCCTTTGCCTGACCTCAGGGAGAAACTGATGGGTGAAGGGAAGGCAAAGGGCTTCCTGCTGAGAGCTCCCCTTGTGCATTTCATTGGGCAAGTCAGGATTTTAATTAGGAAAACAAAGCTTTCCAGGTGTGAGGGAACAGAAATTAACTGCCTGATTCAGTGCAGGGTCTGATTTTTGTCTGATTTTTGTCTGATTTCTGAGAGAGGAAGAGTTGGTCTAAATGTTAAATTGGATGGAATCTACATGGGATTTTAAAAGCTGAGCTTGGAAGAGGCTTCTAGAGCTAGACCTAAGCGCGTGGCCTCCGGATGAGTACTGTGGCTTTGCAATTGCTTTTCTCTCTTCCAAAACATACCTTTTTTTTTTTTTTTAATAAAGGAGGAGAATAGAGAGCAGTGGAAACTAGCTGACAGTCCAGAGGTGGCAGTGGGATTTACTGCATGCAATGTTGCTTCATGTTCAAATTAAGCATAATGGAAAGTAGAGTTTTTCCCCATGCTAGCTTACTGTCAGAGGAAGTGTTGTATACGCTGTTCCTATGACAGTGGATGAAAATAATTCTAGAAAGAATTGTTACGCTTGTTCTGGACCTTCTGATGATCACTGATGGCTCCTGCATAGTTACTAGTTGTAATGTTCTCAGAATACAAAAACATTGCTTTGTAAAATGTTCGCCTTCTTCATAGTCTGTCTGCTAGAGGTATGTTGCTTTTTTGGTGGCTTTTTGGTTGATTCTTTTTTTTCTTGTTGCTAAAATTAGCAGAGGAAGACTCCTGGGAATGAGTTTCTGTCCCAAAATAAAGATCCTACTGAAAGGCTCTGGACAGCGTCACTTCATGCCTAGCACATCCAGGCACTACCACAGCAGGCTTAAGTGGAGATCACGTGGCAAAAGAGGCCAAGCAAGTAAAACATAGGCAGCAGGAGATTGTTATCTGGTGTTTGCAAGAAGCCAGGTAATTGAAATCTCTCATATCACAGCTGTGCGGAAGAGCATGTGTGTCCAGAGGAGGCTTGATATTGCCAAATGGAAGTAAATTTGCAGGTCTCCTTTGCGAACATCTATTTCTAAAGGACACCTACACTGGAAAATAAACTTACTGGATATAATCCTGTGTGGTGTGTGTTTGAACTTGGACAAAGGTGTTGCAGCTGGAGTGCTTCAAAGGACTGTACCTGATGCTGACTGCATGCTTCCCTTGCAGCCTTCTTTTTCAGGTACACACACTGTCATTATAGCTGTCTTCTAGCAGGCTGGAATCAATGGTGGTGTGATTTGTTTTAGAGTCTGAACTCAAAAAGTAAAGCTGCAAATAACAGGTACCATTTGCATTTTAACAAAAAATGCATTTCTTTCAAAGTGTGAAGACTACCTGTTGTGTGACCAAAATTGCTTCGTATAGGACACTTAAATTGCCTTTAAACATGGGAGATGCTTCTTATGCATGGTAAAAACTGGTTTTAATTTTAGACTTCTGAGGGTTTGGGAGTTGCCATTAATATTTGTTGGATGTGATGTGTTTTTTCCTTTGTATCCCTTACTGTTGCTTGTTTTCAGGAGTGTATACTATGCAAATAACACAGCTAAGTTAGCTGTAGCAATTTCAGGCATGCAATTTCACAGACTTCATGGGAGCCCCTTTTGTTACTTGCTCTCTCCTGGCTAGGAGAGTTTGAGAGTTGCTTTAGGTTTATATCCCTCAGTCAAAGGAAAGAACTTACTGTATCAATCCCATATGCCAGGTATCCTCCTCCTCCTCCTCCTGGCTTGAACTGCATTCCCTGTGCCAGTGAACCTTCCTCCCAGTTCCTGTGATGCTTTACTAGAGGCAGAGTGGGAGCGGGGAGAAAGCAGGGTGATGAAGAGCTACAGGGCTGGCGTAGTGGCCTCGGCACCTTCTCTTGGAGACAGCTGGCTCCGTGGGTAGTCCCCAGTGCACCGCCTCCTTGTGCCGCAGCAGGAGCCTTCTCTTGGCGTGATTCACCCTCCCCACCCTGCCCTTCTGCACACCCCAGTGCCAGCTGCAAGGTGAGCCTCTCACAGTCTCTCTGGGCCGGGTCCCAAATGGGTGCTTGCAGGAAGGTTTCTATAGGAACCAGAGGCAGGAAAAACCTGCCCACCAAGTTCAGTGCTCTAATGTCAGGGATGGGAGGGCAGGCAGCAGGCAGGGGAGTGATCTCCAGCAAGGCAGAGGCCAGTGTGCGATGACGTGGACAAGGGAAGGTGTTCCCCTCTGCTACACTTGTCCTGGGATGAGGAAGGACTTTCAGCCTCGGCACTCTCCTGCCCTCCTTCCCGAGCACCATGGTTAATTCCCTTGTTATGGGGAGTTTTCTCATCTATGTGCCTAACACACTGGCCCGGCTCCTCCGTAGCAGGTTGGTTCAGCAGTGATTGTGGATGCAATGAAAGTTAATAATGATCAAGGGGGATCCCTACGCACATGCTTGAGGCGCTGAGTGTGGATTCAGAGCACAGGTAACGAGAAGCATGGCAGAAGTACCACATGGCTGAAACAGTGACTGCGTTCCTAATAAAAGTCATTGGAAACAGGGTTAACTGGGCTGAAAGAGGGCAGGGGAGAAGAACATATTGCAGGCTCAGGAACAGAGCAGCTGTGGTAGCGGGGCGGTGATAAGCCTGAAAAAAAGCATGAAAATACATTCACAGCGATGTTGAAAGGGGAATAAGTATTGTCAGCAGATTTACCAGCTTGGTGTGCATGCTGTGTGCGTTCCCAAGTAAAATGAGTGTGCAGGTGCTCATTTTGTAATTCTTGTTATGTCTTCAGCTACTGAGGAAAAAGTTGGTGCTAAGAGAACAAGTGGGGCTAGAGTGATGGGAAGGGTAGAAGAGCGTTTACAGAACTCGTGGGTAAGCAACTGGCCATTGTGTGGGCAACATTACTTCTCAGAAACAAAAGCTGAACTTTTCCTTGTTTTGTTTTGGTTTTTTTTTTCTTTTTGCCCTGAGAGTTGGTGTCAGAAGATCAGAGTGTCTGTTCATCCATGCCAGCCTTTCTCATGCAGAGAACTGTTTAGATTTGGGAGTAAGAAGCCGTATCATTTGTGGTCTCAGACACAGATGCTTTTTATGCTTTTGCAGTGTTTTACAGCCGCTTATCTTGGAGCGCTGTTGCAAGCTACTTCCAACAAGCACTCACAGCCTAGAAAGCTCACTGAAATGCGAAGGCAGGAGTGGCAATATAACCTTGTACTACTGAACACTATAAACAACTCAGGACCTGCTGGATGAATCCCTGGGGTTCCTTATTTTAGTGGTTTGCAGTCATAAGTAGCTTTACTGGAAAGGGGAAGCTGGAAAACCCATCCCAGACATGCAAATGTTAGTTTCTCCCAGGTTCTTTCCCAAGTAAGTGTGAGTGACTGATATATCCCAGCACTGGCTTTATCTGCTTGGTGGAGGTGGCTCTTGCTGTCTCCCACACACAGAGTTATAAGGCTGATCTTAAAGTCCAAAATCTCTCTCTCTGATTACTGAACTATTCCATTGTTGTCCTGGAAAACCCCTATAAAAATCTGCTGTGAACTGGTATCAGGAAAGGAGGGGAGCTACGTGGGCTGTTTCATCGTCTGAGCTCTGTCACCTGATTTAGTTCTTTGCAGAGGTACTTGATAGCATGTTGTCCACATCCTAGCCCAGTTCATCACGGAAAATCCTTGTCAGAAGCTTTCCCAGCTCCCTTCAGGGAGCTGTGTTCCACAGCCTAATACTTTGCTCCTGTGGTTTGTGATGCTACTCCTAAAATCTCTTTCAGGCATATTGCATCTAATGATACCCCCTTAAATCCTTTTCACCATTCCAGTCCCTTCTCCATGGGCAGTGTATTCAGAGAATGATGATGTATGCTGTGGTTTTTTTAGTATTCATAATTAAATACAGGACTCACAATATGTGATAGAAAAGGTGATGAAAGTTGACTTGGTTTTTGACGTTCTTTCTATTGGCAATGCTGTTACTGTCACAAGGAATTTGGTAAATGACAGTGTGCTCTTTCTAGCTTATGGGTAGGTATGAAACCAAGAGGAAATTCCAGTCTCTGGAATTTGATTTTCTTGTGGGGAACTTAAATACTACGGGATTTAATTTTCCTGTGGGGAAGTTGTGTGTGAGGGGTCGGTCTGTCCCCCACCATCTTCTTAGATGCTAACTGAATTATCTCATCACCAATTTCTTTTTTTTCCTTTTTATAACAGGATAGTGACCTCTCGCCTCTGAGAACAGCATTTCTGGACCTGCTGACAGCCTCTGTTATTCGGCCTTACCTAGCACAATGTCAGGTGAGCAGATAAAAGTGGAAACAATATCTTCTTGTTTGGTTGCTTGTTCTTTCTTCAGGTGCAACTTAGTGAAACAAAGTTACTGGTTCCAAGAGCCATTCTTTAAATTAACATACTGTCTGGTCAAATTGGGGGAGAGGAAACTGCCCCATTCTTTGTGACCCAGCTGCCTTTTCACTCAGGGTGAACTCAGTTCCTTCTTTTACCCTGTGCTGAAGCCTGCAGAAGCTGCTTCAGTCATTGAACACAGAGGAAGAAGGAGATTGAAATGTAGTCTACCTTCCCTGTTTTTTGTAAGATTTGCTTGGTTCTGTTCTCCTCCCAAGATTTGTGCCAAAGTGGATGGATTGCTTGTGATCTGGGAGATTTTTGCCATATAATGGTAGCTCTAGGGCAGGCAGAAGGCTGAAGAATTACTGGAGTTTAGCTGTGGGCTACTGAACTTTACTAAAACTAGGTCTCCTCCTTCTTACAGTGGCCAACTCTCCCACCCCATATTTTTGTCTAAATCTTCCTTCCTGGTCCAGCTGGTTATTTCAGGGCATGTAACCCTGAGGGAGACTATACTTCAAAGCCAAGTAAGCCATTTTCTTGACGTGCACAGTGGAAGACCTGGGACATGCTTATCTGCTTCAATTGCAAAAGTTGATGTCTGCTTTTATTCCAAGGGAAGCTATTCAGTGGGGCACTACCTAAGACTGGAAAGGTGCTTATCTTGAACACAAAAGACCAAGATGATAGGCATACTTTCATGGCTGCAGCTGTCTATACGTGGTCTGGCAATATTCCAGCCCTTCTGGAGCAAAGGGAGCAGTTGAGCATCTTGCTGAGGGCTCTGATTTCCCATTTTGGTGCCTGGGCGACAAAGTTTCAGGGATCTCTGGAGTACAGTTGGTGCTGGGGTCAGTGCTTCCATAGGAGGCGTTTATGTCTCCATAATAATTTTTTTTTTTTTTAATGGTTCCCTTGGCTTGGCACTGATCGCACAGCTTTTCCAAGCAGAAGAAAGATCACATGATGCCATGGAACTATTTCTCTTCCCTAGAAGTCCCTTTCTTAGAGGGAACTCCATTTGGCCTTTCTGCTTCTTTTGCTCAGTGATAAGGGACAAAACCATCTGAAATTACTTGCTTCCTTGGTGAAGTGGGAGCTGTCTCAATGGCTAGAGTAGCGGTAGTGACAAACTGCTGAGTGAGTCCTTCCCTTGCTGGAACAGTCTGTATTGAGCGTACGTCTTCCAAGGGAGTCCTTCCAGGTTTTCACTGCTATATGTTGATCTCTTTCTGTTTAGGCCATCACACTCCCTCTGCTGGGGGTCCCTTCTCAGCTCTCACTCCCAGCATCTGGCCTCAGGAGATCCTGGCAAAATACACACAGGTACAATGTGGGGCAGGGAGGGGGTGTCCTCTGGCTCTGCACAGAAGTAAAGGGACCCTGGTGATTTCTGGTGGTCTCTGAAAGCTGCAGGGAAAAGGAGGGAGAGGTGCACTTTTCCTCCGGTGGTTCGGTTGTGGACATTTGTTTGCTACTTCATGTGTTTTGCGGCTGCATCCTGGCTCTTGCAAGAGGATCTTGCAGAGCACAAAGAAACTTGTGTGAATTATTGCCCTGCTGTTTTGCAACTATTGCTCCACTGTAAAAATGTTGACACCCTCAGGGAGTCTCTGTTACCACCGAGCTACTCTGGATGGCTTGTGCATGGCAGGAAATGCTAGCCTCAAGACTTGTCACCAGGTGGGCAGAGCAGGAAGGAAGAAAGCAGCCATGGAATTTCGTAACTTACCCGCAGTGTTTGCTGAAGGCAGTTGAGCCGCCCAGTGAGGCACATTAAAGCTTATTGTGGAGCTATGCTAGAAGCATGCTTCTCGGGTGCTGCCTGGGGGCTTGCAGGAAAGGGGAGGTATCTGTAGCTTTTCACTCCTTAAAAAAGCCTGGTTGTAACCTCCAGTGTGTATCCCCCAATGCCACCCATGAGCACAGATGAGGAGAATTGAGATTTGGGTCATGGACCTTAATTTCCTTTGGCCTATAATTTGGGCTTGCTTCACAGGTGCAAGTCCCAGTTTTGCCTCCTGTCTTTCAGAGGAAATCTGAAAGCAACAGGCAGGAGATGGAGCAATGCAGGGAGCTGAATTTGCAGTGTGTGCGCAGAGGTAACAGAGAACTGCTGTGTCTTAGAGATGCAGACAGTAGAGACCACTTTAGCTGGTGTGTGTGGCTTCCTCAGTCCATGAGGAGGGCTGTGTGCCCCTGCAGGTGGGAAGTTCTGATCTTGATACAATGCTGCGCTCAAGCCCTACTGGGAAAGGGATTGCTAGGAAAATCTGTGCAGGTGGGAAGGCAGGGCTTCACAACTTCCATGGAGAAGTCAAAATGGGAATTGCATGCAACACTTCCTCAGCTGGGAATTGTGGTGGGAGGCATCAAAAATAAAAGGGCAAGGAGTCTAGTTGCTCAGAGGGCACAGTGTGGACAGTGGTGGGGTGGGGCAATATCCACATGTCTCTTCAGTTGTTCAGTGCTAAACTGGTGAAAGTGTCTGTTCTCCTTCCTCCCATCCCCCAGAAAGAAGAATCCATTGAGCAGCCAGAGTTCCACTATGATGAATTCGGTTTCCGAGTTGATAAGGAAGGTAAAGTTAGTCCCATCCCTCCCATTTCCATTATGTCCTGCGTCTAGCCCTTCCCATGCTTCCAAGTATGGCAGTGTGATTTTGCAACCCTTCTGTGCTAGGTCTCATCTACCTAACCATCATCTTCTTTCTGTATCCTACCATTGTAATCAAGGGCTGTGCATTAGGTGTGTTGGCCTTATGGGAGTCTGGAGCATAGAATATGCAGCAGAGTCATTTCTATCCTCATGCTTGTGCCATGGGTAAGAGAGAGGAAAGTTAAGAGGAAGTTATCATTTCCATTAGCAGCTGCATGCTGGGGAAGGGCAACTTTCCCAGTTGACAGTGGGGTCTCTGTTGTGGTCGTAGCACTGAAGCACTGATAGTAGGCACAGTGACATGTGCTGTCAGTTGAAAAACTTGCGGACAAGGTGAGTGGCAGCAGTATGTGTTCTGCCTATCCCAGCAGCTTGGCAAAGTGTAGGGCAAATTGTAGGGGCAGAACCCACATCCTAGTTTTTCTGCAAGGTATAGAGACAGGAGACCGAATAGGAGGAGGTGTGGAGAGCTGTTGCAGCTGGGCATTGAACTACAACAGCTGGCTGCCTTTGCAAAGAGGAAGAGAAAGGGGTAGGGGACATAGGAATTGCTTTATATGCTCTGAGAGGACATTTCCAGGGCTCAGGCCATACAATGCAAAGGCAGAAGTTGTTTGCATGTGTGAGTCATAGAGGATCCTCTTTGAAGCAATGACCTAGAGATGAGGACAGGACACAGTGATTTTCTTCAGCCAGAACATTCGATAGACTCGTGCATTATGAAATCAGCAGAAAGGTTTGGATTGCATTGTTGGGATGTGTTATATGATGAAGGACAGAGTGCCTTACATCAAACCTGTACTTGTGCTAAAGTATCTATTTTAGAAGGCCAGCCTCAGGTTAAGGTGCTCTCTCATTGTGAATTTGGAATTGTCCCTATTAAAGCTTCTTTTTGGTGATTAAATATCCCCAAAGTTAACATTTTGCACCTCATTACTTGCATAAGCATATGGCTTGTGCTTGCCACCTCTGAGGCTTGCTATGCTTTTGTCAGCCTGATTTATAGATCCTTAAAAAACCCAGCAGGATGACTGCTATCGGGGTCTTGTTTAATTCCAGCCACACTCTGCTCTAAATCATGAGTAAGTAGAGACTAGAAGCCTGCTGACAGCTTCTTAGTTCTCAAGGCCCCAGTGCCTTTTGCTTATGATCATAAAATTTACTGCATGGAGAAGATGGTTAGAAACCAAGCTTTGCCTTTCCGTGCTCTGGCTGGAAGACACGAATGTTTTAAATGTGCTTTCTTCAGACAGCCATCCTCTTCCCCACCCTGTTCTATGTTCATTCCCTCTCCTCTTCCCTCTCTCGCTTGTCTCCATTTCTTTCCCTTCCCTTTGCTGAGGCAGATGGTGCTGAACCAAACTCCAGCAAGCTTCTGGGGGTCCCACTGACAGAGGAGCCACAGCAGAGGCTCAAGTGGCAGGCTCATCTGGAATTCACACACAACCATGACGTGGGCGACCTCACCTGGGACAAAATTGAGGTCACCCTACCACATTCAGACAAGCTGCGCTCCCTGGTGCTAGCCGGCATCCCGCACAGCATGAGGCCACAGGTGAGAGTGCTGCCTGTTCTGGGCAGGCTCTCCTGCCTGGAGTAAGAGACAGCAGAGCAAGACTACTTTCTCTTGGTTGAGAAGGTGCCAGATCATGGCTTTCTGTGTCTCTGTTATTGAATCTTCCTATCTCTGTTCATCCTGTCCCCCCAGCTGTGGATGCGCCTGTCGGGGGCCTTGCAGAAGAAGAGGAATTCAGAGATGTCATATCGGGATATCGTGAAAAACAGCTCTAACGATGAAACCATTGCTGCCAAACAGGTAGGAGATACTGCCTAGTGCTGACTGGGCACAAGGGAGTGGGGAGAAGGGCAAGATTTGCTGTGTGAAGAAGAAGAGGTGTCTGCCTAACACCTGCAGCAGGGACAGTTGAGAGGACATGTGTGGTTGAATCCTGCTAAAGCTTAATCCTGTTGGGCATATTTCTCCTTTGTTTTGTTGGAATAGCAACTGTGCTGCTCCCCTCCTTCCTAGGACAGCAGGGAAGGGGTTGGACCCATGCAGCCTGCAGACTAGAAAACAGTGCTGCGGTTGCATCTCGGCAAACAACCTGATATTCATTGAGGGAAGTGAAGGGTGAAAGGCTGATAGATACACCTCTGTTGAGGTCGTGGCAGCTGCTTCCACGGACTGTCTTTGTTCCCCCAAACACAAAGTCTCTGAACACCAACAAGACTGTTACAGGGTGTTTTCTCCCTTCCTCTGACCTCTCCTTTTGTGGGAGGAGGCAAAGGCCATGGCAAAAGAAACTGAGCTCTGCACATGTTGACCTCTCACCAAGCTAGGTTCAAAGTGGCTGGAAAGAGGAACAATACTGCCCAAGGGCTGCAGGCTGTTTATATCTGTGGGCTGTTCACCTCCAAGTCCTTTGTCACAGATGCGGCTGGGTTGTTGGTTTCTCTCTGGAATAGGCTTGTTGGAAATCCTTGCTTGAAATCCAAGCGATGAAATTCCCAACCAGTATGCCTACTATTCTCAGTGGTGAAGCTAGGGGCTGAGTTTAGGCAAGTATTTCTTGGGAAACACCAAGTCACCATCTGCACTGGCATTTTCCCACATGTCAATGAAGGCTGTTAAACTGACCCCAGGGGCTTGGACAGGGCCATCTTCTTTGGTGCATAAGGACGTACAGGTGGGTGTGGGGAAGCAGAGTTCCCTGTGGCAAGGGGCCATGAGGAAGTGCAGAGAGCAGAAGGCAATTGTTCAGATGCTGCAAGCTGACCCTGTCCCTGTTTATGGCTGTCTGGCAGATTGAAAAGGACTTGCTCCGCACGATGCCCAGCAATGCCTGCTTCTCCAACATGAACAGTATTGGGGTGCCACGGCTACGCAGGATACTACGGGGACTTGCCTGGCTCTACCCAGAGATTGGATATTGCCAAGGCACTGGCATGGTAACCTGCTTTCAGAGTGTCTTTGTGATAGGGATCGTTTTGTCTATGGTGGCTATGCTGGGGCAAGTAATTTGAGGCAGTGATTGCTGCTGGACACTATGGCCTCCAGATGAGCTGAAGGGAAATCCCTTCCACATGGAATGTTTTTCCTAGGGAAGGGAGAGCAAAGTAGTACAATGCATCCAAAGATGTGGAAGAATTCAGTCCATCTGTTGGGGAGGGACAGGCATTACACTGAGGAGAAATCCCTTCAGTGGAGACTGCAGGAGAGCTGCTGCAGAGGAAGGAAGATGTTGGTCACCTAGACACTGGTCCATCTCTCCATGTGAGGAAGTGGGGAAAGAGTTCTGCTCCTCTTGGGACAGGCTTGGCATGCAGTTCTTCTTCCTTCAAAATTCCAGGTGGCTGCCTCTCTGCTGCTCTTCTTGGAGGAGGAAGATGCCTTCTGGATGATGTGTGCTATCATTGAGGAACTGGTTCCTGCCTCCTACTTCAGCACCACCCTGATGGGCGTGCAGACAGACCAGCGTGTCCTGCGACAGCTCATTGTGCAGTACTTGCCCCGCCTGGACAAGCTGCTCCAGGAGCATGACATTGGTAAAAGTGTGCCCCAGAAACCATAGCTTTTCTTGCCAGGGTGACATGCAGACAAAGATTACTGTTCTTGTTTCACAAAAGGAGAGCAGCAGGGCTAGGAGCAAACCTCCTGGCCCTGGAGGCAATGGATGGTCATCTTTAAGCTGGGAGGACAGCATTTAGGAGAGTCTGTCTTCACTGGTTGGCTGACTTCTTCTCTTGTGATTCTTTTCCATGTCTCTATTCACAGAGCTCTCCTTGATCACCTTGCACTGGTTCCTCACCTCTTTTGCTAGTGTTGTCCACATCAAGCTGCTGCTGCGTATTTGGGACCTCTTCTTCTACCAGGGCTCTCTGGTGCTGTTCCAGCTCACTTTGGGCATGCTCAGTATGAAGGTAATTCCCCCCTCCTCTTCCTCCTTTATAGCACTTAGGTGTTTAATTCTGAGTTTCAGGGGCAAGAAGGTTTTGTATCCACTTCCTGTATGTGGTTTGGGAATGTGCTCGGGAAGATGACTTCCTGCCTTCCTCAGAACTGGGGGCTGTGAAGAACTTCCAAGGCACTTCACAGGATTCAGGGATTGCTGTTTCCCCTGCCTACCTCATTTGTTCCCTCATAATTAAACCCCATTGGCTGCTCCCCTCTATTCAGTCTAGATCCCAACCTGAGAGTCCATCTTACCTAAACCAAGATACCTCTTAATTTTGCACCATCTCTGAGCAGAGATATAAAGCCAAGGTTGTGGTCATCTGGGAAGCTTTTGATGGCACTGTTGAATGCTCGAAGAGATTAGCATTGTCCTGACTACATTTGATTTGGCTGCCTTACATTTAACCACCTGATCTTTTCCTTTTTATGCAAAAAATAATTTTGTGGTTCAGCTTGCTGTGTGAAGGGCAAGGGTGAGCCTGCTGGGAGTAAAGGGAAGGTGGAGCACAGTTTGACATGGTAGGCGCTCTGTAGTGTGTGAGATTAAGCAGTTTCCATTCCCTTGTCCACAGCAAGATCTGTGCTGTGCCCACTCCGGGCGGTGGGTGCAGAATAGCTTCTGTTTCGTCTTTGCTTGCTGATTTGACTTCATTTCAGTGATGGATGGTGTGATTCAAAAACACGCCAGCTAGAATTTTGGGGGCAGGTCTCAGCACAGTAGAGTAGTAAAAGATTCTGTTCCCCTCCCATAGGTAGCTTGGACTCTTCCTACTGAAGTTTGAATTACCTATGGAATTATCTAGTTGTACCTGCATTGTTTCTGGCCCAGGCTGTACACTGAATGTAAAATTGCATCTAGCAGCCCCAAAAGCATAGCTGTCGTGCTCACTGTTCTGTATGGCAAAATGACTGCATCATTGCAGGAGGATGAGCTAATCCAGTCTGAGAACTCTGCCTCAATCTTCAACACGCTCTCGGACATCCCAAGTCAGATTGAAGATGCAGATGTGTTGTTGCGGGAGGCCATGCGTGTGGCTGGCTCGCTGACAGATGTGGCGGTGGAGACGCAGCGTCGCAAACACTTGGCCTACCTCATTGCTGACCAAGGGCAGCTGCTCAACTCCAGCACCACTGTCAACAATTTATCCAAAGTGAGTGCACAGAGTCCCATCTGCCTCTGCTGCTCTGTTTTTACCATTCCCTTTCATGTTCCCTCCCAATTGGTGTGAGCAAGAGGTCCTCCTGTCTGAGAGGATTTTGACTCCAGGATGACTGTGTCATCCAGTGGAGAAAAGGTATTGGGGAGTTAGGGGGAGGTCTGTACTAATGAAATGCTGCCAGATCTGTCCTGGCTGATAAATCCCCAGGTGAAAGGGATATTGACATTGTTTGTAATTATCATTAATGAGAGTTATGATGGAAAGTGATGCATTTTATTAATGGAAACTAAAAGAAACAACATATGCTTTTGGCAGAATTTGCTTGGAGCATGCAGAGTAGGAACTGGAGTTAATCCATTAGTAAGAAACTGATACACTAAAATAACTCTGGAAGGTAGAGTCAGAAAACAGCAGCAGCCTTTGAGAAACTGAATAAAAAATGCACCTGTGTTTAATCTTGGACTACAGTCTGCAGCTGCAGATGTAGTAGCTCCTGCTTGTCAAGTCTGTGTGGAAGATATATTCTTGATGCTCATCTGTGCAGTAATCACAAGACAGTCCTGCAATTCTAAAATGTAATAGGCATCCACTTAGAAATGTATATATAATTACCTGTAGAACTGCTTTTGGCAACAAGTAGAATTAGAACTAAAATTATTCACTCGAATCATGGTTGATTCTTGAACTTCAATTATGCTTTCATAATCATTGAGCTATAAATAACCTGTTGCACGTGGAGCATATCAAGCACTAGAGCTGATTCATTGCATTAGAACTAGAACAACTCCTGTCTAGAATTGCCAGTTCACTTGCCTGCCCCTTCCAGTGGTAGCTGTCATGACGCCTTGCCCAGAGCTGACCTGTGTGGAGGATTGCTTTATTTTATTTCTGAAATCTGTCCTAACGTGTGCACTTTGTTCTTTCTCTTCCCTCTCCCTCAGATTGTGCGGCGCAGGACTCAGCGCAGGAAATCTGGCATCACCTCTCTGCTTTTCGGTAAGGACGATCCTATGCCTTTCATGTGGTGTTGATGGATATAGCAGGCTAGGAGCAGGAGGAGTGAGCAAAGCAGGGGAACACTGGGAGAGAGGAAGAGGAGAGGAGGGAGCCAGAACTGAAGGATGAGAGGAAAGAAGTGCCGTTTTCTGCTTGCTTGCTTTGGTCTGAGCTCAGAAAGTGAATTTTAGGTTAGATGGTTAGTCCTTAAATGGTGACTAACAGTGGGCTGCAGCTCAGCCCAGCTGTAGTGTCCTTCTTGCACTGACCAACAGGTGAAACACATTTTCTGGCAGACTGTATGCAGTCCACAGGCTGGATGTTGTACTCTCCTGATCTTACTCTGCTCAGTTCAGGAACATCTCTGAAGATCTGAGACAGGGCAGGATGGTCCAGTGTGTCACCCATCAAAATTTACAAATGCAAACAAATCAGTGATGTTCCCCCTTACTCTGAGAGTTCAATGTTGTGAACACTTTTAAGTCTTAATTTTCTTTGCTTATGAGCTAAGCCAGCTTATGTCCAGAAATCACACAGCCAGAATAGGTTTTGCATGGGTTTAAAAGTAACTTGCTTCTGTGACTCCATAATAGCCCTTCCTATTGTAAGTCTCACTGTCATCACCTTCCTTGCAACTGGTTAGCTTTCTTGAAATTGCCACATCTCACCACAGAAATTGTTTTTCCAGAGGAAGACAACATACGGAATTTACAGGGTTCAAACAGTGTTCCTCTTGTGGTTGAAATGGCCTGAATAAATCTAAAACTGGGTTTTACTGGTCTTTTCAGAGAAGAGCTTTTCTGATGTTCTCCAGGAAGCTGATATATTGTCATAGGCTTGCTACAAGCACATACAGCATTACATATAAAAGTTATGGTAGAAGACCAATGAAGCTGTGAAGTCAAGCATGCAGAAGTGAAGAAATGCAGGAAAGTTGCTTGTGCAACCTAAACTCAGACCTCTTGTATGTAATGTTATCATACAGCCAGTACAGACGGAACTGGCAGGGAACTTAGCTGCCAAATGCATCTTTCTTGTGTCTCAGATAGTCTCCTTGACCAAGTTTCAGTAGCTCTATGAAGGTGATAGTGAGTTATACCCACGCGCAAAGATAAATTTTAAGTTCAAGCTTCAAAATGTATCAATGGTAGAACTAAGATGATTGGTAGTGTTTTCTCATTTTAGTGGGGTTTCTGTACAGTGGCTGTCATGTTTTTTCCTAATATTATTCTTAGTAATTAAAACGGTTAAAATAGAGAAGTTGTCGTCCTGCAGCAGATGACCAGAATGGAAAACTTTAGTCCAAGTGAGGGGAAGGAAAGCTTGGATGCGATACATTCACTTTATACTGGGAACTGTCAATCAACCTTAAGTGTAAAGTCTGCTGCCTGTGATAGTTACTGTGTAGAGCTGGTACATAGCCCTTGTCAGGGTGGGAGTAAGGACTTACCCAGAACTTAATTCTTCTTCCTTAGAGTGAATGCAGATTTAGTAGTGACTTGGACAGGAGTTATTCCTTGGACAGGAATCACAGGAGCACTGTTCGGAAGGGGCCTCTAGATGTCTGTAGTCCAACCTCTCCTGCTCGAAGACAGACTCTTGCTCATGCTAGATCAGGTCAATCAGTGCCTTCTCTAGCTGAGATTCAAGGAGTTGGACCAGATTTCTAATGAAGGATTAGAAAGAAGAAACAGCGAAAGGTAGTTTGGTGGAGAACAAGATGTGCACGTTGCCCTTTTCCTGTTGGTTGGGCATTGCAACAAGGAAATGCAGGAGAGCTAGTCGTCCTCTGCACCACTGTGCAGCTAGTCAGTCTTTGCAGGCTCAAAATAGAGCCTCCTCACATGTGGCCGATCCTGCACTTGTTTCCTGTTTTGGAAATGTATATGTAGATGTGTCGGGTGCAGTGAGGTGAATCTGGTGGAAACCCCAGTTGCTTTCCTCTGTATCGTGTATTCTAAGGTGGGAGGGTGTGGAACTTGCTTCCCATATCTCCTGCTTGTGTTTGGGTGGGATTGATCTGAATACAGAGGGAGGAGCACAGTATTTTGGCCAGAAGGGACTGAATGATGACAGAAAGAATCAGTGATATATGTAAATGAGGGCAGCCCACTCAAGCTACTGTGGCTGTGGTTGAGTAGTTTCATCTTTAGTCACATTCTGTTTTAGCAACATGAATTTTCTGGGAATCCCCGCCGTCTGCGTGATCACCTATCTATTTACAATCTTTGTATCTCTGAATCTGTAGTGAGACTTCTTACATGCTCTAGTTCCTACCCCTGGCCACTGAGGAGGAGGTTTTGTTAATTTTCATTGCTTGGACTGGGAGTAAGTATGCCCTACAATTTTTCTAGTCCAGAAGCAAAGTTCAGTCTTCTCTTAAGCTCTGGTGTCTGATTCTCTAATAATTTAATTTAGCAAATAGAAAACAATTATAAAAATAATTTTAAATCTAATTTTTTGCTTCTATTTATGTTCTTAAAGTTTTAGTCTTTTTAATTAGGATCACTTGTGATTTAAAAAAAACTGTTAATCACTTTTTAATAAGGAGAAGCTTCATGTGTACACAGCTGTTGCAGCAGCTGTATAGCTCGGGCCACACTTTATTCATATTGGTTTCTATAATGCCGTTAGAAAGCAAGCAGAGTACTAATTTGCTAGCCAATGATTTACTTGGGTCTTGCATAAAAGTTGTGTTTGTATAAAAATTGGAGTTCAGTGAAAAAAACGTTGTTTTAAATGTTGATTTTGTTAATCAAGCTATCACATCTTCAGTATATTATAGAGAGAGCAAAAACAGATGTATGAAAATACACTTTGAATTTAAAACAAACTGAATTTTTTTTAGAAAAAGAAGCAAATGGTTCATTGTTCCCAAACATCATGTACCCAATTTTTAAGGCATTCAGAAACATTAACTGCCTACAGAATCCATCCCATTAGGTATCTTTCTGCATAAATTAATAGATAGGCTGTCAGAACTCCTGGGGGAATTAGTGACAGTTGAAAGATGCTTTGGTAACTTTTACTTTGTACTTATGACCATTTCTATACACCCAAACCTTTGAAATCTGACTCTTAGGAAGGTCGAGGTCTTAAGTAGATGGCAGCTTTTCTTTCGTGGCTCTGACTTCTAGACTGACACAGAAAAGTGGGCTGTCTTGGTTTTTCAAATCTTTTTGAAAGCTCGGTGAAGAATATGCTCTCAGCCTGTGAGGTATGCAAAAATCCCAAGTAGTTTAACCAAAAGCTATTTCAGTTTCAAGAGAATTTCAGTTGAAGAGAATTTTTGAAAGTTCCCTAGTTTTGTGTCCCACTATTCAGCTGTCCGTATACCGCGTAGACACTTCTCTAAAGTAGTATGCAGTACCTTGGTATACTTAGTTCTCCAGACAGATCAAAGATGACATCTTCCGGTTCCATATGTGGTTTGAAATAACAGCTCCTTAAAATTTGAGACAGTCAAATTGGTACTGTTTATTTACATTATTGAATAGATTGGCAGTAGGTACCTGCCTAAGTGTAGGCACTTCTCATGTCAGGCTTTTTTGATTTCTGTAGAATCGATGATTTCTAATGTTAACAAAACACTACGTACCTCATACTTGTTTTCTTTTCGTCACCTTCCCTCTGGCTGTGTGGGCTCCCCCAGGGGATGACGATCTGGAGGCACTGAAAGCCAAGAACATCAAGCAGACGGAGCTGGTGGCTGACCTGCGTGAGGCCATTCTCCAGGTGGCACGGCACTTCCAGTGTGTTGATCCCAAGAACTGCAGCATTGTGAGTGGGAACAGCTGGATCTGCACTGCTGTGTGCTCCAGGCATGAGTTTTGAGTATGCACCACAGGACAGGGCTGTTCAAATGCTCCTGGAGTGCATGGGCTCGAGGAAGAACACACCAGGTGCAGGGGGTGGAGGGTGAGGGTTGCTCCTGGTGGAGGGCAGCTGTGCTGAGAGGTTGTCTGCCTGCTAGGAGAAAGAAAAGGTTTGGGAACAGGGGCATGCAAGCTTTGGCAGATCAGCTGGGAGTCACCTGTTGCTTTTCATTCCTCTTTGCTCTTCATCCACATGCATGCTAGGATCTGACTCCAGACTACAGCATGGAGAGCCACCAGCGGGACCACGAGAACTACGTGGCCTGTTCCCGCAACCGACGACGACGAGCCAAGGCACTACTGGACTTTGAGCGCCACGATGACGATGAGCTGGGCTTCCGCAAGAATGACATCATTACGGTGCGTCAGCCTATGAGACAGGGACCAGGGCAAGACCGTGCAGACCCATGTTCTTTGGGATGCTGCGCTACCTCTTCAGGGAAAGAAGGGAGGAGATCAGCTCAGAGCCCAGTTAGGAGTCCAAGGGAAGCAGCTGGTGTTTCTGGGGGCTGCCTGGGGATGAGGCAGTATGTTGCTGTGAGCGTTGTCTTGTGGGTCATTTTCAATGCAACCACAAAGTCCCTTTTCTGGCTGCCATACAGCTGAGCAAAAGATTGATTTGGTCCAGCCTGGGTCCTGGTTTAACGCTGCAGCACTAAGCTGTGGTAAGACTGTAAAAGCATCCATTTGCATTTTAGCTGTGGGCGTCCAATCTGAAATTGGGGAAAACAGGGATAGCGTTGTGTTTGCAGTAGTTTTTGCACTTGAAGGCCCTGGGCCACGTAAGAAGAGAACATTGGCAAAACAGTTGAGAAAAAAGCAGTTCCTCATTGTGCAGACACAGCCGGGCAGCTGTAGCCCTGCTGGCACTGCACTCTCTTCAACCAGTGTTTTCCACTCCCTGTTTTTCAGATCATTTCCCAGAAGGATGAGCACTGTTGGGTGGGAGAGCTGAATGGACTGAGAGGTGAGAGCAGGATGGGTTGGAATGGGGAGAGGGGGGCTGGATGCGGAGCATCCATTCATCCACAGCAACTGCTCTGGTACATTTGCAGCAAAGGCTCTGCCAGTTACCCGGAGCATCTGCCAGGGACAAGGAAAATGTTAAAGCAGGGTATGAGCGCAGTGGTGCAGCTACCTGGTTACTTCTTGGAAACAGCAAGTTTAGGCTCCATCCTCCTGGCACAGGGTGGTTGGGTGTATGTCATCTCTGCTGTTTGTGGGCAGTGTCCTGTAATTGGCTTCCTCTTGCAGTTGCCTTGATTCTTGTGATTTTGAGGCTGCTCGCTTTCTTCTTTGGGGTTGGACCCTATGAACTCTGATTTATTCTCAGCTTCCACTGGGCTCTGGTCTTGTCTGTGTTAGAGGTTTCTCAGTGTCAGACTCGCTTCTTTGTCCGTTCTTTATAGGTTGGTTTCCTGCAAAATTTGTGGAGATCTTAGATGAGCGGAGCAAAGAGGTAATTAAGAAAAACAAACACAACAACAACAAAAAAAACCCCAACATAAAAAAAAGTCATGTCACAGCTGAAAAAACATAGTTGAAAAGAGCCATATATATCCCTTCATGAGTCTGTTTGCTCTCTCTGGCTATTGAGCACTTAGTGATGTGATCAGGCAGCTTGCTCAACTTCCTGATGCTGACTGAGTGGAGAATGAGGGCCCCAGGGGGCTGCAGGGGGTAGCCAAATGTGATGCCTGGGCTTGCAAGGCCCCTAGAGATGAGCTTTGGGAAAGCTGAGAAAGCAGCAGGCAGGTACGCAGCAGGATCCTGGGGGCAGTGTTTCTGCCTGCTCCCTGCTACCTGTGCTCTCTTCCTCCTTTGAGGCTGTGCCTGTGGGTCCTGCTCATACTTTGTGGTCACCACAGTGTGTTCTCCCAGAGCAGCTGTGCCCAAGGAGGCACTCTGTCTCAGTTCCTCTCACAACCGGCAGTGGTGAGATGCCACCTATTTAGAGCAGATACCTCAATATGGCCCCAAGGCTGGGGTAATGGATAGGCGACAAATGTCATCAGCTGTTGGCCTACACAATTTGCAGGGGGAGTGGAGAAGGTCCTGTTCTCCCTCTCCTCCTCAGCATTTGGAGAGTGAGGAAGGGCTCAAAGGCTGACCTGAGACCCCAAGAGAAACCCCTAGAGAGATATCACTATTGACATCTCACTTGCTTCCTCACCCCCTTCTCAGGGCTGATTCCTTAGATGCAGATCACCTGTGTATAAACACACCCTGTACTGCTGAGCAGTTCCCCTCCCAACTGCGGAAACAGAGAGGGTCCCACTCATCCTAATTATGGAATATCCTTCACCCAAAAACAGCATTTTTGGGTGGTACCTTGGAGTGGTGTACCAGCTGACCTGGGAATTCCCATCTACACCCATTTGCTTTGACTTTTAGCAGCTTAGAGAGTCCCAGAGACCCTCAGTGCAAGTCCTTCTCCTTACCTTAGCTCAGTCAGCATCACACCAAACCACCGCAGTTCCTACATGCTGAACGCTGCCAGGGTGGTGCTGGGGTCACAAGAGTGGTCTCCTGGGCAGCACCTAGGCACAAAGGTCCTGGTGTCCCAGCAAATCGCCGGGGAGTAGCACGGAACATGGTGCCTTATGCAAGAGCCAGCAAGAGCATAAGGGGTTAAGGGAGGGGGGACTGGTGAGCACCTGGGAATGGAAGAGGTGTGTGCAGAGAAGCTGTAGGTGAGTGGACCACCGCCATGCTCTGCCCCCTCGCCAGTATGCTGAGAGCTGGCTCTTCATGTTCCTCAGTACTCCATCGCTGGAGATGACTCAGTCACAGAAGGCGTGACGGACTTGGTGCGAGGGACGCTGTGTCCAGCCTTGAAGTCTATATTTGAACACGGATTGAAGAAGCCATCTCTGCTGGGGGGGCCCTGTCATCCCTGGCTGTTCATTGAAGAGGTGAGATGTCTCAGTTCCCTTTGTGGGGCAGTGTTGCCGGAGCGCTGGGGTGAGGGGGCTGTAGGGCAGAATGTACTGACTGTCCCTCTGCCTTACTAGGCTGCAAGCCGGGAAGTGGAACGGGACTTTGACTCTGTGTATTCTCGCCTTGTGCTCTGCAAGACTTACAGGTAAGGCCACTTTATTCACACACAGCGTCTGGGTCTGTGCCCTGCTCCTGTGTGCTCATCAAACTGCTGCTGCTCTCCACCTTGGGAAGGGTCATGGTCTGTCTCATCATCCTGTCGGTGTGGTGTCAGCAGGCTGCTATGCCCGTGCTGACTTGGGGCTGGCGGTGGCTTTTGCCCCTTTCCTCACACTCCTGTGTTTGCTTCTGGGGCTGTATCTTGCTCTCTCATGGCTGCAGGATCTCCTGTGGGCTCAGCAGCAGCAAGGGAGCTGTTGAGGTATGGAGGGGAAAGGCCCGCTTGTGCCTGGGGTGGCTCCGGAGCTAGCTAGGTCTCTGCTGTGATCTTTGCAGGCTTGATGAAGATGGCAAAGTCCTCACTCCAGAGGAGCTGCTTTACCGGGTGAGTGCTGCCCCCAGCCCAGCCAGAGCCCAGCTCCTCATGTAGGGAAGTTTCCCATGGAGGCTGCTGGACACTGATGCCCTTCTCCGGGGACATGCTCGAGAGTCTCCCAGACCTTCCCTGATGGGAAGGAGTAGAGACATCAGGTGCCTGGGGAAAGGCAGAAAGTGAAGCCATTGAGAAGGCTCAGCCCCTCTCATGCTAGCAGGTGGCACTGGGTGAGGGTGGGGAGCTCTGGGGAGGGGAGCATTTGGCTGTGTTGCTGGAATGGCTGCCCAGCCCAGCCTAAGGCTAAGCTGAGAAGGCAGTAACCACATCTTCCCACCCTGCAGGCGGTTCAGGCTGTGAACATGACACACGATGCTGCACATGCACAGATGGACGTGAAGCTTCGTTCCCTCATCTGTGTTGGACTCAAGTGAGTCATCTGGTCCTGATACCCCCGGGTCAGGGGGGATGAGGAACTTGGGAGAGGGCAGAGCGGGCTCAAGCGCAGCAGTTGTTTCAATCTACCTTAGGCCGCAGGGTCTTTTTCTCCCTCTCACTGCAGCCACTGAGTGGGACCTGCTCCTTTCTTGTTCATCATGCTGGCCTGGCTCCTGGCTGGAAGAAGTAGCTCTCATTGCATGGAGTGCCTCATACAAGTTTACTGGGTTATCGTGTTCCCACTGGGGACAGGACTGTGGGCTGGGGTCAAGGCTTGGGCTTAAAATAGACTATCCCAAAGGGATGGGGCTTCTTTCCCTGGCTTCAGCCAAGTAATGTGCCTCCGCCTCATTGCTACAGCGAGCAGGTGCTGCATTTGTGGCTAGAGGTGCTGTGCTCAAGCCTGCAGACTGTGGAGAAGTGGTTCCATCCCTGGTCGTTCCTGCGCAGTCCTGGCTGGGTGCAGATCAAATGTGAGCTGAGGTGAGTCTGTCTCCATGGGCCTTGCCAGGGTCTGGAGTGGATTTCCTCCTCCCCTGCAGGAGGTGGCCTTTGGTATGGCTGGCTCTGGACCTGCTCCAGTGAGTAGCAGTGTGGGCTGCCCAGATATCCCTGCTGCAGAGATTTCCTTCTGTGTGCTGAGGCAGCAGCAACTGTCTAGACAGTTTAATGCGATGCACTGTGCCTGCCTGATCAAGAGCAGAGCTTGGCTCCTGGGAAGCTGTTGTGACAAGCAGGCAGCCTCTGCCTGCCAGCAACCTCCTGCTGTGCCCTGCACCTACTCTGATGGTGCCTTTTCCAACCCCTGCTCTCCAGGTCCTCTGCCAGCCACCATGAGTCCAAGCAGGGAACGGGGAATGTGCTAGGGAGACAGTCTGGCTGTTGCTGGCCAGGAAGGAGTCACTCACCAGCCGACTCCTGGTTAAGCGAGGGAGCCGTGTCGGGCTGAAAGCAGCTGAGCTCACACAAAGCACATCACTTGGAGCCCAGGGCACACATCCGTACTGCGTGCTCCTGGCCCTCCTGCACTCTGCAAAGCCACATCCAGTCCCAGGGAGCCGCAGAGCAAACCTCCTCGCCACCACCACTCCAGCCCTGCTTCTGTCCTGCGGGAACTGGCTTTTGTCTGCACCACCCGGTTGCCTCTGGGCCCCAGTGGGAGCATTTGTAGCCAGAAGTAGGCCTGGGTGTACACATCTCGGGGTCCCCTATTCTCCTTGTGCTGCTGCTGAATGGGAGGGAGTCCCCTCCACCTCTGTGCTACCATGTCCCATGGCTGCTTTCTCGCAGCATGGGGGCAGTGCTACTTCAGCACAGCCGAAGGACTAAGTGGGACTGGTTCATGGCTGCACCCAGGTTTGTGTGGAGCAGGAGCGGAGGCTTATGCCATATTTCTCCCAGCCAGCTTCCTGTGGAGGGCCTCGCCTCCGTCACTGCTGCAGGAGTTGGAGGAGACCCCCACATAGGAGTTTCCCCTGCGCCTGAAGGACTGACGAGGTTGTTGCCAGGAGGTCTGAGCTGTGCATCCCTGTCCTAGGGACAGGGTTGAGGCTGTGCTTGCAGCGTCTGCTTAGAGCCAGGTCCAGCAGGGGAGCTCCTCACGCCATCCCTGTGTGGCACTTGTGCATGGGTGTCGGGACACTTCTCTTACTCCAGGGAGAGAGGAAGGGGTGCAGAAACTCTGAGGTGCTACTGGCAGGAGGCTGCTTTCTGGAGAGGAACCTGCAGCCCCCCATTGCCAGCTGCATGCAGTCCTCAGCCATGTGTGTCTGTGGTCTAAGCAGAGCCCGGGGCTGCCTGTGCCTCCCTGCGCTGCTGTGTCATGGCTCTGTAGGGGTTGCACTTGAGTCACATCTTCAAGCTTCTCTTTCCAGCCTGGGCCTGGCAGGATGTGAAGCCCAAAGAGGAGGGGGAACAGGGGATGGATGGCTGGTGCTGCCCTTTCAACACCAACAAACAAGGAATTTCATCCTTGTAAGTTTAGTGGTGCGTCGGGGCAAGCTGAGGAGCCGGTGCAATTGTGGTTCTGGGGGCAGCAGTTGGGGGCACAGGCTGGGAGTGTGATCTGGGTGGAGGGGGTGTATGTGTGTGTTATCATCACTCTCTTCCATTGCAGAGTCCTCTGCAAATTTGCCTTCAGCCTCTCTCAGGACTGGGAGCTGCCAATAAAGAGGGAGGTGAGTAGGTGGCATCTCTCATTCTCTCTCTCAGCTACAGGCTTCGCTTGCCGCCTCCCTCTCCCAGCTTTGTGCTCCAGTGCATCCTCTGCATCCTCTTGAGCCGGCACCAGAGGCTGTGGATGCGGCCACTTTCCCTGCCAGGGCAGGCTGTGCGTGGGAGCTGTGTGGCAGCGCTGGCTGCTCCTGCCCAGCTGGGACAGAGGGAAATGGCAGGCCCCTCCCTTCCCCAGTGCTCTCCAAACCACAGGGCCTCTCCCTGCTTCAGCTGCGCGGAGGTGGGAAGTGCAAAGGGCTGCTCTGTGTGGGTGACGGAGACCTCGGTGTGCTTGGGCTCTGCCCGCAGACACGGTCTCCCCTTTTCTGGGTGTGGTGCGCTGACCCGGGTCTCTGTGTCATCCCTGCAGGAGAAGGAGAAGAAGCCACTGAAGGAAGGGGTGCAGGACATGCTCGTGAAGCACCATCTCTTCAGCTGGGACATAGATGGGTGACCCCCACCCCACCCCATCCTGGGGAACCTTCTCAATGGCGTACACTCCTCTCCCCCACCCCCATTATGTCTCACCCCCCTGCCCTCCCCCACCCCACCCACTTGTATCTGTGACAAAATCCCCCTCGGGGGGGCTGCCAGGCCACCTGGGACAGATGGCAGCAGCGCCGAGAGGCCGAGCTGCAGACCCGAGGGAGGTGATGGTCGAGGGTGATGCTGCAAAGGGACAAGTGTGTTCTGGCCACCAAAACAAGTGCCCCTGCCCAGCCTTCCCCATCTCTGCCACCCCCATCTTCTGCTTGCCTCAGCCCTGCCTACCCCCCAGTGCCTGGGGGAGCAGCCTGGCCCGGAGCCCCTCATGTGCTGCCCCATGGGCCAGCAGCTGCATGGGTGTGTGAGCGTGTCTGCTGCTGTAGCTGTGGGGAAGAGACAGCCCTCGCGGGGTGGCTTTGATCCATGAGAGCTGGTGCCGTTGGCAGGTGGCACTGCGGGTGCAAGGGGAATTGGGCTGGTGAGAGACTATCGCTGTACGGGAGCAGGGACAGCACATCCCCCCGTGCCAGCCAAGGGCTCGCCTCTGTCGGGGAGAGGGATGGCAAACCCTGAAGCACTTGGACAAGTTCCTCTGGCCTGGAGCTGGGGCTGAGAAGGGGGAACCGGCATCAGCCTCATCCCACCTCCCTGGCACTGGTGTGTGGGGCGTTGACAAGAGGTGCCCGACTGCACTGGCCTGTTACCACTGTAACAGCCTTAGGGGATGGGCCTTGTCTCCTCTGGGAGCAGACAAAAACCATCTCTCCCCTAAACAGAGTGTTTCATGCTGTCATTTTAGTCTCTAGATGATTTTTACTGTTAACCAAAAAGCTGTAAATTAACTCCAGGAACGTGTATATTTTGGCACCGTTGTAGCTCAGGACGAGGTTCAGGCTGGAGCTGGCTCAGGGAGACTGACTCGTCCTCCTCGCCCTGCGGTGGCAGCAGGGACGCAGGTCAGGAGTGGAGAATTGCTGCTTTGTGGTGGTGGCTCTGGATATGGAGTCTGTGACTTTCTACTGAAAGCGCTTGTCTGTGAGCACAAACTACTCATGAAATGACACTAGATTCTTACTTTCCTTTATTCGGTGGGTTTGTAAATAAACTGCATCTTGGGAGAGTGCTGGGCTTTGGCTTTGTTTTTTGACAGGGTCAGGACTGGATCTAATTCCTTAATTTCTGCCAATTGATAATTATGACCCCATTTCTGCACTGGCTCCTGCTAGCATCAAGCTGAGGTCTCTGCTCAGCGTACACTGGCACCGTGGGGACTCCTCACACTGCCCTGGCCTCAGACTAGGCCACAAGGCCAGGTAGCGGCCAGGGCAGGAGCAGTTGTGCTGCCTGCAGTGGCAGCCCTGCCTTGCCTCTCTGCCGCCAGCTCTCCCTGAAGCACAGCTCCGCAGCAGAGCCCCGGGAGGCCCTGACAAGCAAGAAACACTCAAAATGAAGGGATGTAGGGACCCTGCAAGGGGAGGGCCCTTAGCAAAGGGAGAGGGGCTGGCAGAGAACAGGGCTGGGTGGTGGTGGACAACAGTGTTGTCTGCACATTGACAGGCTTCTCCAGAAAAAGCAGGTGGCATCTCTTCTGCAAAGTGGGACAGTATCAGGGCACAGGCCCTGGAGAACCGTGTTCAGAAGCCCAAGCTCATGGTAGAGTGGAAGTAGCAGTGTATTTACTGATGTGAAAATCAGTGTTTTCAGTCAAAGTAATTCCAGTTTGGCATGTGGCTGAGGAAGGCTGCAGTATCACCTCACCACTGTAACAGCTGGGGTCCAGACCAGCCTATTGCGCTGTGGGAGGCTGTAAAAGCTGCCTGTGCTTCTCCTACCGTAAGACCTCCTTCTGGTTGCAGGGTAGGTAATTTCCATACACTGAGGGAATCTCCCTGCAGCTGAGAAGGGATGAGGCACCACCACTCAAGCTTCTTTTTTTTCAGGTTTGAGAAAGACCCAGAGGGATCACTCACCCTTAGCTGGAAAAGGTAGAGTGGCCCCAAGCCCTCCCACCAGCATCGCAGAGAAGTTTTTTGAGCACACGGCTGTTTGGAATTTTTTTAATAAAATGGATTTTTTTTTTTTCAAATATTTGTAACTGAAAAAATAATTCAATTTAAAGATCCATTCTCTCCCCCGTTAACTTGTCACTTTTATCCTTTTCCAGTTGAATACTTGCTCTGGATCTGATGCCCCAACACCATCTCTCTCAGATGGTGCTGATCACCCCTTGCCGTTCGCTGCATAGTGGAAGGGAGAGTGCGTGCTAGTCAAATACACATTACAAACAAGTAGTGGTTACAGCAGAAAGATTCAGGATTACATTCAAGGTAGAGGCAGAACGTCAGACTTCATTTTTCCCAATGGGTGCAAAAATGTACGTCCAGGGGAATACCTCTTCCAACAAAGAACTATTGAACTATTATTCAAACAAATAATAGTAAGAAAGCAGAGAACTGGGCTAGCCTGCTCTGGGCACGGCTTGGGGACAAGACTTTCTAGTATTTCCTGGGATGAGGCACCATCGTCCCTGCTGCCCCCAGGCACAGCTCGCTCTCCTGGCAGAGGGGCTCTGGCAGGTTAGCTGGCTTCCTCCGGAGGTGAGGCTCAGGGTTCTGTATTGCTTGGGCTCCTTGAGGGCTCTTAAGCCCATCAGCCAATTTCAAGTATGTTGGGCAAAGCTAGGGTAATTAAATTCCTACAATGTTTCACAAGTGATGGTGGATGCGTAAAGATGAAAGGGAGCAGCTGTGAGCTCAGCCTTTCAACAGCAACCCTGGGGAAGGCCTAAATCAGTAACAGGCATTGGCACCTCTCTGCCAACAAAGAGTGGGGTACCTGGCCCAGTGCGAGGACCCATGGCTGGGTCAGGCCAGGACTGCAGGTGGAGTGCTCCCACCTTCTTCTAGGAGCTCACTGCACTTCAGTAATTTCATTCTTTATTTACTGGTTGCAGTTTTGTAATTATTTGTACAAAAGAAATCACACAGCTGTTTTTTTGTGGGGGCTTACTGCTCCCTGTGGGCTAAAAGAAGCTGATTTTGCTTTTGACAAACAGGCAGCCTCACTTTTTCCCCTTAGCATTTGAAAGATGCTCCCACCCCCCCCACATACTTTCCTCCTAAGAAACCATTTGCCTCCTGTGCCCACCTGGTCCCACGGCTGGGCAACTGCCCTGGGGGGAGCTGCTGGGAGCTCTGCAAGGCAACTGCTAATGCACTCGCTGCTCCCAGTGAGCACCAGGGCTGCACCAGGAGAGAAGTGGGGGGGGGGTGAAGGGGGTGTCCACCAGTCCCAGTTATTCTGATTTTTAGGACATGACACTGTAGCTTGGGCAACAGAAAGCGGGGGGGCGGGGAGGGTATCCTCTCACTCCAACCCGGACACTGAGGGAGGCAGATAAGAGGCTCTGACTTGCTTACAACTGGGTGGGGGAAGAGAAGGGGGCAGAAAGGAAGGAAGCTGCCAGCAGGCCCCCCCTGCAAATGATTAAGGAAGTGGCTCCCCATGCAGTTTACAAGCAAATAGGGCTCAGGAAAGCAGGAGTTTCTCCCAGCTGCAAAACAGGCATGGCCCCACCTGACTGCCAGTTCAGTGGCTGATAGAGAGCACGTCGTGCAGGGCTGGCACTCACCTGCCCCGGCATAGAGCAGAGGTACCCACACCCCTGCAGCAAGGCCTCCCCCTGAGAAGAGCACCAGGTACCAAAGAGGCAGGGGAGCAGCATGTGCCCACCCGCACCTATCCCTCCCCAGCAGGCAGCACTGCAGCCTGGCATGGGGGGGAAAAAATGGGGACAGCATCCTCAAGCTATTAAAAGGAGCTATTAAAAGGATGGCAGTTTATCCTTCCATTGCCTGAGCAGGGTCAGCACCTTAGTCCATACGATCAAGAGCCACTGCCTCCCCCCCCTCCCCCAGCCCAAGCAGCCCAGACCTAGCTCAGGGCCAAAGCAGGGATAGCTGCGTGGGGCGGCGGCCGCGTGGGGCACAGCTCAGCTATGTCTCAACTGGTAAATATGGTGGTGAGTTACTGATAACAAACACAAGAATTTAAAAGTGACAGGAGTAACGGCGCGTGAGAGCGAGCGCGCCACAGGCCTGGGTTTCCAACGCAACACAAGGAATAGCATTGCCATGGCTCTGGGGGCTTGGGGTACCCATCCGCCCACTCGTCAGCAGCTGCTACCCCGAGGCACCATCCCGGCGCCCTACCTGGCAGAAGCTGGCTGGACACAGGGCAGCAGCTCACAGTAAGCAGCCATTTGCTTTTGCCTTTTACCCATGGGCCTGGAGGGAAGGCAGCACAGAGGGCAGCTGCCCATTACTTGCTTTCAGGCTCCCACTTCTCCCCAGAAAGAGGCCCTCACAGTCGCACTACTGAGTGAGGACCCGTACTGTGCCACACAACGCCTGGTTTGCAGCTTCCCCTTCCTTGCCTGTTGGGTCTGACATCCTCGGCTGCTTCTTTCCACTGGGGCACCTGCTACAGGGAGGCAACAGCACAGCTGAAGGCAGGAGACAGATTGCACATGGCCCCTAATGATATGTTGCTCATTGCTAGCTGTGCCCCTCACACCGTCCCCAGGACACACGGACACTTTCTTGTCCCTAACCCCCAACACAGGCTGACTGCCTTGCTCACCGGGGATGTCACAAGTGCTGTGGAAGCTGGGGGGAGAGGGGGTGTGCCTGAAGGCTGGACTCCAGGCACAGCCAGAGGTCTGGGGCAGCAAAGGACAGATTTAACATATAAGGACCTGGATTTTAGCACCTTAAAAATCTGTTTTGCAGCCCAAAGCGAGTGAAACAAGCAGGCAGGCCTCTGCCAAGCTCAGCAATATTTGGGAAACCAGCTTAGACGTTACCAGGTTGGTGGGGAACCCTGGTTCCCTTTGGCTACACTTGGAAAAGGTGTCTGTTCTGCCCAGCTCCTCACAGCCCTGGGGCAGTCCAGACCCTCCCCTGACAGACAGCAGGTGGTGCAGAGCCCAGCCAGCACTCCCACATTTGCATCCTGCTCCAGAGGTAGAATCCCCTTCTGCAACCGTTAAACCGACCATGTCGGGGCAGCACAACACCCTTTATTTGCCAATCCCAGCAAGGCGCAGGGTGCTGCTTCTGGAAACGGCTCAGGCCCAGTCATGCTCTGTCCCGCTGCGAGACGTTAGGCAGCGTTCTGCCCCATGCACTGCCATCGCTGCTCCTGCCTGGAGGAAAAGGGGCTGCCGGCTCCGTTCTCACCCGAGCTCGGTCAGGCTGCACTGAGGGGGCAGGAGGCCACCAGCCCCAGAGCTCCTGCAGCCTCTTTTTCCCCCCCAGCAGCCGTTCTCCCTGCCGTGGCCTGGCCTGGCCTGCTGCCCAGGCAGCAGCGACTCAAGCAGCAGGCCTGCCTTTGCCACCACTGCTGGCTTCGTGCAGGAAGGACACTGTTGGGGGAGGAGTACAAATACTAGGAGCTTGGGGTTTTTTTCTTGGGGTTTGGTTTTGTTTTCTTTTTTTGTTTTTTTTTTTGGTTGACTGGCCTCTTCCCCCCTGCATGCCTGTGCCCTCCCACTCCCATTCCCTTCAGTCTCTGCTCACAGAGTTACAAGCAAGAATCCCAGTGCAGCTGCAGATCGTGTCCATCAAGGAAGTCTGTGGAAAAGAGGCTGGGAGTTGCAGTGTTAAGGGGAGCCAGGCTCATGACGGGCCCCCCCGGCAGCTCCAACCAGTCCATGCTGTCCAAGTTAGCCTCAGCCAGATCCAGGGCTATGCCCCCGGACGGCTCGTGAGCAAAGTGCAATTCCGAGGTGTCCATAGGTGAAGGCGGGTGGTCCAGGATGGCCGAGCTGCTCAGCATCTCACTGTGGAGGTCATCAATCAGGGACAGGGGCTCCGGCCCATCGTGGCCTGCTGTCAGCAGCGGGAGGCCAGTGCTGCTCTCCAGGAAGTCCTCCAGCCGGCCCACGGGCACCGGCTGCCCCAAGGACACTGGCACCGCCAGCTCTGAGGATTGGTGGCTGCTGGGCGGTGAGGAGCAGGCTGGGGCCACGGGTGGTTCTTTCCCAGCTGGGGACGACTGATCCTTGAAGTCAGCAGAAATCTCTGTACAGGGAACAACCGGACAAGCCAGGGTGAGGCAGAGCTTGGCCGAACACTGGAAGGATCCCTCCCTCCCACCCACCAAGGCAACAGGCACCCCTCAGACTGAGCCAGCACTGACCACCGACTGGGATAAGGAAGCTCACCCTGTGCCCACACTTGGCTTGCTATGGTGTGCTGGTTTTGGCTGGGATAATTTTCTTCAGAGTAGCTAGTATGGGGCTATGTTTGGATTTGTGCTGGAAACAGTGTTGATAATACAGGGATGTTTTAGCTACTGCTGAGCAGTGCTTACACAGAGTCAAGGCCTTTTCTGCTTCTCACCCCACCCCACCAGCGAGTAGGCTGGGGGTGCACAAGAAGTTGGGAGGGGACACAGCTGGGACAGCTGACCCCAACTGACCAAAGGGCTATTCCATACCATATGACGTCATGCTCAGCATAGAAAGCTGGGGAAGGAGAAGGAAGGGGGGGGGGACGTTCGGAGGGATGGTGTTTGTCTTCCCAAGTAACCGTTACGCGTGATGGAGCCCTGCTTTCCTGGGGATGGCTGAACACCTGCCTGCCCACGGGAAGCAGTGAATGGATTCCTTGCTTTGCTTTGCTTGTGTGCGCAGCTTTTGCTTTACCTGTTAAACTGTCTTTATCTCAACCCACAAGTTTTCTCACTTTAACCCTCCCGATTCTCTCCCCCATCCCATTGGGGTAGGGGGAGCAGCTGTGTGGTGCTTAGTTGCCAGCTGGGGTTAAACCACCCAGCATGGGGCACAAAGGGTTCGAGATAATGACAGATTTGATTGGAATGTGCTAGATCAAATTTATACCTGTAATTGCTCTTTAGCTATTAATTGGCAGGCTTCTATGCTTGCCATGGGGCTTGTTTACCTTACTGTATATTAGAGTGTAGTGCTCGTTAGTGGCTGCTTTTTGCTTTCACTGCTTGCTGTACTGCTTATCAGCTTACTCGGCTGTGCCTGGGAACATTTTGATAACAGCAATGGTGATGCACCTGGGCTGGCAGAGGGCCAGGGCATCGCTGCTGTTTCTGTGCTGCTGTACGGGACAGGCTGGAACTCCAGTGTGAACTTGATCCAAAGGGACTGTGACCTGTGGATGAGTCCATGTGGGAGCAGGACACCCTGAAGCATCTGTGGCCGTGGATAAGCCCATGCCAGAGCAGGTACATCTCAAAGCGTCTGTGGCTGTGGTTATGCCTGTGCCACAACAGGTACGCTTCTGAAGGAATTGTGGCCCAAGGATAAGTCCATGCTGGAGAAGGTGCACCTCGAAGCATCTGTGGCTGAGGATAAGTCCCTGCTGCAGCAGGTACACCCTGAAGCATCAGTGGCTGTGCATGAGGTCATGCTGGAGCACCTCAAAGCATGTGGCCATGGATAAGCCCACGACAGAGCAGGTACACCCCTGGAGGGACTGCAGCCATAGGTAAGGCCATGTTGGAGCAGGTTTACTTCTGAAGGGACTGTGGCTGTGGGTAAAGCCACACTGGAGCAGCTCTATCTCTGAAGGCATTGTGGCCCATGGAGAAGGCCATGCGGAAACAGGTGCACCTCAAAGCGACTGTGGCTGTGGATAAGTCTATGCTGCAGCAGGTATACCCCTGGAGAGACTGTGGCTCATAGATAAGGCTCCACTTGGAGCAGGTACTCCCCTAAGGGACTGCAGTCTGTGGATAAGCCCAAGCCAGAGCAGGGGCAAGGGGAGGAGTTCATTGCAATGTTAAACCCGATGGTCTGGTCCAAAGGGACCAGGGGTGGAGACTGTAATGGAAATAGCTTTAAATTGTTGTAACCTGGGATTTGAGTTGCATGTTATAGGAATTACTATAGCAGGAAGCATCTGAACCAATGGAGGACAAGTCTTAAAAGAAGCAGTGCAAGTGCAGCAGTGACCTGACCTGAGCTGGGTTTGGTGCCCAGTAACTCCATGCAACACACCACCTCTCCTGTCCTGAGTCACCACTGTAACAGATGGAGCCCAAAGTCATGGACTAAATGAACTCAGTGGACATTTTGTGGACATTTTACAGACATTTCACAGGGGTGGTCCATAGACTAAGGGAATTACATCTGTGCATTATATCAAAGGATGGGAGGGGGGTGGTGGCTAATGAGAATGTATTGGATAGTGTGGGACCTGAGCATGACGTAAATGGTATGAAATAAGGGGTGGCAAATGTGCTTGTTTTGGCAGGGACAGAGTTAATTTTCTTCAGAGTAGCTAGTATGGGGCTATGTTTTGGATTTGTGCTGAAAACAGTGTTGATAATTCAGGGATGTTTTAGTTACTGCTGAGCAGTGCTTACACAGAGTCAAGGCCTTTTCTGCTTCTCACCCCACCCCGCCAGCGAGTAGGCTGGGGGTGCACAAGAAGCTGGGAGGGGACATAGCTGGGACAGCTGACCCCAAATGACCAAAGAGATATTCCATTCCATATGACATCATGCTCAGCATATAAAGCTGGGGGAAGAAGGAGGAAGGGGGGGACGTTCGGAGTGATGGCGTTTTGCCTTCCCAAGTAACCGTTATGCGTGATGGAGCCCTGCTTTCCTGGGGATGGCTGAACACCTGCCTGCCCATGGGAAGCAGTGAATGAATTTCTTGTTTTGTTTTGCTTTGTTTGTTTGCATGGCTTTTGCTTTACCTATTAAACTGTCTTTATCTCAACCCACAAGTTTTCTCACTTTTCTGATTCTCTCCCCCACCCACCGGGGGGGGAGTGAGCGAGCGAGCAGCTGTGCGGTGCTTAGTTGCCAACTGGGGTTAAACCACAACATATGGGGAGTTTTCAGCCACCTCTGGGGAATTCAAACTCTGTCCAGCATCGCAGAAGGGATGTGCCCAGATCTGATGCAGCAGATCCACCAAGAAGCTTTGTATCATATTAATGCTTGACTGACATCTCCCTTCGTGCCTTAATGACTACTGCCTACGCTAAAGGCAGTGCCAGGGATGCAGGAGCAAAGACCTGCATGCTCTATAATCCCCGGGCTCAAATCCAAAGACTATGGGAAATGCTGGCTTTGTCTCCTTACCTCCACTTTCGATGAGAATGTCAAACAGGTCGTCCATCTGCTGGCTGGAACAGCCGTTCTCCTGGAAAGAGAGAGGGCAGGATTAGCTTCCTATTTACCAGGGAAGCTTCCACCTCCAGCAACACCCTTGGCTGCCAGCTCTCCTCCCTTGCCCCAGGGATAGGGCTGTTACATAGCAAGAATGGGCACACAAAGGCATGGCACCAGAATCCTCTGTAACCCCAGGCTGTTACTGGATGGGAAGGTATAGTCAGCAACTGCTGTACTAACACTCACCAGGCAGTGAGCGGTTTGGGATCTCTACCTGTGGTTTAGGGTCAGCCCCAAACCCTCCAGAAGTAATTCAGCTAGGAAGGCGCAGTTAGAAAGGGACATTGTATCTCCATTCTCTATTACTGGCCCAGATCAGGAATCTAAGCAGATTTACCATGGCAACTTTTCACCTGCTCTCCAAGGAAAACAGGGAGAAGAATTGCTCTCACCTGGGCCTTTGGCTGTTGCTTCATGGCCTCTTCATACCCTGGTGGCTCTTTCATTGGGACCGAGGGAACAGGGAGAGGAGGTGGAGGAGTTCCAAAAAGCGACGTGTGCTGCTGCTGCTCCAGGTCCATCTGGGATGGGGAAGGGGCAGCAGGAGAGCCAGGCTGCGATGAGGGCTGTTTAGAACAAAGGCAGGAGGAGTGATCAGGGGAAAGCCCACATCAAGTCCTGTCTCACAGCTGCTTTTAGAGACCATCTCCCCCTCTCTTGATGAGTGCTGCACAGAGGTCTGCACTGCTATGCTCCCAGCAGCCTGGCTTCTTCTGTGTACTCTGTGCGCTATGCCCTGGCTGCAGGGGAGGAAGACAGATTTCCCCTCCAACTCACAGCTGGAAATCTTTTGCTGATTTTTCTAACACTAAAGCAACCACACCACAAACCGCCATGGGGCTGCTCCTGGATGGGGAGAGCCTCATCTCTCCAAGTGGGGGATTCCTCTAGCACTTTGGAGAGAGAGGGCACATCCCTTGCTGTGTTCAGCCTACTCTAAGCAATATACCCAGGACCTGTCTTTTATCCATCTCCCTCTGCAGTGCCTGCTGTGGGGACACAATCAAGCTTCACTAGCAGCAAGTTTCACAGCCTGAGGGTGGGCAGAGAGCACCAGAGCACTCAGCAGCACCAGAGACCTCCAAAGGAAACCCCAAGTGTTGCAGGAAGTGGTGCTCGTGACTCAGCTTTACCAGATGAATCAGCACACAACTGCCCATAAGAAAAGTTAAAATGTGGATCAGGTCTTTGCCTCTACAGCAGTTATGCGTGATCCACGCTGAAGCTTGCTCCCCTGGAGCAGTGGTCCCCAGGCAGTAACTGAATGCCAGTTCCAACACTTGTACGTGTTGATGCTCTTCCCCACCCTGTTTTCCCTGGAAAGCTGTTCATCTGTTCTGTGACCTGCAGATAGAGCAGCGACCCCAGGCCCCGGCCAGCAGAGCTGCTCTGGGGTCTGCTCTCTCCCTGAGAGGGGCTGGAAGCTGGCGTTGTGGCACAGGCCACTGGGATGTGCTGGGAGGGTACCTTTTTTGACACACTGGGTGGGCCAGCTTTGCCAGGAGCACCACTTTTCAGGGACCGTTTCTGGAAACCGTTGGGGAAGAAGGGCTGCAGGTTTGGAGGTGCTGAGAGAGATAATATGGTGTGGGGCTGCTGCCCCGTGACCACTTGCAGACCTGCCTTCTGACCCTACAGGGAGGCAAAAGGATTAGGAAAGTCACTACAGATGCCTCCGCAGCACACGAGCTATGGCAGTCTGAGTGAAAAGGTGCCTTCATTTACCTTCTGCATTTCCTCAAAGGTCTCAAAGCAAATGAAGGCACTGACCCTTTGCAAACTGGATATTCCACTCTGACTATACTAGAAATGATTCCTGATTTCATATCCTTTCCAGCATCTGACCCAGAAGTGGTCCTCCAAGCTCTGAAAACTCTTCATAATCTTTCTGTAACTTATCTTAATTACATGTTAGAGAGAGAGCTAAGTCATCCCTGATGTGGGCTAGAAAGGGAGGAGATGCACAGCAGAGCCTCTTTACAGCCATCACCTGGAGAAGGGGTAAACCCAGAGGTGCTCTCTTTTCTGAAGTGGCATTGCACTTCACGAAGAGATGATTAACAGGTATGCTCAAGGCACAGGAATGGAAATTACAGCATGTTCATCAGTACCAGAGAGTAAAAGGTCACATCCTTTTGCCCCCCTCAGAGCTCACACACCACCTTCAGTAGCAGACATACTGCCCACACCACCCTCTCGCCACGCAGTAGCCCCCTTTTCAGTTCAGCAGCACTCCTTCAAGAATCTGGGACACCATTGTGAACCAAAGCGTGAACCCACTCTGGCCTCTCATCGTTTTTAATTGGTAAGACAATGCTTGTTTAAAACACCAGCTGGTATTCTATCCAGATGTGGAACCAAAGGGCAGAAGCTAGTAAACTGTAGCTCTTTGCTGTAAAGCCTCCACATCACTTCCAAGCGTGCCCATAGGGGAAGACCTCATGGACATTTAGTGCTCCTGAAACCTCATGCCTGATGGGCTGTCCATCAGAGCTAGTTCAGCAGGAGGCAGGGGAATGGAGAGGCTATGCCAGTCACCCCTTCTGCTGCCACATTCAAGCTGAAAACCAAACACTCTGTGCAGCTGCAAGCTGTGGCAGAAGCCGCTGTGAGATCTCACTTGCTGTGATGATGGTCTCTGACCAGGATTGTGCATGTGTGTCCCCTTCCCACCGCTGCTACAAACCCCGGCAGCAGGCAAAGAAAAACAAGGAAGAAAAGTGAGCAGGCAGCGAGCTACCTTTCTGACAGATTGGTTTAGTCCTCTCGGCTGCTGCTGCTGCTTCTGCTGCTGCGTGGGCTGCTGAGGGGTGCTCGCAGGTAGCTGACATGGTGGTTGGCTGGAAGTTTTAGCGGGCGATGATTGTACTCTCTGGAAAGAAAAGGGTATCCGTGAGAAGCTATTCCCCAGACGCATCATGGAGCAAGGCTTGTGTTTCTTAAGGGATTTATGAAGTTTGTTTTTCCCCACTCTTTATTCTTTAGGAAATTCAGTCAATCATTCTGTTTCAGCAAGCAGAGAGATCAGATTGGAGTGGGATTCAGAGTCCTAAAAGAGGAGGTAGTACCACTCTAAATCACTAGGCTATCCATGACATCCTTCAAGGGCTGGCAGACCTGACACAGGACCTTCTGGAGCAGCAGCTGGAGTTCAGGTGAGATACCCTGGGGTATCAAGGGTGACACCGGACACTGATATTTAGACAGCTGACTCGCATCTCACCTGCTACGCAGCAAATCCAGCCTGCTCAGTGCCTGCCCCAATAGTAGATACTGCCACTTGCTCTGCAGAAGGTGCAAGAAATGTGGCAGCAGAGAATTAAAATCTTCTCTGATGCCACAGAAGATGCTGGGGTTTGACTTATGCCATAAAAGCTGGGCATATTTATCCCTTCCTGGAAGAAACACTCAGAACACTTCTGTTAAGTGCTGAACTCATACCAACAGGGGAATAGTAGATCATCTCTGATGAAAGACTCTGCTAACGCTGAAATACTGACACGCATTAAAACAAAGAGCAGTCAAAAAGCAAAAAGTCTGCTCCCGGCGTCTGATTTCAGCTCTCGGTAGACAAGGTGACCTATCTATCACTCAACTACAATCTCTCTAATAAAGGACAAGAGGTGAAATACACCCTGCTTTTTTTAATACCACAGGCATAGTTGTTCTTTCAAAAAGTAGTGAAATGTGGCAGCAAACCCTTGTCCACCAAGCCTGAGATCCTGCCTGACAAAAGGCAGAACCATGTGTTTGGAAGAATGCTGAACAGCCTGTGATGCACATAGTCAATCGTGCATTGCTGTATACAGTTCATCATTGTCAAATGCCAGTCTTTTTGCTGAAGATCTGCTTACACTGCTCTGTTTTACAAAGCCATGAACTACCAGCCATCGTAGCAAGCAACTCAGCCATTTTAGTATTTACTACATTGAATTCCCACCGCATTAAGTCATCCTATGGTAACCTGAACCACAGGAGTGGGAAGAGGGAGAGAGGAACCCAACTGCCTGCAGCAGGGATGTGATCTAACCCTTGCCTACCTGCAAGGCCGGGCAGCTACTCCCTGCCTTCCCGTGGGGCGAGAGGCCCTGCCTCTCGGTGCTCTGCTTGGTCACGGTGAGGACGATGTGGGTCCCTGTGGAGTCGGTGATGAGGGTGGGGGGAGGGGTGCCCTTGATGAGGTCACTCAGGGCGCTCCCTTGCTGGCCAAGGAAAAGCCGCGGGCTGTGGGACTGGCACGGCGGCTCTGCTTCCGGGGCTGGCACCTCCTGCTTCACCATCACGGCTTTCTTTGGCACTGGGCTTGGATTCGAAGTGTCCATTTGGCTAGCGGTTGGTGCAGGGCTGAATTGGTCTGTTTGGCCACTAGATTGCTTTGCAGACTGGCAACTTAGGAAACTGTTTTCACTCTTGACCTGGGTGCCAAATGCTGCTGGGTTGGAGGCGAGGGCTGTTCCTTCTCCCACAGCCGCTGGGGCGGGTAGTGACTGCTGAGAGCGCTTCTCCTGCTCTAGCTGTAGTCTAAGCATCTCAACCAGCTGCTGCTTCTGCTTCAGCATGCGGGTGAGTTCCTCGATCTGCTTGTCCTTCTCCTGCAGCATCTGGTCTTTGTCCCTAACTTCTGCATCTCTGCTGTTACCGGTGCTGCACCGCTCCGACCTGGGTGCTGCATTCACGCTGCAGGAGGCAGACTTGGAGCTTTCTTCCTTCACCAGGAACTGCACTGGAGACGCCTGCAAGGTGAGCTGGGTCAGGGGTGAAGTCACCATCTCTCCAAAGGTGTCTCCGGTGGCCGAGTTCTCGTCCCCTGTGCTCATTTGCGAGCGCTCAGAAGGAGTTGGAGAAACAGGAGGAGTTGAGCCTGTGCTGCCAAACTTCATCATGCCACCACCAGTGACTGTGGCCACAACTACTTCTGCTGGTGCAATGCCAGTGGTGACCAGGGCTGGCCCTGTGCTCAGCCTGGCAGCTGGGAAGGCCACCACCACTTCAGCAGCTTTTGGGAGGATGGCTGCTGTGCTGGGCTTGGGAGTGGGGGTTGTTTGGCCAGTTGCACTGTTCTGCTCTTGGTAAGCTCTGAGACGCTCAATCAGGTCCGTTTTTGTGCCTGAGACAGGCAAGGCCCTCAACTTCAGTTCTTGCTTCAGCTCTGCTACCTGATATGGGGGGGGGGAAATAAAGAGGGCAACATTAAGAGAACCTACACTTTAACCAGAACAACTATTAACAGCTACCAGAGCCATGGGTAAGGACTAAAGGACTAAACTGACCCTCCTGCAGGCCAACAAACCTGCACTTCAGGTACAGACTGCAGGGCAGCAATGCCAGCTGCTATCACTAACTCCTGTCAGTCCCCCTCAGCCCTGCTCTGTGGCAGCAACATCATTCAGTACTACGCTCTCCACTGACAATGGCAAAAAAGGGCTGTGCGGTTTCACAAGACATTTACCTTCATCTCATCTAGGTTGGCAGGGAGAGGGCCAGGCTTGCCCACTGCAGCATTACTGTTTTGTCGCATCAGCCCACTGGAACCAGAGGATACTGAAGATGCACTGCTGACTGTGGCAGAGAGATTGCGTACAGCAGGGGCACTGGTACCACTCTGCTGCTCTCCTGGAGGCCTTCAGGGAAAGAAAAAACATAGGCATCAAAACCAAGGTGGAAAGGCACTGGAGGCCCTCCGTGTCAACAATCATATGCATTCAGAAACATCTGGGTCACTAGTGCCACCCTAGACATTAATGCACACCAGTGCCTTTGACTATATCCATGCCCCTTACCCGGCGAACCAATTCACTTCAGCTGCTTTTGTCTGATTCATCTGACGCTGGCCCTTTTTGCCGCCTGCTGTAACTTAACGAGATTGAGTGCATTACACCCAACCGCCACACCTCACACCCAGAACACAATGCCTTTGATAACAGTACTGAGGAAGCAAGTGCCTCCTAAGAGAGAGCTGCCATTTAGGACCCATACTTTGGTGGAGCTGGCAGGATGGTCTGATAGTTGTAGTGCTGCTGCTGCTGCTGGTTGAGGATCTGAAGCTGGAGAAAGAGCTGCTGCTGCTGCAGTATTTTGGCATAGGATGAATCCATGGGAGGAGCTCCCTTGTCCTGCTTTTGGTCCGGGGGAATATACTGATGATATTTAAGCTTCTTGACTTTCGGCTTCAACTCCTTGGCTTTTTTACTGCGCTGAGACTTCTCACTAGCAGACTTGGGTTGGCTTTGCTATTTAGAAGAAAAGGAGGAAGCAAATAAGAATGGGAACACTGAAATAACATAACACCCCATGTAAACCAGAACGCACACTGGGATTTTCATTTCAAAATTCTCCAGATTTGACCTCAGGGTCTTTCCATGCTTCTCTAACTCAGGCAACAGTATAGTCACAGCACCCACAGCAGCTTACACTGCACCATAATGCACGTCATCTTTCCCAGCACACCAGAAAGGTCTTCACTTGCTCATCCAGTGCAGACTCACTGTTTCTAATTATGGATAAAGCTGATTGTTCCAAAACATTTCGCATTCAGGACCCATTTTACAGAAGGTGAATACATCACAGAACAGAAAAAACTATTAAATGTGTTACAACTAGTGTCAGAAGATGACACTAGTGAGAAATAAGCTTTCCTTCCTTTGCATCTATTAATACAATACTTCAACTCCAAACCTTCTTCAGAGTAACCATCTTATCTTCCTCCAGACTACAACAATGAAGAAATCAGCCAAAATAGTACCTTAATGAGTGTTGGTGGGGGCTTGGCAGGAGTAAGAGCCGCTCCATTGGTAAGACTAGGAGGCAGAAGAGGTGGAGGTGGCAGAGGCGGGGGTGGCTGTTCAGGTAGGAAAAGTGTTTCACTGGAGTCTGCGCTGATCTGCAATTGGGACGTACCCTGCAGGGACAGAAAAAGCCATAATGAATACATGTATGAGGAGGGAAACAGTTTAAGAGAGTGCAGGAAGTGTCCACTTACAAGGAAGCAGCACAGGTTTCAAGTCATTAGTTAGATTCCTTTAACCCACTGCTTCAGCTGTCCCTGAGAAGCAGCACAACTTCTTAGGGCAGAAAAGGAATCAAAATCCCACACCTGTATCTCCCAGCTTTGCCTGCCAGAATCAGTTGCACACCGACACAGGCTGTATCACCAAGTAATGACTGCCCCCCTTCGCCACATGGCACCACTACGGGGACTTCTGAATAACCTGACTTCAGCAACACCATGCAGAGCTAAGACCCCTTGCGAAATCTCACAGACTATACCTTTTAAGGATCCCTCGGTCTCACTTTTTAGGATGCTCTGCCACAAATCAGCAGTAGCTGTGAAGCTCCAGGACACTGCAGGAGGCCACCACATTCTCACCTGAGCTAGCGATGTGCCAGTGGTGTTAGGGAGAGGCTCACAAATCCGGGAGTCCATAGGCGATGGGACAGACCCCTGGGACTCATGGCTGGCTGGCTGTTCTGGGGAGAGGGCATCACTGCTGTCCTCATCAAAGGAGGAATTGTCTGCAACCTTTGGGTAGTTCACCTGTCCAACTGGAAACACAAACATCAACTGTGGTCTTTAAAGTGGAATAAGAAATTATTTCACTTGACACTAGATGTTTCACAAAGATAATGAGGCATGGAGAGAGCTGAGTCTGAGTTGTGCTTAAAGCACCAACTAAAAATGAGAGAACAGAGCCCAAACTGCATCAGTTTTAAGTGTTTACATTCATCTCTGCTATCAGTAGAATAAAATGATGCAGACTAGGGTGACCCATTTCCCTCGGTTCTTAGCCAGACAAGATCAGGAAGTATAACAAGAGCTACTTAACTCTGCCTAAACCTAGATCTGTGGCATGGCTTATTTGATTATCATTTGGCACTAAAGGAGGAGGAGGTTAGACAGTGTAAGGTTGAGTCCTGGTTTCTTTGGTGTTCATCCTATGTGGTGGAAGGTAGAATCCCTCCTCAAGACAGTATCCCAAATTGTCCTCTTGTCTTATAAGCAACAAGGGCTATGGATTAAGTGGTGGTCCTGACTGCTACTAGCATTTCTGTCTATCTACGTGTCCAGTACATAATTCACTTGAGTGTACATCTGTAATGCACTGATGTTTTTTAGATTACATTATCTCAAATTAATCCTGGTAAGCAGGAAAATACTATCATTTACAACAAACATAAAAGCAACAGAAATCCAGAGAGATGTCAAAGTCAGAAGGAAGCCACATCTCTAATGCTCCAGTTCACAAGTTCACTTTTTCTCTTCCTCAGCCACTTCTTGTGCAATAGTGAAGGCAGGCTCTCCCACAACACTGTCCTTTTCCTTTTTCATGAAAAGTATTCCATCTTGCTCACAGTTGTGTCCCATTTGTCTTTAAAGTAGCTGTGCATGTTTGAGGGGATGAATAACCACAGACGTACACAGACTGCTCAGTCTGGGGAGACGGGAAAGAGCACTGCTGAGGCAGTGGGAAGGCTATTCCTCAGCATTCCTTTCAGCCCTTGGAATGGCACTGGCATGATTTACATCTGTTCTGGTTTATTTTTAAAGGGGTTGAATCCTCTGAAGTTTTTAAGTTCACAGACAGCTTTTGTTTCATCACACCTGTTTATATTCTGTCTCCTCTCCCTGATCCGAGTAAGTCAGTGGGTTCTCCCTGACCAAGGTTGCTGACATGTTATACTGAGAGAGGGATTTTTGAGGAGAGAATCTAGGGAATGCAATCTTCAACAGTCTTTCAAGTCTTTAGGGTATGCAGTTGCTTTCACGTTATTCTGGAATGTCCATACTCCCTATAATTTAATGTCACTGTAGCACTATCTGGGCCAGAGGGAGTTCTACTTTTCAGAATCCTTGGGGCTGAAAGACTGTGATTCTGAGACAGGAAAACAAGACCAACCATGGGATTGCACTCCCTTAGACAGGCAGGTGAATTGATAGGAAATCACAGCCACCTATGGGAAATGCCCTCAACATCCTCCTCTGGCCTTACCTATAATGGCTTCCTTCAGGCTTGATTCCACAGGCAAGATGTTCTTCTCCACCAGCTCCATGGGACCTGGCCTCTGCGCTATCTTCTCATTGAGGTCATCTGCCAGTCTGGCTCTCTTTAGCTTCAGCTGCTTTGCCTGCAAGGAGGGTTCAGCTGAGGTCTCTGTTCAGGGGAAAGTAAATAAAATGGTATCAATCCAGCAATGGTCAACCTATGCACTTCAGCAGTATTTTACTTCTATTCAGAAAGGTAACTGTAGATAACAGTAGGTAACTGTACAGAAAAATAGTTGCAGATAACAAGAGATAACTATGCACCATAAAGAGATTATAGATATTATGTGTATTTAAATTATAAAGATAACTACAGTAGCCCTTGTGACTCTAGAATAGGACAAATTCACTGTTCTCAAACTGATGTCATCCAATTCTCATTCATCATTTCCCTTTCAGTTGTGTCCAAAGATGCGGTACTCAGCAGCAGCATAGTACTCCCTCTCTGAAACTGAGGTGCTTACTAATTAGATCAAATCTGCCTCACTCCCTCTTGGATATTTTACAGTGTCTTCCCTTGGTAGAAGAGCAATCCATGGTCATTCCGTTTCATTGTTGCTCAGCTGCACAAAACTGCACAATTTTGAGTTCACATAACAGATTCTTCTGAGAATCTCCATGCAAGCAGAGTTGAATCCCTCTCAAGAAATCATGCAACAGGCATGATCTTCTGCCCGCTCCCAACTGAAAGAAAGACTTGGGGGTCAGAGGCAAAATAGAAAGCTGTTAAATAAGTAATTACAATAAAGTTTATTGTTGATGTTCTCCTGTTTGGCATGTGCCATACCTTCCAGAATGTGCATCCTAACCAGCTCTGATCTCTCTGGCCGGGACCGGATTTTCCGTTTCAGATAGTCCTCTGTCTGCAGCAAAAATAGACAAGCAAGAACCAATTTCAGTTGATCAGACAGAGGAGTGAGGTAATCCTGGACAGCACAAACAAGAGAAACAACCATCTTTAGTTGTTACTGAGATCTAAATAAACACAGAACAGAGAAGGGGCATATCTTCTGTCCCAGAGCACCCAGAGAATGAGCTTATTCTAAAGATGACCTTCTACTGTACATCACCTCAGTATAGGAGTGCCCTGCTGCCCCACAGAACAGAAACTGGAAAGGACTTCCTCAAGAGCTGAAGCCGTCTTTTCCCCTTTTATGCAACACCACTAACTTGTGTCAGGGTGAAATTCAAGACATTTCTTTTTACATTAAAGATAGATGCACTGGTTCCATTGTTCACAGCAAATACTTTCATATACTGCTGGCATTCGGGGCTGACTTGTGGTTTGGGCATACTCTTTCATTTGTTTAAAGATATGTTATTTGTTAAGATAAAGACCCCATGCACCCCCTTGGCAGGCAGAATCTAAATGCTATGTCAAGACCCGTTTAATTTCCACAACTGCTTTTAGCTCTGTCTTTGGAGAATGCACTACAGAGCAATGTACAGAGATGACCCTGTCTGGGCTGCACACATTACCCTTTACACAGCCAGATCGGAATCTGGGAGCAGTGGGTAACAGACTGGTAAGTACTGGCCATGAGAATGGGCCTTCAGAGAAAATAAATATTAAAGTAAATCAGAAAACTGCACCATACTTGCTCAATTGCCCACACCAAAATATTAACTTAATAAGAAGGTTTTAGGAAAAAAGAGGAGAAAGAAGCAAAAGCCTTTGGGACACTGGTCTTAATGCAAAGTCCACTGTTCCAATCCTTCCACAGTTTAAACTGCTAACACTCCCTTACAGGTTTTAATCACAGCTGTTATTTTTTCACTTATGTTGCTTTCACTTTTAAAACAAAACATAACAGGTTTTAATTCCCCTGTAGGCTAATCAGAAAAAAACCCATCCCCAGAGGCCTTTTGAGGAACAGAAATCAAGAAACCCCCCAATTAGCAAAGGTGCTGCATGAAGTGTGACGCCTGGCTTCCTCTTTCTATAGAGCCAGAAGTCTGTGTGATTTCAGTGTTACAAGATTTGGGGGGCGATCCTCTCTACTAAATTTTCAATTTCTAATGTCCTAGATGAACAAGTGCATGTGCAGGTAACAGAGAAACCATACACTTTCCTCAAAGGTGGAACTGAGCTCCACATGATAGGAGCATTTAAGGGCAAAACAGACATCATAAAAATAAAAATGTAAAGTATATGGACAGTGGGGAAGAAAAATATTAGTGACTTCCAGAGAGAAGACGCCAGGGGAAATCCAGGCACCATATTCAATGGTTTTTAGGCAGGACTAGTTCACCAAGTGTTCACCACCACCACATACAAGCTGAAGAACACACCATCCAATACATCTCTGACTGCATAGCGCTGTATTACATCCAGAATATGAACGATTTGCTTCTGCATCTCATTAACAGCTACAGGATGCCCAAAACATAAGACATACTACTCCTGACTTCCCCAAAAGAGCATTAAGGAGCATATTGCATCTTACCCTGGCCCGCTCCAAACTCCTTCTTTGTTCATGAAATGCAGCTGGACTTTTCAGAGCTGTTGAGAGAAAAACATTTAGAGAATGAATTAGAATGATGGAAGTTCTCTCACTGCACGTCCCTTCAGGCCAACTAAGTTAACAAATACGCCACAGCAACTGCCTCCTGCATCTTTCAACACACTGGACCAGATCTCCAGCTGGTATAAAGCGATGCAAATTGACATACTCCATTTGACAGCACAGGAGCTACAGGAGCTGACCTGGACTTTTTGTGGGCTACTGAAGAAAGTAATATGGGCTACACTTCTAGTTGAACTAACCACTGTTCACAAAGTTGGGTCCAAGAACATGAGTCAAAAACAGCCCCCCAACAAATGCCTTTTACAAGCTTCAACATGGAGTAAAATATCCAGGACCCTTAAGTAAGGGAATGGCACTGAAACACTGAAGAGATACGTGAAATGGTTGGAAGGATGGGGGAGGATCCTAATGAACTGTAAATCCTCTTTACTACCTTTTAATGTCAAAGGAAGCTGCAAGTCTTTCCTTAATCTGCACCTGTGTTTTGCGTACATGCAAGGGCCGGTTACAAATTCTGCAGGTCCGCAGGACATATATATTGCTCCATGTAAGAGAAACTATCGTGAAAACAGGAACACTTGGACAGGAAAGTACATCTGTCTCTTGACAGAAAACCAAGACTTGAGGAATTAACAGTAGCTCTCCATATAACAGACCTCCTCACCCCCTCAGGCCCAGTATAAACCCAGAGCCAAAATGGATCATGTTTTAAGAAAACGATCCTCTGCTGTCCAGGACCGTACTAACCCTGGAGGAATCTCTCACTCTGCCTGGCTCCTCTGGAGCACACAAAGCTCACGTCCCACAGTAAAACCGGAGAAAGAGGGTAACATTAGTTCTAACTCAGCAACGGTAAGTGTCACTAGCTCCTCACAGTTTTCCCAAATCCACAAGTAGCTTGTTTTTTAAAACAATCACATTGTGGCTTGTATTCAGTACTAGCTGAACAGAACATAAGAATTTCTTTTCATCTTTCTGAAATACTCATATTTAAAACTGCCTGGTGAAGTTCCTAAATCACCATCAAGCTAAACAGCAAAGTTAAAAAAATTCAGCTTTAAAGATAAGTTGCAAGTCTTTTGAAGACAGAAATCTAAACTTGTACAGTTAATAACTCTGAAGTATTGCATCTAGGTCCTATGAAATATAATCTACTTGTATTATTTTTCACTTAAGACCAACGATTAAGTATTTCTCAAATGTAACTTCATAATGAAATCTCAAAAAGCTATTAAAAAATAAAAGCCCTTGAGTAAATACAATGTAAGAAACTACTTCTAATGCATGTGTAGACTTCTAAACTTTCCTACAGAATAAAATGGAGTAGCCAAAGACAAAGTGTTAAGACAGACAATATTTCTGCGAAATATAGACAGAGTCCCTCTAGGTTCACATCAATGGGATAAAAAGTAGAATTTAGTCCATATGCCAGGAATTCTGAACACACCAGGGCATCATAGATGAGATTCAGACTACAGAAGTGAATGAAGAATAATTTGTAGAATAAACAATAACAATAATTGAGAACTAACCATAGCGACTGAGTATACAGACCCCTACAATGATGGGGCAAATAGTTCCCGTTCACACTAAAGACAGCTTCGTACAATCTGGTTATGGAGAGAAATCACCAGAGAAAGTTATGCAAGCTGTGAAATGGGAGTGCACTGATTGCATTTTGGGATAAACCAAAGTAAGGGTAGAGATGTGGTTTTGCAATAACTGCAAAAATAATACAAAAAACTTTACTGGCTAGCTGAGACATCAACTCCTGGGCAGTCTGACCATCACTCTTCAATTAAGAGCAAGCAACAAATAATATTGGGAAATACTCTTTTCAAGCCGCATGAACTGCTTGTCAATATGCACGTGCTTGAACTTAAACACACATTTCTTTCATTGTATGCGTATCACAGAAAAGTGAAATAAAAGTTCAGGTAGACTTGGGCAAAGACACCATGCAATACATAAATCACTATAAAAATCTACCCTGGAGACAAGCAAAGCAGGCTTCATCTTGAGTCTTCAAAAGCTCTCTACCACCGGAATGTGCAGGCATGGCAGTAATTCTTTACTCTCCCCTTCCTGCCCACCTCTGCTGTCAGTAAGAGGCAGCACATGAACTTTAAGTGACATTTCCCTGACGATAGCAAATGGTCAGGAAAGCCAACTGCAGGAGTTCAGCTGATTTCACAGGTAGTCCAAGAAAACTCTTGCATACAGAAGAACAAAGCAAGAAGAAAAGAATCCCCAAGTAACAAAACAAAAAAAAAAAAAAGAAAAAGAAAAAACCTCCCCCAAATCACATACACATTAAATAGTAAGTAATGCAAAACTACTACGGGAAGAATCTTGTAAAGAACAATTTCAGTCTCTCATGACTACTCCTCTGGAAACAAGCACTTGGTTGTAGCTCTCTGGGCTGGCAACATTACAGAGGACTTCATATTTGACCTCTGAAAATGTCAAGAGGGCACTAATCATTCACTGCTTCCCTCAGCAATCTAGGATGGGGCTGACATGTCAGAAGAGAGTGTGTATTGTAAAATCATACTCCATTCGAAGTTAACTAAGCCTTGCACATTTTTCTGGCTTTGAAATGACTACATAGCCCAGAGCTGTGGAGCAACTCTGTTAACTTTGCTATAGCAAATGGTAAAAAAGAAAAATCCTATGAAGAACTCTGAAACAGTAAGGCTCTGGGTAAGCTCTACAGGAGACCCACAATGCAGACATGCCCCTCTTCCAGTTCCCACCACCGCCCTTCCTGGCCACTTGGCAATGATCCCTGCGAAACTATTCCTGCCCTCCGTACCCCGATGGCTTGCTCACCCGAGTGCTGCTTTATCCATTCCACTCAAAATTACCCACATCGACAAAGCTCTACTGTTCTCAGCCATATCAGCTGTTCTGGCTCATTCTGATGGTGTATGCAAATGAGCGGCCCAGCTGGCGGAGCAGAAGCAGTGGTAACCAGGTAGGCATGGGCCAGCACTTCTATCACTGACATAGGATTCATGTCTACAGCCCTTGGTACCTGAAGCAGCGGATATAACCACAGAAAAGGATGAAGAAACTCCAATCACCTAATCCTTTCTGACTGCTTAGGCTGGATAAAATGTACTAAACAATTCCTTACAGTAGTTTATCTAACTTGTTCTTGAAGACCTCTCACGAAAAAATGCAATGTTGTTGCAGAGAAATTATCCCAGTGCAGAGATGTCCTTACTATTTAAAAACCTTTTCTGAATGTCTAACTTACATTTCCCTTCCTACAATTTATAGTCATTATTCCTTGCCTTACCTGCAATCATTACAGAGAACAATTTATTATCTTCCTCTTTGCATCTATCCCTATATATTTGAAAACTTTGGTTTTCCTATAGTCTTTTGCTATATAAAATGGCCAAAGCCATTTGTTTCAACCTTCCCTTATAGATAACATTTCCCAGACCTTTGCTTGTTTACTCTCTTTTGGACTCCTTCCATTTGATCTGCATTTTTCTTGAAGTATAGTGTCCAAAATTTGGTACATATTCCAGCCTAGGCTTTATCAGCTTTTATAGAGCTAAATGATTATTAAATAATACTTCTCAGTTATACGTCCCAACCAGTTTGCCTTTTTTGTGTACGTAAAATGCATAACATGTTCACTTGAGCTTGGCCCACAAACCATGAAAGGTCTCCAGTCCTCTTCTGCAGAACTGCTATTTAGCCAGCCACTCCCCATCCTCAATTCATGCCACTGACTAGATGTACCAAAATGTAGAAACTCTGCATTTTTCTTTGGTTTTGTCCCATATTTTTCAGCTTCTCCAAATATTTTGAGTCCCAACACTGTCCTCCTCCCAGCGTACTAATCTGCAAGCTTATAAATATGCACACTATTCCTTTGTTTACACCACATTACTGAAAATACCAAATAGTATCAGACATGGACCTCCTCCTTCCCCACTCAAAAGCCCTGCTCAACACATCCTCCCAGTCTGACACCAAGCCTTTATTCCAATACTGTTCTCTCACCAGTTGCACGTGCAGCTTCAAGTTGTCCCAGCTTGCTTACAAAAACGTCAGGCAAGCCTGTGTCAAGCACCTTACTAAACCTAAGAACTGCAAAAAGACATTTAACATCCTGACTTCCTGGGGAGGCAATTCAACAAATGTTTAGTCTGGTGGTAGGTCCAGCTTAAGTAATGACCTCTTCTTCCCCCTCCCCCATGTCCCACTCGTTTCTGCCTCGCCATTGATGGTCCAATGGTACTCGTGCCACACAGGGAGCTGTACTAGGAAACTGTCACCATAAAGTAACTCCAGCACTTCCCCAGGGCACTTGCCCCTCCTCCAAAAGAGGTACTAGTTAACTCGGTTTGAATCCTTGATCTGTCTAACTGCGTGGCCAGTGTCACTAGCTTTGCTAGCAAAACTTTGGGTGAGCCCTTGGTGAGAACAGAGTGCTGCCAGAGAAAAAAAAACTTGTCAAACTACAACAGTAGTATTAGCCATTGAGAGTTTTTGTTTTCCACTGTATGCAGTAAAAAATTCCTTGATACTTCTCTGCTACAGGGATGTTTGAGAACACAGAAGTAACTTCTGCAATGCCCAATTTCAGTTAGGTATACCTTTTGCCTGCCTTTCTGATTTTGTTTCTACATGGTATATGCATGGTATTTTCATCCACAATAAACTGCGGTTACACTTTCTGCCCTCGTTCTTGTACTTAGGCCTGGAACAAAGTATGTTAGCCCTCAGTTATGCTGACATTTGTGGACTCAGATCACAGTTCTTTTGAAAGAATTATTTTAACCTGGACTGGTATGCTGGTTTACAGTACAGCTCCACAAATAAAAGTGTCAGCAAAACTGAGCAAAAACTGCCCTGCCAGACAAAGTCAGAAACAAGAGGCTGGGTTTAAAGCCAGTGCTGCAGCAGGAGCCCCCCGCACTGCTGAACCACAGCCCTCATGTCTGCAGACTGCCCCATACACCTTAGGAAAACGGCCTGATGTTACAAATGGCAGAACAAGCACTAAAAATGGTTTAGTGAAAGAATAGAAGGGACAACAGCATCACCAACAGGGTTTGGGACAGCACAGTCCAGCAGGTGCGCTTCACTGAGTTGTAAATACTTTTGTCCCACTCAGACAACCACCTGGCAATTTGCAACATCTACTGTTAAAGGGATGAGCTTGATACCCCTCACCTTTAGATGACTGACAGCAGGACATGATTTCCCTGCCACAGATGGGTTGGCTAGCAAGGATCTCATGAAATTTCTACCACATACATCCTAGTTTTTTAGTCTCTCTGCTACTTATTGTGGAGCATTTTGATGCTTCATCACCAGAATTCCTGAAGCATTAGTATCTTTGTGGTCACACCCTTAGCTACCATGAGAAATCTCCCTGGAGATGAATGATGCAACTGTTTTGTGCCTCCACCCTGCTTCAAAAATGTTTGCAGCTATACATTGCAACTACTGTCCTTCCATCTGACCCCCCCAAGTTAAGCAGCAGCACAGAGGACCACCTATGATGATGCACACCTTTCCATACAAAGCATGGAGATGGATGCTGCTAATCTTCGCTTCATAGCAATGTACTAATTCCTATGAAACAGGGTCCAAAACTGCAATGCATGAATTCAGTGTTCCCTCAGTCCAAGACACATTTTGAAGATGGCAATGCATGAATTAAGGGAGATACTGCTGCAAAGCATCAAACTGGTGCTGCTATAAACAAACTGAATCAAGGCCCAGGAATCAAACCCAAATTTCCAATACAACAGCAGAGACAAAAAGCTGGGCAAAATGCTTCAAACATTTTGTGTTCAGGGTTTACCCCGCAGCATACAAAAGCAAATTTTAGCCTTGCAAAGCTTTCAAAGATAGTCATATGCAGATCTCCAAGTTCCTGTTACCTAATGTGAGAAATAAGTGTAATCAGAACAAAATTCAGTCACTCTAAGAATGAAACATACCAGGGGAAGGGAACTGACCCAACCGCTGAGAAAAAGAGGTCAAAACATTTGTACACCCTGCATTTACTTATGCAGCTGACAGAAGACACCAAGGTTTGCAAGGAACCAAGTAAAGGGAAGAATGAAAGGCAAAAGGGTCTTCACAGGCCCTCATAGCTCAAGTGTCTAGGGGGGAGGAGAGGCTGCAAAACCTTCTGCAATTGGTAAGATCACTACTGGAGGCTATCAGATATGTAGGCTGACAGAGGAGAGACAGCACATGAGCTTTCCTTGGCCACAGTATCTACTTCATCACAGACAACAAGGTGATATTTGAACTGGAAAACAGTTGGTGAGACAACATGCAATATTTGTAGAAAGCCTACTGATTCAAGTATTCTGCTCTTCAGTTAGATCAGTTCCTGAGGGAAAGGTAAAATCGTCCTTTGCTATGACAAAGAGAAGCTCGTGTCATGTCCAAACCCAACCTCAGACATGCTGACTTAATTCAGAACAGCAGAAGGCCGCCTGCTGCAGCTATTCACCTCTGCTCTCAACCAAATTCTAGTTTCTCTCTCTTGTTTACTATGCTTTCGTAAAAAGATGAGATAAAGTGCTGCAAATAGGCTCGATGACTTCCTCTGTTGGTTCAGGGTGGGGCTCCCACCCCATAGTATTTGGTGTGTAGCATTTGGTAAGAGACATAAAACTTGAACCACAGATCAAGGCAGTTGGCACTTTCTTCCCCCCTTCATCTTCACCCCACTTCCAAAAAGCTTTTCTCATAGCATGGAAGAAAAAAGTATTCATAAACTGGGTCACATGCACAGAAGGAGCCATCATCTTGCTAGTGGGGCAGTATCAAAGAGCAGCATGCTGTAGAAATATGAAAAGGGGGTGAGGAATACACAGGTGATAGAAAAGAGATCTCCATCAGCACCTTTTTCTCCATACGCAGCTCCAGGAAGTTTCACATCTGGTACACAGACCTGATGATACTTGAGAATTCTTGCTGACTTCATACCCCTGGCATTGGTAAGAGCCCTTGAATTAAGACTAAGATCTGAGTATCAAGTTAAGGGTAAGAAAAAAAGCCACAACTGGTAAATTGTGATTATGCAAACCCCAAAACATATAAACTCAGAAAATTCAAAATTAAGATTGACCTAAAAAACTAATCCAAATATTTTTATGAAGGTGAGAAACACATCTCTGGCCCCAAACAAAGGCAGCTTTGCCCTTCAGTGACACACTTCAAGCATAATGTCATTGTTATTAAAGAATTACGAGTGTTTCTAGTCTTGAACTGAAGAAAGGCTGGAGAAAGGTTCTTCCCCACATCGTTAGTGTTGCCAGCACTGCCAAAGCATGGCATTACAGTTACAGTGCTACGGCTTTACAGAGTCTTCCCTACGACCGAGCTATTCCAATCAATAGAGATATTGCACAGAAGACAGCAGCCAAATAAAGCCTATGTTAGCTAGATTGTTTGGTGAGGCTCAAGCTGTTGTGGAAGCCAGAGCTGAAGAAGTCCTGCCTCCCTGACACCCTACCTGATAGAGCCACCCCTTCTCCTGCATTAACACTCACGAGCCTGCACAGCATACTGGCTCATGGAGCTGTTGCTCGCCAAAAAAGCCACTTTCCAGCTCCCTGAACTGGACTTGCCCTGGTTGCATGAGCATCCATACAGGTGGGACTGTGGTACCCTGCCTCAGCTCAGCTCATCATGGAGCTGCGCACCAGCTGAGCTGCTTCGAACGCCTGAACCAAGCACCTCTCCAGAGCCCACATCCACAACTCAGCAAAACTGTCAGTAACTTTATTACAGTGGTATCTCCTTTACCATACAGCTGAAGTGTAAGATTTTCATTAGTTTTAACTGTGTGAAAAGCCTGAAGTGTAGAAATTGACAGAAACGGCTAAGATTTTTCAAGGCCCAACACCGAGTTACTTTAAACTCTAACAGATATGTGTAATTTCTCAGGAAGTTCACCCTCTTTAGGAGCAAAATAGAAATTGTCACCCATGGTAACAGTATCAGATCTATGGGTGAGTACGGCTACAGCTTTGTGTCAAAGAACATTTACAGCAAACACAGATAGTATAACCTGCTCTGTCCATCCCCATTAACTCTTGGTATTCAAAAGACATTACCTAAATCTTGAACTGAAAAATAAAAAAGATAAAATAAAGCTTCATTACAATTAGGATTATGCCACCTCCAAACTGAAGAGGAAAAGGGAGATAAGGAACTTCTAGTGAGAACCCTTTGATCCATGCATTGCTAGACCAGACTTTATGCCTGCTTCTTGGACGGATAATCGCCCTGTGCAAACTCTTCTGACAACTTTACGGAGTGCCCAGGCTAGGAGAGGTGTGGGGCCATGAGAAGGAAAAGGAGAGACCATTCTAGCCAACGAGTAAGAATGAACCCAAGATGACTGTGGGAACATGAAGGGGAAAAAGCTGTTATTACATACCAGATTTTACTCCCTTGAATTATATTTCTCTTGCAACCAGCAGAGTCAATTCTTTTATCATTGCAGAGATCAAGGACTAAACGCAGCCTATCAAACCCCTGAGAATGGCCTTTTCTTTCTACAACTTCAGAAAGGGCAAACAGCACATTTCCATTATTAACAAAATGAAATTCCCTACTCTAACCATGTCTCATTAATCACAGATGATATAAACACATCGAAAACAAACACAGACAGCTATCTAAAAATATAAACAAACCAGGTGCAGTTATTAGGCCCCTGACAATGAGGCTCTCAGCTTAAATGCACAGACTTCTTCTCCACACAAAGCCTCAAGGCTTTGAAATTGTGCTTCAAGAGAAGAGATCAAAGTCAAAGAACCAGCAAATAATTCCTGGGAGACAAGTTACAGGTAGATGATCAAATTAAAATAAAACCAGTTACAGATTTCTGTGCTACATGCCACAAACAGAAATACAGCTGCAAGTGCCCTCTACAGCTTTTGTTTGTTTTATGATACCTGCTTAGTGTTCCAGCCTTACTCTCAGAGCATGACATCGAGTATATCAAAAGTCTCACTGCAGCCTCTCTTTTTGAGGTCCCATTCTGTACACGATGAACCAGGAAACAGCAAGGTTTCAGAGGTTAAATGGAGTATTAAAAAAAAGTTGTTATTATTTTTAGATCTTAAAGACCTGACAGGTTTGCACATTTTATTAAACAAGTCTGGGAGTAATGATATTTACAGGCCATATGTTTGTTTTTAACTCCTTATCCTAAATGAAAGTACAGTTTCAGCCTGTTTTGTGGAAAAAAAGGTATGAAAGTGAAGCAGTCACCAATGGGCAGAATAGCAGACACTAGATGGCAGGGAAGTAAAAATTTGTATTTTTGTTTTGTTACTATAAATATATTCCAAAAACTATAAGGAACATCACTACAAAGACCTGATATATAAAGCAGCGAGAGAATGACAGGAACATGTTACGCAGCAGAGATAGGTAAAGCAGGAAGAGCTCTTTTGGGGTGTTAAAGCAACTGGTTTATCTGCAGCTCAAATATAACACGCAACGGTCTTGAAATGTCGACTGTGTAGCCACACTGCAACACTTAAGAATCAGTAAAACTCCACATAGGCATAGCAGTTCATCTTCTATCCCAGCCTTTATGTGGAACATAAAATATTGTTGAGACATTAAGAATTGCACCTGAAGTCATCAGCGTGACTGCAGAATGATTCCTGCCATGAAAAATACTGCACATGTAGATAACTGTGTATGTTCCAACAGCTTACTGCCTCTCCTTTCTTTGACATACATCAAAAGATGCTCCTATTTCACAATTAACAGTTAACCAATTAAAAAAGCTAGGGTTTTTGTTTTCTTTTGTTTCTGACAACATTTAATATGTTCTGCTGTAGCTATTGTTTGTGACAAGAACCAGAAATTGACTATATCCTCAAAGGACAGGTCTCCTTCAACTATTGCCCCATATACTGTATTGACAAGTTTCAGGTTTAAAACTGGCAGCTTAATAGAGAATATGAACATGAATAAATTATTAAATATAGAGCTATGCAATAAAGTTGGAAGTGCATCATTTTCATCAACCAAATTACTTTTTTAAAATTGAGAAGTGGTTAGACTATCAGGTAAAGGCTAAAGCAGCCATATAATTTTTAGAGACCCTACACAGACACAAGTGTGGATGTATGGCCAAATTTGGGGGTTGAGGTGTTCAAGTCTAGAGACGTGGTTTAACTTTAGAAACACACGTGGCAAGCATTTTGCTTCCTGAAATCAATACCTCAAAGATCCTTGTTTTCTTGTGATGGTAGCTATGCTGAATGCAGAAGACCAGTTACAAACTTTGCCTTTGTTGATGATGATCAACACTGATATGCCAAAGCATAACCTGTGCTCTGTATCCTCAAATCACTAAGTGTCCCCAGGAAATGGCAATTCCTTTAGAATTAATTCTAAGCAATGTCTCACAGACCTCCAAAAAAGCAAATACTGTATTTTAGTTTTATAACAAATATTAAATTTTCTCCATTAACCTTATGGCTACAAAAAAAATGCAGCTAGTGATATGAGAGGCCTAATGAGATTATAATCATTAGACTGCCTGCTGTATTACAATCATTCCTAATCGCGTGACATGTTGCAATTGAACTGTGGCACACTTGTGTAGTCCGGAGATAAAATACACTCTCTTCAGGAGAGCCTGACACCCAGCAGCACAAGATTCACAAATCTTGTATTCCAAAATACGCTCAAGCAAGTAAGAGGCTGAATGTCCAAGCAGAAAACTGCATCGGAGTGTTGGTAACACACACCTATAGCATGGAAACACCTCAGCGTCTGTAAAAACAGTCACATTAGAAAAAGAGCACAAACTCCATCCTGTTTGGACTCTACACACATTCATGCATCCTCCATATATCTCTTCCTGGAACGCAAACATACAGTCAGAGTAGTTGGATGTGGAAACCAAAACTGGCAAACATCCAATACACTGAAGCAAAAAAGAAGCTCCTGGAAATTCTCTGCCTGTGCCGCAGCCACCCTCCTTCTAGTTTTCAGTCCAAACAATGCCCTTTTCAAAGGCTGCCTGTGTCATCTTTCAGATATTCACAAAGCAGTGCTATAGAGCACAGAAGGCACATTCCCAGAAATTATCTTCTACTTCTGTTTCACCTGCTTAGGTGAATCTGATGGTCACAACAACAGCTTTCCTGCAGGATTCTGCCACATGACAACCTTGCGTGCTTGCCTATATTTTGTGTTTGCAGCCAGAAGCCAAAGATCCCAATCCCGATGGATAAAACAACGGGCATGTGAAGCTTTAAACCTTGCAAAACAGAAAAAGTGCAACATACTTTGCAAAGCAGAGTATTGCTACATTTGCCAAATGTCTTTCCCCTAAAAATTTTTGCTGTTTTAGTTGAAGATACTTTCCACGTGTCTTTCTACTTAGATGCATGTTAGCTACTGTTTTAAACATTCTTTTCAAGGGTGGAAAACTGGGTGTTTAATGATCCCCCAAAAACAGTACAATAGCTGTAACCTTTAAATTCGACACTGACAACTCTCAAACTGACAGCATCTGATTGTTCTTCTACAGCATGACAGAGTTCAAAGAGTTGAGCACAGACAGCAGTTTTTGTTTAGCTTGTATTTTATGAGGATGAGAAGATGAAAATCACCTCTGCATAGCTACAAAAAAAATGCAAATAGCAAAAAAGCTTGTCTAGTTGCACGATCAGAAAATAGGCCAAAACTTGAATAAATATGAACTCTCAGCTCTCCTTGTTTCTAGATACAATCCTTCTAGCTCAAATCACAGGTATGTCAGATGCAGATGAAGACTTGCTTCCCACCTCTTTTCTATGGGCAATTGAGAATTTTAATCTTCAACTAATGAATCCTGCTACTGGTAAAAGGTTACACAAAGTGATAACAGAAAAGCAAGAAGAATTAATGAAGCATAAAACCCAATTATTTTGAATCCTCTGTCACTGCTTATAAATGCTTTATTTCTTACTACAATACACTAACCTTTTAGTGAAGCACAGCCCTGCCGTAGGTGGCTGGTGGGTTGGAAAGGTTATTCAAGCAAGATTAAGTGTACTTGGTAAAAAAATGTTGAAACATTTGCCTTTCCTCTCTACCATATAAACAAAATTCCACATGGGAACAAAGTAAGCAATTCCCAGCACTGTTCCAAACAAGCAAAGCAGGAGTGGTGTGACTCTCACTCTCACTTCAAGGGGACACCAATGCATCTTCTCCCGCTCCTCAGGTTTACAGTGTCCAAAAACCTTGTGTTGATGGAAGCCCGAAATACAATTTCTCATTTAGGGCACCAAGCTGAATCTAAACACGATGTAAGACTTACACTGCAGTCAGGAGAACCAAAGGTACCAAAGTGAGTTTGCACACTAGATAGCTTTTAATGTAAAACAAAAACTTTTACTGCTCCCATACTTGTTTCACGGATTTTTGCATGCCTGTTTGGCTACAAGATCCAGGAACTGATCTGTATTAAAGGCTAATCTAAACGAACATGTAGGATAGCATAGTAAGACCAAATCTGCACAGAATAAGTTGATGCTGAGGAACTGACATCCACACTCTATACGTGAAGGTGAAATGGGAGGTATTGTGCCAGACAAGATGTAGTCTGGTGCCATGGACCGAATGCATATTAGCTGTAGGTAGAGTATTTTCCACTTCACTTTCATCCCAATTTAATCCAACTCTCGAACTTCATTTCATGGTGCAAAGCAAGGTACAGTAGGCAGGTGCAATCAGGATCTTCACTTCAAAAGCACCTTCCTGACGCAAGCTATAATGCTAATGTAGATACAGCTGCAACTACCACAATTCTTTCAAGAGTGTTAAGGCTCTCCAGATGGAAAATAAAGGCTAGAAGCCAACCAGCATTTCACATGGAAAGAGCGCTCCAGCTCATTTCATTCAGCACCAAACCATCCTCTGGATTCCCACTTTTGTATTTTTGTTAAATCATCATAAAGGGCTGTGTGGGTCTTGGTTCCTGACTAACAAACTCAAGAGGGAGACATGGGGCCCAGTATAGCCATGTTTAGTAGTAGATGACAGAGGAACAAGATTAAGTACCTAAATGTTTTCACAGACAGAGTGTGCAGGGCAGAGAGATGAAAGAATATAGGATACCTGCACATTCCCAGTAGTAAGTAAAAATGTCTGTTCTGATCTGGTGAAAGTAGAAGCAAAGCTGTCATGGCTCTGTGACCCCTTCAGGAGCAACATGGCCCCTAGTCATCCTCTGTACTTCTCAGGTTAAAAATGGGACTTTTGCTTTAAGTATCACAATTTATCTCACATCTGATCTTCTCATTAAAAATGGCCCAGGCAAATAATGTTTTAAACATTTCCCTATGTGTGGTTATTTCCAGTTGGCAGGTATGGGTAAATGATACCATGGCTTGGAGGGAACTAATTTCAAATCATTTTTAGAACAGATCTGCTAAAGTGGTTTTCCTCCATTGCAGAAAGGACCTTTTCATGTGTCGCCAATATTTTCACAATGATATTTCCCTGAGCATTCTTCTTTGGTCTGTCATAAAACTCACATGCAAGAGACATAAATGAAGCAACGAAGGGCACAAGTCTGCAAAGACTAGTTATTTAGGCTATATTTTAAGCAAATTTAAGACTGACTAATTACTCTGTGTGCCTTACTTGAATTACTTGCAAGGGCCTCATTTTCAAAGGGCCTGTAAAACAGACCCCTCTCAGGAATCACAAGTTTGGCCAGCCACACTTTGAAGAAAGCCAGTACTGAACATAACTTAATACAGTATTTGCATACATATCCACCTAAAGCAGGAGACCACAAAGAAGTCAGGAACATTTTCTTCTGGGAAGCATTACTAAAAGGGCACAGCCACCGGGACACTAGTCTTTCATCCAAAAGCAAGTGTATTCTGTAGAAGCACGTATACGAGTTCCCCAAGTAAAAATAAGACGACAGGCATGATGTACTATATCCAGACAGGACAAGCTTTCCTTTTTGATTTGGTAATAGAATTTCAAGTAGGGGTCCCAGAAACATCTTGAGCGTGTCACTACCTTCCAGAGAGCCACTTCAGCTGAGAGAGTGCTGCTGACAGGTTCTCTTCATTCAGAGAGAGAACTGACAGCCTAAGCTTACACCTTTAGCAAAGTCACATCACTGTGTCATATTACAGTGTGCACCCCAGAAACAGAAGGAATGAGAAACTCCTCATTACTACACTGTCTTCAAATAAGGTTTGTGAAATGGGGAAGGGGGAAAGTTTTTGAAAGAAGAAAACATATACCTGATCCATTGCCTTTTACTAAAGCTGTTAAGTGAAACTGAGACGACCTCAAAAATAAAGCACTTGCCCTTTGGTCTTGCTTCAAGTTGTTACCTATAAGTCATCTAGTTCGGAGGTACCAAAGCATGACAAAACTATTTGTCAGGTATCTTTTTGCATTTTGGGGGGAAGGAGGGTAACAAAACAAAAAAATACCTTCTCCAACACTAACATGACAGTGAATTTATTAAAGCTTGGCATTAGGGTATATCCTATGTGTCCACACAGACAAGTAAAAGTTCTCTGGCTCTGCAGATTTTGCCTTCCCCTGCAGGAAGGGGACTGGCTGATACCCATAGGGCTCTTTCTAGCTATGTTTTCTAGCTATAAACATAAAATATGGTCCCTTGTTGGTTAACATCTTGTACATACAGCCTGTTTTCACTCAGTTTATGGAATATGTACATACAAAGTTACAACTGCCTCAGAGGTCTGGGGAGCTGACAAACAAGAACAGAAACTGCAGAGGCAGGAAGCCTGTTAAAAGAGTGATTACCAGCATGTGTGAAGTATATAAGGCACTTCTAACATAGCATGTTCTCCAGAAGACTCTTCTCCACTGTGATCAAATATAACATTGTTTTGGAGTACAGTTAGACTTGGAGCCATTACTCTCTTCCTCAGTATCAGAGGTGGCCCCATACCTAGAGTACCAACACTTCAGAAGAACCAAGTTGGGTGGGACAGGGTGGGGCTCCTATATCTGATGTTTTTCATCCAGAAACAGAGAATCTGATCTTTCAAATCAAATGTGAAACCACTCTGCACTCAAAAACATGCATAAAAACACCAAGACAAAGAGTTTAAGTGATACTTACGCGGCATGATCCCTTGGCTCACCAGCTCCTCCCGTGTGCGTCGCTGCTGGAGCTTCAACTGCAGCACTGCACAACAGCAGAGAGAGGGAAGAGAAGGAAACCCATCAGTGCGAGGAACAACTGAAGAGACATTTTCAAATGCATCTTGTTTTCTTTGGATGCCAAGGCGCTAGCGAGCAGCAGAACAAAAAGACCCCCTTCCCACCCTGCTCCCCTGCACCACTGCAATTGCAGAAGTGGCCTTCAGCTGTCAGGTTTCCGTATTCTGCTGTGGGCAACAGGGAGAGGAAGTTGCGCAGGGTCTTGGCAGGGTGATAAAAATCCGCAAAGCCAGGCCTGTTTCTCAATTCTTTCTAGAGCACCAACTTCTTTCCAAACCATTAATATTAAAAAACAAACAAAGAGAAACACCAGCTGACAGTCCTCCAATAAACACAGAGTGACACCCCAGCTGCTAATGACTCCTGAAAACTCTAATTACCATGTGTAGATTAAATTGATATGACAAAATTATTGGTCATTACTCTAAATTACAAGGCTGATTTCCTTTCTCAACTCAGAAATTCACCTCCAGAAACATCTCATGAAAGTGAAATATCATGGATATATCTAGAAGTGTCCTTGTTGCACAGTAAAAGGAATCCCTTATCACTAGAATTTTTCCTATTTATTTTAGAGTAATAGGACATATGCATTACCTGTATGAAATGCAATTATATTTGTTTTCTAATGCTAATCTCTGGAATAGTCATAATTTCAACATTTGGATTATAACAGCAGTTTCCCTTTAAACTACACAATCAAAGCAATATTCTAGAGATTGCTCTTGCAAACAAAGACAGCTTCCCTACAAAAGGGACCTTACAAAATTGAAGAAAAAACACATGCGCGTGTGCACACACATGTGCGCATGCACACACGCGTGCGCACACACACGCATCAATTTAGGACAACCTGAGTGAACATCAATAGATACTGAATCCTGTCTGCAATCAAGCCCAAGCTCCTAAGTATACTCAACATAAAATATTATAGAATGAATGGCATGGCATCTTCCTTGTTTTCATTTCAATTTCTCTGTCAAGCTTATGTCCATTGTATAGTCCACATAAGACAAGTCCACACAAATGTAGTGGAACCACCGGACAGCAAAACTACTCTACAGTCCAGCTATACAATCTCATTATAACCCTTATGCTTCCTTTCTCAAGGACTCTTCTTGTCCAATACATTCATTTCATACATTATATCCAAATTTATACTGTACACTCCCTAAAGTAGGGATCAAAAAATTTAAGGAGAAGATACCACTTCATGTACTTACACACATTATCACATTTTACCTGTTTCTTTCAACCTCCTATTTGCCGTTTGCATTTGATTAAGACACATATTCCAATAAGGGTTCTGGTCTTCATATGAAGTTAACAAGAGATCCATCTCTTCCTTGGTTGTTTGCACAGCAGCTAATCACCCTCACTTAAACACACACTTGAATTTTTCACTTGGATTTGTCTAGCTCCCACTTTTCCCTTGGCTCTTGATGTACCTTTCTTTGAAAGGTTTATGACAGTGAGAATATATTTCCTACCTGTGGAGGTACTTCTGTACACAGTGTGCAACCAAGTTACCTCTCTTCTCTTTCTTAAGCCAAACTAGGATTTCTTAATATATACACCCTGGGCAGGAAACTACTTCCTTTACTACAGGGAAGGGAGAAAGGGAGGGAGGGAGGGTGTACAGAGCACCATGCTAATTCTGTGTGGGATCAGCCAAGAGCCAGAGCGAGGAGGAGGGAACGCAGAGGGGAAGGAACAGGCCCTTCGTTTGGCCGTGAAACTGCAAACAGTTTCACAGGGTAGTCCCAGACTCTTCCTCCCACCCAGCACGCAATCGCACTCCTACTTCTGTGCTAGCGTGAAGTCTAATACAGTCTCACGGCTGGCCTGTTCACAGAGCTCTTCATTTGCTGGATTCATTTTGAGGTGATCAAAACCCAAATCAGGTGATGACACATCTACACGAGCACTTGATCTAACAGCTTGCTGCGATGGAGTCGAATCTCTCACTCCCCACATCATCTCTCATGTTCCCCTGACTGGTGGCTGGACTCACTGACATGACAGAGACCACAGCCCAACCAAAATGGGGAACAGTTTTCTGTCTCATTAGAGAGTTGAAGAGGACAACTGTATAGCCAGGTATTTGCTAACACTAACACAAGGTGGGAGTGAGACTTCATCCTTCCAGCAGCAGTATGCCACTAAGTGATTTCAGCCCTATTAGGTAATGGCACATTAAATCTCTCACTATGTGGCATTAGTTCCACTAGTGAGCCATTTCAGGGACTCATTTCCATACCCTAAATTAGCACATCTCACTAAATGTATACAGGCAAGGCACAGATCTATAGCATCAGGTCTATTTCCACAGCTTTAAGTGCAGATAATCTCATTATTACTCATGTCTTCCCACTTACACAGCTAGCAATGTATGTTAGTTCTTTTTGCCACTTTACTATTTACTTGCTAGGACCAACTACTTTCCCTCCCATTTCCAGCTATACGTACTATTTACCTTTCACCTCCCAGAGTTAGGGATTTTCAATAAAAAACTCCCCCACACAGGTGTGGTTGGCATTTTTTGCTCCTTGGTGCATAACACTGCCCTCACCTGTATTTATGCACATTTTGCCCAACAGTCTCAGTTTGCCTAAATGATCTAATCCATTTTTGTAATATCATTATTTATGCCTCCACTAATCTTTGTCCTGTCCACACTGTTACCATCTTGCATTTGTTTCCAGACAGCACCCTGCTGATCCCAACTAGAAACACTTTTCTGCTTTCTTTGATTACAGTCAGTTCTTAATCCACTTAACTGATACTTCATTAAATTCAAAGATACTTTTAAAAACCAAAATATACCACACTACTAAGTTAAAGACCTTATAAAAGTCTATTACACCAAGAGAAAACCCCTAGCAATAAATTTCACATATCCAAACAACAAAATCGCATTTGAACAGACCTGTTTTCACAAATTGAAGAGATTAATAGCGTGATTATACTGCTATTCTTATACCATCTAAATTCTTTATCAAATTTTCCATAGTTTTTTTCCTGGAACTGATACCGGATTAGCCACTCTTTACTCACTCACCCTTTTTCAGTAGTGATGCAAAATGTTGCTGGTCTTTCGCCCTTCCAAAGTCTCCCTGCTGTTCCCATTTATTAGAAATCAGTCTCAGCCAGACAGCTAGAGACTTCATCAAATGACTTAAAATTCCCTTCCTGACTTCAGCTTCCTTTATGAATTTTCTAAATATATCTTATTTCTATATCAGTTACCATCTACTACCCTTTTTCTCTACCCAGTATATGCACCTTTTATTTTTAAACACTATGTCCCTTCACAGCAAGGAACTAGCAACTGTCAAGAGGACTACACTGGAGAATAGGAAAAGGTCATTTTCAGGATACTTTTAATAGGCACTAAGTAATTCCCAAGGTTTATGAATGTGTATATACATACATATTAAGCACAAGTTATAATCAGCACATAATGCACTTTTTTTCCAATACAGCTTATTTTTGTGGCAGGGAGGAGGGCAAAAGGATTACTTCAGTTCACTCCTGAATCCATTTTGGCTTAAATAAGTACTTGGAGTTCCCAATACCATTTCATATATTTAGGAGATCACCTGTTTACATGTTCAAGTGTGTGAATCCTATATATAGATTAACAGATGTCCCAAGAGCCAATCCAAGGCTGCTGTACATGGAGCTTAGCCAAAGGTCTAGAATGACCAGAGAAATTCAAAGTTACTCAAAGACAGGCTGGAGTGTAAGTCTTTCAGTCACAAACCAACAATCTTCTGTTTCCTTTGTCCCTCTACTTAACCTTGAAATTAATTTTCAAATTAGGAATAAATCAGGTCATATAAAGGAGAGATATCTCTGCTGGCTAGAAAATAAGTTCCATACTGGTACCCTGCTACGCACCTCTCTCATTCAACTCGTGTCACAGTCTATGCAACATTTTGTGGGCTTTGTATGCTTGTCTGATTTTCCCACCCAAAAATAGGCATAATTTATTTATTCACAAGTATGAAAAATTCTGAAATATAGTTAAAGTTTGAAGAAGGTTTTTATATCTTTAATGAACTGTTCCAAGAATTAGTAAAACATTCCAGAGAAATCTGGGAGCTGGTATAGAGGACTGCTGCCAGCAGTTTAAGAGGAGGGGTAGAGAAGAATCGGGGGGGGGGGGGGGGGTGTATACTAAGAGACAAATAACATTGTGATACAGCTACTATCAATAGAGTTACACTGTTAATGAAATACAGCAAGTCATGATTATTTTTTGTTCATCTTACCATAGAACTGCCTTAACAGGGAACCCACAGGCATATTCTAAGACCAGAGCTTACTCCTGCCTACTCATGGCTGGTGGCAGGTCAGAGCAGCATATGCTTAATATACAGAGGCTATACCAATATGGACACTTTCAGGACACTTACAACTCTAGTCATAGTACAGGGGTGCATTAGTAGTAAGCAGCAGCAAGAGCAAATATTTATGATAAGCTAAAGTGTTTTTTGCAGCTTGTCATCTAAATCTGCAACAGCGTGCCTGCCCTTACACATACATACCTGAAAGCCCTTCTATTTCTAAACCACACTTCGTGTTTAATAGTTTGACTAGAACTACTACAGAAGCTAGACTACAGCCTCTGCATCTCAGCATCTCAAGAGGAAAAAAAATTAATCTTATCTTTGAGACTATGTCACATACCAGGGCAGGTTTATAACAACAAATTAAAAAAATATTCTGCATTTCCTGTTTTTTGAGAACTAGTGAAGAAAAGCACACAGCTCTGAACTGCAGCTTGTGGTAAGGCCCTGTGCATGTTATGCTGAATAGCGACTTACTGCCAAAGGGACTGTGTTCACATTTCTGCAAAACCTTTTCTTCTAAGGAATCCCAAGTGATACTCAAGGTCGCCCAACCAAGGTAATGATTAAGCACAGCCATACGGTGCATTACAACAGCCAGCACGAGCAGTAGCACAGAACAGGAAGGGAGGAAGGCTGCTATAGCCAAAGAAAACCCTATAGAGGGGCTGAGGGAGGCAGAATTCCCTGGAATTCAGGCTAGGATACCCATGCAAAAAGGGAGAGTGCAAGACATAAACCACATATATAACTAGATAGGCTGTATGCTCACAGACGTGAATTATCGATTTTGTAAATTCAGGGAAAGCAGTTTGCCTGACAGAAAAATTCATCCTTGCAACCCAATCAATAAGCCATGTGATTAGAAAGAGAAACTACTGAAGAACAAGTGAAATTAGCCTAACTTCATTATCTAAGCTGAGGAAAGTGCAAGTGTAAGTAAAAGCAGCAAAAAGCAAACTGTGCACTTTAATGCTCATAAGGGTTCACATTTATTTATATGCTATTCAGCACCTCTGCACACCCCATTTGAAAGCCCTGTGCTACAGCATCCACTTAACTCTCAAGAAAGCATTAATACAGCACGAGCTGGGATGGAAACCTGCCAGTTAGTTCATCAACACCTCTACCTTTCAGTAGCGACAAAGATTTTTTAGGAGGATTTTCACTGGCCTAGCACTGAGTAGGTCTGACTGGATTTACTTTGTGAAGGTCAGAGACCACAGCCTAAGGAAACATGGCACTAGGCCACCACTTGCAGCCACACATATTTTTCAGTTTTTCAGTACAATGTCTACACCACCATTAGATTAAACCAACAGCCTGTATGCAACCAACTTAATTATAATATGCAACCATAAAAGATGACTTTGACGATATGGGATATTTGCTGAACAAAATCATCACAGCTGTTTGTGCAGAACTGAGGCCTCTAACTTAAATATCACAGTGCCATGTAGCTACTGCTTTGAAGGGTAAAGCCACCTTTCCACTTACTACTTGGCCAGCAGCAGCTGTTCTAATTACATTGAGAGGAGAATTTTTTTCCTAGTTTCTGATTGAACAGTCACATTTGACCAGTAGCCAATGCCAAATTCAGCTTTGGAATATGCAGCACATCAGCCGTTGTTTTCAGTGGAGGTTATAGCCTGCATTTATGACTGAATTTAGTCCCTTGGAGATGTGGTGAAAAAACCTTTCCCTCACACCAAAAATGGTCTCCAAGCATTCTTCAGCTGTGCCTGCTTACAAAACAAATGTTGACTCGCATTAGCCCTTTCATGCTTCAACGGGAAGCCAGATTAGATTCTGGTTCATACACCAGCAAAAGCAGCATCTGCTAAACTCCAGTTGCAACACCTTTCTGTACAGAAGCAGCCAAGGGCGGTTAGTGTTACCAAGTTTTTGTACTGTCCACAATACGCTGTAATAAAAATTCAGCTATGATAGTTTGTGATCAATGAGTGAGTATACAATGGTCAAAATCAATTTCGAAAATAACTCAAATTGCTAAGGTGGACGACTTTTTTTTTTTCAGAGCTGCGTTTTTCTGGCACTGTCGACAACACCCCCCACATCGCACAGAATGTGCTAGAATGGGGGTTACCAACAAAGAAAAGCCAACTTTTCGGGCCTTTTTTAAAGGCAATTTTCTGAGCCTAACAGCATTTTAATCCACTGACTGCTGATGGGGAATACACACTGGCTTTGCATTTAAGCAGACTGTGCAGTTAACAGAGAAGCATTTAAGTGAAGCAGACTGTAAATGACACCCAAACTGCAGGGATTATATGACAGTTTGCTACCCTGGCAAGGGGATGCCAAAAATTCATGTCCCTCTGTGGGGTGAAGGAGAAGCAGCAGGTACACCGTCGATCCTCACAACTTGCAAGCATTCACTGTTGTTGGAAATAGCAGCCATACGGTTCTATTCATCTCAATGCATTTTAAAGAATAGCTTGAAGCAAGCCTGGGCAAAGGGACAGTTAAGCAGAAGTTTATTTCTTTACTATTTGAGACTATCTCACATTCCACTACCTCTTTTCTCTACTGCAGCAACAACGGCTGCTATTAAAATGCAAGCAGTTTCCTCATCTCTTCCTTAGCAACCATACTACGGAGAAAATGGAGTTTGGCAGGGTAAAGAATAGAAAGAGAATTTGTTTTGGTCTCTTAAACTGTTACAAGAACCTTTCACACTAGAGGCAAAAGCCACTTATTTATATTCATGCTGTGGTCTTCTCTTTGTGAGAAGTAGGATTGGGCTCGCTCTCCCTACACCCAAAGCAGAGGTCTGTGAAGCAGATCCTGAATGGGAAACAAAATTAGGATCAGGAGCGGTTCCCTATTGCAGGTGACATGAATGATGAAAGTGCATTTCTTAGCAGCACTGCAGAAATCAGCATGTTCTGCCGCAATATGCTTAGATGAGCAGGTGTCTCATATCAGTTTGGGGAACACTGATAAACTCCTTACCCAGCTGTGCTTGTCCAACAGAGACGACTGTAGGCACAAAGCCAAGCAGGAGGTTCAACCAAGAATGCCATACAGCTGCATCAAAGGCAGATCTAGTATAGAGGACTTGAAACTTTTTTCATGACCACCTTTTCTTTCTTATCCTCTTAGTAAGCTTTTGAGAGCATTAAAAATTTGTACAGGTGAGAACAGGAGTACAATTCTGCCTGATGTAGACCTAAAACCTCTATCAAGAGAGTCTTAAAAAACAGAGCAGATCCTTCACCTCCAAAGCAACAACTTTCAAAATACTTCACAGTAGATGTGCCAGTAATAATCCAAGGATGTAATGTGGGTCACATAACACTAGGGTTGTTTTTCTCCATCCAGCACTTCCAAAAGCCTTCAGGCTCTCAAATGTCCAGAAGCTTTTAAAAGCATCTGAAACATACAGAAAAAGGAGTGACTGGTCATTTAAGAACACAGAAAGAGGAGGAAGAGAAAAAATTAACTGACTCTCACCCTCAGGACAAGAAGGGCCTGTTTCTTGATAAAATCACATTCTTCAAAGCTTCTACAGCTCAAAATGTTCTTGGGTCATATAAAATCACCGACATGACATGCAGCTTACACATGCCTGCTGACATATTAGATGCATTGTCCATATGACTGTGTTCCAGAAGACTAGTTTTGGCTACTAGAAACAAAAAAACAGGTACAGGGCAATAGTCCCTTTTTGTTGGGAGGATGCTGTTGGAAGAGAAATATGAAATAGGAATAATTTTAAAAAATGTTTTCAAAGGATGATGAAATACTTGCATATATGATCTTTTAGTGAGTCAATGTTATGAGACATTAAATAGCTTTCTTAGTGGAGACAGACAAATACGGATTCTTTGATATGGTTAATTTAGCAGAATCAAAGATCCCAACCTACAGAAGAAACTGTTCCCCAAAGAATATGGAATCAGAAGCAAATACACAATCAAAAGGATCTATTTCCATCCTCACATATTACCACAAGGTAGATGGCTCACACCATGAGCACAGAACAACAAGCTACCTCAGCAGGTCATTTTTGAGGCTTCATATCAAATTTGATACAATGTGGAAATCAAATTAATGTTAATTAAAAACTGTACTTAGAAGATAAAGCCACCGTTTAGTTTAAAATGGTGGCTTTATCTTATAAAATTGCTGGCTTTATCTTATAAGATAAAGCCAGCAATTTTAGTTTTGTTAGGACATAGCACTACAAAACATACAAAAGCGGTAGCATGGTCCAAGTATCACAACATAATAGGATCTAACCTCCAGACAGGACAGAATAGTTAGTCCTGTCGGTGGTTCTCAAAGGCTCAAGTCAGCATTGGCATTCTGGGGTGGTAAAATGTGCAGATACAAAAGGAAGAACCAGTTCATAGTCTTAGAAATTTAGTCTCAGTCCTCAATATTGCACACAATTGAACCTGCTTATTTCACGGGTGCTACTCATGTATAATGACTCTAAATATATGCAAACTTGATTATTACTACAAAAGTTATGCTGAATTTTGTAGGGTTCTTTTTGTGCTAATTTAAAATAAAAAATAGCAGTTGCTGTGCATTTCACAGCATTTGCCTTTACATTCTTCCTTCATTATTTAACTCCTGCCATTTCCATTAAACATGTAAACTTTAGGGGGGTTTAATGCCATTTTAATCATTGCTACTTTTTAATGCAATGCCAGCTTTTTCTTCTTTAATACTAAAGTTTTAAAATCAGACAAATGTCTTACTATTAGTACATAAGTCTTTCTATTGAATGCATAGAAGCCCACTCATCACAAAATCTTGGTACACCTGATAGTCCATTTCAGCACTCACTGAAACTGTTAAAATAGAATAAAAATTTAAGAAATTAACCTGAAATACATGTAACCTGGTATATTTAGTAACATATGCAATGTAAAAATGTGCAACAAGCTTGTCAACAGGAAAAGTTGGTTTGCTTTCTGTGCAGGGTACAGATTTTTATAAAATCATTTCGTCCCAGTAATACTGGTTAGGTGAAAACTAAGAGTGTGAATAACTAGGCACATATCCATATCTATGGAATCTGTCTACCATGCATGATTCAACAAGATGACCTGTAACAAAATACCTAGGTGGAAAGGTCTACCTAAAATTGACACACCAGTATCGTAAGACAGTAAATATTATCTGTAATCAGTGCTTGTTGATGCCATCTATATATCCATTGTTACTATCTATAGCTGGAAAAGAAGCCTTGAGGGGGGAAAAACACAGAGAATTTCCCAACTCCCCATGTAAACTTGAGTCACAGTCTATACTGTGACTGATTTATATGTTTCCATGAAACAATGAACAAGGAGGAACTAACATTGCCCTTAACCACCTTGCAAAGAAGACCCTAGAAAGAAATTCTCCCAGATAATTTAATATGATGTGGCAGATGGGGACAAATGAAGGAAGAAGAAGGAATGGGTAGATATATCCTGACAATCAGATCTACTAGCTGTCTGACAGTACAAAAGGCAAGCTACACAAGGGGAAAACAAGTTTGAACCCTTTTCATTTTTTTCTTGTAAAGAGAGAGGTATCTCGGCCTAGAATAAGAAAGAGCTCCAACCTTTTTACTTTCCTTAAAGATGAGACATGAGAGTTGTTTATATTTTTTCTGAAAAATTATACAGAAGAAAAAAGAAAAAAAAAGGTTGGAGATACATCAGAATCTGAACAATTTTTCATTTTATTTAAAACTCTAGGTTCAAGGGATAATATGTTTTTGTGTGTTCCTATTAAGCAGAAAAAAATCAAGTCTTAAGACAGTGCCAAGACACATCCATAAAACACGATTGATTAGACATGTTTATAATACTAACATTGATGAGGAAATACTTCCATGCCTCTTTCAGCAACAAGAGACATGGTGTAATATTTTTCCTTCATAGCTCACCCCCCATGCTGCAATTTCTGCTACTACACAGCACTCCAGTGTCCTAACAGCCTCTCAGATCAAGGCCAAAAACTTCCTCAAACATTCGTCAGAGACTGTGGTGTTGGCCCAATGATTCAGCCTTCCTTCTGCCACAGGGCACCCTCTACAGATAGAAGTTAAAAGCTCCCTTCACAGAAATCATCTAATGGTCAAGATACCACAGAACTTCTGTGGCAACAGCTGGGACGCCTCGACATATGAGCTGTGTTTTTGGGTTTTCCACTTAAACATGGAACAATTCTGTATTTCCAAGACCATTTCAGATTCTTAACCACCTAAAGACGTTTGGTTTACTGAAACCAAATGCAAAGGAGAGCAACTGCATTTTTCCACAAATGGTAGAAAAAAAGGACTTAGAAGTATGCAAATTTTAATACAAAGCCAGCAGTTCTTTGGAAGAAGTAATTAACTGGTTATATAGGGGACTCAGAAAGCTGGCCCTTATAATTTTAAATTAGCTACCTTGAGCATCTCCCAGCTTCAGTTGGTTGATGGTGCTGACAGTTATTTCACGGGACATGGAACAAAAGTGGTTTTGCCCAGCATGCATATTGCATGCAAAATAAAGACTCAGAGCATTCCTTATCTGGTTAGCATTCCTGCCACCAGCTCTTGCCGAAGCCCCAGCATCCTCTCTTAGCAAGAATTTCAGGTGAATGCTACAAGGAGCTACCATATTTCTTCAGTTCCTGGTAGTGAGAAACATCTTTGCTGTTTTCTCAAAGACTGCAAAGAACACATGCCACAATCGCGGCATCTGAGGTTCAAATAAAGATCCCAGCCCTTGTACTGCAACAGTCTGACACCTTCTTTACAGTTTAAGTACAAATTCCATTACAATTCTGTTTCTACTTGTAAAAAAGTTACAAGATTCAGCTATGGCCATCATATACCTCTACATTAGAAATCAGTTCCTTCACAGCAGCTGAGTATGGAAGCTGACCCCCAGAATTTGCATTACACATAAAAAGCACACCAAATTCCCTCAAACTCTTCAAACAGTGATCATACAACATCTGTCTACTACTTTTTACTTCCTTTCTCTTTGGATATTTACTTTCTTTCAAACCTCTGGACTACAGATCTCCAGGACCGACCTCCTTGGGTTTTTCCATGAGGGAAGATCCACAGCATTGAAAACAAATCCAGCTACAAGGCTTAATGTGGTTCTTAAGTGCTATCATAGCTATAAATATCTAAATAATATAATTCTGTGTAACAGGACAATCAGCAAACTAAAAAAACCCAGCAGTCCAGAATGGCCTGCATGACCACTGACTTCAGACTGGTGGACAAATTCTCTAGATGTTTAAAATGTTACTGCTAGCTCAGTCCTCTACTGAAGGGCACCGAGGAGACTGCCGGCAGCAGCAGGTACTCCCACACTCATTACACACAGTGGAAGATTCTCTCCAACTGCTAACAGAGGTAGGCTTTCGCTAATATAATGAACAAAGGCAAGTGAAGGGCAGACACGTTTCCTTTCTGTTGCTCCCTCCAGCAAAGAGATAGGGGAGATAGCTACGTGGTGACAGTATTTGCAACTGCCGGAGTTAGATTCAGGGTCACATGTCAGTCCTGAAGACACAATCCTCAGTCTAAACTGCCTGCAGTCAATGGGACAGCTATTATTCGCAGCAGTAAAACAATCTCTTGGTGAGGCACAAAGGTTTAGCATCTACTTCTAAAATGTTGTCTTCCACTTCTGAAAAGGGAGAATTTGACATCAGAGCATGGAAAAGGGTGTGAGCTGCAAGCAGGCTTAAAGGACTTTCACACGTCAGTATAATACAGAAAGAGGCATGAAAGCTTAGGAAAGTGAAAGTGAAGAAAAAGAGCATCAAAAAAGCCTCACAAAGAGCATTCACCAAAATAAGAAACAAAACCCCACAACTATTTGAAGGGACAGGTTACATGCTGCTTGTAATACTGACCAAATTCCGCAAAGGGAGCTTGTACATCCTGGCTTCCAGCACTGCTGTGAAATTTGCAGTGATGAGTAACCAAAGAACATAGCTACTGCCACATTTAGTTCCTACAGAAAACACAGCTATAGTCTCCACGCATTTAATACTAGAGAAACAAGTAGCACCATGAAGCTGCGGAAACTCCACGCAGAGAAAGTCAAAAGTGGATCTCTTCCTTCTGTCACCCAGAGGGCACCACTCGGTTCCCCCCAACAATCCAGCTGGGGAGCACAATGTTTGTGCCCTGACAAGTGTTTCAGTGAGGAAGGTTACCAAAAAGATGTTAAATGTGTCAGCTGGTAGGGTGCAGCAGAGACGTTACGGGAAGTACCCTCAGAAAGGTGACAGGCCCCCTCAGACTCCAGTTTGTGCTTCAGCTCCATGATCTGCCTTTGGGGATGGATACCACAAAATGAGGTCTTTATAAGCATGGCTGCAACAGATGATCCCTGCCCCTACCATGGAGAAAAATCCATTATGGACACTTCTACTGAAAACTTTCAAGTAGCTATTTTTTTACAAAAGATTTTCTTTACAGCTGCTTACTTCTGAAAGGCTGTATTCAAATGAGATTGTCTAGAAAGCCTGGATTTCACCAATTTTCACTGTCAATTCTGGAAAGAATACGTGTCCCAAAGCAATATAACCTCTTCCTTATTATTGACCTTCTTACACATTTCTTGTTAGCTTCTTTTTAGGCTTAGTCTTAACTTTAGATGGCAGAACTGCAGACTAGAAAGTTCAAATCTTTGTTTTCTTGGAAGAATGCTTACTTTATTACATAAAAAATAAATTTTGACAGTAGGTCACCTGCACAGTTCTTCTACCCATCTCATTGAACACCAGGAAAAATCCTGAATACACTGATGAGCAAAAAACATTTTGTAGCTCTTATTAGTAATTACCATATTGCAATGTACTTCAGCTATTGCAGGTCTGCTCTTAGTTAGGAGAGATTATCAAGTTAGTAAATTTTATATACCGCCAGGGAAAAACATTGTATCTACTTCCACTACCCCAAGTAAAAGAAAGAAAACCATGAGTTCTGCTCCATGTTAATACCATTCAGCAGATTATGCATCCACTTACAGGCCTCCTGCAAGAAAAAGGAACACAATTTGCCCCATAGGCTCACTACATCTTTTCGTTTGATAAACCTAAGCTATGTCAGGAGCCATATCCCATTTTCTACCATAGGCTGCAGAGGTTCTTGCCAAGAAATGTGCTGCTTTAACATTTTGGATCGAAATTTATTGATGCAGCAGGTGACTAGATCAGTTACTCAATGCTCAGAAAAGACTGGATAGATGGGAGTTGGGGCGCAAAAGGAAAGATCTAAGCAGGCACTTATTTTTGGTGTAGATATTCATTAAGTTGTTGATCAATGACTTGCAGGTGTGACAGAATGCTGAAAAATCTGAAGTGACTAGTGACAGATCTTCTAGATGATAAAAGTACTGAGATAAGATTTACGCAGGCAGCCTGATGTGGATCCAAAAACACGAGCAGAAACCACAGCTGTCACTGACCCTTATCTTCTTTGGGCAGGAGAGTCACAGTGACATCTGTCTGGCAAGGACTCTGAACAAGCATGTTAACTGCAGAAGTTGTTTCTGGATGCAAAACAGGCAATCTGAGCTTAAGTATCATAGTTCTGATTTCAAAAAAGCATCTGCTTTTCAACAGCTCCTGGGAAGTCTAAGCATCAGTCATTTTCTGTTCAAAAGTATAAATACAGATATTTTCTTCAAAAAATAAACAACAGATAATTATCAAATAATGAATAATTCGAAAGCCACACAAGTTTTTTCAAGCTTTATTAACATGTTTCCCAGTTGCTGGGATTATCAATACCCCAGCACCACTGCCATTGAACATGACGCTCAGTTTAACTGTGAAGAAAATTCAGTTGACAGGGCAGGAAAGTACTTACTGCAAATTTGACTTGGTATCATTACTAGTTCAAAGCATTGTCTGCATAAATGCTACTGACAGCTGCACTCATTGCACCACACCCAGTTTCTATTCTTTTTGTTTTCTGCATGTGTTGAGTCCTTACCTCTCCTTGCTCTTGCAGGTCCAAGTCTACAACTCTTTCCTTTTAGTATTACTTTGTGCTAAAGAAAGTATTATAGTAGCCGAGTTTTGACAAATGAAGTAGATCACAGTGTGGTAAACAAGCTAGCCTCTGTTCCTCTCCTCCTCCTCCTCCCATTCCCAGCATGAAAATAGCTAGGGCTAAAGCAACAGCTGGGGATCATTACACTGACAGGAATAGTTCAGTAAACTCCAAGAGGGGAAAACATGTCATATCCAAAAAAACCAAAAACATATTAGGGCAGCAGGACCAAAAAAATATGTGAATTCAACTCCAGGGATAATGCTACCACTCTCCTTCCACTGATAACCACTGACTTGTAAAAACCCTGGTCATTCAGTGTTAACCCTTTCCCTAAGCTTCCCAGTCATGTTACAAAGTTAACAAATACCCTGAAACACCTCTAAGTCTTCACAGTCAAATGAGGCACACTGGGAATTAAGCAAAAATAAATTTAAATTGCCATCTTACTGCCAACTTTGAGGCACCTCACATTAATATATCATTATCTTACCTTCATGCACCCCTTACCTTTTAAGCATAATCACAGCCACTGTGCTGCACATTTGCAAAGAGTGGTTGGAGCACGAGGCTACAGGGAGTCTAACTACCTGTGTTTGGTGTGCCTCTGGATTTGCCATAAGAAATTACAGCAGCTTAGCTCCCCATACGTTCAACACATTTTCTATGTTCTTCTGTGTCAGAGCACTACTTGCATAAATAATTCTGAACTGTGGGACATATCTGGCCATAATTCAGAGATGCACCTGTTGCATTTTGTGACTGGTTTCTGCTGTTCCTTACCCATGCATTTGCATGAGGCATAGCTTTGACATCTCCCACAGCATCTTCAGGTCCACTCTGAACTAGGAAGACGCAGATCAACCTTTACAGAAAAATGTCACCCTGCATTCCTGCGACATGCCTCAGACCAGGGGCTGCCCTCTTGCTGGGGATCTCCTTGGTGTTGAGAGCTTCCAAGTCTACACGTGCAGATTCTTCTGCCCTCTACTGGATGAGGTACGGCCACCGACCGGCCTTACCTTCAGGTGCCCTTCAGCTTACAACAATAAGGTCTAGATCACTCGTGAAGAAAGCCCTATGTTAACAAGCACTTGCATGACTCCTGATCTCTTCAAAGTACTGAACAGATATTAATAGTTTAATCAAAGGCTAAGCTAACTCAAATTACCTCACATTTGCTGTGGACCAAGAATGTGCACACAGTTACTGCAGATCAGATGGCATGCAGGAACCTGTTCGTGTGTCTGGGCCCTGAGACACAAATCTTGGAAAAAGACAGGTGAGTTTCACTGTCAGCCCCCAACTCACATTGAACATTTTTGAAAGGAGGACTTGCCCAAAAAAGTGTTTAGTTTAAGAGCAGCAAATGAAAGACATTGCACAGAGGTGGAAAAGTTGGAATTTGCTTTTGGAAGTACTTAATTCTAAGCTAGACTCACATGAATGCTAACTGGTTTTTGAGTAGCTTTCTGCAATTTTCTAAAGCTTGCAATTTCCTCTTCATATCTTTCGTGAAGGGCTACCATACTGTTGTGTCAACTGGTCTAGGAACTGTAAACTGGGCTCTGGTATTTGAAAACTAAATCATTCCAAGGCATTCTTGAATAGAAAACATGTTTATGAATTCCTGAATTCTAGGAATTTTACAAATAACTGCCCCAACACATACTTTGAAAAATACTAGCATATGTTCTTTGACTTCCCGATGTCACATCCATTTCTGTGTGGAAAGGATCAGCAAGTCCCAAACTTCAATGTCAAGTCCCAATTCAAAAACATAAATAAATCAGATTTAGGACACCATCTGTTTTCCAGAGGCAAGGAAACAAGATGAAGTCTATTCCAGATAGCCGCTTCCCATGAGATTCATTAAGAGAATAGGTATGAGCATTGTCAGCATAATACAGACACCCCTTATTTGCCCAGCTTTATAAAGAGGAGAAAGCAGACTGGCACCCATTCACCTGTGTGTGGTAAAGAGTGAGGAAGAGAAGTGCATGAATTTTCTGTCCTGGGCGATAACAAAACTAAGCTGTCCCATTTTTAGGGGGACCAAAACTAAGGTACAACAGTTGTTACAGTTTCAGCTCAATGCTAACTCTGGACTTCCAGAGCTTCCATAAGGGTTTACACGTGAGTGTATCTGCTTCTCCACTGCCTGTAAGATTTGGCTCTGCAAAATACAGTGCATCCTACAGCATAAATACAACAGGCATCCCAAGACTGCAGGACACTGGAATGGAGCAGCAGCAAAACTAAAGGGTTATTCTTTTCTCTTCTGACATGAAAGAAGCTGGCAGCATCTATTTCTCTTCCCTACCATTCCTGTTTGGTAGCTGGTAGAAAGTAGCTTTCCTCATCACATATGATATTACAGTAACATGAATTAGACATGGGGTAGGCTAATGATATTGCTAGACTTTGCAGAGTCAACACAGCTTTTTCAATAATCAGAATTGTACAAGTATTCAATGACCTTAATTCACTTCAACTTGAGACAGCAGCAAACGTTTTTATGTCGATTAAGGTACTACAGAATTGCATTTTCCTCATTCAGCATGTTATCCCACTGTAGAGCTTGTGATATTTAGCGACTGGATGAAAGATGTATCCTGGCACATTCAAATGCCGAGTGCTCACCTTCTGTGAAAATCAATGCCTTGCAAATACAAGACAGCTGCAAGTTCTGGCTTTTTTTATTTTGGTTTGGTTTTTTTCCTCCGAAGATTGATGTGCTGCAGTTCTTTGCCTCCAGGGCAGACAAAGTAATCTGGGAATACTGCCTATACTAATAGATTTATGACTCCCAAACTTGAATTTGAGGACTGTGACTTCAGTTTTCTTTTCCTTTTCCTTATTTGTTCGACAAAGTATATTCCAATGAAAACAAGCAACAAAAATAGCAATGTTTTAAAAATCTAATAACAAGCTAACTCTTGATATCTGTTAAAGAGGCTTGGTAAGGGGAGTGACAACAGGGGGTAGAAATTTAACAGTTTTGTTTGGCAGACTCAGCAGGCCTAGAGCTGCATATGAGAGAAAAATCCTCTAAATGCAACTGCTAAAATCATCTTCCACACACTGGCCATCTTTCCGCAACAAACATGGCCTTATTCTATCTGGCTTTTTGTCCTCAACTCTTACCACCCTTCACTTTACTTTTCTGTCCAAAATGTCACTGAAAGTCATTTTCCTCTCCTCTCAGATCACATTACTCACTCTCAAAATCAGTCATCACCTTATTTCTGAGGCCACTGTGCTCAAGATCTTCATTCACTCCTGCACGTTCCTATTAAAATCTCACCTGTAACTAGATGGATCCAGTATTTCTGATACAACATAAATCTTGTTATGTTTGCCATCGGCATTTTGTTATGTTCTGCCATTCTTCCCTGTAATCTTCTCCCAGTTCCTGTTTGTTGCTATTGATTATGCTGCATACTATGAATGGATCACGGTCTGTTTTCATCTTCTCAGTCTTTTATCAACCCCTCCAGATCTTCTTTCCTTGTAGATATCACTCCCTGAAATTTGACCTCTATCTGTCTGCAAAATCTTTCAGAATTGTCAAACCTCCATAAAAAATCAGATACATTTACAGGATAATACCATTATCTAAAACAGAATCACATTTAGATATACAGACCCCACTCCTTCCACACTTTCCAAACAGCAACATACTGAAACTTAAAACATGATACTCTATCTCCTTCAAAGAAGAGTTTCCAGTCCAGAATAAGCCTTTAAATCTTCAGTAAAACAGCCTTAAAACATTGCTCACAAGAGCCCTATAGACATAGAGGAGAGGACGAAATTTAAACTCTGAAATTAAAACTTCCAAACGCAAGTGAAATTGTCCCAAGGTCCAGGCACTGCAATTCACTACATACAGAGCTCCAACCTCGTCCTGTGACATGCTTATGAGCGCCCTCAGGGACAACAGGTCACAGGAGTCAGTGGGAAACCCAAAATCTGGACTACTGCCCAGAAAAGAAAAAGCAGGCAGATTCAATATGCAAGAGGAAAAAAAAAAAGGAAAAAAAAAAAACCCAACCCGCAAACCAATTACACAGTGCCTACAACAAAGAAAGCAGAGCCTGCTAACCTTCTCGTAAGCTGTGGTATGAATCCTGATATGTGCTTGAACAGCTCTTCCCTTGCTTTGACACAGTCTCTGCAAGCGGCACAATCCCGACATAGGCAGGCTGGAGTGTCTTGGCTTTATCCAACATATTAGAGGAAATCCCTGGACCTGAAGGCAGATTCTGTAACACAGGAGGCGTCCCAGGCTAGTGGAAGGGGTGCTTAATCCTCACAAGAGACCCAACCGCAATCCCTCTCTACCAGGTTTCGGTCACTGCACCAAGCGGGAGAGTGGAAAAAAAAATTAGTTTACTGCTAGATTCCAAAGCTGTGCTTGCATAGGAACAGAGAGGTACTCGAGGCAGAGACAAATCCTGACAGCCAACATCTAAAGATTAAAATCAGCAAGGCTCTTGGCAAAACTTTTCTTCCTACTATCTCAAAGCTCAGACAGAAACTTCACTGTTTCAGCAAGCGGCTATAAGCATTCAGGATCCCAGTATGCAGAGCGGTGCTTATCAACAGATGCGTGGACTTCTTCATGGGGCCACTTGCAGTAACAGCCAACCTCATTCACCCAAAATAGTGAACAGTTGGTTTCTCTACTCACACTACAGACACCTGCCAGACAGGCAATATCATGTGATTGAGCACTACCCTCTCTCCCCCTGCACCTCCCGACTGTCAGCACGCCATGCACACAGCTAGGAGAACACCACCACTCTTGAGTGCAGAAGCCACACTGCCTTTTGTCCCTTCCTGTTTAAACTATTAGAAATGGAATTTTAGTTGTGGAGAAAGCTAAACTGATAATCTGGGAAACAGAGTTCTTATATGCATTTGCTCTGAGACCACATGTAAGTAACAGCAGCCTACTTCTGTACAAGCACATTCTCTCCTCTTCTTCCCTTAAATCCTTTCTCCCAACCCAGTAGAAACACCTACCTGAAGATAACCAGCAGCCCCCAATCAATAACCCTCTACTGCAAGCACTAAAACTTCAGAATCTGTGCCTGTATGGAGGCAGTCATCTCACCTGGAGCTTATTTAACGTGCAGTATGAACAGATGCCATATGGTTGACAAACTTTGGTTATATGTACTGCCCAGCATGGTACTGGAATTGGAAGTGGCCAGGGAAAAGCACGCTCCATCCGAGCAACAGCCAGGAGGTATTCTCACCAGTACAGCTGGTGGCTTTGTGGGTTTTTAATCTCACTAAGCATGCATCAGAAAAGGTGCAATGAAGTCTGAGAGAAAGAGAAAAAAGGGGGGGGGGGGAGTTGTCCAATGAGTACACATACCTGAGAAAAAGTATTCTGGTACCTTTCCAGAAAAAAAAAGATTAATAGTAATTGGTGTCATCCTACAAGCCTGAAGCAAAGATAGGCACATGGACATTACAAAAATAAGAAGGTGAATACCCTAAACACTATTGGAACAGTCTCCATTTCATATTCTGTGCTCCCAATCAAGACAGAAATTTCTCATCTCCAAATAGTTTGACAGGCATCCAAGCCATTTTATAAAGCAAGGCTGGAATAACAACCACAGGGGGAAAAAAAAGTCTCTAATAACGAAGCTAATATCTAAGAAAAGTGGTGTTCAGCCAAATTTAAAAAGCATGACTTTAACTCTGCCATAAGGTGCACTAGAGCAACAAAACAATCTAACATATTTTTAAGTTACAAACTAAAAACTAATATACAGAATGTTACTTGTTTACTAAATAATGATGCTAGATGGCATCAGTGACATTTCTGAGTACCTTCAACAGTACTCTCCTTACTTTAGAATGTTCAACCTTCACTCAGGAAAGAATCCAAACTCTAAAGTTCCTGTGGGTAAAAAAATACCTTTGGTGATAATATAAAGCTCCATATCGCATTATTCCTAAACTACCAATGTATACTCAATACAAACTCTCATCTTAAATTTAGGATTTGTAAAAGTCAGGTAAAGGTTCAGTTTCACAATGAACTTTGGCCAATAAGGTCAAATTACTGCATAAATAGATGAGCCCGCTTTTGCGTGAGCATTAGCAGTCGTGACGCTGCAGAGAGCTGCCTCGGGAAGCTGACCTGGCAGACCACAAGAGTGCTAAAGCCAGGACGAAGGAGGGAAGAAAGAAACACACTGTACAGATCTCCCCTTTCAGCAGCAACACACAACTGCACATTGAATCAGGTCTGATACTCTGTACAGACAGGTCCCATAATTACTGTAACAACTAAAGAACAATTATCCTGTGCCAGACTGAGTCCTACTTCTTCTGGCAAGCAATACACCACCTGGATAGTGGAAATAACAAGATTTAGCTACAGAGGTCAAAAACTGCTATTACTTTGCCAACCAGGGCCTCTGAGCTAGCAGCTCACTACAGTGTACGAGGCCTGGGACACCTGAGCCGGTTGCTCTATCCAGCTGACTCATCAATACCCAGGTATTGCCAAAACAGCCCTAAGATGTTACCCAAGTTCTGATGAAGAAAACTTCAAGAACTGAAAGAAGAGAGGCACCAAACCGCTAGTAATACATGAAATATATTGCCAGTTTTGGCAATCTGATGATATAACCAATCCTCTGCTGCTATAATTGACAACTCCAACTTGATGCAGATTTGATCCTCTCAATGTATTATTGCAGAGCTGCAGATATGTATGCAGACATACCTTTCTTCCTATGTAGAAAACAGCTTGGAAAGAAAAACACCTGATTGGCTCAATGGTAAGTAGATAAATCTTTTATTCGCTGAGCAAGATATTCTAAAATTTTGTCCTACAGCATCAAATTTGTCCTACAGTGCTACAGTGTTATTTAGTGTTCTGAAAGAAGGCGCAATTATCCAAAACAGAAAAAGATGGGCCAGAACACTCCGAAAAGGACTTGGATAATGCCCTACATGCTGTAAGAAGACAAACTCCAAGGGGCCCAGGTTGGAAGATATCTTTGACACACAAGCTAGCACTTGTGGGGTACCTTATTGCAAAATATGGATTCTGATAGATGAGTAAAGACCAAGAGCAACCTGTCTTGTATGAAACACTGACACTACTGTCAGATGTTGATGAGCATCAAAAAGTTAAAAAAAAGTTTAATTTGTTTTATTGGATCCTGATGTCCTGGTAAGAGATCTGAAAGTCTGATCAATGATCACATGGACAGAAATGTCAATGCACTGTAAGAACAAGTAAGGCCTGATGAGTAACTTTGACAGTTACTTTGGAAATCAGCAAGGTAGAAGGGAAAGTCCATTTCATGGCAGAGGTAGGATTTCCAACAACAGTTTCAGTTGCTTAACCACTCCAGAAAAGTAGGATCAACCCACACCAATGCATGTCCAATATTCAGTGTCTTGCACAACCTTTACCCTGGAATTGGCAGCAGTGCTGTTGGCAGAAAGATCACCTTTGTCAACAGGACCTAGGTATTTGCCACAGATTTCTCGTTTGGAAAACATCAGGCCCAATTTTCATAATCTGTCCCTGAGACATCTATTAAGCCTTACATCCTTTGACTTTCCAGGGTGAAATAAGATACAGACTGTGGGAATGTATTCTTCCTCAAGACGCTGCATTACTATTTAAACCCTCACACAGAAATAAAAAGTAACATCAGGTGCACATATGGCTTGCACAGATACTGCTGCTAGTTCTGAGGCCCGGTGGGCACAGAATGCAATACTTGTACTTGAATGCCAGTTATCACTACTTACTATTTTGAACAAAGTCATTAACTTTCTCTTCTTTTATTTTTCTATCCTCAAAAGCCAATACAGCATATAAGCAGCAGCTTTTCCAAATTCCCATTCCGTGCTAGAAGAGAAATACGGAAGAGTGAACCACCCTCAAGTTAAGTTCTAACCCTGTCATAGACATTTGACCTTTAAATTCCAGGAGCACACAAAGTTTTGCCTGTGCAAAGTTAGCATCAGACCTGCAAGGTGCTACAGCTTAAAGCTTGCTACCACCAAAAGGATCTCTCCTCAGTTCACCTTCTCCTGTCCTTCTCTTAGCCTTCTTAAAACCAGTTCTGACATTCATTTGGTATCTTAATGACCTGATTCAGCCTACTAAACAGCATTATCAACAGGTGGGATGAGCACCAGAGCTCGTGGCTGGTGAACACAGCTGGGGGGGGGAGAGAGAGAGAGAGAGAGAGAACACCAGTCTTGACACAGGCTAAACTTTGGATCAGCTTAACTGTAACACAAAACTGCATCATTAGTTTTAGCCCCAAAACTTAATGTATTCTTTAAATTCAAATTAATGAGCTGATAGAAAATTTGCTGACAATCCACTCGCACCAACCTAAAATGTGCCTTTTTTCCTCCTTTCACCTCCAGTCCTCCCTGCAGCAGGTTCTCTGTCTTCCTTCCCCCAGTAATAATGTTCTCAACGACACAATGCCTGCAAGAATCTGCATGCACACAATTTAGTGATGAAATCCAAACAATGTACTGCTAAAAACTGGCAAACAGCTGCAATATATGCACACTCAGGCAACGTGAGAAAGACCTCAGTCAAGGTCTAAGCCAGGTGAACCCTTAGAAGTATGAGCCCACTATATTTGACGATCTGTCTCTGGTATTTCTAGTAAGCAGACAAAAGCTGGAAAAATAATAGAAAGCTGAACCTACATCACTGTAAAGCTTTGATGTCTTATGACTCTATTCATTTTATATTTCAGAATAAATACAGACTTCACACTGACACTTGTGTCGCTTACTTTTTCTCAGCTAAGGATCACATTTATGTAATGTGAGTTTGCTTTGGATATTCCCAGGATCCTGCCTCCCACCAACAGTGACCTTCAGGAAGAAGCAGAAACATCAAGCTGGGAGCACTGTACATTCTTGCTTCTCCAGTTCTCAGGAAGAGCCTGAAGTTTACACACTCTGATCTTTTCAACTAGTTGGTGACAGCTAGTGCTGCCAGTCAGCATTCAGAAAACTCCTAGATATGTCAGGTAGCCAAAGGTAAACCACCATGCAGATGTAAAAAAAGGCAACAGCAGCAGGCATGCCTGGGAACCTGGACCTTTGCCGTGGCTTGTGAGCAGCTCTTCAGTCCCCCAACCCACTCTGGGATATACCACCACCCCCACTTTTGGCAAGTTGGCTGTTATTGAGCTGTAAATACTGCGAGTTGAAAGCATAAAAATAGCTGCTGCACAGGCTGGAAAACCTATCAGATGATGTCAAGGCGCGTTTTGAGCCCTCCCCTCCCCCCCCCCACTTCCTTTCCTATGTCACTTTCTCATTACCTCACTGTCTCCAATTCTGAAAGTGCTTCTCTCTGCATCTTTCAGCTGCCAAAGTGAACTTGACACAGCAGCTAGAGCCAAATCAACCCCCAGCACATATATAAACTCTGCCACCCACCCCATTCCTTGGGATTCAGCCAAGATGTCAGTTTGCCTTTCCCTGAAAACACACACATGAAATCCGGGATCCCTATCTGCAAAACACAGGAGCGAGAAGAATCAGTTCAGCCCAAGGAATGCAACGCTGATCTGCATTTGATTAACTCCGTAGATAAGCAGTTTCCAACCAGCAAGGCAAGTCAACATTGCCAGTGAGGTGTGGAGAGACAGCAGCAGCGATGCCCCATCCCCCTCTCCCTAACACCGAGTCACTCAGCCTTGCCTCTCTCCCAGGCTCTGCAGACCTGAGGAGGAAGGAGAAGCAGAAGAAGGAAGCCGAAACCTTTGCTTTTCCCAACTCTCCCCTCCCCAAACCAAGAACTCACTTGGTCAGTGTTGCTGACCAAAGGTCATCTGCAAAGAGACTGTGGCAATATTGCTACAAGGGCAGAAAAGAGGGGAAGAAGAGAGAGGAAGGGAAGCAGAGATGTTGGTTCACTGATGGTCCATGCTCTCCTCTTCCCTCCCTCCCTCCAGGACCTGTTGTACTGAGGATGCCAAGGGGTGATGAAGAGAAGGAAACGGCTGAGAAGTCTACCCTACTCTAGATCATATCAAAACAAAAGCATTAGGCAGCACATGCTCCTAATATTACTAAATGGAAGTGTTACACCCACTCAGAATATGTCATCCACACAGCCAAAGAAAGCAGTACAACTTTTAAAGACAAGTCAGTTAAATCACCTTCTTTTCATTTTTGAAAACCACTGGCAACAGTTCTGTCAATGCTGTCCTCCAGAAAGTTGTACATACACTCCTTGACTACAAAACGGTGTTGCCTATGTAAAGATTTCTATCCAAGAGAAGAAATGCAACCAGTAGGTGGATTTTTCTGTCTCATGTAGTGGAAGGACTCTGTCCACAACAGAAGAAACTTCAGAGTAGAGGGACGGAGGAAAGCAGAGGGATTAAGAGAAAGAAGTTTTATAGCTAGTTCCCAAACAACTGCAGTCCACTGTGCATATGAGCCTAAAAAAACAAGCAAGTAAATTAAAAACACATATCCAAACACATTTTATTTGTTATTTTTACCATTTTGATAAATTCTGGTTAGATGCAAACACTGTCGCATACCTCTATAGTTCAAAGTTACTAGCCCTTCTTCAAGTTACCACCCCTTGCTGAGCCCCCAGAACTGGGTGTATGAATGCTCTCACTCTGTTCCAGTGCAAAGGTAGAAAGATTAGCTCAAATTACCTTTGCTAAGCCAACGAGCTTCACAGTGACAGCTCACACATCAAGTACGGCATCTCAAACGTGGGGCGGGTATCTCCAGTGGAGGGGCCTAACTGAGAGCTGCTCCAGCTGGAATTGCAACAGAATTCCCATATACTCCTTCAGTTCAGCTATTACCCATCTTGCTCTAAAATAATTACTTAAGACCAAAGGAAGTAAGAGTAATAGTTCCCTGCTCTTACCTAAGAGCAATAGTTTACCTGTTATAAAAGAGTCAAAGGTTTCAAGACAGAGACAGTCACCCAAGATTCAACAAAGTTAAAATTGTTCTTATCAGCCTTCCCACCTACACTTAGGTCTGCTAATTCACCCACATGCACCCCAAATAACTTTACCCTCTCCAGGGGTAGGCAGATGTGCTCACACACATGCAGATGTGCATTTCCCCACTACCACTACCACACACAGGCAGGAACATCAAGAGGTTGCAGGAAGACTGACATGTGTGAGTAAGTATATATTGTGCCCAGTGAAGAACAGTGAGCACAAGAGACCAGACTTTTCAAAACGTTTCCTCTTGCAGATATTCCAGGCTTTAATTTAAACTACTATGAACAAGTGAAAACAGAAAAACCCAAAACATTTGGTTTTGCTCTCGAGAGCAGAAAAAAAGAGGAAGTTCTGGGAGGAAGTTCTGGCTGCCAGACCAAGAGGGGTAGTGAGCAGGACAGAGTGGAAAAGGAGGCAATTTGAATTTCTCTTAAAACAGCAATTTCTTTTTAGGAGGGAATAACTAGGAAAGGACAGGAGAAAGATACCCTTCCCCTCATGTTAAGGCATGTCTGAGAGTTTGAGAAGTTATGTCACTAATTCCTGTGGTTGCTGAGCAGAAGATACCCCGCACTTCTTCCTCCCACATCCTTTCAGCTTCTGGCAATAAAAGGTTTTTTCTCTATCAAACCCTCCTTCTGCACAAAGGGGCTACCTGCAAACACTTGGAAAATGCAGTCTATTTTTAAACTACCAAAGTAAGAGAGGAACAGCCAGGCTTCACTCGATGTTCATGCACTGCCTGTGAAAGGATTAGCAAACCCTTCATTTGCTTCGCAGTTTATACTAGCAGAATAGCTACTAGGTAAACTCTTGCAACAGGATTGTGACTTTTGCCTAGAAACCTACTGTTCCTTCTCCAAACACATCAGTTACATGGGAAATAACAACATTGTTGAGGCTCAATATGACAATTATTTTTTGTTAATCTGATACAGAATTGCAATTCCAGAACCTAGATTTTTATTAAAATATCTGTTTACCTTTTATGGTTGCAGCAGACTGCTTCCCAACTTGAAACAATGCACTAATGGAGATATAATTCTAAAAAGACCGTAAACCATCCCATTCATTTAATATGTTAGTAGCCAATGTTAATAATTTTAGATGTGGGGTTTTTTCAACTGTTAACTTTTTCTCCAAAAATGGTTCAAGTGCTTTGTCATAGACACGTAGTAGCAGAGGCTTGGATGAGGTAAAGTAGGAGGGCAAGTTTTATGATACTGCTAAGCCAATTCCGTGGTTAGCTGCCACTGAAAGTGGCGGTCCCCTTTTCCACTGTCACGGATGCTCATCTCACGCCACAGTAAAAAATAGCTATTGTCAGGATTTTTTGAGACAGGAAATAATTTCGTCCTTAGAATGTAAAATTCAGTTCTTGCATTGACAAAGATCTATAAATCACCTCCAATGTCAAATGCTCAAACTCCTCCTTTAGTGCTGAAATTCTCAGCTATCCCCTGGACAGATGCCAATCTCAAGCTTTCATGGTGGCTTTGTCAACTGAATTTATGTTCCCAATATAAAAACGCATAGCATGTTCGAGTTTTAATCTTTAGCTACAACATAAAATAGGCCTGAGACAATGTCAAGGCGTGCAACCATTTAATTTCATGGAATGGACTGCACTGATGCAGAAGGAAAGAGCTTCCAGGATCTGCTATGGACTTATGTCCCCTCTAATGTCCAGACATTTCAGACTTTAACTGCAACATAAAGCATGAATCTCAAGAGGGAGAGGGAGTGAGAATGGATTTGGGATAGTTTTTACCTGCATGCCACTGAATTATTCAACTTTTGATTAGCAGGAAAAAATATCCTGGTTATGCTACAGTGGGCGGAGTCCTTTAATGCCTTCATGGCATTCACTTGCCTATCACTTCAGGAAGATGCGGTTTTGATGGTACTACCATTCCTTCTTCATAGACCACATTTTTAAGTGAATCATATTCTGCATTAACCAAAGCAAAGGTTTATTTTCCTTGAAGCTGTTCAAGGCTATAACAGAAGACAGACTCTTGGTATGACACGTACAACTTCTCCCAGTTCATACATCATTTGTACTTCTCCCCAGTGATTTGGTCACAATACTCGCAGGTACCAGACCAAAACATAGTATTTTCCCCAAACAACCTGAATTGACCTAAAATATTCACGTGGTTCACAATAAATCCCATTTTCCAAGCATTTGAAAAGAACCATTTCTGGATGGAAAAAAGCTCACCAAAAACCAGGCTCAAGCAAGAAACAGTAATTTTGCATAGATAGAGACAAGAGCTCCCTTCAGTGAAAACCAGGGTGAGCTACCTTGCTTTTACTGCTTTGTACCTCAGTGTAAGTTCACATGTGAAGGGAATTGCCAGAAAATGTAACACTGTAGCTTTACATCCTAAAGTTAGCCTGCACATATCCAAGTTCCAAACCTCTGCCCCAAAGACCTTTCCCCATAGGCTAGACTGCAATTTTTTAAGCACCCATGATACTACCATCACTGGCAGAAGTTTAAGGCAGAAAAGATTTTAGAGAGGTAGGGAAAGTACAATAAAATACTGCACATGGTTTGATCTGACCTATGTGGTTACCCAAAAGAAGGGGGGAGAGGAAGCAAAGACACAGGCCTCCTTTGCAAGGAGCATGATTACCTTTAAAACAAATTTTATCTCACAACCAAGGAGTTCTGGTAATCCCAGCCATGAAAGCAAAGAGAAAAGGCAAGTAACCAGGAGGGTGTATCCTCTTCTGTTGCCCCAGCAAAACCTGCCAAGTCTTATGAGTTTTAACCCCCAACTGGCTTAAAAGCATTGAAAGGCATGTAGCCTAAGTGCTTATAACTGTAAAGGTAACTGTGCTTGGAACATTCTGATTCAGGCCTCAGCTTCCTGTTCTGCTTCCCTCCTCCTAAATCTGTGAGCTCACCTGAAACAATATGCAGAGAAACCTCTTCAGTCACTATCTTTCATCAGTTGTCTGGCAACCCTTTAAGATCTCCTATTTGTCGCTTTGGTATGAGTTACCAGAACTCGTCACTCAGAACCTCACATTTATGGATTCTAAACAGTTCAATTTATTAAAAAAACTTTGGTTTGATAAACCGAGTTAAAACAAGTGGAGAGATTTACATGTAACACAGAGTCTGTGTGTCAGAACTGGAATTAGAAATCCTAGCATCCTTCCTTGGCTACTGAATCTATTTTATGAATCCAGACACAAGAGAGGGATAATTAAAGTGGGACTGCATAAAAGCAAACAGGTTGATGATCTAATTGAATAGACAAATATGCAACTGAAAAAGATATGGTTTTTATATGCCTGCCAGTTCTTATGATCTGACAGGACTTGGCTGCTCACTCCAAATACATCTAACAGCTGGCTGAACAGAAGTCACTTACAAACAAACTCTGTAGAACAAAAACAATTTTAACAGTATAGACATTGCCATATGCTTCCTTTGGCAACTATGCTATACTAAGTCCAGAATTTACTATAAACTCACAATTCTCTCCTATCAGAAAATATTTTTGCCTGAGCATGACAGCTATTGTGCAAAACTCGTCTTTAGGTTTGAGCTACAATGTGGAGAGACAGATGTGGTAGAAGAGGGGAGGGCACTGGATATTGTCTACCCTGACTTCAGGAAGGCTTTTGACACTGTCTCCTGTAAAAGCCTCATAAAGAAGCTGATGGAAGTATGGGCTGGATAAGGAGACAGTGAGGTGGATTCAAAACTGCCTGAATAGCTGGGCCCAGAGGAGGTACCAGCACATGCTGGGGGCCGAGTGGCTGGAAAGCAGCTTGGCAGAAAAGGACCTAGAGGTCCTGGTGGACACCAAGTTGAACACGAGCCAGCAATGTGCCCTTGGGACAAAGAAGGCTAATGTATCCCCAGCTGGATTAGGAGGAATGTTCCCAGCAGATCAGGGGAGGTGATCCTTCCCCTCTACTCAGCATTGGTGAGGCCACACATTTGGCCTCAAATGTGTATAAATACTTGAAGGAAGGGTAGAAAGAAGACAGAGCCAGGCTCTTCTCAGTGGTGCCCAGGAACAGGACCAGAGGCAAGGGGCACAAACTAAAACACAGGAGGTTCCCTCTGAACATCAGGAAACACTTTTTTACTGTGAGGGTGACTGAACACTGGCACAGTTTGCCCAGGGAGGTTGTGGAGTCTCCATCCTTGGAAATATTCAAAAGCTGTCTGGACATGGTCCTATGCAACTGGCTCTAGGTGGCCCTGTTTGAGCAGGGGTGTTGGACAAGATGACCTACAGAGGTCCCTTCCAACTTCAACCATTCTGTGGTAGACATATAATCACCCTTTTTCCAGCAGCTTGCTTGTCTGTTCATAGATATGTAGCAACCTCAGAGTAAAAACAACAAAAAAAATTCTAACATGACAAACCTCATACTGGGGAAATGCACATATTTTTAATATTCTCCAGAGTGACATGTACTCTGGACCCTAAAAAATTACCCACTTCTAATTTCATACATTTCTTAATTATTTGAGTCTATCACACACTGTATATCCTTCCTTGCTGCCTGATCTTTTCTCTCTCCTAGACTTATTGCCCAGCCACTGCCACTCTTTACTGCTTCCATGATCTAGTGTTCAGCAGTTTTCTCATCCTACTGCTGACTTCAGAGTTGAAATTGGTTCTCTTCTACCTTATTCAGTTTCACTATTTAGTACAGACAGTTTGAGTGATGTGACCAAAGCCAGATGAAATAACCTAGCATCTTGCTTGACTTCTCATCCTTCTTTTTGATGGTTCTAGGTTTCCTAAGAAAGTTCAGTGAGTTAATTCAGCTCACTGATCCAGCAGAAAACAGCCATTTTTTTAAAAAGGGCTTTGTTTTCAAAAGTGAATTAGGCTGCTCACAAAAAAGTCCAATTTTCCAATTTACATCCACGCTAGCTGGGGGTAAGCAGGAGGTGCACTGAGTTGCTAATGATGAAAAACAGAGGAGTGAAGAAAAGTACAGCCCCTTCCCCTCCCTTCCATGTGTCATGACAAATCATTGGGACAGTTCAAACCCTTTCCTGTTATTTCAACCTTCAGTCAAGCTTCTTCATTTTAGTTTCAATCTCTTTACCATGAAGAGGTTGGACCCCAAGAGACAGAGCTGCCACATTTCTGTTTGGAATATAAAACATACAAGCACATGTTGTGTAGATTGCCAGAGCATGTACAATAAGTCCAACACTCTGTGGACACACGAGGATTACTCTCTGCACTACAAGCACATTATATACTTAATTTGCAAAAGGACAACATTTTCGAGATATGTCAGATTTATTATGATTATGCTGCAGAAACGTCTGGGATTTCTGAATGTCTTCTGCCCTCTCAGTTAATGGGGTGTAGTTCCAGCAGGGCAGCCAGACATCTGGAAATTCTGCACAAGTCTTAGAAGAACCCCTGTGGTCCAGATGGGGGGAGTGGAGGGAGGAAAAAAAGTGGACAGTCTGGAAAAATCAGACATATAGTAGTCATACCAAAGTTTACAGGGAGAGGCAGTATCTATTATTAGCTCAAACCTCTGGAAATAAAAGCTTCCACCACAATTTAGGCCCCTAGTTCTCCACAACCAACTCATGCTTCAAGGTTAAGTCTGAAAACAACTGTTCCACAATGCTTTTTCAGGATACGCTTCTGCTATCAGCATCTTGAAACCATCGTGTTATATGAATAAAATTACGCAGAGCCAGCCTCCTTACACAAATTAGAGAGAACTACTTAAGCATTTGACAATGCCAGAATTACGATCTTAGGACAGCCTTTCCCCACGCAGTCCTCCCACACTTTCCCGTCTTCTGCCCCCAACTCTTCTCTCCTCCTCCCCTAAACCAGTTACTCACCATTCTTCACTAAAGAACTAATTTTTCCCTCCTGCTCACTCTCCAAATTATTAGCTACTCAAAACTCTAAATCAAGCTCTGCAATCTCCTGTCCTAATTAAATCAAAGGAAAGAGTAGCTTGCATAAATAACATTTTCAAGATCTAGTTTTAGTTTCTAGATTTTGCAGCAAAGTTTCCAGTCCCGCTTCAGGGCCAGAAGGTTAAACATTTCTCAATGACGCAGGCTCCCTTAGTGAGAGAGTGACGAGGAAGTGGTCCAAAAAACCTCATTCTTCCCAGGCACTAAATCAACAGCCACAGCAAACAGTGAGTGCCTCTCTCCGAGGAAAACTGGGAGGAGTGGAGCAGTTTCTTATTATAAGCAGTCTGCCACCAAAATGCAAAAGCCCAGTACAAGGAGGAGAAGAAAATAAAGCATAACAAAAGAAAAGAAAAAAAAAAAAGAAGAAAAACACACACCAAAAAAAAAAAACCAACCCACCAAACAAGAAATGAGATTGTGTGTAGTACATTTAAAGTTGTATGGAAATAAAATAAAATAAAAAACCCAACAACTTACTTAAACTTCTGTAGAATATTGCATTTCTGTTTAAAATTGCTATTCTTTTCTGGCCCATTTAGGCTGCAGGTAACTTTCTAGCTTAAACTTAAAGACACTTCAACCTTTAAATGGGCTGAAATTTTCCTGCCTGAGACACCACTTTTCGTACACTACACTGTTCCAGACACTCACATGTTAGTCTCTGGATTAATCTGGATCTTGTTCTTGCTTAGTTTGAGGTAACATGGGGTCAGCAAAGGCGTACTGCAAAGTGTTTTCTGTTTATTTCAGCTTTTAGTGAAAGAACGTTGAAGGCTCTAAGCCTTGGGAGTGTTTTGCAATAAGTCAAGCTCAAGGTACTTTCTGAAGAGCTTAACCAAAAGTTTTCAGAGTTGTAATTTTTAACTAACAGTACCTCAGTGTCAGATAGTAACTTAATAAATCAGAACTACTCCATTTATTTTTAAAAGGCATATATTTAATTTGAGTTGACACCAGTGAAAGCAAAATCCAATTCTCAAATATTGAAAGACATAGACAAGGAAAACCAGCTTCAATATCTCCAGCGGGGGGAGGGGAATCTCATCCTCATCAAGGTCATTTATCATTACAGGCTGATCAAGCCAGCTTGTGCTTCACTGGAAGCTGCAACTTCTTTATTTGGGATACACTTGTTTGAGAAAAAACAATCAGGGCAAAGAAAATGGAAAAGACTACAAAGAACCATAAATACGTTTCTCAACCTACTTCTCACACTGGATAATTAAATAGGTTCCTAACCTGTTGGGATTCCAATGCTGCGCATAATGCCTAGGAAGTATCATTAACATTACTTAGAGGATCTGATTTAAAATAAGCATCATGATAGAAAGATACAAAAAATTATTCAGCAGCTCACATTAGTAGACACTACTTTAGCACTTGCCTACTTAAGGATATCATAAGTGGATGCAGCTTCTTCTAGTGAAGATATTTTGCCTGCATTAAGGTTTGAATCAGTTTAACCACAAAAAGCTATTTGGACTAAAAGACACTGACACACATGCTCATTTAATATTGAAAATTAGAAGATTTTTAACCAAAGAGAGAAATTCTAGGACAGCTTTCCAGTATGAGTTGCTGACAAGTGAGAAATCTAACACTTTTTAAAATGGTGCTTGATAAAATTATGAAGGGGATTATATGACCTGATTACTTGCAAAAGCAGGGGAGTGGGCTCTGTGACCCTGAAGGGTAATTCCAGTTCTGTTTCTTTATAACTCTTTACCTACTTAAACTATTGCTAAATTATACAACATTCTTAAACCACACTAAGGTTAATTACAAAAGGGAGCTGTGCCAATGTAATTAAACTACTTTCCTATATTGATTCTGTTAGTAAAATTGTCTTGACAAAGAAATTGAGGGGACAGGGGGGCAATATTTCTTCCACTAAGATGATTATTCTAGTTTCACCCTCATAAAGCAGGGCTCATGTTTCCTTAGTCACAAGCGAAAAAAAAGTTCAGACGGCCTCAAGATAACCAGCTGAGGTTCTGCATTTGAAAAGACAATTTGAAACAAGTGTCAGTCTCTTCTTGGAAGAACCCCAAGGTCAGAACAGCAGAGGGTGCTGCAAGTCTGAACTGAGGTGCATCAGCTCAGCAGCAAGGAGCATCCAGATGCGACAGGAAGCCGTAGGTTACCTCAGGTTTTGGGGTTTGATTTTTTTGTGGGATTTTTTGTTTGGTTAGAGGAGGGGGTGTTTATGCTGCAGGAGTCATTTGAGACTGGTAAAAGCAGATAGCAAACAGTTAAATATTAAAATGTATCTATGTCAGTTTCCACATAACAAACAACAACATCAGAGACATTCCAAAAACCTTAACAGTTACCTATAATCTCCACCACTGATCTATACAGCTCTGGGCATACATTAGAGACTGATTCATATAGATATAAAAAAATTCATATTTTTATGCCTAGTATCAAAATGTACACTGGACATGAATCCCATTATTACAAAAAAATAATCCTGAATCTAAACCCTAATGTAAATTTCTGCTGTCACACAGGAATGGAAACTTGAGCGCTTTGTTAAACATTAGTCATCTCTTAAATCTGGCAAACACTGGATAGTAAGGAGTAACCAGGTAACTGGAAGATAGAACGGATGTGTGTCTGCACTGTATCCCTTCAGGCAAAGCATGCATGGTGTAATCATCATACCAGTTTAGAGAGACTCAGCATAACACACGTTCAGATATTAATCCAGAACCTAAATTAGTGCCAGGCCACAGAGATGACTATGATCAGCCTGAGCCACAAAGATAACAATGATCAGTCTGAGCCTATTTAAATAATCATTAAGTAATTTTTATACAATCATGCCTAAAGACCCCAAATAAGAAGCTGATTTAAATAATTCTTTTTTAATTCATTTTGCTCACACACTTGAACTATGTTCCTAAAGAAAGGTTGATTCATATTCATCATGTAAATGAACAGGTAACTTACAGAATATGATGACAGCAATTAAATAGGGCCCATTATACATAATGCATTAAGTTCGCAGCAAGGAAGACTCTGCTTTGATTAAAGTTACAGCATATAAAACCTGACATGAGTTTACATGCATTTTAAACTTTCATTTAGTTTTTAATAACAATTGGTGAATGATACAAAAAATTACAGTATGATGATGACAATCTTAGTATGTAGACTGGAAACTGGTTAAAACGCGTGCACACACACACCCCTCCCTTAAAGTTATTTCTCAATAGTTACAATTTAAAGTAAGCTGGAGCAATAAGAAAGGTTAGGAAACAAAGCAGTCCATGAATAATTGTTTTGTGTCTACCACATCTTTGCTGTTTTAGAACAAATGCAGCCTCTGTGTGCCCTTGCAAGTTCATCTTAGTTCACAGAATGGATAAAGACAAAAAGCTGCCTGGGTGTTTTTTTCCTACTCCCTTTTTCTCAACCTGTGGTGTAACACTCGCTGCATAAAATGAATGAACAGAGTATTTTCAAAGCAGATAGAGAAAAAATTACTATTTTTAAAAGGTAATTTAACACTTCAACAAATACTTACTCCAGGTTTTAACAGATTTGCAGCAGTTTCTTGTTTAAATTTAAAGTTGTCAGTAGAATTGGTACTGCTCAACTAAGTGATTCTAATGAGTAGTCTTTATTATAGGCTGTCATTCTTGACAAAAAAAAAGAAAGCATCCTTTACATATTTAGTTTCTATACAGTCCTTTAACTCTAGTTTGGCTAACACAACACCACAGTGATTTGATTACTCAATAGTTAATCACAGGAATAAAAGGCAGCAAAAGGATATGTTCAAATCTTTCATGAATGGAATAACTCAGTAATGTGCAGCTTACAGTTGTGCACTCCTCACTCCATGTCTTGTAACAGCCAACTCAGAACTTCACGCAGTTAGTAGCTCTGGCATAAAAATTTCCATATTCAAAGCTGACTTCAGGAACGTCCCATTTGCTGCTTCGGAAAGAATTCCCACTGCATGATGACGATGAAGCTCACATAACTTTGTTCAGCCTTTGGATCACATGCAGGATTCTGGTTAAAAGCCAGCGAAGAGTCATTTTATCACTACTCAGAATATACACATCTCAGGGAACTGTACCAGCAACCAGGGAACTCTTTACACTCCCCAGGAACTTGCTACCTAGATACAAAAGGTTACGTTTCCAAATGCCATACATTCCAAATTGAAATTAAAAGTTCTATTTTTAAAGTGGTGATGATGCAAACTATAAAGGTAGGAATGTTTTCCCCTCACCTTCACCCTCCATCCAAAACCAAAATCCTGATTGTGTTGATTCAAGAACTCATTGCAATCTCGAAACTCCAGGGAGTGGGAGGGTGGAGGGAAGGAGGGGTGTGGGAGGGGGAGAAAAAAGAAAGAAAGACGACGACAAAAAAATAATCGGTATTTTAAGTTCTACTATTCAAACAAAATGAAATGCCAAAAACTACAGGAAAAAACTCACAACTAGAAAAACCTCTTACTAGGAAATGAGAACAACAGTAAGGAAACAATCCTACTAACAGGTGCTTGAAAAAGACAAGATGAAGTTAGAAGGCATTTTAGTGCATGAATGAGAGGTTATTCTTATGAGTACCAAAACCCAGCACTGAATTTAAACTTTATTTAAAACACGAAAAAGAGATAACTAACCACAAAAACTGCAGCTCTGACATTTGTCACTCCAGAAAGAGCTGAATATGAATACACAGACATGCTGTCCCCTTTCTTCCCATTAAAAGTAGTTTAGCAGCTGACATGCCTAAACTTCAACTTAAATCCTTTAAAGAGAGAAGAGAAAGAGCCTGGGAGATGTGTTTTGAAAGAAAGAATGAATGGGATCAGCATCGGTTTGTCCTAAATTGAGTTTAATATATCCCTAATCTGCTAAAGTAGCTCAAACATGCAACTTTTCCCCTGAAAATGAGTGAAGTTTTACATTCAATTCAAGATGACACTAATTTTCAGCTGAAATGATTGTTCCTTTTTCAGAACCAGATGGATACAAAGCAAATTAGACCAGAGAAATCAAGTTTTATCCACTATAGAGAACGGAATTATTTCTATACTCATTTACAGTGCTGACTTCAAAACAACACTTCTTTTGTTCTCTCAATACGCATGGAGAAAACCATCTTGTTCATCTAAACCGCAGTTCTAACAGTTTAGAACAACCTGCTTCCGGTTTGCATACCTGGCTTGATCTGTAATAGATTCTAAGATTTTTTTCAGCAGGTCAATGGAACAACGTACCAAAACCCAAAGATGCTATCCAATAGATCACTCTATGCTGAACAGGTCTTAATTTTTTCAGTATACTCACAGAAAGAAATAAAGATTACACAGAGACGATTATTAACATGCAGCATATACCAAGACAGTGCAAACCACAGTGTAGTGCACAGAAACAAACCAATGCTACCCAGAACAGTAAACGAATAAGGTTTTAAGTAGAGCAAAATTTAGGGGAAATAGAATTCATTAATAAAAGTAGCCATTTGGCCAAGTGTTAACATCCATTAATTCTGGCAATGCACTGTTAGACTGTAAGTGACCCGAAGTGGCCATAACTTACTCATACATGCAAAATGTCTGCAAAAAATGATCTGAAATTTACGGTTTATCTATCTGGCTGATTGTACCTCTCTGTGTATTGCACACACAATTCTGCCCAGCCACCTGCTAGGACTCATAAAAAGAAACTTGTGAACAATAATAACTGAAATAAAAAAGAAAGTTAAATTATCTCTGGAAGTTTGTATTTGCCATTTAAGCACAAAATTTGCATATAGAGGCCAGCAGCACATCCAAGACTCCTGAGATTTCCCTAAGTTGCACGAGTCCCTCATACGGCTGTTCAAAAACAAAAACAGTTTTAAGTGTTACTGGACTGTAGATTGTGTCAAAAAAGTATTCGTCTAGCACTCTTCCCTCTTCATTAAAAAAAAAGAAAAAAAGAAAAAGAAAATAATATTCATGACTCATTCTTTCAGTGGGCCAAACAGACTGTTACAAACAAAGCCAGGTCATATCAACAAACTATTCAGTCCATATCTTGACCGAACAGTGACCAACAGCAAAAGAATTTGCAAGATCTCCACATGGGATAATTAGGTATTGACATGAATAACACAAAGGCTACAGGGGAACACAAAAAGAGGCTACATAGGGAGATTAGGTTGAAGTAGATAATGAGAAGGAAACAGCAAGCTTTTGGAATCAGCAAATAAATATAAAGAAAACAAATGAGTCATATGCTGAGAGAGTCAAGGCAGCAAAAAGGACCAAGTGACTCTTGGAGAAAAACACTAATGAGGGACCTCCCACTGCCAGGAGCTTGGTATAGACCTGCACATCAGCTTCATTTTCAACAGAATGAAAACACGCAAACTGGCACAGGGCTGTTTCCAAAACTGTATTCTTGAATATGAATGTAGAATTTTGCCTCACTGTGTATGACTGCTTTTTGAATGACTGGGTCAGTAATACCATAGTTCTTCAAACAAGTTCAGTAGTCCAATGAGATATCAAATACAGTAGTTAAGTTTCTGCTCTTATTTTCGCAATTTTTTCTGGGTCTATTGCCTTTTTGAAATGTCTTTTCAGACTGATTTTCACTTTTACTTTTTCTTTGTCAGCTGTCATCACTTGTATTGATTTTTTACTCTTCCCTTTTTCGGTTTGACAGGTGTGTTTAATTTTTTCTGGTTAATACAATGTGCACCTCACTAGTCATGTTGTTCCTGCTTCACTTATGGTTTGTTCTGAAGAAATAGTCCCTCCCTGCTTAAGCTATTCTGCTCCCAGAATAGTAAAGTGGTATTCTCCCTCTCAGTTCTTTCTCTAAAATATTAAGAATGTTTTCTCATCTTTAGTATCAAAGGTGTTGCTTTTTATGTGCCCACCAACATGGAATACAAATATTATTTCCTATGTCAGCTACAGCTTCAGATACTGTTACTTCTTGAATGGACTCCCATTAGTACCCAAGCATTAAATAAGCACAGTCTTACGACCCGCATGCTTTTAAGAACATTTGGTCTGTGGAGTGCAAGCTGTGTAACGTCTACCAGCATAATTTATTTACCCAGCTTAGGTCACGATTCTCCTAGTTCTTCAATGGCTGTTCAAAAAACCTTGATGAGTTGACTGGGACAACTGTTTCCAGCTTCCATTTTTCCCGTAGGGCTTCTGGAGATGAACATAATGACCAAGAAGCCTTGAGAAGTTAAGTCCTTCCTCATTAGATTATTCTAGCTCTCAATGGAAAGAAAATCCAATTTCAGTCTCTAAAAAGTCTCAAGTGGTTTGCTCAACTGACAACTTAATTACCTCACTAAGCCAAATAACAGTAGCAACCAACAGCAGCTGAAGTCACTAAATATTAATTTCTTCTTAGAAAAAATATGTTGAAAAATTTGGTCTCAGCATTAAGTAGCTTTTTTCCTTATCTAGAAGCTTGTAATACACTTCCATTCTTCAAGACTGATCTTTAAAACTTACTAAGCATAAGGTTCCATCCTGTTGTCATACTTAATTTCCCCACCAATCTTGTGAATCCATTTACGTAAACATTTGCCTGCTTCTTGCTTAATATTTTTCCAGCAGTGGTTGATCCAGGAGAAAAGAGAGCTGCCACTGATGGAGGAGGTGCAATAAATCTGTATCCTTCATTAGGTAAGGTAAGCTTGCCAGGAAATTGCCTCAACATTGCAGAACGCCACTGCATAATCTATGACTAGGGTTAGCTGACTGAGGGGAAAGCTACATACAAGTACTCTTTAGTGGGAGAAACTCTCACCCTAAAAATTAAATGCAAGCCTCAGGAGTTTTCATGATTTGGAAGAAACGAGAAACACAGCCACAAATAAAGTTTTGAAAAAAGTAATACTAATATGAAGGCTATTTCCCTAATGTTAACAAGTCTTACTTTATTCTGTGAGTTTCCCCAGAATATCATGCACAAATTCAGTTACAAGAACCCCAAAATGTAAATTCCATGGCTCTTCCCTGTCTGCAAAAAAAATTAACATAATTAGAAAATCTATTAGAAACAAAGCACATTGAGGAAACATCTTTTTCAGGCCTTTACATAACAACTGTTATATCAAGAAAAAAAAGTGTCTTCACAGAAAAGACAGATTAGATACCGTCTTGCCATACACATCCTGTTCAATACCAAACACCTTGCTAATGTCTAAATCCTACCTCCAAAATTCACAGACTGAAAGACTATGACTGGAGGGATGATGTATTGCGTCTAAACACCCTTCTGAATTGAGACCAGAACTATGTATTCCATATAAGATGTAGCCTGCCATAACACCTCTCTTGCCTTTCCTATCCACATCAGGAGGTGGAAAAAACATGCTTTGGTTCTCTAAACAACAAAGAATACAACCATATATCAGAACTATAAAATAAAGGTCATACAGGAGGATCTTTATAAACATACGCAATCTTCACAGATATTTTACAAAACGTAAAACTCCAAGTTAGGGAAATCAGTGCCACAAATTCAGAAAAAATAACAGCAACTTCTGAAAAAACTATATTAAACTATGAAGTTATTGTTTTATTTGTCTCTTTCAACATCACTAATTGAGGAAAAGAAAAAGCATTTAACTTTCAGAAACAAGTCTGTCTTGACACTTTTGGCATTACGTATGTGCTGCTTTTCAGGCAACACTCTACAAGAGATTAAGAGTACACAAATGCAAACCCAAACTCCTAGGCTACTACTAGCTTGCAGTCGGATCTTATCAAGGTTACAGTCAGTCTCTGTTCCCATCCATAGAACAGAGGACACTCATATCTATACATATTTGTTAAGTTTCATGACTACAGAATGTTCTAAAGCCTCAGACAAAAATGCTCTACAGAAGTACACCATACTGTCATTAACAGATAATTCTCACTCTAGGATGTCTTACACGGCATAAATGCAACTCTGTACATGTCTAAAAGGTAAGCACAGTATCACAAAACAGACCATAGTATTTAGGACAAAAATCATATAAACACAATACCATTTTAATTCTCAAGGAAACAGTCTTTCAAGGTATAAAACAAGTATTGGAAAGTTTCAAAGCAGAAGTGTTTTTCCCAAAATACACAATTTAAAATCTCTCCAAAGTATAAAGAATGTGTTTCATCAAAAAATAATTAACAATAAAACCGCATAAATCAGCCAAAAGCTGAACAGAGGAAATTTATTTAGAACAAGTCCTAAATTTGACTGGGATTTTCTAATCTTCATGAGGCACTTAAATTTAACACTGGGGACCAACAATTGAAGAACAGAAAGATAATTTTATCTCTGATGAAGCTCTAAAGTGATCAGTATTTAACATCCGACTAGTATCCATCTGCAACCTGCACATGAAGTTACCACAACTCTCTAATTTGTCTTTACTCAAAGTCACATAGCCTCCTGGCACTCCCTATACAGTTCAGCGACCATGATTCTCTAGCAAAATTTACCCATGGGATATGTTTGGGGTGATACCTGATTGGAGTGTTGCCATCTGCATTTCTGGTTCCAGCAGTGTCATGTTGATCCTTTCCTCAACAGTTACAATCCTTTAAAGGCCTCTCTTTATACATAGATAGATAGATATAGATATGTAAAAAAAAAAATCCAAGAGGACCCTCTCAACTTTAATCTCGTTCAAAACTTGCAAGAAATTCTCATCCTTATATGATGAAAACTGTGCCTACAGAGAAAACTCAGCCTTTCAACATGCAGTTCTCTGCTTATTCACTACAGGCAAGTTGGAACAGCCCAGAATCAAATTACTGCTCGGAGAAAAATGAATACTCAAAGGGGAACGCAAGATGTGTAGTTTGCAGAAGTAAGGTCCGCCCCTTGATGCTCTGTAAGTAAAAGGGAGGGGGGAGGAAGGGGTCAGAGACACTAGAACTGGCAGTTTTCTCCCCTTTAAAAGAGAAGGATGACGTCTTGGGTAGACTTCCAATCCCCTAAGGGGCTCTGATGATGAGGCAATTTCATTCCAAGGACAAGGAGACCCAGTGTTAACATAAACATGCAGACATCCTCAGCTTCGAAACAACATGGCCAAAAACATACACATCCTGCTGATAGACGAGTCACTTTTCTTCAGTCTTTACCAGTCCTTTTTCTTAATAATTGCACTATTCCCCTATCCCTATCAACTCCCCTTGCTGATCACTAAACCTGAGCTACTGTAACAAAGGACTGGAACTTCTTCCAAATAGATGGTAGCATCTGTTTCTTAAAAACAAACAAAATGCCTCTTCTCCCTCGGACTTTTCCCATTGTGGATCACACCCTCCAGGTGATTAGTTTCAAATGATTTGGGATAGTAGACAAAACTTTTATAGTCAAATATTTATTGAGTAAAAGATAAAAATAGAATTAAGTCTTTCCTCACTAGACGATTCTAGCTCCCAACAGGAAGGAAATTCAATTTTGGTCTCTGAAGAGTCTCAAGTAATTTGCCCAACAGATAATTTAATTATCTTAACAAACTAATTCCAATGCTTCTGTCCCCAGAGCAGCTTTCCCTTATTCCCCATCTTTCCCCAAGGCTCATCGTCATTTCTCATTAGGTCATCTAAGTAAGTAACTGCATATATTTGCACAAGCCCAAAAATATATCGAGCTCTGTATCAAAGATACAGACCAATTTTTAGATTTAAAATCCCTTTGTAGCAAGTTAGAATCCCTCTCCTGCCACAACAGTATTCATGAAGATGAGTAACTGGGTGTGCAAAACTGCTTTAGCGCTGTTTTCTGACCCCTCCAATCTTAAATAACTTCAGGGCTTCTATAGCACTCAGATGCAAGAACTCCCCAACAGCTGCTCGACAGCTGAGAGAAGAGCATGGCAGGTTTTAGCAACATACCTTCCTTCCCTCACACAAACACATCTGGGGCTTCAAAGGAGGCAGCAGAAACTCATTTGGCAGCTTTAAACAATACAGGAAAATCCCTTACAGTGCTGATATTGTAGTATTTATCTGGTTTCCATAGCCCTTACATCAGTAGCGTGTTGTAAAAGGACAAGAATCAGCTCATTTGGGCTCCTCTCATATTCAAACGCCCCCTATGCAGTCCTAGATTTGCAGCCAGACTAGGCAAAAATTGCAGGCTTAAATGTTCCTTCTTGCTATGCAATCCTTATGGAAAGAAACCGCAGTGGTGCACTGTATCCTGAGAATTTAGAGACAATAGTGACAGAAATAAGCCAACTTTAATGCCTACCCTGAATATCCATATTCATCATAAATTAAGAAAACCATCAATTTTCAGTAGAATGTATGCTTATTTTTGTGGTGATAGGTAATATAAGGGGAAGGAGTATGAGCAAAGAGGAAAGGAAATCTTTCCTATAGTGTCCAGAAACATCGCTTAACTCCCTGAAGTATATACATGTGCACTGTCAGTGACCATGAACAGATAGATTAATTTTAAAGCATTAACCAGCACGTTGCTTATTTGACCACCAAGGAAGATGAAGATTGCACTACTGAATGTCTTTGGACAGAGACTCCTTCATTGTACTTTGTGGTAATGTATTGATTGTGGTGGAGTTACAGCCTGCAGAAGTGGCTGATAGTATCCCAGTATAAATGAATTCTAGAAAACTTGAAATTTTCATAAGGAAAGCCACACATTACAGAAGCGGGCTATCACCCAAAGCTAGGATTCAGTTTGCTAAGTACTAGCAGCAAGTCACTATTGTGAAATGGTGCAATCTTTCTTCTGTGAAGCAGCCACTCACTGTTTAAGTAAAACAGAGAGAGAACTCTTCTGAATGACATTCTCCCTTTAAAGAACCAGACTTCCTTTCCCCATTACTACCCTTAATATTTAAAACAGCAAAACCAGCAGCAGAAGTCCTTATTCATGCAGACAAAAGTGCTGCCCAGACCTGGGCCTGACTTGTTTCACAAGCAGTTTAAATTCATGAAACAGGAATGTTTTTTAAATAGCTATCAAATTATATGTCTAATGTTCATCCATCAGCCCTGAACCTTGAAATCTCAGAGGCAAACTGAAATAAGAGAGAAACTGGAAAGGAGAAACAGAAGGGAGAGGAACATTACAAACCAGTGATTGGAGAAGGGCATTACAATCTTGTTAACTTGATCAGGAACAAATAAAAACTGTGTTGAGAGCTAACTTGTTAAAGCCACCACATTAAAGCCTCCTTTGGCTTTACTCCTTCCAGCTCAACTATTCCCCCATCACTATTTAAAAGTTTGTTTTAAATATTTCAAGAGATTACCACTTCTCAGCTGTTTAGTAGCTCCCATCAGTAACAGGCCAGTCATTTCTATCATGCTCTGAATCTCATAGCTCTATCAGAAACTTTCAGACAGCATGCTAAATTTATAGCCTCCTGGGACATAAAGTCTCTTAACACAAATCTATCCAAGATAGACTGGTTGTTTTTATTCTAACAACCATTCCCCTTACTCACACACAAGAGAAAACAGTAAGCCTCGTTGGAATGTGTGTGAAGGGCAGATCAGAGAAAGCTACATATTTCCTGTCTTGGTCCTTTTGTTACAATACAGACTCAATCTTCTTCACATGTAAGTTCTAGATGAGGCAGTAACCACCACTTGGTAATTAAATGTAACTTTGAGTCACACTATTCCAGAAGTTGGATATACACCAGAACAGAAAAAATCAAAACAACCCCGAAACAAAAAAATTAATTTCAGAATAATCCTGTCTCTTTAAAACCCTTTCTCAGGAATAAAATACCACCCTTGTTGATAAGCAAACATGCCTAACTTCTTAAATGAGTTCACAAGTCACAATATTCACTTTTTAAAAGGACAGTTTATGACATGACTTTAAGAAAACATTATCAATGTTTTTAAAGTCACTGTAGCAAGAAGACAGCTATAAAATCTGCAAAACCACTGTATTATATTATATTTGAAATAAATCCTGAATCTGACTGCATTCAATGTAATGACAATCCAGGATGGGAAAGGGAAAGAAGGAGAGGGAGACAGGAACATATAACCTAATAAAAGAATTATAGGAGCAATCACCTACAAAATTATTTAAAATAAAACCAGGTGCCCTAATAAACATTTAAAATATTACCCCTGTCTTTTAACAGTAAATGGGCATAGGCATATAGGCACTAAATTAGCTCCTTAGAACCATTTAGAAAGTTCAACTCTGTAATTTGTAAGTGAGTATAATCACCAACAGCTTATGTGGCAACAATTAATCCCATGCTTTGTACAGCACTCAGTCTTTACAGTAACAGGAGTACCTTCTGATACCTAAAGCACACGCCTGTTATATGACTTTGAGTCATACTGAAATTCCACACATTCCAACTAGTCTCTTTCCCCACAGCACATATGGTACTTTGTAGAAGGCAAGCATCCCAGATCAAGTAAACCCCAAAAACTGACAAGCTGGTACAAGTTTTGTCTAAACCTGTAATCATAAAATGCAACAGTTCATTCAAAAGAATGTTACCTCATCTTAAACAAGCCTATGGTGAGAAGAAACCAGGACTGTTGTAAGCTTCTAACACAATGTTTTTCATGGCCTCTGAACAAAGATAACTATGAATTCACCTGGGGAAATTGGGTCAAGAGAGACAGTCAATAAGCTAATGTAGCAATTATCATAATTTCAAGTGAAAGCTAAATTGAAGGACAATTTTGATCAGAAATGATCAAACTGCATAAGATTTTATATTCATCACCTGGTTTTTCTCTTTTTTGTAACCACATTCATTAGGGCCTTGCTCTAACCCTGCCCTAAGGGTTGGGAAAAGTTATCTTGGCATCTTAGTACAGGTGACTGAGAAAAAAAATCAAGATACATTTAAGAGCTTCAGATGACTCTGTAATGACCTTTTTTCAGCTTGTGTGGCAACGAATGAGTCAGTCACAGGTAATCTCTCATAGTTAAAGAAAGTTGAGGCCTTGATGAACGTGGGTAAAAGAGGAGAAGGAATGTGAATTTTCTACCGAAAATTCACTGTGAAGCACAAAGACAAATTAAATAACTACACGTTAAACATTCCATTAAGCTTGATGTCTGAATAGAATCTAATAATTGTGTCAAAATATTTTACTAACACCTTACCACATAAGGTTTCCTTCCACTGAAGTGACAAGAAATGGTTTCCTATCTGTTATGTTCCAACACTTCACACATATCCTTAATAGCTTTTATTGCATTTTAATTTAGTGTAACTTAATAACAACAATTCAGCCAAGATGTTTAAGGTCTTTACACCCATCTATCTAGGTGTACCTATCCTTGTAGGTACACACACCTACAAGGATAATGTGTAGCTGTGGTAAGGGAGAAGAACATGAAGAGCAGTCTAGGTCCGAAGTCTAGGTCCGAAATAAAACAAAACCAACAAGGAAACCCCCAGAAATTGCCTCTTGCTGCTCTTCAGTTCTCTAAGAGCAGGAGGAAAAAAAAAAAAAAAAAAAAGGAATCCGCTGCCCTAGCACATATGGCAGCATAAGCATGCAGGACTGCACTCCCAGTTCTCCCATGGGATACATAATTCCATGATGCTTCGCATGCCAAAGAAATTTCTATTTTAACTCAGCTAACAGTTTATGTTCCAGAACCACAACCTGAAGTAACGAATTCAGTACAAATCCATGTAATATTTTTCTACAGACATCTACAGATAAACAAAGTCTTCTGTAAGCAAAAGTTACACAAAGGGTTAACCTTTAGAAGCACTCAGCCTAAGTAGTTAGTTCAGCTGTGAGTCAGCAATGCCTGTCTAGAACTGCAAACAGGAGACCCTTTGACACAGATAGGCAGCTTCCAGCAAGTCTCTTATTTACCATCTCCTCCCTTCCCACTGCCACTCAGCTTGAATCTTCCTCATACCTTGAATTTGGCAAGTTGTCACAGAAGCAGTTTCACTGCACAAGATATGCTTCTACAACCATTTTGCATTGCTCAAATGTTTAAGCAGATTGCCATCTCAACTGGCAGATCATCTCTAAAGGTTTTTAACATGTTTGAAGCCAAAGGCACAACAACAAAGATATACCATATTTAAAAAAGGAGCTGTAACAAGCTCAACAGCTTTCAACAGCTGTGCAACCTCTACCCCAAGATAACTGGAACGTTCCCATTTGAGGGAACAAGTTTATTAATTCAAAATGCATCAGCTATGTTTCTCAACAGCTCACTAAACCAAGTCTCCTTTTATGCTGTGACAGTTTGCAGATAACCATATTTCAACAGCACTTTTCAGTCCCACAATACTTTAACGAATGTGCACACAAACAACACATAATGACATACTGCAGCCTAGGAGAAAAGAGTATTGTATACCTCTGAAGATAAGGAATATTCAGGTAGTCTAGATCAGGGACTTTGAACATTATGCCTTGTCTGAAAAGCTGTACCTCCAGCAGTAAAATTCCCACTATTGTGCTGAGCCCTGATAAAGAATCAGCTCTGAAGAGACCCACCTAATGAGTCATTTCTGGGAATATCCTAATTTTCTTTGGCAAAAGGTATGGGCAGAGGTGTTCCTTTTCAAATACTTTTTAAGCCCAACTCCATTTTACCTGTTCCAGACAAGCAGATTTGCAGCCCACAATGATATGGCTTCAAGATTGAGTCCATAAAAATAATATTATTCTGACAGAGGAAAACCATCTATTTCTGTAAAATATTCCCAAGACACAATTTTTAAACCTATCCAAACAACCGAATCATATAAAGACTCTTTCATTTCTGTAACAGAATATCCTTTCCTCTGACCATAACATGCTGTTGTGTCCTGCTTGTATCCAAAGTGCTGCTACAAGTCTCATTTTCCTAAAAAGGTACTCTTATCTGTTCCCAACACTAGTATCCCTTTCCCTGTGGCATCAAGAATAAACTGCTTCTTCCCAATTCAGGACCCTTAATCATGTCTTATTCATGAAGAAGAGAAGAAACCTGCCTCCAGTAAATTCACAACGTCACCTTCAGGTGGCCAACTGTCAGGTTTTGGAAACAAAGGCTCATATGCTTTTCCCGTGCTGCCTTCAACCCCTCTACCAGTTTCAAAACTACCTCAGTTGAAATTTCATTTGAAATATCTCCTTGCCTTCATAACTATAAAATGCCCAAGTCTACCACTAGTTGAGATGTGTTGAGATCACAGGCTACCATGCTGACTAATATTCCAATTTCTTCTCTCTCATTTATCACCACCACCTTTATCTCCATCTGTTGTCTTTTATCTTATACTTAGAGGACTGCAAACATTAAGGATTAGAAGCTTTTTGTTCTGTTTTTGCAGTTTTTAGCTTCTCCCTTTTTAAGGCTTGTAAATATGACTGTAATTACATGATAGTATAATGTATATGAACAAGCAAACTCTTTTTATCCTCTTAAAAAACAGTATTTTGGATCGAAGTTAATTAATTCTTCCAACTAGCAAAACACTGATACACCATTCAGAGAAGGGCATGCTCAGTTTCTGGAGGTAAAGAACCAGGCATGTCAAGTGAGGTATCCCTCCAATCCAAATTACTGTCCTACAGTTCACATATTCTAAATCACTTTACCATACGGATTACGTTCTGGCTATAAAGCCACTCCAAAGCTCCCCAGCATTTCCAATATGTTGTGCCATGCAACTCTATGTAACGCATATAATGCAACATACAATACCCAACACTATAAGGCGCCCAGGACTCAACCATGCTCAAATCCATAGTATCTTGCAGGTAAAGTTGACAGCAAGAATTCAGACTCTAGCAAGACTTTCATATTGCCAAGAGCCACCAACATATACCCCAGAGGGTGGAGTGAAGGGAGATCACCAAGAGGAATTCACAAACAGAAGCCACCAGTTATCAAATGGTTTCATCAGTCTGTCACAGGATGGGGCTGAACATGCAAAGGCTTTCATGGCAGCCTGGTGATCCTGAGCTTCAGGCAGTTCACATTCTTCCAAAACCAGGAATTCTGGTCACCAAGTGACCCTGTATTTTGCCACTCCACTGTCACCCACCAAACGGTTAGAGGGATTCATACCATAGTTGTCCATAAGCTACCCGCAACCTGAGAAACATAGGCAGGTCATTCTCATTCTAGGATTAGAAGGCCTACTAAGACATTTAATTTTTAACTCTAGGTCTTGTTCCTCCTTCTAACAAGTCTGACAGAATCTTTCAGACATTTACAGTGAGAAAATTACTCACCCTTGGTAAGTGCAGACCAAAGTAGCAAAGAAAAAAAATCTACAGATGGCTATAGTCTGAAGATGAGCTTACACCTCCTTTGATGGACTGTCTCAGCTTTGCATAACTTTTAGTCACCACAAAGCACATGGAAGTTGTTTCTGGTATTCACCTAAAACAATAATCTAAAGCATTTATCACTGGAGCTCTCTGGAACTTCCACAGCCAGTAACATCAATCCTTCCCATTGAACAATGTAAATTCCTTTTGTCAACTCTAGATTATTAGTTCTTCATACAAATAAAACATTGTAAGAAGCAATAAGCAGCAGCCCTGTCATCAGAACACGTACCATGACAACACCACAGTACTTCCTTGGTGAGGACATACTATGCGAGACATGAGTGCACTGCACCACTTACCATTCTTCCTTTCACTGAGTGGAGGAAGGTTGGGGTTTCGGCCATGATGGAGGTTGAGGGTCAGCTCGGGCTGCAAGGAGAGCTCCTGCAGCTCATTAGCAACAGCTTCGCTCTGAGGGCTGGGGGCCGCCGAAAGTGACACCAGCACCGGCTCATCATCATTTTCGCCAGCCCCTCCTCCGTCCAGCCCATTTCCAGCAATGACGGAAGGGGGCAGGCACACCACACCGGAGAAATCCACTTTGGCTTTCGTGATGGCAACCTGCAAGACCAAAAAAAAAAAAAAAGTAAATGTCACATGAGTCTTAACCCATATGTACAGTTCATCATGGCATCTCCCTATTCTAGAGAAACATGTTTTTAGCACAGTGTTTGTGTTATCATCCTCAATTCAAATCCAACTAGTAATCAAAACTTGCTAAACTCAGCAGTTTATAAACTTGCATAAACCTCCAACAGCATCACCACAGAAACTACTGATGAAACTACAGATTATTATCATTTTCTTAAAAGTATGAGAACATTCTCAACTTTTGGTACTTTAGGAACCCAATCTTGAGAAGATACAGATTGAGTTGTTCCAGTAAAGTCAGCCTATCTAGAACCTCGCTGAACTCTTGATTACTCTCCTTCTATACCAACAATGGTGTTTTAACAGGACAACTGTCAATTAGAAATCCAGTCAGGTAAAGTAATCCTTCATAATAAACCTGGAAGGGCAGCTGAGTACAACAAATGAGGATTTTCAAATAAAAATCATTTGCATTTCAAAAAATAATGTTCTTGCCCCATTCTCTCTTCCCCATTCACTATCAGTGAAAATGAATGCAAGAAAAATATTCCACATAAAGTAAACAAAAAAGCTTTCCTGTCTAAAACCTCAGCTACACCAACTGAAATGTGCAATATATAAAGGGCTTTAATGAAATAAGCAATTTTTAAATGTTTCATGGTATTTCCGTAATTCTTTAAATAAGTATTTAAAAGCTACCACTATATTAGAATTAAAACTTTTTTATGTTCAGTAATTTAAACAGAAACAAACCAGCTGGAAGTCTCCAGTGAAATGGTTACTGTGTCAACATTTAAACAGTAACGGACATTGTACAAGGGCAATCATATTTGGTTTTGATTAATGAAGATGGAAGTCTCCTGCTTCTTAGTATGCTGCTGTTTCAACCAGTCTAAACTCAGAAGACTACCACTACATAACTGCTGCACTGCATTCATTTATCAAGCAAAAGGTATTTCCAGAGGCTAACCTTCAGCTTCAAAAAGATGTGCTTAAAGCAAGCTGTAAAGAAGCAAAGTAAAAACCATCAGGATAATCCTCTAGAAATCAATCAGAAAGCATAAACTTGGAGCAACGTTTTTAACAGTACAGGTTTTTTTACAAGTATTCCCCACTTAACACTCATAATTAACCTGAATGAGTGTGACAACATTCAACACATTAATAGCTGATAAAGTAGCTCAAATAGTCATTTTCCCCACTTCCAGTTCAGTTTCGTATTTCAGTTGATTAGTAATGTTTGCTCTGTAATACTCAGAACAAAGTTATAAGTGGTAGTACATTTGTTTCAAAAATTTATTCAGTGTATATTCAAGGCAACAATAAGAATTACTGGTGATTAATACATGCTATTTCATCCATGTCATCATACATTCATTCCCAGGACCCTATGTCAAGATCTGAAGAGAAGCAAGGAAAAGAAGGGTGGAGGAAAAAAAAAGAAAACAACAAAAACCACCAACCGAAGTTGGTGCTTGTCATAACAAAACAAATGAAACTGAGCCAAACCTTACTGCCATATGAAGTATTGGCTTTTATTTCAGTTACAATTTGGCTAGAAAGTGCATACCCCCTCCTTGATATATTTCCTGTCCAAAGCAAACATTGCTCATCCATTTGAGAGCAAATTGTAACGGTAATCTGCAAAGACAAAAAAATCGGGATTGCGCCCTTCTTCTCTTTACAATGTATACAGAAAGCCTGGAAACACACACCCTTAAACCACAGACTTAGAATAACGCTATAACAATCCTTGCAAAGGTTGGAAAGAGTTAAATCATGACCAATATAATTGGCCTCAGGCCCTATCACTGTAGCATGGGAGGCCTGTGGAAAGGGGCTAAAAGGAAGAGTAATTGCTCAGTTAGGAGGCTGGCTAGTAAGGACTGCTGTCACCATCTTAAAGGAGCCAAAGCCAATTTGCTTTATCGAAGGAGATGTACTGGAAACATTACACTTTGCCTAGTACCACATGATGGTTAGGTCAGACCATGCAGGAGGACAAGTGCAGCCAGGCCTGAATCCACAAGCAGGTGACAGACATATCTAACACCCACCCAGCAAGGATTTGGAATGGCAGACGACTCAACCTTCCCCCCTCAATCCATCCTAGAAAAGGAAAAGAGTTCCCTCCTCTTCCCACAAGGGGAAAAAAAAAAACTTGACATGTCTCAAAAAGTCAGATCTGCTTCAACTAGGAAAACAGCAAACGTACTTAGGAACTTCTGACATGCTGGAGTTTCTTTTCAACAGGAGTTTGTAACCTGAAATCACACATTTCAAACACCATTCTAACAACAGTGTTGTAAAACAGAATCTATTTTCCTAATCTAGGTATATTCACATTAGCCAGTCCACTGAAACTACGTATCCTTAATGTAAAAGCACAGTACCAAGCTACAGTAAAAGCAGTCTAGCCTAGCCAGTCACAACGTAGAGCAGAGCAGATCAGTGCTCACGCACCAGTTTGCTGTGTAACCCTGAGCAACACCATACCAAGTGGTGTTAATTGGCGCTGGGATTATAAACCACAGTTTCTCCAGTAAATTGTCCAATGGAACTTCAGCACAGGGGCTGGATTATCACTAGAGTTGTACCTGGATCTGCAGGTTTCCTAACTCATGCAGAAGATGACACAGATGGAAGGTATCTTCTTAATCCTAGTTGACATGTCATTCAATGTTTGTCCCACATCAAAGGTAACACAGCTTAAGCAAACCTTGCCTTGCCTTGACATTCATTCTTGCCCTGCCGCTATGTCCTGCATTGTGCTTGCAGTGCTGCTTGTATAGCCACACTGCGAACCATATCAGAAAGCAGATTCAGCTGAAATGCAATTTTTCCTAGGTTATTTTCAGCTGGATCAACTCCTCCATACAAGCCACAGTTGAACCAGCACAGTACAGGGAAACACTGCCACAAAATACAAAAAAATCACAGTCTGACTGTGCGTCTCAAATAGCCTGGACAACAATTCAATATTACTCCAAGTAGGGTTGCAGCTCAAATGAAACTAAACTGGGATGAACCATTAAATGCCTTAGGAAATTCTGCCTTCTCCTTCCTCCACATCCCCTCCCATTTCACGTGAGCACAAGAATCTGCACATTGACACATGATAAACCAATGAGAAAACTGACCCAGGTGTAAAAGCTAGTCCTCTGGTTCACACTCCAGCTAAATCAGGACCCTGGTGCAGTTTGCTGTGCAGCCACATCAACGCTTATGCCAGCACAGCACAGGGAAGAGAACCCACTTACACTATTAGTACATCCAAATATCTAGCCACTACCTAAGGGAAAGAGAACTTTTTTCAGAGAAATGCCAAGTCTTAGTATGAAACATATCCTCACTTAAAAAAAAAAAATGCATCCAGTCCACAAGACTACAGTAAAAGCTATAATTGGGTGAGTTTGATTTTAATGTTTTCAATTAAAAGTCTGATGAGGACATAGAGGGATTTGGAAGATGCTTTGAGGATTTATAATCACCCATGCTGCATTATTTGGAAGTCCTGTGAAAGGCATGGAATCCTTTTCTGTAACCAACAGTAAGTCTGTTTTTAGACTTCCCAGACAGTCATACCACTCTGTAACTGTCATTGTAGAATGATCAATCAGTTCACTACACACATGAATATTTAGAACCTAATTAAAATTTTAAAATGTTTGTTTTCCCATCATTTCTGAACAGACTAGAAATTTTCCCATAAAGAAATGTGCCATACCATGATCTTTTAAGTGAGTCATCCAGAAGCTGATGGACGGTATTAAAAGCAAGTATTTCTTATCCTCAACAAGGGTTTCGGGGTGAGTGCCCTCAAGGATTTGTATCTGTTGCCTAACCAGACAAAAGCTTTCTATCATGGCATTTTTCTACTTTTGGTCCAGCTGCTTCCGGGACAAGAGTGGCTGTGATCCCACAGATGTTCTACAGCAGCAACACCACCTTAAGCAACCCTCAAGTCCTCCACTGTCCAGCTGTTCATTTCTGTCCCTACACTGCCCTTTCTTCAACTGGGAAATCCATTTAGCTGAAAAACAGCCATTTTTTCTGTGTATTCAGCAAAACCAATTCCCCAATCTAGTCCATTGCCAACTACACACAAAGCTGTGTCACCATAATGCAGGGGCAATGGTGAGATCTCAGGAGCCAGGAGTGCTCAAATTACGTTGCTATAAAGCACAAAACCACTGCCTCAACAATACAAGCATGAACCACAGCACTAGGGAGAAGATGGAGCTACTCAAAAGAAACATTACAGACTACTCCTAAGTATATAAATAATCTTTATCCCTTTCCGACTTCTGGAGACATCTAACAAACTTCAATTTCAGATAGACAAACATGGCAGAGTCATTTTTGTGCAAGTGATAAGATTAAGAACCACAGCCAGTAAGAATTTTTGGAAAAATATTATCTTTATCAAACCTGCAAACTACAAAGACTGAATTGCTCTGCAACTTTTACATGGTAGCTTTTTAGGTGCATCCTCTTGCCATCCCAACACCATATCACAGTAAACACACAGTAAACCTGATTAGCTTACTCCTTGGTGAAAAAAGTATTCTACTTTGCATTTACCATACGACAAAATTACTTATAGAAACTTCTCGTAAGCCTGCTCGTCCAGAATCACTGAAGGATAGCTCAAAGCCCCAAAAGAGGTGAAAGGGAAATGAAAGAGACACACATGCAGTACTGAAACCTGTCTGACCCACAGTAAGGTAGTTCACAGAGCTAAGTGAAAAGAAAACTGGGAGGGGGAGAAGGGATTAGGATTAGTTTCCTGCCATTTTAGCTCCATTAATCATCCCATCATAAGGCTAGACAAGCACCAATGTTGGCACAAGGAAGCAACAAAGGCATGCATCCAAGACCGCCCCTTTTGGCAAGAGCTAGCTTAGATCAACTTAGCTGTATCATAAGACCACATCCTCTGGTTAGACACTAAACTGGCATTGCCAACAAAAGGAACAGTGCAGCCTGCTCATTCCTCACCTCTTGTGGGCCAGCACAGGATGAACCAGATCAAGGAACTGATCTGTGTTAAATTTGACCTGGACACACACACATAAACTACTAGTTTTAATTTGCATCAGTTCCTCATCTGGGTTGCCACCCAGCCATGCAAAAACTTGGGCTAGCATGAGGGAGAATGAGGCACAAGGAAATAAAAAAAGAAATCAGGGTGGCTACTTTTGGTAGCAGTGTCACTTTAAGGTGTTGTTATACAGTTTAATCTACCCAACATTCATGTTGGACATGGACACATGCACTAGCTCTTCATGCATCAGACTTCTCTCGATTTTCACAATATTCACGTACTCATGGCGTAAATACTATCAAGATCTTGATTAAATGAACCAAAGAACAGTGCCACCTTCCCTAACATGAAACCTCAATAACCAGAGTAAAACATATGAAAAAAAAGGAATTTAAAAATAGGTAAGTAAAAACCAGAGAGGCACAGGAAAAAAAAAAAAAAGCACAATTCCCAATCAAGCAAGGACACCTCTATAAACAGCTTTCCCTTGTTTGCATTTTGGGGCTGAGTTGCCAGGGTAATAGCAATTTCCTACCAATTTAAGAATTGCTAAGCAACCTCCAGCACCTAACAGCAACAGCATGTGTGTGCAGCTGGGCTATTTTGAGAAGACAGGTTTTTTTATTTTAAACTTAAGAGCAGCCTTCTGTTAAATGATTAAGCCAGCTGAGATCATCCAGCCAAGAGAAGAGACAATCTTGGGGCAAAGTGTCTTTAAGTGGATGAATCTTTGAAATGAGTGAGAAGAGAGGAAGAGAATGCCATGACATGCCCAAAGGCAACTATACCCCCCAGGTCATCACAAATCAAAAGAATAACCCAGGAGAAGTGAAGTTTGCAGCACACGGAAGCCAAAGCATCACATTAGCTTGAGAACCTGTAACGATCAGACTGAGAGATATTTCTTTTATCTTTAGATAGCAAAGAAAAATCACCAACAGGAAGACCTCCAAGGTTGTATTAAAAAAAAAAAAAAATTAGTTTCCTGTCAGTCAGCTCAACCCAGGCACATAACTGTTGGCAGAATTACTTCTCCAGTTAATTGAGAGTTAAACTGATGGCACTGTCCATAAAGTATATACAATACAGTAAGCAACAACCCAAGCATTACAAAGACTGTACCCTGACAATGTAATAGCTTGTTCTTGAGGAACCACTTTAAGTTAAGAAACCAAACTATGCAGACAACTAAAGAGAGACCTTCTTAGATTACGGAATTTTATTTTAACACACATATTCCACACGCATCTGCCTTCTGCAAAATGAACCAGTCATTAACTTCCTTCACTTTCACAGTAATTGGGGGGGGGGGGGGGGGCGGCAAAAGTAGTCAAAAAGTAGTCAAATTCTTTCTGGATTAGAACCAGTTATTTGAAGGTGTAAACTGTCCATCTTACCATGATCACAAGCCTCACAAGCCACTAACCCACAAAGCCCCTATTAAAAATGCAAAGATTGCAACACATGTGGACAAAGATACTGGTAAAACATGAATGAGCACAACTTTCTATCGGAGCTAAAGAATCTGAATCTGTATGTATACTGTGCCAGTAACATGGCAGTAAGAAAGGACATCTTTGAATCATCACCAGAAGTATCTCCACTATGCCCTCCAGCAAATCTAGCAGTACAAGAGTCAAAAAAAACATGCTCAGGCCAGCAAGAAAATGGCAAGAAATGTTATCAGACAAAAGGCATGAACAGCTGTATAGAGATGTTAGGACTTGAGGCGGAAAAGACGCAAAGAACACATCTAGTGCAAAGCAATCAACTGCATAATTTCTGCTGTAGACAAACACAGCCTCGCAACATGATTTTAACAACCACTCATCAAGAACCATATTTTTCAAGCCCCAAGTATTTCCTTCATAAGACACTAGCATTTGTTTCACTCGGTCCAGCAGTGATAGAAAGTCTTTAAGAGGTCTTGAAAAATCATCATCAAACATCCATTTCTTAAAACCACAAATAGCAGGCTAAGAAATGTAGTTTGGCATTCCAGATGTTTTTTAAGAAATACTTTTCATGGTTCAATATGTATTTGGAGGAACTTTGTGGCTTTCAAGCTCATGGAACTCTGGGTACACAGAAGAGCTGATAATACCAAAGCTAGTTTGGAGGATCACAATGATATTTATAATAAACAATCCTTGCTCAAAAAGAATGAACTCCCCACTGATTTCTGAAGTTCTTATTTAAGCTCAAAGCATGAATGAGGAAGACATCCTTCTAATTTCAGAGGACATTGAGCCTTAAACTGGTGAAGCAGTTTATAGACACATAATTCTATCATACCTCTCAGTGTGTCGAATTAATAATCTAGTTTGTGAAACTGAAAATTATAGCTACTGAAGAAATAACAATTTCTACTGAAGTTCAAAGAACGAAAAAGAGCAAAAAAGATGCAATGTTCAGGTCTCATGTGTCAATGGGTACACTTGTATATATTAGGCCTTGGTCATGATAATAGCTCAATGTCTTAATTAAAAGAGGAATCCAGCCTTCTGCTACTGAGCTATTGGTTCCTGCTGCTTCCCTTTTGTCTGATGTAATGAGTGTGCACCCACGGGGTGACTCAGGTCAGCTGAACCAGCAAACGATTAACTCTGCAAAAGATTAGAAACCATTTTCTACAGGATCAGTCAGCTAGTTGGACATGCCCTGTGGCTGCACAATCACTAGCTCTGATGCAAAGGAAGAAGCAGGAGTGCACAGCTGCATAGGGGTTTGACCAGCCTTTGCAATAGCAGCTCACTGAAAGATCAACTTAACTGTAATGTCAAAGAGCACACTTAAACATCTAGCAGCGGTGCCAACTTAAGCAGTCTGCTACACATTCCCACTCTCATACCTTCCTCATTGTGAAACAGGCATAAATCTTACGGAGACAACATGTACTAGACGAGATGAAAAATAATCTAGAAAAAACCACTTCTTTCCAGGAGGATCTGTTCCCCAGAGTGGCTCACTATGGCCACAAAAACAGCCATACCAGCAAAACAGAGGGAGCCATGAAAGGGAGAAAGCTGTTTAAGCCTGCACTGGTGCCAAAGAAACACATGATGAACTACAGTGTGTTTAGAACAGGATTGCCTGTTTTCCTCCACCTTCTGACTGACTTCCTTGCAATTGCTGTCTGATGCATTTTTTAAAATTTCCTTCATGTCGGAGGCAAAGCATTCCTCCCCGCTCCATAGGGGCAAGCACATGAAGCAATGGATTCAGCCAGCAGCAAAGGCATGTGGCAATGGATGCCAACAACCAATGGAGGCAGGGAGGCTGCAGCAAGCTAGAAAAGGGAATGCTGATGATCTGCAGCCAGATGTGAGCTTTGACTTGGAAATTCACGGCAGAAAAACTGAGGGGCTGAGAAAGTATGAAGGAACTCATGTTGAATATGGATTTAGGACAGATTGGGATGGGAAAGTCATTGGACAAGAGGAGAGTGGAAATAAGACCTCACAAGAAACAATACGCTTTCAAACGCAGAAGATTTGAACTTTGGGACAAGGACTGGATGACCTAGGGCATAACAAAGTGGTGACATGGGCAAGGAAGGAAAGATAGCTCAGAGAACCAATCTAGACTAAAATAAAAGAAAATAAATTTTAAAAAGGAAAAAAAATGAAATAAAACAAAGGTAAAGTAGTTAGATTTCAGTCAGTTCAGTTCCTGGCACAAGCATTCATGTCAGCACAAAGCAGCAGGCAAAACCGCAGAACTTAAGAATCTTAAAGAGTTTATGGCAAAGTTTTTTGGCGACTTGCTTTTGTGTGTCTGAGGAAGTAGTTTTACATTTTATCTAATTCAGACTGATCATGGGCTGTGACTGAGAGCGTAGGTCCACATTGTATCACCTCACCTCAGTTTGAAATTCTCACCTTCTCTCCTTCAAATCTAGCAGCTCTGCAGCCACAGAGCAAGTTAATTCAGCTTGCTGTTCTGATGGAAAGCTACACCTTGAAACACGCTTGTTTTCCCATTGCGCTGGCAATCTGAACCCTGCAACCACAGGTTCATTAGATCTCATCCAAAAAAAAAAAACCAGAGGAGCAGGGCCCACTGAAAAGTGACAGCTTTCAGTTACCTCGTGTTAAGTACAGTGTGAAACCAAAGCCTGAAACAGAGTCTGCAAGAAGTTTTCTGACCCCAGTCACATTCTTTAGTCATGACAGTATGAAATTGTCTACAGAAATTAAACCAATCTGAATTGACTTTGCCTCTCCTCCCCATCAATGGACACTGGGTGTGGAATCCAAATTTCTTTGAATTTATTAGCATCTCCTAATGCAGCTACCCAGCATGACATTCATTTAAGTGGAAGGTCCAGCAATTGAGACTGAGTTACCAGATCTTCTGTTCCCTTTTTTCCCTACAAGAGCTGACTTTCCACCCTTGGATTTCCCCACTACTGAAAAACAGGTAAGAATTTTCTTCAGTGATTCACAGAGAAGTGTATATCAATATTACTGTCTTCTCTAAGCTAAAAGAAGTAGTAAGTACTCAAGAGGTGCTCCCTAACGTGTAAATCTAATGAATGTGCGTAAAGAACATGGTGGTGGGGTGGGGGAATCGGTACTGCTGCTGTTCTTTGCCAATTCAAAGGATACCAAATTCAACCTTTACTACTACTTTCTTCGAAGCAACAACACTAAGAGCCAGCACATGAAGTACATCTAAACCAAGACTTTTGTTCTGGTACTAGAATAGATTAAAACATTTTCTATTCTTTACTACAAGCCTCAGCCTGGGACCACAGATAATGTCTGAATGTATCATCCTCTCTTTTTAGTGCTACTGTATCATGGTAAGCTCAGTTACAGTTTTGCAGACATTACAATTTTACTGTATAGATACAACTGTCTGCCTTTATATACTTGAATAAATCAGTCTAGTGCACCAAGTATCAGTAACGCTGAAAAAAATTTGCAACAGTACCAGCTAACTTGTGACAAGTCTGACTAATTGCTAGGCAGCAGTGAAAAGGGGACAAGTGTGTCATTTATACTTACACTATAAAGTCCTTGCTGGACATCTGTCACGCCTGATGCTAGTAAAAATTCAAAATATTCCATCTCTAACACACTACTATCCCTTATGTTTAGTGACCACAAGCAATTTTCAGTTCAGCACATAAGAATAAAAGGTGCAGACTAAAGACAGCAAAGAGAACACAATACATACCTTACTCACAGTTCCCACGGACAAACCCAGCTCAATTCCATGCCAGCAGCTCTCTCCTCAGTCACTGAAAGGGAAAACAGGACACATATTCAGAGATCTTAAAAAAAAAAAAAAAACAGCTCATTTTCTCCTTTAAGAGTAAGGAGTGAAGCCCTTCATCTAGGATTCTTTTTTTCATATGATCTTTAATTCATTTGGCATACACAACAGAAGTTGGACTGAAATACCATAAAGACTGCCACACTTGTATACACATACCCATGCTACTTGCAGAGCAGAACTTTTATTTTAGGACTATTGGTTTGTCAGTTCTGAAGAATGCATTGTTTGAGACTTACTAAGCCAGAATATTCACCAAACGATACACTCAATCTTCCCGTCCTTGTACTGAAATCATTCTTAAACATTGGATAGTAGAAGTTGGAGACTGTTATGACTAGTTTATTACACCATGTTATCCAGCCAAACAAAAACAGAGAAAGGTAAAAAAAAAAAAAGTACATTTCAGAGATTTGTCAAGACTGCAATGGGAACCCCATGGGGGGGGGTAGCCATCCTGCGCACCTTAAAAACTCATAAATGTCCTGAAGTAACACACCACTTTGGCCATACAGTTTTAACAGGCGTGCACAGCAGTACTTGAGTAGAAAATAATTACTTCAGAAGCTCTGGAAGACTATTGTCTCAAACAGCAATAAAAAGGGTCAGAAGTTGATTTGTAGTTGCCATACTTTCACTCCTACTTCCTTAGACACCTTAAAAAAAAAAAAATACAAATCATCATATGAAGGTTTTAACACAAAGTTGCCATTCCATTTCCTCCTCTGAGCTTTGCAGACTTTAGGGCTTCCTAGACACCAGAAGCACAGAACTGCAGTTGAGATGCCATGATATTCTGTCAATAAGAGAAAATAAAAGAAACCCAGGCACCTCCTCAAATACAAACTTCAGACCGGATGGACTTAGGACACAAGCATTAACATAGCTGGAGGCGGGGGGCCGGAAGAATGAGTACAGCTAGACAGTTGGATAGTCAGCATATTGCAAAATTTGAAAGAGTTCCCTGATTCCCAACAAATAAAAGAAGGAAGCTGTTTAGAAGCAGCTACAGGTAATGAATTGCACATCTACTTGGTCAACTCTCCTCCAGTTAATAATTTGCAGGAGAAGGGATTTACGATACTCATACAAATAAAAAAAGGAAGGACACTCACTACATTAGAAGCTTCCCTTACAATCCCTTTCAGAGAATGTTTCAATTTTTCTTTGAATAAAATGTGTCAGCACACATTAATCATGGCTCTACCACAGAATCAAGAAGTCACTCTGCCACCTCTTACAGTATTTGTCATCAAGTCAATATTTAGAATTACTTACAACCACTTAAACAATTAATTTAATGTGAGAACCCATAACAAGCAATTATTTTTTCTTTAATAAAGCAGCCAAACTGATACAACTGTAATTAAAATACAATAATGATGTAAGGCTACAAAACCAAATATATACTTACAATGTACTTTTTACAGAATTGCAGATCCTAGATTTCCTAAAAGGCAAGGCAAAAAGGCTTCAAGAAGTCAAGGAAAGCCTTCCACAAAGACAGTAAAAAACTAACCACTGTTAAGAATTCAATATTCCAGTCTGATGAACAAAGTTCCTTATTATATAATCTCATAAAATCATTTTGCTGGAGCATTCTTCTGACAGCATTAAGCACATAACATCAAAATTTAGGTATGGAATGTTTGCTTGTGATGGTGGTGTTTTTTTAAAATCACAAATTATAAGTGAAATTTATCCATATATTAAATCTTCACTCCAGTGCGAGTGTTTGGCATCATTTGGCTTTGAGTGGGATTTTTTTATTTGGGGTTTGGTTTTCCTGTGTGGTTTTTTGTTTTGTTTTGTTTTTGAGACACAGGTACCCCTGAAACCGCTTTTCACACATGAAAGCATGGAGAAGTCAGAGACGCATTTCATTTAAAGATTTCTTCTGGCCAGTCCCTAATTCCCAGTAATCTTAGTTCACTGGATATTCTCTTCCAATTTAAGATTGAAACAGCACTGATAAAGCTGGACAATCATCATGATGCTACATTTCATTTCCAGCACTTAAGATCCATATTCTCCTGAATTTCATTTGAGTCAAGACAGCTCCAACACTGAGCCTCTTCTTGGTCTGCCTGTCCTACCACCTGGTACAGGGCATCTGCTAGTCTTTTACAGAAGTGGGATCCCATAATCAGTCAGAAAATCTTTGTAGTTTCTTCAGCATGTTTTTCTCTGGAAAACTTTAGACTGCTGAATATTCTGGGTCTGAAGAATATATCAGGCTACCCCTAACCAGCTGGCAGGGTGAGGCAGAAGGGGGAAGAATCTCTCTGTACACCCCTAGTTCTACATCCCTTCCAAGGCACTCATTACCAGTAATTGGCCAACACAAGACACCAGGCTGGATAGACATCTCACCTGGCACAATACGGAAGACCTTGAAGTCTTACCTCTTAAGGTATGCATGAAGATTAAAAATATATATATTTAAATACACACATACCCTCAGTGATTTTTGGCATCTTTGCAAAAACTTAGCACTATCCTTCAGAAAAGAACATGCGAGTGTGTGTATGTGTACTTGCAAACACACACTCAGAAAACAGGAAAAATTATTTCAATAACTTCCTTGCCTCAGTTTATTTACCTCTTCTGAGTTTCCAGCACTTCTATTAGCCTTCTCAGGTGTCCAGAGATCCTTGTCCTCCCACACATAACTCATCCTCCAGGACAGTATATATTTATCCTTCTTTCTCTACTAATAAAACTAAAGTTTTATTCCAGATACTCTGGCCGATAAAAGGCCAACTTTAAACTTTCAGTCCTATTTGTCAACGAAGTTCCTGCTCAATCTTAGCAGGTGGTTAAAGTATTGCATCCTGCAATTTACTGCTTAGTCATCTGAACCCCAAGTAGGAGATAAACTGGCTTGCAATGGGCATGGACAGTCATCAACTTTTTTTCTAATATGTGTGCCATTAAGCTAAGAGATGCTGCAGGTATAATGTATTTCTATCATTATCCTTATTCAGTCACCCCATGGAATTTCAATCCAGCTTGAAGACGGAATAATAGAAAACACAGACACACCCCGCCTTCAAAATAACAAGTCAGACTTCACAAAAATTTAGCAGAACAGCCTTACAACTGTAATGAAAGACAAGCTCTTTACTTCTCCTTCTATATTACAGCGAGTGAGCAAAGATTAATCTGATAACTGAAACATTTTCTGGCAAAATCCCACAGTTAAACTGCTTTTGTTATTCTTTGCTTATAGCACAATCAAAACATTCCTCCAACTCTCCTTTTTCCTCTCACTGTACAGTCAACGCAGGCAAAACTCTACTATCCCAGATTTTCTGAAGAAAAAATAGTGTCATCTCTAAGAAATGCAGAAGTCTCATCTCACTGATAAACTTCTCCATCCAATGGAAATGTTTATATGTCAGTGTTTACATGTTCAAGCCAAATGGCTGCTATTCCAGTGATTACAATGGCTTATTGCCTTCACTGGTGACTTGGAGTTTGAGCACGTCTGAACAACACAGAAACTCACTGACATGATTCACAAGTCTGATCTGAACATGGCAATGCAGAATTCATATCCCATCCTTCTAACAGCCATACTACCTCTCAGATGGAAGCTTTGAAAAGATTCAGACTCCAGGCGATCTGTTGCTGTAAAGCAGGCCTGACAGGACGTACGAGTGTGAATTTAGAGACACAGTTATATTAGGCCTAACATTAACTTGGCCCTACGAATCACTCAGAGAAACCTCTCACCCAGGTTTGGGTCCATCTTACACAATGGAATAGAAATTAAGTTACAATGCAGCTGTTGGGAAACTTCTTATAATGCTACAAAAATCAGAAGAGAGGGCAAAAATAATAATTTTTTAAAAAATAAATTAATCATCCAAGTAGAATCTTTCAATGCTTTTCCAAAAGTTTCTTCCTGAAGGAGGAAAAGTTTCCCTGTAATTGACAGAAAGTGAATCCTGTCTCATCCCTGCTCAGAGCTGTACCTTCACACATATAAACAGCTGCAGAAAGAATGAGTTCATCATAACATGGGTATGGCTGTGTGTAAAGGATGATCTCATTTGAGTAAGCCTAAATAGGGTGTCGACCGTATGGATCAATCGTGCAGTGAAGACATATCCTCAGTGTCTCTACTAAACCACAGAAAGGGTAGAACTCAAGGAACCACAGTATATACACACTCCCTCCCTAGTGTGGCTAGAACTTGTTGTAATTGCCATATATTACAGGAAGCATTAATTTGAGGTTGAAGCAATCTATGATGTAGACTCCTGTCACAAAACAAAATTAATTTCACAAAAGTAGACAAATCATTTCAGTCTCCTGTTCCCCTAACGTGAAGGTATTCTGAAGATGATGTGTACACAGCGCATTTATTTGCCTCACTGGAAGATGGCAAAATAGGGAATTTTCTGCATTGCTTTATGCTAGAGGCTCCTGCATTGTGGTACATACACACTTCAACATGCACCCATGGCAAGCAGAGATGACAGCAGCAGCAGCTCCTGACCATGTCCAGGAGAAAATTTTTATTTCAGTGAATTAGGAACTTCCACAGAGGCAGCCCCCAATGATCAGCTGTAACAAGTAACATCCTGGCACATGCAGCAGCAGCTATCACGCTTCTTCTGTTCTGCTCCGCAAAAACCCTGCTTTTCTGGATCAGCAGGGCCAAAACAAGCTGAAATAGGCAGCACAAGTTAATTAAGAAGGATAAGTAGAAGTAGTCGACATGCTAGTTTGTGGTAGGAGAGCAAAAGCAGATGGATAGCATGAGGTTAAGGTGCAAAAGAAAATCCCCAATTAAAAGCTCAGCCTTTAGCTTTCAAGATTTAAAAAGTCTTGTGACTGTGTGTTAAATTTCACCTTCTTACAGAGATGTTATCAATATGGCTGCATGCCTAAATCCAAAATATTTCTTCACACAAGAATAATGATGCTGCACACACACAAAAAAAGGGGGAGGGAAGGGGAAAGGAAGGCTGCACAAACTAAATCCATTACTTCAATTTCTGAAATACAAACCAATCTAATTTAAACAATTACAGTACCTTGCTCAGTGGCACACTCTGAAATTTATCTGTGTGGAAAATAAGTGTCTCATATCAGAAACAGAAAAGGATCAAAGAAAGTGAGCTACTGTTACTGGCATTGTTTCTTAACCTCTGAAAACATAGTATCAGACTGATGGCAGATTCCTGTGTGAGCTGCATGCACCATTTGCCCTCCACAAGGACAACCTGCATTTAAAAATCTCAAAGCACTGACTGACCACTATGGCATACCTAAGCCTGGTAATGTAAACTGTCCTCACCCCAATGCCATTCATTTCCCTTGAAGAAGCCACTTAACAGTGTTTGCACTCCATAAAGCACTCAAAGGAGGGAAGGTAAAATATACACATTAACCACACACATTATGTCCCTGAAAGACTGAACAGAGTATTTGACAAAGGAATGAGTTTCTGAGTTCACACAAACTCATCCATTTCATCTATTTGACGCACACGCATAAAAGAAGAATCATAGGAACAGTTTTAAACTATGCTTCCAAAATTGTTCCCTCTAGCTGTAGCTCTTACTAATCCACTTCTGTACTCCCTCCCCTCCACTCAAGCTATGCATTCCTTTGGCCCTCTCCCACCTTTTATTTCGGGGGGCTGAGGGGGAGAGGAATAGAACATGCACAGATTAAAAATCGGGTCTCTAACCTGGCTCAGCGTGCAGCCCCACCAACATACCATTGCTACTGATGTGACAGCACATGGTGGGGGGGGGGGGGAAAGGCAGATGGGAATATGAGCTGTTTAAGACAGCCCCACCACTAAAAGAAACGTCTGTAACCACATCCTCTGTTTTCAGTCTCAGTTCAGCAATATGTCCAGCAGGAAATAATTAGATTTGGCTTTCCCAGAGTAGGTGTTTGACGGTTTCAGACCGCTGAACAGTTGCTTTTTCTGCTTCCTCTTCAACAGTTTCTCAGGAAAAGACATTGACCCTCAGGACACAGTTGATGAAAAAAAAAAATCTTTAAAGGAAGAGCATTGTGTAACTATAACAAGATTTACTAATTGTTACCTCTTTTTATACAGAGGAAATAAACTGTACTCTTCAAAAGGGATCTTAATCATAATACTGAGTTACCAGTAAGTAAACAGACATTGAGACGGTCCAATTATATCATCTACAACATAGGAAGGACAGCTGAATATAGAGACTAAAGACACAAGACTCGTGGAATTGCTATAAATTGTGGCTTTGAGGTAAAAAGCATACATGGAGACACCTCACACGTTCCAAGTGAGTATAACAACTAATCTTGTGATAATGTTTTGACACATCCTAAGAATTTATCTGCTTTCTGCTCTAACACCCAAACCCTTTTTGCTCTGATCCTCCTCTGTATCTAGTACAGCTGCCCTTTCCCCCCACCAAATATCACACAGTAATGTAATCATGGCTCAACAGTGAAGGAAATCCAGTAGGGCTTTTTATTATTATTATTAAATTAATGGGTATTTTCATTGCTTGAATGTAGATTTCACCTGGAGGTTCAAGGATGAAAGGGTCTGTGAAAAATGCTCCTGCTTTACCATGCCAGAGTTATAAGAAACAGTCACAACCAAGTACTCCTCCCCAAACCCAAGAGTTTCCTATTATTTCATATTCAAGGGGAGGAAAGTTTAAAGACTGCTTTTGGAAAACCCCCATATTCAAGAGAATATCTCAAATATGTCATACAGCCCTATGTCAAAACGTCTTCTGTACTCCCTCTCTTTGCATTTTATTTCATGATCTGCTTGTTGCCTGAAGATTTGGGGGTCTTCTCCCACATGATGTTAGAGTAGATGGCTTTAATTAAATAGAAATTAAGGCCGCTTCTGCAACTGTTGGAACCAGCAAACACAGCACTACTTACATTTTGCACAGAACTGTATGATGCCCAAGAAGATATAACTAGCAGTATTTCACTCTTTTCTTGAAATCACATTTGGTATGTAAATTATAAGTGAGGAAGGACTGAAAAGGGCTCAGTAAGCTAATACCTGGTAATTAAGAAGGGCAAATTCTCCTACTTGTGAAAAGCTTATGGCATTTGCTTTCAGCCCTGAGTCTCTTTCTCCTTTCAGCAGAAAGCATTAATCTCAAGAACAGAAAAGGAGTTCACAGTCAGCTTCAGATCATACACTTATTTTAAAATCTATTATTAGATTCTATTTAATCACAACTATTAGATCACTCATTTAATCACTGCAGCAAATGGGAACAAATGGGTGTCCCTCTCATTTCATATTCAGAAATGATTGAAGTATTTTTGGCAATACTTATGAAGACCTAAAGGCACTTCTACACTATGGATTTTAACAGTGTCTTTACAAAAGCCTACTGATGGGTGTCATGCAGGCAGCAAGATATACTTTGAAATCAGTGCTGAAAGTTTGTTTGTGTATTTACCTGAAAGTAAAACCAACACACAATTAGAAAACACACTTTCAATAAATCAGCTATGCCATGGCTAACTAGCCCTGATGTCAAATGCAAATCTAAACTAAAGACAGAATTGCACACTGAATTGTCTCAGTGCCCATGCTGGCAATGTTGGGATAGACACATTCAGTCCAGAATAGCTACATTTTATATTTTCCAAATATTCAGAGTTGTGTCTTCAAATCCTACTAAGAAATAAAAAGCACATTTTGGTTTCCACGATCCAGCAAAGAAGCTACAGACTTAAACAGAAATATTTTTAATGCCTTCAAAATGTGTTTTCTATTGATGGTAGACTAAGATGCAGTTTCATAGCAGAGGCCCTGATATTGTCTGGACAAACATGATACAAGAAAGGAAGTGCTATAAGCAGCAGCAAATGTGAAACCCCTTATTCAGCCCACTCAAGGTTCATCTTGTAAAAGAGAACCACACAGAACCATGTTAGCACAGTTTGCATGATGCAGTATAAAGGTACACAAATGCAGATCATAAAGGCCTCAGGAGGGCATTTCCACTTACGCACAAGGCAAATGGTCAGAGTTTTCATCTTTGGTCAGGGGATATGTGAAATTACAGTCCTCTTTGATACAAGATTTTACAGTCACAGAGAGGGAGATCTAGTCCCCACTGGACGGATGTCCGGGACACACGGACACCTTAGCATGGACAAGCATCTTTTCAGTGGGGAAAATTAACCCCGCTTAATACAACCTGGTGTGTGCATGGAGCGGTGGGGACAGCAGGAGACTGCTGCTGCACAAACCCTTATGAACTGCTGTCACCACTACCAGGCCTGTAAAATCGGTAAGAGAGCACCGAAAAAACGCACTGCCAACCTACTAACCGCGAGGCGCTCGGGACAAGAGAGGGGAAACGGTGCGCCGAGCCCCTCAGAGGGAGAAGGCGGGGAGAGGCCGGGGGGGGGGGGGGGGGGCAAAAGCGAGCCGGGGGCCGAGGGGAAAGAGGCGCGGGGGCTTCGGAGGGGGCGAAGCCGGCCCACGGCTGGAGGGAGCGGCCGTGCCCCGGCGAGGGGAGGCCCCTCCGGGCGGGCCGGGGCCCCGCGGAGCGGAGCTGTCCAGCCGCGCCGGGCACCCGCCGCGCCCCCGCGACCGCCGGCCGGGGGCACGGGGGACGGGCGGCATCGGGCGGCACGCGCTGCCCCCTCCCCGCCGCACCAACGGCCGCCGCTGAGGAGAGGTCCGGGCGGCGGCGCGAGACCGGCGCCGGGGCGGGTCCCCGCGGCGGGCCCGCGCCCACCCCCCCGCTTTCTTCACCCCTGGCGGCAGCGGTCGCCTCGCAGCTCCCGGCCGAGCTGGAGCTCCGTACTCACCTGGTCACGGCTCCATCTCGCTCCGACCCCGCCCTTCCCTGGCGGAGCCGCTGCCGCCGCCGCCCGCCGAGAGCTCGCTTCCCCCGAGCGTGCAGCCCGGCCTCACCACCGCCGACCGGCGCCTCGCAACCGCGGAAGCGCCCGCCCCGCACCTCCCTGCCTCGGCGACACGCGCAGGGCTCCGCCAATCAGAGCGGAGAGGCGCGGGTGAGCGCCACCGGGGGTCGCCAATGGGCCGCGAGCACCTGGGGAAGCTAACGGGCCGGAGGCAGGGCGAGGGGGCGGGGGCGGGGCGGGCACCGCCTGCCTGACGGGGCGAGCAGCCAATCGAAAGGCAGGGATGAGGTCATCGGTGGAGGGGCGGGGGCGGGGCGTCCCCTGGGAAGGCGGTGGCGGGGAGGGGCGGTCTTCGCCCTTAAAGGGACAGCGACGCCCTTGTCGCCTTGGGTCTGGGTCTGTCGCGGGGCTGGCCGATGTTTGTCTTTTGTTGGGTTTACGGGTTTGTTGGTGTTTTCTAAGGGGATATTTTCCAAAAGGTGCTGTGGGAACGGCGCGGCGAAGGCCTAGCTGGTACCAGCGGGTGAGCGGGGCCCCCTAGGCCCGGAGATGGCACCACGGGGCCAGGCGAGGCCCACCAGGGCGGCCCTGAGGCGAGGGCAGCGCGGTGCAAGCCTGGCTGCCCCCTTCACCCTGCCTCCCCCAGCCCCGGGATGTGCCTTCCCAATGCCATCCACCCCTAATCCTTGGGGTGGGCCTGGGTGGGTGCCCAGCCATGGGGGAGCGGGAGGCCCCTGCCAGAGGTGGTGGGGAGAGGTCAGGCGCCATGTTGCCATCGCTGTCTGACCTGTGACTGAATTGGAGGTTTCAGCTGATTTGGAGGTTTCAGCTGCCCCTCCAGTGGCTGAAACCTCCAAATGTCTGGCAGGGGGTGTGCTTCTCTTAAGAGAAGTGTGCTGTTTCTTTATTTACTATGAAGCTTGGAAAAGAAATTGCAAATGGGTGAAATGTCCATAATCAAAACTTCAGTTAACTGGGGTGGGATTGTTGGGAAAATAAAGGAATGATGCCGTACCTAAAGAGCAGAACAGAGGATCATAGTTAGACTATTACAATATTGTTATAAATAGTTGGTGAATGTCCACCTGCAACATTGCTCTCACCCCTGCTTATTGTATCTTAAAAGGATGTTAAGGACATGAATCATGACAGAAGCTGTAGCAATGCTCAATGAAGGATTGTCTCACACTGCAAAGCTAAAAAAATTAGGATTGCCTTTCAAAACAAAAAAGGGGACATAAGGAAGGTATAAAATAATAAATGGTATAAAGAAGGCAAGATTGGCCTTTCCTTAACCTCTCATGTAGTCAAAGAACTAGAGGACATGATATAACTGCAAAGCAATGTATGTGAAGTAGTTAGGAAAAAATGTTTGTGCCATGCACAATTAACCTATTAAATTAATGATAAGAAGCTTGATGATACAAGAATGTTAAGAAGAACCAAACAGTTGGCCAGTTACTACCAGTCAGCCACTGTCTTGCCCTAGTTTCTAATCCTGACATTTACAGCTCTCTGCTTTTCATTCCCAGGGATCCCGTTCAGCTTTGGCTATGCACATAAATCTTGATGTAACGTAATTCTTCTCCATGCTCTTTGACAGGGTTAGCCCTCCAGAGGTAGTGTAGTGAAAGAGTGAAGTCAAAACCATGGCACGTTCCCATGGATTATGGTAATTCTGGGAGTTTTAGGTTTAATGACAAGTCAGGACTATTTACCTTCCTTTTCTCCCATGTTTTCTAAGAATAGCTCTTTAGGGATCTGAGAGAAGTGCACCAAGTGGATGAGAAAGCATGGATGTCTTTCTGGTTTACATTGCTGGTTTTAGCAAGAATGATGCATGGCTTGTTCTTGAAATCATTTGCTTAGGAGACTTGTTAGTAGATCTGTTTACAGTGGGGGGGAGAGATGATGTGTCCAAGGGCATACCACAAACTGATGGCAAAGCTCACAGCTATGCCCATGTTTTCAATTCACAAGCCAGAGTCCTATTCACCAGGCTACATCTTCCTTCAAACAGATGAACATTTAAGAGATGGAAGCCTTTCCCTTCATTTCTGTGCTTAGGTTTCATTGGTTTGCTAATGTCTCTACTGATTTACATACTCAACATGTTACTGATTGTTTTCAGTATCTACTGCTACCTTTTTCTAAAGTTCCAAAGGTATTTACAGACCTTGATAGGGAAAAACAGAAAGCAAGAAATCTGCTTGCCCATAAAAGCTCTCTGTCTTCACCAGGAATAATGAAAAATGAAGAACACATATTACATGCAAGCTATATTTTTTGTTTTAGTTTTGAAGGCCTCTTTCTTATTTTCAGTAGCTTTCAGTTTCCTTAAGACTTACAATGAATGAACTAAATTCACATTTTATTAACAGATGCATAAGAACAGTCTGCAGTATTGGTAAAGGCAGCAGATCAAGTATATTAAATGACTTCCATTTGATTTTATGTTAGATGAAGGTTTACACTAACAAAGAAAACACCAGTGAGGTATAACAGAATACAGCAGAATTCAATCTAGTTACAGTGGGACTAATTCTAAGTGCAATTCTGAACTCGATTGCATAATTACAAAATCAAGTTACTTCTGGGTGCCTACCATGAGCAGCTAAGCTTGGAATCTCACACAGAAATATTTGATTTTCCCAACCTGATGTCTTAGTCATCACTGACTTAGCATTACATTCAGTTTTGCATTTGGATTTCCTTTCTCTTTAAAGAAAAGCAGGAGGAAGGGGGGGGGGGGAAACACTAAAAGAGAACAAAGCTAAAAGGTGTCCCTAAGAGTGTCTCTAAAGATAAAGTTCTTAAAATGGCTCAATGCTAAGCTTAACCTTCAAGGCTGGATGGCCTTCAGCCATCTAAAGATGACTCTGCTTAAAACCATAAGCTATTAAAGAAACCTTAATGGCCCAACAACTCAGAACATGCCTAATAATGTTTATTGTCTTGGCGTTAGGCTGATGGACAAATCATCTCCTGATGGAGAAAGAACCTGGTTGGCACAGCTAACTATTCCAGCCTAATTTTTTTGAAAGTAATGAATTCTGCTAACTTGGCTTCTGACTAGTTACACGCACCTTAGCAGCTCAGCAAGATCCAAGTTTTCCAGTGGTTTGCATGGGCCACACCAGCAGATGCTCACATGTGTGTCTACGCACAAGAAAGAGCGTGCAGGGGCTTTCCAGGGCCCTGGGGAAACTGCTCCCAGAGGCACTTGGCCAAGCAGGGGTGATTGCCAGTTCTGGGCTCAGAAGGGGCCTGTACACCGGCTGCCGTGGCCAGGCTCCTGCAAGACACTGACCTGGGCTGCAAGGGAAACCACCTCTGTGGCACCTCTCCCCCAGCAGCTCTGCTGAGCACTTGCACGTAGATGGTTTCTGCTGGGCTATAAATGCCTGCATCGAGGCTGTATGAGCTCTTCCACCAGACCAAGCGCTGTCAGTCACTTAATCAGCTTGGCTTCTGTGTATGGCCCCAAGCCAGAGCCTACGTTTACCTCTCAGGCTGCAGGGCAAAGGTTGACGAGGAGGGTGTACCTGACAGGGATGGGCAGGGAAAGGAATAGGCGGGTGCAGAAGCGGGTACCGGAGTTCAGGCATGTGTATTTGAATACACAGGAGGAGTAATGGGCTGTAGACGCTGAAGATTGGGCTCCTAATGGAGCGCGGTGTGAAGACGCCCTTCTGCGCACGGTCCAGCTCTGAGCAGGCAGCTGCTCCAACCACCCAGGGTGGTACCACAGCCATGCTATGTTAGGAGCCCCTGTGGGAGCTTTAAAGGCAGTGGTTGAGTTTAGGGTTGTGTTGTAAAACTAGGAGGAGATAGTATGTTCTCAGCCTTGTTTAGTCAAGTCCTGACAAGCAAGAATAAGAGACGACCGGAGGACGTGCCTGACATTATTCCCTGCCTTCAGAGGGGCCAGTTGCTTGCACTTTTTTGATTGAATCATGTTCTTTACATGGTTTCATTCTTATTTTCCATGTCCTGTATGTCAGCAGCTGGTTGCTGTCCTATAATCCCCACAGTACAAGTGCCTCTTGAGAAAGGAGCTGGGAGAGGACATAAACATCTTTCAGAGGTAGTTTAATGGCTGCGTTCGAAGCATGAGAGACAACCAGTTTTCCTATCTTACTAAGGATTTTCTGTTTTGAAGTGGGTCAACAGTTTCAGTTTGGTAAACAACAACATATTTCTATTAATGTAAGCTTTGCTGGGCGAGCAATCTACTTTCCTATCTGTCCTTTTCAAGAAAAGAGGATTTTGCACACTCAGCTGCCCAAAGAAAGAGTAACATATAGGAGGAGGAGAGCAAAAGCAACTGAAATCTTTTAAAAAGTATGTCCTTCTGGCAAACACCAAGCACAAGAATTTCTGATAAAGAAATTGTTTGGGGAAGTGGTAAGTGCATGTAAAAGTGCGTGGACTAGTATCAGAGTTCAGGCTTGATAATTACAGTGTCTTCTGTCAAAGAATACATAAATTATTAACTTAAGGGCGTGGCTTCCAAGTTGCAATCCACATGGGTAGAAAAGTGTTTACCATAGTAAACAACGCAGTTTACAAACTCATCGGTTCAAAAGTGCAGTGATAAAGATACGTTGTGGTTTATGAGAAAAGTTGAAGGTTGGCCATAATCTTTTGGTCTGAAAGGACTGGAACACCAGCTCGTTTCTGGGGTTATTGTAGTATTTTACTGCTTCCCATAGATGGAGCCAAACTCACATCGTCCAGCTGCATGTGACTCACCAACGATGACTGCAGTTTCCCCAAAATCACAGAGGAGCAGAGTTTGTCATGCGTCCCCAAGCCCCATTTCTTGCCCATTCCCCTAGGCTGACTCCCTAATACTGTTTCACTGTCTCCCAGGTCTGTTCCCACAGTGCAGCGGCAACAGGCAATGACACACGAAAGCGCTAAACCAACGCTGACCTTCCCATAGAGCTTGAGGGGAAATGTTTTCCAGATGTTACAAATATTACCTTTCTATACTACATGTTATATCACAGCTTTGGCTATTGGTCTATTCTTCTGCATATTGAATGGATAAGGCATTAGAAAGGGTCTTAGGAGACATATTTTGGAGGCTTCTTCCTTCCACTGCCACACTGTGATCTTGAGCAAAATTCTGATCTACCAGGTCTTCTGAGTCTGGACTTCTGCTGCAAAAAGTTTGGGATCTACGAATGCAATGCAGTGACTTGTAATCAAAAGTAGGAGCTTTGGAGAACAGAGAGGAGGACTCTACAGTCTCTGCCACCTCTGAAGTGATAGCTAAATTACAGCAAATTGATCAAAAAACTGTGTAAGGAAGACAGACACAACTATCAGCCAAACAAGGATAAGAGCATTGCAGGGTAAGGAGCGAGCTTTTCCAGCCTTCGGGAGTAAGAAATCATAGCTACCCTGCTGACAGCAACTCGAAGTTCTTTTCTCATTTCAAGAGCCAAGGAAGGCATCTCAACATCTGTGTTCAGCACAGTGCAAAGCCGCTCATGTCCCAGTAAGGGGCAAGAGTAAATATTTCCACACTGATTTTACTTACCTGGCAACAGGTTTCATTACGTTGGACTTGAAAGTGTTGTGGAAAGATCTGAGGCAACTTACTGTATAGACAGAGTGCCCTTTTGCTAGGATTTTATTTTTAAGCAAGACAGCAAAGCTGATAATTTTCTCAAAAGGCCTTTATATTTAGCAGGCCAGTCTTGTTATCCTGCTACTTAGTGTTCAGACTGAATCACAAAAGACGAATTGAAACACAGAGACTATGTGTCAGTAATATCCCAGTGATACAAATGTGTGATTACCTAGAGCAGAGGTCTGTGTCCGTTTTTATCTCCCTGTGGTTTTATGGTTTTGATGGTTGCACTTGCAGCGGTCACTATAGTTTATCCCTTTTGCAGAGGCATGTGGTGTGCAGCAAGAGCTTGTGACAATCAAACAGTTGAGGAAGCTGAGAAGGGTTTTCTGGTGCCAGACCAGTCTTTTGGAGGGAGCCTCCTCTTCCAGCGCCTTGCTGTGAAGAAAGAAAAGGTGCTGGAGCCCACTCTGGTTTAGCACACCTTCATCAGGACTGTATTATTTCCCAGCTGCCGTTCTAACTCCAAAGTCTGCTCTTGAAAGAGTTACATTCTCCAACTTTCTTTCATTACTAGAGAAGGTGCAGCTGGAGGATTTGGAAAGAGGAGATTTGATCCCCACACAACCCCGGGGCTCCCCAGAGAGGTGAGCAATCAGCATGGGGAGAGGAAGTGTGTGACACTCACATCTTTACTTTGTTTAGATGTTTCCCGTGGAGCAAGTGAGTACAAGAGGATCTTTGGATTTCTCTTTGCAAAGCCTGGGTCTGATTTCAGCTGTGATGTCATCCCAAAAGAGCTGACTCATCCAGCAGGGCTGCAGCTCCAAGGAACACATGCAGAGGCTGGGAAAGTTCAGAGCTATTTTCAGAGCTCGGGGGAGTTGCACCGTGGGGTCCCACTCTCTGGAAGAGGTGCTAGACAGAGAGCGTGCTGTCCAAGAGTGTCCGAGAGGCTCAGTAAAAACTGGACGCTGCCATGACCCCTCAGGCTTCAAAGCAAACAGACCACAAAGGCAGAAATTAGTAGAGGAAGATGATCGCCATCCACTGGGAAAGTGTTTCTTTCCCAGTGTGTTTTGATCTTGCCAATCACCTTCACATAGCTTAGCTGCATTAAATAGTCCCTGGAGCAGGAATTTGGCAGTGCCCAGACGAAGATGGTCCACAGGGAAATCGTGCAGCACAACAGCAGAGCACACTGATATTCACCAACCTGACTGCAGGCTCCTCTTCTGCCTCAGTTTACCTTTATCTGTTTACCTCAAACCAACTACCATGCCTGCTACTTCCAAAACTCTCCCTAGTCTGGGTAGGGCTTGTTAGCATAACATTCAGCCTTCCAGCCTTAATAACAAGATTTACAGTTATGATAATAAACATTTTCAAATGTGATATAAAATATATATTAAAAGCAGTGGAGGGGAAAGCTCTGGAGGGAAATCAGAGTATTCTGATTTATGTCTGAGAAAAGAGGGATCAAATGAAAGGAAAAAAGAACGAGTGCTTAATGCTGTCTGGGGAACACAGCAGCAGCCTCTCTCAGACAGGCCTGATGTTCCTACAAAATAACCAATCCAGGAATGAGCGTCCCAGAAAAAAAAAGAGACACGAACAAAGGAAGTAGGAATGAAATTCAAGTGGAGCTGCTTTCCACTTTCCCCTGCCCCTGCTGCAGCACAACATTGAAACTGAGCAGACAAATTTGCTCCCAAAGAAAGATATCCTTGTGCGGCAGAGTTGCCCGGCAGACGCTAAAGACTCTTCCAGCTGCTGGCAACATAGCAAGAGTGATGGGCTCCTGGCCAGGGCTCTCCTGATGGAGCCCACGTAAATCAGAGAAGCGCGTGTGGGCGGTTTGTTAGCACTGGGGACTGCTCAGCGTCTTGGATGCCAACACTCCGCAACTCCTTCTGCTCGCAGGGAGCCATTCGTCAGAGTCAGAGTTAAATGTCTGGTTAAAGGGCCTGATGATAAAGCGCTCTCTGCAGAGCTGATTTCTCCAGAAATGTGCGTGGTGCCAGTATGTAATGTCAGGAGTCAGCTTTGCCTGAAATATCTGGGGGATCTCATTTCAAAAAAATGGATACTGGAGAAAGGGGGTAGGTTGGGAATTGAAGGACAGATACGATTAAAGGGAGGGAGAGATTGCTGTGCTGGAGCCCGCTGTGATTATTTAGTTTACAGGGAGACATTCAGAAAAGGGAGCATAATAGAAAAGCAGAAAATACTGAAGACTATAAAGGTCCTCTGTTGGGTGCTGCTTGCTCTTATACTGAATGACGACTCAGTGAACCTGAAAGGTGATGCATTTTAAAATGGGTAACAGGAGATGAGTTTATTACAGAATAATGTTACCTGTGTAGAGGAAATGTATTTACTACAGAATAATGCTATTTGTGAGAGTTTCACAGACCATCATTGAGAACAAGAGTCAGCTTAAGTCTTAAATAGGATTAGAGGGGGGAAAAGCGGATAATTAGAGGTTGCTACTTTTATTCTCTCTTTCACGTTTGAGGGATAAAATCCCACTAGCTTCAGGGCACAGAGCAACCTCAGAAAGCCCATGACTAGAAATAACTTCTTGTGTGGGCAAATTATCCTATTCTTCTCTTGAACTTTTCTGGGAGTAATCTTCTGCTGGTTTCTGTCATAGATAGGATAGTAGCCTGCAGGGGTATTTATTTTGGTGTGTTTGTTTGTTACAGCTGGGGTGTGTTAGTAAAGGTACGAGCTGGAATTTCAAAGACTGCTTCCAGGCCACTTTCATTGGCAGAAAAACAGTTGACAGATGTAGGTAGAGGTATACTGACTGACACTTTTTTCCCACCATTCGATTCTATCCCAATCATAAGAAAAAAAAATATTAAATCTATATTTTGTGACTATGCTTCTTTTTTCACAGCAACCCAGTCTTCAGAGCATCTCTTAGGTTAATCTTGTCCAGCCTTGTATCTTGGACATCATCTATCTCCTGGACGTTGTCTGCATCTCTATTGCCATTTCTGCTGTAGTGAAGAAATCCAACCTTCTCTGGTGCCACCATGTTCCAGACGTCTTCAATCTTTCCATAGCGGTTCATCTTTGGGATCGGTCAGCGTATGGGCAGTGGGGCCTGGCACGTTGGGAGACCCCATGTTCGCTCCCCCTGCTATGGAAGTCTGCAGTTCCCCAGTGCCCCTGTTCTCACTGCTGTGTCCACAGACTGATATTTAGCCACTGTTCACCAATCTTCTCCCTAAGGTGTTGGAAATCCCCTCTTGCTGACTTGATCATTTGCCTCCTGTGGGCACATCCTCATCAGCATTACCCTGGTTTGGCTCCATCCAGGTTTATCCTGGCCCGGATGGTGCCAGAGGTTCTGGCATTCACTGTCCCTACTCCGCCTGTGTCCTGTAGTGACCTTCACTCCTCACGTGGTGCTGCCTGCATGCAGATACTCCGAAAGATTAAGTCTCTTCTGCCCCAGCTATCCAGCAAAGTGCCCAGCTGACAGTGAAGTGAGCCGCACAAATTGCGATTGCTGTATCTGGTCTTCTCTATCTGCTGGGCACGGTATCGCTTGCTGCCGTAGATACATACACCCTCCGATCCTCATCTGCTCTTGCACCTGAAACGTGCCTGTCATCCTGGGCTGTGCACAGAGCTGGCTCATCCCCCCGTGTACGTGGTGGGTCACGAGAGCTGTCACTGGATCTCTCTGTCAGGTCAGTGGCCCAGGACTGGCAGGGACTGACCGCACTCTTGCCAGGAGGCAGATAGCAAGCCAAAGATTAAAAGTATTCAATCTAAAGGGGAGACCGAGTATTGTGTACAGGTGCCTCAAGTCCAGAAAGGCTTCAAAAGAGTGTTTAATTTTCCCTGGTGAATCCATGCTTTAAAATGTTTAAACAAATCAGATGTATAATTTGGTCAAATGACAACTCTAGAAGAGAATGTGATGATAATTCATGAAACTTTGGAGGATATAAATGTCAAGGAGGGGAGGAGTGGTTACGGTGGTACTAGTGTGACAGCTAGGACAACTCAAGTAAATTTGAGAAAAGGAAAATCTTGGCTCAGTACAAGGAACAAAAATATAAACTAAATAAAGCAACCTAAAATACGTAACTGTACAAAGCCTAAGAAACCAAACAAAACCTTTCCTCCAAGTAGTTATTTTGAAAGAGGAAAAGTATGAGATACTACATGGAGTTCTCTGGGAGCTTCACTCTTGTTACAAGTTTTTATATGGGAGCCACTCAAAAAATTATGGTGATGGTGGCTGCCTAAAATAGAAAGAGGCAACAATAATCTCTGCTTGATTTGAATAATCCCCGAAAGGGAGAGGCTGAAACCCCTCAGAAGCAGTAAATTAAAATTGAACAGAAACCTGGCACGTACAGTAAATGACGCATATAGTGAATGGCACAATTTTCTGTTGGGCATTGCACACAGAGGACAGACACATCATGATTTTCCGTGTCTAAAATAAAAAGCCTATAAAAAGTACTTCTTCCAGTTATGGAGACAAATAAATTTGAGAAGAGTGATTTGTCTTCTTATTACAGAAGTTATGCACTTTTTTATCTTTTTTGTTTGTTTGTTTCCTCCTTTCCCTGGTGAGCTTTAAGTGCAGAGAAAAAAAAGTGTCTGATCTGGGTAAGAGTCTGGTGCAGATGAGGGGTCTGAAACTGAGAAAATATCGCTACTTTTCACATCGGCAGTGTTCTCTCTTCACTGGAGTGTCCCTGGGGTTTAGAGGATGTGATAAAGTATGTTCAGTCCAAGTGGAGGAAATGTTAAAACTTCAGACAACAACAGAAATAGTCTTTAAATTTATGCACTGTGTTAGAAAATTGTAGCAGTAGCTAAACCAAATGTTTAAAGACATGAAAATTTGAAGTCAGGTTAATGGCTAAAAACAGAGATCAAAGTTGAGCTTCCCAGGTGGACTTTTTCTGTTTTCCGATGAGGGTTTTTAAAATGAAGGCTAGAATTATCTGTATACTGATGGCTGCGCTTTGGTGGATGAGTGGTCCCTGGATCAGCAGGACAGATGCTGCGAAGGACAGCGTCCTCTTCAGCTTCATGAAGCATTGACTCCTGCGCGAGCGGGGAGGCAAAGAGCTGCTGCGCCATGTTCGCAGTACATTAACCACTGGTATTTTCAGTACATACCAAACCCCAGATCAAATAACTCCGCTGTTAGATCATGCTAAAGTGCTCTGCTGCTTATTTCTCTCTGTCACATACAAGTTACCAGGGTGCAGAGGCACCAGCGAAAGTGGTACATGGAAGTTTTAAACTATATAAACTTCGGGTCTTAAAACAAACAAATGTGCAATCAATGAGCACTCGTTGCTCCGTGTTTATGCTTTGATGAAGAAGGCCTGGGGTTCCTGCTGGAAACCGGAATGACGATTTTAAAAGGGCACGGCGCAGTGCCGGGCAGCAAGTCACCGCACTCTCCCCCTCTGCCTGGCTCCGGCAGGGCCAGGCCGTGCAGAGCCATCGCTTTGCTCCTTCCCGCTCCCCCGGTTTCGGCACCGAAGGCAGCTGGCTCAGCTCTCACCTCTCTGCAGGGTTTTGGGGCCGGGGCAGGACAGTGGTTGCAGGCAGGGACGAGGCAGGCGATAGGAACGCACCACCATCGCGGCACTCTCCGTTCCCTTCTGTTTGTGTTTTTGAGCTTTCGGGCATTTTGCTTCAAGGGCAGCGCTCTCAGGATGTTTTTGTTCACATATATTTGCAGATGTAACTGTCTGCCAAGCGATGCGCCTTTTTTTAATCTGGGAAAATCCTCGGCATGTTTTACAAGATGGACGTATGAGGCCCAGGAGCTACCAGCACACACTAGCATCTGCAGTCTTTCTTCAGACAAAGCCCGCAGGCCCAGCGCTCACCATCCCATCCGAGATAGCAGAAATCGGTGCTCAAACCGGCGCCTGGGCGTTGTTTGCAGGGGAGGCTCCCCAGCTGGCCCCGGGCCAGAGCCCGCAGCCCCGTCCCAGCCCTCAGTGGCAGGCGAGACGTGCCGTGCCGGCGGTGCTCTGCTATTTCTCTGCTTGGCACAGCAGCCCTGGGGTGACAGCGCTGCTGATACGCTGGAGAAGGCTCTGGACTGCTTCAGCCGATGCAGGGTGGGGAGATGAACTGCAGTGCCCCGTCAATTGGCGAAGCACACGGAGACGGGTTTAAATCCTCTCTCTTGTTTTGCCACCGAGTCCTGCATCGTCCTCTCCCTCCCAAGCCCCATCCTTCCCTCTTTTCGGGTCCTGTTTATTATCCTCTGTTCCCCAAATTTCTACCACTGATTTTTTTGCCACACCTCCTGATTTTTGTTTTAAGCCCTTTATCCCCTCTACTAGCACACACCCAGCTCCTACACTTGAACACAAATACTGGGAGCCCTGAACATGCCAGGGACAGTCTCTCTCAACGTTATTATTATTATTAACATAACACCATGTAATAATTACAATCATATATAAAACAGGTAAAATAATGCCAGTAACATAACAGGATCCTACAGCTGGGAGGAACAACTGCTGGGAAAGCTCTGCTCCATCCAAGGTTGGCACATGCTTTGGGGACATCGCCTGCCCGTGCTGAGGGAGATATAGGAACCAAGACGGTGGTGCTCTGTGTTTTTATTTAAAAGCTTATAATCTCAACAGGCGTGGAGCAGAGGGTAGTAGACAGACTAGCCTCACATCTGAAGTCCCTGCTTCAGGGTGGGGCTGTGTTAGAAAACCTTAATGAAAGAGGATGCAATTTTCTTTTTACACTAACAAAGCTTGTTTCCCTTAGTCAGGTTTGAAGAAATGGCTGAGTTGTTTTAGCTGAAATTTTCCTGAGACAACACAGGCCACAGATAGACACCCAACATAGAAACTTTCTGCCCATACCACTGGTCAATGTCATCAGCAACTTTAAACAAGACTTGATAAAAGGAAGGGTCAAGTAACCTCAGCTGTTAGCATTCCTCCCTGTGCCTCTCACAATGAGATCTAGCCTTGTTCATCTTGCCTGGTCAGCAGTTTTATAGCTAGGTGAGACACTGGAGGAGCCACATGTCCCTTCAGAAAACTGTAATATTTAGCTGTCCTTTTTGTTTTGTGGCAGAGGCAGCAATGCAAAAGGACAGAGGATATCCAGCAGGATGGCTTGTGGAGTGGAGGAAGAACACCTACATCCTCTCTGAGCACCCACCCCTCTTATTGCTGACAGTGAGGGGTCTGTAACACCGGTGAATCAACAGTGGGATTTGTGCTTGCCACTGAAAATGTGACCATGGAAGTAGCTGGACAAAGCCTAGGTCAGAATCAGCAGGAACAAACGTGGCTGCGTGTCTTTTCTTGCAGTTCAGACATCCATATCCTGAGAAAATCGGGCACTGTCCAAAATAGGCAAAGTGTTCTTATATTTGCCAGTTCAAGGGCTGTTTCATTAGTGATATCAAGAGGGAAAACACAGATGTCAGCAAGGTCAGGCTGTCTCAGTCCATGCTTGTTTGTGTTTTGGATTTGCTGTGGGCAGGGCTCTGTGACCCAGCAGCATGAGCCCCAGCACCTCGCTCTGCAGGGGGACATCCCCAGCAGCAGAGCCGCCCGAGGGGGTCTTGGGGAAGCGCTTGGCAACAGGGGTCTTCAGGGAAAAAAGATCCAGCTCTGTGGCTTTATTTCTATAGCCTATGCAGTAGATGTCTGGACGGAAGTCTGAGACCATTGTCTCCTGATTCAAAGTCCTCACTAGCAATGCCGATGCTCGTGGACTCATTGCTTTCCCCCTACATCTCCAGCCGTTCTTTCCTTCAGCTGCATCTCAGCACACTGCCACTTCTGCAGTGCCGGCATGATGGGTTGTAGACCCAAGTGTTGAACCCCATCAGGGAACTGATCCAGGCTAAAAACCCAATATGGTAGGGGGAGAAGAGGGCTAGATCTCTTTAAACGGGTGTTGCCATAAAATGCCCTTCAGGAAGATGCAGCCCCTGGGCTTCAGGTGGCCAGCCATGAGCATGACCAGTCCTGCCTGGATGTGTGAGCACGGGGCTCCCCCGGTCCTGCCTGCCTTTCCCCAGCAGGGCAGGTGGGCACCAGGCACCCAGCAGTCTGTGGCCGTACTGGTGCTTCCAGACATCCTGAAGCCTGCTCAGGGCTGGAAACCCCAGGCAAACACCCACAGGCTGTCCAGGGGACCGTTTGAGGTGGGAAAAGCAAATGTGCCAAAGGAAACCCATCTGTGTGGTTGCCCTGCTTTGTTCCACCAACCGGGGCTGTTCCTGTGTTCAGAGATAATCTTCACTTGGAAAAAAAGAAGGGGGGTGCCTTTCTGCCCCCACTTTTTCACTTTTTTCACTACTTACTGATAAACAAAAGTGGTTGGGAAAGTGCCTTTCCTCACCTTCAAATTTTCCCTCTGTGTCAGAAATTCAGGTCTTAGCAAGCTGGTTCCCTTGAAAGCTTCTGGTGATAAAGAAGGAGCAGTTGTGTGAGCCACCAGCTGCTGCAACATTCAGGGGAAATCTGAGGGAGGGGAAATGAGTTCATTGAGATCACCTGGAGCTCTGTGTGCCACTGAGGGGACTGATGAGCAACTGGCAGAAAGAAGCAGTGAAAGGTAAAGTTTCCTAGAGCAATTGGGAAAGAGTCATTGCACAGAATTTCACTGGTAAATTCACTTTGCAAATACAAAACCTCCCAGAAGTGGACAGCACTCACAGTGTTACGCCCTAATAAAACCTCTTCCTCAAATCACAGCCACAGACCCCAATTCTGCTTGCAGTTCAGCTTCCTCTTACATGGCTTTTGGGCTTCCCACCGCTGCCATAGCTGATGGCTGCCCCCACTTCAGAGCCTCCTGCAGCCCAAGCTCTGCTTATTCAGTTGGTGAAATAGGTTGTTGCATGTGGTTGTCCTTTTGAAGTTCACCACTCGCTTCAACCACAGCCCTGAAAGAGCTGCCCACACGTGGACGTGGGCTAAACCCCAGGCAGATATTGCTGCTAAATAGCCAGTGATAGTCCGAGCTCTGTTGAAAAGCAGGGGGCATAGTAAAAACATGAGTGCGAGCCTTCATGGTGACAAGGAACAGTAAATTGAGCCTTAAGCACAACATGTCTCTCTTACACTTAATTTAACACTCATTCTGACAGCTCCTGGTGATGCAGACCTTTTATCTGCTGGCTGCAGCCTCTCCCGCGGCCATGACTCAGCCAGCCCTTGCCTACATGCCTTGCTTGAGTGGGAACCTCTCCAAGAGGCCCTAATAAAGTCCAGTCCATGGCCCCAGCTGTTTTCTGACTTCTCTAGGCATGATTGCATCAAGCAAAGCCCAGGAAGAGCTGGTTCCAGTCACTCATTGTTTGGGAAGGGGAGAAGCACTACTTCAGGCCTAAGCTCACTTGTGGCCAGGGAAACACCTCCAGGCTGTTGTTGTCTGTCCTCCCCATCCCATGTCCCCTGTCCTTGCCTTTGAGGACCTGCATGGTTTATTACATTAGCACCACTCAAGGAATTGCATTTGCTCGTCCATTTCTGTTGGATGCGAAGTCCATTTCTGTTGGATGTCCGCTGCCAAGGCTTGACGGTGCTGCCGTCCATCGGTCTGCAGGTAGGAAGTTTGGTTGATGATGAAAAGAGTGCTTCCTTCGTAAACCGGCTTTCCACCCAGTGTTATGGTCCCCCGGCCTCTCCCCCTTGGCAGGAGAGCTCTGCCACTGAGAGAAGCCACCCCGCTGACCACCCTTGTGCCACCCATGGCAACATTGCCGTCTCATCCCACGGAGAACCAGTCGGAGTAGGTAGAATTTAGAAAAAGATAAAATTAAGCAGAGCTTTAAAAGAACAAACAGAAAAGCATTTTTGTCAGATCTGCTCCCTGTGTTGGCTCATTAAAGGCTTCAGTGAGGATTATACCGGGGTGAGGGTGGCCCCACTTGCTCCCGTCCTCACATCGCCCCTGCCCTGGCCTTGCCCGGCTGCTGGCCGGGTGACACAAAGCACTCAAGCAGGGGACGCCGGATGCAAAATAAACCAGGTGAAATCTGGGAGGCAGGATGTCGTGAGCTGTTTGCCCACGCGAATGCTGGGGACAGCTCGAAGCAGGGAATGAACAACCGGGGAAAGGGGAGTGACGCTGAGCTCAGCTTCCCAAGACCTGCCAAAGAAGTTCCCTGGGATGTTTGGGCGATTTCTCATGTGTTGCAGGACAAACCTTGCTGCCTGCAGCCCCAGGGTCAGAGATCGGAGAGCTTGTTTGCCCTTTTTTCCTGAAACACCGCAAGTGTTATAAAAAACACTTCTCTCCAATCCCTTGCCTGCATCCCTCTGTGGGCTGAAGCCATTCATCTCAGCCTGAAGTTTCTCCAGCGGGGAAATGAATGCGATTGCAATGGTTTGGCTGCCGTGCCCTGCCTCCTCCAGCCATCCATGTCCCCTCGTAGAGCTAAAAGACTGCCAGCGGGGAGAGCTCCTGCGGATGGTGCAGCTCCCTCACAGCATCGCCCGCGCCAGCACTCGGTGTGCACCGTGACGCACACAGTCGGGATGTGTAAGAGCCGGCAGGGCTAAGGCCCCTCTAAAAGGAGTAGACTGAAATTTGGTTGCCTGCAAAGCCAGCAAACATCCCCACTGGCTGAGGCTCCTGGCCGCAGCAGCCAGCAACTTCCCCGGAGCCAGCAAGAGGCCGGAGGGTCCCTGAGGTGCCAGCCCTGCACCACGCTGGGGACCAGGCAAAGCTCATGGTCTGTCACGGAGGCCCAGGGGGCTTTACTGGAAAAATTGAGATGCACAAGGGCTCAGAGGGAGAAAAGGACTCTAGAGGGCTGGTTGGAAGTGGTGTTCACAGGGCTGGCCGGCTGCCGGCAGTGGCTGCAGCTACGCAGAGCTTTCCAGTTTTAAGAGGTCAAGGAAAAACTGCTGAAAGACCGGGAGCGTAAGAGGAGGGATGGCCACGGACTGCGCAAAGTCCTGTCTGAAGAGCACAGAAAGGTGAACTCAGGAGCAGAGGGAACTGAGGCGACAGTCTGCAGCCACCCTGCACCGCCTGCTCCCCACCTTCACCCCAAGCAGGCGCCCGGAGGCGATTTTGGTCCTGACTCGGCCACTTTGCTCCAAGCAGGAAACTAAGAAATGTGTTTATTTCTTCCTCAGAAGGAAAATAAAACAAAAACAGAGCAAAAGCCTCCACTCAGGATTACGGGAATGAAAGATGGGCAACAGGAAACACTATTTCCAGTGCTGGGAAATGCAGTTGTCATGTCAACCAGCTGCCATCAGCGGTCCTGCACCACATGATAAATGGGATTGGGCTTGGCGGAGAAGCCTGCTGGCCTGTGCTGGACAAATACTTATGGGAAGAGAACTTGAGGACAAGTTCCTCCACACCCAAACGTGGGTGGCTTTGGAGAGCATCAGCTACCAGTGTCCCTAGCAGTAGCTGGTGACACCGGCCCCGGCAGAGCACCGCAGCCATCAGCGTGCTGCGGGGTGGATGCTGTGAGCGCTGGGTGCCACCAGTACCCCAAACCCACCCGCACAGTTTCCCCTTGAGGGCAGCAAGAGATTTGAAGGGAAAAGTCTCCATGGTGACCTTCTCCTTTCACACGCCACAAAGCTGACATCCTGTTCAGCTCAGTCTGAGATACGATCGGAGAGCAAAAAAAGGAAGCAAATGAGCTGAAATAGGTGAGCGTCCCAAAAGCCTTGGGGGTGTGCTTGTACCCGCTGGGAGTTTCCCTTCACCTGACACAGATGACGAAAAGCCACCGAGAAACTACGTGGGCCCCTTCAACAGCATCCATGCCGGCTACGTGCCTGCTGGAGCCACTACTTCATTGACCTCTGCCAGTGACTAAGGGCTGAAAACCCCAGCTTTGCTCAAAAATAAACATCGTAAACACACTGACTGTGACATCTTTGTAGCCCAGAGAATATAATAGATGGGGACTCCCCTGCTACAGTGCCAGCAGCTCTGCAGGATAATGTGCTGATTTCTGTATCCCAGAGAAGCTGGGGTGCTGATTCCCCTCCTTTGAAGAAGCCAAAATTGCAATTTCTATTGCAAAAGTAACTTTAAATAGTAACACCCTTGCAGCAGCCTCGCATGCTGTCCTTCGGGAGACCTTACATGCTTGTTTTGAAAAAGCAGTGTTTTCAGACAGGTGAACAACCACTTTTCCCTTCAGTTTTAAATAGATTTCCTTAATGAAATAAGGAGTTTGTCCCTTTTTGGGGGGATAGTTGAATCATTTGATTGCTTGTACACTGGACATGAAGGACTTTTCGATGCATTGAAAGTAAATACGCCAAGCAGAGTGGCTTGAGAGCAGAAATAGCAACTTAGCCCCTTTCAAATGGCTGGTGGCAGTATCTAATGCTGTGGTGACGGTGTGCTTTTAAAATACAGAGGACAATTATTGTGTCCTTCTGCCCATATAAAATATATAGGACTACTGTTGTGCCCTTCTGCCCGCACCTATGTTTGCGAGTCTTGCAACCCAGCCCTTCCCAAGAGGCAGGGGAAGGGCAAAGCCCACAGCAGTTGATTTGCTCGGCTTCACCGGCGTATATTTTTATCCTCTGCTGTACAGCTTGCATTTTGTTTTCATACTGCTGTAAGAATAAATGCAAATTAATTATGTTTAAAAGGGACAGGAATATTGTTCTCAGATGTACTAGATCTTGGCCCTCTCTGTAAACTCTAATTTCCACAGATTAAATTGTTTAGAAAACTGTGGATGTAATTAATAACAGCTAAAGGGTGTTTTAAGCAAGAGTATGTAAGCAAAGAACAAAAGGGAAATTCTGTGGGAAATAAGCTTCACTTTTATTATTAAAAAGATTATTTAAACTATTCAACTTCATCGGTGATGTCACGGATAAAATTACCAGTAAATAAAATAAAAAAGCCTGACAAACTCATTCTGCTGTTGTCTGGCTGCTCTGAGGAGCTTTTGCCCTCCCGTGGCCGCTGCCCTGGTAGAGAAGGAGAAGGAGAAGGAGAAGGAGAAGGAGGAGAAGGAGAAGGAGAAGGAGAAGGAGAAGGAGAAGGAGAAGGAGAAGGAGAAGGAGAAGGAGAAGGAGAAGGAGAAGGAGAAGGAGAAGGAGAAGGAGGAGAAGGAGAAGAGGAAGGGAACTGCTTTTGGCCAGCAGCTCTCCTCCAGCGACCCGGCCCGTCGCTGCTGCCAGAGGAGCGGGGGCCTGGCCGAGGGGGCAGGCGGGGATGCTGAGGAGCAGCAGCTCGGCTCCTGGAGCACCTCGGCCACCCCAGCTCTGCATTTGAGCAGGCAGGATTTCGTCCCCACACCTCCAGGTTTCGCGCCAGCCGCCTCTGTGATGGTTGCACCAGCAGCTCCCAAGCTGTTTGGGTCAGCACCCCTTTTCTAGGGTCTCAGGAATGGAGGTGCAAAACCTCATCCCGCTCACACGGATGTCCCCACGTGTCCCCTGTCCCCACCTGATGTCTGTGGAATGATGAACGGGGCAACGTGCACAGCTCTCTTGTAAGCTGCAGACAGGAGGGGGAAGGGAGGGAGCTTGTGGGACGCAGCTTCAGCACCCACCGTGGTGCCCCTGGGATGCACCTGCTACAGCATCGTCAGAAGGAGAGATACACACAGGGGTTTTGGGAAAATCTCAACCACCCACAGAGAAATCAGGGTGACAGTACTCCCTTCCCATAGGGTCTCCCAAAGCGGGAATGGATCCCAACATGGGGGCAGGCATGGCTGGTGCTGCAAGGCACGGGGCAAGAACAGGAGTCTCTTCAGCTGCAGCAAAACCCCTGCATCCAAGCCACGGCTTGATTCTGACCTCCACATCATCACCAGCACAGGGCTGGGACCACGGCCAGAGCCCATGCACGACTCCCTGTTGCCAAATCCCCCGGCACTATTGCAGGCCTCTCCTGAACATCTCTCGCTGATTGAATTTGCCTTTGCTGAAGTATCGACAGGTCCCAGCAGCCGCCATGGGGCTGGGAGATGACAGGAGCTGTGGCCAAAAAGATGGGGTTTCTGTTGCTGATATGTGGGTGCTGTTGGGCAAGTTGATCCAAGAAGAGGGAAAAGGGGAAAAGCAGCAGGAGAAAAAGATCAGTATGTTTCCCTGCCAGCGCTAGCGGGTCCTGCTAAAACTGCAGCCTGAGCTCCTGTCAAGAAGAGCTGAATCGGCACAAAATTAACTGAGAGAGAGAAAATGAGAGCGGTAGTGGGAAAACAAAGGCAGGATGAACAGGAAAAGCAGGAGAGCAGCAACCTCTGCCACCGGTCCCCACAGCATCTCCTCCGAAGGGCTCTCACCCACCCGCTCTCACACATGTACTCAAAGTGATATGTTAGACAAAAACATGACTTTGGTTCTTCTTTCCCATCACTAAGTCTTGGCACAGTGTGTCCCTCACCGGCAGCTTTTGTGCACACAGGGTGTCTGACAGCTGCTAAAACAGAGCCGGCCTTTTCTCTAAGCGCATCCTTCTTGCTGGTTGCAGGGCAGCTGGCAGGCTTGAGGGGATGAAGCCACCGATTGCCTGAGAGACGAATATTTCGGCACAAAGCAGAATTAGCAGGAAGGTGGGTTGGGATGGAGGCAGGAGGAAGCAAAGCCGTATGGGCGTGAAATGCCAGGAGCACCGAATGATAGCGAGGATGGATGAAGAAGGGCTTTTATTATTAAGAACAGCTAAAAGAGCAGGGGGCTCCTGTCCCTTAACTTCAGAGCCCGGAAGAAGGAGCCCATCCGTTTGTGCCCATAACCCATCTGTGCTTGCTGAGGCCGCTGGTGGACGTGCACATCCGCAGTGTCAGATTCCAGACTTGAAAATAACCGGTGCCCCTCGGGTCGGCTGTCACCTCCGGAAGGGCCAGCAAATTCACCCAGGGCACTGAGGGGGCAGGCAGCCAGCGAGACATGCCGCGGCCGAGGGGCAGGAGGATGTTGAGCACAGAGGAGCGGGGAATTGATGGCAACCGAGCAGGCGGGAGGTGGGCGGAAAGTCCGCCGGGAGCAAGGGCAGGAAGGGAAGGGTGCTCACGCAGGATCCTTCCTCATCACAGCTTCCTAACGGCTCCTGGGATCCACCTACACCTGGGATCCACAAACATCACCGGAGTCGCGTAGGCACAGCCCGGGGAACATGCTGTGGCCGGGCACTGGGTCCCAGCCACCCTGCATCATGCGATTGGGATATCATGGAGGGTGGTGGGGGGAACCTCGGGCAGACCCCCTGTACCCATACAGGTTTGCCTCTGCGCAAGCACACAGGGACGTTGCATTCCCCGATTTGTGGAAGATCAGACAAGCTGGTTACGTGGCTTCAGGCCCGTTCTCTTTAGGTTTTGCCACGTTACATTGCTGCAGTTTTCAAGCACAGCAGAGCCAGCAACGCTGGGGGTCCCTCCAAGCACAAAGGGATGGCTGCCTTAATGGTCTTCCTGAGAAACGGCCTTTGGTGGAAACCTCGGGGGCCCTGTTGATCTCAAATGACTCAAATACACTGCATTTCAGGGCAAATTGCAAAGCTGATGTAGGAGGAAGGGATGCTGAAGGACCAGGTGCAGGAGAAAGAAAAGCACAGAGGGCTTTTGGCAAAGGGTTTATAGTTTTGCCAGTTGCATTTTAGCAGCAGATACTTTGCAATACCCTTAGGTGCGTGTCCGGGTATGTGAAAGTTCCTCGAGCCACACATTGTGCAAAGGGAGCGAGTGACGATGACGATGGCAATGCCAGCCTCTACAGGGCCTCTGGGGTGAAAGGCAGGAGCCGGCAGGCGATGGCAGCAGCACATGCGGGGGTAGGAGCAGGGGGCAGAAATGGCAGCAGGTTTTCACACGGATTAGCTGCCCGCTCACGTTACAGGTGACCAGCAGCAGCACTTGCCCCTTCTACCCAGCCCTTCTCTGCCGGGAGGTTCCCACCTGCAGCGCAGCTGGGATGAAATGCAAGGCTGCAGGTTCAGGCCAGCACCATCCCTACATGTGGGGGAGGGGGTTGATGCTGCTGATTTTTTTGTTAGTGGCATTAGAAATCAGTCTCCAAAAAGGCTGCTTTGGTTGCCTTTCACTTACTTTATTTTTCCCACATATTTGCATGTTTCCAGGGAGAAGATATGGGGTTATTTTTTCATTTTGAGGCTGTTTGGGGTTTTTGGTTGTTTGGTTTTTGTTGTGTGTTTATTTGGTTTTTTGGGGTTTTTTTTTGGTTGGTTGGTTTTTTTTACACTTGGGTAAAGAAAGTATAGGTTGTAAAAAGAAAGGGCCTAGAAAAGGCAGAGGTATCACCTCCTTCTGGCAGTGGGAGAGTCCCTGGCTCACCCTGCCACGAGACCATCAGCCCCTCGTGGACACATCCACCTGCAGAAGCTGACAGGAATTAAAGAATAACATGGCTTTACCCAAACGGCACACAGGGCTTGCCCGTTCCTGCAATTACATGGTCAGGAAATTAATTTTCATCAACTGCTCCCGAGTACCTTCCCTGTGCAAACAAAACCTGGCAGGATTTCTTTCCTCTGCTATCACTGGGGAATCTTAAAGGGGATGAAACTCATCCCTGAGAGGCCCCGAAGTGCTTTATGAAACCACCGTGAGGTGCAGGGACCTTTGCATAAGGGAGAACTGGATTCCTCACCCTTCCTGGCCGGGAACACCGGGGACTGCTCCATCGGGACATGCTTCAGCTCGCAGGGATGTAGCGATGGCACCTCCCGCCCTGCCTGTGCCAGCTCCGTGCACCCCGCACTGCCGGGCCGGCGTGCCAGCACCCGCCTCAGGCTTTGATCCGCTTTGATGAACAATCGATCTATGCAAGAATTAATCTTGTAAATGTTTGGAGAAGTGGTCTAGGTCACAAAGAGGGGTGGAAATTATATGTATGTGACTGGCCAGGGAAATTATAAGAGTAACCTTATATTTAAAAAATATTTAAACTACCTACCATGAATTTTGTATCAGTGATCTACACACACTGTTTAATACGAGACGGGTGGCTGCTGTCTGATTTCAACCCAGACACCTGCCTGAGAATTGATCCAGAACAAGAGGTACTTGGCTTTGAAAAAGTCAACCCCGATCCCACAACTTTTCTCAATCAGTATCACAAATTTGAGCCATTCGGTATTTTTTAACCGAACAGCCCAAATTTCACAAGACCAGATCTCACTCCAGACGAGACTCCCAAGCTCTTTTGTATGTTCCAGAAGAGGCCACAGATTTATTTTCCTTTTGTTTTCTGACACACGTATGAAGTTTTAGAAGTTGACCACTGACCCAATGCTAAGAGTTTTCAGACATTTCTGGCTGTAGCTCACCTTCGGGGTAAGGCTTGCCTGGTGGCGGTGGAAGGAGGCAGGAGAAGCGATGGTCCCCTACCCTTCAGGACAGGGAGCTGCTCAACGCCCGTCTGCAGGCAAACTGCCCCACGCTGCGACAGACTCCCCACGTCGCCTGCCCCGGCTTAGTAGCAAGCCTGGGAGGAAGGGAAAATGGATTCAGCAAGTCCAACATGAAACATCAGTAGTGAGTGCAGGGAGGGGGCAGATGAAAACTGTTCATCAGCTGCTCGTGTGAGTGCGCAAAAACCAGCCTGAGCGCATTTGCTGGCTGCACGTGGCGGGGTCTTTCGTTTCTTATCCTGGACCGTGCACTCTCACCTTGGGCAAAGCAGCAGGGGACACTCCACTGCTGGGCGCTCCCGGCCAAAGTCACCCACTTGCCTTATGAAAGATCCATCTGCAATGCTGCGACTTCCTTGAGTGCTGCGATAGTCCAGATAAGGATGACCACAAGAAAAATGCGTAAGTATTTTTAGCTCCCATCCTATTTCTTTTTCTGGGTCCACTATGAAAAAGGACAAGGGGAAAGATTACTCATTCTCTGTAAAATTACTAATTCTCTCCTGAGGAGAATCAGTTCAGCCAGTTGACTCCCCCGCATCCCAACTTCGCATCCTAAGACTGAAAAGCAGAGAGAAAAATTATGCCCCTATTTTGCACAAATAACTCCAGCCATGGAGAAGGAAACTATTTTTCCACTATATGTATCTTGTCTCCTTTTCTGCCTAGTGCCAATCCTAGCAAAGTGACACATGAGAAATTAAACCAGGAGCTTCACATTTTCTTTCCATTGAAAAGCGTTTAAAGCTTAAGGTTTCCACCTATTATCATGACAAAAAGGGGTTTGTACAGTGAGGGTAGAAAGAGGAAGGGGGCCCTTTCTTCCTTTTCTGTTTGCATCTTTTAAAATGAACACTAGAGAGCAGAACTATAAAAAATAATGGCTTGATAGAGACTGTCCTCATTCCTGCCAGTTCTTTTCTCAATAAAAGAACTAGTAAGAAGATCTAAGAAGATCTCTGATGTCTTCTGCATAACCAGCAACCCAAACTCACCTTTCCAGGTGAGTTCAAACTGTACTTGCTTTTCTTGCATTTTTTACCTGTATTGCATAGTAGTGATCACTGCAATGATGGATGGAAAATACAAACTCTCTGTAAGAGGCAGCATCACACAAGGGACAATCAGTAGGAGACCAGGAGAAAGGCAGCTTTCACAGTCCCTGTAGCTTCTCTTACCAGACTCCTTGCAAGACAGGGCAGGAATAAATCATTACCAGTTGTAATGGTGCTTGTACAGTGTAGACTCCTGTCCAGAAGAAGCCAATTGCATTGAACAACTCAGCCTGGCTCATCAAAGCAGCCATCACAAGGGGAATTCCTGGGCTTACAACATCTCTGGGCAGAGTTGCTGAGGTTCAGGAGGTCTCCTAAAGGTCCCCCACCAGCTGAGATGGCTCAGCACACTCCCCCAGCCACAAGCTGCATTGTGGCCAAGAGAAGAAAGATGTTAAACTGCCATCCCAGGTTATTCAAAGCCTCTCCCGGTGGTAAGCTGGGCTTTTCTAAGCACCTCCACCTGTGGTTAGAAAAAACAGGAACCACGTTGGGTTCACATCTCTGACTACATGCTTGGTGGACAAGGTAACTTTCTGCAGCTGCGTCTAGATTGGAGCAAAGCATTCTAAGTGAGAATCAAGCTGTAATTCCTGCTCTGTCTCACCAATAGTACCACCAGGGTAGACAGGGTTATGAAAGCCTACCTGCTTTGTAAGCTGTCAGAGATGGACTTTGTTTGCCATAACCTACCCTGAACTTGATTTGGCCACATCTCTGCAAGATGGTATTCTGTCAGCAGTGATTGCTCCAAAAGTCTGCTTTGAACCAGCTTACTTTTCAAGCTTAAAAGCAGGTCACATTCACATGGCATTTGCATTGACCCCAAAGCATTGAACAAGGAAATTATTTTTATAAAGTCCTCTCCTCTCAGGGAGTGTGGTCAGATGTTATCCCCATTTTAGTAATCATGAGACAAACAAAAGGACCACATTTTGCTGTAAAATCAAGCAGTGTTCCCTTTTCTACACAGCATGAGACACCTGGGAAAGGTTTACAACATGGTCTGAACCGAACTAAGATGGCTGGAGGATCACAGAGCCCACGCTGTTGAGCTTGGTAGCCCACATACCTTCCTGAGGAGCTACTCAAGGTCTCTTCACATGGACCAAAGTGCCCTGTGCTCAGTTTTGTATCATATGGTAGAGCCAGTTGGATGTTGGGCAACGCATGCACCACTTACCACATGGCCCTGCTTGCATGCAGACACTGGTCATTTACTGGGACACATCATCTTCACACCACAGGCTACAGCTTCATTTCTGGTTGTATACCGGCCAAGGGGCTTGGGAGTTCCTCAGCAAAGAGGGCTGCAGGGAGAAAACAGCAGAGAGCAATTCCTCCAGACTGTGCCTGAGAGATGCCTGGGAAAGAGAGGGGCAAGGAGGAAGCCCCAGGGAGGAGAAGTTGCTCTGCTGGGCCACGGCCAGCCCTTTGGACATGGCTAGTGCCTCTGCTCTTGAGGGCAGCTGGCTGAGCCCGGTCTGGGGAGGCTCTGCCATGCACCCCTGCCAAGGGCGGTCGGATGTGTTTCTGTGTGGCATTGGAAAGCTGAGGTTCATGCTCAGACATCATATCATACATCACATTAGCCGCTCAAGTAGCTAGGAAGAGACAGTCAAGATTCATTAATGCGGTTTTAACGTTAATTGCGTTTGTAGAGCAGTGCTGCAAAGGAGCCTTTTGACAAGCACATCTGTCCTTCGCTGATGTGCCCCAGCAGGGTGACGCTACTTCGTTTTTCCCTTCCTTTGCCTACCAGAACCACACACTTCTTTCCACCAACAGAAAATGACAGAGCATTAAGATCTGTCAGGACAGAATAAAGGAGTTCACAATCGTTGTGCTTAACTGATGATTTTGACTTTTCCTCCCCATTTCTTCCCGTATATACAATACTAGATAACTGCCCTGTGGCAACCAACCTAAATCCCTCTAGCTTCTGGAAAGCAACTGGGCTGAACTGAAGAGGTGGTTGCCTTGGACAGTTCTTATTGAAAAGGGTTAGTTTTCTTAACACAAAGCTTCAAAGTCTTCATTTGCTGCCTCAAACAAAGGAAGTCCATAACTACAACTACCCTAGAAACCACATACGCTTTTACAACTGAGAAAGTGTATTTCCAGAGCTATCAGGCCACATTCTTTCATTCACCTCTGACTTTCTAATGCAACTACAAAGCAAACTCCTCAGAAAAAAAAGGAGTATATTTAGGTGGGATGAGAGCTGTGATAAAGTCATAGATGGGCAGAGGAAGGATGGCTCAGGCTCAGTTCATCAGAAGGGACTCAATTGTACCAACCAGAAAGCAGAGACCGAAATCATGACTGTTGGTAGCACTGTGAAATTATCTGGTGATATCTTTAAGCCAAGTGCTAGTAAGAAACCTGCCCAAAATGCAAACAATCACACATAGCAACATCTATTTTTACCAGCCCAAGTAATTCATTCTGCCTTGCAAAATCATGCCAAATCTGCAACATAAAGATTACACTGAAGTGGCCTAGCAGGTTTTGGTGGCGGTGGCAGCAATATAAAAATATCATCCCACCACATCCCTGGGGTGTCCTGAGTTCAGATATAACCCTTTGCCACAATCACTTTACAAATGCTTCCTTCTTGTAACTTAATTTTTCTATTCCGTGTAACTCCATGGATTTCACTCACCTCTGAAATGTCTTGCACTGAAACACACCACTTGGCTACTACTTTTTCTTCCCACCAAACTGTCCCTTGCTTGATTCAACACATATTTACCCAACTAGAGCATTTTTTTCCCAGCAGCATTCAATGCAATAGGCAGCACATTCAATTCGTTAGTGTTCTGGCATGGCATCAAACAAAAATTTTGCCCGTATTAAAACAAAGGCCTCACATTCATCTAGGATTTTCATTCACTATAATGCTACAATGACACCATGGAAAAAATTGAACCCCACCAATTTGTACGAGCAGCGTATGATGCAGACAGCATAGTCCAAAAGCGAGCATCCCCCCCCAGCAAGGGGATGCAGCTTTTCTATGCAGAACAGCATTGACCCTATCCTCATTTCCAGCTCCTGGTGCACCCTTCCTCCAGGTTAAGGTTCAAAATCTTCAGATTGTAGTTGGGTTTCTTCTGGATCACGTAAAAGTCCCTCTGCTTCGGTACTGCCCTGCCTGGTCCCCGACAGCGAGAGCAGAGCGGGGCAGGGAAGCGGGGCTGGGCTGCCACCTGCCGGTGTCCGGCCTCCGCCGGGCACACACCGAAAAACACAGAAAAGACAGAAAAAACCCAGAAAATACCCAAAATACAAATAATACAGGCACTGCCCTCTGGCTCCCAAGATCGAGCCCCTCTAACTCAGCAAGAATGAAACAGGCTCCTCAAGGAGAAGAGGTGCGTGATCAGGTTGCTGAGCTTAAGGGTGCTGAGCTTCACAAATTCATACAGTTTCAGACTCGGCTATGAAGGCTCATGGCATGCTACAGGAGCTGTTAACATCTTGCAGACGGGAGCTACAAGGTCTCCAGAGTCAGTTGTCATTTTTAAAAGGTCAGTCAAACATACAGCTTCTTAAAGGTGAGGCCAACATGCCACTCCGTTACAAAAAGACTGCCATTAATGTTTCTCTTTCAGCTTTAGATAAAGCTTATATGTATTTGTTCCATAGAAAAGCAATGAGGAAATAAGAATTATTACTTCTTTCTCCATTTCTTTGTCCTCTTCCCTGCTCATGAGGAAAGGAGAAAGTTTTCCCACTTTATCCTCTAACACTAAATACAACATTTCAGTTTTCTCAGAACATTCTGGTTTATTCTTGATAAACACTTTAAGAGTTTTGAAAGCAGCATATGAAGTCTCCCAACTTGTATCTTTCGAAATGTTATAGAAAGAGTAAAAATGCAACAGGGAGATAAAATGCTGTCTTTCTTGTGAAAAAAATTATAAAACCCTCATACGTTGCCTGCTGTAATCTGGGGAATCTCAAAACTATAAAACTGTGGTGTCGAAGTATTTTTTGATTCACGGCCACAAGTCAAGTCTAGAAGAAATAATTCAGAAGAAAGGAAGACATTTATTTTGTATGCAATGGGTGACTCCAAGCCTTAGGACTGCATGGACATGTGCACAAGGAAAGATGATGAGAAAAAAATCCATCAAATTAGTTTTCTCACATCAGCATTCACGAAAGGCAGCGCTTCATAAAACCTTCACATCAGCAAGTCCCCACAGCTCCTCAAGGACATTAAAAGAACGACAAACTTCCTAAGAACAACAGGACAGGGAGATTTTTTTTGTTCAAAACAGCAACTCTGGGCCTCGATGTGCCAACACTCAGCTGAGATAACGGTACATTTAGTGGGGCCCTATCACGTCTCTAATCCAGCCAGACATGCTGAAATCTTCTGTCCATCACAGATTAAGATGAGAAAGGCCAAGCCAAGAATTGTAAAGAGACAATTTTCATTAAGGAAGCTACAGCGAAGCCTGCCAAAGCCTGATCGGCATTTGTCTCTAATTCCAAATAAATCCTATTGGGGAAAAAAAACCCAACACACGTCCTCCATATCTGGATGTAAGCATACAGAAGAGATTAGCTGTTACTAAGAATAAGACTAACACTGTGCTGTGACGACAGCTGGATAACAAGCACTAATGATCGCAATTCTCCCAGTGTAAGCTGAGCACTGGGTGAAACCAGAAAAATGTGTTTTCCTATGGATAAACCAGGGCTGATCCCCCTGCGCCAAGGCTGGAAAGGTTTGATCCCAGGCCCCTTCTGCATAGATGCCCCTGAGCCCAGCGTAAGTGTGTCCAGCTGGCATTCAGCATTAGAGATAAAGCTACAAATACAAGATTGTGAAGAGGATTTCCCTGTTCTTAAAATCTGTTCCTCTGAGGTGCTGTTCCCAATGTGACCAGTAACCATGTGCCTTTTAAGTCGCTTCCGACTCAGTTACAACCTAACGTATTGGCGTGGTTGGGGGACCTCCTAAATGCCTTAATGCAATTCGGGCAGCCAAAATCCAAGCAAAAATCCTGGAGGTCTGGACACACCTATCACTTCCTTCAGGTGCTTTGAAAAATCACAGCAAACACCACAGCAAACTAAAAGCACTAAGTAGTGGGGTATTCTGCAAGAAAACAACCCTATCCAAACCATTCCAGCTCCAAAAGAATATACGTCCCATTTTCTAGCCAGTGATTGTAACAACGAAGACTCTCGCCGCTGGCTGAGAGGATGATGTGAACCAGGTAGTTCATTACTGCTGCGATAGCACCCCCGTGAGCCAGACCCACTGCGCAAGTGCTACGTCAGGATCTGTTAACGTGCTGGAGATGTACATCTGGGAACCTCTCACAGATAGTTTTTGCCCTTGCTATCACTTGTACATCTCCATCGCTGCTAGCTATGGGGGCAGGCACTTGTCTCACTGAGCTTTCTGATCTGAACCACCACCAAATTACAGGTCTTCCCTCTCCTCCAGCTGCAATGACTGCACTGGTACCTCCCTGACTGCAGAGGATGCAGAAATAAAACTACCTTTGTGCAAGCTTCTGCTTACCTTAAAGTGGCTGCGCTGTCCTCCTAGCTGTTTTGACAGATTCACTACATTGCTACAAACAGCACAGAGAACTGTTGTTAGCCAAATAGAAAGGTGGATATATGTCTTTTAAATTACTATTTTCCAGAAGGTTCTGGAGTCTGTTTCTTTCAAACACAAACCCAAGGAAGAAGAGAGAAGTGAAACTAATTCTGTACCAGGCAACTTCTTGCACGGTGTAGTGCCAGTTCAAAACAAGCTCTTTCACTGTTGTTTATCAAATCCTAAAACTAACCTTACTATTTTACCTAGTGCTATCAAAACCTGTAAGCTATAAACATTATTAAGTAAATTCCATCCTTATGTTACACGCTGGTGAAGTTATACACTAGGTCTACAGTGGGCCTGTATGAGCAGCCCCATGCAGACCATGCAGTTGTGCACAGCTTTCTTTGTGCAAGAGATGGACCTTACCCCTCTCCGTACCATGAAAATTTGCTTTGATGAGGTCTCTGTAGGCTACGCCATCGGAGCATGCCCTAAAAATGAGAGGTTTCTGCTGCAAGAGACAGCAACTGCAAGAAGCAGAGAGAGGTCTGTTATGCAGAGCATCTTCCCCCCCCCCGCATGAAGCAGCCTTTGCAGACACAGAATTCAGCCCTTTAGACTAGGTGATTAAACAATTATAAGAAAACAACTGGTTTAGATATCCTGCCTCCCTATCTAACACTGTGCTTTAAATCATATTGAGGAGGGGAAAAAACGGACGGGGGGAAAAAACACATAAAACCCAAGCACAGGCAAAAGCACCACTGGCCTCCTAAAGAGCTCCTGCTCTCCCATGGCTCTGTACTCTCCTGCCCCACACGCACCAGTTGAGAAATGTTTTTCACAAGTGATGGAAAAATAATTCCATCGATGGCAATAATTGCATTTTTCAACAGACCCTTGTGCTGGAATATCCCTGTCTTGACGGTTCACCTGTTTTTATCTGAATGGACTGTGGTTGCCTGCCTTTACTACAAAAGGACAGCACTCCCTTTTTCCTTCCTAAGCAGATGAGTAATAAGATGCGTAACAGAAGGATTAATCTGTATGAGAAGCTTTACAGTGCAGTACACTCTCTTCCTCTTGGACAGACTAGAGGTAAATCGTGGTTTTCCTCCCACACAGGGTATGTGCCAACTTTCAAGTTTTAAGAATTTTCTTTGGTGCAGCCAGCAAAGGCAAACCATACGATGGAGTGACTCTCTTCCAGCAAAGTACAACCAGCTCTGCAACAGATACTGCTATTTAGCGGCATTCAGCAACTCAACAACGTTATTTAAGACAAAGAGTATATGTTATACCCTATCAACTCTCAACCTCTAACCTGAGACTTAGTGAATAACATTAAAAGAAGCCAAAATGTGTTAAATACTGTCCTACTATTCTATATACAGGCAAACAATCTATGTAACGATGAGAGGCATGATCTAGAATACAAATAGGAGCAGAATTCATCCCAAACTTCACAGATACCCGAGGAGCCACTTGCTTCACAATCTCTAAGGTGCCTTAAGGGTCTCCTAGCTTCAGTCAAAGTGTGGGGCAGGCAAGAGAAGGAACAGGACAGGATTAAATTTACGTCTCCTAAATCGAGCCAAGGACAGAATTATCCGTGATGAAACGTGGCTAAGACAGACGATCCTCTCTGCTGCTGTCCTTTGTAATCATCTCTTCCTTCTTCCCTCAAAAATAGTATTTAAAAAAAGGAAAAAAAAAAAAGAAAAGAGGGAGGAGGTTTGTTTTTCACTTCAAGATGAAAATATTTTCTGTCAGGTTCTCTAGAAGTGAATTGACACAATTTTTTGGCTGGAACATGCGGTTACATACTGGCCACACAGCAATCCCAGAATCAAGGCTTTCATTGCAAATACTTGTGCATAGAGCTTCTTGTGCCACAACACCTCAGACTCTGTCTCCATGTCCATCTCCAGCTCCAAATGCCCAAGCCACATCCATTAGGAGTCACTTTTGTCCAAAACAACACTTGTATGTTTTGTGCTGTTTGTCATGGAAATGCATAACTAGTTCTCCTACAACTATTTTTTCAGTGAAATGACTTAACTACAGAGCCAGATTAGCTGAATCTTATCTTTATAACACCACCTGAATCTATACATTTGTTTGAGGGGGACATCAGAAAATATACTTTAAAATATAGTAAAATTATTGTATTATGATTTTGCTTCTGACAGTATGTATCTACCATGGGTGACTTACAGCTTTAGTACCAAGATTAGAAATATCGTCTTTCATAGTTTGCTTTGACAAATTATGCTTTTTTAATCTCAAAGATACTCACATACGCCTTTGAAGCCTGAAATAATTTTAGCAATTCTAACGGAAATGTCATCATCTGTTCAAACTACGCCTGAGAAAACTTAGGCGGAGGTACCACCTGTAACACGAACATTTGCCTGCCGATTGAACAAATGACTGAACAATTCCTCAACCATCTTGAGTTCAGCTCAGTCACATGAGATTAAGTAGTCTTTCAGTAAATTCAGTCTAATGTCTAAATCAACACTGCAGAATGCAGGAACAAAGAAGTTTTAAATACCATAGGTCTATCACTAAAAGGAGGCCGACGATGCTCCCAGCTTCAATTACTTCTGTTTTCATCCCTTTATGAAACTGTTTCATTATAACAACTGGTTAGTAGAGCCAAGTAGAGAGTTTAGTGCAAAATGTCTATTCCAGATTTAACAGTAACACAGACACAGCAAAGGCCAGCACTCCTCTCTATACAGTTGTTCTGTATCCGGCTTTTTTGCAGAAATGAGATACTTTTTTATTCTTTTGAAACCACTGGCTGGTACACAAGTATTTTTCAGCTTGCACGCAAGAAAGCATTTGCTTACTTTCTTATGGGTAAAGCAACCAGAACAACCTTCCTGTATTTGCAGGAATTGCTCCTTCGTGCCACAGACCAGAAAAATCTGAGAGATGCAAACTAAAGCTTCTAGCAGCCACGCAGATTTCAGCCAAAGTGGCATCAGAACCACTTTGCGTTTGCGTAAAACCAACAGCCTCTCAGCTTCCCGCAATGATTCTGACAGGTGGAATTTCAAAGTGAGGTAACCCATTAAGAGCCATACTACTGATTCCCAACCCCTTATTGAAAACACAAAAAAGACAGCAGACTATCTTTCCACAGGGTAACTCAGTTCAGTCAGCAGAATATTTTCACTGAAATTCTCAGAATTGTGATTGTTTCTTTTCCACTGGTGAAGTCAACAGAGTCTTTCATTAAATTTCACGGTATCTATCAAAGTATAATTAGAGCTTATTGTGCTTTTTCATTCCTACTTGTCATATGTAAATCCCATTTGGAATTAAAAGCATCCAGCACTGAATAAAGAGCATTTTTCTTGTATACAGGTACTCCAAATACTCTTAAAAGCAGCAGTCAGTGTAAAGGTTTTTATTCTTGTCCAAAAGACATTATCTGCAGAACTGCATTCCAATTTCATACTTAGAATTGACTCAATTGAGACTCAAAAAAGGGTGTGATTTAGCAAAATTCGGTAACATATTTCCTGCAGCACTGAATTCTTCTCCCAGACATTCTTGGTGTTAAACTGCCATGGAATTTGTCAATACTTCAAATATAAAACTGTTCTTTAGAACAATCCTACTGCAAACTTAATGATGGACACAGCACAATGTATTTTGATTTTATGGCCTACAACTATTAAACAAAACTATGCAAAAAGAACATATACACTTACATTAACTGGGATAACAGTTATGACTTTTATGCTTTATGGTCAGGAAAGTGTCTGGGTAGATCAGTGAAAAAATAATTAAAGCACATTTTTGAGAGGGCATACCACTTCTGAAGCACAGGGTAGTGCTCCCTGTCTGTACGGGAACAGGGTATGAATTCACATATTCTCACAAGGAACCAGATTACAGAACATCATGTACTTGTGAGTAGCAAGCCCATTTTCTTGAAGCAGCTTGAGCTACTCAACTTGAAAAAGCAAAACGTTATGTTCCTCCTATCTAGCCAGTATCTGCATTCAAAATTTTCAATATAGGTGGATTCAAGAAGGCAGCATGCCTACTCACTGGTAACATATGTTCTAGCAGTTCAGAAATCTCACCACCAGATATTTGGGACAATATCCTATCATTCTGTGTCACAAACATATCATGAAGTTAAAAGAAAACTATGTCAAAAATCTTGTTCTTTATGAATTATTTTAATAAACCAAATATGAAGTGACATAAACACAGGTCGAGGAAAATAACATGAAATCACCCCACCAGTGGCTGACAGATAGTAAAGACAGAAGAATAGTTGAGGATGATTGGAGGGAAAACAAGAAAGCATAGTGAGACAGACTCATTCTTGCCAAGAATGTAAATCAAATCATATAGGAGTTAAAATTTCATGTCAAGTGCTTAAATAAGGTCTCTGCTTTGCTTAACACAGTGAGTCCACAGAAGAGTAGGGAATGGGCTATCCCTGAATTCATGGCAACAGGTCCCATAAAGCAGTATTCCAAATTTCTCCAAATAATGGAGATGGAGGTGGCTAAAAAGAAAGAGAAAGTGAGGACCCTTTGTTACCCAGCCTGGTCTCAGAAGTGGAACATGTTTTCTAGACCCCATAATCTTTGGCATAGGTTCCTTTTTCAATGTCTGCGCGAACGCTTTAATCCCATGACTGTGAAGGTTGCAGCAGTCAGTTTCTCATACACTAGAAACATAAGAGCAGCAGTAAGGACTGTCTGCAGGAGCTTTGCTTCAAGGCCTTTGTAGAGTCCCATTAATCCAAAACGCCTAAGAAGTGGGGAAAAAAAAAACAACAAACAAAAAAGAAACTGTGTGAATAGCCTTCTGTATCAGTATACTACAAAAAAGAATATCACAAGTAAAGTTAATGACAACTGTAAGAATCTTAAACTCATTCTTGATCTCGAGTGCCAGCTATGTTTAATAATATTTTCAAGAAAAAATTCTGCAGAAAGTTAAGTCTTTTGTGCAAGAAACTTGCTTCTTTTCAAGATGAGAGGTGAATGAATTGGTATCCATAGATATCATTGATACCACTTACTGTACAGATATTTAGAAGAATTTGGTTTTGTGTACTTATTCTGCAATATATTACAAAAACCAGGTTGACTCAAATGTCAAGTTTAAGGGGGAGCAAAAAGAAACAGAAGTCAGATCCAGCATTTTCAACATATTAGTAATACTCAAGTCTTCTATATCATGTTAGAAAAAACCAGAAAGCTCACCTTACTCTCTGTTGAAGAAGGTAAAGAATATTTCTAAGACTGCCTAGTGTTCGGTTCTCTGGGTTCAACCTGTGGCGTCCAAACTGAAAAAAAGGAAAAGCATTTTGTTGTACTGTTTCCCCATGGTGCTAGGCAGAGAACCCAACACATGTGTAAAATCTGGAGAGCCTATCTTAAACCTCTTTAACATTTTCCAGGTTATACTAGCCATCAGTAAAGAACTGAGGCCAAAGCTCACACTATTGAAATTTACACAGAAAGAATTAAAACTGTATGTGCTACAATACTTTGTTTTGGTTTTAAGATGGATTCTAAGAAAGTGTTACACATGGCCATATTTGCTCTCTTTCAGTTGCTCTGGAGGGAACAGTTTTCAAGATCTCAAAAGCATAATTTGCAGAGTCTTAGTAGGGATATGACATTAAAGCAAGTTCTTTCTGGCTTGCTCAGCTTTCATTTAACAAAGATTCAAAGCCTCATGCATCTGCAAACCATTATTACATTGAGATTGCATAGCTGAACCCAAAATTTATCAGCCCAGCGATGGTCTTTGAGCAAGACATTTACATGTGAACTGTTGTGGAAGAATCCAAAATTGTTTGATCCACCTACCTGGACTAAATAATACTTCTCTTTTACTCACTGCGTTTGCTTATCTCCAAACTGTTTTTCAGTAGACATGATAGCTGCTGCTGTAATTTTATGTCTCAGAGTTAAACTAGCAATTCCAGCAACTTCTTTTCTAGCATTCGTTGATACTCTTACCTGATACAGGTCGATAGTACTGTCAGCATGCTGCAACTATGAATTATTAATATACAAGGGTTGCCACACTTGTATTTATAACAACATAGCCAAATAGCTTTTGAAGCCTGTATTATAATTCTGTGCTAAGAAAGGTGAACTTGAGCAACTGCCTGTGGATGAGTTCTCCCAGAACTTACTCAGGCAACTGCTACTTCTTAGGCTGAAGAAATTACCATTGACAGTAGGCAGAATATGCAAGCAGATTTAGGCAGTTCAGAAATTATAAGAAAATGCCAGGATGACACATGTTGTATGTCTTAACTCAGATGGAAACAGCAGCAACAGAATGCTATTGGAAATCTCTCTTTATTAGGTAAATACGTGCTCACAAGCCACGATCTTGTCATCAGCAACTAACTCATTTGATATTGATAAGTCAATGTTAAGGATTATTTTCAAAGATTCAGACACACCCCCAAAAAATTGCTAACTAGGTTCCAAGTTACAATACCAGTCACCACCTAGATTACTCATAGGCTTCCAAACTACACCAGGATAAGGTGCTTCCTTCTCCTCTCTTCTCCACCTTTGGACTATTTTTGTACTGCAAACAAAGGTTCATCAAGGGGGGGAAAAAAAGTTCATTTCTCCCCTAGGATATCAATACTTCACCGATTACCGCAGACGATTTCCCAAAAGGACTAGCATTCTCTACACTAGCGAAGAGAGACTTGAGTTTTAAAGAGAACTTTTTCACCCAGGAACACTAAGAACATTAACAGTATTGCTATTTCCCCAGAGGCATAATTTATTCACTGTTTACCAACACAGGGGCTAAAGAACAGTTTCAGTGCATAATGAGCAACACCAGTGCCATGTATTTTTAATGACTCAAAAGGAGATAGACATACCAAATGGCAAGGCTGGAAGCTGCTTACCACTATCAATTACACAGGATAACTGTTCATTATATGGAAGCAAGAAGAGTGCTTTGCCAAAAAGTTGAAAGCAAAGGTGTAGAAACTTCACTACAAAGAACCCTAATAACTTCCCAACAATAGTAAGTTTCTAAAGGTTTAAGGTTGAAAAGAGTCTTGTACTTCTAATTTGATGACAGAACTTAATTATGATGTGTAAGTTTTTATGAATTATATCGAGCTTGTATTGGCTTGTGTGGAAATCTGCAAAAGTTGTTTAAAAAAACCCACAACTATACAAAGTATACTTCATGCAGAATGTTATTTCTGAAAATACTAAGCCTTTATTCATAACTTTATTTTTTTGAACATCACTTAGCATGAGTGACAAAAACTTCATCAAGTATAACAATGCTAGCTTTAGATTAGAAAACACATTACGAAGTATTGCAAGTTTGAACTGGACAGCACGGATATCACAGATGCATGTTTCTGCTGTTCTCGCCAGAAGCGTTCAGGGTTTCTGGCTATTACTTCTTTCATAGAGCAAAGGGAAAGAACTCACCCCTAGTTACTGCAGAACTAGAGACAGGGTCCTTGTATTCCCCATCTTCACTGGGAGAGGATGGACTGGCATGGAGAAGTAGCACATCTGCCACTTTATTTCACAGTGGGTCACTGTGAGAAGAAGAACACCACCACCAGGACACTGATGGTTAGCGGTGCTCTAACAGAAAGGCAACTTACCACTGCTCAGGCAAGCCAGCAGTGAACTAGCTGACTTCAGCTGAGGTGAGCAGTAAGCAGCAGCTGGTTAGTACATCAAGCTGGCAGCACAACCTACCAGAGCTGCCCTTTTTTTAAAGAATGACACTGTCACCAAGAGACAGAAGAATTTTGTTCAAAAAGCCAAAAGGAGGCAGATGAAACATGAAGTAATAGTCACAAGATTGTAACCATTTCTATAGCAACCATGGAAAGGAACAAGCGTTGAAGCTGTTACTTTGATGTAGCCCCATGAAAATTGCACTCTGCTGTGCAACGCTAAAGCTAAAATAGAGCACTCCAACTTTCCTTCCAGTTCTCCTTCACACCAGCAGACAACACATCACAAATTAAAAACAGACTGATGTTGCAACTTATCCAAACAAAGCTAAATTTGCTTAAATGTTTTTCTGTATCTGTCACTCAGTAATAGAAGTCTGTGTTACTAAGTTCAATTCCTGAGACATGTCCAGGCTGTTAAAACAGGGTAAGACACTGAATGAAGGCACTAGCTCAGCTGATCATCATAAGTTAGAAAAACTTCAGAAAAAATGACTGCTGACAAAACTGCAATGTGGCTGACACATCTACAATGTGGATGCCATTTTGTGCATCATCAGGGTGAAGTAGAAAGCTGTGCAGGCACACAAGTTTTACCTAGCATCTTTTCAAGGTAGCAGCAACCACACAGTAAATATATTCAAGTCCTGTTAGTCTGAAATAGAGCATCCAAACTATCTTTTTACAGGCTATCAAAAAATCAAAACACATTTAGCCCACTAATTAGTGAGAAGAAAAACTAAAATAATTACAAAACTTGCATGAAAATCACTTTTTCCAAATTAATAGTTAACAAGAAAAATCCCCCGTTAGACAAGTCTGAAAAGTGATACCCTTAGCATGGAAGGCTCACGTTCAATAATCAACTAATTCTCCAGATTTATACAAGTTTTAGAACATATATAATGGCTTTACCATACACACAAGTTATGGCTTCTCCTTACTTAGGAAAATAGCATTATATTTCATGTGGAAACATTTATTAATATTTAACTGTTAGAAAAATCATCAAGAAACTACTTAAAAAAATAGATTAAAAAGCACCAAAATTAAACTACAATATGCTTGCTTATGTATGGTCAGGGCTCTTCCCCCCCCAGGTTTGTCTTGTTTCAATATTACAACAATACTGGTACATATTGAAGATAGCAGCATTATCCAGCATACGTACAAGTTGCAAGTGAGGATAAATGCAAGTGTTTCCATTACCGCTACAATTAGCGTACAAGGCCAGGCAAGTGGTTAAAGATATTATTTATGAGGGAGCTCATCTTCCCCTGATGAATCACATTCCAGCTACTGACAAGGTCAGGCCATCATCGAAATAAAACAAAACCAATGAATAGAACTTTTTTTGGATTACCCTAGGTCATCTGGAAACAAACTGGGTTTAGATGATTTAATTTTACCTTCCCACTTGACACATTTTCTATTTATATTCAAAGAAATAAATCTACATTTTTGTAGTGCCTAAAAGCAGTATGGTGCATCAGCTTCTGCGAGACACTGTACCAATGCATTATGTTATCAATCCTACCAGCTACTTGAAACAAATGTGCACCAATAATACCAAGTTCTATCAGAATCTGTCAGTACAGGATCAAAGAAGAGAGGAATCCTTATCAGTGACCTGCATTGTGCAAAAGGAGCTCCCAAAATGATGGGTTCATTAACACAAAGGAAAACAAGCCATATGAACAGGACTTGCATTATACAGAACAAGTCAGAGGCAGTTACACTGAAATGAAATTATTACTTACCCGCAGAATGGACTGTACTGTCTGCAGAGGATAAGTGAGCGTGGTGGCAACTGCTTTGGCTATTGCACCAATGACAAAAGCATCCAAAGATGTGAGCTGTTCAATAGATAAAGAACGTATTACTTCAACATAGTACCAAAACCGCCAGTTACCCATATGTTTGGGGATTCTGTACTGGTACCTGCTACCAGGTTATCTAAGTATCTTTGGCATAAACATTTCATGAAGTCTCTGGGTCTTCTCATTTTAAAGAGTTAGTTATAGTTCAACCAACTTACTTTCCCACAACTCAAGTTTATTTGTAACTTCTACCTGCCCACAAGCTTTTGCATTTCTCACTATAACTAGGTTACTAAAACATAGTGGAAATAAAGCCATACAACTAGACCAATTTAAAGCACCGAGAGTAAACAAAGGATAGGGAAGTAGCATTTAAATGTACCATCAATCAATAAGCATTTCAGCTTTTGCAACATTTAAACTAACAAGTCGCACAGCACTTGTGAAAAGGTGACAGTGAAAGACTCCTTGAACATCACTGTATAATCCTGAGACATAATCACTACACTATCAGGCAGAATTTTCATCTTGATGACATAGGCTAAAAATCTCATCCGCTATTACTTAAGAACACCTGCTGGAAGCCCATCCTCACCTCCAAAGCCCACAGCGTTCCACAATGCACCAAACAGATTGTTACAGCTTAAGCTGATTACGGTGCATCTCAGTCTAACAGTGTCAATTCATCACTGAAAATAAATAGGTGCCCATATCAAAACATGCTCCAAATTTGCAAAATATGTTGATTGCAATCAGAAATATGCACACACATGCACATCTTTAAAAAGTCAATTTGATATACTTAAGACAATAAGGAAAAGATCAATAGGAAGAAAAATGTCCAAAATAAAAATAACCATTGCTAGGGGAAAAAAGTATTTTCCCTCTCCACTGATCATGGACAAAACATGCCCTAATTTAAGGTAGAACTAAGTAATTTAAAAGAAACACAATAAATAAATACAGCAATTAGCCAACAGGCAAATAACCATGCAGAGGGAAGCTCAGCTCATCACTCAAACAATGTATTATCCATAATGTAACTGGATAGATCCATCAGGCACAAATAGAGTGCTACAGCTGCAGTATTGACTAAAGATGGTAAAAAACCCAAGCCTCATTTATGATGCAAAATCTCATGTAAAAATAATTTCACTGTGTCTTGAGAAAAAACAAGATGGCTTTGTAACATAACGATGTGATCTAACATTTTAATACAGCCAAATGCATTCTAAAGTCACAAACTAACAGCAAAGCACTGCAGCTTAAACATATATGTTATTAAATTATCTTAAAATGTAACACAAATGCTTTTCAATTTGCTAGAAGATAGAAGAAACATGAGTTCAGGTGAGATGCTTTATCTGATACAGAGAAAAAAGAAAAAGAATAAAGGGGACTATAAAGCAGGGACAAAAAAGTGATTCTACCTCTATTTAGAGAATTGGGGAGGTATGGTTGCAATGCTATGTTCAATTCTAGTGTCCACCCTTGGAAAAGGGATATTGAAAAATTGAGGGCTTCAGGAAAAAAGTGTTATTAAAATGACAGGGTCCAGAACAAATCTGTAATACTTCAAAGGCTCCATATACTTTATTTATTGGAGAAAGGTTAAGAGGTGACTTCAAAACAGTCTGTACATACATACTTATAAAACAGATATATTAGAGTTGAAATATCTACTTTAAATCAAGACCTGTGAACAAATCTAAACAAATGTGGACAAGAGGTGCAGTTTTGTTTTTACAGGAAGAGGAATTCATCACAGGAATATCCTTCCTAGGGACATGAAAGATTCACGTCTCACTTCACGATGATGGATCTTTTTTAGAAGATATGCTAACTCAAAAAAACCCTCAAAAATACAAGAACCAAAACCAAACCTACAATTCTGAATTTGCTCAAGTAACACATGTCAAAGAACCCGTCTTATAACAGAGCGTGTCCATCTCCTGGCCTCAAAATATACTCACTTGCAGCTGCTTTTTCAAAAGCTTCCGTTTAAAGCCTTCATAAAACATGAAATGTATGGCAGGATTGAAGACCAGCAGCAAGGAGGGGAAAGTACCATTCCATAAAGCTAAGACTCCTTCATCTCGTATTATCTGATGAAAGGCATCTGAGAAGGTGGGGAAAAAAAAAATCATTAGAATTTTGAGTACAAAATTATGACTGTAGAAAAGTTACACTTAAAGCCCAATAGTCAAAGTGTATAAAAATCCACTGCAGTCTTTTATGCAACTTTTTTATCTTCCATTCCAATCTGGAAGTTAACAGAAAAATAGTGACAAAGGAGGTTCTTGCTCACATCACCATTAACATAAGCAAAGCTTATCATCTGCACAGACACCCTGCTCTTTTTAGTACAAGCTCAGCATCAACATTAAGGTCTTCTAAACCTTCTTCAAAACAACAACAATATTTATTTACTTATTTAAGAGGAAGACAGCCTGAACATGTGGATGATTAAGAGATTAAGCTGAGTGAAGTTTAATTTGCAGATTATCTGTCCAAACTCAGTCTCCCAGCTACCACCTCACTGGGCTCACTACTACTCCAGGATTTGTATAAGATACCAGCCTTTGCAAAAGATATTTTAGTCACAGGTGTGCATACTACAAACTCTTTATTACTACCAGAAATGGCCAAGTCCAGTTTCCTGTAAAACTCAAAGTTATAGGGAAGCATAGAGATTCCAGGGTGAAATTGGTTACATGAATAAAAGTCTTCAAACTTCAGAGTCCTTAATATATTTCATTTAATGAACTTCTCTTTGGTTGAAGACAACAGGTGCTTACCTATTATGCCTTTATAATTGGTTGGTACAATGTCTTCATTTCTAAATTTTGCTCCCTGCAGCTTCAGACGTGTGTTCACTACCCAAAGAGGAGTGGTCAACAGGACATTCACTACACCTAATGCAAAACACAGCAGAAAAAATCAGCTGCAAACAGAAAATCTCCCATGTTTTTTTAATCCCCTTTTACCCCAGTTCACACACTACTGAAATTACTGGTAAGAAGAGGGGGAAAAAAAAATCAACACAGCATAACTGCAAAAGTAAACTGGTAATTTGTAACAAGCTACTTCAGGTATCCCCCCCACAGCTCCGCCATGAATTAGCTGTCAGCAGATTGCACACAGTGGGAAGACATTTCTGCTACTCCTCTGCAAAACTTAAAAAAAAAACCCAAAAAACCAAAACAAAACACAAAACATACCAAAAAACCACACACAACACCAAACAACAAAACAGACCAAATATGAACATGTTGGAGGAATCTGAAGTGAACTTGTTACTTTGCTGCATACTACACCACACTGGAGCACAAGATACTCCACTTTTTCACACCCTACTTCACTCCATGATGACTTGCTGCCTGCCTACTTTCAGAAAGAAACAGAGTGACAAGGTTCTAAGGATTATTTTATGAGGAGAGATCAAGACAGATAAATGCATGCAGCTTGATTACCACAACAGAGCTCCTACACTGCCAAAAGAATATCTAGTTTCTAGAGTCACTAAGTACGCTTAAGGTGTCAAACACAGGATTCTGCAAATATTTTAAGTGAGGCTTAGAAGTGCCAAGAGATTACACACAATTACAAACCCTAACAGCCAAGTTTGAAAGTTGAGTATCAGAAAGTAGGATGGGGGAGGAAAAATGGACAAACACACATAAGGCTGCAACAAACAGGTATTGCAAAGTACAGTTCTAAACAGGGAGAAGGATTATATTACTTCTGCAATCACCTGGTACAGGTCTTTCCTGTTCAGTAATGATTGAGGCAGTTACTGTGAAGTAACTATGTAAAAACAAGGTTCTGATCTTTCTTACTAATATTTCTGCATCACAGAAATTAGCAATTGCTTCTACACTGGCTGCTTTGGTAGGAGTCTGAGTGACAGACTGAATTATTCCACTATATTGAGATGGACACAGTCTATCACTATCAAGAACAGTAAATCTGAAAAAGGTGCAACTTTACTACCTACGTTGTGCCTGTTTGTTCTTTTTCTTTTCCTTTAAGAGGATTCAGAAAAGCAGAATATAAACATAATATTTCAATATCCTTCATAAGGACTACAATCAGCTCTCAAAAAAAGTTTTGAGCAAAATCAAGCACTAGAAAAGGCAAGCCACATTAATCTCTCTTAACCAAAGTCAAGGTGATTACATTATGGAGCAACAGGTTAGAGCACAATATACTTGTAATTTTTCACCCAGACTCAGTTAAAGGAGGTAAAACTTTATTTTCCAGACTGGAAAGGTAATTTTTTTTTTTTTAATATATTTTTCCAATCTGTATTTGCTACCAGTAGGAGGAATGAGAGATGGGTAGGGAGAATTAGTAAACACCTCAAGTGGAATTTTTCAATTTATACCATATAGTATTCCATTATAAGGATAAAAACTATGGGCATTGAAGAAGTCATTTAACTGACAAGCTATTACCCTAATTTCTGTAGCCTTTATTCCAGAATGTAATTATAAGAAAGTTTCCCCCAGTGATAAAGCCAACTTAAGAATTCCTTTCCTTACTTTCCCCCAACTATTCAGCCATTCATTGTGCCTAGACACTGAAAGTACAAGAGACTAGCAAAAAGTAAACAACACTCCACACACACAAATGATCACCGGCGGGTTTTTTGCAGGTTTTTTAAAATCAGCTTGTTTCAGTGTGGTTGCATGAGCAATTGTTCCTGTAGAATAGTACAGGCAAACACAGGCACACAGTGGTAATTTTTCACATTTGATTTGCTAGAAAAGCCACTAGTGTCATCATTCCTTCAAAGAAGCCACTGTAGCATCCACATGAGAGGAAGGGATAAAAAGAGAACATAAAGTTCCCCCTATACTTGCATATATCTAGGAACTTACTGTCACTTTCGGATGACGATCCAGAAAAAAGTCTGAAGACTGGCACCCAAATCCTTACATTAAAAGCTCTTACTTATCCTAATCAAAGTATTTCAGAATTGGCATATATCTTTCCCTCTGAAAAAAAGTATCACTTCTCCCTGCCACTTGTCTTCAACATCTAAAAGATGATGCTTAGATACCATGGTAAACAACACACCAGACAAATAAAATGCTAGACTGCAACAGCACTGTGCTATGTGCCAGAATTCACAACAGGAACAGTTAATCGCATGGGGAGGTGGGGAGGACAGAGAAGAGAAACAGAGCTGTACAACGAAGCAGGTCTGCATGCAGTGGGAGGTGTAAGCACTCAGTGTGACCTCCTGTGGACTTCATAAAGAAAAACATTAGATAGAACACACCAAAAATACATTTTTGACAAAATTTAAATTTTTAAGCATTACCTGCAACAACCCCAAGAACCAAGTCTTTTCCAGTGGTTGAATGCTGACCTTTGACCCAGAGAGCTTTAAGACTATTAAACGTATAAAAATAAACAAAATTGGAGCAGCAAAGGCTGGAGATAACAGGGAACCATCCTCGATATGGTGCCAACCTAATGGAGAGGAAAAAGTCATGGTAAGGCATCAGCAAAGTATTCATGTGATCTGGTTGATTTTACATGTTGGTGGGTCCCAGAGATACAATACTGTATACCACATACAATAGTAACTAAATATGTCTCTATCATTAACAGTAACAAATCATACCATACTAAACTCCTGACTGTACCATAAAAAATATTAAGCACTTATATTTATAAATTATAGTAATCAGGAATAATTCCATTGAAAAGGAGCTGTAGAGGTACAGCTGGGGCTCTACAGTGAGAAGCTTGGGGCTCACTCACTCCAAAAGTGAGTATTACCACCATATTTGCTCTCTACGAACAGCCAGTGATGAACTACAAACATCCAGAGGATGAATATATGTTTGAAGTATGTATGTTAACATACAGACTGATACAGTCAGTTCAAACCATATACTAAAACATACCAAGGCATGAGGAGAATTCCCATCTTTGTTGAGAAACAGAGTTGTCAGCCCAATACAAAAGATAACACCCCAGTAAAGAGGTGCTCACATCTTCAAGGAAACAAAGCAATGCTTAACACAGCTGGAAAAAAAAATTAAGACAACTACTACTTCAATATGAAATAATAATTAAAAAAAATAGAGTAAGGAAGGAAAAAAAAAATCTGTCTAGATTATCACGTAAAATATAAAGATGGAAGACTAGTTACTGAAATTAATATACTCCACCAAGGAGAGTCTTCCAAAGGATGCAACCTGGGGCGTGAGATATGCAGGTGGGAGGAATTTCTAATAAATGCCTTGCAGTAAAGTCTACAGCAAATCAGTCAGGTAAGTGAGAAAAAGACATTACCTATTTAAATTTAACTAGCTTAATCACAGATGAAAACCTGAATACCCTCTTATGATTCACAGCATCTTATTTTTGTTAGGTGTTGTGAATAATTGTCATTGTTTGTGGATCATCTAAATCTATCTTGATTTAAGAATGATTTCATAACAGCTGACTAACAAGGCTTCCTTCTCTGACAGGCCTGATGAGCCTGTAAAACAGGGACACGTCAACAACTGCCCTACATCCCCAGCATGTTCTACAAGACATCCAAAAAGGATAATGACATGCACCTTCACTGAAGCTGCACAGGCCAGACAGAGAACTAGTATCGTGTTAAGAGCATAAGAAATCTCCTCAATGACCAGCAGTAATCCTGGACGCTCTTTAGTATTCATTAAAATATTGGGAATATACAGAACATATGGTCTCCTTGGGGATCCTTAAAAGATGCAAGGCTGGTAAATGCAGCATCTGACTGTTCTTATGATGTAAATGCTAGGTTTTCATCTCTGATGCAACAAGTGCTTCTCCCTCCCATGTAGCTGGAAATACACCGCGTTATTAGGACTGTTTCTGAAGTTACAGGCTTAGCTAACCATACAGTTACAATTACAAATTAATTGCATTAATTACATGACTATACAGTTAGTCATGAGTAGAATTAAAGCAATTTTTGCATCACCTATCTCTTCTGTGCTGCCAAAAAAAAGGGGGGGGGGGAGAAACGCCCTCTGGGGACGATGTCCTCTAACTGAGAGTATTAGTTTGGTTTTGCTTGATTTATTGAAAATCGTCATCAGAAATTCTTAAAGGAAACATCTTACAGTACAAAACATGAACTATGACAAAAACCTGAGTTTATTTTAATGACTTAAGTTGTCAGTGCTAGCATCCGTAATTCACATACAAATCCTTCTGCACACAAATAAAACCTAAGTTTGTGTTCCAAACAGCAACCTTGAGAAGAACTCACTGTACACCAGTGAACACCTTTCATATCCCCTAGAAAAGGATGAAAGCACAGGGAAGAAAGCAAAGCTGTTTGATAAACTTCCACAGAAAGTCCATTAGCTAAACCTATTTGCTTACATGTTACATCCAAATGAGAAAAGCAGTCTCACAGAAGCGTAATACGAGACAAGACTCTACAAACTAATGCGAACAAGATGTTTACGATCTCACATCACAGATTTTGGATTTGCTCTGGGGTTTTGTTGGGTTTTTTTATTCATCTCTAAAACTAGTAGCACTGCTTAGCCAGGCCTTGCCAATACCTTTGGAAGAAACAATGTTTACCTCTTGCCAGAATTACTGATTTTGCTGTTCCACAGGAAAAGTAGGATGACCACTTTTGCAGTCTCTCCATTTCAGTTAACCTCTTAATTTTCTTTTTTACTTTTTTTTTTTAAATTGACATTTACTTGACACCCTCATGTAACAAATGTAATGCGGGAATGTGAACAAAAGAGATCACCAACTGACAGAGAAGTACTTGTGTACAGCTGCCAACTGCTCAAGTTCAAAGGTGGCAAAACATTATTGGCCAAGCTAAACTTTTGTCAACGTCAATGTCCTGGAACCTCTGGTCTACGTAAGAGTTCCAGGGATTCACTTAAGAAAATACTTGTAACAAGGACATGCATACAACTGTTTTTCCCAGCCAGCTCAGCTCAGATTGTGTGGCAAATAAAGCACAGCACTGCTGAAAGTTAACTGCTTTTAGATAGATCTTCAATCTCATCAGCATAAAAAAAATCACTTGTTGTTTACTTCCACATGCTTAGGAGGAGAAAAGACTTCCAACTGGGAAACATGTCTTAATTCTCCTATTGAATGTGGCTCAGCTGCCCAAGAGTTTCATCTTGGTTATGAGAAATGGACACACCCAAGAATCCAGGCAGACGAAGCTGGTTTATCAGGCACATGAAGGTACATTTGCATACAAACCTGCATTTCTGAGGGGCATAGCTACCTCCCTAATGGAGGCACAGTTACATCACTGAACAGCTCGATGGCATAAGGTGCTCCAGAAAGTTAATTTGAATTAGTACAAGATGAACACATAAGATTATGTAAGTCATATCACACTTATATGAAGAAATTTTAATTCAAAGTAAAAATCTGTCTGCATGGGCTAACTACTCCACTTTAACAGCAAATTCAAATTAGTTTTAGAGCTTGCCTACATGAAGACAAGAGCAAAATTAGTATCTACTCACAGGCCTTCTTCTTTGATTATTTCCAATAGGACTGCCGGTGTTGTCTTAGACTTCCGCTTCTCATCAACTAGAAAACAGAAGAATCAAACTTTTAGATTATTCTGATTTTTAGCACTTATTTTCAACTCTTTATCCTTCCTATTCTGAACATACTCCAGAAGAACATGTTTCTTCTTCCTCATAAAGGACAGACGTTCCTTACTTCTGCAGAAAATCCAGAAAGTATCTCCTTATTTTCATTTGCTAAGGCTACTTCCTCTGTTCATTCTTCCCCAGACTAGCAGGTTCTGTTGGACACCAGAGTATCTGCAGTTACCAATTCCTAACCTGATAGTTGTGACATGAACTGAAGGTAGGTTCACCATAAGTAAGAGACTAGAACTGGGCCTGCCCGACTGCTCTCAAAATTGTACCTTGGACTCCAGACTAGCACCACTAGCAGAGCAATCTCTTATAGTTAATCTGCAAACAGCTAAACCTTAGCAAAACACTGTCTCTTCCTGTGTTGAAAGCTGCTCAACAGCAATATGGTACTAATTTCTCAACCACGTATTTCTGACAACCTGGCTGATGGTCTCCCTGTAGTTCTTAATAACACTTTAGTCACAGTGCTAAAGTGCTTGGTGATTCTGTGACTTTTGATTGGGAGATAGAGCATTAGAACAACAAATTTTGTACCCAGATTGCATTTTTGTAAGTATCAGACATTCCTATTCCTAGTTCTAACCCTGGCTTTTCCCTTTAAACCATTCTCAGGAATAACTGTAGACTAGTTTTTCATGATACTGCCCCTGCATTTTGAAGTGTTCTCAGCAGCCAAAAGCAGCAACACACAAATGTAATCCTGTGTAATCTCACATCTTTATTTTTGGTTTTGGTCTTAGATAACCATTTAAAAGCCATGTCTAGCCACATATTACACAGCCTTTTCAGCTAATTAAAAGGTTGCCCAATACTTTCAAAAGGGAGAATTACCTTCAGCTGGAAAAATGGTGTTAGTGATTAAATCATGTTAGTGTTACACAAGTAAGATTCCTGTTCATGCAAGATAGGTCCCCCTACAACCACCCTTACAAGTGCCCAAGCCAAGATGAACAGAAACACCATTGTACAAAGAAACTAGAGTTTGACACTTACCCTGAAGTCTAAGCCTAGCTGTATCCAAAGGAAAAAATACAGTCATTGCAGTCATACTGCCCTGAAAAACAAAATAAACTGGCTATATAGTGTATCAGTTGCTTGTACAGATGCCTGCCAGACTCTTTGTAGCCCTTCACTTCTCACCCAGAAGCCAGTGTACTGAATAAGTTTAAAAAGGGGATAAACTCCATACGTAACAATGTCTTTTTGAAGTGTTTTTTGGTCACACGCTTAGAAAACAAGTTTTTTCTCTTGTATTAGATCAAGCTAAAATGAAAACCATTACAAAGTTTTTGAAGTCTGAGAGGTGACAAAGTGGGTATCAGGAGACAAACATGTTGCACTTTCTCTACCTCCTATTAGCCTCAGTACTCAATTTCTGGTTATAAAAAAAGAAAGAAAATGACACAAGCAACCGTTGTGTTACAATAACCTTGTTTCGACTTAAGAAAAAAAAAAAACAAAAGACTTTTGTTCATTAAAAAACTGATAGTACAAGTTTTTCAGGACTTACTCTAGCATTGTACTAAATTCCAATTTAGGCAATAAAGACCTGCCTACCAAGACACCCCCTGTGGCCTGAGTTATATATGACCAATTAAATCATGACCTAGATGTCACCAGATTCACTTCGTGTGAATCCAACACTCTGTTCACTTCCTGTGCAATCCAACCATTAAAGCCTCTAAATGGAAAAGCCAGCAGCCGCTCTCTTTTACAATGGGGTTAAATACTGTATTTGCAAATGCCCTTATCAAGCAGCTGTTTCCTCTCTCTCCACCACCATTCAGCCTCTTCATTCTTTAGTACTCTAGCATTAATATTGCACAGCTTTTGGAAAAGACATCTAACTCAAAAAGACCCTGGCTTGGTGTAAACCTGTTAACACTCTATGGTAGTATTAAATGCATCAAGTGGCTGCTAAAGCTGTGGCACTCTTCAGTTAGTAGCCATGCAAACTGTTTAAATGGCAGGAAGGTCTGTGATACCGCAAGTCAGACAAGCACTGTGTTTAAAGCACACTATACAGTCTGACTTGAACTTTTCTAGAGCTATGTTATGCCACACATTTAAGCGAGCTTTGCCACTGGAAACACTCCGGCTCCTGAGCAGGCTGCTTGGACCTATCCCTACAACCAGCAACAGAGGATTATTCTTCAGGCGATGCTTCCTCACTAAGACAACTCTTGGTTGAAGTCTTAACAAGACTTAAGTTTCTCCAGTTTTCATAACACCAGGTAGCAGATGAAAGGAAACACTTGGCCATAATTACCTGGTTATTTTAACCCATTTAGTTTGGGCTCTAGCCAAAAGGCTTAGTTCTGCTCTCCCACCTACTTGTCCCATGTCTGCTCATTCTCAGTACCTACTGTGTACACAGCTAGACAGCAAGTAGGATTAATGAACCCATCTGACTAAAAATTTACAAAAAATAAATTTCAGTTAGGCTAGTACCAGCACAAAAAGAAGTGCCAGAAAGAGCCAAAATATACCTCCTAATGACAGCTGCATTACAGCAATGCAGAAGCCAACCTGAAACAGTTACACGCACCTATGCACAAAACAGCCACAAGACTGCATAGTCACTACACGTTCCAGCCTTCCCCTGCTTCCACCCTCTCAAAGCAAGATTTATCCTGAAACCTACTCTCAGTGCAGTCCACCATAAAGCAACACAAACACTGCACTCAAAATCAGAAAACACAAACAGGGAAATAGTTGGGGTAGTGGCACACAGTACAAAAGCATGGACACAAGGTACAGAATAGAATATTTCAGTTGGAAAGGACCTACAACAATCATCTAGTGCAACTGCCTGACCACTTCAGGGCTGACCAAAAGCTAAAGCACATTATTAAGGGCATTGTCCAAATGGCTCTTAAACACTGACAGGCTTGGGGCATCAACCACCTTCTCTAGGAAGCCTGTTCCAGTGTTTGACCACCCTCTCGGTAAAGAAATGCTTCCTAATGCCCAGACTAAACCTCCCCTGGCGCAGCTTTGAACCGTTCCCACACAATGATCCTTACAGGCTTCTTAAAACTGGCTTAAAACATACATGAAGCTATAGCTCAATAGAATGTCATGAGATAATTCAGCTGATCTAACAGATTGCTGCCAACAAAAAATAATTTGTACCCTCTCCCCTCCTTTTGCTAAATTGAGGGAAATAAACTCAGAAAAACAGAGTTACTTTTCTCCTGGGTTTATAAATGGAACAACTCAACTACATAGCGAGAAGACTGCCAGATGCATCATATGAAGGAGACAGGATCTCATGGCTAGAAGTAAGGGAAAGGAGAGGGATGAGCAGGACCAGCCCTTTCCCCAGCAACAAAAACTCTTGACATGGGCTCAGATTCCTTACTGAATTGGAGTTGAGATCAGTAGGGAAAGTAACTCATATTACTGACTGCAGGTACATACGATAAAGCGTATGACCCCGTACTGTTGAAAGGGTGAGGCTTTGCTGTCTGCCCTCCCACCACCTCCCTGTCAGCGATGAACCTCGGCAGTTTGCCAAGTCAAGTCATGCTATCACTGAATGATCACTAGGACATGTACAAACTGGCTTAAGCAATCCCAGCTCTTCTTCATCAACTGTATTTGCATCCCTGCCTCCTCCGTTCTGGTGGCATAACATTTTGGGCACCTGCACGATGACACAGACAAGGAAACTAATCTGGCTGAAAAATAACTTTTTCCACTGGGCTACTTCCTCAGTCAGATCAGTTCCCTGATCAGCCACAGCACCACATAAACAACTGTGCACTAGCTGAGATCGGTGGCAATAAGCAGCCAGAACGAATGGCCTGAGGTGACTGCTGCCAGGAAGAGCTGTGCAGGACCACAGCCTGAAGATTGGTTTTCTAAAAAATAATAATAATAAAAAAATTTAAAAATATATTTAAAGAAATTATGTTGTCAGCCAACATTCAGAGCCAAACAAGCAGCTTGACTACGGCCATAACACTCCTATAAAATTCTCATTCCTACAGCTTTTGTAACAGGAAGGTTACTTTATAGCTATTATGCAGAGTTAAAGAATACTTATGCAATTCAATTAAAGTTCACAGGAAATCAAGCACTGATTTTTTTGCTGCTCACAAAACTATTCATTTGTCTCAGGTTTGACTAGGTAGCCTAGAAGATATATGAACTTTCACCATATTAGAACAGAAACAAAAATTATCATGTTGTGATCTGACATGTTCTTCTGATTCATTACCTCAGCACAGTTCTATGGGTTGCTTTTTCTTTTTTTTTTTTTTTTTAATTCTTGCATCACATCTGCACATTAGCATGCTTTAGAATAATTTAAAGAAATGGTAAGACAATATCAGAACAGTTAGCACCCATGTCAAAGATCTTGCCAAAATTTATACATTACAGCAGCAAACAAATCTCTAAATCGATGAGTTCATCTTTACTATAACCAAAAAAAAAAAAAAAAATCAAGGTTTTCAGCATAAGGCAGTAAAAAAAAAAGCCACCTCGTTTTAGGAAAAAATTCTTGCTCCAGAGCTTTAAACTGTCTATCATATTAGTGACAGCAAGTGGAAGTCACAAGGGTACAGAAGTCCAATAACTCCAAAAAGTTCCATCTTTCTTCACAGGAACATCATGGCAGCAGAGATATAAGCATCTTTAAATACAACAGGGAATTTCTATTAACTTAATTAACACCACTAAGGGACTTAAGATACCATTTTACCATGCGTTTCAAGTTTATGGCTGGATTTATAAGTTTGGTTCATACCACAAACTTTGTTCAGGAGCACAGCCTGATTATAGCGATCTGTATATGAGAGCGAGAAGCTAACAGTGAGGGCTAGAAAGTATTACCAACTTCTGCACACCAGGCAAAAGGAGAGCGAGCAGTATTTCAATGAGATCATTTGAGAGAGTTCCATTTCTTGAAAGGGGAAACAAAACCCCCATTGCCTTTGATGCACAAATAAGCAGACTTAAAACACTGACAATAATGCCATGTTTATTTATGATAAAGACAAAACAACCTTTAGAGTCTTTTTTTGCTTTCTCTGGCAGGCCAGTTTAGAATCAGCCTTTATTGTTCAATAATATTTAGTGACTTTCATCCTATACAAGACATTGTGAGTTATTTTAAGGAATCAAATTAGAACAGGAAGTTTTGCCAGAACAGTAGATCAGCAATTGCTAAAATACATATTTAGGTGTTCTTGCCAGTCTGGAATAACCCAAGAGTAGAGCTACACCAGCTTGCTTGAAATCCATCAATACACCTGGTCCAACATGCTACATTGTGCTAAAACTCTTAATCTGTTGGAAGTACAAGACTGATTTGCTATTTACAGAGCTAGCACTCATTCATTCAAGGGCTGGGCATACTAGGAAATCTACAGAAACTAAACACTTCTTTTTAATTTACAAGTGTCACGAAAAATCCAATTCAATAACCTATACAAACCTCCTCTAGCTGCACTGCACTTGTTTCATGTTTTGATTAACACCTCACCCTTCATAACTTGTATTTATAAAACAAACGCAGAATGCGGATGCTTAGTACAACTCTTTATTTTACACAGCTGAAGTGTTGTCCCTCTACCTTAACTTCTGGGAGGCTTACATTTTCATAGTTAATTTGACGGCCAACTTCCGATGCTTACATGCTCACTTTCTAAGGGAGAACAGCTGCAGCTCTTATCGGGTTCACAGGAGGCTCCAGCTGCTCAGGCAGAGAGCCAGCCTCAAGGTTTATCAAATCCCCCATCCAAAACTAGTGAGGAGCAAAACTAGGGCTTTGCTCGCGCGGGATGGGTGGCGGAGCTGAGACTTGGTGTCAGGGAGTCCCTCACCCCGCATCCTCTTCTTGTGACCGAGAAGGCTTTGAGCACGGCCACGCACGCCTCAGCGCCCCAGCCAGGTTGCCCCAGCCCTGCTGGGCCTGCCCGCCCGCACTGCCCTGGGCTCCCCGTCTCCGCACCCCACCGAAGCCGCCCCTCAGGCGCGGCCCGCCAGCGGCCCCTCAGTCAAACAAAGGCTTAAGGCGGCCCACGACCTCCTCGGCGCCCCCCACCAGGCTGCCGAGGCCGCTCCGCCAGCCCCTCCTCCCCGCTCGCCCGGGCACACGTTCCCTGCCAGATCCCTCCGCACCGCCACCGCCAACGGCCGCCGCCAAGCTAGACGCCCCCTCCCCCCACCCGGCGCCGCCCGCAACGGCTACCGCGGCGCGAGCCGCGACCCGCTCGCTCGCTCACCACAGCCCCGGACACGGCGTGCACCAGGCTCTCGTAGGAGGCGATGGAAGACATCGCCGCGGCTCTGGCAAGCTCCGCCGCCAGCCGACCGGGCTGCACCGCGGCACCGGCGAGATCCAGGCTGCTAACGGCCGCTCCCACTCGCGCCACGGCGCCCGCCCTCCCGTCACGTGGCGCATCGCCCCGCCCCCTCGCCGTCAGCGGGCCCGCCCTCCCGCAGGCTTAGCGCATGCGCGCTGCCAAGCTTTAACCGCCAGGCAGGGGCTGGCTGTCGAGGCTGGGCTGAGGGGGAGTGTGGAGTTCTCCGTGGGAGTGGAACCAGGGTGGTCACGCAGGCCGGCAGTGAACACCTACGAGAAGGGGCGGAGGGACAGCTCGGGAAAGCGTTACGCGGGGAATTTTAGCACCTAGGTGTAAGAAAGCAAGCCAGGGGGGAAATGCATTAATGGAAACCCGGGGCACTGAAAAGCAGTTAGGTTGGAAGAACAGATCTGAAGTGCTTTTTATATATCTGGGTTTGTACGTCACGTTTTTTCTCTACACCAAGTAGGCCTTACTTCATGGAAGCTTAGAATACTTGCTGCAGCTTTAAGAAAAATGCAGAATTAGGGTAGATACTGGGAATACTGAGGAAGTCCGTTGTGCCTTCCTGTGAAAGTTCAGTAATACGTTTTTTCTCCACCACCAGCTTCCCTTTCCCAAACGTTTACCATAAGCATTTAATTACGAACAGGAGACAATGCTTAACATTGTTTCTACTTTTTCTCACTTCAGCCCCTTTCCTTGTACCTGAAGTCCAGTATCTTTTAAAATAACACTTTTTCAAGATGATAATTTCTTATTTTATGTGGACTGATCAAGCTTGTTACTTTTTCCAACTATTTTGTTTGCTCCTTTTCCTGGTCGGAAAGCCCTTTCTTACTTCTCTGCCTTCGTGGCAGAGAGGCTGCCAGTGCCTGCAGCCAGAGCACACCATTACAAACAGAGCATCTCCAGGCTTGTCACTCGCTTTGCTGGCTAGGGGTGGAATAAGAAGTGCTACAAAGAACTAGACACGGCTAGCTGGCCAAAGACAGGGTAGCCACGGCTCACAGCAGTTAATTAGGGCATGCAGTGACAAGACTGTTAAATACACAGTCTGGAAAAGGTCAAGAATACTATAGCCTCCTCTTAACCTTTTATGTAGAAGAGATTCTGCAGGGCAGGAAGGAGCTGAGGAAATTAAATGAGGTTGGACGTGCCACAATTCGTAAAATCACTTGGGATGATATCTGTGTCTGTTCCTGTCCTGTTTTTTTTCCCCATTCCCACATCATATACTGGTTTCCAGATAGCTTCGGGGTTTTGCCTGTGTTAACAATCCTTCCCCTCTTCTTAGCTTCACCTATACTTCAAAAAGAAATATAAAGATAAGAATGAAAATTCTCCTTAGCTTTGTATCACGTTACTCCTGGGCTCTTTTTCTTTTCTATTGTTACTCCATCTTTCATTCTCACTTTCTGAACAGAGAAAAATAACTTCATAACTTGTTCTTCATGTTTGCAGTTCTTAGTTCTTCGACCACAACTCTCCAGCTGCCTGTTGCTTGAGCTGCAAGAGCTCTGAGCGCTTACACCTGTGGTAGGAATCGCCATGCCATCCGTTATCTGAACAGGGACAGGGCAGTTAGCCCATGACACACTTCCCAAGAGTTTCACTACTACACAGCCGGATAAATAATTTCCTTTTGGGAAGACATTCCTTCATCAGGTGGCCTAATAACAGACCACTCATCTTTACCCTTCTGTGAGGAAAATCCCATGATCTTTTGGGAGGGAGGGGGACTATAAAGAACGCAGGCCAGTGCCTAAGACAAGCATTTCAGTTTGAGAAAAACGTTCTTCCAGTGCAGTGCTCCAACATCCCTGTGCTCCAACGTTAGATGCTGACACCAGCAACCTAAGAGACCACAACTGTCAACTGTTTTATACAAGGCTGATACCACTGGTAGTCCCAATCTTTTTTTTTTTTTTTTTTTTTTAAAGTAAGATCCCCTCTGATGGATGCACCTAGTGTGACTGAGTGAACAGTATTTTGGTTCAGGCATCACCAACAAGTAAGCCTGACTGAAATCAGCCCTGCTGTGCGAACCTCCAGAATTGTGCTAGGCCGTATATTCTCAGGAACTAAGGAGTTTAGGCCATATCTTCTCAGGTGCTAACAGTACCAGGCTGAGCTGGGACTGGACAAAACTAAAACTGCTACAGCTGCACAACTGCATATGCACCAAAAGGGGGTTTGACTACGAGTCAACCACTTGTGGGATAATGGCTGAGGTGACTTAAAAATTAGAACTTATATTCACATTTTTAGGTAAGGCACAGCATTGAAGAAGCTTCCCAGGTGGAACGCGGCTGACATGTAAGGAATCCATTGCATGGGAGTTCCCTAGGCCTGCAACCTTAGATGTTGGTAACGCCAGGGGAACTTGGTGTGCTGACTCTAAGAGGCGCTGCCCAGAGGGTGGAGCGGTGTGGAGATGCCGTGGCCAGGCTCTGCAATAATAGGGGAACTTAAAGGTGTCATGGAACTGATAAGCTGCATATTTACTACCCTGGGCCAACAGCCTGCCACGTTTTTGACAAAATGCTGTCCTTTTGGTGAACTTTGCTCATTATAACATCATTATAATACCAAAACACACTTCCATCTCAAAAGCTACCCGCCTCCAAGGTGCGACCACCCCTCACTGAGCTTGCGCACTGAATTTTTCTAGCTTATACCTTTAAAAGCGAAGCGAGAAAACTTTACACCAATCCTAAACAAAGGTATGTATGACTAGAGTCACTCAAGCTCTACCTGAAAGGTGAAAAATAGTATAAAATAGCTTAAGAGAAAGAGAATGTTAGGGAAGACACCATCGTGTACCACTCTGATGTTTGGGATCAGTTGACGGGCTGAGCCTCTCTTCCCCCGCATCGGGACGCCTTTGGGTAAGATTCGAACATTTGGTTATACCAAGTGCCTCCCTGGGAAACTTAGAAATCTCTATAGAGTCGCTTTATTATCTTTTAACGTATTTGTGTCTGGCCGTGTTACTCATATTCTTGATGTACATGTTTGTGTCCAGCCGTGTTATTCATACTCATATTTTTGACATTTGTATGTGCTTTGCAGACAGTTAATTTATCACCGGTAATCCAAAGAATCTGTGTGTCTGTTGCTCTAATAAACTGCACTCTTCACTGCTCTGGCCGTGACAGTTCCTTCAACACGCCCAGACCGGGGGGTGTAAAAATTAATGCTGTCGCCTTAGCGAAAGCCCTGAACCAGTAAGTGGCTACACATACAGTCCTTAGAAAATAAACCATTGACCAGGTCTGAGACTACGACTGGACCTAGCCACACCTAGACTCCTCTCTGAGAAGGAGTTTAGAAAGCAAGGGGGTCCTGTCTGAACCTTGTGACTCAACGGGAGGGTTCCCCCCAGCCGCTCCTCAGACTCCTATTTGTATGCGACAGTAACCCTTAACGCAACACCACTTTACGCTATAAACATCTGTGGCCCCCATGAGCCCATGGAGCTCTCCTGTACAGCAGCGGGCTGCTCGGCAATGATCCCCTTGAGCAGGCACACCTCTCAAGGTTACTCCTCAAGGCTGAGAGACCCCTTACCCGGCATCTAATATCTATAACTAGGTAAGTGACGTTTTACATTAGGCCGAAAAGTATACTGTATGCTAACGGCATTTTTATATATATCCAGCTATAGCTTAATTATTAGAAGTGTAGTAAGTAGTAGAGTGTTTGACCACCATCTAAATTATTGTTTAAATCATAATTTAAATCATTGTCAAATCACTGTTTAATTACCATTCAATTATTGCTTAATAACTATTCAATTACCATTTAATTTTCATTCAAGCATTGATTAATTATCATTTGATCATAATTTAATCATAAATAAAACCCTTTTAGTTAACCCCACAATGATGACTTATCTTAGTAATTCACCTGTGACACCCCCCTACATGCAAAAGACTCAAACCTTAATTTAGAATTAATGTGTACACTCTTCACTGGCTATCTCCTGTCACGGAAGCAGCCAGGAGCAGCTTAGGTTTTACAAAACCAGGAAACAATTACGCCAAGTGACTTTGCACAAGCAGGTACATGTACTTTTAGAAGAAATGCCTCAAGCAGGACACAAACTCACATTACTGCTGTTCTTGATGATTCTGTCCCTCTTGTGCAGAAGGAAGCTTTCACTAAGGGTCAGTTTGTACTACAGATTGGATTTCCATCGTAAATGTGCGCCCAAATCATTCTATACTATTACTATTCTATTTAGCAACATTTTTAATACAACACTAGGCCCCATATATATTGCAAAACAGAATATTAACAGGTAATGGCAACAATTGCAATATTCCAAAACCAACTTATTTTATTATTGGAACATACAGACCTAGTGAAGCTGTCCAAGAAAAACAATGGAAATGCTACAGATTAGGTTAAACGAGACGTATCAGTGTGTTCTGTAGGGAAAAAAAATGTAACCTTCCTATAAAAAGTTTCATGAAGACATGGCCTTAGGTCTTCACAGAAACGCCACAAATTCAACGTGTCTCCAGGCAAATGCATAATACGCCCAAGCGGAGCTTACTGAAGGACAGAGGGCCCAAGTTACCTCCTTTTCCTCAAATTTTTCAATTCTAGTAGAAAGCCTAGAAGTGAACCAAGTTAAGCAACTACAAATACGAACACATTCTCTGTACATGAACAGCATCTTAGTAATTTCTTGTTTGCATAATTTTTAATTCTGTAGGTTCCTGTACAAGGAGGTAACAGATCTTGAGAATTTAACCTTGACAGATTTTCTTTGGCCAGCCCACAGCTTTGTTTCTGATTCATGACAAAGAATGAGGACACTGTTAATGACTCCAGAGATCAAATTTACTGCTTCTGCGCTGTATCTTACCTTAGCAAATAAAGGATGAACTCTGAACTTAAACTGATTTTACCCTACTACTCTCCTTGTTTTAACATTAATTTACAAAAAAAAAATTTAGAAATGCATGTCTCCTTTTTTTGCTTAGAAATTCAATTAATTAGAGAGTGAAAACACGTTCAAACAGATTTAATTACTACTTTCAAAAGGACTTTCTGAATCTGTTGCAAAACTTATCTTTCAGAAAAGGTTGATGAACTGGATCATACTCCCAGCACATCATGGATTAAAGCAACTAGAGATTAACAAATGAGACTGCATGTGCTGACAATTTGAATTCATTAAATAGCACAATGTTTGATCACACAAACTTAGCAAGATCGGGCTTAAGTATAAGACCACGGAAAGACCTGCCTATTCCAGAAGCAAGCATTGTAATCACAAATGTATTAAAAAGACCATTTCTTGAGTACACGTGTGTGCACGTTTTGCCTGAACAGATTTTGACTGAGCCTCTGGAATGCTGCTGAGTTTTCCCTATGCACTTCATCTAGGCTCAAGGACATCAGAAATGCTTTTCAGTTTATTTCAACAAAGTTCATTTCAACAAAGTTGAAATGCTTTTCAGTTTAAATTACTTGCATTTGCCATTATTAAATTTAATCTCCTATCATGCTACTTGTTCAACAGCCTTACTAGTTCGGACCAAATGTTCCTTAGCCACCTTTAGTTTTACATAGACTAAGTAACTGTCAAACACAAATTTTGGTGCCTTGGTGTTCATTTTTTTTTCCCCAGGCACTTTATAAATGTCTAACATCTGTTCTAATTGCACATTTTTGTGGTCTTCTGTTTTTTTCCAAAAAGGCTAGTAATTCATTCCAGTTTTGATTTTTATTTATTTTGTTTTGAAAAGTTTTCACACAAGAGACTAAAGAAAAAACATCACAGATTACAAAATGGCTTCTGAAAATCCATTTTTCTCAAGCATTTTCTGTATTGTGGGGTAACACACAAAAAAGCTAGAGCAAATCTTCTTTTAGAACAGTTATGTTCATTTTTCCTTATAAACTGTTCACAATAAGCCATTTTTAAGATACTTTTTTAAAAATCAGAAATAAGAAAGCACAGGTGGCACTTGGTGCTTTTCTTTTCCAGATGAGAACTAGACGCTAGTGGCTTGAATTTTCTCTAATGAGAGGCAGTGCAGCTGGCAGCAGCTCAGCCTCTTAGTTCTCAACATAATACCTTGATTTTTTTCCATCTAATTCTGATGACTTCCTAATAACTTGTACCTTCAGCCTATTTTAAAAGGTAATTTTATTAAACACTGCACTAGTTGTTGGGTGACTGCTCTGATTTTCTGCTATGATACTTTTCTTTCTGAAATGCAAGATGCAAACTAACTCATTTCTAGAAACTCTTACCCTCCAAAGTGAGAACATTGGATTTAGAAAACTAAAGGTTTCAGTAATGGAATTCCCTTTACTATTAACTGATTTAGACCTCACCTCCTTGTTATTTACTTTGTAGCTCACAAATAAGTAACTTTTTCTGAATACCTTTGGTCTATACAAATTATGCTTACCCTCTATCTGCTTCAGCTGCTGTACTTCAGAAAGAAATTCCAAGATAAAACTGCTACCCCCAATCCTGTAATCTTTCACATTTATTTACACCTGGTAGCAACTTGTATTCCTTGTATTCAGTAGCCAAAAAAAATCCTGGTTTTAGTAAGTGTGTGCAATAACAAAGGTGCCAAAGTTTGTTACCCACTTTACAAAAAGAGTCATAACACATTCTGCAAATACATTTATTTATTGACAGGATCTCAAGCTTGTCTGAGACCATCCATCTAGAATATACATTTCAAAAGCGTATTTGTACATCAAAGACAGGTACAGTAATAACACTTTGTTAGCAAGATTACAAGTTAACATCTTGATTTGGTTAGTCATCAAGATTCAGATTTACAGGAAAGTCCTCGGTGTTTACATTCAATAGGACCTCCAGTCAGTGGGGGTGAAAGGTTTGTCTCACATAAAGTTCCTGTTTGTGAGGACCACACCAGGAGAACGTGACTTACCTAAGCTCTGATTCACAAGGTGATCAACTATTTGTAGCCCAAAGTCACCTGAATCTTTTTTTGCTCCATAGCACAGATCCACCGGCCCCCACCTGACCTGCTTCATTTATTTGTCACATCAAAACTGTTCCTGCTTCACCGGTATTATCATACTACTGGCCTCCTATCACTTTTCCTGTAGTACCCAAGGTAGTGGTCTCTGCATCCAGTTGGAAGTTGCCATTTTTACTCCATTTCAGCTCTTTGGTAGTCCAGAATTACCTTTCTACAATGCTGCCCTCACTCCATCATGTATGAAGTAAGGTTGAGGCCCACCTTTGCAAAGCTCTGATTAAGGTTCATGAGACACCTTTCTCTAGACATCAGAAGCAAACACTGCTACCATTTTCCTAGTAAACCACCCTCCTGCTCAAGGATGCCAATCCACTTCTGTACCCATGCCGGCCACTATCAGAGTACCCTGCAGACAACGAAAGGAAACAACCCTCTAGCCTCTACCACTATTCCAACAACCCGTTTGCCTTACAACCCTGAAAGCACTGCAGTATCCCTTAGCCTAGATGGTATTTCAAAGGAGCTCCAAACACTTCCAGTCAGGAGTATGCCACAATCCACAGGAAGGTACCTGCCAAAGCTGACCTGGCTCCAACTCACCCTGGCTAGGTCTACAACCTCCCATCCCTTTGGGTGAAGGATTCTGCTCAGACAGAAGTTGCTACAAGCTCCCATAACAATATTGTTTGCTCTTACATCTCACAGGAGAGGGATGTACAGGCATATACAAGATTGTGGCTTGTACGAGTTTTATGCAAAGGCCCTGAAGGTAACAAACAAGAAAAACAAAGTGGTCTTTAAAGGCAGGTATTTTAAACTACAGATACTACTGCTGACCATTTGCAATGAGCTGTTTTTGTGACATGATTTTACCCTTACATGGCTTTTTAATACTCATTGACCCGTTTTGCCTCTGGCCTATCACTGCTCTGCCCAGTCTTCTCCCATCTGCCGTCATCCAACTTTGAGACAGTCTGGCTCCTGCCCATCTGATCACTGCCTTCCAACGAAGCCACTTTGACAAATGGCTTTTATTCACAGCCCAACACTGAAGCAAGAGAAATTAAAAAAAAAAAATCTGGTAAATTATGGGACAGGCACCAAGCCTTGCATTCTCCACATCACTATGCAACAGGGCTCACTGAAGTAGTACAGTCTGGCAATAGCATCTGACCTGACATTTCCTATTTTCCCTTGGGGCAGCAGTTGAACCACAGAGAAGACAGACAAGTCACTCAGACTCACACACACAATGTAATAGGGCTATGACCCTTTACTACCAGTCAACTGCATGTATATCATCATACTTTCTGGCAGACCGGATCACCTAATGTGTGGCACTGGACTGGCCAAACAGCGCAGTACATGACTGGCTTCAAATGGCAGAAATGCACACCTGAACCTGGGTCAGCACCTCAGACGCCACACTGTGCTAGCTGAACCATACATGCTGGCAGCTTAAGTGTTTTTAGAGTCAAATTGTCAGCCAAGAACCACCTCTGCTCTGTGCTGCAATGGAAGCAAATAACCTGAAGGAGCTGCCAGTAAATACTTGAGCAAGCACTAAACAAAGTAACTACCCTCCTCATATAGCTACTTACATCCCACACCTGGAACTTACCCTCCTTGCTCATCTCCTGGGCGGTTAACTTTCTGCACTTGCACTTCTGTTCAAACCAGTTTAGCTGCTTAGATGTCCACATACCAACTTTGGGAACTGAGATGAGGTCCAGGCATCTCCTCAATTAACTTACCAGATAACATTAAAAACAAAAAAAACCACAAACCAAGGGAGTCATGGGATGTGCATTCCCAAAGGATCACAAGAATTCAGCTAGATTGCTAATGCTAACACCAAAATTAGGGAGAAAGTTTTTCTTGAGTCAATCAGCTCTGAATAAGGGCAACTGATGTGTAAGCAAGCAGGCAGGACACAAATACGACCATTTCTACTAGCTAGCAGTAACCTCCTACTTTTGACTAGTCGTGGGTACACAGACACAAACAGCTAAGATGGAGTAACAGGAAACCATAGGGAATAAATTCAAGATGTTCTAATTCATGCACAGCACATATGCACCAGCCTGAATGAAGCTGTCAAGTTTCAGCCTATACTGAGGGGTGACCTACTTCAAGTATCTCCTCTTGGGAACAGGAGATCAAGAGTATGACCAAAAGCCAGGCACACAGCAACACTCAATCATAACTTGAGTTCATTTGGTCATGAAGACAAGCCCTTAAGCATTTATTTCCAATTGAAATCACAAGTTATATATACAGTTTAATTGAAGCACTTCCACATTTAATTTAAACAAAATACGTTTTATCAGAAAGTTACACAAACCCAAACAGCTTTATTTTTCAAAACCATATTTTATTTTCAAAGGCTAAGAGAAGTATTCAGAACTATATTTCTTAAGCAAAAAGATTCACATTTCATTCTGCAGGGTCATTAGTACGGGAAAAAGCATTTGGGGATTTATTTTTTGCAACTGTTGTTGAGTTCCTACACCAATCCAGATTTATTTAAAAATGGTAACATCAGTTATGGCTTAAGATACAGAATTACCAAAGAGTGACACAAATGTTGAGACTCAAGTGGTGAACAGGTAACCATGGTCATTTTTCCACAGAAAGATAATGTTTTAGCTAAGACGAACAGAAGCAACAACTGTCTTTATTGGTAGACAAATCAACTGAACATCATCAGCCCTGACACTGCTTCCAGGATACCCATGCTCTTAATCCACAAGTGTTAAGAAGAATGTTCTGTCTGCTCCAATTACTTCACCTTTTCCTCCATATCACAAGCCTCAAAAACATGGAAGTATGAAACCACGACAACAGCTTTTTGTTTTGTTTGTTTGTTTGTTTTAAAGAAAAGGATACAAGAAAAGATGGAAGACTACAGTATGCGGTGAAGGAAGAGACATCACCTCTAAAGAGACAGCAGGACTTTGGCCAAGAAATTTTAATCAGTAAGCGTGTAAGGACTCAAACCGATTCAGAACCCAGAGCTGCAATTTTGTTGGGTATTCTCCCCTTCACTGATTTATAACTCTCCATTTACGTGTTCTGGATGGCTTGCATTCAGTGGGACAGAGGTAGCAACGGGAACAAGATTCCTTCCCTAAAGTTTCTAAATAGATGAAACCTGGTAAGCATGGCCCCAAGGAAGGGCGAGTGCAACCAGCTGAGGACCTGCCAACTGGGACAGGACAAGAGCACAAGCACAGACAGTAAGCCGCTCTCCCATACCCAGACTGATAAATAAATGTTATGTAAAGGTGCTGGACAAGAATTGAGCAAGTAACAAAACCTCTGTGGCCTCTGCAATATGTACCTCATGCCAGGTTGTGCAAAGGATAGGACTGTACCTTTGCTGCACAGTTGTGGTGATCAAAATACTACATTATTTGCAGTACTGCCCGAAGTTCCAGTGTGTAACTAGCTAGCATGGTTATACTGATAATTTTAATAGCTATACAAAGTCAGTCACCCATTTAAGAAAACATAAGGACTTGTATTTGCAAGCAATTCCTTTATCCAGTTAATTCTTCAGACTTGTCCCACCTTTTCTATTTATGACTAAGCCAACTTTTCTGTCCTAAGGGGATTAAGACAGACTTCAGCTGTTAAAGTTCCTTCCTCTTTGCTCACTGAGAATAATAAAAAAAATTTTTTTTCAAAATAACACAACAGCAGGTTTTTATCTTACACTCCTGGAATATTACAATTTTTTACAGGAGCGTTCATTCAAAGGAAACTCTCTGTAATAATTATAATAAAAGGTTGCAACTCTTGAACAAGGAGGGATGGTTTAAACTAGGTCATCTGAATGTAATTTGAGTGCTATAAACTAATTATTGAATAAGTCAATGCTTGGGGCTAGAGAGCAGTTCTCCTTAGAACACCCCATTTCTCTTCTTAAGAAGATCAGAGGTACAATGGTTTGTTTTATTGCAACACTGGTTAGCCAAATCCAATCCTTCCCCTTCAGATATGATTTTTAAGAACCAGGGATATTATGGTTTACTGCCAAATTTGGCAGACAATTTACTGATGAGATTCATGACCTTGGGATTGTTCTGGTACTTGGACATATTTGCTGGGTTCTGGGCAACATCTTGGAATGCAACCATAACTTCTGGATCCTGCAGGACAAAAAGCAAAAGAAATTAGGGCATTTATAAAACAAGTCTACAAAAGTTAGTGGTTGTGTACTTCCAAAACAAATCTAGTCTTGCTCAGCTTTTCGCATGACAAGACTAGATTAGAGTTTTGGGCAAGAGGTCTCTAAAGGGAACCCAATGATATAGTGCACGCTGTTAACGCTGCATCAGTAAACACCAGAGCCATTATTGAACTTGGTACAGTAATGGCACAATGTGTGAGAAGGGGGATAAGGTAAGAGTTCTTTTTCCCCAAAACAGGAGCCAAACACAGCCACACCTACTGGTTTATTTCTATTTGGGCATCTTCAAATGCATTTTGAAGGAGGCAGGAGCTCTATGCGTGTAGCACACATGATAGGATAACCCTCCTCTGAGCAACAGCTGTTACTCATCACTTTCACCTCTGTTCCTTCTAGCAGGAGAAACTTTAATCTGCTGGACTGTGAGCAGATGATGGGGCAATGTTTGGCTTTTAAAAATGCATCTAATTCTCAGTTATTCCCCACCTCATCTGAGAAACCACAACTGGAAAAGAATCTTGTTATCTCTCATCGCACTGCTGTGTTGCAGTCAATACATTAATTCACATATACATTAAAGTCAGTGGTCAAAAGAATACCAACTTCATCTTCTCTATTTAGTATGAGAAGCATTAATACTTTTTTCTGTACTTCTAGTACACCTTTGGCATCCATTAAACTAGAATTGTTTTTACTCATTTTACACGTGCATGTTTTGAACAGTGCCCTTTAATAAATCTGTATAGGCCGATTTTACATCTCAGCCTGGAAAAACGTTTCCATTATAAGCAACTTCTGCAAAGATTCAAGTTTTCTTTAACCCAGCTAAAGTGCAAGCAGTTTATTATGTCCAATACAAATCATCTGCATCAGCTGTAATTTCATTTGCTGCTCTTTCTAGCACATTTAAGTGGTTTCACTGACAGATACAATCTTCCCTAAGACTTCTAGCCCATTGCTACCGCAGATGTATTCTTTGGAAACCATAAAAAACCAACCGGTGTCCTCAGAGCTGTCTGTGCTACAGTAACACCACCCTTTATCTACTCTAGCATCAGACACAGACAAAAGCTGTTTAACAAGTCTGATTCAAAATTGCATTTGGTAGGTGTGGACTCCACTGAAATCACCCACATGGTTCAGTCATGTTTTATACATGTTGGGAACCAAGAGTCAAGTCTTGTTTTCTGTTAGAAGGATTTACAAGTGTTTTGTCTCCCTCACAAAAGGGAATCTGCAAAGCCTATGAAAAATAGGATGCTGAAGTTCAGAAAACAGACACTAGATATATTTTGTCCACTTTACAGGATTCCAATGCAAAGAAAAAAAAAAAAAGGCTTTCACAACCTCAAACTTCTTGAATTTCTATTTCAAAACAGGGCACATGACTACAAAGATCATATCATGTTGTTAAATCTGTGTTTTCACCTGTATATGAATCCGGAACAAAAAGCTGAGTAAGCTTAGTCACTGGTTTGTGTCAAAGCACACCTAAATGAATGTTAAATATCCAATTTTATGCTATGTGTTTTATTGTCCTATAAATTCACAGCAAGTAAATTATTCTGTACTTGTGCAATTCCCTGGAAGCCCTCAACCTTAGATTGTTTATAAAAATGTTTCAACACATCCAAGGTTTGACACTGATGAGCAATATTATCAGAATAAAGTTTAAGACTGAAGATATCACATTTCCATAGGGAAATATTTAGTACACAAGGTGGAACGGGAACCATTGTGTAAACAGCATTAGTGAAACATTCAGTTTTCTAATGCTCTAGTCTTTAGTTGCAGAAGGATGAAAAATACTTCTAAGGAAAAAGTCAGCACTATTCTTTTTTCCAACTTATACATTTTGGTAGAAGTCTGCATCTAACATATGACTACATGAAAATAAGGAATCCATAGGTTCATCTTACACATCACTCCTTTTGAAAAGAACTCGTATTTGACCCATGACAACTCTCCAAAACACAAATGTCACATTGTGTCCAGAGAAAGCAGTTGCACATGCAAGACAGGAAGTACTACAGAACCCTCCAGACAGCCAAAACAGTAAAATAAGAGAAACACATGCACAAAAATTTCAGCCAATTCTTCTGGATACTAAAAAGCTTAGGGGCAAATGAGCTAAAATAACATGCATTAGAAGTCATTGCAAAAGGTCACAACTACTACCGTTAAGAAGCTATGAAAACAAATGCAACAGAAGTTTTGCCACTTGGAGTCTTTTATGTGTAAAAGACTAGTATCAGCCACAATTAAAAAAAAAAAAAAAAAAAAAAAAAAAGAGAGAAAGACAAAAGGAAATCTACTGAAGACAACAGATCTTCAGGTAATGGAACCAGAAATCTTCATCAAGAAAAGTTTTTATACCAGTTTGTAGAGATTCTTATCTTTATGCCAATGATGAGCAATAACTTCTATAAACATGTTCATAGGCAGCCATATCTGGTTCTTGAATTGCTTCTACAGATGACAAGCTGAAGTTGACAGCGTAACCAGTTTAATCTAGCTCACGTTCAGGCACACACAGTTGTAAGGTTTACCAAGATGTTAACAGACTCAGGCATATTTCAATGTTAGCTCATGGAGAATGGTCTCGAAGATGATGAGACAATAGTCACTAAGTATAAAGAGATTGAGAAGATGGTCTTTACTCTCAGACTACTCCAGTTTCAGTAGTAACTCCTCACTATGAAAAACCTCTACATACTGTCAGTTAAAATAATACTTTAAGATTAACGATTTGGGAGAGTCTTGTGTGATTCAGTATCTTCAGACTTTTTTGTAACACCTCAGATAACCTATGTAATAGCTGCCAGCTACCACTATCTGTCAATATATTCCACAGCTGCATTGAGCAGAAGCCAAGCAGTAGAAACTACTGTCTTTTAAGACTAGAGTTTACACTGCCAATTCAGAGAGGACCAGAATATAGTCAGGTAGACATTTTATGAAAAGGCGGCAGTGCAGACATAGGTGAAATGGTGAATAAATCATATCTAGATGCAAAGTTTGAACAGAGAGGTCAGCAAGAGACTCAAGGCTTTGCTGACAAGGTTCTACATGTTAAAGCCTGCCTGCATTATCAGAAAACACTGTCAACACACATTCTTGCAACAGAGTCCTACAATATGTTGGGGTATATATAATCAGCATGCAATGGGAGTGTTCTTAAAGGCATGTGGCAAGCACTTAATATTTAGCTGCACCTCAAAGCTCTGTTTTCAACAACTCTACGGCATAAATTAGCCAGGTAATGAATACAACTATAAGACATGGGCTTTTTTTGGATGGTTTGCATGCAAGTCATGCATGTGGCAGCCTAAGTAAAGGTGTGTTTCCAAACACCAGCAACCATTAAGGGAACCCATGAACTTTTGCATGGAAAGTGATGCCTTTTTTGTGATTTCAGGGCATACCAAATAAGGGTCCCTTGTGATGCTTTTATTTAGATGGGGATCATAGCTGTTCAATGAGCTGAGAACAACAAGTAACTCTAGCTTAACCACAGCAATCCAGAAAAAGTAACAAGGCACTTTTATACTTGATCATATTAGTACGCAAATATAACTATATAGCTCATATTGTTCCTAGCCCACCTGCCCCTAAAACTGATGTTGTCAGATATGTTCTACTTAATCTGCTGGAATACTTTTCTTGTATAAAAGTAGTAATGACATTGAGCAATTAATTAACTGAACAATTAATCAAGGCCACTGGGGAAGTAAGCTTTCTGAACATGAATGTAGAAAATGCCAGATGCAGAACTATTCTGATACTACTTTGCCTCTGGCAAAACCCAAACACTTAATCCCCTAAGAGAAAGACAATTCTCATCTCAATATTATTGTAATATATTGTGTTGCAACAATATTAACAATCATTGTTTGTTTGTGCATAATTATCTCACCACAATGTGTGTGCATTCAAAAAAGGAGCAAGTGAATTATACCATGTGGAAAATAACCATTCAAGAGACTCAAAAGAGATGAAGAACTCTACATAGCACATAGTTTTGCCTATCATAGGTGAGTATGGGGTGGAGGGCATCTTTAATTAAGCTCCCATCAGTTTGAAAAATAGGTAACATTGATTCCAGACAGTCTGGTGCCACACACACAAGGAGAGAACTTTATAACAGAAATAAGCAAGCATCCCATTACTATCCAGAAGGTCACATCTTTCTTCCTTCCCTTAGCTCATAGGCACTATTCTTCCCTTGTTCAGACCATTTAGCTTTGATTTTAACAAATACTCACCTGCATGGCTGCAAGGACTTCTGGATCACTGAGAATCTCATTGAGACCTGGCATACCTGCCATTCCTGGCATACCTCCAGGCATAGCCCCAGGAAATCCACCTGAAAACCCAAGACAAGAAGAATGCACGATGAAAAACATTTAATTCATCTATACAGGAGGGTCACGGAGAGAGACCAAGACATAATTCCTTTGCCACACCTCTAAAGCCATGTCTTCCGTAAGGCTACAGCTGGTCCACTGAATGGAAAGCAGGGTCTTCACTTTCTTTCTGTGAAGACCTACATCTTATTTCATCTATGTTTTTAACCCAATTGAATAGGAGGCTTGTAGTGTCAGGTTCTAGCGCCTTGTACACAGATGCAGTTATTTTTCTGGTTAACTTAAATCAGGTAGGTCTCAAGGCCAGGAACATAAGGAGTTTGAATGTCTGGGGTGAACTATTCAGGGCAAAGGCAGATCAGTAGTAGTATGTCCCAGGCACATTCCACATTTGGTGGGAACTTTAAGTTTGAAAAAATTGTACCACCAAAGAAAAAAAAAAAATCCCTGAAGCAAAATGCTTGAGGTCTGTTTTTGAATCCTTAATCAGCAGCTACCCTAGTTGTGCTGAGCAGGGTAGATATGGTCTCTCTTTGGTTCTCCTGACAAGCTGATCTGGTTGGAGCATGCACGCAGTTTACCTCAGCTACATCTCAATCTTCAAGAGCATTAGTACTCATTCTTGTTTCTCCCCAATTCATTGTACCCAAAAATAACACGGAGAGCCCAATTTTTGTGGAACTGTTCCAGGACAGCTTTTCTGTAAGGTAAACTGCACTACCTCCTTTGAGAAACTATTTTGTTCAACAATAACTTGCAACCAGCACAGACTTCCCTAATATTCAATGCAAATTTTCAACTTTAAAACTATTGTTCTTAAGCAGAAGAGGCCCAAGGTACCCTGGGTAATTTGGAAAACATTTTTATACTAGTTTCTCAGCACATATTATTAAGCAAGTACTGCACCTTTGTTGTTTTCTCAGACCTAAATCCTTTCATTCTGTTATCCATCATTACTGGATTTGTCTTCCCTCTACTTGCTACCGAGCATCAATCCTCTTTAAGAGAAAGAATCCCATCCCTCTTTCCACAGTGCTCAAAGAGTTATTTGTAGACAAGTTCTAAACTTCATAAAATGTTGTTCTCTCTGTCTTTAGAACAAATGCTATAAAAACTGTGGTTATAATACTCCACACAGAAACACATAAACATATAAAACTCCAACAGTCACGTCTACCTCAAGTATTGACGCTTAAAGATAAAATACCTGGGAAGCCACCTGGGAAGCCGCCAAACTGAGCTCCTCCTGCCTGTCGTCTTGCTTCTTCCTCCTGCAGATGAAAGCACATCATTTCACACAAAGCAATGCAACTACAGGCTGTTTTCTACTGCTCAACTGGTTCTAGAAGAAAAATAGCTGAGACTGTTTCAGGCAGGTAGGCTATCGCAATAAACAAACAAAGCACTTCACTATGTACAAGACCACCGACAAGAAATAGCGATGTCTACTCTTACTTTAGTATGTTCTTGCAGATAAGTTATGCAGAGTATGTTTTTACTCAATATGAACTCTATGATTTGTTTTAGCTCTTCAACTTACATTTTTAGAACTAACTCCCACCCCCAATGTATTAAAACATCAGTAAAGCATGAAGAAAAAGCAAGCAAACTGTGTCAGGAAGTGAGGAAGAGAAGCAAAGTATTATTTGAATTTAAAACCTCCCGCTTCGGAAGACATAAGTACTTGAAGTGAAAACTGTTCTGGTACAGTCATACAATAAGTGACTTCTTGAAATACAGGATTAGTAGAGAGTCCAGAGCCTGTTTTTGTCATAAGCAATAAAAGCAGAGTCAGTACAATGTCCTCTTCTCCAGATTTCATTATTGGTTAAGTAACCAAGACAGAAATCAACTCTGTAAAATTTAATTCTAAGACTTAAAAATGAAAGTAATTCTTCTCTGCCATTCATTTTAAGCAAAATGACTATGCTTTATGATAAACTATGCTTTCCAAATTATTAAGAAATATTAAAGCCTAAGTACTCACCCTTTGTGCTCTCTCATGCTCCTCTCGTGCTTTCTTCACTCTTTCCATTCTTTCCTTGATTTCCTTTTCTTCACGCTTCCGCTCATATTTTCGGCGATGTTCTGCAATTTTCTGAGCCTGTTACAATAGAATACCAAGATTTCATATACATTTCCAGCATATCACACAACGTATTTCAATACAAAATACATGTAAGTATAACCATCTGCTTTTACCAGTTCTTAACCATAAGATTTGACTTCACATCCTAAAAGCCCCTTTGTTTTAGAGTAATTTGCTACTTCCTCTCTATGGCAATCAGTTATTCATGCCTACTAGGCCCTAACTGGATTCACCAGAACATGCACTCTAGTATACTTTTTTGCTCTAGAGCTCTGAGACTTGCACCATAGTTAGAACTTAAACACATTATCATTCCATGTCCCTTTGTGCTTTTATGCTGAAATATTAATTTCTCCAGGGCTAAAACCAGCAACTGCCCCAGAAAAAGGAATTTTCAGTGGCATAACAACAGGAAGTATAATTCCTCCTGCACACAGACACACTTTAGATACTGGTGTTGCTGTTCCAGATGCCTTTGCAGCATATACAGCTAGACACAAGCAGACCAAAGAATACCTGAACCAAATCAAAAAAGGGTTGGTGGGGAGAAAGTTTGCTTCCTATTATTAACTTTTCCTCAAGTCTATCAAATCTACAGCCCCAGCAGAGAGTAGTTAGCAGTGAACTGCCCAAGGCTCCTCACTCAGGGCTCATTTTAACAATAGAACACTAACTGTAGCACTGCTTTCCTGAAACTGGAATGTAGCCTTATATAGCACTGCAAAAAATGGTTCATGATTTCACAAATTGTGTATGACGGTTACCCTGTAATACTTCTGTAACTAAAAAACATAGCAAAATCAAGGTTCAAGAACAGAGATACTAACTACTACTACAATGGACACTTCTATTCTTTCAGACTACCCTTTAAACAAAGAAATTATTTTATAAGTAGTGAAGTTTCAATTCCACTTATTTTAGCTAGGATTCCATACCACATCATCATTCCTGAAGTACATCTGCCAGGGAAAGCACACTGCAGGCAACAGGACTGACTGATATTGAATGCAGTACAAGTTATCAGAACCTGATGTTATAGCCATTAAATAGTTCACTAAGAGAGAGGTTAAGTATTTTTTCAATAAAACATGAAACTTTCCAAAGGTCTAAGTTTCACTGTTTCTAAGTACTTCTCTAAATGAACTAAGCATTTTCAGAACTTAACTCAGACTTTCAGCTGAAAATGCTACAAATTAAAAAGTGCTAGAAAAGCTTGAAGTGAATAAATTATGTGCACATATCATCTTCAGTTATTAAAGATAAAAAATCACCCGTGAAAAGATCATACATTTTTCCTTGAGCTACATACACAAATTCTCACACAGTTGGCAAGTACACCTCAATGTATCACAGGCATACCCTGCTGTTTCTGTGCATGGGCAGATTAACTGGGAAATTAAAAGTTCCCCCTCAGCCAAGCATTAAGTATATCTCTTACAAAAAAGGCTGAGACCTAAGGCCTAATTAGATTTACCACAGATCAATAGTCTCCAACACAGAAGACTAATAGATTGTAAGATGGTTTCAATTGCTGTTTTGCTGGAGACAGTGTCTTTTACAAAGGTGTGGTAGGAAAACTGAAAGCTGAAGTTATTAGACACAGGAACGTTTATGCATGTGGTAGGTTAACCTTGGCTGGCTGACAGATGCTCACTAAGCCACTCTCTCACTCCCCCTCCTCAACAGGAGAGGGAGAGAAAATAAGATGGAGAAGCTCCTGGGTTGAGATAAAGACAGGAAGATCACTCATCCACCACCATCATGGGCAAAACAGACTCAACATGGAGAAGATTTAGGCTGCACCCCAAATCTATGTTCAGTTTTGGGCCCCTCACTACAAGAAAGACATTGAGGGGCTGGAGTGTGTCCAAAGAAGGGCAATGAAGCTGGTGAAGGGTCTAGAGCACAAGTCTTATGAGGAGCGGCTGAGGGAACTGGGGTTGTTTAGCCTGGAGAAAAGGAGGCTGAGGGGAGACCTTACAGCTCTCTACAACTACCTGAAGGGAGGCTGTAGAGAGGTGGGGGTCAGTCTCTTCCCCCAAGTAACAAGCCATAGGACAAGAGGAAATGGCCTCAAGTTGCGCCAGGGGAGGCTTAGATTGGATATTAGGAAAAATTTCTTCACCCAAAGGGCTGTCAAGCATTGGAACAGGCTGCCCAGGGAAGTGGTTGAGTCGCCATCCCTGGAGGTATTTAAAAGACGTGTAGATGTGGTGCTTAGGGACATGGTGTAGTGGTGGACTTGGCAGTGCTAGGTTAACAGTTGGACTTGATGATCTTAAAGGTCTTTTCCAACCTAAACGATTCTATGATTCTATTCTAAGTTTAATTGAACGTATTGACAATTAAAAATAGAGTAGGATGATAAGAAACAAAGACAAAACTAAAACCACCTTCCCCCCACTCCCCTTCTTCCCAAAGCTCAACTTCACTCCTTCATTCCCCACTCTTCCAACTCTTCCCCCCACCCCAAGCAGCACAGCAGGATGGGGGCTGTGGGCAGTTCATAACACTGCACCTCTGCCACTCCCTCCACCTCACCCTTTTTTCTGCTCCAGCATGGGGTCCCCCCCAAGGGATACAGTCCTTCACAAACTGCTCCAACGTGGGTCCTTCCCACAGGCTGCAGTTCTTTAAGAACTGCTCCAGTGTGGGTCCTCTCCTCAGGGTACGGTCCTTAACCAACAGACTGTTCCACCAGGGGTCCCCCATGGGCTGCAGCTCCTGCCAGAAAACCAGCTTCTGCATGGGCTCCTCTCCATGGGCCACAGTTTCTGCCAGGAGCCTGCTCCAGTGTGGACTCTCCACAGGCTGCAGCTTCCTTCAGGGCATATCCACGTGCTCTGGCATGGGGTTCTCCACGGGCTGCAGGGTGGATATCTGCTCCATTGTGGACCTCCATGGGCTCAAGGGGGACAACCTGCTTAACCATGGTATTCTCCATGGGCTGCAGAGGAATCTCTGCTCCTGTGCCTGGCACACCTCATCCCCTTCCTTCTTCACTGATCTTGGTGTCTGCAGGGCTGCTTCTCTCTTTTTTTTTTTCTTCTTTACTCCCCCCTCTCTCACAGCTGTTGTGCTGCATTTTTTAACCCTTTCTTAAATATGTTATCACAGAAGCACCACCAGCATCACTGACCAGCTCAGCTTTGGCCAGCAGTGGGTCTGTTTTGGAGCCAGCTGGAACTGGCTCTGTCTGACATAGGGGCAGACACATGTCTCTTCTTACAAGATGCCAGCCCTGCAGTCTCCACCTCCCCCCAACCTTGCCATATAAACCCAATACAATGCAACATCTGCAATTTGTGGTCTGTCAACCACTTTAAAGGAATACATAAAACAGATGAAAAAGAAAGCCTGCTATCAACAGCTTTTTTTTTTTTTTTTTTTTTTAAACACAAAAGTTCTTCCTTAGAAGAATGCTGGGGTCAATCATCACTTGAGAAAAGCTGAAAACCAGTCTTACAGAGATTACACCGCCCTCATGGGGTAGACTAATGAAAGTACAAATCACAGCAAAGAGTGCTTCCTTTGTAAAACGTGTTTAGGATGAAGCTTTGATCAATTCAGAAATACCTTGAAAAAAATACATTATCAGTGGTCCCTTGCTCTTCTGAATGTTTTTAGTCTAGATTCTAAAATGCCTGGCAAACTTTAACTGCTTCAGATTCTTCTGTTAAGATTTTGAAGAGGAACATATTATTTCATAGTTTGGTTACAGGCCCAGCCCCAGAGACTCAATTTCTCTATACACAGCCATAAACAGCTGTGATTGAAGAGGAAGTATTTATAAGCTCAGTCTGAAGTGTCAGATGACACATGAACACATTCCCACAAGACAATGCATATTAGAAGAATTTGAAGGCAGCAATGCCACTCAAACAAACAGAGGAGGGTCCTCCATTATGCCTCCCCACTTACTCTTGGTTGCACCTCCTTCAGCATGGCACTAGCATCTTCATCATAATCCAGTTTACAAGCTAATGCAAGATCACGAGCAGCCTCCTCCCAGTGACCCAGAAGTCTGGAATTCAGAAGACACCAACATTCAGAAGGAAAAAGCAAACTGAACTCTTATAGTTCTTGAAAATATTTACAACCATGCGGCATTCAGTATTTTTACCTGCAGCTATATGGACTTACAGAAGTTTAAAGTTTAATAGTCATGGTGTTTTCTGTAACCTGCACACTGTGATGCCATTAGAAGCTACTTGCTGCCTTCATAACCTTACAATAACTTTTGCTTGAAGTAACAATGAGGAAAAAAAACCTCAAACAGCTAGCGTCATTGTTTGCTATCAACAAGAAGGGTCTAACAGGGAGAAGGTACCCTACCTAAACACATGAAGCACATTAATAAAAATACTCTGCACCACTAGGCACATGTTCAGCATAAAACTACACATTCAGTGTTCTGTACAAGCCTACACCACTACTACCTCAAGCTTAAGTGGACCCTCTTTACTCAAACATCCTAGCTAACTGGATGCACCATGTCTTAGTCGAAGAGGTCATACAAGCTACTGTGTGCACTTCTTAACTATTCATTCATACAAACTCTTGATAATCAAAAATTTAAGCAAATGGTGGTATTCCTAAATGGTCAAAGCACTTATACTTACAGACAGAGGCATTAATCCAAACTATGCTCCAGGTTTGTAAATAAAAACTGAAGGTTAGTAAATAAAAACTGAACTAAGTAAAAACAAAAGACCTCTAAACAAATAAACTCCACAGTCCTAGAACTCATAATCTTTACCAAATGATTAGAAAATGCTATTCAGAACAGCAGTAAGCCATTAGAAGATATGTTAAGGGGGGGTGGGGGGTGGGGGAGAGAGGAAAAAAAAGACAGTGCCAGAAAGACTACTCATAAATTGCCATCAATAAATCACCATCATCCTTTCTTTCCTGTAAGCCATACACTCAGCACAATGGTTTCTTGGCTCATGACTACTGCTCTCAGGTACAAGACAGACAGTTCGGAGACACAGAGAAGGGGAGAATGCATAAACAAAACTGTTCCCCCTAAGTAAGTTAAAGATAATAGCAAGTACAGGTGCAGTGCATTACCTATGCGCTTTCCCCCTCCATTTGTAGGTCTGTGCTGAGTCAGGATTAATCTTGATGGCTCTGTCACAATCTCTAATGGCAGCATTTGGCTTCTGTAGTTTCACAAAAACACTGTGGGAACAAGAACATTTATTGTACATATTGAAATACCAAGTTACTAACTTAAGCTGGAAATAATTTTGGATGACTAACAGGCAAGGTAGTGAGATAATACATTTGAAGATCTGAGTTCAAAAAGATTTCGTAGTGATAATGAAGTCACTGAAATTTAGTTCCCCCACCACCACCACTGTAGGCGAATCACTAGCAAGAAGCAAAAGCGTTCTTTGTTCAGACTCAAGCCTTGCCAGCAAGAGTAACTTCAGTGCACAAGGAAAGGATACATAAATGCAAAGGACAGTTCAATTCCATGGTGTTTGAAGCCTATAGCCAATGGCAACTAGGAATTTGATCAAAACAACAGTAATATTATGCACGCCATATTACATAGTCTTTAAAACAGTAAGACAAAGAAAGTACGAGTTATCATACAGGCTACAAGGATCACAGCTAGAATCATCAGGAACTACAAAAGGAGACAGGAGATGAGTCATCAAAATTAAAAGAGGCAAAACACACAAACCCAGAAAGTAGCCCCAATCCCTTGTCAGTTAAGTGATATAACTGCAAATTTTACAACACACAAGTACATCAGATTAACTAGTACAGCAGTACATTTAGGAGGTTCAGGCATTTCAAATTAAAAATCTCTGAAGGAAACACTAAAAACACATTCCTGAATTGACAAAAGTATTTGATATTCAAGATGCTCCACGTCAGAACTTCTGCCCTTTTACGTCTACTTGAAAAAAATTTATCAGCAATTAGAGTGCCTCTAAGTAACTTCATCATTAAGGCTTGTTATAAAGCAAGCACGAAGTCACACAATCTCTTCTAGAAACAAACAGGTAGACAACGTGGCAGGAAACTGTCCCAAAGCTACACCTCACCCATGAGAGACATTCCAATGCTGCTGGCTGCACAAAAATCCTAGTCTCCCAAACACACAGCCCCCCCAGAACCAAAACCCAAGTCCACCAGAGAGAGGTGGATTACTCACAGCACTTCATCAGCACTGCTGATGTGCTGCAGGTTTTACAATGTCCTAATATATTGTTTGCTTATTTCTACAAGAGACCAAATGGAGGTAACTTTTAAACTTCTCCTAACACTCTTATTTTTCATTGCTAATGCCAGTCCTGAGAAGATACGGCACTACAAGAGGTTTTCAGAATACCACTATGATGGCAACAACAACAGTGTATTAAGCTACACAAGTGGTGTTACATGCAAACACTTCGATACGGAAAGGAAAAAACAACAAGGCATATACCAGTTAAGATATACTAGAATGGAACAGTTAAAGGACACTAATCACATAAAAGTCATCACAAGTTGAACATTTCTTTGAATTGTACCTTGCTATGGAAAAGATCCATTAAACTATCAAATTATCCATGCTTAGTGGGTTTTTTTTGTGTAAAAGGAGAGAAAAAAAATCCGTGGGAACTTCTGTTTCTGCAACTCATACTTGCCCAGCCTTCCTCAAGAATCAGGAACATAGATATGTTTGTGCATTATGAAGTTAGGGCTACCACACATCAAATCTGACAATGTTCCCAATGCGTTCTCTGCAGTTTGGTAGATATAATTAGCAGTAAGCTGGGTATTGAGTGGGTTGAGAAATAGGCGTGTCCTGTTCAAACGTAGCACTGTTGAACAGAAACAGGTCTACTTCACAGTGAATGAATTCATTTAGCAGGTACAACAGGGAGAGAATTCACATGATCCACAATTAACTTTGCATCTAAACAGGGACACGATTTCAACCATCATCTTAATCCCAGAATAAACTTCGGATTTTACAAGTGTTCGTTATCCAGCACTATTCTAACTCTACATACAAAAAGCCATACCACAATGCATTTTGGAACATCATTCTGTTACTTACTCTATTATCAAGATTCTTTATATGGCTGCTTCAGCAAATCTGGTTAATCACACATAAGAGAAAATGCATGAAGTGTACTTTTCTCTTTCCCTCATGTGGTTTAAGTTTACATAGATCCCCAAGTTGCCATTATGTTCACGTTCCTTAAGGAAAATAACAGAACAGGCAGAAATATAAATCACTAGTTTATAATGACTCACCTTGCTCTCTTAGCGTACAAGATGGCCAAACAAGGATTCAGCTTGATAGCATCTGTGAACAAGTCGACAGCCTTCTGAAGTTCACCTGAATATGAGCATCAGTAAAGTTTCAATCATTACACAATGAAATTACATCCAAATTGCCAAACTTGCCTTACAGGGTGTTATGTTCCTAGGCACTTCTTAAATGGAACATTATCAACAAAGGAAAATCAACTTCTCCCTCTTGCTATGTTACTGAAGTACAAACTTCAAAATTAATGCTGGAGGGGAGGAGAGACTTTTCCCCGTTAAATTTGTGCATTTAACTTTGTATGCAATCCAACAGGAGGTCACCTCTATTACACAGCTTTTCACTGCATTAAGACAAACCAGTAGAGAAACTAATCATAGTATGTAGTTAAGTACTATAAGGATCAATTTGTAATTCAGATGCTGCAGTACCTCATTCCCCCCGGCCCTGCCTAAAACTATAGCTACATTGGGAAGAGAGGACTTAAAGAAGCTTTCATGTTCTAGATAGTTTTGGGTATCCAACAGGAAGTGAGTTTTCTCTTCCCTGAAAGAATTCAAAATGGTCAAAGATATTTACTTCCTTTTTTTTAAAAGGAAAACCAAACCTAATGTCCTTGAATATGTACTAAAAAACAATTTATCACCTTCACTTAGAGCATTTATCGCTTCAACCTTCTTCTCATTAGCTTGATCCATCATCTCTTCAGTTACCTAAGAAAATAAAGAAAATGAAAACCACACAAAACCCAAAAGCTGTAGAGTCCAGGCCAGAATTACCATGCTAAGACAGCGCCAAAGAAGGGAGCTCCAGTTTTCTTATTCCAGAATCTTGTTTTTAGTTTGCATTGAAATAAATATAACTTTTCAAAAGTATATTTCAAAAAAATATAACTTTTTGCTTTCAGCTTGGAGACATTAGCTACTATTATTTTTAGCTAGAAAACGTTGAAAAGATAAGTTGAATAGTGGCAGATTTCTACATACCTAGTTTTCATGGGCGTTTTGATAAATTTTTTTTGTGTTTCCTGACCTGATTTTCCTCACTGAACTTTTTGATGGACTCTAACCTTGAATAAGAAAAGACTGTGGTTTTAAGCCAGTAAGTTTTCTATTTAGGAGAAAAAGAGCCAAAGCAACAGCTGGCTACCTAGCTAATATCGTACTCCCCCCTCAGCTGCTATCCTTGACTAAACTCAAAACCTCTCCCTATCTTTCCTACTGCCACAGACATTGAAAATATTGTGCTTACCTCCACATTTTCATCTCCCATTTCTTGAGGGTCATCATTGTCTGGTTCAATCACTCCCTCATTGTCAATTTCTGGGTGAAAAACAGAAAGCAAGATTAAGCTCCATCTACAGAGAGAGGATTTCCAGAATCATGTTCAAATTGGTGAAATGTGATAAAGTCATCTATTTTCCACACCTAAGTCACTCTCTTCACTTTCTGGTTCAGGTGATTTAACTGGCTCCTCTGGCTGTTCCTCTGCTTTGCCCTGAAAGAGAAATGTATTTCTAAGCATACATTATTTCTGACTGATATTCTATTCCCACTCTAGTAACAATGCATCAGAAAAACCAGAATTAATCTTCAAAGCACCAGATTGCTCTATGGCTAAACTGTTTTAAAGATACAAATCTCCTTTTTCCTCCTCTCAGACTAAGTTTATCATGCACACAAGCAATTCAGAGCCCAAATTTTGACTCATTAACTTCTATTATTGGTAAAGCCTGTCTTTCAAATTGTGTAGTTCAATAATCAAAACCAAATAATCCAGATAATACCCAATTCAGAACCAGTTTTGCAACTAACCAACCCTTCCAATCTTCCTGCCTTCCCTCACGCATTCTTTGGATCAAAAATTATCTCAATCTAATACTATTAAGCTAAGGTCCTTTAGCAGTGAGCAATAAGCTGGTGTCAATGACCAAAATATTGTTTCCATTTGCCAAGGTCAGAGATCTTTGCCACTTATACATACTTAGAATGTTTTCTCAAATGTTCTCCTATGAACTTTAACTACATTACCAATTTCCTCTGAATCCCGTAACTAACCACATCCCGCTGTATCACAGACATAAGCTGCTCATCTTCATTTTCATTGTCACAGACTATACTCACTACATATACACAATCCCTCCATACAGTTCTAACTAGCCAGTAATTCCAGCATCCAGTGTCTTGTTAAATCCAAAGGAAAGAATTCTACTTTTTCAAAAAGAATTTCAAGCTTGGGAAAATCCTACTATAAATATCTACAAGCCAAATTTATTATCGCTCTTAAAACAAATGAACAAAACCCAATGAAAAAACTCTTCCACAATACTGCCTTAAAAACTTGATAGTTCAACTGTTCAATTCATTACCCATCATGTTTACTAATATTCCTTCTCATGCAAAGATTATAATTTAATCCACTAATGACTACAGAAGAGGCGTATACACAGACAGCAAAAACATAAAAAAAGAGATCAAGACTTTGTTTGGCATTTGCATTGCACAGAACATCAGGCATTCAGGATTAGGGAAATGGAGCATGGTAACACTTGAAACAAACTCGGAAGCCATCTGTAACAAGTCATGCAATGGGCAGGCTTCAGACTGAACTGTCACACTCCCTCACCCTAGCACATTCACCCCCCCTACTTGAGTGAAAATTGACAGCAATTTTTTCCCTTCTCCTGCTCAGTAATTTTTGCAGAGAGTCCAAATGTTAGTTTTCAATGATAAATTCTTCATATCTCACCTTACTTGTCTCCTCTGCGGAGGCATTGGCTGGAGCAGGCGGTATTGTGCCTCCCATGCTTTTCAGCAAAATAGAGAAGAGAAAAAACAAAACAGTAAGATTATCAAAATAGTGACAAGTATTTTATTGATTCAAATCCTGCTGATTATCTCAGCTTTTTGTTGTGACACAAAACATGATGATCCAATTCACTGTAAAACCAGCAAATAAAAAGCACATAGCCACCATGCTTTTCTCAGTGTAACATAACGCACACTGTGTCTGTTGGCTCTTTCACCTAGAACTCCACTGTGACTTGTACTCATGTACATCACACATTACCCACCCACCCTTTCTCACAGGAAAAGCCGCCTCCTTGGCTGAAATGGATTTTCTCCTTAAAATGTAACTTACGTTTTAAGTCATAACTAAATATTATTATTATAGATACTACTAAAATTAGAATTATTTTTGGAACAGAGATCAAACAAGTTAAGAGAACCCTAATGGCCTAAAATGCTTATGCAATTAAAAAAATTGCTGCCTAGAAAACAATTTCATTTCTCTTATGTACTGCAATATTCATGCCTTTCCTTAGCTACAAGTTAAGGAGCATTCTCTGTATAGACAGCAATCTTTCAATACAGAATAAAATTCTATATTATAGCAACTGGTTAGCAGCCAGAAATAAGCGTAGGCTGAATTCTCCAGCTGTTTCATGTAATATCTAATCATACCTAATGGCAGGCTGCCGCAAGGACTACCATTCCCATCTACTGATAAGTTTTCAATTGCTCTGGCCATACACACTTCAAAGGGGAAAAAAACTTTTCTATCAACTCAACAGGCCAACTCCTTGGGGCCCCACACAACTGGTCAGAAGTGATGCAGGGGAGAGAAGAAGGAAGTGGGCAAACAGGCAGGAGGAACTGGAAGGGCGCAGGACTATCTGCTTTCAGGAATTAGTGCAACACAAAACTATATCCTAAGGATGAGCTCCTACAGCTTCTTCAGTCAGGCTGCTGCAGTCCCGTTCTCCCCTCTTTCCTCCCTCCTGTCACCAGCACCATCTTACAGTCAGGCCTCAAGCTGGCTGAAAACAAACCCGGATGGGGAGGATAGGACGGAGACAGGGATGAATTGAGGGAAGAGAGGGTAGAAGATGGAAGAAGAGGTGGCAGGATTGACAGGTCCTGGCACCCAGCCCTGCAGCAAAAGGCAGGCAAACAGCACTATGCTACCTCTAGTTTACAAGGATAAACTGTCAAGAAAAAATACCACAAGTTACCAAAAAAGGCATCTTCTGAAGCTATTGCAAAAATCTAGATGTGTCCCTGGAATGTTGACATTACTTAATCTAAGTTATACTGCAAGGACTAAACAACTGCAGTCTGATAAATCATTATAGAGCTAGACAAAAAACACAGTACATGTAGTAACTGTTCCTCCTGCATTTTTACCCTTGTAGGCTGACAATAGGGCATATAATTCTCTACCAGTCTGTAAAAATCAAAGTTTTCCCTAGGACTATAGAGACACTCTAGATGAACCTTGGAACTTCACTTCTGCTAGGAAACTACAAATTCTGAAGCATTTTAGTAGTGCTAATAGCTAACAACCAGGGCACCACAATGCTCACAAGTTAAGATCCATCTATTGTTTGTTGGCAACACTTTTTTCTTTTTTTTTTTCTTTTTTTTAAACAGTAAGACTCTTTCAAAGCCTGGCTTACTGGAAAAAGACTGAGAACCCTCTAACTCAAAAAGGTCAATAACATTCCCAGCTTCCAATCATGTGTTTAAGAACAGCTCAAGCTAAAAAAAGGCAGCAATCAAATTCTTGAGCAATTCCAAATTATCAGTCTCAAGATCAGCTGGTTTTAAGTCTGACATCTTGAATCATCTATAGGCTGAAACAACTTGGTCAGTCTCCTCTGCCTTCTTCACATCCTCCTCAAAACTATCCAAGCTTGTAACAGTCTATGAGATATGTTTAACCAATACATATACACATTTTAAAATATGCTATTTCATGAACTGCCAAGGCTAAACAGTTTAACTCCTAGTCCTTGAAAATGTTTTCACTATCCAGTTATCCTCTACTGAATCTAGAGTTACAATGCCAGAACAATTCAAAAGCAAGTTACTCTAAAATAATCCCTTAAAACAGTATTTGATTACAATGAATGAATGCACAGCAAGGATATGCAAAGTTTGCAGAGTATTTAACCTCAACGGTATACACAAGATTTTAAAATTAAATCTTTGTGCTAAAACAGAGTGGTGCAATTCCAGTAACAACTCTTGGGAGCTGTCAGGACTCCATTGCAACAATGACGCCATACTTTCACTCATCACAGTGATGAGAAGAGCAGCTTTTACGACTTGTTGGAACCACTGCAAATGTTATTTCTGCATTCACTTTCAGCAAATTCACTTTTTTCACAAATTTCAGCACATTCACTTTGCTGCATTCACTGACAGCAAAATTATCTTTAGAGAGAAACTGGATTACCAAGAATTCAAAAGGGTCAAAATCTATCTCAACAAAACAACAAAAAAAGGCAAAAAGCTCTGTTCATCAATTAGGGATTCTGTGCTTTACTTTTAAGGACTGCTATTGTTTCTCTGCTCAATTGCAGGTTTTTGAAACATGTTCCCTTTAATGACTCATTTCATAACAATTAAAGTCAAAATATTTCTATTTTTATGCATTTATGAAAAAGCAGGCATGATTAAAAGGGATGTCAAAACACTTTCCAAACATAATCATACGCTAGTGTATGCTTTCTATACAGAGAGCATCTATACAGAAATTAAATACAACAGCTAGACAGAATGAAGGTTAGAAGATAACAAGTGCATCAAAACAGATAAGACTTAAGGTTTCTGATGCAATATTAACAGCTAGCCAGAAATAAAGCATCCCATTCTGGCTTTACAAGCAGTTAGCATCATTTAAGTTAGAATCATTAACTTTAAGGAAAAAAAAAATCAAATCAATCATCAGAATTTTAGTTGAAAAATTTAGTGATGGATTTCAGTACCATTTAGTCACTATTCTGTAATCACTCACATTACCTTGGTGACTAAACCTATGTCTTTTAGATTAATACAGGTAAGCCTGACAGAGATATCAGACCCATCAAGTTTATCTCCACCTGAAGCCAGACCATGCTAAGTTTCAAGCAGTTTCCAAAGAATGAGAAGACCCTATAAACGCACTTAATAGTCCTACCGCAAACAGTACTACTATGGAAGCGAAGAGGGGAATCCACCAGACTTCCAGACAGTTTGACATGAAGAGTAATTTGGCTACCACTCCAAATATCCCAGTGTATAACTTACCCAAATATTTAGGTCAAATATGCAAAGAACCAGAAAACTTGAGAGCTATAGGAGGTTCTACTCTGAAATGTTTTTTAACTTCTGAGATAAAGATATCCAGTGAAGACTCTACATGGAAAAAACATTCCGAAGTTCAAAACCTAATTTTTATCCTTATAATACAAGCACCCTTCTATTAACCAAATACAAACTCTAAAAATTAATCTGGAAGTTAGAGCCCTCCCCATTAACATGGAGAAAATTAGAAATCAGATTATCACCTTTCCAGTCCCTAACGCTTTCTCTAGTCAAAAGAAGTCAGTGTTCTTCCTCTCCTTCCCAAAATACTCTGTTCGCACCTTCAGAATTACGCAACAGAAGAATAGAAGTAACCTAGGGTGAGGCACTGAAGTCTTTCACACAGTAGCAAAAGGAACTACAGACTTGCAGTAGGACAAAATAAATACGCCCCTCCTTCCTAGGCGTACGTGCAGCTACTATCAGTACTGCAAAACCAAGTGAAGTTAAATAGCAGCGGTTTTACAACCACGCTAATATTCAGATGCATAAAAAAGTTTAAACATCACTGTAAAAAACTCCAAATAAAGACTTCATTGTAGCAATTTTCATTATATGCCATACTGTGAAATGCCTGTACTTATATATATATATGCACACAAAGCCCCACTAGTTTTTCAACTGATTACAAGTACTATGCAGCAGAAAGTACAACTAAAATACTTTCAGATTAAAATTTAAAGCAAATTTTCTAAAACAAATCCCAGTTTGCCACTAGACAGAATCTTTCCACTTCCCCTTTCGTGGAAGGTGTATCTGCAAGGACTTTCCTCACTTCTCAGAGTCCTTTAGAGGAGCAAGGGTTGTAGCTACGAAAGCCAAGCAGAAGTACCCTAGCTGAATACAAGGGTTCTGTGGGTTCTCTGCCAGCAGCAAAGGACCTCAGCCCTTCCAACTTGGTGTTTCTGGGAACTCAGGGTGGAACCCAAGGATGCTTTTATATTGAGAAGCATCTGCTATGACATGCCACACGTGCACGGAAGACTATGTGCAGTGCAAATATCACACATTTGAAGTGCCTCACAGGGGAGGAAGATTTCAACTACTTGATACATGAAACTTCGAGGGGCAAAACACATTTTTGGCCAGGAACCATTCCACGTGTTAAACTGTCAGGTATTTTATGCTTTTGGGTACCGGGATGTAAATCAACGCCACTCACCTCCCCACAAACTCGGCTCCTTTTAAGACAGGCTAGCCAACTCTGCTGCATAATGCGAGAATTAGCTCGGTAAGTATTACTCTGGGGCTTTCCAGCCTGGAAAGCTGAGCCACCGAGATGGCCAGGGGGCAGGCTTTTGCAACGGGAATAGCCACAGTAGAAAAAACAAAACAGAACAAAAAATAACAAGTCTTTTTAACGCTCGAGTTGTAACCCCGGCGCGCTCTGCGGCGGGAAGGGAAGGGAGGGGAGAGAACGCGGCAGCGCACCGGAGCCGCTCCCCGGCGAAGACTCGCCAAACAGGACCGGGCTGGACCCGCAGCAGCGACAGTCCGCGCCCCCCCCCCCCCCCGCCCCGGGCCACGCGGCGGGGCCGCGCGCCGACACGTGCCGCCCCCCCACCCCTCCCCCTCCCCCGCTGGCGAGACACGCCCTCCCCCGCGTCCCGCGCGAGACCACCCCTCCCCCCCACCTCCCCTCACGGCCAGTTCAACGGCGGCGCGGCCCCTGACCGACCTCTCCACCCACTCGCGGAGGAAGGCCAGCTCCTCGGTGTGCAGCAGGCCCGGGTTCTGCTTGCAGAGCCTGACGAAGGCCCGCAGCTCGCTCAGCTTGCGCGAGTCCATGGCGGATCGGCGGGGAGGCGGCGGCGGCGGCAGCCGAGGCGCGCTCGCTTCCCTGCCCAACCGCCGCGCGGCGCCGTGGAAGCTTCCAGCCCGCCCCGCCCACCCCGAGGCCCCGCCCTCGCCCGCCGGGCCCCGCCCACCCCGAGCCCTAGCCCCGCCCCGCCGCCGCGCAGCGGCGGGAACGTTCTAGAAGCGGAGGTGGCCGCCGCGCGGGGGAGTCCCGCCGGGCGCGCCATCTCTCCCCCCTCGGCGTTGTCGCTCGCCCCCTCTCCGCTGTCGGGGTCCCGCCGTGCCGGGGTTTCTCCCCGCGCCTCCCTGACGGGCGAGACAGGCGGCCTCCGCGGGCGCCTAAGCCGGTGTGGCGCCGCTCATTGGCGGCGGGGAGGGGCGGGTGGCGCCGGGCGCCCGCGCTCGTTGATGGTGTCAGCGCGCGGCGCCGCGGCGGCGGAAGGCCCCGCCATGCGCGGGCCGGGCCGGCGCGGGGGGGGCCTGGGCCTGGCGGGGGTGCGGGCGGGCGGCCGAGCCCCGCGCTAGCCGTGTCCCTCCGACATGTCGCGCCTTCCGGCCCAGAGGCTTGTCGCGGCGGTGAGGGGCTGGCGCGGCTTCTCAGGTCAGAGACTCCTTCTTCCCCCACACGCCTTACTTCACCTCACCGGTGCAGCCCGGCTCGGTGCCGCTGGGCCCTGTCCAGCCCCGCGCCCGTCCCCGTGGCCGTGGTAACTGACTGCCCGGGGTACGCTAAGCGTTATCGCCGCTTAGAGCCCTTCCTTCCCCCGGCACCACGGCGGCCCTCGCATCCGTTACCCTGTGCGTGCGAGGGGCGCGGGAAAGCAGATCTCCGGCAACGGAGTCGTAGCCCCAGTCACAGTTGAATCGGAGGGAAGAACGGCTTATTATTTGAAAAATAAAGCGACGATGTGGAAAGCTCCTTGCTGTCTTCAAAATACTGCTTTGTTTAATGCCCGTTGTGTTCTCTTGTCTCGTTGCAAGGTGTCCTGTTTGTCTTCTGTGTAGGTGGAGAGAAACAGTGAAAACCCTCTGTTTTTAAACTGCACAAAAAGCTGTAATTCTATTTCACTGCTTGGGTCTCCAGACTGTTACTCCAGTCAGTCATCACGTAGTGAATGCTTTATGTTATGACTATCAGTTGTCATGCATAAGTAGTCAATTAGTGGCTAATCATACTGGCTCCCACAGAAAATCCACAGTCTATATGTTCTGCTATAAGTCTCTGAGTCCCAGCTGCCTGAAAGGCAGCAGCTGTTCTGCTTGTGTTACACTTGCTTATGCTAGTGAAGAGTTGATTATCATTTGTTCTAAGAATCCAGTGCCATGCCTTGGCAGCATGAATTGATTTCGTAGTAGGCACATGGTAAGTGACATAAAAGAGAACCAGTTTCCAAAACATCAGCTGGTAGATGTTAGGAAACTGATTACCATCTCCTTCCATGTGTCTGATGGTTTGTATGTAGGCACAAGCAATTCTTCAGCTGCAAAAGGCTGTGACTGAGAATTCCAAAGTTGGTAAAGTTTGTGACAATATTTAATTTTAGTTTTTGTCTTATCATGCACACCCCCAGATCCCAAATGCACACTTGTAATTCTCTTTAAAACTTGTCTGCTTTGGCTGCATGTGGATTTGGAAGTGAGATACATAACTGTATGCTTCTGAGGAACTGTTTTCAATTTGGCTAATGTTACTGTCAAGTAAGTTAAATACATAAACAGGGACTCTTGGGTATCTTTCATACAGAAAAAAAAATCACATTGCTGTATAAACCTGTGTCATTTGATGGTTTCTTCGTGGCGTTATTAGTAAAAAAAGAACTGGAAGGGCCTTGAAACCTGTATAATTGTTCCAGATGAGTGGTATTTTTTGAAGACATAGTCAAGAAAAGACAGTATACAGGTGTTGTGCTTCAAGCCCTGCAGTGTTTGAGGGAAGCAAGGGAGGGAGAGTGCTGAGTCCATCGTGAACACGAAGTGTAGAAATTGGGAGGTGCAAACTGACAGCTTTCTGGGTTTTCTTGCTGGATTGTCAGGTTTAGTGTATGTTAATTTCTTTCAATCTGTTTTATGAATATTTGATCATGAGTTGAGTTGTGTGCACATTTTTTCATAAACTATTATGGTATACAACAAATTGAAATGCTAAGGAGGGATATTTATGTCATATAAGGTGAATGAATGCTACTAGTCAGATGACGAGTATAATTCTGCAGTTTTCTAACTGGAAGGGTCTTTTACCTTGACATGGTGCATTTTTTTCCTCTAGTTTGCAAGTCACATGCTCCCCGAAGATTTTCCATCCAGCCTGCCCAGCAGAAGAAGATTCCAAACCGGTATTTGGGCCAGCCCAGCCCCTTCACACACCCACACCTTCTCAAACCAGGTTAGGCTCAGGCCCTGTGTGAGCCAGTCATTGGTATTCTTTCTTTTCTCTGTTTTGCTGACATGTCTAGGACAGAGGAGTATTGATTTGCTGCATCACAGGTGTCCATGATTTCAGCTGTTTATGATTACCTTCATTAGGCAGTAATTATATTTAGTAGTTCATTTCCTTATCTGAGATGATACTGATTCCAAAAATAGGCTTCACATGTTAGCTTTTTACCTTTTTCTCACGGGGTGCTCAGTGTCAATGACTTCAGTACTGCAGACCTTTCATGGCAGTGGCATCTTAGGAGCTCATTGTCCTGCAAGTACAATACAATTTATATTAAGGGGGAGTCCCTTGTGCAAGCTGAACTGCTAGAGTGCTTCATATCTAATGTCTTGTGGGTCACAAATAAAGGTGTAATTCAGGAAAAGAGATCAGGGAGAGACTTACTGAGAGATGGACACCACTTGTCTAAAAAGCATGCCCCCTTCAGAAGAATATTCAAGCTGTGAGGAAAAGAAGAAAAAGAGACTTGTGGCTATAAAGTTAGAAGGTAGCGATGAAAGAGAAGCTGAGGTTGTGCAGTTTTATGAGATTAATGAAAATGCGCAGGTAGGTATGAGATGACCATGATTAAATCTAAAAAAAATTGGAAGTAAAAATATATTCAAGAATATGTCCAGGAAAATATTCTGTTTCTGTGTTCTTTTTCCATAGATAGGTATAGAGAGAGAACAGATGAATATATAACCATGCACTTACATATTTAACTTTAGAATAATTCAGGTCAGAAGGGACCTCAGGAAGTTACTAGGTCCACCCTCTGCTCAAAGCTGAGCTAACTTCGGTATTAGATCAGGGTGCTCAGGGCACTGATTAATAGCTCACAGTAAATGAGGCTAACACTTTAAAAGTACTCACAGCTGAAACACTGGAGATTAATTCTAGCTGCCCATAGTAATTTTCCATTTAATAAAGGAGTGGTGTTTTCCTTAAATTAATATAATATTGTTTTAGTGCAATTATTGTTTTAAAAAGCAAATGCCTTTAAGGAAAGAGAATTTCCAGGTCTTGCAGTCAGAAGACAAATGGGATTCCCATGTTCCACCCTACTGCAGCTTCTAAACTTCACTGGACTGTTTGTGATAGTTAGAAAGCTGACTGGAATGCAGCGGAGCATAGGAAATTTGCAGTATAATATTGCAAAATGTGGGGTCAGATTGCATTAAAACAGTTTCTGTGTTCTCTGTAATTTCTAGATCTACAGAGTAAAACAAATTGGGTGGGTTTGTTTTTTTCTTAAAAAAAACCCAAACAACTTTTACACCAAATAGGTCTTGGGGATGTTATGGTGTTGAAAAGGTGTAAAGTTTAATGCAAATGCAACATACATGATTTTCTTAAAATCTCTTTTATCAAGTAAAAACATTCTGGATAGGACTTCCCCCTCCCACCCCACCCATGCAAGAATCGACTTACAGTACAAGTCAAATTTCAATTTTTATTCTAGAATTGTCACTGCGTCATACGTTAAAGAGGAAGAAAAGATCATTAAAGTAGAAAGTTAGCAGTATGAAAATGCAATCTATGTTAAAATAGGGTATTAGCCAAAGTACTGATTAAGGCTCATGTATTAATTTAAATCATAGTTAAGGAGTCTCACATTTTTAAAAATACATACTTAAGCTGTTGTTGGTTGTTCTTTCAAGTTCAGTCTGGTTTTGGTGAGTATCTTGATCACTGTACTTCATATCCTTCATGACTGGAGCAGTTTAAAATGTACTTTCATCTAAGAGATCATTTGTTTAGTTAGAGTCATTAGGAATATAGTGTTTAACTTTGGAAAAATCAGAATTGTTAATTCTTGAGAAAAGCTACATCTGCCCTGGAGAAGATTCCTTCTCTTAATCAGAGTCTGCTGCCAGCCTGCAGTTCGTGGTTTCTTTCTGCCTGGAATCTTGTGACTGGTTAGACTCTGCAACCTCTGTGTTTCTGCCTGATCTCCCAGTATCTGTAACACTCAGTCCGCTCCTGATGGGTTAGAACTAGTTACTTTATGAGTTGACTTAGTGTGTATTTGAATAGTCATTCTAGCTTTATCTGAGGAAATTAATGCTCAGCCTCAGGAGGTAATCTTCTGTTCAATGTCCAGATGCTATAAACCCCATCAGTTTTCAGCAGTCAAAGTCCAGTTTGCCTTACCCCTTCTGCTTTTTTAACATGTCTTTCTGAAAACATCCGTCTGTTTTGGATATTTGTCTAAATCTACCAGTTTCGTGATTCCTGCTTTTGCACAGAAATACATAACACAAAATCAGATTTGTTAAAATAAATTTCTGTCTTTGCATGATGGAGGAGCAGATTGAGTGAGGATGTGTTGTAGGCATGGAAGCTGAAGATTTGCATGAGAGAGCAATGGGAAGGCTAATGAGGGACCACAATGAAGCTGTGCATATGAAAGGCATCAGGGAGTAGGCAGGAATCAGGCATGCGACTAGTAAAATATCACGAGTGCCTTGAATTTCTTGATCTGATTTGTTTTGTATTCGTAGGAGAGGTAACCCCAGGACTGTCACAGGTGGAATATGCTCTTCGCCGACACAAACTGATGGCATTGATCCAGAAAGAAGCCCATGGCTGGGATGGATTGGACCACACAGTGATTCTGCTATCCAACCCCATGTACTACATGAGCAATGACATCCCCTATGTTTTCCACCAGGACACTAACTTCCTCTACCTCTGTGGGTTTCAGGAGCCTGACAGCATCCTGGTGCTGCAGAGCATTCCTGGCAAAGCGCTGCCCTCCCACAAATCCATACTTTTTGTGCCTCGGAGAGATCCAAGCCGAGAGCTGTGGGACGGGCCTAGATCAGGCACAGATGGGGCAATTGCTCTCACGGGAGTAGATGAAGCTTACACCATCGAGGAGTTCAGGCACTTGGTGGCCAAGCTGAAAGGTAACAAAAAATGGAGGGGGAATGAGATGAGATGTGGTTTGCAGGCTCTGAATGGTACGGGTTTGGAAGGTGGTCTATGACACCAATTCAAGACTATGATGAATTTAGGGAGGTGCAGGGGGTATGACAGTATGACAAAGGCAGTTGGAAGTTCTTGTTAGCTTCTTGAGGGTCATCAATGGAAATGTAGTTTTGAAAATAATAGTTTTTCCTCCCCTCTGAATTTCTTGTGTACTCATGTGAATGCCAGTGTGCACATCTGTGAAATGTAAGCAACAGGATAAGCAAGAGAACATCGCAAACCGTGTTAACTGTTTTAGTCGTATCTTTTTGCTGACAGAGCCAGAACCAGATGAAGTATAGGAAACTTGAAGGTATTTTATTCGTAATAGACTTGGAAAATGATCCACACAGGGAGGCTGTTAGTCCCCTCACCTTTTTCAGCTAGATGTTGACTTACTCTTGAAATACGAACATTGCTGTCCTTTAGATGTGTTCTGCTGCATCTAACATCACCATGTAGCCTCAATACTTACAATCCAGGGTGAACTTAAATGCATTATAAAATGAAGTTGAAGGCTTATGACAATATAAAAAGGGCAAGTGCTTGGGGGATTACACAAATAATCCCCCGAGTGAATTCTGGAGTCTTAAATACCATCTCAGATTCTAGTTATTTTGTTTCAAAAAAGGATATATTGAAAATAGAAAAGTCACAGAAAATGCAACAAAGATGATAAAAAGTATGGAGTGTGTGTGAGATACATGCTGGACAAACGTGCTCAGTTTGAAAAAGAGAAAACAGAAGGTAAGGCATGAGAGATGTGTATGGTTGTATGGTTATGGAAAGCACAGAGAGGATGAGTAGGAATGATTAGTTGCTATTTTTCATAATTTACAAACAAAGGGAACACTGAATGAAATGATCACATGGCAGGTTTTGACACCTTTTAAGTTTTAAGTTGTAGATCATTCATGGAAGCTTTAGAATGTCAAAAGTATAAATGGATTCAAAAGTTTTTAGTTCCATGGGGGAGAGGTCCATGAAAAGCAGTTAATCACTGTTATGAAGATGCAGCCTTGAAATGAAGAAACCAGAAGTGGGGAGGATGTGCTAAGGGAAATACTCTTTCATAAATGCCCAGTTTCTTAGAGACTTTTTGTAAGCACCTGCTAATGGCTACTGTCACCAAAGAGGGAGGGCCTAGGCGGACATCAGCTGTGACTCAGAATGGCTTTTCTACTCATTTCCATTTAAAATGCTCCTGTGGGGAGAATGTGGGTGCTAACTCTGGTGTTCTAAATAAATTTCCACATAGGTAAATATGTTTGTCCTCAGTAAATTATTATTCTCTGAATGGCTGAAATAAGCAGTTGTTCCCCAAAGATACCCTGAAGCGTAGTTGATAATGACCCTGATTCCATGCGATGCGTAAAAGGTAAATTGCCTTACAGCATCAGGGGTGTCAGGCTAAATGAGAGAACAGTTCAGAACATGCACCACTGCAGTGCAGTGGCTACTTAGCTTACACAAGTGCAACTTTGGTATACAAACTCTGAATGGATCTATGCAAGATACACATATTCAGTGATGATCCTAAAACCTAATATTTGCATAGAAGTGGGAATTTGTCAAATCTACATGCTATGAATTGGTAATCTTCCAGATTTTTAAGAGATTGCTAGTATCCTGTGACAGCGAAAGTGTCTATATGGTCTGTAAATGCAGATTCAGAGGAAATTATTTTCTCAAATATAGCAACAAGTCTAGTTTCAGAGGAGTAAGTTTGTTCAGTAGGGGGAGGACATTTCTACATTTATTTTCGTCTGTGTCAGCTTTTATTTTGTATTCCAGGTGAGTCAAACATTGTTTGGTACGACTTGAGGAAACCGGTGCATACAGAGCTGCACTTGGACTACATGCAGCCCCTGGCTGAGATAAAAGCTCGGAACAAAAACCACATCCAGGGCATCCGACATCTAGTGCAAAACCTTCGGCTGATCAAATCTCCTGCAGAGATTGAAAGGATGAAGATAGCTGGACGGATGACAGCAGAGGTACGGGGTTGTGTGCTCTCCAATTGAACCAGTGCATTCCTTTAAAGAAGAAAGGGGAGGGGGCTGTTGATAGGGTGATGTGGGTTGGAAGGATAGCTTTCGTCTAATCTGCTACTGAACTGCTGTGTCTCAACCATTGGCTGGGCTCAGCTCCCTCTACGTGACAAGGAGAAACAGGAAGACTGCTTGGACTACCAGCTTCTCTCAATTAATGTAACTCCAGCAAAGACAAGCCAGCAGCTGTTAGAATTTGCTTAAAAGCAATATCTATTCAGGAACAGGGTAGCCTCTTCACTCTTCCCAGCTTCCCTTCTCCTTCCCCATGCCATTTTCTGTCCCATTTACCCCGTTGATTTTGAGGAAACGGGATTTTTGTGAACACATTGCCTGTGTATGTCTCCATATTCCCGTTTCTCCCTCAAATACCTTTTGAACTCGTTGGTCAGTTTGAAACAAATCTGACAGATACCTCAAATGCAATTATGTTTTTGTGAATATTATTTAAATGGATAGCCAAATAGAAAAGAGAGGCAGAGCTTGTCCTCCTCTGAAGGAAAAGCTGCATAAGGCACTCATATTATACATGAGGGAATCCATAGAGAACTTATAAAATGCCAACCCATGGGATCAGCTTCAATCATGTAATCCCTTTTCAAAAACTAGAGTCAGTCAGCCCCTAAATAGAGTGTCACGGGGAACAGAGCTTAATGGGTTCTAGTCTTGACAGTGCTCTGCATTTTCAGCTGCCTCTGGTTCCCATCTTCTGGGCCAGCTGATTGTAGGCCTTCCTCAAAAGACAGCAGGTAAAAAAAAAGAACTTCCTTCAAGTTCAGGCTCCTTTGCTAACTGAAAGGCCCTTCTTTTTCATAGGCTTTCACAGAGACAATGTTTGCCAGCAAAGCCCCAGTGGATGAAGCCTTTCTGTATGCAAAGGTGAGTACTTCGTGGCTGGAGGTGAGATAGAAGGGATGGATTTTGTTCATCCTGCCAGGAAAATAGAAATGTCAGATCTCTCTATAATGTGCCTCCCACTGTAGCACATTTCTCCTTCACCTATTTCTTATGGTTCCTAGGACATGCAGAAAAGTCAGTGTGAGGAATTCTTCAGCTGTATTTCCCATACCCTTATTGAAGGAACATAGTGGTTGTCTAAGTTTATCTGCTATTGATGTCTTTTTCTACTGTATTTAAATACAAAACCTGCTAAACAATCAGAGGTATAATTATCTTATTCTATAGTACAGTTCTGTTGTACAGAATTTAAGTAGTTATAACACCTATTTATAAAGTGTGCTTCTCTTGACTCTAGCCTCTTACTATATCAGATTACCACAGCTATCTTGAAGCAGTTGTAGATGCCTCTCAGTTACAAAATAAGGACTAATTGGCCTGCATATTTGATAAGGAATTTTGTAAGGAATTGCAGTGAGATGCCTGTTTGAGAAACATCAGCAGGATTTGACCCTCTGTTGTGACACAGATGGGCCTGTGCTGACATGGCACTGAGCAGCAGTACTCACTTGTAAAGAAAATTATTTTAGTTAAAGTGTATTTTACAGATCAATTTTTTACTCCAGATCAGGATCGTAAAACCTACTTTACTACATGTAGGCATCCTGAAGTGTTCTGTCCCATGTGGTTTTGGTAATTATAGAAAAGACGTGTTATTAATATATTGAGGATATAGAGTGTCTTTACAGATGTAAGTTTATTCATTTCCATGCTTTCATCAGGTTCATCACTCAAGAAAGGTAAAGATCTTGAGGCTTACAGTGCCTTTTTTTTTTTCCTTGGACGTCAAGGTAGTGCATGCTTTCAGACCTTCTTAGTTCAACAGTTACGAAAATAGATACTGCTGTAAATACGCTAGTACTTTATAATTCTAAAAGACAACAACAAAACATGACTGTTGTCATGCTGACATTTAGGATCTTTGAAAATTCGCAAAGTCGTATGGCAACTAAGAGCATTACTTTATATAAGAACAAATCCTCACTTGGATTTATGACAACGTAATGAATGTTTGATACAGTATTGAACAGCTTGCACCAGAAAGAGCTTCCATGAGACCAGATGCAGGCTTAAAACGCTCTCTTGAAAAGTGGATAGTTCGGTATTTTTTTTCTCCAGTGTTCTTGGAAAACCTTCAAGGCTGCTTTCATTTAGTGAACTCACTTTCCAGTTTCACTTTGTGTTGTACAAATTAAGAAAACAGTTGTCAGACATGAATTATAATAGCCCTGGGGCAGTTAATCACCTGAATCAGCACTAACAGTCTCCTCCTCTCTGAATTGGTATTCCAGTTTGAATTCGAGTGCCGGGCTCGTGGTGCTGACATCTTGGCATACCCCCCTGTTGTTGCTGGTGGCAACAGATCAAACACTTTGCACTACGTGAAGAACAATCAGCTCATCAAGGTAAACCAGTAACTTAAAATGCAGTGCTGTGACACACTGTCCCCATATTTGTCCCCTAGCTGCTCTTTGTTTTGACTGAACAGATCAAAACACTTAAATATATATTTTCAAGTGATCAGGGAAAAGGAATCCTGCCCTGATTAGTTTTACTGTCAGTGACAGATTAACTTCACTCCATCTAAGTCTCTTTGTCTCCTCTTTGCACTTGCTCCAGTATTTTCTGAACAGTGGAAGGACTTGCAAATAACTTCATTTGGCAAGCATGTCTGCTCCCACACCGTGTGCAGCAGTGTGCAGTGCTGGGTGGGTTGCTAACCTCACAAAAGAGAGTGACCACTGCAGCAGGCAGGGTGAAGGCACTGTGAGGGGTCTTCTGCTTTCACTTGCATTGCTTGGCCTTGCTTTGCAACATAAGGTGCAATAGTGCATTCCTGCTCTGGCAAAGCTGAAAAGCATTTTGAACTCCATGTAGGGCAGCAAAGCAGGGTAGGGGAACAAGGAGGGAAAGGATCGGTGTGAAATGTTGAGAGGTGGATTAGATGGCTGTAGGTAAATTAACGTGTCTTGTCTTATTTTGAAGATTCACATTATTGAATTGAATCCTCTCTAGCTTTCCTTACAATACATCTTTAGACTCAGATAAGTATTTTCAGGAGCACTATTCCCTGACTTACTCATGATTCACTTTTCAGAGGAGCATATTTTTCCTCTGTCTTAATGCAGGATGAAACTTTCCCACTAGCATTGTCTTGTCTTGAAGCTGGCATGCTAGCAGACCTTGAAATGATCTGCAGAGACAGACGTACAAAAGATATGACAGGCTGCTTTTGGCAGAAAGCAGCCTCCTTTGTTGTACTGTCATCCAAGGTCAGGCGTGCTCATGTAACTCCAGTTGTTTCTGTTAAAGTTGTTCAGTTAAATGACTGTCACTTGTTTTTTTCAAAACTGTTAAACCCATAAACTTGACTCTTTCTTTTCCTTTGTGTGCTACTTCCTACAGATCCTGTTGGCAAATAGGCTAACAAAGTGTCTAATTGGGAAGGTATCTGAAGGCTGCTTATGGCCTCATGTGGACTTCATTCAGTCTGCCACTTAGTGGACTCAGTTTTAAAGAAAGAGGACAAGATGCATGACATAAGGCACTTACTGGACAATCAAACCACAGGCTGAATTCCCTTAGCCAATAAATTGTTACTTAGCTCGTTTAATTGCTTGGAAGAAGGCAGGTGCTATAATTTCATATTTTACTTAAAGAATTGAACCAGCTATTCTGAAAAAGTTAAAAATACAATTTAAATGGATAGTTAATGGCCTGTCTATTCAGTGAGATCTGCTCACTGCTAGTTTATCTACTGTGTGAGTGTTTGTGGCACTTAACTGTACACTATGATAGTAACTAGCACTGGAAGTAGTGCTAGGAGTGAAATTCTGCTTCTTATTTTTTTCCTTAACGTGCTAGAACTATTCCTTGTCATTCCACATCATGGCTGCTGGCACAGTCACGGATCTGTGGAATGAATCTCTATAAAAGGCCTTGGATTACATGTAATGTAAATCCATAGAGAATTTAATCCAAACTTTTTACAGATCTCAGTGCTCTATTTGTTGTTAGCCCCTTTAAGGAGGGAAAGCAAGGCAGTGATTTTGTTCCTGGCCGTTTGTCATTTTTGTGTGGCTTTTGGAAGATGTGCAGTCAGTGATTTAATTGACATGGAACAGTTTTGCTGAAGTGAATTGGAAGTTCACATCTCTGAAAGTTTTTTCTTCATCACCAGAGAGATTCAGAAGTATATCTTAGAGCAGTCCAGAAAGTCCCAGAAGAGAACAGGGAAGATGGTACAAGCTATTCAATTGTGCATTTACAGTAGTGATACACTGTCAGAGAAGTGATTTTGCTGGGTCCTCCTACTTTGTGACAAGGCTAAATCTTTAGCTGTTAGTGATCTTGTGGGTAGCTCAGAAATCTATGTTTTTGTTGCAAAACCGTTCTGTCTCAGTCACTAGCAGAGGACTTCTAGTGAAAGGAGTCGCTGGTGTAATTTGCTGGAGTAAGCAGTCCAGGTGTGACTGGGACTGATGTCTCACAGCGCAAAATAGTTCAAGGAAAATGTCTTCTTTTACTCCAAAGTGCTTGAAAATCAGCGTGTTAAGAGGTCAGGCTGTAGATAAGCATAACAGTCAGAGACTACCTTGCAGAGAAACAATCCAACTGGAATAGCCTATTTATAAACAGTAGCACCTGGGGTGTTGTTCTGCAAAAGGAATCCACATCTCTGCAGCTGCTTTGCAAAAATAAATACATAATCTCCTTTCCTGCTCTCAGACAGAAAAATCAACTCAGTTAATAGCCAGACCGACCCACAGGGCATTTTTTCCTGTTTTTCTCCAGGATGGTGAACTGGTCTTGCTAGATGGTGGATGTGAGTCTTCCTGCTACGTAAGTGACATCACACGTACCTGGCCTGTCAATGGAAGGTATGCTGCGATAAGGCTGTTTTGAAGAATTTTGAGAAGCTCTTAAATAATTGATGGATTGAGTGTATGTGTGTTTAATCTCTGTGTGAGTAGTTTTAACATGTCCCATTCCGTGGTTCTTCAGAGTAATCAAATTATATAAACTAATCTTTCAGATTGAGAAGCTGTATTCCCCACTGCCTTATTAATTACTGCATGAATATGTGTGATTACTGCTATTTTCAGCTACTACAGCATGCTTAAAGTGCAGAGAGGGCTTTTGTGCATTCAGCTGTGGCTAACTGTGGTTGTGTGTAAGAAAACAGGAGTTTAGTTGACCTGTATGTGGCTCTGTCAGTTGTGTATTTGCTGGTGTGGTGTCCCTGTGGTTTTGTGTTTGATTCCTGTATGTTTTGGGTCAAGTGCATTCTTTTTCCTGCAGTAGCTTTGCCTTGCTTTGCTTTGGGGTTAGGTTGTCAGCTGAGAAACCCTGCCTCTACCCAGTGTATTGAAGGGTATGTTGCAGTGATGCCTTGTCTGGCATTTCATATAAGGAGCAGTTGCTTTCCTTTCTGACTTTCCCTGCTCCACCATTGAACTGAATCTGTCCCCAGAATAGGTTCTGGGTGGAGGTTTAATTGTGAGAAGTGTCCTTTGTTCCTTTTCTCAATGGTTTTCAGGTTCACCAAACCCCAAGCAGAACTATACCAGGCTGTCCTCGATATCCAGAAGTCCTGCCTGAGCCTCTGCTCCCCAGGCGTGAGTCTAGAAAATATCTACAGCCTCATGCTGAGCCTTATTGGACAGAAACTGAAAGAGCTGGGGATCCTAAAGAGCAGCATCACTGAGAGCCACTTCTTCAATGTACTTGAAGTTTTTTTTACTCCAGCTTCCCCCCACTAGGCCTGACTCTTTTCTCCTTGGGTTATGTTAGTGGCTTTAGTTTGGCTCAGGGATTTTGAGGTTAATCTTCTAATTGTCCCCACTCACTATGCTTTAATTCATGTTGTGGGCTGGTCTCAGCACAGGACTGGATTTCCCTCAGACAAGGCTAAACTTGCAGATGTGTTTCAACCATTCAGCGCACAATTTGGTCTGAAGTAACTCCCCAGTCTTATATGCACATAGTGTGAATATGTGTTCCTCAGCACTTGCTATTTCACTCTGCGGATCCGTTCCCATTGGTCTGTGCTACTTGTTAGTGTAGTTGCAGCTTTGGAGTATGAACAGTCTGAAGGGATCTATAGAGACATTGGCACTAACACAAAATTCTGGGTCCAGGGCTGGCTGCAGGCAATTAGTCATAGTTTTGTGATCTGTTTAACATAGCATAAATCTGCAGTGTCACTAAAAGGTGCAGCCCATTCTTCTCAGTCATTCCACCTGCTGCCTCTTCTGCGCCATTTTGCGTCAGTATTGGGATTCACAAGCTACCTGGTGAACAAGACTGGGAAACTGGTCTGCCTCAGAGCTGAACCTGCAGATAAAATAGGATTGGTTTGCAGTTAGAGAAGTTTATTCGATTCCACTCACTGCAAACCTGCGTGATTGCTGATGCCAATACAAGAAAGATGGCGGAACTAGGTGACGGAACTACCCTTTTGGCAGCAGGACAGATTTCTGCCAGATTTAATTGCCCTGCAGTGTCAGTGCAATGACAGCACAAGTTCTTGCCTGTGAACGGAGGCTATCATGCCGGTTTCTCTCGGCAGGCGGCAGCACAGCCAGATGAGACCAGCGTCTCTCTGCAGCTCACTCCCCAGTGAATGCGAGGAGCGTGGGGCAGAGGAGGAATTAGCTCTTTGGTTCCTGCTGTCAGGGAGCTCCTCTCTGGAGGGAGGGGAATTAAGATAGTGCGGGGGGAGGTGGTGTCAGTGCCCTGTAGAGGTGGATTAAAATCCTGCTGTAGCTGCTGAGTGAAATCGGCACAGCATCCACTCTTGTCGTGCGTAGGAGACCTCTTTGCTACATCACGTAGCAGCTGTATCAGCTGCTGCCGGTTGTCAGGGTCTGCTGATGGGAGCAATGCAGGGCTTGGATGTTTAAGGGATGGAAAGGATTGGGGCAGCAAAGCTCAGTGAGCCAAAAACTGAAGTCTTGCCTGACATGCTGATGTGGTGATGGGCTTGGGTTGTTCTTTTCAGTGAGGGGGAAAGGATGTGGTGATGGGCTTGGGTTGTTCTTTTCAGTGAGGGGGAAAGGCAGCCTGCAATATGCTTATAACAGGCACCTGGTACTGGTGGGTTTTGAGGGCCATCCAGTTCTGGTAAATGGAAGACAGCCCCTGGTGACCTAGTCATGGCAGTAAGATTGCTAGTTAAGCACACAACTATTCTATCTCTTCTCCCCATCTTTTGTATTGGAACAAGTGGTTGGGCTGTGTTTAACTGCCTCCGTGACACTTGTTTTGTCTTCTGCTAGGCTGTTCGAAAGTACTGCCCACATCATGTGGGTCATTACTTGGGCATGGATGTTCATGATACCCCAGATATATCTCGATCGCTCCCGCTCCAGCCAGGCATGGTGATAACCATTGAACCAGGTAAAAAAGATATGCAGTCAGTGGTGGACAAAAACATGCAACACTGAGAATAACAGTATTGCTTTCAGTAGTTAGGTGGTCCCTCAGACCAAAGTATTCAGGTCCTTTCTGATGAAACTGAAAATTATTACAGTATTGGAAAACTTGAAGTTATTCCCCTCCCAAAGTCACTACAGTATTAGAAAACCCTATTTCCCTCCCAAACTCAGCCAAGGTAACAGATTGTGGGATTAAACTCTCAGACAGTGATCGAGTGCAGTGCAGAGAAGCAGGGTCAATTCACTTGTGCTGTGTTCTGTGTTACTGTGACTAAACTACCAGTCACTGGTAGTGTAAGTCTCAAGCGTTGCAGTCTGCAATTAGAGGCATTCACAACTTAGCTTTGTAAATTGGGCATTTCACGATGAATCTTCCTTTCTGCTTGTCACTGGATTTGGAGCTGTCAACCGGAAACTGATATTTAATGCGTGGCTCTTCTCTCTCTCTATTCAGAACATTGTTAGAATCGTCATTGTGAACATAGCATTGAGAGCAAGAAGTGTGGAAAGGCCAGCTGTAATTGTGGAAGTTTTTATTAACATGCTAGTGTCTGTAGGCACTGACGGACACTTTCATTTCTTTGCCCACCAACTGCCATGAGTGAGGGGAAAGAGAGTAGCTTTCCTTATTAAAAATTCTCAGGATCAAACTAATGTTATGTTGCTGAAAATCCAACCCTGCTCTCATGGTGCTGCAGTAAAGGAAAGGTGTTATGGAGAGCGTTGTGTGTTTTAATTCCCTTCCTTCTTTCAGGCATTTATATCCCTGAGGATGACGTGAGTGCCCCAGAGAGGTTTCGTGGCATTGGTGTGCGCATTGAGGATGATGTTGTGATAACAGAGGATGCGCCTCTCATCTTGTCTGCTGACTGTCCCAAGGAGATCTACCACATCGAGCAGATCTGTGGCCGCAGCTCATGATGCCCCTTCTCTGCCTCTTTCATCCTCCTCAGGACATGCAGCCTTCCAGGGATGCAGGTCCCTGAAGTTGGCTGTAGTTGCCAAGTGATGGAGGGTGTGGACAGTTGATGGCTGTTTCCAAGACTGGGGCTGGGAAGTGGAATGGAAAAGGCTTGAGTACTGAGGGATGAAAAAGCAAAGCAACCTTTTCTGTGTGCATTTTCCTTCTGATTTGATTAGTGCTGATGTTGAGCCGTTGTAGGACATGGGGGTGGATTCATCTCTCTGCTTTGTGGATCCATCTGTTCTGGTGCCCTTGGAGGGATGAATCTTGTCAGTGCCACCAGCAGGGCTTCTGCCTGATCCCTCTCCAGATGCATAGGTGCAACTGCTGAGACCAGGGCCCTGTTTTTTCCCCTTTAGCAGTAGTTTCACAACAGTCAGGTTTTAAAAATGAAGCTTTGATAAATGCTGTTTTGGGGGGATAAAGTGTGTCAGACAGCTTTGATTTTTATACAGCCCTGGAAGGAGGGGTTTTGGTAGTCAGGAAGATGGGTTTGGTTGGGAGGTAGTGTTATCTGAAGCCTGGGGAGAATGCTTTTAGTATTTAAGGATAAGGATGTGTTTGGGCCTTGTTCAGGCATATGCAAAATAGGCCAACAGCAGGAAAAAACATCTCGTGGTCTTTCAGCTTAGTGGAGTGTTTGGTAATTTCAGAAAGGACAGATAGGGTTCAGGAGGTTGGACATACCCATTCTTGCTGTCTTCCACATTCCCTTCTTTTTGTCCCAAATGTCCATTCCAGTCTCCTGTTCTGAGCCCACCTCTATACTGGGAAGCAGGGCCGTGTTGGCTGTGCTGGACTCCACTGGCGAGCTGCTGCTTGTCACCTAGATGTGAGGTGTGAGATTCTGGGACAGTCACAGCACCTTTCTGGTTTATGCTGTAAGTGCCAGCAACTTCAGCAGTGTATTTTTGAAGAGTCTGCCCTATGGTGAGTCTCAAGTATTTACACGGCTTTTATACAGAATTTAAAGTAATTCTTTTTAAAAATCCTGAGGGCGAGATCACAGCTGCCTTTTGGGTTTCCCAAGTGCACTCAGTAACTAATGCTCTGTGATAGTATTTTTGAGGCAGCTGCAAATGTGATTAGGGGCTAGGATGGATGAGCAGTAAAGAGGAGAGTTGTCTTCCCTCAACATCAGCCTACCACCCAGGCCATTGTATGCAGTCGTAAATACACTCACTAGAGGCAAACATGGCGTCTGTGTATTTACTGAAAATATTTTGGCAATCAGCTCTTTAACATGTCTGAAAAATGCCTCTCATCAGTGCATCTCCTTTTATTTATGCTTGCTGTTGTATCACATCATCTTACCTCCTTTCTCGTGGCAGATTTCAGTATTTTTCACCTGTTACTCTCAGTTCTCTTTCTTTTTCTCTTCTCTTCATACATTGTCTATTTTTGACCCGCTAATATGTCACTGCTTCCTAATCAATTTTTCTTTCTAATCAATGTCACTGCCTCTTGCCCATTTTGCCCTAATTCACCACAGTGAATGTAGTCAGAAGCATGTGGGGAAGGTAGTCAAGGTTCCCGAGTTTGACCTCTGGCTCTGTTGCTGTGTAACCTTTAGCAAAATCTGCTTTTTTTTCTCTTTTTTTTTTTTCTTTTCTGTGTGTCATTTCACTTAGTGAAGGCCAAATGGACAGTGTCTTGCATCTTTCATTGCTTTTAATGGGAGCTGGGTGCATGCACTGGGGTTTGAATTTGGCACTTGAAAGGCAGCCAAGACATGCCATAATTTTATTTTTTAAACATGATGAAAAGTAAATGCTTTTACAGAGTTTAGTGTATCAAGTTTCACGTAGTTAAGAGGATGGAAGCCTTTGTTAGATGCTCATGCATTACAGTGATATCTACAGTGTAAATTGTTAGAAGAAAGGCTTGTTAAGTGTGGACACGGAACTGATGAATAGTTTTGATGTTGTTCTGATCTGTAACACATTTGTTGTTCCAATTACACCTGTTAGAGCCATGTCAACTGGGACAAATCTTGGGTTTTGGAACTATGGAAGCAGCTTAAAATAACATTAACCTGAGAGCTACATATGTGTGCTGATCTTCACATCTGCCCGTGTACCTAACAGAGTTAATAATTGTACTTACTGTAAATAAGCCTTTGAAATACCTATAAAAAAGTTATTTTTAAAATAAAACAATTTGTACAAAGTAATTTCTCAGGCCATCAAGTTGCATGGCTATTGAATAGATATAAGCACCTCCAGAAAGAGCATTATTTTTCAGGGAGATTTATAAATTATCTGTAACCTATCTTGGACTTGAAATAACATTGTCAAATGCAGGCACACACTAATTCCTACTCCTCTCAGGAAAATCCTGCAACTTGCAAACACCAATAGATTTTAGGAATGTTGTGGATGAATGTTTCTGTCAGTAAAGAAGTGTTTGTGACTCTGCTGAGTGGAGAGTAATGGATCTTGCTAGGGCTGCTGTGCTCCACCATGCTAAGCGTGGCTAAGCGTGTCTGATTTAGGCTGTGCGTTGCTCCATGTTCTGTAATTCTTCCACAGTGTTCAGCCATTTCTTCAGCATAAACTGCTGCTAATGTTTTGAATGTGTTGTTCCATGTAAAGAAGAGTTCATTTTGCAGAAGGTATTAAATCTGAGTCTTATCAACCTAAATTTTCGAAGGTGTTTTCTCACTTGTTGCAGAGGTGGATAATCAGAGTATCATCTGGGACCTACACACATGCTGCAGTGTCCCTTGAATACAGCCAAATCCATGAACATTTTACATGGCCTTCATTGAGAAACTCTAAAGAATCCCTTGTCTGGCTGCACATACCCGTGGCGCACCTCCCCAGTCACCAATCCCATACTGCCAGATTTACGGTCTGTCTCTGCCACAGAAGAGATTCCTCACTCCAGCCACTTGGGTGCAGGAGCAGATCTCAGTGGCAGCACGAGTTGCCAGCTGCTTGATGAGGGTGTTGGTGGGATCACTGAAAGCGAAAGAGAAGTTGAGGTATATGCAAGTTCACTTGGGGAGACATTTTATTGCAATTATGGCACAGGTCTTAAGGGCATCAGAGTACGAGAGAAAATGAGAGCCAGCCATCCCTATGGAGAAGCTGCTTTGCTTTCAGAGGAAGCCTGGGAGGCTTTTCTTGGTTTTCCCGTTTCACCTTCTACCAGGGGCCTGCTTTGCCTTGCAGAGAGCTAGTTAGTAGTAAAGTCCTGTTGTTAAAGTACAGTCTGAGCAGAGGTGCTAATTTGCAGATATGCTTCTGTCATCAAAGTGGAAAGAAATTTGGCATTTAACACAGTTTGGCATTCTGTCTCTGTTATCTGTGAAAAACACAATATGTCTTTCCTAAAATTACATTCATTATTTTGCAAAGGAACCTGATGGTGTAGGAAGAAGCAAACTGAGGCAGCACATAAAAGAGAATGGAGATGGAGGTTTTTGGGAATGTACAGTGCAATAGAGAAGATTCAGGAGAAGGGTGCGATTTGGAGCTGTGGGGATGTGCAGGTGGGTGTGAGAGCAAGGAGAGAACAACAGGGTATAAAATGGCTATTCAGTATGTTGTCAGAGTGGTGCAATAGCTCCAGGAAACTGGTTATGCTAACCCGGAGACCCTGATTGATTTGTCCTACTCAGGAGGGGGCAACGAAGGAGTCAGATTGTATTGAACTTGGTCTTAACAGTTAGTTTAATTATTTCTTTTAAAAATCAATAGAATTATCAATGAGAAAGTTTTCTGCAGTTTCATGTTATTGATCATGTGTCATATTTTAAATAATGTGAAGGGGAAAGAGTACATTTCTAGGCAAAATCTTCATTACACTGAAGGGAGCAAGGCTGAGATTACATGCTGTTATGCTACCCAAATTACTGCTATGGAAATCTAGTAATTACTCCCAGGAGAATTACCATAAAGCAAAAAGAGTTAGGGTTAAACTTAGGAAAAAATCTATATGAGATAAATGACAAAAATGCTTTAATTATGATGAGATGCTTAATACTTTGTGTCATTGGATAACGAAACTCTGCACTGCAATAAATTGACATTTTTTTATTTCTTTTAAACTGAGTTGTCTAGAAGCCTATATAGGCATCTCTTCATTAGTATGCAGATCTAAACTGCATTTAAGTTTATAATTTTCTGAGATCATTACAGCATCTCTGTTATATGTGCTCCCTACATGCATGCTCAGCCTCTACTTGATTAAAAATCATCATTTGGACACTTTTAAAATGCTGGCTCTAGGAGTGGGTCTGACTTATAAAATTCGTTGTATTTCAGAGGTGTAACAACAAGTTACATTTTAAAGCAGAATTTATAATCAAAATGGATAGTGAGACACAGTGGGCTCAATGGCGCTCAATTTCTCCCCTCAGCTCCTTTCACCTTCTTGGAGTTTGTCTTGCTGTCTTAACTGGCTGCCAGCTCCGAGCCTTCCTCACTAGCAGCAAGCGGAGCAGTGAACTCCTATCTTCTGGGACAAGTTACGCTTCAGCCCACCTGGTTGTTTCTCTGAAGCACCAACTGATATTTGGCTAACCAAACCCAGACTCTTCAGAAGATGGGCAGAAAGGAACAAGGAAGAATTTCCAGGTCCTCCATGTGTGTTACCTTCTCTTGCTGACTCATACCATGTGTGCCTTTTTAACTGCCATGACAGAGTTATCCATTAATAATGGCAAAGAAAAAAAAATTATTCCTGTCTGGGTAAGCGTTATGACCAGATCTTTAAGCAAAGAAAAAGTAAATGAGAAAGCTGGTTGTAGACCCAGGAGTGGGAATGGCTCCTGTAGAGTTCAAAATGTGCCTTCCCCTGGGATGTTGGGGAAACAAGTAGCACTGCAGGAGCGATGTGCAGTTTCGGTTTGGGATCTTCTTGCGAATGCTGGTCTCAGACATGCTGTGATGGGCCAGAATTGACAGTGGTTGAAGCTCTGTGTTGCTTTTCTCCTCTCAAGACCGTGAAGAGCCTGTGGCTTTTTAAAGGAATCTCTTTTTTTCATGATTTGGGCAGGAATATCATGGCAGCAGAGGTTGGGAACACTCAGCCTGTGGTTCAGTCATCAACTAGAAGTTGGCAGTCCAGCAAAAACTGGTTGAAATGCAGTTCTTCCCAGGGAAATAGGCTCACTGTGGTTTTTTGTCAGTAAACTGGGCCAATATGAACAATATTGTGTAAAGGGGAGAGAAGCTTGTCTTCTCTTTATTCCTAGGCAGAACGAAGCTTCTGCCTCTATGTCCGCTTTTGAGAGATTAATGCAAAATGGGATTGGCCACTGATGCAAGTTAAGATTAAGCAGTCTGACTCTTGTACCAGGAAACAGTTAGCAGATGTCAGGTAATTTCTTATCATGTGAATCTTTTACTCAGAGAGGTAGTGCTTTAAGTTTGGCGATAATATACTTTGTTTTTCCAGTCTAATGTGCACACAGAGTGCAACATATAACATCAGTTTTGCCTATGGGAGCTACAAGCAATACCTCTCTAATTAATAGTATTGCATCTTGGTTATGGACATGTTAGCCGGCATTGTAGTCATTCAGAGAAAGCGCAGGTTTTAACGGTACAGAAGGGGTGGGGGTTTAAGCTTTCTCAGTGCAGGTCTCTTACCAGGCTACAAAAGCAGGCAACTGGTACTGCCTACGAACACCCTTTCTTACCTCCTTTTGGCAGACTGATCATTTCTGTTTAGTGGCCTGGGTGAAGTTTGTAATTTGTGTTGGCATTTCTGTGCTCTTGTCCTAATGTGCCATCAGGACCCCTTTTTGATCTAGTAACTGCTTACCATTTTTAGCATTGCCCCTAGGATAGACAAGGTTTGATATGGCATCAGGGATTAGGAGAATTCCCACCATGGGATTGAAACTGCCGTGGAGCTGGTCTGGCTGACTCCTCGCACACCGTGCACATACTCCCTCAGCCCAGTTGCACATGTCTTCTCATTCTCAGAGGGGCAGAGAGACACGGCTCTGCTGATGGCTCAGGAATCTCCAGCCCTCACATCCCCATGCAGCTGCCCATGTCACGGAGGCCTTAAATCTCCAACTGTCCTTCTAACTGTTCCCCCTCCGGACTTGTAGAGGTACCAGTCTGCAGCCGAAAGAGCCGGAGCCTCCGGTGTGCTCATTGCACTGACCCGTTACTTGTCAGATTCCATAAGGTACCACTGAGATTCCTGTGATGCATTGCAGATATCTGGTATGTATATTGCTTTCTAATTTATGCTTTACCCTGTTCTTTTTTCCAGGAGATGAGCTTTTTAACAGCTACATGGGTGTTACTGTGGTGACTGTAACCAGGCAAAACCATACAGTTCTTATTGAGATAGTTCTACATTTGTGGACTTGGATATGATTAAGAGATTTTTAAAGGCACGCTGTATTTTTCGCCCTTCCCTGCAGAACAGAGAGAGGTTTCTAATGAACTTTCAGTTACACAGTATAAAGTGGAAATGTATGATTCATCTTCCAAAGCATGTGTGTATTAGTGTATATATACAAACACACACATATTATGTAAACAAATGTTGTGACTTCTAGCTAGTTAGAGATTTAGGAGGGATTTTCTCCAAGCATAATTAAGATTGTTTAGATATTTAACTCTTCATTTCTTTATGCTTTATTTGGATTTCTTGTTAAATTTACTTTTACCTTAGAATTTCCAGGGTTTATAGTTCTTGGTGTTTGAATAATTGCATTATCTCTGTAATATATTTTACTGTAAATCATTGCCATGTAGCCTTAACATTGCCTCCATCTTCAGGGTTTTTTTCAGTTTTACAGTGTAATTTCCCTGCAGTATGAGGCTTTTGAGGACACAGCATTCTGTGATTCTCACCTGAGGAGTGCCTTTCCAAAAAAAGGTGAGAATGTGCTATCTGAAAGATGTGAGTATTACTCTTGAAATTCAAAACTGTAAACTATGGGAGTTTTGAACCCAAATGTATCATTCGAACTTAGTTTCTTGGAGAAATAAAATAGAACAAGTGTAGCAATTAATGAAGAGGAGGATTGTAGTGCAAACCTAAATTCCTAATATACCGATAACTGCAAATTAATCTCAGCAATTAGATATGAGAGCTATTTTCCTCCAGTGTGCAATTCTCTCTGAAATTTTAGTGAATGTTAATAATAAATTAGAAGACTGATAAGCTGTTTCTCTAAACTCATTTAAGACAAGAAATGCATCAAATGCTACATTTCTTAAGGACTCGATTTTTAATGAGTCACAAGCTAATAGAGGACTGAGCTGAAAATCCTCTAGAATATTGCCTATCTTCAGTTAATAGAGTCACTGAATGAAAAGGTAGGAGGCAGCCTTTGATCAAGTAGTTTGAGTGCCTTCCTATTACAGCCATTGCATTTTACATCCTCAATTTAGTGCTGAGCCTGGTAGCTCGTGCGTGACAGCAGCAGATCCCTCAGTAAGGCATCAAGCCTGGATCTGAAGGCTGGGGGAGGGAGAAGGATGAGATGGGGAATTGTTTCTTTTAGTCATTTACCCCAGCTGTTAACCACCCCATCATTAAAAATCTATGAACCTTTTCGTTTTTTTGCCCGCCCCCCACCCCTCCCAGCAGGTATTATAGGGAGGATAAGGAGCAACTTTATATGTTTAATGAAGAGCTTGGATACCTGCTCTGGGTTCAGTTTAGCCTTGACAGTGGAAGCATGACATACAAATGCCTACAACTCTGAACTTCAGGTCCTCCTTCAGTTGCATTTCTGAGTCCCCAGAGCTGCACAACAAGGCTGTTCACAGTTTAGCAAGGAAAGCAAACCCAGAAGGACAAAGAACTAGAGAGGAAAGGAAGAAAATAAGCAATGAAGAGACATACGTGTTGCATGGCTCTCCTCCAGTAGAAAGATATTGGACACGTACACACACACAAAAGAAAATCAAGTCTTCCAGTAAATAGTGCCATCTCCTTTTCATTCTTTTTTCCTTAGTACTTAACATAATCTTGGTGTGTTTAAAAAATTAAATGTAAAGTTGCAAAAGGGGCTGCAAAGTGGCTCCTCGGGACCTGGATCCCTACTACATTGGGGCCTGCCCCTCTTTTTGCCATCATGTTTGTTCCAGTAAAAATAAGCAATTGTGCAGGACACAAGCATAGCCCAGATGTTATCTAAACCTCCCATTTATTCCCTGAATCACCTGGCTTTGCAGATCTCAGACTACTCATGGCAACACAGAGTGAAAGAAAAAATCCAAATCCTTAAGAGTAAATGCAAAGGAGAGAACAAAAGGAGAGTAAGCCTGTGAATCGATGTTGCCTGTTGGGTTACATTCTGGAGTCAGGATCTGGTGTTTCAGAAAAGGCCCGTCCTTGAAACTGTCTGTGTTCTGTTACACTTGATCACTCCAACCTCCTCAACAGCAAAGGTCTTCCCTTGAAATCCTCAATGTCTGTTTGTTGTTCTTGCTTCACTTTTGAAATCTAACAGGCGTGATACAAATTTCATGTACCTCCAACATTTTTCCATCCCACTTGGTAAACTTGTATTGATCCAGCTATAATATATCGAACAGGTAACAAACATACTGTGGCAGGAGATGTTTCCATCCTGTCACCCGATGTTTCCATTGGAAAGCTTGCTCCAGATCGCATGCTGGAAGATATGAATGCCACTGAGTGTAGTTAAAAGGAGGGGTGACCTTTTACAGGGTCCATTCCTGTATTTGCCCTGAAAACAGTTTGGAGAAGGTCTGGAGGAGACTGACCCAGGCAGCCATTCCCAACCCCAAGCACTGACCAGGAGGATGTCTCCATGAGAGCTTTATTCCACGCCTGGAGGAGAAGGCGTGTGAGCCTGTGTACACCCTGCTGTACACAGCACTGTGTGCTTTTCTGCATGCTTCCTTTTAAATTAAAGGTCTTTTCCAACCTTTATGATTCTGTGATTCTGTGATTCTGTGAAATTCAAATGGGGGAGCAGATACGCACCTACTTTCCTCTTTTCAGTAATTAATCCAAGAGAAGTGACCGTACGGTGCAGCAATTGCAAACTGAGCACACAGTGATGGGCAGTCTCTATTGCTTATTTTGAATTCATTATTTCCTCTATCTTTTCAAGTCAGTCATATCATTATTTTGCTCTCAGTGTGCATTGCTCCATTTTGAATTTTGCTCTGCTCAGGCTCTTCTGTTCAGTCTCTCGTAACCTGCTTGTGCCACAAAGTATTATTTCATTTTATCTGGAGGTGGCTGGACTGATGATAATATTTAATCTGTTTCAGGAAGTTTTTAGAGGTCACCAGCGTCAAGGAACAACAACTTGCATTATCTCCTTTATTATATATATTATTTCTTCAAAAGAATATTATTTAACTTCCACATGGAAAATAGAAGCATTCTTGAAATTTATGCTTGTTGCAGATGTCATATCCTCTTCCCCCAGCTTTGAAATTTGTGGTGGGTTGACCCTGGCCGGATGTCAGGTGCCCACCAAAGCTGCTCTATCACTCCCCTCCTCAGCTGGACAGGGGAGAGAAAATATAACGAAAGGCCTGTGAGTAGAGATAAGGACAGGGAGATCACTCAGCAGTTACTGTGATGGGCAAAACAGACTCGACTTGGGGAAAATTAATTTTATTTATTGCCAATCAAATTAGAGTAGGGTAATGAGAAATAAAACCAAATCTTAGAACACCTTCCCCCCACCCCTCCCTTCTTCCCGGGCTCAACTTCACTCCTGATTTTCTCTACCTTCTCCCACCCAGTGGCACAGGGGGACAGGGAACGGGGGTTGCAGTCAGTTCATCACACGTTGTCTCTGCCTCTCCTTCCTCCTCAGGACTCCTCACACTCTTCCCCAGCTCCAGCGTGGGGTCCCTCCCACAGGAGACAGTCCTCCACAAACTTCTCCAGCATGAGTCCTTCCCACGGGCTGCAGTTCTTCACGAACTGCTCCAGCGTGGGTCCCTTCCACGGGGTGCAGTCCTTCAGGAACAGACTGCTGCAGCGTGGGTCCCCCTTGGGGTCACAGGTCCTGCCAGCAAACCTGCTCCAGCATGGACTCCTCTCTCCATGGGGCCACGGGTCCTGCCAGGAGCCTGCTCCAGCACAGGCTTCCCATGGGGTCACAGCCTCCTTCGGGCATCCACCTGCTCCAGTGTGGGTTCCTCCCCGGGCTGCAGGTGGATATCTGCTCACCATGAACCTCCATGGGCTGCAGGGGGACAGCCTGCCTCACCATGGGCTTCACCAGGGGCTGCAGGGGAATCTCTGCTCCGGCGCCTGCAGCACCTCCTCCCCTCCTTCTTCACCAACCGTGGTGTCTGCAGGGTGGTTTGTCTCACATATTCTCACTCCTCTCTCCAGCTGCTGCTGGTGTTGTGCAGGGTTTTTTTTTTCCCCTTCTTAAATATGTTATCATAGAGGCACTACCAACGTCGCTGATGGGCTCAGCCTTGGCCAGCGGTGGGTCTGTCTTGGAGCTGGCCAGCATTGGCTCTGTCGGACATAGGGGAAGCTTCTGGCAGCTTCTCACAAAAGCCACCCCTGTAGTCCCCCCACTACCCAAAACCTTGCCATGCAAACCCAATACAAAGTTGTTACATAAATTAGAAGATTAAAAACATTTTTGGCTTTTAAAGATCTGGGCAAAATGGAAGTTGATTCCTTATTTCTAGCTTTTTTATTAAAGAAAAATATTTATAAAAGAATAAAATTTTAAGTAGGAGATGAACTGATTTAGAAAAGTTAACAATATAAATTGTAATTAATTTCGTAACTGTTTAATATATAAAAGTTTTAAAGTATCCTTTTCACTGCTCCCAGGTATAAAAACTCCTAAGTAAGTAGTTGAGATTAGAGTGATCTTGAAGTTAACTGGCATGTTCCAGTCTCTGACTGGAAGTATGATTTCTGTACGGTCTGCTATTGCATATCATACACTCAGCTGATGTTCATAAAAAGGCCAGCTGAAGTATTGCTGAGCCTACGGAAACAGGAACAAGTGTTTCTAGTGTTATCCCAGCAATGTTTTAGTTGTTGGGCTAGGACTTTTGCTCCTTCTAGTTCCAGTCTCGATGGAAGTGACTGATGTTCCCTGTCATACTCTAATGAGTATTTGAAAGGTGAAGTATTAACGATGCATTCAAATTATGGAAAAAATGTCTCCCAACTGATCTGGCCACTCCTTTACTCAAAGGACCGTTCTCCACGTGACTGCTGCTGCGTTAGTTGGATATAGCGAGACTACAAGCTCTATACGAGCTTTTGCATACGGGGCCAGAAAGAAACTTCCGTGAGAAAGTAAGTTCTTTTTTGCAAATCTGTATGAATGTGCTAGCACTAATGGCAGAAGCCACGATTCCTCTTTTAATTAAAATGTTCAATATTATAATAAAAAGATGCTTTCTTCACTTATTCTGCAATTTTAGAGTCAAAATAAAGTAGCGCAATGTTTTTAGCCTAATGTATGCAGTGTTCATGGAGCAACCCTTCATCCACTTGTTACTTGGGCATTTTGTATCTTCTTGGGGAAAAAAGACTTGAAAGATTTGACCCTTGGCTGCTTTCCAGCAGTTTTCTGTGCATCATAGTAAATAAATAAAAATTGTTGTCTCTTTTTCACATTCTTTCCCTGACTGTCCAGCGAATGAATGTCCTTACTCTAGACTCAAAGCGAACACACACATACACACACCGCCTTGTGCACCTAGTCTTTCCCATGTAATTTGAATAAAGCATGAATATTCAAAATACTGTTACAAGCATCTGTGCAAAAATAATATAAATACTGTTGTTCACAGCCAGTCTAAAGGAGTTCTTCAGACTATCATGAGCAGTATGCTGCATAGCCATAATGTTTAGAGGATGGAAAAGCAATTGTACTACTAGCGTTCAGGTTCCCTGAACTTAAACTCAGAGGCAGTTTATACCAGGTGGGATGGAGGACTCGCTTTCATCTCAGAGAAACATATCCTTGAAAATTATATGTATACTTTGGTGATGTACACCTGTGAATCAGGAACAGAGAACAAATTTTAACCTTGCAAATTTGTATACATCTGTTATTCCTGGTCCTGGAAATAGTTTGATTTTTTTTTTTTTTAATATAGTTTGAGATTTGCAGAGGCATGGTTTCTACAGAGTTCCCTGGTGTTAGTTACATTAGCATTTTATAGGCTGCTCATGTAAACTCTTGCACTTTCATGGCTCTCAGTATTAGTTTTTTAATATAACACAGTTCATACTGGCTTTTATTGCTGTTTAATTTAGGTTGGGTTTTTTATGTGGCTCCTCAGCTGCAAGGAATGTGGCCTACACTTGTTTGAAGCTTTTCTTGTCTGTTTAAACCTGCTATTGATGTCCTTTTTTCTTGCATATTGTAACACTCTCTAAGAGCTAAACTTGCCTGTATTTGTCATGCAGATCAATTACTTTACATAGCAAACCCAGATCTCATATTACAGGTGGGAACTCAGAACTTTTAGATGGTAACTGGAAGTCTCTCCTATCATTGTACCATATTTTGGTTGTTTCACAGATACAGAAATCCATAGCTGAATTGTCTAAATAAATCATTCTTAGCAAATAATGCCTCTTATTCAAAGGACACATGCAAATAATTGCCAGCCAAATGTTAGTTATTGGGTTCATGTGCTTTTTGAAGTGATCCCAATATCACTCTTCTCTTTTGGGCATCTGAAATTGTTTAAAACCAACATGTGATTTCTCGCCCTTCTATAAGAAAAAGACAATTTCTAAATAGGGTGAAGAAAATGTAATTTAAATAAAAGTGTATTTTATTTTGGACATTCATGTTTATAATAGCGGCTTTCCTAAACAGAGAGAGAATTTTCTACCTAAAAAGATCTTTCTTAATAATTATTCTAGATGAATTTGTATGGACAATTCAGATAGTTTTAAAAAACCCTGTATAAGATACCGAGAGGAGCAAAGCTTACGTTTTCACAAGTCTTATGAAGAAAGGATGTTCTTTCTTTCTTGTGCATTAATGTGTTTCATCAGAATTCCTGGGAAGCTATCCAGCTATACATAGTAAATATTTCACATACCAATAAAGTGATTCCTCAGCAATTCAACCACTCAGCACAAATGAGATTTAATTTATGGTGAATATCTGCACCTGTTAAACAGAGAAAAAGGCTCCTGACATAAGTGATCCTTTCATGCTGTTATTTATCTAAATTTTTAAAAAGGTCCTATCTTTCCAGATTATAATCTTTCAAAGATCATAATTTCAGAAACATTGCCAGGCCTGAATTTTGAACTTTAATATTGAAGAGGGAATATATGTGATTTTGAGCTAAAATATATATATGTAGGGCTAAGGTCAACACCATCAAGGGAAGGCATAAAATGTGCCTATTACTGAATTAGGCATTTGTTTGGTATATCTAATGATAAAATCAATACGTGGCTCCATAGAGGAGAGATCCATCAGCCTCTATCTTGCTAGCATTCAATAAAGAGACTGAATTTGCAAGCTTCGAGGGGGAGAAATGTTTCTCCATCTTTTGACAATCCATATTACACTAATTCAGACAGCTTTTACACAGAGCTGCACCAGTTTACTCAAGCATTGCTTTCAATATCATTTCATTAAATCAATGCAAAAGGTTGTGTTGACCTTTTGAATATATATTTAAATCTGATCAGTGGAGCTTAAATTGATTAGGAACTGATTTTAAGCCAACTCTTAAGGCAAATAAGTGTGTCCACACGGGGTTCCTCAGCTGTTCAACGAATTGATGTGAAATCCAATTTAAATTAAGCTGCTGCAAACAAACCACTGTTGTGTTGTAAGCAAATCCCAAATGTGCCCTCCAAGTTCTTTGAGAACTTTCTTTTTAACTCGAACAGAGAACCCGAGGGAGATACAGTTAATGGAGTGAAATCTGCTCATCCCCCGTCAGGAAAGGAGGGATGACTTTGCAGTCAACCACGGTAAGAAGCTTCCAAACATCCAAGGTTCATCTGAAAGTTGCATTTGTAAACCTGTTCACTATCAAATGACGGATGTTTTTTACTCTTCTCTCTTGCCAGCTGTAACTGCAGTGAACAAGGCGGGCGGCATCAGGAATACCACCACTCACCAGACTCTGGCAGGAGGAGGCCTCCTCCATATCCCACAAGCTAAAAAGATCCAAAGTGAGGTTAAAGGAAATCCCCTCTAGTTTGTGCTTGCTAGGGATTGGGACACCTAAGGTTTCCAACCTTTATCTTGCCTTCACATCAGCTCTGGTGTTTTCACAGAGTAGATTATTCCTCTCTCCTGAAACCTCACCAAAGACCTTTGCAGGACTGCGGAGAAGCCCCTTTATCTTCACAACCCATAAGTCTACAGGGGAATTTCAGAGATTTTGCTCTCAAAGCAAAGAAATGGGAGATGCAAAATGAACCACGCTCCATATCGATTCGTAATGCAAATAAGATGGAATGAAAAGTGTTTGTAGAAGGAAAAGATTACCTGATAATTTCTACACACGAACAAACCTGCAACCTGGGTTTTAATGATTGCGTTTAAAAATAGAGTGAAATGTGAACACACAATCATAGAATCATACAATAAAATACACTGTGAGAGAAAGCAGGGGTGAAAGGAGTAAATAGAAGAAAATAGTAAGGTAAATTGAGGGAAAACTGGTTTAGCATAAGCAACTACCTTAATTATTAATTAGATAACATGGGAATGCGAGTTGCAGTCATATGAGCTTCTGGGGGCTATTGGTCCCTCAATGGCCCCCACCCCACTCTTACCCAGATAAATTGTCATCTGCTCCATTTTCCCCCCCGTCCTAGAACTGAAGAAAGAGAAAACTAACAGTTTTCCTTATACTCTCCAAAATGTCTTAATTAACTGACAGTTTTGCTGTGTGAAAGAAGAGTTATAAGGGCTCTTCCTCAGCTTCAGGACCCTTTCTAATCAAAGGCTGTTGTTTGATGGGCATTTGCAGAAGCTGTCTTTGCCAGTCCAACCCCAGCAGGAGAAAGGTATCTAAATGCAAAGGTAGGTACTTTGTCACTCGTTGTATGAACAAAGGAAGGTAAGAGAATGGGGCATTGTTTTTTCTCCTCCAGGCAATGAAAAGTGTCTGGTAACTGCTGATGGTTTGTATGTGTGTGGTATTGCCAGATCTCTGGCCTCTTTCTTTTTTCAGCTTTCCTGGTTCCTCAAATTTACTTATAATATTCCCATTCAGACCTGTGCAACCAGTTGTCTTGAATGATTGCAGACTTGCAAAAGAGGGTTATGGGATGTGAGTGAACGTGAACATAAGGATCTTCCATGACAAACTCATGAGTATTTCTATATATTGAGGTAAAGGAGCTAACACCTTGGTGGTTCTACTAAACTCACACCCAATATAGAACTTTCTATGTGCCTTGCTAAAACCTCCCTGAAGCTGTTGCATCTTGTCCCGTTCTCTTTTTTTAAAGTCTTGTTGATACTACAGGTGGGTGGGAAAGTATTCCTAGCGCTGGATATGGCTCTTTCCCCTTCCTTGTATCATAGATAGGAATCGGTGAATCCTTAAACTGAGTTGAGAAATATGATTATGAATGTGGTGAGCAGACGGAGAAAGAAAAAACAAAAAAACCACAGTGACTGGAGGGGGGAGAAGAAGGGACTACATCACTTTGCAGTGGTAAATTACCAAAAGCAAAAATTACCAAAGCACTAGGCCCTGCACCTTACACTTGTTTCTCTGCTCACTCCTATTTTTTGCATTTCCTGAAGCTGTCAGGATTGGAGAGCTTGTGCTTTCTGATCAGTGAAAGCTTGCTGCTTCAAATGGCCCTTCTTTCCATTGGGGTTCTGGGGATCCAGTTGTGCTGAGCTTTGAAATGAAAGAAAAGGATGTTTGACACAGCAAGATACGTTCAAGGTGTATGAACCTGCAAAGAAGTATGACAGTTTATTTTATTGTTCAGTATAGAACTGGCAGGCAGACCATCTCTTGTGGGATTTGCTGACCTAGACGCCATAATGAACTTTATAGTGGAGTCCAAAGCAAGGCTAAACCCAGTCTATTGTCTTTATCTAGCCATTCATGAGAGAGCAGTTAAATGCCAGAAATACTTGAAATCCTGCTTTCTGAGAACTATCTGAGTTAGGTGCCACAATTTTTTGTTCCTGCTTATACTGGCATGAGAGGTAGGGGACTGCTGGCTCCCTCTTGGCTTCTTTTGTAATATCCATATAGTTTTTGCACCAGTAATTGCCATGTCTGTGGGCTACCTAATTTGTTTTTCCCATTCCTTTGTGTCTTTCCAAGAAGAAGTGGTACAAATTTGGGGTTTTTTTTCCCTGAAATCACATCTGAACTCCACCTTCACATCTCCCCCCCCCCCCCAAAAAAAAAGGCTTAGATTCGGATTTTTACAGTTTTCAATTACCAAATGGTGCCTTTGCTATGACTACCAGGGGCTTCAACAAAATGCTTTTACTGATAGCAGCATCTCTCCTATTGTGACAAAGAAGGATGGCAAAGGCTAATGAATTGTGACTTCTTGAGCAGAGCCTGCAGTTAGGAACTTGATTCAGTTAGAAGAGATCTTTGGAGGAATTTTCGGGTGCTATATTTCTTGGAAAAAGGACAAAGAATTAATGGGGGAAGACAAATGCAAACTGTAGCTCTATGGTTCTCACCCCCTTTCAAACAGCTTCAAAACCTTAGACTTAGTGGAAGTAGCTTCCAGACCTCCCTTTGTTGATAATGTTTTTTTCTGATTTTAGTGCTTACTCCATCTCTGTGACTCTCTCCCCACATTCAAGACCGTCAGGGAGAAGTTGTAGATAAGAATATCTGTAAACATTGTTGTAGTGTCTCCCACACAGCAGTCTGGAACTGCCTCTCCTTGTGTTACTGAAGGTTCATGGATTTCCCAAATCAGTAGGAGTTTATTGATTTATATGCAGGCAAGCTTGTGTTACTACTTTGGTTACTCTCATGGTTTTTCCTGGCTACTGTTAATTAGCCTGGCAGCATCTTCCAATGTTGCTTACATGCAGTAGTAGATGAATATAACTACTTGTATTGAACTATCATAACGTTCTCCTTTTTTTGCATCCTCCTTAAAAGGATAAAAGGCACTTTGAAAACTCTTGTCTAAGCGATTAAGGAGATCCAGACTGTGACCTGGTACTCAAATGATGTCTCTAGTGTGGTTAGTGGTGCTGTCTCCTGCACTTGGATTATCCCACAGCCTCTTGTCACCTCATGCAGTTCTTCTGGGATGTTCAGGTTAAAAACAATCACTCCCCTGCCACTGCTTTCCTGTTACCCTCTGAAAGACTTTCTCTCTGAATTACAGTCTCAGCCTCTGTCTCTGACATCTCTTCAGGATCCCAGCTCAGGTTAAAGCAGGACTCTTTCTCTCTCAAGCCCTCAATCTTTCCCATGTGTGCATTTTTTGTCTCGGTTGCTGTAGGAGTCTCACCCTCCCACCTCTTTTTCAGCCTTGTGAATAAAAGAGGCGGCCACGCTGCAGCTGACCTAGAGGTATGGTGATTCTTGGGCCCATGTCTTGTGTCCCCAGGCTACAGGCGGCATGGAGAGCCCTGGCTCCCCTGGGGACCTCTGCGCAGGCGGTGAGCTTGGCTCCAGAACATGTCCTCTCCTCTGAGCAGAAGCTGGGATGCTGTTTTCTCTCGGGAGGTGGCAGCACAGCCAGATGCGATCAGCATCTGCAGCTTGGCACCCAGAAGGGTGGCAAAGGGAGTGGCAGGGAGGAGGTGGCATTGGTGTTGGATTCCTTCTGAGGTGGAGTTCCTTGGTGGGGGCGAGGATTAGGATGGGGAGCGCAGGGGTGTTGATGCATAGGAGGGATGACTTCAAACCCATTCTTGAAGCAGAGTGGAATCGGCCCAACATCCTCACCGTAACGCACTGGGGTCTGTTGATCCTGATCATATTTCTCTGTATCAGCTGCTGATGATTGTCAGGCGTGATGTGGGGCTGGGATGCCCACTGTGGGGACAGTGTCATTCGTTGAGCCTAGAGCCACATCCCCAGCTGCTCTTTTTCACGTGTGGGGAAAGGCTGTCTGCAGGGGATTGGGCACAGTCATTAAGTATCATGGTTTTTGCAAGCACCTACTTCCCTGCAGGCTGTCACGATGCTTGTATGTTATTTTATCTGCAAGTTATCAAGCAGCTTTAGGTAAAATACAATGAGAAAGGAAGAGCAACAATTAGTCACCATCTCGTGAAATGGCACAACCTGCTCCTCTCTCAGAATGTCATCTGTTCTTCTTAGCTGGATTACTGGGGGCTGGAGGCTCCATTTCTCTCCTGAGGTTTTAATAATGGATTGCAAAGCCAGGGGTACTATATGGGGTATAATGTCACCATCATCTGGAAAACATGCACAGAGGCAGGGAATTTGGGTTTCTGCAGAAACCAAGCACAGTCTGGTCCAAAAATCTATGGGATATATTGCTTAATATACCCCTCTGGCTCTGTTCTTTGAATTCAGCTTTCCCATGCCAAGCACACTGAAACAGCTGGGGATGCTACAGAGCCTTGGTGGGAGGTTGTTTGCTTACTTCATGAACTTCAAGAGGTTTTGTGGCAACATGGAAAGATAGTAGATTCAGTTTTGCCCCGATAGTCAATTGTGAATGCTGTCTGTGAGTCTGGGCATCCGAAAGCAACGGGTGCTTGAAATCCCAACTTAGTCAGTTCAAATGGTTTTAGTAGCATCAGCACCTGGAGGGCAGCCAGCCAGCCCTACAGTTCTTTAAAAAGTAATAAAATGCACTTGATTTTTACTCCTTGGTTTGCAACCACTGAACAGGAGCTAGTCTCATATACCAGGTAATTCCTGCTTGATGCTGCTTAGGGCACCATTGAATTCACACCTTAAGCAGGCAGCACTGAGAGGGTGAAGCACAGAAAGGCAGCAGAAAAACTTGAGGTTTGTAAGCACTTAGAAAGGGACCACCTCCATTTTTCCCCTCTTTTTGCTCCTGGCAGTCTTGGAAGGCCCATCCCTACTCTCATGACTGTACAGTAAAGGAAAAGCGTTGCTCTGAAGAGTGTTTGAAAGTGTTGCGATTCTCTCCTCTCTTTCAGAACAGCTTCATTCTTGAGAGTGCCTCGAGTGCCCCAGAGAGATCCTGTGGCATTGCTGTGCGCGCTGAGGATGAGTCGTGATAACAGCGGATGCACCGCTCATCTTGTCTGCGGGGCTGGGAAGTGGAATGCAAAAGGCTCAGGCAGCGAGGACTGAAAAGCAAAACCACCTTTCCTGTGTGCGTCTTCCCTCTGACTCAGTTCTGGGGGATCCTCCCCCTGCCGTGTGGATCCCTCTGTTCTGGTGCCGTGGAAGAACAAGTTTTGTCAGTACCACCACCGGGCCTTCTGCCCGGTCCCCGTGTGGGTGCAGTTGTGGAGAGCCAGGGCTGCGAGCAGCTGCCCCTCCACTAGCAGCTCCACAGCAGTCCAGTCAGGCACACGCTTTCAAAGGGTGCATGTATGGGGGGGGGGAATCATTTGGGGGATAAATCCCACGTAGGACAATGTTGGTGGCTGCAGAAAAAAACGCACCAACAGAAGGACTGTAAAGGAGAAAGACAATAACCAAAGTGAAAGACACTGGTTTTGGAAGGTAATTGCACTGGAGTCACTGGGTTGTTGTTGCCTTTTGGAATAGTTTTGACAAGTGGGAGAGGGAGTTTGTCTCATTTTAATTGGGACTCACCACATTCAGAGCAGTTGTCATGTGTCACCTAGTCTGTCTCCCTCCCTGCCTTTACAGCTTGGCAGTCTCCTCTTTTTCCCCTGCATATCCCAATGATTTGAAAAATGATCCATTCTTCAAAGCATCCCTGGTAATTTGGACCACAGTGTTCTTTTTCTTTTGAGGCCGATGCTTTTCAAAGCTGCAGCATTTCTTTCTGCAGCAGCTACTGACACCTCTCTATAACATATAGCCCTAGGAGGGGGAAAACAGGTCTGAGGGGCTGCACTTTTCCTAGGAGGAAAGAAATGAGAGATGGCACTAAAATCAACAGAAAACAGATTATTTCATGTACAGTAAAGAGGGTAAATTCAGACCTTTTTATGAAGTGCAAGACTATTAGGGAATACCATCACTACTTTCACTTTGTGAAGCACACTGGAGGCCTCTTAATGCACTTCCCAATGTTGGTATTATGTATCTGCATACACAAATCAGTAAATATTAAATAAATAAGCACGCAGATATATGTTCTATTCTGCACCATGTTTGTTACCTTTTTTCCGAAACCACCACCACCTTTTTAGCAAGACTTAACTCAAGATCTGCATTGCTATATTCTTTTTGCTGCCAGATACAGAAAGATAAATCCAGACCATACGATTGCTGGCTGCATGGCTTTTACCCGTTGGCACCCATCTCCCTGTGGTGACATCAGCTGAGGTGGGAAGACTATAATTTTATATTGCACTAGTAATTTAAAGTGAAAATGAATGTTAACATTTCTCTGGTATGCATATGCCCTACTGTACATGTTTGTTGAACATCCTGGATTCCTGCTGAGTACTGTCCTACTGGGGACATTACCATACACATTTAGGGTTAAAATCCATGTTTCTATTAAAAAGAAAATCTTGAAAATTCTGCTTTGAAAAGAACTAGTTTCTTGAAGCTGAAAAATCAATTTTCTCAAGCACCCACCTCCCATTTTCAAAATACTCCTTTGCAGTGGCCTTCAACCTACAGTCCTGAATAAGGAGCAACAGGACGAAAACCTGAATCTGTGCAGCTTCATTTTATTGTTAGCAATAAGAGACACACCGTAACTGAGCAGCATCTGGGGAAAGGGGCAGTTAAGTGACATGGAAACTTGCCATGCAGATAACTAGAGGTGTTAAAGGGTGTATAAATGAGAGAGGGCATTTTTCTTCTTCATACTTACCTTCATTGTGCATGTGCAACTTTCAGGCTCAACCTGACCCTGCAAACAATTAGGTATGTGCTTAACTCAAGGCACAAGTGTTTCATGTCTTTCAAATATGAATCCCATTGAAAATTATTCCAACACATCCAACGGCAGCATCATCTTGTCCTTACCGCAGGCCCCTACTTTAACCTAAAGTTTATTTGGAGACTGCCAGACATCTCATCACAGCAGGCACTGGATCACTGTGTGCATACAGCAAGATGGGTATGATGGAGCCGGACTGGAACTGTGCTGTTTGGCACAAATGCTTATGATAGGTACAGTATAGATATTGTTTGCCTGTACCTATGCAAGGGAATGCCCTTTCTATCCTTCTGCTACCTCCTCCTTCCTGCATCTATGCAGCAACACGGTGTAAAAACCCATTTAAACGAGTTGATTCTGCATAGAGATAGCATGTCTACAAGGACCTGCGAAGCTGGGTGACATTTCAAGACCTGCTGTTGTCCTGCTGGGGATTATCTTCCCCTCAGTTTCCACATCTTGGGGACTACTACTACTGACCTTCTCAGAAAAGTACTTTGAGCTGTACTGCCGGAGAGAGGAAGCTCCCAGTACCAGCTCCCATGCCTGTTGTCTCCACCTTTGCAACAGAATAGGCAGGACTTGGGCAGCTCTAGCACCACAAGTAAAATCCATGTTGATCGTAACTATTGTTAGCCTAATTTGTGTGCTAAGAGAGTAGTCCAGACAATGCAAATTCTTTCTCTAGCAATTCTGATACTCCATTTAAAAAAACCTGGACCGCTAGCAAACACAAGTAGTAACACCAACGAGCCCACCTCATTCTCCACTTGCTGGACATCAATTAGGATGCAAGCAAACGAGCAAAAAGTTTATTAAAGGCTGAAGCCCTTCGTAGTAGGGCAGAGAGACAAGTCCCAGGTGATTTTAGTGAAGCGCTAAACAAGAATCAGGGCCCGAGCATGCCAAGCAGCTTGCGGGGTCTGGGGTTGTACCCAGAAGCGATCCTTCGGGCAGGGAGCCAGCCTCCCCCGGCACGCCGCCTCACCGGGCCGCCTGCCGCCCAGCACTCGGCCGTGCCTGCCAGTCGGTCAATCGCAACAGGGGAGCGCCCGCTGCAGCAACAGCAGCGAAGCGGGGCTGTTTCCCACACAAGCGCCGGTCGCCTGCCCCACGTCCCCTCCTTCCCAGCCCCTCTGCCGCCGTGGCCCCGCACCTCTCCCCGTCTTTCTCCCGCCTCGCTCGGCCCTTCCGGAGGCCGGCGACGCCCCTGCCGCTGCCTGAGGCGAGGCCGGGCAGCGGTGGCCCGGCTCCCCCGGCAGCCGGTGAGCGCTCCCGGGGGGCTACAGCCGGGCCAGACAGCCCAGCCCGGCCCGGCCCGCGGCACTTGCTCCCCGGCCACGGGGAGGCGAGAGCAGCGCTCCATCGCTCAACCCAGCGCCGCCGCCGGTCTCGGCCCGCCCACCCCCCCCCAGCTTCAGCCTGACGACAGGGCCCCGCCCGACGGGACCGCGCCCGCCCCAGCGCTGCGGGTGCGTACGGCTTTAAATGCACCTCCCCCACGCGCTCCTCGCGCGCCCCCTCCCCTCGGGTTGTGCAACCCCCCGGGGGGGGGAGTGGGGGATGAGGTAACGGCGGAGGGAGCGCGCGGCCCCACCCTGACCGGCGCCTTTAAGAGCCCGCCTCACGTGACCGCACTCCCGGCCTCCCCCCGGCGACGCGCTCTCTACCCTCCCCGCACCTGTTGGCGGCGGGGCGGGGCGAGCGAGGGGGCGTGGCCCAGAGGGAGCCCCGCCCACTCCTTCCGCTCGTCGTCCTCGTGCCCCTCCCCGCCGCGCATGCGCGTGGAGCAGGACAGGCGATTCACGCATCCAAAATGGCGGCCGCGATGGATGTGGACACCCCTAGCGGCACCAACAGCGGCGCCGGCAAGAAGCGCTTCGAAGTGAAGAAAGTGAGGCCCGCTGGCGCGCTCCTTCAGCTGGCCCGAGAGGGAGGGGGGGCCGGGGCTGGCCTGCTGGCGGCGAGCGGGGCGAGGGGGAGGGCGACTTCTCGCTCTCCTCACGGAGCCGGGCGCCCGGTTCCGCACCGGCGCAGCGGGAGAGGCGGGACGGTGACTGCGGGGAGTCTTGGCGTGCGTCCGGGCCAATGACTGAGGCGGACCACCGCACGTGGAGCGGAGGCTGACCAATCAGCGGGTGCAGCTGGCGTGGGCCCGCGGGCGGGAGGAGGGAGGCCTGAGGGGGCTGCCCCTGTCAGGGGGCTCTGCCGCCGGCTCCCCTTGGGCGCTGGCACCCTGCCGGGCCTCGGCTGCTCTGTGTCCTCCCCGGCTGGGCCGCGTTACGCGGAGCCTCTGGGCAGCTCGGGCTGGGGAGCAGGCGTGGAGTGCTGCCTCCTCCTCAGCCCTGGCCACTCTGGCCCAGTCACCCCAGCTGCCCCGTGTGCTCTGTAAGACACTTCACACAAATTTGTGTGGCCGCTTTTTTTTTTCTTCGTCTTTAAATCAAGCCATAACAACGTGTGTGTAGTCAGCAAATATTCTTCTGTCACCATGGCTTTGTTTGCATCCCCAAAACAGCCAGAGTACCGCTGTTCTGTCCAGTGCCACCAGTTTGTTAGCTGAATCCTGGTAATAGTCCAAACCTGTTGCACGAGGGTACAGAGGAAGTAGAAAGGCTGTGTGGGCTTGCACTAAGGTAGAATTTGAGGAAAAATGACCCCTGGACTGGATATCAGCAGACATTTCTAGACAGTGATTCCTGCTTGAAGGATGGTCTCCAGGTGTAGTTTGTTTGAAATGCAGCTGTCATCAGTGATGATGGAAAGCCATATCTCTGTATAGGGCTGCAGGTCTATGCAGAAGGAGGTGTTTGGATGACGTGATTGCTTGTTCTTTGGAAATAGGGTCAGATGCAAAATCACATGAGAGGAGCAGGAAGTGGCACCTTTTATGTGTCAGTGGCATTCCTCCTCCCCAGCAAGGTACCAACACGCATTTGTTGCATGTGTGGCTCAGTAGAGGTCTGTGGGTCCCAAGAGTAGCTTATGTTGGGACAAGAGATTAAGTACCTGAGAGTGTGGGAGAGATAAAGGTGCTGGGAACTTTTATCCTAGCTGCCTTGAAGTGTGGATGAAGTCCTTGAGAGATGAGTACCTCAGCCAGAAGGCTGGCTAGACTTGAAACGAGAAGATGGGGAGAAAAAATGAAATCACTACTGACCCATTTCCTGAAAGATTTAGTAGTATTGTGATGACTTTTTATATCACTACTAATGAAAAATTGAAGTGCTTATCAAAATTGATATTGCTTATCGATACTTGGCAATATGGATTCCTCCTTCAGAATCCTGAACTGAGGGGAAGCAGCGAAAACATTGAGACATAAATGGAATAAAGTAGAGAAGATTTACTGTAGTGCAGTCAATACAATAATATACAGAAAAAATGGAAGGAAACAAATACCGAGAATACTTAAATAGTAAATAAAGATTGTCCTGGCTACCAATATGCTGTTGGATTGCTTTGAATATTGAAGGCAAGCCCACCTATTTCATGAATTTACAAAAGACCTGATTATGTTTTTTGTGGGGAGGAATAAAAAGGTGCTATGCTTTTCTGCATAGCTTGTTTTAAAGTCCTCACTCTGAACCAGTTTTCTAAAATTGTGATGGAAATTTGTAGCCAATGCTTCCCCTGAAGTAGCGTGGGACAGAGATACTCCTTTTTTTGTTTGGGTTTTTTTTATAAACAAAGTCTTTGAAAGGTTAATTTGGTAGTACTTTCAAATTTTTATATTCAGCCTTGCTGGTAGGTGATTGCCTAGTAACCTTTTTGCAGAGGAGATTGTTCAAGAGTCAGTGAAGGGTAGCGTTAGAAATTATTTTAGTTCTTGGCCCCAACTGCTCTGGGGGGGCGATTACTAGAAGAACTGCTGCGAATAATGGAAATTCCTCTTAACAAAATGGCATCTGGATTGGCCTTTCTGCAGGGGACTGTCCTTTCCATCAGAATTGAGGACGTGGCATGAGCTGCATCCTTGCCTCTGGATCTTGAATAGAAATGCAGATGTTTGCATTTGTTTCACAAAAAAGGGGACTATGGGAGTTATCTTGTTGTTTCTAAAGTTGGAAGGAGGCACTGGGTCTGGGAGGTAAGTGAGAGGAATGTACCACTGCTTTATAGTAAGCTTCTGAACTCATGATAAAGAATTACTCTGGACTTCTAAGATTTTTTTTTTTTAAATATCCCAGCTTTTCCATTTAAAAAATACATGGGATCTTGAGGAATAATAAGGATTTCTATGTGCTGTAAATTGAGTCAAAACTATGTTTTTCTTTTTCTTTTTTCCCCTCTCTCTAGTGGAACGCAGTAGCTCTGTGGGCATGGGACATTGTGGTTGATAACTGTGCCATTTGCAGAAACCATATTATGGATCTATGTAAGTAAATGGTGGGGAAGACAGTTGACAGTTTTGACTTGTACATCATGCACAGCTGAAATTTCCCCTCTTGAGGGTATAATTCAGCAAATGCAGCTTTCAGTTAGGAACTAAGTCTTCACAGTGCAAATACTAAGCTCTATTTTATGTAACGCTGAAGTCCTATAATCTATTTTTGTGACCTCTGTCACCATACTGCTTTTCCCTCACCCTTTTCTTGTAAAGAGTAGAATCACTTGGTCTACAGACGAGATGATGTTGCTGAGTGTATTTGGGGTGCAACAAAGAGGAAAAGGAGTAATGATAAAGAGGCAGCAGGAACTGAAATTATTCAGGGTCCAAGCTATTGCTCACAAAGAGAGGTATTAGATTTTAGCATTGGGGATGCTGCTATAGGTATTAACTTTTTAATGACACTCATTAGGATGAAATCTTGTAACACTTTCTGTGTCTGGCCAGGAAAGGCTTGGACCAGTGACTTCATTTGATTCCTCATTCTACAAAAACTACCTTGTATAAGTTAGTTAATGTTATAGTATGGGGAATTTTGTAGTCACCTAGAGAATTAATTGTTCCTTTACAAAGGAGAATAATCAAATGCTGAAATAAAAACCAAAGTATTGCTAGTATTGGTTTGAGTTTTTGCTGTATAATCTAGATGGTTCAATTAAAAAATATGCTTGCTATGTAGGAAGATAAAGTGGAATTAATGGAATTAAGTGTACAAATTTTTGTCGTGAAATAGGTGTGCGTACACAAAGTCACTGGTTTCAGTCCCATAAAGGATTGGTAATGAGTACAAAACCATTTCCCTCCCCCTCAAACTGAAACGATATTGTTGGCACCATAACTGTCCATCTTGTTTAAGTGATGAAGGACAGAAGACCTTTTAATAGACAGAAATTTGCCAGTACTACTAAAATGTGGAACCTCCCAAAACAAGAGCAAGTACAGCTACGGTGTTTGGGAACGGCCTGTCATGATCCCATTGTGATAGTTTTGTTGCACTTTGTTTTTATGCAGTAGCCCTTGGAACTACTGGTAATGGTATCTTACTGTCAATAAGCCTATATGAAAATAAAACATTTCAGAAAAATGAGACCTCAAGTTTATAGTAACAACTAGTGAAAGATGTGCCTGATTTTACATCATATTTAAATAATAATTACAAAACTACTTTCAGAAGTGTTTTTTTTTTAATAAAGAGAAAACACACTGTAACGCACAGGGCTGAAAATGGGTTAAGCAAGTTCACTTCTTTGCTTTGGGACAGATACGTTTGTATTTTGAGCCAGCTACTGCCTATCCATGCCTCAGTTTATTCTTGGTTATTAGAAATGGAATGATAACACTTAAGAGAAGCAAGTGAGAATAGGGGTTATGAAATATACTGAGATCCTTTGATGTAAAGATTTCCTTTTTAAGTACCTCTAACCTGTACCATCTTGAAAAGTAGTTGAGGTGGCCGCCGGACTACTACTTAGGCTCTCACATTTATGATATATTAAGAGAAGAAAGCATGCCACTGACAGGCAAATGGAATTTTAAAGATTTGTTAGAACATAAGTTACATTTAGAGAATTTACAAATATATAGAATAAATAGATAAAATCCTGTAATTCAAGATAGTTATTCATGATAAGTGGGATATGTTGTAAGATAATGGATGCTGGCATTTTTCATTCTATTAATCTGCCTCAAAATTAATAGTGCCTCCCCTGAGAGACCAAATACAGTCTCGTATATTTGCTATTTTTTATAAATAGCAAATAGGACATATGAGGATGAAGGAGAGATGTGGAGGAGCTGGAAGGAGAATGGACAGATGTTATTTTCCAGTAGTGAATTTTGTGTGTTGGTTCTTTAAAAAAAAAAAAAATCCTACCAAAAAAAGGGTGGGGTTAAGAGTGTATAGGTAGATTAGGAAAAACAGTGAAGGAAGAGACCATAGGTAACTTTCTTTCTTTCTTTCTTTCTTTTTTGAGTTGCTCAAGCATAACACGTTATTAGTTTGGGTATGAGCAATGTTATAAAAAGCCTGGACTGCAAATGACAGACGAAAATTGACAGTATGCAGAGTAGAAGGGGTATATAAATTGGTGTTCCAAGATCAGTGTTGGCTCTGGATTTACTTACTTCCTTGTTACAGATCATTAATGTTGTTAAACAGCAGTTTAATTAGATTTTCAAACATAAGATGTGAAGTGATGGGAAATTGAGGAAAACTTAATAGAATGTGCAGGGAAGAACAACACAAGATTCAATTTGATAAAATGCAGAATACAAATGTCTCCCTCTCCCAGTGATGAAGAGAAGCCTTGAAAGGAAAAACATTACAAGAGTGATAAGTAACGCCAGCCATGCTAATGCAAGATTGTTAACATTATGAAGTCAGGCATCCGAAAGCTAGGATATAACAATGTTAAGGTGTCATGCAGTTATTCTTATGTGTACATTATGACTTGGTAATAATATGGTCAAAGGATTCTGCCCACCCTCAATATGGTTTGTATTCAGTGTACAGGAGGAATGAGTAGATTTTCAGTGTTTTGTTTTCATTCTTCTCTGCAAAAACCCAGGTCCTATTTAGATTTTACGTAAGCAGTGTTCTTGATTTCTTCAAAGGCTTGCTCTCTGGCGCTGTCATTCCAACATGGTAAGTTGGGGAGTGTTAACTAAACACTATGTTTATTACAGTGGATTGCCTTCTGGTCTAAAACATGGAATGGAATATCATAGTAAGGTAACGGGTATAGTTTTGAACTGTGTAAAATGTGCCATCAAAATACTATTCCCTTTCTTTGATAGTAAGATGCAAAGTATCACATTTGATATTCCAGCTTCACAAAGATAGATAGATCAGATAGAATCCAAAGAAGAATATTAGGATGCTTAACAGGTTGAATGATTTTCTGTTTATGAGAGGAATAAAAGAATAGAACTAAGTATATTTGCGAAGTCATAAGTAGGAGTGGAAGATGATAGCTGTGTACATATATTTTGAGAATGTGATACTAACAGGAAATACTGTGTCATACAAGGGGGTTATAAGTAGAAGGAATGATATGATGGGGGGGAACTTAGGGTAAGTATTTAGTAAAATCTGCAGATAATTCCTAAGAAACTGGAGAGAATTGCAAGTGGAAAATTCTGAAATTCCTCTGAAGTTTGAAAAACTAAATTGGAGAGCTCATGCTATGTTTTGGGGGTATAGAATAGAATAGAATATTTCAGTTGGAAGGACCTACAATGATCATCTAGTGCAACTGCTGACCACTTCAGGGCTGACTGAAAGCTAAAGCATGTTATTAAGAACATTGTCCAAATGCTTCTTCAACACTCACAGGCTTGGGGCATCAACCACCTCTCTAGGAAGCCTGTTCCAGTGTTTGACCACCCTCTTGGTAACGAAATGCTTCCTAATACCCAGACTAAACCTCCCCTGGCGCAGCTTTGAACCATTCCCACACGTCCTATCACTGGATACCAGGGAGAAGAGATCAGCACCTCCCTCTCCACTTCCCCTCCTCAGGAAGCTGTGGAGAGCAATGAGGTCGCCCCTCAACCTCCTTTTCTCTGAACTAGACAAACCCAAAGTCCATAGCTGCTCCTCATAGGACAAGTAACAAGTGTACTTTATTAGCCTGGTTATATGTTTTATCTGTCTCTATTTTCTGAGTGAGTACATGATGTGTTGTGTTAGCCAAGCTATGTGTATTTATTTCTCTTCTTCCCAGTAAGTCCATCCCTTCATGACATAATTTTAGAAGGCAACATGTAAAGAGGAAGGGGAACCCATACAGTGGTAACGCTTGCTCAAGCAGAAGCCGCTTTGAAGAGCTCTTATCATCAAATTTACCAGTGCATTGGGCTGTTACTGTAGCTGTGAACAAAAGACATGTACTTTACTTCTGTTACCTCCCATTATGGCTACTTAAATCTTGGGCTACTTTTCTTGTTACGTAAATATACAGAAGATTTCTGCAATAGAAAATGTATAGGAAGAGGGATGGTTCTTAATAGATGCCAAGATTCAGAAGTTACCATTATATAATATGCATTTCTGTAACTCCTTGAGTTGAAACGCTTCCATTGCATCTTTCATAATTATTTACAGGTATTTCAGGTTTTAGCTGTATCTTTCTGCCCTCTTAAGCTTTTGGGACTGTCATGTTTTAGACTGTACTTGCTGGTCAGCGAATGTTTGAGTAACACTAAAATGAATTTCAGTGCTGCTTTTCTTCCTTACCTAAACCACCTTTCTTTGCTCTCACTCCCAGTCAAAATAGAGTTCTTTAAAGCCTGAAAAAAAAAAATTGTATTGTGTTCCAAAGCATACAGCTCACAGGTTAAAGCCACTTACAGAGGGGGGGAAAATGACATAAAAATGGGCTAGATGGACTTCAGATCTAATATGCTCAATATCCTCTTTCCAGCAGGGAAAGAGGAGAAGAAACAAGATGAGTATGTTGTGCACTGGAATATTTTCCTTGCTTTCAGCAGACAGAGACTTCCTGAGTTAAAGTTTGCTTACCAGTTGACTTTTCTTCCTTCAAATTAATTTCCTCTCCATTTCCTACTACTCATCTCACAATTTTCTGTTACTGTACGGACTCATGCCAAATATTTAAAACTTAATATAATAGGCCCCATGATACTCAGCAAGACCATGAGTCTATACTGCAGTAACAGTAAAATTGTTGCAGCAATCTTGGGTGTCAAATTTTAAACAAATGTCCAAAGTAATTGAAGCTCTTCAAGGTTCTTGAGCATCTTCCATTTTCTTAATCAGATTTATTGCTGTATGTATTGAGGGCTTAAGGAATTAAAACATCAGACGTTTCAGGTGCACTGGATTTTGTTCTCTTTTATAGGCAGGCCAGGGACTGAGCTTTGGACTTCCTGCTGTAGTATATTATATCTTGATGTAAACTGTATAATAAATACAGGTTCATTCAAATCCTGCAGAACAGTTGTTGCTACTGAGTTTCTTTAGACCTCAGTCTTGTTTTGAGTAGTTTCTTGTGACCAAGGTTAACTGATCTCTCTCGCATCTCAGGAAAAATGGGCCTTTCTCTTATTTTGTTCATCTTCACACCTGAGAGTGAACAATGAGAAAGGGATGAATAGGACAGAGCAAATAAAGATAACATTTTTCAGCCAAACCTGTGGGGTTTGAAAGTTTTTGAATCTTTAATTGGTGAATCAAATTCATTTTCTTTTGAGCATATTTGGGCACACTAAAAGTGAACAGAGAATTGGAGCTCATTCAGACATTTTCTTTGCCAGGAAAAAAAGATCTGCAAAACAAGCAAGGAACAAGCCCATGTATCGAGTTCTTAGCTGATCATCTATCAGCATGTCTTTTTAAACCATTTGGGCTTGACTTTTAAAGAAAGCATCCTTTTGCAGAAAGTAAAATGTTGGTCTCATAGGTTTGTGCTGCTGGCTGTGGAGGAGTTGGAAATACCTTTTTGTCTCCTGAAGTTTCTTCTTCAGGAAGTTTCTTCTTCAGCTAGAGCAGAAGTGAATTTTTCAGGCTCTAGAATGGAGAACCAGGTTGCTGGATTTATTTTCTCAGTGCTGTTCTTCCTTCTTTTCTCTCTCTCTTCTACTTCATCTATGCCATCTGACACAAAAAGTAAAACATAACCTAAACCCATAAATAGTATTTATCTTTTTTTGGGATCATCCTAGGTACTCAGCTCTAAGGTGTAAAAAGTTCCAAAAATACATTTTAAACTGTATTTTCTATTGTGTATTTTTGGGCTGTGCTTACCTGTCACAAGACTTTAGAATAGAGACTGGCAAACTCCAGCATTACACGAGCAAATTAATTTGTAAATATAACGGATAGTACAAAATGTCTAACAAGACAGTGAATTTATATTTGGAGAAACCTGGGTAACAAATTTAAGTAAACTTTCTTTCATGGATCTGCTACTGCAACTGAACATCAAAAGACATCTATTAAAACATGAGAGAACAAATTAAAAGTATTTATCCTTAAAATTTGGAAAGTAGACACATGTTACCGGTAGATGAGCTATGTGCTCCTGCCCTCTGGAAATTTGGAATACTAGAAGTGTAGAGGAAGGGGGAAAGCAGGATGAAGTATATTTTGATCTGATACTTTTGGGAAAACAGTACACATTAAACCAACAGCTCTTGTCACTTTCTGGTGTAATAAACGTAACAAAACAAAGAGCTCTTCTTCCCCCCACCTTGCTATTATGAAGAAATGTACCAGTTGGTGTTGCATGTACATCTTCTACTCCTGCATATATGTCCTTAATCTTTGTTTTCACAGGCATAGAATGTCAAGCAAACCAAGCATCAGCTACCTCTGAAGAGTGCACAGTTGCATGGGGCGTCTGCAATGTAAGGAAAACTGTTTTATTGTGGAGCTTATGTGTGGTGATGCTATCCCCCTTTTCCATGACTCAGGACAAAACAAATTCTATAAAATGTTTCAGATAATCCACCAGAAAAAAGAACTTTGAAGAAAAAAAAAAGAAAGAGTGAAAGTTGGAGGAGTGTAATAGGGAAGACACAGAAGAGAAGGAAGATGGGCCTTTACCCATATTTTTTGGAAGCATAATAGATCTTTAATTTTGAGCATGATTTTCCTGATCAAGGTTCTGCCTAGGAGCTATGCCTTTCTTTTTCCTGGTAATGGGATTACTTGGATGTCAGCATGCTTGATTTGTCTTTATGCAGGGCTGATTCAAGGAGTCAATATGGGGTAACTAGGTGATTTGCTTCCCCTTTTTTGGAGGAAGATCAAATCGGTTCTAGTGTATAATCTCCAGCTCTTCAGTTTGTTGCCGTATGCACTCCTTCATACATGGTCCCACTAGCGTGTGAACTCAAACTTGCATACCTCTTAACTAACCTGGGCCTGAGTTGGAAGATAAATTTTTCTGTAATGGAATAGCTACCTGTTCCTCAGGCCCATCCTCACTATGCTGTGGAATGAAGTTACAGCAGGATAATGCTGGAACAGCATTACAAATGTTGCAATTCTGTTTGTAGAGGACAAGACCAACTTTTTTAACCATGTCAGAATATTCTAGTGTCAAAATTATGTTTTTGTGTGCAAGAGTTACCACAAGTGGAACTTGTTTATAAGTAGCTGTATGGGGTATGGAGAAGGGTGTCCTTATTCAACACGTAATAGAGATTTTTTTTTTTTTCTTTTTAATTTTGCAAGTTCCTTTTTATTCAGGCTTCGGTTTGTCCAGAAGACTGGCAGAAAGCTTCAGCATGTGTACATGCATATCATCCCTGCTACTCACAGTGAAATCCTCTTTTTGCCTTTCTGATTATGCTTCTTATCAGCATCTGCTCTGCCAATTTTAGCAGCTGCTAAACTGTGCGTTCTCTCCTTCATCAGAAGTCAGTCGCTTGCCACTGCATGCACTGTAGAACAGGCTCCCTGCTGCCATTTCACTAATGTTCCCTTCCTCTCTGAAAATGTGGATCAATTCCTTGGTGTTTACCAGTGAGCTCGCTGATTAGTCTTCCCCACCTTTGTCTGTAAACACTTGCTACTCTCTTCTCGCCGTGATGCTTTCAATGGTAGTTTTCACATTGAGATACATTCATGTGTTCTGAAATGATGTGATCTGAACTTTCTCTTCCAGCATGCTTTCCACTTCCACTGCATCTCTCGCTGGCTCAAAACTCGCCAAGTATGTCCGCTGGACAACAGAGAATGGGAGTTCCAAAAGTAGGTATCCTGCACAGATTTCAAGATGAAAAATCCAATTGTCCTTCTGTTAATAGAAATGATCAATGTCAGATATGTGGGTAATCTCTCTCACCTGTGAGTCTGAGGGCATAGTTGCTGTTGGGGAAGGTTTTTTCTCCACCTTGCTGTATAGGGACGTTTCCTTAGTCACCCAGTGGTAAATGAGCTCTGAAGGAAGCCCAAATAGCTGTAGGGTAGGTGGGAGTTGTTAAAAAGTAGTGATTTCTATTGACATTCTCCCTAAAGAATGGAGAGCAGAAGAGAAATAGAATTCACTGAAAGTGGAGCCTCAGGTGAATACTATACTGCCGCATGAGCAATTTGGGTTTAGAAAATGACCTGAATTTAACTTCTTGTGTTCCAAAGCATTTCTGCTGAGGTGCCAGACGTCTTTTTGGGTCCCTCTGTATCTTGGTGATTTGTTTTATAACTCTAATAGGCTCAGAGATTAATACAGCTGATTTCCTAGCATCTGGAAATCAAATATCCATGTAGCCATTGCTACAGCCTTGGCCCATTTATTCATAATTTCTGTATTCTTTGTTTTGTTTTGTGTTTTTCAAAGGTCTGTTGTTAGAATAATAATAGGAGGTCCATGGATGGGTTTTTGAGGGGTAATTGTGTTTTGAGAGGTAATTGTACATTGAGAGTGGTTAGGAAGTTTGCCTGTCACTTGCTTCATTCTGCACCATTTATCCATTAATCTTTTCTTAACTGTGGATTTTCCCTCTCCCCACACCCTTTTAAAAACAAACAAACAAACTTATTAATTCTAACCAGAGTCCAGATTAAAACAGAGCAAAACAGATAACTGTTCAGGATTGTCACTGGGATCTGGTTCACAATCAGTTGTGCAAATCATCATTGACATGACAACTTGAGTACCATAGTTTTGATATTAAGATGTTTTAGTGAACACAGTGAAAACTGAGCCCATGTTGCTTGGCTAGTGACTTAATATTGCACGGGCAGCATGATGAGAAATGGAGACATGAATGAGTATCTTCTTGTGGGTGCTCAGTAATACATCTGGGGCTATGGCAGGCTTTGGCCTTGTTTTCACGCAGGGTATATTTGAAGTGGGATTCAGGGCAAAAGATGATGATACTGAGGGTCTCTTGCATATGATATTGTGGATGGCTCAGTCTCTCTTCTAACTAGTATCTGGATAGACTTTTGGGGGAAGTGAAATACGGAGAACTTCCTGAGGTTTCCATACCGTAGCATTTCACCTTCATCTGGTTTACATGTTAATTATGTCATGGTAGAATGAGAATAAATCTGCCCAAATCAGCATTAGTATGAAACATAATTTTTTAAAAAGCATTAACATATTATGTATTTGCAGGTATGGACACTAGAGAGATGGTGACCACGCTTCTTGTTACGTCGTCAGCCTCAATTGTTCGTGTCACTATGGGTCTGTTTTAGCAACTTGAAAAATCAGTAATGTATACAATTCTTCTTTAATCTTAATTTCTCCCTATTGTATACCATTGAATAAAATCTTGCTGGAGCTTCCTGTCAAAGTTTTTTGTCTTGCGTTCAGGAGTGGGCAGTCAGTGAATGAGGGAGGAGAATTATCTGGAGACTGGGGACTTAAGCTAGGCAACTCTTAAGCTGGGCAGCTCTCCTTGTTGCTATGCCCAGTTTTTGACTGTGGGTTTGGTCTTACTCCCACGCAATTGAGAACCACACCCCTGGCTCACTGAGGTCGGCATTAAGCTCCATCATGTAGTGCAATGGGTGCAGGACTTGGCCTGGCTAAGTGTAATTTATGCAAATAGCATTTCGTGTGGACATGCTTTCTTGCAGCTGAGTTGAAACGATGATCTATACAATTAGGGGTTGTGTCGTTATTAGAAACTCTCTTGCTTCTGCTCTTGAGTTTGACTAGACCAGCTCCCCTACAGAGGAGAATTTCACTAACTGTTCCCAGTTCCATCTGTTTAGCTTGGGGGACATTAACTGAATGTTAGTTTTTATCAGTGCTCATAAAGCACTTTCACGTGTCTGGTGAAAGTAAACTCAGGAAATTCACATGTTAGGTTGGCTGGAAAACTAAAAATAAGCAGTGTATGAACAAACCAATTCTTGGTTGGCTTTCTACTGGTATTTTCCCAGTTCAAGCCAAGCCGTTGTTCTTAGTGGCCAAAAATTGTTACTCTGAAAACTACATAATGTTTTGTTTGGTATCTTCTGTGCCAAATGGCCTGGTATCCTTCTCACTGCATCAAATTTTGGCCCCTGTGTTGACAGCCTCAGCAGATGCTGGGAACTCAAACAAGGTCAAAGAAATTCTTCCTGCTACAAGAGGCTGTGTCCCTTTATGTCAGCAGCGGTGGATACAGTAAATTTCTTTTATTGGTTGTTCATGATGCCACCTTTGGAACACCACTTTTTTGCTAGTTATTGAGGATGGGAAATTTGATAGCTGATGTTAAACATTAGTGTACTATAGTGATAGGGAATAAAGATGGTCATGACAGAACTAAAACTTGCAGGTTTTTCAGTAATTGCTGGGGCTTTCTTTAATCTGCAGCAAGCAAATGTCAGGATTATTTTATCAGCTGGTGTCAGTGCTCTGAAATGATACGGTTCACTGTTTTCCACCCTGAAGAAGAAAAAAAGAAGCAATTATAATCCAGAGTGTTTATAGCTGGACACTTTATTTACCAGGTTTAGCTGTTAGAAAGCTCATCCCAAATTTGCAAGGTGGTTTTGGTGATGGGGGCAGGAATGGAACAGAAGAGGCAGGGAAGGAAAGGTGATCTTCTCAACAGTGGTCAAAGCATTCATCCAGGCAGCGGGATATGCAGGTTAAATGCCATTCCCTGGAATTTGAACTCCCATTTGCATGTCCTGTGCAGCTGAGTAAAATGTCAGATGTCCCTGTTTATGATAGTCCATTTTGTTTGCAGTGTTTGATTTTTCAGGACCTGGAACCCAGATGGTCACTGATCGGGGAATTTATTTCCTTGAGAACTTTGTTTTGGGTCCAGCTACATCATTCTGGTTCATCTCCCTTTAGTCTGTGCATATTGCCCTGAGCATCTGTTTTTGGCTGGGGACAGACACATCAGTGCAGGCATTTCCTTCTTCATGGCTTTGTGTGTATTTGCTTGAGGCTGTGCCTGCAAGAAGGCAGTTTCTTTTTGTATTTTTTTAATTGCTTTTTTTTAATGGATCCCTCCAAATGGCAGGCTACAGGCACTCTCCCCCCACACCCTTTGAACCTCTGCTCTGGTGCAGCGTGTAAAGCCATAACTCTATAAGTTGATTCAGATTTGATTTCAAATGGGAAAATACGGCCTGTAAAGCAGCAAATGCTTACAGACCTGGGAAAGAAAATCCTTTTTCAGCTGCTGCCTGTTGAAATGGCCCTGCTGCTGTTCCCCTACTGCAAAGGGCCCCAGCTCTATGGTGATCCATGGCAGCTCCAGCGCAGGGCTGCCAGCAGTCCCGTTTTTGTAGCGCACGTTAAGGCTTGTGTTTGGGGGAGAGAAAGAAAAGCTTCAGCAAGCGACCTAAGAGGGAAGCTCCGCAGCACAGGCAGCATCAAGTGAAGGTAAGAGGGATCGATGTTGTCCAAAGGCAGAGAGCCCCATTTCCCCGGGGCAGGGTTGCTTGCTCGGGCTGGCATCACTCTGTCCTGACTTTTATGGTTTGGCCTCCATCTCGGCTGGATGTGGTGGGAGAGGGAAAGCCCATTCCTTCCCACGGCCTTTTTCTTTTGTCCTGAAGCAACAATCATTTTTGACTACAGCTTCCCCTTCTTGCAAAATACAGACAGCTTTTTGGGGTGGAAGGAGGAGTTGGACACATTTCTAAGCATCTCTGGGGGAAGGTAGGCGTGCAGGGGAGAAACGATGGCCATGTCAGTGCTGTTTGCCCGTCCTATAAATGGAGGATGTGTCCGAGCTGTGGACCCAGAAATACAATCAGGAGGACATGACGGTTAAAACTGCAGAGAGTAGCATATCCTGCAGCTGCCCAGCTTAGAGAAAAACAAATCACTGGTAGACCTGATGCAGAGCAGAAGGCAACTTTGACATTTCTGATGCTTTCCACAAGTCTGGTAGCTGAGGCGAGCTGCATCGCCGAGCAGGCCCTGGCAGACAGTGCTCCGGGCAGGCCAAAATGACCAGAGAGCGGCTTCCTTCTCTTCCTTTTGGAAAGGAGGCAACGAGTTCCAGGTGCTGTGCAGGATCGGCTCTGCCTCATGCACCAAATCCCTTGCTGCTCTTGCATAAAATGCCAGAATCGGGACAATGTGGTGCTGAGACAGCACGTTGGGCTGTGCGGAAGTAGGAGGGGACAGACAGCAACCAAACTGAGCAGCAGATGGAGGGGGAAACTCAGGGTGTTTTCCTCCTCAAAATCACCTTATGGGCCATACATTAAAATAATGGCAGGCCATCAGGAGTCTGCTGGTTGAAAGGTGCCTCTTTGTCCAAGAGGAATGGCTGAAGCCTCAACCAGATTGCCAGGCTTGTAGCAACACACCGTGGAGTGAACTTCACGGTTGCGTCCTCCTGCCTCAGTCAGATGAGGAAGGAGTATCTGCGGAGATGCAGATGTTTGGGTTGGGATGAGGAGGCTTTGCCACTGCTTTGGGTGGCCCCATGCCCATACCTCTCATGGGGGAGCCCTGCGAGCTGCTCCCACCACTGTGCAGTCAGGCACGATGGTGAAACCCAGCTCACACGTGTGAAAATACACCTTCAAGAGGGGAGGCAGGAGTAGCCATCTGCATCTGTGTGTGCAGGCAAGCAAAGACACCAGCATCCATCAGTTCTCTCCCACTAGCTCTGTGTGAAGAAGCTAATGGCATCCCAAAGTAGTCTGGGGCCACAAAATGCTCGGCAAAGCTGATGTGAAGATGACCCAAGCAGCACTGGTGTCGTGTGAGCCAGTGCAGGCAGAGCTGAGCTCCCAGAAGGGGAGCACCCGGGGCAGGGAGATCTGCACTGTTTCTGGAAAACTCCCTCCTCCAAAGGCATCAGGGCAGAGGATGGCAACACCACCACTTCCCTGACTGACATGACCGTGCATTTCATTCCCTCAGCTAGAAAGGAGCAGGGGAGAAGAATGGTAGGGAAGATAATGTGAAGAAGAGATGGGCAGAGGCAGAGACCAAGACTAAGTTGCTGCCTGTGCTTGCCCAAGACACTGCTCCCATCAGGAGGCAGGCGAGGAGACATCCCAGCGAGTGGGGGCTACCAGTGCAGGTGTTGGTGGAGAGCACAAGGTCTTCACCTTGGCAGTGTGGGAACGCTCCCACGTTGTTCTCGGGCAGCAGGAACGTGGTGCCATTGTGGGACAGCAGAGAAGCGCTTGCGAGGTGCAGAGCTAATGCCCGTGAGCAGCGCTCGGCCAGCCTGCTGCTGGTTCTTTCCTTGGCCTGCCATGAACTCCCATGCTTCTGCCCTACGGCAGCTGCTTTGCCACCCCGCGAAGGGGTGAGCCCCTCGGTGGTGAATGATGAGGCTTTGGGTGGGCTCCACGGGCACTGGTGCCCCAGGCTGCTCACCCCAGCCCAGGTGAAAGCCACCACTGCACAGAGACCCCCAGGCCATGGCTGGAGAGAAGAGGGTGGAGGTGATACTGCTAAGGCTGTTTTCCTACCGTGGGTTCCCCAGGGGGGAGGAAGAAGATGTGGGTGGAGAAGCACCCCTTGTCTCCCTGCTTTGCTCACCCTGTTCTTCTCCTCCCCACAAAACCTGTGGGAAAAGCAACTCTTCTTGCCTGCTTTTGCTTTTCCCCACAAGCTCACTCCGCTGATATTGCTGCTGGCTTTAATCTGCTGTGAGGAAACATGCCATCCCCCCACCACGCACACTGTACGTTGCTTCGTTTTCTTCCCCAATGCAGCAGGTTTTGCAGCAAGCTTGTTATTGCTCACCACGGGGCGTCTCGGGCACACGGACGGCTTCCACGCACTGCTCGTCCCCGCTGCTGCCACCTCCCCATTCCCTGCTGCTGCTCGCTCGGGTCTGTGCTCTGCTCTCCTCTCCTCTTCCACTTTCCCCCTCTCTGATCCAGTTCCCATGGAGATCCCAAGGCATCAATGGTGCCGTTCCTCTCTCTGCAGCCTGGGGGTGGGGGTTGGTGGGATGATTTTTGGCTCACCTGGGCTGAAGTTGCATCCAATCCCAGAAGTCAAGTGACAAGTTGCTGGAAGGTCTGCTTTGTCTCTCTGTCACTTAACTCCTTCGCAACAGTAGGTCGTTGGCCTGTTGTCTCACTTTTTTTTGGCTGCTTTCCAGCCTCTCCCCATCGGATGTGGAAGGGGATGCTGCCCAAAGCTCAGCCCCGTGACAGCGCAGCTCACTGGGCCGTCACGTCGTGCCATTGCCAGCAACGGTCCCGGCTGCAAAAGAAAAAAAAAAAAAGCATTTGAGGTTGCGATTTAACAATCTGTTGAAAATTAGCACCCGCTGATTCTTGAAAGGCCAGATCCAGGTGTGGGGACACACCACTGCCTGCCACCTTGCTGAATTTACATGCTCCACTGCAGCAGCCTGGAGTTCGCTTGTTTGCTGCCTTTTCTTTCCATATTACTGTGAACATGGCTCAGCCACCTGATTTCTTGGTCTTTGCATGAAAGGTGAGTCCTGGCATCACTGCTCCAGCACATAAGCCAGGAGGAGGGCATGGCAGTTGCCTCTGGAAAAGTACCAGAGGTACCAGCATGGTAGGTATCAAAACTCAAGATGGGACTGCAAAGCAGTATGACCCTGTCGCATCAGGATTTTCTGTCCATGGGGCATCAGGTAGGTATTTTCAGTTGATCTGCTGTCACGGGCAGATGATTCTAGATGGCAGCGCGCTGGCAGTGCCTTTGAGAACATGTCCTCTTCTTCTGGTTGTGCTGTTCTTCCTCGGTCACTCTCATCTCCTCTTCATCTTCCTGTGCTGGGTCTCAAGTGGATGCTCATGTGCTGGGGAAGGGGATTAAAGGAGGTTTTCTTCTCTGGAGACGCAGCCTGCTTAGTATCCTTTTCATCCCCCTTCCTCTTCCATGTCCTAGAAGACATCAGCTGCAATGCAAATCAAAAGGGACATTCATCTCCTGTCTGCTCACTGAGAGAGGTGGTGCGCTGTTGGAGCAGTGTCTTCATTCCACTTGTATTGGATGCATTGAAATGATTCATTTTGACATTTTAGACAAGAAACATTACGATTTTTTAATGAAAAACATAGGCTTGGATGTTCTGTGTACTTCCCGTCCTCCCCCCCTCGCCCCGAATGTCAGTATTGTGGATTTTTTGAAGGGCATGTGTTTGCCAAAATTCATCCCAGAGCTACAGCCTTTTCTGTAAAATGTGAGTTCAGTTTTGTACAGTTTCAGTGTGTAAGTCGTTATGCTTGTCACAAAAACCTTCCACTCACGTTCGGTTTTGGGTGTGAGAGCTGGCCCCAGGTGCTGAGGCTCTCGCATGCCACTGCTCCACGTGGAGCGAGTGGCCATCCATCTCCCTGCTCAGCTAAGCGGAGACTGAACATTTAAAATACTCATAAATCACTGATCTCTAAACCGTTCAGAGATGAAAGCCTACAAAGAAAGACAACAGCTCTGTGAAGATCGTCACTGAGCCTCTGGTTTCTCCAGAAACCTTCCAACAAGATAAACCACTCCCTAAAGGGATTGGTGTGAGGAACAACCCAGACTTGTCTTCCCAGGCAGATATTCTGGGTGTCTCTCAGTGCCACCGTGCCTCCTTCCTCTCCTTTCCTGCAGGGCGGTGAGATGCCAAAGAGGTGTTGCTCCCATGTAGGAGGCAGAATGAGATACCCCATCCTTTTTCAGGCATTTTAGGACAGATTTAATTTTATCCATGTGGGATCTTCTTGAGAGGGTTGAGGTAAATGTGAATCCCAATAGGTCTACTGGACACCACTTCCAGGAGGGTAAAATTCAGAAAGGCCTGTGCTGGATTTGCTTCAGGAGGTTTTTACCTATTTCCCAGACCCCACTGGTGTCACCCATGAGCATCAGCCTCTTTTCAGACAGTCACCAGCTGTTGATAAACCCAAACAACAGTCTCCTTTTTTTGGTCGAGATGCTACCCGCCTTTAAAATCTGGGACTGGCACCCAGAGGTACTCCTTCTGCCGATGGAGAAACGGAGCCCATCCTTATTCCGTTCCCATATTACATATGACATCTCTCTCAGAAATTCCTTTTACTGTTTCTGCAACCACTGTGCTTATGCAACATTTCTGTCCTGGGTTGCGACAGTCTCCACCACCTCCCTGACATGGCTTGTCCTGCTTACAGCTGGAGACCTCCAAGGGGGAGGATGGCATCCATGAGAGTGGGACACAGCAAATCCTCAAAGACACAAGCAGCTGCAGCATTTGTGCTGAAAATCGATGTTAGAGCCCCAGCTGTTGCTCATTTTGTGGCTGCTTCCTTAGCCCGATGCTGTAGGTTACGTTGGCAGAACGGAGCTGCGGGTGATGATGGTGGCCTCTTTCATACCTGGGGCTGTGGCTGCTGTTGATGAACTGTCTACTGAAGCCCCAAAAGCAGCTCCTGGAAGATGAGGCAGCCTCATTTCCTTTCTCCTCTCCCACTTGTCTCTTCCAGGATCAGTACACCATTTTTGGCTTATTCCCTTGGGCTCTTTGTCAAGCAGTTTGAGTTGTCTATAAATGTAGTATCTTCATTAGCATTTAATCAGGAGGATGTAGGGTCATCTCTGAGCAGCAGCCCACGAGGATGCCGTGCTTCAGATGGGAGGCACCTGTGGTCGGTCCTATCTGCTGGGGTGGCACAGCCTCATCAGAGCTTTGCACGGAGAGCGGATGTTCCTGGGGCGAAGACGATGACCTCAACCCAGCTGCTTTCTGCTGCCCATAAATCACATTAGAGTATATCAAAGCCCTGAACTGTCAGCGCTACCTAGATGTAAATACTGTAATGATCCTAAGTAAAATTAACAGTTTATCAGACTTCCTGTGTTGAATCTTTTTATTACAGGTTTGTTTTTTTTTTTTCATCACAGATTTGATTTGCCATAGACTTTATGTGACCCTGGATCATAAATCTCTCACTTTCAAACACTACCTGACATCATCAGCTGTTGCAGCAGCTAATTGTCAGCTGCTCAGAAGCTCATTTTGCTGAGGAGAAGGCTTTTTTCCTGGCTGCCCTGAAATTTGCTGGTCCCTTTCAAAAAAGGTTTGCCCACGCAATGAGTGATGCCGGATCCATGCCAAGGTCCTATGGGATCCAGGCATGGATGCAACCCTACATAGCTAAAGAAATGAGCCCGTGTCAAGGAGCGCGTGGGGTGGTGGCTGTGGGGAGAGGAAAGGGCTCGAGCCTTCCTCATCTCCAGCAAAGCAGAAGGCAGCAGCATCACGCGGTGAATGCAACGATGATCTCTTCAGCCCACCATCCCCACCAGCGACTGCCATCATGGATACCTCCACGTTACGCGAGGCTGCTGATGGCAGCTGCCAAGGTAGGCGCTTCAGACAGGAGCCTGCACAAAGCTGTGCTAGCATCAAAAGTTATAAATAACACAGTCAAAGCTTTCTAATGATCGTGTCAGGCTGCAGAGTTCAAGTCATGTGAAATAATCTGGGGTTTTTTTCCCCCCATCAGAACAGACGCTGCTGAGCAAAATTACTCCAGTAACGGGGAAGCACTCGGCAAAGCCCAGCACTGGATTTTCCACTGCCCACCTTCCTGCAGCAAAAGCCAGTGGACGGTCTGTGCAGGCATTTCACCATGAGCTACAAGTGGCAGATTAAGAAAAAAAAAGGGACTGTACTTCAAACACACAAAAAAATGAGCCTTTTCTCACACGTGTCTTTGCACGGCATTAGGAGAGAAGCAATGTTATTGTTTTTGTCCCAGCGGAGCTTGGCGTGGCGGGTTCGTCTCATGTTTTTCCTGCCTTTGACTCTCAGCCTATTTGGTGCCTTTCCACCAGCTCCACGCCTCCTGAAGGTGATTCAGAAAATGAAACGTGACAAAACAAAACTCATTTACTAGCTTGTCTTGGCCAAGGCCAACTAGGAATATAGCTGTGTTATAATCGTGAGCTGGAACGCAAAGCTATTTACTTCATTAGCAGGAACGACAACAAAATAGCAGCCTATGGTGTTGGCAAAGGTAGAGCCAGAACTAAAATATTGCGTACAAAATAGAAAAAGACCTGGAATAAACTCCTTATTATGGATCTAAAATAATTTTTCTTGGACAAAATAGGCTCAGAAAGCTCCAACGGTTTGTGGGAGGCTCCTTGAAAAGCGGGGTTTTATCCAACGCCTGACTGTGCAAACCTCTGACATCCTTGAGGAGATGCCTCCAGACGAGAGCCAGGGGCTGAACACTGGCACTTCACTGACGAGCGAATGCTTAAAGGCTGGAGACTGAAGAAGGACAGAGCTAAAACTATTAACCAAAGAGGTTTTACATTTTGGACTGCCGACAGTTCTGGAACCAGGACTGGCATCGAATTTGTATTTCCATTCCCAGCCATTGAAAAAGCAGAGCTGAAGTAGGTGCAGTAAAGTAAGAGTAGGCTGAATTCCTTATGATGGGACTAACATAACCAGGCTGCTTTTTGGTTGGTTTTTTGGTTTTTTTTTTTTTTAATTAAAAGGCTCTCCATACAATTTTGAGAAGTCTTTTCACTGATTATGGATAACTTCTTTCAAGGAGGAGATTTCATTCCCCAGCCGGACCTGGAGCAGCTCCCCTCAGCAACACGGACATGGAGGGGTTGCCTTCTCTTGAGTGAACAGTTCATCAGAAGTACAAAATACAAGGATAAAAAGTAGAAAGATCTGCAGTAAAATCTGCTTAGCTTTGAAAGAGGAACAGAGTGTTTATCTGGTTGTAACAACATAATGTCCTTCGGTTTTGTTCCAAATTTTCAGTCTATCTTGGACTATCTTTTGCATCTTAAGCAGATCAAGCTGTCCCTAAATCCCCCATGAACATACCTGAAAGCAACATGCGCTGTACCTCGAGCATCTAAAATGTCGCCTTCTTCCTCCTCAGTCCACTGGAGAAATCTTTTAAAACAGCCCTTCAAACAGCCCTCCAAGCAAGGAACTCGTCCCTTTGTGGGATTTAGATTTTCTCTCCATGTGCTGGACACTCAGTCCATCCACCCTACTCCACACCTCCCCGTTTCCCTGGCCGTGCCTCTGCTCTCTTCCCACGCACTTGCAGGCACTGCCGGAGGAGCCCTTGTGGGATAACACCTCGCCCACCTGCCCTGGCGAGCCGGGAGGTGGCTATGGGAGATGAGCACCAAAGATCTCCAACAGCTTCAGGGACCGGCGCGGAGAGCATCCCAATGGGCACCACAGTGTGCCAGGCCGCACCACCAACCCTTGGACACAGTGCGCCCAGGAAAATTGGTCGCTCTTGGGGTGACAGGTCCTCCTACCCCCATTCAAAACTGCTGTGAGCAAGGAACGTGGCTGCACGTGCTTCCTCCAAGCCGTGTACGTCCATGCCAAATTTAGGAGGAGATATAAAAGCTGGCACAGCTGCTCTGGCTTCCTTCTTTCCTCAAATTATTTCTATCACCGTTTTTCCCCACGCTGCTGCTTTGGGTTCAGCTGCAGCATAAGCCCTACGGAGGCTTGAAGAAGACAAGGTAATGTACGGCTACTGGAAAGGATGTGCTTCGAGATATTTAGTCCATGGGCATGTTTGCGTGCAGAATGGTGTTCAAAGGGGCAGCAGGAAGAGAAATACAGGCAACGAGTCCTGGCTCTGCCTTTTTGAAAAGGCTGTGTGCAGCAGGGAGAGCTGAAAATCTCGGTGACACCCGTGCTCTTTCGGTCTGACTCTGCGGCCTTTCCAGGACGTTGGCCTCACCCTCCACCTCGGCTTTCTCGTCGGCGGGCCTGGGAAAGCAACATGAACATTGGTAGCACAGGGTTAGATACGATTACTCAGAATCTATGGCACTCCGGATCAGAAAAGTGTAGCGCAAGCACTTTTATTAGGTAGGTGCTAAATGTGTACGGTAATTATTCAGTGCTGATGTGTTTGAGTTGCTTTCTAAGTTTGGTTTAAAAAAAATCAAAACACCACGAATCAGTCTTCAGTGAAACTGTCTTGAAAAGACAAGCGAAGGTAGGGAAGTTTCTGTAGTGAGTCACAGTGAGATCAGGAGTAATTTATCGGTGGCTTCCCATCCTCAGCTGCCTGTCCTGAGCAGCCGCTTCCCGTCCCGCCGGGTGGCCTCCACCGCCGGTGCCAGCATCCGGCATCCCCGTGCACGGCCCCGGTCCTCGCCTGTCTTCTGCCAGTGGCGGTACAGGGGTCGCTCCGCATGCCTCTGTGTGCGCATCTTTTTTCCTCCCCAAAATGTACTCTTTGCGTTCTTTTTTTAATGGATTACCCAGAATGTAAGAGAGACTTATGCCGGGGCTAACATGTAAGCTCTTCTTTTAACAAGTCGTAGTGTTTGGATACGAGGAAAACCAAAAATCAATTTGCTTCATGCTCCATTCCTGTCCCCTCCTTTTGCTCACACACTGTTAGAAACACAGACTAAATTAATTGCAGGAACATCAGGCACCAGAGGGATAGAGGAAAAAAAAAATCCGAAGCCTTGTAGTACAACTATAACAGCGTTTCATGTTCTCTGGGGTTTTCACTCGCAGTGACTCTGCATCAAGGTTTTAGTCACAGAGAATTTAACGCCGATTTTTATTCCGTTCATTCCGTGCCGGGGACATGCACTTGACCTTTGCAAAAAAAACCACTCTAAGGCCTCGATGCATCAGTGCTCTTTGAATCTTGGGTAGGAGCAGGGCCCTGAAATGATTTCTGTCTTTGGTTTGCTACGAAACAACGAGCTTTTTCTTCCTTTCTTCTCTCCGGCGCTGGATTAACAGATAGGCACTATCCATCTGTGCCAAGGTCCCAGCTCCTGGAGCAAGGTGATGAAATCGAAATCTCAGCTCCAGGAGCAGAGATTATTTCTTTTAATAAATTGAACTTCCAGTCTTTCATCATACTGAGAGGAAATTTGAAAACATCACCTAGAAGATGTCGCCTGGAGTCCGTGAAGATGCTGGAGCCGTAGCTCAAACAAGAGATGCGCTGCACTGTGCATCTCAACTGGGACTTAATGACAAGGCTTATTTCTACAAGGGCTGCCTGGTTTATGGCTGGAGAAGAACGTGGCAGGTCCAGCCTTTTGCCAGCCCATAAATCTGGCTGCTGGGGTGGGAGATTTGGCAGAGGTCTCTCTTACTGCCAGAGGTGTGGGAGCCTCACAGCCCGATGCAGGTTTTGATACCGTACCAAGGATGGTGGACTCCCCACCGCTGAATTGCCAATGGGGGTAGTTGGGATCACCTTTGGAGATGATTTGGAGGCTACAGCAAATTGCAGAGTGCAGCTGGCTGCTGGCACGGGGGAGTGAGCCCTGCAAACGCACCGTACCATGCTCGGGGGGCTCATGCTGCAGCCTCTTTCGGGGGACTGGTTACAGTATAGGAAGCCCTGTATAGGAAAACCTGGCAATCTTCAAGAGCACCTGCTTGGTGCCTCCCATCAGGAGCGCTACGATCACTGCAACCTCTACCTGTTCATTTCTGGGGGTGACTGAGGTGGTGGTGTGGGGAGCAAAATGCTCTGATAAAGCTCTCCAGGTGCCCATGGGCAAAACACCTGGCTTGGAAAACAAATCCACCAACATTTTATGCAACCAAACCTCTTAAAACACATGATGCTAAATGTTCACTGTAGAAGATCTTCTTTATAGGATTATCTTCCTCTTAGAACACGTTGGAGCCTGGACTTGTCAGTCCTCCGGGCCTCGTGGAGGTTCCCTGGGGTAAGGCAGCCCCAGGGCAGTCATTGTCTCAGCTCTGAGCGAGGAGCCCTGTCAGATAAAACCACAGCAAGCAGTTAGCAAAGTCTATTTTACTTGTTGTGCCATCAGTATGTGAGCCTTCTTGCATGGAAGGATTTCCCTGACATTACTCGGGCACTCGCACCCCCCATACCACGCCGGTAGATGATTCAGGCTTTTCTATAATAAAGGAACACACTTTGCATGCTGCTGCTTTAAATTATTCACTTCCTCTTACTATCTTCTTTTTTTTTTTCCTTGAGCAAGTGAAAGTAATCTGCCTGTTCTTGCAAGAGCTGTTTTGCCTACTCCTTCCCCAGGACTGACACACGGCTGCTGGGACCAGGAGGTGACTAAGCGCTTTGCTCCAGCACAAACACCAAGCAGAGCACTTTGCAAAGTTGCATGTCATATAGCGGGAAATGCTAAATATGACAAAACAAGTTTCAGGACTCGGCGTTTCAGCAGCCAACACCAATTACACCCGGTCTGGGATGAATCACCCTGGAGCTGCTGCAAACTCAGGCAGCTGCAGCAGAGCGGAGAGCGGGCCGCTCTGCCACCGTCAGAGCCCTCCCACCGCCTTCACTGTGGCCTTTCCCATCTTCTGGTGATGTTTTATCCAAGAGCAGCATGGGTACCGCAGAGCCACAAGCGCTCGGCTCTCTCTGCAACTCCGGTGTGATGCCCGGAGCCTGTCTGGCACGGTGGGACATCATCATGGACTTGCTAGATGGCACCAGCACAATAGGAGAGATAATCTCTAGCTGGGAGGTCTTATGGGGGGGTCTCTAGACTAGCTCCAGTTCCCCTTAAGCCCGTGCAATTTTGTGACAGCAGTATCTGACACTATTGGATACTGCCATTCTCTAGAGAGGCAGAGGGATTCAATGACCCTAAAAGCAATGGACTCCCAACTGGAGTAAAAAGGGCTGTGGGGTTAGCTTTGCTCAGAAAAGCACTGAAACAGGGATCACAGGGCAGGGGTGAGCTCAAGAGGCTGCTCAAAATCCCGGTGAGTTCTGCAACCTGTTCACATGCCACCCATACCGCTGGCTGCTGGCCGGTGCTTGGGTTTAAAATGTCCATGGGGTGTTTCAGAGGAGCTGAGCCTAGATATTTGCTCAGGAACCGGACTGCAGCATCCCACCTCATCCCTGCTTTATCCTTATCCCATAAATGACCCCAAAACCAAGACGTCTCCGGGCAGTAAGGGGCCAAACACGCTCATCGTTGAGGTCTCCCACTGGCAGCATTCTGCAAATGATTTCCCTGCTTGGCACATGTGCTGCTAAACAGTGTGGATGGGAGATGTGTCCTCCTCTGCTCTGCGCAGCTCCCCCCGGCCCCCAGGACTGTTTCGTGCCCCGCCATGCCGTGACAGCTGGGATCAGTAACAGGCACGGGGCCTGCCCCGTCCGGAGCCATTGCCATCCGCTCCTGGCATCCTGGTGACAGCACTCTGGGACCTACTTGTAGCTCCAGGAAACAAACATCTGAGGGGCTGCTGCAGGGCGAGCTTGTGTCTCAGCCCAATCTCAGCCCCAGTGGGGTTGGGCCAGTAATAATTTGAAACTGGGTCCTTCAGCAAAGATGGCTCACCAGAAGATGGTTGCTTTTATAGTTGGAGACAGGCTATTTATAAGAAGAAAGAAAAAAACCTCAATTATGTGATAATTCATTGTTTTGTCCTGAATTCAATTGCTGCTCTTTCAGCTCCCTAAGATGAAAATGCAGTAAAATAGGGATTTTTCAAACTGACTCCTTTTCTTTATAGTAGAGGTCAAGGGCAATGCTGAGCCCACGTACTGAGCTCTGCCACAAGATCATGGTCGGGGGTGAGGGTAATTCCAGTATGGGACCCTGGACTGCAACCAGTTCAACACTTCTCATATTTACAGTCCTTTAGATATCCCAAATCTCTGGGAACACACAAAATGCTGTGTGCACTTATAGCTTTTGTTAGAAGTGTGTGTGTGTATATATATATATATACGTATGGAAACGATGCTCTGAGCTCGACTGATGGGGAGCAGGGGCTGGCTTTGGGGTGGGATGACATCTAAACCTGTATGCAGGCATTTTTCATGTGAAATGCTGCATTTAAGTTTAGCCTTTTTCCCTGTTGTTAGTCCCTAAACAGCCTTCAGGCCCTTTGCTTAGGAGCAGGACAGTGCTGTAGCAGAAGCCAGCCGTGCAGCGATGGCCTGAGAGGGTTTTCTCTTTCTTTTCTTTCCTGGATGCTGAATGAAGCAGCTCTTTTGTGAACAGCAGTTGTTTACTTTCTCCTAACAAAAGTTGGGATTTCCTCTGATGCTAATAATCTTGTCACTAATGCGTACAGCCAGCCAGAGCGCTTGGAATAGCTTTTTAATAACGTCTGGGCCAACTTGAGCGTGCTCGTGGCTGGTAGGAACAGCCTCCCAGAAGTCAACACGGTGCCACCAGAACAGGGAGGAGACTTTTCATCGCCGCCTTCTTCAGCAAGGGCAAATACCACGCATTGCTCCCTGCAAACCTTGGGCCAAGGGCTGGACCTCGTTTGCATGTTTTCAAAGCACCCACCATTACCCTTCAACTTGCTGAGGCACATCAAGGTCCCCGATGTGCGGGGGGGTGATCAGCAGAAGCTCCTCGGACCAGTCCTAGTTATCCCAGGCATCCAGCCACGTTTTCCACATTTGTGTTTGTGCTGTCTAGTAACTTAAGGCGATGTTTTCTCTTTGTTTGAGCATTTCTGTGCCATCTTAGTATTTAGTTTCTTTCCTCTCCGAGGGGCAGCGCTTGGCCTTGGTCTCAAACGCGTGGCGAGGTGAGAAGACTGACATTTTTCCATGTTCCCATTTGCAGGTGGGTGCTATCCTGAGGAGGGGCACAGCCATCGGGGCTGGCTTCTGCTGGGTATTTGCTGGTGTTAATAGGGAAGAGACTTCCTTCAAGGAGCCGGTCTTGGCAGCCGTCACCCCGCAGCTGAGCATCGCCCTACGGGATCGCAATTGGCGCTTGGAGGATAAAGTGGGCTTGGGGCAGGCTGCGATTGCCAGCAAGCTCAGCAGCATGGAGCAAAACTGCCTGCAAAGGGTTGGCTGTGACCGAAAACGGTGAATGACACAGACCCCTTTTTTTGTGCCCAGCATATCCTTCAGAAAAAGCTACTCGGTAGTGTGAACTGCTGTCACTCTTTGCTCCCATCGTGGCTCTGCCCCGTACCCAGGGAGGAGAGGAGCATCCCGGTGAGCTCCCCGGCTCCTGGGGTGCTGGGTGCAAACCTGTCCCTTCATCCCTTGTCCCAGACTTCTTCCCAGCACCACACCAAAGGCTAGGCAAAAAAGAAAGGTCCTTTCCACAGGACTCCTGCAAAAAGCTTCCCAACGTTTTGGTTCTGTCCATAAAACTGAAAGGTTTCTCAAAACTTGCTGTTGAAGTACCTAGGAAGCCCTTTGCCATTTAAGCAGCTTTATTTAAGAATGCCACTGTTTTAGAAGACCAAATCCAAGAGCATCATGCCATGCTCTGTAAGTAAAAATGTTAGGAAATCTAAAAAGAAAGTAGTTTATTTTGACTGTCCAGAACAAATGAACGCTAGTAACCAAACTACATGAAAACACAACTAAAACCACAGTCCTTACTTTCTTTATTTGAAAGCATTCTGAGCAGAGTTCAGTTTTTCTCCCCAATAATCTCTTGATTTCACGTCTGTACATTTTTATTATTAGTCACCTGGTAGCTCTTACTAAACTACATGTTGAGCAATAAGATTTCCTCATTGATAATCTCAACCCTACAGAGCAAACCCCGAGTTTCCAACCAAGCAGCTCTTCCCATGTCAGCACCTGGATGCGAAAGTTTGAAATGCAACAAAGGTAGAGAGATATTTCAATGCCTTTGAAAGCAAATGCCTCCCTAAAATACTACTATTAAATGCAGAAGTACTACTATTTGTCAAAGTTGAACAGCTTTTCACCTCCTAAGACGTGCTGAAAAGAAGAAGATATTTGGGGGAGGTGTTGGGGGACCTCTGTGGCCGGGGAGGGGGTCAGAGCAGTTGGAGGAACACACAGAGGGCAAGGAATAAAAACTCCCTCTGCCAAACGGAGGCAGAAACCCCGGTGGGGGACAGGCCAAGAAGGATGCAGATGCAAGTTGCGATCCTTCCTTAAAATAGTCATCAGATCGGAAGCGCTACATTCTGGCAGGTAAAAGCATTAACTCCTTATCCGGGAGGAGCGACCGCCAGGGTCTGAAATGTCCCTCTGTGATGAACAAGCATCTGCAGGCGAGCAAAGGTGGGTGAAGTTACCAGGTGCACACTCCGAGGCTTCACCTTCGTTGCTTCTCCTTGCTGTCCGTCCCCTGGTTGGGCTGGGAGCACCAAGAGGGGGATCCCCCCGGGCAATCCGCAGGTCCGCTCCAGGCCAAAATTACCTTTAGGCTGCAGACCCTGAGGGGCTCCCGGCCCATCCTGCCGGGCTCCTGCCAGTCCCCTGGGAATCGGGGCAGGGGAGCGCCTGGGCAGCCCTGCCGCTCCTCTCGCTGCCGCAGGCCACCCGAGCCGGGGCGTAATGAGCGATTTGGTGGGTTTTGCACCCAAACCAGGCGGCTAAGTAAAGATTTTTCTCTTTCTCTCCAATGTTCTCAGAGCACTGTGGCAATGACACAAACTAGATACAAAATGGACAAAAAGTCTCCTTTAATCGTTAAAAAATAAATGAATGCAACAGTGGACCACAAAGGTTTCTGAAAGTTTTTCCTCGCAGTGTATCATTTCCCTCTTGAATTCAAAACCAACCGCTAGTGATTTGAATTAAAATCACTGAAAATATAAAAGCTCCAGAAGCGTTTCCGATTGAAATAAGTGGACAACCAGCAGATCGTAAAGCTGCACACGGTCGCCATAGCGACGGGGCTTCCGAAAGGATGCAGGGGAGCCTCAGCCTCTGAGAGCATCGCCAGCATCCACAGCACCCGGAGAAGCACGAGCATCCTGACGAGGGGACGGGGTTGTCCTTCGCAGGGAGCCGTTCGGGGGGCAGGCGGGAGGTTGCGCAGACAGGGTCCTCCCTGCCAGCCCCCTTGCTGAAGGAGTCATTGGGCAGATGCGGGGATTTTGGATCTTGGGAGGGGACCCTCCGAAACGTGGCCTTAGGACAGCCACTGAGTCGTCCGGGCTTAACGCAAGCGCTGGGGAAGGGAGGTGACCTCGGTGTCTTCACCAGTCCAAATTTCTATTCGAGAGTGAGTGCAGAAGAACTTTAAAAATATATATTAAAACCCAACAGAGGCCAGAATGAACCAGCTTGGCTACACACAATCTTCCCTGTCGTGAACCGATAAAAAAAAGAGCATTGGATGCCCCTGACTCCAGCGCAGGGCACAGTTCACAGACGACTTCATCTCACGCTGTAATAAGAAGATGAGTAAGGAAAAGTGTTGCTCTGCTACTCAATAAATAGCAAATACTATTGATAAATAATGTCAATAAAGTCAAAGTGCCTAATACTTCTTTTATTATCGGTCTTCAGTGAATATATTGCTGCTGAGCAGGCAGCCAAGAAAGGGAATGCGGTGCAAGCCTGGAAGAAAGAAGTGGTTAGAGAGTCCCTGGATGAGGTAAATGTTTTCAGTCTCATTGTGCAGGAGGAATTTCACCCAGTACTGACTGACATTACCTCAGAACGGTAGGTGGTTAATTCGGGAATTTGTGATGGACACGCCAGGGTACCCCAAGATTAAAAAAGGGCAAAGGAGTTCCTATCCACAGAAAAGGGAAGACGAGAGGAGCCAAGGGAATTACAGACCGGTCAGCTTAACTTTAACTCTCCGGAACAAAGAATCAATTTATTTGTAAACATCCAGGAGATGGCAACGAGATGAGAAGCAGCCAACTTGGATTTGTCCAAAGCAAGACATACCAAACCGACATACCAAACCAACCCGCTTTCCTCCTAAAGCAGACTAGCAGCGGGCTCTGGGGCGAAAGGAGAAGCTCCAGATGTGCTGCAGCTGGCTCCAGCCAGGCTTTGGCACAGTCTCACGCGATGCTCTCCTAAACCAGGCAGAGAAACTCGCTGGATCAGACTAGTAGAGGACGGGTGGCAAAACCCTGTGCTATTCCGGTCTTTAGCAATGATTCATTTTCGAAATGAAAGGTTGTATGGAGTGAGGCTGAGCCAGGATCTGTCCCGGGTACAGGCCCGTACACGGCTTTCATATAAATTATCTGCCTGAAAGAAGAAAGATTAGGCTGGCTAAACCTGCAGATGACCCCAAACTGTGTCAGGCTGCAAGTAACACAGATAACTCTCCCTAAAAATAATATAAAAGGGGCTTTATAAAATAAAATAAGACATTCAAATTTTGGGTATGCTTACTAATAGCATCTTGGAAAGACTGAATATACATATAGATGAGATCAGTCAAAATCCTTAGCTACATATCACCCTAAATCAGGAAATTGCTTTCTACCAGAGCACTGTGCAGAACTCACCTCCCAATTTGTGCCGTCTCTGTAAAAGGGGAACCAGAGCATCTTTTATTTTACATTTTCATTTTTTATTTTTAAGGCCCCCATTTTGCCTCAGGCATGCTATAATTCACATCGGTGACAAAGAAATGTGAAAAGCCTTCACCGCGTTACCAGCAAGCCTGGAGCCTCCACAAATTGGGAATTCAAATACATTTTGACCCTGCTTGGACCGGAGGTTGTGGGATGAAAATAGGCCCAAATTAGAGTCGATCCTGAGAAAATTCTAACGGTCAAATACTGATTAATATAACAGCATTTCGTAGTTTTAGGTCAGAAGCCATGAGAGTACGTAAAAAATTCACCCAAAGTTAGTTCCACAATTCTTTTCCATTAAAAAGTTCACAGTATTTTAACAACCGCTGACAACACTGGAGGAGGAACTGGCATGAGGAAAATGTACTCGGGAGAAAGTGTGTTGAGCAGGATATTTTTCTGAAAGCTGATTTCTGCTGACAGCATGTTATACTTACTTTTACCTCCGCTGCGAGACTGGCATCTGCCTTACTGACAAGGCTTCCTCCCATACATGTCTATATTTTATCATATATATATATATATATATATATATGTATATACATATATAAGGTATGATCAGGTAAAATGAAGGGTCACTCGCTGATGGGACAAGTTGTGAGGGACCTGGATGACAAAACACCAGGGTTCACAACTGGCCCGCCAACCGTACAGCCCAAACCCAGTCTAAACAGGCGTGACACCTATACAAATGATGACGATGCAGGAAACAGGGTTCTTTTTGTATTATCCATTCCCCAAAATAAAAACACCAACATCACCTCTCTGCCCTGCACTGGATAACCCATGCAGAGGAAGACGAACTGGACTCGAGCAAAGGCTCTCACCAGGCTGGGCACGCTGCAGCCTGCTCCGGGACCACGTCAGGCTCCAGGCTGTGTGCCCAGAGGAAGCCTTCAACGCTGTGCTCAGCATAACAAAGAAATACAGACATGAATTAAAAACCCCAAGGAACGATGCAGATGAAATTACATTGTTTATTTTTACCTTTGTTTTAATGAACTGATCCCCTCACTTCTTGTTTTTCCAATTTTCTGTTGGTATGAATGGGTGATCGGATGTGTTGGCGGGAAAAATACGCTTGGAGGACTACTAAAATTAAGTTGTAAATGAATTAGGGTGGCAATCTTCAGAGTTGAAAAGAAGATTATTCAGAAGTAGCTGGGTTTGCCCTGACCACTCCCTCTGCTTTAGCAGTGGAGGAAAACTGGGCCATTTGTGAAATGGGGAATATACAGACAATAAATGTTAATACATTTAAAAATAAGCTTAAGGTTTAAGGAAGACGTGTTAAAGGAAAGTTACCGTGGAGATACCTATCACGTTACTTCTCCAAACAGAGCTAACACAAAATTATTGCATGACCTGGGTCATGTAGCTTGGCAGAAAATCCAAACAAGAATGGACAGCTACATCCCCCTTCGGAGCAGGGGAGATGTGTCTTTCAAAGGGGGGATATATATCCTTACGTCCTTCGAAGACCTGCGTTCTTCACCAGGGCGGTCACTGCATCTGCTGGGAAGCTCGCTGGGGTTTTAGCCTGAAAAGACGCTGCCTCCTCCTCAAAATCTCCCTAGACAAGATTAAATCTAAGTAATTCCTTCAGTGGCAACTTCTCAGATCACTTTGATAGACAGATATGTAATCTGATGACCGATCATTTGAATCTATTGATTTATTGATTTGATCTTAATCATGCTTGCGGTGTGATGACTTCATTGGTCTGCCTTTAATTAGCTTAGTAAAAATAATGAATTAGTTTAGCAGTATCCTTGCTCAGGTGTGCCTTCATCCGCTCATCCTTTTTAATTACCTCTGCAGGGAATATCCAAGGTAGGTTTACCCTATTGAACAGCAACTGAGGTCACAAACCTGAGAGCAGCGGTGAATTTGGGTAAGGCATATGCAGGCAGCTCAGCGCCGCAGCTCTCCAGCCAACACCTCGCACACCCTGTGAATAAAGTCATCTCCAAGCACGTTTGGTCTCCAGCACCTCCCAAAGACACCCTACGGCACTGCTGAACGAGGGGCATGGAAGGCTTCATCTCAGAAGCGGTCAAACTTTTTGAGGACTTCTTTCTCCACACTGCACCACCGAGGAGGAGAGGACAGGGCATCCCGGGCCCCACACTGGGTGGTTTATCCTCCCTCAGCCTTCACTTGCGAGCACGCAGAGCTCTGACTCTTTTAAAGTCCTTGGGGAAAGAGCTGCGACCAAAGTAAACTGAAAGAGGTGAGGTTTCAAACTGTAATATTTTGAATAACACATTGCTGGGATCATAAGCATCCCATTCTGTTCTTTATTTTTAGCATTATTGTAGTTCTTGGATACCAGGAGAGATCACAACCCCCATGGGGTAGGTACCATGCGACGAGCAAGTCTTGATGGACTTTTATGTGAGATGGATGGGTGGTGGAAGGAAAGCGGCAGCTGAAATCCAACAAAAAGGCTCTCCATTGGGTATTTGCACCGAGACAGTTAGAAATTTTGCGCAGAAGGGCTGAGACTTCACACTTGGCACAGGATGGGAGTGAACGGAGAGAGAAGGAACCGGGCTGGTGCCCGTGGAGTTACCCACCATCAGAGCACACGCTCCCGCTGGTCCCAGCGTCCAGGTGACTCTCCTTTTGGTGTTGATGCTTTCAAATTCAGGTCAACTGCATAATCACAACTGAATCAACAGCAAAAACGCACCTATTGCAGAGGCCATCACACCGCGAGTGAATATGGGATGTGGCTTTCCTGACCACTGAGTTAGTTAATCTTGTTCTTTATGGATATTGCTATCTGTTAGCTTTGTGAGGAGGTTGGAAGACATTGCCCGAACTGGCTTAAAAAATTATAAACAAGCGTTTATTTTTTTTTTTTACTGGAGAAGCTGTTAGAGGCCTGGTTTGAAGCCAATTTAAGTCAATGGCAGGATTAAATTGGGCTTTGTTTCCAGGCTTGGTGGCAGCCTCTTTTAAAATCATTCCTCTGCTTACAATCAAGGCTTGCCCCTGTCAGATTTTAATCACTTCTTCCTAGGTTAGACACCAGGACGGGTGGATGACGGTCACTGCTGCAGTCGCATACCGCTCGTGCATTCCTGGCATTCGAGGCCAGGCTGCTTCACTGTTTCCACTGCCGACTGTTTGCAAAGGCAGGAGGGGAGCTGGGAACGAACAGAGCGATGCAGAGTCGGGGAGGGAGGGGTTTGGTGGCTGGGCTGGAGTTAGTCACCGCCAACTTCCATTTCCAGATCGTGAGGAAGGACTCAAGCCATTTTAGGCATTTTCTTGGATTTCCTCCCCAGCTTTTAATTGAAATACCCAGTAGGGACGGAGGAATCCACGGGCCTGTTTTGCACTGATGCGGGATACTCGCGCGTGAGCACAGGCACGCTCGCCCTTCGCATCGTAGCGTCAGGCCACCGTTGTTAGCCCTTGGCTCGGCTCCTTCGCACGGGAACAGGGAATCTTCCACACGTGTCTCACCTTCTGGCAGCTGGTGCACTCCTCTGCGAACAGAGAGATGCTCACCTCGGTGCAAATAATTGTTAAAGATTTTTCTTGCAGGGGCTGAATATGCTGGGATGGCTTGAATATTCTAAACAAAACACATTTCATTTCTATACCCCCGAGGTATATAAGTATACGTATATATATTTACATATCTGTGGCAGTGCCACAGATAGGAAGACACATGAACCAGCAAACTGCAGAATCACAAGAGGCCTCAGCCACCTCTGTTTCCTTCCAGTAGGAATTCAGATGCCTACATGTAGCAGAGCAACAAGAAAAAAACCCTGCGTAGCTGCCAAGACAACCGGCACATCCAGCCGCCAGACTTTTCGCTACACTGCTCACTCCGGTGTTTTAAGTTTTGCATCTCCACACGCCCAGCAGCACTGTCCTTTTTGCCGGAGCAGCTGTTTGAGACATCACCACCAAGATGTCCCCGGGGAGGCAGGCGGCAGGCACACCGGGAGCACGGCCAGCGTGGCCAGGCACAGTCCCCTCTCTCCATTCTCAAACATGGGGCCAATGCTCACCACGCAGGACGGCAGCAGCGGAAGCAGGGGGTTGATGGTGTTGCAAGGTTTTGCTGTGGGGTCGATGTTACAACCCTCTTTTCTCCTGCTGAGATGACTAATTTTTCTCTGCCCAGGGGAGCTCCGTGCCCTGGTTGCCCAGGGAAGCTTGTCCTGGGGCTTGGTGCTTGGCCCTGCAGCACCACGCAGAATGGCCATGGCCAAGCCCCTTTGTGTGAGGCCCAAACGCTCCCACAGAACATTTACTTGTCACATATACGGTGATGAAGGAACCAAACTTTCTGTCATTTTGTGATGCCGATTGTGCATCTCACACTTTGGCTGTCTTGAAGCCGGTTCTTAAATAGCAACAAATTTGCAGTCATATAAATATTGACAAAAGAGGAGTAACATCAACCTTGAAATTGTTACTTTTCTGATCACTAGGAAAACCCTCTACCTTCCCCCAAAAGTTACCTAAATGTTTCTTCACCTCTAACGAAAGATAAACAAGTCCTTGCTGCCAAAATATCGTGCCAACCACGACTTTCACTTCTCATCGCAGCCTGCTGGTGTATAAAAGTTTTTTAATGGCCGGTCCAGCCATCTCAAAATTTTCAGCTTTACTCCCAGGTGGTTGCATCCTTATCGTGGTGCCTGCGCTGAACCGGGCAACCAGCCCTCCCCTGACATCCCACCGACAGACTCTTTGTGTCCACCTCCGAGCATTTAATCCGGGATGTGCCGTGGCATCCCTCTCCCGTGCCTGTCCTGAGACCAAAGGGAAAGCGTCTGAGATAGCGAAAGAGGTTGGAGTAAATATCACAAATCAGCTCACAAAGCAGCCCTGCTCTGCAGAAATGACCTTTCCAGGGCTTCAGGCAACGTGAGAGCACCAGGAGGAAAAGCGTGCTGCCGGGGGCTGCTACAGCTTCTGCCTTCTTGCTGCCCTCTTGGTGGCTTTTGATAGCACAGCACCATCAGGGGCTGATGCTCCCTTCTCTGAGGCTCACAGGTCTCGTGTACGGGGCGGTCAGAGGATGCGAACAGAAAGTCCAGGGCTGCCTGATGTCGGTGTCCCTTTGCTAGAAGAGACCAAGAGAAAAAAAACCTCGCAGGTGTTGAAACCTGGGGTTCACGAGGGAACTTCTGGGAAGAGAAGTGATAAGCCCATATATTTTAGGAAGGTAAGGAAATGAGGGTTAACCCTATTGTTTTACACAGAGTCATCACGTTGGCTTTTGGTGTTTGTGGTTAATTATTGACTTTTATCTGCGTGTAGAAGGAAAGCACTCATGAAGGCATTGCCTTTTCTAGCATGCCAAAAAGCCAAGAAAATACAATATCTTTTTAGAGAAAAGCAGAAAAAGAAAAAAAAGAAAAACAACCAGACCTATATTTCCTGTGGAAATTTTTTCTTCCATGGCAACTGTAAAAACAGCTCAGATTGTGTTGATTAACTAAGTGTATTATCCCCTGAACAACAGGGTCCCATTAGCTCTGTCAGAAGGCCAATACCCTCCGTACTGAAAACCTCTCAATTCAGTACATTTCTCTGCCACAGAGTAAATTCCTGCCTGACCCCATTGAAGGGATCACTTTTTATCTTGAAGCATGAAAACTAATAAATCAGAAAAAAATGTTACTTTTTCCCTCTTTGCATTTTGATTGCAGACATCAAACAACACATCACAGTTCAGCGTATAGAAGAATGTTGTAGCACGTAAAAAAAAAAATCTGAATTAAGGATCGCTACATGGAAAAACAGCAAAGGAAGGGGAGGTATAACCAAAATAATTGTATTTTGTTCTTTATAAACACATGTGGACAGTGAATTTGTATCTGTGAGACAATTCAGGAAACAAATGAAAAGATAAGTTTTGGGTTTAGGCTCAGAAGATTTCAAAGCACATTGTTTATACCTTCTGCAGTACAACAAAGCTTATCAAGGACTTTCCCATTGGATACCAGAGTCAAAAGAAGTAAGAAGAATGTGAACAGCGCGCTTCCTCCAGGTCGTTACAGTAACTGTAATTCTTTCAGCACAGATTTCCCATGTTAGCTTGAGCTCCATTGCACAATGATCGTTTTTAGCAGATCATTGTGAATATAGTGCTGAGCTGACTGAGTTGTTCAGAAATTTGCCATCCTTTCACCTTCCACAAGCTCAAAGCATGTGGCAAGTTCAAGGGCTCTTAATTAAAAATATTATACTTTCACTCCAGAACCTCTTGCTTGTGTCCCCATAATACTCTGGGATAAATCAACTGCTGATGTAAATGCATTAATTTCAGTGTAATTTTATTTAGAAGATATGAGAGCATTACATTTTCATTTAATGATTCGGATGTGCTTTCTGTAAGGGGGGAGTAGCATCAGCTCCCTGTTAGGGAGGGGAGAGCTGAGCCTGGGAAGTGAAAGGCAGCGATTTGGCCAGCCCTTGGTAAAGCTGGGGGAGCACGCAAGCCTCTCCCTCCTATTCCACATTTGTGCTTTCAACGTGAACCAGAATATGAAAACAATGTATGAAGATATATACATTTCAGAGCACAAGATTCAGCTTTAGATCACCAGACCTCAAAGCTGCAGTATTTCCTAGGCAGAGTGTACCTCTGCCCCTCTCTTAAATTGAGAGGTGAATTTCCGTCTTCTTTTTCTATTTCGTTCTTGCAAGGGGAGACTGCATGGCATGTTTGTTAGGACTATAATGTTGCATTTGCTATGAAATAAAGTAGGGTTTTTTTCGGAGAACTTCTTTTAAGCAAAACCATGTGTTCCAGGGAGGAAACATTCTTCTGGTAAACAGCTGAGCCCTTAACATTTAGCAACATAACTCTGTGTTTGCAGCTATTGAAAACTGTGTGACTGAGGAAGCCTGCGTTTCTGGGGCCGAGGACTGAAAGCATTTTGCTTGTTGTCAGAAAGCCAGCCCTTTCTTTTATGCATACGCTAGATGCAAGAACCAGCTATTGGACGGTTACTTCTTATGGTTTTAATAAAATTTGTCTCTTATCAAAACGCTGCTGGGTTTTAATGTTGACGCCGTGCTGAGCGATGTCCTCTGCTCCGGCACAGCTGGCTCTTGCTTTCCAGAAATATAGCTGCGCCCTGGCATTACTTGCAAAAATTGCAGCTTTAAATCATTTCCTCACCCCTCTGACCTGTGCCAGGAAGGACCCTCCACACGCAGATCTCCCCGCTGCTATGGAGAAGGGGTTCATTCCTCCTTCGCTCCCCGGGAACGGTGCTGTGTGAGCAGAGAGCTGCGGCGGCAGAAGGTAGATGTGGAACCAGAGAAATTACCTGCCAGCCACGGGCAACGGCCCTGGAAAGCTCAGGAAAAAAGATAATACAGCTGGAAACTGCAGGCAGAAACAGGGCTGAGAAGATGGGGAGTGCCCCGTCCCCGGCTCCTGCCTCCCATCTCATGAGCCCCCCTCTTTCGGAGACGCTTGCGTGGCCTCAGGGCTGCAGGGCAAATCCTGCCGAAGGGGAGCGGGGAATTTTTATTTAGTATAAGTGATTTCCCGAACGGCTTTAGGGAGGGGTCGGTCGGTGACTTGGAGATCACACGCTGCTTCTCCATCCAGCAGCTGGAAGGGGAAGGCCACAGCCCCAGCTCCCTCCGAGCTGAGGGACGTGATTATTCCTCTGCCTGCTCCTCTCGCTGACCCTGGGATGCTGAGCTCTGGGCATCGCGTTGACCCTCGCAGTACAAGGCAATCTTGTCTTGTTCCTTGTAGCCCTCAAAACAGCTGGCCATGCTTACACGTTTCGGGAACTACCAGCTAAGGCCAAACGAGATCCCATGATAAAAGTCCAAGGCCCTGCATTCCTCTTCTTATTGCTTTCCTGAGCAGATTCTCATTTTAATGGGACTTACAGTACTTTCATCCAGTTATCTCAAAGTACATAATGACTGCTGTAATTACTGGCAATAACGAGCTAATTAATTCTTCTGGGTATTATTTTCAAGGAATAAATACTACTATCCTTGCTGTAAGAATGGGGAAACTGAGGCAAGGAGCAGCAGTTGCTGGGTAAATATGTTTGTTTTACTTCTAATAGTATAATCCTTTCCTGGTTTTATTTGTGTAGGTTTATGTATTTGCTTCTTAGTATGCTTTGTGTTCTGTTATTGCTTTCCAGTAATTTTGTATGTTATTGTTTTGGCAGATAGCATTTAGCAACAGTTGGTTGTGTGTATGTACTAAGGTTCATTTAAGAAAACTGCAGTGTTTTTAGAAAAATTAACAGATGCTGCAGGGATTTTTTTTGTTTATGTATATAGTGGATTTATCTTAAAGTTATTTTCCTGGGTTTTCCTTTTTCTTCCTCCTTCTCTTGTTTTAGATGACCTTCTTTTAGAGAAAAAAACACAAGTAGCATTCTTTTCTATTTATTTTTTCATATACTTCACCTTGCATTCACGTCTCTAATATGGAAAGCTATCTGAATATGACTTTCTAATATGTAAAGAACTAAGATATTCTACTGGTTGTGAAGCTTCTAAGGCAGAGGTATGGTTTTACTAATATATCGGTTAATTACTTATATCTGTAATTCATATTCAGAAGACATGCTAGTTCGGTAGCATTCACCAAAGGGTATGCGTTTCCCACAGTTCAGGTACGCTTCCGTGAACTCATTGAAAGGGTAGATAAACAGGTAGCCAGAGCAGAGGGGAAGCTGCACCAAAAAAAAAAAGGACTTTATTTTGTTTGTCAGATTTTTCTAGTACTTAACAAAACCGACTCATATGATACTCTCCAGAGTAGCAAATAACTACCCAATTCTTTAACTTTTATCTCTCAGGCTGTGCTCCAGCAAGCACACATGTGCTTAGTTTTACTATGGCGAGTAGCACAGCGCGATTTCAGTGGAACTATGTGCTATATAAAACTAAGCACACATGCAACTATTGGTAGGATCAAGTCTCTAGATAGGAACTAGTGTCATGAAACTCTTATTTGAAACATCTGCTTTCCTCCAAACTTGTTGTTTAGTAAGGGCCTGGCTTTTAAAAGCATTTAGGTGTTTATGTGCACCTTGGTGTCTTTATAAAGCTGGCACTAATTCCTTCTTGAACTATGGATTAAGGGCCTCTAGAGAGTCTGAAAACCTTATACAGTCTTATTTCAGTCAACTTTTAAGTCTAAGGAGACTTCAAAAAAAAAAGTTAAAAGTAGTCTCAGCTGTGTTAAAAAAAAGTGCTTCACAAGCAACGGAAACAGTCAATCTGACAAAATAAATAAATGGAGGTAATACAAGGCTTCTATAACTGGAATATTTTGGGCAATTTAGTAGCAATAAGAGGCAAAAAACCTGTGAGAACCATAACATCGTTTCTAAGGTGATGCTGTTAGGTTTGGTGCTGTTAACCCCGACAGCTTTAGTTCTGAGACTTGCTGCTCTCCAGACTATTTTCCTATCGCTTATTTGTCCTTGCAACTCTCTCTCCACCTCTCTTTTAAAACATATAGATTTGCACACTTCCTACGGCTCCAAGACTTTTCCAGACGGCTAATACATGTACAATCTTTTAAGCATTTCTGGAGCGGTTTGAGTGTAACCCTATTTGCGTTTTCCCTTTTGTGCCGGGGGAGATAACAGCAATCTTGCTGGAAATAAAGCCCAAACAAGGGAAGCTGAAGTGTGGGAGTGTGTGAGGGAGCCGGTGGATAACTGTTACAGGGCTGTGAATCTCCGCTCATGCTTTCTCTCATCGCTTGTGGTATTTATTCTGGTGTTTAGACTAGGCTCTTCCCAAATACCTGCTTCGGTTTTTACACGCAGGATTGCGGAAAGCTCAGACCTGCAGGTGGGTGGTGACAGAAATCCTCGCAAACACCCCGCTTGGATGAAATAAAACTGCTTTTTCCGTCACAAACATACGCATCCTTCCAATCCTATCCCTTCCAATCCTATCCCCTAACGGTGTACGGCCCGAAAGAGCCCAAACACACCGAAGGGAAAAGCCGGGATGGGGTATTTCCTTGCTAATGATGGCTGATGAGCCCTTAAAGATTTGAGGAAAACTCTTGGAGGGTCAGTAATCCTCACTAAGCTCTGAAAGGGCTCAGGGGCCGCGAAGGCTTACGACGGACGACGTAAATATGACCTGTCCCTACCCGCAGCCCGAGAGTCGGCCCATGCCCAGCCTCGGACGAGCAGGTGCGTTTTCAGGACGCTGCTGTACCGCGTTAATGCTCCTGCCTCCTTCTCCAGCACACACGGGGTTTTTTTGCGTAAAGGGTGTATTTTGTGCGTTTATTTACCCTTTGGCATAAAGCGGTGGGGGGGTTGTGTTTGGGGTTTTTTGAAATTTTTTTAACGTCGATGGAAACCTGCGGCAGCTCTCGCAGCCCCGAGTTAAGCTGTATGTAAAGGGGCGTCTCTAGATCGCGTACATTCACCGCCCGCCGGGCCTTGGGGGTCTGTGCGGCCGCTGCCCGGTTGCCAGCGGACCGGGGTGCTGCTCCCCATCCCGGCTTCTCCCAGGCCGGGGAGGGCTGTACCCCCGCCCAGGCGCCGCGCCGCCCCGGGGCCTGCCTCCTGGCCCGGGCTGCCATGTCTGTGGCGCAGCAAGGCCCAGCACCGGCGGGAGGAGCGCCCCGCCCGCCGGCACGGCGGGGAAACGACCGGGCGCCGACACCCGTGAGGGTGAGGGAGGGCCGCGGCGGGAGAAACCCGCTCCGCCCGCCGGCCCCTCAGCCCACCGGGCCGGGCCGCGGGTACCGGGGAGCGCGGCGGGGTGGAGCGGCCGCCTCCCTGCCTGCCCTGGGCGGCAGGTTACGGCCGGCCTCCCCCGGGCCGCCGCCGTGCACTTTTCGGCCGACAGAAAAGAGCGTGAGGGGCGGAGGAAGGAGGAGGAAGAAGGAGCTTTTTTTTTTTTTTTTAATTAAAAAACGCCTTCGCCTTTAAGGGGCGGAGCCAAGGCAGTTTGCGGAAGAGCCCAGCGAGAGGCGGGCGCTGATTGGACAGGCGCAGTCTCGTGACGGCGGCTGGGCGGGTCCACTCCCCTACCCCCCCGCGTCACGCCAGCCCCCCGCGTTCCATTGTGTGCGCCAGCGCCGCCTGGCCCCGCCCCCAGGCCTGGCCCCGCCCCCTTTTTTCTCTTGGCTCATTTCCGGCCGCCGCCGCCGCCGCTCGCTTCCCTCCGAGGACTCGGGAGAGTGAAGAAACAACAGCCGCCATTTTGTTTGTGTGTGAGCGACTGAGGGAGGGAGCGAGAGCGAGAGGCCGAGCCGGACGGGGCGAGCCAGGGGGAGGGCAGCGCAGAGAGACCCAGGGGCCCGGCCAGGGGACGGGGAGAGAAGCGAGGAGCCGAGACGCCCCCCCCCCCTCCCCCCCCAGCCTGCCCGTCCCTTCTCTCTCCTCTCTCTCTCCTTTTCTCTCTTCTCCTTCTCCCCGACTTCTTTTCTCTCCCCCGCTCCCCTCCGTCCCCGCTTCTGCCCGCTCCGCCACACACGCCACAGGAGCGGCCGCAGCCGGGCCGCCGCCGAGCGCCAGGCAGGGGCAGTAGGGAGCCTGCGCTCGGCCCCCGCGCTGCCTGCGCCGTCCCGCCCCACCCCCCCCCCCCCCCCCCGCCGGGAAGCGCCGAGGACCCCCTCCTGGCCATTTAACCCACCCCGGGGCGAGTCCCCCGCCGTAATTTTTCTCCTATTTTATTATTTTAATTTTTCTCCCCTCCTTTTCTCGGAGGGGTCGCTGACCGGCCTCCCCCTCCCCCCCGACTACCAACCTCTTCGCTTCCTTCCCCACCCTCGCAGAGGGAAGAGGGAGTCCCCGCCGCGGCCGCGCAGCGGCCGAGGTTTTTCTCCCTCGCTTTCCGCGCCCCGCATAGCCCGTGGATCCGCGGGAGCGGAGACGGGCAGCCCCCTCCCTGCCCGGCGCCAGCGCTCGCAACCATCCTCGGCCGCCCGGGAGGGGGGAAGGTAGGCAGAGAGGGGGGGAGGGGCCGGCTTCTTCCTCCTCCTCCTCCTCCTCCTGCCGCTGCTGTGGGATCGGCCCCTCTGCCTGCGCCGGAGGGGGGGGCAGCCTGCTACTGAGAGCGAGAGAAAGAGGAAGGGGAAAGAAGAGAAGAAGGGGGGGGGGCAGAGAGGGTGTTGAAACCCGCCCCCCACCTTCCCATCCCGCGATCGGTGCTGCCTCCATCAGGACAACAACCCCTCCTCCTTCCCTGCACAACAAGATGTGAAGCGGAGACTCCTGGGACTTATCCTCACCCTCCTCATCCTTACAGCTCCCTTTTCTGCAGCCATTAGCGACGGGCGAGGAAGAAGCGAGTGGAGCTGGGGTCCCCGCGCACGCCTTGCCTCTCTCCCCGCCACCTCCCCCCCAGCCCTGTCGCTGGCGGTGGGTATTTTTTTGCAGGGTGGTGTTGGAGGGGGAAGGAGCTGCTGCTAGAGGACGGTGATCTTTTTTTCTTTTTTCCTCCTCCTCTCCCCTCCTTCGCCCGCCTCCTTGTGGCGATGAGGAGGAGGAGGACGGCGCCGAGGAGGAAGAGGCTGATGGCGGCGGTGAGGAGGCAGCAGCAGGAGGAGGAGACCCCCCGAAGGATGAAGATGATGATGGTGGCGGCGGCAAGGAAGCACCAGCAGCACAACAGCCGGGATTAATTTTACTGAAAAAAAACCCCAAAACCCACCAGCCTCTTTTTTTTTTTTTTTAATTTTTTTTTCCTTTGGCGGGGGCTTTACCTGCTCTTCCCATCTTCGCTCAGCCCTTTCGCCTGGGGGAAGAGGCCTCTTCCCCCCCCGCCCCAGCTCCCACCTTCTCCCCGCTCCTCCGCTGCCGCCCTCCCGGAGCCCGAGGGGCAGAAAAAGGGGAACTTGGCCCCCCTCCTCCGCCAGGTCCTCCTCGCTCGCTCTCGGCGTTATTGTTGTTCTTCAGCCGACTCGGGGCCCGAGAAGAAGGTGAAGGTTTTGGGGTTCACCCCCCACCGTCTCTCTGCTCTGAGTGATTGTCTAAAAAAGAATTAAAAATGGCCGAGAATGTGGTGGAGCCGGGCCCGCCTTCAGCCAAGCGGCCTAAACTCTCCTCACCGGCGCTCTCCGTGTCCGCCAGCGACGGCACAGGTCAGTCTCGGGGGCCCAGGCCCTCCCCACCTCTCGGTGCCGCAATTACTGCCCTTTTCTCCCCTCTTCTGCCTAAATCTCCTCCTCCCTTTTGCTGCTGTTAACTCGTGCCTGCCTTCGTCCTTTCTGTCTTGTTTCTCCCGTTTTCGCTCCGTTTGAACCTAGTGGCGTTAATGGCATAGGGAGGGTGTTCGGGTGTTTCTGCCCTTCTGGTTTTTTGGAAGTGATTGAAAGCAAAGCTGTGCAGTTTATTGTGCTTTTAATCAACTGCAGATAAGACTTAACAGTTTGTCATTTTCGTGTGTTTCACAATAGTAGTTATTACTGAGCTCCTTGCTAAGCATATGCCTTTAATGCCAATTGCACAAATACGAAATAGTGCTAAAGATGATGCTTTTGTACACTTTATTGTTGAATTACGTGTGTATGTTCGTACACACAAATGTGTCTTGTTTCTTATTTTATTTTGCATATACAAGGTTTTTCTACAGCTCGTTTAGAACGAGATTTATTTCTCTGCGATTTTTCTATTCTCTTCTTACATGCAGTCTGCTTATCTGATTTACTTTTTACAATTCTTCTTACTCTTCCCTGCAGAAGGATATCTAAAACCTGCTTTTCTGATTCAAGCAGTCCATCGACTTTAGGAAAAACCAGCTAAAACCAAAATCCAGATCCCAAGCTTGGGGCATAAGGTTTATCGAGACTCTTACCTTCTTAGAAATGAAATGTTATTTCACCTTATTTGCATTAAGAATCAATATGGAGTGCAGTTCATCTTGCATCTCCCATTTCTTTGCTGCGAGACCAAAATGTCTGAAATTCCCCTGTAGACTTAAGGGCTGTGAAGATAAAGGGGCTTCTCTGCAGTCCTGCAAAGGTCTTCAGGGATGCTGTGAAGGCAAGCTAGAGGTTGGAAATCGTAGGTGTCCCAATCCCTAGCAAATATGAACTGGTTGTACTGGGTGGGGGGAGGGAGTAACAAAGGGCTGTTCAGCTTTTTAATGCTTCTTGTGAAGCAGATGAGTATTTGGTGTCATTTTGCTATGAGAGTACTTGGTTACCTGTCTTGCAGGAGTTTCTTTGAACTCACTTTAGATCTTCTTAGCCTATGGGATATGGAGGAGGCCTCCTCCTGCCAAAGTCTAGTGAATGGTGGCATTTCTGATGCCACCGGTGGTCTTGTTCAATGCAGTTACAGCTGGCAAGAAGAAGGAAAGAGTTGGGTTGGTTTTTTTTTTTTAAAAAAAAAAACCTCCTCATTTGACAGTAAACAGAAGGTTTTAGTAGCTGGTTTTTGGTTGACCAGTGGATGTGATTCTACTTGGAATCATCTTCAAAATTTTGATTTTTGCCTTCTCTGTTTTTGGTGAATGACGTGTTAGTTTTGAAAAGTTTGTGTGTAACTTTTAGAGCATATTAGATATAGGCAATATTATGTTGTAACTGGGAGGATATGACTATTCCTAATATCAACAGGTCTCTAGTCAGAGAGTAGAAGAGGGTTGGAGAAGCTGCTCTTTAGCACAAAACCCCAAGAACTAGCTCTAGCTAGACTTGGAAACCAGTACTTAATTCAGTAGTAACCATTTTTAATTTGTCTTGATGGTGGTTATCTTGCTCTATTTAGAGAGGTGAAATAAAAATGTATTTTGTGAGAGAAGTCCTGATACTTGAAAAATATGAAAGTTAAAGGTGTATTTTGATTCAGGTGAATGCACGTATCTAAGTTAAGACATTTGTGATCAAATAAGGTTTGGATAATTTTTGAATGTATTTCAGTTTAACAGGTGTAGATTTTCACAGAATACTTAGTCTGTTTTAATTATTAGCTTTCTGGGCAGCTTAATAAATTAACTTTTTAGTTACGGTGAAACACTAGGGATTGTTGGACAGTTTCAGTAGTACACAAATGAGTTAATTTTTCTCAAAGTGATTGAGATTGGCATCACCTGATAGCTATGCAGAGGTTTATAGTGGTGGGAACACTTTATATGTGCTATGTAAAAACTATTAAAGGATTCTTACTCTTCTGGATTTTTTTTTTTTTTTGTTGACAACTTATTACCTGGATTTGGGACAGTTCCATTTTCTGTGTTTTTTAATATGATATCATATCTGTTTCTCTAATTAAATAAAATCAAACCTCTTAACCAGTAAATGTGTTTTGAGGGTTATATTTTTTCATTTGCTGCTTGAGAGACTGCAATTTTTTTTTCTCCCACTTTTGCTGTTGTGGGAAACTGCTTTGAAGTTTACATTTTTTAACCTATTTGCTCCTTAAATTTGCTTTGAAATACTGCAAACAGATTTCATTAAGTCAGTTCCACTTATAGAATCTGTTGTGTTGTCCCCACTCCTTAGTTAATTATAGAAAATAAATAACATGGTGCTTATGTACTTACTCAAGCACTCTTTCTAAAACTGTTAGATTCACGCATCATTAGAGAAAGGGAAGGAGAAAGGTAAGAAACTTGTGCTGTTGGTGAAACTTTTTCCAGCACATGTGTGTAGTGGATCTTTCGGTGTGTCTCTTGCTGTTAACTTTTTGACTAATTTCTTAATTTGAAATACTCTTTTAGCTTGTTAGATGCCTAAAAACAATGACTGACTCTAGTTAACTTATTCTCAAACTTGCAGGTGTTAAGTGTATTTATATTGAAGACTAAGCTGAGTCTCTAATTCACTTATGCTTTCACTGTAGACCTGGATGATGCTGATATTCTGGGCTTGGAATATACTAAACTCAAACGTTGGTGGTTTTCTTTTAAAAAGAAGTCGGCAAAGATTGTCCCAATACGCTTGATTTATTGGCAGCAGCCAAATATAGCTGCATTTCCCACTGTTGTTGCAGTGCTGCATCTCCTTCTGTCTTAAAAGTCTTAAATGGTTCATGTGTTCCCAGCTCAGAATTTTCTTTGCCGTAGAACATACTGCATTAGCGTAGTTTTGAGTTGCTTTATTAGTGCCAATCCCTTCTTTAGGAGTTAAGAATAACTTAGACTTACAGGGAAGCTGAAAGGTTTGTAGCACATTTTGTAATAAACATTTTTAAGTAATTTAGAAAGTCTTGGTATTATCGGTGTTGTTTAGTATATTAGAATTTTTGGATGGTCTCATTTTTTTTCTTAAATGTTGTGTAGTTCTAGAATAGCTTCAGGAGCAGGACTGTGTGGATTCCCTTAAACTGCCAGAGGTTTTTCTACAACTTTTTTCAATTTAAATGTTAAATTTGTTGCAAAGAAGAATGGTAATTATACATTATCTTGTCCAGATGTTAAGTTTTCTTAAGACTATTGCAGCTCTACAGTGGAGTCACCTTTTGTTGGTACAGTATCCTTAGTATGGGATGTGAGGTTTTTGACACAGCTCTTCTGTACTAGCATGGTTACACTGACATAAATACTTTGCCAGTGTAGCTCATTTTGCTTACTTTTCCTTACTGGTAGAAACACTGTTTTGATGTGTTGCGCCTAGATAACAAGACTTTCTTAAACATTGTATTAGCAAACTGGTGTACAGCAGTCTATTTTTTCCCCCCACTATAACAGAATAATTTGAGTGCATCCTGAAGAGTTATCTCCTTGAGTAAATGAGTGGAAGTCTTTCATAAAGATACATTTTAACTGGATGCCTTAAACCAGTGATGGGGGGGGTGGGGGGTGGGCAGGGGGCTTTTTATTTGTGAACCCCTCAATTTTTCCTGCAGTAATGCAGGTGCGTTGAAATTGCCACATACAGATTTCTATGTGGTATATTCAGGAAGGGAGAGTTTAATCATGATTTACAGCCCCCCCCCCCCCCCCCCCCCTTAGAAATAACCCGTTTTCTGTGAACTAGGAAAGCTTTTCGGGCTCTGGGTTCAGAACTGCTGTGTTTCATCAAGGAATAAAAATGGAGCATACTCTCTGCTGCAGTGTGGTTGTATGGTATCATGTCTTTGGGTTGCTAGATCCAAAAATAGGACTTTAAGTGCTTAGTGTTTCTGGCTTGCTGTAACATGGGAAGTCAGTTTTCTACAATTAGTTGGCACGTGTGTTATATCAGAGATCAGTGTACGTATTTGTGGTATGTGCCTTGACATCCTTCGGTATACCCAAAAGTATTCTGAGTAATAGCATATCTTCAATCTCCCTTTCAGTACCTGTCTTTTGTAAAGTTTGTGTGTTTTTTTTCAGGAACTGCTTGTGACCTTTAAAATTTTACTCTCCCTTACATCAAAGGTCTAAGACTTGTAACAAAACTTCTTGCCTGGACTACTGCAATTTTGACTGATGCTCATCTTTCATTTGTTCCAAATGTATCAGGATGTTTCTTTGCTTGCAATGAATCATATTAATCTTGCCTCACTGCCTTTTCCAGAGGCATATGTGCGGTGTTCTATTCTGTTTTCAGACAGCTATGGGTTACACACGCACACGCACGCACACACATGCACACACACCCCCGTTTGTATATACTACTTTCAACTACTTTTCACAAATCTGTTTTCTGGGTAATGTTTAACACCAAGTCATTAGCTACATTTAACTTGCAGCTATCAGTTAAATATTTTTATCTGTTGTTGTTGAGAGCCGCTTTTTTTTTCTGTTTTTTTCCCCAAGTATTAGTTGTTCTGAGATGAGAGGTGCCTTAAAATATGGTTTGATGGATTACATATACTGTAAATCAAGTATTGCTGTGGTGGATGCTTGCGTGGCAAAAATGGGGATCTTTGCCTTGTAGCTGAGTAGGTTCTCGAAGTAACTGCATTAGGAATAAATTTAAATTAAGAGAATTTAAGTCTGCAAGATTTTCCTTAAAGTAAACCGATCATTCATATGGTGCTTAGTAACTTTTTAAAAGAAAATCTTGCAGACTTTTGAACCTTGTAGATTTCCAAACTGCTGTATCTCTGCTTTTTTTGCCCCTTTCACCACATGGATTGTGTGTGTGTCTTTGACATATGTATGTACTTTTTCTGAGCAGTGTTAGAAAGGTACCTAATCTTTTTAAAAAAATATCCACTGCAACACAAGGACTGTACATACCATGATGTAAAACTGAATCTTGAGCCCTTACAAATAAAAAACCTTAGAGACTAGAAAACCAGTTTACACTTGCAATTTAAAAATACAGAATCACGAGTTTGATATTGCAGGGAAAACTTTTGTTGCTGAACTTGGGCATTTAAAGACTAGATTAAAAAAAAGTACTAACTTTCGCATCTTGTCCCACACAGTCCTAGAGCAGGGTTTGGATTTAGTCTAGAGGGTCCCTAGTTCAGGTTATTGGTCAGTTCTGTATTTGCAGAAAACCAACGTTTATCTGGGAAGGGTCTAGCAGACTAAGGTTTAGCGTACATTTTTAGGGGGTGTGGGTTTCATTATGTACTGGGGATAAACGCTGAACTTCTACTGTAGAAATTCTGGTTTCTTGTACCTTTACAACTTGGAGAAAATTACTTTATTATTAGATATTAATTTTGTATGATTTAGTATGTATTTCTTGCATCTTCTCTGTAGGCTGCTTGATTATCTCCAATGTGTCACTTCAGTGTCTTGCTTAGCTGCTAAAGCAGGAGCAGCCTTTCAGTGCTTGTTCCAACAATGTAATGAGACTACTTTAACCTTTCTCATCACCCTAACTAGTGCCCCCTCTGAGAGGGCTTGGCCAAAAGTAATTTAGATTTATTATTTGACAAACGGAGTAATTTTGCCGCATAGATTTCACTGACAGATAAACAGTGCACACCTCTCTCCCAGGATTTGGCTTTTCTGTCTTTACTTAAACTGTAGCAGCAGGCTGAAGTAAAATACATCTGTCTCTGCATATGGATGTGTGCACTGACAAAACATCCGTGGTTACATTGAATTTGTAGAACTTGAACTAGGGCAATTCACAGAAATCCTCTCCCTGAGCCCTAAGTGACGAATCTGACAACATGACTTCGTTCTCTTCCTAAATACCAACAAGTTTCCTTAAAATGGAATGGCATGTGAATGTATTTAAAATTCTCTTAAAAACTGGACGTGCTATATTTTTCTTGAAGCATGCATTTCTTCCAAAACTTTTTGAAGAAAATCAGAAAAAGGAGTGTTGAATTCTGGTGGACTCCAATCGTAGTAACTTGTAGTTTAGTTGGCAATGTCAGGTGTGTTTATAGGAAGAGCAAGGAGATGAAATTATGGTCCAAACTAGGATTTTCACAAAAAAGTGCAAGTTAGGACCTTCAAAACAGTGCAGGTTATTTTCTGTTATTGGTGGATGTGAGATGGGGCAGAGAAAGATTTTGCTTTTTTCCATTTGATGGTGCAAAACACCTCTGTACTGCACCTTTTTTTTGCACCTCCATAAGAGATGTAAGTAGAGTTTTGAACCATATCTGTTTGCTTGCAGAATCATGATTTACTGTTTCTTGCTTTGTAGAACTCCCAAATACAAGTGAATAGGTAATCATTCTTACAACATACTCTTACTGTGTTAATGAACTAAAATAGTTTATCATTTTTTTTCTCTTAGAATTCTAATAAAAAATAAAACTCTGACAAAATGCTGGTGTATGGCTTGCTCAGTACAAATTCTGCTGGAGCTAAACTCCCTTTTACATATTCGTGAATATAATTTCAGGAGCTCTAGGGAATTACTGGTTCAAGATAAAGTCGTCTGATCTGCTGACTTCTGTTTTTTGGGGGGGGGTTTTGTACATAAATTCAGCATTACGTTTTGGCTTTACTTGGGAGTAATGTTGAATGAACTCAAGTCAGTAATACTCAGAAAACTGACTTGATTTTTTGGCAATTGTATATGCAGATTGCATCATTTAAAAGTCATTAACTTGCCAATGGAGTGAACTTTACTCTTTTCTTGAAACTGGTTTGTAATCACTTCTAAAATGAAACTGATTCAGTGTGTTTGTGCACATATGAGTGTTCCCTTCCTATCTGCACGTACCCTTTTTTTGCCCACCAATATAGCAGACCAGCAAGGCATCTCTAACTTTCCAGACTTGTGTGCGTGGTGGTCCACAATTTATCAGACTCTCAACTGAAGTGCCATTCTTACTATTTAATGATACCACAGACCAAGAGTAGGTAACTTAAGGTGGTCTTATGGGAATTTCAGTGGCATACACAGGATAGTCTTGGGAATAAGAATACTAACGTAGAGACTTTTCACTAAAGTTAAAGGTAGCCCAATGAAATTAATGCAAATAGCAATATGTTCACAAGCAAATTATTAACTCTGTGACTTTAGCATTTTGGAATTAAAATTTCAAAAATTCATCTTATTTGGCTCATCAGTGATGGCATGACTAGAACCTTTGCACTGTTAGGTAAAAGCATGAATAGGCAGGTACACAAACAACAGTGTCTGTGAAATTCCCCCTTAAGTGATGTTAAAACATTAAATGTACTGTATCTTGATTCTTGCACCCAGTCTTTTCCATATGATTACACCACTTCTGTTTCCCTAGAACAGCTACAATTCCATATTCCGGAATCATAACCATTGAATTTTCACTATGGCTTTCAGTGATAAACACCTGGTATTGTGTATGTCTCTAAAAATTGTATTTTTGAAGAACTTTGAATATGATTATGAAAATGAAAAGCTTGTTATAAATACAATTTTCTTCTGAAGTTGCAAAAAACATGCATCAGCCAGAATCTGTTAAAATTGGCATTTCTGTTGATATTAGTTTGGGACAAGTAAGACTTAAACTTGCAGATGATTGAGACTTTGCAAAATTCAGACTTTTTTTGACACCAGTGTTTGAATAAGGATTAGGATAGCTTAAAAAAATGAAATGAGTGAGGTCCTAAAATAGTCTTTGGTAGATGTTGAGCAATAAGTTGTTGCTTCTTTAGAATGATTTTTTTTTTTAGACTTGTAAAATGTTTATACCTGGTTGTTACAACTAATAATGAATTCATGTGCATTCTAGATGGTGAATCGGACTTTTTCACCAACAAACATTTGGTTGTTTTTAAAAAAAATCTGTGCCTGAAGTTGTGCGCTACCATGACACGCTAACATGCTTTGTGCCTTTGTGTGTGTTGTCTTTCAGGGGTTTTGAGTATGTCCTTTTTAGATGTGTTTTCTGCTTGTATTGTTTGCAGTCTTACTTCAAATTACCAAGTTTCTTGATGTGGTGAGCAATTCAGGTCATTTCTGGATTAGCAGGGAAGGAAGGAGGCAGTGCTTCCCCAGTGTCTTGCAGGGCACAGAATTAATATTGAAGTCTAATGCTGAAGACTTTGTTACCCAAATAGTGTAATACAGAATAAGAATTCTCAGTTGCTGTTACATAAGTGATAGTGAAGACCTCTGCATCATACTTCCACTTTGGGGGTGAGTGATGATTAGGTTTATATAGGAACTGATGTCCTAGGATTCTGGAAGCAGTAGTTGCAATGATGAATCTAGACCTTAGTATTTTAGGCTAATGTTGAATTTTTGCTCACTTGTCTTGCATCAGATTAGTAGATTGATTTAAATTAACTCTACATTTTATGGTAGGAAAAACGGTTTGGCAGAGTTTGTGTTACCATTGGGTAATTGTGGCTTCACAAAGGATCTACATGAAAAGCCATCTCCTTAATGGGCTTTAATGGTAAGAATAAATCTGATCTCCAAAATACTGTATAGCAAAATTCTCTCACACCCACCTGGTAGGAATCTTAGAGTTTTTGCCTCTTTCTTAGACTTGGGTTTTTTCCCCTGATAAAATTGTCTGAACATGTCTTAGCTTAATTTTCTGCCATTGCAGAGGCCTTGGGAATTGATGACTTTCTTTATTAGCACTTCGTTTGATGTTTGTGCTTCACCTTTGCTTTTGCATTTTTCATGCATACCTGAGAATCATCTTGTGAGAATGTGTCTCCTTATCTTGTTCTGCCTTTTTTATTTTTATGTTTTGAGTTCTGGTGCTTTAAGGGCATTTCAGACAATACATTTCAGGGCCTGTCACGCTGGTGGTTGGCTGCAAGCTTGAATGCGTGGTTTCTCTGGGATATTGGTTGTATCCTCTGGGCACTTTCTCTGTTACATCTTGGCCCTGGTCAGTTCCTGGATAGCTTTCATGTTGCCACGCAGGGAAGATAGGGACCACGGCAGCTTTGTCTGAAAGCGCAGCAAAGGTGTCATGCTTTCTGTGTAGTCCAACATCATCTGTGGCTCCAGTCAACCCTGTCACATGCGTGCTTTGTATTCAGTGTACTGTATTAAGCCTTGTCCACTTGTTTCATTGTGAACCTAACGACTGTGATATAATTTGATCCACTGATATGTTTCTGGAGCCCAGAAACATTTGTGCAAAGAGGTGACTGTTCAGCAGCTTTCTAACTTGATATGTCTGTGTTTAGAATATAATACAATAAATAGGATGCAGGGAGAGGAACTGTGAAGTCTCTTACCTCTGTAAGATCAGCAACGAGGTAAGCACTGGAGTAAGTTGTTGTCTTACATGCCTGGCATGCAGGGTTCTTCAGGTGTCACTGTTCACACATGATGCTGTTTCTTCAGATATACCAACTGTTCTTTGAGACTGAATGCTTGAATGTCTTGAGTCTGAGGGTACAGTACATGTGAGAGTAAAGCTACTACTATTCTTGCTATTTTGTAGCATGTGGGCAAGTTCTTAGAAAGCTAGTATTATTCACTGCAGCCTATTTGCTAGAACCAGATAATCTCCATATTGATAGAAATGCCTGTTTTATTCTGAAAGGGGAATAGACATCTGTTGTCTTAATCCAGAAATGAGAAAATGACTGAAGGCTAGAAAGCAGGCAAAAGAAACTAGCATGTGCCACTTGAACCCACATGTGGATTTCTTTGCTAAGTAGTTAGTATGGGTATATTTTCCTTGCATTGTAAGCATTGTCAGAAATCTCTACCTTGCCTTGCATGCTTTGAGAGCTGTTGCATCACTGGTTTGAAAATTGATCACTTGATGAGGCACCGATGTCTTACTCACTTAAAGATTTTGATTGCACACTCTGAATCTGTACTAGTTTAAAGTCCATTTTGGTGCCAGGTGGGTTTCCAACCCAGGCTGGCAGTTCCCTTGCATCTTGCAGATCAGACACTGTCAAAGGCAGACTTTTTAGAAGTAGGATCCAAACCTAAGAAAATAATCCATAGTATGCAACACAAGTTAGCACACTGATTTTTTGAAGCTACTTTCTCACAGTTTAGGGTGCAGTTCATAGTACTTAATCCAGTCTAACTGGACTGCCATTGAAAGAAATGGACCTGCTCCATCTACTGTCTTTTCCTGACCAACTTTGTCACTACAGATCTGATGTAGCCAGGGCAAGTCTGGCCAGTTTCTTGACTCTACAAAGAAAGACTTGCTTAAGTGTTCAGTAGTGGTACAGTTCCTAAAAGGAATTATTATATGCCTTTGCATGGTGAGGCTACCTTGGGTTAAGACTTTCTGATTACCTACTTAGATGTTGTTTTGTGGAGGTACTTTCCTTCTCTTTCCTTTGAATCTTAGGTGGCAGTAGCAATCTGTTCTATATCTTCTTGTTACCTATGGAAAGAGATACACTAGCAATACCATAAATAACATAATGTGGAATCACTCTGTGCCACTCTATTGAGATCAAGATGTAGCTCTACCACTTACTGCCTGCATATAACTGGATGTTTTTGAGCTCTTAGGCCAGATACTGTCTGTTAGGCTCTTGGGCCAGATACTGTGTCTGGCTATACCCTAAGATCTCTAGGGATTATGAATCAGGTAGACAAACCTTTGCAGGACTAACTTGCCTCTTGTGCCTTCCCACAAGCTTAATTTTGTTAGTAAGAAATCTTCATGTGTATCCTTAATGAAACAGATTGCAACGCTAGCAGTGGACTCAGTGTGCTGTAAAGTCAGTCAGTTATCTGGATATTTATGACCATTGTCTTAAGCTATGCCTTTGACTCTTGTGTGAGTGTATGTGCCATTATTTTCATGTAGTCTATGAGCTGTCTGGCCCAGCCTTGTCAGTTTTTGGATTGGTTGTAGGTAGAACTCTCTACAGTGTGCTTTAGCATAAGTATTATATTTAAAAGACACTGGTGAAATGGATTGCAACTGTTGCTAGATATACACAAAGTCTTATTGATCTTTATGGTCTTTTGAGACTGTTTCAGTCCTGTATCTGAAAACTTCCGCCTCTTGGCAGTTGACTAAAAATGTAATTTTGATAGTTGACCAGACAATTGAAAGTTTTTTCTAGTTTTGTTGTTTATCTACTGGCTGAAGAATACTTTGAAGTTTTGTTTTTGGAAAAGACTTATAAAAAGAGCAAACACACCAGAATATTGCATTGTTGGTATTTACTACTTATGATTTTGGCTTGTAGCTGATAGTATTCTTTTATGATAAATCTCCTGTTGTGTATTCTCTAGGATTAAAAATTCTGACAAGTTAGTCTTATATGGAAAGAACAGTTTACACTTTTTGATGTAAAGAACTAATCCAATTGGGATTATCACACAACCATTTAGTTTTGGTGGTGTTTTGTTTGGTTTTGGTTTGTTTTTTTTTTTTTTAATTAATGTAGCTGTTGATTTGTTGTGTTTTGAGACATTAATAAAAAGAATTAAAAGCACTGAGTTTTTATGACATTTTTCTCCCTGTTCGTGGGTGGCACAGAATGACCAGGCCAAGGAGCTCAGGTAGCTTGTACCTGGATACCCCAGTTGGATATGAGCGAGTAAGCCTTAAAGCTGGAATTATCTTCTCATTTATGAGGAGGGGGAATTTCAAAAAGAGTGAGGTCTTCAGAGAAGCAGATTAATATTTTCTTGTGAAGAAAGATGAACAAATCTTTGTATCTCAAAACAAGAATTGCACTGCCCCTTTGCAGTGTTATATCTGAAATAATCTAAATGGGTCTTTCTGAGAAAATATTCTGCGGTGGTTTGAAAAATGAATTAGTTCTTCATACTTAGACATTTACTGATCACTTTCCAGGTGGTTTTGTGAAAGGCTTAATATACAGTGGTCTGATCTCAGGAAAGGTGAAGTGGAGATTTTTGTTTTGGGACTCATCGTGTCCTGGAAGCTGTGTCTATTCAAGAGCAGAAGTTTTTTCCCCAGCTACAATCAGGCACAAAACTGGCCTTTGAGCTGTATAAGCATCTTTGCCTCAACAGCTATTTCCCAGTTTCCAGATGGGAGGTTACTGTGTGCTGCCATTATGGTTATGTTGTAGGTACAGGGTTTGTGCTGGCTCACGTTCTTCCCAGACGCTTAACTTTCGTTTTCAGTTTTGTTTGTTCGTCATTAAAGAGAATTTTTTTTTTCTGGACAGCAGGCTAACTTGTGAATTACTGATCACATTTTTTACTACTTCCTCACTCACAGCCTGTTTGCCCAGTTATTAGCCAGAGTGTTTTCTGGATGTAGTGCTTCAACATTTGCCTGCTAAAGGTGTCCTAACAGGCATCTTAAGATGCCTGTTGAAGTTGTTTTAAACTGTGATGTATTTTTTGGATTGCTTTGTCCATTTCCTTGATCTTCCCTCTAATTCAAGAGTCTCTTCCACTGTAACTCTTCCTATGTTCGTGAATATTTAATTCTTAAGCTAACCACTGAGCATTGTAAGTTAGGTTTTTTGGGGGGAGGGAGTGTGTTTTGAGATAAGTCCACTGACACAAAACTCTGAACTCATTATTTTAAATGGAGGAGAGCTTGGACAAAGCTTTATTATTATGATTTTTCCTTCACTTCTGAATCTTCAAAAATACCAGTCATGCTGAAGAATACCAGTGATGCAAATGAAAGATCAGTCCTTAGTATGTGTTGCAAAGCATAACTTTTAGCATGAGATTTACGTTAATGAAGAATGGGCTAACTGATTTTAATAGTTTAAAACATAGTTCTTCAGTGGAAATTTTCATTCTGTCTCTGGTGCTTTGCAGTAATGAAGAATATATAAATAGAGTTATAAAAAATCCTCTGTTGTGGTATACCTGCATTCTTGCCAACCTCATACCGTATTTTCAGAATTCTTAAGTCATGATCTTCCTTGTGATAACAGTTGTGAAGTTGTAGAAGCTCTGTTAGTACTGGAGTTTGGCAGTTTGGGTATGGTATCGTGTGAAACATTTTGAACAGATTTCTAATGCTGATGAGCTTTTCTGACTTACATGCTGGTTAACTGTAGTCTTTTTCCATTAGTATTTGGACCAAGTCATCTTGCCAGCCTCTCTCAAATTCAGTGTAATTCACATTTCCTTTTAAATGCAGTTGCTGAGATAATGAGTAGTATTTTAGGTTATTGTCTAGATCTGAAGTTTTTGAAAATGTAGTGCAATACCTCCTACAGAGCATCCATAAAATGACCTTTCTGGCAGAAGTGGTGCTGAAGTGTTCCAGTGGTTAACATTAAAAAAACCCCTCCTTTACTAGGTATTCTCAGATTCCAAATATTAAGCTTTACAGCCTAGTTGTGCATAGCTACATCACACAGTGGATCATTTTTTAGCCATAAACTTTCTAGGTTATTTTTAACTACCATAGATTAAATATACAGATCAAGGTGCATGCTGCTTCTGCAGACTTAAGAACTTCTTGTTTTCTTGAGCAAATTGATTCTGGGTACTGTGTAATATTCTTGTATCTATATATCCCAAATAGTAAACTTTCTCTACTTGGTTATCTTGGGGATTGCTTTGCACAGGCCTTTGAGATGTGAATTTGATTTTTCATCCTAGTGTTTTTTCATAGCTTTGTGGCCAGGAGGGTTACTTTGATTGTCTTCTGACAGTGTTCGTTATGGGAGGATACTGGCTGTCCAGTGAAGTTCAATGGAATTTTGCAATTCTGTGCTGGGAATGACTGGATGTGGAAGATTTAAAAAAAACCCAAAAACCAACAACAACAACAAAAAACCCCCAAACCCACCCAACAACAAAAAAACAACCAAACAAAAAAAACCCCACAACCAAACCTCTATTATTTTATAAATAGTAAACTTTTTTTTGGAAACTGTATTACTATGTTAGTTCTGTCACTTTTGGAACAGACGTAGTTCAGTGAAAGTTAAAAATTAAAGACTGTGCTTTCCCATCAACCTTTTAGTAGTCTAAGTCCATTGACTAACTCTGTGGGATTTTTTTAATACAGTTTTTTTTCTTTACTTCCTTGTCAAATTTTTAAGTTCAGAGGTCATAGTCTGAGATACCCAGTGATCTTTCAACGCAGCGTTGTAGGAGAGTGAAGTAGAATGGTCTTCTCTAGTTTAGACTCTGTAAGTTTAGAAAATACTTATATCACGACAAATTGGATATGACACAGGAATTTTGCTGGAACATAGAAAGTAAAGTTTTGCTAGTTACTTGAAATAAAAAAAATAGGAAGTAATGAAAAAGATTTTTCTTCAAGACACTACTGGTTACTCTGACCTCATGTAAAATTTATTTTGTTTTTCAGATTTTGGATCACTCTTTGATCTGGAACATGACTTGCCAGATGAACTGATCAGCTCCACAGAACTGGGACTCACCAATGGTGGTGACATTAATCAGCTGCAGACCAGCCTTGGCCTGGCACAAGATGCTGCCTCTAAACACAAGCAGCTGTCTGAACTTTTACGGGCTGGTAGCTCCCCAAATCTCAATATGGGGGTTGGTGGCCCTGGCCAGGGCATGGCCAGTCAAACCCAGCAAAATAGTCCTGGAATGGGAATGTTAAACAGCATGGTGAAAAGCCCCATGGCACAGGCTGGGTTGACTTCTCCCAATATGACGATGGGTGCAAGCGGACCAAACCAGGGTCCTTCAGCCCAATCCACAGCAGGAATGATGCCAACAGTAAACAGTGCAGTTAATCAGCCTGGCATGGGAATGAACACAGGGATGAATGCTGGCATGAATCCTGGGATGTTGGCAGCAGGCAATGGACAGGGGATGATGCAGGGGCAAGTCATGAATGGTTCAATTGGAGCAGGCAGAGGGCGACCTAACATGCCGTACCCAAACCCAGGAATGGGTGGTGCTGGTAACTTGTTGGCTGAGACACTGCAGCAAGGCTCTCCACAGATAGGAGGTCAGGCTGGACTGAGAGGGCCACAGCCTGGAGCCATGAACAAGGTAAGACAAACTAAACTTGACTTTATTACCTTCCTTCTTCTTGTTGACTTTGTTTTGTAAGTTGTATTCCTCTGCAGTATGGGTTCTATAGAAAAAGATTTTTTTTTTTTTTTTTTAAGCATCCTGGATCATGTAGGAAATAGTTTATAAGCTGCTAAAGTGGAATTTGTGGCAGTCATAGGAGGTGAAAATTGAGTCTTGCACAACAAGCAAGACTATTGCTAGATTTAAAAGCCTTTTTCAGAAATCTTGTGGCAGTATAGATTATCAACAACACTGAAAAGTAACTTGATTGTATTTATTCTGTTTTATGCTTTGTCCACAAAGGTATTTTCCTATCTAATGTGATGGTGGTATTGTGAGTGTGATGGAAATCCATCTGGGCCTTCTAGATGATGATGTGCTTTTTTTCTGTGTGACACTTAGTGAGGGTATTTGTTGTCCAAGATCAGGATTTGTTTATGCTGTAGCAGATGAGAAGAGGCACATACAGGTTTAATGGACTGATGCATTATATGTGCTAAGATGTACATTGACCTTGTTAAGAAACACGTATTTGAGTTATTGGTGGAGAAAGAATGCTTGTGTAAACACCTGAAGACAAATGTTGGGTTCTTAATGACTGTTAATCCAACCCAATTCCAGTTTTAAAATTTAGAAAGGTTTTGTGTATAGGAGAGTAAACCAGAAAGCTAGGGGAAAAACCCTTTTTATACTGGACTGGGAAATAGATGTGCTTTTGTAATTTAGGAGTTTGGAAGAAAGTTGTTGTGGGTCACTCTGAAAAGATGAGAGAAGACCTGATGGTTTAAGTTACCAGGAGTTGTCTAAAATTTTTGTCACGCACAATTAGCTTTTTTAGAATAGGGAGCCTGTTGAGTATATTCTCAAGTTTTTAGTGTTTTGATCAAAAGCCTAGAAAATACTTAAATATTTCCATTCACTTTAAGTGGATATTTTGTGTTTCTTGGCTAGTGAGGAGAAAGATTGTCTAAGGTGTTTTGCAATACCTGCTTAGATCCATCTTGGAGTGCCTAAAGTCAATCCATTTGGAGGGCCTGGCATGATAAGTAACATAGTCTATAAATGTATTTGAAACATAAATGAAAATTATGCTCTATATTAATGGTTTTGCTATGCTTTAGTGCATTAAGTAAAATTATTTTAGTGTCTTGTGAACGTTATTAATTTTGAAGTTCTTTGATCTTAGCTGCTTGCTTAAGCTCAGTGTGCTGCTAACAATGGTTCTGGTCTCTCTCTCTGAGAGTCGATTTTGTGGTCTGGTCATTTCAGATATTTTTGCCTGATAGGAAAGCTGTTGCAAAGCATGATCGCTACAGTAGAAAGCTGGTATGCAGTTTACAGTGGAAAGAAATATGTAACTGCTTAGAAGTATTCTTGTATTGGAATTATATAATGTCTCATTCATTACTCCTTGTCTGTAAAAAAAAAAAAGGAAAAACGACAACAAAAACTTTGATCTTCAGAAAGCTGTGTTCAGAGGTAAAAAATTGACGTATTGTGTATTTGAGTGAAATGCAACTTTTTAATCCTTACTTAGCAGAGCTGAAGTAGGGTTATGAACTATAATAAACTCATTTATCTAGGAGAAGTAAAGGACACAAAATCAAACTTTAGGCTGATGCAGTCCAAAATTAAATTGTCTTCCTCATTTGCTTAAATTCCGAAATGGGCTGTACATCTAAAGTAAGAACATTTTGTGCTTTTGGGAATATTCAGACTAAATACATGATAACTTCTGGTTTTTAGTTCATAGTCCCAGACTGGTTAAAAATACTTAGAGTTCTTTAATTGCTGATAAAAATACCCCTTGAGACTTTTAGTGTAAGTGTAGTGGGTATAGCCCTCGTAAAGGAGTTGAAACTGCCGGATGAGAAAGAACAGTCTGAAATGGAGGCTGAAATTCCAGAATGTCTTCAGTTGGTTTGGTTGTTGGCAGGAAGCCTGTGTTTCACTTCATGCAGTGGAGTTAGCAAAATCTGACAACAGTTATGTCTGACCATTTTATCTCCACCCATCTGCTTTTGTTTTTCCCACCTACAAATCTTCAAAAAGTAGATGAAAACAGAGGACCCTAAGCAGTTGTTTTTAAAAGCAATTTTTTTAAATTGGTAAATTTAGTACTGTGTTGCTGTTAATGTGGGAGTTTGTGTAATAATGTCTGTAGGTTTCCTTCATTGCTGCAAAAAATGTTCATTATCCAGAATCTGTTCTTCAGTAGGAGAAAAAAATAGACCAGACGCTTTGGTTGTGTTCAACTTCATCGTGTTAGCTTGCCGAAGTCCCCTCCTTTAGGTGATGGGAGGGTTGCCTCTGAGTTTCCTCTCAGTAAAACAGGTGTGTTGTCTGCAGTGGTTTGTACGGAGGAATAGCTTAGGTTTCCAGTGATGTTAACTAATTGGGAGGGAAGATGTTATGCTCTTCTACAGTAAAGATGAGCTCCAAGTGGCTAGTCAATTTGGAAAGCATAATTGGTTACATTTCTGCTTTCTTCTGTTGTCCTGTGGAGTTACTGAATTGTTTTCTTCTTCTCCCAAAACATTGGCTAGCAACAGTGTGGAACACTTGCTTTACGCATTAGCCAAGTACTTCCCAACTTTTCTAGTTGTGTGTGTTACTTTTTAGGACTCAAATCCCAAATGTCAATGTAAATGATTGATTTGGGGTCACCTGGTATACATAAACTTGTACTGTCATAATCTGCTGCTTACATCTTGTGGCCTAATGCTGTAGTTTTATGTATGATGTAAGCAGTCACTGACATACAAAGAAGCAATTCTGTCTGCATGCCATCTCTGTGCCAGTTGCATGACAGACTGTGTTGAGGAACTAATCCAGGCTTGAAACTCACATGGTCATTTTAAAAAAAAAGTTTTAATTTTAATTGTTTTTCTGATCCGATTTATACTGATCAGTTGAAAAGCTAGTGCTGATACTAGGGAGGGGACATATTAAAGGAGTTGAGAGGAGGGTGTGGATCCTGCTTTGGTGACAGTACCAGCTTAAAAGTGCTTGTGAAAATCTAGCCTGAAAGGAAGGAACTGTTAGAAGTTTGGAGGGGAAAGGAATTGTAACAAGTTTTGCTTTCTTGAATAGCTTTTTCTTTTCTATGTGCTTGCCTGTGTGCAAGTTAGGAGGATGACAGATGTGCCTATTGCTCTTAAAATTGAGTTTTGGAAATTGTTTGTATTGCTTTGGTTCTTTCAGTGTTGAAGCATTTTTTGGGCTTTTTGTTTCACTAGATAATTTTACAGCTTTGATTAAGCTAAAAGTATGCAGATAGCAAATTCAAGCTCTATAATAGGAAACATGAATTTGTTCTTAACTTGTTTTGAACCATTCTTCATTTGGAGTTACATCTGGTTCAAACCTTCAGTTTGTTCCACTGGGTTCTGTCGAGAGTGCCCAGTTATGGTCTTACTGTGCAGCCTCTTATTAGAGGAGGGGAGAGTATTTTGTGTATAAGTTGGTGTGTGTATTTCTGTGACAGCAGTGCTCTATCACAAAGTGACTAAGTTCACCTGGCCTTCAGGTCATTTAGATTTCATCTCCCACTGATTCAAGAAATGTTCTGTTACTCAAGTAATGAAATGGACATGAAGGCAGTTCAGATTAGTAAGGGCATCACTGCTACCTCTGCTATGTGAGTATTTCACTTGCATGTGAAATTACTTGTAATGTTTAGAGTTCCATTAGTCACTTGGCTTACTGTTTGAGTATATACAGGCTTCTCTCCTATTGTAATGGATACACTTGGTTTTTATCAGTTTAACCTCTGTTAAGAAGAATTGATGGCAATATTTTACAAAGACAAATGTAGTTCTTCAGAATCTCTATAACTTCCTCTAAGTAAAACAAGAAATATCAAAATAATAGTCCTGTTCAAAGTTGCAGAGAGATTGAAGATGATGTCACCCTCAAATTGTAAAATTAGATAAAGAAAATAAAAGCATCTTATGTTCCTTAGTGTTAGCATGTTCAGTGTCACATTTTATGTAGAAGGTCAGTGTTCTTGATTGCCTTATTATTTTCAATAGCTGCTTGATTCAACAGGTAAATGTATCCATACTGTTTAGACTCTGGTACCAAGTGTACCATATGATCAAGTACTAATCTGTTAAGAGAGTAATTGCGTGTTCTGGTCCTTTTTCTTCTTTGGTGAACCAAGGTGAAAAAACAGATAATTTCTTACTTTATCCCAGTGTAAGGGAGGAACATGTGTGTTTGAGGGAGAAGTGGAGCAGTAAAAATTCATCTTAAGTTTCTGGGGTGGATAGGGGAGTGTCTTGCATAGATGGCAGTGAAATAATGCTAGTGTCTTGCAATAGGTATCTTAAAACATAATGTAGTCAAGTGCAAAGAATAATGATCGATAATAGTCCTTGGAAGGAATGCAGCAGATACCACTGGCAAAATTTTGTTGTTAAGTTGATTATGTCTGGGTTCAGTAATGCTCTACCAGTAGTAGAATGGCACTAGAAAACAATGTACAACTTATAAATTATAAATTCTTGTTTTTAAAGAGCCAGCTGGAATTTAATAAAACTAATTTTCCAGTTTCAGGAAAGTTAATTAACTTCCACTTGTGAACATGTAGATATGGAAAGATACTCGATACCATCAGTATGGTCTTAAACTAGTGCATGCACTGCAGTTACCCTGATAAGAGATACATAGTTGATACTGCAAATGTTGGATTATTTGGAAGAATGTTACTAAAACTTAATTGTATTTCTTCACTTCTCCATGCTTGCATTTATCTTTGTAAATCTTAAAACGGGTCATTGTTCAATACTATTGCTGGTATCTAGTTGTCTTTCAAATATTAAACTGTCAGTGAAGCAGTTGTTTTTATAGAGAAACAGTAGAATATTGTAATGCCTATGCGCACAGCTGTAACAGGTATTCCTCCTCAATTTGTACTCCGTGGTATCAACAGTAAAACTAGAAGCAGAGTTAGTTACTTGACCTTCTTCCAAATGGAAGATGCATGTGTTTCATGGCATTAGAACAAAACTTCAGGGAATTTCTTCCACTCTTGTAGTTGCTCTTCTCAAATGGGGGGAGTGTCTGAATGGCCCTATCTGATGCTGCTCATGCTTGTCAACTAGGATGTTTCCTGAACTTGTCATCCATGCTCTTTACATGGTAAGAAGTGCACATCTTCCACCATTCTGGTAATGACAGCCCCTGCTTCCATTGCAAGCAGGAAAGTCAAGTTTTTTCTACTGTGTATGTAGAAGGTATAACCATTTGAGATTACCTTTGCCATCTGTTAGCCATGCACCATCATCTTTTGCTGTTTTCCTTGTTTCCTCCTCCTCCTCCTCTCTTTACCGTGATGTGAATTTCTGTCTGCTCTTCCTTGTGTGCAAGTCCTTGCGTATGTGATGAAAGTAAGTTGAGACTGTGAGGAGAGGAAGAAAAACAACAGATGGGATGAATAAGAAGAGAAATGGGAAGAGCAGTGGAAGGTGGTGGTGGCCAGGAAGGAGTGAGTAGAGGTTGCGCTTGCTGGCTTGTAGCTATGATTCAGCCATGTATGTTTTTGCATGGTATTGCAGATGAAGCCTTGTACTAGTCTCATGCAGTGGTGCTAACACCACCTTTCTTTGGCTGGTTCTTCTGCGCTCGGTTGTTTATCTACCCCTCAATCCTAATAGATCATTAATATGATGATGAACTATATGTCAGTCTTTTTGGTTGTTTCCTATTGATAAAATTCTACAGGATTATTTTTATCTTCCTTCTGTAGTCATGAGGTCATCCATTTCTTCCTGTTTGATGTTTTCTTTTATTCATGTTTCTCAACATATCACAGCAAATGACATGAGCATGCTCCTGCTTCTTGTGCCAGGGTCACAAGGCCACCTTGTGTCAGGTGAAGAATCTCCCAAATGACCCTTCTCTTGACTCAGTCTAGAGTTGCATGCAGGTTGTTGGTGTCAGGTTAGTGGGTCTGTGACAGCAGGGCCGGGGGGCATTGCTGTGAGGTTCAGCTGTGGATCTGGAGGTGTCAGTCTCACTTGGACCAAGTGATGGCTGCTGATTTGTTCCAGGAGACCTTGTGGCATTTGTTTTTTAGCATCCTTGTTAGGTGTTGCTTGAGTGTGTGGCTTTCTGGGTCAGTTGGGCATGCTTGCCCTTCAGCCTGGCCTGTTGCTTCTCTGGTCTTTGCCTCTCTTGTAGGCTGAGATGGGGAACTGAGGATTACCCCTGTCGGGAGCAGCTGGGCTGAGCTGGGTATGTAGTCTGCTGCTGCCAGGTCCCTGGGCACAGCAGCATGAAGGGATTCCCCTCAGTGAGGTGAATAATGGTTCTCAGCCCTAGGGAGAGGGGAGCCCTGCATTTCTGCCATGGAGACAGCCTTGTTTGAGGGGGTTGGTTTTGCACCCAAAACAGTGCCAAGGCGCATGCTTGAAAAAAACATCAGAGATCTTTGTGCTGGGCCAACTTGATTAGTACATTTGAAAAAGCCAGATGCTTCTCATAGAGTTTGTGTCCAGCTGTGTTGCAGATACAAAGGTTGACTGGCCTGGTTAAACCTCATCCCTGAGTTTCATCAGAAAGCTTCCATTTTGGGTGACATAGCAAAGGTGCTTTTTTAAGTCTAGGTTTGGGTTTCTCCCCCAGCAGCCAGGACAGAGCTGGCTTAGTTATTCTGAATCTTTTGGTGTCAATGTGTGAAGTCCCCAGTTGTCTGAGTTGGGCATCTTGATTTCTCCCTGTGACACCAGGGTGTGAAAATGTGCCTTCAGCCTTCAATTCTGAATTGTTTGGTTAGGTCTCTTTTAAGGCTGTTAGCAGTGTAAGTTGCAGAAGTCATGTGGGGGCAGTGTTAGTGATGGCCAACATAGTCTGTGCTTTAGTGTACTCTCAGGTGTCAGCTAACTTTGGCAGCTATGATTGTTAATGAACTTGAAAACTTAGCTTAGAAATTTCTATTTTGGGGGACGTAGCTGCTTTCAAAATCCTTTCTGGAGCCAAAGGGATCAGGCTATCTTACAGGAAACCATATTTTGTTTTCTTAAGGAAATAATTCCCACTGTCAGTCCTTCACTAAGTCTTGAACCTGTTGGTCAATTTGAGGCAGCAGTGATGATGGGGAAGAATCCTGAAAATGCGTTTGCTGAATCCTTACGTTTTTCTTCTCTGTTCCTTTCTGCTCAGTTGCACATAAGATCTTATTAGTCTTCTGAGGCAGAGGCAGGAAGGGTTTGAGCCTTACCTGTTCTGGTTTTGGCAGCAGCTGCCTCATTGGTCACCATATGTGTATTCATCGCAGTCAAGACACAGGAGGGGTGGTGCCAAAGACGACAGAGGAAAGGAAGCTGCTTTAGTTCTGCCTGATCATTGCATAGTTTGTTTATCTTCCATGTGTAGAGATTTGTTTCTTTGCTCTCTAATGAATTACTGCTGTGTGATTATGGTTATTGCTTGTGTGTGGAGGGGGAGGCTGTCCTCAAGGGAATTCGCTTGTACATATCAGATGTCTGAAGTGGCAGGTTCTTTAGTGAGTTTTGTGCTCCTTTTCCTGTGGCTTGGGTTTGATCCTGCTTTATTTTGTAAAAGCAAACTGAAGGCCATTATAATGGATTGGCAGATGTTACAACTTGAAAAAGGAAAGTGTGTGACTAATTGCAGGTAGTCTCTGGCCATGTAGGCTACTTCTCTGTGCAGGTTGGAGAAGCTTGGTAAGGAGCAGAAGCAAGGTGTTTCTACTAGGGAAGGATGCTTTGAGAATAAATGTGGGAGTGATTGGAAACAAACCTACCATAGGCACTTGTATGCACTTTTTTGGATGCAGGAAGATGCCTAGACTTGAACCAAAAAGCATCAAAGAGACTGACCATTGTCTAGTCAAATGCTAATGTGAGTTGAAACAATACAGCTCCTTAAAGTATTTTTGTGCCTTTATTATTATGAGTTGTGGCTCTTCTAGGATCCTGTCTGGAGTAATGGTGAGAGCTTGGTAATCTTAACAAAGATCTCCAGTTTTTCTGGTCCTCTACGGCTAGTTGTTTTGGTCTTGGAAGGCCAAATTTCCCATGAAAAAATAGATGGGAATGCAAGGAATGGAAAAAAAAATGTCAGAGGACAAACAATTTTATTAGCAAGATTGATCCTGACTGTTCTTTAGATTCTGGGGCATTCTATGGCAACAAATGGTATATTCTGGTATGCTAAAACTGTTGAATATGCAAATAGGCAATGCATATTGCAGAAAGGAGCATATCGCTTGTGTGAAATATGAATCTACTTCCCTTATGGATGAATGGTTCACTAGCTTTGTTTTGTTTGCAGAGTTCCTTCCTACTATCTCCTTTGACCTCTAGTACCGCTCACTGCAAACGAGTTGCTGTGCCTGTGTGACTGTGTGTGGTGTTACCTATGCCTATGGTGTGTTCTTAAATTGAATTCGGTTGTGTACTGAAAATGCAGACATGCATCGTTAGGGCTGTCTGGAGAGGAGCTGTGGGAGTGCTGACAGTTGGGTAGGAGGTTTTTGGGATAAACCCTGCTGATATGAATGAAGGTGGTATTTGTCTCCATTTGGAGTCTGCAGAGATGCAGGAAGCAGAAAAATTCTTCCAGACTTGTAAGTTATATAGTCCATGGTAGAAATTTGTGATTGGGAAAGCTGAAATGAGAAATCTGTTGAAAAAAATATTTTATAAAGAAACAGTCAGGACAGTTCTGACCAGACTGACCTCAAGGGTTGGTAAGTTGGTAACTGGCCTCACTCTGTTTATAGGAACTGTCTGGTTGAGGAGTTAATGTTGTGTGATGGGTAAAATACATGCACGTAAGGGAGGAGGGGAAGCATGTGGATCAGTATTGCATTGCAGCTGGTTGTGGCTGTGATCACTCTTGCTTCTCTGAAGTATTCATTTGCCTTTTACATTGTGAACTTGAGCTATTTTACTTGAACATCTTACCATTTTAATTCCTAGATGGGAATGATGAGCAATCCCAGCCCTTACGGCCAGCCATATAGTCAGAATACCGGGCAGCAGATCGGAGCCAGTGGACTTGGGCCTCAGATGCAGAATAAAGCTGGACTGCAGAATAGCTTACCACAGTTCCCAATGGACAAGAAGCCAGTTCCTGGGGCAGGAATGCCTAACATGGTAAGTAGAATGAAAGTTGTCTCCAGAAAATGTCATAGCAGACCAAAGTGGAGAAATATGCTCTGGTGTTGCCATGTTACAAGTTTTTGCAGTTGTCATACCCAGTGTGAATGCATGCTCTGAATCCAAACATAATGCGCTTGCTTCAACTCCTGAAAAGGCTAATATGAAGGAGAGGGCTGAGTTGTGCTTTCTCTGTTGATAAGCTGCACCTCCGCTCTTCATCCTTCAAACCCTGTTAGCAGAGAAAATTAAATGGAGCTCCCTAACTGGAGTGAACTTTGCCACCTATTTGGACACCTTTGCTCTCCTCTCCCATCCTTTCTTCTGTGGTTGGTGTATTGGGCCACTTCTCCTTGGTGTAGCTTTGTCTTGAGGCTTGTTTTCCTGCTTGTACTCACTGATGCTTTTGGGAGAGAGAAGTATCTCTTCTAAAACAGGTATTACGTATGATACGGCTTAGAAGCCCCAGTTATGCATTCGTTCCTGTTCTGAATGATGTGAACACACACAACAGTCCTGATGCTGGAGGTTCCTTGGCAGTTGTTGCTGTAGTAGCCCTGTTGCCTTCCCCTTTCACCCCCCACACTGTTATTGCAGCAGGATTTAAGGAAAGGGGAAGTAAGAGTGGTAGGAAAAGTGGATGGCCAAAAAGTGGATGTCCCAAGCTTATAAATGACAGGCCTGAACATTAGGTTCTCTAGCTTGAGCTTAACACTGGTGGCTGAATGTTTTTGCCTCATTATTTTAGAAGCTTAAATTGGTTAGGGGTATGACATGCAACATGTCCTGCCTTTTTTCCCCCTATGTATATTTTTGAATTTGGGAAACAAATTTACATTTCTGAATATAGCTGGTGTTTCTCCCTGCTTCACATTCCATCTCCCCCACCCCCCAGGAAGGTCAGTCTCTTGATCTTAGTAACTGTTGCTGAAAAACCATTTTCAGGTAACTTTTGTACCTTTGAATTAAAAAGAGCTCAATCCTGTGAGTTTTATTTAATGTTTTTTAAGTTGAGCATGAAACATTGGAAGTCTAGCAAACCAGTTGGTTGTATGAACCAATCAAGAAGCAGCCAGAACTTACTGTTCAGAACCCTAGCTGTCAAGCTTGTATTCAGTGCAGAGTATATAACTCTCTTGAAGTTGAACTGCTACCCAGCTGAATGAAAAGGAATGAAAAGTTGCTGCTATCTCAGTTGTCGTTTAGAATGACAGGCTGCAAACAAGGTAGTTAAGTCATGTTGGAACATATACAAACCCTGAGGGGACTGAGCAATTGGTGAAGTCTCCTTGTAAAATGGAAGGTTAATACTAGTATTGAAGAGCTATGGGAGAACTGGGTTTAGGAATGCAGGTAGCTGAGCTCTAAAAATTGGGAGATCTCCAGAAACATCCTCTAAAACCCTCTGTGAAGAGTCTGTTAGAAACTGAAGGCTGTTGAACTGAAGTGATACAAGCAACATAGAGTCCCTCAGCCTCTCTTCTTTGCTGAGTACTCCTCCAATGTCACCTGGAAGAAATACGAAGAAGTCTGAAGAAATAAACAGGAGTACAGAAGAAGTACTAGATGCTGCGATACTTGACATTAGTTCTGTGGCATGTATTATCCTGAAGTTGTGCTTCATCTCTAGCAGAGACTAGGAGAGCCTTGTTTTGAATGCCTATGTGCAAGTTTCCCCAATGGAAAAAGGTTCCCAGAACTTCCCCTTCACTCTCCTTTTCTAGGAACAGTCAAACTGAGGCACCTTATACTGAAATAGAGAGAAAACTCTACTCACTCTAAAAGGTGCTTTCTTCCATTAATGCAAGAATTGTGGATGCAACTTTCTAGCCTCCAAAATGAGGAGGAGATTTTGAGGTCTCACTGCTGTTAATATTTTCTGGTTGGTCTAGCACCGAAAATTATCCTGTGAGCATGTGCAGAGTTTTGCTGGTCTTTGATAAGGCAAGAGCTAGGACTAGGAGAGTGATATGGGGAAGAAATTGTGGCTGGCAAGAGAATTATTGCCAGGACTGTTGCTAAGGGGTATATTTAATATGAGTCATCCAGAACTACAGATAGGTGGGCTATTCCCTTCATCACAGAATGTAGTAGTTGTTTCTCTTCTTTGATTTTGTTGTTGTTGGTTACTTGTTAAATGGATTATTCTCAAAAATAGATTTATTTCCAGGAATTTCCTTTCCACCTTCTTCAGGGCCAGCAGCAGGCTCCACAAGTTCAGCAAGCTGGAATGGGGCCAACAGCTTCTCAAGGAATGGGGTCTGGAGCACCAACAGCAGATCCAGAAAAACGCAAACTCATTCAGCAGCAACTAGTTCTCCTCTTACATGCTCACAAGTGTCAGCGGCGAGAACAGGCCAACGGGGAGGTGCGACAGTGCAACCTCCCTCATTGCCGAACCATGAAGAATGTCCTGAACCACATGACACATTGTCAAGCTGGCAAGTCTTGCCAGGGTAAGTGGAGGAGTGGGTTATATAGATGTGGTCAACATTTGCAGGACAAGAAGGGCTCTTAGAAAGAGATGGAGAACTAGTGGGTGGCTTGGGAAGTAGAATTTTTTTTTTTACCTATCTGTCCCCTTAAGAGTGGAAATCATAAACTTCTTCTGAGCCTTTGAAGTTTAGGCAAGTTAGAGGGGACAAGATAGCACAAAGAGGTGAGTGAAAATCTTTTGCTTAACTTCGTAACTCACTGTAAGATCTTTTGGATGCTGCCTTCTGATAAGGGCAGATGCAAAGCAGGAATCTGCAAGTAAGTCTACCTGTCTCCATTAAACAGAAGAGACAAATCTCGAGCCATAGCTAGCCAGGAATTAAGCTGCTACTGGCACTGGTGAACTCGGTCTATCCTAGTAGCCAAAGAAAATGTATGCTACCTTTTTGGTAGCCTGGGCTCATCTGGGTTGTGCCAATTGCTGGCGTGCCAGTTGCTGGCATCTCAGTTGCTTGATACAGTCTGCCTGATGCCTGATGTATATGGTGTTATCCTTCAAGCCAGGGAGACATAGGCTTGGGTGTATAACAGCTTTCAGGTAAGCTTTAGTTGAGCCAATAGTACTTGAAGAAATCTAGCTACGTTTTCAGGGCTAGTTAGTGCTGAACTGTTTCATGGAATACTTTACTGACCTGTGTTGCTAAAGATGTGTGCTCTGAGAGAAGTAGTTGCTCCTTACCCAGTTTGTGTTGACCATGTGGAGATACTGGCAGTAGTTTGTAAAAGTTTTTCATTCCCCTTGCTTCCTCAGTGGCACATTGCGCGTCTTCCCGACAAATCATCTCGCACTGGAAGAATTGTACGAGACATGACTGTCCTGTATGTTTGCCTCTCAAAAATGCTGGGGACAAAAGAAATCAACAATGTAAGTCTACTGGGGAATTCTGTGTATTGGATAAACCATAAAATGCATGTTGGGAGTTAAACTTTCTTGCACCCAGGTGATAGTGGTGATGCTCTTGAACTTGGGAATATGCAATATGATTTTCCTCTTGCTTTAGAGTCGCAGAGTATTTTTCTGTCTCTGCTAGCTAGTGTTTATGGAAGCTTTCTAACTTCATTGGATGATTTTCCTAGCGGGAGAGTGGTAAGAGTGAACAAGTCATAGCACTCTCAACCAAGTGATTGGCTTTGTACTACCACCTCTTCCAGCTGGCCAGGTTCTGGAGACAGATGTGCACACATACAGAGGGTTGTGTCACTTCAGCCCTGATGATATTTGGTTCTGTCTTCATCCTTTGTTTGCATCAGATGTCTCTTCCCCCTTCTTTTTGTGTCCCCATTGGTTTTCCTGCCAAAATCTTTGGCAAGATTTTGTCAGTTACCTGTATGGTTTTTTTCCTTTCTCTTTTCTTAATGTTGATTTGGGCTCTTCTCATGACTAATGTGAGCTGAGAAATTTCTTGTTTTAAGAAAATTAAAAAAAAAAAAAGGCATCACAGTGGCTGCTGAAGAGTAGGTACCCTTCTGCCTTTAGCCTCTGAGACATGGTGTGCCTCTGTTTTCAGTTTGAAGCAAACAGGTGTGTCCTAAATACTTAGAGTGGATTTCGTCTCAGCAGCTCAAAGGGAAAGCAGTATGTTGTTGGAATGGCTGGTTGGGTAAAAACTTGTCTCCCTGTTTCATGACAGGTTTTCCAGACCTGGTCTCTTCTCTGCATGCTCCTAGAAGGAGATGTTTTAGTTCTGAACAGACAGCACACTCTTTATGTTCTTTCCCTGTTTAGCGGACCTCTTTGGCTACCTCCTGCTGTCCTTATTAACTTGGTATGTCTTTTCCAGCACTGTTGGGCGGAGCTGCAGTAGGACTTGCAAATACTGGCTCTGTAGGCGTGGGGCAGCAGACAACACCCAGCATAAACACTACCAGTCAGATAGACCCCAGCTCCATCGAGAGAGCCTACGCAGCCCTTGGATTGACCTATCAAGGGAACCAAATGCAGACACAGCCCCAGGCTCAAGTGAAGAATCAGCAACAAGGACAGTCACCCCAGGGTCTGCGCCCTATGAATCCTATGAGTAAGTTTATCTGTTAGTGTTAAAATACAAACTACAGGCAACTTTCCCATGCTATATCTAATGTAAATTTTCTTAACCTGCTAGCTTAATACTGCTCGTTAATGTCCAAAAGGTATGGCTTTGCAATATTTTAGACTTGAGATAGCAAGCTACTCAGTGGAACAGGAACATGAGAGGACCCAGATGCTTTCTCTTGGAAAACAGGTTCTCTGGGAAAAGTATTTTCTTCAGAAAAAAATTTTTTTGAGAACCAATTTCCAAAAGCATTTTATTTAATGTTGTTTTGTAGCTTTATAATTGTACTGTAATGTGAGTTCTGGGCTCTTTATGAGTTTTTAATTGGAAATGCATGGATTGGAATGTCTGTATTCAAGTGTACTTCCTTGTCACTCAGACTGCAGCATTTTACGGTTGTATCTCAGATATGTAATGTTTGTTTTAAAAATGAAAAGTACTAAATAACAGGCTTTCTCTCTGAATCCTGTCACGTGGACTCACATAACTGTAAACTGTCTGGGTGGCTTATTGCAAAATCACAGAAGACTACGTAAGAATTTTTATTTGAAGTGTAGTGAATTCTAACCTGGTTATCATTGGTGTCAAATGAAGTAACCTTTAACCATCAAATCTAATTTTGATAATTTGAGATTATATGACAGGAATCTTTCTCACCTCCAGCTCTTTGCTTGAGTTGCTTACGTAGAGGTGTTTGGTGGTTTGTTTTTTTTTTTTTTTTAATGCAAAAGAGGAAAGACGGGCTGGTAGAGATTTGTCACAAGCTTGTAAGGGATTGCAGTGATCCTGCCTATATGCCCCATGACAAGCTCACGTACGGAATGAGTGCACAAGAATGCCATGGGAAAGGACCTGAGAGATTGCAGAGGAAAGTAGAATTGGTTGCAGGTTGCAGTTTGTGCTGGTTTTGCACCGAAGGATATGCTACTCCTGAGTTACTTGGGAAAAGGCTATTGGGTAGAGTAGACTTGTTAATGAGATGACTGGTCCTCACAGGTTGCATGTGACCTGTGTACTGCTAAAACTTTGCCTTCCAGTGTGTAAAGCCTTTTTCAAAAAAGGAGGGGGGAAGATCCTGAGAGCTTAGTCTTAGTCTTAGAACAATTACATTAAAATAATACGGTTTTCTACTGTGCATTAGAGTGTTTTACAAATAGATGAATTTCTAGAAGCCCCAAAATGTTATAGTGAGGGCCTTGAAAGGTTGAAAGGAATGTGTTATAAATTTTTCTGAAGCAAAATGTTCTGGGTTTTTTTATTTATTTATAGACATGGAGTTTGGCCTGTGCATTCTTAATGGGCACTCCTTGTAGCACTGATAAGAAAATCCAATGAGATGGGATTGAAAAGCTCTTGGAGAGTGAAGAACTGCAGCTTCATGTAGAAAGGACAAGCATGGAGAGTGTAGACTTTTGACTATTGTTTCATTATTAGGAGCAAGTGGCTAGGGAGGGAATTACAACAAGTGAGATAGTAATCATCAGATCATGGCCTACATGACAACAGGGCTAGTTTAGGAGAAACAGCAGGATTTGGTGAGGACTGCAATGTGAAGAGGTGCAATCCTGAGTAAATCAAACAAATTATTGGTTTTGGCAGTTGAAAAGGGAGAATTAAGGCAAAGGTTCACAGTTGTCTTCTACATCAGCTTGCTCTCAGATGGCAAAGTGAATCTGGGAAGGAGAGAAGAGTGACTAAGGGAGGGGAGGCTGGAGGCAGCTTTATGAAGTCTGTTAAAAACTTGGTTGTGATAGTAGAGGTATGTATTAGACTTGATACACTTCATTTTAGTGGATTTCTCTTGTATGCAGTGTCTAATTTTGCTTGAAATAGAGATTCTGTAGGATTCAGATGTCCTAAATACATGTGAAGCTTGGTAATGGCTTTATGCTGCTCTCACAACTTCATAAAGTGATCTATTCAGAAGTTCCAGACAGAAGTATGCTGTATTTTTCTTCACTATTTGAGTCTTAACTGTAGTGTGTGAAGAAAATAGGCAATTTTTTAATGGTGATTGAGATCTGCTGTGATTCAGAAAAGCAGGTTTTGGTACATAACAAATTGCTAGAGGTTTTTCCTGCAAAGGATTGTCAGATTTTCCTTCTTAGTACAAACATTGGAGTTAGTTGTAGGATCCTTAAATATGGAGTGGGTCAGAGGGGACCTTGTCAGATGTAGGTGGTAGCTGATGTTTTAAGTTTTTGAAGCCTTTGTGAATACATATTCTAAGCCCTTGAATGACAAAAAAACCCCAAACCACTTCTAAACAAAAAACCAGAATTGGTTGGTAATGCTGAATCTTTCGTTAGGGAGTCACAGAAAAGGACTATGGTACATAGTGTTTACAGCAAATTGAAATTGCTTGTTTGTTGAGAAGTTCAGGAAGATGTGCAGAAGATCAATGTGGTGTGATGCTTCACTTGGAGGTCACCAGTGTTGTGTCTCAGACTTTTTCTAAGTTTGTAAGGTGAGGGTGAATAGAGCAACTGTTAATTAAACTCCCTTCACAGAATTCAAAGTACTTGAAAGTCTAAATCCTTGTTATTGCTGAGCAATTACTGATTTTGCACAATTGGGCTGTTCATTTAAGAATACTTATTCTTCTGTTTTCTAGGTGCAAATCCAATGGGAGTGAATGGAGGAGTAGGGGTTCAAACCCCTAATCTGCTGCCTGACTCAATGTTACATTCAACCATGAATTCGCAAAAGTAAGTTGAATTATCCTTTGCACCCCAATGATTTTGTTCAGCTGCAAATGCTGATGATTGCTCATAACAAATGAGATGGAAGGGGGTACACTAAGGATATTGCATGCTTATACTGGGAGGGACTAACGGATGCTTGCTGCTAAAGGACAGTTGGAAAAGAAGCCTCGTAGTTGTGATGCCTTTGTTCTTATCCTTTCTATAGGTCTTGGTGTCCATTTTAACTTTGTCACTACTTGGAAACTGACTTTTTTAGGCCACAGAGGTTACAGGCATTATCTGCTTTAGTATCTGGGCAGATCTGAAGCTCCAGTGCATTTACTGATCAGGGTGGCGTACCACAAACCTGCCATTGAGCTGCAGTGGGAGTAAGGGGCAAGTTATGCACTGGTGTGTAAAAGCAATCCTTGTGCCTAATAATCTCATGCCACTTCTTGCATAAACAGTGGGGTAAATTCCATTGATGGCTGTCTCTCCCTTTGGATTTTGTAGCTTTTGTTACAGTTTTCCAAATCCTTGGGTAGGACAGCATGTACTCTTTCACAGCATTGTTTTGGTGTCTGTGCAGCTATTTCTGCAGAGTTTGTCCATTGATTAGGGAATGGCTGAACTAGCACTTTGTCCTAACATTAGCCTAAAAGAGGCTATGACTGTAAGATGACTAAGCTTGGGCTAGAGTTTTGCCCTCAATTCTTGCTCTGTTTTTGAAGCCCCATGATGAGTGAAAGCGCCAACGTTGCCAGTTTGGGAGCCATGCCAACAGCTCAACCATCCAATACTGGAATTCGAAAGCAGTGGCATGAAGACATTACTCAGGATCTCCGAAACCACCTTGTTCATAAATTGTGAGTAGCTAATACCGAAACAGTCTCCTGTTGGGTGAGTTGCTGCCTCTGAGGTGTATGTGTGGGGCAGGAGGAAGCGCGGCTTCCAAAACCACGGGGTCAGGGTGTGAGTTTTGTCAAGGTTTGTGAGAAGGGAAAGCAGGAGCCTGAAAGGTGTGTTCTTGCTTTCTTGGCTGTTAATGGAGCTTCAACTTCTGGTTTGGGGCTGTTGTATTGGAAGTGTCCCACTCTGTAATCAAGCCATCTATATGGGTGTAGTGTCCCCTGCAAGCAGTAGCAGTGCTGCAGTGTGTCGGAAGATTTGCTTGCTGCTTTGTGTTCAGATTGCTCGGGTTAGTGCTGATGTCCCAGTCTGGGGATATGCTAATCACTTGTGTGCCTTTTTTTGTTTGTGGGTTTTTTTAATTATTTTTTCTTCCTGCCTCCCCCCCAGAGTCCAAGCCATATTTCCTACTCCTGACCCTGCAGCACTGAAGGATCGGCGTATGGAGAATCTGGTGGCTTATGCTCGGAAAGTAGAAGGGGATATGTATGAATCAGCAAACAGCAGGGTGAGATGCCATCCTCTGTCATCCAGTCGTATGTGTGTCTGCCTCGATCCCATAGTAATAAGGGAGGAAGAAGAGCAAAAGCACAGATGAGAGTCCCAGGCTGAGGAAGTGTGTGTTCAGGGGCTATTGGATGGGGTCTAGGAACCAGCCAGCTGCAAGCTTCTGCCTGGGTGTGCCAGGAGTTGGGGTGGTGCCTGTCAGGATGTGCTGTGCCTGAGACTTCTCAGGATTCCCTGAAGGCAGCATGAAGCTCTTCACTGTGATTCTCCCAAAGAAGTGTTGGACATGAGAAGAGAAATGTCCGATGTTGGCCTAATGGTTGCCAGCAATGCCCTGAGCAGTGCACCTTTTTGCCCTCCTGTCTGCCCGGCAGCCCCTGCAAAGGGAGAGCTACTCCCACCCAAGCCGAAATGTGTGTGTGGAAGGCTGTTTTCCAAGCTTGGATCACTGGGACCTGTTGCCTTTACTTAATGTGTGTGTCATCTCCTTTCCTGACTTGTATTCCTCCCCAACAGGCGGAGTACTATCACCTGCTAGCTGAGAAGATCTATAAGATTCAGAAGGAGTTGGAGGAGAAACGAAGAACCAGGCTGCAGAAGCAAAACATGATCCCAAATGCTCCGGGCATGCCACAGGCTCCCATGAATCAAGGGCCCAACATGGGACAGCCCCAGCCAGGGATGTCTGCAAGTAAGAACAGTTGGGTTACTGACTACCTGGTGCAGGGGCATCCTGTACTGTCATTTTGGTAGGCTTGTGACCATTTTGCCCTTCTTGTTTCACAGGTACCTGGCTTGCTCAAAGTTAAATAGAACTTTCTCCTCTTTGTTGATTAGTACTTGCAAAACCTTTGCCTTGCTTATGTGTTAATTAATTAATGATGATTATCTAAAAGCATTTAGTCTTCTGAACAAATTGCAACATTGTAAACCTTTACACATACTTTGAAGGTGGATGGAATGGAGACTAAGTTGCATTCTTAATGTCATAGAACTTCAGTCTCATTAGATTCACTTCTAGAATTAATTGATTTAAAGATAACTTCAGTTACTGTGAGAGAAATATATTTTCATAATATTTAGTTGTATGGTGTTCAAAATGATCACCACTATTACTGTTGTTACTAAACAGAGAGTATTATGATTGGACTGCTTAGGTATTTAAGCCTTTGAAAGTTTAGATAGTGCTTGTTCTATGCCACATTTGTTTTTTCGGACAAATGGCCTTTCCAGCATGCTATGAAAACCAGATTTCCCTTTTTTCCCCATGCAACTGTCTTCTGTTTCACAGTAGTTCTGTTACTTGAATTTACCTTCCTAATGCTGAACAGATTATTATTACTATTAGATTCGCTGCTAACCATACATTTTTATACTAGAATAAAATTGACTTTGGAGAGGAGTTAAAGATCAAAACTATCATGCTGCTAAAGAGTATAATGTCTCTTTTCAACATCAGGAAGGGACGAAGTGCTGTAGGCTATCGGGTATCTAGTGTATTTTTATTTGGGTGACAGATAAAAACAGGTAACACTATTATTATGGATGATATTTTTAGTTAGAAAGTGGAGAAAGGCATCTGCTGACATTGTGATCTTGTATTGTTAAGTCCTGTAAATAATTGAAATACAGGATTTTAAACTGTAAATTTCTAAACAGAATTGCATCCCTTAGTCTGATTTAACTGTAAAAGTAATATTTTTTTAACTATTTGAGCCAAAATCTGTTTTAAGATTATTTTTTTTGTCTGTGATTCTGGACTGACAGCTCTGGAGACTGAAATAATCTTTCTTAAAACTAAGTGCAACAGTTCTGCAAATGCACTTTCTAGAGCACACACCACACCACCCCTGTGTCTCTCCTGAGAGCTTCCTTCTGAGAAGAAAAGGATTTTCTGCTTAATTCATTCAGTCCTGCATGTTCTTAGCTAACTCTACAGTTAAGAATTGAGTTCTTAAGACATTTCATGGGAACAGAGGTATAGCTGTCAATGACACTGTAATAAGTTGCCTAAGAAGATAGGGTCAAAATTTGAATTAGTCAACTGAGGAGACAGAAAACTTCCTGGCTTTTTTGTTTGGTGGTGGGTTTTTTTTTCCTTAACACTGCAGAAAGATCCAGTAGCTCCAGGCACATGCTACAAGAATCTTAATCTGAGTTCTCTTTCTCCTGCTTAAATTTGAATGTATCTTGGTAAATCCAGTTCTGGGTCTTTTTATGCTTGAAGTCAGAACAGGATTTACCAAGATGCATTACCAAGATCCAGGAAAGAATCTTGAAGGTTGATGCTGTGACTTGATTTGCTGTAACTTCTGTAGAAAGTTGATCTTCAGCAGTAGATGTGACACTTCTGGCTATTTATCATGTACTCCAGTAGTTCTCAAACTTTAGAGCTTTGATAAATACTCTGAACCATATAGTTTTCATCATGTTTTAAATCTAGAGGTGCATTTACAGTGTAGAGTGGTCTGTAGACCTTCTTGTGGTCTGGAATGTTCGTGAGCTGCTGAGTTTATTATTGTGCCATGATAACACGCTTCAAATTTGTCCTCGATTTCTGCAAGCTGACTCTAAGTCAGAGGATATTTCTGTCAATGGGACATGGTCATATTTTCAAGGAAGTCTCTGGTTTTGCTTCACACTTTGAGGACTCTTCAAGAGTGTTTAGAGTTACTGGACTGTTCCTGTACTTTTGGTTTGTTTTTTTTTTTTTTTTACATATGGGTTTTAGTGTGTAATTCTCACTAAAATGTTTGGTGGATAAAACTGGTGGTCTTCTAAATGCCATAATCTTATTCCAATGTCTTTTTTTCCAGATGGTCCTCTTCCTGACCCAACCCTGATACGTGCCAATGTGCCAAACCAGATGATGAATCGCATGCAGGCACAGCCAGGTAAATATTTTAAGAAAATTCGCTACTGTGATTTTGAAGGTATCTTGGAATTGGGCTGCTCTTGCTGAAGTGTGATAACGCTTTTCACCTGCAGTTTTCTCATTTGATTAAGAAAATAGTTATCTATGTTGTATAATACTTGCATAACTCTATATAATATATATAAAAGCTATATATCTCTCTCTAATAGCATTTTGTGATCTTGTGAATTTAAGAGCTGCATGTTAGCTGCTTGCTTTTTTAAATAAAGAACTCAATGCTTTTGGAACTTCTGATCGTGTTAACATTGGATGGTGGGGTCAGTCAAACATGGTGGGCCTAGGCAGCTTAGATGAAGACATGTTGGTGGCAGAGGGAAGATGGTGAGAACTATTGCTCAGAAGGAAGGGGCAGAACCTTTGTTATGTATGCAAGAAGTATTGTAGCCAACATACAAAGCACTTAAGAAAGTGAAGATACAGTTTGGGATTCAATAAGTGAATTTCTAATACGTAACTAAGATAATGCAACTTTGTGTAGAAAGTTGACCTTCAGCAGTTGGTATGACGCTTCTAGTTATTTATCATGTACTCCAGTAGTTCTCAAATTTCAGAGCTTTGATAACAGTTAGTGGAAACAAGTCTTTTTGGGGGAAAAAACCTAGTCTGTATTCTGAAGGAGTATGGTACCTTGGACACTATATTTAAAATTGTTCCATGTAACTGGTTGATAGAAGGAAATACTTCCTTTATTGTACTGCATGCTTGAAAACTGGTTGCTAGAAAATGAAAATTAGGAAGAAACTGACAGCATTTCTTCTCCAAATGTTGAATGGTGCCCAAAGGAGAACTCAAGCCTTTGTTTATAAGTATTTTTTTGGCACAAACACACAGGAATGAATCAGTTTGGCCAGATGAACATGCAGCTGTCACCGATGGGACCCCGGCAAACCCCTCCTCTTCAGCACCCTGGACAGCTAAGCCAGGCTGGGGCCATGAACCAGGTCAGTGTGCACTTCATCCAGGCTGTTGAGCTCGCAGGTTTGCTTCTGTTGGCTGTGGTTTCCTTAATATAAATAAAGAAAATTTAAAAATCAAGCATTATTTCTTCATTCTCTTGACCCTTTGGTTCCTCCTTTTGCATCTCCACTGAAAAATTTGTTTGGTCTATGGTAAGCCCTTACATCTTGGTGGTAAAAATTGCCTAAAAATTAAACTTAAGTGGCTTTTTGTGCTGTTGCATCCTTAAAAGAAGGAACAAGATAAATCTTAAGTCACAGTCCCAATCTGAAATCAATATCCTTTTCCTTAGCTTACAAGGGAAATCATCATAATTTCTGTCTTTTGAGAGGGAGCTATAAGCAGGCTTTCCATATTTTACCCTACAGATAAGCGGCAAGCATGAATTTCTGCAGCAAGATAAATGGTTTTTGTAAAATGTTATGGAGGTGTATGTATATTGTGCGAAATGAGTTCCTTTTTTTTCTAACAGTTGGGATTTCCTGCACGTATGCAGCAGCCAGGAGTTGGCCAACCTTCTGGTCAGAATCAGTTTCTGCAACAGACTCAGTTCCCTGCTTCTTCCCCAGGAATGAACACAGCGAGCATGCCTATGACTCAGCCTGGCAATCAGACACCAGTTTCTCAAGTAAGTTTCTGATTTCTGGAAGCGGTGTCAGTGGGCTCTGTCATATACTGGTTTCATTGTTCAGTTAGTAGTAATGGAGGAGAACTTCTTTTTTCAAGATGCTTTTGGAATTATAGTCAACTGAATTGATTTATTGAGATTCTGCATTTTCCTGATGTAGCACTGGGACTGGCAAGGGTGAAACATTGTTGGCTTGTTCTCAGGCTTAAGTTTTAAGTGTGACAGAAGAATTTTTTTAAGTTTGGTTTTATGGAGCAAAGAAGAAATTGTTACTCAGCATGCAGTAGTTAATTTCTTGTTTAACAGCGAGGCAGCAGAGCCTAAGAAATTAAGAGATCGCAGAAGAATAAGTCATAAAAAGGCATGTCTATCCAGGACCAATTTGTGTTAACTGACTTTTGGGGATAGGAGGGATATCACTACTAAAGATCTGAACTTACAGTCCAGCAGTTTCCTTTCTGTCCTTTCCCTCTCCCTTTTCAGCAAGAACCTTTCAGGCCAGGAAGAAGTAGGGAACGTCAGTTTGCTTCTCGTTGATGCTTCTTCCTAGTTTGCAGGCAAGATTATTGTGGAGTGACAGCTTTTTTCCTTGACCAATACAATTTTTTTGTAATCTCGTAATGGTACAGTTATGGCTGTACTTATTTCTGATGATAAATTCAGTTTCTAGTCTTGGGGGTGGGGGCATGGGCACACTACGTGTATTTGCAATTTTTCACTGTGGTGCACTGTCCCATATTCAGGATGTACAAATCTGCAGTTTTAGAAAGAAATGTTTTGCAAACTGGGAGTGTAGGTGTGCCATTCTTTAAACATATCAATAAGTATAAGTTATTCTATTGAAATGTCTCTTTTAGAGCTGAATACATTTTAAAACAGCTTTATGTTCGTGTGGAGCAAAATAAACTGAATAGACGGTTTCTGCTTTTGAAATAGTTTAAAAAAAAAAAAAAAACCCAGCAGATAATTTGTCACATTTTTAAAAGCATGCCAGTAACTGTGGGAAAGCTGCCATTTAACAGTAATTCCTCTCCTTTTTCTATTTCAAGTCATTGCAAATGTACGTGTTTTCCCACAGGCACAAATGACCAGCGCTTCCTGTCCTGTGAATTCTCCTGCAATGGCTCCAGGTTCTCAAGGGAGCCATATTCACTGCCCACCTCTTCCACAGCCTCCCATGCACCGAAATTCTCCTTCTCCAGTACCTAGTCGAACCCCAACACCTCACCACACGCCCCCAGGCTTGGGATCACAGCAACAGCAGGCAGCAGCAGCTGCCACCACTGCCCCCACACCTGCTGCTCAGGCAATGCCACCTGGACCACAGTCGCAAACTATGCACCCCCCTCAAAGGCAGACTCCAACGCCTCCGCAGGCACAGCTGCCTCCACAAGTCCAGCCTCCAGTTCCAGTTACCCCTTCTGCAGAGCAACAGCAGCAACCCTTGTCACAGCAGAGCACGACTGCATCTGTTCCCACACCAACAGCACCACTGCAGCCTCAGCACCCCACAACACCTGTAAGGAAATACTTTAATTGTGCTTTCCCTGCAAATGTTTAAGTGTAAGGTTTAGTTTTCAGTTGGTCTTCATTTCTGTGTGAGTCTCTGATAATGGAGGTACCTCCTGGTGTATTTAATATCAAAATAGGTTTTATTGCATTTGGGAGGTAACTTTTTGCATCCAGACAAGTCTATAGGTCATCTGGTGTTTCTGGAGAGGGTGTATTTTTCAGAATTCTACTGCATGGTTTGAAATTAACTGTGAAACATGGATGAGGTCTTTAGTTACATCTACATATGCGTGGTGGTGGTGTACAACAGGGAAACAGTATGTAATTTTCTCTATACTAGGCCTTCCAGTGCATGTTTCTGTTGCATGTTTTTCTGTAATTGGAGTTGTACAGTAGTATGTTCCACAGGTGAAGCAAGTAGAAGGACTAGAGTGCATTTCAACTTGGTGGAAACATAGTATGAGTAAAAGGTAGATTAAAGAAAGAAAAATAAGTTCATTAGAAGCCTGCTTGTAATGTGAGTTTTGTTTCCTCAGCTTTCACAGCCAGCCGTAAGCATTGACGGGCAGGTATCCAACCCCCCATCCACCAGCAGCACAGAGGTGAACTCTCAGCAGACTGTTCCAGAGCAGCAACAGCCACCCTTGCAGGAGGTGAAAATGGAGATTAAAACAGATGAAGGGGAACCAGAACAAACAGAGCTGCAAATGGAGGAGAAAACTGAGGTGAGATTGGCCAGCTGTTGGGTAGAATATCTTTATCTTGTGCTGCTAGATGCTTTCTGTCTCCATGCAAGCCATTTCTTCCAGAGTTTAATGAGAGCTGTAGGTGCTACCTGCTGCTGCTATTTTGCTTGTTGTCTTCCTCTACTTCTTCCTAAAGAAGGGTCTCTATTTTGAGGTGAAATGGTGGTAGAAGCCAGTGGCCACAGGAAGGACCACGATAATGTGGTTGCGGCTGTGAGGCTCTTTGGTAAATGCCAATGTAAGAGGGCACTCAGGTCAGTCCTTCAGATGTTATTGGCAGCTGTTAAATGTTAGAAGAGTGGATATGTACATGATAGGCTGCTTTACCGGGCTCTGACAACTTGTCACTGAGGACAGCTAGGTGTGTGGCTGCCGGCAACATCACCCTGGCAGCCCCGGTATACAGGAGACTGTCAGACCTGCCCGAAGAGCTGGATGACTACCTGTGTGTCTACTTGCAGCTCAGAACTGGTTAGCATCTCATCGTTGCTACTACTGCAATGTTTAAAGATGCGTTCTAGCACATCTGCTCAAGTTTAAGGCAAATTTTGACTACAAAATAAGATACCCTTAATCCTAGGGAAGAATGGTGGGCAGGATGGCAGGTAGGTTTAAAGGACAGAAACATGGATGGGTGACTTCACAGGAGACTAAGTGACAGGCTCCAAACTACTTTCCAGGTTAAAGTGGAACCAGTTGTGGAGGAGTGTAAACCAGACCCAATGGAACAAGAAGAGAAGAAATCTGAAGTGAAGACTGAAATACCAGAGGGAGAGGAAAGACCTACTACTCCAGCTACTCAGTCTTCTCCAGCAGCTGGGCAGTCTAAGAAAAAAAGTAAGCAGGAACAGTGTTGACTGAAATTCACTACATCTCCCTAGAGAAATCATCAGGGAAAAAAACCTGAGCTTTCTTCATTGGTACTCAGTAGGCTTATATGGATTGTTCTTTGTGGCTTTTGGACAAAAATGTCTAATAAGACATGTGCTTCTAATTGGCTTTGGGCAAGTTCTTTTTTAGTATTAGACATTAAGCCTTAGTAAAATTGTCAATACAATGGAGATTTGAAATACTCCTCAGTTACAGATTTTCTAGACAATTTTTTTCTTGGGACCTCAGAGCGGGGCCATATTCGGAATGTAAACACGCTCTGTTAAACTTAGCACTGTCTTCCTATGATAAAAACAAGATTCTTCTTAATATTTTGGCCATCTCCTTGTGTCCAGGTGATCATTTTAATACCCTCCTCAGAACTCATTGATGCAGAGGATAAACAAGCCATGCTAAGTAACTTAAACCCATTGTCTGTAGTCTTTTTCCACAGACCTCACATTTTCCAGCAGGTTTCTTCCTTACAGCTGTTTCTGCTATCTTTCTTATGTTGATTGTTTTTCAAAAGTTTTCAAGCCAGAAGAGTTGCGGCAGGCGCTTATGCCAACACTGGAGGCACTTTACCGTCAGGATCCAGAGTCTCTTCCATTTCGACAGCCAGTGGATCCCCAACTACTGGGAATTCCTGTGAGTGTCTTAGCAAGATACTTTAATTCAAAACTACTATGTTATAACATACCTGTTTGAGAATGGCTTAAGTCCATAGGTGTTTCTCATCATATATAAAATTTGGCTGAATATGTGGGAAGTTAAGCAGATCAAGACCACTTAAAAAAAAAAAAATCCATCAATTATTATTAATCTGTTAAAAGCAAAGAGGAGACTATTCAACCTTTAGTTTTTGTTTAGGTTGAATTTTCTGCTTGTTTTAGAATTATCTTCAGAAGACATTGCTATCCTTCAAGGATCTGTGTTTTAATCTCTTTGGACTGACCACACAAGTTTACTATTTATACACAAATATATATACATACAGGTCCTACTTAGGTGCTTTGGGCAGCATTTTTTTGCCTGGAAGGTTTTTTGTTTGGTTTTGGTGTGGGTTTTTTTAGGATAGATACAGCAAAAATTCAAGGCCTGCTGTATTATAAGCAGGCATAAATGTTGCTAATATTCTTTAACAAGCTCTCAATTGGCTGTCATATTCTGAGGACTTTTGTAGGAAAAGTGATTCTATAACTGCTGGGAGGATTGGAAAAAGGCATTCTCTAGAGGAAACATGATATCTTTTATCATATAATAAAGTTGTTTTTGTTTAATAGGTTGTCTGGTCTACTAAAAACAGTCACTTTCTATTAATGCTCTTGTGTATATCCTCAGATCACAGTGGCTGCAAAAACATTGCCATTTCCTACTTTTTGTAATACTTGTATTGCTGACTAAAATTAGAGTGGCTTTATTTCATCAGGAGTGGAAGAGCAATAGAGCCTGAGAAATGAAGGAATAATGAAAAGGAAGCACTGGGGAGTGAAATGGTATTGCTTAGAGATTTCATTGTATGTCACAAGCAGTTTGACGATTGAGTCAGGGAAGAACCTGTTTTTCTTGATGTACTGCAGAAGAATTTATATGCTGAGAATGCACATGCTGTCATGTCACAGCATAGTTCTGAAGTAGTGTTTTGATACGCTGCGTATTCTTGCAGGATTATTTTGACATAGTGAAGAACCCCATGGACCTTTCTACTATCAAGAGGAAGCTAGACACAGGACAGTATCAGGAACCGTGGCAATATGTAGATGACATCTGGCTCATGTTCAATAATGCCTGGCTGTATAACCGCAAAACATCCCGGGTGTATAAGTACTGTTCCAAACTGGCAGAAGTGTTTGAGCAGGAAATTGACCCAGTTATGCAGAGCCTTGGTTATTGCTGTGGAAGAAAGGTAAGAAAATAAATATTTTTAGTTTGCTGCTTGCTTCCTGGTATTGAAGGGGGGAAAAATACAGCAGTTGCAATTGTTAGCAGTTACGGTGTGTCAAAAATTTTGAAAGTTTACCAGGATTTAGTAATCCCGACTAATCTGATTTTGAGGTTTTTATGGATCTTCTAATTCTATCTAGTGCTTAAATCATCTGTTCATATATAAGCCCGTGTGGGGGAAAAAGTCAGTAACTAAGGCTTATTTTTATTAGGGGGAACCCGTTTGCTGTTGCAAATTAAACAGATGTGGTTTTGTTACTGCAGAAGAAGTGCTCTCTATTTCACTGTATATTGAGACTGTGTATTTCCATTGTCTTGTTTTGATATGCTTTCCATCTTCGGAGAAGAGCTAACTTGAGAATAACAGATTGCTGAACGTTTTTTAGGACTAGCACTTCATAGACTTGCTGTACTCTGAGATCTGTGCACAGAATAAAGTGGAAATGACTGTTGTCTGGGTCACACTTGCTTCCCATGGAGAGCAAGTGAAAACACATATGAGTACTAAGATGACCCGTTCCTCTTTGCAGTTGGAGTTCTCGCCACAGACTTTGTGTTGCTATGGCAAACAGCTATGCACAATCCCTCGAGATGCCACTTACTACAGTTACCAGAACAGGTAAGGAAAACTCACTTGGTGCAGTTTTGTGCATGCTGCAATCAATCTGGTAAAAGGCATGCATGTATTTACATATACACCCTCTTTATATGTGTACACCTTTGTGTTTTAAGATAAAAATTTGCTGGAAGTGCCCTTGAATAGCTTACCTTGTGTGTTAATGATTTCTTTCTGCAAAAGTTCACTGCAGTCTTTGCTCTTCCTCTTTTGTTTGCAGAAACGTGATGTTTTATTAAATTTTTATCCTGCGGTTAATTAAATCTTCAGTTATCTACAAATCATATATACAAGTCTGTTGTCTTTTGCTTCCTACCATGCAGCAGTATTTTTCATGCAGAACACTGAGTAAATTATGCAGCAAGTATATTAATGCTTGTAATACGTATTATACTTGGCAAGTCTTTGTTTTTCTCATGACGTTAACACTGAAGAGCAAACTTATTTTTGTGGTGCAAATCTTTGTTGGAAGATTTGTGTATTCAGATCTTCAGTAGATTGATGCTTGCTTTTTCCTCCCCAAGTTTCCTTAAGGGAGCTGTCTTGCAGTAGCTGTCAGCAGCTGTGTAAAGTGCTGTCACTTCTGCAGCTCTTTTGAATATTTCTTTTTGACTTCGGGTTTATTAAAGGGTTTAAACCTATTTGACTTCTGAAAGAAGGTTTCTTGTTAGGTGTCTCTTTGCCAATTGGGGAAGCAAGGCAGGAAGAAGCAGGGAAATACATGCTGTAATGCTCCCATATCCCTGGCCTGTCACCACAGTGCACCTGGTAGAGCAGAGGGCTGGTACCTCCAAACTCTGTCACCTCCGTCAGTTTAGTTCCTGCTCTCTGTACACCTTAAACAAGCAAACAAAACCCCCAAAACAACAAAACTACTAAGGCTTTTACCTGAAAGCCATGAAGATTTTGCAAGAATTGTAGTTTTCTTAAGCACCTGGTCAGGTGAAAGCAACCAAAGAGCTACAGGAGTTATATCTTAACCTTCTTAGGCTTTGTAAAGGTTTATAGCAGTGAATGGAGGTTTTTAGGAGTGAAGAAGTAGAAAATAAGCTTATAGTATCCCATAATAGCTATTGTTGTTTTAGACTTACTTAGCATAGAGCTTTCATTATCGTAAGTCAGTATCTTCTGCTTACGTTTATCTGTGGGCAAGCACTAGATGGACTAAAAGACTTACTCAAAAATCTGACATGCTTTACATGTTTTCAAACATTAGAAGGGAATGTTTGCACTGTAACACATGCATACATGTGACTTGTAAATTGTGTTATACACACATGCATATATATCTATAGAATGAAATGTGCAATTCCAGAAGTACTATTCTCTGCATTCTCAGATGAAAATTGGGAGAGAGGGTTATGAGACCTTTTTTTTTTTTTTTAGCTTAACAGCTGCTATAGTGTTGGTTTGTGTGGCTTTATAATAGACTTGTTTGAATTTTCTTTTATTTCTTTTTATTTTTAGATGTCTTGTGCACTCAATTAACATGCCTTAGTAATGGAGGGGCCACAATTTTAGAACATTTTGAGGGCTGGGGTAGAATCTTGAATTAATCGCTATTTATTCAAGTGTAAATGAAATCTTTCTCTGTAATGCTTACTGTATTGATACCTGGACTGTTCTACACTCAAACTGGGCTATGGCAGAATCATATAGATGTAAAGCATTATGTGTGTAGCTAGTGTCAGGTATTTAGTTAACATACAGTTCGACAGTTCTGTAATTAATGTCTGTAAGATTTTGAGGACAGATTTTACTGTTCTTTAAGCTTCTGATGTTTAGCTTTCCCTTTCGAGTGGGAGAGAATCCTGTGGCCTTTCAGCATTTATACATTTAAGATGGAAGACTATCCCTCTTCCATTGATCTCCTACAGATCCTCTTGCCAGAAGAACTGCTGTGCTGATGTACAAGTCAGAGTAGCAGTTCTTCCTTCGTTCTGCTCTTTCCCCTTTCTCATTTTAATTCTTTGCTGTACGTGGCATGGATTATTAAAATGAAGAGGGTATGGGTATGCTAAAATGGAATACTCTTGTTTAATTTGCTTTAATCATTTGCTGCTTGTGAACTCATTTGAGAGATTTAATGCTAATCTGTGCTTTGCCTTGGCTTTCTGCTTTGTGTTGTCTTGTCTTGCTTCTGTGTTTTTGTTTTTGTCCTGCAAACCCCCATTTCTTTGTTCGTGTGTGTTATTTTTTTTATTTCTCCTTCATGCTTGTCATTTGTCTGCATTTGGCTTTGATTGCGCAAAAAAAAAAAAAAAAAAAAAACAAAACAAAACACAAACCAAAAAAAACCCAAACCAACCAAACACAATGTGGGGCCCATAAATCTGCATCATTGAATATCCTTGTCGCCGTTGATGACTGCTCTCTGCTCCTGTCCCTTCCTTGGCCTGCTGTGATTGGTGGCTCCATTGCTTGACTTGGGCTGTGTTGTGTGGACGGAGCAGTTCACCCAAATATGGCCTTCTTGCTGACAGGTATCATTTCTGTGAGAAGTGCTTCAATGAAATCCAAGGGGAGAGCGTTTCTCTGGGAGATGACCCATCACAACCTCAAACGTGAGTTATTTGTGTTTGCTTGGGCTGTGTATTCATAAGCTGTATCATGGTCTATAGTGCTTTCTCAAAGGGAAGGAGTTTAGTTTTAGGTAACCCTTGCTGTTTGTAGGCTAGTAGAAGGTGGACTGGATGTTCTTCATAAAAGCCTGGACTTATGCTGTAGATTTTTTTCTTTAAAATCTGGACTGACTGAACTGTAGTGAAAAATAAGCACTTAGTGCTTAAAATTGCAACTATACCAATAGAAGGGAAAGAAGGGAATCGCTTTTTTTCCCTGAAAAAGATATGAAAGTATTCTTCTGCAGAAAAATAACCATGCCTGCAGGTGACAGACATAGTTTGAAATGGTCAAACGTACCATGCTGTTTATAGGCTGGCTATGCTATTAAACTTGTATTCAACTTCAGATTGGTTTTCATCCAAATCAGAAGCAGGCAACCTCCTTTTGCCATACAAATATTTTACTGTTGGAGCGCCATCTGCTTATGAGAAATGCTGTGCAGTTGTTGAGATCACAGTAAAAGGCTGTGCGTGGATTTACTTGCCTTTTCCATGCTGGTGGCAAACTGTTGGGACAATCTTTCATTCTGCTGTACCCTCCTCACACCTCCCCCAAAAAATCTTGAAACAGAATTTTGGGAGGCTAAGGAAGCCCTTGAGGGACAAATGAGTGCCAAGCAGTTACTCTTTGAGCTGTTGAAGAAAGCTCTTTGGGGAGGGCATTGCAGGAACACCGCAGGTAGAAGCAAGTGAGGAACTTAGGAAAGTCTGAAGCCAGGGGGAGAGCTGTCGAAGTTGGTAACTGGACAAACTGAGTTAACTTTCACTGGAAGTAGAAGTTGTCTTTAGCAGCATGTTACCAAATCCTGGTTGTGCTGATGGATGTATCTAGAACAGTAGTGAAAGAATCCATTGGGGCTTGGGAAGATGTAAGAGTGCATCTGCCTTTCTGGAAGGAAAAAGGAAGAAATAATGTTCATATGCTGGTCAGTACAATGGGCCATGTCCCTGTGGATAGTATGGATTACTACTCTAGTAGAAGCAAAGACCCAAAGTTTAATCAATATTGTCCAGTTTTGTTAATATGAGATGTGGATATGAAGTACTCACAAGAGAAGCAAGTGTCTATATACATGTAAATCTGTGTGTAAACAAACATCAAATATATTCAAGTTTGTTTATAAATTTTTGTTTAGTTGCTGAGAGAGTATGATCTTTCCCATACACAGAAGTTGGAATGGTTTGCCACAAACGTTTGAGTCAGGGTAGAAGGCAGCATAGAGTGCTTTTGATTTTTACACTAGATTTGGAAACACAGATGCTAGATACAATTTTTTTTTTTTTCCCCTCCAATAATGAAAACAACGAAAAGCTCTTTGAACACAAGCAATGGTAAGAAGGTACTTCCAGCTCCTGGTATTCTTTTTCGTAGCTGGTTTAAGTGCTTGGTTGTTGTGCAGTGAAAATGGAGGCTATAGGCTGCACGTGAGGAGCAAGTACACTTTTGAATGTTCTCTCGCCTGCTTACAGGCTTTCTTTTAGGAACTCATTTTACTGGGGCACAGACATCCTGCTCCCTTCCTCTCTTCCCACAAGCTGAAGTTAAAATGAACAAAAGCAAAAAAGCTTAGGAATATATATCTCAGGTCCTGTTTACAGTTCTACTCACCATATTATAATAATAGTTTGAGGTAATTGGGAGATTGAACTTTTCCTCATTTATCTGATAAGGAGCTTGAAGTATTCTGCAGGTGGCACTATTCAGAGTAAACACTGAAATAAAAGGATAGGAAGGTTAATGCACCTCATGCAAGTTGGATTGAGTCCCTCATTGCTTCTCAGAGAGGCATGTACTGATCTTCTCATGTTATACAGCACCCTCTTTGGGGTAAATTCTCAGAGATCTGGGTATTCTTGTGTGACTGTTCTGGACTATTTTGAACTAGATTGGTGTAAAAGATAACTGGGACTTCACTGTCAAAAGGATGGAATTTCTAGCCTTGCAAATGCTGTAGGGAAGGTAAAGATAGCGTGGAGTAATGGCTGGGCTGGGGTTGCAGGATTTGGAAGCTGAAATTTATCCTTTGAAGTTAATCTAGGAGGAGGGCTAGGGGAATCTGAAATAACATAACCTACCTTTCTTGATAATCAAAGATAATTGGAATTCACTGCCTTCAGAATATCAGAGGGGCATATCAAATAGTCCTTTCACTATGAAATACTGATCAGACTGGTCCAAAACTTGAATGTCAGCAAGTTTTACCGTTTATCCTGTAGTAAAACTGAATAAGGGAGTGAGGTGGCTCTCTACAAGCTATTGTTCCATAGAAAAGAATGTTTTCCACAGGCAGAGTCAAAGGTAGCGTATACTTTAGTTGTCTTGTCACTTTGTAAAATACAACTCCTTCCCTTGTAGTGCCAGTAAGCGTTTAAAAAAATCTGCTTGCAAGTTTTGTCTTAGTGTGTGGATGTGCGTGGTAAGGCATGAATGTATGTTGTCTTGTGTTAAAACTGAGTTTTATTGCCTGTTTCTCCGTAGCACGATAAACAAAGAACAGTTTTCAAAAAGGAAAAACGATACACTGGACCCTGAACTGTAAGTAATGCTGTCACACTTTGAATGATCCTCATTTCATTATAATTATTTTGTAAAAGACATGTTACTCATTCACCATCAGCTTTGTTTTTCAATGTGTTCCAAATTTCATGTAGCTCTGTTAGCTGGCAGGGGCTGCTCAGTAAGCAGCATATCTGGCATTCTGTCCTGAGAACCCAAACCACCACAGCTTTACTTAAGAAATACATAATGCTGTATGTATGGGCCAAAATTATTGTATTTTGTTGTCTTGAAAGTTGATTCAACAGAAGGATGAATGCAGATAACTCTGCTTTGAAACCCTGTTGTGGCAAATGCTCAAATCTTAGAACTGATTTGAGTCATTTGGCAGTAGCTCTTCTGGTGCTGTTGGCTTTTCTAGTTGTCATATTTTACGGGCAGCTGTAGGAGAAGGAAAAGTTGTTAAATTTGAATCAACCAGTTTTCTATGCTGCTCTGGAAGCAGAACTGTAGATGTTCAGTAAAGTTAAGATGATGGTGACTTGACTGCTTTTCTTTATATTCTGAGGGTTTTTTGAAGCCACTTTACATGGTCCTGCATTATACACCTATGCTGCTACTCTGCAAACATTATCTTCATTCTCAAATGAATGAGCAAAAAGGATATGTATTCTTCCTACACCATCCTTGTAAGGGCATAAGGGTCAGCCAGTTCTTCTGTTTTACAAGGGCTGTGGGAAGGAGAGAATAGTAACTTGATTCATAACTTTTCTTTCCCTTTGTTATAGTGAAGATACAGGCTAACGCTAGAATACAAGCCTAATTTACAGTATGATACCGTATGCTCTACTTAAATGACCGCTATTCATTCAAAGTCTCAGACTCTTATAAATAGACATGTTCAAAAGGAGTCAGATTGTCCTGATACATGAAGCAACCTTAGGTATTTTGGAGAATTATATTCACCAACATCTGTGAAGTAGACCATATCACTTGCCTCAGTTGTCCTTAAATCTCTGCTAGTCTTCTGAAAGTGACTTCGATATTGCTTCTATTTTCTTCCTTCCCACCTTTCTGCAGTATATTTGCAATGTACCCCAGGCTTCAAGCATAGTGGGGCAACTAACAGCCAAGTATTGCTCCTCATTCGTTGCTTCTGACACCTATGAATCAATTTTCCCCTCTTCATTATAGCAACAAGCAGTTTACAGATTTTATCCTTAGAAGGGCTTCACTTTAAAAAATTAATTAAGTGGATGGCAGTAAGGCAAGCAAATGGTGATAATGATAATAATAATAATAATAATAATGTGTCCCTGCATAGTCTACCTGACTTGAGCTGACGGATTCTTAATTCATTCTGGAGGCAGTTCTCAGCATAGATGTGCCCTCTATGTTAAATAGGCTCAAGAGCCTAAATGCTAGAACTCCTCTAATAAAATATTACAAAATACACAAGCAAGTAATGATGCTACTAACCTTGCTTCCCTTCCCCCTTTTTTTCCTTCTGCAGATTTGTTGAATGTATAGAGTGTGGAAGAAAAATGCACCAGATCTGTGTTCTTCATAATGAGATAATCTGGCCTTCTGGGTGAGGACTTTCTCCTCCTTAAGTAGAGAGTATATGATAGATTTATTAGAGTTAGTGCGTAAACTTCCTTATATTGGTTGTATTTAAAAGCGTGTCTAATGGAAGAAGTTGCATTCCCACCTGAAAGTTTTACAGAATCTATAGGGTAACATCAAATTTAGACATCATATCTTACTGTGTTGTGTGTGAAGTTGTTTCTAATCTCAAATGTTTTTAACATTCCTTTGTTGGGAAGAGGGCCTTTCAGCCTTACGTTTCAGCGTTTTATGTTTAAAGATACTAGTCCTTCATGAAAAGATGTTTTTAGTTCTATTAACAATTTCATACTGATCTATTTTCTGCACAAATAGTATTGTTTTGTCATCTTCAAAAAAAAATTTGTAACAACTAAATAATTTAACAGGTGAATTCACTTTTATGACCTTGGTGATCAGATTAAATCTGAAAAACAATCTAGTGTTCTTTAGATACTCCATAGTTCTTGATCAACATACTGGGTTTTCTTCTGATTGCTTTAAAAGCCTTTTAAAAAAGCTGATAGATTATATGTAGATAAAGCTCTGTAAGAGCTTAAATGTTCCCTTTCTTGACAAGAAAGCTATGACTTTTACCATTCTGTTGTCCCATCCACGTTGCTGCAGAAGAGGGTAGACATCCTGTAACTGAGGAAGAATCTGCCCATCATTTCATGCTGCAGCGTATTTGGGCGTTTAGAAAAAAATCAGCCTTTTGCTTTGTGTGTTGTGATATCTCATCTTCATCAGAGACAGCAGTTTGAGACTATTTGTTCCAAGAATACTTTAAGCCAATATTGTTAGACATGCCAGTGGAGACCCTGTTTCCTGGGCTTGCAGGTGGTGTCATGGGTGACTGACAGGAGATGCACCCCCTGGAGCTTAGATCCTCCTCTGCAGCTCTGAAACAGTTGGGCTGTTTCTGCTGGCACTGTTCTTTTCTTTGTGCTGTCTTTTATTTCAAATTTCAGTTAAGGTATTTTCCAGACCAGGTAAGATCTGGTGAAAGATTTTGCTTCTAATGGTAAGATACTAAGGAACTTTATGGTCTGACTTGGGGTGGTTTTTCACTTTCTCATATTTTGCTTCAGCTTTGTCTGTGATGGCTGCCTAAAGAAAACAGGACGAACCAGGAAAGAGAACAAATTCTCTGCTAAAAGTAAGATTCTGACACTTGCACCAACAAATCTTAAATAATTTGTTAAGAATGGGGAAGATGTTGCTTTTATGCTCATTTTGCATTTATTTCAGGTTTTTTGAGTTAAAGGAGGATACTTTTGGTCAGTTCTGAACATCAGTTCTGTGATGTTCAGAATGTTTGCATTCACAGGTGTTGTCGTTGGTTAATAGTCTGTTGTAGAGGGTTAACGTACTGTTTTAGAGCACTACTAATGCAAGATACACATCCTTTTATCTCAATTGCAGTATTAATAGCGTCGGGAAATAGTTGCTGTGTGACTGCAGTCTCACTTAAATTTTTGATAACGTGTTCAAGTCACCGTGACTCTGCTGCTCTTAAAAGCTTTGGTTGAGATAAAGGTTGCATCACCTGGTGACAAAACTCTCTATAGACATTTCCTCTTGATCAAGGCAACTGATTTGAAGGCAGTGTAGGAGGAAATTTGTGCAGTCATTGTCCATCTGTTCTATAGACAAAATAAGTCTTTCAGAAGCTGCTTAGGTTGGTGTACTTCTTACAAATAGTGAGTACTTACATTTCTGCTAAAAAAATAAAATTAAAAAAAAAAAAAAATCCCTGACCAACCAGGGATCAAGATTCAGCAAACCATTTAAGGAATGGTTTCAACATCTGAGTCTTTTTCCAAAATCAAAACTCCCTAGATTCACCAAGAATACAGGAAGAATACTAGGGTTCTTTTACAGTTTTTATCAGCTTTTTTCTAGCAACCTGTATGTATTGCATACTTAATGTAGTATAGTGATGCTTTACTGAAAGGTGTCAAACTGGAAAAATGAAAAGCTGATCAGCAGATAGGTAACTCTACCAGAAGTAATGGACAGCAATGAGGCAGGCCCTGTTACACCAGCCCTCAAACTCTCTTTCAGCTTTAGGTTTTGTGTCTGCTAACATTATGCTTGTACTTCTTTTGTATGAAGATTGTTTGAAAATTAGAAACTTCTAACTACGTTACTTGCAGATACAGTTATATTTAGTTGTTCTTTCCATTATTAAAATACATTATTTTGGTAAGTGGAGAGACTAACTTGGCTAGTGTGGCTTTATAGACAGAATATACTTCCAAATGCAATGTCTGCTCTTGAAGCTATGTCTGAGAGCAGTGTTTTGTAATCCAGTTTAAGTAATTAATAGCTTCTATTCAGGAGGAGCCTTGATTGTGATTGACTTTTAAGACAGATAGAATCTGTATTTCAACCCAATTTCTTTCTTCATTTAAATAATGTATAAATTATTTAATAAATTATTAAAATGTAAAAACTATAATTAAAGATAAAGCTTTAATTTATGGTAACATACTGTATGCATTAAGAGTCACTTTTCATTTAACATCTGAATAGAGAAATCTCATTCGAGCAGTTCAGTTTTGTATATATAGAGAGCTGTATTTTTCTCCTGCAGGGTTACCGGCTACAAGACTTGGTACCTTCTTGGAGAACAGGGTCAATGATTTCCTAAGACGACAGAATCACCCTGAGGCAGGAGAGGTTACAGTTAGGGTGGTACATGCATCTGACAAAACTGTCGAAGTAAAACCAGGAATGAAAGCAAGGTATGTTCTTTCCATTTCTAATTTTGCTTTCTTTTGGGGGGAGGCGGAAGTTATTTGAATTTACTTACATGTAACTATTTTTTAAAAATAGGCTGTTGTATTCAAAACCTCGCCACTGACCAGTTCTTGACAAACAGATGTTACAGCAGCATATTAATTAGTTCTGAGTGTCATCTTTTTTTATAGTAAAAAGTGGATGCCTTGTCTTTTGAGTAGTCTGTAAGCATTTAACTTTTGCACTAAAGTTACACTTACAGTAGCCCTCATCATTGTTGCCTTTGCCTAGTGACATGTATTCTCTAATATGTGAATATATTTGGTATTCCACTTTTACCCTCTGTAACCTGCAGGTTTGTAGACAGCGGAGAGATGGCTGAGTCTTTCCCTTATCGAACAAAAGCGCTTTTTGCCTTTGAAGAGATTGATGGTGTAGACTTGTGCTTCTTTGGGATGCATGTACAGGAGTATGGCTCAGACTGTCCTCCACCCAATCAAAGGTGAGGAGCTGCATGAAAGTTTATTTTATTTTGGAACTGTGTCTCAGTTGGGTGAACCTTCTGAAGTTCTGTGTAGAGCTTCGGTGTTGCACCTGTGAAGACTCTTAGTGCTGCTAGCTTCTAGAAACAAAGTAGCTTCTGTAGGGAGTATGTCAGTTAGAGTCACTACTGGGGATGCTGGCTGGCAGGCAGTGTTGCCTTAAGGATCAGTTGTCTGTATTCTCAAGGAAGGGATTGCATAGTTCTAGAGAAACAAGGCTAGGATACCAAAAGAAAGCTGAGTTTCTAGAGATAAATTAGGATCAGAGGCTTTGAAATTGCTGTTGTATTGGATGCTTCAAATGTATAAAATAACGTGAATAAACTTGTAGAACTACCTTGAAATCTCTGCTTCTCATCATGCCTTTTTTTTTTTAGGCGAGTGTATATATCTTACCTTGACAGTGTTCATTTCTTCCGCCCTAAATGCTTGAGGACTGCTGTCTATCACGAAATACTAATTGGATATCTAGAATACGTCAAGAAACTAGGGTAAGTCTTTTTTAGTGTTTTCTTCTGTGCAGCATTTGTGTTCTTATTGCAAATGAAATTACTACATCCTGTTGTGCAGAATATGGTACCTAAATATCAACTGGTGGTAGAATAACTTGGCAACAACTGTGTATAGTTGCAAAGGAGAAAAGACAAAAAGGGATCGCAGGCTTTTAAGGAGAGGCTTATGCTTCAGATTATTTTAGGTTTCCAAACTTATGTAAAACTTCCTTAAGTCTAAGTAGAAAAAGTGAGCCTTTTTATCTGGACCATAAAATCTTGCTGGGCTTGTTGATAGTGAAGTCCTTGTGTAATGCCACTGCTTTAATCAGGTTATTCCTTTGGGCTGGCAAGTTAAGTTCTTAGCCATGTTTATAAGGAGAAAGGTAAGTGTATTCTGCCTGTACTGATTAACTCTAACAGCTGTGTAAGGCCACTAAGAAATCTCTTATAGAATGAGTAGTTGAAATTGTGAGAAACTGAAAAGTTAGAAGAGAAAGAGGAGAGTATACTTGGGACAGCAAAAAAGAGAACACAGAACAACTGAAGAAATGAGAAAGGTGGAAATTAAATGACCATGATTACTGAAGTAGAAAAGGCAGTGAAGTAAACATCAATCTATTGTCAAAGGTATCTGGTGTAGCTTGACAGTTATTCATGAAGAAATTGTTAGGGACTATGTTGGAGAGTAGTTTGCATGAGAAAAATTAGGGGAGTCAGAACGGAGGTGGCTGGTGCTGTCTTCGGTACCTCAGTGAGTATTCCTCAGTAGTTCAAAGGCATACGTTAGACTTCTTTCTGCTTTATTTATTGTGTATTTTCTAACCTGTAAAATTGCTGCATAGAGCTCAGGCCTCAGTTTTACTTAATGCTGTTTTCTGTGCTAATGGGTAACATCAGGTTCTCATTTTGGGAAAACAATATTGGTCACGCAGTATCATCTCTCCCTTCTCAGGCAGAAGGAATGACAACTGGCTGCAGTTCCCAGGGTTTGGGTAGGGTTCTGCAGAGCTGTTTCTCAACATGGCGAGGATGGTTGCTTTTCTCTGACTTGAGATCTGATTATTCCTCCTGCTGGAGTTCTTTTCAAAAACTAATAGAGAAGAACTGAGGATGAAGAAGTGATCTTTGTAGTATTATATTCTCTGCAGCTGCTACTATTTGGATGTCATCTTCATAGTACTTAGATTGTACACCAAATAGCATAGGTTGACAGTGACTGTTTATTCCCAGATATAATTGTGAAACCTTTTAAAACTGATCCTCAAAGTTAAAAAACAGAGAATTTACAGTAGAAAAACAAGTAGTGTGTTTAAGTAAATCTGTTTTTAAAATGTTGCTAGATAATGAATGACTGCACTGTCTCAAGGAAAAAGAATTCTGGCTTTTACTACTGAAGTACCTAGTCTCCATCTTTCTTAGTTAATTGGGAGGTGGCAATTGCAGGTCTATATCAGGCTTTGATTTTTATCTAGACTGGAAAATGTGTACACTTTATATAAATGACTCCACATACAGCGCTGAATTTTAAAAAATTATTGAAAAGATGGTAATGCTATCGCATGAATGAAGCCGGAATGAACACTAGAATTAAAATCTTGGAGAGCTAGAGTTATTGTCCATCTGGTAACACGAGCCAGCTTTGTGGTGGCTCCATCTCGTGGCAGAGAGGAGAGCAAGCTCTAGTGTTAATCGTCAGAGCCCACATGTACTTTTTTTTGTCTAATGATGCTAGGTATACTACTGGACATATCTGGGCATGCCCACCTAGTGAAGGAGATGACTACATCTTCCATTGCCATCCTCCTGATCAAAAGATACCTAAACCCAAACGACTTCAAGAGTGGTACAAAAAGATGCTGGACAAATCTGTGTCGGAGCGCATTGTCCATGATTACAAGGTTTGTTAAGTGTGTGTTGGGGGGGGGGGTGGGGGGAGGAGGGTGTGTGTGTGACCAGTCTTGTCTTGGTTTCTTCCTTGCCTTACGCATTGTGCCTGATTCTTGGAGTTTACTGTGTTGTTTTAAGTGAACTGAGCACTAAAAGTTTAAGAGTTAAAAGATACCCTTTTCAAAGCATGTAGCTTCTGAAATCATTCTAGCAAGAGATTTGAAATGATTCCTTAGAACAAACTAAATTCTTGAGGAATACTGTAAAAGAGAGCAAATCTCATTTCATTTATACAAAGAAAATACATGGAATCTTTAATATTCCTGTGTTAAATAAAATTGCAGAGTTAGGCTGCTGACACGGTAAGAAGTATGTAAAATCTTTGGAATTATCAGGACTTCAGCTAGTGTTGACAATATAGTGATCATATTGTCCCATTTGGTAAGTATGCATATTGAAGTCTAGCACATGGTAATGATTTATTTCTTCGGAGCGGAAATATTTGAGATGCATTTGACTAACTGTCTGTAACTGATGCAGTGTTAAATCTGCACTTAGAATGTGCTCTCATAAAATGAATTGAAATATTAAGCTCTCCTCTGTTTGATCTGCTGGTGCCTTTTTTTATCACTTATTGAAAAGGTTGCCTTTATGTGACTTGTAATAGTGGTAACCAAGTGTTTTGCTCTTTTTCAGGATATATTTAAGCAGGCAACAGAAGATCGTCTAACAAGTGCAAAAGAGCTACCTTACTTCGAAGGGGATTTCTGGCCTAACGTTCTAGAGGAGAGCATTAAGGAACTAGAGCAAGAGGAAGAAGAACGGAAGAGAGAAGAAAACACTAGTAATGAAAGCACGGATGTAAGAATGCTTCTGGTATTTCATGACCTAATGCAAAGTTGTGATTACGTATGGCTAATTAAAAAAGGGGGGGGGGGCTAGGCACTTTGGTTAACTGGCTTTTTCACCTTTCTAGCTTCACTCTAATATAAATTTCAATTTTACATTTTATACATTAGAGCTGTTAAAATACCACTAAGCTACATTCGTATGAGCAGTGGCTGTTTATATGGCTATAAACCCAACTAATTACCAAAGTCAATTAGGTTGAAACAGCTGCTAGTTGAATATTTTGCTGCTGAAATCCGGTTATTATCAACATTCATGCTGCAAACCTCAGCCTGACTTGGAAGCTTTTTCCTTAAGCTTTAGCTTTTGGACACTGGCTAACTCTTTATCCAACTTAGATGTTATAATACCAATCTTAGCAGAACGTTCTGAGAAATTAACATTGTGATTTAGTAGTTTACTCAGTATAGGGTTTTTTTTTTTTTACTAGAAAGCTTTAAGGCATTGATGATCTGAAGCACAAAATACTGCTGAACTGTTGTTGGGCTACTTTAAACTAGAGAAATTTCTTGCTGGTATCTTGTGCAATTTTTTTGGAGAACATGCAATAAACTGTGCTTTCACATTCCACAAAGAACAAAAACCGGTATGCCTCTTAATTCAGTAATAACTTTGAAAATGAACAGATGCAGAATTTATGTATCTGCCCATCCTTGCATCTTCTGAGCTTTTATGGAAGGGGTAGTGAATCTATGATAAAGTTAGTAGTTTTGCTCACACAGTAGTACTTGTTAGTTAACTCTGTTTGAACACTGCTGCTTCGTCACCTTATTAGATTTTTTGTTGGGCTTTAGAATTAATCTTTTTCCTAAAAGATCTTTTGGATCAAAAAAGTTAGATTTAACATTAAAACTAGAATTTGAGGTTCTCCTGCGCTGCTCTTTGTAATGCCTCCTTTCGAGGACTTTGAATAAACTAAGTGCAAGAGTAACCTGGGAATGAGGCAACTTGATATCAAACTTGCATTAACTAACATCTTACTTTGGAAGGTATTATTTAAAGGTTTGGTTTCCACTTCGCATAGCTGTGAGTTCCCATCTAATACACCAGAAATCAGTGGCGAGGAATCTGACCTAGCTCTCTGTGTGAGGTTGGTCAATGCTCAGTTGATCTCCCACAGCAGTTTGGCCCCAAAATCCTGTGGTGGGGGAAGCTTGCAGCATATTATTATTTAACCTTTATTATTAAAAATAATTTCAACTCTTTATTGACCCCATGTTTCACTTCTTGAAAATGAGGCAATAATAAACTGTATTCTCAAATGAAGTGATAGTCATTCATGTTCACTGGAAATTTCCATCCTGACAAAGTTATTTTAAGCTTAGGAAAAATGCTTATTTGGATAAGAATTGCTTTGATCCTTGATCATCATATGCTGTAGTGTTCTGAGCAGCCCTCTGAGAAGCACAGAGGAATAAACTGTTCATTGCTAATTGATTATAATTGAAATTAAGCTGACCTGTTTTGTTCGACTGTTGCAGGATATGACAGGAAGAAGGTGCATACTAGAAATTGCACTACTAATGCCTTTTGGACTCTGAACAACAGCTGCATATCAAAATCAGTTTAATGCAGTCTATTAAATAAAAATCTGTCAGAGAGCTGTAACAAACTACATCTAGGCAGATTAAGTCTTTCTCACCTCTGGTCAGTGCAATATCACTTGTACTTTTCAGTTGTTTTTAGTTTTGAATTGCATTGAGAAGCCATTTGCTGAACTCCTTTGTGATTATCCAAGAGGTTCTTCGGTGTTCAACCATAGCAGACAAACAGGTTTCAGTAAATAACGTTTCCCTTGCACCTCCTGAGCATTCATGCTTTTAATATTTTTAGAACAATGTACTGCTGATCTTGATATCTTCTGGAGTGATTCTAATGGAATTAATTTAATGTTTCAGGAGACCCTGGTAAGTGTCTTCGGAGTAAATTATTGTAAAGTGTGTTTTGTCCTGCAGTTATAGAAGATGTGAAAGTAATAAAATGCTGATGTGGTGTGACTTAGATACCTGACACAAAATGCCTTTAAAATTAATAGGTGAGCAAGGGAGACAGCAAAAATGCCAAAAAGAAGAACAATAAGAAGACAAGTAAGAACAAGAGCAGCTTGAGTCGTGGCAATAAGAAAAAGCCTGGCATGCCCAATGTGTCCAATGACCTTTCCCAAAAGTTGTATGCCACTATGGAGAAGCACAAGGAGGTAAGAGTTGATAGAATGAGAAATATGTATTTTACTTAAGTAGAGAGGTGTTCAAAGCTTTGATACTCCAGAGTTGTGCCCTGTAAATGATACAGGTTTGGCTGGAAAATTGAGTGGCACACCAGACAAGTTACCAGTAAGTCTGGGCACTCTTTGCTGCGAGGGCAGTGGGGATAAATACAACTGTTCCCGTACAGAACTTCCTAGTCTAGATTGTCACAACAGTTTTACTGTTACTGTTCAGTCCAGTGTTCCTTACCTAATGCTTCTGAAGAAGGTGAACCTGCAGGGCACCCAGAGGTTTGAAATTTCCCAGCCCTTACAAGCACACCACCTTGGTGGCACATCATTCAGGTGTTAGTTGGTCCTGGGATTGTATGCTCTGTAATGAAGTTTGGCAACCATAACATCTTGGTAAGTTCTAGCATTGTCTTTTTACGTTTCAGGTCTTTTTTGTCATCCGTCTCATTGCTGGCCCTGCAGCCAACTCCCTGCCCCCCATTGTTGAGCCTGACCCACTCATTCCATGCGACCTGATGGATGGGCGTGATGCTTTCCTAACCCTTGCTAGAGACAAGCACCTGGAGTTCTCCTCACTACGAAGGGCTCAGTGGTCAACCATGTGCATGCTGGTGGAACTGCATACCCAGAGCCAAGACCGCTTTGTTTACACCTGCAACGAGTGCAAGCATCATGTGGAGACCAGATGGCACTGCACTGTTTGTGAGGTATGCTTGGTGAAGTTTTCCCTACTTGTGTCCCCGTATCTCTGTGCCCAGAGTGCTCTTTACCTGAACTAATTTGTCAGTATTAACTGATGGAAAAAGATCTGTACAGCTCATCCTCTGGCAGTTCAGAAAGAAAGGAGAGGAAACGTTTTCTGTAACAAGCGATTCTACTAATCCGCTACTTGGTGTGATTTGTCTTCAGTTCTCCACAGCTTGAAAGTAGAAGTAGAATTCTATTTCCTGTAGTTCATTTAAGGTGCTGCTGCTTAAGCAGTTGGGAACTGTAGTAAATGCTTGAGCTGTAATGGTAGGATCAGCTGATTTTTCTGAAGAGCAATGCATCCTTTCTTCTTCCAGAGTCAGAAGTGTTGTGCTGCAGTATTTCTGTAAATAGGGCTCTCCATTGGTTTACTGGCATAGAGGTTTTTCTATGCTAGAAGTCAGATTCCTATACTTGGGTGACTCTTCCTCTGCCCTGTTGTCTTTCTGTAGCATGCTGCAAAGAGCATTTTTGTCTTCAGAAATGTTTGCAATACCAGTCAGTGTGTTTGAAGATCAAGTTCAGTGGTCTGGGTCAATGCTGAACCCTCCAGAAGCTGGACTAACCTTGAATCTGGCTTGTAACTTAATTTTTTAGCCTGCTGGAAGTAAATGACTGTCTTGGATTCAGTTCTGAAAAGCTCTGATTAAAATTTGATGCTCCCATTTCCTCATATATACCAGAAAATAAATTATAAATTTCCTATGGATTAATGAGTCCTGAGGACTTGGATCAATTATGGAGCCCAAACTCTTGTGCTGTTGCTTTCACAGAATGCAAATGCTGTTCTATTCTTCTGCCCAGTACACTCTGCTGTTTAAGTTGCCTGAAAACTGAAAATGCAGCTTTCATTCTCCTTTCTTTCTTGAAAATTGGTACCTCTCCTGCCACCCTTGCCCTCTTCTTTTGAAGCAGCAGCAGATGGGCAGCTATTTGTTCCTGGCCTTTTTCTTCTTTCCTATCAGGAAAGAAAGGGATTTTTCTGGTTCAGCTGAATAATGTGTGACTTACTAGCTCAGAGCAAACTTGTTTTTCAAGCCATATATATTTGTGTAGATTTCAGACACCCTTGTGCCCACACACTTTCCCTGGCTATAATTTGGATTTATTCCTTCTCTAGTACCTCAACATGGTGTGAAAGATTAAATTTTTCCCTAGAGCAGCAATTTGCCTGGAACAGACTGGGAGGAATTTGTTGAGGTGGCATGACATCATTTGTTTATTGTATGGAGTTTCAGGAGCACTGATAACTCTTGCTTCGTTGTCTTTCCAGGATTATGACCTGTGTATCACCTGCTATAACACTAAAAACCATGACCACAAGATGGAAAAATTAGGCCTTGGTCTAGATGATGAGAGCAACAACCAGCAGACTGCAACCACCCAGAGCCCTGGTGATTCCCGCCGCCTGAGCATTCAGCGCTGTATCCAGTCTCTGGTCCATGCCTGCCAGTGTCGTAATGCCAACTGCTCACTGCCGTCCTGTCAGAAGATGAAACGGGTTGTTCAACACACCAAAGGCTGCAAACGCAAAACCAACGGAGGGTGCCCCATCTGCAAGCAACTCATTGCTCTCTGCTGCTACCATGCAAAGCACTGCCAGGAGAACAAGTGTCCGGTGCCCTTCTGCCTCAACATTAAACACAAGCTCCGTCAACAGCAACTTCAGCACCGCCTGCAACAGGCACAGATGCTCCGGAGGAGGATGGCAAGCATGCAGCGGACAGGTGTGGTAGGCCAGCAGCAAGGATTGCCCTCGCCAACGCCAGCCACCCCAACAACTCCAACAGGCCAGCAGCCCCCAACGCCGCAAACACCACAACCCCAGCCTCCACCCCAGCCTGCCTCGCAGCCTCAACCTGCACCTCCCAACAGTATGCCACCCTACACCATGCCAAGAACTCAGCCCCCCAGTGCTGTGTCCCAGGGCAAGGCAGGTGGCCAGGTGACTCCTCCAACTCCACCCCAGCCACCTCAACCACCAGTTCAAGGTCCTCCTCCAGCAGCAGTGGAAATGGCCATGCAGATCCAGCGGGCAGCAGAGACCCAGCGTCAGATGGCACAGGTTCAGATCTTCCAAAGGCCAATTCAGCACCAGATGCCCCAGATGCCGCCTATGGGAATGAACCCTCCACAGATGGGCAGAGGTCCTGGTGGTCATATAGATCAAGGAATGGGGCCGGCAGGAATCCAGCAGCAGCCACCATGGGTGCAGGGGGGCTTACCCCAAGCTCAGCTACAGCCAGGAATGCAGAGGCCATCCATGATGTCAGTAGCCCAGCCAGGTCAGCCGATGAATATGGCACCTCAGCCAGGGATGGGTCAAGTACCTGGCGCTGCTCAGCCCAAACAACCACCTCTGCCCCAGGCAGCCTTACAAAACCTCCTGCGGACTCTCAGGTCTCCCAGCTCACCCATGCAGCAGCAGCAGGTGCTTAACATCCTTCACTCCAATCCTCAGCTGCTGGCCGCTTTCATCAAGCAGCGGGCTGCCAAGTATGCGGGGTCCCAGAACCCCCAGGGGATGACAGGTCAGCCTGGCATCCCCCAGGGTCAGCCGGGTCTCCAGCCGCAGCAGGCCATGCAAGGGCAGCAAGGAGGGGTGCACCCCAACCCAGCCATGCAGAACATGAACCCCATGCAAGCGGGAGTTCAGAGGCCCAGCATGCCCCAGCAGCAGCCACAGCAGCAGCCGCAGCAGGCCATGTCTGCGATGAATCCTCAGGCGCAGCAGATGAATATGAATCACTCGGGGATGGCTCCCCAGTTCCGAGACCTCCTGATGAGACGGCACCAGATGATTGAGCAGCAGCGCCACCAGCAGCAACAGCAGCAGCAGGGAGCAGGACCAGCACTGGGGCCGGGGATGGCCAACCACAACCAGTTTCAGCAGCCCCAGGGCGTCGGGTATCCCCAACAGCAGCAGCAGCAGCAACAGCAGCAGCGAATGCAGCATCACATGCAGCAGATGCAGCAAGGAAACATGGGACAAATAAGCCAGCTTCCACAGGCGATGAGTGCAGAGACAGGAGCCAGTTTGCAGCAGGCTTTCCAGCAGAGGCTACTTCAGCAGCAGATGGGGTCCCCAGCTCAGCCCAATCCTATGAGCCCCCAACAGCACATGCTCCCCAATCAAGCCCAGTCCCCGCACCTACAGGGCCAGCAGCTCCCTTCATCGCTCACCAATCAAGTGCGTTCTCCGCAGCCTGTACCCTCACCGCGGCCCCAGTCCCAGCCCCCCCATTCCAGCCCGTCCCCCCGGATGCAACCTCAGCCTTCTCCACACCACGTCTCCCCGCAGACCAGCTCCCCACATCCAGGACTGGTAGCTGCCCAGGCTAACCCCATGGATCAAGGGCACTTTGCCAGCCCGGACCAGAGTGCAATGCTTTCCCAGCTTGCTAGCAATCCCGGCATGGCAGGCCTCCATGGTACAAGCGCCACGGAACTGGGGCTTAGCTCCGAGAACTCAGACTTGAATTCAAACCTTTCACAGAGTACACTAGACATACACTAGACACATTGTAGCATTTTGGGAGCAAAAAAATTAAAAAATAAAAAAAAGAAAGAAAAAACTTATTTTCTCAAGACTTTTTGTACTGAAGACAAATTTTTTTGAATCTTTCTTAGCTAAAACAACATTTTTCCCTGGAACACATCTGAACTCTGCAGCAGTTCCAACCAACAATGAACCTGAGGGACAGTAGAGTACAAAGAATATATTTTTGTTATGGCTGGAATCATAACCAGTCCTTTTTCTTGGTTTTTTTTTTTCCTCGTGTGCGTTGGGGAGGTTGGGGGAAGCAGGTGGTCTTTTGGCTGTTCACCAAAGGATGCCCTACTCATGCCTCCAATAGGTTTTATTTTTTTTTAAATTAATGAAAATATGTAATATTGATAGTTATTATTTACTGAGGCAGATGGTAAACATTTTCCCTATTCTGGTTTTTCTTCATGTCACTGCAAAAAACCACAACAAAAACAAAAAAAACACAGGAGAACCTTTTCCTAAAACCGGAGGACAAAAGGGGTTAATGTTGCTTTAAAAATACGTTACATATATAAATATATATATATAAAAATAAATACCAATCTTTTCCTCTTTGGTTGGAAATATGTCAATTCTTTGAAAAATGTAAAAATATTAAATAACTCAGTCCCCTCCTGAAGTCTACTTTTGTCCTCCAAGAATTTTCTATACAAGAGTCTGAACTTAAAAAAAAAAAACTTCAAGTATTAAAATAATTTGTACATGTAGAGAGAAGACAACATTTTTGCAAATACACAGGGGCAGCTGCCAAATGGATGTAGTATATATATTGTGGTTTCTGTTTTCTTGAAAGAATTTTTTTTGTTATTTTTACATCTAACAAAGGAAAAAAAATAAAAAAGAGGGTAAGAAACAATTCCAAGGGGATGATTTTAACCTGAGAAAATGTCCCTGGGGTTTCTTCTTTATGCTTGCTTTCTCTCTCCTGTGCCCCTTTCCCCATCCTCTTCCACTTTCTGTAAAACTTGAAAATAGAAAGCAAAAAAAACCCTCAAATGTTGTAAATCATGCAATTAAAGTTGATTACTTATAAATATGAACTTTCGATCACTGTATAGACTGTTAAAAATTGATTTCTTATTACCTATTGTTAAATAAACTGTGTGAGACAGACAGCCTGTTTTTAATGTTTCCCTTCTCTCCCACATGTGTTGCTTGTTCTTAAAATGGTGGGGGTAGCAGAATATATGCTACTTTGAATGTTCGCTATTTAGATGTCGGAGAGCTATTTAATGTATATGACTGTTTTAAAATGCAAATCTCTAATAAGGGACGTGGAGTAATAATTAGTCTTCTAAATGGACACTTTTGGTACAACTCTGCATTCGTGTTTGTTCCCGGCATGTATCTTACCAAAGAAACGAGGTCTGACCTCAGCAGTTGTGCCAGTCAGCTGTACCCCACCCTGCTCACACAGCCTGGGAGCATCTGATCTTCAAAGGACCTATTTTGCATTTTGAAATGAGAACTATTGTTTGGATATGTGATATTAAAAGATCCTATTTCACTTGGAATATATTGTACACCTTTTGGCACCGAAGTGTGAGCATGAGGTAAGCTTGTGTGGATGTCCCATAGACACTGCACCAAGATGCCACGTGGGTGGGTGCCTGTCACCCTGTGTTGCGTCCGGTCATCTGCCAGACGTAGGGCGTGTGGTTGGTTAACGTATATTATATATATATTTTGGGGATTTCCTGAACAGAAATGCTTCAACTGTGGAGCGTGTGTGTAGTCAACCCAGTTGTGTGCTGCCCATACCTCTGTGCACATGGAGTTAATCCCATCATGTAAGAACATGTTGCGTGTTGTGCGCTGGCTGGGCACCATGTATGCGGCTGGTCCATTGAGGGCTTCCCAAAATACAGCCTTATTCTGTGCGTGTACCTATAGTGCTGGCTGCCTAGGGAATAACTTGTACCATGGCATTACACACCTGGAAGACCTGGATGTGACCAGAGCACATCATCTGCGTAACACCAGCTGTGTTGTGAGCATCAGCATATCCACAAATCCCAGGCACATAACAACATGAGCAAGCTGCCCTCAGGAAACTCCTGGTGGAAGATGATGGAGGGGGGAACCCGGGCAGATGGGAGCCTCAGCCAAGTGCCAAACAAAAGTAATGGTGTATTGCGATGTGGACGGATGTTCAAGGCTGTTAGAATGGGAGTAAAATGCTTGATATTTGGGTATAAACACATGTAGGACAATGAATCTTACACACAAACAAAAGGTGTATTTGATAGCAAGAAGCCTTCAGGAAGATGGTGGAAAGTCCCTGGGAGGCTTAAGGAAAGCAGCCCTGTGCTTTGGTGTTCTCCCTTAGGTAATCCTCATACCGATCACCCCTGTGTGGTGCAGACCAGCTCTGCACCAAGCCCACAATTACCTCGTCTGCTTTTGGAGGGACTGCTGTTGGCCTGCTCTAAAGGAGAGCAGAAAACAACAAGCCACGGGTTGAATGCCAGGGCAGCAGACTGGGATGGTTTACATCTGCGTTCTCCATGCCAATCATGGCAAGCTTTCTTCTTCCTTCCCCTCCACCCAAGCGAAGCCTAGTTTTACTTTCAGACTTGGGGCTTCTCGAGTTGGAGTTGTCATGGTTTAAAATAAATAAAATTCCTTTTGAGCATGTACTGGCTAGTGAACTGTAAAGTGTACCCAGCTTTCTGACTTGTATGCTTTTTGTGCATACACAAAAGCATGAATGAAAGCTGTTTGCTATGTTAGCACAAAAAAGTCTGTTTTCAATTTGTCCTGGCCTGCATGGGAGCATCTGGTCCATGCTGAAGTGGGGAAGCCTCGAGACCTTGCAGAGCAGCTTTGATTCAAAGAGTTATAGATCTTCCAGCTTTGAATGCCAACATAGTGACTTGCTTAAAAGATGCTACGAGGCATTTTATGTGACAGCACAGCTGCTGTGTCCCTCTTTGTAGATGCTGTCCCTGAGCCAAGTTGAAACTTTTTTTGAAGTGGTGTGGATGATCGAAGGTCTTGAATTTGCATGGGGTTTCTTTCCCTTACAGCCCTCTGCTTTCCCTGATTCTACTGGAGAACCAGAACCCACCACTTGGGGAAGGAAATACTATGTCTGAGTGGGGAAGTGGTAGGACTGCAGGATGGCAACAAAATTAGGATGTCCTCTGTATCACTGCAGTGTGCTCTTGCCAATCAGTTGCATCCAAGTTAGAGTAGGTCGTTTCACTTCTTGGACCAGCAAAAAGAACTCACACCCAACATTTTAGCAGTCCAATCAAAGACTTATTGTCCAGTTACAATGGTGTTTATAGTCAAATAATACGCAGTTCAGTGATGTAAACTTTCTAATGTCTACCCCTTCCAATGTCCCTTTGAGTCCTAGGGTCAATGACTGAAGTTGCAGGTGGGGAGGGCTCACAGTCACATGGAGGAGTATAATCATGGTTTCTCCCTCAGTCTTGGGGTCATCTGTAAAAAAATACTCTAAACCTTGCTCTTCCCTGGTTCGTTGTTCCATATTATGTACAAATTTACTGTTTATGGAGTGTTTTACATATGTTGCATACTTGTTGTTTGTCACCCCTAAAACTGGTTTTATCCAGCTCCCGGTTACTCTGTTGACTTGGCTACTGGTGAATTGCTTGTAGCCTTGGGCCTGCAGTATTGTTCTGTGGCTGTGTCTACTGCTTCCCCCCCCCAAATTCTAGCATCATAGATACTCTGTTCTACACAGGGCCACTTGTTATTACAGAATCACAGAATGGCTGAGGTGAGCAGGCACCTCTGGAGATAGTTTAGTCCACCTCCCTGCTCAAAGCAGGGTCACCTAAAGCAGGTTGCACACAGCTGTGTCCAGATGCATATCTCCAGGATGGAGGTGCCACAGCCTCTCTGTGTACTCCCCCCACCAGGTATCTATACACATGGATGGAATCCCCCTGAGCCTTCTCTTCTCCAGGCTGAACAGTCCTAGCTCTCCCAGCCTCTCATATGACAGATGCTCCACTCCCTTCATTATCTTCCCAGCCCTTTGCTAGACTTGCTCAACTATGTCCATATCTCTCTTGTACTGGGGAGCCCAGACCTGGACACGGCATTCCAGATGTGTCTCACCAGTGCTGAGGGGATCACCTTCCTCCACCTGCTGGCAATGCTCCTCCTGTTGGCTGCCTTTGCTACAAAGGCACGTTGGCATATTCAACTTGCCACCAGGACCCCCAGGCCCTTTTCTGTCAAGCTGCCTTCCAGCATATCCTGATACGTGGGGGCTGTCCCTCCCAGCTGCAAGACTTTATGTTTCCCTTTGTTGAACTTCATGAAGTTCCTATCAGCCCATTCCTTCAGCCTGTTGAGGTCCCTCTGGATGGCACACCAAAAGGTTGTGCTATCTGGCACTCCTCTCTGTTTTGTACCATCTGTGAACTTCCTGAGGATGTACTCTGCCCTATCGTTCAGGTCACTAATGAAGATGATGTTAAACAGTATTGGCCCCAGTACCAACCCCTGGGGTACATCACAAGTGACTTGCGTCCACTGGACTTTATGCTACTGATCTGAACCCTTCAATCCACCTTGCTATCTATTTATCTAGCCCATACTTCCTCAGTTGGTGAGGAAGCTGTCAGAGATGGTGTCAAAAGCCTGAAGTAAATTCAAGATAAACAACGTTAACTGCTCTCCTCTCATTCACCAAGATATTCATAGAATCATAGAAGGCTGTAAGGTTGCTTAAGCATGCTTTCCCCTTCAGAAATCCAAGGTGACTAATCCTGTTCACATTCTTGTCCTTAGTGTGTTTGGAAATGGTTTCTGGGAAGATTTGCTCTGTCACCTTCCCAGGGATTGACTGGCCTGTAGTTCCCAAGATTCTCCTCCTTTGAGACAGGAGTCTCATTCTTCCACTTCTCAGGAACTTCCCCCAGTCACTGTGACCTTTCAAAGATAATAGAGGGTGGCCTTGCAACGACATCAGGCAGCTCCCTCAGCACTTGGGTGTGCAACCATCAAGTCCCATGGACCTGAGCATGTCTAGTTTAAATGTTCTCTAACCTGATTCTACTTCACTGAGAGTGTCTCCCTTGCTCCAGACATTCCCACTGGTCTCAGGGAGCTGGGATTGCTGAAAGCAGGGAACTTCAAGAGAGGCACCCAGATGTGCTGATTTCCCAGAAAAGTTATGAGAGCTTTCCTCAGGAAGCTGTCCTCCCAGCACGTCCTTGTTTTCATGCATACATGTGGGCTGGGCGCCCATCCGCCCATGTATCAAGATCTCTCCTGTCCACATCACACTGCAATCTTTGCTTGCCAAGCTAGTCCATCACTTCCTCACTTGATTGTCAGTTCTCCTGTCCCTCACCTGTTGTCCCTAGTTTAAAGCTCTTCTCCACAGGTTGGGCAGCCTTTGTCCACTTAGCAAAGATGTTTTTGCCCCCTTGGTCAGGTGGATCCCATCTCTTTATAGCAGTCCTTGATCCTTGAAGAGGGTCCCATGGTCACAGAAGCTGAATCCCTATTGACACCAGCTGCACAACCAGTTGTTGACCTGCAGGCTGCATCTGTTCCCCCTCAAGTACTTTCCCCTCACCAGCAGAAGACCGTTCAGCCCCCATACTTATGCCTATTGCATCCAGAGCCATGAAGTCACACTTGATATGCTCCGTGTTGTATCATCGATGCCCACATGGAAGAGCAGCAGCAGAGGTAACAGTGTGAGGGCTGGACAGACCTTGGCAGCCTCTCCATAACATCCCAGATCTGAGACCCTGGCAAGCAGCACATCTCCGTAGGCAGGTTGGTAGGTGGAGACCTCCGTCCCCTGCAGCAGGGAGTCTCTCACTACTAGCACTCACCACTTCCGCGTGGTGCTGCTGCGTGGCTCGGGCCCAGGCTCAGGCAGTTCAGACATTTCACGGGACACAGCTCGCAGCCTCACATCTGCTGTGAGGGCACTGAACCGATTCAGTTGTTGTCCTGTACATGTGCAGGTGGAGCAGGAGACGTCCTCCTGGTGCCAGAAGTCACAAGCTTCCAGCCTTCGTCATCGTAGGAGTCACTGATTCCCAACCCAATGAGCACAGACTCTGCCTTCGGTATCAGCAAAGCCGTATCCTCCCCCAGGAGAGCTCAGCCTGGGTAGAGGCTCTGACGTTACAGGGAGAGCTGTTCCAGTGGCTGCAGGAGACCATGCCACGTGGCACGTCACCACCATTGCTGAGCATGGGGACTCTGACCCCCTCTGTGCACCCCAGCTCTGCAAACCCCTGCATCTGTTAGCTGCTCTCCAGGAGCTGCACTCTAGGCCCAGCAGTTACATAGGCTTCTCCCTAGTACTTGCTATCTATTAATTACAATGCTATATACGCAGTAAGTGTCACACCAGATAATTGTACAAAAACTAAAACAAGGTTGGTAACAGTCACCTGGTCATTAGACAATAGTTGTAACAGCGAAATGAGCTACAACACAGCTCCTGGAGGCCAAGACAAGTCCAGACAGAGCCTGACAGGGCCCTAATTACTCACATAGCGCAGAGTTTGTGGCCTCTTACAAGTGGTGGCAGCACCACAACAAGGCTGAGGTACACGATGTGACGGCGACAGCCGTTCCAGCTTCTGCTTCCTTTTCCCGTGCTTCTTCGTGTTTGATACACACTTAGTTCCTCTGCCAGAAACACCACCTCCTGTTTCCAAGATGGTCTTTTTACACAAACCACGTCCTTGATTGTGCTGCTCCCAGCTCCAGCCAAACTCAAGGACTCTGGTCCAGCCTCTCTGGAGAGTCTGAAGCGGGTCCTGTACTGAAAGACAGCAGTGGTCAGAAGCATCTGCTGCTAATGACTGGTTCTGCCTAAGTGTGTGAAGAGGCCTCCTACCCTTAAAATGAGCTTTTCTTTGAAGAACAGCCATAGGTTGCCCTGGCTGGGGAATGTTTGTTTTTACAAACCTTCTTAGCAGCTGCCTTTGTACAACACAACCCTTGGGTAACTGTCAGTTTGCACAAGGAGCCATTTCCTCCCTCGCCTTGTCAAAACAGATCACGTGCTATAGATCTCAGCCTGAGACAGAGCCTAGCCCGGCCCCTGAAAGTGTGAGAGCACAACAGGCTCCATCTGCAGTGGTTTCGGCAGCATCTACGCCTGCATCGCGGTTAAAAAGCCACAGAGCTGCTCCATCAGCCTTGACAGGCATGTTGTGTGCATTGGCATTTGCCTGCCCAACTTTGATCTGGCACTTCGTTTAGAAAAAGGAGGGGGGGGTGATGATTTGCTTGAGTTGCCTTAGCTGCACTCCCTTAGAACAGGGTCTTGGTTGTAACTCCCCAGCAGGGATCCTGCGCACGGTGGATGTTTGAAAGGCAAACCTGTTCTGTAACCGGTGCTGTGGGTAGCCTATGGGCAATCAGCCATGGCTCCAGTCTACGCTCCCTGTTGTAGGGAGTGTGGTGGATTTAGGGAGGGTGGAGGGATTATTATTGGCACCATCTCCGATAGCCATCTTTGAAGCCCTTCATAGCTCCTGGTGAAGTTGGCATGGCTCAGACTGTTGTTTTCCCCAGGTGTGTTGGGTGGTGGCAGGCTCTGGCGTATCTTGGGAGCACAGAGCTATATGGGATGCAACCACAAGCTCTGTCAGTGGGTGTTTTGCTTCTCCTCATGCCCCCGCAGTCCCCAGGGCAATAGCAGGAATGGGAAGGCAGTGACAGAGGCATTACAAGAAGAATACTCTTTGCCAACCCTGCTCCTCTGGCTGAAAGGGCATAGCTTCTGCTGCCCAGAAGAGCGGGGAGTCCTTCACTTAGGTTTGTTTCCTTCTTCACTTTTACTTTTTGTTGTCTTTGTTGCCCCGTGCCGTTGCTGTAGCCTTTCTAAAATGGGGAAAGAATGCAGGTACGGCTGTGTACCCTGTGGAGGAAGAGTCGCAGCAGCATGGGGACTCTGGGGCTGGTGAAGCAGGGGCTCAGATGTAGGGGCATCCCAGGGCTGATATAGAAAGGATCTCCAGGGGCTGGAAGGCAGGACTTGGGTGTTAAATTTTGGCTGGGAAATGAGGCCTGATAAGCTAGGGCCCATCCCGCCGCACTACTGCCGGCAGTAGCAGCCTCAGGGGTAGGGGCTGTGGGGCAGGAGTGGGGATTGCAACACAGCACTGGAAGCCTGGGCCCCATTTTCTGCTCGTAGCAAGCCCAGCTCCCTAAGCTGAAGGTCCTTCAGGCATTTGCTTTTCCTGTGCTTTCTTGTGATAGCAATGATAGCAACAGCAGTGGTCAGGGAAGCCTGTGTTCTTCCTGTGCAAATGTGGTCTGCTGTTCTGGCAGTGGGTCAGTAACGTCAAGTTTCTGTAAAGGAAACCCTTGGGGCTGGTATTTGGACATCTTTTTTTTCCAGCCCACCTATTGTAACCCGTGTCCTTCCTCCCCTGGATTGTGGACCATGTGTCTTGCCTGAAAAGGTATTACAGGGTATTATAGGGGCACATGGGAGGATGTGAGGGAGGAAAAGGATGCCCATTCCTACACAACTCATGCAGGCTGCTTGGTTCATGGAGCAGCACGTTTTCTTTTCTGTTGTAAGAAGAAGATCTGAAAGGTTCCTCTGGGGGAAGGAGAGCTGACAACAAGTCATAGGAGAGGCACTAGCTACCCGCTGTGGTGCTAGATCAGTAGTGTGCTGAAGCAAAAAAATTCATTCGCTTTGATCACAGCTGCAGTGGAGATTACATCTCTGTCCAGCCAAATATTGGGACTTGCTTTTTAAGTTGGTATCCCAAACAGCTTCCAGTCTGTGGTCTACACTGAGTCATGCAAACCCACAGGCAAGACAAGTCTCTGTCCTTGCTTAGCGTTGCCACTGAAACCCACAGCACACACTGCCCAGCCCAGCTGGCGTTCTGCAACCTGCGAGACTAGATGAGCTAATTCACTTGTGCTCATCTGGAGTCACTAGGAGCCACCCTGCAGCTTCAACTGTCCAGTACAAGGTGGAAGACAGCAATTAAACCAGCAGATGACACTGGTATGAATGTCCTGCAGGATCATGTTCGGGCAGCAGGACTTCATCACTGCCTTTCTGGCAATGGTCTGCAGATGGTGATGTTGGCGTAGGAGACAGGGGCCCCAGAGCAGCCAGACCAGAGATGCCACTTCTCAAAATGACCAGGGGGAAGAAGTGAAGCTGAATGTAAATGCTTCCCCACGGCACCCCCCGTGACTCAAAGCAGGTACCTATGGCACCCTTGTTCTCTTGTATCCGTTTTGAAGGGGAATTCAGGAATCTGGTCTCTACATCCTGTGATGATCAGCTGTGCAATAAAACAAGTGCCTTGTTTTAAAGCCAGATTCTTCCTTGGATCATGCATTGCTGTGCCATGACAGAGGCTTCTAGGCCGCTCTCTGGTACTTGTGATACTTCTTATCTACTTTATGAAAACAGTGGCTTCTCTCGCCCTTTTATCTCCATCCTCATCTGGGATTGTCTGTGCATGCCCTGGGTCAATGGAAATGCACAGCTTCCATTAAAAAGAGCCACATTTTTCAGTGAGACCCAACTTCTTACAAAGGTCTTGTTTATCTTGCCTTGCAACGTTTCATTTTCTCATGATGTGGCTTTGTGCTGCAAGTTGCACTGAGTTCCAGCTCAGTGTACCCAAACACATGTAAATATCTGAAATAAATTTAAAAGATCAGGTACATGCTGGGGAGACCCTGATTCTCTTGCTGCAGTGAACCATGCTGTGGAGCGTGAGATGTGTGTGAGCCACCTGAGAAAATGGCTCCCTCCTGCTCATGCCATGGCCTCTACTCAGCTTCAGCAGATGCAGCCTCCTCTTGCCTTCGTTTCCAACAGCACCGGGGTACACCAGGCCCTGTGCAGTTGTACATAGGCAGGCAGGCACCTATATAGCCTTATGGAGGCTTTTAACGTGTTCATACTGCTGGGGCATGGGCAGGTGGTGGTGGCAAGGGAGTGAGACTAATGCATTTCCCTTCCCAGTTAGACTCAGGCGGTTTCTTATTACAGAAGCTCATAGCTGTTTCTCCCGCAATTCAGTCGGCTCCGAGGAATCAAGGGGAGAACAAGATTATTCCAAAGCGAGTCTTTGTCCCGCACTGGGATAAGGTGGGGAGTTACAATCAGAAGGCTTATTTCCAGGATGATTTTGTGGGGCTTTCCCTCCTCCTTTTTCCATCAGTAAGGTGTGAAGATTGGAGTGTGGCACTGAAACGAGCTCCCAATATAGGGTCTCCCTGGTTAGTGGAGGTCTGGCGTATCTCAGCAGCCCTATCGATTGCAAGCTAGGACAGCCTGAGGTGTGACCTGGGTCTAACAGCACCCGTGCTGCCATGGCTTGTAACCGCATTCACTGGATGGGTTAAAGCCGCCAGAAATTAGAATCCCAAAATCATGAGTTTAAAAATAAAGACCTCAGGTGCTCTTCTGTTTGCTCCCTCTTTCTCAGTCTGAGCTTGTACTGAAGGATTTCAAGCCTTTTTTCTGTCACCTGGGCCCAGTTCCCTGGTGTCTCCACAAAAAGTGAGAGAGGGCCCTTATCTGCGACTTGGGAAAGCATATGTTAAGGGGTTTCCACCTTGGTAAACTGCATATAATGTGCCAGGCCATATGGATGTTGTAATGTCTCATCTTCTGCTATTAGCTGGACTTACTGGTCCTCCTGGCTGCCCCTTCTGCTGGGGAAGGTGACCTGGCAGGGCATGGCAGTGCCCCACATCTTCACAGGCTTGCAGAGGAATCAAACAGGCAGCACAGCTCAGCACTTAAAAGCCAGATTTCTTGGGGGACTAGGATGGGGTAAGTACTTAAAACTGAGAGGTTTATCTCCCAGACTCTTCTCTCCCCTTCTCAGGGCAGCCTTGGAACTGGGCATAGGGGTTTTTTTTAATCTGGACACATTTTTTGTTTTAAGGGTTGTTTTTATTCTTTGTAAGTTGAGCTGTGTTGACATATACTGGCAGAGCTAGCATGGTAGTAAAATAGCAAGGAAGGACAGGCTAACTTAGTATCTGTGCCCTTAAGTGGGATGCTTGCTGGGTCTGGTGTTGGATTATTTGTTCACCACACAAACCGTTTAATAGCTGTGTTTATTGCACAGTGTGATTTAATGACAAGTTGCTTGGAAATACATAAGAACATCAATGTAACATTAAGGATGATCTGACAAGGGTTTTCTGTAAGTTCTGCAGCCCATGAGAGAGAACTAGAAAACAGCAGCAGCTTAAATCTCCTACCTCTGAGTAGGCTGTTACCTGTTCTTACACAGTGCAGGATGTGCCTTCGCTTGAGGAAACACAACCGGCATGCTGGCTGCGTTGCACTTGCGACGTAAGATTCTGCCTGAGGATCTCAAATCAATACAGGGGGTATTTAAAAAAAATAACAATAATTGTGTGCATTGAGGGACCCTCCCCACCTCAGAGGGAGGGCACCCAAAGAAGTGTTGGACACAAGAAGAGAAATGTCCGGTGTTGGCCTAATGGTTGCCAGCAATGCCCTGAGCAGTGCACCTTTTTGCCCTCCTGTCTGCCCGGCAGCCCCTGCAAAGGGAGAGCCACCCCCACCCAAGGCGAAATGTGTGTGTGGAAGGCTGTTTTCCAAGCTTGGATCACTGGGACCTGTTGCCTTTACTTAATGTGTGTGTCATCTCCTTTCCTGACTTGTATTCCTTCCCAACAGGCGGAGTACTATCACCTGCTAGCTGAGAGAATGTATAAGATTCAGAAGGAGTTGGAGGAGAAACGAAGAACCAGGCTGCAGAAGCAAAACATGATCCCAAATGCTCCGGGCATGCCACAGGCTCCCATGAATCAAGGGCCCAACATGGGACAGCCCCAGCCAGGGATGTCTGCAAGTAAGAACAGTTGGGTTACTGACTACCTGGTGCAGGGGCATCCTGTACTGTCCATGGTCATCGTGGTGGTGACCATTTCCCTCTTTTCATTTCACAGTTACCTTTGTAAAATTAGTCTGCCAAAAGTTACACAGCACACATGGGGTTTTTTTTATTTTTTTCTGTTTGCTTGTGGGTTTGCTGAGCTGTTCTACTTTACTTTCCTTTTCCAAAGGACAGTATCATGAACGTATGTATGACTAAGGGTTACAAGTCTATAAACATTTTTTCTTCAAAATGGCTGCCTTCCCCAGTGCTGATGACAGAAATGAAACCCTTGCAATCTTTTTTGTTTTCTTACAGTGTCAGCATAGGAAGTGAGAGGAAAAGCATTACTAAAGCCACGTGCCACTTCCCACTGCACTTAAGAATTTGGAAGCTGGCCCTGTAACCAGAATGGCTGCCACTTGGTGCTGGAAGTGAAACTAGGCCCATGGACTGCCAGGATTCTCATGAGCTCTTTGAAATGACAGAGAGTAGAAAACTAAAAAAGGAGGCTCTGGAGGAGCAGTGGATGAATTTATGAAGCCTGGGGATCTGGAGCATGAGTTCCTCACCCCAGAGCATGGGTGAGGGGACAGTCCCAGTAGACAAGCACAAAGAACCAGTGTTCCAATGGTCCTAAAGGAAGTTGTGGTGATGAGGGACAGAGCTGGTGCTGAAGTACAAAAAGCTTCTCCAGCTGCACAACTTTGAGCTGAGTGCCTGCGTCCAGCTCTGAGAAAGCAGCCTGGCCTCTGCCCTGCAGGAATAATCCCTCCCATTGCATCCTGGACTCCTTCTGTGCTTTCACCTGACAGCAGCCTTTTTATAATGATCTTTCTAAAATTTTTATTTCAGATGGCATCAAAACAGAGACCAGATCCAGAGCAGCAGTAGGGAAGGAGATAAGAAAAGTGAAGGCTAATCTAAGTTTTGGGGTTTGGTTTCTTGAGATTGTCAGTGCTGTTATATCCCTAAAGAAAGGAGCTGGCTTTACAAAGGTATTATGATTAATGGTACAGAACAAAGTTTTTATTATTAAAGAGAGAATATAAGTATTCCTTAATCAATTTGAATTTGATTCAAATTATCATGAAATTATTTAAATACTAATATTTATTGAAAAGGTTATTTAGAACCACAATGACAAATGAACAGCCATGGGATGGGGACTGCCTTTAAGCCTGTTCCGTATCAAGACAGAACTCATTTTTGCTTAAGCTCTCAAGAAGCCTTGAGCCACCCTGTCTGTGACCTAAGGGAGCAGTGCTGCTTGTTCAGCTCTGGGAAGGAAGCAGGGGATGCACACCAGCCATAGCTCTTAAAGTGTTACATGAAAGATTATTGCAGTAGAAAGATTTAATGAACCTTTAATTTTGTATCTGTGTCTTCTGGAAAGAGCTTTGTTGTCTGTCATGCAGTGCACTGTCTAGCAGTATTTGCAAGGGAATAACAGCCATTATAATTTATTTCATTATCAACTACATCATTTAAATACTTTAAAAGCAATTTTCTGTTTCTTAACAGTGCTGGAGGATTGTTTGGAAAACCTGAACCTGGAGGACCCCTGACGCTACGGAAATTTGCTGATCAAGTTGCAGGCAGTAGGCTTTGCAAGCTCCCCGCCACTGTCCCTCTGTAATTAGGCTGTGACTCCAATCGCCACCCAGGAGCCTCAGCGTGGTTCACACTGATAGTGACACTCCTTTGCATTTAGAGTGACAGGCTGTAGCCTTGTCTTACAGCCTTTGGATTGCCTGGAAGAGCAATCCATGTGTACCCATAACACAGGTAAGTCTTTGGAATGAACCTCTTCCATGCTGCCTTACTTTAGCCTGCAACTAAGGCCATACTATATGCACAAGAGAGGAACTGTGTGTGTGCTTCACACATTATTTGTTTAGCTACTCACTACGAAGTCTGTACAGAGTAGGAACATCGAGTACAGGTGGTTTTTTTTCTTTTTTCTTTTTACAATGTCAACACAATGAAGGTGATAACAGAATAAAAGGAGTAGAATGGGAAATAGTTCACTTACTCCAGGGAACTTACCTTTTGCATAAAAGAGAATCAATGCCAGAAACATATGGAGGGACACTTGCTTCTTGGCTGTTCTTGACAGCGAGCTGGGATGAGGGATGTTGCTATCAGTACAACTAGGACCACGCTACTTTTCCATGAGCAAAAAAAAAGCTGAAAGGGAGAGAAGCATTTGTACTATGAAGAAGCTATGCTATAAATGCGTAAAAACTTTAAAACCAATTGCATAGCACAGTAAGCACTTCAAGGCCTCTTTTGCATAGGTAATAGTTCCTTTGCCAAATAAAATATCTATTTATGCATGAAATTGTTGTCTCACAAACAGAGTTCATTACCCGGTGTGCAACACCCAATATCACACACAGAGCCGAGATATCAGTTTATTCCAAGTTTTGCACAAGGTGGGGTGCTAGGTGGTAACTCCACAAAGCTAGCACAGCAATCGTTCGAACAGGTACAATATTTATACAGTTTAGTTATACATATGCATAAGTGATTACATAAAACAGTTTCTTATTGGTCTACATTTCTGTACCTTACTCTTAAAGCTACAGTACTACTTGAATGTTCTACACATGCTCCAAGGTGAAGGGTCTCTACTTGGGCTGGGTTCTCTGGCTCTAGGGGTGTGATTTTTAGTATTATAATGCAGATAGTTCACGTAAGGGTGCTTCTTATCACCCTTCTACTAATGAGGTCAGATTGTTGTAACAATGTCTTAGCTCACATATTTCTTCAGGATGTGTTTCACTCCCAAGGACAATAATTCTTGATTAGATGTTCCACATTCCAGTATGAATGCCCCTTATCAGCTTTATGTATGCCTCGGCCTTCCACCAGCTCTAGTGTACTTCTCGCATCTGAATCTTCCCACATAGCTGTATAATACTGAATACATAGCTGTATAATACTGAATTTTAATTGACTACATTTATTTGACTACAAAATGTCTGAGACTGATCATTTGAGGACATGGGGAGCAGCAGTATTAACTCGTGTGGGTTATTTACCGTGTGATTTTTGGACACGGCAGGGCAGGGTGGGAGTGAACGAGCGAGTTCTCTGTCCTCTGCACCCTGCTTGGCTGGCAGCGCTTACCAGCACCCACTGATGGTTCCCCAGCCTGGGTGACACGCTGGGTACGTCAGCGGTGCAGGACAGGGACAAAGGCGTTGCTAGTGTGACATTAGGTACCTGCCACGCTAAAGGCATTCCTCCCATCTAAAACCAAATCCTTACCAAGATTCTAGGAAGCTGTGTGCATCCTCGGTTACGTTTAAGACACACAACTCCAGCTGTCCATCTCCATGGAGCTCACGTTGTTTCAGGGACGCCACGTTCGCACCCACACGCTGATGGTTTTTTTCATTTGTTTTGTTGCTTACACAAGCTTCTGGGACTGAGAGACCTAATCCAGAACTACGAGAACGGATGGGGTGGGCCCGCCAGCAGTTCCCGGCGCCGTGCACGGGGAGCCGGGAGCGGTGCCCGGCCTCTCCTCCGCCCCTGGGTGGGACCGCGGTGAGGTGCCATGGCCGCTCCTCACCGCCGCCGTGGCGGAAAAAGAACTACAGCTCCCGTCGTGCCCCGCGGGGAGCGCGGCGAGAACAAGCTCTTCGCTGATTGGCTTTCTTTTCCCGGCTCCCGCCAATCAGATGCGTCGCTGGGGGGGGAACGTGCTCCCCGCGCATGAGGCGGGCTAGCGGCGCCTTGGGAGCCATGGAGCAGGATCGGGGGGAGGTGAGCGGCGACGGGCCGGGCTGGGGGCTCCTCCGGGGTCGGAGCCGGGCCGGAGGGAGGTCGTCCGCTCCTACAGCCGCGGAGCTGCCCGCAGGGTGCTGGAGAAAGCCTTGGGGCACCGGGCTGGGCCGCCCGGTGCCCTGAGGGAGGGCGCGAGGCCCGGGCTGCGTTAGCGGGGTAACGACTGCGGTGTGGTACTGGGGTGACGGCTGCCCGCGGCCGGGAGGGGGCGAGGAGCGCCGGGCCGCCTCCCCCTGGCCCTCCTGTTGTTGTGGTTGCCGGTGTGGCCGCCCGCCCCGCCTCTGCGCTGCAGGGGGCCGGGCTGGTGCTGGAGGGGGTGATGGGTCTGACCCGGGCGGGATGGGACTTGCGTCCCCCTCGCCTCCCTGAGGAGGTTGCGGGTGGTGCTGTCCCCGCTCGTCAGGCCTGGGAACTTGTAACATGTCCGCAAGTTTCATTCGCGCTTGGTGGAAGAGTAACGATCCAAAGATGCTCGCTTCCTATGAGCTGAAGGAAGGTGCACCCCCAGAAAGGGGTGAGAAAGAGATGAATGTGCTTTTTTGAGGAGTTCAGGCCTTTCAGGTGTCAGGAACGCTGTCTGAGAATGTGGATCTGCAGGAGAGCAACTCTGTCTTCAGGGAGCAACCTGGGTACCTTAGATCTGTTTTGTGTGAAAACTAGGGAGGATGTGGGGAGACAGCAGTGAGTGAAGTCTGATCTTCCTGTTCACGTGCCTATTATAATACCCAGGAGCCAGGGATCAGAGAGAATTTAGCACTGGAAGGTGATGGACTTGCTGCTGATCTTTTGTTGTTGCCCGCTTGGATGAATAATTGTATCCTGGTGCCTCACGTGGCTGTTCTAATCTACCTTTCTGTTCCATCGCTCCCTTTGTTGATGCTGAGTTCTTGCTGCTCTTTCATGAGTTGCTAACACCTTTTCCCAGCTTCTTTTGTGCTTATTTGGAGCCCAGTTCAAGATTCTTCTAGTCTCAGAAACAGTCACTGGATTTCTGTGCTCTTTCTTCAGTCACTGCCTCTCTGCTCTCTTGCTGTAACAGCAAGTATGAAGAGCTAGTGAAGATGTTTAGTTGTGAAGACATCTGGTTGTAGGGAAGACCTCTTAACAGATGCTGTTCTGTTATCCTGCTGATGCAGCTTCTGAACTGAGGTCAGCTATGGACTATGCAGTTTCCAGAGAACCTGAACTTTCTCCAGAGTCGAGTTTGTCCTGCTGACATCCAGGCTGTACTGGTCTTGTGAGCTACGGTGACCAGAGTGTGCAGCTTTGTGCTCTGCGCTGGAAGTTTGCAGTGACTTTAATGTTGATGGTGTTTGCACTGCTGTGCAGTTGTTGGGAGAGACAGTGCCTAGAAGGACACGGTCTCCTCTTTCTTTGTTAGTGTAGCAGTGTAGTTCCCTGTATTCTTTCCATGTTCCTCAAACTTTTTTCTATGTAGCTGCAGCTCCCTGGCTGTTTGTTTGCTCTTAGGAAGCAGAATGCAGCCAGTGAAATGTCTGTAAAGGGCCCTGCTGCAAGGGGAATAGCTTCCTTGCTAGGGTTTCAGTCTCCTGCCTTTGGGGTTGTTAAGTGGACTCCTTGCTCACCCCAAGGCCTCTCCCCGGTCCTGGAGGCCCCCCAGCAGTGAAAGCAGACTTGTTGTGGGGTGTGGTGTAAAATCTCTTGTTTTAAAGCAGACTGGCTCTTTTTTCAGTTGGTGTCTACCTTCTGCCACAAGACTTCATCTTTGGAGCGGATGGAGGAGGGTGATGACGATGAGGAGGATGATGAATTGGACATCTTTGGGGGTTATGACAGCTTCCGGGGCTACAACAGCAGCATGGGCAGCGACAGCAGCTCCTGTCTGGATGAGTCTAGTGACGATGAGGTGGCAGACCGGGAAGCTGGAGAGCTTCCAACCTCTCCTGTGCACCAGCCGTCCACAGGCCGGCTCACAGAGGACAGTGGCTCCGAGCCAGGTACTGACTTGCCTGCCTGTTGTGCCTAAAGCACGTGCATGATGGAAAGAACAAGGGCTGGGGGAAGCCGAAGGGTGCATGACTGCATCTTGAGTATGCTATGCGAGCAGCACTGGATTGAGGCTGCATTTTCTGGGCTACATGGGGGAGCTGCTGTGTGTAATGAGGGCTACCTGGGCTCGCTCTGTCCCTGTAGTTTATTGACCCTGCCAACTGCTCACGTTTTTGTGCCTTCCTTCTCTCAGCTGTGTGTGAGATGTGTGGCATTGTGGGCACCAGGGAGGCTTTCTTCTCCAAGACCAAACGTTTCTGCAGCGTCTCCTGCTCCAGAAGCTACTCCTCAAACTCCAAGAAGGCCAGCATCCTAGCCAGACTGCAGGTGAGTCAGACCCCTTCCTTCTTCCCTGGGGATGGAGCAGGATGTGCCTGTACGCAGGGGTGCGTGATTGCTCTCTAGTTAAAGATCAGACTGCCGTTACCAGTGGCTTGTTCTTCCTGCCTGAAGTCCCCAGAGAATGTGTGCCAGCTGATAGGTGATGCTCCCTTGAAGCTGAGGAAGGACACATTGATATTTTACCTGCTGTTTCTTCTTGTTCCTGTGACCATTAGTAAAAACTGTAGTAACCTGAAAATCGTTCCAAGGAAGAGATGCATGCCCTGCTGGCCAGTTGCAGGGACTGGCTTAATCTCTTGTGCCACTAATGTTCCTTCTTTTGTAGGGGAAGCCACCAACGAAGAAAGCTAAAGTCCTGCACAAGGCAGCCTGGTCGGCCAAGATCGGGGCCTTCCTCCATTCGCAGGGCACGGGGCAGCTGGCAGATGGGACACTGACAGGCCAGGATGGTGAGTGTAGGAGGCATGAGGAGATGCAGCTACTGGAGCCACAGAAATGGGGACACCTGGAGGGCTCTAAGCTCTACAGTCTACTCTCCCTCCCCTCTGATACACTGCCTTGTACTGAAACAATGTGTGTGGATCGCTCTGACACAGGCTGGCAGGACACAGGACATGTCTCTCTCCCTGCCAGTGCTAACGGAGCCCTGGCGGGTTCCTGCCCATCTACTATTGCAGCCTCATCCTTGCTCCTGGTGCAACTCGGCCTGGAGCGTAAGCTCTGTAGTCACAGTCCCACAAGGTGCTGACTTCTGCTGGCAAAGTTGACTTAAAGGTGTCCTGCTGCTCCCAGCCGTTCACTGCCCAGTTGCCTGTGGAGTTATATTTAACCCGAGTCACTCACTGATCAACTTAAGGAACAACCAGTCACTGCAGCTGAAGGAGTAGCAAGCTGCTATGTTAGGGCAAAAGTGAGCCCCAGGGGGTGGCAGCAGGAATTGATCCCTGAGCAGACTGCTGCTGGAGCAGAGATGTAGCCTTGGATCAGGAGTGACCATGGGATTAATATCCCAGTACTTCCTCTGATTTTTCCTAGCACCCTCTAGGGAAGCAAGTGCTGCTGATATGACCCTGCAGTGTTGCTGCTGAGAGGCAAAGCTGCTAAGTGGTTTAGCGCTGACAGGATGCAGTCTCTGCTCTCCCTGGAGTGCTCGAGCCCTGGGCTGGACTTGACTGCTTTTTTTGCCCCTCCTGCCCCTGCTTCCACAAAAGCAAGTGACAGCAAGGATTGATTAATAATATATTGTGCCTTTTGTGAGGACTGGTCCCCATGTACTTGTAGGATCTAGTTCCCCACCAGGGAAAATGCACTGGAACACAGAGTCCCTGTGTGCTGGGGCAGAGGGCTCTGTCCCAGAGCAGGCCACAATGTGGCTGCAAGCTTTAGTCCAGAGGTAACTGAGCACTCTGCCTTTTCTATAATCTTACCTGATTTTCTTCTCTCATGTCTGCCTATAGCACTTGTCCTGGGCTTTGACTGGGGAAAGTACCTGCAGGAGCATGGCTTCAAGGCAGCTCCTGTCAGCTGCTTCAAACATGTGAGTTCTTCTTTGCTGTGCCTCGCAGTGTGCATGGGACGTGTCATATGCATGGGGCTCTCCAGACTCCTGTGACAAGTGGTGGGGAGAGACCTGGGGAGCTGGTTATTAAGCCCCAGCTGATGCAAGGAAGGAAGTCGGGGCTTCTCACAGCTAAGAACTGGAGTCCCACAGAGGGACCAGGAGTTTTGGGGGAGGAAGCAGAAGCACTTGGTAGAGGGGGGACTTGGTAGAAGCACTGCCAGTGGTGATGGCCCAGTGCTGGCTGGGGACAGAATTAGTTCTGACTGAGGGGGATAACGGAAAGCTCCTGGTTGCCTTTGCGGTTTGTGTGGGTGAGCACAGCCCAGGGTAATGTGCGGGGAGGAGCTCAGCTTATGTGGGCCTGGCAGTAGCTGCCCCTCGAGCATGTCTGGTTCCTATCATACTGATTTGCAATCCTTGTGGGCCAAGTAGCTGAGGCATACATGGAAGAATGGCAGTTCTTGGGTATTATAGCAGCCCCAGCCTCTCTGTGTATTAAGACTCACTTTTTACATTCCTTTTGAGTTGTGATCTGTGATAATACTGATGAAATTTTATTTTTCTTGAGGATAGATCAGGAAGACACACCAGTTTGATGGTTAGGGATTTTGATACCATAAGCGGAATGGCAGCAGCTACTTTGGGATAATAGGACAGCTGGCAGTGAAATAGTTAAGTGTTGCTATACAATGTTCTGCCTTTTGGGATCCTCTGTGAACACCCCAGTGAGATGTTGGGGCAGTTTGGTTGCATTTCAAGCTGTTGGCACATATAGGAAGGGTTATGCATGTAAACCTGGGCCTAAGGTATTAGGCCCTTTAGGTAAGGGCCTAAACATATCTCTGAAAGAACAAAGGCCTGAGCCCTGCTCTGACTGTCAAGGTTCCTCTTGCAACGTGTCTGCCTCAATCCTTCAGGTGCCGCTCTTCGATCAGTGGGATGATGTGGTGAAAGGTATGAAAGTGGAAGTGCTGAACAGTGATGCCGTGCTCCCCAGCCGCGTGTACTGGATTGCGTCTGTCATCCAGACTGTAGGTATGTCTCCAATGTAATTCCTGACAGCTGGGGATGGCTAACCTCCGAGGGAAGCTTTAGAGAGCCGAGTGTAGCTGGTCAAGCAAAACTCTCTGGAGCTTGGCAACTGCTGAGAGATTTTGGAACAGGAAATACCACAGTGCGGGGGTGGGAGGAAACCAGCATCTGGTTCCTCTTCTGGTTGCTGGGCTATATGCAAGGATGGTTCTGCCTCCAGAATGGCTGGAGAAGCTCTGATAACCTATGCAGATCTCTGAAGGCCATGCTGTAGGGACTAAGCCTGTGGCACCCAACAGGGAGAGGAGAAATTCTTGGCCTCTAATGCCTTTCTCTGGTTGTCTGCTCTGTCCTGGCAGGGTACAGGGCCCTTCTGCGATATGAGGGCTTTGAGAATGATGCTGGCCATGACTTCTGGTGCAATTTGGGCACAGTGGATATTCACCCCATTGGCTGGTGTGCCATCAACAGCAAAATCCTGGTACCACCACAAAGTGAGTGTGGGGCAAGAGGGGTCAGCATGTGTCTGGGCATGGAGGAGCCTTGGTTTATACCCAGCATAAGTGGGACAGATGCTCCCACTGTACGTGGGAGCACAGCTTCATTTGTGCTCCCAGTTACAAGGAACAGTTAGTTCTTTGGGAAGTGGAGACTGCTTGGACTGCTCCCTCTGCATCTCCTATTGGTTGACCCTGGGGGTGCTGAATGCAGAGCTGGTGTCAGACCTGTGGACAGAGGCTAATGCAGGTAGCTGTTCCTCCTTCTGACCCACACAGTGGCTAGGCTTAACCTTTGGGGGAAGTTTTTGGTCCTACATCTTGGACAGTGTCTCTGGGGAGCGCACTGGATCCCGTCACTGCTCAGCTAGCGGTTAGGAGAGGAATGCTAGTTTAGCAGAATTCTGGCAAGCTGAGGTTTGCTTGGTACGGCTTGCATGGTTTTGCTCTAATACCACTTCTACATCTAGATCAGTGGAGTTGGGTGTCTGCGTGGCCCGGTCCCTTCTGTAATGGTGATCCCTTGCAGCCAGTTGTGGGGGTGAGCTTGCAGAACAGGGTCTGCCTGAGAGCAGGTACAGGATCTGAAATGAAGAAGGCCTTTTAATGCAGATGGATTCTCAGAGAGGAAGAAAGGTGTGGTGTGATATTGTAATTCCTTCAGTCATAAAGATGTGCTTTTTCCCTGTGCATATGTAGCTATCCATGCCAAGTACACTGACTGGAGAAGTTACCTCATGAAAAAACTGGTGGGAGCCAGGACCATCCCAGTGGATTTCCACATCAAGGTAAATGTGAGAGGCTGTCATTTTATGTGTGGAAATGAAGCCAAAGCCAAGAAATGCATGTGCAACATGTCTCTTCTGCTTCTGATCTGTGCAACTCCTCTATGTGTCCCCTCGAAACCTGGGCAGGACAGGGGCAGTGAGACACCTGTCATGATGCTGTAAGTAATGGTACAGCCCCTATGCTCTGTCAGCACAACCATTTCTCCTTTCGGTCATAGGTGAGCTTTAAAAGCTGTTGTCATGTCAACCTCTGCTGGAAAATACTGGGGATGAGTTTTCTTTTTTGCTGAAGGGAGAGGCCAATGCAGCTCCAACCTGGCCTTTCCCTGCCCTGTTTCAGTGCTGGGGAATGGCTCTGAGAGTCAGAAACCTTTGCCTTCAGTGTTGGTAGCACAGCAGCCTGTGGGGAGTGAGAGGGGCGCAGGCTCCCTTGAAGTGCATGGAAGCAGCTGTGCCGTGGTCTCGCCAGCTTTGTAGCTCTTGTGGTTGTTTTGTGTAGCCTGTATTGAGGTTAGACCTTGTCAGAGAGAAGAGCCTCATTTGTTGCTGGCAACTTTGTCTTCTTCATCTGTGGTTTACAGTCCCAGAGACAGCAGGCAGGAAGGCAGGTGATGGGTTTTCCTGTGTGTGAGGTAATTGGTGACACGGAGCTGGAGACCTGGATGTAGTTGGTGTTTCCTTTGTTGCTTCTCAGAAAGTTGAGAGGATGTTCGTAGCTGCTTGTGCCTGGGCCACAGCTTGTAGCTGAGAGCTCATACCACGGCAGGGAAGTGGTAGAGGGAGACAGTTGTTGTCAGTATCTTTCTCCCCCCAGCATCTCCACTCCCACCTAATGAACAGGAGGTGGAAGGGGAAGATCATCCCTTAAAAGTTCTTCTGGATTCAGGTGTAGGCTAGTTTGGATGTCTGTGTCTCTTTTGAGCTGTGGCTCTTAGTTGCTGCACAGCATTCTGGGATTTCCAGTGCCAAAATGTCAGGTGTTCTATAAACATCTTCGGGTATTTGTGGATGAGTAGGGCTAGGCTGTATCAGCAAACTGAAGGTGTCCAAAAAAAAAAAAAAAATCGGAAGGCAGCCAGTGGCTCTTTTCATGTGCCTGTGCCTTTGAGTCAGTCTGCAGAGTAACTCTGGCATTGGAGGTGGAGTTGGCAGATACATCATCATGTTGCTCAACCTCTGATCAGAGCAAAAAGGGCCTGACCTCTTTTAAAGTCAACTGAAAATCCTGTTGCCGTTTGGGAAGCTACACTTCTAACTGCTTCCAGCCTTGAAACCCTTATGGTCTCTTTCATAACTGAGAAAGGCATGCAATTCCTCACTCAGTTCCTGCTGATCAGAAGTGACGTCTGTTTCTCACACTCAGAACATTCACACAAGGTACTGGCTGAGCATGGCTGCTGGGCAAGGGTGGGGGTAGCTGTTATGGGGCCACAGGACAGGGGAGACTTAGGGTGCGTTTGCCCAACTGTGCTGCCACGTGTGGGGCTGGCAGCTCCCTGTCCCCCTGATGAACCTGCTCCAATGCATCCCTTCCCAGAGGTGTCTCCCAGTCGGCTTTGGGCAGTGTAGGGGGTTGGCCAGCATGTCTGTGGGGAAAGCTGTTCTCTGAAGTGTTTGGATAAGGAAAACACCAAGTGTGATTTGATCTCACCTCCTCTGTTGGTTGTTGCCAGATGGCGGAGAGCATGAAGTACCCATTCCGGCAGGGTATGCGGGTGGAGGTGGTGGATAAGAACCATGTGTCCCGGACACGCATGGCAGTGGTGGACACAGTGATCGGGGGCAGACTGAGACTCCTCTATGAGGACGGTGACAGCGATGATGACTTCTGGTGCCACATGTGGAGTCCTCTCATCCATCCTGTGGGCTGGTCACGGAGAGTGGGCCACAGCATGAAGAAGACAGGTAGGGATCAGGCCACCACAAGCATCTTCTGATTTGCTATGAGATGCCTGGGCCCTGCTGTTGACACCAGCCTTGATATGCTGGGACCCAGGCAGCTGCCTCAGGACCTGACAGATGAGGTCTACACAGTTATGTGTCTGCTGCTTTTCCCCTTGTGTAGATAAAAGCCCAGCAGTCTGCTGCCACAGGTCGGCACAGGGGGACTGTAGGGTTTCTTACCTGAAGCATGTAGTCTGTCCCCACAGTGTGAGAATGCAGTGTGCAACATCACAAGTATGTCTAGTGTTTTTGAGAAAATTCATGCTGGCTTCTGTAAGACTGGATGCCATCAGGTTGTGTTTTTTCTGGACTTTACAGAGAGGAATTCTTGATCAGCTTGGACTGGCAGAAAAAACAAGACCTGAGCCCTGCTGATCCTTTTTATTGTGTCTCCCTTACTTGCTGCCTCTCCCTTGTGATTACAGCTGCATGTAGAGGTGTTATCACTAGCTCTCAGAAAGATCATTCATCTACTTTTGAGCAAGTCCTGCATCATAGCCCATGTTATGGGAAGGTGTAGAGGGACTGACCTGTTCTGTTTTGGTTTTTTTATTACTCTTCCCATGGTCTCTGATCTAGCTCTTTTATAGCTGCTGAGCTTTCACCAGATAATTAATAGCCAGTGTGTTTTCTTACTGCAGTTGCTGCAGGTTTCTTACCTCTCTTTGTTTCTTCCATTCCTCACAGAAGAAAAACGCAGTGACATGGCAAACCATCCCACCTTCCGGAAGATTTACTGTGATGCTGTCCCCTATCTGTTTAAGAAGGTAGGACGAGTCTGCCTTTCTGTGTTGGCCACAGCAAAGGAAGCAATGATACCACTTCCTTCCTTGGGTATATATGCTGCTCTGTGGGTTGTTGAGGATGGCTTGTTTGTCTCTTACAGCTATAGGGCAGTAAGGTGTTTGGGGTGTCTCAAGGCTGTGGTTGGGCAGGGGTAGGTCAAAATAGAAAGATGGAAGAACTAAAAGACAATGACGGATTAAGGTACTCAACTGAAGGGCAAGCAGTTGCTTGGAACTTTGAGTTGGAGAGGGAAGGTGATTGCATGGAAGGGACCAGTTCAGACAAGGGGCTGGATCGTACTGGTAAGGACTGAGATGAGAAGGAGGCTTGCTCTGCTGTGGAGCAGTGGCTGAGTGCTGGGCCTGACTCTCTGACCAGAGCCTTGGCAGGAGATTGCTGACACAAACATAGCATTGGTTTGGCTGCCTCTTTTTGTATTTCTTTTAATTTTTCTTCTTTCCCCTTGCAACTTGGGTTGAGCCAAGTAAAGAAGTTCTAATCCTGTTTGCACTTGGCATGACTGGTGTTGGGATGGGACTGTCCCATACCCCTGACAGCACATGGTATACCAGAGTCTCCCTTAGGTACGAGCTGTCTATGCTGAAGGTGGATGGTTTGAGGAAGGCATGAAACTGGAGGCTATTGACCCCCTGAATCTGGGCAACATTTGTGTGGCCACTGTTTGCAAGGTAAGTTCAGTGGGCAGAAGGGGGCCTACTGTGTTTACCTGAGATAACCCAGCCTCTCCTCAGGTCTTTGCAAATGTATAAGACTGGGTAGGATTTTCATGAGGGAGAGGAGAGGGCTGTCAAGAGAGGTAGGGAGCTGGTGTGTGGAGGGAATTGGGGCATTGCCTCAGAGGTCTGAGAAGCTGATGAGACCAGCAGTTGTCCACATGTGCCTAAGTGGACAGCATGAAGATAAGCATGCTTGGTCTGCAAGCTAACTGCCCAGTGTGTGTGACTGCCAGCCACCCTTCCTTCACCCTTGGGCATGCAGTAGGGAAGATTTGTTCTCCAGTTCTTGGAGTGCATAAAGAGAGGCCTCTCTAGTGCTGCCTTGAGGAGAGAAAGGAGAGGGGAAGAGTTGTGTGGATTGGGGTGTATCTGTATGGGCAGCATTCACTGGTGTAGGAAGCTGAGGATGGACGTGTCTCCTGCAATCTCTCTTGATGAGGTGGTAGTGAGCTCTACTCCTGTGCTAGTGTTGGGAAGTAAATTGCTTGGTCAGGTTTCCTCAGCGAGGTGTGTTGTATGTCCTAAAGCATAGCATCGACTTGGGCTTTTCTTGCTTCTCCCTCAAGAAGCTGTTTGCCCTTGTAGAACCCAAGCAGAGGACTCTGACACTTGGGGTTTGGCAGGGGGATGCTAGGAAAGCTCTTTGTGTGTGTAAAATGTTCCCTTCAGCCATTGCTTGGAAATTGGAAGAGGTTGGGGCAGACGTGCCTATTGCACTTGGTAGGCACCAATTACCAGTGAGTGACAGGATGGGACAAGTCTTGTTGCTGTTCAGGAAGTGGCAAGTCTGAAGGTGGTGCCCTTCCCTTTTGCCCAGTAACAAATTCATGACCTGGCTGGTGTAGAGGGTCTCTGGGCTGCCAATAAAGTCTGTTTCTGAGGGAGAACATTGCTCCTGACTGTTTCTGGCTGAATCCTTTTCATAAGGCTATTAGTGTTGGTCACAGTCCTGCAGAAATCCCCCACTTTGGGGATTAGCTTGTGTTGACTAACATATCAGAGGAAGCTACTGCATGCCCTGGAGCATATAACATTGCATTTTACTATCTAGTGGCAATTGTGATCCACTTGTGGGGAGTCTTGGGAGGATCCTATGAGAGGAGAGGCTTTAGAGCAAGTGAAGCTCTACACTCATGCCCTTCACTCCCATCTCAGGTCCTCTTGGACGGGTATCTCATGATCAGCATTGATGGAGCCACATCTGCTGATGGCTCTGACTGGTTCTGCTATCATGCCTCCTCACACGCCATCTTCCCCGTCAACTTCTGTCAGAAGAACAGCATTGATCTGACCCCTCCAAAAGGTGAGATTTGGACTCTGCCCTGTGGTACAAACCTGTGTGCAGAATCCGCTGGGCTGTGCTTTTCTGAGAGGTGTCAGGTTCAGATGAATCAAAACCACAAGGTCCCGATCTGCCTGTTTTTCAGGGAGATAGGGCTGGTTCAGAGAGCCTGTCCATTTGAGTTCTGCCCATATACCAAGTCTTGGTACTTTATGGAAGGAAGTGACATCTCCAGAGGGCATTAATGACATGGTGGTTAGTTCCTGGCAGATCAGTGGGAGAGTTATACGATCCCCAAACTGAACAGAATCAAAGGTTTAAAGGACAAGGCGGGTGGGAAGGGATAAGTAGAGCCGTTGCTGCATGACTCAGTACTTAAAAGTGGCAGGAGTCACCTCTATTCTTCTTGTATGAATAAATCTGAGACCAATACTTCTGCAAAATCCTGAGAGGCAATCACCTCTGTGTTTTTACTGCCTCATCTGGCCATACCCAAAAAGGCCTGGGCTGAATTTCTGTGTTGCAGCACACTTGTGCAGTGCTGTTCTGTCTTACGCCGATGTTCCTGCTGGTGGGAGAAAGACTGGTCTTAGTGGTGTGTCTTGAACATACTTCTTCCTGCCTGCTGCTTCTCCTCGCCTTTCTCTATGGTCTGGATATGTGACTGACACAGGTGTTCAGAGTTGCAGCTTGCACTTTTATGTATTCGCCTGCTGGAGCGGAGTGCTAGACTGCCATGGAATCTGTGCGCTAGATTTACGTCCAAGATCAGGCTGTATATGCTGGTTAATGAAGCTGCTTTGCAACCAGTTGCTATGCCTCCTTCCTGCCTCTTCTGCCTTTTCTGCCAGCTGGTCTGCCCAGTGTCTGCCTTTTTCCCACTGACCGTTTCTTTCTGCTGCAGGGCTAGATGCACAGACTTTCAACTGGGAAAGTTACCTGGAAAAGACTAAATCAAGACCTGTTCCAGCACGGCTCTTCAACACAGTGAGTGCTGCCAGGAAGAAGAGATGTGTAGGGATGCTTGCAGTCAGCAAGGAAGAGCACAAGAGTTCTGGCTGTCACAGAATGCTTAGGTGGAAGGGACCTGTGGAGGTCATCTTCTCCAACACTGCTGCTCAAGCAGGGTCACCTAGAGCCGGTTGCCCAGGACCATGTCCAGATGGCTTTTGAGTATCTCCATGGATGGAGATGCTACAACTTCTCTGGGCAACCCATGCCAGTGCTCAGTCACCCTCACAGTAAAAAGTGTTTCCTGATGTTCAGAGGGAACCTCCTGTGTTTTAGTTTGTGCCCATTGCCTCTGGTCCTGTCCCTGGGCACCACTGAGAAGAGCCTGGCTCTGTCTTCTTTGTACCCTGCCTTCAGATATTCACATACATTGATAAGATCCTCCTGAGCCTTCTCTTCTCCAGTCTGAACAGTCCCAGCTCTCTCAGCCTCTAATCATATAAGAGATGCTCTAGTCCCCTCATAATCTTTGTGGCCCTTTGCTGGACTCTCTAGTATCTTCATGTCTGTCTTGTACTGGGGAGCCCAGACCTAGACCCAGCACTCCAGGTATGGCCTCACCAGTGCTGAGTAGAGGGGAAGGACACCTCCCGTGATCTGCTGGGAACATTCCTCCTGATGTTATCCCACAAGTGTGAGGTTGTTTACCCGGTGTGCGAGATGCCAATATACACACAGGGCAGAGGTATTTTTATTTCATGTCTGTGCAGGGATGGGTGCTAGGTGGTAGCTCCACAAAGCTAGCACAAAGTTCAGTCATGCAGGTACAGTATTTATACAATCTAGTTATGCATATGCATAAGTAATTACACAAAGCAGTTTTCTATTGGTCTACATGTCTCTTATTTCAACTTAAAGCTACAGCACTACTTTAATATTCTGTTCATGCTCAAAGGTGAGGGGTCTCTGCTTGGGCTGGGGTCTCCAGCTCGAGGGGTGTGACTTTTAGTATTATAATGAGGCTAGTTCATGTGAGGGTGCTTCTTATCACACTTCTACTAGTTGTTTCAGATGGTTCCCAAAACATCTTAATTAGCTTGCATATTTCTCCAGGATGTGTGCTTCTCTCCCAAGAACAGTAATTCTTGTTTAGATATTCCATTTTCCAGTCTGACTCCCCCTTATCAGCTTTACGTAAGCATTGGCCTTCCACCAGCTCCTGTTAGACTACACTGTTAGACTACAGTTCCCCCCTTTGAGACTAGGAGACTTTTCTTCATAGTCCTCATATGTTTCATTATTAGTTCTCATTCATAACTTATACAATTAGTCATCTAACACATTTTAAGGCACAACTAACAATAATACAGATTATGATCATGAAGAGTACAATTATAATTATCATTTGAAGTAAACTTGCCAACTATCCAGTTAGGGAGAATCCAAAAATTTGTAATATTTTGTTTAGAGGCCTGAATATTTTGTTTTTCAGTTTTAGGTACCCACATACCCTGTGCTTATGTAATAATATTAAATCTAAGGGTAGCCTGTTCTGCAACGTCATCTTTGAAGTTTCCTGTAGTTGAGTGTTTTAATCCTGCTCTAGTTGCATTCGCTAATAGTTCTACTTGTCCTGTTAGATTGTGCAACCACATTCGACTCTGAAAGGAGGTCATTTGGAAACTGAAGAAAGCTTCAGTTTTAATCTAAAGTTAAAATTCCCCACTCGAGGGGATCGCTGCAGTTTTAAGTAATGGTGAACAGGCCATTATACTGCTGACATTATGGATTCTTCGAAAAGATTGGACAAGTTTTAAGACTAGATTTCTGTTACAAAAAGTAAATGCTAGGTTAATCAATGTCAGAGATACAATTTTCATTATAACTATGCTAAACTAATAACGCTTTCCAAGAGTGTCCTAGGAGTAATTTCAATAATAGTATTCTAAAAGAAAAACCTTGATACAATTCATCAACAGTCCCTGGTTAGTCAGAGTTTCAGTTCTGCAGTTGGCATGGAGGTCCACTTGTCCTGGTCTGGCGCCTTCTTTACTCTAGTATAATGAATCCAGGAGTCGATCCCATTCACCTTTACTGCTGTATAAGTTTTTAATAGCACTGTATAAGGTCCTTTCCACTTTTCTTTCAAGGGCTCATCTTTCCAAGCTTGTACATAGACAGTGTCTCCTGGTTGGAATGGGTGTACTGGAGTGTCCAAGGGAATGGGAGTCTTCTGGTTTAGGTACCTAAGCAGGGAGGATAAATTCTGCGAGAGAGAGATCAAATACTCTTTAATTACAGCCTGTCCCTTTATATGCATTTCATCTCCCTTCGTGATTAAATGATTGATTGGATATGGTTCCCATACAGGATCTCAAAATGGACTAACACATTCCCTAACTGTGGGTGTAATTCATACTCTCATTAATGCTATGGGTAGAATATCTACCCATCTCATTTGAGTTTCCTGACACACTTTAGAAATCTGTCTTTTTAGTGTTTGATTCATTCTTTCTACTTTGCCATGGGACTGTCACCTCCAAGGACAGTCCATTTAATGTCTAGAAATCTAGAAACTCCCTGCACTATTTCTGCAATAAAATAGGGTCCGTTATCGGACCTTCTGGAACACTGAATCTGGGGATAATTTCTTTCAATAAAATTTTAATCACTTCCCTAGCCTTGTTAGTGTGACAAGGGAAAGCTTTGGGCCAACCAGAAAAGCTTTGGGTCTACCATTACCAATAAATATTTATACAGATTACACCTTGGCAATTTCATAAAATCTATTTGCCAGTATTCCCCAGGAGTTATTCTTTGTTTTATGATTCTTCCCATGATTTTCTTTGCACTTTTGGGGTTATTGCGCAACAAATAGCACACTGTTTAACTATTATATCCGCTAGGCTTTGCATTCTTGGCCCAATGACGTGTCTTTTGGCAATTAGTACCAATGCATCTGCTCCCGAGTGTGTTTGTTGGTGCAGTTTCTTGAGTAGAATTTCCATCATCTTTTCAGAAATTAGCAGAGTTGCAGGATTTAGAGCAAAGGTCAGGGAGATTACAACATCATCTTGTTCGAGCAGCACCACTTGGTATTTACCTAACCTGCTTGGGGAGATCCAATGATGCCCTTTATTTTCAAGGAGGGAAGATACAGCATGAGGTACAAACACAGTCCTCAAATTTGGGAGTCCCAAAGCAGAAGCATCCATGAGTTTCCTTTTGATTTCATCAAAACTCTTCCTACATTCAGGTGTCCATTCAAGAACCCCCTCAGGTCCTTTCACAGCAGCATACAGTGGTTTGGCAATTAGTCCAAAATTGGGACTCCATAAGCAACACCATCCGGCCATTCCCAGAAATCCTCTTAATTGCTTCTTTGATGTAGGTACAGCAATTCTACAAATCGCCTCTTTTCTTTCCGTACTTCATTCTCTCTGTCCTTTGGTGATTTCAAACCCCATATATTGGACCTTTTTTTGCCAATCTGAGCCTTTTTCTTAGAAACCTGATACCCTGCCAAGCCCAGAAAGTTAAGCAAACTGATGGTGGCTTCCAGACGTGCCTCATAACTGTCAGAACCAATTAGCAAATCATCAACATATTGCAACAATGTTACAGCATCATGATCATTTTGCTATAGTTCCAATTCTTTGGCTAGTAGGTTACCAAACAAGGCAGGGCTGTTCTTTAATCCCTGGGGAAGGACAGTCCAGCAGAGTTGTGTCTTTTGTCCTGTAGTTGGATTTTCCCATTCAAAAGTGAAGATGGTCTGGCTCTGCTCATCCACAGGTATATACAGAAGAAAGCATCCTTTAAATCTAATACTGTGAAATAAGTATTACTGTTAGGCATTGTAGTACGGAGGGTATATGGGTTTGGAACCATAGGGTGGACATCTACTGTCCTTGCATTAATTTCTTTTAAGTCCTGTACCAGTCTATATTCAGAAGAATAGGGCTTCTTTACAGGTAGGATGGGAGTATTAAATTCCAATTGACACTCTCACAACAATCCATGTTCTAAAAAGGAGCTTATTATAGGTTCTAATCCTTTTTGGGCCTCCAGCTTAATGGGGTATTGTTTCTTACCCGTTGAGCTCCTGGTTTCAGTCTTTACCGGGGTCACATTCTTCACTCATCCAGGTATCTTCAATGCCCAAGCTAGAGGTGTGACCGCACTCAGTACTTCCTCTGAAATACTCGTTTCTTCATTAGGATCTCTCTTGGTTAACAAATGTATCTGGGCTTTCCAGGCAGTCTCTGGAGGAATATGCAACTGAACAGAGTCTTCAGAAAAAGTTAGTTGTGCATTAAGTTTACAAAGTGAATCCTATCCAAGCAATGGTAGGAGGTATTCTGGCATATAAAGGAATTCATGAGTTAATTTAGTATTTCCAGTTGAACATTCTGTAGGTTGCAAAAACAGCCTTAAAGTCTTTTTCCCTGTGGCACCAACAATGTTTATTTTAGTTCTACTTAAGGGTCCCCTAAAATTAGTTACTACAGAATGTGTGGCTCCATTATCAATTAAAAAATTTATTATTTCATTCCCCAGCTTGACTGGAACCAGAGGATCAGCTGGGGAAAATTTATACACCTTATATGCGATTGACAGTAACTGTGAGATTGTCATTCCATCCGCACCTTCTACCTTTTGTAATTTCTTTCTTATATCTGCTGCTGCTTGACCAATAACAGCATGTTAAATAACTTTGAATTGCTATCATCTTCTGGATCCAGATCAGTCCATTTTCGAGCTACTTCACACTCTCTCATAGAAGGCTGATGGGATTTCCTATCGCTCTGCATTACTTCATATAGTTTAGATAAATTCTGTTAGACTACACTAATCCAGCCAGGGATACATTAGCCACCTTTGTCCCAAGGGCACATTGCTGGCTCGTGTTCAACTTGGTGTCCACCAGGACCTCCAGGTCCTTTTCTGCCAAGCTGCTTTCCAGCCACTTGGCCCCCAGCATGTGCTGGTGCCTGAGGTTGTTCCTCCCTAGGTGCAGGACTTTACATCTCTTTTTGTTGAACTGCATGAGGTTCCTGTTACACCATTTCTTCAGCTTGTCAAGGTCCCTCTGGATGGCAGCACAACCCTCTAGTATATCAGTCTCTCCTCCCAGTTTTGTATCCAGCAAACTTGCTGAGTTTGACACGACACTGTCATGTCATCCAGGTAATTAATGAAGATGTTGAACAGGATTGGACCCAGTATTGACCCTTGGGGTACACTGCTAATTACTGGCCTCCAACTAGACTTCATGCCACTAATCACCACCCTCTGGGCCCAGCCACTCAGCCAGTTTTCAGTCCACCTCACTGTCTCCTCACCCAGCCCATACTTCCATCAGCTTCTCTATAAGGATCTTATGGGAGACAGTGTCAAAAGTCTTCCTGAAGTCAAGGCAGACAATATCCAGGGTCTCTGTTGGGCTGCTCTTTGCTGCCAGTCAGCAAAGCACAGAAGTGTGTGCTCTCCAGGCAAAGCCCCTGTTTGGTTGGCTGGGACCAGCAGTGTCATACCTTTGTGGGTGTAATGATATCTTGGTCCCTCTGAGTGTGACCTGTGATTCTCTAGTGTTTCCAGGAGCTCCAGGTGGCTTCTGCACTGCTTATTGCCTGTGGACGTGTGGTTGGCACTTGGGTGGAGGGGGTCTGCTTTGCATCAGTAAAACTGCTGCTGCACCTGGGCCTGTGCCGATCTTTCTGATAGCCCTGGGAAATCTCAGGTTAATGGGTTTGATTGGGTGTCCCTTAATGGCTGCCTGCTGCTCCCCCTAGGTCAGGATCTTGTTCCTAAAGGCTGGGCTGAGATTCACTAAGGACACAGCTGGCCTTCAATCTGTTCACGTGTGCCCCCTTCTGTTACGCGACTGCTTGGTTCTGTTGCGTGACTGTGGGCTTGTTCTCTCTCTGCTTGCTTTAAGCTGGAGGCAAGCCTGTAGCTGTTCTAGGCTGCTGGTAGCTGGGTGTGGGTTTGGACTAGGTGCGATGCCCTTGGGTTTTCTTTTTTCATTTTTTCTGCACCCAGGACTGTCCAAACCATGGCTTCAAGGCAGGCATGAAGGTGGAAGCAGTGGACCTGATGGAGCCCCGACTCATCTGCGTGGCCACAGTGAAGCGTGTAGTCCACCGTCTCCTTAGCATCCATTTTGATGGCTGGGACAACGAGTATGACCAGTGGGTGGACTGCGAGTCTCCAGACATTTATCCTGTGGGGTGGTGCGAGCTGACAGGTTACCAGCTTCAACCACCTGTTGTTCCAGGTGAGTGAAGATTTGACTGTGGTTTCTAATGCTAGAGGCAAAGGTTTCCTTCCTCCTGCTCTGTGAGTGGCTCCTCCTTTTTGGGCCTGGTAGGGAGGAGAAAATTGCCTCCTTGATTTGTGCTGGCTACCGTAAGTCTTCCTCTGCTGCCACACATTCTAGCAGCTGGCAAAGGGAGGAGTCTGTGGTGGGGAGAAAACAGCCTGAGATTTGAGGTTGGCTCTGTTTTCCCTCTGTTCCCCCACCTGCACGCCAACAGAGAATTGCTCCTGATGAAGTTGGGTAGAGTTCCAGGTGGTCCTATCCCTGCACAGCTCCCTTTTACTAAGTGTACTTACAACCTCAGCCAGGTAGCAGGGGGACCTCGGCCCCTGCTCCCTTTTCTCATCAATTCTCTGACTCTGTCTGTAAAAGGTAAGAGCATCCCTCTCACAAGTTTATTCCTGCCCTTGTCGCAGGGAGGCCACTGCCTCACCTTTGCAGATGTTTTCCTTCTTGTCCCAAGCTACAAATCTTGTTTCTTTACTGCCCCTGCCAAATCTCTACTGGGCCTCTCTCCCCTATGCTGCCCCAGCCTGCCACCCTGGGCCCTCGCCTGGAAGCACAGACAGCAACTGCGCTTAGAGCCTTGCTTTCCCCTCAGCTGGTTGTCTCGGGAAGAGGGCGTTGGCTCGGGGGGACGGGTATATCTTGTTTCTCGCTTATGTCACTTCATCCCAGTTACCTACTGGTTATGGGACTTGGCTTTCGTTTCCCTCTCGTCTCCATGACAGAGCCCACAACTCCAGTGAAGGCCAAGGAGGTGCCCAAGAAGAAGAAGAAACCCTATGGAAAGAAGAGTGAGTGATGTTTGATTAGTGCCCTCCCGCTCGCTCGCAGGCTGGGCCCAGTTAGAGGAACCCTGTCCATGTCCTGTCAGAGCAGGAGAGAGAGGCCTTGTCTTGCTGTGGATGCCCTCAGTCAGCTGTGGGTTTGACAGCACAGCTTCATCCTTCTTAACCGCCCCCATTGCCTAAGAGAGCAGAGAGCTGTGTGTGTGGGTAGGGTCTGTTTTGCAGTCTGTTTTCTGTTGGCCGAGGTATAGATGGCGCTTGCTTCCAGGCGTGAGGTTGTGCTGCTTTCCCCACTGTGTCTGTGGTCAGAGGGAGATTGTTTGCTGCAGCTGGAGGGTAGCTGGAGAGCAACCCTGCCTGCTTCGTGCTGAGGGAAAGAAGGCCTTAAGATGGCTGAAGAGGCCAGTAGTGGGGCTGGACCATGTTATTGTTTCATCTTGTCGTTGTTGTCGTCATTGTTGCAGTAGCTGTGGCAAATCATGTGTAGAAAGGCAAGAAATTCCTTCCTGGGGGGTGGAGAGGAAAGGACATCTAAAGAATATAAAGACGTTCAACCTAAATAAAAACGTCAGCTAAAAATGAAAACATTAATGCTACAGTGTCCATGCCTTGGAGCCACCATGCCCATTGCCTAGGACTAGACCCAGACAGGTAAGCAAAGCTGACTCTAGACTGATTCCAACAGGACCCGCTCCTCGGAAGTTAAGCACACGCTGAAGTGCCTTGCCTTTAATGAAGGAGAACACGGAGGAGCGTATTTTAAGATGATGACTATAGAGTTTTTCTCCAGTAGGCCATTTCTGTCGAGTAACCAGTTGGCAGCTAATGACCGTGTAGCTTGCTGGTCGGTTGTGCTGGTCCCTGGCCTGTGGTTTCTCAGTGGAGCAGGGTTGCTGATTTTACAGGGGAAAAAACCCACACTTTTCCCCATACTCTGTTATCTCTTTGTTAAGGAAAAAAGTTACCTGCCAAAACCCGCAACATCAAGCAGACTGTCAAGAAGCCTTCTGCCTCGAAGACGAAACGCGAAGCAAAAGCTGCCAGCAAGGCTTTGCCAGAGCCAGCACCTGATGAGAGTAAGGGAGTGAGTTACTCTACCCAGCAGCCACATGCAACTCCCTCGCATAAGCCCTGCGTGCCACCGGCCCTCTCGAGGCCTGTGCTGCCTCTTGGCCGTTAAGTCATGGGTGCCCCCAGGCAGGGAAAGGCAGTACATGACAAATGTCCTTCACTACTCCTCCAGAGACAAGAGAGAGTGGAAGAAGGCCTTTGCCATCTTCCCCTGGGAGGTTTTGCCTCCTGAGGAGGTTTGGTGACACCAGTATAGCTGGATATGTTGACACTGCTGATGCCTGCTGAGGGCCTGGCTGCCCTACTGAGCAGTCTGGTTGTGTGAGGTCAGTTAGGGAGGAGAGTCAAGACAGACATGTCAAAAGTCTGCTGTCAAATCCCAGTCCCCATAAGGGCTGTTGCAGCATGTGAACACAGCCCATCGTGCTGAGCACCAAGAGATGTGGTGACCAGAAGAGCATCTGGCAGCTGGGTCACCTGCCACCCTAGTGGGTGTTGGGGAAGAGGGTGGCTGAGGTGCTTTGTGCACGTGGGGATGGAGCCTCATGAAGGTCCCCATTGCTCACAAAGGTTTAATTTCTCCTGTGTGGACCTAGGCAGGTAGAGAATGGACCACACTAGCTTTTCCTTCCTTGGCCCTAGGAGAAATTGTTCTTGGGACCAGGCAGCTGAATGCTGCCAGGGTTTAGTCCCATGCTGATTGCTGCTGTGACCATGGATAGATTTGTGCCAGCAAGACAGGGCTGCCTGTGGTAAGGGACCCTCAAGAAGTGGGCTGGAAACGTGGGGCATTTTGAGTATCTGCATGAACAGAGCTGGTTCTGGGGTGCTACAGGTAGAGCAAGGCAGCATGGGTTGATTTTACTTATTTATTTTTCCCTCTCTCTTTCTGTCTCTTGCTAGTCATTGCCGTGCAGGTAAAGGAAGAAACCATTGACCCCTCAGTAGCAGAGTTTGGAGCCACGGAGCTTCCTATTCCTGTCAGCAGCATAAAGCAGGAGGTCACAGACTGATCCTGGAGTATCGCCCAGCTGCCCACAGCAGCCTGCGCTTCACCTTGTGGCTCTTTGGGGAGGTCCTGGCAAAGGGAAGCAGAAGACTAAAAGAGCCTTCCCTTTTTGAGGCAGACCACCCTGCAACATCACAACTCTGCTTTCCTGGCGTGCAAGAAAATTTCCCCCCAACTTGTAATTTTAAGCCTCGGAAAATGGACTCCAGAAAGGCCGCAGGCGTGCTGAGGAGCATGACCAGGGTGGCTGCTGGGGTTGTGTGTGCCTGGCTTTGAAGGCACCTTTCCAAGCAGGAGCTCCCAATGGGGAAAGAGGCTGCCAGAGCACGAAGGGGCAGTTTGGCTTCTCGGCCGTGGCTGGAGGTGGCGAGCTGCAGTCCGAGATGATGTGTGCAGGTCACGTGCATCAGGAAATCGGCTGCCCTCTTAGGACGTCGGTGCTGTGCTCCCTGGTCTAGGCCCTGCAACCCCCAAGAAAGTCAGGACAGGTAGAGTGGAAAGAGGTGAAAAAAAAAAACAAAAAGGGATGATGATCCCTCTTGAGGGAGCGAGAGACCTTTTTGAGTGTCATAATTTCTTGCTTTTGAACCCAGAACTGCAGAGGACATGGTGCACAGTTTGAATTTTTAATTTTTTAGTAGTCCTACTGTAAATTTGATCTATGATCTGTACCCTAAAGCCCTGTGAATTAAACTTGAGGAAGAGGCCAAAGGCTTGTGTATTGTTTTCCAGGTCACCAAAACAGCAGGGTTAGCCAAGATGGGGAGGAGAAAACGGCTGTAAGTGGGTGGGTATAAGTAAACAGTGTTTTGTGCTGTTTGGGGATTTTTTTATTTTTGAGGTGTGCAATAGGCTTTTTCAGTGCACTTTCCCTTGTCTATTTGCCAGCTCTGCTGAATATCGCAAGAATGCAGTAGGTAACTTAAGGTGAGGGATGCCATTTCCCATTTTAGAGCAAAATTGTAACATTCCTCTCTTTCCCCAGACTGGCCATCAAAATTCAGGACAGAAATCAGAAAGGTCAGTGTGTCAACAGTGATGAAAAACAGTTTTAAATCTCCTGTAGCAAGTTCCTGTGAACTTTCTGCAGGTGAGGAAGTGCCCTGCCTGTTGGTGCCACTGTTGGGCCCCGCTGGCTGTAGGGCAAGTGCCTTGTCAAACCTTACAGGGAAATGGTGGCTGCCCAGGACACCGCCTTGGCCACGAAATGGCTGCCTTGGCCATGCTCCCCTCAAGTTTCCAGGCGAGAGCTTGTGATGCCAAAATAGTTCTGGCTTTGCACAGTGGTTCATGACAAAAAAAAAAAAAAAAAAAAAAAGTTGGCAAGCTAACTGTCTAGAAAACCCTGGGTAGAGACTGGGAGTAATTAACGCAGTCTTCCTCTTTTCCCCTCTAAAGAGGCAAAAAGAGCCTTTAACTGGGGAGGGAAGAAAAGGGGCCGAGGGGGAGCAATGAAACACAAGTGGAAAAACTGTGGAGGGTCTGTGTCAAACCGGGCGTGAGAGCTGTGCCATCTCGGCCCATCCCTAACACCCCCGGGAGGGCCTGGGCTCCTGGGGAAACCAGGATGGGGTGAGCGTGGCAGGGGGTGGGATTTTTATCGAAGGCATGTAATGGGGCTCCCTGCCCCTGCGGGCTGGCCTGGCCTGGCCGCACTGCCTGTCACCAGCTTGCGAGAGATGTCTTAAAGTGGGAGGATCCCGTTTCCGGGCAAAGCCATAGTGTTTCTCTCTTCCCCTCCCTCTTGGGCTGCCGCCTTTCCCCAGCCTTGTCAAACAGCTGGGCTTGTAGGGCCAGCTGTCTTTATAGGATGGTAATTTCCAAATGCCTTTGGCTTTCTTCCTTCTGTTTTTTGCTGTAATAGTTCCATGCCCCACATGGTCATTTAACAGCTAGAAGTGTTTAAAGCCTTTTAAAGCCTTCCCAATTTGAACAAATTTCTGACTTTAAAAAGAAGAATCACCTTGTGTTCCTCCTGGGGTTGGGGGGGTCCCAGCCTGGGCTGCCATGGGGAATAGGTTGGGTACATCGCTTACGAATGGGACGTGGGAACCACCAATCAAATTTTGCAGGAAATAGAAAGCTTTCAATCTGCTTATGTTTTAATTCTGAGGAGCTGCTGGGAATTCAGGCAGTGTTTTCACTGATGATAATTTTTAAGTTTTCTGCTCTAAGATTTGAGCCAGTGCAGGATCTTGTGTTGGTGCTGTTTGCAGTCCTGCTCAGGGCTCTCTAATTGTTTCTGAAGCTGTGAAAGCACAGCACTCTTAAAAACAAACTTGTGGATTCCAGCTTTTCTGCATGGCTGAAGGGAACGTGGGGAAGAAAAAGCAAGTATTTGGCTTTGTTGTTCAAGTCATCAAAGCGTGTTGCAAACGCTACAGAAGCTTTTGCACTAGTTCTTTCCAGGGTAATGTGCCTCTGTGTCCTGCAAAAAACAAACCCTGCATCTTTGGGAAATTGGCATCGCTCTGGTGGCACCTGGTGCCTGGTGGCACCAGGCTCTCTCCTTTGCACCTTGTGCAATATCTGTGCTGCCGTGGTGGGGACAAATCCAGCAAAACTGCTCTCACCAGACTGTAGGTGCAGCCCTGTTGCATCCTGCACATGCTTCCTAAGCTCTGCTCTTCTTGAAGCCTCTGGCTGGTGATTTTCCCGATCTCTCTTTCTTGCTGGGCTTGCTTGCAGCCTTGGTCTTGTCAGGACTGGCTCCCCCAGCCTTGCCTCGGCCCCAGCCAGGGCAGGTTTGGAAAGTGGTGGAAAGCTTCACCTTCAGCCCCTGGGCTTCTGCAGGGGACCCACAAGTAGCCCCTACACGGAGGTTGAGTTTGTCGATCCACCTGGAAGCGTGGCAGGAGATCAGGGAAAGGAACGGGACGGGGCAAAGGGAGAAGCTAAACTTCATGCCTGTGAGTGGACACGGGTTGCTTCAAAGCCAGGCCAGGTTGCTCATGGCCTCACCTGGGGGAGCTGTGAATATCTGAGCTCTGCCCACCCCAGCTTGTGGCTGCTTTCCCTACACCAGGAAAGCCCAGGCTAATTCCATCCTCGCACATAGGCATCTCGCCACTGTGGGAGAAGACCCAAAAGGGCCAGTGTGCTGTGGGAGAAGACCCAAAGTGGCCAGTGTGCCATGGGCTCATGCCTCTGGCACAGCAGGGTTCAGTTGTCCCCTGGGGCTGTGCCCCCCTCGTGGCACTCACCTGCGCAGGGGAAGGAGCTGGCAGTCGCAGTGGAAAGGCACGTCCCTCAGGTTGAGGATCTCCAGCCCCGTGAAGTTGCTCATGTCGGGGATGTTGCTCACTTTGTTGCTCTCCAGGTAGAGGCTTCTGATCTTGGCACCAAGGCCAGCAAAGGCACCGGGGGAAATCTGCAACGAAGCGAGGGTGAGTCAGGGGGGTCCTGATGGAGGCAGGGGAGCAAATCTCTGCCCCTGCACTGCTAATCAGCCTGAGGGGCAGAGAGGTCTGTCCTGAACCTGGTGGCCCCGTGAAAGAGCTGTTTTAAGCAGCAGCACATGTGCTTGGGAACTGTTAATTAGCTCAAGCAGTTTCGGTCACATTTTGGGACTCACTAGACCCTGCTCAGTCTTCCCGGAAAGAAGGTGACACGCAGGAGGTGTTTAGAGCGATTCCTGGGCCCTGTTAAAGGTGGATGGTCCTTACAAGAGTGGTGCTAACGCTCTTTCTTTAGAGGATGGAGGAATTCAGGATAATAGCGGTGAAAAGTCCCTCAGGACAGCTTGTAGTAAGAGCAGGAGAAATACAGCCAGGGCTGGAGGAAGGGGGTGGTTTGGGGAATGCTCTGGACCCCACTGAAACTGGGTGTCTTTAAGGACCAGGGGGAGTGAGCCTGTCCTGGGGGAGCTGGGGGATAGGTAGGAGCGAGACAACGCTCCAGCCAAGCCCAAGGAAGCCCCCTCCTCCCAGCCAGGCTATGGAGCATCTCCTGAAGCCTCTGGAGTTTGGGGACATCCGTTCAGATGTCCCTGTGGGGGTCAGCAGCCCTGGGCGCTGGAATGAGATGGGACCTATGGCTATGCCCTGCGGTGGCCCTGCCTCTGGGGGGTCCCCAACCATGCGCACCCACTCCAGGCCCATGTTGTCCAGGTAGAGGTGCTGCAGGCTGGAGGCCACCGGCAGGAAGGCGCTGTCCCCCACGTGCTTGATGGGGTTTCGGGACAGCTTCAGCTCGCTCAGGGCGGGCAGGCCTCGCAGGGCTGCCGTGGGCACCTCCGCCAGGCGGTTTCCCTCCAGGTGCAGCTTCTCCAGCATCTTGGCAGGAGCCAGGGCGGTGGGGGCGATGCGCTTGATGGCGTTCCCGGCGAGGTACAGCCAGCGCAGCCCACCGGCCCCGGCCAGGTCACCCTCTGCCAGCTCCCCGATGGCGTTGTGCTGCAGGTGGAGGGAGATGAGGTTGGGCAGGAGCTGGAAGGCGCCCGCGGGCAGGCGGGTGAAGGCGTTGCGGTCCAGGTCGAGGTAGGCCAGCCGTGGGGCCCCCTCAAAGGCGGTGGCCACCAAGGTGGAGAGGTGGTTGTCGGTGAGGTAGAGGTAGACCAGGCTCTCCAACCCCCGCAGCGCCCCAGGGCGCAGCACCCCAATGCTGCAGCTCTGCAGGTGGAGGGACACCAGCTCCTTCAGGCCAGGGAAGGCGCCCGGCGGCACCGTCCCGAAGGCATTTCGGCGCAGGTCGAGGAGGCGGGTGTCTCTGGGGAAGCCCCGGGGAATCTCCCGCAGGTCCCTGTTCTCGCAGGACCCGTGACGGAAATCGGGGGAGCAGGCACACCCTTGGGGGCACTGCCCGCTGCCAGCCACCCTCGGCTGCTCCGACGGCACGGCGGGGCTGGGGGGCAGCCGGGGATGGTCACATCTCATCTCGGGGGGCCTCAGGGAGTTGAGGGGCCGGCCACGGAGGGCAGGGGGTGCGGAGCAGGTCCCTTCTGCCTGCACCCGTGCCCTCGTCAGCCAGTCACGGAAGGGGCGCAGGAGGCAGGAGCAGAGCAGGGGGTTCCCGGCCAGGCTGACCCTCGCCAGCCCCCCGGCCCCCGCCAGGGGTGGCAGCCCCTGCAGCTGGTTTTCGCGGAGGTCCAGCGTGCGCAGCTGGGGGCTGCGGGCGAAGGCTTCGGGCGCCACGTCCTGGAGGGCAGTGTGGTCCAGGAAGAGGTGCTTCAGAGAGGCCATGGCCAGGGCCTCCTCGGCCACGTAGGTGATGGGGTTGTGGCCCAGGTCCAGCCGGGTAGCCCCATCCAGCCTGGCCAGGGCCTCGCCAGGCAGCGCCTGCAGCTCATTGTGGTCCAGGCTCAGCCTGCGCAGGGCGGGCAGGGCGGCAAAGGCCTCGCTGCCCAGTACGTGGAGGGCGTTGTGGGACAGCCGGAGCCACCTGAGGACCTGCAGACCCTGGAAGACCATGTCCGGGAGGTAGACCAAGGCATTCGCCCTCAGGTCAAGGACAGTGAGGGACCCCAGATGGCCAAAAGCACCTGGCTGGATCTCCTCAATGCGGTTCCCCTCCAGGATGAGCTGCTGGAGGGAGGACAGCCCATCGAGGGACTCCTGGTAGAGGAGGGCTATGCTGTTGGAGGCCAGGTTGAGGTAGACCAGCCTCCCCAGCCCCCGGAAAGCCCCTTCCTCCAGCCTCTCCACCTTGCAGCGCTGCAGGTCCAAGTGCGTGAGGTATGGGGTGTCAAGGAAGGCTCCCACCGGGATGACTGTGAAGCTGTTGCCCCGAAGGTCCAGTTTTTTGGTGAGCTGTCAGTCACACAAATAAACACTGAGTTACCCCAGGGCTGCCATCCCCACCTCCTCTTCCCCCGGTTCCCTGCCCGTCCCTTTGCCCACCTGCGGGACGGGGCTGGGGACAGCCGTCAGGTTCCCGTTGAGGCAGAGGACGTGGGCACGGAGGTTGTCGCAGACACAGGGCGTGGGGCAGCGGGCGGCAGCCATCGCCCCCAGCGCCAGGGCCACCGCGAGCCGGAGGAGCCCCCAGGACAGCCTCATGGCGGAGAGGACCTGCGGGCGGGGAGAGACGGCAGTGAGGCCAGGAGAGGGGCCAGGCTCCCATGCGGCCCCAAACACCTGGTGTCATGGGGGCCATTGCTGTGACCTAGTGAGGCAGGCCTCACCATCTCTTGCTCTCACACAGTGATTTTACAGCTTATAAATGAGGAAGAGAGTGGAAGAAAGAGAAAAGAAATATTTAGAATGAAAAGTGAAGGTCACAGAGAGCAGGTCTCCACTTGCAAAGAGCTTTTCTGGTTATCTAAACCCCCCGAGGGAGGCTCGGGAGGACCTGCGAGGGGCTCGGCAGGAGCACAGGGTCACTCGTGGGGAACCGGCTTGTAGCAGACTCACCCCCCCCCTTTCTTCTTATATCACTAGCATAAAATTGTCTTGATCTATACAGAGTTTTAATATTCCTCCTGCAACTAAGTTTTTTGTAAGACAAGCAGGTATAGCGATCCAGCGGATGTGATCCCACTGCCTTTCTGAGCTGCCACCTTTCTTTTAATTGCAAATGTCCCATCTCCGTCACCTCCCAGCTCTGCACCTCCCACCCTGCACATTCCCTGCTCCCCCCCCCCGCCCCCAAGCTATTCATAGCCAGGTTTGGAATAGATCTCCACTGTTTAGCTGCAGGAAGGACGGGTTGGTTTTGGCCAGGCAGGAGTGAGCCCCTGGGATGGAGGTGCCGGAGAGGGGCCAAGGCTGGGGCGAGCACAGAGGGGGTGGCGGGGCTGCAGATATGGCCCATACACCCCCCCAGGCTCTGGGGAGCAGCAGCAGTGGGGTCTTCAAGGCTCAAACCCGTGGAGCCGCCTTGGCTCATCGTCTGCCATGGTCCCGTGCCCCCACCCTGCCCTCCTGCCACCACCACAGCCAGCCCTGCCTCAGCCCCCACACGCCGGGGTCACCTCCCTCCTGCGCAGCCACCGGCGAGTGCCACCAACGCAACGCCCCCAGCTCAGCCCCCATCCTGCGCCTGGGCACTGCCATGCACCGGGCACCATCCTGCCACCCCCTCCCGCACATCTGGGGGGATCACACACCCGGGGGCTGGGGGTACCTGCTCCTCAAGAGGCAGCAAAAAAAGAGGGGAAAGCGTCCTCCGCCGTCCCGTGGCTGCCAAGCTCCTGTGCCGGTGTTTGCTCTCCTCGCAGAAGTGAGAGCTGAATGGGCCCCGTTGTGTCGCCTTCCCAGCAGCGCTCGCCGGACGGAGCCAGAAACGCGGGAGGAGGAGAAGAAGGAGCGGGGGGAAGGGTAGAGCACCCCTGGGGAGAGGGCAGCCACCCAGACATCGCCTCCCCCTCGCCTCGAAGGGGGCCAGGAGCACCGGCACTGGGGAGTCAAAGCCTGGAGTGTCGCAGAGCCAGCCCGGTCAGAGCCCGTGTGGGATTTGCACCCACTGTTTCCTGGGCTCTGCCTTTCCTTTCCTCGCTGCAGAAGTCACAGGAGCTACAGAGACGCAGGGCAGAAAGGTGACATCCAGCCAAATTTGCAACGGCGGCAGTAAGCCTGAGCAAAAGGAAAGAAGCAGCTGGCAAGCCGGGCTGCGGGGCCGTGCCACATTTACAGCCCTCAATTCTTCTAATTTTGCTTCTCTGCTTGTTTCAAAGAGGCCAGGCTGGCAGTGCCTGTGTGAAACATCATTTACTTGCAGAAGGCCATGGAGGCCTTCATTTTTTCCTCCCCATCTCTGTCCTTTCCCTTTTTGGGCTCTGCGTTTCGCTCTCCCAGGAAACAATAACAGATCTGCAGCCTGACAAAAATCTGGAAGATTTGATATTAATGTGTCTCTCTCCCCTTCAAGCCCTTCCCCTATTCAGCAATCTCAGCTGCCAGAACCAGTATGTCCCATCCCAGTGCCAGCTGTGAGCAATGGACACACTGCCCGGGGTCTGCAAGCCTCCCCACAGCTGGATGGCCAAAGCCTCCTTGGCCACCACCTCGGGCCAGCTCCCAGGGGTGCTTGGTGCTCCTGCGACATGGCCCGACCGCACCGATGCGGGGGGCTGCTCGGAGGCACCGGCTCTGATGCTCATCCCCGCTCTGCTGTGCAGGGAGGACCATTGGGGCTGCAGGTCTAGGGGGACTGAACCTGCCCCGGGCTGGCAGGAGTCGCCCCGGGGAGCTCGCTGCCTGTGCCAAATCACCAAGACCTATTCTGGGTTCGTGGCTGGCTGACACCACCCCCCTCCATCTGGTGCCGAGTTTGGGGTAGGCTGAGGAGCAGCCCCAAAATGAAGCAGCTGGGAGCCAGGTGTTTGCATTTGCTCCCAACCTGGGGTCTCTGCCAGTACCCTCCACTTTCTCCTGGTCCCCTGCAGCCTTTCTCCCTGCACACAACAGGAGGAAGCCCCTGGCTCAGGCTCTGCTCCCTGGTCGGCTGCACTGCAGCCGGGAGGAGGAAAGTGCCTGCAGATTGTCGCTGAGCTGGCCGAAGTCACGTTCGGGGATGGGTGACGATGCTCTCATTAGGACGCTTCATGCCGGGGGTGTTGTGACATAGCGGCATCAGGATGCGGGGAGGCAGTCTGATGGGCACTGGGGAATGCCTGCAGCCGAGAGGGTTTTCGTCCCACCTGCTGGTCCTGAGCAAGGGCTTCCTGAGGGTCCCTGCTCCTGGCACAGGGCCAGCAGCCCTAAGGCCCAGCAACGTTTGCTCCTCAGCACAGCCCCATCCCCTCTGCCTGGGCCCCGAGCACTGCCGTGATCCCCGAGGCGGGTCCGAGCTGATGCCGGGCTGGGGGGAGCCGGCAGCAACCCCCTGGCTCTGCCGGCAGCAGGAGGAAAGTGCGGCTTTGCTCAGGAACGTGAGCGAGGCCTTGGGGACAGCCAGGTGAAGATGGGCCCTCGTGCCCCCCCGAGCTGCTCCCGCTCCGTCTAGCAGCGCTTCATCCGCTGCCCCAACGCCAGCCTGTCCTCGCTGCCCACTGGCATCCCCCTGTGCCACCACGGAGCTGGCCCTGCAGCACCTCCTCTTTCCCGTACGGGGGGCCAGCTTCCTCCCGGATCTGCTGGACATCACTGCCCTCCGCCTGGGAGGCAGCAGGGTGGAGGAGCTCCGGCCAGTGACTTTTGGGAGCCCGGGGGAGACCTCGACCACCTTCACCTGAACTACAACCTCCACCACCCCGCTGCTGGCCACCCTGCACTCCAGCGGCAACCCCATCCGCAGGCTGACGTGGAACCATGTGCCGCAGCCACCATCACCCCCACCACAGCCCTGGCCCCTGTCCAGCCCGCCCTGCGCCCCATGCCCGGCCCCTGCCTGGCTGACTGCGTGGGCAGCGACACTTCCCTCGTGTTGGCCTGGGCTCTGACCGGGGACCACAGGGAGGTCAAGGTGCAGTACCAGGTGCCCAGGCACCGAGTAACACATCTGCCCTTGCCCCAGCCTCCCCACAGGCTTTTAGTTTGTTCATTTAGCTAGCAATGATCTTGCCGTCTTTGGCATCTACTGAGGCTGCAGGGAGGCAGCCAGACTCTGCTCTCTCCGGTGGGGCATGGGCCATGAGGGCAGCACGCTTGAGCTTCCACTTGGTGGGGTTTAACCCACCTCTGCCAGGCCTGCTACTTTTGCTTTCCATTAAAGAAAATGTTTCACCTTTGCCTACAAGGAGCCCGATCCCATTACTACCACTACAGGGATTCACTGCTTACAGGTGCCCCCAAAACTGCCCCACGCAGACTCTTTGCCCTCACCACTTTGCTGGACTAATAAAGTTCAAATTAAAAATACTTTCCAACAACCGTGGTGCTTTTGGGGTGAGATGGTTGCACAAGACAGGCTGAAGCGGCACTGGAATGACCCCACGTTCCTCCAGGACACCCCTGGGAAATGGTCATCCTCTAGGAGCGACTTCTAATGGAAACCAGAGTTAGCAATTCCCATTCTATTTTTTTCCCTAATCCTGAGGCATAAGCCAATTTTAAGGGACTTCTGACTCCATGTCCTGCTAGAAGTGAATCTGTCTTCTGCAGAGACTGTCACTTCTACCATCACGCACCCCCTTTTCCTATAGACATCTAATCTTGACGCTGAATACCAGGACCAGGAAAATCCTGTTTCTAAATATTGTTTGCTTTCAAAAGAAACTTAGGGATCAAAATCTCACGCTTGTTCTGCTACCATGGCTTGGCTACTCAAAGCTTCTCACACAGGTTCTCCCCAGGACCTGGCCCACAGGCCTTTGCACAAGCAGCAGCATCCTCTGACCTTCGCGGGCTCTGTCAGACAGCCTTGCACACACGACATGCTCCACGGGACCCATTGCAGATGTCCTCCTGTAGAGGTTAACCCCTTGGCTTGGTCTCTGCCTCTCCGTTCTCCACCATCTTCCTTTTCTCCATGACCCTCCTCCAGGGAAGAGGGACCTGAAGAGCAGCAAGAGGCCAGAGAGCTCCAAGGAAAGCTATGCTAGTTCAAGACTTACAGAAAATACAGATTCTTTTATGTCTCAATTTTGCCCTCAAGCTCATGGCAAAACTTAACAGACTTGCTTTTCAACTAACAGCTGAAGGAACAGGATGGGATGAGGTGAAGGAGGCAGGGCTCAGCCTGCAGTGCTTGAAGCTCCTTCTGTAGGTGCAGGTACCTTCACTTCAGTTGATTTTTACCAATTTGGACACAGAGGAGTTCCAGCTTCAGTCACAGAAACTGGGAGAAAACACATTTTGCTCTTAGCCTTAGGGCAGCCTTTTTTTAATGAGGGGACACTGCTCTTACACAAAGGCCAGTACCTCCCCTGCCAGAGCAACGACAAACACTGCTTTCCCAACCCTGCTGGATCATAGCCACACAAAACTTCCCACAGCCACCCCAGTTTCACCAGTGGTTGGCTTGAACAGGCCCACAACCTGGGGGAATTTAAGTAGAGAGTGCATGCAAGTAGGTCTTGCACATACCCTGCACTTTATTTCAATCCAGTGCCCCCAGCCTTTTTTTCTGTCCATGCTGCCTGCACACCCTGTGAGTTACCACCAGCTTTTCCTGCATTTAAGCAAAGCACATGCACCCTGACAGCTGTGGTACACGTTGCCTCTCACAACAAAGGGACAGCTAACTCAATTTCCTTGACTTCTTCCTGGCACTGGCCCTATTTATACTGCACATCAATTGTAAGGTCAGATGAATAGTCTCCTCCCACTGAAAACAGAGCGGGAAGGAACAACTCTTTGCTACCTAAAGAGAAAGAGATGTGTTGATTCTCAGAGGCTTGAAAGAAGAGGGAGCAGGACCAGTCTGTAAGCTTGTGTGCTCAGGAGTGGTACAGGTAGGTGCCACAAACATGTAAGCACATGGACAATCCTCCATACAGAGATTTAGGGATATCTGCTGCTACTCTTTCAGCGCAAGAAAAAAAGCACAGCCCTACCTGCAAATGATCACCACAGCCCTAATTCTTTGTTATCTTACACGTGCTCAGCTTTCAAACATGTGAACAGTGCACACAGTGACAGTGTTTTGTCAATGGGAGCAGAAAGAGAACACATATGCCCCAGGGATTTAATGGATTGTATTCATTTCCAAACCAAGCCTATTTAATTAGGAAGAGAAGGGAAAGGGACAGGGTAAGGGCAGGAAGAGGGAACAACACAGGCTATGGCAAAAAAATTTACAATAAAAATATGCTTGCTCCCTTAAGCAATGGCCACCAGGGTCAGCCACACTACACGAATATTCCAAGCCACAGCAGCAGTATATTAAAATACAAATCAGCCATACACTGCCTTCGACAAATGGACTTGAAAGAAGAAACAAAGGGGAGCACACCTTGCCCCTCTGACCCGGCAGCAGCAGAAGGGGGTCAAGCACTCCCCTGGCCTGGAGAAGCAGGGGTGGCAGCAGCAGCAGCATAGCCTCCCTCCTGCACAGTGCTGAATGCTATCAGGTAGGAGTCACAGTCCAATAAAATAAAATAAAATGCACAGCTGGGTTGATCCTGATGAGAGTGCTTCTGAGGCCCATGTTAGTCTTAGCACACCCTTGCCAATGTGACCAAAGTGGAGGACTCTTCTTTTTAATTCATGCAGAGCTCAGAGCAGCACTGACTTATTCTAGCATAAACACCTGCCCTGCAGACCAGGGAGTCACTTCATGAGGAGTAGAAAAAAAATTCAGCAGGATTTGTCCAAGTTTATGAAAGCAGAAGGAAGGACAGACCTCCTACGGGGGGGGAGGGGGGGGGAGAAAAAAAGAAAAAAAGACAGGACAGCATGTCTGTATGGGCTCTGGGATCCTCTCCCATCACGCAGCTCTGAGTTCTCTGCTGACGACAGTCCTATGAGGAGGGAAGGGCACAGCAGCACATCTCTTGTCTCTTACAGCTGGTGGAGGGTTTGTAAGAGCATATGACGAGCAAATGAACAGGAGTCAAGAGCACGGTTTGGTCTGTGGAAAGAGAGGAGAGAGAGAGAGAGATATTTAAAATAGCAAATTTAAGAACTGTTTTGTATCTGATTTTGAATGGAAAAATAAACACTATTTCAAACGCACTAAGACTTGCATGCCCAAAAGTCTACATCTTTTCCCCTTGGTCATCTCTTCTGAGACCATTCCCTGACCTCTGCACAGATCACTGCTTCCCACCCAGAGCTTGCTGTTGAAAATTCTCTCTCCTGTTGCTGAGTCTGAGTCAGGAAGACAACGGCCAAGAACCAGAACATTTATTTCCACAGGTACAAAAACCAGCAGCAGATTGTTCATCTCTGCAGCCCAGCGTCTCAGTTTCAGTAGCAGGAAGTGGGTGGGGGTGGAAGCCCCTTTCACTCCCAGCAATGGAATTTTCCATATAGATCCACCGTTTAGGGCCCCAAAACACAGAAGACAAGCCTGCTTGTACTCAATTCTTTTCTCACCCAGTCATCTGTTATCTTTGACCCAATGGTGACTTTGGTTTCAGGGCTTAAGTCTTTTAAAAAGGCCCTCCCCGCCCCCGAGGTCAAGTAGCACCTGACTGGCTTTGCTGGGCCACCTTTTGGGGGCCTTACAAATAGCGCCCAGAACGTGCAAACCATCGGCTGAAAGCGCCTGGCACAGAGATTGCAATAGTGAGGTCTACCTCATGCAGAATAACCTGCTGCTTGAAACTAGATGATGGGACTATAGTCACATCAGGGTTAACGTGGGGCTAAATCTCCCTAACCTTCCCATCACCGCCCAGTAATGTATATTTCTGTTTCCACAGGCTAGCTGTTCTCTAAGCATCACTGAAACTTCCAACAGTCTGTATCCACCCATTAGGGAACTTCCTCCAAAGAATTTTAATCCAACATTTTCCACTGTTCTGAGAATGGAAATCATTAATTTTACCTTTCTCCTACTCCAACACAGCAAAATACTCTTAATAGCAGTGCGGTCTACTCATTTTGGGAAAGAAGGGGGAGGTGAAATAAAGATGGGAGTATCTAGGTAGGAGCAAAAAATTAATCTCTGGATTTATAGTACACAGGTAATGGCTGCAGAGGCTGTTTGGTATAGGACTCCATGTATGCTACGGTTTAACAGAACCACATCCTGGAGAAGAGTTAACCCCTTTTATCCTCCCAAGAGCCATTCAATGCCCCACACTGAACAGACAGGACACAATTACAACTTGCAGTTTATCTTCAAAGTGGCTGGGTGAGGTATTTCAGTCGTCATCTTCGGAAGACCCAGCCCTGTTTGCAATGAGCAGGCTGATTTTGCCTAGGCAGCTTCCTCATTTTTGGAAATAGAGAACCTGAACTGCTGATGTTGATCACAGCCAACCTCCCTCACAGCCTCCACTCCTAACACCAAACCTCCTCTAACACTAAGAACCTCCTTACTTGCTGTGGAGCTAAACTGCCTGCCACTCTGTGCTACAGACTGTTTAAAGAGGCCAGTGATATGATCCAATCCTGCAGCAAAGAGCAGGAAAAACAAAACACCCACACACACACCCCCCAACCAAACAAAAAACCCAACCCTTCCAAAAAACAAAACAAAAAAACCCAAACCACCACCACCACCTCCAGTAAGTCACAAGCCGGCAGGCAGACATCCACATACTTTCAGTGTTTCCACCGAAAGAATTATGGAAAAGCACATGTGGATTCACAGCACCCTCTTGTGTCCAAAAAAAGAAAATAAAGACTGACAGCAGCAGAGTAAGATGGATGCTGCTTACAGTCCATATCCATAATTTTATTATTATTTTTGAACGGAGAACACTACCTACATCATCACAAATTGCCACAAAAGAAAGGAGGAGAATGACTACTCCAGAAGTAAGCCCCTTGCAGCAAAAAGCAGCAGAGCTTTAGCCTAGGCAGCTACAAGAACTTTACAGCTCTAGAAGCCCAAAGGAGCTAACCGCAATCCTAAAGGAAAAACCTAGAAAATATCACAAAAACTCATACCAGTTTGCTGCAAATGAAGGACTCATGGGTCTGACAGAGAAAAAAGTAGATTTGTTGCAGAAACAGAGCCCAAATGAGTTCTGCAGATTACTAGGTTAACCAGTTAGAGGTTTGATTTAAGGTTAGGGCATGATTTTGTTCTGACTGAATTCCAAGGCAAGGCAAGGTTAATTGAGAAGCTGTTTTAACTGGACTTTGTGGTTCTTGAACTGCTCTTATTCTCTCCAGGCAACTGTAAAGGATTTAATAGTTGTTCTCCTTGTTCCCTTAGGGAAAGCATTTTAAGAAATACATATATTTATAAAACACAAAGGTATATCGCTTGTATATAGCGTTGACTTCATTATGCTGCACAGGACATGAGTTTCCCTATGTAATATCACACCTTGCAACAGAGGGGTTTGCAAATCAGAGAAAGCTTCAGCTCCAGGAATTTCACAGCACCAGGGACACTCTGCAGGCTTGCCATAAGCACCCTTACATACCAAAGGCAGCCAGACAGACAGATCTGCCTTCTACTGTGGGAGGCTCTTGGCTCTCATGCAACTTATACAGGACCTCTGAACAATCTCACACTTCCAGAAAGAGACTTTGCCCTCTTGTAATTGTAGTGAAATGCTGGCTATGGATTCAATAGAATTTTTGTTGGCGGATTCATTAAGACTAGAATTTTCCTCTTGTTTCATCATGTACAGCATCATCTACAGATGAAAAAACATTTATTGGTATTTTGCAGGCCTGGAGCCTGGGAGAGGCCTACATACACACATACAGGCAGAGGGGGACAAGTGTCTTTTGTGAGCAAATTTGTTTAGAAGACATGTCAAGTTGAGTTATGAGGCTACTCTAGGCACTGGAACCTGACATAAAACCAATTAGAAGGGTCAAATGCACTGAACCAAAGTCACCTTTTCTGTATTCCCAGCTTCAAGTGATTTAAATCCTCTGGAGGCCTGGGGCTGATAGACACTGAGTGGTACTTGTTTTGATCAAGCTAGGTCTCTGCATAACTAGTGCCTGATGAAGTAAGCCATCATTTTCTTCACCCTTTTATTTTAGGGCTGGTATTGGATCCTTACACTATACGTATCTACTTGATCAACAAGCAAGATCACAGGCACAGGCAGCAGTGTAGGAAACAGCAGAAATCCAGTGGATCTGTCCGGACAACTTCACATGGCAAGTCCTGATACTTCTTGCTTAAACCTATAATGATTGGGCTGGAGGTGTATTTGTTCAGTTGGTAAAGCATTCATTGGCTTGTAACTGCCTAATTCTTAGCCTGATCAAGCCAAACAGAGGAGACAGCAGACAAACTGTTCCACCAGAAGGGCCTCTAGGTTAGCATTTGCACATGTGTAAACAAGCTAGTTACATAATTTTATTTTCCAAAACTGACCTTAGCATGGCTGGTTGCTGGACACATACTACTGCTACACATCAGCTTTGACAGCTTCAGCCACACCAACGCTAGGAAAAATTCTTCTCCCCTATCACAACTGACCTGCTTCCAATCCCAGTAGAACTAAGAAAAGACTGACTACCAACATTTGACTGCATCCCTATCACCCATGTTTCGTACTGACCACATGGTATTTGATGCCTCTGCCTTTCATCAGCAAGAGATCGTAAACATCTGCATATTACCCATACCGTGAAAACCAGGAAGGCTAAAGCCTCATTTTGGAACCTGTTAAAAAGCTGCTGTCACCCTACGTGGCACGTGGTTCATTCTGAGCCAAACAGCCACCAAGCTCCAAATGGATTTCAGACCTCTGCTGGTTTTGCCTGAAGTGACAATTTTGGACTGTTTCTCCTCTTCACTGCTGAAGAGTAGTATTTAATCCTTCCTCTCTTGAGGGGAGGTCTATTTGGTGTGTTTTTTCCAAGTCTTATCAATGCTGAAGTTCACACTGATTTAATTCAGAAGAGATACGGCTTCCACAGCTATTGCATTTACTATGCTTTTAAGACATTAAAGAAACTAAAGCTGGTGGGGCAGGGGTTGATTCTATACCTATACTGGAAGTAACAACATTAAATAGAGGCAGGCAGTAGAAGCAACTTCTTCAACGCTTATGCTCCCAATTTAGTTCTCAGAAAAATCACTAGCCTTGTTGCTGTCACAGTAAGAAGTTTCATTTAGAAACAAATTCAGTCTTTGTGTTTTGATCTGCTAGTGTTCAGTGTTACACAGTATGACAATTCAGGTAGAGCTCTGCTGACCCTCATACTCAGAAGGATTATTTGGAGGGTGCAGTTAGATCCAGTGTACTCATAGTTCACTCAAACAGGGGCTAGAAACCCAGCAGGTTTCCTTAAGCTCAAAACACCTCTTCTGTGACTGGCATTAGCAGTCTCTGCTTCAGAGCCAGTCAGCTGCAAAGCCAGCTTTCCACTATTTCTTCTTTAGGATCAAGATTTTTTTACTCTAAACCTTGCATAGTGGAGTAAGCAAGAGAAAAGGAGAGGCCCATTAAACTATTAATCCTTAATTTCAGAACAGATACTTAGTGGGCTTTAACAGAACAGCTTGCATGTAGCTATTAACCCTCAAACAGTTTCACTAGCTCCTGTGGAGAAGACTGCAAGGCAAGTACTATACTCACTTTGTGACAAAAGCGGAGAGAACTGGGGCCAGGGATTTAGGGAAATAATCCTGCTGGACCATATAGTTCAAGGTCATAAGAATACCATAGAGGCTTGGGACAGCTTTGATCTTCTCTTCACTCTGAGAAAAGGACAAGAAGATGAAGTCAGGCTTAAGACAATCACTATTTTATGTAATCCATTGTAGTTCACAGAGGCAATGAATTCTCTATTGAATGAAGTGCTCCCATACACTGTAGGAGAGAAAGCTGGTCACTACATAAGTGTAGTTCCTCAAGACAAAGGTAGCCAATTCCATAGCCTCCCAGCACCAGCATCTGAAATAAAGCAGCATCAACAACATTCCAGTACTTATCAATTGACAGCAGTAGTAATGGGGAAAGGGAAGTAATGAACTTGCAAGTGAAACAGCCAAATCTTCTCAGAGGCCCTGTGTCAAAGTGTTCTCCCTAAGGAATTCAACCAGACTTCAATTCATAAAGAATTCAGTTGCCTTAATTACATAATTTTTTCTTGTATTATTCTGTAGCTCACTTTCATACCATCTCCAGTTCTTCGGCAGGCTTCCTCCAGAACTCGATGCAGTATTCCCAGAACCAGTCTCACAATTATGTACAAGATAAAGCTAATAGTCATCCCCCTGCTTACATGATGCATAAGTTATTCTTGCTCCTAACATGATGCTAACCTACATGTCCCAACTCTTACATTGTTTTCATTTATTTTTCCACTGCCATTTCAGCTAAAGCCCTTCATTCGGTAGACAGGATCTAGACCTGTGTTCCTATGTGTATGACCTTGGAGTTCATGGTGCTAAGAATATCTGTTGCTCACGTGCTTCCAGCTAGGTGGGACAGAAAATGATGGAAGCTGCTCCTTCTCCACATATGCCTAATTCATCACTAGTCCTCTATATCACAGATGACAATCAGCTGGCTGATCCTCAAGGGCTTTATTATCAATGCCACTTCCTGGCCTGAAAGAGTTCTTCTGAAGCACAAGTCTGTGCTTTATGCTTCATGCATATTCGCTATTTTCTATATGGGTAAGAGGTAGGTGGTAGTCCCTGAAACAAGCATTCTGCAGAAGAAAAAGCCATCTCAGGTTCTGTTGACCTGAGAAGGGGGAAGCTCAGCATTAGTCCAATGTTCAATGAACACAGGGAAAGGCTAAACTGATTTTTAGAAAGTTAAGACATATCCAAGCATGTCGACAGCTGTCTGTACAAGCTCGATATTACCAGAAGGAAATCCATAAACCTAATTAAGAGCAGGCTGCTATAACATAGATTATGGCTATTCTGTGGTTTAGAATTGTCTTGGTCCAAGTTTCCATTCTCAGCTTCTAGGTCTTATGGCAGTGAGAAACATTAACCCTTGTAGCACAAGTAGGCAAAGGTGCTTCTTAAGTTTGCAGACAGAACCTCTCCCTAGTCACCTCACTGAAAGAAAAGCTACAGGTATTCTAATGGGATTCACAGGTTTCCTACTGACCCTCCATCTTTTCTCACAAGAAGGTTTATTCCCTGTAACTACATATTTAACACTAGTATTTGGCAATGATACTACAAAGCATGAAGTTGAATGCTACTGATCTAACATGAGTAGTTGGATAGTAGTTGGATGAGTAGCAGTTTTTGAGCCGTGCTACTAAGGGATGCCCTAAAGGACCACATTAACTAATAATATTGTAGATTAGACTCCTGGACATGGCTTTTCCTAGACACCATAATCCAGCAGCAGCACTATTTCCTTACCTGACCCTCCCTACCTTTAGGGGATGACTGAGAATGCAGAGCACATTAAGCAGAAGAGGTACAAAGAGCTGACACCTCCTTCATCCTAATGCAACCTTGCAATTTGCAATTTCTGCTGGACCTGCAGACTTCCATTGTCTCTGGGCATCAGGCATGCACAGGCACCCAGCTGCTTCCATAGCAACATAATTACCCAAAACCCAGCCAGTCTGGTCTTCAACAGCCTAAACAGACCATGACTTAACTCTTTCCTGCTTCCTCACCTTAAGTAGTCCCATGTGGATCAAGAGGCTTGTGATGAATGCATCCGAATTAAATGTGGCAGAAGTGAAGGCTTTTCTCATCAAGGCATCTAAAAAGAAATAAATGCATCATATTAAACAATACAGAAAGGGATGCTGTTACAGATTTTAAGATCAAGATTGATCATAAAGGACGTCAGGGAATATCAGCTGTTAAAGGAGTTTTGGGAGGTTTCCAGTTGTCTCTGCAGAGACTAGGTATGTCCCTGCATACCTTTATGTCCTCTGAAACACTGAGACAGATAAAACCCAGTCCTTAGGTATAAGGCCTGATACAAAGGAAAAGAAAAAACCCCACACCCAACAACAAAAAATGCAAAAAAACCCAAAATTTGCACACTGCCAAGCTTCAGATGTAGTTTGACCTCAGTCCTATGCATCACAAAATGCTCTGCTCACTGCATTTGGACATGCATGCTATGTGCATACATGCAAATAAATATGATCAGATGAAGTAGAACAGCAAGAGTTAGAGCCTTAAAATTTTTTAAGGTCAGCAAGAATTCACCTTTCATTTGAAACCAAAAGGAATGAGAACCCAATGAGAAAACTTGTTCAACTGTTTTCTGGGCTCCCTCAGGACCAATATTGTGGAAGCACAAGATACGCTAAGTTCAGAATGAATCTCTGCTTTCATTCCACATAACAGCACGGCACAGCTTGGTACTTTGTCACCTGGAGTTCCCTGCTGCCAGGGACAAAACAGTCCAATGGCCTGGCCCACAAGGGCCTTCCTCTGCATTGCACTGGTGTCCTTGACACTGAAGCAGGTCACACCATGAAGTGAAGAAAGGCCCAGTCACCTGTTGTTTCATGCACTGCTGTTTTCACTGGGGCTTCATCTTTGAAAACCGAGGATATCCTTAGGAGAGTTGTAACTACTTTCTCTACATCAGATGTATCTGTCTGAAAGACAAGAGAAAAAACACACATCAGGGGCCATTCAGTTCACTGCTCACCAGCTACAGAAGATGGGTCTTTGCTAGGGCTGTGATAAGAATTACAGCCTTCAGCTGACTGACATCAGTTTTGCCTTGGCCATACCACAAGGCATAAGCAACACTGTGAAACAAAGTTACTCTATGTAGAAGCTCTGATGGCAGTATATGCATTAACTGCATCATCTGCTTCCATAAGGTTCCTCGGAATCACTGGAGAGAAGATGCAAATCTAGGTCTCAAGAGAGAAAGTTATCACCTCTGGGAATTAAATGATTCTGAGAATCAAGTACAGAAAACCACCAGCTCACCTACCTGCTGAGCTATCAGTACAGAGCACTTTGGTCCTAGTCGCAGCAATTTCTCTGGTGATGGGAAAGCAAGGAACGTGGCAACATCCACAGGAGGAGATGGCACTGGAGTTGAATCCTGAAACAGGCAGAATCCATCTCAAGTTTACTCTTGGAACTAAATAAATTGGTTCAGCAGCAAAGACACATGGGACAGGTCAGGACACAGGTACATCAGGTCAGGATTTGTTCTATTTGAAAACTATTTGAGGCTAGAATGAGCCCAGAGTTGGAATATCCAGAATATGGTAGCATGACTGCATGGCATTGCACAAACAAGGTTCCCATCATTTTCTGGACATGGGAAGACTTTTTCTACCTGTGTTTGTCAGAACCATTACTCAGCCTTTCCCTTCATGCATGTGTACACATGCACACTTTAACAAAACATGTTTCCAAGTCATCCATTTTCTTTATTTCCTGCATGTTATCTCCCTGACTGTTACTACAGCGCCAGCCCACGCAGGAATGTGAACGCCTGCCAGCACTCCAAGTTCGGACTCACTCCAGATCTCATTTCCTCCTTTACTCCCCTCCAGCTGAGGAAACAGGAATGCATCTGGAAGTAAGCTTACCTGTGAATCAATTATCTTCTTAGGAGTCAGTGACTCCTGTTCTCCCTGTCCTCTCTCCTTCAACTGTTGCTGTTCTTCCTCCTCCTCTTCCTCCTCCTCTTCCTCTTCATCCTCCTCCTCCTCCTCTTCATCATCCTCTTCCTCCCCTTCATCATCACTAAGGTTTGAGTTACATGTTACATTAATTACACACTTGCAATTCCTGTACACTGGAACTCAAAACATTTTTTCAAGAACAAAAAAGCAGCCTCCCCTCAAGTCTTACTGCAAGAAGTGCATCTCCATCTACAACAGATTAAGAGGACACTCAGGCTTCAGTCATCCCATTGACAATGGCAAGCAAAGAGCGAGGAATGCAATCCATAACTAAGATTGAGATAAATCCATCGATGAAAACAAGACACAAGGCTTATCCTGCTTCTGGAATCCCCTAATGGTGCTCCACACTGCATACTGAAACCAGCATCCATCTGCAATGTTACAGGTCTTATTTAAAACAGATAGGTGAATGAAAGTGTTGATGAAAATGGTTGGAAAATTTCTGATTTAAACTCTGGTACCCTGCCTACCTCAAAGATCCCAGCACAGCTGCCATATTGAAGCCTTCAAGGATCTCCTGGAGTTGCTCACATCCCTCTTCTCCTAGACAGTTACCTAGGTTGATAGGGGAAAGGGAGTAGACTTAACAGATGCACACGTTTGTTCTTAAGGATTTTGCTATAGATTCTTGTCTATCTCTTATTTCTCAAATTGAACAGTTATCAGTCATTTCTACACAACACCTTAGAGGCAGCAATGCAGCCTTCAGTTATCAGAATCAAACAGTTGTTAAACAAATTTCAGCAGCGTTACACAACGGCTGGAGACAAACAAACCCCCTAATTTTTCAGAGTGTCTTTGAGAGACTTCCTGCTAGTTCTATAAACAGCTCTTGTTCTCAGCGATTCTAGAACAAGGACACATGGCACAGTACCAGTGAAATGCAGTGACTCAAGGTATGAACAGCAAAAGCCAACACTGGTCAAAGTTCTCCCACTCTTCTGCAGAGATGTACACAGAGGTTTTTGTTTGCAAGTATGAAATATCTGAGATCACAACGAACAATTAAAAAAACTTTTACTGAAAAAACAGGTATAGGTATCAGTTTAATCTTTCCACCTTATGAGATATACCGAAACTGCTTAACTTTAACAACTAAGTGAGTTCATGGCTTAAGAAAACTTTCAGGATATAAGTGCTTCCTGCCCCGAGGTCATTCAGGTTCAACTGCTCTCAGAGTACCATTTTTAAATGCTGACAACTGCAAGACTAGAATATGTGATACTGTCAACATTCTTCCTAGTGGCTTCTAGTTGCGATCAGACTAGAATACTTTGATCTAGCAAACTTACATACCATTGAGATCCAACTTCTCCAACTCTGCCTTATCTTCAATAGCTTCAGCAACAGTCAGAGCAGCATCTCGTTTGATCTCACAGAAGGACAAATTCAGTTCCTAAGAAGTAGAAGAATATTTGTTTGCAGAATTCCTATTAACATCTGTCATCTCCATAAGCTTCATGTGTTCACAAGTGTTCTGGAAAGAATCTCATTTGAAGAGGCTCTGAGCAAAAAAAAGTATTTTTAATTGGAAATAAAACCTGACACATACTCCTACTTCATATACCTAAAAGGGGTATTTTGAAACATACTATTGTTAAAAGCAGCACTACTAAAAGTAACCACTTTACTAGAATAGCTATAGAGACCAGACCATTCTGACTGCTCACCTAAAAGGTAGCAGACATTTCAGTCCTTAGCAATCAGCTGACTGGAGATCTTCACTTATTCAAGGGTCACAAGAGCATTCCAGAATTCACACACCAGTAAGTCTTACTGAAGAAGGGTAGCTACTATACTAAATGGTTGGCACATTTGCTTTTGAACACTTACATTGCAAGTTAAGGCCTTCAAAAGACAAACTATGAGTGGTACTACTTCTGATAAAGACAGCCAGCAGAGAAACAGTGTGGACAGACTAGTAAGAGTGAAGTTATTCAACAGCCAGGCACCATCCCCCACCATTCCACGTTGTGCTCAATCAACCCTTTCCTGAGAAGAGATTTAATATTAACAGCAAAAGGGAAGCAGTCCTTGAACAGAATGAATCAGCTACAATTGCTTCATGCTACCCTCCCTTAACCACTTCAGCTCTAGAAAAAAGGATTTAAATTCTGGCGGTTCATCTCAATGCCCCCATTAGATCCTTACTTAAGTTTTCCTGGGAGATTCAGACATAAGTTCCACCAGAACCAGCAGAAGCCTGAGCAACAGATCTCACACCACAAAGCACCTACTTCTTTCTGTACCAGGTTCATATACGTAAATAAATATTAGCACTCAGCTGAATTTTTGTCTCTGACTGTAAGCTTGCAAGATTAGGAATTATGTGTTCAGCATCTGTCCCAGGGCAGTTGTGACCCATGGCAGGTGTTTCTAGAGATCTTAGTTTACTTATGTTACTGACTGGACTTAGGCCTGTCTAGAATGTTGTAAAATGCACATCCTGTGCAAATATTGATGTAGGAGGCTGTGGTTGCAAAAAAAATTAAAATATTTGGACTTTTGATACACGCCCTAACAAAGAAAAAGCATTAACTGTATGAACTCTGAAATGCTGAAGAGATTACAAGCTCATTCATGAAGACGAACATCTCAGTCCCCGCTCACGACCCTCTGAGAGGTTCTAAAAGCAGATACTTCCATTATCAGATTTCTTGAATAGCACTTGCTGAGTTGAACCAACAGCTTCAAAAACATCAAGCGGAGTCTAAACAGATCACTGGTACACCTCCATATAGCATAGCCTTAGCTGGATGTGGCGATGCCACTGATCTACAATACAGCTTATTGCTTTCGCATTGTGAGTGCAGAGCCCACACTGAAGTGAATCCCACTTTAAAATAATCACTAGTGGTAGGAGAATGGACAGAAAAAACAGAAAATGGGAAATTAGGCATTTTCAAAAGAGATTTAAAGCTGAACAGCAAGAAGACAATACCTTTAATTTATGAAGCCCTTCTTTAACAGCATCAGCAATAGCAACAGCACCCTTCGAACGCACCAGGCAGTCCCCAAAGTTGATCACTTCAATCTGCCGGAGCGCCTTCAGAGTCTGCAAGACAGCACAAATTTGAAAGTACAGACATGCAAGTAAATTAATATCCTATCACTCCTGGAAGGTCATCTTTCCCACTGCAGCATGGCACACAGCTCCACCAACCCAGAGGTGCTAATGCTAACTATATTTGAGGAGACTGGGAAACAAAAGACAAACCCAAAGCAACTGCTTAGAACAACTCACCTCTGCCATGGCCACAGCTCCTTTCTCTGTGAAGGTGTTGTCATTCAAGTTTATAACCTTAAGCAGTGGGTTGATAGCAAAGGCCTGGGCTAGTGCCGTGATGCCAGGATGGTTAATTCCATTCTGTGGCATATGGACTTCTTCTAGAGTCCCAATGATCTAGGAAAGGATGCAGATGAAAAAAAGCTGTTAGGAGACATACTTCAACTCAAGAGTATAGCGCTCCACTCTTTAGGATGTGGTTAAAATTGTTTTCCTCCAACTCAAAACTCCATTAGTTCTTCTACATAGAATTATTTACCAGCAATTATGTCACAAATCTAAGTGAAACTGCAGGCTCATGGCAAGTGTCAGATTACACAAAGCCCTGAGTCTAAGAGTCACAAGTAGCATCCTCCTAGTGTGCCTGCTCTACCTTAAAACAAGAGTTCTTCACCTGTGGTTCAACAGCATTGAAACAGACCAAGCAACATCACTGGATACGGTATTTTTCTAATTCAGATCTACATTTTGCCCTGACTGCAGAAGCAAACCTGTAAGAAAATTGGTATGAACACTGTTTACAGACTAAACAGCATGTCACAAAACACAATAATGAATCCCATTTTGGTAGTGCCATTCAGCCTGAATTCCTCATGAATCACTTTGTTATGCGCCTCTCAAGTATGTAAGAAGTCTTATTTTTGCCATGATCACTGATTAGTCAAAATCACATCCAGACAGCTCTTTACAAAAAGAACAACCGACAATATCATTGTTAATATATCTGACAATATGCATTATAATTCAGAAGTCACTTCTAGCAGCAATGGAGGAAAGAAAAGGGAATTAGGTGGCCCCATCCACAATGAATTCTCTTCCTCCAATGGAAGTACAAGTTAGCCAGTGACAGCTAGAGAAAGCTAGGCAGCATTTAGAGTCCTCACAGGATGATCCTAGTGAAAACACTAGGTTGCTTTTGCCAGATGATTGAACTAGGCAAAGAAGCACTCAAGAGGTCAGCTGGTACACCTACCCCAGTGCCAGATAACCTCCATTAGCACAGAGTGAGGAGAAGGAATAGGACTACTATTAAATTACTCAGCAGATGCCTATTTCTTTCTCAAGTAACTACTTTACACAGCCACTAGTTATGTGTTTGGAAACTTAGGTCACAGAAACATTCAGTCATCAATTCTAATTGCACTTGTTGAAGACTCCAATTTCAGCAGCAAACAACATCGTGACTTTAGTGAACCAACAACCAGCCACTGCCTTCAAGCTGAGGCAAGCTCTGTGTACATTATCTTTAACATTAGCACTTAAGCACACCTTGCTCCAATTTGCTGCCAAGAAGCTCTGGCTTGGTACTTACCCCAAAGGCTTCAGCCAGGGCAGTGGCACCATCATTCTCCAGACGGTTTCTGCCAGCCACAAATATTTTCAAAGCAAGAGGCTTGCCCTGGGCACTTGATTTCCTGTGACACTCTTTCAGAGCGGCTGCCAATATCTAAACGTAAAACAAGCAGTTTATGCTACCTCAGCGTCTCATTCTGAAGGAATCCAAATGTGTTTTGTATATCCAGCTCAAGAAATACTTCAGTCACCACTGAAATGTACCTGCTCGTACAGTACGGTATACAATAAAACTGTCTGTAACTACACCACTTGCATACTACAGTCTTAGGCAAGAAGTGTAACTTCGCAACACTAGAACACATTGACCCCATTAAGAACATTTCATTCTTAAACAGGCAAACATGTAGGGTCTTAGCGATAATGACAGTTAGTCCCAGTTTTCTGCTTCATCCAACAGGCAACCCTTCAGTGCTTAGGCTTGGTAATACTGTTCTCTCAAATCCAAGGCTGCTATCTCCCTTGACATGGAATCTAATGTTTAGGATAGAACTGTTTTCCTATCCTGGAAAAACAGATGAGCTTTTCATACTTCAGAAATTTATCCATGAAAACATGTAGAGGGAAGGAATCTTGAGACTGGAGAAGTGGGCCAACAAGAATCTCATTAGTTTTAAAGGGAAATGCAAAGTCCTGCAAATGGGGAGAAATAACCCCATGTACCAGCATAAGCTGGGGGTCAACTGGGGGCAAAATAGCTTGGCAGAAAAGAACCCAGGGGGTCCTAGTGAGTGAGAAATTGACTATGAGCTAGCAATATGCGCTTGCAGCAAAGCAAGTCTACTGGGCTGCCTTGGGAACAGCATTGTCAGCAGGTCAAGGGAAGTGATCCTTCTCCTCTACTCAGCCCTGTGAAATGAATCTGAGTACTGTGTCCAGTTCCAGGCTCCTACATGGACATACTGGGGTGAGTCCAGCAAAGGGTTCCAAGGATGATAAGGAACTGGAGAATTTTACATACTGGGAGAGTGCTGAGAGCTGGGGTTAAGGCTGGAGAAGAGAAGGCTCTGGGGGAGATCTTATCCATGTGTAAGAACAGCCAGAATAACAGGATGGGGGGAGAAGGTGGTGTAAAGAAGGCAGAGCCAGACACAAATGCACACAAACTGATGCAGAGAAAATTCCATTTCAATACAAAACCACCTTTTTTACTGTGAGGGTTATTAAAAACTGGGACAGACTATCCAGAAAACTTATGAAGTCTCCTTCCTTTGAGATATTCAAAACCTGACTAGACACAGCCCTGAGCAACCTGGTCTACTTGCCTTGAGCAGGGGAGTGGAACTAGACAATCACCAAAGATCCCTTCCAACCTCAATCATTCTGTGATTCTGTGTAGGGCAGTCTGAAGCCAAGTCCTGGCTCTGACCTCATTCCCAAAAAGGAGACAACCCTTACCTTGCCACCACCAATGCCCATGCCACAGTTATTGAGCTTGAGTTCTTGTAGGGTGTAGCATGCGGGGCTCTTCAGCAGTGCCTCAAAGCCACGCACACCGTCTGGTCCAAAGGCATTGTCACTCAGGTCCAGCTCCACCAGCTGGGCTCCAGCAGTGATGAGTGCATCCCCCAAAGAGATCTGTAAGGAAACAGATGGCCGTGGGTGGGAGGGAGTGGATTGACTTTTAGTGACAGCATCACTGCAGTGGCTAGGTATGACAGTGATGCTGCAAAAAATTTCCACTTTGAAGACATTCGGCAAAGCTGCATGGGGAAATAAAACTTTACAGCTAAAGCCAGAGAAGAAGTTGTGCAAATTAAGCTAAAGATAACCATAAGGCAGTTACCAAGAAGTTATCCCATCCCTTTAGGTCAAATACACATTTTTCAAAGTGAGTTTCCTCCTCTACACTGCTAAAAGAAATATTGTTTTCATTCTGTTGAGTTTGTCATGTTCTTGCTTCACAGAACTCAAGGAGGCGGGGAGCTCTGTAATGCTCTTGGAAGACATGGCCATATGCTTTTATTTAGAAAGCTTAGTTCCCATTCTATCTATCGGATCATGAGAATGTTTTCCCCAGTGACAAGCTTCTTCACTAGCATGGACTTGCATTTGGCCTTTTATCAGCTCTTCTCCACCTCATACAGAAGGAGCAAAAAAGAACCACTCACCTATTCTGAGACACTTAGTGTTAACAGCATAGAGAAAGATCAGCTCTGTGCTAAAAAACATACTCCCACAAAAAGCATGACAGGTGAGAAAAGAAGTTATATTAGTCAGAAGCCTCAGATCTAGTTTTTACTTACCAAGGCAGGAGGGATCTCAGACCTTAGTCTCCCTGTGAACATGTCACTCCAATGACACCTCTAAAATAAGAAACATACAGATAGAAACCATTAAAAATATTTAGGACAACACAGTTGTACAGAGGTTTACACATACAAGCTGCATTACATCACTGGGGACAGCTTAATACTGTCTGCCTTCCCTTGGGCTTGTCATTTGATTGTACTAAAGAGCTACGAGAACTAAGGTTACAATTACTTCACTTGCAAGGACATAAAGCCACTGAAATGCACATTATAAATAACACTATACAAGAATTCTTGCTTGCATTCAAGCTGGAATTCTTTTCGGCTGAGAAAATTACCGCAGAAAAAAGCAGCAGGAAACCGAAGGATACATTAGGAATGCAGATTTTACTAAGGTATGGAGCTCAACAATCTGGACTTGCTTGAAAAGCCACACTTGGGTGATTAACATGAATCAATATTTCATAATCCTCTCCTGCAAAGGACAGTGCCTCTAGCAGCACAGCATCCTCCTACCATTAGGCTAGAACACTAGTAGGAAAACATAGCTTGGACACGGAAAAACCTCCTGGTGCATTTCCTCCATTATTTCTTCCCTATTCAGGCATTCTCTGAAGACTCATTCTTCAGAAGATCTGATCATTCTCCAGAAGATATGACCCAGCTTTTCCATTAGAACTTAAGTTCTGTTGCCACAGTTCTTTGTTTATAGATGCTTCCTCTGCAGAGAGGCTCTTCCTTGCACAGCTTCCCAGCTTTAAGATTGGAAGTCTTCTGGACAGGAACAGTTAGGAATGCAGAAAGCATTCCCACTATCCCAAAGTCCCCAGGTTCTGCCATATTTCCATATGGTTGTTCTTCCTACTGGAAGAACCATCAAGCAAGCTTTGGGGCTAACTCAAGACAGTCTACTGGAGGAAGAACGTAGATAGGCCTTCAGTATTTCTACGTTACTTCTTCCCTTTCACCACCACCCACTTGAGGATCTCACCTTAAGCTCCGATTTCTTCTCCAAGGCTTTGGCAATGACCTTTGCTGCCTCCACACCCACTGTGTTGCCTTCTAGGCGCAATGCTTCCAGGCCATCAAATTCCTCAATTTGCTTGATCACTTCTTCAGCTGCAAAAAGCAGACAGTCTCGTTGGCCTTTTAACTATCATCTTAGGTGCCACAGTAACACTCTGATGCAGCAATACTTGCTCAACTCTACCCTTAGCGAAAACAGCTGACCAATATTATCTGAAAGAATCCTGAAACAGCAATGGAAACAGAGCTAAAATGTCAGGTCACTAAAGAGAACATTCTCCATTCACCACCCTGCCTTTTCATAATTTATTTCTAGTTCTATTCTCTGATAGCCATCCTCCTATTTGCAAAAGTAAGTTTCCTTACTTACTCCTAAGTAAGATTCCTCTGCCATTCAGCACATGGTTTAGGAGCTAGAGTGCATGTGCCTACAAAGATGCAAGGACTAAGCTAAAAGTTGATGGAAATTGGTGCCACATCAACAGGAAGAGGTTCCCACTGACTGACAAAAGTAGATGCCTGTTTAGCAAATATGTCAGGGTGGAACAATTTAACTCTAGAGTAATCCTGTGCAAGACACAGGAGCAGGCTGCAGACTCTCTCCTGTCACTGGGCATTTGTTATCATTCCCAAGCTCCAAAGCCTTTCCCCATAGTTCAGTAGCTTTGCACTACATTGAAATTCTTTACAATGAAGGTGGTGAAACACTGGAACAGGTTGCCAGAGAGGCTATAGATACCCCATCCCTGGAAACATTCAAGGTCAGGTTGGATCAGGCTCTGAGCAACCTGTTCTAGTTGAAGATGTCCCTGCTTATTGCAAGGGGGGTTGGACTAGATGGCCTGTAAAGGTCCCTTCCAACCAAAACTATTCTATGATTCAATGATACTAAAACAGCATATAAAAAAGCATCACCTTTGGAATCAGTAAAAAAGGTACACACTATAACAAATAATCTCTCTGAAGAACATGCTGTTTCTTCATGTGGCAGAAATGTTGATCTAAGAATATATACATATTCTCCAGATATTTACTCCATTAGCCACCACTGCAAGACATTTTTAATTGGGAAACACACATACACCAGCAAGAGAGATATTCCGGGAAAAAAAAAAAATAGCAAGAGTCTAACAAATTTGTCAGAATTTAGGAAGAAACTGGACTATTGCAGTGAACTAACGTATCAGCCCATTCCTCTGTGCAGGTCTTTGAAGCATCTACTTGTTCCAAGTGCTGTCATGCACTTGCTTACTCCTTTTAAAAAGGAGCACTAACTTCTAACGCACAGTGACTGTCAAAAGCACTTGGAGAGAACAGCAAGAAAACAAGAATCACACACCTGAGAGCCAAACCCCAATTCTGTCAGCTGTAGCACTGCCACTGTAGCAGGTCAAAGCAGGATACAAGAAGGGAAGGAAATGTGTCTGTCAGAAGCAGCTGTAGCTGAAAGACCCTTCCATCACAGCTAACATGACAACTTGGCCATGCAGGATTAGCAGGAAGTTTACCACAAGACTTTAGAATTTCAGGGACACACTTCCCAAACACAAGGGTATTTTCTCTTACCATCTTCAGCTGTATTGAGTTTAAGGCTCTGGCCTTTGAAGCTCAACTGTCCACCACCCACTTTGGTTTTCGCAAGTGACTCCGCAAGCTTAGTGATGTCTTCTGATGCCATTTTTCTGCCTTTCCAAATATTAAGAGCTGCCAATTAAAAGAAATTGTCAACATAAAAAAAGCAAACTACAATACATAATCTGTATGAATAATCATATTTATTCGAACAGTAATGTGTTTTTCATTGCTGGGATATCGAATTGAATTTTCAGGATCATTAGTGTTTTCCCCATAGCTCACTTATGGCAGCTAGGCTAGATCAATATTCCAAAGCCAATCCGTCAGATGGTGTTGATTCTTCCAATACTGATGAGACTTGGGTTTTGATAGAGTTGTTACACTTCATAAATAGCCAGTAGCTAAAACTATGGATTAAGGCCATATTAAGACATTATTCTTTGCATAACACTTTCACAATTAAAATGTAACATTCCTCTCTCCCCAAACCCCATCCTTTAATCATACACACTGCACATTTCCCCTGTTCTCCAAAGCAAGGTAGAATGAACACAACTGTTTTTCCTTTTCAATGATATTCCCAGTAGTGCCCTTGTCAGCACAGTTCTAGAACCACCGAGCTGCTGAAAACATCATGTGTGTTGCATACAAAACTCCCTCTCAGGTTTGTGGGTTCTCTTTCCTTTCAGATGTCCCACACAGATTTATCACACACATTAAACAGGATGATCTTACACTGATGATGAATTAGCAAACATTTTGCCTTGAGGCACAAGTTTGAAGCTAGCCATGCCTAGTAGCATCTGCATACCATTATTTAACGGATATCAATCACTGCGTAAAGTAACTGGGCTCCATTCATTCAGCAGGATAAACAGAGCATGTTTCTTATCCCAGCACCTCCGCTGGGATAAAAGGCTACACACAACTAGTGCTTAGAAGCAACATACTTATAAAACAGACTTCTGGTGTCAGAAGGGATGAAGGTTCATTCCTACAACAGAAAACTGGTTCCCTTCCATTCTTGTCTGACTTAGAAATGGCCCCGCGCTCTTGCAGCTCTTCGAGCTCAACAGCACTGGTTTTAAAACACCCCCTAAACAGAAGTTGTATATACATCCTTTCTTCCCGATACCTAGCTGTGAAGTATTTGCCTTCAGCTTCCCCAGAGTACAGCTTCTCTTCAGCTTTCATTAGCTTTAGTATTGCTTTTGGACACAAGGGGAAAAAAACATCCCCAAGGTTGGTCAACATCACTTTTCTAGGATGACTGTCCTGTCCTCTCAAGTAGGTGCTGCCAGTAGAAAGATGCTCACATAACTTACTCCACCCCACCAGGCCACACAGACACCAGACTGAAGGACATTCCCAACCTCTGCCAATCCAACACCGAGAAGGAAGAAAGAGAGGACATCCTCCAACCTGTGAAGGCTTTACTAGACAGGAACAAAAGTTAGGATCCAAAGAAGTCAGTCTGTTCACCTGGTTCAATTATTAACTTTACTTTTAAATAGCTCATCACCCTACTGTTTTTTTTAAAAAAAAAAAAAGAGTTCTGTTCTACTATGATGCTCTTCTATACTCCACAGGTGTACTCACTCCCTTTGCTTCTCTTTCCCTTAAATCCCCTTTTACTTTCTTCACCTTACACACAGGCCACTTCCTAATTTCAACATACGACTTCATCATCACATCCTGAAGCACGTTTTATTGCAAAGATGTCAGCCACATCCAATTGTCAACCTACCAGAGGTCTCTTCACTGCTAGTTCTTCAGCAGGGAAAGCTTTAAAAAAACAAAATTAAATTGAAAGGTTAGTAAGTTTGGCAAATAAAACCAAGCTGTGGAAATGCCTGAAGAGAGGTTTCCTCGTTACTTAAAGACGGTATGAGGCTGTATGCTTCCCAATGGTCAGAAAAGTTAGTTCAGCCGAATGTTTTAATTACAACACTTCGTCCACACCAACAGACAACGCACCGGCTACCTGCTGTGCCAGCCTGAGGAGGAGCCTGCCCTGCTCTCCCGGCAACGGAGGGCCCAGCACCCGGGAGCGCTAGGTGACAGCCCAAGGTTACCCTCCAGACAGCCCCTGACAGCCTCCCAGCGCGGCTTTCCCCCCACGGCGGCTGAGGGCTCTTCTCTTCCCCCGCGGAAGCTGCCGAGCGCCGGCCACGCCGCCACCTGCTCTTCGCGGCGGCCCCCGTAACCCCCCCCCCCTCCCCCGGCCCCACATAACGGGCCCCGCCACCGCGGGAGACGGCGCCGATGCCCCCCTTCCCGCCCCACGCGCGGGCGGCCCCCGTGGCCGGGCACGCGTGACCTGCATCCATGAGGGGGTACCCTCGCCTCCGCGTGGGAGCGCCGCGAGGCGTTCCCTTCCCGCTCCCCCCCGCGCGAGGAGCCGCGGCGGCGGGGGGGGGGGGGGGGGGGGGGGGGGCGCGGGGAAGTGTTAGTCCGCAGGATCGCCTCACCTCACGCACACCCCCCTTCCCCGGCCACCAACGGCGGCGGCGGCTGCCGCCTCCCCTCCCCTCCCCTCACCTCCGCGCCGCGAGGGATCCGGCGCCGCCGCCGTGGGCCGCTGGCTGCCGGGGGAGGCGATCGAGTGGCGCCGGCCCAAGCCCTCACGCTGCCGCCACTGCCGCCGCTGCCGCCGCCGGGGACGATGGGGGAGGGGCGGGCGGGGGAGGCGGAGGATTTGAAAGCCGGCAGTTTTGCTCTCCCCTCCGGGATTGGCTGCGCGGCGTGACGTCACAGGGACTGCCCCCCTCCGCCCCGCTCTGACGGCCGGCGTGCCGCAGCCGGCCAGCCTCGCCGCGCGTGGGCGGGGCTACGGGGCCCGCGCCGCGCCGCCGGCCGCGGGGCACGCCGGGACGTGTAGTCCTGTGGGGGGAGTACCCGGCATGCCTCGCGCGGAGCCGCCCTGCGGGGAAGCGGCGTAGGCCTGGGCCGGGCCCTCTCCCACCCGCAAACCGTGGTGCGAGTGAGGCCGTGGGACACCGGCCTCTGTCGCTGCCCTCGGTCACCTCCGCTCCTGCCTCTCCAGCGCGCGGGCTCCAAGGCGCGGCAGCCGTGCCACCGGCCTCGGAGGGCTGGGTGTGCCCGGGCCCCTTTCACAACAGGCGTTCAGGGAAGATGTCGCTGCAGGAGCTCCGAGTTGCTCTGTAGGCCTCCCAGATACCCACAGATGAGACACGAGTGCCTTTGTCTGTGAACCCTCATGTAGAGAATGTCTCTGCAGATCTCATCTCTGCACTTGTGTGTTGTTGTCAAACCTTTCTGCTAAGGAAAGCGTTTCGTCCAGGAGTGCGCAGTCATTCCTACTTAAGGATGCAAAAGGCATTGGTTTGGTTGACGGCTTTGTGTGTGCACCGTGTGTGACATTTTCCTATTGAGTATAGAAATAAAAGTACATCTGATGGGACAAGCTGAGCTGTACGTAAACCTGCTTGTTACTGTGGCGTGTTTGCACAGGTCCTCTCAACGCAAGCCCTTCTGTCCGAGTTGCAACCTATAGGCACTGACGTAGGTACCGTTTCAGGTGGCAGCCGCAGATACCTGGTGAGCTCAGTATTGAGGTGGGTAATAGGCTGGATTTATTCTGCCATTTTGTCCCAAAACATTATAAGAGGCATTTTTCATTCTCTCACAATTCTCCCAGCTGTGGTTTTAAGAAAGAGTATCAAATGCTTACATGGACCCAAGAAAAGAATATCAGTAATTGGCAACACTGGGTGACCTGGGAGACTGCGTTGAGGTTGAAGGGCATGGTAGACCTTGTTTGTTCTGGGGGAATACAAAAAGCAATTAAGTTTCTTTATGGAGCATGACAGCTGGAAGAATAAAAGCCATAAACCGGTACAGCAACCAGATAGAAAACTTGAGCAAAAGCTAACTCATAAATTATAAGAGGCATTTCTCTTGCAACTGAAGAAAATTAAGAAGCTGAGGCACTGACTGGGTTACGGTTGTATGTGAGAAGCATAAAGCTGCCAGAAAACATAGAGCAGATGAGGGAATAAATCAGTGCGATCTCGAGAAAGAGCTTGAACTTGGAAAATATAAGCAAGGAATTTGGTGCTTGTTAGTAGTTCCTTGCGATCTTTAGCAATAAACAGGATCATACCAAATACATCTGATTCCCTTCTCTGTTGTTCTCCCAAATATTGGCTAATTACCTGGGCCAGAGGGGCAAGAATAAAGTCTTTAAGTGTGGGTGCAGCTATATTGGAATGAAGGTGTACTGTGCCATGGTAGCACAGATCCATAGATTCATTCTCCCTAAAAGAATAGCTTTACAAATCAAAGTAATTTTTACAACACTGTAACTAGTTCGTAGCAGGGATTGGCGGCGTTTTGACTCTGCTGACTACCTGCACACGAGACCTCGATAACCATGCTTGCAAATTGTGAAAATCTTCATGTTAACCACTAAGGAATGATGTGATTTCATGAGAGGAGCGGTACGTGCTGGATCATGACCTTGCAGGACACCTCTTAGTCTTACTGGCAAAGGAAACTGGGCTGGAGGGAAGTATAACATGACATTCAATTGGGAAATGCAGTCCTGAAAATGAATGTTCTCGAATTAAAAAATAGTGCTTATTCCAGTGTAACTGTTGATTGTGTGTAGATTTTGTTTTGTTCCTCTTTCTCCTCAGCTCCTCCTAAGCCCTTTTCTTCTCATCCAGCTGTGATGTCTTGCCTTTCAGAGGTGCTGCACGGTTGGAGGCATCCTGGGCTTTGTGACTCATTTGATGCTTAACAGCTCTGTGACGCTGCCCTCCCAATATGATCTGGCATGTCAAGTCTCCCCATGTTTACTTTCCCCCACCAGGCCTGTTCCACCTTCCTTCTGCTCAAAGCCACCCCTCAACAGGAATTGTCATTTAATGTACATTTTGCCAACAGCTTCTACAGCAGAGGCCCAGCTTGGTTAGACTCTACTCATTGTCACAGTGTCATTGCCTAAAAATAAGAGGAAACAAATCTGCTGAAGAGATAATAAAAATAAACATTGTCTTATCCATGAATAACAGCAATCTTTGGATCATAATGAATATCTAAAAAAAAGTGCATTGTGATTAAATATTGCGAGGAGCGTAAGACAGTGTTCTCCAGTGTCATATGGTACATTATACAATTCACAGCCTATATTTCATAAATTATCAGTTTATTGTGTTGACAGAACTGCCAGAAGCCAATCCTACTCAATATAATAAAGTCCTTCCTTTTCTGATCAGCATGTTTTAAATATTAAACAAGTTTAGTACACTTCAGATGATACCTTCTACCTGCCCCTGAATCTTGTCAGAGTTGCTTAGCTGCAAAGCACAAAGTGACACTCTTTTGGGTTACTGTAAGTAGAGAAGCAAGACACTTGAGGAGTAAACATACCACTGATTACATTGGAAAAGAGGTGATAATTTAAACCAGTGTCAGTCTGGAAATGATGATCTGACGGTAGACAGAATCCTTTAGGAAGAGGAAAATCTATTCTACCAGGGAGGCTGGACTGGGAGCTGAGCATGAAACTCATTTCAGAGGGTTATTTGAAGTTAATGGTAGTGCAGCTGAGCAGGGACGGATGAACCCCCGTGTAAGGCGGTCTGTGTATCTCTGTCTTCACAACCATTTCCTGCCACGGAATAACGTGTGCCGCTGGGCCCCCGCTTCCCACCGGCAACTCCGTTCCTGGGGCTCTGCCGGCATGGGATGCTGTGGAGATTCAGTCCACTTTCTGAAATATTGAGGGATTTGGGATGAAAACAAGCCAAAAATCTGGTTCAAAAAAAGTTCCTAAATTCATATGTGTATACATAAGTATAAAAATATATACGCATGTACATACATATTATATATGTGTATTGTATAATACACAATAGTTTATAATGTAATAATAATATGTTATAGATACAAATACTGCACATTCCTCTCCGCCCAAAGATTTATGTTTTCAGAAGATCTTATTTACAGGGAACCCTCTCAGCAGTGCGGAGTGGAATAAGTGAGGTCTGGCTGGAATAGATAATTGCTCTGGCAGAAGCAACGGCTCTGGCCCCCCTCCAGCAAACATATATGGGTGGGCAAAAGGGTCACTGCTTCACGTATGTGATAATCCCACGGGGGGGGGGGGGCTCGTAATTCAGTCCATTGCTGTGCTTTGCATGCATGCAATCGCTCTGCGGAGGCAGCTTTCCTTTCTTTTGGGGTTTATTTTATAGATCAGCAAAGACAACCAGGAAGAAGAAAAACGTTGCATAAAATTAAGAACGGAGCCTCGACTGCTTAAGCGCTTTTTTTTTTTTTTTTTTTTTTTTAAGCCTAAGTCACCTTAAAGAATCTCAAAACCAACCACAAGGGAAAGATCTGTGAATTTTTGTAATGGAAAGCGGTAGCCTCTAGGGCCCAGAGGATATGCAGGGAGGCATTTTCTCTTGCTGGTGCAGCTGAGAGCGAGCGAGCGAGCGAGACCTGGAAATGAAAGTAAAGAGATCAGGAGGCACATGGAGGGAGCTGCAGGGGCAGCCGATCCAGAAGCAGAATGCTGCCTTCTATAATTAAATAGCACTTACTATTATTATTACTTCTAGTAATAATACATTAATAATATCTCTAGTAATACAATACCATTTATCAAGGAAAGTTTATACATAGTGTGGGGGGGAAAACCCAAGGAGAGGTGAGTCCTTTATTATTGTTTTGGGGGGATTATTTTTGTCTTAAACCAGTTCTGTATGGGTGTGTGTTTGTGTGTGTAGAAAGGGGTGGACTTAAGAAACGAGAAAATCTGGATGTTGCTTCATTAGAAAGTAAAGGTTTCAGGTAGTAACTGTATGGATGAAACGTTGTGTAATTGCAAATTGAAAAAAAAAAAAAAGTGAAAAATAATATGGGCGAGATTTTGAAGCTAACCCCCTCTTCCGCCAAAAATGTGGGGGTTTGCAAAAAAATAATTGTCAGAGATCCTAATCCCACCCCCTGGAAAAAATGTGGTAGTAGTCTAAAAGTGGATAGCTAGGGGAAAAGCCCCTGGGTTTATATGAAAAACTTAGTATTAATTGCGTTTGTGCCTGTTTGTGGTTTGTAGGTTTAAGAGCTGTGTTGAGATCCGTATTTAGGCTGCAGTTTCCCCCTCTTGTTTGGTATAAACCTCATGAAGCAGCAGAGAAGCCCTTATGGAATAGCTTTTCAGATGCACCTTCCGTAGGGGCTTGTAAAGTTTATCAAATAAGAAGGTTGTGGGATTTTTTTATTCCTTTTCTTCTTTTTTTTTTTCCAAATTCTTTAATGCTTTAGACAGTTTCCGGGTGGCAGGGGAGGTTATCTTTTTTTTTTTTAAACTCGCCTCCCAGACTCCTGGAGATGTGTGATTTTTATTTAAGCGGATGGGGGGTGGGGAAGGAGGAAGAGTATGTTTTGGTTTGTTTTCCTTTTCCCGGGGAAGTCTGGATATCTCCTACCGCGGGAAACCCCTCTCAGCAGGACCGGGGTGGGGGGGGATGCCGGGGTGCCGGCGCCCGACCGAGCCGCGGGGGTGCGGGAGGCGCCGCCGGCCCCTTTCCGCCCTGGCCGGCCGAGGAGGCGCTTCCGGCCGCGGCCACCGCTAGGCAAGGCCGGGGATCGGCGGCCTAGTGCTGGGGGTGGGGCGAGGAGGCGCGCGGGGGCTCCTGCTCCACCCGTGTGGAAACCGGCCCCGGGATTTGATTTTTAAAGCGAGGCAGGGGAGGTCGAGCTGGCTGGGCACGAAACCAAGAGCAAGTGGCCGAGGGACGGGCAGCGTCACCCCACCGCCCCCTCCTCACCCCCCGGGCCGCACTGCAGTGCCTCTCGGGCAGGGCCCGGCGGGCTGGGGCAGGAGGAAGGGTGCCCCACAGTACATGGGGGTGTTACGGGTGGGGTGGCCTGCAGTAAACAGAGTATTATGCGTGGGGTGCAGGGCTGGAGGGAGTGGAAAATGGGGTGATGGGGGCCAGGGTGGTCTCTTGAGGCTTTGGCTGCTATCTCCATCCCCTTCTCAGGAAACATCTGGTTGATGCTTTTATTTTCAGCTGGGGGTGAGGGGGTCATTGCTGCCTCACCCTGCATTTGCTGGAGGTATTGCTGGGTGAAGCTGGTGGTACCCCAAAGCCAGCTGCCCTGATGGTGCTGCGGGGCAGGATTGGGACTAGTGGGGTGCCAGGGTGTGGGAGAGTGGCCACGGAGGTACCTTGGGGTGTCTGGTGTGTGGAGGGACACAGTCATCAGACTTGGTGTGCACAGCTTGGTGGTGGGGACCCCGAGAACTGTCGACTGTGAGAAGCGTTCAAACCCAGGGAGTGGGGCATGGCAGAGAGCAGCCATGGGATGAGTGGGAGCCCGTGTTTTTAGTGGGCTGTGCGGCTTGTCCTCTGCTTGACGTGAGTCCAGTTACCCGTTCTGCTGCACCACCGAGGTGGCCAAACTGCAGCCAGTGAAAGACTCCATGTTGCAGACTAGCGCATCCTGGAGCCTTTTAGAGAGGAGAGCGCACACAGCCTGGGGCTGAGCTCCTGTCTCAGCTCTACAACCTGCCACTTGCACCTTGGTATACTTATTTCTGTCTGAAATGTTACAGTCAAAGCCTGGAAGTCGGTCAAGCATGAACTCATTGCCATCCCAGAAATATAGTACGAAAAACTTTGCCCAAATTCAGGTCTGGCAGGGTTGGGAATAACACCCAGTCCTTGATAAGCTGAATTCAAGTCTTTCCGTTCTCTTGTAGTGTCTCGCAGAGTGAATCTACCCAGTTTGTGTTTGAGTCACCCTGTTTACTGGCTCGTGCTTCCTTCTGAGGGCAAGAAAACCATTTTGCTTATCTGTGGTATTTTATTTCTGTCTGGCAAATGGTTTGTAACTCATTGACAAACTATGAATAAAGTCCTCTCTAGATGCTGGACCAGAGAGGATAAACATTTCTGGACGGAAAGGATAAGAGCTTTGTAGTGGGGATGTAAATACTCTGGATTCGAATTCCGCTGGTGATTTGAGCAGACAAGTCTGGACAGACAGTTTTGGTGGGGAAAAAAAAAAAGGACGCTCAGGCACACTGCTTCATGAAATGTTTTCTGCTGTGTTTCTAAAAATATTTAAAAGACTGAGAAAACAAAAGCTAAACAGGCTCTGCGCTTAAAATTAATTATGCATCAGCCGTGGTATGGCGTGCAGCAGAACTGAAGTGTTGCACGTATGGGTGGCTTGCTGTGTCTGGGGTTTGCTGGTGTAATGGGTGTGCGGCTTGGTCCAAGGGTCAAAGGAGACACAGTGAAGAGGCTGGGATGACGAGGGGAGACAGCAGTGACCTGAGTTTGCTGGGGAGGAGGCTTGAGGAGCAAAAGGAGGAGTCCAAGTGGTAGCCTCCACCAGCGATGGGTCAGGCAGGACGGGGGAGAGCTCTGCCATGCGTGGAGGAGGGGGCTGGTGTGGAGTCAGATTGAAAGGGAAAGGTGGTTGTTCTTGAGAGATGTGAAAGAAGTTGTTAGGGCAGCAGCATGTGGTGTGCATTTTGAGGGTGTTGCTATGAGGAGATGAGTCTTATGTGCAAAGTCGTGACATAAGCGTGAAGGCGTGACGGAGCTTTAGCAGAGGAAGCTGGTCACCCACTTGCAAGGAGAGAGGAATGTGGGGCAGTATCAGGGAGCAACAGTCTGGAGGGGAGATCAGGCCTGCGGTTTATGTCTAAAGAAGGCAGTGGAGGGTCTTGGGTTGGAGAACATTCACTGTGGAAGATGAAGGTAGTACTGCAGAGATTAAACAGCATCTAGGGCACAGAGGAGTTCTTTTTAATGAGGGTTTTGTAGCAAAGGTCAAAACTGTAGCTGGGTATTGTGGGATTTAAGAGATGCAGTAGGTTGGTCAGCCATCCACATGAAGCAAGAATGGAGATATGCATGTTGGATGTGGTGGCAATGGTGGTGAGCAGAGGAGAAACAGAAGGGGAGCTCCAGGATGCAAGAGGAGTTGGATAAGTCTAGGAAGGAGACATTCTGGAGCCCTTCCCTGTAGTCCTTTGGCTCCACTCCAGCTTTTGGTCAGTAATGTTTGAATGCCCTTCTCTGTAGGCAAGCAGCAGTAACCAGTTCTTGTGTAACACATGCCCACATCCTGCTGTGTAGGATGTTTTAGCAGTGGAGTCAGGGTAGCCATGAGAGCAGGTACTGATCTCTTCTTCGCTCCTTGCAGTAGGGTTTTAAGAGCTGAGCTCAGAAGCAGAGGTTGAAGTAGACTGTGCATATCGGAAGCTTTTCAAGGTAATGATCTGTTTTGTGGATATACACAACTGTGAAGGTGTGCCACGGCATTTTTGGAGTGCAGCCATTGACTTTGTGATGACCAGCCAGTGTTCAGCTGCTCTCCCCACAGTCACCAACAATCTCCCTTTTCATCAGATCCATGGGCTGCCGCTTCAGTTCCGTGATTTTTGTTCTCTCCAGCGTGGCTCATGTCAGGGAGCAGCAAGAGGAGGGCTGCTCCTCCAGGGAGGACAAGCTAGGAGCCAAAGGTGATGATAGCCACCAGCAGTGCCCTCATTAACTAGGGTACAGTCCCACCATATCTGAACAGGGCAGGCAAAACAAGATACTGATAGCAGGGGTCCATCAACAGTCCCAGAGAAGATGAGATGGTTAATTGGGTCCAGGGTCTACCCAGCAAGTCCAGCAGTAGGAGATGGTGCCAGAGACAGGACTGGAGACAAACGTGCCTGCAGTGTAGGTCCAAGGTTTGTGCAGGAGATACGACTGAGGACAGGTGCACCTACAGTATGGCTCAGATGAGGCAGTATGCCTGGACCTGAGCTTAAATGGAGCTCCTGGACCATGGGCAGAAGGTGCACGGGTGGGCGTCTGAGGTGAGGCTATTTGGGGCATTTAAAGCCTGTTCGTGCACTCAGGGCCCAGAGAGCTAGAAATTCCTCCTTCCTCCCTGTCCTTTCTCCCATTAGCCTTTGTGAGGGTCCCCTTGACCTTTTAACTCCTCTTCTCGCTCCCCCAAGTTATCTCTTGTCATTCCCATTGTGGCTCTTTCCCCACCCTTGTCTCTGATGGCCCTTGCAGTTCTCCCCTACAGTGCTCTGGGGTTGCTCTGTCCTCTTTCATGGCTTTCACTGCTGTCTGTGTGGAAATGGTTCCTACTGCTCCTCTTCACCTTGACTGTTCTCTCTTACTTCTTCTGTCTTTGCAGAATTTCATGCAAGGAGAAATGTAAAATAAATGGACTCTGTCTCTTTTTCTACCCCTCAAGCCTGTCTGCCTGTAGCATTAGTGATCATATTAACCTCACAGTCTCCTTGTTAAATTTCCTTCTTTCTTCCTGATTGCTCATTATCCAGGTTATTTATAAATCCTTCCAGGCCTTCTGTTGGCGTTGTACCGAAGTCTACCAGCTCTTCTCCATCGCTTCTGTTAAAAGCCTTTATAGAGATGCTGATCATCACTCACCTTGTCTGTTGGCTTTCCCTGTCTTGCTGCGCTGCCCATCCCATTCCAAATGCAGCTGCTTAAAATCTTCTACCTGCTGCTCAGACCAGATTGCTCTCAAATTTAATGTCTGATGACTTACAAACTGCACAGTGTCACTTTCAAGCTCTTGCTTCCTTCTGCTACCACTTCTTTCTGGTCTTTCTCTCGGTCCTGCCTTTCCCCCTTCCCCCAACTCTCCGTCTTGGTAAAGGGCAGGTATTAATTATTCTGCATTTTGCATGGTGCAGAGCACAATCAATAAGGGCTTGCTGAGTTGTCAGGATTGATTTTCACGTACCTTAAAGGTCCCTTCACTCTGTGCCAGGCTGAACGTGCCATAGATACCGTAAGATACCTTAGAATGGTAGGGATGGTCTTAATGTAAAACGGAGCTGGGCGGTAACGCTCTCCAAGCTGTTGTAGTGTAGAGTTAGAGAAATGACTTTTGTTTTTCTCATAATCTCTTCAGAGGTGATCCCAGGCTGGGAGGGCACAGTGTCTTCAGCTCCATCTCATCTCCATGTTTCTGTGCTTGCTACCTTTGTCCCCAAGTTACCCTTCCTCAAATGCTGAGCATTGTTTGTGATCACAGCTGATTGATGGCAAGGCTGGGAAATTTGCTGTCACCAGCAACTCTATTTTGCCAAAAAGTGCCATCCCTTCTCCCCTTCTTTATTCTTGTCTTGTGTGGCAGACCTGTGTACCTTGGGGAGAGGTCAGGGAGGAGCCATTCCAAGACTTGCTCCCAAAACACAGAGGATGAAGCTCATGTATCTAATGGTGTGATTCAAACCCATTTTGGTTGAGAAAAGGGTCATTACTCCAAAATGGCTCCATCGTACTCCTTACTTGTCTGCAGTCACAGAGACCCAGACTGAATTTGGTCAAACCGAGACAAGTTACTGTGCCCATTTGTGTCGCTGACTAGGTGGGGATAGCTTGCTCTTGAGTCTTCCTCAGGTGCTGCCCACCCCAATTTAAAACACTGCAGGATGGGGCCCTGTCCCCTCTCCGAAGGAGCATTCCCAAGTCTCCACTGCTCTTGCCTGGTGATTTTCAGCACGAAATTCCCATTGCTTAGATTCATCACTGTTCTTTTATGTGGAATGGAGGTCCATCTCCTTGCATCTCTCTCTGTGATATGTCTCCAGACACCTTACATAGATTACTTGTTTCGTATGCCATGTGGTAAACCAGTTTAAATCTGTCCCAGATAAACAGTGGTCAGAATTGCTTATCATGGGAGGGTCCCAGCACAAATTCCTGAAATGACTGCCAGTGCAGGCGAAATGTTGTGGGTTTTTTTTTTTCCCCCCCTTTCTTAGAAGGCAGTCATGATTACAGTTGGTTCCTATGGCTTTATTTACTGGCAGTGTAAGTAGAGAGCTCAAACTGAAGTAATTCTTCTTTGCCTATGTATCCTGGCAGTGGCATGTGAGAAAAAGCAGATACTTGGTAGTGAGCTGCTTGCTGTCCTGTGTCTGCTGTGTGGATAAATCATGGACTTTGGTGTTCAGGGCATCTGGTCTGGAACATTTTGTTAGTAGTAAATTCAGGCACACACAAGATACTGTGCTGCTTAATTGCCAGCAAGACCTATAATGACTCATTTTGTGTTGGTTTTTTTTATTCCTCCTCTGCAGCAACTATAATGGAGAGACAAAAGAGAAAACAAGAAATAGAGAAAGGACTTCAGTTCATTCAGTAAGTGGACAACCTCATTGTTTCCTGTGGCTTTGGAGGCGGTTGTCTTCGTACCAAGGATTGCAGGAACTGAGTTCTTCCTATTCACCGCTTTGGGGCTGCTGCGTGGGAGAGAGATACCGGTCCTGAGGATTTTCACTGTGGTTCTTCAGGGTGCTTCTTGTCCTTCCATCTCTCTGAACTTGAAATTGTATAATTTTAATTGCCTTGGGTTTTGCCCTCCACTGCAGTTCCAGGATGATCTTTATAGTCAGCATAATGCAAATAGTACTTGGACCTCCTACTTTATCTTCAGTGTGATGATCTCAAAGTGCTCTCTCAACAAGGTTATCCCACGTTTCTTAGGAAGGGAGATGGTGTTTCTACTTTGTAGGTGGGGAAAGCAGGGTAAATGGCTTGCCAGGTGCCCCATATAGTGCCTATAGCAGAAATAGATGACCTGGGCTCTTTTACAGTAGCCAGCCTGGTAGGTGCCTCAGGTCGCTCTTTTGTGAGTATCATGTGGCCTTCTAGAGCTTGAGGTGGTTGCTCATGTGGTAGCTACAAGGCCAAGTACTTGCTTATAAAGTACAGTAGTGTTTCTTCCCTCCAGTGTTTGAGTTAGCAAAGGCCTCAGACTTGGGTCCAGGTTCCATGGTGAGTAAGGAAGCAGCAAGATTGTAATCAGGTTGTTTTGGCATTTTTTAAGGTCTGCTTTGAGTCCTGCAGTTATTATGGCTGAAATCTGTGCATCTACAATAGGAAAAAAAGACAAATCTTCCATGTTACATATTTATATCCTGTGGCATGGCAGTGATATTTTTGCCCCAGACCGAGACTAAATGGGACTGATAACTCAGCTTCAGAGAGGGAATTGTGAGGTTTATTTATTAGAAAGAAAACAATTTAGAAATATGGGGTGTTGTTCATGCTTCTGGAGCATATCTTATACTCCAGACCAGGGGCAGTGTCATTTGTTGGCTTGTTTTGATGTGGAAGAGGGGTAGTCCAATTTTATAAGCAGCACGAATGTTTCTTACAAAGTCAAGGCATTTCCTGCTGTTAATTTTAAGGAGCAGATGATGATTAGATTAGATGAAATCTAAAAAAAGTTTATTCTTTTTGACAAATAAGATAATGTATGTGATGTTGTATTTCAAAGGTGAGGAGGGCCATGAAAGGTGCTAAGGATTTCTCTAGAGCCTATTGTTTTCTGCTTGAAGATAAAAAAAATAAATATATGTGGACCAAACCTGGATGACCTGGGTGGTCTGATTTGAAGAATGGAACCTTTCATCTAAGTCTCAGTGCTGTTGTGGGGTAGGTGTTACCCACACAAGGACTGCCAGTTTTGTGGCACAGCCTGGCAGCCTTGGCCAAGACAGTTGGAGTTAAATGGCCTTCTGAACCTGCATTTTCTCCTTTCCTTTTGTGGTGTAGGCCTAAAGGCGTGTGGCTAAGTTAATGCAGAGGAAAGCGATTGCATTTATCACTGTACGTCTTTGGTCGCACAGAGGATTTGAGGAGGTCTTGGAGTGCCAGTCTGGTGCCTCTCATTAGAGCCAGATGCACTTAAAATACACTTGTATTTTCCATGACAATCTCTCATGTGACTTTCTCAAAGATGGGGTTTTTATAGGCGGCTGGCTAAAGGCACATTACAGAGGATCATGTATGCGCAGGAAATAGCTGAGAATAAGATTCCTGTAGTCTCAAATCCCTTTGGGACCTGACCATGTCTTGACACCACTGTGGCCATCACTGAGCACAGCGCTCCCTAATTGTGTTCTCTTTGCCCCAACTGCCTTTAAAGTGATAAATTGTTCAGCAACTCACTGAGATCATCAACACAGGATGAGAAAGATGGTTTCTTCATCAGACAAAAGCCTGTGTTTGTATGGATGCCTGTTTCATGAGAATTTTCTCTTCTTTTTTTTCAGGTCCACATTACCCCTAAGCCAAGAAGATTACGAGGTAACGAAGAATTTGTTTTCTGAAGTTGGGAAATCTTTGGTTGGCAAGATTTGTTCTGTTGCATAGCCATTAGTTTACATACCAAAAGTGGAGAGCATGGGATGGTCTGTCACAATTTTTGTCTGTAACTTGAAGCTTTAAGGTTCTGACAACAACAACTTTCAGGAAAAGGAGAAGACACTTGAGTGTTCAAGAAGGAAGGAGATTTGACTGGATTATTCTCTTCTACCAAAAGACTGATATTTTACCGGAGGGTGGGGAGGCAGGAGAATCTTAATGGGCAGGAAGCTTGCTAAAACATATGGAAAGGAATTGGAAATTGGGAAACCTCTCCTGTCTCTGAATATCCACTTCAGTCTATTTGCTCTCTCCTTGCTGCCCAGGCCTTTTTGCAGAAGCTGGTGAGAAACCTGTTTGCAGAGGGCAATGATTTGTTTCGAGAGAAGGATTTCAAGCTTTCGCTGGTACAGTATGTAGAAGGGCTGAATGTGGCAGATTACGCAGCCTCCGACGAGGTGACCATCCCAAAGGAACTCCTGTGCAAGCTGCATGTCAACCGAGCTGCCTGCTACTTTGCCATGGTGAGCACCTTCCCAAGTCATCCCCAGGGGCCAGGGAGGACATGATGGTTGCAGTGCCATGCAATTGGAAAAGATGTTAAGAGGGGTTTCAGTTGATTTTGTCTGCTCCCTTCTCCAACACTGGAGGAGACAATGACACACAGAAAAGTCTGATCTCTCCCCACTATCGCACTGTGTCTTGCGAGACCAGAGGAAGGATGTGAAGGAGAGGGGCCCTGCCTAAGGTCCTGAGAATGCAGATCTGTTCCATGTTGGTGACGAGTTAGTACAATCTGGAGATTGGAAAGAGCCAGTGCCTTCCAGTACTGACTGAGTATTTCTTTGGAATACTGTTTGAGTATTGCTCTGGAGGCTCCTGCCTCCCTAAGTGAGGCACTGGAAGACAGTGAGAAGGCTTTGGGTTTTGACAGAACTTTCAGCACACACATGGAAAAGGATTCTGCAATACTCAGGCTCTAAAAGGCTGTGTGCTTCCATTTTCCTAAGGAATCTAACAGCTTTCTTTTATGGCACAACCCCAGAGCAGGTCCATCCTGTTCGTAATGGGGCTGAGTCCCATGAAAAAAATTAGCAAGTAGTCACATAATTAAGGACTGTCAAATATCACATGCCCAAGGTAGAGGGGGAGACAAGATAAGGTTGCTCAAGCAGGCTTAATTCTGGCATTCACTGACTTTGAAGTGTTTTGGGTTTTGCAAGACTTAACAAAATGTTCTATATCTGTAGGTTTTGTGTGTTTGTACGCTGGTCTATGTATGAGATAATATATGTATTTCCAACTGCCTTTTACATTCCTGTTTTCTGCTGAGAGATAAAACACTTGCATTCACACAGAAGGAGGGGATAGTCTGCTGTGCCTCAGCTGACTCGAGGTGGTCTCTTCAATGCAGGGGTTGTATGAGAAGGCACTGGAAGACAGCGAAAAGGCTTTAAGTCTTGACAAGGAGAACATCCGAGCACTCTTCCGGAAAGCCCGCTCCTTAAATGAACTTGGAAGACACAAAGAAGCATATGAGTGCAATAGCCGATGCTTGCTGTCCCTCCCACATGTAAGTTTTTGATATACAACTCATCTTGATTTCTGTGGCTCACCACCTTCCTCCTCCATAACATGCTTAGTGTGAGGCCAGAGGACAGTGGAAGAGGAAGCTTGGCTGTTCCTGGGAACATGCTTATGCTGAGAAATTCTGTCTCTCTGACTCGAAGAAGATGTTGACCTCACATGTTTCTTCAGTCCAAGACACCCTTTGCAGACAGTGCCAGCCAGAGACACCAGTTAGTGACAGCAGTTTTGGTGGCCTATTTGTGAAGAACAAAACCATACCCTAACAAAATGTGAACTAAGGCCATGAGATTGTTTTAATTAGCTGATTTTGTATGTCTAATGGGAGTAAGTAGAAGCATGAGACAAATGGGAACTGGCGCACTGGAAGGGCAACATGTACACTTTTCCTGTTTTAGATAAAAATGTCTCGCATTTTACTTACTGATTGCTAAGGCAAGCTGATAAAGTTTTTTATTTCTTGTTGGACATGTGAAGGTGTCCTTGACATCACATGTCGTATTTATTTTTATGTTCACAGGTGTGTAAATTTTTTGCATTCAGAGGGGACTATCTGCATATACTAGGCCCTAGGTATTTTCCTGACAGTGCTTTTGTTGAGTGTCCTTTTAGGCCAAATATTGCACAGGAAATGAGACTGTGATTAGATAGATTCTAGTGAGCACTGGTTGTCTTTGCTAAATTTGGTTCTGATCCATCACAGTAATGCTATTACAAGAAAAATGCATCTACTTCAGCAGGAGAAGTTAACTTTCCTTTATTATTAGTGTACAGAAGCAATCTTTGAAAGCCTTGTTAGCAGTTAGTTATTCCTTTTGCATAGCTTGTAAATTCTAGTTTCTTTGACTTGTCAGAACAGGGTGACCAAAACACATTTAAAGGTATCATGTTAGGGGAGTTCCAAAGAACTTTTTTAAACAAACCCTTTTATAAACAAAACCATCTAATATATGTGTTCATGTAAAGCCATATCTGGCTATATTTTACATTGCAGTTGAGCTACTTAATTGAATTTATTTTGTAACCATATACTTATGTTTACATATCTCCCATTATTATCATTACAATCATTGTGGTCTAGAAACACTTTATCAAACTTCTCTGTGGCAGGAAAGTTCAGCCTTACAAACTCCATATCAAGTGATCTGCATTCTCTATTCTAAACAATTCAGTCTGGTAAATTAACATACCCCATTGCCTTATTACCTGATTAACAGAAATCATAAACCTTCTCTGCATTAAAGGCAAGTCATGCTATCCATCATCTCACTCTTGTTTCCATTACACCAGTTGCTAAGCCTCTGGAGCACATGGGTACTTCCAGCTTGCATTGCTGTAACAGCTGAGAACTTTGTTGTGGTCAAAGTAGAGCATGTATTAAAACTTCTGGTGATAAAGGATCTGCCACTCAGTTAACTCACTGTCTAGTAGAGTTAACTTGTTTCTAGGTGCAGATACTCGGTGCTGATAGTTTGCAGAGGTTCCCAGCATGGTGAGGTTGATAATCCTCTGTGGTATGCTTTTTTTGGTATGGTATGGGTTTTTTAGGGTGTTGGAGGAGACCATATTGCATGACCTTGTTGAGCATCCCCTCATTTTGTTGGGAGATAGTAAGCGCCTCAGGGTGGCATTTGGCTGAGGGAAGGGAAAGCTAAAGGAAGATCTTGGGGGTGACAAAGAGCAGATAAACCACCACCCCCAAACCTCAGGCCTGCTGACAAAAAGGACAGTAATTAACTATGTGTTGTTGGGAATGGAAGTGGAGGCAGTATAGAGAGAAATACGTTCTTGATCTTGTCCAGGAATCTGAGAAGACATCTCGGAGTTACGTTGGCATGTGGAGTTGGATAGGGCAAACCTAGTAGGTGCGAGTATGAGATCAATGAAAAAGAAATTATGTCAGAAGTCTTTCTGGTGAGTTTTCCACAGGGAGCAAGAAAACGGCAGACTTCAGAAGACACCTGAGAGAGTGTTTGGAAAGGCAGACTTACCAGAGGCAAACAGAGCAATGAAAATGTGATTGGTGTTAGATCTGAGAGGTGGAAGAGAGTGAGGAGGGAGCAGTGACCATGAGATTTGACCAAGAAGAGGTCTCTGGAGGGTGCAGGGACAGTTTCAGGAGAAGGTGCATCCTGAAGGGGTGTAAGATGGAGAGAGAAAAGAAAATGGACAAGATAGATTCTGTCTTCACTGAGTTCAGAGAAGATGGTGACAAGACCAATGTTGAGGGTGTGCGGGAGCAATTACAGTCAAAAAATGGCACTCCAAATTGAAAGGAAAAGTTACTGATACTCGGGGCCGAAGAACCAGAGGCCAGTGAGGGGTTGAAAGGGAAAGGATGAACCTGCAGGGAGAAGGAGGTTGGAAAGACCAGCATGGCAAGTAGAGAGAGGAGAGCAAGCTTCAAGGTTGGAGATGAGGGAGGAGATGTTGGGACATTAAGGAGGGGTTTCACAATAGGTTGGGCATATTTTTTTTTTCTCCTTTGAAGAAACTGTTAAAGTACTCCAATAGTTTTGCGAACAGGGAGAGAGAGGAAAGCAGAAGGAAGGGGCTGCTGGTGATAAATAGGTGAAGAAGGTTGTGGCAGGTTGTTAGTCCAGGCAGAACTGGAGAGGATGGAGCAGGGGAATGGACCATGGCCCAGAATTTTGTCTAAAGCCCACAGTGGTGTGTGAGTGGGCCTGGGCAGTGAGGAGGGAAGATGGTTAATGGCACACAGCCGGGAAAGCAGAAGGCTCTGCTTGACTAAGCTGAGGCAGTTTAAGCAGGACCAGAGACAGTGAAAATGCCTTGTAGCTAGTAAGTTGGAAACTGAGACTTGTTTTCAGCCTTAAAAACAAACAAACAAGCAAAACAGGCTAGTGAATACTGTCTGCATATCAAAACTGATTATTAGCTCTGTGGCTGGCGGAGAGGGAAAGTGTACAGGCTGTGCATGCAGGAAGGCATGCAGGTTTCTTCTTGCCACACCTGGGCACCTTATGGAAGCTCCAGCCCCCAGCTGCTAGCCCTTAATGCAGCCAAGCTTGGCAGCTAATAATAAATAATGCAGCCAAGCCTATGCAGCCAGCCTTGGCAGCTCCTTCAGCCATCTTGCCAGTGGGACTTGTGAACCCTGCTTTTGGAGAGTGGGTGCTTTCTTGGAAGCAGACACTTGATTCTGATTTTCTGCAGTATCGAAAGAGTGTGGGGCAAGGTCCTGGTGCAACCTCAGTATCTCAGCACGTCTGAATGACAAGAACACTTAGGTCTGCATGGACTCTCCTAGGGCTGCTCTGGCAATTGTCCACCTGCTGCTGTCCACACGTGAGGCTTCTTGGCACAGCCCAGTGTGGGTAACTGCAATCCTGTTTATTTCATTGTGTGTGCTGCAAAGGCAAAACTGAAAGTGTCCTGCCAATGGTTTTTGTCCCCAGGATGAAAGCGTCACGCAGCTGGGACAGGAGCTTGCCCAGAAGCTGGGACTGAGGGTTCGAAAAGCATACAAAAGACCTCAGGTATGACTTTTTTTTTCTTAGAGACTGTTCTTTGGCTCTTTCAGATTTACGTTTGCAGAAGTGGTATGTGTTGCTCTACAGCTATAGACACACGTACACTACCCTGTGATCCCTCTAGCAGGCCGCTGGCTACCGTCCTTGTCCTGACCCTCTGACTCACTTTGCCTTGATCCATTTCTAACCCCATTGCTGGTCTGTGTCTACTGCCAGGATGTTTGCTGTGTCCCCAGCTAAGCTGGGTGGAGCTGGGCTGGTGCTGCAGGAGAGGCTTCTGATGCACTGGGAGCCTGTGTTTTTGGGAGGAGAGCAACATGTGGCCTGATCCCAAAGGAGGTTTTGCATCGCAGTCCTTTCCCTGTTACAGGTTGAGAAGAGTGGGATCCTCTGTTGCATAGGAGGCATATCTGGCTTTGTAGTGCAATGGGTCATGAGGGGTTCTTGCCCCATATCTAGGAATACACCTTCTTCGTGGTGTGGGAAAGGCTTGTGCTTTGGGCAAATGAGAAGTACATATCTGGTCAGATGCTAGGAAAGAAGGCAGCAAAACCCAAGTCGTGGGTCCAGTAAATTGACCCCAGTGTCTGAATCCGTAGCTGGCTCTACAAGAAAGTGCTGCCGTAGCTGGAGTACTGTTGGTACTTAAATGTATACCCTGGGATGGAGCTAGAGGGCGTTAGGCCACTGCTAGCACTCTTGGATAAAGCTGCCTTGGTCACGTAAAATCCCAGGATGCGTTTTCAGGAGTAGGGAACATTACCTAGTAGTCGAGGCTTACATCCGCATCTCAGCCCTGTGCGCAGTGGTGTGTTAAACAGCCAGTACGTTCCACCTCCAGAGGGGCACCTTTGCAGTATGTGGTGAAGTGATTGGTGGGCATCCAATTTGCAGAGAGCTTTTGGAGTAAATTTGGCTGTAGCATCTTATTACTCTCTCTGACCAGTCTCACATGGGATTGGCCTACCCCCCAAAAACCCTCAGCGTTGTAGCAGCTCTCAACCTTCTGAAATGATTCTGTCTCAAAGAAAGGGAAGTTTTACGTAGAAATATTTTTTGTCGCTGCTCACTGTGTTGGCTTTGCCACCTTTTTGCTGCTGTCATGTTACTCAGCTGTGATGGGCTTAAACCACCTGTATGTTAGAAAAATAAAAATTAAAAACTCCAAAATGCTTTTTGTTATTTGAAGTTTAGTGATTGGTATTTTGATAACACCTTGCTATCTCATGTGTTCACTTCCAGCTTTCATTCCAGTGCTGTAGTGCCTTCCCGAAGTAGTAATATCTTAATGAAAAGACAAAAACTTCTGTTCCTCAGGGAAGTTCTTTGCTTCCTGGTTGCGTGTTGGATGTTGGGTGTTTTGCGCTGAGGTGTCCAGAACAAATACATGTCCCTTTCAGTGTTCAGAAAACTGTAGCCTTGTGTCATAGTGGCATGCCTTTTGGGGTGGCTTTTATTTTATGGGCAGTGCCTGGAAGGAAACTGTATTGTAACCCAGCTTTATCTAGTTTACAAGCATTCATGGGCTGTCTCTGTTCTAAGATCTCTCTCTTCCTTGCAGCAGGAATTGGAAACATTCTCACTACTCAGTAACGGCACGTCAATCAATTTGTCAAACCAGGTAGAGTTTGCATTCTGTGGTTCTTACTGTTCATGGATTGTGCTACTAGAATGCTTTGCAGTTTTATTTACATGCAAATTTATAGCTGTCTTTTAGGATTTAAATGTATTAATTAGTGTTTTCCACTTTTAAGGAATATTGCCAAGGAAATTAGTTTCTTTGAAAATATTTCTAGTGACAACATTTTTGATGTCAGTAATTAGATCACTGAAGATGGTTATTTTTCTTAGTTATTGTGAATGTTTGCTTTCTCTTGCATTTTAAATAAGTTTCAGTTTTCAAGTTTTTACATAGTTAGGGCAACGCTAAGTAAAAATCAGAAGGTGCAACTACTGAAGAAACATACAAAATCAAATCATGAGATGTACTGAGCAAGGTACATACACAGTTTATGTATTCTTTGTATTGTCCTGTCACCTGGGAGATCCAGCTTGGGCAGGGCACTGTACAAATACTAAGCTAAAATCTAAGAAATTGCTGATTTCCTTGTTCCACCACTGACCAAAAAAACCCCCAAACACTTGCTGGTTTTACAGGCTATTTGGTACTTCACACTACTTCTTAAAGCAAACAAACTGTAAAACCATAAAAATTGACATTTTGTACAACAAGATGGGATACTAAAGAATTAGTTTACCTCCCACCATTCAGTGACTTGCCTTTACATCTTTCTAGGACAGCCAGTCAGCTTTCATAGTTGTGCCTAGTTTTTCATTGGAAAATTTTCCCTTTTGCAAGAAATGAAAGTAGTGCAAAGACTAGACGTTGCAAAAACTTGCAGTAGATGCAGTATCTCAAAAGTAATGCTTTACTTGTGCCTTTTTAAGTTTAAGCTGCAGGCACCTCTGTTTATGTTTCTGTAAAATATGGGCTCATTTTATTCCTTTCCTGGAGCTCCAAGTCAGCAGTTGTCTTGGTGGAAACCTTCCCCTGTTTTGAGTTTGCTGTAAAAGTTTGTGGTTGTTAGATTGCAAAATATGTGAACTAAGAAACGGAACGTTTTGTAAGATCAGGCTAATCAGATCTCACACTGCATGGGGCTGACCGATTGATGTGTCCTGGGACTTGGGACACAGTGTTCTCATCCACATATGAAAAACCCTATTCTATGTACAGATTTGCTGACATGGTTGCATATTATGCAGGGCTAGTATTCCTTTGCAGCAACAGGGTTTGTCCACTGCTGGAGGTAAAAATGAATAGGCTCTTTGGATTAATGGCCTCTTAAAGTTTGTTGGTTTTACTGCTCTTGCACTGAAAGCGGCCATAAAGGAAAAGACAGGGCCAAATGCATTTAGGAGTAGTAAAGGGTCTCATCTGTGAAGTATGAATATCTTTTTAAAGATTAATTTCTGGTGATATTTTTCTCTACCCTTTCCTGCACCCTCTTTGCAGGCCACTTCCAATGGATTGGGTTCAATAGATGACATTGAAACAGGTAAAGACATTTCTCTTCTCTGATTTTTGTGGCTTTGGTAAGGTATCTGAGCAGGCTGACAGGCCTGAGAGGCTCATCACCTTCATTTGTGTCTCTTCTGCACACTCCTGGCTTTGGTAACTAGGAGGAGGAAAAGGTGGTGGGAAGCAGGAGTGTTTTTCCTGCAGAAAAGCTTTTTGTCCAGGCCCAGTGAAGGACACGTCTGGAAATTAAAACGGTCTGCTGAGGTACACAGCTCTCTCCAGTTGTGCTTTCTTAAAGCTGGGCTTGGCAAAGCTTCTGAAACTCTGCTCCCAGCCAAAACAGTCCAGATAAAGTGAAGTTAAGGTTGTAGGCGGCTGTTTGTGCTCTGAGCATGTATGGTCCTCCAAGATGTTGAGGTGGAGGAAATTAAAACAAACGGAGTTGGGAGGGACCCAGGGAGAGCCATGTTCAGGGTTAGCCACCCAGGAGGAGCAGGAGGAGGGCTACAGGGTTGCTTTTCTCATGCCAGGAAACAAGTGACCTTAACTCTGCCCCTGTAAAAAGGCTTGCTACGTGCTTTGCCCTTTGTTGTGTGCTGGAGCATTGAACTCGTGCCTCTGAGCACATCAGTTTTTGCTCCTTTGGAAGGTAGCTGTGTGTGTGAAGGTAAGTGTGAACACTTACCACTGCAAGTAGCAATTTCTCTTTTTATAGAAAAAACCTAATTTCATTATTAGGGTGCTTTGATGTCTATTTTGGAAAACATGTTAGTTCTCTGTTGAATGCCAGTTCAGCAACTGAATGCTACATGCAATCATGAGACCCAGTTCTGTGAATTAAAGAGAGTTTTTCACATTGTTTTGCTGTGCTAAAATGAACTGGACTCCTACTGCAGAGTAAAGAGTGATTGCATCCAGTAAGCTCTTTAATCAGGATTTAGTGTAAGAGCAGTATCCCACCTTTGCTGCAGTTCAGGCAGAGAGAACCTTTACTGCTAGGAAATATTTTCAAAAGCACTCAAATTACATGTTATCCTATTGCCCTGAGAGTGGTGTGCCACCAGGAGGGCTGTGGGTGCTGGGTACCTCGAGAGTTTCAGATTCAAAGCTTTTTTAGCAAGGGGTTTTTTTGTTGTTGTTTTGTTTTTAAGATGCAAACTCCTGAAGCCCCTTCTCCCATGCTTTGCTTGAAGTCATCTGATTAACTCGGCCCTGCCCTGCACAGATCATGGCTCAGGTCTGGCTCAGCGTGGCCTTTGGCCAGCTAATGCACTAGGGAACCACTGCTGTCTTGGGAAGCAGAGCTAGAAACAGGGCTTTTAAAAGCACTGTACTTGCCCCTCTGGGACAGGCAGGTGTATGGCCAGAGAAGCTACCAGGTGGGGGGCATGGTATGAGAGACTTGATTTGGGGGAGCGGATGGACAAGACCCTCATTGGGCTTATAATAATAATACATGGAGCTTAGTATCATGACAGTGGCAGAAATCAGAGGGAGGCAGGTGTGTGCTTGTGATCTGCTCATCAAAGAAGGCTGTTTTATTTTTTTAAGATGGAGCAGACATTAGGTGAATGCAGGAGGTGCGTGAGCTTTCTGGAAGGAGAGTATGTGAGATGTGGGTATGGTGGCTGGTGAGTGAGGTCAGCAGATGGGGTGTCCTGAGGAAAGCAGGAATGGGAAAGGAGGGACAGGGGCAAAGATTGGACAGAGGGGAATGGGAGGAAGCGGCTGAAGGAATGGCAGGGTTTGGGTGGTCAGGGAGAGGGGAGCAGACATCTCCCCTCTGCCCCTTGCAAGTAGTGGAACCTGTTGGTCCCTGCTTTTCTCCTCGACCTTCACATGCACTGAGCTGTGGGGGTCCCATAGCATTCTCTGCCTTTTGGTCATGCGTTCAGCTTTTTATGGTTTTAGGCCTCTTAGGGTGTGTGAAGGCCTCTTTCCTCTGCTTCCCAGTCTGAGTGGGAACCGGAGGGCCTCGTCCATTCCTCAGGGAAGGTCTGAACTTCTGGATCCTTTGGGGCCTTGTTGTTGTGAACCCTTTTGCTTGCCCCTGCATGTGTCCCTGGCCCTTCTAGCATGTCCTGAATATCTTGTTGGCCCCATGGGGATCTTGGCAGTGCTCAAGATTTAAACATCTGAAGAACGGGAGGGCACAAGCCATCCCTTTGTACTGATGGAAATCTGGCTGAGCTACCAGTGATGAGGCCAGCGCTGAGGGAAGCTGGATGGCTGGCTCCCAAGTGTGGCTGGGGGGCCCGTGCCAAAGGGAGATGAGCTGAGAGAAGTCATTGCAAAGGGGACATGGCATTGGAGCCGAACCTGATCTGGGGGGCAGCTGAAAAACTAAGGACCTTTACAGCCTTCCTTTGAGCCACTGCCTGTGGGGAATGTGTCCAGCTGCAGCACTGAAAACCTGTGTTTGGATCCCATAAGGCACAACATGTGCCTTCCTTCGATCGCATGCATGAGGTTGTGGAGGGGGACCTGTGTCTGTCCCTTGCCACTTCCCCCTGCTTTCCCTGCCTTTTGTTACGGCTCGGCCTCTGGGCCTTGCACAGCAACCTTGGCTGTGGTCCATCCACATGGACCACTCACAACAAATGCTGGAGGAAAGGTTGCAGGGGGTGGTGGTGTGCTCCTAGTGGGGTGAGAGATAAGGGGGCCTGTGCGTGTGGTCTCTGCTGTTGTTTTGTTCAGGACTTGGGGGTTTGCAAGAACTGCTGATTTGCTGAGCTCTCTAAGAAGGGCACCAACACAGCCCTCGGTCAGTGAACATGCGGCGTAGAGGATAGCAACATGGCTCACTTGTCCAGTCCCAGTTAGAAAGGGATAGCTGAGTTCTCCTGGGGGCTGAGTGAACAGAGCTTGTACAGACAGGATGCAGCATTTCTCGCTGGATCAAGATTTGTGTCTTGGAAGCTTGTCTAATTTCTTTCCTGCTCTTATCAGTCTTTCTAATAAAAGCTATTGTCTCTCCTTCCAAACTTTGCCTTGCTTGTAGCCTTAGACCATCATAGCTATAGTGCAGCCACTGCTATGTGGATGGAGAAGGTAGCATCTTTGTCTTATTTCTTTTCTTTTATTCCAGGACATCTGCACAGGGGCAGAATTAAGGTAGTTTGGGTGCTTGGTTTGAGAACTGCAAATATAACGCTGCATTTTCTGAATTTCTAACATTTGACATTCTTTTTTTTTTTAACCTTTAATTTTTTGGAGAATAAAATGCTCTTCTGTGAAGAATATGTGCTTGTAACCTTAACTTCACTTAACAGGGGTTTATATTGCATGATGGGACCGTCTTCAGTACGTGTTTCAGTAATGTACTGGAGAGGCAAGGAAAATCACTGCCTCTCTCCTGCCCTGACCCTGGCTCACACAAGTTCCCAAGGGGATGTTTGCTGCTGAGGTGTTGAGCAGGAGTGTGAGCAGCAACCTCCCACCTGGGGACATCAGGAAGCACTCAAGAGCAGGGAATTTACTTGGGTAAGGATAGCTGAGTGAGTCTGATGAGGTTTTTGGGGAACACATTATTAGCACAACCTGGTCTGAGCACCCGATCTGTGACTCTCTTCCCAGCAGGACCTTGTGTTTTTTATTTTCTGCTATTTAGGATGCCTGAGGTTTTAGAGAGGGCGTGTGAGTAAGCAAGCTTTCAGCTGGGATATCAAAGCTCCAAGGAGTAGAGAAGGCAGTGGTCTCTGCCAAATGCATTAGTGAGGAACATTAAAGAAAACACTAGGTGGTGGGTTATAGTGAAATTGGATTATGTGCCCCTGGCCTTTAGTCCTGGCCACGGTGAATTCAGTAACTGCTCAGCCACAGTTTTTTTGTTGTTCCTGGTTACTGTACGTGCTTGCCAAATCCTGACAGTCAGTCTGGGCACTGGCCCTTAGAGCTTATTTCAGCTATCAGTGAACCATTGGAGACTGGGAACAAAAATGAAAGGGCAAAACCTCTTCAGACCAGAGCCCCTCCTCTTGGAAAATTGGCATACTTGGTTTTTGTGATTTGATGGAGTTGTACAATATTGTTTTTGCCAGGCTGTGCTCTGCTTGCCCCCTGCAAGAGGCTGTCCTGGGTGACTGGCTCTGTTTCTCCCTCATCACAGACTGCTCTATGGACCTGCAGTGCCTCCCAGCTCCTGTGGCCACCTCCATCCCTGTGAGCGAGGGGCTGCCCCCTTTGCCCTCTGACTCAGATGCAAAGGGCTTGCCTACCTCGCTCCCTGCTGCCGGCTTGCTCCAGTCTCCAGACTGCGTGTCCCTGCCAGTGCCTGAGAGTGTGGAGGACTTCACAGATGGGGACATCATTGGGGAAGAACTGGACTCCCTCCTGGACTCCCTCGCCGAAGGGTCACCATACCCTCTAGTAAGAGTGGGTGCTGCATGGGTCCCCTGCTTCTTGTTCCAAATAGGTCCTTGGAGCAGGTGGATACGCATGCTGCCTCTCTCTCTTTCTGTCACTCTTTCCTCCTAGCTCTTCCTCTGGCAAAACTCATTCATTCCTTCCTTTATTTCTGCAACTGGCTTGTGAGTATCTAAAGAGCCCACCTCCAAGCCTGCTTTGCTGTGTGCAATTTCATGGAGCTGCCCCTCAAAAGATACCCAAGGTAGCCTTCCCTCGCCATCACCTTCCCCCTGGCCTCTGGTGTCCATGGAGTTGAAGCAGGCCTGAGGGTAGAAGTGAGTGTGCTGAAGTAGGAATGATGGATGTATTTTATACAGTGGGCATGCTCTAATCTCCTTGTATTTTGTGCAGGCTGCATTCAGCCTAAGCTCTTTGAAGAGGTCTAGGAGCTGTAGAGACAATCTGTATTCATACTTATGTTGGATTTTAGTTGCCAGTGTTGCTGATGTTATGTGAGCCAACTTGGGTCTGGAAGCAATATAATCATATTCATGCAGGATACCTCTCGAGCCAAAAAGTTCTAATGAGAGGTGCCACAAGTAATGGTCGTTACCCTGACCTTGGCGCTGTGTGTACTCAGCTGCACTGTTTCTCAACCTGAGCTGGTTTAAGTGTCCAGTGCAGGGCTCTGCCTTGCAGACTGATGAGCTCAGGTAGCCTGACACCTCCTCGGGGCCCTCGGTCCAGACTGTGTGCCATGTAGATAGATTAGAAGGTCTGTGGGAAGTCTGCAGGAGGATGGAGCTGCCAGGTATCCTTTTGCTTCAGATAATACAGCACGCACTTGAGTGGGAGTCTGTTGCTCTCTGTGTTCGCTCACTCTTTGCTCCTTGTTCCTAATGTGCTGTTTATCCTCCCCCTTCTCGATTCCCCAAAGTCTCTGGTCCAGGGCACCATTCCTACCAACCTGCCAACAGAGATGCCCCAGCTGATCCCTGTGTTTCCGGGGGGAACTCCACTGCTGCCCCCAGTCGTGACAGCCAGCATCCCTGTCTCCACCCCGCTGCCACCTGCCTCCTTTGGCCTGGTGATGGATCCCACCAAGCAGCTCTCCTCCTCCTCTGTCCTGGATGCCTTCGAGGCCCCACCGGGAGGAAGTGGCGGCTCCACCTTAGATTCGCTGGATTCCCTGGATCTGCTCCCCTACACAGACTCACGGCTTGATGCCCTGGACTCCTTTGGGACAAGCAGAGGGTCACTGGATGCCTTGGATTCCTTTGCCATTGGTAGGTGCAGGGCTGACAGGGTTTTGTGCTGCTTTAGCTGTGAATGCATGCCAAAATTATTTCCTTCAGTGCTGAGAACGTCTGTCATATAGCTCTGTCTGCCAGTGCTGCAGAATGGGAGTACAAATGTAGAATGCCTTGGACAGAGCAGCTGAATATGTCGAGCTCAGGAGTAATGAGAAAGGCTATAGGAGCAAAGCTGTGGAGGATGGTCAGCAAAGAGTAGGTCCCCTCCTGTCCCAGGAGGGAAGGCAGGTTTCTTCTTGACTAACGTGTCCCCAGTATTGCAGCAAAAGTATTTTGAGAAAAGCAGAGGTTGTCCAGTCAGCACTTCAACACTCATATTCACCTCAGCATTGGGCTGCCTTGGAGCTGCCACCGTGGGAATGCCAGTGCTCAGCAGCACAGAGTTGGGTTCAGTAGGGTTTGGGGAACAAGAAGGCCTTTCCTGAAGTTTTTCAAAGACTTAGGTGGTTTGGGGAAAAAGTACTAAAATGTTATGAAATAAATAAAGCAAATGGATTTAATAAGCATTTGTTTGTCTTTCTGTGAGCAGAACTGCCTCTGAAAGTAAAATGATTGGTTTTGTTTTGTGGGGCTTTTTTCCCCTTCTTTTGCCCAGAAGAAACTAGCCCTCAGGAACTGCGACACCCACCTGGCAGCCAAAAACCATCCCCCGTGGTGAGTGAGCCGCTCCCCCGTGCTGATGTCCCAAGGTGCTCTGGAGCCAAGGTAGTAGTGACTTGTAGGTAATTTGGGCCCCTCTTCTTAACCTGCCCCAGTGAGTGTTGCCTCCCATGTTGTGGCAAGGCAGGTAAAGATTTCCCCAGTCAGTAGGAAGACGTTTGTTCCATCTTCATTTTTGTCTGCAGCTGTGCATATTGCCAAGGTAAACATGCTGTGACCTAGGTTGTAGGCTAAACAGAGGATCATGGAGGCCAGTGTCACACTATATCTGGCAGCCACATAACACTGAAGGATGGGGTGGAGTAAGCCAGCTTTGTCTTAAAACTAGTGAGGTTCTTTGCTCATCTCTGCCCCTGTCAGGAGGCTTTTCCAGATACACTGTCCTGGCCCTGTCCTATGTATCCAGTCTTGGAGGAAAAGGGGAGGATTCTCTATGGTTAGCAAGCTTGGAACAAGAATTTTTCTTAAGTTCCTGGCATCCTGCTATCCGTGCTACTTCAGTGTGAAGCCAAGTCTCTGTCCTCAGATTAATCTGCTCCCTAAAGACTCACTGATAAGTGGTTTGTTTTTTACCCAGGTTGGGATAGGGTTGATTTGAGAGTCTTCAAATGCAGAGTTGGTCATGATGGAAGGGATGGGAAGGAGTGAGGGGGACATTTTGTTCTGTGGCTCGTGATAGAAAACTGAGGTCCCTTACCAAGAGAGAAAAGGCCCATCTTTGAAGAGAACATACCATGCTGTTTGTTGTCTTTGAAAAGGTTGTGTGCAGCTCTTTTGGAAATGCAGTTTCAGATGTGAAAATTTTGATGAGAGAGAAAATGAGGAGGGTTTTTGTGAGACTGGAATGGGCCAAGGGATTAGAGAGGTTTCTTACCTGTGTGGTTGCAGAGCTGAGAAAAGAGTTACATGTGGTTTTGCTCAGGTCAGCCTTGGTGGAGTAAGTCACCCAGCTGTGCCCAAGGTCACCGAGCACCTGCTGTCTCAGCCGGAACCAGTAATGCCCAACACAGCCCTGCTGGTGAAGAACCCCCTGGCATCTACTCACATCTTCAAACAAGCCTGTCATATCTGCTACCCCAAAACAGGTGATGCGTTTGCTCTGCCACCCAGAGCGCTGGCCTGGGCTAGGGGTTGTCTTTCCCTGGGCTGATGGGGTTATTCTCTCTTGCAGGGCCCAAGGCTGGTGATTACACCTATCGGGAAGGCTTGGAGCACAAGTGTAAGCGGGACATCCTGCTGGGCAGGCTGAAGAACTCGGAAGACAAGACCTGGAAGAGGATCCGTCCTCGCCCAACCAAAACCAACTTTGTAGGATCCTATTACCTGTGCAAAGGTGATCTGGAGGGGATAGGTGGCTGGGAAGGGGCTGTATGGTGCGTGCCAGGGGAGGCTGGGAGAGGACTTCCAGTTGGTATCACCTGCTGTCTTTGGGGTCTTCCTGTCCCATCAGTAGCCCATGGACTGGGAGGCTCAGTACAATGAAAGGCAATGAGCTCCCATTCTGCGGAGAGCAGGCAGCTTTTAAAGTGGTGGAGCAGAAGAGTTGCAAAGGCATAGTGAGGTGCTGTGCACAGCCAAGCACTCGGAGCTGCCCTGTCGATGTGGGCTTTGCTGAGAACCTGCCTTCTGTACATGTGCCTGCATTAGTCCTACTCCACCCAGCAGCCCCGTGGTAGGGCTGTGGTTCTGCCTAGGGAAAAGCTCTCTCTGCCTGCTCCTTTGCTCCAGCCCATCCCTCCGTACATGCAGGCAATGTGACCAGACTTGTCACTGAGGCAGTGTCATTACAAAGTACCTAATGAAGTGGGGAGGTTGCAAGAGCCAAGATAACAGGGCTCCTTAGTGCTGGACTGCTAGGAGAACTTAATCTGGATTGGCTTTAAAAGGAGATGGTTAAATCGTGGTCTGTCCCTGGCCAGGCACTGAATTAAAGCAGACCTCCATTTTGAGATGGTTTCCACAACAGATGGCATTACTTGAGATTGTCACCATTCAGTAGTTTGCATTAACTTTCCTGAATGTCTTGATATAGACAAACTTGGGGGGAGATGTCTTTTCTTTTTTCTTTAACTCTGTGTTTTCTTGCTTTCAGCTCCTTGTGAGGTGTGGGCAGTGGGAGGACACAAGAGAGAGTTTAGTTTCTGACTGGGCTGCCCTCCCTGTGTGGTGGTGTGTGCTGTTTGTTGCTTTGTAGATATGCTTAACAAGCAGGACTGTAAGTACGGGGATAACTGCACCTTCGCGTACCACCAGGAAGAGATCGACGTGTGGACGGAGGAGAGGAAGGGGACCCTCAACCGTGACCTCCTCTTTGACCCGCTAGGTGGGATCAAGCAGAGCAGCCTCACCATTGCCAAGCTCCTCAAGGAACATCAGGGCATCTTCACCTTCCTCTGTGAGGTACAGAGCTGGCGGGAGGGAGCAGGCACCCTTCATCATCTCCTCAGTATATATCTGGACAATTGATATGTTGACAGTTGCCATCACAGAAACATGGTGGAATGACTCGCACAACTGGAGTGCTGCAATGGATGGCTATAAACTGTTCAGAAGGAATAGGTGAGGCAGGAGAGGCGGTGGGGTAGCCCTGTATGTTAGGGAGTGTTTTGACTGTCTAGAGCTTAATGATGGTGACGATAGGGTTGAGTGTTTATGGGTGAGAATCGGGGGGAAGGCTAACAGGGCAGATATCATGGTGGGAGTCTGTTATAGACCGCCCAACCAGGATGAAGAGGCAGACCAAATATTCTGTAAGCAGCTCGGAGAAGTCTCACAATCACTAGCCCTTGTTCTCGTGGGGGACTTCAACTTCCCAGATGTTTGCTGGAAATACAATACAGCAGAGAGGAAACAGTCTAGGAGGTTCCTGGAGTGTGTGGAGTATAACTTCCTGACACAGCTGGTGAGTGAGCCAACTAGGGAAGGCGCCCTGCTGGACCTGTTGTTTGTGAACAGAGAAGGACTTGTGGGTGATGTGATGGTTGGAGGCCACCTTGGGCATAAGCAGTCATGAAATGATAGAGTTTTCAGCTCTTGGAGAAGTAAGGAGGGGGGTCAGCAGAACTGCCACCTTGGACTTCCACAGGGCAGACTTTGGCCTGGTTAGGAGACTGGTTGACAGAGTCCCTTGGGAGGCAGCCCTGAAGGGCAAAGGAGTCCAGGAAGGCTGGACATTCTTCAGGAAGGAAATCTTAAAGGCACAGGAGCAGGCCGTCCCCATGTGCCAAAAGATGAGCTGGTGGGGAAGACCACCGGCCTGGCTGAACAGAGAGCTTTGGCTGCAACTCAGGGAAAAAAAGGAGAGTTTATGACCTTTGGAAGAAGGGGCAGGCAACTCAGGAGGACTACAAGGATGTCGTGAGGTTATGCAGGGAGGAAATTAGAAGGGCCAAAGCCCATCTAGATCGTAATCTGGCTACCGCTGTAAAAGACAATAAAAAATGTTTCTATAAATACATTAGCAACAAAAGAAGGGCTAAGGAGAATCTCCATCCTTTATTGGGTGCGGGGGGAAGCATAATGATAAAGGATAAGGAAAAGGCTGAGGTACTTAAAGCCTTCTTTGCCTCAGTCTTTAATAGTAAGACCAGTTGTTCTCTGGGTACCCAGCCCCCTGAGCTGGAAGATGGGGATGGGGAGCAGAAAAAAGCCCCCATAATCCAAGGGGAAATGGTTAGTGACCTGCTACACCACTTAGACACACACAAGTCTATGGGGCCAGATGGGATCCACCCAAGGGTACTGAGGGAGCTGGTGGAAGTGCTCACCAAGCCCCTTTCCATCATTTACCAGCAGTCCTGGTCACCGGGGACGTCCCAGTTGACTGGAGGTTTGCAAATGTGACGCCCATCTACAAGAAAGGCCAGAAGGAAGGTCTGGGGAACTACAGGCCTGTCAGCCTGACCTCGGTGCCAGGGAAGGTTATGGAGCAGGTCATCTTGAGTGCCATTGTGTGGCACATACAGGACAACCAGGCGATCAGGCCCAGTCAGCATGGGTTCATGAAAGGCAGGTCCTGCTTGACTAAGCTGATCTCCTTCTATGACAAGGTGACCCGCTTAGTGGATGAGGGAAAGACTGTGGATGTTGTCTACCTAGACTTCAGTAAAGCCTTTGACACCATTTCCCCCAGCATTGTCCTGGAGAAACTGGCTGCTCATGGCTTGGACAGGTGTACTCTTCGCTGGGTAAAGAACTGGCTGGATGGCCGGGCCCAAAGAGTTGTGGTGAATGGAGTTAAATCCAGTTGGTGGCCGGTCACAAGTGGTGTTCCCCAGGGCTCAGCATTGGGGCCAGTTCCGTTTAATATCTTTATCAATGATCTGGACAAGGGGATTTAGTGCACCCTCAGTAAGTTTGCAGATGACACCAAGTTGGGCGGGAGTGATCTTCTTGAGGCAAGGAAGGCTCTACAGAGGGATCTGGACAGGCTGGATCGAGGGGCTGCGGCCAGTTGTATGAGGTTGAACAAGGCCGAGTGCCAGGTCCTGCACTTGGGTCACAACAACCCCATGCAACGCTGCAGGCTTGGGGAAGAGTGGCTGGAAAGCTGCCCAGCAGAAAAGGATCTGGGGGTGTTGGTTGCCAGGTGGCTGAATATGAGCCAGCAGTGTGCCCAGGTGGCCAAGAAGGTCAATAGCATCCTGGCTTGTATCAGAAACAGTGTGGCCAGCAGGACTAGGGAAGTGATTGTCCCCCTGTGCTTGGCACTGGTGAGGCCGCACCTCGAATACTGTGTTCAGTTTTGGGCCCCTCACTACAAGAGAGACATTGAGGGGCTGGAGCATGTGCAGAGAAGGGCAACGAAGCTGGTGAAGGGCCTGGAGCACAAGTCTGATGAGGAGCAGCTGAGGGAACTGGGGTTGTTTAGCCTGAAGAAAAGGAGGCTGAGGGGAGACCTTATGGCTCTCTGCAACTACCTGAAAGGAGGTTGTAGCGAGGTGGATGTCAGTCTCTTCTCCCAAGTAACAAGCCATAGGACAAAAGGAAATGGCCTCAAGTTGTGCCAGGAGAGGTTTAGATTGGATATTAGGAAGAATTTCTTCACCCAAAGGGCTGTCAAGCATTGGAACAGGCTGCCCAGGGAAGTGGTGGAGTCACCATCATTGGAGGTATTTAGAAGGCGTGTAGATGTGGTGCTTAGGGACATGGTGTAGTGGTAGACTTGGCAGTGCTAGGTTAACAGTTGGACTTGATGATCTTAAAGGTGTTTTCCAACCTAAATGATTCTGTGATTCTATATGTGCCAGCCAGTGCCCTGATCCCAGAAGGGCAGTGAGCAGTGGATGCAGCTGTGTAGGAGAAAGGAGAGGTAGATTTCCTCCTTAGCCCTGCAGCTGAACCAGGTGCACACAGCCTCATGGGATCACCTGTCTCTTCCTCTGTCTTGAGATGTTGCTTTAAATTGTAATTTAGCCCCAGCTACTTAAGAAATCAGAACCCCGTAATGCAACAATTTCCCACTTGATGTCTGTGCTGAGCCACTGAGTCAATCAGTTAAGGATTGGCTCGTACCGTCTTGATGCTCTGCAGCAGTTTCCCACACTGGCAGTGGTACATGTAAAGGGACATGTTCTTTGCTGTGAACTGGCTGGTTTTTTATTTCTCCCCATCGTTTCTCCCTTGTTCTTCCTCTGTTGGCTAACTGGGAAAGAATATGTGGCGCTGACCAAAATTTTTCCAACCACAATGGAGGATACTGTTGAGAATAAGCCAAGAAATGTTGTCTGGAAGCTTTTCCAAAAATTCGCTTGCTTTATTTTAAAGCCCTACCACAAAGTTTTCACCAGGCTTCTTCTAACTTTGAACATTAGAATAGGCTGGCTCTGGTTCTTCTTCCCCTTCCAAGTGAAGTGGCTCTGGTTCACTGCTCTCTAAGGTTTTCCCAGCATGATAATTCTTCTCTTCTCAGATTTGCTTTGACAGCAAACCCCGGATTATCAGCAAAGGGACCAAGGACACACCATCTGTCTGCTCCAACCTTTCTGCCAAACACAGTTTCCATGACAACAAGTGAGTAACGTTTTTTGTGCTGATGGGAGCAATTTCTCACAAGTCCAGCCAGTTTAACTCCAGGGCCCTGGTCTCTTTCTTTCTTTCCTCCCAGTGGGTTCCAATCATAGGGCAGCTCAAAGCATGATAAATAGCACTATGTGCTTCACCCTGTGTGTTTGCCTCTGGTGCTGCGGGATTTCAGGCATCAGCAAAGCCCTTTGGAGTCAGCCTAAGTTTTCCATTGACTTAATTTGCCTTTCAGTTTGGGCTTTACATAAAAGTCAAACCAAAGATCCTCTACCTCGGATCCTGCCTCTGACTGGCTGGTAATGAACATTTAGGAAAACAAGTATAAGAAGCATGTAAAGTAATACAACCCCTTCTGGTTCCTGGCAACCTGAGACTTAGGCACTTGCTGAGCCAGAGGAGTTGGTATCTTTGCTGCATATTTTGAAATGTGTCTGATCTCTGAACTTAAGCAGAGCATCACCCATGGGCTGAGGAGGCTGAAAATACCTACCTAGGGTTGATAGAGTGGGAGGGCAGGGGTTTGATTTTCCCAGTGGGGGTCTGCCTCTCCCAGAGTTGATTTTCTGTGTCCTTTGCCTGCCCAGTCAAATGTCTGAAAGTCATATGTAAGGAGGAGGGGGTGAAGATTTGATCCTCTGGTGCTTCATATTTCTCTGGCCTGGCTGCAGGTGTCTGGTCCACATTGTGCGTTCCACCTCCCTGAAATACTCCAAGATCCGCCAGTTCCAGGAGCACTTCCAGTTCGACGTGTGCCGACATGAGGTGCGTTATGGTTGCCTGCGCGAGGACAGCTGCCACTTCGCTCATAGTTTCATCGAGCTCAAGGTCTGGCTGCTGCAGCAATATTCAGGTGAGCGTGACTTGGTGCAGGGCTGGTGATGTGTATACCTGAGTTTCCTCCAGTGTGTACGCAAGGCCAGTTGAGAGGGGAAGAGGGTGATTTAGGAGTACTGAGAAGTTGTCACTCACTTGTGCATATACTTACTCTGTCTCCTCAGGGACACAGAAAAGAGGGCCAAGGTGTTCTGTGAGATGATTTGGCCCTTGTCCCTTTACATGTGCTAATGTGATTTGCAGGCCAGGAAGCCTTTCCCTTGGAACCAGCTGCATAAGTTGAAATGATTACTAGGTAGGGCTGAATCCCCAGAGGTGTTTTGGTGCTTAAATCCTGTGCAAGACCCTAAGTAGCAGCTGGGCCCCTGAGTGACTGTCTGGTGCAGTGAGAATGGCAGCATGCACAGGTGACAAAGCAGTTATATAAAGCAAGGTTGTGCATCTCCACTTTCTCTAAACAAACTCACCAACAGTGGGAAAAGACAAGATACTCCATGTTTCCCAAAAAGGCTTTGATGACATGCTTCTGAAGAGGCTATTGCAGAAATTATATTCAGGTCACTCATATAATGACACTGCCAGATCTGGCACTTTCAGTCCTCTCTCTTTCTCTGACACGTTGGAGGGTTTCTCTTGCTGCTGTCCTGTTAACTGAGTGGATGCTGGTCCACCCACAATGCTACCTACATCTTTTTTCACCCCAGGGTCTTGTTTAGTGCAGGACCCAGCCTGGTAATGGGAGTACTTCAGAGAGGAAACATGTTATGGATGTTTCTCACCATTCTTTGATGTAATTGGGGGCAACTTCTTTAATTTATTGTTCAAGTGCCTGTCACTGTTGTTCAGTGCGGTCCTTGGCCTTGCCTTGGCTTGTGAGGGACAGTGATGAACAAGTAGCACACTGTGGCAAATGCCATCTTTTATTCTTCCTGTTTGGCCTCACTTGTGGCCACAGGAAATTAAAAAATTACAACACCAGAGTTTCCAAGACAGCATGTTGCCTGTGAGCCATAGGCCACCATTGCTGCCCTACGTGCTTATGATACTGCCCGTAGTACTCTGGGCACTCTAATATTCAAGCACCTTGTTCTTTTCCCCACCCCATGGTTGGTTTATTTTTGTTGGTGTTTTTTTTAGAAAAAGTTTCTTTGCTCCCTCCTTCCCTCCCTCCCTATTCCTTCCTCTTCAGCCTGTAGAAGAAATGGTTAGACTGATTTTTGCTTCTTGCCTTCTTTACTTGAAGAAGTAATTTCCAAAGGGGAAGCTGAGGGGATGAAACAAGCCACGAGTTTAGGTGCAGAGGTGGTCAGTAAGCCTTGTGCTTATTCCCATCTTTTCCAACAATGGGAGCGCCATCATCTCTTTGGTTTTTTCTGCAGGGCTGTATATATAAGCCTGCTTTCCTTGTGAGTTTGCCTTCCTGGAGTGGTAGTTTATTACCTCTCTTAAGTGTAGCCCTCATTATGGAATCAGAGATGAAAGGTAGTTGTCGCCGTTCTCTGGGAATGCTTTAGCTTTGGAACAGAGAGTTTGATTTGGGCACCATTTGCTCGGCAAGAATAGGAAGGGGGCGTCATTCATAGCAGCTTGCATTTGAAACCAGTGGGCTGTTGCATTTCACAGCCATTTAAGCTTTTACAGAGCTTGTGGCTTTGTTCATGGGGATAAAGGATTGTATTAGTGGAGTAAAGGTTCCCAAGATCTGAAAATGTGGACAGGCAGGACTGTTTTCTTGTTCACTGTAGCTTTTCACAGGCATATTTTGCTATCTTCTTCCATCAGTGGAAATCACAGAGTATTTGTCCTCACTAATGATGTTGCAAAAGATGCTGAAATGTTATAAGTAATCAACACATGGGCCTTTTGGTTCCCAGATCATCTCTTTGGGACAGTTTGTGCTTTGGAGAGCTGGTGTATTGGAAAACACCCTTTCATATTTGGGAGGGGTTTTTTTTGCCAACCACCACATTTCTAGACCATATTGTTGAGTTAGTTCAGATTTCTGGGACTGAAAGAAGGCAGTCACTTGCTAAGAACCTCATTTGAAATTCAGTCTTCTGACAAGAGCTGTATATGCTTTTCCTGTTGGTTCTGCACCCTGAGGATCACAGTGCAGGTGTTCAGAATGGAGAAGATGGGAGCTGCTTCGGCCCTTTCTCTGCCAGGTCCAGTGCAGCACGTTAACTTTTTGCTGTGGTTTTCCCAGCTTTATAGTTTTTGTCCCCAAAATACAGATCTGCCTTGTGTCCAGCCCTGGATTACTTGGACATGGAAGAGGGAGTTGCAGTTTTTCTAACTCGACACAGTTTCTTCTGGGATTAATTGTTAAGAAGGAGAAAATCCACAAACAGCTCTGATGGGAGTAGTACCAGCTATGCAGCAGCTGCCATTTTGGAGGCCTGAGCAAATGTTCTTGAAGAATGGTAAAGTTCCCTGAATGCTTTTCATCCTGTCAAAGCCCTGTACAAACAGCGCTATTGTTGCCTGGCAGGGACCTGGACAGCTGAAATCACAGATGGGGAAACTGAGGTCAGGAATGCTGTGACTTACCAAGTTACACACAGCCTAAGCTGAGATGAAAACCTGTGTTTGCTGGCCCTTAAGTCTGGAACGTGCTGGCTCCCAGATCAAAGATCGTGTCAGTGTGGCACGCCTGGGGAACACCTCACTTCAATAATAAAAGCTGTAGGCAAAAGCAAAGCAAGCAATTTTGCAACCTCTCTGTGTTGGGGGTGCTGCATCAAGGCCATCCTCAGCACCCCACTTGTTGCAGTCAGCTGGCTGTTGTAAGATACTTGCTTCAGTTTGTTTTGGCAGCTATCTTGGGTCTTTATAGCACTTAAATATCATGGCTTTTTTGTAACAGAGTCCTCACATTGACCAGACAGTTCCTACTCTTACATACTTTTCTCTTGCTGTTTGGTGCTCTGGGAATCGTAGCGCCTATCTAGCTGGTTGGTGCTGGTAGGGGCTGTTCCCTCACCACTTGAGTTGGTCGGGACCTAATTCCTTAGATAAGGTCTGACCAACCCTTTTTCTTGTTGTCCGATGTTGCATTTCTGATTCCTGAAACCTTGCAGATCTTTCCTTGCTGGTTACATACTAGCAGCTGGTTGATTTTGCACCGTTGATCTTTCCTTGCTACCTCAATTGCACTTGGTGTTTGTTTGTGTTGAATTTCAGCTTTCCTCTTCACCAGTTGATTGATGGGCAGCCCCCACAACTTGAAGTGTGTAACAGGCTAATTAATCCCAGCAGGGATTAGGTGAGACTTCTGGGGTCTTGGAGATGCTAGATGTCTCAGTGGGATACCTGTGGTCTTCCAAGCTAGTGGCAAAAACTCCAATATACAGTAAATCAACAGTAACAAAGCGTTGTCTTCAGGGCCTTGGGTAGGATCTGTTGATATGGTGTTGGGGGACAGCCTTGGTCAAGGTCTTGACCCCTAGTCAAGAATCATCATCTTGGAGGCAGCATCTGGGTCCTTTGCAGACAGCCGGAGCAGAACGCTAGGTCTGAATGAGCCCAGGAGACCGAACTCTTCCCCTTTCATTTGGCTTGTGTGGAGAGAGGACCTTCTTTAGCCAGTGCTTAAACATGTTCTGTGGTGGGTCCCCTCACAACCCATGTCCTGACGTTACCAGTGGGACTGTTGGTTGCTGTCAGCCACACAGGGGTTCCTAAGCCCCAGCATAGGAAGTCCTGCAACCCTTCCCTCCCTCTCTTCTCTTGGCCAAAGCAGAATAGCTCAGTCCTGTCTCCTTTTGTTCCCAGGAATGACCCATGAAGATATCGTGCAGGAATCGAAGAAGTACTGGCAGCAGATGGAGGCACATGCCAGCAAACCAGCCACCAGCATGGTAAGTAAGGTGGCTTGCAGCCTGGTTTTGCTCCCAACTCTTCCAGCACTTTCTCTCTTTTCTTCCCGCTGCTGTTGCCTGACAGGTCCCAGGCAGACCAGGCTGGCCATTGAGGAGGAGGACAGCTGAGAGCTTTCCTGGTTGCAGCGCTAGTGATGAGCTTTGTGCCTTGTTTTGCAGTGTTGTTATCTGCTCTGTTCCGTAGTGGGGTGAAGCCTCCAGAGCAGGGAGGGCAACGCACAGAGAATGGTGCTTCCTATGACACCTTGCTAGTGAAATCGGGAGACTTCCAGGGACCATGGCCACACAGAGTGGAGACCAAAGGTGTCCTGCTGCCCTTCAGTGGCCAAGGGACGATACGGCAGTTTGAAGGACTCAAGAAATGACTCATGACCCACAAGACTGCTCTAAACGCAGGAGTGGGTGGAACTTGCAGGTCAGGTGCTGTTGAGGGTGGGCAGAGATCTTAGTGGCACTTTGCCAGGAGGAGGCTGTGAGCTTTGCCTCTCTTTGTGCCACCAATCTCTGTGTGAGAGAAGGTGCCTCTGGCTGCACCCTCCAGCACTGCCAAGAGCTTTCTCTGAAGAGGTGTGTTATAAGCAAAGGGCATGTCTTTGCTTTCTTCTAACCTGTTGGCTACGAGTGGTGCTGCCTTATCCTTTTTTTTCCCCAAGGAGGTGTTCTGTAGTGTAGGAGCAGAGCTCACCCAGTGAGGACAATTCCCAGCCCAGCCCTGAGGTTGAACTAAAGCAGTTTTGCCATTAGAACAGGAAGTTTTTTGTTCTCTAATTACTTTCAGAAGATGTGTCTGATGAGATGAGAAACTTCATGCCTGCTAGCAAGCTCTCAGGCGTAGGAGCAATTCTCTCCCCTGCAAAATGGTGGGGAAAGTGTTTTGAATCCTTTTTGTTCCCACTTGACAGCTTTCTTTCCCCTTGTAGAGGCCTGAGCTTGCCACCCCTTGGCCTGTGCCTTACTGTCAGAGCAAGAGTGCTTCACCTTTGTCTGGGACCTCTCACCCAGGAGTCCCTCTGCAGAGACCAGCACTGAGTGCAGCCTGTGAGCACCCTGCGGAGGAGGTGTTTTATAGGAAAGAGATCTGAGTCACTCACGTGGTGTGTAGCAGCTTTTTTGGCTAGGTTACGGGCCAGCAGAAGTGTTCTGAAGGCTGTGGGGCACTGATGCTGGGGAAAGCTGGTCTGATGGGCATGGGTTAGCCCAACAGGAAAGATGCAGGTGAGTGCACTGATGCTTGCAGTGGGCTCTGTGTCCACCTATGTACTGGTTACGCTGCATGAGATGGGAGTCATCTCTGAGGAGATGCTCAGCGACATACCTGTGCAACCCATTCTGCTGTTGTGGTCTGAAATGGTTGGGGGAGAGGAATGAGAAGCAGCAGTCCAGAGTGACCAAGGTCTCTAGTTCCCAAAGCCATCTGACTTGCTTAAGAAATATGTTCTAGCCTCTCAGGAAGCTGAGAGGACAAGTTTCTACAGCCTGTATTATATGAGAAGTGAGCCTTGAATGATCTGAATGGTCCCTGCAGACAGAGCTGGCTATGGTCTCTTTCTGCCTGGTGTGAGGACAGAGGCAGCTGCCTGCATCCCCACAGTGGAAGAAACTAAGTGTGAATTTGCAGCAGTTTGTGACAGTAGTTGGATTTATATCAGCAATCCCTGCCCCATGGAGAGTGAAGTCTAGTGACTGGTTCTGTCCTGCCTGCTGTGAATCTGCCTGCATTTTCCAGAAAGCTTTGTCTTGCCTTTGTCTGTGCATAATCTGGGGATAAAAAAAGATAGATGGACAGCTGTTTTCCTGTAAGCCTTGCAGCTTCAAATTCACCTTTGTCTGGAGGTGCTGCTGTTGGAAGAACAAGTTGTTCAGCGAGCATGGTCAAAGCATGTCCTCTGAAGCATGTGGGATCTGGATGCTGAGCGAGGGTTTCATTTCTGGCTGTTGGGGCTTGCAGGGGGCAGAGGATCAGGAAGAGAAACACCAGTGCCTGCTACATCAGCTGTCAGGGGATGGGCAGAGAGCTACAGTTTCTGGGCCCTGTGGGCAGTGTTAGGGCTGATGGCCAATGGCAAAGTCTGGTTGTGTGCCATAAATGCCTGTCACAGAGCTGGACTGCTTCCCTCCGCCCATCATTTTGTGCAGAGATGAAGCAGCAACCTTGTTGGTACAGTCAGAAAGTGCCTACCAGCGGCACCATCAATTGTCTGTAGGGGTTGGCAGCCTGGCACTGGCACTATGCAGGGAGACAACGTTAAGTTGGTCAGATGCATGTGTTTGCAATAGCAAACCATGGCTTTGGCATCAGCACGTACGCAGCCAGAGGGCTGTGCTCTGGGATGAGACACTGGCTTGCTGCTGAAGACCCCGGGGGCAGGACTAACGTATCTGTTGAGAGATGTTTGCTTTTGCCATTATTTTCTCCCATCCAAGCAGGCTAACGTGACTCAGAGTTTTCTCAGCGTCCTTCCAGCTTTTGAAGTTGGCTGCCTGGCAAAGACAACTTCCCAGGAGTGCTGTAAAAGCAGACCCCCTCCTTCCCACCATCCCATGTGATCCACGGTCACCCCGGTGCCCTCTGCAGAAGCAAAGTCGCTCCCAGGGATTTTGCTGCAGTTTTGTCACAGCTGCCAGTTGGACTCAGTGGCTGGGGCTATCCAGTTGTGGAGAAAAGAGGCAGGCAGCATACAGGGACCCAGCAGCTGTGATGATGCAAGTCAGGAGACTTAGCAGCAAGTGGAAGATGAAGATACACCACTTGCTAAACACCTAGCAGGGATCTTGCACTTGGCCCCACAAATTTGGCCCCACAGAGGCTGCTGTAGGAGTAAACCCAGTGGCTGCAGATGGAAGAGGCAGTCAGCGGGAGAGACTGTTGTAGGTAGCTGGGTGTCCTTGACTCCCATTGTATCCCTGGGAATTCAGGGGTTTTAGCCCTCCATTTTTCTGGGTTTTGAGGGCTGTTCTGTTTTACCTCACTAGCCAGCTGCAGGACCCCCATAAAAACTGGCCGCAGAATTAGCAATTTAAGCATGGAGAGGAAAGGGAAGACTCTAATAAGGGGTACTTGCACCTAAGTACAGCTCACTCGGTTAGGTGACTGAGTAACCTGAGCTCCTCATATAGTCCCCCAAGGCACGTGGCTCCTCCAGAGAGCATTTCAGTATCGCTGAGAGGGGTTCCTGAAGTTGTGATATATGAGTGGCCGTGCTGGGGCTGCTGCTTTCTGCAAAGCCTGAAGTGGAGAGCTGTCGTGCCGAAGACTTTTATTTATTTGGTTGCCATGGTGCATAGCTAACACTATATTGTCTGGCTTCATAGCAAGGGGTGGTGCCACAGCCCGAGGCACTTTTGCCTGGCTTCGTCTGCTAGAGCCTCATGTGATACTAATTTCCACACTGTTGGTTATCAGCAGCCTGCCAGGTATGTGTCTTGCCTTTACAAATACAGTCATGTAGCAGCAACAACAGCAGCTTTGAGTTTTCGCTTGGCTCCTAATCCCCTGGGAGCATACATGCCCACTGGATTGACCAGCAGTTTGCTTGACTGATGAAGAAATGCACAGGGCTTCTTTTGGTTAAGAATTTGTGGAAAAAGCAGCCCAGATCACCAGAATTACCTGAGAAACATTTTCTTTATCTCTGTTGGGCCTTCTGGAGCCACTTGATTTTTTGTTTTGCTGGATCAGTAGATTTGAGCCAAGCTTCCTGGCTGTGCTGAGAGATCTGTCACCTGGAGGATTATATGGCAGATAGCATTGGGCTGATAAAAGGGAATATGCCAGCAGTGCCATTTTGTTACCTTAGGCCTATAGGTTTGGTGGGTCAGTGGTGAGCTGTAGAGTAATTTTCTTTGGAGTCAAGTGGAGGTTAAAACTACTGTTCAAAGGCCACACATCTGAGAGGGAGGCACCTTACTGCCTTCTGTGATATCCCAGATCTCAACCCCGCTCATTCCGCAGCTGGCCACTTTGATGTGTACTTGGTGGTGACCAGCACTGGTGAAGGCTGACAGATGAACGAGTCACATGCCAGATACCACCAGAAACACCATCTTGCAGGCGAGTAGGCCAGAATCACTGCTGCTTTGCAAGAGAAATGATGGTTCTCTGGCAGGGTCCTTTTGCTGGGACATCCAGAGCAGTGATGGCCTCTTGTAGTCAGCACAGGCAAAGGTCAGCTCTCTGGTCAGCTTTTCACAGCAATGGAGGACCTTTTATATGCCAGCTCTGCTTCTCCGAAAGACTAGGGCTGGAGGATGCAGAGTGGTAGTCGATAGCTTATGTGGCGTTTCCTGGGAGATGCTTTGATTCTGCACTGCCTGTGCTTTCTGTTTTCCCTTTGCCAAGGGATGCTCGTAGGGTCCACACTACTGCTAATCAGTTGCTGGCAGAAGCCTGCTCCTCGGGGACGTGGTTTGCCTGTCTGCTCATTGTTAGATGCTCGGGGTTAGAAGTCAAGATGTGGCAGCTGGGATGGGCTGCTTATGTGGTTAGCAGTCAGAGAACTGTTTTACTGGTACGTGACCTTTGTGCTTCACAGTTGGCTCGATGACCAGGGTGTGCTTTTAGGTTCTTGCTTGTACCCTCACATACTCCTGTGCCCAGGGCTACTGGCATCCAGTCAGGTTTGCTCTTTGGTTTGGAAATGAACTGGAGACACCAGCCCCATGTCTTCCAGTGGTGGTACAAAATGTGGATGGCTTTCCAGACATTGCTCAGAAAACTCAAGGCGGCAGTGATACGGAACTGGCTCCATTTTTTTTCCCCTCCACAATCCCCTCCACAATTATTAGTCATAATCCCAAAAGAGCCTTCTCAAGGAGACAGGTAGAAGGCCGATGAAGTTAAGTGGCTGAGAGTATATGAAATATGTGCATTGACAATTGTACCTCTGTCCAGAGATCATGATTAACTGCCTGTGAGGCCTGGTGCAAAGGAACTGTGAGGGATGGAAAGCTGCCCAGAAATGGCTTTGAAGGGTATTAACAAAAGGACCCAGCTCTGACTTCAGCGCGTCAAATGCTAGATGTGACATGAGCCTTCTGGTCCAAAAGCAGGAGTGGTGGGTCCTGTGCTGTGGCACAGCCTGGCCCTGTCCCAAGGGGGCTCTCTCAGCTGTCTGGGTAGCGAGGGGGACGTGGATTGCCCTCCCTGCGGGGAAGCGGGGATTAAGTGCCGGGGCAGGTCTCGCAGATCTTGTCTGTACATGGAGATATGCTGCAGGGGTTTTGCAGCCAGGCCTGGTCAGTGCTTGAAGCTGCCAGGCTGTGCTTTTGGCCAGACGTCAAAGCCCAGGAAATCATGCTGAAGCAAGCGGTGGTTTTGCTCCTGTCTGGTATCTCAATGGGCCACCAGCTAACACTGGCAAAGGAGAGCTGGTCTGTCTCTGATTTAATCTGGCTTGTTGCTGGCACACAGGTGTGCGGGGAGCCGCCAGCATCTCCGTGGCAGTTTGGGGGGTGCATTTCAGCTCTGTTTGCCTGAGGTTGTGGTTCTCTTCCCCAGGCTTCTCCCCGGGCTCCCACGTCAAGCACCTTTGACCTCCAGATGAAATTCGTCTGTGGCCAGTGCTGGAGGAACGGGCAGCTGGTGGAGCCAGATAAAGACCTCAAGTACTGTAGTGCCAAAGCCCGTCACTGGTGAGCAATGCAACCTTCTCTTTCCCCCACCCCTCCTCAAGGGCCCGAATTTCTCCTCTTACCTTCTCCAGGGCTTCATTTGGCCTCTTTGGAAGAGGCTGTAAGGTTTCCTAGCAGCCTCTTGCTGCTCGGGATGTTTGTCACTATAGCAAGCATTGCAGATAGCTGTTTTCCAGTTTCCAACTCTCTTTACTGTTTGTATTTGCTGCCAGCATTGTGCAGGCTGTTAGTCCTGGTGCGTGCAGTCCAGCTCCCACAGTTCCCTTTTTTCCCAGTTGCTATCATTTCTTTTTAGCAAGGTCACTAAGATAGTTCTCCTCTGCACTTGTTTATACTCCTAGCTGTTTGCAGATGTCTGTCAGGTCACTATTAGCAATGATTCAAGGTATTCTGCTTCCTTTTAAATTAGTTTCCTTGGCTCTTTGCTTTGATTGCTCTTCTCTGACACGTCTTGTCTGCTTGCACCTCCTGGCTCCTTGGGGCCTGTGAGGATGCTTGGTGTGATAGAAGAGGAATATGAGCTGGGAAGTCACCATTGGGTCATGGAAACTGTGGCACCTCTCACCCAGGCAGCCTGACAGGATAGGGTGGAAGGGTTTATAGGACTTCACTTCCCATAACACAAGCCACAAAGGCACAGTCCAGCATCCTATTGCAAATGTAGGACCTTTGTTGAAAAAGAGACAGAAGCAGCAGTTGCTGGAGGAAGTGTGCAGGTGAGGATCACTTCCTGGAACGGGAAGGATAACACCTCTTTGTGCAGCTGCTGAGTAGAGCTGGGGGTTTTGCCCAGGGTATCTCCTGGTGGTTGTTTGCTGGAGCTGCAGGAAAATTAATACTTCCTGGCACCTGTTCATAAGACAGTGCTTGTAATGACTTGCATTTCTACTGCACCTTTCAAGCAGAAAATATTCCCAAATGTTTTTCATGGATCTGATTGCACAAGAATTGGCCGTGTCGAAGGGTGGAATGCAGCTGTTTAGTAATCCATGGTGATGCCATGTGAGACTTGGGGGAGACTTTTGTGGCTTTATGAGAAGATACCCCAGGAAATATGTGATAAGTACGGGGAGAAATCCTCCTAAAACACCATTCTTGTGGCTTCTCTGTCACAGATGTGTGTGTCCAGGAGCAGTCGGATAGTGCAGGGACAAGCTGGACAGGAGGATCTGGTCATCTCTCAATATTTAAAGGTCTCTGAGGAAAACAAAACCTTGTTCTGCTCTTTCTTTTACTTCTCTTGATTTACTCTCTCTTCTTCAGTTGGACGAAGGAACGTCGCGTCCTGCTGGTGATGTCCAAAGCAAAGAAGAAGTGGGTGTCTGTCCGACCACTGCCTTCCATCCGCAACTTCCCACAGCAATATGATGTAAGCCCCGTGCCCAGCACAGCCAGGTGCCCCTTCCCCTTCTCTCCCAGTATGGTGTAGCGCTTTGAGGGCTGGTCCCTTGTAGACCTGGCAGGGAAACAGGCATGTGTTGGCAGAGGTGGGAGGCAAGGACGGACTGATGGCAGCAGAATCTCAAATGCATCCAGCAAAAGGGTGGAGCAGAAGAAGGAGCAGCACCCGCTTAAACCACTCTGCACGTATGCGAGTTTCTGACATTGCTGTTAATGCAGTCACCACCTCAAGAAGTGGCTGGCACAGGGTTTGGGAATGAGATTTAAGTCTCCCCTTAGGTCAGGGTTTCTCAATGTGGGTGAGAGGTGAGATGGGGCGCTTGGGAGAAGCCTATCCCTGTCTTTGCTGTGGCTGTGCTGCCGTAGATGGTGAAACTTGCTCACAATGTGTTTTGAAAGCAAAACTAAGAACTGGGCTAAAAAGATGTGCAATGAGGAAAACTACAGATATCCAACCTCCAACCCCAGCCCCAAATATGGCAATTGATAATTTCTCTCTCCCTCTCCTTTCCTTTCTCCCTGAAAGGAGAAAGCTCCTCTCCCTCCTACCCTGTGGGATCTGCTGCTCCTTAGTCCATGGGCAGGTGCAAGGCCACGTGCAAGGCCTTGAGCGCTCTCCAGGTGCAGTCCAGTTGCTAGAAGCTGGGGAGGGGAGCAAGAGTTATTTACAGCTGCTGCAGTAGGAGACAAGGCCAGCAGGTGAGTTGCAGATTGTTCAGCAAAGGCAAGTTGCCATATGAGTGTGTGCTTTGCCTGAGCTTCCACCCAGCCCCCGCCAGAGAGGAACAGCGTTGTCTCTTCCCTCCAGTTTGCGTGGGCCAGCTGGTCTCCACACTGCTGTACTGCTCTGGTGGCAGGACTGGGGGAGAAGGGTTGATCAGTAAATACAATGCTTGGAAAGCTTCTCGTTTTCTCTGGCAATGATGCTGTTGGTAGCTGTGAGGTGAAGTTGTGCGCACTAGTGCAGTCTAAGCAACCCGTAAGGCCACTGTTCACCCACTTGGAGATGGCTGGAGAATGAGTCACCTTTGGGGACCAGCAGCGTGACCAGGAGGAGACACTGTTGGATCGATCCAGGTTGCTCCCTGCTTCCTCCCCCAGGGCCAGCGCTAAGCATACATGCACCTGGTCGCCTATGGAAATGGCAACCAGAGAGAGGCCAGGTGCTGAACTGAGCTGCCTGCATGTTTATAGGGAAGTCTTTACCTTTCATGTCATCAGGAGCTTGAGGAAAAGAAGCATGAGTTAGTGACGTATGAAGTGTCCTGTTTGTGACTTCTCCTGTGTGCAATTTAATGTCCTAGCTGTTTTTTTGAACCCACTTTCCCCTCTAGCAAGGAGTGTTTGTGCAGATGCTAAATTTTGCTCTTTTAACAGCTGTGTATCCATGCACAAAATGGCAGGAAGTGCCAGTATGTGGGCAACTGCTCCTTCGCCCACAGCCCTGAGGAGAGAGACATGTGGACCTTCATGAAGGAAAATAAAAGTGAGTGCGGGAAACATGGGCCAGAGAGTTTGGGGAGAGGGAAGAGGACGTTTGGGCAGTGGATGCAGGGTCTGTTAAGACATACTCTTGACAACAGAGATGGAGCTGGACGGAGCTGGTACCATGAGCTTAGGTGGGATTATGGGGCAGGTCTGTCTACAGTAGTTTAGAGCTGCTCTTTTCTTAAACATGCATGTATGTCTTGAGTCCCTCGCTCTGGAACTAGTGCACATTGGTCCCATGTCTTGCATTGCTCCATTGCTGCCCTCCCTTTCTGCAGCTCTTTGAATCCACCCTCTGCTGTCCCTCCAGTTGCCTGTGCTGTCCCAGGCCTGGCTCTGTATGGAGCTCTGCCAAAGCACCAGTCCTGACCTGTAGCTGCTCCTATATCTTTCTTGTCTGTCTTGTATCTGTCTTGGCTTTCTTGCCCATTTCTGCTCATATCCCTTGCTCCTGGGCTGTGGCACTCCCTGCTTATGGCATTGTATTCAAAAGGGTGGATTTGAGATCCTGAATGAGAACATCGTTGGGTGGTGCCTTTGTGGAGGAGCTTGTCTGGAATTGTGCAGGCTCACAACTTACCTTTTGGGGGATAGCTGGGGGGTTGCCATGTCCTGGACGGCCAGCTCTCTGGCAGCAATCCTTGTTTATTCAGACCAACAGCAAGCTGGGAAAAAAGACTCTCTTTGCAAGGCCCAGCTGTCCAGGGGCTCAGCTAGCTCTCTTGGGAGATGCTGGAAAGCTTGAAGGGTTTCGGGCCTGCCCTGAGTTTGTTCGGTCTTTATGCTTGGATGGAGGGTCTTTCTCTCTGCTGGGCCAAACGCTGTTATTTGTTACAGTTCAAGTCATTTAACTGCTGAGGCCTTTAAAGCACATCAGGCCAGTCTGGGTGTGTTTGCTCAAGCACGAAGGTGAATCTTCAAATGACAGCGTTGTTTCAGTTTGGGGGAATTTGCGTTCATTATCCCCAATTGCCTTGAGTTCCTCAATTACCCATTTAGCGAGGAGTAAATCACTAACACATCACACTTGCAGTATCGCATCAGTGTCTGCAAACATTTATGTTTCCATAGCCTCTCTCAGGAGCTGATCTTGGGAAGGCAGATGTGCAGTCAAAGCTTCCACCCAAAATTTCCCTTCCCACTAGTATCCTGAGTGGGTTTTAAACCAAAAGCACCAAGAGGTGTCGACAGCACTCCTGTGTGCAGGTTTTGAACTTGGGGCAAGCTATCATTAGGTCTTCCTCCCCTCCCCAATGCTTCCTGTGGCCAGCTTGCTTAAGGGCTCTCCTCCCTCTTGAGTGCTGAGGGTGAAGCATAGTCTTAGGGGGAAGGGACAGATCCAAATCCAGCCCCTGCCTTTGCTGTGGCTGGAGTGAGATGTCTGCTGAGGTCAAGCAGAATCAGGCCTGATGGAGAATCACCTCGTGGGGTAAACCCCATGGAGATTTTGAGGCACCTTCCCTCCTTCCTGAATGCTTTGTGTAGCTGCTGTAACAGTTGCCCCTTGACTCATAGAAGACACCTCCCCGTGCTAGGTGGTGTGGTGCGAATTTGGTTCCTCTCCCCAGGGCTTTCATCTGAAGAGGTGACATCAGGGCTCCCGAGCACAGGCCTTCAGTCTGACAGCAGCTGCTGCTTCCTAGGAGAGGGGAGGGAAGGGCTGCCCCAGCATTCGTCCTTTTCTCATAGTTTGTGCACGGTGCGGGAGGTTGTCTTCACGGGATGTTGACTTCACGGGTCGCCTTTGTGCAGTACTAGATATGCAGCAGACCTATGACATGTGGCTAAAGAAACACAATCCTGGGAAGCCTGGAGAGGGGACACCACTCACCTCGCGAGAAGGGGAGAAACAGATCCAGATGCCCACTGACTACGCTGACATCATGGTAATCAGCTGATCTCTTGTCCTTCATCCCTCCTTCTCCTCCTCAGTGCTGATAGCCTGCCCTCTCCTGTGCTCCAGGTGTGAGCTGGCAGGGATGCATTGCTCTTGTGGGAAAGAGCCCATGCTAATATAGGTTAAATGGACAGCTTGGAGCAGCACAGATGAGGCAGGAAGGGATTGACCAGGGGTCAGCAAGGCTCTGCAATGGCTTTTCTGTTAATCCTCGAGTCAGTAGGAGTCTACCTTGGGTTCCCTTCTGCATGGGCTCAGCCTCTCCCCAGGGTTCCTGCATACTCCTGGGAAAGCTGGCAAAGCCATTGCTGGCCTGTCGGGAAAGAGGGAGAAGGTTGGAGAAGAGCTGGGTCTGGAGCACAGAGGCCTAGGAAAACTAGAGGCAGATGTGTCTCCTTAGCCCAGGTGGTGGCTGGTGTAAGGGTTTGTGCTCCTGAAGAGTCTTGCATTGCCTGTGCACCTGGGGGCCTTGCAGTCAGACCCCATCTGGGCTGTCAGCAGGGGCAGGGGGACTGTGTCAGTAAACTGAGCTGTCCTGTTCTCTGAGACCATTTGAGCTGTAGGTAGACCTCAGCAAAGCATCTCCTCTGCTCCCCCTTAGTGGCAGCACGATGCCTTGAAGATGACGTGGCAGGGAAGTGTGGGAGGTCGTAGACTGAGCAGAGTTTCCAGGATGCTCTGGAAGGAGAGGGGGAGAGGCAGTGCCAGCACGGGGAAGGCCAATGGGTTAACGCACTGACTGGCCCTTTGCCCTGTCTGCACTGGTTAGATGGGCTACCACTGCTGGCTGTGTGGGAAGAACAGCAACAGCAAGAAGCAATGGCAGCAGCACATCCAGTCGGAGAAGCACAAGGAGAAGGTCTTCACCTCGGACAGTGACTCCAGCTGCTGGAGCTACCGCTTCCCCATGGGCGAGTTCCGGCTCTGCGAAAGGTACTGTTGCCTCATCTCCCTCCTGTCCTGCTGCTGCAGGGATGGGGCAACAGGCCCAGGGCCTCCATCGTCCCTCCTCCTGCTCCTTTACCACCACCTCCTCCTCTCACAGAGTCCCCAGGGACTTCTGCTTGGAGGAGGAGTGGGACAAGCTGACAGGTTTAGGTGACAGTCAGGCTACTGTTGGATCCCAGAGGTGCTCAGCCACACTACTGAGTGGTAAAAATACATTTCTGAGCACATGTCTTTAGAAAATGAGAGCAAGCTTCATGTCTGCACCTGTGCCCTCCATAGCCAGGATCCTCTTAGCTCTCAGGCTACTATCAGTCTGCTTGGCCTGATGCTTGGGGGAATCTCAGGTGCTTTATTAAAGAGTTTGAATCAGCGCCTTGAGGTGTCTTCAGAAGGCTTGTGATGATTATAAATGCCGTTTTGGTTAGAGAGAAGGCTGTCTCTCGTGGCTGTTACCTGGCATTTCCTCTCCTATGTGGTGATTTCTCCTCATCCCTGCTGGTCCAATTCCAGCTCACGTTGTTTCGTTCTGTTGACTAAATCCCCTCATAGATGTTGGTCCATTCGCTGCTCTGTTTCTGTCCCCAGCCTCTGTGTTGCCTTCCCCGGCTGCACATGGGTTTGTAGGAGAATCTCCTTGCCCTTAGAAAGGGAGTTTACAGCATGTTTCACTGGGCCCCAATCGAGTATCCCAGATGGGGAACTGAAAACCCTGTCCTGGGGGTGCTCTCCTGATCATGCTCCTTGTGCCGGCAGGTTCCAGAAGAGCAAGGCCTGCCCTGAAGGAGACGAGTGCCGCTATGCCCATGGCCAGGACGAGCTGACAGAGTGGCTAGACCGGAGGGAGGTGCTGAAACAGAAACTGGCCAAAGCCCGCAAGGACATGCTGCTCTGCCCCAGGGATGACGACTTCGGGAAATACAACTTCCTATTGCGGGATGGTGTATAGTAAGGGTTGGGGGGGAGCCTGTCGGCTTGGAGAAACACGGGGCGGGTTTTCCGAGAGTGGCAGTAGCAGGGAGAGCGAGATCTGTATCTCGCAAAGAGAACTTTTTCTTTTCTTTTATTTTAAGATTATGAGACGATGATTTATTAGTGGTGAATGAAATCGTGAATTTGATTCTCCTTGGCCAGCGAACGCCATGCTCACTCAGTTTGTGATCCGTCTTCTCTCTCTTCTTTCCCCCAAGTTCTCCTTCCTCTCCATCTTTTGGTTTCACTGTCCTTCATTCAAAGGAATGAATCCAGTCTGTACTGGGCTGCGAATCGGAGAATTTCTTCTTGTGTCATTCTCCTGCCCTTCAATTTGGAGTGTGGCTGCAGAGGTCTGGAGGACGAAGCTGAGAGAAAGGGCCAGACATCTGGTGAAAAGGTGACCATGAAGTTCATGTGCTCCTTTTCTCAGTGCTGCAGAGCAAGCCCCACTTACGCTGCCGCAGCTGGCCTGCTCTCCTGGAGTTCAGTACCAGAAGAATTAGGAATTGAGGTGCAGAAGAAGGAAAGCCACCAGATCTGGCTTAAAACATCTAGGCTTAAGCTCCTGCTGTCTATATTGCCCTGAGACATCAGCTGGCACTGAGGAGGGTAACAGCTGTCTGGTGTAAAGAGCATAGCTAAAAGCAGCGAGGTAATAAAACTGCTTGCAGCAGCAGGAACTGGATTGTAGGTGACTTCAGACTGTTTCAGCTGTCTGTACCCAGAAAGCAAATTGGTGACTCCTCATTAGATGTCTTTCTCAGTGTGCGACAGGTATTCAGGGTGGGTAGTTTGGGTTTGGTTTTTTGGCTGGTGTGATTGGTGCAAGTAAGACTGAAGCCATCTAGAAGGTGTAGTGGAGACTGTGACACACCCTGTGTCACTGTAGTCCATGCAGCAGTATCAGGCAGGAGGAAGGCTGTGACCAAAAGGAGCCTGTGGTTCTGTGTTGCCTTGTGTCCTGCAGAGAGGGAGGGAGGTAATGGGGTTCCCTTCTTGCTCTTTAAAAGGCGCGTGTTACTGGTTATTTAGAGCTGCGTTATTCCCTGCACTGCCAGAAGAACTGGGTAGGGACCCATTTAAAAGGACACCATTGAGCAGCATGGGCAATGCTTCGCTGATGGGGATCCAGCTGGAAGGGTGCTTACCAGCACCGGAGGTCCAGCCCCTCCTCCTCGGAGCCGGGGCAGGGAGCTTGCGGACGCACAGTGCAGCCAGGATGTGACCCAGGGCGGGGATTGCGGTGGAGGGTGAGTGGCACAGTGGGACCCAGCCATGTGCTTGCTCCTGTCCCGCCTGATGTGTGCCACTATGGGGGAACCAGTGATGCTGAGCTCTGGGCTAGGATTTTTGGCTTTTATAGTGGCAGCAGTGAGAGGCGGTACTGCTCTGTATGCCAGCCTTGTCCTTTCTGGCTGTCTCATCCTGTAAGCAGTAAACGTGTGTCGTGTCCTGAGCTTCCCTCTCCTTCTCTCTTCTGCAGTTCGGCTGCGCTCTGCAGGTTTGCATGCATGGATGGCACCATCCACTCAAATACAAACACGTCTCCCTCCCAGCCTTCATGGGGATGTCTTTTCCGTACAGAGTCTCCCATGACAGCAAGCTCAGAGCTCTTGGGGCTGCCAGTGCTATATCTGTGGTAAATACGCTCTGGCCGTGAACTGCTTGGTACTTTGGCATTGCTGGGTCCCCCTTTTCCCTCCCTGCTCCCATATCCTTGGGGTTCCCAGCTTCAGGGGAGATAGGATGTGGAAATACAGGAGATGTGGAAATGCATGGGATGCTGAGCTGGCACCTTTCTAAACCAGCCTCAAGGTAGGTGCATCAGCTCCACTGGGGTAGTTACAGCCCAGGAGCAGAGTGTGCTGCATGCTGGTCTTGGGTCTTTCCAGTGATATTATGTGCTCCAAGTAAGCTGAATGTGCTTCTGAGCTTGTTTCATTTCCTTTAAAATGTGGATGGTGGTCACTGGTTTGGTATGATCTTCCCTTCTTGGCTGTACAGCACCTTGAGATCTGGCCTGGAAGGGGCCAGGGCTGTAACATCAGATGATACACAGATGGCTTATGAGAGATCTGGGAGAACTGGGGAGGGAAGTGGTTGTTTCTACCTCTGCCCACGTATGGGGAGGAGGATGAGATGAGGAAGGATTCGTCGTGCTGTGGGGAAAGAGAGTGACCGACACAATATCAGACGTGGCAGTTTTTGAGCGGTCAGGTGCTGTATTTTCTCCTCTGCCCTTCACTGTAGCTGCTGGGATTGTATCTTCTCCTGGTGCTCCTTGTGCTCAAGTGGTCAACTTTATCACAGAGAGAGACGGGGGAGGAGGTAGGCATCAACTCCTGGGTTATCTTGTTCTACTCTTCTTGGGCAGAGACGCCAAGGAAGCGAATCTGGATCAGGGAACGTTGGAATGTGTTTTTTATTTTTAAAACAAATCTGCATCTCTAGTGTGACTCTGGCGTTCGCTGCGCTGTGATTTCTCATACGATAACTTGTTTAGGTTACAGAGTGGGTCGCTGTCCCCTCTCCCCGTCTCTGCAATGAGAGCTGAGATGCTCAGGGGGGCTTTGGAGGGACAGAGCGGGGCCGAGGCGGGGAGAGGGTGAGCGTGCCTGAGGTGAGGGAGGCCCACAGTCACGAGGGTTGCGTCGAGTATCTCTTTTTGTTTTCCCTGATATGATAACCTGGTCTGTGGTGTTGCAGTACTTTGTCACCAGACTTGTTTTACTGTGTATATATGTGACCCCTCCCATGAAGCATATATACACAGGTATTAAATATATCGCTCTATATAATATTATATGTGTGTGGTATCGAAGGAATCTTTTAAATGAGGGTAAAGGAAAAGGACTCGGGCCAGGAAACGCAGCATCTCCAGTTTAAATATGAAGACTTTTATTTGGGTTAGGGAAAGGGAAATAACAAAGAGGGGAGGGTTTTATATAGATAGGTATAAATTTTGAGATGGGACAGGTTTCCCTGTTCACATTTTTGAAACCCCTAGGATATCCTCGCAGTCCCATCTCAGTGAAAGAGTATTATACTGCTAACTAGTGAGTAAAGTTTTAATGATAAGGCTTTGCTTATATTATTTAAAGAGATATTGTGAAAGGCAGGGAGCTTCACACTTGACTTCCCAGGCTCACTTTATCAAGCCAAGAGGGTTTTTCTTCAGCACGTTATGTACTCTCAGCAGAACTGCTCAGCGCTCATGGCTCTACAACAGATAAACCACACGTTGTAGGGGCTGCTTTAGTGGTGCATTCACAAGACCCTGTGATAACTTTCTCTTTTCTTCATTCATGTGAGGGAAAAAGAAAATTTTGCAGTGCAGAACCAAATCCGAGGGTTATTAACAAAAGAAGTGATGTTTTAATTTTGTAACATTAGAAGAAATTTCATATCCTGTAAAATAACCACAGACACACACTCACACAGAGTAGAGACTTTGATTCAGATCAGCTTGTTAAATGCTGAAGGACTTAGTGAAAATCTTTCCCCAAATCCTTTGGTAGGGGCAGGGATATTTAAGTGATGCTGGTGTTGGAGTTAACCTGGCCTTTATAGGGAGAAGTAAGAAACAAAAAATACCCTACTTAGCTTGTATGAAACTGTATGTCAAAAATGGATGGGTTTTAGCAAGTGAAAGGAAAAGGTAGCAAGGGGATGCTGCAGTTCTGAGCTGGGTAGTAATGATTTCGAGTCCTTTAATATGTCTTTGTATTAATATAATTTAAGAATACCACGCTTTACTATTAAAAAGAACTTAGTATCTTTCATAAGGTCTAGTATCAGGATAATAATGTAGATGTTTTAACAACATTTTTGTTTTTGTTCTTAAATAAAAAAACAAACTTGCTTCTTTTAGCCTTTGTAATAGAAAATAAAAGTGTGCACTTTAAACCCTCTCCTGATCCAGTGTGTGTTTGCATTTTTCAAATAACCCACAAAGGCTTTTTATCTTCGTTTCAGGTTTCCCTACCGTAAGGAGGGAAGCAAAGGGAGGAGTGCAAGCATTGGATCGCTTTCACTTTCTTCCATCCTTAAGTATAATCTACTGCTCTTCTTGCTGAGTGGAAAATTGCCTATGTGTGTATTAACAGATTCTGCAGTTCTTCATCAGATGCGCAGTTCTGGTGAACTTTAAGTGTGTTTAAGATTTTTTTTTTTTTTCCTTTCCCCCAAGCACCAAGAATCTACACACTCTGCATTAACACATAGTTTCAGGTGTTTGGGTAACCTGTGTTTTGAAACCTCCAGTAATCAGGTCTTGTAATCACCTTCATCTAGAGGTTGTTCCGCTGTGTAGGCTGCTCTGTTCAGCTGGGTCAGCCAGTTCTTTTTCCTGCCAGGGAAAATGCCCTTAGCCCTTCCCACTGAGTCGCATGCAGCTTGGGCCGTGAGAAGTGTCTGTGCAGATTCCCCCTGACGAGGATGCTGTGTGGTGAAGATCACACCTGGGGAAAGAGGTCAGTGTGAAAACATTTATTAATAAAACTGTTTTCTTTATTTTTCAAATCCATCATGAGGCAGATTAATCTGGATTCTTGATGAAGCCAAAACTGGAGATGTGGCAAAGACAAGGGAGTCCCATGGAGACACCCTGCTACTGCTGTTTAAACTGGTAGAGTAACCAGAAGGTCATATCCAGCAAGACCTGCGGAGAGGAGACTTGTTACGCATCTCCCCGATGTGCCTGGATACAGACACAAGGACTCAAGTCCTTCTGGTCATAGGAGGAGAGGTCTGGATACAAGCTCGTAGTGCAGAGGGATTGAGGACACCAATGCACTCTTAAGGTGCATCTATTGAGTACATGCAATGTGAAGGGCATTAGTTTTACTCTCCAAAGATTATTGAGGCCATGCTGGGGAGAGTGTGGGTAGCTTTTCCACTACAATGGGGGATGAAAACTGTCAAATTGAGAGGCAGACAAAGCATGACGGGAAAAATGACCGTGTTTTCCTTGTAGGTTTGAGCCTCAGCTGTAAAACCCTCCTCACCGGTGTTTCTTCATTGAAGAAAATAAACTTGTATTTTGAAGAGGCAGGGAAAGGAGTAGTGACTTCAGTATTCAGATCCTCATAGGAACTTCAGCAGATACAAAGACAGGGGGGAGGGCCCCAGGTCAGCCAGGAAGGATCCAGGTCTGATGGAGGATTGAGAGGAGCAGGGGTAGAGACCCCTGAGAGGTGGGAGGAAGGCTTCATACTAAAGACCTTTAATGCCATCACACAGCAGCCTGGCAGAGGGAGTTTGCCTTGTGCAAAGTGTGCAAGCTGCAGATGGGATTCCTAAGCAATTCTGTGACTGAGTCTGTCTGCCCACACTATAAGGAAACATTTCTGGGCAGTGAGAACAGGTGATGCAAATGCTGTCATCACTCTTAATTGTGTTTGCTGCAGCCGTTGCAACCAAGAACAGGGGCGTGTTACGTTGTGCCCTGTGCAAGGAGAGCAGCAGAGAGTTCCTGCCCTGCAGGACCTGTAACCTGCAGAGGTGTGCTGGTCACTGGCTGGGGTGGAGGGCACAGAGGAGGTAATGCTGTCGGGCACTTGCGGGGGGAAAACATTGGGCAGAAAGGGATGTCCTAAATAGTAAAAGAGGCCTGGGTGGGAGTGACTGGTGGGAGGGAAGTGGAGGAGGAGCACCAGCTGGAGCAGACAGCCATCTGGTGTGGGGCAGAGGAAGGTGCTGAACAGACTTGGTTGGGTGCCTATGGGGTGGCTCTGGGCAGAGGTCCTGTGGACAGCTAGCTCTTGGAGCTTCCTGGAAAGCTGTGGACACTGCTCAGGAGCTCTGCGCCATGCCTTATCCAGCCTCGCCCCTTTCTCCCCAGGATGGGAGGGGACAGGACAGGGCCCATCCATTCCCAATAACCTCTCTCCCTTCCCAGCTGGATTGTCGCCTCCTGCTTCTTTGCAGTTCTTCCTCCAGGCAGGAGCAGCAGCCCCTGGTGCCCCAGGGCAGGGGTTGTGTTTTCTGAAAGCAGATCCAGGTGCAGCAAGGACGAGAGCAGGGATCAGACGAGATGACAGCTCCAGCTGACTCCTTCCCCACTGCAAAAGTCCTGGCCCTGGCAGCTCCCAAGACTGCTCCTTTCAGGGGTGCTCCTCTCTGCAGTTAACTTATGGATAGCAGCATCCCCGAAAACTCCTACTTTTTCCTGAGAGCCTCGGGAGGCACAGACAATAGCAGAGAGTCCCAGGAAATAGGGTTATTTGTTACCATCTGGATTAATCCTCCCAAAAATGACATTTACCCAGGGCTGGGATGGAAATCTCTAAACCCAGATGCCGGAGTAGATTTGGCTTACTTGGAACCGGAAAAATACTCAGCGCTGGAGGTGCTCTTTGGTGTATTTCCCTTGTTCTCTGTGGATTTCCTCTGTCTGCCTTAGCTGTGGGCTTTCAGTAGTGCTTGGGGCCCTCCAGGCAGACGGTCGGGAAGGATGAAGAGCTGCATAGTTTCTCTAATTGAATACCAAGGCACGCTCCCCTGTCTGTACCCCAGCAAAGCTGAGGCACAGAGGGAAAGTTCTGCTTCCATGGGAGTGAGATGGCTTCAGTTTTCCTCAGCCAAACGGCTTGAGGATAACTGCAACACGGGTGGACGTTGCCCCTGGGAGCTGTGGTGGGGATTCAGTACAGAAGCAGTGTTTCAAAAGAAGCTCTCAGCAGGCTGGATCTTCTCCTGTTCAAGACCACTCATATCTTGGCTTTTGGGGATCAGTGGCAGCCAAACTGCCCAGGCTTCTCGGCGGATTGGTTGTTTTCTTTCAGCCCACATGCCTTCCCTAGGCTCAGCTGATTCCTGTACCCATCCATCAGGCTCTGACCTCTTGGGCCATGATGCTGCAGGATCCCTGCTCCTGCTGGGGTCCACGTCATTCCTGGGTGAGGTGAGTGAGCCTGGGAAGGGATGGCCAAGGGACAGCCAAGGTCCTTACAGCCAGCCTCTTCGTTTTGAGAAGGAAGCAGCTGGAGGAGCATGTATTTTCCTTGCTGTCCCACCCAACAGTCTCCCATGGACCCTGGCAGAGGCCCAGCAACTGTTCTTGGATTTCCCCATCCTGCTTTAAATGCCCTGGTTTATTGCGGCTCTTGGCACCTCCTAGGCTCTACCTCCTGCCAAGGCTTGTTCGGCGAGCTCCCAAAGCCAGCTCTGCCCAGGCTCCCAGAGTTTCCAGAGCAGGGAAATGCACAAAGGCAGCTCTAGGTGTCCTTCCTGCCCAGGGCAGCACAACTTCTGGTGATCCCAGGAGTCTTTCTCACATTTTCTTCCTGCCTAGCACCTAGTTTTCTGGCAAATGGCACCTCACAGGGGAAGGCCACGTGCAGAAGAGCAGAGCTGTGGTAAGCCTGGCTGCCACGTGAGCACCCCAAGAAGGGGGGTGATGTCTTGGCAGAGGGCGTGGGGAAGCAAAGCTCATTAGCTTTTTGGCACTCATTTTGGGGAATTAGTTTTTAGAAATCCTTTCGCCTCAGGGAAGAGGTGCAGGCGGTTCCTTCCTCTGAGCTGCACCACTCACTCAGGGATCCCAGCACTGCTCCCCCATATAGGGAGACAGGCACGTACGTACACGTACGTATGTACGTGTATGCGTGCAATACCCTGCCTGGGGAAGGGGCAGCCCCTTCAGAGTTGGGAAGGGGGCTCAGTGCAAGGCCTCATCAAGCCTGCATGTCTGTGCCCCATGTTGATACCATCAAAAGTACCTAAAGGGTCACACGCCTGCGTTTCAGGTGCCAGGCAGAGTCTTTAGCCAACAGAGCCCCAGTCCCTCTTTTACCGCCCTCAGCTGCCCACCCTCCTGCGCTGGCTTCATCGCTCCTTCTCCCACCTCCTTTTCTTTTAAAGTAATCTGCTGTGGATGCAGACACCGCTGGTCTGGCCACAGCCTTCCCTGCTGCTGCTGCTGCTGTTCTGGGTGTCCTTGCAGCTCTGTAGATGTGCATCACTGCTAGCAGCAGCATCTCAACCCCAAAGAAAACAAGATGCTGGGATGTGGGGCAAGCCTCCTTTCAGAAAGGCCACAGTGAAACTCAGCCTGACGGTCCCTGCCAAGGTGACAAACATTCCCTGTCAAGCCCAATGCACTATGGAAATAAATAGTTAAATCTGGAAGCTGTTGGTAGAATGTACGTTTGTCCTAGGAGCTAGTATAAGAACAAAAAAAAATTACGGATGTCTACAAAGAGGCAGTGACTGACCTCTGGCAAAGGGTTTGCTTGGATAAAAGAAGAAAGAGGAAACCACTTACCAAGCTGGGATTGGTGCAAGAACCAAACCCTGTGTGTGGGCCTGGAACCTCCACACAGACCATGAGGAGTACGACTGATCTGTGGGACCTGCAGCAGAAGACATCCCCATGTGAGGTGATATGGAAATTTCTGAATAATGGCTGTGCTGCTAAGGTGAATGGTCTCAGGTGACTGAAAAAAAAGAAGCTGTTTCAAGAGCAGCAGGATTTCTAAAGCTTCTAGAGATTTCTACAGGCTTTTGTCCTTATTTCATACCTTGTCTGTCACCACAAAGTCCCCTCAGTACTGCTGGCTTCTGCCTGTCCCCTCACTATTGCCTGCCAGGGGCAGCATGTGCTTTGGGATGTTGGCTGCCAGTGCATGTGCCGCAGATGAAAAAGAACAAATAACAGAAGGTTTTCTCTCTGAGGAGGCATTAATTCAACTCTCTTCTTCCTAGCTTATCTTTCAAATAGAAAAAGATATTTAAATATATTTATCCCTTTGCCAAGGTGGGTAGCGTGTTCTGGGGAGGGAGCGGTGTATGGATAGATAATATTGTTGTGTAAGCTTTGTGTCCTTAGAAAAACAGACAAAAATGTTTTTTATTTTCTAAGAAGACACATTCCATTAGATTAGCAAGCCAAGCTTTCATCTCATCGGAGGAAGCTGGGATAACAGCAATTAGTAATAATAACCAATAATACCTTTCTTTGGTCAAGTGTCACTGCTGCTGGTGTGTTCCCCACAAGCTGTGCTTTCAGATACATGTAAGAAACAACTAAGTTCCCTTCTGTAATGGTGGCCTCAGAAATCGGTGTGCAGCCAGGTGCCACCACCAAGTACAAGACCCACAGCAGCAATCCGCAGGAGTTTCTGACCGAGGAGGCACCCAGGCGTGCCACCATCTCTTGCTTCAGGGCCGAGGGTGGCTGCAAGACACCAGCAGGAGGGGAGGCAGCAGAAAGGCAGCTCCAGAAGCACTGTGGATGTGGCCCTGTGAAGGAGTTGAGGGAGCACTCCTGGGGCCGAAGGAAAGATGGCAACTTGAAGAGATGCACAAAGAGCCCCATTGCCCAGCTCCTTGTAATGAACAGGGTTGTATCAGAGGTCTGAATGTCCAAAACGATTCTTCGGGGTCTCAAACTGCCAGGAAGGCTGTACCTACTGATAACACTTGAGCAGTGGTGCTCTGCAGTTCCTGGTGTGCTTTGGGCCTGACGGCAGACCTCTGTAGAGAGATCCCTCTAAAGACAGGAGTAGAATTAGGAGTTTTAAAAGGGACATTTACATGCTCTAGTACCAACAGAAGTACCTGAGCACTGCAGAGAGGCGAAGGGGTCGGGGCGGGGGGAGCAAAGGACAAGAATTTGGCTGTGCTTAAAAAAAAAAAAGCAACTTGTTGGAATGAAAATCGAAAAGGAGGGAGAGCATGGACAAGGCAAATGTTGAAGGACCCCCACTCCTCCCCTCGGGACTGCGTGCAGCTGTGGCACTGCTGAACACGCTCCTCAAGCAAATGAGGAGCCCAGCTAGCACTGCTGGGCGGTGTGGGTAGCTGCACCAGGAGACCTACAGAAAAGACCCTGAGGGTAGCCCTGGCCTCTGCCATTTAAATTGGTGTTCCTGGGGTTTGGCCCTCTCCATCATGTTCAGTGCCCTCTTCTGTGTGCCACCCACTTAGGGCCAGTGTAAGTTGACTATGGCTAGTTGAGTCTGTGAGAAAATGTGCTGTTAAGGGCTGATTGGGCTTCCGAGTGATGGAGCAGAGCTGCTGAGACCTCCACTAATATGGGATTACAATAATAATAAATAATGATCTGATCTGATAACAGTGCAGCCAGCACACATGATGCAATCTGTGGCCATGCCTGCAGCTTTCCAGAGCCAACATTTCAGCTCCATTCGCTAAAGCAGCTCAAGTGCTCTCCATGGGGACACGAGGGCAGACGGACACTCCCCACTTCTATGACTCCACTCCATAGTATGGTTTCTGCTTCCCCAGGGCTTGAAGTCAGGGCAGCGTTGATGCATCCTGCTAGTGATGTTACCCAAGCTCTTCTCCTGGGTGGGAGCTCATTTTTCAGGGATTATGAATCAAGAAGGACACACAGTGTCCTTCTTGGCACTGTGTGCCATGGCAGGATGCTTTGGCAAACACAAGATATGTGCTCTCAGATCTCTAGACAAAAACTTGTAAATCTCCCTTGCAGGCTAATAATTCAAAATGCTAAGTGACAATTTCCTCTCAATGAACTTCCTCATTTTCTGAAGCCATAAATGTCAGTCAATTGCTGTAGCAGCTGCTCTGAAGTCCTTGGGTGCCTCCAGACATGCAGTCAGATGTTTGTCCAGCTTTCAGGACAAGTTTGAGCCTGGGGCAAAACCAGGAGGTCCAGCTGCCCCGGCATTGGGCAGCTACCACATGCCCAGTCACTTTACCTTGCCGTCATTTGACAAGAAGCAGGCCTAGGCATATATGACAGAGCTGTCCCAGACGTTAGCGATGCCTGGCAGGATTGAGTGACCCCCGCTCCCTTTGCCTTGACCAGCCAGAATGGACCGGAAGATTTTGGGAAAGGACACGGACCTCCTGGCTGGCAGGCTGTGCTCCAGGAGGGAGAGATGCGATCGCCTCTCTTGCTCCCAGCAGCCAGAATCCACTGACCTTTGAGAATGTCTGCAGGGTCTGTCTGCTGTCTCCAGCTTTGGGTGGGTGGAGGACACCGTAGCGGGCTGGGGTTAGTAGGGGACTGTTCTCCCTGAATGGCTTCACCACCGATGGTTATCACTGGCTGTTGTCTTACATTCTCTCTGGGGAATGGGGGGAGCAAACCACAGGGAAAATCCCAAGAGGTTGTAATGCAGTTGTATCATAATTAAAAATTCTACCAAAGCATCTACTGTGTGATTTCTGAGCCTGATTAGATTGGGATCTAGATCATGAAACTTCCCCAGCTAGATCATTGAAATTCCCAACCACCCAGCCTGGCTAGGTAATTATTTTTGGTTTCTATTGGGTTAAATCAAATGCATTTCCTTATGGGACCAAACAGAAACACCATGCTATTGGAAGTGAGCAAAACCCTATCAGTTTTCAAGATGCTAAATGCTGGGCCAGTGAAATGCTTCACTTTAGGCACAAGAAAAGTCCTAATGACTTCACTCAGGCCACTTCCATGCTTAGAGCTGTGCACGGTTTTGCTGGACTGTCCCCGAGAGCTGGGACTTACAGACCAGTGTAGGAATACCTGGGTCCTATCAACTCACACTGGCACTGTAAGACTGATCCTGGCAAAATGGACAGGAGCGAACTGAGAAATAAAGGCACTTCTGTTCTAATTATCACACCCAGCAAAAGAGAAGACCCCGACATGTGTAAGATGCTCCTTCCCAAGCCAGGTCCCGATAAAGGAGAGAAGACCTTTTTCCACCTGTCTCCAATCCATCCCTCCATGCTAAAAAACTTCACTAACAGGAGAGGAGGGGTTTGGCATGCTCAAGATCTTACTTACTTAACCAGCTGTTATCAGAGTATTTGCAGGGTGCATGAACTCTCTTGCCTTACATCACTGCTCCGAGAGGAGGCTGTCAGCTTTCTGATAAAACTCTGTGTCACTTATGAAGACAAATTCTGCATTTTGGGGATGATGCACACTTAAGAAAGATGCCTTATGCCGTTATCATTATTGACTTAGAAGGGACACAGTAAGTGTTGAATCATATACAAGTATTGTCGCTATCTACATCTCAGAGAACCGAAAAGTTAGCTGGCAGATGTAGACAGTGTGTGTATCTCAGCAGGGCAGCCTGCGCAGCTTGGAGCAACTCAGAGCCTCCCCAGAGCCCTTCAGAGGATCCCTTTGCTGTTGCGTTTGCAGCTGACGTGCATATCCCTGGCAGCACGTGCTTGGGTGTTTTTTCCCCCAACATGTATATTTGTTATAACACCTTGGGAAGGAAAAGGGTGCTGCCTTTGCAAAGTTAGATAACTGGCCCATTTCTTTGCTGCCGGATTGGCTGGGAGAGGTCCTGTAAAACCACGCTGGCCAGCCGCCCAGCCCAGCCCTGCAAGGCTGCAAGCTATTTCCACAATTGGCCACTTCAGAGTGGGAGAGGGGGAGGTGAAGACAGTCAGGAAAACTGCATCTCCGCCAGGCTGCTTCCCTTCCTCCTTGTTTTTTCTCAGCGGAGTAGTTTGGCAAGCCTGCTCTGGGTGCCTCCGAGCTCTTCTTGCAACGCCCAGGCGAGTGGGGTGTAGCATTGGCGGCCAGGCACCTGGCCCTCCCTTAGCCGTGCTAGCGCAGTCCCAGGACAGGACATGTCAAGCTGCAACAGCCCCGGGGGCCCTGCTGCCCTGGACTTTCCAGAAGTCCTGAAGTCCCTGCTGGAGTACTCCTTACCCTGGACCAACAAGATGACAGGTAGGATTAAGGGAACGCATGCTGGGGTTTCTGTTTTGATTTCTCCTTCTCCTTAAGTTGCAAGGCAAGAATGGGGCAGAAGATCTTGTTTGCTGCAAGCCCTTCAAGGCTGTGTTTCCCCCAAGTGTCAAAGTCAGATGGGGAGTTCTGGCACTGTGTTGTGCAGCTAGGAGGAAAAACGGCAGCAATGGACTGATTACAAAATCAGTCAAGAGTGCTGGGCTCCTGATCCTTTTAATCTTTGTGCTCAGCTACTTCTTGGAAATCCTCAAAGCTTTGTGCACAGAGAAGGCTTGGGCACAAATCTCCGTGCTCACATAGGACCCACTTCCAGGATTGCCATCCGGGTTGTCCCATGGTTAACAACTGCTGAGCCTCCAGACCCTGCCTCTTCCCAGACACAGACTGTCCAGGGAGCCCAGCCCGCATGGGGCAGGCTGACTCTGTGCAAACTTCGTGTTTGATGCTGCAGTTGTTTATCAGTGGAAATCTGGGGTAGGGAACACAGCAAATGTTGTATTTTGTTTGCGAGAGCTGTACTCCTAGGCTGTACTCCTGTACTCCTAGCTGTACTCCTGTACTCCTAGGCTTTCCTGCTCTCTGTGCAGCATCCTAGAAAACAAATGGAAAGGACCCAGGAGGTTGTTTAGTCTGGGCTTCTGCTGTGCTGAACACTGTGCTCTTGCTGGACTGATCACATCTCTATTGCTGGGCATGCTCCAAGTGCCCATCGCACAACTCTGGGACTCTGGTTTTGGATAGGATGCCACACGCCCATGGCAAGCTGCTTCTTGGTTGTTGTGTTGTCATGTTCGCTGCCCAGTGCTGGGGAGGTGTGTGGGAACACCTCGGCTCAACAAGCTCATGTCTAGGCACGAGTGAGTTGAACGCACAGAAACAAACATGCACTGAGCTCACTCTTCTGTAGGGAGTTGCTACCAGGACATGCAGATGGCTCTGCAGTCGTGAGGGGCAAGCGTGATCCAGGAGCTGGCAGCAGAAAAGCCAGATGCACAATGTGGAGTGGGATCCTGCTCTTGCTCCGGGGTCAATGGGAGAAAAGGCTGCTGCTGCTGCAGCAGTAAAGCATTTGTGGCAGGAAAGGCAGCTGCCTACACCTGCTGGAATACAGCGAGCCCTGTGGCACCCGCACAGCTCCCTGTGGGAAAGGGGTTAATAGGGCAAGGGGAACTGCCATACCCCCTAAGGGACTCAATTTGTCACATTGCTCCGCTGCTGCCACCTGTGAGCTGGCTCTCTCCTTTGCTGAGACTTTGCCCACTAACGGGTGTGTTTACATATCACACAGTACGAAGCTGTGTGTGAGGACCAGGGCATGTTTTCCAAGCTGACCGATACCCAGGTAGAAAACAGACCTGGCTGGGAGGAGGGAGTAACGGCCAAGGGAGGTTCACGTGGCATGGGGCCTTGCTGTGGCTAAGCTGAAGTTTGGCTGCCTCTCTGGGATCTCTGGTCTCCACATCCAAGTGGATTGAATTAATCCAAGGGAGGAGTGCTGGCAAGATTTATCTGTTTGGCAAGAGTTGGAGTGGGGGGTAGAGGGGGGATCAATGATTTGCAGAGGGAATAATTTAGTCTTAACTCAATGTGGCTTATTTGGCAGCTGAGGGTGCTGTTTTGTGGCAGCTTTCCTCCTCAGCCCCAGGAACACCCTGACTCTCAGCATCACCTCCCATAATCCTTAGAATTGTCCTTATTATGCCACTTCCCTCCTCAGACCAGTGTTCCTGTCATGGTCCTCTTCCCACAGAGCTCAGTTCTCTCCTTCTGGGTCTCCATACCTACACAGCACGCATCTGGATTTGCTGGGTCTCAGGCCTCTGTCTGAAATGTGTTCTGCTATTCAAACCTCCCAGTGGGGCTTGTTGTACGTGTCCCCCTGACTCTGTGCCTAGTGCAGGGCTACTTCTTGCTTGCCTCCCTGCAGCATCAGAGTTGGGCTGTTCTGCATCATCTGGCCCTGACAAGACTCCCAGCAGTAACAGCCAAGGCTGCTGCATTCCTCTCCTCACATCTCATTGTCTTCCTCTCTTCCTTCTCAGCTGCAGAGTAAAAGAGAAATTGTGAAAATCCAGGCAGATCCCAGCTTAACCAAAAAGGTACAGCTGATGGTGCAGTGTCTACTTTCTGCTGGCAGTGGCTTGAGCCCCTAATCCCCAGAGGCGGTGAGGAAAAGCTCTCAGAGCAACCTCCCTCCTAGCTGGCAGGGCAGGGCTGATGCCTGAGCAGGGTGCTGTGAGAGGGAACCCACAGGAATGCTCCCCCAGAACTCCTTCCCGCCTTCGGGCCAGGCAGCTAACACTGTACAGGCTAAACCCTCTCCAAGCAAAGTCACAACCCAGTGGTGGTGCAGAATAAACCTTAGTGCAGTGGAGCTTGGGTGGAAATGTGCTGGAGGAAGAACATGGTTGATCTAAAGGGAAAAGCCGTGGAGTAAAGGCTGCTGAGTGGGTTTAATAACCTCCATTCATATGGACGTTACCCAGCAAAGCAGTTGCCATTGAGATCTGCAGGGGGGATGTATGCAGAGCCTGTTCCTTGAAGGAGTGCTGTACAGTACTGAGACACAGTGTCATCCCTGGGGGCCTCCGGCGTCAACAACAATGGAACAAAGTGACCGTGAGAGCCGTAACGGCATGGGAAGCCTGCGGCCTGCCCTGCTTTGGCTACATCCCCTTGCCCTGTTCCTAGAAGCTGCCCCTTCCTGGCCGCACTAGGTTGTGTTCTCTATCTACCACCTACCACTAGCTGTTTCCCAGGCAAAAGCATCGCTGCGAGCCCACTGCCCCTTGCCGAGCTGTGTGTGCTGCCTCTGTCATGTGTGGTCCAACATCTGTGTTTCATTGCCCTGTGTGAAGTGGCATCTCCCTTTCACGCATGTGCTTTTTTCTTCTGCCAGCTGAGCTTGGCAAGGCAGAGGGAGCCTGCAAAGGACAAGCAGCAGCAGCCCTGGAGCATGCTGGGCAGTGGAGCATGACCTGTTCTGCCTGCTTCTTGCAGATGGATTTATCAGCCTTGATAAACGATGCATTAACCTGTGCTGTTCCAGCCTGTATTAACAAGGTGGCCCTTTCCCAGCTCCCCACCGGGCAGCACACGCGCAGGAGTTGTGTCAGGAGTCCCACCCTTGTCCCCTGTGAAGGAGGCAGCAGATTCAGCCTCCCAGCCTACGCAAGAGAAGTAGCTGGCAGGTAGGGCAGCTCCCTGTCTGCTGAGGTTGGATGGGGACATCCCCTGGTCCTCGTTGCAGTAAGGCAACAAGGGAAAGCACCTACCCCACACGACTTCCAATCCATTCCTTTTCCTGGGGTGCGTGGGGATGATTTCAGATCTGATTTTGTATCACAAAGACCATCAGGATTTATTAACAAGGGTCAGGCCAAATTGTGCCTTGCCACAGAAATGAAATGTCCGAGGTTTGCGGAGGGGCAGCTGAACCAAGCAGATGCCTGAGTGTCTACCTGGGAAGAAGAGGTCCCTTTTCTGCTGGCACTTAGGGGGACATCTCTGCCGTGGCACCTGTGGCTCTGTTGGGTGCGGATGAGGCCATCCCAGGGAGGTTGCACACCTTTCCTTTCCCCACTCACAGTGCTATGCGGTAGGTTTGCTGCAGCCGGCCCTTCTGCGGCAAGAGGCAGCAACTGCTGACAGGAGAAGCCTGTGGCTGTAGCGTCTGTCGCTTCTGCGAGCTTATTCATTCTGCAGAAGCTCGCTCAGTATCCACCTGGCAACATTTGCTCCCTTTGTATGTTCAGAAGCTTAAATCCCAGTGCGGCATCCTTGTTGCTGGAACAGGGGGATTGGCTGGGGAATCAGAAGGAATTGCTTGTGATTGTGAAAACTTGGAGAGACCCCCCTCTCCAGCTGCCCAGCTGTGCCAGCAGCCGCAGTGAAGTCCTTCTCCCTGCTAACGTTATATAGGGCACGCCGCTGCGGCTGCTGCTGGCATGATGTAGGACAGAGAGAGATTAGATCCAGGTCATGTGGGAAAGGTGATCTCGGGATCCTAACCGAGGATTTTGAAGGACCGGCTAGAGCGCTGGCACCGGCGGCGGTTCGGGAGCGGTGGCCTCCCGCCTTGACCCCGACGGCCGCGGCGGTTATGCGACCTCCGAGCCCGGGCCCACCGCCCTCCCACGCCGCACCGGCTGCCCTGGCCGCTGGGCCGGGGCCGGGGCCGAGGCAGCAGGGAGCAGCCTGCGGCTGAGAAGGGGCTCGCGCGCGCCGCGCAGCACGGGCAGCCTGCACGGCCCCTCAGCCGGTAACGGTCGCCTCAGGGCGGCGGCGGGGGGGGGGGGGAAGGGCCTCTCGCGCAGGCGCAGAAGCGGCGCGGCCCCTACCCCCCCCCCCGCCGCCTAGGAGGCGAGTGGCGGGCGCGCGCCCCGCGGCAGGCGCTGCTGCTCCTCCGCCACCCACGCGCGCGCTTCCTCCTCCTCCCCCCCGCCTTCAGGAGCAGCTGGCGGTGACGCAGCGCCCGGAGGAGGTGTGGGGGGGCGGAGCACGGCATGCTAATGAGCCGCTGGAGCCTGCCCCTGCACGTGCCCCGGCGGGCGGGGGGCGCGTGCCCGCGCCGGCAGCGGAGGGGCGGGGAGGGCGGGGCCTGTTCGCGCAGGGCCGCCCCCCGAGCGGCGCGGGCCAATCCGCGGGGCGGAGAGGGCGGGGCGGGTCGCGACCGCTTGGGTGGGCGAGGCCCCGGCGCTCATGAATACTGAAACACGCGCGAGGCGTCAGCCGGGTGCGCATGCGCCATCGGCCTCTCGCGCGGCGTCCGCTCCGTGCTCGTCGTTGCCGCCGACGGGTCCCGGAGAGCTGTCGCAGCCTCGCGCCGGGCGCTGCGGCCGCTGGCGACCGTTGACAGCCCGCCCGCCCGCCTACTCGCGGGGAGTATGCCCGGCCGCGCCGCGCGCCAGGAGGCGGCGGCGGCGGGAGGACCAGAGCCCACTGCAGCCGGGGGGAGCGCGGGGGCCGCCGCGCAGCAGGAGCAGCGGGGCCTGGCGGGCGCCTTCCCGCTGGTGCTGAAGAAGCTGATGGAGAACCCGCCGCGGGAGGCGCGCCCGGGTGAGCGCGGGAGCGCGCGCGGGGACGGCGGGAGCGCGCGACACCCTCCAGCTCCCCCCTCTCTCCCCCCCTCCCCCGCCGTCTTCCCGCCCCGTGCCTCGGAGGGCGGGACCCGCCGGGTCACGGTGGGACTGGCCGTGGTGTGCGCGGGGGGAGCGCCCGCGGGAGAGGCCGCACGCCCGGGCCTGGCGTCCTCCCCCGGTACGTCCCGCGCCCCTTCCCCCCGCCCCTCCGGCCGGCTGTGCCAAGCGCCGGCAGCACGGGATCCCAGCCCGCCGGGCTCGGCAGGAAGGGCTCGGCCTCACGGGGCGGCCGCTGGCCTGGAACCGGGCCGCCTACCCGCCTCAGACGCGCAGGGCAGCGGTGGCCGCCCCGCGGGCTGGGTCTCCCGGCGAGCTGGTGTGACTGGAAAATTCAGCTGCTGCCATCGCCCTTTCGGGTGTGTTTAGGTGTCTGCGCTGGGCAAAATGAAGTGCTTCGGATACGAGGGATTAGGTAGAAGTCAGGACGTGACACCCTTAGCTGTCTGAAGTCTCCCCTACCTTTAGACACATAGCTGGAAGCAGCAATGAAAAGGTTTCGAGTCTTCCTTGACCTTAATTGCTGAAAAGTTGTGTGGTGGCACGCATAAACAGCAGATCGCTTCAGATTAGGTTTGGTGATAATCCGTAAGGGTGTAACTGACTGCCTGTGCATGCAATCCTGTATAGGCTGGAGCTATCTCTCTCCCGCTGGTTGTGCAGACAACAGCTGTGTAAATAACAGTGCTGGTGCTTGTAGTCCTCATTGCTGATGGCACACTTTTTTTTTTTACTTTTTTTTTTTTTTCACCTGGCAGTATCTTTACCTTTCTGAGTATCAGTTTGATTTTGAGGAAGGCTCAGGTTTATCTGCACCACTGTAATGCCCATTGTACTGGTGTATAATAAAATAAGTCGCTACGTTTAGGAATTTTGAGGTTGGGAATCATTTTTGGAACATCAGACAATATCCAGGGTAGACCACAGTGCAAGCAAGGTTGGCAGGATTGTTCCTAGGGAGGGTCCTTGTTAAGATCCATTTACTTTGTATGTCTAACATTGCACATCTTGTGATCCTGGTAAATATTTTTTATCCTTTCTGTTAAAAAAAAAAAAAAAAGTCAGCCTCTGATAAAGGTTTTAGTTCTGCTGCTATGGTGCAGGATGCTGCAGTACATAGAATCTTGAATCTACAGCGTTATGGGATTTCTTAAGATACTTCTTCACCCAGTCCTTTTTAAAGGGCATAGTGCCAGCAGGAGCAATTTAAGTTCATGTGTCGAAGCTATGATGGTAGCTGATTGGGATATGGTGACTTTGTCTTAGCAGTGGTTTTCTTGTCTGGAATCATATGATCTGGCCTATGGAGATGTACCATTTTAAAATTAATACGATTTTGAGGTAGTGCATTTTTCTAAAATTAGAAACATTTGATACTTTTCCTTTTACTAGATGACCCCATTCCAGCTTGGGAAGGTGTTCAGCTTGATTCTTTAAAGCTTGCTAGTGAGTCCATTGCATCTTGATTACCCCTTTCCATTCATGCTGTGATGAAGTTCAGATTGTTCTCATTCTTAACATTTCTCCCATAGATTTCCTTAGTCCACCTTGTACTGTTTCACTTCACACCTTGTGGAACTTGTTGCTTTCTGTTTATTTTGATCTCTGATGCTTTTCTTGTTTGCGTATTTGCAAGACAAAAGAAAGAATGCCTTCTGTGTTAGCAGGTGGTTACTCCTAATTTTACAAAAGACTTGTCAGTAGAATTGTGACTCAACTGACTTCAGAGGATCCTTGTTTGTTTTCTGTTTCTTTACAGTGTAGTGACACAGCCAAAATGTTAAATAATTACTAATTTACTTAATGTAGTGGTGTGTTTTCAGCAGGCTTTCTGAGAAAAAACCCTATACCTTTTGTCTAGCATGCCTGTTGACAAAAATACAATTTTCTGTCTTATTCTGCGAGAAACTGTATCAGCTAGCTGCAGTGTCCATTTATAGTCTCCACAAGCTACCTATGGGTTTTCCAACTGCTGTAGGTAATTTGACTACCCAGTAAGCAAGCAGGCTTTCTAATCCTTGTGAGCAACAGAGGAGGACATCCAGTTCCAGCTGAATGCCATCACATTGAATGCCCTGCCATATACCAAGTATATCTGACCGGCCTTGCTGTAAATTGTTGTCATGTACATTGTAGGGAGTAAATGAATAAAAATAATAATCTTTTCATAAAAAGTCCTGTGGGGTAAGGGAAGAGAGTTAGTATTCTGGAGCAGGAGTGTAGGTCTCTCCTATTCATAATGAGCTGCTCTGCATACTCTCCAAAGGATGCCTTAATCACCAGTTGTGTGCTGCTGTGACAGGAGTGCCTCAACAAACATCACAGTAATGGGCATTGGGAATACAGAACCCTATAACCTGTCTTGTTCCATTGTCACAAGTGGGACTAAAGATTTATGGAGCAATCAGCCTTAGTCTGTATAGTGTTTTCAGTATAATTTGACAATATTTTTTGATGAACGAGGGGGGCTTTGTCAAAGAAGTGTTTGTTGTGTTTGTAGCTGGGATAGCACTTGACAGTTGTGGCCAAAATTTTTTTTGATCTGGGTTTGGTTTGTTTGTAGGGGTTTTTTTGAGGAAAAACCAGGATGTGGAATAAAGCTCTTTCCAGGCTGCTGCTTTTGGCTAAAACAGCAGTCTTTCCAACAATTCAAGAACTGGAATGCTCTGCCTAAATTACTTAGCATAAACTAGTGACCTCTCTGTTAATAGCAGATGTACAGCCTAGTTAATACGTCACAGTAGCAGAATGAGGGGGCTAAATCGGACATGAGCTATCAGCTGCAGAAGTACAGTCCAGATTTATCAGGGTGACCTTGAATCACTGCAAATGGAGCCTCTTAGGATACTGCAGCTCTGCTGTCAGGTAATACCTGTTTACACTATAAATATCTTCAGAGAATTAAAGTTTCAGGTCCCTGTGCAGGGGCAGATGGAAACTTACCCCTCAAGATGCAAGCAGTTAATTAGGGTTTCATTAGATATTGTGCACCCAGCAGGATGTTGTGCAGCAGAAATAAAGATTAAACGAATTGAAAGCCAGCGGGAAAATGTCAATGCAAAAATGATCATACAACAGTTTTATCTTTTTATGTATCACGTTTGAAATACATGGGCACCCAATATGCATGTTAACTTCTGCTATTTTAATTTGCTTCAGATATTGCTGTTAGAAGGGGGGGGGGGGAGAGAGAGAGCATAGCTAAACAAAGACAGCACTGGGGGCCCAGTGCTTGTCCAGTTGTCAATGTGTAGCAAAAGGAAAAAAAATCAGATGGTCTTCTCATGTGAAGAAAGGATCTAATCTGGTGTGAGCCACGGATGATAGCAAGAGGAAGTTGGAGGGACCACAGCCTTTTCAGGTTACTGAAGTACAGCAGGATGATGGTGCACATGTAAAAGGCATTAAAAGATGTGAGAAGAGCCATGTATGCCAGCAGTATAGTCTTTTTGGCATCTACCTTCTGAAAAATACTTAAGCCTTACGTTTAGTCTACTAATCACTTAAGGTTTCTTTTCTCCTGTGTTGGAGATGTTGTATTAGATCTTGCAAAACAGAAGCACTGCTGGCTTGCGTTACAACGAGCATAACTTATAATGGAATACTATTGTTTTCAAGAGTAAAGAACGATTTTTTTTTCTTTTTAGTTGACGTTTTGACTCAACATTCACAAGCTTTTTATTATGTTAATTTAAAAAATAAAGTGATTTACAAAGAATTCATTATTGTCACTTGCATTTGTTTTGGTGATGTCTTTAGTAGGATATCATCCACAACCCTCAATGCAAATCTGAGTTTGGTTGTGCAAGGCACTGTGCAAACCTTATGGAAACTCACAATCCCTCATTCACAAGTTGGATGTAAAATGGCGGTTCCAATTTGGTGGGGTGTGCTTCAGTAGTAAGTGAAATCATCTTTATATGTGGAGTAGATGCTGTTTCTTTTCTAGCTTCAAGTAGGAGCTGTTAGAAACATTCAAGTTATTTGGATCATGACTGTTAACCTGCACATTTGCTTTGCCCAAGTAAAAGGTAGGAAAGTTGTAAAACACCCCTGCAAAAAGGAGTTTATGGCAGGGATAGGAGCTGGGAGATGGCAGTTCAGAGGCAACACTGTGAAGTGGCAAGGGGGAAGGCCAAAAGCTGCAAGAAGATGCTAACAAAGCTCAAGTCCAGGAGCCACTGGTCTGAATTTAATGTGTTCTTTAGGTTCTTGCTCTTAGTCCCAAGTCAGTGGCTGGTGAATATTTTCTTACCTGTTTAGTTTAAAATTGGTATCTTCTTTTGTATAAAATGTTCAGAGTATGGTAGGTTAAAATGATAACTTACTTTGTATGGCAGCACTGTTCTTTAAGCCATAAAAAGCTCTTTCAGTCTCAGTTCCACACCAGCTAAGGCAACAGCAGAAGGAATGCCAGTTCTATCAGAATAGGTTTTATATAAATAGGCTTTTCTGATTTAGAGCAGAGTTTTACCCCCACTCCCACCCCCAGTGAAGAAAAATACTCTGTTAGCATATTGTAGCCAGTCTAGAAAACCCTAATGCCAGATTTGTGCATTTTGTTGGACTAACCTGTGTGAATACTGGAGATCCAAACTGGTCCAGTGTATGTCCGTGGAGTCCTTGTTCCATTAAACTGAGTATTTGTCAGCTTCCATGGTAAGAACCAGTTTGCAGTTGGTTAGAGTCCAACTGGTGACCGTTCCTTTTGACGGCAGTGCTGGCTCAGTGCTGGCAGTGCTAGCACTGCTTCTGCAATGCCTCCTTCAGTGCTGGTAGAACTGCATGGCTACATGGAGAACTGGATAGGAAGATAACTTGGATTTTTTTTTTTTCCTGCCAGCTTATTTTTATCTCTTAAATTATGTAATTAATCCATAACTTCAGTTTTCTGCTTGGATTCTGTCCCAGACAATTGTTAAGATTCAGTAGCTATGGGGAACATGGGAACAGCCATTTTTCTGTAATATGTGCATGGTAGTGTAGTAAATGGAGAAAATTTCATCAGTCTTTTGTGGCTTGGGGATGGGGTGTGGGAGTATGCCTTATTAGACATCTCCCCAAAGAGTGAAAATGGTATGTAGAAACTCTGAGCTATCTATAGTGAACAGCATTTGGAGCTATTGCTTTGTGTGGACATGCTGAGTCATTTCAGAAAGAAATTCTTCTAAAATACTGAGCAATAGACATCCAGGTCCCTGGTGTCCTGTGGACCTTTTGACTAATTTTCAAATGTAATCTGAAAACCCATATTCCCTTCTTGTTTGTATCTAGATTATTCTTCTGCACCTTCTTTCTTTGTGCATAGAATAAACTACTCTGCTTCCTCGGAGTTTTCTTAGTGGCTTCCCATGTAATCCTACTTACGAACACTCGCTTTCGCTGTCTTCCAAGATGAGCCTGTGAAAAACAGGCTATTTTGCAGTGACTAGTTAATAAGCTAGATGCAGCATTATATCACACTTTGGTAAGTTATCACAGCAAAGATGCTGGTCTTCAAGGCTACTCAAATGTCTGTGGTCCAGCCGTCACAGGGAGTCAGAGCACTCCATACTGAGTTACATATGAATGTATGAATGTTGCCTTTCAACATCTGATTTTTCCGATGTCATGAGGCAGAACGATAGCTCACTGAATTTCCTTTCACTGGGATTTTGTTAGACTCTTAAACCTTGAGTCTCTCCTGTGTTGCAGCTTGTACAGTGACCTACTTATATCTTTCAGATAAAGAGAAGGAGAAGATAAAGCTTGAGGAAGATGAGGCAGCAGCTGCTAGCACTATGGCAGTCTCGGCTTCCCTTATGCCACCCATTTGGGACAAAACTATTCCTTACGATGGCGAGTCTTTCCACCTGGAGTACATGGATCTGGATGAGTTCCTGCTGGAGAATGGAATTCCTTCCAGCCCTACTCACCTGGATTTGAACCAGAATCCACTCTTGCCTGTGGCTGAGCTGGAAGGAAAGGAGTCTGCCAGTGCTTCCACTGGTTCTCCTGCATCATCCTCTTCCACTGCAGTTTACCAGCAATCTGAAGCAGCCTCCAGCACAGGTAGATGGAATAATATGGGGCTCTGAGGGACTTTTGTTGTTCTTGTATTAAAAGATGCCTCTTTAGATCAAAGAGGAGACATGCTAACCTGTCAGTGTTAGCTGTGGCAGGTGAAGTAGCACAGACATGCTCGATGTAGAGCCTTAGTCCACGTGTCAATTCATGAAGATGCTGCGTCTCCTCTTCTTCCCCTCTCTGCCTCCTGGAAAAAATGAGTGTCTCTCAGTGTGCAGTCTGTTTCTCTTTTGAAATTAGAAGAGCTGAAACACCAACATGAAGTATTTGCTTTCTTGGTATTGCTAATCTAGTGAAAAGCTGGACACGTTGAGAAAAAGCTCAGGTTATTTTACAACAGATTTGATAGTTTGTGATAAGTCATTTGTGCTACCTTGGTGGCTTGGTCTGCTTGGGTGAACTTATGCTAACAATGTACCTCAAATAACCATGCTTAATAGAAAAACAATGAAGCAATCTTTTCATGCTAGCCTGTGAAATGTGAGGACACTTGGAAAAGGTGTGTTAATGATGCAGTTTGATGTTCTGTGGTGCTTTGAAGTGGGAATGGAGGAACAAAGAAACAAAACTGTACTTAAATGGTACTAGGAGACTTCTACTCTTCATTTGTAGTATGGAGATCTTCTCTATTAAAGAATTTAGCAGCTCAGTTTGCTCTAGATTTGGAGTTTAAACATGATAGCCACTAAACTTTCACAATACTATTTTATGAGCAGACTTTACAGAAAGCATTTTGCTCAGGGCCTCTTCTGTGAATCTGTGAGAGAAAGGCAAAATGTGGAACTCCTTCAATAAGACATAGGGTGTGGCTTTTTTCTAGGTTGTGTATGAAAAACTTATTCATTGATCACTACTTCAAATTGCACTGACATTTGCAATTCATGTGTATGAAGTTTGTAAACAGTAGATAAATATGACAAAGTTCATATGAACGCTATCAGTGTCAGACAATCTGTTGGGACATTTGTTTCCTTGTGGTGAAGAAGTAGAATACTGTTGCATTTGTAACAAACGCACCTTTATTTAATCCTTTGTTTGGAAATACAATTATCTGACCTTTGAAGGACCCAGGGACTGTGGTCTTTGGGCAGGCTTGTTTCCATAAGGCCTTCCATGGCACAAAACTCAGGCTGGAACAAGGTTCTCACTTCTTATTGCTGTGGAAGGCGCTTCTTAAGTGTACAAAGCATGTAGTTTTTGCTGAGGAAGTGTTAAGTCTTGTCCTGCATCTATCTATTCATGTCTGTTAGTGTGGCATATGTTCCTAGGGTTTGTATTACAAACTGGACTGTGTAGCTTCTCTCTGTACCAGCAGCTGCACAGCACCAAGCACACCTTAGGGAAATACCAAATAATACTATTAAATGCTGCCCACAGTAGGGCAATAAATAGAGATACCCAAGCTGGCTTCTTAGTTAATTCTCATCATCCTGCTGAATGTATTGTAACTTCTCCTGTTGTTGCCAGAGTCCCCACCACAAAATGAGAGAAATACTCCCAGCCCCATTGATCCTGACTGCGTAGAAGTTGAGGTGAATTTTAACCCCGACCCTGCTGATTTAGTGCTGTCCAGTGTGCCTGGTGGTGAGCTCTTCAATCCTCGCAAGCACAAGTTTACTGAAGAGGACCTGAAACCACAACCAATGATTAAAAAAGCCAAGAAGGTTTTTGTCCCAGATGAGCAAAAGGTAACAGATTTATTGCTGCAAACTTCTCTAGGCCTTGATCAAAACTTATGACTCTTTGCCCAAACATTTTGACATATAAAGCTAATGCGCTATACATACATGATTGGGCAGAAGCACTGCCAAGAATAGAATTGGCAAGCTGTTGTGGTTTAACCGCAGCTGGCAACTAAGCACCACACAGCCGCTCGTTCACTCCCCCCCAGTGGGAGGAGGAAGAGAATCAGAAGGGTAGAAGTGAGAAAACTTGTGGGTTGAGATAAGAACAGTTTAATAATTGAAATAAACTATAATAATAATACTAAATTGTAATGAAAACAACAAAAGAGAGAGAGAGGAACAAAACTCAGGAAAAACAAGTGATGCAACTGCTCACCACCCGCTGACCGATGCCCAGCCAGTCCCCAAGCAGCTATCACTGTCCCTCAGCCAACTCTCCCCAGCTTATATACTGAGCACGACATCATATGGTATGGAATATCCCTTTGGCCAGTTTGGGTCAGCCGTCCTGGCTATGCTCCCTCCCAGCTTCTTGTGCACCTCCTTGCTGGCAGAGTATGGGAAGCTGAAAAGTCCTTGACTTAGTATAAAGTCACTGCTTAGCAACAACTAAAACATCAGTGTTTTATCACATTATTCTCATGCTAAATCCAAAACACAGCACTGTACCAGCTACTAGGAAGAAAATTAACTCCATCCCAGCCAAAACCACAACACAAGTCAACTGCTGTTCTTGCTGTTTCGCTGGTTTGGTATCATCATATAATTACTGGGCAGGAGCAACTTATGCTATACACAGAAATTAGAAGAACTGTCAAGTCACATCCTTGTCAACTGCACTTTTGAAGGCCATGGTATATATTTGCCCAGTGTTATGTCTGGTCCTGCTTTAAGCAGCCTGGGCAACAGAACAGGTTGTTTTCTGTGGAAGTTCATTCCTGAATTGAAACAAAGTCAAGGGAGCATTTCAGTTAGACAGCTTCTTAGTAGCCAAGTCTCTTATCTCCCTAGCTCTAGCAGTGCACTTGGTTTATCCTAAAACAAGACTCGTGTAAGGATGAAATCTTACAGAACTCTGTGGCCTGCATTTTGGTGTCTGAGCCCTGCAAACTGATGAAGGAGATTCTTCAATATAGCAGTCAGTGTGAATGTTGTTATAGAATAAAGAGGTGTCTGTCTGATATAGTTGTCAGGTTGGCATCTTTTTTTTTTTTTCTTTCCTCTTTTGCTACAGGATGAAAAATACTGGACGAGGCGAAAGAAGAACAATGTGGCAGCAAAGCGTTCCCGTGATGCTCGGCGATTAAAGGAGAATCAGATCACAATTCGGGCAGCCTTTCTTGAGAAAGAGAATACAGCCCTGAGGACGGAGGTTGCAGAGCTGCGCAAGGAAGTGGGACGATGCAAGAACATTGTTTCTAAATACGAGACCAGATACGGACCCTTGTAAGCACACCCCTTTTCCTTGTTAGGGCTCCTTGTTTTAGCCTCTTAGACTTCTCTGCCTTCTGTAGAGACTCCCAGAAATAAAGTTTGTGGAGGCTTTGCCATTTTGCATCTACACAAAAAAAAACCCAAACCCTGTTTCTGTTGGCACAACTTGTTCAGGCCCTTTCCTGATCATTGTGTTGCCCAAAATCTTAGTGTCCATATTTACAAGTTTTGTTTTTAACACTGATAGACCATTTTCTGATGTCACACAATAGAACAGATTCACCTGTCTGGAGGAATAGATGTTGATCCCTCCTGACTGGACAGGGCTTTTGCGGTCTGTTCTATTCTCCATTTTAAGTGGAGAAAGAGCCTAGGAGACTCTCCTTGCTTTTTTTTTTCTTTTTAAACTCCTGCTCTTTTCTCCCTCTCCATGACCTCCACCCCCAGTGCAATTGTAAAACATAATTTTAAGATATAAGTAGATGTTGCTGGGCAGCATCATGAAATTATTTCCTCTCCCCTTCAGAGGCACTAGAAAGTACCTGTTGTATAGAACTCTGTTCCTGTTGAAGAGGAATAGGGGAACCTTTAGGACAGGAAGACAGGAAAATATTCAATCTCTTGTAAAAACTGATATATCTTGAGGTTAATGCACAAGCATTATGCAGACCAGAGTCAGTGCAGTGTTGATAAAAATACTGCTCAAACATCTTGGTAGGTTCTAGCTTGGATAACTTCCAGAATCCAAGGAGGGAGAACAGTAGGGGATCTCTCACTTTACAGATATGGACAAATAATTTGCTGTGGGTTTTAGGCTGTGTTTCTACCACCACCCCTCCTTTTTTCCTTGGACTTCTCTCTTGAACTGCTGATAAAGCAGGACGTTACACGTAACTGAGAAGTAAGGGAGATTTAGAAAAAGAGGTCTGGCTCGTTAGGCTGAACCTTGAGGCCCATCTGTTAAGGAATTGCCAGTACCTTATGTTTTGAAGGAAGGTTTTGGGGTTTTTGTTTGTTGTTGTTTGGTTGTTTTTTGGTTTTTTTTTTTTTTTACGAAACAGACAAACAAGCCACTGTTACTTTACTGCACCTTAACTGTTGTACAAGAGCTTGAGAAAGAGTTTTGGTCCTTTGCCTCGTGAACACTCTATGGAACAAGCTATACCCACTCTAAATATGAACAGTTTACCTCACTATCTCCTGTGTAGCAGCGTATCTGGTCTCTCCATGCCTGCTGGTTCTCTCTCCAGCATGTTTCCTGTTACAAAATTAGCACACAAGACTTGCCCTCGCGGAAGTAATCCATTCTCGGCACCAAGCGCTGCTTCAACAGTACGTGGTGTTCAAAGAAAAATGTTATGTGTGATGTTGGGACCTTCTACATGACCTACAACTGCAAGAACCAGAAGCTTTAACAGAAGTATATGTCTAGAAGTCCTCTTAACAAGAGAACCTATCTTAAGATAGTGGCTGTGTCAGAACTCTTAGGCTACGCTTCCTGGGCTAATATTTATATTAGGGAGTAAATGTGGGATAGAAGATGGTTAGGCTAGTTGCCAGTTTGCCTACTGAAATCTGAAAAGTATATTGAAAAAGCATTGGGGTTTATTTTCTATACTACAGACTTCTTGCCTAGCTTGTCTTTTAAACATAATGTGGAAATTGGTATGAGTTTAGACCAATGGCATATTGACTTAAGGAAGTGGAGGAGTAGGCTAATCCAGAATGCTTAAAGTAAATGTATGCTTTGAACTCTCTCCCCTCCGTTATGCTCTTAATTTGACTAGAGTGGCTCTTCATACAGTGTTGGTCTAATTTCTTTCAAACATACTAAAAATTGTCACCCTTTCAGCAGGGGTTTTTCTTTCACAGGGTGGTGTGTGGTGGTGATGGTGGGAAGTATGTTATAAATAAATTGTCACACTTAACACTTTGCTTTGTTTAAAGTGACTTATCTGATTCCGAGTGATGCAACTTTAAAGACTTTTAAAAACAAAGAAACTAAAAAGCACACATGAATCGCCAGTCTTCAGAGTGAGCAGTGAAATCTATGAGGTGTCCCAACACAAACAACTGACGATGACCCTGCCTGCCTGCTTGCCTGCAAGTACCCCACCTGAACTACCCAGGGCTGGGCATGATGAAAAGTGCAAAGTCTCCTTAATTCTGTATATGGCTTTCTTATCTGTCTTTCTCACTGTAACTATGAACTACAATAAGCTTACTTATTGGGGTTTTGTCAAGACACTCAAAGTTCATGTCTCAAAGTCTGTTGACAGCCTGTGTGAATAGTGACTCTTTGTTTTGGCACTTGAGTGGAAGAAAATAGGGAGTTTTAAATGAAAGTGTCTGTATATATTAAGAACTGCTATATTTTAAGACTCTCTTCCCTGCAGTAGAATTAATTTTATTTAATACTGCAGCTCACTTGTGGTACAGTGTAGCATCTTGTGGAGTACCGTGAGTGCAGAATTAGACACACCAGGAAAACAGCAGTCTATGATGTGTCAGACTTCCAGTGCAGAAAAGTACAGCAGATGTATTGAAACAATCCAGAAAGCACCACAGTGTGCCATACAAAGAGTAGTAATAAACCTCTATCAAATGACCCATGTAATAGTAAAACACTTCGGTTGCTTTCCCGCTCCATGGCTACACTGTTGTAACCTGCCTTTTCCTTTGTTTCTTTTATGAAGCTCACTTTCTTTTACGGTATCTTGCTGAAACAAGATCTATTCTTCTGTGAACGATTTAGCAATCATGGAAAAGGTGCTAGTCTGAGCTGCTGATCCCCATGTCTTTTGGCACTCTGAAACTACCAAATTAGTATTAGCTCCGGCAAAACAATGGCTGTTGGCTGCCATATTACAATTTTCTGTCTCTTGACTACATGAGAACTGTGGTGGCGAAAGAGTACTTTGTTTATCTGTTTTATAAAACAGAAAGAGCCCATGATTTCCCACAGTTACAACGGGCAGCTTAAGTATCAAGGCCCTTGTGCTGGTGTGGGAGAGTAGATGAAAGCTTGGACAGATTGCGGGGGTGTTTATTGTGTGTAGAAGATGGAGGAAGTAGGTGGAAGTTCCTTTGTAAGAGTTTCATCAGCAAAACAAGAATTTACTCTCATGTTGAGGAAGCTTAAGAGCTAAATTTGTGTGGGAAGAAAGAGTATTTAATTTCTGGGAAAGTAGTACAGGGCCATGCTTGTAGCCAAAATGGAGCTTGTAAGACAGTAGTGTATTCATGCCTGGAGATTGATAAACAGCATACACCTCGAGAAGAATAATCTTGAAAGCTTTCAGAAGCACAAGTGCTGAAATTATGAGGCACAATTAGTTACCAGCAAAGCTTGACGCTATCATGTTGAACAAGTATTTTGACTTTGCATTTACCCAAGAGATTCCACCCCCTAATTTCAGAGCAGAAAGGCAAAGAGAAAAAGGTGCAAAGAAGCAGCTAATCTTGTAAACTTCATTTAAAAAATAATAAAAATCTTAAAATCCAGAATTCATAACCAGTTTTTTGAAGGCATAACCTTTGTAAAGAGAATATACATTAAATGCAGTTATTGACCTATTATTTTTAATGGACCATGTTCTGAAGTCAAGAAAGTGCTTTTAACTTTTTTGCTGGTTACAAAAGTATACTTACGAGTGTATTATTATAATTTGGGATTCTAAAGCTCTGAGATAATCTTGGGGTGTTCTCTTCAAATAGATGAATAGTTTAGCTCCATGTTGCTGAAATGTCAGCATAGATCTCTATCTGTATCAAGTATTGCTGATTTGGACTGATATTTTTGGTATGTACTCGTCTTTGTTGTTGGTTTTGGGTTTTTTTTTTGGTGATAAAGGCCAAACCATGGATTTAAAAAAAAAAAAAAAAAAAAAAAACAAAAAAACAAAAAAAAACCAACCAAACCACAACCAAAAAACCAACAACCCTGACAGCATGTAAATGTAGCAACTCTTTTTGCATTTATAATTTCTAAATTTTCAGTTAGCTTGGAATGGCTGTTCTTGAAAGTCATGCTTCCTGTTAAAATCACAAAGCTAAAGGGTATTGTAACTGGGCAAGGAGCTAGTCCTTCATTTGGGTCTTGCTGTCTTACTGCTTTAGGAATATCTTTTAAATACTTAGATATTGTATACAGGATTTGGTTTTGCAGTATGTCATGCTATTTTAACAGCAAAATACTTAGTCAGTGAGAATAGTATGTGCAATTCTGTTAGCTTTTTCTGTTGTATCAAAAGCTTACACAATGGAAACTAACAGTGAATGTTCATTAGATCTTTCTTTCTGAGAAGACTGTTAGCAAACTCTTGTGCTTCCCGGTAGGACAGTGCAAATTTGCACATTCTATGATTCGTGTGTCTACGGGTTGCAAAACTGGAAAACCTCACTTTAGGGTGAGTGCGGCTCAACTTTTGTAGTTGGAGAATTTTTTTTTGTTAAGAAGCAACATCTTCAAAGACAGATGAGAAGGTAGTAACTATTTAAAGGAGCGTAGGTATTGCCAGACAAAAAATTCTGTGCAATGCTGAATTCCTTTATCAGTTTTTGCAGTCTTAGGAAGTTAAGCTTACTGCTCCAGAGCTCTCTGCTCCTCTGAGAACAATTAACTATATAATCTTGTTTCTTTGACTAGGATGACAATCCTACCCATAAGTGATAACTTGGGTACGTTTTCATGGTGGTCATAAGACCAATATTCTTTTAGCTCAGTTTGAATGTTAAAAGATGCTGAATTGACACTGTTAAGAGTCTAAAGTTCTCTAACCTTGGAACATGCTCGGTAGAGGCCATAAGTGTGTCTGATGGCTATGTACCCCATTCCAACCATAAAGGGACCATCTCCAAGGGGAGAGAATAAAGGGAGTGCACCTTTCAGCATCACTGCAGGGATTGCCAGTAAAGGGAGCAGTTTTTGACACAGCTGTACATTCATTAGGAAGTGTATTGACACCAAATGGCCATTTCACAGTACTAACTTTGCAAATACATAAACTGTTGATGAGATTTGTGGGCAATGAGTGTTGTCTTATTCTACAGAAGAAACAGACTATGAATAAATGATGCACCACATTTAATACAGTATTGCTTTCATACGTGGTCTTCTAATCTACATATAGTTATATCTCCTTATAATAATGCATTTTTATATTTAAAAATTCCCTAGATGCTTAATCTTTCACCTGTTGCCAAGATCTGCTCCCACTGAAGCCAGTAACAAAGATCTCATTAACTCCCACAGGAAAAAGTCTTTACTCTCACATGGTTATCGTAAAGTTTTAGCAAGCACTGGAGGCATAAGTGTCTTTGCTTTACTCTGGAGCATTCTGTGCTGGGATCAGGTGGATGTATCTCAGATTGCAGGTGCAATGTTGGTAAACTGGCCCTGTCACTTGTTCTTTTACACAGTTAGTGATAGTTTTAATATTCAGATAATCCAAATTCTGCTTTTCTTTTTGCCCTGCATGGACAGGGTGGAAAAAGTATAAACTTGTGCTGGGAGAAGAAATTTTTTTTTTTTTAAAGTTAAGCGTGGCTTTTTGCAGTTCTTCTAGTAACATTTTATTTCTTTTCTGACGATTCTCCATTTCCCTGCTGTGCTGTTTGAAAGCCCAAGGTGTTCTAGCTGTAGAAACCACCTTCAGCATTATCTGCAGGACTGCCACTAGTTGTACCAAATTCATTTCAAGTTGGGAGGTGCAGTGAAAGGCCAGCAGCTTTGGGAATACTGCAATAAAACCACTTGTGTGGAAAAATATTTTTGTGTAGACAGCAGAAATAATGGACTTGCACAGAAGAGAATACTGCTGCTTCAGCCTCGTAAGCCTCCTCAGCATAACAAGGCTTTGTTCCTTGTGATCAGATGCCTGCCTTTTTAGTGAGAGTGGAGGTATCTCGGACCTTTATAAAATCCAGATAGGGATTTTGTTCACCCTTACAGTTTTAGCTGCTAAGCACAAGATGAGAAATGCAAATTTGTCTTAATGCATAAATCTCATATTTTTGGCCACTACATCTAAATCCATAAACAGCAAAATCATTTGTTAATGCTAGTGTTTTGCCTTTGCAGCACTACAAGACACTGGCTGGCTTTCTAGATTCTTAGATAATTACTCTGATCTGTATATCTGCCACTGTAGCATGGTGAAGATAAGATAAACTCACAATGAAAGACTGGGAAAAAGGTAGAAAGAATAGGCTTAACTAAACTTCTGTGGAGATGCTAACATAATGCTAATTGAGAAATTACAATGATTTAATTCATGATAATGCAAATTTGTTGTATAGAATGTAATTTGTTAGTTTGATAGTGTGCTATCGCCTAGTGAGTCACTTTTGGAATGCAAACTTCTTAAAGTTCAAGCAGCTACAGGAGTTAAGGAAATGCTTTGAGGAAGATACATGTATAGATAAACGTACAGATACTTGGCAAGGAGAGTAAAGAATGAAAGCAGGAAGAGAAGAGTAATGCAAGAGGATGACCTGAGCCAGATTGCTAAAACTGAAGCCTCACCGATTACAATTTTAGGACAATTTGGATCCCGTCAGTTTAGCATCAAACAGAAGATACGTACTTGTTTAGGTTTTGGGAATCTCCTTTTCTTGATCTCATTTCCACAGTCCAGAAGGAAGTGAAAGGAATATACAGATAAGGAGGAGAGTTAACTGCAGAAAGGCATGATAAAATAGCTATTGCTTTAACTAAGTGAACTGTTGCACTGGGGCTTGACCTGCTGGTGTGAACTGATAGTGCTGTGTTGTGAGGAAATTGCTATCTGAGGCCCCAATATTTTAAGGCCTCAATTCTGCTGTCATTTCTGCATGGGATGAGCCCTGTATCTGTAGAGAACCATGTGGACTTCACAGGATCTGTTCTTGAATGTGAAGCTCTGCTCAGGCAGTCAGATGCAGAATTGTGTCCTTACACACGATCAGTTGTAGTTATAAGGCTGTTGATATTAAGTGTAATTTGGGTGCCTGTTACATAGCCAAAACCCTTGTTACTTCATTTTCCCAACTAAGGCATGAGCAGAAGCCCTTTGCTGTACAACATCTGTTTTAAAAAAAAAAAAAAAAAAAGTACTTCACATACGTCTAGTAAATTAAGGCATGTGATTTTGATCTGTGGGTCTCAACAAACTTTGCTCGTGTACCTGCCTGAATGTTTTCTTAGATCTGCAGCTATGTCTCAGTGAGAAGGTATGGTGGGATTTGTTTTCCTGAGGGGGCACAATAGCAGCTCTCATCTGTCATGCTGCGGGTGACTGCTTGCTACTGGCCAGGTTCATGGATAGATGCATCCTCTGCACTTTTATGTGAAGTTGTCTGAAATATGGTGATTAACATGATTATTGGAATACTGTATTTTGTATAACTTAGAACATGTAAATACACTTTTAAAATGAATCTGTTCTATGAAGTAATAAATAAGTGCTTCCATTGTAATATCTGAATATTGTTAATGCTTCATGTAGCTTGATTTGGGATTATTTTTTTCCTAGACAACTACAGAAATCAAAACAAAGATTGATGTTGTGGAATTCTAGTCTAGTTGTGATGCTTTCTATCAACAAAAAATGTTTTAAAAAATAGTAATGAGCTACTTAAGCAGAGAAACTGAGAGTTTGAGGGAATTGATTCTCTTCCAGTCTTTCTTTAACAGTAGTCACTGATGACATTTGTAATTGTACTCTTTGCATCCCATTAGCTGGACAGTTGATTTGTTGTTTTTGAGTAGCATTTGGAAAGTGGCAGTATTAATGATTCATAAAGCTTAGTGACTGAGGAAAATTAAAGGTGGGTTTTATTTGTTGTTTTTTTTTTTTTTTTTTTTTAACTATTCTCTCTTTTGGCTCAAACAGATCTGTCTCCACCCTTCAGCCAGACTGCAGCAAGTTGCAATGAAAGTGAGTGACTGTTACTGAAGCTCATTTGTAACCTAGATAGTCTACATCTTTATTAGTTCTGTTATGTACATAGATGACACAGATATCCTGTTGTGATGTGGAGAGAAAGTGATTAATGACTTGAGGTTTTGCTGAGTACATGTTCACTGTTAAGACTTTCATCAGCTTTCATGACCTTTTCTATCTCATATTAAAAGAAAAAAAACAGTGGAGAGAGAATCATGAGCAGTCTGCTAGGAAATACGAACACTTGGGTTTTGAGGAGGAGGTGAGATTGATCCATCAGCCTTCATCTAAAGAGACTAGCCTGTGATGACACTTTCTCCAGCCTTAACGTAACTTCTTTGTCTTTAATGCCATACTGGAGCAGTCTCCTCTCTGCTAACAGCTGCGTCTGCAGTGTTCCATAAATGACAAAGCCACAACATCTTTTGTAGTGGGCAGAGATGGTGGCATCTCTCCCCCCACCCCCCGTTCTTTTTTTCCTCCCCTCTCAGTGTCTCTAGGCTGTAAAATAGCTATGAAACAGCTAAGCATATGTGCAAGTTATTCAGAAAACTCTGTTCCTGTAAAGCTTTTTCAGACATATACAGTTTTTAATTAAATAGTTGGAGGGAACTCCTATCTGCTATATTTGGCCTGAAATTCTGTTGCCTCTTGGATAAAAGTATTTTTATGGCTTCAGATGTGACACTGATCTGTCCCATTCATTCAGTGGGATGGATGATAAATCTGCACAGTATTTATATAAGATATAAATCTGATCTTAGTTTTACTGCGTGTTAAGTTGTTTAATCTCTTGGATGTCTATTCCTTGAGGTTGTCTGTATAATTCCTGTAAATGTAGCTGCTTTTTGAAGCAGTCCATCAAGTGCATTTGAGATCATCCTGACTGAAAGATTCTATAGAAATGAAAGAGATAATAAAGATTGTAAAGTGGCTGGGTAAAACTGTATTGCCATAAATGGTTTTAATTTATATATGACTCTTGTGTCCCAAACTGCTTATTTTGTACATAAACCTACACACTCCTGGCAGCTGATGGGTGAAAATAAAGGTGCTTAAACAGCAATCTAATGAGGAAAGGGCATTTCACTGTTGCAGAGTTGGTATTATTTTATATTTCCATTTATTACACTTTTTTAAATGTATAAACCACAGATTTGAATTCTCAAAGTCTTCAGCTTGGATTTTGTGAGTAGTTTAAATGCTCTCACCTCTCTGCTCATAACTGGTTTTTAAGAAAAAGAAAAGCTTTTGTTTAAAATGTAAAATTTTGACTGTATTAAATTCTGTTAGTACCCTTCCTTTTTAAGAAATAAAATGTATATTCCACTACGCTGAGATCCAGTAATTTTGTTCTCTAGATAGCATACTGTGTGCTGTACACCTCAACTGCCAGCATTACACCTGCAATTTACACTGAAGTTGGTAGACATGAAAGCAGCTGATCACCTTTTAGGATTAGGCTCTTGCTGTGCATTTCCCATGTGTTAACTGTTAGGTGTGCTGGTAACAGGTATACAATTCTCTACTTTTATTTTCTGGATTAATTGATTTCAAAAACTTTGCAAGGTTTTGCATTTGTCCTGTAGTGACTCTAGGTTGAGCTCTTTCAGTTAAGGGGAGAAATCCTGACAATTAGTAGTCAGCCACAGACACTCGGACCTTGCTCTGTCTGTTACTTTGGGGCTGACATCCATAAAATAATCAGAATTTAGTTTCTTTCATGGGAAGAAGTAAAATTTAGAGTAAGTCAATCTTGACCATGAGGACAGTTTTCTCCATGCCTTTCCATTTTTTGACTTAAACCTTGGTTTAAGTTGGTTGGTTGTTTTGGGTGGGGTGGGGTGTTCAAGAGCTCGTAGGTGAATATCAACCTGGTAAGAAATGTGTATCTTCTGTATATTCACTGCATCTGACTGGAAAGGATGGCTTCCAGAGAAGGCTGTGTTCACTTTCTTTTGCTTCTTACAGTCCATGATATTTCTACTTGAGATGCATGCTCTCAAGGAAAATGAGATCACTGGTGTTTTAGTCTATCTGGAGTATTTTAGCCTACCTAGAAACTGCAGTAAGGCAACCTTTGTTGGTTCTTTGCTTTTGTAAAAGGTATCTTGTATGATTAGTGATGGGGGGTGGTAGCAAGGAAATAAAATTCTAAACAGGAGGAAGGGGGGTAAGAGAGGATTTCTCATCCAACTCTGCAGGTAGGGCTCTCATCTACATGGACACTCGATGACCATTTCCTGACATTTGAGGAAGAGGTTTCTAGTCCAGGCACTAGAAGATCTATGAAGATTGGGTTGGCATCTTGTCTGGTCATTCAGCAGTATAATTTCGAAACGTGTGTATGAAGATGACTACCTGGAGCCTACCATAGTGGATACAGAAATAAATTCATATGGTTTTGCAGAAGGAAGAAATTAAGTGTCAATTAGTTGTTTCTCTCTGGCTATCTTCTAGAGCCACGCCATGATTAGTGATTCAGGCAATTTGTGTATGAAAGCTAAAAACCTAAATATAGAAGGAGGGACCTGACCTGTACCATGTACTGAAGGCCAAGGACTTGACATGGCCAAAATAAGGAATTGCAGTAGAAACTGAGTGGATACAAGGATGTGTTGGATGTCCTTCTGGTCTTATGTGGCCCAAACATAGAAATCAGCGGAGGATATTTGGTATCTTTTTCCTGTTGTGATGGCAGCTGGCAGCAGCACATGTTTATTCTACAGTGCCTTCTTTTCAAGGAGCTTGTATGTTCTCTTGGGTGGGTGGGGAGCGAGTTTATAAATGTGCTAACTCTGCACGTTATATTACTAGTTCCCTTCAGGAAATTTTGCAGCCATTAGTGATGTGAAAGATAGCAATGGAAAAAATGGCAACCTCTTACTCAACCTCCTTCCTGTTGTGTTGGAATTCCTATGCTGACCTCAGGACTTCAAATGCGTTTGTACTCATTTTTGCTCCTCCTGGCTACACCAGATCTGCAAAAGAGCGCAGAAAGGGTCTGGCTCCTGTTTGGTTTGTAGCGCTCTGTAGCAGCAACTGGAATGCCTTGGTTGAGAAATGTGCAAGAGCTGCACTCACCAAGCTCTTCTGGGTTTTTGCTTTGTTGTTGGTTGTGGTTGTTGGCTAGACGTGGCCGCTGAGAAAACGTTTGAAGTGTCTTATGTGTCTTTCAAGTGATACAATTCTCTTACAGCTGGGAAGACTGTTGGGCTTTGAGAGGCTAAATCTGTGGGGTGACCAGGTTGCAAAAGTGGTTTCAACTTCCACTTGCTCCTGAATTCCCCTTCAGGCATCCTATGGCATCGTAGCCCTGTGTGACTGTTCAAGCAAGAAGGAATGGAGGTGACTGAAGAGCAGGCTAACACCTTCTCTGCTGATGTGCAAAGCTGAGAGGCAGCTTACTGTGGTGCCTGGGGAAGCAGCAGGACCTGCAATAGGGTGGGAGTCCCAGCTCATGGATGTGGGTGAAACCTTGCTGGAGACCCTGTGTACATACCAGACCCACCAGCCAACGTAGCCTCTGCCTACAGTATGACACTGGAGCCACTTGCCTGCCCTGGAAGAGGCAGAGGGGGTGGAAATGCTGTTGTGTAGAGGCCTTGAAGCAAGAGCCTGTCTTCTGCCCTGCCCCAGTTGTCCAGCCTTGATGCTGGAAGGGGAGGTGGGAAGAGAGATCAGTGCTGCATGTAAGACCTGAGCAGGCTTCTGAGGAGTGAGAGGGCAGTGGAAGGAAACTGGGAGGAAACTGACGGTGAGGGCATCAAGCCAGAAGTTGGTGGTTTAGGTAGTTGCAAAAGGACAACATGGGACCAGCCTTCCTCCCCTCTGGAAAGGGGAGGTAGCAGAAGAGGCTGGCTTGGGAGGTAGCTAGGCGGAGTAGAGAGGAAAGGTGCTTGGCAGTATTCCAGACACGGAAAGACGTGAGTTCGGGTACCTTTTCCCTCTTGTGCTTGATCACAAGTTTATGTTCAAAACTGGCTCTTGAATGCTTTAATTCTGAAATTTGCCTCCAGCTTGTGAGAGCAGGCTCAGCACCCTCAGCATGGCTGAGCAGGAGCAGTAAGTCTTTGAGCCAGATCCATGTGCGTGCTCTGTGGTGGCAGCATGGCGGCAACAGGCCACGCACCTGCACTTTGTCTGGAGTCTGGAGGCCACGCTCCAGACTTTGTGCTGCAGGTGCACCCTGTGCCGCAGTGCTTCTCAACCCACTCGTGCTTGAGAAGATTGCCTGTAGCTCCCAAACAGCAGCTGCTTCAGCCAGCTTCAGTCTTTGTCATCAGTCAGCTACTGCATTCATTTTATCCTGCTGGCTGCTTGTTTGCGCCTAAGGCTTTATATGCTATCTATAAATGTAAAATACATAATTTGAGGAGAAGTAGCCTCTTCACATTCTCCTAGATTCATGTACTGCCTCAATCCAGCAAGCAATGGGTGCTCCAGTGTCCTGCTGCTGCTTGGGACACTGCTGCAGCCCAGGAAAAGGTGCCATTTCCAAATCCTTCTCCTCGGAAGGTAAGGCTGACTTCACCGAGCTACAAGACTGCAGTCTTGCTGCAGGGCATGAGGTCTGGGGACTTGCTGCACATCCCTTCTCGGAGGTCTGGGGACTTGCTGCACATCCCTTCTCGGAGGTCTGGGGACTTGCTGCACATCCCTTCTCGGCAACTAGGAGCTGCCACGGATGCTTACTGCCTCGTGCAGCACAACCCCTATCAGAAACTGTGAGATCAGGGATGTTCCCAGAGCTGAGGACACATAACCTACAAGTAGCTTCACCACAAGGACATCTCAGCTACTCTTTGTACTACCAAGGCCTGCTGACCCAAAATGGCTCCCGAGAAAGGATGAATATCACGTTGTTGTGGTGTGCTGCCATTGGGGGGGGGCAGCCTTATATTTGGGCAGAAAGCCAGTCTCCATCAGAGCCTAGCTGGGGGGTGCCAGGCCTGGGGAGGGTCCCTGGGTGCTGCTGCTTGGGAGAGGAGGGATCGTGGCGGCCAAGGCACCAGCCTGCACCCTCAGGTTGGGGCTGTGCTGCCAGTGTGGCAGGCTGGATGTAATGCTCTCTTCCCCCACCCCAAACCTCCCAGTGGCTGGGGAGCAGATGGCTGGCTGGGGCACTCATTTCAGCAGTGCTGCTGGAGGGTTAGGCTGTTTGCAGTCCCAAATTTTTGAGGAAAGATTATTTTGTGCTTAAGTTACCTTTGAACACTGGGGCATCAAAACAACGATGGGTGTGGTGAAAAGTTGTGAGTGCAAGAGCTGGGGATCAGCTCTCCTGTCCGTGCAGCCATGGCATGGTTGTGTGTTTGCTTGCTGCAGCTCACAGAGGGGCACATGGCTCCCCCCTGCCCGGAGTCACTGGCCTCTTGAGGCTCCAGGGTATGCATGCACGACGGGCAGGGCTGCTCACGGAGAAAGGCAGGCGTTTCAAACCCGTTGTGTCTCCCTCCCCAGTTAACCCTAGCCTCAATACCTAAACCCAGCTGTGAAGAAATGCGCGGCGGCTCACAAGCAGGCCAAGCGGGGTGCTACCGGTGCCCGCTCGGCGTGGCCCAGCTTCACTCTGTAAGGAGGCAGCTGGCACAGGCAGCACCGCACCCCCGGGCGAGCTCGGCCCCTGTCTGTGCCGCCCCAGCAGGGCTTTTGCCAGCCCGGCGAGCAGCCACCGGGAAGCGAACACCCCCCGCCCGGGGCAGCCCCCCAGTGGCGGTTGGGCCGCGCCCTTCCAACGGCCGCCGCGAGGTGGCGCTGCGGGAGCGCGCACCGCACCGACCTGCCCGGGCCTGGGCGGGCAGACGGCGGCAGCGCCCGCGGCCTCTGCCGCCCGCCTCACGGCCCGGGCGGGAAGGCTCTCCCTCACCCCATGGCCACGGGAGCCAGCACCCCTCCTCCGGCCCGGCGCTAGGCACAGCTCCCTCCTGGTCCCTGCAGCCCGACAGCAAACCAGGCGACCTCTGCGGTGGGGGGGAGACCAGCGAGGATCAGCTGAGGCGCTTGGGTGGGACACAGTGATGGCCTGGGAGTAACCTCTAAGAGATGAGAGGCTGGAGGAGGCAGCCTCAACCCTCCTGCTGAGGGAACTGCTGTCCCCTGACAGCTCTCCACAGCCTCCTGAACTAACCCGACCATAGTCCTCGTCAAGGCTACTGCTTCAGGACAGCTCTGCCTGGGGCTCTGCCCAGCTGCCCCTGGCACTGAGGAGGACTCAGAGCAGGCAAAAATAGCTGGCACCCTGGTCACAAGCCTGAGGACCTTGTCATGGTAATGTGGTAACACGGGCTTCACACCACACGGAAATGTAGGCCTGGGACTCCTGTCCTGACCTGCACACTCCGTAGTGTAGTGCCTGAGTCCAGACATGTAGGGACCATCCAGGGAACGTCCTGACCACCTCATCCTGAAGGCACACCCTCACTTCCCATGGTGAAGGTCCACAGAAGCCTAAAGATACGAACACAGCAGAGGGAGCAAGTGGGAGAGAGCAAAGGTGTGTCTAGCATCCCCGAGCTCCTGCAACAGGGAAAATGCAGCCAAGGAGTCCCATAAGGGCATTGCTTCCCACAATGAACAACAGCTCTAGCTCCCCAGGTCACCCCAGCACACCAAGCCCAAGCGAAATGCCTTCCCGGCCCTAGAGCTGGCTTTGTCTTGAGCCTGTGAGCAAGGCAAACCAACAAACCCAAAGCATGACTAAGAGCAGCAGGAGTGGCCCTGTTCCTCCTCCCTGCCTCACCCCAACCCTGTGGCTAGCCCTGGCCAGAAACGTTACAGAGATGAAGAAGATTAAACAATTTCCTAAAAACCCAGAAGGAAAAGAGGTGACCTCTTCCTTGCCTCTTCAAGGATCTGGGAGGACCCTGAAGCAGAAGACTAATAACATGTAACCTAAAGAGGATGTAACACATTGAGGTTTCAGCTCTGTACCAATCCCTCTGGTGACCAGCTTGGGGACATGAGTGCAAGCTTTATTTCAGACATGTGTATGGCTCATTCTGGCTCCCTCCTCTCCTGCCATGCAGTGACTATCAGCCGGCTGCATCTCTTACCAAATCAGGCTTCTTCTGCCCACCTTCCAGCCTGACAGGCTGTCGCAGAAGTTTATACCATGGCTGGCTAGGAACTTCTTTCTAATTTTAAGTCTAAATATATTTGTGATCCAGATGAGCTTCTAGGAGTACAAATTAGACTTTCACCCTAGCATGTATTTATGATGCGTGGATCCTGTCCCCCCCTCAGCCTCTCCTGTTTTAGATTAAACAAGCTGCACACTCACAACGGCTGCTCACAAGCCTGCTCTGTACCTGCTGCAGGTCAGCTCCAGCCTTCCTGCGGAGAGATGTCTAGAGCAGCACCTACAATGCAGGTGAAGTGGTACCTCATACTTGTTAGTCTCTCCAGACAATTCTTTGATGGGCATATCCTTGAACTGAGTGTCTTTATTCAGAGCCAAAGTGGCAGCACATGGGCAGCATCCACCCACTGCCAGTCTTCTTCCATCGCTCCGGCTTGAGGGGCATCTGTCTTACAGCATTCTGGGGCAAAACACTGCTGGTTTTGACAACTCTAGTTTCCCTGTGACCGACACCACCTCTCTCTTAGCCAGCTCCTCACCTACCTTTCCTCTCCAGTGCCGGCAGCGTTCAGTGGGAAATGAGATGTTATGCAGTCCCCTGCTCCAGACCATCTGTCTCTTGCCCTCGATCTGAGGGACAGGGTGGTGCTGGGGTGTCACGTTTCCACATGAGAAGGTAGGTTGTTTCTTTTTTCCCCCTCGAGATCCCTTCCGCTCTGTTCTGAGGAACTGCAATAACCCTGCGGCTCAAGGAGGAGGGAGTGACCTTTCTAACATTACAGGGAGAGGCTGGGGGGAGGAAAAGGGCACCGCGAGTCCTGCCGGCAAGGAGGGCCGCGAGAGGTGAAGGAGAGGATCTCAGGGGACTGTTGATGGGCAAGGAGGGCTGGAAGAGGATGTGTCCTCCAGGTACCACCAGCCCCATGCTGAGGTGCTGCATGTCCCTCTGTGGCAGTACAAAGCATTGCTCAGGACCGGCTGGGCAGAGCCTGGCAGTACCAGTTGCTCCCATGGGGCTGGGGCTGGACATCCGCACAGCCTGGCTGGGGCTGCGGGGAAGAGCTGGAGAAGGGAGGCAGGGGGGGAGATTTAAAAATAGTCCTTGTCTCATTTTTGCAGCTGTCATTCATGGTGCGTAAGCAAGCCCGAGGCCTCCCAGCTCCTGTACACACTATGCCTTACATAATGGGAGACACGCGGGCATCGCTTCGGGCCGGGAACAGGCAGGGACGTGACATTTACGTGCCTTGCCAAAGCCAATGAGCAGCTCCCGGGTGCCTGGGCCCTGGAAAGAGCCTCCGGGCTGGGGAAAGCAGCTCGCATGGCTGGCAGGGGCAACCCAGCCGCAGCCACGGGCTGGGGAGGAGGTGAGGGAGAGCAGGGTGCAGCCCGAAGGCGAAGGCTGACCTCTTGGTATGGGCTGCTGGCAGAAAGCAGGCAGGAGCTGCCGAGCTGCTGTGGTGCTTCTGGGACAAACGGCTGTGGGAAGGGGTCGGGGGGCTGTGGGGATGGCTGGGCAAAACGCCACGGTAGGTCCTGAGGTTTGCCAGAGGGGAAGATGTGGCCGCAGGCGGTGGAGGAGGAGGGGTGCAGAGATGGCACCGGGAAGTGGGGAAGGAAAAGGGGTGCAGAGCAGCTCCCCAGGAGGCTTAGAAAGTGGGGAGAGCGGGAGGCATGGGAGGACAGATCTGGGGGAGGAGGAGAGGGGCAGGCAGTGCAGGGAAGGACAGTGCTAAGGGGAGCTGGCGGAGGAGTGGGGGGGAGTGGATGGGGAGCATTTGAGAGGGAGGCAGGGTGAGAAGGGCAGTGCTGGGACCGGTGGGGGCTGGGGAAATGGAGGATGATTCGAGTGCCTGAGGGAAGGGTGAAGGTCCATCGGAGCTGTCAGGACTGCCTATCCTTGTCTGCCTCCTCGGTGCTACAGGCCAAACGCTGCAAAGGGCAAAAGAGCACTCCACGTTGTGTGTCCGTCCCACCATGTCAGCCACGCTTGGGCTCGGGCACTGCTCCCACATGCCTTTTGCCTACCTCCCCAAGCTGCCCTGAGCTCTGAAAACTGCTGACTGGGGGAAATTCCAGAGACAAGGGGCTGCACATGTGGTGGCAGGTCAGGAGGACAGAGCTGGGCAGTGGTGGGGAGGCTGCCGCTCTGCGCCTGCAATCCTGAGCCTCCCAGCCGATCTCATCTAGAAACACTTCCACCCCTCCCACCTTCTGGCCAGGAACTGAGCCATATGTCTGCTCACTGTAGGATCCTCTCTTCTTCCAAAGATCACCGGCTTTCATGCTTTATACGCCAGCAGCCAGACTGCCTTGGGTAAGGCATGAGTCATTGTGGTGCGGTTATTTAAAGTGTGTCTTCTGAGTGCTAGCCACGTGCCTGTGCTGTGCAGGCTGAGAAGGAAAGCGCAGTTGGACCCTAGAGCTTACACGTAGAGGGCTGGATGCCGAAAGAAATGCTGAGCCCTGGTCAGCTTCTCCCAGAGCAAAGGGAAACCTCTGCATTTATCAGCAGCTCCCCCCCCGGTGGGGAGAACAACACAGCTCAGCCCAGGCTCAAGCAATGCTGAGCTATTTCCACAACCACAAACCAACCATGCTTCACAGGAGGTGACCGACTTGTCACCTGGGGGCTCAGCAGGCCTGGGGCTGGTTTGGCAGCCATGCAGCCACCCGCTGCACGGGAGGCATGACCCGGAGCCACCAGCATGGTACTGGGATGATGCTTGGGTTCTCCTGGTGCTGGAGCAGCAGCCAGAGTCCAATCCTGAAACTTCAGGCAGCTACGGACTTCTAACAACTGTTGGGGAAATGGATATCTTAGCTAGTAAATATTTATGGCATATTCTAACAACTCCCTGCTGTTTTCCATTAGGACTGACATCCCAGAGCAATGAGTAAGTCCCACTGTATGTCCTTCCTGGCTCTGCATCACTCAGCCGGACCTGCTGTGAGGCCACTGGCCTATGAATGAATTCAGGCTCAGGGCAGCTCATTCTCTCCCTGCATCCCGCTGGTACCAACTGAGGTCCCAGGCACACACCGTGCTTAGGCTGAGCCTTGCCACAGCCACCCTGTCCTGCCCCACTGAGGAGAGGTAGTAAGCCTCGTGCCCTGGCAGGAGGTTTGAGGGATTGCTGCTGGCCAAGCTGAGGTGACACCAGGCATTTCTAGCATACGGAAAGCGAGGGGTCACTGGTGAGCATGATGTCCGCATTGACAGTTAGTGGTGAGGAGCTGAAAGAGCAAAGCAGAGTTTTGCAGGAGGACCACGTCCAGACCAGCTAGACGTAAGATCTCAGCTGTGTTTCCTCACGAAAGTGATTTTCTCTTGCCCAGGGCAGGGGAAGCGCCTGTGATCTCCCAGTCTGGGGCAGTGAAAGCGCAGGGCTGCTCTTGCTGGTTGCAGGGCACCGAGCTGCCAGGATGCGTCCACAGCTTTCCCTTCCTTTGGACCGGGCCTCCTGGAACCAAAATAGCCCTTCCCCGGAGCCTGGCTGCTTCTGCTGCCTCTCACGCATTAACTTCTCAGGGAGGGTCTTTTTCACAGGGGTGCGATGACTCCTTGAGCCTGCATAGGATCACTTTTCTCTCCTGTAACATAGGTCATTTAACTTCAAAGCATCACAAAAGGTATCAGGGAAGGTATTTGTGCTAATTGCTCATTAAGCATTTCCGGAAAAAAAACAGGCTCATCCTTTCCAAGATAGCAACAGCAGGGAAGAAACATGCCAGGTATTGGGAGCTGTCGTCCTCTCCACACCCAGCTCCTTCCTGCCTCCCTTTTCTGGCCTGTTAGAGGGCTGCTGTCTCTCTTCTGTATCTCCCTTTGTGTTACTCCTTGATTTTCCCTCCTTCCATCTCCTTTGCTTTCTACGCTTAATTTTTCTCTTGCCTAGACTTTGATCTTCGCATTTCTTTTGCTCTGTCCTCTTCCTTGTCCTTTTCCCTCTCCCCCCACTGCCTCATCTCTCTCCCCCTTCATTCACCAGTCAGTGGTGGCCACGAGCCAAAGCAGTGCCGGAGCTGCCAATAAAAGAGCTCTGCAACTCCTACAAACCATATTACAGCCCCAAACACCATTTCTACCCGAGGCCGTGGGCTCCAAGCCCATCTGCAGCTCAAACCTCTCCCAGCTAAGCCCTCCTCCTACGCAGCTCCACCACACTAGACCTCCGCTACTTGTTGCTACAGCTGTAAAAGCAGGGTCTGACACAGCAGGGGAGGGATTGTAGCTGCTAAAACCAGGTGCTTCATGCACCAGCTCTCCTGTTAATCTACATCAGGCCCGTAGAGGCTGATGTTTTTATTGCATGTCTTCTCTCCGCTGCCTGAAGTCCATGTGCTGCAGGACCCTGCACACCCTGGGACCTTCACTGCAGTGATGGGACGCACTCGGGGGCTGTGTAGAGTCCACTTTGAGCCTGTCCTGACCCCCAGCCAACAAGCACCCAGCTGTTCTCTCGGGTCTCTCCCTTCACTATGAAGTAGTTTCTTCATTGTCTTCTTCATTAGAGGAGCTGGAGAGGGGTCAGGACAGAGAGTAACAGTTGCAAAATGATACAGGGCATGAAGAAGTATTTACATGAGGAACAGTAGGGCTTTGGGATTCTGCTTCCCATTGATGATAGTCTTATCCTGATCTTGAGTAAGACCACACTGAGCTACAATCCTCTTTGCAAGCTGAGACATCTTGGGCCTGCCTGGTATTAGGCCAGAAAAAATTATGGTTGCTGGAAATGGCATCGAACAATTGGGAGCCAGGGCTGTGCTCTGTGGATGGCTCTGAATCGATGCCTGGGCTTGGTGGTGGGTAGCCTGGAGCTGCTTTCAGGTGGGATGATAACCTGATACCTTGACGACGATGTCTGGTGAATTAAGTCCTGTGGTATTTTTGTAATAGCAGAGCTGTGAATTGCAGCTTCCCAGCTAAATTGCACTTGAGTAATGCTCTCATGACTTGACTATCTCCCCAACATTTTAATTAGTCATTTCTGTCTTCCCTACTGCAACATGGTATTAGTACAAAATTATTGTTATTAGTACAAAATGGCTGCCCTGACACCCACTGCCACACAGCTCTTTTCAAGATGGGGCTGTATTTCAGCAGCAATGGGTGGTCTTGAAGGTGTTTTTGGAGCCATTGGAGAAAAAAAGCATCAACATAGTGGACAGAGACCCAAGAGCAGACCTTTTGACCCCTTTTCTTCGCAGCCCACTTGGGGGCTGACACCTGAGGGCCCGTAATGCTCCCACTGAAGTCAACTCTGATATTGAGCACAACAGAAGCAGAAGCAGCCCCTGGGGAAGGACAGCAATGGCAAGAGCTTGGGACAGAGAAGATTCAGAGGGTCCCTGTTCCCTGACTCCTCTGTGTGCATAAGCAAGCAGAGCTGCATCAGTACTCTTGCTTTATACAGAGCTCTACAGGAGCAGTTTGTACTCCTAGATAACACAGCGTGGTGATCACAAAAACCTGCCTCCCTTTTGGCTTAAGCAATTAGCCCATACTCAATGTTTCCATTAGTAAGCGAACTGAATGATGGCATTAGGTAGTTTGACATAATCCTCTTTGCCTCCAAAGAATATACAGACTCCTGCTTCTGTAAGCACAGCGGGAGTCAAACTGCATCAACAGCTTCTTTGGTCATAGCTCTAAGCCTCTTTTTAACCAGTTCTTCAACCTGCTTGGAAAAATCTCCTCAAGCTCTTGCTGCGTGTCAAGTTGCACGTTCTTTGCTGCACTGCCTGTATGCTTCTACAGTTTCTACTGCCACTCTTCAGCCTCTCCTCCCTCCCAGCTTCCCTCCCTAGGTTTGCTTTGGGGTCAGTAGTTCCCAAGTGCCTCAGGCCATTTGTGGTAGACACACAGCACAGGAATTCGGTAAGACAAAGCTGTCTTTCATCAGACAATGACATTTATGTCCATGATATTGCATCAACATGCATGGTGTGTCAATGCCCCATTGCCACTTTGCTTCTGATTAAACACCTTTGGGGTTTAATAAGTTTTCCTGCTGCTGTAAGCCAGTGGTCATGGGTATGGTCACCCCAGTAATCCCAGGATAATTTTGGACATCCTGGGAGGGGTGGCAGAGCTAAATGCAGCTGCAGCATCCTTCAAAGGCTGAAGGGTGTTTTGGAGACTTCCACAAAGCAAGAATCCACCTTGCAAAACCCATCGTCCCAGCTGGTCAGCAGAGACTGGTCTCAACAAGCTGTTCAGAACGAGCTCCCCTCATCTCCAGCCACGCTTCTGCAATCCTCGCATCTGCCACCTGCTCTGTCATTAGCTCTTGGGCCATAGCCAAAGACTGTGGCAACACCTGAACTACTAATTGGGCTATTGCAGCAGTGCTACAGCACTGGGACGCCTCTGCCAGCCAAGCCAACTGCTCCAAGATGCGCCAGTGTGCAGCCAGCGCTCTCGCTGCGCTTGAAGCCCCCTGCGCTACAATGCAGGGACAAGCTCCCACAGCTATGTGCCATGCAGATATTTTTGCAAATTCTGTTTTGCTACATGGAGGGCAGCTGCTACCAGCCAGGCAGGGCATGTGTGGGGAGTGGAGAAGACCAGGAGGAGCTGTGGAGGTGGGAAAAAAAGGAATCAGCCGATCACAGGTGAATGGCATGGGAGGATGGATCCAGCAGGAGGCAAAGGGACTACAGGGAGAGATATGGCTGCTCACTGGTGGCAGAACTCTCCCTTGCTCCCTGCTGCTGGCTGCTGTTTCTCCCAGGACCAGACCACAGCATTCAGGGAAAATAATCCACTGGAGCAAGGAAGATAGAGAGGCAAAGGAGAGGAGAAGGCTGGGGCTCTAGAGAAGGATGCTTCCCAAATTCCAGAGGTGGATGAGTTCCCACCTGGGGAGTACCAGCACCCATGGTGGCATTAGCTGGTCTCAGAGAGCTGGGAAACCCTTCCACACTCTTGGGGTCTTCCTATAGCCTCTGCAGCAGGTGCATGTAACGGCAAACATTATAGAGATGCAGTTGCATCCTTCCTTTCTAGTCTGCTTGGTGAAGAGCATCCACAAGGGAGAGCAGACTCAGCTGCGGGCCAGTGTGAGCGTTTAACTCCCTGAGGTCCAGCCTGCTTTGCTTGGCAAGGTGTGAAGAACACAGCACAAGCAAATGCTTTGGCAGGGCAGGCTCCAGGCAGGAGTGAAGCTGGTTGTGCCTCAGGGCAGGAGGCTTTTGAGTGGCTGAGAGGTGAAGAGCCATGGCCCTGCAGCTTGCTTTGCTGGTGGCAGAGCCTGGAAAGCCAGCCACTGCCACCACAAGATGAGTAAGACCCTGCCAAGTGACAATTACCTCCAGGAGGAAACATGGCTCCCTCCAGGAGCAGCAGTTACTAATTCCCCCACCAATATCTTCAGGTGAAGAGGGTGGCCAAGAGCCTCACCAGGCACAGGAGGAGAGGAAGAGCTCTCTGTGTATTTGGCTGGCAGGGCCATGGCACAGCCTGCAATGGAGACTCTTTTCTGTCTGCAGACCTTGAAGGGAGAGAGGGCAAAATTAAAGACCATGAAGTAAATGGGGGTACCCTCGCTAATCGTACCTTCCTCAACAGAGTTGTATCACAGAAAAATACCTGGGGAGGTGTGGGGTTTTTTTTTGTGAGATTATAGCCAGCTCCCTGTACCCAATTCTGTTGAGATCACACTGGATAAAATCAGTATGGTTTTTCAACCAGGCAGACAGAGCGACCCCCCCCTTTTACCTCCCAGGCTGTGGAAGCCGAAAGGCACCTTCAGCCTTTTGCGGGAAGCTTTGCTGCACCACTGAGGCGACATGGGCTTCTCCAATGGGGTGCTGTGGTCTTGCTTTTGTGGCTTCCTCATGGTAATGGGCAGCTCCCACCAGCTCTTGCAGCCCTACATGGGGAGAGCAGCTCTAGGGAAGACGCTTGCGCAACTTTGCAGGACACTCCAGGTATGTTAAAGGAAGATGTGCAGCCCCAGCCGGTTCTGCACTATGAAGCTCTACTGGCCAGGCAAGGGAAGGGTCAGCACACAGTTACTAACACAGACCTCCACTTCCTAGTGATGCTTTGCAGATTAGTGTTGTGGTCCTCAGAGGACCTCGTTCAACCAGTTCATCCTGCTTTCCAGGGAAGCTCAGTGACGGAGCAGAGATCAGTCGGGTGCTGCTGGAAGACCCACGGGTCCACGCAGCAGCTCTTAGCAGTTACTCCATGTGCTCAGAGGAGTCAGCGCTTCAGTCTCAGGCACTCCATGATATAAAACACTGGGGCCAAGGCTGGATGGACTCAGGTCCCTTCGTAGCATTTTAAGGTGCACATTGGGAAGCCTGGAGTTTTTTCTTAAAAATATAAAGTAGGAAAATCTCCTCAGCTGTGATGTTGTCTGTGTGCTGACTATCTGTATGACAAAGAGATGTGGTCAGTGGCTTTCTCCTGCAATAAATACCGGTCTAATATGACTTTGATGGAGTACATGCTGGTTAGATGCTGTATTATTCTCTGCTTGTTATGGAGCTATGGTAGTCCCCACTATCACCTCTGTAACCATTGACTTCGGGAAGGTTTCTATTTATGTGCACTGGTTGCTAAAAAAATTCCAAGAACAAGTATCTCCATGGAGGAAAATAATATTTTTCAAAGAGTACTGTGCCTTTGGAGAAGAGAATAACTCCAAGATTAAAAATAAGGTCTTATCAGAATAAAATAATCTTTCTTAGCTGGCTTTGTATCAACGAGTTAGTCTCAATGGCCAAGTTTCTAGTTTGAAGGACCAAGTGAGGTCTCTCTTGCATGGTTTTATACACTTGCTCTGTGCTGTGATTTATAATCTGGAATATAGGAAAGTTTCTTTGCTTACGTTTCCAAAAATCAGCAATTTGTGGTTGCCTGTGCTGATGTGTTAGCACTTAGGCTGTAGTTTATAGAGTTCAATGCCCTGTCCAACAGCGACGGCTTACACAGCGAGACTGCACTCCTCAGCAGCGCTGGGCACCTTTGGCTCTGCCTCGGGGCATCACAGGCCACCCGTGCCCTTGCTGGGTTTATTTTGTTGAATCCTATTTTCATCTGGGTTTGTCAAGTCCTTTCCCTTCCTCAGTGGATGGCTGGCAATGGTGTGGCTGCAAGGGATAAGCTGTCCTCCCCTGGAGTGTCTCCATCCTCTCCCTCTGCATCACCTCCTTTCGCACTCGGGGCAGCTCCTGGTGCTGGTGGGGTCAGCGTGAGGTGGCAGGAGAGACCGATGGGTGCCGGCCCCAGCGCTCATGCTCCCCACGAGCATGGTGAAGCCACAGCCCCTCCCTGAGCCTCCACGTCTCCCTGTCTGTGCTGGAGGCAATGGGCAATGGCTGTGACTCATGGGCACGCTGCGAGAGCTGGCCGTGTCCTCAGAGGGGAACCACCATGTCAGGACCAGCCCAGAGGAAGAGTCAGAAGATGATCGTGCAGGAGAGTGTGACAAGCAGGGAGCCAGGTGGGGACGGGGAGGTTACGTTGGGCTGTGCCAGCCAGGAAGGAGGCCTGTGCAGCTGCTGCCCATGTTGGGTCACCAGGAACACGCACTGTTTCACTGGGTGGTGAAGGGAAGAGGGGAGTTCTAGCCTCCCTCGCCCCCCTGCAATGTTTGCACCTCTGTGTAAACACCTTGGATGTCCCCAGGGTGCTGTCCTCCTTCCCTCTGCTCCTCAGTTCTTCCCTGGCTCGTGTTCGTGGTCTTTCAGACATCTCTGCTGCTCCTTTCCCCCACGTTCTCTGCTGTGCTGCCAGTCTGTCCCCCCCCAAGGATGCAAACCTCAGTGCTCTGCCGGCAGATGAGGTCTCTTTGGTTCCCCCCCGTTTTCCTGCGTGCCCATGGTCTCTCACTTGCCCCGTGCATTGTGCGAGTGCTGCCGCTTTGGCAGGCGGCAGGGTCCGTGAGCGACACTGGTGTGTCCTCCCGGCTGCAGCCAAGCGCTGCACAGCGATGCTGGGCAGAGGCAGGGACGGAGGGTGACCTCGGCAGATTTTGGAAAGGCGCCCAGGGCCTGCTGTGACGTCGCTCAGGCCTCTGCGGGAGCCCGGAGCAGCACATGTTGACGCCGAACCTGACCGCAGGAAGATCAGGAAATGCAAAAACGCCTGTTGCTGAGGGAAGCTGGACTTGGCCCTTGTGTGAATTCGCCAAGCTTTGTGGGCAAAGTGAGGCCCATAGAAGAAGCCTGTCCTGCTGCAGCAACATTGCCCATTGCCCTCCCTGCACATCACCTTGTGTGGATTATTTTGGGTTTGGTTTTTTTTCTGATGAAAGCCCCAGCTGCACCTTCTGCAAGCAATTTCTGGCTGATTCACTCAAAGGAAAACTTTGTCCTTGGTGGAAACACCCTGCCAAGTGGGAGGGACATGCTCCCTCCTGGGGATCTGCTTCCTTCAGCAGTCAGGCTGAGCCAGCAGTGCAGCAAGCTGCAAGGCCCAACAAAAATAAGCAAAAAACCCCCTCAACTAGGTCTCAACAACTGTGGAATAACACAGGGACCACACTTGCCTCCTCGACATTCGGTGAAGAGGGAGCGAGTTCCCCCATGCCTCCACCTGCACCATTCCCTGCCCCTCCTCAAGGCAAAGCAGCAAAATTTGACCCTGAACCTCCTTCACAGAGATCTCCTTTTCCTAACGCGCTGACGTGCCTCTGAGAGCTTCTTGGGGAAAAAAGAATCATGTGTCCCTCCCCGGCACACGCACTTACCATGCTGGAGTCACTTTTGCCGCTGGCAATGGCCGCACACAAATTGGCCGTTGCACAAATTGGCCCTTCACTACAACTCAAAAGCACCATGCGTGCCGGCCGGGACTTAGCCTTCACCGAGGCGTCTTGGGGGCAGGGAGTGAAAGCTTCGCTCTTCAACAGCTTTATAAAAAGCAGACCAAGTTTCTGGAGGTGACGACGCAAGCGGTGGCGGGGGGACAGTGGAAGAACAGCTCTGCAAGAGCTGGGGTGAGCATGTTCCCGGCCATGTTTGAATTGGAGCCCGGCCATAGAAACCCAAGGAAAAAGCACAAGGTTTGGGCAGGCGGCTAACCTTGGCCACAACCTGCCTCTGGGCTGGTGCCTGCGTTCCAGCGGAGGATGCACGCAGGGTGGGAAGACCTGGCTGTCCCTCTGCGACTGTGGCGTCAGCCTCGCCCCTTGCACCCGCTGGGGCCGCGGGCAGCACCCGGGGCTGCAGCCACGTGAGCAGGGAGCAGGTGGCATTGGCAGGAGCACTCCTCGGGGACGCCAAGGACTCGGCGGGTCCTGGCCCTCCCCGTGGTGTTTTTCCACCTCTCGGTCCTGGCACGTCTGCAAGTGCCGGAGCACGGGGAGGCACCCGCTGTCGGCGGCGCCTGCGCCATGTGTTACTCAATCCCAATAATCCCAAGTCTCTGGGAAGCTCTGGGGCAGCAGGAGATGCTCTCCTGCCAGACCAAACTCGGGCTGTTTTGTTGGGCCTGTATTTAAAACACAGTCCAGGGCACAGCCACCTTACAGACGGCTTTTCACGCTTGCATAAGGCTTTCCTCCAGGCACCAGCCCCTTCCCTCTCCCAGAACAGCCCAATGCATGTCAGAAACTGCTGCTGTCACAGACTGAAAAGCCCAAGGCTGAAGCATGGCATTTTCTACCCAAGCTGTCTCCTCCTTTCAGGTGGGAGCCTGCCTGCTCGGTGACTCAAGTTGCATGTTTCCTTCTTAATAACGGAGTCCCCTGTGACGAGTTGTCTAAACAACACCCCCACGCCCCTCACTTTGGAGGTTTCAGGAGACAAGTCCCATCTTGTTGACATGCCTTGCTGGAGCACCCTATTTGGGGACCAACTTGGTCACTGCCCAAACACCCAGCAAATATTCCCACACCCAGGCACCACCCGCACCAGCCAAGCGCAGGGCTCCGGCACCTCCTTTCCTCTCTGAAGGCTGACAGAGGGCAGATCCCCACCCCTGCACGCCACTTCCAGGGGGGTGTTTCACCCCTCCACGCCCTTCCAGCTCCCTGAGACAGCACAGGGGCAAGCACCTCACAAGGAACAAGGCTCTACTAAACCTTTTCCCTAATCCCTACCCAGGACTGCGCAGCTATCAGCTGTAAACTAACTCCGGGCCCTATTGCTTGGCGTACCTGTGCCCAAAAAGGGAAAGGCTCCGTGCCTCCCTGCATCACAACCAAGCAAATGCAGGGCAAGGATCAGGAAGGCACATACTTGCCCTCGATTTTCCATTTCCAGAAACATGTCTAAGGGCAAGCATCTGTGCGTGCTTTAGATAAATGATTACAAGGGGTTTGAGACACAAAGGGGGAAAAAATAGTTTTGTTGCTTAGCAGAGTGTGATAGTCACGTAGCATGCAGCAGGCACGAGCAGCAGCCCAGCTCCCAGGGCTTGCAAAGCCAAGGGCAAAGCAGCCCAAGCTCTTCCAGGAAGAAATTCAGGCTAGAGGGGCTGAGTGGGCACAGGTGAGGATGCTAGTGGGAGCCAGCAGCCCGTACCAGCTCCACGTTTGGTTTCCTCACATACATTCAGAGCAGCTCCCTTCAACGGCTTTTTAAGGAGGCGGTGTGGGGAGCTGCGAGCCACGCCTCGAGCAGGAGGCAGCAGGAGCACGGTGGGGCTGGGGAAGCTGGGTCACACAGCCACCCGGCACACGTGGGGTGGGACAGGCATTTCAGCATCTTCCTCAGCACAGAGGGGCCATCTCATCTCATTTTGCTAAAAAGGAACAGATCCCTCTGGCAGAAATTCTGACTACAGCTGAGCAATGAGAGGTTAGAAAGAAGAGGGAAACAAAATCAGACCTTCATCATCACTGCTTGTTCTCATACCCAGCCTCAAGCCCACCCTGCTATGAGAAGTCACCCTGGCTGAGCATTCACAGCAGGGAGGGCACAGCCTGCACACACACCTTGAGGCTTCCTTTGCTTATCAAGTACCCCAGATGCCCCAGGATAAACCCAAACTGGTTTGCACAGAGGGGAGAGAAATCAACCCACAAGCAGAAATCAACCCACAAGCAGGAACGACCGCCTGGGAAGGCTTCATCTACCCCGTGCAATGACAGCAGACAGATCCCAGCCCAGCCCTGCAGGCGCTGGCACGCTGCAGCAGAAACCGGGTATTTTAGGAACTCTGCTGATCGACTGAAGGCCCCTGAGGCACCATGTGCCAAAGGCAAAGTGTCCCGCTCCCCCCTCTCCCCCAGGGAGGAGGGCCAGCTCTCCCCCCCCCCGCCCCCGGGAGCCGAATCACAGCAGGACACGGGAAGGCCAGGCACACCGCCACTTTTTCCTATGCCACTGCTATTCTTGGCAGCGCAAGAGGTCAGGGAGACAGCTGCCCTCGCCGTGTTGCACAAGCCTGGGCATCACCAGGCTATTCCTAACGCAACGAAACCTCCGCCGAGCGCACTGCAAAACAGTGACCTTGCCTGCAAGGAGATGACAAGCGCCGATTCATCCGAAGGCAGGCAGGGAAGGCAGCCGCGTCCCTCCTCACCCAGGAACAGGCACGGCAGAAGTGTTCTCTCCCCACCAAGCACACACCACATGACAACTGGTTATTATATCATGCTTTTAATACAAACTTAAAAAAATCTGGAACAATAGAAACTGTACAGATTTGATCAACCTTTGTTTTTTTTTGTTTTTAACTAAATCTCTAGACACACCAATGTCCCGTTCCAAAATATTGCACAACATTCTGAATACAAAACTCTGATTGTATTCCTCCTTTGCTAAAGAAAAAAAAAAAAAGAAAAAAAAAGACAGCAACCCCCTGGTTCCCCCTCTCAGTAGCCCCCTTCTCAGAAAGAAACCCAAGCAGAGCACACACAGAAACCCTCTGCTCAGAGACATACAGACTTCTGTCCTCTTTCACTCATTCTCTCCCACAAGGCAACTGTTGATTCACTCTTCAGAGAGGGGCGGGAAGGAAAGGAGGGAGGCTGACTGGGGAGAAAGGAATCTTCACCACTTCTTTTTTTTTTAAAGTTTTTTTCCTGAAAAAATATTTTTTTCTCTCCTCTTTTTAAGAAAAAATCTTGAAAAGAAAAAAATTACAGTTTTTTTACGTTAGAAATATACATATATTATATATACCTCTTACATTTTACAAATGTAGCAAATTATTCAATACAAACGGACATCAACAAAAAGAACACAAACCCATAAAAAATAAAAGTTAAAAAAAAATTTCTCTCTTCTCTTCCTAAGAAACCAGGTAAATTAGTGCAGGTTTTTAAAAAATAAAATTGAAGCTGAACATCTACATCCAAGACTAGAAAAGACCCGAAAAGGCCGTTAGTTTCCATTGCTGCCTGATGCTGGAGGAACATTTCTGAAGCACGCTTTTTTCCTTTTAAGATACAAAAGAGGTTGGTCCCTCCCCTTTTCCTCCTTCCACTCACACCACTATTTTTAGAGCGGGTATAATACGTGTGGCAGGGCAAAGCGGCATCAAAGCTTCACACACATAAGCAGGTGGCCATGGGGCATCCCCACCTCTCCCCTCCCTCCCTGTGCCGGAGGAGAGCACGCTGTCCCACAGCAGCAGCTCACAGGTGGCTTTGCCAGATGTGGGGACAGTGGGGGCAACTGGATCGGGTCCTGCAATCACAGGCTGAGCACCCCTCAGTCCAGTGTGGCAAGTGGGCTGGCACTCAGCAGCACACTCCCAGGGAGAAGGACAGCGTGGCAGTGGTAACATCCTTAAGTGGGGAGTTCAAAAAGAAGAAAAAAGGGAAACCCAACAGCTCAGCCGTTCCTCAAGAACTTGTCCTAGTCTGGAAACCTGTAGTTGAGGCTGCAGGAGCCAGTTTGGGCGAAGCTAGCTGGGCTCTGCTCTCCTCGCCCACCCGCCACGTTGGTCATAGCTCGATGGCAAGCAGCCTGCTCGGGAACCCACGCTGGGTGCGAGGTTGGGACCGTGCCTCCCCAGTCACCCAGCAAGGGGAAGGGTGCACTGGAAACCCTCCTTAAAGAGCTCCGGGCAGTGGCAGTCTCCCTGGGACAGGCCGTTACCTCTGCAAAGGCTCACTGGCAACACAACTACAAAAGGGCTGGAGTGCCTTCATCTCAGCTCGAGGGAAGGGAGCGGGAAAAGCACGAGTTCAAGCCCATCTCCCCTGAAACAGGGATGTCTTGAAAGAGCACATTGGTTCAACAGATACAGGAGAAGTGGGTTTCAGAGGGTGCTCCAGAGACATCATTAAAAGAAAACCAAACCTCAAGTTTGGGAGGCAGCAAAAAGCTTATTTTTCTTTTAAACTGAGAACTTCAAAGACTGGAGTCTCATCATCTCCACCTCTCTCCTTTTTGCACGCTTCCATACTCCCACAACAGCCTCCAAGGAGACCTCCTTCCCACCTAGAGAGCCTCCACCCTGCCTGGGCAAGAAGCAGCCCTCCTTTGGCTTCCTGTGAAGGTGGGTTTTGGAGTCCCTGACACAGAAGCGACCTAGCTGAGAAGCCACTACCACCTGACTGCAGCATATCATCCTGGGGAAAGCTGCAGGGGCGTTCCCAGATCCTGGCCCTGCAGCGGGGAGGCACCGTACATTCACACGCTGGGACGGCCACTCACCTTCGGAGCACCCATCCCTGCTCTGCTCTAAGCCTGCCACCATCTGCGCTGATGTGATCTGGTTGGAATGATGAGTTTACGCTAGGTGCTTCCCTTCTGCACCAGATCAGCCACCTCCTCCCACTCCTCCAGAAGGGCAGGGGAGGGGATTTAGTCATGTGTATACCTGGCTGAAAGCACAAAACCTTATGCTACCACTCAAGAGAGCACCTTCAACAACATAGCCCTTTCTCTTCCTCAAAAGTAGTGCTGCCTCAAAAAAAAAAAAAAAAAAAAAGGGAGCAAACTCCCTCTCCGAGACAAGATGATGAATTCACAGCAGGGAACGAGAACTCAGACCCAGGAGGCCGCCCCAGATGACCACCAGTGGATGCTGGCCCCTGCTACTGGGGAGAATGTCCGGGAAGCAGGGGCAGGATCCAAGTGGGGCCGCCTGGCTCAGTGCCACCTCCCCCCAGCCGCAGGGACAGGCGGGTGATGTTTCTACGCCACAGGGCTGTCACCCAGACCGGCCGGCTGGCCCCAAGAGGGCACGGAAAAGCCCCCTCGCTCACACACAGAAGGGGATGATAACCAGAGTCACTCAAAGCGCTGTTCTCCCATAGCTGCAGCTGGAAGTGCAGCTGAGGAAGGGAACAGGAAGAAGCCATTTCACAGTAATGCTCTGCCCTCCCTGCTGCGTGCTGGGAGATGGTCAAAGAGAAGAGTTAGTGCTTTTCAGCACACAGAACAGTTGACGCCAGCCCGGGCTGGAGAGCTTGGAGCAACAACAGCACAACGGTCTATGCCCGTGGGCACAGCAGAAGCTCTCCGTCTACACGCAGAGCTGTAACAGAAAAGCAAGCTCACCCACCCATTTCTGGCTAGCACGCAACAACAGTGTGTGTATCTCCACTGACACCGACTCATCCTCTCCCCATCCCTCCTCCAGTGAGGTGGTACGAAGAAGACGTCCCTACACCCAGGTGGAAGGACCCTGTGTCCAGCGCTGGGGGGGTGCAGGGAATCAGGAGCATCATGACCTATGTTTGCACCAGTCCTGGGCTGGGGTGGGGGAAAGGGGAACACAAATCAAAAAAATATCCCAAGACTCATTTAAGGAGTAAAAAAGTGAGTAGGAAAAAAGCACAGGGACTGAGTTAAAAAACAAGTCAGTGCTTCAGGAGCGTTGCCAGCACAGCACAACAACACTGGGCTCTCTCTTTTCCCAAGAAGCTATATTTATAAGATTTGAATATTTTCTGTATATTTCTATTTTTCTTTTCTGTCTTTCCCTCTTTTTTGTTTGTTTTGTTCTTGTCCCCCCCCCCCGCCCCCTTCCCCCCCCAAATACTCTCCTTCCTTGTGTTCAGTTGGCCAGGACGACAGGCTGGAACGACTGGCTTGGATACTGCATGGCATTCAGGTTGTAGCTGAGTCCTTCCACGAAGGGAGACTTCTCCAAAAAGAGGCTGTTGGTGCTGCCACCGAAGACCTGAGCCATATCAAAGGTACCACCCGTGCCGGTGTTGAACTGCGATGTCGGTGGGATGCTGCTGGCCTGGCTCTCACTGGCAACACCATCGAAGAAGAGACTGCTGGCTCCCGGCGACCCACCACTGTAAACGAACTCCTTGGCGTTGGGGGAGAGCTGCGACTGTGGGGCTTGGCTCCCAGCGCTCCCGACGAAGTTCAGAGAGTGCATAGACAGGGAGAGGCCTTTGTGCTTCAGCAGGTTGGTGGTGGGAGACCTGACCATCCTCGGCTGCTGCCCAGCCCCTGCTCCGCTGCCCCCTCCTCCGGCTCCTCCACTCTTCTTCATCTTGGTAGAGCCAAACTTTGTGGCAGCAAAGGTGGCAGTGGTGAAAGTGATGGGCTGGGCAGAGCGAGGGATGAAGGTGGGGCTAGGCGACTGGCCGAAGGAGGGGGATGGAGAGTTGGACAGTGAGTTGTCCTGGCTGCCGATGGGGACAAATACCTGGGCGTCAGGGTTGAAGCTGCTCTTGATTTCTTTGTCCAGCTCCGCAGCGCTGCAGCCCTCGCTGTCATCCAGGTAGAGGACCTTAACAGAGCCCTTCTCGCCGATCTGGTAGGAAACCTCAAAAGGATCAATCCAGACACTCAGCTCTTCTGGCACATTGGCACGCACATCCTCCACAGCCAGCCCACTCCGCTTGGCTGCCAGCTCCACCACCGGATCCACGGTCTCCCCTATATGAACACAGCGATAGCCAGATCCCTTCAGAGGCTTCTCCGGGTACCAGTGACCCTCATATTTCTTCTTCAGCAGGCGCTCTAGCTCCTCACCAAACAGGTCTGCCCGCCTCCGAGGAAGCTTGTTGTACAGGTATGAGATGATGAAGTTAAGAGCAACTTTGATCTCCAGATGCATACTCCCTTCACAGCAAGCAAGTCAGGGCAGTGTATTAAAAGAGACAAAATGACACACGCATAGACAAGATTTGGCTCCAAACAGACCTAGGGAAAGAAAGAAAAGGATGGGTGAAGATGAGCAAACGCAACAACTCTCCACCTGTTGAGATGAACAGCCATGCTTTCTTATTAACAAAAGCAGAATGAGCAGTTTGCACAAACACTAACAAGCTCTCTAGGAGAGTCACCCCAAATCTACTGGCCCTCAAAACAGAGAGATGCTGGTAGGGAGGAGTCTCCCTGCTCCTCTACAGAAAAAATAAGGGTGTAACTACTACCCGCACACAGGCATGTACATTATACTCACCTCGCTGCCAAGTACCGCTGCTGAAACCCGGCAGGCCAACTGTCTGCTCTGGCAGAGCTATTTCAGCACATCTAACACTCCTCCCTATGTCCTGGCAACTCGGCTGCTTCCAGCACGGCTCACCTGCACCAGCCACTCCAGAACATAAGCGCACCACCTGAACAGCCTCGTGACTCGCTCAGCAGCTTGTGCAGAGACCTGCTTGTGCTCAGGACGGCAGGGCCAGCCTCTCCTCCAGGAGGCCGGGTGGTCGTGCCGGGTGCCACGTCCTGCTGGCACAAGCGCAGGAGGGACAAGAAGGAGCAAGGGAGGGTGCTGAGGCACCAGCTGCCAGCCCGTGTTTACTATCTCCTTGACTAGCAGGCATGTATCTTACGTATCTGATCCAGTCCACGTATCTTATCAGTTGAGGCTCTGCCTAGCTACAAGCCTAAAATCCCAGTTTAATTCAGTTGGGGGAGGAGAGAGGGGGCAGGAAATGTGTGGGGTCACAACACACACACGTGCCAACAGCCTGTCCAATACAGTTCACATCGCTTATCCCTGTGCAGAGGGAAGATGAGCTCTGCCAGGATCAGGTACCTACTTAATAAAAACTGAAATTGCTTGCCAAAGACTGAAGTAATCCTCCTTCCCTCCCTCGCTAGGAAGTCTCTGAAATGGAGAGAACCCACAAAAGCACAATGCAAAGCCACAACACTCAACTCTCCCATTATACACAGATTTGCAAACAATGTTCGTCTGGGTACAAAAAACCCCAGGTAGGTCAGCACCGCGCTCTGTCACCCATCCAAAGAAAATGAATCCCACAGATATTTTAAGAGGAAGCACACTTCCAGTAGCCTCCACGCCTCTCCAGGGGGAAGCAGAATATCCAGTTTTTAATTGACAGCTTAGTCAGAGGCCTGTCTTCAGCTGCCCTCACCTTGCTCAAACAGACACATTGTGTTCAACAGTCTTCCTAAAATGGGCTTCAGGGATGCTCTCACACAGCACTCAAGCCAACGTTTACAACTTGTGCCAATTATTTGGGGGTGGGGATGGAGTACAAACATACGGTGTCAGCATTCCCCTGAAAAACTGGGAGCCCCAGCAGCACAACCAGGTATCCACGCTGGCCTCAGTCAGGAGGAAGAAAAAACTGACCAGACTTGTTTGCTTGGCCTGGTTTAGTGGACAAGAAGGATTAAACAAATTTTGAAGAAACCTTCAAGTATTTTGAGGCTTTATTACAAAAAAAGGGGGTGCACATTCTACGCTTTTTCTGTGCTAGTCTGAGTTCAGAGAGGCTTGGCTTCAGGATGATGATAACCAGAAGCAGATCCCACACCTCAAGTCTGCCAACAAGGTGGTCAGTTCTGGAAGAAATCCCCTTTGGGTTTGACTCGGCAACAAAAAAACCCACAGAAACAAGGGGATGGAAAAAGAAGTCTTGCCTTTAAAACCTGCTTTAAGGAATTACTGTGGTGTAACAACTTTTGGTAGGTCACCAAGACCTGACCAAATTCAAATAAGAACAGATGAACACCAAAGAAATAAGCAACCAGAGTTTTTCAGAGAACAGCAAGGAGAAGCCATTTTCAGAAGGCAAGAGTCTTGGCACAGAGACAGAGCCTTTTCCAGAGAAAACGGCACAAAGCAAAACCCTGAAAGAGCACACCTAAATGTTAACAAGAGCTTATACGGCCCATACTACCTCAAGGGGGGATTACATGGAGCCCTCTCGCTCCTTTGGCTTTGAGGCATCCGAGGGAGAGGACAGCTTGGGATCCCAGCAAATTAAGCAGAAAGAGAACGGCCAGTTTGTAAATCTTTTAATCTCATGTGATAAATTCTAATCCAGATCCAAAAATCTATTAAGAAATCAGAAATTACAGACTGGGAAAGGAACAAAGGCCAACATTTGTTACCACCCTATTTGCAACACAAATGCCTCAATATACTTTGAGGAGCCCACACCCTCATCAACCTTCTGCAGAAGACAGTGAGAAGATACAATTATAAATCATTGCCTCCTTTTTTCTTTTCTTTAAGAAGTACTCCCCCTTCCTAAAAGGGGAATACTCAGTACCTCGACTATGAAAAAGATGAGTTAATTAGCCTAATAATACCAACAGCTGCCAAGGTAGCTGCATATAGCTGTTACTTGCAGAAGGCACAAAAAGTCAGAGATACCACTGACTCCTCAGGCTGTTAACATGGCAAGATGTGCTCCTGTAGGACCCCCTCAATCTCTTTCTACTGCACCAAAATGTGATAATATAGTAATAAAATAAAAGAAGAAAAAAAACCCAGCTGAAGCAGCATAGCTCCAAGACAAGAAACAACTAAATATCAATTGTAAAAGGTATTTGACAAGGCTTCCATAAAGAGAGGCTTGCCCACATTGCCAGCATTTCCAAAGTAAAGGCTTACTGTACCACGGGCAGAACACCGAGGTGCCGGCAGGGAACAAAGGGCTGCTCCTCTGCTCTGCGGAGGGAACGTAGGAGCCCCCTCAGACGCCCCGTTTATCAGCACACCGACGTGCTGAAGGAGAGAGGCCAGATAATCACTTGCATCAGAGGAGAGCAAACACGGGAACGATGCCCTCTCCTCCTTGCTACGCAAACACGGCGGGTGACCTTGCGAGTATCCCTCCACGCTCCTGAGAGAGGTCTGGCCCCCCGGGAACCGGCCGGCTGCCGCCTCACCCTCACCAGCGGCGCTTCCAGTGACTTTAACTGACGGCTGCCAAGACGAGCTGTGGTCCCACAGCAGGCCACACCCGTCCCCGTTCCAGCCTTCCCCCCCCCCCCCCATCCCACCCACGGGCGGCGGATGGGCTCCCCCACTCGACGCAAGCGGCCCTGTGGGGACGCACCCGAGGCAGGCGGCCGGACGACCCCTCCCCGGGAGAGCGGCCATTTCTGGTGACCCGGCCGGACAGGCGAGCCGCGGGGCCCCCCCCCGCCCCCCCCCCCCCCCCCCGCGGGGAACCCTGGGAGTTGTAGTCCTCGGCCCCCCCCCTCCCCGCCCCGCGACCTACTTCGCCCCCGGACTACGCCTCCCGTCGCGCCCCGCGGCCGGCCCGGCCCGGCGCTTTGCTCGGCGGGGCAGAGCACAAAATTTTCCACGGCACATGCGCCCTGGCGGCCCGCCCGCCCCGGCGCTGCCCACGGCGGGGAACACGCCCCGCGGCCCGGCGCTCGGGACCGGCGGGCAGCCGCCCCCTTCCTCCCTTCCCCTCCCTCTCGGCAGGGACAGGGAGGCGCGTCCCCACCCCACAGCAGCCCCCCCCGCCGCACGGCTGCGGGACGGAGCCCAGGTGGCCACAAGCCCCGTGTCCGTCGCACCCCCACCCCCCCCACACACACCTGTCCCCATCCCCCCGGTGGGGCACGCAGGGTCGCAAACAAGGTCCCCAAAAAGAGCCCTTCGACGGAGCGGGGGAAAGGTCCCCCCCAAGGGCGAGCTCCTGGCCCCGCACACCCGGCGGGGCACCGCGGCTGCCCCCGAGGCCTAAAGGACCGGGGTGTGGTGGGGAGGGGGTGAGTACCCCCGCCCCTCCCCAACACCTTCCCCCGAGGGAAACCCAGGCCTGGCCTTCCCCCGCAGCCGCATGACCCCTTCCCAGGGGCGGCCGTGCCCGCGAAGGGCACCTCGGACGGGCCCCCCCCCCCCGCCTTCACGGGAGAGGCAGGGTCCCTCCGCCGGGAGAGGGGCCGGCGGCGCCCAGCCCAGCCCCAGCAGCGCCTTTGTTGTCGCCGGGCTTCTCCCCCCCGGAGCCCGCGGGGGCTGGATCCGCCGTGCGGGAAGGGAGACAACCCGGCGACACCCGCCCTTCCCCCGGCAGCCCAGAGTGCCCGCCGCCGCCCCCGGGCCCAGCCTGCCCTTTTCGGGGCGGCTGCTGGGGCTGAGCCGCACCCCGCCCCCGTCCCCCCATCAGACTGGGGCGGGGGGGGAAAGACACCGAACAAAATGGTGAACTGGGGCACTGCAAAGCGTCACCGACCCAATGACTTTCACACCCCCCGTTCCCCTGAAGCCCCATTAATCCCCCCTGGGGACCGGCAGCCGCACGGTCGCTCCATGGAGGGATAAATTATCCCCCCCGGGCGGGGAGGGGGACGATGAGCCCCCTCAGGCCGAGCCCACAAAGGGGATGGGGGCTGGGAGGACCCTGCCCGAGAAGGGGGGAGAGGGAGGGAAACAGCCCCGGCCTCACTTACTTCGTCCTCGGCTCCAGGGCCGGCGGCTGGTGGCGGCTGTCGGCGGGTAGGGGCCGTGGGCGCTGCCGGCGGAGCCCGGGCGGTGCGAGCGGGTCTCTGCCCCGTCCCGTCCCCTCCCTCGCCTTATCCCCGGCGGTGCGGTTCTTCCGCGGGGCGGGCCCGGGGGGCTGCGGCGCGGGCCGGAGGTGGTGCGGGACGCCCGGAGGTGGGGGTGCGGATGCCGGTGCCTGTGTCGTCGTGGCCGCCGCCTCTCTTCGCCCCGCCGGCCCGGAGCCGCCCGCACCCTGGCCCCAAGTGAGCCAACTCACGGCAAACTTTCACCCTTAGCAACCCCGCGCAGGGATCCGCGCTCCCGCCCAGCGTGATGCGGCACAGAGGGCGGGCCGGGACTACTTCCCCCTCCCCTCGCCGCCCGCTCAGCCGCGCCGCCCGCAGCGCCCCGGGGACGGGGACGGTTTAATTCCCCTTTTCTCCCTCCGCTGCCGGTGCAACAGCCGCGGCCGGGGGCGCTGCCAGCCGCGTGGCACCGGGGACTGCCCCGACTCTGGGCGCCAGGGGAAGGAAGGGGCAGGGGGTTTAGCGGGGATGAGGATTGACCCGAGGATTTCCCCAAGCGGCTTAGCCTGAGGCGGGGGGCGGGGGGGGCGCCTGGCACGGCGAGGTGACCGAACGGGAACCGGCCGGCGTTTTCCTCGCTTCCGCGCAGGACGGGTGCTTGGCAGCAGCCGCCACAGCAGGCCGGGGGATCCTGGTGCTGTCGGGCCCCGGCTCCGTGGGAGGGCCGGCCCTGGGGTGCGGGGGCCCTGGGGAATTCGGTCTCCCGAGGGGACAAGTCCCCTGCGCAACCCCAGCAAAGTCTTCACGAACTCCCGTGGTGGAACCCCCAAGCCCTGCTAGCAGCGCAGGCGGGAGAGTTCGGGGGTGAGGCGCCCAGAAGGGTGTGAGGAGAACAGGCAACGCCGGCTCCTTCCCTCACTGCAAACCCCTTGGGACCCCCGGCCCTGTGACGCGGGGGGGGAGGCACATCTCCTCACGGGACAACGGGACAAGGCCAAGCAGGCCTGCCGCTGTCACCCCAGGGAGGGCAGGAGCAGGCACAACCGCCCCTACAGCCCCGTGCCCCAGCACCCCGAGGCAGGGAGGGGTGGGGGAGGCTCCTCACGCCCACCGGCACCGCGCTTGCCGCCCCGCGGCGCAGAACCCGCGGACTACTTTGTCCCCACACGCCTGTGCGCCTCCGCCTTCAGCGGAGGGCCGGACCGGCCCGGCCGCGGCGAGGGACCCGCAAGGTGCGCGAGCGGCGGCCGTGCTAAAAATAGCTGCGGCGTGTTAGCAACAGCCTTCCCATTGGCTAGCCGGGCCCGGCGGCGCCTTCGGATTGGTGCGCTGCCTCAGCCAGTGAGCCGAAGGGGGTGTGCGCAGGGGGGCGGTGACGGACGCGGCGCGGGGGCTGCCGGGAGTTGTAGTCGCCAGGGCGGCGACGGCCTGTCTCCGCTTGGCCGCCCCCGTCCCGCACCGCGGGGTGTTCGAGGGCTCCGGGCGGGCCTCACCCGCCGTAGCGGCCGGGAGAGCCGTTATGCAAGCCGGCGCCGTGGCTGGTGCAAGGCGGGGGTTGCGTGCTGCCCTGGGGAAGGACAGCCGCGGAGATGACCGTCCCCGGGGCCACCCAGGCGCCCGTTCGGGTCACGGGCAGACAGGAGGCACCTGCACCCCCAAAGGCTGAGCCTCAGCCGCCCAGTAGCAAGCTGAAGGCACTCACCTAGCGCCACACGGCTTTTTATTCTGCAAACAAACCTCAACAATGAAGAAAAAACAAGTGCACTTGCTTTGGGGTGGGAGGAGATACCCGGGTGTGGTTACAAAGTCACCTAAAGCAGGGGCGCAAGGGGAAGTGTTACAGGGGTGGCTGTATTTTTCTCAAGTACAATATCACCATAGGCGTTTAAAGGGCTCTAGCTGCCAGCACACACAGCTCCGCGCTCTGTATTTTAAACCAGATCTACTACTAGTTCTGAGGGAAAGGAAGAAAATCCCTACAGGCACCCGCAGGCCACGTATTTTATGGTCCAAGGCCATCACCTTGGACAGACACCACTTGCAAAGGGCTCTCGCTGCCCACACGTAAGGCAGCTTTTGATCCGAGTAAAGCTCCAAACAAGTGGAAGGGACACCAAGAACGGCGTTTCCAGGCTCTCCCAGACACGTGTCAGGCATCTTCCTCAGAGCTGATACAAGCAGACCAGAGAGGGAGAGACGGTCTCGGTGACCAAAGTGCTACCGCAATCCCTGTGGCAGCGGGGGTAGCTTGCCTGGCCCATGAAATGTCCTGTTTGTCTTGGTTCTGAAGAATTCCAGAGAACAATCCCATCGTGGAGTCACATTCCATCTTGGAATGGGATCTTCTCAGTAATACAGAGTTACGCTTGAATGTTTAATTATCAGCCATTTCCAAAAGGGACAAAGACCACAGATGCTTCCCAAGCTGCTCTGTGCCCCTCTGGTTAAATACTTCTCCGTAGCAACCGTCTCCCAAGTGCAAAAATACAAAGTTCCTCTCTTGCCCCGTTTCCACAAAGATCCTCAGCATCTTTCTGGGTTTGGTTTGTCCTCTCTCTCAGGAACCCTTTACCTTAGGTACTGCCTTTGCCACTGACAAGGACTCCTTTTGAAGGCAGTCAACACCACGCGATAAGGAATCTGTTAATGCTGTCCTTCCTAGCCACAGTGCTACAGCAGCCGTCCTTGCTCATTTTCTCACCGATTAAAAAACAAAACAAAACAAAAAAAACCCCTCAACAACTTTTGAAGTTGTTTTTTCTTCTGCAGGGGAAGGGGGAGGAAGAGAAGGGGAAGATTTATGAGAGCTATTATGAGCAGCCTTATATTCATCACTCCTAGTTTAAAAGGAATTTAGTTACAAAAGAACGCTTTTTTTTTTTTCTAATACTCCCTTGCTTTGCTGGAAACAAAAATCACGCTGTCAGCCAGAGATCAGGAAATTAAAATGACTGCGCTATTTCTAGCATTGTTAAGAAAAAAAGGCCATTACATTTCTAAAATTCTATTGTTGTTTTAATAAGGTGTTACTATGAGGGTGTTACACATTAGGGCTCTTTAAAATACTTGCGCCTTGACCGTGCTCCTTTAATTATCGCGTCGCCCTGGTACACATGCAGGCAGAGGAATTCTGTCACAGTATCCGCTCACGCATTCTCAGCCATTTGGCTATTACGTCAAAGCAAAGCTACCGAATCACGTGCGCGCAGGGAGGGAAGGAATTGCCAGGCCAATGGGACAGAGCTCGTTTTGCTGGGTTATTTAATGCCAAGGAAGGGCAGTCAGGTTATAATTGGGTGTAATTAACACCACCATACCCTGAATCCTCTTGACATTCAAGTCACATGACAACCTCAAGGAAATGAAAAATTCTTTCCTGCTATTGAAACAGGCAAACATCTCCAGCTGATCCCCGTAATGAGAAAATAACAGCTCCTGTGCAGATAAGATTTCAGAAGCAGGATTTTGTCTATGCAACTCCCACGGGGAAAGCTCACAGGTAGACTCTAGGCCTTTGCCCATCTTCGGGTTTTTTTAAAGAAAGGTAACGCTTTGGGCTCAAGGGCTTTGTCAAGAGAAGGTCTAGATGATTCAAAGGACCAGAGGTGCGTTACAGAGCTATCTGCTGAGCTCGGTTGTAGCTGTGGCTGGTAGTTGATCTGAAGAGTTGTGCAACAGGGAACATCTACATTTCAGAACACGGCAATGCCTTGTTAGTACTGGCAACACAGAGGCCAATTACTTAATAGGCCAAGAGGTCCCATGTCCCCCCACCAGTGTAAATATTTGAAATAAAGGGATTTTTTTACTTATTACATAACATCCTTTTGATTAAAAAAGAAAAAAAAAAGCAACAACCCTACCTAGAAAAGTAATGGCAGGAAGACACATTTAGCTCCATGCAATGCAATTAGGATTTGCAGGCAGCACCACGGGGGTTCAGCTGCCACAGAGACACAGCCATCCCTCCTTGCAGTTGTCATGCAAGTGCTTCACAGCTGGCAGCCAGGGAGCCCCTGACTCAGGCTGCTTAAGACTCCAAGGTCTGATGAAGCCCTTCCAGAGCTTGGCAGGCACACAGTAGCAGGACATGTCTTGTCTCACTCCCCCCCTGCAGGGAAGCTCGCCCTTTTAGCATGTGCTCTGGTCTCCAGTACTGCCAGGAAATCTCCTTCTACCGGACAAGTACTTTAAAATCTATTTAGGTAAGAAATACTGCACTTTTTTAGGGGGCCTGCTTGGGTTTCATTTGCTGGTGAACAGAAATAATTACCACACCAGCAAGGCTATTTTTCTGTGCTACCCAACTTTATCCATTACCCTTGTCTGAATTAGCAGCTTCAAGGCAATGTCCCATCCGTGCTCTGAAAGTACCAGAAAGGCAGCGGCACTGAGCTGATCTGAGCACCAGCAGCATTTGGCATTCTCCCCAGAGCTGTCTGAGCAAACAAGGCAAAGGGGAAAAAGCCTGTCCCTCCCTCTCTCCACCTGCCCAGTGACTCAGAACAACTAGAAATGGCAGCTTAACTCTCACTGCTGCCAGAACGCAGACTGATAGACCCAGCGGTCAGTCTGGGGGCATCTGGAGTGCCAAGAAAGTAAGTATGCTCAGCCGTTTTTGGGGGTGGGGGAAGGGATGGGGACACTCGTATCTCTATAGCAACCCCTGCCTGGCTGATCCTGCTAAATGATCAGGAACACGGGCTACTCTAAAATTAGATCTTCTAGGGGTCCCTGCACCAGGGGCAATAACTCCGAGACAAAAGAAATAATTCAAACTTCATTTTCCTCAACCTTCCCCGAACAACTTTTGTTATCTTAGAAACTTCCCGGAAAGAAAAAAAAACCCCGTATAAACCTTCTGCATTCCTAATGCGATAATTTGGGTGGCCTGAGAGCAAATGATAAATTCTGGTTGAAGTGATAAAGTTCCAGGTACCAAAAAAATCTGCATGTCATGCCCTCCTTTTAAAGAAATACAGAATTTAACACAGATGATAATGGCTCTGACATGGGCCTCCCAGTCAGGAGCAAGAGGCAGCTGCTTATTCAGGTAGAATTCCTTTGAGAGAGTGCGTTTGCTGGAACCAAAGAACCAGTTTGCTCTGAACATCTTGGCAAATGGCATCCACGTTAGTAAAAATTAACCAGAAGCTGTGTAAGGGAACCATGGTGCAGGGAAGAAGACATAGACATACTCTCAGGACTGCAAAAAGCTTGGAAGAGAAACCTGACAGAATTAATAGATGGGGGGAGGAGAGGGAGGAGCAGCTGAGATAGCTGTAGGACCAGTCATAGCTAGAGCCAGCCGCAGCAGGAAGAAATGACTTTTAAGGGAAGGATGATGACAGCTTGTCTGCTTGTTTTCACTCTTATCCGAAACACCTAAGTGGCTGGAGCAGGTGGAAGAGGCATTTAAGCCAGAGAGGAGTTAGAGGAATCAGTACTAACCTCAGGGGAACAACTGAAATCCTGGAAGGGGCACAAAACAGGCTCTGAACCCCAAGACTGCGCAAAGAGAATCCCGTTACTGTAGCGCACACTCTGCTCGGGCTATGAAGACTTTAAGGACTACAGGGCACGCTGAGCTAGGACTCTAATTTAACCATCTGAGGAGTGCACGCACTAGTAGGGAACTCAGTTCCACCTCTGCATAAAGGCGCCCGTTCCCAGATCTCTGCTGAGCCAACAGACTGCTTTTAGCCTGTGCTGGTATTTGACAAACAAGCAGCCTCTGGTTTTCAGCATGCATACGGCTAATAGCCTAGAACACAATAGTTGGTTTCCAGTTACAGCAGGGAAGGCTTTAACTTATTCACAAGAACAGGATAGCAAGTCAAATAGCTTAGTAGGTTTTAGAAAGGGATTGGATGTTTGCATGGTGAAACAACATCCACAGCCGTATTAGCTAGGATAAGGGTTACAAGCTCAGCGATCCTCACGCTACGGGACAAAATGATCAGTGGCTGGGATCACAGGCAGACAAAAGCGACAGCCATTCCCTGAAGCTCCTTGCAGCAAGGTCACATGGCCATAAGCAGACACTGTCAGAAACCAGATAACCCATTGTGCAGTTCTAGCTGGGCTAATCCTGCGTGTCCCCAGAAAGCTCCAGAGAGGCTAGGCACAGAATGAGCTGGAGAGAAATCCTTGTTATACAAAAAAATAAAAACAAAAGAAGAAGCTTTATTGGTATGCATCCTACAGAAATAGTGACAAGAAAGGGCCTTGGATTAATCTGTCAAAGAAAACATGGAACAGCTGCGCTCTCCCTAGGAAGGCACCAGCCATGAGCAGGTTCCTTACAAAACAGGGCAGCATGGAAATATACTGGAGGAAGGGAGGCAGGGCGGAGCGGACATATGGGATTGGCGCTCTGTTCTTCAATACTGATGTATGGGGCAATTTCAAACAATTGAGAAGAGGCCTGGTAAGAACAACCGCAAGGTGTTTCCCCGCACCAAAAGTGGCACTTGCTTTTTACCGAGCTGGTCTCCTCCATGTGTAAATACTTGCCCACCAGGATTTTTATAGCAAGCTGGGGCAGCTACTAGCAGAGCTTCTGAAGTCAAGAGACAGTAATCTTCATTTGCTCTTTCTGATAGTCAGTTCTGATCAGGTTTCAGTCCCCACTCAGTCTGTTACTTCTCCAACCCCAAGTATACTACTGAATTTGTACTGCTTTAGAAAAAAAAAAAAAAATCAACCGGTTTTCAATAGTAAAGTCCAGAGATGTTCCAAGACCCTCTTGCCAACCCGACAGGAGGTGTAGACACGTACAGATAGGATCACCTCTTCTTGAAGCCATACTTTTTCCTTTCGTAGAAGAGATCTGTCTTGGAACTGCCCAGGTTGACAATCTTAGGGCAACCATCTCTCTGTAAGAAGAAAAGAGGATGTAAGTTAGGAGATGGGCAAACAGAACATCATCATCACTTACACTGGTCTAGCAGGTTCTCAGTTCCCATGCTCCTCACCCCATCCTCAACACACATTTCGAACACCTGTGCAGACAAATTGCCCTCCAATTCTGGTTACTACAAGTAAGAGAGTGGAACAGAGAAGAGGATGGATACCTTTTTAACATCACTCTAGGACATTCTCTTCCTCAGGGTGAAGATGGAAAACAGCTCGTATAACATCAGCAGCTTAATGAAAAGGATGCTCAGAGCCTCAAGATTGGATTCTTTCTAAATTAGGATATGCAGGATTTATAGGGCCCAGAGGAATAACCTTTCCCCTCCTTAGCCAAAAAGAATCTTGTTGCTTTAGATGTCACCAAGCCATTCTCGTGTTTAGGGACCCCTCTCAACTGTGACAGCAGAACTGAATCTCAGATTTCCTGGATCCTGGATTGATTACTGCAGAGGCTGTATGGTCATCTTGGGAGAGGACAGCTATTCACAGCAGCTACATGGATAAGTTCTTATACCTGAATTCCAGAGGACGGTGAGAAAAAAGCCACAAAAAAAAGCAAGAAGGGGAGCAGGGGAGACCCACCTTAGAGGTGTGGTTGCAAACACAAATCAGAGATGTACCTCTCGGTGTGCCATTTGTCCTTGGGCCATCCGAGTCCAGCATCTGCATAACTCTTAAGGACAAAATGTTGTGGCTGGCAACAGCAGCTGTGAGGGTTCCAGCAGGCAGAGGAACACGTGTCCTTGGCTGTTGTGTAAGCCCGAGTGGATTAGATTTAGAAAGCCTCTGGGCAGATGTCAGCCGCTGTAGAAACTGCACCCAAGTTGCCCCACCAATACCTGCTCCTGTGCAGGAGATGCAACCCGGTGGGGAGGGTCTGCATGGTAGAAATAACAGGAGAGGGGGGGAAAAAAAACATCATCCCTCCCCCATACACCTGCCACAATCTGTATCTAGCTACTGTCTCCTTATTTGATTCTGAACCTCAATAGAAGGACTTTTCCAAGCCTTGCCTCCCACGATCCAGGGAGTCTGTGACAATCTTGACAGCATTATTGCAGAGCTCTGTTCATTCTTCCACCTCCTCCTAAGGAGGCAGCACAAGAGCATGCTCCTGTCCCCAATAAAAGATTACTTTTTGCAACTCAGAGCTGTCCTGGGTGACATGGCAGAATTTTGGCCCTTATCCACAGAGAGAAGCAAGGTGAAACAATACCTCATCCCTCCCTCCATCAGAACAAACAAACCAAGAGTAACCAGGCCCTTTGCCTCATGCCCAACAGCATTCCACCTCCTCCCTTCATTTTAGGGTTTGCTTTCTTGCTTCACTATCTTTTTCAGTCTTTCTCTGACGATGACGGAAGTGCTGTTACTGAAACCTTGGAGTGTTAGAGCTTCAGGTACCTCTGTCCATCTGCTTTTCTTATTCACTTCAGCGCTAGCTACCATAATTGTGACAGGCGGCACACAACTGTTCTCGTTCCGGGCACTCTGCACCTGTGCCAGCACTTTTCAATCCTGCAAGTCAATCACGTCAAACCTGCTGTTTCAGATCTGCAACTTCACATCTGTAATAATCCCTAACATTTCAGTCTGCTGGTACAGAGCAACTGTCTTCACCCACTGCAGCCTTCACCCAGCTGTCAAAATACCTCAGTTCTGACTTATCATTCTCCTGCTCCTCCAGCTCTACATTTTCTACAATCCTCCCTTGCAGAGCAGCTGGCTATTTCAGACCTGAACCAGACATCATAAGCTACAGGTGAGCTTAGGTTTTGAAAAAATACCTGTTGGGAATCAATATGAACTGGTAAAAATAAAACCAAGACTATTTTACTCATGACGTATCAAGCCAGGTGTCTTGGTTCCAAAGACAAGTGAACAAAACTACTGTTTCTCACAACATTTCTAAAGCAGGAGGCAGCACCACCATCACAGCACTTATATCCATACTTAGATACAAGAAAGATTATGGACCTGTCAGATCTAATGACTAAATTCAGACGATGACCTGCCCCTGTCCAGAATTTAGCTGCAGGCCTCTAGAGAAAGTGTAGGCACTGCAGAGAATTAAACTAGCAACTCACTCAGCTGAGCATGTTCCTCTAAATCAATCTGAACCATTCTCTCAGCATATTCTCCGCTGTCATCAGGGTGTGCTGGAAATGGCATTTGCAAAGCACCAAAACCCAAACAACCTTTAACAGACACTCTCACAGCTATCAGGTCAGTATTCTGGGGATATTGCAACTGTAAGCATTATGTTCTTGATTCTCCCTAAGGTCTTTCTACCACTTCATTTGCAGCTCTTCACATCCTGCACTCATTGTGTTGGATATTAACAAATACCTTACCAAGGGTGAACAGCTGCCTCCCTTCATATGTGCAGTGGCTATCTTTCAGCACAAGAAGATTAAACATCATTGACTATAGAAATAAGGGATCATTACACCAGAAAGTGTTGGCAGAAAAAGAGATGTCTACAATATAGGCCATTCCAGAAAAGAGAAAAAAAAAAATTAAATCATATCCCACTAAAATTATACAAGAAACTTTAAACTTGTAAAACACAATTAGTAGTGCAGACACCGGACACTAAGATCTAGCTTTATGTTGGAATACAAAGTAAAACACAGGTGGTGACTCCATAGGCCTTACAGTACTGTACGCACCCTTGGTCAGTGGCTCATAATGGACTTCTAGTGAGGAGCTGCTCCTACCACAGCCTTTGCAGTGTCTGTAATATCTCTGACCCTGATAAAACCTAGGCTGAGAGATCTAGCAAGACAGCAACTTCAAGCTGTAACAAGCAGCGTGGGGAGGAAGTGAATCGTGAGTGTGCAGTGCAAAGTAGTCAGAGATCCTTCAAGATGAAGAGAGTTACGAAACCTCAAAATACGATACTTCAAAATGCTTTGCAAACACAGGGAACTACCAACAGGGGAAGAAAGGTACGAGGTAATGAAAACCAGTGCCAATATTGGTAGCAGAACCCCTGTCCCAACACTAGCTCTAGGGTCCTTAAAGATAAGCATGGCTACTAAATAAAGACATAACCAATTCAACAGGAGACTGGATGGCAACATACATCTTTTTCCTGGATGGTACACTCCTTGCAGTAGTAGGCATCAGACACTCCTGGACCTCCGCAGATCACACAGCGCCCTTGGTATGAGCCGTAGTTACACTCATCACATATGCGCACGAGAGTGCAGGGCCGCACATAGGAGTCACAGATCACACATTTGCCATCACCTGCAAGTACAGCAGAGCCTTTGGTTACAGAACGTCCTTTTCTCCACCCCCACACAGAAGAGGAAAAACTTCCTAGTCAAGGAACTTGCCTGTATGCTCAAAGACAATACAACTGAACCACAGAAATTCATTTTGCAGGCACAGGGTGAAACTTTGTATTTGCACACAGACTTGAGAAGAACAAGGGCCAGTAGCCTGCAATATTTGAGTTCTTTTTTTTCTTCTTTTTTTTTTTTAAATCATGCATTCACAATCAAAGAAGAAACCCAAAGTAATGTTTGTGATTAGCCAACACCGGCTTAGACCATACCATTACTTTTACTCTAGAACTTTTCCTGAATTTTTCGCTTGTGAAAAAATGCTGGACTGACAGGACTAGTGTCCTTACCTACACAGAAGCAGCAGTGTAAGCTTCTCCCACAGTGCCACATCAACAAAAGTCTGGAGTTACTATCCTCAAAGAGATGAGATAAGAGATTGTACTCGTGGTCCTTTTAATCCTTCATCTGTGAGAAGGCCAAAGAAAGGGCAAACTGGCATAAACAGCCATTTCACAAAAGTTGCTCTTGCTTTCTCACAAGGAACTGAGTGAAACTCAAGTACTCATATCATACAGGCAAGCAGCCATCAGATGCCATTAACAGGCTCTGCTGTGCTGGACCTTATCCAAAACACTGACCTAGGGATGAAAGGCTTCATATCCTATTACCAGTTCCCAAGGCATCTAATCCTGACTCCCACAAACAGTTCATCTAACCTGTTCTTAAATCTCCAGCACAACAGCCCTCAACTACTACCAATGGGAATCCGTTTCACTGCTAAGTGCTCTTGAAAACAATCTTGTTGCTTCAGACTGTGTTTCCCCCCACTTTGGTTATTTTCATACTATTTTTGAGTCATGAACTAGTCATCTTATTTGTTCTGTTCCCCTACAAGGATCTAATGACAGATCATACTCTTTCTTCCCTTCTACAGCTGAGCACTGGCATTTGATTCTGCGGGTTTTTTTCTAGTCTAACTCTAGATGTTCTCCCCCTCCCCCCCCCCCATTTCTTATTCTCCTAGAATAAGAGAGAACCTTCTGCTGAAGAGAACCTTCCTCAAGGTGTGAAGAAGTCAGATTCCAAAAATGCATTTTTTTCCCTTTTTTTCATTTTTGAAATGATCAGGCTGATCATTTTGTATTACAGATTACAAGGAACCAATCAATAAATCACTGTAGCTTCAGCTACTGAAAATGCTGGCAGCATATGCTTTAGAACAGCATGCATTTATGTGAAATCTATTTAAACGTGTAACTTTGTAAATATTCATTGATTTACACTTGCAATACACAAGTAACTCTTCCCATCTCAAAAGGTAACATCAAGTTTGTGGTTAAAGCAAAAATAGAATCCAATCCCCAAATCCAAACTATATGCTCTAGCCACAACACCATGTTCTCAAGCTACTATATGTAGAAGCTATACTTACATTTTTCACAAAGTCTTCCGATTGCTGTAAGAAGAAAAAGAAGAAAAAAAATTATTTGAGGCAGAAGCAGGAGAAAAAGATAAGTAACTACAAACTTGAATGTCAAATAATTATCTTCTGCAGTGAGCCGCCTTTTTAAAAAAAAAAAAAAAAGTAAACCACAGAAACAGTTTCAGCATAAATACAAACGCATTTATGATAAACAATATATATCCTCCTGGAGACATTTACCAAGACCAATGTTTAGATGCACTGTGAATACACAATGATACCCATTGACAGTAAGAAAACCTACACTCATTATTCCATTTCAAACATAGCCAATGTACCTGACCAAAGGAAGTCCTATACATGAGTCTTAGCATAGTTTTTACACTGGTTTTAACGAGACCAAAAAAAAAAAAAAAATCAAGCGTTTATTTGATTTAAGGCAGCTCAAATACATTCTTCACTTCAGAACAGGAAGGTAAACATATTTTAGACATATCTTAGAAGTCTTGTCACTTGTCTAGGAAACTCACAACAATGATGTTAGTAACTTGGATAAATACCATGAATATCAAATTCTAAAGACCAGACGTCCACCTTCACAAAGACTAAATAGTGAGTCAGCTGAAGTTTGAGGGTCAAGGGATTCGTCAGGCTGGAAATGAATTTTCAACATAGATAGACTGTTAGCTGCATTAACTGTTCTAAAAAGAAGTTTCCTATAGACAGTGCAGCTGAATATTTTGTGTTTACAGTTCTTTCAGAAAACTGCATGTGAAATTTGCTTTTCCAAGGAGTGAAAAAAATCTGGAAGAGATATTTCGACTTCTAATCTTGTATAAGACTTCTTTAAGACTCAGCAGAGCAGATGCTGACCCAAGTGCCAAGAACAAAGCTCATTATCTGTATACAGGTATAACCTGGAAGATAATTTTATCTTGCAGCCAGACAGATGCTCCCAGCGCTGGCTGAAGCCTTCAACTCATTCTCCTGGCTGCACTGGTATGGCGAACGCAACAGGAGTAAAGTACATGAAAATAATCTTTTTATGGGTACAGCCATCAACTTCATCTGCGTTTCCCCCCAACCTGAGGACCAAGCGGCTGCGGTCACGCACGCGTTAAAGCCATTCCGCTCTACCGAGAGAGGCCCAGGAGCACCTGCACGTCAGGGCGGGGCCCCCGGGGGGATCCCGCAGGACAGGGCGAGCCGGGAGCCCTCCTTACAGAGCCTTCTCTCCCGCTGCGGGGGAAGAACCCATAAAGCACGGCAGAACATCAAAATAAAAGTGAAATAAAATAGGAAAGGAGGAGCGAGCCGGGCGCCCCTCCCCCCCGCCAGGCCTAACGGCCACGCGCGCGCCTAACGGCCACTAACGGCGCACGCACACACACACACACACGCCCGCGCGCCTCCCCCTCCCCTCGCAGCGGAGAGAGGGTGAGGGGGGACCCCTCCGGGACTCACCCACGCCCGCCTGCTTGCGGCAAAAGATGAGGTCCGGGTGGTGCTTGGCCATGGCGACGCGACACCCGCCTGGCGCTGCCGCCGCCGCCCCGCGCGCTCACCTCCGACCCGCGCTCCCCACCGCCCCGGTCCTGGCTGGGGTGAGCGCAGTGCCTGCCAAAGCACCCGCCCCGAGCGGGAACGCCGGAGCGAGATCGCGCGGAAGGCTGCAGAGAAAACTCTCTCCGCGGAGCCGCTCCATCGTTAACCTTCCCCCGCTCAGGAGAGACCCGTGTCGGCCGGTGGCCCTCTTCTTGGCGCTGGTACATCCCTGCCAGGACCTGCGAGACCCCGCCCCGCGGCGCCCCGCCCGCGCGCCGGAGGTTTGAAATGGGCCGCGTGACGCCATCGGGGCGCGACTTCATCTTTGTCAGTGAACAAAATGGCGCCGTACTGCGTCCTGGCGGCTCGGCTGCGGGTGAGCGGGGCGCCGGCGGCAGTCGGGCGGGGCGGGTGGCGGTCGGGAGAGAGCGAGTCGCGGCGGGGTCAGGGTCGTTACCCGCCGGGCGGGTGGCCGGTTGCAGCCTCCGGGCCGGGCCGTCCCCGCCTGTCCCCGCCTCCGCGTGTAGGTCAGCGTGTCCCCGGCGCGGCCCAGCGCCCCGTTTCCATGGCGATGGCGGGGAGGCCGCGGTGGCAGCGCGGCCGCCTCCCGGGCCCCGGGGCAGGGCGCCTCCCGCCGCCGCGCCCGGCCGGCCCTCAAGGTGAGCGCAAGGTGAACGGGGCGGCGGAGACGCGGCCTGGCCCCGCCGCCTCCCTCGCCCCGGCCGGACCCCGCCTCAGTGGGCTGGGGTCGCTGTCAAACCCCGGGCCCGGCGGGGCGGTGAGCTTGAGACTATGGGCTCTAACGGCGAAATAAAAAGCCTTTCCTGGGGCGTGCGTTTTTCTTCCTTTTGTCTTCTGTTTGCTCCCCTTATCAGCGTGCGGCAGCACAAGGTGACTCTCGTTGTGTTAGTGAGCACAAAGGCTCACTATCTTTTGCCTACTTTGTTCAAAATTTCTACTTTTAATAACAGAGGCCCTTGGGTGAAAAAGGTGCCAGGGTCTATATTATAAACGGGACCTAGAAAGACTGAAAAGCAACCTGGACGGGCCCATTAACTGTTTCTTTTTCTAAGGCAGTGATAGTGATTCTCATAGTCTTCTCTATCGCGACCTCTAAAAACCATATCTGCCTGTAGTATGAGCTTGCCACAGAGATTCTCTTACTCGAGACATTATTGTGTTTAATGTGTACTCAATAATAAAGATTTCATGATCTTTTAAAGCCTGGAAGGCAAATATCAGGATGCAGTTTTCTTTTTTTAGGGCTACTAACAGGGATAAGGAAGCCTTGCTCCCTTTAATAAAGCATGTGATGAAGTCAGGCAATTTGACTTTTTAGTTTGCCATTTGTGACCTTGGCCAACGTGTACCCTTTTCTTACAGAGCCAAAGTAAAAAACTTGGCTTGTAGTATTCTGAAAGTACTTTGTGAAGCTTAATTTATGTTTTGTATTACTTTCTTACTTTAGAGGTAGGTGTTTTAGTAAAGCTTTTTTAGTTTAAGCAAAAGTTACCGAATAGTACCATTTCAGTTAACTTGGTATATTCATTCTAGTTGTTAAATAGTTTTTAATTTTTACTTTGAACAGAAATGACTACTCATAAAATGAAGGCAAATCCTTTATTAGGATAATGAATTGTTTCTCGTTTTATGGTGTGTCATCGCATGAGAACAAGCAGTCATTTGCTAAAGGCTGTGCTAGCACAGTGAATGTGGGAAATTTAGTATTCTGGGAGGCTGTCTTCTATTATCAGGCTCAGGGTACATGTTTTTCCCCTGTGAAGGACTAAATCTGTGGTGGTAGTCAAACATGCTTCTAGGTTATCTCTTTAGGAGGCAAAATTTTTTTTTTGCACATATTTAGCACATTTTTAGCAGCCTAGAGATTAATGAATAGGAGAATCACCTTGCCAATCACTGTGATAGTGCCAGCACTGACCATGGCACCTGTTATTAACATCGATTCTACTCATCTCCCATCCTAGAACTGTTTTGGAATTGGAACTGCATAGGAAGCTTACCTCTGAAGGAATTAAATTGGAATTAGCCTGGTTTGGGCTGTCCTATTTAAAGTACTATTATTCTAATAGTCTCAAAGGGTCAGGATCTTTTTCATGCCTATCTGAGAGATGCTTTTAGTAGCGTCCCATTTCTCGAGCCACGTTGGCTGAGGATTGACTGAATGAGTAGTACTGTCAAACGCTAAACCATCTGAAGTATCAGGGTTTTATTGAAGGCCTTGTAGGTAAGTACTGAAATTGTATATGGGAAGCTTTGTGTATGCTGGCAAAATGCAGTGTTGGCTAGAGCTAAACTGATCTTCAGAACCCTAATTTTGGTTCCTCTTTGGAGGTGGGTCTAGAAAATTAGACTGCATTTACAATTTGATTATACCACACTGCTTTTTTTAGGCTGAATCATGGTGAATCTTGGAAACTTGGCCAGTGTTCTTAGATCTGGGAGGATGAGGAAAGATGGTATTTTGGGTTTCAGTTAGGATTTCTAGGAGTATGTGTAGCACAGTTGCTATGCTTTTGCTTACTGGATTTATGTACCATATCTGCTGCCAAAATGTAAGCTAGTTTCCGAATTCAGACTTCTCTTGCATCTGGACCATTCACTGTAGTGAGCTAAATGCAAGATAGCTAACTTTTCAAGATGAGCTTTTAAAATCTATAAAGATAAGTGTTGGCTCTCTTAAGGAGACTTCAAAAGTAATGACCCATGTAATAGGCTAGCTTTTTTGTGTCTTTTAAGGAAGCTTTTCACCTACCAAAATACCGATAGACTTAGGAGCCCTGTAATGATTACTGCCATTTCTTTTACTGAAATCTGAATAAGGACACTCAGGTGCTGGGATAACAAATTCAATGCCAGATGAGAGGAGATCACTTGGCAGCTGTTTCCTGGGTGATCAGTCCAGAAATTAACAGTTCCTGGATAAAAAGGAAAATGTATAGATTGCTGGCTGCCTACTTCCCTTGGCTGTTGCTCTCAAGGCACTTCTTGCTACTCAGTAAAAAAAAAACACTACAGAAGCCCCCCCAAACCACCTGCTATTTCAGGGAAGAGTGAGAGGGAATGAAGCTGGAAACTGTTAGGCTTGTGGCTTTTCCTTAATCTTGTCGTTCTGCCACCTCATTTCTGAGGATACAGTGGAAAAAGGACAGGCACAAAGAATCAACAAGTGTGATCATTAATATATTGTAGACTCTTTATGAGGAGAGATCAGACTTTTGAACCAGGCAGTGTATGCTGTTGCTCATTGCTGGTGATGGATCCTTAGGCTTGTTGGGTGCCAACGTGAGAACAACCATATTGAATCAAATCAGTTCTCAACAGAGTAGAGATGTGGAATGAGATTTACATCCTAGTAAAATGAAGATAGCTCTCTTTTAAAAGGTGTCTTTTAAAAGTCTTATGTAGACAAAAATGATTCTCTAGTCTTCTGAAACCAATTGGCCTAAGTGATCATTTTTACCCGGTCTTACTGGCCATCACAGAAACAGACTTTCAGTTTTCCAGACTTCTCTTGCCACTCTCCATGTCCAGCTAGCATTCTTCACTTCAAACATGCTCATTTCTCTCCCTTCCCACTTCTGGTAGCCTGAAGTAGTGGTCAAGCAGAAGTCAACTACTTTGTATTGCTACTTCTGTGATTACCATTTGAATATTTATATAGTATTTGAATAAATACTAGATTTAACCAAGCCATTTAGTGAATTAAAAAGGTACATAGATGTGTATGTTTAAACAGAAGAGATTTTGTCTGAATTTTATCTGACACATTTCTTTGCACCTCTTTTTGGAGAGTTCTTTTTATCATAATCAGCTTTGGTCCCAGGCAAGACTAGAATGCTATGAAGCCCCTGCCATTGCTTTAATTTGCAAATCTGTTCTCCTTCTGTACTCTGAATTAAGGTGAAATTTAGCTTTCAGTTTAATGGGTGACATGGAGAAACTCCATTAATCAGTTGTGCTACAGGATTAGATTGGGGGCGGGGGGGAAGGAAGGAAGGAAGGAAGGAATTACTGAGTTAAAAAAAATACCTTTCCTGGTCTGGGGAAGAGATAATTATTTTTCCATGAACATTGTGGAGATACCTCAGTGGTTTTTCCAGCCACTCCAGCAGTTGGATACTTTCACAATATAATGGATATCTTGTGAGGTAAAGACAACATTGTCTACAGCATTAATTGTGCTGGGTAAATGCTTAAGTGGGGAGGGGGGGGAATGAAAAAGAAAAAAAAAAAAGGCAGAACAAAACAAAAACAGAAGTTACATGGCTACTAGGTAAAGAGCAGCTTATGTACGTTAAACAATGAGAAGCTGGGTGGTGTTTGGTTTGGGTTTTTTGGTGGTTTTGCTGGTGAAGGAAGGAAAAGTCTCACCTCTGACACCTGTGATACGTTCTGGAAGTTCTAAACTAAAGTGCAGCACAGTGAAATTTGATGAGTGGGTTTCATTTGCACTTCTAGAAGAGCAGTGCCCTCTCATGTACCACTGTGTTCACTTGCTTCAGATTTTCTTTAATGAAAATGGTGTGCAGCTGCTAGGTCTGTATTACTCTTACTGAAAGCTGTATATCTAACAGCTTAGGACTTTAGTAAAAAAACAAACTACACCCTTATTGCTAGTGTGCTGGCTATTATGATCTTGCCTAGATTTCCTGAAATTTTATTGTGTAAGATACTAACAAACGTTATCAAAAGGACAATAAAACAAGAGATTTGGATAAAAATTGGTGATGTCTCATTGATCATTATTATTTCAGGCAATGTTTTCAATGCTGGTAACAAGAAAACTGGAAAAAATATTCACAGGGAAAAATTAAAAATGCTTGAACAGATCTAAAGAATTGACTAGCATTTTTGATAATGCAAAAACAGTGGTTGGTATTGTGATTGTGTTCTGCGCAAGGAACATTTGCTGATTTACAGTCATACGTACAAAAAGGATATTTAGTGCAATACTATGTTTATTAACCTGTACTTACCAAAACCTTGTAACGTTTAAAGTAAGAGGATAAATAGGAAAAAAAGGATTAAGATTAAAGTGTAATACTGGAGAAGGAAGAACTCTGAACTCCTGTCTTCAGTCTGTTTCCAGACTTCTAGTGCTGATGACTGAGACTTTCAAAGGATGCAAGAAATGCATGTGCTAAATCCTTGGAAGTTTTTATGGAGGTTGTCCTCTGACTCAGTTTTCAAAGCTGCATGAGAGCCCTTTAACCCTGGGCACTGACCTGTCTCTTCTAGGTCAAGTGCTGTAAAGGTGTCTCACCATAGCTTGCCTTTCTTCCATGTTCCAGGGAACTGTTTCAGTGTGGAGGCTGCCAAGCAAAATTTGAGCTTTTTTTTTTTTAATGGCATTTTCTGCTGATGTGTTCAGCTGACAGTATAGTTCATCTGTCCTGCTGTTAACTCGCCTGTAGGGCAAGTGCAAGGCTTTTCTTAGGGGAAGGGTGAGGATGCCTTGGTGAGAGTGAAGATAAATAGCACGTGGATCTGCACAGCCAGGTTGGTGAAGCTGCTGTGTTTGTTCCACATCTTGCCTCTCTCCTGCTCTGCGTTACATCGTAGACCAGACACGTGCATCAAAGTCACTCTAGCATTGAAACATGGTTCACCTTAAGTGGAAATATAATAAGCTTTGTAATGGCATGCAGGGACACTGCATAGGGAACTTAGTATGTGATGGTGGAAGAGATGGGTATCTACTCAGTCCCATACTGTGTCACCTGCCAGTCTGTCAATATAAACTCAATACCAGTGAGCAAATACAAACCTAGGGTTAGCTTGCTTTGGAAACTGAGTAGGTGGTTCTCCACCATGGCTGTAGTATGTCAGCAGTATAGCAAACTGGTGTTTGCTTAAGAATTATTTCAGCATTGCCTGAAAGCAGATTTCTCACTGAAAGTGTAAGGCATCTGGTGCTGTAAATAGAAATGTAAAATAATTTGGTAAATGCTACCTGTTCTGGGTAACCTGGTGTCTCACTGTTTAACATAATATGCAGTATTGTACAATCAAATGTTCCTTGGGTGCCTTTGAAAATATTTGCATTTTTTCTGTTCCTCAGCCCGTAAAATTCCAGGAATAACAACTGAAAAACAATTGGTTTACTGATATTTTATAGGAATTCACTCTGCAAGGTTCTAGTGCTAATACTCTCCTTTTTCCAGCATGCCTTGAACAGTGGGATACGACGCTACCATGTTGCTCCTGTCCTGTGCCAGCGGGCCAAGGTGGCCATGAGCCACTTTGAGCCTAATGAACACATAAATTATGAAAAGCTGGAGAAGAACATCAACATTGTCCGTAAGAGGTAAGAGTGGAGGAGGGAAGAGGGGAGGGGTCAACGTGTAGCATGCAGCTATGCAGTGACGGGAGAGGAGGAAAAAAATGTCACGGGCCCTGGCACAGGGAATATTTACTAGGGAGAGCAGCTTTGAGCAGTGGCAGTCACAAATGTAGTGAAACAGGAGTTGTAGCGTCCCCAGGTAGTGGTGGGGCACTGTGGGAAGGGTTGAAGGTTACGATGAAGCACTGCGACATGCAGAGAACCAGGCCAGCGCAGAGGAGATGCTAGAAAGGGCTCTGTCCTCTTTGTTTAATGCCCTCTTTGAGGAGCCTTCATATTGGCCCTTGCTCCTTTCTCAGGAAGCAGCGCGTAGGCAGTGGTCATTATAGGGTAGTGCTCCTTTGCACTGTGTTTCGACAGTGAACGTTCTCCTGTGTTCCACTGTAGGCGTTAGGCACAGAAAGGAGGGCTGGGAATTCGTAGCATATGTAAACATAGTGACCTTAATCTGCTGATAGGGGCTTGTGTGCCTGCTAAGTTGTCATTCCTGCTCCACTTGCCTCGGCAGTGGTTTGTATGACATGTCCTTCAGTCTTTGCATCCTTTGTTAAATGCGGTAGCTCTCATTTCAAGTCATTGTATCTACTTAGTTACTTCTCAGAAGGTCTCACCACTGACATAAATAGGTTCCTCAACTGATACAGCTGCAAGATGAAAGGTCTGAGGTCATGAAACTCCGCTTAGTTGTACTGCTTGCTGTGGGATCTGGTATTTGTGAATTGAATCTGACCTCTGTCTCTCCTCCACATTTGCTGCCCTGAGGTATGACTCAAGAAATGAGCAGAGTCAATGTTTCTTTTACTATATAGGAAGATTATAAAAGAAAGCATAAAGTGACATCAATCCATATACTTTTGAACTTTCTGAACTGAGCTCCTGTTTTAGCCAGCTGCCAGTTGATATTTTAGTGCTGTAAGAAGAGCATGCAGGTTTCTGCATGTTAATAGGTCTTAACAGTCTGAGTGATACAGGGAAACGTTCTGTTACATGCTTAAAAGGGCAAATGTTGAAGTGCACAAGATGCAGATACTAAAATTTTTCTCCCTAGGCTTGACCGTCCCCTGACCTTGTCTGAGAAGATTGTATACGGACACCTGGATGACCCAGCAAAACAGGAGATTGAGCGGGGCAAAACCTATCTGCGCTTACGGCCAGACCGCGTGGCCATGCAGGATGCCACTGCTCAGATGGCAATGCTACAGTTCATCAGCAGCGGGCTGCCAAAAGTGGCTGTGCCTTCCACCATCCACTGTGATCACCTCATTGAAGCCCAGTCAGGTGGTGAAAAGGATCTTCGAAGAGCCAAGGTCACTATTGCAGAGACTGTGAATTTTCTGTCTGTTTGAAAGTCTCTTTCCAGTTGAAGGAAGAGATTTTTAGTTGGTTTTTTTCCCCCTGCAGTTTTTCAGCTGTGATTCATCCATTACATGGTTTAAAGGACCACGAATGTAGGAAAAGCTAGTCTTAATCTATTAATGATGGAAGCCCAGGTCATATGTGTGTTCTGGAGAGTGAGAAGATACTTCAGCTAAGGGAGGAGGAAAATCTATTTCAAAGGGAAAAAAAGGAATACAGATTACTCTAGAGAGTTATGCTCTTTATGCCGCAGTATGGCAGTGTGAAAACTTCCTGAACATGTGTCTGCATTGCACTGGTGTATCCTGTGAGGGGGGAGCAAATAACTACTTTTGTTTCCCAAACCATTTGCTAGTGATTAGCTGAAGAACACTCACTGAAGCATGTACAGCTTTCAGGGCTAACGAGGGTAGGTATAAATGTGTATAGAAGCAAGGAGGATGTTGGTTTTTATTTGGGAATTTCAATGTGTTGTTTGTCCAACTGCTGATTCACTGTCTTTTTTTAAATTTCCCGTTCACTGTTTTACTGCTTATTCCTCTGTAGGGGCTTCTGTTAAATACAGACACATTCACTCTGTCTTACATACCACAATGTATCTGCCAAGAAAGAACATGCTCTTAGCATAGCAGGGAGGTGGGGAAAATCTCGTTACTCCAAGTGGTCCTAGCCTAAGTTCACTGTCAGAGCCAGGAGGAATTGTGCCTTGGACGTTGATACCAAAATGTACGAACAGTAAACAGTTTGTGGGGGCTCAGCTGCATTTTAAGGTTTTAGTCCGTATCTATTCTCAGAAACTCCTGATGTTGAAGTAACTGCTTCTGGCTTCCTCCTTCAGGCCACAGTAAAGCAACTTACACCACTCAGGAGTGAATCTGGGGAGTTCTTGCTCCGCTTATCTCAGTCCTAAGTTGTGCCCAAATTGTGCAATTAAGAATTTGGGACTTACTAAATAAGACGGTTTCTCTTCTTCCCTTCACCTCCAGTCTTCCCCTTCCCCCTATTCCTGCATTTGTTCTATGTAGTGCAATTATATTCACTGCAGTCCTGAGCTGAGCCGAGTCCCTCCTTTGCCATCCGCTCTGAGCAGAGCAAGTAAAGGTCCTGCCTTCTTCTGACTGGGTTCTGCTTCTGCTGCTGCCAGTTGGCACACAATGAATGCTGGCAGGCTGGAGAGCAGTTTGGATCTGCTCCTGGCATATCAGCATGCTTTACTGGGGGAGGGATGCACAAACAGAGTGAAGTGACCCGACTCCCAGTGGAAAACGAGGCTTAAAGAACTGCTGCTGCCTCATGGGAAACTTCAGCAAATGTGTGTTGAGACAATTCTTCCATTATCTCCAGTTTCCCCTTTCTCTTTATTCTGAAGTGTAGATGCATGAGAACAGTCTTTAAGAAACTCTCTCCTCCTAGTGCTTATCTTATCTACTCTGCCACTCCTCTGCCAAGAACTGTCAGGACATAAGAGTGTCATACTTCCTTGGCAACCGTGGTTATTCTCACAAGCAATTTTCACAGTGTGACCTCCACCAGTAATAGTTATAGTGCAGCAAGAAAGGCAGCATTGTGTGAGTCTTAAACAGGGGACTTGGTAGAATGAGAAATGACACCCACCAACTCCGCTGGCAGCGAGAAACTTCCAGTTCCATTTCTTAATCTGTAAAAATAAAGGAGAAAGGCTTATCTAAAGGGTTTGAAATGTCTGCAAAGCATCTGTAAAGCAAAAGGAGCAGCTGGTAGAGAAGGAAGGAGGGGGTAGAAGAAGAAAGGGAAACAGGTTAAAAAAAACCCCTGAGAATACAAGAAATGAGCAGAGCATTTTGAAACGCCTTATTGGCAGAGTTTTCCTTTAATTGTGCTATTTCCCTTGTGCTGTTTGGAATTGGAAACTAAAGAAGTTGCTTTAGTAGAGCTACAAGTTGGATGAAATTAAATGGCCTGTTAACAACTGACTGGCAAACAGTCTTCATCCCTTTTGGTTTTAAAAGTGATGTACAGCTCCCTGTAACTGCTACAAAACTGTGGAGCAAACTATGGACAGGCATGGGAGGGAAGGGAGTGTGTTTGAATGAGCTCTTGATGTATGGAAGAACAAAATGTGTTACTAATACTATGTGTTTCCCTGCATGAATAGGACATAAACCAGGAGGTGTACAACTTTCTAGCAACAGCTGGTGCCAAGTATGGAGTGGGATTCTGGAAACCTGGATCAGGAATCATTCACCAGGTAAAGTGTGTGTATGTGTTTGCAATCTTTGAACATGCAGTGGCTCTTTTACCTTATGGTGAAGAAAGAGCTCAAGTGCAAACCCTTAGAGAATTTCACCAGCTTAGGGAAACAACTTGCTTTCGTTGAGGTGGGTGAGGTTTCTTGCTTGCTCTCTTTCAGTTATCTTGCCAAGAGTGGTGTTTCTTAAAGGTTATTTCGGTCAAACTGTAACCTGATGCATGATTAGGCAGTGCCAACAGCATGCCATGTGAATCACAGAAGCTTGAAATATCTTAACTGCTTGTGGGCTGGCTCCTCTTGGTACGATTGGGACAGTAAGGTGATGCCATGAAGCTGGCTACATAGGGATAATGTGAATTGCTTTTGGTGGTAAGGAAAGCAGCTTTGGGAACATACTTTTTTTAGGGTTATTTTGTATGTGTTTGGTTCCATAAAAACCAGGAGAGTATATAAGGACACCAAGCAGAGAAGCTTACTTTCAGTACTCAAGAATGGCAACACTTAATGAGTTGCTATGTGAACTGAATAAAATGCAAAACAGTTTCCAACAGTTTCCAAGCATGAGATTCTCTTCTTATAGCACTTGCACCTTAAAAGAATATGACTGTCCCAAGATAACTTTCCACTTAATGAGGCTTTTTGTTTTTTAAAACCAACAACTCTGGCAGGATTTCCCTAACTTGCTTTTGGTTGATTTGCTTTGTGGGTCCAGTAGACATTTTTCATTGTTCCTCTGAGTCATAGGCAGTAAAAACTGAAGTGCAGCACAAAGCAAAAGGAGTGGAGAGGAGAATACATGACTGGTAAGCATCCTGTCAGCAGGGAGCTTGTGACCAGGTGGAGTCAAGAGCTCTGTGCTATGTTTTCTTAGCTACAAAATGAGTTACTAAGGTTACTTTAACGTGGTGTGACGCAACAGAGAAAGGAAATAGAACAGGTGAACTCCCCAGAAGGTTATGGGAACACCTCAGGTCATTTGTATTCTGAAACCGCTTGTAACATCTGTCACATGGCAACATAGCTCCATGCTGTGTGTGGTTACCAGCTTTCTTGGGGCTGACTTTCTCCAGCTGGAGAAAATTGGTCGTGTTGTATAGCTTCAGAGTTCAACTCTTGCAAAGTGAGTCCTTGAAAGTGACCTTTCTTGCACAAGTATATTAATGTGAACGACAAGCAAATAAAGCTGGAAGTACTAGAGGCAAAACCTTGGTCTTCTTAATAAAGGACCACCTTAGTTCTCTCCAAGCTGTTCTGTAACACACGTACTGTGAGGTCTGCGCTTCCCAGAAGGGCTGTCCATAACGTTGGTATGGCACATATGCAGTGAGAAGTTCATTAGCATTGAATTCTCTACTGTTTTGCTACCATAGAAAACTCATAATTTTTCATTGAAGAACTGTTTTGTGGCTTTGCTAGTAGTTGAAGAGTCTTGTGTGGAATCAATAGCAGCAGTAAGGGAAGGGCAGCCTCTTGGTGTATTTGTGAGGGATTCTTCTATGTGATTAGGTTTTGGCTGGCAGCGTGGATTGGAGGAGCGTGTTGGTATTCTGCTGCTGTGGGAGTATAAAGACTATGAAAGGTCTTGCTAGCATTGGATAGGTGAACTGGCTTGCTCAGCAGTTGATTAAGGGTGTTGAGACTAAGGAACAGACTCTTGACCCCTAACAAAGGTGGCGCCTTAGCAAAAGCCTAAAGTGGAAGGAAGCAGTCTTCCAGTGAAAAAATGGAGATCACTTTTTAAGTTTTCTTACTGTTCTGGGATGAGCAAGGGGCTTATCCCAGGGGCTGAGACTTAGGGAAACAACTTGCTTTCGTTGAGGTGGGTGAGGTTTCTTGCTTGCTCTCTCTCAGTTATCTTGCCAAGAGTGGTGTTTCTTAAAGGTTATTTTGGTCAAACTGTAACCTGATGCATGATTAGGCAGTGCCAACAGCATGCCATGTGGGCATGCTGTTGGGGCTGAGACTTGGTACTTTGTTCTGTCATTACATCCTCCGCAAGGAGTTTGAAACAGATGTGAATTTCCAATCCAAACCAAATTCAATTACTTTCTTGCTACTGAAATCTGCAAATACAAACTGACCTAAATTCTTATTCTTGTATTCTTTCTTGCTGTCTTCCCCCTCCTTTCCCAACAAACAAGCAAGCAAACAATCCATTTTTATTTTCAGATCATTCTGGAGAACTACTCCTACCCTGGGGTTATGCTGATCGGCACAGATTCACACACCCCCAATGGAGGTGGCTTGGGAGGAATCTGCATTGGTGTGGGTGGAGCTGATGCTGTAGATGTCATGGCAGGAATCCCTTGGGAGCTCAAATGCCCAAAGGTAGGAGCAAAAGGAATACTAATCCTCGATGTGAAGGGTGAGATATAAGATATGTAAGAAAAGTTGATTTTCAGGCACTATGTATATAAGGCACTATATACCATTATGGTCTTGGTGGTAATCACACACTGGCTTAAACAGCTGGTCTCTGATTCATTGGCAGCTCTGAGATTCCGTTTCCAGCCTTTTTATTCAGGGACTGAGAGTGATAGGTGAGTAGTGATTTCCCTTCAGTTGGCCCTGTCAGTGGTTTCAGCCCTTGTGCACATGTTCTGATACTTCAGGATTTTTTGGTATTGATTTAAAGATTTTCTCTTTTTTGGTATTGTGACCACCCAGATTCTTAGGAAAAATTCTGAGGAATTGTTTTGGCTGCTGAAAGGAAATGGTGTCAGTATTTTTTTTTTTCCCCCCCATTAATGTTGCTCAGGTTATTGGTGTAAAACTGACTGGCAAGCTTTCAGGCTGGAGTTCTCCTAAAGATGTGATCCTGAAAGTGGCTGGCATCCTCACTGTCAAGGGTGGAACAGGCGCCATCATCGAATACCACGGGCCTGGTGTGGATTCAATCTCTTGCACTGGTAAGACAACATGAATGTCTTATCTGGAGTGGATTGTTGTTGGAGCTGGGTGTTGTCTGTGGAGGCTGGGAAGGGAATTAGGCAAGAAGTGCTAAATGTTCTCCCTTAGCCTGGCCAGATGATTAGTACATGGCAAACTGGGAGAGTGGGTGAGAGTGGTGTAACAAGATAGCACTGCCTCTCAGTGAAAAAGTTAACTCTCTCTATTAAATCTTCTTGTGACTTTGAGAACACTGAATGGTTAATTGTGAAGAATCCTGGAAGGTGGTGGCATCAGGATAAGAGTAAGGGTGGAGGTATTCCAGCGTATGCTTAGAGGGTGGAGATGTCAGAGATAAAGGATGACATTTTCATTTCAGCCTAAAATAGGCTGTGGAGAGAGGAAAGAAACAGGTTGAAGGGCGTACATGTGTGACAACTGCTAAAGAAAAAGCTTTTTAGAAAAGCAGGGCAGAGGGGAGACCAGAAGGCAGCAGTTTGTAACATGCAGTCTTACACTAGCTAATTGTGGGTCTTGGCTGCTGAATTTGAACCAGCAAAAATTGCAGTTGTCTGTAATGATGCTAGTTAGGACCAAATTACGAGAAGTGTCCCTTCCTTTGGCTTGAAGTGCAGCCTTCAATCTGGGCTTCTCATCTCCGTTTGCATGGCTTGGCTACAACTTGGAATATTTGGTTTTACAAACATGAGAGCAATTTGGGATTTTTCTTCTGTGAAATCAGAGGAACTTGACCTGTGATATCTGCTTCTAGCTCATTAAACGTAAAAGCAGCTTCTGCAGCTTCATTGCTCTGTCCCTGAAAGGCATAGGTGATCCTCGTGCTGTGAGCAAATATTTTTTCTTTATTGTGTTCCATCACTGGAAGCTTTTTATTTGACCCAGGAAGTTTCTCACAGATTTCTGTCTCTTGCAGTAAAGATAAATGAGATGGTAGGGAGGGACAGGACACCCATTGCAGGTAGCAGGGACACTGCTCACTGCTGTAAATATATTTGGTGCTCAGCACAGAGAGGGAGTTCCCTGTCATCCCTTCCAGTATCTGCAAGAATCAGTGTAGCTTTCAGCTTCTTCCTTGCAGAAAAGTCTGGTCGCAAGCACTGTATCAATCAGAAATGTTAGGGGCTGAGCCAGCCATTATGTAGTCAGTGTGTCCTCTCTGCTGTGAAATTGGGTTTCTGTGAAAAATGCCCTGGTCTCTCTTGGCTTTGCTGTCTTTTCCATGGACTGACTTTTGGAGAATTGGATGGCCATGGACTTTCTCATTGACCCTGTGGTCTCTTCTCCCTCTCCTTCTCTAGGAATGGCAACAATCTGTAACATGGGGGCTGAAATCGGAGCTACTACATCAGTCTTCCCTTACAACGCACGGATGAAGAAATACTTGGGCAAGACTGGGCGAGCTGGTAAGACGGTTTGGGGGTTGAAGTGCATAGAAGCGTGGGTTCAAGTGGAGAGGTGTATTCTGAGAGCAGCATCCTCCTACAGTGGTGTCTGATGTGACTTCTGACCTTGCATGGTCCTGTAGGTCACCTGATACAAGCGGGAAGTCTGTAGATGAAGCGGCTGGGGAAGTATATGGTGAACCCCCTGTATTTAGCTGTTCCAAGTTTTTTCTTTTCCCTCATATTTGCTGCACTTTCCAGATATCCCTTCTTTCTTATTCCAGACATAGCTGCGCTGGCGGACGAATTCCAGCAACACTTGGTACCAGATTCTGGTTGTCAGTATGACCAGGTGATAGAAATCAACCTCAGTGAGGTAAGGCTTCCTTCCTGCTTGCCATCTTGGATGTTGTGATGTGACTCTGCTTTGTGTGAATGAGGACCAAGCTGGGAGTTTGATGTGACACCCCTGGCGCTGTGCTAGAACATACAAAAAACACTCAGGTCTGCTTCACTGACAGCTCCTGCTCTGGTGTTTGTGTAGGAGAATCCTATTTAAACAGCTTCCAGATAGAGCTATGAAAGGACTTGATTTGCTGCTGTGTTTTGGGGTTTTTCTTGGCTACTGTAATTTCTGACTTTGTCACTGTTTCTTAAAGCTGAAACCGCATATCAATGGACCTTTCACACCAGACCTGGCGCACCCTGTGTCAGAGATTGGTGCTGTGGCAGAAAAGGAGGGCTGGCCTGTTGATATCAGAGTTGGTGGGTAGCATTTGCTCTTTCCTCTGCCTTCATCCTTGTAGTGTAAATGTTGCTGTCTTGGGATAAGCGGTTGATCACCCAGCTGGGGATCCAGTTCTTTAATTACTGCTGTATGCCCTTTGACTTTGCTGCAGTGTCATCTCTTCATGGCCATATGAATTTGCTGGGAAGATTAGTGACCACCTGGGTCAGGTGTGTGGGATGAGATCTGGGATAGTTGGAGGGATTTTAATCTCAAGAGGCAGACAAGTTTGGTTTTTCTCCTTCTTGGAAACTTTTGAATGATTGGGTTGGCGGGAATGTTACCTGTTGAAGAGCACCTTTGTTAAAAGTCTGTTGGATGGATTTGTCTGTTGCAAGATCTGTCGGGAGCCAGGAGCACGATTGTCAGTCCTCCCAGCAGCTGGCTGTTGAGTGCTTGGGACATAGTAAACTTAGTACTTGCTGTCCTAAAGAGCAGGCTTGGATACTTACACACTCACTTGTGGGATGGTAACCTGTCATCTGGCTACTCAAGTGTTGGTCACTGGGGGAATGAAAAGAATGCAACTGTGTTGTAAAGGCCACATCCCAGGTGGGAAATGTATTATTTGATAGTGTTACAAATAGGATCAAGAGCAGCTCTAACTGCAAGAGAACTTATTTTTTGCTGGTTAGCACCAGAATGCTGTCAGGACAGTATAGTATGTCCTCATGTGGTCTTTGTACTGTAACAAAGGATGCTTTCTTTTCATCATTTCCTCCATTTCTTGCCATCTTGATTTGAAGCCTCTTCTGTCTTCGTGGAACAATACCTCTCTGGTAATTTGCTTAACCAAAGTGCAAGTAGGTGACACTCTGATCTTGTAAAACAATAACCAGACTAGTGACCAGGTAGTGTGTTCTGACTTTGCAACTTCCAAAGCTGGACAAGGGATTGCTTGTGTCCACAATATCTTGCTGGGAGGCTTGGCAGTGTTAGTACCTGAAATCGTTTCAGATTCCTTGTCAGCAGAAAACATGGTTGTCCCTTGTTTTTTCTCCTGAGAGATGAGTCAGGGAGAAGATTCCTAGAATGGGGGGCTGCAGTAACCACCTCCCTGTTTCTGTCAAACACCACAGGCTTGATTGGCAGCTGCACCAACTCCAGCTATGAGGACATGGGACGCTCTGCAGCTGTGGCAAAACAGGCACTAGCGCATGGATTGAAGTGCAAATCTCAGTTCACAATCACACCAGGCTCAGAGCAGATCCGTGCCACCATTGAAAGAGACGGTTATGTGAGTATGACTGCTCTTTACGCTTCCAAACAGTAAGTGTTAAACTCTCTTCCAGACAGTATTCGGGACTCCAGATGTAACTAATGGAAACTTCTTAAACTTTGTCTTCACTTATTGCTAGAGGTGCAATTACTGATGTAGTAACCAGTCTTGTGTTACTATGCCTGTGCGTCCTGCCATCACCTTGACAGTGTTTTGATAGTAATATCTTTACTACCTGGGCGTATAAGACTGGGATTGGAACTGGGCAGAGCTGAGACAGTTATCAGGACCTGGGGCCCTGAGGAGATAACAGTATGGATAGCAAGGAATGCCTTTTGCTTCTGGGATTCTGTGGATGGACATGGCTGATGAAGGGCTAGCACCCACCTGCAATCCAGTTTTCTCCTTTAAGAACAGTTTAAGATGTGAGCAAGCCATTTGTATGTAGGAAGGAAGTTCCCATTCTAGACTAAACTTATGGCGAAACTCATGTTTGATTTAAAATGAAGTGTTTCTGTAGAGGAACCACCACCTACTTTCTCCCCTTTTCTGTGGGGAGCAGAAAATGATGTTTTGATTAGTTCTAGTATTTAGTAAATACTAGATGCTGTCACAGCTTGGGGACCAACTATGTTAAGTCTACATGTGGATATGTCCAGCCAATGCTTAATGCCTCCTCCAACAAGTCCACAGTCATACTTTTCCTTAACAGCTGCCCTCTCAATTGAATCATTTGCTGAATGGACTGAGCAGACACACATGCTTGCCTGCACTTTCACCAATTCTCCTTACATGGACAGGAGGTATGTAGGGTATTGATCAGACCAGGCACTGCCCTTCAGTCAAATATCTGTGAGTAGCTGGATTGCTCAATTTGAAGTACGCAGAGAATGGGAACATCATGACAAGTCACCCTGTGCTCTTCTCCAGTGTTAATTTACAGCTTTACTGGGATCAAATCCCATGTATTTATAAAAGTGACTCAAAACTCGCAAGTGAAACAAGGGGAATTTTCTCAGGCTCGGTGCTTTCTGTTAGAAGGCAGGTGTCCTCTTCCCCTGAAAGAGCAGGTATCCTCTTCCCCTGAAAGAGCAACCCCAGAAACTTATTCCAGACTTTCTACTAGTAACAAAGTTGTTCTCTGCCCCCAGGCACAAGTCCTGCGAGATGTTGGAGGGCTGGTTCTTGCCAACGCTTGTGGGCCATGCATTGGCCAGTGGGACAGGTAAAGTGAAAGACGGACCTCACTCTAGCTTTGTATCTTTTAGCTCCTAAAGCTCTCTGTGAAGCCAAATTTGATTGTAAGTATAACACACTGGGAATTAAAAATAAATGCTTAAAAACCCATTGGCCATAGCTGTCTGATATGCACTGGAGGAGGAGAAATGAAAGACTGCAGATTTATATTGAGCCTTTAGATGAAGGAAGCTACAGAATGGCCACAAGTGTGGCCACACCTGGAGGCTTCTTACAGTAGGCAAAAACTGGGGAGAGAGATTTGTTATCTGTGAGAGGGTGGACTGGAGTTTGTATGGTCTTTTTAAAATAGGAAAAGTTAATTGGTCTGACTTCAATCATTGGAGTGGCAGGGAGGAAAATTCCCAATAGAAGGGATGGGAGCCACATTTTCATGTGGCTTTGTCATTGCTAATGGTGAGATGTCCAGAGGCAATGTGCTTAGCTGATTGTTGTTTAGACAGTTCAACAGTGCACAACATGGGCTATGAAAACTACTCCAGGAATCAGTGTCTGACTTGGTTTTGCACTGTCCTTGGTTTTGAGTCTGTGCTTAAGGGAGGAAAACATGTCCAGGCACCAATTCATGCCAAAAGATAGTGATTGCTACCACAACCAAGCTGGGAGATTTTAGCAGCGAGACAAGTAGAAGCAGTATTCCCTTTGGATTTGATGAGCATGTTTGTTTCTTTCACAGGAAGGACATCAAGAAAGGAGAGAAAAACACAATAGTTACGTCCTACAACAGGAATTTCACAGGTCGCAATGATGCCAATCCGGAGACTCATGCATTTGTGACCTCTCCAGAGGTAAGAAACAGCCAGAGGGGGGCCGTGGAATCGTTCAGGATGCCTTGGGACCTAATTCCTCTGCCTGCAGAAGACACCCAGCGTAGCTTGGCTGCCGGCTTTGAGACTGTTAGGCGTAGGACTTTCAAATGAAGAGATGGGTGGTAGAATATGTCTTTAAATTTGTCATTTTTTCTTTCAGATTGTCACAGCCCTGTCCATTGCTGGCACTCTAAAATTTAACCCTGAGACGGATTACCTGACAGGAGCAGATGGGAAGAAGTTTAAACTAGAAGCACCTGATGCAGATGAGCTGCCCAAGCTGGTAACTGCTCAGTCTGGAGACGGAGGGAGGGAAGGCCTGTCACAAGTAGTGTTGTATATGTAGTAAGGGAACTTTCATGCACTGACTTCTTTCTTAGTGTTAAAGCTAGAATGGGTGCAGCTGCCTGTATTGGCTTGTTCTCTTTGTGTGCTGTTGGGGATGGCTGAGGCTGATGATTTTCCTTTCTTCTTTGGAAGGAGTTTGACCCAGGCCAGGACACCTATCAGTACCCTCCCAAGGATGGCAGCGGGCAGCATGTGGATGTGAGCCCCACCAGCCAGCGCCTCCAGCTTCTTGAGCCCTTCGATAAGTGGGACGGCAAGGATCTAGAAGACATGCTGATCCTCATCAAGGTCAGCAGCAAAGTGGGGGAACACTGGCTATGACAGGACTGCTTGAACAGGGGTTTGCACATCAATTGCTAGAAGCTTTGGATGTGCCTTTGAGCGATCTGTGATTCCCTCCCCTACAACCACATTGTTATGGAAGGTGAAGCAAGGGTCTTCCTTCCTTCCAAGTGTTTCCTTCTGATACTTCTATTATAACTAAGACACTTTTCTCCTTTGGGCTAGTGGTTAGCTCATACCATGAAAAATGAAGCTTGTTATACCATGTGATATGATCCTACCCATACCATGCAGTCTGCAGAATTTGTCCCAGTTATAACCTGCAGCAGAAAGGCGGATGGGTTCTTTAATTAGCATCTCTAATACCTGACTGTTCCAAGATGCATTTTGTCTGAAATGAGGTTGTTAGGAACTTCTCATCCATCAGTATGTGTGTTCTCTTCCCATTGTATAGAAAGAGAAATTACTTTACAATAGTTAAGCATTGCATTCCAGTCCCTTAATGAAGACATGGGTTTCTCCTCACTGCCTATGGTGAGTTAACAGGATGAAAACTTCAGTTAATACAATGATGGGTTCTGAAATGCAATCCCTTAGGAACTGACCTTCAGGAACATTGCTGATTCTCAATGGCAGAGAGTTGCAGGTACTCCCAAGTGCCATACTGAGCTGTGCTTGAGTTTTTGACACAGGCAATTCCTTTGCAAGCACTTTGGGACTTAGCAGTTGGAAGGCCCTTATCTCTGGTTGGGAATTCTGTTCTTACAAGCTGAGAAGGCTTATGTGCGGATTGGAAACTTAAAGGAAACACCTGGCATCTTGCTGAACTCCCCCAGCAGGGAGGCTGAGCTGTAGCAGGAAGGGCTTAATTGCTTTTTGTACCTGAAGAACCTGCTACTGAGGGAAGGGAGGACATGGCAGGAGGTGTCATGGCTAAGCTCATTTTTGTAATTTACCCTTTGGAAGAGGGATGTTCTTCCTCCTACACACATGCAGAATGACCATTGTGTTCTGCCTTAGAGTGTCTTGATTCTGTAACAGATGCAATTCTCTTGGGTTCATGCCCTTAAAAAGAGATGTGAGGATCCTTCAGAATAAAAAGTGTTGAGGAAGGGTCAAGTCACTGATCCATCCTAAGACATTCTTCTCTTCTACTACCCTTTAGGTAAAAGGGAAATGCACCACTGACCATATTTCTGCAGCCGGACCGTGGCTCAAATTCCGTGGCCATCTGGACAACATCTCCAACAACCTGCTCATTGGTGCCATCAACATTGAAAATGGCAAAGCCAACTCTGTGAGGAATGCATTAACACAGGAGTTTGGGCCAGTCCCAGACACAGCCCGTTACTACAAGGTGAGACTTTCCCCTGATGCATCTATTTTAAGAGGATGTTTACACATCAGGCAGTCTGTGCCAAGACTGAGGAGCTCACCCTCCTGCTCTCAAGTAACAGCAGCTGTGAATTCACTCAGCGTTGAGGCTTTTTCTTGGGACTTACTCTGGTGGCAGTTCCTGTAGGAGATTCTCTCCCTACCTGCTATGGGGAAGAGGGAGGACGATCTCGTTGACCCAGAGGGGACCAGAAATCATAGACGAAAGGGGAAGAACTCCTTTAGGCACTGCACACCTTACAAGGCACGGGTGTGAACAGACTGCAACTAAATCTTGCCTCCTGCACTGTTTCACCTGTGACTAGTCTAATGTTTAAATAAATTCTAATCTTGTCCCCTTCAGTCTTTAAAACTTGGCTTAGAACCCCCAGAAATGTCCTTTCACCCTCTGGTGGTCTCAGATTGGTTCTTCCAGTGGACAGAAGTTAAAGTTTTCTGGATTGCTTCCAGAAGTAGAGCAGGGATCATGGCTGGTGTGAACGCTGCTCTGGCACAGGACCATGGAAGGAAAGGTGGCAGCAAGGATTTGCTCTGGGTCCCAAGCGCCATCCTCCTCAGCCCTCGTTAGCAAAGGATGGCAGTCCCTAACTGCTGTGAAGCACTTAATTCCTTTATTTCTGTCCTTCCTCAGAACCAAAGGGAGCCTTCTAGAAGGTGTCATAGCACAGCAATATCAGTAGGGTAGCACTGAAATTACATGTGTGGGTGGATATTTATTGTTAATTCCTCACTTGAGTGACTGCAGAAATGTAAATCTGTTTCGTCACAGAAAATGGGTGTCAAATGGGCAGTTATTGGGGATGAAAACTATGGTGAGGGATCAAGCCGGGAGCACGCAGCATTGGAGCCACGTCACTTGGGGGGCAGGGTCATCATCACCAAGAGCTTTGCCAGGATCCACGGTGAGTTGCATTTCCCCTGTGATGTGTGTAAACAGGATGTATTTGGTTTGGGTGGAAGCGGTGTTCACCTTGCCCAAGGGCTCAACCCCTATCTGCTGACAGATTCTGCTGGTCCTTCTTGTCAGGAATCCTGTTACGTATCTAGTTAGATACGCCACAAACAGTGCATGTGCTGATTTTGCTACAAAGATAGTAATTGTTGCTGGAATACTACTCTGAGAAGCACTAGGCAGCCAGAAGGTAATCCTGATCCCCTGCAGTGTGTTGTTACAAGCGTGCTTGGTGGTTTGTTCTCCACAGAAACCAATCTGAAGAAGCAAGGTCTACTGCCTCTCACTTTCGCTGATCCAGCGGACTACAACAAGATTCATCCTGTGGACAAGCTAAGCATTGTGGGGCTGGCAGACTTCGCACCTGGAAAGGTAACTGACTGGGTGTCTTGTCATTGCACTCGGGGGGCAGGGATCGGGGATGTGCCACTGTCCAGGAGCAGTGTGGAGCTGTGTGCCGGAGGCCTGAAGCAGCACAGGCACCCACGGGCAGTGCAGCCTGCCAGCCAGCCAGATGAGACACTTTGTGCCAGTGGTCTGGGGGCTAGAGAGCAAGTCAGAACCAGATCGTGTTATTCTGAACAGTTACGAGAAACCCTTGTACAATATTCTGAATTCCTGGACTTGCTGCCTTAGGCACGAGTGCTCCCTAGAAGTGTTATCCCACAAGGAACTGCATCCGCATTTCTATGTTAAGACCCCCCTGAGCTGTAATTTTTCATTTTCAACCCTTTAAAAACATGTAGGAATTTTCCTGTGAGAAGCTTCAGTTAACTTGCTCCCTTGAAAGAGAAGGGGGGAAATAAAAACTGTCTTCTTCCTTTAGCCTCTGAAATGCATCATCAAGCATCCCAATGGGAGCCAAGAAACAATCATGCTGAACCACACCTTCAACGAGTCACAGATAGAGTGGTTTCAAGCTGGCAGTGCCCTGAACAGAATGAAGGAGCTGCAGCAGAAATCAAGCTAAGTGCGCACAATGCCCCAGTGCACTGGACTCGATTCAGCTTTGGCATTTTCATGAAAGTGCAATTCCATGCCTACTGTTGGAATAAATGTCTGATCAAATGTAACCATAGCTTCCTTTTTGTTATGGTACTTCCTCTTCACTGACACTATGAAAAGGGAGTGCAGCTAGGCTTACTTTTGTCTTTTAAATTCCCCAGCTCCCTTTTTCTATTTTGGCTCAATTTTGGTTGTCCCACAGTTATTTATATTTGGAAATAACCGGCTAAGGTGGGTTTGTCTGCTCAGTTGGTTGTTTTCTGCCCATTCACTTTACTGATGGCTAAAGAAATAAAATGAAAATAAAGAATGTGACCATCTCTTCTGCCTCATGTTATGTTCACAGTCCTGCTCTTCAGCCCCTGCTTCCCCTATCACTGTTGCTGGGAGGGTGGGAAAGAACTTCTTAGGGATATGAGACGGTACCTGCCTAGTTCTTATTCTGTAAATCATTGCTGTGCACAAAAACACATGGTAAAAAGAGAGCCCTCACAGCTGTCTTGCACTATTTATCCCTTGACATTAACCTACTGCAGGCTATGCTCATGACTATCGCCACCTTCCCAACTACATTCCTGTCCAGGGCAGCAGTGCCACTACTGCACCAATGACAAAGTTACAAGGAGTGAGTGATTTTTATGCTTTCCCAGCATCGTGCCGTAAACTAGTTTCCTCAAGCACGGCTTCCCTTCTCCACAACAGGAGACTGATGTTGAGGAGTATCTCATTAGATCAGCATGTAAAGCCATGCAGCTACCACCTTGCCACACTCCTGGGAGCTCTGACCCTGTGAAATGGGAGCTGAGCACATCAGCTACTTGGAGGTACCTGGGCTGTTTTCTTCCCCCTGCCCTGCACTAGGCACTACCCCCAGAAGAGCCTGTGTGGAAGCCTCTCTGGCTGTTGAGGCTCTAACTCGCTTCACCTGAATTTCCACCTGTACAAACAGCTGGAGGTGTTGTGCAAACAGTTTGTTTCCACCATGTCTAGATGATTGCATGTCTGAGCACTACTGCTCTATAGACAGCATTCAGTAAGCTTATTGTCTGAGCAGATGGACCTCAGTTACTATGTGAACCTAAAGAATTCTAGGCTCCCTTTTAATTAGGGCAATGCACCAGGAATAACAGTTCAGAATTAAGGGGTTCTAACAACGCTGCAGGGAGGGCACTGGTGACTCAGGCTTTGTTTTCACAGTTGGAGGTTAAGCAGACCCACTATCCCAGGGAATTATAGCCCCTTCCTGCCAAACGTGGCTGGCTTTGTAATTATGTGCAACATCGTTCTCTTGGCAATGGGCCCTGCATAGATTTTACTCACTGTTTTGTTCCCCCCTTTCCTTTCACTGCTGTCAGGGAGGGTGATGGCAATTGTTACTGGCTGTTAGAGCAGAGCAAAGTGTTGGTCTCAACCCTGTCTGCCTTGAAATCCAAGTAGCTAAACTGCAGGAGGCAACTTTTTTCTTCCTGCTAGGCAGGAAGCTAATAGTTTCCCCACAAATTGTACAGGAAGGCAGGCTGTGTGGTTTTTACTATTTATTCCATTTCTGGTATTAGCACACCCCCACAAACAAGTATAACTTGTTCAAAGCAGCCTTGGTCCATGTCAGTTCATAATGTAAGTTTGACTGTATTTTCAGTCAAACTCCTGCAAAGTTTAGCTCATTCTACATCAGTACAGCCCACCCAATACAGTACTTCCATTCAGCACAGTAAGCAGCCTGTAGCCTTCCACAGTCGTCATCTTCACAGAGCCTAAGCTACTTTTGGGTAAACTACTGTCATTTCAGTTCTCTTTGGCTGACTTCATCAGTGGGTTAAATGCCCATTCTTAGCAGAACATTACCACCACCTCCCCTGCCCTCCCAGCAGCAGCATTTTCCAGGTCTCCAGAGCACCACACCTCTATTACCTCTAGTCTTTCGCTGTTTCTTCTCCATTTCCTGTCAAAAGAAGGGCAGGTTTCTACCCCTCTGAGATAAGCTCTCAGCCCAAGGAAGCAGTAGTTCTTGACAGGCATTCTCTCCTGCTTTCACTTGCTGAAGTCAACTCCCTTCTTAATTCAGGCAAGTAAAGACCTCCCCAGTTTTTCCTCCAGGGCAGGAGACCAAAGCTCCAGCTGAGTTTGTTGCTGCTGTGCTCAAGGCTTTTTGTGCCTGTAAATTCACTTCTACAGATCAGTGAAGACATTTCTTGAAAGTGACTGTCTCGATCTGGCAGGTTGGAAGCTGAAGGGGAAACAGAGAATGGCAGGTCTAATTTCTCATTCAGCTTCAGAGGAGCAATGAGCACCAGCAGGATCCCATAAGCCCCCAAACATCCACCGGAAAAGACTTTCTGCGGAGCAGGCTCTGATTGCAGCTAACTGTTTGTCCACCACGACAGGAGGCCCAGGCCTGGCTCACTGATTGATCCCTGTTCACAGAGAGAAGAGAGCATGCAATTATAAACTGCATAGAGAATACAGGAGTAAACGCATAAAAATATAAAATCTCTCCCCCCGAGTTACGGATGAGGTACTCACTTTTCTTCCTATCAGAGCCTGCCCAGCACTTGCCCAGACTCCTTTAAACCTTGTCAGCACCACAACAAACGTTCAGTGCTTGAAAATCAAGCACTTGCCCATTCCACCTCCTGACTGTCCCAATATACTCCAGCTGTGAGAAAACACAGCTTTCATTGGTTTAGATCCATCTTTCTCTTGCGTTGTACTCCGGTGGGTCTTAGCCAAAACACTGCATGGGAAAGACCGTTTAGCCGCTGTGTAAACCTCGATGTGGTTCTCCCAGCTCTGTGCTCCTTGTATGCTCACTCCCACCTGCAGATCCTGCATCCGCAGTCTGCTTTAAATCAGTCTCCCAGGGGGAACTCCACCAACCACCACAAAGTGTTCTGATGAAAAACACACAGCGAACACAGAGCGACCACAATAACAATCTCGTTTCTCCCCTTTTCCACTCCTTTCATTTTGTGACTCTGTTTGCTTCACAGTCAGCTTAAAGCAATCAGTTCCTTGGGTAAGGGATGCTATTTTAGACATAAACTGCAACATTCACAAGGCTGTATGAATTATGCATATAGTTACCACAAGAGTGTAGGGTGCCTCTTTCTTCTGAACTTCTTCTGTGGCACTTGAAGTGGAAGCCTCTGCAGAGCTCGGACCTGTTGGTGATGTATCGACAAACGTTTCATCCACGACTCGGAAGCGGATCTCCTCCCCAATGTCCATGTAAAGGTCATGGGCCCCTTCTTCCGTCTCATATTCCCACACCCACACCTGCTCTGCTTCATCGCTGGCCACGCCAAGGGTTAAGGATGGAAACAATCCATATTCCGCCTGACAGATCACTTTCTGACAGTTTTGGGAATAAACTCAACTCAAAGCCTTTCCACAATTATTTCTCAAACCACAACACTGTCCTAGGTCATCATCTGCACAGTCCAGGACCCCCATCTTGTTTCTGATTTTCCTGTTTCAGGGTGCATGCTGCTGGGCAGAGTTGGGGTTACCCCCACCCGCAAAAAAACCCAACAACAAAAAAGACCCCCAAACAAGCAAACCCCCTCAAACCCAAGAAGACCTCGTCTACCACAAGTAAGTATATCAGACACACCACGTATCTAGACATTACATGATGTGGTAAAACCGGCATTCTGTCTTCAGCAGCCGCCAAGATTAGAGGCAGGGATTACAATGCGGTTGTTCGGGGGACATTGCCATTCGTTTCTATCAGCGGGCACAATGATCCTGCAAAACCTAATAAGCGTGAGGCCTGTCTAGCTGTGATAACAGTCTGCGGGACTTGCCCGAGACAACAGCTTAGCTTCTGCCACTGAGCACCTTCATTGTTGCAATAGTGAATGCCTGTTGGGCCAGCACTGCACAATCTTTTGAAATGAAGTAGTAAAGTTATCAAAGGTGATCAAAGGATACAACTTAGCCGGCTGCTGCAGGGATTCTGGTGGGATGACAATATCATCAAAGAATCCAATAGAAACTGTGGAGAAAAAAACTTAAAGACTGAAATGAGTCTTCGCAAATGATGTACCACAGCAATTCCTAAAATGCATTTCTAGACTCATTCTCCTTCCTCTTTCAGGAAGGACATCTGAGATCATGCAGGAATTATTCTTTGAGCCACAACGCTCAATTTCAGCTGGCAGCAAAGCAACCACCCAGCTGAAAAGTACATACAGCAACAGAGGGCACAGTCTTCACGCCCGCTGGGAAAGGAAAAAGCTGTTTGGAGCAGGATTGGAAACGAAAGTGTTCCAAGAAATGAGTCAGATGCTATAGAGGTCTGTGACAGAAAAGAGCTTAGAAATCACAGATGTAACATGTTAAATAAAGACCAATATAAAGTTAGAACAGCCCCCACCTCCCCCTTGAGAGTTCATGATGTTGAATTTTAACAGAGAGTGGACATGCCCAATTCAGCAACAAATGCAGCCAAGATAATCTTATTGTCCTAACTTAACAACAGAGCAGAGGAGCTCGCTTGCATGGAAGACTCCTACAAGAAAGGAAAGCAACTCATCAATTATGTATTCCATGAATCTGACAGCACTCTGCACCCACAAAGACGTTTCCCTGCCATGTTTTCAGGTACAGGAAATGATCATGAATTTGCACAGAACTATAGGGAAGATATATCAGACCAACACAAGCCGATACTACCACTTTAAAAAAAACAAGTTCTGTTAACTGAAGCGAGAAAATGAATCCAGTCTACGCTCCAGATGGGCTTGCCTGCTCTTCTTGGGCATGCACATGAATGACAGAAGGAAAGGGGAGCACAGACAAAACCATCAAGGGCAGGGGAAGCTGCCAGGCTCAAACTACCAACCACCCTACCACCCTCAGGTCAGAGCAGCACTAGAGGCCAGTAGTAGCCTTTAACCAGCCTACAGACAGCACTATACCACCTGAAATCAGAGTATCTCAAAAGACCCAAGAGCTCTGCAGCTCATGGGTGCCCAACGTTAGAAGTTGCGGTTTACCATGAACGCCATCCTGACTGCAGCTTTTAATCTGTCCAATCAGAATCTCATCCAGGAAGGGATGGAAGACCACGTAGCGGAAATGCACTTAAAAGAAAATAGATCATTAACGTTAGGTCCATGTTAGTGAACTATACTCTTTCCACAGGGTGGCAGCAATTAAAACAAAATCCCACATCCTATATGCCTTCTAAATGCTTACCCAGTTTCTTCCACAATTTCCTTACAGGCACTGATTAGATAGAAAAATGGGAATAAGAGTTCTGATTCCTAACTGTCTTGTATGAATTATGACAGCGGTTGATCAGCAGCCTCCTGTTCTCTGCTCCTCAAGCTTGCAAGAGTTTAAGTTCACAGAATGAAGCTATAAATGAAAAACATGGAGCAGAACCTCTACTTTAGTTATGATGTGAGCATTTCTGCACAATGCTTCAAGGCCAAGAATATCAGCTGAAATTATACTTTCTCGTAATACTTCTGCTCCTTCTATCTTTGTCAGCAATGCTGTATTTTCTTTAAATGAAATATTTGCTATCAAATATTATTAGAGTAAATAAGATTCTCTAACATAACTGCGTTTTTATCCAGGTTAAATAAAATGTTTCTAACATAATTAATAAATTATAAGAATGCTATACTAAGACAATCTTAGCCAAACAATGCTTATGAGCAATTTAAGGTAATTTTAGCTGTCCATACTCTGTGCTCCTCTTCTACATAAAATCAGGCAGTACATTAGAAAAAGAGTTATTACCAGACACAGCAGGATTTATTGAAGTGCTACCAAGATTCTGAAAGCAGGAGGCTTTTTTCCAAGCTCAGAGAGAATATATTCTCTTGTTTCAGTTCAAGGAGTAATTCAAAGTTAAGAAGCTGAATGGAGATTAAAGCAAGCAGGAAAGTCTGCCATCCTCCTTCAGTATTAGAGAGGCTTTTATTTGCAGGGAGTTCTGTTGGAATTAAAATTTAAACAAGGGTAGCCACATACAGTCAGTCTAGTTCCCTTCTAACAGGAAACATTTCATTTGCTCAAGCTATGCTTCCACACTGAAAATTGAACCTAGAAAAAAATGCATCTCTTTCCAGTTTAAAGAAACTTATTTTAACTTTAAAAAAATACAAAATTTGCTTTTATGCATTTACTTTCAATTTTTACTCAGACAGATTTGCCAAAAGTCAAAGTAAAGAAATCAGTCATTTCTTATTAAAAAAAAAGTCACTAGAAATGTGTGCTGAACCAGATCTGTCTGTCTCAAAGAAAAACGTCGCAAAACTTCCAGCTAGGAAAACAGCATCAAATGCTCTGCAAATGTTATATTTAGAAACATGTTTCAACATTCTAGCTAGGGAAAAGAAGCTTCAAAAAGAAAAAATACTAGAGAAATGCAGTGCAATTAATACAACTTACTGTCTACGTGCAGATTTCCAATAATTTTAAATTAAATTAACCCCTTCTTTACCCCACACTTATGGCCCTAATTGTGGAACAGAGATGGACTGCTGGAGAAGACAAACAGGACTGGCTGTTTAAAGGTGTATTTGTACCCCAAAAAATGCAAAGGAAAGATACTTTTGGCGTGTTCCTCTTGCCCTCCTAACAGGAACAGAGTTATGGCTACAAACTTTGGTAAGTTCCTTTAAACTTACTTTCCCTAACAACTGAACTTAGTTTACATTTACAGATCACTAACATTCTGCAAAACTATATAACTGAGGACAAGAATATACCTTTGGTATGTGATGCACCATCTCCAGGGAATATGTATGAATCTTCCAGCTTTGTGATATCATACAGACAGATGCAGAGGCCAACATTGTATACAACCTGCTCAAAGAAAAAAAAGAATTAAAAAGCAATAAATCAAGCAATCCACCAGGTTAAATCAAGCAAACCATCAAATTTATACACTATGCACACCATTTCAAAAGAAGGCAACAGAAGGGTGGCAAGATGGGAGGGAGGCTGTTTTGGTACACTCCTTCAACAGCCCCAGCCCTAACCACATTGCATTCTAGGGGAACCCCTAACTTATTCAAATGTTATGGGAGGATGTGTTTTCATTGGCACCGCAAAAAGCACCACTACAAACAGAAATGCTCAGGGTAATTGTCAGCGGTGAGAGAACTTGACCTGCCAAGATAGTAAACGGTTGCCCACAGACATCATTCACCAGCCCCACAGCTCGTCCAAAGGCTAAACATACTTTTCGCTGGAGTTACACTCTCAGAAGCCTCTAGGCTTGCCTTTGTCTTAAATTATATTAGCTCTGGGGAGAGACAAGAACTCTTGATTTCTCTGCTATTTCTGAGACAGCTTCACAGCCTACAAAATTTGAGGCACCTACTAGTCATCAGTGGACGAGGGAAGAGTTTTGCTTTCCATTAACACCTTCGTTTCTCTTCCAGTACTACTGTTCTACATTTGCTTACACTGTCTTTTTTAAAATTCCTCCACAGGATGGATTGGTTTGCATCTGTTTTTCAGACTGTGTTTTGGATTGCTACTCCACACACAAGCCAGCAGTTACTCTCATTTCTCTTCCATGCTTCCCTGCCCCATCTGGTGTCTCAGTATCTTTGCATTACAGCATTAGCCATTAGAAAAAAGTCCCTTTTGAGATGATACATGGCTGTCTCTTTGTTTACAGTCTCTAGTATTTCAGTCTCTGGGGATGGCCTTCACGTCTAAACTGTTCTGATACCTCACCCACACATCTCATTAGGAACAAATAAAAGGAAGAAACACTCAGGGATGTTATGACGCTTGCATCAACCTGTACATGACCAACACTTTACCTTATTGGCCAATTTCTTGTTTAGCTCTTCCGCAATGGATTCATTCAGTTTCCTTTCAAACTGCCAGGGAGGAATTCTTACTGTGTCAGTCATCTCTACCAGGACAAACATGGTGGCGGGGAGCGCCTCTGAGAGAGAGAAGACACCAACAGCCTCAGGAACCGGAGCACTGCAGAGGCAACCAAGACCCCCAACAACTGACGCGGGGCGGGCCTGGGAAACCACGCCAACGTCTTGCACGCAGTTTAGTGGGGCAGCACCCTGGTTATCCCAAAATGGGAGGGAGACACACACACGTCGGGGGGGGGGTCTGAAGGCGCCGCGCAACGGCTATGGGGGGGGGGGGGGGGGGGGGAGGGAGAAGAAGGAGAGGGGGTTGAAGGCGGCCACGCAACCGCTGTCGGGGATGGGCGGCCAGGCAGCCGCCGTTGCAGGGAGCGGGGGGAGCGCACCAACAGCCGCGCCGCTCGGCAGCCGGGAGCTCGGAGGAGCGGGGCTGGCGGCGGGCAGGCCGGAGGCGGGTGAGCCCGCCCGGCCCAGGGGAGCCACAGCCGCTCCTCACCCACCTGCCGCACGCGGAGCCCCGCCGCGCGCTCCCCGGCCTCACGGCCCTTCCGGCGCCTCAGCCAATCGCCCTCGGCAGGCGGGCCCGCGCTCTGATTGACGCGGGGCGGAGCGCTCCCAGGACGTGGAGCCCTGCCGCGCCGGGCGGAGCGAAGCGCCCCGCCCCGCCCCGCCCCTCGGCGGCCATTTTGTCCCTCCTCAGTGCGGGGTGGGGGCCTGGCCCGTTACCTGCGTTACCGGTGCGGGGCCGGGCCCGGCGGAGCTGGTTTCTGGTGGCCCCTGTGAAGGAGGTGGTTTTGGTCAATATAAACGTGGAAAGGCCCTCAGCAGCCGGGCGCCCTGCGCAGGGCTGTGCTGTACCTGCCCACCCCCTCCCGCCCCAGGTGTCTCCCTGGGCCGCCCCCCGGGCAGCGGTTGCGTGGTGCCGCAGCTATTGTCATTTCACTTACCGCTTTCGTAAGCTTCGGTCCCGACAGGGCAGCAGAGATCAAAGTTTGCGTCTCTCCGAGAGCCGATGCTTCAGCTGTTTGCCTACCTCTACAGCAAAACTGGGTGGGTTTATAGCCCCCGTGCCCCTGGAAGGTATTCTTCATGGCAGTGACTGCACAATACTTTGGTTAAAGTTATACCAGGTACAAAGTGGCATCACGTACAGCTGGAATAATCTATTCTGAGGGTTAATTACAAAAAAAAAAAAATCCCCATGGTATGATTTTGCAGGCCTTAGTGCATTCTGCAGCGAGGTAAGCAGCATGAGGGATGGTAGAAAACAAGGGGGTGTGCAAATGTCTGAAATTTGTTGGGAAAAATGAAAGGTTGTTTGAAGTGAGTTTAAAAAAAGATTCGCTAGGAAAACCAAGCATCTCTGGCTGACAGGCAAAACTGTGCTGTCAGCATAATGGCTTTGAAGCAAAGGCTAAGTGTGTCATCCCCCACACCCCCCAGCAGCGCATGGTGGGACAGTAATGAGTGTTTTAGATAAGAAATCATTAAATGTTGAGCTGTCTTGGAGCGGGAAGGGGAAAATGAGGTTGCAAATACTGTGGCTAGGCCTCATTAACAAGATACCTGTCTTGGCCGAGGATTTTCTGATCTCTTTGCAATGACTCCTGTTTCACCAGGATCTGTTGTGTTGTTGGGTTTTTTTTAAATAAACATGGCTGGTCTGCATGTTTGGCATGTTTGTATTAAATGGAGGGCCGAGGAACAAGTTTTGCCCCGTTACCTGAGAAGAGCAGCATTTTTCTTGGAGTGGCATCTACCTTTTCAGCAAGGAGCTCTGTTGCCAACGCAGCAAACACCGCTCTATCAGAACACCTCAACCCAAATCCCCAGCATTTCTTGCTCTTCTCGTCCTACTTCAGGAAGCCTTACAAAGGCTCTTTTCTCCTCCGCTACAGTCGCGGCTGGGCTAATCTCGGCACGGCACAGTTTTGCTGGCACACGTGCCACACCCCTTGCTGTTCTGTCCTGGCCTCACGCAGGTCTGGCAGTGCAAGGCTTGACCTTTAGCTGGGGTGCAGGTTTTGCAGGTATCTGTAGCTACTTTTTCAGAAGAGAGAATAGTTCCTGACCCTGTCCCTCTTTCTGATGGCAGGGGAAGAAATAGCCTTGGTATCACACGAGGAGGTAGAAGTTAGACACTGTTGATATCGGCAAGGTGATCACTCTGGATGCTTTTGTATGTAAGAACTGTAAGGTTACATAGGGGCAGGGGTTCAGGGGAAGTAGGCTGAATACCTGCGAGAACATGGGAGATGGAGAGAAGTGGATTTGGACAGAGTCATATCACACTTCCATTTCTAGCCCATCCTTGAACTAACATTTTTCATGCTTCCAATAGCCATGCCCCATTGGGGGCTGTTGGGTGCCCAATACGAAGCAGATGCATCTCCCTTCAGCCTGATCCACAGCTCCCAAAAACCAGCTGTGTGAGCAGCGGGGCTGCGAGGCCTTGCTTTGTACTGGCTCGTGTCTTATGGTTGGGTCTTTGGTGTCTCATAAAGTGCAGGCACCAAGCAAGCTCTTCTAGGGTGGGGACATGCAGAATCTCTCCCTCCTGTATCAGCTCTGTGATCGCCAACAAGGGCTGAACGCTACAGGCTGTTCCTCAGGCAGGATGACAGGCTTCCTCTTCTCTACACAGCTACGTATTTTGGTGAAACTTGCAGGTACTTTGATAATACTCTGGGGAAACGGAGTTGAAATGTGTGGAGGGAAAGCTGAAAATGGCAGTGTCGGATGAGCGTCATTGCCTTAGATACCAGGCTACAAACACCACCAGAGCTGAGTCTGACTGGCAAGTTCTCAGCCTCCACCAGTAACATCACAGGCTGTGGGAAATGATTTCCAGTCTCACTCTCTGCAGGTAACCCCCCCGATCCCAAGCGGTGTGTGCCTGGACCTTTGTACACGGGATGGATGTTGCTCTGTTACCACCTAGATTTTCTCCCTGGAGGAACTGTGTATTTCATAAGCACCGTCTCCAATGCAAAAATATAAACAAAAGCCAAACTTTGCCCTGTAAAACATGGGTGTTGTCTCAATTCAGCTATTGATAGTGCTCAGAGTTACGCTATATTTAACACTGCAGCCAAGGTATCTTGATGTTGGAGATTGTGTGGACAGCCTCATTTTGCTGAGTCGTCTCTTTTTGTCCCAGTAGTACTGACACAATGAATAGCCACAAATCCACAGCACCTGTACACAACTTTTCATACATAACCATAAAGTCTCTAGAGTCTCTCTATCAGCAGTATTGGTGCTTTTCCGAATTTTGGGAGCATGGTTCTTGGTTGCTTTTTTTTTTTGAAGCTTCAGCTGCTGGAATCCAGGGATTGCACAAGGGTCTTTCTGTCACTCAGAGAAAATCCCAGACATTTCTCATTCTCACGATTGTACAGGAAAACTGGAAAATACTATTTGAAGTGCCTGAAGGCTCAGAAACTGGGAGGAAAATGAAAGGAACCCCCAAATTATTTTGCTTAAGATCTCCTCTGCCACCACATCCCCATGGGTGATGGGGAAAACTGGCTCAGGGACATTGAAGGAGATGAGTGGTAATTTGCATCTAGACTGTTTTGGCCCTCCTTTGATTGACTCCAAAGGAATTATGTATCTTCTCATGTACAAAGTCCTCCACGCTCCTGCCTTTGCTTCTGTCTCTGCAGGCATCTCCAGCACCCCTACTCCCACTCTCTGTTTGATCAAAGCTTCCCCTCTTCTCCTTTTATCATTTTTGCATACTTTAGACTCTCTGCCTCCTCTGCTGCAGCGCATGCCCAGCTACTTTCCAGTCAAACATACTTTGAGTTCCCGGGGCCTTTTCCATCAAGAGCCTTTAGTGACTATGTGGGAGAGTCAGGTTCTGACGCTTGTCTCCTCTGTTCAGTTTATATTGTTTAACACCTGCAGCTGGGCACATGGCTAACCCTGGTGTACCACAAATCAGGTGAGGAAGTACAGGTATTTATGATATTCAATGTACAAATGTTAAATGAATGCCTGGGGAAGAAGAAGGCATGCCCGTACCACATGTCCCCAGCACTCTTCTGGCCTCCAGCTGTTTCCAGCTCAGCACCCTCCTGGTCTGGATGTGTAGAGCTATCCCCCAAGGAGAGGATGGGCCATCTCAGGACAAGAGAGCTGGCTGGGTTTCTTCTCCCCTTCTTTTGCAAGCTTTTGAAGGGTAGACTGCGGAGATGAGCCTTGTGGTGTCTGTAGGGGGTGAATGGGGCTTCCCTTTTGTCATAGAAAACTGCTTGAAAAGCCACAAGCAGAGTGTGATGGGCAATGGCAGCACCCACTGGCACTTGGGGTTTCAGTGCTTCTTGGTGGTCTTGCCATGCGCCGGTCTCTTCTGTCTTCGGAGCCTTTTTCTGCACTATAGTGCATCGACAGGAGAGACGCAACTGCTTTGTGATCCGGTCCCTCTGCCAAAGCCCCTGGACAGCCACGGATCAACACCCACCTACCTGGATGGATGGATACAGCCAGGCAGAGCAGTCGTGACCCCATCTCCTGACTCTGCACCGTGCCTCGCAGCTTCCCACACAACTTGTATGCCACCCTGCAGCCCCGGGGGTCGTTGGTGGAACAGGTCCGGTTGGCACCATCGCATTCAGCTGCTTAGAATGACTCAAGGAAAGAGTCATGTTTAAGAAACCAAAAACAACCCACAACCACCCCACATCACAAGATGCCTGTGACGGCTCCCTGCATCACCTAAATTCCCCCCAAAGGATGCCTACCCAGCCTGTTCTTAAAAACCTCCAGTGATGGAGACTCTGGTGCTTCCCCAGGCAATCTACTTGAGTAATTAACTGTCTGTTCTGTTAGAAAGTGTTTCCTAATGTCTAGCATCAATCTTGCTCCTTGCAATTTAAACCCCATTACTCCTCACCCTATTCCCCAGCGGACACAGCAAATGATTGATTCCTGTCCTCATCGCATCGCCCTGTGTCCCCGAGAGAGAAAGTCTCGGGCCGATTTATGACGTTCCCTCTGTCCGTGGAGATGGCTTTCCTGAGCACCGGCACGCCGGCACAGGGGAAAACAGAAAGAAAAGATCTTTTGAGGTCGGGGGATTGGCATCGTGCACTGCTAGAAATGAGACCCTTAGAAAGCACCTGGGTTTGTGACGGCTACGAGCCCGGAGCAGGGGAGCAGGGCAGTAGGGTGGATTTGTGGCATGTGCCCCCCGTGCTCCTCGGCTGTGCTGGGGGTGACCGCGGCACCCATGGGTGCTGGGGGGCTGCAGGCTTGGGCAGGCAGGGAGAGCGGCTGCAGCGGCACCAGCGGGACTCGGGGTGACAGGGGAGAGGTTTGACCCGTCGCAGGGGACTCCTCCTGGTCCAGACCTGGCCTCCTGGCCCACCCCCCCCTCCGGTGCCTTCCCACCACTCCGTCCCGCTGTCCCTGCAGCCCGTGGGGCAGCCCCGTTGCGTCCGGCTGTGCCACCGATGCGCGTCACTTTGTGTAACCGGAGCGATGCAGCCCCCCGGGGCCGACCCTCATCCCCTCCGGCCCCCCATACAGACTTTCTCCTTTAAGCCTAGCTCAGAAATGACCAGGCTGATCCCTCCCACCTGCCCGCTCCCCCTGGCCTGGCCCTGACGTCAGGGGAAGGCGTGCGGATGCGTGTGTTTGCGAGGCGCACATCATACACACGCATCAGATACCGCAGATCCATCAGCAGGCAGCCGGCAGGCAGGCAGGCAGGCAGGCAGGCAGGCGGGCAGAGAAAGCCCCCCAGAGCCGGGCTGCAGGCGAGACCGCTGCTCCTCGCAAGGTAGCAGAGGAGCGTTTGGCCCCACCGAGCACCGATGCTTTGCGGAGCGCAGCTCCAGGGAGCCCGTCACTGCTAAGGAGGTAAGGGGAGGCACAATGGCCATCCAGCTTGCCCGGGCTATTGTAGCTGGAGGTTAAACTTCACGCACCGCCTTTTTCTTTCAAACCTGCTTTTTCCTTTTGACGGCGGAGAGGTGCGAGGGTGAAGCGCGACTTCCCTCCTCCGGTTCGGTTATTCCCCACCAGCCTCAGGAACAATAACTCCTCTGGGGGTGGCGGCGGTGGCGTTGCATGTCTGCTTTGGCTGGGGGGCAAATCGCCGGGGCTTTGCCACGAGGGCTGAGATCAGCTGGGACGCAGCTCTCCGATTGCCGGGTGAGAGGGAGTAAAAGGGCAATTTGTAAAAAAATCCGTCTTATTAAAGCGGGCTGATAATGATGGGGGCTTGAATTGGGGTTTCTTTGGGACTGGCTGCACTATTCATTCCTGCAGACGGCAAGTTAGATCCACAAAGGAGGAAGGAAGGACACAGACGAGGACGTTTGCTCCCGGTCTTTGAACAGACACTATTCCAATTAAAAAAAAAAAAACCACGACAAAACAACCAAATCCCACAAACTTGGTATTTGGGAGTGATGATTATGCATATATGCTTAAAAGGTAAATCAAGCCTCCATGATGGCTTCCCCTTTGCTTCCCCTTTGCATCTGGCAGCCTGCTTGCTCTCCCCCATGGCCTCCCCGAGAATTGGGCAGCCCGGCACTGACTAAGGGAGCTTTTTATAATTGATCCATAAAGGTGACATTCATATTTTAGCGCTAAGCAGGCTGTATCGTAGGCGAGACTATCTCAGCAAAGATCCCTGGAGTTGTGAGCGTGATTGGCTTAGCTGGGGAGGGGACGCTGTCAGGGTGTATTCCCCAAAAACCGCCTAGTTTATTTTTCCTATAGTAATTTGTCTCAGCAAAAGGGTTTTTAACATGCAGGGTAGGCAAGGAAATTGCTTTGCTTGCTATTTAACTCTTAACAGCATGATCTGGTAACCAAAAAGGGGGGGGGGGGGGGCTGAGAGGCTTTCATTAGCATCGGACAGAGACAGCATTTATAAAAACCTGCCAGACGCCACGGCTGTGAGCCTCCTCTGAGGAAGGGAGGATGGAGAAGCGTAGCCCGGCTGTGGAGGCCCTGCTTGTGGTAACCCCTGCCTGGAGCCATCCCGGTCCCCCAGCTGGTTCCTGCCCTTCACAGCAGCCCCCCGGGAGATGCCGATTCGGGATCTCTGCTGGCCACCGCGTTGTTGGTGGGTCCCTCGGCGTGTGAACGTGCCAAGCAGCTGAAAAATGGGATTTTTGTTTTTGCATCGAGCTCTGGGGACACGCTCCTGCGTCTGGAGGGGTGTAGCTCTTCTCTGTTTCAGCCCGTGTCTAGACAGGCTGGGTCTGGGGGGGCATCAGCCTCCCCGAGGATGGCGGCGGGCCAGAACGTCGCTTTCCCTGCTCCGTGGAGTGAGGAGATGGCTGCCGGCAGCCGGCTGTGGAGATGGGGTGTCTTTTCGGCATACAGAGACCTTTTTGCTACTGGGGTGGAAGGAGCGGGGGAGGTAAACCTGACTCCTAAACTGGGGCTACTGGCAGTCGCGAGGGATGGAGAAAACGTGATGGCGAGCGGCAGGGAAGAGCCCGTGCGGGAGCTCGCTGGGAAAGGCAGCAGAGGGAAAATAACCTCCAGCTCCCCGACTGGGGCAGGGGAGCGGCGGCACTCGGGAGACCCGAGCGTGGTGGCAGACAGCATCCGAGCCGGGGATTTGCAAAGGGATGCAGCAGCGTGAAAAGAAACGTCCCATAAAGACGATGGTGGGCCAACCGAAAGGTCACGTCCAGAGCCGGAGCATGACAGCTGTCTGTCCATCCGTCCTGGGCAGTCCGGGGGTTCTGGCGGATGGGAAGGAGCACAAAGAAGCGCCGCGCGGGAGGGCCGACTCGCCGAGGGCGATTAAGCCAATTAAATATGTATTCCCTCACCCGGCCGAGGGACACGTGAGGGGTTTTTCTTCGCTGCCGCTAATGAACGGGGAGTGGCAGAGAGAGGCTGGTGCCTCTTCAAAAGGCTTCTTCCCCCCTTCTGGGGGACCTTGAAAGGCTGTTTAGTTAAACAAGGTCACAGCCAGCACCCAAGTCAATGTGTTTGGCTCTAAAGAGAGGGAGAGAGGCAGTGATTTTATTTGATAAACCGCAGACCTTTCAGTCGCTAGTGATGAATGGGGTACTTGGATCTCGAGATAAAAGCTGATGTGTCTACTGTCTGTCTGCCTTAATTGGCCTGGGTTTCCTCCGTTCGCCTGCGAGCGCTCCCGACTGTCAGCTCTGCTCGGAAGCCTGCCCTCTGAAAAATATAAAAGCAAAGCTGGCTGCCGCTGCCGAAGGAAACCCCATCAGCAGAGGGTTCTGGGGTTTCGCTCCAAGATGGTTTATTTGGGGAGGGGGAAAGACGGACAGGGTGGGGTGTGTTTTTTACAAAGAGCATCCTTCCAGGGAGCGCTGGGCTCAGTGCCACTTACACACGTCCTTGGCTTGGAGGACCGTCACCCCGGGGGACCCTCGGAGCAAAGCCACCGAGGGGAGACAGGGAGGAGCGAGGTGGAGGTCCGGCAGCGGTGGCGGAGGGGGGGTTACGCTGGAAAGGCTTCCCCTGCCCCATGGCAGAGCCGGGCTGCTGCAGCCTCTGCTTGCCTCCTCAAGTGACCCGATTTTGTCCCTGCGCCGTATACATGCATGGGGTGGACACGGTGTCGTGGGTGGTCTGAGAGAGACCTGGGGTGGGGAGAGATGCTCTCGGCCCCGGCAGAGGTTGGCATGACAGCTGGCGATGGAGGAGAGAGGGCAAATGCCTCCCGTGCCCCAGGTGCCCCCTCCTTGTCGCCTGCTGGGGCTGCAGCGTGGAGAAAGGGCTGGGGAGAGGATGGTGGGGTGGAGCACAGGGAGGGAAGAAGAAGGACAGGAGAGGCTTTCCCTGCTCTCTGGCTGGGCTGGGAGGGGAGGAGACACGGGCGAGGACATGCTAGTGTCTCCCCTCTTCTCTCAGCCTGCTTTTGCGGTGAGTTTAATTTTCTCAGTCCCTTTGTTTGCTGCGGGGATTTAAATGAGGGGGGAGGCAGGATGCCGCCCCGGAGCCCCCCGTGGTGCCGAAGCTCCCACTCAGCCTCAGCTTCACCGGCACCGGCAAAGCCGGGCGTTCAGCCGCCAGGCCCCAAGGCTGACCCACAAATTTGGGGTGCTCGAGCTGGGCGCTGGAGAGGGGCAGAGCACTGCTGGCTGTGGGAACCAGCCTTGGCATGGCCTCAGGACGGGGTCTCTGCTCCAGCCCCCACTCCAAGCAGGGGTTAGCTGCAATGCCTCAGTTAGAGCAGGCTGCTCAGGGACGTGGCCGGGGGGGTCGCATACCCCAAGGACGGGGATCCCACAGCCTCCCTGTGCCCTGTCCCCGTGCTCATTCCGGTGAGCTGCCGCCCCGTGCCAGGGCTCTCCCCCACGTCCCCATGGGGCAGCCGGAGCCCCTCAAAGTGCCTGTGGGCGATCGCACCCAGCTTGTTCTCCCATGTGGGGCAAGCTCAGCTCGTGGGGGCAAACAGCAGCCCCAGGAGGGCACCCTCCGCTGCTGCCCTTGGGCCTCAGGAGCGGGCTGTCTGCCTCCGCTCCCCCAGCGATGCCCACCATGCTCCTGCTCCCCACCACCGCTCGTCCCCCGAACCAGGGAGCCTTCCAGAGCACCCCAGCCTGGGCTGGTCCCACAGGTGAACCTGGGGCAAACCCACTCTCTGTTGCCACTTCATCTGCCCACGCCATTTTGGCCCTGCAAGGCTCCCCCTCTTGCCTGCCCCTTCCTCTTCGCCTCTTATTTTTCTTTTGCCTCTGGGAAACTTCCATTTTTCCAGCCCCTTGTGGACCCGTCAGAGGAAGCTCTTTCTCCTGGCGCCAGCCAACTCCCTCAGCATACTAATAGTTTGCTCCAAGCATCGTTATTCAGGTTAAATACCCTCCATTGTCCCTAATCTGGTGGGGGAACCGGAAGGCCTCGTCAGCGAAAGCGCGTACCGAGGAGGCGCGCCGTGGTGAAGCCATTTTCATAGTGGCAGCTCCGAGACGTGGCAGAGAACCAAGGGCCGCTTCCCCCAAATTGTCCCCCTCATCCAGCCGTGACACCTCCCGGGAAGGCACCGGATCCTGCAGCGATGCTTGGGGACCACAGTGCTTTTTGCTGCCCAAAAGCGGCCAGGCTGCTCGCCAGCACAGGCAGGGTGGATGGACGGGGGCACAGATGGAGCAGAGAAGCAGCTTGGTGGCTGTCCCGTCTTTTGGGTGTCTTGTTTGGGTGCTCCCTGAGCCTCTCCAAGCTCCTCGGGCATGGGGAAAGGAGATGGTGAGCCCGAGCCTGGGCATGGAGGCAGGAGATGCTGGGCCTGGGCATGGGGGAAGGAGATGCTGGGCCTGGGCATGGAGGCAGGAGATGCTGGGCCTGGGCATGGGGGAAGGAGATGCTGGGCCTGGGCATGGAGGCAGGAGATGCTGGGCCTGGGCATGGGGGAAGGAGATGCTGGGCCTGGGCATGGAGGCAGGAGATGCTGGGCCCGGCAGGCTGGGGGCTGAGCAGCCCTGCTGCGGGGTGGGCCGTGGAGCAGAAGGCAGGCGTGTGTGCTCCAGTTGCTTCATGGCAGAGAGGAGCCGCTGAAGCGCAAGAAGGGTTTGGTGCGGGGGCAGATGGGAAGCCAGCGAGGGGAGAGACGTTTCGGAGGGGTTTGCGGCCGTGGCTGGAAGGCGTCTCGGAGGGCAGGAGGAAAGTGGTGGCTTCTGCCTCGGGGTGGGACTCTAGTGTGGCCTCTGCTGCCTGGACCTAGGGGTGAAGCTCTGCAGGGCTGAGAGGGGGCAGCTATTAGGACTCTAGGATGGGCACCAAGGCTGGACTGGCAGCAGTCAGGACCCGGTGGCAGGCAGATCCCCTGGCAGGGGAAGCAGGCGGAGGTGGGCGAGGGGAACAGGAGTCGCCTGGTCCCTCCCTGAAACTTCAGCTGCTCTAGAAACCTTTTCCCATGTCCTTGGTGCCTGCTAATTTCAGAGCGGAGGTGACCCCCTTTCACACGTCCCCCCAGGGCCTCTGTGTACTCAAGGGGCCGCAGATGAGTCAGAAACCAAATTAAATATTCTCCAGGTTTCCCGGTGTGTGCAGGTGTCATCCCAAAAGTTGCCGCATGCCCCAGCAGGGCGGGAGGGGCTGGAGGGGGTGGCGGGGAAGGGGACGGTAACTCCGTGGGATGTTGGGCTCCTCAGCTCCGGGTGATGGGGAAACCCCCAAGCCTGAGGAGTGATGGAGATGGGCGAGCCCCCACCCAGCACCCTCAAAGAGTGGTGCCCCCAGGCAGCTTCTGGAGTGGGGCACCCTGAGACAGAGGCACCCGGCATCAGATGCAGCGACTGATGGGAAGAGTAATCAGCAGAGCAAAGGCTTTCTGAGCAAGCGGCCACAGTGCTGATCACGCACCAGAGCATCTCGCTGGGAGGCTTAAATCCCCCCAGTTTCATGCTCAGGGTGGTTCGGTGAGGACAGCCATGCCCACGCTTGCTCTGGCTCCTGCTCTTCAGCAGGCGACCTGGCCAGGCCAGGTCTTGCACATCCTCCGGCAGCCAAAGGTTGTGAGGTTTCTGCCCCTTGGGGCTTTAACTCCTTGCAAACCGCATGATGCCAGCCAAAACCTGGAGCCTGATGATGGCAGCAGCAGGAGGTTGTGCTTCTGTCGTGGCTTATCTGAGGTGCCCGAGGGATGTGTGTGCTGCTGGTGGCCCCAGAATAGCCTCCCGGTGTCCCTTCCCCATAGGGATGTGCCTGGGTGGGCAGCGAGTCGCTGGCCGGGGCTGGGTTTGGTCCTAAATCCCATAGCACTGAGACAACCTCCAGCAGTGGGCAGACCTCAGACCCCTGACCTTGACCTACCTGTTGTCTCAGCCTTTTTCCTTCACCCTTTTAGCAGAAATCTTGGGCTGAGGGGAGATCTCAGAGGCCAGGGTTGGGGGCCCAGGCATGCTGGCACTGCGTGGGCATCCTTCCCAAAATGGTCCCTGCCCGTGGCAGCCCGTGCTCAGCTGCTCCTTCTCCCACGGCATGCTTTTTAGCAACTTCATCTCTAATATGTAGGATTATCCTGGAAAATGAAAGACGAAGCCACAGACCAGGCTCTTTCCATCCCTCGGGATTGATTTGCTGGAACATCCTGGGTTGCTTCAAGCCGGGACAGGCTTCCCGGGGTGATTCCCAGCGCTGGGGGTTGGTGCCCAGTACTGAAGGCTGGCAGCACACTGCCTGCCCCCACAGATGTGGGGCCAGGAGCAGAGGGGGCAATTCCTGACAGCAAACTGTCCCTGCCAAAAGCCCCCCTGGGGGGCCTGTAACCACCCCCCGCTTTGCTCCCCAGGTCGCAGGCAGCAGACCCGTGCGCCCGGGCACCCTTTCTTCTGCCGCCTGCCCGCCCATCCCCAAAACGGAGGAGCCCACCGGCCCCACCATGTCGTCGGACCCCAGCGCCCCGCCAGCGGTGCCGCCCCTGCACTCCCCCAAGTCGCCGGTGTGGCCCACCTTCCCCTTCCAGCGGGAGGGCAGCCGCATCTGGGAGCGGGGCAACCTCCTGCTGCGGGACCTGCCCAGCCCCCTCCCCACCAAGAGGACCAGGACCTATTCGGCGTAAGTACCTGGCACTCTGCGAGCGGGATTGGGACTGCCCGGCTGAGCCGAGCAGGGACCGTGGTCACCAGCAGCACCTGCAGAACCCTTTACGCCTGGTGCACGCTGCCACTGCGGTGCCGGGCATCACCGCACCCACCTGCCCGGGGTGCTGCGGGTGGGTGCCATGCGCTCTCCCAGGGAACGCCATGTTTTTCTAGCAAACCTCTCCCCGTGCTGCTCCCTGGGTGAGTGCCACCGGTGAGACATCTCCGGTGAGACATCTCCTTTTCCTCCCTCAGGACAGCGCGTGCCTCCGCTGGCCCCATCTTCAAGGGTGTCTGCAAGCAGTTCTCTCGCTCCCAGGGCCACGGGTTCATCACCCCCGAGAACGGCACAGAGGACATTTTTGTCCACGTGTCTGAGTAAGTCTGGGGGTCTCGTGGTGCCGGGACACCCTGGGGGAGCTGTGCCATCAGCATGGGACTGGAGACCCATGGGCTGGGAATGTCTCCATGGGGTGGGGAGGGGGCTCTGCCTGTTCTCTACCCCCCATTGCAGTGGGTTTTCTTTCCCAAGGTGCATATGGTGGGTTGGGTGCCTTCCTTGGTGCTGGGTGGTCCGGGGTGGGGGTCCAGCTCTTGGGCCCAGCCCCACCACCTCTCCTCTCCCGCAGCATTGAGGGGGAGTACGTCCCGGTGGAGGGGGACGAGGTGACGTACAAGGTCTGCCCCATCCCTCCCAAGAACCAGAAGTTCCAGGCAGTGGAGGTGGTCCTCACCAACCTGGCGCCCCACACGAAGCACGAGACGTGGTCTGGCCAGATCATCGGCTCCTAGGCGCCCTGGGGGGCTGCCGGCCGCTCGGCCCCACAGAGTAAGCCTGCCTGACCGCTCACGGGGGGCATGGGGGGAGCCGAGGTGGCAACGGGGCCGGGGCTGCCCCCAAACACGCAGGCGTTTGCGTTCGGTGTCTTTTATAAGGTTATGGTTTCCTTTCTCTGTGTGTGTTTGTAAGTGTCTGTCGAGGGGGATGGGGGAAGCAGAGCCCTCCCCTGCTGCCCCCCAGCTCCGGGGGCAGCGCCGAGCCCCATGTCCCCTTTCTTGTCCCCGAGGCTGTGGGGAGCAGGGGAACCAGTCCTACACCCCAGCCCCCTGGCTGCCCCGGGCTGAAGCAGGTGCTGAGAGCAGGAGGGGACCAGGGGGAGGCTGGGGGGGCTCGGCTCAGCCTCCTGAACCCCGGTCTGGCAAGACGGGCACCCCGCTTGGTCCCGCTGCCCACAGCACGGCAGCAGCAGGGCATGCTGTGGGGCTGGGGGGAAACGGGGTGGCGTGGGGTGGCATATCACTGTGCGGGGACTGGGTGGCTGAGACCCATCCCCATCGCTGGCAGCTCACGGCACCTGCCTGAGCCACGTCCCTCCATCAAAAGATCTCAGGTCAGCGGTGCCATGGGGAGGCAAGTGGCTTACAGAAAGAAAAAAAATTAGTTTTAAGGGGCAAACAGCTGCTGTCAGGGTGCCAGGGGTGCTCGGCGTTGTGCCCGGGGAGTGCGCCTGGGCGTGCACTTGGCATCTCTGTGCTCCCCGCTGCTGCTGGGCTGGTAATGCACTTTTCTTGGCTCGGTGCTGACATGGTTTTCGGGAGATGGCCGCCTCCTCCTCCTCTTCCTCCCCTTGTCCCCCCAGCTCCCTGGGGACCCCCCTTCCACACGCACGTCTGTGTGTGTGTGTATGTGTGTGTGCACATCGTAGCTTGCTGGGGGGGGCCAGGGGCTGAGGGATTTGAGTAGCCTCGGCCATAGGGTGAGTGCAGCCACCTCCTCCCCAGCCCCTCGGTGTAGGCAGGGTCTCGTATACAAAGCACAAACTTCGTTTTTGGTCTTCTCCGCCATACCCTGGCCAGGTGGCTTCCGTGGCCCCAGGGAGGGACAGGGCAGAGGGTGGCAGGGCAGGGGCAGCATGCACCCGTCTGGGCCTGAACTGACCCCAGGGAAACGGTGCAGGCACTCCGGAGATTATCAGCATCTTAAGGCGTTTATTTTGAAGCAGGGCAAGCAGCCCCCCGAGCAGGGTGGGTGACGATGGCCGGCTCCCCAGGCACCCACTCGGTAGGAGCCGCCAGCGCTGCCGGTCCTCGGCACTGATGGAGAGGGAAGTTTTCCACCTTTCTTGCTGCCGCTGTTGCGGTGGGGACAGGGGTCTGCTGTAAGTGGGGAGAGGAGGGGGGCAAGGCTGGTGCCACGCGGGACAGCTGGGGCCCTGTGGATTCGGGAGGACCACCGTGCACTGCCCCAGCCCCGGCTGGTGTGGGGACCGCCCCGGGCCCCTGCAGCCCATCGCACTGCCAACCTGAAGGCCAGCTCACCCAGGGGCTGCAACGACGCTGGCTCAGGCCCCAGGCATCCCTGGGACACCCAGTCAGCTTGGCCAAGGCAAACTTTGTTTGATTCTTTTTTTCCCTCTCTCTTTTTTTTGGAAATAAACTAAAACCCTAGACTTGTTGGTGTTTTTACAACTCCGGTGTGGTTCCCGCCTGTCTGACCGTGTGTCGACCTTTGTAACATTGGCAATAAACCATTAAAAGTGACTTTCCCATGAGCCCTGCCCGTCCTGGCTCTTTGTCCTGTGTACGTGTGTCGCAGTGGGGACACTGGTGACTCTCCCAGGTAAAGGACCTGGAGTGCCCAGGGATTTATCCAGACAGCAGGACGGACTCACCCACCTCCACACAGCATGTCCCAGGGGGTCCCAGGGCGCTCCAGCCTTGCTCGGGGGAGCAGACCCTGAGCCTGGGGTGGGAGGCTGCTGCCCACCAGGAGGGGTGACTGGGACCGGGGCTGGTCCCCCGCTGCTGCAGGGATTTTGAAGTGCAGCTGCCTGCCGTCTGGCTGCGTTTCACCCCAGCAGAGCCCAGCACAAAGCACACGCTGCCTCCAACGCTGCATGTTGTAGCTTTAGTATGATTGATTTTATTTTTTTAATATACATATATCTATGTCTTTAAATATATTTCTTATTTAACAGTTGGTATCAGCCAGACAGGAGCCACCCATCTCGCACAGATATGGAGCCATATGGCACGACAGTCCCCAACGCGGGGCCTGCCATGTCCGCTTGCTCATGCACACGCAGGGAGAAACCCCCACTCACGCCGTGGGCACCCACCGGGAGAGGAGCATCATGGCAAAGGGGTCCCAGGGATAGGCGTGCACTGTCCCCTAGGTGTAGGGCTCCCACGCCACCGCTGTGCCTCATCCCTGCCCCAAAAACACAGGGCAGGCAGCCGGGGCTCTCGGTGGCCCTGCTTCAGCAGGGAGGTGGGACCAGAAGACCCCCAGAGGTCCCTTCAACCTCAACCATTCTGTGGCTCTGAGACCCTGGGGCTGTCCCAGCTACTTCTGATGCCATCCTCCTCCTCATCCTTCCCACAAGACAGGGTCTCCTGGCAGGAGGTGCCCTCAACTAGCCCAAGCTTGGTGTAAGACAGAGACAGGAATGGGGAACGTTCCTGAACTTGATCTCACCCATGCACACGTGAGTTCCTGAGCAGAGAAAGTGATGGCTGGTGCCTCGAAGGTCATCCCTGCCTCTGCTCTGCTCACCCTGCAACTCCCCTCACCCTGAGCAAGGGACGTGCTGCCATCAGGAGCAGACTCGGACAGAGCCTGCCCTTCCCTTCAAATATGCAAGGCATCTTGGCCCCCAAGGGCACCACGGTGCCTCATGCCTTCAGGGCCAAGACCTGCTCTTCACCCACCACCAAGCTCTCTAGAGATCCTGCTGACTTTGAATAGACTTACAGGAAAAATAAACCCCCAAAACCCACACATAACCTGATCCACAGTGAAACAGAGAAGGAGGAACCACAAAACACACGATTCCTCCATGAAGGTTGCAGTGGAGGGCCAAAACCAGTGGCCTGTGAAAAGGGTACCCTGCATCCAGGCTTCCGCAACAGGTCCTCTTCTCCCACGCAGAAATTTTCTCTGGGTAGAAAGAGGAATTTGTGCATTTGTTGGGGATTTCCAGATGCTGGGCAGACCGCTGCACTCATGCAAATGTGATGCATTACAGACCTGATGTGTTGTAGAGTTAAGAGGTGCAGTCAGGTGGAGGAGACAGCGCCCTGCCAGCGCTGGTCACGCAGCACCCCTGCTCCCGCGCCTGCGGCCAGGCAGCAGTGCCAAGGTCCACTCGGGACTCTTGCCCATGGCAACATGGGAGCCCTGCCCTGGGTCTAAAAGCACCAACGTTATCTTGCCTGAGGAACTTGGCCCCTTGGTTAAGTGGCAGTAGCCAGCTGAGAAACTTCTCTCTGCAGTCCAGCTGCTAGGTGGGAGATGAAGAGCAACAGTGAGGAAAGCAGGAACAGGAGAAAAAGAGGAGAGAAAACAAGACCAAGAGATGGGGCAGTGCCATACCAGCAGGGATTTGCTGAGAAAGGCTCCCAGGGAGCAACGTGGGGAGCTTTTGCAGGAACCTCCGGCACCCTCCGGGTCCACAAACACCAGACACGTGTGGTGTCCTGGGGAGCTATAAGCAGGACATCTCCCTGGAGGGGATCCCTGAGCTCCTCTTGAGCACCGAGTTGTGACTAGCGTCACTGGTGTGATCACACAGCCCAGCATAATGGCCAGGAATAAAGGGGCAACGTGAGGGAGGAGGTCAAGGGCCAAAGGAGAGATGTGGTTTTGCAACCCACAAAGACCCAGGAGAAGAGAGGAGCAGGAGGACACGACAGCTGCACTGGAGAACTTGCGTCCCTAAAGGTGACCATGTAAACCAAGTGTGTGGGACGAGATGGGGTGGAAAAGCAAGCTTGGAGGGCACTGTTGAGTGTGTACCTCTGTTGGCACTAGAAACCAGGTGTGGCCAATGCTGGCCTGCTCTGAAAATGTCTCTGGCAGCATGATGGAAAGCTGAGCACTGGGAAGGAAGGGGACTTGGTCTGTTATGAATGCCCTGGGTAAGGTTTTACACTGACACATCTCTGACACCTAATGGACACGTGGGTGGGAAGACTGTTGGGAAGCCTTCTGCCCCCAACAACTCCGCAGGGTGCTTGGCACACGCCAGGCACCCGGGGTCCTCCAGCCACAGCACAGAATCACAGAATTGTATAGGTTGGAAAAGACCTTTAAGATCATCGAGTCCAACCGTAAACCTAACACTGCCAAGCCCACCACTACACCATGTCCATAAGCACCTCATCCAAACGTCTTTTAAATACTTCCAGGGATGGCGACTCCACCACTTCCCTGGGCAGCCTGTTCCAATGCTTGATGACCCTTTCAGTGAAGTAAAATTTCCTAATATCCAGTCTAAACCTCCCCTGGCGCAACTTGAGACCATTTCCTCTCGTCCTATCATTTGTTACTTGGGAGAAGAGACCGACCCCCACCTCTCTACAACCTCCTTTCAGGGAGCTGTAGAGAGCAAAGTTGTAGCAGGCAAGGTCTGAGCTGACAACTTATGCAGAACATGGGAAATAAACCCACGGTAGCCATTTTTTTTTGGTAAGCTAATGAGGGAATTAGTTTCTTCATGCACCTGAGCAAAGCTCAGAGCAGGAGCAGAGTAATTTTAAAACTGTCACTCCCAGGTCACCTGTAGGGACTGGCACGGTGTGGCACCGAGGTGAAGGACATGGTGATCCTCTCCATTAGGATGCACGATGCTGCAACGAGCTGGGGTCGCAGCTACCCCTTCCTACCACAGCTTGGAGCAAACAGCCTTCCTGGCCTCTCGCTTCAGAGCAGCCCTGGTGAGAGTGCCTGGGGCCTCAGCAGCCCCATCCTCCCCAGCCAAGGCGCAAGGGGGAGAGAAAGGTGAGACGCGCGTTCTCTCGTGCAGAAACGGTAAGAGAAACAGGGCGAAAAAGAAGAGAAGAGGGGAGGGAGCACGGGACGGACACACACGTGCTCTCATGACTGGCCCTTTCAAATGCTTTCCGACCATGAAAGCATCTGCATCGCTGCCCACCATGCCCGAACTGTCAAGAGAGAAGTTTTGCTGGAGGTGAGGAGTGTCTGGTCCCGTGAGCCCCAGCCGTAGACGGGGAGTGCCGAAGGGCTGCTCAGCGAAGGCCCCCTCCGGCACACCCACCCGCACTCACGCGTTACATCCCGACCAGCTCTGGAAAGTGGGGTGTTTTTTTCGGTCTACCCTGAGCAGATTCCTCAAATGAAGGTGCTTTTCCTGGCGGGGGGAGAGGGTGGGGCCGGGGCAGGGCTGCGGGGACCTGGCAGTCAGCACTCGTTTGCTCTCTCCGGAAAGAAGATTTCGCGGCATCGCTGGACCGTGTCCTGGGGGGACTGGACGCTGTGTCCCACCGTGCGGGGATCGTCGTAGATTTCATAATCGTTCCCTCCCTGCAGGGGAATAGAAAATAGGGGAAACGTTAGCAGAGTTTTCCTCCTTTTCCGTCAACAGAGCATCCTCATCCGTGAACCAGCCTCTTGCTCTGTCCTGTGAGGAGCTGGGGTGGGAGCCAGCGGCTGGGCAGGTGGGGACCCGCTGGGAAGGGGCTGCCAGCGCTTTGCTGGCTGCCGGGCTGGGAGCCCGGCTCCCTCCCTCTTGCCTCCCCCCTTCAGTGCCAGAGGAGAAGTCTAGAAAGGATGGGGAAGGTCCTAGACCAGCAAAGCTTGTCCAGGAGCCTGGGGCTAACCCCTGCCCTGCCTGTGGAGGGGCTAGCAGAAGGTGGGGTGGCACATTGTGGGGGCAGAGGCTGCCATCATCTGGAAAGAGCCAAGCTGGTCTACAGCTGCAAGGAAGCACCCTCCACCGCTCTAAAGGGAGGGCGAAGCTGTTCCTGCTGTTGAAAAGCCCTCTCCTAAGTGCTGGGGGCTCACGTTTTGGGCTGCAGGAGTGGCTGCCCCCCTCCCGAGGGTGCCGGCGGGAGGAAGGCGATGCCGAGGTGGACCTGCTGCCCAGCACGGTGAATCCAGGGCGATTTCCCCACAACCCAGCGGGCCTGCCGCCATCACGAGCCCGCCGCAAGCACGTGCCGCACGAGACCACCTCTCCCTCTCGCACCACCAGAGGTCTGTGTCGGCCGCCGGCGTGACCCAGGCAGCGGGACCCGTGATGGAGCAGCTCCGCGCAGGCTTGCCAGGCCAAAGGAGGGAAAGCAGCCGTGTGTGGGGCGAGCGGGGCATACTCACAGGGGTTGTCTCATTCCCAAAGAAGTGGATGGTGTCAAATCTCTCGTCGTCAAGCACGTTGAGGCAGTAGCGCTTGTCCCAGCCCTCCGGGAAGACGTCAAAGCTGATCATGCCACCTGTCAGCAGAAGGGAGGGCATCGGGCAACGTTGGTGGGAGCCAGCAGGGTGTCCCCCACCATGGGACAGGCAGGAGGAGGGAAGAGGGCTGGACATGTGTGGGAAGCCCCCCCCCAAACAGCAGCCAGGCACCAGCTCTGCCTTGGTGTGCCTCTCCGGCATGTGGCTAGGACAGTGGCGGATGCTGTTCCTATGACAACAGGCTGGAGTGACATCAGCAAGGCTGGGGTGACATCAGCAAGGCTCCCCTGACTGCAGGCAGGCAGGCAAGCAGGAACCAGCAGGCTGCAGGGGGGGATACTGGAGTGGGAGGTCCCAAGAGACGCATCTGTTGGGGCGATCTGGAGTCACGCCTTGCAGATAGCATCAGCAGGTTCTGTGTCCCAACGGGGGACAACGCCTCAGAGACTGGCACCACTCTCTCTCCTAGGCTCCGGCGTGGACATCGCTGGCCCTTCTACAACCACTGCTCCAACGCTCCTTAGCCCTACAGGGACCAGGGGCTCCCAGCACCCTGCACGTGCGAAGCAAACCCCCTGCACCGCACAGCTCAGGGGTCCCAGCTGGCTGCGCTGCAGGCCCCCAGCAGGCTCTGCACGCTGATCAAGGACCAAGGACCTGGCCACGGAGGTACCGTGAACCCGTCGACATAATTGGGGCACAACCCCAGCCTGTCACCTCTCACCACAAGAGTCAACTGCAGGTGGCCAACATCGGGAGGGCCACCAAGGCAGGCGGAGCAAACGTACAGAGGTAAAGGAGCTTTCCCAGAGAGGATGCGTGTGCGTGCACATGGACACCCACAGCCACCGAGGGTTAACGAACCTCCTAGCCCTTGCTCTTAGAGCAGGCAGAGTTTACCCCAGCACTGCCCTGCCTTTTGGGGGTGCACAGAGGCAGCACCTTCCCCGTCTTCTCGAGCTGCCCCGCTGTGTGCACAGGCTGCAGAGCCAGTCCCTTGTCCCATCACTGACACAGGTGACACGCTCCTCCCAAAACAAAGCCAGCAACTTAGGGCACGCATATGTTTGGGTCTCGCTTGGAGCCCGGAGGAACAGGGATTTCAGCTGGGACGTGCCTTTCCCTGCCAGATCAGGTTTCTGCTCCTCTTCCTTTCAAGGGGGGCCCCCTGCTTCTCCAGGCAGTCTACTGAGCCACCGGCAATCCTGGAGTTTCACTCTCCTTCTTCATAAATCATAAATCCACCTCTCTTAGGAAGAGAGTGAGGAGACAGGTACCCTCAGGGGACGGTCCCTGCTGTGGGAGAGGCACCGATCCCCCAGGCTGTTCAAACACGTACATCCTGATGCCATGCTCCTCTCTTCCCTGGCTGCTTGAGGTGCTCCTGTTGATCCCAAACCAACCCTCCTCGGAGCCTGAGGAGCCAGGGATGGGGCCTGTGTGTCCAGCTCGGGGCAGAGGATTCACTGCCGGACAGGACGCCCTGGGCAGGGCACTGCGATACGGACAGGAGCAAGTGCCCTACAAGCTCAGGGATGGGGATGTCCCCAGGCTCGCAGCAGGAGCCAGCATCACAGCAGGAGCTAAACTTGGTTGCCTTCATTAAAATGCTTCCTGGTGTATCCAAAGCCATTTACCTGTGAAAAACGCTGCATTTTGCTGCGTTCTGGCCTTTTACACAGAGCTAGGCAGCAAGAAGGGGCGCCTGATGCCATCTGGAGAGGGTAGGAAATCAAAGGGAGAAGAGGTGGTGTGGAGGACAGCCAGCACTGTCCCTCGCCTAGGCAGAGCATGGGTCTGGGGGGCTGCAGGGAGATCTACAACCTCTGGGGCTTGCGTCCTCCACAGCCTGGGACAAGGCACACGGAGCCAGCTTGGCACAAGAGCCCCGTTTCTGCATGTCCCTGTTTTTGGATGCCTGACCTGAAACACCCCGCGTTTTCTTTGTGGAGGAGCGTGGGGCCCGCAGCTCCCCTTGTCTTTATGCTTTTACACAACGGGCTCTTCATGGTGGCTTCCCAAGGTCAGAGGAGAAAGGCCCATTGTTCTGCTCTCGTCCCCCGTGCCTGCAGGGACACGGCAGTGGGGACCTCGTCTTTCTCTGCTGTGACAAACGGTGTGTGTCAGTGCTGTGGGCAGCACAGGATGCCCCTGGCAGGACGCTGAAGGCAAGGGGAGGCTCTCAGGAGGAAAGCCCTTGGAGAACCAGAGGGCCAGACCCTTGGTACTGGCCCACGCTGGGTGCAAGAGTGGGGAGTCACCTGCTGCCTCCCAGCCTCGTCATCCCCTTGCCCTTTGGCTAGGCTGCCACACGGCACCTTCTCATCCCACACGTAACCCATCTGCTCTGCTGAGGGTCTTCTTCCAGCGTCAGCCCCACCACTTACACACCCTTATTTTCTTCCCCATCCTGGCCAGACTCCCGGGATTGCTCAAGCCCCTCCTTTGGTTCCTCATCTTCAGTAAGCTGGCTGTAAGAGCCACCCCAAGAAGTGGTCCTGAGAAAGCCCATGGCATGCAGCTGCAAACTCCTTGCCTCTCGGCAGCTCCTCCTCCAGGAAGAAAGATGTTTCCCTTGTAGCCAACCTTCCCAAGAAAACCCCAGAGCTGAGACACGCATAAGGCTCCTGTCTCATTCCTAGAGAGGAGTGCCTGGAGCTCTGCTGGCCACCCTGCTGCTGATGCTGGAGCCAGAACAGACCTTCTAGGCAGGGGTGGGCTCCGCAGAGCTCACTGAAATTAAGGCAGGGATAACGTCACAGGACAGAAACCCACCTGTCTGGCTGATTCCTAGGGAGGCAAATCTCCAGCACGGTTTATTCTCTGCTGTCGCCCTGCCACGGATGTGAACATGACGCGTCTGCGGTGGCTTTCGAGGACTAGAAGCTCCTTGTGCTGTTCCCGGGGTCTCCAGGCCCCCAGAGGGAACAACCAGGATTCCCACTCCCCTTCCCAGCATTTTATGGGAAACACAATAAAGAGGCCAAGGCAAAGCCAGGGAAGCCCCCTTCGCTCACCTCGAGAGAAACGCAGACCTTTGCCAGCAAACTCCCTCTGCAAGGCTGCCACAAACTTCTCCCGGATCCGCTCTTTCTGTGGAGGAGGAGGAAAGGGAACGAAAGAGGGTTTGAATAATTAGATGTTGACAGTCTACCAGAATCCACCGTAAGCTGTCTGCTGGGCAACTCTGGCTATTGCTCTGCTCCCTTCCCACCTGTGCCGAGCCCCAGTGTAATGCCATTTAGCCAGCTTTCACCAGTCCTGCCCAGTGTCATCATAAAAGGCCACCAGCTCAGGGCAGCTCCAGCAGGCTCCTGGGAAGAGCGGATCCCAGCCCTTCCTTGGTAATGAAATGCAACTGCTTCAGTTTTCCAGAATGCCAGTTCATAACCCAAAGTCTCCAGCTTTGCTTAAAAAGTCTTGCAAAGTCCGACTGATCCCTCAACCCCAAGAAAGCTTCCCCAGGCAGAAACTGCTGTGAGCACGGGCCAAGCGCTCCAGAGATCTGCCCAGCAGATCCACTGTGGCCCTCCCAGTCTGGAAAGCCCATTAGTTCCAGCTCTGTTGGGGCTGGGAGAGTGGGAGAGAGAAGACAGCTGCTGGGCCATCTTTGGTTACTGTAAATGAGGAAACACCCCGTTAAATAAGTGCCTTATTCCCTGGGGCTCTCCCACAGCACAAGGAATCCTGCTGGCCATCCCACTGCATTGGTGGTTCCCAATGAAGTCAAATTCTTCCACTCATCCGTGTCTCTACTCGGGTTTTCTGACCCCCAGCCCTGTTTCCACCTTGCTGCACGTGTTGGCCTGGAGCCGAGCTCCTTTCTCCTCGGGGTGGGGGGAAGCAGGTAAGACCTGAGATCTGCAGTGGAGCAAAACCAGCAAAGGGTGAGCCCAAATCTGGCCCGTCTACCTTGTCCAGCTCGGAGAACTCGATTCGCTCCTCCGGCGTGCAGCTCCGTCCGATGGGGGAGATGTTCAGCATCCCATTGCGAAACTCAATGAAGGTTCCTCTGTGGATGGGCAAGAGCACGAGGTTAATGGGACAGGGAGAGAGAAACAGACCTTTCCAGGGAAATGGCTGCTTGGTGAGGCATGCAGTCTCTGCAGGGACACGCAGGAGGAGAGAAGCCAATGCCCACTCACGGGTGCTTCACACCAGGCAGAGACCAGGCATCAACAACTCTGCTTAAGGTCTCCAAGGGGCTCATAGTTTTATAAAAAGAGACTGTAAGAGAAGAGGAATAAACAATTCCTGTGTGTCCTGGGGCTGGAAGCAACAAGCTTAGGTGAGATGATAGGAAACATTTTCTAATGTTGTAATAACTGCAAGGACAGCTATTGCCTGGTCTGGACCAACTGCCTGAAGAGACTGTGGCATCTCCACTCCTGGAGGCTTTTAAGAAACGTTGGGTGAAGCTGGCAGTACCTTGGGGCAGTGGGATGGAACAGGTCAGTGTAACTCACTGCTGATGTCCGGCGGCAGGCTGATGAGCAATCAGGACCTCCTCGTGGGACACAAATCAGGTAGGACCTGCCTTTGTATCTCCTGTTTGTCGCCTGCACCTTTGACTGCAACCTTTGACTGCAAATTTGCACGGACAGGACCCAGTTCCTTCTTCCACCCCCACCTTGCACTGGGATCACTACTCTTGCTGCTTCCTCGGTGGGCTGGTTCAAAGCACTAAGCTGGCAGAAAACAGCTCCCTTCTTTTCTTGTTGCTATAAACCCAGCCAGTTCTGTTTGCTTATCGCCTTGGAATAGCTCACCGAGGGGTCAGACAGGTACCAGCACTAGTGGGGCAGAAACAACAGGGGATGGCAGCACTGCCAATTGAAAATAGATTGAAACTCTTGAGGAAACTGAGCTGGAGCAGGGAGATCCCCTTCCCTGTCCAGCTGAGGAGCCCTGAGCTCATTAACCCTCCGATGTCCCTCCCAGCCCTGCCTGCTGTTTCTTTGTGATAAAGTGCTTAACACTCTGAGTCTGGGGGAAAAACTCTCCACCTCCTGTCTCATGACACAGTGAAGAACATGGGGAACAGACACAGGCAGTGATGCCTGCAGCCTGGGAGCAGCATCTCTGCAGCACCAAGGGTTTGGTGGCTCATGCCCCAGGCCAAGACTCAGGAGATGTGGGTTAAAGTCCTTGCTTTGCTAGAAATCCCATAAGCCTAAATCCACAGAGGCACTTCGGAGCTGAAACTTCACCAGGCTGTTGGGCAACCAGACAGCAATGAAGCAACCAAACAGCCTCGAGGGTTCTGGGTTACAGCCCACGCTTTCAGGGGCACGTTCAGCCGGCAGTCCTGTTGCAAGGAGCCACCCTGGCCCCTCTCACGGGTCCTCCTATTGCCACACGGTGACACATCAGGCAACTAATCTGGATCACAGTTTAGCAACTTTTACCAGCTTAATTTTGACCGGACAGCTCGCCTGCTCAGGTTCACCGTACAAACAGAAAGGGAGAGCAGGAACAAACCAGCCGGGGCGAGGGGAGGGCAGAGCCACTGCTTTCAACAGCCCTGCTGGCTCACGCCGGCTTCAAGCGTTTGTGAAACTGTGGTCTGAGGGGTGGTTTGACACTGCACCCAGGCTGGTTTAACTGCAGGCTGCCTCTGAAAGAGATCCTCCTGCTCTCCCCTTCCACCTTCATCCCATCTGTTCCCTCTCTCTCCTTTCTGTGGTAACAGGGCAAGCCGATCCAATGGAAAACTACCCTTTTCTTTCCTGGCAGTGGCCTAGTCTTCCTTCAGAGGAGGTGTACCAACCCAACTCACCCTGTGGCTGCTGGGTGTCACGGGGGGAAGCAGACAGAACACATGGTCGGGGGCAGAGCAGGGCCAGCCCTATTACCAGTGGCACCAAGCGACACTGGGTTAGAAACAGCGTGAAACTGTGTGCTCAGGCACTGGACCTCCCATCTTAAGAGCCATTGTTTATCTGTTTGGAAACTCATACAACCAATGATGCCTGATGCCCTGACCAGTAACGAGCTGGTACCATTGTCCTAAATGAGACGCACGCAGTGGCTGTACCCTGATGCACACAGTGGCTGTACCCTGCTTCCCAGGGAAGAAAATCCAAGGGGGAAAAGAGCAGGCATTATGCTAAAAAATAGTGCAGACGCTCCAGAACAAAGACCCTCCTCCATAATTTGCCCCCAGTGCCCAGCTTGGTGGGACAGTGATCCTACACAGGGCCTCTAGATGCTAAGATAAAACCTGGAGCAAGACAAGCTCAGTAGCTCAGCTGTTCTTGGGAGAGCTCTGGAGCCCAGAACTCCCTAGAAATCAGTGATATAACTGCCATTTGCATGGGCTTGGGCCATTACCGTTTCTTGGGCAGCTTCAGCAGCGCCATGTAGTTGAGACAGAAGTTGATTAGATCCTGCAGCAGCTCTTCTCCCAAGTGGTCCTGAATGGCCTGCAGGAAGAGAAGGAGGAGTGAGGAAGATGCCTGACCTCCCATGAAGCCCACCCGAGAACATGACCTGGAGGAGTGGGACGTTCAGATCTGGCATTTGGAGAGGAGAGGAGAGGAGAGGAGAGGAGAGGAGAGGAGAGGAGAGGAGAGGAGAGGAGAGGAGAGGAGAGGAGAGGAGAGGGAAGAGGCTGCCCATCTGCCTGGGGCCAGGTGCTGCTCCCCATGGCGCGCAGGGCACGGGGAAGGAGAGCCATGGCTGCAAGGGGAGCTGGACCTACCTGCTTGGAGACCAGCTGCCCGTTCTTGTATTGCACTGTGCCGTTCTCTGCGAAGACGTAGTCAAACTTATTGATGACTGAGGGGGGAGGAAACACAAGAGGAAACATGAGTACTGCCTGGGAAGAGGGGCCAAAAGATCTGGCCTCAGGCCTGAGTGAGCCATCCTCCCGGTTCCTTAGTACCATGCTTTCCACATCTCCTGTGCTCCGCAAAGGGCCACCGACCCTCCTCAGTCTCCGCAAAGTGGGCAAGGAGATTATCTTCTGCTTACAGGTGGGGAGCTGACGCAGGCAGGGGGAAACGACCTGACCGAGGTCACGGGCTGAATCAGTGGCAGGACGAAGATAAGGGCTCCAAAATGTCAGGCTTTCAACCACGTGCGTGTTACTCTGCTCTCCCTCCTCCCCTCCCCACTGCCAGGGTGCTGGGGTGATGCAGTTACTGGTTATCTAACTCCAGCCCCCCCTGCAACCCAGACACACAGCGCTGCCGACTCAGCAATCAGCCTCAGCCGGGAATTTCTCGGCCTCCCTCTGCTAACAAGGCAGGAGACAGAGCTCGGAGCCCAGCCGCGCTTGGCATCCATGCCAGAGAAGAAAAACAAGGTGGAGGGAGCGGGAGCTGGCCCCTCGCCCTCCCACTCCCTCCTCTACCCCCTGTCCCTGTCTGAACACCCCGAGGAACCCCCGGAGACCCCACCATGGAGCAGCGGGGAGGCAAAATTTGCAAGGGGCTCCTGCCCGCTCGGGGAGGAGGGGGGGAAGCTGTCAGAGGCCAGATGAAGCTCATACAAACCCGACGCTGGAGCCGGCAGCGTGGGCTGGAGCATCCCTGCCTGCTCGCCGCAGAGGGAGAAGGAGCCGAGCGGCGGCTGCCGCCTGGGCACGGCCAGCCGCCCCAAGGGCAGGCTGGGGGGTCAGATTTAGGAGACAGGTGACCCCCGAGAGACCTCGTCGTCCGCATCTCACCTTCGTCCCCGTCCCCCAGCTGCTCGGCTATCTTGGCGTAGTCGGAGCCTCCCACCACGCCGATGTGGACCCTCTCCCGCAACTCCCGCAGGAACGCGTCCACCTCCGGTTCGATTTTCTGCAGGGGAAGCAGCGGGTGAGGGCCGCAACCGGCGGGACAAGCTCCGCCATGCTGACCTCGCACCTCCCCCCCCCCAAAAAAAAAACAAACCAAAACCCCAAACAAAAAACCCAAACCCAAAACAACCTCAATGCCCCCGTGCTTTGCTACCTGCCGAGCCGGCGTCAGGGTCCCGTCCACGTCGAAGAGGCACAGCACCCGACCCCTTGCCGCCGCCGCTGCCGCCATCCCCGCCACCGACCCGGCCTCTGCGAGCGGGAGGCGGGACCGCGCTGAGGAGGCGATGGCGGCCGCGCCGCCCTCCCCGGGCAGCCGCCGCACGAACGTGCGGCGGCTGCCCGGGGAGGGCCGGCGCGGCCCCGGAGGACCCCTCCAGCACCCCATCATCCGTCCCCCCATGTCTCCGAAGGCCCCTCCAATGCTGCCGTAACGTGCAGGTCTTGAACGGCTTCCCCCGCTTCAGCTCTTTCGTTAAATCCCTTCCTTCAGAGCCCTAAGGAAGGACCTGGGAGTTTGGGGGTGCGTGGGTGTCCTTCGCCTTTGCTGCTATTCCCGCAGTGCCCCCCTGCATTTAGGGGGCTGGGGGTCTGGATTGAGCTACCCGGTAAGCTCAGGTCCTCTGGGGGTTTCTGTGTCCTAAGGAAGGGGACAGGAGCAGCGTGCATTTTAGCCGGTCGGTCCCCGTGCCTCACCTTGCATTTCTAATAGGATGCTGTTAATAGCTAAGATTTTCACGGGAGAAGTGCAGTTTTCAACCTCCACCCCTCTGCACAAAGCCAAATCTATTTCTTGCAGTAACTTTTGCTTTGGCCCGCTTAGCAGTTACCCCACGAGTCGTTTAGGATTTAATCAGACCATCTGGTCAGATCATATTCATATGGCTCCATATTATGCTGGCCTGATACATAATGGTGGACAGCCTGCCAGGCTGCTGTCTCCTACAAGAATTCCTGAATTATTTTCCGACATCAAAAACAACGTGCGTGGAACATTCAATGCTTTGTGCTCAGCAGTTAGCTTGCTTTCTCTCTCCGGACAGCGCTCAGTGTGCTGAGCTAGGTTGGGGGGGTGGGGGGGGAGAGATATTTTTTTCACGGTCTGATTGTTTTTTCTCAGTATTATTTGCTTCCAGGACATTGTGCAACCCCTTTCCCCAGTTCTCCACCAGATTCCTCTCAAAATGAAGCATTCAGGTGGCTTCACAGGTTCTGTTTTTTGCTCATGGTTTTGTTTTTCCTGCTCCCACTCAGTGAAAGGGGGATGTGCAGAAACAATGTTAATAATTTACCTCTGTCCCGTTGCCTTGGACAAGGTTTACCAAAACATCCTCAGCTACTCGCTGGGGGAGGCATTAATTTCATCCACCAGTTAATGTCACTAGGATAGCTATTTCCACACTGTTTCTGTGAGTTGCCTCCATAACATAGTGAATCAGGAGTCCTGGATGGGTATTACAAGTGGTATTTGCCCTGGCATTGATGTTCCTGCAAAATCACGGCCTCTGGGGCCTTCTGGATCAGACCCTGGTTATGAGCTCCCACCTCTGGAAAGCTGGACCCTTTTCTCAGATGCGTTGAAACTCCCAGAACGGTTTCTCAGCACCCAGCTTCTTAGTATGCAGTTGGGTGCTGAATTTTTAGTTCACTTTAGGGTTATGCTCATTTATGGGGCTTGTCTAGGTGCGATTACATATATCCCTCATCAGTTAATGTGTAGACGCTTACTCCAGAATATGAATACTTCAAAGTGTGTCTACCATGGCATGCTGAAGAGTGAGTAGAGATGCCTTCATGGATTCGGGTTACTTGTCTACCAGAAGCCAAAGAGCTGCTCTCCCATGCAGCAGAGCCGTGAGCTAACGCCCAGGACTCTCAAAAGACAGCCATGGGGTCAGATACACAGTGAACTCCCGGAGGTTCCGGAATGCAAGCCTTTATTTTTCATAAGCCACAACATGGTACGAGGACGAGACTTCCCACATCTGGGTGGAAGAGGTGTGGTGTTAGGAAAACCTGCCAGCTCACTCCTGTTGCAGCCCTGGCATTGTAGCAGCACTCAGTTCTTGCTGGAGCCCAAGCTGCCCCATGGTCTTGTCTCCTACCTGCTCCTACCTGCAGCTTTCTGGTCTGGGAGACACCTTCCTTCCTCCTTGCCTCTTTGCATTGACATTACTCTGGACATCCCAAAACCAGGAGCTGCTCTCCCCGGGCTCAGGTGCATCCCTGCACTGCAAGGCAGCAGTGCCACCTCGGGGCACTTCCCAGAATTGGGAAGTCTGCTAAAATACGGGTCAGCGTTCACATTTTTGCACTCCTACAGTGCCATTGGGTTCATGCTACCAGGAGAGCTTTCCAAAACTTGAACTACCTGCTGTGCTTTCTCCAGCTTATTTGCCATGCTGCTTTAGAAACTCTATTCAAGTCAAAACACCTCTCCCAGCACCCCGACTGCCATTTGGTATCAGCCCATGAGGACTTGTGCCATCTTGGTTTCCCCGAGAGAATGAGTCTGCCTTTTGGTGAAGGGTACAGCTGTGCTCGTTCCTTCATCTGAGTTAGCTCTGAGAACAGGGCTGCTGCAGCTGTTTCAGTTATTTAATACTTTGCACTTAAAGCACTCTTGATACATTCCCTTGATTGCTGCTCAGATAAGCAGCAGCCGCTGCCATGAATAAAATCTCTGTTACTAGCAGCAAGGGCAAATATTTTGTTTGAAGTTTAGAAGGTAAGTGGCTGTGAGCGCTGGCTTACTGTCTAGGGCTGCCATTAAGGTCAAGGTTTTCCTTTTATACATGTTCCCAGGTATTCTATGTGGGGCTAGTACCGGTACTTGATAGCAAACCAGCACCACATCTGAATAACACAGCCCAAAATAACCACAATCATGAATCTTAGTTACAGCCCCCTTCTGTTACAAGCCCTCTTCTGTATTACACTGATACAGACTGTTATACAAACAGCAAACTATGTGGTTTATCATTTGGATGCCATTGATAAGCATTCAGAAGGCTGAACCAAGCAGAATTCATTTCTTCCCCAGAGCCAGGTATTTCCCCTGCTCCTTAACAGCCTACCAGCAGAGGCAGGATGGGCACTGCTACATAATCCTCACCAATATCCTCTCTGCAGCTCCAGAGGAACCCAGGCATGAAATCTACTTCTTTTCCTTTTGACAGTAGTAGCATCAAGACAATCAGGAAAAGCTTAGAGCCTTTTCCTATGTTTAAGCTCCGTTGGGCCTCTTCTTCAACAGCAGACATTAGACATTTCATTCTTGCACACTTAGATGAGCAAGGGCTGCACAAAACCTGTGCTGACAGAACACCTACTGTCCAGCCTTCATTCACCTCATCCAAGCTGTGTCAGGCCTCAGGAGCGTGGTCTTGATAAGATACCACAGTGCTTACAGAAGGAAAATTTTCCCAGACTTAAATAAGAATATTGCCTGTGACCAGTTCTAGCAAAGGGCAGTAGCCACCGCTACTTCCAGTAGCAGTACCTGGCACAAACTGCTCGGACAGTTTCTCATCTTGCACTTTCCAGCTGGGACCAGAGTGAAGACGACTTCTGGACAACTGCATTCTCTGGGCAGCTGTGTGGACACATACATTCAAACAGGAAAACTTGCTGTATTTCTTTTTATTGTAATAGAAAAAAACCACAAATAAATCAAAACATCACTTTCTGCCTAAAGACATTATTAACATTTTTAAAATGGCACGGGGGAACCCCAGCAATACAAGACAGAATAGTAAGTGTGGGCAAAAGGGTTCTGTTCCCTTTCAGGAGTTCAGTTTCCCTGCCCCTTTGTCACTCAGCGGGCTGAAGTTCATCATCTATATACACTTACATACACTTCTCAGTCTAGTTTATATTCCTATGAGTAGGTATGGCTGGGTAGAACGCTGGGGGCACAGTCCTGCAATTTACATGTAACCATCTTTGGAGAAAATGGGTTTCCTAAGAGGCCTACAGGGTACAGGGGTCTCATTACCCAGTAAGACCAAGCAAACAGGATTCCCTCCTACAGTTCTTTTGCCATGAAACACAGAGTAGGTCCCGAGCCCCGGAGACCCTCTAGGAGCTCCTTGGCTATTGCAAACAGTATATGGCCAAGTGAAATTTTACCCAGTGACCTTAAAGTAGCAGCATTATCTTTGCAGAGGGGCTGCTCAGGAGAGGAAAAGGCAGATTGCAAAATGCATGAGGTGAACATTTTCCTTTTTTTTTTTTTTCATGCCTTCTGAGAGGATGTAAAAAGGCCTGAAGTAGGCAGCCAAGCAGAAGCCAGGCTCAGGCCCTCTAAAGTGGTGGACATAGAGGGGATATCCTCATCATGCAAGAGTGTGGGGCAGAAACCACGGCACCAGTGCTTCCACCGCAGGCAGCTGTGCTGCCTGCATGATAGTTTGCTGAAAGACAAGCAACCACAGCTGTGCTGCTTGCAGGTACCAAACCAGCATACCTAGCTGTTGGGCTGCACTGTATCAGCTTGAGTATACCTGTTCAACTGAGGAAGCTCCAAGATCTCTAACATGCTACAGCATTTTGTGGCACAGTCATGTGTGTATTAAGATGAGAGACTGGTTAGTCTTCACAGAATAGGTATGGGAAAAGACTGGAGAGGATATACATACTAAACAGGAAAACTAAGCTATAGCTTAGCAGAAAACAAACACCAATCCTTCCTCCAGGAGCACCAAAAGGTATTCATAAATGACTTATTATAGAATGCTTTCTGCAAACAGGGTATTTTGATGGGTAAAGATTGAAAGCTTTTGTATAAACCAATCTGTACTAACTGCTACAGTTGTCTCCAAGTCCAGTCCATCAAATGAAATGCTTAAGGAGAAGCTGATGGTACAAGCAGAGAATGACAAGGAAAAAAAAAATCTGGGCTGCAAGGGCCACTGCTGTGCACTGAGAGCAGGTACACACAAAACTGCAGAAGGGACTGACAGTACCCTATTTCCACTTGTGTAGTGATTCCATCAGGTGCAGGGCAATAGATTATTTGACAGAGTGACTAAACTGCAGTTTTCCTCCATTCCATCCCCTCAAAAATATGAACCATTATAGCCCACACTGAGTAACAGGGTGAGAAACTTATCAGACTGTATTCTGGGAGAAAGAGCCCAGCAGAGGAAAGACATCTCCTTTAGGTATGCAGGAAGTTTCCAGTGCAGGAAGTTTGAGATGCTGGACTGAACTTGCAGAAACACTTTTCACAACAAAGCACTGGACAAAGGGCTATACATTTGCATAGATGCTTTTTCAGCAGCATCTGGGACGTGCAATCCCCATTTATGGAGCATCCGCAATGTTATGGGGTTTGTCCGTCTTTGTTCCTTCCTAAATGTAACTGCTACAAAATTGTTCAGGAAAATAGTGTATATACAGGCATGAAAAGAAATAATTGTGCCTATTCTTTCATTCCCCTGATCTTTTTCCACTGCAAGTAAGTGCAAAGCTATAAGAATCTTAAACTAGAAGATGCAGTATTGATACAATCTAATGTCAATCTAAGGACAGGACTGCTTCTGCGTGTATCCCAATGAACTCAATTGTTCCACAGAAAAGCTTAATTTTACTCTTCCTCATTTTCTTTACATTTGGGGAGATCTACTACCTATTTCTCTTACACTTAAGCAGAACCCTCTCTGATGTGCTTGACTGCTTTGGAAAGGACAGCAATATCAAAGAAAGTTGGAACTCCTACTCTGCAACTAGATATTGAAGGCAGAATTGGTCCACCTTATATTATCGTGCAGTTGCCATGCTATTCCTGCCTTACTGTATTCCTGCCTTACCCTGGCTTGGTAAGGAAAAAAAAAAAAGCTCTTATGCAAAGGTAAATAGTTAAAAAGCTTCTGTCTATCTGCTGATAAGCTTACATGCGAGAAAATGAAACATTTCACTTCATTTTACTTTCACCTGAAATTTATTTCCACCACTTCTGCTCATGAGATTCTGTTCTTTCAGCTGGTTCTTTCCCATAACTCTTGGATCTAGCATTATGAGGCTCTTGGTAACCTTCAGTTCCAGCCTCCCTCCCACACACAGCTAGTCCCATTGAAAGTTTCAACTTTTGGGTGTGATGCTGACACACAGTTCAGCTTGATCACCTTTCCCACACAGCTGTGCCACTGCAAATATTCTAATCAGATGAGTTCAGCTTTTCCCCTGAGCAAATAACATAATGTCAATGAAATATGCAGAAGACTAATCCTGGGACACCTTCACTTCCTAGGCTACCAATACTTGCTTTGTCTTTTTGCTACAGACTTCAGCAAATACCCTCAATAATATAGGCAGTGACAGGAGAAAGAGATGCAAGCCTGCAAGGGATGGCTTGGACATCCCCTTATTTACTCCAAATTGTGTAACGGGCCCTTGAATGCTCATGGAATGAATTCCCACTTACCAGCACAGGAGTTACTTAGAAAGTGTCAGCCTACTCAGACAAGACAGCCTTTATAAATTAGTATAATACTATTAGAAATTATGGCAATCTTTTTGGTAGCATTGTCTTACATGCACCCTGATAAATCCTCTCCCTAGGAAATTTTAAAACTTGTCTTGTAACTTCTGTAGAGTTAATTCTGATGGGAAATTATAAAATAGAAATCTGGTAGATGTTTAAAAAGGAAGAGGCCTGGTGAGGCTGGGCACACTGGGTCACTCCTGTTAGCTCTGCCCATTATGTCTGCTGAAGGTATTTCCTCCGGGTGGCTGGATCTGGATGGAGTCCAGGAGGGGCCTTAAAGCTTGTCCAAAAGGTCTGAGAAGGTAAAGAAATAAACATCTCAAATAGCTTACTTGATGAACAACTTTTCCCATTTACTACTGAAGTGCACTCACTTCCTAGAGTGCAATCAAACCAACATTGTAGAAGCAAATTTGAAGAACAGACTTCCACTACAAACTAAAGCAAAGTAATTTAACCTATTCAAGAGAGTTTACTGTTCAATAACTAAGAATCTTAAACATGATTTTATATAAGCTAGTTCTGAGTCCCAACACGCCCAGACTGCTACTGTGGTAATACTGTGTCTGAAACTGGCTTTTAGTAACTCATTCTACTTAAGCGTGCAAACGAAATCCCTGTTATGCAACTGCTGTGCTCCATTAAGTACCACATCAATATTAAAGACTGCTAGAAGAATAGCCTTTAGCTCCCTCATAAGACAATGGTTCAACACTCACAGAATAATTTCTGTTGCAATCTGTGGCACCTGGTTTATCTTTCAGTATGACTCACTCTGCTATAGACTTTATCTGATTTTGAGAGTTCTGAAGTGATAAGAGCCCAGGGTAGAAGACATGTGTCTCCCAAATAATGTGATATACCATTGTTATGAGAAATAAGACCTAAATGATGGAGCTCAAATCACCTCACTGGGATCCTCACTAGCTGAGAGTTTAAAGGAAAAAAAAAAAAAAATGTTGAGCTTAACTATCAGGCAGGAATTCTTCATTTCCTCTTTTTTCTATCCTCTTTTTCCATCCAGTCCTAGCTTTAAAACTGCAGCATCAATTTAAAAATTACATCTCCCCTGCCTCGTCACAAGCAAAGCTGACACCTCCACTGCAATTATGGCGCTTAGAGTAAGAGAAGTGACCTTGAACAGACTCTGGTTTCCTAAGACAAAAAAAATTGCACCATTTTCTGAAACTTTCTATGCTTGTCTGGTCACATATGACAGACTATCACAAAATAACTAGTTTTAGTTAAAGGCAGAAGAACAACCTTCTCCTGTCTTCTTACTAATGCCAGTGACGGCCAGCATTTGTCGTACAGTGTTGTAAGCGCTGAAGTAAAGCAAATAGCATCCTCTCCTTAATCTTATGCTGGTCCTCAGAGAGAGCCAGCAGAAACTGGTACCGCTGGCTCTGTCCAATGTTTAAGCATTAGCATGAAGCAATACACTGCAGAGAGAAGCGGCATGCATACTCACGTGGCAAGAACTTCAGCTGGAAGGTCAGTGATGTAGGAAGGGATTTTTCTTCCTGTCAGGAACTGTGCCACTTCATTACTGAAGGTGTTGCAGTTATGTTCAAAGAGGTTGTAAGACTCTCCTCTGTGCCACAGGAAAGGAATTGAAACATAAAAAAAGACAGACTCAGCAATAAATCTAACAAGCAGAAAAACTTAGACCCCTAATGAGGAACATTTCCTTACATTAGCACTTCTTTCCCCCATGAAGAATTCTAAGGCAAATAGGTAAAACAGACATCAATTCACCTTCAAATTCAATTGAATCAGGGTGGAAAATGACATCTCTCTGCATCACTGACTTTATACAATGTTTTTTTGGAGGATAAGTGAGGTCAGGTTTCTTCAATTAAAACCGCAGAAGGAATAACAAGAAATCACAGGAATTATTGACACTGAAATATAGCCAGAACACTAAATGCTACTGTTTCCTATTCTTGTGAGAAGTAGACTAGACTCTTTAACAGTGAAGACCTTGCTTTTACATGTCTGAAAGTTGGCAGCTTTACTACAACGCTTCACCTATGACTCATGGGGCAAAGCACTATTTACTGAAATATTTCATATAGTGCCTTCATTTTCCCTGGTGATTCTCTCAAAGGCTTTTCAGGCATTATTCCATTTTACAAAAAACAGTGTGAAAGACTTCCTGGAAGAATGCTTTCCCAGCCTAGCTCAAGGCCGGCACACCAGCAGGTTGCATATCTGGTAGCTCCTTCTGTATTGGTACATCAGTTCCAGTGTCATATTTGGAGAGTACCAAATAATACACTAAACAGACAAAGCCTTGTGAGCAGGATTGGTTTCATAATGCCTTCCTCCATTCTGCACCCCTTCTCCTAAAGGCTTTTTTTGTTATACAGATTTTACAGTACAAGCTGCTACTTACCGGAACATAGATTCCCCCAAAGAGGAAAGATACTCTAGAAAAATTTCTTCTGTGACTTCAGTGTTCCCCAGGTCAACAACTGAGTCTGGGGGGCCAAGAAGTGTCCCGCCCTGTAAAAATTAAGAGCCAGAAGATAATGTTAAATGGACAGACTGAATTCTTTTGGAGGACTCTACTGAATAGAGCTATTGTGGCTTGTCCAGGCACAAAAGGAGAAACTTTTGGTATGTTTGTTAAGCAAAAAGCCCTACTGGCCTCCCCTGTTCTGCACTCAGAGAATGAGAAGTAACATGCAACTTACATTTCAGCTCTTATACTCAGCTCTTTGTGCTGAAAGCTCTAAGCTATGGCAAAATTCTGCTTTAGAAGAATGGCCCATCAGTTTTGCCTCTCCAAGAACAGAAAGGTCTGACAAAGCATCATTATTTTTTTTTAAAAGGATCATCATCTTAAAAAGGATGCCTTGAGTTGCCACGTCTGCACGTAAAACCTATTGATACAGAATTAGACAAGGTGTCACTCTGGCAATGCAGCTGCAGAAGGTGTCTCAGAGAGAGAGACTCCACCAGCAGAAGCAACCCCAACCTGTATTTAGTTGGGCTTAAACCCACTGTCCATGCTCCCTTTTCCTCAGATGCTCTGGGCAACCATGGCAAGCAGCCACATGTGGCTGAATTCAGAAGCCTCTTGCTGCTTTTCTAAAAGACAGTGACACAAGCAATTCTGATCAGGTAACCCTATCACAAAATTATTTTATCAGAAAAATAAGTTTAACTTACAGGTGCACAGCTGGAGATTCCTCCACTGCCATAGAAGAACTCATCCTTATGGACTATTATGGAGGTGTGCCTGCCACAGAGAACAAAAAACAGGTGAAACAAAGGAAATATTTAACCTAGCACATAAATCACTGGTAAATCTGTGCACTCAAGGACATAATGAAGTGAATAACTGAAAGAAAAGGTCAATGTGTTTCTGTGAGTAGGAACAGGATCTGCTGGGACATGAATGGATATGGAAGCAATGATTATCAAGCCTACTGTAACTCTGTAAGCAGCTGGAAAAGAACATGCTTAGCTGGGTGCCCAAGCATGAAAGAACATAGGAAGAGATGGACTTCTACACCAGCATGTGGAAGCAGCAGCCTCTTTCAGCTAAAGGGTTGAGGGTGAAGTCACAGAGACAGAGACACAGAGCTAGCCCTGCTACCACATTGACAGAAGTGCATGTCTGATAGACACTGACTGAGAAGGTCAGACAATCACTGGAGATGGATCAACAGAGAGGAAAATAGATGCACACAGGTTTGGGGTATTTTTTGCCTTTTTTTTTTTTAAAAAAAAGCGCTATTGATATGAATTATAGCAAACTGGGGGGTGCTTTTTAACTGAACGTAGCCACTGCTCTTATGTGTCAGAAGGCCTGATTCTCTAATACCTTTTTCCCACCTACTCTTTTACTCTCATGTTTAGTCATGCCTGCAATCAGAAGACAAAGTGCTTGGGACAAGGACAACATCCTACCCTTGAAAAAGTGTACAAGTGCACTAAAACGCAACAACTACTACCAACACTTTTTTTCATGGGGTCCACTGAGCTTTGAATGGAGAAGTTTAACCAGCACCTAACTGTACATCATCTTACTGTCAATCTGTATTCAGGAACAAAAATTACCTTGGTGTCTCTTCAGCACCAAAATGTTCTTAAGATCTGAAGCATATATAATCTCATATTGAAAATATTTCCTACACCACACAGTGTTTAACACACATTATACAATTTAAATCTAGTCACTTACCAGATGCCATCCAGCTGTTTCCCTGTATGCAGAGAAAAGAAGAGTTATTAGCAACGTATTTTCCAGATTTCAGCCTACTTTCTGTCAGTCACTTAGGAACCATGCTTATTATTTCACCATGACAGTAATACCAAAGATTTCATCCCAGAGCTGCTTCTAAAGAAACAGAATATCTTTCTTTCAAATGAACTACTCTGTCCACACTACTGCTGTACTTTTTTCCTCCTGCATCCAGAGGTGACAATGCCATCCTATCCTGCCAGTGCTCACCTTCCTTGGGCTTTGTCTACAGACAAGAAAACAAACCTTTTCCTAAAATTAGAGTCTTCAGTCAGGGCCAGAAGAGTTGCATTTTACACTGATTTCATAATTTCAGGCAGTTAGCCAGCACAGAGTATTCAGTTTTCTTTTTCAGTAACTGATGAGAGATCCGACTTAAACATATGGTCTGTGGTTTCCTCCTTTCCCTCCCTTCCCCTGCCCTTAAAAATTAACAGTTTAAGTGGGAGTTGGGGGGGAGAAGTGCAGGGTTGAAATTTATACAAGTTATACAATTGTGTGTTTTGTTGAACACAGCAGCAAAGACTTACTTCAGGCACCACTAAACTGATAATATCATTGTGTCTTAGAGAAACAGTCCCTTCCGAAATGCTTTTTCAGTTCCCTAGAAGTGGGAAACCTAAACCTCTCTGTGTTCATGGTAGGATCTCAAGATCAAATCTCTTCAAAGGGTCACCAGCTGTTACTGCTCTAGGCTCAATTATTTTATCTATCATAACCTAAAGGCTTGGTCCCTGGTATCGTACCCCTTTGTAAACTTGTACGCGGCAACAGCATGCTATGACAGATGCGCTATAACTTTATTTTGCCAAACAAGGTGCACAACACCCAGAAAAGTGGATTTAGAACAGAAAAAACGTGTGCATACCAACATTTGGTATTCTCCTGAACTCAAGCAGCAGACTGAGTGCTCCTCTGCTGTAGCTTCTGCTTGCTTGCAGCAGGCTCCTGATCCTTTTAGTCAGCCTCCATGTGTAAGTGCTCTCCCCCAGCAGACCACTTCCCACACCACTACCCTTTATATCCAAGCAGCACCTCTTCCAAGATGTTTTGTTGTTATTGTTCAACTTTTAGATAAAAGACTGTGATGTGATGATCGGCTAAAGTCATCTGCAGGTTTCCCAGAGCTAGATAAAAACCACTGTAGGCATGACAAAAAAGCCACCTGAACATGAGAGGCACTGTTCTAGTAAAAATTTGTTCAGAAAGCTGATGAGTCAGCTTTCTGACCCATCAGCTGGCCAAAACTTTTGGCCAACAGGCTTTGCTCTGGTTTGGACACCATCTGTTTGCATCACACCAGCCTCAGGTCTCCCAAAGCTAGCCACAGACCTTCTTGCTTCCTGAATCCTGGGCCATTATGCCTAGATATTATCCTCCTCCTTTAAACACAGCCTCAGAGCTGTGGTCTTCTTTTTAATGTTTTATTCAAATGCTTGTGACATTCAGGCTTTTCTTAGCTATCTTGAGGGCCACTGCCTTAACTGACCGTAACTCAGGATTCGGCTGCATCCCTCATCACACTGTCAGCTTTGCCTCTCCCTAGCAAATATTCCAGCAGCCACCCTGCTTGTATTCCCACAGCTTATGATGCTGAAAGTGCACTGCGACTGCTTTTCAAAGGCTGGAATCAGATGCTCAGAATAACAATCAATTATTCCACTCATTAAAAAAATGTTTGGTAAAAATGAAGCTTGGCTCAGTTGCATTCCCCTGCTCTTCCCCCACAATTCCCAAAGAGGAAGCAGAACATTACACATTGGGCCCCAGCTAGCGTATCAGGGGCCTAAAGCTAAACGGTAGTTTGACAGAGCAATATTTCATCCCTCAGCCTCCAGGATGCTGGCTTCTCTGCTGAAACTTTAGGGGTCACTCTTCTTCTGTGGGTGTCCAGCTTCTTCTAAGATACCCAGTGCGATAACAGTGATGGGTTATGTCATCCCAGTTCCACTTGTCCTGTGGAAAGACATTCTCTGACTGTCCTTACTTAGATTAGTGCCACGGCATCAATGGCATACAGGGAGGCAGAGGCATTGCCCTTCCCTTTCTAATAGGCAGAGGGTCTTGGGGTATTTATCCCCTCCTACTCCTCTGGTAGGGCTGCTTTGGTCTCTGAGTGCCAGGAGCGAATATGCTACTTTGAAGCAGCAGTAGTTCTTCACGAGTTCCTTCTCTTGAGCAAAACCAACTTCCTGTCATCAGGACTGGGTAAAACAGAGGAACAAAACTGATGAGGATAATCCTTCAAGAGGTCTGAGAAAAGGATGTTTATGTGTCCAAGTAAGGAATAAACAATGACTACCATATTTTTTCTGCTCAAGTCTGAAGCAAAATAGGCACAGAGGTAGATACCTGCTTCAGACAAGGGTCGTGTAAGAGCAGAGGCAGGGAAAAGGCTGTTGTGACAAGAGACATCACTCAAAGCGAGCACACATGGTTTTGAAGTAGGTGGACTGATCTGTCACTACGATGGATCACAGCCAGGCAGCAAGCATATTCGCTGTCAACCCATCGCACAGAAATGTAGGCATGGAGTAGGATGAAGGCCAAAAGATAGTAGCAATGATGAGAGAAGCGGAGCAGTGTGTTGCAACATCTCAGGAGCATTTGCTGCCCCTTTAGCGTGTCCCACGCTGTTGTGCTCCTCGATCCCCTGGCCCTTGTTCCACACCTTCCCCATCAGAGCTTTCGCCTTGCTGTCTAGAGCTGCCAGAAACCAGTGACACTGCAGGCTCCTCAGCAACATGCGAGGTAGGGTATAGTGCACTGCCCTAACTTTAGCAGCTGGCCTACAATAGGCTCTAACGCTTGGCTTTGCATAGTTAGTGTTCTGCATGTCTGTTAATAAATTATTACACATTTGTTCACAATAAATCACTGTCTTCCACTAGAAACTTGAACTTTATCCTTCAGGGCAGAGAAGCAAACTGTTTCAAAGGCAGCACATACTAGAATTGTATCTGCCCTTTTGCATGCAAAATGGAAAAAGAACATCTTAATATTTACTTTCACACACATTTCCAGCAAACAACGATGAAAAGCTTTCCACAAAGTTGCCACTTTGCACCTAGATTCTGTGTGCAGGTGAAAGAGTTATAGCAGATGCTGACAATGTCACAGGTGCTGCCAAGAACCTGCTCACGCAACTACAACACCTACTTGAAAAGATCATTGCAGCAAAGGCTACCACACATTGGGCTGCTCTAGCAAGACTGCAGCCAGCAGCTCAAGGGAGGTGACTCTTCCCTCCTATTCGACACCTGTGAGACCACATCGGGAGTGCTGTGTCCACTTTTGGATCCCCCCGGTACAAAAGACACCAACATACTGGGCTGGAGCACTTGCTGTATTGAAGAGTGGCTGAGAGAACTGGTCTGTTCAGCCTCAAGAAGAGAAGGCCAAGAGTCCTTATTGCTGTCTACAACTACCTAATGGGTATGGAGGAGAGGGAGCCTTATTCTACTCAGAGGTGCACAGTGAAAGGCCACAGGTGCTAGTTGGAAAACGGGCAATTCTCAACTTAGTGAGAGGAGGAAAAAAATTACCATGAAGGTGGTCAAACATTGGGGCAGGGGTCCAGCAAGCATGTGGATTTCCATCCTTGGAGATACTCAGAACTCAGCTGCCCAGGGCCCTGAAGAATCTGCTCTTGCTGGATCTACCTTGAGCAGGACCTCCAGAGGTCCCTTTCCACCAATGCAATTCTCTGATTGCATGAACAAAACCCAAACAGAATTCAGGTAAGGGACTTTGCATTAGACTGCAGTCCAGCCCTGGGGGGCTCCTCCCTGGCTGCTATACATGGAATCCGTAGCCAACAACAGGCTGCAACTGCCAGGGCAGTAACAGGACAGCTCTTGGCAAGTGAAGCTGTCTATCTTCACAAGGCAGGTCTGTCTGAGGCTGCTCAGCTAGGTCAGTTTGTGCCAAGTGCTGGTTTGATGATCTTAATGGAGCTGCTGACCTGCTATTTTTCCTTGGCTCCTGTAAGACATTAACCAGGCTGGCACTGTGGAAAACACATGCCAGATCTGCAGCACTGATGACGATAAGGCATCCATGGTAGCTCTCCAGCCTGCTTGCAGACAAAATAAAATCCCTTTCTGCCACTGGTGGACTGTGCTTGGTCAGAGGCAGTGCAAGCCTCTCCAATGACAACACCGTTGGGGAATCCCATGCCTAAGAAACCTGCCATTATTGGCCATATACGCATCACCCAGAGACACCCAAGACAAAGAACTTTTGGAAAGCTGCTGCAGTTTCTCACACTGCACAGCTGTCTGTTGTCATCTCAACTCCAAACTGACCAACAGAGGAATAAGTCAATGGCCACCAGGTTCTGAGGAACTTGGGCAGCTCCCTTTCCTGCTGCTCAGCAAGAATCTCAATGTTGTTTGTCTGTTGCATCATGTACAGACCTTCATGGACACCATAATCTTCCTCCTGAAGTTTTGCCTCTGTTGGTGATCCTCCTATATGACTCTTCTTGCCCTTCTCTCAAACTCAGACATTGCACAGAACAGGTGACAGCTCACAACAACTGCCACTCCTGACAAGCTCACATAAAGCAATCAGGGCAGCCTGCACTAAGGAGTTATGTCTTGCCTTCTGCTGGACATTGTCCGCTATATAGAAAATACATTGCTCGCAGCCTCTGAAGGCTTGATACACGTACCAGCCCCAACAGTATGACTAAGCAAGGGTCAGTACTGCTCTGTTTCCGCAGCCACCTGCCCAAGTGAGAGCATGAGTACAGCATCACTGTAGCAGTGCTAAGGCACAAGTTGTATCCAGGCCTTGCAGCGACACTTTCCAATAAAGCTGCTTCTGGCAGCACTGTCCAGCTTAAAAAAAAATAGAAGGTCAAGCTTGCCAGAGAGCCTCCCCAAATAACCCTACAGTGCAGGAGAGATTACATCCTGTGGTCAACTGAGTGGTCTAGAAGGGATTGCAAATACCATCTGGGATACTGGCAAACATCACTGCTTTTCATGCTCTTCCACTCCTTGCCACAACACTCCAAACTCCCATGGCATGCTGCAACGTGGGCAGAACTATACGCTGGTACTGCCACCAAAACCAACACATTTACTCATAACCTGAGGCTGTCTATAACTATATAGAAAAGTCTGATTCCCTAGTAATTTCCATTTGAGCTGCAAAAGCCTTTAGATTGCAGGCATTACCCTTCACTCAATACCTACAGCAAATCTAATCCAAACGATGCACAGTCATATAATGCAGAAGAGGAATGTCCTGATAGGATGATACTCTTTTGGGCATCTACTGTTCATCCAGGTAAAACAGAGAAACAGCAAGATGCCTAAAGAGTTTAAATATTCCAAGGGACAGAGGGCTGTTCAGCAGGAAAGGGTGTTGCAAATTTAGACGTACACACTTAACCATACAACAATTAGTGCACACGGTCAAGTTACCAGGTATCAGCTGTCCCACAATAATTGCCTGTGTTCAAGCTCAGCCTGAAGTGAGGCAATTCTAAGCTGAATTTGATCTGCTTCCATTACAAGCTTAACGCAAGTCAAGCTACCTTGCGTTTGTCACAGACCACAAACATGGACATGAAAGTTACTGGGTTATATCCGTGAGAGTTTAGGGTGATAGCTTGTCAGTCTTTGGAAACCTGATCACATATCTGATCTTTAAGTCTTTTTTGTTTTTACTTGCTGAGGTGCTTATATGGATCTTTCCTGAAAATACTCACTAGAACTCAGGAGGGGATGCCAATTCAGCATAGATTGGCTTGTGTGCTTAAGCATCCCAAAGATTCAAATTGTTTGAATGAGGGAGAGTATCATCTGTCAAGTAAACAAGGGTTTTTTATTTGCTGTTATTTTTCTTTATAACATTCATAGCTCAAATACTTTCATGGTGCTTACATGAGCCAGAAACCTATGAGAAAAATACAACATTCAAACGCATTAATTCCAGGACCCTCAGCTTAGTCACAGGAATGTGGAGAATGAAGTAGTTGGATTTGCTTGTTGTACAACTGATTCAGGAGACTGTCATTGTTAGGATACAAGGGTATTTTGAAAGAAGCAAGCAAGCCTGTATAATTTTAGAATACAATCAAACAGGATTACTTCCATGCTTGGATTTATCTGGAAGGCCAAGCAGAAGGGAGATTAGATGCTCGCCAATCTATTTTACTGGCACTGTTAATTTGTTAATCTTGAGGGCCACGCGATGTAGTTTATTCCTCTGCATTTCAAATATCAAATCAAAGTGGCGTTTGTATATTAATCCAAATTATTAGACTGAAGGACATAAGAGTTCCGAGACATGAAGGAATTATATAAGGAGATGCGCACTTAGTTTACCCCATTCAGAGCTTAGGCCCAGAAAAGACCTAAGACCCTAAAAGACCCCAAAAAAGTAGTGAACTGGTCTCCTGTGGAACTGGAAGCAATATAATTTGGTCAACCAGCATGGGTATTTCTAGCAGTGCATTGTTTTGCATATTGTTGCAATTTCCTTAGGCCAATCCATTAAGATTCCTGCCCTTTTTTAATTGAAAATTATCCTATGTGCTACCCAGGGTGCTCAGCTGAAGCAAAAACACCTAGTAGAGAAGGAGGAGCCTGCTTCAGTTCCCTTCTCCTTGAGGTGCCTCGAGAGACCAAGAAGTAGGCTAGATTGGGGGAGGGTAGCACACTTGATTTTCATTAAATCCCTAGCAAATGCTCTGGAGCAAAGCTAATGGAATCTTACGCTGGAGCAATTCAAAACTCTTCAGAACTGGTGGAGGAGAGGCAGAGTAATGCACTGGGTCTGGAAAAAAGGAACAAAGCAGAAGGTACCTCCTTTTAGCAGTTACCTTTTGCTCCGATTCCTTCTGGGCTGTTAAGCCCCTACAGCTGAATGCACCACCTAAATTTCAGCCGATACATACTCCCACTCAACTCACCGTTAATTTATACTACACTGAGCCAAAGCTGCTGTGCTAAACTAAGCTCCTGCCCATTATGTGAGTCACATGAGCAATAACCTCAGTTACAGGACAGGAGAACTGAGAGCTACAAGACATTTTTCTTTAAGCCCATGATGCAAGAGGATTTTAATCTTCCTTAAAGATTTCTCTGCCTTTGGACATCTACTTCAAAATCAGCACCACAAGCTGAACTATTTTGTTTTCCTCTCTACCCCCCACAGAATCAGGTGGATTATGTTTTCTATCTTGAAAACAGAAATCTCATTGCCTTCAGGTTAACATTTATTATTATTAGATCACATAGTTGGACAGACAAATGTAGTCTCACAGACTGCGAATGGAGGAGAGAGGGGGAACAGTACCTGTAGAGAAGATGCACATAGAGCAAAAGCACACAAAAATTAAACACGCCACTTCTGATTATCAAAGACAACTGAACTACAATATTTGCTCATGTGTACTTTAGAATAGAAATATTCACTGAAAAATTACAGGAAACTCAAAGAAAAGTAAGAACAACAAAAGTAGTCTGGGTAGAAAAAGAGTAAACTTGCCAAGAAAAGTGAAGACATGCCCAAGAACATGACTAAGTCACTCTAAAGCCTGCTATGAACACTGCTGTATAGCTCTGCCTTCCAGGTTCATCATTCAACAACAACGGAGAGAAATGACAGTGAAAAAGTTAGGATAATGTTTAGTAGTGAGAGCTGATCCTTGAATGCTGTACTGACATAATCCATAATACCTCTGGATCCTATTGGCACAACTGAAGACACCATGTGGTGATGCTCTCGCAGTGATCAGCTCCATAAGAAGGGGTTCATCCCCCTCTGGCAGGGGGATCTGAGCTTCTGTTTTCGAGCATGCTAGGAATTGATTTTAGCACAATCAATTATTGTATTTGTTTCTTCTCTCTAAAACACATGTATTTCAATATAGGTGATGTTACAGAATTATCACTTAAAGCAAAAGCATTGTTTCGATCAAACTTGGCATCTATGGAAAGAATACCATAAGTAGAGATGACAAATGTTTAGCACTAAATCATCTAAGAAATCCTTTCCTCTTCAATTTCTATGACTTTCTCTGATGACGAACAATTTATGAACATCACTGACAAAAAAAAAAAAAAGGAAAAATAGCTACTGACCATCTGAACATTGACATACAGAGAAGTAACAACAGTTTTTGTTGTTCTTCAAGAAAAAAAAAGGTGTGTACATGAGGCAAGAGGAGTATTCTCTCCATCACTTTGCTCTCGGGGAGGTTTCTAAAATAATCGGGAGGTATGACAGAGCTGAGTGTAAATGAACAGAAGATACTTAACTTGAAGGAAAAAAGGAAGAAACAATGGTTTGTTTTATGGACAATCCAATTGCTGGATCTATATAATCCCAAATATTCTGCAGTCTGCGTTGTCACTGTGACCACGTAGGCCTAGTTGGCCCTGTTCCACAAACATGACTGAACTCAGCTAGTTACCAGGCAGTACTAGGGAGCAACACTTCCCACACTACTGAGACGTGTTCAGATTTTCAAGTTTTCCTTTTCATTGCTCAGACCCCTAGAAATTTAGCACCAAACTGTATCACAAGCACAAAGTTTTTAAGTTGTTGTTTGGATAGCATAAAAAGCACCAAAAATGAAGTCATGCACTAAGTGTTTTTATGTGGAAATTCAGAAAGCTCCAAGATCGACTTTGTGGGTAGGAAGAGAGCTAAAAAGCCTTCACTTGATCTGTGTGAAGATTGGCATGGAGATACATATAGTGACAAGCTATTTCTGCATGAGTCTTTGCCTGGGCCAACACTTTGAAACAAGACTGGTTAAAATCTGCTCACCTCAAACACAGGTAAGTCATGCACACATGTAATCTGTATCTTAAGATTTATAACTCTTAGCACAAGATAAAACATGGCTATTATGAACTAACAGGTGAAGAGTTACTTCCCCGAGAGCTACAACAGAAGCGTCTCTGACCACACAAAAAGTTTTGAGGTTATCCAGTGCGGGAAACACACATCTCCCAAAGTTGTTGTTGCTGTCTGGCTAACAGACCACAACACGTACAATCTCTATAATATTTTCTTCTCAACTTTGCAAGCCTGTCGTTGATGTGTATGAAACCTCATGCTAAGAATTATTTGGACTTTCATTTTAAGCTTGCAGGAAAGCACAGAATCTCCTCGTAGGACAGATGAGTGAAGTGAATGCCAACAAACTGTAAAACAAGATTACATGGAGCCATCTGTTCAGACACTGAGCCTGTTGAGAAGTCGCATCTCACAGACTGCTGGTCTGACACAGGCCAGAGTCTACATGTAACAGGCATAAACCACTCTCTTGTTGCGTTCCTAATTTACGCTTCCAAAACTTCAAGGAAGTTTGTTTCCTTGGAAGGAAACCTAAGTTTCCTTCACATCCCCAGTCCAAGGTTCAGTTGGAAAAGCACACATTCTTGACAGGACATACAACAAACTTTTACAAACTCCTTGGAAGGAGAAGGTGGCTAATTGCACATCGCAAACCATGCAACGCCTAGCCCAGTCCAGCCTCACCACAACATGGAGCCACTTGAACTCAATAACCTTGTAAACAGCAGAAGGCTTTCTTCCAGTTCAGCCTTCCTGCCAAGGTTTCACAGCAGTCAGGGCATCAGGACCTGAGCTTTCCCTCACTTCAGGGGCTACGTACTACTTTTAACTGGCCTTTAGTAAATAACGCCAACGAAGTGGCAAAGGACAGATGGGGAAAAGAGGCTGGACCCTGTTCACCTGGAGCTGCCTTACTGACAAAGCTCGTTCCGCTGACAACGGAGACAGGGACCCTGCAGCTAAAACCCACTTTGTTCCCACGCATCGGGCCCCCAAGCCAGGCCCGCAGACTCGCAAGTCGTGCTTCAGCCACCGGCCACCGCCGCGGCCCGGTGCCCGCAGCCGCCGAGGGCTGCCCGCACCCTCAGGGAGCCCTTCCCCGACGGGCCGTTCCCTCGGGAGAGCGGTACTGGGCGGGGGAAAGCCACCCCCGGGGCCGAAGGGAGTGATTTCGGCCCCGTTTCCCGGCGCGGCGAGGCCGGGCCGCGGCGGTCGGTGGGGGGACGCGAGCCCCCGGGAGGAGGAGGCGGCGGGAGCGGTGGGCTGGGCCGGACCGGGCCGGGCCGGGCCCCGCGCGGAGGCGGGGCGGTGCCGGTGCCCCCGCCGTGCTCTTACCCAGCATGAGGGGGCTGAGGCGCCGGGCCATGCCCTTGGACAGGTCGTACACATAGAGCTTCACGGGGTGCAGGGCCAGCGACTCCTCCATGGGGGTGCGGGCACGGCCGCCGGGCGGCACCCGGAGCCCTGGCAGACGCCCGCCGCCCGCCAGGAAGCGGCGGGGAAAGGGAAAGGGCAGCCCCGGGGCTGGTTCCGCCGCCGCTCCCGGGTGCGGCAGCGCCAACCGTGAGGTGACAGACGGAACGGAAGGGGCGACGCTGCCTCTGCGCATGCGCGGCAGCCGGCGACCGGCCCGGCTGCCCCGTCACTGCGCCGTTATGCAGCGCGGGGGGTCGTCGCGGGGGCGGAGCTAGAGGCGGTGGGCGGGGATAGGGCAGTCCCTCTGTCATTGGCTGAGGCTTGCCGCCTCTTCCGACTTGCTAGCCGGAGCCACGCGCAGGGCGGGCAGAGCTCCCGCCTTCTTTCCCTTCCCGCAACCAATCCACGCGAAGGGGAGGAGCGGCTTCCCGCGGGAGGGGCAGGGCGCGGCGCCCTTCCTCTCTCGCCATTGGCCAGAGTTACTATGGGAGGCGGGTCCCCTGATGAGTGGCAGGCAGCGGCGCGCGGCGCGTTGGTTGAGCGTTGAGGGCAGGTAAGAGCGGGCGGGGCCAGCTCGCGCGGCCGGTGCGGGCACGGGCCGCCCCTCCCCTTCCACCGGTGGTTCCGCGGCCGTTGGGCGCTCGCGCCGTGCTGGGAGCCATGTCGGAGTGGGTGTCCTACTACCGGAGCGAGGAGCCGGAGGAGGAGGAGGAGGACGAACAGCAGGAGGAGGGGACTGAGGCGGTCGGTAAGGGCCCACCCCCCCCTCACGGAGGGCAGCCGGGGGCCCGCTGCTCTCGGGGGTCAGCGGGCGGAGGGGGCCGCTGCTGAAACTGTTTCCCTCCCATTCCGTAGCGAACTACAGGTTCTCAGGTCGGGACAGCCTCATTTTCTTAGTCGATGCCTCCAAGGCCATGTTTGAGTCGGACGGGGACGGAGTGACTCCCTTCGACATGACCATCCAGGTAAGGTTGCTCAGGGAGCCCCGGGGCGCTTCACAAACCCCCCCAGGGATCGCCTTCGGCACCGCTACGGGTACGGCTACCGGCTTGTCGCTCGGCCTCATCTGTTGGCGTAAAGTCACTGTGGAACTCCAGCAACTCAGATCGCTGAATGGCTGTGGGTTTGGAAAGATCTATTGCCTGATGGGCCGTGTCCGGAGTTCGGCGTGGGAAATGTTTTACAGAATGAACGGTCAATCCGTGTTCAGAGTGGTGTATTTAAGAGATGTTTATTTCATTGATCTTGCTCATAGAAGGGGAATGGTAATGAAAAATACATAAGGCTGTGTACTGAAAAAAAGCTTTTCGAAAAACGAGATCCCAAATTCTTTCTGCCATTGAAATGTACCTTAAAGCATTTGTTACGGTTCCTCTGTTTGCTAGAGTCTACTTGTATAAACTGCTAATTGCCAAAGACAAAACTTTTGCCTCATTAATGCAACTGATGTTCTTCATATTATGACCTGTGTGCGTTTTTTTCAGTGCATCCGGAATGTGTATACCAGCAAAATCATTAGTAGTGACAGGGACCTCTTAAGTGTCGTGTTCTATGGTACAGAAAAGAACAAGAACTCAGCAGATTTCAAGCACGTCTATGTTCTTCAGGAGCTGGACAATCCAGGTAAAGGCAGTAAAGTGATATGAAGGTTATGTAGAAAGATGGAGTAAGGAAATCTGTGTAGTAGCATTGTTGGTAACTGGTCTCTCTGGAAACAGAGCTATAATATAACAAAAAAATGCCTGTTACTGAGATATGTTGGGGGGTGGGGATAGATTTAGAAATTTATTGAAAGCTTAGAAACTTAGTGGGAGCTTAAGTTTTTCTGTTATACTTGGTGCAGATCCCTTTCCTATGCCTTTTCTTCTATTTTAACGTGGTGGTTTACTTGCTGTCTGCTAAACCTAAGAGGATCTCAATAGAACTCTTGAAAGCCCATCATGTGTCTGCCAAACTTCAGAAAAGTGCATGTACATGCTAAGGCACCATGGATTCCAGCTGATGGAGAGTATCACAGAATGGCTGAGGTTGGATGGGATTTCTGGAGGTCATCTTGCCCAACCCTCTTGCTCAAGCAGGGTCAGCTAGAACAGGTTGTCCAATATGTTAACCTGTTTGGGATGCTCTGTCTCTTATTTCATAATAAGTTTTGCAATTCTTGAATTTAGCTCTTCCATTTTCTTAGAATTTCTTAGAATTCCCTAGCATCTTCTTGATAATGAGTGCCAGTTGCTGAATTGGAAAAGGTAGTAGGAGGAGTGCCAAGAATGCATGCTAGTGGTGACAAATTTTCTGACAAGCGGTAAGTCTTGTAGGGGGATTTTGTCTACTAGCTTTTAATAGCAGGCTTTATCTCTGAGGAGGTTTGATTTCATTTTCTTAACCAGGAGGTGCAGGTTTAATAACACATGGGGTTCTCCTGAAAGAACTGTGCCTTGTCCTAGTTTCAGAATTAATTACAATGGGGACCTGACAAGACTGCCCTAGGTTCCTCTCCCTTTCCTGGCAGCAAGCGCCCTGGGCTTCTCACTCATCCTTTTTCCTCCTCCTTCCCTGCTTGTCCTTTTCCCTGTGTTAGAGGCAGTAGCTTCGCCATGCTGATAAAGACAGTGCAGGTGAAAGGTGGGTGTTGTTAAAAAGGAATAGAATTGTGTATTTTCTGCCCCTGGAGAGCAGCATGTTCTGGAGAGGGAAGAAATACTATAGTTAGTTATTATGTAGTACATAATTATGAACACTTATGCTATTAATTAAATGGCAGCTGAGGAGATAAAAGTAAAATAGCAAACGGGGGGGGGGAAGACATGTTCCAATGAGATTTCAAAAGTGCTATAGAATTTGAGTGAAGGACAAAGGAAGAAGCTCTGCAGAATGCAGTAGCTGAAAAATGAAAGCTTGTCTCCCTTTGTAGAGTTATGGGAGAAGACAGAGAATCTGCTATTAGACAAGTGGGAAAAGGAGCCGTAGTTGGGCTGGAGTAATCTGCAGAGCTTTAAAAAGGTCGTCAATACCTGCCCTGAATGTTGCTGTGCTCCATGTGATGATCTGTGGGCTGAATCTGACCTCTAGGTTGATGCTATCTGGCATGTGGGGCAAGGGAGCAGGAGGAATTCTCCACCTTCCCAGTGTGCCGTGGAGATGCAGGATGTATTTCAGCCTCCTCTCCTTTCTCTGGTGGCACAGCAATCTGCTGTGCCTCTGCAGAGGGTGCAATTGCTGCCTTTCCTGCTGAGAACTTGTTCTTTCAGTGTAGAGGGTTGGCAATACTTTGATCCCTGCCTGTATCCCTCCTCCAGCAGAAAGGTGCCAGGGCACTTTGTGTCCTCTTGGCCCTAGTAGGTGCTTTCAAGTGGTAACCAGCTTGCAGTATTGCAAATGTTAGGCTATCCAGAACAATTTTCTCAGCCAGGTGTTAGAAGGGCACTGCCACAGAGGTGCTAGGGGACATTACTCAGACGTTAGCTGCAAGGGACTCTCGGTGCATGTTTAGAAGAGTTTGCGGTACTTCTTTCAATATTTTTAATGTACGTGAATGCTGTTATTGCCCCTAGGTGCAAAGCGTGTTCTAGAGCTGAACAACTACAGCGGAGATGAAGGACGAGTACTTTTCCGTGAGACCTTTGGCCACAATGCTGACTATTCACTGGGTGAAGCACTCTGGGCCTGCTCTAATCTCTTCAGTGATGTCCGAGTCAGACTGAGCCACAAAAGGATCATGCTCTTCACCAACGAGGATGACCCTCATGCCAATGACAGTGCTAAAGCCAAGCTGGCCAGGACCAGAGCTGGTGATCTGAGAGACACAGGTCATTATTTTCCCCTTTAATTTCAGGCAGAATAAAAGTGATGTATCCTTGCAGCAGATGTTAACTGCATTGCAAATTTGTGATGGAAAAAGAATGTAAAATCATCAGAACTGGGGAATCTTTCTGAAGCTTTCTAAATTAGAAATTTGGTATCTCATCTAAATTAGAAAATCTGTTATCCAATCTGGTATCCAACAAGTAACACTTATTTTCTAGGATGAATTTTTCTACTCTGATAGCATAAATCAGGACTTGAGAGGGCTGTTGAAAAACTCTACTTTATTCCATTGTTCCACCATTTTCCAGGAAGGGAATAACAACACTAAGTTAACACAGAAGGAAAATTTATGGCTCCATTTTGAATTAGCTGAAGAACAGCAACCTGAGCTCAGAGACTAGAGAGCAAATGCTTCATGAGTTCAACTATGTAGCTGAGATGATAACCAATGTTTTTGGAGTTCAGCAGATGTGCTGGATCTAGAAGATGTGAGGCTTCCTTAATCCGTTAGCCCTTATAACTGGGAAGGGAAATTTCTGAACTCATTATTTCTCACCATGCCTGAGGTAACATTATGTTTTATAGGAGCTTGTCAGAGCTGTTTCATCCACAATGTTGTCCAGATTCTTAATTAGGGAGGAAACATTTTCTATGCTATGTTGTTTTGACTGAAGTTGAAGAATGTCTTTGGCCTCTTTCCCTAGAAACTTTCACATCTGGTGCAGATGACAATTTGGAGCTTATTCTTGCTTAAATTCTTTGCTTAGTTAGAGAAATCTGAGAGTTCTGAGAAACATGCCAATGTAAGAAGAAAGCAGTGTCTGTGGTCTTCCTCCTATCTCTTACTTTGTTTCTAGGTATCATCCTGGACTTGATGCACTTAAAGAAGCCTGGAGGGTTCGATATCTCATTGTTCTACAGGGATATCGTAAACATAGCAGAGGATGAGGACCTTGGGATCCAACCTGAGGAGTCAGAGAAACTGGAACATCTCATGAAGAAAGTACGAGCAAAGGAGACCAAGAAACGGACTTTAGTCAGGTTTGTGCCTAGTTACAGTTTCATTCAATGGAGGCACTTGATGTTATTTTTAGATTACATCTCACCTCCCTCTTCTGGAATGATTGGTCTATAAAGGCATCAGTGCTTACATTCCTCAATCTTAATTCCTTAGTCCAAGATTGGTGTTTCTTCCATAGCTTCCAAGGATATTTGTCCTTGGTGGATGAGAAGAGTGGAGAGTGAAGCTAGGCCTCCTTTTTTCCTCTGTGTGACATCTCTTGTATTGAGCTTGGCCAGAAACGATAATTTTTCAAAAAATGACATCATTGCTAAGTAAAATCCTTACCAAAAAATCTGCAACATGTAAAATGGCTAGTTTATAGTGAAATCTGATTGAAATCAGGCTTTTCTTACTAGTGTTAACTTAGAAAAATTTCATCTCAATGTAACTGGTATGTATTTTGGCCTATTATTATATAGCTATGTGTGGCCAGTCTGTCTAGACACTTGGCGTGGATTCACACAGCCTTGATATTTCTGATCTCCTACTGAAAGATTAGAGATACTTACAGAGAGATTAAAGGGATCTTGACAAAGCAGATAGAAAGTATTTTTGGAACCATGTACTCCATAACAGTTGGTTTTTATAATGAGTGAGTTCATAGCAGAATGATGTGGAAGCATAGTAAGGGAATGAACTTCACAGCCTGGTGTTTTTTTAATATATATTAAAAAAAAAAATCCCAAGCTGAGCTGTTGTCACTGGCATTCTTGCTCCTGCTCACAGCTTTATTTTCCTCTTCTGGGAATGTTCCTCAAGTTTTCTACTAACTGAGGAGGAAGAATCCCATACCAGTGATACCTTTTAGAGGAGAGGAAGTAACATTCACAGTAATTCACTGTTCTGCTCTCAGAACTTGAAGATTACCTCCAATTTTAAACCTTTACTTCTGAATTTTTCTCTAACTTCTGATTTTTTTTTTCTTAAATCGTAGTATTGTTTGTCTTGATGGGGTTCTTTTGGGGAATTTTGCCTTCTGCATGCACAGCTGTGTGAATTCAGAGGTCACATTGTATTAAGCACAAGTGGGGTGCCCAAATGTGAATTTGTCCTGTGCTCTGCTTGAGCATAGCTGCCCTTCAGAGTGAAAAAAGGTGAAAGAAATATGGTAAATTATTTGTGTTTAAATCATTTTTATGAACAGAAGTGACAGCATTTCAAGCATGTTTTTATACAAGTGAGATTATGACTCAAGTAACAGTATGTTTCCAGAGATACATGTGATTTTGGGGGAGAAGGATAGGAGGAGGTCAGAGAAAATAAGTTATTTGAGGAGATGACTTCCTTTTGCAAAAGCGATCTTTTGGAAGTCTCAAGTCTGTATCTGTTTTTTTACACAGGATAAATCTGTATCTGAACAAAGATCTGTCACTTTCTGTTGGTGTTTACAACCTTGTTCAAAAAGCTTATAAGCCATATCCCGTGAAGCTTTATCGGGAAACTAATGAACCGGTTAAAACAAAAACAAGGATGTTTAATGGAAAAACAGGCAGCTTGCTCCTGCCTAGTGACACAAAAAGGGCTCAGGTAACGTATTGATTATGTACCTGCTTTTTCCTGTCTCTGTGATGTGGGGGGAAAATACTGATTCTCTTGCTGCTTTTGTTTGTATTTCACTTTCAATATCAGATGCAGAAATATTTACATCTGTGTGCCCCTAGGGTTTGCCTGGTCACTTTGTAAGCCATGCAGAGTGAGAGTGGGTTGTTTCTCTGGCATGACTGTCAAGGGAAAGCATAGCCACTGGTGGAAGTGCACTCAGAAATACAGGTCATTTCCTTCTGTGAGGCACAACCAGGTTGTCAGAGCCTGACCTTATGTGGCCTTGTGCTATCACTGCTGGTGTTATCTTTTGATTCATTAGGAACAGATTTTGTCCGTTTTATTGAACATACAAGTGTGAATCATGGGAGGGGGTGTCAGAGCTCTTTTCCAAACAACAAAAAAGGCATATTACCTTTGTTTTTTGTTATTTTGTTCTTTGCTTTGCTTTCCTGCTTGATAGTTTGGCTGATGCAGATTGAATGTCACATTCTGTTCAGGCACAGCCTTATTTCAAAGCAGGATATGCAGTTGCTAGGTATATTGTCACAAGCGCACTTTGTGTGTCCTTCCATGCTAAAGGCTCTTAAAGTTGTTGTCTTAAGATTAAATATTAAGTTTATTTATACTGGACATTAGTTTATTGAAGTAAAGTACAGGAGATGAACAGAAAGCTGAGCATTAAGCCCTGATGTCTAACTTCAGCAGCTGGACTACAATATGTTTTTGTTTTTGTGATGTATGTGATGGTTTTTTTGTTTTGTGACGTTTGTTTTCATATTGTGATGCTTCAAAAGCATTGTTTCTTGGTTACTGTTTCTGCCAGGAGTAGGTAGCTGATGTGCATCTGCTAAAGGAAGTTTAGAATCAGACAGGACCTCTGAAAACATCTGGTCCAACCCAGCCCAGAGCAAGATTCACAAAACCAGATCAGGTCGCTCAGGGTTTGTTTAGGACAGCTCTGACGAACGCCAGGGATGAGATGTGACAGCCTCTCTGTGCCAGGGCTTAACCATTGTCTTAGGAAAGTGTATTTTGCTAATGTCCAGGTGGAATTTCCCTTGGGATAATGGTCACAGACTGTGACTTGCCATTTCAGTGTGCACTAATGATAAGAGTTTGCTCTGTCTTGTCTATAACCCTCTTTTCAGTAGTGGAAGACAGCAATTGCATCCTCTTCCTGCTCTCCCCCCACCGCCCCACAATTTTTTTTATGCTGGCAGCACTGCTATCTGCTCTTTCCTGGTTTAGACATATGGAAACCGCCAGATTGTACTGGAGAAAGAGGAAACAGAAGAATTAAAACGGTTTGATTCTCCGGGCTTGTTTCTGATTGGCTTCAAACCACTTTCAATGCTAAAACGGCACCACCATATCAAGCCCTCCCAGTTCATCTATCCTGAGGAGTCCCTAGTAAGTGGTAAGTAAAGATGGCAAGAGAAGATTCACTACCTTGCATTAGGGTAACCAGCTGATTCACAGTGTGTTTGAGTGGGGATCATTGAGTGTAAAACCTTTGTCTAACTTAAAAACTTGCTAATGTTAAAAAGTATAGAATTAACTGTTACTACCTCTCTCAGCTGCAGTTAATTCTTGTTTTCTTCAATAGCAGAAGAGCCAATTGGGCTTCATGTTTCATCTATCATGCCAAGCAGCTAATCAAACTATGCAGATATAGTCCCAAAATATTTGGTTTTGTCATTCATGAAAGTGAAGGATCCTAGTACCTGACAAGAAGGCAAACGTGGTTAAAAAACAAAACAAAAACAAAAAACCCCAAACCAGTGAAGATAATTGCTGTTTTTAAGTCCGTATCAGCTAGGAGTGGAAACACAATACTCAGGAGGTACAGTTGAATTAACAGCACTTTATGGGCTTGTAAAGAGAGAAGGAGAGGATGCTTAGGACTGCTTTTTCTCCCCTTTTTATGTGTATATGTAAGTCTACTTATCTAGAAATCTAGTATTAATCCATCCCAAGCTGCAATAGTAAGGAAAAAAACTCCAGCTCCTCAATCTACCAGTGGATAAAGAGGGCTGAGTTATGACCAGATGCTTTTCAGTGTCTGACTAAAGAAGAACCTTTACACTAGCTTCTCCAGCTTTGCCGTTTCCTGAATCAAACACCTTACTTATATGTCAGTCTTTTCCTGACCACCATGTCTGAAAAAATACAAAGCAAACATGTTCCTCAAGAGAGGAATATTGCAATCTGAATTCTTAGTGTGTTACTTCTGCAAAAGGTCCTATGATGTGCTGCTACTATGATGTCCCACCAGACCAGAAAGAGGCTTTGTAGATAGCTGTTTCCAATTTTCAACCGTATTTCATTGCTTATATGCTAGCGATTTCATTTCTTTCACCAGACCCCTCACTGGCTGGTCAGGAGAGACACTAACATTGTCATTTTCAAGGGCTCTCCCTTCCAAAAGTTGCTTTTTAGCTCTGGAATATTGCAAGCATCTCAAAGAAGTCACAGGTATTGAAACTGTAATATCTAGGGTTACATTCCTGAACAAAGGATCAAAGCTGTCAATCTGACCACTACAGTCTTTACTTTGCAGGGAGTACAACGCTGTTTAACGCCTTATTGATGAAATGCTTGGAGAAGGAGGTGATGGCATTGTGCAGATACACCGCCCGCCGGAACACTCCCCCTCGCTTCGTGGCCCTGGTTCCCCAGGAGGAAGAGGTGGATGAGCAGAAAGTGCAGACAGCCCCTCCAGGTATGGGAAGAGATGCTGCCTTTCCCTGCACGATTGGATGCAGTCACCATAATAGCCTCCTGTATAGCGTAAAAATATTCTTGGTGCTGCTCCCCTTAAAACTGGGGAGAGTGCTTTCCAGCATCCCTTTTCTTCAGTTTTGTCATTGTAAGCATCTGATGTTGAATCTGTTTCTAAAACTCCAGTTGCATCAGTGCTTGCTCAGGTATAACATGGCTACAGTATTTTCCCGCCTCCTATCCTTGTTTTAGCAGATTCAAGTAACTGACCTAAAAATTAAAAGCCCTTTTTTCTGTTTGCTGACTAGACGGAATGTCTTTCCCTGAATTTTATTGTATCCTTGGATACATTTTAAAGCCTTAATTAAATAATCTCACATACTGAGCCTCGCACCATAGCAGCTGAGTGGGGAATGATCAGGGAGCAAAGGCAGACTCTTGCTCTTTTCCATTTTCTCACCCCTTTAACGGGAAAATCCTCTTCTAGGAAGGCTGGAAAGCAGGGGAATAACGCTGCCTTGTGTACAATGTAAAGCATTTCAGAAATAAAATGTGGGCATTAACTTAATTTTCAAACAAGCCTTTTCAAACAAGCTCATATCAAGTGAGAGATGGGGAAGGTGCACAAGTTGATCTCGTTTATAAAAAGCAGGCAACAAGTTTCCAGCTCTTAGCTATGCATTTAGTTTGAATCACTTTCAAAAAGCCATTAGTGATGTTGGTTATATACACTGAGACTGGGATTGAGTGTAATGCTGTAGGTACTAGGAAGTATTATGGATTGCTGCTGTTTACAGCAAAATAGTAGCTAGTTTGGGGAGTCATCAGACCTAGCTAATAAGCATCTTGGTCTTTCCCATAAATTATGGTTTTGAGACTATGGTTCTGCATAACTGTTCTCTGCTCTCTCTCTTCTGTGTAGGTTTCCACATCATTTTCCTACCATATGCAGATGACAAACGGAATGTTGATTTTACAGAAAAGGTGCCAGCCAGTCGAGAGCAGGTAGACAAAATGAAGGAAATAATTCAAAAACTCCGATTCAAATACAGGTACATGGAGATAAATAGTGTGCATGTGAGGGGGTGGCACGGGGAAGAAAACACAACACTATTGCTTGCTCTGTTGCATATGTTGTTCAGCTGTGGTGTCCACAAGGTGAGATTTTGATGCATTTTAATGCAAAATGCTTCCCTTTGCAGTAGCTTTGTCCAAACTTTATTCTTAATTATTCTGAATACCCAGGCACCACATGGAGTATGTAGCACATTCTGGAGTTCTTTATAGAATTGCTCTTGTTCTCTGGGCTGTTGTCATTTGTTGCAGAGGTATCACATTTTATTGTGGTTCTGCCAATCTGTTGCAGATCAGACCTGGATCGTTTAAATTAGAGCACTTTAGAGAGAATAGTTAGGCCTTTTTCATTATAGATAAGATAAATTTTGTGAAGTGCTTTTACAGGGAGATTTTTTTCTACGTTTGTGGAAAGTAGCATAACTGGTATTAAAGTAGAATGCCACTGTCTCCATTTGTCTTGCACAGCTTTCTAAGTCTTGCACAGCTTTCTGAGTCTCAGACAGCTTTCTGATGTGATTGACGCATGATGGGATAGTGATTCAGCAGGTAAACTGAAAAGAGGAAAAGCAGTTCTTCGGATGAGAAGGATTGTTATGTGGGAAAGAGGGAAGTTTTACTTTGAAATAGATTGGTGGCAGATCTTATGTGTCTTGTCTGTCTTCTTGGCAGCATGCATTGACATTTTTGGGGATTCTTGATAGGATTGACAGCTTTGAGAACCCAGTTTTGCAGCAGCACTTCAGGAATCTGGAGGCTTTGGCGCTGGATATGATGGAACCAGAACAAGCTGAGGATCTTACAAGTAAGAATTATCGGTTGGTGCGAAGGGAGGTGGGATAGAGGGCTCTTGACTTTGTTCTAAGTCAGAGATGTGCTACTACAAAACCAAATGTCTCTTAAAAAATATTTTAGTTGTGTGCAGTTCTAAGATGTAGAATTTTGGATGTGTCCATTCTGAAATATTGAAACCTTACTTTCTAATGCTGTCACTTTTAATATAAAGGAAAAATTGATCGCTTTACCTGCCAAAATTAAAATTGAATCACGTTTTTTCTATGGTGACAAATGTTTTCTCTGAAGTTCCTCTCTTCAAGAGCCTAATTAATAATTCATTCTGATAAATGGGCAGAATTACTTAGAGAATTATTCTGTTAGGAGGCAGTGATGCCGTCTTGTGAGAGTTTCTATAGAAGAATATCTTGTCAAAGGATAGAAACCTACTCCTGAAGGGGAAGTTCCTTTTTTAAAATTATGTTGTACTCCAGGAATAGTGTTAGAGTAACTATTTGTCTCTTCTGAAGTGATACCTCACAAATAGTCTAGGTCCCTGTGCTAGATATCATACAAACACATGACAGAAACCAGGCACTGTTCTGCCTTAAACTACTCTCAACCTTAGATAGGAACCTGTTGTATTTTAAATGTCTGAGGTTAGACCTGGGTAACAGTGCAACCAGGTAGGAGATCTTCTATATCACTTCCACCATGTCAGTTTTGTTCTGCGTATATATTTCCTGTTCGGGGATATGTGCAAGTCCATTACATATGTATAATACAAATTCTGGATATTACCAAGAGCTGTAAATTTCTCATTTGTGAATATCATAACATAGGTCTTTGCATTTCGCATGCTTGCAAGACACTTGCATGCTAGTTATCACAGAAGCACAATTGTATCTGGTGATGGCCTTGTTTAGACTTTCCTGTGGTCACTTTGTTTTTGAGAGGGCAAATCTTTCTCTTTTGCCAGTGCCAAAGACTGAAGAGATGAACCGCAGGCTGGGCAACCTGGTGGAGGAGTTTAAGCAGCTGGTTTATCCCCCTGACTACAATCCTGATGGGAAGGCTTTAAAGCGAAAACAAGGTGAGTAATGACAGTGCAGACATGCAACATGGTGTCTGTGTTTAGAGGCTTCTGCAATTTCAGTTTGTCTCATAGTTTAAAGAAGCTGCTTGTGCAATAACTCTTTACTCATCTCCACAACGAAGTGGACTTATATCTGGCAGTGATTCTTAGAGAGTAGAGGATATTGTGGTATCCAGCTAGAGAACTGCTGGAATGAGAAACTGCATAGTGAAAAAACAGAGAAGTATAGGAAGCAATGTGGGTAAATTACTGCAAAATATATATTTATTATTATTTTTATCATTATCATTTTTAACAACTTTGGTTTTTTTACAACAGAGTAGTAAAATCATTCATGCTTTAGTTTGTGTTCTTGGTGAGGAAGCAGACTTTTATGTATGGGCTGTTTAGCAAGTCCAAGATAGGCATCTTTGGGGCTAAATGTCTAAGTAATGCTGAAGTACATGTGTAGTTTGGCAGTTTATGAAATCCTGCATAAAGTGGGGGTGTCAATTAGCTGAACTCCCTGTGGAATAGTTGCATTGTCCTGTCTAGATGAGAATCCCTTAGAAGTTTCATTTGGGGGTGATCTTTCCGTCAGAACACAAAGTTTCATACTTGAGTTTGAGATCACTCTTATCAATGAAATATAGTAATATGACTTATGTAGTGAGTGACACCCACTTCATAAAACAAAATATGGAAACTAGGTCTGTGAGTGTGTAGGTAGCTGTTAAAGTACCATGTGCTAACGGCCATTAACTGTGGTATGTATAAGAAACATTGATGTCATTCTATTAAGAAACATTTTTAAATCTTGGTGATATAAAATTTATCTTTCTAGCTTCCGATGGTCAAACCGAGAAGAGGCCCAAGGTAGAAATGTCAAAAGATGAGCTGCGGAGTCACGTGCAGAATGGCACTCTAGGCAAGCTCACTGTATCTGTTCTGAAGGACGCATGCAGGCTTTATGGGCTGAAGGGTGGGGGGAAGAAGCAGGAGCTCATGGACGCGCTAACTGAATACTTTAATGAGCACTAAGCAGGAGCAGAAGGCCCTGGTTGACTTCTGTCTGCTTAAAGTTTTGCTTGTCCTGTGTGGATGTTGTGTCTGTTTAATCTTGCTATGGAGGAGAAGGCGACTAAATGTTGCTGAATCTAGCAGTGGAGAAACTTTTTACTCTTAGCTGTGAAACATCTCTGCAAAGTTGGATTCTGTTCACAGTAGCCAAAGGCAGAATTAAATTCCCTGCTAAAACTCAGGTCACCCACTGCAAGTAAACACAGTTGTGCCTTCCTGGTTTCTTAATAAAAGTTATTTTGGACTTCTTACTTTGCAACACTGGCTATACCGTCTTTGCATCATAAAGACAGCAAAACTCACTTCAGTGTAAGAAAACAATGATCTGTGTTAATGGCACCACATGAATTCAAGCAGCAGGTCAAGTCTGTGTGCTAACAGAGGGTATAAATGTGGTGTATTACTCTCCTGCTCTCCAAAACAGCCCGTCAATGTCAGTACTTGTAATCAAATTGGGTTCTTTTCCATCATTGGCGCTATAAAGATTACCAGCAGATCATGAAGGAGAAAATCATTACTGGGAAGCAGTAGCCAATCCTTTGGGCAAAAAGTCAGCACTTCACAAAGCTGCACAGCCAGGTATTCCATTTTTACATGGTAATAGCAAAAGCTGGTTTAAAAAAGGAAAAAACTAAGTCATGTTCCGCGGAAGGCTGCAAACACCCCAGTTAAATTACTGAGATGGCATAGAGCTTTTCCACCTCTGTAGCGAGTATGACTCAGACTATTGTGCAGTCTTCTGTACTCAAATCTGTGCTTTAAAAATAAAAAAATAGTAAGTTGTGGAGAGTAGTCCTTGTTACTTCCAGTATTTTTATTTTTTTAATCGTACTTCTGGAGGCTGCATCTGGGGCTGTCTGTTTTGGTTTTTAAACTTCCATGCCTGGCACGCCCCACTTGCCTTGCAGTGCGAGATGATTAAACCCAATAGTCATTGCCCTTGCTCTAGGAAACAGTACTAATTGTTTAGCTAAACTGTAACTTTCTAGGAGATGCAAACACAGGATACATGAGGTATCCATTTTGGTCTGTGTGGTGTTTTTAGGGATTCCTGTGTTTGGCACACAAACTATTGGGCAACTTATCAAAGAATTAAGTTGTATATTAAGGTTGTGCCCGTGCTGTAGTGTGGCACACGGATTGGAGCCAGCTGTGACCGCTCTCTTGGCACTGTGACCACCCTCGCTGTGCCAGCACACTGCTCACTTCCACCTCCACAGCTCCTCTCAGAAGAGCAGCTAGCCCATGTTCAGCTCTGCAGTATTAAAGCTACATAGTCTATTTTACTTGTAATCAGCCTGCATTATAGTAGTTATTTTTAATAAAAATTTGTCTAAGCAATCAATTTATTTTGCCCTTTGGCAAAGAAGTTACTGTAAACGCTTGTCGTAGCAAGACTTGAATGCAATAAAATAGTGAGACTATCCTGTCCTTAATTCTGTGAGTTTTCATTCCCCAAATGCCCTTGTTAACTTCTCTCTTGGCTTGCTAACCCCCAGGCACAGTATGTTCCAGGCTTTGGATGATTATGGCATGTTTTGTCTAGCTTATTAGATTTTCCTCCTGGCTTGCTTTTTTTTTTTTAAGCAGGCTATTGCATTAAGGAAAAGTTCAACAGGGATGGTGATGGAAGGCTTCAGAGCAGAAAATTAAGACAGTTTTGCTTGCTCAAGAATCCTTTATTTCTGCTCCTTATGTGCTTTGTCTTACATCAGCTGTCTTGGCATGGTACAATAGGGCAAGTCCTTTGCAAAGCTGTGGTTCTAAACACAACTAGCTCAACAGTCAGCACCAGCAGAAGGGAAAGGCAGCATTTCTAAACTTCATACAAATGGAAGGACTCTAAAATCTTTGCATTAAGTTCACCTCAGCAAGGATATTAGCCATTTACAAAAATATACAGATGTGATTTGTCTTCAGTCTTCCGTAAGCTGATTTCATCTGCTTGGGATGTACTTAACTAAAGGTATGAAGTTAGTGCCTCTGTGGAAACATTACAGGAGAACTTATTTTCCCTTCTGCTGTTGTACCTATTGATCTTTCCATGCTAGCTTTGCTTTGGCATCCTGCAATAGAAGACAGGTTTGATAGGACCCATTCCAACACAGAGGTTTAGACTCTTCTGCTCAGAGCAGTAAGTGGATTTATTTTACAATATTAATTTAACTAAAGCTAGCTCCATAAAATGCTCCAGAATGCTGGTGGTGCTTCACGCTTTTCCAGAACTTGAGATAATCTAACATTCTCTTCTTGAGACACAAGTTGTTTTATCTGAAAAATTACTTGCTCTCTGTTGCCTTGGCCATGACTTAAAGGGTGATCTTTAGTCAGGTGACTTTAGTCAGGTGATGTACAGTATAGCAGCTTCCCTAAAAGCATGAGATATGTAGGCTACTTGTCACCCCCAGCAGGCTGCTCTCTACCATGTGTTTTGTACTTAAATACCCCAGGAAGCCCACTATCATTGATAACAGTCCACACAAAGAAAACTCAAGGAATATGAACTACTACACTGCAATAGCGTTTAGGCAATCTCTGAGCAGTTTAGCTTTACCAGCAGGAACACTTCAGTTAGTTGCAAATGCTTCCCTGAGGGAATGACAATTATATTTAGCTTTGTCAGCAATTTTTATTTTTCTTAAAAAGTCAGTATTTAAAAATAAGTGAGAGAAGATATTTCCCCTTGCACACTGCCATAAGATTTCTGCTCCCCATACACCTCTTACAGAAGTCTCTTGTCTGGTTTCAAGAAGAAAAAGGATTGTGCTATGAGTACTGATCTTGGCTCTGTCATGCTACAGAGTAGCTGCTGCCTGCCTTATACATGGTCTTACGCTGCTCCATCGCTTAAACCAACAAATCCAGCGGTCTGCATGCACACACTGTGCAGGGAACCAACACGCCTTATCCTCAGTAGACTAAACCATTCAGAAACACAAGAGTTACTCACACCTGTTAGAGGCTGAAGCTTAGCAGAAATACTGCAATGCAGAGTAAGCTACTGGGTGGGTTAAAAAAAGCCCTGAGCAGGCACACATGGAGATAAGGGGGGATTTTTTTTTTCTTTCTTTTAAACATCAAACAGGAAATACAGTTGTACAATCACTTTTCAAGAAGTAATACAATGAGAATGAATGTGTTGGAGTCGAATAATAGAAAAGAGGGGGAGGAGAGGCAGAAACACTAAAAATTAAGCCATTATTAAACAAAAATGTGGTGTTTTGAAATGAAACACTGATATAAAAACTATAATCTCAGCTGAAGCTAGACATTAATTCCCCCTGACTTCAACTTTCCTATTCCACACACACTTAAACACATAGGCATTTAGACCAACAGTCTTTCTATAGCTTGCTGGACAGACTGGATCTGAGGCTTTAGCTGTGATCCCTCCTTGATGGTGATGGAGCAGGCGATGACAGGCCGGGAAACACCACATGCCCGGCCCAGGGCTTGCTTGGAGCGCACAAACACGTAAGGTACATTCTTGTCCTCGCAGAGAAGAGGGAGGTGCAGGATGATCTCCAAGGGCTCTGCATCTGCCGCCATCACAATGAACTCCGCTATCCCTCGGTTCAGTGTTTTGGTGGCTGTAAAAGAAACTGAAGAGTAAGTCTAGGTCCTTCTGGAAAGCACATCTAATGAAAAACAACATTAGGAGATGTCGAAATTGGCACGAGCAAGAAAGAGATCTAGTGGTAGCACGAGGACAGGCCACAGGAAAGTGGCAGCTATAGGGCCAGGGAGGGGGTTCTTCACAGGGCTGCACCTGGGGGTTCTGTGCCCAGCGTTGCCCTCGAGCACAGCAGAGAGATTCACGAGGGAGAGAGGCCAGCCCCGGGCCGCTGACGGGTAGGGGGCTGGGGCGCATCGTGGATGAGGGGAGACCGAGGGAGCGGGGTTTGTTTAGCCTGGAGAAGAGAGGGCTGAGGTGGGAGTGGGGGGGATGCAGCTGCTTTCTTTTACTGCTTCAAGGGGACTGCAGAGAACATGGAGCCAGACTGTCCTCGTGAGTGCACAGGAAAAAGGACAAGTTGCAGACTGTGACTGTTGCCTTAGGGAGATTCTGGGGACGTGCTGGAATTTTGTATTTTTTTTTTCCTCCCTTATAAGAGGGGTTTAAGGCATGGGACATGGGTCCTGAGAGATTGTGGAGTGCCTATCCTTAGGGATTGGTTTTTTTAAAAGTTTGACTAGGGAAAGCCCCGAGCAACCTAATCCAACTGTGAAGGGAGCCACTCTCTGAGCAGGTTGCGCTAGAGACCTCCAGAGGTCCCCTCAAACGCAAATCTTTTTATGATTCTAAACTGGCTAGGCATCTGGTAATCCCAGTGCCACACCACTAAAGTATGCGTGATCACAGGACACGCACCAGAAACACAGTTTGGGTGTCTAGCAGAACTGTATATAAATGTTGAAAAGATTACAGCTTAGTTCTGTCCCCGACTATTGCTTAAGCAGGCTAGAAGGAGGAGGAAGGAGAGGGACACTTGCAATATCCAGATCTATGTAACAGTGGTCCACCGCTAGAGAGGAGAGACAATGTCTAGCCACAGCTCCTCACAAAATCCTTGCTATGATTTCTAGCAACACACAGGTCCCACCTTCATTGGCTCCCTTGCGTAGCTGCTTATAGTTGCAGGATTGCTGCACAAGATCCAACAGCGTTTTGGTGAGCTGTGCATCAGCCAGGGGGTAAGCTTTGGGATTCACTTCTGCCTCACTCTAGAGAAAGGAAAAAATAAAGAGTATTACAACAGGAGCAAAGGGGGCTTTGTTCTGAACAACACTACATAGGCATCGTATCCACCACATATACTGACTACTGGAGTCACCTCACCATTCTCAGTTGCTCTGCACATACACTAAAAATCCCACTGCATTTTATTTATAAAAAGGGATTCTTCTCATATTCAAAGTAGACAGTATCTCTACTTACAGACAGCCAGTTTAGATCCTACAAACTAACGGCAATGAACTTACAGGGCAGTCTTCACGCATTTGCTACCACGGATACAAAACAAAATGAAGTGTTTAAGTGCACGAGGAACAAGCTCCTGCCAGCAGCAAATTAACAAGCTCAGACATGAATTTTAAAGAAATCCTGAGAAGAGCATGTATCAGGTTTATTTCCGCAAGTTACAAGTAGCTTCTAAATGTTAACATCAACGGCGTAGTGGAATGGCAACGAAATCACAAGCGGCACGCTTGTGCCGGTAACGACCGGCACTGGCAGAACGGCAACTTCTTCAGCTCCCGCCGCTGCGGCCAAGGCAGGCGCTCCCAGCACCTAGCAGGGGTCACCCCACGCCGCGATGCTCTGCCGCCTGCCCTCACACCCAGCTACAGCCCTGCCTCGGCCGCTCTCCCGCCAGCCGAGCACATGTTCCCGCTCCCCGCGGGGGCACAGTGGGGCCGGGACACGGTGCCAGGCCGGGAGAGCGGGTCCTCCGTCACCAGGTGCCCCCAGGACCGCCAGCCCCCCGGGCATCCTCCCTCCGGGGCAGAGCGCCGAGCAGGACACCCGTAACCGGCCGCAGCCCCGCCCGCCCGCGGCGCCCGGCCTCCACGTGCTCCCCGCCCCGCAGCCGCCGGGGAGGCAGCGTCCCTCCGCCCCAGGGCCCCCCGGCGCGGTGTCCCCTGAGGATGAGAAAACCGGCGCCCAGCCCCACTCACCATGGCCGCGGCCTGGCCTGGGCAGCGCGGTGCGGAGCGGAGCGGCGCGGCCCGGTCGCTCCCCTCAGCCCGAGTGCGTTGAGGGGGAGGAGGCGGGAGCGCTCCTGCGCGCTGCGCGCCGCGTCGCCGCCGGAAGTCAGGCGTGCGCGAGCCCGGGGGCGGGGCCCGGGAGGCGGGACGGGGCCAGGGGCGCAGCCTCCGCCTCCGCGTGGTGCGGCACCGCCCAGCGGCGCCCGGCCCAGGCCGGGGCGGGGCGGGCGGTCCGGGCGCGGCCGAGCCCGGCTCTCCAGCGGCAGCGGCGGAGCCGTTTCTGCAGGGCACGGCGGGGATGCATACGGTGTTACAGGAGCGCGGACACTGCAGCGGTGCACGCTGTGACACACAGTATCACCGCAGGGGCACTGAGGAATCCCACCTGGTGGTTTATTTCTCCCCTGCCGAGCCAGGCGCAGCGCCTCAGGGCCGGTTACCGCTCCCCAGGGCGCTCAGGCTGCGCAGTAGCGCCTCACGGGAGCATCGTTCCGACACGACCAGGCTGTGCGGGTGGGGGTGACCTGTAAAAGGACCCTATAAGAGCATGCAGCCCTGCGGGAGAGGGGAGGGGGCGGCAGCGGCAGCCTGCGGAGGCCGCCCCGGAGCCGCGGGGAGGGCACGGACGGAGGGCAGGGGACCCGCCGGGACCCGCCGCCTCTCCCTGTCCGGCCCGCCACAGGCAGCGGCCCCGCGCATGCGCAGGGCGTGGCGCCGGGCGGCGGTTGGGCGATGGCGGCGGGGTGCACGCGGCCCTCGGGCGGGCACGGGCCGCGCTGGGCCCTGCCGCTCCGCCCGCCGCTCTGCCTCGCCTGCGCGGTGGAGACCCTGGGCGACGGCAGCGCCTCGGTGGGCAGCGCCTGCCCCGCCGCCGCCCCTTCCCGGACAGAGCTGTCCGCCGCCGCTGGCCGCGGAGCGTTGGCCCCTCACAACTGGCCCTGCGGCAGCCCTCAGCGGTCCCCGCCCCGCCGGCCTGGCTGCCCCCTCTCCTACGCTGGCTGTGGGGCTGGGGGCTGGCCAGGTGTATCACCTTGGCACTCGGGCCCTGGTGGCACTCTTCCCCCCAGGGCGGTGGGAGCAGCGGGGTGGCTCGGACCTAAGTGCTAACGGGTTGTTGTCTCTGATCCGTAGCTGGTGCGCAAGAAGCACGTCCTCTCCCGTCTCCAGGATGCCCTGGCCTGGCAGGCGCTGCCGGTCGTCCAGCTGCTGGCACCGGATGAGAGGGTCTGCATTCATTTGATAGGAACTCTCTTTGGTAAGAGCTCTGCTGTGGCCTAGTGCAGCAGCAGGGAGAAGGCAGTTACCTTTTTTTGTATACGCGTAAAGCTTCTCCACGTTCAGAAAAAAAAAAAGGCAAAAGAATATTGAGGTACCTAATTCCGTACTTCCACCATTCTATGTTAGGTGTGCTGTTACTCTCTGTGGAAAACTGCCTGTCATTTGATTTAGAATAGGTTAATTAATTTCCTTATTCCCCGAGGAGCAGGATTGGCATGTTCGTAAAGCTCTTGCAATTTTCCAAAGTATCTTGATGTATCTGTAAAGTCTTTCTGGAGAACAGGGAGTGCCTGGCGTATGACTCTTCCCTGAATGCCCTCCATTCTGGTCTCATGCCTCAGTGCTTTCTCATCTTGCTGAACTGTGGCATTATATGAAGATTCATACAGAGATGAAAGTGTGAGCTTAAAAAGGTGTTGCAGGATTTAATATCAAATGTGCAAAATACAAATCTACATGCTGTTTTTTTCACACCATCACTTTACATTTGTAGAAGTTCTTGTAGCCACAGGACTGTAATACCTGCTTCTTTCTGGTGGGTCAGCCTCACAGCAGAATAGTGCTCAGCGGGATGTCAGAAAGTGCCTTTCCAGTAACAGTCTCTGTGATCCTGAACATCTCTTACTGGTTTGTGTTTGCACAGCAGTGCTGTGGGAAAGGTCTTTGAAACGTTGCCTGAAATCTTGATGGAGAAGAAATAATGGTCTAAATGAGGGAACAATAAGGCAGGAAGAGAAAGGTGGAGGGTATGAATGCGAGTGCTTTCAAAGGGGAAAGATACTGGATTCCTTTAATTCCATGATCTCATTTGCACATCACAGATAATTCTTGTTCTTTGGGGGAAAGTGACTTACAAGCCCCTTCCCCTGCCTTGACGCACTGAATAATTCAAACAGTGTTTTCCCAGTTGATTTCCCAGCACAAACTGTGTTGTGCATGTTTTGAAAGCAGCTTTGTTAGAAACAGAACTTTCTGCAGGTTTAGTTATCTCCGTTGCACAAATTTTTACTGAGTGCTGTCTGCGCAAATAATCCTATACAGATGTGGAGGGAGTGGTCCTTATGGCCAATTCAGTTCTACACTATATGACCCTAACATGAAATACCCTAGAAGACAGGGTAGCTGTGCTTGCATTTCAGTGCTCTTGTCTGCTTTTAAATAATAATTCTCTCTCTCTTTACGAAGCTTTACAATTGGATGGTTTGAGGGCAGCTTTGGGATTTTACTGTACTTGGTGTAACTGCTAGAGCAGTTGGAATCCCAGTCTAAGTTTGGGGCTACAAACAATGACGTACATTTTGGATAGAGCTTGAATGAACCAAGGATCATTTGGTGCAAGAGCGTAAGGGGGATCCCCGAAGGTTTGAGCAGTGCTGTGGAGGAAGTATTAATAGTAAATTCAGGAAAATACATTCATTTTTGGAGAGAGAATATTGGGATAACCACAGGCAGAAGAAAGAGCATTAAGAGAACAGAGGTGTAGTGTGGAGTGTTACATATGAGGAGATGGTGAATTTCAGGTAAGCCTGAATTTCATCCGGCTAATATTGCAATGTTCACTAATGCTATATGCAAATCTTTTCCAAGGTGTAAGGAAGTTACTGAGGATTGGGCACATGAGGCAGGAAATAAGTAATTTCTTCACCTGCAATGTCATAACATTGCTTTAGCTGGTCAAATTTATGAGAGGTCATGGAGACTCCGGAGGGGAGGTAATTTGATTGGATGTGTTGAAACAAGTGGTTTGGTGTGGCAGAAGTGGAGGTCTGAACCAGATTCCTGATGCTGTAGGTACCTGAAGTTGGAAGGAGCTGGGAGGTGGAGTTTCTTGTCTGTTGTGGTGTAGTAGAGTGAGACAGTGGCTTATTTTAATATATCCAATCTTACGCTGTCATCGTACAAATGACTTGTGAAGTGGTGCCTTCAGTTTCAATTTAATGTTAGAATAGTTTCAGTATGCTTTAAACCTGGTGTTCAAATTTGGTCTCGGGATTTTCAGTACTGTGGAGGGAGAAGACTGTTCATGGTAACTGGTATGAATGGAAGATAGAAGGGACAACTCACGGCTGGGCTCTAACTTCTGTCATTCTGGAGTGTTGTTTCGGATGTGTAATATTGGATACAAGCAGTGAGATGTGGTGATGGTAGCAGTTACATATTTACTTACATAGGTGGAGCCACTGACTTCAACTATAAAGTACATAAAAAATTTGCAAGAGAACCGAATGCCAGTGTCCTGCTTATGGAGGCATCTTTTGCAATACTCCCTGAGAGTATCTTTTGACAAAGTCAGGCTGGTGTCATGCAAAGTGGGGAAAACAAAACAGTTCTGAAAAAAATTTGCAGCTCTTTTTACAAGAAGGCATTACAGCACTGATAATCACAGGCGGGAATGAGTTCCGTGACTGATTGTGGTTTATCTTTTAGGGATGTTGCATACTGTGGAAGACAGCAGTGCCCTGGACCTATTTGTAGAAGGTGAGAGGCAGATGCCATGTGTCAATTACTGGCAGTTCGTGAAGGGAGGCTCTGTCTATGGTGAGATGCTCAGCTTCTACACAGCTTGAATTGGGAAGAGCATCTATTTTCTATCAATGCACCAGTGATGAGCAGACTGTTCCAATATTTGGGGACAAGGGAGTGCATGCAGATTTAAATATTTAGCATTTCTCTCTCAGGTTCTGTGTGTGCCATGAATTTAGTGTGAGATGGGTAACAGTGGTAAACAATGCCTCATCTTTGGCATCTTTGGAGCTGACCAAAGTCTCAAAGCAAATGGAAATCTTCCTGTAGGCTCCAGTCTTTGGGATCTACTGCTTTCTCCTCAGGACAGAGTATTTGGGATTTACCCGTACAGGCTGCAGATTCCTCTTTGTGAGCAGTCCTTCATTTGAAATCTGAAGGAAACACCTGCAGGGCTGACAAAGGAATCTCTGCAGTCCAGTTAACCTTGGGCATCTCTGCTGAGTCTAGTGATATTAGCAATGGAATGATTTCCTCCTGTCCAGCCATGAAAGATGAAAGAGGGTGTGACCAGCTCCTCCTTCCAGAGGGGTTTCAGTTTTCAGGCACTTGATTGAAATGATGTTGAAAAGGTGAAAAGTCCCTGTCATGTTACCAGTCTTTTGAGAGATGGATGCTTTCAAACAAAGGAATTTTAACTTAGTGTTCCCTAACTCTTAAAAATTTTTAGAGATTCAAGGCAAGAAAGGGCCATTAAACCATCTATAAATCACCCCTGTCAAGATATGCTTCTGCTGAGATGCGTAGCTCTCTAGCTAAAGCAGGTCTCCTAGATAAACCTCCAATATTGCCCCAGATATACCAAGAGATGGTGAACCTAGAAGTCTCTGGTATTTTTTTTTATGATGCTTTCCTAGAATACAAATCAAGAGTGTGTTTTTCAAGTGAGTCATGCCATGACAGCAAGATGCATCCAAGACAGGCTCACCAAATCCTGTGGAACAATATTCTGCACAGTGTCTCAGTAATGGGGCTATTGTCAAAACTTTATCTACTGAACACTTAGGTGCCCAGGTTCTAAAAATACCAGAAGAGGATCTTTGCTTCCTGAATCTGATCCACTGGTATATGTGTGGAGGCAGAGGCAGCCTGCCAGCATCAGGCAACTCCCTTGTGATTTTGTTAGGGAAGCCCCAGGTGATGTGCAGCCAGTGCCTGGTAAACATAGTTTCTTGTTGATTCCTCTTATTAGGACAGAGCGGATAGAGTTCTTAAAGTTGCAGTGAACCAAGAATGACAGCCCTTACTTGGGGCTGAGGAGGTGAACAGTACCACAAAGGTGACTGGGGCCTTGCTTTCTGGCAAGGTATGTGGGGTAACTGCAGTATGGAGGAGTGGCTGATAGACTGCACTGTTACCTCGGGGACAGTAGCAGCTGGAGGAGGAGCTCTCAGTCTGCATCTAAGGATACTCAGCAGTTTCAGTTCTGCTATCTTCTCTGGAAAGATATGTTTTTAAAGGCCAATTTTCCTACTGTAGGAAGCCTGCTCTATTCAATTACCAGAAATTTTTATGCTTTTAAGCTAGAGCTTTGTTTCCTTCTCTTCCTAGTTCCTTGTGTTTACTTGGTGTGCTGATGCTCAGTTTGTCGCTTGCGGTTCATTTCCATGCATGGTTTGTAGTGCAGCTAGAACAGGACTGCTGTAATGTTGCTGAAGAGAGCTCGGGCTGGGCTATCAGAAGTAATAGTGCTGGGAATGCCGACATTACCCTGCTCTCTCAGCACCTCCGTGCTCATTTAATTTCTAAGCTCTGTGCTCACTGGTCTGCTAAAACCCTGTGGAAGATGGATTGTGAGTGCTCTTGGGTGTGAATTACTGATCCTGTTTCTTCTGCCTAGTTCTGGTGCGGCTTGTAGTGGAGCTGAAGTCAGAACAGTACTTACGCTGCATTTTGGATGAAAGCCAAAAAGAGGTCAGTGAAGATGAATTCCCTGCCCTTCCTTTGAATCCTTCAGAGGTTGATGAGATGGGAATGAGTGGCCCTGCAAGACTGCAGCTACTGTGCTGGGATGCAGCCTCTGTTGCAGTGGGATGTCCTAGTGCCAGCTCCCTGCTGTGATTTTGGCAGTGTTGTTGGTGTCTACCCTAGAGTTTTCCTATTGTTCCCATGATGCCTTGCAGCCATATGGCTTCACTGATGCTCTTGTGAAGCTGTGTGGCTTCCTCAGGCTCTTCTTTTCCTACCTTTCTGTTTCAGTGATATGGGGAGCTTTCCCAGCCTGTGCAGTGGGCTCTTGCTCTCTTCATTCCTAAGTTTGTGATGGTCCCATGGGGTACAAAAAATTGGGAAGTAGCAAAAGTGGGGAGAAGTTCAGCTGGTTCATCTGCTCATGTAAGAGCTGGAGGGGAGAGAGAAGAAAAGGAGCAACAAACAAGAGATTTCTTGGATTAATTAAAAGACATTTTGGACACTTAGCAGTGTGTTCAGGGTTTTCCTGTGGTTTATCCTAAGTGGTGAAGAGGACCCAGCTTAGGAAAAGATCCTATTCTGGAGGATTATGCATCACCGAGAGCTTGCTGGTTTGGGTGCCTTTCTGCCTTTGGACTGTGTCCTTGCCAGTGGAACATTTTCTTTCTCTGTCTCCTCTACAGCTGTGCAAAGCAAATACCATGAGAGGCAGCCTGCCCACATTCACTCTCTTGGGCAAGCTGGCAGATGCCATCCCAGGCTTTGCTGATATACTGGTGGTAGAGCACAGTGAGTAATGTGTCATGCCCCACTGAAGGGTATTATTCACGGCCCTAATACACATATGCATGCATGCACTCCCCTATCCCCTGTGCGAATTCATGAAGGTCACACAAGAAGCCTGTCCAGAAGTCAGAGTGGCATTCAGGCCTGCTGGGTTGCAGGTCAGTACCTTCATAGCAGGCTTGTCATTGTGCTCTTAGCCAGCCTGGCAAAACCAGCCTCTGTGAACTGGGGTTTGTGGGTCTGCCTCACAGGCAACATACATTTAGTTTTTCTTTCCTTGGTCCAGCCCCTGGGGGTCTGGTGAGCAAGCTTAGCTGTTTGTAGAAGTAGCTGGGATGATGGATCTTCATATGGTGAACAGCGAGTTCCTCTAGCTGTTTATTACTGTACCTCTGCTCAGAGGGACAGATGGTGGTGAGCATATCATCTAATTGTGGCATTCATTAATCTGCATACACCAGTCTGTCCAGGGGGCTTTTGCAAGTTTTCAAGGGAAATAGGTTGGTCCTTCTAAAAAGTCAGTTCATTAGTGTGAATGTTTGCTGTTTCTGTTCCCCACGCTAGGTAATTTAGTGGATCATCTGCTGATGGGCTTGATGTACCCAAATGAAGGTATAAAGGCTGCTGTCTGCTACTTATATGGCAAGCTGTACTCCTCTCCTGTTGGCACGGAACGGCTCTCAGCACACTTTGAAGAAAGGCTGTGTGATCTCTTCTTGAATACCTTGGGGCGTGCGCAGACAAAGGAGCTGCAGGTTAATTGTTTGGGTAAGGCATTGCTGAGAGAAACTGCAAGGTGCAAGGGAAGGCTTAGAATGAGGAAGAAATCCTTGGCTGGTTTAGACGCTCTAATGAGGGTTGTTCCCTAGAAGAGCTTTTTGCTGCTTGTCTGAAGCAGTCAATCCTTTCTGTTATGCCTTAGCAATCAAATGGCTCAGACCTGCTGCTGAGCTCCCCCAGCCCTCCATTGTCCCTCGAGCCCCACATTTGCCTAGCACTGACTAATCTTCAGAGTCTCTTCAGAGCTTGCACGGTGGCCTGTCCTGTCTCAATTTGATGTTTCATCCTAGGAACAGAGCATCCCTCAAAGTGTCCAAATGCAAACACTATGTACAGACAGGTGGGTTTTGCAGATTAGTGGGATGAAGTCTAACAAGTATGGTCATTAGATGTGGGGCATCATGTTATTTAGGTTAGAAAGCTAATGTGGAAGTGGTGCTTTCTTGCATTAATGCTTCCAACTGCACATATCAACTGTTGCTGGGGAGCACAGTTTGACATTGCTTGTTTGTAAACCATCCAGGGAATTCCTTTTTCTTGTAGGAGGTAAGCAGGAACTGGATTGCTCCTCAGATCATCTACTCAGCTACTAGAAATAGATGATGATTCCTTTGAAAGTAGAATTCTATAGCTCAGACAATACCCCTTGTGAATTTGTACTGACATGTACTGATGATTTGCATCAATACCTGTAGCAGTGCTGTATACTTTTATACTGAGGACTTTTTTGTGTGTGTGGATATCCTTTAGGTAAACACAGCTGTTTCAGTAAGAGCCTGTGAAAGTAAAAGGGGAAGATAAATGCCAGTTCTCTAGGAAGTATTCCAGGGAAAGTGTCAAGTTATTGTTGGGTCACTGACTGTAGCATGGAGAAAAATGCAGGTCAAGAGCTCTCCCAAAAACAGTTTAAGGGGTGGGTACTGGAGCACAGAAGACCATGCGAGTAGAGTGCTCCTGAGATCACGTACCAGTGCACATGCACATCTCTGAGAAGGAACAGGGTACTCAGCAAATCAGACCCAGCAAAAAGCATCAGTGTCAAGGGATTGCAAGACCTGGGGCTCATGGCAGTATCTGGGGACACAGTGAGAAGCAGCTCCCTAAACTGGAGGTGAGGGCCTTTGTTAGGAGTGCAGGAAAGGGGAGAAGTTGGCAACAAGTCTTAGGCTGTAAATACTCCTGTGTTAATATAATCCTTGCTATGCCCAGTATGGTGCTCACTCTTGCTCCCCCTTTTGCAGGTTTGCTAAAGGAGCTGCTGAAATCTGACCATTTTGTATCCATTCTTATGAATAATTCAAAGACAGAGGAGGAGTCTGAGAACCCTGACTTTTTAGAAGGGGAAAATCCACTGCCACTTGTTCTCAAAAAGGTGATTGCTGAAGTAGTAGTGAATTGTCAGTAGACGTAAAGAATTTGCTGGCCTGTATTGAATCTTTATCTGAGGCACTTGAGTATGCTGTTGCCAACACCAGCAATAAAGGCTGCAGTGGGAAATGAGGACACCCCCATAGATCACCTCATTGTTCATTCCTGCATCCTGGAGGGGGGAAATTTTACTCCTGACCTCAGCTGATTTTACTCACTCACACTTGAGGTCTGATACAGCACTTGTAGTGCCAGCATGACTAAGCATGGGGGCAGAGCTATTCTTACTCATAATCTTCTCTGTTGTGGTTCTCATTTTGCATTTTTTTTAGTGTATTTCGTCCAGTGTTTTCTCTTGCCATAGCAAGTTTAATCTGTGAACTACATGCCAAAAGAGATCTTCGTTTATGTTTTAAATTTAAAAATGTAGAGGAAACTGTTTCCTACTTATATCTGCATAGTTGACTTCCTCTCTCATTTTGACTTTTGTTTCCCAACAGCTTTTGTTGACCAGAGATGAGATGTTACAGGCAGCAAGTTCTCACTGTGTGACTGCAGTGCTGGTTCACTCTCCCAGCAGATACGCTCCTGCTTTTATCCATGCGGATGTTCCAGGTGAAGAAATGCAGTAGCATCTTATTGTTCATCTCCCAATATCAAAGCATTCCCTGGCTGTTTGTTTTAGGAATCAGTCTGGCTCCATGAAATCCACTGATGGCACAATGTGTGTGGTGACCATTTTATACCAGTAAAAATGGCTAATGTGATTTTAGGAATAGAAGGGAAGAGTAAGTTTTCAACTGAAAGTATAGAAGCAGCTGTCAACAGGCAGAATGGAGTTTCCACAGCAAGAATTTGGATAAGTCCTTGAGGTCAAGGTCCTTCTTGCAGGACCTTAAATACAAGCCTAAACAGACCGGGCTTCCATCTTATCCCACTAAATATTGTAAGTTTGCACAGAATTCAGTCTAGGATTTAGCATAAGAATGCGGCTGTGGGAGATGGTTTATTATTTCTCTGTAATTCCAAAAGACAGAAATGCTTTCATTTTACAAATTCTTTGGGAGATGTAAAAGTTCTGAGGAAAAAAAGATCACTGCATCTGCGGTAAAGCTTGCTTTGTGACTTCTCATTTGTGCCAAAGGCTAGAGCCACAAGTCAGCTCCTGCCTGCTGAGTTTGTGCTGGGAAGATGCCGGCCTGCGGGACTCTGCTCTCCAATCACCTTGTTTTGAAGATTAGCATACCCCCAAGCATCCAGTCCATTCTCCATTCCTGGCATTTCGTAATATAACCATTCTCCCTGTGGCTGTTGCTATGTTTCCTTGTTTCCTTCTCCTTCCTCTGCTCTGTTCTAGGAGCAGCTGTGCCGTGCTGTGAGCAGAATGCCTCTTACCAGGGTGACCTTATTTGTGTGTGTGTGTTTGCAGAATTCCTATTTGAGTGTCTCTCATGCAACAGTGAAATTCTCATCTGGTCAGTGTATTGCTGCTTGCTTCTCCTAACTGAAGAACACCTTTTCTTCTCGAAGTGTCACACAGTCTATGGTGAGTCATCAACCTTTCTGACAGAGTGACTGCAGTAATACTGTGGGCATTTGTTGTGCCTCTGGCTGAATTTCAACACTTTACACACAATCACAATTTCCAGTCAGGATGGATAAAGGACTGGAAATGAGTACCTATCAGACATGTTTGTGATGTCCAACATAGCTTGAATTTACAGTGTCACTGTCCTAATGAGTTCCTGATGAGCATGCATTTGTTATATAACCAGTTATCATGACTGACGCTACCTAAGTTACGATTAGGTGTTTCTGTGGACATACCAAGAGTGGATTTAGGAAGAAATGCTAAATTCCTTCTGTTCTTCTGGACTTACCTCCAGCAGTGGAGGTTGGGGCCTATTATCAGGGAGCTGAGTGAACACTCAGCAGTTTTGGGCAGTTGTTTTTGTCAGTGGCTCAGAAGAATAATTGTTAAAATCTTCCTTCCTTTTAAAAATTAATTTTGCTTCTGTCCTGCAGTTTGGGGTGTTAAAAGCCCTCTCTGTGACTTCTCTTGAACATGTGCAGGCATTGAATCTCTGGTGAGGAGTCTCCAAGATGTCCTGCAGCTGAACAATGTGGAGTTGCACAAACAAGGGCTCCTGCTCTTCACTGAAATACTGAAACGGTAAGGGAGTACCCCCATCAAGCTTGCACAGGCAGAGTTTGGTGCCCCAAAATGGAGGCTGTGGTGCTTTTGCTTTTTAAGTTTTTTTTGTCCGAAACCAAATATCTACACCCCCAGAGCCTTTGTGTTTGAAAGACATTGCTAAACAAATGCATTTCCTTTATTCTTGTGAAGAAGGGCCTGATGGTTGTTTCCGAACCTCCCAGCTTGTCCTCTTTGCGCGTACATCCACCAGTATATCTGCCTCTTCCTGCTTCCTTGTCAATCTGGGAGATGAAATCTCCTTTCAGCTGTAGATAGAGCAGGAAGGAGGGCTGGGAAGGTCCAGGCGTATGTGAACAGGCCAGCTCCTGCTAAGTGCACCTCTGTGACAAAACAGAGCATGCAAATTCCATGGCTTCTAGTCTTGTATCATCATCTGAGCTAAATTCGAACAGCAAAAACAAATTCTAGGCTGAAATATTAATGTCTTCTGTCACTTTTTTCCCCTCTTGTTTTCTGCTAAGGAATAACATAACCTGGCTTGTTTTTCTTCTGTGCTTCCTGTTCTTGCCTCTATGATCTTGTTCCTGTCCTGTCATGCTAGTGACAGAGTCTTGTTTTTGCCACTTAGTTCCCCCAAGAGAGCCCTTGAGCTGAATTTTGGAAATGTCATAGTCAATTTTGTAGCAAATGGCAGGGTAAAAAGGAGAAGGAAAAGCAACAGTGCTAGAACAGTGTGATGATGCCAGTGTGGGATCTGTCAAAAAGAGAAACCAGGATGTGGGAAACACTAATTACAGCATTTATGCTTGTAAAACAAAGAGAACGCTCTGTGCAATTACTCTCATTTTCTAGAATACCCATTCTGTTTCTCTGAGCCTTGCCTTAGAAATGATTTTTTATTTAAAACTATCTCGTAGTGGGGAAAGGGGTCTCATCCTGGAACCTCTCTTCTTGGTTTTTCCTTGCAGCTGGATTCTCTTGTGTAAGCGAGCCCCGTGCTCTGGTGTTGTCCAAGCAGGACATACTACTCCCCTTGGCAGTATGTCAGGAATGGTGGGTAGCTCTCCCTGGCGTGTCCCTTGTCTCTCCCAGCACAACCAGAGTGTCAGGCACAGTTTGGGGCCCAAAGACGAGAGGCTGCAGGAAGCTGCGAGAGTGCTGTCCGTCACACTTTTCTCCCAGGCCCCAAAGACATCATAGTGCACCATATTGCAAGTGGGTTTGTGCCTCTTGAATGAGTCAGCAATACTCCTCCATCCCTTCCTCCCTGCATGAGTCAGTGAAGACTTTTTTTTTTTCCCTGATGTGTTTTATTTCAGAAGGTCAGCGATTAAAGAAAGGCAATACAGAGGATTAATAGAATTACGGTATAAGTAGAAACAATTTGGAAGTTCAGCACATCGCTTATGGCTTGGGCCAGAGGCTGCTCCTGGTGCCCGAGTTCCACAAGGCCTTTTCCTTGCCTTGCCCACCTCACAGCTTTTTCTCACAGCAGAACATGAGGTGACTGCCAAGCTGGGTTTCATCCCACTGAGTGACTAAAAAGAGTGGTTCTGCCTTTGTTCACTTTTTGTCCTGTAGCTGGGCTACTAGTGTAATTCTGCTGAAGTTCACTTTCCTCTTCCATTTGTGCATGGGAGCATGTGCTCCTGGCTTACTTTAGTCAGGCACATCTGTGAAAACTGAATAACAGGGAATACTTTTGGCTCCCAAGTCTGGCTCCTGTCGTGCTGTGCTGCTTTTCTTGCTTCACTTCGGAGAGGCCCTCTGGCAGGGTGTTAGTGCCTCTTGTCCGCATGTAGCTGCCTGTCTTCTCCCTGCCTTCCCAACTGTACCTGACTTGCCAGGAGCCAAATGAGCACAGTCTGCCATTTATACAGCTCTGTCCAATAATGGGATTAATGGCTTGTCATCCCTCCATGCTCTCGTGCTGAATGCTCAAAGGTGTTGAGCCACAAGGTGATCAGATGACCAAAATGCTCACTATCAAGAAGAATTGTCAGAACAGTTGGATTTTGTTTATTTTCCTGATTACTTTTCAAATTCATGAAAGTCCCTGCCCTTCTGGCAGCATCTGGCATTGGAAGTGCTATAGGACTGTGAGAGAAGCTATTCTCATGGTATCATCCTTGTTCTAGGATGGTTGTGTTTGCTTGTTTACTCAGAAATATGAGTTGCCAGATGAACCCGCAAATACCAGAGCAGATGGCCTCAGCATAGAGTCCTAGGGAGAGAGATGGCGGTGTTTTGCAAAGCCTGTTTTTCCTGTGCTTTTCATGTCAGTGTTTGCTGGTGCAGTCACACAGTTATCCAGGCTGTGGGGTTTTTTTCATCGTAGTAGGGCTCCAGACCTGCTGAAGTTCACTCTTTGTAGCAACCCCCCCACCTGCTGAAGTTTGAGACTACATCCTTGAGAGCAGCTGGCTCTGAATACTGAAAAACATGCCTGGAACCACACGGCTCAGCTGTCCATTTGGTGAAATGAGGAGAGGGCACTACAGTTACTTAAGTCTGACAATATTCTCCTTGTTTACTTCATTTCTTCTTCTCAGGCAACCAGTGGAAATCAAATTATTCACAAACCGAGGTGTATGTATAGAAGCCATTGATGTTTTGATGGAGACAGTGAACTGCCCAGTGCTGGAGGTGGTAGTGGAGGCTGTAAGAGCTGTGGCAGCTTTCCTGAGGTAGGCAGGAAAGTCTTTGCAGGCTTTTCTTCAGATACATCTGTTGATACCATGTTGGTCTCTGCAGCTCCCCAGTGGCTGTGTGGGTGAGCATGCTCTGCAGTGGGACTTCTGGCTGAGACAGGCGTGGGTACAGCAGAGCTAGCTTCCCACCCACCCCAAAAGGCTGCCAGGGCAATGAAGCTGTGGTAGGCAGCAAGTTGCTGCAGCAAGGACTCAGCATCCCAGGCAGGTTTGTACTGCAGCTGCTGTGGCTTTGTCACTCTGTGCCCCATCCAGATAGATAACAGCAAGCGTAAGACTCTGTACAGTCACATGCTTCCAGACTGTAGTGGGAGCAGACAGTGAATGCAGTGAGGGTGTGTTTGGGCTCACATCTGGATGAAGGCACTGTTCAGATATGGTGACCTTAGTATGCTGCGCTAGAGAGAAGTGGCAATGGCATATTGCTGTCAGAAGAGCAGTTATTTCTGCTGATGTTGCCTTCCCAGGTGGAATGTCCCCAGCAGGGAAAGTGCATGCTGTCTTTCTCTCTGCTTGTTCAGGAAGGACCATCTGAGCTCCCCTCCAGTCCCATATGAAGAGCTACAGAAGCTGCTGGAGGCAGTGCTGAAGCGATGTGCTGACCTTTCCCCACCACAGAGTAGCAAGAGGCATGCAGTAAGTCAAAAGTTGTTGTTGCTTGTTGGTAGGACCAAGCAGGACAGGGATCATCCCTGATCCTCCTAGCACACTATGTGGATGTTGTATATATGTTCCATCCCCTTACCCTGTGGCTGTTGGGTTCTCTGGTGTTTCTTTTGATCCTCATGCCTCGAGATGGTACCAGTCTTTGTCTTTGAAGCAGCTGAAGATGGATGCTGGTGAATGTTGTCTTTCTAAATTCATGAAGATTTGTGGGGCACCACTTGAGCATGCTGCTCTCTTTATGTGTCCAGTACTCCAAGGTCATTTGAACTTCCCCTTCTTCAGGCCCCCACCTTGTAGGCTGTGTTGGTCAATCTATTTTTTTGGCAATGAACATCTCTTGCTGTGCCTTCAGAGCAAGAGGGTCATCATATATGCACTGTGATGCCTCAGCAAGGGAGCTGGTAGCCACTCTTTGAACTGCAAATCCTTTCCTATTCCTGGAATATGTAGTTAGTGTGATGTGCTGCTGGGACCTATGCACTTCTGAGGAGAGCCTCCATTACAAATGGCTAGTGAAAAGACACAGGCTGAGCCTTCTTGCTCTAGGGTTAGAGCCACGTAGGTTTAGATCGCATGTCTGTAGTGGCAAGAGCATCTTGCTGGAGTAGCAGAGCTCCAAATGCCTGCTGAACTGTCTTTAGGCCCAAGTTCTGTGGTACCAGATGTCTGTCTGTCTTTGCCTGGAGGAGACAGAACTGCTTTCTGCCACACAGGCAGATGTTGGTCAGTCTGTTTGCACCCACACAGAGTGTGGTGTCCCATTCAGAATAAGGAGCTTCACAGGAAGGAAATTAGGCAGATCAGAAGGACATCCAGGCTGTCTTTAATGGGAGAAAAGGGGAAGTGATTGTACCTGTACTAAGGTATCTCAGCCATCAAACGCAGAAGGAGAAGGAGTTCTGAACTGCCAGGCCATGCCCTCCTCTGGTAGTATTTGGAAAAGACCACTACAACAGGGTAAGGCTTAAAGGCAGATTTTGAGTTCCAAGTGGTTCCCAGTTTTGGCGAATGATTAACTCTGACGCTGCAGTTGGCTTCTGGCTGAACTCAGTAGGATGCTGTGTGGGAACAAGAGCTAGTACATGGATAGTTGCTTACAAATCTGAGCCAAAGTAGAGAACTTCTAAGATTTCAGTGCTGAGCAGGGAGAGGAACTGTTCAGCATTGTCTGAAGAGTAATTGGAAGAAACAAAATTTTTTAAAAATACCAAGTTTTCCCAGAGTTTGAAGCTCCATTAGCTGAGCTGTTTAAAACTCAGATTAGACCAAACCACGGCAATACAGACTGTAAAGACAGGGCAGTGCAGAACTAGTATCTCTGTAACTCTGTCCTCCCTAGGAAGAGCACGGAAGCTTTCTAACTCTGCCCTCCCTGGAAAAAGCCCAACAGGAAAAAAAGTTATGTGAAAGAAGTGAGTGAATGGAAATCTGTTGTTCTTCCTGCTGCTGGTATTGGAGAAGAAAGCTATTTTTTCCAACAGTGAACATAAGATTTTTAAAGACTTCTCTCCTTTAACAGGGTGATCTCCTCTTCTCAGTGTCTCAGAGTCACCCAGCAAACAGAAATCTCAGCAGAGTTCCTCAGAGACAGGGACAGTTCTTGCTCAACACCCTGGAAAGTTTCAGAAATGCTTGCAGGTGAGGACAAGTCAAGGAGGTGGGTGGGTGGTGTGTGTGTCCATGTCCGTCTGTCTTTGTAACTGAGTTCCTCTACCCAACCCCACCAATGAAATATCACAGGTGAGTTCAATGCATGGCACTTGTCAGTGAAACAAAAGAAGGAGGGATATGGAGTGATAGTGAAAATTTGTGACAACTGTATGTGTCTCCCAAGAAATTTGCCTGGGACATATTAGTTTATTTCATGTCTTTGGCCTTTGAGGAACTGCTTGAAAATTAGCCAAAACTGATGACGATGTAAGAATGGTTGGAAGGTATGTGTGAAACCATATTCCTGTGCCGTGGGGTATGTGGTCTCACTGCTGGAGGGGATTAACCATTTAACAAATGTGTATCTGCTCCAGATGGTGGCCTTGGATTTGCTCATGTCTGTGACCTGTTACTGCAAGTGGGTTTATAGGCACCAACATTTCCTGTTTTTCTGGATGAGAGCTATCTCTCACTCTTAGCTGCACAGCAGGTAGTGGTGTGTGAAACCAGATCTGTTGTTAGGGAAGTCTGGCCAACTTAGTTATTTTGCCTTTCATCACTTGCATTTGGTTTGGCTGAGATCATTCAGTCAGAAGCAGGTGTCCCTGTCTGCACTGACCCAGTGTCTTGGGGTGGTGTTAGAGGGCACTCGGGTTCTGTCATGGTTTTTAGAGCAGCTGAATGGTCCCCTGGCTGATTGTCATGAGGTTTGCTGTATTGTGCTCCAGGCACTCTGGCCTGGCTGGGAACCTTTAGTCTTGCCACACTAGGGCTTCTCACAGCAGATACTTTCTTTGCAGAAGTTAAGTCTTCCTTTCCCAACTTGTACTGTTGTGCAACATTGCTGACTTATAATAGCTTTTAATAGCTTCACTCAAGAGGTAGCTCTCTGTGATTGCCAGATTCCTGTGTTTCCAACCCATCAAGTGTTTGTGGGGTCCTTAATGGTGAAAGTTGTGATGGAAATGCAGTATTTCCCAACTTCCTTTGCAGAGTGAGGAGGATTCCTCTCTCCTCTGGTATCTGCTGTGTGTTTGTAGGTTAGCAGTGGAATTCCAGAGTGACCCCATGGCCCAGGAGAATGCTTTCACTGCCCCTAACTCTGAGAGCAAGGACACGCTGAGCAACTTCTCTGAGTTCCTGTTGAGGATTTGTGACAGTCTCTGCATCCCCATGGTCATGGTAGGGTTTCTTTTGAACTTGGTCTATACCTTGGGTACGTGGAAAGGTACCAAGAGTGGGTTGCACAAGTTTTTTTTGGGAAGAGAGCATGTAGAGTAAACCAAGAACAGCTGTGGCATTTGCCAACTCTCCAGAGCCAAATGTGGCATTATACAGTTCATGCAAAATGGGAGTGTACAGTCTCAGGGGGTGGAGAAATTCATAAAGCTTCCATGTAGATGGCAGTGTGTTTCTTCAGACTGTGCAATCCCCATAGCCTACCTGCCATGTTATCTAATCCATGGCAGCTCTGGATGTTGCAGAAAATGAAGAGTGCCTGAACTGTTGTTTCCCCTTCTGCCACTTTTTCAAAACTTGCCTGTGTCCCGGAAAGCAGTGGTATTTTGCATTTGCAACTTCGTTTTCACACTTCTTTCCAGAAGGTATTGAGGAGGCTGCCCAGTCTATACAGCAAGGGCAGTACTAAGCATTATGCCTCAGTAAGGCCAGGGACATGGTTTAAAAATCAGCCATGGAGAGTCATGTGTGCTTTAGTGCTCCATACAGACCTGTCACTAAGACACTTTGAGCAGAATTGTCAAAACAATGGGACTCTGGTTGTGGTTCTAAATGTTGAGTAAATTTTGCTTGTGCTTTGCCACAGGTTCAGGTGTATGGATTCTTGCAGTTGTTGGGGGCTTGGAGATGTTTCGTTTTGTATGTTTTTAACCAATCTCTTGGTAGGCAGCTGCAGTGGCATTGCTGTTCTCGTCCCTGAAGGGAGGGTGCAGTGCATATCCAGTTTGGCAAAGCTGGAGTCAGCGGGCTGTTTCTTGCTCATTGAACTTGGGTAAAAATTAATGGACTGTGAGAAAATTGTCCAGTGACCTTCTACAAGAGTGAGTTGAGTCGTTCTGTTCTAAACAGTTTAGGGCTGGACTCTGTAGAGAGCTTAAACGCCTGTGTTTGCCACTACTCAATAAAATGCTGAAGCACAGATGTTAAGTGTTACTGAAGTGAGCTGCACTTAAGCGTATGTCTTATGTTGTATGCCATGCTGGAGAATTAGCCATCTGACCTGTGAGACCAATTACTTCCAGGGCAATATGGGCAGTAATGTCAGTTGCTGTGCATTAAGGCCTAACTGGTTGTGAGCTGGAATCACTAAGAAGTTTCTTGTTTGATGTAATGTCTTGCAGAGTTAGCAGCACAGCTCGTAATGTTGGCAGAAGGGAGTGTTAGTTGCTTTCAAAGTGCTCTGTAAGCCTGTGTACTTTCTGCCAGGCATTTTGGTAGAAGAACTGTTACTCCATTTGTTTGGGTTAAGAAATCTAATTTTCTGGGCGGGCAGGAGGCTTGAAGAAAGCTGCTGCTTTCAGTGTTTATTGTGTATCATGCACCTGATCTTTTCTTTCCACAGAACTACCTGGAAAGGGCTGTCAGCCCATCAGTGATGGAGGTTTTCATCTCAACACTTAATACCCTCTTTACAGTGGTGCCAAACATGCGGAATAAGTTCTCCGAAAAGCTGGGTATGGGGGTAGTGTGGGATCATGTTCTCTGTGCTCTTAACTGATGGAACTTGCTGCTACTGCATATTACTGAGGCAATGAGCTTAACGAGACTTTATGTGGAGGATTATATTACATGTTTATATGAGTAAGAACAGAGTGCGCAGTCATGTTCAGCAGGATGAAAAAGTTACTTGGTCTAGCAATGATGATGGGACAGATTTTATTTTAGATAAGTAAGTTGTGTCAGCTTTACCCTTTCCTCTGGAATATTCAGAATTGGCTCTTCCTGTAGACAGGGATTATGCTGGAATTGTTGGTGGGATTTTACTATGTAGAAATCCTATCTACTCTTTGTATTCCTTACTCTTTGGACATCAGAGAGGTGATGTAGAGAATTCCTCTATTCTAAACATGTGAAGCTGGCAAATCTTCCCTTCTCCTCCTGAGAAAACAAATGAATCTCAGATACTCCCCTCCAAACCAAACTCAGAGTAGTTTGCTTTGGGAGAGAAGGCCTAAAAAATGTATTCTTTCTGAGATGGCCTGCCCTGTTCACCAGGTTTGCATGGAGATGTGTGGGGACGGTTATGGGACCTGCCTGCTTTTCTCCCTTACTGTACACTTTTCTCCCTTATTGTACTCCTTCGACGTTTTTGTCTTGCTTTCTGTCTAGCATCCTCGTCCTTCATCCGACTGACACTGGAGCTGAAGGCCAGATTTTGCTCTGTACAAAGGTATTGTGATGTGGGTATTGTGAGCAAGTAAAAAATTTCCAGATGGGAAAGCAGATCGTGCCTTATCTAATGCACCTGATCAGGCAACATGGGAGGCTGAAAGACTCAAGAGTGGTTGTATCCTATTGCAAAATGTAAATGGTAACTGACAATGGAAAAGCTGGATGTGGGAGAAGGGAGAAGCAGTCAGATAGGGGCGGGTAGATTTACACAGCGTTGTGAGAATTCTGTGCTCCTTTATGAGCTATGCAGATAGAGATAAAGCTGCCTGACTTTGGAGTAGTCAAATCAGTGGGTGTTTTGAAGAGAAGTAACAGTAGCATCAGTTCCATCTGAGCTCTGGCTTCCTAGGCACGTATTACCACTATCTTTGTTCGCCATGGTGTGATAATGTGTAAGAAATGGGAGGGAGGAGGAAGATTTCAACAGCAGACATTGCAAAGGGTCTTCTGTAGCAGAGGCTATGATTTCTAGGTTGAGGAGCACTTGGGGAGACTCTCTGTGGGTCTGCAGAGATGTTTTACCTCCTCTTTCCTGTGACCGCATCTCATTAAAAGAGCAAAAAAACCACACAGCACCCCTAGTCCACGTTGCCACTGTGAAACTTGGAGTGGGGATGTTTATGCCTGTGAATGGTGTGTGGAGGGAGTGATCTAGGCCTCTGAATACGGTAGTGTGGGGCACCAAGGATGGTGTGTTACAGTGCAAAGGTGTTTGGTTATGTCCTATTCTGCAAGGAAATCATTGGAGAGAGAGAAATACCTGGAAATAGAGCTGTTCTCACACTTTTAGTTAACGTTTTGGCATTCTTCATTGTTCATCCCTGGAAACACCATTGCTACAAAATCTTCTTATTGGTGTTTGCCAGTGGAATCAGGTATCAGGAGCCACCCTCAAAAACCTCCCATTCTCTGCAGTGTTAGGGGTCCTGCCCTTACAGGTCTCCCTGTGTATGCCAGGTATGATGATTGTGAGAGTACTCCACTGTATTCATATTGTCCCAAGGTATGTGAACATATGCTCTGTTATCACTGTGCTTACCCGCCACATCTATGAGCTGACTCTCCTTTGGGAACTTCTCATCTTCCTGGAAGCCCAGGTTGGGTCCTGGAGTCTTGTTGTGATGGGGCAGGTGTTGCTTGTATGTGATCATTCAGTAAACTGAGGTTCTGGCAGACAGCGTGTGATATTAGCAGTATGAAGAGGATGATTCTAGCCTTCTTCACTGTATGTTTCTGCTCTTCTTCACAGTAATCCTGCCTTGAATCAGGCCTGTTCCAGCTTCCTCTGCAGCTTGTGCCTGAGCCTTTACTCTGCCACAGAGAAGAAGAGAACTTCTTCTCAGGAGGGCAAGTTTGGGGAAAGAGACAAATTGCTTCATTTAGTTTGAGGCCCTGCCACCCTCTATTTAGGCAATAGGTGCAAAAATTAAAAAAAAAAAAAAAAAAGACAACGGAGGAGGGAAGGGAGGACACACATGCGCTCTATCTAGAGATTTTTTTTCCCAGCTTTTTTTAAGCTGGTCCAGCAAGGAGATAACACTCAGAGAATGCCTTTTGAAGAGTTTGGAACCCTACCTGAAAGAATGTGTTTCATCTGCCTGTGGTTTTGTTTACATGGTGACATTTATTAGCACAAATGTGCATGGCTTAATTGGAACAATATTACCTGCCACATAGTTACCCATATCTGCAGATTAAGGTAATTTTTTCCTCTGGCATACTCTATAAAGCTTTCCTGTCTATACTGTGACTTTCTATAATAGGTAAGTCCCAAATAAAAGAGATGAAAGTTTCCACATCACAAAAGCCACTTTTCCCACTGGCAGTAGTTGGTCACCATACAGGCAGCATCAGCAAAGAGCTGGGAACCTCTAACAGAAGTGTCTTTTCATCCTCAAAGCCAGCTCCATTAAATCAGATCTCATACCTGTATTCATGCTAAATCATAGAGGTGTGCTTGCCGTACGCAGGCTGTGGGGTACTAGGTTGGCTTTGATATATCTTACATCAGGAGCTTCCCTAATTTAATGTGCTTGAGTTAGGGCAGGCAGATGCTTCCATCCCCCTGTTCCACTCTGCTTTGTCATAGACATTCCTCATCACTGCCTGCCTGTTCATATTAGTTTTATTTCTAGAGCAAGAGATGTCTGAGCTCCTGCAGAAGGGTCTACCTCAATTAAACTACACCATTGCTGAAAGCCTTCTCCTCCTAGCTGAAACCCCTGAGCCTTTCTCTTTGGATCAGTCTCTTTGCAGCCACCAACACTGCTTCATACTACTCTTATACTTTGCCTACACCCTTGGGGACAGGTGAGCCAAGAGAAACAAGGCAAGTGGTTTTGTGGCCATTACATACCATGTATTGGTGAGTAAGGCATGTCTAATGTTATTGTTTCCACTCCAATCTCCTTGAATGCAGGTTTGTCCCAGAAGCAGAATTATTTTTAGCCGTAAGAAATTTCCTCCTATCAGCACAGGACCATGGAGACTGTCCCCCTCCATACATACTCAGAGCTGCACTCTACCTCCTTGCTGTCTGTCAGGACAAAGGCAAAGCCCTGGACTTGGTAAAAGAAGATGTCCTTCTTACCTCTTGGACCCTTTTTGTTGAAACTAAGGTTTCTCCCCACTCCCATCAACCCTTGTGCAGAAAGTATTTTGACATAGGTGGTGAGCGGTGAATGAGTGAAGAGTGTGCAGTGCATCTACACTCTGGAAAGTTAACTGTGAAAAGCCACTAGGGAATATAGATTTGACTGAATAAACTTGTGTATGTGTGGGAAGTGTAAATGCGTTGGATAGGCTGTGAATTCACATACGGAATATAATAAATTTCATAGCTTCAGTCTCCTGAACACATCTACAGCCTCTGCAGCAGGCTTTCTAGTGTTCCCATATGGCTCTTTGCTGCTGCACAGCTTTGAGCACTGTATAAAGCCTACAAGTTTCTTAGCCTTTGTGATGCAAATGGGCTTCACAAAATGATGTTTAACTGATATATTTGATTGTCTACTTAAAAGGCAGTGTGACTGTTTCTCACAGTAAACTCTCATCACTTCAGCTTTTCAATATTCAGTATCTAGTGATTATTTTGTTCTCTCTCTCCCTCCCCCTTTCTCTCCCACACACTTACCAGAGGTCGTTGTGTACCATAAGGAGGATCCTGGATAATCTTCCAGATCTGAGCTTGGTCTACGTCCATTGCCCTCTCCTGCTGAAATTCTTCCTGCGCTACCCTGAACTTATGGGTAGATTTGGACACCAAGTCCTCCAGCTCTGGTTTTCCTGGGGAGCCTGCAAGCAGGCTGAGACTGAAGAAGCTGGTTTTGGCGTGTCTGATCAGCTGAACAGTGCTAACCCGATACTTGCCATTCTGAAGAACAATTCCAGCATTTTACTTATTTTACTGGTATGTGGCTTTCACAAGGACAGGCTGCTATCCTGGCCCTGATATGGGGAGCTTTTTGGTTCTTAAAGCTCTTAGTGCTGTTATGAGGCCAAGGATTCTGTTAGAAGGGTCCATGTGTGTATACACAGACTTCCACCTCCCAGGGAAGCCTGATATGGAAAATGGGACTCTGTGTGTGTGTTAGCTCTTTCTCTCATCCATCCACTGTGATAGAAAGGGATCTTCTGAGAGTTGGCTAGGAAGGGATCGGAAAGGTGCTGCTGATGTATGCCATGAAAAACCCCATTCCTTTCTCTATCCAGATATACTGCTGAGTACTCCAGATTCTTCTGTGGCAGCCTTTCAAGAAGCTGTTTTGCTAATGTGGGAGCAATGGTTTACTACTGATAGATGAGAAGGGTATGAGGAACAAAGAACTTTGAAAAAGCAGCGTGCAGAGAACAGGTCTTAAGGGCACGGCTTTCTGTTTGCTTGGGGTTTTAATTTTGTTTGTTTTTAACTGGAGAGTCTTGTCAGAGATTTTTGCAGTACTCTTGAGTTTTCAGGACTGCAAATACCACATTTTATTGCTCTTAAAAGATAAAATAAAAATCTTGGGACAGGGAAAATTAATCAGTGCAAGGGAGAAAGGGGTCTTGAAGTAGCAGGACTAGTGTGTTTGCCTTTAGCTGGCGTAATGAGCTTTTAACTGATGTAATCATGACAGAATCCAGGTCCTGATGGCTGCTCAGAGGCCTTCTCTCATTTCCACCTCTCCCACCTGCCCTGTCACCCCTCCCCATCAGTGGCCACTTGTCCCATGACTGTTCAGCCAGTCACATAGTAAATTCTTGCTAACATTTCCACACAAGAACATGAGATTTGCCTGTAAGGGCAGAAGTTAAGAGCTGTGATGTTTCTTTTCCAGCCTGTTAGAGAAACTAAAACTATGTATCACTGAGAATAGAAGCCCATGTCAGCGAAGAGGCAAGGTTTGGTTTTAAGTGGGCACCCATCAGGCATTATAAACTGGCATGTATTTGTTCTGATCCAAGAGGCTATGAAGTAAATTTTAATATCCCAGGTTACTGAAATGAGTGACAGGAGGGCTCTTGCATAGGGCAGTTCTTTCACAGTTAGGTTGATATTGCAGAGTAGGTAGCAACATCCAGGCATTTGATACCATGGCACAGCTTTAGTAAAAGTGATCAGAGTACTGTATCAGTACAAATTAAGGAGAAGTGTCCCATGAGACTTGCCTACGCTGTTACCTTTGGCAGTAGTTCTGGAACCTACCACTCCATAAACTAAAGCAGATGTATACATCACAGGTCTGTCAGTAAGGAAAAGAGAAACAGTGGCTCCTTCCCTGAATGGTACAACATTCCTGCTTTCCCTTTTCTGTCTTGCCATGTGCTCTTGCAGAAATAAATTAATTTAGCTCTGTCCTGGTCTTTAAAGTGAGTTGTAATAAATCACAGGCTTTGACAATTCACCTTTCAGTTGGGGAAGAGCATAATCAATCTGAATTTAGATGGGCTAATAAAACAGTGCAATATCCTGGGATAAATATACTGTCAGATGTAAACAAAACTTATGAGGTGAATAACCTCAGCCTGAGAATGCACTAGTAAAATGGAAAGGCCTCTGCATGGTACAGTGAAACAAAAATGAATGTCCTTCCAAGGATGATTTATTTGCTTATCTGCTTTTAATAATTCTCTGGATTAGAAAGAACAGATGGTTAGTGGCTTCATCTGACACCTTGAGCTCCTGAGTGGGAAGGAAAATGTTAACACAGTGATGCATTTACCAGGACCAGGAAGGCTGTGGCCCTTGGTTAGTACCATTTTGTTCTGTGTGCGTTCATCTGGGGGTAAATGTGATCATGATCACACAGTCCCACTTGTTTTCTCTATGCTCCAGATCTGAGCTGCTCTCTCAGAGAATGGAGGTAGGCTGACTGATGTTAGATTACATTCCTGAATGTCATATGGAGCAGATGTATGTCAGCGGAGCCAATTGTGCAGACAGCTCCCTGCTCCTTATTTCTGAAGGTCTCAGATATGGGCAGGAATCAGGCTCAGAACTAGAGAGGTTTTTCTGGCACAGGCAGCCTGTTCTTACCTTAACTGCCTTCCCTGGGTATGGGGTCCCACAGCCATTTCTTCTCCATCATTCCAGTCTGGATGCATAACTAGTGTGTGATAGGGGAAGGCAGCTGGAAAAGGCAGTAGGCTGTCCTGGCAGGCTGTAGGCTTGGTTGCTGAGACCAGTTTTCTGTTTACCTCGTTCAGCTGTACCATTTGCAAAGCAGTAGCCAGGACTAGTGGGGGAGGAGAGGAAAGGTAGTGCTGACATAATACATGTTGAGACGATCATATTATGTCAGCACTACCAGGCGTTTTCTGCCTGATCTTTATGGGACTGCATCTGTACATGCTGTGCAGGTGAATTTAATGTTAAACACCTTAACAACAAAAGTATGACCAAATTAAGGCTACTGGCTGTGGGATTCAGCTCAGAGACTCCAGACAGAGCTCTGTAGTCAAGAAGCAGGCTCGTGGGCTGAATGCTGTGTACACGACTCTTCCATTTTCCGTGATTGAGTGATTGCTTGTCTGGTTTATGTACGTTTCACGCAGTTTAGCTGTTATGTTGCTACTGCAGATACAAGGCTGCCAGCCTTTTGAAAATGAGTAACTATGGACTGACTCATAAGCTTGATTTTAGGTAAGCATCTTTAATGTGCAACCTGATTTTTCAAAACAACAAGGAGAGCAGAAGTGCCAGAGGCTCTGTGCTGTTGGAAACAGGGCCCTGACTTTAGGATCTCACTTGTCTAAAACCTTGACCTTAAATGTACGTTACCCCTACACTCGTGTGCTGGATGGGAGTTACATAGCCAAATGCATGCTTTAAACGGGATATTACTCAGAGGTGCCTATCAGATGAGAGTCCGTCTGCTTTATTCAGTTCTCTATTTAATCAGGACATACTTAATCTGAACGGTGCTTTATTAGGCTGTTTCCCAAGGCACCAGATTAGCATAATGGTATTAAATAGCAGTGACTTCTGCCTAATCAGGGCAGAAAGGTAATGTGTGTGCTTCTTCCCTCACAGGACCTGGTCTGCTCAAGCTCTGTGGAGGTGGCTTGGAAGGTGCTGATGACTCTAAGGACCTTCCTGGAAAGAAATGAGGATGTCCTTGTCTGTGACCTCCTCCGGAGTCAGTTCCTACAGATTCTGCAGCAGCTGCTGGTAGAGAGCAGCTCAGCCTCCTTACAAGGTGACTCCCCTCTGTGACTCGGTCTTGCTGTAAGATCAACTAGCAGGGTAGATGGCTGAAGGGATGCAGTCTGGGATAAAGTATTTTTGAATTGCTGATGTAGCTTCAGTACTTACCTGCATGAGGAAATTTACGGACAGAACTGTGCTGATTTAGTTTCCTTCTCCGGAGATTCTTGTTTTGAAGTGAGAGTCTTTTTCTGATTTAGGTTGTTCTGGCTTCAAACTGTGATTGTTAAACCAAGGCAAGGTTTTCTTATGCTGTCGTAAGTGTTCAAGTGGAGAGCTGTACTGGTAAATCTCCCAGCTTGAACAGGGGCTCAACTGGTGGCTGAAAGACATCCTCCTTTTTGCTTCTTCTCTGTGCAAAACAGCTTGATGTGCCTGAGTACACTCAGTTCCCAGGGCACAGGGACCAGGAGCAGAGATTGTTTGAATCATTCGTGATTTTGATCTCCAAGCAGGAACTGTGGTATCACCAGATCTCATAATTATATTAAATCTCTCAAAGATTTAGCAGGGTTGTGACTGGGGGAAATCCCTCTGTTTTCCTTACTAGCCCTGGCTGTGGAGTTAGGACTGTTGTTCCATCGTGAATGGTGCTGTGCAAAGCAGTCTGTGAGCTTGAACTGAAAAAGGGAGCAGGGCTAGGATGTCCCTGGCTCCCCTGGATAGGGGCCCAGCACAGCTTTTGCTTGTTCCCAAGGGAGCCTCTGACACTTGTAACAGCCTTGCTCTCTTTGGGGTGTTTTGCTGTGCAGCAGTTGGGATGAAAGCAGCAAGAGGGAAAGTGTTTTTGCCTTACCTCCAGCAAAGTCGGTAGGCTGGAGAAGAGGGGGGTTGAAAGCAGGAGCATGGTAGAGCATGAGGCTACAAGGTTATGGATAAAGAAGACAATGTTGGCATCTGCCAGGTCTGATCTTGTTTGGAATTGTGCACATTTGGAGTTGTGGTGTCCCTCTGTCACTGATCTAGGGATGCCAGGGTCTGTGGGGAGGTAGATTGTCCATTTCCTGTTGCGGGATTCAGACCTATTCCTCCAAACTGCTGGTGATGGAGACGGGACACTGGGCTAGAGGGACTTTTGCAAGATTAGAGCCCTTCTGCTGTGTCTAATATCCCCAGCTCCTCTTCATAATGCATCTTGAATTCATTAGCTGAGTTACTGGCAGCCCCATCCAGACAGTCAAACACCAGATGTACTCTGGAGACATGACTTGTCTTCCAGCACACAGGCAGCTCTCTGTGAGGTCTGGGGCAGATAAGTCCAGGGGATCTGCATCCTTGTTCGACCAGTAGTCTGCTCTTAGACAACAAGAAGGCCCAACAGTGGGTCTCCCTCAAGAATATGTTAACATTAAAGACACCTGTAAACATTTCCTCTTCAAAACCGAAAACTCCCGAGACTCTGTGAAGACATTTTCTGGAGGTGATAGTTGCTTGCTGTAGGTATGGCTATATACAATGCAAAATCTTTACCTGTTTACAGTGCTTCAGAAGAGTTAATATACTAGGGAGGGAGTTGCCCTGGGGAGTTGGTGGTCTGAGCATCTCCATTCTCCTCACGTACAGACCTGCTGTGTGGGGCTCTCGCCTCTACTGTCTCTGCTCTGCCCTGTGGGGTGGGATGGACAGCATTTTCCAGCCTCGCAAGATGCTGGAGAACAAATGCTGTGCAGCCGAGTGCTCTGAGGTTCTGGGCTGCTGTCAAAGCATGGGCTGCCAGTGATGGTCAAGTAGATGGGAAGAGAGTATTCTGCAAAGGGCTGGTGACTTCTAGCTTATTAGAGGTGTCAGTTTGGATGTGCAGTGACCATGCCCCTTACATGGTTCACTAAGGGTGTAAAAGACCCTAGCCTCCTTTTCCCCCCTCTTTTCTAGTTGTTCCTAGGTGTTGGCAGGACCCAGCGTGTAACTCAGGCCAACCCACAGTGGCAGAAAGGGGGCCTGATCCAGAGGGGACTATAGAGATGAGAATTAAGTTGGGAGTGTGTGTGTCTCTGAAAAGGGGGAATACTTTCTCCCCTAACCCACCCTCATTCCTGAGCCGGAAAATTAACAATTCTTGGCATGCTTTAAGGTACAACAGTTTAAAGTTCACTGACAAGCTAAGCTGTCTGCATCCTTCTTAGCTAACAGGAACCTGCCCGTTTTGCTGAGCCTCCTTTTCCTGGTGCAGCTGCGGAGCAAGGGTGTGAGGGAGCTGGACAGCACAGACTTCAAGCTGCTTCACCAGGGTGAGTTGGTGCATCCATCTTCTCCCAGGGGACTTTGATCTGTGTTTGTTAATTGTTCCTTAAGATGATTAGGGGCTGGCTCTTTGTCCTTTGAGAAAAGGTGTACCTTGCATTACAGTTATGGTTGCTTTGAGATACTTTCATAGCCAGAGCATTGTAAAGAGCCCTAATTACCAGTTCAGTCAACAAAACCCAGGTTCTCTGCCTCTTGCTTTTACAATACATTTGTGGTCTGAAACCTCACAAGGTGGCCAAAGTATTCTCCTGGCTGTGACACAATTTCAGGGTCTGTGACTGTTGTTGACTTGGCACGTGACAGTATTGCTGATGTGCTTCCTGAAATATCCTTCCCTGTCCACACTTGCTAACACGCTACTGTGGGATTCAGGCCACAGGGATGTCCTGTGAACCAGCCATGAGGGACCAGCAGCCTAGTGAAAACAGGCTCTCCCTGAAGTGTGAGTCCAGAGTATATGGGTCCCAGCCAGCTGCAGGACTTGCCCACTCCACCCCAGAGACATACAAGAGCGTGTGTCTGTTTACTCACCATACCATGACGTGCTCTCTTGTCCAGTGATCTTTACTCAGTGACTTCTCCCTTCTTACTTGGCTATTGGAGGAGGTTCATGTAGGCTGTGAAAAAAGAATAGATACTAGAGGGAAGTTCAGCTGATCCTTCCTCTCATCTCTTCCCTGCGCTGACAAATTGATCTCCCTAGCAGACTTTGAAGGACTATCCCCTTCAATTTTAAATTTAAATGTTCCATGTCTCAGGGCTGCCTGTGTTGCCCTTGTGAAGAAGCAGTGTTTCTCAGACATTCATTAGCCAAGGGAACTGGGGGTGTGGAAGAAGCATGTCCTCTTTATACCAGCCCTTTTTAGCTGCTGTGATTCAGAGTACAGCTCAGCTGCTCCCAGGAGTCACAAGCTCCTTCTGCTCTTGCTTTCTGCTCTGTATTTTTCAACACAACTCTCTCCCTGCCCTAGCTGCCCCCTTCATTCCCTGCTTGGCTCCCCAGGCTATGTTCTTCAGGGGTGGGTGTGCAGGGCACTGTCCTCTGATGAGGCTTACGTGAAACTAGCTCGTAGATGGAAGGGGTGTGGGGAGGCGTGTTGATGTGTGTTTTTTGAGAATTGTTTACTCAGACTTTAAGCTCTTCAAAAGATTTTCTATGACAGTCTTGCTGAGCCCTGCAGTCCTGGATTTCCCTCCCAAAATCTTGCTAAACATTGTTTCTAAGTGTTTGGTGCTTACAGCAAACATGGCACTTCTATTCCTAAGTGTGAGGAGAGTTGGTGAGAGTGGAGGAGCACAGCTCTCCATGCCATTCCCCAGTCTGTGAGATAGGCACATGGCTGTTTACGGTTGACCTAGTATTAGGATCTAACTCACTCTGTGAAAACAGGTAATTTATAGTTGGTTTCTCTTGGATTCATTACTGCCCAGTGTGATATATGCCCTTTAATATACCCTTTTCTATTCCCCCCTCCCCGTTATCATCCTCCACTGCACTGTCTGGTCTAAAGCAAACACTCTAGGGCAGATGCCTATTGGTTTGTCTGTACCATGCTCCGTTTATTTTCACTTCAGGTTGTGTCGCTTTTGTCTGAATTCTCTCCCCACTGACCGACTTCTTTCTTGTGCTGAGGTGCTCTGTTATGTTGGCATCTTGTGTTATGCACGTTCTTTTGTTTCCAGTCAGTAATCTCTGTGGGAAATGCAGGCCGAGGGACACTGACCTCCTGCAGCCATCGCTGAACTTTCTGTACTGGAGCCTTCATCAGACAACACCTTGTAGTCAACAGAGAGGTGAGGCAAGACTATTAATTGCTAAGTTAATCTCAGCAAGGTTGTAGCTTGGCCATCAGACTGTATTCTGACCGTCTCAGCCCGTAAAGTGGATTTTTCCCCTTCCAGACACAGCATTACAGTTAACAAAGACCATTTTGTATTTGGGATGAGTTTTTTTCAGTTGGGGGTTTTGTTCTGTTTTGGTTTGGTTTTGCTGCCTTCTGATGATTCAGGAATTGGCTGCTGAGAGACAGAATCACTGTATTTTTCTTGTTCATAAAACACAGCAGTGGGGCTTTGGTGCCTTGTTTGAAATGTCCTGGTATTGCCATGGTTCAAAAAATTAAACAATAGTAGAGAACAGCTCTAACCAACCTTCCAGCTGTGTTAGCTGAAGGCTGGTCATTTTATTAGCTGGCCGAGTGGTCGCTTGTGCTGTGGGAGATGAATACCAGCGTAGCTGGACAGCCTCACTCTGATGAGCTGTGGCAGCTGAGGCTGCAGCAGGGGTGTGCTCTGCACTTCTCTTCTGCTTGTCAAGCTGGTTTAACCTGTGCCATCCCGTCAGCCTCTCTGATTATGTTTCTCCCACACAGCAGTGGCTGTGCTGCTCTCCAACGTGTCCTTGCTAGAGCTCCTGCAGAAGGTTTTGGAATGTACCTGGTTGCGGTCCCCTCCCTCTGAACCTGCTTACCTCTCGTCTGAGGATGCTTTGCTGTGCTCTGGATGGCTGTTGGTTGCATCCCTCTTACTTTATCAGCATCGCTACAATACTGAGGTTAGAACCACTCTAGTGTTCAGATCCAGGGAATGGCTAAACCTTAAAAAAAAAAAAAAAAAAAAAATCTTAATTAGCAGAGGAAAGTGGTTTGCTTTGGCCTGGAATCTGCTTGCCTTGGTTGCTCCTTTGTTACTGCCCACAAGTTATTCCCTGGTGCACTTCTCCAGCAGGACTGGAAGCTAGTATATTGCTGAAGGCTAAGACCCAAATCTTTGGAGAGTTATAGAGGGGCAGAAATCCTGGGGGAAAAAGTGCATACTCCTGATCCAAATCACTTTCCTCTTCAGGACAGAGCAAAATACATTTTAAGGCCTTTCTCAAGGGAAGGCTGGAGGTGGGAGACACAGCTCCCATGTTGTAAACTGCTTTTTTGGTACTAAAATGATCAACAGTAGAACACTCACAATCCAAACCTATTATTGGCAAGTAAGTGTTCAATATTAGCAAGCTCATACGAATGTGGGCAGCTGTCATTGTATTTGATGCTTTGCAGTCCGACAACAGAGCTAAGCTGGAGTTGTCAGCTGATGTTGGAATTACAACTTTGAGGGAAGCACTTTCTAATGCCAACGTAAGGGGATAACGTTTCCTTTTGAAGTATCTATGCAGCCCTCTCTCCTTCTCTTGATATGGAGTTAAACAGCACGTCATGAATTGTGAGCTCTGCTCTTGCAGTTATGCCCAGCAGATTATGTGCTTTGGGAGTCAGTGCACCTATTTGCAGATGATAAAATCCCATTAAGGACATGTGTGTGCATCTGCACAGAGAGGCAAGGGTTGGTTTTCTAATGCTGAGGGAAGACGTTTTCCAAAAGGCCAACCCAGACCAAGTCTGCACCTGTTGCTTCATGGGTGTGCTGCCTCTGCTTAGGTCTTACAGCATGGGACTTGTATGAACTATCAGCTATGTGAATGCATAGCAAGTCCTGCCTGTCCCTGCTCTATTAACTGCTGAGGACAATTTACCTTCTCAGTTTCCAAGTCAGGGCTGTGTCTGGGTGTTCAGTGTTGTGCCAGTCCCAAAAGGGATTAAATTCTAGCAGCTAGTGGTGAGCTTCATCTTCTGGGAGTAACCCTCTCGGGTAATATTGATCCTTGCAGTGCAATCATTTAGTGATTTAGTGCACTTTAGTGAAGTGCAACTTATAAGCCTGTTGTTTGGCTTCATCAATACCTTGCTGGTTTGATGTGCTATGACCTGCAATCCAAAATCCTTCTTGCACCAGAGATGGGGAAAGAAACTACAGATGCAGGTGGCAAATGGAAGCTGTTCAAAGATGCTTCAGCGTTTCTGATCTTCAGCATTTCTAAGCTTCAGTGTTTCTAATATTCTGCTGAGGGGGAAGGAGAGGCAGTAAGAGGAAGAGTCACTTCTGCTGCTTTCTGCTGCTCAGTATAGCTGAAGCTGTACAAAGCATCCTGGAGGCCCTCGTAAGAGAGCCTTTGGCGTTTGTGGCTGTGAGTGTGAACGGATGCTAGGCTGTCTCCCCAAGCCTGCAGTTTTTCAGAGGGGAACAATGGCTCTGAGAAATGGCCACGTTCATCTCAGACTGGTGTTAATAGTGAGGACTTGCCTGGCCATAGCAAGCTTGCATGTTAACTGCGTTACTGCTGCTGGCTTTAGCAGAAGCCTGTGGATAAACACGGATCATGGATGGTAGGCTATTAAAGGTCTTGGTTTGTCAGTTCTTAGACAAGTAACCGCTGCCACCCGGTTGCAGGAGGTACTCCTAGCTCTCCCATTGAACATTTCTTTCTTCAGAAGACAGTTTGAAGGAATCAGCCCTGTGGTCCTTATGCCTGCCCTCCCTTGCGAACTCTCTGCCTTACTGAAGAGCTTGAACCCTTCTGGGGCTCTGTGAGGCTTTATGGCATCGCGGCTGAACGGCTGCTCTGTGAGGGAAACTGTGTATTACAGACTGCCCTCTCAAGCCTACCTTTCCTGTTTCCCCCAGTTCCCAAGTCCCTAACCTCCTCTGCCTCCTTCACCCATGCCATATGTCCTAGCCCTGGGCTCTCTGCAAGCTTCCCAGCTCCAGCAGGCAGGGCCAGATTCTTGTCATCGCTGCCTGGCTCCTCAGTCTTGCTGACTGGCTGTGGGGCTAAGGTACAGCCATGTTTGGTGATGGCTGTTCCTGCTGCTCCATGTGCTTGGCAGTCTGCCAGCCATGTGCCACAGGACCTGCAGGGAGTAGTGAGTTCGAGACAGGCAAACCAGTTGCACTGTGGCTTGGAAGCTGTGCAGGGCTGGCAACTGGTGGTGAGTGAAACTTGAGGGCCCAGTGATGTGACTCTCCCTTCTGGATCAGACTCCTGAAACCCTGTTGTTTTTCAGTGGTCATCACGAGGTAGTGTCTAAAGACTGAAAGTACATAAGGGAGCTTTTGACCTGGTCCAAACCAGCACCATTTATTCTCTTATATTTCATTCTCCTCTAGGTTCACCAGACACTCTCTCTAGACCTAACAGAAGTCCTGAATGCAGTCATCTTCAGGAAGAAGAAGCCAATCCTGCTGTTAGGTATTTTGCATGTTACAGAGATTTGACTGGAAGCAGCTGCTAGTACCATGCTAGAAGCAACAAGGGAGAACCAGTGACTATGGGATGGGATGGTGCATGGTGCTGGTGGGAATCTGGAAGCTTTGGTCCATTTGGCTTTGGGAGTACGTAACTGGTGGTGAGAAAGGGCAAAAGGGAACTGTCTGGAGTTCTGCTGTGTTTGGACAACTCTTCCTTGGAGGTTGGTAGTGAGTCACACTCTGGAACTGAGTGTGAACTGGGATAGTGTCTCACAGGGAGGACATGAACAAGGGAACCCATGTTGCCATTCCTGCCTGCAGCTGGGGCCCTTAAGCCCAAATTTTCTCTCCTCACCTTCTCCCATGCTATTGCACAGGCACCAACACACAGGGCAGGGGAGAGGAAAACACTGACACACACTAATAAGCGGCTCCCTGTCTAGTGAGCATCATGCAGTTCCTGAGAGCTGTCCTGCGACAGAACTTCTCCTCCTCTCTGCTGGTGATCATTGGCCAAAACACAGCCCAAGGTGCTACGCAACCACAGCCATCATCGCTGCAGGATGCTTCCTTGCACCCCCTTGCCATGCGGCAGGTCTTCTCGCTTGTTGTCAGTCTGCAGAACCTTTTGGTGCATGTCCAGTTGCAGGTATATAAAATATGACTTTTGGAACAACGCTAGTGTTGTTGGGCTTCAAGCAGGACCACTAACCTGAGGAGAAACCACGCTGTTGCAGAACCTAAGGGGCTGTCTTTTTTTTTCTTCTGCCTGCATTTTCCACCCCTTACAGACATGTGATGAGGAGGAGGGAAAATACTCTTGCTGCAGCATGGCGCAGTAAGAAAGAAGGTAAATCAAGCTATGCAGTACTCCCTGCTGCTGAACTGGATAGCTGAAATTCTATGTACTAATGACAATCTCTCTTTTCCCATCTCCTGCTCTGCAGGGACGACACACCCATAGGGACAGAGGTGGGAAAAGTGTAACAAATCCCAGTCCCTCCCCCACGCCCCTGGCAGGATGCTTTGGGGGTAGCACATCAGTGTACATTTAACTTGCTGAAGTGATGTCGGGCTCCAGGGGATAGTACATCAGTTTACATTTAACTCTCTCGAGCGATGTTGGGCTCCCATCTTTATTCTTTGGAAGCTGTTACTTCATTTTTTTTTTAAAGTCTCAGAATAAGTAGTTGTGCCTTTGTCTGGCTCCTTGATGTGACAGATAATTTGCAGCACATTGCATCCCGTGAAGGAGATGAAGGGTGTTATTTTCCTGTGCTGCATGCTCTTCAGATCCCACCACTTTATGAATTTTCCTCTTGCAATAGCTGTTGACTGTGTTGGGTTTTTTTTCTTCCTTTTTTCCACCTCTTGGTATTCCAGAAAGATTTGCCGCTCTCTCAAGCTGTGGTTGCCTGCCTGGAAACCTTGGTGGAATACCTGTACATGAAGAACCAGGATGTTGGTAAAGTCTTCCTCTTTCTTCTCCTGGGTTTCCCTCCTGCAGTGATTTTGAGCTCTTTGATCTCCATCCAGTAGTACCCTGGAGCAGATGCTTAATGAGTTTATACCTAATAAGAAAAAATTATTTGTATGCCTAAAGTTAATCATGTGCGTTGTGGGATGAAATCACAGTGCCTGGCTCCCCTGCAGGCATGAGCCCTCACTTTGGCTCTGGACACCAAGATGCTTTCCAGAAGGAAAAAAGTCATTCCCTACCCCCCATATGGTAAGAGTGAAAGGTTTAGGAATAGAGGGAGTATAGGGATAGTCTTTCACTTCCAGGCCAATTGTAGCAAACCTTTAGACCATAAATATAGGGGAGGGAGGATCTGAATATGTTGTGTCTTCCACATGGACAGTGTTGGTCACAGTTTGGCCCTGAGGGAGGGGAAGGGAGACCAGGGTACTAGGCAGCCTTAAGGAATGGAAGCTGAAAATTCTAGATTTCCAGGGGCGAATGCAGACCTTGGTTTCCAGAATCCATGTCAGACCTAATGTATACCATGTTAGCAATATAACATAATATGACAGCATGGTACAGTCGGGGGGAGAATAGACCCTTCTGCTTATTGTCAGCCTTCTGCCGCAAAGTCCAGGTGCTGGCTCTGATCTTAAAACAGACAGCAAGTTCTCTGTACCTTGACCTGTTCAATTCAGTCATTTAAACACTGAGAGAGAAGGGGATGGAGTGAATGAACACCAGACAAAAGGGACATTGGTGGGAGAGAGGAAGCAGTTGAATGAAAATGTAATACTGCAGATGAATGACAGCCAGTAGTTGAAGGGAGGCTATTAAAAGGCTGGGTTAAAAAAAGAGAAGGTGGCATGTTATGGGGAGGTTCTGCTGATTTGGGATTAAGTTAATGAAATGCTGCTTCAGCAACAGCTGAACCTGTCACTTTGGCTGCCTAAATTCTTGCTGTGGTGCAGAAGTTCACAACAGCGATAACAGGAGTCTCCTTATTCCAAGGAGAATGAGGGTCATAGTTATATTTGCAGCACATCGAGAGATGCTGCTCTGAAAGATGCGAGAACACTGCAAAGAGTGTGGCCTGGACTCTGCCTCTAGGAGTTGCCTCATTTGAGGCTTTCTAAAACCCTGTCTTGGTCCAGAGATTTTTCCAGATGTGCAGAGCAGGCTCAGTGCACAGTGCTGGTACTTTGTCATTTCCACCAGCTAAAAGATACCCCCCAAACATTTTACATTATTTTTTAGTGTTGTTTTCCCATAGAAAATATTCTTGTAGTGGCAATAGGGAGGTTATGTGACTGCCAGTGGAAAAGGGACCTTTCTGAAACTCTGGTGAGTTGCCATGGTGTAACAAGCTATATCAGCTGACCTATTGTAATTGTCCATCCCATGCAATAAATACGTCCTAACCTGCAATAAATACAAGGTAATAACACTTAATTTTAGCGTTCAGTAAGAGACTTCACGCTGTCACGGATGGTGACCTTGAGCCTTACCTCTGTTTAACATGTATGCTCCTTATTAAGAACGTTTTCTCTACTGATTGTTTGCATTGCCTCCGTCAGCCTGGCTGGTCCCCGTAGTACGCTCTCTGATGCAGTTCCAGGCTCAGCTTGTGCAGCTAATGTTATAGGTCTTTCTTCATTCCCCAAAGAGTATTCTGCAGCTAAATAAAACCCGTGGTCAGGAAACTTGTCCTCATATTGAAACCAGAGGGTATTATTTTTAAAACCCTGGGCTAAAGATACCCCCTTACTATTTTATGACATGCACCCCAGGAGAAGGTTTCTCTTCCTGTACCAGCACAAAGATGGACAAAATGTATTTTCTGCTTTAGAAAGCTATTAAGCTTTTGTCCTCATGACTAAACTCTTGCCCAGAGTGACAGATTAAAAAGCAAATAAGAACGGAGCAAAATATCCCCTTAGTGTTTCACAGCGTGGGGTCTAGAAGAGAAAACTTGGGGTCAGTATTGAAGACTGTCCTTATCCGGGTCCAGCCTGTCACTTGGCTGATTTTAAAGCTGTCTTTGATTGGCTTCTCCTTCTCTCCCAGCTCTACATGTTGCCTCACAGCCCTGGCACCAATTCCTGCTCTTCACACTACTCAATGGGGGCCAGAAGTCCTTTCTGCAGCCAGAAGTTCTGAGGCTGATGACTTTGGTGAGCAGGAAAGGGCAGGGTGTTCTCCATTTTTTCCAGTACGTTGGTACAGTGCATGTGGGTCAGTTATTGGAACTTACCCCCTACGCACACACAATCTCAGATACTGCTGTGGCTTTGTCTGTCACTGTATTCATGCCCTATAATGATGATACTTTCAAGTGAACTTCCCTTCCACACCCTGCAGAAACTGACTGCTGTTAGTGAGCATGTCCTGTTCTTCTGGTGTTCGTAGCATTTATTTCTATCATCTAGGACCCCTGGGGACGAGAGGGGAAACCTATAGAGAGCATGCAACTGCTGTTTCCAGTAAGGGAGCATGCTGTGGCTCTCTGGAGAGCAGAGCTCTGCTTGGCATTACAGCTTGTCTCCCCGTCTTTGACCTTACAGACCTGACTTTTCAGGGCAGGCAGTTACTGCAGCCTACTACACTGCTGTACCTGGGGCCTGCAAGCAAGAGAGGGAATGTGGTCCTACCCAGCAGAAATACTGAATATAAAGCCCTCATGGCAGTGGATGAGAGGAAGGGGTTATTAATGTGAACCTTCCCCCTCCAAATACATGATGGGTCTGTGAATCTTTGTTATTCTTATTTCACTTTTTAAAGGTTACCTGGTTTGTTTCAGTTCCTTCCCAACCTAAACCAAAATAAGTCTGGTTACAAATCAGAGCACCATCAACACGGATATTTGCACTGGTTCTAATAGAAGTGATATAAAAATCAGGCCTGTGGTTAAGGTGCTGCAGCATCCCATTACACAGAAGAGGTCTTTCCAGGAGATGAGTCACTGTTGGAGTCTGTGGGTCTTTCGCTATTTAATGCCTCTATTTTTTCCTTTGTTCAAGTTTCTGAGATATCAGAGCAGCAATATTATTTCTCAAAAAGAAATTAGCCAGATTCTCCAGGAGGCAGCAGAAGCCAACTTAGCAGAGCTGCCTGAGGCCACATCTCGTGCTCTCCACCTCTTCCTTTGTCAGGTAAGAGAGCGGTGACTGCCTTAGAGAGCGAGAAGGGAATCCCTGGGGGATTGCTTTAGCCTTTGATGGGGAGCCATAAACTTCCTTTGGGGAGGTTATAGTAAGATGAAGAAGAATCCTGCAGCTGCTAGCTTGGCCTACTGCCTTGAGGGATGTACGGTGAAATCGGAAAGAGAGTGATGCCAGCAGCTGCCTAAACTGTGTCATCATATTGGGAGGCCCCTTGATTCCCCGCAGATCAAAGTTTGAAGGTGTCATTGCTCTGTGTGGAGATGAGGGAGGGAGGTATGAAGGAACAAGCCCAACAGTTTCCTGTTGGTCTGGAAGTCATTCTTTCTTCTGACTGCTCAGATTCAGAGCAGTCATTGCCAGGTGGAGCCAGTGCAGTCAGGGACCATTCAGACCTTGCTGGAGCGCCTCATGGGACAGAGGAGCACTTGTGGGAGACATAAGGACATTGTGTATCCTTTGCTGGGCAGATGCCTTTGATAGGTGATGTGAGGGTGGTAGGTGTAACAGGAGTAGAAGGGATACTTAATCCTTCCCTTGTTCCAGCTGAAGGCAAACAGAAGTGGAAAAACTGAGTGGTTGCTACAGTTGGCTAACTTTGGGATGAAAGACTTCATCAGCCCCAAATTTGAGAAGATATTTGGGAAATGAGGAGACATTTGGGATGAAAGATGAGTGTCTCTGCTGGGATTGCATTCGTCTATATGGCAGAGGTGATCTGATAAAAGGGGAGCAGGCCAGGGAGCCTGTGACTTCAAAGCAGTAACGATCCCTTGTATTGATTTCCCTGAAGGATGATCACTTAACCTCTGTCTGTGTGCTAACTAGCGCCAGTATGCCTGTGAAGTCCTGGAAACCCAAAGATGACTTGAGCACTTTCAAAGTACAGCGAGCATTCGGAAACTGCTGAGTGGAGTTACCGAATTGTGTTCTGCTTGGTCTTAGAGTCCTCTGCTGAGAACTGAATCCTCCTCTTCCCCATGGATGGGAGGCGGGGCCTGCTCCCAGCTTACTTGTGGAGAAAGGGGGAGCCCGATGCAATATTTACTTATTTCTCAATCTGTCTGCTTTTGCCTTCCTGTTTTCATCATGCCACATTGCCTCAGACAGGTGGCAGTGATGGTAGTGATTTCCTGTTGGGGTGGGGACTTCCTCCATTGTGGGACACTGTTATCAGCCACGTGCAGGGTGTGTACTGGGTGAGGTGTCTGCTATCTGTGAGTAGCTTCTCCTTGTGCTTACCCCCAATGTGATACCACTGCTCTGTGGTGGGATGCTCAGCGCACAAGTTGTCCAGGTGGAGACGATCCAGCCCCATGAAGTTCGTCTCAACTGCCTTTGCTTGACTGTACGGGGGTGAGGGAAGGTGGACAGGAGGTCTTTTTACATTGCTAAAGTGGCTTCTCATTTCTGGGTTTTCCACATATGAAGAAGCCTTCAAATCTTGGTTGTTAGGAAGGGTTTTGGATACGGTCAAAGAGCAGCAGTGGTGGCTACCCGAATGAGATAGTCATGAACATGGAAGACAAAATCCTCTGGTCAGAAACAAGCTTTGATATCAGTTTTGTCAAGAAAGGACTTTCTTCAGGTTCCCCCACACTGGTGTTTCTCACACGTGTTGGGGGGGTGGTTCCATGGCTTGGGGGAGGGTTGCTTTAGTAATGAAAACCTCCTGTCAGCAAAGTGTCAACTGTGGGAGTTCCCGTAGCATGCTGGAGTTTCAGCCATGCCTTCCCTTTGATTTCCACTCATGCCATCAATGACAGATGTCTGGGAAGCGTGGCAGTGTCCCTCTCGCACATTGGAGACTGAAATGAGAAGATACGGTGCACGCAGCAGAGGAACAAGGCAAGAACGGAACAGGAGACCCCATCCTGCCTTTTATTCCCAGTGAGTAGTAGAGAGAAGATGGGTGAAGGAAGTCAGTTGTAGCTCATTTTCAGAAGCAGGTTTGTTGAAAGTCCTTTATAAAGCCCAGTTATTGAAATGGCTCCTCGTTTCGTTTTCTGCGTGGGATGAGGCTTGGTTGATGCTCTTCAGTTACCAAACAGAGAACTGCCTGGCGAAAGCCATGTCGTGTGGGCTGGCAGGTGCTCTGGAAGAGCTGCTCTGCTCCCCTGCCGTAGCTGGTGGTGCTGCGGGATGGCCCCTTTCCTCGGGGCTGGCAGGGGCGTTGGGGGGGCTCCAGCCCGGGCCCCCGGGGAAGCAGATACGCTGCTTGTCCCACGGGGAGGAGGAGACCTCTCTTCCAGTTCACGGGTGACCCCCTAGGCTACAGCCCCCGACCCCCACTCGCCTCCAGCCCAAGTGCCTCTCTCTCGTTGGGGCTTTAATTAAGGAGGTTCCTTCCCTTGCAGAGCCGGGGAAACCCTCCCGCCGCCGGGGTCGAGCAACGGGAGCAGCCCCGGGGGGCGCGGGGCCCCGCTCTCTCCAGCCCCGGCCGCCCGCGGGAGCCCCGGCGGGGCCGGGCCGGGGCCGGGGCGGGGCGGGAGCTCAGGAAGTGACGGGGCGGGGCGGGGAAGCAGCGGCGGCGGCGGCATGGCAGCGCGGCGGGCGTGAGCGCCGATCCCGCTACCGGTACCCGGCCCGCAGGTGAGGGGGGCCGGCCGCGCCGCGCCGCCCGGCGGGAGGGGGCCGGGGGCAACCGGCCGCCCTCCCCTCCCCGGGGGTCTCAGCGGGGCCGGCCCGGCAGTGGCGGGGCAGGAGGGAAGGGCGGAGGCGGGGGCAGCCCGGGGGCCGCTCCGGGGGCACGGGCGGGCGGGGCGGGGGTGGCCGCTGCGGCGTTGCCCCCCCTCTACCGCCGGCGCTGCCGGAGGGAGACCCGGGAGGGAGGGAGGGAAGCCAACCCGTGCAGCCGGGGTGGCCGGTGAGCGGGGCGGGCAGTGCGGCCCCGGGGCGCCTCGCTGGACCTTCGGTTAAAGGGCTTTGCCCTCCCCCGAAGGGCTCTGCCATCGCCGCTTGCTCTCCCCCCTCCTCGTCCCTCGCTCCTGGCCGGAGCCCCGCGTTGGAGCGGGTGTGAGGAGCAGGCTGCCGGCGGCACCGGGGAGGCAGCCGTCCCGCCCCGCGGGTTCGCATCCCCTCGCGTGCTGCCTGCGGCGTCCACTTGACACGGCTCTGGGTGGGTTTCCCAGCGGGGTAAGTCTCGGCTAATGCGACTTCCACGCCTCCGTCCCCGTGCGATTGCCATTAGTTTCAGCTGCGCTTGAAAGAGAATCCCCATCGCCCCGTGCCCGCGGCCGCCCGAGCCCCCCGGGGTGCTGCTGGTCCCCTCCAGCGGGGTGGGAGGCACGGAGGTGGGCTGGGATGGATCCGTCCCTGGTGGAAATCACAGCAGCTCGCTGGCTTCGGTCGGGGCTACCTAACCCTGGCTGGCAGCCGCCCCTCCGATACGTGAGATCTGGTTTTGGTGTTTAAGGGACTTTTGAGGTAAGCGGATGTAAACGGCCGTTGTTGTTTCACTGAAGCACCTGATCCTCTGAGCCCTGTCTAGAAATGCCCTAGCAGAAGAAGTCGTCTGAGCAGCCTGTGTTTCACTTCCGAAGCTTTTGGTTCGGCTGTGACAAGAGATTAATCCTCATCTGGTTGACGGAGGAGTGGCTCGGGGATGGATTCGTGGGGCGGGGAGTTTTCGTTCCTTGTTTTGCTGCGGCGCGCTCCTGGGGCAAGCTGGCTGATGATGCTTTTCCCTCTGCGTTTCAGTGCCCTGCGGAGGGGAAGGGGGGGTCCTGTGAAAGTCCCTCCTGGGAACCAAAGCGTGGCTCTGTCTTGCGAACTCATTAAGCGAATAAATCCTGGGATGCTTGGTTCAGATGGGGCTCCTGCAGGAGAATTTATAAAGTCATTAAAAACATTTTAATGGAAAGTACTAACCATCTATAACACAGCATCTGTTGTCGTGTCTCTGGAAAAACACGTCTAAATTAAGAGGATGCGAGACAACGAGACAGACTGGTGGGCTTTCTGCTGAAGCAACCAGCTGGCCGGGGCTGCAAGGGAATATTGGTGGAAACTCCTTCCCATCTGTAGCATCAGGCCAGGCCCTGGCTCCCCGGACTGCTCTGCGAGCACCAGGCAGAGCCGGCTTTGGCAGGGATCAGTTCAGGGAGAAGCAGGGAGGGAAGAGAGGAGCAGCTCCGCGGTGTTTCTGTCTCATCTCGTCCCTCAGCGGGTGTGAAGACGCAAGGGAGGGTTCTTGGGGAAAGCATGGAGGAACATCTGCAAGAAGCTTTGGCATCCTTGTGCTTACACAGTCCAGCTTGGAGAGGAGGGAATGTCCTCTGCTATTAAAACGGGGTGAAATGGGCAGGGCAGCGAAGGGCAATAAGTTCAAGCTGGTCCCACGTGGCACCAGCAGCTTCACTTTCCCTGCGGGTGAGGGCAACAACTGGCTCCTGCTTCATTGTCACTGGGGTGTTTCAGCCCTGATGGACAACGGTGGTCAGTAGCTTTGATGTGAGAATGAGTGTCAGCAGGGAAGGGGTCAGACAAAAAGGTGATGGGCTTCTGGTATGGCGTGGTTCTCCAATCCTCTTCTTCCGACCTCGTCCCATGGCACAATCTGTAGGGCAGGAGGATTTGTAAAGTCATTAAAGACATTTCCATTGAAAACACCAACCATCTATAACGCAGCATCTGCTGTCGTGTCTCTGGAAAAGCCTGTCTCCGTTCTGAGACTCGGGGGCAGCCAGGCAGGCTGGTGGGCTTTCTGCTGCAGCAACCAGCTGGCTGGCAACCGCTTCAGCCAAGAGCCATGCTTTGCTGTGCTGTTGCCTGAGCAGGTTTTTTTGCAGCTCAGTGTCTTCCTCCTCAGAGCGGCCACGGGGCATCCTCCAGCCACCCGGCTCCCGTGTCGGAAGGGGGGAACGTGGGAGCCTCTGCCCTGACCAGGCGTGCTGGCACTGCTGCGGGCAGCGCGGCAGAGCCGTCACGGGCAGCGTTTCTGCTGTTTGCCTTTCAGCCTGGTCTGGAGGCCACTGGCTGCCTCCAAGGTCTTTCTCCAATTGTCCACAAACACAGCAGATAGCCACCCTGGTCCTTATGGCCGCGTGTCTGATCCCAGGGGCAAACAGGAGCCAGGGTCCCAGGGCAGTTGCAGTTTGTGCTTTTAAGTTGCTGCTCTTCCTCCTCCCCGTGACCCTGGGGAGGGAGCGAGCAGCTATGGGAGGCTCTGCAGAGGGGGGACCCGCACCCCATCACTGAGCCAGGCCTCGGGCCCTTGAGTCGTGGTTTTTGGCAGGGTGAAGCAGTCTCTCGGGAGCCAACCAGGCTGGTGGGTCTAGCAGAGCTTCTGCTTGCCCGGGCTGGAGAATTTCTCCTTACAGCCGCAGCCTGTTGGCGTGCTTTGCAGCCTTCAGGGTGGCTGGAATATGCCTTAAGCCTCATGCCACAGCGGGCAAAAGGGACAGACCCTGGCCGCCAGTGTGAGAGGCTCGTGCTGCCATCCTGGCTCTGCATCGTGTCTGAAACGCGGGTTGTGTTGCTGAGCCCGCTCCAGGGGCAGCCGTGTCTTCCTCTGCAACACTGGTGGTAGTTACTCTGGTCTGTTCCCTTCCAGGGGTGCTGCCTTCTGCAAAGCACAACAGCAAAAAGAAATGCAGAGGGTTTCTCGTGTTTGCCTGACACCATTTCCCTGCCCGAGCCGGGCGTGCGAGGGTGCTTGGCTTGGCCTCGGCAGGAGGTGCATGGCGGGAGCTGCTGCTCCTCTCAGGGCTGGGATAGCTGCCGGTGCTGCCCACTTTGCCTCGCTCAGGGGCCTGGGGTTGAAAAATTGTATTTGCTTAAAAAAGAACAACAACAAGAAAAAAAACCCCAACAGATTTGGTGTGAAGAAGGGATTTGTTTCTGTTCCAGCGTTAGGGCATCGCAGAGAAGCTTGGCTGGGCATGCGAGCTTGGGCTCAGGATGGGAGCGAGGTGGCAGGGTGAGGGCAGCTCTGGTGGCCTTACGTGTCCGCCTTTCCCTTGGGAGCAGGAGGCGGCTCGGGGGATGCCTCTGAAGGAGCTGCTGCTTCCCTAATTGCTGGTGGCCGCTGCTTGGCTCTGCGGAAACCTCGTCCCTGCGGACAGGCTGCCTCGAGTCCCACTGCCTGGAGGCCGAGGTACTGCTCTCCTTTTCAAGGTCTAGGCTGTCCCAGGGACCAGAGTCCTCGCTCTGAAGGACCTTCTCCTCTAGTCTCTCTTCTGCACGCTGGCTCTGTCTGAGGGACCCTCGGGGCCAGGAGCAGCTCTGCCCGACCGCATCCCTGCAGAGCCCCAGGCGCTGCCTGGGGAGGGACGTGCTTGGGGCGAGGGGGGAGTTACCACCAGGTCACCCAACTGCTGCTTTTCGGCGTGGGGCCCGCAGCTGGCTCCCGGCTTGTAGCGAGGGGAAGGGTCCAGGTACCAGCACCCCAGAGGTGAAGTGCAATGGCTGAGCTGGTCAAGCCTGGTGCTTGAAGGAGAGGTGGATTTCAGTCCCTTGGCGATCCTTCTTCTCCCTTTGGCCCTGCTGCTTCAGTTGCTGGGCTGCTCTGACTCGCAACCCCAGCAAAAAGCTAGCTGTTATTTTTGGGGGAAGGGATAGGACTTAATTTTTCTGCTGTGTCAGTGCTCAGTCAGATCCTTGGGGGCCCAGCCGGCAGAGGAGGCAGGAGGAGAGGAGGGGGAGACCAGGGCTTCCCTCGCGGGGGAGAGCGGGCCGGCTGTGGCATCGCCCCGTGGCCCTGCTCTGGCCGCTGTCTCCCTCAAACCGCTTGCGGGGACAAGGGAGAGGTGGGCAAGGACCCTGGTGCCGGCGGTGATGTGCCACCGGTCCCGAGAGGCTCGTGTGACTTCTTCCTTTGGTCAGTCTCCTCGCTGGTCATTGGTTTTGTTGGTCCGTTTTGTTCCAGGCTGCAGCGGCCGACATGGATTTTCTCTTCATCTGCCCCTTTCTGCTGGTGCTGCTGCTGTCCCGGGGCAGCTTCGCAGACCTGGAAAAACAGAGGGTGGACTCTGGCTTGGAAATCTGTATCCTCTGCAGCCTGCCCCTCGCGTCCTGCGTACGCGCTCGCGCCTGCTGAGGCTGGAGGGAGCTCGTGCGCAGGGAAGCGGTCAGAGACCACGGAAAGGGGCACAGCGGGGTAGGAGAGAGAGGACCCAGAACTGCTGGGCAGTTGCTTCTCTGCTCTTCTGGGTTTGCTAACCAAGTGCCTGGCTCGGTGCAGGAGCAGAGACGACTTTATCAGTGGTGCCTGGTGTTCTCCCAAGCGCAGCGCTTTTCCTTTCTGGTCCAGCATGCTGGGCACCGAGCACGTTTCCCAGTCCGCTCTTGGGAGTGGTGCGGGCAGCCGGGTGGCAGAGCACGCCTGCAGGTCTCAGTGCTTTGGGGTCACCGGCTGGGGTGATGGAATAGGGCTCCTGGGCTTGTGGGACTTGGTCTCCTCTGTGCCATGGGCATTTATTGCCCACGAGGAGGTGGGCTAATGCAAGCCCTTCTTAGCACGCAGCAGCATCCCCTGGTGAACAGGCAAAGTATGAAAAGATATTTAATACGTGTGCTCGTGGAGACACGTATGGGGAAGGTGGGAGTTCACGTTCCTCCTCCAGCCCGTCAGCCAGAGCAGGGGGGGCTGGCAAGTAGAAAGCTCCCCACGGGCACCCAGCGTTGTTAAGTGCCCTGCTGGGGTGTCTGGGCAAAGGGGCTCACTGGAAATCCATGTTTCATCCTGTCTCAGGCGTTGCCCCCTGGCCCTCGGGCACCCCGTGGAGAACTGGGGGGACTGGGATGGTGCCGGGTGCCTGGCGAAGGGGGAGAGTGGGAGCGTGGTGGGAGCGTGCCGGCGGCACCCTTGACGGCAGCGCAGATAAGAAGCTGTTTGAGGTGAAGCGCAAGGACCAGATGAACGCGCTGAAGAACCTGATCGAGCTCAACGACGTCAACCAGCAGTACAAAATCATTGACATCATGCTCAAGGGACTCTTCAAAGTGAGCCACAGCGTGGGCTACCCTCTGGACTCAGTGTGCCGTGGGACCAGGGAGGGTGGGCAGGAGAAGCGGGGAGGGCCGGGGGGCCTCCGTGGGGTCAAAGAGAAGAGTGGGGTGGCCACGTGGGCTTTAGGACCTGAAGGGGGACACTGTGGCTTCAAAGCGGGGCAGCTGGGGCAGCACCCCTGGGGTACAGGGAAGGGCCGGCAGGACGGGGCAGTAACAGAGGGCTCTGGCAGGTGCTGGAGGACTCCCGGGCTGTGCTCATCGCTGCCGACGTGCCTCCCGACGGGCCTTTCCCTCAGGATGAGAAGATAAAGGATGGTAGGTCCCCTCCGGTCCTTACCCCCCTCCCTTTTCCAGTGCTCTGGTGTGTTGCCGATGTTCCTTCTGGGACCGGCACTGGGGGTATGAAAACCCCACGTACCCAGACCAGACCTGGGCTGGTACCTGTCTGTCGGGGACCCTATTGCTGCCTCTCTCACCAGTTCGTACTGGGGAGCCTACCCGTTTGCCTTCAGCCTCCCCGCCTCCCAGTGGGGCTGTAGGTGCCGGTGGGACGGGGTGCACGTACCAGTGTACCGATGGGGCGGGTGGCTGTCCCTGCAGCGTACTCCCACGTGGTGGAGAACACCGCCTTCTTCGGGGACGTCGTCCTGCGGTTCCCCAAGATCGTGCACCACTACTTCGACCGCAACTCCAACTGGAACAGCCTCATCCGCTGGGGCATTGGCTTCTGCAATCTGACGGGCGTGTTCGAGCAGGGACCCCACTCCCAGGTCCTGGGGCTGGTACGGCTCCTGGTCCCCCCCACTGTGTCCCCTCTCTGCTGTTGGGGCTGGGACGTGAGGTTTTTGGGGTAAAAGGAGGGTGGGCAGAGGGCAGGGGGAGTGTACCCCACATCTGAGGGGTGTGCTTGGGCTGAGGGATGGGGAAGAGCACAGAGGGGGCTGATGGGCAGGAGGGGACCCTGGTCACGGGGGGGGGTGGTGTGGGAGGCACCGCTCCCCGATGTGGTCTCCGCTTTGCTCTGCAGATGGCTCAGGAGCTGGGAATCAGCGAGAAATCACCCGATTACCGCAATCCCTTTAAAACAGACCACTCTGAGGTAAGATGGCAACGTCGCCGGCTTTCCCCGTGGGCTTCCCCATCCCTGTTGCGGCTCCAGGCAGCTGGCTGGGGAAGGGAATGGGTGGCTTGGTGGTGAACGGCCAAAAACCCCCAGCATGGAGGAAGCTTGGCCGAAATGTGTGCATTGAATTCCCTAGCTGGGCTCTGGCTGGTTTTGGGTGCCGGTGCCATCTCCCCCCTCCTGTGGCCACCTGCCCCATGGGAGCATCGGGACCCCATTCACCTCGTGCCACATCCAACCTCAAGCGCCCTTGGCACTGTGGGGCTTGTGTGATGGCTTTGGGGGGGGGTGGTGGTGGTGTGTATCTGTGAGGCTGCGGGGGCTCCCCCATGCTGACCCCCCATGCTGACGCCCCGCTGTCACCCTGCAGTTTTTCCCCAGTGCCGACACGTTCCAGAAGGCGCTGCGGGAGGAGGAGAAGCGGAGGAAGAAGGAGGAGAAGCGGAAGGAGATCCGCAAGGGCCCGCGCATCTCCCGCTCGCAGTCGGAGCTGTAGCACGCGGGGGCTTGTGCCTCGCGGCGGGGGCAACGCTGCCGGGGCATGGAGCGGCTCGCTCCCTCTCGGCAGCCTGGGGCCGGTGCCCGGCGGTCCCCTTTCCGTTTGTGCCGTGGGTTTTGTTTTGTTGCCTTTCCCTTTCGTTCGGCAGGGGCCAAGTGGCGGTGCCGGTGGGTTGCCCCAATGGGGCTGGGGGGAGCTGAAGTGGGGTACCCCTTCCCCAGAGCCAAAGCACAGACGGGAGGGCAGCGGGGCCATCCCCTGGGCTGGTCGGGGTGCTGCCACCCCTGGTGGGGTAGGGCGAGGGGGACACGCTGCGGCTGAGCCCCACGGGGAGCCCGGGGAGCCTTCCCCTCCGCAGGACAGGGTGCCCCGTGCTGAACCTGCCTCCTCCATCGTGGGTGGGCTGGGGAGCGCGTCACGCCAAACAGCCTCATGAGCAATGCTGCTTCTCTCAGTTTTGGGGGTTTTTTGTGTTTGGTTTTATTTTTTTTTTTCTTTTTTAAGCCGATGATCTCATTGGCACCCCCCCACCCGGTTATACCTGGTCTCTGCCCAGCTGCTACCTCTGCCAGATCAGCTCTCCCCTCTTCCCAGCGGCTGTTTTACCGAGCAACACGCATTTCATCGGTCAGCCGTAGTTGAAAAGGCCGATGGTGCTGGTTCCTGGCCCGATGGCATCCCACTCTCCCGGGCGGCTACCGCAGCGCATCCCTGCAGGAAGGCAAATATGCAGTGAATTTTTGGGAAGGAGGGATCTCAGCTTTTGGCCCTCTTTGCAGCCGATGTGTGCCTGTAGTGCAAGCACCGCTGATGTTGAAGGTGCTGGGGAACCTGTCCTGCACCCCACACCCTGCCTACGCCGTCCTGCCCCCATCCCTCTGGTGTGGGGCTGATCCTCTCTAATTTTAGTCCCCCAAACCCCCTTCTCAGGGGGACAGCTGGCTACAGGCACGTGGGGACAGTAGGGCTGAAGCAGGGATCGAGCCAGCCGAGCGGTTGCGACCCTCTGTGGGGCGTCTGGGCTGCGGTGGGAGCAGAGGCGAGGGGCTGGCCCCAGGACCCAGCACAACCACCCTGCCTTTTCTCATGGTTGCAGATGGACTCGGAGCAGAGGAGGCTCTTGCAGAGGGACCGTCCCTGAGAAGTGGGTGCTCTGCGCCGGGCTGGGGGCACCGCGGCCTCCGGGAAAGGGGGAATGTCCGCAATTTCTAACTGCGGAGCCAGGTCCGTCCGGCGGGGGGGTGGCAATGGGCACGTGGTTTGTTTTTCTTGAATAAAATTGACTTTATTTTTTTTTTTAAGTAAAAGAAGCCTAGCTGTTGCTCCTGTTCCTGGTGGGAGCGGGCGTCCGGTCTGGCCCTCAGGAGGTGAGGGTCCGTGGGGAGCTGCGGCGGGTCAGAGATGCTAACGGGGGGAGGACAAACCCCTTCCTCTGACCTCCACCGCCGCCTTCCACCTGGCCTTTCCCCCTTTCGGCCGGGCTGGGTGCCCGCGGGTGCCAGCTCTGCCCCTGCCGGGTTCTCTGTGGGCAGAGGGGGAGGCGGCAGCGCTCGTCCCGCTCCCACGCGTGTCCGCCGGCCGCCGTGCTCGGCGCTGCGCAGCGCACCGCATCCCCGCTCCCCGCCGGCACCGCCCCCCTCATGAATATTCTAATCGGGAGGGCGGGGGAGCGCGGGGCGGGGCGGCCTATGCTAATCGCAGCTGCTGATCGCTGACGCGCCATCACACCACGCGCCGCCGCGGCCGCCGATTGGCCGGGGGCGACCTGGTCTCATTGACAACAAACCGCGGGGGGCGCGCGCGCCGCTGCCGTGGCGGCGGGCAGGTGGGGGCGGGGCCGCCGGCCGGCCGGGGCGGCCCAAGATGGCGCGGGGTCGGCGGCGCTCGCCGGCAGCCTCCGCTTGAGCGCCCGGGGCGGCGGCGGCGGCGGGGGTTCATGCGCCGGTGCGCCCGGCCGCGGCGGGCCCCTGCGCGATGGAGGGCGGCGAGCTGGGCGCGGAGAACATGGAGACCCTGACCGAGCTGGGCGACGAGCTCACCCTGGGCGACATCGACGGTGGGCGCCGCGGAAAGGGGGTGGGGGTGGGGAGGCGGCGCGCGTGGGCTCCCCCACGCGGGGTGGGGGGAGCTCTCACGCCCGTCCGCGCGGGTCCGGGGCTGCTGGTGCCGCCCGGGGGGTAGGGTGCGTGGGTGTGGTGGTTCTTGGATCTCGCTGCGTGGGGTGTTCCCCCCCCCCTCAAGTGGGGAGTGGGAGCGCAGGGTGGCCGCACCGGCTTGGCCCCGCGGCGTGGGGTGCGCTTCCCACGCGGTACGGGCTTCCAGCGCGCGTGGGGGGGGGTGAGCGGGGAATCCCCCGTCCCGGGTGGGTAAAGGCAGGGGTGCGGGGCGCGTCCCGCCGGGCAACGCTCGCCTGGCGAGCGGCCACGCGTGTCTCCCCGCGTGGCGCGGGCAGCCGACGGCCAGCTCCGCCTGGGGAGCGCTTTTGAGCGACTTTCATGAGGCTGACCCACGCCGGGGGGCGTCGAGGCAGTAACCGCAAGAAGCCGCGTGGGAGTCCGAGCCCACGCAGCCGCCGAGCCCTTCCTCCCACCCGTGGCCGCTGCCGGCACGGGAGAGGGTTGGAGAAAGTGATTACCTTGTCTCTATCCTCCTGCCTCAGACCCACGGGGCAAATGGTGCGGCCCGGGGTTCCCCTCGTGTTTCCTCGTGGCTCTCTTAAAAGTCGGTGCCAAATGATTGCTGGAGCTGTGCCGCCACTAGTGTCTGTGGGAGGAGGCCGTGCCTCCTCGCCCTCCTCCACCGAAACAGGTGCAACTCCTTAAATGTCCCTTTCTCCCCCCTCCCCCCCCCGTCCCACCCTAAAACTTCGCCGCATCAACGCCAGAGCTCAGACCCACGAGAAAATCCCCGTTTTCCACCGAAGCGCAGCGGAACGACGCGCCCGCGCGCGGCGCCGCGCTCAGTGTTTCCCCAAACTGCGCCTGAAAGCCCAGGAAAAATGTCATTTCTGGGCGAGCCGTGCCGTAGGCTGGGGACGGGGAGCGGGCTCAGCTCCCCTGCTCCGCTCGGCTGCAATCCCAGCCAGAGCGCGGCTTCGGGGGGCGATGCCTAAAGCGTCCTCGGTCAGCAGTTAGGAAGTAAAATTAAACTAGCGCTTTTAAATTTCTAATTGCAATTGATTTGCAGTGTAGCTAGGGGCAAAATTTATACTTTTTTTTTTTTTCCTTTATCATACATAAAAGAAGAATATACCTTATGAGAATGTAAGGGGCTTATCAGTTATCACTCGTAAAGTTGCCGGTGCAAATCGAAGGTGGTGTTTGCTCTTGTTTAAGCACAACGTAATGACTTCTTGGGATCCATATGGAAACGGAGACGAATTCCGATGAACCCGGAGCCGGCTCTGAAGGGCGGTGTGCCCGGGGAGGTGTGATTCAGAGCGATGAGTAACTCGGGAGAAAGAGCTTCACCTTCCTCCCCAGCTCCTGGGGTGGATTTTCCTGGGGCGGGGGAGGTATATGACAATCCTGATTTTTTTTTTTTTTTTTTTTTTGTGTACTCCGACACGGATTCATCTCAGGGTTTGAAATTCTGCAAGGCTTTTGATTAGGTTTTGAAGTCTTCTTGTTGGCGGGTCTCAGCGTTCCTCTCCCGTTCAGGCCGAGGGGCCCTCACCGCCTGCTCCACAGCTTTTGGTTTTCCGCGGTGGAGGAGGAACGACGCCGCTCCGGCGGATGTGCCGACGGCTCTGGGATGCCGGCGCTCACCGGGTCGTGCACCAGGACGGGGCGCGAGGCTGGTCGGGGGGGTCCCGGCGCTGAGCCGAAGGTGTCTGGCTCTGCCTTGGCACAAGCTCCTCCGCCGTCCGTGGGCTGTCCTGCGTGGCCGCGGGTACCTCCTTGCTGGAGGGGTGCTGCCGGGTGCCGCCTTGCCCTGGGGGTAACGCCGGAGAGCGAGGCCCGAGTCGGTCGTGGGTGCGAAGCAGGTCTGGGTTTGGGGCAGAGGGGTTGTTTCTGTGGAGGTTGGGATCTCCGCCGCTTTGTGTTTCTCAAAGCACGGCGTCTCCAGCAGCGTGAGGAAGGGCCGCCCGTGTGCAGGCTCCAGGCTACCACCTGGGAGAGGCAGCTAAAGCCCAGCCCTCGCCTTTCTGCCAGGTATTCGGGCGCTGGGCTAATACGAGCAGCAGAAGTCCTCGGTGGGCTTGGTTTCGTAATACCTTGTTGACATTTTTTTAGCCGTGGGCTGGGCTGGGATAGTTTTCTGCAGTAACGTCTCACTCCACCTTAGGGACTGAGAACTCTTCGGCAGCAAGGGTGCCGGTGATCTGGCGACGATGGGTTTGTCACCGATAGCCATCCTCCCAAAGCACCCGAGCTTTCTAACAGTTAATGTAGACACTTGCTCTGTTCTCTGTGTAGGCGAAGGTGTTTTAAAAGAAAGAGATTTGGATTTTGGATGTTGCCGTTTCTCCTGCTTTTTATTTTCCTTGTGTTGCTGCTAGGGCAATTCTTGGGCACTCTAAAAGAAGTGGGTTTGATCCTCTGGCAGTCTAATTTTTAAGAATGAATGTTTAGACTTTTTGCATTTAGTCAAAATTAAGTTATTTATGATAAAGATGTGATTTAACATGTGAGAGCAAGAGTAGGTTTTTAAATAAGATACTAAATCTGCTGTGTTGAACACAATGTTCTTTAAAATACGCTAGAAATTTGGCTCTTACACTGGAATTTGCTCTTCCAGAGCAAATCTCATCCGATTTATGTTTATTCCCTGCTTGCAGTAGTGCGGTCTGATAGTGAAATAGCAGTGCCATCAAATGAAGAGCTTGAGAAGTATGTAGTTGGGATTATCAAGTTTATCACGTTGGGGTTTATTTAGGATGGTCTCAGCTGCAGTCGGTTAGAGGGTGAAAAGCTGCTTAATACCCATCTAGATGTTATGCAGAAGTGTTAATCTTTAAACAGCCCTCCTTGCTCTGGTAATGTTTTGTGAAAGTTTCCTGAGGCATTGCATTAAAAAAAATAAATAAATCTTTTGTTCATCTAGTTAAAAGCGGAGACAAAGGTTTGGTCCGGCTGGTCCCCGAGGGCGGCTGCTGCTCCATGCCGGGGGAACCGTGCGTCCCCGCTTACTGTCGGGTTATAAATAGGTCAGGAGGACACATCTCCTCCCAAGCTCCTCCATCCAACAGACTCAAGTTCTTAAGAGCAGTGGTTGTGGTCAGTCCTTAAATGTGTGTCAGGGCGTGGAGAGATTGCTGTCGGAAGGGGAGAAGAGTAGTATCATAGAAATATAGAAATATGGCGAAACATTCGTTGAGGGAGCAAGAGGCTTGGAGGATGATCCCTGTGCTCTGTCTCAGGAGTGTCAGACAAATTAATTGGATGAAGTGTGGGTGGCATTTCGGAGAAGCAAATTAATAGTCCTCTTATTGCTGGGACAATTTCCACAGAAACATTTTGTGAAAAGTTTGCTTCTTCGAACCCCCTTCATAAACCACAGCATCAACGTCCTTTGGGTTTGCGGATTGGAAAGCTCCTGGTGTAAGGAGCACTCTGCCATGTTTTTTCCTATAAATCAGAAGTCTATTTTCTACTTTCTAAACCTGAATTTATTCTTCAGTTATAAACCCTCCGTTATGTTTGTGGGTCCCCTTCCTTTTTTCCTACTTCCAGAAAAAAAATAAACAGGCCTTGGAGAAAGCTGTGGAAGAGCCAGTGCAGCGTGGGCAGATCCTGGGGTGGGGAAGGATGCCTGACTCCTCACGCCACCGCCCATGCACAGATCAGGGAAAGCATTCAGGTAGCTTAAGGTACATAATTGGATTAAATTGGATTAGACGGAGGGAAGAGGAAGCTTTGCTTATGAACAGTGACTTCTCGGTTGTGAAATTTTTTTCTGTGGGGGGAAGGCTGTAGTGTCGTGTAGTGTTGTGGTAGGAGCCTCTTGATGTGGACCGATAAAATACTGGAGAAGGTGGGATGGAGAGAAACTGCTGTGCAGGACTTGCAGGCAGGGGATAAATAGGCAAAAAAAACCCAAAAAAGTTGTTCCGGTGGTTTAAACACATGCATGGATTTCTCCAGTTCTATGAAGTGTTGTTTCCTTTAGTGTTTTTTCCCCAATTCCTGGTACGCTTGAAAGTAGAACAAAGTTAAGATGAATTCTTATCCTATTTCTTCGTTTTCCAGGTACTCAGTGGGGCAGGAGGGATAGGGGACTTGAAGCCACCCTAAAAGTTGGGTGGGAGAACGGTTAGTGCTGGAATTGTGGAGGTGCTTGGTTTCTCCCTTCTGCAAGGATTAGGTTGGAGCAGTGATGGAATGAGATTCCAATATTTTAAATGTATTGGAGATGGCTTTACGTTCTAGTATTTGCTTGGAGCCTGTAGTCTGGGAAAGTGTTGTAGGAGAGTCCTGCCTTTCCCCCTGAGCAGCGGCAGCAGTGCCCCACCGCTGGCCACCTCTTGGTTTCTCTCTGGAGATGTTAGATTGGTGTGATATGTTCTCCAGAGGTTTTGAAGGACCCGGACCTCCCTTCTGTGCATGCACGCCAGCGTTCAAGTCCTGACCTTGTGGCGGGTGACAAGGTGTATGGGCAATACAATAGCACTGAATGCTTTTTCTTCTGTTTTACAGAGATGCTGCAGTTCGTCAGTAACCAGGCAGGGGACTTTCCAGATCTGTTTTCGGATCACTTCTGTGGCACCTTCCAGGGCAGTGGCGGCGGCAGCAGCGGCAGCAGCAGCAGCGGCGGTGGTGGGACCCTGGAGCCGCAGTTGCAGCGGCCGTACAGCCAGGTGCAGCTCCAGACCTTCCCGCCGCCCCCCGCCTCCCCCCAGCTCCAGAGCCTGCCGGTCAAAGCGGTGCAGGCAACACCTCCGGCCCCTCCGCGGTCGGCCCCTCTCCTTCAGCCCCGGCCCCCGCTCCAGCCTCAGCTCCAGCAGCAGGCCGTGATGATTACGCCAACGTTCAGCTCTGCTCCCCAGACCAGGATTATCCAGCAGCCGGTGATCTACCAGAACGCGGCCACGAGTTTCCAAGGTAGCGGTCGGGGTGCTCAGGCTACGGGTGCGCGTGGTGCACTCGTGATTTCGGGGTGCTCAGGCTACGGGTGCGCATGGTGCACTCGTGATTTCGGGGTGCTCAGGCTATGGGTGCACATGGTGCACTCATGATTTCGGGGTGCTCAGGCTATGGGTGCGCATGGTGCACTCGTGACTTCAGGGTCCTCAGGCTACGGGTGCGTGTGGTGCACTCGTGATTTCGGGGTGCTCAGGCTACGGGTGTGCGTGGTGCACTCGTGATAAACGGTGTTGGTGTTCAAACTCCAAAAGCATCCTCAGCCACCACAAGCCTGACGATCCTTCTTTTGCGGTGCTGTCTGTGGGGTGTCCCTTCTCCTGCCTACATGGCTTTGGAGTTGGGGGGGGCGTGAGAAACTGTCATAAATGAGATCTGAAGTCTTCGTGTGTCCTCTTGTGATAGTTGTCATCTTGCTGCTCTCCGCTGTTATGGTCTTCTCTCCTATGCCTCTTTGGAGGTCTGAGAAAAGTATGTCTAAAAAAATGGTTGTCAGCAACCCTGTCCTGCTGATGGGTGCAGTAGGCAGGTCCAGTCCTGACGCTCTGGTCTGTCCCATGTGGCAGTCCGGAATGAAGGGACATTTTAATTACCAAAGTCTCAAGTACAGTACTTGCACTGAACAAAGACACTTGTAGGGATGTTTAACGATGACCGGATCTTCCTTTGTGAATGCTAGTCTTGATCCTTTTCAGTAGGTTTTGATTCTTTACATGATAAACAGGATCCTAGGGTACGCCAAGATCAGCAGGAGTGGGCAAGTGCTGGTTGGATGTACTCCGTAATCTCACTGAAGTAATGAGTCCTGTCCTATCAAACCAATGGTTTTTGACTTTATTTTCTCTTAGCTGATCCTCCGTGCCTCCTGGAAAGCTGCTATTCTAGATGCAGTGTCTTCTTGCAGGAGGCACCAAAGGAGCTGGAAGCTTCCCAAGGTGTGGGATGTGTTAGCTGAAGGCTGCCTACAGAGAAGCTCTGGGAAGAGGAGGAGTGAAGCTAGGAGCGTTTATGGGTTCCAGCACAGAGACCTATGTCTCTGGACTATTCCTGACATCTCTTCTGCTTTTCAGTTCTCCAGCCTCAAGTCCAGAGCCTGGTGACATCCTCCCAGGTTCAGCCGGTTACCATCCAGCAGCAAGTGCAGACTGTGCAGGCCCAGCGAGTGCTAACGCAGGCTGCCAACGGCACCATCCAGACGTTAACACCGGCCACGGTCCAGACGGTCGCTGCACCACAGGTCCAGCAAGTTCCAGTAAGTAAAAATGAGGAATGAAACAGGGATCCAGCAGCAGAATAAATTGCTTTTGTGGGTCAGGTCTCCTGGCTTGCCAGGGAGAAGGTGGTGAAGCTTGTGGGGGTGGCGGTCCTGGCTAGGATTGCTTTTGCACAAAGTGTGAGAGGTATTTCTAGCCAGCCTGTGCTCTAGAAGTGTTTTACTTCATGCAAGTCGTGTGTGAGAGTCCCTGTTGTGAGCCGTGATGTGACTTGAAGTAATGGGCAAGGCGGCTCAGAAACCATTTTCACTAAAACATCTGCGTAACTAAACTTGGTCTAAAATATTTTTGTAACTTGGTGCTGCCAAACTAGATTGGAAACCTTACTTGAACAAGCTTTCTTTGATTTTTTTCCTCCTTCTTTGAAAGTCCACCACCTCTACCATGTCTTATAAGGGCCGGGTGATACGGGAATGTTTTCTTCCAATTCTTCTGCCACAGTTTCTTTGATCTCTTTGCTGCTACAGTGTCATGTGACTTTTGTTTTAAAACATACATGTGAGAGTGAAAAAGTCTTGTGTTTCTTTGTGTTAGATAAAAACATGGCTAGGGGATATTCTCAGTATGGCAAAGTTGCTTTGGTTCAATTGTACCGTGCCATCTATAGTGTTCTCTGTATTTCAGAGTCAGCGAGGTATTTGAACACGTAAGAGCAAGCTGTGTTATGGCAAAATAACTTACTGTTGGTTTTGATCTGCTTAACATTCATGGTACAGATCCTTTCAGTGAAATCAGAGGGGGGAAAAGCTACTGCAGGTATCTGGGAAGTGCTGTAGCCAAAGCAGGCTGTTCTAGCCATGTTAGACTCCGAGTACTCAACCAGTTGCTGCAGAGAGCTAATTATAGGTGTCATTGGAGAGGGGAAGGGAACTTTTCCATCAGCTCTTCCGTGTTTTTACATACTCGCTTACTTCTGGTGACTGATTTGAAAACCAGTGTGCTGGTGTTTCCTCTGCTCCCCTCCCACCAGTGCTGTTTAGACTGTCTCGTGGTCAGAGTTTGCATCAGGGGCTGACAAAAACCATTCAGGTGATGCAGGGTGCAAGGTGAAAGAAATACTCGCTCTGCTCTTTTGCCATCCGCTGAGATGTCGTCGCTTACCTCTGGCTACTGAGATCACCAGAGAAATACACGCCTGCTCTCTGCATCACCCGTAACTTCTTTCAACCTAGGTTCTGGTCCAACCTCAGATCATAAAAACGGACTCCCTTGTCCTGACGACCCTGAAAGCGGACGGTAATCCCGTTATGGCCGCGGTACAGAACCCAGCGCTGACAGCGCTCACCGCTCCCATTCAGACCACAGCTCTGCAGGTACCGTACAGATGTTCTTCCTTCCCTCTCCTCACTGACGTCCGTCCCTCTTAATGCAAGGAAGAGGTGTGGGCTTTAGTATTCTGTAGTGGTGCAAATGGGAGGGGTTTCAAGGGCTGCCCCAAACATGTCCAGAGTGAGTAATACCCTGTTTCTGCCAAGGCTAAACACACAGATTGTACTTTTTTTGGCAGCCTCCCATGGCCAGTAAGCAAAGACCAAGGGCACGTTTCTGTTTACCTTTTTCTGGTATTACAAGGAGAGGAATATGACCTAAAAATTCCATCCAGTTTTTAACCTCTGGAAGATATTTGAAACTGAAAGCTAACTCACTCAGAATACCCGTGGAACTTCCTTGTCCCCCTCAGTAGCGTCTAATAGCAGTATGTTGAATGTGAAAACTAATTAAGCTTCTTTTCAAAGGGTGTTTGCAGTGAGGATTCAGTATAATCATTGGAGATGGCAGCTGTGCTTCATGGCCTCCACTTCTTATCAACTCAGAGAAACTTGTGCCCCCAAAGACGCATTTATTATAATCTAGTACATTCTGAACAGATATCTCTGTTCAAATATTTACTGGGGGAGATAAACTTGCAAGTCTGGACTTAAGTTTTGACTTATTTTGCATAGCATGGTAGGCTTCTTATGTACTTGTTAGCAGCCAGGCTAGTCTTCAATTAACCTCCTTGCTTTTAGGTGACGTTTTCACACAGAGGTGAGTCTTATGTGATTGTGTCTGTCTGAGCGACAATCCATAAGGCATTTTGAACACATGGAAATTTGGTGGAAATTAGCCAAGGAAAGGTGTAGGACTTGAATTCACTTATTTGTCAAGGTCCAGCTTGAAATGAAACTAAATTAATTTCTATTTCAATTAAAATAATATTTCAGAGTTGAAATTGTTCCTGAAGTTGCTCACGGCTAGTTTATTCTCATTTATGTTAGTCTGTCTTTTGACAGAAATAACTCTTCCTCTCCATAACCACTTCCCTGATCCTTGGTGTACTTTAGAGAGCATGTGTACCCTTCTCAATCTTGTTTTGCTGGGTTAAACAGTCTAAACTTTCTTTACTCCAACTGCCCTCGAAGGCCCTCTGTGCAACTGTTCTGGTGGGACTCATCATCTTCATCGCAGAGTACATACTGCTTTAGTTTGGTGTAGATGGTCTGTCCTACGTCGTGATGTCCCAAGTTTGAGCTTTTCACACCAGTGTGTATCACTCGTTGCCTTAGTTCCTCATCTTAAGGCATTTTTATAGCTTATGGATCTATTTTTTTTCCATTTAATTGAATTCGGATCAACTGCATTGCTCAAGCCAAGGTTTGTTTTTCCATAGTCAGGTCCTTTCTAACATTGCCGTTACCAGTTTGGAAGTAGCATTCCCTGTTGGTGATTTGATGACTTCATTCGTCCACAGAAAAGGTGGATTTGGACGCTTGGGGTGTAAGGATTGTAGGAGCAAGGAGGAGCCTTGGTCTGTTTCTCTATTTAGTGGATGAACAGAGCACGGTATTGGCGGAGGAGTGTTGATGCTCTTGGAGAACAAGAGATGTCCTTACTCCACAGTGACCAGTGTGGGAGGCAGAGTGGCAGATTTTTTCTGTGCTGCTGTGCCAATGCTTGTGCCAGCTAAGGAAGACGGGAGGAAATTGGCATATCTCTTCTTTTCTGAGCTGTACAAACTTGTCCTGATTCTTCTTTTGTTTACTCCTTTTTCTTTTGCCATCGTAAACCTGATCTAAATTGGCTGATCGCTCGTGACCCTTGTTACGCATGGTCTTCGTAGACCCTCGTTGGGAGCAATGGGACCATTTTGACGACAATGCCGGTGATGGTGGGACAAGAAAAGGTACCTATCAAACAAGTTCCTGGGGCTGTCAAGCAACCAGAACCACCTAAAGAAGGAGAGAGGAGAACAACTCACAATATCATTGAAAAGCGTTACCGGTCATCCATAAATGACAAGATCATTGAGCTGAAGGACCTTGTCATGGGGACAGATGCCAAGGTAAAGATGTGGAATAAGAGCAAATCTAGTGTCATAAATACTTTGTCTTCAGGTGCTCATTGCTCTACCAAATGAAGCAGTTGGGTACATGCGACTGTTAGTAGTATGCACACGTACACTGGGATAAGACTGGTGAGAAACGCTTGTGTGATGGAAAGCTTGATCATTGTATTCAGGAAGGTTCACCTGTAAAATGTTTATCTTACTATCTTAGTGGTACTGTTTCTTGAAAATAAGCTACATCTTATGCATTCGTTCTTATGTCAGGTCTAACTTAAATAGGCCCTCTAGGTAAAATATCCAAGTGGCTGTTCTGATAACTCTGCCAAACCAGAGCTTGCTTAATTTAAGTTTCCTTTTCTGTGTGACTGTAGTAGGGACGAGGGTTTACAGAACTTTCCAGTTTGTTTCCTTTAGATACTGAGTTGTAAAAACTCTTGCTTGCTCAAATATTAGAAGCTTTATTCCACCATGTGTTCAGGGTTGTCCTATTCACTTTATCCTATTCACTTTGTCCTTTTCACTTTATGCTGGCAGAGCCGGGAGTAGTATTCTTGATACCTTGCATGGTCTCCGTACAAATACATTCACTAGGGAAGTCACCTCCTGTTGCTGGGTGGAATTGGAAGCTTACGTTTTAAAAACATTGGTAATGAGTGATGGCTTCGTAGTACTTTGGGCTTGTGTTCACAAGCTAAACTTGTCTGCTGCTGCTGGAAGCAAGTATTTTCATGGGGACGGCCAAGGGAGTGAGGCAAGAGAGAACCACTTATCTCAGAATTAAACAGTGAACAATAGTTAACAGACAGCAGCTTGTTCCATCCCAGAAGAGAGCCACTTAATTTTAAAAAATGTGGTACTTTCAAAGGACTATGTCTGGCTGAAACCTAAATGTGAACTCTGTTGTAATTTGGATGTTAATCTGTTTCCATTGTACTATTTTTATAAGATCTTTGAGAGACCCCAGTCCTTGTGTGTCTTTCAAAGTCTGATACCTTGCCCACAGAGTGTGCCCCACTATTAGTTTCTTTGCAGCTGCTGAATGGTCCTTTACACTCTTTTCTTTCTATCTATCACCACATGATACAAAAGGTTGTGGTATCCCTACAAGCAGGAGTGACCCTTTGACGCTCTTCATATAAACTGCTTTCTGTACGTCTTAATTCCTTGCAGATGCACAAGTCTGGAGTCCTGAGAAAAGCCATTGATTACATTAAATACCTACAGCAGGCCAACCATAAGCTGAGGCAGGAGAACATGGTTCTGAAGCTGGCTAACCAAAAAAACAGTAAGTTGTGGAGGCTGTGCGGCAGGGGGGAGGCAGTCAGCAGGAACGTCGGATGCCTTTTGCAGTTTCTTACCCTTGGCAGAGGTAGATAACGTGCATGTTGCATCGATAGTGGCCAGTGTTACTGCAGATGACAGAGCCAATCTGAGTGATGCTAGCAGGATGCAGGATCGAGAAACGTGTGCACTGATTTTTGCAGAGCTGTTGAAGGGCATTGACCTAAGCAGTCTGGTTGACAACGATGTGGATCTGAAGATAGATGACTTCAACCAGAACGTGCTGCTGATGTCTCCTCCAGCCTCTGACTCAGGATCCCAGGCTGGCTTCTCTCCCTACTCCATTGATTCGGAGCCAGGAAGCCCACTCCTTGATGATGCAAAGGTATTTGTGACTTCAGTTGTCAAATTTGAGGCACCTACTTCAGGGATACCTAAGGGCCAGAATTTAAATTCTCCTAATTCTCAACAGTGGAACCAGCGGACATCTGGCAAGCAGATCTGTAGGGGTCAGAGATCCTTTGTAAGGATGAGGAAGGTGCACGGGTGTGTTTTGTCTTTTCTTAAATGATTACTTAAAAGTAATGATTATGTGGTTATGATTTCTTAAAAGACTACTTCCTGAGCTGTATTATCTGAGCTGTACCTTAGCTGCTAGAAGAACTGTACTTAGCCTTCAGCCCCTGTGGAGCCTCTTTGGACTTACAGTGCATGTTCATGACCCAAAGAGCCTGTGGCTTTCCAGGGATATGTATGTTCAGTGAATAAAGCAGGAGAAATTGGAAATGGATGATGACATTAGCTGTGGTTAATGAGACCATAAGTGACCACAGTAACAGAAAGCTGTTAGCTGTCTTCGGCTGACAGGTTTGTTTTGTGGATATCACAGAAGAAGTGGGTCTTCTGGGAGATCCTCAAAAGAGTAAGGGCAGCAAAGGTTAATCCTAGCCTAAACCAGGGATCCAGTTAATGATAATTGAAATGACTGGGAGCAGAAGGAAGGTGAAGGCACTCAAATACTTCAGCCTTATCTTACTAAGCCAGGGAAAGCTTCACTGAGCTGCTGATCTTGATCTTAAAAGCAAATTTTAAAACATGTTCTGTTTCTCCTTCTTCCCTACCCCTCCCTTGGCATAAGCATTTTTTTGTTCTACAGAATGGTAAGCAGCTTTTTCTCTCCTCTTTTCTCTCCACTCCTATTCCTTTGAAGGTTAAAGATGAGCCTGACTCTCCTCCTGCGGCCCTTGGTATGGTGGATCGCTCTCGAATACTTCTCTGTGCTCTCACGTTCCTTTGCCTTTCCTTCAATCCTCTGACATCCCTCCTGGACGCCCGGGGAACCCCGGAGTCCGACAGCCCAGCGCGCCACGGCTCTGGCAGGAACGTGCTGACCATTGAGTCAGGTAACGAACTAGAATAGTTTGGACCACAGAAAGTGGCCAGGCTTACGTGGTCTCCCTGAAGACCATCTCCAGCTATGATGGCTGCAGGCCACGAGGTGGATTGTCGGTGCGATTCAGTAGAATGGTTTTGTGTGTTCCGGGAGTTGTACGACCTCTGTTTAATGGTTGGGGAGGGGTAGTAACTGCAGGGCTGGGTGTGGGAGGAGAGCCAGCCCGGAGTGCTTGGACATGGTTCTGGTTGACATCCGCATCCAGTGTTCTTCTTGTACAAAACCAGCCATTGCTCAGCGTGGTGAGGTAGAGGGGGCACCCGTTTGTACCCCAGCAGCCTGGGCTCTTGGGACAGACCCTTGAAAAGCAGTTCAGGGTAAGGAGCGTCCTCCTGTCCTCACCGGTCTTTGAGGCATGTTCACTTTATATTTGTTTTTAAGGTAACTGACTGATTTTTGTAACTTAATAATAAAGTAATAGGTGAAGGATTACTTCAGAAACACTGTTGCTATAGACTCTTGCAACTGGCTCGTTCAATACACTTATTCCATAATATTCCTAGTTTAGAGTACAGCAGCTTAGGGGGGGGCAGGGGATTCTGTAGGCGTGCTGTCATTTCCCGGACTGGTAAATACGCTTCCTCAGTGTCGCTTTGTAAACTTAATTAACACCAGAAAATGACACTGAAGTATTGAGTACCCATGGGTGTATGATAGAAAAATCAGAATACAAGGTGGTCTAGGAAAACTAAGTCCTGACTCAGTTATTTTATAAATCAGTCTTGTAAAAATAACTATTTTTATTTAGTTGGGAATGTTGTGGCTTGGAGTTTGGATGAAGAGCTGTTGATACAGGTGTTTCCTGATTAAAATGCAGTCTTTGCAGAAGTTGATACCACATGTGGCAAGCGTAGCAAGACATCCTTCTGGATCTGTGCTCATCCTGTTGCTAGGCTTTCGGTGTCCAGATTAACTTTTAACTTTCCTTTTGGGATGTCCATTGCAGATGCAGGTGGTTGGTTTGGCTGGATGATGCCCACGCTGATCCTGTGGCTCGTGAATGGAGTGATTGTACTGAGCGTGTTCATAAAGCTCCTTGTGCATGGAGAGCCGGTGACCCGGCTGCACTCAAGGTCATCGGTCACGTTCTGGAGGCATCGCAAGCAAGCGGACCTGGATTTGGCGCGGGTAAAGTTGACTTGTTTTGCATCAAACGCATCTTCTAGGAGGGGGTGTGGGTAAATGCATCCTAGTGAGGCAGTGGCTCGGCACTTGCAAGAGCATGGTATTCCTCGAGTGGATTATCCTCTCTGACTTCAGAGAAGCTGGTGCTAGGTTGTCCTGAGTGGATTGCCATCCTCCCTCAGCCTAAATTAGTGAGGCATGGACATCAGCATTGGAAGAGGCTCCTAACATCTGTCCTTGTTCCTTGCTGCTGCATCTTGTAGCAATCTTTGGCAGCAAGGTCTTGGTTTTTGTCCAGAATCTGGCCTCTGCTGTGTCTGTCTGTTTACTGTCCTCCTGCCTCTTGGAAGTCTTCTCCATCGTTGAGGCAACATTTGGGTCTTGGTATGGGGACCCTGAAACTTCCATGTTGTTTGAGAAGGCAGGAAGCTCCTCTCACCTAGTGCCGATGTCTCTCACGGGCAGTGCAGGATCAGAGCCATGTGTGGAAAGGTACGTGTAGGCCAGATTTGAAGCTGGTGTAAATTGCTTTCACGTTTACTGGGACTGTATTGACTTCCCTCAGCTAAAGATCTTGTCCTAGCTTGCACATCAGTTTGTCTCGCTCCCAATGCTTAAGGAAGTCCCAAAGTGTCTCTGTGATGGTGCTTTTTGTTGTTGAACCTTTTGTCGTGTTATTTGCCAGGGGGATTTTGCTGCAGCTGCGTCAAACTTGCAGACTTGCCTGTCGGTACTCGGCCGAGCGCTGCCAGCTTCCCGCCTGGACTTGGCCTGCAGCCTGTCCTGGAACGTGATCCGCTACAGCCTGCAGAAGCTGGCGCTGGTGCGGTGGCTGCTGAAGAGGACTTCTCATCAGTGGCGGGCAAGGGAGGCCACTGCAGGCTTCGAGGACGAGGCCAAGACCAGCGCTCGGGATGCGGCTCTAGCGTATCACAAGCTCCATCAGCTCCACATAACAGGTAGGAGCAGAGGTGGCAGATCTGCTGCCCTCGTTTTGCCAAATGAGGAGGCTCAGAGCTGATCCTGGGGGATACAGGGAGAGCACTACGGCCTCCCTCCTCTGGGAGGGCTGCTGTTGGAAATTAGCCTGATAAATTTCAGGAGCCACTTACTAAAACACAGCAGGTTCGTGCAATAAAAGAGCTCTGTAAGAACGCCCGAAGCAACAGCAGTGTCTCGAGTTACGTGTTCCTGAGTCTGCAGGGGTGGCTGAGAGTCTTTCCCAAGCAGCAGCTGATGGAGTCCAGTCACTTTTTGCTGCTGTTAAGGGCTTGTTTCATCCCTATCGCTTGGGAACGTGCTGTGGAAGCAGGGGCTGGGGTTAATTGCTGGAAGAATTTACATTTCCGAAGCTGTGCAGAGCGCAGATTGCCGGTTGGTGTTGATATGCTTTGAAAACCTGGGCGTGTGCACATGTACTAAGGAAGTGCTTGAATGTTCCTTGTGAATGGTTGTTTTTGCCGTTTCCTTGGCAAACCAATTTGCGGTGTTAATAGGCTCCGAGCACATCAGAAATCCAGCTAAATTTCCTTCTGCCTAATCATGCTGTGTGAATTGCAGCCATGCCGCCAGGGAAAAGTTCCTGTCCTTAATGTTATCTGCGTAGGTACAGGCGTGGACTGCAAAGGAGTTCAGTTTTAAGATAGTGATTAGTATAGTGAGACAAAATTTGCTGATGGTTTTATCATAACTGGTTTAGCTATGCAGGGCTTTCTTGCAGAAACAAAGCTGTGGATGCCAACCTTGATATCTGCGGAGGGAAGACTCAGTTAAAGTTGTTCTGTTGCCTGAATACAAAGTAGGCATATGACGTTGTAAATGTCTTGTGTTAACAGGTTCTCATTTGTCTCTTTAGGGTAGTAGCGCTGCAAATCACGGTAGTATTTAGTAGCTGGTACTACGATGTCGAAAGTTAACCCTTTTCCTTTCCTTTCTGGTGCAGGTAAACTTCCCTCCAGCTCAGCTTACTCGGGCTTGCACATGGCCCTGTGTGCTGTGAATCTGGCTGAGTGCGCAGAAGAAAAGATCCCACCCAGCACAATGGCAGAAATCCACCTGACGGCTGCAGTTGGCTTGAAAACCCGCTGTGGAGGCAAGCTTGGCTTCCTGGCGGTGAGTTGTCGTCTCCTCTCCCATCATACCTTCAAGCAGAGCTCTAGGAAGGCCTGCAAGCTGGCACTGCTGTAGCTCAGGGCATCTGCTAGCACTACAATTACCATATGGCCTGCAATTACGATACGAGCTGTAATGACCTTCGTCCTCGGTGGTGTGTCTCCCTGGGTGCTGTTCTCAATGTTAGCCTCTCCTTTCCCCAGAGCTACTTTCTAAGCCAAGCTCAAAGCCTGTGCAGCTCGGAGCGGAGTGCCATTCCTGACTCGTTGCGTTGGCTGTGCCATCCCCTGGGACAGAAGTTTTTTGTGGAGCGAAGCTGGACGGTGAAGTCTGCTGCGAAGGAGAGCCTGTACTGCACCCAAAGGAACCCCGGTGAGAGCTGCTTGTGTCCCGAGTGCGTGGCCTCCCAGCACTTCAAGCCTGGCAGTCTCTCCACCTCTGGGACAAAAGCGGGTGTCTTGTTTGAGAGCGTGCTCTTGTACGTCTGGCCTGCTTGTGGTCTTGATGGGCGAGAGGGGCTGTGGAGCTGAGGGATGTCTCCTCAGCCTGCAGGAGATGGTTCTCTTCCCCTTGTATACTGTGCTGTGTTGTCCCGCTTGTGTCTTTATATGCTGGAGCACAACCTAGATGTGGCCCCGAATGACTGGGGGGTGACTTTGGGGTGACCAAGGTTTATCCTCCGCAGAGCAGCATCACCTCCGTTTTGCTGAGTGGCTGAAGTGGCACAGGGATGTTTGGCCAAGGGCTGCAGCTTGTAATGGGTAATAAGTAAGAGTAATGGCTAATGAGTACGAATGGTAGTTAAAAAGGCCCTGAAACTTAGTCTTTAGAAATCTTTGCATTAATTCCTCAAGAATTTTCCTCTACTGCTCTTCCTCTTGCTCCTATATTTTGATTCTTTTTGGTTGTGTTGGGAGGTGGCTATCATTGTATGCAAGTGAAATGGTTTGGTTTTTTAATTCCTCTCTAGCGGATCCCATTGCACAAGTTCATCAGGCATTTTGTGAGAACCTGCTAGAGCGAGCAGTGGATTCACTCGTGAAGCCTCAGACTAGGAAAGAGCTAGCGGGACAAGAGGAGGAGGAGGAGCCATGGTAAGTTTGTGTGCTGTGCTGGGGACTGCTGGCCGCAGCTGCAGGCTCTGAGGCAGAGCTCACAACCATTGACCAAGCGCTCTGGGGCAAACTGAGTGGTTGGTCCTTATTAAAGACTTGAAACGACAGCTAAGTCAGATCACCACAGCTTATTAGATGGGTGAGCTCTACCTCTTCATATTAAAACCTCTGAAGTCAAAGGTGAACCCGGGTGTGGTAAGGGTTTTTGGTGTCAGCTGGCATAGTGCTGGTTGATTCCTCAACTGGATGGACGGCACTTTCTCTGCTGACAAAGCTTAATGTTCAGGAACACTAAAATTAGTGTGCACCTACCACTTCTATAGACCAGAACATACGTCCTGGCCTCTAAGAGCATGAAGGTCTGGCATGTCAGAGAGTGACCCCTCCAGCTCACTATGTTATGCATGAGGGTCTTCTCCTAACTCAACGAAGTGCTGCACTTATCACCAGTGAAAAATCAAACCAGCGCGTGGCAAGAGCAGGAGAGATGATGTTGGCCGAAATTGTCCTTGGTCTCTGCAAGCTCTGTAACCAAATGAAAGGGGCTGATAGGTGGGAATCGGAGCAGCTCTTTCCTGGACTCGGCAGGAGGTGGAGCCCCTGCCTTCTCCGGTAATTCTGCACTGTTTCTCGCTGATCTCCAGGTTTGCTGGTGCCAGGCAAACACTATGTAAATATAGGGGAAACTCTGTAAGGATCCTGTCCCCAAAAAGTGTGGGTAAAAGCCTCAAATGGGAATGTAACCCGGTTTCCCTACCTATGTAGGGAAAATATTGCACATTTAGCTTCCCGCCCCCGCAATCTCACGTCTGTTTTCTAGCAGCATTGCAGAGAATGAGCAGCAGTTTGGTCTAATTGCTTGCAAAATACAAATGCTTGTGATGCGATGCTGCTGTTGATGATGAGAGAAGGTAGCAGGATTTGTATAAGTGAGGGGGATTGCCAATATACTTGTGGGAGTCCTGTCTCATGGAAAGGACTAGCTTTAGTAACACAGCAAGCCTTCTGCCCCCACCTCCACCAGGGGTAGGAGCTCAAGATCTTCCTCTGTAGCATGTCCCAGGAAATTAGATCATTGCCGCATGCGCTACTTTGACCAACGCTATGAACACATTATCACTTGCATTCATATATATTTGCATATATGCAAATAGTCACTCGCAGAACTGTAGTTCAGCCTCTTTTGGAGGCAGTGATGAAAAGGAGCCTGTAATCAACTTGTAACATATGTCATGTCCAGCAACTCTGTAGTTGAGGTGAGACCCCTGAGGTTGACTCTAGTTCTGTGCTGGTCTCCTTGCATGGGGAGACGTGAGGCTGCTCCTCCATGAGCATCTGTCTGTGCGCTTCCACTCAGGGCAGTCTCATCAGTCTGATGATGTTGTGTTACTTGTGGAGCTTGAACTTTCTGCTGGCTTAACAGGTCAACATTGTTTAAAAATGCCTTGTGACTGATGAGAAATGCCTTCAGGCTTTGGTATCTCCTGTTTGACAGCATAGCGAAGGTCTGCCTTGCTTCTTTTTTTCAGTGAGTTCTCTAGTGCCATGGAGTACCTGAAATTGCTCAACTCTTTCTTGGACTCGATGGGAAGTGGAGCCCCACCCTTTGCCAGCAATTCTGTACTCAAGTCCGCCTTGGGTAAGTCCAGCAGAACCGAAGCTCTCCCAGCTGCAGGAACTACTGCTGATACGTGTTCCCTCTCTCCCCGCCGCCTCTCAAACTCCAGGCAAGGAGGAACGCAGTCCCTGGAGTGAAACTTGATTGCTGAGCAGCAGCACACCACAATGTGGTATGGCAGCTCAGACTGGAAGAGGGTGGTTGGGAAGGCTCGTAAATTCGGCTGTGTGTCGTAATGCTGGGTGCCCAGGTGGGACTGCAGTTACTTGTATTGATGGGCATGTTCCAAGCTGAAACCTGTGCCTTCACCTGAAAGCTTGCTCCTGGCAATGCAAAGCAAGAGGAAGGGTGTAGCGTATAAACCAGCATAGCAGTGTTGCAGTTGAGGTACAGAAGGGTTTTTTTCCCACTTAATTACCTATTGGACAAAATACAGATTGACCTCCCTTTCACAGCAGCTGTCGTGTATATTCCTCAATCTCCAGAGACCTGCAACCCCTGCTGTAGACAAGCTCTGGGCATCTATTGGGAGGCACTTGTTTTGGTCCCTTGGTGTATATTTAGTGGGATAATGAGAGCTGTAGACTCCCTCTGAGCCGTGCACTCATTAGGGCTTGGCTGATAGCAGGCTGCTGGAGTATTTGTCTTGCTTGGTATTGCTACAGACAGCACCTGACAGCTCACCGGGATGCTGCTGGAGCTTTAGACACAGACTAACTGTGCTGTACCTAAGATGTGTAGAGCAAACACAGAAAGAAAACTAGATACTTCTTTTTCAAGGGATTGGTTTTTTGTATAAAGGGATGTCTATATTTGGGTCAATCTTGTCATGAAATTTAAAAGCAACTCAGAGTAGCAGAGCCTATGTCCTTTGGCCCTAGATAAGCTTTGGGAAGTTTTTGAAGGGATGTTAAATAACGGAGGAAGTGCTACAGGGAACCTGATGTATTATTTACTAGCTTGATGGTGATTAGTGCCAGGGCATGGTACGTACAAGTAGAGTTGTTACTTTGGGGTGGTGAGTGGAGATCCTTGTCAGGAAGGAAATCAACAGATTTCTAGACAAGTAGATGGGGTAAGTTCTTGTTGACAAGATACAAACTCAGCACCCAAAACTGTCCGGTCAGATGTAGGGTGTTTCCAAGTCCCTTTGTGTTCCTGCAGCATGTTTCAGCGTTTACCCAGACAGCTGCATTCCCATGGGATCAGTTCGGGCTCGTTAGCGTCGATCTTGGCAGAAGGCACTGGCAAGAGCACGTGACACCTGCCCCCTTCTCCGAGCGGGAAGGAGCCGGGTGTCCTCTCCTGGGTTGCAGCTTGTGATTCTGTTTCACAGGCCCTGATGTGGTGTGCAGATGGTGGTCAGCAGCAGTGGCTATGGCAATCGGTTGGCTCAGAGGGGATGACGCAGCTGTGAGGTCACATTTCGCGGAAGTGGAGCGCATGCCGAAATCCCTGGAGATGTCAGAGTACGTAGGCCTTGTGCGACTTTCAAACCCCTACTCCTTCTAAAGAGGAGCAGCTCTTCCCCCAACCCCTGTCCTGTGGGCTACCCCTACCTGTGCTCTGGAGTTGCACACCTCTTGTGCTCTGGGACGCAGTAATGCACTGTGCTCAGAAATCAATGTGTAGATCAAGGCTTGAAGGCTGATACTAGAACTGTGGACTGGAAGTGTCAGAATTGGTGCTTTAGGGATGTCCTTTGGCTTTGTCCTAATTGCACAGCCTCCCGCCTTCCAAAATCAAACAACAGAACTCACGCACTGATGGAAAGGCTAGCGTCACCACCTTGGTTCTTTTGCATTAAAGCTGCTTAGCCAGTTTCCTTCCATTTCTCTGAGCAGTCTGTGTAGGTGAGGAATAATTTCCATCTTTTTTCACTCTAAGAAATGATATCTCTGCTCTTGAAGATGGGAGGGTGAAAGCTGATGCTGGTTGCTGCTTGAGCTCAGCTCCTGGGGCTGCCCTGTGGCAGCATGACGTGGTACTGCTTGAAAGCAGCGCGCTCTTTCTCTTTCAGGAATGCCCTGGTGAAAGCCACCTTCTACGTCTGTAAAGCCATGCAGGCCTCGCTGTCTGGGAAGGCAGATGGACAGCAGAGCTCCCTGGGTCACTGCGAGAGGGCCAGCAGTCAGTTGTGGAACAGCCTCAACATGAGCAGCGGCATCTCCAGCACCATCCTCAACAACGTAAGAACTATAAGCCCCAGGATAACACGTAGTCTGTTGTAGTTGTTGGTCTTGCTGCAGGTGCATCACTTCCCCATTGTGTGTATCTGCATTCTCCATCCATCCTGTGTCCGATGGGAGTAGAAGGGAAACTTCCTCCCTTTCCTTCCAAAGGGCATTGACATTTTTCTGCCCCTGCTGTATGGAGGAGCAGAGCTGCAAGTACACCACTGTTTCCCTGGGCATGGTCTCCCACTCTGGGAGTTGGCTGAGCTCCCACTCTTCTCCTGCCAGTACCTGTCACCCCTTTCTGGTGCTTTGACCACTTTGAACTTGGTCCATGGAAAGCATCCATCTCTGTCCTCCAAATGAAGTTGCTGACACCTGTAAAGCAGGACCTCATTAAGTCAAGTGTGCTCTGTTTTGGGCAGCACTCATGAGTGTTTGAACCCTCTACCGCAAAAGTAGGACTATGCCGTGCTATTCCTGAGTTTGTGTGGGGCTTGTTTCTCTCCTTTCCAGGATTACCTAAAGCTGGAGCTTCCCTGCATGGCATGTGGGACACCGTTCTGGTCCCTTCTGTCGCTCCTGGGTGGCAGCTGTAGTGCATTGTAGTTGCATTGCATGTTGTGGCAGTAACTGTGCAATGTTTCTGCAGTGCAGTACAGAGGCACTCTCTGCTTCGGCAGCGCGGGTACAGTCCCCTAAGAGCAACTAGGACAGCGAGCGATGCTAGGAGGCAGCAGCAGATGGGGAAGAGGGATTTGGGCAGCCACTGTGGGCTGTGTCAAGATTGCCTTTTTTTCTCTGCAGGCAGCAAGGCTGTCTTTGCTGTTTCGCACTAGTTAGTATCGCCGTTTGGGCAGGAAAGCCTTTGCAGAAGGCTGGGGCATTGCTGGTGCAATATCCCCTTGGCACGTCTTGTCTGGAGGGGGGTCGGGGTCAGGCTTGCGGAGGTGTTGGCTCTCCTGGAGGGGACAGCCGCTCCTTGGGCACAACCTGGCACTTGTTCCTTAGGCTGGACCTCTCGGTGCCAGGCCCCAGAGATGCCGCTTGGGCAAAAGGCAAAGTCCTGCTCCCTTCGGTGCATCGTGGTGGGGCGACTCGGCTGGGAGGGCCGGGGAGCCCCCCGGGTGGGCAGGAGGTGCTGCGGCCGCCCTCCCGCGGGCCGTGTCAGCAGCTGTGTAGCAAATGGCCTGTTGCTCGCCTGATGGGTTGTGTTAATAAGCGTGTGTGCCCGGGCCCCCTGGCTCTTGCAGATGATCCAGCTGCTGGCCTGTGACTTGCTGCTCTCTCTCCGCACCAGCCTGTGGCAGAAGCAGGCGAACGCCAGCCAGGCCCTGGGTGAGACCTACCATGCCTCGGCCCCCGAGCTGACGGGCTTCCAGCGTGACCTCGGCAGCCTGCGCAAGCTGGCCCATGGCTTCAGGCCCGCCTATCGCAAGGTGACGGCTTGCATCCCCTGCCCGCTCTGCCTCCAGCTTAGCTATAGCCCTTGCCGGGGGGGCAACGGGGAAGCTGTGGCCCTTGGAAGCGTAGGGTGTACCTGGGCTTGAGGTGGGATGGGGTCTGCCACTTGGGGTGGGATGGATGGTCTGCTGCCAGCAGCCTCCATGCTTTCTCTTGGTGGGTGATGAGGGAGGCTCTCTCATGGGAGTCTGCTGTGTGTGGGGAGGTATCCGCCTTAGTTTCTACGTAGAAAACCATCAGCACGTCTGTATTGCCAAGCAAATACCATGGTATCCCGTTCTGTAACGTGGCTTCAGACTGGGTCGGTCCCTCCAGGGAGTGTGGAAGGAGGCTTCCTCAGCCATGTTGGCTCTGCAGGTAGCTGGGGGTCAGATGCCTTCTGCACCTGTAGAGCACCAGGTGCTTCTCTGGGGGTTTTCCCCCCACTTCTGTTCTGTTTAGTCTTATCTAGATTTAAGCCTCTGTAGAGGAAGTGTAGTCTACTACTTAGACAAGAGAGTTGTCCTGGTATTGTCCAAACTCTGGATTTAAAAGTTTGATGCTGTTACTGGGGTGCTGCACGAGCAGCCTGGGGCGAGACGCCCGCCTAGGCCACGGTGCCAGGGTTTGCTCTCCCATTTTCCACCCTGTTTCCTGCTCTCGTTCCTCCCCCTTTCCAGGCCACTCACAGTTATGCATCAAAAGCTTTTGTTTTTCCTCCTCATGGTTGCCCTGACCTGCAAATTCCCCGGAGACAGATGGGAAAATGAGGGAGAAGCATGGAAGCGGGTTCGTGTTGTCGAGGCATCAGTGCTCTGCTCTCGAAACGCGGTGGCTGAGGGCTGATGCGAGTTCAGCCGCAGCATCACCCCCGTGCTGGCCCACCTCTCATCCCCTGTCCTGCCTTCCCTTCCAGGTCTTCCTCCACGAGGCCACCGTGCGCCTGATGGCGGGTGCCAGCCCTACCCGCACCCACCAGCTGCTGGAGCACAGCTTGAGGCGACGCACACCCCAGAGCAGCAAGCAAGGTCAGCCCCGGGGCTGGGGCAGCAACCCACTGCCGGGGGGACTGGGAGGGGGCAGCGCTCGGGGAAGGTGGGGGGGCATAGCTGCAGCCTGCAGCGTCTTCCCCATGTCGGAGGCTCAGGATAATGAGCTCCTGTCAGCCTATATGGCTCACGGCGATGCTTTTGCCACGCTCTCTACAAGCTGGCTAATGTGAGCTGCCAGCCATGGGCTGGAGGTGTTGGCGAACAGGCTGGAAAACATTTTTGCCTTTGTGCAGCCACGCATGCATGAAACGGCAGGCTGGAGTTCGGGGCAGTCAATGCAAAGGCAGAAGCCAGAAATCCTAAAAGAGAGAGCCGAGAGACGTGGTGCTGGCTGTAAAATCCCTTGGGGGTTTAAGAAAATGGGCAGATGTGTGTGCCCGTGCTGGGATGAGCCCTAGGAAGGGAAGTGAAAGGGACCGTCTCTGTAGAAGACAGGATTGCCAGTCTCTGCCTGACTCCAGCTCGGACTGTTCTCCCCTGCCAGCCTAAAGCAGCTGCTTGGGGATCCGCAGGGTGCCCCTCGCTCTTGGCACAGCTGGGGGACGCCAGCAAGGGATGCCTGTGCTAACTGGTGCCAGCCGAGGGCCTGCATGGCGGGGTTTCATCATGCAAGGTGGTAGCTTCATCATGAGCTTTCTCTCTCCTCTTTGTGCATAGGTGAACTGGACACCCTGCCGGGCCAGAGGGAGCGAGCCACGGCCATCCTGCTGGCCTGCCGCCATCTCCCCCTCTCCTTCCTCTCCTCCCCGGGCCAGCGAGCAGTCCTGCTGGCTGAGGCCGCCCGTACCCTGGAGAAGGTGGGGGACAAGCGCTCCTGCAACGACTGCCAGCAGATGATCGTCAAGCTGAGCGGGGGCACAGCCATCGCTGCCTCCTAATGCCGGCATGGGGCCGCCTCGTGCAAAGACAGCCTGGTCGACCGTCAGCCTGGACTTCCCTTCTGGAGCTTAAAAAAAAAAAAAAAAAAAAAAAAAAAAAAGTGCTAGGTTAGGGCTGTGCTGGTGGGATTGTGATGGGGTGGGAGAGGGAGGGAGGGTTTTGGTTTGTTTTTTTTAACTTGCCCCAAGTTTAGCTTTATTAGCCCCCTTGCTTGTTCTCAGGCGCTGCAGCAGAAATCTGTCTAGTTGTGGTTTTTGCGACTGTGCCTGGGGCTGTTGGGAAGCGCTGCCCTGACCTGGAGCCCCCATCCCTGCGGGGGGGGAGAAGCCCACAAGCCCAAGGCATAGAGAAGTGGCACATCCCGTGTCTGTCCTCAAGGGCATCTTGTTCCCTTCCCGAACACCTCTGCGGAAAGAAACCTTTGGGGATGGCAGAGGATCTGCTCAAGCCTTGCCCCGCGGGGCTGCTGGGGTCAGGGGCTGTTCCTGAGAGAGAGGGGGAAGGCACCAGCTTTCCTTGAGCTGTGTGTCAGGAAACTGAAGCCCCCTGGACCCAACTTACAGAGGTGCTCTGGGAGCATCGCTTGGGTCCAGTGCTGCCCGGCAACTTTCTCTACAGTTTTTATACAGGTTTTTTTATAGGAGTGTTTGTGGCTTTACAAAAACGTAGGGAACGATGCAGCAGATTTCCCTTCCTCTCCACTTCATGTGTCTCCTTCCTGTGATAGCTGCCTCTGGTTTTTGGCAGGGGGCTGGGTTTGTGGCAGCCTACGACAAGCAGAGCCTCGTAGAAGGCCAGGGTGTCCCTGGTCATCTGGTGCTGGGTGGCAGCAGAGGTGGACGTGCAGCGCCCTGCGCTCGGCATGAAGGGTGAATGCTTCTCTGGTGCCTTTTTGTTGATGAAGAAACAATTTTTAGAAACAGTTTTTTAATTTTACTCAACTCCCAGAACTTGTTTTCAGGTGTTTCTCCTTCCCTTCTCCAACCGCTCAACAGCTCCTGAGCTCCTGCCGGGACTGGGAGGCACTGGTTCAGGGTGCGAGTCTCCCAGCTCTGTTACCATCGCTATTCAGAGCGGTTTGACTTGGAGGTGTTGAGTCGCCTGTGACTTTCCGAGAGGGGGAGGTGGATTGGGGACAGGGAGGGAACAGTTTGCCCTCCTTCTCTCTGCCTTTCCTGTTGCATCTCTCCAAAGAAGTGCAAAGCGGTTGCTCTCACGTGTGCAAATGCGGGAACCAGCCTTTGGCAGGTGGGCATTGCTGTTTCTCTGTGCGTAGCCGGTGTGTGCTCAGTGTCGGCAGCTAGAAGCACTTAGATATGGCCAGCAGCCCAATCCTATTGTGTCCCAGTTGGGCCCCTACAGGCTGACTCCTGCAAAATCAGAACTTGGGCTGTTTTGCAAGAAGTTTCTGCACGTATCCAGCTTTTGCAGAGGGGCACAAGAGCTTGAGCTCCTTCCCAAATGAAGGGAAAAGGATGGGGGCTTGTCGTCTTGCTTTGCATGGGGTCTTTTGGCATCTGGGAGGGGGATTTCATGTGCTGCAGGAATCGAACACAAGTAATGCTAGCCTTAGAATTGCCTGGCTTCAATAAGATGGAAACGGGGGCCAGGAGAATCCTGTCTCCCAGCAAAGCCTGTTCCCAGTGATCCTGGGCTATCGCTGCGAACAGAAGCATGGGGACCAGAAGACGCTTCCCTCCCTACCCCGTATTTGGGGAATAGCTGGTGGACACCCAGCTGCAATGGCCGGCAGCCTGTGCTTCTCGCCCTCCTGGCAGGCAGGGCTGTCCCTTGCTTCCCGGTGTCAGCAGTCGGAGGGGAGAGGTTGCTCTTGCGTGTCTTTGATCAGTGTAGGGGGTGCTCTGGTGGCAGCCGCTTCTGCTTTGAGCAGGTATCCTAAGCGTGCAGAACAGCTCTTGGGTTTGAGCGGGTTTTGGTTGCCCATCCCAAGTTTCTTAGCTTATCAGTGATCCTATTTTGGGGGGTGGATCGCATCCTCCTGCTTTTTCTCCTCTTAAGCGGCTCTCGCACTCTTCCTGGTCATGGGTTTTTCCTAAAATACAGAAACTCCTTACCTGTGGCAACCTCCGAGTTACTTCGTATTTCCCCAGATCTGCGTCCAACACGTGGGAAGTTTTGTGCTTTAGTAAAAGAGGAAGCGAGACTTTTGGAAAACGGAGATGCTGAGGCTTCACTTTGTCACTAACAGCGGACCGAGTCCTGGGGGGGTGGGCTGCAGGGAGTCCCGGCTGGGCTGGGGGTGGGAGGCCGAAACCCTGGTAGCTAATGGCATGATCCACAGAGGGTCCTAGCACTGCTGGTACTTCTCTCCCCTCCAGGGCAAGGGATCTTTGTCCTGTTTTTTCTACACTGTTCATAAATTTGCTGCCCGTCTGTCCCTACAACTTTTTTTATATGTGTGTGTATATACTGTAACTTTTTTTTGTTTGTGGGTGGGAGGAAATTGTTTTATGGATTATGTGAAGAAAGTCTATTTATCCACGTGGAGTTCGGAGTAGGGATGCTTTGTGAAATGAGGTGCAACTGGTGATGGGGAGGTTCCCCGGGGAACATATCTGCTGTCTGAAAACCCTGTTCCAGGGCTCATGGGCATCTGTTACCTAATAAAGGCGAACGTTACCACCACCTCCTGCCTGCCCTCTTTCTCTCGGCCCTCTTCATCCCCCCCAGCAGCTGCTCTTAAGCATAGGTGAGCCTGAAATGTCCTTCAGAGATATCCAACCACACCAGCGCCTCAGGAAGCTGTCAGTCCTTTGTCCAGATAACCTGGAAAATGGAGGTGTACGGCTTGCAACGAAAGATGGTCCCCTGGTGGGGCAAGTGGGGGGTGCCTGTGCTCCTTTGGAAGCAACCCACGAGGCTGATGGCTTGAGCAGAGCCAAGCAAGGCAGAGCTGGGCCAGAAGCCTGCAATTTTAGGAGCATCTATATGGGAGGAAAGGTTTTACCTGACCTTGCTTGGAACAATGTCCTGTCGCTCCATCTCTTCGTTTCTCTGCTCCCCCTGGTAAAACTCTGTCAGAACCATTAAACTTCAGCCCGAGGAGAGCTGTTTGGTTTTCGTGTAGCTGCTCAAAGGGTTTTGCAGTTGGCCCTGGAAGCTGTGTTCCCACCACGTCCCCCATTGGGGGGTTCCCCAGGACCTGTGGGACTCTACTGCCCCTGGGGAAGGGGTTGGGGTTTTGGGAGCAGCGTGGGGTCCCCCAGCCAATCTATACGGAGGCCATACAGTTTAATGTATTATTTATTGACAAGGTGGAGGCTGGGGAAGGGGAGGCTGGGGAGGGAAAGAGGCTACGAGGCCTCTGCCGGCAGTGCTGGGACGGTGCTCTTCCCCTGCCTGGTCACAGGGGCTCGGTGGGGGTGCCTGGCCCCAGCAGGATCTGTCCCCCTGTCCCAGGGGGCTGTGGTCTGTCCAGCATCGGCCCCGGTCCCCGGAGCAGTGCGCTGCTCTGCCAACGTGCCCCGGGCTCAGCCTCTTTGTGGGGCAGGCTGAGAACAGCTGAAACTTGTTGCCCAGAGGAGAGGGACGCCTGGCCCACGGTGCCTCCTCGGTGGTGAAGTGCAGCCGGCAGCCCCCGTCCCCGGGAGAGGAAGGACGGTGCATCTCCCGCCGTGGCCAGCCGTCGTGGTTTACGTAGGACCTACGATGCGGGCGGTCCCCGGGGGAGGCCGTCAGCGACGCTCAGACGAGGGGGCGGCCCCAGCCCCGGTCCTCGACGGCACCGGCCATCAGACAGTGACCTCGGTCTTGCTGTTGGTGGCGAGGTGCCGGGCGGGCTGGCCGTACAGCGAGGCGGCGGTGCCGAAGGCCTCGGGCGGCCCCTCGGGGTGCAGGGCGGCCAGGCTGGGCCGGCGGGGGCCGCGGGGGGGGCCCCCCTCCCAGCCCCCCGGGAAGGCTGGGCCCCCCGGCAGCTTGGGGCCCTTGGCCTTGGCCGCGGGCGGGGGGCAGCCCTCGGGCAGCGCCGGGGCCTCGGTGGGCGGGAAGGGCAGGGCGCTGGCGGGGGGCGCCTCCGGCCCCCCGAACCGCCTGTAGAAGTCCTCGGGGGCGTTCTCTGTGGGGACAGGGTGCGGTGTCACCCCTGCAGGGACACCCCACTCCGCAGGCGTGGGGGATCGGGGGGTGGGAGGGATCCTGGGTGCTGATTGGCTGGCATGTGGGGGGGGGGGGGATCTTGACCACAGATTGGCTGGGGAGTGCTGTCGGGTTTTGGGCACGGATTGGCTGGGCAGTGCTGCTGGTCTGTGTGGGATCCTGGGTGCTGATTGGCTGGGGAGTGCAGTGGGTCCATGGGGGATCCTGAGTGCTGATTGGCTGGGCAGTGCTGCAGGTCTGTGTGGGATCCTGCGTGCTGATTGGCTGGGCAGTGCAGTGGGTCCATGGGGGATCCTGGGCGCTGATTGCCTGGGCAGCGCAGCAGCTCGGTGGGGCAGCGGGGGAGCTGCAGAGCCTCTGCCGGGAGCAGCCGCCCGGCAGCCCCGGGGGACGGGGGTGCTTGTCCCGCCCGCGCCCCTCCCCTCCCCACCCGTCTGCGGGCTCCACGGGGCGCACCCCCCTCCGGCCGCCCTCCGGGCCCCCGCGGCAGCGGCACTCACCTCCAGCCGCGAGGGTGGCGTAGGCAGCGTAGGCGGGGGCCGGCAGGGCCAGGCTGGTGGCCAGCGGCAGGCGCTTGCCGTGGCCGTGGGGCCGCCCCAGCGGGGGGGCGATGGCCACCGCGTTGTTCAAGTGCGGCTTGTCTGGGGGGCAGAGGCAGGCGGGCGGGGGGCTCAGCCGCAGGCAGCGCCCTCCCGCCGCCCTTATTCACCCACGGGGACTTAAGTTTTCCCCACCGCGCCAGCGCCTTACCTGTGCCGTTCCTGGGGGGCCCCCGGGCCAGCCCCTCGCCCAGCGGGACCTGCACACCCGCCATGAGGCCGTCCGCGGGCTCGGAGGGGCCGTGGCCCGGCTGCTTCAGCAGGTCCGTCAGCGTCCTGGGAGGGGGCGAAGGGCTGTTAGGGTGATACCCCGCTCCCCCGGCCCCACCAATGCGTCCCAGCCCCGAACCCCCCTCTTTAGAGGCAGAGCCGGGCGGCCCAGGGCTAGGAAATGGCCGCTGGGAGCAAGGAGCATGTCCAGGCTCCCAGCCCAGCTTTTGCACGGGGGCTGGCGAGCCCCCCCAAGAGTGCGTTGGGGTCTGGCCGGGGCTAAGCCCTCCCAGGGCCGGGAGTGTCGGCGGGTGAGGGTGGAGAGGGAGACGCGTGGCTCGGAGCGGGCTGCAAGGGTGCGACGAACCGAGCCGGAGGAACCCGACCTGAGGGTGGCTGGAGCAACACCTCGGGGATGCTCCCCTGGAGCGAGAGCCTGGTGGAGGGGGGGAGAGGAGGCGACACCTCCACTCGAGTCCCTTCAAAGTGGAGAAGACCCCGAGGAAGGGATTAGAGAGGCCGCTTGTGCCCCTTCGGGGAGGAGGACGAACTAGTGGCGGCCTCCAGCGCACGCGCTGTCCGTGCATAACGCCCTCCTTGTAAGTAACAGCATTAAACATTAAACACCATTACATAAGATAAAGCCCTATTTCGTTTAACATTCATGGACGGAGATGCTGCAGTCCCACCGCGGCACACCAGTGGTGCCGGAGCAGGGCACACCGGCAGTGCCAGAGCGGGGCATAGTGGCAGTGCCGGAGCAGGGCACACCAGCGGTGCCGGAGCAGGGCACACCAGCGGTGCCGGAGCAGGGCACACCGGCAGTGCCGGAGCGGGGCACACCGGCAGTGCCAGAGCGGGGCACACCGGCAGTGCCGGAGCAGGGCACACCAGCAGCGCCAGAGCGGGGCACACCGGCAGTGCCGGAGCAGGGCACACCAGCAAGTGCTGGAGCAGGGCACGCCGGCAGTGCCAGAGCAAGGCATGCTGGCGGTGCCGGAGCAGGGCACGCCCATGCGGCGTTGTGGCCTTTGGCAGCGAGTCCTGGGGCAGCACAGGATGCTCCTGCTGGCGTGGGGCTTCAGGATGAGGAAACTTGCCATTCCCCCTGCAGAGACTGGCCCTGCGTGACTGCAAGGGCACAGGGGGTGTCCACTCGAGGCTTTTTTTGGCTCCCTAATCCCTGGCTCACTGTCAGCATGCCTTGTGCCTTGAAGGCTCTGGCTGGCTCATAGACGCACACTGGAAGCTGTGGCAGGAGCTCACGGTTAGCAAGTGGCTGGACGATAAAAGAGCAGATTAAACTCAAAGTACATAAATGCAAATTGGAGAGGAAGGGGGGAATAATCCTGACTTGGTGGATGTGTCAGCTCATGGCTCCAGAGCGCTCAGAAGCCCAGCGAACCTGGTGCAGGGAATTGCCAGGGAAGGCAGCAAGAACAAGGGGGAAAGCAATGCATTATGCCCGGGGGTGCGGATGCTCGGAGGGCCCTGAGGGCTGTTCCCGGGACATTTTCCCTCCCAGTTTGGATCCAGTCAACATCACAGGGCGCTGGCAAGAGCAAAGCTACAAGGGAGGGTCGCTTGCCCTTTGGGTTCATTTCACATAATTCTTGGGGAGCTTTGGCTAACAACGCCCCCCGGGATCACTTAATCTCCAAATGGGCCAACAGGACCCTCAGGGAGCCAAACAAATTGAAATGAGGGAGGAAAGAACCTCTGGCACCAGTATATACTGGGGGCTGACCAGCTGGAAGGCAGCTTGGCAGAAAAGGGCCTGGGGATCCTGGTGGACACCAAGTTGACCATGAGCCAGCAATGTGTCCTTGGGGCAAAGGCAGCAAATGGTCTCGTAGGCTGCGTTAGGCAAAGCGTTGCCAGCAGGTCCGAGGGAGGTGATCCTTCCCCTCTGCTCAGCACTGGCGAGGCCACACCTGGAGTGCTGGCTCCAGCTCTGGGCTCCCCAGTACAGGAGAGACATGGACGTACTGGAGAGAGTCCAGCAAAGGGCCACAAAGATGACGGACTGGAGCATCTCTCCTATGAGGAGAGGCTGGGAGAGCTGGGACTGTTCAGCCTGGAGAAGAGAAGGCGCAGGGGGATCTTATCAATGTGTGTGAATATCTGAAGGCAGGGTGGAACAAGGACAGCGCCAGGCTGACGAGGCAATGGGCGCAAACCAAAACACAGGAAATTCTGTTTAAACAAAAGAAACGACCTTTTTTCCTGCGAGGGTGGTCAAATGCTGGACCAGGCTGCCCGGGGAGGGTGTGGCAGCTCCATCCTGCAGCTACTCAAACCCCGCACCTCCCCAGGAGCCCTCCTGCAGCCGACTGACCCCAGCTCTGGGCCCAGCCAGGCTCCTTTGGCCATGGGTGCTGCACCCAGGGGAGCTCTGGGCACAAGCCTGGGCGGGCGGCGGGCTGTGCCCAGGCAGGGCGGGGGGAGCAGGTCCTCCGAGGCCGTGGGCGCAGACTGTCAACCTGGGGACCTGCTGCCCCGTCAGCTCCCATGTTCCTTGGGGTGCAGTGCTTGCTGGCCCCCTCCCCGCTGGCCGCTGCCTGCGCTCGCCTGTCCCCGGGGCCCAGCGCTCAAGCAGGCTTGTTTCACCAGGAAGTTCGATGCGATATGACCTATTTTTTGAATTTTTTTTTCCCTCAGGTCTCTTTATGAAGCTTGAGCAATCCTTTATCTGTGACTTCCTCTCCAGTTAAATCCATCAGTGCTCTTTCTCATAAGCCTGCCCTCCACACCGTCTGCCCGGGGTGTGGGGACGATAACAATTAACAATAATGGCACGAGCAGCTCTTAACGAGCTATTTTGCTGAGGTGAGAAGCATGCATGAGCCCTCAGCCCTGGCAACACCCCAACTCACCCCCCTGTCCCTTGCACCACGAGCCGTGCCGCCGGCCAGGGCTACCAGCAGGGCCACCAGGGGCTGCAGCCCCCTGCCCGTCCCCAGGCAGTGTGGTGCAAGGGGAGGTGGACCTGGAGGGTGACACCGTGCTGAGGAGCTGCTGTCTCACCGTACGTGTTTTGGGGGGTTTTATGAGCCCTAGCCTGGTCCCGTCGCTGGGGGGGCTTGGGGAAGCTCAGGCCACATCTCCCTAGGTCACCTGGTGGTCTGTGGCACCAAGACAGCTCCAGGGTGCACGTGGAGGTGGGGAACACAGGGCAGATGTGGCTTTAAACCTGCACTGCTCGTCTGCAACAAGACACTAACGAGTGGCACCACTGTGGCCACAGATGCTGAGTGCATGAGGCCATGTGTGAAGGTCGCTTGCCACCCAGCTTGCGTGGGCGTGCAGCCACCTCCTCAGCAAGCCTGACTGTGCCAACGGGTGCAACCAAGGTCCCCCAAACCAGCTTGGTGCAAGCCCTGAGACCAAGCGAAGAAGCAGATCCAGGAGCAGCGATGACGGAGGCCAAGACAGCTCCACGGCAGGAGCTGGCATGCAGCGCTCGGTGCTCCCGAGCCACCCCCGGGGGAGCCGCCGGCGCCTGAAATGGAGGTGCCTGCATGGGAGCAGGACCTAGGGCCTGGCAGAGCACCCCAGCCCAGGGGCTGATGCGCTTTTGGGAGGCCCAAGCCCCACACCCAGCAAGCCCAACAGGAGAGTGGCTGCAAGTCCTGGGTGAGAGGACAGGGAGTGATGGGAGGAGACAGGAACGCAGCCGCCAGAGGAGAGATGACGGAGTGACGGCCGAAGTGACATTGCCCCAAGCTGAAGTGAACCCTTGGAGGGGACACAGAAGGTGGCAGCCGCCGGCCGAGCGGGGCGGTGAGGTTTGGAGCAGAGGCGCGGTGGTGAAGGAGACACACAGCACGCCGTGGCTGCGGGTGGGCTGGCACCCCGGCCAGCCGCCTCCGCGCCCAGCGAGAGCGTCACCTTCACCTCGCGGGGGGGGACATTTCCTATGGCTTACAGTGCGTCTGCTCGGGGCAGGGGGTGCTCGTCCGTGCAACCGAGCAGCGCGGGCACTACGGGACGCCCGCCCGGCGGGGCTGGGACACTCGGGGATGCTCAGGAAGGCTTGGGGGTAGCAAGGTGCCTTTGCAAAATGAGTTGCAGCGGGGGTAACGGAGCTTGGGCAAACCATTGGGTGGTGGGAGCGAGCCCGCCTGGCTGGACATCGCATCCAGTCCCGGGACAGGGGTCCGGGTGTCTCTCCCTGCCAGAGCTGGGTCCCCTCTCTCGTCCCCCAGAGAGCCGGGGTGGCATGTGACGACTCGCCATGCTGCCTACAAACACCTTTTCTAGGTCTTCACTGCCACTGCTACCATGGGCATCGACCGCAGGCATGGCCATGGACTGGAGCGTTGCCAGAAAAACACCCGGTGCACTCAGATGCACAGTGGGGCTGGGTTTTGGGACCCCAAATAGCACGGGGAGACCCAGAGAGTGAAAAGCCAGCATCAGGGGCTCAGCTACTGTGGCTGCCAGGGCACCTGCTCCCACCGGCTGTTTTGCCCCTCTCCAGCATCCCCACTGCCCCCCAAGAGGCTGCTCCTTGCCCAACTCTTCCCATAGGGATGCTCACCCCAGCTATAACCTGCAATCCCCCGCTCACGAGGTTTCGGGGAGAGGTCTGGGGTGCGTGTCTGCTCTCCTGCAATGGGCACAGCCAGATCCCGGTGGCCCCCAAGGACCCGCCGTCCCCGGAGATCCGGGGCCTGAAGAAAAACACGGGCAGGTGTTCCTGACTCAACGCGGGGTTTGGCCAGGCTGAGCGAGTGCCGGGGACGGGTGCCAAGCGTGAGCTGAGCAGAAAGGAAAGGGGTTTGCGGGAGCTGCCATAAGGCCCTGCGGGAGGAAGGCAGATGGGGAGGGGAGGACGCACCAGGTAGCTGCAGCCGCTCAGGTGCCCACTCCCCCGGGTGCACCAGCAGCCAAAGCTGGGAGGAGAAGCTGTGTTGGAGGCCACCGAGGCATGGGGGTCTCAGGACAAGCTGGATGAGGGCTCAGGTGCCTCCATCTGGGAGGAGATAGTGGGGTTTCTGCGCCTGGTCCCTCTTCCTGGGCTCAGACCAGGACCAGGACCATGACAAACGATGTCTGGAGGTGCAGAAATGGTTGACCTTCCCCCCCACAAGTGGGAAGCCTGCAAGCAGCGGTGGTGGGAGCCGTCCCGGGGCAGCAGGCAGTGCTCCCCAGGAGCGGAAAAACCCCGGCGGGAGGGAGGGATGGGAATGGAAACCAAGCCGGCCGTGCAACAGGGAGCTGGCCCGAGGCCACGATGCGGTGCCCGAGGAGCAAATGAGAAGCTCCTACCTGAGGCGCCGGGAGGGAGGCGAGGTGGCACTGCCCATGCCTCGGGCTGCACGTAGGTACAGGGGCGAGGCAGCTAGAAATAGCCCCGCTCTCTCGGAGGCACCGAGATGAAATGTATTGCCTGGGCCAACCGGGCGCACAGCGGGATGGAGGTGACAGCATCCCTTTTCAGATGCCTGTGCCATGTACCCAGCCCCTGGCACTGTCTCCATCAGCCCAGCCCCCGGGAAGCCGTGCCAGCCTGGTGCCTTGCCTGGTGCCTGGGGCTCTGTACCCGATGCACCGCTCCCACCCTGCCGTGGCTTGCCGGTCACCGTCCCCATGGAACCGGAACCGCTCGTGGCTTACGCAGAAGGACACAGGGCACGGGAGATGGCGAGACCTCTCCTGACTTCTGCAGTGATGGAGGTGCCCTTCTGAGTTTGTCCCACAAAGGCGGGCGAGGAAAACTCGCCTTCTCCCGGTCCGTATCCCAGTGCCCGAAAGATCTGCAGCTTTGGGGAGAAAAGGCACTGATCGCCCCAAACTCCTCGGGAAAGTTTGGACTTGCACGAGCAAGAGGGAGGGGGGACATGGAGAAACGCATGGCTCCGGCGGCACAGAATTGAGGCTACCCGCAGAAAACACCCCTCAGTGGGTGGCAGCAGTCCCACCGGCGGCTGGTGATGGGAGAAGGCAAGGCACGCTGGCAGGGGATGAGGACCCAGGTCCAGGCGTCGCGGGGCCGACCCCTCCCCAAGCACACTATCTCCTTCCCAGGAGGTGGGGGGGGGGAGACCAAAAAAAGACACGGTGGCGGGCGAGTGGAAGGGGAGTCGGGAGGCAGGGAGGCTGGCGGAGGCTGTATTGATCCTGTCAAGGTGCCAGCGCTTCCTCAGGCGATGCAGGGGGGGGAGGCGCAGGCTCACAGCGGCACCCAGCCAGGCTCCCCGCCAAGGGGGGGCCACAGCATGGATCCCCCCAAAACTGCCTCGCATGGCTCAGGAGGGCCCTGCGACCTCCATCCGTGCCCAGATATGACCCTCCTCCAAGCAGGGGGGTCAGCCTGTGCTCCCCCAGGTGGGTGCAAGGAGCGGGGTGGGTCTGGGGTGCAGCAGGTCCGGAGTTGGGGTGCAGCACCGAGTGGCTGCCCAAGCCCCAGGCGGGCAGGGGGAAGCGGGTGCCCCAGGGGAAGGAGAGAGGGTGTCTGTGCTGGGGGGTGCAATCAGGGTGGGTCCCTGATTGTCCCAGTGAAAACATTTCCTCCAGCCCTGCTTTTTTTTTTTGAAGCTAAAATCCCTGAACAAAATGGCATAAAAATGGGTTTATCGCCAGGCTCAATGTCCTCACTGGGAAGACGTGAAGTAGAGCGTGGACCCTGCTGCTCAGCAAGGTGCTGGATTCGGCTCAGCCCCTGGCCTCTCTTTCTGCCCCTGCAGCCCTCGCTGGGTCCCCTCTCCATCCCTCCCCTTTCGATTTGGGGCACCCATGACATGACCATGGCACGACCACCTTGGTGAACCTGCCCTGGCTCCACTCCTCTGTGTGTGTGTGCGTGCACACGTGTGTGCACACGTGTGCATCGTGTGCGCGCCGGGGGGAGGCTGAGGAGGGACAGGTCTGAGTCAGAGCCGCAGGGGCAGAGCTGTGCTGGGGAGGCTGGAGCTGCCGGCAGCCGCTCCGAAGTGTTAAACTCATTGAATGTGACCAGTTAAAAAAAAAAAAATTAATTAATTAAAAAAAAGGAGGGAGAAGAAAAAAACCTACCTAAGTGGAGGACCCGTACAACATGACACCGAGGGGAAAGCGAGACAGCGGAGCCATTGCTGGGGCTGGGGCCACCAGCCCTGCCTTCCCTTGCCTGCACGTCCTGCCTTGTCCTGCCACGCCCTGCCCCACCCTGCCTGGCCCTGCCCCTCCCCACTCCAGGCCAGGGGGGTCACCTGCCCCTCCTGCCTGTCCCCATGTGCCCCAGCGTCGGGCAGACGAGCCCACTGCCCGCAGGGAAGCTGGCGGTGCACCCTGCAGGGCTGAGGCCGGGCTGCTCGTGACACCTCAGTGCTGGGAACTGGGGGGAGGCCGTGCAGCAAGGGGGGGGGGGGGGCTGAAATGGGGTGAGAAGCATGTATCTGGAGCCAGGACTGGTGCGGGAGGGAGAGGGGAAGATGCACCGACGGCCACGGGAACCGGGTGGGAGCAGGGGAGGCGCAAGGGGGTCCCCAATGCCAAAGTGTGCTTGACACCCAGACCTTCCCCCCACCAGCCCCACGCTCAGTCCCACGAGTGGGCTGAAAAGCCAGGGGCTGGAGCTGCAGGGCGCAGGCGCCTGGGGGAGGCTGCCCAACTTTCCGCTGGAGGCTGAGCCCCACGGAGTGTGCAGCCTGGTCCCCCCCACAAGGGCGATGTCCCACCCCGCTGCACACAGGCAGGCACCTGTGCGCACCCGTGCACACCCATGCACACACACACACACGCATGTGCACACACGTGCACACGCGCACCAAGGAGGCGCAGCAGCCACGGCGGAGCTGTCTTTGCCGTCTCCTCTCCCCCCGCGCTGCCAGCAAGGCTGAGCCCAAGGGGACTGCAGTCCCAAGTCACCCCATGCACAGTCGGACCCGGCCTCGCCTCCCCCCCCCCACATTGGGAACCACAGCTTTGTTTTGGGGGTGGAAGCCACATCCTATAGCTCACACGTCACCCGCCCCACTGGCCGGTGGGGATGGCTCTCCTGACCCAGGGACAGCCCTGCTCAAGGGACGGAGCGGGTCATTTTGAGAGGGGACGGGTGTACGATCACCCCTTCTCGTGGAGGCTGTCCTGGCTGGCAGCCCTCCCTGCTGGAACAGGTTGGGAGGCTGCAGCCAACCCACCCCCCTGGTGTCTCAGCATGTCGGGACAGGGGCCACCTCGCCCTCTTGGCAGCCCCAGGATGAGGCCGGGGCTCACCCTACGCAAGGGGCTGGGGATGTGGGCTGCCATCCGTGGGGGGATCGAGCAGGGCGGGTGGGGGGACCGCACCCCTTTACCTGGAGACGGTCATCTCCGTCTGGGGACCCTGTGCCTTCTCCAGGCCCAGCTTGGTGAAGATGCCCACCAGCACCATGATGGCCACCACGCCGCAGATGATGTAGACGATCATGTTGGTCTTGTCGCGAGTGGGGTCCTCGGGGGTTTCGTCCACCCGGGTGGGCGGCTGGCCCGTGTTGACCCAGTTGGGGGTGTCGTAGTTGGAGCAGCCGCTCTGGTCCAGCCGCCCGGGCTTGAACTGGCAGCAGAAGCGGTACCCGCAGGTCCCGCAGCAGTACTGGTAGATGCCGGCGTTGCAGTTGAACGGCGGGTCCCACTGCCCCATCACGTCGTAGTACCCGCGGCAGCGGTCCCCCCCCGCTGGTGCCGCCCCGGTGGGCGCGGGGGCCGTGGTCTCCGCCGCCGGTGCCTGGCTGCCGTTCCCGCTCTCACCGGGCCCCCCGGTGCTGGGCTCGCCGCTCCACACCCGGCCCGGCTCCAGCAGCACCAGGCAGCAGATACCCACGACGTAGCTCGGCTCCATCCGCCCGCGGCTCCGGGGGGCCATCCGGGCGAGGGGGCGAGTTAGAGCCGCTCGCCCGGGACCGGCCGCATGGCCGCCGAAGAGCCCCCGCGGCGGAGAAACGGGCGGGGGGGGGGGGGGGGATGATGGGGGGAAGGCAAAAAAAGGGGGGAAAAAAAGAAATGGGGGGAAAAAAGTGGAAGGGGACGTACCCCCTTCCCCGCCTCTCCCCTGATCGGCCGACGGGCAGAAATTCAGAGCAGGAGGCGAGGCGGGCGGCGGGGGAGAGCCGCCGCCTCCCGCCGGCCGGGGAGGGGACGCGGCGGCGGGCGGCGGGAGACGGCGGGCGGGCTGGGGGCCGGCGGCCGCCCCATCCCCGCGCCTCCCGGCACCGCGCTCCGCGGAGGGGAGAGGGGAGGAAAGAAAAGGGAAGAGCAGCGAAAGCCCTTCGCACCAGGGCGGGAGGAGCAGGAGGAGGAGGAGGAGGGCGGGGGGAGGGAGGGAGGGGGGGAGGGAGCCGGCGCGGCCAGCGAGGCGCGGGGGGCTCGGCTCCCCCGCCGCCTGGCAGCCTCCCGAGGAAACCGGAGAAGGTCCTTCACCGAGTCCTCTGCCAGGCTCCCCGCCGCCACCGGGCGGCAGGACGCCCGCCCTCCCCGTCGGGCTGCCGCCGCGGGCGGCCGGGCACGCGTGGCACCCGCCCCACGCTGCCCGCCTGCCCCCTAAGCAACCCCCCCGGGCAGGGAGACCCCCAGTCCCCGGGCGGGAGGTGCGGGGCGGCAGGCGGGCACCTTGGGGTGCTGGACGAGCTTGTGCTGGGGGGTCACAGCGTGCGGGAGGTGGGGTGCCCTCCCGCAGCCCCACAGCTGGGGGCCAGGCGGGGGAAGGGGGGAGAGCAGCAGCCCCGGTCCTGCGTGAGCATCAGAGCATCCCCCAGCGGGAGCTGTGCACAGGGGGGGCTGCAGGACGGGCAAAGTGGGGGGCTACTGGGGCACCCCCAGAAACGCATCCTCCCCAGAGCCACGATAATTTTTAGCAAGCCACTGGCCGGTCCCTTGTTTGGGCTTGAAAGTCTGGACCTCTCTGGGTGATGTGCACCCACTGCTCTGCTCTCTGGCCGGTGCCACCCATAAAGATGGTATTAATCCTCACTGCCAGGTCCTCTCCCCAGAAGGGCGGGATTTGCTTTCCCTGCTCTGGGGCTGTTGCGGCAAGAGCAGGGTGGGGAAAACTGAGGCACCATCGAGCCCCTTGCCCAGCACTGGCACGTTGTGCAGCCTGGGACAAGGGTGGCTGGGGCGAGGGGCAGCGACACGTGGGAGCTGTAGCTGCAGCCTCGTCCTCTCCGGAGAGTCCTTGCATCCTGCCCCAGGGAAGGGCAGCAAATCTGGCATCACCACTGTCTCCTGGGGCAAATCATTCCCCCATGCTGCGGGACAGGGAGGCTGGATACGGCCTCATCCTGCCTTGCCCTGGCAGTACCTGAACCTGGGGGACAGGGCTGCCTCTGGGCTGCACAGTGCCGGCACGGGAGACCCCAGCTCCTGGCCAAGCAGTGATACAAAAAGTCATGGTAATGATGGAGGTGGGATTAAACAGGTCGGGGAGGCTCACCTCCCTCCAACGGGTGCCTCCTTTGGGCCAACACTGAAGCCCTGTGGACCAGCCTGTCCCCAGGACCCACCCCTTACCTGCCCCACCATGGGCGGCAGGCTGAGGGTCTCACACCGACGTGGAGCTCCTGCAGAGACAACCGTCCTGGCTGGGGGCTTGGGCAGCCTCCTGCGGGGACGTGGGGCTGGAGCTGGCTGGCGCGAGCTGCTCGGGTGGGAGAGTGCTGTGCCACATGCCGCACAGGGGGACGAAATGTGCCTTCATCATCCTCCCCGCGCATCATGGCGACGTGATGTTTTGGGCCAGAGGTTTGTACAAACAGCTTCCCCCCCAGCGATGGTGAAACGCTGCCGTGTTTTGCTGCGGGAGGGATTTAGTGGATAAAATATCCTCTCCCTGGTCACCAAGCTTGGGCCCTGCAGGGTCCCGGCTGCTTCCCATCTGGAGGCTGGCAAAAGCCAAAGACATTGAAAACATGGCTAAGGAGAGCAGCTGGAGCCCGGGACATGTCCAATTGGCCCCCAGTGCCACAACCTAATAGAGATCCATTAGGTAAGGTAGCTTGCAGCCTCCAGAGCTTCCTAAAAGAGATAAAAAGCCAGTGAGGTGGAAAAAAACCGCATGTCTCCAAAAGCCACGCTTTCCCCAAATCTTGGAGGGGGTCTCTGATGAAAAGCCCCACTGGCTGGAAGTTGCAGACATGAGGGTTGTTAGTGCTAATAGTTGACAGCAGTGCTGGCCTTGAGAGAAGCTGTGCAAGCAAAGTTTGCTGGCTGCCCAGGTAATGCCAGCAATCATTTCCCAGGCGCCAGGCGATCGCTCCCGACGTGCGTGCGAGCAGAGCCGCCCCAGGGGCCAGGAGGCTTTAGCAGGCTGTTAGCAGGCAGAGTGAAAAACTGGCCAAAATCGGGGAGTTTGGTGGAAAATGGTTGCCTGGCATGACCTGGGAGAAGGGGAATGCTTTTAAGGGGGAGAGGATGTTCACTGAGTGTGAAGCAGCTGATTTAAAGGGTCTCTGGGAGCAAGAGGGAGGGAGGGCGAGACGCTCGCAGGCGTTAGCTGCATGCATCAACCCAGAAGGAAACCAAACCCAAGAGCACAGCATGGAGGAGAACCCCCCAGCACATCCCCGGCATGCAGGGCAAGACCCTGCAGGGGTTGGCTCCGTGCGGTGCTGGCACCGGCGGCTGCAGCCCGCAGCCCCGCTGAGCTGTCAGCTCATCTTCGTCAAATAAGTGACCCGGCCGCTAGCTGCATCCCAAAAGGGAGGGGGCTGCGGGAGGGAAATCCTATAGCCCGGCACCCACACCTCTCACATCCCCAGGAATCAGCAGCAGGACCTGTAGGAAAATTCAGGTCAGCAGCGACCTTCGGAGAAAAAGCAAAGGATGTGCTTGCAACATCCGCGGGCACTTCTGGGGATGGGGATTTGGGAGAGGAGGTCAGGTAGGCTTTGGCCACAAGTTTCGGAGGATGTCATGGAAATATCCCCTGCGGTGACAACGCCACCTGAACTACAGAAGGGTGTCTCTGTGCCTGCAGAAATAGGATATGGGCGGTTCAACACTGAGCAGGGAGGGATACACCGAGCGGTGATACTATAAACAGATTGTTTCTGGCAGGGCATGGCAATCTGGAGGAGATCCTCTCTGTTGCAGCCAGAGAGCCCAACAGACCCAGATCCCCGCCGACTGTGGGGGTGCAAGCCAGGCAGAGCTGCCAGGCCGCTGCCCGAGGAGGAGGAGGAAGGAGCCATCACCGTCAGCAATGGGAAGCAAAGCCACAGGAGCCTCCCTGAGCGTGGGAGGCTTTGGGGTGCAATCGGCTCCCAGGAAAAGCTGGCAGTGGGTGGTCGGAGCCCCAAAGCTACCCAGGGAGCCCCTCCTAGAGCTGGGGAATCAGAGCCATTTGCCAAAAAAAGTGATTTTTTGCCATGCAGGACTGAGCTGACCCCGGGCCGAGGGGTGAATGGAGGGAAGGATACTGCTGTGGGGTGGATGCCCCACGCCGAAGGGCTGTGCCGGGGCAGGAGGGCTCCTGCCAGCCAGCACCTCCTGCCTGTGTGCCGAGGAGCGCTGCTGGGGTGGGTTTTGCTGCTTGCAGATCAGCAGCTAACGCCTGACATCGTCAGCTGGGAAGAACCGAAGGCAAAGGAAGGCTGTCAGGAAGAGCTTCCAGCACGCACTGCAACGCTGTCCCCTGCCTGGAGGCAGAGCAGAGGCAGAGCTCCTGCCACCGTCCCTGGGGGTACATGGGGCACTGGCGTCCCCCACACCTCCCTCCATCCCCCAGGACACCCGGGAGAAACCTGCTCCCCTCCAAAACTTTGGCTGCTGAAGCTGGTGCCGTTCCAGCCAGGGGCAGAGCGGGGTAAGAGGCTCTCCCTGCGGTTCCCATTCACTATGCAGGAAATTTCTTTGGACTTCAGCATCCTGCTGGGAAGCCCTGACTTTTCCCAGACCCACTGTCTGGGGCTGGGATAAGGGATCCCGGGCTCAGGTGCTGAGCTAATGCACAGTAGGATGCTGCTCCCCTCCGCACATCCTCATGGGCTCAACAGATGAAGGAACCCAAAGGAGAGCTTGGGCTTCTGGTGTCAGCGATAGAGAGCTAAAGCAGGGGAAAGTTAAATTTTGGGATTTTTGGGAGCACAGGGACATGGTGGTGGAGCCTGGAGCAGCCCCCAGCCACCCTATTTCCAGCCCAACATGCGCAAGGATTTTATTCCCCCGCCTGTGCTTGATACTCTGGCTGTAAAACAGCTGTAAAAGAGCAACTATGCCTCATAACGGTTTATAGAAAACACAGAAGCATATGTGCCTTTACCATTATAATCATAATTGCAAACATTCAAAAGTTGAGATTTGCGAGCTCCCAGCTTCCCAAAGGCGGCTGGATTCGACTCGAAATGACATCCAGAGGAATCAGGAGAAAATCAGCTCAAAGCAAGCATTTATTTTTAATTTACGCTACGGTATGGGCAAGCAGGATCCGGGCTGGCAGCCTGAGCTCCCCCAGCTGCCGCTGTTAGAGGGCAGCCGTGCCCCCAGATACAGCCGCAGAGGCCCCTGAGCATCGGCTGCGACCCCCAGGGTCCCGGCAGGGCTGGCTGTGTACGGACTTTGCATTTAGGATTAATCCAGGAGACCGTGCTGGTGGGGGGGGCCACGCTGGTAAATGCTCCCCCTGTGCAGGCACTGGTACCCAGCAGCTTGCTGGCATGGCCTGGAGATTGTGCTGCAGATGGGTGCGGGGTCTTTGCAGCCACCTTTACACTCATCTGAGCTTGCGGTGGCCGATGGGACGTTGGACCCAAAACTGTCCCCTCACCGGTGCCTGCAAGTGAAGCAGGAACAGCCCGGCCCCAAACCTCCCTCCCACGCTGGGCTTGTGCGGCCGGTCCCTGCCGCTGTCCTGGGGGGAGCCCGAGCATCCTCTGCTTTCCTGTTTAAAGCAAGTTTCCACCAGCTTTTTCAAGCATTAAAAGGCCATATAAGCACACCTGGAGGTGGTGGTGCACAGCCCAGCTTGCCCGGCAGTGCTGCCGCATCCCTGGCTGTGATCCCCCTCCCCGCCTCCCCCTCCCCTGGCCGCTCTCACCCCTGACCACCCCTCGTGCAAGGCACTAATTCAAAACCACAATCATTTAGGGCAAAACACACGCAAACAGAGAAGGGATGAGAGCAACCGTCCCACGTGAAGCATCCCCAGGGCTGGGGGAGACTGCTGTGTGTAACGGGGGGTCCATTGCAGAGCGGGTGGGAGGCAGCGGGGCCAGCCCCGGGCTGCTTTTGCCAGCCGTGGAGCAATAAAAACCAGGCTGTGGCAGCAAAAGGGACCCAACGCTTTCCCTCCGCACTTCAGGACCCGAGATGGCTGTGGCGGCAGAGTGAGCTGTTGGCATTTGCTGCGGAGTGGATTTAGGGCGCTTGTTCTGGCAGCCAAGGCAGGGTCGGCGGGAGGAGGCCATATGGCTGGGAGCAGCGTGCAGCGTGCCGTCCCGGCAGCAGACCGGCAGCAGCGGGCAGAGCCTCTCCTTGGGAAGGGTGGCCGTGCCAAGCGCGGGCTCCGGCACAGGCACCGGCCGGCTGCCAGGTACGCTCAGGTGCCATGGGAGGCTTGGAGCCCGCGGGGCGGCACGCCACGGCCGGCACGGTGGGACACCTCCGTGCAAGCCACCTGCCCCTCCTCTTCCCCAGGCAGCAGGGGACGTGAGGGGGCTCGTCAGACCCACCCAGCACGGGTTTGGGCCAAGTGGGTGTAACCGCGCCTGTGGTTGTGGCAGAGTGTAAGTGCCGGTGGGCTGGGGTGAGCACGGGGCACACGGGCTGTGGAAGGGGACGCAGCCATGTAAATGTGTGTGCGGTGCGCGTGTCTGAGCGTGTGGTGGGGGACGTGGATGCGCGTGGGGGGGGGGTGAACGTGTGTGTGTGTATGCGTGTAAATGCATGGGGAGCTGCACGTGCGTGGGCACGTGCATACATATAAGCGCCTGGCAGAGCGGGGCGTGCGCGTGTCAATGCACGGCAGAGGCGTGCAGGCGTGTGCTACGCGGCCCTGTGCTGGCGGCCGTCTCAGGGAGAGGTCGGGTGGACGTGCCGTGGCCAGGGGAGCCCGCGGGGAGTGAGGTGGCCGGAGTGGCCAGAGCAGCCAATCTACTGCTAGAGCCCGCGCGCCGGGCAGGCTGGCCATCGAACAGGGCTGCCTGGTGCCTGCACACCTCCCAGCAAGCGGATTAAGTCTTTTCTACTACAAGGACAGTGTTTCAACACGGAAACAGAGGATGGCTAGTGGGACGCTGGCAGCAGGATCACGTCCACCTCCTCCTCCGCCTGCTCTGCCCCGCGCCAGGGGACAGGCTCCTCCAGCGGGGACATGGAGGGGCTCAGCACCTCCCACAGTAGCCCTTTTCCAGCAAAGGCTGGCCCCGGACCTCCCACTCCTGCCCTTTCTTGAGGTGCAAAGGGGTGAAAAAGCAATCAGGGATGTGTCCAGAGAAAGAGGGGTTTCGGGAAGGCATCGGGAAAGGCTCATGAGCAGAACTGGGCAGGAAATGTCCTTAACTAATACCAGGGAAGGGGAGGGGGGGGCCCAGCATATCAGGTTTGCTTTTCACATGGCAGAGGACCAGGGTGAGCGAGAAGCTAAAGTGGAGGTGCGGACATGCTGCCCCCTTGCATCACCTCCGTACGGAGCAGCGTGCTGCCTCCGGGACCATCACCTTCCTCCGGCCGCCCTTCCCCGGGCACGCGTGGAGCTGCCTCTTCCCCTCTCCACTGGCAGACCATGGGCTCTGTTTGCCCTTGGCTTCCCAAAAGCCGTCCCGGGGCAGAAGCGCTCGCCCTTTGATGTCTCTTTTTCCCGGATTAGAGAGGAGGGAGAGGGCTTTGCTATCAGAGGGCTGGCTGCAGGCAGAGCTTGCTTGCCCGCTGGGAGCCTGTTGGCTCTCAAGCCAGCTTGTTTGGCCTGATCTGCCTTTGCGAGTGAGACCTGCTGAAGATGGCCCAATCCTATTAGCGTCAGGGATTTGCTTCAGGTCTCCTGTCATTATGCCGATGACATTTCGCTGTGCAATAAACCTCTGTCTTTTGGGAGACTAAAAACCAAGCGTGCCGCTTTCCCCCCACGGGAACCATCCCTGCGCCGTGCCGGCAGGAGCCTCGCTGCGGCAATCGGGAGTCACCTTGGTGTTCCCACCAGATACAGCATTTTCCTTCTGCCTCCCAAATCCCAGCCCGGGGACAAGGAGAGATGCCGCCAGCAGCAGGGCTCTGGGAGAAACAAGTCCTGTGTTTGTCACCCAGGGACACCAGCCAAAGCCATCGTGGCTTTGAGCCCCTCGGAAGGAAGGGTAAGAGCAGGCAGGGTCAGACCAAGGGGTTGTCCAGCCCCAGGAAGCATCTCTGACAGCGACCAAAGGGAGGTGCTGAGGAGATAGTAGGAGGGCAAGTGTTTAATGAGACTTTCCCAGGCCATCTCCTTGCTTCCAGCAGCCTGGGGCTGCAGGACTCTGACCCAGGGGTTGTTTCTTGGGTTTGGTACGTCTCAAAGGGTTTCTCCTTCCTGAGCTTGTCCAGGCTTCCCTTGAACCCAAGTAAGTGCTCATCACCTGCGATAGCCAGGGGTGTAAAGTCCCCACTGCCAAGCCTCAGCCACCCCCTCCATCCCACTCCTCTTTGCCGTGCACTGGATAAATGCAAAATATTCACTATACCTTCCTGAAACTCATTTTAAAATGCAATTTGCCTGCTTGCCACCATTTCTAACAACAGCAGAAGAGCCTTGGCATTGGGGCCGGGTTGCTCCCGTGCCTTGGAGATCCTGCACCCCTCCTGCCCCCCGTCTCAACAGGCAGCGAGGGACCGTCCCTCAACACGTGTGCGCACATCGCCCGCCCGGTGTGCCGGGAGCTCGCCTGCTCCTGCACCACCAGAGCATACGGCAAGTGCAAGCTCGTGGAGTGAGATCCAGCTTAAGTGAATATTTCTGGGGATAAAAAAATCCCATATAAAGCAAGGAAGGGGTAAGGCTGGCACTACTCAGTGTACTCTAGAGGTGAGAGGAGAGCAATTAAGTGAGCAGATTTGAGCCAAACCAAAGGGCATCGTCCCCAGCCTGAGGAGACAAGGGACTGGGGGACGAGTGACAGCGGAAACTCCAGTGACCAGGGATGCAGGGGGTTGAGCGGAAAATCTTGGGGAAAAGAAGGGAAGGAAAAGAAGGCGAGATACTGACTCCCAACAAATTATTTCTGAACTTCTACATGAGGTTTGTGAAGTGCTGAGACCGGACGAGAGGCTCAGTAACCGCTTGCAGCTCCACGAAGGACAGGGTAAGAGGGAAAATGTGTAATGATAGGAATAGGACTGAATTAAGAAGAACAGGAGACAACCTGAAAATCCAGGCAGCAAGACGTATGTGGCTATAGGAGCATCTCAGGCTGGAGCAAGCCAAGCATCAGTAAAAACGTGCCAAAGCAGCGGAGCGGGCTCAGGGCGGAGGATGTGACAGGTCTGCTCTCACTTCTGCAACCGCCCGAGCGCGGCGGCCGAGGCGGCTGGGACACGTACCGCGCACGTGGGGTCCCACCGGCGGGGCGTGGGCGGAGGGGACGGTGAAGCCTCACCTGGGCCAGCTCATGTACGGCGGGCAGGGAAGGCCCGCGACCCATCGGGGAGAGCTGCATTCGAGCCTCCCCAGCCTTCTGCAGGGCAGGTGTTAATCCCCGCCCGTCGCTCCTCTTGGAGGACTAGTTCACAGTCTCGTAGTTGCTGCAGAGAGAGAGGTCCCCGATGTCCCTGATGTCCCCCCAAACAGGGCTCTCAGTGATGGACGTTCATGTTGTGATGAGCGCCCGTGGACACCCTGTGCGGTCGCCTGCCGGTGCTGGTGTTTGTCTCGCCCTTTGCTTTCTACCCCCCGTGCTGTGTTTCAGGATGTGCCGTCGGCCTTTCGCAGGCAGAGGATGATGATGGTCATGCCCTGGCTGGTGATGGGCTTAAATGCAAGGTTGGGGCTGCTGGAGCAAGGGGCGTAAATGCAGGGTTGCAGCTGCCCTGCTAATTTTTAAAGCTTGCCAATAGTTGTCACAACCAACAGAGGTAATCGCAAATGCAAGGAGAAAAATAAGCACTTGGCATCCACCAGCAATGAGTTTCCCCTCTATGGCCGGCGGCACGGAGAGCCCAGCAGTCTTGGGCCACGTCCGAAATAGGTGTAAAAATTCCTGGCCGCCGTCCCTTTGAAGGATGGAGCAGCCGGCATGGATGGAGCAGCTGGCCCCGGCACCGCTGGGGAAGGGGAGGCTGCCGTGCCCCAAGCTGGGCGCTGGGAGAGAAGCTCGGCCAGGGGGTCCCTTCACCGGGGTCCTGCCTGGGAGGTGGGAAGGGGAAGCGGACTCAGGGCAGAGCACAGCTGGGTCAGAAAGCAGCTCCCTGCCTGCCCCAGAGCTGCTGAGTTGTCCCAGGCACGTCGCTGAGCACAGCCCAGCCAGAAGCATCTCCTGATTTCTATTCCCTGGGCGTCTCGGAGCCTGAGACAAGACCTTGGGCCCCTGGCTTTGGGAGGCTTGGGGGATGCAGAGCACTAAGCGTTTGGAAATGTGGGAGCTCTCTTGCCCCAGTTTGCCCCTCTTGAGTGAAGGCTGGAGCCCCCGTTTCATGGGGAGGGCTGACAGCTCGAGGCTGCTCTACCTAAAGTATTTCCAATGCTTTAGGTGAAGGGGAAAACCCCAGACACTTGCACCATCCTGCAGCAGCGAAGTGGTACGTGCATCAGAGATGCCTCGTACCAAAGGGCTCTTTGGAGGGGCAGGGGATGTTTTAGCGTGGAGCTCACGTTTAGGTGTTTAGCTCACCTTTCCAGGTTGTCCTTCAGCCCCGAACAAGAGCTTGCTGGCTGCGTGGTGACAGTGGCCACCATGAGCCTGCCCTCGGCGGGCAGCAGGACCAGTGGGAGAAGAGGCAGCCAGGACGGAGGCGGCGGCAGGGAAATGTCATGCCTTGCCGAGCAGCCGAATTGCAAAGACAAAAAAAGCTCCGTCTTAAAAATTAGCAACACCTGAGCAGCCCTTCTGCCATCTTCCACATCATCGCCAGAGACATTTTCCTGTTGCACTGGCTTTACCTCGGGGGATGGATGCCCTCGCTGCCGCTCTTGTGCCGCTTCCCCCTCCCTGGCCGTGTGAGGGGGGCTCAGTGGCTTTAGAAATCGAAGGGGCTGGAGCCCTGAAAGCCCTGCCGGGTTCCCCACCCACACAAGTGCCCGCGGAGCTCTGCCTTCATTAGCAAGATGTGGTTTTCTTGTCCTCCGGCTCACAGAGAAAAGCCTTGCGAAGGTAAAGCAAGTGTAGCCTGGAGGCTCAGGAGCTGGAGATGAAATAAGAGAAGTTCCAAAACTTTGGGTTTTTCCTTTTTTTTTTTAATCTCGCCATCTTTATGCCAGTTTTTGGCTTTTGGCAGGCCTGGCTCCTGCCTCGAGGTACGCGAGGGTAGCACTGTGCCGGGGACCCCCAGGAAGGCTGCTGGTGGCCTGGGAGGACTTTGCAGTCTCCTCCTGCACCAAAGATGCTTTCCCACCAGAGTGGGCAAGCTGGGCTGCCGGCACCCATCGCACCCCCCCTGCGCGTGGTAGGGGTCCCGGGGAGGCTGCCAGCCCCCCAGTCTCCATCCGACTCACACCGGGGGACGCACCACCATCCTCACGACGTGCCTGGAGCTGGGGCTCCTCTCTGGGACGTCTCCAGATGAGCCAGTCCCCCTCCCCTTGCCTCTTCTCCGGGGCGGCTGCGCCACGTGGCTGTGTGCAAGCGCAGTGGGAGGACAGATCCGAGGAGACAGGAGGAAAATGAACTCCCTTAAATGCGATGGAGGCGACTGCCTGGTTCTGTCAGCCATCGCCCCGCCTCTGCACCCGGCTTGTCTCCTGCTGTTTTTGTCTCTCTCTGGGTATAGGATGTCACAAGGATCAGGCCCAAATCTCTCCTGGGTGCTGCAGCTCACCCCCTGCTCATCTCTTGAGGTCACCTTGGAGGCTAGCTCTGTCCTCTCCAAACCGGGTGTCAGCCGCAAAGGCAACCGCCGTGGAATTCGCACCCTCGAAACACTGGGCACAGGCAGACGCGGAGCTCTGTTGTCACCCTTCGTGAGCAAACCCTTTAAAATGCCTTGGCCTGGTGACCAGCTACTGTCACCGCTGGAAGAGGGATGCACCGCTCGCAGAGCCAGCCCGGCTGCACCAGGGCAGGGGGCTGGAGCCAGGGCAGGGGGCTGGAGCCAGGGCAGGGGATATGCTTAGGCAGAGCCCCGGCTCCAAACCCTCCAAGGTTTCCTGTGGTTCCCGGGTGGAAGCGGGAGGCGTAGCCAGACGCTTGCCCATGAAACACGGTGCCCAGGCGGGCTCGCCTGAGCCGTGCCAGCATGATGGTCCCGAGGCGTACAAGAGCACGTGGCAGAGCGCGCTGGGACTTGCAGCAGTCAGTGGCACTGCGTCCCAGGAAGATCACCATTGCTTTGGGGTCATTGATGTCAAATGCTGTTACAGCCTTGCTGGCAGCAGCTGCAAATCTTGTGGGCTCTCCCGGTGCACCTCATCCCCTTCCTGAAAGGACTCAGTGGGGCCATACTTGCCCCCGATACCCCAGGGCCAGCCCTGCCACCGTGTACCCACGTGTCTGGGCACTCTGGACGGACGTAGTTTTCCTGCTGCCCCTTTCCCCTGCACATCCATCCGCCCCGGCACGCTGCCTCTGCCACTGTCAGGGCGGCCACCTTCCTCCCCGCCGTCCCGGGAGAGAGCCCCTGCTGTCCTGACGTGCGGCACCTCTGCAGCGGGGATGCCTCACCACCGGGCTTTTAATGGGGAGTTAATTGCAGCCGACACTGCCTGCGTGGGGAAGATCTCTCCTGGGTCCCCGGGGTCCATGGCAGCGCTTGGCCTGGATGGAGAACAAGCAGAGGGAGCGTCAGTGCTGCCGGTAAATGTGCTCCCAGACAGGCAGCGAGGGAACAAGGGCTGAAGCATCTTTATTCCCTCTTGACCCATTTAAAGCAAGCACCGGTGACTAAAGGAGCTGTCAGGAGGATAAAAATACCTCCCACATGTTCCCTAGGAGGCCAGGGACAGAAATAGGGGTGCCATCACCTCTCTGGAGAGCAGTTGGAGTCACCCAGTGTTTTGCAATCCCAAAGGTGGAGTCCCCCAGTGCTTCTCACAGCAAACACAACCCCACAGGGGGCTCAGAGCCTCCTGCCACGTGCGGTCCCAAGAGCCATCTCCCGTGTGCCCTCCCTTTCCTTCCCTGGGGCCAGAGCAATTGGAAACTGCCCCCCAAAAGCAGTGGTTCTCCCTTACGGACAGCAAAAGGAGGAAAGCACCTTGCAAGGATATGTTCCCCACAGACCCCAGCCACGCGGGTCACCGCGCCGCTGCCAAAATGCCTCTCGCCACACTGCTTGTCCCGTTGGGGTTGCATCCCTGCATGGGCTGCGGTGGCCGGAGGGATGGATGCCGGGGCCCTGCTCGCCTCCCTGGCCTGAGCTGCTCCAGGTGCCGTATTGCCATCTCACGGGAAAATGTGCCCGAATTTCCTGCGCCTCTGGGCAGAGCTATTCTCAGCCTGCCAGTGCCTTTCAGCAAGACACCCTGTGCTCTGCGTGGTGACCTGGTCCACTCGGGGAGGCGAGCCAGGCCAGCCCAGGTGCACGGGCGCAGGGTGAAACCTGGTGGCCTGGGACTTGTCCTCTCCATTCCCCCAGCACCCACCGCCAGCAGCGAGTGGGTAGGCGAGCTGGCTGCCAGCGTGGGAGGTGATGGCGGTGGGATTTGCCATGGAGTGATGGGTGCAGGTCCCATGCCTTGGCCAAGAGCTGCCGTGGAAAAGGTGGTTGCTGGATGTGGAGTGGGGCAGCTCGATACATCTTGCAAGCCTTGCTGCTGGATTGCTCCGCAGCTCTCGGCTGACCATCGGGTTGGGTCTGGGGACCAAGGGGGTCTTCCCAATGCTGGGCTGCTGAGGAGCCCTGCCTGGACAAATAAGACCCTTCCAAACAACATGGTTATGAGCAGGGCACGGTGCTCACCCTTCTCGGATGGGAGCCTGCTACCTCCCTCCCTGTCCCCGTCCCACTGTGCCTGGCCTGGCGGCAGGGCAAGGTCTGGGTTGGTGGTGGGGGATCTGGTCCTTCCTGGTCCCTCCGTGTTGGCTTTTGCACTTGGAGTGAGCTTAGCACACCAATGCTTTGCAAGCAAGATGCTGGAGACCAGCAACCGCACCCAGTACCTGGTAATTCTCTTCTTCAGCTCTTCTTCAGGTCATGCAGCCGCCTGCTGCTTTATTAAACCTTGGAAAACATCTTTCGCAAGCAGCCACAATATTGAATGAACCTGGTTTCTTAGCAAATCAAAAGGTCTTAAACTGAGGAACCAGACTGCAGCAGATACCCTGGCTGCTTGACTGCAACTAGCAGTTCAGGGGGGAGGAAAAACCCATGCAGGAGAACGTTGTGGCCTTCGGGCAGGCTGCCCAGGCTCATGGATGGCAGCAGGTCTCCTCGCATGGGGTAACACAGAGACGTGTCATGGGGAGACATCAGCCGCTTTCCCTCCCTGGTGGGCGCAGAGCCCCCTGGCCAGGCACGGGGATAAGGGCTGGCACGGGGACAGGCATGGTTGCCGAGACCCCTGGGTTCAAGAAGGTGGCACTCAGCCCTTGCAGGGTTTGTTAATAATTTGTCCATAAAAAGCTGGGGGCTCGGGGCAAAGGGGCGAGTTACAGCAAGGAGCTGGCAAGCTCAGGGTCTCTCCCCTTCCCACTTCGCACAGGCTCTGTGCCAGGAAGGGAGAAGGTTTGTAAAGCAGAGAGCAAACAAGTCTCTCCTGCTTATGGCTTTCATGGACTGATATATCCCCAAAATCTGGGTGAGCGTTAGCAGGAGGCTGAATATCGAGGCAGAGGTTTGCGGGCGTCAGCCGGTGGCGCAGCGTGCTGGGCGGGCGTCACCAGGAACCCAAACGTTGCCATCCCTGAAGGACTTGCTCGCTTAATATATCCACCCAGATGTATCACCAGACTGTGTGGGGCAATGCCTTAATGCTAGTGAGGGTGTAAGTCGGTCTCCTGGAGCGTCAGAGTTATTGGGAGAGCAGTATATGCTGAAATAGGCAGTCCTGCTTACTAAATCTGTAATTCCAGCTCTGGCTATATATTTTCGTCTTTCTAATAATAAGTGCAAATATAGTAAGGATGAATCACAGGCTGCAAGCTTCAGGGTTTTTTTCCCCCTCCTTTCTCTGCAAAACCATCATGTGGGGGAGAGGGGCTGGCACAGAAAAGGAGCTCAGACCCAGGGGAGATCCTGTCCCAAGCAAGTCTAAACCCAACCCCTTGTGCCTCTGCGTCAATGCCAGCCAGGATCCAGTGGTCCCTCCCGCTGCGACTGCCTCCACCATTTCAACCTGCCAGCATAACACTCCTGCCCGGGGACATTTCCTTCCCAGGATGCTCCCAGAACGTTCCCCAAACCCGGGGACCTGTCCCATCCCCGTCTGCATCCTGGGGCTTGTACATCCCCACATCTGGATTTGCCCGCTGGGAATGTTTTGCTGTGTCGCAAGGACCTTTTGCAAATGTTAATGCTTTCCTTTCGCTGGAGAGCTCTTTGGCTGATCTGCCAGAACACATTTCACACGCTTCTCCTAAAATTATGCCCTTTGCTTTTCCCGGCGTTCAAGCTGAAGCGGAACCCGGCGTGCCGGCAGCACGCGGGGAGAGCAGCTCGCCGGCTGCGCCTGGCTCCAGGGGCGGTGGAGCGAGAGGTTAAGCACTGCCCAAGTGAGCATTCGCTCCCGGGGCAGAAGACTGGAGAGTTGGAAAGTGCAGAGCCAGGGAGCTGTGGGGTGACAGCAGGGGTCTGCGCTGGACTTCGTGGATGCCCTCAGTGGGGAGGGGAGGGTGGATCCAAGCATCCCTTGAAGCAAGACAGGTTTCAGCACTTCCCTTCCGCAGCACACATAAACCCAAATTCAAAGCACATCACAATTTAGGCACGAGCATTTTAGCTGTGGGTGGTTCTGGATTTGGGCTGAAAGCAAGGGGTGAGCTAAAGATAAGCTGCTCTTAACACCTCCCAGGCCAGTGATTTCCCTCCCAGTTTCTCTCTACTGGAGCCCACCTATACTGGGCTGTACACACTCCCTGCACAGCCTTTAGCCATCTCCTGCATTGCCACCACCACTCTCCAGGCCGGGAGCGGGGACGTGGGGTGTGCCCCGGCGGGTCCCTGCAGCTGAGGGAGCAGAGAGGTCTGGCCGTGGCGCGAGAAGCGGCGAGCAGGTGGGTCCCACAGAAAGCGAAACCCAGGGGCAAGGGGGTCTCTCCTGAGCAGGGGGTCAGTGCCCAGTTGGTTGCGGCGGACACCCACTGTCACAGGGAGATGGTGTTTGGGGGGCCCTTTCACTGCCGCCCCCACGGCCATGCGGCACTGGAGCTGGGATGGGGCTCGGGCGGGCAGGGGAGTGCTGGGGACACGTCAGCGGGGCTCCCGAGGAACCGGCCGGGCACACACCCCGCTGCTCTCCAAGTCCCTGCAAAGGGCTCTCAGCAGCGCCCTGGCACGACGTGCCCATGCAGGGGGGCATCCCCCCCACGCCCCCTGCATCCCCCCAGTCCGCTCCATCTCCTGCATCCCCTGCATTCCCCCGTGTGCCCTGCATCCCCCACCTCCTACCACATCCCCCACATCCCTCTGCATCCCCCTACGTCCCTCTGCATCCCCCGCATCCCCTGCATCCCCTGCATCCCCGCATTCCCCCACCCCAGACGTGTATGTGGGTTATGGGGAGCTTACAATTACCCCCCAACCACTCTAAACTGTAAATGAGGACATTCAGGGTTTACCCTTCACCAGCAGGACTCCCCCCAAATATCCCTGTGGGGAAATGCCGCAGGGGGATCCGGATTCAGCCCTGCCACTGGCCCTCCCCAGCCGATGCCAGCAGTAAGCAGCTAGTCATGACTATCGTCTCTGTGGTTAGAGCTCATTAAATACATCTTAAATGACTCATTGGGGAATTTTTATTATTTTTTTTAATAACTCACGGTGTCACTACAGGGCATGAAGTTTGCTTCACTGAGTTTGTTTCCCCGTTTCCTTGTGGAGATAAATAATTGAGGAGCTGAACAGCAAACCGGAAACCCAGAGAGACCATTACCAAGAATACGCTGGGACACATCACCCCAGCAGCATTTATAGATTTCATTTTGATATTGGGGAGTGGGGTGGGGTGGAGCAGAGAGAACAGAGAATTTGGCAGGAGGGGATTGAGGGGGGCAGGCGTGGGGCACTGGAGCCGTGGGGGGGCTCTGAGGGGGGCTTGGGAGGGGGGCGATGGGTCTCTCCTTACCCCTCATCCCAATCCACTGCTCCAGCCCTTTCTGCCCCCCCGCAATAGGATTGCCCAGCGGCAAAAGGATGCTCCCTCTTGTTTGGAACAGGAAGTGCTTTCAGCATCTCCCACTGCAAATAAGCCAGGGCCACCCTCAGGGGAGAGCGGTGATGGCCACGAGGGGCCAGCGAGGGTGACCAGCCATGGCCGCCCCTCCTATGCCCGTCCTTTGCCCCTGCTCTGCGCCGGGGAAGGGGACTTGGCCCCCTCGGAGAGGGCTGTGGTCCTTGGCGGGCGCCCCTGGGGGTGCTCCCGCATCTCACCCCTGGGGATGCTCTCAGAGAAGGCGAACCTCTTGGCTAGGGAAAACAGCAATAACAAAAAAGAAAAATTATTCAAATACTTGAATTTACCCGATACCCAAATTTACCAGTGCTGCGTTTAAAGCACCTGCTTTAAAATTACCCTAACTTCTTGAAGGAATTAACAGCCTTGTAAATTCTTACCAAAAATATCATTATTCTCAAAGAGTAAGAATTGCAGGTTTTTCTGGAGGAAGAAGAAGATGCTCTTTTGCATGTCACCCCCACCGTAAACTCCTATTTAAATTGCCATCCTGAGCTTGGTCTCGGCCACAGCTTTTGGCTGCAGGTGCTTTCATCCTGGAGTTTCGCTGCTCCGCGAAATGCCGGCGCTTCTCACATCAAGAAGCGGCATCTGGGTAGCAGGACCCAGTCAGACTGCAACCCCCCTAGGGAAGGAAACAAGAAAGACATCTGCATCATTGAAACCTTTTAGGACAGGGTGGGGGGGAAAGGATAGGGGAACCTCCTGAAAAATCCCACCTGCTCTTCCTTGCCCACAGCCCTCCTCCCAACATGCCTCCTGCGGCTGTCACCCAAACCCCCACGCTCGCCCATCGATCCGGGCTCAGAATAGCTCCTGCCAGCAGCCGGCGAGCCGTGGCCGGCCGACACCGGAGCCGCTGGAAGAAGGACATGGGGGCTCGCCCCCACGGCACCCCGCTGCCGGTGACCCCCCTCCCCCTGCACTCCTCTGGCTGCACCCCAGGCTCCCAGCACAGCCCCATGCTTGGAAAAGGTGGAAAAAAAAGGGGAAATAACATTAAGCAGGTGGAAGAGAGGAGGATGCAACGCAGGCTTGTAGCAGGGTGGGCTGTGCCGTGTGCTCCAGCTCCGGCACCGGCCACCTCACCACCTGGCTGATCCCTTTTGGGGGGGGGGTGTGTGTCCAAAAGCGGAGGCTCACTTTTGGGCATCTTCCACATCCCGTGTCCACTTCCACGGCCCTTTGGGAACAGCGTGGTGGGGCAGCCAACCTCCCGGCAGGAGGAGAGCCCTGCATCCCTCAGAGGGGTCCCCGGCAGCGGGGGGGGGTCGGTCCCTGTCACGGCAGCACCTTGACAGGAGCGCAGCGGCTCTCCCCACGCAATCTGCCTGTCGCCGCCGATCACTTCAGGTGTCAGATGGGGTTTGTGTCACTCGGCGGGGCTCTCCCCCCCCTCGCTAGCTGGGACCGGGACGAAGAGTGGGTTTAAAACGACCCCACTTGCTGTGGAAGGGGGGGAAGTCACCCCCGAAGCCCAGGGGACGTGCGGGTTTGCCCTACACCTGCCTCATGCAGCATCCCGAGTGGGGCCAGGCTGACGCCATGGCATGGGGCCGAGCATCCTCCTCCATGAGGCTGAGCATCCTCCACGTCCCTGTCCCTGCATGCCCGGGGTGCGACGGGGGACGAAGGCCCGGGCACCCTGAGAGCACTCGGGGCAGCCGTGGGGGCAAGAGGGGGTTTCCCCCCACACTCCCGTGCCCCCCCATACCCCGCTGCACCCGCAGCCTGGCAGGTGGCTCTGGGGGCAGTGGCATCGCCTCGGGGCGCGGGGAAGGCGCGGGGTGAAGGGTTTGGAGGGGTTTGGCTGCGGGTGGGGTTTCACCAGGGAGGAGAAGCTGAGGGCATCGCCCTCCCTGCCCGACCGCTTTGGTCCTCGAAGTCGGGTTTCGGGCGCTCCCCTGCAAACCCCGGGGCGGTGGCCTTGCTCCGCCGTGCCGGGGAAAGTGCGGGGCTGTCCCTTCGCCTCCCCAAAACAGAGGCAGGCCTTTCTGCCAGGGGAGCTGCTGCCCGCTCACCACAGCCCCTCGGGGCGGTTTTTGGCTGGCCCCCCCACTTATCCCCCTGGGAAAGGGCTCGCCGAGCACGGCCAGCAAAGCGGGGAGCAGCGGGGGCGGCCCCGGGGGAGAGTATCGGCCCGCGAAGGCAGCGAGGAAACCCCCTCCGCGCAGGGCACCGGGCAGGCACCGTGCCCCCTCCCGCCGCTCCCCCGGCACCCTAAAACACCTGGAGATTGGGGGGGGGAAGGCGGCCAGTGCCACGTCTCAGCGTCTCCCCAGCGTGCCCATGGACCAAAGTGATCCTGAGGCTAAGCGAAGGAAAGGGAGGCTGATCGAAGCCAAGTGGTATTTTTTTTTCTTTTCTTTTTTCTTTTTTTTTAAATCTTTCCTTAAGTGCGAACACCATCTGGCTCCCCCAACTCTGTCAGCGCTTCCAGTCCCCAGGCAGCTTCGCTCTTCCTAATTACTGTCATTAGGCAGTGGGTAGCGATGAGGGAGGGATGCTGATGAGCGGCATCGGGAAGACCGTGGTTCCCCCAACACCTCGCACAGGCGGCCGGGTGGCCTCTTCTCCCCCGCCCGCAGCCTTTTCCAGCTGGGGAGCTTGGCGGATAGCACGGTCGTTTCTTTTTTGGTGGAGGCCGAGGGAGAGGGGATGGGGAAGGGAGGTGCTGGCTGGCAGGTCCAAGTCCTGGGGAGACCCTGGGGAGGCCTGACACCACGGCGGGGGGCTGCTCCGGGGAGCGGGGCGATGGTAGAGGTGCTCAGTGCTGCTGGGGGAAGGAGCAGCAGCCCACTGCATCCCGCTCTGCCTCTGGTTGTCCCACCACTCTATGCCTGCTCTGCCCACAGGTGTCCGGCCACCAACGACCATTTCTCCTGGGCAGCCCAGAGGCTGTGGTGATGGGCCTCGCAGCCAGATCCACCAGCAGCTGTTTCTCCCGGGCAGCCCAGAGGCCATGGGGATGGGCTGTGTGGCCAGGCGGAGTCAGGCCCAGCTGTCACCCTTCTGTCTGGCCAAAGCGGGGCTGGCCACCAGCCTGCCTGGCCCTCCCTGGCTCCCCTTGCTGCATTTGGGCATTCACCCTCCATGCAGCTCCCCTGCAGCCATGCGGGCGGTGTGCCGTGTCAGTGCCATCTCGTGGCAGGCGCCCCGGGCCTGCTGGCCTCTCATCGTCACCCGCGGCCTCCCACGGGTGTCCCCCGGGGATTGCAGGGGCACCCATGTGTCCCTCTGCCGTGGCTGGCACTGGGAAGCGGGTGGTGGGGAAGGCTCCCGTGGGGCAGGACAAGGTCCGTGCCCCGCAAGTGGGTGATGGGGTGGCCACGCAGCCCTGGTCTTTTTGCAGCAAGTGGGGGGATTGGAGGCTGTACCCAGAGTCGGGCAGTCCCTGTTGGACGTTGGCCATTGGAGTATTGCTTTGTGCATGGGATAAAATGGTGCCCACCTTACCCTGCCTGCCCTGCCTGTCCAGCACCCACAGAAAGCCATGGATGGGCAAGCTGGGTCTGTGGGGGGGTGCTTTGGGCCGGAGTAGCTGGGCCCGTGGTGGGCTGTCAGGAGAATAAACTAGTGGGTGAACCAGCAACAAGAGAGGAGAGGAGAAAGTGAGGGAGAAGGACCCAGGCAGGGAGGCTGATGGAGGAAAGCCGAGCACTTCGGAAGCTGAGGAGCCTGTGGGATTGAGGAGGTTTGGCAGATGTGACCAGTGGCTGCAGAAGAAGACCCTTGGCCAAGGTACCCCCGGTGCCTCCCCTCCCCGTGCCCACCACGCTTTGTTGGCCAGCTGGCTCCTGCCTTTAGGACCAGGGATGAAAACCACCCCCCATCCCTAGGGACACCAAGGCTTCCGTCCTTTACCACCAGCATCGTTGGTGGGACTTGCAGAAGCTCAAATACCGCTGTGACCTCCATCACAGGGGCGTCAGTGGGGTTGAAATGGCTAGGGATACGCCTGAGGTGGTTTTGCAGCGAGGAGGGGTTCAGGCCGTGCTCCTTCCTCTTGCCCTGGGGTTTCCTCAGACTTTCCGCTGTCTCTCTCCGAAATCCCGCACCCTGTGGCCAGGTGAAGCCCGGCCTCGCCAGCCTTTCTAGGCAGTTGTGCAGGCAGCGGGGCGGGCGCCGGGCCGGGGAGGAAGCACAGCTCCTGCCTCGTAGGGGGAAGTGAGAAACTGCTGTGGAAATTCAAAGACGGGCAACAACCCCCCCCAAAACCACTCACTCTACTCCCCGTCCCGTCAGCCAGCTCCCGGGGAGGCCGTGAGGGTGATGGAGGTGACCGGGCTCAGCTGGTCCCTGGCCAAGCAGGTGGCTGTGTGCAGGGGACATGCCGGTGAAGCCAGCACAGAGGGAGCCTCTCCAGCTCAAGGTCCTGCTGTACCCCTGGGACCGCCGTGTTGGAGACCCCTGAAGCCAGGGGAACGGGGATCGAGAAGGCATCTCCCCATACAGACCTCCGAGCATGCATTGGCAATGGGTTCACTTTATTCTTTAGTTTTTACAACCATATTTTGCATCCCCATTCCCTCTGCTCTCCATGCAGATAAGACGGACGGCCCCCTGCCCTGTACATAAGGACGGAGAAGCACGCACAGAGGGGCTTGCAAATCTTCCCCAGGCCCAGGCAGGCACGGCGGGCAGGAGGGGAGCACTGCCTCGCCATGCTGGCAGTCGGGCAGGCAGGACGCGGGGAAGATGCCCCGCACGCCATAACAGAGAGGGGATCCGAGGGGCATTCACCGGCTGAGGAATCCAATGTGGATTGAAATGCCGCTTCTGCCAACTGCAGATGCCAGTGGCGTCCCGTAGAGGAGACGCCTGGCTGCAGCTCTAGCAGAAACGAGAGCAGAAGCCCTTACCTGAGCAGAAAGAGGGGCTTTTTCAACAGGATTTGCACGGGAGTTTCTTTTTGAAGTTGTCACGTCGGTCAGGGTGGGTGGATCATCCACAGGGCTGAGCCACAGCAGTCACCGGGCGGGAATCGGGAGAGGAGCTCGACAGTCCTGCTCTCTTTCCCTCTCTCCCCATCTCCCGTGAAGCAGATTGCTCTGACTCCCATGAGCAGTCCTTCTTCCAGCACCAAAACATCCCCCGGCCTGGCTTCGGCTCGTTTCCCCACTCCAGACACACAAAGGTTGCTCAAAGTCACTTCGCAGGGCCAGGTGCAGAGCACGGGGATGAGGAGACGCCCGATGCGTGCTGCGGGGATGCCCCTCCTGCGATGGGCAGCACGGCTGCTGCGCATAACTGGGAGCCCAGCTCTGGAGCCTCAGCAGCTCCTGCCGACGAGCCACGGGCACCTGGAGCCCCAAGGGACAGTCGCTGGGCACGTGGACCAGCCCGTCTGCCATACCCGGCCCCGAGGCTGAGATGGGGACTCATCCCATCGTGGGCCATGCGGAGCCTCAGCTGGATGAAGGCTCACCTCTGCCAGCACGTTTAGGTCTGGGAGAGGAGTCACAGAATCACAGAATCACAGAATCATATAGGTTGGAAAAGACCTTTAAGATCATCGAGTCCAACCATAAACCTAACACTGCCAAAAACCATCACTACACGATGTCTCTAAGTACCTCATCCAAACGTCCTTTAAATACCTCCAGGGATGGCGACTCAACCACTTCCCTGGGCAGCCTGTTCCAGTGCTTGATAACCCTCTCGGTGAAGAAAAATTTCCTAATATCCAGTCTAAACCTCCCCTGGCGCAACTTGAGGCCATTTCCTCTTGTCCTATCACTTGTTACCTGGGAGAAGAGACCGACCCCCACCTCTCTACAACCTCCTTTCAGGTAGTTGTAGAGAGCGATGAGGTCTCCCCTCAGCCTCCTTTTCTCCAGGCTAAACAGTCCCAGCTCCCTCAGCCGCTCCTCATAAGACTTCTGCTCCAGACCCTTCACCAGCTTCGTTGCCCTTCTCTGTACGCGCTCCAGTACCTCAATATCCCTCTTGTAGTGGGGGGCCCAAAACTGAACACAGTATTCGAGGTGCGGCCTCACCAGTGCCGAGTACAGGGGCACAATCACTTCCCTAGTCCTGCTGGCCACGCTATTTTTGATACAGGCCAGGATGCCATTGGCCTTCTTGGCCGCCTGGGCACACTGCTGGCTCATATTCAGGCGGCTGTCAACCAACACCCCCAGGTCCTTCTCTGCCAGGCAGCTTTCCAGCCACTCTTCCCCAAGCCTGTAGCGTTGCATGGGGTTGCTGTGGCCCAAGTGCAGGACCTTGCACTTGGCCTTGTTAAACCTCATACAATTCACCCCAGCCCATCGATCCAGCCTGTCCAGGTCCCTCTGCAGAGCCTGCCTACCCTCCAGCAGATCAACACTCCCACACAACTTGGTGTCGTCTGCAAACTTACTGAGAGTGCACTCGATCCCTTCGTCCAGATCATTGATAAAGATGTTAAACAGAACTGGCCCCAACACCGAGCCCTGGGGAACACCGCTTGTGACCGGCCGCCAACCGGAGTAAACTCCATTCACCACCACTCTCTGGGCCCGGCCGTCCAGCCAGTTCTTTACCCAGCGAAGAGTACACCCGTCCAAGCCATGAGCAGCCAGTTTCTCCAGGAGAATGCTGTGGGAAACCGTGTCAAAGGCTTTACTGAAGTCTAGATAGACAACATCCACAGACTTCCCCTCATCCACTAGGCGGGTCACCTTGTCATAGAAGGAGATCAGGTTGGTCAAGCAGGACCTGCCTTTCCTGAACCCATGCTGGCTGGGCCTGATCCCCTGGTTATTCTCTACATGCCGTGTGATAGCACTCAGGATGATCTGCTCCATCAGCTTCCCCGGCACCGAGGTCAGGCTGACAGGCCTGTAGTTCCCCGGGTCCTCCTTCCGGCCCTTCTTGAAGATGGGTGTCACATTCGCTAATCTCCAGTCAGCAGGGACTTCCCCAGTTAGCCAGGACTGCTGGTAAATGATGGAAAGGGGCTTGGTGAGCACATCTGCCAGCTCCTTCAACACTCTCGGGTGGATCTCATCAGGCCCCATAGACTTGTGAGTGTCTAAGTGGTGCAGCAGGTCACTCACCATTTCCCCCTGGATAATGGGGGCTCCAGTCTGGTCCCCATCCCTATCTTCCAACTCCAGGGGCTGGGTACCCATAGAACATTTGGCCCTGCTAATAAAGACTGAGGCAAAGAAGGCATTAAGTACCTCAGCCTTTTCCTCATCCTTGGTCACTGTGTTTCCTCCCACATCTACTAGGGGCTGGAGATTCTCCTTAGCTCTCCTTTTGCTGCTAATGTATTTGAAGAAGTGGTGAGAATTTGGAGAGTCGTGGTGAGGAATTTAGGCCTTGGCACCTGTGGCAGCTCCTGTGGTTCCCCTTATGGGACGGATGCTGCGAGTCCGGCTCCATTGCCATGGCAGGGGAGAAGAGGGAGGATCACCCTTCAACAGCAGCATCTGGTCCTGCAGCCCCAGAGGGAGCTCAGGCTTGGGCAGGGAGTCACCTCCCTGTCATCAGAGGGACCTGTGGGCAACTCTACCACGAGCTGTGGCCTTCAGTGGCCCGCTGGCGCTTGGTGGCAGTGCTCCCACACCTTGCTTGGCCACCGCTGCTCGCTACCCGCAGCCTCCTGGGCAAGGAAGCCACCTTGCCGAAGGAAGAGCTCACCTGGGCTTCCACCAAGACGGCACTTCATGCAAATAACACCCCCCCAGGCACTTCTAATTGCCTAACCACCCCCTCCGGGGCCAGCAGGGTTTCTCACCCAAGCCGTTGGCCAGGCTCTGTTCAGCCAGGGGGATCGGCTGCTGTAATTACTTGGGAACAGCAATCCCGCACTAATGAGTTCGTTTCCAAAGCAGAGCCCTTCCTGCACTCGCGGGAAGCCACTTGCGGGGGGGTGAACAAGACCATCTACAGAGAGATGCCTTGGACCAGCACCGCCGGCCAGCCCTGGCACACAGGCAAAGCCCTGAAGACACATAAATTAAGTCATCCCGCCTACCCTTGCATCACTCCCTCGTTCTGCGCGGCATGGAAACATCCATCACCAGGAACCCTGTCATCCCAAGTGACATGCGGTATTTCTGCCGCCACCATGAGCTGAAGTGACGGTTGTCTGGGGCTGTAATGACAAGCTCATGGAGCTGCTCTAGACCAGCAGCCTCCATTGCCTGCCCCTGGTCCTCCCTGATTTCAGTGATTGTAGGTCAGAGCAAAGACAGATTTTTTTCCCCCCACTTCCCTCCCTTGCTCCCTGCTTGGGAAAACAGACTCCTTTCCCATCCCCTGGGTACCTGGCTGTGGACGGGGTTCCCACGACTGTCGGTGGATGCCTGCCACGGCGTGAGAGCACCCAGAGGGAGGAGAGACCCGGACATTAGGGCGTGCAGAAGATGCGGGGGGGCAGGAGTGTGAATGGAGCAGATGCTGGATGCGCCTTGCTCCATATGGCCCCAAGCCGCCTTTTATTGAGGTCAGTAGCAACAATCGAGCTAATGGCAGCGGTGTGGGACTTGATCCTAATGTAACTCCCTGCTTCCCTCTCCATCTTCCTTCCCCCCCCTCTTTCTGCCATTCCAGCCCCATGTCCCCAGGAATCGCCCATCCAGCAGCAAACCCGTCTTGGTGCAGTGGCAGCCTCGTAAATGGCACAGCAGCCCCCACCACGCTCCGTCCTTGCCAACCGCGTCTCCTCTGCCTCCTCCTGACAGCACGGCCGCGGCAGCTGTCGGCAACTCGGCGTAGCTCGGCGTGATCCGCTTCGGCTTCCTCCAGCGCTTACAGGCATAACTTGGGACTTGGCACAAATGGGAAAGTGGAAAAGGGCAGTTGTCTTAGAAGGCTGATCTTGCTCGAGGCAAAACCCGGTCCTCAGGCAGTTCACATCTGTGCAAGGCTTTGCCCACCCTGGTGATGGGCTCTGGGTGTCTGCAGGGAGCAGCCGGAGCGCTCCAGCCCCGTTTCCCCTGCCCTCAGGCTCTCTCCTCACCAGCGCAGTTCTGGGTGGTTTTGGTGGTGACCAGAGCTGCGGCCCCCAGCTCGGTGGCAGGCAGCGGGAAGCCGTGGTTGCACTCCTCGTGCCGGGGGTACACGGCGGAGAGCAGGACGATATCACCGTCGGCATCGCCCCGGCAGCACGGTCTCCGCTTTGTCCCGGCTTTCCCAGGTGGCCCTGGCATCTTCAGGCCTCCATTGAGATGCAGGCATGGGGCTGGGGCCATGGCAGCATCTCCCTCTGGCACGGCAGGGTCCTGGCAACCTGGCAGGGGGCTGGTGGCGTCCATGTTTGCTGGGAAGGGGCAAGAAAAAGGGGTTAAGGGGCTCACAAAGTGGAGCCAGGAGGGTCCCAGGGAGAGGGTCCCATCAGTGGGGACACACAGAAGGGGAAGATGGAGCTGGAGCAGGAGGATCCTGCAAGGTCCCCACTGCACCTCTCCTGCTGCAGAGCTCCTCCTGTTTACAACTGATGGGTTTCTCCCCCTTCAAAAAACAACAGGGAAAGGCAGAAACTTGCACTTGCACTTTGAGCCCTCTCGCTAAACCCTGCCGGCGGCAGAGCAGCCCGGCCCTTGGTGGCTCGCCCTCCCCGACCGCCTCCCGCTTAAAAATAGACTTGTTTACACGCTTCGAACACAGGCGCATGCCGCCAGCCCCAAGCCTCCTGTGACTTTCCACACATCCAGTGCTGCAGCGGTGGGCTTGCCGGGGTGCAGCCTGGGGGGGCGGGGGGGACAGGCACCAGGGCATGTGGCAGGGGAGTAGCCGAGGGATGCCTCTGACGCTCTCTATCATGGCCGGACCTCTCTTGCCACTGGATTTCTCACTCCTCTTTCGTTCTTGGTATTTTTCCCTGACACGCGCGTCATGGGCTGTCGCAGCACACTCAGTTTAGCAGAAAGACCCCACGTAATGACCCACCCGGTCTGAGTCACCCGGCCGGCACCGCCGGCGGCGTGCAGGCAAGCCAGGGTGCGAGGACTGGCTGACCCCGGCCCCGCCACCCCCCGAGGGTGCCCACCTGGGTGGTGCTGGGGCAGTGGCAGGTGCCGGCATCCCTGGGGTGGTCCCTCATGGAGGTCCCGGGGAGCCATACCCCCTGCCCGGGGATGGGGAGGGGTGAAGCCAGGCGAGGCCTGGCTTCTTTCCAAGAAGAGTGGCCAGGGTTGAGTCAGCACCAGGGCGGGGGTCCCCAGGGGAGGAAATGGCTGCCCAGCCGCTGGCTGATGCCCCAACAGGATGGGCCATCACGGGGCACCGTGGCCTCACCCCTCCTGGAAATACCTCGCCAGGAAACGCTCAGCCCCGTCCCTCGCCCCCCAGCCCTATTTTCGATGCCTTTGGGGGTGACCCCGTGCGGTGCTCCGGCGTCCTGCCGATGGGGCTGGCCCTGACACTGTCGGGGTCTTTGGGGTGCGCGTTGGAGGGCGCCGGGCATCCCAAGGGGGAACGGCAAGCTGGGCAGTCAACACGGGACCCCCATTTGCAGCACCGCGGGCAGAGGCTCCCTCTGGAGCTGTCCCCAGATGTCCACCGCTGCCCTCGCAGCCCCTGCTCCATCCACGGCCCTCCGGCTACCGGGGGAGAGGGAGAGGCTCCTCACCAGTGCTCTGTACGTGTCCCCATGGAGAGGGGACGGTGCCAGCAGGTGCTTTAAGCAAGCAAAGGCACAGGGAGACCCAGCAAATGGAGCGACGGTTCAGCAGGGTTGTGCTGGCGGTCAGGTTCCGGCATGCATTCCCAGGGGACGCGGGACACCGTCACTCAGGGGGTGGCTCAGCTGCCCCGAAATGCCCCGGGGTGCCTGTGGAGCCCCTGTCGAGGTGGAGAAGCCGGCCTCGACAGGGATATGCCTCAGGGGAGCTGGCGGCGAGTGATCCCATCTGCCCCGGGGTCCTCAGGGAGCTGTGACAGGGAGAGCAAGAGGTCTCCTACCTTCGGCCTCCTCGTCTGCCGCCTTCCTCTTCCTCCTCCGCTTCCCCACCTTGCAGGCCAGAAAGCCCCAGAGGGCAGCCAGAGCCAGGATGAGCCCCACCACCGCCGGGACCCCAATGATCAGGAGGGTGCTGGGCAGGTCCACCGCGGGGAGGGTGGGCGCCAGGGCGGAGGTGGGTGCCACGCGGGTGGGCTCTGCTGTGGGGCGAGACGCCAGCAGTGTCAGGAGGGGAAGAGCTGGGGCAAGGGAAGGAGGGCAGCAGAGTTACCCACCCGTCTGGCCGGCCTTGGGGCTGCGGTGGCGGGGAAGGAGAGTGGCTCTTCACCGCTACCCGCTCACCACCCCCAACGAACCATCCCCCTGCCCGACGGGACCCTCGTCCCACCCGCTGCCATTCCTGGCTGGTGGGAGATGAGGGCATCCTGCTCTTCCCACGGTCACCCCTGGGGCAGGCTGTGACCCCTGCTTCGGGCCGGATCATCCCTCTTCTCCCCGCACCACGTTCCCCTCCCTCGAACTCGCTGCCCTCTTCCTCTCTCCTCCTCCTCCTCCTCCTCCTCCAGGTGAAGGCAGCGCTCCATCCTCCATCGCCACCTCCCTCACCATCCGCAGGAGAAGGTCCCCTCCACCTGCCCACCCCCTGGGGTGCTCCAGCCCCCTTGGCCCACCACCTCCCAGCCCCGGGGAGCTCGGTCCCTGGACTCCCTCGTCCCCTTACTTGTGTTGTCCTTTGTGTTGTCCTTGAACAAGTCGGAGCACTTGACGCAGGACCTGGTCAGGAGGTCGAAGCACTGGGAGGAGAGGCAGGGAGCGGCGGCTTTTCCTGATGAGGACATGGCGGAGTGGGAGTAAGAGCCCGGCTCCCGCATGGCGCGGCGGCGAAGGGGCCGCCCGAGTGTGAAATCGCAGCGCCCCGGGGCTCGTGTCAGAGGGAGATACAGTCTGTCAAGCTGCGTCGTCTCCCTTGGGGCTTGAGATCGCTGCGCTTGCCCTGGGGCGGATCTTCACCGGGGAGGAGGAGAGCGAGCGCCCAAGCCCTACCCCTGCCTGCCCATGCAACGCGCCCTCGAAATACCCCTCTCCTCCAAAATACGCTTCCAAAATCCCCGCAGCCCCAGTGTGCCCCAGCCGTGCAGCACCCCGTGCCCAGCGGCACGGCACCCCAGCCCGACAGTGTCATCTCCTCGGCCCTCACCCTTCCCCAGCCCACTCATACGTTGCCCCCAGCCCGGGCATGTCCCCCAGCCCGCACCCTCCCTCGCCGGCCGGCAAAAAGCCCCCTCAGCATCCTCCAGTGCCTACAGGAGCCTTTCCTGTGCCCAGATCTTTACAAGACCCCATCCCAGGGCCACAGATCCGGCTTGGATGGAAAATGCAGAAATGGACCAGCGGAAAAAAGAGTGCAGGGGCACCGAGGTTTCCCCTTTTCCAAGCTCCCACTGCCCCCAGGACATGGGCTGTTAGTGCTTGCTGCGTGGGCAGGCCAACTGGTGTGTGTTCTCCATCCCTACTAACGATGGTGCTCTCCATCGCCTTGCTCTCTCCATCCTCTCCATCCCAGACCCAGCCCCGTGGCAAGGACCCTCCCAGCCCCGTGGCACCACGTCTCATTCTGCAGGATTCAGATCTGGCTCTGCTCAGTAACTGCCCAGGGCATGGGCAAAGCAGGTCACACCAAGCAAGTCTGGTCCCCACACCCTTGGAAGGGACTAAATGGTCTTCGGTGTTCCTGATCAGGAGCAGGAGAAACGTCCTGCCACCAGTACCCACACATCAAAGCCCGATGCTTGAGATCTGAAGCGGATAAGTGATGGATTATCCGTGCTGTAGGTGGCTCTTCTCCATCCTTACCAAACAAAAGTCACATCCCCTTTTTCTTCACCCTGTAGGAAAGAAAGGGACCAGCCACAGTCGCTGGTTTGCTCTCAGCTGAAGGAAGCAGTGCAGGAGACCTGCCCTGGCCAGGAGACCCCTAATGGGGCTTTACTGCTGGGGTCCCACCCTTGCAGCAGCTGCCACTCGCTGTCCTGGACCGAGGCTGGGAGGGGAGAAGGAGAAAAGCCAAAGGACGCTCTGGCTTGAGGTGACAGAGTACCAGGCGTCCCCACCGGGCAACTGAGCTCCGCTGAGACAGGCCAGAGGACTTGGTCCCTGGATGTGCCTGCCCGTCTCCAATGCCTTTTGGGCAAGCTGAGCCCATAGCCTCCACACCCCACCCCCTGAAGCCCCAGGTGGGATGCAGGTACCAGCTCCCCACGCTGGGTTGCAGCCCAAGCACAGCTCTCCAGCTCCCCATGCCCTGCCGGGCAGGAGCTGCCCTACAGCAGGGACCTCCCAGCCCCCCGGCCGCGTCTCCCTCCCTGCCAGCAGCATCCCCGGAGGGTGGCTTGCAGCAGGGCAGCGCCGAAGCAGCCCCAGCACCCTCTCAGCGCTCCCCGCTGGGTGCCGCGGGGCCCCGGGTGAGTGAAAGTCCCGACCAAAACCGGTCGCTGCCCACCGGTTCCACGCCTGCCGCGATTTCACTTCCCTTCCAGCCGGCGTGCCCAGCCGCTCGCTCCCTCGCCCCTCGCACACGTGCCCGGCTGCAGGGGAGCGCCCTGCCCGGCTGCGCTGCGCTGGCGGCGATGGCCGTGCCAAGGCCGGCGAGCTGCGGGCTCCGAGGAGGAGCTGTGAGAGCCCGGCTGCCATTCCTGCGCTTGTGACTCAGTTATTCCCCCTCCATCTTAGTCAAAGTAAAACTCCCCGAGTGAGCGGGGGCACGCCAAGCACTTCCTTCTCTCGGCACAGCCCTGAGCTCCAAAGCCACGAGCGGCGCGGCCGGCTCAGCACCCTCCGTCTCAGTGCTTGCGCTGAACAGGCTGCCGTCGCTTCTGCGCAGGTACCTGCTGGGGGAGGACATCTCTCCGTATCCCACCTCACCTGGCTCCCTGCCCCTCGTGCGCCCCGGCTGAGGAGGGGGGCTGTGGTGCAAGCACGGGAGCGGGAGAGGCGTGCGCCCAGCGGCAGGGTGCACCGGGAGCACCTCTGGGGAGTCAGAAAGCCACAGCAGGGAGGGCTGAGGGGTCAGGAGAAAAGCTCAGGCTCACTCCAGGCCACACGTGAGCTCAACAGCGGAGAGCCCCGGGGAGGAGAGGGCACCTGGAGAACTCGCTGTCCCTGGCAGGCAGCTCACAGAAGCATAAGGGTAAGGACTAGGGAGCAGAAAACATCTTGCCTTGTGGGCTGGTGGGGCTGGAGCCGTGCACGGAGGCAGAGGACCCCCAACAAAACAGCCCGTACTCTGTCAGGACACCTGCCCCTGAAACACCTCCCTGCTCCAAAGGCTTTGCTGTTCCTCTTGCCACGGGGTGTTTCCACCCGCTGGTCTCCATTTCCCAAAGGGGGATGCTCCTCCACTATCCCCCTCTCACCCTCCCTCCCCGAAATGCCCCTGCTGTGCTTCCCCTGTGTCAGTCGTCTCTCGGCGACCCCCAGCCCCTGTTCCCGTGGGTCCCGCTGTAGCACCGTCACCCTGCCCCTCTCCCTCCCCTCTCCCCTCCCTGCTTGGCTTAATGCAGGGCTGGGGAAATGGGTCCTGGCATCTGCTGTACCACGCTTACAGATTAACTCTATGACCCCTGCAGTCAAATATGTGCACCAGGGAAAGCCCAAACCAAGGTACCTACGTGTTGCTTTGGACACAGAGGGTGAGATTTACAATAGAGCTCAGGAGCTGATGGCTCCCGTTTCGGTACCTGGAGTGAAAACCTGAAGCTGCAAATGCATGGTGGGGAGCCCAGGGATGGCAGCCGTGATGTCCTCCTGCAGATAAAGCGCTCCAGGTCCTGTTACGTGGAAGGATGTTGCAGCCTCATCGCCGCGATTGATCTTACCCTATTCCCTCCCATTTTCTAAGCCCTCTTTATCCCCCTCTGCAGCTCTTTCACGCTCCCTTCCCGGCCCGTCTGCTGCCTCCTGGGCCAAGAAAACGATGTTTGAGTTCACACATGATAACACTTACTCATGGAGAAAATCACCGCTGACTTCCCCAGTGGCACTCGCACGTGCGCTTGCTCACCAGCGTGGCCCAGGCTGCCGGGCCGGCTCCAGGCATCAGCCGTCCCCCTCTTCATCTCCCCCGTCTTTGCCTCCCCTGTCCTTCGTAACGGCTGTTGATTGTTTTCGGAGCAGCAAAAGTTAAAGCTTGGTGAGTAGTTTGAACTGTTTGCATCTAAGAGCTGAATACACTTGATAATAGCACAAATGCATAATTAAAGAGCAGAAAAAATGACTCACTGGATAAGGAAATGCGCTTTTCTTATCTACTCTGCAGAGAAACGAAAGCCCCAGGAGCCTGGGACTCCGGCTAACTAAGTGCTTTTATTAAACAAATAAACCAGCAAAGATATCAAACGAGCTATTTAAAAATGATGTCTTAATCCTGGAGTCGGAGAGCTCGATTTCCAGTGCTGTTTGCTCCAACCGTGCATTGAGAGGGCCGGCTTCGGCCGAGGTCAGCTGCTGGGATCCCCATGGAGAACCCAGCCAGGGACGGGGCAGCGCCGGTGATCCCAGGAGCGAGGAGGGACGGCAGTGTCCTGCGAGTGCTTGTGCACACATGAGCGACCGGACTCGTGTGAGCGGTTCCTCTGGTGTCAGGGTTGGATGAAGTGACTCACGCACATGCTTGCAGAACCGCCTGCAGCAGAAAATATCCACCGAAAGTTCACCTTGTGCTCGTGTGCACCGGAAACCCGAAGGCTTGTCGATCAGAGAAGCTGCGAGGTGTTTATCAAGCAGACCCAGTTACCTTGGGACAAACCTCTGACAGGATGCGCCCAATGCCCCGGGAGCGCCTCGGCACAGCCTGACGCCTGCCCCGCATCCAGATGGTGCCGCTGGAAGGCTTTGGTTGGAGCCAACCCCCAAAGCACGTTTGGCACTTCACCCCTGCGCCCCTTCCCAGCGCACCAGCTGGCGGGCAGCACCCCCTCCTGAAAGGTCCCACTATGGCTGTCGGGAGCTGGTTTCTTAGGGCTCCAGCACAAACCTCCTCCTTGGGATCTGCCAGGACGCCCCAGCATGGCCCAGCCCCCCTTTGCTCTGCCTTCTCAAAACCAGCCGGGCTTAGGGACAAAATCTGGGAAGATTTTAGGAATAGGGTGGGAAACTGAAGGCTTCAAGAGATTCACCGACGCCCTAAAGCCAGACCCCTCCATAGGCACTCTGCTTCTTACCAAGGATTTTTGCGGCACTGCTCTGCACCTGCACGAGGAGTTTGGTGCGGGGCAGTGCCCCAGGGGCAGCGGCTCTGCTGAAGATGGTTTGTCTCCTCCCCTTCTTGTTTAAAAGCCCCTGGAGCTGTGCTTGTCCGTGTGGTTAAGGAAGAACGAGCAGGTGTCCTTGGCTCCCTCTGCAAGGGGACTTGGACCCTCCAGGGGTGATGCTGAGCACCCAAATCAGGCTTCTACGGTGGGCTGCCCTTTGAAGACCCCTCCAGGGTTGCAGAGGGAGAGCGGTGGGTCAGCACTACCTGGGCTCAAGCTCCCCCTGCCCATTCCCCCTTCCTGCTCCAGAGAGCCCAACGGGACACAGCAGCGCTGAGGACATGGGGGAACCCCTCCTCCCCGGTCCTGCCCTGGGGGAGCTGAGCCCTTGACCTCTCCCGACAGGAACAGGCGGTGGGGGGAGCGAGGGGTGTTTCCAGCCGGTGTGCTGGCTGCTCTTGCTGCTCTGCAGAGTGCGGTGGGACTCTCTTAGCGAGGCTCGCGGCCCCGGACGCTGCCCGGGCTCTCACAAGCTCCCCCATGTCACGAGCGACACACCATTAGCCGAGCCCAGCTCTTCTGCCTGGATGTCCCCGCAAGCAAATCCCCCTGCCCGCTCTGCCTGTGGCAGGGATGCTGCCCCCATCCCCACCCTAAGGATGGGTGGGAGCTCGTGCTGACCCCCTTGGGTGGGTGGAGGCCAAGTGCCCCCCCAGCTTCGCCTGTGGCTGATTAGGGAGCGTTCATGTGCCCTGGCAGGGCCGGGCAGCACCTCCAGCACCGAAACAGAAACAAATGGCGGAGGGTGATGCACCGCCGCGCTACAAACCTCCAAGCAGGTGGGTTCAGCTGGTTCAGGCATGCGTACACCGGGGCAGAAACCTCCCTGGCACGCCAGGCTGAGCGCAGAAACCTCCCCGGCACTTGCAGTGGGGAACCCCACCGCTGCGCTCTCAGGGCACGGCGGTCTCCAGCAGACAACTCCAGAGCCAAAAATCAAAGTCTGCTGAAGGCAACGGGCTGTCTCCCTTTGAGCCCCGACCCTTTGCAGCTTGCTCCAGCAGCAAGGGACAGGAAACTGGTTGGGTCAGCCTGGAAGTCAAAACTAAACCAAGCAGCCCCGACTGCATTTTGCATAGCACTTCATTAAAATGAACTCCTCGCAGGAGAGCTGCAGCTCCGGCTCACGTGCGGGAATGGTTTGATGAATAGATTTGACCAACAAGGCAACCGGAGAAAATAGGAAGGTGCTTGCAAGTGACTCCAACACAGAAGAAATGATGCTTGTCCTGATTGCACTCATTTGTTGCAATTTACTCTGCTGCCTGCCATCCAACCACCCTTCTTCCCTGTACACAAGTAACACCCCACCGCCCCCCACGACTGCAGCCCAGCCCCAGCATGGCTGCTCCGCAGTCACGCTCCTCAGCACCGGCCACGGGAGCCATCCTACCGGAGATGCTAAAAACCAGCAGCGTGCCTGGATAACTTCAAGCACAGCTCAAACAACAAACAGAATGCACCAAAAAAACCCGCCCAAACTCCTGTGACACCTGCAGATTGCAGCAGTCTAAGCAGGAGTAAGGGTACAAGAGCCTGCGTGGTTTCCAGTACTAACCACTGCTCCAGAAACGAGTCCCTGAGCTGGCTTTTGAGGCTGCCCTGCAGCCTCCCACCACCCCGGGCTCTGGCAGTGGCGGTAGGTGCAAGGCCAGCCTCCCTCGCCCCCACTGCCAGGGAGCTCAGACTTTTCTGTTTGTCACTGCTGGACGCTGCCCCGCGAGCGGCTGAGCCGAGGGAGTACAGGGATTTTGACTGTAGGCTGCTTGGCCGGTCAGATGCCAAACTCAAGCTGGTTTTAGCCCCGGAGCTTTGAGAGGGACTGCAGTGCTGCAGGAGGAACGAGTGGCACGTGTTTGGACATGAGTGCAGCCCCAATCCGGGATGAGAAGCAAGGAAGCACGTTTCCGCTGAGCCGAAGCGGGCCCTGCGGCCGGCCGGCTGCCTCCAGCAGCGAGCTCGTCACCGCCGTGCTGTGGGCTGCGAGGCTCCAGCTGACAGCCTCCCCTCTCCTCCCTCTCCAGCCGAAGAACCTCCGCGCTGACAGCGTTTCATTAGTCTGCGGTGGCATCGTCGCGCTTGCCAATACCTCCACATATCATCACGAATTTCAATGGCTGCGTTAAGGATGTGATGTAGGAGAGAGCTGACGGGAGGATTTGGCCGGCACCCCTCCTCTCCTGGCCGGTATCTGGGCACAATGCCTCAGCCATCCTGCCAGAAGCAACAGGGGAGCGATGCACCGGGTGGGAAGGAGAGGAAGGGAAGGGTGACGGGCTGCTGCGGATGCAGGGCTGGGGAGGTGGAGAGGGACTGCCAGCAGCCTTGTGCCATGCTGGGCCCCCAGCCTCCAAGGGACCTGCGGGCAAAGTCCCTCGATTCCCTTTCAAAGGGAGGGTCCTCCCCACAGCTCGCAGGGGCTCCCCCCGTAACAGCCCCACCGACTTCTGAGCCTTTGGGGTCACAAAGGCTCTGGCTGGAAGAAGGATGAGTTGCACCGGCACAGGCTGCCACAGGGAGGGAGATGCTGGGGGGGGGGGGGGGGGGTGAGCGGTACTGCTGAGGCAGGCGGACATAATCTCCCCTCCGAGATCCCTTTCCCCATTTCCCGTCTCAGTGAGAGCACCCACCGGGGAGGCTGCCCGTCCGCCCCCAGGGAACATCTCCTGACCACCCCAGCTCCCTGGCTCACGCTTGCCTTCCCCCGCCACGCTGCACCCACAGTGCCACGGAGGGCTGGACCACCGGAGGATGCAGGCAGGCTTCCGAGGGACCGTGCAGCAACGTAGCATCTCCCATCACCCAACCTAAAAACACACATTAGAGGCTGAGGGCAGATACAGCTCTATACCCCCTAATAATCTTGTCTCTAAACTAGATAACTAGGACTGTAAATCCCTGGTGATAATCACAGACACCGTGCCTGCAAGCTCTCCCCCGGACCATTCATTGGGCTTGATGATGCTTTAAAGAGACATCTAATGAGGATAATCTGATTCAAATCCCCTCTGCTTTTGGGCAGCAGAGTAATTCAGTCCCCCTCAAACTCCTTCTTCCTTCATGACTGTCTTTATTTCCCCTTCTCATATGAATCACTCTGGGGTTTCCTTTGCTTTTTGCATTACTATTTTGATTCTTTGATATGACCACTGCAATCAAGATTTGCTCCCTTTAGAATCTAATTAGCATGACATCAGACTCGCTTTTTACTCATAGTCTCATGGTAATAGGATGCTGGCCTATGCTTCAGCTCTTACTTCGGGTGCAAGGAACATTGCAGCCTGCTTAAAAAATTCCCTCTTTACCTGATTCAATCAGAACCACTTACAGGAGATCCGCACACATTTCAAGCTTGGCAAGAGAGTCAAGCTTTGGGAAGGGGGGAAGGTCTCAATCACACTCAGCTTTCAGCGCAGAGCAGATGGCGAACATACCGACTATATAATTTATAGGACACCATCACTATGTATTAGTCCCATGCAGTGGCTGAGCTCAGCCAAACCACGGCTCATGCACACGCAGAGGGGACTGGCGCAGGTGATGCTCCACGTGCAACCTAGGCAAGAGGGAAGAGCCAGGTTCTGGAGAAAGCACAGACTTCACGTTTCATCTCCTTTGTAACACAGAGCAGAGGACACAGTGCAGCAGCCCTCACCCCGGAGAGGTTTTCTTTTCCCCGCGGGCCAGGCAAACACTTCCCAGCCCACAAACTTGTGTTTGAACTAGGTCAGTATTATGCAACATCTGTGCGCAAGCAACTCCCCTTCCCTTCCCCAGGAGCAGCTCACACGCGGCGGCACAGCGGATGCCAGGGCAGCCCAAGGCCAGGTGCTGAAGTTTGTTTGCACTTCTTCAGGGCCACCATGCCGTGCCAGCGCGGCCTGGCGTGCAGCTCGTTGGGGGTCACGAAGCTCGAGGGGGATGTGCACCACCACGGCAGCTCTATTTCCACGGTGCCTAAGCCTCCCTGCCCCTGCCTTTCACCCCGACGCCCACGCCTGCCACTCAGCACAGCCAAGCAGGGATGCCAGGGAGGTGTGAAGGACCTGTAGGTGAGAAGAGGAGGGAGAATTGCTCAGGATGGTCAAGTTGGGTTATAACGAAGGAGCAACAGGATGGAAAAGATCAAAAGGCAACACCAGGTAGTAAAAACACTCCCTGCAAAGTGAGGTGAAGGCAGCTCCAGCCCCAACTCTAAGGTAGCCAGGGCTTTCAGTCCTTCACTGCATGGCTTAAAAGGAGCCTGGGCAGAGCCCTGGAGACAAGTGTGCGAGACCGAGACTACAGGTGCCCGGTGTGCTGGCACAGAGCAACACTGCGCTATCCCAGGGCTTCCCCAGCTTCGATGCCTTTGATCCTCTGCTGCTCAGCATAACAGCACGAGGCACTGAGTCACCCCTCCGTCCCACGAGGGAATGAGGATTAATTAGTTGATGCTGGCACATTGCTTTGAAGAGAGGTGCTCCACTGCAGCATGAGCCACAGGTTGTTACGTACCGAGCTGAGTCAAACGCAGCCCTGGCTTCACATCTGTCATCTCTGGAAGAGCAAGAAAAGGAAACATAGCGGGGTGGGGGGGGGGGGAGAATGTTCACACTGGGGCAATGCCAACTCTGCCGTCAAACCTAGGAGAGCAGCCAGCACAGAGGTTCAGGAGAGCTTTGAGCTGACCAGTGCAGACAGCGATAGTGCCTCAAGGACTGCCAACTCTCAGCAAACACCCAAGGTGTTTTGCCAACCCGCGTGCCGCGACGACATAGGCAGTAGGGCAGGAGCAAGGCAGGCCCAGCCACAGCACGGCTCCGTCACCCCATCACTGCAGAGTGGGCACACAGTGGGACCGGACAGCTTCCATGGGAAGACAGGAAAGGAAAATACTCCATGCTGCCAGAAAACAGGGGAAGCCTCCTCAGCGTGTTTAATGCTAGCTGGGCTTTTTAGGTCTTTCCAAGTGCTCACCCACGTGCCTCTTCCTCGCTCCTGCATGCGGACCGCTCTAGAGCAGAGGTGCTTCAGCTGGCCCTGGCACAGCTTGTTGTAGTGCGGAGAGGGCGGCAGGATCCGAAGGACAGAGCAGCCTCTGTGCACCGGGGCCAGGTTTCCCAAGGGGAGGTGGCTTCTCTCTTTGTTTTTTTCCTCGCCCCACCTCGGTGCTCCTTCCCGTGACGCGCAGAGCCCACGGGGCTCTCGCACCCAGCCCGCAGCTGCACCTGGGCCAGCGGCGGGGAGGCAGCCTGCGCGTATGTAAAACACGGGCTCTCTTTCACACACCGCTGACTTCCCTCAGCAAAGGAGGCGGCGGGGCGGGGGGACGGGCACGGCGCCTTTCCTGGCTTCTCGTAAAACGCCCCACCACACGGCGAGCTCGAGGGGGACGAGGGATGTCAGCATCGCGGCACGCGTCAGCTCCCGCAGAAGGAGCCCGTGGCAAGGGAAACGTGGCCCAGCACGGGCTGGGAGCCCGCGCTACTCAGCTGCCAAGGAGTCTGAGCAAGTCGCATCGCTCCCGAGTCCCCTGCGCCCAACCTCTCGCACGCACTGGGTCTTCACAGCCAAGATGGCCCCTCCTGCGCAGAGCCGACCCGAGGGAATGCCATCCCGCCTAGCATCGCCGCACCGTATTAATATTTAACAGTGAGGAAGGGATCCAGAGACTTTGATTTCTCCCACTGGCCGATTCAAGGATAAATGAACTGTGGGGGAATTTCAGCGTTTCAGAGGGTGGTTTTGTTCCAGTTCACAACAGAACCCAACCATGCCGCAACGCCTTATGAGAAGGATCGTAGCCCAATTTCAGGCAGCCTCCCTGCCTGCAGCGCAGTCAGGCAGGTAAGCAGCACAAAACACAGCCCATCTCTGGAGGTGCCCGGCAGGCAGGTCCCACCAAACCCTCCTAGGTAAAACTCAAGCTTAGATAAAAAAATCAAACTCTGCTAATTAGGAAAAAATGGTTTCTTCTGTATGTTTCTACCCAATTCCAGATTTGTGACCCCAAAGCAATGTCAATTCGCCCTCATCACAACCCCTCCAGCAGAGGCAGCTCCTGCTGTGGGGGCAGAGCAAGCGAGGCACAGTGAATTTTAACACACGTGCCTAGGGTCACGCAGGAAATCAGCCACAGAGGTGAAATGAGCCCAGCATTTCTGACTCCCAGCTCTGGGCTGTGCCAGCTATTGCTTTCTCTTGCATATTAAATCACTTTTCCCCACCAGTGAAGGGCAGCTGGTCACCGAATGGAGAGTGGCAGTTGTTCAGCAGCCCACAGCAACACTGCACACCAGCTTAGGGTGGGAAGTGGAGAACACTCAGTGTGCAGAGGAGACTGCCAGGGGATCTGGGCCAGCTGAATGGAGACAGAGCAGCTGGAATCTGGCCAGAGCAAAGCCCAGTGCTCCTGCAAAATCACGACAAGTTAAAAACCCCACAGGAGAAACCATCTCCCTTGCTTTTGCCAGCAGAGCAGGTACCTCTGCCACAGCTCTGCAGACCAGCTCCAGGCAGCAGAGCAGGAGTCCCTTCTTGTCCACCAGTGCTGTGGACAGTGGTCATGATGAGAGCTACCAAGCAGCTCTTACAGCGTGACCACAGCTGCTGAGCACCACTGCTGACCTAACCCAGCCAGCCCCTTCGCACTACAGGTCTTGGCAAGCAGAGACATCCAGTTTTAACCAGTCCCCAAAGCAAATATTAGAGGTGGCCTTGAATCTAAACCTCTACTGGCAGTTTCAAGGTTTGGAGAGACAGATAAATCCCCAGGGCTGGAATTAGCTCTGATTTGTGTTCCAGGACACAGATATCTTTTACTATAGGCGCCATATCAGTACACAGACTTTCTCTCCTGTTAGTATAGACCGAGCATATCATGTCTTATCATGCTTAAAAGTTGGTCTGATTTAACTGCTGCTGTGGCAAAGCCAGCAAAAAACCCCCCTTCCCTTGGAAAACCTGGGCCAGCAGAGAGCTATAATCCCAACAGGTAATGCCAACCAAGCTGATTTGTGCCGAAATCTCTCGCAGAGCACCTCTGTGAGCAGCTTGGTAGCAGCTGAGGATACAAAACCTTCAAGTGACTGAACTGAAAGCAAAATCCTGCTGGTCAACCTGCCGTAGCAGAAAAGACTATTACAGCCTCATTCAGTTCCACCCAAAAAAACCCACTGCATGACCAAAGCTTACACCGGTGCAAATGGTGCAAGGTCTTCTATACTAATTAAACTGCTTTTATGCTAATTTTGCTGACATAGCTGACAAAAACACATCCACAAACTGAAACAGTCAAACCAGCAACACTCATGGGTACTTTTGCCACAGAGAGGGGGGATTTCTCTCTGTAGATCTCCACAGGGATAGGGAACCGAGGCAACCGAGAGAAGAGAAAGCAAGTAACTCCAAAATATTTCTGTTAGTTTAGATTTCAGCCAGCTTGGCAAGCTCTTTCATGATGTTTAAACACAACAGAACCTGAGTCACTAGCCTTAATTCAGCTTCAGGCCTTCCGTGCCTCTGATCCCAATCCAAGTACTACTTTCACAAGACCTCTATCAAACATTAGCCCTGGCTACTCCATCCAGATGAAAGATATCCTCCGCTGCCTTGTCTTCTCTGGCAGGGGCAGTGTTACGGCCTGTCTAAACTAATAGCTGACAGTTCCTAGAGGTATTTACATAGCTGAAGCTATAGCTTTAGATATGTCCCAACTACTTTCAGTTGTAAAACATGATGGACCTGAGACACAGTGTCATATTCTTAGATACGCTCCACTTCCCCTGCCAGTTCGAGTAAAGACTTTTTCCTAAGAGTAAGAAAAATATTTGCCCCAAGGTGAAGTGAGATGATGCTCTTAAGGAACTAGATTGTATTTTGTACCAGCTGGGATTCGGCCACCTGTAGGAAGTACAAGCAGCATCTTTTTTCTTTGAAAGTAGTAGAAGGAAAGAAATACTGCATCTGAAACATAGCAGTGGAAAAAAACCCTATGCTTTAAGGTGCAGGAATGGACAGTAGCACGTGTGGGTTGCTACAAAGCATTCTGGGTGAACCAAAGAAAGTTTCATTTTCACCAGTTAAGAAAGCACAGCGAAATTACTCTTGAGGCCGAAGGGATTTTACCCGAGTCCAATAGTTATTAGAGGCAACTGGAGAGCGACCTAGGAGACGGAAGAGTCTCCTTACCTTACAGCAGTTGTGGAGGACATGAAAGACTGGCTCATTTCATGCCGCAGCCCTTCCGTCCCTCCCCCAGACTGCACCTGCACATCAAGAGCAAATCGAAACCAGTCTATTCTAAACCATGGTCTCATTTATTTTGAGGGACCCAAAGCAAGAGCAAGGCTGAGACAGCATAACCAGCAGAGAAACTTGTTTCTCAGCATGATTGCCCCTCTCTGGTGGCAAAGCCCTGGCTAGCACCTTCAGGATCACAAAGCTAGCTGAAAGTAGGGCATGCCCATTACGGTTCCAATCCTTCTTACACAGCCACGAGAGTTTGCACATGTCTTTCTCCTTTGGGTTTTAGCCAGAGTCCAGCCCTTTTGGGCACCATAACACAGCTGAATGGTTTAGCTCCTTTTGTTCCAGCTGACAAACAACCTAGCCCTCCCCCGCCAGCAACAATACAACTGGAGCTAGGATTTGCGTGTCCTCTGAGCAAGGATACAGGCTTTGTGCCTTGCTGAGTTGTCTTTGCAAGGACTGCCAACACTCACAGCTGATTAAGCCTGCAGTGCTGTTTTCTGCTTTTTCCTGTTCACAGATGTCAGAAACGAGCTAACCGAAACAGCACACGCAGCTAGAGCTCTGCACCTAGGAACATTAAAGCAGACTATTTGGGATTAAATAAATTAAACCAGAGGGGAGCTTAACACATTCTCTCTAGGCTTCATTTCTACCTGGCATGCAATTCTGGGTAAGAAACATCCCAGCGTTTCAAGAAACACTCTATTCTGGCAGGTGGCTCAACTCAGTAGACAGGAAGGACTGAATTTGGAAAGCTTTTGCCACCACCACGTGGCTGAAACCAGGACTGCAGCCCACCAACTAACTGGGACTTCAAACTGCCAGCAAGGACCAGCCTCGCTGCCAGGACAAACTGGGGCAAATGTTCAGAGGTTTTAGGGCCCGTGCCACACACCTAAACAAAGAGCATACAACTAATTATAAATATTATACATTTTATTAACTTAGAACTCCAAAACACACTACTGACTTGCAGTAAGAATAAGGCATGAACTACTGCTGATAAGAACCTGTTAGTTAAGGGATTATACACAGCATTCATCCAACTTGCAAGAGACAACATGCGTTTTCTGAATGTTGCTGTAGTCCAGTCTGCTGTATTTCACCTCTGGTCAGCCCCGGAGGCTGGGTTGCTAGGGTTATCCTGGGCTTGATAGAGTAGGGTTGCTTGTTACCCTGGGCTTGACAGATGAAGCCTTTTCCTTTAAAGATCTAAAAGAAAGCTAAAGGGCTAGATTATCTTCTTGAGTCCCTTCCTCCTCAATTAGGTATCAGGCATGGAAATACTGAGCCCTTCACTGGGCAGATGCTCACACAGCTGGATCATTAACTGCCAACTGGGTCTATCTAGAAGCTGCAGGACAGCCTTACTTCACCATTATTCTCTTGGTGGGGAGACAAAACCTGGCAGCAAGGTTTCACATTAGTCCAAAGTGCTATATTTTAACTGAAAGGAAGCAGGAGCCTGCTGCCTCTTCTCTAGTACTCTGGGGACACTGAAACTAAGATACTCAACTGTGACAGGCAGCATTTGGGACAGTGGCCTGTTCTTCTGATATTGTCTCAGTAAAACATGTAGCTCCTGGCCACTGGCAAAGCGGGTAGAACTCAAACTTGATCATGCAATGGGATTCAGATGTAATAATGGATAGGAATCCCCAATTCAATTCAAACTGCCCTCCCCCCGGCACCTATACGTTATCCACTGAACAGGAACCAAGCTTTTCTTGAGAGATTAGCAACTAGGAACAGCTCTGGATAAGTGGTCATGACAAGTCAGGCAAAAAAGCTTCCCAATGTGATTCCAACTGCAGCAGCTTGAATGCCTGAAGTGAAAAAACTGATGAACGTGACTGAATTCTCACAATGAGAAGCTAGTCATCAGCAAAGTTCCTCATCAGTGAGCCAAAGGACAAGGCAGAAACTCCTGGTACGTGACCAGCACAGATCTGTAACATCCGGAGAAGTCGCTGAGCAGTGGCAACTCGTATCCCTTCCAACTGGAAAAAAAAAAAAAAGGAGAAATTATTTAATCAATAGAAAAGAAGAAAAGCAGTGCTAAGCTGTGATAAAAGAAAGAACCTGAGCAGGCATTAAGTAAGGTTTAGAGTGGCTAGCTACAGAAAACCTCAAAAAGGCCCATTTAGCCCCCCTAATGTTAAGGAAGGTACAGTGTTGTCAGCTGAAAACCCTGAAGGGCTTGCCAAAGGCACAGATATTACCTGCTGGTAGGGAAGCAGTCTGAGGGTGGAATGATGGGTATATGGAAAAGTGAAGTGTGCTACTGCTGAATGCCAGACTCTCCCTCTAGCTTTTCAGACCAAGCAGGTAATTGGAAAGAGTGGCATATCAGATGGCAAAACAGTCTGTGAAGCAACAAAGCCTGGCTAACAGGAAGCATTACGTGGGCAAGAGAGTCACATGGCAAATAACAGCTCAGGGGCTCCCAGGAAGAGAAAATGCCTCAAGGAACAAGTGTACCAAGGCTTTGCATATCAGAGAAATCTTTGTTAATTTAGACTTGGCTTCTTGAGGCTTTGAAGTAGCACAGGAAGGAGCAAGTAATCTAGAAGACTCATTTCAAGGACAGTCAGACTCCTGTAGCTCTACTGTTCTTGTAGAAAGAGTCTGGTCTCTGACACTTACGCCAGACAATAGCATATGTACATATATTTATTGCTAATGTAATCATGTTCCTAAGGATCAGAGAGCAGTGGAATTCACAAATCCCTTCAGACACCAAATAAGTACCTTACCTCCAGCTCACAGAATAGCACAGGACTGCAGTAGACTTCTCCCAGTTTCCAGATGGCATTCATCTCTACGCTGCAGTAATTCACTCTGCCAACTACAGAAAAAGTTTTCCCACATCACAAGCCCCATAATCAACATTCAGTGAAGAAAAGTATCGGGAAATTCCATATCCACAAAACGATCCAGAGCTAATTTTGAGAGCACCATAGAAGGTAAGGCAACAGTGAGCAGTACAAACAGAATGGTACAAGATTCGCAACTGAATTAGCACAGAAGTCGTTCATAATACTGGCAGCAGGAATAGTATCGCCACATTACTGAATACTGTAACATTAACATTTTGGATAAGGGATCAGTACACTATCAGCAGGGGCAGAATCTTCTACTCATTAATCAGAAGCCCTCCTGGCTCATGTGGTATCACAGGCTGATGTCTCCAAGGACTTTGCTCCATCAGGAGAGCCACAGCACAAGACAATGCCAAGACTCTTTTCCACCCCAGAATTAGGCCTCCTGACCCCCCCAAATCAGGGACACAGCACTGCTGTTCCAACACTGAGCACTATAGGCCAGCCTCTCCAGTTCCTCAGAGCTGAAGTAGGGAGGGTATGCAGGAAAGTGCCCTCTCCACTTCTGGGGGGCAGGGGAGGTGGGGAGTGAGGTTAAAGGCTCAACAGAGCCAGACAGCACACAGCAGGGATACCAGTCTTGTATTAAAACTGTACTTAATAGTTTAGTAGCTCATCCATCTAGATTCATTTTATTACCACAGTATCATATGTTCCTCACTGCTCATTAAGATTATCATTAAGAGAGATCTGCAAGAGCAGATAGAACAGACTTCTGCAATGCCCCAGGAAAAAAAAACATAAAAATCAATAACACAAATCATATTCAGGGATTAGTGACAAAGAAGAGAGGTCTGACTGGCAAAAACAAAAGGGAGCGTGCAAGTGAGCACGAGAGGAGAGAACCATGTTTTATCCAAGAAAATAATAAAAAAAGGCAGATGAGTTCAGATATAATTTAAACAAAGCTTTCAACAAAGCTGCTGGTTTCCTTTCCTTTGTTTCAAGTTAAGTCACTGCACTGTTTTAAGGAAAGCAATGGTGAGTTATGCTGCTCGGAGAGGAGGAAGAGGGCAGGTGCCATACGTACCCCCAGTGACAAGAAAGCACACTTTCCCCAGGAAGAAGCTGGCATCCACATGAGCTAGGGAAGCTTCAACATTCTTCAAGCTGTCAGAAAAGCACAGACAACCCAGCTGGACAGAGAGGTAAAACCAGTGCAGCATAAGGACAAAGGAAATAACTTTCAGAAGCACAATTATAAAACCAACGATGTTAACATCTGCTGATCCATGAGCCAGCCAAGTTATGCTCTATGCTAAAAGCATGGCAGCAGAGGCCTCTGTAATACCCACAGCTGTTTAATAATACATAACATATCCTTTCTACCCAAGGCTCAACAGTTAGACTTTGTTTAAATGGTGTCCTCCATGATCTGCAGACACTAAACATCCAAATTCATTAACATCCAATGAGACTTCAGCACTACTTCAGCTCTTTCTGAAGAGCTAGTCCACACATTTCTGTAGCACCATCTGTGCTGTAAGTATGCAGCCCGGCCTGTCATTTTTGGTAAATGAGAGCCCAGGATCACCAGTCACAAGTTAAGCAAGTAATAAAGTGCTGACTTTTGTGCCTTAGCAAGTCTTTACTTATGGTCTGGGGACACAAATATCATTTCTACAAAGATGAGCACAAGATGAGAGAAAAGGGATCAATCCCTGCAGACCTTTCTCTTTTGCCTAAAGACATCCGTAGTGCTGATCCCACTTGACCAGCAGTATTGGTGAACTGGGGCCACAGACGCAGCAACTGGCTGGTTATTAGGTAGCACTGCCCAGCACGCATCAGCCATCTGCATATTACAGAACTTAACAGCACCACCATCGTTTCCATCTAATTTTACAGACAGCATCTTTCCAAAGCTCAGTTCATATCATCCCATGTCTGGATCCAGGAATAAATTCCCCCTTCTCTGCTATGGCAACTCAGCGTACAACAAGCATGTTATTGGACAGAGTGGTTCAGTTCTAATCCATTGCTGGAGGCCAGAAAACCACTGTATGTATTACTGAGCTCTCCCACCACAGCAAGTCTTGGGTTTGAAATCCACTATTCAGCGATTCCGACACAGTAAAAAAAAAAAAAGTAGATTTAGCCATCAATCCAATAAATATCAGTTTCCCCTCTCATCTTTTTGCCCTTCTTTTACCTGTATTTGCTCTTGATGTCAATCATAAACGCAATCAGATCTATCCTGGGCCGAAGGTGATCCCTCTCTGAAGGTAAGGGAAGGGATGTAGCAAGGTGACTGAAAGATAATAAGTTTGCCAGTTTAACCAAATAGCTTGGCAAGGCAGTATCCACCTAACCATAACCACATAACCATTGCAGTTCACCATGTAGCAAGTTACCAGGAAGCCCGCTAATCACTAAACACATAGGCACTGAAAAGACACTGTGATTCTCCAAGTGGTATTCTCAGATGTTAGGCCTACTCATAGTTGCTGACAGCCACAACAATACTTGCTAGACAAGGTTGTTTATAATGGGAAGCTTATTAGAGCATAAGACTGACAGAAACATTTTCTCCACACAGATCTGTGTGGCAGTCATTTTATTTAATTGTGAAGAAGAGTCCTTTCTAACAAAGTGAACCCCAATGCTTTACTGGTATATTTTACTGCCAAGTTTCAGTTAAAATGTGTCAGTGCTCTCCTGTCACGTTCCAGAGATACTGCTCATATGCTCGCACAGGAGAGGCTACCTTCTCAGGCGTCCATGTTACAGAAAGGTGTGTTGTATTCGCAAAACCTTAAACTAGAAATTTATCACTAGTATAGCTTTATAGATTAAGTTATAACTCAGAAAGAGCTTCTATTATACCATTTTTTGGTATACTACCCCCCTTTTTATCCCTTTCACTGTGTCAGGAGTTACTAGGTTAGTTTAGGTGTCCTTCTACACAATACCACCACTGCTGATAAAGCTGTTGGAAGACGAATTACAGGGTGAGGATTTTTTGTGTCTCTTCCCACTACAAATTAAAAAGGCTTCAGTAGTCCATATCTAGGCCTTCCACAGGAAAGAATATTATCAGCACCATATTTTCTGAAGATCACCTGAAAGATAGATTGGACAAACAAAAATCCTAGAATTTCAGTCTCTCTCACAATCCATTTCTTCTCTGGAAGCCGAGAGAGAAACACTGATTTTGGTCTCCTTGGGGAATATTACTTCTAGCAACTAAATCTTAAGGACTTAAGAGTTTTCCCCAGCAGCCACAGACCACAGTACACATTCCCTTCTATTAATCATATGCAGTTTGTAGTTTTGTCTGCCACTCCCCAAATAAAGGTGTTTTGTTTCCTATAAATAAGGAAGGTATGATTTAACAAAAACATTCTGAAACTAACAAAAGGTATGAGCAAAGAGCACTTGAAAGACACATTGCAACACAAACAAGCTTATAAATTCAAGGTGAAATTTAGGGAGAAGTTGTGGTGAAAGGAAAGTATCAGATCTCATTGTTGGGGGTGGAGGGGGAAACAAAAGACAACAAACACACCACCCTCCATGATTTGCAATTCTACTATATTTAAACCAACATCACTAGATGATGTCGCCTAGATAGCGACACTAGATGGAGCAGCCTCCAGATATGTGCTGCAGAAGCTTTTTTTTTTTCCTAGTGGTAAGAGACAAAAACCCCAGCCCTGCAATTCTTCTCCCAACAGCTGTATCTGGCAGGTAGACTTGCCTATCATATTTCTTTGTAATGTGTATAATCCCAAAGCAACCCAGTGGGGAAAAAAACTGTCACGGACTTCTGCTCTTCTCTAGTGATACTAGTGCAGGGGGTTATCTTGCTCTGTAGTAGAGCATAAGTTTCCATGCCTTTGGGTAGTTACTCAGCTGTAGTACCAGTAGCCATCTAGTTATGGCACTCCACAGCTCAGCAGAGGCTACAGGATTTGCAAAGAGAATAGGGTAATTAATTTACTATTAGTTAGCACAAACATACAAGATGCCATGATCAGAGCAGTACAGTCACTCTAAGCGGCTAGTAGAACATTAGCTCAGGTTTGCCTTTACTGCATAGCCTTGGATTACAGTCACGAAATAACACAAACGCCTTCTGAAGAGCTGACTAAACTCATTTGATCTTGGCAGGAGAGCTGTCAAGGACATTATATCATAAAAAGTTAGTTAATCAAGCTTTTAAGACAGAACTTGTCATGCAGCTAAAGTTAAAATTCCACATGCATCTTAATAGCTTGAGGAGGAAAAGCACGTGTGTGCATACAAACCAGAAAACGGCTATGAAGAGCACCAAAAGTAATGGACATCTTTCAGGAAAACTTGTTTGCTTGCAAGTAGTTACAAGCATTGTACTTGTCCCAATTTGTCCCAGGATGTTTCATTCCTGTATATGTCTGTCTCCCAGGAGAAAAAAAAAACCTGTGCTCCTCTCATACCCTTGCAATTTATTAATCAAACACCTGTGCAACATGCAAAGGGCAATGGTATGTGCATAGTGAACATGATGAATGTGAGAATTATTTCCACCACCATATCTAAGCATGCCCGAACTGCTTGCCCTGAAGACAGAGCAGTTTGCCTTCTGCAGATGCCAGCCACATCCGTGCAGTAGTGCACTCTCGCGTTCACAAGCGCCCGTTCTTTCTTTGAAACGAACGCCCTGCAGTTCCAGCTACCGCCACTTGGGTAGAAGCTGCGTTTACAAGCAATCTCAGTGCGTGCACTTCTGAAGAAACTTTTCGTGAATTCGCATCACAGCCGCTGCTTTGGCTCCGTCTCTTGGACAAGGCGACAGAGGGCCCCTGCACGACCCCGCTACGGTCCTGCGGCCGGGGCCGCAGGCGGCGCATCCCCCTCCCTACCACTCACATATTGATCTTGAAGTTCTTCTTCTCTCGGAGCATCGCCTCCGCCAGCTTCTGCTGGAGGCCTTCGTCCGAACCCACCAGCTGCGCGGACAGGAGGGAAAACCACGGTCAGAGGCCGCCCCGGAGGCGGCTCCCAGCCGGGGCAGCCCCGCGGCCCGGGGCTCACTCCCCACTCCCCGCCACCGCGCCGGGGCCCCGCGTGAACCGGCGCCGGGGGGCGGGGCCAGCCCCGACGGCTACATTTGCATATCGCAGCCAGGCGGCCTATCCCCGCGGGGGGCGGGGCCGGCACGGCCGCCGCTGCTGAGGCTGGGCCGTTGCCCCTGCAGCGCGGCCCGCAGCGGCGGAGGGTGCGGGACAGGCGGGGGCCGACCGCAGGGCCGGGCCCCGGGAGGGGGTGGCGGGGGCAGGGTGCGGCGCCGCCGGACCTACCAGTAAGACGGCGGAGTTGAGCGCCGGGAGCTTGTCGAAGGGCCGCAGCACCGCCATCCCCGCGGGAGACAGCGCCGCCCGCCCGCCGGGATTCAAACCGCCGCCACGCGTCGCGCTGACGTAGCACGTCGGGGGCGGGGCCTCAGGGGAGGGGAGGGGCTTCCGGCGCGCGTGCGCATTGGGCCCACTGGGGAGCGGGCGGGAGGGGGCGCTCCGGGGCTTTCAGTCATGCGCAGAGGGTGTCCCGGCCACGGCGGGGCACCGCGGGTGGGGCCTGCGCGGGCGGCGGCAGCCTCCGCGCGTTCGGGCACCGCACGGCTCGAGTGGCCGCTGGCAACCGCGGTACCGATTGCTCGTCATCACAGTGACACCCCGCAAAGCCGCTGTATTCCTGCAGCGTCCAGGCGTCCCGGGGCTCAGTCGTGCCCGAGGCGCTTAGCGGTGGCGCCAGGCGATGCGCGAGGGTTTCAGGGCCGTGTGAGAGGGGCAGGAGGCTGGCCTCGCCTTGGCCGCCCAGGGGTATCGTGGGCAGCCCGAAGCTTCCGAGAAGCAAAGTTCTTATTTCCAGGTCTGGGCTGTCCCCCTGGTCCTTGCCATGAGCTGGTGTCCGATAGTTTGCTCAAGCCTGAACGATACCAAAGGCTCCAGTAAAATTCCACTACCATCGCGGTGTATAATGTGGACTAATACATGTTAACAAAGTTAATACACCACTTTCATACTATAAAGACTGCTCGCTATAATAGCTAGGGAAGGGAACTCCTAACCGCGTACAGCAGCAGTGCCCGGCTTTGCACGCTGAATGGTTCTGTGGGAGGTTTTGCGGCAGCTCCAGCAGCCCCAGCCTCCGTCCTGCCCCTTCCTGGGCACCTTCCCCCTCGCCCCCTCGCCCCCTCGCCTGGCTGCCTGGCCTCTGCCCGGCCCGGCGCTCCCCTGCCCGTGATACAGGCAGGAGGCAGCCTGTGCAGAAGCACTGCAGTTGTGGATGTAGGCTGAGCTTTTCTCTCTCCAAGGTCAGAGCGGGAGGATGACGTGCAGTGATGTAAAAGCCCTCGGTGGTCCAGTGGCCCTCGGTGGCCTATGGTCCTCCTTGCTGCATCTCTTGCTCTTTGCTTCATTCCCGGGTTCGGCTCCAGCTCGGTGTGGAGGAGGGTCCAGGACCCCCTCAGCTGCCTGCTGGGGCTGGCCCTCCCTGCCCCTTCAACCAGGGCACCTGTGAATGGCAGGAGACGTGCCGGGGGGAGGAAGAAGGCCGCAGGAGGACGAAGATGCATCTCCCCCTCTGCAGCGGGCTGGAAAGGGGAGGCGGGGGGGAGAGGAGGGGGTTTAATGTAAGCTGACATCACATGGCTGCCGTGGCTTTTTTGATCTTGACAAAGGCAGACGGTTCCGCTCGTTGCCAGCATGAGACAAATTACAGGTGAAGCAGAAGAGATTACAGGATATTTCTGGTTGTTGTTGAGTTTGGCGGGGCGGAGGGAGGACAAATCCAGGGCAGACGTGTCCTAAAGATGGGAGGCAGGCAGATGCGATAAATAACAAGAGCCAGCTCCTGGGTCGGGGGGGCATAGAGAGCAATTTGGACAACGCTGCTTTTGGGCTGCTGAGGATGTAGAAATACGCTAAAAGCTGCAGCACCCACCTAAAAGGTGTTTCTCCTCTTTCATCCCCCTGCTACTCCCCATTGCCTGCTCTCCAGCCCTGCAGGAAGACCTGAGTGGCTTCAGTGTCCAGTTGGGGACATGCTCGCTGTCCCCTCTGTCACTGCAGGCTTCTGGTGACACCGGTGCCTGTTGAGGTTCAGCGTGTCCAGATGAGCTACCACCGATCCCACAGTTATTTTTCCTTGTCCCCAGCAGGTTTCTTGGCCGTCCCTTGGCAGACTTCCCTCCACAGGGCTGACCCCCACCTTCCCGTGGGGACACAGAGATTTGCCCCGCTCCCTCCTCCACATGCCCCACCTTCACTGCACCCTTTCGCTGGGGGGATGCCTCCCCCTTAGCCCCTTAATAACAAAGGACCTTTGGGTGCACGGCCCACCTGAGGGTGACTCAGAGGGGGGCACTGGTAGTGCTGATCGTCCCTGCCTGAAAGTCCAGGCTTTGGCACAGTCAGTTTCCTCCTGGGATGCAAAGCCATTGCCCGACAGCTGGCATGGCAAGCTGCGCCAGGCAGATTCACTTTGCTTTCCTTCCTCTTTGAAACGCAGGCAGGGATGCAACACGGGGGGAGGCAAAGCCTGCAGAGCGAGCTCAGCTCTGTGGGGAAGCAGGGGGGAGAACAGGAGTCATTGTCCTGCACCCTCGTTGGCTATTTACCCGTGGGCCAAGGGGTGTAAAATAGATCTAATGTAAAAGGGTAGCATTTAAAAACTGTTTTTCATGGTAGAGGATGGCATAAGGAGGTGGAGACTCAGGCTGGCAATGTGCCTGCAGCTCTTGTCTAGATCTGTAGCTCGGCAAGGAGAGGAGGGGAGAGGGATGAGACACGGTTGATGTTGGAGGCTGGGGTGTATTTTACATATCACTGCGTGGCTATTTCAGGCTGTTTCACCTCCCTCTGCCCTGTTTCCAGTTTGCAAAGCGGGAATAATAAGTCAATCTCTGCTTCCAAGCGGTGCAGGAGAGCTGAAGCAGGAGTGTCAGTGCACTGGCCCCCAGCGCAGGCAGAAGGGGCGAGAGCAGGGCATGATACGGAAGGGGAGAGCTCCTGATTTTACTCTGTGAGCCATTGTACATTGCTCTGGTAGCACAAACCATTCCAAAAATGAGTAGAAGTGTAATGTAGCCCCTGTGAAGATGCTCTGGTGCTGCCCATGAAAGCAATTAGCATCAGTGAGACTTGGCCTGGCCATCACCAGTGCTCCCTGGGAATGGTGCAGTCGCTCCTGCAGCAGGACAGCACCGGCCGCTACAGAAAATATTGTACAACACACATTGCCCTTGGATATCCTTGGCCAATTTGCTGTGTGCTTCATCCAGCAGGTTGGTGGCTGAATCTTGGGATATTTTCTCTCTGATTTCTCTCTCGGTTCTCCCTGAGCAGCCAGAGGAGCGATGGAGACAGGCTTTGGAGATGTTCTCAGGAGCAGTGCTGACCCCAGCATGGTCCCAGTTGTCTCAGCACCTGCTCCCAGACCTCCTGGCAGTGGTGGCTTCATCCCAGCCCTGTCCAGCACAAGTTTTGTGAGATGTCGCCTGGCCACGCGTCGCTGGCTCCAGGCTGAACTCTTGCAGCGCTGCCCAGGAAGTGCACAGAATACAAACTCGTGTGTATTTGATTACACTTGTTCTCTCACTAATAGACAAAAATGATATCATTTGCAGCAAGTGCAGATTATTAGGGAAACTAATGACATTTCCACATATGTCGCTGGCAACTTCAACTTCCTTTGGCAAAGGCTCTCTCCAGCTATTGTTAGACCCAAAGTAAGTCAGCTTTTCCCATTCTGCTCTTTAATTTAACTCACCATACACATTTCCTTAGCTTTTTGATCAACTCAGCCAAGCTTCTCAAATGCATTTCCTTATTTGAAGCTGCAGTATCACCCAGAAGGCAGGTTACCCTGCTTTCCCACCAAAGTATCTGACTGATGTCCTGTCATGCATCCAGGGTGCCTTCTGCATCCTGCAGCAACTCCCTCACCCTCAGCAGCTGAGCAGGGAAGTATTTCTGTGGCTCTTGCTGGAGTTTTGTCCTCTACTGTGGACCTTGGGGGAGGCTAGTTTGATAAAGTCCATCCTCTCCCATGCCTCTACCTACCTTGGAAGAGCAGTATTTGGGGGATTGGTATTGCCTTAAGACAGGCAGAGACTTGTGTCTGATCATCTCAGAAGATGCTGATAAAAGCCTAAAGGACACTAAAGAACAGCAAGGGAACTTGTTAGGAAAAACTGGAATAACACTTAATCAGGCTTGGGATTAAGCCGAGCTCAGTATGTCGCTCATGCTGCGATTTATGGGCATGTTACAAGAAGGAAGCGTGTGCCTGAGGTTGCCCAACCATCTCCTCTTTCTCCAGCCAGGGCTTTTGTCTGAGAAGGGTTTCACGATTTCTGCTCTGACTGGGTGGTCCTCTCACATCAGACCTGACCCCACACTTGCCTTCATCGCGCAAGTGAATTTGTGGTTGCCCAGAGATATGGAGGGAGTCGGAGGCTTGGTGGTGGGCACGTATCCTGGGGTGAATGGCTTTGGGGGGCTCATGTGTGCACAGCTGCTCAGGGGCTTCCTCCAAGCCAGGTGGAAGGGGCTGGAAGCCCCCCAGGCACTGGGCAGGATGATATGCACGTGCTTATGCCTGGAAGATGCTGAGTGGCACGCGGCAGCCTTATTCGTAGCGAAAGCTGAACTGCAGCTGAAGCGTTTCCACGTGGTTCGAGCTGTAGACAGCACGTCGATGCCTGGAGCCGTCTCAGTGCTGCAGCTCTTGTCAGAAACCGAAGGATATGACAGCACCTGAGAGCCGTGTCACAGGCAGCAAGCAGCCGCCACGGCGTCAGAGGCAGGGGGTCTGCAAGCGTGTCCCAGCTCCAGCAGCACAAAGCCCGATGCTCATTTCCTGCTACCTCCAAGTGTGCTTCAAACTCAGCTGGGGGGGGGTTCTGCTTGAAGCAAGTGAGGCTGCCCTGTCATGACTTGCACAAACCCACTGGTGTGGTGGTGGCTGCGGACAGAGCTGATCCCCGCTCCTCACCGTGCCCTCCCAGTGCTTGCATGGCAGGGGAAAAAATGACCCCAATAGAGACAAACCTATTGCTGTTCTGGGGTTTTGGCTGCATGAGCGGCATGCTAGCATTAAACCTGAGCGTACACCCAGGGAGAAGTTGCAGCCCAATGGACATACACTGGCTCTGGTGTCCCCCTGGGGTGACCTACAACAGAGAGCTGGGACAGTTGGCTGGGGAGGGATCTTACACGTTTCGGCACGATGTCCTCGAGGACACCTGGCCTGGCAGGCCCTACCGGGGTGGCCTGTGGCTCCAGCACTGACCAGTCTCCTGGAGAAATTAATAGTCTCCTGCCTTGTGCCAGCCACCACTGATCTCCCTCTCATTTTCTTTGCGTACCTGGAAAGTGGTTTCCCATCTGCCCTCTCAAATGTACTGTGTCTTTGCCTGCCCTTAGGGTTTGCTGTGGGAACACAATAAACAATATCCTTTCAACGTTATCTTTTAAAATCTGTTTGGCTTTTGGTTTGTCCAAACCACATGTTTCTCTCCCAGTACGGTCAAAACCGTGAGGCTTGTGTTTTCCTCCCTCTGCAGTGGGATGAGTGAAGCAGTTACTGTGCCGACGGTCAAGGTGATCATCGTGGCTGAACTTCAGTGAGGTTAAAATTAAGGTGCGATTGCAGGCTTCTCTCTGGAGGCACATGGCAATCATCTGGAGTGCCCACCTTGCTGGAGCAAACCAAGAAGCAGCTACCTGATCCTAATGGATCTAATCCTCCGTGCAGATATTCTGCTAGGTACGAGGGGATCGCAAGCCTATACTCAATGCTTCTGCGCTATGACAAAGTTACGTCAAGCAGAAGTGGGGCTCGGGAGGACAAAAGGAGGATGAGGAGGAAATGACGGAGCATACCAGCCAGCTCCCACAGCTCCCAGCACAGCCCTGTCTCTGCACTGATGGATGAAACCCTGGCGCAGACCAGGCGGCAGACCCCTGGGTGCATTACCTTTGGAGCCAGCAAGCGCACGTGGACTCCGTCACTGTCCACAGGTTGGCTTGCGGAGGGGACAAGCCCATTTGTGCCTGAAATGCAATCTACTGGGAAGCCAAACCTCGCACCTCGTGGCTCCTGCGGCATAGGCGTGTAGAGGGCACAAATTCGGGGCTCAGACAGTTTGGTGGATATTATTAGCCCTGCAAGCCTTTACGACCACCCCCCTGCGGTGCACCTGCAGGGCTGCAGGTGTCAGAGACTAAGCGGGCAGGGCTGGAGAGCGCAGGCAGGAGAGCAGGCAGCTCTTGGGGCTGGAGCCAGTTGTTTGATTGATTTTGTTAAAACATATTTGCATTAAATGACTTGTGGCTCATGGTGAAAATTTCCCTGTGTACAAAAAAAACCAAAAACCCCAACCAAAAAACCAAAGCAGTTTAGTTGCTCCCGTTTCTGTGCCGTTGAAAAGCTGCAAATGTTTTAACAAAACCTCTTCCGTCAGCAGCAGCAGCAATGACAGAGCCAGGTATGGATTCAGGCAACAAGGTATTTCACTGAAAGCAAAAATATTACTTCAGACAGCAATGTTTTTCTGTTTTCTGCTGTAAGATACTTTTGGTCAAAGTGTTGATTATTTTATTTTCGCATAAAACCCCTAAAGGGAGGACTAACCTCCCTCCCCCTTCCACCCTCCCTCTCCCTCTGCCTCCATCCTGCTGCCGACAAGCCGCCAGCCCCCAGAGCCTGGGGTGGACACACCAATAAATCTGTGGAGCCTTAAAATCCCGTGAATCTCCATCAGCCCGGGCTCACACACGTCTCCCCCAGCATTTCTCCTCCTCCCCAACCCCATCCTTCCGTCTCAGCCCGGCGGAGAGCAGGTCCTCCGGCGCTGCAGCCGGGCTGCGGATGATGCGGGAGGAGGGAGAGCATCCCTCGGCCGCCTCTCCCGTGGCTCTCGCCCGGGTACCATGTGCGGGTGGGCTCGGGAGGCCCGTTGCCATAACGACCGCTGCTAAAATCCTCCCCCCCGCCCCCCCCGCGCGGGGATGCAATTGGTTGCAGACGGTCCCTCCTTCGGGGGGGGAGGCCGGCGGTGGGGTGCCCTGGGGAGGCTGGGGGGGGGCTGCGCTGCCGGGGAGGCGATGGGGGAAGCCCCCCGGAGCCCCGGCGGTGGGAAATGAGGCCGCGCCGCTGGCTGCCTCTCGTCCCCGCACGCTGCCGCCAGCCGCGGCTGCTCCCGCCGTCCCTCCCGCCCGCCCCGCGCCTGTCGCCTCTCGCTGTCGCCGCGCTCTCCCGGAGCGGGGTCCCTTCTCCCCGGCACCGCCTGGCTGGGAAAGCAGCCGGACTCATCCCGGCCCGGCCCCGGCAGATGCCGGAGGGAGCAGCCTCAGCCCGTCGCCCTGCGCCCGTGGAAGGAGGTAGGTGGCACGCTGCAGGGCAGGTAGCGGGTGCTTGCCGGGGACGCAGTGCATGGGAACGGGGTCGCGTCCGGGTCCCCGGCCATCGGCAGCTCCTTGCCCCAAGCTGCAAGCTGCCCCGGGGCGCCCAGTCCTGGGGGGATCTTCTGTGGTCAGGGTGAGCCCGTGGCTGGTAACACTGCAACCTGGTTTGCGCTCCCGGCCATGCACACGGGAGGGTTTTGTGCCCAAAGTCACCCGTGTCCTGGCACTCTGCACGGGCACCACTCCTGCCTCACTCACCCCCTGCCCGGTCACCACTGCGTGTCTGTGTCTCCTGCAAACCCCCTCTCCCTGCTCCTGGCCTCCCCCGAGCAGTTTCTGCCCTGTCACTTGCAGTGGGCCCCCCAGGGCGCCCGTCACAAGCGTACCCACGGCACCTCGGGGGGCAGCGGGAGGCGGCACGGGGGATCTGGGGGTGACATTGAAGGCGAGCAGCTGCAGTGACATGTGTAGCATGGGTTTATAAAGGGTCAGTCAGCTTACCTCTATGAGATGCTGTCTCAGCTGAAAGACCGGGGACTCTTTCGTGGCTTTGGGAGGACACGGATGTCCCACTGCAAAATGGGGTGCTGAGAACAACCGGTCCAGCAAGGGTTAAGGCACATTTAATATCTGCAGAGCTGCTCTGGAAAGCTGACATCTTTGAACAAAACTCCCTCTTTTCAGCATTTGCAGCCAAAATCTGCTCACCCACCTGATGAGAGCAAGTGCTTTGCCAGGCCAGCCCTGCAGAGGCTGGGGGGGGGGGCTCTGACACCTCACCCAGCACTCAGCTTGGCCATGGCAAGGACCCTTCGTTGGGGGGGCAGGGATGGGCAAGAGGTGGGGGGACGCCACACGAGGTGAGGGCTGCATAGCAAGTAGACCGAATAACAGATTGCTGGTGAGGAGCTGGGAAATGCTGGCTCTGCTAGTCATGGAGGAAAGATAAATTGGGAAGTCTGTAGGGCTGCCTTTTATTGTGGTGCTTTTTGGATGGCAGCTTCACTCCCAGGTTTGGAAAACAGATGATCAGGGAAGGAAATGAGGTTGCTGGCTTTCCTCCCATCGCCCTCACCCCGGAGTCACCTTCCCAGGCCCTCTGACTCTGCCTATTGCTGTTGCCAGCCGGGGACTGGTATCAGCTGCTGGGGCACCTCTGGAGAAGGGGTTTGCAGCAGCCTTGGCCCCCCAGCCTGGCTGCAGTAGCAGCTGGGGGGTGCAGGGGGTGCACAGGAGCTACTTTTGCAGAGCACGTAGGAAAGCTGTGCTGAGGGGCCTCTGGCCAAACCCAAACCTCAGACCCAGCTCCTGTCGGGGAGGGGGGTTCCTGCCTAATTCCTTCCGCGGTCCCTGAGGATGACTTGAGCGAGGGAAACTCCACAGCGGGATCCCTGCTCCCCACAACAGGTCTGCGAAGTTATTGCAGGCTGGGGCGGTGGGTTTCCTCTCAAGTTACTCACCTGAGGAAGGCAGAAGCAGCCACGAAGAGGCAGGAGCAGCGCCCAGACTGCCCCTTTGTTCCCAGCCAAATGGTGGCCGATGCTGAGCCACCCGGTCCCATTGCTCTCAATCAGGTGGAGCTGGGGTCCGGCAAAAGGGAGGTGCGAATCACTGAGAGGGAGACGGGAAAAGTCCTGTAGGACTTGGCAATGGTAGGGGCAGCACCATGGGTAGCAAAACCAAGGACTGCTGAAAACCAAAGAGCATGGTAGGAGGAGGCAAAATCCACTGAGGTCTCCCCTGACATCCAAGGAGAACAGATAATTATCAGCATCCATGCCAATACGTGGGAGGAAATCAGGCGTTTTCTCCAATGCTGGCAGCTTCTTGCTTATGTTGACAAGAATTGCAGCTCATTTCAAATCTAACCCTGTGACAAAAAAGGTGTTATTCAGAGGGTTGAGATGAACCTCATGCTTCCTGCTGCTAGTCTCAGGGCGAGCAAGCAGGGACGGGCTCTCCTGCTGCAAGAGGCGTCCAGCCGATAAATGCTGCTGGGCACATTGGAATCAACTGATGGCTGTGGTATTAAAAAAAAAAACCAACTCAAAATAGCCCAGCCTCTGGTGTGGGAAAGGGTAGCAGCCTTATCGGCCAGGAGCAGGGGAGAGGATGGAGATGCTCAGAGCTCTCCCCAGCCTCTCCTTAACTGCCCCACGCAAGGGAGGCCAGGGACACGTGGTTATTAGCAGAGGGGTGACTCGGGGGACTGTTGCAGGTGGCAGCTTTCAGGTGTCTGGAATAGCAGGAGCTCAACACAGGCGCAGCTCTACCCTAGCTCTATCCCCGCTGAAGTCAAGGGGCATTTCATCACCCCCACCAAGGGGTGAGGGTTTTGGAAAGCCTCCCTTCAGGACTGCTTTTTGTGCCTGAGCCCAGCACCACTGTGCTTTCCCAAGCCTGAGGGTCCCCGGTTTAATCCACCGAAGCCTGTGACAAGTGGCACGCTCACCGTGCAAAACCCAGCAGCCCTGGCACCCGGGGGAGGCCGTAGCTGTGCTTTTTGGGAGGGGATGCTTCTCGATCCCCTTTTCTGCCCCTGCATGACCCAGGGTGAGGTGTTTCGGTACGAGCAGGCAGCCGGGAGTCAGACAAGTTGGGCGCTGCTGTGGGTTGCAACGTGTGTTGCTCCCTCCCTCCCAAAGGACAGGGATAAGGGATGGGCACAAACGTGGTGCCATTACAGCTTTTAAATGGCCCTGAGTCAGGGCATATGCCCTGAGCACGGCATCAGACGGGCCATAATGGTGGGGAGGGAGTGGGCCAGGGCACCAGCAGGGACCCCCTCTGTCCACCCCTCCAGAAAGCTTCAGCCCTGACGGCCGGGCAGGGACATATTTACTCCTTCCCGATTGCTCATTTTTAGCCCCGGGTCGACAGCGATGGTGCAGCGCGTTGTTTTGTGTTCCCCAGGGCGGTGCTGCTCCGGACTCGGCACCTTGCGCCTGGGTGGCGAGGGGCTCCCGGCAAGGCAGATCGGCCGCTCCCGGTAAGTGGCTCCCGCTGCCCAGCGGCTGATGCGGGGGGGATCTGGGCTCCGCTCTGGTGCCCGGCAGCCGGCAAACTGGAGACCCGGCTCAAAAGGATCCCACAGCAGAACTAATAAATGTCATAGGCGGCGATACCTACTGGGGAGGGCTGATAAACCCAACCAGTGCCTCCTGAATATTGCTGGGGAAAAGCCTAGGAGGCTCAGGAGCATGTGGGAAACTGGTGCAAGCCCAGCCCAGGCAAGGCAGAGAGCAAGAGCCGCAAGGTCTCCAAGCCCCAGCAAAGCAGGACGCTCAATAGGGGTGCAGCAAGGGAGGGCTCAGCCCCAAAGCTAGACCAACTCAGACTGGGAATTCAAAGGGGTCGTGGAGTGTCAGGGGAAGGGGCAGCAGATTTTCCCCCAGGCGGGAGATGAGAAGCAGCTGTATTTACCCGCTGCAGGCGCTTGGCTTAGCCAGGCACCCACTGCCTACCTTTAATCACTCCGGCAGGGCTGGGGGCATGCGGGCTCACCCTGCTCTGTGGGGAGGGAGCAGGACTGCCGCTCAGTGAGGGGGTCCCGGAGACGAGCCAGGGGGATTGCCCTCTCCCGAAGGCTGAGGTGCCTTGGGGTGCAACCAAGCACAAAACGGGGTGCAGTGGGGCTGTGAGGAGGGGTGCGGGGAGGCTGGGCACTGCTGATGAGACCGATGTCTCGTGATGAAGCCCAGTGGAGGTGGTTTTTGGGTGCTCCCACTGCACAAGCTTTGTCCCTTTTTCTCTGGCAGCCATGCCTCACTTCTTGGATTGGTTTGTGCCGGTGTATCTGATGATCTCCATTCTCATCCTGGTGGGCTTTGGAGCTTGCATTTACTACTTCGAGCCAGGACTCCAGGAAGCCCATAAGTGGCGAACGCAGAGGCCGATCATGGAACGGGACCTTCGGAAGACGCTGATGATTCGGGACAACCTGGCCTTTGGGGTGCCCGAGGTCTGACATGCTGCCCATCGAGTCCAGAAGAGCCTCTCCTGGGCGGGCAGCAGGCCACAAGCCTCGGTAGGGATGGCACTCCTGCCCTGCACAAGCGGGGCTGATCGTCGCTTCGCTCTTTGCTGATCTGGGTCTTGTCCTCACCACTCACCTTTCTGCCCCTTTGCTTCTTAGGTAAAAAGTTTGTGTGGCACTGTAGACTCAGGGCTTCCCACGCGCTCACAGCCCTTCACCAGCCAAGGACTTCTGCTCCTCCCCATGGCTGAGAGTGATGAATCACTCAAGTGAAAGGTCCCTTGTTAATCACTTGAGTTTGAGCTGCCTGGCATCTTGACATGACCCTCAGTAAGAAAGGTCTCTGCAAGGGTACCAGGCTTGCAAAGGGATACAGAGCCTTTTACTCCTAGTCACTGGGTTAAATCTAACCCAGTCTGCTTAAGTCCAGGCAGTATTTTGGGGGAAATAAATGGGATTTCGACCCAGATCGTTGCTTCAGCTGAGCTCTTCACAGCACCCACCCTTAGTGCTGGGATGGTAAGCTTGCTGAAGCTCTGTGCAGAGGGGCCAAGGGATCAGCGAGCCCTGGAGACTGAATGCCTTTATCCCTGCTAAAGGTGCACCGCTTCTCTGTGTCTGTTTGGGAGATGGAGAACATCCATCCACCCATCCATCCATTCCAGATGCACTACATTCAAATTAAAGATCTTTAGTAAAGAGGTTTGTCCAAGTCCTGTGTCAAGCTGAGAATATTCTGCAGCTCTCCATGAAGGGGTGCTGCCAGACTTATCACATAAGCCTCTCCCAATCACCATTATCTTCCACACCAAAACCAGGCATACTGGCAGGAGCTTTCTGGCTCTGATTCAGCCAGAGGACAAGTCAAGAGTCCTTCCATTCAGCCCAAAACAAGAGATCGTGATGGGAGGACCCTACTGGGGAGTCTTGCTTGGCAGGGAAATGCAGTGAGCAGGATTACTCCTGTGCCCAAAGTTACGCTCGCTCTGGCAAGCAAAGGCTCAAAGCACAACCTGAAACAGGTAAATCCCACGTATTTTTGTGCCTTGGTGATTTGGGGCTGCAAAAGGGAAATGCCGCAGGGCTGGGCTGCATGGTCTGACGGGCCGCCCTCGGCTGCATGGCTCACATCCCCTGCCCTCCGGCACAACACAGCCGTATCTCCAAGCGCCAGCTTGGAAACCTGCTTCCTTGCCTCGACTCCCTCGTAGCTGGGACTGCCCTGCGAACAGACCCCAGATGAGCCATGGGGTAGCAATAAAAACCTCTGTACGGGAGCTGAGGGGCTTGGAGCAGTCAGGGACAGGTTAAACCGTTCCTGTGGGAAGGGGAGCCTGGTCCCCGCGGCCTGCACCAGCGCAGGCTGCTCTGCCATCACACCTCCTCCAAACCCATTTTCGCCTGCTGAGTCAAAAGAGAAGAGGGAAAACCACCAGCCTGCTAAAAACGAAAGGCTGGGTCTGCCGCCGCTGCGCTCGGCCAGCTGGCATCTGTGGTGTGATGGGGCTCCCCGCGGAGGTCCCCTCTCCCCTCCTCTGTGTCCTTCTGTGTGTCGTCCTGCCTGTTTTCACCTCCGCTCTGCCCACGACTCGCCGCAGAAACCGAGCAAAAATAAGACGACAAACAGGTCAGGGCTGGACTAGAGAGAAGCTAGTTATTCATCTCCTCTGGCTTATGTTTTGCGCTCTTTAGTCCTGACACAATCAGTATTAAGCCAAGTATTTTCCATGGGTACAAAGGACTTTATTGCCAACGGTGTCAAAGCCCTCCCCAGTGGAATAAAAGCGTGTGACAAACCGCGTCGCCGATGCTTTATTTTCCTGTTGTTCCCCTTGGGAGCTGCCTCCCTCCAGCTCGGGGCAGGCAGCAAGGACCAGTCTGCGGCAGGGTTTCCTTTACAGCAGGATAGGTCTTCATCCGCCTGGTTTCTGTGCCGGCTACGCTGCGGGGCTATCTGGGAATAATTAAGCCAAAGGCAAACGCTGCCTGAAAACTGAGACTGTTTCTCCCCTGTGGGACCTATGCAGCTAGAGAGACCTCAGGGGAGAGGGAAATAGTCACAGATACTGAATTAAACTGCATAAAGCATCAGAGAAGATACTTAGTGCTAGAAATACTGCACAGCATCAGGTTGGTCTTTTCCACCTTCTCTGTCCCTTTGCCTTTAAAGAAGCAGAGAAGTTACACCACCCTGAGCCCTGCCTTCCCCCAGCACTCCCCATGGCTTGCTGCGGGCCACGGGACGGTGGTTCCCCCTCCACCCCTCAGCCCTGGCCACCCGAAGGCAGGCGAGCATCGCCCCTGCCACGCTGCGGGTGCTATGCGGGTGCCGGCTCTCCTTCTCTTTGCTCCTGTTTGCCCACCAAACCACGCGTATCCTCGTCCCTCCCCACCAAAACACCTTCTTCCTTTCCTCTTCGGTTATGGCGTTGCCCTTGAAAGTCTCTGTTGTAGTGAGGACGGCGTAGAGCGGCAAGCTGGCTCTCTGTAATGGATGCCCTCTTGACCCTGAAAATGCCCCAAAGCTGGCAAAATTAAGAAACAACCAGAATAATGAAGAAGCAAAAGAAAATCAGAATAAGGGAAACGAACACCTGAAATTTGGACGAACACCCGACAAGCGAACGCTGAACTTCCTCAATGGGGCATAAATCGTTGAACTGGAATCTGCCATTTGAGGGAAAAAAAGAAGAGAGGAAGGGAAAACATTTCGAAAATTCAGAGATTTTAAATTTTTTTTTTTTTTTTTAATCACACCCGTTGTCCTCAGGAGCAGGCGGCACAGGCCTGACCTGGCGGGTCTGCACCGCCCCTCCACCTCCCACCGTGGCAGCAGGGCAGGGGGCCGTGCCGTGGGGCTGCCCGCGGCGTGGGGCTGCCCATGGTTGTGGGGCTGCCCGTGCTTGTGGGGCTGCCGGTGGCGGGGGCCAGGCAGGCGCTGGGGCAGGGGGCAGGAGCGGCCGCGGCGCCAGGCGTGGGAGCCTGCCGGGCAGGCCACAAGCGCCCCATTGTCCCGGCCGGAGGCGGGCTGGTTGGCCTGGCAGGGCCGCCGGCGGGGGCTCAGGCCCACGGATGACGGCGGCTCCGGGGAGCGCTGCGTCCCAGGACAGGGGGGAAGGCCTGTGCCCCCCCGGCCCGGCCCGGCCCGGCCCGGCCTGCCCCCCGCCCTCGCACCTCTGCTTCCAACCCGCTGCCGCCCGCCATGGAGGAGGACGTCGCCCCGCGCCGCAGCCGCCTGCCCGCCCCGGGTGGCCCCGCCGGCCCCAGCCGCATCCCAGGCCCCCCGCCGCGGCGGGACGGCCCCCTCAGCGCGCCCGCCGCCCCCACGAAGCGGAGCTGCCTCTCGGTCACCCTGCGCCGGGTCGGCGTGGGCGGTGGGGGGCTCCCCTGGGAGCGGCTGCAGGGCCTGGCCCCCGTCACCCCTGTCCCCCCTCGCCCCCGTCCCACGGTGGCCGAGGGGCCCCAGCGACGTGGCAGCCCTGGCGGGGCCGAGGCCGCCCCGGCGGCGAAGATGGGGGTGCCCCGCTCCCCGCCACGCTCCGGTGGGTCTCCGCTGCCGGGATGGGCTGGGCTGGGCAGGAGGAGGGAGGCACCAAGGTGTCCCCCGACGGCGCCATGGGGCTCAGTGTGGGGCAGGGCCCTTCGGGAGTGGCGGGGGGGATGTGGGGGAGGACTGGGAGTTGGTGGGCAAAGGTGGGTGGGAGGTGAGCCCCTGTGGCCATGAGTCCAGCACCCGGCGGGGAAATGGGCGGCTGCGGTGCCATGTCAGGAACTGTTGCGGGTGCTGGGATGCCCGTCTGTCTGTCTGTCTGTCGCGACACAGCTGGTTTGTCCGACCGCTCAGCTTAGCCTGGGTAACTTTTCAGCGCCGACGGTGGTTGTAACCCACAGCGGGTGCAGTTTCCTTTTTGCCCCGGGGCACTGCAAAAAGAGGCACCCAAAACCCTTCCCGAGTCTGCCAGGCACCCGCAGCCTGGCCCCCACCCAGGGGGCTGCTCCGCAGTGGGGGGACACATGGGGACAGCCCTGAAAGGACGTCAGAACGTCAGAGCAGTCCCAGATGTTCATCCCCCAGCATGGCGTGGCGGGGCCGTGGTGTGTGGTGGGGCTGGGGCTCACAACTGTAGGAGAAGGAAACGCAGAGGGAGGAAGGGGCATCCCCCTCCAAAGGCACCGGCAGCCAGCGGCATCTGCACGGCTCTCCAGGTGCGGGCACATCCACTGGACACATGCAGGTGGGCACTGCCAGGCACGGACGCCTGCCGGGGCAGGCAGAGATGTGAGGCCAGGGGCGGCACCTCTCCCTGCTCCCCACATGCATGCACGCACATGCACGTGCACACACATGCACACATGTGTGTACACACACACGCGCGCAGAGGGGACGGCACTCGCTCTGCCTCTGCACCGTGGGCTGACAGCCAGGAATCGCGGTGCCGGAGGAGAAAAGGTTTCTCACGCCTCCGCAAGCGGAGCTGAAGGGCAAATCGCTTTTGATGAGCCAAAATGTTCCCAGTTTCCTCCTTCTGGGAAAGCAGAAGGAGGCCTGGCAATCCCCTGAACCCAACAAACACCTAGGGGGAGAGAGCGCCCTTTCTCAGCCCTGCCGGAGCGAAGCCACGAAGGGTTAAATATCCCCCTCCCTAAACAAGCAGAGATGCTGAAACCGCTGGGGAATTGGGAGGGAAAGGGGCAAGAAAAGGTCTGCGCGGTGTGTGGCGGGAGGAGGGGTGCGGGTGTATGAGGGGGGACACGGGGGGCCCATCGGCCGCAGCCCCTCCGCCCCCATGTCCGTGCCCACCCAGGCGGTGAGGCTGGCGGGGGCCTGGGATGGAGCCGGGGGCCTGGGATGGAGCCGGGGGAGGGTGTGCGGGGGGAGATTTTGCGGCGATGTTTAATATTCAGGTCACATGACGATGGCAGCAGGAGCAGCACCAGCATCCCCGCTCCGCTGAAATAGCCACTGGAGAAGGAGGGGAAGGAGAGGGGGGGAGAAGAGGACACAGGGAAGAAAGAGAGAGGTAGAAGCGGAGAGCCTCGTAGCCCACCACACCGCGTCAGTGTCAGGCTAGAAAAGTGGGGGGGAGACCCACCCCCTTGGGAGAGGATTCGGAGACAAAGGAAGCTTCATGTTCAAAGGTAGGATGCTCTGGGCTTGGCAGGGCTGGGCGATGCCGGAGGGACGCCGCTGGGGCTTTTTGTGCAGGCACCCTCCGCCGTACCCCCACGCTGCCCAGCTCTGGCCATGGGGGAGGAATAACCCCGAAGGGCAGCGGGGGAAATCGGTCCTGGCTTTGTCTTTCCTCTTTTTTTTCCTTTTTTCCTGGCGTGAAGCGGGGCTGGTTGTGGTGCTGATGGGGAGTAGCTGGCGCCAGGGGCTGCTCTGAAAGAAAGAGATAATCCCAGCTGGTCCAGGGCTGGGAAAAGCCCACAAGCTGCTCGGCGACTGGCTTGTCCCTTGCCAGTGACAGGCAGTCGCTGTGGGGGCAGCGGGGACGTCCTGTGCTGCTCCCTGGGCATCTGCGCAGGAGCCAGCGGGCAGGCAGGGAGCCCCGGCACCGGCGGGCGGTTAGGGGGACAGACAGCTGCGGTGCCATGAGTACCCTGGTCCAGGGGTGCTCAGCATCCTCTCGCCTTGTGATACAGCCGTGCCGCCCAGGCGGCAAGCCAGGGTACGGGGTAAGGATTGCACAGCTGGGGAGCGGCACGGAGGGTTCGGCCAGGGCTGAGGTGAGCATCTAACCCTGCGGCGGCCGGGCTGGGGACGTGCCCAGCCCCTTCACCTCCAGCTCCTGCATCTCCAGAGAGGCTTCGGCACACGCTGCCCTAGATTTCACTGTGGCCCCGGCAGAGCCGGGCTCCTGCCCAAGCCCTCTGCAGAGCGTTGAGGGGAAGGAAGGTTGCTGCCGGGAAGGCTGCAGCAGCCCAAAGGGATGAGTTTCCCTGCCTCACTCGAAATGCCCGGTGATCTTCAGGCCAGGCAAAAAGATCTGGTAAGAAGGATGGCTCTGTTCTGCACCCTGAGGTCAGGCGGTGCATCCGGCAGGGCTCAGCCTTTGTCCTGCACGGCTGGGAGAAATGCCCTGGGGTCATCACGGAAGCTGAGGGGGCAAAGGGATTTTCTCCAGTGCAGAGATGCTCAGCCCAGCACCTCTGCAGGTCTGAAGCAAGGAGCAGATCCTAATGCCTGCAAGCCCCAGGGAGGCTGTGCTACTGAAGCAGCTGCTTGCTTTCCTTCCTAGGGACCTGGCATCGCCCGCCGAGGGCCTGCTCCTGCCTGAGGGCCTGCTCCTGCCAGCTGCCTTCGGGCTCTGAACCCACCCCTCCTCCCTGTTCCACGTCTGCAGGGAGTGGGACCGTGGGTCCGGGGCCACGCGGGTGGAGGGGGTTGGGGTGAGAGGCGTGTGTGGGTCGCTGCCTCCAGCCAGAGCGGGATGGCCTCGTGCCACACGGGAGGAGAGCCACGGCGAGGCCGTCCATGTGTTACGTGGGGGTTAAATAGCCTTTCCTTGCTGGAAGCTGGGTTGTGGTGAGCGACTGTTGGCAGCCCTCCCTCCCTCTTGCCACTCAGACAAAGGACGGGAAGGCAGGGGGAGGGGATGCGACTGTATCTGGGTTATCGGGACAGAGTAGATGTTACTCCCCACTACCTGAGCCCCTAAGGGACCTGCAGGGCCACCTCTGTCCCCAGCTAGCTGCTGCGAACGTCCGAGGCAGGCGGACATGAAGGGTGAGCTGCGGTAGTGGTGTGTGCTGCTGGCCACGTACGCCGGCCTTCCAGGGAGAGGATTTGGGGGAGATCAGTGCGTGTCAGAAGCAGGAGCTAGCTGGGGCCGCTGGGACCTCTCCGGGCACCCATTGCCCTTCTGGCCCTGCCTGCCCCGGCCCCAGATGCTGCACCTCTCCCTGCTCCGGAGCTGAGCGGAGCATCTCGTGTGAGCCAGAGATTATCCCCCGGCAGCCCAGCCCAGGCCACCTCCCACCGGGAACCGGGCAGCAGAGGTATCACCAGCAACTGCCCTCTTAAATGAGCTTTGCTTAGCACACAGAACAAAGCAGCAGGGAAAAGGGTGGCAATGCAAACGGCGGATGTAAGTGTTTAACCTTGGCTAACCCTCTATTCATTATCAGCTGTACTGGCCATAGTGCCCTATCACGTATTCATTACAGGGGACAGCTGGAGGGGCTACGGGATGTGCCTAGGGCGCATAACGCTCCCCCTTGACCCGTCAGTCAGAGCGCTAATGGGGCTTCATAGCAGCATTAGCGTTACTGCACGTAAAACAGAGCCATTCCCAGGAGACCAGGTAGGCATGTTTCACATCTCAAGGTGCATCTCATAGCTCTGGCCCTGGATTGGCACACCCTGACCTCCCCAGCAGGCTGTTCCTCAGTTGGCTCCTTGGATTCCTCTGTGGGAGTCAAGAGGTGGAAGATCGTGTGCAGAAAGCTGAGCCCTTGGGGACCTCTTTGCAAAATGGGGGCTTCCCTTCCTGAGGCTGTATGGGAAGGCACCCCACACAGAGAGGAAGGCAAGTGACGGAGAGGAAAAAGGGAGTTTTTCTCCCGAGACCTTGAATGTCCAAAACCAAAATGCCCAGGGTGATATCACTGATATAAAATCCAGGAAATATTTAAGGAGACTTCTGGAGATCTTTTCTCCTGGTCTCAGGGCTTTTTATAGGTGCTCAGGAACATGACTCTGAAATACCTGCTCCAGCCACTGCAAGCTCCTGGCTCCAGCAGCGAAGCCTGCAAAGGGATGGCCACGTATTGCGATGTTCACAGCAGAGTTAGCAACATTTGCTGGCTCTGGGCGAAGCATCCCTCCCTGAGACTGAGGGATGAGTTACAGACATCTTCGTGAGCCCTGAGGTTGGCTGCCAGCAACTTTCCTCCTTCCTCCTCCCTGTGTAAGAACAAGGAGTTGAAGGAGTAAAGGAGAGGGCAGCAGACTACCTGAGGACAAGCTACTGCCCGGGCAGCAAAGGGATCGCAGCCCGCATGGCCCAGGTCCTGCGCCCATCCCGTGCAGCTGCTCAGCTGGGCTTTCTTCCTACCTCAGCCTGTTCCCTGTCCACCTCTGGGTTTTATTTGCCCCAATTACTGCCGTAGCCAAGTGCCTCACTGGGGCCACAGCCCCCTGCCCCATGTTCCCTCATCATTCCCTGTCTGCCTCTCTCTTCTCCCTCTCTCTGTGGTAGGTGGGACCCCAGCAGGGCTGTGTGGGGTGCGCACTGGAGGGTGCCGCAGCAGGATGAGGGGCAGGGCACAGCCATGCGACTATGGTACAGGTGGCGTGGGCCAGGCCGGGAGAGGACGAGCGAAGGATAGGGCGCAGGAGAGCCGCCTGGCTTGGCACTCTGTGCTGTGCCAGAGAGATGGGCTTTCCTGGCTGGCAGCAGCTTTGAGAAAGCTGGAAAAAGACAACAGGAGCCTCAGGGGATGCTTTGTCAGCAGGAAAGGCACGGACTAGCTGTGACGGGTGTAAGAGCGGATTGCAGCTGAGGAGCGCTCGGCTCGGCAGCCTGCCTCCTCCGGCAGCTGCCCGGCAGCATGAGGTGCTCCGAATTGCCAGCCTGGCTCAAGCCAATGGTCCATCTTGGGCTCTGGTCCCCCCAGGGTGCTGCTCACTGCTTCAGGAGAGGTTGATGATAGCTCAGAGTGCCCCCGTTCCATGGGGAAGAACTGGGGGGGGGGGGGGAAGCATCCTCTGGCAGACCTCTCCCCTGCGGGCAAGGTGGAATGGAGGTGGTACGAGACCCTTTGGTTGTTACCCACGGTGCTGTGCACAGTGGCTGTGCTGCCGTCCTCGCATGCGGAGGGAAGATCCCTTCTCCCAGTTTACCATAAAAGACTTCCCAACTGGTGTAAAAGGAGCTGGGTGAAGGCACCCTGCTCCTTGCCAAGGGTGGCTCTTCCACAAGGTCTACCCCTATAACCCAGCATAGTGGGTTATTAAAGCTTATATATAAAATGTAAATTTTTCCCTGCGTTGAGCAGCTCTTTGTGTCTGCACAGGAGCTTTCACGTGGGAACTCTAGGCAGGGTCGCCAGCCAGCCATGCAGCCTGTTGCAGCCTAACCTTCTCCTTGAACAAAATCCTTCTGACCTCCCCCCAACCCCTATCTCTGCCTGGCCTGGCTGAGCTGTCACAGGGACCCCAGACTGGTGCTGTCAGTGTCCCCAGCCCGGTGACCTCTGAGTCGTCTTCCTCTCCAAGAGGCATGTGTCACCCACCAAATGGCAGTTGCCTGCCCTGCCGCTCATGTACTCCTCTGCAGCCAGTGGGTTCTGCTGAGAGGAGCAAAAAACTCCGCCAAAATGATGGAAAGGGATAATTTAGAGTGAGATACTTGAACTGAAGTGGTATCCAAAACAAGCGGAGTGCTTACCAAGCAAAAACACATGCTGTCCCTGTCCTGGAAAAATAACCATCTAATGAGACAAAGCATGGGGGAGTCAAGTAATTAGAGTGGGAGAGGCTCTAGTTTGCAGCTGGTTTGTATGTGAAAGGTATTTAATTCCCATCCCCTTCATCTTCCTTTCTAGATTCATCCCTCACGCCCCCCTTCCCCACCAATTACAGCTTTTCTTCCGTGCCCTCTCCTCTCCCAACCTCCAGCTTCCTCCCAGCGGGTGGGAGCTGCTCACTAATGAGACAAGAGACAGAGATAAATGGACGAGGCCCGCCCCAGCAGCGTGTGCCATCACCCGAAAAAGAGTTGAGGAGGCCAGAAAGCCTGCAGGGCTTTTCTTTTTGCCCGTTTGTTTTACGAGGAAGAAGCGAGGAGGGAGAGGCAAGGAGGGAAGGGTGCAGCTCATTAGTTTATTGATCACGATGATTAGGTTCTTGAGCGTGACAAAAAACATCGATCTATGGGCAGGAGGCAAGAGCAGAGGTTGTGGCCACGCTTTGCACTTCCACCACTGCCTTCCTCTGAGGAGCTCAGCCTGCACAGCACAGCCAGTCACGCAGCCACCCCTAGCAAGGGGCAAGCTTGCAAGTCCTCATGGTAAATCCCAAACTGCGTTTCAATGCTGGGACTTGACACATGATAATTTTTGAAAGTCTGTTCCATCACAAATTTCATGCTAAAGTTGGAGGGGCAAAACACTGGTGATCCTGGTGAGAACTGGGAGAGAAAAACGAGGAGACACACAGAGCTTTGGGCACCCGATTAGGAGCCCAGCCAGCTTCACTGGGTCTGCTCCTGCTGCTTAGAGGTAGCCATCAATACGTTGCATGCTCAATGAACCCCACTTCTCCACCTCTTCATCTGGAATGATACATAGACGAGTGTGCTGGAAACTCAAGTAGATGTTCCTCCATGAAGAGCCATACTGCTAAAATCTTGCCGTTCTGTCATCCTCAGTAGCCCTTGGAATGGATGCTCAAAGTTGCCCTCAGCCCCTGTGACAGGTCAGCAGGGAGGTCCTCATTACACCTCAATGATGATTTTTCAATCTTTCTCCCCATGCAGGGCCAGTGGAGAGCAAAAACGAAGCAGCCATGTCTGAGCTGGTCCCTGAGCCGCGACAAAAACCAGTCGTACCGATGAAACCCATGGGCATTAATGCCAACTTGCTGGGCTACATCGGTATTGACACCATCATTGAGCAGATGCGCAAGAAAACCATGAAGACAGGTTTCGACTTCAACATCATGGTTGTAGGTAGGCAGGGACCAGCTGAGGTACTGGGAACCATGGCCAGGGACTGTCCTATGAGGCCAGGTGGGAGAGCAAGCTCTGCAGGGAGGGCAGGAGGGAGCAGACAGTGCTTGCTCTGGGGGAAAGGAGAGCCTGCACAAGGCAAGGAGACACCTACTGCCCCTTCCCCTGCCAGCCTGGCTCTGTCCCCTGGGCCTGCTGTCATCGCCAGGCTGTGGCAGATGTCACGAGCTTCCTCTTTGCAATCCTCAGGTCAAAGTGGACTGGGGAAGTCGACGTTGGTGAACACCCTCTTCAAATCCCAGGTGAGCCGCAAATCTTCGGGCTGGAACCGGGAGGAGAAGATCCCCAAGACAGTGGAGATCAAAGCCATCGGGCACGGTAAGAGCCAGGCTGCTGGGGTGGAGGCAGTACTGATGCTTCAGCACAGTCTTGCAGAAGATCCCAGTAGTCTATGCAAATAGTTCTTTGCTGTTAGGCAGCCCTTTCTCCATGGGAAGCTAAAGGACAAATGCCGGTTTTAGATGGCCTCAGACCCAGCCCAGGTGTTTCTTAAACAGCAATGCCACTGATCTCACAGCCAAAAGTGAGGGGTAGAAAAAGAGTTACAGATATTTTTTCTGCCAAGACATTAGTGTGCATGTGTGGATTAAGCCTTGCTGTAAGTCACTGCCACCTGCAGACACTTAATGATCTATACAAATTGCATTGGTGGGTCCCATCCCAAGCCTGGTAGAGCACATCTCCTCATGGCAAAGCATCAGCACAGCTTCTACAGCAGTGCAGAGTAATGAGCATCATCTCAGATTCAGGATGATGCGTTGGAGGGGACGACAAATTGTGTAAGGTAGGTACTACCTCTGGGTCAGACTGAGCACAAATCCATTTTCCTGTAGCAGAGTGGTATAAGGTGGTTTTGATGAAGAGGATACCAAAATTTGGGGTCAGAAATGCAAGTGGGGGTCACAACTGTTGAGACATGACCCAGACTGGTCTGGTCATGCTTGCTGGGCAGGGATGAGGGCAGAGCGCTCTTGTTGCCTTGTAGGGCAGAGAGACGTGTTTCATGATGGAGCAGGTCTGCAGGGAGGCATATGACTGTTTGCAATTTCTTCCCCAGTCATTGAAGAAGGTGGTGTCAAAATGAAGCTGACAGTGATAGACACCCCAGGATTTGGGGACCAGATCAACAACGAGAACTGGTGAGTTTTACATGGTCAAGGCCTTGTGTCCCAGAAAGGGATGGAGTTAAGATGGTATATGGAGTGACTCTCATCTGCTTGGCCTGGAAAGTGTCTGGTGTCCTATTGCACTCAGGGGGCTGTTAACGGGGACGTGGAATTGTGAACGCCATGGGTCTGTGTGCTTGCTCGGGGGTAGGCACACATTACATAGCGAGTGCCTATTTCTGTGCTTAGTTACAGAAACTCTTAAACATCTCTGCTGATGGCGAGATGCTTGTGGTGGATATTTTTTATGCCTGAGCCTGCTTTGCTGCTGTCAGAGCTGGGAACACTGTAGGCAGGAACATGAGGAGATTTGTACCTGTCTATTCATCTCTCTCTCCCACCTTAACAGCTGGGAGCCTATTGAGAAATACATCAACGAGCAATATGAAAAATTTTTGAAAGAGGAGGTGAATATTGCAAGGAAGAAACGAATTCCAGACACACGAGTGCACTGCTGCCTCTACTTCATCTCCCCCACGGGCCACTCGTACGTACACAGTCCCTTGTCCTTCCTCAAGCCCTTGGTGCCTCTGTGGAGATATTTACCCTGCACTGCTCTGTCTCAGCCACGGACCCAGGGGTCCTGCCTACGGGGCTGGCCACTGTTTAGCGTAACTTCAGGTGTGGCGGGGCTTGAAAAGGTTTAGGATAACAAGGGCAGGAGAAACGCCACTGTGTTTTTTGGGAGAGGGCAGGATGGATGGGAAGAAGGAGACAAGAGCATGGTGGCAGCAAGCGGGGTACGTACAAGGCAGGTTTCATTGATGCCCTGATGCTGGGAGAGTCACTAGGATGAAAGGCGAGGAGGGTAAAGTGACCCCTTCCATGTTGTTCCCTCTTGGGCTGCAGCCTGCGGCCTTTGGACCTGGAGTTCATGAAACATCTCAGCAAGGTAGTGAACATCATCCCGGTTATTGCCAAGGCTGACACCATGACCTTGGAGGAGAAGACCGAATTCAAACAAAGAGTGAGTATCTCCTCTCCTGCATAGGATCCTTCCCTGCCGCGGCTTGGAGGTGGGAGAAATGAGCAGTATCCTTCTTCCTGGTGATGTAAGGGCCAGCATAGTCCCCAGGGCATGCACAGAGTCCAATGCTGGGTTGGTGGGTAAGTCCTGAAGATGCAGCTGTTCATGGGTCTGAGGGCATCTGTTAGAGGGGGAAGAAACGTGTGTAACCCTGTGACATCTTGTGATATGCTCTGTCACGGGAACTACAGAGGCAGAAAAGTAACCGGGGTTGGGGAAGAAAGACTCATCATTGCTGCCGTGTGTCCTCACTTTGCTGCATGCTTCCCTGGGGACAATCCCTCCAACCCCTGCCCACTGGAAGGATGTCCCAGATGTCTTTGCCCAGCCGTCCCACCTGCCTTCCCTTCAGGTTTGTGTTGCTCTGTGCTCCAAAATGTCTCTCTGCCCAGGTGCGCAAAGAGCTAGAAGTAAATGGGATCGAGTTTTACCCCCAGAAAGAATTTGATGAGGACTTGGAGGATAAAACGGAGAATGACAAAATCAGGGTAGGAAACATTTTATTGTGGGAGGGGAAGGGGGGATGAGGGCTGGTCATATTGAATAAGCGTAAAACAGACATGTGTCGCTAGAAGGTTTTAAGTGCTTCATGGTCCCTGAATGAAAGATGCAATGGATGTAAGGGATGGTCATTCCTCCTTCCCAGCTTTATTTGCCCCTGTCGCTACTACAGGCTGCTACAAAGGCTGAGTGAGGAAGGACTATGTTTAACCTCCTCTTCTGAATGCTCTGTTTGGCCACCATTAAGGACCAAAGAGGCCTGGTGTGTGGCTGATGTCCAGCCTCTGTCCCAAACAACTGCCCCACGAGCCCTCTCGTCTGTTGACCAAACTCGACCTGAAAAGTAGTTCAGTTCTTTGCTCCCACAGCCCCTGTGAGAAGGCTTGTCCCATCCTTCCCTCTTCAGAGCGTTAGAAACTGTCTCCTAATTTCCAGCCTGTGTTTGTTCATGGCCAGGTTGTACCCAGGATTATATCTGTGTTCTTGTACCAACACTGACTCAAGCAATTCTTCTACCTAGTAGTCCCCTCCACCACTCAAGACATTTATAAAGAACAATATTATCCTTTGCTAACCTTCTGGTCAGCTAAAGGAGACAAGCTCCTTTGGATGAGCTTCACATTCCTCAGTAGTCCATGCTCCTAGTCACTTTTTTCTGTGCCTGCTCCAGTTTGATTTGATTTTCTAGCACTGGTGCTGGTACCTCATGCTCCCCCACCTCTTCTGAGAGCTGAACTGCTAAGCCCATGGACCACATGTGCTTTTTAAACAATTGCATCACACTGGTGGCTCATGGTCATCTTGCGACTGACTATGCACGTGGGGTCCTTCCACTCCTTCAGTCGCTGCTTGTTCATGAGCTCCGAAGTCATAGCAGAAATTCTTGATGTTATTCCCTAAATGCTGCTTTTTGCGCTTCAAACTTACATCTTCCCGGATAATAACCCAGTCTGCCTTTGTACTGACAACACCTCTTGGCCTTGTGATGCTAGTGCATTTAATTATCCCACTCATCATCTTTGTGGCTAGGCCATTAATGAAAATAGATTGGCCTCCGTGGCAGTCCTCAAGAAACTCCAGGAGTTTTGCATTGCAGCCTGACACTTGCCCTTTCAATTCCCCCAGCTGTCACAGCCCCAACAGAAATTCCCACCTTCCGCATCTTAATTAATCATTTCCCCTTTGGCAATACATCACACATTCTGGAGAAGACTAGATGGGTTTTGCTTCTTCTCCAAATTTTTATTGGTTTTGAGGAGGGCACTACATTTTGTTCTGCACTTCAGCATCATAGCCCTAGGTTTGGATAGTCTCACACATAAGAAATAAACTGCATTTTAATCTCCATTCCTGTGGTAATCACAGTCCCTTCCCAAGCCCAGGGACATCTATTAAGCAGAGTAAATCTATGGACATCTGCACAACCTTATGGATAGCAGGGTCTCCTGCACCCCATGCTCTGGATGGTTTGTCCCCGTGCTTAGAGATATCTGGGTCCCCAACAGTCTCACCTACTGTCCCACTTCCCAGGAAAGCTGCACCCCTACCCCATTTCTGGCCATCCTCAGTACAACCACTTCAGCCATTAAACTTGTTGAATGTTCATGTGTCTTGTTGGGGAGGATTATTTTAATTCCTCTCCTTCTTCTGGTGAAGAACTACAAACTTGGTCAGAAATACTCACCGCAAACTATCCATATGAGCAGCCCTGGGCTGACAGACCCTCACCTGGTTACACCAAGGTACTTCTTCTCTGGTCATCCCTCTCTTCAGAAATGCTGGAAAAGGGGGCAGAAAAGCTCTGCCCCCTACTCCAGAGCCCTTGGCACTGCTGCAAGCTACCCACTAAGCTCAGGGGGTGCAAGGACACCTATAAAGCAAGGGCCCAAAACGCTAGGGATAGCACTGACAGGTGAAGAGGACAGCCAGTGAAGTGTTGCTCTGGAGAACCTCTTCCCTTGGAGAAGGCCTTGTGTTTGGTGAGCTGAGAGGAGGAAAGGTGGATGGGGAACAGTGATGGTGCTGCTCTCTGGAACGGGTTCAATAGTCTCTCTCCACATGTCTCTCCCCAGCAGGAAAGCATGCCCTTCGCAGTAGTGGGCAGCGACAAGGAGTACCAAGTGAATGGCAAAAGAGTCCTGGGCAGGAAAACACCCTGGGGAATCATTGAAGGTAAAAAACGCCTTGCTTCTGGGAGCTGAAAGTATCTCTGCAGGCCCCAGTAATAGACAAGGGTCCAGATCACATGTCCCATGGCTACCTTCCTATCCCTTTTGCGATAAACTTTTTGAAACCAATCAAGAGGAGAATTCTCAAATAGCTCTGCTGGGAGGGAACTGCCACAGTCAATGCAGTACCACTACCGCCAACTGGCAGAAGCTGGAGCCACTCGGAATGCCACAGTGTATGAAGCTGAGTTCCTGAGGTTGCCTTGGTTTTCAAATGAAAATTCTCATGTGACTGCTCAGCACCTCTTAGTGTGTCTCCTCAATGCCCGACAGTGTGGCGTTCAGACAACTGTCTGTCCTTTCTGGAGTACGCAGGCTCTGCCCACTTGGAACCTGCCCCATGGCAATGACCTTCCCATGCTCTGTAATCACAAAGGGGTTGTTGAAAAAATCAAATGTAACAGTTGCTTGCTTTCTTTTCAGTGGAAAACCTCACTCACTGTGAATTTGCCCTACTTCGAGATTTTGTTATCAGGTAAGGCCATGGTCATGCACCAGTTTGCTCTTGATGAGCAGGGAGTCTTCCTGAGACCCTCATAGAGTGAAATAGCCTCTATGGAAAGGAAAATAAAGTACATTTCAGGCAGTGAAAGCTTATGTGGGGTAGGGCTGGATTGAGTTAAGGGGTAGATATGCTAGTGCCTTTCTTAGTGACATGACCACTACATCAAGTAGGTGCTAGTTTTCATGTATGAGCTGGACGCCTGGAGAAAATCAGGGTACTACCACCCCCCTTATATCCCATTAAGGATATTAGGTTGCAACAACTTCTATTTGTTGCTGACAACAGTTCTGGGCTGGAGTCAGTGAGAAAGAGGCCACTACCACATCCTAGACCATGTGTCCTACCAGGTTGAGGGATGTGCTGGAACATATGACCTGGAAGTGAAAAGCTCCATATTTCATTCAGCTTTTGTTGTCCTGTCTTATTTCTACTTTGTTTCATAAAGTTGTCTCAGCACAAGTGATATCTGCCCCAAATTCTGTAGAAGAGCTGCAGATCCAGGGTCATCTCTGTTCCCTATAAATACATAAGGTTTCAAAACAACACCAAAAAAAAGAAAATAAGGGGAAAACACTTCAAAGCCAGAGCCCTGTGGCTCATTCCACCTGTGGGTATCGTAGTATTGAGACATTTGGCCAGGTACAATACTTTGACATCACCCTACTGCCCTCTTTTTGTTCTGCAATACGTTATGCAGCAGGCGTGCTTTCCCTAAGTCTTCCAGTAAAAACATCTTAACCAAGTGATCATCACAAAGCACATAGCAATCCAAGCCCACAGGCTTTCTATGGAGGTTAGGGACAATGCTCACAGCAGTGTCCTGCAGGTTATGGTCTGCAGTGGACCTGATACACCCTCCTGGTGCTTCCTTGTCTCACCACTGCTTCAGATGAGATAAGCCCATGTCTGCTCTGACACACCAGGATGGCCAGTAGCTGGCACAGGTGTGAGAGAGGCAGGACACCGGCAAGCACAGCCAGGGATTTCAGCCCATATCCTGCATCCTGCGTATGTGCTCTTGAATGCTGATGCTCCAGTTCTCAGTTGTGTATGATGGCACCCATGCCACCCATGCAGAAAGAGGGGTACGCTCTCTAGCCAGACCGACTGAAGAAATCTTCCATTTATCTCGGGGAATAAAATGATCATCAGAAGATTAATACTGACTGTGCTGATATTGGTTATCGTATCCTCTTTCCGACTCCATCTTCACTTTGCGCCCCTGCAGGACCCACCTTCAGGACCTAAAAGAAGTGACCCACAACATCCACTATGAGACCTACAGGGCCAAGCGGCTGAATGACAATGGAGGGCTGCCCCCCATGACTGTCGAGACAGAGGAAAACCACGAAAGTAACCTGTGAATGACACCCCCCCCCGCTGTCACCCGGTGTCTCTGGATACGACAACCCACCCCTGCTACCCTTGAGTCTACCATGGGCCTGTCTCTGAAGCATGTGGCGCATCCTCCGTGTGCGAGAGGACGTGAGCGTGAGTGCATGAGTGTGTGCGTGTGCCTACCTGTGTGCCAGAGAGGGACCAAAGGCGTCTCCCCCATCCTTCCCAGAGTGTCCTCATTCTCGGTTTGTTTTTTGCACAGCGGACTGTCCGTCATCTTCCTTTTTCTCGTTTCTGTGTCTCAGCTGTGTGTCTTGCCTGGGGGAAACAGGGATGGGGGGGAAGGATTTGTGGGGGCAGGAGGGCTTTGGAGGTGGGAGGTGTGGGGCATGCGTTGGTGCTGTTTTTATCACTTGGAGACATGGCAAGGAGAGACTGCAGGAGAGATGGTGGAGTCGGTGCATGCAGTGTCTTCAAGTGATGGCAGCAGAGATTTCTCTTGGGTCCTTGGAGGGTGGGAAGGCAGCTGGTTGGTCTGAGGGCATGGTGGCCCAGTATTTTATCCCCATTTCTTGCTGTGGCTTCCCAAGGGGAAACAGCAGCTTGGAAGTGGATAGATGGGAGAAGTGACAGACTGACATGTTTTGTGGTTCAGGGGAAGTGACCAGTGGGAAGAGACAGAATTAGTTCTTGGGCTATAGTGTCTATTTGAGAAGCATCAAAGTACTCGAGGAAAATAGCCATATTTTCCAAAAGAAGCAAAATCCAGAGGTAGAGAACATGTTCCTGCTCCAGAGGGTGCATTTGCCCTGCCCAGCACTAAGATCAAAAGCCATGCTTGTGTCACAGGCTTTATATCCTGTGCAGACCAGACCAAGCTGTCCTGAGGTCATCCCACCTCATCCCCCATTGCAGCCGTCTCTCTCCATCAGCACTGAGCAGGTCCCAGCCAAACCTTCCCCCCACAACATGGCCCTTCTGCTGTGGGAGCGCAGGGAAGACAGTGCCACGGGGCGTCCCTGCTGGGAGCTCCCCCAGGGACAGCCCTGCTCGGCACAGGGCCTTCAGGATCTTGGAGGAGTGCAAAGAGCCATGGATTGAGAAGCACTGGGCCAGGGTGTTCCCTGGGTCTCCACTGATGGTGGGAACACAAGAGATACCTCCTCCTCACTGAAATGGCTGTGTTTGCTACTCCTGCAGTCTCAGCTTGTGCTGCTCCTCTGCCCTCCTACTGCCCTCCCAGCTTCCATGTCCTCCTCTCCTGTGCTTTTGTCCTCATTCCCTTTTAGCCCTCCATAGCTTGCGTCCTTTCTTTCTTTCTCTATCTCACTTTCTCTGCTCTTGACCCTTTCTGTCTCTCCTTCATTTCTCCAAGTACTTGAACCTTCCTCTTCTCCAAGCTTTTTCCTCCCTCTCCCTCTCCCAAGCTCTCACACCTCCTCATGAATGTGCTTTTGTGTCCTGTTGAGAAGCTGTTGTTTTACCTTCCCCTGGAGGGGACGGGGAGGAAAGGTAAAGACCCAGGAGAAGAAAGAGGCACAGCTTTACTGAAGACTATATGCTTGTGTCTAGCCAGCGTCAGCTCTTTTCTGAATGTCCCTGAGCCAGGTGGAAAGCATCAGGGCTGGCTGGGCAGAAGGGAGGAGGGGAGAAAATCACAGATGTCCTGAGTTTGGCAGTGTCTGCCTGTCACCTAGCATGTCACATGGCTGGCAGGGGTTGTCACCTCCAGGAGAATAGCAGGTTGCACTTAAAATGCACGTGCAGAATGCCATGGCACGGGATGGCAGCGCTGCGAGTAAGGGGAAGTGCGGTGGGTTTGGGATGGGGGTTGGAAAGGCTAGCGTGGGAGGGAGGAAGAGGTCCCAGCGAGGGAAGAGCAGAGAAGGACTGAAGCCAGGACTGAGGTTGGTTGACAGAGCTGTACAGGGGCCAGGGCTGGGAAGAGGGTGCTCCAAGCCTTAGCAAAACCGTCTAAGAGCATATGTCCATCTTGTGGCTTTCTCTGGTGCTGTCACTGCAAAGCAAAGGTCTCTTCACTCTCGCTCCCACCTGTCCACACAAATCAGCCATTCGCAGCACCGCTAGGACATGAGGGCCATACCAGCCCTTCGCGGTCCTTTCACCACCCACGTTCACGGCTCCTGGTGTTCCTATATGCAGCTTGTGCATATAGCCTTGCACCTGCACTTCCCACCTCAGCCCCGCAGAGAACAAAAGCCTCGTCGCCGGTGCCAGCAGCCATACCACCAACCCTGCAGAAACCATCCTGCTATGCTGCTACCCATCCCACCACCCACACTGGCCGTCCACAGCCCAATGTGGGGTCAAAGTCTCCTCCCAGCTTATCTCCACTGGCCAGCCTGGCGTGGAGGTGTCCCCAGCATCACTGGCTACCAGGAGCATCTTCTCAGGCTAGTCTGCTGTGGCTGCTCCTGCCTAGCCTCTACATAATGTTTTAAACCCAGCGCAATAGGAAAGACTCACCCAGGGCTCCTCTTCACTGCACTGAAGCACGAAGCCACGCTCCGTTGTCTTTAGCAGGGGTGTGCGGAGGCGTTCCCTGCACTTGCTTTCTCACACAACTCTTTGGTGGCCATGCGACTGCTCTAGAGGAACTCTCTTGCCACTGGGCTGCAGTGTGGTCATTTCTACAATTTTTGGGCCCAAACAAGGGTCATAGCAGAGAGCCAACGCTGCCCTGCTTAAGGAAAGCAAAACAGACCTCACGCAACAGAAGAGATTTTCCTTTGCCTGTAACGTGGATTGCAAGGACAAGGCTGTATGTTTTGCCCTATATGTTTAGGAATTTTTGTTTTGTTGTAATAAGGTGGTTTTTAAGCTCTGCTCTGTAATTTCCTGTCGGATCATGGACTACTTCTAAAGGATCCATAAAAGCTCACTCAGAAAAGCAAGCTCAGGTACTCCTCACTGCCATCCGCTCATGCAAATATCCTACCGGTATCTGCATATCTACCAGGAAGTCTACAAATAGCAAATATAAAAAATTTCCCATGTTGGGCGACAGCAGGAGATACTGTTGGGAAAAAGCCTCTGCCGATGGATAAGCTGGGAAAAGCCCGAACAGATCCTAGGTCTCGTGTGCCACCAGCTGAGTCCCAGGATGACCACAGCACATCAGATGCTCCCCTCAGAGATATCGCTTGAACGATATGATGGGGGGGCAGAGGCTAAATTTTACACTGGAGGTACCCTCTCGGTGCATTCAGAGACGAACTCTTCACCACGTAAGCCATTCACCAGAAAATTTTGCAATGTATGGTAAATCCCAAAGGTCTCTTTTTTTTTTTTTATGCTGGACAAATTCCATTTAGGCTAAGACGGTAACAAACATCACGGCAGGCGTGGTTATGCTGTGAGCAGAGAGAGCAAGAAGAGCAAGCAGTACTACGTGTAGGCACTAGTTTTTGTCATTAGTTGTGAGGACAAGTTAGTTACGGTTCACTATGGTTTGTAAGCGGGCAGCTCGGGGGACAGGCTGCCTAAGCCGCGCTGCCAGCAACTTTCCCACCCCAGCAGAGGTCTCGGAAAGCGGCGCTGCGAGGGCTACGCGAACAGAAGACGGCAAAAACCGCGCTTCACCCAGACACCGGACCGGGGCTTTAGGGAAAGCGCCTTCCCCGGCCGCCTCGGGCCCAACTGCAGGCCAGCCGCAGGCCTGCGGTGCCGCCGCCAGGCCGGGAGGGGAGGGGCCGGGCCGGGCCGCGGCCCCCCAAGGCGTCCGCCGGCTGGCCTTGGGCACACCGAACACCGGGGCTGCTCCACGGCCTGTCGCGGGAAAGACGCGGTGCCCGGGGCGGGCCGGGCGGTGCCGCCCGCTGTAGCGCTCCCTCCGCCGGCGGCCATTAAACCAGCCTCGCCTCGCGACCGCCGCCGCATCATTTCCGCCTCGCGACCGCCGCCTGCCGGGAGGCGTCACGGGGGAGGGCGGGACGCCAGGGGGGGCGGGGCGTCGGCGGGGCGGGGCGTTGCCGGGGCGGAGCGCGGCGGGGCTCTCGCGGGCTGACGTCACAGGGTCAGGGGCGGGGCCAGCGGGGGCAAGATGGCGCTGAACAGGAACCACTCGCAGGAGGGCGGTGTCGTCATCCCCAATGCCGAGAGGTACCGGCGGGCGGCTGCGGGGCCGTGGGGCCTGCGGGGCGGGGGCCGCGCTGGGGGGTTCCCCCTCACCCCCTGTCCTCGCAGCAGGGCCGGCCCGGGGGCCGGCGGGGCCCGGTAGTGGGAGGCGGTCGGCCCCGCGTCCCTTCCCGGCCCCGCGTCCCTTCCCGGCCCCCCGGCCCGGGGGCCGTGTTATTAAAGCCCTCCCTGGCAGCGTGGGAAGGGGCTGGGGCAGGCAGTGGGGAGCAGGCCTGGCTGGAGCCGACAGAGGTGCCCCGTCGTCACTGCTGAAGCTCGGCGGTCCTTAGTGCCGCTCCAGCGGGCCTCCTGGGTGAGGAGTGAGCTGCCATCGCCTGTAGAAGAGAAGGAATTAGCTTTTTTTAGTGTCATGCAATCAGTTAGTGATGTCAGAGAGGCAGAGACCACTTAAGGTAGGAGTCTTAATCGCTTGAGTTCAAAGTAAGGAAAACTCGCTGTCAGAGGCGAGGCCTGAGCAGAGCAGGTCCCCTCCTCTCTTCGTGAAAGCACAGCCGGCCACTCGACACCTGCCCTCGCCCCGAGTGGGGATTGACAGACCAGCTTGGCAGGCTTGGGCTTCGCTTTGGTGGTGCTCGGGTGCTCCCAGCATCCTGGCCTTGGCTAGAGAAATCCTAGAAACCAGAGGCCCGGTAAAGGATCGTCGAGTTGGTTTGGGGCTGGTAAGCAATAGGAAAAATACCCTCCAAAAATATGCTCCAAATAATGTTGAGTTTGTAACTGAGTGCTAATACTTCAGTCAGGGAAGTCCTTTGACACGTAGAGCTTTTGCTGGTTTAAAGGAGATCTCTCTACCCTTGACCTCAAGCCATTCTTCGAGGTGCTGCTTAGTCACAGGTGGGTGCTGCGTGGGGTGCGCAGCCCTCCCGTGACAGCCCTGGATGGGCATGCAGGTGCAGACCAGTTCAGCAGCCTAATTACCCCCAGTGGTGGTGGCTGCGTGTTATTTGCTTGTGTGAGTATCTGGGAGGGAGTAAACATTAAAGGGACTATGTAGAAATTTTTCCCAGTGAGGCAAACTGACACGAAACATTGGTACAGTTGAGGAAGTGTTCTGGTAAGATCCAGACTGTCGAGGAGTTGGTTTTATTTAGCTTAGAAGAAATGTTTCCCCTTTGCATCTTGGAAATGGAAAGAGCTCTGCTGCCTTGTCAGTTTGTCAGCCTCAGCCAGTCTGAGAATCTGCAACTAGGTCAGGTATGAAGTAATGTCCCAGTAGAATTTCTTGGTTAGGATTTTTTTTTTTTTTCACATTAAAGCTAGACCTTTTTAATGTCTTCCTCCTTGCATAGCTATGTTTTTCAGATACATCTATACTGTTACTTGTTTTCTTCCCTCAGAGCACACAACCTGAAACTACAGGGCTTTTTGTTGTTTTCCCATACACTGGCCCTGCTGACTCCTTCCCTTCCCCCAATAATTTCCTTACTCCTTACTTGATCTGACTTCTACTATAGGCTGATCAGAATATATAAGGATAATTTTAGATGTGGCCTCTTCAGGCTTGTGTTGGGTTAGGATTTTGGTTTTTCTTTTTCTATGCTCTTGAACAATAAAAGGCCTCGGATTCTTCTGGCACTGTAACACACTGCAAACTTGTCACCCCCAAGTCTCTTTTGTTTATTCTGCAAATTTCCTTACGAGGTGGTATGTTTAGGGTCTGCCCTGTAGATTCAGTGACACGCTTTCCCAAGTTGACTCTTCCATTTTTCCTGAAAATATATTTAATTTTTCAGTCACCTCCGTACCCCTGACCCTGCAATGTTCACAGTTCCCATCTGGCTTTGGTGTCATTAACAAACTTCGCTAATGTTCTCACAGATATCCAACAATAATAACCTTATTGCTGACATTACTGGCTCCTCGTTTTGTTCCTTAGCATGGTGCTGCTTATTACAAATATTTAATTAAATCATGTGAAGGAGGGTCAGCAGTGAAGCAGCTTCCTCCATTTGCACAGTGGGTGCGGTGTAACAGCAGTGCTGTTTTCCTGTGTGGTGGCCGGTCCTGGATTTGAGCATGGACTTGGAGAGAGGGGCTTGCTCTGAGGTGATACCTTGGCTTCAAGGGGGGCGGTTTCAGACACCTCACCCCTTTCTGTGCCCTGACCTTTGGGCTGAGGCTCTTCTCATGCGGAGAGAGGAATTCCTCAGCCTGATGGTTTTGGAGACAGAAAGAGAAACTGTCACTTAAAGCTTTGTGGAGGAGGAGCAGGGGTTGTCACAGGTTAGAGGATGAATTCTTCTGCTCTGCATAAATCATCCCTCTCTGTTCAAAGGAAAAACGGCAGGGCCCACATCAGAACTGAGTCTTTTGGGATAATATTCAGAGCTTCTGGTGTGCTATCCCCCTCCCTGTGTGATGGGTGTGTGCGTGTCAGACCTGTTGCTGAGTTTGTCTCTCCAATTTGTCTGATTTCCTCCTGTAGTGTTCTCAAACATTGTAAAGATGTGGAGCTCTCCTTCAGTGACGTGACGGGCAAGCCTGAAGCCTTCAAAGGCACCAAGAAAGGGATGTTATATCTCACCCCTTACCGGGTAAGTCTGATGGCAGCAGGACTTCTTCTTTCTCAAGGGATCTTGTAGACCTTAGACCAGAAACCTAGGTGATAGAATAAGTTATTTTTGTTATGGGAGGAACCACTGAGAGTACTAGGTAGGAGAAGGGAATGTGGAAATAGGATAGTTGGTGCCTGTGTCACAATCCCAATTCTCTACAAAGGCACGTGCAGTCCTGGAAATCACTGTCTAGAGAATATATTTCATATCATGCGTCAGTCAATATTACTTTCTTTGAAAACTGTCATAGCTTATCCTTAAAAAGCAGAACAATAAAACTCTGTAAATGTGCATGTGTGTTTTAAGTGGTATATTATTTTGCAACAGACGTGCTTCAGGCAAGTGAGCCACGTGCCATCAATCTGTTTGCGATCCCGCAGCATTAAAGCTGTGAAATAACACAATGCATACTGATACTAGGAGTTAAGTTATCCTCTTTTTGGATGCTGCTACAACTAGAACTCCATGACCACCCTTTATATCTAATTCAGGTAATTCAGAGGCATTCCCTCCTGTCTTGCAGATGATCTTTGTGTCGAAGGGCAAGGATCCTATGCTGTCTTTCATGATGCCATTTTATTTGGTGAAAGGATGCTCAATTGAGCAGCCTGTTTTCTCTGCCAATTACATCAAAGGACAGATTCAGGCCGAGGCAGGAGGTATGTGCCCATGCTTTGTTGACTGAACTCTTCCCAAGTGTCACAAGTCCTTCTATCTTCTGCTGAACATCTTCTTCTGATAGAAGACGACTGATGTCTTCTTCTATCTTCTATGTGAACATCAGATAGATGGCTTATGTGCACAGGAAAGACGGACAGCATAGCTACAGCAGTATAGCTAGCATGTCCACGCTAAGGTAACCTGTGTCTTCTGAACTTTAAGGCACTGCTTCAGTGTTACTTTCTGCCCCCAAAGCTAATAACTGACTTTCACAGGATGGCTTTTGTTTAATCCTGTAACTTCTGTCTTGCTGTGTATGTCACGTTTACTTGGCTTCTGCATGTGCTTGTTTTCCCATCTTTGACCTGGAAGGGTGGGTAAGTGGCCAAGTCACCAGTCATTGGTATTGATAGACAGAATTAGCAACCACTTTTGTTTTCTGGAGATCGTTAATCACTTACCAGATTGGGTACGTTTGCATGCATCTCGGATGCTGCTGTATATCACTGATTTAGCTTTGTTCCCAATTTGATGATGAAACTGTGATAAGCCTTAGTCATGGTCATGACCAAACATAGGGACTTGCAGAAGTTAAACAGGGATTAAAAACAAGGCTTCTGGTTCAAATTTCTTCCCTCTTCAGCCCTAGAACTAGTTTATGTGGATTTTTATGACATCTGGAGAGCTTATGCTTTTACTTCCTGTTCCTAACAATGTCTTAAAGTGGCTGAGTCCTCTGGATTGTGGATCATCCCACTTTCTCGCGTTGAAATCGTACTAAGACAGTGATTTTAAAGCGGTGAATCTCCAAGACGATGACTTTATCCATGGTGGATTGCTTTCTTATATTTCTGTCCTTTATTTCTACTTTGTCCCCAAGAGACACTCTCTACTTCTACTAATGTCATTGTTAGACAAGGAAGATAAATCTTGTTTTATGAAATCTTTTATTTAAAAGACATCTTATTTTCTAAAAAAAATCCCCAAACCCCCCCCCCCCCCAAGCCCCAAACACAACACCAAAAACCCTTTACAAAACATTCTTATCCTGCAATGTCATCACCTGCTTGCTTTTTTTTCTGAAAAGTGTTATTATACCTAAGCATTTATAATCTATCTGAGTTTCTGTGGGTCAAAGAGATTAAAAATGTTGCATTTGATTTAAATCCTAGCTTGAGTTGCAGATCCTGATCTGTAGTCCACTGAGGTCAGCAATAAAACTTCATTTGAGGGCTTTCAATTAAAATCCTCAGTGAATTAAGTGTTCTTGCTTTACACTGTGTTCATTATTAGGTTCCGTTAAACCTTTTGGGAAAGGACAAAACATCCTAGTATCTAGAGTAGGCTGCTTCTACATATCTATAGTGGGGATCGTCTTTTAAAGGGTAAAGAAATATATTCCTGATCTTCTTCAGATATTATTTTGGGGGACATCTGATAGCAGTGCCATGCTTCTTTCCCCCGGCAATATGACGCAAAATAGTTTTGAAATAAAGAAGAAAAAATTAATTGGAGTATTAACTGTTTTGCTGGCTTGACTGCTACTGAGGAGGTTAATAGTCTGTTTCAGTTCTAATTCTCTCTCTCCTAGGTGGCTGGGAAGGGCAAGGGACATTTAAACTGACTTTCAACAGTGGAGGAGCCATTGAGTTTGGACAGTTGATGTTCAAAGCTGCCTCTAATGGTAAGGGATCTTCAGAGCCTGCAGTTCCCCCATGATTGGCTGAGCTAGTTAGAGAATAGTGCTGTTTTTGAACTTCACGGGCTGGGGGAAGAGGGGTACTCTATGCACTCTTCCACAGCAATGTTGTGGGGTTTTTTTTTCCAGGGGAACTTTTGTTTTTCCTTGCAATCCTTTTTCTTTATTTCATTGTAACACTTTGTGCAATCAGAATATTCTGGAGTTTGTGCTTCTGAGGTGGACCAGCTTTTTCTACAGAACCTTATTCCTCCTGGAGTAAAGTTGAAATATGCAATGGTGAAAAATTGATTCACTTAACTTTTCCCTTCTTACTCTGCTGTTATAGAACTGAGCTGAGGGTAGGTAACACGTCCACATTTGGAGGAGGGAAAAATAAATTTAAAATAATAACTTCTATTTAAAACTTTCAAATGGGGGGGAAAATGTACATTTTTTTTCTGATAAGAAAGTTTAAAAATAAGTAAAAACCACCCTACTGATACTTCTTTAGAATGGTCTTGTTCTTCCAGCAGCAGAAGCTCTGTGATTGAACTGGTACCTGATAGCTGGTATTTTTGCAGCTGATTTCCTTTAGCACCCTGTGAAGTTGCAGCAAGGAGGCTAATGATTTTCAAGCACAGTACTTTGCCAGACTGTATAGTTAATTTAGATGATTGGAAATGGTGCTGCATGAACAGGACTATTCTATATGTTTAATTGTAACAAAAGGATGTCTGGCTTACTAAACATGTGCTCCTTAGCTTCCAGTGGCGTTCCTCTCCAGAACCCTGGCTATGGCTATACACCTGTGCCCGGAGGGTATGCACCCGCCCCGCCTGCTCCAGGGGGGTATTCACCTGTACCGGGGGGCTATGCTGCCCCTCCACCACCAAACGGACCATATCCTTATACACCACCTCCGATGAATGCCTATGGACCTGCTCCACAGCCCATGGGATATCCATATGCCCAGACTCCAGGTTTGGAAGTTGTGTAATGATGACTGGCAGGGTGTGTTTGGTGTTAGTTGTAAAGAAATCACAATGATACGGTGAGGGTTACTGTAGTTTTGTCTCCCATCAAGGATCCTTGTCCTTGCAAAAATCTGTGTGTGCTGTTGATCACACCTGTGTGTCTCTATAGTTGCAGCTGGATGGGCGGTGAAAATGTGGTTTGTAAATTGTGCTGCTGCTTGGCAGAGAATTGTTGCCTGCTGGCATGACAGATATTAGCAAAATGTCAAATCCCGGCTGTCTGCATCCCTGCCAAGCCTGCAGAGCTTCCCCAGCTGCTGCTCTTGTCCAGGGCTAATGTGCTGCTGGGCTTGTGAGCTCTCTTGCCCTCTGTCCCATTGCCATGGTCCAAAGCATCAATCCGGTGTCATCTTTTTCAGGTATTTACCCACCACTTCCAAACATGAACCCCATGTATGTGCCACCTCCTCCCCCGTACTCTGGGCCGTCTCCTGCAGGACCCTCAGCTCCCCCAGCTTGGGTGGGCCCAGGGATGCCAGGTAATGGGCATGGGGGGCTGCCAGCGTCCAGGTGCAAAAGGGTGCATGGGGGCTTGGGCTGTGGGTGGCATTGTAGGCACAGCGTGGGCTGGGGAAGCTGTTTGCAGGAGCTCAAAGTCATCCTGATCTATTATTTGAGATAACAGAGTGTGGGGGGAGCTGCTCAGCTCTGCATCGCACAGCTTGTGGTCAGCTCTAGCCAGCTTCCAGCTTTCCTGAACTGCTCTGAATTCAAACCCAGCTTGCTGCGGTTGCTGCTAGCTCTTTTGACATTTGTTGACTCTTCAAAAGAGCTATGGCTGGGGAGAAGGCTCTGGGGCTGGGGCTACTGCCTAAGGCATGTAAGTGAGTGTGTCCTACACTTGCTTATTCTCTTTCCTGTCTAGGGGACAGTAAGGCCATGGAAGCCGCTTCCAGTGCATATTACAACCCTGCCAACCCACACAATGTGTACATGCCCATGGTGAGTACTGCGCCTGTGGCCCGCGTGTGCCTGCTCCCTCTTCTGTCACTACTAGAGACAGCAGTTTGCTTTCCTAGCAAAGCCTAGCATGCCTTCATTTTGAAAATGCACAGAAAGTATGCATTTTCTTGGGAGGTGTGGATGATAGTGCCTTGAAGAAGGCTTGTTAAAGCCTCAGTCAGGACAGGAGGAGGGCCTTAAGATTCATCCAGTAGCAGCCATTCAGTACAACAAGGTGTCTGCTTCTGTTGGGCCTGAAAGCAGGGAGAGTTAAAGAAGAGCAGGTCACTGAAGGATGAGAGCATGTGGGTTTCGTTTTCGTTTTTTTCTGGGCTGCATGGAGATGGGGAAGTCTCTTACTGTTCAGTCAGTGGCAGCGAGTAGGTAGGCTGTAGCCTGTGTCTGGTATGTGACAGCCAGTCTGCTGTGCCCTTCACTGCCTCGCTTGGCTCTGTGGTGGGCTGGAGATGGATGGAACAGCAAAGCTGGCCCTCAGCCCAGGGGCTTGCCGTCTGCTGGGTCAGAGGTATGAACATCAACAGAGACAAAGCCCTGGAAGTGAAGTGAGGATGTTGATTAAAACAGATTAAATGGTCTATTTGCAATAGACCATTTATTACCTGGCTTTGAGGGGACCTTCACTAGAAACGTTATGGGAGGCAGCATATATTCTGGCATATAACTGATACTAGAGAGGAATGGTGTGATGAAATGGCAGCTTAAAACAGCACCTGGTTCTGTCTGTAGCTCACTGAAGAGCAGTCATTTCTTGTAAGCCAAGCCTGAGAAGAGCTCATCATAAAACGAGCAGGGTTGTTGACTCTACTGTATCTCCTTCCAGGATCAGCCGCCTCCTTATGCACCCCCTGAGGATAAGAAGAACAACTAACAGAAGGAAACTGCAACCAGCCTCCCACACTCTCTCCATGAAGACAACTTGGCTGTTACCACCCCTCGGGTTAGCATCTCTCTAGGTCTCTTTGTATATATACAATATATGTAGTGCTGGGCAGCTGAGCACCTGCCCTCCTTAAACGTTAAGTCAGTGGCAATACAGAGTGGAACAACAGCACTTTCCTGCTTATTTGCTTTATCTCATGGGGTCGAAGCACTAACCTTTTGCTCTGCCATTGGCTTGAGGAGAGAGATGGACTTCTTATTAAACCACCAGTAGACCACATTACTGATCTAGGACTAAAATACAAAGGCTCTGGGATCTTGGAGTAAAACTACTTGGAATGCCAAACTTTTGACTTCTTCTGAAGCACCATCCAAGAGGAAAGGTATAGAGAGCCATGAGGTTCCTTGCACAGACCCTTGGGTGCCCCAGAAAGGTGTTAATTTTCCTTAAAGTCTGGCACAATTCAGCGTGAGATGGGACTCTGGAAATCCTGTATCGTGCTGGAAGCACGTGTTTCGTGTCCTGGATTAACAGTCATGGGGTGACGAACTTCGGAAGTGCGTCCTAAGAGACATTGAAGCATTTGGCTATGCAAGAGGGAAGAGGATGGGCCCCAATCAGCCTGCCTTTGTAGGCATTGAATAGAAAAGCAAAGAAAGATGTGCTGCAGGGCAGTGAGCTGGTAGACTGGCAGGCGTGCGAATCAGTCTTCCTTTCCCTCTTTTAGAAGCAGGTCCCATATCTGTGCAATGATCCTCTGTCAAGCAGCTGTTCTTCAAGCGTAATGGAGTCAAGTGCTGCACAGGAGCCTGCTTGCCCTGGAGCAAAATATGTTATGTTAGGAAGATGACCTGGCAGGAGCCTTGTCAGTACACGGGTCCCGCAGCCCTGGCTCCCTCTGCTGAGCAAGCTTGCGCTGTGTGCTAGCTCCACAGGGGAAAACTGGCCTTCGTCTTTTCCTTCAGACGCTGCAGCCAGGGCGTGTATGCCCACATCTGAGCAACGTGGGTGGGTGGGTGCTGTAATACCGGAGTTGGGTTGCTTAGGGGTGCAGTGCCCTCTCTCAGCTGGGAACCGCTGTGTGGTGCAGATTTTACTAACACTTGGCTCTCTTGCAGAGACTCTGGCTGCTCAGCCACAACCTTTCCTTCTTCCGTAGGACATAGTGCCATTAAACCTGCTCTGAAGAGAGTCTCTCTAGTCTGGTGGAGACCCTCGTGATCCTTTACATATGGGGTGATCGTACTTCTTCCTACACCCTTCCTACCTTCACAGTGAAGGGGAAGGAGTGTTTTCCCTCTTACTTCCCTGTGTGCCAGGGCTCTCCTGTAAGTCGGGCTTGCACAACTTGCAAGTGTGAATTCCTAAAGCAGCCCCGCATGGGGTGAAGTAAATTTCCTTATCTATAAACACTGTTTAAGTCTAAGTTAGAGATGTTCTAATAACTCTGTATTTAAAAAACAAAATCAGCCATGAATGTTTGTAATTTTTGAATTGCACTTTAATACAGGCGTGTTGATACCTTCAGCTGCCTCTTCAGTGTTGCGTGTGTGTTGTGTTGACCTTCATTCCTGCCTACTGCATGAAGGCTGGAACAAACAACAGCCACTGGTGGCGTTCTCTCGGGTGGGCTGTGGGCCACTCCTCCTCTCTCCCTGGTGCATGGCTAAGCTGGATCTGGAATCAAGTAACTGGGGGGAGAGAGGAAGGTGGTGCTCATCCTCTTGCTGCCTGGGGAGGGTGGCAAGGCTGGTTTGCGCCTTTGCTCTCACCCAGATATCCAGAACTGGCACATGTTCACGTCCTTGGGGCAGGCACAACACTGTCACCACCCTGCCACTCCCTAAGGCTGTATTCTTAGCAGCTCTCCTGTGTACATTTACATGTACTGCCTATCTTTAGGCAGTAGGAAGGCCTGTCTTTAAGAGGAACTCCTCTCTAGCTAATTTTTTTCCAGTGAGGGAAAAACAAATACATGGTAAAGGAAAATGGCACCTAACTGGGGACTGTAAAATCTGAGTTTCCCCTTGTGCCAAGGAAAGCTGGTGCCCTGCTGAACATGGTGTAACTACTGGAAAGCAGTTTTCTACTTTGCATCAGTCCAGCCTCCAACAGGAAACCAGTTCTGCTTCTTACCTTAGTTGTTCCTGTTTTGAGGTACTGACCCTGTAATCCTACATTAACCAAGTAGCTATAATTAGCAACACTGAATAAACACAAAACAGAGAGCCTGTGAGCTGCTTCCCTTTTATTTCAGTTAAATTGTCTCAATCACTCCCCAAGAACAAAGCCAGCTCCTGTATACAGACACGAAGTGCATTTGTACTTCCCTATTAGCACTGCAAGTATTGTGTTCAGTATCTTGCTGCTGCACTCACAGAAAGTTTCTAGAAGTGGCCAGAATCAGCCATTTGGTCCTGCAGGAACCGGTGTGGGCTCCCAACCCTCCTTTGTCATCTGAATAGACAAAGGAAACTTTTTTTGGGGGGTGGGCTAATCTAAAATGTGGTATTTCTCTGGTCTGAGGCTTAATCTTGTCGGTCTCCCTGGGCTACAGTCTTCAGAGGCAATCTTCACAAATGCTGCACCCCTCTCTGGGACAGCTGGGGTGGGCCACGTCTCACCTAAAACTGCTCTGTAGGATGTGTGCTGTATGAAGGTGGATCAGTTGAGGACTTGAGTCTGTCCCACCACTCACTTCCAGTTTATTAGTGCAGGCTCCTCTTCAGGATGGGGCTGTGGATGTAGCTGCCCTTGGGAGAAGGAGGAGCCTTTCCCTGAGAATCCCTGAGGGTTCAGCCCACTGGAGGAGGGCCTGAGCCCCCTTTCAGCTGGAATTTCCTGCTAGAGCAAGAACAAGGTGCAGCTTGCAGCTCGGAGGCACCTGTGACCATCTCCCAACTCAAAAGACCTCAACCAAGCATCGGCGTCTTCCCGACACCACTCGTACACAACACGCTATGGCTCTGCAGTTTTTGGTGCTATACCACAGCAAGACTGCTGGGGTTGTGCATGGCCAATTCAGGTGTTTGCTCTGCTCTGCTGTAAACTGAGACCAGAAGGGCTTTAATCCAATGCTAGCATGCATGCTAGGCTGTAGTAATGCCGGCCTCCAGGATCCTGGCAGCAGTATCAGGCCTGCAAGCAAAGCCTCTCTGCACAGGACCATCATGCCTCCAGGAGCTCTTGGTCCTGGGGAGGTTACTTGGGAAGAGCGCAACCCTATTGACAGCCCCTTATTCTAAGCCAAGCTGATTATAGCAGAGGAAAGAAGGTGGCCAAGTCTGATCCACCATCACACATTGGGGGGGGGGGGGGGGGGGGGGGGAAGGTGTCACCACCCTAGAAGATACTAAAGCATCCAAGGCCTTTCTACAGGCATGGTTCAAACAGCCCCTGCAGCAGTTGATGCTCAGTTCAAAGTGGTAAAATGCTCAGGTGTCAGAGCTGACAAACTCCAACAGTGGCTGAACTCTGCTCGTATGGCATCTTCCACAGGAGGATCTCAAAGCGCTTTGCAATCACCGAGGAATCACGCTCTGCCCACCCTTAGGAGGTGGGTAACAAGAATTCCTGCTTTACGCAGACCGAGTAGACATCACCAAGTTGGTACCGGAGGAATGACCTGACGGTCACTCCCCAGCACTGCTGGGCATGCCAGCGAAAGGCACTTGTGCAGTGAAGAGCCATGTGCCCCAGGGTCTCGCAGCTCACCCTGGCACTGACCCACACCCCCATCTGCTGAGCCTCATCACAGGAGGACCGGGTGGAAACCCTCACTGGGGGCTTGCTGTCTGACAACATGCCAGGGCTGCGCCGGCAGCGCCATGGGATAGAGATACCACATCACCACCCCTGAGGGGTTAATAACGACCGAGAAGCTGTCTCCCGTCTTTAAGCCGCTGATGATCTTCCCACTGTACACATCTTGTACCTGGAAGAGAGAGATGGTGGCTACCAGGATTTCCACAGACCTTTCATCCTGAGGTCCAGCCATGGTCACTGACATGGCATGGTGGGATGGGGCACAGCAGTGGGCAACAGGAGAGCAACCCAACGGGTGGCTGCCCCTTCATCCTGGAGACGGGGAGTGGGAGTCCTTCCCCGCCCAAAAATGCACAGGGTGTCAACAGGGGAAGCTGGGAAGAGGGGGATCCAAGTGCTGTGGGGCTGCCCCACCATGCAGCGTGCCAGTGGGGCTCACCTCATACACGGCATCCTCGGGGAAGTGGAGCTTGGCCAGGCTGGTGGTGTAGACGAAGGGCATATCCGTCCTCCGGCTGAAGAAGACGAGGGCGCTGGCAGCATGGGACAGCGGGCGCAGGAACACCTCGATGTGGGATTTCTCCTAGGGGTGGGGATGGGTGGGTAAGCCAGAGCTGCTGGGACCAGTGCTGGCCCGTAACTTCTGACCTTGCCCTGTGGAGCTGCTGTGCCAGCAGGTCCCCAGCTCCCACAGCTCTCCTGCTCATGTTTCTCTGCATCGCCTCCCTCTCCGTCCTTATTGTGACCCCCTGTGCTGCTCCTGTCTGCTCTCCCAAACACGTCTGCCTTCCCCCTAACCTTGACAATCCTGCGCCCCTGGATTCCCAGGGGGTCCTGGTTGATCTGGATCATCAGGCGGTTCTGCAGGATCTCCTTGGCGCTCGGGGAGATGGTGCGGAGATCCGTGGACATGAGGAGCGGAGCTGCCATCACTGTCCACAAGGCCATTTGGGAGCGGGACTGCTCGTAGCTAAGGCCAAAGTTTCCAATGATGAGCTGGAGGGGAGAGGGGGAAAAGACAGGAGGGCAGAAAAGGGTTAGAAACTCATCTGTTGCCACACTTGGTGATGCTGCAGCTTGCTGGGGGGGGAAACACACATGAGAAACCTCACACATGGTTTTGCTTCCCCTTGAGCAGCCTACCACTGCTGGGACTTCCTACCCCTGCTAGGTGCTGAGCCATCAGCACACATTCAAACGCACTCACTAACACCCTTTGCTTCACCACTATCCCCCCTCGGGCTGTGCAGGGAAGGACAGGGACACCTGGACAACAGGACAGGTAAACTTGAGCGGTGAAGGGTTCGTGGCAACCATAGGCTTTTCCCACAGCTTAGCCAAGGGCAACACGAGCTTTGCCTCTCTGCAGCAAGAGGGATCCTACTCCTGGCACTTTTCCTTCACCCTGCCCCTAGAAGGGGATTCCTGGAGAATCCCCGTCCCCGGCCAGGGTCAGTGCACCCACCACCCAGCCGCACCATGTCTGGGTCATTCCAGTGGCCGGGGCCAGCCGCCGGCTGCAGCACGTCCTGGTTTGCAGAGAACCAGTCCAGGATGGAAAGCACACTGTCCCAGGAGTCCTGGATGTCATCGTAGTTACGCCACAGGTTGCAGACCTCTGCCAGGACGGTGTAGTTCACCTGGAGAGGAGCACAGGGTCAGGTAGGAGGGAGAAAGGACAGGGTCTGCAAGCTGGGGGAGAAGGGGCAACCAGACTTGTTGAGAGCTGCAGCGTCCAGAAGATGGTTGGTGTTTGCAAAGCACAGGGATGTGTAGAAGGGCAACATCACGTAATGAAGGAGGACAGAGTCATACCCCAATACGACTGGGCACATCCCAGTATGATAGGATGTCTGGCAAAACAATTGCAGAGGCCATGGGGAAATATGATCAGCTGCAAGAATGAGGGTGGAATGAGGGTGACTCAGAAAGTGGAAGAGGAAACAAATAAATGCAATCAATTCTCAAGAAATATTACTAGGAGGAACACCCTATTTCAAGCACTTAAACCAGACAGGACCCATCTCAGAAGGACAGACTGCCAGGATCGACCCCACACCAGCTGAGTGGGGTGGAGAGGGCATGCCCCAGGGCCTTCTTCCCCCAAACTCCCATCACCTAGCCATGCTGGGAACCCCAAGCGTCCCCAGATGCCTGGCAGGGAGGCCACATCCCCTCCAGGGACCTGCAGCCCCATCCTACCAGGGGCAGAGCAATAACCAGGGTGTAGCACCCAGCTCCTGCAGCTCCAACAAGAGCTCCCCCAGGGCACAGGGGACACGGGAAACAGCCACCAGACGGGACAACCCTCACCTTGGGGGGGAGCCCCCCCTGATATGCTGGCCAGCTGCAGGAGTAGACGATGGGGCGGCCTGTGGAGTTCAAGGCCCTCGCCATTTCTGGGTAGCCTTGGGGAGAGGAGAAGACAACTGGTGAAGGAGATGGCTGGCAGCAGCTTGTGTCCACGGCCCACCCGCTCGGGGGGACCCCAGGCCAGCCTGGCCTCCTGCCTTACAGCAGTTCTAGGGCACCCAAACTCCCTCCTCTTTGCCCAAGAGCTGCAACAGGAGATGCAAGGGAAGAACTGAAGCTGGTCAAGCGTTTCTGCAGATGGCCAGCCGCCCTGACAGAAGCAGCAAGGGGAAAAACGCCAGCCAGCTGGGGAGCCTTTACCCTCCGCCTGCTCCTCCCTCGACGAGTAGCACCCATCCAGCTTCAGCATGTCCACACCCCACTCTGCAAAGGTCTGGGCATCCTGCTCCACATAGTCCAGCGTGGTGCCTGGGTAGCCCCCGCAGGTGAGGGTGCCCAGGTCGCCATAAATGCCCAGCTTCAGGCCCCGGGCATGGACCTGCGAGGAGAGGAGAGCTGCAAGGAGGGGACGAGGGGGTCTGAGGTGCCTCCCGGGAACCAGGCGGCATGGGGACATGGAGACACACCCCACCACCACCACCAGGCACTCACATAGTCAGCCAGGGCCTTGATCCCCCTGGGAAACCTCTGGGGGTCAGGAACCAGCCGTCCCGCCGCATCCCGCTGCTTGGCAGACCAGCAGTCATCGATGTTGATGTACTTGTAGCCCAGCTCCCTCCAGCCGTCCTCCGCCAGGCGGTCTGCCATCTCGAAGAAGAGTGTCTCGCTGTGGGTCGGGGGGACAGGGACATGGCAGGCTGAGCCCCTGCGACCTCCACGTCCTACCAGGTGCAGGCAGCCAGCGGGACTTTGGGGCTAAGTGGGGGCTCTGGAGGGTCGGTCACCACAGGGCTGGCCTGGGCCATATGGGTTCCCGTTTAAGCCCCATCCATGTCCCATTCATTGATCTCACCGAGGGGAAGCGTTTCCCCGACACCCGCAAAGCCCGGCCACCTCCTTCAGCGCCGGGGGCTCTCCAACCCCAGCCCCGGGGGGCCCGAGCCCCCTGCCTCCCACGCACCATGCTCCCCGAGATCCCGCTGCTGCAGGGCTCGCCCCAGGGACACAGAGGGTGCCAGAGCCATCCCGGGCCTGGTGCCCGACCCGACCCGTCCATCCGCCCTCCCCTGCCCTGGCATCGCCCCGTCCACACATGCACCCTCCCGGGGCAGACCCCAGACACCAGCCCGGCCTTTCCGAGCTGGTTCCCTCGGGCAGGGGGCACGCAGGCCCGCTCCTCCTTGCGGCGAGGGGGGGTGCCGAGCCCCTCCTTGGCAGGGAGCCCCGGGGCGGGGGGGGCTCCCCCCTCCGCTCCCCGCCCCGCTGACCTGATGCAGTTGCGGGGGTCCGCCCGGCAGTCCACGTTGCAGCGGAACCTCTCCCAGGCCAGCCAGCCCATGGGGGGGGTGAGCGCCAGCCCGTTCTCCAGGGCCAGGGCGGGCAGCGCCAGCGCCAGCGCCAGGGCCAGCCCGCTCAGCACCACCGACCCCATCGTCCCCGCCGCCGCCGGAGCACCGAGCGTCTCTCCCCGCCCCGCCCCGCTCCGCCCCGGCCCGGCCCGGCCCGGCCCCGCTCACATGATGCCGCCCGCATCACCTGACCGCCCGCCTCCCTCCCGCCCGGCCCGGCGGGGCGCGGCGTTGCACCCAGCCCCGCTGCGCCCCACGGCCACCGACCCCGCCGGTACCGCACCGCCTTGCTGCTGCACCCCACGGCCGTTGCATCGTACGGGTGCTGCGCCCCACAGCCCCGGCACCCCATTGGTATCGCCCCCCTGCGCTGCTGTACCCCGTCAGTAACAGACCCATTGAACCCCACAGCAATTACACCCATTGCTGCTGCGCCCCACAGCTGTCGCACCCCATCAGTGTTGCACCCCGTCAGCACTGCGCCCAGTCGGTATTGCACCCCACGGCTATTGCACCCCATTGCCATTGCACCCCACTGCTGCTGCTCCCCATTACTGGCACCCTATCACCGCCGCACCACACGGCTGCTGCACCCCAATAGTTACACTGGGAGGAGAAGGGGACTTTAGGTCCCCCCGGATGGGACCCTAGGGGTACCCAAAGGGGCGTCGGGCGGAGCGACGAGGTCCGGGAGAAAGCAGCTCCCGGCAGGCTGCCGTGCCCGCCGGCCCCCCCCGCCCCCCGCTGCCGCCGCCGCCGGCGGGGCGGTGCTGCCGGCGCGGCGGGACGGCCCCGGAGGCCGCAGGAGCCCTCCCCCGCCCGGCCGCGGCCGGCCCCGGCTGCCCCGCACCGCCCGGCCGCGCCGGGAGCGCCGACGAGCAGGAAGGGCCCGAGGTGAGCCGGGACGGGCCGGGGCCCGCGGTCCCGCCGCCGGGACGAGGCGCTGGGCAAGGCCCGGCGGGCGGCGGGGCCGGGGCGGCGGCGGCGGCGACGGCGGCGGGGCGGGAGCGGGCGGCGAGGCCGGGCCGAGGCCGCGGGGGCCGGCAGGCACAGGGCAGGCACACACGGAGACACAGACACTGCCAGCCCGGCGCTGCACACACAAAGACCCGCAGCCCGGAGTTGCACACACGCACACAAAGACACGCAGCCCCACTGCACACGCGTGCACACACACGCACAAAGACACAGAGCCCAGTTGCACACGCGCGCACACACACACACACACACACACACAGAGCCCAGCGTTGCACACACACACACACACACACACACGCACACGCCGCCCATTCGGACCCCGGGACCCCCCCAGCCCCCTCACGTCAGGGCTGGCGTGGGCCACCCCGGCTGTCCTCAGCCTGAGTGCAAGGCTGGAGATTCCCCAGGGTGATGCGCCGAGGGCAAAGCACCCCCGGTGAACAGCGTTTCCTTACGTCTGATGGGATTTTTGTCCATTTTCCAACTGGGGCCCGTGCCCCCTTGTCCTCAGAGCCCTGCCCCACAAGCCCGGATGGGGGAGAAGGGCTCCGGGAGGGATGGTGGAGGTTGCCCAGCAGTGGGGAGCTTCCCCCGCCCAGATCTGGCCGGGGAGTGGCGGCTACGGTTTGTTTTCTGCCTATTTCTTTATGTGGAGTTTTAGCGGTTGGACATCCATTTGCAGCTGTAGAAGCGCAAAGGCTGCGCTTGCTGTGGGACCTGCCGGCTTGCCGCATCGCCTGCCGCGGGGCCTCCACAGATGGTGCAGTAACGTGCTTCTACAAAAGCTCTTTTTTTTTTTTTTTTTAAATCAAAACAAACCCACAGGAGCCAAAAACCAAACCTCCAGGAGCACTGGCCTGAGCTGGGATGGGGCTCGGGCTTTGAAGCCAACGCAAGTTCCATCAGTTTCGCCACCCCGGTTTCCAGAGCCGCCCGCCTGCAGTGCCCGGTCCTGGCCGCTCCTGTGCACCCAGGGCCCCGGCTTTCTGGGGTGGGAGCGATGCAGCTCTTTGCTCTTTCAGTCCCAAGCTGTTCTGGTTTGTGACTCCCTCTCTGCCACCTTTCCTCTGACCAGGGATGAGGCTCGGCATGGCGAAGTTTCGGAGGCCCTCGGCAAGGGAGCCGCCCACCCAAGGAAGACGGCAAGGGGTTGCGGTCTGACCCGCACAGCCGGTACGGTACCTCGCACCCGCTGCCGGTTAACCTGCCGGAGCTGGGGGTGCCGCTGCTGGGAGTGCTGGCGGGGACGGGTGGTCCTGCGTGGAGACGGGGAGCAGGAAGAGGGTGCTCAAACAGAGGTCCCAGAGCCCTTGGGTCTGAAAACACCCTCCTTATCCTGCCCTATAATTGAGGAGAGAGGGAAATGAATGCCTCACAGGCACAGAGGCAAATTTCTTTGATGGACCCCATAAAAAACCATCGAAGTAGGTCACTCGTGGAATAAGAAATGAAGCAGCGGTGTTGTCATCCCCAGACAAGGCAGGTGTCTTGGTGGTGGGGCTCTGGTGATGACCTCCTCTCTGCAGCAGCGAGGAACCAGGCTGCAGTTTGCAGGGGTACTTGCTGGGTTACACGCTGTCCTGCAGCGCTGGCTGCTGGAGTTGGGGCTGCTCTTCCCCGTGGCGGGCTAGGGGCAGGACCAGGCCTCTCCTGGCAGGGAGGGTGAGATGTTCCTTGCCCCGAGCTGACTTCTTACCCCTCTCTTCCTCTGCTCCTAGGCAGGGCGATGAAGCTGAACGAGCGGAGCGTGGCCCACTACGCCACCTGCGACTCGCCTGCCGACCATGCCGGCTTCCTCCGCAAGCGGGTGGAGCGGCACCACCACCATGCCCACCACCACCATGCCACCTCCTACCAGCGCCGCTGGTTCGTCCTCAAGGGCAACCTCCTCTTCTACTTTGAGGAGCGGGAGAGCCGGGAGCCCGTGGGGCTGGTGGTGCTGGAGGGCTGCACCGTGGAGCTGTGCGAGGCCACCGAGGAGTTCGCCTTCGCCATCCGCTTCGATGACGCCGGCGCCAGGGCTTACGTGCTGGTGGCCGACGGGCAAGCTGCCATGGAGGCCTGGGTGAAGGCGCTCTCGCGGGCCAGCTTCGACTACATGCGGCTGGTGGTGAGGGAGCTGGAGAAGCAGCTGGAGGAGGCCTGCAAGAGCTTGGCTGCTTGCCACAAGTCTCCGCGGAGGTCCTCCTCCTCCGGCAGGAAGAGGCACCTCTCCAACCCTGCCTTGCTGCCTCTCCAGGAGAAGCCCGCCATCCTGGAGAACGGTTACTCCACGTGGGGTAGTGGTGGTGGTGTCCCCGGGGGGGCTGCCTGCCCTGACCGTGACGGGGGGCACGTGAAGCCCCCGCCTCTGCCTCCGCGCCGGCGCTCAGCTGCCAGCAGTGCCACGGGGTCCCCGGCGCCTGGCCTCTCGCCAGCCATGCCAGAGAGCCCGGTGTCACCGGAGACTGCCTGCTTCTCCAAGCTGCACAGCTGGTATGGGCAGGAGATCGCGGCGCTGAGACGGGAGTGGCAGGAGAGGCAGAAGAGGGGACACCCGTGACCGGGGGCGCGGGGCGCGAGCCACCGGCCAGCCGATGCCCGGCAGCCTGTCTCCTACGCAGGAAAAGCAAAGTGAGGGACGCTGCTTGCCCCCTGCCCTGGTCGGTGGCCGAGTGTGCGGTGCGTGTGTGCTTCACGGGGTGTGTGGGAGGGACTCGGGTCTTTCCCAAACCTCACGTTTCATTTCCATGGGGCTTTATACAGCTGGAGAGTGTGTAGTACCAGGGGAGCTGCCTTTGAACTCTCCTCTGCTGGTGACATGAGGTGTGGAGGGGGCCCAAATCGGCCAAATCGGTATGCAATGAACCTCACCCAGTGGGCTTGGCTCCTTTGCCGTCCTGGCATGGTGGATGCTCTGGGTGCTTCATTGCCCACCTCTCCTTCACCACTTTTTTTTGGTTTTGTTTCTCAGCGTGGAAGTTTGCACAGGTCAGCATTTATTATTGTCTGTGGTCTTGCGCCAAAGTCCTTCTGCCTTTGCTCTTTCGCTGTAGATAAGGCTGGGCTCTTACGAAATGCCTCCAATGGGCCACTGGCCCTGGCGGATGCCTCCAGCCTTGTGCCTCTCTTGCCACAGGACGCGCGTGAGCCACCGTGGCTGTGGCTGGCCCAGCAGCCAGGGCAACAAGGACCGGGCTCTCGCGTCGTCGTTTTTTTTTTTACTTTCATCTGCACTAACCCTCCTCCCTGCTAAATCCCTCAGGATGTGGATTTCATGGGCTTGCATCCATCTCTTTGGGTGCCTGAGCTCAGCAACGAGGCTGAAATGGAAGCACCGAGCCTGGTCTGAAGCAACAGCAAGGACCAGGAGCTCCCCAGGGCTGATCTGGACTCTGTCGAGCCTGTTAATGTCTCCAGCTCAAGCCTTCCCTGTTCCAAAACAGGGACGCTAAAGCTTCTTTGCCTTGCCAGGGGTGAATTTACCAGCTTCTGCGCAGACTGTAGCTCCTGCAAAGTGCCATATAGGGCTCAGCCGGCTCGTTGGGCAGCTTGCCCGAGATGGTGTCCAGAGCCGTACTCTTGCAGAACCTCTCTCGCTGTTGTGGCTCTGCCCAGCTCCTGGTAGAGCTGCGCAGTCGGGGGAGAGGCTGTGGAGGAGCGGGGAGGAGGAGAGGGCTGGCCCCAGGAGGAGTGAAGGTGTGGAGGTGAGTTACAGGTTGCACTGACTGACTGTTTGTCAGCAGTGTCTGGGCTTGCCCCTCTAGCATCAAAGCCATATCGCTGCCTTCTGCCAAAGCCGGCGCCTAACCTGATGGTGCTTCCCTCTGATTTCATGTCAGCATCACTCGGCTGATCTCCGTAGCACGTCCCATCCTCCCGGTGGGTGAGGAGGGCTGCAGGGAGGCACGCCTGTCACCTCGCTACAGAAATGGACTTGTCCTTCCCCAGGTCAGAAACCTTGGTCACGAGGCAGATGGTACAAGTAGGTGGGTGCTGAGTCCGGGGGCTGCAGCACCCTGGGGGCGGGGTTGATAAATCTTCTCCCTTAGCCTCTCGGCAGGGGCTGTTTTTCAAAGCAGAAAAAATATGTGAAGCAGTCTTGTGCTTCCTATCTAACAGCGTTAAACCTGTTTTTATTGCCCTGTTTTATTAAGGAGCCTTGCTAGAAAAGCAAGAGGCTATTCCAGGTCATGACTGGTAGGAACCTTTTTGCCTTTCTGGAGTTAAACGCACTCAGCTTAATACTTTGCAATAGCCAGTAGAGATTGTCAATGGAGAAATCAAATGACTTCCATTAACTTTTGGTGCCTTTGCAAATATATCTCTGGTAGTTTTGGATGACAAGCTTCCAGCCTCCTGCCTAATTATGGCTCGATGGTATATTACAGGAAATCAGATCTTAAATCAGATCTTACAAATATGACTTTGGGCAGCGGGAGTGTAACCTTCTCATACGAGTGATGCAATCCAGTCCTCTCCAGTTAGTGTCTGTATTTCTTCACAGTAGGGATCTTCGAGTGCGGGAGGATTTTTTTTGTTCTCCTTTTGAAGTGAAAACAGTTTGGAAAAAAACAGGAGCAGGTGGCCACGGGCCAGTGCCCAGGCTCTGTCAGCAGCCCAGCTGGCCGGACTTACGGGCCAGCTCTGCCTCCCTACCTGCTGCTTAAATTGTTCAGTGCTGCAGCATTCCTGGCTGGGAAACAGTCCCCTTCCCCATGGCAGGGCAGCAGCATCAGGGGATGGCACTACCTGGTGCCTCCTCCCTCTGAGCGTAGGTATTTTGGGGCCAGGGTCAGATTTGGCAAGCATTTTTCTGTTCTTTTTTTTTTTTTTTAATGTAATACAGGGAGAAGAGTATTCCTGATGTCTCAGACTTACATAAGGCAGTTTGACGGTAAAGATTTAACTTCCAACCTAAATCAAAATGTAATGGCAGTTCCTACATGAGACCCAAGAATCGGGAGTGACTTGAAAGGGAAAATAAATTAACAAAGCCAGTTCTGTCACAACTGGAACTGAAACAGTATTATTCATTTAAGGGCAGTTTCACTTTTAAGAAGCTTAGTTTGCTTTAATAAGCCAGGATTGTGCTAGTAACACTACTAAAGAGCTTATATTTAATGCTTTAATCTGTCCCATTCGAACGGCACAATTTCCATGCTACCTGCCTTTGCGTTAGTACATATCCCAGCTAAATCCTAAATCCTGCAAATGAGGACCTGCTCTCTGCTTTCTGTCTGATCGCATTTGGAGTAATTTTGTGTTTTATTCTGCAGCGCCAAGAAGAAAACAGCTGAATCCTGAACAGTATTTGTGCTCGGCCCAGCTGTCCATGCCTGGGCTTTGCTAGGTCTCCAAAGCGCTGCATGACTTTGGATGCGCTTGGTCAGGGCTTCCTCACCATCCCGCTTGCATAGCAGGGATGGCCTTTTTGTGACTAAAAAGAGCCATAATTGGAGCCATGCCCAAATTTGTATGGGAGTACAGTTTTTTTAATGACCACTGCTGCTTGCTTCATTAGGCAGGAAGCACCTGGGTGCTCCGCCACCTCCTCTGAGATGGAGGCTATCAAACCAGCTGGGCTGAGGATCAGTTGTGCTGGCAGCGCCTTTGAAGCAGCCCCCAGGCAGAAGGTTGGGATTTCAGCTTCCTGAGATTGCACTTGCCTCTGGCTAATGGAGCGTCCTCTCTTTCTGTCTGCAGGCAGAGATCATTACAGGAAAAGCAGAAAGTTTTCATTGTCCCCTACAACAAAATTAGACTGATTGCCACACACTGTTTTTTCTCCAGTCATTCAGGTTTGGACTGTTTCACCTCCTGCCTCCACTTTCCCTTATTATTTTTTAAAAATAGAAAAATGTCTGGGCAGCACAAAACAGGTTCCCTAGCAAAGGGGGGGGCTGAACACTAAAGCTGTATGGCTATTTTTCTTAAAAGTACTGAAGTCAAATCCTTTTCTAAGAGTTTTCTTTAGCATAATAATGCAAAAGTGGTGAGAGAAAAATGCTTGAATCTGAATGCTCGAATTTAAAAGAAATTGAAGACTGAAAGAGGGAGGGAGATTCTGACATGGCCTTTGTATGCTGTGCCAAGAAGGGCTCCCAATCCTGCTAAAATAGTTGATGAAATCCTTGTATTTTTCTCAGGCTGGGATTTCAGATTGAGGCCCATAATGTATTATTTCTGCACACTTTTCTTTTTATAAAACAACTGTGGTGATGTTTTCCACTGAATCCAGGTCCTAGCGATAAGACTAACCTGAAGATTTTTACCCGTGGGCACCGCTAGCCATTTGGTGGACATTCACAACTAAGATTGGACATTTTCTGTTACAATAGCGACCACATGAATAGTTTGGGGGTGGGTAACCCCCCAGTCTTACCCCTCTCAACTGCCTTTGTAGAGAAACTTAAATAACCCCCACTGAAACGCATAGGGAACGTGTGAAGTTCCCGTGCCAGTAGCATCTTTCACCGGCACCGAGCGTGCTTTATAACCTGCACAGGCAACACTACGAGCAACCTGCGGAAACACTCCCGCCTTTTGAAGGGCTTCTATTTTAGGTAGACGACGTGTTCTTTTTTAAGAGGCGATTTTGCATGCGCCTTTGTCTTACATGTGGAGCTTGTATTATGCATTTCAAGACATTGTTAACGTTTGTATTTTATGCCGTGAAGCCGAATAAACCGTTTTGATTTGTAGCCCGTGCGTTGCCAAGGGAGCTGTGAACCCCAACACCCACGGGAAGCGGCTGCAGGGCCTGGCAATTCCCGCTCTGCCCGTTTTTAGGGTCACCCGCCCCGGTTTTCCTCTGCCGAGCCTCGGGCGGGAGGCGGTAAAGGGCTGCCCGGTTCCCTCCTCCTCCCGGTTGCAGCGAGAGAGGCCGCCCGGCGAGGGCGGCCCGGCCCACGGCCCTGCAGGCCGCTCCGTGGTGCGGTCAGACCCGCTGGGGGCCACCGCCCCGCCCCACGCATGCGCACTGGCGATCTCGCCCCTCCCCCTCAAGCCTCGCGAGAGCCGGAGGCTCCGCCGCCCCGAGTGACGCCTCGGCTCGGCCGCTACCGGAGCCCGGCGAGGGGCAGGAGGGAGGATGGCAGCGGCAGGCGGGCGGCTCCTGGCGGCGGCTGCGGCTTGCTCGGGGCGGGCGGGCTGGGGCGGGCCGCGCCGCACCCCGGCCGTGCCGCTTGTGCCCTCCCGGAGCGCCACCGTGACCCGCAGCGGCGCCATTTTGCCCAAGCCGGTTAAGGTGAGTGAGGGGCGAGCGGGTGGGAGCGGCAGCCAATCGTGGCCTAACGGATGGTAGCGGTGGCCAATCGGTGCGGGTGCATCTGCTGTGGGCGGGGCCGGTGGGATTGAGTGACAGGCGCTAGGCTAATGAGCGGAGCGGCTGTGGGCGGGGCGGCGAGGCGGAAGCGCTCGCCAGCGGGGGGGGCGGCGGGAGCGGCCCTGAGGGGCCGGGGCGGGCCCGGGCGGCCCGCTTCCCTCCGAGCGGGGCGGCGTTGACCCGGCGGTGGTCCCCTCCGTAAGGAGATAGGCACCCGGCTGTACACTGCCGTTTCTCACCGGCAGCCGCTCTCCCTTCCTAAGCCCCGAGCTCCCCGCGGGTTCCTGCTCTCCCGGCGCTGGAGTTTTTATAATGAAGTGCGGTGGCTGCGGGTTTGGCACTAGGGACAGCAAACCGAGCTTCCCGCTGCTCCCCAGGCCCTCTGCGCGCCGGTGGAGCCGGGGGTACGTAGGTTCAGCCAAGGTGCAACTTGCCGGTAAAGATTAATCGTCTCCAGTCGACTCCTTGCAGACGCCCTTCGGCCTCCTGAGGGTATTCAGCGTTGTGATCCCTTTCCTGTATGTCGGGACGCAGATCAGTAAGAACTTCGCAGCCCTACTTGAAGAACATGATATCTTTGTCCCAGAGGATGACGACGATGATGATTAAAGGGTATGTCATTAATATCACCAGCAATCTAACTATTCGTGCTTCCTGTTTGGCGTGGAGCAAGGAGGAGAATCTCGGAAGTACAGACAGCAACGGCTTTGAAAGATGCATTTGCAGTGAAATACACGGACACCTGCAGCTGTATTGCCTCTGGCTACAAACTTTTCCGTTCCTTTATACTGGAGTAGGCCAGACTAGTGTCTGAATGTGAAATCTCCACAACATACATTCATTAGAGATCATAATAAACTGATGGCATTTTAGATCTTGTAATTTGAATCAGAAATAAACTGTAGTCAGTAAGCATTTATACTGCAGACAGAAAAGAGGGACTTCAGCGTTATTACGCGTTTACCTGTTTAAAAGTCTTCTGCCAACTCCCAGAATGGCTATTGTAAAAGAGAAAAATTCTGCTATAGACGTGCACAATCTGAGAGAACTCCAGAACCCATCAGAACAAACTGTCCGGTGGGTGTTACAACACTGATCTCTAGAGTAGCTGGACCATTCAGACTCATCAGATAAAGGTGAATTATTTCTGCTCTTCCTTTGTCTACATTACACTACACTTCCCTCCATTTTATGTTATTCCATTTGGCTTGCCCTTGTGTAAAGACTTGAGTTTGGGTATATTTGATTTTTTCTAGAGAACAAAGAAGTTGTCTTAAAGAAGTTGTTGTAAATAGTGTTGTTTTGTAATCAGTTTGGTGTATGTATTCCATTTGATAAAGAGATTTTCCAGCATGCACTGTGCAGCTAAAAACAGAGAATTAAAAGGTTGTAAAGACTGCAATGGCCTGTTAGAAACTCCTTTTATGTAAACTCCCACCTCATGTGGTTTGGGGGGAGGGTACAGACTGGCGTTCAGTACAGTATATCTGAAGAGTAACAGTTTCTTATTCTATTTGCAGAACTGTAATGGAAGAACAGAAGGGAGAAAACCATTGACAAAGCAATGGTTCCAACATCTGTCACCTGTGTTCTGTCCTTCCTAAACAGGACGGGGGCTCTGCATCCCCTTTGCAGTGAGTGTCCTGCGCCTGTCTGTATGACGGAAATCTGTAGATCAGGGTTGAAGGAAGTGCTTGATAGGCCCTGCATCCTCGCACACACACACTCACCTCAAAGACTGCTTGGGATTCCTTTTATTAGCAATATGGGAAACAATTAAAGATTAAGAGATTGAGATGTATGGCTTTGGTCTTGTGTTTTTATAGAATATGTGCCTGTGACCTAGCATTTCTGTCTTAACCTTTCTACCTCCCTATGCCTGCTCCAGTAAGGAGGCTCTCTTCATATTTCTTTCCTTTTATGAGCCCCTGCTGTAGTCATTCTGTACTCATCTACAGCACATGACAGGAATCCTAGAGGAAGCAGCAGCCCCACAACACAGCCCCATTAAAAGAATGGAGATCACACTGACACTGGCACTGCAGTTCAGATAACGTTGATTTACAACCTAGCCTACACACGTGTGTCTGATGGACACTGTATCATTAATTTCACCTCACTGAGGACTAAATACAGTATTATCTTCACAGAGCTAAAAGTTTTGGGTAGGTTTGGTAAAAGGTTAAGGCTTGCTGATGTGTGTTACTGCATTTAATCTATGAAGAGTGAAAATCTCTGAACGCTCTGGCTCTAAGTACCTAGTATGTCCTAGGTAGTTCAGTACTTCCTTCTGTATGAGCCCTAATTAATTTATTTTCTTAACTGTGTATAAACTTCAACTCTTCTTTTCATAGAAGTGTTTACTATTGCAATTAAATCCTTGCGTAATAGACTTAAAAGGTCTTCTCTACTGCCAGGGCATGCGTAGAGTATCTTCAGTCACATCAGACCAGCTGTTTCCTCAAATACCTTGAAAGGTTAAAGTAAAAAATTTTTTTTTAAGCCAGCATTGTCCCAGTGTTTCTCTCATGGTTTCTGGTCACTAGATCTGGCCTCTTGACTGCCCACTTTTCCCTTCAGTATTCACGTAGCTGTAAAAGAAACTTTTTAAGTGTCACACACAGTAGCACAGTGTATAGTTCAAACAGCCACATTTGCTCCCTTACTATTTGGCACGGCTTTTGATGTTTGCTCTGTAACTCTCCAGTGTAGTCTCTTGAGAGAAAAAGGAGCCTGCAGTCTGAGTAACCGCCACAGCTGGAGCTGAAGGGAGCTGGCAAGTTCTTGAGTCACTTGGTATCAGAGTTGTCCCTCCTTCCCCAAGGCCTTCTGAGAAGTGGTTGCTCAGTTCATCTGTTCTTGGGAGCCAAACATGTCCCTGCTTGTTTTCTATGCTGATGAACTCTTTATCACTGCTTTATCCCACCATCTCTCGTGGCTGTGTTCCTTCTTCAACTCTGTCCTTAAAAACACCCCACTCCCAAAGTTCTTAAGTACACATATGTATACATCCCTGAGGAGCGCTCCTTTGCAGTCCTCATATGGGGAAGAAGACTCCAGATAAAAAGAAGTTTGAGCATATTACAAGGATTCAATGCTGATCACACATGGGGGAGCTCCAGCACCGAGCTACCTGCTGAAAACCCGTTCTGACTGGTGAGAAAACAAGTTCTCCTTACACTTCTCAAAAGGGAGCTAGTAATTCCTGATTCAATTAAGGAGGTCATAGTAGGACACCATCTTCTGCTAGGCATCAGAAGCTCTTACAGAGCCTCCCTATTCTAGACAACAGTACAAAACCCCATTTTTCCATGTAATTTCATTCTGCAGCAGAGAAATAGACTCTGCTGATCCTTTTATTGCACAAAGGGCTTTATTGGCCTATTGGATTTTACGCCATTCTCTGTGAGGAAGTAAACACAGAATAGCATCCAACTAAAAAACACAAGGTCAACAAAGTCATAGCATGAAATTGCAAAACACTGCATGACTACGGATGGGCCTCAAGCACAAGAATGTTTCTGCAACTATGCTGGCTTTTCTGCTCTTTCTTCCACAGAGCTAAGACCTATGCCCAGGGCTGCAGGCTAGGCAGAAAGCCCCACAGCCAGGTTGTGTTGTGGTTATTCAGCAGATGCTCCAGGGCAAGTGATGGGACAAACTCCACCCACTGAAAATACACACTGGCAAAAGCTCAGAAGTCACAGCTCTTCATACAGATCATAACAACTTGCACACGCTCAGAGTTAGTCATTAGGCTCCTCGTATACTATACAATCTTTCTGGACAGATTTTATTTTTTCTACTATATAGAACCTTATTTGTAATACAAGGCAGGAAGACACAGAGTCAATCTCTCACGGATCGTGGCCCGCATAGAATTTGGACAGAAAGTCTTTAGGCCGTGGGGTTTCCGTCTCATGGAAATACCTCATGATGTGAGTCCTCTGCTTCCATACCTGAATGGTTTCTTGAAGATCCATTTTTCCCTGCACACAGACAAAAGAATTTTAGACTAGTTCTCAGTTAAAGCCCGAGTCTAATTATACAGCACTATGGAAGTTATTTGAATGCACTTAGAAACACCCTTAAGACAGCTGCATCAACAACTCTGTACTTCTAAAGACTGCTTGTATCACCTATATCATGACACAAATATATATACTGTTCCTGCCTTGTGACTTTATTGCTTCATGTCCTATATTAACAAGTCACTTGTCTCTACAGCACAGCTTTCCAGCCCTGTGGAAAAGGCAAAGGACCCTGCCCCCTTCTTAGAACCTGCCTTGTTTCTCTCATGACCAGCACCCCCATAAAATTCTACGCAACATTCCTAACTTAACTTTCGTGCACCTCTATTTAATTTTTTTTTTAATAGCAGCAAGTTAGCTGTAAAACTAAGTAAAATTGCTGCTAAGTGCTTTGCACCAGTATCACTACCACAGAGATATTAAACATAACTTCTTCATGACTCCAGTCTATGAATTATTGTACTGGTTTCAGAGGATGGCAGCACAGGGCAAAATGAGACTGCCCGGAGTTGTCACCTACTGTATTATCTAGGGTTCTGTTTCCAAATTTTTTTCCATCACGTAAAGACAGACTAACTGTCTTGAAATGCAAGAAATACAACAGGTGAGCACAGCAGTCTTTGGTCAGAAGCTTTCTAATACATTAGAACTGCAGAGGTCAGTTACTGTTGCTCAGACCCGTTTTGAAGCCTTGCCCTCCTCTTGGTATGCCGATTATTGCTTTGAACCAGACAGGTCTCTCAGGCCTGAGACATAACCAGATGTGTTAGAGAGTTGGGGTGTTTGCCACCCAAAGCCAGCTTCCCACCAAGTACTGCCACTCTAATGTATGTTTCAGAATCGGTAAAGAAAACCACATCCCAATCTAAGGAAGCACTGTACGGAGTAGAAAGGTCATTTTTAATGGTAAACTAGCTAGCAGCATCTTTTTCCCCCTTTCTTTGATTGCCATTGTTTTCTAAAAAAAAAAACCCAAACCACAAAAAACCCCCACACCATCAAACTTGGTATTTAAACTACCATTTTGTTTGCCATACAATTCCTCTTTTAAACATCTGCAAACTGGAAGAGCCAGGACACTGAGTGACAGAAATCCATATTCTACTAACTCTGACTTAGGTGAGTTAAGACCCTATTCCTCTGCATGCTAAAGCAGCTTGATCCCTTATCAACAGGTTTGTTGACAGAGATAAACCAATCTGGATTGCAAGAGATAACTCATTCGCAGTGCAAGCTGGAATAAAACTGTCCCTCTCCTCCATCACACTCACCACCAGTTACCCACTCTCACATTCTCTGCAGTTTCAACAAAACGGGAATAGCTTGTTTGTACCTTAATAACCAGCATGTCTATCACCCGTGGATCCGTAACGTGGGCATTCTTCATGAACATCTCCCGCACCTTGTTCCGCCCCTGTTTCACCGTGATGTCCAGCTGGTATAGGTGTACTACGAAAAACAGAACACCCACAGAGGTCATCTATATTGCTTTTCATTTTTTCCACTGACAATGCGCCACTCAAGCCGACAAAACATACACAGTCATTTGTTCTTGCAACGTCTGCCAGCTTCACTAATATGATTAATTTAAAGCGAATAAACACCACACACCCCCCTTCTGGAAAATGAAAGCTAGATTTCTCTTTTGCTTAGCTAGGAAAACCAAGTGGCAAGTAAGGCATGAGGAGACCGGGGTTCCCCGTCCAGACCTCCCTCAGCTTCCGGCAGGGGAGGCAGCCGGGCCGGGGCGAGCAAGGCAAACCCGGCTGGGCCGGGCCGGCGGGCCTGTGCCGCGCCAGGGAGCGGCCGAGAGCCCACAGCCCCGCAAGGCCCCGAACCACCGTGTTCACCCGCCCCACCCGCAGCGGGCCAGGGCGGGAACGGGCTGCGGCAGAGGCCGGGGCAGGGCAGCGACGGGTTGAGGCAGGACCCCTCGCACCCGGGGACAAGCAGAACCCCCCGACGGGCCCTTTAAGAGTCCAACGGCTGCGGGGTGGCCGTTACGACCTTGAGCTCGCGCTCGCGCTCGAGCTCGCGCTCCCGCCCGCGCATGCGTGGCTGGCTCCGCGCCCCTCACCCGTGTTGGGCACCTCGCGGTACCAGGCCCGGTACAGCTCCCTCACGCGCCGCTTCGCCTCGCCCAGGTCCCGGCTGAAGATCGGCTTCACCGCGGCAGACACCGCTCCTTTGCCCGCCACCGCCATCTCCGCGGCGACCCCTCCGGGCGGTGCGTTCCGCCCCTTCCCCGCCGCCGGTGGGACGGCGCACGGGCACGGCGACCCTCTATTGGCCGGCTACGCTGCCACTCCAGCTTTTTTTTTTTTTTTTTTGGACCTCCCATCAGATTGGTCGGAAGAAACGCCAATCACCCCTGGTTGCGAGGGGAGGAACAGACCGGGTGGGCGGGGCCGGGGTGGGCGGGGCCCGCCTCCCGGGGCGGTGGGGCCTGCACCGCCCCTCACGGCCTGCGTTGCCTGGGGGACCAGGCTGGGGCCGGGGGGAGCCAGGGGCCCGGAGGAAGGTGGGAGGCGAAGGGAAAGCCGAGCAAGGGGAGCAGGGGTACGGGGTCGATACGAGGAGGGGCGGGTTGTCTCGCAAGGCTCACCGAGGCGTGGCCTTCAAGGTGCTGCGTCCTCATGGCAGCCTCCTTGGAGGAGGGGACTGCGGCCGGGGAGGGCGCAGCAGTTGCCGCAGGCCCCTCGTGAGCCCCCCGTCCCTGCCGCCGCGGAGTCACCCTCAGGTGCAGGCCCCGAGGCAGTGAGTGACAGGAGGCAGCAGGACGCTTCTCAGCAAGGACCCCCTCCTCCTACCCGTGGTGCGGCAGCGCCGGCCCCCTGCTGCCAGCACCAGCTGGTTGGCTTTTACGGCCATTTCTGGCTTGGAAATGCTTTCCCCTTCCCGATTATCAGTGCTAGATCTGTATTTTGCAATGATCTATTTGTTCCCTTTTGCTTCCAAAGCGCTACACCAGCTGATGTTTGCACAGGCAGGCTGACTTTCTTCCAGTGTGTTCTTGCATGCTAGAAAGACCGTCCCTGCTCCAGGTATACCCATGCTTTGTATCCAAATACGTGATTGCAGGAATCATTTCTGTTTAAAGTTTAGTTCACCGACAGCTTCTTTTTAAAAACAGTTATGTGTCTGCTGGTAACTATAAACCCAAGCATGTTCAGTTCAGTGTCATTGAACCAACCAGAAAAGTAACACTGAAAAGGTCTTGAAAAAAAACAGGCGGGGTGCTGGCTGTAAGGAGAGGATTGTCAAGTATCTGAGGCAGGTCTGTGAGACAAAGAGGAGGGCCGAGAAAGAAGACTTTTCATATGATTTTTATTCTTTTTTAGATTAAAAGCATAAATGTGCAGTTCCTGCTGAAGTAAAAATCTTAACAATGGTATTAATAAGTATTTGCATAATTCAATAGCTTTCATAGCTTCCAAAATTACTATTAACCAGATAGATATGAATGTGTGCACACATATGCACTCAGTTTCAGAGAGTTTTTTTAGTTGTGATTATGCGTAGAAGCTCCTTTATGCTATGGTCTTTTCAGCCACATGGTTAAAAGGTAGTTGCTACTAATCTAAATATCAACATATCTTAGTACCTTGCAAAACTATTTGTCAGGAATATTGCAGGAAGAAAGGTAGCTCTGAAATCTACAGCTGCACTGTTTCAAACAGCATAACTCCATCCCTTTGTGAGTTCCAAACCTGCCCAAGAGCTCACTTTATGTAATGCTGAAAAAAGCAGTTTTCAGGAACTATTTAGATAGGAGAGGGTAAATCTAGACACCAGGATTCCTCTTAAAATATAGGAATTTCTGTATTTCACAAATTACCTGCTTCTGTGGCTGAAACACCATACGGATTATTTATGTACTCCTTCTTGGTATTTACTTCTACTGGAGGGATAGTGTGACATACAGGCTGTCAGGCATTTCTCTGGATTAAAACTTACTTTCTGTGGGGCTATAAATAAAGGCAATGTAATATGTGTGCAATAGACAGGAGTATGCAATAAACAGGAAGGAACGAAGGGGGTATGTATTTATTGGATGGTAAAATTTTTCAGGAGCAGTGCTCTGAAACTGCATTTAAATGTCACCTTGTGTCCGAGCTGAAGTTCTCTCCCTGCCCACCAGCAGCACATGCCAAATCAGCTGACGGGCCATGGATTGTTTTTGCAGGAACCAAGCCAGAGCTGGACTCCGCTGAGCACCAGGCAGAGGCACACGCTGCTGTGGGACGGCACTGCACGGGAGGCAGAGCGTGGCTGGGTATGCAGCAGGGCTAACAAGGAAGGGAGTGGGCCAGGAGTACCTTACAAATTTTTCCAAGTTTTTTTGGTCCTAGAATTGGCAAGACCCCAGGGTTGTGTTTTACCCAGGGTACCCTTGTATTTCAGTGAACTAATTCAGGACTAATAATTCTTTCAGTAGCTGTGTGCTCAGTGAACTGCTTCTGCAACTGATGAGAGCCCAAAGTACAGCAGAGCTGGCTGATTAGGCATATATGTACTTGCAAACTTGATCATCATTCATAACTTGCTATGGCTGTCTGATTCAAGATCCAGGACTGGAATTATGCTAAACTATGTATTGGGCCAGATCCTTACTTTACACAGCTGGGGACATCTGCACAGACTTGAGAGGTCTTGAGTGGAACCCAGCATGATCCTGCCTAGACCTGCAACATTTCTGACAGAGTTTGCATTGGTGGTGGTCTCTGAGTGAAAGGAGAGTGGTGTGCACTTATCTTGGGACAGATCGCACCTGGTATGGGTGTGGGGAGCTCGTGAGGGCAAAGTGACCATCCTCCCGTGGCCTGGGCTGGTCCTCGGGGAGCACAAAGGTGAATTTCTGCAGGAGAGTGGTAAAGAAAATAAAGAGCTCCATCCTGGCCAGCTGTTCCCCCAGGCAGGCACGGCGACCTGCAAGAGAGGGAGTAGAAAGTGTCCGTGAAAGAGGACATTAAACCATGCTGGAATCGCTGCAGGAGGAGCAGATCACCCCTCTTGCTGTGCCTCTGACTTGTGGCTGGATCCTCCCCTCAGATTTACCTGCAGAGAAAGGCAGGAAGGCCTCTGGTTTCACAAACTGCCCGTTTGCATCCAGGAAGTGTTCGGGGTAAAACTCGTTTGGCTTCTTCCAGACTGCCTCATCCTTCAGCACAGAAGACAAGTTGGTGATGATTGTCGTCCCCTGTGCTCCTCCACAAGAGGAAACAACTTACATGAGAACAGCAACATTATCTTGGCACAACGGATCCGTGCTGGCCCCTCTTTGGTCTGTGTCTCCCGTCTAATAGCAACCATCATTTGGTGCTTCAGAATAAGGCACCGATCTCCTCTTCTGTATCTTATTTAAAACAGAGGTAAAGCAGGGCACTTTTCCAATGACATATGGTGCCTGCCCTATGCTCTGAAGCATCTGAACTTTTGCAATTTGATTCCTTGCAAAGGCCATTGCATGCAAATGCCAATTTCATGCCTACACAGTGGAAACAGCCTCTGCTTCTCAGATCGTCCTGTACTTGTTTTATAGCTGGAGAGAAAAAGCTGACTGACAGACTTCAAAACCCAACTTTTGCAGGGGCCATGGGAAATTGCGAAGCTTTCCTGTTTCACACATCAATGTTCTAAGCTAGAGGAGATATCGCAAGGCTAAAAAAAAAAAAAATAAATCCCAGGCTGGCATTGCTACCAGTGCTGCCAGGGCAGCTGCCTGTCACAGTGGCACTGGGCTGAATGCCAGTGGCATTTGAATAGCTGCAGATTTTTAACTACTAGCATCTTAGGAAAGCCCGTAAGCTAGTGTCATGTGCCTCCAGAGAGCCTGTTAGGCTCTGTTACTTTCTCCTTCCAACACAGGCAGGGCAGTGGATGTCAGCTTATTGAGAGGAAAGCAAACCTTTGCACTGAGCTGCCGCTGCAGTTGGGTTCCCACATAACCAGCACAAACCTAGAGCACAAAGGTGACCGTGTGCCTGGTCTTAGCATTTCAAAATGTCCTACTTCAGTGCTTGCCAGTGACTGTGATTTGGGGCTGGAAGTGCAATGCTGCAGAGTTGCATGGGGTCACCCACACCCCAGGCCTGGCGTCTGCACAGGGAGAGGATGCTGCATTGCCTGTCTGGCTGCGGTCACCTTGGGAATGAAGAAGCCTTGCAACTTGGTGTCCCGGTACGTCATGTGAGGTAGTCCAATGGGAACGACGTCCCCGTAGCGTTGCACTTCATGGATCACAGCATTGGTGTAGGGCATGCTCACTTGGTCCTCCATGGTGGGTGATCTCTCTCTGCCAATCACCTTATCAATCTCTGCTTGGACCTTACCTGAAAGCAGCACAGCTAAGGAATTCGAGTGCCCTTAGATAAGCAGAAGGGGCTGGTACAAGCTGTAGAAAAGCCGGTGGCATGAGATCGGTAGACACTGGGTGAGAGCAGCACAAGCAATTAGAGAAAGGAACAGAAACTAGAAGGGAATGCATTTGTTTTCAGTTGCCCAGAGCCATCTGTATAACTATTCTTTATGCACAGTATCTTTAATAAAGGTCTTGTCACTTGACATGCTACCTTACCCCTCCTCTATGTGGCTGAAACGGTACCTGGGCATGCAGCATTAGAGAATTAAAACAGATTAGGATCTATTCCGAATACAGGAAGGCAGGTACTCTGGCCACCAGAAGTTCCCAAGTAGCCTTCAAAATGAAGAAGAGAGTGAACTTGCCCTTCCAACTCCACTCTTTTCATTAGGGTTTCCCCCCTGCCAGATTAAAACACCAGGCCCTGCCATAACAGCTATGTTTGGGACGTATTTCTCCTGGTTTCTGCTAGACCAACCATCGCCAAAGCTTTTCCTCATTGCAAAATCCCCAAACCATGGAGAGCAGATGTTCAATCTCCTCACAGAAAAATGAGTGTTGAAGGGAACACACCACACCTCTGCCTGTCTTCTCACTTACTCTGTATTTCTGGGTGGAGAAGCATGTACAGAAATGCCCACCGGAGAGTGGTGGAGGTGGTCTCAGAACCAGCTGCAAACAAGTCTGCGGTCACCAGACGAAGATTATTATAGTTGAAACCGTTCTCTTCAGCCTCCTTACCCTGCGGAGAGGAAACAAGTGTGTGATTGGAGCTGGGGTACGTGCTGGGTGAGAAGACCGTTGTTCCAGAGAAGTACTGAGAAGCACTAGATCTGTTTTTGCTGACCAAGAAGTTCATTGGGAGAGTAGAGCATTAATACAGGCAACGGTCTGTGTGTGACTGATATGCTTTGGTAACCCCGTTACCTCCTGTATTTGAAGGTTGTCACCTCCTGTATCCTGAGAGATGAATGCTACACCTGCTTTCAGGACAGAAGTGAACGCCTTGTGCTCTCAACTCAAACAGACAGCAGGCCCCTGCCACTTGCCATAACGTCCTCCCCCAGAGGAGGTGGAACACAGTTATTGAGGGTTGATCAGATCATAAAACCCACGCAGTAGGGAGGAGGCTGCATTGATGTGGCAAATGGAAAATTAACAGTATTTTGAGGGGTTATCTATAGCTATGCATTACAGATTCTCGCTGCTTCTGCCCTGCTATTTTTTTACAATCGAAAAAAAAAAAAAGATCAGGGTATCATTGCTGCCTATTAAGTCTGCAACACCAATTTCAGCAAAACTGGTCTCTCATCCAAATGCTAATTGAGCTCAAATTTGTTAGCATATGAGATATGACAAGCGCTCTGCATGAGTTCATCTGCTTGTCTTTTCTAATCCTCTTTATACTTTTCTTTCCTAGGGACTAGCTTCTGTTAAGTTATTCTGTATATTTTGATGCTGTTGTAATATGGATAGCAATAATAAGGCATTTAAGACTCAACTGTTATTCCAGTAAAAGATCGCTGGCAAAGGAGCTATGGGGCTGACCTGACCAAAGTTAACCCAGTAGAGGGATTTATCAGACTGGCTTATCAGGGGACCTTAGCAAACAGAAGAGAGATGTGACAAGCGGCAACATGGTCAGGCTCACATCCACCCCCAAATAGCACTGCTCAGTGCAGAGTAACGTAGGTCACGTTGCTCTGCCTGCGTGAGCTGGGGGGGGCTAACGCATGGACTGGAGGTGCCCGGCGCCCGCAGCACAGCAGGGTTCGTTATGCTGAGCAGCAGTCCAGCCTGAGGACTTGGATAGCGGAAGCAATTTGCAGGCAGAATTTGCTACTATTGTTCATCTGGCACTTGAAATTTAGTGAATCCATGTGCAGAAACATATGGTGGATGGATGGACTGATGCAAGTACCTTTGATTTTATACTGACTTCATGCCTGACTGAATCAAAGGAAAGACTTTAATTTCAGTGAGGTTCAGATTTAGGCCTTCATCTGATCTGTAGGGAACTAGTTCTTAGCAAGCAATTCAAAGACACACATCGCGAAGGAGATGCTGTCTTTCCAAGTCATAACTTGGTTTAAAGGCAGGCTACGAACTGGGCAATGACACCAAAAAGCCAGTCTGTTGCTGCAGTTTTGTAACTGATTTTGAGACATCAGTCATTAAGGCACTGACATACACAGAATCTTGCATGTTGACTTGTCCCCAGCGCAAACTTAGAAATATTAGTGAATTCTCAATTACTTTTAAATGCCTCTCAATGACTTTTAAATGCCTTCAAAATGGTGTAGGCTGGAAAGAAGGGAGTTGCTAGACTCTGAGGGGAATGTGAAGGTAGAAAATGGGAACAAGAACATCAGCAGATAATTTGGTCTCTTAAGACAATAAAGGAGGTTACAGCATGAAGAAGTTAACATCTTTCTTCTCAAGATACAATGTGGAATGAAAAAGTAGGAAATTAGTAAGAGGTTTTATACAGCTTTATAAGGAAAGTCAGCTTCTATCAACAAGCTTGAACAGGCAGAGGAATTGCCGCTGGACCCTGAGGTTCTGCTGGTGTCACCCTACCTTCTCCATTTCCTTTAAAAACACATCAGTGAAATCTCGGATGTAAGCAGGGTTCCAGGTCTCCATGTGCTTATCTACGAGCACATCTATGAAGTCCATGAATGCCTTTTGCCCTTGGAAGACTTTCTGTGGCACTCCAGGGATGCGCAACAAAATGGGCACCACGTTAAGAAGCTGGGATGTCAGAACCAGAGAGAGAGAGAGAGAGAAAGAGAAGATATTATGTGATGCGAAAAGAAAAATAATGAAAAAACAATGCTCTCAAGCAACAGAGGGCAGCTTCTTGCAGAACATATTACGCTCTTGGTTTACCTGAGGCAGGAATCCAGCTTCTTCATTCAGGGAGTTTTCAAACAAATGTAACAGCTTCTTGAATGTCTCATCACCGTAGTCAAAACGCTCTCCATAGATGGTGGTGCAGATCACGTTGCAGACTGCATTATTTACAAGAAAACGTAAATCGAAAGGACGACCTAAAAATGGAAATGGAGACCAAGCAATGAAGTAAGCAACACCAAGCTGTTGGACCTCAGCCATCAGCAACAAGAATACACAAATGCCTCCCTGATGCCTTCAAGAGAAAAAGCCCCCAAACCACTCAAAGTACAAATGCATCATACTAGGGAGTGAAGATCTTCTCATCTCCTACTACTATTTGGTCGATCCTTGTTTAAAGGAGAAAACTCCCAAGGAAAGCTGAGTTGCAGGGTTGTTCTGTGACTTCACAGATAACACTTTGCTTTGTGTCTAGATGACAGGTTGTGCTGTGAAAACTCTCAGCTGCACTTTTATTGCATGTGATAATATCAATATGTTCCACTAAACTTCGTAAAGGTAATAGTTACCCATCTCTGGGAATAATTGTATTTAACCTCTTTATTTCTATTTATTTTCTATTTGTTTCCTGTTTCAAATGGATTAGTGTTACAATAGCTCCACTGTTTAAAGTAGAAGTGGCTTCAAGGTAGAGCAGGGTCACTAATGCATATAGACTAGAAACACTGCATTTGCTTAGGAAGAGAGCGCTGCATGCAAACAAGAGTGGCTGTAGTATTACTTCTCTCTCTGCATCACAGTATTGCCTTCTTCTGTGATTTCCCCATCCTTCTGGATGTAACAAACCTTCTTCAGAACTGACTGCAGAGCACAGAAATCCCGCTTCCTCCATCACTCGCTCCTCCAAGGATTTCTTTCCCATCCCAAAGTTCCTCAAGGTAGAGAGCGTGAATTTCCTTAGCTCCTTCCAGACGTGCCCGTATCTCGCTATAACAATCCCTGGAATTATGGATGAGCAAGAAATGTCAGGAGCTCTGACCCATATATCAAGCAAAGTTCGCTAGAGAATAGCAAATGTGAGTTTGGAGGTATGGGTCTGTGTGGATAGATGAAAGAGTCTGATCTTGTACAGCTTGTTCATACAATAATTCTAAAAACGGATTACTGCACCTTCTAATACATGTGCATGGCTAGCGAAGGTGGAGGGGGGATGCAATGGGAGCGACAAGTGCTGCTAAGGATAAAGGAATCACTCCCCCAAACCATTCAGCATTGCACCCTTAGCCTGTGTGAAATCGGTAGCAGCTTGTGCCACTGCACAGGAGCTGAGGATGAGAGATGTGGGCTGGATGCTGGATAATACTCTGTCTTGGAAGAAAGTTACCATTTTTTTTGTGACAACAATGACATGCACATAGTATGTGAGCATAAGCGCTAATCACTGCGTGTCAGGAGCTACCAGCTCCAACGCTGGCAGGAAAGTTGTACCACTAATAGTGTCCTAACACGGCTGAAGAGGTGTGTGCTAGCACCTGGAGCTGTACTACAACCACTAAGGGGAGCCCCCTTTTCATCAAATCTGATTTTGTCACTACCAAAGGGTGGCAGACATACAAGGAGATTGACCAGAGGGACATGAGAAGGTGGCACCGTACTCAGAAAATCTTCCATCTACCCAGTCCTCTTTGTGCTAGTGCCAGCAGGGAATGTCCATTTCCAAGGGACTTGCCTTCAGATTTATCTCCGTAGCCCAGATGTTCATATACTGGAAAGTATGGCCGGTCAGCAACGTCCTCCGATCTGTGGACCAGGGCTTCCTTCACTGTTTTATACCCGTTCAGTACTACCAGGTTGGTCCAGCAGTTCTGGAGATTGAAGACGTTTCCAAACTTCTTGTGAAGCTGCCAAGGTAAGAAAGTACATCCCTGAAGATGAGCTGAATGTAACGTCAAAAATATCACCATATCCTTCCTTAGGGCCTGTACTATTTAGTGATTTTTGAGGTGCTTTTATTAGGAGACCTTCGGCTGATCTTTGACCTTTGTCTTTGCAGTGCACCAGCTCAGAGTGGTGCCAAACAGCAACTGAATCAGGGATCAATGCTCCGTGAGTGGAAAGATTTAGAATACGCCTATCCCGGTCAAACTGTTGCCATGACCATTGTGCAAGTACTTTGGATTTTGTCTGACAACACAATGTCAAGGACCTTTTTGGGGATTTTCAAAGGCTGCATGCTCAACAATGAATTATTTCCTAATGCTTGTATTTATTTTGATCTGAAAGACTAGGCAAGTTTTGAGTTAGCCTACTTCTGCTAGAAGGAAATATTGATGATAAGCTGATATGTAATTTTTTTTTTTTAATATCTATTTGTTCCTAAAGATCTACCCAGAGCCCGGTTCCCAGAAACATGGTTGGAAGAGGCAATTCCACCCTGGAGTTTCAGGTCAACTTTCTCCCTAAAAGGAGCGTACACATCTAGTAAGACTGGTAACTGGCACACACCCTACATCTGTTGTGATCTATGAGACATAATGCTGACAGCAGGATGGCTGCACAGGTAAGCCTGTCAGCCATACACTCACCATGGGAGCTTGCCATGGAGCTAAGTCTCCTCCAGGTAGACAAGCCCTTTGACTGGGCATAGACTCCCAGGAAGGCAGGTTGAAGCTCCCCTGCTAATCAGTAACACTGAACAAGGCACTCGGGAGCATGTGGTTAGAAGACAGTGCAATAGTAGCAATGCCCCACAGACTGCGCCTTGTTTTCTTGTTCTTTTTTCTGTTGTCTTTTTTTTTTTTTTTTTGTTAAAAAGCTAAGTGTCTTCATTTCTGCACTGTAGCAATGCAAGGAGTTGAAGTACTTAAGACTGTATTTGCAGTGGGGTGGGAAAGGGAATTAGCACTTCACTGGCACTAGAAATACATCATTAAAAGCGATTACTGGTCAAGATTGTGGTTAGCATGACCCTGACATGATGTGATTTGAAAATGGTAATCTTTTGGACTATATGCAAGCAAATAATACAAATGTTATATTTAGTTTCTCCATTTGGCAGATTTTGGACAGACAGCTGAACAGTGCTGTCCTAGAGAAAAGGCCTTTAGAGTTTGCAGACCGAAGCACAAACCCCCTGTGGTTTATCTGCCGCAAGCTGTGCTGTGCTTTTCCTTTGAGAATAGCTAAGCCCTGACTTTGAATAGGAGCGCTACCGAGATTTTGGGCATTGCTGCTGGGGCAAATCCCACAAGCTTATCTCTTTAACTGAAACTGTCACATGCCTGTAGGCATGCTTAAGTAACTCACAGGGAAGTCTGCAATTCCTGCAACCACATCCCCAGCCCACAGGTATTTGCTTGTCTTCCCTTGTTTGTACATCTCCCTCTTCCCTTGCCCCCACACCTGCCCACGTGTTAAGTTGGTGGCCAGCTCTACAGCAGAGCAAGCATCATCTAACATTGGGGGCACAACAGCATCTCCCACTGAGCTCATGCAGAGATCGGCAGATGGAGGCTGGCAAGTGTTGGTGTGTGGCCCATCTATTTCTCTGTATGGGCCAGGTGTCTTTAGGCAGCGATTTGCTTATTCCTGGACTTTGGAGAGGGCATTGCCCTTCGGCTTTGTGCAAGGGTACATTGTGCCAGGGCATCCCCACCCCTCCTGGGCCCACGGTTGTGCGAGGGGCGTTTTGTCACAGGGGCCAGCACTCACCTGGTTGAAGGAGCGGTGAGGGTTGCGGAAGTCAATGTACAGCATGGTCCCAATGAACGGCAGCGACACTGGGCCTGGGGGGTAATGGCTCCACTTCTTCCTGCGCTTCATGAAGTCAAGAAGTAAAGTAAAGACTGCAAGAAAAACTCCTAGTATAGAGATGTTGCTCCACCAGGATGACAGCTGGGACCCCAGCCACAGGAGCAATGCCATTTCGTAGCCTGTCTACTCCTTGGTCTTCCTATTTTGACCCAAGACTGTTTCTGCCTCCTTTTGCCTCTTCTCTTCTCTTCTCTTCTCTTCTCTTCTCTTCTCTTCTCTTCTCTTCTCTTCTCTTCTCTTCTCTTCTCTTCTCTTCTCTTCTCTTCTCTTCTCTTCTCTTCTCTTCTCTTCTCTTCTCTTCTCTTCTCTTCTCTTCTCTTCTCTTCTCTTCTCTTCTCTCCTCTCCTCTCCTCTCCTCTCCTCTCCTCTCCTCTCCTCTCCTCTCCTCTCCTCTCCTCTCCTCTCCTCTCCTCTCCTCTCCTCTCCTCTCCTCTCCTCTCCTCTCCTCTCCTCTCCTCTCCTCTCCTCTCCTCCTCTTTCACTCCTTTCCCCAGGCAGCTGTCTTCTTTTCCTTGCTTTCTCCTCTTCCCCACACTCTCTTTTTCTGTCTGCCTGCTCCTCTCTCCCTGTAGTTGCTGGCCTGTGATATGTAGGACTTGGCTCAGACCCGAAGCTCCTCCTCTGCTCAGCTCAGCCTTGGGGGAGTGGTGATGAGGGTCATCCCTCCTCCTCCTCCTCCTCCAAAGCCAGAGCTCAGAGGCTGCTTTGTCGCTGCTGCCGGTGGCAGCTCCTGCAGTGGTGCTCTCCGTGGGGCAGGGCTGGGTGAGGTCCAGGTGTTTGGGTGCCCTCTCCCACAGCTGAGGTGGGATTGCAGTTCACAACAAGCAATCCAGTCTTGCTGCATGCTCTGGGGTGATTTTGAAAGAGTTAGTTTGTTTAAATCTGTGTCGCCTTCTTGTTTGTACAGACAAGACAAGGGAGAAGCAGCTCCTAAACAAAAAAACATCCAGGTTTCTGTTTGCAAGACTGAGTATTTGTTCCATTGGAGCTTGAGAAAGCTCAGGTTAGGTCAAGCTTCCCCTTACAGAAAGCACTTGTCACAGAAATTAGCCTAAAACAGTGACCTGAGACTTTAAAAATGTTTCTGGGAATAACAATCTTTATCCAACTCCAAATATCAGTCAGCATGATGACCTTGATTTTTGTGGAATACAGCTCAGCTACAAGGGAGAAAGCACATGTATTGCAAGGAGCCTTGAATTTCCAGCCTTTGGGGCAGCAGTAATGCAAACACAATTATGGAGATAGTCAAAGTATTTCCTAAAACAGCACAGCTATGTCCTCCCGACATTGCTGCCATCAGAGATCAGTAAAGCTCACTCTTATGACAGTTAGTTCTAGCTAAAAAGAAGCAGTAAACCCATCACAGTTTGATCTGTGATCTCAGTGTGATCAGAGAAAACCTCCTAATGGTGCAATTGCTGCAACAGTGATGGAGACCTCAGACTGCAAAGTGATGCACCTGCAAAGACTGTGCAGTCAGCTCCGGTATGCAGCCAGGGCCTCAAAATGCCCCTTGTCCAAAAAGGCACCTAAACGCTTACTATCTGTGTGCAGAGGTCCGCTCACTGAAGTCTCCACAGCGTGGTCCTGCATGCCCCTTGTGACTCAGGGTTCATCTCCAGTATCTGTAAACAAACGTATGCAGCATGGGAGACAATCGGGGGAATTACTAGCCCCCACACAACTGCAGAGTTATGATTTCTTTTGGATTACAGAGGCATGATGGGATAGTTCACATGACTGGAGAGCTGCCACAGATGGACATAGGCTTTTCAGGAAAGCCAGGCTGGAAAGGGTGAGGAGTGGTTGTGTTTTATGCAGAGGAGAGCCCAGAGCTGTGCCATGGGACAGGTGCTGAGCCAGTTGAGTGCTTTTGGGCAAGGAGAAGGCGGCAAAGGAACACGGGCAATGTTGTGATAGGCACTCACTACAGACTAGCTGATCAAGGAGAGCAAGTCAATGGAACCATCTCACACAATTACAGGCCTTGGGACTCACGGGTGTACTTTAACTGGAAGGGCTATATGATTGGGCACAATCCAGGTGGTTTCTGGAGTGTGCTGAAGACAACTTCTTGACACAGGCGATTGATAAGACAACTAGGGGAGATGCTCTGGGTTTGCTATTCAGAAACAAGGAAGAATTGGTCCCGGACGTGATGGTCAAGGGTAAGTTTGCCTGCAGCAACCATGAGACCGTGGAATATTAAATCCTGCAAGAAGTCAGCAGGACAAACAGCATTACTGCCCTTGCCTTCAGGAGGGAAGATTTCACCTTGTTCAGGAATCTGCTTGGTAGTATCCCAAAGGGAGCTGTCCCGGAGAGCAAAGGGGCCCAGGAGAGCTGTTTGTTCTTCAAGGGCAGCCTCCTCAAAGCATGAAAGCAGTGCATGTCATTGACCTTGACTTTGGCAAAGCCTTTGACACCATGTCCCACAGTATCCTTGTAGCTAAATCAAGGAGATACAGACTGGCAAGGTAGATGATAAAGTGGGTGGAAGATTGTTCAGACCATGGGGCTCAACGAGTTGGGATGGGCGATACAGAGTTCAGCTGGTGGCTGGTCACTAGTGACGTCCTGTAGGTATCTGTATGGGGCTCATAAAGTTTAGCGTATTTATTAACAAGCTGGATGATGGGACAGAGAGCACTCTTAGCAAGTACAGCCTGGGAGAGCCAACGAGAGCTGAAGTATGTTTGCAGAGTAGTTTGGGAGTTTGTTGGCTTCTAAGTACCCACCACATTTCGAAGAGCTCTACTGCGAGGTCTCAGGAGACAGAGCTGTGACAGTCCTGTACTCAGTGGACTGGCTTGAGCAGGAGATGGCTGGATGCTAAAAGGTGATCAAGGGGTTCCTCTCACACCAATTTTCATGACCTATGCACTCAGATGACAAGTGAAAAGATGGGAAATGTGGTCCCAAGAACGACAGTGGACATTTCCCGATCACCCCACTGGTAAAAGGATGTTACCCTGCTGGTTTCAGTTTATTTTGAGCTCCAACTTTACAAAGTTCAGCTGAAAAATATCCACCTGGGTTCTTTCTTTTTTGCTTATCTTAGCTAGAGCCAAAGGCTGTTGGACTCCCATCACTCACCTCCGGGCTGTCAGAAGGATAGTTGATTGGAATTTGGGAAGTGGATTTACTTTTAATGAACATCGCCCTGAAAGGCCGTCGGAATAGTAACTCTCCAGCTGCTCTTCTTCCTGGGGCTCGGCCTTGACATAAGGCGACAAAGCTGCAACCTAAGAAATGCACCAGCCTAAGAACAAAAATACTTTCTCCCCTCTTCTTGCCCCATACACCTCTCTAAAAGGTCTCTGGACAAATGTTGTTTTCCTCTACCCCCTTCAGGCTGCAAACTAGACAACTCCTCCACTTTTGGTTAGTAGCTTGGACTGCCATTCCTGCAAAGAACTGGAGCAAGTGTTATAGCTTAGGTAATTTCAAAAGAGCAGTTTTCAAAGCAAGCAAAGAAACAATAGACAACAAATCTCTTTCTGAGAGAGAGAAAGAGAAAAGGGTAATTATCCTTCTGAAGAATGAAAGACATTCATTTGCATTTCTTTTCAATACAGTAATATTTTGAGCGATTTTCAAGTCAGAGAAAAAAACCCTCTGAATCCATACATATTAATTTTAGCTAGCTGCAGCCCTGCTGTGCTGGGTGCATGTCTTTGTGCACAGTCAATTAAGAGATGAGCTAAATGAAGTTACAGAAGTTACATGCAGACATTACTGTTCTTTGACTGGACAACCTGCAATACAAACAGAAAGGCAGCTTTAAGAAAAAGCTTATTAATATTGCAAAACGAAGCATCCAGAAGTAAGGTAATGCAAGAGCTGCCTGCACAATTTTAATTGAGCCTTTTTGTCCGTATGTTCCATAAGATAATCTTTAATTACTGTCTCGTGCTATTTTTCCTTTCTGACGGACCCTCCCTTCATTCAGTGCATGGGATAGATGATGATCGTTTACTAATCCTGTTATAATTATAGTATTTGGCTTCAAAGCCTATTTTGCCACCTGCTGTTTGCACCCTGCCCAGAAGGGTGTTTTAGCTGGACTTTTCCACAGTGGTCAGCAGTGACTGCGTGGGTTCAGAGCAGGCAGTCTTTTGTACTCACAGCATCCCTCTGAGGTGCCACCAATGGAGAAAATGGAAACGTTAAGTCCAAATGACCTTCTAAGTGTTGGTACCTAATAGGAAAAGCCTAGAAGCTGGGTTTGATTGCTCCTGACTGCCACACACAGCTCTCCAGGACCTGTGCCCAGCTCCCGGCTGGAGTTGCAAGTGGCTTCTGCAGATCTTCCTGCAGGATCACAAGGTTGGCACCCTGTACATGAAGGTCACAGATTACTGCCTGTTTATGAAAACTGCTGTTTCAGTAATTGCCCAGTATCACATACTCCTTCCTTCGCAGATGTGTGGTGAAAATCTTTCAATGGCCAAAGAAACACCCTTCCTTCTCTCTCTCTGCTTCAATACTGGAGCCAGCCAGGAAGCACTGGTCACATAATATGAATATTTCCTTGAATTTTCAGAAATTTTTCATCCAAATCCCAGCAGGCTGTCTGCTTTCCCCCTAGCACCGTTAGATGGATCCAAGCCTCAGCAATGTTTCGTTCTGGAGGAGCAAAGCCTCTTGCAAGAGCACAAATGATCAGATTGAAGCCTGCAGCTCCCGTTCCCTGGCTGTCCATCTCCCAGGCTACAGCAGAGCTGGGGCTGGTGGAGACCCCAGAAACCTTTGCTCTTTGGTCACCTCTTCTAAGCCTAGAAAAGATGGTCTCCCACCTGGTCCCAGACTTTTTTGGTCCTTCACTTCCTTTTTTCAGCCCACCATCTATCTTTTGCCTGTTTTGCCTTCACTCGGGCGGCCTCTCCTCCCGACCATTTCAGTGCTGGAAGGGGGCAAGGGGAGCGCAGAGAAAACCAGCTTCACACTTGTCATTCACCCTTGTTAGCCTCCAGCAGCTGGCAATAACCACCATCTGCTCCGTTCATGCGTCTCTGGGGAATTTTAGCTGAAAAACTGAGAACTCGATCAAGCGCACGTAAACTGGGTTTTCAAGTGCTTGTAATGTGGCCAAGTTTGAGCACAGTTTTAGAGAGCTGGTGCAATGTGTCTTCCTAACAGAAAGCTGCCGCCTGCCAAATTTCGCATGTAATTCTTCAAAGCATTAAACTGAGAAAGGAAAATATCGCCAGAAATTTTTCTAACGAGTTAGGAGAAGGTCAGATAAACAATGGATTTCTAAGAATGATGTCAGCCATTAGAAAGGGATTAAAAAATTTTTGGCTGAACGTTCCCAAACAAATTTAGCCTGAGGCACAACCCCAACTTGGGAAATTTTGGTCTCAGCCAGTTCATTGTGACTTTCTTGGCCTTCAGATGGGGTTTGATGTATTGGAAGTACTTCTACAGCCTTTAGATGGACTGTGCTAACAGCTTGTTCACAATAAAGCAGTCAGCAGAACTGAAATAGCCAATTCTTTCATAGTTACTGTTACTATGACTTACTGCCAGCCTTCCCACGTTGCAAGGAAATCTGTTCTTCAGGCTTTTCTTCTTTAAATTTCCTGTGGCTTCCTACTCTTTTTGCTATATCAATCACAGCAGCTCACCTATCTCCAAAGCAAGGCTTAGTTGGACTTTGCTTCTTTCACCCACCCCATCCCATCCCATCCCATCCCATCCCATGCCATCCCATCCCCATAACACATTCCTTGCTGTTAAAGAGCCACGACTCTGAACTTGATATCAAAAGCAAGATGGGTCTTGGGCCTCATTTTTCACCCCAGAGAGACAACTTTACGCTGGTGCTGCAAGATGTCGAGGAGTCAGGCTCTAGCGACTGCTGCAAACAGCTTGGCAGTGTGAGCTGTGTAGTCGCTGCAGGCATCAGCATCAGGATGAATAAAGCAGCCACTGAGATCAAATTCATTTTCTGAAACAAGTTACCCCCAGACAAGCCTCGGATACTAAAGGCAAACTGAAAGAGCAGAATGGCTTTATCTTGACTTGTACTTCACATACCTTGAGATTATATTGAACTGATCTCACACATACATGTAACACTGCCCAGTGAGGGTTTCACCTGTTCAGCGAATGACTAGATCGTGGTAGTTATGGGCCCTAACCCTGGTATCCTCATGATGTTAACTGGGGTTAAAGCAGAAATCAAAACAAGCTGGCTCAGTTTTAACTAGGCTAATTGCCGAATTCAAGTTTAGATTCTCCTGCAGGCCTTAATTCCTCACACTAAGATGTTTGCACCATTACTTTAACTTGAGTTAGCCAAACAGAGCTCAGCACGTACAATTTCTAACCCTAGGATGGAGACATAATGAATCAAAGTGCTGCTTTGCACAGGTTGTGGTACCAGGACTGGTCTAAAATGCCTCCTAAAGATACTGTTAAACCTGTGTGATGTGGCTGAGCTCTGGGAAGACACCTGCTCCTTCAAAAAATGACTGGCAGCAGTTGCCTTGACTCACACTCTCCTGTGAAACTGTCAGAAAAATATGGCTTACGCCCCCGATACCATAGGCTGTTGATTTGTCTCAGCTGCTGGTTTTGGTTTCTTGTTCTTTAAGCTTCTTGAGAGCTGTGAATATATTGCTTTTCTTTTCATTTTTGGTTTAGTACTGATACCATGGGGTTTTTCTTTGCTGTAATGGGAGCATCCAGGGGAATTTTGGACAGAAGTACTGGCTAAAAACCCGGTGGGTTTTTATCCCCCCCCCAAAGAGATGCATTTAAATCCGTATGGGGAAATTCATCCTGCTTTCCTGAAGTGTGAGATCAGTGAGACACCTTTGAAAATAATGAGGTGATTAAATCCAGGTTTGGAAGCCAAAGAGACAAAAGCATCTCAGTTTAGTTTCTGCCATTGATTTGCCCTGTGAGTTAAGAGGCGAGCACTCAGCTGGCTGCTAGCTCAGTTTCCTCGCTTGTAAAATGTGTTTGATGGGGCTGTTTACCCAGTTGTGATAAAGCATCTACAAATCTAGGTACAAAGTATATTAATGAAGACTGATACTGTAATTATTACATAGCAAAGAGGCAGGTTGCCAAAGATTTCAGAATAGAGGTTACAAAAGATAAAAACTTAATTTGAAGACTCACGCTTGTTCCAGGAAACATCTAACTGATCTTTTTTTTCTGGTAGAGAGAGTATTTCACAGGGAGCATTTTGCTGCTGTTTCTGTGTGTTGGAAGGATAGTTGGGGATGCTGTTTTTTCATAGTTAGGTCCTCAATTCAGTTATTTATGAATCAAAATAAAAAGGGAAGCTAATCTGGCTAAAAAGACAATTGCATTTTTCTCCTGTGCTTATGGAACTCAGGAGCAGACAGAATAACCTTGGGTGATGCTGTCTCCTAGTAGGTAAGTCAGATTTCAGGTTTCAGTGGTAATTCTCTCTCTTTTCACTCCAGGCTCATTAGCCTGTTTCTGATTGCTCCTGAACATCCCTGGCTTCCCAGGAAAGCATTCAGAGCTGCATGTGCTCAGCACATCTCAGAAAGAAGAGTTGAAGAGAGGCATTACTTCTAAAACATACTTGCTGTTACAATTTCCTTAGAGTCGATAAAGGTAGAAGTGACTGTCTCTGTTCACACCACCTTCCTCCTGGCTTGGTGGCTGTGATATTGCTCCAATGGTGAAAGTAAAAATAGTCTTGTTCTGGTAAAGTGGTGCATTATCTACTTCGGCCGTTTAAGCGTGTGCTCAGAGTGATGCCACAGCGTTTATTTTGGTGCATGCTGTTAGCTCCTGCCTCATTTAAGTTACGCAGCCATTTTCAACATTGTGAGCATGTGCTGCCGCTCAGCTCGGGATCCCTTTTCTCCCCCTGTGCTGCCACATTTGCACAGCTGTTTTGTATAGAGAAGCTTGTGTTGGCTGACCTGTGACTGTATGATAAGGTGTGCAGACATTAGCCTCTAAAACATGGTCTTTTTGTGTGTTTGCCTTAGGCTGGTTCTGGTAGATACAGCGGATCCTACAGAAACAGTAGAGCCATACCTAGTTTGGGGCCCTGCTGTGCTGGTCTCTATAGAGGGCCGATAGCAGGTATCTGCTCCCCAGGACTTAAACTAAGACTAAACTGCAAGGGGAACTGAAACGCAGGTCATCAAACACAAGTAAACGCCTGAGCGAACAAAGTCCAGTCACTTTTGCCAGTCTGGGCTCAGACTGCCAATGCAGTCTGAGGTGGTGCAGACCACCCTCCGTGGCACCAGCAAAAAAGCTGCAAGCAGAAGCGACACTGCAATTTTTCCCAGGTTTAAAGGACAGTGAACGCAGGCCCAGTGCATTTGCATGAACTTGGATGTTTAATATAGCTATTTATTAAGCTTACACAGCACCAAGCGCAGGCATTCACTGCTGCGTGGCTGGGCCTGCGCCTCGCAGGCGGTGGGAAGTACCTGCAGGTTGGGCATGTCATGGGCACCTGTGAATCGCATGGCAGGGACAGCGTTGGGGACGTGGTTCCCACTGCCACAGTAAAAGCGACATAAGCCCAGCTGGTACCCCACGGGGGGTCCCAACTGGAGAGTTTTCCATCCCTGCAATGAGCTGACAGCAGGCTGCCGATGGATCCTCCTCCAAACACTAAAAACCAGGTGGCTTCTCCTGGCAATCTGGAAAAATCAAAAGATACCTCTGTGTGTGGCTTTACTCACTAACAAACCGGCACAAATCCCAACAATCTCAACGCTCCTGTCTTACTCCCAGGCACCTGAGGAGCTTCAAGGGGCAGGAATTAATGATAAGATAGAGAAAAAATAGTGACTGATAGGGAAATCCAAGGAGAGAAGGGGAGCAATGGAAAAGACAGCACAGTCTGGAGAGCAGACTGTCACTGGCAGAGGCACGTGTACTGGCAGGCCAGGCTTAACTGCAGAAGAAAATGTGACTGCTGCTCACTGGGTACAAATTGATGATTGTTCTGTCAAGCAATTCATGATCTCCTGAATTCTGCCCTTTGTTCAGCAGTCCATTAAGGCAGCAGCAGATGATGAGCTGAAGAACTTACAGCGATTCTATTAGGAAACTGTAAATAATTTTAACAGCAAAAATAAAATGTGCATTTGTCCCAGCACTTTTTGCCCAAATGATTATTAATCCACTTAAAATGAAAATACTCAAACATACAATTTTGATGATCCAAAACCTCTGTTCATAATTTCTGAGAGCATAGTGTGCTTGTTGTTAGAGTACAGAGTTTATTATTTCGCTATTTTCATGAATAACACAGTGTCAAGCTCTCGTTAGCAATTTTTCATGGTTTTATCTGCACTTTTTCTGTCAGTATAAACAATGGCTTGAATACAAGTCAGCATTTAGAAGTTTTTATCAGTGTGCTGGAAACAGAAGATTGTTGTGTGTTACTATGACAGTGAAACAGGTTGTTTATGTTTGATTTCTGTGTGATGCTCCTAATGATAGTTTATGCTTCACAAATCTAAATGTGCATTGGAAATGAGAATGTATATTTTATTTTTTTATGAATAGGAAACCCACAAATAACTGTTTTGGTTTGAAACATTGGCTCAGTCATGCTCACAGTTTGATTAATAACAGTAGGAGCATATGGAGTGAAATAGAAATTAGAAATTATGAAAATGCAGGCAAAATCTTACTATGGAGTGTTTAGCTAGTCGGTTACCTTTGGTATTCCATCCCAAATGATCTGTAGGTTACTTTTGCCGATAGTAGTTGCTACATTCTCATAGCAACTGTACATAACAAGCTGATTTTTCTGTGTTCAGTTTTATGTTTTCTACAGCTATGTAATTGTGGTTTTGCGTTAACAAAAATTGCATCAACAAAATATACCCGCACTCTTTTACCCAGGAGTTATCCATAAGCAGTGATCTTTCCATGGGAAGGAGGAAGGACCAGAGGTGGTGGCTGCAAGGAAAACTGAAAAGGAAAGTATTTTCTCTGTGCTTTTTAAGCTGGCCAAAAGACTGAACGGATACCTAAAGACATGAGGCTGCCATGCTGTGGGTCATGAGTGGGAGAGAAACGACATGGGAAGTGTTGGGGCCTCCAGTGGACTGAACCTGCTCCCCTCCTCCCAACGGCAAAACACCGAGCTCCTCAGCATAAGTGACACCTCCTCACCTGCAGAGAAACAGCAGCTCCCTAAACCTGCTGGTTCCCAGGTCCCACAGGGACGGCTGCGTGGCCGCACGCTCACAGCTCAGAGTGAGGCATTGCTGAGCACCAGCAATGTGCAGGCTCTTGCTGAGCTAGTCTGGAAAAATGAATGTTTTTGTGGGAATGACACTTCAAAAAATGTTGGGTTGTTTAAAAACCCAGAAACTTGGAAATTGTGAAGACCATGCCACATATGGAGATGACAAACCTTAGTCCTTCTGTGTACTGAATAGAGGCACTATGTATGTGAATTAACGTCTTTCTGCAGCTCCCTTCTGGTTTGTGTTATTCAGGGCAAGACATATTAATTCATATCCAGAAAGAGGGAAAGGCCTAAGACAAATCCTTAATTACTTTATACTCTTTATTGCCTATTCCAAAGTCCAAAGCTTTTTGATTTGTCTTCGCTGTGTTTTGAACTAAGGCCTAATATCTGGGATAGCCTTTGTACTCAGGATTAAAAATTCAACAACTATTTCTAACGTTACCTGTTTTCCTGTGCAAGTCTTATAAATTTGATAGCGAATGGCACCTCCAGTGATGACAGCTTCGTGACAAGTGGATCCCACCATCCGAGTGCACCTGTGGAAACAGAGTCCACGTGGGTCCGTACAAGCACACCTTGCTGCTCGTGGTGCCTAGAGGGAACAGCAGTAGAGGAAAAAGCTGCCAACACTGGCCAAGCTGTCTTCTGCGTTCTCTGGTGCGAGGGTGAGAGCCACCACTGACCACGCTGTCTTCTCCTGGCTGGTTGCTCCAGGGAAGCAGCTTCAGACCCTCAGGCCAGTGGTGCCCACTCTCAGGGTCACACAGCGCAGGAGTTTTCAGCTAGGAGCACAATAGGGATGGAAAGGCTGCAGATCACACGAGAAGTCAATGAACAACAAAATTTGCCACCGAAAAGCATTCAAAGTGCAAATGCAATGCGCAAACTCGTTTGCACCTCTTATTTGTTGCTGAGAGCCGATGAAAAGAAGCGTCAAGGCCTGAGCTTTGGGGCACAGCCCAGGCTGGGGGCAGCAGACAGGCAGCGGTGCTGCCACCCACCTCTGCGCCCACCCCTGCCAGAAACCGGTGCTGTAAAAATCTCCTCTGAGAGAGGAACTTTAATCTTCTGCCTCATCTGCTCCGACTCTGCTCTGCAGATTACAAAGGGTGGTTTCTCACCAGCCTGCAAAATCAAGAGGTGCACGCAAAGACCTTGGCTGAAATTCCTCTCTATTTTTCCATGAGAGCCAGTGGAGCAGCCACAGGGCTCAGCGAGAGCAAGGCAACCGCTCTATGCCATCCTCAAACTGCTACGAACAGCCTTTGGTCTGTCCCGAGCTCCTCACCCTCTGTCCCCCAGCTTAATCTGTGCATGGGTTTTGCTGCAGTATGAATTCAGAAAGCCGTAAGGTGGCAGCACCAGACAGCCCTCACGGCTGGTACCCCGCAGCGCAGCCCTGGGCTGGGCCAGGTGGTCGGCAGAGGCAGAAAGACCCAAGGCTGGGAGGCAAGAGCGACTCAAGAGTCGGCAGGTGAGCAGGCAGGCAGAGGAGCGTGTGGAGAGAGGTTGGGGCTATAAGAAAAAAAGGTAAACTCCTTCACACCCAACAGGCCTGGGTGAATTTTGCACCGCATAGGATTAGGTGAGGTGGTCTGGGACCTGCGGTTTCTACGCAAGGTTGAGATGGTTCACTCGCCTGAGGAGTGCCCGTGCTAGCAGTGACGGAAAGCTGCTGCCGCCTGACATACTTCATGGTGTGCATGGCCTAGGGTTTCAGTCCTGCTTCCCTCAAGCAGGCTAGGCTTGACTGAAGTCAGGCTGAAGACCTCTGGTGTCCAGAGTACCAACCCCAATGTCAGGCTTGCTAGAAAGCAGGAAAAAAGCAAGCGGGGAACAAGCGGGGAGTTTCAATTAGAAAGAAGTTTTAATTAGAAGAAGTAAGGCTTTGACGATGGAGGCTCTGATAACTCTTTTCCAAAGGCTTCATGCAGGCAGCGGTCCACACTCCCCTTTCCTCCTGCTGCAGAGGGAGGGATCACGGCACGGTTCCCTGCAGGAACGAGGTCCAGAATATCCACCCACTGCTGCCGCAACTCCCTGAGCTGCTCTGGACAGCTACACCAAAGCCCCGCATGTGTGCTGGATTTTGGGGATTAAAACCACTGCTAAATATATTCAGGGATCCACGCAGCCTGACTGCCCTAACTTGTCATACCACTGTCAACTGCTGCATTTATAAGTAGGATGGAGCCAGATTCTTCTGCAAACTGCATGGTGACAGGACAAGAGGCAAGTCACAAGCTGCGGCAACGGGAATTGTGACTAGATACAAGGAGGAACTGCTGCTCCGGGAGAACAGCTCAGCACAGGAACGGGGGCCCAGAGAGGGTGTGGAGTCTCCACCCTGAAAGTTTTCAAAACCTGACTGTCCAAAGCCTTGAGCAACCTGGTATAGTTCTGAGGCTGGCCTTTACTGAGCCATGAGGTTGGACCAGAGACCTCAAGAGGTCCCTCTTCCAGTCTGTTCTATAACAGGGTTTCCAGATAGCTTTAAAACGTGAATGTAGATGACAGGTAAAAAGTTCATGTGTGTCCTTTGTGTAATAGTCATGGTTGCTGGACCGGGATTCCTGATCATAGACAGAATTTGAATTCTTATTTAACTCTTGATCTAGAGCAGGTATACCTTTGTGACCAATGGAGATGATTTCCTCAGTTTTGGAAAATAAAAAAGCAAAGCTGAAGAAGTCTGGAATAAACTTACTGATTAAAGGCGGGGGGGGAGGGGGGGAGAAAAAGGCAGAATTTCAGGACTTCTGCACTGCCTGGATGATGAGGACATGTGATAGGCCAAAAACCAGTTGGAGAAGTTGCTGAAGTGTAACAGCACTGAAATAGCCACCAGATACCACGGGAGTAACCTCTGGGTGAGCCTGGAGGTGCTGGAGCTTTCTGTGCTGTCTGAGGAACAGAGACCAGCTACAGATGCCTTTCATCGCACCTCAGGGTAAAAGGGAGGGCTGGGAAATGTGAGCTCCTGCATCCCAAGTCCTTTGGGCTATAACTCCAAAACACAACCCAAGATGAATTATGAAAAACAGAATGAGTTACCTGCAAGCAACACAGACGTGCAATACACAAATTACCTGAAAGTAATGTAAAAGATGGAGAATGCAACGATAGTCTTACAAAGACTCCTGTACTCAATGGAAACGAGAATGAAAATGTCTCGGCCTGTTCACACCTGTAACGAACTCTCAGGTGCTTTTTGAATTGTAGCACCACAAGGCTTTTCAGAACGACTAGGGATACTTATCTGCTCTGGAAATTACAGCAGCCCAAGCTGCACAAGCTGCAGTAGAAATCAAGCTCAAACACTTGCTGTCAGTTGAGGCAGAAGTGAAAACAAAGGGGAAATACAGGAGTTAGTGCTTTCTCTGTCCTCTAACATGACTTGCCATGTTGTGTGGCTCTCAGAAGCTTATTTCAAGGACGGGCACTTAGGATGTTGTGGCCTGAAGGTACAAAGCCTGCTTACTGCAAGGAAGGATTTTATTCTTTCATGAACGTTGCCTGTTTGCTTGTGCAGAGGCACAGCGCCTTGTGGGAGACTTTGAATCGTGACATTTAAGTTGCCGAAGTGCCCCCTGAACTCATGACAGACCTTAGCTGTGGTTTTTACCACTCCCACCCAACGTCAGGCAAGCTGGTCAATGAACGTAAACGTTTTTTCTCAGCTATCGAACCCTTGTACTCGTATGTTTCCAGACGTATGTATACGCTTACAAATCAAAAAGATAAGTACATGTATTCTTAAAAACCACAAATCAGTATATCCTTAATGCACCTAGTGAAGAAAAAGGTAGGTCAGAGGGCTGTTGCAAATAGCCAGATGAAGGCTTTTCAGACAAGCCCCAGACTGGTTCTTTCTCTTGCATTGTGAAGGCCAAGAAAGGAAAGTTCCACCAGACCCTTCACTGAACACTTGACCGCAGAATGGGAAGGGTTGTTTAGGTTTTTGACCAGCTACTCTCACAGTCCAAGTAAATGCCAATAAACGCTAAAAATAAGGGGTGAGTATCTCTCTCTCTCTGCAGAAATGGTAAATACAGGTTGCACAGGCTTCTGGTGTCTCCCTGTCTCAAGCAGCTCTTTTAATTAGCTCAAATGAAACCCTAGAAAATGAACATCAGCCTTTGTGTTCCACAGTTTCTGCTACTGACCGGAGGTAGAAAACCAAGATGAAGTATGTGTGCTTTGAAGAGGGACAAACCAAACCAGGTGACCTGGCCAACATTCCCTTTTTAAGCACAACAGAGACTATCCTCTATTTGGATGTAAAAACGTTGTTTTACGTTAAAGAGTTGATTTCAGGGCCTGTTGCTATGTAGTCTAATAAATGGCACAGAACAAGTTTGGTATGGTACCTACCTAGACTGTTCTTCCAAAACTCACACACGTGCAACTTCACACAAAAAAGGTCAGCAGGAACAGCCACTTCCATCAGTGAGGACTCCAGGCCTTCAATTGCCTTTCCGCTGGTCTCAGGTCTCCTCTTCTCATATCTTAGCGTTCCCTAAAAGGAGCCCCAAGAACAAACCTTCTGTGACTTTTTCTACTGACCTGTTATTTCTCCATGGCTCTGTCACATGATTAAGCCACTTGTAAAAGGTTTTCTCACCTCTCCTTATTTTCGAGAGGAACTTTGGACCATAAAGCTGCACTGCTGACCCTCAGCTCAGGGGTGAATCCATCAAATGTGGGCGACGGGCAGTGTTTGAGGCCAATGGGCCACACTCCAAAGCAGAATTCGTCCCAGTTGCTGGCAGTCTACAGTCACTGTTGCCGATTATTAGAGACAGGGATTAGTCTTAGTGATTTCCACTTGTAATTTGTTCATCTTTGAATTTGTTCATCTTCTAGACCGCAACAATTCTGCACAGGCCAAAAGATGCACCTTCTTTCCCTCTTCTTCTGAAGCAACAAACCACAAACTCAATGTTTGCTATGTCTGTCTTTCACATTTATCATAAGGAATGCTTACATTTCTGCTGTAACAGCATCTTTTCTAAGTCCTTTGTGTTCCTGTGGCAACATGCTGCTATTGCTTTTAATAAAAATGAGTTGTGTGGCTGAAGTAGGCCATGATGACTGCAGCCATCAATGCCCTCTTTAAGGCTGCAAATGCCCACTACCATCTCATGGCTCTGGAAAATGTTTCTTCTCCCGGCACCTTTTCCTGTCCTGTGAAGCCAAGAATGTTTCATACTTGGAGCAGAACCAAACACAACCCTGGAAATCTGCTTAGAGTCTGTAAAATTGGTCTATTCTGTATGGCCTCTGCTTTTGGTTGCTGGAAATGTCTTCATCAGCGGTGTTTCGCAAGCTTTGCTTATTTTCTTGCAGAGTGCAGCTCTTTGGTTTCATTTCCAAATGGTCACTTACAGTTTTGCCATCTATCACCTGTACAGGTAGCAACTTCTCCTCAGAAGTTCTAGCCACAGCAGGACACCAGCTGAACGGACAGACTGCAACATCCATTTTATACAGTAACCTCCTCATCTTGGTTTCCAAAGCAGCAAAGATCTTCAAAAAACAGAAGCGTTACATTACATTGCAGTCTTTTTTCTGCTTATACACACAGTCCTTTCTTGCCTCTTTGAGATCCATTACCACTTTTTTTTGAGATCCATTACCACTTTGAGATCCATTACCAATTTCATCTTTTCATACAACACTGAACAATAATTTGTCTGCTTTTCTGTATTTCTTCCAACTAAAAATGGGAACTGTGAGATTTGTCTTACTCGTAAGGTACTTTGACACCAGCTGATTAAAAAGTGCACATGAAGTAGCTACTGTTATGCCCCATAATCCAGGTCAAGTATCTATTCATGGAAATTCCAACAGTCCCCAAAATAATGTTCTCAAAATAATCTGCAATTTATAAGAATCTAATGATTCAACCGCTCTTCTGCGAGGGAAACATGGCTCAGGAGCAGGAACTCAGGTGGAAGTCCAATTAAGTTTTCCTAATACAAATGCTATAAAATGTATAGACTTCTCCCTTTTTAATAAAACAATTAGATGTGGTGACGCTTCTTTGATAAATTGACTTCAGCTCATGGGACTCTCGCAACACAATGCAGACTTATCTTTACAACACTGTACTTATCTTTAGTGTAAATGCAGAGTGCCTCCCAGCTCCGCCCCTGAAAATTTCTCTGCCATTTTTTGCTGCTCCCCACTAAAAGATCTGCCACTGAAAGTAAATAATTTCAGTAAAACTCAGAAAAACCATTGTCACGATGTACCTCAAAGCCAGGGAGCACTGACCTCCAAACCCACGGCAACCTCCAAGTTTCGTTGTTAGCAGGTCTAGCTACAACCCAAAAGCCACTAATGTGATGCAGGTAGTATTTGCAGATGACCTCGATATGTTCACATTCAGTAGTATGTGCATGCAGGTTTTATCACACAGAAGAGTACACAGTCAGTCTGAATCCTGATCCCCAGCTAGAGTGGAAGATTTCCTTCACAGGAGGTTTGCTATGAGCTAAGAGTATTTTTCAAATTATTTGGATGGGAGATAACTCTCTCTAGGGCTGCTAAGAAATATCAGCATTTCTAAAGCTAGCCAGGTAAGGTAAAAAACCTGAAACTCTGAAACCATAGCATTAAAACTGAGTTAAGCAATAAATTACAAGAAACCTCTAGAGGATGAGGAGGAAAAGGAAGCAATCTTGGCTCTCAATATAGCCCCATGAAAGAAGCCAGCAAACAAGCAATGCTTTCCCTCTAATTCAGACTCTCTTCTGCAGAGGTACTAACTGGGATATGGGTCCCACTTAAGAAATTAAATCCTACAAAAAGACTCTGTAAGCAGCACCCTGTTTACTTTTCAGCTGGATGACAGAGCGAACCTTTGGATGCAACCAAAAGTACAGGCAGAGCAAAAACCTAAACACTCATGTTAGAGATAATGACAGCAATGATATTTCACTGACCTTTACACTGTAAGGAAAACCTCATTCTTTCCTTTACGGCTTTACATAATAATTTCTAGCTGAACAGCACAAGTCAGTTTGGGAGCTGATAGTGCAGGGTATCCATATGGAGGTGATTTTTCCTGTGATGTGCATTAGCCAAACTCTCTTCGGCAATGCAGCAATGCCATAGAGAAAGTACTGGAGAGTTATTGGTCTCCCACAATTTTCTAATAATTACTTTTGCCCTCTACCTTTATTGAATAAATTCTCTGACTCATAATATACTGCAGTAGGTCTATCTAAAAAAACCCAACAACAAAAAAAAAACCCCACAAACAAAAACCCCAACAAAACCAAACGTGTTTGTTAGAAATATTCCACAGCCAAACAAGAATCTCATCCTGTTTCATAAGAGAGAAATTTCTAACCCAAAACTAAGATTGTAACTACACTTTCAACTTTGCATAGGAAAATCAGCAGAGCCACAAAATATTTGCCACATATTTGTATTTTCCAGATCTGTAACTGAACCTGGATTACCTGTACTCTTTCTGTTCTTTTTCACACAACTTTTAATCACAAAAAAGAAAAAAAAATCCAGACCAATGATGATTTATTCATCGTCAACCATCCATGTATCCTGTTGCACTTCCAAAGGTCTGATATTTAAACTCAATTTTCTACATTTTTACATAGAGGACTGCTTCTTCCAGTCATTCTGATAAGCCAGGGACTAAGTCAGACAAACTGGTTCTGTGTCCCTATACCAAGTAGTTTTACCATGTCCAGGACAACCACCGCACTCAAGATGGCATAGGTAATTACTGATGTAATAATACTGTTATCAGACATGATAATTTAGAAAGTTTATATCCAACTCAGCCCCCAAATGTTCTCTCTGTAAACTGTACCAGTTTAATTAAAGGTATTATCTTTCCTCACATACCTTCTTATGTACGTTACAGTTCATACTACACATTAAACAGCCAAAATACCAGAGCTGTCATTTAATTGCCCGTATCTTGACAAACTATTTTTTTTTTAAATGCATGTCCCACCAAAAATGTTTTTCTTTAGCTTGGCATTAGCTGGACTCCACGAACTAGATGTACAACATTCTTTGCCAGATGCTCTGCCCTGAACCCCTTAACTTTTTTTTTATTTCAATACTGTTACACATCGCCAGTTTATCTTGTTCTAAGACCAGTTCAAAAGGTTCAAGAACATCACAAACCCAGGTAAAATTCCCACCCATACCTATGTGATACACAGATTAGTGAGGATGGCCACCACCTTCTGCAGCGGCAGCTGAGACTGCTTTCTGTGCTGCACAATCTTGCTATAAACTCCACAGTAGTCTGTGCCTTGGATTTCCAAGTATAGATTTCACATGCAATAAAAATCCATGATGACTATATCAGTCAGCAGCTCCTGGTATCGAGATATGCTTGCTGTACTTATCCCAGGGCCTGCAGCAGTTCCTGCGGGAGGAGTTCCTTTATCCTCATCTCCAGCTGAACACTGATCAGCTCCTATCGATATACACCCTTTGCGTATTGAATCCATTGCATATCCTTTATGGAAAAACGTCATCTTTGTCTTTGACGTTCAGCAGCGCTGACTCACTCAGGTTAGCTGTTGGAGCTTCCTTTTTAAATGGCAATCACACACTTTGGAAATACTGTTATACCATCATGTACATTTCCCAGGAAAGACGTTAAGTCTCTTTCTTTTCAGAGATCCTGATGGGAGTCAGACAGTGTGGACAAACTTTGAAAATAAGCTGCCTAATGCAAACTCTCATTAGTTCATTCCTCATCCAAACGGCTAATTCCCAAGTGGCTGGCAGGCCACTCATTTTCTTCTTGACACAATCTCCATGTTTTAATGTTCTGCTGCGGGTCATTTCTGCTCCACAAATTTGGAATTTTGCTAATTTGGAAATTAGCCAAGATTTCCAAACCTTTTCTTTCTTTCAAGTTTGGGGTATCCATGATATCAAGCTGTTAATTGCTTTTGCAGGATGGAGCTGGTGAACATTTTGTACAAAAGCTTTCAGAATCCACTCAGGCACTTTGTATCTTCTGAGCCAAAAGAAATTTTTATTTCCAACTGGATTTTATGAGTGCTCCGGATCATTTCCAGGTTCTCCCAAGAAGCCATTAGACATTGTTTTAGACTCCTCCTGACTTGGTTTTAGAGAATTGTGGTAGCTCTGGTTTCTGTAAAGACTTGACCAACAAAGATGACCAACTCACAAGACTTCTCTCTACTAGAGAGCACACCCTTTACATCCAACAAAAGCACTGATGAGGGGCTAAGCAGCAGCTGATTTGAAGGGTTTTAAGCACTCCCCACTGAGAAATATTTCTCATGGAGTCAAGCGTGGTACCATTTATTTATTTGCTCTACATGACTCCCACTACTTTCCAACCACAGTGCATGAGAGGAGCTATTGAATCTCCACAATTACCATGAGCACCCACAAGGAAACCGTCCGAGATTCCCTCCCAGCTACCCAAAAACCTTCTCCCTCTGCTGCATGACACCACCCTGAAGAGCCAAAAGTATCAAATTCAGCAGTTTCACCAGAGTCCTCTGCTGTCATACTACTACAAAGCTGATTCTTAATCAAAATAAATCAATGTAGTAACAGTAACTCCTTTTTTTTTTTCCAGAACAGGCAGAATAGAACAGACACTAGGAAAAAAAAAAACAATTTTTATTCAGTTGAAAAGAAGTCATTTACTCAATCACATTAACTATGCTAAAAATGATTTTTTTTCTGACTACACCAGCAGTTAAATATTTTCAGCACCAATTCAGGACACATTAGTGACATTTATCACAACAGGTCTATTTCTTAATGTAGAAGGACATACTAACTTCAGTAGCTGCTACTGGGAAAGGAGTAAGCAGAAGACTGCTCTTTCTTTCCAAATACTTATCAGTGAGAGTAGCAACTTCTAGAAATAAATAACTGCCAAATTATCTCCCAAATCTTTAAATCGATCTTTTAAAAATAGAGTTAAAATAGATATCTTAATATGAGCTATCATAGATTTTATTTTTTATGTGCTGAATACTCCACAAAATGCGAGTAGTTGAGCAAGCATCCAGTACATAACTTTTTAAAATAGTTCTTCCCTCCCCACAATATCAACCCCATTTTTTAATCCAAGTCATGCTGGTTAGATCCCTATCTCTAGTGACTTCCCAGTAAACACCACGCTGTTTGATATCACTAGGATATGCTACCATCCTATGAGTGAAAGAAGTCAGTGACCTGGTCAAATACCACCAACTCACACAAACAGAAAATTCATCCAGTCATTGGCTCGTTATCTCTGAACAGCAAACAAATTCTAAGCTTTAGTTTTTAAAAGCTTTTGTGGTCTTCCTCTTGCTGGGCCAGTTCAGAAGGTCATCACTGAAGGCAGAACTGATGAAGGCAAAGAAACCAAAAAGCAGCAGATAGTACTGTCTCTCTGTCCTTTTAAACAAATCAAGTTCGCACAAAACAAAAGGAGACAAGGTTAAAATGAAGTTTATTAGTTTTTTTGGTTTTTTTAAGCTTTTTTTATATAAAACTGTTTGTGAAACAGCTATTTTATTCCCATGGCAGAGTGACCCCTGAAAGATGCACTAACCCCTTTCTTAAGGCCTTAACAAGAAAAAATTATGGGTTGGGTTTTTTTTTTTTGTTGTTGTTGTTCCTTAAACCCAAATGTTTTAAAATTACATAATTTACAAAAAAAAAAAATCTACCCCAAATAACCATATAGTGTAGGCTGTTACACTGACATTCCCTCTTCCTTCCTTAGGAAAAGCAAAAGGTAAAATAAAAAAGGGCTAAGTGGATTTTCCTGATCAGTTTGAAGATACATTGACTCTACCACCATTCAGACTTCCTTTCCAGTTCCCCAATCTGGCAGGTAAACCATATCTTCCTCTCACCTGCCTTCAAAACTGAAGGCAGCTTCTTGGAATGACTTGGGGGTACATGTTATTGCCACAAAGGGCAGATACTCCTTTCCCCCGCGTGGTAGACATTCCCACATGAACAAGGTGTATGGGATCTAGCAAGCAGCAGCTACCTCTTACTTAATGAGTCTCATGTCCTAAGAGTCTTCAGATGTTTTTCAAGCTTTCACTATTAATATATAGTGTTTCTCAAAACCGACAACCTCCCTACCCCGCATACACAAGTACTGACACCCCATCACCTGCAACCATCCAAGCCTTCCTCCCACACCCTACAAACAATTTATCATGATTTTATTTGCCTTTTAAAATTGAACTTCCTTGGATGTTGTGAGAAAGGAAGAGGAAGGGAGGCAAGTCCTGTTTGGAGTACTCCCAGTTCTGCTATTCTTTCCCACAAAATGTTAGGCTCCACGAGCCTTGCTTTGATTTTGGATTTAATATTTACTTTAGCTACAGTTTTCTTTTTTTAATTTATATGGGGTTTTGTTAATTTTAATCAAAAGCATCAAAAGGGATATAGCGCACCTTTCATTTAAAACAAAGTCTTTCAAGACTAAAAAATAGATCTTTATATATATATATATTTATCCCTCCCTCTTTAATTCCCCCCACCTGTTTCCTTTTTCCCCCTCCCCTTCCCACTGTCACTATGGAGATTGTGTCCATGGAAACAGCTGGTTCAGACTCCTTGGTCAGATTCTGTGATGTCATCAGTCTTGAGTGTGATGTAAGAATTTATGAAGGAAGTGCTGGCATTGGCAGGCACGTCGAGAGGGGGCATGGCTGCACAGTGGGAGAGATTCCATTCAGTCACGAATGTCCACCGCTTTTTATCTCAACAGCCTAACCTGAAAAACAAAGTGAAACAGTAATATTGGAATGGTTCCTTCCCTCCATCTGCCAACATGCCCCTCAGGCTTTGGAAAAACCCACTCAGCAGCCTACCACAGCAGTAACACCAAGAGCTCTTTAGTTTTGTGGACTAAAAACGGATGGAAGCACAACAGTGAGTAGTTCATAAAGGCAAACCCACGAGATAAAAAGTATTAGTTTAACGACCAGCAGAAAACGAAATAAGCCCAGATATGGAGGAGTTCCAGGATGACAGGACAATCTGTGCCACGACAACGGCACGGCACTTGTACAGAACAGCTACCTCCAGCAGCCAGAAAGGAGCTCGTCTGCCTCATGTTCGCTCCTCATCTTGACTATGAAAACTGGAAACAGAGGGACCAAGCACGTTCAAATGCGATGACAGCTTCTGGGATGCCACACTGCCCCTCAGGGACTGGACCCAAGTATTTTCATACAGGTCACCACGCTACCATCCAACAGTAGTTTTCAGTGAATATGTAGCAGATAGTGAAACTGGTATCAAAGTTACAGGAGTTCAGCTGCAGGAACCAAATTTGAGAAACAGCTAGATTTCACAAGCTAAAGGTAAAGCTGCAGTTAAACTAACTGGAGGTCGGGTAAGGTTTCTTTCCATTGCCTTTTCTTTCTAATTATCAGATTATGGTGGGGGTGACAGTTCATGGAAGGACTAAGCTTGTGATGTCTTTTAAGACAAATGTGGAAATGTCCAAATGCTTGGCACACTCATTCTCCCTGTCCAGAAATTCTGTGAGGTGAGAAAATTAACTTCAGGGGTTTGTCGAGTTGGTGGAGGCTCAGTTCAAAAGAGAAATTGCAGACAAAGTTAAAATTTCATTTCTCTAAGCCACGGTTCTCATTCTTAATCTGCACAGCCGAGAAAGCAAAGCTTGAAATAATATATTCCTTTCTTCCCTTCTCCCATAGCACACGTGAGCCCAGAAGCAATTTGTTTATTTAGTAAGGTTAACCCTTTGATATAACACAGATAAATCCCTCCCCACCAGCTAGTGAGCTTGGGAAAAGGAAAAAAGCCCGTAACATAAGTGATGCATATGGAAAGCGGTTAACGGCATTAGAGGTGTGCCTGGGAATGAAGTAACACCCATGTTCATTCATAGCTGGCAATTAAACTCCAGGAACCCTAACTAAGTGTGATACAGAAGTCAATGCTGTTCTGATTATCAGCACACCAATTAGATTACATCCCAGCAAGCCTACCTCTTGGCTGCAAATATCCCCTCATACAGGGGTGCCAGGCTAAGAGCGAAGAAAGAGTCAGGCGAGTACGTATGAAAAACAGAAGGGCAAGCCGTGGAACTACAGCTAAAGAGGAAGGGAGGGAGGTTCCTAGAGAGTTCAGGCAGCCGACCTTTGTGGTATTCATTACTGTACAACTGTGAGCCCTCGCTGAAGGGGTGTCAAGGCTGTGTTGCTGTCTCTGGCTCCTGTACAACTGCAGCTTGCCCATGCCTGGAATCAGTCCAGAGCATTAGGCACTGCCTCAGGGAGGAAACAGACTCACCGCACAGAGAGAGTCCTTCCCCGTTCCTGGACAAGATCCAGAGCACCAGACTCACTCTCACAGTCACTCTCCAGATCTGGATTTGATCCAAATGTTCTAGAGGCAACTGGCTCAGGGAGAGAGAAGCAACAGAGACAGAATACACTGACTTGCCTGGATGTTATCCAACATGCAGGATTTTTCCTAACTTGCTGGGCCTAGGAGTGAACCAGGACTAAAACAGGCCAATAATCTAACAGCTGAGTGCCCATTCTATCTTACACTAAGGCCAGCAGAAGGGCAGCTCCTATACTACCAGTGCTGCTAAAGAATTCCTCTAAACTTCTTTAATTACCACAGTAATGCAGCAATTTTTAAGTTTTATTTTTAACAAAATAATTGGATCTTTTAGATTTGCATGGTTTTTACTTTGGGAGTCAAGGTCAGGTTGGAGAACTTCATCTTCAAGACATTCTCAGCAACAAAAGGGGGAGGCTAAATAGGACCTTCAGATAAGAACTACTTGAGGCAAAAGTGGACTTGGAAAGAAACGATGCCTTAGAGAGATATCTAGAGCACACAGTGAACATGGTGCAGAGATTCCACAGCCTGTAAGGTCTTAGGCCAATACATTCTTATGATATATAAACAAAAAGTTAGCACTGGACAATAATGCAGGAGACAAAGCTGTGTAAAAGTCTCTTGGACATAGTAATGTTCACTAGCGCCTTAAAGAAATGGCCCAAAAAATAATCACTGAGAAGACTTCTCTAGCGTTAAACAGTTGTAACAGACATCCTGTCTGTGGGACTATCATCCTGTTTTAGCATTATGAATTATATTGCCTTTTACACTTTAAGGAAAGAGAAAAGCTTAAAAGAATCCCCATGACCTTTACCATAGAAGGAAAAAGTTACTCAAATAATGAGTTTTAAATACTGTTTGCATGGTAATTGTTTTAACAACACTCCAAAGCCAAGAAAGAATGCTGTTAAAAATTAAAAAAAAAAAAAAAAAATCACAGAACACAGCAGAGCTAAACTAAGTCAGCAGTTAGTCTCAAAGTGTTTATATGAAACACTACCTGTCTTCTGCTACTGCACTAAAAACCAGAATTATCTGATTAATCTCTCATCCTTCACAGAGAACACTATTAAAAGCACTTCACAATTACTTAACTCGAGAAATAGGTAAGATTTTAGGGTAATGGAGGTGCCTGGGAAGCAAGAGAACGGCAGTGAGGGAAGGGGATTGTTATAATCAGCTCAGAGAACAGACATGAAAGAGCAACTTCACCTGCATGACTGCAAGAAAAAGAGAAGCAACTAGCTTGAGTAAGAAATGCAACTCAGCGGTGAAATGAAGGCAGAAGACCTTCTTGGGCTGAAGTTTATGCAAAAGGGTGCCAATAAGTATTAGTTTGAAACCAAACACTTATTTCTTTTAGACCTCCCTGTTGCCACCGAATGGCAATGCACTTGGTGGAAATGAAATAAGAAACCCCAACCTCATCCCACTCCCTGGATGCTAACTCCCACCTCTGTGCTACTCCCTCCTTGTGCCAGGATACTTGCCCAGCTTACAGAGTGAACCAGATAAGGAAAATGACCCAACTCAGATGCTAACACGACAAAATGGAGTTTCAGACAAATTGAATTCCCCACCAAGTTTACACATGGCTGTATGAATGCTGGAACTAGACAAAGGAGGAGGCAGGAAGGAAGGAAGAGCAGCGGGGGAGTTGCGGCGCGAGAGCACAACTGCTGCTTTCCACAGCACTGCTGACTTATGGCAACTACAGCCCACCTTGGATCCAGAGTGAGGGGAGGTAAGGGACCAGAGTAAACATTACAAACTTATGAAATCGTGGCCACTTGTGTATATAGTTCCACCTTCTATCACCCATGTCTGTTTGCAAAATAGAGGAAAATGCTGGTCTGAAAGGAATGTAATGGGCTCCTGGTAAGATTAATTTACTTATCCCTGTATTTACATTTCCAGAAAAAAGGGAATCAAGGTTACAATAATCTTGAACTCATCAGTATTATTAATTCTTCCTTACATACAAAATTTAAGAGACTTTGATGAATTTATTTATATGGAAGCTTACTATTAACTACTCTGAGACTTACGGAAAAAAACTTTCAGATCCTTATGGACATGATCATGGCAATATGAAAGGAGATTTCTGCCACTGGTTTAGCTGGGAGAGTAATCAGGCAGTTGTAACAGCTAACAAGCTTTGCCTCTCACTGCTAAACAGAAGGAACTGCTGCGGAAATACAAAAAAGTGAAGTCACTAGCCTGAACAGAATGGTAGCAGGGAAAAAAAAAAAGAAACAGTTATTACAAATTTTCTGAATATACACGAGAGCACCTTGATTTCTCAGAAATGGGGAGGGCACTGGAGGTAAGGAGCCACAGAAGGCAGCAGGTGGAAACTGGAAACTCTCCCCAACTCACCTGTGCTTGCTTTTATTTCCATTCCCAGGAGTACACTTCCCCCCTCACCCCCGCTCCGACTGCTCTGTGCTGAGGCTGCCTTTCACCATCTTGTTCTGCAAGGAGGGAAGAGAGCAAGGAAGGAGGGGCTGACGAACCAGCAAGCCAAAAGGAGGAGGAAAAAGAAAATGAGGGAGAAAAGGAAGACAGGGGTAGGGAAAGTAAACATACAGAAAGTGAGAGAGAGAAAGAGAAGTCAGTATTGGAACCAGACACAGATTTTTCAGACAGAGTTTTCCCTATGACAAAAGCAGGCAATTCCGCAAAAGTAAAGAGTTTGGGATATGAAAGCCTGGTTAATTTTAAGAAACACAGAATTTAACACAAAAATTTAGAACAAGCTGAGAAACATCACTTAAAATTGCCCCACAGAGGGTTTAAGACAATCTAAGACTGCAGTGCCACCAAAAGGTGAGGTATCCCATCCCCTTTATATCCTCCCCAGTGCCTCGGCATCCTCATCAGTTCTGTTGCAACAGCACTTGCTGCGATGCAGACACACAGCTAGTTGGATTTGTGAGAGGAAGCTAACCCTTCAAAAGATGATTAGTTTTCAGACAGCGTTTTCCCTGTAATAAAAGCTGCTATTTTGCAAAAGTAGCACATTCAGGACATGGATGGTTGAAGCATCAATGCTGACAGAAGGAAATGGGAAAGCTCACTGGGGAGCACAGGGAAAGGCAGGACTAGTCCCGCTGGACTTAGCTTGCTTATGCCTGAAGTGTCAAGTGCAGTTAATGAGGCAAGAAGCACCTTTGCTCTCCAGGAGCCACTTATTATGATGAGGTGTATTTACTGATGCGAGGCATGGACTGAAAAAGGGTAAGAGGCACTATACTGGGGGACTTACTCAGTGTTAGCAGATTTATAAAGTTAGTTCTTCCACCCATTAACTACAGAACAGAAGAATGAGGTATTAGATAGCTACTAATTAGCTACTAATGTTAAACTGGTGTTATCTAAAAGCATAGTTTTAAATGGTCTATCTGAAGTCTTTCTTCCTCTCAATTGCTCATGTTCATATCATGCAAAAAATTGATGCAATTTGTTCTCCAGTCATTCTAGAGCAATGGCTTTCAACCTTCCTGTTCCTGCCTCGCAAATGGCTGGAACTCCCCTTTCCAGCCACTACAATGGAAGGAGCAGGGTGATCCTATTCTGCCCTGCAGAAGGATTTGGAACAAACCACTAGTGATCAGTGAACCACAGGGCAAGGGCAGAGTCACAGCCAAGCAAAGAAAACTCTGCTTGACTTCAAACAAGTGATTCATGTCTTTACTAAGCAAAAGCCAATAAACTTCAGCGTCAAAGAAAGGCTGCTGGTGTTGAATTTCCATTTTCGATGTAACACAGAAAATGATCTGCAGTGGGATAGTTTTGAATAACATTCAAAATTCTATTGCCTCATGAAGTATCTTTATCAACTTAATTGGCAGTTTTCCCCCTCCCAACCCCCAAGATTACTTTAGAAACCAATGTGCCTGCCCAGTATCTTCTCCAGGAGGCTGGATTCTGTAAAATGGTTGTTTCCTTTCACGGTTTGAGCACCATCACTGCAAGTACTCATATACAGCAGCAGTGACCGAAGCCAGCTATGAAAAGCTTTAACATTTTGTTTTGCTGTAACACTTCAGGCAATGGGTAGCAAAAATAACACAGCCTTCAAAGACATAACCTTCCTATTCTCTTTAGTCAAGTATCCAAAGTTGAGCAGAGGTTGGCACTTAGGTAGTTGCATTCCACAGTAAGGGGAGCTCATCCTTCCCGTTTTTGTTTGGCAAGGTCTGCAGGTTTGTGTAGCATTAATGCATCAATTTAAGCTTGCTGTACGTTTTCAACATTATTCCACAATTGTGCAGAATAATTCATTTTCTTTTATATGATGAAAAGTAGGCCAGTTCTGGATCACAGCCTGAATGCCCCCAGAATCTTCTAGCGCATTTTAAATATGTGTGTATAAATACATCATATTGTGGTAGAACATCCAGAAAGAAACATGAGACTAATTCTTGTATGTTTACAAAAGACAGATTAAAGATAATCTGTTTAGACAAAAGACCACCAGATGTCAGTCTAATTCTAGGCAGAGAAGAGATCTGCAGACAAGGACTAAATGGAGACTAATCCCTGCTAGAAAGCAACACAATTCTTCCCTATTACTATTTACTTTCCAGCATATGCCATCCACACTCTTGTGCAATTCCTGTTGTATCCAACTGGCCACAAGAATAGCCATTTTTCTGGACACTTTTGAGCATTTAAAACTGGTGGACCAGTATCCACAGCCTCCCAGAGATGTAGCCTCCCTTAAGGGCTGGGAGGGGTATTCCCAGCACTGTATCACATTGCTTATATGTACAAGAGAGTATGTACTGTCTGCCTTGTCTCCTCTTTCCATACAGACAGAGCAACAGCAGTCCAGCTCTTAGCACAACTGTGTTTGCAGGCTCCAGGGACATTCAGTTAAGGATGCCCAAACCCTAGGCAGAAGCAGCATGCTGAATCCATCACCAAAAACTGAAAACGATGATGGGTCTTCTGAAGAGTCAAAGATCCACAGAACAACTAAACAGATATATTGAAGGCTGAGTAGTAGGACTGAGCCTAGTTACTACCACTTAAACTAGAACAAGGTGTTTCAGGTTCATCACTACAGTGGTTCATGACATAGTCTAAATGTTTCCAAAAACTGGCTGAAACTTTTCCATGAGCCGTTTTTCTTCCTCCTTGCATCCTCAGTAAATCCAAGAAGAAAAACCATCACCAGTTTCAATGTAGCACTCAAACAGAAACAGCGAGCAATGTACTGATTCTATCACAGAAGACAGGAAATGAAGCTGGGCTTTCTAAAGAGTCATCAAGGATCTAAAGAACAACTGAACAGATAGGGCAAAAACTTATTTTATCTTCTTAAACTCTGTATTCTTCTCAAGTCGATGTTTGCCCCCAGAATATACCACAAGCACACATCACAGAAGAATTCATCTAAAAGCATCTCTGACTACAGATGTTATCCAGGTATAAAATTACTAATCCAAATTTAGATACCAGAAGAGGGCAGCAAAAACAGGTCTAATCCAGGAGAGGATTCTTACCTTGTGCTTGGGGCACCTCACTGAGAAATTCTCTTCGTTTAGTAAACAATCTAGAGAAGAAGACAGCAATTTATTACTTTTTTAATAAAAAACAACCTGAATAATACATCACGTGTTAATCTTGCCTCACAGGTATGTATTTTTCATTCAAAGATCTCTTACAGGAATACTACCTTATTAGCAGGTTCATCCCTTCCACCCCCAAAGTTTTAGCAAATGAAATTACTAAACACCCCAAGTGACAATGTTGCCTGGATTACCAAGCCAAGTCCAAGCATCCCAAGACTCCCCAATCCTCTTATAGAGTAAGAATCACAACAGCAAGTCTACAAATCTTATATCCTAACCCCCTTCAGCTATTCCAGCCTTCCTTGCTACACCACAAGGAAGATGGATGCATTCATCCCATCTGAACAGACGATCCCTGCTTTATACTTGATAGGAAAATCACTGCCTTTTATCCTTACCCCAAGGCCCTGCCAACATCACGGGGAGAAGGGGTGTGTGTCTCTAGATATGGGTGTATATGACAGTTTATTTGCAATCTCAAATCCTGGTGATCGCTTTACACTTTGACACTATGTCTGGTAGTCAGGTCACTCATGCTGCTCTTGAATTTGCTTCCATGATTCATATATGTGAAGCTTCTGTGATCTAAGAAATCATTTAATTAATGATTTAAACCTATTGCAGAAAGTGGGGCACCTACATAGAACTGCTTATTTAGGAACAAATTAAGCAATACTGTCGTTTGAAGAGCATTTCTTTAGTGGCACTGCCAGTGTAAGTGTTGCTTTGCCTTTCACCCTCCCTCCCAGATGATGCCTCTAAGGGATGCGGAGTCGGCAGCTCCCGGAACTTCAGCCCTATGCCCACACCAGGAGCACCAGCGGCCAGCTCCCTGCCTTCCATTTGTACCTTCCAGATACCCTATATTTCAACCTCACAGCCAAGTGAAAATGCAGCACTCTCCCAAGAGAATTCAGCTGCCTCCCCTGGGCAACCTGAACTGCAGGGCCACCTCTCAGCCTGCCCAAACTTCTGACATCATTCTTTCCAATTGCTTCACAGCAGCCTAAGGCAGGCTGGCTGAGCACCATCACCACCTCAGTGTGACTGACACCGTGAGAATTCAGCAAGGTGCTTATGACCTCCTGTCTGCTCCTACCTACCCAAATAGCTAGCAAGTAAAGAAGCACAATGGTAAATAAAATGTGCTAATTTAAAACGCTCTTAAGTATGTAGCATAACCAGCGCTACCTGCTGTTTCAATCTGCTGGAAGAGTTTAGCAGACAGCAGGAGACTGCAACTAAAGCTTGAGGGAAAAGCTTTCTAGACACCCAAGCTTTGGCAGAGCATCCCTCTGCTATGAAACGCTTATGTTTCAACATGAATGCCCCTGGCCTGAATCAAAGAGAAACAGCATGCAATAGGCTAAGTTACTTGAGAGATTTTAGCAAAGGGGAGTAAAACCCTTAATCCTGCCACAGATAACAGTTTCAAATGTGGTATTAGCAAATAACAGGAAATAAATAAAATGTCTCATTATAAGGGCAGGAATTGTACATTTAGACTGCAGCATGAATTATCACTGCATAATACAGCAATCATCAAAAATATACAGAGCAATCATCAAAAACATACACAGTATGTTAGAACAGGATGGAGTTTTCTTTCTTGGAAACCCAACATTGGTAATGAATGCACTTCTCTAGCTAGTACATCAGAAAGGAAGATCGTACAAGGATCAGGAGGAACTGTGGAAAAACCTCACACCTCATGCCTGATCTGCACATGGAGCTCAATTTCTTACTCAGGTTGGCATTTTTGTTGCAAATACTAATAGCAGATCCAATTAATAGCCATTTTTTTGTTTCTCTTAAGGGACAACTATGAAAAATTTCATCAGCTCACTGTAGAAAATCAGCCGAATACCAATAAGGCAAAACTTGTTCATCATTACAAAGCTGGCCTGGATTTCAGTTAGCAGTTCCAAGTATTTTATATCACAGATTACAATTCATCATGAAGTCACCAGACACATAGCTACGATCAGTTCATTGTGGCAGAAAGGGAAAAAGAACCGATACTCGTCCTTGTTTGTACAGATTTTTCTCCATAAAGTAGTCAGGGAAAACCTAAAACATTTTTAATAGAAGCAATTATTCTTTTGTAAGCTTCACGCTTTGTCTCACCCTCTGTGTTCTGCTTGTTACTCATCTTTAACAATACTTGTGAAGACACAGGATTTCTGTTCTCTGAAAATTCGTTTTATTTTGCTGCTCATCTTTTCCTTATTTACAGTCAAAAATCTTTTGTATGTGAAACTGCCTACGATACATGTTGTGGGGACAAGTGTGCTGCAACAATCAGGATCTGACTCCAGGTGGGGAGGAACAAGCAGAGGGAGTGGATAAAAAATTTCAGAAAACAAAGATCCTGTTTCCATGGAGACGTCCCCAGGCCTAAGTTATCTTGAGACATCAGAGGCTCTTCATAAATTTGGACAGATGCAAGCCAAACACAGACAATGTTAACCACAGTCATTTCCGTATAAAAATTACTTAAGTGGCACTACTGATCCTGATTTTTATGCAAATGGCTAAGAGGAGTTCAGCTCTCTTGCACCCTATATTGCCAAAGATTACTTTCTGTGAAAGGAGATCTAAAGGAAGGCTGAATTAGGCTATATAAAAGCATCCATATGTATGAACTGGCAGCTTCTGAAGCCACGTGCCTTGCATAGCAGCCAATTAGCAACAGCAGTGCAAAACCTGGCTCCTCACCAGGGTGGGATTGGAAGCCGACCATCGGCGCAGAAGCCAGAGCCCAGGTCGCACCGCAGGGCCAGCCTTCAGCGCTGTAAGTAACTGAAGCTGTTTTGAGATATTTCACCCTCCAGTCCCTCAGCAAAAATGTACTGCCTTTCAAATGAGGCACAGTAGCTGACAGGGTACTAACTTCTAATCCACACCAATACAAAGGTAAAAACATGCTCACAGTGCAACTGCCTAGGAGTATGACATGCATGCTTCATCCCAGCTACGGCATGGTCACTTCCAGGGATGTCACAGTAACTCAGTCAAACACCAAGTGTTTATGGCTCGACATACCCTAAAAAACACTCCAGCAAGTGTTTTCTGGTTTTGGTTTTGTTTTTTTTTTTTTTTTTAAGATACAAAACCAGTCATACGTATTCCAAAAGCCTGAGAGCCCTTGTAAGCATCAGCACAAACTTCTGAGGATTCAGGATCTGTCACAGATCCTCAATAAAGCAAGGTGGCACCATCCTTCAAAGCAGGACAGTCAGCTTCAAATAGAACTACCACAGAGCTCAAGGAACTTGAGAAATATCTGTATCTGATTCACTACAGGAAAGACAGCAGCACTGCATAACCAATAAAAAGGGTTTATAGGCAGGCAGCAGGCTGAGGAAAGAGAAAAGAATGCTTATTTGCTTCTCAAGGAAGCCTATATTTTCTGCTTGGGCATAAATGAAAATCAAGTCCTATTCCATATAGCTTGCTTATTTCTTTTATACAGATTTATTGGAAGAGGACCTATAGATTAAAGACAGCTTGATTACACCCACAGATAAAACCAACTGCAAACAAAGTCTTTTACTATCATACCATCAGGCTAAAATTTTGAATGCTGAGAACATACTCCAAGCTGAGCTCTTTTGTTTTGGTTGAAAACTTCAGCTAAAGCAGCCTAACCATTTCCTTAAAACTCTTTCTTGGAAAAAGTTATTCTGCCCATGTTAAACATCCCAGCAAGTTTTCTCTGAAACACTCTAACATATCCTGATTTGCAGTAGGACCTGAATTTTAGCTAAAGCATGTCCTTGCCAGCTTACCACAAAATCAGCAAATACAACTCTTTGCAAAGAGGGAAAGGGATTTTAATCTGCACATCCTCAGAAGAGGTTTCTTAGATATTTAGTAGCTAGATAATTTGCAAATTCTAACAAATATGCTTTTGTTTGGGGGTGAGCAGGTCTTTCTGCAAACAAACCTCTGGCCTGAGATTTAGGCACCAGCACTGAAGCTGTCAGGGAACACTTGTAAGGCTCAGGCAGCCTGAAGGAAGAAGGTGACCATTTCAAAACTGCAAAATGCGAAGGCACAGGTCCAGAAGGCAGCAGAAGTGAAAAGGTTACTGAGAAAGGGAATCTGGAACTGGAGGAAGAGTGGAGGCTAGCAGGGTGAGGAGACTAGTGACAGTAGAAGTTAGAAGCAGGGAATTAAGGATCAGTGCCAGCAGAAGGAGGCTAAGACTGAATCAGATAGTCTCCAGTCTTCTGGCTGAATCAAAGAACTAGTGGGACAAGGCAGAGAAAGGTGAAGATGATCAAGGGCGATATACAAGAACAAATGGGGACTAGCAGGGTTAAGTGTGACAAGGAGCTAAGTTAGGAGAACCAAAGGGGAATAAGAAGCCTAGAGATGAAAAAGAGCTAGGAGCAAGAAAGGAGAGGCGGTGGTGATATAAGGGCAGAGAGGAGGAAGCCAGAATGACAGCTAGAAAAAACTGGGTAAAGGAGAAGCTGGAAAGGAGTAGGGAGAACTGGGTCTTACAAAGAGACTGGGATAAGAAATTTGAGAAGAGGAACCTGAGACCAACTAGATAAAGAGCCTGTGGTTGGTATGAAGAGCTGGAGTGGAGAACATATCAGGCACATACAGACTGAAGAGGAAGAAACAGAAAGGAAAAGGTATAAAGAAACAAAGAGAAGTCTTTGTTCTCACTAAATCATACTCCGCCTGCAGTGAAACCAGAGATTCACTAGTTATACCACTCCTCTGCTATTATTTAAATATGTTTGTGAAACTCGTGAAGTATCCCATCTCCATGCAGCTCTAGCCCACTGAGTGGCTTGCAATTTATTACTGCTGTGTTACTCAAAGGAAGGAAATTAGCTTGGAATGGTGCACCCTGACAGATGGCCACATGACAACTTGATGTCTCATAAGAAGATTAAAAGAAAATGAAGCAAGCATAGCCTTGCAACTTGAACACAAAAAGCTACTCTAAAAAGAAAAACTCCTCAAAGGTTGCAAAGTCAAGACAAATGTGAGGAAAAGCCAAATTTAATGTAGCCCACTTCCACATATTATATGGTAGACATATTATATCACATTGAATATGGACTAAATAGTATGATTATGTACTAGGTTTTGTACAGGACACTGCCTCTTCCATGCACAACACAGAACTGTTCTTGGGAATCAGTCATGATTGTTCAGTAAATTTGTCATCTGGATGATCCTACCGCATTTGCTGAAGTGGAGTAGAGTTAATGAGGAAGGTGTATCTGAAGGAAAAGGACAGTATCTTAATTTTGATACCTGTGCTTAGAACATAGAAAATGCTACATACTGTACCTAGTAACACAAGAATTCAAATTAAGCACCCCAAACTATTAGGAACATTAACTATAAATTATTTTGGTTTTTTCATGGTATTAAAAAGGGCCAGTCACAAACCAAAAACAAACTACTAAACGCAATATGAATGCAAAACTGATGATTGTGTCTCTCAAATGTACTGTAAATAAAAAGTTTGTTCATGAAATTCTTAGGCATGACAGAGATGAACATGACAGAAAATTCCACAGTTTCACTTTCAGAACTGAGATGGAATCATATGCAGTAAACGACATACAGAATCAGTGAGAACAACGTATGTTCATGAATGAGTACCCTTTCATCCTACAGGCTGAGGTAGGACCTTATGGAAAAAGACTGTCTTTAATAAAGCAATTACTATAAGATACATTCATAAGAGTCCAAAATTAAACTTACAGGGACACCCTTATTTCTGGCAATTTTTTGAGCGTGTCATGTTTGCAACCTGAATAATATTTCTTTAACACCTTATTTCATGTAAAATCAAGGATTCTCCATCTATACTGTGGTACTAGTAGTATTCAACTGCAATATTAATTTCATTAAAAACATTTCTATTGGAATAAGATGTGGTGCTCCAATAGGGTGGGATTTCACAGTGAGAATGCAATGCAGTCATTCAGAAATGAGCATGCGTACTTCAAATACTGTAACATTTGAAAAACGTCATAAAATAGGTGGTGAAACAAGTGGGCTGCTGTGGAAGTGGGATAACAAACAGGAAGCTTGCAATTATTTGCCAGTCAAGAGTTGTAATCTTGAATCCTTACCTGCTTGTTATCAGACTAAGTTTTGTACGATAGGAGAAGTGAGTTACAGTGGACTGGAATAGTGGGACATTATTCATTCTAAGCTGGGATTTTTTACCCAAGAATAAAGTTTATCTCCATGAAAAACTTTCACTATTGTACACAAAACACCAACTCACAACCCCAGGCTCACAGCTGGAGATAATACTATCCAAACCATTAGCTTGTCCAATGATGAAAATTGGACCTAGTCAAGAGACTGGCTGAAATGCTTCTAAGAAGGGAGAAGGAAGGGTGTGCTGCAAGTGGTACTGATGATTCTACAAACACTTTGCACTTGAAATCATTACTATGACTATCCATAAGAGTGTAACCCTGAAAGAGGAAATGCCTTCCTGGTTACTTGCCCCTTTTAACAAAGGGTTTCTATTTTTTGCAAGAAAAGAGTGGTCAGTTCTCATACTGCAGCCAAATTTCTGTCACTGTAGCTGCATTCCCCCAGGTTTTTTCTCCATTTTCAGGTGGATTCTCTTTCATTACAAGTTCCATCTTATCCCAACGCGTTACTATACACTGTTTATCTGATGCCATTTCTCACCATTTGTATTATTGTATCTTCATAGGTGAGAAACTGAGAGGGAATAAATTTGAAAAGTACCCTGGAATTATTTAGTGTCATATGTTTTGAATAAACATGAAATATAGTTATGTCATTTGTTCTTACCTGCATCGATGGCACATGGGTAATGGTATCGGAAGGAGCAGCCTTTGTTGTAGCAGCCTAAGGTGGCTCCCGGTTCCTGGCAATGGGAACATTTCTGAAAGGGAAATCAAGAAGTGGCAATGAAGACTGCAGTCATCTTTCCAAATATCTGTATTTTCCTGGGAATTTAGTCAACTGCATTCCAGCACAGATTTCTCGAGTATGACAATGTTAGACTGTATCTTTCCACACCATACAAAGAAGGGCCTTTTGAACAGTTAATGACATAAGCTCTTTCAAACAACAAACTTTTCAGCTGTGCTAACCAGGCAAGTGATACCAAATGTTCAAACCAACCATTCAGAAAGAACTTGAAACACTTCTCAAATCTGTTTCACTGGCCTACGTTTCAGTACCCGACAACGACATCAGTGTTAAAATTGGAGGAAAAGAGCTTTTTTGAATCCATAGCAGCTTTAAAATGAGAATTAGCATGACAAAGAATGATTTAGAAGATACCATTAGCGTAAAAGTAATTTGGTTACATCATTTTCATTATCACTAGCAGTCCAAGAAGATCAAGGCCAAATTGAACATTTTTTCACAGGTGATCAAAAAAGGCTTACTGGGAGAAGGAGAAGATGCCATCAAAGGAAAATACCTCACCGTCACAGAAATGGCCCATCTCCAGAAGAAACACATGCACTGCTAGAAAGGTGCTCATACATTTATTTTCAAAGTAGCAAGACTCATCTGATGACCACATTCAATTTTCATTTCTTAAATCCTATTATCTCAACTGGTCAATGATGTATTTAACCATATTACCAGACAAATGCGAATGCAGCAGAACGAAGCCACTCACCATTTACTTTATCCTGAATGACTTAAGGAATGACCTAAGGAAGTAGGCCTATCGTGCATCTCATTCAGACAGCAACTTTATTTCTTGAATGTATATAGTAAGTGATTTTCATTAACTAGTCTAACATTCTGATGAAAGCTGATTTCTGATAGGTTGACATTTTTCCCTTCTAAAAAGAAAACAAAGCACGTACGGCAGAAACCACCAAAGGCTAAGAGACCACTACTATTTAAAAATTAAAACGCGAACAGACTACTGACAGAAAAAGAAAAGATGACCTACAATAACTTTTGAGTTATACTTAAGAAACACAGGAATTCTGGTGTTTGCTGATAAACACAACCAACACCACAATAAGGCCTTGTATAACTGGTACAATTCACCTTGAGTTTAGGCTATAAGAAGTTTCCTTTGGTCACTGACTGCACACAGAGAGATGATGACATGATCTAAAAATTATTTTTCTATTGGAAAAGCTAGTGTCAAACTACACGTGCTCTATTAACACTATCAGCAAGCTACACCTTGTACAGCGCACAGAACAGATGTGCTTGAACCAGCAGTGCACCTGGCATTGGACAAAAGCATGGGGTTTTTTTATCATACAGGGAGGCTCATATGCCAAGATGGCTACATCAGCTAGACCACACTTCTTCACATCCCTGAATATCATGCATGTGGCAGTGGAGGTCTGCAGAATAGATGTGGCCAAAGACAACAGCCACAGTGAAGTTCCTTGCTCTGCATAGTAAACAGGGTTTTGGTTACAACATTTCAAAAAACACTAAGAATACGTGACAGGCATTGCTCTTCCTACTATTCTATGCTATGCAGAGATGACTATAGTTTGTATTTAAATGATTGAACGAGGATGAAAGCAAAACTAGCTCCAGCCATAAAGCAGGTGGCCCTCTCCAAATCAAAGCAGATGCAACTAACCGAAAAGCTTGTGAGACGTCAGTTCTCATGACATCTACAACTGCAGTTTCAAATACTGCCTTCTCTTTTCGGTTATGCCAAACCATCCTGAGCCTGAACTTCAGTGCTCCCTATTAAATCACGTCTATCTTCTAAGCAGTGAATGTGTATCATGACAAACTATTGCAGTATTTATGATGTAAGGAAAGCGTTCCCAAGGCCTAGAAAGAGACACCCAAGCAGCTTATTTTTGCCTGTCAGAACACGAATACTAGTTTCCAAAGGTTAAAAAAAAAAAAAATCTAACCCAATATTTAAATGCACACTAAAATGTATGGACCTCTAGCCAAACTGTAATGTAATTCACTCTCTCATGGGAGTAAAACCAAGTTTCATGCATAGAAAATGTCTTTTCCTGGCTATGAAGTCAACCCTAGAAGAATATTATGTACTGGCAATAGTCCCAGATTCACCTATGCCAAGTATTCACAAAGTGCAGCTTGAAGACCTCTGAACCAGAGCTCTTTACCTGTGTGCTTTATTCTAGCTTTTAGATGTGGCTGACTGAGATTAATTATTCTAACAGGACAGAACCCAAATTGACTATTCCTTTCAAACACAGATATGAATTTCTAGTTTTGTTCCTCAGAGGCATTCTGTCCTCCCCACTTTATCTCGTCTTTGAAGTACCATCACACTGTTGCAACAGAAGAGGTCATTCTTCCCTGGAACACTGTGTCCTGTACAGAGCAGTCAATAAAAGCATAAGAACTACAGCAGTAGAGATTAAACTGCAGCTGTGTAAAATATTTCTTAACACTAAAAAAGCACGTCTTAAAAGAGTGCACTGTGCGATACAACTGAAAACAAGACGACCCCTAGCAAAATTTTTGATACTTTTCCAAATGTTAATTTAGTTTTTGAACTTATTCTTTGTTGCATCTAGCATGGTTCATCTTGCTATTCTGAAACTTGCAGCAGAAACACGACAGGCATTTTGACGAATTTGAAGTGTGCCTGTAGTGCTCAGCTGAGAATGGGTACAGAATACTTTCAAATCGGTTGTAGTTAGGACTGATTAGGAAAAGTGGGTAGTTAAGATGCCAGAGCATGAGCGTCAAGCCTTCATTTCCCTTTTTTTTGGTCTGGCAGACCAACTAGATTTTACCAATGTTACCTGCAGCTACGCCCACAACAGCAATTCCCCAGCGGACTACAATACCATTGACTGCTCAAGGCAGAGATCATCTGCTGCTGCTGGCTCCCCTGCTGCTGAACAAGTCTCCATTCTGGCAGATGCTTCTGCTTTTCACAAGCCACTGACAGTCTAATGGCCCCATTTCTTCTACCTCCTGGGACCCCCGACCATCTGCTTCTTTCAGGGGAAGCTGGGGGAACCACATACACAATAACTACTCTTTTCTTTCGAGTTCTTCCTTCTTGACACACCACAGAGTGACTGAACAAAGCAGACACCCTACAAAGCTGTATGGTTCTAAAACAACTTACGAGTCTATCACTTTATCTTTGAAAAAGACTATCATCATGTACTGCCACGTGGTTTCCAAATATATCCAGGTGTTTCTAGAAAGACAGAACAAAGTGATTAAAAAATTTCTGGATGGTCTCAGTCTTCTTTTGCAAGACATCACTGCTGTGCCTTAAAAGATTAAAAGATGCATAGTTCCTACTAGTACTTTTTGTGGCTTTGGTCAGAATCCTTATCCTTATATATTTATGCTTCAAAACAAAAAGAAAATAAAAGATGTACACTACAAGTAGAAAACATTCTAAACCCAAAATAAAATCAAAGAACTTCATACAGGAAATGTGTGAATTCAGCTTAATAACCACTAATTGTTCTCTTTGGTACATGAGCAAATTTTCACCCAAACTCCACCATCCTGCAGCCATTCACCAGCAGATGGTAGCAGCCTGCTTGTCACTTGTAAAGGAATTATAGCATTCTTAGCCAGGGAAACAGCACTCAAGCTCTCATGGGAAAAGAAATTCCTTTTGCTCAGTAAGCAGCCTGCTTAACCTCCCCTGCTTGAAAGAGCTGAAGGCTGGTACTTGGAGTGTGCTCCCAATGGGAGGTGCCAATGGATAGTAATCATTGCCAGGCATCTAATCAACTCCTGGCTTACATTAAAAAAGGGAAAAAAGGAGAAAAAAAAACCCAAACGAACAACAACAAAAAAAAGACCACACAGTGAAGATTGATTCAGAGGTCCTATCTCCACAATCCATCTCTGGCCACAAGGCACATATATCTCACTTAGAATAGGCTGGAGAGACTGAAAAGTGCCATTTAGAAGAGACACTCCATCCCTTGAACTAAATTATCAATAGTATTAAAGCCAGATACATTGTCTCTACCTCTCCACGCTATTAGCAGCCCATTTCTTCCTTGCTACAGCTCATCATTCTCTGTCTACCAAAATGAAGTAACACCCGACCTGGAAGTGTGAACAGTTGGGGGACAGCTACCACAGCAGCAGCAGAGCTGTTCCAATTCATTCAAAATACTAAAACATTCACTAGCTATATTTCTTTTGCTTTAAGGGCTTTTTTTCGCTGCAACTGGTATTCCTTCATTACTACAAGAATAAACTCTTCCGACAGCACACTGCTCTAAATGTAATAAATAGGGGTGTGGGTTTTGCATACCTTTTTTTACATGCCTCAGATTTGTACCCAACTCCACATAGGTGTTATAACATAAATGTGTCCTGAGCTACCCACCTTCCTCCTCCCAACCAAGCACAAGCTCTTAGGCTTGTGAAAAGAGCAGCTCCAAGACGCTCAAGTAAAACACACACCTTAACTTTTCCCTTTGGCTCTGCACTGACAGAGATAATGCCGTTGTCTAGGAGTACTGGAATCCCACAGTGGACAGGGTTTTGCTGGTGGAAGGACAAGAGCCGCTGGACTAGCCCTTCCAACACATTCTGGGCAGCAGCAGGAACAGTTGCTCAGAAGCAGAAATAAACTGCTTCTGCCTAACAGTAATACAAGATGTCTTCAGATGATTCCCCCACTATCCTTCTTGTGGAAAAACTACCAAAGCAGTTTAAGCAAGGACATTCACAACAGATGTAACTGTATCATATTTTCTACTGTCTATAATCTAAAGAGTCTCTTTTTGCTCATGGGTTGCTTCTTTCAGTTTGCTCACCTGTGTCCCACACCCAGGCAGGCCTCATTCTAACTTCCTCTCTTCCAAGCCCCAGTTTTCCCTTTGCTCTCTGTCTTCTTCCCTTTTCCTTTGCTTTGCTTTCTAGGTATCTCCTTGTTTTTCCCCTTCTTGCATACCAGTGTCAAGAATGCACAGATGGAATAAAATGGAAAGCAACAACTGAAGGTTACTAAAAAAGAAAAGCAAGCAAAAAATGAAATGTATGTGGCATTAATGATACAGGTACAAGTCTTCACTTTACATGTCATATGCATTTTTCATACTCTCTCCTTCATCTGTTTAAATTATAAGCTTTTAGGAAAATAATTGCTTCTGTGTAATTGCACTGCACAAATGCAGATGTAAGATAACGAGGATTTCAGAGTCAGCTGCAATATGAGGAAGGAGGGCCTTCTGACTATTTCTGATTAGAGAGTTGGCAGGCTGGGCAGAAGCTCAGATTGAATATCCAGGCGAAAGGGCAACAGAAGCAGCAGGCAGCCGCATTCTCTTTCCTGGAAAGCAGGATGCAGAGAGACAACTTACTCCACCAAGCTATGAGGAAAACTAAAAAAAATGTTTGTAGCATTTGCTGCAGGAGAAAGGAATAAGTGATTTTGGAAGACTGCTGCAAAAAGGGATTGAGATGAAAAAAGAGAGGGTGAGCAGACGTTTTTAGGAAATAGGAGAGGAAAACAGCACTTTCACTCTGACATGCAGATACTGGTTAATGAAAAAATTTGCTTATGTGACTGTGGCTAAAGATAACAACCAGTACTGAAGAAGGCAGAATTATTAGTTTCCATTTCCTGTCAAACAATTTAAGTTCTCCAAAAAACAGGCACAGAATATCAGAAAAATGAACCCCACAATTAAAAAGATAAAAATCCTTTAAACTTGTATTATTAAAAGGTATCTCTTGCCAATGACGATACACTCCTATAGCAAGCAAATCGAGTGATAATAAAGGAAAATAGTAAGTAAAATTGGGCAGCTATCTTCAAGTCAAGAAACTATGGGGAAATTTAGATTCCAAGATTTCAGCAAACAGACAAATCAATGATCTGGAAGATGCTATGCTAATAAAGCTGCATTAGGAAACACAGTAAAAAGTCAGAACTGCAGTGCTGCACGGGCTGCTGAAGCACAAAGGAAAGCTGCAGCTCAAAATGGATGGCATGGAAAAAAAACCCAGAAGAAATACAAGAACTGAAAAATGCCTTAAAAAAGGGAAATCCTATTCAATACATATAAAGCTGATTAAAGTACCACAGAAGCACTTGAAATGAAGAACAGAGCATTCTATTTCCCTCAACTTGAAGGAAAAAGAGAAAGTAACGAGAACAGAAATAAATGGTTAGTTTTGACAAGGAATAGTTTGCCAGCAAAAATTTCTAACGTCCTATGCAGACACTTAAGCTATTCAACTGTACTTACAGAGACTCTCGAAAAGGAGGGTGAACAACAAGGTGTGAAAACTTGTGAAGTTAGTAAAATTATCCAGGGTAGTCAGATCTCAAACTGATGGTAAAGAGCTGCAAAAACATGTCACAATCCTGGATGACTATATGATAAAATGGAGATGAAAATGAATGTTGTTAAGTGCAAAGTGATGCACATGGGGAAAATATTTTCACCTATGCATATACATGATGACAGACTCTAAATTAGCTTTTACTACTCATGGGAAGGTATTAGTAGTCATCCTGGACAAAAACATCATGCAGTCCCCCTGCAACCGCAAAAAAAGACAGCCAGAACGTAAGACATTATTAGGAAAAGAAATCGATAATGAAACCCAAATCTTCATTATGTCTATCCGTTACTCTTGTAGTATCCTGACATCTGAATATTGTGTGTGGTTCTGGTCACCCTATTAATAACGGAATACAACAGATCGGGAAAAAAAAAAAAATAGACAGCCCACAGAGATAACTAGGAACATAAAAAGCTTCCATATGAGAAAAGACTAAGTATTTTGGAAGAGGTAACCGAAGGGGGATTGAGATCTACAAAATCAAATATGGTGTGCGTAAGGGAATGATTCTTAGCCATTTCCAAGAAGGAAGAGCAAATAACAGGTTTAAATTTAAAATAAATCCACTTTTTTCCACACAACTAATAATTAAACTATAAAAGTCACTGCCAAAGAATGCTGCACTGGCCAAAAGATAAGCGAGTTCAAAAACAGATTAGACAAATTCATCAAGGATAGGTATGCCACTGCCTGTTAAACACAGTGATGCAAAAGAGACCACTCTAAACCTGTGACTGCTGAAAGGAGGGAGAAAATATGCAAGTATCACTCTGTATGTGCCTGGTTTACTACACACCTCCGAAGATAACTGCTCCTGGCTGTTGCTGGAGACAGGACACCACAACAAAACACACTTTTGCACCTGCCTGGAATAGCAGTTCTTTTGTAGACCAAGAGATTTGATTGTGAAATTCCACAATGAACAACAAAAAACCCCCATGATTATTGAAAAGAATGTATGCACCCAGGAATTACACTGTTCGGTTACAAGTTTTTAAGACTCTTCAGTCTTACCTCCATAACAGGAAGGCTGAGCTAAACTGTAATACTATATAAAAGGGTTGAAATTTGATCTAAGCGATAAATTCATGTTCACTACTCCACACAAGCCTAAGTGTTTCATTCAGTCGGTGGAGTGATCAAAGGCCTAAACGTGTATGAACATATTCTAGAAGAGACTGGTGAAAAGCTGAGAAAGTCATGGAGGAGGATGAACCCTCCCCCTGCCTCTCAAACAATGGAAAGAGAAAAAAACCCAAATGAAATAAGGACCAAGCATAACTGAACCAGAACAGAGGTTAGATACTTTAAGAGTAAACTAATGGTCAACTAAAACAGGTTTAGCAGAATTGACAAAAAATAGTAACTTTAAATGGTAATGAAAAAGCATGTTTAATTTCAAATTAAGCAGGCTAAGTACACACCTACGTATCCATTCAATATTTTAAAAGGAATATTAAAATAATACATAGACTACCAAGTCCAAGATGACAAGAAATGCATACATCTTGTTTCCTTTGATGACAAAGAGAAACATTTCAGACAACCACTTACAAGTATAGGGATTTGAATTTGCTAAAGTATGCAAGTCTAGCAGAAAAAATTATTCAGTTTATGTTATCTTGGCTATTCATTTGGGGAATTAAATGTGCAACAATAAGTGCAATTTAGTTATGAAAAACTCTGAAAGATAGAAGAGCAGACTTAAGAGGAAAAAGAAATTCAAATTTTCAAGCAACGATTATGTGATAAGGACATACAGAGTTGCAGGAACAGCATAGTCAGCAAGAGAGAGTACTTACTCCAGTTGGATTTTCTGCCAGTACTAGATTTTTTTCCCCCAACCATCTTGGGTACCGATTACAGGAAATATCCAAATATATGGCAAATTTCTATTTAGCACAAGGTCTACCAAGTGCAGTATAAAACAACAGCATGCAGTTGTCTTAAAACAAAGCAACATCACTACCACAAGGGAAGAGTTTTTTGATTAATTAAATAATTACCAAAAGCTCTCCCCTGTAAAGCAATACCTTTGAATATCAATGACTGGAGTGACATAAAAAAGGAAAAAACTGACATAAGCAAGAAAATGCAATAAACTCAACTCAAGGAATTTGTTTTCAAGAGGCAAACTGCATGACGGGGAAAAAAAAAAAGGAGGTGATGCTTAGTATTTACTAAAAGGCTTGAAGAAAGAAAAAAGTCTAGTTCATTAAGGATACAATCACTGTTATTACTGGCAGTGGATTCAACAGAAACAAAACCTTTGTAAAGGCTTAAAAATAAGGAAATGCTTTTGAGCAAGGCAAACTGTAAACGGAAAAGATTTTGACAATATATTAAATACCTATGCAACCTGGCAGGAAAAAGGGATGCAGCACAAATCCACCCCTGCCAACAACTCAAAGACTTCTAACATTGGACAGAAATAAACCATTTGTCATTATTTGTAATAATCTGTGCAAGCCCTCATCATGAACAGAGCCCCACTGTGCAAGACATTTTGGTAATACAGAACAAAGCGTTGGTGGATGCAAAGGGATGAAACAGGAATGGTGAGACTGAGCCAGCAGCATTGGGCAGAGTCCATCACAGCAGCAGGCTAAGCGTATCCAATTGCTCAGCAGAAATCCCAGACAAGAAGGGCTTTGAAGAAATGCGGGAAGGAAAACAAAGATAAATGTGGAAGGTTTTGAAAGTGAGGCACTTCATTTAGGAAATTATAAAATTAGCCAGGATGCACTGATTGGAAGTAGATCCTAAGTTCTTGAAACTGAAAGAAGAAAAAGAAGCAGGATGAAGGCAGATAAAACAGTGACAGGTAACTTATGTTTGAGACATAAGAAAAGAGGAAGCCGGCAGATGAATGTGAAAGAAGGTATGTGGAAATCCTAGTTTAGAAAAAACTCTTCTGTAATGGTATTCTAAATGGATGTTTACTTATTAATAAGAATACCAATTCTTAAATTAATGTCTGAAGAGCCACTCCTATTGCACAGTCAAAACATATTCCACTGCAAGTAAGGATAGGTGAAAAAGGTACAATGCTCATCTTACTGGAAAATGAACAACTTGTGTCTCTAGAAAAAGGGTAGCAAATAAAAATACTACTCAATACTGTTAAAGAGAGAATGACAAGAAGAAGATGGCTCCTCCAGAAGGCCGCTGAAGCCATAGTTGGTGGCAGAGATATAATAAGGAGTAGCAAAGTGCACACAAGTATTCCTGAGGTCACTGGTAGCTGCTGCTACCACTCAAGAAAAGCAGCCAAAGATGAGCAACAACAGCAGGTCAAATGAATCCAAGAGAAGAGGTAAAGGTGCAATGCTTGTAGAAGGAGAAAAGCCTGCAAGTCAGTACACCTCTCTTTTGTGATAAGCTGTCAAGTAACACATCAGTGTTAAAAAAAAAAAAATTTGAAAAGAAGATACAAGCTCATGAACTACAGCAATAAATAATCAATCACAGTTGAGTTACTAAACAAATTAGTAACACACATTGATGAAATGACTTCAGATACAGAGGAGGTGCTCTATGGAAAATAATGTTTGCTGGCCAAAAGTCTGAATGGGTTTAAAGAGGAATATGTTATTTCACTATTCAATAATCATCAGGAAAAAACCTACAAACCATAATGATATATGTGCTGCTTAAACTGCCCATTACAATAATAGCTACTTTTCATGAATTCTAAACTGAATTTATTCAGAAATACCTAGGGTCAGTAGGCTTGCCAGAGATGCACGACACAGGAAAACTTCGTGTGAGCTAGCAGCAGTTTAGGAGTGGTAGTAAATATAAATAGCAGCAGAAGTCCAAGGCCGGATGGCATTCCAGCTGGATATTACTAAGCAGCTGAGGTAGTTTCCTTAAAGGACAGACTTAGTGTTGTTCTCCTGGGGGAAGAACTTCCTCCATCTTAAGCATTAAGGAGCTGTGTGGTTCTCCCCCGATCTGAAGGGAAAAAATATAATGAAGACCTTTCGGCTCAGAACACTGCTGAATTGTGGTAAAGGCAATAATATTATCTAACTATTTGCAAGCCACATCTTCAGTTTTTATAAATCTAGATCAATCTACACTAAGATAAAAAGGACTGGTATGAGCCATAGACTACTAGAAATAAGTCACTGCGCAAGACCAAAGAGAAATGTCAATCTTTTTTCACCTGAGGCAGAAATTGAAGGATACAGGCATTTTTGTTTTGTTTTTCATTTATTTTACACAGGCACACCCTCTTCTCACTTCTTACTCCTCCATCTTCTGAAGGCTGTAGCCCAAAAGCAGAAGTGTAAGTCGGCAGTAAAGTCTTCTTTGTTAGACAGCTTCAGACTCACAACAGGAAATTCTTCTTTTGGCATTACCCTTGAAGCTATTTGTCCAGAAAACTGAATTTATTGGTAACTATTCAAAACTCCTGTTCCCCAGGAACTGCCTCTACAGATTTCTGCTTAGAGGAATAGTACCATGTGGCACCGCTAAAGAATCCTTATTGTCCCCAATGATAATGTGTGACACTTCAAAGGACAAATAATTAAATTTAAGTATAGGAGTTAAGACTGCATTAAAACCTCATAAAATAGTTTTATGTACCTATAATGTGGGTACTGGAATTTTTCTAATCTAACCTAAACAATTTCCTAAAATTAATATCTAAAAAAAATTTGTTGATTTCCTGGAAAGCATTGGTTATGCATTGTATCAACCTTGAAATTTTAGTGATTAAATTTAACTTGAAGAGTTATTCCCCCAGAAAACACTTAACAATCAAATATAATAATGAATTTACATATGGTACCAGTACATTCAAGTTAGGATCTTCAGCTTTTTAACTTTCTACAAGAAAAGAGAAAGCTAACATCAAATGAATACATAACAAAACATTTTTATTATCATCTGTGGACCTGACTAAATAATACATGAACAAAATTTAAACTTAGCTTCCTCCCATTACATCTATGCAACTAGAACATGCAACGTTGTATCACCTCCCTAATCTTCCAATTTAATTAAGAACATATGACAATTTAAACACATACTGTACTTTCAATTTTCAAAGCACCCTACAAGTTTGTCTTAATGGCCACAAAATAAGCATTTTTAAAGCCTACTTTACAGAATAATTAACTGACTTGTCAAAGGCCATGCAGGGAATTTTTGATGGCGCAGGCACAAAGTCTGAGAAGTTCACAGCTCTCAAACCTGAAGTCAAGTACATGAAGTTGCCTTTCCCTCCCATTCCCACCCCCCCCTTTTTTTTTTTCTCCTTTTAAGTTTCACATTGAGCAGCAGTGTCCTTTAGAGAAAGTCCCCGCTTCAGAGATTCATGCCAGGACACCCTCTTCCTTTTTCCCCTCCCTTAGTAGTAAGTCTTTTATGAAGCTGGACAGTCTCCTTTAATCATCAATAACTTTCTGAAACTTAGCAAGTCTGAGTTCTCAGTAAGAATAAAGGAGTCAGAGGTGCAAGAAAAGCTGCAATTAACAGGAGTACAGTGCAAAGTACCAACAAAACCACATTTTGTGAAATAAGCCATGAGAAAAAAAACAAACATACAGCTGAGTTAGAACTAAGGAACCTAAGCATAACTCAAAAGAAAACATGCAAGGAGCTAGAAACAGAAAAAAAATCACTAGTAAGTGAAGACTGCACAACCAGTTTTTAACATCACCCTTTAATATTTTCCTAAACAGAAGGAAAGCTTAGGACACAGACAACAATTAGCTGGTTGAGATAAGACTTAAGTGTATCTATGCTATGATCAGTTGTGCAACCAGACCTCAGGAAGACATATGCAATCTATTTTTACCACTGGTAGCTCAGGTACTGACAAACAGTGCAGCTGCAGCACGCAGAGCCCTGGGTGGGCTTTGCCACTCACCACATTCTTTGTGTCTTGAGTAGGGTTAGTATTTTGCACCAAGTCCTACACTGTTATGTCTACTCTTACCAACAGTTCAGCAAGTCTGAAGACAACTTAAGTAGATCTATATGATTAAAGTCATACCCTGAGCACTGCTAGAATTTCTCAAAAGAAACTGCAGCTATTTTAGTCCTTTTAACTGAAGAGAAATAAATGTCTGCTTTAGGTTACTCTGGCTAGTAAATTAGGCCAGAGGAGGGGACGGAGCATCCAGTCCCTAGTGCTTCTAGATCATGGTATAATAATAAAGAAAACCCCTACCTTTTCATGTGTCTAGACAACTAGATGGTTGCACCTGACATCATTAATAAACGCTGCAAAGCTATATACATTTGAGAACCACCTTACACAAATTTTAAAATGTACCTTTTATTGACTAGTTTGTTTAATATTGACTAAATTGTACCTTTATTTACTAGTTTGTGTAATTAGTAATATCATTCTGGGAAAACTTTCTATTTGAAGTCATGGTCTTGACCAGTCCACTCACTTCCAGACCATTTTAAGACATCAGTTTGTACCTGCACAACCTGCTGCCCCCTCCTATCTCTAGCTGGGGCATTTCTCTGTATCAGTACCAACAAGTCAACACAGTCAGTACCAATCAGTCAAGAAAGCCAGTCCAGCCAAAAAATTAGCTTGATAAGGGGGGGGGACACAGGACGGGACAGGACTTAGCTGGCCAGATCAGCTACCTGACTTGGTTCAGTCAGAGAGCAGTAGTGCTGGCAGAAGGGGAGGTGTGGAGGAGAAGAATGGCTTCTAACAACCCTAACTTAGCCTAGATGAAATTACCATCATATTTCATCTTCACAACAGACTCCTTAGTGGAGCAGAAGTGGTTTACAGAATCACAGAATCGTATAGGTTGGAAAAGACCTTTAAGATCATCGAGTCCAACCATAAACCTAACAATACCAAGACCACCACTACACCATGTCCCTAAGTACCTCATCCAAATGTCTTCTAAATATTTCCAGGGATGGCGACTCAACCACTTCACTGGGCAGCCTGTTCCAATGCTTGATAACCCTTTCAGTGAAGAAATTTTTCTTAATATCCAATCTAAACCTCCCCTGGTGCAACTTGAGGTCATTTCCTCTCATCCTATCATTTGCTACTTGGGAAAAGAGACCGACCCCCACCTCTCTACAACCTCCTTTCAGGTAGAGAGGAGGAGAGAGCAACCTCCTTGTAGAGAGCCATAAGGTGTCCCCTCAGCCTCCTTTTTTCTCCAGGCTAAACAACCCCAGTTCCCTCAGCTGCTCCTCAGAAGACTTGTGCTCTAGACACTTCACCAGCTTCACTGCCCTTCTCTGCACACGCTCCAGCAACTCAATGTCTCTCTTGTAGTGAGGGGCCCAAAACTAAACTCAGTATTTGAGGTGTGGCCTCACTAGTGCTGAGTACAGGGGCACGATCACTTCCCTAGTCCTGCTGGCCACACTGTTTCTGATACAAGCCAGGATGCCATTGGCTTTCTTGGCCACCTGGGCACACTGCTGGCTCATATTCAGCCACCTGGCAACCAACACCCCCAGGTCTTTTTCTGCCAGGCAGCTTTCCAGCCACTCTTCCCCAAGCCCGTAGCATTGCACGGGGTTGCTGTGACCCAAGTGCAGGACCTGGCACTTGGCCTTGTTGACCTCATACAATTGGCCCCAGCCCATCGATCCAGCCTGTCCAGGTCCCTCTGTAGAGCCTTCCTTGCCTCAAGAAGATCACTCCCGCCCAACTTGGTGTCATCTGCAAACTTACTGAGGGTGCACTCGATCCCCTCATCCAGATCATTGATAAAGATATTAAATGGAACTGGCCCCAATGCTGAGCCCTGGGGAACACCACTTGTGACCGGCTGCCAACTGGATTTAACTCCATCCACAACTCTTTGGGCCCGGCCATCCAGCCAGTTCTTTACCCAGCGAAGAGCACACCCGTCCAAGCCATGAGCAGCCAGATTCTCCAGAATGCTGGGGGAAACCATGTCAAAGGCTTTACCAAAATCTAGATAGACAACATCCACAGCCTTTCCCTCATCCATAGAGCAGGTCACCTTGTTGTAGAAGGAGATCAGGTTGGTCAAGCAGGACCTGCCTTTCCTAAACCCATGCTGGCTGGGCTTGATCCCTTGGTTATCCTCTACATGCCGTGTGATAGCACTCAGGATGATCTGCTCCATCAGCTTCCCCGGTACTGAGGTCAGACTGACAGGCCTGTGGTTCCCTGGGTCCTCCTTCCGGCCCTTCTTGAAGATGGGCATCACATTTGCTAATCTCCAGTCAACTGGGACCTCCCCAGTTAGCCAGGACTGCTGGTAAATGATAGAAAGGGGCTTGGTGAACACTTCTGCCAGCTCCTTCAGTACTCTCGGGTGGATCTCATCAGGCCCCACAGACTTGTGAGTGTCTAAGTGGTGCAGCAGGTCACTAACCATTTCCCCCTGGATTATGGGGGCTCCATTCTGCTCCCCATCCCTGTCTTCTAGCTCAGGGGGCTGGGTACCTGGAGAACAACTGGTCTTACTATTAAAGACTAAGGCAAAGAACGCATTAAATACCTCAGCCTTTTCCTCTTCCTTTGTCACTGTGGTCCCTCCCCCATCTACTAGGGGCTGGAGATTCTTCTTGGCTCTCCTTCTGCTGCTAATGTATTTGAAGAAGTATTTTTTGTTGTCTTTTACGACAGTAGCCAGATTGAGCTCTAGCTTAGCTTTGGCCCTTCTCATTTTCTCCCTGCACAACCTCGCTACACCTTTTTAGTCCTCGACTTGCCTGCCCCTTCCTCCAAAGGTTGTCGACTCTCCTCTTTTTTCTGAGTTCTAGCCAAAGCTCTCTATTCAGCCAGGCTGGTCTTCTTCCCTGCGGCTCATCTTTCGACACCTGGGGACAGCCTGCTCTTGTGCCTTTAGGACTTCCTCCTTAAAAAATATCCAGTCTTCCTTTGCCCTTTAGGGCTGCCTCCCAGGGGACTCTGTCGACCAGTCTCCTAAACAGGCCAAAGTCTGCCCTCCAGAAGTCCAAGGTGGCAGTTTTGCTGACCCCCCTCGCCGCTTCTCCAAGTATCAAAAACTATCATTTCGTTATCACTCTGCCTAAGACTGCCTCCAACCATCACATCGCTTGTAAATTCTTCTCTGTTCATGAACAAGAGGTCCAGTGGGGCACCTTCCCTAGTTGGCTCACTACCAGCTGTGTCAGGAAGTTACCTGCCACACACTCCAGGAACCTCCTAGACTGTTTCCTCTCTGCTGAACTGTATTTCCAGCAGACATCCGGTAGGTTGAAGTCCCCCACAAGAACAAAGGCTAGCAATCGTGAGGCTTCTCCCAGCTGCTTATAGAATAGTTCATCCGTCTCCTCATCCTGGTTGGGTGGTCTGTAACAGACTCCCACCACAATATCTGCCTTGTTGGCCTTCCCTGATTCTTACCCATAGGCACTCCATGCTACCATCACCATCATTAAGCTCTAAACTATCCAGACACTCCCTAACGTATAGGGCTACCCCACCGCCTCTCCTGCCTCGCCTATCCCTCCTGAAGAGTTTATAGCCATCCATCGCCGCACTCCAGTTGTGCGAGTCATCCCACCATGTTTCCGTGATGGCAACCATATAGTTTTCCTGATGTACAACAGCTTCCAACTCCTCCTGCTTGTTGCACCCATGCTGCGTGCATTGGTGTAGAGGCACTTCAGCTGGGCTGTCATCCATGTCTCCTTCATAGAGGAACATCCCTTATGTACTTTGAGGTGTTTCACTGGCGTTTGCCTCTCGGCTCCTATTGCCTCAGTATCCCCTAGCTCAACTCTGTTCGACTTCAACTGTGCACCAGTGTACCCAGGACATCTCAGAGATGCAGGCTGAGTGCCCTCACTGGCACCCGCTCCCTCTAACCATGGCATGTTGTCCCTCAAGGGACACTCTTCACTTTTGTACCCTTAACAGCAAAGGAGCCTTGACCTTTTGCTATATTCCTGCCTCCCTCTACCTTCATCTTATTCTACTTCCCCCAGCCCTTGGCCTGCACTAATCTTTCCCCTAATTTACCCCACTGTGGCACAAAGCAATCAAGGACTGCTATCACAGTAAAAATGAGAATTTCATCAAGTTCAGGAGGGGATTCTGAAAACAGAGTTTTAGTTGCAGCAAGGAGTGGGATAAGACAATGAAAACCAGCATTATTGTGAGAGCAACTCGGAACTTCAAAGGGTCCTTTGAGGAAGACAATTATTTTTGATAACTCCCTACATGAGGGCTAATCCACAGCCAGTCTCTGTGCCCTATATCCAGGCTGTGCTGTTCTGGCCATTTGCTCCATTTCCCACTCCTATCTCCATTCCTGGCTCAACGCTGTAGGAGGAGTGAGCTGTTGAGGGCAACTAATGTCAGAATTCCCACCCCTATATTCCCAGAACAACTTCGTACCCACATCTCCAGCTACATACCTTCTCTACATGGCTCAAGCCACTTATGCTCGCCCCTAGCTTTAGCAATACAAGACTGCTGTTAAATGCTAATTGCTTACTAATGAAAACTAATCATCATGCAATTAAACTTTAATCACTAAGCAGCTGGCTGAGATCCAATCCGTAACAATGAAGGTTCATTAATAACTTTTTTCCAAAGTGCTCTATCCATGAAGACTATCCTATACTTCACACAGAGTCCAGCTAAGTGTATGAAATTGTTTGAAAAATATCTCCTCTGCCAAGAAAGAAAGAAAAACTACCCAGAGCACAACAGTGTAAGAGTAGCATGGTTTAGATTAGCTGAAAAGGATGGTTTTAAGATTCAGGGAACCCAAACTCAGTTCCTAGCTTCTTCCATAACCTCAGGCAAAGTGTGCAGCACAGACAGAACCTCTTTTCTCCAATTCTTGAAGAATGTTAGTCTGCAGATACAAGGCAAAAAACTGAGTTTTAATTTCACTGTAGTTTCTAAAATTATTACATGAATACTCATCACACTTCAGTTTTATTTTTACTCATCTTTCCAAATCTAGTGAAATTAACCTCTTTCAGAACATATTTCTCTAATTAAAAAAAGATATTGGGGTTATATAACTAGGTTTATAATGGGCAGATAGATGAAAATTTACTTTTGAAAAGAAAAAAGTTTAAAAACTGCTCTCTATGTTATATTTAAAAAAAAAAAATCTCACACCACCATCAGTAAGTGTCTCAGTTTTGCCCGCACCATTCCTACCCCAGTCTGGCTACTGCACAAAGCACTATGCTTACATAGCTTTTTATGAACTTGGTTTGCATTGCAGCATTTGAAGAGCTTTCCTTTATTATGAATGGTAGAACATTAGTATATTGAAGCATTATTTTTGCTTATTCAGTGATCAAAGGATTCAGGATAAATTTTATTTTAAAAATAAAATGGAGAAACTGTAAATCTTTGTTTAAAAAGTCTTACAAAAGATAGAATGTAATTCTGATAATCCATACAATATTATATAACAGAAAGTCATGAATTCTTACCTCCAGAAATTAACCTCTTATCAAACTGAACAAGCAAAGAAAGATTAAGTAGTAATAATTTTTTCAAAATCAGGGAGAATAATTTTTAACATTTTCATTTTTGCCTAGTTGTAATCAAATATAGGCCATTTTAAACACAGAGGCGTGGAGCAGAATAAACTTCTGAAGTTCCTGAATGTCCTTCAACACTTATTTGTTAGTAGCATTCTTCTAATGAAGTTAAGGGGATACAGCTCAAGTGACTACCATCTGGAATTGGTCCAAGTTAAAAAAAGTTAGTTCAGTTTAAGCTAACAAAACAAAACACAAACAGCACAACAACCCTCCTCCCCAGTTTTGGGGAATCTTAACAACCTTTTTGCCAGCACAGCTTAAAAAGATTCAAGCTAAAATGATACATAAATGGATTGTATTCACTCACTATTGAGAATTTAGCAAGAGTTTGGCATCTCTACAGTAACAGGCAACTTAAATCTTAAAAAAGGATTGTGTGAGCTTGTGGATAGCAGACAAAAAGCTCTAAAGCTTTGTTTAGAAATCTCGTGCACAGAGAAGGCCCCATTCAAATCTGGAAGAGCTTCTTTGAAATTAAAGTTACTTAAATGTATTTTTAAATGAGAATTGTACATAGATTTCGAGGATCCCTGATGCTTTATAGAAAGGCCACAACTGTGGAATGAGCAAGCTCCTTTTTACATACAAGTTTCCAGTGCTCTTGGCTACAACTAATGTAAGTGGTTAAACATCCTATTCTTTCCCAACACTCTATTGTCAGTAAATCTATTTTCCGCTTTCCTCACTCCACATGCTAGACAAACAGTAAAATACAAAACCACATGCAAGCGCAGACATAATGCCCATACTTTGGGATAAACTAATGGCAAAGGAGTCTGCTAATAAAGACGCACAGAAACTACTTCCCTGCCTACCCTTCATCTTTTCTCTGCCCCCATCCAAAAGGTCAATACTGGAGAAATATCACCTTTATGTTTGAGACCTCAACTAAACTGTACTTCCTGCCATCTACAATCCCCGATCATCAATATGCTGAACCAGTTTTACCTGATTTCTACTCACAATAAAGCCAAGGAAAGCCAGCTTCATTTCACAGAGGTAATTAATGGCTTCCAATCACCCAAGATACTGAAATATATGCATCAGAAATGTAGATGTGGATTCTGTCTGCTCACCTCTTCAGCATTTGAGGCTTGTGATACCAATATACAGAGCTGCTATGAGCTACAAAGTGCTGTAGCACTAGTCATTCACACTTCTAGGTCCCTCCCAGAGGAAGGCAATGAACTGAGATACAACAGGGGCTACTACGAGGTTCTCATCTCTGTGGTGGCACACTTTGACAGACCAGGAGCCATGACAGCACAGAGAGTTTCAGTAGCACAGCAGATGGCAATGCTTTTCTGAGAAAACCGAATCTGAAGTTCATTATTCAGCCTGTCTTTCAGAATTTCTTCTCCACCCAAAATTTCATGCTTCCTTATATTTGTAACACTGCGGAAGAGTATTAAAATGCTGCCATTTCCTGAGGAATGGAAATGAATGTTAAACTAACTGTACTAAGGACTATATTCAAGAAAGAAAAAGCACATTTCCAGCTCAGACAACTAGGTGTTTGGACACAGACCGTCAATGAAAACAAAGATACTCAACCACTTTAAGGGTAATTGTAGAAGGTGCCTCGAGATTCCGTGGCACTCCTCACTTGAGGGGTTAAAGCATACCAAAAGCTGTTGCCAGAGATAAAAATAAGCAGACAATGTTCTCAATACAACCTTTTTTCAACCACTGCTAACAGGCAGTTTTTAAATTCATTACTGGTTTCCCTTTCCCCACAGTGAAAAATTAACAAGCTCCAGTGTCACTTCTTCCTACTCTGGAAATTTCTCCCTACTATTACAAGTCTGGGTGTAAGAAACACAGGTTTTCCTTCCTGTGTTTGTCAGGCATGTGGTCTTTGAAGCAGCAGATTATTATTTCAGCTGAACCCTGACCTGATGCAGAACTTCACTTGAGGGCCTTTTTGGAGATGAAAAAAAAAAAAAGTCAGGTTCTGCACATTTTTCTTCTCTAAAAAGAAGGATAATGAATAAAAGGTCAGCATCCATCTCCCAACACTTAGAAACAGTAGCACTGTGGGCCTAAAACACTTTCAAGTGGTGGTGCCACCTGGGCACAATTTTGTGTTATGGCTAACTTGATCTAATGGTTATAATTACCAGTGGAAGGGCCCTCCCTGTCAGACACAGCAAACATGGTTCAGAGAGTAAGCGGATTCAGATGGCTGATCTGGCACAAAGATACCCCACTCCAAGCTAGTCTTCTGACGGATTAGCTAGCTAAAATTCAACCCACTGTGCAAATGCACAGTCCGTAGATCTAGCACAAGGGAAACAGTGGGAGCAAGCAGCTTGCAAAGAGGATAAAGTAGGATCACCTCTCTTGACAGCAACTCACTCCCAGCCTGGCTTAGGGATAACAAAGCACACCTGTGCCAAATGAGACATTCAGAATAAACTGACACCTTCAGACTCATAGCACTACACTACTCAGGTTTCTGGGGCTAGAAAGTGTTTTGCTTTGTTTTGCCAGAGGTAGCTAACCTTCCACAATTTTCTCAGTTCATACTGATCCCCTAGCTTACGCATTTGATTAGCCACACAGTTAGGAACCTTTTAAAAGCAATTACTTACAGCATGTAGGAGCATTTTTGTTAGGCTTTGATTTCCCAAATCTGAGAATATAAATAGCTTAATTCCTAGCGATCCCTCTAGGCACCTTTCTTTACCCAATTTTCAGCTAGAGTCCAGAATGGTAAACAAAAGAAAATGGTTCTATGAAAGCAACAGAGTAAACAAAGTATTATAGATAGGCAATCCTTATTTCCACTACAGTACAGATTTCCACAGACAAGACACTCTGGGAGATCAACTAGCAGGAGTCTTAAGTGGTCAAGGACAACTTTTCTGTGCGAAACCAGAAGTCGTTCTCTGTGAAACTGGATAGCATGTGTAAGCCTACCTCCAGCCCTACAAACTAACAAAGGCACACTCAACATGAGCCAGAAGGCTGCCACTGCCCCACAGTAATGAAAAATTCAAATATCTAAGTATCAATTTGCAAAGAGACATGCATTTAGGTTCTGAACTTCTGTGAGCCCATATGTGGTTCTTAAGAACTTTCTCCAAAGTCAGTCTGACCTTCTGAACAGGCTTTGTTAACAGTCCTAAAGCAGGTAGATTTCTCCTCTTCAGGTAACCAGCAGGCTTTGAAAGATAATCCATGGAGAGTCGGACAGACAAAATTCCAGATTGGTGACAGAAAGCCCAGAATGTCCTTCCACTATACTGTAGATGGGCAGATTTTACCCTTCACTGTTTGTTACTCTGCAGTTCTCCTGACTGAAACCCAAGATGATCCTTGATGTTGCTTTCAATAAGAAGCAACAAAGGAAACAGATTCCAAGGACTTCTTTCCATGTATAAGGATTAAAAGATTTCTCAAGCTGGGAATGAAGCAGAGATTGATGAGAAAAGCATTAAATTCTTCAGACTTTTTAACAGAGATCTTTAAAAGGGGGATAAACAAGTTTTCCTTTCACAGAGCACTGTCAGCAGAAACAAGAGCGAGATTTACCTTCAGCAAGGTCAATTCTGACAGGAGTGGGGGGACACACAAGAAAAAACCACCACGACAAAAAAAAACCCCAGAAGTAATACCTGTGCTAGGCCAGAGCCTCTGCCTTGGAAAAAAAAAAGTGTTTTATAAAAAAATTTCCAAGAAACAGCATACCACTTCCTAGTGAACAGCTTTTTAAAAAACAACAGTAGAACTATCTTCTTGGATTCTGCAACTCAACCTAACAAAGAATGTTCTCTGCATTGTTGTTCTCTTCACTTACAGCTTCTTAAATTTAATACTGAGAATAAAGACCATCAATTCTTTTGAACATTAAATCTGCTGACAACTACCAAAGTGACTTCATAATTTTGCCAGTTTCAAGGGTAACCAAGATTTCATCTTGCATGAAAATGAGTTTCTCATGAATAGGAAAACAACGAGAAGATAAACAAGGTAGGAAACTGTTTCCTTAAAGGTATTTATAGCAAACTGCACGCAACTGTTAGTTTTCCAAATCTATAAATGCAAAGAACTGGTTGACATGACTGTAAGAAGAGAGACCAAAAAATTTCCACAGGAAAAATATGGGTATTTTTTCAAACATGTTGCAGGAATACCTGCTGTAAGATTCCTAGAATCATAAAGCAAAGATCTTATGCCAAATCACTTATAATCTGCTCTACCTAGTCCAAAACATGGTCACCCTCAGTATCTGAAAGAAAGCATTCTATAGGCAATAGGATCATCCAGCACTAGGGAGATGGCATTTTTATAGTTCAAGATTTCATTAGCCTTGGAACAAAAAATGTCCAACTGCAAGAAGGCCAGTTAGCACCCTTACTATGGTTTAATAACCAGTTTAAGAGAGAAAAATCAGACTACTTGGCAGGTAGGTCCATCTGCTGGGTTATCTACTTTAAACCTCAAAATAAGGAGAAGGATTAAGCCATTCTGCATGTGAAGCAGCCCAATTCATCTGATTAGCTATTCACATTCTCAAACCAAGAAGCCCTCTAGAGCTACCACAGCAAGAGAAACACCTTTTTGCCTTCGAGAAAGGCAGATTCTAGCACTTTGGAAACCAGCTAGATGGCTGCTTGGAAGTTAATACATTCACACCATTTTCAGTCTAGGGTGAAATCAAACTTTAAGGAAAGCTCAAAGCTCAGGAGAATCACTTCACAGTTTGATAAACCTTTTTAAGATAATACCTTATCTCAAATTCTTCTAGAGCATCTGGTACAAGCCAATCTTTGAGCAACCTCACATACGTTCTAAGCCTTCCTTGAGATCGACTATGGGGCTGTTCTCAAAAAACTGCAGTAAGACACAGACATTTATTCATATAAAGGAACAGAAAACTTAACATAGCAAGAAAAATGCTTCAAATTCCTTCCTGATTCTGGAAGGCAAACAAGAAACAGAGGTATTTGGGGGGGAATCTATAATAAGCTTCCATGCAAGAGAAAAAACAGGTGAGCTTGTGTGAGAAGAAGAAATGCGGGGTGGGTTGCTTATGCCACTACCTCTACATCATGGTTCAATGGTTTATGGCCTTTGACTAGAAGTTTCTTATTTCTATACTAGGATGCTGCATAAGCAACAACAGAGCCAGATCTCTAAAGAAAATATTTCAACTCAGTGTTATGGATTTAGCTTAAACCTGGTGCGCATTTGCCCTTTGTGGGTATTACAAACAGTTCACACAGATTTTGAATTGTGGCAGTATTTCATTTGCACAGAATGCGTTACATACATGGATTATTCACTTCCAGGCTCATGACCCTTCATATGACAAACTAATGTCTTTTCTTATCCTAGACCAAATTTAAGACCTAGATTCCTGTATGCTTGTGCACACATCTGTCTACTCTCTCCTGCTAGCAAGCAGCTACATGGTTTGCACATCTGCTTTTCCAGGACACTAACACTGATGAACTGCATGTCAGAGGGAACAAAAAGAAAATGCACTTGCAAAGCAAGGAGGAGGTAAAGAAAGAGCATATACAACAAGCATAAGAAATCAGCTGTCTGAGCCAGAAGGCTATCCTCAGGCAGCAGGGCAACAGAGTCTAGTTCAACAGAACCTTTCCACTGCCTGAGGATGGCTTCTGGCACGTACACCTCTGAATACCCTGACTGCCATCTTTGTGTTGCACGTAACCCTCTCCTAACTGAAGGGGGGAGGATATACTGCTTCCAGAGAAGAATACAGCGCTACAATTTGCTACAATAGTATAAAAAGGTTAAGGAAAAAATAATGCTAGGAGAAAACCTATTCCATTATTTGTGACAGAGGTAAAAGAGAAAGATGGATTACTCTTATGGACATAATGCAGAAGAGCCCAGCATTCAGCTACGACACCTGTTACTGTGTTTGTGTAAGACATAACGAAACAAAGCACACAAGAAAATGGTCCCTGCCTCTGAAAGTTCAGTCTTATACCTAGATTAAAAGCAGACCCAGACAGAACAGTGGAGAGCACTGAAAGGCTACATATTACTTCTCATACACAGAAAGTAAGCAGTATTTCTTACAGCCTTAAATAGGAATGATTAGGAAGAAATAATTTTAAAATCAAATGAGGAGATTGTGACAGAAAATTAGAACAAGATGGCAGACAATGGATTAAGGAAGATGTAGGTTAAAAGCCATGTTTTGAAGTGAGAGTCCGAGAACTCACCATGAACTCAAGAACAATTTTTAAGTTTGTGGCAGAAGAACATGAACCTGGAGCAAAAAGGAAGCTCTACAAGACTCTGGAAAAAAGTGACCAGGTTACCAAAAGCTACCCAAAGGCATGGTATTCCAGGATAAAGGGAAGGAAAGCACAAGCAGAACTTCAGTGAAACCCTCACAAAAAGCTGGGAATAATGAACAACAGCCTCTGCAAAAAATAGTGGAAAGAAAGGAGGTAATCAAAAGAGGACACAGACAGGAAACAACAGTGGAACAACACTTCAAGAGTAGCACAGCTGATAGTGACAAACGTAGCTGACAGGGAAAGGAAAATTAAGTACTGGATCTGAACCTTAGCTACGAAGAGATCACCGTAAACACTCATTGCAATTGTAGTAGAGCACAATCGAAGCCACAGTGGAGGACAAGAGCTCCAGACAATGCACTCAAAGAATTTTCAGATGAAAAAAGGGAAAGGAAATTAAGAGGTAGCTGCAAAGGCAAGAGAGGCATTTTGTACATTTTAAAAAAAAAAAAAAAAAAGGGAAACAGTCATGTCTACAGGCACTATGAAGGAAAAGAAAAGCTAGGAGTTGAGCAAGTGATTAAAGGAAAGAGGTAGAGAGAAAGGACACAAGGTTCAAGGAAGATAGAGATGTTCGTGTATGGTGCCATAAGGGCAGATGAAAGGGTTAAGAGGAGAAAAAAAGAAATTCTATTTTTGACAAGGAGATGATCATAATGGTTGGAAGAAAGTGGTAAAGGGTAGGCCAAAGTGCATTCAGTCATAAAGTCATCAAGACCCCATGCAGAGAAAGAACCAGATGTCAAACAACATGCAAAACCCATATAAAAATGTTGTGGATAATGGGCTACTATTTGTCAAGTCTGATTAGAGCCTATCAGCATAGCATGTTTCTGCTGGGCATACCCCCTTTGCAGGTACAGGAACACAAAAAGGATTGCTGGAGGACAAACTCAAGTGGTTTGAGAACTTGCAGGGAAGGCATTTGCTATTGGGAGAGCAAGGATCATAAATGAAAGACACACCCTGAAAACAGGAAAAAGGGAAAATTAGGCTGGAGTGATCCAATTTCAAAATACTGGTGAACTACAAGACATATGAAAGCATGGCCACATTGCGAGTAGAATCCAAACGGTGGTGGAGATCCCAAAAGAAACCTTGCAATTATCAGAGATAAGAAATTCAGCAGTTGCATCAGAACAAGCATGCTGGCACGGCTCGATGAAAACCAAATGAAATTAACTGACTTTGTTTAATGAGAGGCTAGAAACAAGAACGGAGGCCAAATCAAGTTAGGGCAAAGCAGCATGTAATTACTGTCAAAGAACAGTGAGTGAAAATGCAGAACAAGCCAGGAATCAAACCTGAAGAGAAAAGCTCATGGGGACGAAACAAGCACGCTGTATGTAACAATACAGAGCAAAGAGAAGATAAAAACTGGATCCCAACACTCTTTAGAAAAGGAAGAATCTGAAGGCAACAGAAAAAGTAGTCTAGTGCCTCTTCTATGGTCTGGCCCAGGACAGAAAGCATAATACAAAAGGTAATGATAAATAAAGGGATGCAGCATACTGATGACGGCAAAGCAAGCCACATAACTGTGGTTTTAAAGTGTCAGCTTATGTCTCAAAAAAATCAAGAACAGTGAGTGTCTCCATCCACAACCAGGTGGTTGTGAGTAAAGTTCTTCCTTTGTCCCTGCTTTAATTTTACATATTTCTTCTCACTCATTGTATACCCACACTTTGGAGAAAGTCAATTATCAGTATGATTTGTGGCATAATTTGTATTGAATTCATCAATACTAAACACATCCACGTTTCACTTAAAGCTTACAGACGTCTGTGTGATTCTACTCTATCCCCCTTATTTTTTAAGGACTGCAAATTCTCTTGCAGTTGTGTAATATGTATTACAGTCACAGAATAACTTAGGTTGGAAGGGACCCCTGCTGAAAGCAGAGACAACTTTGAAGCTATATCCAACTTCAGAGGTAAAGTGGGTTGCTTAGGGCCTTGCCCAGTTACATTTGTGCATCTCCAAGAACAGCTATTCCACAGCTGCTCTGTCTTTCCCCCTCCCTTAATCCAACGTTTGACCATCCTCACTGTGAAATTTTTTGCCTAATACCGCATTGGAATTTTCTTTGTTGCAATTTGTGTCTGCTGCCACTCGTCCTTTCACTGTATGCCTCCAAGAGCAGCCCTAGAGAATATTCAGTAACTGATAGCACAGAATAAGGAGGACAAAAAAAGATCACTGTAGTCATGAGAAAGCCTTTGGACATCCAGAACTTTTAGTAGGTAATGAGTATCCAGCTTTTTGATGCCTGAAAAATCTGTCTGACCAGATGTGGCAGAGATCTAAACCAGGCCATCAAAAGGACATCACTAGAGATTTAAGATGAAAGATGATCGCTTAAGACATGAGAGAAGAACAAGGAAAAATGGTATTCCAAGTGATACACATATTGCAAATGAAAACAAGTAATTTTGTATAGCAAGGTTAGGTACTCACCATCTCTCTTGCAATCTCCACAGCTTCCTGCAGCCCATAGAGCCTGCCACAGACCAGGTAGATCCCATTGGCCCAGAGAATACAACCCTCATGGACCCAAAATTCATTGCTGTCAAGAGGTAGTTCAGGAATTTGTAACTCCAGCTCAGTGCCACCTTCTGAAGTGGGCATAGAGGGTTTTGAGTCCAAAGGAGTCTTTTCACCACCACTGCCACCATCAGTGGTTGTTTTTTTACAAGAAGCTCCCCTTGAAAGTGACCGAGAGGCTCCACTACAGTCCTCAGAGCGGTGCCGCCTCTTAAAGCGGGGATGAGCAGCTAGGCTTCTTTGTTCCTTCTGTTGTTGCTGTTCCTCCTCCTCTTCCGTATCTGTCTTGGAACCATTAGAAGCACTTTTGTGCCGTACCTTGACCTTGCTCTGCATTTCTGTGGCCCTCTTTGGAGGTGGGTTCTTGGGCAAGGTGGCTGCATAATCCTGGGGGTAGAAAGGACCAAAGAGGTCACCCATGTTACGATAGCTGGCCCATTTGCCACACAGGCAGCAAACCAGATGCCCTAAGACAGAAGACTCTGTTACTACAGGGCCCTGCAGCATGAAAGTTGAGGTGGGCAGCACTTTGCTCTCCGCATTGCTAGGAGGGGGTGTTGAAGACCTCTGTCCTTTCCGACCCCTCACCAATTTGTTCTGCTCCTCTTCCTCCGCATTAATGATTGTGCACACAGCGCCTAATTCACACTTGTTTACCACATGAATATAAGGGAAAAAGGACTTATTCTTGGAGTCAGTTTTATCTACAGACTGGGTAGCATATTTAAGCTTGATCTCTGGTTCTTGAGGCTCCACAATCGGAGCAGCCCGTCTAGGCTTCCGCTTCCGTGGCTGTGCTGCAGGTTTTCGCCTCTCCCTCCTTTGCCTCTTCGGTTTTGGCTCACCACCACCTACCCCTTCTGAAGACTGTGAAGGTACTGGTGGGGGTGGTGGGGGCGGTGGCAGTTGCTGCTGCTGTTGCTGCTGCTGCTGCTGCTTCTTCTGCTTGTTCACGCTCCCAATTGGCCTCCCCTTTTTCTTTCCAGAGGGAAAATATCCCTTTGGAGGGAAACCATCTGGCTTGGGTGAAATGTTTGTCACATCTCCATCTTTTTCCTCAGACTTCAGATTTGGTTCAGAAGTAAACACACTGGAAGGGGAAATTGTTTTTGAGTCGGAAAAGGTCAGAGTTCCAGCTCCGCTTACAGATCCATCAGACCTTCCCTGACCACCTGACTTCTGAGAAGGTGGTGGTGCTGCACTGGGTCCTGCTCCTTCTTTACCAACGCTTGCAGTTTCAGGGACCTCTTTCTTGGTTTTATCATCCTCACTGCTTTGCCACTCTTCTGAAGATCTTGGAAGAGTTATTTCACCAGTTGTATCCTGGCTCGCTGGCCCCACTTGATCTGACATCTCTCCTTTTCTCTTCTCAGCCTCTGGTCCATGTCCAGCCACATTTCCTCCTTCAGGTCCACTCTTAAGGGACAGGATGTCATCAAGAGTGACAGTATCTGCACCAGTTTCAGCACTGTTGGTAGAAACACTTCTCCTAATATTAGGAGATGTAATTTTTTGAACAATAGCTTCCAGTTTTAATCCTCGCCCCTTTCTTGGGGGCAATATTTTGGTCTTAGCCGGGCTCGTGAGGGAAACAGCAGGGCAATTCCTATTATCAGGACTTGGCAGGTCCTTGAAGGAATCTCCCTTTGCAACTGGCTTGCCAACATCTTGGCTTTGAGATGAATGGGCATAGGAGTTGTACGTTTTATCAGCTCCTTCTTTTGCTGAAGTCATCAGTCGCCCTTTATCTTCGCTGCCACTGTTCTTCATATCCTGTGGCTGTCTTTTGGTAGGGATGGGCGAGATGAAAGAACGGACTCTCCTCCTCATAATTAATGGATTTTGAGGAGACTGGTCTTCCTGGCCAGGGAGCCTGAGCATGGCATTACTAGGCTTGGGCAAATCCGTAGATTCCTCTCGTCGATGCCCATCACTTTCTTGAGCGCAAAATCTTTTTTGGTTGGCTGCTCCAAGAGGGCCACTGCTTTTGGCAGGAGAAGTTTGCCGAGAGAGGTCCCAACCAGATTCGTGATGCTGCAGCTTCTGGTTGCCGTGTTTCAGTTCGGTGCATTTGCTCTGAGTACTGTCACTCCCCATAATGCAGCGCCCAGCTTCCTGGCTTCCAGTATCGTGATAAGAGCTACCTTGAAGGTACATCATTCCATCCTTGTCATTTTTTAAGGGACTCCTTACTCTTTCCAGAAACTGTTGTTGTCTTGGGCTCTTCCTTGCTCCTTCCTGCCTGTGCTGAGCTGCAGCAATCACACCCTGAGCAGTGCTGCTTGCCCAATCTTTGTATTCTTCTTGCTGTTGCTGGTATATCTGCCTCTTGTAATGATACTGGGAATTTAAACTCTGGTTAGGGTCACCAAAAGCATGAGGCCTAGTATTTGTGTGATATGCTGAAGCCAAAGATGGGCCTTCTGAATTCTGAGAGTAAGCAGAATGTAAGGAACCCCTGTTAACTCTTTCAGATAGTGTCATGTGTGGGTTCATGTGATGCAGATCTGTCCCTGGGCCTCGGCTTCTGCCTGGTGACATTTTCAGCTTATCAGCAAGATCCTGAAACTGAGAAGGTGATTTACCCCTGCTGCTTCCAGTTCTGCCAGTTGCTCGTCTCATCTGTGTTGATCTGCTGTCCTGCTGGGAAATGTAGTCTGGAGCAGCATCGGAGACTGCAGCTCCAGGGCTAGCATTGCCTCGGAAAGATTCATGCTTGATGCCAGCAGGATGACAATGGTCTCCCGTTTTTTTATTATTGAGACTAGCTGAGCTCTTTGACTGTTCAAAATCTTCTTCTTTTATTTGCCCACTGTGAGCTTTCATCTTTGTTTCCATAGATACTAAACCACCAGGGAGTATTACTGACTGGCTCAAGCCAGGGGCAAGACGTTCACTCCTTCCACTTCTGGCCTCGGGACCTATGTGCCCCATTGGGTGAGGGCCAGGATCTCTGACAAGTTGCCTTAATGGAGATATGTCACAGATCACTGATCTCCTCTCTGAGAGCGCTCCCCCTTCATGGGCAGAAGACTGAGACTCCACATCAAACTTTCTAGCAATAGGGTAATCAGCTAGATTTATCTGCTTCATGTCAGGAGCTGCACTGCTAGACTTCCTATCCCAGGGACCCCAGTGAGGGCCTTCCAGGAGAGACCCCATGGTTTTATTTAAGAGGCCTCTATTGGCCAATTCATTGGTTTGACTAATTAAGATATTGGGCCTCATGGCTCCCTCCAAACTCCCAGCCATCCCAGAATGCTCCTGTGCGTTCCTAGAATACCTTCTGTCTGGATGATGGTGATACCCCTGTAAGACCTCCTGTAGGAGGCTAGGAAACTTCTCATTCCGGCCTTTGCGCTCACTGTGCCCTGGAAAATCCCCTTTTTCTTGACCAGAAGGATACTGTGGAAAGCCACCAATATTTCTCTGTATACCAGCTGCTATATTATCCTTGTAACTGTATCTTAAACTGCCAGGAGATTTGGAAGGTTCTGTTCTTGCAGGAAAATTTGGCCCAACAACTGCATGACCAGGCTGGCTGTTCCCCTCTCCATTATGGTTAGTGTTATCTCCGCTTTTGCTCCCTTTACTTCCTCCTTGAGTTTCTGGCTGCGTCCCTGCATGCCCAGCTTCTTTCGCTCCACTAGCACTAGCTGGTGCCTGAGTGGCTGTGGAAGCATCATCTTGTGCAGGTTTATCTTGTCCACCTGACTTTTCTACTCTTCCTGCCATGGCTTCCCGGGAGACAATCACCCCAACTGCCTTTTCATTCACTTTTGGGGCATTTTCCACAGCCACCACAGCTTCCTTCCCATCAGGGGAGGTCACATCTTCCCTAGCTGCAGGGCTGCTGCCGAGTTTTGATGGCTCATTCTGAGAGCCTTGTGCTGGTGAGGAGTTGGATCTCTCTAAGTTACCCCCTTTGTAAGTGGTGTCTGAGCTGGTGCTCTGGCCACTCAGCTGTCTCACCCTTTCCCCATGATCCTCTGAACTACTGGAACAGCCACCATCAAGGGACTCTGCCAGGGGAGACTTGAGTTGCTCCTCTGCCTGGGAGGAGCCTTCTGAGTTGGTGCAGCTGTCCGCCTTCTTTGAAGAGGATGACCTTTTGGAACTTTTTTTCTGAGGTGCCAAGGCATCCGAGAGCAACATGTGCTGGACTGTGTTGGGTAGATTGGCCACTTGAGAACTTAGAGCACTTAGGCTGCTCAGCCCTGGATCTGTGAGCCTTTTTTCCTGCAGTCCTTCCAGCCCAAACCCCTTGAATCCCCCTGCATGAGCATTGGGGCTTGGCATCATAGATGGTGTAGGACTAAGCTGAGGCATCATCTGCAGGATTCGGTTTCTAGAACCCATGGACATGTTGCCTTGCCCACACTGGAGATTTTCTCCACCTGGCATGAGTGGAGAAGGGGTAGAGCTGCAGCTTGGAGACTGAACCACAGATGCAGCAGGAGATGGATTAGAGATTGGACTAAAGTTTTGGTGGAACTGCATCGGTGACCTTACAGGAACTTCAGTCTGGCTGTACTGTCCCACTTGACTTTGAAGAGAGAGCTTGCTGGCAGCATTTGAATACTGCATTACATGCTGAGGTGGGTGCTGTTGCTGTTGCCCCTGCTGCCCGCTTTGGGGCAGCTTAGACTGCTCAAAGCTTTTCATCGGTTGAGTCTGAAAGCTGTAGTTTGACTGGGTCCCATATGCCTGTGCATTAGAACCCACAGCATGGCCTTCATACTGCGACCCAGAATTCACACTGTAGCTTCCATCGTAATTCTGTCCTGACTGGCCAAAACGCTGTGGGGAGGGGAAAGAGGAGGAGGAGGACGACGAAGGTGGCTGATAGTGTTGGCTGAACTGACCCACTCGTAACTGGTACCCAGAAGCAGAGGACGGCAGGGTGGATGGACGCTGCATTGGCTGCAAGTGTGAGGTGCTAGAAGCAGACTGGCTGGAAGCCTGGGGTAAAGGCTGATGAGATTGATAGATCTGCTGTCTCAGCTGCTGCACCTGCTGCTGCTGGCTTGAAGCCTGCTGCTGATACTGGGCACTCCCTGGAGAAAAAGGACCAGTATAATCCTGTTGATAGTGGGATACACCCCCAAGGGTTGAGTGCTGTGTTTGAAACTGGCCCACATGTCCCTCACTCCCATACTGACTCCCAAAGCTACTCCCTTGAGGGGGCCCATAGCTCTGTACTGGTCCAGAAGGCCTGCGCTGAGGTGGCTGCTGCCCTCCTGATGCCACTGGATCTTTGTTGGCAGCCATATAGTAAAACTCTCCTGCTTCTTTTCTGAAACCTTGGTAGCTCTGATGGCCAGAGCTCTCACCAGGCATTGCTGTAGGGGCTCCTGTTGCTCCACGACGTCCACTGCCAGCACCTCCTCCAAAGCTCTGGAACATCTGGGCCTGCTGGCGCGGGCTGAACTCTTCCAGTCGGGATGAACCGTGCACTTCCTGCGGGTAGCTCTGCTGGTTTCCGTGGTAACTACTTTGCTCCCGAAAGGACTGCATGCTGTTCAGCAGCAGAGCGGCAGCTCGAAAGCCCTCCTAAAGGGGGAAAAAAAGAAAGAGGGAAAAAAAAGGTATAGCATCCACATCTCCCAGTCACACCAAATACCACTGCTCAATTTCACTGTTTTAATAGCAATTAAAATTTAGTATTTGTCTCCTACTTTCTGGTACTTCAATGTGTATCCCCTCTCCTTGCAACTTTCCCACCTTCTAGGTAGTGCAAGTAAGAGGAATCACTCACTTCCAAGAAAATACAAGTCGGTAGCCTACTACCAGCTGGAGCGCATTTTCAGCATTAATATTTCCCTGCAGTCACTTACTAACTGGGTCTGTTTATGTACCCCTGAAGAAACAAACTTCCAACAATATTTTGCAAAGCAAAGGAGAACAATCCTCACCCTCCAGCTATTCTCTATGGCTAATACTGGGAGTAATCAAGTATTTTCCTACCATGTTAAGGGATGCAACAATGAGAAGCCCGCAACACTCTCAAACAACTCTTGGATCTACTGTAGGAATGATATCCAAGGCCCACATTTCACTCTGGGAAAGATCTGTTAGAAAACACTCAAGATACAATTGACCAAAGCTCAAACCAAGATACTCCAATGAAAAGGATCTATGGGAATCTGTGAAAGAACTGGCACCAGCATGCTCAAAGACATCTGCTCCATGTTCTGTTCAGTGACACTTTTAGCTGAAAACCAACACAGCAAGACAACACATGGTATTTTTTCCCCCGTCTGCTTTGTTTTAGAAGATGGACAAGTCCACTCTATTTGAGCAAAAGGGTCTACAACTTCATCCCTTAGCACTTTTATATTACCTTGAATGAAACTTAACTGAAAACATTTGTCAGCCAGAATATATATTTTGGAATACCATGTATGATCATCTACATTTACATAATCAACTCCTAAGTAAATGCACTTCATGGAGGCTCTCCTATGTACTTCAATCTATTATTCAGTGTGTGGAATCACAACTCATCCTCAAGGACTGGACCGCAGCTGCAAAATTGTTTGGGGACCCTGGCTAGTCCCTCTGTAACAGCCTGACACATCACCACATGCATTAAGAAAAGTATGGTAATGAACAAGTATATGCATATACACTGTCTTTTTTTTTACTTAAATAAATAAAAATCAATAAACAGATGAAAAAAGCATTTCATTTCTGAAACACCTTGTAGTTTTCTCTTCCAGAAAACAAACCGGATAAAGCCACCTGGAGAGACTCTTTCCTTTAAATATATCTTAAGACAATGCTCACACTTTTCCAGGAAACAGAACCCTGACTCCTCAGATTGGAGACTTCCTGGAAGACCTGCCTGCATTATGTTTTCTCATTTAACCATGTTTTATGCCATTTGTTTTGTTGCCACATTCAACTGAACCCGCTCAAAATTAAAGTCTAGTTTTACACTTAAAAGTTTTGTTCAAGTAGAAGATCACCAGAGTCCCAAGAAAACAGGCATACAAATGAGGAGATGCAGGTGATGTCTGGCATCATGCTCTTTTCCCATCTGCCTCTCAAGATTTTTTTTTTTTACTAATATGTATGTTATATACAGAAGGCTCTAACTCCACCATTAGGGTCTTTCAGAAAGGCATCCTAGTTATATTTGGGTTTCCACCATCTGTTTGTGCATGCAGGCTACAGAACACACAAAAAGACCCCCACTGCAATGCACGTCTCCACAATCTCTCTTTGCTAACTCAAGGGCATCTTTGTGTTGTGGCCCTGGTTCATCCCACTTGATGTCCACACGAGTATCAGTGAAACATTTACTAGAATCGGAAGGGAACTTTCAAATTGTTGATACTTCCAGTTCGGTCTCTCCCCTTCTAGGAAGTCAACTTTACTGCTCTTTTAATCTTATACTCCAATATTTTAAGTGTCATACTGTAAGAGAGATCTGCTGTTCTGCTGAACTGCCACTTTTTTAGCATTTTAAAGACTACATATATCACATGAATAACACTTCTATGAATGCCACACTGTGCCAATCTGTCCAGTTTGGGCTTCTTATGGATAAAACCCTCCCTTTTCTGAATTATTGCCTTTGATGTTTCATCAGATTGAAGCTCCTGCCCTCAAAATTGGGATACCTAATACAACCTTCTTTCTCCCTTTTCATATGACTTGCTGTTAAGGTGAAAAATGGGACCAAAAAAAGCAGGAAAGAAAATATACATAGAAATAGAAGGAAGTTATCAAACTAAAGGTAAGAGAACATCTACTGTAACTGGCAGATGTTAGAAAGCAGCTTCTCTAGATAAGCAGTTTAGAGCTCTGCAATCAGCAACATTCATGTGGTATGGAGACTGCATGCACACCCTGGCAGTCACCTGCTTTGCATCCTCTTCTCATGAAAGCAACATTTCCATCCTCATCACAGGCTCAACCTCTCACAGAATCTCAGACTAATTTTTAAACATGACTTTAATACAGCTTACTTTGTGCAGTCTGAACAAGGTCTCAGAAAACCTGTTTTGTATTACATCATACAAAAACTTTCATCACTGATGATATTCATTCTTCTATAATACTACTAACACAGGCTTGAAAACTGCTAACATACATTAACAATGCTAGGAAACATTCTTAAGACCTCCTCACTACTAAAAAAATAATCACTTTAATTACATAATGGAACAGAAATAGGACAAGATGCCATAAAATACCTTTAGGAGCAGAGATCTAGTAAAGGTCAACCTGAGGCACAAATTCCTATCCTCCATAATCTCATGCAATCATGTAATATTTATTTAGTCCAGAAGATACGTACACTAACTCAAAACAGGAAGAACATGTTTTTCTCCTTCAATTTAGTATTCTTTTTAATCTTCGATTTTATCCTGACAAATAAATAAAGTTTTCATCAGGAGAACTTAAATTGCTGGTGCCCTAAGCAAATGATTTCTGTTTTCAAGTCTCCTACAGAACACTTGCTTTTAATATCTCACAAGGTGCTCAAGTAACACAACCAGTAGAATAGCAGCCAAAAAAAAAAAAGCATTAATAACAGGAGTAAGAAAAGATAGGAGGTGCTTCAATCCATTACATCATTGATAACTTAAGACATATAGCACATTTCCTGTGATTAAGGTACTATAAATACAGGACTATTACAATTACTATTGTAATAATCTTTCTTAATAATAACAGCAGTGTAAAGTGCATAGATCCAAATGCTGTGTTCTCAGCAAAACCACTAAGAATAATTCCATGGGCAAGCCTTGTTAATAAAATACATTCAGACAGATGAGGCCTTCAAAGTCTACCCTAGATCCACAGGAAAAAAATATATTTATTTGATTAAATTTTTTACTGGAAGCCTTTAAAGAAAACATTTTCAGCTGGCACATACTCCTCCACATGCAGAACTCAAGAGAATGATACACTAACTGCTGACTAGAGATTACAACATAATCATATAAAACTCCATAATGGTGGTACACATCTGTAATCCCATCCCCAGCAGAAGGGGCAAAGTCCCACTCCAAAAACGTGCTCCATTAACATCCACAAATTACACACGTTTGCAGTGTTTTCCAACACACACAACAAAAACATCCAAAGCTCTCCCCATTATTCAAAGGAAAGGTAAGATCCTGGCACAGCTTTTACTACTCCAGTGTCACACCTACACTCTCACTACATGTGCACCCAGCTCTATCAATAAAGCTTCATGATTCTTCTCAAGTATTTATAGCCTGTAGCTGTAGAGCCATCTAAGCATATCCATCTAGAGATTACAGACTACATTCACTAGGCTAAGCAGTTTCACTCTGCTCCAACACTTTTGTTTCTTCCCCAATAGCCCAGTAATCAAAATTTGCCTTCAACCTGGTAGGAACAAAGGAAGCATATTACAAGTTTGTGTGGCTAATAAAGAAACAATCCCAGTGACAAAATCACTGCACATAAGTCACGAATAGAGAGAAGCAGTAGGTCCTCTTGTCCATATCTCAGACTTATTTGTGAAACATCTGAAGTTATTTCAGGCAGTCTTTCAACCTACCTTCTCCATGTGAACTTATATTTAAGCACATCTACAATGCAGATTGTTTCTTGTTTAATCGTCCGAAACAGCCTTGTAGAACAACTTTGTTAACATAGTTCCTCAAAATATGGAGCTACTGCATTCTGATCCTACTGTGAGCAAGATTATTAAATGATAGTCAACAGCACGTAAGCATCCTTCAACAGTTCCTGCATGTATATGACACTGCCCCCAACCATTGCGGATTAACAGGGTTCATCAGTCCTCCCACACCAAGATTACTGTGTGAAATGATCTTCTGCAACATACTGTGCTAGGTTTTTAAAATCCATATAAATCTTTAAAACTTTTTTGTCCCAGTTATCAAAGACTGGACAAATACAGGACAGCTGCCCAGATTTTCCCACGTAACACTGATGCCAGCATAGTAGTGCAGCACTACAGACAGACAACTCGGAACAAGTGAGCTAAGTGGGGATATGCTTAATTCTTAACGAAAAGCGTATAAAGGAGCAAACGAAACCAGCATCACTTAATTCTGTAGGAGGTAAGTGAGGTCTTTCTGCTTCGTTAAGTTTTCTTCAGATTTGGGTTGACTACTGCGACCCATCTGTGCAGAGAAGTCTCAGGCAGCAGTCAAATGCAACATATTTTCAGTGATCTGTCAAAGACCTCTCACTTCTTAGCATGCTTATCAGGAAAGAAAATGTAGTTACAGGCAGGTGACAAAGAGTAAGATAGCATTTTCCATAGTCAAAAATGTACACAAACAAGTGGATTTTTTTATAGAGTGTCCAGGCTTCTGATTAAAAGATTTATTTGCTAAATGCTGTGCAAATAACAGATATACATACATGTCCGTAGCCATTTCTAGTCACAACTCATACAAAAGTTACCATTTTTTTCCTTCCTTACTGTAACTTCTTAAAGTAGCAGAGCACATCCACAACCAAAAAAAGCCCCACCAAGCCAGAACTTGAGTATGAGCAACTCAGTGGCATAATTTGTAAGTAAACAATCCCCAGGATCTGAATTAAGCCTGAAACATGGGGGGGGGGGGGGGGGGGGGGGGGGCAATATTTCCATGTACTGACTCTCATTTCCATTGTCAAAGCCAAGTTGCTAACCCTCATTTCTGCAGGTACACAGTTATTACTTGCACATCTGAGCAATGGCTGGGAATAGACTGATCTTGTTTCAGTTCTGGAGGACCATTACCCTGTCTACTGCTTTTAAGAAAAGGCAAATCAGCTATGCCACAAGTAGATGAACTCAAGGATCAAACCTAAGACTGCATTTAACAAAGTAACAGATCTAACTTATTTCTTCTACATTTGATGCCTTTTTAAAAGAAAAGGGAAACCAGTTTTAGTTTTTAACCTTCAGTGTGATATGGAAGTAAACCAAGACAGCCAGCACTTCAAAAGGTCAGTTTGTCCAAGCAATAATACTCACTGCTCACTTCTTTCAAAAAGTTGTGGTTACCCTGAACTGCAAACAGATTTTCTTCATACCTTTCTATAAAGCTGTTTCAGTTCCTGCTCCAAGAGCCACTTTTGCATACTACAAATAAACAGAATTATATAAGGCATGGGAAACTCTCATATTGTCTTATTCACCACCACACTAGAGAAAACAGCAGTCAGATCTGGCTCTCACCAAGCCATCGTAATTTATTCTATCAAAGAAGCCTTACTACACCACTCAAACTTTAAACAGTATACAATTAATTTTCACTGAGAGTGCCAGAACCTGTTGAAGTAGATAAACTGAAGTATCTTGGAAAGTATATAAAAATTGACTTTAAAACCAGAATGCTGTATTACTGAAAACTGAATTTTACATTCCAAAAAAAATCACAACATTATGTCTTAAAAACACCCATATGTAGTTGTTACACATGCTTAAGTGTCTAATAATAATACATATTAGCAACATCTTGCAAATCATTGCTAATACTGGCCTTGACATAAAACCTAAATTTTCTCCCGCCTAATGAAAAACTTCATCAAAAGATTCCTCAAATAAGTTAAAGCGTGGCCAAATAGATTGTAACTAGTTTCCATCATCTCACAGAGACACTATGCCTTATCAAAATGTCGGTATAGCTTTTTAGAAAGTCAGTATGTATGAGCTTAAATCCAAACAATTAAGGAAATGTTTTTCACAGAATGGGTGAAGAACAGATGAGCGTGGCAGAAGGAACACAGTGAGCTTTGTCAGTTGAGAGAGGGGAATGCTCTGGGGATTATTGTGCTAGATAAGATCTACATTCACTTCTTATTTCATATATTTCCCTAAGTGGCCACAGAAAATTTTACTAAGCCTGAGTCATTGCATCTTCCTATCTCACAGGGGAGACGTGAACAGACATATTCAGTGTATTCAACTGGTATAATAAAAGGCACCATATAAAATAATCAGAATTTTGCATGTGGATATTATTTGACTGCTGATTCCTTCCCCCACCCTCGAAATATTTTTTCTGATTTTTTTTCCAAAAAATATTTGGATACATCAAATTAAAAATACCCAACTAGATTTTTTGCAGCTGCAAGTCTTCCTTACTCACTACAGGAACAGAACGAAAATACCATCTCCAGTTTAGCTCTGCACTTTGAGTGAAGTGTACTGTTAAATTCATATTCCTAAACATGAAGAAAGAAGAAATTTGACATGAACAAAATTTTGTTGTAAGGTGGTATTAAAGTTGTGGTGCTATGACAACATGTATTCCTAGAAATATAAGTAATAAAAGTTCAGCGGAATTTTATGTGATGTTATATATCTGATTTTATTATTATGTCACTGGTTCTCGGTCTCAATTAACAGCACAGATGCACTTAAATAGCTTTTAAAAATCCATCAACAGACTGCTGAAAGTAATCCATCTGAATTTTTAACAGATACCGCTATTTTAATAAGAACCTGTACAAATCAGTCAGATTCCATTTTATGTCAAAGATTAAAACAATTTTGGTTTCACGTACAGGGTCAGTCCTCTATGCACTAGCTTAAGAGATCCCACCTCCTCCACGGTGCTAACACAGCCATTCATACAGCAAGCCAGACCAGGGAACTGATATGGTTGAGAAACAATTCTGCAAGAGAGAAAAGCCATTTCTGAACTGACAGATCCATTCACTCTATCGTCACACAAACATCTGTACCAGCAAAACGGACACAGCAGGAACTGCTTAAGTGGCATGGCTACTGAAGTGCACTTGAAATCAGAAGTTCATATTTAAAAGGCTCTTCATCTTTACACAACAAACAACCCTTCCCACCATCAAAATGAAAATAATACTGAACCCTCAGCTCCTCATTTCTTTTCTTCAAGCTGCAGATCAGCTGTTTGCACATCCTAACCCAATTCACTAGTCCTCTGAGAAGTTTTGCAACTCATTACAAGCCTCTTATTGCAAATTCACCTGTGTCCATATCTCCAGTGTCTCCATACAGTCAAATATCATGTCTGCTTCCACAATACAGCAAAATCCAAGCAACCATTACCATTTCAAGGACAGCTCCTGATCTGTGCTTCACCTCCTGAGTCATGTGGGACAGAAGGTTCAGCAAAAGGCATCACAATCCTCACCAAACCTTCAGCTTTCAGTTACAAAATTGAAGACAGTGAAAAGAAGTCAATTATTAATTGCAGGAGGAAAGCAGAAAAGAGTGAGCAGGGTTGCTAGGTTCTACCTGTCCAAGCTCCTACTTTCATTGCAGAAATGAATCCAGTACTACAAATACTCAGAACTACACAGCATTAAAAAAACCCATATTATTTTAATTAAGTTTTATAAATTGTTCATACTAAGTACTAGCCCCTGCCTTTAAAGTCTTAAATGCATTATCTCTTCAAATTATGACAAGTTGCCAAGATGAATACTTAGGTCATATTTAATATTACCTGTAATACATGTCTTTCTTTTCTATTCAATGCAGTCTACACAATTAAGTCTTTTTATTGTGTTTTACAATGCCTGGTGCAATGAGCCTGTAACTAAGACTCCTGGGAACTCCTCAAGGCAAATGAAGTAAATTAACGCAAAATCTCTATTAGTTATGTGCAAGTATTATTACAATACAGGTTACGCACTGTATACAAGAATTAAATCCATTGATTAGGATAAAACCATTGTTGAGGATAATACCACCTAGTTACATTATATGCAATAACATTAAAATCAGGTAGAAATATAATCTCGATCTACTTAAACCAACAAATTAAAGAATTACTGTCCAATTGCAGTACTCAAATTTATATCCTCCAAACTTCTTAGAGATAATTTTTGTTCCTTTAAGATAACAGAAGAAATTTAGCTACGTACTATACCACTTTCAAGTTTCACTAGCCAAGGTTGTCATTCTTCCTATCAATTTAGCACTTCATCCCCCTAAAGTGAGGAAGATTTAAGTTTCTTTCCCCAACATCTTCCCTTGTCTCCTGCAATCTATATCCTCTAAACATCACTCTGCTTATTCCTCCACCCTCTGGGTTCCACAGCATCTGCCTCATGCTGGAGCCAAAAGTTGAAGCAGATCCATTCCTACAATTTAAGTGTTGTCTCCTGAGAAAGACTAACAGGGAGAGACCAAGACTACAACCACAGTTACAGGGAAACAGGAGGAACAGTTCAGATTAACACAAAATAACTGTAAACACTTAAGTGATTCAACAAAAAGATTACTTCAGTGGCAGCGCTATTTTAAGGAGTTCCTCCCCCCTCCTACCTTCCCATGCGCAAGACTCTCATTCCTACCCCAACACTGCAGGCTTTCTTTGGATTTTTCAGATTGGACTACTTTCTTGAACCATCTCATTGTGCATCCCCACTGTAGTTATACTGGTGTAACCAACAGACAGATGACAGAGAGGAGGCAGCACACTGCAGTGTTGGAGCAAACAGTTAAGAAATCCTTAAGTTCATACTTTTTGAAATTCCTGTGTCACTAAAAGCCTTAGCCTAAAGCACTTAAATTGGTTCACTCTCACCAGCTTCCCCATGGAGTCAACAAAAGCCTTCCAGAAGGTCTCTTTCCACATCAATTTTATAAGGTGATTAAACTTCTAATATACCTCAGTTAAATGTCTGAAATTATACATATAAACTCAGGACACCGTAACCAACAAACAAGATACCATACTCTGCTACTTTAAATTGCAGACACTTAACTCCATGCTTCTAAGTTCTGCTACTCCAGCCAAAGGCATGGTGAGTGACAACAGTAGTCAGACCACACCACAGACAAAAATTAATTCTAATGAGCATAAGCAGTTCACAGAAGTGAACAAGCTACAACTGCAGATCCTCTCACAACTGGGGTGTAAAGTTTTCTCCTCCTCCAGCAGATTTCAGTATCACCACAGTGATAGTGTCGTGCAGTGTTTGAGGTTGTTGATGGAGACACACTTGGACAGTTGATGGACGAAGCTTCCACTGCATGTATTCCATCTTGTATCCTAGAGCATATATCCTGAAGAAAGTCAACAACTGAAAACAAAGAGCACGGATAAATTCATCACCAGAGAAGAAAGAACACCTCTATAAATACAGATTAGTGGAGGATAACAAAGACGCTGCACTCTGAGCATTATTTTCAGAAATGCTAGAGTTAAGATTCCAAAGTAAGACAGAGGGAGCTTTAGATGGTCCACTAGTCTGAGAATCAGCCCCACCATTCTGTTAAACTTGAGCTCCTGCAGTCATTCATTCCTGTACACTGGAGAGAAGAGAAAAAACAAAACCAGAAGTCTCCACTGTTTCTTTCTCCATCCTGCCTCCCCTCAAGAGGAGGCTAAATAAAGAGGGACAATTAACATAAACCATACATGATGGATTATATATAATCATTCCATAATGCTAATGTATTCCTAGAGTTCTATTACAGGAACATAAAGATGAGATGCTGTTTCTTCCCTTGCTCTAAAACATCCAAACATTCAATGAAAAACTGAAAAGTTTGCTACCTTGTTTCAGCTGGAAAGATGACAACAAAAACAAGTCATTGACTTTTACCTTGAGAATTGCTCCTGATTTAATTTTTTATGTCTTGTTAACCAACTGGGCAAAAGGTTCTTACTCCTTAGCTTATTTCAGAAGGGCAATGTACACATGGAGCTAATCAGAAAAAATTTCATGAGTAAACATAGCCTAACAAAGTCTTTATAAACACTACAGTTCTGTGGATGAGCAAGGAAGTTTATTTCCTAATTCTTCCTCCTGTCCACATTTAGGAGCTTCCTGATCCTGTTTCTCGTTGAGCTAAGATATGTGCTTTCCCTGGTGAGCCTGATCCAGATTCACTTAAGTCATCTTTTTACACCAACTTCAAAAGGCTTTTGATTAGGCTGTAGAGAATACATATAGTTAACTTCTTCTCCCCTTGCAACTTCCAGCAGCTCTATTATATAAAGACACCCCTTTGGTTTTCCACAAATTCCACCTTTCAGCCATACAGCAAGCTGTATTTCTGCAAGGCAAAAAGACAAGGAAACAAACAAAATGAACACGACAAGTCAAATTTCTATATCCTAATTGCGGGATACTACCATAATTCAAAAAAACAGGTACTCAACTGAGCAACTCTCAAGAAAGAAAACAGTTCTGTCTCTGATAACTGGAATACAAGATGATACCAAACGCAGAAAAGGCGCAAGATACCAAATGTAGAAAAGTACCCCACAACAAAAGGGAAAAAGACCAGAGGGCAAGAATCACCCCCTGCTCCCCAAAACTGCAGCAAACATGATGCTGACTGAAGTCAGAAGCGCAGAGACGCAGAATACCACACTGCAGTGGACCTCCCTGGGTCATCACCAAAGCCAATCCCCTACCACAGCTGGCAACCAAACAATTCTGCATCAGTAAAGTTCTCTGTATGCACTCTCACAATAAGCGAGAGACTAAGAAAGGCAAAGGAAGGATGCTTCTCCATTACCATGCAGTGATTTGGAGGGAAGGAGGATAAGGATAGCACAGTTCAGGTTTTTTTCATGCAAAATAAATAGCATCACTTTGGACCAATTCTCAATTATGCCCCTGCTACTTCTGCTCTCCAGTACTACAGAAGAGAATCTGCCACTCACTCAGCGATGCCCTGCGATACAAAGACAATCTGCTACCACCTTCTGTAACAATTTTGCCCAACTCACTTAATTCACTGCCTTCTATGTGTCTATCATACTTTTCAAGACCTATCTAAAAGACCATTTTTATGTAGCAATGTACACTAGGTATGGTCAGGATCAAGAACATCAGAAAATCTGATGAGCACATCTCATGCAAATACGTTGAACAAGGGGGAGAAGGGAAACTTCCCCACTTCATATGCATGAAGAGAGACAGGGAAAACTTACAGTGGCAAACTAAAACGTACACCGTATGACAGAACACTGTTGACTTCACTCCTTTTTTCCCTTGAATTCAAGATGAGAAACAAAAGGAAAAGACATGATAATATAGAATCATTTACATTGGAAAAGACCCTTAAGATCGAGTCCAACCATTAACCTAACACTGCCAAGTCCCACTAAGCCATGTCCCTAAGCACCACATCTACACGTCTTCTAAATACCTCCAGGGATGGTGACTCAACCACTTCACTGGGCAGCCTGTTCCAATGCTTGATAACCCTTTCAGGGAAGAAATTTTTCTTAATATCCAATCTAAACCTCCCCTGGCGCAACTTGAGGTCATTTCCTCTCATCCTATCATTTGCTACTTGGGAAAAGAGACCGACCCCCACCTCTCTACAACCTCCTTTCAGGTAGTTGTAGAGAGCGATAAGGTCCCCTCAGCCTCCTTTTTTCTCCAGGCTAAACAACCCCAGTTCCCTCAGCTGCTCCTCAGAAGACTTGTGCTCTAGACACTTCACCAGCTTCATTGCCCTTCTCTGCACACGCTCCAGCAACTCAATGTCTCTCTTGTAGTGAGGGGCCCAAAACTAAACTCAGTATTTGAGGTGTGGCCTCACTAGTGCTGAGTACAGGGGCACGATCACTTCCCTAGTCCTGCTGGCCACACTGTTTCTGATACAAGCCAGGATGCCATTGGCTTTCTTGGCCACCTGGGCACACTGCTGGCTCATATTCAGCCACCTGGCAACCAACACCCCCAGGTCTTTTTCTGCCAGGCAGCTTTCCAGCCACTCTTCCCCAAGCCCGTAGCATTGCACGGGGTTGCTGTGACCCAAGTGCAGGACCTGGCACTTGGCCTTGTTGACCTCATACAATTGGCCCCAGCCCATCGATCCAGCCTGTCCAGGTCCCTCTGTAGAGCCTTCCTTGCCTCAAGAAGATCACTCCCGCCCAACTTGGTGTCATCTGCAAACTTACTGAGGGTGCACTCGATCCCCTTGTCCAGATCATTGATAAAGATATTAAACGGAACTGGCCCCAATGCTGAGCCCTGGGGAACACCACTTGTGACCGGCTGCCAACTGGATTTAACTCCATTCACCACAACTCTTTGGGCCCGGCCATCCAGCCAGTTCTTTACCCAGCAAAGAGCACACCCGTCCAAGCCATGAGCAGCCAGATTCTCCAGGAGAATGCTGGGGGAAACCATGTCAAAGGCTTTACTGAAGTCTATCTAGACAACATCCACAGCCTTTCCCTCATCCATAGAGCAGGTCACCTTGTTGTAGAAGATCAGGTTGGTCAAGCAGGACCTGCCTTTCCTAAACCCATGCTGGCTGGGCTTGATCCCTTGGTTATCCTCTACATGCCGTGTGATAGCACTCAGGATGATCTGCTCCATCAGCTTCCCCGGTACTGAGGTCAGACTGACAGGCCTGTAGTTCCCCAGGTCCTTCTTCCAGGCCTTCTTGAAGATGGGCGTCACATTTGCAAACCTCCAGTCAACTGGGACCTCCCCAGTTAGCCAGGACTGCTGGTAAATGATGGAAAGGGGCTTGGTGAGCACTTCCACCAGCTCCCTCAGTACCCTTGGGTGGATCTCATCTGGCCCCATAGACCTGTGTGTGTCTAAGTGGTGCAGCAGGTCACTAATCATTTCCCCTTGGATTACGGGGGCTTCATTCTGCTCCCCATCCCTGTCTTCCAGCTCAGGGGGCTGGGTACCCAGAGAACAACTGGTCTTACTATTAAAGACTGAGGCAAAGGCGGCATTAAATACCTCAGCCTTTTCCTCATCCTTTGTCACTATGTTTCCCTCCACATCCAATAAAGGATGGAGATTCTCCTTAGCCCTCTTGTTGTTGCTAATGTATTTGAAGAAGTATTTTTTGTTGTCTTTTACGGCAGTAGCCAGATTAAGTTCTAGCTGGGCTTTGGCCCTTCTAATTTTCTCCCTGCATAACCTCATGACATGCTTGTAGTCCTCCTGAGTTGCCTGCCCGTTCCTCCAAAGGTCATAAACTCTCCTTTTTTTCCTCAGTTGCAGCCAAAGTTCTCTGTTCATCCAGGCTGGTCTTCTTCCCTGCCAGCTCATCTTTCAGCACATGGGGACAGCCTGCTCCTGTGCCTTTAAGATTTCCTTCTTAAAGAATGTCCAGCCTTCCTGGCCAGGCCAAAGTCTGCCCTCCAAAAGTCCAAGGTGGCAGTTCTGCTGACCCCCCTCCTTACTTCTCCAAGAATTGAAAATTCTTATGACTTCATGATCGCTATGCCCAAGACGGCCTCCAACCATCACATCACCCACAAGTCCTCCTCTGTTTGCAAACAACAGGTCCAGCGGGGCGCATTCCCTAGTTGGCTCACTCACCAGCTGTGTCAGGAAGTTATACTCCACACGCTCCAGGAACCTCCTAGACTGTTTCCTCTCTGCTGTATTGTATTTCCAGCAGACAATATAATGCTGATCATGCAGCATTCACTACATTTATCAGATAACCATGTATGTTAATTAAAAAAAAAAAAATCACATACAGTGTTCCCACTATTACAGAACTTCCACTCACAGCGAATATTGTTGGACAAATCAAATCTCATGGAAATTCAAGTGTATCCAGGCATTTGACCAAAGGTAACAGCAAATTGCAGATATTGAATTGGAAGCTGATTAACAACATTTCATTATGGTGTACAATGGTTTATTGCTTTAAATTCTGGCAGGTGTGACAGCACATATTTTTCTTTCAGCTAATAAGTTTTAGGTATGTTTTTCATAGTCATTAGCAATGTTGTATATGGACACAAGCCATCTATAGTCAGCTCTACTAATACCTAGTCTCTAGTTCAGTTAAAAGGCATTACCAAGACAGAGTTCGCAGCACGTATTTTTACAGGAAAAGTGATATGAACAATACTCCCAATAAACTGTGTTAAAGCTTCTAGCATAGTAGCTCCCCACACAATTTCTAGCTAAGTACTGAGCTCTTATCAGAACTCATCGGAGGGTTCTGTTTACGACTTGCAATTTACTAGCAATTAGATGACTGAGTTCATACTAGTAAAATACTCCAAAATAAATCATCATATTCCAGCACAGAATACACAATAATTCCATATGCAGTTATTGGTATGAACATAGACATGCTGCGTGCTTACAAAGAAGAGAAAAAAAAAAGTCATTTTCCTAGCTTTTTTGTATTTGTTGCATCACAACACAGGCAAGAAATAACGGGCTTCTCAAATGCAGAACAGATGAAATCACAAAGGGACTCAAGCCAGGACTTTCAGACAAAGAACCTGGTAACACTTTTTCCACTCTTCCAATATTATCACCAGTTACAAACATTGTGGTAAAAAGAAGAAACACAAAGAGCACTGGGAAAAGCACATGCATGTTCACTGTCACCAGATCAAGCCAACAAGAGGATGCTTGTGCTTTCTTCTACCACTTCTTAACTCTGTTCTTGAGGAATCACTAGACAAGAGGCAGGAAAAAAACCCAGGAGTTTTACTGCAACATGAATGCTTTGTTGTATCCAGGTCAAAACTGGAAGTTTGACTGCTTGTGCTGTTGTTCACAAATGCAGCACAAACAAGTTCAAGAGTTGGTAAAATTTAATTTTCACATTTTTTTGTCTTCAAAGGCAAATAGGCAGCATATCATAGACTCTAGAACATCATGAACTGATCTTATCCTCCAACAGGGCTAAACAGAATCCACTTTTGATTACACGTCAGCGTCAACTTTCGAATCTTTCGGTTTAACTTTTTTTTTTCCTCTCCTTTTTTAAAATGGCAGGAAACCCATGTATACACATAGTGAAGAAAATCATACGCTTTTCCAAGTGTCCCAAAAGAAACCAATACATAACTTAGTGGTAAGCAGTAGCAGAAAGGCTCAGCTGAAGAAATCAAGGAGTGGTGTAGCTAGACACTAGTGTGACACAGATGCATCATCAGTGCTGTACATGGCTGTAAGATAGAATCTTCCATTTTTCCAGTCAGTCAAGACTGAAGTCTAGTCAAGAACTGTAAGGGAGGGGACCCATGTCAGAAGAATAACAGTACCAACTTTTCTTTAATAAGAAAAGAGTTTGATAGAAACAGAATTGCACATTAGGATCCCATTACCAGAATACAATAGCCTCTCCTGTATGATTTTAGAGAAGTACAAACCTCTGCGCTTACATTGTGTTTGTGTGCCCTATCAGCAGTACTAAACAGTTTTCTACAAAAAAAATTTTACATATCACATCAACACTATTAGAAGTGGTTAAAAATACTTAAGACTACCTTTATTAAGTCCAAAAGGTAAACCAGAAATTAAGATTTTTTGGAGAGAGATCTCACCAAAAACAGTCAAGACAAAACACCTTTTGCTATTGGACTGTAGTTTAATGACTTGAATGGGAAGAGTTGGTTCGTCTCAGTGCAGTCTCTACCAACAAATCAGCACGTTAGTTGGCTCTTCAGAAACTGTTGTGCATAATCTTTCCTGTCTCAGAGGCCAATCGTGGGATTAAGTAACACAAATTCTCACACAGCCAGTTAAGGTACACATCGAAGCCTGAGGAGCTAGCACTGCCAAAAACATTTCTGAATCTTTGAGAGCTGCAAGAACTCAGGTTCCAAAAACATTAGTCTAACACCCTTCATAAGTATAAAATATAATTGAATAGGGTATGAAAAAATAAATGTATGTTTTAATTAAAAAGCTACTCCACCCAAACGGAGATCTGGCATACCCTGTGTCAAAAGGCAAGATATGCATAAGCCAGCTATAAACTCTTAAATATACCCTTATCTCAAATTATAGGGAAGCCAAGCAAGCAGCATGAAATTACTCAAGTTTATTACATATTATGCCCTCATTCCAGATAGCGACCTGCCAAGCTGGTAGAGTAGCAACAGGAATTGTGCAGTACAATTCCTGTGAAGGGACCCTTCTAAGAGCAGCATTACTGCCATTTTGCTGTGCTTCATGGGTGGTTTAGTTAAACATGACCTAAAAAGGAAGGGAGAAAGGGGGTATGCAATGATTTTCTTTTTAACATTGTACCAAGAGCCCAAAAGGACTTCTTTGCACACATTTCCACAACAGGAAGAGGGAGGGGGAAAAAAACCCCAAAACCTACACATTTCACTTTTTCCTACAGACTTTATGCACATATCAATCACAGACAGAACCATATTAAGAACGTGTTTACTTATACTGCTGTAAGTCTTTAAATTTAATCCAAGTATCCTTTAAAATGTAGTAAAGAAGAGGTTAGTATCTCCCCAGTTCTTCAGTTGAAGGTTAAGGAAACTTCTGACAAAAAAAAAAAAAGGTCTCCTTTACAACTAATACACAAACAAGTTTTCTGCTTCATCTGAATAACCTTCAGATCTTATTTATGCATTATAGAAACAGATTTAGCCCTTTAATAAAAATTCACCCCAAGCCTTCTTTATGAAGCATTAGTAATTAAGAAAAGGACAAAAAAAAAATTCCTGATCTCCTGTTAAAGACACTCACAACCACGTTGCTCCTAGTGCTTTCATATAGGGAACCAGGCTTAACCTGCCCCAGGCTGCAAAGATATATTAAAGAATACATTTCAGCAAAAACGCAGGTTTCATCAATCCCAAAGCCTCTGAAATCTGATTTACAGATCAAAGCCCAAACTGTGTCAAAACACATACTATTCCACTAGAAAGGACACTAATAGATTTAAAGCTAAGTAGTCTGAAGAATACCAAACTTGCAAGAAGCTCCAAAAACCTCCCCTAGACATTTAAGTTTATTAATACAAAGCCCAAAAGCTATCTGCTTGTCTAAGGTCATTCCCAAAGCTATAAGCAATAAAAATGTACAGTAGCAAGTCATATTTTTTCATATAAAAGGTGTTGTCATACTCCCACTCAGAAAGCATAGTAGTTTGCTTGCTAATTTAACCAGAAAACACAAAAATATACATTTCATGTACCAGCAATTTACAGAAATGAGCAAATACTATTCTCCTCATAACATTAACAAAGTTTAAGACACAGATGACTAAACTAGTAAGTACGTTTCCTTTTTTTTTTTTTTACAGTAATTCTCTCTGCAGTACGCTAATGCAGCTGCCTTTTTATATGCCAACGGAACCTAATGCAGAGATAACAGATAAAAAAATACAGCTTCAAACAACTCAAGTTAAAGTACACCAATATGGAACTCTATTTAAAGATGTAGATTTAAGGGAAAAAAAAAAACAACAAACATTTCAGCCAAGTGAAAATTCGCAAGTAACAAGATTAAGAAGTATTTATCACATACACTTAACCAAATGGACTTAGTTATGCTACACAATACCCATCTATAAACCTCAGAAACCAAGTTATCTAACCAAAAAGCAGCCTAGAAAATAAGTGCAAAAACCCAGCTCTTCCTGAATTGAATTCAGCTGATATGCTGTAACTCTAACTCAGAGGTTGCTGCACCTCCATCATCCAGCCACTTTATTGTTCTACAAAGACTGGGTAAAGGTGAGCCAACTGCTACATGCACACCTATTGATCAGGAAGCATGCTAAAAGAATTAAACACTCCAAAGAATTACCCATGGATGAATCAACAGATGGCAACAAGTGATACAGATGTGAATAGCTTTCAAAATGCTAACCTAAACACAGAAAGCTCTGAAACTGATCCTCAATCCCCTCACAGGTATTTTTCCTTTTGTTTTCAAAGGAGGATTTAAAAAAAAAAAAAAAAGGAATGGTACAGGAAACTGCTGCAATTTAATCAAACTGCCTGCCCTTTTAATGAAGGGGGGAATGTTATGGATAAGACAGCATGAACACAGAAATAAAGGATTCTGATGGTGCCAAATCTACCCACAGAGACAATCACTTGTTGATTCACATACAAATGTGCTCCTATTTTCAACTTAATAACAGAGTCCCAGTATCATTAGACAGCTCTGATATATAGGTTAAAACACTTAGGTTACATAACTTTCTCTTATTCCTTCCTTGAAGGTAAGGAAAATGAACTCCCAGCTGCAGTCCTAAACACAACTTCCAGCAAAGTAAGCAGCATTACAAAAGACAACCTGATCCTCACAGCAGCCCAACACAAACATATTATATTCTGATTATCTCTGCAAATGAACTACACTAGGTTAACCCTGCAGAAAGAAAAAAGCACTACAAACATCAAGCGTTCACAACACAGTCTGTCCGCCTACTGCAATTTGTGCACGGGGTGCACCCATCTTCTCCAGCATTTTTAATCATTTACCCCTTCAACGGAAGCACCAATCCCCACAGCCCCATAAAAACTTCACTATTCTTGCAAAAGACCGCTCTTTTGGGACAGGAAAACAGGTGGGGACCTCACCACGGAGCACGAGGGCCTCTTTAAACACGCATAAACACAGCAATTTTTTCTTTAAAGAAAAAAAAGAAAAAAACAAGGGGGGTAGGGTTAAATGTGGTAAAAAGAGAACTTCCCAAGAGCCCTTTCACAAGTCCTCCTCACACCCAACACTCGCCCTCCGGCTCACGGATGAGACCCCCCACGCCCTCTCCCACACAACCTCCCGCAACTACCGAGGGGCCTCGGCCTCCCCAGCGGGGGGCTGCCAGACCCCGCCGGGAGCCTTCCCCTCCCCAGGCCTCCCTCACACCCCGACACCCCCCGGCCCGGCCCGAGCGCGGGTGCCCCTTACCTGCGACCCCCCACCCCGTCCCCCCGCCGCCTTCCCCGGCGCCCCCCGCCGCCGCGGGAGGTGCGGGCGGGGCGGGGGCGGCTCAGCAGCGCGGGCGGCGGGGCACGGCTGCAGGCCGGGGGCCGGTCCGGGGGGACCGCGGGGGCCCGGGGGCGTCTCGCTCCATTCTCCCCTCACACACGCAGGGGCGCACACACACACACAGGAAATAACACGGGGTCAGCTGACCCCCGCCAGCCAATGGCGGCGGGCGCTGGGGAGCAGCGCGCGCCAGCGGGAACGGCGCGAGGCGGCGGGTCCCGGCCGGGCGAGGGAGCGGGGAGGGGGAGCGGCGCGTGCGCGCGCGCCTGTGTACATGTATGTCTGCGTGCGCGCGCGAGCGCGGCAGAGGGCGCGGGGGGGCGCGACGGAGCTGCCTCCCCTCCCACCACGCGCCCGCTTAAAGGGGCCGCGCGACGCCGCCCCGGGGAGGGGGCGGTTGGTGCCGCCTCCCCGCCGCGGGGACGGGGGAGGGCGGCAGCGGCGGCAGCAGCAGGAGGTCCGTCCCGTCCCGTCCCGTCCCGTCCACTGGGAAGGGGCGGTGCCGCCGCACGTGGGCGAGGCACGCCCGGCGCGCGTGTCACCCACGCCCCCGCCCCCCCCAAGCGGCGGGCACCAAGACCCCCGCCCGGCGGCCCCTCAGGGCGAAGGCGGCGCGGCCGCCGCCGGGTGAGGGAGGCCGGCGGATCGGGCCCGGGCGGCGCGGAGACAGAGCGGGGCAGGGCGCCGGGCCCTCCGAGCAGCTGCCGGGCCCCCTTTGGCCTTTTCGGGGGAGGGACCGTGGCAGTTTCCATTTTAATCTTCTCATAAATCAATACCGGTAACACACACATACTTGTTTTTAAAAATGTGACTATTCCGCCCCCCCGCCAAGTTATTTTAAGAACCGGATTTATTCCGTTTGGCCACTTCTCCCTCCCCGCCCGGCCTCCTCCCAGGCAGGAGGCAGGCAGCTGTGGCCGGGCCGGGGGGCGGGGGAAGCCCCTTCCCCGGCCCGCAGCCCCAGAGCACACCCTGAGCCGGCGGCCAGGCCGCACACCGGGGCTGGGCGGTCCCGAACCGGCCCCCAACCGGAGGTGCCTTAGCGGAGCCGCGGGGAGCTCGGGAAACAACATGGAGGCTGCGGGCGGCTCGGTGCGCGGTGCCAGGCACGGGGCACCGGCCGTGCGGGGGCTCTCCTCCCTGCTCGGAGTGCCCCGCGAGTCCAGCGCCGCTTGGGCAATTAAAAACAGGACTCTCAGCCCTCCCGAGTCCCCTGTAAGCCTTAAATTGGGGAGTTAAGTATGCCCAATTGTACTTCTGCACTGGAGAAACGATTAAGCTTTTTTAAGAATATTCACTAGTTTTTGGTTTTAATTTTTGAGAGCGAGGGGGGGCAAGGAGACTGGTGGAGGGGGCAGCTTGAGCGCGAGGATGCAGTGCCTGTCAAATCATCGTCTCCTTCATTTAAGCCTGCATGCCAGCAAAGGAAGCTCTGTATGACACTACAGCTTCCTCCATCTGCCACTCAGAGCAATTCACGTGAAAACGCAGGAGCCTGGCAGCCTGAGAAGCTCTAAGTGCTGGGCAGAGAAAGCTCGAGCATCATTTGAAACTTGCTTTGCCAGGAACTTTACTGAGCAGATATGACAGTTTCAATAACTGCCCTGTTTCCTAAGCTTTGTTCCCCAGATCCTCTGCAAGCCTTATTCTGAGAGAAGGCCCCTGCTTATAGCTCATCCCAAAAAGCAATGAACTGCTTAGGAGGACTGCGTTGTAAGCACAGCCAGTTGACAACTTCACTGATGGCTCCTCCACAGGTGACTTGCTCTTTATGAAAAATAAATACAAACCACCACATCTTGTACCATGCATTATCTGTCAAAAATAATTCGGAGACTAGCTGAAATTCCATCTAGATAAGACTGCAACGACAGCAATAGTCTGGGGAAAACAACCGGAGCAGACAACAATTACATGTGCTCCTACCATTTGTCTTTCAAGTTAACAATTCGCGGGTGTTGGGGACTCCCCAGCTGCCAGCCGGGCAATCGTGCAGCAGGAGCATCCAGGAAGGACTCATCTGCTCCTCCGCTGCTCTTTGCACTCGATAGGTGACGGCTCCTTTCGGAGGCAAGCCTTCTGCTGTGATCTATGCCTTATCTCCTTCAGATGAGACTACTGCGATGTGCTCCACATCGGCTACCTGGGAATCGCAGCTGGAGCACGCAGGCGCTGCCTTATTGCATGCTTTTCCTCTCGCAGTACAGTACGCCCCTGCTCCCCTCAGCACTTGTTGCCCATTTGCGAGTAGCGTTTAAGGCACGGTGCTTCACTTATGGGAGGTGGAGGTCACTGCTTCCTTTGCCTGAAGAAGAGGCTCCGACAGCACATTCACCGTGACAAACCGTGAGGTTGCTCTAGTCGCAAACAGCCTTAATCTTGTTGACTGCCACGGCATGCTAAGAGCTTGGTTAGAGCAGCATTCCCTCTGGGGATCCAGGACTGTGATAAAAGCCATAATGGGGTGGGGGAACTCGATAAGATTTTTATAATTTGATTTTCCATTATCTGTTTTCTGATTTTGAAGTGAACCATCAATTGAGGTCAATCCTTTATGTAGATTTATAAGGTAGGAGTGCTTAGAGCGCTCCACCTCAAGTTAAACTTAAACTTACCTTAAGGTAAAACCCTTTTGTATATACAAATACATGAGAACATGGCTTATCTATATAAGCTTGGTATATCGAGGTATTTTTTACCTAATGTGCAAAATGAAGTTGCAGCATAAATAGAAAAAGTTTTGTAAAATGCTCAAAATGGCACTATAAAACTATAAGGACAGCTAACATTCACAAGTCAAACATTTCTCAAAGGACCAAAAATAAGTGAATTTGCATACTTAAATACCTGGATCTCTAGTCTGCTGCATAGCAGCATTTCCCATCTCCGCTAATAGGTGTTACAAGGGAAGTACAAGAGGAGTTGCTTTTTAAAATATTTAAAAGCTCAAAACTATACGGCTGATTTTAAAGGATTAAATGAAGTTTAAAAAACCCTCATGCTATAAATACAGGCAAATGCCACACTATCGTCAGCTGTTGCACTACAGTCGGCATCACTGGTAATATACAGGGTCATTAAAAGTGCAGAATGAAAACAAAGTTACCAAACTGTATTAGTGAAACATCGCACGAGCAGAGACGCCATATCCTTTGCAGCTTTTGAAGTGATGTATCAGGCTTTAATGTACAACTCCACTGAGCTTAATGGAGAATTTAATTCTCTCAGAAACTAATTTTTGGCTGTCTGCAGACTCCAGATGAAAAACCACTGTCATTAGTACACCTTGTTCACATCGCCGAGTTTTTCTTTGCCACTGAACATTTCTCTTTCTTTCCAGAAGAAAGAAATTCAACCTTCTGACTTGGCCGTTCAGTGACAACTACTTGACTACTATCAGTTACACAAAAAAAATTGTTATAAATAAAACATTGTTAGGACTAATGAAGAAAGTAACCCCATCATGCTACTAGGGCTCTGATCCTGCAAACACATGACAAGGCGGGAATCTAACATCCATGCAAGCAGTTCTAGTTCAGGGTAAAGTCATCAGTAGTGTCTATACGCTCTTAAAACAACCTATAAGCAGATCACCCTTCAATTCTGAAAAGAAGAGAAAACCCAGGGATTTAAGGCCAAAAATGGTTACTTACCAAAATAAACCCTTAAAGGATCAATTTTAAAATCAATGCAACAAACTAAACAGGTCTGCATGTAAATTTCCAGCAAATACATTCCATCATTGGAGAGTAAGTGCTATAAATTGAGCAGATGCACTACACCACAGTCAAAAGAAAGACCGAAGTCTCTGCTTTTAGTGCAAGAAAATGAGCTCAGCCATAATTGTACAGAGCCACTACCGTACTACCACAACAGAAACCTTCCAAATCCTACCCGTTTCCTCCCAGACACCCTCCCCCCACCTCCTAATCAAAGTGCTTCTGAGGACAGAGGCACAAACAAGGCAGAGACAGGCAGGAAAATGGCCTCAAGACTTGGAACACTCCTCTAGGATGGATGGGAGATTCTGGGCAAAATAAAGCCCCCTGAGTAGCCCTCGGGGTTAGTGCCATTGCTCCTACCAGTGCTGCTGTCACAGCACACATGCCAGCAATGCTGACTCTTTTACTGCACATGAACTCTGCAATGGCAAAAGCAAACGTTTTTTCCCGTTAGGCCTTAATGTAAGGCTTACCTTGCACATCCTTTTCCCCTCTCCTACAGATCCCGGAGAAAAAAGGTCCTTCTGACCCTGAGAGGACTGACAAATGGAGATGGAGAGTCTCCTTCTGTCTTTGAGGTCACCACTTCTGATCTAACTGTAATTCAGTAATTACTCGGTTCATGTGGCTCTCCAGAAGCATACATTAGCAGCTTGGGGAGGGAGGGGGGAGCAGAAGGATGACAGCATTCCTGACCTCAACCACGTCTCATCTCCACACACCCTCTGAGCTCCCACTGTCTGGAAGAAGGGAGGACAGCAAGTGATGCAGCTTGGGGGATCGAGAACAAATTCGCAGGTAACATACGCTGGAAAGGCTCTGAGCGCCCCAGTGTTTGTTAGAGGAAAGATGATTCCTGAATGCAGCTGGTGGGGTCCTCTGAGAGATTTCTTCTTCTTTACAAAGGTTTCATTGCTGATGAAAAGCACTGAACTAGCAGCACCAGGAGGCTGAAGTCTCCACAGTCAGGCATGCAGATTTCTCACAGGCACGGCACCTGTCCCCTCAAAGTATTACCCTTATCCTAATCCTTTCCCCTGTTACACAATTTCATGTCATGCACAGGCTCGCCACTGCACTTTTACAGCTTTCATCTAGAGGCACTTAGATGCTATGGGAATGGGCATTAGAGACTAGCTTGAAGATAGATAATACAAAAGATGACAGCAAGATCGGGCACCTACAGGTCACACAACCAGGGACTGAAACTTATATTCACGGTGGGACAGCTACATCTTTAAGCAAGTGTAAAGCAAGGGCAGCTAGCCTGTTTCTCCAAGAAAGACATCAGCATGGCTGCATTCATTAACATTTCCTACCTCTCTTCCTATCTAGCCCCAGGATTTCCCATACCTTCCTCCTATTTCTTTTACGCTTACTTCAGATAAAAAGTGTTACATCTGACCCTACACAAGGGAGAAGCAGTATCAGACGTCTCCCAAGGAACTGCAGCAAAGACAGGGAGGGCTCTCCTCTCATTAATTCACCGATATTGAACTTTTCCCCTTGAGACAGCCAAAGGATCTGTGTGCTTGCTGGAAAGTATTTTGGACGAGCACAGATTCTCAACATACTGACTGTCATGTCTTGGGTGCATCACTTGGAAGCGGCTCTCCTCCAGACACAAGAAGCATCTCCATAAGCTGTAGTGTTAAGTCCTACAGCCCAATTCCTGCAACAGAGCAACAACTGGATTGAAAGACTTTGGAGCATCTCAAAGGAAGGAAAATGATAAAGCAGCTGAAGGTAGGTAGCATGAATCACAGCAGGAGAAAAATTAAATCACCTATATGGGAGACAATTCTGCTCCATCTTTTAATACTGCAACACTTCTGTCCTCTCATCCTCCCGTTACAAGGAGCTGATTCATGAAAATAAGATCTCTGTACCTTAAGACCTGCTCAGCTTCTTCTGCTTGTTCCTTTTACCTCCTGCCAAAAAGCTGCTTCTGGCAGAATCAGAATTTGTTGCTGTGAAAGTGACTGTGATACTGCAGACAAAAGAATCTGAGTCCAGTAAAAAAAGCGAGAAACAGAAGCTGGACTTCCAAGGAAAAGCGGATTGCATTTCCATGCAGATGTCCAAAGTAATAAAGGTGGAAATTAAAATAGAAAGCCACACAAATATGATTCTCTAGCAAGACTGTCTCCAGCAAGCCAGAAAAGGCCATCAATAAATCTTCATTATCTGAATTGCTAAACATATCTAAATGAAAGGAGAAATTCAAATACTAGAACTCATCTTTTTAAATGGTCTTACATAAAACCAACTCTTCCTTGCCTGAACATGTTTTACAGAAAGGGTTTGGTTTTTTTTTTCTTTTACTTCTGCTGGCCTTTTACAGAGGTTTTATTTGCTGGGGTTTTTTTTCTGCCTACAGGGAAGTGGGAACTTCCAGGCTTAACAAGCTTAAATTCCCATGACATATAGTCCCAAATTTTAGAGGCAACTAAGATTTTGATTCTTACTTCGCTCCCTGTTGGTTTTCTCCCTGATGCATGCAATAGCTGTTTTGAATCTCAGCTGTTCCAACAGAAGAAAAAAAAAAAAAGGTCCCCGAAGGAACAGTGTTACTACTTCCAGCCACCTTGCTGCTACCGCGCTCCAGAATTCAGCACGTGAGAAGGGCTTGCAGCAGCAAGAGGCAAAAGCAGAAGGCATCAGACTGGACCAAAACCAAGAGGTCTTCTATGTTCATCTGGTAAGAAGGCTGTATTTATATTGGGTAGTAGTAATCTAAGGGTCCAGTGAAGATATACTTTGCATGAAATCTCATTAACTTCTTGTCACAGAAACGGACTTCTGCTTTTTCTGTTACGTATGGTGATGTTGTCTGGTCCCGATTCATCAGAGAGATTGGTTTATTAAAAATATTTTTAAAGTTCCACCACAGTTTCTTATGTATCTCCTATTGCTAACAAAATACGAGGAAAAAAACCTACTTCAAACACAACCACTTTAATTACTTTGTATCTCGAGACTCATAAAAGTACATTCAATGCTCAAACCCTCTAATTCTACATTTCAAAAGACATTAATGTCTTATTTTAGTACCCTGCATTACTTTAAAGTTGCACTCAAATCCAAGTCAGGATAGGGCACATGAGAACATACAGAACTTACGACTTTAAACACAACATATTCAACTATTTATGAACACTACCGATATGTTGGGGGGTGAGGGAAAGAAGCATATTTTCATTCAGGTCAGCTAACCTTGATGACAATGCCTTAAAAGCTATCAGGTAATAGAGGTAACCATCCTGGGTTAAGAAAATCAGCATTTAATTTTGCAAAGAGTGGACAGACCTATCTTTAGACAGTCCAAGGCATGCAGTAAAATCTTAAGTAACTTCTTTCTGTTTCAGAATTCAAGGGACTCTTCCAGTTGCCTGCTGAAGTTCAGGTTCAAACTAACAAAATCTCTGCTTATATATCGCGGCTTTCATCATCCCTCTCGAAGAGATTATCTTCTGCAGCTAGGAATCCTGCTGGCACTCACATTTGTCCTGGGAGGTCATTAGGACTGAAGGCCCCCCATTTAACTTTTCTGTAAAGGTGCTCAGAGTAATTAGACCTAAAAAAAATACTGTTGGTTCCATCAGGGCTCTGAAAATAAGATAGGCACTTCTTCTTAGGACATCACCAGCGAGCACAGAAGCCTCAGCAAGCACAATTCATGTCAACCTACCAAGTCAATGAGTCTCCACTGGTTTTAGCAAGTTTTAGAAATAGCCCAAACCCACAAATAAGAAAACACAACACTTTCACGAGAAGCAGCAGCATTTGGGGGGGGGGGCTGCAGTCCTTCAAGGTGGTCCCCTAATAACCCTGGCTGAATGCAGGTCTAAATGAAGAGATACTGCTTACGTTGGTGGAGAGAAAGCATTTCACTAGGGGTGAAATTTCACATTCCCTGGGGTACCTGCCCACAGCTCAGAGATCTCCCCATCAGGGCCAAGCCTTTCCACAGCAGGGAGTGTGGGGTGAGAGAAGTGATGACTACTCTTCTCCGAAACCAGCAATGCTTCAAACTCTTACAACGTGATTCATTCCACAGGCTGAAGATCAAGGTGTCGGCTTACTCCTAATATTGATGAAAAAGGGTAGTCACCCTATTTATAATCAGCTAGCATTATCTCATCTCAAGAAACAGTAAGTCAGCAGCTAGCCTTAGGTGAAAAGTAGGGGGTTTCCTTAACAGTCCTCTTCACTAAGATTGAAGAGAAGTTTAAAAAAAAAGAGAAGAAAAAAGCAGTGGTGGTTGTGGTGGTTACAAGAAAGGGAGTATCTTAACAGAAAGTGGGGGGGAAACAATTAACACTTTCAGCTCATTCCCCTTCGCCACTGCCTGGAAATTCTCCTCTGATATAAGCATTGCCTGCCTAGGGCTTTTTGAGAGACCCCTGCATATCCTCACTGATTACTTCCCCTACTCAGGGAGACAGACTGTCCTTTACCCTAAATGCTTTTATCCTCTTGATGAGGTCTCTTACCCAGCTGGATCCTGCCTCCTTCTCCCACTGCAATCTGTGATCCTGAGAGAAGACACCTGGGGACCTTCCACTTTGCTTAGGAAAGAGATTTAATCCTTTCATATCCTAGCATGGGGCTGAAGTGATGCATGCCTCCCCCCTCCCTGAACACCTATGGCTACAGTCCTGGGCAACGGATGTCCCCAGCTGAAGAGAAATCAAAGGAAAGGGTTTCCTCCACTGTCTTCTGCTCTTTCAGGAGTCATTTAAAAGCAAGTGTAGATAAAGAACCCAGGAAAACCCCATAGGGGACAATCCTCCTGTACCCAAACAAGATGATGAGGCTTAAAATCTCTTCCATATCTAATCTTAGCTAAATCACATCCCCGACGTCCTCGACCCTCAGTTTCGCAGGGTGCATTTTGCTCATCGTCCCCCACTTCCCATGCTCACATGCAGTGTCCAGTCCCACCTGGTCACCCCAACTTCTGCCCTCCCCGGGGCCACAGGTCCAAAGGAGGACCCATCCATGGGGTCGTTTGACTTAATCCTCTGAAGGGGCTGTGGGCTGATTCCAGGCTTCTCTTCCCAGCCAAGCCTGGGTCGTGACTCAGACAAGCAAACAGACACCACTCAGTGCAGACAATGATTTTTATCTTCAAAGTGCTTTACAAAGTCACAAATCCTTACTTCCCCTCTGAGAGAAGAAAGAAAGAAAGACAGAAAGAAAGAAAGACAGAAAGAAAGAAAGACAGAAAGAAAGAAAGACAGAAAGAAAGATCCCTAAACACCACCACCATGATGGAGCAGAGATACAAATAACCCCAAAAGTCCTTTCATGTCAGAGCAGGGGCAGAGAAGTTCTGCTGTGCAGCAGTGCTTTGGGTACGGGTTTTTTTGTGGTATTTTTGGCTTTTACACCAAATACTCAAATCCTGTTTCAGATCTCTACGGATGGTACAGTAGGACAGAGGCTCTCAAGCTATGGCCAGCAGGTCCCTTCCCAAGGGCCGTGGAGTTGGGGGTCTGAGAAGCAGGCACCAGTACATGGGTGTCTTCCAAGAATCCACTTGCCTGTTCAGACTGCAAAAGTGCCGCACGATTAATTATACATCTGTGCTACAAAAGATCAGCTCTATAACTGCAGGGGGTGCTATTCATCAGCCTTGAAACGCATTGGCAGAGGACAGCCAGGGTCCAGTAGTTGAAATAAAGAAATAAATAACTACAAAAGCAGGATGCGCTCTGGGGTCGTTAGGAGTGAAGTGCAGCGGCGGGACCCAAGTGACCCGGGAGCAGAGAGGAGCCTGGCGCTGCAGCTGGTCGGGATGCAGTGCTTTGCCCAGGAGCTTCGTGAACCAGAGTGGCGGAAAAGCCACCAGTCACCGGGGTGAGGTGCGTAGGCAGAGCGGTGACAGCAAGGAGCCTGCCTGACACCTGCATGCACTTTTCCTTCCTCAGCCCTCCCCTTTCGAGGAGGCAACAAAACATCACGTTCCCAGCAGTGAGAGTCTGGTCCGAAGTGGCTTCACTGCAGGGGCAAATTCAGAAGGACCCCCTTTCCCTCATCCCTTTCTTTCAAAGCCCCCCCTTTCCTGGAGCAGGCGTTTAGCAAGTATAAATATACCACAACGTTAGGCATCCTTCCACTGTCACTCTCCACTATCCTTCCTCCTCCAGACACACACACTAACACAAAATGACGGCTTCCTCAACAGACTGAATGAGCAAAGCCCTCGCGCCGGTCCTTAATTGTCTGTGCTTTACTCTCTCTCTCCAGTCATATTATATCACAAAACTCAAAGCAGCCCACCCACTGCCCCTGTCTTTGTCCAAAATCTCAAGTGAACGGTAAATTGGACACAGGAAAAAAAAATTGCTGAGGAAGAAGGGAGGGGCAAGCTAACCCCCCCCTTCCTCCTCCCCCCCCTTTTTTTCTCCCCCCCCCCCCCCCCTTTTTTTTGAGGTTGCTCTTCGCTGGTGCACCCACATTGCTATTGTGCGGTTGTCAGTTAAAAAAAAAACAACAACCAAAAACGATGGAGATATTAAAGAAGAAATCCTATCTCACAGCCCTTGAGAATGTGACCCTGAGGCCCTGCCCTTCTCCCTCCTGATGTACCCACCCATCACGGGGAAATGGCAGGCCCCCACCCCATCCACCCCCGCGCTACTCTGAACCTGCAGAGCGAGAAAAAAAATAAAAACGCATCCAAAACCAAAACAAAATAAAAAAACCCAAAACCATCGTCAAGGAGAGATGCAGGAGGAAGGAAGGGGGGGAAAAAGCCCCCCTCCCCCCCCCCCCCCGCACATACATAAACCCCATAACCTATTTACGTCGGTCTCGGAGCAGGAGACAGACTGCAGCGAGCAGCCAACAGCTGGGGCCTTTGAAAAGGGACAAGGCGAGCGGCTCCCCGTGCCTGGCCACGCCGGACTCCGGCTGCCCCCCGCCGCCACGCCGCCCAGCCGCCCCCGGCCCTCGCCGCCCACCCACGCACCCACCCGCCTGCCTGCCACCCCACCCCAGACGCCGCCACCCGCGGGCACCCCGGGCGAGCACGGCGGCATCACTTGGGCGGGTGACACGCACAGGGCGCCGCAGACACACGGCCGCCGCCGCCGCCGCACGCGTGGTCGGCGAGAGCTGGCCTCTGCAGGGCAATTTTCCACTCTCAACTTTCAGGGAGAGGAAGAGAGAGATAAAGCCCATTTACTGTACCTTTCTGGCATCTTTCTCAGCTTTCCCTGCTGCTTCTCCCCACCCCCTTCCGATTTATCTCAGCTACTGGTTTTATAAACCGAGGGGGGGGGGGGGGGAAGGGAAGAGGAGGGGGCTTTTTTTCTCTTCTCTCAGCCCCGTCTGCACCTTCTGCCTGAGCCCGCCGGTGAAGTCACAAGGCTGAGTCTCTGACATCACACGGAGCCCACAAACGCCGGATTGTGACTTCACTGCAGGGTAGAACAGGCAGGAATAGGAGAGGGGAGGGGAAAAGGCTCTTATTCAAACACATATCTGCAGTAGTAACAAAGGGAACTCAGGAAATGGCTGGCCAAGAAAATGGCTTTTTTTTTGTATAAAACATACTCTCTTTTCTTGTTGTGTTATTTTGTGGGGGTTTTTTTTCCCAAATAAAGTTTGTGACCACGATGGAAATACCTTTCGAAAGTGGTCTGGGCAGGACAGACAGCAAGCGCCAGCCCAGGCGTCATCCTCCAGCGCAGCACATCCTCCCGCAGCCCTTTTGGGACAGAGCCGCTCGCTGCGGCCACGCTGGACCCGCCGGGGCTGGAGCAGGACGAGGTGCTCGGGTAAAAATCGAGGAGTGCTGGCAGCCACGGGAGAGGCTCTGGGGGGGACGGCGGAGGGGGATGGAGGGGAAAAGGCCGAAACAGGCGGATGCTGCGGGTGATGCCTGGGATGCGCTGGGAAGGCAGGCGCTGAGAGCCGCCGGGCAAGCGGGGCTGCGCGGTGCGACCGAAGCTCGGTGGCAGAGGTCTAGGAGCCGTGAGCCGGGCTGAGGTAACGCTCATCAGTGTGCACTTGGGGTTTTTTTTTCCCCACCTGACAATCCAAAACCACTTTTAAACTATAACCGGAGTAAAAGAGGTATTAAAGGTCAGGGTTAAGGTAACAGAGTTGTATGTGAGGCCTAAGCAAGGCAATAGGGTTAAAGAGTGAGGTTTTTGGTTCCCTAGCATATTTTTAGGGCAGGGAGGCTGGGGTAGGTGAAAGAAAGGCCAGGAGGCTTTGATGAACTCCCAATACAAGGCAATGCTTGGATGTTGCTCTGGGAGCAAAAGCTGATGATACAGACTTCTGTGGTAATTTCTGAAATAAACCCTAATAGAAAAAAAAAGGGTTATTAAGTAGCTATTGGCTTAATGTGACCTGGAAAGTTGTAAGGTTTGGGGGTTTTTATGTTTATGCAGCTGGAGGAATTTTTTTTAACATCAATTTCTCAAAATTTAACACAACCTCAAACATGTTGGTAAATAAGCCAAAAAAAAAAAAATCTGTTGTGTTTAAAATGGAATATTTTTATTCTCCTTTTGAAGCAAGGCAGCTCAAACACTTGCACTGTGTTAATCATGCCTGAAGGCCAGGAATTCAGAGGGATAAGCCAAGGGCATAGCCACAGCCAAGTGAAATAAAAAAAAATTTAAAAAAATCAAACAGTGCTAATTGCGGACGTTATATTTATAAAGTTATTTGAGCTGCAGAGCCAAAGGGGAGACAGCTTCTGCTCCTCACAGTGTGTCCACTCCTCACTCCAGCCTCTATCCCTGCCCTCGCCGAGACCTGCAAAGCATTCCCCACCACCACGCTGACCTGGAAGGGAGGAGAAAACGGCACCGCCATTGCAGCCTGCCCTTCCCGCAACCTGCCAGTGCGGCAGGAGGGAAATCTGTACGTGGAGCGAGCGAGAAGCGAGGAGGAAACGATCCAGATCCCTGCCACGAACCGGCTGGCAGATACGTTCCCGGCTTGCCGCTGCCGGACAGCAGGAGCACCCCACGAGTGCCCGAGGTGCCCCAGAGGGCTAGCAGCATGTGCAGCGGAGCTGGAAGCCCAGCAGCACACAAGGGTGAGAGGAGGTTGTCAGAAACTTTTGTACCCCGGCAGCTCTACATGCTTCCAGTGTAAAACCTAGGTGGCCAGAAGACGCTCTTCCAGGTGGGAGCTCCTCCATGGCTGAACCCTCCATTCCTGCACCAACTCTGAATCCCAGCGCCTTGGGGCATCGCCCCAGCCCTGGCACGGCCACGGCACCAGGGAAGATTTCCCCTGTCATTTTACGGCTTCTCTGTGCTGTACTACAGCAATAAACCAGGCTGCAATGGAAGGAATAAACTCTCCTTCTGCCTCCGCTTGTGAGAGAGAGGGAAAACGTATGAATTGCAAGCAGGGAGGTCCCCATCCGATCTCGTATCCTTCAGCAAGTCTTGCTCCTTGTTTGGCCACAACTTTGCTACCATTTTTATACTGACTGAATCTCCTTTCATCTTTTTAAATTATTTTTTTCCACCCTGCTGACTGCATGAGAGAAACCTCCACATTTATCCCACTCCTTCTCTCTCGGGGAATCTCTCTCAACCAGCCCGTGGCGGGGAGGCAACATGGCTGCCAGCGCGCCAGGATGCCAGCAAGGCGAGGAGGTGAAGGGGGGAGAGAGGGAGGCACGGGCGTTCGTTGGGAAGCGGAATAAAGAAGTGGGGAAGAGGAAGGAATCTAACACGCGCACGCCGACTAGCATGGGCTTGCTCCAACTTGGCCCACGACGCAATTACCTGACTTGGAGGCTGGCCAAGGCTCCCAGGCTAAGTCCCTCTGCACTTGTGCAAAGTGCTGTCAGAGCTGCTGGGACCACGAATAGTCAGGGCTTCAGCAGTACATCTCATCCAAAAAGGAGAAAGGAAAAAAAAAAAAAAAAAAAAGAGACAGGGCAGGGACTGAATGGGCTTATTTTCACACAACTGCGATTGTTTTGTTGATGCAGAAAGGTAATTAAAAAAAGTTCTGATTTCAAACGTGCCACAGAATTCCCAGAGCCCGGAGGCTGCTGCTTAGAGGCAGATTAATCACACTGAATTCTCCATCTAGATATTGCATGCACTCCAAACTCCCACCGCTAATAGCTCTAATATTCTCCTCAGCGTGTGCATGCTGCTGGTGTTATGTTCCAGGAATATTAATTCCCCAACTCAAGCTCCTTTCGCTTGCGCATGTACCCTAAAGGCTTGCTGCCGGGCACCGGGAGATTATGGAAAAGAGAAAACAGGGCTAGAGGAGAACGGGGGTGCAAAGGTACTGGCTGGAAGTCCTCAAGGAAAGTCATTAATGTTCTTTGGATAAGCAAGCCGTCCAAATAAAATCTACCTGAAGGCCAAGTTCTTTAAACAAAGACAGCCAACTATACACGCACAAGATGGTTGAAATTAAAATGAGCTCCCAATGCTGGCTTTGTGTTACCCGCTCCTGCTACCCTGAGACCTGCCCAAAATTTCAGTCTTATTAGTTGTAAGCTCTGAACTAGGGGTTTCGTTTGTGTCTTCTGCTGGTGTCTTCCCCCAGCCCCCTTCACCCCCAAGCAAGGCTGCACGCATCTGAACTCTTGCTGCACGCACTAGTAACCGTGAAAATATAGCAGGTTGTAGTGCAAGCATCCAAAGAGCAGGTAGCGCTTTACACAGCAACTGCCTTCTATGCCTAGCAAAACTGACAGGCCAGTAGGTTCACGGTCCAGCTCAAGGTCTCACTGCACATCAGGGACCAGAAGGTGCATCCCCAGGATACTCGTTCCACAGGGAAGACAGAAAAGGGAAGGATGAAGGCAGGAGAGAAACGTGTAATTTCTCTCTGAATTCAAATAACTGCTGTTCCTAGTAAGCAGTTCAGTGTGTGTGTGATCTATATATATGGCCAAAAGGCCAGCTGCTAAGCTTTAAAACCAATGCACACTTGAAAAGTACCATTTAAGATGCCTATGATGTAATTTTCAAAGCTGCTAAATGCCCAAAGCTCCTAGTGCTGTTCAGTGAAGACTGCAGGCAGTCGCTGGGCTAAAACAGTTCCCTGAAACTGGCCACACCAGGACTGTGGAAACCACCATGCAGAAGACACCTCAAAACGGATGACGCTGGTCATGCTTCCATTTAGCAGTATTACTTGCATGAAAATAAGCTGTCGTGGGCATGATTTTCTTTGTCAAGCAGTCAAAATATGTATCTCCGTGTAATATAAATCAGCATGCCTATGTCAGCGCTGGAAAATAAAAGGGAGTTTGCCCCTTTTGTTGCAGGCGTTTCTGATAAGTGCACCGGTACGGTACCTGAGCCATAGGTTAATTCGGATGTATAGACCAGCTGTTTTCACAGCTCAGAACATCTTACCTAGTCTCTGGACTAAAACCTGTATGTAACACCACGGGTGCATAGGTGGTGGCCCTCTCCACAGTCATGACAGGTCAAAGAGAAATTGCAACATTTTTATGGCTAAACAGTTTACAGAAGGCTGTTGGCAGTAGGAGGGAGACGCATTAGAACAGAGACATTTTTGAAGCTTCCTCTATCTGCTATATATCATGCAGGTCTACAATCACACGTGCGCCTTGAACTCTCAACCGATTCCTTAAACTTGGCTCCTGCTGCAGGGAGGGGGAGGATGGGACTCCAACCCAGGCACTGCCTGCATAAGGGCCTTGGGGCTTAACTCTGCTGTAGTGGAAGGGGAGAGGCATGGGCTTCCTTTGCGGTGATAAACCGAGGCATCGCTCTGTGTAGCTTAGGTGCAAATCTGTGATCCTCTTTCTCTCTTTGTACACAAAGAATGAAGCTGATAGCGAAGCTGACATCTAAATCCTCACTATTGCACATCTGAGATAACCCTGGTTGTTGTTTTTCAAACTCAAACATATGAGAAGGGAGAAAGACAGAAGGATTTCAACCCTTGCCAAACCCTGTCGCCAGCCCCCTGAGTTACAGATCTATGAACTCTTACATGGGATGAGGGCTCTTTGCTTTTATCTCCCTGTGCAGCGCATGTCCTCAGCCCTTTGCAAACAGATGTTTTGCCCTCCGAAAGGGAAAAGAGGAAAAAAAAGAGAGAGAATGCAAGCACGGGGGTGGGGGGGCAGAGAGAGAGCATGAGCAAGAATGCTGTCTGCAGATGTCAATCAGGACTTCAGTCTAGGTCTAACCTGCCAGTCCTGCAAAAGGAGGATACATGAATTTTCTAGTTGGATAGTCAGTATCATCAAACAAGAAAATTGTGAGGTTTAGATTGTAATGCAGTCTCACGTTCAGTAAAAAGGCCTTGCTACATGGAGATGATGTGGGACTGAGGAGCCTATTCCTAGCACCTTAAAAATTAAAATTTCACTACAAATATCCTAAAGAAATGGTCAAAAATAGTACAGCATTTCAGACCGTTTTTGTAGAGCATGGTAATATTGGCAAGGGGGAAGTGATTGTAGGTAGAATACTGTCAGGTTTGGGGAAAGCTTTCTCTGCATTTTAAAAAATTATATGAAGGAAAATATTCTTGGGAATGAAAAGTCTAATGATTACATGTATATAGAGAGTGTCATCTCTATCTTGGCGTTTAGCAGAAATCAACTCCCCCACGCCAACACCCTCCCCTCCAGCCACCCACCCTGATATTCTTCTTCACCACTTCCCACCCATTAACCCAGTACCTGCAGTGCAGTGTTCAAGTGGGACTGGCGGAGCTGCTGCCGCTGTCATCTCCTCAGAGCTGGCAGTCACCTGCCAATCTCGCCCCCACTTCCTCCTCCCTCCTGCTCCCCCCCACCCCTCGTCAGTGCAGCTTTCCCTGGGGATAGATCACTCTCCCCCCCCTCCAGCAGCCTGACAAATAACTACTGTTAACTCAATAATATCTCCCTCCAAGATTTTTAATTACCAGCCGTGCACAGGGCGCGAGACTCGCACGTACAGAGAGAAACGGGCTGGAGAGGGAGGCTTGCAACAGGGGGTCAGAGAGTTTGGGCTGATGCGGGCTTCAGCCGAGGGACGGGCTCCTCGTCCTCCATCCACATGGCAGGGCTGGCACAGGCAACCTGCAAACCCCCGCGGGATGCTGCTGCCCTGGCAGCGAGCACAGGCACGCCGGCAGGTGCAGGGCGGGTGACCGCTGTGTTTGGGGAGAGGGGGGCGATTCAGTCCTGCAAGAGCTGATGCGGAAAACTGCTCCTGCAGGACACGGGGAGGCTCTGCTACGCCAGCTGAGGAGGCACCATCCAGGACAGCGTCTGTTTATACGGCATTTGAAATGGGAACAAGAAAAAAGGGGGGGGAGGGGAGAGGGGAAAAAATCAGGTGCATTTCTGTTTGTACATCTTTACCAAATACATCTATCTTTTCACATATGAAAAGGCCTGCTTTTTCTTTGCAAGACAATAGTCTTATTTTGCCATTTTTTTGCTGAAAATTCATGGGTCTGTGGCCTGAGAGGCTTTTTCTTAGCCTAAATGGACATGGCTTACTGAACTTTCAAACAAGCTCTCCACCTAGTATTTGTTTGTTCACACCCATTTACACTTCCTTGATCTTTAACAGGTCTGAATAAGGCTTATTTTTTTAAACAATCGCTTATGAAGTTTTAGCTGAATAGTCATAAGCCTATTAGTGCTTGAGTTGTCCATCGAATTCCCCCTCCCCCCCAGAGGTTAAACAAGACCAGAAATCCTTTTGTACTTGAAATAACACACTGGGAAGAAAAGAAGCGAAGAAGGATAAAAAAGCCCAAGCCCCACACTCAGTCCTTTTTAAATCATAAAGAGACACTGGAAAAGGGGCATAAATGCAAGGCTTTCCTCTCCCCCCCCCTTCTCCTTTGTAGGTCACCTTTACTATGAAGACATTGATGCTTCAAGTCTTCATTTGCTTAAATCAAGAGAGTAAGTTCAACACCCCAATCAGGTAACTGCCATACCCCAGGCAGGCGACAAAAGGGAAGGGGCATCCATCCCAGCATCCTGGTGCCAGGGAAGGAGGCAACCTGTGTGGGCCAAGGACCAGGTCCTCCGACGCATGAGTGGGGCAGGGGGTGCTTCCCTGGGAAGGGGCAGGCACTTTTGGAGGCGGACAAGTTTGAGGGCACGGCACCAAACATGCTGGGCTCAGGTGGAAGGGGAGCAGGCAGACATGATGTGTGGAGGGATGGCCCGAGGCCGGCCTCCGCACCCTGGGAAGGGCTGAGGGCGGCAGTCCAGGGGGAGAGCATGGTGCCTGTGGCCTAGGAGCCCTGTGGCAGCCGCCCCTCTGCCCCGGGGGAGCATCCTCGCAGGCGAGAGAGCCTCCGCTCCCCTCAAATAAACAGCAGCCTTCCCAATGCTTCATTAAACTAACAGAGCTTCCCGCCATTGCCCCAGCAACCGACACAGGCCTCCTGTTTGCCAGCTGGGGGAATTAAAGGCAGCCTGGCAGCCAGCCCCTGGCTCCTCAAAAAGCTCCCCTTACACTGTCAGAAAGCACCCCCAGGCAGGGGAGGGAGCCAGATGACCCCCAAGGTGCCACCTGAGATGGGGGGAGTACTGTCTGTCCCCACTCTGGCAAGCTGTGGTCCCCAGGGAGCCAGGGACACCACCACTGGCACTGGCGCTGGTGCTGGAGGGCAACACAAAGCTGGAGGGCTCACCAAAACAATCCCTGGACTGGGAAAGGACTAAATAACCCCCTGGGATGGTCCAGCAGTGCAAAGGTGAACACTACTCCCCATCACAGCATCCCCTCTGTCCAAATATGATCAATAGTTCACATTAATTAGCAACACACTCCTCTCGCTGCCCATCCGCCAGCTGAGCGAGCAAATTATGTCCTCTTGTCCCTGGTTTTCTTCCTTTCTCTTAAATCACGTACACCGCAAGGTAAGCCTTAGCGTAAGCACCCCGCTCCCATTGCCCCCTTGGTGGACGTGGGAGAGGAGACAGAGGACAAGCTGCCCCGTCCTTTGCTGCTCAGCCTTAGAGAAAGCTGTCTCAGGAAGAGTTCCAAATGAAAACATTGATGTTGTACCGGCCTCAAGTGCACGGATGCCCTCCTGCCCCTCCGCCTGCCCTTGGTCCCTCTGTTCAAAACAGGTAGACAGTCCTTTCAGACAAGGCAGAGACGTCCCTCCACACAGCCTCAGCAGAGGAGCTCGTTATGCTGCCCAGATCCCAAAATTAGATCCGCTGGGCTGGTGCGGGTACAATGTGCCAGCTGCTTCCAGCACCTTCCTCCCGCCACCACCCCAAGCCACCGACACCACAAAGGAGGCTCGCCAAATTGGTGAGGAGAGGAAAACACCTCGCTTCACAACAGCGACGAATAAAGGAGCACTATTCACTCACTCGGGCATCCACATCTGTTTTGTCCTGTTTTCCATGACTACTGGCTGTGAGCAGAGGTCTCACAGGGAGGAGCATTAAGTATTTATTCCAGCTCTCAGTTTTGTCAGCTTCTGATGCCACCAACGTGTTTCGATTCTGCTTGGAAAACTACATGGCTTTTTTTTAATCCAGGGATCCCAAAACAACCCTGCAAAGGTACCTCCAACCTCATCAGCAGTTGTCTAGCTTTCCATAGCTCTGCAGCACACGTTTCACAACAAACTGAACTCTGTCTGGAGAGACCCACTCCAGTCCTGCCTCTGAACAATTTGTATGCCCTACTCCTCTCTTACTTTGTGATAATATTTAGCTTTGTGAAATACTTAGCTACACTTAGCAGAATTAAGAAAAAAAAGGAGGAACATTAAAGAAATTAGTACATTCCAGATTCTGGCCACTACTCTGTATAGCATGAGGAAGTGGCACATGGAAAATGTGGAGCTGTTTATAAGCATTAAATAACACTCTCTAGCAGGCTTGCAGGGACAAACGTAAAGGCAGCGCGCCCAAGCAACGCTACAAAAACTAGCCCAGAGATCCCACCTCAGTGACAGAAGACAGCACTGTAGTTAAGGGTGTCTGAGCAAGTCTTGAGCACAGGGAAATAAGGGGCAGAAAAATATGATCAAACACCTGCCTTCAGTCCAAAGCTCCCAAAAAGAACTGTTACAGACCATGAAAGGGGAGTCTTTGAGGTTAAGGGGAAAAAGTATGAACACTTTGACATATTCCACTGTAAATAATAGTCACAGTGGGAAGAATATTGCCTTAGCTTTGATGGGGGATGCAGAGAAAAGGGGACGCTGTCAGCTACTTGCAGGAGAAATTGTGAGGGGAATTTGCAAGGGGAAGATGTGCATGCAGACCGCTACAGGTAATGGCCATTAGGCTGGGAAGCCTGGCTAAAAGTTGCAGGCCTGCCAGCTGTCCTGGTTTAACCATGTGTCTCCTACTTTGGAAGTTTTTGATATTCTCATCTTCTGGTTCTCTCCTTGTGCAGGACTCTGACCTCTCAAAAAATCGCACACACACACACAAAAAGCAGGGTTCTGGTTCTTAAGCTTTTCTTCAAAGCAGTAAGAAGTCGAATCCTGGAGACTTAAAACCAAACTCCTTCCCCCAAACAGAAACCAATTTATGTTTAAATCTCTTTTTTTTTCAGGTAGTGCCAGGGTGTGGAGGCTGACAAGTCCTGAGGCAAAGGGACACCTGCACCAATCTGGACTGCTCTGTGCCCTGTCCCCACCTCTCCAACTGGGAAGCACTCGCAACCTGCTGTTGCCAAACCCCCTTTTATTTTTTCCATGCTCCTCACTAATTAAACCTTCAGTCAGGTCTGCCTCTCCTCCCACCTGGACTAGCTCAACTCCCAGCTTTCACATTTTTTTCATTCTTCCTCAGACCCAGGAGATTTAAGTTTCTCGAGACTCAAAGCTCCCGGAGGATGGGGTGGGTATGGAGCTGTCTCTTGGCTCAGGCGAAACTCGGTCCCCCTCTGCCTGCCCTCCTCCGGGGCTGGATTTCAGAGCAGAAGAGATTGCTGTCAGCGAGCCAAAGGCGCGCAGGGGTAGGGGAGGTGCTGGTCTCCGTGTGCGCACCGCGTCCTCCTTCCTCGCTGCTGCCATACATGATTAATCATCCCTGAGACACGCCTGCTGCTTCCCTCTGGCTCTCCAACAACCACAACAGCGGCGGCGGCAGCAGTTGAGAGCAGAGAGACCTCCTCAGGTTCCCGGCCCCGGCCCAGCGAGCATCTCCCAGCGGGGACCTCTGATCCTCGCACACATCTCTCTCTTGCACGCGCCGGTCTGCCTCACGGCCTCGCAATTAATCGCTCCCCTCCCCCCATTTTCAAACTCGGCTCGTCTCCCACCCCTCCCCCACCCCCCGTCCATCTGTGTCTAATTGCATTTCATCTGTAGTCATTCTCTGGAAAACTCACCGGGAAGGTGTCCAGGAGACTAGCACAAGCTTAAACACGCGCTTGACACGGGGAGCCAGGGGGAGGCCGGCTGCTCTGCTGGGGCGGATTGGGGGGCCCGAGGGAGCTGGTCCTCTCCGCAGCCCATCTCTCACCTCCCTGCTCCCAGGCCGGGCAGGGGATGGGGTGCCTGCCGGCGGGCAGGGGGCTGGCAGCCAGGGAGAGGCGGCAGGCTGCCAGGAAGGGCCGCCGAGAGCCAGCGGGGCAGAGGGGAGGCTGCTCAGATGCCAGCTCACGCTCCACCACAAGAAGTGCTTGCTCCTCTCCTTCCTCCACCGAGCACTGGCGGCCTGCTGGTGGGCTCTGCCGAGGCCAGCACGGGGCAAAGGCAGGGGAGAGGCAGGGTCCCACCGGCACGACCTGCAGCCAGTGGGATCCGGGGGCTCCCCCTCCTTCCGCTCTCTGGGACGCTGCTGCCTTCCCCATACAGGCGCTTTCCACTTGCATTACCGATGTTCATGCCTTGTGCACGGCACGCTTAAGCCAGCCTCGTCCCAGCTGTGTCTGGTGCGGTGCGCGCAGCCCTGCTGGTCACACAGTTCCTCGGTCCCACCCCACAAGCCTGGCAATAAGCCAGGCTCTGAACAGACAGCATGCCGAGCACTGCACATCAGCTCACGCCGTAGCCACTCTTACTCGATGCCACTGGAGCTAGCAGCTCAGTTCTTAATTGCGTATGAACGATGCCCACACAAAATAGTCCGGAACAGCTAGGGAGCTATAAACTCACACCCCAGCTTACTACATGCTAACTTCTCTGCATAAACAGGCTTAAGTGCATAGTGGTTTTACGTTGCAAGCAAGGTTTCCGCCTGGAGAGGCGGCCCTCATCATGGGCTATTTAAGGTTTTAGACCTTGGGTAGAAGATCCACAGCCCAGGGGCTGAGCACAGTCCACAGGTTCATTTTGCATAGGCTGGAGCCTCCTGACTTCACACATCACTTCACACGAAGGTACAGGTTAACGCGTGGCTGCCCAAAAGGCCAGCTTGGCTCTCAACAAGGGAAAGGTTCTCCACCTTTGCTGCAAAGAGTCAGTCTTCCAGCTATGGGAGGGCAGGGACTGAACTACTACCCGCTATGACACCACCTTAAGCCTTGTCCATTTGCTGCCAAAACTTAAAATATAAGAATTCACAGCTCTGATAAGGGTGACAAATTTACTTTAGTAGGCCAGCAACTTAGACCCAGACAAATCTTTTTCCATTTCTTTTCTCCAACCAGCCAGCAGCTCTGCAGGAAGATTTGCTTCTATCCAGGCTAGTGGTGAGGAGAGTGTTTACAACCAGGTAACTCCCAGGCTTTTCCTGTCACTTGCCTTCCACTGACAATGGCTACCCACCACAATCAGTCCAAGAGATGCAAACACAGAAGTAAGCAACTGAGTTACCATGACTAACAAGTTACCATTTGCCAGCTGAGTCACAGTAACATGGAACCAACCAACCTCCTGATGGTTTAAGCAAGCATTTTACTTCTTATTGCAATGAAGAAGGATCACAGAGTCAACTACTATAGCCCAGATGACAACTTACAATCTCATCGTGGTAAACCACCTTGCTGGCAATCGTCTGTTCATACATTTTGCTCTGCCAATATCAGACTGAGTCAAACGTTTTGGTTCCACCAAATGCCACAAGCCAAATGCATTTCTGCAGTACAATTGCAATGCTGTTTGTGGTGAAGATGCAAAAAACTACTACATTTTTATCCTTTTAAGCCCCTTCTCAAGACAATTATTCTAAATGCCACACTGAAGCTGTTCATCTCCAGAAGCAGATTCAACACAAACATATGTAAGTATATCTTTAAGTAAGCACAAAAATCATCCTGCCTCCTCCCTCATTCTTCCTCGGTATTGGACACCGAATCAAGAATCCCAGAAGTCTGGGTTCAGTTCCCAGTTTTGATGCAGACCTTCTGCACCATCTTGAACCACACAACACAATTCTTTATGAGGCTATAAAATGGGGATGCTACTAGTTTTGACACAAAGCAAGGTAGAATACATGCATCAATGCTTGTAGAAAGCTCTGTACAAAAGACAAGGGTTGTATAAATAACTAAATATAAATATACACAACAGATTTACCTCAGACTGCCTCAGAACTCTGACTTTGTAAGGTAGTCTGTAGAGAAGGGTTATTTTCCTGATGCTTACCCATTTAATGAAAACAAGTACCTGTGAGAGAACAGACAGCACTCCATCTGCAGATGAATTTTATCTGCTTTCAATGCTAGTTCAGAGCCAGCACATGCTGGGAGTAAACAAAACCCGTTACGAGACAACAATTTGTGACAAATGAGAGCAACACATGGACTGAGGACCGCTGAACAAGTCCCCATACGCGTCAACATCAGGGAAGCTACCATCACCCTTCTGAACTCTTGCAAACATCAGGAACTGGGCAAGACACAGAAACTTACCTGTCCTCCTGCTGCTAGGGGCACTCTGCTCCGTGTCAACACACGTCCTCCATTCTGGCAGAGGAAGTTTTTACTGGCATTGTCTAAACTGTATCATTACAGTGCAAGGACTGTCAACCCTGTCTCTTTCATCAGCACAGAGTTCTCCTTATCAGAGAAGAGAAGCACAAAAGGGAGAGAGAATTACGTACACACAAGCAGTGTTTCTCCAATGCTCAGCATAAAAATCTAATCAAAATTGTACCAGAATGGTGATGTGAAAAGCACCCTGCCAAGTCAGTAATAAATATAAAATCCATATCTTACATTTCCACAATATATCACCTCTCATCCCACAGTACTTTACGCATTGTTGGGACTCGGATGAATCCCCAAATCAGAACAGATTTGTACTGGAATCTAACATTTTTGTTGGCTTCGCATTCATTCAAATTACACCCTTAAGCGAGAGTAGGATAACAGGCACTTAAAATGGCCCCTTGAATGCGGCGGCAGCCATTTTAAACAGGGCCCAACTCCTTCCAGCCGCCAGACTCACTCCCTGAAGTTCGTCCCCCACCCGCCCTCTGTCCCTCTCACTCCCTGAGCCCCGCACTCGGTCCTGTTCCCCCTCCCGTCCACCCTGTGGCAGAGAAAAGACAAAGTGGTGTTTTTAGGGTGCATAAACAGCTGGTTCACCTCAGTAGGCCCCATTGATGATATCCTAACTCCAAACACAAACCATCTAATGCTGGAGACTGCAGCCACTGAGACCTGAGCAAGCCTCAGCATAGAAGACAATAAACCCCTGTCTTCTCAGCTTTCACCCTTTCCAAGCAGTGCACAGATATTATACACAGCATCTGCAGAGACCAAGAACTACGTGTTGTGCAGCCAGAAGTAGTAACAGCTTCTCCTTTTTGTGAAGACCTTATGAACTGGGAGAAAAGTAGAGGTGACAAGGAGTGAAAAGTCAGTCTACCTCCCTGTGGCTCGTTATCCTAATACCCATCACCAAATCCTTCCTGATGGATGCATTTGCCAGTGACTCTGATGGGAACATTCAGCAGTGCTGTTCTTTCTCATCTTATCAATATGGCTCTATGACAAAACTGTGTCTGGTTTTGGTCCAAAGATTTCACCTTCTGAAAGACAGAAGGTGCATAAAAGATAGGAGGCATTAGGAAACCCTGAGGAATGCTACAAGTGTTAATAGCAGCAGGTACCTTAAGGTAGAAGTACTGATTGTAGTCCTTCATGCATCATACCATACCAGATCACTGCAGGTCTAAATAGGGAAAGCATCTTCTAAAAGCTCAGCTAACACTAAGGTGTCTAAACAAAGACCAGGTTTTCATGACCGCTCAGGAGCCATGAGCGGTAGGTGTTTACTTCTTCTAAATTCTGTTGCCTCTAATGAGCCACAGATGATCTCAAACTCCTCTGCCTCATCACTAGTGGTAGCACAGCTAACTAGGGATGGTAGCAGTGAAATGCATTGCAAGGTTTCCCTTTTGTCAGTAAGGTTTTGGAGATCTTCATATTTTTCATATTCATATCTGTTCACTTCTTGGTGGCACTGCCTACAAACCAAGTATCTAGGGAAGAAAAAATCCTTGGAAGTCACCACAATATGAATAATTTAAAGTAGTCCATCCAAAGAAGGAAAAAGGAGCTACTAATACTTCGAGATGCTTCCAAAAGGAGGTACATGATAAAGGTAGGAGTCTTCTGTAGTTCCACATTTATCTGCGTCTACACTGATGAAATCAGGACAGTTATTTCACCTCTGGCAGCAGAAACACAGCTGCAGCACACTCAAGAATCAACTCCTGATATTAAAAAAAAAAAAACCACCACCCCACAATGTCATTTAGCTTTACAATGAGACGATAAACTATGCATCATTTGTCTTCCTTTTCCTAGTATAGATAAGGCCCTAGAACAGCATCACCCAAACTGTGGTCCACAGGTCACTGCTGACCTGTGAAACATAATAGGTGGTCCGTGCAGCACGCTATCTGCAAACAACACTCAGTGAGCCACAGCACCTAATAAAACTCCCCATCCATTGCCCTGTGTCATTTTTCTCATTATAAACACTGAATGTTTTTATGCCTATATGACAGATAAGCATTTACATCTAAATGTAAAACACCGTCCAGAGTGCATCTATTTTGACCAAAGGGAAGAGACAGTATGAGACCCTTCCTGAGAGAGCCAGCCATCACCACTGAAACACCAGCATTTTCTACTCACAGTCATTGCAATGATGCAGGCATAGGAGATGCAGGATGCATTGGTGGGCGGTCTCCTGGAGAAGACTGTTGTAACAGAGCTAATTCTATGTACAGGTGGGCACTGCTGCAAGCAAATAGCTGCACTTGCTGCATGGGCTTGCGGTATTATTAGCAGTCTCTAGAGCTGACAAGCCTCAAATTGTATTGGTTGTAACCATACCTGAAAGCTGGTATTTAATTCTGGGCTAAACCTGCTCAAAAAGCTCATGACAAAGCAGAAGGTTGCAGAAGAGCAACAAGTACATTACCAAGAACCAGAAATCAATTTACAAACACAAGGACTAAATATGAGAGTTTGCTAAGCAACAGCCAGTGAGCTGGGAACTGAACTGTCTACAAACCTCTGACAGGCACAAACAAAAGCGGGAATCATTCAAAGCTACCTGGACTGTGCTTAGGTCCAGTGGAAACCAAGAAAGGAAAAACACAGGCTTGTTGCTGCATGGGGAAAAGAGGACAAATCACCTTAACAGGGAGGCATATGGTCTCTTCTCAGGAAAATGTTGGAAATGCAGTCACTCAGGACAGCTCAAACTAAATTGAATGCAAACACCAGAAAACGCACGGAAGGAAGTATCACATCTACTGTGTTTTGATCATGCGTAGAGGTAGGTAATCAGATCAGTGGGGTGGGTTTTTTTGTTGTTGCTGGCTAAAGGATATTCAATTCCACAGATCAACAGTGACTTACTCTTCACTTCCACCTTGCCATTGTCTACCCAGGCTCCAGTTTGGGACGGTCCCTGTCACACAGAGTGTGACAGACCTTTACCTACCGTACAGTACAGTGCAAGAGGCTTCAGGCAGAACCTCCATTCTTGACTCTACAAGGATAATCAAATAACCATGCTGAATCAGGCTGGTTGTTTGTTTTGCTCAAAACGTATTTACTTCAACAAGTAATTAAAATATTTTGAGTAGAGAAGGCCTTTGTTAAAGATTCACCATATTCACCCCTTCAATTAAGGTTTTAAATGTTCACATTCCTAGATTCATTTACACCTCCTACTTGTCCTTCAGCAATGCCAGAAAAGAGCAGAGTTTACATTCTTGGCGTCTCAAAGATAAAAGAGAAAGGGAAAATAAAACCAAATCCTCCAGAAAACAACAAAACAAAACAAAATACACCAATCAAATAAAAAAAAAAAGACCAAAACCAAACCTACCAGGTCTTTTATCCATCTCCAGAAAGAAGAAATGGTGTCCAAGCCGAGCTGTTTAGAAACCTCTCCCCTCTCACGTGCAATACTGCAGCTGGAAGATGAATTAGAGGAGCAACTCGGGCAACTGGGGCATCACCGGGCACCGGAGGAGAAGACCTGAGCTCCTCAACACAGACGCAGGGCTGCTGGCATGGGCTGAAAGGCCTCACCCTGCGGCTCCGCACCCCAACGCAGGCAAGGCGGAGAGGGCAGGTGTGGGGTGGGGGGATCTGGCCTCCCTTAGTACCTGCAAGAGGGCCTGGACATTTCTGCTATGCGCGAGGCGAACTCGGTATACCTCGGCGATGGACAGGTACCCTGGGGTGGCTGGGATATTTGCATATGTTAATTGCAATGTCAAGGTGTTTGCGACTGCCGTGCTCACTTCTTCAGGGGGGAGACAGCGGCGGGATCCGACTCTACCTGTGCCGTGCTGGTGACGTCACAGGCTGCTATTTCCAGCCCGGTTGCCATGGAAACCACCAGGCCTCAGCACCAGTTAGCGGTTCAATATATAATTTACTTATTCTTTTTCACCTAAGTGATTAGGACTCAAAATACAGAAGCATCTCACAGACCCTCAAATCCTCTGATCATTTCACAGGAATTTCTTGAAGGCAAAAACCAGCCTGAAATACTGAGCTGTGCGCTCTCCAGGGGAAAACAAACAGGTAAATAAAAGCCTAAAACAAGAAAAAAAAGCCCCCATCCTCTCTCCCCGCCTTCCCCCGTCCCCTGCCCTCCCAAGTTTCAAGGGAGACAGACGCTGCAGCTCCTTGAAGATTTCACAGGGCTGTCACCATCTGAAGGAGACAAGCCAACGGCGAAGGAGGAGATAAAAGCCCAACACGGGAGCTGCTGTTTCCAGTGAGGCCTTTGGTCCGTCCCGCCCGGGACGCCACGTCCCACCGTGTCCCACAGGCGGCTGCTGCCCAGCGCCGCTGACAGCACAAGGCACCTGCCCCATCCCGTGCCAGTGTTGATGGGTGGCAGCAGGACCCCCAAGGAGCCTCCGTTGGCTCCTACAGATGACCATCGTGCATTAAGGAACAGTCTCTCTCCTCCCTATCAGTCTTGGAAGCAGCAGTTATGAGTGCTGCTAGTCAGTGCAACACCAACCCGAGCCCTGGGGAAGGCAGCCCCTCTATCTCCACCCCCTCTTACAGGCTGGGATTGCAGCAGTTGCCTATATTTTCCACAACTTTTTTAACTAGTGCTGCAGTCAGAGGTGAGGTGATTTCTCTGCTTTTCCGCTGCCTAATTAGTCACTGCAGAAGCTTCTGCGAGACCCAAAGGTTACGCTTCAACATACTGGTCCAGTGAGAGAAAATACAAATATTTTTACTGGGAGAATTTTCAAGTGATTCATCTATCCTCAGGTCATTTGAAAGTACTGGTCTTAACGTTTCTTATTGTGCTTCATTATTTTTTAAATTGGTATCTTTCAAAATGGGAAGTTTTAAGATTTAATTTTGAAAATCAGCTGCTTTGTGGCTGAACCTCGTGGTCTGGCAGAACAATAGGAACAGCAGCACCCCCCAGCCCCACTGTTTCAGACCAGCATCAGCCACCCCCCTCTTATTTCCCGAAACAAGTCATTGCAAACCATCCCAGCTGCACCCCTTCTCTTCACCCCTCCTTCCTCACAGCTGGCAGTAGGAAAAAGAGGACAACCACCACTGAGACTCAAACAAACAAAACCAGAGGCGTTATCGGGCACAGTTGTAAACCAGGCACGTTATTCCCTGAAAAGTAAAAGGAAAAAAAATCCACAGACAATAATCTTTCCATAGTTACTTTTTGTTGATGTTCTTAAATGCTTTACAGGTTAGGAAGTTCTCATCTACAACACAGGACAACAATTTGAAAGCCACCAGGACAAACTGGCGGGTGACCGTGCCAAGCCATTAACACTTTCAAGAATTCAAGGGGCTATTTCCTAGGGAAAGAAGGGTGCTATCAGACACCATATGACCTCAGGAGCAAATTTTAGAGGTCTTCCTACTCAAAATTATTTAACATGATAACTTAGAGTGGTCAGATGCTTAAAACAAAAGAAAGCATCATTAAAGCAAAGTTTAGAAACATAGGGTAGTGCCTCAGAAGTAAAAATCAAATAAATGTTATCTATAAAGCTACTTGACCCGAATGAACCTTTTTCCTTATTTCCTCCTTTTTTTCTTCCAGCTCCTTGACTCAACCCACCTTTCTCCAAACCACTGCTTTCATTTGTGCTCCACTTCCTTTCCTTCTTTGATCTGCAGCATCTCCCTTCTTCTCACCCTTCTGCATAATCCTCCACACTCCCCACAGCTCAACACCAGCCTCCCTCCAGTACACCTTGGTCTGAACTTCCTCTTCCTTTTTTTCCGTCACTGGTCCCTTTCTGTTCCTTCATGCTCTCACCCTAATTCTGCTGGGTCACAGGGTGCTTCCCTCCTTCTCTAATATTAGGATCCAGTGCACACTCTACCAATATCAACTGAATTAAACAGCCACAAAACCTTTGAGAGTTTACCAGGAGCTACCCTGATTTCAAAGCTAATGGAAATAAAAGATAAATTTGTGAGTGACTGAGCAAAGACCACATGGGAAGTCAGTAGTATTGGCCGGAATAAAACACAGAATCAGGCTGATCTGTACTTGGGTCGCTTCATCATCTAGAACCGGATCGCACAATTGACAAATCGAAACAGATTTATGCCGAGTCTAAACCAGAAACAGCCACTGAAAAAAATAATGTCTGTTGGCTGTACATCGAGAAGTATGATTAAAAAGATGATGAAATGTTTCTATTTTGGAAAAAAAAAACCCAAAAAACAAACAACAAAGAATGTCTTTAAAACCCCTTTGCTACAGCAGCTCATTTCACACAGGGAACAAGGCAAGAAAAACATGTTGCAGTGACTTTAGCTATGGGAAAATGACTGATACTTTGGATCGAGCTGACAGCTGACTTAAGAGTCATCGCTAGGGCTAACACCTTCCTTCTCCACACAGCCTACAGTGGTCTGGCATGTCTCAAAACTTGAAAGAAAAAAAAAAAAAAAAAGCTGCTGATTTCATAGGGAAGTAGCCTAAGAGGCTATTTGGAGGATGAAGTCAACTACATATGGCTCTATTTATTTGTTTGTTTTGGGGTGGGGAGAGGGAGCCAGTGGCAAATTCTCAGCCCTAACAACCAGCTCACAATAAAAGCTTATGAAGTCAAGAGTTCCTCAAGGAAAAGAAATACTCTTAAAATTTGTATTTATTACATAAATGCCAACATATTTGCAAGATTTCAAAACTCAGGCAGCATCCAGCTCGAATGATTAAAGAGCTTTTCTCCTTGAGGCCACCATTTGAATCCAGCCCAGACAAACTGTAATCCAAAACTGCCTTTGGATAGCAGGTCAATATAGTTTACACAAAACCCCTCTCTGTGTACGGAGGTGATACAAAACAGGTACACTAGGCAGGTCGTGTCCTAATGCACACTTAGACCTCTACACCACAAACCAAACACAGCTGCATTTGAATGCATGACCAAAGTTTTCTGCATTTTCTTTTAGCAGGGGGAAAAAAAAATCCCCCTAGGAAACACTGTATAAAAATATCCCTTCTCTGTGCTTTATGAATGAGAATTCACACAGAAAAAGGCAGGAAATGAGGTAAGGTTGCTTTTTCCCTCATTCTCTATATTGTGACCACAACGCACACACACATTTCTAAGTTTAAGAATATAACCGCATACTCGTATATAGCTGCGTCTCATCCAAGCGCTGGTCACTTGGGAAAACTTTGAAATTCAAGGATTCTGTGACTCTGATCCTACAACCATTACCAGTTGGGAGCTAACATACATTTCTTTTTTTGTTCATCCTGAAGCTTTGAATCATAATTTGCTCATTAGCCTAATAAATATCTCATCGTTGTGTGGCCTGTAACAGCAGAAACAGCAGTTATTATAACAGTTCCCCACTGCAGCAGAGGAAGCTCGTCTGACCTCAGCATCCCTCAGCACCTTAAGCAAACACGGATCCGGTACAGCCATGATCCTCACAGAGCTTTCCTGCTAACCCAGATGTATGCAAAGCAAGAGGTGCGACTCCTCTCTCCGGAGCACACGCAGGCTCTTCTCCAGTCACAGGAGAAATATCCCATCCCCAGAGGTTTTCTCCATCTGCTCCCAGTAAAAAAAATTAACAATCTATGGCACAGGGGGCAAGACGTGCTGTAAAAAAGGTTCACTAGCTCAAGTGCTTTGGCTGTGCTGAGCATTTCAGTTGTGACCAACATAATTTCCTGCCATTCCACTTTTCCCAGGTTGCCTCTACATCTGTCATGAATCTATATGAAACTCCTGTTTATACTCGATCCAGAGCGTGGCAAAAATTCCCTCTTAGAATGGAAGGGTAAGAAAACCAAGAGGTATTAACAGTTAACAGATTTAAAAAAAAAAAAAAAAAAAAAAGCTTCTAAATGCATATAAAAATGACCCCAAAATAATGAGTCTGGTTTTGTTTGGGTTTTTTTTTTTTTTTAAAAAAAGCTGAGATTGTGATTCCGATTCTGTTGAAACCTCCCCTGGCCCATTCCCAAAACATATGTGTGATGAGAAGAGTGATGACTCTCCCAAATGTACTAAATAGGGCAATTTTGGGACCTCCTCCAAGATCTCTCTCCATCTGTCCATCTCCTGCCCAGCAATTCATCGTGTCCCCCAAATCTCTAACTGTACTGCGTTCTCCAGCCCCGGCATCGGCTCCCATCTCCATCCCATGTTAATCCGGTCACATCCCACCCTAGAGCAACACCTTTGCTCTTCCTGGAGCTCTCTTGTCTCCTTTCACAGACTGACACCAGCGAAATTCTCCATTTTTCCATTCCAAAAGCCAGGTGGTTCCCAGGGCACAAAGGGGCAGAGCCCAGTGCTTGCAAAAGGGAGAGGGGCAATCCTATGGCACAGACCTTTGTCTTCTGCTGCAAAAACAGGCATCAATCCCAAAAGCAGAGGCATCAAGTTCTGCCTCCTTTCTACACTGGCTCACACTAGCTCCAGTAGCTCACTTGTCCCGTTTCTTTTCGGGGTTACTTTTCAAGCAAGGCTGAACCTTCTAGCATCGTTATCAGACCTAATTCAGCCCTGCTGAAATCCCATCCTTTGCCTGCACAAAACATGGAAAGAATTAGCACTGATCTTAGACCCTGGACTACCAATTGTCCCTGTACACAAAAGATTTAAGTACTGATGTGGCACGTGCCCAGAGGAGGTGGCAGAAAGACTCTTCTGCCTGCAGCAGGTGAGAGACGGACCTGCAATTTTCCTGGGAATCGGGCTTTTTCCCTTAGCCTTCTGATTTACAGCACAATCAATAGGTTTCTGCCCACTGCTGCCACCCCCTTTAGTTTCAGAATTGATGGGCGGCAGCGCTCTGGCGCTATTGTGTTACAGACAAACTGCAAAATGCCACCGAGGCATGCGAGCGCTCGGCTGAGTCACGCACGGTCAGCACAACATAACCGGGCCAGGCCATGCGTTGGAAAGCTCTGCGCAGACCTGGCCATGCCAAGGCAGCCCGCTCCCTCCCGTCAGCAGCCCTTGTCAATGCCATTTCTTGCCCTGCAGAGGTTTTGCCAGAGGAGATCATTATCTTAGGTCTCTCTCCCTCTCGCACACGTATACACACACGCGCATGTTGCATCTGATCGCTTCACAGCCTGCGATACCCTCATCACACCCTCATGAAGCTGGGAAATACTATTAAATGGGGATAACAGAAGAGGGCAAAGGGTAGAGGCAGGCGAGTTATCTAAATAAGCTGAAAACAAGTTGTCAGATAACACCTCGAGACAATCCAAGTCCTTACTTCTCCTGAGAGGGGCAATCAAGCCCCTCCTGCCTCTTCCCTCCCTCCCCCAGCACATTTCCCTGACTAGATCTGGCTGAAAAATGTTTTTACTAGGTTAGTTTACCACAGAACACTTGCAGCAGTAACCAGGAACGTGGGAGGCAACTGAGTCCATTCTATTTGGCAACCATGCTGATCTGTATCTACTTCAACCCACCACAAACCATGCCCTTATAAACACCCTGAAACCTGCAACCCAAACCCCAATACTGCCTCATCTCCGAGTCGTAGATTTCAGCTACAAATCGTGAATGGTACAGATCAAACACAAGCCTGCTTCCATTCGGGTTTGTCTGTCTGCTTCCCTTCCCCCAGCTCAGTCGGAAGGGGTTCAAGCCTAATTTCTGCTTTCCTCGTCAGACGCCCACAGCCACAGCTTACAAAGGGGAGCCCTCCGGCACATCCTCCTCTGGAGATGCAGAGAAGCTAAACGACGTCGTCAGCAGAGGCAAGCTTGGGTTTGAACCATGGCATGTCGAGTCCTCGTCCAGCACCTTCCCTCCAGTGTTATGGCATACCTTCTCTCCTTTCCTTGAGCTGCATGTGTTCTAAACGATACCGCATCCACGGCACTGCCAGTACAACTTAATACAAACCTGCAGCTTGACAAGCAATTGCTTAGTGCATCATATCAACAAGTACCTGGATCATAACTTGCCACCCAATCCTGTCCTTTCACTCTCCAACACCTTTTGACGGCATTTTCCAGGAAAAACTTATTGCACACCAACTTCCAAAGTCAAACAGATGTAAGAATGCCTTAATTACGCTGCAGTAGATCACACGCCTTTTCAAAGCTTTAAGGAAACAAAACAAAACAAGCCTCTCCTCCCCCTTCTCACAGAAGGGCCCGGAGGCACAGCTGGATCCTGGCTGCTGGTGACAAAGCCGGTTTACGAAGCCACCGGTGCTCCCTCCATCCTCTCGCACTGTCCCCAGGCGTGACTGGGAAGCAGGATCTGTTTCGGTAAGGACAACCACCAAAAAAACACTCTGCCGACCACCTCAGGCGCAAAGCCTTGCTGTATCTCAGAGGAGGGCCTTTAAGCCAGCAGGCTAGGGGATATTCTGGGCAGCCGGACAATACCGCATTCCTTTCCCTGTGAAACTTGTATGAAATGCTGTGTCTTAGACAGACACTTATTACTGTTTAAACTTACACTTTCCAAAAGAGGGGAAAAAAAAAAAAAAAGTTTAATCAATATTCCCAACTGGCTCAAGCGCTCATATCTACAACGGAAGGAGAAGAGAAATGCTAAGAGGGACAAGAGAGGGAAAAGAGAGTGTTTTCAGATGAAATGGGGAATGTGAGAGAGAACTGACAAAACAGAGATGGTCAGCAAGTCTTTTCCAGAGTCACGCAGCTGTATAGGAGCTTTCTGTACCAGAGGACAGATTTTATAGCAAGCCAGAGAAGAAGCTGTTCTAAAGGAGTGCAAGGTAGGGGGGTGAAGAGAAGGGAAAGTAAAAGAAAAGGGAAGTTCAAGCTGCTCAAGCAGCTGTAATGCTGTGACTGGGACCAGTGGACAATAAGCTGTAAAACACATTGGCTGGATGTATGGATAAGCACAAACAGAGGGGTCCCTCATTTTCATCGCCAATGCCTGCAGTTCTGGCATGAGGCTCCCTGGATACTTGGACATGGAGGACAAGTGAAGGTTCTTAGATGAAGGCACCACCTGAGAGGAGGCCTTGCCAAATCACAGCCTCTGCAGCCACAGGATAGATGCACATGGAGTGATAAAGTTGCTTAGACAGTCCAGAAAAAGATGGTCAGTATCTTAATTCAATTAGACTTTTCTAAGGATAATGAAAACATCCACGGTGGTATCAGATAGGAAATCAGTTATAAACTAGTACAGACCCTCGCATTTCAAAGTATAATAAAGCCAACCAAAAGAGACATAAAGAAGCAGCTTCTCTCTCCAGTTTGTTGCTCCAAACTAGCCACAGTGGAGTTGCTCTTCACTTTCCAACCAACACTTCGTCTCAGCTCCAGCATCCCAGCCAGCTCCAGCATCCAAGACTGCGTATCAGGCCAAACGGGTGAGTGGTCCAAGCAGCATGACAGTGTGCCTCTGGCACCTTATGCTACCATGGGCACGAAGCAAAGACCACGCTTCTTCGGTTCCACTGAGATACCCAAGCACCCACCCCATCACAGGAAGTTTTGGGTGGTGAACTACCTCGTTAAAACAGATGGTTTTGCCACTGGTAAGAACCCCAAATAGTTCCTTTGAACAAGAGGACCACATCACTAATCTGCCATTTTCACTCTTGTCATGAAGGAGAGTTTTGGATTAGGCCTGGAGGCAGAAGAGGTAAGAGACTCTGCTAATTGCTCATCTCTTTTTGACAGCTAATGAAAATCATGCATCTCTGTCAGCTCTTTTGTATTGGTCACCTGCTTGCAATTAGTCAACATCAGTGGACCACAGCAGCAAAAGAGAGACTGCTCTTGAAGGGGACCAAGTCACCAGCATCATGCACGGGATCCTAGACAGCAAAACCAACTGTTTTCTCTACATCTCAGGATGTACCTTACCTTACAGGTTTTGATAAGCAGTTCAATGCCTGTCTTCAGACCTCAGGCAGGCTGGAGAGGAGCTATGGGGTACGGTATCTTCTGGCATCCAGTTTTGGAATTCCACCTCAGGCAACTCATTTATGCTCCTTCTCAGCCAACTAACAGCATCTCGTCACTGACAGAGCAGCGACACACGAACCGTGATACCTCAGTCCTCCCATCAAGATGCCACAGTAAGAGGCTTGGAAGAACAGTTGACGGTAGACATGATTCATACAGCAAGCATCTCGCTCAATTTTGTCCATCATTCATGTTTATCTTATGTAACCAAAATAATCATGAAAAATTCAGTTCTGTGGGATATGACATTGATGTTTGGGCTACCCCATTGCATTGACCTGCAACCTAGGTCTCAAATACAAAAGAGTCCTATGAGAAATAGGAATAACCTGCAAATATCAGGAGAGCAGATGTTCCTTCCCAATAAGGCTTACAGATCACAGTCCTCTCGGGCAGAAACGTGGCTCACAACAAAAACTTGGGGGAGGTGACTAAGAAGAAGGATTGAAATGTAGGGCTACATCTAAGATAAAGCTCTTTTAGGGAAACAAGGCAAATAGCAGAAAGACATTTCTGCTGTGCAAAACCCAGCATGGCCCATCTTCACCTGAACTGCCTACCCACGGGGTCTAATCAACAAAAGCACATGTTCCACTGGCGAGGGACAGGCCAGACAGGTAAAGACGGACAAAACAGAGGGCCTCTGCGAGGTGTCTGTGACCTCCGCTCTCCCAAGGCATGAGCTGAAAGTCATCGCTCCAAAAAGCTAATGGAAAAAAGGGAGACTGTTGGGGTGGGGGGAAGAGATCAGACTCTGTATTTGAGATTCTGGGAGCTGAAAGAGAATAAAAGGCTAGTTGAAGCCTTAGCAATCCACTCTGCTAAAAACCCTATGTGCAGACACAGAACAATGCTGATTTTACACTAGAAACCAGGAAACAAGGTGGAGGGAGAATGCAGGACAGCGCTGTGTTTCTACATTAGGATTTTTAAGTACACTGCAGGATTTCTGTCTCAGAGTACTCATTGAGTTACATCAGACTGTAATGGCCTGTTGATTTTGAGAGATTATGGCAGCGCTGCTGATGCAGGGGGAGAGGAGATGGAAGGAAAGAGAAGATGTGATGTATCAGCCAGTGTGCGCACACATTTCAGATGAATACCTACACTCCTGTGCGAGAGAGACACGGCGGATTCACAGTGAGACCAGGACTGGGAGGGGACTGTGCACGGGACCCTGTTAGTAATCTAGGCTGGCACAGCAGGCGGTTTTGGTCTATCCCTGATCCCCATTTCATTCCCCTGGGGCAGCAGATGCCAAAAGCAACATTTCTGCAGGGGAGTCCCATCCAGGGCTGGCAGGACCAGAGGCATACCACATGGCATGGCACGGCAAATGTAATGGAGGAGGTGAATCCCGTGTGTTCAAGGCGCGCAGCGTGTTCCTGAGATGGATTCAGTCTCACTCTGCCAGGCTGACAACTTTGCCTGCCTGCCTTTCTCTCTCTCCTGTATTTCACAGAGAGATGGTATCCTTTCCTTTTCCTTTCTTTGCTCCCGGGCACAAGCAATCAAGAACAAAGGATGAAAGAAAAATGCAGTGGGGGGGAGTGAGGCGGGGGAGGGACATTTGAGAGTTAGGGAGCAATCTTTAGCAGAGAGAAGAGAATTTAAAAAAAAAAAGAAAAAAAGGAAGAAAGGAGATGCAGAGGCTTGGGAAAAAAACCCCACAATATGCAAATGAGGCAGAACAAAAATCAGAGCTGGAAAAAAATAAAAATCACACCAAACAAACCTACCTCTCCATAAGCTCTCTGTCTCTCAGACAGGGGGATGCCATCAGGGTGAGGGGTTCCCAAAGCCTTCTACCACCCTCCATCTGCAGCAGACACCCGTGGCTCACTGCAGGCAGGCAATCTGCCCTCTGGGGCATAGCGAAGGAAGGGAAGAGGGAAGAGTAAAGCAATTCTGGAGCAGTGAAAATCCTTGTTTTCTCTCTGAGGTAGGGAGCTGTGGGGCAAACAGAACCAGCCAGGTGCTTCTAACATGATGTTTGTCAAACAATCTGATTTCAAGCTTCACTGGAGTAGTCCCTCAGCAGCTGCTTTAATCTACCGCAGCACTTCTCCCCCACAGCAGGCTGCGTTCCCCTTGTCCCTCCTGCACTCTTCCACCAGGACAGAAGTCCCCCAGGAGCAGAGAGCTGTACCCTGGCTGGCAGCAGGTTGCCTCGCAGGCCAAACCACCTCATACCACACCACAAGATAAGCAGGATCAGGCTTGAACTGGAGGTTTCCAAAGGGCATCCAGCTGCACAAGGAAAAGGGGGATTTTGCTGCTGCAGATGACAGTACTACTCTCAGTGCAGAGCCCTCACGCTGCTCAGAGGTGGGTGTCAGCAAAGGTGGCCTCTTCCCTCTGGACCGTGGAGTAAATAACTCATCCATCAGCTTGTTCATTAGTGACACTGTAGCTGGTGTTGTATTATGACACACCATAGTGCAGTTACCCTTCTACTCATCATCATTTATTTCTTCTCCTTCCAAGGTATGGCAAAACATCAGTGCGTGCTCCTCAGCTGGGAACAGTGAGAGGTGTAAAAGGGAACTAGGAAGCAGAAGGATTCCTGGCTTTTAGACCAACTCTGGGGCTGACTCACCTGAAATGCCACTTTTTAGCACCAGTAGTACTCTCCTTTCACGTCAACAGCAGCTCCTTTCCCCCAGCTTTCTGTTCTCCTTCCTGCCCACATTTCTACACCAAATATTAGTAGTTGTTTTTCCAGTTCTGCCTGCAAACACCTGAAGCTAGGGACCTATAAGCTATGGGTTGGTCTTTACGAAACAAAACATGTAAAAAATTTATAAATATCAGAAAAATGGATTATTACATTTACTTACTACCAAGGAGCATCATTTAACTTAGTAAATATTAACTGCTTAGAACCACAAGTCACAGCTGTGTTGCAAATGCTAGTTAGAAAACAATTTCAAGAAGCTGACAAATTCCACAGCAGAGGTGTCTACGCACCAGTGGGGCGTGTAAAGGCAAAGGCGAAGCCTTGCACTGTATTTTACAAAGGACTGCGGATATCAAGGTAGAGCGGAGAAGGGAAGCTGTGCACGTATTGAGGGCAGTAAGTTGTCTAAGGGGAAAACAGCAAGAGAATAAAAATGCAGCGGTGAGGAGGGGAGGGAGAAGAGGACAACAAGTTTTAGCAGAGAATCTGTGCCAGGCAGACTGGTAACCGCAACCGCCTGCAAAGGTCTCTCACACCTCCAGCAAGCGGAGTGGCTGCAGGCACTGGCTGTATTTCCCAGGAGCTCCCTTACTCCCAAGTGCGACTCCCCCATGCCAGAGACCCGTGGGGAGGCAGAGCAGGAAGACATATGATGTCTCAGTTCACATCTTAGCCGGGTCCGTGTCCCCATCAGTAAGAACGGCCACCACAACTGACACTAATTGGTTCTCTTGTTGTCATGCTGCAGAGGTGACAAGGACCACATGGGCACAGACAAGAAGCCTCCCTCTCCCCGGTCCCCTCAGGTCATGTCTAGGTACCCAGGTAGGAATGGTGTGTGTGCATAGCTGGTATTGCCACAATGTGTGTGATGCTTGCTCCATGAATAAAGAGCATCACTATCTGGAGCTGTCGAGCCTGCGTCACTCACTGCAAGAAGCGGGGGGGGTGGGGGGGGGGAGACAACTACCAGCTTAAACCAGATTTTACTGGTAGGAGCACCACCACAATCCAGGCTCTCAGGGACTTTACAAGGGAACCTGAAACATTACCAGCTGCAGTTGCAGCCTCCGTACCCTCCTTCAGCCTGGAAAAACAACAGTTAGCACACGTGTGTGTTAGTGCATGCATGTGTTTGCATGAACCTGCAGTGCAAACATATACAATAAACAGAGTGAGGAAGAAAGAGATTGTTGTTTGAAGCTCAAAGAAGCTATTTGTAAAAATCAGTGTGCAAGTGAGAATGAAACACGGGCAAGAATTACTTTCATCTTTCTGGGAGGGAGAGGGGGGCAGGGAATTAAGCACACACACACCCGGAGCAATGCCCAGGAAGAATTACGCCGCTCGTGATAAATGCACTTTTCTGGTTCTGTGAAAAATCTGACATAATGAAAGTACCTTGAATGCAATTACCAGCACTTGTTTAGCGTGGCAGGGCATTGCACTGCCACTGGGCTCGCTCCTCTCTGCTCCCAATTAGCATGCCAAGTACTCCAGCCACACACATGGGCTCACGGGTCAGGGATTGGCGCGGAGGAGCAGCAACCAGCTACCTGCCCTCCAATGAGGGAGCGAGCAATGTGCTGGAAAGCTCCGGCTTCCTTCATTTTACATCCTCCCATCCCTATCACACTCTTTTCCTCCACTCCTCCAGGGTCTCTGGAGGCAGTGATAAAAACCGCAAACTCTCCCCCTCCTCTCTCAGCTGGTCTCATTCACGGCTCATGGCAGACCCAGTTTCCTCTGGGGACTCACTAATGAAGACGGCCAACGTTAATCTCTTTCCCCCTCCCTGACGGGTCGATTTATAGTTCCACGGAGAGTCCTGGATTGCAGCCAGAGGGCTTGACACATTCTTCTTGTTCCAAGACGGAAGGGGGGGAAGAGACAGGCTTGCGCACACACATACACTGAAGACACACACGCACATTTATGATTTGGATTTAGCTGGAAGATGCAGCTGGAAAACCTGTTTACCTGTTTCGAAACGGCAGCTGAAGGGAACAGCACTTTTGTATATATGTGTACACTCCAAACATCTTTGTGTTTCCATAGCACCTCTTTCAGCCCAAAGACCCCAAATCACAGGGATCACTCCCTCATCACCAGGATGAAATAAAGCATCAGTTGTGTGCCAGCAGCATTACCCGTGAGTCATTAGGAGAGGAAGCAAATGATAACTTCTCCAGGATAAACGGCAGGGGGAGGGGAAGGGGAAATTTTAGACGGGCAGAAAGTAATGAACTGGAATCTGGCCAGGACACTGAGGTTATTGCCCCCTCATCTCATGAAAAGTGCGGTGGGATCTTTAACAATCGATTGATCAAGGCCTCGGCTCTACCTCTCATCCATAAGAGGTTCCAGCAATAGTTGCAGCTTCTCCAAGAACGATGCTGGTGCATGGGCTCAGGAGCGGCTCAGAAAGAAATGCACCTCTCTGGTACCCCCCCACCTGCCTTTCTACAGCACTGCGTGGCATTGCCTGCACTGGAACGCCTCGAACTTGTCATTCCCATGGCTGCACCTTCAAAGGAAACTGGAGAGAAGGAAAGACTTGGATATTTTTTTACTACTGAGCTATAAGGGAGCATCCCTTCCTCCCCACCAGCATTTCATTTGTTCCCCACTTGGCAGTCACTGTCGTAGCCTCACCGCATCCCCTAACTTCATGCTATGTGTTTAATTCAGTTCCCTGTCCGCACACCGGACTCACCCGCGATGACAGCACGGCTCTGCTAATAGGGTCAGTCAGTGAGCTACTGCTGCAGAGCCGCAGGGGAGCACAAAACACTGGCTTTATTCCTGTAAGACCTATACATTACCTCCTCGCCCCCGCCCCCTCAGGAACCAAGTGGTGGATTTAAAAGGAGCACTGTCAAGTCATTTAGGCCCATTATTTTGCACTAGAAGAAATGGCCTTTACAAAGCTCAATGGAAGCACACTCTCATTCCATCTTTAAGTAATCTTGAAGGTTTCAATTGCAGGGCTTGTAAACCACAATGCAAAAAAGCACAGACAAATAGATCAGATCAGATATGAGACTGCCCAGACACAGAGTTCCACTTGCCAAGCTGACTGCAGAGCAAAAATAGAAATGAACGCTGCACATAATTATAGTATTTTACATTTCCACTGCACTTTCCATCCTGAAAGTTCCCCAAGTGCACACACATGTGCATGCATGTGCATACAGAGAGGCAGGACGCTGGGAAAATTCACTTGCTTGTGAAAGAGACCAAGAAATCGTGGTCCAGTAATAACAACTTGTACTGAACCAAAGCCTTCATTAACACACACACACACACACACACACGAGCTCGTAGAAAATCATTATAATGTGAAACAAGACTAAGCCAAGCCACAGCAATCTGTAGATCAGCAGCTCCAGCACTTCTGCTGCTGCTCAGCGTTTCCCCCAAAACAGAAGATTAGAAACTGATCTTTTATTAGCTCTCACCCTCTGTTTCCCAGCGAAGCCCAAGGTGCCAATTCCACTTTGCTACCGCAGGACAGGGGCAGCTCTGCAGCTGTCGATCCCCAGCCTTCCCCTCTCCTGCTGTCGAACGCTTCGCAGCCTGTAAGCATGCACATCCTTCAGCCCTGTGGGCTGCAACAGCCCCATTTCGCAGATAGCAGAGCATTTGAACAGGGGAACCAAAGCCAGGGACAGTGCCCTAACCACGGTGCTCCTCTTTCCCTCCTGACAAAAGAGCCAGCGTCAGGTACAAAGGCCTGTTCTCTACTTGCACGCCACCCAAGATGCTCTGAGCAAGGATGAAAAGGGCCAGGAAAAAAGAGTTCTGGAAGATAAGCAGGAGCAAAGACGTGACACACTGGCAGAAACCTCCAACTTTCTCAGGAGGCTGGGAGTCAGGGGAGAAAAGAGCAGGCGCTAACTCGATCCTCAGCCTAGGATGCTGGGTCACTCCCTTCTCTTTCCCACATGTCTGTGGCAAGTCAGTTTTGTCTTCCACATATTAAATATCTCAGAGCAGTTTAAACTCCCATCTGAGCACACAGGCGTTTCGATGTTGACTTGTGGCCAAGCATATGAAGAATGGGGGTAGGAAGTTCAAGAGGAGACTGAGAAGGCAGCGGCTCTGAGGGCACTACAAAAACTAACTGATAGGTCAGGAGAAGGGAAGGAAACAGTCTGAGGTTATGAAATGATAACACAGCTGGCTAGAGCTGGGGTTTTGGTTTTTTGGTTTTTTTGGTTTTGTTTTTTTTTTTAATGACAAACAGGAATCTCACCAACAATACAATGTAATCAAGTGTAGTATGCAACTACCCGTTCAGGGAAGAGCCTCCCTGCTAGTAGCTCTAGCCCTTACACTAGCATGAGGCTGACACCTGCTTTTGATGCCCCTCACAGAAGAATCCGTTCACTCAGCAACACGCTGCAGTCATGTCTGAGGATCGGCAAATGACCAGCACGTGCCCATCTCAGCAGAGATTTTGGGGAAGGAAGAGATTTTTGTCAAGGACACTGCAGCAACACCCTCCCCTATACTTAGGGAAACAGCCATGGGATTGTTAACGTCCAGAGAGGACTCCAGGTTTTAATAAGGTCACATCTGAAAGAGCCCCACATAATAAGCTGCATGGAAGTCAATTTATCGACCTCAGCACACAGGGCTAAGTCAAGCCTGCTGGGATTCAAAGTTGTGGTTGCAGGGCGTGTAGGTAATTCATACCTGATGCTCAAGGCCATCCCCTCTGGCTACAAATGGGAGACCAATGCGATTTCTTAAATTTCATTTAGTTTAATACTCCAGTGCATTATTCAGGAATGCAAGGAAGAGGCTGCTTAAAATAGGATTTTTATTTTGACAATGTCACTTTAACAACAAATAGCTGGCTGCTCAGTTCCCTTAGCTGGCAGACAGCAGGTGCTCAGCTGGCTGATTTAGCAGCAGCCGCAACCGCCACCACGAGCTGCTGGGTGCAGTTCACAGGCTGCAATTCCCTACTCCCCCCAACGGGACTGCAGATTCCCAAGGAGGGGGAAGGGCTAACGGGAGTGAGAGAAGAGGCGCGGGGGCAAGCTTGGGGTGAAGGATTATTAAATTAGCGAACAAATGTCACTGCCACTTCATTGGGACACCCTCGTTGGACCCCAATGGGCACCCATGTCAGCTGCCTTCCCCCAGCCTTGTGTGCTCCCCCTCCTGCGTAAGGGAATTAAACACCGCAGTCAGAAGACTCCTTTCCCCTCCCAGAAATAACATGCCCACTTTTTACCTGCATGCAACATCAGCAAGATACTCCATGGTCTTCTGAGACCCTCCCCAATGGCTTCCTTTTATGAAATCAAATCAATGTCTTCAGCTCTGCCTTAGTAAACAACCAGAAAGCAAGAAAACCATGTTGCACAGCCTTGTGCTTGTAAAGCCTACAGAAAAGCAGGGCTATGGCAATACATCTTAGCAGAGGGGATGGTACAGCAAGTGGCTTGTGGCATGAGATTGCTAGACATGACCTTAAAATAATCTTTAAAATTAAAAATAGACAGGTGCATGTGACTTTGTGGTTTGTTTTTTGTTTTAGTTTGGGGATTTTATTTTATTTTTAAAAACGTACTACATAAAGAACATCAACACAAAAATTCTGGCCATTTCCTTTACCTCCCCCATCTTCCCCATCTAGCAATGAAAGTTTTTTCTAGGCTGAAAGACTATGACAATCAGCGGACCAAGAAAATTATGTCCTCCTAAACAGCGAGAAGCTGAAAGCTGTGATGTTAAAAGGGAATGAGATTTTACTCAGCCTATGTCAAATTCTGGTTGGTCTGCACTTGCTTTTGCTACTGTCTATACCAAGACTTGTATTTATTCAGTTGTTTTAAGCTGAAGACAGCCAGTAGACTCAAAATTCTCCTACCTACAATTAAAGTACTAGAGCTCACAGAAACATCCATTATACCTCAGCAGCAGTTCTCTAACTAAGCCCCCAAAAAATTAAAACACAGAGCACGCATTACTCTTTATTGTAGCCTTAGCTATATCAGGGTTGATGACAGTACCATTTTTTAAATCCATCATGGCGGAGTGGAGGGGGGGAGATAAATTGGTACAAGCCCAGTGTGAAACAAGCATTCCCTTTGGGTCATCTTTAAAACTAATCTGGACATGACACTAGAAAGCACACTTAAGATGACAAACAAAAACCTTCCAATTGTTTTATAAGCATACTATCAGTGGAAGAGGCCCGAGTAAAAAAAATACTATATGACTGTATTAGCTGACTGTTATTGTTGGCTACTCAAGCAAAGTAGGGCTTCAACAACCCAGAATTTACAGGACTGGGAGCCTGGTGGGTCTCTGGTTTTGATTTTGTGCCAATTCACATTCACTCATGCTCCTGGATAAGTCATGATGCCGTCAGCAACTTCAGCCCAGCTGGAAAACTGGGTTAAGAAAGCAGTGGACACTCACCGAAAACTAGGGCTTGCCTGCACGGGGACACACAGGAGAGGCAAACTGGAGCACTTTAAGCAGATGGGTAAAATGGCATTAAACCCCCGTGTGGACAGATTTACACAGAACGCAAATGTGTCCCTGATTTGCCTGCTTCACTACTAAACCCATTTTTACTAAATCAGCTGAAAGTTAATTTAAATCTAAATAAGGGTATGGTCAGATCAGCCAAGCAATCCGGTCAGTGCAGGCTAACAAGTTGCCGTCCTTTCAGTTAGATATCGGTAACTCACCATATGTGCTTCCAGTCTTCTGTAACGCAAAGAAACTTACAGTATCCTCAGAGAAATCTCCCACAAACTGTTTTTGTGCTACTTAAAAATCAGAGGGGACAGTTTGGCTGGGAGTCAGCAATCTGGTACGTTGGCAGGGGCACGCTACAAAGGATGTCCCTAGAGTTGCCAGTCTAGCACCGTTCCTTGGCTCCAAAATTAAATAGACAGTCAAACTTTTAATTTTCCTAAAAAAAGACAGAAAGCTTTGACCCTGCTGGGATGCTGCCTCAGGAACACCCAGAGATGTTGCCACCAAGAAGGGGTATTCATCTGCAGCAGGACATTTTCCAGCACCACAGTCACTTGACAGAAACAAGAAGCCAGGCGAGGGCTGTTGGCAACTCTCACGCACGTTACTCCAGGACTGGGCAGGGACTCAAGAAAACGATTTCCCAACCTCCTCCCAACAGTGACCCCAGCTGTGCACCTGCCTCAAGAGATGCTAGCATGCCTTTATTGCCTTGATGAGAAGATGCCTCTCATGTGTTGGCTTCCTCACTTGGAGGAGGCCCCCCAAACCACGCAGGCTCAACACAGGGTGGACAGACCTCCTGTGAGTGGACACGGAGGTCTGAGCTCATCGCTGAATACAGGGGAAATACAGAGCTGGCACAGTAGCTGTTTCCTGAGGAACAACAAGTTGCTGGCACCAAGAAAAATGCTGTTTTATAGTCTACCAGATTTTCTGTCCTTCCTGCCCCAGGGCTACATGACCCTTGATTGGGATTTTATAAGAATGAGAGCGCAAGGATGGAAGAGAGATGCCACTGCTCCCCCAACCCTCTTGCATTGGGAGGTGGCTGGGGGTGGGCTCAGTCCATCGTACCAGTCCATACCTCAACCCCTTCCAGCCAACCTGTCAAAGATGTTAGGGCCATCCTCTCCCGGCTGTTCTATGTAATCGGCACGCACCAGTGCCAGGGCTCCTCGCTGCTTGCTCTCTCCCCCTCTCACCAGGGCTACGCAGCATTAATTCTCTCGCTCTCCTTGTGCATGTTCCTCCTCGCAGCTCCATCAAGCACACCTCTGCTCTGACCTGCAGCCCTGGCCACCGGGCTCCTGACCCCCAGGACCCACAGCTGCCCCAGCCCGGCTGCCCCCCAGCCCCGGTGGCACTCTGTGTGCGTTTGGAACAGGAAAGCAGCAAACCCCCCCATCGCGCTGGGGAGCCAGCTCAGACCACCAGCCTCATCCTGCCTGCAGCTTAACTAGCACGTTAAGGCTGGATGGGGAAAATACCCAGCACCCCCCCACCCGCACCTCCCTCTGCAACCCCACCAGCTCCCTCCCCTCCCCAGCTCGCCACCGTAGCATAAACCCTTTTGTTTCTCGTGAGAAATATGGCAATTATTTCAGAAAAATCTCTCCCCTCACCACTGGTAGAAATACCACAGTCTGAGACAGAAGCTCTCTTGATGATCGCAGACGGTAGAATATTCCAGAAAAAGAGGAAGATTTGGGGAGGGGGAGGGGAGGAGGTATCTGGGATCCAATCTTCTTCCTCTCCCTGCCAACCCCCCTCCATTTCTAGCAGATTTCATTTGTATCATCAGGATTTCTGTGAAATTTTCACCCAACCCTCCCTCTCTCCCATTTCAACTCCTGGCTAAGCTCAGTCAAAGGTGCACAAGAATAACATGCTGCTCCACTTTTCTCGGAGGCTGGACAAATAAGTCTTCAGCTAGCCACATGCAAGCCATTAAAAATATATTAACATACCCAGCAGGGTCTGTCACTTTTTCTCTTCCCCCCCCCCCCCAAACACAGAGAGGGAAGAAATCTTGCCACAGTAACAAGAGGTTTTCATCAAGTCTCATTACCTCAAGCACAGCCGCGCACCACAGCCCCCACAGAGAACAGCCTTCGGTTCCTGCTGTCATTAAAGGAACGAAGATCTTAAACAAAAATTAAACCCAGGACAGCATGAAGTTGGGAGCACACAAACAGATAAGGCAGGGAAGGGTGCGTGAAAGCTGAGTGGAAGAGCAGGAGCAGAGCCACCAGACAGGGCTCCACTCAAGCAGCTCGGGAGTGATGGGGCAGGTTAAACATGTCCTGCAGAGCGGGGCAGGGGCAAGTATTTTCAAAGTTTCAAGCCAGCATCCAGAGGTATGCTGTATTTCCCAGAAACTTAGTGACACAGCAATGTCCTGGAACATTAATAAGGCTTAGGGTAAAACCAGACCAGCAACTACGATAAGCAAGAGGCTTTTTCTAAGATGTTGCACAACAAGGATTGTTTTGACACACATCCGTTTTTACTCCAGGGGGTCCTCGACCCTTCTGAACAGCATCATGGCCCATGCTTCCCAGAGCAGCTGCACAGCACTTCTTAACCTGCAGCAGCTGCTCTATGCCTGAAGCAGGTGGCTGCTGGTGTTACTAGTTTGGGAGGAGGGTTTGAAAAGCGGGAGGCAGCAACTCTACATTTAAACAAGGGATTTCTATACCAGGGGAGTGTTAGTCAAAAGGCTATCAAGTCAAAGTGCCCTTAAACTGTAGTTTCTCAAGTATTTCTTTGGGCAAATTGCTGGGTCAAGCAGCTTTCCTCTCCACCCTGGCTACTTTAATCCAGATCAATTCCCTGATCCAGTTCAGTGTGCAGCAGCACATTCAGCTGCACTGGCACAGCTGAACAAGCAGCTCAGGAGCAGCAGCAGCAGCGGCTGCAGAAAACAACGCTTGTAAAACTACACCCTCGGATTCAACAGGCATGGCACTTAGCCCCAGGAGAGCAAGATGCTGCATGCAAACCCCATGAAAACAAAGATAAGGGAAGAGGGATACTTCATGCACAGCTAACTGGAAAGAGATGACCTGAGCCAAATAGGACGTAGAAAAAGAAAAATCTGGTGACAGTGTGGCCATGTTTTATGCACCTCTAGATGAGACATAAGTTTTATTTCTCCCATGGGAATGGGGGAAAGCAAAAAGCTCGCCCTTGTGAAGCAGGCAGTACAGTCAGGAAAGGCAGAGCTCTGCAGAAGAGCTGACCATGGTAAAGCACCAATGAAAGGTGGACAAGGACCTCTGAGGAGCAAGGAGGAGGATGAGAACCCATGGCCAGTGAGGAGTGGAAACTGTGTGAGGACACCACAGAAATAACTCCCCTGCAGAGCAGTGAGGAGCAGAAGGAAGCCAGGACATGAACTGCATTACACAGAGGCAGGATGGGGATGTTGAGGGGTCGACCCTGGGCACAGAGGAGGGGATCAGGAGAAACACTAAGGAAGCTACTTCAGATCTCCGGTGTCACAACCATTCCTGTTGTGAACAATTTAACAGGTCATTATCTGAACAGTTCATACACCCCCTGGTTCTGGAGTAATTACATCCATTCTGTAAAAAGACATCACATAATGAGGTCTACCAATATCACAGAAGCGGATGGGAGAGTAAGCAAAATGTCTGACCGTACTAGGAACAGACCAGAAAAATAGTGCTGATTTCATAATGATATGATACAAATCAAAGATATATTCATCTCTGAAGCACTGAAACCTGCTCAACTCATCTTACCTTGGAAAGGGAATAGAAGGAACTGAGGGGGTTCAGCAAGTGGCAACAAAGAGAAGAGACTTGGAAGACGGCAAATGCTTACGTGAAGTACACACGTGCAAAACAACAGCTACGTCCTAGGGGGGAAAAAAGTCTTCTAGTGCAACCAGACTATTACTGCGTACCAGGGCTGCGACACAGCGGGTGCACGCTGCTCTCCCCAGGAAACCCATCCATCCTCTCACAGCCAGCCACCGCAACCTGGCAGTAATTGCCATCAGCCATGGGAGAGAGCCATCCCTTGAACAGATAGCAAGGCAGACTCTTTCCCCACACCTGCCAAACTGGATACACTGCACACAGAGTCTTCACTGAGGAGCCTCATGGTTGGTATTTCCACAGGCTCACAGACAAATGGCTTGGCTGGGTTGCTCTCCCTACCCACTTCAACACAGATGGCCCAAACTCTGTCATGTAAAAGACACTGAGACCTGCTTCAAACCAATTGCAGGAATATACTGGAGCCTTACCTGCACTCCCGAGTTTGACAGCAATGTAATTAGGTCAGGGGATAGCTGTGCTGTTAACGGATTCCTCAGACTTGGCTCTATCCAAGGTAGAGATGCACACGAATGCTGCTTCAGCTTGTATCTGCTCACTTGCCAGCAGCCTGGATTCTTGAAAACCTGCTCCAAGTGACTAGCCCATCTCAGATCGCAACTTAGGCCCTTGATGTGGGCTACCAGATCTGTACTTCTCCAATAGCCTCCAACAACAGTGCTAAGGACAGCAGAGTTTGAGCCAAGGTACAGCTGCCTGCAGCTGAAACAGGCCTGCAATAAATGCCAGAGGAGAAGGGGGGGAAGGCTTTAGGCAGCACATGCAAGGAAGGTACTTGTATTGATGCAGGCTAAGGTCATCCCAGGGACCAGGAGTTTGACACCCATGATTAAAGCATAATCAAGAGATGTTTCCTGACTGTGAAGTCTATTAGGCTGTGGAACAGGCTCCCACAGGAAGCAGGGGAAGCCTCATCCCACTGTCTCTGTATGGAGCAATGGGGCAGGCAGTAGAGAATCGAGCCCCAGGACTGGTGACACGGCCTGATGGGGCCAGTCCCACAAGACGCCCCTTTCAGGAGTAAGACCAACTTAAGAAATTCCCTCTGCCCCTCCTGCAACATGTCCTCCCCAGTTCTGCCAACACTGCTGCTTGCAAGGCAGCACCGCAGACTAGATGACTGTAGCCTGGGTCATTTCACGTTATTTGGAGGGAGGGGGCTTTTGACCCACATTAGGTCACTGATGCATTTTACACCACGGTCTTACCAATGGTTGCATCCACACAACCAATGGGATGACAGGGGTGGTACAGGACAGGAACATGAGGTGGGAGGTGAGGAAATAGGAATTTCTTAGGCCGTGCTACAGGCATTTTTATACTAACCCTGTGTGCATGAATTCATGCAAGGAAAGGCAGTGGAGAATGCAACTAGGGTGGAGGGCGTTAACTAAACCACGATTTAGTACGGTCAGACTTGTGTAATTGGACATGACCTAACATACATGGAAAATATCTTCATTTACAGCAGAGAATGTCCCTGTTAATAATATATATGGTATCAAGTAAGTTTCTGACACACTGAGCTGGCACTAACTTAGTGTTTCAGGTCTGAAAGACTGTCTCAGTTTTGACTTTATTTAATGTTTAATTGCCTCCCTTAAACGTTTCCTTTTTATATTTTTTCAATGGGGGAAAGATCAGCTTGGTTTTGAACTGTGCAGATCGACAGGAACGCATACTTTGCCCCATTTAAAGCTAGCAGGCACCTACCTCCCTTTTTGGGTTTGTTATTTTTTTGGTTTGGGGATGGGAAGAAAGGAGGTGTTAAGAACATCACAAAGTTCAAACTTAGTGTCTCAACTTGTAACACACTTCCCCCTCTCCCGCAACACTGGTTGCAGAAGCTACCCACGGCTGACACTACTCATGAAGCTCCATATGGTTCTGCTTCCCTTCATTTTTCTTCAGCCTGACAAACTTTGGCACTGCTCAGGTTTTCCTGGTCCTTAAGAAACAGGAGAGATTCCAACAATTCCAGCCTCTCCTTCCTTTGCTTTTACAAAGCTCCCATGGTGCCATTTCTAAAAAAACTATTGTAATAGCAAAGCATAAAGACAAATTTGTCTGAACATCACTGGTGCTGTAGAATTTTTCATATTGCACTTAGTAGTGGTAACAATTCCTTACATTGCATTAGAGTTGGAGGACTTCAGTAACATCAGAGTCCCTCATTCTCAGCACAACGTACACATACAGCAAAAAACATCTGTGCCTGACTAACAGGCTAGTAAAGTTATTTTATTTAAGGTAGAAAGGCTTCAAAATGGAGTGTCATTTTAAAGTACCTGTGAGTTGACAACAGTTTGTACAATTATCACAAACCACCAAAAGAAAGCTTCCAGTACACCCGTGAAGTAACCATGTACACAGTGAGTAGTACCCTGTACACACCATAACTCAGCAAGTGCTTTTTGCAGCTCCCTTCTACACTCAGTCATGAAGGATATAGATCATTACAGCCTCCAGCTATAGAGCTTTAGCTCACAGAGTAGCAGCTCACACTTTTAGCTCTGGAGATCCCCAGTTCAATCTGCTGCATGTCAGCCAAGAGGGCAGCTGTCATATAATTACAGCCACAACTTTGCATGTGAAAAAGTAGGGAGAGTGAACAGAGATCTTATTATAGAATTCTGGTTGCAACCTGCTGAACAGCTCCCTATTTAAAGTAACTTCTTGTAAAGAGGGGGGGAGGGGGGGAAGGAAAAAAAAAAAGACAGTCTTCCAACTGAGCTTCCCAATTCTCTCTGTTTCGCAGACGAAATCAGCGCTGCTTTGCAAGAAGCGTTTTGTTAGAAATGTATATGTATATTAGACAAAGCACGCAAGTGCAGAGCCAGGAGTAAGGCTCTAGCCTGTTCTCAGTCCAAAAAAAAGAAAAAGAAAAAAAAAAATCTCATTGCTGCAACCAAGACATCTGAAGTCCAACAAGGCATCTTAGTTTCTTTCTGAACTATAACCATTCACCAGCAGCCAAGCCGTTTGGCTATGCAATTTAAGTATTAAAATTTAAGTTCAAGAAATCTTAACTCTGTTACATCTTGTTTTCTTCAAACTGTACATACAAGCTCTCAGGGAGACTTAACAAAACGGAGAATCCGGGAGGAGAGTATATTTGAACTACAAAGGTACAAACCATGGCAAAAAATTCAGTCTCAAATGAAAAGATCTTTTAATGCGTGCAACACAAAACAATTAGACCAAGTTTCTTCTTATCCGTTAATCTTTCTTCAGATCCTTCTGCACACACACAGCAATTTTTGAGCCAAACTTTTTTCCAAGCCAAGACGTTCAAAAATGGAATTTGAAACAATGTAATCCAGTTTTAAAAAAAACATTAGTTTCCCCCAACAATGATTCTAGAAATCTGTCTTTCCTCAGTAAAGCTATTTCAGGTTTAATATACAGATTAAATTCTTTGCAGAACATTCTCCTCTCCTAGACAGTCCCATCCATCCATCTGTGACCCAGCAGCACAGAACCTGTAGGTTCCCCATTGCCTGGGGTGAATCAACCACTTTGGACCATGAGCAACATATGGGAGCTAACTCTCCAACTTCCTGCAAACTACTCACCCACTTGCTGAATACCACTTGAAGTAGACCAATCTGACTCAAACTGTTCAGTACCTGCCTGCAAGAACACAGACTCGCTGAAACACGTCAACTAGTTCATGCATGCTACACCAGTGGCTCTTCAAAACTTCCCGAAATGCAGTGCCATGCTTCCAACAGGATTTGAAGGAGAAGTATCTAATAGACAGCCAAGCTGGAAGGTGTTCAGATGATTGCTAACACCAAGTGCAAGCCTGCAACAGTTAACTCCAGAATTCACTAACACTTTGTATTTAAACCAGCTGAATTCTCTGGTGACGTCCTCTCATCAGCCTCGCTTCTGAAGACCCATTTTCATTTGGCTCAGTCTTCTGCTCCTCATCTCAAGCAAGACCCACTCAGGAAACACACAAATTACCTGACCATCTCTCTCCCTTTAGAAGAGGGTGAGGGAGAGAATCGAGGACACGAAGCCCAGTTTTGAGGAAAGCTATATGCAGCTGCAGCAGCACAGAAACATTTGGGGCTGATTATACACACGCAGCAACACCCTGGCTGGACTCATCCCACAGAAGGGACCCATAAAAGGTTCACCTCTCCCTCACCTACTGCAGCCAGGCAAAGCTCACAAACATCTGAACCACACTTGTTGCAGACGTCCAATGAAAGCAGTACAACCCTATGCAGAGCTGACTGAAATGTGACACCGTTATGCTATTTTCTGGTATTATTTCTGTAAATTTAGCACTGCTAAAAGGTTCCAGATAGACATTCTCTGGAGACCAAAATCCTTTGCCTACCCTGAGAAGATATGCAGAGAGAACAGCAGCAAAACACATACGTGCTTTTCTCATCTCTCCCAGCCTGCTGAGGCTGAAATGACTGACAAAGGTCCAAAATGAGGGACACACATAAATTATTAATATTGCACTAGTAGTCTCGCTGTTGCTGTGACAGTCTAAAAACTTAACAGAGGCAGGCTCTGCAGGGAAATATTACTTTACTTCAAAATCATTCATTCAGGAAACTTACATACTGAGGAGAAAAGAATCATTCTGCAGCATGCTCTGTCAAACCCCTCAGCTTTAAGACCCTTCATTTCTAAAGCAAAAGCAATTTTAACAAGAACAGGAAATCATCATGAAGCATAAGGCACTTCGGATTTCAATTGAGCAACACTGGAACAGCATTACTTCCGGACACAAACCCTAACACACCTCTTCTCATGCCTGATCTGGTGTGCTGGTTTTGGCTAGGATAGAGTTAATTTTCTTCATAGTAGCTAGTATGGGGCTATGTTTTTGATTTGTGCTGTGTTGATAATTCAGGGATGTTTTCATTACTGCTGAGCAGTGCTTACACAGAGTCAAGGCCTTTTCTGCTTCTCACACCATCCCACCAGCAAGGAGGCTGGGGGTGCACAAGAAGTTGGGAGGGGACACAGCTGAAGGAATATTCCATACCATATGACATCATGCTCAGCATATAAAGCTGGGGGAAGAAGGAGGAAGAGGGGGACATTCAGAGTTATGGTGTTTTGTCTTCCCAAGTAACCATTACTTGTGATGGAGCCCTGCTTTCCTGGGGATGGCTGAACACCTGCCTGCTGATGGGAAGTAGTGAATTAACTCCTCCTTTTGCTTTGCTTGTGCACACAGCTTTTGCTTTACTTATTAAACTGTCTTTATCTCAACCCACAAGTTTTCTCACTTTTACTCTTCTGATTCTCTCCCCCATCCCAGCTGGGGGGAGTGAGCAAGTGGCTGTGTGGGGCTTAGTTGCTGTCTGGGGTTAAATCACAACACCTGGAAAGTCCATCCCACTTCTGAGAGCCAGATAAGTGTTTTGTCTCTGCAGCCTCTCTGCTGAGACAGCCGGGTGGCATACCAGTGAGAGAATAATGGGTAGCTGTGCACTAGCAAGTGGAAGGGAGCCAAAAAGCCACTTCAGTTTGACGCTTGGGCTGCAACCTGTTCTTTAAGCCCGTGCGAGGCTCTGGATTCACATTCCCGGTCTCATACTATACCTGCTGCCACAGTAGCCAAGTACCCGTAAGCAGCACACAGAGATGTGGCTTTCTACTGATCTATTTGCTTTCTTTCTCCTGTTGCAAGAGGAACAGTTTATGCAGGGCTATTAATCTGCTTTACATTAATTTCTAGAACTGGGACAAATGACCTGAACTTTGACATTTCTGAAAAAAGTTATATTATTTTCATCTTTCTTAGTAATCAGAATAGATTTACTTTTCATTTAAGACACCAAATTTTCCTCCCAAAATATTTGAAGTAGTTACTGAAATGTTTTCTTTACCAAAGCCCTGCAAAGTCTCAAGATTATTAATAACATTCTGAATATAAAGAGGTACAATATTGCTCTATACCAATAAAAAAAAAAGAAAGCAGTCAAATTTTCACACAATAAAGCAATTAATTTTGAAAACTAGTACTTTCTATTAAAAATTCTTGCATTTAAAAAAACAAAAAGGTTTCCAATAACTCTAGACACTGATGGGGGCAAAGAAAAAACAGACCCTACCCCCAGCTGGATGGCATTCCTCTCTTTGGATGCAATGTGGTAACATCTGATTGACGCATCTGATCCATTCCAAAACTCCAGGCGATGTTTTAATCATCAATGGGCAGAATCCTATTAATTTTCAGGAAAAAAAAAAAATAGAAAAAGAGTAGAATATGGAGGCAGGACACAGAGCACCTGATGTTTGTCTAGCAGATCCAGCTGATTTAGCTAGGTTCATAATAAGCAACAGATTAAAGACTGATGGCAGAAACTCACACCTACCAGTATAAGTCCCTTCCTCCCCTCCACCCTCTTTCTGCCATCTCAGCTCAACCCAGTCTCCCAGCACAACCTGGAACATTAGTTCCATACCAAAGGAAATTAAACAGGAATAGGGAAAGGAGTGGGAAGAGATAAACCAGGGTAAATAGGGGTAGCATAAAGAGCCCATTGGCATGCAACCAAGAGCCTGCACAGGCTCTTGCTACGGCAGAAAACAGGAGATCAGGCACATATGAGGAGATGGCAGGAGAGCAGATGTGAGAAGGTGAAGGTTCAAGTGGTCCCTGAGCTCAGGGGGTAAGAAATGGCAGCAGGCAGAGTACAGAAGTGAGACCCAGCATGCACAACGAGCTCAGCCTTCAGAAGCAGCAACATACCAGGTGACCCACTAGCTTGGTGTCTGCTGTGATAGGCATTTTCATTATCGACAGGCATGGTACAAGAAATATAGCGTGAACCTTCCACGTTAAACAAGGGTTCCCAGTCTGCCCATAAATTCATTTTGCTATCAGCCAAACCCAGATCCACCAATATCAACCACTTTTGCTCTGAAACAAGCCTCCACTTACAGTCTTGCACTGAACAGTTGCCGCTGTTTCATTTCAGCACTGATGAGCAGTGCAAGCCCTCAGGACCCGCCAATGTAAGAAGCAGCACAACCCCAAGAAGAATTGACACATTCCAGCCATGGCCAGAAGGGCAGCATCGTCAGTGTGACCCTTCCAGCAGGCCAGCTGACGCGTCAGACCAGCCCATGACCCAGTCAACTGACCTGGAGCCGGGCACCTTCCCACTAGAAGTGGAAACGTGGCTGAATGGTCAGCAGGACAGCTGGGAAATACCCCTGGCCTAGCTGGCCAGCCGCCTGTTTGGGAACGCGAGCTGCACAAAGGTCTCCGGGCACATCAGTCAGTCGCCCAGTTGTTCCTTACATCTGTTCTGTGTTCCCAAGTCTTGGGAGGATTAGCAGCAGAGAAGAGCTGGATGGGGAAGACTAGGGAAGGCAAGAACAAGCTGATGTACTGCAAAGGGAAGGGAGCAGCAGGCTGAAGATGGGATCTTGCAGTAGGAAAAGTGGTTGCTACAGTGCGGAGCAGGAGCTGGGGGAAACGGGAGGGGGCTGTTAGCAGAAAGAAGGCAGGTGAAGGCACGCCACCATGGGGAGCAGGAAGGGCATGTAGCCCAGGTCTGATAAATCAGGTATCGCTGCCAGAGTCTTACACCAGCCCTTAAAGCCTCTACTGCTGACCAGGGGGCTCCAGGCACAGCAACAAGAAGGATCTGCCACAAGCGTGCCCACCCGGCCACTTCAGGTAGTCATTCAAGAGATCTCAGGTCCAGACCATTAAGTACCCTGAAGATAAGGACACAGACCTTGAATTTGACGCGGTCACCTGGAGTTCGCACAATGAGAGAAGGATACGCTCCCAGCCCTGCCAAGGACTGCACAGCTGCAGCTCGCACCTCCTTTAGGCTCCTCAGAGCAAGCAGTTGCATACCCAGCCAGACTGCCTTTGTAACCAACCCCCCCGGCCCGTCAGGAGGGCCTGAACCCTGGACCATCAGCAGTGAAAGCACAAACCTCCACCTCACGCTCTAAATAATTAAACTCTGTGGGAGCAGCAGCAGACTCATAAAACTCTTACACAGACCAAGCCAGCCATTAATGGGGGTCAAAGATGAACGCTCTATTTTTTTAAAGTGTGCTTTGATGCATGGGGAGAGTGGTGAGAGGAGATCTTCATTACTCTCTCTGATACCTGATGAATTTTTCCTTTCCTGGCTATCAACACCTCCTACTTCTACCCGAACCCCATACTGCTGGTAATCATCTGGACAGCCAGAGACAATTAGAAGGTGTGTTTGGATGACATCTATGCTAGCCCATCATCTGCAGGTAGGGAAGCAAGAGGCCTTGCTGAGCAAAGCCAGGTTCTACCAGAGGCTCAGCCGGTGCTTATTACAAGGTTTGGGTTTCACACGGATGCTGCCGGATAGAATCCCAGGGCCAGCATGATGCCAAAAGTCATGCAAACCACAACCTCGCACACTGTCTCCCCTACAGCAAGGCATGGAGCACAGCACAAGCCAGTAAAATCTGTTGGGATTATTAGCTTGGGCTCGGAGCCAGAGCTGGGAGCTGCCACAAGGGCAGGGAGGCTGCCTGCAGCCCTGCAGGTCAGCAGGAAGGAAGTGGAAGTCCCCTGACAGGCAAGGAGAGGCAGCAGGCAGGAAAGGCAAGACACAGCTGAGAAAAGGTCACAGAAACACTAGACTGACCCGCCCCTTCTGGCCTTAAAATACATATATACACACACATGTGTGAGCTTCTTACTACTCTGCTTTGTTCAGACATTTTAAGGAGAGCTCTGCTCTTCCCACTCCCTTGGCATTCCCCCAATCCACACCAGTTCTGGAAATGGTTATTTAGGCTTTCCATCAATGAAAACCTCGGGTGGAGAGAAAGGAGAGCAGCTTGTTTCAGGGAAGGAGTCACCACATTGACACAGAAAACTCCCCTAGCAGCATGCAGGGATGTTGGATGCTCTATCAGCAGTGCCAATTCCAGCCTGCACTGGCCCAGCCTCTGCCAGCCTGTTTTCTCTGCTGCCTTTGCTCCGTGTGGAGGAGAGGCCACAGACTGGAAGTGGCTCCGGGACCTCTGCTACTTTGCTGAGAAAGTGGCTGGTGTAGCAAAGCCAGCTTTTATTTATTATTTATAAGTAGTCGTGATAGATGCACCTTTTTTCAGGTCACTAGGAACCTTCTCCCAGCAAACTCCAATACTTTCAGAGGGAAGTTAAGAGCTTTACACGCAACACCAGCACTCATCTTTCACAGCATGGCAAAAGCAGCAGCTGTTACTTCCATTATTCTTGGAAATAAGGGGGGAAATAGCTAGGACTCTTGAGCCTTGGCACCTCTTCCCTCCCACCGTTTGGCTACCAGAGCTACAGTTACTATTCAGGGCAGAAGTGCTCAGCAGGGCACACATTCCAGGGGGCTGAGCCATCCCATGTGGCCAGGCTCAAAATGGCAGACAGCGATGAATAGGATAATTAGAAAGTACAACAGAAACCGCAACATAAAAACAAGCGGCTTCTATTACAAGAAACGGCTCTATGGCATGGTTAGATCCATCACCCCATATGCTGGGTCGTGGTGGTGCCTCAGGAGCCTGCTGCTATTATCTGTTTGCAATCACATTTCAGCCTGTCTTTCTGCTTAATGCACGAAAAGCAGAGCTAATCAGATTCACTCTCTCTTTCTGCTTCATGTTTCCAGTTCCCAAGCATGCTCTGTACTGCTTCAATTGATGTTCAACTAACACTAGCCAGGAGCATGCAGTGCGAAAAAAAAGGAACTACCTATTAATTTTAGTCCTTCTTTCCACCTATTATGTCTAAAATTCCTTGTATGCTTGAGCTTTGCAAACAAAAGTCAGGAAATTCCCGTTTCCCTCTCTACACCACACCCGGCTCACGTATGAGTTCCCTTCTCCAAACTGCTCCTCCAGTGGTATCTGGGCAATTAATTATAGCACAGACCTATCAGGCTTTCCTCTCACTCTCTGGGACAGCTTTTTAAAATATTTCCTGGCTAGGAACTTCCACAGAAGGATGTCTTCTGCTGGCACTGTAATAGCCCCTCTTTGTTAATCTATCTGAAGTGACCATCACATGCTCTCCTCCCCCTTCTCCCCCAGCACTATTTAATTATTGCAGTGCTACCCAGGAACTCTAACGTGCCCTCAGCATTTGCAGTCTGAGGACAAACAGGGCCCTGGAACGGCTGCTGCTTTCACTGCGTTCCTTCGCACTCCACAGAGCAGCTGGAGCATTGCTAGAGTCAGCTACGCTACCTTGATCTTCACTAGAGCGACCGAAGCAACGGCAGAGAAGGCCCCAGACTGGGCAGATTGCATGAAAATTCAGCAAAGAGATCCAGGAAAAGACTGGCTTACAGGAACACCCATCATCATGAGCCAGGTTAAGCAGCACAGGAGGAGAGTCACCCATTACAAGCACAATTGAAGATTTGCCAGAAGAACAACAGAAAAAAAAAATCAGCAAGTATTTACAGGAGATGAGAAAGAGATGTAGGTGGAAGACAAAAGTGCCAGGATACATATCTCTATCCAGAAGGAGTGGGAAAAAAAAGGGAGACTGTAGAGATGAAACCCCAGACAGCCCCTGCATCTGTACACATCCCCCAGCTAATACCCACTACATCAATCAAAACAATGGCAGCTCTGGAGAAGACCCCGATTATCCAGCTCCTTCACTAACATCTTCCCCAGAGGCTGCACGCATGTGCAAGGGGATGGAAGAAAAACAGAAGTGAGATTACTTACAGCATTTTCTATATTGCCCCCTCTCTTATAAATGTGTCTTTTTAAAAAAAATATTGCAGCTGGCTTCTAAGTGTGTCAGATTTAAAAAAAAAAAAATCCTTGAAAACAAAGACACTTTGTGCTCAGCATATCCAGTGGCACCATTATTTAATATCAATACACTGGTTCCTTCCTTTATTCACTCCATCCTTGGAACACAACGCCACTGTAACAGCCACCCAGTGTATAATCTTACCATGCAAAGCAACACAACCCTACAATAATCTTTCTCCTGCCATAATGTCTTCACATACCAACGAGAAGAATTTAGGCTTAAATGCTTAAAAAAAACCCCAACCAACTGCAGTACAGCATGAAACTAATCTCTAACAACTCTCAAGTTGGAGCAAATTCCCTCATCCCTCCCTACTTTCCTTATTTGAAAATGGCTGCACAAACATTTCTAATTTGTGCACCACACCAATTACAACCTGCCCCTCCCGCCAGGTACGGCCGCTCGGTCGGTCCACACATGCATAGGCTCACTGCATCCTGCTGCCTCTGGCACACTACTCTTCACTGACATCATCTTCACCCTCATTCACCAGACAGACACAGTATCTGCTCCTTTAGCCATAAAGCAATCACTGTAGGCCAACAGACGCCTCCATCTAGTCTCCCAAATGCACACTCTGACCTGCACCGTGCCCCTGCTAACGAGATGCATGCCCCAGCGTCTACTTAGGTGACACATCCCTCCTTCCCCACCGTCAGCAAGGGCTAATACAGATACACCAATACATCAACGGCAAAGCTGAGGCAGAAACGCTGTTCACGCTGGTCAGCAAAAGCAAAGTTCGCCTTGGCCAGCTCCCCCAGAGTCTGAGCTTCAGCACACCCCTGGCTTCATCGCATCCCCATAGCAGGACGGCACCGTTCTGCAATACCACAGCAGGTCTCACAAGGCCTTCCCAATTTCTGCTAGTGCCAGAAAATTAGTTAGGCAGTAACACCTGGGGCAACTGTAAGTCACAGTTCAGAGATGGAGAGACTTCCTCCTGGTGCCGTGGTACCCAACTTCAGGCTTGGCTCACCACAGGCGTGCAGAAAATTCTCCAGACGTTTCCCTGCCCTTGCCATTTATCCCAGGCCTCAGGGACCACCTGGTCCCACCAACTCCGAGGCCTCAGTCCAAACAGCCACCAACACCATGGTGAAGCTCTTTCACGAACTCACCCTACAGCCGTCTCCTCAGGGAGTCTCCTTTTGCCCTCTCATAGGGGAGGTTTATGGCTACTATTTTTTGAGCCCTTTAATAATAATATATGAGCCTAATAATAATAATAATAATAATAATTCTTGGGCTCATTGCAATGGGCTGTTAGCAATGGGCTCTCAGGAACTATGGTATGTCTCTCACTGCAGAGGCACTGAAACTCAACGTTTTCCCTTTTTTTCCCCTTTTGAAAATACTGCTTGGGAATGGAGTCAGCATCTAGACACACACAAGTATATGCCGGGGAAAGAATGAGAGGAGCGGAGGGGAAGGGAGGGACCTGAAAATGAAGGCTGAGGGTGAGGTTTCACATTACAGCTGAACCAGGCTAATAGTTCACTGCTGCCAAAAAAGGGGGGCCCCACTTCCACCTTTCTTTCATTCCCTACCTTTCACTGCTGGCAAAACAAATCTTGCACCTCCTGCACAGCAGCTCTGATACTAGCCTGAACCCGGTGAGCAGGTTCAGCTCTCTGTCCCAGGAGAAAACTATTCACTCTCTTATATTTTGGGGTAAGTCAGCTTTCTGAAACCTGAACAAGCTGGATCCGTTTAGCACCAGAGTGGGCACAAGGCAAGGAATACGGCCACAGAGCCATGAGCGAGGCATGACCACCCCTCTTAGAAGGAGCAAGTGGTTAGATTGGTTCAGCCACAGCAAGAAAATCCATCCTTACCCACACGAAACTGTGGTTTCACCCAGCAAGTATACCAGTCAGCACAAAAGGGGCCTATCTGAAAAGCCTGCAATAGAGGTGTTTGTTAATAATCTTAAAACAGGGAGTTTTACCTATTATTAGGCTCTACCTACCAATAGCATTTTTTGAACTGGATGATGAAGGCAGCCATGTAGGTAAAGACTGACACTAAAACTGAGCAGACCCAAACCAGAGAGAAACATGAGACGTACTGCAGGATTTCCAGTAATAATCATGCCTATTTCTAAATTGGACTCTGTTATTATCAAACAAGATGGCTGCCTTCATTACTATGCTCAGAAATGTCTTTTTCATTATAAACTTCAGAGTTAGTTTCAGGGTGCTCTTGATAAAAGCATTTTTCTTTCCCCATCAGATTCTACATCATCAGATGAACAAAAATAATGCAGTTCTTTTCGATTAAAAAACAAACAAACAAAAAAAACCCCCAAGCCCGTATTACTCCACTGTCTTTATTCCTCTCCACCTCCTCTGCTCAATTACTAAAAGCAATTTACAGACAATAAATGTAACTTCACAGCTGCCTGTATGAAGTATTCCCTTCATTTTATAGATGAGGTTACAGGCTATACAGAAATTAATATCAGCGAGGTCTACTTCAAAGCTGGATAAGCAAGAGGAACAGATGAACTCTTAAAGAATACAGATCATGCCTGTACTCTAGTAAAACCAGTAATAAAGAATTAAGGATGTTACCAGTTGGATATAAATTCTGTGAATGTATCTCCTTAAATACAGTAACAAACAAAAGTTTCCTTTGAGGTTTTGCTTGTTTTTATTCTATTTTTATTAGGAACAACATCATGAGATTTCAGATTTACTGCTCAGCATCCCATAAACCAAACATGCTTGCTTTACTAGTAAACACATGCTTAACTGCTAACCTCACGGACTCAAAGGGGACTGGGTCTTCCCAGTTGGTGCATGATCACCAGGAATCTGCAGCTAGAAACTCTACACATAATTTTAATTGATGAAGATAAGTAAACCAGAAGAGAGTCCAATGTTTTCTGCCACAGCCTCACTGGCTTTAGCTTGGCAAGGAGGAGCAAAAACCTACGTCTGTCGTTAAAATTGCCAGCAGTGACTTTGAAAAAGCACCAGCAGTAGCAACACTAAGGGGGGGGGGGGGGGGGGAGTGCAGTTTTGTACAGGCACTCTTCTGATGATAACTGCTCCTTAAGGCTTAATAAAAATGCACGGCCAACGTTTCTTCTTCCACACATTAGTAGAGCTCAGAAATAGCACCTGAGTCTAGTTACACAACTCAGCAGGCCCAGCTTCTCCCAGGAAGAAAACACTACCAGCATGCAGGTACTCTGAAGGCTGAGTCATCCGAACATCCCTTGAAGGGAAAATAATCCTATTAGGAATTGGGGTGTTGGTATTAAAGACAAAAAGGAGTGTTAATTTTGGCACCCCTTAATTATACTGGTTCCACTCCATCCATTTACTACCAAACCTAACACCTGTAGGTTAGTAAATTCACCATGCTCCTCCATCCATCCCCAAGATGCTTTCCTGACACTGTCCTCTCTTTAGCCAACAATCGCCTGTCATTGCCCGTACGTTTCCTTATCCCTGACTAACACAAACTAGTATTTGTACAACCACAGTGCTTGGAAAACTAATTTAGGATTAAGGCCTTCATTTCTAGCCTGCATACAAATACCAGGCATGCTTAAACCAACAGGGCGTTGTGGGCTTCCGTGCTGTGACTAGCTTAAAACCAAAAGCCGTATCAAGCACGCGTCAAAAAACAGATAGGCTTCAAGGTGGACCAAAAAACCAAACACAACACAAAGGATTTGGACTTGTAAAACCTCTCACATGGGGAGAGCTGATAAACACAATAACATTTCTAGCAGAACTGCCATTTTCTGCATTTTCACTGCAGCAGGTACAGATGTTTGTGCCCACTGATACTTGTGCCCTTTTCACCCAAGCCTGCAATGGCATCACAACCTCACACTAGCCCCAAAAATGGCTCAGCAGATGTAGCTGCTGCAGAAGGCACCTGCCCCAGCAAGCGGGAGTCCATGCACAGAGCACGCAACCCACACTCCCCTTTCCAGGCAAGGTCTGGGGTGTTCCTGCCAACCCATCAAGCCCCTAAACCTCCCAACAGCTGCACAACAACAGCAGGAGGAGAGAGGCAACCTAATGGGCTTGAATAGGTAGTCCTGCGGTTTAAACTGGCACCCCAATGTTATCAGCAATGCTACGGGAGTCCAGAACTTAACTCCTACCATGACCCCAGTCCAGCAGCCACCAACCTCTCCACCTGAGGACAGGCCACAGTCTTCCCCCTCCTAAACTCTTCCAAGTGGGATGGACTGGGAAAGAAACCAGTGGCTCAGGCTGAGAATTTTATTTTTGAGGTTGGTAGATCTGTTGTGGAGACTGATCCACTGATATTTTTCTAATATAAGGAACATATAAGATGCCTAGAATTTGATAGCTGCTTTTTAATTAAATTGAAATAAGTAAATCACAGCCTGTTGCCATGGAGAATGAACAGACACAGCCTCTTGACTCCAGGGCAGGATCAAGCAGGAGAGGCAGACAAGGCTGTGAAATTAAAAACACCTATTTTAAAGCAAATGGTCTTGATAATTAGCAAAAAACGTGGCATAGGGAAATAATATAACCATATGGCAGGAAGTGGTTTTCAAGGTGAACTACAAAGCTGTTTTAAATAAATGAATAAACTGCTGGAGCTGCTGGGTCACTCACAGAATCATATATGCAGGATTAAACGTGATTTAAAAAATACACCAAAAAAAATAGCAATTAGCTCTTCTTTCAGTTTCCTGCCTATAGCCTGCATCAGTGTCTGTTCTTATGTTTAAGGACTTGTTTCAAGTGATTAAGGTTTGCACCTATTTGCAGTTACCAGAAAGCCGTCAAACTCACACATTTTCAAAAGCCTTGCGGTTGACCCTGAAGCGAGAACCAAGTTTATGGGATATAAAACCTTTTATCTCTCACTCTGTGTCATTACACAATCCTGGCCAGGTCATCAGACACTAATAATCATTCCTGAAGCTGTGCATCCCTGTTATGACTTCCATGACAAGTGACTTGGGGGGGGGAGGGGGGATTTGCCTCCCCGTACACCATGTATCCGACCCTGTGCTACACCTCTCAAGGTGCACAGCTCAGAGAGAGCCAAAAGGTAATGCTGGTCGGTCAGGGGAGGCAGCAGGACCCTCGGCACAAGCTTAGCTGATGGACAAGAGCCTTCCCAGTTTGTCCAGAGCACAGGGCATCAAAATATTCCACCCCTTCCTGCTTCCGACCTCACCTGCTGCCAGCTTACCCCTGTCAGCAAAGGCTGCCCAGAAAGATGGGGCTGGATAGTTTATGTTGCTCCTATACCACCTCTGTAGAGAGGGTATTGTGTGGCGCTTGTCCTGCCCTTAAGACATTTGTGCTCTGCTTGGATCTAAAAGGGCCACAGCAAGTAAACTCCCTCATCACCTTTTCGAGCCCAGCCAGGGCAAATCTGAGCAAGACTGCCTTACAATTTCCAGTGAGCATGTGGCCAAAGTGCATCAAATTCACAATAGCTTAAAAATACTTGAAATAAATTGTCCCTGATGACTCAGTTTCAAAAACGTGCTGTACATTTTTTTGAAGGGAAGGGACAGACAAACTAACTCTCACTTCAAACCTCCCGTCCACTCTAGGGGAAAAGCCAACCTTTTCTCCTATTTTGTGAAGACACAAGTTGTCAGCCACAGTCATTAGTCTTCCACTGCAGCTAATGACGCACACGAAACAGCCAGGGTCCCAGTCCAGGCCCTCATGACACAGCTGGTTACATTAAAAATCAGTCATACTTTCAGCACTAATCAGCAGAATTTGAGCTGGCTATTGACAAGTTATCTTCTATTCCCCATCACAACCAAGAAACACCCTGCAAAGGGAGGGGAGTCAGGAAAGAAATCTTAGAAAAAGAAGGGGTTGGGGAAAAATGAGCAATTAAAATCAGTATTGCCTGCTTTCACAGTCTTGCCCTGTATTTTGGAGCATTTGCTGCTTTAACTGAAGGCACAATACATAAGATTCGTGGATTTCATTAAAAATAAATTCCAGGTCCAAGTCTGCACGAAGATATGCATGAACTTGCAAATCTGGTTCACCCTGAAGGATGCCAACAAGGACCCCAATACCACTCCTTAAAAACACCGGGGCGGGGGCGGCACAAGCAGGCTAACTTGTAGTCTTTGAACGGTTGAGGCTGACAGTGGTATCTGCCCAACCTCCCTCGCTCACGCACCCCCTTTCTTTCCAAAGCCTGCAGCGAGAGGAGATGTAAAACATTTTGGGACACATTAGCTGCACTGAAAGGTGCTACACACCCTCAGCTTCCCCTCTCCCCACTGCCTTCCCTGGCATGCAGTCGGCTTCCTGCTGCTTGAACCACAGCCCTGCCCCACCACCTGAACACAAATGGCTTCACCAGGGCTGCTTCTGCCCTCACAGGCACCGGGCACCCAGGGGGCAGTGGGTGGCTTGTTTCTCCTCACCTCGTAGCTTTACTTATGTTTAATTTTGACTTAAAGAGAAGAGATTTACACAATTATCGAGGCCGGCCTAGCACCTCCCTCTGAAAGGGAACTGTGGTTCCTTCTCTGTCCCCCCAACAAGCCAAGATAACCGCGCAGGGGAAGACTCCTTCCCAGGGACACTCCCAGTTGGACAGAGCCAGGGCTAACGGGAGCTTGCATTAAGACTCAAGCCAGGCGGCCGCTTGGCATATGAAGGAAGATGCTAGCCATGCCCAGGACCAGATTATTTTTGTATCATAGCAGACAGGGTCACGGGTCAAAAATAAAACTAAAAAAAAAGAAAGGAAAAAAACCCAAAACCCTCATACATAAAACCATTCCCTTCAGCAGCATCACACCGCACCATACACACAAAGAGGGGAGAGCGCTCACAGGGCCGAGCCCCCCACCCAGGCTGCCCATGGCCCCCTGTTCTCATCACTCATGCTCTCCCCTTGTCCCTCTTCCCTGACCCCCAGTGCGTCTCCGTGCCACCCCAGCTCCCTGCAAGCCCCTCCTGCACCCCTAGCCCACCTCTCCAGGACCCTCTTCCCCTACCTAGAAACTTCCCCTGACCTCTACACCCCCAAAACCCCTGCCAGCATCACACTCTCAGCACCTACACGCAGCAAAACCGGGGGAGAGCGCTTCCCAAATGAGAAGAGGCTTCAGACACCAGCCTTGCCGGGGTATTTTTCACCCAGTGGCAGGTCTCGCCACACCGCTGCCGGGGCTCCCACCAGGAGTTTCCAGCCGTAAACCTCGGTGGCTGCGAGGCCGCTCACTCGAGGAGCGTGTGGTACATGTGCGCGCCCCTGCCACTGTCAACAACTTCCAGTCACGGTCCCGGTGGGCAAATCCCGGGTGGGTGAGGGGCTGCCTACCACCGCCAGCAGTAATCTGGCTTGGGAAAGGCAGCTCGTAAGCGGGATAGCGCTTTAACAAAAATAAAGATCACCTTAATATTCTTCTTAACAGCCAGAAAGGTCACGACGTGTTGGTCCATGAGTGTGGGGGGGTGGAAGATGGGCGAAGGGAGGCGAAGGAGGGGGGAGGCAATGCACAAAACTGCGGGGCGTTAACTGTTTGTTCGCCATAAAAAGAAAATAATATGAAGGAATTGGAGATTAACGACGGCTGCACACAGACAGCCGGACAGAAACCCACGCGAGGGGATGAGCGGCAGCCTGCGGGAAGCATCAGCGCTTCCCCCCACTCTCAGCGGCCCCAGAGAGACTGCCCCGCTCTCCCCGCCGCCGGCAGGCCCGGCTGCCGGAGCCCCCCGCGCACCGGCGTGGAGGCGCCTGCCCTTCACAGGCGGGGAAGGCGGCTGAGGAACGCGAGACGCGAGGGCGGCGGGTCCCCCTCCCGCAGCGCCCCATCCCCGGGGGGCGCGGGGACAGCTCGGGTTACGGCCCGCTTAAACACAAATAAAACCCCCAGTAAACGCCGCGCACGCCGGGGAGGGGGGAACACGACACAAAACCCACGAGATTAAAAAAGTCACCTCAGAGCAACTGGGGGGGGAAGAGGCGAAGGGGGGTGCCAGCCCCCCCACACCACCGAGGCGGGCCGCCCCCCTCAGGGTCAGACCCCCGCCCCGCCCCCAGCCTCACCTGCCCCCCCGCCCCTCCCGCGAGGTGGGGGGGGCGCCCTCGCGCGCAAGGTGAGGCGGGCGGGCGGGCAACCGCCGTAACGGCCGCCGCTTACCTGTGGGGGCCGGCCCTCAGGGTCTCATGGCAGCCCCGTCCCGTCTCGCGGCGGGCAGAGGGGCTCCCGATTCTTTGTTGCGCGGAGGGGAGCGGGTACGGATCCTGTCAGCTCATGTGACGCGGTGGGCTCGGTCTCCGGGGCTTTTCCTTGCTGGTTTTTCCTCCACTCTCCCCTGCCCGCCCTCCGCCGGCGCTCAGGGCAGGCCCCGCAGCTGGGCGCGGGTCTCAGGCCCGACTGGCTGCTGGCAGAGCGGCGGCGGCGGGGGAGGAGGAGGAGGAGCCGGAGCCGCTGGCGGGGCGGGCTCCCTCGGCAGGGCCGGGCGCGGAGGAGGGCTCTGGCATCTCACAGCGCTGCCTGGAGGGGGAGGCGGCGGGGGAGGACACTGCCCCAGGCCCCTGCGCCCCGTCGTGTGTCGTCTCCCCCGCCCCCGGCTCCCGCTCTCGCCCCCGTTTCCTGAGAGGAGGCGGCGCCGCGGGCCCGTCCTCCCCCGAGGCCTCGGTGGGATCGGCCTCTGCCCGGCCCGGCAGGCCCCACTCCGGGGCGGTAAGGCCCCGCTGCCTGTCCGCTGCGGCGGGGGAAACAGAGCCGCGGTGGGCCTCGGGGCAGGCGCCGGCTTTCCTAGAGGAACGGCCGGCGGCCGCCTCACGGCCACTGGGGTGTTACGGGGGCCGCAGGGGACTCAGGTAGGCAGGGGCTTCGCCAGCCTCCTTCAGCGTGGGGGAGCAGCGGGTAAAATGGACCCCTGAACAGTGCGTTTGTTCCCCTCCTGAGGCTGCTGTTGCTGCACTTCGGGCCCTGATGCATAGGCCTGGGCCTGCCACAGCAGTCTGGAAAGTAAATAAAAACGTAATTATGTGCGTTCTAGTTGGGGCTCGCAATAAAAGAGAGGAAAACCCCTCGTTTTCTCTAGAAGAGATCAGAGAAATAGCAGTACTGAGTCAGATCAGCATCTTGCCTCTGAGAGTGCTGAACAGACAAACCCTAAGACAGACTGTCGACTCCAACACGTGGACCGCGACGCTGCCCCAGAAGAATCCCCCATGACCTAGTGATCCTGTGGTCAGGCACTTCCCGACCCACAGCTGGGGTCTTCGTATTTAAACAGCTTCCAAAGGATTTTTCTTCAATGCATTCACTCTTTTTTTTTTTTTTGAACCATGTGAAATTTTCGTATCTGCTACATCATGCAGCAAGCATCCAGCTCTCTTCTTCAGACAGTATTTAGTCATCTCCTTTTGTTTGCCAAGCTCTAAGTGGGGGGCAGAGAAAGATCACCTTTCTGCAGCTCTTTAATGCCCCTATGTGCCATTTTTCTTCACAAGCCAAGTCTGAAAAACATTACACCACCAAGCTAGGCCGTATATAGGAAACATAGATGACACTTCTATTAGAAATGCGGACAGCTCAGAAAACCTCAGACTCCTTCATCAAATACAACCGCAAATTCAATGAGCAGCTTCCCTGCTGCTCTAGTCAGTCCCAAGATTGCGCCTGCACTGGCATCAGCTTTCTAGACACCACAATTGACATTAAAAAATGGCACCCTGCAAGCTAGCACATACACAAGAACCTACAGACCATAAAACTTCCTCTATAAAGCGGATGCAATAAGACCAGCAGCCATCCAAAGTGCACCAAGAAGCTGTGAGATTCAGCCAGCCCTGCAGATATTGTTGCACCTGCTCGGAGAGGAACACTGGTGATCTGCTTTATCCAGCAAGGTCACTCTTCCAGCAAAATAGATACAAATTTACTACAATAAAGATAGGACAGCAACAACAGCAATTTTAGAAAATCAGTTTTCAAGGGATCAAGGTTTATTTGGTGTTTGTCTAGTGCAACCAAAATTAACAAGGACTGGCAAAGTCTCTCACCACATTAGCTTTCTGCAAATTTGTTTTTCTGCTTTTTATTTTAGAGTCTCTACTGTAACATTCCCTCCCGCAACCATGTGCCCCTGACAGCGATAATATTCCACACTAAAATCCACACATAAAATAATCTTTTAAATTACTGTCTCTGAAAGATTTTTTTTTCCCAGTGCCTCTTCTCCTAACCTTCAGGCTCTCCCTTTCCCAGCTCATTACAGGAAGCAAATCCGCAGATGAAAACACATGAAATAGAACCAGACACCGCCAGAGCATCAAACATGAAATACGCCAGTACCGCTCCACAGACAGCATAATCAATGCCCTTCCTCCCACAGCAAAACCGCCGAAATTCTTTGTTCCTGCGTGTGCTCGTCCCAAATCTCTACAGTTCATCACTTCATCCAGCACATGAGATACCCCCACAGAAACCATGTGAATGAAACTAAATAATTACTGTCTTGAACGAGCACATACAGCCAGCCAATAAAGGACAGAAACACGTACTCATCATTAGACTATTTGTCAGACAGCAACAACTCGAACCCTTCAATCCTTATCCCAAAGGAGACCTACAAAATATTCCCAAAAGATAAAGCTCAGAGTTAAAACTTATAATCCTTAGACACTAAAGCTCGTGGATTTAACGGAGACGTTGCCTTCCTAGCCCATTACGGCCTCCCTGCTGACCTCTCCCTTTGTCACCAGCACAACCAACCCTTTTTCGCTAGGGGTCCAGCAGAGAACCAGCAGCCTGTCAGTCACTTCTGCTCACACCCCTTTCCGCTCCATAGGTGATCCTTTTTTTTCTAAAGTGGTCAAATTGATTAATATAATTAGATTAAACTAAGAGCAATTGCATCTAACCTGTAGTTAGCTTGAATTTTGCTGCTTTCTGTCAGATCTGATAAAGAGACCCTCAGCCCAAAAGCTTGTTTGCTTTTTCCAGCTCTATCAGTTGATCTAATAGAAGATATTGCCTTTCACCGCAAACCTTGCTTCCCTAGGATCTTTAGACCATCACAGCTACAACAACACTTTTACTTTTAATGTCTTGCCTGCTTTAACCGATTCTTCCAGATTCTCTTATCTGTGAAATAGAATATGATAAAATGTATTCTGTTCTGTATCAATTCTTATACTGTTTTCATAAACATAATATCCAAGTACCTTCTAGGACTATATTAGCTGATCTGACTAACATCTGTCACAGGGAGGGTTTGTTGTTCTTGTTCTTGTTCTCTCCCCAGGAAAAAAATGATGCATGGAGCAAAATGGTTTGGGTTTGTGAGATTTTTTTTTTTCCTTTCCTCTATTCTTGTTGGTCTGCATTTATACCAGAGAAAATGAGGATGATGGCAATTTCTGTGATAGACCTTATGTCCCAGGGAAGTTAATTTCAGAGCATTGAGCCACCTGTAGAAAGATGTCTCCTGCACAAAGCAACGTTTTAATATGTCATTCCCTACCAAAGAAAAGCTAAGCAATATTCTTGACATTTGGGACAGAAACTTCCTAAGGAAAGAACAGCATTTCCCTTTCTCCAGAAAAAGAGTTTCAACCCGTGATCCTCAGTATGTGATGTTCAAACAGATTGTTGCAGATTATTAACATACAGGCCAGCATTCTATACAGTTATAAATAGGAAAATCTGGAAACCAAAAAGAGTAACATGCCTTTTAATTGCACTGAGGCAGACTATCATAGGACAGCTTGGAGGGGAAATGGTGAAGACAGACTATTTCATGCTAAAAAGTAGAGAGAATTTACTTATGTGTAAGGAATCACACTGCTGTTCCTCAAAGAGGAACCCTGAATGATCCCACGTGTCTAAAAAGGCAGTAGGTACAACATACGAGCTACTGAAAGATAGAAACTGAGGTGAAGAGAAGAATCATCTGTGCTCAAGCACTGAAAGCAGAAATACCAGAAGACCGCAGGGAGACAGTAGACAGCAGATTTAATATGTTTTTGCAATGTGATATGGCAGCAAAAATCATGCAGTTAATTTAATTTGGGGTTGTAAAGGCAGAGACCTCTTCTCAGAGATATAGGCAATAGTCCCATTTTTTAATATAGTGGTGAGACCGCTGTTTGAAGACATGTTTAGTTCTGGACAACTCGGTGCTAGCTAGATGTCAACAACTTGGAGGGAAATAAAAAAAAGGGGGAACATAAAATGATAAAAAAGCTGGAAGGGATTACAGCGTGTGTAGGTTGGCCAAATAACAACTGTGAAGAGCATCACGGGAATTGTGAATGAGAACTTCAGGGGTGCAGAAGCACCAGGGAGCGAGACAGACTGTTTAGGGTTGTCTGAGGGAGTATAAGTGGTATAAATGTAAATTAAATTAAGCAAAGGAAACATTAATCTACAAGACTGCAAGACAGCATCCCAGAGGAGCTCCCATCACCTGATTCACACAAGACTGGATGGAGCAAAGCGCACAAGAAACCACTTAAGAAACCCTGACTGTAGGAAGGGATTAGATGAGCATACTATGCCTTTGGGACCGTTTAACTGCCCACTAACTGGGACATCTGCAGAGCAATAGGTCTCAGCCCAGTACATGGTGGAAACTTTCCCTTCACTACACCATTGCTGGAGACACTTGTAGACCAAAATAACCATGCTTAGTTCCAGCAGGTAACCATGGAGGGACTGCTGTACCCAGAGGGGTTGGGGGGTGTGTATTGTCAGAATTTTTCCCTTTTACCACTGGGATTTTCTTGAGAGGTCACTGGCTCATCATCTGGTACAAACAGTGGCGATAGCACTCCTGTGTTTTAATATTGTCACCTTAACGTTCCCTTGGATTACACAAACCTTTGAGTAGATGTCCTGGACAGCACTTAGCTCTCCTAAGAAGTCTGTGGCATCCAGATACAGCACTTAATTGGAATGAAAAAAATCAGAGGCTTTATTAGTCCTTAGTTAAAGGGATGAGATCAAGATAAGTCCTTTTTCTAACATAGGAAAGCCAACTTGAACTTGTACCCATAACACCTTTACATCGCACTGTGCCATCATATATTCTGGCCTGCCTGTCATACAGAAAAGGAGACCTGACAGTATAATATGTTCCTCCCAAGCAACGGCTGATATACCATGCTGCTGCTCATCCTGGATGTGCCACACACACGTTGCTGGGGGAAAAAGAAAAAAAAAAAAGCCCAAACAATTTCATAGATGTTCTAGAAGGAGTTTGAATGTCTTTCTTATTTGGTCTCTATATTTTTAACAACACTCCTTAGGGAGGTATGTGCAGTGATAATTATCAGTGCAACCATACACAAAGCACACAAAGGTATAGTCCCCCATAACTCTTGACCTTAAATGACCTTTCTCTACATAGAAATGTCACGATCTTCATGAAGGAAACCTTTCTGCTTTTTTATTTAAATGAAAAACATGGCCTAACACGCACGAGCATACAGCAAATATAAGTGTACTAACATTTGGGTTTGAGATAGTCTTGTAACGAATTGCTGAAGCATATGCTAAAATTAATTCATCACACCCCCCTAGTTTATCATGAACCTCTGACCGTTTCACTTGCACTCTGCCTAATGGCCCATCTTTCTCAGGACAACGTATGTTACAAACCTCTGTAATTTCATGCTCTTACCTTGCAGGCTATGTTTAAAGAACAACAACAGCAAAAAGGAAGTGTTTTCTCCTTTCTTTTAAATGTAGCTCTTGTCTAAGTGCTAGGACAGGCACTGTCAGCTCTGAAAATTCAAGATTAATCAAGCAATTAAGAATTGATATCTAGTGACTTATCGTGACTGGAAATGAGATGCTGCATTCATTTTAGCTCTGCAAGAACCCAAAATAGCTAACCTGATTTTTATGGACAGCAAGATTATTTTAAATCTTTTGGGGAGGAGAAGAAGAAGAGTTACAGCTCCTTCTGTTAAACTGGTTTCTTCAAAACCCCCATCTGCGTTTTACACATTCCTTAGCAAAGGGCCGGTCTGTACAGAGGGCCATGCCGGAAGAGCTGCTGTGCTTCACATTCACACCCTGCCTTGACCTGAATGAGTCTGAAAGCGTACAGAAATCCCAAGAGAGCAAAAGCCGAGCTGAAGTTTTACTTTCTCTTCCCCATGTGCTAGCGCAGCGCTGCACTGCTTGAATAAACAACCCAACCGAGCAGGAATTACATCACCTCAAAACTGTGGTTTCCTTTAAACATTAAAAAGAATGGCAAGCATTTCCATTCACGTAATTATCAGCATTATCACCTCTCCTCACACCTCCTTCTTCTCCAGCATCTAACTGTTGGGATGGTAGGGACTTCCCTGCCTCCTTTCCATGCGAGCAGAGAGCGCCTTTGCGACTCAGCTGCAGCCATTTGCTCTTTCTTGTCTAAACCCTCTCAACAAGCTCAGGAACTTCTTCAGCAATCAGGAAGACTTTATTGGGTGGATGAGCAGCAACTCAGCACATTCCCTCCATAAACATTTATTTGGGGAATTGCAGCATACATATTTGGGCTTTCCATGGTAATTTGGCTCTGACGAGCTTTCCTGATTGCCAAAATGGTGGATACCTCCGTAAAAGAGAGCAGTAACTTCTCCTGCAGCTCTGCTATCTCAGCAAACAGACCTCAGCCAGGCAGACATGAGCCTGATCAATACCTGCACGAGAAATCAAAAATGAAAAGCAAAGTGCTGCAGCAACTGGTGCTGATGACTCAGGAAGAAACCTTTTTTTTCCCCTAAACTATAAGGAGCTCAGCAGCCCCTACTTACCCAGCTACTGGCTCCTACCTGGACAACCTGATACAAATAAGAACATAGGAACCTGAATTCTGTTCCCAACTCCACCTCTGACCCTCTGCAATTGTGGAAAAGTCATTTAACCTCCTGAGTCTCCATTTTTGCCATGTATGAAGTTGAAATGTCGTACTGAGCCTTGCAAGGACTTCTCAGATCTTTGGTTTTAATGGCACATGTCAATGCCAAAAGTACCGTTAGCGGCATTACAGGGCTAATTCCCTCACAAGGGAGGGAAGCTCAATGTGCTTAATGTGGTACAGGTATTTTGGGTACCATTATTACCCCTGGAAGTGCTCAGATATCATTGCATAAAATTGTAGGCAGACAAATCTTTCAGATAGGATAGAAACCAGAGGCCCTGACTGGTTATTAAAAAACGTAATATTTTGAAGAAGCCCATATGTTAGCTTTTCCGTGTTCACCCTGTTCCAATTTGGATAATTACATTCTGACTCCTTAAAGCAGGGTGGCTGACCTGCCTGGCCCTACCAGCTGTATATCCAAATCTTCATGTGGCCCAGAGTGATACAACACAACCCACATATTTCAAAGAGCTGAAGGGAAAGAGGAGCTTCAGGAGAGGTTCATTGGCTGGTGGGGAGAAAGACTCCCTCCCAGAATGGCAGCCCTCCCCTCCTGCCTAAACAGTCCTTGCCTCAGGAGCTGACAAGTTGCCCTCCTGTGTCACTTCTCATGGGAACCTGCCTGGTATTGTCAAAGCGCCATCACGCTTTGTGCCCAGGTGGCTGTGTCATTGCAGCACTGGTGCTGTGAACCTTGCAGATCCACAGCTCATAACACAGTTTGGCAGCTTAAAGGCCTGGTTATTAATAGTGAAGTACCTAGTAATATACTAGTTACTAATAGTAACCTGCATTTCTATTTTATTATTAACAAGGAAAAACATTTTATCCCTGACAGTAAGTGGAGACTGGCTTGCCCTAGAATCAAACAAGAGAAGACATTGAAGGTTCCCATTCTCCTCTTCCCTTGGACATCAGGCAGTCACTGGTGCTCTCTGACCTTCTTTTTTATTTATAAACTCTTAATGATACTTCACTGTACATAGCAAATCTTAACCACCACAGAATCCCAAAACACAGAAACAGCGGTATCTGAGCCTTCATCAGCTTCCTGACACAACAAAGAAGAGGAGCAGCATATGCTGCAAAGGATTTTTTCACCATGGACACACAGTAAATTTTCCCAAACCCAAGATAAGATGCCATTTCCAAACAGTAAAAGAAAGTGGCGGCAGCTCCAAACAGCCCCCAACATCCGGCCAATTTTGCATTTCAGATGCCAGTGTGACCCAATGATGGTGTCAGCAGCCACTCTCCTGTCCCTCACACGGGCAGCCCTGTGCCAAGATGCTGGTATCCGATGAAGCTATTTCTCCAGACTTCATGGATGCAAAGGAGGGGAACCTGTCCTGTCCCCATCTCTTCACAGGTGCTGGTGGCACCTGCGCCATAGCGCAGAGCTGTGAGGGGTGTCAGAGGCACCAACCCCAGGGGTAGAAGGCAGTCATGGCTGGGGATGTTCTGCATGGCTCTAGGCGCCCATCCCCGGGAGTCTGTGGTCTGGGGGCTACCAGGGGAGCCAGCAGGGGGATGTGGGCAGGCAGGGGACAGGAAAGGGAACAGAGAGGACCTAGGGCACCATCTGGTGGCTTCGCTCACTGCCTTCCCTAAACACCTGTCTCACAGGGTCACAGTATTGCATGGCCAAGGGCTGAAGAAACACCAGATCTTTCCAAGAGACAGGTCAGCAGGAAGAAGAGACCCCTGCCCTTGGCCCAGACTTGCACACCCTTAGGGCACTAGTGGGTGGGACAGTGGTGCACACCAGAGCAGTAATAACCATTTCACTTGGGTGCTGTTCAGTCAAGCACCTCCCTTGATAAAGAACCAGCCCTAGCTAGGTATTTAGATATGATTTACAGTAGTGACACCCCTGACAAGGAAAAAGAAGAGGAGTAGAAGACAAGGGCGATGAAGGAGAACACCTTGGACTACACCTTGGACACACATTTCATTGTTGTTATCCACCACAACAAGGTCTTTCTTATCTACAGATAAAGGCAAAATATAGTTGGCGTGTTTCATACAACAGAACAATACCCATGCAAGAGCTTGTCCTCTGCAGAAAAGGATGAAACCAACAAACCAATGGACCACTCAAGTTCACCTCAGGTTTTGCCTTCTCAAATTACGATTTGCTGTAAAGCATTGTGAAGGAGTTGTTTTAAAGGGACTAGATGACCTCAGTGTCAGCAACACCCTTTGCAGCAATGCCAGCTAAGACAACACATTGAGGATGGTCATGGTGAGAGACTGCATCTCTCAGGACCAAAGGCTCACACCTGGTGCAGAGGGCAAAGGATCCTAGTGCTAACACAGCACCTCCTTTAGAAGAAGGCAGGCAGCACATTTCCACCTCACACCTCTGCTTACTTTACTGATAATGGGTCTCCACTTCCCTGAAATCCTGTCAATACAAAGGGGTAATTCAACACCTGGGAATCAAAGATTATACCACCATAACCTGAGAGCATGCTCTGTGCATAACAGCACCATGCTGGGGGAAGCAAGTAGAGCTGAGGCCCTTAGGGACACAGTTTTTAAGAGAAATCCATTCTCAGCATTCATTTTAAAGCAAAACGTCTAGAGTGAACACAGCAAGCCAGTCACCACTTCTCACCTTTGTGGAGCTGGGGGAGCCAATCCTTAATTTCTCTCTTTTTTGTTTTTTCAATTGCTCAACACTTAAAAATGAACTCCTTTCCTCTTGCTAGTAGTATTCATTTTCTGCATCTAATCTCATGGACCATAGAGTCAGGTAAGACAAAAAGACCAAATGACTGCCTTTTTTTCCTGAACAAATCTCTGCTACAAAGTAGCTATACCAATATTATATAAATTATATTTCCTAGTCTCTCCTACCTGTGCCTGAAGGCATTTCCTCATACCTCCTTGGAAAACTCCGTACCATTTAAAAATATGTTCTCACAGTCTTCTGCTTTATACCTCCTCTCTCACACACTCTGATGCTACTGCAGCTGCCCATGGTGCACGCGCTAAAGAAGTGATATTAGCTTGTGGCCACATAGCTTCAAAACTTCCTTTTTCTCATGCAGCAGCCTTTTACCCTTGCAGGGCCAATCCAAAACCCATTGAAATCAACACAGCGACTCCCCCCGACTTTGGCAAGCTTTGGCACACAGCCCAAATCCCCAGACTTGCCAGTGTTTCTTGGAAATTTTTACTTTTTCACTTAATTGATCACAACCTGGTGTGATTCTTCCAGTACTTTAGCACTGACTGTTCTAGAATAGCCTTTTCTATTCCAAATACCATGCTTCCTCTCATGTTTCATTTTAAACAGCTTCAGCTACCTATTATATAGAATAGTTCAGGCATAAATGTAAGAAACACACTGTTTAAAAAGGTAACAGAAAAACAAGACAAATCAATTCACTGTAAAGTGAGATCCTTGCCAGGAAATTTCCAGTAGCACCCAGTATTTTTAGCATTTATAAAATTTAAAAAGCAAACCACAAAAACTAAGCAGCATTATTTTACAAGTTTTCACTTTTCATCTAATTCACCAGCTTCTGCTGAATATTTTATTGCCATACTGCAACATATTTATAATTCACCTCATCATTTCTTCAAATTTATTAAGGAAAGGAAGAAATTTCATTTTTTGAAATTTGTTGTGTTCTGTGAACACAAATGTTTTCTGGTCATATTAGTAAACACTAAAATTGTAGACTTCAAAAATATTTATTTATAATTGTCACGATCACTTAACAAAGGGAAAACAGGTCTAATAAGCCACGCTGTCTATTCATTGCTCTTTCTGAAATGAATTCCTCCACACTGGGAAGAGAAAAAGCATTTTCCTGTGGTTAAAGAAAGTCCAAATTGCATGTTTGAAATCTCTTCTAATAAAAAGAGCAAAGCAATAAGCGGATTATCTCTTTAAACATAGTATAGGAAGGCTGGAGGCCCCGGAGACATTTTCCATAGCCTCTATCTCTGATGCATAGCAACATTATCTTCAACTAGAGAGGGTCCTATGACCCTGGAGCTCAATTTTAATTTGATCTTCTTCTTTAAAGAGGTTTCTATGATTCCTCTCAAGTTATGCTGCATATTCTTATTTTGGGTTGGTTTTGTTTGGTTGTTATTTTGTTGTTGTTTTTTAATCTGAGATAAAACAGCCACAGCTTTTTGATCCACTGGTTTGATCGTGTTATATGGATACTTAATGTAACCTCTTCCCTATCAGAACTAGAATATGCATCAGCACAAATGGTAGGTAAGTTCCAGCTGACAGGAGAGAGAAGAGCTTGGATAGAAAATTCACCTCTAGGGCCTCCCTCCTCCCTCCAGTTGTTCTAAGTTTCAGAACTGGTCTGCCTGGCCAAATAACATATGGGGACAGGGGTAAAGAGCCTTACATCCTTGTTGGGAAATACCGGCCAGCTGAAACAAAGGCAAACCTATTGGTTTTGGTGGGGCAGAGGTACCATGCCTGCTCCCACAGAGGCTCAAAATCCCAAGCAATAACAATGCCCATTGCCCAGAAGAACAGGAAACTGGGGAGCTCGGCTTGAACTTCTCTGGGCTGGAACCTGGCCCCAGATCCACTTGGCTTACGCAGCCCTAGCAAGGGAGTTTCCTTGGGTTCCCACCTCCTTGTTCCTCTTCCTTGTTCTAGAAAGGGCACTGCCACTGAGACATGTTGCCAGGCAGGGATATTTCCTCTGTTTTCCTCTTCTCCATCTTTATCTCTGTCTGTGCATCCAGTCCTCACCGTATACTGCTGATACTGCTGAAGGGAAAGCATTTACTCGGAGGCACTGATTTGAGTCGACTGAGTATGATCACAGCAGGCATCTGTGACTACTTGATGGGATTAGCAGATTATGAAAAAGCATGTTTCACTGTGGGGTTCCTGAGAAAGGAAAAATGGGCAGGTGGATGCTTGGATCTCGGTTAAACTATGCATGAAGGCCTGATGGCCGTGTCAGGAAAGCTGTAGGCACAGGATCAGGACTGCTGCAGGTCAGGATTGGAAGATCAAGCCAGAAAGCAGGGAGGTCTCTGGATTGTCCTATCATTTACAGAGGATTGAGGTTTAAGTATTTCAGCCAGGCCAGGTGAGAGAAACCTGCACAGATCCCATCTGCGCCATTTCTAAGATACGTGTGAGTGCTCGACAAAAGCAGCTTTTCTTTTGCATCAAACAGCTTTGCTGCAAAATAGCTTTGCTGCATCAATGCAGACTGAGCCCCGGTGGGATTTGAACAGATGCATTCTGTTGTTAATGAAGGGCAGTTTAGAAGGAGCCAGGGGTTCACAAGTCCCTCGTGGCTGCCCCTTGAAGTCGCTGTGGATCTCTGCAGAGAACTAGTGATGTAAGAGAGTAGTTCTGCCATATAGAAAGATGTCTGGTCCACACAGGGTCAGATTTTCCCTGTTAGATATTCTCATATAATGTATCAGAGGATTCTTCTAGAGTTGCTTGCTTCTTAGGTGTCTGCAGAATGATGAAAAGGAGAAAAAAGAAATGGAGGAAAATTATTCAAAAGAAGATGAATTAATTCTTAATAAGCAGACGCTGACATTTGTTCTGTTAGAAACGGCTATAAGTGATCCGCTGAAACGGAAGCCACTACAGTGAGAAATGTTGCTCCGCCAAGAGACGAACGTGACTAATCCAGCCCAAGGGATAAAGATGCCTCCTTTACTTGTCACTCTTCCCCCAAAAAGCTGTCAGACAGGGAGGGGAGGGAAAATTGGACTTGGTAAAAAAATAAATCACTTTGGATTCTGTGAAGGAGGAATTCCCTGACCTCCTCAATCCTGTTTCTTCAACAGTTGAGTCTATTCCTCACAACCGCTCCTTGTGTAGACAAGGCGCTGACAGACTGATATTTTAAGCGCTGTGTGGCACAGGCCTGCTGTAAGCAAGGTTACACAGCAAGTAGCTGAAATGCCACCGGGTGAATGAAGCCCTACCTACACTAGCATTTTCTCTGTTGCCACCACCAAAGGGAAACATTTTACAAAAATGCTGAGTGCGGGCACCTCCAAAGCATACAGGATTAACCCCTTGCTACCCAAGCTGGCTGACAGTCCAGCGCGACAGCATGCAAATGCTCTTGTTTGAGGAGCTCTCTGCTCTGCTTCTCTTTACAGCTCCCCCTCTATGTGCAGGATCCCACAGCAAGGGCTGTCCTGGACCCTCTGCAGCAGAGTCAGCCACCGTTCAGCAATCCCAGCTCCCACTCACAGGCCAAACCCACTGGCCCACAAGTCTCACTCTTAGGGAAAACACCCTGTTATATTCTGGCACAGCCAGCTGGAGGACGAGCGTGCCAGGCGGTCACAGCCCAGGATGACTGAGAGGGAAGCTGATCGAGGTGCTTGCAACAGTAGCGGAAAGCGCAGTCAAATTCTGCTGTGCCGCGATCGTGGGGCCCTGCCACTCACACTTCTTTCTGTCCAGCACAAGAACTGAGGACACTCGGTGGTGTCTGCTCTTGGTGCGAGAGCTCATCCCATCCCCTCTCTTTGCTTTCTTCTCCTTTGTTTCTCCCATCTCTGCTTCGACCTTTACCTGGCTGAGACTACCATCACCAGACCCACTCACACACAGATGCTCCTTTGCTCTTGCTTTGTTGCTTTGCTCCTGCTCTGTTTTACAGACCCGCTGCCCTCCAAAGCAGCGGTTGAGTGGTGTGGGCCACACACAAGCAATTCAGCACAGCCCAGACAGCTCCACGGTAGGGAAAAAACCCCACACATACTGCATCTCATCATCCAGACTGAATAATTTCTAAGGGGGCAGCTGGTAAAGGTATACAGAAGAATAAATAGGACAGGGAAGAGGGATCAGGACCTACTGTTCTCCCTATCCAACTAATTCCAAGTGCAGCAAGAACACAAAACCAGGGATGCTGTCTTTTCCAGTGCAGATGATGCACTGGGGTATAAGACAGCTTATATAAAACAACCCATCCTTCCCCTCAATAATCAGATACCTGCCACTGCCTTTGCTACCACCAACCACTGTGGTGCCACAGCAGTAACTGCAGGAGGCCAGTAGCCTTGGGACCAGACCACATGGCAAGTAGCTCTGGCACAGAGGAGGCTGCTTGATTTTAAACCACCTTTTCCTAAAAGGTGGGAGTTGTGAAAATGCCTCAGACACTGGAAAATACTGTCCTTCATGAAACAGAGGGCTGGTGCCAGCTGAAGCTGGTGGCATGCTCCACACTGCATAGGCAACCTGGGAACTCTCCCCAACAGGACATCAGTGGGAGGAAGCAGGAGACATTTTTCAGGAACATTTTCCAACGTTAGAAGAGTGAATATATTTTTTAAGCAGATAAGAGATCTGCAGGCGAAAAGAACAACGAAGTTCTGAGGACAGGAAGAAAATGTTCCCTGGGGTGCTTGATGTAAGTTTTGTCCCTATGAAACAGCTGATGCCTGCCAAAGGCAGGGTAGAGGGCTGTGTGAGCTTCTGGTCTGCTTCATGTGGCCCCCACAACTGATCTGCACCTGCATATTCCAAGTTGCAGCTACTTTCACTATGAGTGGATTTAGTTCCTTGTCTCTAACTTGTAACTCCCAGCCCAGCAAGAAGATCCAAACCCAAAACGTACCCACGCTGCCTTTTCCTGAGCCCCAGAGCTGACAGAGACTGTATTAGTTCAGCCTCTGTTCAGACCATCTTAGCTTCTGCTACGATGAAATGGCTCTCAGGTGCTTAATGCCGGTGAGAGCAAAGCTGTGTCCAGGGTCTGCCCCCAGTGCACAGATTCCTCTACCCCAGAGGACTTCTCAGCTGCCTAAATAATCTGGAAAGGGCAATAGTGGGGATCAGCATCTGGCCAACTCTCCATGAATGTCCGTCCCATTCAGAGGGAGCAGCGACGCCAAACCCCTCAATGCCTTTCAGCATACGTCATACAGCAAAGCATCTGCATGAAACCGGGACTGCCAGAACTGGTAGAGCTGCAGGAGCAAGGGTTCTGCTGGAAGAGGGAAGATAGGCTACATGTGCAGCCTAGCTGGCAAGTGGACACCACATCCCATTTTCCCCTTTCGGTGGGACTGGAGATACACTTACTGCCTGCTAGGGCCATGGCAACTCTGTGGGTTTTCTTTCCCCATGTGCCCAGTGCATAAAGGAACTCTCCAAGAACAGGGTCCCAGCCCTTACCTTTCTTGGAAGACTCTTTTTGGGTGATGGGTTGTTTGTGTTGTTCTCGAGGGTAGAATAGACATCAACTTGCTGCAAATCCAGGCACTGCACAGGGAAGAGAGAAGAGAGCAGGGGTCACATAAATTACTTCGGTTTAAGACAACTAATTGCTCACTGGGTTGTTCCCCATCTCGTGCCTGACATTTTTTAGAAACCCCTGCCATCTCCAAAATGTTGAAGTTCCTGACCTGAACTTGGGCAAAAAGAAAATCCTTTTCCCCTGAAATCTTTATGGTGCAGCTGCATCATCTTCCTTTTTCAGGCTCAAAGAGATGGGCTTTGATGTTACCTACACCATGTAAGGCAGTGGAGAACAATGCCAATGCCCCTGCCTCCCTCCACTCCAAATTGTCCCAGAATACAGAATAAAGACCCCTCTGCCACATGAAAGGATATTGTGCACCATGGGGACTGCAGGTAACCAGCAGTGCTCTGCATTGCCCAAGACTGTTTAGGTGCCTGAAATCCAGAAGCTCTTGCTCATGGTTAGTCTGGGCACACAAGGGTGAGAAGAGAGGCGAGGCTGAGGTCTAGAAGCACAGTGGTTGTCGAAAATGGGAAACCCTATATTGGGCATGATTTCTATTTATTTTCTGGGGTTTTTTTCCAAGCCAGAACTCTCCTTTCTTCTTAGACTGAGCAAAGAATAATAAAAAAAATCAATACACTCCCAGGCCCTCAAACATATCCATGTCCCACACAGCTACACAGAGAAACGCACACACGCCCTACATGTGTATGCACCCGCTGGTCCCCCAGGTAATCGTGTCACAGGAGATGCATGTCAGTTTGAGTGATGTTCCAGATCTGCCTGAAGGATCAAACATAACAATCAGGAGGACTTTTCCATGTGTGTTTCAAGGATGACAGCAGGTTGCCAAGGTGGCTGTTTCTCTGGCAACAGGAAGATGGGAGGAGCTCCGGCCGCAAGAGGGGCAGATGGTATTAGTGGAGAGACTGCAAAGGGATCGAGGCGCCCTGCAACACAGCGAGGAGGACAGCCAAACATGGAGGCTTGATTCTGGGGCTGCCAGTCACCTGAACGCCCATCATTTCATCCGGAGTTGCAAACACTCAGCATCTTTCAGGTTCATAGTCAGCAGGACGGTGGTTTGAACAGGACCAGATGATAGAGGAGCAGCATTTGGGAGCGGGGCTTGCAACAAACAGGCACTCGGACAGGAGGGGGCCGCAGGGAATGGAGCACCGCACAGCTCTCCCATTCCCACTCCTCCTCCAGAACAGTCAAATTATTTCACCTGTCTGCTTTCCAGTCCCAACAACCCGCTTGCCCACACCGACATTCCCAACTACTCACATGTGCACATGCGCACACAGAAAATCCCATTTCCCTGTCCTCATTTTCAATTCTCTTTGTGATGCTCGCAGCCTGGCTCCATGTCCCCTTGGCAGGACAGACAGCCTCTTTCACTGCTCTAGTCTGAAGCCACTTGCAAGCAAGAAGGATCCTTTTGGTGTTTAACCTCCAAAAAAGATTCCCTCCCTCCACAAACCCTCTTCCCATGGAGGCTGTTGACAATGCTGGTCCTTTGCTGGTCAGTTGGAAAGCTGGTGTCTCCAACCACCATTTGCAAATTAATTACTTTCACTTGGTCACTGACCACCTGCTACTGTCACAGCAGAGGCACACAGGCCTCTCTCCTCCCTGCTGGCAGATGCCTTCCCATCCCCAAGCAGCCTCCTTCTCTGCCTCGCACCAGGAAAAGCTCCTTTGCTCTAGAACCTGCCTGCACCGCAGGAGTTCTGTTTGCTCCTCAAAAAAGCTTGCTTGAAGTGTAAAGTGGATGAAGCGAGTCCCTCGGATTGTTATTTCCAAGCTGCTCGTTAGCTAGGCAGCTAAACTGGAAGACAGAGGAAAATACAGGTTTGGGTCTGGGCAGTGCAGTGAGGTAGAGCTGCTCCAGGGCTGCAGGAGGACAAAGAGATCTATAACACCTGGCAGTGTAGTGGGAGCAAAGTGGGTGCCCAGCTGCCCCCTTATTACCAGGACTTTTTGCTACCTGCTGCTTTTCACTGTGTACACCCACCCCCAGGGACCATGAGGTAAATGGTGGCACCTGAAAAAGCCAGCGGGGAAGGCATTTGCTCCTAGGGATGCTCAGCCAGGATGGCTTTGCAGAAGGTGTGCTAGGACCCTTCCCATACCAGGGGTGAGCCTTGCTGCCATGTTGGATAACACAGAGCATTTAATGAGCTGCACCAGCCAGTTCCAAGCCCTTACTTTGATGTCCAGTGCTGCCTCCTGTTGCTCCTGCTCTCAGCTCTGGGCCTGCAAGGACACTGTGGTTCTCTGACCTGATTTTTTTCCAGACTCTGACCTCTTGCTTTCCCCCGCAGATAGCACATCTGGCACATGCTGGCCTCCTGTCCCGTCCCCTAATCTCTGATCTCCTTCTTTATCTCATCACTTGGAGTTACTTCTCACTTGTCCTTTCCGTTTCCTTGCCTTAGCTTACCCCAATGCTGACTACAGATTTCTGCCCTCCCCATGAATTAAGCACTAAGTGTTCAACACCTGATTTAACACCAACAGTTTTTCACAACACACCTAATTTCAAACGCAGTTTGCAGGGCTGGGTTTACACCATGCAGAGTCCCAACAAAATTTAGCAGCAGGGCACCAGAGTCATCTTTCAAAGGAAATAAGGTTTGTTGAGTTTCCACTCCCTTCACCCATCCAATGCAGGGTCTCCATCCCAGGGCCCTCACCCTCTCTCCCCCATTAACTTTGCCGTTACACCTCGCAGCCCCGCCGTGCTCCCCCTCCTCACCTTGCAGCCCTGCTCTCACCACATGCAGTGTCTGCGGTGGGAGTTGCTGCTTCATGCCTGAACAAGTCACCCCGCAGCAGCTGCTTCACGGTAAAGTAACCTCTGGTGGGCGGGCTGGTACCCCCCAGCACGCAGGAGATGGTCCGAGGCTGCTTGCAGCTCTGCCAAAGAGGGCTGAGCCACCTGCCCTGCACACCGGGCTGGCTGAGAGCCCCACACAGCTGGTGTGTGGTGAACAGGCTTGGGGGGAAGGCCAGCTGGGCCAGGTCCATAGGGCTCCTGCAAGCAAGGGGCCCAGCCAGCTCCCGGGACTGCCTGTGCCTAAGGCTGGCTCTGCTGGCTTGCGATATTAGCCTTAGCGGGGCCTCCTGAACAGAACAACATGATGAAACATGTAATTAAGATAGAGCTAAGGATGCATGACGAGGCCGACTGAGCGAGAAATGGATTTGATTTTTTTTTTGTCTCCTTGCAGAAATCATCCACTTCAGCAGGAAACTACCCATTCAGATTTTTATAAGCCCGAATTAAAAAGAAATTATTTGGTACCAATGAAAAAGTTTAAAACCTGCAACCTCCTTTACCCTAAGCATTGCTTTTTGCCCAGAATAAATATGTCACATACAATATATAGTGCTTTCTTTTAAACCTCTACTCCAAAAATGAACGGGCCACAAAACAGTGCCCCCCTCCCCGAAGTGAGAATGAGAAGGGAGCAGGCCCATCCACTTTTGCATATCTGCCCCCTATCAGGTCTCCTGCCTCCTTGGCAGAGCTTGGCTCCTCTCTGCAGAGGAGCTTCGTTTTGTGTCTGGAGCTACATACTCCAGAGCTTCATTTTGTTTAGTTTAAATGATTAATGCAGCAAAGCTTACAGGTTTTCCTCGGAGAGACTTTTCCAGCCCTTATAGACCTCGCAGTCAGAAAGGTTTCCTAATATTCAGGCAACATCCTTCTCTACTCACTTTTCATTTTATTCTTCCTCGTTTGTCCCACAGATCACGGGGGAAAAAAAACCCCTTCCCTTCTTAGTGGAGCAGCCCTCCCAGGGGAGTCAAAGGAGAAAAAGGAATCCATTTTAAATGGAGCTGGATGGGTTGTAAATGGGATTAGGGGTCATGGTTACTTGAGGTAGCTGAGGTCTGGGCCTGACATTTCAGGAGAGCCACTCCAATCCTATTACCTATGACGCTGCCGCTACTGGGGTCAGGGAGTGGGAGCAGTCAGCATTCCCCAGTTTGGGAAATGGAAAAAGGAGATCCTATGCAATGAATAGGGAAATGTTCCAAAAAAGAGACTCCCTTCGCTTTCTTCCTGCCCTTTTTCCCCCCCGAGAGCTAGTCAGCCTGCTCAGGTCTGCAGTGGTCTGTGACACTGACACCGGTGAAGGTGTCACAGCAGGAGCTCTAAACAGCTGGGGTTGTTGTGGGGAGCACTTCTTTCTGCCCCTTTCCTGATCCATCATTCTCCAGCTGGGGAGGGCATGTCCTTGAGACACTCTGCAGTACAAAGTGGGGCTGAGATGCCCTCTTCCTTCCTGACTCCTGGAGACCCTTCTGTCTCTACCACCAGGAACCCCCTCTGGCCCCAGGCTTGCTACTCTGTGCTGCCACACTGCTGGCAGAGGGAAGGGTGCTGCCCAGCAGGGCACGGTGCAAGGCTTTGGCACTGGGGAGGCCATGAGTGGGACCAGGATGGAGACACGCAACATGCACAGTCCTGAGAGGAGCTAAGCAGGGCAGAGCACAGAAGCAAGGTCACCAGTACCAGGCTGGTATGCAGGTATTGCTCATGTTTCACATCATGATACTGGCGTTGTCTGTACCACAGCAGGGCAGGGAAAGGAAGGGTTGTACCATGATGCGGACAGAAGGGATGGAGGGCGATTCTGGTACTCACGTCATAGACGGGAGATGGTGGTGGTGGGCTGGCTGAAGGGGGCTGTGTTTCCACCTTCTGTCTCAGGATATTTAGCTGGTTCCTTCTAGGGCACAACACCTGCTGAGGACAAGGCACCAAATGACATATTTGGAGAAAACACCGTCTCCCCAAAGATGAAGTGAACATCAATGTCATGTCAAAGCCAGCTGCTCACACAACCCCTGAGTGTTTCCACAGCAGAGTGCTGGCACTCTCTGCACAACATGGGCCGGTCCCTTTCCTCACTGCAGGGTAAAATGGAGGAGTCTGATGACTTACACTGGAGCAGTGGAAAGGAGAAACTGGCTTCTGTGTGTACACAGAAATCACTTCCACCACTGTGCTGGTTTTGGCTGGGATAGAGTTAATTTTCTTCATAGTAGCTAGTATGGAGCTATGTTTTCGATTTGTGCTGAAAACAGCGTTGATAATTCAGGGATGTTTTAGTTACTGGTGAGCAGTGCTTACACAGAGTCAAGGCCTTTTCTGCTTCTCACACCATCCCACCAGCAAGGAGGCTGGGGGTGCACAAGAAGTTGGGAGGGGACACAGCTGGGACAGCTGACCCCAACTGGCCAAAGGGGTATTCCATACCATATGACATCATGCTCAGCATATAAAGCTGGGGGAAGAAGAAGAAAGGAGGGCATGTTTAGAGTTACAGCGTTTTGTCTTCCCAAGTAACTGTTACTTGTGATAGAGCCCTGCTTTCCTGGAGATGGCTGAATACCTGCCTGCCGATCAGAAGTAGTGAATGAGTTCCTTGCTTTGCATTGCTTGCATGGCTTTTCCTTTACCTATTAAACTGTCTTTATCTCAACCCACGAGTTTTCTCACTTTTACTCTTCTGATTCTCTTCCCCATCCCAGCTGGGGGGAGTGAGCGAGCGACTGTGTGGGGCTTAGTTGCCGGCTGGGGTTAAACCACGACAACCACTGAAACCTAGCTGGATGCATGGTGTAAGCATTTAACAGCACACAACAGTGCTGTAGGACAGGGAGTAAAGCAGGGCCCTGTTCAAAGTGTGTGTGGGAATTTCACAGAAGCAAAATGCAGTGACTCTCATCAGGATTTGGCTGGGAAGCTTTTGCTAATACACAGAGTCTAGAGAAGAGAACCAGACGACCATTAATGATGACATGTAGTCAGTGATACACTAATGTGCAAGTCCAGCATGGAGTTGAAGGAAGCAGGTCTCTTCCTCTGAAACGTTGCTTGCATCGGATGAGTTCTCCTTGAACACGCTCCATTCATGCACAGATAAGAGTTAGCCCTGCTCAGCAAGCAAGAGAGGAGGCAGAAACGGCAGAAGGCTTTGCTAAGTATCTCTGTTCTAATTCGGAAAGAAGTGGGATGATTATATTCACATCACATGAAAACGATGAACTGCTTTCCAGTCCATTAGTAACTAAGGAGGATGCTAAATAGCTTCTCTTAAAGATAAACATTTTTAAACCAGCAGGTCTGAGCAAGCTGTGGTGAGAAATATGGGCTGTGTTCTGCAGGAGGGCAAATGTAATGACTGCACAATCTCTTCGGGCCCCAAGGGGAGCCCGCAGGTCTGAGACTTGTTGGCCCACCTCAAAACCTAGAGATGCCAATCGGCAAGTTGTGACAATGCCTCCCCTCCTCATCCCCATGGAGACACTGTCAAGGCAAGCAGAGATGGGGGCCTGTCTCCAGCGTAGTCACTCTGCTGCTTACACTCCTTCCCCCTCCATCTGCCTGCAACGAAAGTCTCACGAGATTAGCAGGTCTGCCAACTGCTGCCATTCTGTTTTCAACCTCATGATCTCTGACTGTTTGTGCTGAAGCCTGATGCTCCTTGGAGTCATAGGACTGTACCAGCAGCACAGCCTCCACATAACAATGCATGCAGGGAGTCTGCTGTCATGGTGGCAGAGAGGAGGTTGAAAGAGTAAATATGGGGGATACTCTACCTAGAAAACAACAATCCCCAAATTACATTCTAAATTACATTCAGGTTTCTTTAAGCCAGCCTTGAAATCTCTGGAAGAATGCAGAGGATGTTATTTTGAATACCTGAGGGTAGCAGGACTAGGAGCAGTAGGTTTTCCCCAAACAACAGGGATTCCAGTATTACAACTCCAGAGTTTTTTCCACAGGCCCCCTGTCTCATCCAGCTCTTTCAGCCCTACTTTTGGCTTTTCTTCTCCTGCTCTCTACATCCTTTCTTCCCCACTCCTGGTTTCCTCTTTGCCCTCAGCTACTCATCCCACCTTCCACTTCCTCACCCAGCTGGTCCCAACCTGTGCCACTGGTCTGCTCACCTGAGAGGCCCTGTCAGTCCAGTCTTAAACACCCTCCTCCAAGCTCCAGTGCTTCCTGGCTCCAGATTCCAGTCCCAGTTTCCCTCCCGAGGCTCCTTCTTCCAGCCTCACAGAATCACTGCTGTTGGAAGGTGCCTCTGGAGAGTGTCTAGTCCAAGCCTCCTCTGCTCAAAGCAGAGCCAACTAAAGCAGGTTGCTCCTCAGGTCCTTGTCTCTCTCTTTTTTTCCAGTTAGCTGGGACTTCCACGCAGGCTTCCTTGGGATCCTTGTCCTGACCTTCCCCTCTCGCTCTGTCTCTCAATGTTTTCTCTGCCAAACACAGGCCCAAGGCTCTGGTCCCCATCCCCTCCACACTGCAGATTGTTTTCTTCTGTGGTGCCCGAGCCATGGCTCAGGAACACCGTTGCACAGTCTCCTTGCAATCAGGTCATGCCCTTGCACCAGAGTAGCCCTCATCTTGAAAGAGGATTAGAAACAGGGGAAGTCCTGCCCTCCTCCTGCCACCAGGGCTGCAACAGACTTGCTTGGGTGCATAGGATGTTACCTGTGTGGAAAGGCAGCTTCACAGGGGCTCCTTTAGACAACTGAGCTGCTAAACTGACAAGAGCCACGACTGAGCATGCACAAACTGCAATCTTCCAAAGACCCATCACAAGGCTACATCTCCTTGAATATTCTCAGGGCCAGCACACTGCTGGTGTGACTTCTTGGCCTGTGTTAGATCTTTGCTCTAAAGCAGAGCATGCCAGAGTCAAAATGATTACCAGAAGTTCTTTAATAGACAAATCAATGACTCGTTTTGTCTTTCCTGTAATCTTTTTTCTCAGAGAGACTGAACTTAAAAAAAGAAAATGAACCTGAGGCAGTCACCCAGCATGGAAAATTTCAGCACGGGGACTTCCAATCCAGCCAAGTTAGAACCAAGTGAAATAAATTCCTAGAATAGGTCCTGTCAGGTATTGCTTTTTATTTGGTTATAACTTGCCTTTCTTTTCCACAGAAGCAGACCTGTTGCGGTAATGCTCAATGCAGCAAGAAGAGTGGTAAGAGTAACGAGGATTTCCCACCCATAAGAAGTCTCTACGTACCCTGTACCTGTAAGAAAGAAAGCAAAAGATTCACAGCGTGAGTGGAAGTTACAATCCTGCTGCATTTGTAACCCTGGAAAGAGCCTTGAGAGCGCTAAAATACAGAAGCAGTGCAGAATACGGTGGCACAGATGCACACACCCTTCAAAACCTAGTCCGACTGAACAGAGAGCAGGGTGCAGCTGAAGAATCACACAAAAGAGACAGGATATAAGCAGCTGCACTTCATGTAGATTAGAGGGAAGTGACATAACTATGAGAGCCAAGAAAGGTGGTAGTTAGAGGCTGGCAAAGGTCTTCAGTGATAGGGGCAGACAGACAGATGGTGGAAAGCACACAGGCCACACAAACTAGTGGGGTAGGTACTGTAGGCATCCTCTGACCAGTGTAGCAAAGCTCTTTCGTCACAGCTCTTTGCATTTCCACTTTCTGAGAAGTTTTTCATATCCAGCATTCAGTAATGCAAATCCAGCCAGTCAGCAGCATGCATGTCCTTATCACTTCTTAATAATATTCCTCTTATCATGACCTGAAGTTCTCCCTCGCTTTCCAGTCTGCGCACTAACGGTACAACCGACCCCTTGTACCACATGGAAAAGGGGGAGGGATTACGGTGAGCCCCTAACCTGTTCGTGAGCCCCTAACGGTGAGCACCTAACCTGTACATCTGATTACAGCAAGCACCCTAACCACTGACCTTGTGTTCAACCATCTCTGTCACACTGCGAAAGGCCAAACCGCACTGTGTCCTGGGCACTGACACCTAAAAGCATCCTCTGATCCAGTGCCCAGGCTCCCTGGTTAGACCCTGACTTTACACCTGCTGTTCCCAGAAGGCTGTGGCAGGGCAGATATAAATTACTACATCTTCATGTCCCCATTGGTGCATTGGGAACAGTAGCACACGTCACCTATGTAAAACACATTCAACTCTGATGGCATTAAGTATTGGGCATAAAGTATTATTCCCACCTGACTTTATAGCATGTTTGAGTAAAGGAAAAGAAGGGCAAAGATCATCTTCTCATACCCAGATCCAGCTGATTTTTACCTACCTGCCCTTCCTTTATGGTTGTCACTTACCTCTAGCAAGGACAAACACTCCCTTTCCCATTTTCTGGATGTTATTCCATTTGACCTCGCAGTAGTATGTGCCAGTAGAAGAGGTGTGTTCAAGTGGCATGATTCTGTGGTTGTAAGGTATGATAGCACTCTTATTCTCTTTTCCAGAAGGGATGTCTACATTTTCCGACCTACTATAGATGGATGTTTTCTGGCCCAGTGAATTAATCCAGTAATAGAAGATTGAAAATTCAGTGTATTGCGGCATGTAAGGGAAGATGACTGTACAGGGGATGGATATTCCTTCCTTGAGCAGTGCAACCTGGATGGGAGGTGTCTGCTGCACATCGACATTTCCCCCTGTAAGGGTAATAATTGTTAGCAGTCACCTAACATCACTAAGTCAGGAGAGGACTGCTGCCCCAAAGACAGGATCACACGGTGAAAATAACCCTATGTCAGGAAGCGTGCCCTTAGCATACAGTGTTGGCCCTTGTCAGAAATTGAGTGATTCAGAGCATGTGCCCTGTGCGATTTGCCACATCTCTTAGGTAATTGCTGTGTGATTTGCGATAGCCTGTTGCATTCACAGGCTTCCCCTTTTCCCTTGTGAGCTCCTCTGTACAACACCAGCACACAGAAAGACAGGAAATGAAGGAGGAAGTGAACTGATTTTGCAGTGGTGTGAGACTATATTTACAGCAGATGAATAGAAAGCAATTTTCCAAGACAAACGCTAGCTGGACATCCCCTGAAACTCCTGAGTTACAAACCTCTGCTTGGGTGTCTACGTGTGCCCATGTGATGACTCTGCACCAGTGAAGGTGCTGTACACAAGCAGGTGTTATCGGTGCGATTTTGTATTTCTGAAGCACGAGTGAGGAAGGAAATTGCATATGCTGCACCAGGGGCCAGCACCAGGGCCATGAGAAATAAGGCACAGCCTAATCACTCCAAACTGTTGCTGCCATAAATGGGCAGCAAAGCGCAAGACTCGATGCTAGATATGGGAACTATCTGCAAAAGACTGCAGATCTTAAGTATCTATACGTGACAGTATGTCAGGCAGAGAGATGGGAGATCATGCCCTTCATGTGCTTCCTCCTTACACAGACAGGGCTGTTGAAAGTGATCTATCGCTACAATTCAGTAGACAATGATGTCGGGAGTTACAAGAGAGGATGAATAAGCACAGATGGGGAACCACACTGTGTTTTACTCCCTGTTTTGTTTAAAAAAAATTTTAAAAGCTAAGAGTAAGCCATGGGCTAGTAAGGAGCCTGGGGTACAGGACCTCTTTGGCTTCCCAGCCAAATCTGGGTTTAACATCAGGCAGTCTCTGGATCTATTTGTTTGGCAGCTGACATAACACCACACATAAAGCAACTTAAGAGGAGGCCCGTGCAAACCATTGTTGTCTTTAAAAAAGGGAACTGGAAACTTAAACACAAGTCTTCTTACAAAATGAAGGATTCTTTCAGAGACATGAAAATAGAAAGGGAAAAAAAAAGTAGAGAGAGAAAGTAGGGGATGGGCAGGTTTTTCCATTCATGGGATTCCCTGGGGTTCTGCATCTATGAACAGGCTCATAACAAGGCATTAAAGCTGTCCCAGATCACAGCCAGGTTTGCTTTCCTGTCATCATGCGCTAACACTGCATCGCAACAGCAGCATCACCTCTGCACAGTGGGACTTGGCATTGGAAAAGGCAACTCAGACTTAGCACTGCTGAATGCTGAGCACTGAGGAAGAGTTGTGGGGGGCAATAACAGGAGAGCACAGCTGCTGTCCAGAAAGGACTGTTGGGAAGTAACCTCAGTTAAGGAAAATCCTCTACAGATGACATAGCCAGGGACAATAGCCTGAGAGTAAGGAAGAGCTTAGGTTACATCACTCAAAGAAGGTTCTTAGCTGTAAAAGCAACTGAGATACAGTACAGTCCCAAGGGACATGCTCATTCGTTGTGAGTGCACAGTCCTGTGTATGCTAGATACAATATTATGGAAAGACAGGAACAGAAAATTCTGCAGACACGGTGGGAGTGATAACCCGAGTGGTCTCTTCTGGGCCTTATTTTCTAAAATAATTCATCATTCATCATCCTTCTCCTCATCTCTACCCAGCAGAACACACATGAATATAGTTTCTATACAAGACATGGCTAAGCACTGCTGTAACAAAACAGAGGAGAGATCCATCTTCTTACAGTATCCCAGGAGCCATTAGCTTGAGAAGAACATGCCAGGGAAAAAGCCAAACCATTTTATTTAGGTTATCTAACCCTTCTCCCATGTTCCCCTTTTCTTGAGGATTCTCTCTCTCAGCTTTGAAATGCTTAAAAGACAGAAATAGCAGCAGCGTGCAAATTCCTAGAGGGGATCTCTGGAAATTAGCAAAATATAGCAGCTGGAAATGCTCTAATATGAACAAACGTGAGAGTAAACAAAAGGAATTAAAAAACACTTTTTTACCTCCACACTGAAGCAACCAAAGAAACAGGAAGATGACTTTTAGATTAGAGGCCATGATGGGGGTCAAAGGCTGTAAGAAAGCAACCAGATACGAAGATCCAAAAGGCATAAGAGATGGGGGTTTGTCAGGTATTTCCACGCCCAGTCAGCTGATTGATCCCCTCCCACTTGCGAAGGGACAGGCAGGATGGACACACACTGCTTTTGGCAAGCTGTTCCTGGCAAATGCAGGCTCTTCTGCTTTTCGGTCAGACTCCTCCCCACACCAGGGTTAATTTCTCTGTACTATTGCAATGGTGTTACACCTACCAGTGGGTGTCCAAAGATTAGACCATAAGCTCTTTAACACTTTGTCTCCTGATGACTGTAAAATATCACATGCATTTAAAGCAAACTTTGTCACCTTCCACAGTGACTGAAGTCCCATGTTGGAATATGGAAAAAAATGTGCTTTGACTGATGCAGACCGAGGCCATTTGAGGTGAATGTGGTCAAATTCTGTGAAGGATTCAACTGACTCTGGAGCAATGGACAAGCTTAAAAGTGGCACAGTAGGATTTTTACCATAATTTTGCAAGGATTTGTTTACACAGTTGTTTTGGAACAGCTATTCCTGATTATCTCACTGCATGGACCATCCAGGTTTTGGAATAAGGGCACCTTACTTTATCTTAATTGAGTGCTTTGTTCACATGGGGAAGCTACTGAGCAGTGCCACAGGGTGCGGGTTCAGGGCAGAGCAGCACTGTCAAACTCCTCCTTTATGTGAACACTCAAGTGTGGGATCACCTGTTTTGCCTTCAACATGAAAAACAAGTACCCACACCAGCAGTCAGTACAGAGGAACAGCTCCACTGTGCTCCCGACTGCACAAAACTTCCCTCCACAGTCAACTCCTCCACTAGGTCACTTTGGAGGAAGGCACTCATATTCCAGAAGTGAGAACAACTGGACAGCAAATTCGTCCCTAACAGCTGTGATGTTTCAGATCCACATGATGCTGGCTCTGAATCAGCTTCGCAATGCAGGCAAGCCTTAAGAAATCTATTGTAGGGAAATCTAAGGAGAGCCCTTTGAAGAAGAAAACCCTCTCTTTGTGGGAGGATCCTGCCGCCTATACTCATGAAGAGTCTTTGATTTCAATGAAAGCTTGTTTTTAGCTAAGACATCTGCAATGCAACAGCTGAGCAGCGTCTGACTCAGAAAAAACCCCCGATGTCTGAGAGGTCTTCACTTCTCTTTAGGCAGCTTCCTCCTTCCGTGCTTCTTGTGAGACATTTGCACTGTCCACAAGACAGCACTTTGCTGCAATTTCAAGGGTGCCTGCTCACATGGGGTGCTGGGCTGTGGAGACTGATGTGGGACAGCCACGCTGGGAAAGACCTACGAAGGTAGATGAGCCCGTAAACTGCGCGTAGTCAAAAGCACTCTCTATCGGTTGTTTCATCCCTCTAGAGTTTGTAGGAGAGAGGTTTGCTCCAAAGCAGCCTTTGGTTTACAGCATTTTTCCTCCTGTTCAGCCTGGGACAGGTCCTCAAGAGGAAGGAGTCTTGACACAGGGGGTGGCACGCAGCTGCGGCTGCTGTGGCCCCTGGAGCCCAGGGACGGCTCCAGTACCTTGCTGAGAGCCCTGACAGATGGGGAGAGGAGCAAGTGGCTTTGTGTGGCTCTGCAAGGCTGGTGCAGCAGCTGCACTCCTCCAGGGAAGGTTTAGCTCAGATTAGCCAAAACCAACTCCTCTCCCCAAGACATGCTGACATGAGCTGCACAGGGCTGGTCTCAGCTGGAAATCGCTCCTCGCAGGTCTTAACGCTGAGCAGCAAGGACAATCAAGAGCGGTAACAAGACACTTGGGGCCCACTTGGTATTTCAGATATGTAGGCACAGATCAGGCAGCTGTGGCTCTGGGGGGCTGTGGGGTTACAACAGTGCTCAGCAGCATTTTTCAGGCCTGAATGGCATCTCAAGGTAGTTGGGGCAGGGAGGGAGAAGGGGGCAGGGGCTTACTACCCTCCTGTGGAAGAACTCTGCTGAACTGTGAGGGCTTCCTCGGCTCTTATATCACACTCGTCCCCATGGTAGCGCACCGCTTTGCAATTTCCAGCATTGATGTATTTCTAGAGGACAGAACATGCTGCTCCTGTCAGTGATGTGTTTTAACTGTTATCAGCATTTATCTGCTTCAGGAATTCAGAGTGATAAGTGGATTAAGTGCGGTAGGTTTGTAGGGCTGCTAGGTCAACATCCTCCTTCCGTCCTTTCCCTTCTCTTCCTATAAACAACCCTGTTGCGACTCTAAATGCCAAGTCCTAGAAATATCGCTGTCTGGAATTTAAAAAAAAAATATATAGATCTAGCATTTCAAAAGAGATCACACATAAGACTCAGCTGTGGGATTAGAGGCACGGCCAGGCCAGAAATACATTCACTGCTGGAATTTGCTATGGTAGAGCTTGCTGAAAAGAAATGGCTTTGAAACGACTACCCAGCAGCTATTAACTGCGAGACAGGATGACATTCTGTTCCTTAGAGCCTAAAGGGAGCCTGAATCTTTGAATGTTAAATTCTAATTCAATTTGGTCTGGGGATTCTGGACTGGGTTTTAACCCTGGAGACATAAATGGGAGGAAGATGAGGAAAAGCTAGAGAGTTGTGTGTTTTTATTACCAGCCTGTAGCGGGGCTGAACTGATCCCTCCGAAACTTAGGTGGAACTAACCAGGATACCTGTGCCAAAGGAAATAAATTACAAAGCTCCAAAGGAATAGGTCATTGTATGACCTTCACTCATGCATTATACAGTACGCTGCTGCGTGTGAGCTGGTCCCTGCAGCATGACGAGGAGGGAACTGCCTGTCCAGCTGTAGCCTCGCCACAGCACAGACTGGCCAGGATTCGTATGGCTTGGTCCTTCCTTTGATGCAGCGAATGCTGATCACTTCCCGAGACTAAATACAGGATTGGGCCAGGTGCTAGCAACAGTTTCTGCTTGTAGCTGGAAAGCGGCCATTAATTTCACTCAAGCGCTGTTAAAAGCCCGCAACAGTGGCCAGCATTCCCAACTGTGAGGAAAAGCACATTGTTCTGGCGCGCACGAACAACAAGTTTGGGCAAGTGCTGAACCTACCAGAATTGCCTGTTCACAGCTGTGTCCAATGTACACCCGCAAGTAAAGGCACACACACACGTGCCCACACATGCCCCCACAGCCAACTCCAGGGAAAGCATTTATTCAAACAAAAAGGCTGCTGCTAGCCAAGGCAAAAGCAATGCTGCAGAGACCACAACAAAGCCTCTTTATTGCTGAAGCGTTTAACACCACCACCATCCAAAAGAGAAACACCGCTTGGCGCAGAGAAGAGCTGCAGCAACTCAACGAGCCTGATTGCAGAGCACGCTTCAGAGCATTCCCCAGCACGGCAGCTCTGGATTTGCTGCCTTGTCAGAGACCAGCTCTATCCCCCATTGCTGGAAAGCCAGCCAGCGGCAACACACGCACCTCTGAGGATTCACAATCTCTTTGACTCCTCTAACCCCAGACTCTGCGGCGTACGGTTTCCTTCTGTCTGGCGGCAGGAGCGATAGGAGAGCCAGCGCAAGCAGGGCCATACCTCTGCCAGCATTTTTACCACTGTTGTGTGTCGAGTGCCTCTCAGCAGGGCTGGGTGATGCTGAGGTAAAAGCTGCCAATGCCCTCGCTATACTTCTACCCATTGAACTGCTCTAGGGAAGAGAACAATCAGTGACTCAAGGGGAAACCAGAAAAAGAAAGGTGTTGACACCACCGTGGGGAAGGGAGGGGGCACATCTATAACTCCCTTTCACCAGCAAAATTAGTCTGCCTCAGAAATCATCCTGCTTCTGCTGTTTTTCTGTTCATCTACTGGAAAGATTCCCCGGGACTAAATTATCATCACACGCCCGATGCCCGCTCAGGGGCTGACGCTGCGTGGCTGCGCCTCAACCCCACGGCATTCCCTACGGCTCCCCTTCACAGGCTCCCTCTTACAGCTTGTGTGGCAAGGCGGGGAGGGCGCCCGGAAGGATTTCTTTGCCTTCTCGGGCTGCCACCTTCTAGGAGGACGTCCACCTGGCCGAGCCCGGGGCAGAAGCGGGGCGAGAGCTGCCCTGCTGACAGCAGAGCGGGCCACGTTTCGCCCACTCGTGCAAGAGAGTAAAAGCTTCCCCCAGGCAGCTCACCCGCACCGGGAGGGACAGCAGAGCCGCCTCGGGTGTCCCTCCGCCACAGAGCCCCGGCCTGCCTCGGTCGCGGGGCGGGCGCTGAGGGGCGGCGACCGTTGCCCGCCAACCCGCGCCCTCGCCCACAAGATGGCGCCGTCTCCCCGGCCGCGCGCCGCCGCCGTCCCCGCTCCCGCCCGCCGGCGGGGCCCGCCCCGGCCTCGGCCCCGCGCCCTCCCGGCCCCGCGGCGGGGCGGCTGCGGCACGGCGGAGCCCCGGGGCCAGCGATGCGATAAGCGGCGATGGCTGTATTTTTCCCTTTCGGGGCAGGTGAACACTCGCCGTCCAGCTCCCCCGCACAGCAGCAGGCTGCCCTGCCAGCGCAGCTGAGGGTTGTGCCACCTGCGTTTCAGCTCAGGCAAAATGCAGATAACGGGGCCGGGCCCGTACAGGGCGCTCAGAAAATGAAGTGTGCGAAAAGCCTGCGCTGTGCTGGGCCCGTCCTCCCCCTCCCTCCCGCACCCACCGCCACGGTCCCAGGTCACCGGGGGAGCCACAGTGTTTCGCACCCGGTACCGCTCGGCACCTCCTCTGCTCAGCAGCACCGCAGCCGTAACCCCAGAGAAAACAAGCACAGCTAGGATCCATTTAAGGCAAAATTAATGCTAATTAACCGTAATCAACCACTCGAAGAACAACATTTACTCAGCAAGCTGCAGATACTGCAGTAGTGGTTTGCCTACTAGGCGGGAACAAGCAGAAGATGGGGTGCAGAAAAGGAAAAGAAACCTTACTGCAGGCTCTGTCGGACGCATGGCCCTGCTGCAATGGGTTTAATCCATCCCCAGTCCCAGCTGCCTGCTGCCCTCCTCAGCCCCCTCTGCTGCCAGAGGTCACTGTCACCTGGACCTGTCACCCCACGCACCCCTCTTGCCCCACCGCCGGCGGCTCCCCTCGCAGCCCCAGCTCACGGCCCCTTTCCAGCAACAGCAGCCGAGCGGCGGTGGCTGAGTCACTTTTGCCGAGCCCTTTCGGGGGCAGCGGCCCCCAGCCGGGGGGGTGAAGCGTGGGGAGCTGTGGGCAGTGTTGCTTCCAGCGCCTGGCACCGTCTGCCCCAGCCGCTCGCAAGCTGTCCCTCCTACGTCGAGGGTGCTCTGGAAACTCCTGCCAGCGCTGGTGGGGAGCGCAGTTTTATTATGAATGATACTTCTCAGCTTGCAGAGGCCTCCTGGCACCGCATGTGGGCCCCCGGCTGGGCTCTCGCTGCAGCAAGTGAGGAAGGAGAGATGATCTGTACACCAATTTTTCCTGGGAAAGCTTTTTACATGCTTTCCATGACCAGCAAAGCCCAGGCACCTATTTTGTGCCGCTAACTGGTGATGCTGCATTAGTCAAGGCTCTGGTGATGGTGTTTAGCTCGCCCTGGTTGCCTCAACAGCGGCAGGCTCAAATCAGTGCCTCTACAAACAGCCTCTGGCTGGCTGCTGCGCCCCAAGGGCGTGCGGCTGCTGTCAGCGGCCCCGGCAGCGCGCCTCGCCTGCCCCCGTGGGAGTACGAGAATAGGAGTCACAGGCACACAGCCCTCCCACGGCCACGGGATGTGTCACCAGCCCCGAGATGCCATGGCCAGGCCAGCCCGAACCTTCTCACATTAGCAGCAAAAATGCTGGGGGTGGGATGCTGGCCAGGAGCAGGGCATGCTGCTGACAGCTCCCAGCCGTGCTCTCTTAAAACAGGAGCCCCTGACCCCTCTCCTCACCAGCTGCATGCCTTGGGGTGTGCACATCGTGCCCTGAAATCCTCCTGAGTGAAGGGCTGCGCATCCTCTCTGTAAGGGGCGCAGGGTGGGAGGCAGGCAGGTTTGGCAGGGGCTGGGTCCTGCGCAGGGCAGACACAGGGAGGATCGTGTCGGACAAGGTGGCAGCGGTTGCGAGGGAGCCACAGGACCGGTCCCTGCCAGCGACGGCCTCGCCAGATGGCCCTTCTGGCTTTGTCTGCACACGAAAGCTGCTCCAGCCTCAGCAAGTCCCGCTTTGAGCCAGCCGGCTGTGCCAGCCCCAGCTCCCTGCACCCTGGCAGGGAGCAGCTTCTGACCACCTCCGGGTACCCAGGCCTGCCCCACAGCTGCCTCGAAATCCAAGCTCCTTCCCCCCAAGCTCTTTCAAGGAGACCCTGCACTCCCCTGCACCCAGACCACCTCATTCCCTCCCTGTTCCTCCTCCCCCTCTTTTCTGTCTTTTTTTTTCCCCCTTTCCTTTTAATGTCTTCCCTACTTTTTTTTTAGCTGGGACCCTTTCTTTGGCCTGTGGCAGCTTTCCAGCTCAGGGTATTGGGGGGCATGACCCTCATCACAGCGACAGTGACCTCGGGAACCAGCATGGACCCCTGCAGCAGAAACACGCGTGCAGTTACACCCCAATTTAGATCGGCATGGCTTTTCTTGTGTACACCAGGCCTCTGCCAGCTCCTGGGAGGAAAGCCGGGAAGGGATTAAGTAGCTAAGTATCTCACTGGCAAATGAATATTGCTTTTTTATTCTATTAATTCCTCAGCTTTGCTTTTATCGTGAACTGTGGAGAATACACAGGCTGATACAGCTGTTATAGCACACTCTCCTAGGGTGGAAAAACATATTTTCGCCACCAGACCCTATTGTGGCCATCCAAACTAAATAAAGCGTCCTGGCAAAAGCATTTGCTGGAAGAACCGCCTCTCTGCTGGGGTTTTTGCTAATATAGAGATGTATTTCTTTCTGTCTTCCCTCCTTACCCCCCAGTTTCCCACCTGCCATCTATATCCCTGGCTGACAGGACTGCACGACAAGGATCTGCAGTTTTGGCCTCATGCAAGAGGATCATCACTGGGTTTTATTTTTCAAACCCTTGAAGAGCACTGCTGAGCCCGCCGGGAGCAGCCAAGGCTGCTGTGGGGCAGGGGGAGACCTGGGAGGGGTTTTCTGAACCTCTCTGCGGGCCTGGAGGTTGGGAACTGAGCCTGAACCCACTCCAAACCCTCCAATGAAAGGGGTCTCTCTTGCCTGGAAAACTGTGTGATGGAAAACGGTGTGGGTCCAACAGGGACGGGAAATGGGAAATGCAAAAAACCCTGGAGTGCAAGAGGAGGCATGTCCTGTCTGCACAGAGACACAACCACCTCAGTAAGAACAAGTGCACGGAGGTGGGACGAGGTGGATACCATAACGGGATTCAGACCCCTTCTCCTGTGGCTAAATATATCTCCACTTGCTCTTTATATATATATGTGTATATATATACACATGTACACACACACACATTTTATACCTAGCTACTAATACTTGCTGAGTTTTACCTAAGGCAGCCCACCTGGGTCCCCCCATAGCCCAAGTAGCCACGTGGAGACCCTCTACCACAGCCGGGCACACAGCTTCTCCCGCAGCCCCCCTCTCTCCACTCTGCATGCACTGGGGAGATCCTTCCCCACCCCAGTACTGCTTCCTTTATTATCTCTGCCCAGCTGTGGTTTATAAGTTGTTTAAACCTATTCTAGGAACAGATAGAGATCACAGTTACCCAGAATCCAAAAACGCAGACAGCTTGAAATGTGGTTAGACTCTGCCCTACTTTCATTGAGCTGAGAGCAAGGCTCTGCCAAGGTGCTCAGGGGAGAGCAGAAGAGGAGAGAAGGAGAAAAGACAAAGACCCATCTCAGCAAACTGCCCCTTCCTCCCACCCTGAGAAACAAACCTAACCGTCCCCCAAAGCCTGCTGCCTCTCTTTGAACTGCACCACCTCTCCTCCTGGTTTTCCCAGGACCTGCAAGGCGAGCAGGGCACGGAGACGTGAAGCCTGGGAGAGATGCTCTCCTGCCCTGCAACGCTTGACGCAGGCGTGGGCATCTCCCCAGGCTGAGCGAGCCGCGAGAGTTTCGCCGAATCAGGGCCACGCAGACGGCAACGCGGGGAGTGCTGCAGATTAAGAATGAGATGCGTCAGTAGAGTTTTTACTGTCCACACACTCACCGACAGCTTTTCCCCATACTAAGTTGCTCCGAGGCTGGGGGAGCCACAGAAGTGGAAGAGCTGCCTGGGACTTCCCTCCTGTGAGAAATCCCCTCCCTGGGAAGTCCATGCTGGGTTGCAGAGCTGCTGGGTTGCAGAACCATGCCTCCGCCGTGAGCACGGCTCCCTTGCACCATCAGGCTCCTCCAACGGCAATAATTCCAGGAATTTGCAGTGACCCAGAAAGGGATACCGCTGAAAAAATGCCGGGAGACCTTTTTCCTTCTCTCACTGGTGCCAGCCCACAAGACCAACCTGCATGCAAGGTTGCGTGTTTCCCATGCCCGTTTTGCCCAGGGTCTGATTCTGATAACCGTGGGCTTTTCTCACAAGCCCCGACGGTGTTCAGAGGAGACAGGACTCGGGTGAGGGAGAACAGCTTGCAGATACGTACCTCCGGCTCTATGACTTTCTCCAAAGTAGAGAATATTTGCAAAGTGATTCCACCTATATTCCTCCAGCTTTGGAGCAGTACATAGACAGACAAGCCACTTGCAGCCACTAATATTTTAAGGGCGTTGCTTAACCCTGCTTGGAAAGGCATGTATCAAAGCAAGGATCAGAGCAGCAGCAAGGTATTTTTGCTGGTGCTCTGACTAGTGGTAGCAACAGTGAGGTGTTTCAGGAGAAGGGTTTGCTGTAGTCAAGGCCATAGAGAGATGCTAAAGAAGGTATCATCTGAAAGATAATATAGTCCAAGACCATTATGGTATTTATTAACACCATTTACAGGGACTGACTTGAACAGCCTTGGAAGGAAGAATGAAAAAATGCCAGCAAACACATTATGTTCTCCTGCAAGAAGTTTTTTCATCCTGTTGAAAAGCTTTGTTAGAAAGAATGATGAGAATGGTAATAATAAGGCACTATAATTATACCTGATCCTTCTATAATCTCTCTCTCCGCAGAGTTCGGGAGCACTTTACTGCTATTATTGGATTTGAACAGTCCCATCTGGATAACATACGACTGATTTGTTTGCATGGCTTATTTTAGGTATTTCAGCACGTACATTAGAGCTGCCTTCGTATCTGGCCAATTCCCTGCACAATCTGTAAGAGCAGGAAAGGATCTTCGGCTCCTGTTCTCCACCGCCCCGTTCTCCCACTCCAGTTTCTTGGAGAGCTCTTCACAGAAGTCCAAGGACAAAAGGAGCCATCAGTCCTTCCCCACCCAACCCAGCACCACAGAACAAGGGTTACAACCTAGAGGATGGATACTACCTAGAACATCTGGATTTGCACCTGTATCATTTTAGGCTTGAGATTCAACAAATCCCAAAACAACCCTAGATGCACCTAGAAGTCTAGCGGCAAGGACCTGGCACATACCTTGTGCTTATGTACACGCTCTGCGGTCAGAATAGCTGCTACCTTTCAGGCTGAAGGTTTCAAACGAAGGGGTCTGCTGCGTGCGCGTGTTCCGGCATGCACAGAACCAGGGACGGCGTGACGGATGCTGGCGTCTTTCTGGACTCAGCATTACTTGCAATGCCATCTCAGTTACAGTGATGCTGGCAAGCTCCCGCTGCAGCTCCCATTCACCGTGGCGTCTAAATGAGCAAGCAGCTCCATCAATGTCAAGAACTTTGCTGGCCCCTTGCAGGAGCTCTTGGGCATGAAGCTGGGCACTTGCTACTTCACTCTGCCAGGGCCAGGAGAAAACAGACACAATTCGAAGTAATTCACCCCCTGTTTAAAAATGTTACTATAAAAAAATGAGATTAAAAAAAATTAATAAAAGCATGATACAAAAATGATGGTTTACATAAACTGAACTGTTTTCAGTCTGAAATTCACAGCAATTTTTCACTAGCTTGCAGTGCAGGGAACATCCCTTTCAGACCGAATCCACATAAAACTTAACAAACACAAGCTGCCTAATTCTTTTCTTGCTCTCACTGCTTTTTAAGGGATTTTTTTTCCTCCTGTGAATTGGAGCAGGGTCTTCTCCTGCATCCCTTCCACATCCCACCTGGCCTCATCAGCACAGACAGGTGGGGTTTCCAGTGCCTGCCCATTCCCAAGGCTGTGGGCACATTTTGTTGAGGAGTTTAAAAGGACCCATTAGTCCTGCCTTAAGTTCTCTCCCAGCTTTGTTTTTGGAGTATTACATCCATTCTCCTCGCTTTCATTCTCTTAGATTCTTCAGAGCCGTCTTTGTCAATTTGTTTACTTCTGGTTTATTTTTAAAAGACAAACCCCCAATGGACATAAGCTCTCAAGTCCCTTTTGAAAACGCTGTCTTGCCTGTAAGTGCTTTGTTTGTGATCCTCTCCAATCCTTTAGGCTATTGTTTACGAGCTGGAAGGCATCTGCGCTTGGGCTAATCATGCCAAATGCCAGCAATTCCCCCAGCATGATTTGTTGCACAAGCCAGTGGGAGCAGGGTTTGTTTTGATTACGTTTAGTGTGGAAAACCCACGTTTGCTCACATCGGCCTGACGAAATGGGGTGGGGGCCTAATCCAAAATCTTCTGAGGGGAACAACAATCTGGTCATTGATTTCAGTGGCATCTGGGACCAGCTCGAAGGTCGACAGCTCTGACAGCAAGAGTGGTATCTTGGGAAAGCAGGTAGCCCAGGAGCCAAAAAACCCTTCCTTTAAAAGTGTACGCACGTTGTTTGCTCTTGGTTGGATGAATCAGCCGCAGATCTAGGAGGCTGCCAGTGCTATACGGCGTTTTGCACAGCTTTTCCAAAGCTGTGCAGCTCCTTTCTGACATGAGGTTAGTCAGGCTGGGACCCCCCCAGCCCTGCCCCAACCAGCACAGCTGGGCAGAGCTGTCCCAGCCGTCACCTCGGGCCGACGCTGGCCTCCCCCGATGCCCGCGGCTGACAAGGCTCTTTCACTCATTCTGGACGATGGTGACATTTTTCTCCCTAGCCTGTGTTGGTGCTTGCCTCCAGGCATCAGACAGATGTCCTCATTTTTCTGTTCATGAAAGCTGGGAAGAAGTGACCGAGGGCTGCTCCGGCTGGGACTGCCATCAAACCACTGCTAGGGCACGCAACTGCACGCTGTACGGGTGGGTGTACGGGTCTGCCACGTGCAGACACCCCCTCTGCCTCGAGAGGCCCCAGCACAGGTACCAGGAGCTCTGTGCACACCTGGAGCTCAGCACAGGAGCTACATGCAGACCCGGAGCTCACACAGCTATCCCCTGGCCTGGGCTGCACCCCATGCTGTTGAGCCTAAGACTGAGCTTAGGCTGGCTTGTTCCCGCACTCCTGCCATAGCAGAGGTGTGCCCAGCGAGGCACAGAGCTCAAAGCTGCCCCTAAATCCCACCTCTCCCCTATTCCCTGGCTCACCATTTCCTGCTCCAGAGGTGCTCCATTAATCACCATTAATCCCTTTTTGTACCCACAAAGAGTTAGACTCGCCGGTGGCCTGTGGCAGGGTCTCCCACAGCTTAAGCTATACGTCGCATGAAGAAACGTCTCCTTTTGTTTGAGTCTTGCGCTTGAGTATTTAATCTGATGCCTCCTTGTTTTTTTAAGGAAACACACTAAGTCACCTACTCCATGGCATTTAGGCTTCACGGATCTCTGCCGCAGACCTCACTCATCTCTCTTCTGGCTGAGAAGTCCTAGTCTATCGAGCCAGCCCTTACACGGCAAGCATTTGGAAATACTCTGCTTTGCCTGAATCAAAACCCCAGCTCCGCCAGCCCCAGCTGAGATCACAGGGCAGCGGGAGCACGCACAGACCCAGGCAGCTCTGCGGGGAGGCATCGGGAGTCGCAGAGCGGCTCTGCTCCATCTCCCTCTCCCTTTGACACCCGTTCTCTCTTTGAACGCTGCCCTCAGTAGCCCTGCCTTTGCACCAGGCAACGGCGCGGGGCAAGCAGAAAGCTCCAGTGCGTGCAGTTAGTATAACTTTACAGATGTCAAACGTCTAAGGAATTGGTGCAAAATGAACTCAATTAGACAAAGTCATCACATTCCCCTAACCAAGGGACCCTTGTAAATTAAGGGGTTTAGCACGTTTAAAGACTAATGATGCAAATACACATTTGCGGAGGGACATCAGGGTAAGGGTCCAAAAATGAGACCCATGTGTGTGTGCACAGAAGGTTTTATTTTGAAAGCGTGCCTACCTAGGAAGAGCTCATTTCCAAACACTGAGGACGCCCAAACGTTAATACATTTTTTGAAACGCTCTTGCACAAACTTGTGTTTTTCGATGAATCCTGATCCATCAAGGCAGATCCCTAATGGCACACAGACCCTTATGTCAGAGGTAATCAAGTATTATTACAAGAGCTGCTGGCTGTGGGGCCCCTCCTGTGCACACACATGGGTACATATGGAAGTTATTAACAAGTTTCAGCGAAGGATTTTGGGAAATTAACCGCTGGGGCCCCAGAGCACTGCTAACAGACAGCTAGTCGGGAGCAGATGAAGAGCAGTTTCCTGCTGGATGCCTGCGGCATGTTGGGACTGAAATCCAGACCCTTTGCAGCCCAGTAGAGGAAGCCCCTCTCACAAGGACTAAACTTTTCAACTTCTGCTGTTAGGAAGAATGGTTGGAAAAAACCATCTGCGAGGCTGCATAAGTTTCCTCGACAAACTGAAATGAGTCAGCTGGAGAAATGTATAACATAACACATAAAAATGCAAACAATTTTCTTCTATTCCCCGAATGGTGCTCAAGAGGTTGTGAGGAAGTTTGTAATTTCTTTATTAAGTCCCTTTAGGAGCCACCAAAAGAAACGTTTGGATGCGGGCCACCAGGAGCTGCTGCTACAGAGCAGAGGGACTGGTTCAGAGGCAGGGTGATTAAAGTGAACATCTCCCACTCGTTAATGAAAGCAGCAGGATGTCGTTTGCAGTCACCCCGTGGAAGTAAACTCTCACGGTTTTGCTTTGTACATCTTTTTCTCAAGAGTCGAAAGAAAAAGGTAACTCTTCCAACATCCAAGCAGAAAACGAAGGAGGACTCTCTAAAGCCAGTTGCAGCCAATGCAGTTTTCACGTCCCTGTTCTTCCCAAATTGGTTTCCTTTCTTGCACCAATCCTGATCTGCAAAGTGACCTCTCCTCAGGAATAATGAGGATACTCACCCATAATGTGCTTTAAACTTTCCTAATATAACAATGCTTGGCAGTCATTCGCTGCTTTTCATCCACAGATCTCAAATCAATTCGCTACAGCCCTGCATGGAATTGACTTACTTCTAAGACAGAGATGAGCACTTGCTGTGCAATTAAAAAAAAAAATATAAATTAACAAAATAAAGCAGACTTTATTAAAATCCAAACTATTTCCTCCTCCCTTGGTGTGATTTTCCTAAGGCACAATCTTGGCCGCAAACAGGGTTCTTCCGCAGCCCCCAGCCATACAACCCAAGATGCTCGTTTTCGGCCAAATGAGAATGGTTCACAGCCAGGTCAAAGCAATCCAGTTAGAAAGCTCTTCCCTCAACAAGCTATAACAGCGGCCATAAAAACAGAAGCATTCCTGTGCTCAGTTATAAACGTGGAAGAAATTAGCCCACTCCTTCCCCCCTCCCTGGTTTCTAAAGGGAAGGCAGCCAAGGTGCCTCGGCGACAACACCCCCAAGGAAGAAAAGGAGCGAGGGGATGGGCAGGGTGCCCAGGGCGGCAGACCCGGTCCCACTCCTCCCGTAGCGGGCAGAGAGGGAGCACAGCCGTGCGGCCGACCCCATCGAGGCAGGGGCTTACACCTGAGAGCCAGGGCACGGTCCCAAAACACAGGCGCCCAGAGCTACCCGAGATGCCCACAGGGGCTGGCAGGGCAGGTGTAGGAGCTACAGGAGACTTGCACGCTGCTGGAGCTCTGCTCAAAGAGCATCGAGGGGGAGCAGTGGGATGGTGCCCGAGACCAGGCAAAAACCACGGCAGGCAGCAGCACCCAGAGCACGTGCATGACCCAGGGGTGCTCCGTGTAGCGTGGGGAAAGTAGGATGGAAGTGGTTTTCCATCCACCAACATCCCACAGCACCTGGCTGGCACTGGCACAACCCCGGTCCCTCTGCAGACGGCTTTGCAGGCACGGCACCTGCAGTGACAGCACCACCACCCCCATCTCCTCCACAGCTAGTCCCACCTCCCTGCCCGATGAAAATGCAGGACCGCAGAGTTGTCCAGGGGAAGGGACCCCAGGAGGTCTCTAGTCCAACCTGGGGCTCACGCCAGGGCCAGCTCCGAGGTCACACCAGGTTGCTCCAGGCTTGACCCAGCTGGGTCTTGAAACTTCCAAGTGTGGAGACTGTACCTCTCTGGGCAACCTGCCCCCCAACCGGACTACCGTCATGGGAAAAAGGGTCTCCTCATAGCCAGCCTGGACTTGTTTCCCCTACATCTGCCGTGCACCACTGTGGTGAGCCTGGCTTCTTGCTGACCTCCTCGCAGGTACAGGCAGGCTGCTATGAGGTCCCTCCGAAGCCATCTCCTCTCCAGGCTGAACAAGCCCAGCTCCCTCAGCCTCTCCTTGCAGGGCAAGTGCTCCAGCCCCCTGAACTTCTTGATGTCATGTCACCACCCTGACCTCACTCCCATTTATTACACTTTTCTTGCACCAGGGAGCCCCAAACTGGATGAAATACTCTAACTGGGGTCTAAGAAGTGGCGAGTACAGGGAGGTAATCACTCCCCTTGTCTGCTGGCAGTGCTCCTGTTAGTGCAGCCAGGATGCTGCTGGCCTTTGCTGCCAGACAGGAGGATTCAGCTTTGCTGTCTGCCAAGACCCCTGGTCCTTGCACAGGTTACAGTGCTCGGACAGGGCTGCTTCAGGAGCTGGAGATACCGAAAACCTTGAGCAACAGGGCGTGTGTTTGAGCAGGGGATGCCCAGGGCTATCCTCTCAGTGTGGGTCAAACCCCAGCCCCTGCTTGTGATGGTGGCTGGGGTAACGCAGGGCACCTCAGCCCTCACCCAGGGCACCACAGCCTGACTCAGGCATCCAAGGGCTCCGATTCACCGCCTCTAATGGACCCAGCCACGATGACAGATGCAATTACCTCCTTAGCTTTTTGCCCTGTCCCTGCATGAGATTACAGCTCCAGCAGCAAGCAACACCATACCCAGGTGTCAGACAGCACTGTGTGCACGTACCCCGTGAAAGTCCACAACCCCAGCTCGCGCTTTTGCGCTGGGCAGAGAGCTGCCGCAGCTGCAGGGCTACCCAGCTGCCCCTGGCCCCCCTGAGACAAGAGGAGCAGGCGGCAGGGAGACGATGGCCACTTCTCCGGCACTTATTTAACGACCTTGGTTCATAGGCCAGTGCCCTGAGATAGGAAGCCAGGCACCTTGCTGTCAGCAGAGCGACAGAGCCCTCCAGAGAATAATTCAGTGTCCAAGTTAGGCTCCTGTGATGAATCACACCCTGTATCTCTCTCTCTCTGGGCTGACCGCACGCTTTGGTTCCTCAGATAAGATACCTGAAGCCAAAAGAGCAAATTCAGAGTAATGTTTGCTCTCTCCACGTTCGGCTTTTTTCCCCTGTACAGGTCTGAAGGGGAAAGTCAGCGTGAGCTCAGCAGGCTCCCCGCCTGGCTGTGGATCCTTGGCAGCGCGCAAAATGTTTTGGCTCAAATTTTACAGTATCTGAATTTCTCCTTTTACATAGCTGTTTTCAGTCACTTATTTCAAAGGCATCATACCTGCCTGCACCCCTGAAACGAACCATAACCCTATTTAAGCTGACTCTGTTTCTCTCATTTGTACTCATCCTCACCAGTTTGAGTTCACTGATGCTGTGCCCTGTTCTAGGATCTTGAATTATTCACGTTTCTTTCAAACACTCAGTACAAATTTTAAGGTACTAAAAATACTTCTGAAAATCTCACCCCTACATTTTTAGGAAGTATCTTATGTTTAGAAAATTCCTTACTTGATTACACTATAAGATGAATTAAGTTTATTGCTCCCAGCTAGGACCATTCATTTATGTCCTGCTTTTGGTCTTTGTAAGAAATTCACTTGTTCAGTTTCAGTTTGATTGCCATGTTTTGGCACTAAATTAACCAGGTTTCCAACACCGCAAGGGAATGAAAACATCACCATGTATTCACTGACTTTTAAAAACAAGTATAAAAACATGTGTATTAAAATTTTTAAAAGTCTTTATGTAAAAATTCTTTGCCTTTTTTGAGGCAAAACCAAAATGTCTTTTTACGCTCTGTAGGTGGCAGCAGTGTACTATCAGATGAGCCTAAGAAAGGGCGCTGGATCCCATCTGTTCACACCCTCCCAGGGCAGACCCGACGCTCCAGACCAGGGTTACCTCCGCAGGAGGACCATGCCCTTCATATAACGTAACTCATCTGCACTCCCAAAAATCTGTTCAAATAAAGCAACGCAAAAGCCAGTGAAGCTGCACGTATCATGGCTGCATGGTACGTGGCTGCAATGTTTTCCCTCTAGTGCAAACGTTGGCCTCCGAAGTGGCAGGCATCGCATCCGTGCTGCAAGGAGTGACACGTGCTCTCGCTCCGCTGCGGCAACGTGTGTATCCGGTCGGCACAGGGGTCGTGCCCACCAATGCCCAAGCTGCACTGCTGTGGGACTGGACTCAGCTGTACCACTTCACGAGGGCAGATTTGTAGCAGAAATGAGCTTAGGCACTTTGGGATAGAGGAAAACACAGGGCTGACCTGGGAGGACAGGCTCACAGAACTCACCTTCTTCTCAAGCTTGTAAGTTATAAATGGAGCAAAGAGCAGGACTTGGTGGTGGGGGGGGAAACACCTGCTCTTCAGGTTGGCTTTATCCCAGGCATCTCTGGGGAAGGCCACACACGCTGTGCATGTACGAGGACACAGCTGTCACAGCCACCAGGTTCAAGCCCTGCTCCCCCTGCCCTCCCCTTCCGCTCCCAGCAGCCAGTCCAGCCCCACCGGCGTGGCACGCGTCCCACCAGCACAGCCACGTAGCAGACACCTCCCTTTGTCTCCCATGCGCGTGGCATCATCTCCCAGCCCAGGATGGAGAGGGGCTGGGGACGATGCTCCCCTCTGACCCCCCCCTTCTGCCTGGGGGTGAGACCACCTGCTCCCTCGGGCACATCCCCGAGGAGCCCCCCAGCCCTGCTCCGTCCCCCATCGCAGCACCAGCGGGCAGGCTCCGGCAGCACAGTTCTCGCAGCGTGGGCACTGCCCGGCGGCTCCGGCACAAGGGCTCGGAGAAGACCAGGGGGGTTCCCCCCATCTCATCAAAGTGCAAGGGGTTGTTCCGGGTCCCCGCCACCACCAGCTCCAGCAGCCGGACCACGCAGTCTGAAAACCAGTTCTTCAGGCGGAAATAGCCCTCCTGGAAAGAGATCCGAAGGCTGACAGGCCCTGTCGGCATCCGCACGCTCAGGCTGAACAAGCAGTTCCCCTGCGAGCTGTCCCGCACCAAGTAGGTGCCGACGGGCTCCCTCTGAAGCTTGGCGTGAGCCTCCCCCACGGACAAGGGGCCCCAGTAGAAGTCGCTGGCCTGGAGGATATTGAGGGATCGCTCCAGGACCTCCCACTCGCAGCTGCGAAACATTCGGAAACGATCGGGCAAGCTGGGGGGTGCAGGGCTGGGGAGAACGCTCCGATGCTGCCTTTGCGGACGAGAAACAGTGGCGTGAGTGTTGTGCAGATCATCTGGCCTCCCTCTGATCATCTCTCAAAGAGCCCATGGATCCTGGAAAGATGCTGCCTTTACCATGCTTCCTCCTTTGCATCCAGCCTGCAGGACAGAAGGAGAGTGAGGCAAACCCAATACTTTCTTCTAACTGGGCAAGTGAAGACACTTGACAGGGAGAAGACAGCAGCAACAGTACCAAAGAGGGTACCAGGGAGTTACTGTATGTCCCTAACCCACAGCTGTAGGGACAACCAAGGAAATACATGCAGGAAGGGCTCCAACTGGGTCCCCACCAGCGCAACGCAGCACCTCAGAGAGCTCTGCATCCACTGAGTTTCTGTGATTCAGAGCCAGGGGCTCCCCAGCACACCCTTTGGCAGGCGGTTTGAACCTAGCAGATCTCAGTATTTTGAGATTTCCCTGTTGGATGTTTAGGGGCTTTTCATAGTGGCCTTGAGACTGGCAAGGGGAAATGACACCCCAAATCAGAAGGGAAAAATTTCCCAAAGCAGGAAAGTATCGTTCACTTTGTCATTCAGTGAAAGGTGGAAAGGTTTCCTCTTGCCTCTCCAACCCTTTCTCCAACAAAAAGGACAAACAACAGGACTTAGAAGCAGCAGAAGATGGGAATGAGCCCTTCCCACCAAACCCCATGAATCCAGGGCATGCCTGTTTCACTGTGTCAGGAGAAAGCAAGGGTCTTGGATCAAGACCCCTTCAAGAAACGTTACACCATCAACTTCAGGGCTGGGACTGCCACGAATGAGCCCACTTAACGCCGATACCAGACACTGCTGACGTCCCAGGAACGGTTTTGCTCAGGCCCTTCCAGCCCCTTAACTTCTTGTTTCTGTGGCCAGCAGACGATGCTGCCCTCTCCCAGTCACCATCCTCCATTCATGTGCTGCGTTCAGAGTGCCCCCCTTACTGCCACAACCCCGCTCCTCTCCTGCACCTCATGTTATCACCAGGCTGTCTGTTTTCAGAAACGCAAATTCCTGAACCCAGTGTTGCCATCAGCCATCCAAGTCATTTCAATTATATAAAAAAATACATATTCTGCATATGTGTGTGTGTATATATATATATATATATATATGTATAAACATAAAAACCACAGCCCCAAGCCAGAGGCTCATTCTGTGTGAGAAGCTGAGCTGTTACATACCACTTCCCCAGGCCTGACAAGTCAGTAGCTCACCACCAAACCCTGCCCTCGGTCCCTTGACATACTCCATTAACCCAGTCACACTCGCTGACAGCGCAGCCATGCTCGGAGCAGAACAGACTGCTGACACACAGCCTGCAGCGGAGGCAGAGACGCGCTCCTCCGTCCCCAGCAGTCCCCCCCACCGCAGGTTCATGGGAGCATCGGGGCTCATAGCGGGCAGGCAGACCCCCAGGGACGTGCGGGGACCTGCGGAGGGCTTGCTCTGGAGGGAGAGCTTTAGGTTAGGCTCAGCTCCTTGCGAGGTTCCCCTTATCCCACTGGCTATTCAAAAGCCTCACGCTTCTTTCGGTGCTCGTACCAGCTGGACGGCAACACGGAGCCCACTCTGCGCCCAGGGAGAGGACATGGAGTGGCAGGGCCAAATGTCTTTCCTTGTACGAGCACAGCAGTTTTGAAATGGAGGCATCTGCCCAGCGATGCCTTCCCTACATGTTTTCTCTCCTAACATCTCTCAATACTTAACAGTAATACCAATAATGTAGTTGTTAGGCAGGTCTCCATACATGGAGTCATAGGCACCCTTTCCAAGAGCAGCTTGGAAAGCTTCTCCGGTTTCTAGTCCTCTGCTTTGCAGTCTACAAGCCGCTAACATCCCTGGTACCGCTCTGAATGCTGCTGATCCTGCCCTTCCGCTGCGTGTCACTGCGGGAGGGAAATTCCACACTTAGAGAAAGGTGGGAGGGGTAGGAAGGAGTTAATCAAGTTGGGTTTTTTCTTTTCCATTTAAAAAAAAAAGAAGAAAAAAAAAAGGCAGCAGTTGAAAGCTGCTCGGATGGTTCAGCAAGTCAAGAATAAATCTTAGGGGAAGTTGATTTAGTGAGCAGAACGCAAGTAAACACAGTCACCACGTGCAGCGAACAGGGCGATCTATCACCACCGAAAACCCAACACTAGGTGCCACAAGAAGTTGCAGCATCTCTGTCCCTTTCCTTCTCCTCTCTGCTGGGCAAGGAAGCTACAGAGCCCTCGGACATAAGCTACTATAGATAAAGGTCTTACTCCTGCCAGCTGCCTCCAGGGCTGCAGCTACAGCCTCGACAGCAACGAGCCTTGCTCCCACCAGCAGCCACTCTTCCCAAACAGCAACTCCTCTTGGGTCCAAACGGAAATTTTGACAATCTCATGGGTCTAGGTTGGAAAAATGAATTCAAGCAGCAAAACAGAAGCAGGCAGCTGTCTTTCATTTCCAGGCTAGTTTTAAAAATAACAAATAGATAATTTGTTTAAGGCTGCAGATGCTATTTGACAGAAAAAAAAAGAACACTTGTTTGTCCCAGTTTTCAACCTTGAGTCATTCTCCCAAGTCCTTTAAGAAAAATCCACTGCTACTAGAAGTCTGACTGACTAAGAACTGAGTCTGTGTCATCGTTTCGAATTCAAAGTAAATGCAAAAATAGCACCCTCACAATTTGTTCACTCGGTTTGAAATCTACATATGGGTCAGAGCCTCAGATGGTGTGAATTTGTTTAGCTTCAGTGACCCATTTCCAACAGATGACTGCCTGGCCTGCAGCACAGTATTAGTTATATTAATATTAGCTCTAGAAGTGCTTCCTGATATTACCTTTAAGGTTCACTTTTAATGGGTCAACAGGTCCTACATGTACATGGCCTCCCATGTCAAGGAGGATGAGCAGACTCTCAGGATTAGGAATAAGCCAGCCCAGGGGTGTAATGAAATACACATGCATAATTAGTTCTGCTTCTGATTTGCCACACCACGATTTGCTTTCCCACCCCCCCCCCCCCAAAAACCCCCAATGCCCAAATATGTTACTACCTCCCTACTGCAAGACAGTAAGAACAGCGCCTGCAGCCAAAGCAATATACCCTAAAAAGCCAGTGTTCCACTAATTAAAAGGCTGGATAAGTTTCCCCAGACCTTCTAATTTACTGCAAGTTCAAGAGCTTTTCAAAATAAGTGCTCTTGACACAGGGCATTCTGATTTCCTCCTCACTCACCACCCAGGCAAAGCAGCGTATTTCATATAAGGAGACAATTCTAGTAAACTAGGGGACTGTACGCAGCCTCTGGTGTCAGCCAAGCCAGCCCTGCACCCTGGGGCTTGACAAATCCGGCATGTTCAACAGCAGCTTCAAGTCCTCAGTTATGATTTGTTCTTGCACTCTTCCTCTAGGACACTTGAAAGAGCTTACCTCTCTATATTTACCACCCATAGGGATGAGTTTCTGGACGTCAGGCCTGGAAGTGGTCCAAATTCAAGAGCTCCGATGCAGCACTTGCTAGTTTTTGCAAAGCTTTACTTAAGAACAGATCCATCCTTTGAAAAGAAAGAGACGTCCATTAAACAGGTGATTAAGCCCATTGGTTCGCCATAATGCGGATCTAAAATACAACAAATCTGGGGACAGGTGGTCCATCTTAACCTCTTTGACCTGTATTATTGTAGAAGCATGCATACAGCACTTCAGATAGCAACAGATGACAGATTATTGTTGTTGTTGTTGTTATTATTATTATTATTGCTACTTCCAAAGCCATGAGCTGATTAGGTCCAGACAGCTCACAGATGGCCTAAGGACAAATGCAAAGACCATAAAGTTGCCATCATCTTCTGGAAGCAGGAACCATAAAACCCAAATGTTAAGAGATGATGGCAACAGGAATAAGCTTTAGGATTCGGAACAGCAAACTCAAACTTGTGCTCAATGCAACACACATCATTTAGAGTATCTTATCTGAAACAGCGCAGGTAGCCATTTGCTGCTAAGTTATCCGAATAGTGACCGGGTCCGTTCTGGCCCATGCTCTTCTGCCCTGCTTCCCCAGCTCTCGAGGCTTTTCTTTCTCACCTCACGGATGGAAAACTAAACCTGCTGACCTGGTGGAGCAGCAGAGCATCACTTGTGCAATCACGTTATCTGTCAGTGGATGCATCAGCAAGCTGAAAAAACGAACCCAGCCTTCTGCACACCCTTCAGAGGCAGACTCTGTAAGGCTTCACTTATATCTATCCTCCATTACTGCACATCACTACCCTGCATCCCCCCCAGCAGAGCCCGGACCGGGCACACACCCCACAAACCACGCTGACTTGCAGCTAGCAGAACTGCAGGTCTATCCCACTACTACACTACCCGCTCCATTCACCTTCGACATCTCCCAGTTATCAGTCCCACAGTTCCCAGAGCAGTTAGATGGAAGCTGGGATAATTTGGAAAAGCTGTCCCTGAGGTACCCTGCAGGGCCTTGCAGCAGCGTCCCCGTTCCAGGCAGCAGAGCCTGAGCAGACATCTCTTGCTTGCAAGTCTGCATCCCACAGAAATGCGCTGCCTTCTGATTTGTGGCTGGAGAGGATGTTTCAAAGGAAAGCTCGAGCAAACGGCTGGAAGAGAAACCTCCCTGGTAAGAGCCAAGCACGCAGCGCTGTGTTTTAATGGTGGGCCAGGCTGGTTCCCACGGCTGCCACCGTCTGCCCCACACTGACACCGGTTTAAACCACGCTGTCACCGCCACGGTGCGTGGCTGCGCAGCCACGCCAGTGCCCCTTGTCGTGAGCACCCTCCCACGGCCAAGGTGACTGGGGCTGATCCAGAAAGGGCTCGCGGAGGGGGAAGGGAAAGGCAGGAGCCGCACAGGCAGATGCACGCCAAAGAGCGCAGAGGGAGCTGTGGTTAGGCGAGGAATGTGGTGCAGCTCAGCTCAGAGGACCAATGTTAATCACAGCCAATTTCTCCAGCACAAAGCAGGCCTAGGAGACGTTGCGGGTCCCTTTATCTTTTATGCCACGGCTATAAATAGAGTTTGATGCGAGGCTGCCATTATGTCTGACACGTGAAGGAATACGTGGAAAAAAGAAAAAAAAACCACACCACACATACACACCCCAAACCAAAACTGTTTCCCTATACAACCAGCATTCAACAAGGACGCAATATTTAATAAAACAAAATAAGCTGAGGCAGCACACACACTGTCACAGTGCCTGCTTCCACGCAGCAGAGATGCCGAGCAGGAGGATCCTGCATGCGGGCTCCAGGAACCAGCTGCTGGACACCTTGCAAGAGGACTGGCCTTATCGAACCCTTCCCAACATTTTGGGGTTGGAGAACATACTTCAAAACCCACAAATAACTTCCCATGGATCTGATATTTAGGTTTTGTACTTCTTATCATATTTTTCTATAACGTGTTTTCTGCGTTAACGTGACACCGATACAGGCTGAAAGGTTTTTACCCCAGGAAAACCCACAAGACAGTGTGATGTGCACCAAGTATTCTTCAAGGCAGGGAAGTCTGCAAGCGTGTTTAGTTTCTGTATAACTTGCTTCAAGAAAAAGGAAGGTGGCAGTTTACAGGGAAAGCTAATTGCTTTTGCTGGACTAATCAAAAGAGCTGAAAGACAGACCCCGTTTTCAGGGTCCACTCCTCACACCTTGGAAATACTATGCACATTCAGAACAACTACTTCCAAACGAAACAGTCCATTCCTCGTAGAAATAGCCCAGTGTGAAACTGTAATCCTGCCATTTCAGGATAACAGAGAAGCCACATCGCTTCCCTGAACTCGAAGGCTGCTGTGCAGTAGCCACAAGCAACTACAGCTTGTTCCACAAGTAAAACTACCAAAACTGCCAACTGACTTCTGGCAAAGACGGCTTCTATTGGAGGCTGAATTATTCCCCCCACTCCATAACTGGGGAAAAGAGAATTTAAAAAAAAAAAGTTAGAAAAAGGAAATCAGTAGGGGTTACTGCTAAGTTTCATAGCTGCAGCTGAGGCTATCCTGCCATGGCTTAAGGAAAGACAGTTGTTGCTTACCTTTGGCCAACACAACAGCATTTTTGGTAAGCGAGGGAAGCCCAGTCATGTTGCTCCTGACCCTTGCAGTTTCATAGCGAGCAGCCATCCCTACAAATGTCGGTGCAGCAGAGCTACATGAAGCCTCAGCCCTGTGCTCAGCCAGGGAACACAGCCTCTGCGCGGCTGCCTTGCCGTGCCGTGCCGTGCCTTGCCTCCCTCCCCACCGCCCGCCGGCTGGGGAAGCAGCCCTCCACGAAGGCAACTGAGGCTCTCCTCAGTTTGGGTGCAGAAATGAGGAGATGGGGAGAGGACACGATGAGGAGGAAGAAAGAGGCCAATACAACACCAGTCCGTCATGGTTCCCTATTGGAAACGCTGTCCCGTCGCCCCGCCGAGAGGAGGATCAGTGGGAAGGGGGTAGCGATGCCTGGGGCTGCATCCTCACCCTCGGGGCAGAGCTCTGCATCCACCGGTCACAGCTCCTCAGCCTCACCAGCTCCCCCCATCCCCAGACCAGCAGCACAGGTAGGTTTCCTCCGTTCCAGTCTCTCTCAGCTAAACTGACTTTTTTCAGTTGTTCCAGCACCCTGTTTGAGGAAACGAGTAAATCCTGAGAAGCGAAGGCCATTAGCAGCCTGGCGATGGCCATGGCGTCTTATCAAAACCATCGCATTTAGCAGGAAAGGAATTCAAAGCAGCAGCTAACTCTACGAAATGAGCAGTGTCCGCAGCTAAAATTGGTTCAGTATCATGATCAGAACTAGGATTTTAGAGAAGACTCCCAGGAGCTTAACCAACGTGAGCCAGAGCACAGAGGAGAGATCCTGCCTTGGCTCTTAAGCAGGACCAGCTTCAGAAGATGTGAGGGGCCACTGAGCAGTACCAGCTACCCGGCCTTCAGAGGAAGGGGCGAGGGTCACAAAGCACAAACGCACCACAGCACTAAGTTTTATAACGGGGGATTTCCAACACACAAAATAAAGAAACTAGTCCTGAGAGTCAAAAGTGAAAAGAAAAAAAAATTAAGTCATGAGAGGTTATTTAGGAAATCTTAAAGTGACAAAGCATGCAGACCTCCCACCAACGATGGAGGAGAGACACTGGCTGGCTAAAAGGACAGGCTCAGGGGACAACACGGGTCACATCGCAGGTATTAGCTCTAGGTACGACAGCTTGCAAGGGCCCCCACCATGGATCAGAGGCACCAAACACACACACTACAAAACCACAGTCCCTGCCCAAATCTCTCTACAACCTCAATAATCCTTCAGAAGATGAAAAGGTAACCCTGGCAGCGCTGATACAAAGGAATATAAATTTCTGATGGTAGGGAGCAAATTTGCATGAGGATGGCTGTCATGAAACTGGGACAGTAGGTAGCCAAGATAAACAAAAGAAAAAAAAACAGAAAACAAATGGCATTTTCAGTTTATCAAAATCAGAAAACATCTGGGGGAATCATTTAGTTCAGTGGGATACCAGCAAGTGGGGACGAGGACACTGCAGAAAAGCTACATAAGCAAGTAGATATTCTTTTTTTTTTCCTTGCACAGGATGCTGAGGAGATTCCCCAGTATTTAATGCTATTTAACCTGAAGAGGGGGGAAGGAGGTGCTCTGTAAGAGATGGGGAAAAGTGACATTAAAGAGCAGAAAGTCAGTGGGACACAGTGGACTATACCCAGGGATTTTGAAGGAATTTGGAAATGGCTGGTGAAGATGCAAAGAGAGGTGCTCTCTCAATCAAATCAGCTGCTACTACAACTGCCAGACGGCTGCAAGTGTTCTAAGGAACGTTTTTTTGACAGGCGCTGCTAAGGCAGGAGCAGCACATGGCTACCTGCATGTGGGGGAGAGGCAATCCCTGGATAGGGCTCTCCATCATGAAGACGGTATCTGAAGCAGCAACAGCTGCCGGGACATGCCTTGCGCTTCCCTAAAGCCTCCATGCCAGAAGCGTGCCAAAAAGCGAGATGTGGTGCACGAGGTAAAGAGCCAGCAGCACCCTGGGACCAGTAAAGCAGATGGACAGAAGACAAGGAGCAGTCGCGCCCCGGGGCGATGGGAGGTGGAAAAGGGCTGTCCTGAGGAAACCAAGGCATTTCAGCCCCTGCACAGCCCATCACCTCTCTGCCACCCTCCCAGCCGCTGTGTCTTCCCCCCTGATCAACCCAGTCCACTTTGCAGAGCAGCCCTTGTAGCCACCGACCCCGTGACAGGTCGTGGGTACAAGTAGCCCAAAGCCTCCCCCAGCTCAGGGGCGAAAGGCTCCCTTCCCCCTGCCCATGCAAACACACACGTTGACCCAGGTCCCCTTCTAGAAATCGTCTCCCCCTGTCTTCAAGCTGCCATTGCCCACGACACCTCAAACACCGGCGGTCTAACCTCACTCCCCAGCAGGCAGCTTCCAGCCTCATGTTACTTAAATCTAGGCAGCCAGCTGGAAAAGCGGTGAGCCCCCTCCATCACCTTCCCAGGGCGAACAGTGACAAAATCACTTCACTCTCTGCAGGCCAGAGAAGTCAGAGGTCACTCAATATTCGGCAGGCTGGCAAGCACCAGGAGGCCAGGTGAGACTCTGTCCTTACAAATGCAACTGGACGCAGACTTGTAGGAAAACGAACTGGGTCTATATTTTGAAGAGCGATAAATTAAGTGGCACAGCTGGCGAACGAGCCGAGTAACTGTGCTGAGACTTCGTTAAGGAAAGCTCTAACTCCAAATGCAAAAGCAGTCATTAAAAACCAAGAAAGCAAAAAACACGAGCGTGAGGTTGCAAAATGGATGGGTGGAAACCTAACAGTAATGTCACCACCTGAGATAATACGTTCAGTTCCAGTCACCTTAAATAAAAACAGATAGAGCTGAAACAAAGGGGATGGGCCTAAAGATGGGTGATAAGAAGTCACATGTAAGTGTTCTGAGAGAGAGAGACTGGAGAAACTTCATGCTCAGTTTAGAGAGCAGATAGATACAAGGGGATGCAAGAGAAAGATACAGCACAATCAGGCCGTTCTTTTTATGCTCTTTCATAGAGCTAGAAGAGAGGAAGTTCAAAGGTGACCGAGATTGAAGTAACTAATTTTAAAACTCATAAAAGGAAAAACTCCAATCACACAGACATTAAAATGCTGCTGCTGGGGAAAGTGAGAGAGCTGATCTGAGGATTCTCATTTCTCTTCTTTCTCAAATGTCTCTGCTTTGCCTCTGTAAAGTACCCACCATCCCAGGCTTTAGCAGACCTTATGCAGAGGGATCCAGCAGCAAAGGGCTGGGGTTTTTTAGCATCACCTTTTTAAGCCACTTCTTAACTATTCAAACCTTGCGTAAGACTAAAGGGAGCCCAAATGTCCTTTAGTCGTGCAAAACTGAAGAAGTAAACAAGGGTTTATAAAGTCACTACAAGGAATCAACTGTGGACCTGCTGCAGAGTAGTTAAAGCCACTCAAGCCCATTTTGTCCTCATTTTTTAAATGATTAAAAAGATCAGCACCTCTTGCTTTTATGTGCTGACTTGAATATTGGTGTGCATCCTACACAAACAGGCCATTTCAGTGATTAGTGCTAAAAGAGCTCTGAATCAGAAATGGCTGTGACAATGAAGTTAGAAAGAAATACTCCCTCTGTCTCAGCATCCCCTTGAGTGGGACTCTTGGTCATTTTGTCACTTAGCCGAGCCTCGGAGGATGAACATAACTTCTAGCAGGGGGGATTGGAGAATGTTTCTCCAGCTCCAGCTTCCCTCCCTCCACATCCCAAAATCTCTTGCCAGAAAACAAGGAAGAACTCAAATACGCATGAAGAATAACACGGATTAAGAATAACATTGCCGGTCTGTCAAAAACCGTAATCAAACCATTCCTGCGGGCATCTGTGCACATCACCACAAGCGTGCTGACCCAGGCAAACCTATGCCGAACTGCCCTCAGCTTTAGCAAGGCACCTTCAGCAAGCTGCACAGAAGCCTAGCTATGCGGTTCAGACTGCAGGAACAGGAATGGAGATCTTTGACATTTCCCAACTGCTAATAATTACACTTATTTTCTTCCCTGACAGCCTTAGCCTAAGTTTCCAAATAAACTTTGCTACCGAGGAAGTACGAAAGTAGATCCAAACTGTTTCTGAACTGCAGAATCACAAAAAACCCCCTGTTGCACAAGTCATAATCTGAAGTCAAAATTTTTCTTCAGCATTTGCAGGGAATGAGGGGGAGGACAAAAACTCGCTGCTTAGACAAAGGCAACTGAATGCTGACAGCTTAACCCAATTTTGCCAGCCACAGCTCCCAAAGAGCCAATGTAAAGCTAAAGCAGCCTATTTACAAACTTAATATTGGCACGTTCAATTCTTTCCCTCGTCCTTTGCATGCGTTTGTGTACAAGCAGTGGCAAAGAAAGCGCATGGGGAGCAGGAAGGGAGAAGGCAGAGAGAATGTGCATTATCAAAATACCTTGAGAGCAGTTCTTGGAAATGTGCAGCCTGCAAGCCTGTATCAGACACTCATTTCCTGTGAAGTGCACACAGGCCTTTTCATTTCTCCACTGAAGAGGACGAAAATAAGGGGGCAGCTCTAAAGTCTCCAAAGACAACATAAAATCAGCATTTAGCGATTTTACTAAAACTGAATTAACATTTTTATACTATTAAATACCTATTAAACAGAAGCAGAGATTCCCAGAAGTTTAAAAAGTAGGACTTTCTACACCTCTCACTTCTAAATCTTAACTTGAAATCTTGCACTTAGTTGTGGGGGGGAAATGAATTTTGCTCGAGTCATTTTGACCACTCACTAACACAAAGCCACCAAATCCTGCTACATCAAACACCACTGCACTTTTTTTTTTTTTTTTAAGGGTCTGAGACTGATTTCAGCAAAATGGTGAGCTAATAAATACCTTACTGAGGCAGAAGGCTGCAGGATATGCACAAATGCAAACCAGAAGAGCAGGCAGCAGTGAAGCAGACTGACAGGATAGAAGGGGGTAAGTTGACACCATGCCTGCCTCCTGCCTCTACTTACATGTAACCAAGGATCTAATTAATGCAGCATTTAGTTGCATTATTTTAAATAAATATATGATGCCTCCTAATGACACACACACTTAATACCTTTACTCTGTAAAAAGAGATCATTACTGTATGACATACTCAGCTCTTGTACCATCCACATTTTCCTTTACAGAAAGAGATGCAGGTGCCCACCTCTCCCAGCTTGCAAGCTTTTGGCAAGCACCACTAGCTGAGGTCTGCAGCGGCCTGGAATAACGGCTCAGGAACATGCTACCTCCCCACAGCTTTTATTAATCTAACCACAGCGTCAACCCGACCCAAATGATGTAATATTTAAGCATTGGCACTATCTGTTTATTGCTGACCAAACTAAGGTAGGAGAAACCAGGAGAGAAAAGCCTGGGGGTGGTAGGGGGAGATGGGGCTGGCAAGGAGCTGCAGGGAAAGACTTGGAGGAAAGAGCAAAACCCCAGTGGGGACGGAGAGAAGGAGGAGCAAAAGAAACACAGCTCCAAAGGCACATTTTCTTCTTTGTTTCTCAGCAATGCAACCACAGTATTAGTGACAGCAACTAAGAATTTTCACCATCCAACTCCAGCTCTATCCTTGCGCAAACCAACCACCAACTTCACGGAAATCCCAGTTGGATTGAGGGTAAGTGGCACTGGCTACGTGCTTGAAGCTGTCATCTGGAAACTGAATTCGGCCTTCTTCGAGCAGGCACGGCAGGGACAGGGACACACACCTGGAAAGATTTGCAGAAGCTCAGCCTTTCCCTGGTGCTCCTCTATGCCTGCTTTTTGGGACCCCAGCACAGTTTACCTGTGCCTTCCAATGCAATCTTAAACAAAAGCCCTGTGCTGCCTCTGAACCCCACTACATTTAAGCTATAAGCAAGGTTATTGAAGGGCATATGACATACTGAATGATAACAAGGAGCACGGCAATAACAAAGGCCCAGATCCCAGTCTAGCTCAGGAAAATGTGGGAACCTGTGTGGGAGGCTGGCATCCCAGTAATCCCACAGGTTCGTGCCCAAGAGCCTTCCACTCTGGAGGGGACAAGAATCCATACTTCAACAACTATGTTTGAAATCACACACCCAGCAGAATCGCTCATGAACAGAGAAACAAAGCTTGGCTTCATCTGCAGCGACTGGCCACATCTCGTCGTAACTTGATTCAACCAAGACCAACATTATGTGATAATGGAGCCTCAGTCCCACAAACTTCTGTGCATGTGCATAATTTTTAAGCACATGACCATAGCCCCGCTCTGACTGAATGGGCTATTTGACGCTCACACAGCATCTGAACTGCAGTCGCAATTGTTTGGAGAAAGAAGATATGCCTGCATACCGCCTTAAGGGCACAGTCAATAGAGAATGAAACATCAGGAAACTGTATAATATAATAACTAATTTCTGATCCCACCCCATTTTACAGAGTTGAGCATGATCAACATGTGACTGGGTTTTTTATTTAAGTTCCTGAGAGCTGCAAAGACTAGAACTAGCAAATGGCACTGTCTGGACCACACAGTCCTAAATAGCAGCTTGCTAACAATACTCTTTACCCTCAACTTTCCAGAACAACGGTCAAGCCACATCCCCCTCCTTCACCCATGCAGGGGAAGAAAAAAGCCAGGGACATTAATTTAACATTCTTGCGTTCCTCTCAGTTACCTCTGGGGTTCATCCAGATCCTGTTTCCAAGCTTCTACTGAGCAGGAAGGAACATGCACTTCAACTAAATTTTAAAAAAAGAAGAAAAAAAAAAAGATCCTAAGAGCGGCATGAGCTGAGGTTTTAGGTGGTAACTATTCCAAAATTCTCAGTAAGAGCGTGTGTGTTTGTGGGAAAAAGTGAGTAGCGGATCCTACATGGCTGCGAGCACCATGACTCAGATTGCACAAAGAAGGAGGTTTTAGCGATAACCTTTGCCGACGAGGCTTTTCATGGGCGCGCGGCACTGATCTTCTGAGAAAAGGCAGGTGTGAGGCTGCATTCTGACTGTGCTGGGTCTGGAGGATGGCGAGTTCCTCTGCCTTTCAAGGGCAACCCCAACGGGCACGTATGCTCCTGGTTCACCGTTACCCCGTTTCCCTGTAACGCCTTCGATTTTGGCAGGCAGCTTGCGTTTCCAGCTAAGACTAAGCGTAACACCCCGCGCACTGCTTCTCCAGTGGCTTATGTGAAGGGAAAGAAGTGGCTTGAAGACCGAGTTACCCGCTCCCCAGACCTGTGCGGCTGCTTCCCTACAGACCCATCTGAGACATTACATAATTTGCAGGTTTCACTTTAAAACAAGCATCTCCCTGCCCTGATGCTGTGGAGAACACCTTGACGGCAGGACAAGCCCCAAGCCCCACGGAGCCTCCCAGGATGCTCCCAGCACCCCACCGCCACCCCAGCACATCACATGGCTCCCTTCAGGGCCGGCAGTGAGTAGCCAGCACCCCAAATCCTCCCTTGACCCCCCCCGGGAAAGGCACCCCAAGCCCCAGCACACTCCCTCCTCCCCTGCCAGCGAGAGCCCCAACGCGCCCCGGAGCCAAGCCAGCGGGGGGCTGCACCCCCCGGCTCCCGCCCTTGTAAGAAGCCAAGAGGGGAACGGAGGAGACAGAGAGACAACACCCCCCCACACCCCCCCAAAAAGGCTCTTTTCAGTTAACGCCGCACAACTTACTCTCGGCACCTCCGGGGCCGCGGGCGGTGCTGCCGCCGGTGCGAGCGAGCGCTCAGTGCCGGGGCGACAGCGGCGCTGCCCGGCCCTGCCCCCGCCGCCGCCGCTCTCCCGCCCCGAAGCGAAACCGAGGCGGCCCCGCTCCCTGCCGCCCGCCGCCGCCGCGCTCCGCATTCCCCCCCGGCCCCTCAACTCACAAAGGGGCCGGTGCGCGGCTTACCGGAGGCGGCGCGGCTGCCCGCCGGGCCCTCCTCGGCCGCGGGGCGGGCGGGCGCCGCGGCGGCGGCTTCGGCTCCGGGGAGCGGAGCGGCGCGGAGGGGAGGGGAGGGGAAAGAAGGGGAGGAAACCCCCCGAGTGTTTCTTTTCCGAGGAAGGAGCCACGGGGGAGGGGAAGGGGAGGGGTTTCTCCCTCCTCCACCACCCCGTCTTTCCACGGCGTGGCTCTTGCAAGGGGAAAAAAAAAAAACCAGAAGAAAAAAGTTTTTGGTTTTTTTTTTTTTTAAGAAAAGTTGGACGGATTGGGGGAGAGAGAGGGAAAGAGAAAAAAAAAGCGGCTGTGAAAGCCCCTCCGCTGCAGACTGGCACAGGAACCGCACCGGGAGGCACCGCAGCATCCACCGCCCCCCGGGACCCGCCGGAGCCACGCGCCGTCCCGCGGAGGTGGCGGGCCCCGACGGCGGCAGCGGGGGACCGGGGCTCTGCCCCTCCTCCCAGTTACGGTCTGCTGCCCTCCGACACTGGGCTGAGGCATCGGAGCTCGCAAGCACCGGAGAGGGGGTTGCTGTGACCGGGCTGGGGCCGCAGAGCCATGAAACACCAGGGCGGGGAGCGATGCATAGGGCCGGGGCAGCGGAGCCAGCACACGAGGGCCCTTCACACCAGCGGAAAATGGGGAGGCTGTCCCGGCCTTTACCTTCACCGCCGGAGCTCTCCCGGCTCCTCTCGGGCACTGCAGGAGCCCCAGAAGGGCACCGGGCACCCTGGCAGCACAGAGCGTGTGGCAGGGTACCCCACACTTGAGGAGCGTGCCTCAAAACGCACACTGGTGCCTTGGTGGGTCAAATGAAAATACTGGAAATCACGAAAAAAATGGGAAAACGCACAAAAATTTTATGATGTAAAATATAAATAGTGCACCACATGGTGCATACCGTAAGTATAGTATTGCTCAAAGCGAATAGACATAATCGGAGAAAAGGTAAACTTTGCAATTCAGTACAAACCCCACAGTTGTTAAAGGCCTAGCCTGCAATTAGGCTATGGCTTGACCACACAATCGGAGCTCTCATTCATCTATGTACTTTCACCAGATCCAGATCGCGCCGAGAGTGCTGCATGCATTCCCCGGTGCATGCATACCAGGTGAATTGCCCTGTTGAAAAAGCTGTATGCAAACACTGAACACAGACGTGCTCTAGCTGCTCTGCACCAGTCTAGTGATGCAAAGCAGCTGTAGCTCTGGGTTAAGCAGCTGACTAGAACAGCTTTACAGCTGCTTTGCATTGCTAGGGAGCACGAAGCAGTCAGAAACACACCACTGAATGTGATCTGCAGCTTTGCCAGAAGTTCCACTGAGTATTGAGACATCAGTCCTTGTTTTTTTCTTTCAACCAAGCATGAAGGTGCTGCTGACCACAGAAGAATTTCTGAACTTCCACAAGAGTCTGGGCAAAGCGCTTAATTCTTTTTCAGGGAGGCTTCAGTGGGAGGACTTGTTGCTGGAGCCCTAAATCACAGCAGAGACGAAGTGCTCATCTGTTCCATTTTTGGTTTATAAGTAGGCTTGTCACACTTTTCTTTGTATTTTTGGATGGCAGCTTCAAAAATATCCTGTGGTTTGCTTTACAGTTGCCTAGTAGGGAGTCCGTTTCCCTCTAAGGATATTTATAGCATTTATTGGGTGACTTCATAGACTCTACCAGCCACCTTGCCTTAACATTAAATGGACCAGTCTAATTCTGCCTTTTATTTTTCCTCTCCATCTTTGCCTGCGAAAAGTAACAATGAGCCTCACTGCTCGTAGATTGTGGGTCTCGCTCTTCCCTCTCTCATCCACTTGAAACCGTGACCTCGCAGTAGCTGCTGAAGCATATTGCAGCAATCCTCTTCAGCAATAAAAGCTGGTGAGACATGTCACGATGGCACCATTGACCACAATTTTCCAAAGCTCAGACTTGACTCACAAGGACCAAAAGGTGTTCAGGATCGAGGTACCTCTGAGGTGGCTTCATTATAGGTGGAAAACACAAGGATGCCGAAGTAGCTTTGTGTCCTGTGACACAAAGGAGGAGACGGCAAAGCAAACCATGCTCAAGCACCAGCTTCGCTAGTGCTGCATTTCTTCCCTGCTAGCCTGAAACCAAGCCTGGATGTCTTTAAGGTGAAAAACAAGCCCTGCCTTTAGTGAGTTTTCTTAAGAAAAAAAGAATACAAGCAAATTCCCTAGAACCCAGAGACTCCCCACTCTCTCACTGCTGGATTGATGCTTTTTTCCCCCAACTGCTTTCAGCGCACGGATACCCGCCTGAAAGGCTTTATGTAATGACAGCGAGGATGCAGACAGGCTAACGGCCCTGCCATGTGCAACCCACTTTGAACACTGCCCGCTGGTGCATCTCTGGAGAAAGCTGGATCCATCCTAAAGACAGGGTTTCTGAGATGCCCAGGAAGCTGGTGACAGCATGGAAAGGAATAGCTCCCTAGAAGAGGCCAGGATTTGTTCTTATGACTTACAAGTTTTATCCTACCCCTCATTTTTTCCTCTGCCTGAGGATATGTATACCTTCACAATCCCTGATACTAAAACTTTAAAAAACATTAAACATGAAAGTATTAATTGATAGAGCTGCTGATGGATTGAACTATTTCCAGAGAGTTTTGTTTGAAGTCCAGCTGCTGAGGGAAGTAGGTCTGAGTTCATTCTACCTTTGGATCATAGTTTTGCTTTGTGGCATTTCTCTGCTTGTTCTTCAGCAACTCCCAAATCTTTGGTAAGTTCAAAGATGTTGATATCCAACAGCCCAAGAGCCAGTAACACCCTAACAGCCTCACTCTTTCTTGGCATGCGGATTCCTTATGGCCTGCACAAAGTAAAAAGAGCCACAAGCTGCCTATTTGCCCCTGTCAATTTGGGAGGTGTGGGAAGAAGAAAGGTATTTTGGGGCAGGTCACTGCAAACTGCTGGATAAAGATGGTTTTCTGAGAAAGCAAAAGGCATGCATTGCCCCGGAGGAAGGGAGAAAGTAATGTGGCTTAGAACAGAAAAGAACAGAGGTGGAGAGAATGAAGCACTGAAAATCTGGAGAAGAAAGGAAGAGAGGTGCAGAAAAGTGAAATGAGAAGAACGTAGAGGGCATAAGGGTGTGCTGGGGGTTGGAAGATGGGTGAACACGTTAGATGTGTCAGTACTGCTTTGCCCTTCAGCCAGCAAACCTGGGAGTGGAAGCTCAGCTGGGGCTGGAGCATCATCTCCAGATGAACGGTGACTGATTATTTAGGGGCTCAGTGCCTTACTGGGCCCCCAGCCAGACCCAAACGTGCTGTCACCCAACAGTGTGCAGACTGGCTTTGTGGATGGGATGTGAGTGGGAGGTGAAACACACCACGCTGAGTCTGCCCTGGTGATGGAGCGATCTGAGTGGCCCAGACATAACCTGGGGGGTTCCTGCCAGGTGGTCAAATGGGAAGGAAAGGGAGAGAAGAAAGCATGGGGCAGGCCTGGGTACCTTGGCATGAGAGATGACACAGGTAGTGCATGAGATTTTGTACAGAGAGGAGGATGGAAGGATGCTTGGCGGGTGGGTAGGAAATGACTGCCACGATCTCCTGATGTGCTGTGAGTCCAGCCTGCAAACAGTACAAAATGTACAACCTTTGACTGCATACAGTCTTAGGTGGTTTTCCCATTTGACCCTTCCTGCCCTTTTTAGGTGGTCCCCCTCATAACTTTCTAAAAGCCTCCTTTTAGGAGATGCTGACAGTGAAGCATTAAGAAAAAGAAAAAAACCCAACACCACCACAAAAAGAGAAAGCCAGGACAAAACCAACACACAAAATTCCCCCAGCCCCCTTCCTCCCCCCAGAAGAAAAAAAAAACACAAACGAAAACACCTTTCTGTGGTTTAGAATGAGCAGAGGCTGTATTAGTTCGACTCTTATGAGGAAAATTAGCACAAGTAGTGGCCCCTTTGTGTGAAGCGGTGGCCAGGCCCCTCCTTCCCCTCTGAGAGCAGGGCTCTTCTCAGTAATGAAGAGGAACTGCTTTCCAGGAAAGCAAAGGTACAGGGGCTGCCCAGAGCGGAGTGACCTAGCGCAGCTGCGGGGAGCTACGTGCTGCTGCTTGCAGGCTGCCAACCTCCGGCACGGAGCTGGTGCGCTCCTGTACTGAGCAAAGCTGCGTGTGGCAGCGGGCAGGACCGCTCGGCATGGGCAGGCTCGAGGGTGGGGAGTCATAACCAGTGGTGCAATGGGCACCCCACACGCTGCTGCCGATGCGCCTTCATTCCAGTCTGCAACACCCTCTGCTGTTCTGGCTTTCCCCCACAGCTGCGGCGGACACCGTGCTTATGCGCTTCAGCCTGCGCTGCCAGCCCGGCACGGAGTTCTTGCACGTACCTCAGCTGGGCCCGAGGTTCACGGAGCAGCGGGGAACATGGGCCCGTTCTCCCAGCACCATCGGGCAACGTGCAACCTGACGTGCCTGCAGGCAGCAAGGGCAGGAGGTGAAGCTGGGAAGCCAAGCAAGCTGGCGCGCTGCTGAGACCGGGCGCAGGGGTTGCCATCAGGAGGCTGGGCTTCGCAGGGTGGCTGCTGCGGGGTGCAGCGGCCCAGAGCTGAGCTGCAGCGAGCAGCGGCTGGGCAGAGGTAGCCCAGCGGGATGGAGGGATGCTTTGCTGGTGGCTGTTCAGGCTGCTTTCAAAGAAGGGGCTTCCCTGTGCAAAGCAGGGCAGGTGGGCACAACCAGCTCCTTTCCCCACAATCACAAGGCCCAAAAAGCTGAGACTGAAATGCAATCTTCTGCTTCAGGCTTTTATAATATGCACAGTTATTTCTGTGAAGAAACAAGTCTAGCAAGACCTTGTATGTTTATTATTGCCAACCTCCAAAGGCAGAGAAGGGGAAAAAAGGCAGGCTAGTTCCCGCTCGTTGCCAGCGCAGTTATGGCTCCGTACACACCCTGGTTTGGTTGGGGGAGGAAGACCCAGCAGTCAGTGACCTTCTAGGTTTTCAAAGAAAGCAGCAGGCTGCATAGCCTGGAAGGTATTTAGGTCAGATTTAAGCAGCTGCAGAGAAAACAAACAGCCTTTTATAACTGTATAGCAAACCGCTCCCTCCCCTCTGAATCTGGCCTATATGTCAAACACCCTAGAGCAGTAACAGGGGAAGATCTGGAACAGGGGCAAGGATCTACCAGCCTGCTGCGCCAATGGACTCAGGTGTGAGCTCTCTGGGGCTCCGTGGCCCCATAAATCCGTAACCACATCAGCTAACGCCTCCTAATGTTGCTGCCTACCAGACACGGAGGGAGAAGCTCAGTTAAGGATTTCATTGTGCCCCTGAGGCCTATTGCTTCTCCACATTATCCCACATTTTCAGGCCACGTTCCTGGAGTGCTGTCCAAAAGTGGTGGACCTTGCCTGGAGCACCCCTGCCCTTGCTTCCCCAGATTTCTTCCCCCACGCTGAGACGGGAGGTGGTGCTGCACCCCACTCACAGGAGACAGGCACCAAGTTCTGTCCTCTGCCCACCCGCTTCAGGGTCTTCCCCAAAGCAAACCAAAACCGCCACGAGAGGCCACCCCAAAGGAGCACAGGGAGCGATCCAAGACACAGACCCCATAGCAGAAAGGTCCTAAGTCATTGCTAGACCTAGAAGCAGGGGCTTCTTCAGCTGAGGAAGCTGAGCCTCTAAATGAAGAAAAACAACATAGAAGGCAAGAAGGAGTATAGCTATGGGCTATAATTTTGGGAGTGGCTGTAGCAGAACCATTGCAGGCTGGTACCACCTGACAGCGGTGTCTGCTGCACTAGGCTAATTTCCAAGACTGGTCTGCTTTCCTGATGGTCACAGGACAAAAGACTCTCTCACATTAATCATCGTTGCTTTGTTAAACATCTTATCTTGATTCAAAAACTGCTGATGGTTGGGAAGCTGCCACCACCCTAAGTAAACTGCTCAGGTACTTAACTACTTTCTCCATTTATAAAATGTATACCTCATCCCTAGACTGTTTTTTCTTGTGCCATTGTTGGGCAGAGCAGCTAGTAGAGGAGCAAAAATTTAATCCTACATGGGTGTATTTAAGCTTTGATCATATCAGTCCTAACCTCTCCTTCTCCATAAGATGCCTTCAAACCCCTTAACAGTCCTTAGAGCTCTTGCAGGAAGCCTCTCCAACTTGTTAACTTCCTCCTTGAATTGTAGATGTCAAAACTGGGAATTCTTTCACATCAGTAATCACATCCGTGGAATTAGCAGATGCAATATAATCTCCTGCAATATAATCTCATTACACCTGCTCCGCATTCCCTGCTTATACATCTGAGGATGGAATTAGCCTTTCTGATTGCAGCGTTGTGCTGGGAGCTCACATTCAGCTACTCCTACATCATGAGTCAAGCCTTTGCCGGAGTCACTTCTTCCACGGACAGAGCTGTCAGACAAGAAGTGTGGCTTGCGTGGAGTAACTTACCATTGGGCTGTTTCAAAAACACACGTTACGGGCTTGTACCAACTTTAACATTTTGAGGTAAAGTTAGTCAATTTTCAGTCCAATTGCTAGTTAGTCATTTTTCAGTCCAATTACTACAAAATTTGTTAATTTGGTATCATTTCAGTTTTTAAAGAATCAAAGCACAGTGTAAGACTATCACATTCCTTGCTGGAGCCGTATTACGTCAACAGCTTTTACATTTATCAGCCAAATCCATAACCCAAACCTATAATTTACACCTCCAAAAGTTACCAACTCAGTTTTATGGATTCTTTTCCATAAACACATGAGACTTGGCATTTACTAGAACTCTTCCCTTGTTTTTAAATGATCCTTGTATGTGCCATTTCCTTATTCTGTCTGAGGTCAATAAGGAGCTGGTAGGCCTGTAATTACAAGTGTCAGATTACTTATGGTTTTCACTATTATTTTGTCTCAGCCTATGGGGAATCTACTGGATTTTCAAAGTGAAGGAAGGTTAAGTCTAGACAAAAGCTGGAGAGAAACTCCTCTCCTTCCCCTGCTGCTTCTCAATTAAATACATTAAAATAGGCGCTTACTCTAACAATGTGTACGGGTTTTGTAGAGACCTGGAGAGTAGCTTGCCTGGCTAGTTAACCAAATGAGGCCCAGGGGATGGGAACCAGCAGAGACTCCTGAATCTGTCCCAAATAGAAAAGACTTTTTGATTAAGGAGGAAATAGAAAGCTGAGACAGGAAAGAGTTTATTTGTATGATGGGTGCTCATATATAATTTATATGCAATAAATGTTTCTAGCTATTTCATTAGTTGCAAATAAAGTGATACAAATGTGCACCACTTGCAGCTGATGCATGGTGTGTGCCTGGGGCTGCTTCCAGCTGAATGGCAGTGGTTCACGTGGGGATGATTTAACACTCCAGCAGCCCCACTATCCAAATTCTGCTCCAGGTTAATCTCTGGAGCAGATGCACGCCACTTTTTCAACCACTCATAGCTTGGCTTATTAACTTAAACTGCCAAAGATTTCCACTTAAACTATCACACTGGCCCCAGACTGTGGTGGGTAAAGAGCCAGCATCTATTTGTCTCTCCCACCTTCTGCAGGGCTGGAGAGCTCTGGGACAAGGAGCGCAACAAGCACGTGCCTGGAGCAAGGGGAGAGAAACCAACTCAAGCCATCACAGCATTTTTTGAGCTTAATACGTCAGCAGCTATTTCAGGCATCAGAAACGCATTCACATCAATGAAATTCAACAGGCAATTAGGGAAAACCAAAATAAAAGTATACTGCATGAAGTACCTGGATGGATCTGCAGCTGTTGAGCAGAGCCTGGGATGGCAAGACCTCTCAGGCTGCAGGACATTCACATCCTACCTCAACTCTTCCCATGTGGGAAGCTCATTTAAACCCTTGTGACTCCCCGAGACCATCTCCGAGGCAAGCAAGGTTTGAGTACGGAGCTCAAGGGAGAGAGATGTCCACTGGGAAATGTCTGCAGGGTGCAGATCTGTGGCTCAGCCCCTCACTGAGGCCTCTCCTTCTCGTAAGTCCTGTTCTCCTTGCAGAACAAGTCAAATCGGGATGAGGTTCTCGCCTCCGCAACCTTGTGCAGAGGGCAGGGATGGGACGGCAGCTTTCTTCAGGCAGGGGGACACCAAGCAGTGTGCATGACAAAGGGCAGAAGACCCATTAGGGATCCATGCACTGGGGAGGTGGGGGCTTCCCTGTAGTCATTAAGTGCCTCTCTGCTCCTGCTGATCCCACTGTGGACTGCCCAAGCAGTGCCCACACCCAACACCAACAGCTCTGCACTCACCAGGCTTCCCTTGTCTCCTTGCAGGGATCCTTCCCCTGCTCTTGGGCTGCTGGAGCAGGGAAGGAGCTGGTCCCTGTCCCAGAGCAGGAACTGCTCTGTGTGCCCCGACAGTACCCCAGACCTGCCTGCTGCCCGCAAACCCAAAGCCTGGGAGCCAGCATGCTGGAGCTGGTTATGGGATACATTTTGCCCTGTGATCACTTTTATTTTCCTGTCCACTGTAGATTGCAGCATATGCTCACAATGTGGGGCTTTATATAGAGGTATATCCTCTATATATCCTCTGGAAGAAATCAGTTAAGCTAGCAATAGGATGCTTTTTTACTTGTATAACTGCACAAGAGAGTTTGGGGTACAGGGCTATTACTAATAAATCACCATAAATAGATCAATATGTTAGTACTTCAGTGCTTGAATCCAACCAGCTATGGGGAATTTGTCCCTTGGTAGCAATCAATCTGCTGTACTTAAAGTTTCCTCACCAGTTCTGCAGCTAACACAAACTGATCAATGCTGTTCCAAGTCAGCAGAGCATAACCACTTTGCATGTCCCAATGTTCACCGTCTTAAGTCTCCTCCTGCTTTGCAAGGACACAGAGGTTAAATTATCCTTTGCTAAGTACATGGGATATCTCTAATTCCCAGTTCTTAAGCAAAACCAGCCTTTCTTAACCACCAGGCCAGTGCGGCCCAGACAACACCCCAGCACCTTGCCAGGTGGAGTCTAATTTGGTCCTCCACAGGCAGCAATTCCACTGCAGTAGCCTGCAGAACTTCTTAGAAGTAGATGCAGCAAAACTAATTTTGTGAGCCATCCAAATTTTGCCATGCATCCTGCATAGGGCCTTCCTCCTGGGGGGTGGTTTGCCAGGCAGTGCCGGGGGAGATATGCAGTCTTGTAAGATGCTGGGCTGCTCTTTCAGAGGGGTAAGTAGAATTGCTAGAGAAGACATGAGGGACTTGGAGAAGATTTCAACAGTCTGGCTTTGGCTTATAGTATGACAGTCCTGCTGCTGAGGAAGGGTCCAGGGCTGCATCCAGTGCAGACTTCTCCACTTGGAGCTCTATCCCACATCACCTATTGCTGATGATTTCTGTGAGGAATTTTTCCTTTCCCATGAGGTCCTTGCTGATGGAGCCTCCTACCAGAATTGACTTGGGATGCAGGTCACGGGAGTCAGAATTCACTAGAGAACACATCCTTCCTACCCAAGACCCAGAGATCATCTGTGTGACCCAAAGCAAAGAGAGTCAAGACCCTACTGGCTGCTGGAGTGGGGGAGAGGGTCCAAGGTGATGGGGGAGAGGGTCCAAGACCTGTGAATGGTGATGCACATACTACCAGGGTAAGCATTTACAGCAAGATCCCAGGGTTATCCCAAACAAGGCTTGTGCCTGAAAACTAGTATTAAGCAGAGGTCAGGGGTGCCAGATAAATTTGGTAACTACCACATAGCTACAAGCTCGGTTCAGAGCTCTAGGCTGTTAACAAGCTCCCTGGCACCAGCTCTCAGCATGTAGCACTCAGAGCATGTTCCTTGTGGGTACAAGTTCTCAGAGGTGAAGTTCCCCGTGCCCTGGGGACATGTGGCAGCCAAGGCCTTGGGACCCTGGAGTGATACCCTGTGCTGTGCTTGCACAGCTGGCTGGACAATGCCACCACCTCTGATGGGTTCATTCCACTGCTCCCCAGAGGTGGGTCTGGCTCGCAAGGATGGGCTGTGTGTCATGCTTCAGGTCTGCATGCCTGATGCTCTCTCCTTTTCAGATTACAGTTAATTGGCAATGGATTTTCCTGGCCGTGGCCTGTTGTCCCACCAGCCGCAGGGGTTTGTGCAAGGGGTCCGTATAACTCCTGCTCCTGACATAGGCTCCTCTTCCTCAAGAGCCATGCCATAGACAGAAGAACTGCAAGCCTAGCAGCCACTGCCTAGCAATTACACTGCTTTCCGGTGGCTTGTCGTGAAGAAATCCCAGCAATTCACAGGAAGACCCGGCCCTCTGTAACAGCAGCAGCACGATTGATTATTGAGTGCATTTTACAAATCTGTTCTACCAAAAACAAATGTGTTCTTGCTTTTCACCTTTTGTAATCAGACACCCACCTCTGACAGTTGTAGGAAAGAAGCTGTAGATGGTACTGTGGCCCCTCTCCCTCCACATGGTTCCCAGCACTTGTGGTCTGCTTTCCTGCTCCTCCTCCATGGAGGCCTAAGAAAAAACAATGCACTGGACTTTCCAAACCTATAAGAATTCATGCTCTGATTTCCTTTCTAATGGCTTACCTAGAGGGGAGGTTGTGAGCTGTATAGCTCTCATTTCTTCTCTGTGATGGGTCCCCAAGGTTACCATTTTTTGCCAGGATGAGTCTGAGCTAGGCAGGAGAAACAGGGCTGTAAGTTTCTACACTGGTTTCTTTCAAGCTTTGCAGGCTGTTCTGAAAATGTATTGTGTAATTTAGGAGACTGATGTGCTGAACTGAGCAGAGAGTTTTCAATTACCAATGTAAAAATGACTCCCTAAGAACAGACATTCATTCTGCTCTCTCCAACTGTTCCAGCAAGGCGTCCCATTGCTCACAGCACGGTTTGACTTTGCTTCATTTGACTGCTGAGTCCTTGACTGAAAGGGAATGGTTGTGGTCTGCATTAGGCCTGGTAGACTCGGACTGCTGGAGGGAATGCAAGGCACCAGCAAGCAGTATTCCCAGCCGTACTCGGGTATTGACTTTCTCAAAGCCTGGTCTATGCAGCCACCCCCTTTCTGGGCAACTAATGAGGAAAACTGTGTAGAAACCTCTCTGGCTGAGAGGGGTCTGTTTTTGCAGAAGAGGAGTGGAACGGCTAAGGCAGTGCTGTCTGCTGTTTATCTGCTGCAACTTGGCCCCACAGTAGAGTCAGTTCACTGTGGTGGGTCACAGTATGGGAGAGTGACTCTCGCCCCTGGAGCAACACGATTCCAGCAAGCGTTAAGAGTTCAGAAGAGTTTCTCCATCAGAGAGCGACAGAAGTTCAGCACTGGTGTCAAGCACTGAGCCTGTTTGATGTTGCTACGATGCTCCTGGGTCACAGTTAAAACATCTCACACTGCGACGCTGCAGTACAGACGGTTTCCATTATCAGTAATGTGTCTTCTGGAGGTAGTCAAGGACACAGCCGTACCTCCATGACTGCGACTCCTCACAGATGCCTATCATGCCCAGTAGGTTGATCGCAGCTTCAGACCCCACAGACATCATTAACTCCTCATTACTCTTACACAGCCCCATCCGAACACAGGCTCCGTGCGAGGCACCCGCTACCTCCCCACAGCTCCTCCCTGCCCCGGGGAACCCAGGGGAGAGCTTGCATAGAGCTGGGTCTGGCCAGGGGCTCCAGGACCAGCTGGAGGAGGTGGAGGCTGCCATGGTTTCACCTGTTTGCTCAGGCAAGAGTTTTCGGGGCTTGGAGAAGGGGGCAGGCTGGGTTGCTGTGACTGGGGGAAGAGCCAGGCCAGGAGGAAAGCACGTAGGAGCGGTGCTGTGGAGGGTCGCGTGTTTGCCAGGGCCCCTTGCTGTAAGGCCAAGGGTGAGGAGTGGTGGGGAACGGGGAAATGCTCCCCAGGCAGGGGAGGCCGCGCTGTTATGCCCCCACCCGCCCACCACCCCCGTTTCCCAGCTGGACCCCCGGAGCCGTGAGGTGATGAGGGAAGACAAAAATGGCGGCACTCGCCTCGCCGCCTCCCTCGGTCTGTTGCGGCCCCGGGCCGGCGGAGCGGCAGGAGGCGGAGGCCCGGGACGCCCCGGGGAGGCGGGGAGCAGGGCGGTGCAGCCGGCCCGGCCCGGCCCGCCCCGCCGCCGGGCTGCGTCCGTCTGCCGCGGCCTTGCTCTGCCGTCCCGGCCAGACAGAGCGGTAGGAGGGGGCCAGGGCGCAGCGTGCGGGCGGCGCGGGGAGCGGGGCCGGGGCAGCCGCGGCGCTCCGAGGGCCGCTCTCGGCGCCGGATGGGGGTCGGTCCTCGGGCAGCCCTTCCCCGGGGCCAGGACCAGCTGCCCCGGGGCGCCCTGAGGTGAAGGCCCGAGTGTAGCGGCCCTTCCTGCCGGCCTGGGGAGACCCCCACCCCAGAGCTGGGGGGGGGGGACCCCAGGGCCGGAGACCCGCTGGGCCTAGGGAGGGCGGGCCTGAGGAGGGCAGTCAGGCTCTGCCTGGAGCCCAGGTCGTCAGGCAGGTCTGTGAGGAAGGGGCAGGTCCATGGTCATGCCAGGAAGACAGCCCACGGTTGTCAGGATCAGGCCCGGCGAGGGCAGCCAGGGTCAGACACAGCCCCGTGATCAGCAGGCAGGACCGCGGTCCCTGGGGCTAGGGCATTGCTGCTGAAGACCAGCACTCCTGCAGCATTGCTGGGGCTGGTCCTGGGCTGAGCTTAAACAGGCTCATGGGCAGGAGGGAAGGATGTAGGAGAGGCCCCAGGTGTGGCTGATTGGGACCATGAAGGCATGTAAGTGCTCTCAGGGCCCTGACAGCAGGCTCCCCTCTCAGCCTGCCCCCTCTGTCCTCACACCTTACAGAGGTATGGGCTCAGGAGGGACTTGCTGTAGAGTGATTTAATTGCTGTGGGGTCTCAGGGGGCTATTTAGGAGAGCAGAGACCTGAGACAAGTCACTGGGAAGGGGATATGGCATGAGAGGCTTGGGGATAATCAGGCTGCCCATGAGGGGCCCCAGGGGTCAGAAGGGTTTGGGAGTAAAGGGGAGATACTCACACCACCCCTGGAAGATCCCCAGAGGCTGAGTAGTACTGGGGGGTTCACTCAGGAGCCTGGGGTTGAGTAAGGGTCAGATGTAGCTCAGTGACTGCCAGGCAGATCGGCAGTGATGGGACAGATTTGAGGTCGAGCAGGCGCCTGGCAGGTTTTGGACCCGTATCCCATGCAGGGTCCCCAGTCCTGAGGGGTGCACGGGAGGGTGGCAGCAGTAACCTGCTGTGTGGCATGTAGCCAGCTGCTCTCTCAAAGGTGCCAGCTGGTGGTGTGAAAGAGGGGAAGCACCAAGGAAAAGAGGAGAAGGTGCTAACAGTCTAGTACTGGACAATTTCCAAAATTGTCTTTTTGGTCCAGGACAGGTGCCTGGCTGACTGCAGCTAGCTGGGGGAATTCTGTGTAGTTCCCTCTTGCCAGATCTCCTGTGCCTTCTGGTCAGGTTGCAGCTGCTGCAGAGACACAGAGAGGAGGCTTTCTCCTCCTGTGCAGGGAAAGCTTGTTTCTTCCTAGGAGCATCACTAGTACGTGCTTGGGAGGAGGATTCCCCAAACAGGCAGGCAGGGACGGCAGCTTGGGAAGTTGAACGAGGAGCTATAAATCAGCAAGCTGCTAATTAAGACCACAGGAGGCTGGTGAGTTACTAAAGACCTGTATTACTCTTTTCAGAGCTCTGGGCCATTAGCAAGATCCCTGGGACCTACTCCGAGCTTGTGGCTCTCCAGGGACATCACTTGCAAGCACTCTGTTTTGGGCATGTTCTCAGAGATGAAGTTCCCTGTGCCCTGGGGCCACGTGGCAGCCAAGGCCTGGGGACCGTCAGAGGGACACCCTGTGCTGTGCTTGCACGGCTGGCTGGACAATGCCAACACCTTTGACAAGCTCATTCCACTGCTCCCCAGAGGTAAGTCTGGCTCATCAGGATGGTTCTTGTTGTGTTGCAGGGCTGCACATCTGATACTCTCTCCCTTTCAGATTACTATTATGTGGCAATGGATTTTTCTGGCCATGGCTTGTCATCCCACCGACCTGCAGGCTCCCCCTACCATTTTCTGGATTATGTGAGCGATGTGCGCCGGGTGGCAGCAGGTGGGTGGTTCAAGGGACCCCTGAGGGGATGTTTGTGCAGGGGGTGCTCTATTGCTCCTGCTCCTTTTAGGCAGCATTTACTGCCAGGAGAGGGGTCAGATCCCTCTGCTTCTCCCCAGCCTGATGTTAGCCGGTGCTTTGTGACCACAGACTGAATAAGCATCCCTCTTCCTCACTATTTTGTGAGAGGAAGAAACAGTAAGCCCTGGGAAGCAAGTGTTTCTGTACTAAAAAGCAGTAGTGGCAAAGTGGTGGATGCAACTAAATAGTTTTGCCAGACTGACTTTTTGTAAGCAGCCAGTGACCTCTAACCAGTGTTAGGTGTAAGCTGGAGACTCTTCTGGTTCTCCCCGATGGCAACTTACTGCTTGCTTTAGTATCATACGAAGAAATCTGAAAGCCAAGGTGTCTTGGGCTTCTAATAATTCCTGATCTAACTGCCCATCTGTATGCTGATCGTGTGGGAGGTTGTGGCATGTGCAGTTTTACATCTCTCATTCAGTATACAAAGAGCCTCTAGAAGTTCTTTGACATGCCAGAAGGTAAAACACATCTTTCAGTGAGGTGTATTTCAGATGGGCAGCACTGATGAAGCAGTGTTTTCCCATAAGCCTTTCAGAGTGCCCTAAAAATGGACTGAAGAGCCTGATGTGCTAAATGGTGCAGAGAGCTTTCACTTGGAATGATCATGCTTTCCTCAAGGCAGCAGACATGGCTCTGTGTCCTCAGGGCTCTTGTGGGAATGCCCTGCAGCAGGATGCTGTCAAGGTCTTCTCTCTTCCAGCAGATGCTGCCCAGTTAGGCTCCTTTGCTTCTTGCCAGTCTCGTGTCTGGCAATGAATGGGATTTTGCTGTAGTTTGTTTGCCATACAGAGAGAGCTTGAGAGCTGCGTGACTTAACTACCAAGGAAATGAGGGTGGTAGATGTTCTTTTTCTTTAAAACTGGCCTACTTAGCCACCTCATTTCTGGATTAGGAAGCAAATTAAGAAGTGCAAAAGCCCTCCTGGGAGAAGGGGCCCATGTTAGTGGAGAAGCAGCAAGATGCCACTGCTCTGGTTTCTAATGCAGCACTGTCTGTTTCTGTCTGTTGCCACTTAGCCTTGCAGTGGAGACGGTTCACCCTGATGGGTCACAGTATGGGTAAGTGGCTCTTGTCCTTGTAAGCTGTGAGATTCGTGGAAATAGGAGTAGATAATTAACTTACAAGACATGCTGCTAGGAGCTGGGTTGGAAAATTTATTATATTGTGTCAAGTACCAGGTTCCTGCTTGAGTGATTCAAAAATCTGTGCCCGTCTTTGAAATGCCTCTGTGTTCAAGACCCTATAGTACAAACAGTGGTAACTCTTGCTGTGGGCCTTTCCCCCACCCCCAGGAGCGAACAGTGACAGGCAAAAAGGGGTGGTGTATGGCAGGAGAATTTGCAGCAGGCCTTCCTGCCTGGTCCCCCCCAGGCCACAAAGCCTGGGGACAGCAGGGCCCTTCTTGGTGGGTCATGGAACTTGCTGAGGGGAACTGGACTCCAGGCTCTATCCCTTTGTGCTTGGGACGTGATTGGTTTTTGCCGTGATTTGGGTTTTGCTCCCCAGGGCTGCTCTGGCCACAGCTCACAGTACCTGCACACCGTACTGTTTTAACTAGTAACTTCTCCCTGGCCTTTGCTGTCTGAAAGGGAGATGGGGATGGTGCAGGATGGGGAGTCCGGCTGGCCAATAGCCTTGCTCTCTGCCTGCCTCTGCCTGCTGGGAGAGCTTTACACTTTAGCTGGGGCTTTGTCCCTTGGTACAACATGCATTTGTGCTTCTAAGGCAGCTGTGGGGAAGGGGAGTTTCTGTTACCAGGGGGTGTCCAGTGCATAACTGAGCATAATTCTTTCCTTTGCAGGTGGGTCAGTGGCAGGAATGGTGAGTAAAGCATCCTTTCTTCATGGGGTTTGTGATTTCTGCAGCTGGAACAACAAATGGGAGAGTAATGAAGGGACAGACTGTGTGGGACTTGGATCTCAGGGGAGGAGAGGCTCTTCCCTGACCCCCTCTCCAGTGTAGCAGGACGAAGACATCACTCAATGCTCAGCTTTTCTCTTTCTCTCATATTGTTTCATCTCTCCTCAGTTCTGTTTCCTTTATCCGGAGATGGTGGACAAGCTGATCCTGCTGGAAAATCTTGGCTTTCTGCTAGCTCCAGAGGTTAGATTTCACGTGTCCTTCCCTTCCCTTTTTTAAATTTAAAAAAAATGGTTTTCTTTCTTTCCCTCATTTGTTCAGAGAAAGCACTGATGTGACCAGTTCCTGGCAGGTCACACAAGTCTCAGGGCTCTTCCTTTTGGCAGGCACAGATCTGCTCCATGGACTGAGGTCGTTGCTTAGGGTGGCCCTTGGGGGACATTTGCTAGTGCTCCACATCCTGCAGTCCCTCAGCACCGAAATTCAGTTGTCTGTGCCATGCCCTCGTACAAAGAGAACTGGAACCTCTGTCCAAGCAGCTGCCAGCCAAGGTTGTCTTTTTGCCAACAGCTTGTTGGGTGACCTGGGTGCAGGATTGGTGGATTTCTTTTTTGGTTCCTGGCAGGACATAAAACTACATTCCCAACCTGTCATCATCGCTACCAGATGCTGGGGCTTTGATTGGCAGAAGTGGGACAGAAGCCCAGGGTCAGAGAGACAAAAGATACCAGATTTCCCTTGTTCTTTTGGACAGTTGTCCTCAGCTCAAAAGTGAGGTAGGAAGGGGTAGAAAAGATTGCAGGGGTAAAAAGTTAATAAGTTCTTTACAGCAGTGCTTAGCTTTCTGTTCCTACCTTGCCTTTTAAGTACTGCTGTTCCCTTTTCCTCAGAAATGGGCATTTTTAATATGAAGTCTGTAACTGGTACCAGTTCTGAGGGATGCTGAAGGGGGAAATACCATCTTCTACCCTCTGATAAAGGGTAAAAAGATTCAGAAGAGAGGGGTTACTCCTGTTTCCTACCTCTCTGTGTTTCAGGACACAGAGGCATGGCTGAAATCAAAACGGATGGTGATTGACAGATTACTGAGCCTAGAGGCAAAGCAGCAAACTCCCAAAGCACTGAGCCCTGAAGCAGCATTGCAGAGGTGGGTTCCCATCTGTCCTCTTCATTTGCTGTCTGCCCTCACCTTGGACAGAGTTACGGCCGCATGAATGAGAGAGGGAAACTGTCCCTGCACTTCCCCTTTTATGTCCTCCTCTGGAATCTCAGCAAGCCCTTTTGCTTCTGCTGCCAGCAGCTGCTGCTTCTTCCTGCTCTTTTCTGAAGCAGCCTGAGAGCTCGCTGTCACCTTGTCATGCCATTTTCGCTTCGCTTCCTCCCTTTTCCAGCAGAACAATCTCTCTGCCATGTCTCCCCCAGGCTCTTAGAAGCAAACAGACATCTGACAGCAGAGGGTGGGGCAATCCTACTGCAGCGAGGAGCAACTGAGACACCCGCTGGTAAGGGGCTGCTTGGAGACAGTGCTCATCACAGCGCTGGGCCAACACTGGGTGTGGGAAGGGAGTGGTGCCAACAGCCATTGTCTTCCACAGGGTACAGGGTGCCCTAGCTACAAGTTTATGCCGCCTGAATGGGATCAATTAGGTCTGGAGGCAGAGCTCTCAATTCCCAGCAACTGGGGTTGGTGCTTGAGTCCTAGAACGGCTAAAGAAAAGAAATCAAAAAAAGGGAAAATCTGAATTAATCCTATTCCTCTTGTCTCAAAAAGTCTTGGGCAGACCCCAAAGGTGAGGAGGAGGAGAGCAACTCCTGTTCCTCTGACACATGAAAACCTTCTCTTGTTTTTTTCATTCCAGGGCTGGTGTATAACAGAGACATGAGAGTCCGTACGGTGAGCATTGCTGTTCTGACATATGCCCCCTGCTGCTTCTGAGCCCTGAGCTTATAGAAAACTCAGAGATAGTGGAGGCCCACTCACTGAGCCCAGGCCCTGCCTCCACCCAACTGTTTACTTTCTGCTTCCCTAATTCCCACATCTCTTTAAATACTGCTGTTAAAAGAGCCTGCACTTGATCATTAACTGACTCAGCTTACAGAGTCACTGGAAAATGTTACAGATTTTTTTTTTTTTAGCAGTTCCTCTGCCCCAGGGCCTCCTGGCCACATTTTCCTGCCATTGTAACTCTTTGGGCAGCAGATGGATGGATGCTTTCGGTCAGCTTCTTTGTCAGGTCACCCATATAAGAAGGGGAGAGAGAGCGAAGCAGTCCTTATGTTTGATATCCTGATAGCTTTGTGCCGCTTTTGAGTAAGTAGGGCCTCCTCTACCTGCGCTACTGCCAGGCTACGAAAGCCAGAGTATTGTACTGTCTCCTTTTTAGTAAAAGGATTTTAAAGCTTTTCTCTGCTATGAGATCATTCCTATATGTGCTGCATCCCAGCAGGCAGCGTTGTTGGCAGCCCTGAAACACAGCTGGACAGAAGGAGCCTTTGCAGAGCCAGCTACTCTTGTGCGCAGCCTGGCCGCCTGTCATGTCCCAGCACAGCAGCTTTGGGGCTGCAGGCACTTCTGCCTTCAGAGCCGCTAGTGCAGCAGGGGTCAGGGACTCCCTCTGCCCCCAGCTGCTGTCCCTGACCTTTGCTGCTTGCTCTGTCTTTGCACCTGCAGCAGAGTCGAGAGTCCTTCACAGTGGAGCAGTGTGTGAAGCTCCTGCAGCAGATTCAGGACCGGGTTCTCATCATTGTGTGAGTGAGGCACAAGCCAAACCAACCCTCGATGCCTCCCTGCAGCCCTGGGTGGAGGGGATGAAGGTTAGGAAGGAGTCCTCTGCTACACCCTCCTCTGCAGCAGCCACCTAGACCTTCGGGCCAGTTGGCACAACAATACAGCCTTACATGTGAGAAGCATTTCCTAGTTGCCCACCACTGCCCTGGGCTGGGCAGGCTCCTGGAGCAGGCAGAGAGCAGCTGGCACATCCTCCTCCCAGCCTGGCACTGCATTTTCTTGCTGGGCCTCCCTGGTGCAAGGCTGAATGAGGAAATGCTGGACCTGCCCTGTCCTCTCCACGCTCATGCCTTCATGCTGCTGTCCTACGACTTTCCGTCCCTTGGCCCTACAGCAAGGGGCCCTGGCAAACACATGACCCTGCACAGCACCGCTCCTACGTGCTTTCCTCCTGGCCTGGCTCTTCCCCCAGTCGCAGCAACCCAGCCTGCCCCCTTCTCCAAACCCAAAAACCTCTTGCCTGAGCAAACAGGTGAAACCATGGCAGCCTCCAGCTCATCCTGGAGCCCCTGGCCTGACCCAGCTCTTGCAAGCTCTCCCCTGCAGTGCCAGGGGCAGGGAGGAGCCGTGGGGAGGTAGCCAGTGGCTTGCACAGAGCCCCACAAGCTGTTAAGCTGTCTGGGTGGGTAGCTGGTTCTGCCAGTCCTCCTTTGCATTTTTCCCATCTCCTTGGAGGGCAAGATGTGCAGGGCTGTGGCTGCCTTAGCCTGTGTGGTGCTGTTAAAAGACTCTCTAGGAAATGAAAGAACATGCTAGGAGTTGAGAAATTAGGTGCAGTTTTGGCTTCCCTAGTCTGTTGAAATCATAAGAGCTTAAGGATTTTCCTGCTTGTCCAGAAATGCAACATCATGGTGAGGACAAGTCCTCTGGGCCATACAGAGTACATCCCTTTGAGCCTGCGATGCCACCTTGTCCCATCACCTGCATCACGGTAGGAGGCAGCATGATCTTAACTCTGCAGGAGGTCTAATGCTGGCTTCTCCAAGAGGACTGCCCTGGTACCTCCCTCACCAAGCAGGGCACACCCTGTTTAAGAGAGCAGCATGGAGTGGGGAAAGGGAGAGAGGGGAGCTGTAGAAGCTGGCTGGAAGGAAAAAGAGCAGAAGACAGGGTGGGGGCAGGGAATGACATACTCAGACCAGTTAATGAGCCAGCCCTGGGGGGATAATATTTAACTAGTCTCCACTCTGATACTACTAGGCAATCACCCAAGGTTTTAAACAGATAGTTTGATAGAAAAGAGCTGCTTAGTCAAACTGTGCAGTGCTCCTCCGACTACCATGTATGACCCTGTAACTCTGCTGTTTAAAAGCAACCTAGAAAGAGCCATTGGGTCTGTTGCCCCCCAGTCTTGGGGACAGCACTTCTGCCCAGGACAGCGGCAAAGACAGAGGCACGCTATGTGCTGTACTGAGCCTTGCTGTTGCTTTTCAGAGCACAAGATGGACTCTTGGCACCACGCAAGCTAGACAGCAGAAATCACTTTGTGAAAGCTCTACAGGAGGCATTTGAGTCTACCCTCAAAGAGGTGAGAGCAAACTCCATCCTTGCATCTCTGCTCTATGCACCACCAACCTGGGAGCAGCAGCTAGGAAGCAGCTCATCCTGGTGGACACCCCTCACTAGGTGATTTGTCCTGAACAGTACAGCCCTCACACGGGGGGAAGCCAACTTTGCCCCTGCTGCTGAAGTCCCAAGTCAGTACTGCTCTCTGGACCCAGCTCTTCCTTAGTCCTCCCATCCCTGTCTCCGGCCTCACCATGGCCCCCCCTGCCCCCCAAGCGCCACACAGCAAGCACAGCTTGCCTGAGGGAACACTTTCCTGGTCTGTATTTTCTTGTGTCCTCTTCCTCCAGCATATCCAGCTAGTAGAGGTGCCTGGGAGTCATTTTGTGCACCTGAACAAGCCTGAGGTGGTGTCTGGGATCATCAGCAACTTCCTGACAGCGCAGAACGCCAGAGCCAGGCTCTAGGAAGAAGGATCACTGCTGCAGCAGTCCAGGAGAACAGTGAGCTAAAGAGCTGGCTTAATCATCACCATTCCTAACTCACATCCAACATCAGTTTCATGATACTCTTTCCTAAGCTTAGCTCACTGCAAGGTGGAAGCAGGTCTGCCAGTGGTTCCCTGGAGGAGGGCTGCGCAAAGTATCTCGGTTGTCAAAGGGAAAAGGAATCCTTCCTCCACTTCCAGCTCTGCAAGTACAGGGATAGAGGCCCAGAGTGCCCTTCCTTTGCTTGCTCCTAACTTGCACCCTGAAATGGGGCAGGAATACAGGCAGAGGCATCCTCTGTGGGAGCAGCAGCACCAGCTGCAACATTGCAAGAGACAGGTGCCTCACCTCACTTCCTCCCTGAGGATGGTGTGACCAGTCTCCTTAGACTTACTGAAAAAAACAGGAAAATGTTTTGCTTCTCTGCTTACTTCCATGCGTGCCTGAGCTCAGAGGGCCTCAGTGTCTCTGTTCTACTCCAAGAGCTGCTGCTTGTTTAAAAATCAGCTTAAGTAAGAGCTCACCTGGGCATGGAAGGCCATTTCAATGAACTCCTAGAGAATGAGTTACTAATCTTCTAGCTGAAGCAGCTGGGAGAACTACTAATAATGGCAAAGTTAGCAGAGATGATTTCTGTCCTTCTTAATAAAGATTAATCTCCCACTGTGAATTCTTGTCTTCTTGACTGTATAGGAGAGCAAACTTCCTTTCTTTTGGGATGCTCACCCAAGCAGCTACAACACCAGTCTTAGGAGGCAGTGATTTTTACATGCATTCCGCCTTAGATACAGCATATTAAGGATCCACCTGCCTCTTAGTTAAACTGATGCAAAAAGCCAACTGAAGCAAGCAGGCCTGGCAGTCTCCCCATGCAACAGAAGCTGCATTTGCAGTGGGTTTTCTAGGGGAGGGTAAATCCATTTTAACCCAGCTCTGTGGAATTTACCAGCATTTCCATCTTACACTCATGGTCACGCCCCTATCAAGGCTGCAGGCAGTAAAATAAATGTGTAAAACCCTGGAGGGGTGTGTGTGTATGTTACAGCCCCTTTCTGATCAGAGTGCACTGGGGTGAACAATCATTAAGTATGAAGCTGTACAAATGTGGGCAGCAGAAAAGCACTGCCCCACAGCTGGATGTGCCTGTCACCATCCTCACCCACTTCCTGTGGACTGGTGACAGGTTAAGTGGAAACAGGCCTTGGAGAGGCTGGTTTCTCCCTCCAAAGTCAGGCTGCCATCTCACCTTGTTCTAGTGATGGTGCTGAACATCAGAAACTCCCATAGCCTAAGCTAGACATGGCTATAGAGGTCCACGCACAGCTGGAAGACTGGGCACCTCAACACCTGGCTGAGAGGGAGCTGCCTGGGAGGGAAACACCAAGGCAAGGGGTAGGGTTCTGTACCACACCACTGATCTTTGCTTGTGACAAGAGGGCTGGTAAATTCCCAGTTGGGCTTTTCCTAAGCTCACTTCCTTCCTCTTCTTACTCACCCCCAGACAACATGTGCAAAGGAGCACCGGCATACAAGCCATGACTTTAATTGCCACCCCAGCATGCAAGAAGCTGTCCCCCACAGCAGGCCAGGGGGGAAGAGAGGCATTTCCATGTTTTGAGAACATAGCAGCAGTTTATTTACAGTTCTTCAGCCATTCCCTGCACCTGCAGAGGCTGTGCTAGGTCAATCCCAGCTCTCACCAAGCTTTAGGAGGGCCTTGGGTGGCCGGGAGATCACAGGTTGTCACAGGAAGTGCCTCAGCCCCTGACCTGAGCACCCTGGGAAGTGGTGCCACATGGCTGAACAGTGGCTGGGAAAGCAGGAGGATAACGATGCTAGTGAAGGAAACTCCCCCCTCCAGCGGCGGTTGCTGGGATCTCCAACTTCAGATCCAAGGGCAGGGACAACCTGAAGCTGCCTCGATTTCTTGAAATCCTTTGGCACACGGAGTCCATAGGCATCTCTCCTGCCCTCTCCAGCACAGGTATCTGAAGAAATAGCTCAGCACAGCTTAGTACGGCCGAAACTTGCGCTGGGCTCGCATCAGTGCGATTCTCTGCTTGTCCTCCTCAAATTTCTTCCTCAACTGGGCAATGTCTGAAACAGGCAGAAAGAGGACAGGTCACATGGGAGCAGTAGATCTCCCTCTCCTGGGGAGCTTCACTTCTACACACCAGGAGGGGCTCAATCCCAACACCCGCAAATACACACTTCCCAGAGCAGGTCCTTTTGCGCCTGGGCTGAGTGCCAAGCTGTTCACCTCCAGCAGTGCTGCAGCTCCCTCTTGGGGAGGAAACAGGCTCGTTTTCCCTTTCAATGGCTGCCTTTGTGCAGACTGAAGAAACACCTATTGGAAAGCCACGATCTGCCTGCTCTCCCACAAAATATTCCAGCAGCCCTTGCTAGGACAGGTGCTGGCAAGGGACCCCTAAGAGCTGGCAAGGCCATTCGCAAAACCACCCAGCCAGCTGTTCACCTGCAGCTGGACATAGCCTCCACTGAAGGAAAAAGGATGCTCTTTGGGTCACAGTGTGAGACAAGAGACATGGACAGGGGTAGGAGGAGACTCAGACACTCACGCTCTCTCTTGGTCTCACGATGCTGCCAGGCATAGAAGTTGAGCAGCTCTTTGCGGGCCCTTTTCTGCTTCTCCCTCTCCAGCACCCGCAGGTTGGCAGCCTCTGTTCGGGGCAGGCCGGGCTTCCGTCCCTTCCGCGTTACCTTCACCCAGCCCTCCTCATCCGGAACGCCCTCCTCCTCGGCCGCTTTAGCTTCTTCCTGTAAAGGCAGGAGGGTGAGGCAGCTCAATGCAGAAAGACTGACAGCCTGCCCAATGCACAGCTCCCCCACAGTCCCCCTTACACACATGCAAAGTTACAGCTCCTGCTTCTGCACAAGATTTGAAGGAAGGCATGGGACCAAGGACACAGGCATTCAACTCTCAGTCACAACACTGCACAGCAGCCAGGACCCAATTTATTTGTGGATACCTATTGTAAGCTCTGGGTTGGAATGGTCAGGTGTTGTGGACCAAACCAGGACCTGACTGCCCACCAACAACTGGGAATAAAACAACCCTGCCAAACAGCGTGTTTCCCTCTGCCCTTTCCACTGAGGCTGGGGCACCGAGAGATCTTCTCTCTTCCCTTCCTGTCCCGAAACAAACTGCTTAGCTGGGTTCCTTCCCCAGCCTGGCCTCACCTCTGCTATCTTTTTGTCATAGTCTTGCATGTAGGCATCCACCTCAGCCTTCAGCTCCTCCTGATCCACGACTGAGGCCGCATAGCTGGCGATCCACTCTGAGACAGAGAGAGCAGAAGTCAGCAGTAGTCTCTGTTAGAAGCAAGCCCTAGCGTGATGCCTTTGGGCAGCTCTAGAGAGAACTGCTGTGGGGAAGGACACATTCTGTTCCCACTCCTGTTCAGCCTCCCCACTGCCACAGTTAATCAACTTGCGGCCCAGGCCACAGCCAGTAAGCGATGGAAAGAGCTTGCAACTTTCCCAAGCAGGAGCGGGCTAGCCTGAAGCCCAAGAGGTACAACATTCAGGGCTGCATTCCTGTCAAAGGGTCACATCTGAAGTGCTGTCATCTTGACAGACACCTGGTGCCCTCAAAATGGAATCCAGACTCAATAACAGGCAAGATACAGCCAGTTTCTCTGAATCTACATGATACTGAAAAGATGTTGGGGAAAACTGCCCTTCCATTGTACCAACTGCCCATTCTCCCATAGGGTCACTGGACCAGACTACAACATCCAGTACAACAAAACTACTACCTTGTGAATAATAAAGGCAGGACAATGAAACACTGGACATCTCCCAACTCAGTACAAAATGGTGAGAATTAATCTGGGACATGCAGGATAGGATTCAGCAAGGAAGGGGTAAAGTTTTTCCCCAACACTAGCTAGCAGGAAGATAGCTAGAGCTGACTTACTGCTAATGCCAGTTTTCACAGGGTGACTCTCTGTTGATATCAGCAAGGCACCTTCCTGTGACAGGGCCTTGGCTGCCTGGACACCAGCTGGTTTCCTGAACACCACATATGCTACCTGAAATCCCTAAAAGAAAAAGACACCTAGGCCAGTCAGATACACCTGGGAAAATGGCGATGCAGCAAGGAGCTGCAGTACAAATAAAATAAAAATCAAATAAAAATCAAATAAAAATCAAATAAAAATCAAATAAAAATCAAATAAAAATCAAATAAAAATCAAATAAAAATCAAACCATAAGTTACAGTGGAATAGCAAAAAAAGATAACGTAAACTTAAATAAGTAATCACATTGCCCAATACCCCCAAATAGTTTCCCATATCTCATGTTCCAAATAGTACCATTGAGTACTTGTGGTATTTTCCCATTCTGACCACTAAAGCATCAGTATTCCCCTCCACCGAGCTTTACCGTTACAGTTTTGCGGTTGAAGAATTTGGACGTGACTTTTTCTTTTTTCTCTCCTGGCCCTGGCTTCTCACAGATGTCCACAGACTGGACACACCCGCAGCGAGCAAACAGCCTAGACAGAGAGTCCTTGACACAGAAAATAACAGAGAACAAACGGTACAGGAAAGCAGGAGTAATTCCTCTCCCCACCCTCTCACGCACGCACTACAGAGCGCACCGTGAGGCACAGCCCCAGCCCCTCTGCCCACAGCTACCCCGAGGCACGCCTGGCTCCTTCGCCCACGGCCCCGCGCTCCTGAGGCGATGCCCACGGCCTCCAGCCGCCCCCGCCGCCAGACCGAGCCCCGCGCCGGTGAGACATCCCTACCCCCGCCCGCGGGCCGCTCCAGCCTCACTCACCGGGCTGCAGTACGGGGGGACGTTGAGGACGAAGAGGGTGCGGCGAGGCGGGTGCGTGGTGCCGGCCCCTTCCCGCACCTGGTGCTCCTTCACCAAAAGACAGTGGGGCGAGCGCTGCCGCTCTCCGAACTTCACCGCCAGAGCTGCGAACGACGCACCGGTTAAAGACCCCGTTGCCACCCCGGTCCCTCCCCGCTGCGCCCCGCACCCCCTCCTCACCCGTGTAGCCCGGCGGCGCCGCTCCAACCACACGCTCCTTGGCGGCCGCCATCTTAGCTCGGCGGGAAGCGGCTGGGCGCAGAGGCCGCCGGGAGTTGTAGTTCCCCGCGTCAGCGCTGCGCTGCTAATGGCGGCGGCGGCTCCCTCAGCGCGGGCAGCGCCTAAAAGGCGCTGCCCGCGCTGAGGGAGCCGCCGCCGCCCGCTGGTGAATGTAACAAAAAAGTTTCCCAATCCAGAGCATCTCACAGGACGCTCTGTAAGAAAGCTTATGACACACCATCATTTAGCATAACACTTCTGAAAATGAAGACCTGAACAGTGTAAGACACAGGCGATGTGCTTAATCCTAGAGAGGCAAATGAAAGAAGAAATAAATCTTAAAGATATGTAAAAACATTCAAAGACAACCGTAAGAACAGCTGGTTTTAAAGACTCTTGTTCATCAAGAAAAAAAAAAAGGAACTTTACAGAGGAGCTTGTATTTATGACTGAATGGAAGACAGGATCACTCCAAAATAAAGACTGAAGCAAGACATATGTACAGGGTGAAAAAAGGTCAGTGAAACTAAGAAGTAACATGGGGAGTTGACTCACCAAACAAATATCCAAGTTAATCAACATTATCAGAAGAAATGGTACATGCAAAAGCCACTAAAGTACACCAGACAAACTTGCAAATTGTGGCATCACTTCAGAAATCAGCATGTTTTTGAAAATGCAATGGGAAAAACAAAACAAAACACAACACACTATTACAAATTACCTACCACCTGTCCTGGCCAGCCATATTGAATTAGTGCAAGCAATCAGTGTTTCATATGCGAGTTCATAATCTAACAGCCCAGAAAAAAAAACTGAACAAAAATATATAACCATGCTGCATGAGGGCAAATGTGCACAGATGTGAGGTCAGGCGATAGGTGAGCTCAGTGGAATTGGAATGCCAACAAGATTAGCATGACAATTGCAGGACAGCCAGGAGAAACTGCAGAGCTGCAAGGTGAACTGCTTGAAAAGCACTAGAAATAACTTTCAGTGCCCAATGAAAGAAGCCACACTATGAAGTATTAGAAGACTCAAGATAACTTCAGAGAGCTGACTGAGAACAGGAACAGCAATGCACACCAAGACATTGCTGTAAGACAAATCATGGAGTGGTGTTCCAATAATTACTGACTTCACAGATTAAAAAAAAATAATACACTAAACTGCCATAGATCACAGAGCTAGAGAACAGAGCAGTAGTTCTTCCAAGGAAGTATGTTAATATCATGATTTCTTATGGCTAACCTAAACACAACACACAATTTAACAGCAATTTACAAAGTGCATCTTGCTGTTTGGCTTTTGGAATGGACATGAATCTATTAAAAAAATGCTTGAATCTCCCCATTCTTTCAGAAGAGACAAGATATGCACTCACAATATGTCTTCACATTTCCACAGCTTTCATCTAGCCAATAATGAAAGTACCCTACTTCAGCTAGAACAGGTACCCTCATTTCACAGCTGTGGGTTTGTTTTTTTAATAAAATTACCTTTTAAATTACTAGGCTGTCAATAACAAAGGCTATTCTTTTTCTTTTCTGTGACAACAGAATTGGAACTAGGTGGGGACACAGATTGCTCCCACTTAGTAGCAAGAATCAGCTACTAATTTTGATGATCCAGATTAAAAGATTTATGAGTATCAATTCTCTCATCCATATACTCCTCTTGCTCTTCATCACATGATCAGTTTTGAAGTTTCTATATTCTTCTAAAAGCATGCTTGATTCAATGTCAGAACAACTTCACCTGTCTTTAGGTGCTTCACAGCATCTAAAAAGGCTTAGAATCCACTCTCTGTATAACAAACTTTTATTCAGAAACAGGTAATACATTATCTTCTGCAACCCCTAATGCTTCCTCCCCCTCCCCCCACTTTTTTTAATAAAACACTGGTGTTTGATGGACAATCTAAAAAAGGAGAACAATAGCTGTCTTCGGTCCCCTCTCCTACAAACATCTGCTGTTCACATGAAGCACCCTACCAATAACGAAGTCATTGGCTTCCAAGCCAAAGAGTACTTCAGAAAAACAAGTCCTGCCGAGTCCTCAGTTAGTTCCATGGCTAAAAGGGATACAGTGAGATAGAGGAATGGTTTGCACGAGCTAGATAGAGCAAAGAGCTAATACAGAACAGGAAAGCAAAAGAAACATAGGGTTGACCAAGATATGGAATCTGGGCCTACAACCGTTACAGAGCTCATTAAAGTTCAGTGGAGCTGAACAGAATGAACAGTTAGTCTCCTAGCTAGAAGGATCAAGTTCAACCCCCAAACAGATTCTGGAAGTGGCTCTTAGCTTTCCTCTCTTATAATACAATTTGAACAAATACAAACGAATGGAGCTAGTGGGACTTTAAATATCCATGGCAATAATGCTGTACTAACAAAGGAAGCATTGGAAGTGCCACCTAGTGGCCTGTGGCTCATCACAGATGCTTACTGCCCCAAGGTACATCCCTTACTGCTCTGCACAGGACTTGCTTAACACTCTTCTCCCTACGTGTTCCGTAGAGTGCTAACTGCTTTCCTCTCCAAAACCTCTCCCTGAAGCCATGAAGTGCAGCAATCATCCTCCAAATCCATGCATGGGAACAGCATGCCCGCACAGCAGCCAAACATTGCCCAAATGACATCTCAAGAAGTGAGCTCTTAGGCACAAGACTGCTTTCTACATATTAGCAACTGAAAAAGGCCCCAGCTCCTTCCTTTTTACAGAACACTGCATAAGTTAGAAGGCAAGAAAAAAAAATTTAATGTCCCTGCATCAGCAGGAGGATGCAATACAGTTTAATGGGAGTGAAACACTTGGATTTCCTCTAGCTCTGAACACAAGACTGGTTATTATTTTTCAGTCCAGAAAGAAGAGAGCAACTGAGCCTGACCTTACAGGGCTAATATATTCATTGTACAAATGCCAGAGCCTTTTTCTTCCCCCCACCTCTCTGCATTACCAGAGTTGAAGCATCCCTCCCATAGCACAATGGGTGGTGCACTCGTGCATATGTCCTTTCTGCCTGATGCCTCTGTTGGCTGGTACACACAGCGGGAAACTCAGTTTTTCATGCTTCTTCTCAATGTCACAGCTGCTGAGCAGAAAAATGTCCAACAGCCAGAATGAAGTAGTATGCCACCGAATGCATACGAGTCAAAGATGCAAGATGGTGCTTCCTGTATGGAGCCACACCTGACTTTGTATCCAGCACAGCAATTTCAGAAACAATGTGGTGTTCTTGCCTGTTGGTCATCAAGGGAATGCACCTTTTAGTTAAAGGTCAGTCAGAGGAAAAGAGAAGGAGATCACCACTCCTTCCCTCAAAGTCTATGTGCACTTTTAATGGCCACTAGGGGCTTTGGAGTAAAGGAGGGAGTTACATGGTATATGCTTGGTAATACATTACTGGCAGAAGGGGGAGGTTATTCTTTTGGAAAAAATCATGGAAGAAAACTCCAACTATGAAAACAGAAAGTACACACACAAGAGGAAACACTATTGTACAGTAAGGTAGCGATCATAGAAAACAAAAAATTTCAAGGCAGGCAAATGCAAATAACATCTGCACTCCTGCACTTTTCTCATTCCCAACTTAAATGAGTTTTCCAGTCCACTGCTCGCTCCCCCTTCTCAGAGTTTAATTTTGAATTCTGTGGGCTGCACAGAGGCAGAGACCCCTGAGGATTTGAAGAGTGCCTTCAAGATAGTGTCAGGGTCCACCTCAGCTGGGGGATTTGAGGAGGCGCTTGCACTTGACCGGCGTGGTTCCCCTTCCTTCTTCACTGAAGGGGTATCACTCAATCGGCTAGAGGATTAAAAAAAAAAAGCAGTATTTAACCACATTATGAAATAAAATTTAACACTATGTCTGCATTTACTGTTCTTGGTGTTGCCCCCTTCCCAATATTAGAAATAAAGGTTTTAAATATGCTTTCCTCACAGGAAAACTTCCTCATCTCAGACTTGTTTTGAGCCCCAGGGCTGGGAACACTATGGAGTCAAGCTATATTGCACTCAGCTCAACACAGAGCACCACAGAGAGGAAGAAAAGGAGAACATTCATGGGATGATAATTTGCCAACAGTTTTCCTCCCTTCCCCTCAGGTTCTCCTCAACAGAACCTGCAAACATGTTCGGTTCTTCCCCCCACCCAAAGGACACTTACAGCAATATAGGCTGGTCTGAGGTGATGACATTCCCATTCATATGAAGATTGCATTTCATTGGTTGACCTAAACAAACACAATAAAAAAAGTCCTTATATCAGAATCGTGGTAAGGCAAGACCCCAGAAATATCACACATTAGCACAAGCAATAGAGTTTCTCATGTTTCTCCAGCATGTGAAAGAACAGCTGATACATCTTTTGTTGCAAAATCACAGCAACAGAAGAGCCACTGAAACACTCAGTACAATACGAAGACTCACACTAATTAAGAAAATACATACAGGTACAAAACCCTTAGCAGAGACAGAAGAGAATCTCCCATTCTCAGCTGTCTGCTCCTCATCTGACATTCATAACATCACTCTTCTAGAGAAAGAAAAAGCATCTATTTCCAGCTAAAAATTAACAGCTGATTTCAGCCTATAACAACATTGCAGACAGATCCAGATTAACAACTGCATTGTTCAAAGTTTATGGAGAAGCTGACGCTAATTGTTTTACAGGTCTGATTCAAAATGTCTCTGACTACACCTTGAGAGTTTTGCAAATGTTAGTTTTATTTGTACTTTGCAAACAGCTATTCTGTAAGCAGGTAAAGCCTTCCTAAGGACTATCTAGCTCCTAGCACTGGATTAGAAACAAAAGAAATTTAATCTGGAAGTTAGACCAGCAGAATCACTGGGACCCTGCCTCTAGCTTTGAGCATTCTATTTCTAAGAAAACTTTTTTGTAATTCCCCTTAAATAAACTGCACATATATTCAGCTAGCTACACAGGAGCTTATTACATTGCCTAGCTCTTGAACTGATTTTCTGGCATTTCCTCTCTCTTGGTAGCATATGAGCATCTAAGATGCTTTTGAACTCCCCACTGAAGTAGAAAAGTCTTTGTTGATTTATCTATCCTAAATGCAACTCTGGCCTCAAAACTTACCATCTAAGCATCTGTTGTTGTATTTCTTATATGCTGTGATAGCATCTTCTTTCTTCACAAATACTACCTCAGCCACTCCAGGGTGCACCAGCCGGGCTCGCTTCAGAGCGCCACACACACAGAATAACTCCTGAGGGCAGAGAGCTAGTCATGACCATGGTCACATCAAAGGCACCACTTCAGCCAAAGACAGTGAGTGAGAAAGGCTTAGTTTCCTAATTGCACCACCCATCCTGCTTAGTCAACACATTGCAGAATCTTGCCACTTGCCATATTTTGTGTTTGCTACAGTAAGAGTACTTCGCATTAGTAATACAGGTTGCACAAAACTCCATACTGCTACCAACACAAACAGAAAAGTTCAAGGCCAGTATTCTATACTGTTTGTCACCCATGAAGACCAGGCTTGTTCTCAGCCTGCTGAGAATGGAAGCACCTAGATAATCTGGATGGGGGCGTAAGTTTGAGGATGCCACCAAGCATGATTTGGCATGAACTCTTCTAAGTGATGCCAGGTATCTCAGTACACCCTAGAAATGGTATTTTATTCCAACTTCTTAAGCACACACTTTAAAAAGTGAACAAAAACTAAAACAAAAAAAATCAGGTACTCTCAAAGTTTTTGCAAGGAAAGTAAACCCACGTCATACCCCTCTTCATTGCATTCACCATAGTTCAAGTGATTTATCAAAAGAGGTAGGTTAAGGGAAGGAAGAGTCACTCATCCACAGTTTGGCAGTAAGCAACACTCACAACAATGTCTTCCTCTGTGACTCGAGGATGCAGATTGTTCACAGTCATCTTTGTGCCTTCCAAAGGACTGAACGCCAGCTGCCAACACAAACAAATGCATCACATAAAAAAGGTCACAAATGCAGCAGGCAAGACAGCACAGCAGAGAAAGCATTAAAAAAGTCATTAAAGGGATGTCTGGGAAAGTCCGTACACACACACAAAGGTGAGAGCTACAGCTAGTAATGGGAAGTATCAATGCTTACAAAAGCCCAGCTCATCTGATGGTGAAAAGGAACCCATTTTCCATGCTAATTTCTCTCTGAATTAACTTCTCTTTCATTCCCAAGTACAACACTAACTTAATCTGCATAGACATAGTACTCTCTGGTCATGCCCACCCTTTTAAGCACATCTCTGCTGCACTCTACACCAGCCAGCAAACCCCAAAATATGGCTCCAGCCCCTCAAGAGCATGCTGAACTCAACATGCCTGGGAACACCTGGTGGGTTATCTGCACCTAACATCAGGCAGTTTGGCAAAGCAATTCCAGGCAGGTTGTCTACAAATAGCCCGAGAGGTCTTGTGTGGACAGCAAGAAGCTGTATTTGGAAGAATCCTGTTTTTCTCCTTGCTAACAGGAGCAGACGGAAGACAATGTAACTAGTAGTGTTAAAACACTATTCCTAGGGACATGGAAGCCTCCAAGGAATGTCCAAACAACAACTGCCACCTCCTTGTAACATGGATTCCTCCAGGACCATGTGCTCCCATGCTAGATAAAGTTGAGAGAAGCAAGATGCACTAACTGAGAATTCCCAGTCTCTCAAATGCTGAAGAAAAGGATGTTTAGACATGTTTCAAATTCTTGGGACATGGGCTGCAGTTATCTGAATAAACTTGGAGTCCCAGAAATAATGGTGGAATGCAGGCAGAGCACTGCTTGCATAACCGATAAACAGCAAGTTTCAAAGACTTCTATAAAGAGCACCTCCCACTTCCCCAAGCTCACCTCAACAGGTGCTGATTCTTTTGGAGGCTCCTCCTTTGTCACTAAGGTCCGGGACATGTTTGTCAAGGCCTTCGTCCGCATAGGAGAGGGAGGTGCAGGTGGAGCTGTGTATGTATCGTTCTGGACCACTTTAGTCAGGGGAACAGTCTTGGACAGAGAGAATTTATTGCCACTCAGCCCAGTCTACAGGAAGAAAGAATAAAGTATCTCTGAGAGCTGCAGGCTACAAAAGTCATCCCTCCTCTTCAAGCACCAACAGCAGTTGTGACTTACTAGCATGCACTAAGAACTGCATGTTCTTCCCGGTGTCAAAACCACTACAGTGCTGGAGACCTTCAGCTCTGAGACAAAAATCAACTGAAATTTCTGGGCATACATTTATCCCAAAAGAGCACTTCCCTCACTAACGAGCACTGTTTAGTTTCATATTCTTCTTAAATGAACTTTACCAGTGCAATGTGAATTTGAAAAGCTCCTTTTACGCAAAGATTTTCAAGTACTTTATGAGGTATACAACAAAGATTGCTCATTAACAGTAAGACTGAGCTGCCCTAGTACAAACAGCAATACTTCTTCAGAAACACGAAGCTCGGGCACGCAAAGACATGGAGCATAAGTTTTCTAGTTGGAACTACCTGGGGAGTTTAAAGCCAGAATAAAAATTGTTCTTGGCAGCTGCCGTGAACACTGAGATAACACATTTACTCCTGAAAAACACCCATACGGCTGATTTTAAGGACCACAAATGGCCAGGAACTCTATTCTGAATACGCAACATGAGAAAAAAAAAACATGGGATAATCACTGCACTAAACTACGTGATTGTAAAAGCCACATTAATTTGCTTTCTTAGAACCACAGAATAATTCAGGACAAACCCATGTCCAGCCCTCATGTCTGAAACAGGGCTAACTTCAAAGACATGTCAGGTTGGCTCAGGGCCTCATCCAGTTACACTCTGAACATCTCCAAGAACAGCGATTTCACAGCCTCTCTGGGTCCCTGTGCCAGAGGATGACCAATACCCTGAGAATTGCACAACTCCCCCCATATCTAACTAGGGTTTCTTTTGCTGCAACACATTTGTTGCTTCATCTTCTCCCTGTTCACTCCTGAAAAGGACCTGGGTTTTGCCTTTTCCATGACCACCTATTAGGCAGTGAAAGTGCATGGACAGATCTCACTACAGCCTTCTCTTCTCAGCCTTAAGAGACACTGCTCTCTCACCCTCTCCTCAGCACCCTGACCACCCTGTTGTACTAGTTCCAGTCTGTCAGTCTTATATTACAGAGCCCAAAACCAGGCACAGTACTCCAGGTGCATTCTCAAAATACCAAACAGATGGCAATAATTATCTTCCTTGATTTGCTAGCTATGATCTTACTAATATACAGTCTACAGTTGGCCTTCATGGCTGCAAGGATGCACTGCTAACTCATTCTTAGTATATCACCCAGCAGGACCCCCAGCCTCTTTCCTACAAAGCCACTTTCTAGCCAGTCAGTTCTTAGCTTAAGTTGCAGAAAGTTATCCCATCCCAAGAGCAAGACCTCGCATTTGTCTGTGTTGAAATTCCATCTTCTCCAGAGCATCAGTACTCCCCAACAAGCTGCCAACCAAGATTTTGCAGGGCAAGAGATTTTCTGCTTTGATGTCCAGCCTCTAGAAGCAGCAGAAAGCTTCCCTTGCTTGCCTGCTCAAACAATAACGAGATAGGTTCAAAGCACTTCCCCAACAAGAAGAAAGTCAAGAGCTAACATGCAGCAACCTGCCAGCAAGGGAGAAAGCACACATTCTGGCTGCAAAAGGCCTAGAAAACCACAGTTAGCCTAAAAGGACTCTGTCCCAAAAATAACACTAGAAGCATTGGCACAAAGGGAAGGGTGGGGTGAAGAGCAAACATTTCAGGAGAAAGCATTGTTTACATACTTTAAAAGAACATAAGCCCTGTAAAGCCGCAGCCTGTGTGTCCACCCAATGCGAGCATGGCGTGGTGGGGACTGTTCAGATAATCCCTTACCGCGTTGTGCAGGAAACTGTTTGTGGTGGTGATTTTCATCTGTTTGCTAGTAAGAGGAGAGACACTTTCATCATCATCTTCCATGTCATACAGACCCTGAAGAGAAGCAAGGTAATAGTTTACATGCAGGTAGATTTAATCTAGACATTTCCAAAATAAGTAGTTTTCCCTTGCCTTCAGTCTTCTTCAGCTAATGGACTTTACTTCTATCCTGGCAGCTTGGGGACACAGAGCTGAAGGGACACAAGTCCATTTCAAAACGTCAGTGTAAAAACTATCAAACTTCTTTTGCAGGAATGCCACAGTAAAGCCATTTCCCTAGGTGTACTGAAACCACATATAGATTTCTGTAATCCCTAGACCTCATCAGGACTGATGAAACCACATTAATGGAATAAAGCCTCAGTGTCTTACTTTTTAGCACCCTGCTATGTTTAAAGTTGAAGCCTGTGCGTATGATTTTTTTTTAATTAGTTTTTTTAAAATTAAGCAGATGCCTGCCAAGTAAATCTGAACCAAACGTTCCTTTTGAATAGCCTGCTTTCCACAGCACATATCCGTCTGGCACTAGAAAACACTGCACTAGGAGGTTTACTGAATGAATAATTAATTTCCCAGCTCAACTTAAGGCTCACAGCCCTGCCTTAAAATACTGAGGCTAACTCCTACACAAGTATTTTTTCACAGATTCTAAGTAACGTTAAGAAAAAGCCTATACACATGTCACTGCCCAGAACATAAGAAGTCACAACTCAAAACGGTTTCCCATTAATTCAGTAGAAAGGTGAAGAAAAATGGAGGGATTAGCAATGAGAGCTTGCAAAATACGTGGGTTGTCACGAGTCAGATTCTGGTTTACAAACAAGAAGGTTGTTCCAGTCACAGAAATGCTATGAGGGAAAAAAAAAAAGGGTGATAGAACAAAGGAGAATTGTGCAGAAAAGAACTGGGAAAAACACTAGCCATCAGGACAACAGACTTGAGTTTGAGACAAAGTGAAATGGATTCAAGGCTTATAGTGATGAGGTCAGAATAACAAAGACACTTAAGTGACAGCATCTGGGATAGGTGAGGGCAGCAAGTCAATGTAGAGGTAACATACACAAATAGCTAAAGTTACCATAATTGAGGCAAAAAACCCCAAAACAAAACAGGACATAATATTGTGAATGATAGTTTTCCAATATTTCATATAATACTTTATGTACACACACAAAATAAATAAGTAATAAGAATGTGTAATTCCTCTCTGAAAGCACCCAAGGTGGTAAGGTGGCGGAATGGCTGGGGGCTCTGACAAAGGCCTTTAAAACTGATCCAAGAAGAGACAGCACAAATTACAGGGTTTTCCTCAGACAAAATCTGATTGATAAGGGATATGGCAAATTTGATAGCACATCAGAATACTAGTTAACATCATTCACTACCAGGTTTCCAGCAGGGACCCACAGCTGGGATTTCACAGGAAGGTTATACCCTCTCCCACCTCACTGTAGAACATTTGACCATGGACAATCATATCACTCTCTGAAGAGGCTGGCAGGAAGGTGAATCAAAACAATCAAAACAACCAAAACGTGATCTCATGTGGTGTCACAAAGAAATTTACAGAAAGACATCAGAGCTAAAGGCCACAGTCTCTAGAAAAAAAAACACATTAGCATATACAGATAAAAACTGGCAATACCTACTTTGCATTCATATAACACACAAGGAATCAAGATCAATTAGATTAAATGAAAACCTCAGTTACCATGGAATTACCTTAACCACACAAGAACAGGGAGCTAAGCTGTTGAAGTTCCACTCACTTTTCTTTTTTACTTAAAGTTTTCTTTGCACCTGCCAATGTTTATGGACACCTTCCTTCCCCCCCCAAGGTAACAGAGCACAGAGCAGGCACACACCTGTTTGTGTGTATGGTTGTTCACCACATTGATCCTCATTCCTGCTGGAGGAGAGTGTCCAGGAACTGGAGCTTTCTGCTACAGTTAGAGAAAAAGAACCAAAGCATTAAACACTACAGTCCACCAGATTCCCACTTCAGAAGATCAGAGCTGTTAGTTTGATACTCTGAGACCACTTAAATGAAACTCACTCTCCTGCTCTTGAAACATATTACCACAATATGATATTAGATAATGTCTATGTTTCCTGTAATAAGTTCAATATGAGATAGCTTCACTTAATCGAAGAAATTAAAACCTAAGGCCACACAGAGAAACTGATTCAAATTACTTGAGTTTTAGTCCAAGATTAGTGGGAAGAGAACTTAACTCCAGCCCTGCCAGCACTGACTAGATCTACATTTCTGCCAACACAAAACCATGAATTGGGTAAATCAGTAAGTAAGCTTCTCTTCTTTCATGCTACAAGGAACCAAAGATATCTATTTCATCAAACTCAACAAGTTGGGACACAACACAATTTAGTTCTGTTCCATTTCAAAGGAGAAATATATACTGTCCCTTCACACTAGAGCTGGAATAAGCTGTACTGGAATAAAATGATGCACAGGGTAGCGTAGCTGACCCTTCTGCAGCCTGTTATCCCATGAAACAGGGAAACCACAACAGAAGTAGTCAGGGAATGTAGCTGTACTAATCAACAACTGAAATCAAGCAGCAACTCTCTCAAAACTGCCCTTTTGGTTTTTGAAAAAGCTGGAAGCTGTCCATTACAGAAAAGAATGGGTCTTCTTACAAAAATACTCCATACAGGCAGTAAGATCTTCAGATTGGCATTTTCTCTGGACTGTAACTTACACCACAGCACCTCATGTTTCAATTTGCTAATCAATTCAGAAACAAGGGTACCCGTCCTACAGAAACACCAGCAGAGCTATGGAAATTCTTTGGGTTTCAAAGACTTTTTTCCTTCCTTTATGAGAAACAAGACCACAGTACAGGACAGAGCTGTGTGCTGCATCTCAGATCAAGATACTTTAGTTTGATTCTCCTCCCACATCTGGGAAGAGGGGAGGGCCATGGGCAATTTGGAATTGCAGTACAAATGTTTTAAAAAATGATTAAATAATTGCTCATGGGCACAGTTTTGTCTATAGCCAATCACTGTTACATTCTACGATATTTTCTCTTGCAATATGTTGTTTAACAAACAAAGTACTGTAGGTCAAACCAAGTAATAAAAAAAAAATCAGGTCAGACCACATTGCTGCTGTACCAAGTCTCTGGAAACTATTTTAACTCCTAGAAACTTTGTAGAAAATGTTCAACTCCAAATAGCTGGTGGTGGTGATTTGGCTTAGGACAGCATGAGTACTAATTACTCTACTAATTAAAGACTACTGAATAGACTGCTCTATTGCTCTGTGATTAGCCCTTCTTACTGCCACAAGAGCCCTTTCTCTTTCTTAGGTCAGCCTGGCAGGAAACCTGCCGAGTAATGGGAAATTTCCTAGGCTAATTTAAAGAAGAAATATGCTTGATGCTCTTGAGCAAAACCTACAGCTGAAGAGAAAGCAGACTCATCTAGGCTTTCAAACTGATGAGAATAGGAGATTTTCTGGGTATATGTAAGCACACTGTTGATCTTCGGGAAGATGAAAATGAAAGGTAGGCTAGGAACTTCAGTTACATGCTTGTAGAGGTGAGGAACAAAACCGCTCCTCAAACAACAGTCCTGACAGTCTGGAAACTTCTCTTCTGACTCTACCTACTGTACCTAATACACACACAGTTCAATAGCAGTTGTTTCTCAGAGAATTTTGCTAAGAATCAAGTTACTGTGCACATAGCAAAGTGAAATTAGAAAATTGTCAAAGGAAATCAGCAGGTTAGGAAATCAGCAGTATAATCAACTGATTATACTGCAACTGAAATAAATCTTGAGCCTCAGCAGGAATGTATCAAGTAATCAGGCAACTCCCTGGAAGCCAGGGCTTTCCTGAAAACTGGACAAGTAGAAATAAAGAAATTGTAGAAGGGGTCATCGAATTTTATATCTTCTTAGATACAAACATAGCTGTATGTTCTAAACTGTTATCCTGCCACTAGGATAAACCAGTTATCTAGACAGGATAATCCACCACATCAGACTTGCAAAGAGGGGTGGTGTAAGAATGACAGAAAATGCATATATTTTCTTTGTATTTAAGTGGGAAAGACTACTGAACCATTTAAGACAACTACTTTAATGCTGACAGGAGCGCTGCTTTAGTCTTTATTGGGCCCAAAATTCAAACGAAAATTTAAATGAAAGCTAGGATTCTACAAAAAGCCCCAAGCAGCTGCAAGGACACCCAAAAGGCTCTGAATCCTGCCATACAGGCTGGACTGAACTGTGTCACCATCACTTCTACTGTCAACACGTGAACATATTCATGAATTATCATTTCTACTGGACTGCTGTAGAATAACTGAGGGGCTCAGAGGTGGCTTGCTTGACCTACTTGGATAGTTTTGGTGATTTTCATGGCTGGATTTACTGTCCCCATAGTTGGGCTGATAGCAGCTGGAGCACTCCTTTTTAAGCTGATCTTCTCTCTGGCATCCACCACTTTGGTCACCTTTTCAGCAGCAACACTTTGCTGCTTACGGGAATTCAACATCTCTCGAGCGTCCTGCACCTTCCCTTTGATTTTGAACCGAGCGTCCTTTTGAACCAGTTTTTCACGGGCATCTTTAACTCCCAGTTTGTGTCGGGCATCAGTCAGTCCTATCTTCTGTCGGGCATCAAAAGTCCGCTGGAAGCTGACAGCTGGTGATGATCTATTTAGAAGATTTTGTTGGATCCCAATGCGAGATCTTACACCTCCAAACACTGGCCTTGTGTTAAGCCTGGCGGGGGGGGGTGGGGGGGAGGGAGAAAGGAAAAAAGAGAGAGTTTCAGACATTTTAAGATGTGATACAGTATCAATAAAAGTATTTGTGTTGCTGCAAACAAAAGCTCATTATTACTGCACAGAAATCCACTCAGGTTAGATGTCCAAATATAACAGTAGAACTCCTAAGCTGTTTTATGCTGGATTTTACTTTCTACATAAACAGCTATGGAACAGATTTCCAGAAATCCACCCTTAAGCTCACATTTACAAACTTAAGTAAAGGGTCTGACTTCAGCTGTGCTAAGTACATACTACATTTAAACAAAATTAATCAACAACTTAGATACTTCGGGGAAAACCTTGAACAAAACCAGACTTTCTAGCTTTAGGACTGAGCAAGTCTCCTAAAGCATCTTTTGTAATACAATAATATGTCCTGATACAAAGGAAACATGGAACTACATGTGATTTCAAGAATTCTGGGCAGCAAGTTCAGATTTGTGGGAGCATAGAGGCTTGGATTTTAGGATGTACAAGCACCAGTACCAATCTCAGTTCAAAGCCACCAGTTTCAAAGTTGATTAACTGCCAGCAAGAATACTTATCAGTCAGATTACTTTTTAACATCACTGCTGCTTCTTTAATCTACTAACAGAACTGCTGCACTCAATGGCCTTTACTTTTTAAGCACAACATCATCACAATACTGAGCACAGAGATAACAGCCCACAGAAAGGACAGCATTTGTACTTGTACACAAGCATTACTAAGAAGCAGCCCATTACGCAGTGAAAGCTGAAACTAGCTTCTTGTTACAGGTCTGATTCACTTTTTCAAAATCTCCCCTAATAGGAAACAGCTTGTCTAATTTTTTAATACAGTTCCTCCTGTAAGTATTTTTTAAGGTTTTCTTTTTTCCATTGGGTTTCTTTTTTTTTTTTTTTTTTAAAGATGACAAAGTGGTAAGAGAAATTTTAAAGTTAAGGTACTGAAAAAATATTCTGGCCATTGGCTTTTTAAAATTCAAAATAAGCTACAGAAGGCTACAGTGTTCACCTGCTTTCTGAAATGTATTGTCCAGTATTATAAAGTCTAAAACTAGATATCTAAAATTTGTTGTAATACTCAAAAGGCTAACATCACAAATTCAAATGATGATGCAATTTGAATTCTTCATACAGCTTTATATCAGTATTTCCTGTTCTAACCCTACAACCTTAACGTTATTTACAGTCATGTATTTTCAGTGGAGAGATCTGTAAAAAAGAAAAAAAAAGAGAGATGAAAGACTGAACCTCCACTTCTGTCTCTTTCATTCTTGTGTCCAGATAACTGGAGAGCTAGGGCTGGAGTCCCATTTTGTTACCTAGCTAAGAATCCAAATCTCTAAATCTAAATCTCATACAGCCAAAGCACACTAACTAGAAGAAACATGAGTATTACGACCATTTATTAAAATATATCTAGAATAATACAGAAGACTAACAGTATCCATAAAGCAACAGCCACAGAACAAGACTTCCCTTGCAATTTTAAAAAGCATTAATTTAGCTATGTTGAAAGCATTCACTTAGAGTGCTGCAGAAGGGCGTGCTGAGGGGTTCTTTTTAATGAGCATAAAAGAGGTCAAAGTAAAACCAGAAATATATGTATCAGCATTTAAGCCAGGATTAGTTAAAACTGTTAATGACACGAACTAATGAAATCGGTTAGGAAACTCTGTACTGAAGATTACACCATCTCTGAAGACTTGTGTTTATCCTAACAAGCGACTCTCTTCCATAGATAATTGCTTACCCTATAACAGCATCAACTATTTAGGCATTTTGTGCCACAGCACCTGAAATAACAGGGAATCTCAAACATCTAATTCACTTTCCAGAACTCCTAGTTCTGGCTTGAATATTTTGTGGATTAGTACATTTTATAGGAGAAGATTTTTCTGTTATTTCATCTAGACTACTGAAAAGCATGGATATAATGATTTAATTTTATTCAGTTTATCCAGCCTTCACAAAGTCAAGTTAGGTACCTCAGAAATCTTATAAAGTGAGCTAAACATGACAAACCAGAGAAATGCAAGGCACAAAGATTCTCGCAGTGCTGCAGAGAGATTATTGTTCAGCAAATAAAAGCAGGAAGAATTCCTGGAAGAAATGAGAGTTAAGGAGGGATTTGAGAAAGGAGGTGCTTGGCATATAAAGCAGCATAAGACTGTTCCAAATACACAGGATAACATGAGTGAAAGTGCAAAGCCAAAGCCCTGTCTAGACTAAGATTTAAATGTGTTTGAATGTTTTGCTACTATATGTTAGCAGATAACTTTCAAAATACTAGTCTAGACATATAAACATACACATTCAGAGTTAAAACCTAAGATTCTCCAAGGACCATTAAATTAAGAAAACCCTCAACAAAACAACAACAACAAAAAGGAACATGCTTAGCTAACACAGATGCGGAGAAATCCATGGACAAGATATTCAGAACCATCAAGAGACTATGGCAAAAGGGAAGATGAAAAGCTACCAAAGGAGAAGCCAACTAAGAACTGCCAACAGCTGCACTAGAGTAAATGGCCCAGCCTACACTAGACACATCTACAGTACAAAGAAATAATCTAATCTTGTAGCTAATATGTAACATACTCCACATCCACACAAGCATTTCGAACAATCTGTCAGAGTATCATTAACTATGCTACAGAGACTACAGTTTCCAAGGGCCAGGCAGCAATTTTGATGAAGCCATCGCAGCCTGAAGCCTCGCCTGTGCGGATCCCGATCAGCTTTGCTACAGTTACGGCTCCCTGTGGCACAACTACACCTCCCACGGCTATCCCACAATGCACCGTGCCGCTCATCAACGCACCACTTCTGGGAGCTGTGGGGAGACCGGGCACCCCCAGGGCACTGCCTGACGAAGAGCTGCAGCCCAGCAGCAGCTCCTGCTGCAGCTACAGGGCAGCCCGGATACCAAGGGGGCTCGGGGATGGGGGGCGCCGAGGCCCTGCTGATCCCAGCTTGAGGAGCACCGCTGGGTTAATCGGCGGGGAGAAAGAGGTAGCGGGGAAAGCACAGGTCGGAGGCACTAGTGAAGCGATGGGCTGTGCCAGGAATCTCGGGAGAAACGAGAAGGCCCCAAGAAGGGACGGGGCGAGGCAGCGGGTGGGTCTGCCCTGCCGGGGCTAGAACCCACGGGGCAGCGCCAGGCACAGGGGCGAGAAGTGGGGGGACCGACCCCCGCCCCGGCCCCAGCCCGCCCCATCCCTGAGCGACGGCCACCACCACCAATCCGCGTCAAAGGCACGGCCCCACAGACCAACGCATAAGCCAATGGGAAGGCGAGAGCGGGGAATAGGGCCGGGCCGCGCTGAGGCAGGCTCTGGCCCGCAGCCTCCGGGGCGGAACAACCAGAAGGGAGAACAGAGGAACGACCGGGGGCTGCCGGGCCTAGGGCGCTTCCCTCCCGACCGCTTACCTCCCTTTCACCGTCACACCGCGTTTCCGTATGAGCTCGTCCAGAGAGAGGTCCGCCATCTTGTCGCGGGGCCCAACGATAAGACGCAGCGAGCGAGACCCGGACATGACATCATACTGCTTCCGCTCCTCGCCCCGCCTCTAGAAGTAAGGCAGTCCCCGCCCCCGGGTGTCTAATATGAGTGCGCGACGCGGGGGGGGGGGCGGGGAGAGCGTCCCACAACCCCCAGCGGCGCCCGGGCCGCTCATTTGCATACGGTCCTTGGCGTGTCCCGTCCCGGTTCGGCGTCGGCAGCGGTTACACGCGCAGGAGGGGCAAGAGACCGGGCACAGCAGTTAGGGCAACGGAAAGCTAGCTTGTGCGGTGTGGGACGGCGTGGGGAGCTGCTCGCCCTGACCTACAGAGCTAACGCATAGGGTTCTCCCAACGGGGTGGAGAAAGAGGCGTTATGCCTTAAACTTATGAGTAAGGAAAATAACGACCCGGGGTGACGCCCGGGTCCTCACTGCCAATGTGAGAGGAATTTTTGCGCGGGTACAGGTCGCCCCCGGGTGCCCCGCTTACTTCGCGGGATGCCCGGGTGCCGTGATCTGCCCGACCCTCCGTGCCCATCGTCCCAAGGACAGAACCGGGGCAGCCGCCGTCTGCCGTGCCGGGCCCCGCCGGCGGGAGCTGTGGCTGCGGGCCTCGGAGCGCTTCGCCCCGCCCCGGTGTTTTCACATTATAAGGAAGAACTCGGTTAAATCGCTTCAAAGAAAAAAAATGCTAACCAGTGTAAATGCTAACCAGTGTCTGCTCCCCACCCCTCTGCTCCGTCCAGTGCGTGCGTAACGCGGTCTGTCCGAGCTGGCCTACGGGTCTTCACGAGGCTTAGAAATACATCACCAAAACCCTCCTAACATTTCACATGTCTGCAGGAAGTGATTCCTTTCTTATGCTTTTGTGGGAGGAATCACGCCATTTAAAATCAGACTAAGAAAAAAAATAAAAATCAGGGAAAGGGAAAAGCCGCCTTGTGCAGGCTTGGGCGGAGGTGAGCTTTGCAGGGCTTTTCCAGTGTCGCCTCCTGCCCTGCCCTGACTTGCGGGCTGCAGCATCTGTCCCTGCAGGAGGGTGGCTCTGGGTTTCACCACGGGCCAGGGTACTTCTGGGCCTCCCTCAAAACGTCCTTTGCAAGCCCAGCATACCCCCAGGGCCCTGCAGCACGGGGTTTCTTCCTGTCGTTGGAAGACGCATCTCCAAAACACGGAGTTTTGCTTCTGCCCACAGCTCTGTCTCTCCCCCGGCAGCTGTCAGGAGGATGATCTGTGTGATTCCCCTCCGTGCCCTCACCGTTCACTTCTTGCCATCTCCCTGCCACAACGCCCTGAGCTGCGGTGACCCTGAGGCATCCCAGCGTGCGCAGCAGCGTCCGCCGTGTTGCTGTGGAGCTGCCGGCCTGTGCGCGCTCCGTGCGAGGTCCCCAGGGAAGGTCCTGGGACGAAGCTCTTGGATTTCAGCAGAGCAGAAGCTGCCAGTGAGGGCCATGGACAAATGCAGAGGAGGCAGGTGCAGCTGAGGCAGCTGCTCACAGCCACACGACCTCAGGATCCCACAGCACAGATTTTCTCTCAGGAACCTTTCAAGCCTTCCTGAGCCCCCAGTCATACCAGTAGTGATGCCAGATCACTGCTTAGTTGTCCACTGGTACTTGATCCGGATCAAGCGTGGCACATGACTGCATTGCTATCGAATTAGGGGACACAATAAGTAGTTCATGCCCTTTTTGTGCTTTTGTGCTCCTTTCTGCAGCTGTCAAGATAGCTGATCAAACTGAGGTGGTGGTGTAGTCAATCAGGAGCTGGTGGAAGGCCAAGGCTTATGTAAAATTGATAAGGGGGATTCAGACCGGAATGTGGAATGTTTAATCGAAATTACTGTCCTTGGGAGTAAAGCACATCCTGGAGAAATATGTAAGCTAATTAAGATGTTTTGGGAACAATCTGAAGCTACTTGCAGAAGTGTGATAAGAAGCACCCTCACGGGAACTATCCTCATTATAATACTAAAAGTGACACCCCTCGAGCTGGAGACCCCGGCCCAAGCAGAGACCTCTCACCTCTGGGCATGCATAGAATATTAAAGTAGTACTGTAGCTTTAAGAGTAAGACAAGAAAATGTAGACCAATAGAAAACCCCTTTGCATAATTACTTATGCATATGTATAACTAGACTGTATAAATACTCTACCTGCATGAACGAGCGGTGGGCTAGCTTTGTGGAGCTACCACCTAGCACCTGCTCTTGTGCAAAACTTGAAATAAACTGATATTTCGGCTCCATGTGCGTATTGGGTGTTGCACACTGGGTAACAAACTCTGTTTGTGAGACAACAGTGGGGTGGATGATGTGTAACAACCGTAAAGCCTGCTGTTGCAAAACTAACAGGCAACATTTCTTCAAGCAAATTTGTATGAATATAAGAGCAGCCCAAGTGGTTCGAGACTAGAGAGCCATGTTCCCAGTATCCTGTTTCCAACCTGCAGGGAGCCCCAGTGGAGGTCTCTTCCAGACACCTGTCCAGACGCCCATTGACCTCAGCGATCTTTGTGCAGCCACAATACCCTTTGACAAGGAGTACAAGGCACCTGCTCTCTGCTGCATGGTGAACCACCTCCTCCTGTTCATTTTGCTTCCATCAGCCTAGTTCTTGGAATTGAAGGTGAAGAGTGCACATGTAGCTCCTACCCACCCTCTCTTCCACCTGTGATCCCCTAAGTCATCTTCTCTCCAGGTGGAGAGTCCAGGCTTGCTCACCCATTCCTTCAGTGAAGCTCCCTTCCCTCTGCAGGCACCTTCCTTCCCATGCGGAGGTCTCAGTGGGAGGCTGGTTAGGGGGCATGAGCCATGCTTTTGCAGGAAGGAAGGGTTTAAAGCTCAGGATCTTCCATTCCCTCTGTTTACGATTGTTTTACTCTTCCTGTGGGACACGACAAGCTGCAGCTCAGGTGTCACGGGTCTCTCCCGGTTCCTCCTCGCAGCTGTGAATGAGAAGTCAAATATTTGCTCAGGGACAGGCCCAGGCTTCCGCTTCCCGTCTTGTGGCTGGGAGAGGGGAGAAGGTGCAAGGCAGGAGCAAAGAGACCTCCCTGAGCGCAGGGGTCCTCGCAAAGGGCTCCTTGTCCAAATGTGCTGGGACACTTTCAGGCCTGCCTTGGCTTTTTCAGAGGTGGATTCCTTGAGCGTGTCTCCCTCGCCAGCTGAGACCCAGGGCATGGAAGTCAGAAGAGAGGAGACTGTTCCCCTGTCTCACACCAATTTCCTTTTTAAAATATTAATTAGGGAATTATGCGAAGGATGTCATATTAACCTTGGGGTAACACGTGGCACAGCGTCCACCTTACAATGTTACCCCCATTGAGTCTTACAGAGGCACATGAAGCAGCTAAAAGCAGAATGACGAGGCCAGAGAAAATATCTGATAAGTTGCCGTGGAGCAAGACCACATCATTACTTGGTCCAGATAAAGTCCGTCTGTCACGATGACCGACTGCAATGTTAGATGTGTTTCCTTGCTCTTCAAAGGACAGAAACCCCCGTGCCCTGTGTGTCAGCAGCCAAATAACCTTTCTCGCCGACTTCAGTTAGGAAAGCTCCTAACCATCTAAGCTGTTAGAAACCTTAATTCTTCTCCATTAATTATAACAAAACTATTAAAAATTTATTATGTAGGCAGTATGCTCCCCCTTGATTGCATTAATACCATCACCATAATCTTTACCTTGACACAGAAACATTTTGTATGAAAACGATTAAACAATTTTGTAATTAAACTCAAGGGGGAATTAGCTGCTGTAGGGGTAATTTTTCTATGTCAGGTTTTGTACACTGAAGTAGAATCCTAATAATTACAATAACAATTTCCTGACTTATTACATATTCCTTTTTTGTTCAGATTGAAGATATAGAGACATTAACATTTTTGAAGGTTATACCAGAAATGTCAGTTAATGTGAGTTCTGTTTGAGTTGTACTTCTTGTTTATGTCTATAAACTGAGATTTCTTTACTCTGTTAATTATTTATTGAGATGCATGTTTCCTAGCAGGAACAAATTTCATTTTTAAAAATAAGAACAGAAAAGGAAAAAGGGCCAAATTTGGCATTTAGCCCGGACTTAAACAAACATTTGCAGAAATGACGGGATATTCTTATGGTGGTAAAAGTTTAAATTATTAGCAATTACGCAGGACTGGACATCTTCTTCTCTTCTAATTTCTTTGCTGGAGCACTTCAGTTATTTGCATTGGACGTAACCCAGAACAGAACAGGACCTGCTGTGTTGTCGTTGCTTTTTGCTCAGGTTAGACGGAGGTGTTGCAGTGGGAAAGGCTGATGTGTTGGCTGCCGGGGCGTTCGCTTGTCCTGCCCGACCAGAGGAGACATGCGCTCGCTGCCTCCTAAGCCTCAGCTCACAGCCTGCTGTGCTAATGCGTTTGTCCTGGCATCAAACGCTGGCACTGCCACTGTGAGCCTCTCACTCAAATGTTAGAGAAAAGAATTACACTTCTGAGACCTAATTATTTTTAAGCGTCTTTTTTATATAACTGTGAGCATGAAGCTTCAGGTTTTTTTGTTTTGTCTTGTTTTTTTAAAGAAAGAATGGGGATAATGCCATGAAGCAAACAATTAGATTTTAGTTAAGCTTTAAGTTTGCCTTGCTTTGAAATTCTGCAATGCCTTGGAATGATAGTTTTTACATCTCCATCATAGGTTGAACAAATTACTTTTCGTAACTGTGTTTTGTCTGTTTATTATAATCTATTCCTTTTATTTAATGTCTTGTTAAAGAAAGTCTCTTTGCAAAGTATTTTAAATTCTGAGCTTTCTTACTGATTAAACTTATATTTTTCAAAATTATGTGGTACTTGACACACCTATTCAAAGGAAAGTTAGTTTTGCTTTTTAGTGCTGTTCTTTTACTTTCGATTTCAGATGACATTTCTGCAACAAGCAACTCTTTTGATTTCTTTAGTAGTGTTCAGACTTTGCTCTTCTTGAGTTGAATGCAACTTTCCTTTTAGCCCAGATTTTGAATCCTTCATGGCCAGGCTGCAGGAATGTTAGGAAACAGAATGAGGTTCCCAAACAAGCTTGGCAAATTGAAGAACCATCTGAGAAGGTAAGGTGCTCCTCAGTTAGGACAGATGTAAAAGGCTGTATCCTGAATCTTGGTTGTACTGGTTTGTCCAAGAAGAGGAATTTCTGCATGGAGATACCTCCCATAACACAGATACCCACCACCCATTTCATTTTTCAGAAGCTGGGAAAAGACCATATTTGGTCTTGATAACCTGTTGGTTATTGCTTGTGTGTCATTTAAACCATAGTGGTTCATTTTTTTTTTTTGGTGAATATTTATTTTACAATCTAGCCATAGATGGGACCTTTTTCACCTTACAGTAGTTCCCTGGCCGTAATTGCGAGGCTCTTTCACTTAACTGTGTTTGTGCCCTCTTAGTTGTTTCCAGCTACCGGCACCTGCTGGCAATGCCTGCAGCAGCCGCTCACGAGCGGGAAGCATCTCACCAGTCGGCCGTGAATTCCCTGAACAGAGACACGCTCGGGTACACTAACCGCATGTGCTGCCTGCCTCTAGATAAGTACAAGTTCTCTTGCCAACCAGAGGTATCTTTCTTCTTTCGGTTGATATTTGCCCACTCAAAGTCTATTTTTTATTAATATTAGACTCCATGACTGACATGGGCTTATACTCCAGGCTTGAAAGCACAGCCTTGATTCACAACTGAAGTGAAAGCAAACAATAGGAATTAAGCAATAAGTTGTTTCAGGTGTTAGAAATGTTTAGGAAAATTGGTCCCTGCCCCACGTAGCTGTTCTTGGAGTATATGGTCAAGAATGTAATCCAAACCAGCCGGAAAAGAGGAGTTTTAGTCCTCTTCCGTTCCTAAACCACTGTTGCCTCTGCTTTGTCAGTGTGTGTCGGGGGCATCCTAAATAAAGGAATCGCTCAGGAATAAAAGCTTGTGGTGTAGTGGTTTCCATGCAGGTGGAATTTGAATTACGCCAGTGTTTTGCATATATATTTAGCATATTTTCTGCACTGTTCAATTCTAGCTAAATAAATAGTGCTTGGTAAATATGTGAGTTGTCAAATGCCAGTTAAATTTGTCAAATAATTCATACCGCATATATTTGCTCTGAAGCACAGCTACCCCTAATATAAAATAGCATACGTTCATCAACGTTATGCTGTTGATGTTGTTGCTCTTTTAGTCCTTTAAAGGACTAAAAGATAGTGAGAGCTGATGAACTGTGCATTTTTCACCCAGTTTATTGTTTTGATCCTTTGGTTTTTGTGCATTTGGGTGGGAGAGGCAAAGGGGAGAAGAAAAGAAATGTCAATCCATTCACTTCTCTTGCTTATGAGTGAACAGTCTCCCAGTCTGTTATCCTGTGTTGTGAGAATTTGGTTTCAGTATCCCAAGACAAGCCCTTGTAGAAAACTAAACTGCTTGAAACATCTCAGCTTCAGCTGTGAAAGATCTCAGCATTGCTCCTCAGGGCAAATGCCCAGTTGTGCTCCTCAGGGCAAATGCCCAGTTGTTCCTTCAAAATTACCCATGTTGGTATTTGAGTAATCTTAATTCTCACAGGAGTCTGTCATGAGGGATAACGAATTTCTAAGGAAACTTTTTGGTGAAATAGCTGCTATTTGCCTTCCCAGGTACCCTTCTGGAAAATGAGCATGTGAGATATATCTCCATGCATTTAACCAGAGTCCGGTCATCACTTTCAAAAGTGAAAAACCTTCTAAAGAGAAGTTAGTGATATAATCCAAGTATTAATTATGCGGTGTTGCAAGATCTGGGAAAATACAGAGGTGCTGGCTAGCTGTGGTGGTGACTGTGTCTGGGGTCAGGCTTTCTCCCTCTGAGGGGAAGGCACAGTGGTGGGGCTGGAGCTTCTGTTGTGTCTGTGGAGTATTTGCTCTGGGATAACTAAGGGAGGGTGGCTGTCTTGCAGGACCTGTGAGTTTCACTATCATCAGATTGACTTTTTACACACACACACACAAAATCTGAGACTCTAAGGGCACTACTAACAGCACTGACCAGGTACTTCTAATGATCTAAATGGGGTCCACTGGGTAATCACAAGGCTGGCTTGCTCCTTCCAAGAGCTGGGCCTCCTCCGTGCTGGTCCCATTGCTTTCTTGCAATGGGCCGGAGACTTGCTCAGAGCCAAAGCATCTGTTTGCACTTTCTCTCTCCATATATCCGAACCCTTGAACCCTGGTCCTTTGTAGCTGTTAGAAAGTAAGACACTGAGGGATAAGAGACAAATCCCCTGGCTCACTGACCCATCCGTTCTCTCACCAAAGCTTCCTGCACACGTGAAATAAATGAAAGTACGTCACAGAGAGAAAAAAGGTCAAAACACAGCTAACAGCTAAGCAGATATCCGTGGATTATAACTGCTGGCACACTTACCCTCTGACAGAAGATATCCTACCCTCCAGAAAATTGGGCTCTTTGGGATATGGAGCAATAGATGCCAGCTATGCACAAGGTTGAGACCTCAGACGCTGTCTGTGTGTCTTCCAAATTACTTAGCTAATGCAGTGTAAGATCAGTTCACCAGAAGCACTGAGGGACACTGAAGTTCTGGGAAGTTGCTGCTGCAGAGCATGGGAGGTAAAGAGCAGGATCCGAGATTCTCCATCAGAATAGTGAGAGACTTGTGCAGGAGAGGCAGGAGAAGCCAAACGCAGGATACTTCCCATTTACCCATCCCAGGTGGCCTTGCAGTTTACTAGCATGTAAAGTGAATAACCAGGTCCGTACAGTGGCCTGAAGAGAGAGCTCTCAGGCACACCCCAAAAGCTGGAGAAGGCCACAGCCTGCTGCATTGTTTATGCTCTTCTTCAGTACTATGTCTCAGCGGTATGGCCTAACCTTTACCTCTCTCGCTTCAGTGAGGATACTAGAAAAACTGTTTTCTTAGACAAGTTGTAGTGTTGGGTGACAGAAGTGGGGCGTTGAGTGTGCTGCTGATGTTTCAGTCAATGTCTCTACCAGGATATGAGTGATATTTTTAAATTCCACTGGGAACAGGCTCTTTCTCCCTCTCTGGACAGTGGGGAGAGCAGAACGGAAGAAAACACCTGGGCTGGGTCTTTGGTGGGAACAGACAGACAGATCTCCCACCAAAGTCTGCAGGACTGAGATAGCAACTAGTTGCATCCTACAGAGCTGAAGAAAAGCCATTGTGCCTCAGCTCCAGGGATAATCCTGCATCACTGGTAGGACGATAGTGTAACACAGAGGAATCCTTTACGGATACCAGGTGGAGGATCTAACCCACTTGGCTATGTGATTTCATTTGTACGGAGGTCTTGTCTTGCAGGAGATATTCTCTCTGGCAGGGATGAGCAAACTTAGAAGCCCATCATTTGCCATCCATCTGTGAGATGTAAGGTGTAGAGATATGGGTAGACTTGCCCCCCTTCTTCTGGACGAAGAATCTATGACCAGGGAAAGGGTCTCAGGGTCTCCACTGAGATTTGAATGAAGTCTAGGTCAGAACTGTCTTAGCTTGATTTAGATAGCAAATGAGACCAAGTGAGGGGGAGGCTCTTGCATGGTTGTGTTGACTGATGAAAAGGCAGGGGAGGAGGTGGTGGGAAATACAATACACTTCTCAGGCCATGGAAGGGTCCACTTGTCCCCAAGAGGTACAGGGTGGAAGAAGTTATGGGAGAACAACATTTCAGCAGTAGCAGTAGCATTTCTCCAAGTCTCTTAATGATGGTTTAGAGCTAAAGAAGGAAGGGAAGATAACTCTGGGTTATTTAATGATTGCATCCTGTACAACATGGAGGAAGGCAGGATGTATCTGTGTGAATCAGCCTGTTCTTCAGGGACATTCTTGTTCGAAGGCTTCAAGCTATCTCAGGACAGCGGAGCAGCAGCCACGACCATTATCCCTGCCCCCAGCGACCTTTCTAGAACCTACAAAACCCAACAAAACCTTTCTAGTGTTTTGTTGATTGCTCCAAAGTGCTTAGAGGTAGCTGGGACATTTGATACTCAAATCCTGCATCTCCCTTTGCTGGTAGGAGTGGTTTAAGGAATGCAACCCACACCAAATGTGTGGCCTAACTCACCACACAGGTGCACTGGATGTTCAGCCCAGGTAAAATCTCACCCTCAAACATCAAGAACTGGGAAAAGAGGTTGTGTTGAATCATGGGTTAGATGTTGTCCTTTGCACCAGGAGATGTGAGAGTCTGGCAACAGGGAAATTTCACGCACAGAGACACTTCGTGGCCATCAGTGGACCTTTGTTGCTAATGGATGAAGTACCTGGTCTGTTGTGAGTGGCTAAAAATCCTGTAGCTGCACAGGAAGGAGACAGCCCATTCACTGTTTCAGGACTACTTCACTGCAGGCCAAATGACACCTTTTGCAGGGAGGGGGAAATTGTTGCTCCTGAGATCAGCTGAGCATATGTAACAGGGAAAAGATGTTTCAGCAGTATCTCAGAGCCCAAGTCTGCTGGATTCTGCTAGGTGCTGTACAGACAGAGCAAAAAGTCTGCTCCTGCTGTTAAGAAAGTCTAGGAAGTGTGTGTGAAGCCTGCTAGAAAGGATGCAGCAGTACCTGAAGGCTTTTAAATCAGCCTTTGAAATATAAAGCTTTGTAACTTGAGTGTTTTAGCCTAAGACAGCAAAAAAGATGTTAAGGAAAGAAAAATCAAAGGAAAGGACCATACATGAGAAGCTGCAGAAGCGATGAGCTTCAGAGATAAAACTGATGCACAGAACAGGACCAGACTGACTCAAGGAGCCACAGGGTTTTAAAAATTAGGCTAACAAAATTTCTAAGCAGGTAACAAGTAGAGCATGGCAGCTTGCCATATGTGTACTATTACATCTATATAATCAGATGGCATTTGGCTCAGGGTCATGCTGAAGCTCCTGCTTGCTGGTACTGGACAACTTCCCTGTCATTTACCTTCTAAAGCCTGGACAAGATGAAGTGTTAATGCACTGCCCACCTTAGTCTGCAACACCTTACAAGGTATGAAAAACTAACTGTTGTGGTTCTTTCTTTTTGCGAAAGTTGTAGGAAATATGGTGCATATGTAATTTTAATTCACCTGCTCTATTCCATAATAAATATTTCCAGTAAAGGTCTTTTACAGTCAGTTTCTCAGAATATGTTGGTTTTCTAAAAGCCAATTTTCTTGCACATACCTGGATCCCAGCTCATGTTGTCAGTGACCTGCAACATGCTCACAGAATAGCGGATTCCTGAGAGAAGCAGAGCAATGTGCTTGCAGAGAGCTGCACAGAAATTTGCCTTTCTTCCTGGAGGCCATCAAGAAAATGTCAGGGAGTTTGTGCAGCCAAGGAAACTGCTGGACTAGAAAGCAGAACTGGAGGAAAGGACTCGGCAGGCACACAGCAGGATTTCCAGTCTTTTTTATTTGTCAAATCTCAAGATTTTCCCTGAATATTTTGTCACATGAGCACATAAACATGCATTTGACTCACTGCATCCCCCTTACGCTGTGAAATACAACTTGTAGAGCACTTTGGTCAAGAGCTGTGGCAGGTATGCAGCTGAAGGGCTATGGAGCGGCAGATTGTACAGAGGTGGGAAAGCAGCTGAGTACTAACAGGCAGGTGGCATTTGTGTGGACACCAGTGGCCTTTTGGCGTCTGGGTACACATACGTATGCACACCTGTCTTCTGAGAGTCCGTTGTAGTCTTTGTGAGCCTTGGCTTTTAGTGCTGTGATCTCTTCCTCAGCTAATTACATTTTTACCCAAGAAGGATGACTGTTTCCCAACAGGCCCTCTTCTCCTTGCTGCTTATTCATTAGCAGATAGCATAAGCCTGCAGTTTGCGTACCTGCTATAGATGCCGGGAAGGGCAGTGATACCACTGCTGTTAGGGGTCCCGCAAAGCGTTCGTCCTACCACATGCTGTTGGTGAGGAGGCAAGTGCCTCCACAGCGTGGCTGAGATCCCCACTGTTATCTGCCAATGTCGTAAGCATTTGTGAAGAGCAGGTAAGGTAGGCTAGAAACACAGATTCTCTTTCCACACAAATGCTGTTTAGAGACAGCAAGGAACATTTCTTGTTACATAAAATGTATGCATGCTGCTGAGGCAAACATCTTCAATTTTTAATACATGTTTGTAAATAATGATTTATCCTACGTGTCTCAAGCCAGGAGTGTCTAACTCACTAGCTGTGAAAAGCAGGCACTTCATGGGAGAAAGAAAAGCAGCATATTGTGCAGCAGCTGTTTCATCCTCTTGTGATCATATGAGTAGCTTGACTCTGAAGTCGTGCTACTTTTCGTCCCAAACTACACCTTTCACAATGACTTGTTCCCCACATTTCATTATGGGCCACAGAAATGCTGGTTCTCTCCAGTGCTCCCAGTCTTTCTTGTCCACGTGCTCTATATACTCCAACAAGCTTTCCTGTAGGTTCCACACAGCTTTAACCGGTGGGTCCTGAAGAAGCAGCAAACAATAAATTTTGCAGCACTGCAGTGTGAATTGTCTTTGAATGGTGGTTTCTGGGTCAACGTCAGCTTGCTGAAAATCAAGTGAGAACACTTTTCAAAGCTTTGTAATGCTATGTTGATGTAACGTTACATTGCCTCCCTGCTCTCGTTCTGTGCAACTGCTCCACATGAACTAAGCACTGAAGAACTTGATTTGTCAAAGCTGATGGTACCATTCGAGTGGGACAGGCAGGGGTTCCATGGTCACTTTAAAGGTTCTTTCATTTACTAAGTCCTGGCTTCTGGACTGTTCCAGCATCCACCAACTGTCTCTATTTCCTCATAGAGAGATCTGCAAACAGCTTGATAAGGATGAGCTTTCAGAAAGGCCCAGCAAGCTGCAAAAGGAGGAAGCTGCTCTTTGGAAGCTTCATATATACATGATATGACATATATATATATGTATTTCCCATTAAAAACCCCCACTAGACTATAGTCCATTTGGATAGCAAGTACCAGGGCTCTGTGCACACCAACAGCCTCTGCAAGCTTTCCCCTGCCTCCCCAGGGGTCTGGCTGCTTGCGTTCAGGGTCAGCTCTGATATAGCATGGCCATATAACCTTGGATTCAACTGCTACGAAAACAGCTAAGCTGGCAGAAAGGGTGGTGTGAGAAGGAGTTATGAGAAGCCTCATCTCCACCCACAGACCCTCCACCACTTGGCCCAGGAGCTGATGCAAGCTCAGTGGTGGCTGGTTGCTTGCCTGAGCTGTGATGTTGGGATGCCTGCGCCCAGCCTTGCTGTCCCTGACCCACAGGCCGACTTCCCAGCTCGGTCTTGACCTGCCTCGTCACTGTGGGTTTGCCCGGTGATCACTGGTCTGCGGCTGACCCTGATCACCACCCCCGGCCCTGCTCTTTGCACCTTGCTGGGGTCTGGTAGGGCTGTGCCCTTGCTGGTGAGGGCACTGCCCTGCCTGTCCTGCCGTTCCCCACTGTTCCCAGCGCAGCTTTGTATCTCCCTTACAAGGTTACATGCCCCTCTATGCATGCCTGTGAGAATATTTGAGAGTATATGGGCTGGAAGACCCTCACCACAAGTGGAAAACAACCCCAAGCAGAAGGGAGACCTCCCATTTTTTTAAATACCAAGCTGCGCAGACATGCCAGAAAATTGAACCACTGCCCCTGTTCCTGGGCTGTATCTTTACTCACCAGGATAATTCTGCTGTAAAACTCATCGTTTTCGCAACAGGAATATCTGAAGAGATTCCTTATGTCTTGCATCAGCCCCTACAAACCAAGCACAGTACAAAGCAGCATGTGGTGTGGCCAGCAGTACAGTCCCCGAGCACTGGGAATTTTTGTTTCTCAGATTGTGTCAATCAGCAATGGAGAAGCTGCCTGTTTCAGCTTTGGAGGAAGGTCCCATAAAAGAAACACAGGGCTGGAAAATGCTTTCTGCACTCGTATATGCACCTCAGCCAGCTGGACGATTCAGACATGCAGTGTATGTCTGTGTATCATGGGACACAGAAAGGTTGCTGGAGCTCGGCTTTCCACACACCCATCCCTCTCAGCTCATAAGTTATCCCCACTGTCATTGCCAGTATATTTTTAGCAGTGTCCCTAGCAGAAGCTAAGTTCTACATGAATGGCAGAGGCAGATGGCCCTTTTATCCCACTGCCCGGGTCCAGTTACACAGAAACATAAAGTACCTGTTTGCTGTTGGTCGCAGTGTCATTCAAAGTTGGAATGCCAAGAATTTCAGATATTTTAGCTATTCTCTCCTGTATATCTTTCTCACAGGCATCAAACAGCTTCTGCAGCACAAAGACAACAGCTGATTACAACAGCAATCACACTGAAACGAGAGGTGTAGTGTGGAAAGCGTGTGCTGAAACCACGTCTGCATTAGAGTAAATTGTAGGGCCACTAACTGATTGAAATATGTCTTCAATACCTGGGAAATAAAGTGTTTCATTGAGCTGTTTGCATGTTGAAGCCCATTCTTCAGCTTTATCATCACAACCAATGCTAATAATGGCCTCATCTCTGTCTTGTCCTTTAGGGTGTATCATTTTGGTATTTTCCTTCAGATCCCCCCAACATCAGAGCAGTGAGTCAGACATCAGAACGAGGTCTCCCATCTAGTCCTTAAAGCATTAACCATAAGGAAACTGGACTACGTTTTCCCACTTGTGCTTAATATGGGTGAGATATGGGACTGGGATTTGAATGTGCCCTTCTGAAAGGCAGGAGGAAGCAGGTCGCTGTCAGTTTGCTCTCTACAGCATTACGCAGGCCCTGCTGGACTGGAAAATCAGAGACCCAAACTTAGTCCCCAGCCCTGTCTAATACAGAAATACTAATACTCAAAGCCTACTGTACTGGCTACACCATATTGATCTGATAAAAGTCAGATTGAGAAAACGGCATGAACAAACCTTAATTATGTTGCTGCCAGTTTTATACGTCCAATAGGAGGCTGCGGAGCTCCTGAGTTTTTCCCAGTCCTGTAGCCTGAGCATCTCATACCTCTGCAGCACAGCAGACAAACGTGAAGGGTCATTCATGTTCTCAGAGTCCTTGTGCATGCCCATTGCTTTAGACAAGAGCTCTTTGTTTCTAGGGCAAGAAGGATATTAAAAAACGTAGCTAAGACAAGATGAAACAATGAATAAGCATAACTATTTTACAGCATGTTATGAACCTATTTCGTGAATCCCGTGTTTTCTACAATGCACTTTTTTACATAGCTGGCAAGCAGCTTTCGGTGGGAAATGGTGCTTTCTCAGCTCACTTTTGCGTGATCACAGCAGAATCTGGTCAAAGAGCGGCATTTTGTCTATGTCATTGTAGGCTGATTCCCAGGGTGAACATGCTAATATTCACCCTGGGAATATCTCCTTCCCTTTCCAGAACAATGCAAGCCATCTTCTAGAAATCAGTTACAAAGAGGTGCTGGCAGGTTGAAAGTCTGGGGAGAAGGTGTCTAGGCTGTCTGCTCAGAAACGAAGAGTCCCTAAGGACTGGAGGAAGCAAGAAGTATGTCTCTTCAGTGTAGAAGCACACATTGGATCAGAAATCTGAATAAATACCTTACCTTGCCTCTAGCTCTGTGATCTTCTTTTCCAGCTTCTTATATTCCTCTTCCTCTTGAAGCTCTGTTTGGGTGACCTTTCCAGGAACTGCTCTGAAACAGATTTCTTTTGTGAGATCTCTTTATTTGTACTTGGACACTGGGACAACAGTGGACTTGCCCCTATTGAATAGTCTGAATTCCAGCAAAAAAGCTGTGAGGTGGGAAAGTGCAGAGCACCCAGAAAAAACTCCAGGGGAGCTTAACAACCTCCCCTGAAAGCCCCCACCTAGGATTCATGCTCAAAGCAAGGGGAAAGCTATTTACATCAGAAGAAAGGGAGGTGGGGTTGTGCGGATCAGAGGTTGAAGGCTTGAAGAAATCACAGGTGTTGTCCACTTGTTAGAATCTACTCTCTTCTTTTCTCTAGTTGTTTTCTCCATCTTTAACATCAAAACATTATCATCAAACATCCCAAACCCTCCTGAGAGTTCTGTTCTCCTGGATTCCTTTCTCCATAGATGTCTGGGTAATGTCAGTCTCCTGTTCCTCCAGCGAGTGAAATTCTCCCGTTTCCACTGCCTGCTTTTTAGGTGATACTACTAGAGCTTAAAAAAGCACTCTTTACATGATGACCCTAGGTCGATTGCAGACTCACACCCTAAAAGTGCTGGAAATTTTTTGCTTTTTATCATTCACCAGAGGTTTTTAAAGATTGTGTCATCTTCTGTATTACAGATCTCAGAACAAGTATATGCAGCCCTCGTATAAAGGAGACCTCTTGTCCCATGTTTCTTTCCCCTCTTTTCAGAGTAAGCCATACCATCTTATATTAATATTCTGATCTTGTGAATTATCCCATCAAGTTTCTGCTCTGTCAATTAAATTACCTTCATTACTGCACACAGAAATGTTGTGTTCAGAGCTTGTCTAACCTTGGAGGTGGTAGATGTATTGTGCATAGTGGAGGAAGATGACTGGCTGTGGGTAAAAGGACAATACCGAGAAGAGGAAATTCAGAAAAACCCAATACTCACTCCTGATAGCTCCTGTGTCCCTCCTGGTAAAGACAATAAGGGTTGCTGATCTGCTGCATCTTGCAGTGATCAGATGCAGTATGCTTCCTAGAGATGGAAGAAAACAATCTATGTTAAGCAGACAGACCTGGGAACAAACCAAGAATGAGGACCTGAATTTGGGAGGTGTAATCTGGATCTAGACTGGTTTCCTGACAGCCTTCTGTAATTAGGCAAACAAACTCAGGCACACGAGTGACTGAGCTTGGTCATCGTTTGAATCTAGGTCCAGCATCTGGGAACCCTTGCCTTACATCAGCCCAAGTCTCAAACTTGAACCACTCCGGAAGAAAGCTCCAAGGTTTCAGAAAGTGTAAGTATTCCTCCACTACCAGGCTACCCATGACTGCAGACCTGCAAACCCTTCATGACCCCACAGATACTCCAGCCATGATCAGAAACTTTAGAGTACCACAGCCTGTCTTCACGGAAATCCCAACAGGAAAGCCTCTTCTCCACAAAGCTGTTCAGGAAGGGTGTGGAAATCCAGCTATACTATTTGAAGTTTATTCACTCCTGGCCTTGGACACTGAGAATTATTTATGTTGTCGTTTTATTCCCAAGATGCTATTATTTAGGCTATTATTTCTTTTTCTTTCCTCCTGATTAACAACTTCCCTTCTTCTTGCCAGTATCCCAGCCACTATGCCTTCCCTCGGTGCTTGCCTAGCTCATAAGAGGGCAGTTTTCACGACAACAACCCAGGACTGCCTCTGCACACCTACTCAAAGTGTCCTCAGAGCTGGTTTTACCACCTCCCCTTTCTATATTAGGCTGGATGCCTTTATCTTGAGAGCTGCTGTTGTTAAGGCAGCCATTTCCTATTCAGAGAAGTATTTGCACAGAAATGAAAGTTCATCTCACAACATGACATGTTTGCATGTCCCGTGCCCTGGTCGTGTGCCCTGATCTGCACTCTAAGACAAACCTGTTTCAGAGGCAGCTCATGCCTGGCCATGACAATGCAGTCAAACAGGAGAATGAAAATTTGGTCTGCCCTGCAGGACAAAGCTGTGATAACCAAGGCTTGAGCATGTTTCAGTCGCAGTTGCAGAAACATTTATGATTTTTCCCCTCTTATATATATTCTTAATATAAAGAATCACATTACCCGTGGTCACTCTCCAGAAATTGTAGTCGAGTATCAACAGATTCAGACCAAACTCTTTTCTTGCTGTTCATCAGTCCATCAGGGGAAGAAAGAAATAATAAAACACATTACAGTCAGTAGGCAAGTATCCATTAAAGTCCTAAGAAATGCACAAGATAAACTTCCTCCCTCCAATTCCTGATTAGCCCATAGGGAAAGAAAAAACAGCTAGATACCAAAACTTCTCAAGGCCGTGCTTTGCCAGGTAGGTGGTTTGTGATTTTATGAGTCAGTACCAATAGTGCAAATAAAATACTGCGATAGCAGGCAGTACCAATAGTGCAACTAAAATACTCTGAAAGCATAAGATCTGTGTGTTATATGATGCAGATCAAACAGCTTCTGTAAATTGGCTTTGGGTTCCCCATATAGCCCAGACAAAATCTGGTGCTAACTCAGAGCCCTCCTTGTGTCTGGCTTATTTGTAATCTTCTGTCCGACCTGTCCTAGCATACGCTAGCCACAGTTGCTTGTCAGGGGCCACGCTAAACACTGTAATTTCTGGTCACCAGGCTCACTTTATTTCTTCTTCCACCTGCGTCAGCCTTTCTGCCAGCCCAGTACATAATTCCTCCAGCTTTGAAGTCTTGTCCCCATAGGCTGATGGTTTCCCCGGAGTGTCAACTATTTGTCTGAGGAAAAAAGAAAATGGAATTATTAAAACAAAGGGGAAAAAATCACATACTCTAAACAGGTACCTTATAAAAGACAGCCCTGTGAGAGACTGAAAGAGTTAATGTCTCAAACATTGTGGCGAGGTGAGTTGTGGTTTGTGTGGCGATGGCTGGGGCCGGCTAGCACAGGACATGGAGAGCGGGTCGTGGAGACCGTGTCGGAGGACGTGCAGTTCCGTGTTCTGATGTACTTTACAGAACGACTTACCATATATGCCCAGAGGTCACACAGAGTTTATCTGAGGAAGGGACTTACCACCACCTGAGAGACCCCTCGTGATGACCACCACCACCACCACCACCCCGGCTGGCACCTGCGCAGAAGATTGAGAACCTTCTGGGACAAGAACCATATAAAACCTCAAGGGCCGTAACCGGAGATGGGGACTAGATTATAAAAGACCCATCCCCATGGAACCAGGTGTGCACCCATCACCGGAGGATTGGCATACCTGTCATAATCATCGTGGGATCCAAGAGTCGTAATATCTCTCTTTATCTCTCTCTGTCTTTCCTTTTCTTTCGTTTCCTTTCCTTCTTATAGATGTTCCAATAAGATTCCACCCTTGCCAACCCCTTTATGCTTTCCAAGTTTTTCAAGTTGATGTGTTCCACGTTCAAGTTACTTCTACCATAAATAAAGTGCCTAACTGATTGTTTGGTGTCGTTTCACCTTAATTTAGTCCGAGGGAATTTGCCAACCTGAGTCACTCCCAAGTGGGGTGGAGAGGGACCTGGCAGGCAAATGCTGACTCTGCCGTGTGGCTACCCGTATCATCCTCATAACCCTTAGACATAGATCATTGACCAAGTCTGAGACTAAGACTGGATCCAGCCGCGCCTAGACTCCTCTCTGAGAAGGAGTTTAGAAAGCAAAGAGGTCCTTTCTGAACCTCGTGGCTCAACGGGAAGGCCACCTCTTTTCCCTTAGCCACATGCCAGACTCACGTCCTTCATGTGACATATTCGGCATCACGATTTTACTTCCCCGGTGGGCCGTAACAAGGCCCGTGAGCAGAGGCTCCATGGCTACATCCATGCTAGCGAATAAATCGGAGTCAGGATAGGGGCTCCTGTGCACATGATGGCCCAGCACACTCCTGGATGCAGTTTTGGCACAAGTGAGCTAGCATTCTCCCAGATGATGCCTGGCACAGTGCAGAGCACTGCACAGGCCAGGGTTTGCAAAAAAATAGATGGAGGATTTGAGCAGTCATTAGGGCTGGGTGAAGTGGGCAGGATACAGGGACAACTCCTGAAAAACAAACTCAGCCCAGACCTGCAGAGTGTGGGGAACAGTAAATGCAGGTGGCTATTCTGCTGAAATCAACTTTGCAATGTATGGGTGTGGGGTTTTTTAATAGAGCAGAACAAAGCTATATGTTCTCAAGGTAATTTTCATTTCTACAACTGCTCTGTGCCCTATTTCCTAATGAGGATCCCAAACATCAAATATTACTGCAGAGATGATCCCAGGTTGAGGTGCTCCTGCAGCTCAGGTATAGGTGGAGCAGACAGCAAGCTCCTTCCTGCAGCAAGGCAACGTCAGAGAAAGCCCAAGTGTGAGGCTTCACCATCAGTTTATGCTAATCCAAGTCTGCATGGCTGCTTTGCAAGGGACTGTCCTGCCCCTCTCTCCCAGCACCTCCTCGCTCCTCTCCCGCTGAAATAGATTTTGGATTTGTTTACTTGGATGGATTCCTTTTCAGTTAAATCGCTTCATTTCCCGTCTCTCACTGAGGACATGTTTTTTTCTCTTTAAGTGCAACAATCCAGTATAAAATCTGCATTTAAGTCAGCCTTTCCCTGCAAAACTGTTGAGCTCAGAGACAAAGTCCCCGAAGTCCAGAATCTGTTACACTATACTGTTCTTTCCAATTTCTTTTCCTCTCGTACCCATTTAAGATCTGCCTCACCCTTTGGAACGGAACTGGAGCTGAATTTGAGGAAATTAACCGTCCCTGTGACAGATAGGAAGGATAGGAAGTAGAAAACAAAGCTTTCACTGAAATATTTCACAGTTGGGAAATGTTTGCAGTCCCTCATCGCAACTCCCCAAGGGACTTTGTAGAAATATTCAGACCTACTAAGGTTAAACTTGGTAAGTTCAGCCAGAGGCACCTCCTGTGCAACGTACCTTCCGCCTTCTGCAGCCATCCCTCTGGGACCGGCGCCCTTGGGCAGTCCTTCAAACAGCCTCGTCCTGCCGTAGGAAGAAAACTTGCCTGTGTCCATGCCTTTACAGCAGCAGAAAATGTTTGCCAAAATGATTGCTGAAATGAGCACTGAGATGAGTTCCCTGTGCTGCCAGGAGGGCAGGAAGCTACTGCGGCAGGCACTTTCTTGCTTTCACAAAGGGACTTTTCTGTGATAAGCCCTTCCTTTTTACAGGAAAAGGCACTCTTTCCTTGCACCATATTTAGGGTCATACCTCCCTCCAGCCAATAAAGTCAGGGGGGTGGCTTCACCCTGCAGCATCAGCCAGAGCGGTTTCAGTTTCCTCCCAGTCCCATCTGTTTACACCTCTGCAGCTTGCCGAGCCGTGCACGTCTGCACGGCTGTCGGCCATGGCCAGCAAGTCAGTCTTTGTCGTTGCAATAGATTTTGGCACGTCCTACAGCGGGTACTGTTTTTCCCTTGCTTCAGGTACAGACCAAATCCGCCAGGTGTACTGGGGAACAGAGCACGGGCTCAAGACCCCGAAGACGCCCACGTGCATCTTGTTCAACCAGAAGCTGGAGTTCAGGAAGTTTGGCTATGACGCTGTGATGAAGTACAAAAGCCTGCCCTCCAGCGAAGCTGACAACTGGTACTTCTTCCAGAACTTCAAGATGACGCTGTACAACACAGTAGGTGGAACGGTGACTGCTAATGGGAGTCAGAGCTATTCATTTATTTGAGGGGTGGGGGTTAGAGGATTTGGTGAAGAGGGCTGAGTAAATCTGGCTGATGAGGATGAATGAACAGAAATCAAGGGGCATTTTGAGGCACTGAAGAATAAATGATTTATTTTCTTAATTAGCCAAAGGCTTCATGGGCCCTTCCTTTATGGTCTAAAGACAATAAAACCTGATTGCACACCTTGATGAAGCCAAGTACTTGTTCTTAATGAAAAGCTGCCCTCAGTCCTTGACAGGGAACACGTGAAGCTTCTTGTAATTCAAAGGAGGTGGGAAACCTCGGGATCACCGTGTTATACACCTCCCTCTAGCTTGTCTCTCCCTCCCCTGAAATGGTATGCTGAAGCCAATTTAAGGGTGGCTGGCTGTCCTTCAAGCATGTAGTGGCTATCATTTCTCTCTGAAGGCTCTGTGCTAGTTCAGAATTGTTCACAGCTTTTTCTGCATTTGCTTGTTCAGCCAAACATTAGGCTACCTTAGGGCCTCCTTGTCTGGGCTCTGGGGTCTGGAATAACCCAGAGCAGAGGGCCAGCCCCAGATAAAGTCTCGTGTCTGCTCTTTGGCATCCCCCAGTGCTAAGCAATGAGCACTGAACTGGATGTGGGGGGCAGGCGGTAGGTGGGAGGTCTCTGTGAAGACTTCCCTCCCTGGGAAAGCTGGGAATGATGTGGTCTGTCACCGTGTCCGCTGTGGAGTGGTGGGTTCTCACTCACTTTCAGAGGGGGCTGGAGAGAGGTTTTAGTTCACCCCCATTTCTCTGCACCCAAGAAGAAAATGTTTAAAGGAAATTTCGTTACAGAATCACAGAACGGTTGAGGTTGGAAGGGACCTCTGGAGGTCATCTGCTCCAACCTCTCCTGCTCAAGCAAGGCCACCTAGACCTGGTTGCCCAGGACTATTGTCCAGCCCGCTTTTGATATCTCCAAGGATGGAGATTCCACAACCTCTCTGGGCAACCATTAGAAGGGCTGAGAGACAAGAAAGGGGAACATCCATTCCCAGACACATAAGTAGTTATTTCTGAATCTCCATAGAAAGTGTCCATGGAGGACATGTCATAACAGCTTCCTTATATCAACCTCTCTGTCACATCCCACCTGGGGGGCAGGGGGAAGTAAAATCATGATGCCGAATATGTCACATGAAGGACATGAGTCTGGCATGTGGCTAAGGGAAAAGAGGTGGCCTTCCCGTTTAGTCACGAGGTTCAGAAAGGACCCCCTTTCTTTCTAAACTCCTTCTCACAGAGGAGTCTAGGTGCGGCTGGATCCAGTCTTAGTCTCAGACTTGGTCAATGATTTATGTCTAAGGGTTATGAGGATGATAAGAGTAGCCACACAGCAGAGCCAGCATTTGACTGGCATATGACAATGCCATACACAGAAGTATAGGTGCAACCAGAAAGGTCTGAAGTCTCTATACATACATCTGGGAAATATATGGTGGTGTCACATAGAAAGTACGATTGTCCCCACTGGCTGTTCAGGAGGATCTACAGGGTCTTTACAAAATTTGGCCCAGGCGAAACAGCTGACTCATCAACCACATCGGTATTTTGCCTATTGAATCACAGATGTTGTGGGTAAGCGGTTTGGTAGCTGACCTGCGTCAATTAGGCTGCAGTTCACCGCAATACTGAAGCCATTGCTGAGAATTTACTCGGGTTTGGAGACAGGACCTCCTTCTGTGCCATATGTTGTGCAGTGCTCAGTGCGAAGGGGACAGGTCTCTTGCTGAGACTGCCACATGTGACCCTGAGACGTTGTTTTTTAGAAAGTCACTTCTGGCATGAAGCTGAAAGCCAGCAATGGAAAAACACTTCCTGCCCTGACGGTCTTTTCCGAAAGCCTGCGCTACCTGAAGGAACATGCCCTGAACACCATCCAAGAGGCCTCTTTCCAAACCGTCTGCGACCTGGAGGAGATCACCTGGGTCATTACCGTCCCGGCCATATGGAGCTCTGCTGCCAGGCAGTTCATGCGGCTGGCGGCAAAAGAGGTAAAAGCAGGGGTTATCCAACTTCCTCAGATTATCTTTGGACAACCTTTACCTATTGAGGCAGAGGAACTCCTCAACATTTAAACAACCTGTATTTCAAATTTCAGTCTATCGGGGAGAGAAATCTCCCACGTTGGGGCGGTGGGGGAGAGGATGTCCCAAACTGGCAGTAATAACCGCTCTGCCCTTTCTCCCCACCGCAGCGTAGAAATGAGCCCCACGGAGATCAGGGGTGCAAGAACCACCACCACCACCCCTGCGTGGGCTCCTGGGGTGAGAACAGCCTCCCTAGCAGGTGGCGTTCGTGCAGTGGTGATCTTGCCACCTTTCTTTGAACTGACACCTCTCTCTTGTGATTTTAGGCAGGGCTCATCTCTGACATGATTTCTGAGAAGCTGATTATTGCCCTGGAGCCAGAGGCTGCATCACTCTGGTGCAAACAGCTTCCACAGGAAGGGTTTATATCAGAAAACAGTGACAAGAAAAAGTTTGAAGACTCCCCTGGGATACAGTATGTTGTCGTTGACTGTGGAGGTAAAATTTTCCCTGTTTAACAGGTACCTTCTTTGCTGGGTGTGGAGCATGGCTGTTTCACAGTCTCCCCAAAGGTCTGCAGTGCAGTCCCAGAGCTTGGACTCCACTGCTGTGCTTGTCATGGGGCTTGTATTTTTATTTCTCACTTAATGAGATCCCATGGGCAGGCAGAAAAATGGGAGGAAAGGACAGCACTTCTAAAGGCCTGATCCATGGCAAATGGAAGTCTCTGAGTGTCTCATGCCATCATGCACTTCAGGCCAGACAGTCATAGCGAGAGCTCCTGCCATCACACCAGATCAGTCTGCACCATGTCCCAGCGGCAGCCACCGATGCGCGCCCACGTGCTGTTGTGTAGCCCGAGCTCACAGCCTCCTCCGTCGGAGCAAGTGTAGTGCCCAGTGAACTGACCAAAGAGATTAGTTAGCAGGCCCTGTAGAGTAAATCATTAAGAATATTTGATGGAGCCCTTCTCAGTAATTTCTCTAGTTTCCTGTGTGAGTTTTTTTGGTGTGACATGAATTTCCTGCCAAGAACAGTCCAGTGATTGTGAACAAATACTGGAAAGGCATCAAGAGGACCACAAGTTTCTGAGAGTCTCACCACCGCTGCTCATCTTAACTCAGAGCTTGTATATCAAAAGGCAGGAGTCAACTATCTACGTGAGGCCAGTCTCCTTTTGTGATTAGAAAGGAGATCGGCTTATGCAGGGAGCAAGTCAGAGCACCCAGCTCTCATCAGCAATTACTGCAGGAACCTTGAGAGACCAGGCTTGTAAACAGAAGTGTGTAAATTCAGGAAACCTAGATGTGTGCAGGCAATAGCGGAGGAGTGAGGATGAGAAAAGAAAGCAGCAGAAAAGCGCACTTGTAAACCAGGAGTTCAGAAGGTAACATTATATTCAGTGGAAAGTAAGGACCTCCTGTGCTTTAAAGAAAACAGCTAACTTCATTTGTGTTTGTCTGTGTGTGCTTAGGTGGCACAATAGACATCACAGTACACGAGATCCAAGAAAACCATTACCTGAAGGAGTTACACAAGGCAGCTGGAGGTGGATGGGGAGGCAACAGAGTGGATGAAAACTTCACTGATTTCCTCAAGAAAATATTTGATGATGGTGTATGGGATGAATATGTAAAGAGCCACCCTACTGAATTACAACATATGATGTACAACTTCAGTCTACAGAAATGCTCTGCTAGCAGGGAGGAGGTCTACATACATTGCTACTACAACTTGACCAGAGTGGCAGCGTGCAAGAAGGACATCTCCCACTTCTTCAAAAAAGTAGAAGGAGCTGTGTGGTGTGATGGGGTGATCATGATTACATATGAGAAAATGAAGAGCTTTTTTGACTACAGTATCAAAAATATCATTGGTACTTTGAGGGAAATTCTTGACAAGCCTGAGATGGCCACAGTCCAGTACATTTTGCTTGTGGGAGGCTTTGCGTCTAGCATCATCTTGAGAGATGCGATCCATCAGGCCTTTAGCAAGAACTATCATATCCTTTGTCCACTGGAGGCCCAAGTGGCCATTGCAAAAGGGGCTGTTTTATTTGGAGTCAATCCACACAGTGTTGCCTCAAGAGTCAGCGCTCGGACATATGGTGTAGCAGTAACTGCAAAATTTGATGGTGCTATCCATGACTTCCATAAACTAAGGGTCTCAAAAGCTGATGGCTATATGTATTGCACAGACCTCTTCAAGAAATTGGTGGGAATTGAGGAGTCAGTCAATATAAATAAAGTTGCCCACTATGATTTCTATCCAACAGAACCAGATCAAACAGAGGTATGCTTTTCTTTCTATTGTACAGAAAAGCAGGATGCTCAGTACATAGATGAGAAAGGGATGGAATGGCTTGGGTCCTGTATAGTTCCAATGCCAGACACAACGCTGGGGAAGAAACGCCAGCTGAAGATGGATATTAAATTTGGGCTCACTGAATTTAAAGCCACATGTACTGACATTACTTCCAAACAAAGTCGGGTAGTTATAATAGATTTTTTAGCTGTGTGAATGCTCAGTACATTGAGCAGAAGGTACAATAACTCAAGGGAGAGCATGGCTTTAGTGGGAGGCAGTAACTACTACAATAGAGAAGGTAAATGGACCATAAAGTCCATCATCCAGCCTTCTGCTCACACACGTAAACAGTTTGCTAGCCTGATTCTCTGGTTCCTTCCATTCCTCACCAACCACCCTTTCAGTCCAACACCTCTCCTTCTGTTGTATCTGACAGTAGGTTTAGCTGCTGCTTTAGCTCTTGTCCTTCTAGCTTAGCCCTGTTGTATCTCTGAACACAGTGGTCCATACCACAAATATAATAATCTGGACTCTTCCTGTGTTTGATACAAAGCTTCTGGACTGGTGTCTAACTTCCACATATACTGGCCCATAACTATTTATTTTAGCCTGATGTCTTCTTTCAGCTACACCGTCTTTTCCTCTGATATGAGGTCTCTTTACCTGGAGTCCAGATTTAACTCTGCCAGGGGTGACATTCAATGGATTTGAATTTTCTTCAGAACATCACTTATACAGACTGTGTGTAATTAAAGAGCTCTTGTCCCAGCAAGATACTCTGTGAAGCAGTAACTCAATGTAGTCTGGGGGCTTGTATCCGAAGTCTGTGGGAGTGTTGTTTCCATTAAACCATTGGGTGGTTTGATCTCATTAACTGGGCAGATACAAATGCCAGACTGTAACATTACAGATATAATAGTGCTTATGCCGCTGCCTGAGCCCCTCTGTCCAGCTGTGGGTACTCTCTACATCTCTGACTTGGGCTTGATATTTTCCATGTTCAGAAGCCCATTTGTTTGCCTCCTGCCTACAGCACCTGTGCACAGGTTCAGCACAGTGTGGCCTGCGTGAGCCCAAATTTGTCCAAGAAAAGGATGTGATCCTGCAGCGTACTGGGTCTGGCTGGGCTGGAGTTAGCTTTCTTCGTAGCCGCCCTTGTGCTGCTGTGTGATTTATGACCAAAACGGTGTTGATAGCACGCCAACGTTTTAGCAATAGCTGACAGTGCTTGCGCAGCGGCGAGGCTGTCTCTGCTTCTCGCTCTGCCCCTGCAGCAAGGGGGCTGGCGGCGGGAGCAAGGGGCTGGGAGAGGACACAGCCTGCACAGCTGACCCCAGCTGACCACGGGGATATTTCATACCCTGTAACCTCATGCTCAGCAATAAAACTGCGGGGAGTTTCTCCGAAGTAGCTATTGCTTGGAGGCTGGCTGGGCATCAGTCTGGTGGTGGGATGTGGTGACTACCTTTGTATCACTTGTTGGGGGTTTTTTGTGGTTTTTTTTTTTCCCCTTCACTAAGCGTGTAGAGTTGCCCTGCTGAACACTGTCCCGTCCCAATGCAAATACTTGGTTAGCTGGATACACTGCGTGAACTCAGCACTGGCATCTTTATTAGCTGTAATGACTGTGTTAGAATCACTGCTAGCCATGTACTTAATGCTGTCAATCATTAAAGCAGCATTCAGAGGATTAATCTGTACATATACTATACCCTATGATGTATAAGAGCTGAACTATTTTAATACATCACCTTTGTTTTCACATTTAAAATCTTACGCACGCAACAAAAGTATTCACAACTATCGTTTCTATCACGTCAGATGGCACCTGTCTTTAATCTATGTGAGGGCCGTTTTGGGTGGCTAGGTCCCAAGAAGCTGAGTAGTCCCGCTTTTTTCTTACCTTTTGGACTTGGTACTTTCACCCGTGCAAAGTGCAACACAGGTCCTCCCAGCCCACTACCACTCTCTGAACAGGAGACAGAAGTGCAGTCTGGTGGCAGCTGGGAACGCTGCATGTGTCTGCCCCAGGTCTTTCCCACCCGTGTGCTATGCAGGCTTTGGCATTCAGACGTTGACGCCAACAGTTGTGATTGCAGCTCCTAATTTTGCTTGTTTTGATGAGCTAGTAATGTTGATAACCTCAGATTACTGAACACGGAGCAGATACAGTTGTTTGTAATCTCTGGCAAAGCAGCGCTGAGTGTCAGCGTCTCAAGCTAAGCATCCAGGAAACCTGGCAATACCTGCTATGGGGGACTCTAACCTCAGTCTGACAGTGTGGGGGGTGTTGGGAAAATAAGAGTTGTAGCTGCTGACCCCTTTCCAGCCATCCTCTGCAACAGGCGTGTCTGCTGAGCTGGGGATTAACTGCTGTCGCATAATAAATAGGGTTGTTTTTTTATATTAAACATGAAACTTAACTGATCACGAACTTTCAAGGCAAAGCAAACACGGGCAGCTTTGCAGTGCCTGTGATGGGGGCATCAACGAGCTCTGCAGACAGAGTCGTCGCTGCCGGATCCTAAATGGCTGGGTGGGCAGAAGATGCCGTCCGTTTCTGTCGCCAGAGCTTGCCGGCTGCCTTCTGCCTAAAGCACATGGTTTCTCAGAAACCAAAAGGAAGCAAACCCCACTTCACAGGACCGCTGCCTTTTCCCTGCGCCACAGCGGGAGGCATGTCCTCTGCTTTCTCGGCTGGGGACGGGGCCAGGAAAAGCTTGGCTGCCGGCGCGCAGCCTGAAATACTGTGGCTGTGCTCCCTGCTCGGGATTTCTGCCCCTTGGCCTGACCTTGCCCGCTGAGGAGCGTCCCGTCCGTGGCCGAGGCTGTCTCTGCAGTGCTGCCCAGCACCCCCGTTAGAAAATATTTCTCCCCATTCAGCAGAAATTACATTTAAGATAATTCACTTCCTTTGGGATATTAAACAAAACAAACCGTGGGAGAGGAAAAAGAAATAAACCAAGCACGCGTGCTCTTCCCCGGGCTGGGGAGGTGAGTGTCGGCAACAACGTGACAGCTTTATGATTAAACCGCAAATTTTTCACAGCAATACCATTTCGAGGCCAAAAACAATGGGCTTCTGGAGCTTTTTTGTTTCAGTCTTGAGACCCGTGAGGTGTAGTACAGATGCATATAACCCTATTAGAGATGTCAAAACTTTATGAGGTATTACTGTGTTCATCTTACAAGGACTCGGCAAATCATGCAGGGGGAAAATAGAAGATAATTTTCCAAAACAGTACAAGTAACACCTGAAGGTGAAAGGAAAGCATAGAAAAGCGTGTCACAGAGAGCACGGTGACATGCTTGAGGGTGTCACTGTTGGTTTTGTCTGTGCAGGAGGAGGTCAGGGACTGCCCTGTGCTGCTCACAGCTGGCTCGGCACCAGACAAAATTGACCCGCTGCACCCCAAAACTGGAACAACCAGATGAGTTTACGGTGCCTTTGTGGAAACATGTTTAAAAAAGGGCAGTGAATGCTGAAAAAGGAGAGACAAGGCCAGGGCAGGTACGGCACCCAAAGGGACAGTGACCAGTGGAAGAGCCCATGCTGGAGCAGTCGAGTAGGACACAAGGAGCAGGAAGAGCAAAGGGACCCCCACGCACCAACCCCCAGCTCTGCACCACCCATGGTCTCAGCAAAGGCGTAACCTGCAGCACAGGGGTGGGGGACCAGGATGGGGGGGGAAGAGAGGTGTCTAAGTGTTGGTTGGTTTGTTACTTGGCAATAAATCAATTTGACAGAAATTTCCCAACTCAAAATGGGTATTTTTTGGCCCATGACAGGGTGTCTGACAATATATCGAGTGAATGAGCACCTTCGTACTGCAGCGTCCCTGAAGAGGCTGGGGAGAGCAGAGGAGAAATCCCCTAGGGACGCTGAGGTTTGCTTGTGAACTGCTGCAAACAAAAACCAACCGGGAGGGAAATGAAGGGCGAACGAGGGAGAAGAAGAGGAAAAGACTAAGAAAGTTAAGAGGGAAGACTCATCCTTGAGCAATGTGCACTGCTACCATAGGTCAGGCCAGAGAGCCTGGCTCACCACCACACTCCACCTTCTCCCACCAAGAAGTGTCCACAGCAAGTCAGGGTGCACCAGGATCTGCAAGGAGAACGTGACGCCTACACAGAGGAGGAAAAGCTGCAAGCGAGTAATTGTCTCCATTCACATCCCAAAGAAAAAAACAGCTCTACCGCCAGGCTCCAGACCTGCCCAAGCCCCTTTCCCTTTGACTAAAGTTGGTCCTGCTTTCTTCACGAGCTTGCTCCCTCCCAGGCCACCCATGACAAGCACCTGATGCCTGTTCTGCTCTCAGCCAAAAACTTGGTGCTTTCCCCGCCGAGCTCCTCCCAGGCGGTTTTGGCTCCCAAGGGCTGGGAACCACCAACTCCTGCGGTGCCGTCCTCGCTCCTTCCTCTGCGTCCCTGTGCTGGCAGCTGGGCTTGGCCGACTGGCATTTCCCTGGTTTGTGTTTGCCTTCAAAGAGGCAGCAATCCTGGCAGCACAGTGTGTGTGCCCCCCCTTGGAGCTCTCCTGAAATCTGGGACATTTTTCTGAGGATTTTGGGATGAGAAAGCAGAAGGCTGTGCAGCTTTCTGTCAGACCACTCTTTGTTTGCTGTGGCAAAAAGGGAGAGGGATGAAAGGGGGGATAGTTTTGGTGAAGTAATTTGGGGCATCCCTCGGCAGCGGTGGGACACAACCCCATCAAGACTGATCGGTCTCTGTGAGGTTGCAACCACCACTTTCCTTCTGCCCCGGGGTATCGGGCTGGTTTTGCTCGCCATGCCGCACATTTCTCCCTCTCTCCTGTTCCTTCCCTCCCCTAAACCATCCCAAACAATACGAGGTTTTGTCTGCACTCGGCGTCCAGCAGCAGCAGCAGTTCCTCAAGCCCCTTAGCCCTTATTTCATGTGCGTGCTCTGGACTTAACCAGAACATTCCTGCCAGCGGTTAAGCCCAGGTGCCGTGTGGATAAGCCAAGATTTTTTTTGCCTCCAGTTCCAAGTGACCGTGATAGTAACGGGGCCATACGCGCTGTCTGCAGCTCTGCACCAGCCCTTCTCCTGCCCCTTGTGTCTTTCTCCCTCCCAGGCAGATAGGGCTTAGGAAAAGGACAGAGATCCCAGCTGCAAGCCAGGAGGATTAGGGTAGCAAAATGCCCGTGCTTCCAGCCTGGGTGTCCTGCACGCATTTATCTCCTGTGTTAAAATGACGTGGCTTGCCAGGGCACTGTGGCCAGGGATGCTGTGCCCATGCTGCTGTCACCGTCCCCGCAAAGGTGTCGTTCTGGCCTGGCAACACTTCCCACCTGGCCGGTACCAAGGCTGGGAGCAGCGCAGGGTGAGCCCCTGTTAAACCAGAGAGCTGTGGGGAAAGCAGTGGCCATGGCATGAAAGCAGGACTGGAGAGAGTTGCCAGAGCTGGAAATGGGATCTTTGGACTGAAGGAGCAAGAAGTGCTGGGAAGAGGGGACGGGAGGGCACCACGGTGCCCGCAGCACAGCAGCGCTCTCGGGAACAAACCAGGAAGATTAGTGCTTGGGCAAGGATCACCCTCGGGAAAGATAAGCCAAGCACTGGCCTTGGCAGGGGTGAGAGGGGAGGAGAGCTGATCTTTTTCTTCCCCACTGAAAACCCTCTTTTTTCTCTTTTCTCGTCAGACAGCAAGATCTTTGCTCTGGCACCTGATGCCACAGCGAGAGTGCTAGTCCTCCCTCCTCATGTGCTTGGTTTCTTTCCTGATTAAAGGTGATTAGGCAGCCCTAAAGCCTGCAGAAATGTGACTGAGGGGAACGGAGACAAAGAATCCATTCAAGATCTCTTAAATCCCCGGGGCAGTATTTAGAGAGCCCCGAGGAGAGAACCGGAGCAGAACTGCCCCACCAGGACCTACCTCCCCGTCCTTCTCCTTCCCACTGCGTCCTTCGTTGCAGCCGTCTCCTCCACCATGTCGTTCTCTGAAGCAGAGGTGCAAAGTGCCCGTGGTGCCTGGGAGAAGATATATGTGGATGCCGAGGACAACGGGACAACTGTGCTGGTCAGGTAAGGAAAGAGCCCATCCTGCTGCTACCCCAGAGGGTTGAAGGAGGAACGGCAAGAAGGATGGAGTTACCACCTAGGAGAGCCAGGTCTTGATGCATTTTCATGTAGCCCTTGCTGGGAACATTTTGGTTTGCTGTGGTTTATCCCACCTCAGGGAGCAAACAGGGAAGAGGAGAAATCCACACAAAGAAAAGTAAAAGGAAATGGGGAAGGAGGGTGGAAAAGGAGGAAGAGACGAGAACAATTTCTTCACTCCACCCCTCTCCCCAGTAGAAAAGTGATGTATTTAAGGTAAAGAAAAGAAAGTACGGTATAAAAAAGAATGGGAACAAAACATGGTCCTGTTTCCCTCTTCCTCTTTACCTCTGAACTCCTTTAATTATTTTAACTTGCATCTCCTCAATATTTCTCTTCTGATTTTCCTTTCCAGTCCAGAGCCCATCTGCTTCATCATATTGTATCCTTCCTGTGGGCTTTCCTCTCTCAGTTTTCACTCTGTTTTCCTCTCTTCCATAAAACACAAGTTTCTTCTATTCACCTTTCACATATCCCTCTCTCAGCTGGGACTTACATCACCTCCATAAGCACTGATCAGTCCAACTACTATTTCTGGTTATCGTACCTTTACCACTCCCTCTGGCTTTCCTGTGTATCACATCTTGTGCTTGGATCAGCCTCAACATATGTTGTGAATGGCTCTTTCCTTCTGCCAGTCTACACAGCCTGAGGAGAGTTAGGGTCAGAAATGCAGCTATAAAATGTTAGTAGCATCTAGTGGCTTGCCTCCCCAGGGTAATTTACTCTAGAAGGTTTTGCCTTAGTGGCCTACAGATCCAGCCCTGCCTTTAGAGAAGTTCTGGGCTCCCCAGTACAAGACAGACATTGACATACTGGAAAGAGTCCAACGAAAGGCCACAAAGGTGACGAAGGGACTGCAGCATCTCTCCTGTGAGGAAAGGCTGAGAACGCTGGGACTGTTCAGCCTGGAGGAGAGAAGGCTCAGGGGGATCAATGTATACAAAATCCTGAAGGGAGGGTGCAAAGAAGACAGAGCCAGGCTCTTCTCAGTGGTGCCTGGTGACAGGACCAGAGGCAATGGGCACAAACTGAAAGACAGGAGGTTCCCTCTAAACATCAGGAAACACTTTTTTACTGTGGGGGTGACCGAGCACTGGCACAGGTTGCCCAGAGAGGCTGAGGAGTCTTCATCCTTGGAAACATTAAAAAACTGTCGGGACGTGGTCCTGGGCAACCAGCTCTAGGTGATCCTGCTTGGGCAGGGGGTTTGGACCAGATGACCTCCAGAGGTCCCTTCAACCTCAAATGTTCTGTGACTCTGTGAAATGCAATCTGTAATTTGCTATTGCTATGTCCGGTGGATAACTGGTTTACCCAATAGAGTAAACTGCTTTTTTAAGAGCTTGACCAAGATGATTGTAATTGATGTATTATAAAAGGCAATTCCTTTACGAGTGGCATTGAATTGTGTTGCTTTTGAATAAACAAAATGAGCAGTGCCTGGTACTCAAACAACAATCCATCACAGGCAGTAAGAAAGCTTTGGGATGGACTCTAGGAAGAGGTTAATTAACAAAACCAGTACTAGGGTTTCTCCATGAAAACACTCACTGAGAGCACAGTGGACATATCTGCTGTCCAGGACATCCTTGGGAATATCGCGCTGTCACACTCACCCCGTGTGAATGCGCTCCCACTTCCCTGTGGATGTTATCTCCACCTAACACTGAGTCAGCACTGAGGAAATGTTTACTGTAGAAGCAGCAGAATAAATTCAGGAAAGGTAGGTTTTAAGACAGAGCGAGCAAAGGAAGTGCCCTGCGGAGAGGCGAGGAAAGGGACGGACTGCCGTGGGCACAGGGGCTGTGCACAGATGGGAAGGGCAAAGGAGAACCAAGAAATGCAGGGGAAATTCTTCTAATAAAGAGAAGGAAACAGGGCAATAAATGCATAAGACAAGGCCTGGAACGTGAAGCCGTATCTGCATCGATGCCTTGGTCCACAAATTAGGACATCTCTCATTTCTCAACAGGATGTTCACTGAGCACCCAGACACCAAGTCCTACTTCACACACTTCAAAGGCATGGACTCCGCCGAAGAGATGAAGCAGTCGGATCAGGTCAGGGGCCACGGCAAGAAGGTTTTCACGGCCATCAACGACATGGTGCAACACCTGGACAACTCCGAGGCTTTTCTTGGGATAGTGAACCCACTCGGCAAGAAACATGCCACCCAGCTGAAGATTGACCCCAAAAACTTTAGGGTGAGCCAGAAGCCATCTTCCCAGGGGGTGTAATTGTGATGGGAGGATGTCTTCCCCTTGGAGGGGTAGAACTGAGGAAAACAGGCTTTGTATATATAAATATCTATATGCTTCAGAAAGTGGAGATTGTGGAAGGTGAGACGGTTGATGGTGGAAGATAGCAGGAACGAGAGATCTGGCATCTGTTGGGAAGAAGGCTGTGCAGCAGATGTGATGCAGGCAGGTCTACTCAGGTGGGAGCTGCAGAGCTGCCCACGAGTTGTAGTGGGTTTTCTCAGTGCAACAGGATTCCTATGCTTGTCATTTAATAACAAGACACAGAAAAGCAGCTTAACACTGGACTTCAGTCCTTGACGTGTATTTTTGTCCAGTAACAGGAACTGAGCTTTTCCAGGAGAACTAAACCAGCTGTTACTGAGCAACAATGGCAACAGCATGGCCATCACTAAACAAACACAGATAATAAATACAGGATCAAATGACTTACCCAAGTCCACCTAAGGTTACTAGCAGAGTGCATTTATAACTATTTTGTCTGCCTTACACAGCACAAAATGCAAAAGGAGGCACTTTCTGGCAAAGGTCACTCAGGCACCAGGAAGGTGGTTTCCAAAGCAGCGGGCCCAATTTTCAATAAGTGAGAGAATAAGTGAGGATTTCTGCCTGGAGAGATCCTGAAAAGACTTTTTCAGGGTAAAGATGGACACAAAATAATAAATGCTGCACAGAAAAGGAATTGACGCTTCAAAGTGTACCACCTACCTAGGGGCTGTAAAGACATAGAAACCCTCATTGCTACAGAGTGCTAGATAGCTAATGAGCAGGAAAGATTAGGAAGAAACTTATCCCCCACCAAACCATGTATTCCATAGGTGTCCAACATGGAGCTCCTCGTGGCCTTTAAACATTTGGGACAGTCCACTACCACGAGAAGGATTGCAGTAGATGGATCAAGTGAACTGGCCCTGTACAGCAGTCTTTAAGTGACTGTGTATATGGATGCAGTCAACATTAACTAGTTACAGGATAGTTAAAAAAACCAACAGTGACTGCATTTTTTAGCGACTTCTATAATGCACCTAATTTCCCACGACCTATTTCCATCTGTGCGTGCTACATGCTACTGAATTATTGCACCCCCTTTCCACTCTCCAAGAATCCCAATTAAAAATCTGTATTTTGTTCTTATGCTTCTAATGCGGAGGGAAGCTCACACTGGTTGTTTCTTCCCTTCTCCTTGTTTAGATTATCTGTGACATTATCTTGCAACTGATGGAGGAGAAATTTGGTGGAGACTGCAAAGCTTCCTTTGAGAAGGTGACTAATGAAATCTGCACTCACCTGAACAATGTCTACAAAGAGGCAGGTTGGTGAGGATGTGCAACCTCCCGGCTCTTCAAACGTCTCGCCAGCACTGATTTGCTGCTTTTGGGCTTCCAGCCACAGTTGGAAGAATGAAAAAGTAAAAAAAAGCAAGAAAAACGCTTATATAATGTAGATATCAATGTCAATAATTTCCTTAGCAAACTGAGTTTCTACAGTTAAATAAAACCCGCAGATACATCAAAGCCAACCAACAAATCCTGATGTGCTTTGCAGCTTTAGTGCTCCAGGTGGGTTCCTCTGGCCACCATCCTTGAAGACTACATTTTAAGACGATGACTTTAAGCTTGCTATTCCTGAGAGAAAGACTTGCTCCTTCCAGCAGCACCAGCCCAGAGAGGCACCAGCAGCTCTTTATCTCAGCTACCACCTCTCCATCCTCATGAATGATGAGCAGGAGACCATTTTGAAGCATCTCCAGGGACTTTGTAGCGGTCATTATTTAAGAGGCACGGGTGTTGTTTTGTGTTTGAACTAAAACAATGGGGGGAGTGGTGTATGGGAAAGACTAACGTTGGAGAAAGACACAGGGAAAGTCCTGTGCTGCACGAGCCAGCGGCGTTCCCCAACCTGGGGGGAGGTTTGTGAGAACAACTTTCAGCACGAAGGATGGCAACGCTGAATGTGGTCACCACTGGGTCCCTCTGGGCAGGGATGAACACCTCCAGCGCATGGATTTCACGGTGCTACTCCCAGCAGATTGCTCTGGCCACGTACTCAGGAGAGGGCAATAGTACCGGGCTCACTAGCTCCTGTGCTACTCAAAATGCATCCAGCTGAGGGAGGTTGCTGCCCCGCTGAGTGGGCAGCGTGGTGGGCTCAGCTCAGCGTGGGATTTCTACGGCGCTGCCCTCATCCTGTCCTGTCGCACGGCCTGAGCCTCTCTTCAGTGGTAACTGAGTCCCAAACTATTTAATTGTTTTTCCTTGCATTCCTTAGACGTGGTGAAATCACCAGCTAATAACTGCAAATAACTACATGCTGTTTTGCTTCAGTGTAATGCAATAAACACAGAGAAAGCAGATGCGTCCTCTCATTTGTAGCATGGAAAAGGCATGCATGATGTGCAGGAGCAGTAGCTGGTTACAGTGCACGGTTACTGGTGGTACTGGAGGGTTTACCGAAACCAGCTCAAGCTCCCACCCAGGCACCCATCATACTTGCAGTAATCAGGTTCCTCAGGTGGTGGGAAGGGAAGCTTTTCACTTGACCATGAAACAACAATTTTGTAAACTGCTAAAAATGCAAAATTCTCCTTCATTCAAGGTGTAATTTCCTTATCCATCCCATTTGTTTGGCAAAGGATGCTGCAATCCCAAAGTCCAGAAGATGAACTCTTGCTGGAGAGGGAGGACGGGACAGGATGCTTTATTTGATTCAGCATTTTATCCCGCTTGGGGAGAAGGGGAAGCATATTGCCCAGCATCGTCAAGTGTTGTAAGAAAAGAACAAGACTTGTAAAAAAATATTTATAGTCTCAAATCCGTTCGAGGCAGTACAAGTAAAGTTAACACTCTTAAAAGCTTAAAATAATTTCCCCTTTTTATTTACTTGCTTTAACGCATGTTAAAAGCACTATTTGCCATGATGATGGTTAGCTGTAATGACACGCTCGTCATTGCCATAGACACCCTGGGCTGGCAGGGGCCTGACAACACTGGCTGATGGTTTAAGGCTCTTGCGTTCCCTGTGATGGAGAGAGAGGCATAGCAGAAGCAAAGCACGTCAAACAAATCAAACTCAGGCTTAAGTAAAGAGGGAATTTTAAAAAAAAATCCATTTACAAAGGGGACACACATTAAATGTTAAAGATTTGTATGATGTGAGTCGCTAAGGAGTACATGGCCCCTTTTTTTTTTGTTGTTTATCTGAGATTTCAGAGGACAGCAGGAAGCTTTCCCAACAGAGTATAGATCAGGCAGCACCTTGAGACTGAGGATACCTGAGCCGAATTTCCAGTTTTCCAGCAGCCTCACTGCACAATCCTGTCTGGCTTTCCTTGGACCACATGGTGCCTCTGCAAAAAGCAACATTCATGTACCTGGGAAGCAAACCAAACACACTCTTTACTTACTGAACCAGTAAATACGTGGTGCTATACATACTGTATGCATTCTTAGGGATAACTTTGATCCTGGGAAGAGAAACCTAAGGGAAACATCTTACCTAAAGGTAGCAGGAAGAGATTTCTCGTGGAGCACCACCACTGAGTGGGACCAAAGCCCTCAGACCAAACTTCATGGTTTTCATACAGCCTGTGGGACATCAGGAAGGTCTGGGTGAGGCGACAAATCTGTGGCATAGCACGAGTAGTATGACAAGTGCCTGTGACAGGTTAAATCAGCTAAGTGCCGTGGAGTCGTCTTTGTGTCTGACCTAAACCAGAAGAGTGCAAACACATGGAAAGTGCTGAGAAAGGGGAAGAGGAGTGAGAGGGAGCTCATGGAGGAAGTTTATCCCTGCAGCTAATAAAATCCAAGTGCTTTGCCAGTCATGTTGCTGGAGAAAAAAAGCATCCCCACAAGCAAAACTTGACCTTGTGTAAGGTAAGTGTAGAGACAAGTGAACACTTTCCCGATTCAAAATATTACCTAAACACTGTAAAAACACGTATGTACTTAAATTCAGTTCATCGACTTCGTTGAGTGGACTCAGACCTTCCAATGGGGGCAGCTTTGGGAAAGAACAAGGAATAGAAAATAAATAAAGGATCACAGGCAAAGACATGAGAGAAATTTAACTTGAAAAACTTCAGTCGCTGTGGTGACAAAGCAGAAACTTACCCAGAGGAAGGTGCATTTGCAAGGCATCCCTGTACAAATACAAATCAATGTTGGGGTAAAATCCAGGAGTCCAGCGGTGTGCGACAGCATCACCAAATCACTCTGAGACAAGGGCTATGAACATACCAAGGCAATTTGAAATGACAGGGAGTGTTTTTACAGAAGTAGTTAACCTAGCTGTCGAGGCATTTAAGCCTAGTAATTTTCTTGCCAGAGAGTCTGAGCCAAGCAGCCTTCCTGCCCCTGCCTGGAGCACGGGCAGTAGAGAGGCTCAGCCAGGTGAGCAAGGGAGGGGAGGTCGTCTCAGATATCCCAGGGCTGCCCAGAGAGGTGACTAGAGACCTTGCAGGGGATTTGGGGAAGCTTCTAGGAAAATCTTCTAGCAGGGTCCAGAGGAAAACCCTCCCTTGCAGCCACTCTTCCTGCTGGAAGGCCATTTGCGTTATTGGTGATTGAGGGTGATTGGCGATCGCGTTATTGAAGGGCTGCTTGAGCTCCTTTGCTGTAGAGCTGTGGGCATACATACAACTATAGCCCTCAGAGGTATTGCTTTACACTGAAAGAATAAGGGCTGTTTCTGTTTGCTGTTTGAAACACCTGATGATGGGTAGAAGGTGAGGGTACAGCCCAGATGGGAACACGCTGGGAGGAGCAATGTTTCTACCCTGTGCTAGGTGCCAGGGCGGTCGCTTCTGTTAGAGCCAGAGAGGAGCAGGGGAACCCTGTTAGATTTTCAGGTCACCTTCCTGGTTAAACAGAAGGTACCACAAGGCTCGTAATGGCCTAATGTGCGATGAGAAAGGATCGCTGCCTACGGAAGATCATACCGAGGTAAGACAAGTGAATTGTGATGTCTGAATTGGCACTAGGAGCCAGTGGTCCCTGGCAGAACAGAACAGCCACCAAATTCAAATGCCTGTCCATCAGGTGTGGCACTCAGGTGTCTCATAAAAGCACAGGTGTGACTCATGCTGCAAACCAAACCAAAAAAGCTCTCAGACCTATTCTAAGTTTCTCAGTTTTTTCTCTCTTTTTTCTTTCGTTACATAATCTTGCTTTAGGGAAAGGCGACGTTAGAGAAGATGCCTTTTTCTCTTTACCTTTGCTAAAGCTAATACTGAGTTAATGAGTATTTGTAATTAGAATATCGCTGAGGCTCAGTTAACCTTATATGCCATACCAGAGTGCTTCTGGCTTATGCAGTGGGATGGGTTTGAGCCAGGTCAGTGCATGATTATACTGGTCAGATTGCACGTGGTCAGTATCAAACAAGCGTAAGACACGCAGGAGTGATTGTTTTTCCTGGTGTGAGCCAGCAGCATCCTAGACTCAATCGTTTGCTTACTCAGTGGACAGCAGAAGTAGCAGCCTTGTTGTACTGCAAGAATATTTTGTATGCTTGCCTTGGAGAGCCCAGGCTTCTGCTTCTGGTGCCCCTGGAAGCATTTCCCCAGGAGGAAGCGCTGCTGTGGTGTCTCTCTCGCAGGCAGCAACACGGTGCTTCACCTCCCCCCTGCACAACCACATGGGAGCAGATGAATCAGGGACACGCTGCTGGTGACACCGGTGCTGCTGATCTCCATCCAGCCTCCCCAGGCTGTCCACCAAGGACACCCCGCGGCTGCGGACCACTGCCATCAGGCAGAGCAGGCTGATCCCGACATCACGCTGAAACCTCCCATTAGCACGGGCCGCCAGCAGAGCTTTGCGTGGGGTTACAAGCAGAGGCAGAATTTTAGGACAAGGAAGACAACGGCTGTGAAACACTGGAGCTGACACCTGGATTACGGTCCCACCCTCCATCAAAGGCAGCAGTTGCCCTCGCCTGTTGGAAATCAGCAGTTCTTTACTCCTGTTGCTCTGTTGCAAACCAGTTTGAGCTTAGGAAGATGGCAGCACTTTAATAGGTTACAGTAGTTCTATGCAAAGTCCCCAACCCAGTTATCACCTTCTAGTGATGGATACGCAGGGGCTCAGGCAGACCTTTGATGCGAGTGGTGCCCGATGGCTGGTGCTGTGAAAGTTTGCAGCCCCTCTTGTTGTCTCACAGAGTTCATTACCCAGTGTGCAACACCCAATACGCACACAGAGCCGAAATGCCAGTTTATTTCAAGTTTCGCGCAAGAGCGGGTGCTAGGTGGTAGCTCCACAAAGCTAGCCCAGCAATCGTTCATACAGGTGCCGTATTTATACAGTCTAGTTATACATATGCATAAGTAATTACGCAAAGCGGTTTTCTATTGGTCTGCATTTTCTCGTCTTACTCTTAAAGCTACAGTACTACTTTAATATTCTACGCATGCCCAGAGGTGAGAGGTCTCTGCTTGGGCCAGGGTCTCCAGCTCGAGGGGTGTCACTTTTAGTATTATAATGAGGATAGTTCCCGTGAGGGTGCTTCTTATCACACTTCTGCAAGTAGCTTCAGATTGTTCCCAAAACATCTTACTTGGCTTACTTATTTCTCCAGGATGTGTTTCATTCCCAAGGACAATAATTTTGATTAAACATTCCACATTCCAGTCTGAATCCCCCTTATCAATTTTACGTAAGTCCCAGCCTTCCACCAGCTCCTGATAGACTGCACCCTGAGCCAGCATCAGGAACAATTTCTAACCTTTAGTGCTTCTAACTGAGCAACGCCATCAATACTTTACTACAGTCAGCATTCACCAGATCATTTCAGCCTGGGAAAGGGCTGTACAGCCACGGCAGTTCCTGCTGTCCGTCAGGCCCATTTGACCTTGCCCGTGGCCAGCCCTGCTTTGTTGCCAGCTAATCCCGACTCCCCGCTGGTGCATTTCCTAGGACGCTGCTTGCCTGCGGTGCTCCGCGCAGCACTCCCAAGGGCCTGGGGAAGTGGTTTGGGACTGCGGTTTCCCCAGCAACAGGAGGTGAAAAGCCAGAGCCAGGAGAGACAAGTCTCAAGAGAATTTTCTCCTTGCCTGCTGGCTGACTGCTTTGTGCCTGCAGAAAGGAAAGCAGGGATAAAGAGGAGAGCCTGGGGTAGAAACAAACATTTCGTCCTCTCTTCCCGTGTATTTCTAGCTGCTGGAAACCCCTGCCCAGCAGTCCACTGCTTCCCAGTTTTGCAGGCCGCAGTGAAAGCCAGATCTCCAGGTCTTACTGAAAAGAATTGAAGAATTGCATGAGCAGTAACGGTGCAAGAATTTATTAAGAAGCAAGTAGAAAAAAGTGATCAAAACAAAAAACCATACAGGACTGAATGAAGATGGCATTAACACTTTTTATAAGCCACTGCATCAGGAGAAACTAATCTCTACAGTTTGCTGAACAAGGACAACTATACTGAGCAAGGTGGGATGTGAAATGTGGTATGGAGAATAGTGAACTGGGGGGGTATCAGGTGCTGCAGACCCTTACACAACACACTGCCACGACCTCCGGCACGTAGCTCGTTCTGCATTTATGCTTTGTTTAATGCTTACCACAACTGTGATCTGCCTGAATCCGTAACAGTCATGGAGGAGGCAGCACACACGTTTCACTGAGTCATCTTCAGCACCACAGGAGCTTCTTGTTGCAATACCGTGTTCCTATAGCTAAAACCATTCTTTTGGATGTACCCACCCATGCTTTTAGCTGTCTTGCATTGGCCCCAGGTGTCTTAAGACAAGTTGCTATCATTTTCCCTTCAGCTAAATAGATAATCCCTGCCCTAAGGCTATTTCAGGTTTGCACAATCATCCATTTGCATTGGCTTAGGAGGTTGGTTCACCTATTTTCTCCCGCTGCCCCTAGAGCAGGATGGAAGGTGCCTCGAAGGCGCAAACTGGTGCAAGATAGATTGGACAGAGAGAAGGGCTCCAGGGCTAGGGTTTGTGCTGTAGCAAGAGGAGGATAAATCCCAGATTCGCTACCTGATGGAAACCAAGAGGACAGATAGGAACAGCCTCCTCTGCCAGCTTCATTGGCAATTCTGATGCTGGGTCACGCGATACAGCTGCACTACGCCAAGCACCTCTTTGCTTGGAAATGCCACTGTTTCACTGTATGGTTCCTCCTGCTCCAGCAGGAAAAAGGACTCACCTATGTTCAGGAGAGTACCTCATTTCTGGTAATGTGCCATCCTTACTGCTGCTTACCATCTCAATGTTCTTCTGTTTTACACTGCCCTGACTAATCCAGAGTGAGAGCTTTCTGAGATGCAGGAACGCTTGCAGGCTCACCGCATTTCCAACACTTTAAATACACGAAATAATCTACTCTTTTTGCTCAATTTGTACACCTGCGGTCTGGTAAAAATTGCTATGGAGCTACAACCGTGTCAGCAAAATTTCGAAGAGATGCTCAGCTACAGTATCCTTAGGTTCCCTCAGGAGCTCCATTCCCTGCCCAGGCTGCAGTAAGCCACCTTGCAGGAGAGGAAGATCTTGTCCTCGAATAGGAACAGCCTCGAGCACTCCCAGCACTCGGGCCCTCTCAAGGACCTGCAGACCCGAGATCGCCTAGTGAAGGAGTAGCAGTACAGACCACGACACACATCACTGCACAGCAGCACCCCCCACGGATCTCCTGTGGGTCTAGCACCCTGCCTCCGGCCCTCTCAATCGCGTAAGAATCACTGGCTGAACGAGCAAACAAAGGGAGAAAAGCTGGGCAAACAGGCTCGGTGGGGGAAGTCCTAAATACCGTGCGGACAGATGATAGCGTGATGCAAAGCTAGTACATCCATGTCTGTAGGACGTATTTGATGCGGGTTAGTGGGCTGCGTGGCTTTATCTTCTGACTGATCTTGCCATTGTATTTATGATCTAGTTCTAGACCAGAAGTTGGATTTCACAATTGCTGAACCGTTTACTGAAGACTGGGAAATTAAAGACCACAAGTAACGAAGCCCAAACTATTTGATTGGTGTCAAAGCTCTTTCCCTTATATGATACAGCAGAGATGGACAGAGATTTATTTCCCCCCAAACCCTTTCATAATCATTTTGACCACGCAAACTAATGTCAGTCAATACCACTCTTCAGCTGTCCAGCAGGAAATACACAGGTGATGAAAACCTGTTTCACGCTCCTGGAAATTAAGGTGGCTTGGTTCTGATGGAAGGGTGGAAGATCCTCACTTACTGAGGCACAACTAATAAAGCAGTCTCCCTTTCTGATACACGTTCCAGATCTCTTGCATCAGAAGAAGTGTGTTTGTTTCATCATTCACCTTAATCCAGTTCTCTTCCTAACTGCACTCCAGTCCTCACTTCAGACATGAGGCACGTATTTCCACATGTAATTCAGATTACTTTACCAGGACACCAGAGGTAAGACTTACCTTCTCTCTGTTTAACATTGGTGTGGTACTTGGGTACTATGAAGCTCACCACCCCATGAAAACCTATAAATAAGCAAAGGCCCAAATCCAATCACTCTTTCATAATTACATTTAAAAGCCATTTGTAAAATCAATGGCATATGATCCAGAATTTGCTAGTAAGGAGTCTAAGCCGTGTTTTGTCACAGTATGCAAATTCCCACCCCACCCCCCTTTTACAATACAAAATTTCTAGTTGCTGGCTGCAGGGGGAGACAGGTCCTGCAGTATTTCTGGAATATTTTTATTCCAGAAAGGAATTCCAAAGGAGTTAGCAATCCAATCACTGGCAATTCTGCTATGCAAGATGCCTCTAGAAATGACTTGTTCACCTTTTGTCACACCACTAGAATTCCATTAACAAAGGTGTGACAATAGATGTTAGCAAGTACTTCTACAGCATGCTCATACCAGAGGGACAAACTCTGGTAACTTATATTCATCATGCAGCTGGGCCATACAGGAAATCATAAAGCATTCCCAGGAAGGAAATTCATGGGAAATTCAGATTTCAAATGGATAAATAAAGAAAAGTGTTAAGTAGTTAGCCATCATTGTTACAGTATTTCTTTAGGAGCTTAAAACGACATGAATTCAAAGTGGAGGGTATGTGCTATGTTGAATACAAGTCGTTGCTGAGCTGTAAAGGTCCTGTTCTGGCTTTCAGTGCCAGCCAAAATACTGCTGAATTACCTATTGTGTTAGAATTATCACCCATGTGTTCTGACCATACTGAAGAAGCTGCAGAAAAGACACTGAGGAAAAACGTACACAGTGGATTTATAGTGATATTACGCACCCATAATTAGCGGGCCTACAGAGGCACTTGGACTAGGCAGATACAGAGGAGAGTCTGCAGAACCTGCTGAAAATGCTAATAAATCATTACAAACACTGCTCTTAAGCATCACTGTTAAGTAACTCAGTGGTGCTATCTCAAGGAGAACTTACCAATCTCCTCATTGTTCCATGTGAGGGTAGGGCATACCTTAATAATTTATATGCCCCAAAGCACTTTCAATCTGACAGAATCAACAGCAACGCCTTTATGTTAAGGCAGCTTGCACCTAAATGAAATACTGCTTTTTGAAATTGAAGTCATTAAGGAGTTAGTGGTTGTGCCATGATCATTATAATTCCACATGTTTTTGTCTTTGAAGATCTTAGGACAGTCAAGATTGTAATCAGAAAGTCTGCTTCTCCTAGAGCACATGTGCATGTTAAAAACTCTTAATAACCGAATGCTAGTTTTCAAATGACTGAACTGCTAAGTAACCACCTTAAGAGACCAGTATATCCTTGCAAGTTATTGGACAATGTGGTTTCCTTTTTTATTTTTTTTTTATTTTTGTTCTTAGTTTTTGTTTGTTGTTGCTGGTTTTTTGTTTGTTTTTAATACAATTCAGGATGTGCCATTTACACCCCACAAGAAAAAGCAGAAAGAGTCCTTATGGAAAAAAACAAATATATTGAACACATACCAATCAAATGGTACAGATATGGGACTGGCTTTGATTTCAAAATTTAAGTAGAAATAAAAAAAGATGTAATGCAACAGCTGTTCAATTTCCAGGTCTAAATAGGCACTGTAAAAAGACATTTCCGCTTTCTCCAGCACACATGCCTGTCTAAATGCTCCCACTGTAATCAACTTCTAGGTTCCCAAACAAAAAAAAATCACTGGGAACATAACCTCAGAGTAAAAGTTAATATCCATTCACCCACCCTCTTACAAAAAAAGCAAACAAAAAAATCCCCCAAAATACAACCTTTCAATGCTGCTGTTTTGACTGGAGCAGTATTGGAGAATTTATAAAGGTTCAAAAGCACCCAAGGCAAGTAGTACAATATAATTTGTTCACTAACTTGTATTGGAAAGGAGATTAAAAACACTGAGATCTGCATCTTGGTACATAAAACTGTTGTCCTGAATAAAGACAAATCTTTCAGAAAAGTTTTACAACTTGGTGGAAGTCCAGGACCCAGCTTTAGGCATCATTAATTGATGGGGTTTAATTCTGACTTGGTTATAACCACTTTTATGTACTGTACATCTACCCTAGTTGGATCAGTGTGTGGAACTGCTCACTGGTGTCCCTTTGAACAACTGTAAACTAAACCATAGTATGCAACTCCATAGGAAGCTAGAGATCAGGTGAATATACAGCCAGTTATATTTCCCCTGCTTCACGCTCTTCTGAGCTCCTCGGGTCTTCTGATCGGCCATTAGCACTTTCATAAGAACGTTTCTTGTCTTTGAAATCGCGTGGCGACCTCTCTCTTGAGCTTCTATCTTTATCACGTGATGTTCTATCACGATCTCTTGAACGTTCTTTGTCTCTGGAAGATCTCTCTTTTGAGGATCTGAAAAGTGCAGTAAATTTGAGAATTCAAGTTAGTCACAAATCTGTAGCTATCAAACAGCATTTTGATGTTATACTTTTCTTCTTTTTCCAACCAACTTTAGAATTATATAAATAGAAGTGTATGAAAAGGCATAAGAAATCATTCTACTTTTCTCCCTTTCCTACTTCCAATTTCAAAAGACAAATATTGATAGAGGCAGAATTTAATCTACATTTATACAAAGCCCAGATTAAGGTCAACGTGCTTCACTCCTTTTCAACCTCTGCCCTCAAGCTTGCATTAAAAGAAGTTTAACTGAAATTTCTCATCTGTAGTCTCTAACTTGAGAAGAATGTCTAGCCTCTCTCAGATGTATAAATTACAAACTTAAAAAATGTGTTTAAAAATGGGAGTTGATTAAAAGCAGGGGGGGATTAACTTGTGTAATTCTGGAATGAGGCTATTACATGACAAATAAAACCCAAATCTGGAATCTGTGCTACAATTAGGTTTTGTTAGAAGAATTATCCCTTGTGTGACTTTGCAATGTTGAGGTGATGTTATTTAAGTTATTTTATTCTGATAACAGGCATATCCCAAAACCTTTACAATGGAGCCAGAAAAAGAGCTGTTCTGTTAAACAGTCCACATAGTTTTAAATTCAATGAGCTGCCTGTATTGGAAAAAAACTGGATTAGACATCCTCCTCTATATTCCCTCACAGAGCGCATGTAAACCTGGTGTTGAAAAACATCACATATTCATTTTAAGATGTACTGCGAGCATAAAAGAATCTAATACATAGTTTCACAGAAAAATCTTAACAGCATGTTATAAAGCTAGCCACTAATTTCTTAGTCAAAAAACCTGGTGTACTGGACAGTAAGACTGTACTGTTTCCACTTGCAGAAAGTTACTGTCATCACCTCAAAGCTTCAAAACTAAAGTCTGCAAAATGCTCCTGCACTAATTTCCTTTTATAAACTTACAAAGAAGTGACTTTTCATTTCAGTTCCTCTGCTGGAAAGATCACTTTCCCTACAATGTAGTGTTTTGCAAGACAGTATTTGCAAACACTGATATCCACAGGCATTACTCCTATTCCACAAACTACATGTCAAATAAGAAGAGGAGCCACATGCCAAATAAGAATTAATACTGGAGTTAGTACAGCTGTTTCACAAGTATTTTGTGCTGTAAGTCCCCTGCAGAAGTAACAATGCTTCCAAACTGATTGACTCAGGCTAACTCTAGTAATTAATCCTAGTATAGGCAGACAGATAGGACGTGATGCCACCCATGATGAAAAGCTTTGGCTTTTCATCCAACGCGTTTTGGGGAGAAATGCAAGGTGCATTCATCCAGCTGTCCCATCTCTCTACCGGCGAGCCTCTAATCAGGTGACAAGAAGGAAGACTGGCTTTAATGAATCACAGCATAGCAATGTGAAAGTTTATACAATTGCTTTAGCAAGCAGTATTACTACTACAGGACTTAGAACTAAAATACCATTCCTGCCTTTCTCAAGGGCAAGGTATAGCCTTTAAGAATCAGAACCTCTACTAGACTTACATTATCTAGAATGCTCAGAAAGCATTACTTCCTAACTGATCAAGTGGATTCTTCAGCAGAAACCGCCCCGTTCACCAGATATGCAGGCAGCATCCACACTGTCACATTCACCAACTATGAACCATGTTATGTGATACTGGTTCCAAGACAGTATCTGTGGATGTCTGCATTGGGTCTGAGGACAAAAAACAACATAAGTAGCCTTGAACAAAAGTCCTAGGGCAGCCAGTCAGATCTAGGAAAGCAAGGAAAGATGTAGCTACAGTTTCAAACCTACCAAGTGGTAAGATGTTTGACTAAACAGGCCTGTGCTCCCCTCCCCCTCTTTCTCCTCAAAAAAAAAAAAAAAAATGGAAGTGTGTACTTCTCTAACACAGCAGAGAATTAACATAGGGCTAGAATATTCTGTTGTCAAGCAAGACCTGAAGGATATTAAAAAAAAAAAATCATTTAAATGTTAAGAGTGGGATCTATCTCACCCAGCTTTAAATGCCTGCAGTGTAGACATCTAAGCTAATCAGCCAGATTTCCTTAACAGTCAGCAGAAGAAATAGATACTCTAAGGCATGATTTGTCTCATCTTAAAATAGACAAAATTATGTCAGATGAGTCTGTAATGAGACTCATGAGATTTACATCTGGTTTAGTCATCTAAAGCCAGGTGAAATGAAGCCCCATCTTATTACTTCAGGTACTCTATTTGTCCATACAGTGTCTGTAAGGGAGGACATTAGCCCTTGTCACATGAATTCTTGCAAGTGGGCTCAAGCACACTGACACAGCCATCTCTCAATTTACCCACATTTAGGTCGGCTGTCATGATTGATCTTATCAGAGTACGCATCTCAACATCTAACTGCAAATATTCACTTTCTCATTGCAAATCAAGAAGCACAAATTACCTATTTTGTTTCTAATGAGATGAAAGATGATTCATTTTAGTTATTTGGAACTTACAGCTAACAGCAATGAAAAGTAGGACTTCATTTAGACCTGCTCTTGGTAAGCCAGTAATCCAAGCCTAGGCAGACCTAAGGTTCCTATTACCTTAGGCACATTGCTGTTATTACCAGATGGGTTCCCATTATCTTAGACACATTTGCTACTATTGCCAGATACTTTGTATACCTTCAGTTGTGCCCACAGAGTGTGGAGGTCCACTCCTTATAACTTATAAATTTGAAGCAAGATCCCAGCCATTAAGAGATTTAAATCTATCCACTTGTTCATAGGGTGAATGATGATACAGATTAAAGAAAACACGTTTGTCAGATGAATTTATGTACTTGTAGAATTTTCTCAGATATAGCACATAATAAACATTCCTTTGCTTTCAGAATGAAGAAGTATCTGAGAGGTGGCAGCTTTTCATTTTATGTGAAAGTCTCTTCAGAAAAATACTTTCTGAAGAAGGGCAGACAGGAAAACCAGAAGGAACTGCATGGTTTGCTGCAAACAATGTTTGCCTGTGATAATGTTGTTATACAGAACAAAATGGGAAAATGAATTCCAGGAGAAGCACATCAAGAGTTTCTCCAGTAAGGAGTCTAATTGCCTAGTATGCTTACACGTTGAAGCCATAATGGATGTGACCCAGCCAGCTGAATATGAGCCAGCAGTGTGCCCAGGTGGCCAAGAAAGCCAATGGCATCCTGGCTTGTATCAAAAATAGCGTGGCCAGCAGGACTAGGGAAGTGATCGTGCCCCTGTACTTGGCACTGGTGAGGCCGCACCTCAAATACTGTGTTCAGTTTTGGGCCCCCCACTACAAGAGAGACATTGAGGGGCTGGAGTGTGTCCAGAGAAGGGCAATGAAGCTGGTGAAGGGTCTAGAGCACAAGTCTTCTGAGGAGCAGCTGAGGGAACTGGGGTTGTTTAGCCTGGAGAAAAGGAGGCTGAGGGGAGACCTTATGGCTCTCTACAACTACCTGAAAGGAGGTTGTAGAGAGGTGGGGGTCGGTCTCTTCTCCCAGGTAAGAAGTGATAGGACGAGAGGAAATGGCCTCAAGTTGCGCCAGGGGAGGTTTAGACTGGATATTAGGAAATTTTACTTCACCCACAGGGTTATCAAGCATTGGAACAGGCTGCCCAGGGAAGTGGTTGAATCGCCATCCCTGGAGGTATTTAGAAGACGTTTGGATGAGGTGCTTAAGGACATGGTATAGTGGTGGTCTTGGTAGTGTTAGGTTAACAGTTGGACTCAATGATCTTAAAGGTCTTTTCCAACCTATACGATTCTGTGATTCTGTGATCAAAACTGAAAAAAACCCCAGACACATAAATAGCTTTTACAGCAGGGTTCAGCAGCCTACAATAACTGTATTTTATGGTACTTTAACCAAGCCCAAAAATCACACAGAAGGCTTTAGGTTAACATAAAATGATGCAACTCTTCCCACATAGCAACCACAACTCCACACTTCTCTTAAAGCCCTAGAATTAGTGGCACCATGGGCTGCCACTGCTGCAGCTTTCAGCCGTCTTTCTGTTGCTTCTGGTGTCACACTCTGCTCTTCTGCAACAGTTTGGCAAAAGCGCCTTTTTCCCCAGATCTGAATTCATTTGGTTATTCAAAACCAAAAGGCTAACTTCTTCAGGAAGGAGCCGTAATTTGCTGGAGTGTGTCTTCTATTTTCCAGAGTATTCTTGCCCAGAATTCCTTAGACAACTGAATGCTTTGAGCTTAAGGAAGACAGGCTTGAATAAAAGTATTTCATATCAGGATTTTAAGAAATTCCTCAAAAAAATTTTAGAAAATAGGATTTGGCAACGAGTACTTCCCTGGACTAGAGAGACAGTTCTTAGGAGACAAGGAAGTACAATATATTTGAGCCTGTAAGCTCAGGTTTATTTTGGATGTTGGCATCAACAATGGTATGGTATTCAACAGAAAGACCTCTCCCACATTCATGTGGAAAGCAGCTTTAATGGCTAGAAGGGCATCTCTAAAAAGGAGGTATCCAGCCTGGCTGCAAGTTCAATAGCTATCCTGGTCCCAGTGCAGCAAGATCATAGCTCTAAGGATTCTTTAGTCTCTTGAAAACACAATATACATACTTTAAGAGCAAAAATTTTACTTGACCTCAGAGAAATAAGAGCTATGAGCTGCTAATGATGGCGCAGCAATTTTTCCCCTCAAGTTAATAGTAATGCAAAACTCTTATTTGTACCAAGGATTCTTCCAACACGTGTGCCTCATTCCTTCAGGGCAGGAACTGACATCAGAAGAAATATTTCCAGTACTGAATATCATAAGGTTGAAATCTTGTGCCCTGAACTACACTATATTTTTTAAACTCATTTACACAAAACAAAGCTTGAAGGGCTTATCCTTTGATAGCACCTTGCAAAAGGACACTGACTTAATCTTCAAATCACCTTGTGCTTTTTCAGTTCACCTTTGGCAGCCGAGACTGACTGTTACATCGATAGCAGCAATAGTCCACATAATTTCCTTGTTCTTCCCTATTTCTCTGCCAACATACAGAAGACAATGCATCATTTGCATTGTGCATATCATATTGGAGAGTTTTAACAACTACGATGAGAATCCCGGAACAATCAATCAGTATAGTTCAAAGGACTGAAATTGAGTCTTGCAAGGCTGGACTTCAAAGTTGAAGAATTAAAGGCAATTTGAGTATATGCTCTATACATTGGTTCATCCAAGTTATCAAATGCGTTGATTCAAAAGGAAAATGCCTATTTTAAGACTGAAAACTACAGGTTTGAAGATCTGCTAATCTGCCATTGTGAATGCCTTGAAGAGGCAGGCTCTTTATGATAACTGTGATGACAGGCTACAATCAAGATGGAAATTGCCAAGTCCGAAACGTTGACTTTAGGACACTAAAGTAAAGAACACCCTGAAGAATTTTAAATATCAGACACTATTGATTATATCAACTAGAGTGCTGGACATTTAACTTTTATCCATCTGCAACAAAAAGAAGGGAACAAAGAGACTTGGACCAACCCTGTCTTCTATGCTCTCTTACAGAGCACAATGGGACTACAATCACCTAACTACTCCAGGATGAAAAAAGCTCATTTTTAGGGCAAAGAGCTCATGAGATACTTGAACACATTCAATATGTACTTCTCCATCCTTGGTGATTTAAATCCTAAAATCATTTGAATTATAAACCCTGCGATTTAAATGTGCAGGGCCACTTCAAAACCAGATCTTTTCTCTTCTTGCAAGTCGACGGTCTGTCAGGGTTTTAAGACTGCACACCCTGTCCACTGTACTGCACTCAAATCTATGCCACAGTGGCTGACCTATACAAGAAAGGAATCCTGGTTATGAGCGGACCCTCCCTACCAGATGCCTCGTTGTGCAATTCCAACAGTCTTCTAAATTATGCTTACCTCACTCATCTAAAATAAGCCAGCAAACCCTCAGGAGCAGACAGCAATTGAATCATTCAAAAGCAACAGACCCAGACTGCTCTCTGCAGTAATCCTTCAATGAGCGGTTGAGCCACTTTCCTTGCAAAGCAACATCTTCAGATTCAATGCAACAAGTTTATTTTCAGGCTTATCTAAACTTGTTTTTATCTGGCACAGTACACAACAGATGGGCTCCCAGTGCTGGGAAAAAGAGCCCAAGGGAAAAACCAAATGGATGACAGTAAGATCACTGCTGATATCCCTGGGTTCAAATGGAGATCTACCGTTTCACTTTCTACACTGTAGGAAGCTGGCAGTATTATCAACTTGACACCAATATCTTATATCACTCCTCCAAAACAGAAATAATACATAACCCTATTATTTTTATTTAAAAACAAAAAATCACTACTGTATGTCAAATCATAAATATGCTAAAGGTATAACTGAAATCTGAGACAGTCTCAAAATGTGTTTAAATTACCAAGTGCTAAATGTAAACTTAATTTAGCACGAAAATTCTCATCATGCATCTAGGAAAAGCCATTTATTTCTAGGCCAACATTTACCTCTTTTTGGAGCTGCGTTCTCGGCTTCTCTCCCTGGAACTATGCCTGCTTCTATGATGGCTGCGACTCCGGCTGCGGCTGTTAGAGCGAGACCTGTGACGATGGCGTTTCTCACGGGATTTGGAGCGAGTTCTTCTCTTTCGTTCCCGGGAGGCTGAGCGAGACCGATGTCTGCGGCGATCTCGGGACCTAGATCTAGCAACAGAAAGGACTTAAACCAGACACTGCATTCACCTAGCTACTCTATCAGTGTACTTTGATTATTATGCACTCTATACATAAGCAAACCTGTACAGAGAATGGTCTGCAGCATTCAGAGCTATTGCATTGTCCTATCACAGGCAAACTGAGACGGGAAAGCAACATTAGAAATCCTACAAACTCCTTTGTGTCTAATGCAGACAATTTTACAGTTAATTCATTACTGTATGTATGGTTACAGCATAGCCAACTCAGGCTTCTGAAAGGAATTAAAAATATGGAAAGAATCTGCTTTTTAAAATTTTAAAATCTTGTCTTTATCAGGCAAAGTTGTAGAACTTCATGATGCAGTGATAGGGATCATCTGCCAGAACCTATGTATTATGATGTTCTGAGAAAACAGGACATAGCTACTACAGTAAAACTAGTCTGGAAGATTCTAAACACCATACAAATTCATGATTCTCTGTCTGTTTTTTTTTTTTAAAATTACTTTGCAGTAATATCTCACTGGTGACCTTCAACTGTGTAGGCTGGGAAGAAAACTTTTACTATTGATGGGTCATCCGTTGCAAGTGACCTGATGCTTAGGATTTTAAAAACATGAGTTTTCACCAAAAGGTATTAACCACAAGCTTCTGTTTTGAAGAGCGAGCAATTCTCTGTGTTCTAAGTGTTATTTGGGACAAAAAGTTGCATCGCAGTAGCCACAAAACAAACGTACATGTATAAACTCAGTAGCATGGTGATAAATACTGTATAAACACACAGAGAGATGACTCTGTAACAGAATATTTTGTCTGTAAAGATGGGCATCTTAAACTAATAGTGCTAGACAAACTTGTAATGTTCCAGCTTGTGAAAGACTGGCTTCACTAATGGTATTCCTTGTCTGCAGATTTACATACCTTTTGGTATGCTTGCTGTGGGATCTGGACCTGAAATAAATGGAAAATAGTAAATCAATTTTTCTTACAGAATCTTATTATCAAATAAAGTACAATTTAGCAATAAGAAACCAAACTAGTTGAGCTGGTACTGTATTTCTTATTTTACTAGCAATTATTTAAAGGCCTTTTATTTGATGTTAACATCTTTGTAACATATTTACCAGGAAACACATCCCTCTGACAACTGTTTTATGTTTGTTGGTTTTTTTTACTTATTTTTGAGCCCACATACTACAAACCCAAAAGAGTATCTAATCTGCTTTTTTATTCCCACCCCTCCCACAGAAAAAGCTTAGAGTTCAAGTCAGTACTCCTTTATTTCTTGGCAGTCACGTATTATCAGACTGCAACAGATTTCAAAGTTTACATTGTTAACCTCTGAAGCTGATATCTCAAGAGAACTGCAGTTCAGATTCCATTCAACTCTAGCCCCACAAGGCTTAGAAGCAACTATTTCATAGAAGAACAGGAAATTACTTTCCTCGGCCACACATTCAACTACTTCCGATAAGGAAAACATCTAACATCTATAAAGAAAATATCTAACATCTGTTAGATGTTAGAAACTCACACATGTGTAAGCTCACATCTGTCAGATCTCAAAACAAGGTACACACCTGAAAATTATCTCATTTAAAGGCCATTTGTTCAAATATGTAGAGACAATTCTACCTGTAGTTTTTAAAAAGGCTTTCTAGGAAAACAATTCAGGTGTTAAGAGTTAGACACGAAATTCACTCTCAATCCTTGTACGTTTCCAAGGAATGCAGACTATTGTGATTCTACAGATTTAAAAGTGTGTATGAACTACATCATAGTTTTCCCATTAAACTTTAACAGGTCATTATGTATATGCAATTAAAATAGATCCCTACCTCCTTAGTTTCTCCCTTTCTTCTCTTTCCCTCTCCTCTCTACGTTTCAGACGTTCCTGATTGCGTTTCTCCTGTTTATCAGCCACAATCCTCTAAAAGTAAAGGAATATATTCATTAAGTTACATTTCAAAATTTCTCAGATGGAAGTGCTATAGAAATAATCTAGACAGTTAATATTCAGTTCTTTCTCTCATGTATATTCCCTTTCCCTTGTGTATATTATTCCCTCTCTCTTCCTCAGTGTGTGTGTGTATATATATATATATATGTACTTTTTTTTTTCCTCCAAGAAACAGAAGTTATTGCAGAAGAGCTGCAGCAAATAGACGGGTGTTACATGAAGACCTGAAATATGTAGAGTTATATTAAGTTTTCCACAAAGGGGAATTCAGAGCAGTAAATCATGCCTTTAAGGTGAGAGTTTCCATGCCATTCCTATCATATTTTGGCCACTGGGGAAAGGTAGAAAGGAATCAGAACTGGGAGAGTTAATTGTTTTATTAACTCCTTCAGCTATGCTGTGACATAAAGAAAACCTTAGTCTTAAAGGACTTGGTTGGGCTGATACCTAGTTTTGAGGCTACTTGTTTCTGTATTGTGAACATGAGACATATAATTAGAGAGGATGCTTCAGCTGATAGCCCCCAGGTTGAACTCACTACTACTGGGGACAAGGCACGCTCAGTAGAGGGCCCTCAGATGTGGAACTCACAACTGGAGATCTGGCCAAACCCAAGTCTTGCCACCTTCTGGACATGATGCAAGAAATTCAACTCTTTGTAAAGACCTTCTTCTGAGATGTGGAATTGCCCCAGCAGCATCTTGATTAGATCTCTGAGGAGAGCTCTGAGGAAGGAGGGGATAGTTATTGTTTTCTTTTTTTGTTAGCGAAGTACTTCAAAAGACTTATTGATGCTTTGGGAATGTGAAATAATTATCCATGCATTTTTTTTCCAAATGGTGTAAATAATCAGTAATTTCAACCCTTTATGTCAAATTATATCTATACTTCCTTGTACAATATCAGTAATTTAACTAAAAGCAAGGTTTCTTGTTCAAGTGACTCTTTGCATAATTTCATGGAGGGATGAGAGGAAGCACACATGATCTATCCTAGGCATCTAAGGTTTAAATTACAGCAGCTATATTTAGGAGCCTAAATTGCCAATATACTCAATGGAAAGAGTTGGGCTTTCCAAAGGGTAAGTCACAGTATCCATGCAAGACAGCTGGAATATTATGAAATATAAACCAAGCCAATTTACTCAAACTCAGTAGCAGCGTTTTCTGCTTTTAGGGCTTCAACTCATTTAGCTATTGTCTTTAGTGATTTCTACAGTTAAATGCTTAATTGACCCTTGAACTCCATAATTTGCATATTAAGATCGTAAATGGCATCAGTGTCCAAATCCATCCTCTTGAATACCAAAAGTCTAGAATATAATTCCAGTAAGTCTTTCATCCAGCACATGATTTCTGGTCAAGATAGTGTTGTTTAGGATAATATTCCAACTGGATTTCAGATCTTCAAGCCATAGAGAACATGCAACCTCCCCATAACAATTATTTTAATAGCTAGCCTGACTTCAAGATATACATCTTTTTGTATTCTGATTTTGGATAGCTACAGCCTTGAGTTGTTGGAATTTACTTATTTCATCTATTATCAGTTAAGCTTAAAAGCCTTCAAAAATTACTTTAAAAAAAAGAAAACCTTAGGGGTTGGTACCTATAGAATGAAAGTCATCTCCTAATCTTTGTCCGGATAAAATAAACAAACTGAATTTTAGTCTTTCACCATACAGCAGGCTGTTTGAGCTCCAAGCATTTCAACACCAGCCCTATTAACATTTTATCCTAACTAAATAAATAAAATATTACTTATTTAGGCCCACTACATGTTCTTGTATTTTCAAGAGTTTCATTATTACTTTTAGCTAATCAACTGGCTAAAAGTAAAGTTCATTTGGCTATGTCCTATGACTACTAAATATGTTGCAACATCACTGTCATTCAAAATACAGTTCTCCATTTTACAAGTGGAATTGCATTCTTTGTTCCCAAGAAGCATTACTTTGAACATGTGTTTTAATATACCTCAGTGCAAAAGAGATCATCTTATCAAATTATCCAGATAACAGATAATAAATTACAATGTTTAGTGTTTTGCAGACTAATAAAATCCCAAATTTTAAAGTAATATGAAAAAAAATTCACACTCCTAGAAAGAAATGTTCCATTAAGGTTGCCTGGCAAATAATTAAGTAGGAGCACACACATATACACACACAAAAATATAAGAATTATTTACCCTGAGTTCCTCAAGCTTCTCTCTTATTTCAATAAATCCTAAATGTAGTTTTCCTCCAAAGTGGTCAGCAAGTCGTCGATCATTGTCATGAAGACCAAGATAAGCAGAGCACACTTCACAAACCCGTAGCTTCTGCTGCTGAAAGCTGGAGGCAGGCATAGAATTCCTGTATACTTCCTAGAAAAAACAATTTGCTAACTGTTACTTCTCAATGCACAGGAATACAGAGATAACACTTTACCAAAGATATACTACAAATTGATAACCAAATTCCATGTACACCAGCATACCCTTTAGTGAATTCACACTATTCATAAATCAACTGTCTCATTAAGATACGAGACAGGTTCCTTATTTTGAAGATTGGACATATGTAAAACCAGGACATCAGCAACTGGTTTTGCAAATTAAACAAAGTGGGGTGATTATTACCTTTATTTAATATCGTACTGCTTCGAAGGATGAACAACTTTTTCATATGCAACAATGAATACACGTTAACACTACAATTACATTAACATATTATGAAAATATTACACCAGTTTTAATTCTGAACCCAGTTTAAAACACTAGGTAGTTTAGTTTCCTGAGAAATCTACTTGCATTTTATACACTAATTAAACAAGTTATCTGAGCAAAATTTATCTACAGACACTCAGATAACATACAAGCAAGACTGCCAGCAACCCCTCTGGTACCATTAAAACCACTGCAGATGTTTGTTTCTATAAATTTAAGCATCTTGGTGAAATACGATATGGAAAAGCTCTTGGTGAGTTCTGCCATCTGAACATTACAACAAGGACCGTTTTGACTTGCCTGATACACAAGACATTGACTGACTAATTTTCAATGAAGACAATGGTTCGCTGAAGCTTTCCAGTATGAGCCACATCAGGACACCACAAGGCACAACAGGGTTGCCACAGCAAGAGCTGTGAAACCCAACAAGGCAAGTCAGTCCAAACACAGGCACAACTGTAGTGTCCACAGATACAACTGGCCAATACAGCTAAATTAAGATAAATGCATCATCTGCAGAAGTGAGTATAATTTTAATAGTACAGGAGTGTATTTAAAGGTAGAAACTTTAATGGTACAGGATGCTGCAAAGCAAACTCTTCAGTTTTATATGAAGCAATTAGTTCAGGAAACGACAGCAGATAAGACATCTTGCATTACACAGATGCCAACCAATTTAATATTGGACCCTGCCCTCTCCATCCCCCAAGCCTTACACAATCAACTTACTTCTGCTTCTCTCTTCTTTACCCGAGCCTTCTCCACTTCATCCATTACTTTTTGAGATTCTTCCACATTCCCATCAGCTCCAAGCTGTTCTACTTTGGCCAGCAGTTTCCCAATTTCTTCATTCAATTCATGAACTCTTTCAGCCTTGAAAGACAAGGAAAGGCTTAACAGAGGAAATGCTTTTAATTATGGAAAACAATCGGAACTAATACTGAGTTATTATATGCAAAATCAGTAGGATAGAATTAAAAGAAACATGCAGACATAACTTCTCCTGGTAGAAGTGAAGCAGAAGTTGCCTCATGTAAAAACACACAGAGAAAGGCTGAGCTACCAAGTCTATGTACCAACCCCAGAGCAGGATTTTGTTCAGAAACTTCAAGTAATTCACTGTCATCTATACCACACAGTCTTGCAAAATTAATATTTGTACAACCATTCCTCCTAGCATGTGCATATATGTGCAGAAAAATGATAAAAGTTTTTTTTCAGTTAGAAGATCTAGACAAAAGCACAAATTTTGTTTACTTTATGGACAAAGTTTTGATCAAAAAGTGTAGGAATTACTAACATTTGTATGGCATGGTACCAGAGAGAGTCAAGTTTCCCGAGCTCGAGACTATCAGAGAGGTCTCTTCCCTGTGTTCTCCTCTCTGTGTTTTAAAGACAGTTATGGGAAGGACAGAGAAAACGTCTTATTTTTTTTCCCCTCCTCAGTATGAATTCTCAGATTGGATATCTTGCCAAAGCCTTAAGTTGGCTCCTTCGAAAAACAGACCTTCAAAGAGACTTCAGGAACTAGTTTTACATGCTTACTTTAGCTGCAACTTCAGCACTGATCTCTTCTTGGGTTTCTGCTAGTCTTTTCTTAGCCACTTCTGTTCTCCTGTCACAGTCCGCAATAAATGACTGCAGGTGGTCCATTGCCTAAAACATCAATAAGAACACTGTTCAATGCTGTCAAGAACATTAATATTTCATTAGCCTTAATACTTTCCAGGTTTATTAAGACTTAACTTTTATAAGTTTTTATTACTGAAACCTTTGTAAAACAATAATCTAGCAGTTTATCGTGACTGATCACATATATTAATACACATTTTAAAAATCATAGTCTACACATTACTATAGTTATAAGTATTTGCAGAAATTTGGAAGTGAATCTGTCTTAAGTCTTCTCTAAGAAGAAGAGAGCATTTCTAACATGCATTAAAATTCTTCAAAGGATATTCAGGTTCACCTTACTCAGCCAATACATGCAATACTGTAACTTTTTTCACTAGAGTTTTAAGCTATTAAGCATATTAACACCATCCCTCTGAACAACAACAAAAAAACCCCATACCTTTTTGTCCTAGTGAAAACTAACTTCCTAGTTGGAAGTTCAAAACTGTATTACTCAAACTACAGTGTACTGAAACATAGCATATGATTTGTTATCCCCAATACAAAATTACTTTCTTCAATAAGCATAGAATTTAAGACTCTCTTCAAAGCATATACAGCCTTAACATTTGCTTGCTATGTGATAACACTAAGACAGCATCCAGGTTTATGATAATTTGTTCTGTGGAAGGCTGTTACAGTTCTACCTAGAGATGACTACCAATACAAATTAAACACTTGCATATAATCATGAAGAGGCATGTATCTTACATAACTGTGCAAGGGTTTCTCTGCCTCTTTCTATAAAACTACTTTTATTGCTCAGTTTATCCACCTGAGTACACAAATTATGCTTTCTCTCCACCATTAGGACAAAATACATACATCAAGCTCAAAGAAGAAATCTTGATCTTTGGATGCTATTTCATAGTCTGCCCTTAATGCCAGGTCATGCACCTTCAGACATTCTCCAAGGTCCATTCTCTGAAAAGAGACAGAGGGAAAGTGATATAATTCTTCAGAAGTGTTACAAGGAATGAAGTTAGCATGATTTTCTTTAACAGTCAAATATTCTGAAGCAAATCATCTCCCCCTATGAGAATGAAAGGACAGTTTAATAAAGCTGTAAGACAATACCAGATCTTTAACAAACATGCATAAATCAGGAAATAATAAAAGCAGACAGAATGAACAGCTTATCTTATCATCATGGCTGTTTGCGTTACAGAGTATCATTAATGTCCTGCAAAAATGTTGTTTTACTGAAAGGTCAAAAAAGTGACTGAAGTGTGACATCCTGCACTGAATTAAAACACTTTGGAAGAACCAAGTTCACCGCAAATAACTGGCAATTAAATGGTCAAATGCTTGATCTGAACTGTCTGCACAGTCTGTGATATGTGTTCCAGTTATATTCATCGCCTGAAATAGCTACAACCACAGTGCTACTGTAAGTGCTGCTTAAAAAACGTTCTTGAAGCATTTCAAGTAACATAGTCAAAAATCAAATCCCAGCAAAACATTTTGCAGATGAGAGAAGATAAGCTGAGTGTTGGACTATGTTCAAGAATCAGGGAAGAAAAAGTATAGATATTTTACTTGTAATCTAAACCTGTTCTAGAATGGGCAGGAAGGAAACACAAACTTGAAGTAAGTAGACTGCATCACTAATCTTGTGTACAACGCCACTGAGAAGAGTGCCCAGAATCTTATTAGGTAACAAATACTGTTTTAAATTGAATTAGAATTCCTTATGCTATGTGGTATGCAAATTTCAATCTGTTCCCTGAAAGTTTGTTTGGTGATCAAGACAGAGCAATGTGCACATGACCAAAAAAACCCCCAAACCAAACCAAACAACCCCCAAAAAAACAATTTGTAACAGAAACAAAATTGAACAAAACCAACACACCCTCTCTGGAAAAGCACAGGCTGATGTATAATCACTGAAAATGATTATTATTTGCATCACTTAAAACCAGCACAGTTTCAGTTAAGTCTGCTCTTGGCACTGCTCACTTAATATTAAGAAAAATTAATCGTTTCTTAACATTGAAAGCACATAATGAAAGTTGAACTCTGATGGAAAAAGCTGTTACTGTTGTAGTTTAATAACAGTTTTAGAACCAAACTAAAATAATTAATAACTTGTGTTGTGAGTTTTGTAAATAAAAGATGAGTGTTAACTCAGAAACCGCCGCAAGTCACTTGGTATCTGAGCCAAGTGAGTAGGTTTTTTTAAAATAAACAAAACACTTGCATTTAAGTAGCAATTCAAGCCTCACAAGTATAGTAAAAATCCCAAACATCAAATGCTTTCAACTTCTCAAATCATCAGTTAGATGTTCCAACAAACCCATTATAGTAATTTCTACAGAAGTTGTTGGTTTATTTCAAATGGTAGAGACGGAAAAAACATTGCTCAAAAACAGAATTTTGAACTTGAAAGTTTTTGATAAACTGTAGTTATTTAAATACCCTTCAGCCACCACAAAGCTGTTTTCTGGAAAACATTTGATTGCAATAGAGAACATCCGATTGCAATGCTAAAGAAAAAGATTAGCTTTTCCTTTTGCAACTACACAGGACCTCAGCAATTTTGTTAACTGATGCAAATCCACAAAGACCTTGAAGCTGAGCAGTGTATTACACATGTTTATTTCCAAGTCATTAAATGCTGCCATTATTTAAACTACAGCATTCTTTCAGGAAAGTACTTCAGTACTAGGAAAGCAATATTAAAGAACATTTTAAAATTATCTGAAAATTAAGACACTTAATCCTCCTAAAATTGTGAAAAGCTTGTCTTTATCCTGATTCAGCACTTGTACTGATAAGGTATTTAAGGTTAAACTGTAAAACTCAAGGCCAATCCTGTTTTAAGTGAAGCACTCCAGTTCTAAATACATAGATAAGGCTAGTGAAACAGTTTAACAGATGTTAAACTGAATACAATAACAAAAAGCCTGAAACACATCCACCATAGCATCAGAAAAAATGCTATTTTAACATGCAGTCTACATACATGAAGAAATGCATGAAATAAACTCCCATCACAGTAAAAAAAACAGAATTCACATGATATTACCGTGACACACTGTTCACTTTACATGTGTTTTACACTTCTTTTCCCTCTATTCGGGTTGGATTTGCCCTCCTCAAAACAGTACATTTTCCGATTTCTTTTCTTCTTACTGTAATTGTAAATCCATACCTGAAAGGATGGTAATTACTCTGCACCAGCATTACTACTGAAAAATTTTCTGTTCTCCTTTTATCACCGCATTGTGCTGTCCCATGCTGGCACATCTGCTTGTGCAGTCGAACACAATCTGGGTACTGACTGGGTAAAAACATATCTTTGCAAACCAAAAACAGAGGCAATTTTTCAGCAGTGCACCTTTGTCCAACTTGTCAGGCAGCCACACAAACAGACACGCTGACAATATGTAGAGGGCAACATAACAGCAGACTTAAGCAGCTAGGATGTCTTACAGTATCAAGATGCCTCTTCAGAAACTCTTGAATAACTTCAGTAATATTAGTGGCAATTTTGAGGGATGAGGTGGGTATTACGGAGGATTTGTTTTTGTTAGAGGTCTCAATCAGAAGACAGGAAATTTTGGCTGCCCTTTCCCTCTTTGATCCGACAGAGTGCAGCCTTATAAGTACATGGCATAACACACAGGGAGTAAGAACAAGCAGGTACAAGAGAAAAGGATTCTTTTTCATTATAACTTTGCTGCTAAAGAAATTGTATTGTCATTGGAACTGCTCCTTAACACAACCTGTACTAATCTTGGCTAATCCTTTGAAAGCACCTTCACAGAAATGTTACTATTAAATGTCTCTCTTAAAAGTTCTATTAGCAAATCTCAGTGTAGAGAGACAAAAAAAAAAAAAAAAAAAAAAATTAAAACTCAAAACAGTTTGCATATTATATGCAAAATCAGGCTAAAAAGCACTTCTGCTGGTATAAATTATGCAACATTAGGCAAAGACAATTCGTCTTGGGGATGATTCATTACTGTCAAAAGTCTATGCTGGATCAGAATTGACAAGGACCTTAATAAGCACAGAGCAGCTCGTATAATAATTTGGCTAGCTGCAAAGTAGATGGACAGCAGATGGAAATGGACAGAAGATACAGCAAGACACATTATTTTCATTTTGCACATGTCCACCTTGGCATTTGGTGCCAAGAAGTGCCCTCCCTCAGAGGCAAAGAACAAGCATTGGTAGTCAGCCATTTAAAGATCAATCACATTTGAAACAGAAGGTGGTTACGAGGGAGACTAATGTTCAGACATGAGCTACTAATGAAGGCTTAAAAAGAACGCACATTAACTGTTTTTCACTGCCGATACACTGACTTTCAGACAGACTTATGCAGTGATGTAAAGCAAATAAAGAAAGGTGAGAACATCCAAGTCCCCAGGCTAAACATAACTAAAATTTATTGAATATGTGAAGCCATGCTTTGGGGATTTTTGCAGTTACTGCACTTTTACTGAAGATTAAAACCAGAAAATCCCTACATATTTGGTGAACCTTTCTTAAAAGTGAAAGCTACTGCTGAAGATTAGTCTAGAAAATAGTCTAGGCAACCACATGTAAAGCAGGATATCAGGAGTCCTTTTGCTATTGCTGAGCTCTGCTTAAGAAAGTAGTGCCTTCTACTAACAATTTGCTAACCATTTTCTGTAATACTTTTTTTATTTCTCAGTGTTAGATGGACAATTAAAGCTACTCGATTTCCCAGAGCTGAGGTTTAGACAACTGGTCTTTCATCCCAACCAACCTCATATTGAAATGATTCAGTAGTAATTTTTGTCATCCCATCCACAAAATAGATACAATGCCTTTGGTATTAATACAGAAATACGGATTACATACATTTAGTTTAACAATGATGCATAGGTCTGCTTCAATCAAATCAGGTACCAAAAAAAGAGAATCACATGAGTTAAGTATGAATAGATAAGGAAGACCTGGCTGAGGACTTAGGCAATAGAGAATCTGAAGAGTTTATCTGTAAAATAAATGGGCACTCAGAGTAGCTGACACTAATAACCGAACTGGAGACTAAACTCTGATGTGATGCTGTTTCTGGAACATAAAATTAAGGTGGTTTTCTTTTCACATCTTGAGCTACCTACAGCAAAACTCCCATTTTGGCACTTTTACAACTATTACACATTCCTTTGACATCAGAGATTAGATTATTGAATGTACTCTACATGGAGTGCAAAAAGAGCACAGAAAAGCCAAAGCTACTTAAAACACAGAGGGCTGATGTTGAGCCAAATGTGACAGTAGCACACACTATCAATGCTTCTAAAAACAGCATGCATCTTTGATAGGTTTTGAAAAAAGATACTCTGGGCAGTGTTTATGTAGAGAATTCTTTCTAGCTATAAAGATACCCATACCAAAGCAGTGCACACTCAGCAAGAGAAGCGGGTTTTTTTGCTTGTTTGTTTGCTTAGGAAGATCTGACGTGACTGAAAAATTTATACTGAAGGAACCGGATCCCTCCCTTTATCAAATTGTCAAGGCAACTACTAGGGTATGTATGAGAACACCTTTGCTACTGATAAAAAGAAGCTGCTACTGATAAAAAGAAGCTGCTACTGATAAAAAGAAGCTGCAGATAGACTCTTTGCTGAGATCTTCCTTATCATGGAACTCACTTTTCATCTGCATTAAAAATTTTGTTTCTGACAGATTTCTAGACTTGTGATAAAGCCCATCCTCTCTTGTAGGCAACACATGTTCAGAAGGGGAGCCTTTAGGATGATACAATAATGCATGATTTAAGTCCTCTGACTCCACTAACAGGGTTAACTTTTTTAGGACTTCACTAGCAGGAAAGAAATGCTGAGCTAAAAAGAGGCAGAAATTAAGTTATTAAAGTCCTTACCAAGCACGGAAAATTCCAGGTATCTTCAGAAGTATAATAATACTTTAAAGACATTTCTCCTTTTAACCATACTCTCACTTCTGAGGACTTCAAGTCCTTAGAATAGATCTTCACTGAAAGACAAAGCTAGCAGCAGTCTTTCTTATTTTTAAATATTTCAGTGTTTACATAGTATTTGGTCTTATAGCCTGACTATATAATATATTAACATTGAAGTTAGATAACCATATAGAAAGTAACAAAAACACCCTTCACCTAGATAAATTAAACCCATTAAAATGGAATATGGTACAGTCAGTTCACTTTCCTGGCACTGGTCAAAGAAATTAAGAATATGTTTCAAGAGAGTTTCATGATCACTTGCTGGGACAACAGAGCACTTCACAATTCATCACCGTGGGGCTGAAGGCTACAAATTGAGGTAGCTTATGCAAGCCTAATTTATTTTGATTTGCAAAGTTGAAACAGTTCACATGATGAAGTCAGTCCTGAACTGAAAAGCTGATACCCTCCAGCAGAATGCCTGCTTTTTGTAGTACTACAGCAAATAATCACATTGGCACACCTAAGTTTTAGGCATGGAAATAGTTCCACTGATCCAACGGGACTACTTGCAAAGAAATCAACTCTAGATTAAAACACCTTACTAACACCTAGCTGCAGATTTGTGAACTATCCAAGCTTCTCTTCCACAGTAAAAGGAGATCTAGCAGCACAGTCAGTGAGCCTAAATGGATTCAGTCCACCTTGAGAGGGATACCTAGTGGCAGGTAAACTGAATCTTTCTCTAGGCTCCACTGCCTATATCCCTCTGACTCCAGTGCAAGCTTTGACACCTAGCTCCTCAGCTGAAACCTAAATTTAGATGGCTTAATCTGGAGCTGAATTCCACCCCTAATAAGCTTAAAGTTAATCACATATTAAAGTATATTGTTAAACCAAGGTCTCAATCAATATGCTTTTAGTCAGCAAGAGCCCTGAACAGCTGAGTGCAATAAATTCATGAGCACCTAAAGATATGCTTAACTGCAGGACTGAGCTAACAGAGCATACTTTGAGGTCTGTATAAATAAAATGCAAGAAGCAGTGTTCTTCAACAAATACACATAAATACAAATACAGACAAAGTTAATCCACTGAGCAGAAAGGAGTTTCTCAATCATGGTTTGCAAGAAAAAATTTCACAAATACTGTATGTGGTCAAGAGGGAAGCACAATCAAGCTAATAAGAGAGCCGGATTGCTGCAGAAGTGGGCTGCTTGGGCTCTTCCAAGAGAGCTAGCAGGTTACTATAAATATTCAGGACATTACTACCTTTAACCTTATTAAAGGTATTTACTTTAAATCTTCCCACCTTGTCATTTTCATTAGTACTCAAGCTATTCATTCAGAAACATACAAAGATAGAGAAAACACATTCTTATACATCTTGTAAAACCTGCTGAAGACAGCACAGAGCTTACACCCGGAGTATGTTGCTTAATAGGTTTGTACCATTACAGGGGAGTCATCTGACTCCTACATATGTAGCTTCAGTCCTAATTTCATAATATAAACAAACAATTTTGTAATGCTGATGAAAAATCACTCAAGAACTATGGTTTGGAAAAAAAAAACCACCAAAAACCCACAAGCCTGATCATCAGCAACTATTAAGGATAAAAAAAGCTAAAGTAAAAGTGTTAACCCTTTAAGACAAATACTTTTAAACAGAAATTGCTAACTTTAAGTGGTAAATTATTCATTGTGTCCCAGTAGCCAGGGTTTACAAAGTCTTACTAATCTCTCATGATAAAATTCTCAACTCGAAATGAATGAGTAAACTCTTAAATGACTGACTTAGGCAGGTGAACCAGTGCCCAAGTGATCATCATGAAAAAGCAGAGCACCAAAACCTGAAAAAAAGTCAGTTACAAATAAAAACAGCTTTTGTGAGACACATTGTCAAAAGCAGGTTCTGAAGAGACACTGTTCTACAACCCTGAATACAAAGTCATTTCTGTCATCTTACAATTAGTTTACTATGTGCCTCACACAAACTTCAAAACACATTTCACATAAAAAGGTAATCACAGAGCACAATAGATTTGGAATTATAATTTAATAAACTGAAAGAGGATGCTATAATTTTATCTTTGTTTACATTTTTGCTGTTGGGACTTACTATTCTACCTATGTCTTCCATGTAGCCTGTTATTCCCATTGCCCTTAGAAGCAGACCACAAAAAAAATCCAAACCCATACTCTCCCTGTCTCTCCCCAAAGTGACAGAAAATCATGTCCTGCAGGCACTGAGACACCTCTGACTGCGTGACTTAGAATTTTCAAGTCTACAAAACCAGAAACCTACTAGCACAAAAACATGTCCCTAAAAAAAAAAAAAGTAAAATAGGATTGTAACCGAAATCTCCTGATTTAAGTAGGTAACAACTGAAGCTCATTAACAGACAACTAGACAAGTCTATCCAGAAAAGTGGAAGAAGAGGGTAACTGATACAGAATGAACTACTCTGTTGGCAACAGCAGCCAGAAAAAAAAAATTAAATTTCAAAATACCGCTAGTTCTTATGGCTTTACACTCTTAAGTCAAATATTTAGGGTTCCTTTAAAGACAACTTTATTGTTCCTTTAAATACAAACTACTCTGAGGAAGCAAGACACAGAGAAACGCAAAAGAAAGCTCAAAAAAGTAGGAAGCTGTGCATTGTTGCCAGTCTAGACAATGGAATTTCCCTAGTAAAACTCAAAGCTTTACTAATTTGTATGGATGCTTTTTTCCTGAAATGTTTCTAATGTTAACTAAAAGATAAACCTGATCAAGAAACTTGAGGAAAATAGCTACTGCAAGTGTTCTGGAGAAATAACAAAATATTTCATACAGTATTCTTAAAAATAAGCATACACTTCATCTAACAAGAGAAGAGATAATATATGCAGAAATATGGACAACAAAGAGAAAGTCTCCAATCTTCTAAGAAAGGTATACACGCACTACTTTTACCAATACATACTGCAGCCTGGTGAATAAGATTTTATTGTCAAGGGAAATCAATTCCTTGGCAGAGTTTTGGGTATTTGGCCATTAAGGAAAAGAACACACTAAATTAACAGAGCCTACTCATATGAGTCATTTTGTTTGTCTTGCGTTATCTGTGAATGTCCTCCTTGACTGCTTTTGAAAGAGTGGGTGTATTGGAATAGCATAGAAGTCTGCATTTTGCAAATGGGAACAGTAATATGCAGTTCACAAAAATTGCACAGATTATCTTGTGACAAAAAAATGGCAATCCATGTCCAGTATTTTACTGATAATCTAGTCAATGAAGAGATTTAACCTCATAAAATATCCCCAGAGAACTTATTCTTTCAGAAGCATAAGATTCTGGATTTGAATCTTTAAAAAAAAAAAAAAAAAAAAAAAAAGGCACTCAATCTTTGTTACCTACAGTTCTTGAACATGAAGATGCACCAAAAATTTCCTGTCAAAACTCTGAAGAAAACTCCACAATCGTTTTCCAAATCAACAATAAACTACATGCTTCTTGCTGTTTTAAGAACTGTGCTATTAAGACAGAAGGCCCATTTCTTCAGACCCATGACTAGGTAAACAGCAGAACATCATATGGGTCTTCAGATAAAGCCCGTCTCTTATGAGTCCCTTTCTACTACTCCCACTAAAAGGCTTAAACTAGTCACTGTTTTCCTGGACCCAGAATTACATCGTGGAACACATTTTGTGGTCTGATGACTAACTGCATTACGAGGGGGGGGGGGGGGAATTGATATTCACTGAGTAAGTAGTTCAGTTTAGTACTTGAAGAGCAGCAGCAGCAGAATCCAATATGAGGCAGATGAGAAATTTCAGTGAGGACTAACAAACTGGGCAAACAGGCCCAACCTACATGCTTGGTCTGCACCATAAGAGGCATTATTGCATGATACCTACGACTTTTATAGTTCTAAAGATAAACATTTCCTACTTGCTAAAGACAGCCATTCTAGAAATCTTTGCTTATAAAAATTAGACCACAATGAAAAGCTGTCAAATTAATCCTTTTAACAGTATCTTCTTGTGGATTCTGACCAATGACTTTGTATGTTTTTATAGCATACTGTTATGTCTCATATCTTCCCCCAACCATGAGCTATTTTGCTCATCACACAACCAAAACACTGGACAACATAACAGATGGGTGAAGAGGAACACATTCTTCTCCCTTTTTCCTCCCATTTTGTTTAGACAGTAATGCACAGAACAGTTCAAAATAAAACTACATATGGACTGATACACAAAGCATTGTTATCAATTTGTTATCACTTATAAAAAAGAATGACTTCAAGGTAAGGAAATATGTGCAAGATGCATTGTCTTCAGTGTGAATTATCTTCAGTATTAATTATCTTCAGTATATGCCAAACACACATTAACTTCAAGAGACACGACTTGCGATATGACAGAACTTTTCTATACAACAGAAAAAGGAAACAGTGTCTGTAAGGATAGGAAAAAAATTTAGGCAGCCACAAGACTTACGAAGAAGCTCAACAAGTGGGTCTTTTCTATTCCACTGCCTTTTTTATTAAGACAAATGCTAAGTTCTCTAGTTCAGTTCTACTACTTATTTTGCCTCTTCTTCCTGTGCTTCTTAGCAATTACAGTTGCGCCTACTTTTGCAGGGACTCTTAAGAGGAGGGAAGGACAGACTGTAACTATTGATCTGTCAGTGTAAGTGTCAAAGTTAGTAAAACGACCAAAATTAGCGTGTGCATGCATGTTTGAAGCCCTTTGATCAACCAAAAATATTATGGTTAATTTAAAATCACAGCTACTTGGAAAGCATATTAGAGGCCAGGTGACAGGTAGATCAGTTACCAAGTCTACACGTTTCAGTTTTTGATTTTGCATATGAACTTCATCCTGTATTTCATTAAAGGCTGCAGTCAAGTTAGCCATTTGGAATCATACAGCACGGAGAACCAATAATGCTTCAAATAATCCTTAAGACAGGTTTTCCAGTACTTATTTTCCCCTCTGCCAAAGGTTAAGAAAATGTGCCAACGTGAATAAGGAAAGCTACCAAAGTGCAGCATTAAGAATGGCAGGCACACAAGACTCTGCATAACATCATAGTACCTCTCTCTACTCTTAATTCTTCTAACACCATGGAACATTAGGTTAAATAATCAATGCAACATAACTTACCTGCCTTTCACAAAGAATAAGCTACCTTAATCAGACACCACAAGGTAAAGCGTGGGCACATTGACAAAGCTACCAGCACGTGTCAAAGCCCCTTGTTTGCTATGGTCAGGCAGAGGAACCTCTACTATAGAGTACACAAAAATCCAAGTCAAAAAAGTGAAGTTAATATGTTATAAGTGGAGATTTTCAAATTGCCTTATAATTTGTGAAAATGGCACAGTAACTAGATGTTGTACACTGAGTGCCACTGTCATGTTTAATATATCTCACCTTCTAGAAATGAAATTATTTGAACTTTCAACTGTTTTCACTAAAGTATTTCTGAAGAAATATCACCTCTCTTCCCTATACAAATATTTGTGGGAAGATTTCTCACTGCAACATAAAGTTTTAAAGTAACTTCACAGTTTATGCATAAATTACATTTCCTTTTTTTCTACTAGGTGCATCAGTACCAGCTTGCTATAGCACAATTCATGTAAGTAACCTTATGTATTTTACATTTTTTATGTTATAGCAAACAATGATGAATTTGTAAGTAATAATTAGCATATACAACAGAAAACTTCTAAAAAATAACTTCATAACCCATAAATTAGTTGTTTTATAAAAGTTCCTCTGAACTACCAGAGAGCACCAGAGAGATACTTGCTGAAAACCGTGAAGTTAAAAGAGGTATTACTAAGAACAACTATAATTAAATTTTTCCATTCTTATCTAAATAAAACACAAGATTTAGCTACGTACAGTTCCAGAGAGCACATCATGAGGGCAGCAGTTGAGAAGGTGGCTCTTGCACACTCTGTCATCACTGAATTTGATTCGCTGACGGGTTGTGTCACCTGCAATATAGAAATCAACACATTCCAGGTTAGAAATCTGGGGAAGCCAGAAATGTTCTGCAGGTTACATGCAAAGCGTTAACATTGCCCTGTCACATAGTGAAGGCCTATGGAAACTAGAACTTAAAACACTGTATGCTTCTTTGCCAAATAACACCAAAACCACAAATACATGTTTTTATGTTCTATAATGCTATTTTTAAATCCTCTCAACTTCACCTTCAAAAATGCAGCATGAAAAGTGCTTGAAACCAGAAAGACAGCATTAGCTTAAAAACACTTTGCTACAACAGCATTTGTTAAATGAGCTATATAACGTTCTATTCAGATTTTGCATGAAATAGTGATGTATTTGTATGCAACAATTAGCATATAAAAGCAGCCTCGTAAACACAAAATGATACACATTGAGTCTTCACTGAATCCCACCTGATATTCATTTTATGATTTTGCTCTTGGATGCAATGCACCCTCTTACTTCTGATGGGAGTAGCATAAAGAGTTGGCAGAAGAATTATTTTAAATGCTTACAAACCTGAAAAAAAGTCAGTCAAACATATGGACATACCCTATATGCAAAATTATTTTACAGATGTTTGCATATCTCTGTATCATAAGCCTTTTTTTTTTTTTTCTTTTCTACATGCTGTTTGTTGGGCTGGGAACATCTTAATTATATCTTCATCATGGCAGGTTGTAGTTCCTGCATTAGCAGAAGCATCAACCTGTCCACACACTGAGGTCAATTGCAAGTTTAAATAACCCCATCTTGGAGCAAGACCTGAAGTCTTCAGAACAAAGTAACCAGCTGGTATTTTGGGGATGAGGGCAGGAATATGTTTTCCTTCGAGTCATAACATAATTGTCACTATTTGAGATTCGGAAGAGACACCACTGCTACGGCTCTCTTGTTGTTAAGACACAGGCATGATAACACACCTTAATATCTCTCAGCATGTTATCTATTTATTAATTTTTAAAAACATAACAACTTGTTAAAATCTCTAATCACTGAAAACCTACTGGTGAATTACTGAAGCAAGGAGGGCTGCTGGGGGGGGGGTGGGAGGGGGGAAGACATACAATGAGTTCAGATAGCAGCCTTTTGCATTTCATCAAGTATTTTAAAGAATGTAGATAGATTTTGCAGTTATTATTTTATGGCTTCATGACCTGAAACACTGAGAATTTTTAATCTATTGAACAATTCAAGAAGCCAAACTCATTACTGAGGTAACTACAACAGAGGGGAATAAAAAACCCGTATCTTATTAGTCAAGCCTTTCTTACTATTATGTAATCAGATTTTTAAATATCAGTTCTATGCATAGGATGCTAATATATAACATTTTCAGATGGGCCAAGTTTCAGATTAGTAAGCAAACAAAAGTTTCCAAAAACACCACATGCTTAATTTGCCTGCAGGATACAACAGTTAAAACCTGTAATCCACAGGCTAAAAGACAGCTTCAAAGCAGTTCAACAATAGGTTTTCTAGAGGGTGACCTTACTGCTTAGTTATACTTACACTACTAAAAATTTAGAGCAATCCCTTTATAATCATGCCTGCTACTGCAGTAAAGAGTTTTGAGTTTTGCTTTTCTTTTTCTTTTTTTTTTTCTTTTTAGGAGGTGGATCCATATTTTTTTAAACACATAACTGCGTTTGTTCCACATTCATTAACACATCTGAAAAGTTATTGATAACTCACGGCTCGGCGAATGCGGGGCCTTTCTGACACTCCCTTGCAGATTGATGTAGGCAGGCAAAGATACATTGAACCTTTATAAATAAAACAAGGGGCCAGATTGTTCAGTTTGTATAGAATAATAGACTCTGCCAGCAATTTTAACACAGCATCTAGAAACACATGTTGATTGTAAAGATTCTTCTATATAAAGACAAATGAACAAAATCAAGAAAAGTATTTAAAAAAAAGACAGCTGATGGCCTAATAGCACTAACCTATCAGGAGTCAAGGAGTTATCAAGACCAGAAAATTGCTGAAAGACTCATGGTTCCTTAGGTAAAGTTGGCAAGTAGTATTTTCACAGATGTTACCTCAACATTTAGACATAGCTTTTTTCATACCTCTACCACAACTAGGAACTGATGCTACAGCTGCAATACAGTCTTTTTTCATCTAAGTGGCTAGCATGATAATCACAATTACCAAACTGAGATAAGACAACACGGGGGGGGGGGGGGGGGAACGTAGCAGAAACTCATCAATGACAGCCTCAAGAACACGTTCCACATTTACATTTTAAACATTTATTCTTTCTGCACTGTGCCTTTGGTCTAGTATTTAAGAGACTTTCAAAAGACTCCCATACACAGAACATTCAGATATTTACCTTTTCCTTCCTATGAAAAGCAGTTTCATACATTTGCATTTATTTTAATCTATGCTGTTTCAGAAGGAAGGTTTATCAAAAAGAAAAGGTGTCGTATACTATGTCCTAACAACGACTGAATATTGTGTCCCTCTGGCAGCTCGTTCCAGAGTCTGATAGCCTCAGAAGAAAATGCTTTTATTTCTTCATGAATTTTGTGAGCTCCAATACCCATAAATAGTGCAGACCTGTTGGCAAAGACAGACAATGCATTCTGCTGCTGACCTACACCTGAATCATCTTAAGTAGGTGATGACCTGGAGTCTACATGGGCTGCTGGGGGGGAGGGCAGAATAAAATCTACAGATCCACTATACACCTGACATTCAGCCTGTAGCAAGAGAGACTTTTGCGGATGCCTTCTAAAAATTAAAATAACATGAACAGATGTGTTCTTAAGCCAAGGACTTCAGTGGTACATCAGATAACCAAGACACTACTCTTTGTCAAACTGTACTTAGGTTGATACACTCTTTGTATGGTCAGACAATGAAGTGAATGCTAAGCAATGTTTATGAGTATTTAAAAAAAAGCTTTATATATTCTGTAAGAAGAAAATAATACATCTAGGTACCAAATAGCTGCAGTCATCTACATTTTAGAAGTATCCTTAAACGTTTATGAAGGGGACACTATCACTGATATTTCAGACCTTATTACAAATTCTATTTTAATAGGTAAATAATTAAATTAGCTCAAAATAGCAACTTATTTAACCCTGCCTCTGAAGAATAGCAGAGTATTCAACTACTTGATCTTTAGGACTCATGCTCATTAAAGGAATCAAAGTAGTTTATCAGGGCATTACAGGAGTCAACATCTATTACTATAGGCCATCCCTGTGTTTCCAATTATATTTTCTCCATTAAAAAACCCCCTCATATGATTGATAAAATTTACATGGAGATACAGAAAAAATAAATTAAATTTTCCTCAAGAAGCAGCAGCTTTAGTTTTACTTAAAGTACCTGGCCCAAACCACATTTCTATAAGAGACTACTTCCCAGATGAATGGAGTACTTTGAAACAGAATTGAAACCATTCAAGAAAAAAAGCCAAACATCAAGGAAATTTCTACACTTGCACATTTCATATCCTTTATAAGCATAAGGAACCTGCACACTAGAGACACAAATATTAAAGAGATGAGGGCAGCAATGTAAAATTTCTAAAGGAAGTTTTCTAGTTTGTATTAAACATGCTGACTACAAAAGTAACATCAATATGCAAGACCAATGCCTACTGCTGATTAAGGAACATGCAGAGGTTAAGATCACAATGTGCGCTTGTACTATACAATTCACTTTGAACTCCCAAGTCTAATCTATTAACAAACTTCCACAATGTAATTCCTGTTCAGCATATTTTTATCGCAAACCAGCAGAATGAACACTTATGTATCAACAATGCTTAGCATTATAACATGCTTATAACAATGATTTAGTTGATCCAGTATCTCTTACTGTTCTGATATATCCTAATATACTACTAACAACAATCTCAGTGCATTGATGAGAATTACCCTTTATAATCCAACTGTAACCTCCAATTGCAAACTAATGGTGCAATCCATGCAAAGACAACAATGTGCATTTTCATGCCATTGACTTCCTGCGTTAAGCTGTATCAACCAAAACCGGTTAGCTTTCCACTCAAATTTTTGAAGCATGACTCCCAACATGTTGGCAAGGGACTCCGAAAGCTTTACTCACGAACAGCTACTATCTGGGTGGAATATCAAGTTAAAGACTGCGTATCAAATTTCATCAGCAAAGCAAGCCCTGTACAACAAGTATTCAACATCATTATTTAGTTGAGGCTTATGCAGTCACAGAAGATCCTGCTCCAGCTACACACTGAACGGGCAGCTAATTCTGATATTCTTGTCACTAACACTGGACGCATCCTTACCGTAACACCTTTAGAATAATACATTTCTAAGCAGGATTGCTTCTGGTTTACACTATGACTGAATTAATACCCGTGAATGCAGAATATAACGAAACTATTTTTTTAGCTAATGCATTACAAGTGGAACAAATATAAGAATTATTTTCTATGAGGTATGAATATGCCCATTTGCTTCTTCATAAATGCCATTTCATACAGTGTCCCAAATCCAGAGTAGAAAAATTCCTCACATCCTTCATTGTTCCTCCCATTTTTAAGGTCTAAAGTACCAGAACATTGTAACAAAGCCAGCAAATACACACAATTCACTAAACACGATCATTGCTCTTAAAGCATTCTTATCACTCCTGATCGACAAATAAAGAATCTTTTCATGAAGCTTATATGTTGCTACTACTTTCAGATTTCTGAGCTGGTATCAATTCAACATTTTGGGTAGGTTTTGCAGAAATTAATGTATACAAGATACTTTTTTCTGCCTTTACTTTGCTGCTGATCCATATTTGAAAGAAGAGCTCTCAGAGGAGGCTCTTGGCTCCCTGACCTGGCTCTCAGCCTGAAGCTACCCAAACGTCTAGCAGTCCTCAAGTAATGGACAACAACGTATTGAAAACTGACTTCAAAAAGCACATACTACCTCCCACCTACAAGTGTAAAGCAAAGTGGAAAACAAAATCTATGTGCCCTGAAAATACCAACCTCAACCCACCACCCATCCTTAAGTACACAGAGAACTCTTCAATAATCCCATACTGAAACAAAGAAATTAAAAAATGGGTTACAAATTCTAGATTACACCTGTTACCATATAAAGGGTGTCACCAAACACAGGATTACTTTAAGATAAGCACAAGGGTGTTACTTCAACTCCTCCCAAACAAGGAGGACAGAAAAGTCACACGTTAGTAACCACTAGTAAGGATAACTGAAGTGGCTAGTGTAAAACAGAAAAACTGATTAAGATGTGAACAGATGCAAAAAGGGTATTTTAACTTTCAGTCCCAGAAGATGATCTAGAACAAGAAAAGTTCTTTGCTAGTTAACAGCTAAAGAACCGAGTTAAAGACTCCAAACACAGCAATTCAGCTCAAAAAGCTAGCCAGTGAAGCAAAAGGAGTGTTGATCGGCACTTCATACATGAGGGTTCTGTATATTTAAAGGCTCCAAAGATTTTTCTACTAGTCACATAGCATATTTGTTAGGATGCTTGGGAGAACATTTTCATGACCACATGCAAGTCTCAGAAGCACGCACAAATTTAACTGTCTCTTAAGAAGAATCTAATTAACTTTGCTAGTTTTTTGTATTTCTAGACTATAACCTAATTTTGATGTAGTGGCAATTATTTAAAAAAACAAAACCATCACCACATTTTTTTGCAACAGTCAAGTCTTAGCAGTTTCAAGACGTTGTATTGTTCCAGGGCCATTCAGATCTGCCCTGTGTCTGCACTACTGTAAGAAGTAATGATCCTGCTCCACCCTCTGCTTCTAATCGATTCCTCACACTGACTCTAGCACTCACGCAGCAAGGCAGAGCAGGTAACTGACCTAGCAGAAAATGAACCAGTTGAGCAAGGTAAGCTGATTTAAGATAAAACAGGATCTTTACAATCAGGCCTTTTAAAGAAAACTTAGCAATCTTCGCTCATTTCAGCTATATTTGGGGGGGGAATCCTGGCATACTAGTATTGATTGTTAACATTTCACTCAATTTGTAAATGACTATTTAAAACAGTTATGATCCTATTTGTAAGGATCACTCCTGTTTTCTAGAGCATAGGGATGGCAAAAGCAGGGTTTACCTAAGCATACTATTAAAAAATGTTTAATCAATTTTAGAGTTGAAAAATAGTGTTTAAAAAAATAAAAACCACACTTTTCTATCAGTTTATTCCTAATACTTCTGAGTGACAAGTTCCCGCAGCTCTGGTCATCAACAATAAATTCAACTTGAACTAACCTTTTAACTATTGACATATGTAGTAAAAAGTCCTTTAGTTTAACTGCTAACAGTAAAAAAACAGTATGAAGACAACAATTGCATGTAAGTACATAAGATCAGCACCTGGTCTTCAGCACTCCTTATTTGTCAATATTTGGGAAACCCACACTATGTATTCAGCAGTTTATATTTAAGCCTCTCTATTTAAGTATGTCAGGTTATCAGTACTTGGAATGACATACTTCAGAGAAGACTTTTTGCAACCTGCAGTCAAGACTATATTAAATTAGTCCAGCTTTTTAGTAACATCAAGATCTAAGCCACTTTTTTTTTTTTAAATTTTGTCATGGTCCACTTCCAATCCAGTTTTCCACTTCTTGTCAGAGAACCATGCAAGAGAAATTTAAGTTAGGTATATTTAAGGCATTTTAAAAAAACACTTGCTTTTACATAATGTGCTTTTCCAGGTGTGTAGCAGAACCATACCTGCCATTTACAGAATGACTTCATTGTATTGACATTAACAATACAACTGCTTTTTAGATATCCCAGATGAATTCTAAGAACTGCAACTCACTGGAAACTCCTGAAGAGCATCTGCCAAGTCCCTTCTGTTTCACTTCTCTGTCAGGTGTCTGTCACATGAGCAAAGGCAAACATGGAGCAGTGGGGCACTGGGCCGGGCAACTGGCAACAGGCTGCCTGAACATCACATCCTGGCAGGTACCAGACAGGAGTACATCACACATTGAGTGATGCCACGTGACTACAAGTGCATCTATCCCACTGCCAAAATTCAGACAAGGAAGGAAGCAGGTTGCCAAAGCAAGTCACAAAGCTCTCGGTTCTCCCTGCCCACAAGCATAGGGCCCTCTGGGAAAGGACACAGCAAGGGGCAGGCCTGGAGCCACATACCTAGTTCTAGACAGCCACACGTTGAGTAACTCTGTTTGAAATGAGAAGGCTCCTTACTAACAATTTATTTCTCATAAATACTCTTACAGCTCAGAAGGTATTTTCTGAATCAATTTGACCAATACAGAACTGTGCTTTCTAGGTGTTCTCAGAGCTTAACAACAAATCCATAAAAACAGTTAATAACTATGTCCTTCGAGCTTCTCCATTCCGGCCCCAGGGACACCAGTTATAATGAGTGTGCACAAACTCCCACAAATTACAGCCTACAGCTCATCTCCTAAAACGATGTTTAAGCATCTCATTGTGGAATTTTCAAAACCATTTTCAGAGCATGTTCCTGTTCTCTACAAATGATACTATTAGCTCCCAAAAAGTAATATAGACTACATATTCAGGCACCACCATTGGCTTTGAATTTACCTCCGATTTTGTTCTTTTCCCACTCAAGAGATCAAATGTTTGATCTGCCTTTTCTAATATAGGTAAGAATTTTAAACTTGCACATCCTAGGCTCCTCAAAAAACAAACAAACAAAAAAACCCCACCCCACAATCCACCCAAAACAACAAACCCCACACTGCGTAAAGTATAAAATTCTGTTAATCAGGAAATTAAAAAGCTTTGGTAATTTTGACAACATAAACCACAAACATCACCCAAGAAAGATTTTTTTTTAGAAACATTTTAAACTCTATTGTGTTGCCAGGCAGAGCAAAATCAAAGGCAATGGGGACAAGTGGTGAAACGAGAGCTACGATCTACCAAGAAATGAAAAAAGTGCCACATTCTAATGAGAAGCTACAATTTGCGTATTACTGGAAACAGAATATTTGCCAAAGGTGACAGGAACATAAAAACCCAAATGACCCCAAACCCTATGACTCTCAAGATTAGCAGTATTTCAATGACCTTGAGCCTGGCCTTGAATTTATTAAGTACCAGCTCTGCAGAAAAGGATGATTTTCAATCCCTGTGCACACTTCGGTTTAAATAATGCTCCACTGGATTTTTTTTTTTTTAAAAGCTAGAATGCTGTTACACTGTGATCCTCAATTCCCCCAATAATGGAAGCCAGTTTTGCAAAGTCTGTTCTCCTTAACCTTCTCCATCCTGGCAATTTTGTTTAAATGCTTCCTCTCCAGCCAGTTAATTTCTAAACAGTTCAGCACATGTGGTTTGGGAATTATAGGGTGGGTGGGAGGGGGGAATAAAATTATAAATAAAATAACTGCTTTCTCATGAAGCTAAAGTAAATCTAGTCTGAAATTGCTTTTCCTGGTTAGATCTTAGTCACTTAGCATTTTTAAGCAGCTGTCACAGGTAAATCACACTCTTCTCCCAGCACCCAATAGAAGATACATTCACAAATTGAAACAGCCCACCTCTCTTTAAACCTTCTGTGTAGTCTTAGGTACCTCTGAGAGTGTGATCTAGGTGCCAACACTGGGAAGACTTGAGTTTCATGAGCACAATGTTACTTTGCCATGCACTTAGACACATGCAGCCACAACAGGAAGTATTCGAAAACCTTCTGGGGCAAGACAAAAAAACTCCCTAAATCAGATCCTGCATGATGACTACTCACTAACCAGCCTTGCTCTGGAAGACAATCTCTGCAGAACAGTAATTTTCCAATGAGATTATCACGCCCCTGTTTAAAACAGCTATAAGCACTTAGCAGAAAGCATTCATGATATACTGGCTATGTGAAAACTAGTTACATTTATTTAAAATGCTAGATTATACTAAAAAAGCTGTCGGATCACATTACCCCAGTACCAACAGATGACCGGCATACACAAGGTACATCCCAGTTCATAGATCCTACTCGGTGCATGGGAAAACAGGCAACCATTAATTCAGCACGAAGCTTCAACAAACATGTAACACATCTGCAAGAGTGAGTACAACATGCAGAACATTTAAATAATCTCTAATTGCTGCCTACCCTCGGGTGCAGTATTCTCTTGTTTATAGGTAAAATACTACACAGCATAACAGGAACTGCTCTTTTCTTTTAGCCCCCAAACTATCTGGATTTATGGGCGACTAGCAGTTCAAACTTTCATGTCGATCGCCATGCACCCTGACAAAAATTCTGAAAAGCTTTACACAGTGATAATTTCAGTTCACTATGTGACCGCAGAGTGACCTGAAACCTGACTGTACATCTAGTACCTCCCTCTTGGGATTACTGCCTCTAGTTGTTAAGCTTTTAGTTAGCTGTTTAGGGCTTGCTTGTTTTTAAAAGAGTTCGTCCACTTGGGTTAACTACACTCTCTCTTTCAGAAAGCAACAGCAGCCATACCCACCTGCTGACTGAAATGATGGTTTGGGTCAGACTTTAGACAAAACTATAACAACACAAAAAAATCCCCCTGCTCCACTGAAGCGGCTGTTGGTTTGGGGGAGTTTTTGGTTTGTTCCCCCCCATGATCTGAATCTAGCGAATTGCTGTCTCCCTCAGCGGTGAGCCGCGCGGGAAGGCTTCGCGGGCGCGCCTTTAGCGGCGCGATTCCGCTGCGAGCCCCGGGCACCGCGGGGAGCGGATCTCAAACAGCAGCTGAAACGGCAGCACGGCCTCCCGCCGCCCGGACAACGGCTGGCGCTGGCAGCTCCGCGGGGGGAGGCGGCGCCCGGCTCCCCCGAGCCCCGGGGACGGCAGCGCCGAAGGTCCCCACCCCGCCGCTGACCTACGGCCTCGGCAGGCCCCGCCCCGCGGGGGAGGACAGGGAGCGGGCCCCGGGCCTGCCAATCACGGTGAACGGCCGGCCGGCCAGCCTGCCCGGTACCGCCGTGACCTCAGGGGCTTCGGCGGCTCCGCCCCCTCCTCCCCTCCCCCGCCCCGGCCGGGGGGCACTTACCGTCCCGGGACGTGCCCATGAGCTGGTCCAGCATGGCGCGCATCTGGGCCTGCGCCGACATCTTGAGCGCGCGAGGGGCCGGCCCGGCCCGGCCGAGTCACGCCGACAGCGGCCTACAAGGCCCGAGGCCCGGCGCGGCGCTCAGCCCTCCCCCTCGCGTCACTGGCGGGCCCGGGCGGAGCCGCTCCCCCGACGCCGCAGGGGGGGGAAGCGGGCGCTGCCTCTGTTTCGCGCTCCCGGTGGAAGGCGAAGCGGGAAACCTGCCTCGCGCCGGCCTCGGTGCCGCCGCCTCGCCTCCCCTCCCCCCTCCGCTCCTCCCGCTTCCTCTCACGCCTGCCACGCGCGCGCGCCAGCGGTAACGGAAACCCGCGCGCACGCGCCCTGAACCCCCTCGTCCGCTCCCCGACGTCAGCGCGGACGGGCCCTGGCGCCCGCTGATTGGCCACGGCGTGCGGTGTTCGGCCGGTGACGCACAGCGCGGCGAGGTCCCTGATTGGGCCGTCGAGCCTTTCGCCGGGCTGGGCCCCTGGGGCGCGCTGATTGGCCGGGCGGCCCCGCGTAGCCGCTGTGACGTCCTGGTCTGCGGCTCAGCGGCGGCGGCCTGCTCTGCTGCGGGCGAGAGCGACGCCAGGGCGCCGGGCCCGGCCCTGGCCCTCCGGGAGGGGGCTGTGGGGGCCCCGGCCCGCTCCCGGGAAGCAGAAGTCGGGCAGTGCCCGGTCCGGTGGGCCCGTCCCGGGTTCCTGCCCCTCTGAGGGGAAACCCAACCGGAGCAGTTTCATGACGCTTGATTCTAACGTGCTAGAGCACGTGGCTGAGCTGACATTAATGGTAAAGCAGGAGGGAAACTTGGGCTATGTAACGGTCGTCTCTTACAGCCCAGCAGCCTGGTCCCGCTTACTCGTCCCCGGGACAGGCACGTCTTTCCCTCGCTGGGATGCTCGCCGAGTGACGGGAGCAAGTTAATAAAGACATGCGTGCGCATACGCATCTGGGCTAGGTAGGAGCGGGCGTGAATGGCTACGTATGTCTGAGCTAGCGCTGACGGAATATGCTTCTTCAAGACAACTTGACTGACATTCAGCACCATTTTAATGGCTCCGTTCTCCTCTCAAGCTGTCAAGTGCAGTTATGGTTGCATTGGTGAGAAAAAGCTACTGCAGTACCCGCTCTTTAGAGAACCTCCCTTAAAACTGCAGTTACTGTTATGCATTGCAGCTAATTCAACTTACAGAGCACCAAGATCCAGCCTCAAGAAGAGTTATTTTCACAATTTCTACCTATCCTAAGTCCTGCATTTTGTGACTATCCCTTTCTTAACCATCGTGTTGCCACCTAGTGCCCAAAAGCCTTCAATGACTGTCACCAGGATCAATTCTAATCGTCCACAACCAGGGTCCTGTTCAACTTTTAAGGTTAGCTTAATAGGAGTGAGAAAAGGCAACCTAAAAAGCCATTAAAAACCCCACCCCCAATTATCTGGATTTCACAAGGACTTGCAGAGAGGATGCAATGCTCAGACGGGAGTCTTTTATAATACATTTAGGAAAACATTCCCTCCCTGGTGCTCCTCTGCTATTCAGAACATGTCCCGGCTTTCTTTTTTCTTTAACATATAAATTTACTTTTGTTAGTCATTACATTACTTTGGATTGAAGGGGAAGTAACTGGAAGAGATACAGATCCTGGTTAACATTTTCGCTATTTAGTACCTTAGTATGTTTAGGGGAAATTGAGAAATTTTAGCTATCATTTGTACCCACACCGTACAACCTTTAGCTCTAGGTACTCTTTAAGGAGCATCTATTTCTGGCCAAATTCCAGCTTTTCTTCCAGAACTGGTTTCAGTGAGCCATTTAGTTTTCTTCTGGAGCAATACACTACAGGCTTTGGATGGAGTAAACCTTTAATGCATCTGGAAAGTAAATTGCAGAATGCAGCAGCTGCATTAAATAACTTAGAACAACAAATACGTCACAGCCATTCCCAGGGTGTGGTGACTTCCCATAACTCTCATCTACTGAGCTACAAATAGGTTGGTACTTTCCCACCTGTGATATCAACACTTTTCAAAAAAAACACCACTGTTTAAGTAGTGATGTTATCCCACAAGTGTAAGGTCATTTACCCGGTGTGCGAGATGCCAATATATACACAGGGCAGAGGTATTTCATTTCATGTCTGCGCAGAGATGGGTGCTAGGTGGTAGCTCCACAAAGCTAGCACAAAGTTTGGTCATGCAGGTACAGTATTTATACAGTCTAGTTATGCATATGCATAAGTAATTACACAAAGCAGTTTTCTGTTGGTCTACATTTCTCTTATTTCAACTTAAAGCTACAGTGCTACTTTAATATTCTGCGCATGCTTGCAGGAAGTGGGGGGGTAGCTTTCTTTGGTCTTTAATTGAGTCGGTGGTTGTGATCTCCCCCTGCCGTCTTTACCTTTCCCCTAGTTTCTGTAAATCTTGTTGGCTTCATGTAGTGCTGAATCCTCCCAGCCCGGCAATCTCCCTTATAACAAGATGTTTCTTTTATCAGTCCTTGAAGTTCCTCATCTTAGTTTCTTCTTTGAAGGTTGGTGATTAATGAGGCCTGCATATTCCCCTTTTATCAGTCTCTTAGTTTTTCTTCAAGGGCACAGTCATCAGCAAGGCACGTGTTGTTTATACAAAAAGTGTCTTTTTTGTATAGTTTCATAAGGCCTCTATGGCCCTTACATCAGTGAGACACTGCAAGCATTGCAAACTGGATTTTTGGTCTACAGAACCTTAAAACTTGCAGTTCACATCTCCTTACCTTACCTAAGTAGCCCATGTCTCCCCAGTTTTAAGGATCTATTGTGTGTATCCACTATACTTTGGGGATTAAACTATCCCCGAGTTTTAAATACAGTGGAAGGAGAATATATAGATTTAGATCAAGTAATTCTGTTTGCAGTATTTTTCTGACAGAATACTTTGTTTTCCCTGGTAGTAAAAAAAACCCAAGCACTCTTTTGTCATCCTTGCTTATAGTTCCTCCCCCACGTAAACAAGCCTCACATTTTTAGCCATTATAAGTCATCCTTATTACAGATTTCTTACACATCTTGCATATAATTCAACCCTCTTCTGAGAAGAGGGCAGCAACAATTCAAGCCAGTATTTCTTTTCTTATAAACTTGCTGTTCCAGAGTGCAAGACAAGCAAGAAAACAGCAGCCTAATTTGTGCATCTGGTGTAACTGGCAGTGATCAGTTCACTTTAGTTTTTCTGAGATTCACAGTGTGTAAGAACAGCATAGGAAGCTTAGTCACAGAGTCGACCACTCGGAGACACTGTGAAACACGTAATTCATTAAGCAGTATTTGTCTCTTTGAATTAGTACCACTAGCTCACCACCATGGGAAAAAAAAGTCTTCAGGGCGAAAGAGGTTTGTGCTACTGTAGTGCTTGCCAGAATTCACTAATGTTCCAAAGAAAGGGCCTTTGCTCTTGGGAGAGTAAAAATCCCCCCCCCACAACGTGGCTGGAAAACCCTACAGTAAACAGACAAATTCTCTTACCTACAGGTTTTGAGGGGTGAACCAATAACCCTTTCAACTCCTTAGACAAGACAGTTTAGCAGAGAAGGCTGTCATGTTTTCCACTACAGACAACCTTCCTCTCATTCCGTGGAGGCTGCCTGTCACACCACACGTTCAGATGGAAGGGCTGTGTCAGGTATGCTTGATAAACTGAGAGCGGGATTCCCAGGTATGGCTCTTTCACACCACCCCCGCAACCTAAAATCGGCAGAAAACACAAACTAGATAAGCCAGGCCGTTTCCATAGCCTAAGATATTTATTCAGGAATAAATAGGGAACGCAACACAACCATCTTAACCCTTCCCTCCCGGCTGCTGAGGCAACCTGAAGCCCACCAGGCCGGCGACCTCCTCAGGCGAGCGCTCCCCTTTGCCGTGGTACTCCTGGTGAAGGGCCGTGTGCTCCCGGACGCTGCGGAGCAGGCAGAGGTAGGTGGCAGCCTGGAAGTGCAGCTCCTGCTGGGCCCGGCACAGCTTCTCGCTGGTGACCTGCCGAGAGGAGGGAACAAGCCCCGGAGGCTTCACCTCCCCCCGAGGCCACGGGCTCCCGCGCTGGGCTGCGCGGCCTCGGGCAGGGGCGCCCCCGCCTCGCCTCGCCTCCACAAGGGGGAGGAGGCAGGAGGGAGAGAGGGGCGGGTGGGGGGAGCCCGCGCGTACCCGGTGGGCGCGGAAGGCCGCGACGATGTGCCGGTAGGCGGGCGTGTGGCGGTAGGGGCGGCCCGCCCGGCCGCTGGCGTGGCGGAGCTCCCGCAGGAGCCCGCGCAAGGTCTGCAGCGGAGAGCCCAGCGCCGCCATCTTCCGCCCCTCCCCGCCCGCCGACCAATCGAGCGCCGCCGCCTCGCTGCGGCGGCCAATAAGGAAGCGGCCGGCGAGGGCGCGCTTCACCTTCGCGCCTTCGGCTGGGGGGCGCGGACGAGGCGAGGCTGCGCCAGGGCGGGCTATCGAGCGCCGAGCCGAGCGATCGCCTTCTCCGTACCCCCACCCCCCGCAATCAGCGGAGGTCAAGTGGCGAAGGTCGAGCGTGAGGGGAGGCCGTGCCGAGCCCCGCCCCAGCCTCGCGCTTGGCCGTTGGGTGGGGGAAGGAGCGATCCGCCGCCGGCCTGTGCGCGGCGCGCGTGGGCTGTACGCACTGGAGCGGGACGCACTGGGAGGCACCCGAGGGGCCCGTCCCGCTTGCGGGAAGCTGAGCTGGGCCGTGGCCTCTCTCCGAGCAGCCCACGCGTGTTTGTGAGGTCTCCGGTCTTAAAACGGATCTACACCTCGTTAGAACCCACGGGGGACGCTCGGAAATCCGTAGACCCGCGGCAGAACGCAGACCCGCGGCAGCCCGCGCCTCAAGGCCGGCGCTGTGGATGAGCCGGCGCGGTATGGGCGCTGAGGAGCTCCTGGGAGTCGCGGCCGTCCCACCTCAGCCGGGCCGAGTGAAAAAAAAAAAAACACCCACCCCAGATGGGACTCGAACCCACAATCCCTGGCTTAGGAGGCCAATGCCTTATCCATTAGGCCACTGGGGCTGCCGCGGGAGCACATTCTCGGTGTGGGTACTTCTCTCTGTCCCCGCCCCTCTTCCTTTTATGGAAAGCGCGAAAGCCGCTGACTGGGCAGCACCTCCCCGCGCGCGGCTCGCGGACCGGAAGACGCCTGCCGCGTAGCCCACTGGGAGCGCGGGGAGCGGCCGGTGCTCGGCGGGAGAGGGCGGCGGCGCGGCCGGGGAGGCCGGGTGGGGGAAGGCGGGTTTCCTGGTACGGCAGGCCAGGACGCCAGACTTTGCCTTGAAATAACACGCCCCAAAAGGGAAGAGTTGCCGCCTTATACTAATCTTCCGATGGTCTTAAACTGCTGTTCCTTGCTCACAGTATTTCCCTTCAGCCCTGACTGAAGAACGCTAGCAACGCTCCCCCAACCCAACAACGAAAAGGCCCAAGTGGCAACCCTTCAAGTGAAACCTTTTTGCATCTTTATTTTTGTGAGAAATCACAGAGCCAGGGGTAATATGTACATTCCTCTTTATTTAATACAGCACAGACACATGACACATAAAAAAAAAAGAAAAGTACACTCATGAAAAAAGCCTGTCGCAGTCAGGGACAGGGAACAGCTACGCCGAATTGAGTAAGGCTCCTACTGCAGAACAGGGGTCTGCCGGCAAGGTTGGATCCCAGAGCAAAGTCTGCTGCCAAAAAAAGGAAAGCAGAAAATAAAAGGGCAAGTCCCTCTCGGTAGAGGTGGAGGCAGCACTATCTGCAAGGTTCGCAGGATACAAACCCTACTACTGTGTTTGGACCACAGCACTGAAAGTGAGAAATGCTCTCCAGCTATTCTTGCAGAAGGCCAATAGTCCTGACCTCTGAAAACATCAGACTTCTCAGGGATAGCAAACCTGAGTATCTGGAAGGAGTGAAAACATCAAGTAGTCACACAGAAGAGAGTTAAAATTAGTCTCCCTGATAGGGCTCTGCTAGCCATAACCAGGAATGTGATGTGCAGGGGAACAAACCGGCTTCCCAGCTAACAAAAGACTAACAGCCATTAAACTGACCAGAACAATATACACACTTGGAACTGATACAGGCTTTTGTGGCAGCAGCTTCTTCCTTTTCCTGCTTCAGTTCAGGATGGAAATCAAGCAGGCACCAGTTCCTCTGGCAAAGAGCCTTACACACTTTTAAAAAATTAAAATACAAAAAAGGGAGACAGGTGTATTTACAAAATCCATGGCTGGTACAGTACATCATTTTTAAGACACACTAAATGCTACAATCTTTCAGGTCCTGAGATTATTACAAAAAAACCCAACAACTCAAAACTTGCGTTCAGGTCCAGTTTTATAAGGAGAGAGGAAAGAAATCACACATTTAAAACACAGTATCCCTTGAAGTTATTGGAACACACCTCCCTAAAAATCCAGATGAAAGCAGTGCTAACCACCCAAATGTAGCTGCATTTGGTTGTTCAGGCTTGTTGTCACAAGAGGGGAGCATTTCACAGGGGAGTTTCTCTGGAGAGCTCATCAGGTAAGCACACAGCTGTTAGGATCCTCTCTCCATCACTAAGCCCTATGATCCAAAATATGCGAGTATTAAAAGGAGGACAGTGACCTCGTACAAATTCATGCTGGATTTGTACAAGGATTTGTAAAGCATCACAGGAATCACCAACTCAAATAGGTTTGCCACCTCATAGTAACTGCGCATTCCTTTGTTTGAAGCTGAGGAATGCAAAGAATTCTAGCTGCGATACAAGGAAACACTTGGCCAGCTGTTTGTTCTGAGCTACCTAGTGAAAGGCAGGAAAACACTTTGTCCATCTGTTTCTCAGCCTTTCATTGTCTTGGGGATCACAGCAAATCAGGTAGAGTTAAGCTGGCTATATCCAAACTTGCTAAAATATATATATACTAAAAGTGACACCAAACAAAGGATACTGAGGCCAAACCTCTGTCGAGGGGATGATCCCCATTACCATTAGCTGTGCAGGCAGGTATTTGGACTCTGTTCTTGACTGAGCCTCTTCATCAGGCAGAACTAAAGGGACTTGCACCCACACCTGGTTTTTTTCCCACTGAAATATTCAGAACATAGTGCTTTTGTATCACCAGAAGTTATCATCACAGATGCCCTTTTATTATAAGCACCTGACTTTAACCTACAGAATGCCAACATTTTAAGGATTACTCATTAAATGCTTCTAACCCTCAGTAAAAGAAGACTGCGAGACAAATCACGTAACAAGGGTACTAGTTTAACTGCTAAAATATAATGCTGCTCAGTAGACTTTTGGGGGTAAAAAGTAGTAGTTAATTCTGTATTTTTTTTTTTTAAACAGTAGTCCAAAAATAAAATTTCTCCATCTATTTCCAGTATGGATCTTGAGAACTATGCAAGAACATGGTACTAATTGCTACATGATGGAATCACCGGCAATAAAACACACACTACAGTTCTCACCTCTGAGCTAAATTGTTATTTGTAGTTACATACAACAAGACTAAAAGATCAGTGAGAAATACCTGGGGATCACAATTTAGCTTTTATTTAAAGATCCAGCTACTGTGTAGCTGATAACTCCCCTTGTTTCAAAGCAACTTCATTTAAGTGAGAAATTGATTTAATTCACTTCTGATACTGGAAGGAAACCTGGGATGTCTCATTAGTTTCTCCCCAAATCCGATCTGTACATTAAAAAACAAACATTGCTGCGGCTTCTTAAACCAGTTTTGAGAGTTGAATATTTCTAAAAAACTCTCAGACTAAAACCTGTCACAAGAGGTGATTTTAGCTTCCCTCTCAAAGCAACTTCATGACACTTGACACTAGATGTTGCACCAGTGAAAGGGTTTCTTTTTTTAAAATACAAATTTCTTTCTTCACGTTAGCAAAAAAGACTTCTGCAGTACAGACATTCAAAAAATATTCCATTTTCTTTGGGTAAAACTTCAACATGTGTTAAGAGGGGTAGCTGGGGGAAGGAATGCATGTAACACTGAAACACGTAAATACTTATCTGCATAGTTGATATTAGTGACTACTAATCAAACTAAGGCCTTATCTGGAAAAAGCTGAGAACACAAAGTTTCTTCCCCCACTCCCCAGGTGAAATCTGGTAAGTCTCAAAGAAGCTCTGGCTGCCTCAGCAGCTACTTGGTTTGGCCTACGATGGTGGTACTTCCTGACTGGTTTTGGTTGATTCTCTCCCTCCCTTTTTCTCTTGGTACTAGACAGTAACAAACGTAACTATCTGTTGATAAAATACATCTGCACACACTGCCAGGCAAAAAAAAAAAACCCCAAACAACAAAAAAACCCCAAACAAACCAAAACCCCTTAGTATTAAGCATGATAGGAGTCAAACAGTGTACACTGCTTGCTTTGGATTACTTCACCATAAAGTAAAACTTACTAGTTAATGGTTATTATTTAAAAGCAGATGACAGCAAGGGAAGAGACTGAAATTCACTTCTAGATACAAAACATGTTTTTTGTTTTGTTTGTTTTTTTTTCCAGAGTTGCTCTGTAGAATTATAGCTGTCAAAAAATGGCTACAAAATACAGACCTATATCCTTGACTACTGACAAGATTAGCACAGTTTTATTTATGAGGAGTGTGCAAAAACAGCTGTAGGGAATCTTTGTACTTCCCCAGTTTTGGGCCAGTTTCCAGGCCATGCTGCTCTCTCAGCATAACTCATAGCAGCAGCAGGGCTTTCTACGGCCCCAAAAGGCTATTACAGCAGCAAGGGATCACCAGGTCATAGAAAAAGGATGATGAAGCCACACCAGAAGTTTCCACAAACAAAGCATTCCCCTACACAACAGTTATCTTTCCTGTGGCCCAGCAAGCATACTTCTGGCTGCTTATTTTGGCAGATTTCTTAAGCAGTAGACAGACAAAGATTTTCACAACAGCTGCCATTTGTTAAAAAAGACTGCAACAGTCAACCATCATCACCAGCTGTAGCTTCCCCATCTTGCAGATCAGCCTAGGATAAAGAGCATGTGTGCCCAAAATGAATTAAACAGCAACAGAAGAGCCAGGTTAGCTCAGTTTACTGCCACAGGTGGATGTGGCAAACTCCACTGAAGGAACTTCACTGATGCACCTAAGGCAGATTAAGAAGCACCCTCACTATCACTAACTGGCTGAGCTACCTACCAGCAATAGTCCTATCTTTGACTGGCACCATTGGATTGGTAGAAGAAATCCTCCTATGGCCTAGTTTATGGAAACAGGTTCACTCAAACATGTGAAGACAAGCTAAGAACTGAAATAGCAGTTAAGCTATTCTCTGCCACAGGAACATGTTGTATTTGATATCTTATTTTCTGCTCTCTAGATGGGTTCTCCATTTATTAAGGACTCTTTATTCCATTCCCATTCTGGAAAGTAAATGCTTCCTTTTAATCTTGCAACTCAAAATTAGATCTTCCCCAGGGGAAGCACATCACAGAACTATCACAGTCTAGTGATGCGTACATATGTTACCTTAAGTTTAGCACTTGGTCAACAAGTGAATTGCTAATTTCAGGTATGCTTGTTTATAATAATCATAAGTTAGATAGATCCTTGGCACAGAACTTAAAATCACTAGATGATCTGTTGCAGATTGCTAATTTAGTCAGAGAACAAGGAAACAAGCACAGACAGTATTATGAGGGTTCACTTGCAGCTAACAACACATGAACTTAGTGTTCATCATATTAAAAGGACCATTAATGAAATCTCAATAAATTGAGACAAAGTACAACTAGAAAAGTACTTCATGGTGAATGATTTAGGCAGCATGTGAGGCATAGCCACATTTAACTTCAATTAGCAGCTGCACTCTTGCAGGTTTTACCAAATTCCTTTTTGTATATGATGCATGGTAGAAAGTGACAGCTGCTGTAGGTGTGAGAATCCTTGCGATAACTGGTGTCAAGCAGATGTGACTAGCCACACACAAGATTCCTTGAAATTTATCTCAACTTAAACTTGTTGCAAGCTGCTATTTTAACCTCCTTTTCCCTCCATCTCCTTGCGGTTGTCAGCCACAGGTCTTTGCCTCAGATTCAGTAATTGTATGAAGTGGTCCGGTATTTAATAAGGTTGCCAGACAGGACCCATAATGTTTTACTCATGACCTAATTAAGATCCAAATTTAAAACCTTCAGAGAAAAATGCAAGAAGTTTCATTCCCATTAGCCACTTTCTTTCTCTCATGCACATCTACGCACACTCACACACACTCTTTTATTGTACTGCCATATTTGCACAAACGTTCACCTTTAAGCAAAGTGTTTAACAGAGCCAGCAGAATGTAGAAGGATGAACAGGTTTCTCAGGAATATTGCTGTATACGTGTGTGTGCGCACGTGTGTGAGTGTGAGAGAGAAAGAACACACAAGCACACAGAACCAACGCCATGGTACAGCAGCTATGAAGTTACACACATTACATACTTTTTCTTTACAAAAGGGAAAAAAATAGTGTAACAGCATAAAGCCATCTTGGCAAGCTTAAGATTTTCCTCCAAAATGCCTTCCAGCACTTCAGGATCTCTGAGAAGAGTTTAAAGAGGATAGGGAAATAAAATTAAAAAAAAAAGGCACTTAAACAAAGGACAAAGGCCTGAATCAAGTAAGTCATGGAGGGTAACAGCCATTTCACCAGAGCTAGGACCAATCAAGATCTACCAACCTTTTTTTAATTTCTATAAAATTAAAATTGCATAAAGTGTTAATTAATCAGTCATTTACCTACTGCTTTCACCTTCTGGTTCACTTTATAGAAAAAAAAACCAAACAAAAAGCAAGTGTCCCTTTAATGATTTCCCCCCCGATTCAGCAAAAGTTAGGTGTGGGGGGAAGCCTTCCACAGCTTGGCCTGGCTGCAGGTTTTCCCTGCAATGCCATCTTCAAAAAAAATCCAAAACAAAAGCAGAAGAGGGACCACTGTGCCTTCACCAATTCACTCAAAAAAAAAAAACCAAACCCAAAAAAACCCCACAACCCAAACACCCCAACACTTCTAATCCATCTGTGGGCAAAAACTACTCAAAAGAAAACCAAACCAACTGTAAACTAGATTAAAATTTGCTAATAAATACAGCCAAAAGTTCATTTTATGAATGTAGCAGCAAATGTGATAAAGTTAGTTGGAGTCCAAGATGACTCCCAGAGGGTTAATGGTTCACACAACTGATGGCAGCTTGGGAGAGTTGCAGGATTTCTCTGTTTTCATGTCCTCAAGGGTCTTGCACCAAGTGGAGAAGGAGTGTGGAGGAAGGGTCAGGTGATGGGACTGCGGGAAGGAAACAGGCTCTTGGCACCTGTCCCACCCCCAAATCTGTGCATCAGACAACTTTGATCGGATTCAAACAAGAAGCAGAACCCAGGTAATTAAAAGTTACTTCTGATTAGCAGAAAACAGATGTGAAACCCACAGCATCCACACTTGTAACTTAGTTGATCAGTATTAGTCATGTATCTCAAATCAACAGAGAAGGCTGGACAAAGTGATTTAGGCCATTTGCATCTTGGAGTGGGAGAACACTGCAGTTATAGTCCAAGGACTATATACCTGTTGGTATATAGTCCAACAGGTATTTGCAGCCTGTTTTTCATCTAGCCTGCCTTCTTTCTTTGCAAGTGTCTCAAAAGGATTTAAAATAGCTACCACGACTTTTGGGACTTTGGATCATGTAGCAGAAAATATTACCCAGACGGTTTTAACATCTAAAACCTATGTTTGAAATTATTGCTTGCATTTGTTTGGGGCTTTCAGTGAGCTTGACATGTTAGCTCATATACAGTCCCCAAACCAAGTTCAGCCCTGCTGCCTGGAAGAGACAGCTCTACTTGGCTTTCTTATTGCTTGTGAATACTGAGGGTTATTTAGTATGTACAACTACAGTTTATTTATTAACAAAGGCCCTTAAAAAGTAGTAAAAACTTGGGGGAAAGCGTCTTTAGAAGAGCTGCTGTGCAGAAAATAGTAAAACATTAACCTAATTTTGCATTTGAACATTGCAGAAATCTTTCACTTCCCCATCCTGTTTATGCTACCTGCAAAGGTCTCTGGGAGCCACCCTATTATTTCCTTTAATTCGGCCTTGCTAGGCTTAACCAGGGAGTACAGGGAACAGGGAACATAGACCCTTTCATCGCTATGTTGCTGATTGCAAAGAAGCTCAGGAGTGTAATGACTGAAACCAGTCACCCTCTGGGTGGGGCTGTTTGAACTGGCTTCATGAACAATGTACGGTCATCTTTATTCTCACCATCCTACTACCTATTTCCACAATAAGTATTAGTTTTCTTGTTTCCCAAGACTGAGAAGCTCAGTAGGCCACACAGACAGGACTACTCTTACCCCGCTTAAGATTTAGAGAGGATACTCCTCAACTGAAGACGAGGCATACTTCCAGGAAGAGAGGAATGTTGAAAGGAAAGTTGTGCTGTAGTTATAAAGGGCTCCAAGTCTCCCAGTATAAAATTTCATTAAGTATGAAGACAAAAGATGGCAATTTGAATGAGATGCCTTGATGAGGAAAACATAGAAGAGGTAGAACTCTCTTAGGACAGGGTCTTTTAAATATATTGCTGCCTGATGGCTCACTGCTGCAACTCCCTTAGCTACATGCATTGTTAAAAAGTATCAGGTTTGACACAGTTCAGAGAATTAGCGTCCTGCCAGAACTGTTAGGCCTCAAAAAACCAAAAGTTGTCTTGCTTCAACCCTTCCTGGAGAAAAGAGGGAAAAAAAAAACCCAGATAAAGCTTGCATTCTAAATAGTTGATGGTATTTTGACAGGATTTGCACAGTATTAAGAATGCCAGAGTCTACGTAGCTGTATGTTGCAACTCTAAATAGCCTTGATGATGGAGATGCAAGCTTATCTAATCAACACACCACATACAAAATATTAGCACTAGCTAAAAAGCATTTAATTGGCAGATGCTGTGGAGTGAAATTAACGAACTAATGCATCTTAAATTCAATCTGTCTTTCACAGAAGTGTTGTGCAAAAACATTTATTGCTGAGCTCAACCCAACATTTTTATACTAAATACACAATATATATTATTTTAAATTCACGTATATATATTTATATAAAATTAAAATGAGCTCTAAATAGAAAAGAAATTGTTGTCTGGTCTAAGAAAAATAAATCACATGTAAAAGAAACCTGAAAGCTATAAGTTAATCTAGCAAAAAACATTGAAGATTCATTATCAAAGTCTCTCTGGAAGGTGTGAGATAAGCAGTAGTCACTGGTTTAATCTCAAATCAAACTACTGGAAAGACTAGCTACTAGGAATTTCAGCATCTCTTAAAGGAATGTTTCGGGGTTGAAGGAGAAGGGCATCATACCATTTTATTTGCTCCTTTCCCCTATGACTTATTTCAGTTTCTGCCATTCTCACCTTTTATCTGACAGCGCAAGGGACTCAACAGCGAGGTTCTGTCCTCATGTCGAAAGTGCAACATGTGCTGGATACTTCCTAACCTTACAAATGAACCAGTTGATGTATTGCTATCCAAAAAAAAAAAAAGCCAGCTTTGCAGTCTTGTGCTACCATGTAAGGAAGAGTTCAGGTCAGGAACTCCCCAGGCCAGCAGGGGCTGGAAATGCTGGAGACAACCCATTCAGCCCCCAGAAGAGAAGGCACCTCTGGTCGCTTTTGAACGACTCCTCTTTGGCTAATGCCTGAAGCAGTACTAACCTGGCTCTGGAATACGTCACAATCAGCTTGCTTTAACTAGCAAATCAGTGTAATGCATGGCTTTTGGGAGGAGTTAGATGAAAGATGAGGAAGATCTAGAATGAGAAAAGAACTGGTTGGTTTTTTATAAAAAGACATGAATAGAACATTACTTAATTTCAGTAGCAGATAAGCACAAGGCAAGGAAAAGAAAATTTAACAAATGGAAGGACTGAAAAATCAGTGTGCCTTTAAAAAAAGGGGGGGAAAGAAATGCTAGTCTGACCAATAAAATGTGGGTTTCCGTTTCATATAAGTGGAAAAATTTCCATCTCCTTCCCCCCTTAAATAAGAATCTTTATATTAAAAAAAAAAAAATCAAACAAGGAGCAAGGGATTTCCTAGTAGTCTGTGTCTCGCATCTCGATGTACCAGGAGATCTGTTTTTGAAGACAACTCTCTAAGGAGACTGCATACACCTGTAGGCTCCCTAAAGCCAAACAGCCTTGTAAAGCTGGAAAAATGCCCGTATCAGAAACTGCATTTGTGTAAGGGTTTAATTATAATGCAAAGTATCCCAGCACCACCTCTACTCTACATAACCTTTGGTCCACAACCACATAGTACACTCAGGACCTACACATAATCTTATACTGGGCACTTTGGGCACTAATGAAGTGGATGATTCCACCTTACACAATGGATGGAGAAACCTATTCTAGCTCCTCTCACACTTTCAACTCTTCATTGGACATCACCCAGAAAAAAAAAGTTTGTGCTGCTGTGGGTTTGACGATCAATTTCTTTTAAAAGCCAATCAGAGCAGATAAAAAAAGCTTGTTTCTTTAGGCAAGATCAAACTATGACCAGTCTGCATGACCAGGAGGACCAGTCCTCCTTTTCCTTCTCTCTTTGATCAAGTATTGTTTTCTTTTTCTTCTTCCTCTCACCACAGTGCTTGGGATCAGAATATGTAAACATCGACAGAAACAGCAGCCCTGTGACAATAAGCACTTTCCCAACTGGGCAGATTCTGTCAGCCAACCAGAACTGCTTCAGCTCCCTTGCTTGTCCAGAAGTCACTGGTTTTTCCGCTGTAACTTAGTGTCCCCTTTACTTTGGCCTCCATCTGTAGTTTAGAGACAGGAAAAGAAATGGAAGAATAAAAGCATGAGTGAACTTTTATTTTTATAACTTGCAGTAAAAGAGATAGGAATTTGACATGTTCAGCTTTAGCATCACCAAAAAGTACATTGTCTTTATAGGGTGGAAGACTTTGCATCTTCTCTGTAGTTCATTTATGAGAAATAGCGCTGTTGAAACCTGAGATAAAGCTTCATATCAAAAGATACCATCTTTCTAAAGATTAAGTTGCAGCTTGGGATACTGAAAAAAAATTTAAAAATCAAGCCTTTCTTTAGAAGCCTTTACATTTTAATAAAGCATTTTTAGTATTCAACCCATGCCACTCACTGTGACAAAAAATTAAGGCTGTACCAAATATAGCCAATTGGTTTGTTTTCACAGCCTCTTAGAGCAACACTGCCCACTCCTTTGGTGCTGAGGACTCTGAGAACAGGATGAAGAACCCCCACCAAGCCACTGCCACCCTTCCTGTTCCTTCCCCTGGCAAAAAAAACCCCTACAGGTGGCAAAGAAACAACTACACTCTAAACTGCACCTTCTAAAGCTTTATAATACTTTTTCAGCTCTAAGCCTTACAAACAGAAAAAGGAGATGCTCTACTTCAAGCTTCTCTTCTCAATCAAAATATGCAACTTTTATCAAGGATAAAATTCCCAGGGAAGGCAGATCTTCCATTAGGAAACCATCACACTGTACACACATGTATATGCTCTTACAAGAAACATGAAGAAGCTTCTAGCTGGAAGGTCAGTTTCTCCTCCAAAGGAGAAATGAAAATTGAGTGGAAAAAACAATCTCTCCAATACAGATTTATGCAGCCTGTAAACAATCACGTTGGCATCCACTAAGTAGTATTCCTTTTTTCCCCACTAGTTAAATTTGTACACTTTGGTTTCTAGAACTGCTACAATAAAGTATCAATGAAATTTTTGAACTTTCTTGTTCCTGACAAAGTAGACAAGTAGAAAAAAAAAATTGTTGAGGTTCCAAAAATACTGCTACAATAGGCTGTCTGCTGCTACCAAAGCTTGTCCCTGTGTTATGTCTTCTCTAAACCAATTTCAGTTCTGGTGTACATTTTATTTCAGTCTAGGGCAGAAATCTGACTTAAGTTAAAAATAAGTAATAAGAAAAATACAATGTCTTTACCTGTGTAAGCTTGCTGCAAGTGAGCAGGCAGAGGTGAGTGAGACAGCGTTGCTGCATGCTGAGCACCTGGCTGTAAACCCTTCAGTAAGTCTGGGGAAAAAAGGAGAGCAACAAAGATGAAAAATATATCTTAAGGATAGCCTTTGTGAAATAGGAAGTTTTTATTTTTATAGTATAGCTATAGTAGCATGCTAATTTGCACAGATTTCTGAAGATGTATCTCAACAACAAAAAATAAATACCTGATAGCATTCTGATGGCTGGAATAAGTCAACAGAAACAGACCTATTCAGATATGGTTAATCAAAAGTCAGAGCAAGGACCATGCCTCACTATTGGGATGCAATTCTTCATATAATTTCCTTCGGCAGAAAGACCAAAAATTGACATAGGTTAAAAGCCTAAAGAATTTCTTTTTAAGCAATTGGAGAAAATAAATGCCATCTTGGTTGATACTTCCTCATAAGAGAACTGTTTGATATCCGAGATCACTAAGCTAAGGATATTTTGAGGAATCACCATGTTAAGTCTCTTACTTGTATTGTGACATTTGGAGACTTTTAAGCTACATTCCTTTCTAAAGATAAGGGATTAAAACTTAACCCCAAAAAAGCATGTTTAAAACTAAGTATATACTGTGAATTTAACAACCAAGTTAAGCTTAAAGGTGAGTCATAACATTTGGATAATTACATAAACAAAGTTTTACCAGTGAAGAAATCACATTTACTCTCCTGTAAGGATTTTCATGAACCAAATTTGAGTCTCTCAGAACTTTATTGCTTGCCTTCTTAATTTTCATTTTCAGGATGCATCCTTCCTTATAGCACAGTGTGATAACTAATTCCACTCACTCTGAGTTAGGCTGTGGTGGAAAGCCGCTGAGGTAGATCCCGAGGTGGTTGTCACTCCAGCTGTGTCCGTCCCAAAGCCAAGCAGCTCCAAGGGAAACTGGAAGGGTACGGTCACAGGAACAAGGCCACCCAGCATCCCAAAAGGAGTTAATGGTGCAGACGTCACGTTCTGACTGGTTACAGCCAGGGGTGATGCCATGAGAGTCAGAGGTGAGGCGTTAGCCAGTAATGATGCTCCTGCTGTTGACTGTACAAAGAAAAGGAGTACTTCAAGATTTTAAAGCTTTGAGTTGTATTCTTTAAGAGATAAGAATCGACTATTTTCCGTTAAGTGTGGCCGTATTAAGAAGTGTATTAAACTATTAATAAAATATCCATTTATCCACCTAGGAGGTCTTCCCACTGTTCATCTGCTAAGCAAGTACAATTATATCTCAGATTCAGATGTGACACTATGGTTCATCTCTATGTTTTTCTCATCAGCCTTGCAGGTAATTTCCTCCATCTCCTTTCTAATTATGCACTGGATCTACAGTCAGAATCTAATGCAACATCTTCTATTAGATTAATAATATGAAATTATCAGATGTAGATCTGAAGTTCTTTAGAAGCACAGTATTACTCTCCCGTCTCCAAATGTGGGTCTAACTTTATTTCTAAAGAGATTGCTTAGAAGCAATGATTTTTGAAAATTAAGATTCATCACAAGAACCCCCACACTTCAAGAGAAGTCAGGTTACCCAGATGCAGACATACATATGTATGTATAGGTGTGTATGCACATGTCAAAGCAAAAGGCAAAGGAAAATAATCTCTCCACTCTACATATGTCACAATGAAGTTAAATTCACTAGTTTAAAAGTGAAAATGCAAGATTAGCCAGAACATTTTAGCTACAACAGCTCCCCAATCACATTAATTCCTCTAACATTAGAACAGCTCATTCCTGTTTAACAATCTTTCCTTCACTATGCATATAGTAATTTTATATGCTAATGTACGATTCTCTAATGATCTACTACAAAACAGTTAGTATAGAAAGCATTTTGAATCAGACTCAAGCTCAGAGATTTTAGATATTTGAGTTCAAAAGACTCAGACTGAACAGGACTTCAAACCTGTGCATTTATACAAGTAAGCCTTAACTAAAACCAAAACTTAGAATCATTTTAATGAACATGTGAGCTTAAAATGAAATCTCCTTGAGTTCTGTAATATCAACTTATAGAAACAGCAAAGTGATGAAAACTCCTAGCAGGGATAAAGTTTCTATTACCAGTTTTGGTCTGAAGGTATTCAGATGAAATCAGCTAAAAAAGGTTAGTTGCTGCTTATGAGAAAACACAAAATTTTAAAACAGTACCCCTGTAAGTGTAAACAACTACAGATGTGATGTTTGTAGCAAGTGTTTGTATTGGTCATCTTAGTTAGGAGTGACAGCTTCTAAGATATACTCCATCCCACAAGTAGAAAAAAAATGTATGAAAAACTCCAACATATATGATTGTTCTCTTTTGCCTTTAAAGTACTAAATTCACAATAAGCCTATGTACAAAGAATGACAACCGTTCACTATGTAATCTTTACTGTGCAACAAAAGCCATACAGTAATCTCTTGCAATTGTGGATTTGTAAAATGCCTGAAAACAGAAAGCTTTGTAATGTGCTCTGCCAAGACCTTACTTACTCTCTCAAAAAGAAGAGAGAAGTTCAGTGATAGAGCTACAGAGAATGCCCTAAGACAGTTGCAGTTCAGATGTTTTTATTTATCTCACCTATGATAGCACTTCATAAAAGGGCTCATCCTGGTCATGTAAATCCGAGTCACTAAGATCCTTAAAAGTCTAAGCCAGATTCTGCTCAAGAGTACTAATGGTAGGTAGAGTTTAAGTCACACGCAATAATTGCTGAATTTTAATTACTTTGGCTTTGTGTTCTTAAGATGTAACAGAGTATCCCAGAGTAAAATCTCTGTGGAGCTACAGCAGGTGTAAGCTTATATTCTGGTAAATAACTGTCAATCAAAAGGGGAAAGGAAGGAAACACTTCTTGGAAACTCTTCCTAGTTAGGAACATCTTTATTATCACATGAAATCATCTAGTCTGATCTTCAGTGTAAGCAGACCAGGATATTGTAATGAGCAACTCAGGTACCATTCTCATCTTCTGACCAATTAATAGCATCTCAGATAGGAATTAAATCCCTAAACCCTTAATGGAAAGGGGATTCACTTTCAGTCTTGTGCAAAGTTTTAAGAGGGGTAACTAACTCCTTAGTACATTGTACTTAACTAGTCTGGAATTGATTAAGTTCAGCAGCCAGCCATTAGATCTTTAAGGCTAAATAAAGCCCTCATCACAAATCTCTTCCCCTTCTGCATACTCGGACTGGGAGATAATTTGATTCTAACCTTCTCTTGAACATACTCCACTGACTAAGCCTCAGTCTGTACAGTAGCAACAGCCTTATTCCATGGTTTATCTTCTGTGGACCGTTCTTCTGAACCATTTCTAGGTTAAAGTAACTTCCGAAATGTTAGAAAAACCACATGTAAAGTCACAATAATTATTTTAATGATACCATATGCTGCTCAGTACCTCTAGCTGATTTCCCCCCTTCTATATACTAACACACCTTATTTTGCTGTATTATAGTATGCACTCATGTTATTTATCTACCACACCCCCTCCAGTCCTCCTCAACATCACTGTCTGCCAAAATGCATTTCATTCCCCAGGTGATCAGTGTTTCTAAAAAAAATTTCTTGCCTTTAACTACAGGAAGGTTTGCCAGAATTCATCTCATCATCCAACACAACACTACTTATTTCCCTCATCTGTCATCTTTAAGCACTACCACACCCATTTCACATTTTCTTCTACATCACAGCAATTGTATCCACTGGATTCTGTTGATTGCACCAGGAAGAAACAACTCTGTTCCCAGTCCATTCACTGTAGCCTTTTTTGTCTCCTCCAGGTACCTTCCAGAGTACCCAAACTGCACTGTATCTGGCTCAGCTCTTCTCTAGGCCCTGTGTGGTACCTCAGTGGCCCTTACATAGCATATGGGTTGTGTTTTTTCATTCAGAAGACCCAAAATAATGAGAAGTCTGTGTCAGAGCCTGCCAGACATTTCTTGTTTACTGTAACAGACTTAAGGTACAGTAGGATGAAAGACCATAGAAATGTCTTGTAAAAATTATCTTCCTCCTGTTACTCAGCCACATTAAGAAAAATTTGATAGCAAGCTAAAAGATTATAAACCATTGCTAAAAGCTGAGTATACATCACTACCATACAATTGCTATGTACATTGTTCAGAAAAATACAAAGCTTTTCCATTTGCTGTACACCAAGACTTTGATTTACAGCGATATTGCTTTTCTTAACTTTACTTAAGTAGTGAAGACTTCAGGATAGAGAGAGCAATACAGAGAGAGGAAAACCTCAAACCACCTCAGTAATTAAATCATTCCCAGTAAGAAGAATGCACAACTTGGGATAGCAGGTTGTCTTCTGGGTAAATAATAGGTTTGCATGGGTTTTAGAACAACAGTATTTTCAAAATATTTGTTTTGTATGACTTGTTTTATCTCCAGTGATAAAGTTCTGCATAAGCTCCCTCTCAAACAATTTCTAGGATATTTATATATTAATGAGGTGTCTCATTCAGTTTGACTAGATCCTACGAAATAAAATACATATTAATCACAAGTACTAAAGAAAAGCCCTTGCAAGTGTTAATTTTAAATACAAGCCTTGCATTATACTCAAACCACAAGGAACTGAACTCTAGTTTTGCAAGTTAATCATGAAGCTTGGCAACAAATGTACCAAGACACCTTTTCATATGACCCCCATCATTACAAATAAGTAAATATGCAAGAATACACAAATCCAATAATGCAAGAATACACCACAGCCCCTGAAAATATAGCCACACAAAGCCTACCTTTTCTAGTGCTCTTAAAAAAAAAAAAAAAAACCACAAAAGTTAATTCTGTTCCACAGGATAGACCAACCAACATTTTACAGTGAGGATTCGCTCCACACTGATCCTTGCATTTCACATCAGCTGGAAATACCTATTCACTAGTGCAAAATAGTTTCATCAGTATTAGCATTTATGCTTAGTAAAGTACAAACATTAAATTTATGACACATTTTAAAATCAAGATATTGCAAGAAAGAATGTTTACAAAATAAATGTGATAAATAGTAATGTAACATTTAAATGTAAACTAGTTAGATGCATACCTGCACACTGGCTGCTACAACTGGAGACCCTGAGGCAGAAGATGGTCTGTGTGGAGTTGACAATTGTTTAGTAGCACCCTGTGTTCCACTTCCTGCTCCCCCAGACAGACTAGTCCTACTAGCTCCACTTGAGTTAAGGTTACTGCCTCTGCTGGCAGGTACATTCATTCCAACTCCACCCAAATTATTTTTACCAACAGTTCCAGAAGGAGAAGAGTTGGGCAATTTTGAAGAAGCCTGAGGGTTCTTTGCAGGCTGAAGGCCTGAGGTGCGATTAGAGGGCAGCAAATTCATTGTGGGAGACTGCCTGCTGATATTTACACCACTGGTCTGTTTATGAAGGGGGTTGTTGCTGGAGTGACTACTCTGGGAAACTAGTGCACTTGAACTGGAAGAACTGGGTGTTGTCGCAGGCCTAGGGGACGAGGTGGACTTGGATGAAAATTTAGGTGATGCATTGGGCTTGGGTGTTACAGAGGGCTTAGATGCAGTGGGCTTGGGAGAGGCAGCAGGTTTGGGAGAGGCAGCCATGGAGAAGGGAGGCTTGAAACCCTGGGAAGAAACTTGTGACACCATAGCCTTGGCTAAATAGTTACTAGAGGTAGAGGTGCTGGATGTTGTCCGAGAAACCAGTGGGTGAGACACTTGAGAGCCACTTCCAGATGATGGATTAGACAAAGGCAGGCGATATACTACAGACTTATCTTGAGCCTTGATGACTGGTGATGAACAAGACAGTTTGGGATTACTACTTAATTTCACCACTGGATTGGTCTGTGATTTACTAATAGTTGCTTGTAAAGGAGATACATATTTCTGCTGTACAGCTGAATGCTGGTGCACCTTTGTCACTTGTGATGTTGAGGAAGAACCACCTTGAGACTCAGAAGATGATACCAAGATATTAGCATCCTTGGTTCTTTGAGAGGAGGTGGAAATAGCTGCTTGGGTCTTAGAGGAAGAAACATGAGTCTGCGAAGAGGAGGAAGAAGCTTGGATCTGGCTTGACCTCTGTAGTCCTTGCTGAAGTAGTTTGGCTGGCAAAGGCTCTAAGGAAACCTTAGGATTTTGAATTGAAGATCCAGCAATAAGGCCTGAAGAGATACCAGTGTGAACTAGGTCCTGGGGTTTCTTTGGTACTGGCCCTGTGTGACCAGCAATAAGACTTGATGAATGGGGTGTTTGAGTGGGCTCTACTTTCTTTGAAGTTGCCAGGGGCAACTTACTCATAATGCTTGCTAGTTTCTCTTCCCTCAGCCCAGGGCGAGGTCTGGATGTTGGTGTGTCTATGGTGGACGCAAGAGGTGATCCCTTGGCACCATTATTGATAACTGCCAGAGCATCAGAAATAGAGTCCAGTGAGGGTGGGTGGAAAGAGAGGTCTTCATCCAGTGAGTCGTCCAAGCAGATCGTCTCTGGAGCTGGTGTGCAGCTAGAGCTGGCTGGGGTGCAGACAGGTGCGCTGGAACTCAGTACAGTAGCGCAACTTGAATTGACTGAAGACATACAGGTTTTCTGCTCTTTCTTTGGACTGGAGTCCTGAGAATGAAGAGATAAGAAGAGACAGGTTTAATAGCTTTTCCAGAGTAGATCTAAAGTCTTCTTTAGTGTAATACTATTATCCTGTAAATTAAGATGAACCAAAGATCTACTATTGAAATTTTTGTATTAAGATACCTACAATATCTAGGTGTTGGGAGTCCTGCATGCTAATTCACTATTTGTATTTAAAAACCTAGTGCTGTTGCTCCACATAAAAGTGCCCCACACAGTTAAGAATAATCAATGCTGTGAAGAACAGGGTAGCTAATCTGACCACTAGGTAAAATTGCTACTGAACTAAGACAACCTCGTCGTGTCTAATGAGAACCTCTATCAACTTAGTATGTTATCCTCCCAACCACACATTTTTCCAGTGTTACCAAATTTAATACAAGCTGAAAACAAACACAAAGCACACATTAAAAAATGTGAAACTTTACTGGAACTAGTACCTCTTTGTAGTCAATTTTCAAAAAACTAATATAGCTTAAAGTTACAAAGCTGCACAGAAGACTTTTGTACTGCTTTCTTTAAAGTAATATGCCATTAAGTCAATAAGCTCTTATGACATTTCCTGATGGAACCCTTCTGCCAGAATTTTTCTGGATCAGAGGCAGGAAACAGGTTGTATCAAATGGTCATATAAAATTCAGATATCTAAGTAGGTATTTACCTTCACTTTGGGTTTAGGGGCCAGAATCACCTTCTTCTTTGCCCTAAAGCAGAGGAGATGTATGTGCATCAGAAGACAAAAGCAAGGCAAGTCATTTTAGTTTTAACTGTTACCCTGATTATATCCCAATAAACTAGAAGAATGACTACTGGAGTCCAGCTTTAATAATAAAACATCCTTAAAATAGAAAATGGGTTAAAATATAGGGGGGAAGAGAACAAGCACACTTTTAATCCATTTTTTGTCATGTATCTAAGTTAGATACAAAATTCACTGAATTGCTGATATATCCTGATATATCAGGATATATCCTGGATATATCATATATCCATCAGGAGAGCTATTTTTTACTTTTCCAATATAGAGAAACTTCAAAATATCAAGTCATTTCAGCCTCTTATAATCTTAAGAGTTTGTCTACTTAGCAGAGCTTTGTCTAAACTGAAGTCACCTATAATAGTTACATAATTTCACTTCATGTTGATGTTTGTCACTGAGGAGTATACTTCATGTTCACATTTATATTTCAAGGCACATAAACACTTCCTTTCCCTCCCCCCCCAAAAAAAGTGTTTTGTTGCTCATCAACTGTGAAACAGTTGCAAGAAGCCATTTAACAAACTTCCAGGTTCCTTTGCAGTGTAAGTGAACACCATAGTACCAACTGCAGTTATGCAAGCAAGGACAGCATTAAGGATTATTAGTCATCAGCTTCAACTTAGAAGTTAAGCATTTTAAACCTCCTTTTCTCATTTCTATTTCTTCAAGAGGATCAACAGATTTATATCTTACAAGTCATTTATTCTCCTTTCCTAAGCAACTAGGAATATGCCTGGTTAAAAAAAAAAGACCTTACTGTAGGTGGACCATGACTCAGTTTTGCTATTAAGTAGAAAAATGTCCTATGTTAATCATATTTATCACAAAGGTTGCAATTTGGGTGTTATTCAAAGTCAGAATTGTTTATTTGCATTCTGGCTGAATGCGGCCAGCTCCTGAGAGGGACAAAGCGTTGTCTGAAAATCAAGAAGGTAAAATTCCACTAAGACACACAGCCTTCTGCGGTTAGAGACATGTATGAGGAAAGAGCAGGAAGTACTGCAGTCTCTTGAGTTCAATTTAATAAGCCGCAGAGCAAAATTTAGGTAGTGTATAGTGCTTTGAAATATGTCGAGTAAAAGGCGATAATCCAAGAATGAACATCCACTTAAGTTATCTAGTCACTTCATAACTGAGTAAAATATAATGCCACAAGAACATTACAGTTATAAGCCTAAATTAAATAATTTTTAAAAAATTAACATTGTAAGTCTCTTCAAACAAATCCCAAGATAGCTCCTTTTCCTCCCCTATGTCCAAAAAAAGGCAGCATGAAGATGGGAAAAAATGCTATGAACAACCTAAAGATACTAGTAAGTTGTCAACATTATACTCACGGAGCAGAAGTGAGGTGATTGTGAACACTTCGGCTTTCTTTAAAAAGCATCCTAAAAGAGTGGCGAGAAAAGAAACATAAGGTGATTCTACAGGGACAATCAGCATATGATCACCAAATACACAAGTATCTTTGAATTTTCAGAAGAACCCTTTGATTATCTGTCCCCAAAGCAGCTAGTAGGTAGTTTGCCTGTATTGCTATCATGACATAGTTCCAGGAAGCCACAAACAGAAAAATGCCAAAAAAATAAATATATATTTCAAGTTTACATTCAAAATACCTCAGTAAATGGCCAAGCAGAAGTCAACATAACAGAATATTACCTCCTTCAGCTGGACAGAAGAAATACATTTTGAATTCTCTCTCCTCAAAGGCTAATGAAATATTTTAAATATCAAATTAAGGATTATTGTAAACTCTTTTCATTATGTGTCCACACATTGATCATAGGTTTGGGTTTCACGGTTAGTCTGTTGTCTTTTTGGTTTTTTTTTAAAGCACAGAGGAAAGAAGTCAGAATACAGTAGCCAAGCTTGTTTCTAGTTTTCTTCACTATTTTGTATAGGCCATTGTGTACCATTTCTGTGATTTCAATTACACGGGACTTGCACATACATTTTACTACAGAGCCAATGAATGGCAACAGTTGGTATGACAAATCTCAACACTTCACATGCTTTTATTTCCATGTTATCAACTTCTGAGCTGACAAGTGGGAAATGAAAATTATTCCTGACCTGTACCTATCTTACAGCTTGCTACCCAAATGCACCTATAAATAGACAATTAATGAAACCTTGATCCCCTTCCCTGTTTCCAGGTAGGCAAAGTAGAACAGACAAGATTTTCCTATACCACTGCCATCATGCTAACACCAAACACATCATGAACAGCTGTCTAAACAAGAGCTTTGCACCACTGATTACACATCCTTTAGAGCTGCAATAGTTATGAAAAATCCAAATATCCACAAATCTCATGTAATCTGGTAAGAAAACATTGACATCCTCTTGCTACAGTTCCAACGCCTTACTTCTCAGATTCTACTTTCAGCTCCATTTTCACATTTTCTTCACCATACTAACCTCCAAATCTGTATAACATTGCTCCCCATCAGAGACTACTGAATGCCTATGAAGAACACCGAGCAAAAGGAACATTCCTCATTACAAGTTCAGTGTGCTACTTTCTGACCTACCCGGCTTCTCCAGAATATTTCCCTCCCCACCTCCTTCCTGGTGCTTTGTCCATTCCTTAGTCTTTTTCATTTGGGAATGAAAATCCAAAATGAATCCCAGGCCCCAGTAATTCATAGTATCATCCTTAAAGGTTCAAGACAAAAGTGTAACTACTACAGGAACAGAAATCAAAGATACAGTACAAAGAAAGGACAATGCAGTATATGTTCCAAAGCAAGAACATGCTTGGAAAATAATCCCTCCATTGCAAACATATATTTAGACGTAAAAGTTGATGAGAGAGATCGGTATGAGATTGTTTGTCTCTGGTCGTGATTTCAAGTCAAGCGTGCTGTTTGACCTGCGCAAAATAAATGTGCTACAAGCCTATTTGCGTGACCACCTCCAAAGATGATGAAACTTTCAATTAAAGGAAACAGACTTCCTGTTCCTTACACTTCTTTTTTGAACATACACATATTTAGGTTGCAGGCTTTTTTCAGACGCACATGGAATTAATGTGCAACCCAGTTACAAAAAAGTGGGTTACATTATTTGAAAAGGCTTTGGGATCCTTTAGGACAAAAAGTATTTCTCTAAATCCATGAGTATTAATAAAACAATCTCCTGGGGCAAGAGTAGGGAAGTTACACACATAGAAAATTCATTTGACAAAGGTAGTTGTGATACACATGGATAAATGAAAGAGGTGCAAATTAAAGTTATGATTGATGCCTTACCTCATGCTTCTATACTAAGCTATGAGGAACATTAAATACAATTAACTTTGAAAGAGCAAGAAATTTTTCTTCTGGGCTGAACCCACAAAGTTCTGGTATGATAGACCTACTCTGATTAGTAAGAATTCCTTATGAAATACATAGTCATTAGGACATTTTTAATACTAATTGCCTAATTTTTTTTCCAGTTTACATAGCTCCTTCTCACTTGAGGCCACATATAAAGGTAAAAAATCATAAGCCTTCAGCATGATAATCCCTACTTTAACATCCCAATAAGATGAGCATCCAGCATATGAGTAACATGTGCTGTATTAGGAGTTACCACTGTCAGACTGTAGGAAATACTTGCTTTTCCTTTTCCATGCATAACTGTTTGCCTACAAATTAAAATACATCACTTCCTAAACAGAAAGCAGGGAAGCACCTCCCCATAAATACAGGACAATTTGTAAATCATTATGGTACCATAACTGCCCAGTTGTAAATGAAGTGTTGCTGGTCAACAGAAAGTTATGATCAGGCAGCTCTTGGGGTTTGATTTGTTGGTGATTTGTGTTTGTTTGTGCCTCTTTGGGGGGGGAGGGATGTTGGGTTTTTGTTTGTTTTGGATTTTTTGTTTGATTTTTGTCTTTTTGTTGAAACCACTTTTAAGGATAGTTTAAAAGCTTATGGAAATTTTCAGCACACTTATGGTATGGAAAGGATAGAACCGTATATGTTATATGGCTTTCAAATACAAAGTTTTAACGTGCTTCACTTTATGTTTTCTTGGATGACCTCACGCTATCACTTGACTATTTTGCCACCATCAGTGATCTACATATCTGTTCTTAAGCTAAACTGGGATTCCTTGTCTCATCTACTTCAATAAAATCTTCATAAGAGATAACATCTCACTCATCAGCATATTTACTATACAAAACTAGATCCTTGAACAGAAATAAGTCAGCTGTATGCCAAGAAGTGTAAAACTTCATTTGTTCCTTTCATTAGTATTTCACAAGCAGCTTATTACACCCTCATTTTCTACACTGACTATTCTAGGGAATATCTCAGTACAGTTATTTTTACAGCTTGATACAGATTTGGCTAATCTACAGTCGAGGCATTCTTGAGCAAATTGATTAGTATTGTTGTATCATTTAGCTTTTACAGTTAGGTCAAAATTTGATGGGAAACTGTCTTTTGCAATGGGTGCTACAGAAGGAAAGAACTTGTGTCATCTATATTTGCTTCTCTTCTTCCACTTCGAAGTGTTTCAAAACTTTGTCAAATTTGCATTTCACAATGATTACTCTTGCTCTCATTTTATTTTTTTCCCCTTTGTGTGGTAGTTTCCTCTTAACAAGTCAGTAGGAAGCAAGTGTAAGTTTTCATTAAGAAACTGGTGTATTTTTAACTGCAGCATCACAGAGCATCCCAATCGCATACAGGAAATAAGGAGCACAAACCTTAGTGTTTTGTGAACTCTGGTGTTGAAATTCCCACTTATAATTTTAAAGTCTGTCACACTGCATTATCAGACTGCTTACAACATAATAGGCAAAACTCCTTTCTATATCACTATCACTTTCTATATCACAGAAACAACTTCTCAAAGAGCTACCCCCTGCCTCATACTTCCCCCTCAAATGAAACGTCATGCACCATGTTATGAACTTCAGTAAATTCAGTCTCCAGCAGATGACAAAAGCAAATAGTTCTCCAAGGAAAAGTGGTTTTTATCTCTCAGGCTTGCAAACAAGATAGAAAATTAACTTCTGAAAAACATTCATTCTTCTAAAATATTCCAGTTCCACTGACATATTTTGACATTTTAACCAATATTAATAGTACATGGTTGAGTCAAACATATGACAATAAGATCCAAAAAAACCAGTTAACACCACAATTAATAGATACATAAAGCAGGTCTCTTACCTTGCCTGCATCCAGCCTTTAGGCCAAAGTGGTTTCACTTCTGTTTCCATAAAGGTTTTGAGGTAATCTTCAGCAGACTGACTTCTATTTGGCTCTAGCTCATAGCATCCCAGCTTGATCTTAACAAGATTACACAACAGAGACCTGCAGAAAAAACCACAATAAATATATTGAAAGAAACAATCCTTTCAAAAGCTCAGCAAGAAAAAGGCTGAGAAATTGAAGCATTGGTGCTATACAGCTGGTATCCATTGCCAGTTGTAGGAAGAGCTCAGTTCCAATCGTGTTTTTTTGGAAGTTTGCCACTGCACAAATTTGCTACTACCGCTAGTATGATCTGCCACTATCACTTCTCTGTTTCCAGCAGACTGTATGGCTCTTTTTCATCCTTACTATCATTTTGTAATTGGTTTTACATTTTCTTTGTGGTTTCCTCATAGTGAAACACCTCCTCTCACTTTGCTCACAGTAACCTCTATCTCATTTAAGATGGAGAATGTCTGAAAGCAAGTGAAATCCATTCTACACTGAATATTTCAACAGAAAATTCTTTCTGACAGGGATGCTGTCTTTTACGGTCCTTAAAAATATAAAAGTGCACACAGTTGAGTAACATTGGCCTTTCAGAGCCTCTTGAATGAAAAAAACCAACATATTTAAATATATTTTCTTTAAGTATAGCTCCCTCCAGGTCAGTCCAAGCTATACTGGTTTTATATATTCCATGAAGCTTGCTTCTCTGTTGTCTTAACATACTAAAAAAGACTCATCACAAGAAGTCCACCAGCCCCTTTTAATAATATGTATACTTGTACCAAAATTAGCTTAGATCTTGCAAGGGAAATTACTAATTTAGAAGGATCTGGTTGCTTAAAAGCCTATCTAGATTCTTTAAATAATAGCAATCTCAGTTTTCAGTAAAATCTATCCTAGGAAACAGAACAATGAAAATTCATCATTTCAGACAAGAATCTGTGTTGCTCTTGAGAGATAACAGAATTTGTGTTCAGAGGGGATGGGAGAGGTTAAGATTCATGCATTCTGGATGCTGGCTTGCTCAAGGACTGGGAGGCTTGCCAAACCAGCATCGACAATTTTGGTGTTCTGCCCTACTGTGGCAGAAATCTTTACTGCTCATTGGGTGACAGTGTTTGGTGACCTATTCCTACAATGGTGGGAAGCAGGTATAACTCCGCTTACACCTCTGTTCTTTGCTTAAATAAGCTTGACATCCTAGGGCCAGGAAAATTCTCATGTATTTGGATAAAGCAGATAAACAAGCACTGAAAAAAGGGTTGGACATAGGATGATCTTGCCTTTGAAGTTAAAGAAAAGGGTGTTTTACCACTGCAGCATTCTAGCTTGCCTATTTAGCCCCACCACTCTCCCAAACTTCTCCGAGGTGTACTTCTGAGAACGATTATTTATTAAACAGTATCATGTAATAATACTGTAATAACCCTTGGAGATCCCTTTATGAAGTCAGTGAAAAGTCTTGGTGGAAAAGGTAGTTTTGTCTCACCTCACTGTGTCATCCCAATGAAACTTCTTTCTGGGTCCCACAACCCTCTTTCCAGGTTTCTCATCATCATCTTCTTCCGATCCATTTTTCTCTCGTTCATCTTCCGCTTGCAATCTGCGGTTAGAACAATCGTTTTCTTTATAGATATACAACATAGACAAAATGTTTCCTTGAGAAAGGAGTGTTGTTTTAAGTGTTAGGGAAAAAAAAAAAAAAGACCTGCCTTCAGATTCTCGTTATATACTCCCTGAAAGGGTAAACTGTTCATCTTCCTCTCCCCACCGCTTCATGGTCCTCAGAGACAAATGAAAAGGACACACTGTATGGATGCTATCAAGGATGCTGGCTATAAGCTTGATGTAGTGCCTCTACTGGGAAATGGCAGCATGCTTTTCAATCTATTAATACTCATCCAAGTCTAAAATTAGTTAACTATGAGGGAAACAATTACAATTAACAAGGACAAAATATACCAAGAACCTGAACACACCATCTTCCTCCGTTAATCCAGCATTTTGAGAATCTCCAGTATCCTTCTCACAGTTTATAATTTCTTTCTCTCAAGACCTATTTCATTCAGTTAATGGAATTTCTTTCTAGAGTCAGGTGATAACATCACTTACACAAAACTAAGTACTTTGTACACTTCAAAGTTTACAGACACCCATAAACTGGAGCTGAGTACTTTGCTGAGCTCAGGGAATGAACAACATGGAGACAGACTTCCAGCTGGACTCTAGAATGGGCATGCATAGACTCCAGAAATACCTACTTGGCATTCTTGGCTTGATTGCGGGCCTGACAGTCCTCTTGATACTTGCATAACTGTTCAGGCATGACGTTACTGACAGCCAGTTTCAGCTTTTGCAGTGGTTCTCTCAAGCGGTCATCCTGTGAAAAGAGAAACACCAAAGTAGTCCTATTAGATGCATTGTAAAGAGTGTTTCAGATAGTTTCACAAAAATTATTTCCCACTCACTCCTGAGGCAATATTCCCAGTAGTAACTATTGACTGCAACAGCCATTTCCTACATGGCACTTGAATCCTGTTAGGTGCAACAGAATTATAGAAATGCACATACTTGAAATTTCTCATACAATTCATGTAAGTCTTCAGACCAGAAACAATGAAAGATAGTCACAAGGAAACATATCATGAATATCCCAAAACATTATGGCATGATCTCATGATATAATGCTTTTTAATCAAAATAGGGAAGGGAAGAAAACCTGAGGGAAAAAGCAAGATGACTTGACTGATGAGTGTCTCAACACTTGGAAATAAGTATCTAATTAATCAAGTATCCAAAAACTCTGTGGTATAAAAACATCCTAGGTAATGAACACAATATATGTATTTGATTATCTCAGTATTAGATTTTTATTATACGTAATTTCTGTGCCTCAAAGGTAAGGACTATGTATTTAAAATTGTCTCCAAATATTAAGAGCCTCAAACATTAAAGTTATATACTATATACTTCTCTACATGGTTTTAAATTATCTTCCTACATCTTCTGACTTTACATTCTTAATCATAACTGCCTATTGAGAAGAACTAGAATACTATGTGCTATTATGTCTTACTGCTTAGAAATAGCATATGAATCTGTTTGCCTCCTTAGCAAGTTCTGAGATCTCTGCATTCATGATCCTCAGATCCTCTGCAAGATTTAGTCCTGGATTTCATCTAAAGAATCAGGTCAGGATATTTCCAGTCACGTAAAACTTTTTTATTCAATAGGAAGACATATTCTTTAAGAGAAAAGCAACTGCAAATGACATAAAGTATTTGTAAGACCTAGCCACAAATTTGCGCAAACAGTACAGGCTGGGTCATCTATTATCCATCTAGCCTTTCTTTTTTCTTGACACAAAAGTGAATGCAATAGCAATTTTTTTTAGCCTATCATAACCATGATTATTATGGCTTTCTAGTTCTGTTACTTTGGTATGTACCCTGTACCCAACTTTCAAGATGAAAGGACTTAATAAAGGGTCTGAAAAGCACTTCAAATAAAGGGCCCGAAATACTTAAGATATTTGTTCCTAAAGCAAGTGACAATAGCAGGTACAAAGAAAAAAGCTTTTAAGCTGATCTAGTGACTAAGCCAAAAATCTTTTGCTTTATTGGAGACTGTGTAGCTGTTGCTCTACTCTCCTGCATTCTGTCCTCATCACTATTACATAATTGACTCATGCTGGAGCTAATCTCCCTGTCATTACCTGGACATTGAGGTGTAACTTCTTCAGACGCTTTATCAGTGTGTCCTTATTGCATGGCACAAAAGCCTCAAGGTGAGAGTACACTCCATTGCGGATAGCAGGATTTATCTCCTGTAACTGTAGCTCAATACTGACAAACAAACAAGAGACAGTCAACCAGTGAGGCACTCCAAGATGAAGATGACAACCGAACAAAAACCTAAGGAAGCTTTGTATGCATAACATATTCTAGCTATGCATACTAAAAATAGCAGCTTGGGAGATTTTCAGATAAACTTTTTTTTACAAAAGGAGAAAGTCTTAATCAATGGCAAGAAACCATTCATATACATACTTCTCCAGCAACGTTGAGCACTGTCATTCAAGTTTTGTTTACTCCCACCATTGCACATCAATCTTGATACAATTTTGACTGCTACGGTCTTCTAGAGATTACTTTTTGTTTCTTAGAATACGAACACAGAACCTTCTATATTAAACGCTTAGTTGAAGGGTTACAGAGTAAAAAGAGCTGGCATTTTCTTTCATGAAAGCTGAAGGTGTTTTGAGTTATGAAAGTGGGGGACAGGAAGAAATAATGGGAGTTTTGTTGAATTTTACACATCAAGTCAAGGACACAGGGCACTACAAAACACTTTACACTGGATAAAGACAGACAGATAGTCATGACAGGAATTGTATTCATATATAAATCTCTTTAGCTAATAACTAGCTTAGACTGATCTACCTTCATTGACTTTTAAGGGCTTTGTTGGAACAACCTCAATAATATTTCCTCTTCTGTACTTTTCCTTTCAACCCCTTTCCAAAAAGGGAAGGTTGTACAGATAAGCACTTACTCCAGCAGAATATTATTCATGTCTTGCGTGAAAAACTTCTTCCTGCCTTCTTCATCAAACATCTTGGCGGCCTGAAAATATAGCAATAAAAAGTATCCAAAAGTTCATAGAGCATTTTAATCCAACAACCTTTGTATCTTTACTTTTACAGCTGTATCACATTCTTATTTTCCAGAGAACAACATTACTTAGAAAAAAATAAACAAAGCCAAAGTATACTCAGCTGTTTAGAGAAAAGGTGAGGATTGTTATTATACTCAAATAAAAATGCCTTCCTCTAGGGCAAACAATTATTCTATTTAGAATCTGCCTTGATCACTGATGTTAACACATTCATCTTTTCAATACCCTTGAAGAAAGAAAATGGTAGAGATATTTTATCATCTCACCACCAGGAACATTCCACTACCACTGTTTGCTTTAAAAAGAGGAGCACTGCTTGACAAGTCAAACAGGCAAGAGCATTAATACATTTCTATTCTCAATCTATGAAAGGCTCCTTTTCTACCTCTGTTATGTGCCTCACTCAGTTACAACTTCCCAGCCTCCTTAGATCCATCTCCACCCTTCACTGCAATTTCTACAAAGGGATTATGTATGCTAGAGGAATACCTCATCCCCCTTTTCTGGTGCTGTCCAGCATTCTTGCCGTGTTTAGACTATGTCTCTAATTTTTGTCTGTCTTCCTGAGTCTCTTGGGGTGGGGGGGGGGGGAAGACAGCCTTATTCCTATACATACTTCCTTTTATTATAAGTTTTTACTGGTCTTGCAGGAATTCCCATGCAGAATCCCTTTATCTTTGCTCTTATCACCTAGATTCTTATTTTCACAAACAATGACAGCTTGTAGGAGAAAGCCAATTCCCTGCACCATTCTACAAAAATCAGTAAGATCATCTGTCTAGTGTTCATCCACTCTGCAGATTTATAGAAGTCAAGAGAAAAACACTCCACTTTTAGAGGCTTATTGTCATCTTCTATTCTGGCACTGGGACCAGACAGGGAATATCTAAAGGAGCAGGAAAAGGATATGCATGCAGAAAAGCAAGTGTAGTATTGTTATAGCGACTGACAAACATTAGATGCAGCCAACATGCTACGAGGCTGAATATTCAAATAAATTAAAAATCTCTAATTCTGCCATTTAAAAAAATTTGTAGTGACTTGTGGAAACACAGCTAAAAACTACAAATAAATCTGAGTGTTAACTTGATAAAATTCCTTTATTACTATGAAATACTTGCTGTCCTTGCTCTTTGTAACTGACCCATTTAAGCTTGAAAGAAAAATATTTTCTGGAATTGTGAACTCTACACCACACAGGAAAACAGGATTCTGATACTCTATTGGAAACCATAAGGTAGCTGATTATCTGAATGCTTTACTACTTCAGTCATGAACATTGATATGAGAGTTTAAGTTCCTGTAAGGACTGCATTCTGCTCACTACTTTCTACTGTAAATTCAGCTGCTGAGGGGATGGTACTATCTGTTTAAGAATACTGAAGCATTTGTCCTGCTAAAAAAATTAGAAGGGTTATAGGTGTTTACAAATTATAGGATACCAAAAAGACAAGTTTAAAAGTCTTAAATCTAGTATCTTTAAGCATAATTAACACAGGGATTATCATCATCATCTGGTTTATATGAAGTGGAAGGAAAGATATGCTTTGACATTTCGGTCCCAGGTAGACCTTTAAAAGGTGATTTCAGCATTATACTATCACACTGGACAGCGTTGCTGGCTTTTGATGAGAGCAACATTGGCAGATTCAAAAACTGCATCGCTATTGCTGAACTGTGCTTTTTTTTCCCCCACAGAGAGATTATCTTGACAGTTACCTTCACAATAGAAAAAAGCCATTTTATTACTTTCCTGCTTGTGTACAATATTGTCTTCTGTCGTGGTAGTTCAGAACTGCCCACTTAGGGAACTAGAAGACATTAATCTACAAAAGGAATTCAGGAAATTTTTATTGTATTTAGTCAGTGGCTTTCTAAATATAATTTTCTTTTTAAATCTAGATATATCATACCCCGTTCATGGAATATAAGCTTTTTCCTACAGCTTAATAAACTTCTTAGCTTTCTTTGCACTAAAGGGCACTAAAGCTGTAAATCTGGTTAGTATTTGACAAGACCTATTTCTTTTTCCTGCTTTTTTAGAAGATGTGTTCCCCCACTGATAATATGTCAGTTGACTGCAATTTGCAGAAGGTAAGGAAGTTGCAATCTTTAAGTCAATACACAGTCTAGTTTTTCCCCCAAAACTGTATATGGGTAAACTTGTTCTGCTCAGCCAGCACCAAACTTCCAGAAGACATTATCAAAAGCAGAAGACAGAAGAGTTAGGTTTTGCTAAGAACCACTGAATTAAAGCTTTCTTCCAACTGGGTGGGGCTTGTTATACAGCGAAGCAGCATGAATTTGGGGCAGGCCGCTAACACTTCCTGACTTTTGGCCTAATCCAGTTCTGCAGTTTTGCTAGCAGCTTATTGTTGATTCATAGCAAAATTAACCTGAATAGTCAAAGGTAGACAAAACCATCTCTCTCACTTTAGTAAATACTAACCCCTTGGCTGTATTTAGGTTGGTACATTTAAAATAACTAAGAACACTCTAAGACATTTACGTACAGGTAAGATATAAACATTATGTTTTATCATTACTCTAACCTGTAGCAAAGCAAGCTCTGTTACTGTTTAAATTCTTTTTTTCCAAAAAGGTAATAACTTGAACTGCTTTTTCAAGACTTACTCTGAGTAAGGAAAAGCTGCACTTTATTCTGAGTAAGGAAAAGCTTTAATATCAGAATCTGGACAATCAAACAACAAATTTATTCTCAACTTAAGATAACATCCACAACTGAAACAAGGAGCATATAACACCTTAATAGCTCTGATCCCTTTCAATAAGCTATTGGGAAGTTTGTACCTGTGGATTTAATACTTTTCATTAATATTTTTTATGAGTCTGGACCCCATTCTAACCTTCCAAAAGAAAATATTCAGTTTTGTTGTTGGTTGGGTTTTTTTTTTTTTGGTAGTTGCGTGGTGGTTTTTTGGTGGGGTTTTTTTGTTGTTGCTGTTTTTTTTAAACTGGCAAGTTAGCATTTATGTTACAAAGCCAAAAATTCAAGACATGGATTTTTAAGCTGCAGTTATATTTCAGGTTTCCTCCTCCAAAGTAAGAACACACCCATTCATTTCACCAATAATAATTCAAGTTAAAGTAACACTGCTGTTTCCATTATGGAAAAAAACCCAAACGTTACAATACACACAAGATTTAGAAAACCTTGTCTCCACTGTGAAACAAACACTGCTTTAACAATTGACCTGCATCATCTCTGTGCCTGTTTTCATCCAAATATAAATACAGCCATTAAGATTGACATTAAGATCAATTCTACACTTTTTACAGTTTCAGCCAGCAATTCAAGGATGACAACTTAGGCCCTAATTATTCTTCCTTGTTCTCTCAGATTGTTGAATGCAATCCCTTACCAGTGAATTCATACTTACTGTTCGAAGGTCTCCAATGCGCTTTTCAAGTAGCATAGGCAGACCTTCTGGGAGGGCAGGCACCTGCTTGGGTGTCATGACCTGAGAGGTGTAGGTTGCCTGAGTGACATTTCCATTTTCTCCTGACAGCTCAGATACCGGGCTGCCATCAGAAGTGCCATCAAGCAACTTGTCAAAGTCAATGTCTCCCAGCATCTCCAGGGCACTTTCAGCTTCTTGCAGGAGCTCACGTTCATTTGTGCTACCAAAAATGGAGAGGACAGGATCATTGATCCTAAGATTCAAGTCAGAGATATCGTTTCCTGCACTGAGAGACGAGGAAGGAATTTTACTAGGGGTAGAGGTTGCAACAGTCACTGGAGGTTTTGGACTAGATTCCTTCTTCCTCATGGCTTCCTTCTCCTTTTGAAATTTACGGATCATGGCAGCCAGAGAGAGTGAGTCTTTATACAATTTCTTTTTCTTCTTTTCAGACTTGTGTGAATTTAAGGCCATTACTCTGTAGAGGAAAGAAATCTTTCATTAGAATGCATGTGACTTTTGAAGCCCTAGTAACCTTTTACAAAAATCTGGGAGTTTAGTACAATTAAAAAATTATCAGGGCAAGAAGCAAGTACTCTGTGCTTCTATCTTCAGACTATTTTATCAACTACCATAAACCTTTGTTGGTCATGTGATTTCGTGATCTCTAACTGATTTGTTTTGCTAACTTTTGTACACATTAAGGCAAAGGTTATTTACTTTTGACTTCTCAATTTAATTATGGAGAAGTTGGCACAGTCATTAAACTCATGGTTGATCTATGCTACTAAAATACTTAAACTTGCCTCTCAGACTCCTGAAGGGTAGCAGGTTGCTTTAAGTTTAGGCACACCGTGTATGTTAAAAAAAATTCTCTTCATTGCTAAGAATTTTGACATGCAGGCTCAACATCTATGTGCTACTTAAACTGAGCATTTTCTGCTAATTCATCACCTTGATGAAAAATACTATCAATAAATTTTCAATACCAACTTGAATATTTGTAAGACAACTTTCACTCAACGACACTTTTCTAGAAGCCAATTAAAAAAACCCATCACCTTAATCCTTCCGTACTAGCCTCAGAACTCAGGAAAGCACACACAAAGTTAGTAAGAAACATGTGGAATAATTAAGCTATGTTGACAGTTTTCCCGATTAGAAACCAAGGGATAGGAAGAAAAATAATTTTCATTAGAAGATGTAATTCTTAGTGCTATATAAGACTTTGGGTAGAACAATGATGGATAATGCTATTCATAGACTCAAAAATTATTTTCTGTAATTTGTCTTTCCTTGTTTTATTATTCCTTGTTCAAAATTGTGGGGGACAAAAAATTAGCCTGTAGGACTTATTTATGCGAAAAGCCCACACAAATTCCAAAACCAAAATCTTTTCGCTATTAATTATAGTTTAAAAATACAATATTCTAAACAGCTGTGATAATCTTGCTATGGCACGCAATCTTGAAACCAAACCTCACATGCAATTCAAGGGTTCATCTAAAGACAGTAACCTACCCCAACTGCTTAGGAACTTTCATTTTCCGAGGCTTCTTCTCCTTTTCTGTCCCTTCATCTTTCCGCTTGCGCTTCTTCATTCCACGATCTTCACTTTCTTTTAACTTTGCTATCTAGAAAAGAGATCAAGTAAAGGACAATGATTCTTCCACCCTAAAGAACTTTTACAGCAAGAAACATTTAGTTTTCCTCACACTTTCCAATTCAGAGCCAGGAAAAATACCTCAATGTGCATAAAGGCAAACAGTACCACTGAATTCCTAACAGCAATTGCAGTTACTGACAAGTCTCAATCATTAATCATTTTTAAACAGTTACTGAACTCAGAGTTTTCAGTAAGAAAACTACTTTAAGGCACATGCAGACTGATGCCAAGCCAGTATGAGCAACGGCCACCTTGGAAGACTGAATCCCCCACCTTCTTCTTCTGCTACCACAGTTTCATTGCTGAGTATGAAGTTATATAGCATAGAATATCTTTTTGACCAATTCAGATCAGCTGTCTCCCCTCCCAAGTTCTTGCTGATGCCTAGCTTACCCGCCGGTGCACAGTAGGGAAAAAGAAAGCCTTCCCACTATGCAAACATTACTCAGCAACACACCAAAGTTTTGGCTGTTATCAACACTATTTTAGTCACAAATCCAAATCATAGCACTAAGGGCTGCTATTAAAAAAAGTTAACTCCATCCCAGTTAAATCCAAAACAAGAACCTTAAAATTATGTTAAATTTAAAAAATTATAGAGCAGAAAAGGACATCATAAAGCAGGAAGTTCTTGGAATGGCATTGAACTTGTGAATGTCATATGCAAGCAATTATGTTCACATTGATCATAACTTGTCAAAGCACACAGAACAGCACGCTGTTTGGGAAAGACCATATATATATTTTAATATAGCTATTCTTATGCGCTGAGTTTATTTTAACAGATATTTTGTTTTAAGTGTTATTCTGAACATTAGGAACAATTTCAAATCATGCAAGCTTTGTGCAAAATCATAAAAGCAGTGTTGGAGAATTTAGGTTCTCATCTCATACAATAAAATTCCTATAAAATTACAGAATCATTTGTCACTTCAAGATGGATGGACACAACTTGTTAGCTTGCTAACCAGATGGTTAGTCTTACAAGACTGGACAGCCTGTGGACATCCTGAGTTATTTCCTGAATGCTAGTACATGAGTCAAAAAAAGAAAGTGCAATAATATGTAGGACTTTGTTGATGAATGATGCAATGAATGATGGACATCAAAAATTATGTGCATCATTCTGCTTTCAGCCTCTTCATCTGAGCCATTCTAAGCCTATCAAGTATTTCCCAATGTCCACCTAGCTTTAAGTTCTGTATAAAAAGCATAATTAAGACCACTCACTTTAGGTGGCCTATGCTTTTTGTCTTCTGCAAAGTCTTCATCCTCTGAGTCAGATGCCTGGCGGAACTGCAGTGTACCAGTGTTGATATAAAACCCTCCATATTTGGTTGTCAGAGATGCAGGAACCAATTCATCATACTGGGAAGGAAAAAGATGAGTTTATCAGCATTTCTTAATAAAACGAATAGGTAGTTCATTTACCAGTCTCTATACATAAAAAATTATATACAAGTACACAGCACAGCTTGCTAGAATAGAAACAGGATAGTAATGCTATTGAAAACTTACTGGCCAAGGCACAGAATATTAATATCACAGAATAATCTTTCTACTTTCAAAACGATGCCCTTTTTTGGAAGAAGAGACAGGATTACAGCATTAAAAGTACTGCTTTCTGAAGGAAATTAAGATGGGCACAGGGGCATTCCCCCCCCCCCCCCCCCCAAAAAAAAACTTTTTCCCCCCAATATTCTGTCTCTGAGAGCATGTTACATTCTGCCAGACATTAAACCTCAAGATACAAAACCATGTGAACAATGATATACCACCTGCCTATGAGCAACTTCACTTGATTGTTCACTAGTTGTTTTTGTCCAGGAAGTAGGCACATACGTAGCGAGTTATTTGTTTTCAACCCAAAATTTAAACTAGATAGAGGCAGGTTTAAGTTTCATACTTCTATTGAATACCCTTCAATTTTAGGAGACTGTGCAGTTCAAATTACCTTCTGTTGGTCATACACTTTTATCACAGGCCCTTTAAGTTAACTATAAGTGATAGATACAGTTATTTCCAGAACCTATTTCTTCCATATTTTCAAAAAGATGACAGTCTGAACAATCACTATATTGCAGTGGAAGAAGCCTCATCTATATCAGAATTTTACAGAATTGGATGTTATATCCAGGAAATAGGACTGAATATAGTAGAGATGTTTTTGTAAATTAAGCATTAAAAAATTCTCAGATTATATACTTTGATTTCATTAGGACTGCCACAGTTTTCATTAATACCAGTCTCTGCAGTGCACTTGACATGTTCAGACATTCCAACACATGCTACATTTTAGTACCAACTCTAACCACAGTGCCCTGCTCAAAAATCTACTTCTCTTACAAAGTTGTCTGAAATTATCTTTTGTTAAAAATGCTATCCCAGACATGACAAACTTAGCCACAGTATCTGTTAGCTTATTTCCAATTTTAGGTGTTGAATATGACATTGCCTCTTACACAAATACCACAGTGCCAGGACTTGTTTCGTTGAAAGTCAGATATATTCTCACTCTGTTTAGACAGTTTTAAAACCACAAAAGGTTTCAAACTCTTATACACACTTTATTTTGAAAAGCGCTTAGTATTTATGAAGGAATTTCCAAGTTAGAATTACAAAGTTGTATCTCAAAAAAATTGAAATCCAAAGACAGAGGAAAAGTCGTCAATATTAAGTATAGTGGAAGACAATATTAATTCTATTATTTCGTGACCAGCAGCCTCCCCAGAACGACATTCTCCCCCAAGTATTACCAGAAAACTGTTAGTCTCTAGGAAATATCTTGTTAACAGCAAACTCTCAAAAAGGCTGGGAGGATGAATAGATTCATTCCAGCTCTGTGCATAAGTATCAACAAAGCAAGCCATGGAAGCGTTTGCAAGAGAACTGAGGGAGGGTTGCCTTGACAATGCCATCATCACTATGCAAAAGGACAAAGTTGTCCTGAACTACTCCAAATTCAAACTATCAGTCTTAGTTTTCAAATACTGAAAATTGTAAGATGGTGAACTTAATAAGCAACAAATACCATTCTGAAAGCTATAGTGTGTCTGGAAGCATAAAAACAGAATGCCTGAGACACATACCTGCCAACAAAGATAAGGAGGAAGCATTTACAGGACCTAGAAAGTGTTACAAAAGTACCAGAAAGACACAATAACAGTGCAATGACTAAGAATCAATTTCTGCCCTTCTTCTGAAAGAAAGGGTAGGATTTTGACACACCTCAGAGGTATGCACTCTGGCAGAGGAAAAGGTCTATTTTGACTTAGAGCTGCAAGCAATAAATGTTTGGTAGCACAGCCAAATGATTCAGAGTTAAGCAAGATACTTGAGAAGGAAACAATGTGTTATTTTGAAGTTTGAACCAGCAGGCCTTCCACTGCAAGTCTGTTAAGACAGAATTCAACAGGCTGAATAGACTAGTAGGCAGTTTTAACTGCCACAACATTAACTGAAGACTTGAGATCACCTACATGAAGTGAACACACAGAGTGCAAAGTGCACTGTCAGCTACCAGCTTATTTTATTTCCTCCTGCAAGCCATGCAAAATATACTGAAGATAAAATGGTTTAAGAACCAAAAAGTCTGGGCTACCAAAAGCATTAAGACAGGAAGAAGAGTTATCCAGAACAGGAAAACAGTGAATGTGTACTTCAAGGAAGCTGGTGAAAGAGCCTGAACTGGAGGCCTATATGGATTTGATCTGAGTAAGTAGTTAGAAATTTCCATGAGTCATCACCTTTTATCTGCCTGGAATGGAAGGCTTAACAGGCAGTACGGAAAGACAATGGGAAAGTAAAAGTGGTGACAGGATCTATGAAATACCCTAAGATCCTATGAAAGACTAGCACAAGAAAGCAGGAGAATCTATGAATTGGACAAAATGAAAGCAAAGTGGCTTAGTTGTGGACTTGTCATTCATCTTAATCATGCAAAGTAGGAGGTGCAAAGTAAACTCGAGAGTGGAGGCTGGGTAAGAATTTCAGAGAAATCTGATGTTTTTCCACAGCTCTCAGAAACAGCTTCATTACATACAAGGAAGATGAAAGGGAAAGGAAATAAATTATTATCCACAGTGCTTAATAGACAGAGCAGGCATTTCCCTTTTAAGCTGACAGAGTGTGAACTGAATTGGTGCGGTTAGGGCAGTACGGGATCAAAACAGAAGAATACAGTAGTTGCCAAGTTTGAAGGAGAAAGCACACAGTCAAAGCTGGGACCATTATCATAAGAAGGGAAGAACAAGTAAAGGGAAACACACGAAAGACTTGGCTGCAGAGCAGTGAAGGAAGCCCTGGAGAACACACAAGAAAAAGTAAGGATTTAAGACAGTCCACAAGTGAGGAAGCCATGAATCACAGCAGATTATTAGAATGATCCAACATGCTACGTGGCACAAATCCATAGGAACAAGGCAACCAGAAAGGCAGAATTCGTTCAATATACAGATGAACAAACTACCCCCTAACAGTTGGCAGGCAAACAAGGTCAGCAAGATGTGGATGTATAACTTACTGGTTGAGGTTTCAACAGCTTCTGCTGAGAACTATGAATTTAGTCAGACTTTTGAAGACCTTTTTGACATGCAGTTCTCCTTAACCCTTGCAAGTTTACTTTTCCCTACCAAAATTTGGTTTGTCCTCAGCCTACTGAACAAGGTACAGCTTATAACTCAAAGTTTCATTTTATTTTCAACTTACCTAAAACTAGGGCCTGCAGAGTACAACACACCTCGTACCCCCTCCTTCAAGGTAAGCTTACTATTTTCTAGCACCCTAATTGAACAGAAAACTTGAATAAGGTTGTGTAAGATATTGGCAACAGCTAGATTAAACTTCATGTTAAAGTTTCTTCAGGACTCTCAGTTAAAGGGAACACAGCTCTTGCAACTTCTAAAACTTCTGATGAATTGGTTTCAAGACTTCTGCTTTGCACTAGCTTTTTCTGCATATGAAATTGCAGAAATGATCCCATTAAGGAAAATAGTTTAAGCCCTTCACAGTGTTCTGCTCTTCCTTATACATTCCAAGATTGAGAATTAAAATTCTCAGACCTACAAACAGACAGGATTTCATATATGATTGACTCCTGTGAACACAGGTTTGTCCCACGAAAGATTATGGAATGATTCTGCAGATAACAAAATAAGACTGGTATATTGACTGATCATCTAAAAGCAGATCAGTAAGTTATTTCAACTATTGTCCTTGAGCTACATTACTATGCTTCTAGTGCCATTAATCTAATTAAATGTTTAGGTGTGAAAGATAATTTACTTTTTTTAAAAAATAAGTTAACTAGTTTCAACTTCATTATTATACCAAGAAGAACAGTGAAACTTTATGGATTATACCAATTTAGTTCCAAAATCCAGATCCGAAGTACACAGCAGTATCTTATATTAATATTGTCTACTCTTCTGTCCAGATATTTTGACCATGATCCTCCTCATTCAGCTCCCTTCCAGAGAACAACCTATACTATAAAAGTACACAGGTGAAAAGGGTTTTTAACGCTTCTGTATTAAGTGCTGGAAATGAGATTTGCTGCAAACATGTCCAAGTGTTTTAAGAAATGTAGCCCTTAGATCATTGTTGTGAAACTGGTATTGTTTAGATAAGAGATAAGCAGGGATCATTCTTGTTCCCTGTTCAGTTTATTTTTGAGATGGCTCTAACCAGCTTGGGGTGGAGGGGAGCTGTTTATTTTTGATCATCATTAGCCCACTGAATAAAGCCAAGCTACTGAAGTTATGTTGAATATGGTTGCTTCAGTCAAATGGACTGAATGTCCATACAGTTCACTACATACTTCAAGATACTTCAAAACACAGTTGATCGATCTCAATGGTTCTTAAAGACACAAAGAACTGAAATGCACTCTTTGGTTTTCCTATCCTTTAAGGATAAGTTTTCAAACAAAAGAACAGAACTATCTTTCCGAAAAATAGCATAATAGAATATATAATGAAATTCTGAACAAGGTTAAAAGGGAACAATACATTGCTTTTCCAATCCAAGACGACATCAAAAAGCAAGCAGAAAGAGCTTTCCCATGGTAAAGAAGGTTCCTCTTCCAAAATGCATAGGCAAGTTTTTGGGGTTGTTTTTGGTTTTTTTGTTTGTCTGTTTGGGTTTTTTTTTTTGGTGGGGTTTTTTGGTTTTGGTTTTTTTTAAACCCTGGGGCAAAGGACAGCTGGCAAAGCACAACAGAAAAAAGCATTACAGACTATTAAATAAACATATAATATCTGGCTCAGGGTAGTCTAGAGTAGGATAGGATCCCAGTCTCCTAGAGGAATCCTAGTTTAGTAGTCGGGATATTGTAATCCATCAGTCTACCAGAGCACCTTGAGAGAAGTACCTATACATATATTTTGCCCTGTTTTGTTCTCGTCACAACCATCACCTTTTATACCCTTCCACCAGTCACCAGAGTCAAGCTATTAGCTTAAGTGACCTTCAGTATGAGATGACATTCTTATCACCTTGAAAACATTTCAGCCTAAGTTATAAAATGTATGACCACTCATGTGACCACCTTTATCTGTTCCATTCAATTCTTTCAGAGATTGAGCTCTGACCCACACTGAAAAATATAGTTCAGTGTTTTTATTACAAATAAATATGCAATTTATTACTTAACCTCTCCAGGTTTCATGTTACAGAATTACTAGAAGTTTCTGTAGAAAAAAGTTACCCTTTCCTTTTCCATTCATTTAACATGAAAAGCAGACTTACCATATATGACACTTAAGACAAATGCTCTTATCAAAGATCTGTTATTTTGGCATGTTATAAACCCCCCTTTATATTATATTAATAATCATATTGCTTGTATATTTTTTTGAAAACACTTAAGTTCCTTGTGCTGCTTAAATAAATTCATCTACTCATGAAGAATTGTTGATCCTAGGCCATGATCTATACGTCTAGTAGCTCAGATTACTTTGAAAAGTGATTTTGTGCTCTTCAAAAAATTAAATTTAGCAAAAAGCAAGAAGTTGCTACACCTATTATCAGTATTATTTCTTAATTATTTCTTACTCCTACATTCTTGATATACACAAATTTAAACAACGGATCTACAAAGGCCAGATATGTGTCTCAGGTTTTTTCAAGTACCTATGCAGATGCTGAGTTTTCAGTTTCCCGGTTGTCTCACTGAGGTCATTGAATACATGAGCAGTCCTAAACTACCTGGTTGAAACCTAGTCCAGAATACGGGATTAAAAAAAATTATTTAAGAAAGCACTTATTCCTTCCTAAGAAAGGATATGGTATTTTTCAGAAGGAGCAAGAGAACATTACTGTTGCTTTAACAAACATCAGACTTGTTCTGCAAATGCAACTACCTTTGTCCCTCTAGCCATAATGGTTCTTGTACTAGAGGACTGCTGGGTATATAGTGTAAACATGTCTGTTCTGCATTAAGCAGAACACTATCTGCTTTATTTGTTTGGTACTCCACTTCACACCTTTATTTATCATGGGGTGAGGAGGGATAAAAAGCAAAGAAAATCTCCTAATTGAAATTTGTCCTTGTATTCACTCGAATGCATATGACATCTCAGGTGCCAACCAGCAGATCTACCCTGAAGGCACCTGGGAAGCATGCAAGACATCTTTTATTAAAGGTGACATGGTGCAATCAGCTAAGTGAGCACTATTCCCCAACTGCAGAACTTCCAAGACTGGGCAAAGTGACAATGAACAAGGAAGACAGACCAGTCATATAAACACACAAATGAAACAGCTAGTAAGTGAATCTCTTAAAAAAAAAAAAAACCAAACAGCTTTAATGCACCCTCACATATTCAGTGTGGATGAGGTTTGTAATAGAGGTCTACCAAGGCAGCTTTTTCCACATGAAAAATGCAGCAATGTTAAATTTATCTCTCAATTCAATGTGAAAGTATGTTTAATAATGGATACTATGTAGCATATTTCCGTATATGCCTCTAACATTGGCAGATTGATAGGTTTTTTTTTCTTTTTTTTTTTCCTCCCAAAGAGACATTTATCTTTCTCAAGCAACACTGCTCTCCATAGCTATGCATAAAACAAGCTCCTTTGAGTAGGAAGGATGAGAGAACAACATCAAGTTGGCCTAAAACAACATCATTTTTGTGGGGCCCAGAACCCCACAAAAAAGGTAAAAAGTACCATGAGCACACTGAGCTCTGCCACTCTCCAAGTAGATACCATTCATGACCATCGGCACACCAAGCTCTGCCATTTCCCAAACAGATACCATTCTCACTGGGAAAAAGCATCTCAGATATTCAAGAGTCTTAAGATGCCCTTACCGGCAACCCATCAGCTTCAAGTTTCGATCACAACAGCAGAAACTCTTGAGGGGAAGCCAGGGTGGGAGAGAAGAGGATATTAAATCTATCACACCTTTAATAAGCCTGGAGATTACAAGACAAAGTAAAAGCCTGGAGATTACAAGACGTGAAAACTGTGTATCATGACACAGAATTTTTGCAAAGACTAAGCCCTTAAATTATGGAAAGTTTTCTATGGAACCCAGACAGAAAAAAAGCAACTCTTTTAACCAATGTGTTGGGAATTACTAAAATCAGCACACAATCCTTGAAAGGCTGTCTTTTAAGAGGGTCTGAGCTCTTGAAAAATAAGTTTTTCCTTTAAGTTGAAGTACCTGTTTTGGAAAAACTTTCCATGTATGAGAAACCATTGGTAGGCTAGTTTTCTCTACCCAGCAGCACAGGACTCTTACACCAGTGTTTAGAAGGCTGCTGTGGAACCATGGATATAGTAGACTACATTAAATATTGACATACAGCCCTGGGTGTCTGAAGCACTGAACTGCATGCTTTCCATTGCTCTTGGCATTCATGTTTTGCTTCAGTGTGGCTACCTGGTATCACTGCTTCAAAAGACAGCTTGCACTGCTTACAGCTTTCTAGGTAGATGGTTCTTCCTCTGCGTTCATCTACCCAACATGGGGGAATGTGCTAGCTGGTCTTTGTTTTGGATGTGCAAGTCTCGTTACCTCTGAGTAAGAGAAAACTGCATACTTTTTCACTAAGCACTATGTATTACTTCAGATCCCTGTTCTAGATTACATAGCAGAAAGCTCAGAGAGCACTGTATTCCCCTGGAATCTCTATCCATATAGAGCTTACATTGTCAGGAAGGTATTCAACCAACCAAATATTCAGAGGTCATCACAAGAGCAAGCAGTCCAGCCAAACCAGGCTCATATGCACGTGTATGGATATGTGTGCATGCAGGAAGAATAGAGGGGAAGCAGAAATCTATGGGAATACGATTCCACAAAGAATGTAGTTCTGGCCAATTTACACTATAGCAAAACCTATTTTCAACATCAAAGCAGTAGAAACACTGAGGAGGGACAGCTTTCTTTGCAGGTTATGAACAGGCTAAAAACAGGCTTAGAGTTTTTATTGGTTTGATTTCTTGAATAATATTTGATGGCATTACCTCAAAATCTGTTTCTAGAAAGAAAATATCTCTAAAGCTATGGAATAAATCTGTTTCTTTCACACCTGTGACAAGAAAAAGGACTAAAATTCTAAGGAAGCTTTCAATTATTTTTTTCTGGGATACAGAGAGAGACAAGAGGATGCCAATCCTGTAGCAATTCAAGAGGCACTCATACTCATTTTTCAAATGTTTGTGCCCAGGATATTATAGCTTTTTATGTGTAAGAAAGTATATCTTCCAAAAGAAAGTAAGTCCAGGCTGGGCCTAGCTCTGACATTTCTCAGGGTACAGGGTGATTTAATACCTGGCCACACAGAAGATGAGCAAGCCAGACACACAGATTTTCCTTCAGAACACTTCCCATTTGCATCTGAGATGGAATGAGAGGTTTTGTTGAACTTAACTCCTACGTTACAGGACCCTTAAGCTCTGCAACAGCAACTTAGACTGCAGTTGGCACAAAGTACTTTTTTTTTTTCTTCTTTTCTATATAGAAATGGGGATAAAAGCAAAACAGAGATGGCCTCTCACTAGTCTGTATTTGTAATGCAGACAAGGCATAATGATTTGTTCAGGGGAGCAATCTTTAGAGAATACACCATTCTCCCCAGTAGCTTCTACAGCTACCACATGATGCAATCATCTGGTCCTCTAACAACTGCCTTTTGTATGTTCTTGCAAGGAGTCTGGCAAGAGATATCAGAAGTAAATGCTCCTGCAAATCTAATGGATCTGCTGCTGGTAACAAGAACAGCACTGGAAGGAGGCACAGTATGAGAAGTACTAATACACCAGTGAGTGTCCAACCCTGCTAGACTTAAGAATATCTTAGAGATACCTGTACTATGAATACTGAAAGTTATCTGAATCACATATCAGATCTGTGACAGGTCACAATAAGTCCAGAAAAACCAAGATACAACTTGGGTCCTGTATCATAAAATTTCAAAACTGAGGATGGTTAACTTAAGCAACAGTAAGAAACCAGAGAAGTCTATAGGCTCAAGTGGTTTCTCAGCAGGAGTGAAGCACATCTGTTCGTACTGAGCTGAAGATCAGAATCTGACCTTTGGAAAGAAAACAACAGGGCTTAGGCCCCAATGTTGTTCCAGCAGCACAACCAAAAGTTGAGGGATAATGATAGGACAGTTTAATAATGGCAAGTTCAACTAAAATTTTAATCTAAACCAAGAAAAAGGACAAATTAATACACTACAATAAGCATCTACAGCAAAGTCACTTTTCACACAACTTGTTCACATGCCTTCAGACCTACTTCAAAACTAACAATACACACAGATAAGCTCAGCCTGCTATCCACTGTAGTTAACAGCTGAACTTCTTTTGCTCAAGAAGGTGTCAGTTCTGCAGCATGCCTTCTGTGCACCTCACACAGTTCTTGGGAGCAATATTCATTGCAACATCTACGTGCTAGAAACCTCACAGTTCAGTGTTAACAGAAGCTCTTTACAAAGTTTTATAACTTCCCAGATCAACCACCACATTCAAATGAAGGCTTGACATAATGTATGCTAAGCAATGCACTTCACTTCTCTGCTTTTCTTACTCTTTTATCACAACTCCTTTTCCTCATCTTTCCTCTCCCACTCAGACTTCTAGCTCCCTCCTTTTCAGAGCAGCAGATCATTTCTGCTTTGTCCAGTGTCACTCAGCAGTGGAGGAAACTGAAGGCTGCCTAAAGTGTCAGGTGTTTTTTGTTGGGGGTTTTTGTTTGTTTTTACTGGACTAAACAATACACCTACTTCTTCCTGACACCTAATAAAGGAGAATCATAGGAGGTCTCCAAGCTTTTATATCATACACTCTCTCTTCCAAGCTCTTCCTCATTTTCATAATTTCATATATCACCTCTAAGATATCTTCAAATGCCCTCTCTTATAAATCTCCTGATATCCCTGGTATTGCCTGCACCTAACTAATACCTTTTTCTTTTACCTCAAGATGCGTTTTAATTTCTGAAAAATATTCAGACAAAATAAGCTGTAATATCCCGCTGTTTAACCAAGCGGTTTTATCTCAAATTTTTCAGACATATTCGGTGAATGTTTAGAATAACCATCCTATTCTTCTTGGTTTTTAAGAGCAGAATTGCATCCTGATCTAATGCAGGAAATCCAACACCAGTCATCTACTAATAATCCAGACGGCTAGTACAAGAAACTAGACAGAGCCAGTGTAATTTCAGCCCACAGTAAATGAAGGGCACAAATAAAAATAATTTAATTTCTAAGCTGGAAATTTATGTGATATAGCAATAGCTTTCTTAATTCTTGCAGTGCTTAATGATATCTGAATTAGACTACGAATACAATAATTTGTTGGATTCTCAAAGTAGTATGCCCTTTGGGTCCGTACCAGTTACATATGGGCACAAACTATTTTCCCTTACCTTTCTTTGCCATAAAAAAACCCCATAAAGCATTGTCTTATTTCTTGTTGCTGCTTTGATGAGGCTTACTTACCGCTTCAGAATTATCAATGAAAGGGTCCGTTTCATCATAACCATAACCTATATCAATTAGGTCCTGCAGGCGATCCTTCCGATGTTTGTGGGGCTTTCCACCCTGAAAACAAAGCAAGCATCATATCATTTGGGAAACAGGGAAACAACGTACTAAAGTCTACAAAATATAAGGCACTGGAGGGATGGTCATTCAGGGAATTAGCAGTTTTGCTTTCTTGGATGCTTCCTTGAAGATAGTCTAGATGACTAAAAAACTTGTACACAGGAATGGGTTCTGGCAAACATGCTTTACTATAGCTTCACCAGAATCATCCCTGAAAGGTATTCACTAGCCACCTGTTTTCTGCATGATTGAGATCTCCCTAACATTTCCTATTTAGAGATGTTTCACCATCCTATGTTTTTAAAACATAGTGATAGCACTGTTAGTGATAGAAGGACTGGGATAATTTAGAAAGTGTTAATTTTTCAGTATGTTACAGAGTCCTTACAAAAGAAAATACTTATAGCCTAGCATTCAGTAAAGTGTTTTCCCACACAAGATGGATTGCTTCTCTACAGAAAAGTGAAGCCTAAGTCAAAAGAGAAAAATATTGGTCTGGTACTTGCAGATATGGTGTCTATGAGTTTTCAAGAAGTTACTGCATTTATATAGCATAACTGAAGAAAAACATATTAAGATAAAATCGTTTGAAATGCAAGAGCCATCACCTCAGTTGATAGGACTGGACACGAAATGGTTACTTGAATAACGTAAAGCCAGAAGCTGCATCACAGACTGTGGGCTCACTTACCTCCAGGAGACAGTAAACTTCATTTTAACCCCTAAGTACTTTTCCCATGTGAAAGTCTTATTGTTAAATCAAATCAAGTAAAAACTCACACCCAGCTCAAACATTCAGGGAATCTAAACTTAGAGTTATATAAATGGGAATCTGCTTAGGATATAAGGCCTAGTTTTCTGACTCCCATGTATTGTCAAAATTGTCAATATAAAAGTCTTAGAAGATAAAATTCTCCAAAAGGCACCACCTTCACTAAAATAACCAGTGTTCTACCATGAATTCGAGAAGACTTGCTCCTGAAGCTTCTCTGCCTGTACTCTACAATTCTAAGCATGTTTAGAATAAGTATGACTTTTCAGTTGTGGCATCCAAATATCACAACCCACTTGCTACTATGAGTATGCAGACACTGTTCAAAGGAGGTTTCATCCTCACTCTTATGAGAAGCATAAGCATCTGAACACCTCAATTTTAACAATATTTTGCAAGAATTCAAATTTGTAACTAAGTAAAGCATGCGCTCGTGCAAGCAAACAGGAATCTCTCAAGTATAAATAAATAAATAAATGCAATAGTCCTAGGAGGAAAAAAAAACCTCAAAAGTGAGTTCCGTTTTTAATTCAGGTTTCCAAGCTATACTCCAAGCCTCAGGTTTCCAAGCTAAGTATTCCTGACTTTTCATATCATCCCCTACAGTCACTCATCTGGTTAAACATCTGAATGACTGCACGTTCCCAAATCATGCAGTACTTTTTTTTTTCCTTTTTAAAAAAGTTTGTATGAGAGAAGAAAAAAAAATCTTAGAAAACTAAAGGTAGTACTTAAGAATTCTGTTCAAACTCCAGTGCAAAGCCTATGTAATTTTCATGATTCTGACTGAGGCACCAGCAGGCTGTCTGAAGAATGCTACATAAACTATACTTTACCTCTACTGATCTCACTAACGTGTAATGCAGTCCACCTCTCTACCACATCTCTTGCTAAGCCCAAGTAACCATCGCCATCCTTGTCTGCGAGTCCAAAATCCTTTTGCAGTAATGGCTATTTATTCTATGATTCTATGATTTCAGTGTATGGGCATTAAAAAAAAAATTTAAAAAATTCTCAATACATTCTGACTGCCTGTTATTCATAAAAACATGGTGCAGATATGGAACAAAGTTAATAACAAAAAAGAAGTCTCATAATAGCTGAATGAATAAAAGCAGGATTAAAATAGTAACCTCTATTCAGACATATGAAAATATCTGAACCATTGTACATATAGTTAGAGAATTTCCTTCAGGCCTGGTTCTACCCAGTTATGTTTAAGGAAGTGCATTGGAAGTCCATACGATCAAGATGTGAAGGATGCAAGACCACAGCAGAACTGAAGGGATTATCTGCATCAGTGTTTACTATGAAGCAGTTCAGGGAAGTTTTACCACTGAAGCTTTTCACCTTTCCCAAGAGTTCCTCCAGCCTTTCTGTCCCAGAACATAAGCAGTCATGATACTAGAGCAAATTAAGATGTCTAGTTCCTAAGGCTGCAAATAGTACTCATGCAAGTATTCAGAAAACTCTTGAGTTCAACAAATTAACTGTGGCATGTAACCTAAGGTTTAAACAACCTTTGCCCAACAGGACTAGAAGGTGGCAAATACAATGCTAATTTTTGAAGAATCTTCCAAGGGCCACAGCAGAGTTTACAAACCAGTAAACCTAATCTCTATATTGGACAAGTTAATAGAAATTATAAAGAACAGAACCAGCAGGCACAAGAATATACATTCCAGAGCAGGAGAGAATTTTGGCAGAAGGAAGCAGTACTTCAAATGCTTTAAAAAAGGTACAAAGATCTTTAAAGACAAAAAATTATCATGGAATAAGAAGGAAGGTCCACTCAAATCAACATCTGGTTTAAGGCCAGGAAAGAAAGGGTAGGAAAAAATACTTCATTTTGGCAAAAAGTCATCAGTAAAATCACCAAGGAATGTGTATTCATTCACCTTTAGAAGCAACAGAGAGGGTTAACAGCTGGGGGGGGGCATGAGATGACAGAAATTACTGAGGATAGTAAATAAAAAAAGACAACTGAAGAATCACTGAAAGACCTCACAGTTGCTCTGAACTTAGCATGATAAATCATCAATTGAATTCAGTATCAATAAAAAGCAAGGTAATCCACACAAAGGAAGTACAACCCAAATAAGAAAAAAATACAGTGTACTCCCAATTTCTTATGCTGTTCAGGAAGTGCTGTAGTTGTTACACGCAGTTCTATGACATTCGCTCAACAATCAAGAATGGTCATAAAAGAAAAGAATTGGGACTTATGAAAAAAGGAACAGAGAACAAAACCAGAAATCATTATATCACTGATAAATCAGGGCATCCTACCATTAATATCCTTTCATTTAAAAAAAGAAATTAGAACAAAAAAAGGGAACAGTAAGCCAACAAGGATGTTTAAAGGTAAAAACACTGCTTCTGTACAATAACAGAATGTTAAGACACTTCAGCTGGGGAATGAAAGGGCTGAATTTAGATGATATCATCAGAATCACATGCAGCATGCAGAAGAACAGGAAATATTTCACTTTCTTACAATACAGAAACTATGGAGCACCAAGTGAACTCATCAGGTTTAAACACAAAGTATATTTTCATACGGCAATCATCGTGGTACTCAGTGCCATGGAACACGATGTGAAATTCAGTGAACTCAAAATGATCTGGCAAATTTATGGCAGAAAGCTATACGAAGGGTAGTTAAAAATGCAGCCTTTGGCTTTGGGAGAAATTAAGCCACAGATTACTAGACAGGCACAGTGAAGTAATATCAATGCACACCTACTCTGTTATACTTTCAAGTATGAGATTCCACTAGTGTCAGAGGACTCTGCTACCATCCATTACACAGACCTTTGTTTTGATCCAATAAAAATTTTTACATTATGTACAATATCGTCCGAGATGCAATATCATGTTTTTACAACAGTGTTTGCTTTTGTCTAGAGAGTAACAGTAATCAAAAGAATGAAAATGGGAACCATTCAGAACATATTTTTATGCTGGTGTTTAAAATGTGCAGCAATTGCAAAAAAAGTTCTGAATAATCATGTAAACAAATGGTATGTTAACATTATGCATCTTGTTTTACAAAAATATATTTATTCATAGGCTTTTTCTTAGTATCTGCAAGACATATCCAATACTGTACTGATTTGATTATGAGTACAGGAATTTATCCTAAAAGAACCAAAAAGTCTTCGAGGAAGACTGTTCTTCACACATCAGATTTTTCAGAAGTACTGCCACATGTGCTATGATTAAAAAGACTGTTTCACTCCATTTTAAATGAATATAGATAAGTAATACCTAATTAGTTTAAGGATGATATAGTACTTTCTGCAAATCTGAAAAAACTCTACTTTGTCATACAACCAGTGACTACTTTTACACTAAAGTGCTGTTAAAAAGAAGACAAGAATGGGTATCTACTTCACAGGATCCCTGTTCTAGTTTAAGCTAAGAAGCAAACATCTCACCACAAGAATCAGAGAAGATGGCTGGATGTTGTCAGAACATGAACAATTGTACTGGGTCAGTGTACAGAGATGCAATTCGTCTGAGCATGGATGGTAAGTAAAGACTGATGGTTCTTGTATTGCAAGTGAGACAGGACAGGGAGTATCTAACACAAGAGCTATTAATCCTTTGCCACGCTCTATGCTTAGTGGCCCTACCCTAATAAGTTGCTCTTCATGTAGAAGACATTCCCCTTCCAGGAGTTTTGTGGGGCTGAGGGGCATAAGGTATTGCGGAGAATGAGAGAAAGGCAAGAAATCAGAAGCGCAAATAGTAATCAAGATACAAGTGCACCATTAATTTAAACTGTTGTAAAATGATAGTTTTTGTTATCTACTGCTTTCTAATAGTTAAAAGTATCTATTTGACCCTTTTTATAACTACTGAGCATTGAACGCAAGTTTTCGTAAGTCTAACACCACAATGTTTCGTCCGTCCATAAATGCACATGTTTAGCTGAGGTATGCATAAATGTGTATGTAAAATTAGATTGCTTCCACTACCACTCCCTCCTACATATATTGCTTTACATGCTCTACGCTGACTTTCGTCTGCTGTAGTTAAGCAACTTGTTTCAGGACATTATAAAATCCTTAACTTGTAGTATGTAAATGAGTTTTCTAGAAAAGTACAGTTGAAATTTTTCTCTCACATTCAAAAAATAATTTATCATTCAAGTGAAAAGCAAACAGTATTCTGGAACTGTCTTCTCAATTCACTAGGTTATTGGGTTCTGTCAATCCCTCCAAAAGATGAAAATGATTCTTTTCAGTTTAAGGGTTTCTTTTGTTATGTATCACAGCTAACATGCCCTGAAATAGTAATTACTTCTACAGAATGTATAGACTGGGCACTTAGAAAAATCTGTCTTTGCCAGAAAAAAAAATCCAAATAAATCAGACAAGAAAGATTTTAATATGCATATTAATAGCAAACGACACAAATGACTGCTCGTTTCCCTTCCTTATTATTGAGGTACTCTATTAGTAATCCAGAATATCAACGTGCCTAAGCATGATGATGAATTTTGATTGCCAGCTCAGAATTAATCACCTAACCCTACCCATATGAATTCTTAAAGACTTGTTTGGGTGTGGTTTTAGTCAACATTTTCTGATTTCTACCTTCATTTATTAGTGAAAGCCTCTTTATGTTACTACCTAGCGTTGTCCTACACTTTCAGGAGTCAGCAGAGTATCTTTAGGCAGCTAGCAGCTACAAGATAAACTCATCAAGCAATGACTTATTATTCAACAATAACTTCCTATGGAAGCATTCCAAACTAGTCAGAAATTCATCAAGATTCATCAGTATTTAGCCCAAACAGAGGAGCTGTTCAATAGTGCACAACAGCATTACATAAAAATTCTTTCCTCCGGCATAGTATTTATCATGAATATCGACGGGCATTTATTACTCAGTTGTATTTATATAGGAAGCTTTTCCAAGAATAGCTTCACAAGCTATAACATCCTATAGACAAATCTATTTAGCAGACTTGTCTAATAAGCTTGTAGCAGCTTCAAGCTGCTTAAATGAATATAATGAGACAGCCAGCTCCGAAACACACAGGAGTCATTTGACACTACATTAGCAACCCTATTCAGGAAAAAAAATTGATGTTAACATCTCTACAGCATCATGAGTTATCACTATTAAATATTTGTATATTTTAATACAGATACAGTAACTCACGTATTTTGCCTCGAACTTCTTGGCTAGCATTTCTACTTCATGGCGCTCACGTTGTTCATCATTAAATGGATCTTCCGAGTGAACAGATTTCTTCTGAAAAATACATAAGTTAAATATTCATTCTGTAAGAAACAGAGTGCATCTAATAAAAACCTATTAAATGTCAATAAACAATGCTCTGATGACTAAGTAGTCAGAATTTATACTGAGAGTCCAAATACTTACTTTATTCTCTAAAAATTAGTCTGACCTGTTCAATTATCATTCAGTTACTTTTCTTCTAATGAGAACCCAAACAGAAAAGTTGAGAGAAAGACTCAGATTTATATTTTCCAAGTATTCCACTACAACCTCAACTGAAAGTGTAAGTGTAAGAGAGAACTATGGCCATCTGAGGTTCAAAGAGAAAGAACTCTCTCTAAATACAACTTCTTTTCACTTCTGCTTCCACTGGTGCCTCTTACTGGTGCTGTGATACAGCACCTTCTAGATACAATACACAAGATGTACCTGGTACACTAATCAGCAGGGAAGCAGCCAGAAGACTAAAAAGCTCTGTAAGTTACAACCATAACTAATGTAACTCCTTTAACTCTTGTACTGTTATTTTTTTGTCTTCGAATAATTTCAGTAATCATAGCATGAATTCTACAAGATTGCTACTATGGCAGCCGTGAGGACAATAGAGATTTAATATTCCAGCTGTACAAATAAGGAGGAAGTATGCTCCCCTCTTTTTTTTTTTTGAAAGAGGTTTTCACTGACACGAAGTCAATGAACAGTAATCAAAGGTAAACATATTGGGTTTTTTGGTTTTGTTTTCAAAATAAGGTATGGCAGAAAAACAGGGCTGCCTTCTTCAAATTAGAGTTCACATAAAATACAGTAATTGTTGGAAGGGAGGGAAGGTACTGGGATGCTAAAATATGGTGGAATGGAGTTCCATTTTATGGAACTTTATGAATGGCAACTAGCTTTATTGCACAGGGACCACTCATCAATGAATAAAGAAAGATTCATGGTAGACTAAGACAGAACAAAAAGCAACACTAAGTTCAGAAAAGCAAGATCCTTCCTCCACAGTATGAAAACCCAATATATTGACTAAATGGTGACCAAATAACAACAAACTAGCTCAACAGTATCAAGACCAATGTAATGAGGAAGGTAAGCTAAGCAAAACTGCAAACACCACAATTATCTTACATTTTCTAAACTGAGTACTTAGAGGAAAAATAGAGGTTATAGTTAATCCTGAAACATAAGTTTAAGTTACATACATATTTCCTGCAGGCATAATTAAATATGAAATACTGCTCAATTCACGCAACACTATTTTCACTACTTTTAGCTGGAAAAACCTATTCCACATCATCTGCTGCTAGGCAAATGTTTGGGTTTTTTTAATCATGAAATGAGAAAAGGTTGAGGCCAGAGGTCAAGCAAAATTTAGTACTTAAGTGTTAACTTGCCTCTCTCCACCAAACTCTCAAAGCTGTAGCTATCACTTTGATTAGTTAAGCACTATTGGAATCTCAAACTCAAGCAAGTTTTAGTTTTGACAGCTTCTGAGGGCTTTGATGGACAGCTCTCAGACTCTACAGTAACTTTAAAGACATTATTACTTCAGCACCTTTACAGCCTGTTTAACAGAAGCCACCTTGGGCTTCTGGCTCACCTGCTTTAAGTTGTTTGGTGCAATTGAAGCTTGGTACATCAACAGAAAAGGGAGCACACTTTCACTTCTGCCAGTTTTTAAGAGGCAAATAAACTCTTCAACCACACTAACTTATTACTTACATCCAAAAACTTTACATAAATAATTGCTACCAAAAGATGAACTCTACCCTATCAAAGGATGTTCTCTTTATCAAGGCAAAAAAGCAGGACAAGGACAGCACGAGTTTCTAACATAAATATTTCCACTAGCTTCTGATTCAGGCTAGGAACCCAAATTTGGAATAAAAAAAGCTAGAAGTGCACTCATCCTGCCAAATAAGTTTTGGGATTCTCTACTGTTTCATTAAGAGACCTATCAAAGCAATGTTTGAAGTTATTCCTGTGCACCAGTCCTCGCCTTCCCAGAACAGCCTGCCTCTGCAGAACCTTTCTTGGCTGCTCTAGTTCCAAGCACCACTACAAGACAGAAAGACAAGCTCCTAATATTGTAATGTTGAACTTTAATGGGAATAGTCATAAGGAAGTCGAGCAACTTTAAGGGATAAGGAGTCAACAATACCTTTCAGAAAACTCAATCAATCTTCACCCTACAAAAACAGTTTGCATAGCTAAGTTTATATGAACTGTTCATTTTAAACTGAATCATTACTAAACCAGCAAATTTGGAAATCTAAAACTCCACTTAAAACCACAGCATCAACTGCCGACTAGTTACTACCTACTTGGAAAGTGCAAATCTCAGATTCTGCAGAAAAGTGGTAGAGGGCAGGCGTTTCTTGGTCAAGCTTCATTTCAACAAGGTAGTTTTCTCTGCCGCATTAACTGGTATAAATCCCCATAGCTATTCTACTCCACAAGTAGGATCAGTTTTCCTTTCACAATTTTTTTCTATTTTAGGACTTTGAACAGGTTACATGATTTGTTGTTCCGAGAACAACCAGGGTAAAAGACACACTTCTGTCATCCTAAGCCTCCTGCACTGTGCAGAGCAAATTCTCCCCTTGTATTTGCTTTAACTATGAAGGAATCAGCATGCAGTAATTTTATTGCTGGATAAAGCGTTTCCCCTCTCTTTTCATGCTGATTAATACAAGATTTTAAGTCCTCCCTGCCATATCAGAGTAGCTTTTCCAGCTTCTACCATATAGCAAGGAAGAAGTTAAACTGACAGGCCAAGTACACATCAGTTTTTAAACACGAATAAAAGTCCAGAATCACTTTAAAAGGATCACAATTTATGACACTGTTTTACATAATCAGCTGATTGTTCCACACAGTCCAGCAATAGACAGGCCATTATGATCCATTCATTTCAATCTGGACTCTACAGAGAGCTGAAAAACACACACAATTTCTTATAAAGCATTCCTATCACTATTTCTACCTTAAAAGCTGTCTCTGATCCCAATAGTACCAAAAATCCCCTAAATCAATGCTCCCCCCCAAGAAGACATGGCATTTGCATCAGAACTACACAGTCATTTTTCCCTGATTATGTAATTGACATATTACCAACCTACAGAAAAAGGCAGTTATGGAACTGGGAACTGCCAAGGAGAAAAGTCAAACTCCACATACTGAACCACTTCTCAACACTAACACAATTTTCACTTTCACACAGGAACTGCTCAGGAAGATGGCACTTCACAGAGCAGCAGACTACTGCTACAACAATTCAGTGAAGTCATAACTGACACTGTTTGCCCACAACAGCTGTAGGACAGGATGAACAGAAGGAACCTTTTAACTTGCATCAGAAGATCTCAAAGGACTTAAAATCAGAGTCATTGATTTTTCTGTCTTCCACATTTGAACACAATCCAGTTCTACATCCCTCCTACTACAGAACAAAAAAGTGAGCAGGCTGGTAAGTACAGTTATGGCATCATCATCAGCTAGAAACACTTTGGTTCATAAAACAGAGGTTTTAATCATTCCTGAGTTCGCACTGATGTAAAAATCCAATGGCGATACCAGTACTGGTATTTGAGGTTTGCTTTTATCACCAGAGCTATCACAACCTTCTCAGTAGTGGGTAGTTCCTTGCCCCCTGCCCTTTCCAAGAAGATGTAAACTTTCTCTAAAATTGTCTGTATACCAGAATTAAGAGGAGCCACAACTATTTAAATCAACTGCAACTTCACCGATATCCTCAACCCACGAAGAATGAGTGGCTTAAGCGTGACCCACTTAAGGACATGCGTCTCTCCTTCCTACTTGAACAGTGGGTCCTGTTGATTGGCTAATGCTGCTTGCTTCTTAAAGTTGTCTGCACAAGCTTTTCTCCTTAAAAACCAAAGTAGTCCGAGTACCAAGTATTTTCTGGTTGGGAGGAATAGGAAAAGGGAAAGTACTTTTTTGCTTGAATGAAGTTCTTCACAGTTATAGGCGAGGTTATAGTTTCACCAACATTAACTCTCATTCATCCCTGCCCCTCCAAGACTGCAGAAACTCATCTCCAAGTCTGCTAACACTCACTTCACTGCTTCTCAAGGCTTGTGGCAGAGCCGGGCTAATAACTCTTAATTTACGTGCACACAGCCTACAGAGAATCCGGAAAAGAGACCGGCATGGTAACAGTTTCGTTCAGCTGCCGGAAAAAGCTCCCAGGAAGGGAGGATGCAACACCACCGCTCCGCGAGCAGGCAAGGTGAGGGGAGGAGAGCTGGACTAAGCGGGGCACAGGACACTGGCACTCCCCCTCCCCTGCTCGCAGCAAACGCCAGGAGCTCCCGGAAAAGCCACCCGGGAGCCCTCGGCCAGCTCAGGGGCGACAAGCGCGAAGCCCTCCCTTCCCCCCACGGGCAGAGGCGCAGCCTCAGCCCCAGGAGGAGCCCGCAGCGACGGCGAGGCCGCCGGACTTCCCTGCAGGGCGCCGCCCCGCCGGGCCAGGACCACCCCCGAGCAGGACGGGGCGACCGATAACGCTATCGGCAAGGCCGGGGACGCGGGCAGCTGCCCGCCGGGCCCTGGACGGGGAGGAGGAAGCGCGGCGGGGCCCGGCCCGGCGGGAGGGGAGGGGAGGGGAAAGGGGAAGGGGAGGTCCCGTACCCGCGAGTCCCCGCACAGCAGCAGCTCCGGGTAGCTGAACTCCACGCAGCCCTCCTCGGTGGGGTCCTTCAGCACCACCTCCAGGCGGACCGTCTGGCGGAGCGGGAGCGCCTCCTGCGGCGGCGGCGGCTCCTGCCGGCTGCTCTGGCGCGGCGGCGGCGGTAGCTGCGGCGGCGGCAGCGGCGGCGGCTCGGGCCGGGGGGGCTCCCGCTGCGGCTGCTGCTCGGGCCGGCCGGTCTCGCGGGGCGGCTCCAAGCGGGCGGCGCTCTCGCGGGGCGGCGGCGGCGGCTCCGGCCGGGAGAGCTCGTGCGGCGGCTCCGGCGGCGCCAACAGCGGCGCCTCGCGGCCCGCCGGCGGCGGCTCCGGCTCGCGGCCCCCCGGCTCCCGCTCCAGCGCCGGGCTCTCGCCCTCGCGGCGCCTCACGGGTGACAGGCTAATGAACGACACCCGGCGCGGCTCCGCCATCCTCCGCCGCCCCCCCACCCCCCGCCCGCCGTTCGCCGGCCCCCGCCTCACGCGCTCGGTGACACCGCTCTCCGCGCTCCCTCCCACCGGCTCCTCCTCCTCCCTCTCCCCTCCCCCCTCCCCTCCGCCGCCCGGTCGGAGCTGCCCCCTACGTTCTCCTCGCCGCCTCCACCCCCGCCATCTTGGCGCCCCCCCACATAAATAGAAGCAGGCCCGCAGGCCGCGCAGGCGCACCGCGGACGCCGACGCCGGCGCGCCGCCCCGCGTCGCTGTTGTTATTGCTCAGCTTCCCCCCGACGTCAGCGCGGCCGCCGGCGCCCGCCCCCAGTTGCCTTGGCGATGTGCACGCTGCCTGCCGTCGGCGCCTTAAAGGGCCCGCGGCCCGCCGGGCCGCTCGCCACCTTCCCGGCCGCCCCGAGCCGCGCGGGGCGCCCCCGTCCTCCGGCACACCGTCGCGGGGCAATGGCGGCCGCGCCGCCGCCGCCGCCGCCTCTCCTCCCCCCTCCACCTCGCGGCTGCCCGAGGGCGGCCGTTGGCGCCAGGGGAGAGGCCTCGGCGGGGATCCCGCCTCCCCTGAGGCGCGGCGCGGCCCCGCTGAGGCGAGGCGGGAGGAAGGGGCAGCCCCGGCCCGGGCTGCTTCGTGCTGGCGGGGCGGCGGGAGCTCTCGGCGGGACGCGGGCTGCCCCCGCCGCCGGCAGCGGGTGTTGACGGGGCTGTTCAACGTTCGTCCTCTCGGGGCAGCGTGGGATGGCTGCCGGGCCCGCGGGCCTGCTTAGAGGAAGGTGCTCTGAGGCCTCTTGAATTCAGCAGCTGTAGGTCAGTCACCAGACAGAAACACCCCTAAATCCTAAACATGATCGAGAGTTCAGTTGCGGGGGAGACCGACCGTTTCCAGGCTCCAAGGGCGACGGTATGAACGCGTCTTGCCTCAGTGGCATCAACGCGCACCGTATGAAGCGCTGCTGGATCAGCTGAGAAGATGAGGGGTTGACAAAATTGCTCCGTAAAGGGTTGAGCCCAGCCTGCTCCTGCAGAACAGCAGGCACTGCTCTGGTAGCCAGGTTGTCCTCTGAGGAAAGGTAGCTTGTTCTGTGGCCGTGCCTGGGCTGTAGGGTACCAGTTCTGGTTGCAGGGAGCAGTTGTGGATTGGTGAGGAAGAGTTGTCCTCTAGACAGGGGACAACGCAAGGAAGGCAGCGTATGAGCAGCAGCAAGACTTCCTTCGTGAGCAAGAGCTGCCTGCAAACAGTGCAAGTGTTTCAGTCTGTCACCACCTACTTTGACAGACTGATGGCTGGTATTTCCAGATGGAGGTGTGCCACCAAGTCACTGCTAAGTTTCAGGAAGCTATGAACATCTTCATGTGCATCGTATTCTCCACTTTCATTGGAGCAGAGAGAAAGGCGTTATCATTTTTTGCTCTTTTTTTAGCTTCAGAAATACTAAGCTGGGGGGGGATGCTCTCTTTTTAAAAATGTGCTCATGTTATGCAAAGCAAATGTAATTTACATATGTATATTATTTTGGATAATTATAGCAGACCATTCTGTGCAGCACATTACTCCACTTTCCAAACTGCAGTCATCACAGTGCTTGATGTTTTCCTCTCATTGCATATGAAGTCTTTTGACTTGACTGCTTATTTTGATCTAGACTCCAGAGATCTGTGACACTAGAACGGTGTTATTGGAAGTCATGATTTCACTAACAGGGAATGGACAACATTCCGGAACGCTGCTTGCAGCAGGACGTCAGTGGAATGACTGACCTGATCTGAGAAACGTAGGCTGTCTCCTTTTGAAGCTTGAAAGGCTTTGTTCAGCTTTACAGTCAAAGGGACTTGTTTATCTTAAAACCTTGCATGTTCTAGTATGACTAGCAAGCTCGGTAGAGGTATTAATCAAATATGTTTTTACTTTCAGCATCATAATAAAATTATTGGGAAATCCCACTTGCTCTCCTGTTGAGAATTTCATACAGCTATCTGATGATGCACATAATAGGCAATGTATTTCTGGATTGAAACTGAGTGAGTATCACTAAGCTCCAGACCTGCAGATCCTGCCAGGAAGATTCTAGTTCTCATCAAAGTTTCTATGTAGTCTATGTCATTAAACCTTGTGCTGGTAGAAAGGGGCCTTTCCTCAGCAAAAGAGCAATTTATTGCTTAGCAAACAAAAGTCTGACGTGGAAATCATGGGCTCTTCCACAGCTCTGCTGAATGCTTGTTTTTAATTACCACATGGGAGACTAGACATTGAAATAATAACAGGAATACAACAATTTATGTTCGCAGGTAATACTTGGGCATATCCTCGGAAAGGGGTGAAGATAAGCTGCGCATTTTCAATATCCAACCTAAAACTCAGTTCTGTCTTTCGGTCCCCTAAAATATGTATTCAGAATGAATGTAGGACAGGTATTGCACAAGAAAATGAGTTTTGCAAGTATCTGAATTCAGTACTCTAAATTATCTTGGTTGTAGTGTAGATACACCTGGAAGCACATCCTGGTCAGGTTTTTAACACACTTTTTAAGTAGGAAAAAAATAAACTGGATAGGATTAATTAATCTGACCCATGATAGGGTTACAGAAAAACAGAAGTAGGTATTGGAAATAGTTTCAGGTAGCCATTTGTTCTAAGTTATGAGATTGCACACTTTGATTGTAGAAGCAGCCTTTCACATCTAAGGTTTTTTGTAGATATTTACTGGTTTGTTTATATACCCCGTCTTCCGCTGTCTCTTCTGGGAGTTTAATTAGACAAATAAACCCTCATATTTATATGTTATCTAACCTCTGAGCATCTTGGAGCACACATCTTTTTTTTATGAGCTTCAACATTTGTTTATGCAACTAGACAAACAGTAGTTCTAGATCTCTGAATTTAAAGTTAATTTACCAAAGACAGCTTGCTCTGGATCTGAGTATCTGAACTAAATCAGAAAGAAACTTGGCAGCAGATCCAAGCATAGCAGTTACTGGAACATGTTATCATTACATTTGGTCTAAGATACTGGAAGCACTCAGGAAGGACTCCGGAGAAACAAACCGAATCCACTAGATCTTAAGTTCTCCAGGAATTTAGTTTTGAATACACCAGAAGAGTTCCAGGCTTGTGCCATATCAAACAGTTTCAAGAGGAGTTAGATTTGTATTTTTTTCATCATTGTTCTTCTGTTCTGCCTCCTGTTCTGTTCTTTGGCGTTAAGCTCTGTCTCAGGTATTGTTTGTACATAGTATAATGTGCTGCACTTAGTGGCGCACACTAGGTGCAGCACAGTGCCAGTGGAGCACAAAATAAAAAAAATAAAATAAAGTAATTAGATATGTTTTGCCAATTATTTTGCTTTCTCTCAGGATATGACCGTGCTAAAATAGTTCCTTCCTTTTGTATGTTAGCTGAAGGACACTTAATAATGGAAGCATCTCTTGAAAGAGGCACATTAAGAGTTTAAAGAAAATGTAACAACTGCAGAAAGAAGGTAATTTTGAGGTGAATGTGAAGCTGCTTTTTATTTCATTGGTGAAAGCCAGTATGAGCAGATCATGCAAAGCGGATGCTCAGAACTACAGGTGCTACGGCCACATCAGTGAGTGGAAGTTTTTTGACCTGACTTTGTTTCGAATACAGAAAACGTCGGAGACAGCCCCGTAAGCTACCAGAGGCCTCTACTCTGCTGCAGGTGGGATCCTCCTGCTCTGCCATGGGATTGCTTCTCTGTCTGGGAGACAAACTTCTAGCGCTCTCTTCCTTTTGGGCTGTTAGTGTTCGTTGTGTTAGAGTCAGAGCTGTACCCTGTTTCGTTACAGACCAGTGCTAGCTGCTCTCCTGGACCTAATGGAAGCTGCTGTTCTGCCTGTGCGGCTTCCTCTGGGCTGGCTGTCCCACAGCAGCAGGCCCAGGGTCCCATCAGAAGGCAGAGCTGTCCTTATGATCAGTTGTGTCTATCTCCAGGGAGCTTGCTTTCCGTTTCAAAGGGTGAATACTTTACTTCCATGAGCTGTGAGGCTGTTGCCCTAGGATGGGAATGTAGGGGAAAACATGTTCTGCTTATATCAATAAGTTTCCCCACTCAAGCTTAGGTGGCACAGGATGGCAGTTTGTCTTCTGCTTTGCTTAAGGTGAGCACTGGGACCTACATTGAGGTAGGAGCTATATTGGTAGCCAAGTCATGCCTGTGCCAGTCAGATCTCAGCCACTCAAGAGTCTCCAAGAGATACTTCTACCAGGTTTGGGCTTTGGGGTTTTTTTGTGAGAATATCCTCATTTTCCATGGGTTGCTTCCTCACTATATCCTCCTGGTGTCTTGGTTTCTTATGGTCCAACCAGACATCTTGTTGATCCTCATGGTCCTTTCACAGAAACTGCTGCCACAGCAGCTGCAACTTTCATTCCTGTGTCAGGAGATGATACAGCTGCAGGTAGGGTGGTGTTTGTGTAGCTTTTACTACAACTGCTGCTGCATCACAAGAATCCACTGCACCAACAGTGTGGCTGGCATTGCTGGCTTTCTATTTAATGAGGCTTTCTGAACTCAAGTGTGCTTTTTTTTGAACTTGTCTTCCATCCTACAGTTTTATTGAGTTGCTTCCTGCCAGATCCAGAATCAAGGAGTAAAAAAACCGCTCTCTTTCCAAAACCAAGCACCAATGCCCTGCAAATCATTTGGAAAACTAATTGCTTTTATCTACAGGATCCTGCCCCCTTATCTTTTTTTTTTTTTAAATTCTTTTAATTAAAAATACTGTTTCCTGCAGAACATACTTCTAGCTTTCTCTGCTCAGGCATGTGTGCTTAGAGTTGTTACCAGCTGCTCTGCCACATCGTTAAAAAGTCCAAAGTACTCTATTCAGTGAAGTAAACAGTGGTTTAGAAGGACTGTAGACAGGTAGAGAAATGCAAGATGTTGGGAGTAGAAAGAGTGCATTAGCTTCAGGTAATTAGGATATACTTTACCACGGCAGTAATACTCATTTATTGCAATTTCAAGGCAGAGGAACTGTGACCATGAACTTTATTCCATGCGTTGGTATAGTGCTGCCCGTGTGCTGGTCAAACCTTACTGCTTGGAGAGTGAAAGTTTGAGCCTATGAGACACTGGGCTCCTTTCAAGAATTTCAAGAAAAGCTTTGAACAAACCTGATGAAAAGTTCAAGGTTTCAATGACAATAGGAAGTTTTAAGAGTAGCAACAATTTTTATTCAAAAAGTAGTTACTGCTCCTGTAACCGGAAACACTTTTTACCTTTAGAAGTGGATTTAGGTGCATCTTTTGTTCACTTCCTGAAATGAGGAATGGTCTTCCAATACCGCGTGGTGTGCCAGGACACCATAAATGGCAGTACTAGGTATCTAGGAGGTAGCTGACGAAAACAAAATGTTGGCTTTTATCTCATGTTAAAAATAAGCTAGAAACCTAGGGCAAGTCTTCATGTTAGAAAAGTAAAAGGATTTACAGGACTGCATCTGTCATGGCAGTGTGAGTTCCTCAACCAAAGGCGGGGGGGTGGGTTACCTATCATCTGTGCTGTTCACGTGCAATTTCTCAATGAAAACTTCAAAACTGACACAACTTCTGTATGACTAGTGATTTTTATGAACTACAGAATTAACATTCTTTAAGCTAATAAATAGAATAAGATCATTAACTTAAAGGAACCTCAGAGAAAATGAAAAGCTTCAAATGCTGCATTTACAAGGAACAGCAGATTAAGAACAAAAAGGATGAGAGAAAATGGAAAGAAGAACTGCATCTTGGCCAAGGAAAAGCAAGCTGCTCCAGGAAGCTGCTGTTGGGAACAGCTTTCGATGCTGGAGAGGGGTGAGATATTAAGACATTAAACATCAGCTCTTAAGTGGGTGCATTTACCAAGCAGAATGCTGGTAATTTGTTCCCTCAGATAACGGTAGCAAAGTCAATTCTAACTAACAAGATAAGAACACTTTTCTAGTTACATCTTATTTTTTACTTAATTGTTAATAATTGTTTCTGCTTCCGGTGTCAAGATTCCTTGCCAGAACAAGCATGCGACTTTCGTCTTTAAGCTTTCCTAACGTTAAGGGTGAACTCAGTTGAGGCTCACAAATAAGCTGTAAACTTCGCCAGTAGTAATGATTCTAGGTGAGGTGGTGTGTGAACTCCGTGTCTTAACTGAAATTAATTTGGGAATGTCAGCATCTGAAAGGTTTTCTCTGCCAAGCAGTGAAGATTAGTTTAAGGTATACATTTATAAAATTTCTAAATTCTAAAAGGAAATTCCTCCTTACAGGTATACCCTTTACTTTTCTAAGAAGGAGGAAGAAACAGAGGCAAAAAAATTAGATACCTTCTAAGTGGTCACAAGAAAATTAAAACCACTGAATTAACGAAGATAAAATAACCTTTTAGCTAAAATCCTGGCATTTGCTTGTAGATATAACGAGTAGCAAGAAGGGGTACATAAAGAAATAATAAGAAGAAATAAACACAGAAGAGATTTTGTAGAGCAGTACCCAGTAACACACACACACAAAAAGCTTTTTTAATTAGAAATACAAATATCTAGAAAGGGAGTGGAATTCAATGAACTTGTGAAGAAACTTAAACCGAGGAGCATCTGTCTCACATGTTGATTGTGTCTAACAATGTCACTTAAACCGTGCTTAAGCTGAGTTTAACATTGAAAAGGAGCTGCCTTTGGAAATAACAGATTTCCTTAATGGTAGCTCTTTTACGATTCACACCTGCCCATTTGACAGTGTAAAAACACCTAGATTGAGAGGGATTATGTGCTCTGGGGAGTCGTCCCTCAGTTTTTTCTTCATTTGCTCCATTTCTTTAAAGATACTTGCAGTATGGGATGCTTATCTCCGATGAAAAGCCTGTTCCATCAGGCCGGCACCCCTGGAGGCAGCCGAAGATTACCAGCCTGTCTGAAACATTGGAGTCAGGTTATTGTCTTATCTCTGCTGGTTTTATTCTTCCAGTAGTAATTAAAACCACACAAGAATATATGAGTCACAATTTCAAGTAGCTACCCCACCCACCTGTAACACAAATAACAAAGACTGGCCGTGTAGGGAATTCTCAGCTTGAATGGCAATTTCTACACTAAAAGCAGTAGTAATGCTGTTTAATGAGGTAAAAGGGTCTGGAAGTAATTCTCAGCAATACAAAAGCTAATGTTGCATAGATTTGCTCTTGCTGAGGGTTTCTCTTGTGAGTGCTGACCTAGGACAAGACAAACACTCTCTCAGTGCCCATGAAAACAGAGGCGGTCAGACTGCAGGCCAGACTAGCCTTGGTCACTCGCCACTGTGATGTTTTGTGTTATTTAGTGAAATACAAATACTTTAGTAATTATCAGAAATTTATTTATTAAATACTGTAATATATTAAAAATGAGTACACTTACTGTTCAGGAAACAACTGTCAAGCAATGTTCACCCTCCCAAAAAGGAGAATTACATATAATACATATGTAGATTGCAAAGCAACCTTCTAGGAGTCATAAAGACATACAACATAATATTTGGCTGTGACCTTGGAGGAATTTTCTTTATTTTTTCTTTAGTTCCTCCTTTGATTTTCCTACTGATTTTACAAAAACTCCCGTTTCCTAACCATTTTTTTTCAATGCCTCTCAGCACTTCGGAAACTGCTTTTACTTATATAAAGTTCTACATCTGAATAAGTGCACATTATCACAGACAGCTGAGGGTGATTGCATAAACAAATTACCATGTTTTTAACATTCATACAAGCTTATGATCAGAATAGTCAGAAGCATACTTTGCATGTGCAGTTCAGCATTTTCATACTTCCATGATTTTATTTCCTAGCCAAATTGCCTTCAAAAAGCAAAGCACATATTCATCACCGAGAATTAACTACATACCGAGCTTGCAGATTCAACACAAAGCTGCTGTTGAGTTGCCACAGCATTAAAAATAGCATCTGAAAAATTACTTATGAAAAACGATTTTCCATACATGAATAATTTAAATAGACAAATGGAATTTTATTAAATGCTGTTTTCTTACCACCTCAAGTTGTATTTTGAGAAGACATATGAAATTTAAAGATTTTTGAGCATATTAAAACAAGTGTAGAATAGCAGCAATAGCAGTGACGATCTTAAGAATAGAGTGGATGCTACATATCAGAAATGCTTGTGAAAACAATCTACATTTTCTGTATGACAGCTGTATTTCAAATATAATTTTCCTGGCCTTAAAAGAATTCCCCCTTAAATCTGACTGTACACTTAACAATGTAACTTATATTGAGTACTTATCTGAATACTTCCTCACGGTTTTAAGAGACTGAGTTATTTCTTAGTGTCGTACTGATTTCTGGTCCTCCATAGGACTTAGCATATTTTACAAATTGGAATAAATCTTGCCTAGAATGCCTGTGAAGCAGAGCGAGGCAAGTAACGCTCAGAGGTGGGGCGAGGGGAGGAAGAGAGATGTGGAAAACAGCAGTACTTTGGCAGTACTTTGTGGTAGTCCTGTAAGGCCAGTCACGTTAGTGGATAGGTGGGAAGGGAAAACACTCAGTAGGGAAGGAGAACGTGCAGAAATGAAAAGCGGACGCAGCGATAGAACCTGTTTGGGAATAACTAGCTAAACTGAGTGGGAAGTCTTGTAAAGCTTGCCTCAGAAATTACTTTGCTGTGACCTGGAAATAGCTCTTCTGCCTTTAAAAGGTGGGTAAGAACACCTTTGTTTTATATAGATAAATAACTTCCCAGTTTGTTCAGTGATGACTAAGTTCAGCACATGTGGCATCATGAATAAGTCAGACAAAAGTAAGATTAAACTTGTAGAATACCAATATTGTGATAACCATCAGTATTGGGAACATACCAGGCAGTTTAAGACCTGGTTTAGCAGTTCTTGTAATTTCTTGTGTATTCAAGAGATACATTTACTTCATGTGATATGAATTAATTCACCAGCTCTGCAAAGTAAGACATTGTGTTTTGTCACCTAATGGCTACCCATGTAGTGGCCTCACCCACTGATGTGAGGCAAGAAAAAGATTACCAGTAGCTTTAGAGTAGACAGGCATCATGATCCCATCACGCTTAAGAAGGACAAAATTGTCAAAGAAAATGATAGGTGTTACAATGCACAAAGTAACTGTTAGAATTGAAGCATGGTTCTTTTCTACGTGACATAAACCATCTCAACATTATTATATGTATGCTTAAAACATGTTATTGTATATTACATAATTCTGCATTGTTGTGTGTGGTTTTTCACAGAACTGACCACATGGAAGTTGCTTACAGTGATCAAGGAACAGCTGGTGGAGTCTGAGGCTCATCACTCTTCCCTAGTTAAGGGTCAGCTTAAAGTGTGGTTTGAGGACTCCAAAAAAGCAATGCAATTCCTAGGTCCATGCAAGTGCAATGCAGAGACAACAGCATAGGTAGTATTCCACTTTTCAGTTAGATTTAGCTGTATCTGAGAACTGCTACAAACTATCCCATTGCATATTTCCTGTCAAAATAAGTTAAGTCCCAGGTTCTTGAAGATCTACTTGTAAAAACATTTTAAAGACCATTACTTATTTTACTGCATTCATTATTTTAAATTCTCTTAAAGAATTACTAAGAATAATATAATGTGGAGCAATTAAGCACAACACAATGTGTAAGTATGAATTAAAACAGAAGTTCTCTTTTTATTTAAAGAATACGCTGTGTCTTCTCAAAAGTCACAGCTCTTACTAAATATAGATTTTTATTTTTAAATCTATAAATAGATGCTAGTGTAATTCATCAATTAAGCAAGACCTATAAGGAATTTAGGAACTCTCCATTGCCCAGAGATGTGAAATGCCTGCTTTAATTGTTCCAAATGAAAGTTTAAACTCTACAAAGTCAAAAGTAAGCTTTTGGTGTGTGGCTTCTAAATGTGATTACAGGGCAAAAAAAGTTGTTTCCAACTCTGCAAGCAGCTTTGAGCAACTGGACTCCATCAATCTTTCTAGGATGCTGTAAGGTTCATCTAATAAAGAATGAATGGGAAGTATTAGCTCCCATGACATGGATCTTTTACAAGTTTAGCTGAATACAACAATATTGCAGTTATACAAATGCAATATATAAATTTCTAATGTCATATAATTAATTTAAAAGAATAGTGTAATACAATATCCATAAAGTACATGTTAAATAAGTTGAGAATGACAAATAATGAAAAGTAGCCATCAGTCACCATTAATAGAACGTTTCGGGGATTTACTTTAGTAAGGTGCTGGAAAGACGGAGATCCAACATATCCCTTGATGATCCAGATGTAGATGTAAAACAGCACTAATAAAAGGCTGCAGAGAAACAGACTAGTAATTAGCAAGGATAAGGTAGTCACACAGAGTGATCTGCCTAAGCTGGAAAACTGAGCCCATTCGAACAAAATATATTTTTTGTAGAGCTAAAGGTAGGCTGTCTCTTCTGAAGGGTAGACTGTATCCTTGGAAAATACCAGTTCTGGAAAAACCCTAGATGTCATGTCACAGTCAAGAAGCAATGTAATGCAAGCTCCCCCTGTGATAATATGGCAAAAAGGGTGAATGGACTCTTTGAGTACATGTGTAGGAGAATAGTGAGCATCAGTATGGAGGAGCATATTCCAGTGTCACATACAGTGATAAGTTATGCCCAGTGCTTCATGGCCCCTTTTTTAAAAAAAAAAATCTGTTGACAAACTGATTGCCAGTTTTCCAGCCTGGAAAACTTCCAACATCCCTTACAAGGGATGCTGCCTTCAATACAGAGGTGACTTGCTATGCATATCTAAAAATGAAAAAAACCCACCACCAAAAAACCAAACCAAAACAAAGAATGCTAGGCTTTAATGACTAACAGCAAAGATGAACATTGGAAGAATCAAATATTAGAAACCAAGGCCAAACTGAATTTAGAATTAAGGTACAATTTCTAAAAGAGCAAAGGTAATTTAGTAATTTGAATAAATTGCAAAGTAAAACTGTGGATTTTTCATTATCCACCTTCAAATTAAGACTTTTAAGTTTTTCTGGCAAATATTTTTATGGAAATCCAAGTTACTGGATTCAACACAAAGATTAGCAGATGAAATCTACCATCTTGCAACATTTAGGGTCAGGCCAGATTATCTAGTAGTTGATTAAAGACTTGATTTTAATGGTTACTGGTGACACTTTCATGCAATTATCCGCTTAATCAGTGGTCATATGAATAGATGAAATGGGGAGAGGGAAGTCTGGAAATGAAACTCAAAAAAGAGTGACTGGAAATTGCTTCTGGAGATAATACAGGGAAAATTTGGTTAAAGAGTAAACCAATGGGCAAAACCCAGATGTGTTCCTCAATATATGTATAGCTCCCATCTTGTGAAGCTACATGTAGCAACAGCTATACATGTAATTGCTTATTTTGTGCCTTACTAGCTAATGGCCAAGTTCCTTGTTCAACCTTAGACAACTTTCTTATGAAGATCAATGAATGATCCCCAAGCTGAGGGAACCACATGAACCTAAAAGCCTGCTACAGTCCACAGAGTTGGAACATAACGTGACTTTTCCTTCACAGTGAACTTGCCCCCTCCAGTTTAGTACACGGCTCCAGCTGTTACTGCACTTAGAAATTATATACTGGATTCCAGAATTAATCCAAGAGGGTTGCTGCTGTATTGGATCAGTTCAGATGCTGGCCAAAACGGATGTTATCCTGGAACTCACTTGCAGCAACAGACAGGATAAATGTCCTCCCCTGCAGTGTAATTCACTTAGATGTTATTGGCGTAAGTGTTGTTCAGGCATTACCAAGTTTAACTAAAGGTCACCTTCCTTATCTATCAGGAATGGGTCAGCACCCAACTAAAAGCAGTTACACGCTGTTTCGGGTTTGGCTTTCTCTACTGGTCACTATTAATGATATGATTGCTAGCACAGTACCTTCTCTGCATTCTCTATAGCTTATTTTCCAGAATCAGATGCTTATTCAGAGTCTAAGAAATAACTGTATGTTCCATACTCTTCCTTGAAATTCTAATGATGCAGCAGTTTCTTTCTGCCTTAGTCTCTCTTCCACTACATTACCTGAAATGCCACTGTTTCAATTTTATATTCACTTACTCCCAACTCAATAAACTTACCTGTTTCCCTGACTCTGCACATGTATTCTTCACTGCCTGCTTGTTCTGTATAGATCACTTTTGTTGTTGTTTTTCTCCACATCTACCTTCACTCCTAGCTGTCCTATTCAGAGTACCTTGACTCCTTAAATTTCCACAGTTCAGGAAAATACGGAAATGGGCAGGGATAAAATTCTGTTAGCTGTACCTTGAGAAACAGCTTTAGAAATTCTTTATTAACTTCCCTTTCTGCATCAGCTAAGGCAATTCCTATTCACACCCCTGTCCTTTGAACATGACCTCAGATTAAACAACAGAAGATGTTCTTAGAACGTATTTCTAAGGTAAAATAAACACCAATATTTCAGCACTTTTCTTGTTCTGCATTATAATAGTACCTACATATCTGTTCCATTACCAAGACCCTAAATGCTAGGACAATATGTAATATATCTTTTACTTCGTCACTGCTCAAGGCAAAGCCCTGCAGTCCCCTGTTCTTTATGTCTTAATTGACAAAAGCTTTATTACCAGTCGATAAAATGCACTGTGCTAAAACCCACATTATTTAGGATATCAAATATGACTCTGTGACTACAGTGAATAAAGTTGAAGTTTTCAGAAACTTCTTCACTGGTCACGGACAGAGAATTTAAAATTAGTCCCCAAGCCCTTATGTTGCAATGCCATCACACTTATTTCAGAAGATTCAACCAACATGTAAAATGGTGTGCAATGGATTTGGATGCTCTTCAGCTCTCCTGCAGGTTAGGCTTCAATAAAGGGAGTAATTAGATGCATTTAACATCTGCTACAAAGCCACCAACATGATTTTTTGAAGCTTTGTACCAAGACTCATAATTGTATTCCCGATCTGTTTCCAAATTAATTAAAGTGGGAGGGAAAACAAAAATGCCTTTTACACGTGAAAGGTGTTTTCTAACTGCTTTCAGGGAAAATACTGGTCCTTTCACACCTCTCTTGAATCAGTGTAACATTGCCCCTGCTGAAAGGCTCTGTTATTGTTGCTAGTATGATGGATCAGTTTTCTAGATGTAAATACATGTAAATGCAAGTAGCCACAACTATCAATGTAATTCTAGATACCTGAATGATGATACCCACAGTTTTTGCTTAAAGCAGTAAAAATACTGACATGCTATATGGCAGAAAAGTGTATACGTTCTTTATACACCCAGCCTCCTTATTTTCAGCATCAAACCACCATAAAATCAGGACCAAGGCCATTGGCTTGCCTTTGACTGGTTATTGAACATACATTTAACAACCAGTCACAAATCTGCCCTCTTCCACAGCAAAATGAATATACTATTTCAATTTCTTCAGTATGAAGCAACACAGACCAATGTTCAATTGTAGATTCAATTAAGAGCTTTAATTAGAGCACAGACAGTAGAGAATACAGTATTCTGAGTTTCCCCCAAAAGATAAAAAAAATACTCCATATTTTACAAATTTACAAATTGTAAATTTTCCTTTTACAAATAATATACAAATGTTTTTCACTGCAAAACATATAATACATTTCTATGTTACAACTGTTGCCTTCTTTTAGAATTATGTATTCCCTGAACTGTTCTCCTTAGAAAACAGGAGAGTATAATAAATCAAAAAATATAATAAATATATTGCTAACTAGGGTGGTAAATGCTGAAGAAAATTATTCAAAACATCCAGTTCTTGCTAAACTAAATGGATTACTCAATTATATTAACATGAATACATGTTTTGAGTGTCACACCTCAAAGCAAGACTGAACAATACAGTTGGTCAAATCTCCATGCTCTGAAAAAGATGGTACCGTCATGCTTTGCTACCAGCCTAGAAAGCAAATAAGCCACTTTGGAGCTTGGCATTTTGGATTGATTAACCTTCATCTTCAGAATTAATGGTAGGAGAGAAAACAATCCTTATAGACAAAAATAAGAGATTAAGGTATTAGTTATTGAGATTTATCCAGAAAAAGGCAGTGCGCAGAATACGGTTTGTATTTCACCCCAGTCAGGTAATATATAGAAGTCTTTTATGTATTATCTGATACTCTAGTACTGGCTTTTGGTTGTCACCGTCATCCTCTCTACTTGCCACATTCCACCTCTTGCTGAAGTAGATTTGTCTCAGCCATTTAACAAATGATTCTTCTCCAGAGGCCAGAAGACTTGCTGACCCCGTCCTGTCCCCACCCCACCCCCAAGCACTCCAGTAACTTGTGTTAAGAAATCTGGGGAACATCTGAGGAGCACTTTGACTTGTGGACATTTGGAATTACTACTAAAAAAATGAGAAACTTTGAATGAGGAATAGAGAGTGGTGCAACAGAAAAAGTACCAATAAAGCTTTAATGAAAAAACCCACTTGCTCAACATTTTGCAATCTCACTGCACTATGCTGTTGCTCAGCTGGGTCAACCTGCTTGACAGTCTAAAGTCCTGCAAGGAAGGAGATACCCAGAATGCACAGGAGAAACCAAGACCCACATCTTGCAGCCACACACACAATAGTAACTGACCCTGTTCGTTTTGTGGCACTGACTTAAACAGGAACTCTGTTCTCCTTGGCCCACTTTTTCATGATGCGGACAATGTATTCTACTTGAGAATTACCAGTGCTCTTCAGAAGATGCAGTACTTCCCGCAGAGTCTCTCTAAAAAGGTGAAAAGCAAAGATTTAAATGAGGGTGAGACCCACCTGATACAATAAACAACCACCCACATCCAAACTATTTTGCAAAACATGGTTCCTAGACAGAGAGGTCCATTCATCTGCAGAGCAGGAACAGGTAAAAATGCACAGTAGATTAGATCCCAGGGGACCAAAAAGAAAAGAATCTTGTATACAGTTGCAACAAGGAAAGAAATTAAAAGTAAAAAAAAAAAATCAGCAAAGTGTAATTAGTTTGGAGTTTAGTGCACACACGTGTGCGTATTTATATATAAATCCTTACTCTTGCAAAATAGTTCCCCAGAACAAACTTTTTTTTTCCCTTTAATGCTACTTGCTAGTCTTCAGTATGGCAACATCTAGTTTAACGCTGCCAAAGCACCTTACACATAAATACAAATAACATGGAAATGAACATTACCAATAGGATAAACCAGTAAAAGCTGCACTTTGCCAGCTACTTTACAGCAAGAACTTGTATGCATATTGAAAAACAGGCAAGCTATGTGTATTTTACTGCATCTACTGCAGTAATTGCTAAAAGGACACTTGAAGGGTGCAGTAGTTAATGAGATTATTTCAGCAGAGAAGGGAATACAAGGAAGGTGTAGAAGCCAAGATACACACCTACCAGTCATGTATGAAACAGCAACTTTGGCCAGGGGAGAACGGCCATCTGGCATCACAGCAGAATATTCACAAGGGAACAGTTCTTAAATACAGACTCACTACACACTCTCATTCTCCCATCCAGTGAAATGGGCCGAAAACAAACTTATCAGTAACACAGATAATCTCCTTTAAGCTTTCATCAAGTAAGTATATTTGTCTGACATGGACAGTGTTTTCAGAAAGCAAATTTTAGTGAAAACACAGTCTCATCTACTCATTGTTTAGAGAAATCATGTCCTCCCTACAGCACTGAGTAAATGTTTCCTCAGTTCTGTTCTACGAACCTTAAAATGGCATGGGACAGTTTTCCATTCTTATGCCATCAACATGAAGTGAGGTTCTTTTCCCTCAGTTCATGAACATACTACATGTATAACTTAGCTCTTCTTAGTATAATGACTAATGTATTTTGGTTTCCTACAATTCATAACATTCTCTGCTAAGTTATTCTCCACCATATATTTGATAACTGTTGGTGTGGAAGATACACTTCAAATTGAACACTGCTTATGGAACCACTGGCCAGAGTGTCGATTCTCTGAAAGGTCAATAAAGAACTGGAAGAGGATACATAGTCCTAAAGCTAAGATTATGATTCTGGCTTACAGCTAACTGGAAATAGGAAGAGAGCAAAATAAATTCAGATACAACACAGAATACTCACTTTGCTTCTCGGCCAGCTAAAATCATCTGAAAGACACCCACACAAGCACCTCTCTTGCCTTCCCAGTATTCAGGATTACTGTCCAATCTCTCCAGAACATCAAAGGCTTTGGCTGAATAGTAAAACTGACGCATCTGCACAGAAAGTGAAACATTATTCCTGACTATGTGACCATCTTTCATAAAGGGATTAAAATTTTTGAGCTCAGTTTTCTGAAATCAGCAGTAAGTCACAGAAGCAATGTGCATTTTCCTGTTTTTCTGCAGGCAGCAAGTGACACAGAACAGGCACATTTCAGTTCTACGTAGGGAAACAGGTGGTATTATAACATTACTGGTCTATGTCTTTGAACATTTTATAGACAAACTGCACTGTGAACTTTATTAGCTGGCAATGATCAGCACTGTTGTTTTGATCATATACAGATAACACTAGCTTACAGAACTTCTTTTTTTATAAGGTACCCTATCTAGTGTCGTACTGACTGTACCAAAGTTCTTGATAGAATATCAACTTCAAACTATTCCAAACATTTGTAAATGGAACCACTTTTCCTCACCTAGAGATGGTCACAGAGGCATATTTGGATGTCTTTTGGGTTTAACTTGGAACTAAATTTTTTTCTTCACTGTTACAGTACAGTACAAAATAAGATTCAGTGACTCTATAATCCAAACTTTTCCTGAGCATAGGAAAATCCACTGCGTACCCTATCTTTTCTGCCTTAGGTTCTCTACTTGTAAACGGGAACAAGAAGCAAGCTGGTTGGCAACAGTCAGTGTGGAAGGAGTGACCACAGTAACTGTGGCTTTTGAAGTCAGCATAACTCATGTGGACCTTATCTATGACTGTGAGTGTTCTTCACTTGGGCAAGCCTGAATAGCAATGTTGTTTGTGGCTAGCATCTTCCCATGAGAGAGCACAGAAGGTATGCTGAGCACAACCTCCCATCCTTTGGTGGCTGGAAGCCTGCATCTGCTGAGAAAAGAGGACAGGCGGTGGGAGTTATGTTTGGAAACTTTAGTCACAGAAGCACAGGTACTACAGAATGAGTAATAATTCTCTTTTCTTCACATAAATGGTGATTTTAACCACAGTGACTGGCAAGCACTTAAATGGATGGGAATAAAGGTAGTAAGTATAAACAGTATCAGATGTGTCAGCTAAAAAGAAAAAAATTGAATACTGATCTCTCCAAACTGGCATCTGATCTAGTTCCATTAAGCAGATACTGGTTTAATGTCCTCCTTCTATCAGACGCAAAAGCTTCACCCCAAGTCATGTGCTGTTCCCTATATGGATAAGACGGGCTATTGCATGAAAAGCAGCAGGAAATTAGCCAGAAGACCTGCATCCCAGCTTCCTCACTGAACAACTTCTATCAGCATAGCAATGGGGCATCCAGCTACACCTAGTCTCCGGACACTGTTGACCTTGATCCATCCATGTTCATTCAGCATTCTGTTGAGTGAATCCTAGTGCAACTGCCTTCTTAAGTTACAGCTATGGTGCTGTCTGTGGACCTCCAATATAATATAATGTTTCAGAAACAACTGGAAAATGCTACATAAACTCAAACAACATGGGCCTTGCCATTTAGGGGAAGAGGTACAAACAGCTGGTAGTGTAGAAAGACAAGTTATAACACTATAGTAATCATTTTTGAAATGAAATTCCTTGGTCTTTGGAGCAGTCATTTATGGCCATACGTAGACACATAATTAGGCTGAAAAATGTAGTCCTGTAAGTGCAGTTTTTAAGAGCTCTAGATAAATCCAAAGTGTGGAGCTGCTTCTCCTCTAGGGTACAATAAGGTTTTGAGAAGAATTTAGGCAAAGTAATCAACTGATTTAAGTGAGACTTAAAATGGTCTACAGAGAGATTTTACATAAGGTCTGATTGTCAACTTGCTTTCATAAATTGCAGCTACGGGAAACACCAGAGGCATAGCCACTTGCTTGAGCAACGAGACTTTTAGCATGAGATGGCGGATTGAATACTTGAAAGATGTGCAAGAGAATTCGCTCAGTTTTAGAATAATGCTTTTGAGATCACAAGGTAGATTTCCTGACTGTCAGTTATGTGTTTGTTAGGATTTTGATAACACGTTACTTTGTCAGATGAAGGAAACAGCAAAAAAGAATGTTACAGATAGTATGCGGATATTGCTGCTCTTTGGAGAGCTTGGCTGAACTGCGAATCATTGGGAGGCTTTCCAATAGGACTCAGTTTACTATCTTTCCTCTATGATGGCAAGTTTGGTTGCTGTATCGCTCATAAGCCTATGCTAATAGCTGCTAGCTCTTGTGTATTCACTTGCATCAGGCTCCACTGAACCAGCTCCATGAGCTTTACACCCATTATCTGTGTTCTGCTCTTCTCACATCTGCCTTCTTAAAACAGTGAACTACTATATTTACACAAAATTGCAATCTCGCTTTATATTCTATATTTAATTTAAATCTAAAACGGTTGCTCCCCAAATAACTTCAGTCTACCTTCTAGCTGGCCAATACATTCTGAAAAGTGGGTGGCCTGTGTCTCACCATGACACTTTTCCAAAGAACATCCTTTTCTCCTGTCACTGAGCTGCTACCCCTCTAGGTCCCACCACAGTGCAATCATCCTTGTAGATGGCAGAGAGGCTGCCGGATACAGCATTCTATTATTGTCTACTGAAATCTTGTACAGCAGTACTCTGCATAGGACAACCAATTTTTCTTTCTCCTATAGTGCCATTTACAATCCTCTCAAACAAGTTTTCTTTATATGCCTCTACATCCATTCTGTGGATGAAGCTCTCATGTCTTCTTTCCATGCTTTGCAGAACAGCAAAAAACCTTGAATCAGAGCTAAGTCTCACTGTGCATAGCACCGTCTGAAGAATTAGATGTTAGGAATTTAGGCAGAATTGTAATCAGCTTCCCAAGATCTCTTCATTATTAACACAGTTTTGTATAAACTAGAATTTGGAGGTGTGCCAGCAGTGTATTAGCATGGAGCATCAGAACTAATAAACACAATCTAGAAGCTTAGTACAAGTAAGGTAGCATATATTTTAACTGGTTCTAAAATGCCCAGAGCATCCCTACTAAAGTGGACATTGTCTTGTCTAGCTTGACTTTTAAAAATGTTAGACAGCTTAGTCTAACCTCATGTCTTTAAAAGTCCCCTCTAGAAAAGGTTCAAAAGAAGAACTATTACGTGTTAGCAGGGATCCTGCTGTACGCAGTTAAGCTCACCATTTTTTCTGAGTAGTTTTATTCCTAATGACTACACACACACCGTGTCTCTTTGCCCCTCTTGGGCAGATAGAATAGTAGTTGTGTGAATTCTCTTTCCATTTCCTTATGATTAACAAAGGAGTATCTCCCATTGCCATTACAAGCTTTAAGGAAAAAATAACGCTGTCCCAGAAAAAAATGCAGCATGAGGGCCCTTGCTGAATCTATGCTAGATTTTTTTTTCTTAAAAGTTTCTTGTCATTTCTACCAACAATGAATCCCTAGCAGGAGAAGAAACTGTTATTGTTATTGATAGCTCAAGCATGCAGTAATTTACCAACGTTTTAATCAGTGGGCTGTCTACCAAGAAGGCCTGTAGGGTAAAATACTGACTAATCTTTGCCAATTCACCTACATTATTAGACATCCTACTGTTATAAAAGAAAGTTCACTAGTGATGACAATGATGGAAAGTATAAAAAAAGTGGCTGTTGGTACAATCACTGAATTAACATGCCATACACCAAGTTCTAAAGAGAAGACTCACTTTGTAGCAATCATTTGCAATGAGCTGCAAAAGGTTAAAGGACTCTCCTGAGGTCTCCATCTTCAGATAGAGCTTCCAGGCCGACTGTGGTTTCTTATTCATAATATCTGCAATAACAACAAAAAGCTGGGATTGTGAAAAGAATATGCCACCCACAATACCCAATGGCAGGTGGAATAAATGTTCCTAAATTTCTTTGCTTAATGTAAATGCATGCTTAATGTGAGCATGAGGTTGGGAAGGGAGACTTGTCCTTATCTTCTGCCTTACTAGCAATAACAGCAATTAATCAGAGAATACCAACGTCAAGAGGAATAATTATGGCGTTTACATCTCCATTTATATTTCACAGATACAACAATAAGCACAACTCATGATTTCAGATGTGATTAAGAAATAGAATGGAAAGCATTAGAGAAGTTATTTTATGCAGGACAATGAACTGTGGCTATCCATTTAGATAGTGAGATTTAGGATTATGTGTCCTTACAGAAAAAATTTAATTGGCACTGAACTGAGGTCTTTAATAATTGGTGCCCACCTCAATCTAAACATTCAATCCCCATGAATCATAGCAAACCAGAGAGGGGGAGCGAAGCCCCTACAAGCATAACAAGACTTGTCATTATGCATCTACTAGAAAAAATATTTCCAAATTCCTGAGATTTGGTGCTGGTTTTAAATTTGCCTGTGTGACTAGAATTTTTCATTGGCCTTTAATTTTAAACGTCACTGCTATACACAATTAGAAATAAAAGAATCTGAATCTTCCATCTCAGCTAGTGGAAATTCTACAAGGGTGTTTGAATACAAAGAATTCTAAAGTTTGATTTTCTGGAGATAAGAACCCATTCTGTTGAATCTGAGGTTGATATTGGTAATTCCAGACTCATTCAAGTACTGGGAGAAAAGAAAATGAAATTAAGTCTTGCCAGCTACTCACAGAGTAGCTGGTTGTTCACACATGGAACGCTCTTCTCTTTCAAAAGAGGGACTTTTTAGCTTATTATATCTGTGCCCACTTTGCCAATACATAGGTCGCAGGTAGAACGGGTGGCAATATCAACAATAAACATGTAACGCCAAATCACAGAATTTATGGACACTTCTCATTTAGGAGGCAGCAAGACATCAAATCAGATTTTTCTTTCATCAGCTCCAGATACCATAACACAGTGGCAAACAGCCAGGTCTTAATTTCCAAATACCAACCCCTCTATCTAAAGAAATGGAGTACTGTGCTAATTCAATAGTTTTTTTACCTTCTTTTCAAGAAGAATTTGGTATAAATAGTATAATAATATTAAACAAAAAAATACTGTCTAGCATCCAAAAAGATGCATCTCTGGTGCTTTTTGCCCTTTGCAAATATTTCAGCATTGAATTGTTTATGACTCAATACCTAATCATACTCTGACATGAATGTATTATAATGCTTTGTAATTTCTCCAGCAGCTTTTATCCAGAAGGATCTAATAGTAATTTACATACTTGACATAAAAAGATAACTATACTCATCACTGAACAGTTGTTTCTGCAAAGGATTCTAGCAGCTGTTTGGGAATGAAAAATCAAAATTTTAAGACAGACACAGAAGAATACAGCAGCTCTACTGAAACTTTAGCAGGAATTCAGAATGGCAAAAGACACACTCAAGAATAAATAGCAACTCTTATGAAAGAGCTAGAAAATTTTTAATTGATAACATGGTGTTGATTCTACTTCTTGCATAGTAAGTAGCACTTTCAAAGAGTTCTGCATCCCCAGATGTATGTCAAAGAACTACTATAGCACGGAATCAAAGGGATGAACACTGTCTACTGAACCATGATTTCCCTTTGCAATGGGAGTTCTCCCATAAAAAAAAATTCACATAAAACATTCACATATGAAACACTCAAACACAACCAGGTACTGCAGCTTAATGAAAAAGGAAATAAACTGGCATGTCCTAAATGAGAGCCATAGATAGGCATCCATAGGTGTGATATGCCTGTCTGGAAAGATCACATTAGAGATGTTGACCACATCTGCGATATGGCATAATGTTCCAAACCAAATGTATTTACATTCCAAGTACAACTACTGAAAATTGTATGATACACATATGAACATTTTTGTATTGAGGCACTGTAAGGAAAACAAATTAGCCTAGGGAGTCTGAGTCATCAGAAAAGCCCACCTCTATACTATTTTGCATGTGGCGCTGCCACTGTATCTGTACTGAGGTGTACTCTGCAATGTTTTAAAAGAAATACTAAATAAAATTTAGAAATACTAGATAAAATTTGCTATAGGATATTAAACATAGCAAAAATTTTCTGGTTTCGAGGGAAGAATGGAAAAGTTTACGAAAGAAAAAACATGGAGATTATAAAGGACATCCCTCAGGCACAGGAATTCGGACAACATGGTAGAAACATACCATGTATGCTTGCCTGATTCTTCTCTTCCCTAGATATCTGACATTGGCTACTCCTGGGGTTAGACAGACCCTTGGGCCTGACCCAGTATGGATGCTTCTATTTTATGTTTTACTCTGAACATTTTAGAGTTGTAACTCAGTCTTTTTAAGACAGAAAACCTTCACTCAAGCAATTGAGTAGTCAATTGAGAAGAAAAAGGTTCACTGGTTAGGACAAAGCTGCATTGATGGAACTATAACAGCACTGCACTGAAGCAGTAATTGCTTGCTAAAGCCAGATGTATGAAAGGTGCAATAACCACCCACACTATAACTAGTGCAATCAGCTTTTCACTTTCACAGTCCTGAGTCCACCTACAACATTAAATTCAATTAAGAAAGTGGATTGCCAAGACTGATGCAATAGAGGAGGATCTGTATTCTGCAATGTTGAGGGTAAAGTGACTCACAGCAGCGAGCTAGCCAGCTAAGGTAAACAAAATCATTCTTTATCTTCTCACTCTGGATCAAAAGGAACACCTGCAGGAAGAAGGAAAATAAGAGATTATACATGCATGTACTTTTAAACAAACAGAAGGCAGACCTGGCCTCGTTTCAACACGCAGCTAAGGCTTAAGCCACATGAACAACTGCTTCATGAGAAGAGCTAGGGTATGCAAGCACAGTGCAGAGGCATCTCTCTGTGTCGGGTAGGTGGAGGATTCAAACAGTGCCATGCTTATCAAGGGACTTCTGCAGCTGCAAAACACCAAGCTGTGCGGAGGGTGGGGCCTGCTCTGAACAAGTGCCAGTGGGCGGCCATGCAACACAAACAGTACAAAGGAACACTGGGCCTGTGGGAAAAGCTATTTGGAATGTGTTTGTTTAGAAAGCAATGCAAACAATTACATTAGCATCTTCTTGAAATACCAGAAGTTTCACATATATATGAACCTTTCCTCCCCATACATGTCAGAGATCATTCCAAGTCAGCAATAAGCCATTTCTAACCATTTTTGTTTCAGTAAGGTTCCAAGGCAAAACATTCGTCTTTTGTAACTTACTGTACAAATACAGGTTTATTGCATTCTACATCTAAAGGGATGCGTGGGGGGGAAGTTATACATCTTAAAATGTACTCTGGCTTTACTCACAGGGGAAAAAAACCAAACAACAGCTATTTATGCCTCTCTGCAGGTATCTTTGTAACTATACTAGCATGCTACTGGCAAAACTCAAAATACCTTTATAGGAGCAGATGTATATACTGGAACAGTGAGTTCCACAAATTACTGATATTTTTATTGGTTAAACATTGCTGACCCCCTAATTTTGGGGGTGGGGAAGAAATTAAAAAAAAAAAAAAAGGCAGCATTATCCGTGTAAGTAGCACTTCATCATAGGTTTTACTTCATTATGTCCAGGGAGGTAAGCTTTTTAATAAGTTAATAAGTGCTACATGTGGAGATATTTTACAAGTTTATGAGACACTGGGGAAGGGTGATCTTTATATGAAAGTGTCATCACAGGCAAAGATCAGACATTAAGACAGACTAATCAATTTAGTTACATAATCCTGTTATTTAAACACACCAACTACAAAACACAAGTTTATATAAAATCATTTGTAAGAACATAAGAGGAAAAATGTGGATTAACAGCAGTTTACACCTTTGTGTTTCTTTGTTGCCTGGCTGCAGCTAAAGCTTACTTATAGCATTATCATTTTTATCAGCATAGCCTGCTAGCATAGTTTTAAGATACTCACCTGCCTTTTCATTAAGCTAACTAATTAAGGTAGGTGAATTGAAATACATATCCATTTTGCCTGACAGTCTTGGAGATTTTTCTTAAAGAGAGATGCACTTTCAGGTCACAGAAATTAAGGGGGTGGGTGCTGGGGAGGAAGGAAAAAAAAAAAAAAAAGAAAACAACCCAGGGGGGCTCTGTTGTCAAGAAACCCAAAGAGTTAAAAAGTTAGAAAGACAGGAAAAACAAACAAAAAAACTCCACCCAAACCAACCAACCTATATGATTCACTTTAGACTACATGGTTGTTTTCTTTTCTGGCTTGTCTTCCTTCTGGTCTTGTGGAAAATGTTGCTTCCATCTTCATAATAGCTATTTGCTTTTGCATATTTTAGTTGTAATTAAGTTTCTACTGCACATAGACACAAAAAATGCTGTGTGTAGAAGTTAATCTCTTCCAGCTGCATCTGGATGCTGCTGAATAAGATAGTGAGCGCTTCCTCTTTTCCTCCCACATCTCCCAGAGGAAGAAATTTTTTTTTTTTTTTTATTTTTTTAAACACAAATTTCTACGGACACCTAGAAGCTCTTAACTATTCAGTGTCTTTTACTCAGCATGCCCTAGTCAGTCTGAACAATAAGACTGCCTGGGACCCCAGACAAAGCGTAGGAAATCTGATTAAGAGGGCATTCTTTGATCAATTAGAGATAGCTGCAAGCACTCTTGTGATGCACCACAAGCAGCATGAGTCCCTCACGTTACAAGATTAGCAAGATAATCTTTTCTGAATAGTGTTCACTGAGAGTTTCAGTTCCTCTAAGAAGGGGAAGATGATGTTCCACAACCTGCTTATTTTCAACCAACATGAAGATCTAGAGGGAGAAAAGGAAGGGAAGAGGGGAGTACGTGTGAAATGTTTCCATTGTTGTTTTTTAAAGAAAGTAAATACATACCTCTTCAGCCTCGCTAAAATTGCCCATGGCAGCTTTGGCTTGGGCGTAGTTGAAGTTAAAAGTGTCATCGTTGTAGAAGTAACTCTGGAAAATAAGCCACACAGACAAAACCCAAATAAATAAAACAAAAACCCATCCTCTCATGGTATAACAACATTAAAAATACCCCCACCCCCCCCCCCCAGTCTGAGTCAGACTATGTCAAGACAACGGGAAGGAAAAAGAAAAACCCACATTATGAACATACAGCATTTATAAACAGTGGGTAGAAAATTATGGACTGGCTTTCCATCCTACATTTGTGACTACAAACACAGCTGGAACATTCCACGGTATTAACTATGAGAGATCTGGAGAATGCTCCAAGCTCAAAATTGCAGTGGCAGCTTTTATGGGTGTAATTTTCACTTTGGGCATGTGAAGACATGCTGTGCTGCCATGGTCTCTTTCACCTCCCAAGCACTTATTTCACCACTATGGTAGTAAATAGGCAGTTGACTCCCTAATGGCTTAAGGAGATGAACAGTTTGTTTTTCCAAGACTTCCCAAGGTTCAACAAGAGATCCTGTGGATCTGGTTATATGACAGATGCTAGTCTGACACACTGGATCACATGATGGAGGTGGAGCTGCAGTACCAGGCTGTAACCAGGCAGCACACCGTTTAACAGGACTTCCTTAAGCTCAAGCCTTGCTTAGAGGCACCCTTCTCTCTATCTGAAATGCAATATTAAGTTTTTCTCTCCCATAATATTAGACTGGACACACCTGGTTAATGACAGATCAGGTTGACCTAGCTGTGTCTTTTCTGAAAAGCTGCATGGGCCAAAGCAGGAAATATAACTCTAGGTACAGATTAGCCTGATGTTTGGGTTTGACCCAATTAGCTTAGATTTGATCATAGTCAGATTGAAGTATAACTCAGATGACCAAAAGTCAGCTGCGTGTGTTCTACATTCAGCATTATCCCACACTAGCAGTAGACCTGGTAGAGGTAAGGTAGAACACAATACCACAGCGATGAGTGTGAATGGGATTGAGGATCCCTGCTGAGCAGAGGTGCAGTGCTTGTCAAAGAGCATGGGAAAAAAGCAGGGTGGTTTATCCACTATAGTTAACTGCAAGAAAAGCTTTCCTGTGTGCATAACAGCAAGGTGTGTGAAAATGTTTTTGCTTATATAACATCTATAAAAGAAACTGAACTTGTGTAGGAAGACCAAACTTTTGTTTTGTTCCCTCATTAAGGAGTAAGGAGGAGGTAAAAAGCACAACTGGGACTGTACAAAAGATATGGGAAGCAAGGGACAAAACCCTTTCCCAGTGCTATCTTCTTCAATTATGTAGAGATACTTGAGGAACCTCTTCCCTGTCACAGGTAGTCAACAAAGGGTACTGACCCAGTCCACCCACATACATCAAGCCAATGCCTGGACAGGAGAGGTGGGGTGTGGCCACCATTTGCCAGATGTCTAGGTTTCACCCAAATAGTCTATGTTAGGGTCCAAAAGAGCCAGCAAATATAGCAAGCTATGTGAAAGCATGAGGATAAACCAATCGGATGAATCTCAAGCTCAGTCTGTGAAAACATTTCAGCACCCTTAGGGTGAACTAACTGGTTTCACTATATGAGAATTACAACACTTCACTATATTCTTCCTCAATGATAGTTTTGCATGAATCAGCACAAGTCCCAGGTTAAGCAAAGCTGGTGAGCAAGATGCTAGTTTTACTGCATGAATAGTTCTTTCTGTTCAAATAGCCCCCATTGTATTTTTGAGTTAAAATGGAAAAGAAACTCTGTCAGCAATCAAACTAAAAAACGGTGTCATTCTGTCCTGGCTGTATTTGTGCTAAAGACCAGACCTGCTGCAAAAACAAAACCAGTAAAAATGAACTAGTACTGCTGACAGCGCAACACATTCACAGCACCTAGATATTTTGTTTCTTTTTCTTTAAGCCACATTATATGTACTGGACTTCACTCTTTCGTGGTCTTTTTAGTGGTCTTCAATCTTTTCATAAAACCAACTGAGCTCCAAGTCATGTCCATTTCAATGAGATGCTCAGACACCCAGTTGAACAATGAAGCATTCGTTGTGGCCAGAACTCAGCTGAGCCTGAATTAGCTTGTCTTCTCAGTTGATCCTCAATGTTATAATGTCACCCTCAGGGCAGCTGGCAATACATTTATAATAAGGTGTCCTTTGAGATATTCTCATGCCTAAAGCAGTTTTAATCAATCATGGATGAAAGTGGTGTTTCCTGAGAGAATATCACGCAAACAATCTTCACAGAATGCACAGCTCCACTTAAAGAGCTGCAGAGATTCTCCTGAAGTTGATTCCTGTGAATGAAACACAAAGGTGACTGTAAAGCCACCTAAACCTTGCCTGTAAAGTGGCACAGGAAGAATTATTTGCATCCCTGTGACCTGAAGAGGAGAGGAATGACCTAAGTAAATCTGAGCAGTGGCTAGTCTCAGCTAGAAAATTATGAGTACCAACTACTTCAAAAGGACCATGCAAAGAAAGTGGTGGTAGGGAGAAAACTTTGTCCCTTGCTATTTATCAACTGCATTATGTCTCAAAGTACCAGTATTTATGATTCCCTTCAAGAATTTAACAAATACATCTTTTACTTAAGCCTGATCATTTTGCAACTTGCTAGATACAATCTATAAAACCTTCCAAACTTGCAACCTCAACCCTACCTTGAACTATGACAATGAGCTCCATAAATCAACTGTGTTTTGAGAGGGACAAAATCCATTTTCTTAGAAAAGACATGGTGAATTTGCTGCAATTCCAGCAAGCCGTACCTTGTTTTCAGCCTCTCCTAATAGAAATGGAGGTTTCAAATCTACCTTGTTTATTCTAATCCTAATTTTGTATAATTTTATTTTCTTAACTTCCCTCTATAGGAAATAATGTCTATCTTCTAAATCTCTTAAGACAATATTTCAATTCCTAATTATTCTCTGAATCCCCTTTCTTTCTGCAGTTGAGGGGGGAGTGCCCAATATTTCAAATAAGAGTACACCACTGTGCAATGAAATGCATCAATCTTTTTTTATATTGAATTTTCTTTACTTAACATAATATTCTGTTTCATCCTTATAAATGCAGTCACATTACAACTGTGAAAACTGAGGGAATATTTAAAAAAAAAATTATCTTTGCCTAAATGTGGGTCAAATCAAAACAGATATATGGTTACTGATGCCAAAGGCATGTATATGTGAAGTCCAGTTTGCAAGCTGAGATCCACATATATATGTTATAATGTGCAACAGCAGTTCTACATACTTTCAGCAAAACAGCTAAGTTTTTAAAACAAAACATCCAAACAGTCTTCCCCTCCCCTATGCACACATAATAAAATCTTTTCTCCCAAATCTGACAAGGTAAGAACGGTCCTTCTTCTAGTTGATAAATATAGCAGGATTGAAGTCTTGCATACCTGTACCTGTCATTGTTTCTGCCTTCCTCCCAACAGTTTTTAAACATTAGATCTATTCCTCACCTATATTTCCCTCTGCATGGGCTCTTACATTTATAAAATAATACCGAGTATTCTGTGCTCTTCCTTTTCCCTTCGGATTCTCTTTCCAACCCTTCCTACAACACTTTCCTTTATACCCTCACAGATGCAGAATTGTCTCACTTAATTCCCTCCCTGTAGCACTTCTCTTGCCTCATGACTCTGACCTATCCTCCGATCATCCTATTGCCCACTTTCACCCTCTTAATTTCTGTTTACTGTCTTGTTCACTTCTGGCTCTTTCCTTTACAAACACTAGCCATGCCTTACTTTCCAATATTAATAATGACTCCATTTGCCTCCCCAGATGCTCCCCTTCTCTCTCTCTCTCTCTCTCATTTTTAAGCTGTTGTGGTTTAACCCGGCAGGCAGCTAAGCACCACACAGTCATTCGCTCACTCCCCCACAGTGGGATGGGGGAGAGAATTAAAAAAAAAAAAAAAAAAAAAAAAGGTAAAACTCGTGGGTTGAGATAAAGACAATTTAATAGGACAGAAAAGAAAGGGGAAATAACAATGATAAAAAGATATACAAAACAAATGATGCACAATGCAACTGCTCACCACCTGCTGACCGATGCTCAGCCAGTTCCCGAGCAGCAGACCCCTGGCCAGCTTTTCCCCCAGCTTTATATGCTGAGTATGACATCATATGGTATAGAATATCCCTTTGGTCAGTTGGGGTCTGCTGTCCCAGCTGTGTCCCCTCCCAACTTCTTGTGCACTCCCAGCCTACTTGCTGGTGGACAGTGTGAGAAGCAGGAAAAGGCCTTGACTCTATGTAAGCACTGCTCACCAGTAACTAAACCATCAGTGTGTTATCGACATTATTCTCATCCTAAATCCAAAACACAGCCCTATACCATCTACTAGAAAGAAAATTAACTATCCCAGCCGAAACGAGGACATAAGCTTTCCTATATACCTTGGAGGTGGTGAGTAATTGCATTTAACTTTAACCTTTTTAGGTCAGAACTAGTTAAGAACTTTAAGTAAATGGAAAGAGCTGGGTATTTCTATGGGGTGACTCATTCCATTCTAAGTGTAAGAAATACACAGGATGAATTCTCCTCCAGAAATTACCATCTGCCCCCATTGGCTATAGACTGAGACCAGGTGATAGTTATAACTATAAGTCTGACTTTTAGCTGGCTCAAGTTAGGCAAAACAAATCTCACTGTTAGTTTCCAGCTCTCCTTTTTTTCCAATTACACACACACACTCCAATCTGGGGGGGTGGTGGTAGGGTGTCTCTTCATTCTACTACAGTGTAGCCATTCCAGTGGCTACAGCCACTTGGGATTTCTTCCATGACCTCTTTCCAGACAAAGTTTAAAAACACTACACCTTCATCATTCTTCACTTATCAGCTGCTTTTGGCATCATTACAGCCACATATTTTTCTTTAGGTCTCACCCTCCTTAGAACATTGTAATTGTCCTCATCTCATGCATCTCCCTAGCCACTTCTTTTTAGATTCTCATTCCTCTTCCTACCAAATATAGTTCTTACAACTCTAGTTTCAAATCAGTAGAACAAGACTGCAATCACTTAACCCTCCACACTCCAGCCTCTTTTTCCTCACATCTGATTTATAACTGAATATCTGTAAGTTATATCCATTTTATCCATTGAATATTGGTGATCTGATAATGCTGCATTATAACAACTGCAATCTCCTTCTCTTACTTTGAAAAATGCAACATTGCCTGCAGGCTACCACTCGGATTACTTCTGCAAAAATAATATTCTTAGCTTACTGCTTTGGTAATACTGCCCTATCTTAGCCTTTCAGTGACTGCTTTCCCTATAAAATATAAGCTTTATTACTTTCAGGGTCCTTCATGTCCTATCGTCCTTACATACTCTTATTCATTAAAGTGTTGTCCCCAATTTTTAACCAGTGACAATAATCTTCATCACTCATTTGATAAGTCTTAAAAAAAAAAAAGTGTTTTTTTTTCCTCCATGCTGCCCACCCCATTAATATCCACACATTTTTTCATTGTCTTCCTTTAATTATCTTCCTTGTCTTCTGTGATGCCACCAGAAAGCCTGATAATGGTTAAATTGCAAGTGTGATAAGAGCACCATGCTGCACAATGCTATCTAAACTGCTTCTTTACATTTTGATCCATTTGCTGTATTGACCACTTGTCCCACTGTTGTTCCTGTGTTTTGTTGTTACTGTTGTGTTTCTGTATCTTTTTATGTATACATAGTGTCTCACACAGTACAGTCTAATTCCATAAGTAGTGATTCCATGTATTAGAGTACTACCAATACTAAATAATAATACTAACCTTGACTGAGTTGAGGTAAATCAGGACATTACCAAACTGTCTAAGAAGAAAGAAGCAGGAGGACATGCACTGTCTCCCTGGAATGGTATCTAAAATTCAAAAGAGAAATGCAGATTGGTAGAATTTAAAAATCACATGGTAATGGAAGTCACTGTCAAGACTGCTGGCAACTATGAAAGCAGCTGACTGCTAAAAATAGTGTAACTTGCCTTTTCAAGGCAAAGGACCATACTACAGGTTAGAAAAACTATTAGATCATCTTCTCAACTTTCTCTACAGCATACAATAACTATTTCAAGACTGTATTCAACAGCAAATTCTACAGAGACAAATTGTTTAAGTAACAGGCCTTTTCCATGATACAATTTATGTAGCATAATTTTACCATGAATTATTCTTACTCTTAGGAAATGACACTTGATACAAAGCCTGAGTTTGTTATTCTAACCTCATTAGCCTTTTCTCTTTAAAATCATGCTTTTCAGTTATCCTGGACAAAGCAGCTCTACATATTTTAATTTTAGTTCCAGTGAAAGATTAACTTGAGACACTGAAAATATTGTTATATTAAAAAAAAAAATACATGCACAGGAAAAATACTCAGTGATGAAATATAATATGAATATTAATTTTCATGCACTTGGGATTTACCACATTGCTCACAAGTGGTAAAGCCATAAGTAAGTTAGGCATATCAATTCAAATGAGTGTCAGTAAACTTTGCTGCCATCTATGTCATCATAAACTTTGCTGCCATCATACTATGCTGTCATCTACTCTGAAATTGCTAGCTGTGTTACTGAAAAACTATTTCAAAGCTTTTTTAGAGATTCTGAAGTAAGCTTACTAGGACTAGTTTTTGTTAGACCAAACCAGCAGAAATTGGTCAGAGATGGACAAACCCAAGTAGAAGCTGGGAAGGCATAAACCCAAGTGATGTCAAATCGCTATTTCACTATGTCAAATAATCATTAGGGTGCATGTTGCTCTGTGCAGTTTGGTGAGCTGACAGGAGATAAGATCCTAAGGCTACCAACATCCCTGAAGTAATCTGCTCCTGTAGGTTAGTTACCATCAATCCATCCACACCAGAAAATTAAAATATCTTTTCTGTATATAGAAATTTCATCTATCTGAAGACCAATATTTTGACTCCATACCACAGCACAAAATATAGCATTCCACTGGAAAATTGTGCATTCGCCTTTAAATAAGGTAGGGTAGTAATTATTCCTGGAAAGCACTATATAAGATCTCAAAATATATTTCAAAGGAAAGCAGAATATTTTCATTTTTTATCTTTTAGCACTAGGAGATACAGAGCTTGGATGTCCTGTCATTTCCGTAAAGAGACAATCCATCCTTATCTATGTCTGAACCACATCATTCAGTTCTCCAACTTAAGAAAATTATTTGGTTATTTATGAAGTGTTCACCTGGGAGCAGAAACTGAACTGTATATTTATCTGTCCTTTTTTACATGCAGGCATACTTATCATGACACATATATGCCTTGACAGGACAATAACAGAAACAATTTTCCTCAGTGTTCTTCCACTCTTTTTTTTGTTGTAATGAGAATGCAGGTACCTCAAAAGTGCTCCTTTTCTCTCATATTCAATTTTTGAAGTTCATAAAGTCACAGTAATTTATTTTAAACAAAATTTAAAGAAATGCAAATAAACATGCAAAGGAGACTTAAAACTGAGAATACATTTTCAGTAAAAATTAATCACAGTAACAAAATATTAGAACCACACTTTTCTTTTCCTATATATGATTGGAGAGTTTCCAAGTTTCAGTATTTATTCTTACGTCCACACTTTGGCAGAAAATTTTGTTAGGCCAGCATACCATCCTCCATATACTTTTAGTGAAAGATTTCATTAAAAACCAAACAAGTAAAACATCTGTAAACCTCATACAACTTAGCAATGAATACTACTAGTGACAGGAAAACTAGAGTTTTATAGTTCTAATTCATCCCATGTGACTCATGCAGGAAGAGGAAAAAGTTCTCATTTTGAAAAATTACTTAGGGTGACCTAAGAATACCTCAAAGAAAAGACTGCAAAGTCCAGAAGAAATGTTTCATTCCTCCCACCCAACACTAGATATGCCTGACTTGGTCCTAAAAGAGGACCACTGCAAATGAAAGGGGTGGTTTTCTCCAATTATGCTTGCTGTGTTTTTTAGAGTAGTTTGTAAGACTTAGGGTAAGCACCAGAAACACTGCATTTAATGGAAATGTTTATGTTCATTTACTTTCACTAATGTTCCTCTTACCCCATTTCCTCCTTAATTTATCTGAGAAATCTGATCTGTTTCATTTTCCACCCAGTTGAGACCCTGGGAGAAGAGCATAAGAATTAACTATAAAAATCTAGTTATATCCTCCTTTGTAATGCCAGTTCCTTTTTATGTCATTGGGATTAAGAATTTTTATTAAGCTTCAAAAATGCCAGTAAACCAAGCTGCTGTTCTGGGTGTTATTTATTGTTGCTAGAGGGTGAATATTGACTCCTAGACTGTAAGTGCTTCCTGTTTTTTTTGGTTTGGGTGTCCCCTCTCCTCTTAAAATACATAACTTCCAACATGAGATGAAATGTGTACATGCATTGGAAAGGACTTTCACGTTAACTTTGTTTGCTCTATGTTCCTTGAACCTCCAAGTCAGAGATCTAATTAAAGATAGCAAAGGGTTTAACTGATGACCCCAAAGGACTTTACAAATACATGACAGTGTATTCTTCCTAAACTGTCTGTTGCTAATTTTTTCTTAATGCAGTCATGGGATTTCTACAGTTAACAAGAGCAAGTCAGAAAGGCAGGATCTTGTTTTGAAAAAACATTCCACATCTTCATCTTAATCCATTAATTTTTGATAATCCACATTAAAATCAGGAGCCTTGTAGGCCCAGTTGTGAGCAAAGACACAGCACAGGATTTCCTCACCCTAGTGAGCACAACCTACTTTTGTATTATAAATCTGCAAAGCAGCTGAGTAACTTGATAAAAATCTTAAACACAATCTAGTGGTACTAGTGCCTTGCAAGGATTGGCACAGTGGGAAGTGCTGAAGCATGACTTACATGCTTGAATAGCACAGCTGGCTACTTAGCAAAAGCCCAAGTATACAAACAGCAAGAATTCTGTTTTCCATTCTAAATCCAGCAAAGCAAAGGCAGCAGATCAAAAATGACCACAAATACACAACATAGCATATTAGCCACTAAGTTACATAAGAACATAAAAATTATCATATTGGATCCAAAGTCTGTCTGGTTCAGAAGCTTGCTGAGTAAGAATATACAGCTATAGAAAGAACGTATTCTGATTTCACATATAATACATGCTGTGGTATGTAATGCCACTTCCTTTGAAGTTTCTCTCAGCTTCCAACAATCTGCACTGAAGACTTCCTAATCATTACTGAAAAATTTGTGTTAAACAGCCAACGGACTTTTCTTCTACAAATTTCTTTATACCTTCTGGTTCTTGCAAGATTCCATATCAAATAAGTTGTGTTGCATGAAAAAGTAATTCATGCTGTTTGTTTTAATAGTCTTGCATGATGATTTATGTCAATGCTCCTTGTTTTTTGTATGGTACAGTAACTGATTCTTCTCTATTCCTCTTCTCCTTGTCATTTATGATGTTCTGTATTGCAAATGTAACTAAACTCAGTCATCATTTTCCAGGCCATGCATCCTCCTTTATCTAATCTCTCCCTGGTCAAGAAGTTCTCCCCTTTCTCTGATCATCCTTGCAGTCTTTATTGTACCCTTTCTTGTTCTACCATATTTTTTTTTGAGATGCAAGAACCAGAGCTGTACACACTATTCCAGAAAGGGAACTACATCTGTATACAATGACACAGTAATTATTTTTGGTTTGTTCCTTCTTTCCTCATCAATTCCTAAGATTCTCTTCAACTTTTCTGATAATTTTGCAAATATAGTTTAAGGTTCCCTCCCCTCCCTGCTATGTACTACTTTGCATTTATCAAAGCTAAATTTAATTTGCTATTATTACCCAGCCTCATCTATTCTTCCACAGCTTTCATCATTGTGGAAGCTCTCATTTTTCCTACTATGGGTAATTTTGTACCATTGGCAAATCTAGTCATGTCATTATTTGTCTCCTATAGCTCATTAATTATGAATACGAGCCCTTTCTTTAAAGAAACAAAAGGTTCTTTCAAGTGTTCAAATCAGGTGCATTTTATCCTTTTCACTGCTACTTCACTGAAAATTTTCTGTTAGAAATGGGAAGCTACATGATAACCTTTCTCTTCTTGAAATTACTACTGTGGAAATTTTTTGAGGTATTTGCTAACACATGGATTTTGAATTGGATTATACTCAGATCACTGTAACAGAATTGGATTTTCATCATAAAATTTCAAATCAGGTTCTATGTAATCTCTGTATTGGTCTAGAGTCACCTGTTCACTTGTGTGTTCTCTAAGAAAGACAAAAACTTAGCATTTAAAAATTTATTCTCTATACCATGCCATGTCATTGCATTTATGAGGTCAATAGGGACAGAATTGAAGTCTCCAACTATTATGTCATTATCTATCTATATAAAATCTCTAACCTCTTTAATATGCCAGTCAGTGTTCCCTTCCAGGCTGGCTGGTGAATAATTTAGCCTCAATATGATGAGTCTCCTATTGGAGCATGTAATTTAGAACAATTTTATGTTACTCACTGATACAGAAAAGATATTTACTTTGTTTTGTGAGAAGGTCTATATAATGTTTAGAACCATTTCTCCACTGGCATCATCTATTTAGTAATACCCCATTGTAAGTTAAATAGGAACAATATCCTACATGTTACCTTCCTCCTACCACATTTAAAATATTTTAGGTTTATAGCTTCCTTTTCTAAAACTACGTGTTCCACTTTATTCATCTTCTTGTAAAACATCTAATATTCGTATAAAAAGACGTACATATTTGGTCTTCATGTGTTTGCTTTTTGTTATGTCCTATCTAAATTGAACTCTGTTTGCCTCTTCTATTTCCAATCTACAGTTTGTTGACCTCCACCTGTCCTTCACTGGAGGATACAAAAAAACCCTCATGCTATTTTGCCTTTAAAGGAGGAGTTAACTTGAACTGTGTGCTCTTCTGTATGTCAGCTGTCTCCCACAAGTTTTTAAAAAGATGACAAAGCAGTTTTTACATGGAAGTACCAAACGTGTAAGATGCTTGCAGTACTAATGTTTCCATTTACCTTTAGTTGGAACCAATCCTTCCCATAGGCTCATTTTTTTTAATTAACCCACCTTCCTAATCGGACTACATTTGTGTTCCCCCCCTGCCTCCAACCATACCTCAAGTCTTAGCCTGTATATCCTGTTTTGCATATGGGTTTAAAAATATTTCACAGTAAAATTAAGACTTTTAGCTTCCTAACAATTTCAATTTTGGTTTTGGGCTATATCTTCACTATACATCTTTTCAGGATATCTTTTCTCAGACTATCTCTGTATTATTTTTATCCATATGTGCTATGGTCACTCATCACACCTGCGTGACTGTTATGGGCATTAAGAGGTCTACCACCATTGTATCAGTCATCCTGTGACCTTACTGGCATCACCAGCCCAGTTAGCTATATGCCCACTATCTGAGTCTCACAGTTCATATTGCTTCTTTCTGTTAGCTGGGATCCCAACTCCAAAGGGATAGCCTCAATGCAAAAGGAATGTGTTAGGGAAGCCACATCTATGGAACCACTTCCAGCCTTCCAATGTGAAGTTCTCTGCTGCACAATCTCAACAGTAAAAGGGCTGCAAGGGGAACAGAATAGCTCAACAGTATTTCTGAATGTTTCATCAGTGCTGCTACCCTGTCTCTTTAGCTCCTTCTCTTTAGTCGCCATGGACACAGGAGACAGCATTCTGTCTCTGAGGACCATGAGCTGTCTGTGCCATAAACATGCATAAGTTACCCACCTAAAGAAACAGTCCTACTGACAATGCCTACAAAGGAAACTGGGAAGCCCCATTTTGTTTGAATTTCTGTGTTCCAACTACTGGCTTTTTTGATTTGTGATTTTGTTTTTACTTTGGCAAGGGAAGACAAAGTGTTGTTTTGGTCTATTATTGAATAAGTAGAAGTAAATATTGAAAATATATTGATTTTTTTGGTTGTTTTTTTTTGTTTGGATTTTTTTTGGGGGTGTGTGCGTGTTTTTTGGTTCAACCAAGGAGTTAGTTCCAGAGCCTCCATTTCTCTCTGTAGCCAAATTCCTCTTTACGTTCTTATCACCCTCAGTTCCCGGGCACACTCCATGCTAGGACTCTACATACTCAATAGGCTTCATCAGCAGTCCTAGATTTGTACCCGTGAGGTTTCAGCACACACTTCATCTAATTAGGCTGCTGTCTTCTGTTTCTATAATGGGGATTATTAGTCAAAGGTAAGCTGCCACAGCGTCTACCAGTGAAGACTAGCAGTTTGCAGTATAGCCTGTTTTCCAGCCAAATTCATATACTAAGGTTTGGAATCAATTGAGCCTTCTAATTTAAACTTCCAAATTTGGTTTTAGACTATAAATTAGACTTTCTGTTACTCATACTACAACAACAAAATGCCTAGCAATAGTCATGCTAACAGTCAGCAGTTAGACAAAGATACAATGGCATATATTTGGATACTGTAAGAAGGATTACCTAATTAAGAAATAACATTTCAAACATACCACATTCGCTAGCTGATTCACCCACCAACTGGAAGAACTGCTGAGCAATTTTCAGATGATCTCTCTGAGAGAGAAAAAAAAAAAGAATCCAACATGAGTTCCAGAGTTGATGCTACAATACACAGTGAAAACACACTCTGAGGAACGGATGGGGAGAAACGAACAGACAGGGCTGAAGTAAAACCAGAAAAGGTAAATGTGCCACTGTATGTGCCTAGATACACAAGAACACTGTAGAAAGCAAACAGATTTTTTGGAAGCAGGACAGAGAACCCAAATTCAGCTTGATTTATTGTCAGGACTAGCAACAGAGATGTGCACCTCACTCATTTTGGACTGAGTACTGTACAGAAAAAGATTAAGAGACTCAGAGATCCTGCAATCTAAATGAGGAATGACTGTCTGTTTCAATCCATTCCAGTCCCTACAGATCCATTCACATTCTACTTTTGGAGAAGCTGGAGAACCTCATGGGCTTCACTCACCGAACCCATTTCTTGTCCAAGTGCTGCATTTACCACTCCTTTGAGGATATACTCCTGAAAAAAAAAAAGTAAAAAGGATCAGAGAAGACAACATGAAGATTTCAGGAGACATGTACAAGCCTATGTGCACATTATTTTCTTCCTAAATTCAACTCTATCCCAACTCAGTTTAATAGGTATCTGGTTACTGTGATACTATGATAGTGCTTCAGCACAGTAGTACAAAGTTACCCCCCAAAAATCCATTCTACTTGCTAGCTAGTCACTTCTGCTAAATACGTGGGATGCAAAGGGGTGGTGTGTTTTCTGATAAGTCTTATGCTCAAAGACAATGCACCAGAAGGAACACCATAACATACTATCATGCCCTTTTCACCATTATATGACCAATAATCAAGTGCAATATTGTTATATTAATGCATAGATCCCACTTCAAGTATGCACATTGGTTAACCATAACCACTACCATCCTTGCTCCAAAATGCATAGCGTTTCTCATCAGGGCAAAAATATCAAGAGGTTTGTGCTCTGTGGTCATGTTACTCTACTGAAATTAGGAATAGGAGTAGACTACCCTGTAATCTCTACTAAGAGATACAACAATAGTTTAATTCTTCTCTGAGCAAGATTTTCTCAGCATGTAACAGACTCATTTGTCTTATTCAAAGCTTTTAATTAAGAGTTTTAGCTATAAACCTTTTTTTAGCAGGTACTCCTGATAAACCTGGACAGCCCTGTCACAGATGTAAACACAGAAAAAAAGAGAGAAACATGTACACAGACCAAAAATAGAGTGCAGGAAACAATCTGAGAGTACTAGCCAGCATGCTAAGTAATCATTTTAGCACACCAACTCTCTTACAGATGCCAAATTATTATCCTATAGACGTCATGACAAAGAAGAAATTTGAGAACTGAAGGAGGATATACAAGTAGTTTCGCAAGTCTTACTGGGGAGTTCCTTCCAAGTGTGAGTGAGAAGATGAAAAAAAGCACAAAGATTTTAATTTCAAAATGTGATCATGAATGATATCATGTTATTTATATTAGGCACATATATGGGGAAAACAGAGGCTAAAGGACCAATAACTGCAGAAAACTGTTCAAGTAAGTCTTGCTATACTGAAAAATGCAAGAAGTGAAAAGCAACAGCAGAAGACACTCCTCAGCACAGAATCACCAGATCTGTGTTCTCAAGGTTTTCCTTTTCCCTCCCTCCATCTAATCCTCACACAGACTCATGAAAGGTCCCTTTCATGCCCAGCTATGTGACCTTTGGAAAATAAACTCCAAAGAGGAATAAATCAGAGACTAAAGATGTTGGAACAGCCACAAAAGAAAATTACAGTAGCAGCCAAGGCACACTGCAGTTTTCACTCATTGCAGCCAAAGTGAGATTGAATTAGAAAAGACCTATTATTTAAACTGCTTAATCTAATCTAGCTCATTTTTATTGAAATGGCTTCAGGACAAACCACATGAGCATCTGAGCTAGTAGATCTGTGGGATGGTTACCATCACCAGGGCAGAAGTGACAAGTAGCTGTAGTTGGAAGAGGGCTTTTACCTATGCACTAATGGTCTGCTCACTAGAATCAAGTCTGCACACAACAGAGCTGTATTCTTATTGACCCCAGGTGGTACAGCAATAAACATGCTAAGTACTCATGTATACTCATATGTAATACTTTATGTATGCACATTAAGTCTATTGTTGATAAAAAGATGGAAAACACAAGAGTTTTAAAAGTGGAAATGAGGCAAGCTGTCCTCAGGATACCAGTTTTGTATGTGGCAGATTTCATAACAATTTATAACCTCCATCTTTATGGACCATGACATTGGTTTCCAATTACCTGTGGAGCTGTAGGTTCCAGGTCCTTAATCAGGTTATAAGCCTCCTGCACATCATCTGAAATACCAGACGTTAGAATGCATGACAACCCATAGCACACTGTATTAGAACAAGTCACTCATCCTCTACAACATTCCCCAACAGTCATAGACTAAGAAATAAAGCATTTAGACAGGAGGAGAAGGTAACTATAAATCATTGTGAATTTATACCACAATGGTGATGGTTTTCTAGAACTCAAATAACAAACATGGAGTGAGTAATAGCTTCTTTATTACTACAATTTTCCTAGTAGAGATGACTTGGCCTCCTTGTTCATAATCCAGTGGCTGCCTTCTCAACAGTACAAGGTCAAGATAATAAATCCATCATCTTCCTGTCTTTTCTCTTCTCATATTTATTTACTGCTCAAGAAGGATAGGGTAACATGATTCTGAAGGGAAACTTCATCTTTTCCTTATCAATATTTCAAAGTCTGTCCAGCAGCTCTTACCTGATCTTAATTCTAACAAGCAAAAAGCACTACTAGTATAGAAGTTTAAATATACTACTAGTATAAAAGTTTGAATTCAATAAACAACTTCTTCCCACCCAAGAAATAAGTAAACTGAAAAGATTCTAAATTTCACCTAAATAAAAAAAAGATGTTGGCACTATGGTTGGCTTCGCAAGCCAACCTAGTGAAGATGCCGTTTTTACTGGCAACATTTTGTTAACACAGCATTATAGCAGCTGCCCATAAGAACAAGCCTTATCAAACAAAACTTTTTTTTGCTAGTACATACCATCCATACACTGTGGGGACAGTACTCCAGCATGACTTAAGACAATATACATTGGAGCTGCCAGGCTCCCATCCAACCCCTCTGCTTTCCTGCCCATTCCCTTGAGCAGTCACATAGTAAGCCAGCACAAGGTACTAGACTAGCCAAAAGTCATCACTTTTTTTTTTTTTAATAGAAATAGGGTTTTTGTTATTTCTGGCCAGCTCAGCACACAAGCAAAAAATTACAGCAGCCCTTATTTTCATCAGTGTAGACCATCAACACAGAACTATGCTCTTCAGGCTCCAAGAGAAGCCTCTAGCAAATCTCACTGGAGCAGATTATGACTCGATACCTGGCCCCAAACCCTGCTAGAAGTCACTACGTTAGAGTTGAAAAAAATGGGATGCATGTTTGCGCTTCAGTTACCCCTGTTCAGAGCGTGTCTTAACACAAGCCTACCTTTATCAGAGTCCTTGTAAGTTTTGGAGAGACAGCTGTAGTTATTAGATGTAATAATTTCTCACATTAACTGATGCTGCTACACTAATAAGACTTTAAAATGGAAATTTAGCCTAACCAGGAAGGAGGTTTTAATCCTAATTCCCCTTGGCCTCCTTTGTCAGTATGAAAGTCATTTGTATACCACAGTGAAGAACAGAATCTAACTAATGAAAATTACTGCAAGGTTGACAGCAAATGAGTGAACAAGACTGATTTTTAAGTGATGTAGAAGATGAACTTTGCTTCTGTGTAAGTAGAACTTAATTTGAAACATATATTATTTTTAACAATATCATTGGGCAAGATAATCGGTAATAATACCAATATTACCTATAGTGATATTGGCAACAATAATACTGGACAGAAATGTGGCTGGGAACAGCAGGCATAGATTTCCAAATGCCAAAATGTACTGACTAACCCAATGGATGACTGGTTGTATAGATAAGGGGATAGTAGTGGATGCTGTATACCTTGACTTTAACAAGGTCTTTGACATGGTCTTTTACACCTTTGTCATAGCCAAACTTGAGAGATAGGACTGGCTAAGTAAGATGCTAAGTAAGATGAGTCCTGGATACAACTGAGCACCAAAGAGAACTTATTCCAACTACAAAGATTAAATCTCACCAACCTCGTTGATCACAAAGCATAAAGAGAATCAGTATCTGAAACTCCAAGTCAATCACACTATAAAAAGCTCAAAGAGCTTTTTCAATGTACTATGTTTACGTATGCTCAGATTCTCTGATGAACTTATTGGGATGCAAAGAAAGTTGGTGTGACTTACTTCTGCCAGCAGAATACATCTCCTTTTTTTCCTGGTAATTTTTCAATATTTTGGAAAAAAAATCGCAGGCATCGACTTTATTTATTTGAAAAGTAAAAAAAAAAAAACCAAAACAAAAAACAAACCACCACCACATTTTTCTGCTTTCAGATGCTCTGGTCATCTAAACTTATTTTGTCGCCTTTAAAAGGTGACAAAATACAAGGCTTATAAGAAAGCAGGGGATGGAAAAGCATCATCACATCACCTTATATTAGATGACTGCAGTTAACACCTACTCATCACTCAGCCAGTCAACCCACTGTTGAATAAAGGAATGCAATGGGAGAATAGGAATGGCTCTGAAACTGAACTCAGATAAAGTTCAAAGGAGTTGGCCAACTAAGGAGAGAAATAAGTAGAAAATCCTTTTCAACTGATTCTGGCTACCTACCTGCATTCTTTAAGAGTTATAAAGTAGATTTGGAATGAAATGTCTTGTTCACAAATTGTAGCCTTGTTCACAGTCACTTTGGCTCATATTCTGTTTATCTGTTTACAGAAATAGTTGTCCTTGCCTTCACAGGACATACGCCTACCATTCTTCACATATTCAGGCAGGAGAGGCCCTCTCACTATAAACATATAAACACCACCATCCCCAAAGCCATCTCCCGCAACCCAAGAACCTCCAATACTCTGCTGAAGTAGATTTATTTAACCGCACACAATTAAAGCACTTCTCTGCAAGCCATGGAAACTTACATCACTATTTTCCAGAGGAACAGAAAATGAAATAAATTACATTTTACTGCAAAGAAAAAAAAAAAAAAAAAGGGGCATTTCATGGAATAGTCAGTTGAGATCAGATGAATGAATGTCATCCCTGAAGCTATGAAAGAGCCAGAGGAAGGTGTATTTACCTTGCCGGAGATAGTAAATCACAAGATTCAGTCTTGCCTCAGGAATAACATCAACCAGAGGAGGCAGGACCTGCAAAGCCCCTTCTCCTCCTCGGAACACCACCTGCAGAGAAAAGCAGCATATTGATAACTGCGTATCAAAATCTTGCCTATGATATCTTAATTGAAGTAAATTTGTCCTTAAATTCCTATATTAACAGTAGGAAAAGGTCAGCGGTACAGGCATTAGCATAATCCCTGCTTTAATATAACTATAGAATTACAACATGACAATCTTTATTCTGAAGAATATAAAGTATTTAATCCATCAGTGAAGATGAATTTATTTCAGCTTTTAGCAGCTCAAAGCAGTGATACATTATATATCAAAGATTTTAAAGAATAATATGGTCTGAGACAAGAGTGAGGGGAACACGTACAGAATTACAATTTGCTTATGATGTATTCATATGAAAAAATTAGGCTAACAACTCTACATTTATTTAGAATGCCACAAGGTCCTAAAATGATCAGGAGCAGTCGATTCTTTATACTTCAGTTTGATATGAGGGTTCCTCCAACCAAATCTAACATACTTATTCAATAAACCACTGGCAAAAGACCAACATTCAAAATAAAGAATGTTAACACACAAAAGTCCAGTTTGAAAGCAGTTTTAACTCGTGGGGAAAAAAAAGTTAGCTTGTTGTGACTGCTCTTGAAAAACGACAAAGCAAGCAACTGCCCATCATTGAATAAAAGCAATCTACTGTTACCGGTTGTTCAGCAAAGTAATAATACCACTGCAGGGAAAATTAACAGGTGATTAGTGACTCTTTTACCGCAGAACACAAGTATTTTGGCTTTTATCAGCATCTTTTTCCCTATGAAAACCTTGTTAAGTACTTTTTGGATGAAGACCAAGGTTAACTTAATTCCACTCCCATTGTTGTCTTACTAAATAAGAGTTCAGGGTCATGCATTCTACAGTGTCCTTATTGACTGGACTTCACAAAATATCTTGCAAAGGTATTCTTACAGGACATAAATTATTTTAATATGCCTTTGGGGGTAAAAGCAACAGCATTATTATTTTCTTGACACAGTCTCCAACTGACAGGGAAAAATTCCAGGAACAAAAATACACTTGATGGCACACTGATTATACAGGTAGGATTTTTGGAATGGGACTTATATGGCAGCAGAGATTCAGTTGGGTCTGCAATTCCCAAAATACTCTTTTGTATGAATCATCAAGAAAAGCTCTACAAATGAATGAAATTCATAACAAATCTGAGAAATACATTACTCACCAGATTGTGCTTAATGAGCTCCTTGCCAAATTCAAAAGACGATGAGGCACTGTCTATCAAGTTCTTGAGCTCTGCCTAGAATTACATACATTCCCAAATTTTAAAAATTAAAACAAAAAAGCACACAAGCATAAATGGAGCTTTGTATGAGCCCCAAAACTGATAGAAAGACATCTCCAGCAGTGCTGGGTCACTAGAAGATTTTTGCCTTCCCACTTCTATGTCATGATTTTAGCAATTGGATAATACATATAGACACAAGGTCAAAAGTGGACCGGGAAAACTAAGACCACTGTGCACACATGTGGACAGATGGCTTAATACCAGGGAAACTGAAATGTGTGACATTCCTAAGAGAAGGATACAATGACAAGATAAAGGCCATTATCAACGTTACTGATTAAGACAGATAACAAGGAAAAGAAACCTGTATGGAATCTTGAACTAAAATAAAAGGTGAACTGAAGGGCTGTCCAATAGATACCTCAGCAGCCTTCCCATTGTAAAGTCGGAAATGGTTACAAGCCTTAAGGTTGAGTGCAATGGTACTGTCAGGAACTTGCTGAAGATAAACAGCTAGCACTTCCTGTGATACATCATAGTAATCCAGTTTGTAATAGCATAGGGCCACATATACATTCAGAGCCAGGTATTCCCTGCAGGAAAGAGGATTAAAGAGAACATTTAAATCCCACCAGATAGTTATACTACAGAACACGAAAATCAGTGATAAAGCTCTCACATGTCTATGTATCTTTTAGAAGTGCATCAAAACTGGGATTTCTGAGAAATGCTTATTAGGTATCTTTAGAGCTCTAGTTTGTTAGATCCAGATATGGATTCACTTTTTTTTTTTTTTTTTTTCAATGGCAGCTACTGCAGCTTTAAAGAATTACCTACAAAACTGCTGGTTTGCAAATCTGGGAAATGGTGGCAACTTCACACTAAGGAAATGCACAGAACATGAGCACTGTACTTGGCCTGGCAGATAGGATTTTCTATGCAATACATGCAAAGACATTTAATGTGCATGTAAAACTTTGAAAATATTTTAATGGATCTTATTATCTTATATCAAGTACAATTATTTCAAAAAATCCTTGCCAATCCTTGCCACGACCTATCAAGACAGAAGAACTAGATAAAGAAATAAGACAGACCTTTGTGGTAACAGTAAGTAAAAGGATAATTGTTATGAACGTTACTCATTTAGCTTTGAGTGTCTGCTTCTACAGGACTTGGAAGTCTTTTCCCCAAGCATTACATGACATACTTATATACATTGTGACGGACTCTCAGCTTTCTCTGAAGTATTCAAGAGAAGATACTGCCAAAAGATAGCTATGTATTCTGGAACAGCAGTTTCTATTTTATTAAACAACACTTCCAGCCACTTAAGAATTCAATTTGTTCCTTGTTAAATTCTGAACTAAGAACTTGCAGAAAATGATAAACAAAACAAAACAATCAACAAGTGTCATAGCAGGATAAATAGAAATGAAAAGAATTTCAGAATTAAAGGAATGCAAGGAACTCTCTGCATAAAAACTAAGAACTGAACCCTTCTTAGAAAGGCTAAGAGGTGAAGGAGAAGTCAATAATCACAAGCAAGGGTCACCAGACTGGCCGAGGGGGGGAAGGGGGGGGGAGGAGGGGGGGAGGGGAGAAAAAGACAAAGCAGGTACATAACCATATATCATTTCAGAAGAAATAAGTAGCAAAATACAAATGATCTCAGAATGAATTACAAGAAAATATCATTAAAAGAAAGCAGCTGACAGCAGACTTCTTTTTAAACATGCATTTTTCAATAATGATTTGCAATAAACAAAATTGAGGGGGCTGCAACTTGTGCACATTTTGCAGTGGGAAAGGGACATAGTAATTGGGGAAAATTCCTACTTTCAGAAACCAAGCAACTAAATGGAATTCAAATACCAACAGTATCAGAGATACTGCAATAAGGTTTAGAGTAGAGATGCCCACCGATTATCAAGAAGAATGCGTTTGTAGATATCAATAGCTTCTTGGTAGTGGGACCGCATGTAGTGGATAGATGCCAAACTAAGCTGATCTTCTGTAATGTCTTGCAGATTCTGGTGAGAGCTCATCAGTTTCTTCTCATCACTGAACTAAAAAGAGTGTGACACATTCTCAGAAGAGTTCAGCAAGAAAAACATTTTAATTAGCTGGATTACTTTTGTCCTTGCTGCAAACAGCAGGTGATTCATATTAAACATCTGGAAAAACTCTGTTACTTTAAAGTTAATTTGACCAGTGGAGAAAGCCAAACATTAAAGAAGCAGACCAGTTGAAACTAGATAAATGTGAGGCTAAAACTAAGTATGCATTTTCCTTTAAGGTGTGATTTAGACATAATTACATGTCACATGACTTGATGGATAAGAGGGGAAGAGCTGAATTAATTCTTTCACAAACAGAATTTTGCAACACAAGATTTGACTGTTATTATTTGAGCCAGCAGAAATTTTGGTGTGTGTAGATCCAAGTCTTATTTCTCATGGATAGCAGAATAATGCAAGACTTGCCAACACACAAGCACTAATTTTCACAAGATTTCTTTACAGCACTAAAATTCTCTTTCATCAGCCCCTTAAAATTCCAGTTTAACTAAATGGTTTACTTTTAAAAGCATTGCTGTATAGCACATAACACACACACAAGAACAAAAACAAGGAACAGAGTTAAACATACCCATTATATTTGTATTATAATAGTAAAGTAGAGGCTATTCACCTAAACAGTGTACCCAAATCACTTATTCCAGTGCTTCCCTTTGCTGGTTCTGCTGATTCAACAGTAATTATTTATTCCTCTTACACGCAAATTCTATCTTATGTATTTGTTTGTCATCTATCTGCTCAGTTTTCTTCAAATCCTTTTCCTCCTTCTTTGAGCCAGTCACAAAATGATACTCCAGTACAAAGGCAAGAGAAGTTGCTTAACAGAACTAAAGGCAATGGGCTTCATAGTTTCGTAAATCTCTTTACTTCCAAAGACTAACTACATGAAGTAGGAATTATCCAACTTCTCTATCACAGACATCTGTAAGTGCCAGTGCTACTACAAAAATGTTTTAGGACTTCTCTTTTAAACTTAACAGAGATTGAAGTAAAGAGAATCTGACATCAAAGCTAACATTCAGGATTTATACTTTCTTTCACCCAAAACTGAGTCTCTTCAGTAGCACAATACTTGTTAAGTATAACACAGCATGGTACAAACCCAAATTTAAGGGAAGATAGCTATGTGTGGTAAGTGAAATAAGCATTTAATTGTTGTTGAAATGAAAGTAAATCTCATGCTATAAACAATATTACTTCTTGGATACTGAATGACTTAAGAGGATCACTAATAGCATATAGACCATTTTGCTCAAATTGCTAAGTATAAGACAGCTGCAAGTTAGGAAAACCTGGTATACTTCAAAGAAAAAGAAAAAGAGGGGCTTATACATTTCTGATTCTATTGAAGTCCCAGTGATCAAAAATACCATCAGGTTCCTGTTATATGACTTACATGAAGTGAGTTTGTAAGACTTTCCTTAGATACATGCTGAGGGCATCTATTCTGAGATCATATTTTCACACTTACTTTCTCCTCCACATTTAATACAGTAGGATGGTTGTGGAAAACATTTGTTCTGCCACCACAGACATTTTAATTATTCTGCTAGGTTGCCAGCATAAATTACACATTACCCAATTGAAAAGAAAAACAAAGCATGAGTGAAGAAAAGACATCATACCTTATGTGCCAGGTGAAAGAGTAAACGGTTCTGGAGACGACTCTTAGGTGCTGTAAGGAAAATTCAGTAAGTATCACTGCAAAGAACAACTCAGGGTGTCTCCATTTTAAACTCCCTTTCTCAATAGACATACATGCACCAATATTATTTCATTAACTAGCCCAAGTACAGTTCTTTGCAGGTCATGCCCCAGGGCAGGTTCTACCAATTTTAGAGTGGTTGAAAGGCCTTCCTGCTTCCTATCTTCATTCCTTGCCCATTTCTTTTGAAATCCCTGTTGAAAATAACTTTTCATTGGCCTCTGCCTTCCATGAGCTTTAAAACTTTTATGAATTCTACTATCATTTGCCTGCAGGGCCTTCTGGATAGTTCTCTGTTTTTGCACAAGTGACACACAGCACAGCATCTTTTACAAAATAAAAAGCAGCAACAGACAAACTCATAATCAAGGCTCCTTCTACAATATGTCATATTTGAAGTAAGCTGTGATTCATAATTCTAGGAATCTTGTCACCATCCAGTGTATTGCAAAACCCATTGCTGCTACCATTTTGTTATGTATGCACATTATCTCATACTTAGTTCTAATATTTTTCCTGTCCTTAGAAACAAAAGGCACATGAAAGAATCCTGTAGTCAGAGCAGATAAGATTCAAACGAAGATATGGCGAGAGATTTAAGGGAGACATCTCCTTCTACAGCCACTAAAATTAATGAAATTTCTTGCTCTAGCAGGATTAGGAATTCCATTTAACTCACTCCATATGACACAAATTCTTAACTGTAGAGCTTTAAGTCACTAGAGAGAGCCTTGTGCTTCACTGAGAGTGACAAAGGTCCTCGTCCAACGGAGCTATTAATTTCTTTTGCAAGCAATCTTCCAAAAAGCCTTCCCTTGTTTCCTGTATTTTCTTTAGTCTACTCAGTTAATGAGCACTCTCATTCTTGCTCAGACCAACCAGCTGGCAACCTATGCTCCACAGAAAGGACGTACATGGAATCTCTACAAAAAGCAGAATTACTTACTGTGTTTATGAGGCCACAAAAGTGCAGAGTTAGCAAAGCAATGGCCTGTAACACAAGGCTATAATTCTTCTGACATCCTAAACCATGAAAGAGGGCTCAAACCACCAAAACCTCTTCCCTCCCTGCCTCCAAGATGGAATTTTCTAGTAATAAGTTAGATATATATTTTTTTTAAAAAAAAAGCAATTTAAGGAGAGATTTCCAGACTTTTTACTCTTTCTCCACATAGTAAAAAAAAAAAAAAAACCAAATTTGTAACACAGTGAACAATGCCAAAACCCAGGCCATTCTCATCAGGTTGGCAGTGTAAGGCTGTCCACCTACTTTGGATAGGCACAGCAATTATTTCTCCCCTTTTCTCCTTCCCAAGCTGTGTTATTTAACCATGTTCCTAGTAAAAGAGGACAGCGAATTGTACCTTTAAAGAACTGCTAGAACAGAGAAGTCCCAAAAGGCAAAGGCGGTATGAGAGAGTTCTCACAAAACCACAACATCTTGCGGGGTATTACTAACAGAGCATCAAGTTGTTAAGAAACTAAAAGGTCTTCAATCTAGGATATATGTGGGAATTCTCATTAGCCTAATTATTAAAGAGCTGAAAGTTTTTCTGATCTACAATCAATATCGTATAAGCAGCAGTAGTAGTATAACTGACACAATAGTACATTCTAGAAATGATTTCATCCATTGAGTTAGAAAGTTAGAGTACCTTAATTTAAACACATGTTCTTCAAACTGTTGTCAGCAATGATACTGTGGTAACTCCACATGTGCCCCAGCATCAATTCATAGGTTTTAATATCAAAGTTTAGAAGGGTTGCACATGGACCCCACATGTGCTTTTGTGCAAAACTTAAACCAACCACAACCACCCTTCACAATTCAAAACATTTGGTCATCAAAGACTCCAAAAATACAAGCAGGACAGATTGTGGGATTTACACTGAAAATAACATATTGTGTAATCACAGTACTATGGGTAAAGACACCAATGTTCCTTTTTTGAGTAGGTTTTTGTTTTGTTGTTTTTTTGGCTTTTTTTTTTTTTGAGTGGGTTTTAGCATTAATTTCACTGTGAAAATTGTGACTTGCAAGCAATACTCCCTCAAGAATCTAAACCAAAGAATTCTTGTTTCACTGGTCAACCAATGACTGCAGTGCTGCCCTCGCAAACCTGGCATCCGATCTGACATCAAAATTATTATTTACTTCTTGGCAAAAGCTGGAGGGTTAGTCCACGTTATTTTACACCTAAAATAGGCAGGCAAAAGATGAAACCTGATTTCTGATGGTGTTGCATGGACACATGGAGGGAGAAAAAATGTCCTGCTTCATAAGATATTGTATGATACTATCCATTTGATATTCTTTAAAATAAGACACTTTTACTTAATGTCAGCCAGAGAAGGAGAGGGGTAAAAACAAGCAAAGAAAAAATAGTCCTGTCGATACAGTAAGCAGAACCATGGAAACATTCAATATCAGCAGTTTCTTTTCTCCCAGTGCCAAATGCATTTTTTGGGGAAGACAAGGAAACATATGAACAAAGTGAGATTAGTTTCCAGAAATAATCTGGTTATGAGTATTGGATAAAGCTTTTGTCAATCACCGGAGCAGGAAGTGATACAACTGCCTCATCAGAGATAATGATTTTTAAGGGACATTACGCTTGTTCTTTTATTACTCTCTGCTGCTACTGAATTTCATTGTCACTGATCTATTAATGCCACAAGGAAGCACAATCTTCTTTTCCTGTCCTACTTTTTCAAGAAGATGACTGTACTTTTTTTTTTTTTTTTTAATCAGTACTAAGCAATCTAGGGATCATAAACATGATGACAATGCTGCATGGCAACAAACTGGACCCTGCTCCAGGTCTAGTATTGGCCTCTTGCTGAAGACATCACGGAGCTTTCTGGATAGGATATATCTCTTTCCAGCTAGGAAACACACCGATATTCCTCTGCTAGAATTTTTCATGATCAGTGCTGACTTTCCAGGCACTAAAGTCATAGTTGACATTGATCTTAAAAGTGTTCTGTATATTTTTATGTGCTGACACTGAACAGAAACCTAGTGAAGTATTTGTTAAAATATAATAAACAGCTACAATAAGAGTGAAGACAGTTATCTTCACTAATTACTAAACAAAAAAGGTTAAGCTCACTAGAAATGGCAACTCAGACTCTTGAGGAGTTCCATATTGCTGCCACAGGCAGCAAAACCCATCTAGCAGATAGAATGCATACACTATAGCAGCACTTCACTCATCAACAGACGTAGAACACATCTTAAACATACATAGCAGGAGCTGGTAGGAATGGAACAGTGCTGAGAAGGCTCCAGCCTGACAGCACAGAAAACATGACCAGAGGAAACCTTATCCTCCTGTCCCTGAGAAACAACGCCCTGCTCACCTGAATACAGTAGCTGAATGAAGCCCTCTGTGCCTCAGAACCACAGTCTCACTGGTAGAGGGAAAATGCAAGGGTATGGGAAAAATGTTCGGAAAAAACATGGTCTAACAGTGAAGTTCACACTTACACACACTTGAATAGCTCAACTGTTCAGAATTTTCTTGAATGAAATTTACAGGGGACATTCACTGAAATTTTCCCATTCCTAAAATACTTAAAAGCCAGTTCAGCTATGTTCAGTTACTTGCAATATATACACATTTCATTTCAGTCATGCCTAAGCACAGTAAGTTAAAGATCACTGAAGCAAAAAACTATCAATTATTTCGGTTCGTAGCTTCCGCTATACTTTAAAAAGCAAAACAAGAAAAAAAGGTTAGTAGTTTTTAAAGTTTAAATACATATAAATTGATATTTTCACTTGTGCACTTTAAAAGTTCCATTTATCAAACTCTGCTGGTTCAAAACCACAGCTAAAATGCAATGGAAATGAACTACTGCTCTCAAGAAATACAGTACAAGCAGAAAGCAGATAATTTTGCATGTAGGTAAACATGTCTAAAGAAAAAGAAAACCCAGCAACTTTTTCATGCCCCCTTGTAAATGCACATTTTCACTGGTGACAACTATCTGACATCTGGCAAACGTTAGTACACACATAAGCAAAACTGGTTCGGAAAATGTCATTGTTCTTAGCAACCCATCTCTGTTCTGCTTTTGTACAATATTGCTCCTTCCAGTATAGGTGTGAAATAAGAAATATCTCTGTTCAGTTAAACCACATTCAGATCCGACACACACAGAGTTGTGAAGAAGTAAAATAATTACAAAGCTTTGCCCATCAAAAATTAGAAGAAAAAAAAAAAAAGAACTTTAATGACTGGTTCAGCAACAACGCTGTCTGTCTGTGCATGAATCTTAAATTTAATTATTTAATTGTAAACCAAAAAAACTGTTTTTCATAACAGATTTAACTGCGGCCCCACTTATATGCACATTTTGTGGTTTAAAAGAACACTGTTAGCTCTTGTGTTTTTCTTAATGCAGTGCTAGCCAACAGCTTCCGAGAGCACTCTGCAGGCTTCTAAACACTAGGATCAGTTGCCAGGATCACCATGCAAGTGTGCCAGGCTGAGTTTCTGGTCTTTGTCCTTTGCAAGGCACAGGAACTGGGAATGCAACATAAGATTATTTGTTTTTATAATTAAAAAATAGTAATTTATTATTATTGTTTATTAAAACAAGATGAAGACTTTGAGCCTCATTCTCCCAGGACTAGATGGGCCAGCACACAGCATGGAAAACATATGTTCAGCCAGCGTATGAGAGCACAGATGCAAACGGAGTAAACAAAGCATCACTTGGAAGCTTAATTCTGGGATGACTATGAAACAACAGTAGCTGACTTGAAGTAACTCTACCTTCACCTTAGATCCAGGAACATTAGTAACTGTAATGTAAGGGGACAGCAGGGAAAAAGAAGCAGCCAGAAATATCTGAAAGGAATTTGGAAGAAAGCCTAGAGGAGATAAAGTACAACTGTAATGAAAAACCTTCAAAGAAGGATTTTTCTTTATTGCCTTTTTGCTCTACTACTTAGGTAATATTTGCAGTAATTCTGGTTTATATGACTTTTGATATACAGATTTATTCTTTCCTGAGAGAATGTACTATGAAGTTTTAATTAAGTAAAGACAAGCTAAGAGGACACTTCATATCTATTATAAAATAAACATAAAACCTCGAGAGAAAAACAAGAGATTGTGGACTATATATCTTGTATGAAATGCAATAATTACCTCATGGCTTTTAATGCTAATTTCCTAATTTTTAAGTATCCTGCAGATTTTTCCTCAGACAGTTAACAATAATTTCTTAAGCAACAGCAACAGTACATGGCAAGAAGGAACTTCTATTTGATTTCTAGATATTTACATGTTTGTGTGGAAAATCTGTTCCAGAAAGCTAGCTGACATTCATGTTCCCTTTCACACAGAGATTCCATCACTGTAAAAATCTAGAATTATAGCTGAAAATAAATTATTTCTCCCTCATTTGTTTTAGCACTGTGCTACTTTCAGGGGCTTAGCATAACTGCAGCAATAAACAGCAAGCAGTATGCAAGAATTCAGGCAAAATAATCCCAAAATAGCAATGGTAAGCAGCCCAACACTAACACTATCTATCATTTTTTCAGTACTTTCAAGTCAGTACTGGATAAACGGTGTTCTTCTAGAGACTTCACCTGTTGTGCCTATATCCAATGAAATATTTTGCTTCTTCAGGATCTTTGCAAAACCATGGAAGAGATCACAAGACGTTATAGCCTCAGCTGTCAATAATATATTGCAAACAGCCATCACTGATGCAATCCTAAGATACTAAAAAAATCTTAAAAGAGGATCTGTCTTGAGCGAAAATAAAATGGTTCAACCTCAATGTAAGAAAGACTGAAGTGATGGGAGTGGAAAGGGGAATGTACAACACTTGGAAGCCTTCAGTGGAGAAAGGACAAGTGTTACAAATCTTCAGCTGTGACTGCCTCCACACCAAGCTTAAGCAGCCAGAAATCATCAGTATTACAGGACTCACAAGAAAGGCTTAGCACCTCACTATAAAAACTGACATGCTGTCCTTCTTAAACAATTACATAAAATCAGGAACAGATATTACTAGCATGAGCACTCAGTTATTCTCTGTTCCCTCTCCGTTACACTCCCTATGTCTTGCACTCCTTTCTTAATATTCCTGACCTTTCCTCCAGCACTCGAGTTCCACTAACCACACCCCCTACCCTGCCACTCACCATGCTACTACGAACTAATCTGAAGGGGCACGAAAAAATTAACCTTCCCTCACTTCCAGCTCACGGTTAATAAAGGCGCATGGCCCACTGTGTATCTGTCATCTCTAGAATGGATTACTGTAATTCACATGATGTGAAGCTGATGACAAGGACTCCAACTGGTACAGGATGCAGCCTCTTGCTTCCTCCATGGGTTAGGTCAAAGTGACACCTCAGGCTCTATTGCCCAATTATTTTTGGATTCCAGTTCAAGTCCTAGATTGTAATGTCCAAAGCTCAAATTTGTGGGACATTAAAGATTATTATCTGTGAAAATTAGAAATTTACGCACCTCTTGAACAATACAGATCACAAAGCTCTGCATGAAACTTTTTACAGTTGGAAACAAAACATTTCCAGTTATGAGACTAGAGCACAGCATGATATTTCAGAGGCTATTAAAGGGATACGAGAATCTAATTATTTCTAAAAAAATACTACAGAAGTGTCCTTTTTGAAGGCACTCCTCCACTGTAGCGGAAAGTACACAACTATTTTCTCCTTACCCTATTTTCAACCCAAGACTAGACGACTAAAGAAAGAAAGGAGAAAACCCATACTTCAATAAGAGTTTTATCCTAAAAAGGCAAGAGTCAGAAGTTGACTGAGAACATCACTACTATTAATTCTACTTAGAAAGCACTGAGATACTATGGTTATGGGAAACAATATAAATCACTAAGATAAATAGAAAGTGATGGGTAACAAAATTAAACTGCAGAAACATTTTTAGGCAGTAAAAATTGCCTTGGAATCTAATTTCCATTCCTCTGCTTTAAATAATCCCATGCATGTTCAGATTAAAGTAGAACTGTAACAATGTGACTGTAGTGAACTCCATGCCTTGAAGAATCAGAAAACTAATATCTGACTTATAAGGCAGCAAGACCACCTACTAAGTCACTCAAACTACGTAAACAGAGTTCCTGTCCACATCAGGGAGAATGCTGAACTCTCTCAGATGCTTTTTTTTTTTGATAATTTCACTACTTAGCTTCATCTGCACTGGCTCAGAGACATGGAATCAGTCAAAAGAAAAGTAACTTTTTGTTGCTCATCAGCATGTGCTGGGTTTTGTATCTAGAAATTAAGAGGAGAAATTATTTTCCAGATGCTTCTTTCCGTTTCAGCTGCTCCACCTGCCCAAGGTATTTTTAGAAGCAAACTGCATCATAACTGTCCTGTTAAGTGGAAAAAAAAAACCCAACAAAACCAAAACAAAAAACCCAAACCCAAAAAACTTTGCTCAAAAGTATCCTTTATTCCTGTGAAAAAAAAGCATTGAATACTTTCTCTGGAAATCACTTTAAGTGTTCAAGTCAACAAGTAGTCCTTTCCACCAGAGACATATATCTCACCTTTCAAGGCTGCTTGTTCAGCTTGCGTATACATCCCCAGAAAGAAGTACGTACAGGCAAGGTTCACCCAAACATCTGGATTGCAAGCTGGTTGTTTGGTTAAGGCCTCATATTCCTGTAACAGAAGAGAGGGTTGATTTTTTAAAAATGCCTAATAGCACAGATTTGTATTAAATACCATTCTGTCTTCCACCATTTTACAATGTGTCATTGAATTATTGAAATCAAACGACTTATTCTCAAGTTCATTGCAGTTCTCACAACGAAACTATTACATTTTAACCCAAGATATGTCCCTAGGACCTTCTTTGCTTACAGCAATAGAACAGAAAACAGGGACAAGCAGTGCTATAAATCTCTACTGTAGCAGCATGAATTATGTCAATACTGAAGTTATAAATATATGTAAAATTATTTAAATTATTACTATATTTATAATAATATAGAAATACATATTATTTATATTTATAAAAGATTAATATATTAAAGTTATAAAGGCATCAACATAACCAACTTTTCCTCAGTCTTTTCTGATGCTTTCCTAACTTCTCCTCCAGTCAAAGCCTGAGAGCCATAACACCAGGGAAATCTCTTTGTGAATACTTACTGGAGCAAATGTTAAACATGTTTTTATAAACCTGTAGGTAGTGTCTTAGTATAGATTAAATAGTGGCCTCCAAAGTGGGGTGTGCGCAGCCTAGCAGTTGCGCAAGACAAGACCATTGGGTGCAGGAAGAAAATTTTTTTTGGTACCATTAGTAACTAAAATAAATATTTTTAAAGTAGTGTTTATTTCATCTTTATCTCATCCTTTTTCAATTTCTATTTTTGTTTATGTTTTATAGTTACATAATATATTAGTACAGTAGTACATGTATTTAATTTATGAATATATATGTATGTATATTGGGGGAACGTGCTCAAAAATTTTTTACTGATAGGGGTGCATCATCAAAATTGTTTGGAAACCATTGCTTTAAATACAAGCCTACAAGTCGGTATTGGGCAAATTCAAGATTTCCTAATAGATAAAGATATAATTATAGTAAGTATTACTAAACTGTACCTGACTTCACCACTTCCCATTTTAAGACTTACAGACTAGATACCATATTCTGATATTTCTTAACACATCCACATTCATTACAGGTCCCTTCATACTGTCACATAAACTGCTTCATTTCTTGTTATGTGTGAAACAGTAAAAACTTAACAGATCAATCTGCAATCTACTTTTTTAATGAAGAAAAACTTTCCAGCTACAAAACAGTGATATTCCTGAAGATAAACATCTTTGCTCTGCGTAACAATAGGTACTAAAAACAGAGGCAGGGAGACCTCTCGATGGCATTTTTTCTCCTTTGTCAGGTTTCTGTTAAATTAGTAGGAAGGCCACCCCAGTGAAAGTGCCGCCTGCTGATGCTCCTGCTCTCCATCCAGCCATGTCCAACAGGCAGCATAACGCAAAGCAGGCAGGGTCACACAAGGTTCTCACAAGACCTGCTGAGAGAATGCCATCCACATACTTCCCAATCACCATAAGCCTCTCATCCCTCCCAGCAACACGACCCCTTGCTGACTCTGTACTCTTCCCGCAAATGTATGAACTGGAATTTCCTTCTGCCTAGGGACAGTTTACCAGCTTGTGCCACTATGGGTGGAAGACTTCTTACCTGTGGTGGAAAGGCACAGATGTATATATAGCACTAGATAAAATAAGCCATGCCCAAAGGACAGTGAATCCCAAGAACAGAAACATGCTGACTACAATAAAGTTCATAGTTTGCAAGCATAAAGAATTTTTTTTTTTTTCTGTTGCCAAGTGAAAGTAAACTGCACTCCCAAACAGAGAAGATATTGGTAAGGTATGCCCTTAAAAGCCAGCTCAGTCTTGCTAGTACTTTAGGGACTAGCTGTCCTTCAAGAAGATTTAAAATAAATAAATCAATAAAAAGAAAAATAATTTAAAAAAAAAAAAAAAAAAGGAAAACATTTACATAGAGGCCAACCTTTTCTACTGAGGCCAGTTCAATCTTGACCTGTCACGGAGCTCTGAGAGACAGGCCACTGCTGTTTATTGGGACCATCTGGAATCTTTCAAAATCCATTCAGATTAAATGCACCCAAAGCTTTCTTTCGGCTATGGCTTCAGGCAGATTAATTAGAAAAGACAAAGTGCATAAACACAAGTCATGTTCTGGCTTGGCCATTCAAAGCAAGCAATAAATAAAGAGTGCTCTAGCAGTACCAATGTGAATCTATGGAAACACAGTAAATAAAAATGAGGACTATTAGTGCTCCTTACCCTGTAGCTCTGGGCCATGAGCCCAGACTATGTGCTGTTGCCCCTTTCCTCACTAAAAGGCCTTCAACATCAGTCTCTCAAACACTACTTCACAAGAGCTTTCCCCTCTCCTCTCCAAAAAAAACAACAAAACCAAACAAACTAAATACTCCAAAAGCTTTCCCAATAGTCAACCTGTGGCATATTTTTCCCAACCAGGAGCATAACAACTTCTTGCTATTTCTTGCCTCCACCTCTCACCCCTGTCACAAGACACATGCACTTTTCCTCAAAAGCAGGCTGCCAGGTTGATTGCCTACAACTATGGACACCTACTGACAATGTTGAGGCCAGCAGGATTCTGCTCAGTGCCCTTATTACTTGTCTAGATTCTCCAAGCCTGTAAACACAGACCCTGAAAGGCAATAAACAGGCTATAGGGCTGCCCCACAAGTGCTCAAAGGAGGTATGGAGATACTCATTGTAATCTGGCTACAGTCATGACAGAGAAGCCTAGAGAACTTCCCAGAGCCAAAATTCCATCTTTTACTTTCTAGCTTCAGCTGTCAGGAACTTAAGTGTACCTGTATTCTCACGCTTCCCACAGAAGAACTCAAGCAAGACCAGACCATGGATGAGCCATTACCCTAGTATATCCCTATTCCTTTCATGATTCACTGTTTGACTGAAATTATCTTAAGCCAAGTCAGGGTAGGCAGGAGGTCCCATCCAGTGAAGAGGTGGAACAGCTCCTGATTCTCTGCTAGGAGGGAGGCAGCAGATAGGAGAGACTGTTTGAATCCCTGGCTGTAGTTTGTGAGATTTTGACAGAAACAATGCATTGAAGGCTCTGGCCCAGGGACCATGCTTTGCTCTCACATGTGCAGCTGATGAGCCAAAGTGGCATTACCATATCTGGCAGCTGTACCATGCCAGCACCCTGTGTGCTGAAGCCTGGTCAGAAGGTGCAGAGTGCAAATGTGAAACCTGTTCTTGAATCCAACCTAGCAGCACACCTACCCTTGCCAGTTCCTCTCTTCAATTGTCAATACCTCAAATATGTCTTATAACCCTCCCTTTCTTAGGCCCTGGCTGCTTCAATTTATAAGATCAGGCAGCTCAGAAACAGAACCATCAGACTGATGTTCAGATTCTGGTCCTTGAGTGACGTTGGGAATTTTTTCAGGAATGGTTTAAGATTAGTGCTATGAACAAGTCATGGCAGAAAGACAGGTGGGTTTTTCCCCATTAGGGACAGCAGACATGGAAGACTCCAGAAAACTAATTGGATGCTGCCATCCACTAGGGCAGTTCTGGTTGCCATATGATGCCAGGAAGACACTAGCCACCCACTGTTAGTAAAAATCAGTTTGTGAGTGAAGGAAGCTAGACAGTCCCCAGGGAGGGACTGCTGGAAGAGTGAAGTCCAGTGCAGTACCATTTGGAAATTGGTGTACAGCAGCTGGGACGATCCCACCAGACCAGTGTCAGTGATAAATCCTTTGAGAAAGGCATCTACCTACTAAGAAGGGGAGAATGTGACCCTAGTGAAGCTGAGCTTAGAGCTCTACCTAGAGAATACCTGACTGTTGGTGTGCCTGCGATAACAGAATGTGAATTCTCTCATGCAAATGTGCCAGATATTTTGCTGTCATTCTGTCTGAAGATATTCTTGGAGCTGGAGGTCTGGGTGTTTTTCATTTTTTCCCTGCTTCTCACAGTAGTGGATGATGCCCACTTCACCCCAATTTCCAAGCCTCTCCAAAAGTGGCCATGCAACCAGCACGCCTGGCTCACTATGAAAGTATCATTATAAATAAAAGGATTACTGAGCAGCAAAATTTCTGAAGAGCCTTATCAGTTATATGGAATACAGATCATAGACTGGGAATACAGTGACACAGACTATGTGTTATCACTTGCAGGCACTTAGGAGTGTGAATCATTTAGATTGTGTGTAATGTCACTCTGCAGAATTTTGCAGACTCTTCTACCCATAGTGTTTTATTTACAGTGCTCTCAGCACACCCCAAAGAGTGCTCCAAGATCTACAGAGTATAGATAATCAAGGACTTTGTCCTTGAAAATACAGCAACAACGCCTCTGTAACATAGCAGAGAAGACACAGCATTACAGTTCAACCTTGAAGCTAATAACTGAAAGATAATCCAGCCTCCACAGTCAGCACTCTTTCCCTTGATTGCTACAAGCTTGGGAATTACAAGCACAGTGTTCTGTCCCAAAAGAAACTATGGTGAGATGCACAGGCTCATTTCCCACATGCCACCACAAAAATGACAAAGTTATCAGGAGTCATCGCTATGCCAAAAATCAGTCTTAAGTCTGAAAAGATAGGCCCTGTGTCACTCACTTAAAACACTTAAAACAAACATACAAACAATCCAACCACAAACCATGCATACAAACCATTTATTGTCCCTACTCGGGCAGGAAAACGGGAAAGACAACCACGTCGCAGTTTTTAAAAGCCCGAATCAACAGCATCACCTAGTGGTGAATCAAATACCACAGCCGAAACATAATCTCAAAAAAAAAAAAAAAAAAAAAAAAAGTGTTACTCTTTCATTGAAGGAAACATTTAAAATCTACTCTGGCTATAAAAGCACCTACTGGGTATTCCAAATAGCAGAATTTATTTCAAAGAAATGGCAAGCTCTTTCATTTGTATACAAACATTTTTCTTTTTTTAAACTTTCACTCCCAATTAAAACCTAATATCTAGATATAAATTAAGTAAAGCAACTGTCTGTTACATTCATAATCTTTAAATTCCACAACTCTAAACATAAATATTAAGTTACCACTATGTTCTACACTAGTGTTCTACATTCTGTACTGTGTATACCGTCAGTTTGATTCACTAAGCGTTTCTAAAGTCTCCAACAGGTATTTCCTCTTCAATTTTTTTAAGGCAAGAGGAAAGTGCCTTGTGAACTTACTTTAAGCTTTAGAAATTCTATTTCTGCCCTACATATGAATCTTGTGCTATAGTTAAACACCTAATTTTATCTAACAGGGAAAGTATCATCATTGTTCTATAATCTGTTTCTCCATGGTTATTTTCTTTTGTTAATATTTCAAATTATCATCTGTTTTTAATATTTCTTCCAGGGAAAGCAAGTTAAAAAGACCATGAACAGTTTGCTCAGAGCACAGCTATACTTCATAGTGCATCGTGACAGAGATCTCCCCCAGCTGACGTGGGACCAAAACCAGTAAGTCTTAAGTGGTGCAATATAGCGTGGACCCAGGAATTCACATCTGTAGGAACACAGCAATGAGACAAACACTACTCAGGCAGATTGAGCTGTTTCCAAATCTTCACTAGCTTATACACAGCCATGTGGGTATCACCACACCACCTTCCACAACACTCCCTGTTCTGGTGTGCATACTGATTGCAAACCCTTGGAGGTACAGAGCAAGGTAGGCAACAAAAATTGGTTAAGACTTCTACAGAGAAATATGTTAGCACAACTGAGAAGATAAAGGGATCCCAAGGACACTGGCAACAAACTGATTGGCAACAAATTGAGTTTCACTGGAGACATAAATGGACACAAGAGAAAGAATTGCATATGGACTCATACACTGAAAGAGATACAACAGCACTGTATGGTGCAAATATTAAAAATTTATGTGTACTTGAATAATCAACATGTCTTTTAGTGACTTAAAGCTTTTGGAGAATAAGAATGTCTCATTTCATTGAATTACCTCATACAAGAAAACATAAAGAACAATAAAGTATGTTAAATGGCCAGGGCCATCAACCTCTAAAGCAAGAATTAAAAAAGCATGCATATTACAGATAAGCTACACAATGAAGACAGAGATGTAATTAAACCTGAAAAACAAAACTGTGGAAAGCTAGCTGCAAAAAGGGAATGGAAAAATTAGGACATGAACTATGACATTTAAAAGGGCAAATTAGGCTACTGAGCCTAGTAATAAATCAGACAGTAGATCACATTAAAAAAGGTCTGTTTTCATAAGCAAATACCTTTTTTTCCAATCCAAACTGCTTTCCACAGCATCTGTCTTATTACCATACACTTGTACCTTAACTGGCTGGTAGAACTGTTCCCTACTACAGAACATCTTCCTCCTCCTGCTGTCATCGCTTTATCACAACATCCCGATTTCCAACCTCGGGGAGCAGGATTTCTCCACCTTACCTCCAGTGCTCTCTTGTAGTCACCCAAATGAAAAGCAGAGTATCCAATCCAAAGGTCAGCATCCTCCTCCTGCTCACCAACGTGCCGTTTAAACTTTGTAGAGAATGTAAGAATTTTGTCAGCTGCCACACAGTTTATAAAGCTCCTCAGATAATCAAAGTAATACTAGGCCATCTTGTATCAGGGATGGTTTGACAGCTGTGGATGCTACTGGGGTGGAGCTACTCTCACATTTCTGAGGGAAGCAGCAGGCAACCCTCACATGCAAAACCTAGTTCTGAGAAGTAACGGCAAAAGCTGCTGCAACAGGGCCTAACGGGTGCGGAAGGAGGCGAGGGGGATACAAGGTATGGGAAGGATTCCCCCCTACCCCACAGCCGTGCCGGGCACAGGCCTGGCAACTACGGTACCGCTCTCCCGAGGGGAGCGGGAGGGCCAGGGTGCCGGCGGCGCCCTCGGGCCGGGGTCTCCACCCCCGCCGCGGCCGTTACCTCCAGCAAGGCGATCGCGCCAGTGAAGTCCCTCAGGGCCAGGAGCTCTTCCAGCTGCGGCACCTTCTTCCCTTTCTTCCTCCGCCGGTCTCCCGGCGGCGGGGTACCCCCTACGGCCGGCTTGGCCCGGGAGAGCATCTGGGCAGAGAGCAAAGCAGAGCCGGGTCAGAGCGGGGCCTCAGGGGGGGCCCCCCCGCCCGCGGTGGGGGAAGCGGTGGGGGAAGCGCCACGCCCGCCCCGCCCCGCCGCCTCTCACCATCCTGCCGCCGGGCCCGGGCTCCTCGTTCCCCCTCGCTCCGCCGACGGCGCCGTTGCCAGGGTAACCACGGGACGGCGGAAGGCGGCGGCGTAGATCTAAGCGCGTCGGCGAATAGGCGCCGGCTGGCGACTGGCGCCGCCCCCCAGGGTTCCGCCTCCGCTGCGGCGGGCGTCGGTCTCCGTAGCGACCACGGGAGGAGGGGGGTCGGCCCCTCAATCAGTCTTTCCAGTGGCTGGCACCCCGGACACGTAGGTCCCTATGACTTGTGGTCTAATTGCAGCTGCTGGCAGTTAAACCTCCGCACACACGCACACGTGCAGAACAAAGAGTCCCCTTACCCAGGAAAATAGATGGAAATGGAGTTTAAGATGAAGGCAAGAGGCACTGCGCTGAGCAGGTGTAGGGCACGGCCAGAGAAATGTACTGACGAGCAACCGGTTTGCACGTCACCACGCCTTTTATCCCCTTGTCCTGTGTCCCATACTGGTTCCTCCCCAAACCCCCTTGATCACTTCCTTTCCCCACCTTTGGTCCTTTGCCTAAACACCCCATAATAAGTCTTGTGCAATCCCAAAATGCTCTTCCCTGGCATGCCATAATGAGTCCCATATGCTTGTAGTCAGCAACCCCCCTCAGTCTGTTGGGTGATCCTGCTTCACTGACCAGAGAGCTGCTCCCGTTGATCTTCATGGGTTGATCGCTCTCCTGTGACAGCCCCATGGGGAGGGAATCCCACAGATGTCTACACTTTTCTGGCAAACATAGCCGCTCCACCTGTATCTCTATAGTTATAACGATGGAGAGCATAATATAAAATGTTAGGTATGTGGGTTGTGTGCATTTTAACTGCATCCAGTAGCTGATGTGGCAAACTCTGGATAATTTTCAAGCACAGCTTGTTTCCTGTAGCATCTCTGGCATTGCAGTTTGCTGCGAATAAAACAGATCTCTCCTAGTTACAGAGGAACACCATGCAGTAGAATTCCCCAAACTTTCATTTTTATATTGCCTGAACTGCACCATTAGCAATTCCAGTGCAGAGGACCAATACATTACACCGCTGACAGCTCAACTAGCCAAAAAAGACACGTCCATGGACAGGACTAATGAGGTATCTGTATTTCTACCATTTTTCCTTCCTTGAGAAGAAAAATTTTTTGCACTCCATCAGGAAAAAAAGAGGCTTTTTTTGGTATGAATAAATATATCCTGTCACACTGCAATCATCTGTAACATAGTCCAGCAGTAAAGAACTGCGTGCTGCTTCTTCAGAGCATGGGTTCCACGTTCACCTTCTCCCGATCACTTCAAGATGGCGTGATCCAGGAACGGTACACCCGGCTTGCAACTGTCCCCGAGAGGTTACTCTGCAGCCAGGAACCACGGGAGCACAACAGCACCATGACGGTGTCCCTTGCTTATGAATGTGCTTTCATACCACAGGCCATAAAGAAGGAAGGCAAATAATCCACTCTCCCACAGAGGATTTCTCTGCAAGAAATTAATTTTGAGTTAGTCAGTCAAAGTGATAAAGGTGTGCCAGTGATTTGGCCTCCTTTTATAGCTCTTCCCTGTTAAATAAGGTATTATTTCTGTCAGGAGAAAATTAATTTTCCATAAATAATTCTGAAATTATTTGCCTTTTCAGAGATTTGATTTTAAGTGGTTTTTTATGTTGTCAAGATTGTATATATTGACTAATTTGCATAATACAGATATCTGTCTTCTTACCAGTTGTCTAGGATTTTCTGTTATCTAACAGAAAAAAAATTTCAGCAGGCTAGAAGGCTTAAGAGTCTCCTCTATCAGAACCCTGTGAAATCAAGAACATCTAGATTGACAGGGATATTGTAAGATGCCTTTTTCCTTTCAGATATTAAACAATGCCTCAGAAGTACTTCATTTCCAACCAAAAGAAAATAAATAATTGTTGTAAATACCTCGCAGTAATTTTCAGTGCTGCCATAGAATATTCTGGCTCTGTACAGTAAGCTAGGAAAACTGAAGATTTTGGCTTGAGGTTTTTTTGCTATACAAACACTACAGGCATGGGGAAGAGTGTCTGGAAAACTGACCTGCAGAAAAGGACCTGGGGGTGCTGGTTGCCAGGTGGCTGAATATGAGCCAGCAGTGTGCCCGGGTGGCCAAGAAAGCCAATGGCATCCTGGCTTGTATCAAAAATAGCGTGGCCAGCAGGAGTAGGGAAGTGATTGTGCCCCTGTACTCGGCACTGGTGAGGCCGCACCTCGAATACTGTGTTCAGTTTTGGGCCCCCCACTACAAGAGGGACATTGAGGTGCTGGAGCGTGTCCAGAGAAGGGCAACGAAGCTGGTGAAGGGTCTAAGAACAAGTCCTGTGAGGAGCGGCTGAGGGAACCGGGGTTGTTTAGGCTGGAGAAAAGGAGGCTGAGGGGAGACCTTATGGCTCTCTACAACTACCTGAAAGGAGGCTGTAGCGAGGTGGGTGTTGGTCTCTTCTCCCAGGTAACAAGTGATAGGACAAGAGGAAATGGCCTCAAGTTGTGCCAGGGCAGGTCTACACTGGATATTAGGAAAAATTTCTTCACCCAAAGGGTTATCAAGCATTGGAACAGGCTGCCCAGGGAAGTGGTTGAGTCACCATCACTGGAGGTATTTAAAAGACGTTTGGATGAGGTGCTTAGGGACATGGTGTAGTGGTGGTCTTGGCAGTGTTAGGTTTATGGTTGGACTTGATGCTCTTAAGGGTCTTTTCCAACCTAAATGATTCTAGGATTCTATGAAATGCCAAAGTAAACTGGGTAAAGGGGGAGAAAAAGAAGAAGCAGAAGCTGTCACTGATGAAGGTGCTATGTTTTTGACTGAAATGCAAGCAAGCAGACAGTACAATTAGGCAAGATTCTTATTTTTTAAAAAAAGTAACTGAAAACATGATTTTACTACATTGCTTTCTTCCATTTTTTATATAGATTGTTTCACAAGATCCTGCTGTTCTAAGAATCAACATACTAAATACAGCTAAAATATTAACTCAAATGGAAGAAAGCTCTCAGGTGCTCCACTGCTTTCTCCCATTTCGCAGCAGCTTCCTGAATTATTATGTGGTGAGTCCAAAGCTGGGGAATACATGAGAGCTGTGATGTGCAGTGCCAGTGGGTTAGCTGCGAGCACAAGAAGGACAGTGTCAACTGAGATAAAAAGTAATAACAGCCAAACCAGTTCCTTTTTATTTGCAGACAGTGTTTTGCATGGCACCAGTGGGATTCCAGCATCTATCTGCATTGTGGGGGGGATTTTCTTGACCAAAATTTTTGTGATCGTGTGGAGCAGGGAGTGCTCAGAAGCACGACATGTTTCTCTGCTGCCAGCTCTCTGCCTGTCAGGGGGAACTCAGATGGGAGACATCTTCTAACCTTAACCATGCTTTGGAGGCAAGTCCCCTAAGCACTGCCTGTACATACACACAGCTCCTTTATGTGTAATTTCGTTGCCTCCAAAAAGATAATGTGTTCCATAAGGGTTAGCTTCAACTGAGCTTCAACTCACCTGCAAGATGAGAAAGTAAAAATTTATTCTAATTGGATATAATGGTCTGGCTTCCAATTACAAAACTGGAGACATGGCATACATAAAGCAGAACTGTAGGCTACATTTAATAGTGAGGATCTTTCTTCGCCTGCTTCAGCATGACTCAAATGGAGTTCTTCTGGCATGTTCTCAACGGGCAAAGCTGTGACTCTGCCTGTCAGATCATTCCCTCATAGGTGAGGTCTACAGCAGTATTAAAGGACAAGGTGGTGAGTTTGGTTGTGATTGTAAGCAATCAAACCCATAGACTTTGCCATCAGAAGGGTTGCTAATTATAAATTGCACAACTCAATAGGTGGACCATGGATTGAACACAGTGTAAAAAATAAGTTATATCCTGACTTGTAGAGGTGCTACCTGTATGTAGTGTGTGAGCAATATAAGTAGGGGGCAAAATGCTAGAATTTGGCATTATGGCAATTGGTGTGGACTCTGCGTACAGAAGTGGTCTAAAACCCGTTCAGAGCAGTAGGAGTCTCCGTTCATGTCTAATGTTCACTAAAGTCAATTGTGTAGGAGGGCACATGTAATTTAATCCTGTATTCTCACCAGCATCAAATTGACCAAAATATTGTTAGCATTTCTGGTGAAGAAATTATGATTAAGATGCAGACCAAAGTAGGTAGAGATGTTATAATCTTTTCCTCATATGAAATGCCAAGATGACACTTCATAAATTAAAGACAAGTCGAGAAGTTCAGCTACTCTATTAATAATGCTGGAAAACTGCTGCATTTCTTACCATCACCATTCTATTAGCCAGTGGCATTATCTTGGAGGCTGTGAGCTGTAAAATGATTAATGATCATGTTTATTCCCACACAGAATTGCTGGGAGAGAGGGAATTGACTTATACTGATAGCAGCAAAAGGGAAATCATGCACCTGTGACTGAAGACCAAGATAAGAATCACAGAGTGTAATGAGTGTTTAAATAAAAAATCAGAGAGTGGAAAGTGAGGTCTAAGAAAAGGAGAGGAAGGAGGGGAAGGAAAGAAAAAAGGGAGAGAAAGGAAAAGCAAGAAGTGGAAAAAAAATAATCATATAACCAAAGCAAGAGGTTACAAAGTGACCTTTGCATCAGCAACAATGACATGCTTCAATTTCCGTAATGTCTGGGTAAGATAATGTTTTTTCAGTAATGATGCTTCACCATGTTCTACCTCTTGTATCTTTGAAAATGCATCTGACAACATCTCAAGATAAATTATATGCAAAAGTGAGAGCAAAGAAATGCTCCCCTGCTAAAGCTACAAAGGCAATCTCCTGAGATGAGTAAATGGGAATGATTCCTTTAAAAGCAAGGAACATGAAGAAAATTTGCTTCTTTTTTATGGAGTCAGTAACACCTGAACCTTAATTCACCCTGGATAGACCACCTATGATGAGAGAAGGTGAAATATGTGAGTTGACAGCAAAGACCAGCCTGCAGAGGTGACAGATCATGTGCATGTTTAATGCTCTTGTCAGGTCTCTATTGCCCAGGTCAAGAAAGCAAGCAACAGTTATGTCAATTAAAGACCTCCAAACGGTGAAACGAAAATTCATAATTTTTATCTTTATTTTGGTAGGGGAACCTCTTTCCTTAATTTTCACTGGTGTTTATGTCTGTGATGGTATGGGTTTGTGGGAACTGCACCTTCAGAATTTTCCTGATACTTCCAGCACCCAACCTGTCATCAAGATTCAGTCAAGTTAATAAAAGTAACTTAAAAGCTGTCCTTGTATTGGATTTCAGCATCACATTTAGGTAAGTTTTTGGAAATTTACGTATGAGACAATCCGCTGATCCAGCATAGGTCAGTGTCAGAACTGAAAATGCAATGCATGATTAGCTGGATCCACACAAACTTACCCAAGCCAGAAAGCCACATCATTGCAAGTGCTACGTCCCAGAGAATGCCGTTGTACTGGTCCAGGATGTGTGCTGATATATCTGCACAGTATTCCACTGCCATATGGATTTACAGGATCAAGTGTGCACTAGCTTGAAGATCTCATAACTCCATCCCATCACATAGTATAGACATGTATAATGTTTAATAAAAAGAATTTAAGGAAAATGAAGTATGTGTCCAGACATAAATTATTACACACTTGAGCCATTTACCTTCGTAAGGAAAACCAGAACAGATGTTTGCATATTACAGGTAGCTTATATTTGTCACTTGACAGAGCTGTATCCTGCTGAGTCTAGAACAGAGGCTAAATCTTACCCTGAAAAGAAAAATATGTCCTGTCACTCTGGAAACAAAGTCCTTTAGAGAAACAGTACAAAATCAGCAGTTAAGAGGAAAGAATTCTTACTATTTATTTTGGTAGTATACAAGTTAGATGGGTGAATAATATTCACTTCAAAGTGTGTATGTGTTGGGAAAGGGTTAAAAGGAAGAAGACTTTCTTAACTGAGCTAGATAATTATGATACATCACATATTTAGCTTCATCTTCTGGTATGTGGCAACATAGATCAACGGGGAGATGGGGCCACCACCCAAGCTGCTGGTAGTATGATGCAATTCCAATTACAACTTTTCTTACCCTTGTCTGTAGATTTCCTCTTACTAGATTGGTAACTTCTGATGAGAACAGTCAGTGCTTTGCAGTGTAATTCCACTCTAATCTGTGGCAGCAACTATGAACTCCAAGAACAGACCTAAACTCTTGATAACCCATGGGAATGGTGATATAATGAGGACTTCTACCTTATCAGGAACTGTTCTGGATCAGGATCATGCTGTACTATCAGGATCATGCAACACATGACCCACATATTTTCATGCTGTTTGATAGGCTTGTTGTTTGTCAGTAGATAGTTTCAGTCCCAAAGAATAATGTTTGTAAAGTCTTTCCTTATGTTCTTGTGTAGTAAATGAGAAAAAAAAAGATCCGTTCTGAAAAGTCAACATACCTGCTATGCAGCTGCTATACATGTACACTATATACATGTATACAGCTGCTATATATGTATACTATACAGCTATGTTTGTCATCATTTACATTACTGTCTTCTAAATCTGGATAGTAGAAATATTGTAAAAATCACTTAAAAGACAGAAAAAAATGATTTAATGTCCTTGGTCTTCTCTGTAATATTGAACGTAAAGAAGACATCTTTATACTATACAGTCTAGGCCTGTAAGTTACTGACATTAAATAAACACAGACATTACAGTACGGTAATGTCTTCTTTTCTGTCTGTAATTACATTTGTGATTCCAACCTCTAACAAAACTCAAAAAAAAAGGAAGCTGAAATATTTCTATTTTATTTTCCTTCAGTGTGATTTTCTAAATCTTTTTAAAGACAGGGTAAAAGCTGTTAAAGCCCCAGACAATCAAAATAATTTGGAATCAGGCTTAGTAATAGTGGGTAGAACTTGAAAACAGCATTGTTTGAAGTTTTTCTACATTTATCTTGTTAGCTAAACATGATCAACTACTACAACATATAATGTCTCATGCAAATTTCATATTAAAAATTCTGTGTTTTACAGAAACAATATTGACAACCTCATTTATTAAAAAAAACATAGGCATGGCCACTGAAACAAACAACATTTTTTTTTTAAGTCAGTGAGAATTAAATGCATAAATGCACCTGCTCTTCTTTTTATTTACATATCTTTTCAGATTTTTTTTTTAATGCCCTTTCTTTACATTTCCCAATTCTACAATGCTGGAGACTTGCAGCATCTCTTTTATTTTAATGGAACCTCAGATTCTTGTGTACTGTCAAAGTTCCCAGCTCTGGAGAAAATAAAAAATAATGTACAAATGTGAAACTCATAAGTTGATCATAACACTCATAATTAAATGACACTGAGAAAATAAATAATTGTAGCAAATACGTAGAAAAAATGTCCATTTTAAAGGACACTGTCAAAATATTTTATTCTGCAAAATAAGAGAATTGTATCACAATGCATGTTTCTTTACAAAATAGTTGCTTGAAAAATGCTACATTGGTTGTCTTTGCTACCAAAGAAATTGAAGATGAGCTGACAATATGTCTACATTGTCTTCAGACTTACTAGGACTATTGGTGCCAAATTCCACAGTAGTAATTTGACTGACTGCGGGCAGCTGATACTGTCATGTACCTCTTTGGCTCTTCTGAGCTTTCTGAAATTTTTCATTCCGTATCTTCTCTCTATTTTCTCCTCTCTGAGTGGTCAAGTGGAAATAACGATTTGTAATTAAGTAAAAAGGAAATTAGGCTACATGCCAGTGAAAAGATCCTAGAAATGAATGTGGTAAAGGTATTGAAGATAAACAGTGCCTCGTTCTGAATACGGTTGAACTTTTACAATATGAGCTGGATAGGCAAAGAGACTCTGTGATGCCCAGGTTGGCCTATCATTCCCATTTTTCAGGACTCTCAGGCTCTGTACAAAAAAGAAGCCATTGAAATGAGGAAAGCCCTGTCACATAGACCATTAAAAAAGGACTGGAAAATGTTCTGAAGAGCATAATCCTACATAGGCTGAGAGACTTAGAGGAACAACTCTTTGGGTTTTTTGCTCTTCTGGTTTCTTTTTCTCTGAGTGTTTTGGAATATTCCAGAAGACTGAGAGAACCTCTCAGAGTAGTTTTAGATCAGGAAGTCAGTGCTCATTATGTGTTTCAAATACACCCTATAATATCTGGTTGTTTATTATCCAATAAAACAGAGGGCAGAACAAACAAATAGTGCTGTGGAATCAGGCACTAAAAATCACTTTTCACTAAAACCAATGATACAGTTCTCCGGTGAGTTAATTTGAGTTGGTATTTCTAATCTAACACGGATTATAAGAACACCCACAGAGACATGTTATGGTGTTTTGTAGCTATGCAATATATGCACAGGTATTATTGTTGTTGGTGAGGAACTGAATTTTGTCTTCAGACAAATAAATACAGGGCCTGCCTATCTGCATCTTAATCGTGTCTACGCTTCTGAAGGCAGAATAAGTGATAAACTACAGGGTTTGTATTCAATGATTCAAGGGGAGACCTCTGTCAGCTGCTAATAATGCTAGGATTACAAAGATTAGGTACTCCAACTGATGTACACCTAAGAACTGACTTTTTGGTAGATGCTTGCACATAGCGAAGATATTTAATACTAGGATAAATTTTGTGGCTTATCCTGGGGGTGTCAGGAGAGGTTGTTGTCTCACAAACGGAGTTCGTTACCTGGTGTGCAACACCCAATATGCACACAGAGCTGAGATATCAGTTTATTTCAAGTTTTGCACAAGAGCGGGTGCTAGGTGGTAGCTCCACAAAGCTAGCCCACCGCTCGTTCATGCAGGTAGAGTATTTATACAGTCTAGTTATACATATGCATAAGTAATTACGCAAAGCGGTTTTCTATTGGTCTGCATTTTCTTGTCTCAATCTTAAAGCTACAGCACTACTTTAACATTCTACGCATGCTCAAAGGTGAGGGGTCTCTGCTTGGGCCGGGGTCTCCAGCTCAAGGGGTGTCACTTTTAGTATTATAATGAGGATAGTTCGCGTAAGGGTGCTTCTTATCACACTTCTGCTAGCAGTTTCAGATTGTCCAAAAACATCTTAATTAGCTTACATATTTCTCCAGGATGTGCTTTACTCCCAAGGACAGTAATTCTTGGTTAGACATTTCACGTTCCAGTATGAATCCTCCTTATCAACTTTATGTATGTCTCGGCCTTCCGTTATCTTGTGCTAGTGCTTAGGTCAGACTGATCTTCCATACGTACTTGTATAATGCTGAATTTGATTGACTACAAGGTTACCTTAGGCAGGATATTCCTGGTGTTTGAGTCTCTTGCTCTGCTTCTCCATGTCATCACATTCTTTCAGGGGAAGGTGGAGTCATTTGCATTGCCTTCAGGATGCTCCCATTACTTGTAGTTCTGTTGTAAGACAGTATTTCTAATTACAGCTGCAGTCGCCTGTAGGAGCCAAAAAGCTTTTTTTTTCCTTTCCTCTGACACATAATTTGACTCCTAGGTTTCTGAACTGTATCCCTCCCTGACTAATCTTTGAAGTGTGAGAGCTGGCTCACGGTTGGAGAAAAGTTACTGAGATAACGGGGGCAGTGCCCTGAAGAGATATGGAAAATTTTTTTGGGTATCTGGCTGGTCTGTGTCACTGGTAACCTCTTGGTTTTTTAGACTGCTAGATCGGACATTACGAAAGAATTAGATGAAGTTGGCTGGGATCTTTGAGACCTTAGCTTCATTCTGCAGCCAGGGCACTATGAACGGACTGGCATTGGTGTCTCACGTATTCCGCGGTGACTAAAGATCCCTCAGGCACAGGCAGCAACAAACACTTTTGCTTGTGGCAGGCCCATCAAATTTTGTGCTTTACACATATGACTCACTCGTCTACTTTTTCTTCTCTCCACCCTCACGATCATCTATAGTATCAGTAACTCCCACATTTACAGCATGATGCCACAGCTTTTCTTTGTCTCTCTTACACCATGAAGCAGATGTTACTGATCAGTCTGCCAGGCAACTGTGTCTGATGTGCAAAGCCCCGAGGTACAAGAGAAAGTGTGGTGTTCAGCCGGTTCCAGGGAGAGCTTGCTTCACCTCAGCTGCAGCCTCCTGCAGCACTCCCTCCTGCTCCACGTCACCGGATGCTCAAGGCGTGCTCCCATCATGGGACTTGACATGACAGACTACACACACCGGGCAATTAAAAAGTTGGGAGGTCAACAACTCATTTATAACATGCTCTGGCTGGGGACTCCCTGTGGCACCGTGAAGGCGGGGGGCAAGGGAGAGAGTAAAAAGAAATGCTGTGCTAAGGCTATAGTTGATTTTACCTTTTGTTTTTAAAGGACATGTTTAAGCTGCTATGAAAACCAAATAAATACATGAATAGATACAAAACCAGGGAGACCTCAGTGCCATTACATACTGCCTGTGTGACTAGCAATGTAAAATACTCAGTTCTACTTGCATTATCCATGCTGGCTAACTGTTTCTCTCAAATAGGCTAAGAAGAGTATAAAAATCCAAATCTTGCTTTGCCGAAGTTAATGACAAATCTCTTATTGATTTATATGGGATAAGTTTTAAGGACTTTGTAAATACGTATAAAACAAGGCAGTGATGAGCAGATGATCTCAGCATGAAAAGCTATATTCCATTCTCAGTCTGTGGCTCTAGCCAGCCATACTAGTCCAGATGTTTTACATGACAGACTGCTAATTTAGAATTACTGCATCGCTAATTACAAATGCTAGATTAGATATGCTAAGGTGTTCAAGGTCTGGTCTTAAATGCTGGCTCATGGTCTCCTCTGTTGTTGGGTATAAGAAAGATTCAAGCAATAATCATTTGGTATTAAAATATGATCATGTAAAAAGTCTGTGCAAATATATTTGAAGTGTATTCAACACCTTTTAAATACAGGCTTTGAAAGAAACCATGGAACTGCAGTTCTGTTTTATACCAAAAGCACTGTTACTTACACTGGTGCTGATTATTTTCCTTGTTTGTCTTAAAATTATTTCAGGTAGGTAATAAAAGTAAACTGATTTATTATCTGACAGCCTTAGTCCAGGTTTCAGTAAAAAACCAGAAGCTGCTGTAGGTGTGCACAAACACCCCAAATTCAGACCAGTCACACTCAGTGTGTTATTTAAATTTGCCTGTTGATTCCTTTTATCTTGCAGTTCTCTTTTGTGCCCAGAATTATCCATAAGGCTTGTGGGTTTTTTGCCTTCCCTTCATTCTACCTACCTTCCTTGACACCATTCTCAGGAAAAATACTCAGGAAAGCCCAAGAGCCCTACCTGGGAACAGTACCATGGTGTCCTTTAGCGTGTACCTTTTAGCAATGCCTTTTGTAATTTAGGTTTGGTCCCACAGGTCTGAGATGTGGCCTTCAGCTTTGCTAATCCTTACCTAATGCAAGAGGTTGCATCACGTAAAGTATGAATATGTTGGGCCCCCATTTGAGGAGCCATCTGACAAGGTGGGAATGGGCAATGAGACCTGTGCTGCTTGGGAGCAATGTGTCTGGGGCACTGGAAGACCTGGAGCACTTTGGAAGACCTGGAAGCACTGTTTGGAGGTCTTTAATTGACATAACTGTTGCTTGCTTTCTTGACCTGGGCAATAGAGACCTGACAAGAGCATTAAACATGCACATGATCTGTCACCTCTGCAGGCTGGTCTTTGCTGTCAACTCACATATTTCACCTTCTCTCATCATAGGTGGTCTATCCAGGGTGAATTAAGGTTCAGGTGTTACTGACTCCATAAAGGAAGACCTGGGGCACTTTGGTGTGCAATGCTGGGTGAGTATGAGCAGACAAGCTTTGTGCTGAGTCTACACTATAAGTAGAAATGAAGGCTTTGGTCTGGAGGACCGCAAGTCAGACATTTTTGCCAACACAAAAAGTGCTTCAATGGTAAAAGCTAAAGGAATTAAATTGATAACTTATCACAGAAGAAAATATACCCTTGATTTGTGAGCCCAGCCAGCAGAGATGGTGTGGCAATGTAACCAGAGATGTAGGGCAATGCAAATATGAAGTAACCATATGCTTTCCTCTAGGCTTTAATGGACCTTGTATTTTATTTCCATTTTAAAGAGTCATCTTTACAGTCCATTTGACCCATCCCCTTCCTTGTCTCAGCTCATCCCTGTGATGAAGAGTTAGTGCCCTTATCAGGCAAGGTTTCAGATAATGCTTCAGCTTTATAGCCTCAGCCTTTCCATGAGCAAACATTCACAGCAACCTTTAGCCTCTCTCCTTTCCTGAGTTTTGCTATTGCTAGTTTTTCACAAGCAGAAGTGCCACCTAGTACACCGGAGGGGCGGGCAGAGGTGAAGGCAGGGAGGGGGACAGGGAAGTACCTGAGGGAAGGATCGTACAGCCTGTCTTTGAATCTACAGCGTGATCTCTTTCGTCCTATCCAGGAACAAAACCAGTGTAGAGTATCTGAAAGAAAGAGGGTTGGAAGACAAAAAGGAAAGAGAGAGCACATGCAATGAGTCTAAACTGAGCAATAATGAAGCAATGGATGTTGGGTCTGGCCCTTTGGCCTTTGTTTTTCTCGCTCCAGCTTCTGCAGCAAGTTGGTTCAAATGAGTGTAGCAACAACAGATATGTGATCAATGTGATGCTCATGAATTACTCGGACTTCCCGTCAACTACTGATAATTTGAAATTAGCTGTGAACCGAGCCTTGGAAAGGGTACAAAATGAATTCCAGATGGCAGGTAAGGCAACAGTTGTTGGTTATCCCTCTGCTGCTGTGGTTTCTTGTCAGACTTTATGCCACAGCTTTCTACTCATCTGACCTTCAGCAAACTGCTCCTCAGACAGGCTCCTTGTCTGTCTGTTCACCTTATGTAGATCTTACAGAACTAATGACCTCCCTCTGTAAAAACAGAAGGGCTCTACGGATGGGCAGAACCATATTTGCTTTCATGGTGTTTGGACAGACTCTTCTTGCATGCTTTTCTGGAGATGTTCAGTTGGGATTGGGAACATGGGAATCGCTGAACTGGATCAGACAAGACCAGTGATCCAGCTAGTGCAGTAACTGGGATGCCCTTGCTTCTTCTCCTGGCTGGATTAGCCTCTACTTTCTGAAAATAATTTTCCTCTTGACCCCATCTGTTGATCACATTATGACTTGAAGTGTGAAGAATCAGCAGTCTGTATGTTTTTCCCTCATTTAGAGTCACTGCAGATGATGCTTTTATTTATTTTGATGTCTTACCTCTCCTTTCAATATCACCAACCTACTGTCACTCTGTAGAATATCATGGGAAAAAGAGGTTCCAAAGAAATGATACCTATTCCCTTTCTGCCCTCTAGTTGAAGAGATTTTGTCCAATTTTATTGGAAAGTGGTATCTCAGTTACTTCCTACAGAACCTTTAAAAATGTCTCTAATAATGGCCAATGCTAAAAGTACTTTGTATTGAAAGTACTAACACTCAGCAGAAGAAGTCAGCAGTCCACATTGGAGCAAATTTTACAGTCTGATCCTAAGTAGTGGGGGTTAGGTGGTAGGTGGACTTTCTAGCATCTTTTTGGTGGGAGACATGCTAGCATGAGACTGCTCAGACCTGTGTCAGAAGAAGAGGGATACAGTGTATTAGTGGTTATCTGCAACTCATGATGCTGTTTACTTTTACATTTGTGTTACAGGAGAAAATGTTACAGTCTATGCCACCTTCCACAGCTTTACCTCATCACTCTATGTCTCACAAGGCTGTCGTACCAGCACCTGTGAAGGTGTGGAGCTCATCAAGGACATTTATGTGAGTAGCAGGCTTCTTTAAGTTGGTTTCTGAACACGACAAGACTTTTCTTTCTGCGTGTGTGTGTGCATGTGTGTCTCTGTCTTTCCTTATTAACTTTTGATACTGTTCTTCAGTTCCAAACAAATTTAACACAGAAGTGAAGTTTTCAAAGAGAAGATGTTCCTGTAGGTTTTGTGAAGACAAGCAGGCAAATACTGGAGAGAGATTCTATGAATGCTTCCTGGAGGCTGTCATTGGACATTTGGTGGCAGTGCTGGCTAAAGCAGCCTTCCCCTTCAGGCTCCTTTTCCTATGCTTAAGTTGTCCTCTTTTTTCTATCCGCACAGCTCTTTGTGTGGCCACGTAGCCAAAGCAATCTGTTAAAAAAACCCCAACAAACAACCCCCCCCAAAAAAAACCCCCAAACCCAAACACTCAAACAGCCCAAGCAGAGCAAAAAAGGTCAATTTCCAATGGGATCAGACCTTGATCTGCTTCACCATCAGTTTACACAAATACACAAAGGAGAGAGCTGTGCAAGAATGGGAACATGTGGGCAGAGAGGTTATTAGGCTAGCCCTGATACCAAAGAAATGTGTATGGAACTACACCCAGAGGGCAAAGATTAAGTGCTCACTTCTCACTAGAAATCACAGAAGTCACGTGGGAGAAACTATGTGAGTACCCTAATATGGGGAAAAGCTTCAATTAGAATCGGTGCCTTACAAGAAGGCGTGTTTTGGTGGATTTTCTCATGTCTAATAAACTGTCACCTCTGAGTGAAGCTTTGTCAATCCAATGTGAATTCTCAAATCTACCAATGTATGAGCACATGCTATAGTCTTTGTTAAGAAGAAGTCCCTCATGACACACAAAGCTACTGCTCAGGCTTCATTTGGTGGTCGTGGAAGGATTTTTTTTTCATACAAGCTTCATATGCATATAACTAATCGTTTTTCTGATACACAGTATGTTGTCATTCCAACCCCTCTGCCTTCTGCAAATGCAAGCACTGCTGGAGTGTGTAATTTCATATGTGCAGTTGTAACAATTGCAACATTTTAATCTTAGCTTGCTGTCTGTATATTAACGACGGTCATACTCACAGGCACTATTCTGTCCTCTGCCTTTTCTTAGCTTTCTGTGATTCCTCCCTCCCTCACTCTAGGTTTGTTCTTTTAACCTTTCTGTTTGTTCTTTTAACCTTTGCTACTCTGTTCTTGCTTTTGCTGGGTAAATTCTGTGACTCCTTCTCAAATCCTAAAGTTTTCTTCATTCTCCCATCCTCCTCTCTCTGCCAGTCCTCTGCTGACCCTTTCTGATCCTTTGCAGAAAAATGGCACACTCGGCTGTGTCGTCATAGGATCCGCTTGCACTTACGCCACCTACCAAATGGTCTCGTAAGTACCACTTCTTCCCTCTAATATTGTGATGTTAAAGTTATCAACTGCTGAACAAAGTTGTTTTGCGTACAACAAGCCAGCAGAGATATTGGGGTTTAGGATACATCAGACACCTCGAGGTCTACAGTCAGGGGCAGTAAGGCTCTTATGCATAGCCACTATGTTCGGTAGGGAGGAGAAAATCCCCTTCCAAAGCCCACTGGTGAAATCCCATTGCTAGCAGGGAAACTTTTCTAATTACTGACAGTAAGTTGATTGATTAAGGGCTCAAAAGACCTAACTCTTCAGCAACTGCAGCAGGAAAGAGATGTTAGCTTGAGGCATGCAGACATCACACTACTGCAGCAACAGGGGTCCTTCTGGGTGGGTGTTCAGTCACTGAGAGGGGCCCGAGTTACATGTGTCAAGAGAAGATCCAAAAACCCCAACCACCTTCAGCAAAGAGTGTTTAGATAGGGAGCAGCCAGTTTCATCCTAACTCTTCTGCCTGAGGAAGCATTCCTGAAGAATGAACCTCTCTACTATCGTATTATACGTGAACCTGTGTAATTCTATTCTATATTATATTATACATTAATATGTTCATTCTCAGATATTAGGAAAAGCGTAAGCTGAATCTGCAGACTTCTAGTATAAATCAGTTAAAACCCCCCCATCAGTCATGACGTACAAATCCATATTGTCACCTATGTGAATCACTTCCCTTTTTAAACTTTGGTAGCCTTTTGGTTTCACTGACAGATGCCGGGAAGATTGAGACACCTCAAGCTTTACCTGCTTTCAGCTCTATACTTTTTTTTGGCTGGGATGATCAGAAGTGAATACAATGTTACTGGTGAACGCATGTGATTGATTCATAGAAGAATCAAAAGAATAAGTCTTACTTACATATGTAGTCTTACTTACATAGTTTACTTATATATATAGTCTATATATATACTATATACACTATATATATATTATATATACACTATATATATACTAAATACTATACTATACATATACTAAATACTATACTATATATTTAGACTATATATATACTTTTTTATATATAGTCTTACTTATATAATATAGTCTTACTTATTCAAAAGACTGACAATACGTATAGGACCATGGTAAAATATTATGCAATACACCCCATTTTATTCATTGTGCCTCCTAACTTTATTTTTGTTTTTCTATCTGCTGGATATGGAGCTGCCTGGAATGATGCCAAAGTCTTTTCCTTGGACTCTGACACAGTTAAACCAGTAAAAAATATGAATAGTGGAAGTTTATGCAAAGCAATGAAGAACACTAACAAACAGGCGGCTGGCTTTTGCCCATGGTGCAATAGCTTTGCAAATCAGAACAAGTGCCTTTACAGCAATTTAAGTGTGGAGAGGGTGCTGTGGGGAGGGGGCTGGCAGCCCCGCTGCTGCCTGTGCTCGGCTGGCGATCTCCAGGTTTCATCTTTGCCTTGTCAAATGGACATCAAGCAACACTGAGTGTTAACTGCAAGAGCTCTATAGGCACTGCAGCTGCTGGGATGTTGCGACAGAATGGTAGAAGTAACAAGTGTGGTTTGGCATTAGCCTGACTGTCTACCTCCAACTCCTTCACCATCCCTAATTCAGGAAATCATTGGGCAATGATTAATGGGATGAAATTTAACAAATCCAAATGCTAGATTCTGCACCCAGGATGGAGTAACGCCAGGCACAAGTATAAACTGGGAGAGGAGTGGCTGGAGAGCAGCGCTGCAGAAAGGGATCTGGGGGTGCTGGTCAACTGCAGGCTCAATATGAGTCAGCAGCGTGCCCTGGCAGCCAAGAGGGCAAACCGCATCCTGGGGTGCATCAAACACAGCACAACCAGCCTGTCAAAAGAGGTGATTACCCTGCTGTACTCAGCATTGGTGCAGCCTCATCTTGAGTACTGTGTGCAGTTCTGGGCCCCAAAATTTAAGAAGGATGTGAAGGTCCTTGAATGCATCCAGAGGAGGGCAACAAAGCTGGTGAAAAGGCTGGAAGGCATGTCCTATGAGGAGTGGCTAAGGACTTTGGGCTTGTCTAGTCTGGAGAAAAGGAGGCTGAGGGGCAACCTCATTGCTCTCTACAACTTCCTAGGGAGAGGAAGTGGAGAGAGAGGTGCTGATCTCTTCTCCCTGGAATCCAGTGATACGATGCGTGGGAATGGTTCAAAGCTGCACCAGGGGATGTTTAGTCTGGGCATTAGGAAGCATTTCTTTACTGAGAAGGTGGTCAAACACTGGAACAGGCTTCCTAGAGAGGCGTTCAATGCCCCAAGCCTGTCAGTGTGTGAGGCACTTGGACAATGCCCTTAACAACATGCTTTAGCTTTTGGTCAGCCCTGAATTGGTCAGGCAGTTGGACTAGGTGATCGTTGTAGGTCCTTTCCAACTGAAATAGTCTATTCTATTCTATTCTATTCTATTCTATTCTATTCTATTCTATTCTATTCTATTCTATTCTATTCTATTCTATTTGAAAAATGTTTGTTTCATTAGTGAAATACTCTCCCTGGCATTACTTATTATATCATCTGTGTCTGTTTCTGTTGCAACAAGTATAAACCCTGTAATTTGGTAAGTGGGCTTTACCTGGAAAATAAAGTTTTGTCACAATAATGCCAACAACTCTAACGGCCATGTTTTTTGCAGGCAAAATACCCTGTCATAAAAAAACACCATACAAGAACTAAAATATTTTAAGTCTAGTCTGATAAGATTGCAGCATCTAGGAAAATACTTTTATCCCTAAAAACTTACTGTCTCTGTGGATAAAAAAAAATCTTTGTTTTACAAATTCCTTGCCAGCAGAGGGTTGCCTTAGTTTTTCTTCCTGACTGCTGCTGTTGTACAGCTCCTAAAATATGCCATAGTGAAACTAAAAGACTTTTCCTTTGAGTTGTAGGAGTAAAGCTTTTTTGATGGCAAAAAGCTGTCACCCTCCAGGACTGCCCCAATAAAGAGATCAAATCCATCCCATGTCAATGGCAGCTGGGGAGCAGAATCGGATGGGTCCTTGAGCCTTTGGACTCCTGTCACAGCCCTTGGGCTGAAATGGTGCATCGTACCCAAAAGGGCACGGGGAATTGGGGGCAGTGAGAGAAGCTGCCTGGACCAGTTCAACAGGGCTTTCCAGTGTCAATACTGACTTGAAATCTGCTTGTGTTCTTGAAGAGCCTTCTGTTTCAGGTCCAAATTGCTGTTAAACTAATGCAGGGCACAAGAGGAGAGGGAGCTGAGGATGGAAATCACATGGTAGCTGCCTTGGTACCACAGCAATCCATTCAGACTTGTCCTTTTGTCTCTCCCTTCAGACTTGAAACAATACTGAGCCTGCCTCTGATCTCTGTAGGGAGTTTTGGACTGTCCTGTGACTATAGAGTAAACCTAACCCGCCTTCTGATCCCAGCCAGGAAAGTGAATGAATTCTTCTATTATTTTTGGAAAGAATCTCAGCTGCCATTCAAAACCACAACCTGGGAATCTACCTACATTTACAAGAGGAATGAAAACACGGAGGCATGCATCTGGTAAGATGTGGATCCACCTCTGACCCGGCTGTTGATAAATTCCATCTCCGTCCTTCTTACAAGCTGTCCTTCAAGTCCTACATTTTGGGAGGTGCCTTACAGCTACCAAGGAATGAGAGAAGGAAAAGATGAATTATACCCTTTAGCTGTACTGCATATTTGAATGTTTCACTCAGTTTACTTTTAAGTATTCTCAAGCCTTGGCTTTTCCTGTGGACAGCACAGCCTACGTGTTGTCCCTGCTGGAAATACCTGTTTACCGCATCCTTGATGTAAATAGTGTGACGTGAGAGGGTCCTCCATCAGGCTCTCCATAGATGCCTTTTTAGGTCAACGGTCTTATCAAGCTCTTGTAATGTTTCTCCACATTCATGGCTTCAATCTGTGGGCACTATTGCTACTCCAAAACATTTCCAAAGTTCAAACTGTGTCTTTCTTTGAACAAAATGACCCCCAATGATTGCAGAGTTTAAGCTATGCTCTCACTAGTTTGGAGCAAAGGAGACAGTTTTCACTTGCGACCTGAAACATCAGCCTGTGCTTGATTCTCAAGAATGCTGGGTTTTCTCCTTGCCTAAAATCAAAGGCTGTTTTTAGTGAAATAGACTCTTTAATATACTGATATTTATCATTACTCTTCTATTATTGACTTTTATTTAATATTCAGCTCATGTGAGTGTTTCTATGCTACTTTGATTTTTTTTTCCAATTTTGGGACATAAAATGCTGATTAATTAAAAAAAAAATCTCATTTCTCCTGCTAATTTTATAAATGTAGCTCAAAGGCAGCCAAGAATTCATGGAAATAACTATTATTTATGTTTCCAATTCATAACCTGAGGAACCTGCAGAATTTTAAGCAAAATTTATGACTGTATTTGCTTCAGAGTGATATAAGCATGTACTTACAGACTATTTTGTATCGAGAATTTAATTTTTTTTCTGAATTAAGAGGCCTAAAATCTGATCTCCAATTCACTGTTTTGTAGATATTTAGGGACTTTTATTGTTTCCTCCTTATTTTTTAGTATGGATAAGAACTTGATCACATGATGTAATTGCTATGATTACCTCTTTTTGATGCTTTGAAACATCAGTGCGCTTCACTTATCTCTTACTACAATCCCTATTTCTCCCTGTTTGCAGCTATAATTGCCAATGCACTACACACACTTTAGCTAAATCCCTTTAATCGTGCAGGTTTCATACCCTTCAGGGAAGTCAATGCATCTAAGTTATTTCCCAAGTGTTTCTTACCTTGTCTTTATTAATACTTCTGTTGAGGACCTTCTTTATGAATTCAGAATTGTTCCACCTCCTTGTCTTTACTGTTGAATTAACAAAAAAAAAAATTAAAATTCATTTCATATCTCTGCCCATTTTTCATCCTAATATAGTTGTAAAAATGCATCTCATTCTGCTTTAACAGAACTGCCAGCTTTGAACTGTCTAATTTAAAAAATCCATTTTTGCTAAAGCACAAGTTATACTGCATGGGCTAATTGTTTTCCCCATATAAGTATAAAAATAAGTTAATACCTACAGTGATAGAAAAATCAGGTTATGTCTCAACTATGCATATGTTCCTGTAAATTAATGGTTAATGATTCTGTTTCTGAAAAAAAATTGGAAGCAAAATATATTTAGTAGTTTATAGGACTGAGATCTCAGTTTTGCTAGATCAAAAGTTAAACAGTTTGAAAACAAAGAGGTTTCTTTTGGTTTTCCCTCTGCATTAACTTTATTTCAGACAGAATGTCTCTTCTCAGACACAACATGTTGAGGCAAGAATAGGATTTAGGAGTTGGGGGTTTTTTTGCTTAATCTCTTAGCTAGCTTTTACTCGCTTGGTTGGTTTTTTTGCTGTCCTCATTTTCCCCCTTCAGGTTTTAACTGGCTCAGTATAGGTTTTTTTGCAGCTACTTTCCTTCCTTTGCTTCTCTCACAGTCACGGTACATGTGTGGTTTTTGTCTCAGTTCTTTCTGCAGCTCCCATTTGCTCCTTTGAACCTTCACATGTGTCTTCTAAGATTACCACTGGTGTCTTAAAACAGCAGAGCTTCCTGGCTCTGCCTCCCATTTAGTCTCACTTACTGTAATTTCACCATATCCTTGATTTATTTTCTTAATCGTTAATGTCTTATTACATCATTGTATTCTCCAAACCCATCCTTTGTACAACCAGGCTCAAATGCCTCTGGGTGACTTTCCAAACACTTCTAAGTCTTTCATGTCCTGTATCGATTTTCTCCCTTCTATTGCTGCAGAAAAAAAAGTTCCATACTGCCTTACAAACACTCTTGTGTGTTGTAAACCGCCTATCTCGCATTTTGGCTTATTTAGGAGAATGTGAGGAGTTAGCAATTTTCTGACAATATCTGTGCTCCCTTGTGTCAGGTATATCAATGCACTAGATGCTGGAATCGCACACTTCTCCAAACAGCTGGAGTTCAAGGAGATTTTAAGGACTCCGGAGGACCTTAAAAGAACTGTGAAAGATCCAAACCGGAAAAGCAATGGTAAGGGGGGGGGGGGGGGGGGGCTGAGGATGCACTCTCCCCTGCAGGTAAGTTGCTTTTCCCAGGAAATCAGACCTACCCCTTAGTTACGTTTTAGGGATAGTCTTTCCACAGAAATGGTGGAGAAACGCAGATATACCATTTCACATGTATGCAAACATAAAATGGCACAAAGTTCCTAGATTCCTCTCTCCATCCCCATAAAATATGGGGGAACATCCTGGTTCCAGAGAGGTTTTGGGGTGAATGATCCCATCTAGGTACAAGCTCCGTTTTGTGAAAGATTCAGAAATCCAGGAATCACAACTCCTCCTAAGAAGGGCCTTAGATACTACAAGAATGCTTAGCTCTCTACCATTCCTGTGTTTGCATCCCTGGTACATATATGGGCCTCACTTGTGCCATCAAGGGGCACTTCTTCTGGAAGTGATCCATCTAAACTAGAAAAATGGATGAGTAAATACCTCATCTTCTCCTAAGACTAAGCACCTGGCATCAGCAAGCCAAGTGAGTGCAAGAGTAATCAGTAAGCCAATGAAACTATTACTTGAATGCCATTTAACTTAGAAATGTTTGTATTCAGTAGCTCATATTGCATTAGAACGGCTAATGCTTATTTGAGTGAGCTAATGGTAGTGCTCTGGTGCAATCAGACAGAAAATGGTGCAGGTGTTGAGGCACCTTTTACCACTTTCCCTCAAATATCCCAGTCTTACCGCAGAGAGGTTGTAGCTCTGTTCCTGGGTCCCAGCACAGCGCAGGTAATGTGCCTCAGCCCAGCATTGCTCTACTGCCTGCTACGCAAGCATGGGGAGCAAGCAAATGTCCTCTTCTTGTCTGTACCTTTCACCAATCTGTCTCCATTTTTGCCCAATCTGTAGTGATTATCATGTGTGGCTCTCCAGCTGACCTCAGCACAGACCTAGGGACGGAAGAAGTGGATAAGAACATTGTTATCATCCTGATAGATCTCTTCAAGTAAAGTATCACCTTTGCTTTTCCTCTTTTCTCTGCAGTTTGCTGAAGGATAGAGATAATGGAAATAGTCTGAGTGGAACTGTTTTGTTGAAGAAATGCTCTCTCACAAAATGTTTTCCACTGCTGTCTTTCCTCATGTCTTGCCATTTATTTAAGCTGCTTAGTATTTAATTTGTGGCACATCCTCTACAACATCCCCTTTAGTTCACACAATATTTTTCTAAGGCAGTGACAGAGCAGGTAGGGTTAACGTCATCCTGTGGACTCCTCAGTGCAGGAAGCCATGAGAGAACCACAGAGTCCAAAGTCAGAATGGTCATGAGCTGTTCATATGAGATACTGTACATTTTTCATACACTCTGCCCAACCAGACAATTATGTAAATGTGGCTTACACTATATTTTTCTAGGCTCCATTTATTCCATTTTTAAATGATTTAAAAGAGTGGTACAACTGTATCTTTCACTTTATAACTCTTCCACTTTATAACTGTCTCTTCAACATCTTTGTAACTACAGAAATCTAACTTTTCAGAGATGTTTCTTAGTATACAACCTAAGTTTTCTGTTGTTCAATTTCATCTTTGTATTACTAATTACAAAATCTTTAGAGATGAGGACTGATATAAACTGGCCTTATCAATGGTAGCCTCAAAAGCTTTGTCTGTATCTGAGGACCGAGAGCTGATCTCTGGCCCTAAGCCTAAGTGACACAGCACAGCTCACATCTATATGGCTAAGGGTAGATGCCCAAACTGCTCCTTGGGTATGGCTCCAGTCACCGTAGCAAGTAACAGTCTGGGAGAAAGCTAGTTGGCCTAGACCAAAACCATACCCGGGACTGTGCTGGCAGCTTAATGGTATGGATGATCACAAGGCAAATGTCTTGATCTTACTTATTTTGCTGTTGATGTAGCAAAAGAATCCATGAACTTCCAGGGCCTGTGGGACTTCCCAGCCCTCGTGTCTAAAGCTGACCTTGACAGGGCAGGGCTGAGGCACTTTGGATTAATGACTTCAGTCATTTAAGCTTTGGGTCCAAACTGGAGCCTGTGGTTCAAGTTCTAACAGGATCTTCTCTGTCCTGTACACTTTCAAGTTCACCATGTATATTTTTCAGAAGTGCCTCTAACAGCTTTAGACTTCCTACCACTTTATCCAGGCACTAGGAATCCCCAGTTGCTTTTCCTGAGGCAACTGGCCACAATTCCTGTTTCTTTGCAAATACACAATGGGCACTACGTACGTGAATGCTGTTACTTTACTTACTGGTGTTGCGTTGTTGCCTCACAATAGGTGAGGGCGATTAGGGGCTTCTCTGCTGTGATATGCATCCTTCTGATATACCCAGCTGCCTCAGCCCATTTTATATGCTGCCCTCCTTAAATTTGCTACATACCCCTGATTTTGCTGAATATCTCAAGTCGTGTTCTTCTTCTTAAAACAGAAACAAAATACAGACACGTGTTAGATCCAAACTCAAGCTGTAGGAGAAGACAGTAGTCAAGGTCCCATGTTTCTCCAGGAGTCAAGTCCCTCAGACAAAGATATGGATTTAAATTTTCTTCAGCTCTGAGCCCTCTGGCAGCTGGGACACAAACACAGTGTTTAAGCCTCCCTCAAGGGAGGTAGGATGCTGTAGGATTATCCAGTCTGGTGGAGTCTAATGAAGTTTCCTTTTCACCTGGCTAGTTCAGTCCAAGCCTGAATGAAAAGCACTTGGAAATTCTTCAGGGTGAAAAGTGCAAGGTAAAAGTCAGAAAGTTCAGGGAAATGCAGGGACAGGGCTCTGGTGTCAGGATCCCATCTGATGGCCATGGAGCGGAGCCTGTGGTCTCCAAAAATTCTTAATACAGTACTGACTGAAAAAATAAAAGGATGATCCAGCATGAATAATGAGAGAAGGCTCATACAATTTTTTTTTCTATCAATCTAGCTATAGCAATGACAGATGCTGCCACTTGACACTAATATCTGTTGCTAAATTCCTCTGTAACATGTGAATCCAGTGGTTGCCAGTCTGTGAAGCGTTTCCAGATGGCCTGTCCGGGTGATGAAACCAAAGATACCTGAAAGCTACAACCTTTTCTGCTTGTTTTAGCATAGTTTTCAAGTTCACATAGTTTCCTCTGATTTTCCTAGCTCACTGAATTAAACAAATAAATTAATAAGCTGCTCTCTGCACCTCTCTGATTGTTTCATGCTCTCCTTTTAAATGCTTTTAGTGCAAATCCTGCTGTGATCAATTCTAGCAGGAAATATCAAAATCAGAGGAACATGCAAAAGAGTGCAGAAGAGGTCAGAAACACACACAATAACATGAAGAAACTACAGACTGCAATATTGTAGATTCTAAGAAAAGACTCAGTTTTAATAAATATAAAGTCCTGTTTGAGAGAAGAGGAAATAAACAAGACAGAAACCAAACAGTTACAATAATAACAATAATTCACTGCAACCTTTGAGTTTCAGATTGCTCTTTGATACTACCTTTTAATGTAGTTAAGCACAGAAGCTGGCATCAGGGAATGAACAACATAAAAAGTTTTGTCCATGATGAAATTTTATTTTTAGAGCTACTGTTTTAACCTGTTCAATAACAGTGTCGCTGGGGAGAAGAGAGTGATTCTGTCATGGTTACCACTGCCCCTGTTGCTGATTGTTCGTGGGGTTCTTGTGCTTTACTTTGCAGTAACGTGTACTTCAGGAACAACAACTCAGCCCGTTACATGCAGAATGTACTTGTCCTGACTCTGCCACCAGCTAATTACAGCTTGAATACCATAAAGACTGAGGATGCCATCCTGGTAACCACACTATTTTATATCTGATTATTACATTCAGTTAATTCATGTTCATGCACTAGGAAATTAAAACTAAAAATGCAGCTGTAATCATCCCCCATCATGCTTCTATGCTGATATTTTCTTACATTATCGCAGGATGACATTTTGTCCTGCTGTAATGATGTAAAAATATAATATCATAAGGCAAACATGCAGGCTGTCATATTCCTGCTTTGTGAAGTTCAACTCAAGCTTTTAATTTGGTCTGCAAGTGTCATATTCACAGGGCATGAGGGAGACTTATAGGTACATGGCCTTCTGACTCCACTTCTGAGTGACTGACAATCTTATATGTAGCTGCAAGGCATCACTGAAGGAAGATCTATAGGTGTAATTGAGATGTGAGCATGGAAAGTTCAGAACTAATAATTGTTGACTGATTTTTGTGTGCAGATATGTATAAGCGGTGGCAACCATTGCTGTTTCTGTCCAGGGGCTTTCCAGTTAAACTTCAAAACCAGGAACTTTTATTTTTCTGTAGGAAATACGTATTTTTTTAATTTCCTGAAAAGCAGAAACTATGCAAATCCTGTATCTGCTTAGTGAAACTGATACTTCTGCCGTCTGCCCAGGAACCAGACTCTACATGTAGAGTTCCTCCCAGGATTTGTGGCTTTGAGCTCCAGCTCTCCAGCAGGCAGCCCAAAGATTCTGGCTTGATTTACAGGGCTTCCAGATCTCCCAGCCTGGGCTCAATGCTTTTTGGGTGCCAGGTCTATGTCAGGCTGCTGGAAATTCTGGCACAGCTCCTTGCCCCTGAGCTGTGGCCATCTGGAAGCCCAGACCTGCTGGCACCACACTGGATTATCTGCACAGAAAGTCTAATCCAAAGCCAGGGGCTCCGGGTCCCACTGAGCAGACCTGCCCAGAACCTACAATGTAGGATTTCTTGAATCCTTTGTGCCAGGATCAGCATGCCAGAGCTTTACAATGGCCTTTTATAAGTTTTCACCACCTCCCTGTCTTCGTACACCAAAAATATATTTTGTTTACCTTTATTTTTCCAAGCGAGAAAGCTGATGTTGCATTGCCCATCTACTCACTCAGTGTTCAGCAGATTCTGGTCTTCCACGTGGAGTTTTTGCCAAATGGAGACCACCAAAGATATTGTAGCTTTAAGGCAGAAACATGAACTCTCAAATTGCCATTTCTTTTTCTCCTGTTCTAGATGGAAGATGACTTCGTTGCTGGCTATTTTAATGCAGTCTTGCTGTTTGGACATACTCTGAAGAAACTTATCTCCTCCCAAACCCTGGTGTCACCTGTCAATTTCATCAATGAATTCCGAAATACCACTTTTGAAGGTAAAAAAAAAGACAGTCCTGTGCAGAGTTCACTAAATTGATGAGGGGAAAGAAATTTCATTTTAAGCACTCTTAGGCTAAGTCACTTCTACACTAAACAAGTCCAAGCCCTTCAATGAGTTTTATTCCCACTCTTTTTTCTTTTTCTATCATTTTTTCCAAGGATGTTATCTTCAGTATTAGCAGAAACACTACACACAGCAGTCGTGCAGAATCACCTCAGTGTATGCAACACAGAAAAGGTAGAAAGTCAAAATGATGATCATTTGAAACACGGGAATTAGCAACAGACTGTTTGAGGACCAGACTCCTTTCTGGGCTGTTGTGTCTTTCCTGCTGCTTTGAAGTACAAAGCACATTTAAAGAATATTGCTGCCTAAGGAGGCAGGGGAAGGAGGAGAGACAGAGCTTCCCAGCCAGCAGAGATGGAGGACAGGGACGAGGACCTGAAGCTGGTGTCATTTTTTTGACGAAGAGCTGAACTCTCTATAGGGAGACTATTTGGAGAATGAGAAAGGAGCTGGAAGAGTGAAGCACGTAGGTGGGTTTCAGAGCCCATGCTGCCTCCAGAGGCAACAGGGCATTCAGGTGGTTAATAAGCGACAGTGGCATTTCTAAGCTTTCCCCCAAAGGTCTAGTCTTGACCTGAGGCCAGTACATATGAAATATGATAGATGTTCAAAATGACTCTGAAGTCCACTTAGCTAAGCTTTAACAAAGTAGTTTCAACCTTTTTCCAGTTTACAAAGCCATCGTAGGCCTGGGTACCTGCAGTGTTGAGTGTAAGCCAGCTGGCAATGAGTTGGCTCTTCTTAGTCAACTTTCTTGTTCCTCTCACAGGTTGTCTAGCACCAGTAGGCTTTTGTAGGCCACGGGCTTAAAATCACAGAATTCAATCATTAGGAAAAGACAGAGGCAAGATCTACACAAAGAAGTGACAACATTACCTCTCTGGGAGCAAAGTCCCAGCTGTCACTTCACATCAGAGATCAGTACCAAAATGATGAGCCAAAGCTTTGTGTTTATGTCCCACCGGCTTTCAGCAAACACATGGGTAGAAATTTCCCAGATTTTCCTAATATGGGCTAACAGGTTTTGGGCTTATCTTTCCTATAACCATGGTATCCCAAACCTAGCAAAATATAGTTTACTAATTCCTCCTGGAGACAGCATCCTTTTGTGAATATCTGTAAACTCATCTCTTCAATTTAACTCTAAATTTGAAAGGTAAGTTGCACAAACTTTTTTACTTATCCAAAATATATCTTGCCCTGTAATGCCCCACATTAGTTATAGGTTTAGTTTAAAGAAAAAATCCTGAAAGTGAAAAGTGTTAAACCACCTTCATTCTTGTGCTGGAGGCTGGTAGAGTAGGGAGTTCATACAATAATTATTTTGATATTAAGAAGGTGGACCATGAAAAACTTAGCATCAGTTTTTGAGGTGAAAAGGGAGAAGGTAATTCCCAAACTAAAATAATGATGATGATGAACTTCAGGAGAAATAAAATAAGTCAGCAGCAACAGCAGCAAAAGAACAATCTGAAGCAGATCAAAAAGACTCTCCTGAAAAAAGAAGGGAAAAAATGAAGGTGAGACTTTCAGGAGTGGTGGGTATTGGCTAAGCTTGTGCTCTTGTCGAAATGACTTCATGAGAGCAAAGTCAAGCCACACTGAGGGACTTAGGAAGTTCCACCTTAAAATCCTTGGAATGTGCTACACAGGCAATTTCTCAATCTGCACATTTGCTGACATACAGAGGCAGGAGGTTAAAGGGAAAAAGAACCTGGTTAAAATAATATTATTAGAGCCAAGCAGGTAGCTCTCAAAAGAGTAAGGGGAATGAAAGTATCCCTGTATTTCCTTTCTTGCTGATAGATTCAAACTGCAGGTGGAAACAGGCAATTTCCCTTCTCACTTCTAAAATGGTCTCTTCAAGGGAGGTTACTCTCACATTCTTGGTATGCTGAAGAAACCTGACAAATATATTCTTCTATAGCTAGAGGGAGACTTTCCTTTTCAGTGCAGTCACTTCAACACCTTTTATTGGATTTTGTAGAGAAAATGTAGCATGCTATTAAGGGAGAAGTAGCGCCACACTAAGCTGATAGGTATTCTAGCATGTACATGAAGAAAAATATCCCGAGCATCAGAAATCCTTTTATTTATCCCATCTTTCCTGCCACATATTTGTGTTTCTGAGAACATGAGCCCTCTGACTAATTCCTTGTGTCCGCAGGTGTACTGGGTCCTGTGACTCTAGATGAATTCGGAGACATTGATACCAATTTGACCCTGCTGTACACATCACAGACTACAAATCATGTATGTATGTCCAGGGAGCAACTGTTCGACCTTATATATGAAAGGAGAAAAACAAAATGCCCTGTACTATTGCATAAGAATGATGAAAATAACTACAGCATAAGTAGTGGCGTGCCAAGGCATGCTGTGCATGCCAGGAGGGGGTCATGAGAGGCGTGCTGGAGACTGACAGGATTGATGTCATCTGGTGATTCAGTAAGTGAAGTGCAGCTGGTGTTTTGTGGGACTGATACATTTCTTTTCAAAGAGAGGAATGAGGAAGAATATGGCAGAGAAACATATGGCTAAGCTGAGGAATGCACCGCTGTAGCAGAAAGAGCAAGAATTACTTGGAGTTTGGGCAATACATTTATTAAGGGTAGTTTGAAGCAAGGGACAAAAGAGGGAGACCACAGCTGCTGACTGCGTTTCTTCCCTCCTACACCCATAGTTCAGAACTCTTCTGTATTTCAACACTCAGAAGAACGAGACACACACGATGACTATGAGTCCGGATTTTGTCTGGAAGGACCACAAGCTGCCCAGCGATACTCCAGGCACTGGTGAGACACTCATTAAACCTACCTCTTCTTCGAAACAAGTCACACAGTCCTAAGATCCACCTGCTGTGCAATGCAGCATGCCAACGCCACCTTCACGCTGCCCCCAGCCAGTGATGCCAGGAGCTGGGGGCAGAACAGCATCTTTCCTTCTCCTGCCCCAGCCCACCATGTTCTCTGCATCCAGCCCAATTCTAAACCTGCATTTCTGTTTAGGCGCTACTAAGTCTTTCACAGACTCCATACAGTACCAATGATTGTGGGGAATACTATGGCGGGTTTTGGAAGAAGTCACCCCTTAACATAAAACCTTCACTAGAAGATGGTGGTGGTGTGAATTGTTTGAAAGGCTGTTCAGGAAAGGCAGCAGAGTTAAGGTTATGATCAGTTATCTTACTCTGCATTTCTGTATCGCTGATGCAGCACGGTGGCTTCTGCTTGCCCCTTTATCCTTGTTGTAGGGAGCTGGGGAGAGGACACAGCACTGTGCAGATTCAGGGTGCTTCTCTGGAGGGATCTCTTGGATGAGCTGGCTCCTTGCAGAAAGACAATGGGAAACTAGGTCATTGCTCTATCTCCACTCAAACTTTAAATCTGAAAGCCCAGAAATCGCCACCTCCTTTTCTTTTGAGTTTTTGGTGACTCCTGGATAGAACAGTTGAATCTGCTTGTAACTCAGCATAGCAGAGTACAGCCTTGTCAGTCTGAGCAAATTGCAATTGTTTCCCTATGTAGACTGCTGCCACATGGTGATTGGCAATGGACAGGTATATTCTTCAGGATATGATATGCAGGATAAAAATTATTGCAGTGGAGGTGGTTGCAAGGGTTAGTGCACAGTGGGTTAGTTTTCACCTGAGTCATTCCCATCAGTGAGTGTCCAAAGGTGCCACTGTTAAAGGTCTCTGCTAAAGGCCTCCATTAGTTTGCTGTACTGCTTACCTCCACTAGGGACTATTACAATGCAAACCAATAACTGGAGGAATAAACACCTTCTGATAACTAAAAGTCCATTCACAGTAAGGTGGTACATGGATTCAAACACTTTTATTCCTCAGTAAAGTAAATCAGATAGCTTCAAATTAGGGCTTGCTGCTTGGCCCCAGTCTTCTCAGTGTTGCTCCAGTCCCATTCTCATTCATCCCTTGGTCCCCACAACATGCTGAGCTATTGGAGGTTCTCTGTATCTTTAAAATGTTCCCCTGAGTACATCCTTGTTTGAAGCTGCTGTACAAGGGCAAAAGAAAAAAGTTTGGGAATTGCAGAAAGCCAGTGTCTACAAACCAGTAGCTTAATATTCAGCGCTTAACGGAGGCCTGACTTTGTGGCCAAGCTATACTAAACCAAAGTACAACCACCTCCCACAGGCACTTGATTATTTTGTTTTCACATTTTTTTAAAAGTAAACCTTCCTTCAGTGTGATTCTAAACAAATATATTCCTCCCAAAGGTCAACTTTTTGTGGCCAAGGTTTAAGTAAATTTAAGTCTGGCCAAAGCCAGTCAAAACTTTCCAACCAGAAATACATTTTTTCCTCCAGGGAGGTGAACAAACAGAGCAACCAGAGCCCTGCTCCTTCCTAAGCTGTAATTGAGAACAGCTGACCCAGTTCTGCTACCCTCCTTCCTCCTGGCATCCCTTAAAAAAGGGGCTTCATCCACATTTTGCCATTATTCAGAAAGTCTGAACCCTCACCCTAAACATGGGTAAGGTCAGCCGTCAATACACAAACGTTTCTGGTTCCAGAGGACCTGAAAATAGTTAATTTGTCATGCACTCTCCCTTTGTGTGTTGATACTAAGAGCCAGGAGGTGGTAGCAGAGCCTCAGGAACGGGAAATTGCGCTTCCACGGGCAACTTCAACCTGCTGATTGTTAAGCTGCAAGCCACTATTCACAAAGCTTAGGTTTTAGAGAATTTGTAGGAAATGGCTTTGCACATTTTCATGTATATGTCGTTTTATAGTGGTAATGTAGTCAATCAGGAGCTGGTAGAAGGCCGGGACTTATGTAAAATTGGTAAGGGGGATTCAGACCGGAATGTGGAACGTCTTGTCAAAATTATTGTCCTTGGGAGTGAAACACATCCTGGAGAAATAAGTAAGCTAATTCAGATGTTTTGGGAACAATCTGAAGCTACTAGTAGAAGTGTGATAAGAAGCACCCTCGCGCAAACTGTCCTCATTATAATACTAAAAGTCACACCCCTTGAGCTGGAGACCCTGGCCCAAGCAGAGACCCCTCACCTCTGGGCATGCATAGAATATTAAAGTAGTACTGTAGCTTTAAGAATAAGATGAGAAAATGCAGACCAACAGAAAAACTGCTTTACATAGTTACTTATGCATATGTATAACTAGACTGTATAAATACTGTACCTGTATGAACGAGCTAGTTTTGTGGGGTGCTAGCTTTGTGGAATTACCACCTAGCACCTGGTTTTGCACAAAACCAGAAATAAATCAGTATCTTGGCTCTGTGTTCGTATTGGGTGTTGCACACCGGGTAGTGAACTCCATTTGTGAGACAACAGTAACTTAATGTCCTTCCTTGGTGGAGGGAAACAGTACTACTGACAGTTTTCAAAGGAGAGCATCAGACTAATACTAAGTTACTAGGAGGCCCTGAGGCTGATGCTGAGACGAATGTGCAGAAAGAAGGTGGGGAGATGTGATACCCAGAACAAAAAATCAAAGCCAGAAAGCTGGGTCCAAAATCCAGAGTTCCTAAACTGAATTCTATGTCAGATGCAGACACTTACACTGGTATGTTCAAAATCCCTGGCCAGCTGGTGTTTGAATCTGCAAGCAGCTAGTGTGTGTCTTGTTGCTTTTTATTTATTAAATTTTACACTTTATCATTTTCGCATGTGCCTTTGCTTCTGGGCACATGCAAGAGTGCCTTAGCCTCAGTAAAGCTGAGCAGCTCAGCTCTTTTACTATCCATAACCAACATGGCAATCTGTGAAACTAGATTCTCCTCTGCTGCCTTTGCCTGAAGGACTTGCTCAGTAGAGTAGGTACACTCTAGACATGTGGCCACCAGACGAAGCTCTGCACTAATGGCCTGTTGCTCCTCAAAGGAAGTTGGTGGCTGCAATTGTCCTTCCCAGTACCCCTGAGCTCCAAGAACTGACCCAAGACAGGCTTCAGTTCACTTTTCCACATTAAGACAATAAAAATTGCAACCTTAAATAATCAGTTCCCAGCCTTGCCAGTTCTGCCTGCCTGCTCAGGACTAGGACCCTCCTGTGCTCTGTGATTTTGGGTCTAAGTCCTCAGATACCTGAACAGCCTGATTTTTCAAATTGTTTGGCACCTGGCAGCTTCCAAGGACAGTAATCTGGCAGCTTTGTGCTGCAGCAGATTAATTTCCCTCTATAGCATACGAATTTCCTATTGAAGAGTAGCGTCCACTCAGTACCACTTGTCATCCCAACACAGTGTCTACAGATGTGTTCAGAAATGAGTCCACAGTCTCCAAAGCTCTGTCTACAACAACCACAGAATCACTTTAAACAACTGGGCCAATAAGGGAAGAACCCAGGTGCGAAATGTTGAAAAGTTTGTGCATGTTAAAAGCTGTACCATGAGTTTCATCTTGACCTCTTCTTGGATAACAAGTTCTTGAGAGAAATGCCTTTCAAATCCACAAGTGGCTGTACCCTGTATCAGCTGAAATTCTGGGTGGAAGCTATGGTCTTCAGGTGTATCCCATCCTGAAGGAAATCATATCAGTAAAGACTCTGAGTGACAAAGGTATGGGTAGTTGTGGAAAATTCACTGTCAAAGAGGCATGTCTTTCTCACTGGGTGGGTACCCAGCAGGACTGGAAAGGAAAAGACATATGTTATAAAGCCTGAATCAGAAAGTCATCACTGAGTATTGTGTTTAATAATAAAAACCGTAGGGACCAAATCTTTGTTCCTCAGCTCAGAGAAAGCCTTATCCAAAGAAGTCAATGAAGACCCCATTTTGCATTAAGCCCTGGGTATGCTGGGGGAAAACAATGTCTCCTGCCTGCCAGTGACTCTGATTTCAAATGGTCAGCTACTTATCCCATCTGCATCCCTATCCCACAGAGAGTTGTACCCAAGATTTGCCTCCCATCCACTCTTAAGAAGTTATTGAAAGGAGAAATTTGGCTGCTTCATTTTTTAAAATGTGGTTACTAAGAAAAGTCAGCTTTATTCCCGGACTATTCTAGTTTGTTTTTAAAGAGGATAACACCTGGAAACTCTGCTGCTGAGCTGATGTGAGATGTAGTGCTGTTAAATTCACCTCACACCTGGGTGTCCCTACAGAGTGCCCATGCCTCAGGTGGGGATGTAAGACCGCACTGCTCTGGGTCATGCTTCATTCCGCAGTGAAAGAGGCAGGCATGTGTCATGTCTAGGCAGTGCTGGACTTTACCAAAGCCTCTCAATTTGGATGTGACCAAAGAATATCCCTGCTCAGCTACAGTGTCGTGGTTTAGCCCCAGACGGCAACTAAGCACCACGCAGCCGCTGGCTCACTCCCCCCGCGGTGGGATGGGGAAGAGAATAAAAGTGAGAACACTCAGTGGGTTGAGATAAAGACAGTTTAATAGGGAAAGCAAAAGCCGTGCGCGCGAGCAAAGCGAAGCAAGGAATTCATTCACTACTTCCCATGGGCAGGCAGGTGTTCAGCCATCTCCAGGAAAGCAGGGCTCCGTCACGCGTAATGGTTACTCGGGAAGACAAACACCATCACTCCGAATGTCCCCCCCTTCCTTCTGCTTCCCCAGCTTTATATACTGAGCATGACGTCATATGGTATGGAATAGCCCTTTGGTCAGTTTGGATCAACAATCCTGGCTGTGTCCCCTCCCAGCTTCTTGGGCACCTGGCAGAGCATGGGAAGCTGAAAAAAAAAGTCCTTGACCAGTGTAAATACCGCTTAGCAACAGCAAAAACATTGGCGTGTTATCAATATTATTCCCATACTAAAACCCAAAACACAGCACTACACCAGCCACTAGGAAGGAAATCAACCCTATCCCAGCTGAAACCAGGACATATGGTGACTTGCACATGTGTGGGTGAGGGTAATTTCTTAAATATAATACTGTTTTTCAGTGTCCTCTGTCAAGTTGTTTATTTTTCAATTTTTCTTTTCTACAGGCCCACACATCTTGACCATTGCTGTCTTTACACTCACAGGAGTTGTGATTCTGGTTCTGATCATCTCTTTGCTGATTTTAAGGTACCAACCCCTTTGGCCTTCTGTTTGTCCTTGAACAGTTTTCCTCCCAGGGCAATGCCTTTGATCTCTCCTTGAAGAGCCATTCATTAGCTTACCTTGTACTTGGGTGGTTGCCCTTAGTGTGAACTCTTTAGTATATGCCAAGTAGTGTTTGCATCCATAGCGTTGTTATGTCAGGTTAATAATCAAGGGAGAAGATGCAGCAAGGCTCAGAGTTTTTGCATCTGCTAAAAGGCTCCGATTCCTATACATACACAGAAACATATATCTCAGACCAATCTTCAGACTTCTTCCACTCACTATCCATCTTTAGCTTAATTGGGGTTCACTCATGTTTCTTTAACCTATTGGTGACATAAAAGTTCAATCTAGAAGGAGGTATTTGTCTTGAGTCACTGTAGGAATCAAAACACTATGAGGTTTTGGTGTTTTCATTGCATGGATCCATCCTGTCTTTCAGTTTCCTCTCACTCAGTCCAACTCCTCGCATACCGACTTTTCTAACAACTAGAATTTCATAAATGTAACACAGTTCAGCTTTATCATGATGGAAAAAGGAGAAATAGAAATCAATGATGTTTCCTTTTGCTGGAAGAAATGCTAGCCCATTTTCCAAAGCATATGTTTTTCTTTCATATTTAAAAAAATTGTCTTACCTGTGCATCTGTTTTCAGTAACTCAGCATCCCTCTTTCCTATATATCAGAGAACTTCAGAAAAAGTGAGAAAATCAGGTCTTAAGAAAACTTGATTAGAAACAGATACTACCCAGGCTCTCTTATTTTGAGTGGACCAATCTGCCTTGCTAACTAAAACTTTTCACAAAGGAAAAATCAAAGATGAAGGTATAGAACTCTTACACATCCAGTTGTACTCAAGAAATGGAAGAGCTAATCATTGCCACATCTAAATACTAACATATAAACAGACAGGTAAAGTTTGTAATGGCTATGAAAATTGATAAAAATTTGTCTGGAGACAGTTTGGACTTGTTGTAAAAGGTTCTGTACTCTTCCATATTTGCAGATGAATAAAATCTAAAGATTCTGTTTAGATGATTAGATTATTATTGTATACATATCACTGCAATATTCCAAGCATCAAATATAGAAGAGATTCCTGAGGATTTTTTTAGAATAAAGCTTGCCCTTTTAGTGTTGAAATAATAGCAAACTTCTCAACTATAATTGCTACTGAAGATTGTCCCCTAACAAGCAAAGGAGAAGAGAGACTCAGCTATGAAAATGAACAAAATGCCTCATTATTCCTTCTTAATCTCCCAAGTTTCTAGGACACTTGAACTATCCCACACCTCCCTGTGTAGTTCTGACTGCTAAGTAAAAAGGCAAAGTCCTGAAAAACACATAACTAAATATTAGACCTAGTAGATTTTCATTCAGTTTCATATGTGCTTAATCACCAGCTGATACCAGTTGGAACTGCAGTGCATCCTGGTGATACAACACAGCTTACGAGACTGAACTGAGAAAAACAGTTCTTACCACAATTATTGGTCTCCCTTTTCGTATACATGTGTGAGTTAAAATATGTTGGAAAAAGGAATATTTGTGTTATTAGACAATAACATGGGTTCTCCCATTTGTAGCATTTGCTACATTGTCATCAGGGTGTTGGGATTTCCCTGCAGTCTCTCCAGTCAGTCCTGTGTATTTTTAATAGAGGAAGGACTTGCACGGGTAAGTGGGTAGTTTGATGAGTGCTAGTCTTCTTGCAGCTTTCCTCTAAGAGGAGACAGTGTCTGCTCTGAAGTTCTGCAAGGGAGACAGCAGTTTCCTTCTCCCCATTCCGAGGGCTCTTCCCTCATTTTTACAAAATGTGCAGAATACAAGGGACATGCCCAAAAAGGCATCTCATCTCAACACTGTTTTTACCTCCTCTCCTGGCATTGTATTCACACCAGTTCTTACCACCCAGTGTTGATGCCAGGACTTCCTTTGGCTTGCGTTTGTTTGTGGGACCTCCTCTCAGAGTACATTTAATAACATGGAGGAGAAGACTATATAAAATCCAGACGGCCCTTTGTGTTTAAATTGTTCTGACCTCCTTTGGGACTCTGGCAATTGCCTAGCAGTTGTTCTGCTAAATCTGTTCTGTTCTTCTGCTACATCTAGGGAATTGAATGAGCATTTAGGCTTTCCCAAAGCTAGAAGAATTAGAGCAGCCTCAAACTGGAAAACTGTACTAGAGCCACAGCGCACCTGACACTCCATCTTTGTGTCATCCTGACACTGGAAGCTTCCCTGTCCAAATCTCCTGTTGAGGGTTTCGGTTCACTGGGAGGATGTTCTGAATGAGTTTGCTCGTTTTGCAGGAAGTACAGGAGAGATAATGAGCGTCTGTGGAAGAAATGGTCCCATATACCGCCTGAGGAAATCTTGCCTCTGGAGACCAGTGAGACAAGTCATGTTAGTTTGAAGGTAAGAGAAGCACGACACCTGAAGCTGGGTCTTGGATTCTGTTTTCTGAAGACCATTGATGCTGGGGTGTTGGCAAGCTCTGACTAGAATGCAGGCTATGGCTCTGGTAGAACTAGGATCTGTTAAAATTATTTCTTTTAAAATTTTTTTTAACCCTCACTTGCTGTATTGAAGAAAAAAAGAGATCATTCCCCATCTATCGCTCTCTAATAGAATATATACGTTTCCCATCAGTAAAGCTCATTTTGTGATGCGGGAACGGGCTGGGTATTGATTTCCAGTCTCTTCCACACCACCACTGTTACAAATTATTTCCCTGTGCTTTGTTATGCCTCTGTAACACCCAAGAGCATGAAAGCAGCAGGCAGAGGCCCCAGCAGCCGTGGGAGTGGCATGGATGTCCCACAATTTCTGTGTCATGTAGTGGCACTCCCTAGAGCGAGAGGCTTACGCTTCTCTGTGTGGCACACACTGACATTACTTATCTCTCTGGACCTGCCAAGTGGGGAATAGGCGATAACTGCAGGTTAATTATTCTTCTTTGTTCTCAGATCGATGAAGATAAGAGAGGTGACACCACCCAGAGACTGCGCCAAGGCAAATATGACAAGAAGGTAACCTGACTGCAGTGTCCACACTCCCTTCCTTGGCTTAGGAGGGCTCTTTCTGGAAGGAGGTTGTTCCTCTCCAGAGAAAATTCCACCTCTCCCAACCTTGCAAAACGACTTGATCTTATGGAAGGAATAAGCCATTTATTCCTTATCAGGTGCTTTGCATTTTGCTTACTGATGGGAGGCAAAATATTAGACTCCATGAACACCTAGCCTAGTCCAGAAGCACAGAAGCAGAAACAGAGGGACCAGAAATCTGATAAATTTTGGTACCAAGGAGATCAACAGATTAATGGAGGACAGGGCATTTACATGGCAGTTCTTGTACATTCAGTAGAGCTATCTGCCTGACTGAGATATATTCATGTTGAGTTAAAATTTGCATCATTGTCAGTTCTAAATAGTTCCTATCTACCTGGCAAATCTTTTGAAGAAAATATAACTCCGTTACTTACTAGCTGATTAACTGAAACTCCAACAGCGAAACAGTAGGCAGGTGTTTCTGAACTATTTCTTTGTATGGAGATTTATTGGAAAAGAAGGATGAATTGCTGTTGTACTAAACCTATGACTTTTTTCCCACTGTTATTTTTTCTTCAGGTGGTGATCCTAAAGGATCTCAAAAACAGTGATGGTAATTTCTCAGAGAAGCAAAAAGTAGAACTGAACAAGGTAAGTGTTGCACATAGCAACTGGGCACTGCAGGGTGGGTTGGAGCCTATGAGTGAAGTCATTGCTTTCCACTGTCAACCCCAACAGCCATACGCTGTTCATGTTTGTGAGGTGGATGGGTAATGAGTTCCTCAAAGGATATTGCTTGATGAACTTTCTTTTTGTGTGAGTGATCTCATCACCAGTTCAGAGTCTGAATTGTATGCCAGTGAAGCTGAGGATGAATGAAGTAATTCACGCTCTGTCATATGGCCTTGCTAAATACATTTTTATAGCTGATGCTAAAAGGCAATGCACTTTTGGCTCATATCATGCTAAATCATTAGTAGCGGAATGTTGTAGTTAAATCTTATTATTGAATGCCAAGTGCAGCTCTTTGAATATAAGTAACTGTCTGCTGACTTGTGCATGCAGACTCTTCCAACATGAGAGATGAATTTGGCTGCAGTACTGCATCTTTTTTGAATGAATGGTTTTCCTTTTTACACAACACAGCTATACTGTGAATTCAATAAGCTCTAAAAATACCTCAAAGTAAACTACAGTTGTCTATATAAATGGACAAAGTCCATAATAGCATGCAGCATCATTAAATTTTTATTACTTGCTTGTTTACTGACTGATTCACAACATTCTGTGACTCATAATGGCTGTTCTGGTCATCTGGGAGGTTTGAGTATGGAGGCAATAATGGAGACCATAGTGGGCTCTGGATTTAACTTGCAGCATCCAACAGCAGCCACTCTTATCTCCCTAATCCAGAAGGCTCTGGAATGACAAATGTCTTCAAGTACTTCATTCAGTGCCTTAGTACAGACTGGTTTAAAGTCTGTACTAAAGGAAACTCATATGTCTTATCAGGGCCTGAGATAAAAAGCCACGTCGCACAAGTATCCTTGACCTGTGTTTCTGTACTAACAATGATTGCTTTTAAAAATAGATGCAATGTTTCTGCTCTAGCTCCTACAGATTGATTATTACAACCTGACCAAGTTCTATGGCACTGTGAAGATAGACACCATGATCTTTGGGGTGACTGAGTACTGCGAAAGAGGTTCTCTGCGGGTAAAGAATTTTGCAGGTCTCCTTCCACCCCCAAATTATCAAATTTCAAAGTAAGAAAAAAATCCCCATCTCTATGTCAATGGCCCTCATGCAGCAGCCATGGACTGAGCAAGTGTGGTGGCAGGTTTCTGACTCCAGGTGCCCTCTCCCTTGCTGGGTTCTCTCCCGCCTTCCCCAGGTGCTGCTGCAGCTGCCATCAGTTTGATGGTTCTCAGCAGCCAGAGGATGAGGTGAGGTGCAAGCAAGGAAAAGTACAGGCAGAGCTCTGCCCAGGCAACAGCAACAGCCAGTATTTGTATTGTGTCCCCTATTGGGAGCGTATAGGATATAACTTTTTCTTTATTTTCCAAGCTGTAGCTGTTGTCTCTACTGATGCCCTTGTGGACCTCACAGTGACCCCAGAGTGTGAAAGGAGAGAGAGAAGAATATATTCCATATTAATAAGTGACAAACATTTTGAGGCTGGAATATGGCAAATCCTGTGCTGTAAGGGACAACAGCCCTTCATTTCTGTTTATAAAAAGAAATGGTAAATTGATGCCTGGCAAGAGTTATGGAAAGACTTATGGTTTATTACTACCAATATTATTTCATTGCTAATCATGAAGTAATGGCAGCATCAGCTGTTCTGCAGGCACACACTGTCTCTGCTTCTGAGTTCATACAAAGACTCTCATCAGTAGCAGTGGTCTCTGGAACAAACACACAGCAAGGCAGCAAAACAACAGCTCTCTCGTTCTTTTCTTGTAAACTGGCATACTCATGGAGGTTTACTTTTAGCAATGGAAATCATAGTGGCTGGAAGAACTGTAAATGACTAGCACTTTAAGATAAAGGAACCGTCTACTTTGAACTTATGAGGCCATGAGTAAATAGGTAGGAAATGGACTGTGAGCACAAACCACAGAAATTCCTTTCCCTTCTTCTTGCACACCTTGCCCATTTCTATCTCAGCTATTTTGCTTTACGAAAGACTCCGCTTTAAAAGCAAATTCACTATTTACCTTTAATTACACCAAAACCTCTTTTCTGGAGTCCTCTGTTTTCTAGCGCTGTGTAAACCTAAAATATATTTCATGTTCCCTGTTTTCTGAGTCAACTCCTGCTCTAGTGCATGTACTCCCTATAAAAAATGAAGGGTTACCTCTTTCAGTCGCTGGTTGAAAGGCTGTGTGATTTAGATACTCATATCTCATCTTCTCCTTTTTCCCTGATGCAGTTTAGAACCACTCTTTTCTTCTCTTCACAGGATGTTTTAAATGATAAAATCTCCTACCCTGACGGCACATTCATGGACTGGGAATTTAAAATCTCCGTCATGTACGATATTGCCAAGGTAAGCGGGCTGCTGACAGTGCACTTTTAATCAACCTGTCCTGTCTTGCAAAATGGATCCTCTGGAGAAGGGTAGCTCTCAGGATCTTCTCCTTTCCTTGCTAGAGGATGTATGCCTTTCCACTCTTTCCTCCTCTGGGGATAGGTATATGAGGCAGGAGGAGCCAGTAGCTCTCAAACTGAAGGGGGAAATGGGAGCCACAGCTGGCTTTATAAATAAACAAATAAAGTATGCCCCAAAGAAATGTGACCCAAAGATCAGAGGGTTACAACCTGTTGACCAGTGGCTCTGATTAGTAGGGCCTGTGCAGTCACAAGACCGGCAAAACAGACTGCTCTCTGGCCTCAGGTAATGCACATAAAGGAAAACTGTGGTTTTTCAAAATGATGGAATTATTCCAATTTGTATCCAGAGACAGGATAAACTTTTTCTAAATAAACTGTTTATTTTGCATCCTGATTTTCTCACTCACTAGAGTGAGAAACTAGAAACTAGAGCTATCAATTTCAGGTAGTTCGAGAGGGAAGAAATTCATTCTGTACAGAAACCAAGACTGGTTTTCAGTAGCTTTCAATAGATCTTCACATTTTAGGTCCTTGTGGTAGGAAGACTCAATATGAACGGTAAAGGAAATTCTATTCTACATTACAGACTTGTGTCTGTTTAGCTGGTAGTTAAGGAACCTTTATAATTCACAGGTATAATAATTCATTATACCTCTGCAGGTAATGTAGAGAATTACCTCTGCCTTTTTGCTAGTGCTCAACTGCTCTCCTCTTCATATTGCTGGTTTGCAGTTGGACAGTCCTCCCATTTCCCTACATGCATCAGTTCAGATTTGGTCTCCACAATGAATGACTCCACTGTGTCTGTTCTGAAGAGATATTGAAAATCTTGCTCTTTATTAAACTCCCCTTAATCCAAATTGTCACAGTTTGTTGGCCTTGTTAATGACTTTCAAGTTCAGTTAACGTTCAGCATTAAGTTTAATTTTAAATAGCAGCAGTGGAGTTTCCCTTCCTCCTTATAGCATATCAAAAAACACGGTATTTTTTAACCCTTTGCAGTTCACCTTCAGATGTTTCCTAAGAAAACAGGGATTAGTACTGGCTCTGTTTACAAGAAGGAGAGAGAAATCCCAGTCCCTCTGAAGGGAGTGACCAAATGCCCAGTGACTGCACTGGGACCAGGACTTCACAACCAGTCTTTCACTGCACCGTTGGTAATGGGAATGGGACACGTAGTCTGAGGATGGGCAGCACACCACATCTGTTCTGTGCAATGACTCCTGAGCATTATTAGCCATGTTAGTAGAGGTGGTTCACAAAATCTTCCTGAAAACTTGTGTGTACCTAGGTATAGTACCGCCTAGTAGATGAGGGGAAGGCTGTGGATGTTGTCTATCTAGACTTCAGTAAAGCCTTTGACACAGTTTCCCACAGCATTCTCCTGGAGAATCTGGCTGCTCATGGCTTGGACGGGTGTACTCTTTGCTGGGTAAAGAACTGACTGGATGGCTGGGCCCAAAGAGTTGTGGTGGATGGAGTTAAATCCAGTTGGCAGCTGGTCACAAGTGGTGTTCCCCAGGGCTCTGTGTTGGGGCCAGTTCTGTTTAATATCTTTATCAATGATCTGGACGAAGGGATCGAGTGCACCCAGAGTAAGTTTGCAGATGACACCAAGTTGCGTGGGAGTGTTGATCTGCTTGAGGCAAGGAAGGCTCTGCAGAGGGACCTGGACAGGCTGGATCGATGGGCTGAGGTCAATTGTATGAGGTTTAACAAGGCCAAGTGCCAGGTCCTGCACTTGGGCCACAGCAACCCCATGCAATGCTACAGGCTTGGGGAAGAGTGGCTGGAAAGCTGCCAGGAGGAAAAGGACCTGGGGGTGTTGGTTGACAGCTGCCTGAATATGAGCCAGCAGTGTGCCCAGGTGGCCAAGAAAGCCAATGGCATCCTGGCTTGTATCAAAAATAGCGTGGCCAGCAGGAGTAGGGAAGTGATTGTCCCCCTGTACTCGGCACTGGTGAGGCCGCACCTCAAATACTGTGTTCAGTTTTGGGCCCCTCGCTACAAGAGGGACATTGAGGTGCTGGAGCGCGTCCAGAGAAGGGCAACAAAGCTGGTGAAGGGTCTGGAGCAGAAGTCTGATGAGGAGCAGCTGAGGGAACTGGGGTTGTTTAGGCTGGAGAAAAGGAGGCTGAGGGGAGACCTTATGGCTCTCTACAACTACCTGAAAGGAGGTTGTAGAGAGGTGGGGGTCGGTCTCTTCTCCCAGGTAACAAGTGATAGGATGAGAGGAAATGGCCTCAAGTTGCGCCAGGGGAGGTTTAGACTGGATATTAGGAAATTTTACTTCACTGAAAGGGTTATCAAGCATTGGAACAGGCTGCCCAGTGAAGTGGTTGAGTTGCCATCCCTGGAGGTATTTAAAAGACGTTTGGATGAGGTGCTTAGGGACATGGTGTAGTGGTGGTCTTGGTAGTGTTAGGTTTACGGTTGGACTCGATGATCTTAAAGGTCTTTTCCAACCTATAAGATTCTGTGATTCTGTGATATCAGGAAACTTACTGTCATTTGGATGATCTGCCAGCGTCTCCTACTCCTTGACCTGATGTTGCGGTGGAGCCTCTGGGACCCAGACATTTCCATGAACTTCTTGTATTGCTTTTCCCAAACCACAGCTTCCCAACCTCGAGGCATCCTGTCTATTTTCACTTGAATGGCTTCTTGCTTTACATAAGTCACTTCATAGTCCTTCAGCTCCAGTTCCTCTCATCCCAGCATCTGCCCTTTTCAAGCCCAGCCCCAGCTCTCCAGGCTGTTAAAATCCCTATAACCAGCTCCTGCAGTTCCTTTGCCTTCCTTTTGATATGCTCCTCCCTCTCCACACCACCACTTTCCTACACTCTGCTTTTACCGTTGCCCAAACAGTCTTTGTACTTCGCCTACTCTTCATCTGGCACAGAAGCTGCTGCATCAGTGTTTCTGAAAAGAGAAGATTGTATCATTTCTATTCCCTGGTACAGCTAGTCAAGCAGTGACTATTCCTAGAGCATGCCTTAATCCACTAGAGGAGGTGGGGTAGGCAAAGGGGAAGCCCTAAATCTGCTCCATTTACTTTTTTGTTTCCCCCTTTTTTTTTTTTCTTTTCTATCTTTGCTGGCTCTAGGTCTGATGGCACCACCTGTAGCTACATGGTTTTGGCTACGTGTGACCAAAGAGCTCTTATGAAAGGTCTGCTACAAAGGAATTGCAGTAATAAAGCCTTGCAGTTATTAGTGCATACACTGTTGTAGCAACACTATTAAATAAAGGGCTGCTGCAGGATATTGTGCAAGGGATTGTACTATTCTTGCACTGTGTCAGGAAAAGGGTTCTCAGTCAGAACTAAAGCTTCAGAGCTTCAGAGCAGAGGTTACAAGAATGCCTCAAGGATTTAGGAGTACTGCACTGAAAGTCACTATAAATTTTGAAAATCACATTGTGGGTTCTTAATAGGTTCTGTGTTTTCTGGTAGTGCATACGATAGTTGGAAGGAAAGAGGAAAATTTTATCAAGCACATCTCTAAGACTTCTGCCTCCAGAAATTGTTAACAAGAAAGCCTTGGTATAAGGAAATAAAAATTACCTTTGCCTGCCATTTGATGCTGAAACTGATTAGGAATTCTGCTGTAGCAATGGGTATATTTCCTGGCTGATGAAAGCAGGTGCTGGAAGAAGGCGCAGCTGGAGGAAATAGGACCAAAAGCAGGCAAAACATCCTGGATAGTGTCATCAGGGCTGCCTGATAAAAGCTGCTTAATCAAGAAATGTGTTCCTTGGATATAGCGTGCACACAGTCTCTGTAAATTTTAGCATGGTCTAGATAGGTCCAGGACAACCAGTCCAACAACATTCTCCAGGGATTGCATCTCTTGCAGGCTGCTTGTGTCTCAGACATACATGTACTGTGCCCAAAACACAGCTCATGTCTCAGTGATCTCTTGTAGCATTTGCTGGTCTGTTCTCAAATACGGGTACCAAAGGAGAGAAAACCCAGCATGTCATACAGTGTATTCGTGACCACATGAGCTATGTCTTAATTAAAGTCTATCTGATTAAAGTCTATCTACCAGTTATCATACAAGAGGATGAGCTATACATGTAGGAGTCTAAGTGGAAGACCATTCAGAGAAGAAACTAAACAGATAGGATGTAACTGTTCTGGCTTCCGCAGAATATAGATTATGCTTCATATATGGAGCTACAGAAAAGAGGACTATAGGAAGAAAACCAACCAGCAGTAGGCTATAAGTAGGTGTGAGCTTAAGTAGTTCAGACGAGAGAGATGAAACAGAATAAATAATAGCAAGAGGGTGCAAATTAGCATACCTACTCCCTTCTTCAGTTTACGCCCACTTACTAATGTTCTTTTCCTGCTATGCCTCCGTGCTGGCCCCTTCTCATGTATTGCACCATATTCGAGTGTCTTAGACTAAATGAGATAAATTCAGAGTGATGAGTAAAAAGGGGCAAACGACACACCTTTGTATGCCTGTGTGTGTTGTGAGTCAGGAGTCTGAATCTCAGGAAATATAGCTGAAATTGCATAGGCCAGTCCTCACGGTGCCCACTTCTGAGTTTAGCTCATGGATAGCTGATATGTATTGACTAGTACAGAGAAAACCATAATCAGTCAGGTCAGAAGAGACCTTCATGATTGTCTAATCTGATCCCCTGCCTTATATAAGCCTTAGTGCATCATTTAACACTCTCTGCATTGACTCCTCTTTAGTCCTCTGCTTTGCAGAAGAGGATCTGCTGCAATGTTTCTGAATGAAGTCTCTGGTGTATGGTAATCTTCAAAGATGATACCGACATAAAGAGCAATACACCTATGGTGTCCATTGGATGCACATATAGTTGGAAGCACTTTTTTTATGTGACATTCCAACAAATCTGTACTAAATTTACCAAAAAAGCATTTATTGCAAATGAAATCAAAACTTCTGTGGGAAGAAATAAATTTTCCTAAATGCTTAATTGTGTTCTAATCTTATCAAAACCCAAGATGCTATGTCAGACTTTTGTTAACTAAGAGGAAGGATGGTCTTCCGTGACATGATCCTTCTAATGATCCATCTCCTCATTTCTTAACATTGACTGTTCCTGTCATCTTGGAAAGTCTCCTCTGTAAAAAAATATTTGTTTCCCTCCATGACAGGGAATTGTGATTTATGCATATCCATTGCTGATGAAGGCCATTTAATTACTTGAACAGATATTACACTAATACTTCACATTCTTGTTGAGTCTGGTAACAGCTGAGCGTCTCACATGTAGCCTTGCTTTCTTCCTCTTTTATTATCAACCACAGGGGATGTCTTACCTGCACTCAAGCAAAACTGAAGTCCATGGTCGACTCAAATCCACAAACTGTGTAGTAGACAATCGCATGGTAGTGAAGATCACGGATTTTGGCTGTAATTCAATTCTGCCTCCAAGGAAAGGTAAAAACAGTACCCAATTGGACTCTTCTTCATGATTTCCAGCCCAATGGAATTCTCTTATATTCATAGTCCAGTAGGACATAATTACATCTTGTACACTGTACAAAACATACAATATGATTTTGTTTCATGTAGCAGCCATGATACAAATGATATCTGAAAACACTGTCTTAAGTAACACAGTGAAAGAGAATTATTAGCAGGTAGAGAAAGAAATTAGGTAAGTGTAGGTGAGAAGGAAAGGAAAGATGAATTTTCAACTTATAGTTTAGAAAACAGAGATTTCACTTGTGGCTGAAATGCAAGAAACATTTTCAGCATCCAAGGCCTTCATGCAAACAGTGGTATTCAGCAGTAATGCTGAACTTGTGTGAAGAAAAAAAGGAGTTAAGTACCACATGATCTTGTCATTATCAGATGCATGTGTTACCACAGTGCTCTGTGATTTAATTTAAACATTAACAGTTGTGACTCTGATCACCCTTAAAAAATCTGTAATGATATGCAATGCTAACCTTAATGTTTTTCATTCCTTAGGTCGGAATCTAGAAATATGTGTTCAATCAGATTGGAATAATTTTAACAGCTTTTCTTTACATTCTCTATTCATCTCATAGGACATTTCTGTAAAATAGAGCACTCCTGTCTACTCATCTTTTCCTTCTTACTTGATCTTGAGGGAAAAGACGAGCCCATCTGAAATTATGTCATCTGCATCTGTATAGTAGAGCTTGGGGTGTAATAAGCACAGCACTGTGCCATAACTGTAGTATCTGATCTGAGAAGAAACTGTGGTTGCAACTGGGTTGAGAGAAAATTTTTACATTCAGACACAAACATGCTCAAGGATAGCAATGAGAACATAAAAAAGAGTAAGAAAAGTGCACTGAATGTAAATGCCCTACTAATTCTTCATTTTACAAATTTCATATTTAAATTTATATTATTATTACATTGTAATGTATTTCTCTTCTTTCATTGCTCATAAGATAAATGCTTTGACAAGCAGCCTCAAAATTTCTGGCTACTAGATTTCTTTCCTTGAAGAAAACTTACTGTTTCACAAGAGATCTACAGATTCATTGTGGCTGGATGTTGCAGCCTGATATCGTAACACTGTCTTCAGGGTCACTGTGTTCAGGTCACTGAAACATCACCAGCATGTCATAACAAACTATCATACCATGGCAGCATTCTGGTTTTGAGGTACAATGGTGCTTGTTGCACTAGAAACACAGATTAATAACTTCTGTAGAAAGAAGGTGGTTATGAGCAGGTAATATTATGTCAGGCTCAAAAGCACTTGAGAATTATTTCAATAGATTCATGATATCAAGGCCGCTGGGAAATATTACAGTCTTCTCATCTGACATCTTGTACAACAAACTCCATGCATCTAGCTCAATAATTTATGGCTCAGCTTTTTTTTTATAGCACTGGCATTCCTTGGTCTTATACAGATGCATGGGCTATTTCTAAGAAGCCCATGAAAGGTAGCTAAGAAAAGCAAGTTCATTGCCAACAACATAACTTTTCTGGAGGTGTGAGGGTCTGCATCTACAGTGGAAAATAGTAGGGTCAGCAAATCCCAGACAATTGAATAGTACCACATCAGAGTTAGATAAACATCTAACCTGTATTGATGTCAGCTTCTCAAGAAAAATGCTAAAGTAGGAAATAAAGAGTACCAGTGGGCTCTGGGTTTGATATGGAAAGTGTAAAAGGAAATGGCCCTATAGCCAATGGATGCTCTGAGAAGGATCACCCTTTTTCAATGACTTCTCTCCCTTCCCCCTTTACCTTGTCCCCCATTGTCATCTGGATCTTCAGACCTGTGGACAGCTCCTGAGCATCTCCGTCATGCTGGTGTATCTCAGAAGGGTGACGTGTACAGCTACGGGATCATTGCCCAAGAAATCATCCTGCGCAGGGAGACCTTCTACACTGGACACTGCCGGGACAACAAAGGTAAATCCACAAATTTCTCCTCCATTGCAGCCTTCTGGGATGGTGCAGCTGTAACTGGCCCATTCTCCACGTTTTGTGAAAGGCACTGTCTCTGACAGCTGCTTGAACTGCTGCTTCTTCCACTGTATGATGAATGAAGAGCCTGTTTGAAGGATCTCACTGTTGGGGCAAGTGTCCTTATTCTTTCTGTAAATAAAGTTTGCGTTGAGTTTTCTTGCCCTTTCTCCTCCCTCCTCACCTTGGCCACAGCATTACAGAAGTTAACATTATACAATGCTGTCCAGACTTACTGTAATATTTAAAGACCACAAAGGTTTTTCTATTATGAGTTGTGCACAACATATAATTCTTCACTCATGTTAGGCATCATAAATCAGCAATATCAACACAGAACAACAAAAATTCAGCAGTATGGCACAAGAACAGTTGGCATTTAAAAACTGGCAATTCAGACTTTATTTAAGCCTGTCAAAATTAACTTCAGTCATTTAACTTCTGTCAGAAAAAGCATCTCCTCCTGTAGTACATCCATTAAACCCCATTTTGTGCATTTTGTGACATTATTTTTGAGTGGATAACAGCCCAGTCAATCCCAGTTCCCAGAATCCAGGCATCATTATATATTAGAACTGACATAAAAGCATGTGTGGGTTTGGGATTTTCCTAGTGGCAGTTACCAACAACAAGTTTAGACATTGCCTTTACCTCTGAGTCATTCTGATAGATCTGCCTGATTTGTTAAAACATTTACAGCAGCAGCTGGACAGCCTAATAGCTCTTTTCCTGAGTTACATTTGAGAATAACTTCTGGGGCACCTTCATCATCCTACATTATCACAAATCTATGTTCATATTTGGGGAAATGCAGTGTTTCACATCACCAACTCTTTAATATAAATGTAGGCCTAAAAGAGATTAGAAATGCCTGTTCCCCTTCAAGCAAACTCTTCCGGACTCCATGCTTAAGGTAAGGTAGAGAAAATAAAAGTCTTTCTATTCCTTTTTCTTGGGAAGAGGCAGGCACAATCCTCAGGAATGCAAGGATTTTACAAATATCACCAAAATAGATGGAGAAAGGAAAGAACAATGCTCTTCCTTGCTCATTTTGACTTGCAAAGCAAATCCATAGCAAACTACATTCTTTTAACTGTTTGTTCAGCAGTTACAGTCTTTCTGTGTTACGTTAATGGTTGTTAAGTTAGCGTCAGACACAGTGTTTCTGGGCTTTTCTGAGATGTGGTGGCATCCTCACTGCTGTGTTTGACCCTGGCTGTCATAGTCACAATCTGGTTCCTTGCTTTAACTTCGACGTGTTTCTTAACACTGCATTTTGTCATTTTAGAAAGACTGTCCCTTTCAAATAGTATTAGTTTAATCCATCCAACTGAAAGAATTTTTAGCACCTCTAGGTGCTGTTGCTGGAGATGGTCACATATCAGCATGTTTAGTAAGACAGCGATAAACTTACTGGGCCTGAAGCCTGTTTGGTAAGTCTGGATTCAGTGTAACTTAAAAAAAAACCTGCTTTGTAAACTTCAGTTGAAATTTTAAGTTTTCCATTCAGTGCGGAGATTGTTTTATCCCCAAAGTTTTTTCCTTAAAAGCATTACTAAATGTCTAAGCTATATATTGCTGATCTAATGGCTTCTGGTATTCCTGATTTTTGATTATGCAATTTGAGTAAATGTGTTCAGCCTAGTTTCCGCAGTTGATCAAATTTCATGTAACAGAAAGGAATGAGTGTTATTCTATATTGCTGAAGTGGCTTCTCATTTAAATGTCTGGTTTCATTCATTAGCCAAGATGAGGTGGACCATAGTTATTCAAACACCTTTGAATTTTGTTTGTGGCATCATCTAACTTTGGAAGAGTAGCTCAAACTTGGGGTGACCATTAATTTACAAATATCTAAGATAAAAAGAGGGAAAAGAATACCAAATTAGAGTCAATGGTAATGGGTAAAGAAATGTCCCTGTTGCATGTTAGATTCATTTGGTTTTTAAGTCTCCTGCAGAAAGTCTTTCAATGGTTAGGCTATCAGAAGTTAATCTCTGCAAGTTAGAAGACATGATATTGATATTTCAGGACAACTGATATAACCGCTTCTCCAGGGCTTCATTGGTAGCAGCAAGGACTGTGTTCAGATTTTAAAAGAGTTGTTTAAAAAACCCTGTACCTAGCCTCCATCCACCAACTTAGAAAAATTAAACTCAACTTCCAGGTACTCAGTGAGCCAATTTTCTCAACCTGCAAATATGTATCAATCAACTTAAGATACAATAATATTGCTACTAACAAGAGAAAAGAAGTCCCACAAAGACAAGCATACAGAACTGTATTTCTAATGTATAGAAGTAACTAGGTCATAGTCCTCTTCACTGACTTCTCCATGAGACAGCTATTAGGCCAGCTGGTTGCTCCACTCTCCTGCAGAAACACCTCATTCACTGCTCAAGACTGTGAAATCTTGTCACGTACCAACGCTCAATTCAAGCTGCCTCCTTGTTCCACTACTTTCTGCCACTGGCTAATTGCAGTGTTGCTAATAGTTGCTGTTACTTCTGCTCTCAGGTGTGTGCGCAGCGTGGAAATCCAACACATTCCTCTTGCATACTTGAGAGTTACACAGATTCTTCTGTCTCTTAGCCCACAGAAGACTTCTTGGCAGTCTCTCCACTCCATAGCATTTGGGAGACTCAAGTCTCCTGCTCCTTCTCTAGTCTGTAATTTCTGTACCACAAAGCTGGAAGCTACTGCATCTTTTTGGGGTGATCAGGCACACTGGGCATGCTTAGGCATCCCTAGCTGCTCTAGACTTGCACATACCATCACGATTACAAACCTTCCTCATCTCATTATATGCTTCCTTCAGTAAAATTGTCTCCCAAATGTAATCAGACGTTATTAATAAATGTGTTTCACGCTTGTTCACGGATCCCTTTTAGTTTCTCTTTCTCTCTCCCAGAAGTAAAAAATTGCTTCTCTTTTTTAACTCCCTCCCTCTGGAACTCTTGAGGTCTGGAGGAGAAGGACACAGAGAGATATTTTTGCTTTAGCTCTCACTTACTATGCTTAAATTGAGTTGTTCAAATGCAGCCTGCATTCTGATATGTTCAGAATCCAAATAACTTCCATAGAATGGATTTAATGAATAAGAGTACAAATGAGCTCACAAATGCAATGTTTTTAAACCATATACATTAATAGCCTAGTTTTAAGGAAGCTGAGCATCTGCAGGATGATTTGAACTGCTCTCATGAGAGTTGTATGTCTCCATACTTTTGATCAAGTCGCAATGGGCTTTTCACATTGTTTTTTACTATAGCTATACTTCATGCTGAGAGGCACACCTAACGTTCATTTGGGAAGATGCCATAACCATGTCTACCGTGACCAATAAATACTCATGTACATTCCTATTCATTTTGCTTTCAGGGCCCTTCAAGCCAGCCTGTTTTGATCTTGTGCCATATATTTAGAAAAGCTCCAAAGTTGAAATTCACATCAAAATAAGGGAACTGTCTTCAAGGCTTCCATTTGTACAGTAACTCCTAACATCATAGGATGCTATCCACAAGGAATGTCCTTCTTATGTTTTTTGCTTAAAACTTTGCATCTGTTTCCTGTGTTAGAGAAACTTTACAGAGTTGAGAGTGGCAAAGGAGTGAAGCCTTTCCGACCAGACCTGGCCTTGGAAACAGTGGGAGAAAGAGAGATGGAAGTAAGCTAATAATTAACTAAGCCATTTTCTGGGTGAAGGGCAGAAGTCCTGGCCAAACTAGAGCTCATGATCATGGGAGGATGAAAGCTATGCACATTTTATGCCAAATGCCCTAACCTCATGGGAAAAAACGGTATTCTGTAGTTGTTACCAGTGAAATGAAATACAGCTCATGAAAATTATTTCACTGGAAAGAAATGGACGCTTATATGATGCCACTCTTCTGACCTATTTTAGATATCTTTAAGATGGGATGAATCACTCCTCAAATATACCTCTCTCCACTGATTATATAGCCCCTAAGGCTTCTTGCTCAGGTGAAAATGTCTGTATTGTAGACGTCCACATATTCAGCAATGCACCCCATTCTTTTTGGCTGAATCACCAGTTTCAGAAAAATCCCAAACTCAGGATATTGGAAATATAATTACCACAGCATTTATGTCAATAACTGTATCTGGCACCAGCTGCAGCACTGGATCCATTTACTTGCCTTTCATTTATATATTGCAAATTCAAGTTAAGATCATGTCACTAGTCACCACAGAGTTAAGTTTAAGATGCCTGCAATAAGTGTCCTAACCATAGATTCAAAACAGTTAGTCACACATTTTAATATGTTGCCAGTCAAGAGTAACCGGAAATTCCCTAATGAACTAGTGCTGTTTAGCACCATTATCCTTCTATATCCATTACTCAGGTGGACTTTCCTTAAATTTTTCTTTGAAGGTGTATACACTAGTGAAGAGCTGCTGGGAGGAAGATCCAGAGAAAAGGCCTGACTTTAAGAAAATTGAGAGTACTCTGGCTAAAATATTCAGGTGAGCAGCAGGGGCTCTGTTTTTTAAGATGCTCCAAACTCCTCCTAAGTGTTAGAAAGCTTGTATTTTTCAGTGCATAAGCTGATGTGATTATGATTCAGTTAGTGGAAACACTGAGTGTCTTCACTTAGATTCTCTTTTATTCTTTGGCAGAAAAGTAGGCAAGCACGTGCGTATGTATACGTACATGTGTGTACATAAGCATCTATGCATGTATTAGCTGAGTGAGGGTAAGACGATCACCATACCTCAAATTGGTACATTGTGAAAGTAGCAAGCTGGATAATTAGAGATTTAAACCATTCAAGTAATTCACCCCCTGTCTCTAGTCAAGAGTTGGATAGTGACTCATGTTGTCTAAGTTTCGGGAAATGAATACACATAAATGTTTGGAGGATGATTTGAAAGTTTGGATGAGCTGGGTTGTGCCATAAATGAGTTTGGATGGTCCCAAATTAAGCTGACTAGAAGTGTTGGGTTGTAAATCACCAGAAGTATTAATTACAGGGGTTTTTTGGTATAAAGTTGTGGGATAATAAGGGCCACAGCTGGATAAACCCTGTGGGGTTATACAGGCCTTTCACCCGGTCAATGCTGCATTGTTCCTACAGAGTTTGGTCTGAATTAATTATTTTGATGTCCAAACAGTGAGCTTTTAATCACTTCTCTTGGGAAATTGCTCACCAGTTTTTAAAGCTCTCCTCATCAACAAACCCCAACGGTACCGGCATCATTTTACACTTTACATGGGCAGAAGGACAACTGCACTATGCATAACTGAATGTATCAGTTGAATAATCTTACTGCAGCTGAATAGAAAGACATCCTGGTTTAGCTCCTAAGCCTCCATCCTACAAAAGCAAAGAGGTTGCCTCTTGCCACATGCAACATGGTGTTCTCCCTCACAGGGGGTCTAAGATGGTGCATCCCTGACATAAAGATTTGTTTAAAGTAAGAGTGGTTTTAAAGACCAGTTGGGTACAATACTAATCCCAACTCTTCCAGTCAGCCTGGCCCCATCTACTTTCAGACTGCTTTGGCGAGTGCAGGCTGCCCAGACAAACAGGGGTTATGAGTGGCTCATGTTACCCTACTTCTGCTTCCAGGAGGTAGTAGGCTGGAGTCTGCAGGATCTTGTGAGTAAAACTAGCCCAGGGGCTGCTAACTGTTCCATTGAATTGTTCTGTCTTCTACACAGGCAGCCCCAAATTGTCTTAATCCTTCTGGCTGAAGTTCCCATCTAAACATTATATGCAATTTTCTACCTACTATCTTTAGCTTCCTCTCAGGATTCGAGCTTGTCAGTTACTTTTTACAAATGAATGGTCATGGATTACCCAAGGTAACCTGGAGTTGACAATATTAGAAGGGCTAGGTGATTTAAGGGTGCTTTAAGAATTACCAGCTCCAAGTGACAAGTGTGGATCACAGACTTTCAATTCATATACATAAGCCCTCCAAGCAAGAAAAAGAATGATACACTTGAGGCACTTTGCATTCTAACTACATGGAAGTCAAACACTGGAGAAGTTTTCCATTGCTTCTTTTTTGCCTCTCTCAACAATGTGCTTTCATCAACCTTTCTTGTTGGCTCCTGTGTATTTCTGTTATTTGCAGTAACTGCCATGGCCAGACCAATGAAAGCTACATGGATACCCTGATCCGGCGTCTACAGCTGTATTCCCGGAACCTGGAGCACCTGGTGGAGGAAAGGACAGAGCTATACAAAGCAGAGCGAGACAGAGCAGACAGGCTTAATTTCATGTTACTTCCAAGGTAACTGGCTGGGAGGATTTTCACTGGCATTTTATTTACATATATCACCTGATTCTTGGAGAGTGGGGGTTGGGCTTAATATTAATCTTCTATTTCCTTCCCCTCCAATCTGATCCTGCTAAGGAGGAAAGAAGGAGAAGCTGTCCCTGAGGTCTCCACCCTATGGTGGAGTTTCATGCCAAGATGGTACTGGGACCCATTATCTTCCCCAGCCTCTCTTCATGCACAGGATCCCTCTTTCCAGCACACCTCTTTTTCACTGCCTTCCTGGGAACACATAGATCTACAGATCCACATCACAGAGCTCTGTTCTGCTCCAGCACCTTGCTAAGTTGTAGGAGTGTCTCCAGCTGGAGAGCAGGAGTGCAGTCCAACTTCAGGCTGGGGTTTAGCAATGCAACAGGGGCTGAGATGGGCTGGGCCATACTGGGTGAGACTGGGCTAGACGGATGCTTCAGAGTATGGTATAGGACAAGTATTATTGGTATTATAATCATAGAAACATAGAATCATAAAGTTTGGAAAAGACCTCTAAAATCATCTAGTCCAACTGTCAACCCAACACCTCCATGGCTACTAAACCATATCCCATACCATAATATTGGTAATACCAGTAATTTTGGTACTGCATACGTTTGGAATAGTAAAACTATCCTGCTATGTTATTACTAGTTTCAAGGGTATTTAAGTAGTCAGGGTATTGATTTTATGACTCATTTAAAAAAAAAAGTGTCTGGTCAATCCAGTTTTGGGGCAAATTTGAAATGATCTGGCTGTGTAGACCGTGCGACAAGGAATCCGTGTTTCCTTCCATTCTTTGTTGCTCCTACCACTCTATTATTGTCTCATTGTAGATGGAACACAGCATTGTGCAACACCTATAATTTTCTGGGTCTCTTTCAGTTATCTCTTCTAATATCTCCACTAGGAACAGATATTTTCAAGAAAATGAAGGTTCCTCTGAATAGATATTGACTGTCATGGTACTGAATTTTTGTTCCATAAAATTATCAGACTATGAGATCTCATCTGAAATCAGGATGAGGTGATGTAATTATCAGGATGAAATTACTTCTCCACTGGGGAAACAGAAAAATATGTCTGTTCTTACTTATTGTGTGGGCAGAATGTAGGTCTACATGTCAGAAGTTTCAGAATTTCAGTTTTAAATTTGACTCAATATCCCTATTTCTGACCTTAGCCAAGAAGCTCAGTTTCTTGTGCCTCAGTTTCCTCATGGCTATTAACACACTTGGATTTTGTAAGGCTGTAGCGCGTTAATTAACATTATAAAGTGCTTTGAGGTCCCTAGCTGAAAGGCATTATGGGCATCTAAAATGCGATTACAGTGGCAGTTTTCAGCAAACTATTTGATGTTTCCTACACAGAAAACAATGATGTGGTTGGGTTGCATGAAAAAATACCTTTAGTATTAAACACAGACTACTCATCTGTCTTCCTGCCTTCTCTATTTCCGCAGGCCAGTAGTAAAGTCTTTGAAGGAGACTGGCCTGGTAGAGCCAGAGCTATTTGAAGAAGTCACTATCTACTTCAGTGACATCGTTGGCTTCACTACACTCTGCAAATACAGTACCCCTATGGAGGTGGTAGATATGCTGAATGACATCTACAAGAACTTTGACCACATTCTTGACCATCATGATGTTTACAAGGTGATTAGCTCCGCACTTTTGCTCAGTTAACAACCAGGGGGGACACAAATCAAATTGGATGATGTGGTGGATTTGGGAATCTGCCTTCTAAGCAAAGGCAAAAGAGAGAAAAAATGGTCAAGATTACCTCATTTCAATATACTTTCAGTGTGCCTGCTTATACTAAATTTTCTATACTAGGTGGTCAAGGATTCATTAACTGGAATGCTGGGTACAGTTATAAACACTCATATACCAAAAAGGTGTCAGCTACCTTACATTAATCAATCTGGCTGTCCAGGGAAGAAATGTTTAATCATGAACAAGAGGATCTGATAAAACCTTTCTGCTTTTAACTAAATATGTATTTTGCTATGTCTGCAGGTAGTGAGTTCTAATTTTGTTTCCACAGGTAGAGACCATTGGTGATGCTTACATGGTGGCGAGTGGTTTACCAAAGAGGAATGGCAACCGGCATGCAGTAGACATCTCCATGATGGCTCTGGACATCCTCAGCTTCATGGGGTCTTTTGAACTGAGACATCTTCCGGGTCTGCCTGTTTGGATTCGCATTGGAATTCACTCTGGTACACAGTAGTGCTAGATCAACAACGACCATTTTGTTGCCTTGTTTTTGAACAGAATAGACATCCATAGAAGATCTGGTAGTACATCATACGCAACTGCTCCCCTCATGAAGAATCAGGTTGAAAACAATGTACCTGGAGGAAGAGCAACAGAAATAAATAAGCCACTGGTTTGCTCCCCTGTAGTGACATATCCCATACCCATTCATTCATAGCTTAAGTCAGTAGCTAGGAAGAGCAACTGCCATTGTTCCTGGTATGATTAAGCCAGTTGTTTCAAATAAGCCTTTGCAGATCTCTCCTTCCTGACCAAAGTGGAGATCAGCCATGGCCAGATACGCTTGTGTAGCCACAAAATGCAGGCCTGTATTTTATGCTTTTGGAGGCAAAAGTTCTGACAAGCCTATGTGGGAATTCATGTTTTAATTAATCCATAAAAATAATTTTTCTCAAAGGGGAACTGCAGATAGCTCAAGCAGATAGCTCCCAAGTACTTTGGGAAATTTTATCTTTTTATTTTTGTTTGTTTCAACAACCACCTGAACACCAGCTGTCAGGGGAGGAACATATTCATGAAAGCGACTGAGGCACTGGGAAACCCTTTGAGGCACCACTATGCACCCCTCCATAATGAAGCTTATTTTCTTTTCCCCTTGCTTCCAAAACTGACAGTTAGTAACTGTGGTTTTTCTGCACAAAAACTGTGTTTAAATACAATTAATACTGTGCAGCCACATCCTTTTATGCTCTTATTGGATTATGCAAGATGAACAGAGCTAGGCTTGGTTTGGAGTGGAAGGGGAGACCACCAGATACTTTGGGAAGTGAGGTACAGAGTATAGGTGAGGACACAGAGCTCTGGCAGGTACTGCACTGCTCTTCCAAAAAAATAGTGTCTTGATCCACCTTTTTTTCATTCTCTGCATCCCATTTCTAGGTCCATGTGCGGCTGGCGTGGTTGGAATAAAAATGCCTCGTTACTGTTTGTTTGGAGATACAGTGAACACAGCTTCGCGGATGGAATCCACAGGCTTGCGTAAGGATTTAATTTTGGCTGTCAGTGTAACAGGACCAAAGGCTATTGGTTAGTTTGTGACTGAAGTGTGTGTTTTCAGCTGAGAACAACTTATTATCAGCTCGCAGAAGTTTTAAAGATTAAGAAGCCTTATTTGTTTTGATTACCAATTGTTTCACTGTCCTGCTGGGCAATGAAGAATTGTTCCTTGTTCATGCTTCAGGGCTGGTAACGGGGAGTACGTAGGCTGGTTTGCTGGCCGAGTTCCTCTGGAAGATATGATACTTATGTGTCTGGGATTTAATTTTACTCTATGAATGGTAGATTTTAGTTTGACCTAGAATTGTATTATAGCTCTGTTGTGTAAATATGCTGACTGTATATTTTAAGTTGAAGCAATTATGTCTTCATATATATGGGGAACTCTGCCAAGAGTCAGTTTGTCTTCCTTCTGCCCAGTGTCTTCACATGACTGTTCTCTGTATAGGACACTCCCAATTATGCTTTTCCCTTTTGGCATCTAAATACTACAGATACCACAGTCAGCTGTATGTCAGATCAATGGCTGTACCAGCTATTCCTCCCTACATACAATGCTATGTAGTGGAGTCAGATTTTTCATATGGCAGTGTAATTGATTCTCATTTAATTTGACTCTCAGAATTTATGTTGATAATAATTGGAGGAGCTTCTGCTATAGCACCAGTTTTCACATACACTTAATATGATTATGTGGTACATTTCCAGATTGAGCTTTCATTGTGTCTTTATTTTTTAGCTTTAAGGATTCATCTAAGTGGTTCCACTATTAACATCCTGAAAAGAACCGACTGCCAATTCCAGTATGAAGTGAGAGGAGAAACATATTTGAAGGTAACCTTTACCATGCGCATGCATGAACACAGAGAAGAGGGATAGTATAAAAGTATTATATAGCTGAGAGTACCCCACAACTTAATTAGCAGCTGGGGAACAAGGGTTACAGATCAATTGGTATCACAGTCTCTAGTGGTTGAAGACACTTCTTTAAAGACAATGCAGGCAATGAAGAGCTCCCTAAGTCATAAATTAAAGCAATATAAAGATGTGGAGAATAAATGAAACATACCATTTGTAACAGAAAATTGTGGAGTGAATTAATCTGATGGAAGGGAAGCTGAATCTATTGTTAATTTGCTCATGGTCCGATATCTGACTGTCTATCTACCAATCCATTTATTTCAGTCTATTACACTTGGCAGTTGTCTGTACTTGGGAGCTGACGGCAGGCAGCACAGCTCCCTCTCCCATGGCATGTGTTTTAGGTCATGGAACAAGGGAGCAGGTGTGCAGCTGCATCTCCCCCATTATTATTCTCACACCTGATTTTTAATCCTTTGCTGTGAGCATCAGTTACTGAAAACAAGCGAAGGCAAACATGGCAGTGTGCAATACAGTATTATTTAAGTAAATGAACTACAGGAAATTGCTTTCTAATCCATAAATTGTGCTTTCTCTTCTTTGTCATACGTATTTAGGGCAGAGGAACAGAGATTACCTACTGGTTGACGGGTACTGAGGACAAGAAATACAATCTCCCAACACCTCCTTCTGTGTAAGATGGTCTTTATATGTGAAAAGGGAAGAGAAATTCCCAGTCTTTGTGCTTTAGCCTTCACTGTTCCTTCCTGGCACTTGTTGTGGGTTTTTTATACCACTCAACTTGCCTCCAGTAGTTAGAGGCTTAACATGTGCATATAAACATGTGTAAATATTCATGACATGGGACCATGCGTGTGCTGAAAGTTATTTCTATATATAAGTGCTTAACAGGTTCATTTCCTTGAAAGGGAAATAAGACTTACAGGACAAGTTGCTGAGAGTTGGTAAGTGCAAGAGATGTACAGAAAAATGAAAAACATTAATATTCCCAAAATTTTAGTCCTAATGGCACCTGTGAGTGACAATACAGTGAGAGGATAACTGCAACTGAATGTGCGGCTCTCTGTAATACCATGTTATGCCTGTGAGCTCTTGTGGGGGAGTTTGTACAAAGAATGAAACTTGAGAATTTCAAGCAGTATTCTGCTAGAAGAGGCGGACAAAGTTACCATAGTACTGCACAGGCATAAAGTCTTTAAAAATTGAACAAAAGCCTACTTTCTAATACATAAGAGATAAGTCATCAAGAAAAAAATATGAGGTTGTTGTCCTGGAACTGAGCTATCATTTTGCTTTAGTACTGAATAAAATACAGTAATAGCGGAAGTGTTGTTTTTGAGAAACTATGCAAAATTGAAGTCAGGATAACTGGTTGCGCTTATTTCATGTGTATTTTGCATATGAGTACTGCATTATTTCCTGCAGACTCACTAAATGTGGAAGTTGCTCACTTTCTGCTCTAAACTCCTGTGTACAGTTGCTCTTTACTAAGTGGGAATTTGCTGCCATCTGCTTTGAAATCACAGTGTTTCAGTACAACTTGAAGCAATTATATAAAGTACAAGTGTTTGTCTCTGGGCTGAGCAGGAAATTACTCTTTTGTAAACTCAGAACTCCTTTTTTGAATCAATATGATCAATTGAGACTATCAGAATTATCGAATTGGCAATTCTTCTGGAATTCAACTACTGAAAGTACCTCTTGAGCTGGATTACTGTGGTCAGTGATGTTTTTGTTTTCACTTCCTCATATAGGCTGTGACTGATAAAATTGCCCCTTAAAATTGTCATATGTGGGGTATTCCAGCAAAAGCCAGACACACTGCAGAAATTTATGAAAAGGTGGCAGCTCTGTTACTGAAGGCCCCTTGAAGTTGAAGAGTGGAAGCACTGGCACCAGTAATAGTGTTGAAAGCTAGAACCTATTTTGATTTGGAGTTAATCTAATTCATGTAATTCACATTCTTTTCATGCAAATAGTGCTGAAATTTTGTTAAGGTCGATAATGACACAGCTACAGACCTCCTGTGCAGAGATAGTGAGTCGTACTGTCTGGAAAAATCACATGTAAATCCTGAATTCTATTCCCAAATCCAGAACCTGAATTTGGTTCTGCCCACACTTTCTATCAGTAGTGTGTGAATGTCATGAAGATAAACTAGAATGGAAATGTTTAAAAACACTGGAGATCTGAGGATCACTAAAAACATGTGAATCACTGTGAATATTTTTTCCATCCTGTCACTTTCAGGGAGAATCAGCAGCGGTTACAAGATGACTTAGCAGAGATGATAACAAATATTCTTCAGAAAAGGGAAAAAGAAGGGTTCAAGACACGGGAGCTTTCACGGGTAGCTAGCTACCGATCAGGTACCCTGGAATACCTGCAACTGGCCAGCACACGGAATTCTGCCACATATCTTTAAAACTGGATGTCTAATGTGACTCAAAAAGCTGCAGCAACTCTCTGGAGTACTTCATGTGAAGGCTGTAGGTTTACAATCTCAGCTAGAGGAGAAAGAAAATACCTTCTGAAGCATCCTTTCTACCATCCGACCTGCTATCAGTAAATCAAACCTCTCTTCACTGTAACATTGAAATTGTCGTATGACTTCAGCAGGACGATGCAGCCTGATTTGAGGTAAATGAAAATATCTGCACTTCAGTCTGGAAAATAGTTTTTTTGGGTTTGGTTAGTTTTTTAAATAGGATAGCCTGTTCAATAATCCACTTCTGAAAATATTCACAGCAAAGTCTTAATTTGTCATGATTTTTAAATGTTGTGTTTAATTTGTAATTCTTATTTGAAGAAAGATTTGCTGTAATATATTTGAAAATAACATTAAACATATCATACGTAAATCCTGGATATGTTGCCATTTTGCTTCTTCTGTTGTTTTCCCCTGTGTCTCACATGTTTTGTTTAATCAAGTTTACTTTGTTCAAGAGACAACACTTCTGTAATTTACCTTGGGAGATTACTCCAGAAGTTGTATGGTTTCTAAAGCTTATCTGAATCTCTTGGGTCTGCAAAATGAAACTGGAAATCCTGCAAAAACACACTTTCATATCTTTTCTCCACTTCTGCTTCTGTCCCCAAACCAGAAGTGCAACAGAAATGAAGGAAACAAACTTATCTGAATTTCTTAAACCTCAGAAACTTTCAATTCAACTTTTGCATGAAGTTGAAATTTCACAACCAGGCAGAACTCAAGTTTTACTGAAATGACTCACTCATTAACTGACACCATGACATTTATAAACAGCTTTTAAAAGCAACCAAAGCACAGGTGATGCATGTAAAAGAAAATCAGCATTCACATGAAGAAATTAGCAACTAGTGAGTGAAATTTTTGCAAAGGCCTCTTGTGCACTGGTGGCTTTCAAAGCAGAGCTACTTCTTTCACCATTGTCAAATATTGGTCAGTATTCAAACCATAAAACTTGGTGCAAAATCATTCTTTTATGAACAACATTTTTATCCAAATAAACAACATTAAAATGTTAAAAAAGAGCAAGCCAGTTGCCTGTGTTTTTTATCAACCTAAACTGGGTTTGTAAGAACACACACACACAAAAAGAAGAACCTAGGCATAAATAGACAGATCTGAAGTGCAAAGATTTCTGGAAAAATTAAATCAGAAGGTGCTGTAGGGCTTATACTCTTGCCTAATGAATGCAAATTCCTAGACCCAGGAACACCATATACACAGAAATAGCAGATAGCAGGTAACCAACAGCCACAGCTTTCAGATTATATGTAACCAATCTTAAACTTGGACTGGCACTAATACCATATCATTACTTCTTCGGTCTGTGTCCTAAGGGAAGTGTTCATTGGGATAAGGATAGAAAAAATGTCTGGTATTCTAAAACTGGTATGTATTAAAAAGACTACCAGTACAGTAAAAAAGTATAAAGTCTGCTATTTCCTGCCCCGTGGTGCCAATCAAGATGCTTCGTCTCTATGTCTACATTCTTGGGTACAACTGCTGTGCTTCTTGGCACCTCTGGATTATTCTGGTTGCTGTATCTGATATGCTCAGCAAGCGTAGCTGTAATGCAGTGACAAGCGCTGGACTCCTCAAGCCTGAAGAAGCCCACTACTACTACTATCTTAAGCAGAGTTGCTCTGATCTTTGAAGTGACGTAAGTCTATTTTTAAAGAGGAGTTTTATGGGTTCTGTCCTTGACACCTCTAAGATACAAATTATTTTAGAGCAAGTATCTGCTGACACTGATGGAGACAATTAATTTAAACAGTGTTTAGTTTTCAGTAGCCCTTCTCTTTCCTGCATTCTTCAGATCATAAATTTCATATAATTCTTTGAAGATAAATCGTTACCTTAGCAAAGAGTTGCTGGACCCATCTTCTGGTAGGTTTGTTTTCTACATGGTTCTGTTCCTGCACATATCTGTCACCCATACATCACAATAAAATCAATTTTGACTACCTTTTTAAAAATTTGCTCCTGGTTTCTGGTTTGAATCTGTCTTAAATTCAATGTCTTACCATTACATTTTGTTACAAAATGTTAGATCAAAGAGCACTCTACCATCAGAAATCTGTCACTGAAGGTCCCGTCATTCACCTCTCCTGGTTTTTTTAAGTAGTGAAATGTTATATTAAAAACCTAGTGTGAGATATAATTTTGTTCTCCAAGTGCAAAGGATTTTGGCTGCACCATCACCATTCATTTGAACTTAACTCACACCAAAAAAAATTCTGTGAAACCCTGGGCTGGGAGCATGTGGAAGTGAACCTTTCCAAACACACATCAAGAGCTTTGCAGCTTTGCTCATATTCAGACTCCCCCCTTGTCTCCACCTCATTTTTGTCATGCATCCGTACTCCCCTCCTGTTTCAGCATTGTATATTTGTGCTCTCTATCCTGGTTTGCATGTGCCTGCCTCCGATTCCTGGCCATGCCCATCACTTGTACACAGAGAATCTTGTTTCAAATACTTTTTTTTTTTCCCTGTGGTAATCCTATACAGGGAATTCTATAGAAAATATAATTTTGTATTTTACTTTACCAAAACAGTCAAACAGAGCAGCATGTGACAGAGGTGAATTTCTCATTTGGAAAAACCTTTGGAAAATATTCCTCCAAAGCAAACACAGCCTCCATTGATGATTAGATATTGAGTTATTTTTCACTGGGGAGGCAAAAAAATGTAACAGCACTGTGTTTTATCCTTATCTCTTCGTGAGAAGTAGCCCAGAACAAAACAGCGATGAGTATGGAAGGATCCCTGCAGCTGGCAGTAGTGTTCTAGTGCTCTTACCCTGGGCTTGAGGCCAAGTCTTGCTATTTGGCCTGAACTGGATGGCATGTGACCTCGTTATATGAGGCTATTACAGGCACCGGTATCAAATTGGAACTATCTTAAACAATTACTGAAACACAAAGTCCTAATAATGCCTGTTGTAGGACAGTGGTAGAATATCCAACACTGGGGGAGAAGAAAAAGGCAGCATCTCAAAATGATCTGAATCACGGGGGCAGGGGAAGACCCCACGGGAAGTTGTCCCTATCTGTAAACCCTAAGAAAAGGGCCAGCCCTCAGCTTTTTTGCTGGGACATGCATAGCAGTTTTTCTTCTCAACAGAGCCAAAAGCTGCTCTTCCTCTGATGTAAAAGCCATAGTTTGATAAGACACCACCTAACTCCTGTTGCTTTATGGGGGCCTTTCCTGATAAACGTTCACCCCTTTTCGGTTAATCAAACAAGCGCCAGGGTCAAAAAGATGCCAGGGCCCTGGCCTTGCCGCCCAACTTGACTTAACGCCTTCCCCAGCGCCTTCTGCCACCACCGCCAGCACGCCGAGCTGCGAGGCAGCAGGGCGCTGAGGGCAGCGGGCAGCCGACGGCCGCGGGCGCAACAGCCGCCCCGGGGCCTGTGCCGCCACACTTTGGGCGGGAAGCGCGGTGTGAAAAGCGGCCGCCGCTGCCGGCCTCCCCTGGGGCACATCCCGGACCCGGAGGGGAAAGGGCGGCCGCCGCGAAGGGCAGCCCTCGCCGCCACAGGGCCACCCCCAGCACGGGGCGCCGGGGCCGGGGCGGGCGCGGGAGGAGGCGGGGGCAGCGGCGAGACCTGCCCTGAGCGAGGGAACTTCTTAAAGTCCCGCCGCCTCCCGGTGCCCAGAGGAGGCGCGGGGGACCAGCAGCATGGCCTGGCTCGGCGGCGGCGTGTGCTGCTGGTACTGCTGGGGGCTCGTCCTCCTGTGGGCGGCGGCGGGGGGCCGAGCAGGTGAGGCGAGCGGCGGGGCGGGAGGCCGGCCCTGAGGAGGCGGCAGGAGGGCCTCGCCCCGGAGCCCCCTCGCCGGGGCGGGCGAGAAGGCAGGGAGACAGCGGGTCTGCCCCCAGCCCCAGGGGTGCCAGGCGACTGGGAGGGGTTGTCTCGCCGGCGGAGCCCGGCTCAGGGCTCTGCCGCGGCTCCCGAGGAGGCAGCGCGGCTCGCCCGGGCCAGCCCCGGCGGACCTGCCGGGCTCCGCGGCTCGCCTTGGGCAGCTGCTCCTCGCTGCGCCTCCTCCCCGGCTGGCTCCGGGGGGAAAGGCCCCCCATGCCGCCTTGGAAGCGGGTGCGAGGTGGCGAGGGGCCTCGTCCCCCGGCAGTGCCGGGGCCGTCGCGGCGGTTGAGCCCCTCCACCCCACGGGAGGGACCCTGCAGGCCGGGGAGGGGCCCGGCTGCCTCATGGCCTTGCTCCGAGAGCATCTCATGGCCCGCCGGCTGGGGCAGGCTCGGCCGTGGTGCCTCGTGGGTGTTAAGTGCTGGCACTTCATTCCTGCACACTTACAAAACACCTTTCCCGTTCCCGGAATGGGCGAGGGGAACGAAACTAAGAATTTAACAGATGGGGAGCTGCCTTGAGCGCCCAGTGGTGCTGGGTTTTAATGTCATACGCATGCATGGGAATCATTTAGGATGGACACTTCGTTTTGGTGCTGTGGCCTACAGCATGCTGAGACTTGCATCTTTAACAGAGTTTTAGTGCTAGCTTGTGGGTATAGGTTATAATCTGTGTTTTAGAATTCGTACCTATACATGATCGGATGTTTTCTGAGTAGATAAACTTGTGTTACCATTAGAGTAATTTACCAGTATCTGATTAACTTAAAAATTGAAGTTGTTCTCTCTGGTACAAACACCACTTCATGCTAATTTTGTGCTCACGGTTGTTTTTCATCATATATTTGCATAATATACTTTTTCAGTCAAAGTTGTAAGGCTCCAATTAGGGTAATTCAATAACTGAAACTTTTTTAACACTTTTGATCTTCCTCTGTTGACTGCTATAGCTTTTCTGTCTCCTGATTTTAGAGCTTTATTCTTGTTGCAACCTCAGAGTCAGATGTGGATGCAAGCAGAATTTGGCAAATGCCATAATGGTACATTTTGGTGAGCTTCACAGTTTTCCATAGAATCTTGGCTTCCCACTTAAAAATCGAGTTTCTGCTCAGTATGTTTGAGAAACATTGCACCTGTGGGCACACACTGTGTTAGCTAACTATGTGCTAGAAAAGACATGCCAGTCAGGTATGAACATAGGATTTTTTTTTTTTTAATTTCAAAGTATGAAATGGGTTTACCATCAACTGGAAGGACAGGGAAAGGAGTCACTAAAGGAGGGAGCTGAAGAGATGCTGAGCAAGTGTGGAGTATGTGAAAGTGAAGCTGCCTCTGGAGGATCAGTAAAAGTTAGTGACAGACTGCAGCCATTCAGAGCAGAATGCCTGTTAGAAATTCTGGATGCCATTTGTACTGATAGTAGGGTTGTTGGGGAGCAAATCTCAGCAGGAGAATATCTCCCTCTTCTGCTGCTTTCAATTAATTCTGAAGATCTTAAGGGCTGGATTCAGTGCTTATCTTGAGGAAATGCCTAGTTAACTAATTGCCACAAAACAAGGAGAAATTAAGGTAACAGTTGTTTTAATGTCCAAAATGTTACAAGCATCTCATTTTGCTGACGGACCTACCTCATCTTGGGGACCTACTTTTCAAACCTTATTCGAATTGGCAAAAACTTTTAGTACTACATTAGCAGGACTGAAGAAGGGTCAACCGTGAATCATGCAGTGCGAGTGAAAGCACGTTTAGGGTACAAAGTAGTTTCAGCTAATACCTGACTGATTCCTCACATCATAATTGAGGTACTGGTAGAAGACTACTAAGTAGCAAATAGAAATGCCTTTAGGCTATTTAATGGTGTAAACTTGGCCTTCAGCACTGTGAATTGTCTAGATTTTTTTTTTTCCCAATTCGTTCATTGCTCTTTAGCATTTTGAACCCCTTGAAGATTCTTCATGATACTGTTTGGAAACTCTTTCTGGAGAATGTTCTCTGGTAAAAATGACTTAAATTTAGGGACTATGAGATCAGTGAAGCTACTTGTGAAATTATTATTTTTGTTTGCTCTGTGGATGATCTATACTGGGGACCTATAACTGTTTTGGCAACTGTTGTGCATCAGCTAAGCTTTCCTAGTAAGTATCCTTGTGAACATGAAAACCATACAGGTTTCAAACTCTTAATTTATAGTTCACATTTGAATATTGCTTCTCTCTCATGTAAGCACAAATCAGGGGATTAGGCTTCAAATAATGCCAGGCCTGTTAGAGGCAAATTGAAAAATTACTTAGGCCTGAAATGTATGAGGAAATAGGATGAATTAAGGCCAGTAGAATAGAAAACTCAAATAGCTTATATTCAAGCAGAACAAGAAAGCATTTACTCTTTTAATTGAAAATCACGGGGTTTCGTGTTAAGTTCTTGTATTGTTTAAGCTAATCTCTAAAGAAGTCCTGAAGTACTTAACATTCATTTTGTAATGGATTCCAGTCATAACTGTACTTTGAAATCTCAGTTGTACTTTAGAGGTATACAACCTTTTTTAAACAGTTAAAAGGATGGTTCTAAAATTTTTAATGGGGAAATAGGACAAGCTCTATCAAATTACAAAATTGAACAGAAACATCAGATGCTCCTTATTATGGTCAACCTGAAATATTTAAATGCTATACAGTGCTAATACAATCTTTACTACAGAACATTAGCTGTAGGAGAGAGTATACTGAAAACAGATGTGCAACGTTGTGCTAGGTTTTTTGTGTTTAAGATGTGCAAAAATAGTTTTCAGGGAAACAGTAGAGTGATAGCTTCCTTATTTAGTGGAAAGTGTATAGGTGGAATCTACAAAGTACATCTGAACACCTCTACCAAAAAAAGGCTTCACTTTTGAAAAGCCATAGATAAAAATAAGCATGTAAAATATAGATAAAAATTAGTAGTTAATGAAGCCAGTGGTTTTCCTATTGTTAGGAGATGCTCACAGTTGTTAACTTAATTTGGCTTGTTACATGCAACCTAACCAGTGCTTCATTGCTTGTGAGTTAGCTTGTTTCTCAGACTAAGGAAAATATGAATATTAATTCTCACCCCCAAACCTTGTAGCTCTTTCATCTGCAAGGAAAAGGGAGTTCTGTTAATTTCTCTAATTAGAAAGTCCAATAGCCTATCTAGATATATTTATGTTTTAAAAACAACTTATGGCTGGGAAAGCATAAGGAAAAGCAGCTGTTACATATTGCCAAACAAATTTTACTGGTATTCTGAAGGCATGTCAGATGTTATTTTTGTAGGTGTAATTTATTTGACAAATATTAGTGGCTGTTATCAAATAGTGTGTTTGTTAGATGGTCTTGGACCATCTCGCTGTTCTGCTCTTTGTTTTTCTTCCTCATCTTCTCTGTCCATTCTATTCTTTCATTACAAGTTACTGCTCCTCTTTCACGTTGTCTTCAGCATCTGATTTCTTTTTTTTTTATCTTGCCTCAGTCCTCTCACTTAGTATTTCCTTTAATTGCTTTCTTCATATTCTCATGAACATGTATGTATTTCCAATCTCCCGCTGCCACCAAATAAAAGACAAGCTCCACTTTTAACATAACCTTAGGAATGCCTGTATTGAGCCAAAAAGGCAGAACAGATTTGGCATTTCAGCCTGAAAACCAAGGGGACTACCACCACCTCCTAGCTATGGCTGAAATATCTTAATTTTTACATTATTTAGCGTATAATCTTGGCAAGAAGTAGGTACTTCTCACTTGTTGAAGAAATTCCAGCACTTTCCCAACTATAGTCCTTATTTGTGGATCTTTATTTGGCAGAAGCATTGATGTATCTTTAAAAACAGGCAATTTCAGGAAAGGTTCCTCCCAGTCCCTACTGACTGCAGAAAGGAGAAAGAACACTTGTTTATTTCCAGGCTTGTTTTGTCATTGCACTTCTCCACTTCTGTCTGCCATCATACAGTGCACCAGTGGTTCTGGTGGAACTGGGCATCGCTCATGCTATGCAGTTCTCGTGGCTGGCTGGTTGCACGGAGGGGAAGGGTGACTCTGCTGACCTGCCCTATTCCCAGGGATTTTGAGTCGTTCATTGCAGTAAATAGTGTGTACTTTGGCTTGTTATTTAGGTTATTCTAAGCAATACTGTTATGGAATACCCACAGATTATCACGGTCTTTTCTGTTTTTCAGAGTCCTGAGAGCAGGCAATGGGCTGAAATACTTGTCAGCATTCTCAGCTACACACTGGGCAGTCTAACTTCGATGATAAAAAGATGATTTGTAGATTCATGGAGGGGTTGCATTTGATTCATATGTAAGAAGCTACTAGTACAGCTGCTGGGATAAGAGATGCTAGGGCCCCTCCCTCGCCCTCCAAAACTAAACATAAAAATGCCAGCATTATTCAAGGGGAAGGTTCCTGTTGTTGCAGGACACATATGGGATTGTTTGGAAATGCGCAGTTGCTTCTTGTATATCTATATTCCATGCTATACTTCAGTTCTGGATGGTTTTCTTGGCAAAGGTGGTGCTCCTAGTTTAGATGAACGCAGATTAAAATTGTAACAGACTGGGTGATGGCAAATGCTTCTATTACATTGTAGTGTAAGCGTGTTTTAAGTGCACACAGATTTATAAGCTTGTAGTTTTAACTCCATCTGTAGCAAGATAAAGACTTACCTTCTAAATTGTAACAATTACTGCATGATTATATATATGTTCCTTGAAGTAAACATGACAATTTCACCTGTAGGTATTTTGACACTTTAGACCAGGGCAATTAGATTTGCAGAAACTGATATAAAAATTAATGAAGTGAAATGGGATGATGATTGAACTGAGTTGGAAAAAAAAAATAAATGGGAAATGGTCTTTTCCAGCATCATTGTTAAGCCACAGCTATGATAGCTATCTTGATGCTGTTCCTCTAAAGGCCTCTCCAGGTTTGTTGCAAATTATCCTGTAATTTAATGTTTCCCTTTCTCTCCCATCCTTTTCTAGTTCTGGTTTTCTTCAGTTTAAATTTGTCATATAGTGAGGTTGGGGCAGGGCAAACTCCAAGGGTAATTTTAAAGTTTGTTCTGACTTTTGAAAATAGCTCTGCGTGTTCATGCTCTGGCAGAGCATAAAACAAAGAAACAGAGTCTGCTGTGTTAGAATACCTGTGTCAGATCAGTCTGTCTGGCACCGGCATCAACCTTCTTTTTAAAAAGAAAGCAATGGCTATCTTGCTTTAGGCAGAAGGAAGTTTCTTTGACATACCTATTTAGTCTGTGGGCAGTAATAACAATACCCAGCTGCCCTGGTTCCTCTTGACTACTCGCCACCTCTCCACAGGCTACTGAAGAGATGGGAAGAAGATAATCTTTTCCCCTACTTTGTTCTTGCTCTTTTTACCCGTTCCTCAGCGGTCTTTGTGTACAGGGCACGTGGCCTGTCTCTCCTCTGCCCTGCAGTGGGCTTTTTGGTTGGAATCAGCCTTCCCCTTTACTGCTGGATAGGTTAGTTGTGTTCTGTGCTGACCCCTTGCACCACTTCTGCACAGGACCTCCCTTTTCCTGATGTCTTTGCTTACGTGAGCTTTAGCTTTGTAAGATGGCCTTTGGCTCTCTTCAGTGATGACCCTTATCAGCCTGCTTTTTTATAGATTTTCAGTCTGAGTGATTCCCATGCTTACCCTTAAGCTAAAGTAGCCATTACCCCATGTATTACTACATGGGGTAGTTAAGGGGAATAGAAAAGAAAATAGTTAAGGGGACAACAGAAAAGTAAGATTATAGCTGCTTGAAGAGTTATCCAAAGTCTGTCACGGCTCAGTCCTTTAAATAGCCTCAGTACCTGGCAGATGAAAAACATGTTTTTAAACACTGTGTTCCAAGGCCCTGAAATGACTTCATCTCTAAATAGAGATTCATGTAAAAACTTCTATTCATAGAAGTGGGGGGGGACGACCAAACAGTTCCTTCCCTATTAAAATTCTGTTCTTGCTAACGCTTTTCCTGGTCACATGAGAAGTGTCTGTAGTACATCATGAAGACTGACACAGGGCTTAGTGGTACAAAGTCTAGTTGGAGGCCAGTAACTAGCAGTGTATGCCAGCGGTCGATACTGTTCAGCATCCTCCTTAATGATCTGGGTGATGGGGCAGAGTGTACCTTCAGCAAGTTTGCTGATAATACAAAACTGGGAGGAGTGGCTCATACATCAGAGGGTCATGCTGCCATTCAGAGAGACCTCAACAGGCTGGAGAAATGGGCTGACAGGAACCTTATGCAGTGCAACAAAGGGAAATGTCAAGTCCTGCACCTGGGGAGGAATAACCCCATGTACCAATATATGCTGGGGGCTGACCATTTTGAAAGCAGCTTTGCAGAAAAGGGCATGGGGGTCCTGGTGGACACCAAGCTGAATATGAGCCACCAATGTGCCCTTGTGTCAAAAAAGTCTGTCTCCTGAGCTGCATCAGGAGGATTGTTGCCAGCGGGTTGAGGGAGGTGATCCTTCCCCTCTGCTCAGCATTGGTAAGGATGTGCCTGGAATGCTGGGTCCAGTTCTGGGCTCCCCAGTACAAGAGAGATATAGAGCTACTGGAGAGAGTGTGGCAAAGGGCTACGTAGGGGATTAAGGGACTGGAGCATCTGTCACGTGAGGAATGGCTGAGAGATCTGGGACTGCTCCACCTGCAGAAGAGAAGGCTCATGGGGGAATCTCATCAATGTGTAAAAATACTTGAAGGGAGGGTGTAAAGAAGATGGAGCTAGGTTCTTTTCAGTGGTGCCTAGTGACAGGACCAGAGGCAGTGGGCATAAACTGAAACGCAGGAGGTTCTCTTTGAACATCAGGAGACGCTTTTTTACTATGAGGATGAGCAAGCACTGGTACAGGTTGCCCAGAGAGGTTGTAAAAATCTCCATCCTTGGAGATACTTAAAAGCCATCCGGACGTGATCCTGGGCAACTTGCTCTAGGTGACCCTGCTTGAGCAGGGGGGTTGGACAACATGACCTCCAGAGGTCCTCTCCAACCTCAGCCATTCTGTGATTCTCAGCAAGAAACAGTTTGAGCTATTCTTGCTGGAACATTAGGAGAGAACAGCTTTCTGGCTGTTGAATGACACAGATTATTCAACAGTCTGGTAAAATGGATGAAAACTGGCTTAAAGCAACTGAGTAACTGCTATGTCAAAAAGTGATTAGTTGGAGAAAGAGTTCGGTTCTTGGAAAATGTTTTTGCTTTTTTATTCAAATATGTCATGGCTCTTCATAAAAATAGCTTCTTTATGTTATGTTTTAGAGTACTGAATAAAGTGGGTACACTTAATTCGAAATCAAACTAGCTGCTTAATCACAAACAGCTTTTTACTTAAGAGCTTTTTGAAGAGCATTAGGTATTGTGCTGGCATTATATTGCTTTTTTTATAATTCCATTATCATAGCATACATACTAAGTATTTTGTGTGAGATCATCCAGAATTAGATCTAGCTCTCTATTTTGCAGCTGTTATGGGCATGATGCACAAAATGAATTGTGAAGAGTAGTAACCAAATCGTAATTTCTTGCTATAAATTGGCAGGACTAGTTGCCACACATTGGAGGAGGGTCAGGGGAATAAAAACATTGCTGGTTTCTCAGTAGTTGTAAGTGTTTATGAGCTTATGTGTTAACTTTTCAAATAATTCTGAGAACTCTGATTTTTGAACTCTTTTCACTTGCAATACTGCAGTAGTGATTTGATCAGTCATGAATAGAGATCGGATGTAATCAGGTCCCATCTTGGGGAAGGCTGAATTAGAGTTGTAGGTTTTTTTGGTTATTTTTTTGAAAGCAGTTTACCTTGCTCTTTGTTCTTCAGCTCAGCAGGATTAAAACCCAACTAATGAAGAATGTTTCTTTAAACAGCAGTCCAACCAGAACTCTGAGCTGTCTAGTGCCCTTCCTTCCCGTTCATTTCACACTTGGGATCGATTCTATTCTGGCTGGGTGATAGTGATTGTGTGTCTTATAAAGGATTGCATACCTGTAGTGCTTTTGTCTTTAAGCCTGTGATCCACTGAGTTCTAGTGCTCCTGTTCAGTAATGCCACCTCCAGGATTAGTTGCCCAGAAAGACAGTTTAGAAGACTTTTGTAGCCTTTTGAATCTTTAGGTGGAAGGCAAAGTCAACAGTAGCTTATAATGCTTTGCAATTGCTAAGGCATGCTGTCTTATAAAGTTATTTTCAATAAGATTTGTATAGATTTTCTTCTGGGCCAGGTAAGGAAATACTTTTTTGAATTTTATGTCAAGACGCAGCTCTGTTGGAGCTCTATACTGAAAGAGTTGTAGATAATTTCCAGAAGAGTAACATGAGAATATTTAGCTGTAAGATTTTGTCTTGGTAAAACTCCAGTTAGTTCTCATGCCACTTTTCAGAATGTTAACATTAGTGTTGCTCTCCATAGTAGAACTAAACCTGATGGAAAGCTATCAAATTAACTTTTTTAAATTGCCAAAATATTGTCTTGACATTTCAGTATTAGATAGGAAATACCTACTCATGTTTCTTTCCCTTGCCCCCTTTCTTCTCCACCATAGAAATCCGCTATGCAACCGTGTACTGGAATAGAGCTGAAAAAACACTGCAGGTCAAGAATATACTGGACAGGAGTGGAGATGCCTATGGTTTCTACAACAACACTATACAGACAACAGGTTGGGGAGTTTTGGAGATCAGAGCAGGCTATGGCAGACAGACCTTAAGCAATGAAGATATCATGTATGCAGCTGGCTTCTTGGAAGGCTATCTCACAGCTCCGTAAGTACCTCAGGAATCAACTCAACTTATGACACTTCCAGTGGATTTCTGTATACTTGTGAGTTTTTTGTTTGTTTTTTCCTTTCCCTTAATTGCCATCCATTTAAACTAACCATACATTTTGCAGTTGTGTGCTGTTCTTTTAATTAGTAGCAGGTATGAAGTATAGCATCTTCATTATGGGATCAAGATGTGCCCTCTCCTTCTCATCCTGCATGCTGTCCTAACACTTCAGTGAGATAGATGAGCACTGTATCTATATTACTGATTAAGTAATGTAATCACAGAATAGTGTATGTGTAAGGAAGTGCGTAAGCCCTATGTTGTAAATAATTACAAAAGGGGTAGCTAGACAAGAATAGTTATCTCCCTAGCCTATAGTTAGGTGACTGACCAACAACAGATGAGACAATTGAGAGCAGATCAGGCAGGGAGAGATGTTGCTAGCAAGGGCTGCAGGGCTTCCCTAAGGACCTTTTTCACCAAACACTGTCAAGAAACTGCTGGGGAGCAGATACTGAAACTTTACAGCATGGGGAGTTTAGTCTCTCTTGGACAAATTAAAAAAAGTGCTGATATAGTGATACGCCTGAAGGCAGACTGGTGTGTGTCTAGAAAGGTCAGTGTAGTCCTGAAAGCCCTGTGAAGAGAAGATGGGGGACTGAATCTCTCCTGCAATGCAGATCTATGAAAACTGACAGAATTTTGTGCTTGTTATGAATCCAAAGGAGTTTTTTCCTTAAAAAAAAAAAAAAAGGCAAAAAACCAACCAAACCAAAAAAAAAAACCCCAAATAACCAACCAAAAAAATAAACCACCCCCAAACCAAACCCTATTCTTTCCTTGACAAAGTTAAAACACAGAGTGGCACTATGACATACTAACTGGTAGGATATAGCTGGTGATATAGCTAAGAATGTGACACATGGCTGCTTGTTGAACAAGCTCCATCTTTTCCTCTATCAACTTAGTCATAAGAAAAGAAAAATTCCCAAATTCTGATGCATGGCTGGGGAACAGTTGTGAGATGCTTGTGATGGATGCAGTGACATGAATTTGGCTTCACCAGCTTTGCTTCCAGAACACTAAAATAAATACCCATAGGCTGCATTGAACAGGCCAGCAGGGGAAGGTTTTCTGTTGAACAATTGTCAGATATGGCTGGTAGACAAGATGGTATTAATTTAATTAGTAAGACATTTTAAGATCAGTTAAGATTTATGGATAGTTCTCTGATCATATGATATGTTAATGTGACTCTCTAGTAGACTTTGCTAGAGAGGCAGCTAGGTCTCTGGAGAATATAAAGGAAATTCCATAAAGTAATATTTGTCAATAACAAAACAATTCTGAGGGAAAGTGTAAAGGAATCAGAGTTCTGAGTGCACAGCCTGTACTCCAGGCAGGAAAGGAAATGAAGTACAAGAGAGATCTGGATGTGTGTTGTTGGATTATTTGGCGTGAGAGGTTCCTGTTACGCATTATTCAGTCAGTTTATGTAAAATATGTATGGATCTGGGGGATGGTAGCATTACATTTAGAATGTTGTTAAAATTGGGTATTGCTCAACAGATTTTTTTCACTAAGGCTTTACGTAGGTGTACTCATCTCTAAGTGGTTAAGCTTAAGTCATATTACATAGAGAGCCCAATCCATGCTAAGCCCAATTAGATGGCAAGTAATGTTCCAGTAGCAATAACCTACACCCTGTTCCCCTTCTGCCTCCACAGGAGATTTATAAATCTTCCTGGCTGTCTTTTAAACAGACTTAAGTATATGCCTGTTCCTTTAAGCATGGTTTGAATGTGAAACAGTGTCTGCAGACACTGTTTATCTGATGTCTTGGTCTATGCTTAGGTTTAGGGGAGGGAGTTTTTCCCCTTTGCTTTTTCCATGGGTGTTAAGTGAAGATTCACAGAAGTGAATGTACTCACAAGTTATTCTGCTCAAAGCTTTTGCCTTCTCTAGGTTAGGTGCTTACAGAGGCTGGTTGCTAGCTCTAGCTGTTGTTACTGTAGATCTACCACCTCCAGCACTGAGTGGCCCTTTGTAGAGAAATGGATATAGCAGAAATAGTAATAAACAGAGATCTTAAAGTCTGTGGAAGTGAAGTTGAGGGTTTGTATCAATGTGTAAAAGTAGCGTTTGAGACTTTGGCTTTTAAGCAAAGTGGGAAACTTAGCTGTTTTAAAGGAGTTTAAGTGTGAGAGTGGGTTAAGATGCCCTTCTTTTCTGAGGAAACTTTTTGAGGAAATTGACTGAGAAATCCTCTGACAGTGCAAAACCTGAAAATGCTTATCATCATTAAAATGACTATCAAATACTATACATATCACCTGAATTTGGGTTTTGGCTATGTCTTTGCCCCATTGTACATCTGTACCTGCAGTGGAAGCATATTTCTCACTGGGGGTTATGGATATAAACTTTTTCTGTCAGGTCTTGTAAAGCTATTTTCAATTAAGAGGGCTTCTCTTTGAAGCTGAGAATACCTATTGAAAATGCTCCAGCTAAGGAGCAGAGATGAATTAGTGATGTAATCCTCTGACCCGTGAGAAGATGGAGAACCTATTACTTCAGGTTTTAGCTGTATGACCTTAGTGGTTTTTTAATTCAGCAAACGGCAACTAATGAATCCTTTTATACAGTGTGTTTGCAATTTCCTGAACCACAGGAATAGTGAGAACTCACTAAGTTTGCAGATGTTAAGATTGCTTTCAGAACTCCATTTCTCCTTCTTTATCTTGCCTAGAGATTCACAGAATCCTAATTAACATGCAGGCAGATGTTCTTTCTTTGGGACAGTTAGACAAGCCTTCTGAAGTAAAACTGGGAAACAGTCTTTCCTAATCTGTAACTCTGTTCCCATCAGACTGCCTGGCCCGTTTGGCCTGTCTTCAGGGAAGCTCTCTAGCACTGTTGTGACTTCTTCTATGAGAAGGTGTCTCTAAACACTCTCATTCTGCTTTTGTCCACAGTAGCTGCACACAGCTCAACCTTCCTTTATAAAAACTTGGTAACAACAAGGAAGAGTGTAACAATGTGTTTGGCTGTGGTGAAGGCTTTATTTGCATCAACAGCCACTTAGCTACTGGAGTGAAGACGCTTGTGTCACTTGCCTGTACAAGCACCACCTCAGGTGGCTCAGGTACAGCCCCGCAACGTGAATACATTGGGTATGCCTGGTAATTGAAGTGCCCTCTAGTACATTGTTACCTGTAGCCTGAACAACTCCAAGGTCTCTAGCTGTCTTACATCTGTTTGTGGCAATGACTCCATGAAGTAGAAATGACCCAAGGTGGCTATTTGCAGAAACCCTGAAGTCCTACCAGGAAGAGCTCTGATGTGATGCCTTATTGGGAAGGATACATTGCAAGTCTGATCCCAAGTTGAAGTACAGGTTCCTGCAGAAGCTGTCTGGTGAGCAGGAGCTCCAGCTTGACAGTGCCTGCAGTTTGGAGATCTTGGGAATTCTCAGCTAGCTCAGTTCTTGCATTACACTTAGGGCATGAAGGAGGGTTTCTAGACACAGCTAGGCCTCATGATGAAAGCAAGAGTGATATAATATCTCTCCTACAAGTGTATGCTTTGGCCTTAGTAGGAACCTAAGCAGAAGGTAAGACAACCAGATTAAACAAACAAACAAAAAAACCAGCACACCCCCCACCCAGCCCCCCCCAACAAAAAAATCCCCCAAAAAACAAGAAAAAACCCAAAACAACAAAAAAAACCCCAATATGCTAGGACTGCCTTATTTCAGATTACTGGAGAAGAATTAAAATCAGCTCAAGCTATATTGGTAGAAAAAGCAATAACTAAGTTAGTCAGACCTGTTTACCAGTGAGGGTAGAAACTCAGGGCTTTTCTAGAGCATGATTCATCTTTCTAGTGCCAGCACCTGATTCACATAGTAGCTGTCTGTTTTGAAAACACATAGTTAGGGGTGGAATAAATCTAATTCTAGTGTCTGTAGTGTCTGGAAATCAGACATTTGTTTTTGTCACCAGTCTCTCACGTCTCTGTAAGGTCCTGTCCTATCATCCAGCCAAAGATGTTTGCTCCAGTTTTCTTGGGTGTGAATTCTCTTCCCCTATTACAAACAGACATTGTTAATGAGGCCTTGCTTTACTTGGGGAATGCCAGAGCACATCCAAATCTGTGATGTTAAGCACATACTTCTAATCAGTTCCAATTGGGGCATGCCAGGTGCCTAAGAGCAGTATTTAAATTTGTAGCAACATTAATTGTACTATTTTTTCTGATATAACCTCAGCTGACCTGAGTCTTGTCATCTTCCTCTCTAATTTGAAGAAGCAGGGCTCTGCTATGCTGTTTTTAGACTTTGAATTCTTGTCCCAGCTCTGTAATTGCCTTGTGTTTGGCCTTAGATACATTTGCAAAGCCTTACCTTACTATAATGATCCAATTTACTTCAGAGGATAATACCCTTACAAAACATGCAAGCCACGCACATAGAAGCTTTGTTAAAGCAAAAAAAAAAAAAAAAAACCACCCCAAAAAACACCCCAAAACAAAACAGGGCAACTAGGGGAAAAATTCTCAATAACCTTGGGCATTTAAAAAACAAAAATCAATTCCAGGAATTGTATGTCCTCTGTTAGCATGTACAAGAAGGAAGGCCATTAAAGAAGCTGTTTCGAGTCCCCTGATTCTGAACTAACCCAGTCTCTACATCAGTCATCACAGCTTAAAGATACTACTAGCATAAAATCTGCCTTGTGTTGCATAATGTTTGAGGGCAAAATGAAGAGGGTAGAGCTGATGGTTGAACCTGGAAGCCTGATCATCTGTCCTGGCCTAGGTAGTGATTAGAGTAGTATCCTGGCTGTTTTTACCCTCCTCATCTGGTTCTCATCCCTAAAAGACTGATGGACTGTCTCGTGCTATTTGCTCCTCTTCTCTAGTGCCATGAGAGCTCTGACTTGTAGTATGGAGTATGTTACGCTATAATTTCCTTCCTAAAATGACTTTGGATTTTTATTTGCCAAATTCTCTGTGACTGCAGGGGTGGAGAATATTGATCTGTCTCTTCAACTTTCTTTTCCTCTTCAAGAAGTAGGTTATGATTATGGTATGTAGTCTTGTGTTAAATGGGAGACAGGAAACTCTAGAACTAAAATTGATACTATAGCTGCAATTTCATGAAGGGTGTAATAGCATGAAGCTGCTGAACGCTCCCCTCTCTTGCCCCAGCACCTCCCTCCACAGATCCAACCCCCCAACTTGTGTCTGCCTTGGCACTGATCAGGCCCTTTCATGCATCAGTTTGTTTACTAACACAGTAGAGAGCTGCCTTCTTGCACCACCTCTGTTGCTTATCTGTCTACTAATTCAAATCCTAATTCAAACTACAAACTGCCAGAAAAATATATTCCCTTTTATTTGTTGGGTTAGTGTTTTGCCTGAATGTATGCTGACAATTAGATTTGGTAGTCAGAATGGTACCAGAACTGAGATAAGGCAGCAGGGTCATGCAGTCAAGTACTTAAACAGCTGGGAATGGGGCAGGGGACAGAAAGAGAGGGAAGGTCAATGGATGATTCTCTAATTATCAGTAAACCATTCAGTCATCTGAGGCCGTATTCTCAAATTATGCCCTGAGAGAAACTGGGAGGACCTCCTGCCTGCATCCCTCTCAGAGGAAGTTGCTCTCATGAGTTTAATAGAGGGAATTCTGTCCTGCTGGCATGTACTTTCCTTGAGGCTGGTATCTGTTTCTTAGTTCTGCTTTCTTTCTCTCAGCACTTGGTAGGAGCTAATTTTACTGACTGATGTAGTTCTACCAACTCCAGACCTCAGCGAAATAATTTTCTGCTGATTTCCACCTAGGCCCTAAATATTCCTCTCCCCTCCTCCTTTTTTTTTTTTTTTTTTTAATTCGGTGGCTGAAAAAAATGTTGGTTAAGTTTGACCCAAATTATGAAATGTTGATAGAAAAAATTAACAGAATGAGAAAATCTAAAAGTTCTGTTTTGGCTTGAATCAGATGATGACATTTGACTTAAAATGGAAGGGTGATTTTAATTTTTGGGCTCCTGAGCAATTTTTGGCAGTTTATTTCATCTTGAAATGTAAAGTGCTTCACTTCAACAAAACAAACAAAAACCAGCCAATCAACCAACCAAAAAAACCCCCTACTTTTGTTAACCCCTACTTAAACTTTTGTTTCTATCAGTTAATGAGGATGAAATAGCTAACTGAATTCAGCAACAAAAAAATCACAATACTTTTGGTCTCCATAAAGCTGAACCTGTTTAGGGCTGTCATGAGTGGGAGTTTCTCTGGGAACACATAGGATCAACGTATGCATACTTTAAAATAGAGAGATTTTGCTTAATCGTTAAGGAAGGAACATGGTTAATGGTAAGTAAAACCTGCTAGATTTCAGGCTGAAGTTCTCTCTCACAACTGAATCAGCAAATTATATTCTCCTCACCTCTGTGTTTTCTTGGTTCCAAATAGAATAGCTCTCCAGTAAACTATTTTTGTTGTAATTTAAATTAATGTGCTAAGGCTTCCAAGGTGCTTCTGGCTTATATTCCCTGAACATGAAGTTTTGTCATGAAGTAGTTCAATCTCATTCTTGCTTCTCTTTCCATTGTACAGCAGTTTGAGCAGGTATTAGCAAGGTTGTTTATTTTAAGTTAAATTTCAACAATGCATTTGTGTTACCTTTTGCTGTTTGTCATGCATTAAAGATACGAAGTAATTTCTGTGTTTAGGAAAAGCTTATTTCGTGGACTGTGGTACTTGTCTATCAATGCTTGTTGGCCAATGGGTTGGTAAGCAAAAGGAAAGGAAGATGCAAAAGAGTAACTTCTGCTACTCTTGTTCTTTCAGGCACATGTATGACCATGCTGCAAATATGTATCCGCAGTTAATTAAGAATCCCACCGTTCGAACTGGAGTTCAGAATTTTATGGCGTATGTATTTAGTTATTAGAAAATAAATTATTCAAGACTTGGGGTTGGAGTGTGACAGAATTTTCGAGGGTTTTTTATTCTCTTCCTTGTGGGCTAAAGAAAATATATGCTTCCTTTCCCTCTGATTGAATGCTGTTAGTATGAAAAAAGATTCTAAACATACATGAAGAAGGGCATATGCCCTTCTCTAATTCTGATTCTTTCAAAGAAATATTTAAAACCATTGCTACAAAGGGGTGTGGATAATGCCAATGAATTCTGAATGTCATTCTAGTCAAAATCCTTTTCTAAAAAGCTGGTATTTTGAATGTTACACTGAACAGTGTGGTCTCTTGGCACTTTAATCTTTTTAGCACTGTGTATCCTTTCCTTCCTCTGTTAGGTTAGCATTTTGTTTATTCTACCACTGACGTAAATTCTGTTCTAATCACAAAAGTCCTGATTCCCTTTTCTCTTTAGCTGTATAAATCAAAAGTAATTCTGCTCAAATAATGCAGCTACACTGGTGGGAAACTACAAGTGGGAGAAGAACCAGGCCAGGTACTGGGAAACTCAACTGTGATTACTGCTTATTTAAATCTCCTTAGACTTATGTTTTCTTCCATTACAAATACTTCTGTGAAACTTTGGTCATTTCTGGGGACTATTTTTTCCATCTTTTCCTTGTCTTGTGCTTTCCACAAGGGGTTGTATATCTGACTGATTCTGTTCTTGGTGCACATATGTAAAGTTGACTGGTTTTAGCTTATCCAAAAAGAAGAGAGAAAAAAATCTTAGTGCTCCCTTACTATCATTCTTCAGCATTGCTGTCCTCCTTGTGAGAAAAATGGGCTAGCTACCATATCAATGTGTATGGGTTTTTTTCCAGACTGACTCAGCATAGCAGCTGTATCCCCCAAGATGCATTGTTGGAGGATGGGGGAAATACTAGGTGGCCTTGTATCATTTTTCTGTTGCCTATGTCATGGACTCCTGCATTGCTCCTTTACTTAATAGCAGTCTTGCAATATGGGCTGCTGCGTTGTCCTGAAAGTCTTTAGCCCTGAGTGCTCTGACCATATCCCTATTTCCTCTGACATACTTCTTGCATCTTGTTACTTCCAGAAAGCTAAATCTGGCTGGTTTTGTGTGCTGTAAGAGTTTGCTTCCTTACCAGGTTCATTCCCTCTTTTTTTTGCTGCCGTACATAATACTGGATGGATAGATACAGGAGGATGGAAGAGGCTGGAATCTGGTCCTGACTTACTCTAACAACTGTGGTTCTTCTGTGGCCCTTTGCGCACAGCAAAGGAGGGAACTCTGGGAGATCCTTATAATGTTGGCTGCTCTTGCCCTAGGGTCCGTTCAGCTTGTGTTGCCTCATGCTCTAAACATGGGTTATTTGGCTAGTAACCTCTTGATTGGATTTGGCATGTGGGATGGTTGTGTTTGGCCTCCCACTTTTCCTCAGAGGAGGATAGCAATGGTTCTTAGGCAGTGTTTGAGCACCAACAGCAGCACGCCTTCATTGCACTTGTACGTAGGGGGGAGAAATAGGCTTTTCAAAGGTCAGCCTATCTCATCCTTATATAGGCATTTAAAAGGGAATGGTTCATCTGACCTATCAAATGCTTGTTTCCCTTTACTGACCATAAGGGATTGCTACATCTGATGTAGCAGAGTCCTCCACAGAGGTGGAATCCAACACTAAAGTTTGGTGGAGGCACAGTACTGTAGGGTGTGTTGCATGGATCTGAACATTTACACCCAGAGGATATAACATTTATATCTGCAGGATTTCCAAGGCATCATTTGCCTCAAAACACTAGGAAGGTTGGATCATCTGGGTCATAATACATTTGTCCTTTCCCTGCATTATCAATTCTACTCTAAAACAAAAACAAGAAAACCCCAACCTGTTTGTTCCTCTGCAGGAAACAAGATCAATGGACAAGACAACAAATCAGAAATAATAAGGATGACCCCTTTTGGAGGCATGCTGGCTATATTATTGCACAGTTGGATGGTCTGTACATGGGAGCCCTCGAGTGGGCTAAACTACACAAACAAACAGTAAGATTACTGCATCTCTTTTTCAGTAGCTGGGGATGGGATGTCAGAGGACAAAGATGGAAGAAGGGAATCTGATATTTAAAAAAAAAATAAAAGGACAATAATTAGTGGCAAGTACTCATTCTACATGGCATTCTACAAAAACTTCAGTGTAGGTAATGTGACTGAGCACTTGGGTCATGTCACCACAGATCCTTTGCACTGGACTTAGAAGCCTGGGTGCTCATGTGCTGATTAGATTGGGGGTGGCTTTTGTATCCACGTGTTAATGTTGGAAGGACAGACACTTCTAAAGTGCTTGCTGTTGTCACTTTACAATTGTTATTGAGCAAATGGCCCTCTAGGTATAAAGAGTAGCTGCAACAGCACAAGTCAGCACATAGGGAGTGTATTAAAGCTTTCATTCTTATTTCCAAGCATCAGACTTCAAATCTTAAAAGCCTTTCTATTTTGGAGTATGTTTTATGTTGCTAAATGTCTTATCCTTTTCTGTCTTCCAAATCTCCCATTATAAAATATATGGTCAGTGCTGTGGCAGGCCAAATGGGGTATTTTTTTTTTATTTGGTGTTTGTTTTTTCTTTTTTTTAAATTCAATTAGAATTGTGTTCCAGATCATCAGCTTGTGTGCAATAGCAGAGCTTCTTTAACTCCCATAGAGCTATCATAATTACAATGCTGTCCTTAAGTCTAATGTCTAATAGGTTTCTCAATGTGAGAGGGAGGACTTGAGTAATTGTAGTTGACCCCTTTTGTTTTGGTTTAACCATATCAAGAATTTAGAGAAGCTGGGAGTGCTCAATAATAAACAGTTGGGTTTTAGTAAAATGCACATCTCTTTCTTGTGTAGAACTTGCTCTGGGGCTTTCATGAATGGGGAATCAACTCAAACTAAAAGAAAAGACTGTTCACAATAATGGAAAGATCCATCCTGAATTATAGGGAAGATAATAAGAAACCTTGACTTTCTAGGAAAAGAATTCATTAATTCCCTTTCATAACACCTGTATCTGAAGAGCCCTGCAAAGCTCATCAATTTTTTTTTTTGGCTGCTTCAGAATCCTTTCGATTCAGATGGGGGGGGAGGGGAAAGTGCTAGTTTGTGTCTGAGCTATTTCTTTATGATAGGCATGTCCTACCTGCAACATGTATTCCCTGATACTTATTTAACTGTGTATTTGATACTAAAAAGCACTGACCTCTGAAGCGACTGAGTCATTCTTAATCTTCTTTTCAGGTATCTCACCAGCATGCCTATATAAAAATGGTGCATTTAGTGAAAGTTCAAATACGTAGTTCAGTGTGAAATATCTGTATCCTCTATTTTTTAATTATATGCACTGGATATATATAGTTCTTTTCCCAAATGTGCCTGGAGCAGATGGTGGGATTTATTTTGACTCCTTCCTATGCTATTCACAATTGTAGCTTTTGGCATTATCATCTATGTTGGGATCCATGTCTTTTTATTAAAAGCAAAAAATTTTTCACATGTATGTATTTCTCACTTGAGATGGTGCTGCAGGTTTCTCTGTTTGCCAGAGCCAGTAAGTTAGCATCAGGCTCTTACCTTTGAGTACAGTTTGGACAGCTGCTTTTGCACCTACATATTTGGTTTCCCTTGGCATCAGCATACCTGACAGCTCTGCAAAAGTACATGCAGTTCACTTAGTTGGATACTATGCTACTTTTCAAATACTTTTGGGAGATTAGGCTACAATAGTGCTATTTGTGTACATATTTACTACTGTCAGGATCCCCCTCAGGAAATGAGCTTGAAGATTGTTGCTCTGAGCTTACACAGACAATAAAAACAGGTGCAGATGCAGTGTTACTGACTAGCATTCTAGCTTTGACACATCCACTTATCTGAGAATCAACCCAGCTTCTGTAAACTGTTGGCACTTAAAAAAACAACCCAAACCTAAACTAATAAACAAAACAAAGAGAAAAAAAAAAAACCCTGAGAAGACCAACAGTATCTTCCTTATTCCTTGTGATTAAAGAACATCTGCCCTCCAAAGAGGCTGTTTTCAACTTTGCTCTTACAGTACATATTATAAGAATGTTAAAAAGGTTCTCTTATTTAATCCCTTAGATTGTTAGTAAGTAGAATGTTTGGCAAATAAATTCACCTAATAGATGACTTTTTTTTTCCCTTGGTTCTAAGTATTATACTTTGGTTCAATTAATCCAATGTTGTTTTGATTTTTCTTTGGGCAAAAACTGCACTAACAAGTATTTACTATTTCCATTACTCATTTTTCACCTTAAAAAAAAAAAAAATTAAACTTGTTACTGAAAGCCCCCCCAACAAATTCTGCATGTTTTTAAAAGCAAATCTCATTCCTATCGCATGTTTTTCTTAGTGCTTTGAGAGTCTCTTCTTCCCTCTTTCCTTTGGTAGATACTACTTTTGTTTCATTAAAAAAAGAATCCTTTCTATGTGTATTGTCTTAGGATTATTATCATCAGGAACAAGTTTATTTTTTGATCTCTAGTGGTGCAGTAGTTTGCATTCATGGTGGTAATGAACATTAGAAATACTGAGAATATCTCGTGTGTGGGTTGTGTGGTGTTTTTATTTCCTCTTTTAACCCCCCTTCCCCCCCAAAAAACCCCCAACCCAACAACCCAAAACTGAACCAAAACCCAACATGTAACAGGCTGTATTTTGCTGCCTCGTGTTCTAACTGCTATTGGGAAAAACTATGCATACTTCTAAATACAACTAATTACTGTGTAATTACTCTTTATGTGCAGAGGGCAATCTTCCCCCAATGTCCTAAGCTTAAAAGAAGGCTAAACACTGCCGAAGAAAGGCTGGGAAGTCTTACTTTTTCCTCTAACTCCCACAAGATGAGAGACATGGGGAAGAGAAAGAGAGGAGCAGATGGATTTCAAAGTTCTTGCATCCCCCCCCCCCCGAATGCTTGTACATGGACAAAGTGCTCTCCTGAACACTGAGAAGTTGGTTGGTTAACAAGGATAGGTCCAAAGATGGAGAAAAGGGACTGTGTTTACAAAGTCTGTGGATTTCAACACTGAGCACTGGGCAAAGTTGAACAAAATTGTTCCCTTTTCAGGAGAATGGAAGCAAGCTGTATCAATAGCTAATCTGCTTTTAGTCTTACACATTTCATGTGTCAAGGTTTCTTATCAGCATTACACATACCTTTTCAAACTTGCACGTAGTTGGAGTTTTACATTTGGTGGATTAGTTGATGTGCACTTATTTGAGGAAGACAAGTGAAAAGATCTGACTTTCCATTGTCCAGTACAATGCGCGGTAGTTTGAAGCTATGCCAAATCCACATAGTGCTTAAATGGGAGTTGGATTCTGTGCACACAGGCCACTCTGAAATGTTCCATTTTTCTTTTTTCCCCTAAACATCAGGTGTACTTCACTTGAATATTGTAGAACCATTGTGTCTGCCACAATAACTGAGCCTTACTACAGAAAGAAAATTTGATGTGGACTCCAAACTGTTTGATAATAGTAGTAGTACATATTTTCTTATTCCTATATGTATGAAGCATATGTTTTGTAGTGTACTGTTCTAAACTTTTTTTTAATTGCATGAAGTCTGGTTTCCTGCAGGGCTATTTTAGGTAGGTGCTTCCACTGAGACCTGCATGAAGACAATGTATATAGTAAACTTCTGTATTTTGAATTTCTTATTTACAGGTATCATTAAGAATGATGTCAAAATCTGAATACATTTTCATGTTAAAGTGTGACATTATTCCATCTGGTTCAGCAACATTTTATATCCAGTAAACAAACCCAACCCTTTTGTCAAGACAATTTCTGAAGGAGGGGCACTCAAAGAACATTAAGCCTTTTCATCTGCCTAATGCTCTACCAACGCTGTGATTAATCTTGGGCTTGTCTACACAGGGAAATTACTCTTGAATAAGGAGGTGTCAGAGTTTTAAGTAGTACAATGATTCTAGGACAGCTCTCTATTTGTACTTCCTTATTTTGTATTAAGAATGCTCATGCATGGGGAAGTTGCTGGAAAACAATTGTTGCAGAATAACGTCTATTTTAATGTCCCATGTAGACAAGCCTTTAAGGTTGGTTCTCTCCTATCTGATCCCCTTTCGAAGTTTATTTCTCCTTACAGCTGATGTAACTCAAACTCAATTTTTTTTTTTTTTTTTTTTTGCTATTCAGGACAGTATCCTAAAGGAGGAGCCACACATGCTAGCAAAAGGACTTTTTCTCTTGTCGTGGCTATACCACCTCTCTGCTTGTCAATTTAGCTCATTCATTCACTCTTCTTCAGGATGTAAACCATGCATGCAGAGTTTTCCTGACATTGCTGTGTGAGATGGGAGAAGGTGATTACAAAAGATTGTAATAATGCCCTACATGATGCACTGGTTATAATGCACACTTTTTTTTTGTCTAATTCTTGCTGGTGGACACTGATTAACTCCTCCCAGAGAAGACTTCTCCACATATCCTGGAAATTGGCTGTAGTAATTCCTGAACTGGGGCTCTCAGCCTCGTGGCAGATGCCTCGGGCCACTTCTGAAATTCCCAGATTTGGCCTGCAGTGCAGATGCCTAAGTCTTCTGTTTGAATGCATTGTTTTACTGAGACTCCAGAGAAGCTTTGTGCACTGTGCTCGTGTGATGTCACTGAGCATCAGACAATCTTAAACACAAAACCAGGTTTATCCAAGCAGAGCAATGAGTTCTTGGAAATAAACTGGAACAAAATTTGCTTGCCTCTCAAAAGGGGAATGAAAACAGAACCCTCGTGGGTACTTAACAACCTAGTTCCTCTTTTACTTCTCTGATATTTTGGCTGGCTTTGGGAGCTGGTGGCCTAATCTCACCCAGTGGAGCCCTAGGAATTTACATAACCTTTGCTTCTTTGTTTGCGTGGGTCTTTCCTCCTGCTCTCTGGCCACCTTTCTGTGCGTATAGTTCTGATAGGTTCCTTGCTTGGCACCTTTGTTCTAACTTGAATGGACTTCCTAGTAGTTACTGAATTTTTTACTTGAAATGACTGTAAGATAGTACATAAGTGTGAATTTTTTAAAAAAAATATAGGCAATTTTAAGTGATGCAGCAGTAGTATCAGTGTAGCTACCTGTAGATGTTGCAATGAAGGCAGGTTTTATGGAAGAGAGTATGTACTTGCCAAATGGATGGCAAGTACAGTTAAAATGTCTCAGGGCTGGCCAAGCATTCTCATGTGCAATCCTGTTTGCACCCCTCCTGGTGGTACTGTACAGTAATGGCTGTGTAAATTGGACATTTAGAAAACAGCTTCTCATTGTGTGGTGGGCTTGCAGACCTTTAAGCGCAGCTGGATGGGGAAAAATTGTGCTGAAACAGTGCCAAGTCTCTCTATATGGATTCCAGTGAGATAGCAGTTGTTGGGACTTGTTTGTAAATGATTCATACCACTGAGTTGCTTAAAACTATCCAAAGGTACATCTATTGATGTTTATCAGTTGTGGCCTTTGCTGTTCCCTGTTTGGGTCCTTACAGCAAAAACATGATGAGCTAAAGCAATGTAACAGATACGAAAACTTGCTTTGGATTTTTTCCTCAAACTATAGCTGCTGTTAGGGCCTTCTGTGATGCATGATTTTAGTTGTGCATCTTGGTAAGCATTGTGGGAAGGTTTAATTCCTTCCCCTGGCATATATGGACTAGAGTTTACACTATTTTTGGTTTTCCTGTTGGTTATTCTCTCTGCCAAAACAGCAGATGGATAATACAGAATTCAGCCTTCTGAATAAAAAGTAAATGGATTTGGCACTGTTTATTTTTTCCATGTCCTTGTCTCCCCTTTATTGGGGTTTGTAAGAGAGGTCAGCTATATGGTTTAATAACAGTGATTTATATTGCAAGCAATGTGTTTCTTTGCTATATGGTTATGTTCCATTCTAAAGTTACTATGCATTAGCCCTACAGTGACGTGTGTTCTGACTTCTTTTCCTTAAGCCTTGCCTTAACTAAAGGCATGGTACAAGCAAGAACAGAAAAGATTTAGAAAACGGTCTTTGAAGGTTGAGGCTAGACCACTGTTAAGCTCTTATTTTTGAAGAAGCAAATCAAGAGACGGTTCAGAAGAACGTGTTGCACAACAACCTGTGTGTAGTTAACCCTGGCTAGCTCTAACCATAAGGGGTTTTCGCAAGCACGTAGCATAGCGGAGTGCCTTTTGACTGACATCCTCTCTTCAGCTAGTTCCATGCTTGATTAGTATTGTTAACATATCTTGCTTCCCTCATTTGTTTCCTCCTCCTCAGTCCTGAGGATGTCTTAAATTGTAGTCTTAATAAAAATCCGAAAACTCCCAAGAGTGTTTGTTAATGTAAAGTTCTTCAAAGGCATCTAGATAAACAAAAAAAAATTGAAATCTTGCTATTACCCCAGTGTAACAGTAACAGCAGACTGATTGGTATGCTGTTTGCAAAGACACACAAAAGTTTCATGAGTTACTGCTAGTGTCTCCTTTTTTCCTCAGACATGTTAGCATTGGTAATGCCACTACAAGGGCCAGACCCTTAAAGATACCTAGGTGCCCAATTCAACTGAATTTGGGAATCTGGGCCTTGTGAGCAGGAATTTCATAGACCATATAAGAGCTTCCTTTGAGAGCAACAGAAAAATTCTAACAGCTGAGACTGTCTTGATGCTTCTCTGTCTGAAAGTGCTTTTTGTGGTCTCTTTTCTCCTTTTCCTCAGCCACTGAGCATCTTTGATGTCCAATTTCTGAATGCAGTTGGAGACCTGTTGGACCTCATTCCTGCATTATTTGAGTATTCTACACGGGGTGGACAATGCAACATGGAGCCAGGAAGCCATGGGAAGTATCAGTGGGATATGGGTCACTGCTCTGCGCTCATCAAGGTGAGCACCAAGAACTTCATCTCCAGTGACTGTGTTGATTTGCAGTGTCATGAGTCTGCGTTTCTGGAGTCTTCACTGTTTGTTGCATGTGCATAAAGAGACTCCTGTCAATTAAGGTGCTTTTATGCAGTTGTCATTTGTGCCTCCATAGGATTCTGGATCCAGTTTTGCTCACTTGTGTTCAAGGGCAGGGAAAAAAACAAACCAAAACAAAACCACAGAGATTGACAATGAAAAGCTACCAGAATTACTAGGGAATGGGGAACTACCGTGGAGAGGAGACTGGAAGAGGGTAACTTGTTTCACCTAGCCAAGTGAAGTCTGAAAGGGGATATTGTGAATGTCTGCAAACACATTGGGCAAATAAGCAGGGAGGAAGGGAAGAGGCTTACTTAAACTAAAGTACAGTGCTAGCACAAGATCAAATGGGTGCAAGTGGCTGATGTTTTCTAAGTGTTAACAGTAATACTCTGGAACGGCTTTCCAATGGGAGTAATGACAGAAAAAATGCTTTTAAGATTCGTGTCTGCTACATCATGGTGGCAATTAAAATTTTTCAGTTAAAATCATCGAGGATCTAGTCAGCATATGGAGAGTCCATGTATCCCAGAGCAACAATATTCACCTTAAATTGAGAAGCTTTCATTCAAGCATTTGCCTACAGGTGGAGGTTTCTGAGCTAACAACAAATCATAGAACCAGGGAAATACTTTGAAAAGATGTACTATCAATATATATTTGTCTCTTCAAAATGAATTTACTTGCATTTGCTTCCGTACTTTAAAGTCAGTCAGAGGCATTTTCACAGAAACAGCATATTCTAAGTTAATGTTGGATATGCTTATCACTCTCTACAACTACCTGAAAAGAGGTTGTAGCAAGGTGGGTGTCAGCCTCTTCTCCCAAATAACAAGCGATAGGACAAGAGGAAATAGCCTCAAGTTGCGCCAGGAGAGGTTTAGATTGGATCTTAGGAAAAATTTCTTCACCAAAAGGGCTGTCAAGCGTTGGAACAGGCTGCCCAGGGAAGTGGTTGAGTCACTGTCCCTGGAAGTATTTAAAAGACATGTAGATGTGGTGCTTAGGGACATGGTTTAGTGGTGGACTTGGCAGTGGCTAGGTTAACGGTTGGATTTTATGATCTTAAAGGTCTTTTCCAACCTAAACAATTCTATGATTCTGTGTTTGCAGAAAGCTGATCTGAATGTGTAAATACAAGAGGAAACCGGGGAAACAAAACATACCATGTGATGCAGGTGTCCCCAAAACCCCTAAGCTGTTTCATTTTGAAAAATTAACAACTAATTACTTGAAAACAACACATGGGCAAGAATTATTTCCAGAGCTTTCAGAAATTCATTGTTAAGTACACAGTCAAAAGCACAAGAATCTGCTCCTTCTTGAACAATGCAATTAATCAAACTACTTAAAACAAGCTGTTCTCCCAGTTTCTGTCAAGTACAAACATGCAGAGGATAGTAGGGTCTGAAATTACTCATCTTTCTGCTTCTGTTTTCTAGGTTCTACCTGGATATGAGAATATATATTTTGCCCATTCCAGCTGGTTTACATATGCGGCCACACTGAGAATATATAAGCATTGGAACTTCAATATAGTTGATCCAGACACTAGCACCAGCCGTGTCTCATTCAGCAGTTACCCAGGTAAAGTCAAGAAACCCAAAACAATGTAGATATCAAAGATGGCATGGACCATCTTACTGTCTTGCAGATGTCTTGTCTATAAAAAGGATGATACCTCAAGGACTGGCTTCAATCTACCTTAAAACTTTTAGAGAGGACAAAGTGTTGTCTTCAATTTTCTGGCTTGAACATGATGATGTTGTCGTCTTTTGTTGTTGATTAATCACCTTCAGTGCTCTGAATAGTACTAGTTAAATATTCTACCTCTGGCACAAACATGCTGCTTTGAATTCTGCTCATGTAGTCTGCAGTCATCTCAACTGTTGAACTTCTCACCTTGCCTGTAGCATTCGCATGTTTGGGAATAACAGTTTTGAACACTTCTGTTTACCACTGTGGCATGACTTGTGCTGTAATGGGATTATTAGAGAGTATCAAACACTAACCATTTGAAATTGTATTGACTTCTTTGGTGTTGGGTTAGCAAACCTGCAGTTGGTTTCTGCCCCCCATCTCCCTCTTCCAGCTTCTATATAAGCTGTTGGGGAGGGCAGTATTTTTTTTATATGCTTATTTCATGTGTTAGTAATATAGCCAGCCAGAATATTTAAAATCTCCCTCGGGAAGATTAGGCAGCACATAATATTCTCAAGTTTCCTGGAAGAACGTTAGAAATTGCCAGCAGTTAATGTTTCAGTGGTAAAATATGTACTCTTGCTAGAGTAGCACCAAGAAATGTGAACATGAAAAACCAAAGCAAATCTAAGACTCTAAGAGTAAGCATTCCGTAAGTTTTTAAAGGTGGAATTTCAAATTCAAAAATGCCCAAACACTCAAGAATCTAAATAAACTTTTTAAAGTTAAATATGTGCCATAGGAGACTTTGATTCTGATGAAATTTTGTTGGTTGATGATTTCAAAACATGCTGCTTTGAATTACTGTGCTTGCCTTACTACAAAGGCAAAGGTCCTTCATGGCAGGGACTCCTGAGACTGTGACTGGGAAACTGTTTTGAAAAGCAGTTGCGTTCATTTCATGTTGAAAGCAATTTTTTTTTCTGTGGGGTTCTGACCCTCCTCAGTGACCCTCAGGAATGCAGCATTTTCTGACAACAGAGATTTTTGCTTTGAGGAAGGAGTAAAGGTATTCTAGCAAATGCCTAAGTGTACAGCCTTTCAAGAGCTTGAGTTTATCTCCGATTCCTTGGAGGAATTTCAGTCACTTGTTGTAAGGAATTTTGCCAAGCCTGTGTAACCTGGTAGAAAGCCAAGGTTTCTGTCTGAGCTCTGTTCATCAGCTGAATGTACAGAAGGTTATTCTGGATCTCGTATCTCTCAGCAGAAATACTGTTGAGGATAGTACTATCCTTCAGGAGAATGTGGCTCGGTTTCACAACTGTTGCATGTTGCATTGTGCTGCAGATTCAAACTGGGGATCAAGATCAGCCATGCAGAGCACTTATTTTTAGTGGGTGTCAGTGGTGATGTCTCGGGGATCCTTTTGTGGATTCTTTGTATAAAGTGAAATACAAGTCCTCTGTTTTGATGAGACTGATAAAGCTCGCTGTATGGGTGGATACCTGAAAATCAGCTGCCACTATGCTGAAATGGTCAGGGTCTGTTCACTAGTGTACAAAATTCCAGTGCGCTTCCCTGAGACTGTTGAGGTCTGCAGAGATGGCTCATTTAAAAGCTTGCTTGTGCCGGGTAGACTCTGACACAGTGATGTGGTAAGGAGTACTTCTACCAACAAAACTGAGTTATAACTGTTGCAAAACATAGTTCCCATGGCTACAGTGAAGTTTGAGAGACCTATGGTATGCCAAATATACTCACTGGCCACCTAATTACAGGATACCATCACAAGCACTAGACAAGCATGATCCATTGACTACAGCAAATTGCATTAGCTGTGGGTGTAGTTCACAAACTTGCAGTTTTCCAGGAGATGAGTAAGCTCTAAAGCACTGGCCTGGTAATGATTTAGGGACATCACGCAGGAAGGAGGGAACTGCCAAATTCCTCTGCTCCATGCTGTGATGAGATGAAGCCTTACATTTTCAGGGCAACTGACCAAGGAATCTGCAGGTCCTGGCCACAGTTCAACTTGACGACTGTAAATTCTACCTGCATGCAAGTTCCCACTCTTATTCTCTGTCCTGATAGACACTAAGAACCAGTAAGAAAGGCCAAGCTAGTAAGCTCTCCTGAACAGTAACATGATCCTAAGGTACATAGAAGTACTGACTTTTGGAGAAAAAAAAGAGCATTAAAAGACAGGTGTCCTTCCAGGTCTTCAGTGACACCTAAATGAGTAATTAAAAGATTTCTGTCATCCAGTAGATTGGATATGAAGTAAAACTCTTTTGCTGTCCAAAAGCTGTGTCAGAAAAGCTTCAAGGAGTCATTTGCCTTCTCAGAAGGAATGTACCAACTCCCCAATTTCTCCTGGGGTCACAGAGTAAAATTGTCCAGATTGTTTATTTACTGAATTTCAAAAGACAGGCTACTACACTGGAAAAATTAATATTTGGTGTGACTCAAAGGATCTAAGACTATTCACTAACCATGATGCATGTCAGCCTGTGCATTATGATACAGCTAGAGGGCCTCATGCTTCCTTGCTTCTGTTGTGACTGAGCAGGTAGAAGGACAGGCAGGAATTGCAGAGTCCATCCCGGCTTCCCCAGCAGTTCCCCACATTCCTGCCAGCATGCTTAGATGTCCACTGTTACAGCACGTCCTCTCTCTGCTGCTTTGTCCCTTTCAGAGCAATGGTAGTACTGTAAAGGCACAGTCAAGTGGAAATGACCAGTAGTAGTAATCTCTGCTTTTGCAGAATGATTAGCCACTTGCTGCTCATTTCCACAGTAATCCTAATCCTCACTTGAACTCTGTTCATAGTCTTTGCTTTCTCTACTGTTGAAAGCATCTGTGTAGAGCTGTGTGTAGAGCTGTATGTGAACCTCTGGAAAGGAGGAATGTCTCTGAGCTGAATGCTTGGGCACCCCTGACTTCAGTGTCTTGTTCAAGCTCTGGACATAAGTACTTAATGTGGTTGGTGAATCTGTGCACAGCAGAGAGAACTTAAATTGTACAGACACGTTACAGTTGCTCACGAATGTTGAGTGAAGCTATGCTCATTTGGGGGTGGGTAAGAAATGTGATGACAGAGACTAGGTAGGTGCTGTGTTTTGCAGAACGTATCTAGTAAAAGATCAGGGAGAAAACTCCTCCCCCCCCCCCCCCCCCCCCCCAGCTGCTATGCAGTCACTGGTCTACCCTGCCCCATTGAGCCATTCAATTCAGAAATGAGCCCAATTAATTGATGAAATTTGCCGTTTTCCTTGGACAGCAGCTCCCAAGATTTCCATCTGTTTGAACGGACCTCTTCTTGAACAGTTAGTTTTGAACCCCATTTAAGAAAGGGAATCTAGCATTTGGATCCAAGCACTCTGGTTTGGGTAGTGACCTACTTTCTCTGGGCTGAGCCACAGTCTTGTTAAGTATGTTACTCTGATTTTAGCTGTTTAAGCAAAACAGTTGAGAAGAACTTTAATGCCACCTTTGCTCCTCTGGTCTGCTGTTGGGATCTTTTGCTTGGTTGAGACAGGCTATGACATGGGAACAAGATGGCACAAGTTGTCTTGGTGGATGGCTATATGTGTGCTGCTAAGGCAGGAGAGAGAAGTAACATGTATCCCTTGCTTTGAAGTAATCTGGTGTTAATGCAGGATCAAAAAGTGCAGCATTATCCTTCCCCACAGCCTGAGCAAGAGCTAGGAAGAACAAAACATGGAAAGGGCAGTAGCCCTTACATTCAGGGGATCAGCTTGTTCATGATGTGTTGCCAGACCATTTGTTGCTTCCCTGCTCCCTCCAACATCTGTCTAAAACCTGGAGGGAAGCAGAGGAAAGGGTCTGATGCACTTTGGAGATGAGAGGCCAGAGCAATAGTGTGGGATGTGCTATTTCTTAGTGCCTGGGGGAGGTCTGCAAGTGGGAGGAAGGCAGCTGGCGGGAGTTCAGTCTTGGCATGAGAAACTGCTGCTGATGGGATTAAGAAAGCTAATCCAGAGCAGACATCTCCTTTCCCATTGTCAAGTATGTTTATAGCCCAGAGCATTGAGCATCTCAGCTGGGGAGCTACTCTCATCCCTGTGAGGTGATGGCTAGACCTCATGTCTCTTGACTTCCAGCCTGTAATACTGACTCTTTCTGTACTTGAATGAGCACAACTACGTTTTAGAACACCAAAAAAACCTGATGGCATCTGGTTCAGAAAGCAGCAGCCTACCTCTTTAGGAACAATAGCTGCCAGGAAGGTGTTACCCCCCATATAGTCTTTGGTGTGCTGACTCTCTGGAGAACACTGCGGCTCAGATTTAAAAAAATATTTTGCATTGCTTAGCTGATTAATATTGTCATGATGAATGAAACACCAGACTCTGGAAACTTCAGTTTTCCAGTGGTGATTGGAAACTGAATCTAAATGGCTCAGACCCAGAAGATGCAATCAGAAGTGCTTTTGCTTGTTTCTATGTAGGAAGAGTCAGGTTCGTTGGGGGGGGGGGTGGAAATGATTGAGAGTTGCTGATAAAAACAGGAGATGGGTTTACAGAAAAGATAGGTGAACCGTACAGTGAAATAACAGTTGACATAAAAGGCATTTTCAATTACAACAGATTCTCATACATACTTGACAAGAATGACACAAGAGGACATCAAATATCTGCTGATATCTCTAGGCTTCACCCAGGTTTTATTTTTGTGGATGTATTTGCCCTGGGTAAACCTTTTGTATGTGTTTTAACTTTCCTTTGTTTCAGGGGTGCCTATGCCTTAAGTCAAAATGGTATATGTTGTCTCGGAATAATTAGGCTAGTAATGATGTATCATAGAGGGCATGCTGTACTATAAAACATTGCAGGATAAAACTTGGTAAATACTAAGGCCCAGAAGGAAATCCCTTTGTTTTCAGCTTAGCTGAGCTTTGCTGTAATTTATTTGAATTACAAAGTTCAAACTTCAGTTAATTCAGCATCATTCCTTGTATTGACACTTGCTTTATGTTGAGTTTTTCTGTTTTAACTCAACTGTTGATTGAAAAAGAAGAAAAAAACCCCCCATTTGGTTTATTTTGAAGTAGGGCACTTGGCATTGGCACCCACGTGGGAAATGGTGTTCAATTTGAATCACAATTGTTTAATAATTTCATTTTTTGTCTCTGGGCAAGCACTTGACTTGCTACACAACAGTTTATCACTGTGTTGTCCCACAAGTGTGAGGTTGTTTACCCAGTGTGTGAGACACCAATATACATGCAGGGCCAGAGGTATTTTATTTCATGTCTGCGCAGAGATGGGTGCTAGGTGGTAGCTCCACAAAGCTAGCACAAAGTTCGGTTATATAGGTACAGTATTTATACAGTCCAGTTATGCATATGCATAAGTAATTACACAAAGTAGTTTTCTATTGGTCTACATTTCTCTTATTTCAACTTAAAGCTACAGTGCTACTTTAATATTCTATGCATGCCCAAAGGTGAGGGGTCTCTGCTTGGGCCTGGGTCTCCAGCTCGAGGGGTGTGACGTTTAGTATTATAATGAGGATAGTTTGCGTGAGGGTGCTTCTTATCACGCTTCTACTAGTTGTTTCAGATGGTTCCCAAAACACCTTAGTTAGCTTACATATTTCTCCAGGATGTGTTTCTCTCCCAAGGACAGTAATCTTGTTTAGAAGTTCTGCTTTCCAGCCTGAATCCCCCTTATCAGCTTTACGTAAGCCTTGGCCTTCCACCAGCTCCTATTAGACTACACTGTTAGACTACGACTGGAGTATCCCATGTCTTTGTATAAAATAGACTGGCAGAGCCAGGTTTAGAGTGTTTCTCTTCTTGTCCTTACATATGTGAGAGAGAACTCTGCTATTGATGTACATAATTTATTGACACTCTTTTTCTGTCTCCAAGAATAAAATACTAGGAACCACAAGCTGCCAGGGTGCTCTGTGTGTTCTATACTGATATATTTTTAGAGAACAGGTGACCACAAAGTATATTTTCCTGGATCTGTTCTGATTTGAGAACTTGAGACTTAAAAGAAATCTTGCCCTGAAACGGAGGCCTTAAACATTACATTTGCTTGAAGGAGGTCTGCCTTTTGAGGAAAGCCCAGGAATAGGAGGCAGGGCTGAGTCGTCTTTCTGGCTGTCATAGGTTGCTGACCTTAGTTTGCTTGCAGAGTGCATTAATAAAGCCTGTTGTAGAAGATTTCATAGTGGAACTCAACTATCACGCTGTTGTGCAGCATTTTAGCATTTTGTACTCTTTGAAGAGTGATACCATTAAAATCTCATTAGCAAGAGACCAGGTTCTGGATGACTTCCCCATCAGGGAAGCTCAGTTAACAACCTTTCTTCCCCAACCTAGCAGCCCCATATCCGCTGGGGAATCTCCAAGTCAAGTTATTTCTGCTTTGTAAGTAGTCACCATGCTATCCATGGCATTATAGCTGACCTTTGCAGCTCTGTATACCATCTCCTGGCATGGGATCTGCAATTGGACCCAGTACTTCTGTTGGTATGTAACCCGGAAGGGAATCCCACCCAGAGATCCATTGCTGTGTTGAGTTTGCAGGGCTGAGAGGCATAAAAAACCCGATGACAACATGTCAGAAAGAGGAGTAGGTAAAACTTTATCTCATATACAGGACGTGGTTTATGATTTAAGAGGTGTTCATTTCTTGGAGATGTTTTTAAGAATAGTTAGACTGGAAAAGATTAAATTAGAAGGAAGATTTTTCTGCTTGGCTTGATTTAGTCCAGAAGGGATTAATTTAAAGGAATACCTGTTGTCCTTACAGAATAAAAATCTAAAACTGAAACTGGTTGATGAAAATCTCTTTGGCATTTGTATTTTTGTTTTGGTTTTCTTTGTTGTATTTTTTAAAGGAATTTCTTTGTTAGAAACAAACACTCACTAGGCATTTACAGTTTGTAATCCTCAGCATAAGAATAAGTCATAGCTTGACATATGAAGGAGAAAATTCCAAGCTTGGGGTGCAAACATGAAGCAAATGCTCTAGCCAAAGAATTAGGTTGTGCGTTGAAAGCATGACAGATGAGAAACTGTGCTGACAGGTGGGCTTAAAGCACTTGCAGAAGTCACCACCTCATCCTTAATATTTGTACAGTTTGATTTCAAACACACGCACGTTGACTCATTCAAATCCTCTTGGCTTGTCTCTCTGTTTTGTTCTATGAGTATATCAAAGGTTCACAAAGATAACAAAATTTGTATTATTGCTGTTTAAGGCTTTTTGGTGTCCCTGGATGACTTTTACATACTAGGCAGTGGCTTGGTAATGTTGCAGACTACCAACAGTGTGTTCAACCAAACCCTCATTAAGCAAGTGGTGCCTGAATCCCTGTTAGCTTGGCAGAGGGTCCGCATTGCTAACATGATGGCAGATGGTGGCAAAGCTTGGGCAGAAACCTTCTCGAAGTGCAACTCTGGTAAGTACACTTTCATATGAATTTTACAAAAAAAGGATGTGTTCCCTCTCCCCCTTATAACCTTTTCCTTCTCCAGGCAGGACATGTAACTTTCTCTTTGCTCTCATACCTAGGGACCTATAACAATCAGTACATGGTGCTGGACCTGAAGAAGGTCAAGCTGCAGAAGAGCCTTGATGATGGTGCATTGTACATTGTTGAGCAGATCCCAACCCTTGTGGAGTATTCTGATCAAACAAATATTCTCCGGAAAGGTAATAGCTCCTATAATAGTTACTGGCTTAGGAAAGCCATCTTGTTATGCCAGCTGATGGAGAATTGTGCTTTGTACCTGGGAAAGGTTTATTGAATGCTAGTGCTGAGTTTCAAGTTAGAAAGCTTTGCGTAAGCATCCCTCTGTTGCCAGCTCTATTATGTTGTATTCATTTCTCCTGTGTGCTGTAGCAGAAATGTGAGCATCTGTGTTTCTTAGAAGCAGGGGAGGGAAAAATAGACTTTACATTCCTTCCTTCCTTCTTTCTTTTTCTTGCCTTTTTTCTGGTATTATTTTGCCTGGTCTTAGAGACCCATGAGGAAAAAGGTGCAACTTGAAGCAGTGCTAAATAACTGTGATGCTGTGGGCTATTTGAAATGTTTGGTGACTGAGTCACCCTACAAGGAGATGAGCTTTTAAATACAACCGAAGTTCTGTGTTAGATTCAGCTCCTGAACTTTTCTGGAGCTCTGTTATCTGGTAAATATTTGCTGTTTAAAAGATTCCTTAATCCCCTAGCAAGACTAGCAACAACTTGATGGGAAACCAACAAAAATCTAGGTGAAGCAAAACACCCACTGTCAGGTTTCATTCACAAGTGTTTTCTAGACACTTTGTCAGCATCCAAAAGCCTGAGGTCATTCCACAAATTTAAGTGTGTGTGTGGTGCTTTGTGCTCCCTCCTCTAGTCACATGCTGAGGAGGTAAATTGAATTCATCATCAAAATGACTGGAAATGCATTTATGTTAGCAGCTGAGGTTATTTCCCTTTGGAATTTTTCCTTGTGTCTGGCTCCTTGGAAAGGTCTGGGTTATTTTAGGCATTGCCCCAATGTCAGTATGGTTTTATGAGATGTTTCTTATCAATAATTTGGAAAAATCCCATGTCTCTCCCTTATGCTTCTCTGGCTCCTTTATCCGTTGAAGATATGAAAGTAGGCTGTTGCACCTTACCTTTCAGTGTTTGTGTATACTTCAGATGGTGAAATGGCTTGGGCTTCTCTGCTGTGTTGTGGATTGTGGTGCAGACAAACAAGCTAATAGAGACCCTCTAGCTCTGGCACTTGAAGCAATGCAACCAAGTCACAGCAGTGCTGCACCTGTGCAGAGAGGCCACGCTTAGAAGGTCCCCTGAGTTCCTTTTCAGCAGTGACTCAAGAGCTGCTGTGTGGGATTCCTGGTAGGACTGAGCCCAACCCCTGGGCTTGGGCACACAATGTCCACTTTTTCTCTCCTAGGAGATGTTGTGGCTGCTCTGTTCTCGAAGGTGGCAGCATGTATTAGAAGTTACATGTCATCTTACATTTACAGTATGGCTTTTCCCAGGTATCTAAATGCACCTTGTGTGTATTGGATATCGCAGCAGTCAGTCTCTGGGAGTTTAAACATTAGGACAGCCCTCAGTACACAGGGTGGGCTAAGCGCCGCAGAAGTGCTGCCTTAGAGACTGCAGCTGCTGTAAGCCAGCACTGCTCCTGTAAGCAGCAGATTTGGACTTCTCCATGCCACACAGGACACCAAACAAGTCCCATCGAGGCCCCTGCCCTGTTTCCTGGTGCTTGGAGCAGCCCAGGTGAAGGAAGTTTGCCTTTCTCAAGAGCAGTGCTGGCTTAAAGTGTTTGTAGAGTAGCTGACCCTGGCACACTCCATAATTGCCTTGTAGCTGGTATCCAAAGACAATGCACTTTTGACACTCTGGCTTGCTCAGAGTGAGTTTGTACCAGCATTGGCTTTTCAAGTCTCTTTCAAGCATAAACCTAGAAAAAACAGAAGAGGAGAACTGAGTTCTCAGGTGAACAAAGGCAGGCATTGCTGTAGTAAGCCTTGTATCTGAAGAAAAAGGAAGCATTTTCTTACATGGGTTTGAAAATGGAAAGATTTTTTTTCTTAAGGCTTCTGTCAGCTTGCTTCATAGGCCAGTGCAGGCGAGTTCTAAAAACCAGGAATCTCTTATGTTGCTCTTACCAGACAAAGATGTCAACGTGCTTTCTGTGCGTTGACAGTGAAAACTCAGGAATCCTTTAGAGGAGGTGGGAGAGTGCAATACTGTCTCCAGTACAGGCATAGGGCACAGGAGTGGGCTGCAGTTCACATTTCCTGATGATGAGCGAGTAATGCATCCATTTCAGCATCAAAAGCATCACATTAGATCAGAATCTGGGATCTCCGTCTCTTCTACCATATCTTCTCATTGCTCTGCCTCTCAATATTGCTGAGATCTCTTCCTCTAACAGGCAGAGGAGGAAGGCATTTTGTTTCAAAGAAGTTTTGCTGCCTTCATGTTGTCCTGCTTACTCCCCTTACAACTTTACACCATCTCTGACTTGTTTTTGTTACTGTTCACCCTGCCAGGCCTAACATGCAGGTTTCACTGGCTTATAGCAGCCCTTGGGTAAAGCCTGCCTTAGGTCCTTAGGTTGTGTGCTGCACTGCCTGCCTGGGATTTGCAGTCTTGAGAGTCAAGTCAGTCTTGAGCCTGAGACACAGAAGAGCTCTTTCTGGAGGAGAACTTCAAATAGCTTCCTCTGTTTTAGCAATTTAAACAAAAAGTTTTTCCAGGTGGGAGAAGGAGGTCATCTGTGTGCACTGCTTTCATGTGAGACAATAGCACCTTTTTGAATCATAACTAAACCCTACTGGTTTGGAAGCTGATCCTCCAGCCTGCGTCATTAGAGGCTGGCAAGCGTGCTCATTTCTGGAGGACGCTTGTATTACAACACTGCATGTACACAGCCTGTTTCCTTCAGGTAGGCTCTAGGTCACGTAAGCAAATGCCAGTAGACAGGGTATTCCCAGCTCTGCTGCATGCTAGGCAGAACCCAAGCTGGTAAGGCCTCCGCTCAGGCAGCGTTCCAGTGCTTATGCTGTCTGTGTATCTGTCCTTAAGGAAGTTTGGTTTGTATCTGTGTGTATCACTCCCAGGAAGTCCCAGTTGATTTTCTTGAGCATCTTACAGCCAGACTCCTCGCATTGTGGTGGGCTGAAGTTTTACCAGTGTCTAGATAGTAAATCTCTAAGCCAAATCCTGATGTGTGTGATTTGAGAACCAACATTCCCCATTGACAACAGGAACGCTAGTGCTTTGGAAAGAACCTGGAAGTGTGCTGCTCTTGGAACTAGCTCATGTTCTATAGTCTCTGCCTAAACATTCCTTGGTGCCTGCCTTGCAAAAAAAATTTTTTTTAAATTAAATGTTAAGGTATAGGTATCTATTTTTATTTCTTCCAGTACTTACTGTACCCAGATCCTGACCTGGATGGTCTCCTGGCTCTTTACAAGCTTTTCTGCTTTCTAGAGTAGTATTGTTTCAGGCAGTTGTATGTTGCCTAACTAAAACTCACTCTGGAGTTCTGGCTGGTAACCCTGCTCTTTAGAGTTAACAAAACTGCAGGATTCACACTTGCTCTTGGAAAAGTTAGGGCAGGGCTCTGCTCTGCTGATCAATCACTTCTTAACCCTCAAAGACAGTGGCAAACGTGCAGCTATCGCCCATCTCTCCTTATCGCTGTGTGCAACCACAGTTTTCCAACCACCACTGCACAAAGCATGTGTGTGGGTGTTCTTTGCTGACCTGCCTCCTGTTCACCCCTATTAGCTCTGTGGTCTGTGTGTGTCTGTCTGTCCCTGACATCTCAGCATGGTGTATTCCTTTGCCTCGATGAGATGGGAAGCAGGGGGGAAAAAGGGAGTGACTCCTAGCCTCTTGCTAGGAAGTTTGGTGGACATAAATGATCTTGCGCTCCTCTGAGGCTGAGCAGGTAGGAGGGCTGTGGCTGCTCTGTGTGTTCATCTCAGACTCCTGCAAGTCTGATCTCAGCTGTTTTGCAGGATGAGTCCTCAGGGTGGAAGTCTGGGGGCAGGTTGCCTGGTGGTGTTATACTGGGAGTCAACCCTGGTTATGCTAGTGACTATTGCCTTATTTTCTTGTGTTCAAACCAGTTTGACGTGTTATTCCTCGACATGCTGTTAAGGCAATGTAGCATGGAAAATAGTTTATTTTTCTTTTTTGATACAAACAAAAGCGTGCAGCTTTTCTAAGTGATTAACAGATTGGGTTTTGTCTCTGGCAGGTTACTGGCCTTCATACAATATCCCTTTCCATGAAAAGATTTACAATCTCAGTGGGTATGCGGCATACGTTGAGAAATATGGCATGGATTTCTCTTATGAGCTTGCTCCAAGAGCAAAAATCTTCCGTCGAGACCAGGGCAAGGTGACCAACTTGGAAAGCATGAAGTACATCATGAGATACAACAGTAAGACACGTGTTTATGTACTGTGGAGCTGATCTTAATAAAGCAGTGTTACTTTTATTTCTTGGATTATAATGGGAAGCTGCAGCCTCACATACAGATCAGAGTTATATTACCCTAGGTGCAGAGTACACACAAAGCAAAAACATAACATAAGCTTACTGTCGAGGTAGGAAACCAGGCTAAAATTACTCTAACGGAAACAAGACTAGGTTCCTTCTAGAACAAGGGCTCTTGGGCTTGTTGTTTGACCCTTCCAGAGAGCTTCTGACACTCCAAGAGACTCTGTGGACTGCTGTTACCCAGTACATCTACATCCTGTCAATCTTGAAATCCTTCAATCCTAAGCAAGAGTTAGGTCAGGTCAGATCAGACCAGAGAATTTAGTGTAAATCTTCAGGTCAGTTTGGCCCCCCCTCCCCCCCCCCCCCCCCCCCCCATGTTCAGGCAGAGTGATCTTTGCTAAGTAATGCTCTGCTCTGCTTTTCCCTGATGGGGTTCTCCTTAACTGGATTAAAACCAGCTTAATTAACTTCTTGCTAAGCCCATCTCTAAGTACAGATAGCTTTAGATGCTATATTTTTATTCCCAATTATAGGGAGCACGCTGAGTACTGGGCTTGGGGTTTGGGAGGCCTCTCCCAGGGTGGGGTATCGCTATTGTTTGGGCTGTGAGTAGCAGCATGCTCACAGATGTTGAGGCTTGTCCACCTTCCCCTCCTAGCTTGCAGCTACTACAATGGCTGTTCAAAGACTTTGCTCTTTGCTCCTTATTTTAGTCCAGAACAGGAAAACAAAGGCTCTCACTGCTGCACTTTTCCTTCACTTCCCCCACCTTCCCTTTCTCTTCCATTTTTCTCTCCTGACAAAGTTCCTGCAAGCTTTCATCATGTGGAGTTGCAGATGTTTATGGTTAGAGGTTGGCAGTGGTGCCCCTGGGATGCAGAAGTAGCTGGATGGACTTGGATTAGGAGTTTGTCTACTTAACATCCTGTCTCAAGCACTGACTTCCAGCTGGTACCTGGGGAGGAGTGTGAGAGCAATGTGATAGACCTGTGTTTCTGCCAGCGCACTTACCCAGCTTTCAGTGAAGGGACTAATTTGTTTTCTCTTCTTCCTTCCTTCCCTCCCACCACATTCCTCCCCAGACTACCGGCGTGATCCTTATGCTGAACACAATCCTTGCAACACCATTTGCTGCCGGGAAGACCTGAATCCTTCTTTTCCAGTGCCTGCAGGCTGCTATGACTCCAAGGTAAATTACCTCAATTTCAGTATCTGCTGAATGTTTGCTGCAGCCTGTTTGTGCTCCTATCAGACCTGTAGCATGTTTCCCTGCACTATGGCCTGCACTCTTTTCCTGCTTTCCCAGTGCTTGGGCAGATCCTGAGATGGTGATTCTGTGCAGAGTCCTATCTGTGCAGTGTCCCTGACACCAGTCCCAGCACAGTGGCAGAGGATGCAGGGGGAGGTGTGCAAAAGAATGATGTCCATGGGAACTTGTGGTGTTAGGGGTTAAACCCCAAAGCCTTGCAGCAGGAGGAGCCTTAGAGAAGGCTGAAATGAGAAGGTGACTGTTGCACAGCCTCAGCATCCTGTTCATGGGGACTGTGTGGGTGCTTCCCCAGAGCCCACAGGAATGTGTTTTCAGCCTCATTTTAGCTTTACCTTTGCAAAAGCCTGGCCCTCTAGTGAGTCACCCTACTCCAGGGCTCCACCTCTCTGTGAAACTGCTTTGAGCAAAGTTTGGCAAAGATCACTTGGCTTTCTGGGGGGATGTGGGAAAATCCTTAGACCTGCTGTCCTGGAGAAAGCAGCATTTTTTTTCTAGGCAGCTTGTATGGTATTTTCACTGTGAGGGGCAATACCTGAGTAAGCAGCTGCCCACCCCTGGTGTGCTGGGAGGTCGTATGGTGCTTTATCCCATGGGGACCAGCCTGCTGCGTTTCTGGACTGTAAATCTGGCTGCTAGGATGGGCGCTGTGGAGGCTGTCTTGGCACTGCCAGTGCTGTGTGTCCACTCAACTTCACAGAATCACAGAATCAGAATCACAGAATCGTATAGGTTGGAAAAGACCTTTAAGGTCATCGAGTCCAACCGTAAACTTAACACTACCAAGACCACCACTACACCATGTCCCTAAGCACCTCATCCAAACGTCCTTTAAATACCTCCAGGGATGGCGACTCAACCACTTCCCTGGGCAGCCTGTTCCAATGCTTGATAACCCTTTCAGTGAAGTAAAATTTCCTAATATCCAGTCTAAACCTCCCCTGGCGCAACTTGAGACCATTTCCTCTTGTCCTATCACTTCTTACCTGGGAGAAGAGACCGACCCCCACCTCTCTACAGCCTCCTTTCAGGTAGTTGTAGAGAGCGATAAGGTCTCCCCTCAGCCTCCTTTTCTCCAGGCTAAACAACCCCAGTTCCCTCAGCCGCTCCTCATAAGACTTCTGCTCCAGACCCTAACTTGCACAAGCCCAGGCCAGATGCCTGCTATAGTGGCCAGTAGGAACTCCCACAGCTGTTTATTATGAGATGAATCCAGAGAATTGCAGTGTTAGAGGTGCCTGGTAAGGGAGCAGCTTGGTGCATGCTGGTTGTGATGCCTTTGCGAGCACAGTTGGGTAAGGGGAATGGGCTGGGCTGGGGGAGGACAGAGGACCTAAGAGAGGCATTGAGAGAAATAGCCCAGAGCAGAAGCAAAACCTGGCAGTGAAGCTAATGCCAGGCTGTTGTAAACACTGAAGGCAATGCTAGTGTCTCTGAATTTAGGAAGATGGAGCAGGCTGGGGACCTCTTGGGAGATAATGAAGGAACAGGGCAGGATCTGGGCAGCAGCATTAACTCTGCTGCCTTTGTTCTTTCCTAAGTTACCCTGGCAGTGCCTCAGGGGACTGCATGCAACACACAGCAGAGCTTAAGTCAGACCCTCTAGGCTGCCTGCTGCAGCACCAGCTCTTTTGGAGATGCCCAAACCCAGGGAGGAGGGCAGATATGCTGCCTCTCTCACCCTGGATAGTGCAAGGGCTAGAGGGCAGCATGGGCTTGTGCTTTGCTACTGCCCTTTGGTGCTGGTTGTTCTGTGGCTGAAAATGCCTCTGTGCAGGGGAGGAATGCTGCCTGACCAGCATGCATTTCCCCTTGCTCACTTTCTTTATTGCTATCAAATCTCCCGGAGCTGTTCCTGCTCTCTGGGATGGGTGCATGTCAAACACCACGCCACCATTTTGCCCTGAACTCCTGTCCTTTATTACAGGTGTCAGATTTCCGCCTGGCTTCAGCGTTCACAGCCACTGCAATCAATGGCCCCCCAGTACAAGGTGGTCTCCCTGTCTTCACCTGGAGACTGTTTAACCACACACGACACCAGGGCCTGCCAGAATCATACAACTTTCATTTCGTCACCATGAGGCCAATCTTGTAGAACCAGCATCAATATTCCCAAATGGGATTTTTTTTAATGGAAATTTTCATTCCTGTGTGTAATAAATTGACCTGGATGTCCACATCCCTGTGCCTTACCTGCCTTCCCCTGTCCTGCCTGCTAGGCACTTTGTACTGATGTTGGCTGCCTCTGTGCAGCCCAATGCATGCTCTGCTCTTCTGAGCTATTTGGGTGGCTGTTCCTCTGACTAGGATTGATGGGAAGCAGGTGTGGCACTGCTTTTTGGTGATCTGAGCCATCATGACAGCTATTCCCAGAGCAGGAGCGAACTGCAATGTGATCAATGAGTGATCTGTCTTTAGTGGCAACATGGGACCTGCCTCCAGGGCTGGGCCAAGCCAGGTGGCTGCTTTGGTCCATCCTGGCCTTATCTCTGTGCTGGTTTGATGTCTGCCTTTTGTCTGAGCAGTGGCTGTGAGATGTGCTGCAAACTGCTTCTCATCCAGGAATGTCACTAGTAAAGAGTCAAGGCCTGTTCTCCATGGCAGAGCAGTAGACAACAGGTACACAGGACATGGCTTTTGCAAGATTTCCTTTGTCTCACCAAAGCAGTGTGCAATGGTCAGGCTGTGAAAGGTAGTGAAGAGATGAGCCTGGTGACTTCTGAAAGCAGCCTGATGCTTTTGGAAATGCCACCCCACATTCCCCCCCCGCTCCCCCCATCCCAGGCTGCAGTGTAGCAGCAGGGAAAGAACTGTGTCTGCATGTGTCTGTGCAATAGAGCTCTTACTGATCGGCCCATGCAGTTGTTCAGTGACTTCTTTGCCTGCTCCCTCACTACGGAGGTGGAATGTGACAGTAAGATGGCTGTGAGGGCTGGGGCTGTACGTATTACTCTTAGTTACCTATGTTTACACTGAGGAGTCAAGTCACTGGGCTGTTTTGTGCTACATGTTATACATGTAATTAAGTAAACCAAAATAAACAGATCTTGCCTCGTGGCCTTGGTCCAAGCTAAACTGTAAAGCAACTGCCCTGTATTACAAAGGTGAAGGATGAGCAGTGTGAGGTTTTGATCAGGCCCCTGGAGTTCAGCTTATGTGATGGGGAAGGGAGTGAGTTACTGCAGCATGGGTGAGGTTCTACACTAAATATTTGGCTGTCACAGTGTTATCCCACAAGTGTGAGGTTGGTTACCCGGTGTGCAAGATGCCAATATACATGCAGGGCCAGAGGTATTTTATTTCATGTCTGCGCAGAGATGGGTGCTAGGTGGTAGCTTCACAAAGCTAGCACAAAGTTCAGTTATGCAGGTACAGTATTTATACAGTCCAGTTATGCATATGCATAAGTAATTACACAAAGTAGTTTTCTATTGGTCTACATTTCTCTTATTTCAACTTAAAGCTACAGTGCTACTTTAATATTCTATGCATGCCCAAAGGTGAGGGGTCTCTGCTTGGGCCTGGGTCTCCAGCTCGAGGGGTGTGACGTTTAGTATTATAATGAGGATAGTTTGCGTGAGGGTGCTTCTTATCACGCTTCTACTAGTTGTTTCAGATGGTTCCCAAAACACCTTAGTTAGCTTACATATTTCTCCAGGATGTGCTTCTCTCCCAAGGACAGTAATCTTGTTTAGAAGTTCTGCTTTCCAGCCTGAATCCCCCTTATCAGCTTTACGTAAGCCTTGGCCTTCCACCAGCTCCTATTAGACTACACTGTTAGAGTACAACAGTAGGGCTGCTTTCCCTTCAAGGGGAGAGGGAGACCGCAAGTTACAGCAAAGCTTTTGCTGAGGATGAAAATTGGTGCAAAGCCTGAAGTGATCTGTTTGCTGGAGCAGAAGGAGGTAAGTGTGAGAGGCTGGAGAGAGCATCTCTGCCATGTGCAAAGGTAGGAGGAGTGGGTGGGATAGAGGGGCAGGAGAGCACTGTGTAAAATGACTGTAACTGCTGAAGTACTCATCATAGAGCTGCTTTTTGCCCTGCAATACAGTTCTTCATTGGGTGAAGCAGCAAAATTACTCAGCCATGGTAGCCAGACACACACAGCCGCACCATAAGTATATGCATTGGTGGATGTGCCAGTTGCAGCTGTGCCTGTGCTACAGGGAGGGTGAATGTGATTTCACTTGGTGCCTGTTATGAGCCAAAAGAGATGGCAGTGCTGCACAGGTGCCTTCTGCCTGAGGTGGTGGGGAGGAGGCACTCCTAACCACAGAGTTTTTTAAATATAGCACCCCCTCCATTTACTCTTACCCCTGAGGTTCTCTTATCAGTGAAGGTGTCTTGCTTGCCTGCAGCTGGGACCCCAGGGACATTGGCCTGTGTCAGCCCTTGCCCCTGTGTGGCTTGGCCTTGCTGCAAGCTCTGTGCGCATAGACCACCTCCTTGTCATGTTCTGCAACCCCAGCTACCCCTCCCTGCCCTCTTCCAGCTGTGCTGAATGAAGGGCAGTGGGGCACTGGATTGGTGATGTCCCCCTGAGCATGACCAGCAGTGCTCAGCCAGACAACCCTGTGTTTGTGTTGGGCCCTGGCAGCTCTAACTGCAAGGGAAGCTCTGCCTGCTATGTGTCGCTTACCTTGTGTTGTTTGCTTGAGGTGAGGCCTGTCTGTTGTTCCTGCTGGCCTGTCATCAAGGGTGTCTCACCCTCTGCCTGGTTTGTCAGCTCTGTGAGCTCTCGCTGGGATGCTCTGATTGCAGCTCCAGCCTTACAGGGCAGCACTCTTGATGCTTTTTGCATAAGCACCAAGTATGAACTGAGCCCTTTTTTGTGTAGGTGTTTGCAGCTGATCACTGTCTTGAGACATGTTTTAAACTCCTGTACTGGAGGCAGCTACAGAGCCACTACCACAGACTGAATTGAACAGGCTGTAACAGGCATTAAGGAGCACGCTTAGAAGAAGGAATGGAGCTGTATCATGGAGAGCAGTACAGGGATCTAAGCTGACAGCAAGCAGAGAACCAAGAATCAGCTGCTTGTTTTGAGGCTGGAAGCAGAAGCACAGAGTGGCTGGAGGATGGCTGTTTGCTACTTGACTGTCCCTCCTAGGCAACACAGGTTGTATTTACTGTATTGTTGACAACACTGCAGGTTGTATTTACTGCCTTTTCACCCAATCTTATATAAAAATACTAATGGAGGAGTATTGTTTAAAAGTTGGGCCCCAGGGACCAGGAAATTGCCAACTGACAACTGTGTTGGACAGTGGTCTTGATCGGGGCACCCCTGGATGCTTCCCCCTGCAGGGAGCAGAAGTGACAGGCCCATTTGTAAATATGCACAGAAATGGGAGCTCTGCCCTTCTCCCACCTCCAGCCTCCTACCCTGAGGAGGAGCCGCTTTGTGCTCAAACCCAGAGTTGTGGGAAAGCAGAGCTCTACTTTAAGAGCCCTTTTCTGTGAGTAAATGTTTACATCAATGGGGCCTTATGAGCCTTAGGACTCTAATCCATGTGACTGTAACTATTTTTTTTTTTTTTTTGCCGTTGATGGTTGTGCTGTTAAAGGTCACTGCATTCCTCTTGCTGGGCTGTCCTGCATGCTTCCTTTGTCAGCAAGCCAGCCCAGGTTGAGCTGCCAGCCACAGCCACAGCAGCTGGGTCCAGCTCCTCTCCCCAGCACAGCAATGTCAGGGACTGGAGGAGCAGGCTGTGAGTGGGGCTGCATGGAGCTACAGGCAGGGGTGAGAGAAAACTGACAGCTTAATTCTCAGGCAGCTGCATGAAGTTAAAAGATCTCTTTCATCATTGTACTCCCCGCTGTAGCTCTTGCTGGGGAAAAAATGGGAAGCAGTTTTGGGGAGCAAAATGGGTTTGTGGGAGAAGCTGTCCCCCTTTTTCACATCCTGCTTGCAGGTTTTTCCAAGTCCTGTGGCTTCTGCCTTTTAAACTTCAGGTTTTTAGGCTTGGCTAGAGAGAGACTTACTTTGGGGGGGGGAGGGGATTGAGAGGTGGTTGTGATAAACCCCTCCCTTGCAATAATAAAAAGAAACCTGCTGTTCAGGCAGTAGAGAATGCTCTACAGAGGAAATGGACACTCCTAGCAAGACCACCAGACTGACCACATCCAAGGCAAGCTTTTGCTTCCTTTACCATCCCCCTTTTCTGCAATCCCATAAGAAACTCACCCCTGCCCAGCCCTCCCAGTTCAGCCCATAGGCACTACTGGTGACACCCTGCATGGCCTCAGCTCGCAGCGAAGGGGGGATGTGTCAGCAGCAGGAGACACCCATGCAAGGTCTGACCACTGGCTGCTAGGCAAGGCTGCACAGTGCTTCCCCAGGGAGAAACCAACTTCGTTGCTTTGTCAGTGGACTGGTGCTGCACTGCTGGGTCAGATCACAGATTACTTCTCAGCTGATTCGTGGTTGTTGTGGTGTTGGTGTTTTGTTGTTGTTGTTTTTTTTTTTCATTTCCTTATGTTACACTGTAGAAGCACTGGTGGCCTAGAGAGGTGCACTTTGCTGTATGTGCATTCCACTCTGAGGTTGCAGCACTTCTTTCCAGAGTGTATGGCAAAGCTACCCTGCAGCAAAACAAAGTACTCTGGGTGTTCACTTACTCGCTTCCCTTTACACCAGCACAAACTGCCATTACAACAGTGCTTCAGCAGAGTGGTTACATGATATTTTATGATAAAACCAGTGGTCTAAACTATGTGCAGTATGTAGTCTTATCCTAAATAGTGTCTCTGGACTTTCAAGGCATCACTTCACAAGAGGCCATCATCTTTTGGTCACTGACTTGAAGCCAAGTTTTATTAAGTGCCAGAAAACTAATTATTGCCAGCACAAATTAATTATATGCCCTTGAAGTATGGGCTCAAGCACCAACTCAGTCAATAACTCCAAGTTTTAAGTACTCAATTTGAGTTATCTGCAATTTGGCAGCAGGGTTGGGTCCAAGAGGCAGCTTTTACCATACTGTCTTCTAGTAAGGTAGTTTATTGGATCTCCATGAAGTTCCACAACATACTTAATGGTGCTATACCTGGCTTCTACCCTTGAAAAGCAACAGCGTGGGGGGCAGACTTTCTTGATCCCTGCACTAAAACACCCTTTTTATTACCCCCACTTTCGTTACCCTTGACTGATGAAATTAGTTCTGTGCACAACAGCTAGCCCCCTGGCTTGAGTCAGGCATGCTGAGACCACTGCTGCAGGCTCAAGGCTCTAATGCTTAAGGGTCCTGTGAAGAACCCCAAAGGCAGCTCCTGTACTTTGTCCAAAGCCTCTTGCTAAAGGAATGACCATTTTTTCAGAGGTCAAACCTGGCCCCTTGGTGGGAGAGGAGAGTAGCACCAGCAATCTGGTTTCCATTCCAGTCCCCCTCTGGGGCAACTTTGGGGTGCAAGTTACTGGATTCTCTCTGTCCAGGATACACAGCCCCTCTTTGCTCTGCAGAAGCGCCTGGAAGGTGACTTTCCAGAAGTTATAGCATTGCTTTTGGCTTTTGCTTCTGTGAGAAGGCTGGGAGGGCAGCATTGTGCAGTTGACTTTCTGGGAATGACCTAGAGCCAAACCACTGCTGCTCAAGGTTACTTGAGCAAGGTGGCAACAAGCCTGCCAACCTGGAACGCCTGCAGAGCCCCCTGCTCCAGGTGGCAGCACTGCTGAAGAGAAAGAGCACACACTGGGCTCTTCTTGAAAGAGCTGTCTCCTGAGATGCCTGGAACTAAGCACAGATGACTCAAAATATTAAAAACCCAGTAGTTTATTTCAAAGTATAAATTTCAGGCTTGTCAGACAAAACCCCACTACGGTTAACACAGACACACACACTAATCTACAGTACATACAAAAATGGGGAGAGCTTGCAACTGCCCAGTTTAAATTGGACATTAAATCAGTCCTACATTTTTTTTTTGTATTTACAAGTCCAGCTGCAAAAAACAAAACAAGAAATCAGATTCTGAGTTTCCTAACAAATAATTTTGCACGTTTGATTCCCAATAGCCAATAAATTACTAAAGCTGAACAGGACTCCCCAAACAGCTACTACCCAGTTGTCTTATTTACAGCTATACCCCATTAAATTAAGACAGCACTTCAAATATATATATATGTATGTGTGTATATATAAAAAAAGAAAAAAAGAATGCTCAGCCTGCATAATGACAATGAAAAATAAAGATACATTTTAACTGGTACTTAGAAGAGATGAAAAGGAAAATTCATTAATTTGCTTTCTCTCAGCTACCTTATTTTTTTTCTTTCTCCCCTCAGAAGGTGTTTGGAAGGGAATACAGATTTTGGTGGCAGGGCTGGCTCAGTATCATTTCAACTCTTCTCCCTCCAGTGTTTTCATACAATGCCCACCCCTATCCAAACCAACAAATTAAAAAAATATATATCTAATATATCAAGTTCCTATTTAAAAAATCTGGATAGATATTTTGACTAAATGAAAATACTAAAGAGTTTATAAGAAGGCAGAATCACAGCTTGATTTCGTACAGTGTATGCAATACTCTAATACTGGGGAATGGCTGTTTGGGGAGCAGGAACAGATTTGACCTGTCCCTACATATAATACAGATTCTAATTTATTGGACTTTAAGACAAACAGCATAAAGGAAGGGCTGAAGTGACTATTTTTGTTACAGTACAAAATGGTGCTCAGATCCTACTATTGGGCCCGATCGTGCTCCCACTGAAGGCACGAGGGGTTTTGCCGTTGTTTTCAAAGGAAGCAGGGTAAGACCCCTTCTTTTTACAGGGAAGACACCACGAGCATTTCCAGCCTTGTGCTAAAAACCCTTGGGATGGGTGAGTGTCTTAGTGCTTGTGCTCAGTGATTGAACATGGCCAACAGCAGCACAAATAATTTGAAGGAGCAACGTCCAAGACCAACTGCTACTCCTAGGGAAGCTGGTCAGAGCATGGAAATAAATACGGGCTGAGGGGAACCTGCCTCTGCACCCTCATGTTTTCGGAAGCTGCCACTGCAGATAGAGTACAGATCCTATACCTACAGTCTGCTCCCTTCCTAGCGTTTAGTTATTTGAATCCAATAAAGCTTTTTTAGACATACACTAAAACAAAGGAGGCCAGTACTGCTGTGACTAGGAGGAACACAGTAGAAAGGAACGGCATTTTGCCATCAGCACTCCACAGCAGGGCTGAACTAACTCAAATTACTTTCAACCTGGACATGCAGATGCCTCATATCACACTGAGAAAACAAACCAAACCTAAAACCAACCAGAAAGTAAATGAGGGTGGAAAACACAGCTGTAGAATCAGTGCTGTGTTTGCTAAGACACAGGGAGCTAGATCCAAGGTGGTACTGCTGAAATGTCACATACCCAGTGGCAACAGCAAAACACTAAGTCAGGAACAACTTTATACCAGGGTACTGAAAATAAGATGGAAAAACGTGCATGAAGTGCAGAGGAGAAACTAAAACCAACCCTTCCGCTTAAAAGCCATACAGAGATTTTTAGCATATTTAAAAGTGGATTCTTGGAAGCCTCCAGCAACTAACACTTTTATGAAGAGCCCAGTCTAGAAGCACAGTGCTAACACACCTGTACTGAATGTTCCCAGATATTTTGGTAATACTTTCAAATAAAGTCTTTTAAATGAAATAAATTATTTCTGAATGTTTGTTGCTAGCAGAAATTTAGTTTCTCAATAGTTTTATTGTTTCTGGGAGGTAAAGGGTAATAAAATTAACCAGCCACCCCGCAACACAGGGAAAAGTGCCATGAGTTAAGGAATGAAGCAGTACTCCTGTTTGTTAGCATAAGGGGTGAATACTCACTGCAGAGAGCTGCTCCACCATGAAAATTATTTCGCAGATAGGGCATAGATCTCTGTGTGTGTGTCAGTGATTTAAGAACCAGCTACCTTACAGGTCTCCAAACTAAGCTAGACATTTGAAAGTCAAGCCGTGATTTATTACATACTTTGCCACCACTGCTTGCTTAAGATCCAAAAATTGGACCTTTAGCAGCTCTGCTGGGATGAAATAAAAGAGAAGTCAGCTTTCACTCCACAGCTGCGATGGCTTCAGTCAACAAACGGTAGCTAGCTTATTTAATCTATTCACACACAAAAAAAAATCAACTGCACTCTGCCATACATAGCAGAAATTGATCTATTATGCCAGAAGCCAGGTTTTACAATCAGTTCAGCTGAGAACTACATCTTTCTTTAGTAAATAAAGATGAGTCTTCTTTCTCTAAAGATACAGCCCACAAAACCTCCAAACACGTTACCAGACCATCCCTAATAATACCTCCATTGGAGGAAAGAAAAAAATTCTAACACTGGACTCTCACCCCCCGCCTATCCCAAGCCAGACAAAGCTAAGAACGATCTTGACCTAAACGCAAGCACAAACTATAGAAAAGTTCATGTGTAGTTTGGGCTGGAATCACAATTAAATAAGCAGCATAAGTTCTAGGTTGTATTCTAATATTTATTTTAACTTTCAAACTATAAAACCTCATTGTACTGATATGGCCAACGGCCCTTTGGTACCACCTCAAAGACGCATTAAAAAAATTGCCCACGGAGGACTTGACAGCCATCAACTGGAATGAACTGCTCTAACCTCTAATACAGAACTGGCTTTATAGGCTTATAAAGACCCGACTTCCCATAGACTAAATGCATTATTAAGTAATTACTCCTTGAAATAGGCAGACAAAACATTTAATTAAACATAGAAAAATTCAAGGCATTATTGATTATTGGCACCAGTAATACAGGGACAACTGTTACTCAAAGGAAAGGTTACACATTGTTCATACATGAGATTCAGTGTGAACCTTCTCTCATGATATTTGGATTTAGACAGAATTGTTGCTCGCCCAAATCAATAAAACTGCTGTACTTTAAATGCAAGTTTCCGTACAGAAAATATTAGTTACTCACCTGACAGAAGTGACAATTCCAGCTACATGAAGGAGTGCAGTAAAATAGTATAGACAAAAGCCTACAATGCAGTTTCTTTCACCGATAAAAGTTCTTGAAGGGAACACAACTAAAGAACCCATAATCTCATAGTGTATTTCACCAGCCATGTTTTGGGATTTAATTTTTCCTGCCCTTTTTCAACCTTGCTTTACATTTAAAAATGTTGGTTTTAAGAAAGAGAGCACTGAAACTGAAAAACGTTGTCTTCTAACAGCTTTGCTACATGGTGAAGTGGATTGGGAGAGGCGGAGACCAAAAAAAAAAAAAAAAAAAAAAAAAGACTTTCCCTTCTAAATCCACTGTTTGTTTCTGCTGGGCAGGAATGAGACTGCTGTCCTTGTTCTGAAAAGTGCCAAAATGAAAACCTTACATATACTTTCTTGTCCAGGTGCGTTACAATTTGGTTCTGCAAAAAGCAAGTTTAACAGGTCAACAGCAGTGGGGCAGATGCACCAATTTCTTCTCTCAGCTCAGAAGCATCATGAAAGCGTCTATTAACATTTGCAATTGCTCACAAGTTTTAGGCCAGTGTCTAAAATTGTTTCTAAACTGCTTTGGGTACGTTAGCTTTCTGCAGAGGCAGGCAAGTGACTGAGATAGAGAAAAGGACTGGGAAGCCAACTTCCTATCTTTTTGTACTAACTGAACATCCAAACTGAGTGCAAACAGCTAGAAGCTTTCACGGTGCCACACCACAGAGGTTTCTTCTTTGGCTGAACTGCAGCATACAGCTTTCCCAAAAGAACAGGGAAAGGCTCTGGTGGAAAATACTGCCTGTATGCTCTAATATTCAAGACAGGACAAAAACTACTCAAGAATTACAGTGAGGAAAGGGTTGAATGATACTGCAGATAAAAAACGAATCCAGCATCAGCAGATGTTACACTTCCTGGTCTTCACAGAAATAATAATTACTGCAGGCCAGGAAAATGAGAAGCAGTAATGAAAGGCTAGAAGGGTAAAGGGAAAAATAACTCCAAGCAAATAAAAGAACACCACAAGGTATCTGGCTACATTTATTTCTGAAATTATTCTTTAAGGCACAAAATAAATCTAAAAAATAGGGCTGGATGTATGAGGGGAGGGGCAGAGAAATTATCTGAGCTAGAGAGGTGTGAATGCACTCTCTACAATCCAGTTTCAGATCTGACCTGGGAATGCTCCCAGTGTGAATGGGGGAGGATGGTGAAAGTAGAGGAGCATTCTTATTTAGGAGAGGTAGGAGGTAGTGGGGTGATTTATTTTTCTTTTTCCACCACCTCCAAATTTACACACATATTGGTTCCCTGGCCAGACTCAAGTTCCCTTCCCTCCCCTCAGAGAGCTCATTACAGTTTGTAAAATAAGACCAGACCACTCAATCTTCCAGTACAAAAGAGAGACCTTGAATCACCCTTCATATCACAGCCTGCTCACAGAGCGGTGGGGGGCAAGAGGCAAATCTGTTCTTGCCCTCATGTTAGTGCCTTGATAGATATTACAGATGTGTACGTTTTGCTTCAAACAAACTGTAATTTATTATTTTGTTCCCACTCTGAAGCAGAATCCCAGGCATCCAGGGTGCCCTTGGATAAAGGGTAGGTAGGTATCTAGGTGGAACAGCTGTCATGGAAGGGACAATGAAATTTTCAAATGGCCCATGACTTGAGCTATCCAGAAAAAACAGGCTCTCTTGCTGCAGGTGAGACTTTATTTTTCTTTTGGTTCTGAATGCATGTAGTGTATCACACAACTGTCTAAAATAATCCTGCAGAGAGTGGATTTAAAAAGTGAATTTCATGCATGGGATTAACCCCCCAAAACTGGGGTAATTCTTGGTAGTAGGACAGGTTTAAAGGCTCCAAAGATCTCTAGTTTAACTGCTCTGGGAAGAGATCACATCTGTGGACTGGGGGTCACAGAAGGGTCCAAAACGTCCATAGATGTCCTTAGCCCGGACAGCAAAGTAGTATTTGCTGCCAGACACAAACTGCGTAAGAGTGCATGCCATAGGTAGCGGGAGGGCCTTCACTTCCCCGATCTTCTTCCACTGGGAGGGCATAGTGGCACTCGGGTCCTCGTGGTAGGCGTAGAGATGGTAACTGTCCACAGTGGCACAGCTCCGGTCCACCTCCATGACACTCCATGACAGCACAATACCATTCTGGCTCTGTACCCGTGCCAGCTTCAGCTGTGGCTTTTGAGGCAGAGAAGTGTTGGCAGCTTCAGGGGGCAGACGTGGTGGCTGTGGTGCCTCTGGGAGTGGGGCAGGATGTACAGGGCGTGGTGGCTCCTAAGCAACGTAAGAGCAGTAAAGGAAAGGTCAGAGTCTACAGCAGTGGAAGGAGGCTTTAATTCATCACTCCCCAGGCAAATGGGAGCAAATGAGCCTGCAGTCACCCAACCACCACAACCTTAAGTCCTGTCTGCAGAGAGCACACAGGCAAGAGAGCAGCAGCAAAGGTTGAGAAGGGGTGGGACCAAGGATGCCACAATTTCTTATCATTCACATATAAATCCCTAGCTGTACAGATGATCACTGCCACAGTTATTTCCCTATATCCTCTTTGCTTCCCACCCAAGAGGTGATGGACTGAACACTGTGCCCTTTACCAAGACTGGGCAGGCAGGTTCACAATGACTTTGAGCTAATCTACATTTGAGCTGCTGTTCCCACATTACCCAAAACACCCCAGGCAGTGGATTAAGCTGACAACTCATCATCTTTTCAACGGGCAGGTTTTCAGTCACAAAAGGAAGAATGGGTAATGATGCCACATGGATTTTATCACCTTAAATTGATCACAAAAGCTCAGCCTCAGTTTCCAGAACGTTTTGAAATAAGGGCACAACTGTGGCTTTCCATTGCCTTTTTTTAATACCACAGAAACAGTCTCTCATTTATGTTAGTTAAGATTAATTTAGGAATATGATTACAATGAGTACAAAATTTTGTTATTCTTCAAGCCAGGGGCCTTTCAGGTTGGACTCTGGGGTAGGTTTTGTCATCTTAAGTGTTCTGTGTGATATTGGCTTGATTCCTTCTCATTATTTATCACTGGAGGATGCATGAAGTTGAATGGTATCTAGATTGAAAGAACGGTAAGCCACCTTGTTGGCAATGTATTTACCATTTCAGGACATCACAAGTGATGTGACTGCCCAACAGTGAGTATGCAGGTAAGGTATTTGGTTCCGTCTCAACAACAAAACCATATGAAATGAGTCAGAGTAAATTCTCAAATACTTATGAAAAGGGGTTTGAAGTGATGCAGAAGTAATCACCCCCAACAGTGATTAAAAAAACCCTCTGAAATTTGGGAGTTGGCAACCTTGAGGATCTTGTCTGTACCTTGTTCTCCTACCTCAGTTTTGGAAACAGCTGTACTGAGAAACTGGTCATCCAATTTGTAGCCAAACCATGACTAAACTTTTTAGTGGTAGTTCTTCTGTACCCTTGACTCCACAAGTCACCTGCAGACAATTCATGCACCATTTTTCAATATGTGCTACTGGTGATCTGGAGAACTCTGAGGTAAGCTAACAAATTGCATGGCTTTTACCATTCTTGGCAGAAGTTGCGGTAGGTGACAGGGTAGTGCTATGCACGTGAACTGGCTGCGAAGTGTCTACAAGGCATTTCACTATTCTGCAGTTCACACTAAGAAGCAATCTGAAAGACATTAATGCAGAGACAAGCCTGTAAATTGCATTAAGTAATTTCAAAAGGACTACTCACAGCATGCACTTGTGGTGGTCGATGATGCACTGTAAGCTGAGGTGCTCCAGATCCAAGAGTTAGTCCGTTGTTCACAACGTACGCAGTTGTTTGAGGCATTCGTACTGTCATACCTGTAAGAAGCACAGTGAATACTTTGAGTATTCAATACTTAAAACCGGCTAAACAGAACACTGGAAGACCAACTCCTTGGTTCACAGCTAGATGACACCAAATTTCAAACTGACACACTCTCCTCAAACTGCCAGCAGACTGATGAAGTACGGCACAACAACAAAACCACCTCCCATTCCCTGAAGCTGTAAAAGTGAAAGAGAGCAAGTGCTTATGTCTGCAGAGGGGACAGAATGATGTTTCAGTAGTTTGTAGCATGAAAGAAATGGGTGGGGAGGGGAAGTGTGGGAGATACAGGGAGCTTAAGTATGAAAAGAAAAATTACATCACTTTGGGATTCAGAAAGGAAAAGATAAATGCTGCTGCAGCAAAATGATATCCACTCAGTATTCAAATGCCAGAAGGCTGTGCTGTGGATGGTACCGAAAACAAAAAAGGTAAGTCACTGTCCAAGAAGCTTGTCCTCCCTCACAGAACGGACACCACAATGGATGTTACTCACAGGCATTACCTGTTCATTCATTCCCCCAGCAAACTGACCTGACTGGCAGGAATAAACTAGGTAATTTTATAGCCTTGTACGTAATATCCAGAACTCTTGCAAACTACCAAGTTTTCATTCATTTTATATCACATCTCACTCTCTGAAGTAACATGTTGTTCGTTTACTCTTGGAGCACATATGTTCGGTGAGCTCAAAGCTTTTGCTCATTGTTATGGGTTGCCTAGGGTGTTCCTCTATTTCTGTCTAGAAATACAAGATCTGGGGCAATCTCCACCACCCCCTAGTTCCACACTTGTATGAGATCAAAGTGTTCTAATACTCCAGAAGAGAAGCTCACAGAGTGACACATGTCAGGAAACCACTACTACTGTATGGTAATTTCTTCTCTATACAGTCATCAAGCCATGATCACAGGTGATGAGTATCAGCAGTCTATGCAATCTGTGAGTCTGAGGCAGGGAGCTCAGAGTGATAAATCTTAATGCTTTTATTATAAAGTGCTCTAGGTAGCTGCTTCATTATCTTTTTCCTATTGGCACATCTATCTAAGAAGCTAATGAAGCTGTGCAAACTCCTGTAGGATAAACCTGAACTGGCTATTTCTCATCTATGAGAATCCAATCAGAAACGCTGTTTTAGCATGACTGTGATTCTATCTCAGGAAATTACAATAATCTGAAGATAGACAGACAGAAATGCCTTAATAAGATATAAGGTACAAATTTAGCATTATTTCTAGGTAGGCATACTACTTAGTTCAGGTAGAAGTACAAAAGTACAATTTGGAAAACACTTCGGTTGAGTTCTCACAGTTAATCTTTCAAAGACAACGTGCAGAGATCTTACTCCTGAAGCATCTGCTACTGACAGTAAAGATCGTTTCAATGATAATATAAACCACTACATATCAGTAGCAGCATTTCTGAAAGCTGTATAACAAAGATGGTGAAAAATGTAGAATGGACTAAAAGACGAAAACTCATGACAGCTAAAAGGGATGAAGAAACACGACTGCTTTTTTGTTAACAATACATGAAAACTCTCTACCCGGTGTGCAAATATGAAGCCTTGAAATAATCTGTATTCTAACTAAACTGGTCTTTTTTCTACTCAGGCTAACCATCTGGCTTCCTTGTCCTGAGGTACAGGGAATGCACAATGCTATGGATGAACTGTCATTTTCTTATGTCTTATGTGGCTTGTCAGACAATAGCCTGTGCATAATACGCAGACACACTTTTCAAGCCAGAGTAACAGAACTGCCTCTAACAGAATCACAGAAAAGTCCAGGTTTGAAGGAACCTCTGGAGGTGATCTGGCCCAAACTTCTGTTGAAAGAATGCTCTCAGATTAGGTTATTCAGAGTCTGGTCAAGCTGAATCTTAATTATTTTGGTGGAAACCTGCCTTGATTTCCAAGAATTTGTAAGCAGACAGCTGAAGGATAAGCATTCATTGTATCACTGGACCATCAGGTCAGAAGCACATTACACAGAGATCTGTTGTTGGATGACCTTGCCTGAAAAACATATGAATTCCCTAGCTCATCGAGTTCTCCGAGAAAAGGCCTTAAAATAGCATATTAGCTATTATATGTTCTTCAACAACACACTAATTATCTTGCATGTCTAACACTAAAAGGTATTCTCTAGATATTAATACTACTGATGTGTATTTAGTCATAATAGCTGCTCTAAGAAGTGGTAGATTCTGACAAAACCATGTATTTTATATTTTGGTACAGAAGAAGAAAATACTATTTAAAATAATTAACATAAGTGAATGCATGGTTAAGTACTCAAAATTCCTTCCAAAATAACAGGTAGATCACGCACGTCTAACTTGTAGCTAAGGGTAACGATGAAGAAAACTAAGTGTGGGCTGAGGTTACCTTGCCTTTTATGGCCTTTTGCCAACAGGAATGCAAGATGCAGACATGCCCCTCAAAAAGATACTGCTGGTCAGAAGAACCTGAACTCAAATGCACGTGGCACAAGAGTGTAAGAAGTTTAAGAAATATGAACAAGTACTCTGAAAAGAACAGCAATTTCCTCACACCCTGACATTTCACAGACATAGCTCAAGAACTGTCTGATCAACTTCTGTTTAGCTAGCACAGCTGATTTTTCACAGCCTATGGCAATGCAGCTGAATCCAGTCATAAGAGATACTAAGAATTAAATTGCTACAGACATACATGGATATTCTCCTTTCCAAAAACTATCATTTCAGAACAATGAATCAATTATTTCTGCACAAACCTACATAGGTACAGTCTTACATGGCTTAAGTACACAGTATTAGACAGATGGTGTCTAAAAAAATCACTACCTGAACGTCACAAAAGTAGGCTCATACTCAGTGCACTAGAACAGGGAAATTTGTGTTTAGCGTAACAGTGTTAAAATAACCATAGCGTAGAACTTGTGGGGAGCTAAAAAAAAGACAGTTAAGATCCACCACTTCGTAACAAAATATAAACTATCTTTTAACTTTAAGGTCTTTATTTTTGACATCTACTACTCATTTCGGAAAATGAGTTTACTGCTATGGGAAGACACCAATTACATGTTTGCAAAGTCAAGATGAACTTGCTGACATCTCTAGTCAACGAAAATCAAGCATGCATCAATTTCTGATACAGTTGGTAAGATATTTCATCTGTCCAGGCCTAGAGAAAATAAGAAAATTTGCTGTGCACAGGACATCAGAGATTGTTAAGGAATTACATTAGGATGCCCGATATAAATGTAACTTTTAGACAGGAAATCGAACACCATTTACTATGTACTTACATGTTTTAATCTTACTCTGTAGTAACAAAATGCTCTCTATCTGTCTTTCTACAAAACAGTGGTGCTCATCACATTACCTTCTGCTACCTTGTGAAGTATTGGGCATGTCATCCAGAGATGCTTAATTGGCAGAGCTAGTGCCTGAGATGACTTAAATCCAGTTTTTCCTCATTCATATAGCTGCAGGGGGAATGATTTCTTAATAGCCTGAGATTTTCTCAAGTCTGTAAGCTGGAAAAAGCCCCTAACCTCTATAATTTGGACTAGTAGTGTAAAAAAACCAAACAAACCCAAAACAAAAAAAACAAACCCCACATCCATCAGGTAGAACATATCAAGCTGTGTCGTGCTAAAATGCGCATGGAGGAAACCACCCCCTACCTCCAGTCTGCGGGTTGACTGGCCTTAAACCTGGGTTTGGCATGACAGCTCCTCTTACAGGATTCTGAGCTGGTGGTGCAGGAAGAGTGGTATAGACCACCTGATGGTTAGCAGGGGCTCTTGGTATAGGAATTTTTGCAGCAGTTTGAGTCACTGGCCGATGAGTTACATTCACTGTTGTCGGAGCTGGAAAAAGACAGACAGACCACAATCTAGAATGGAATTCCACAACATTAAGCTGATATGCCTATTCCAGAGTACACACCTCCTTTGGAAAACTGACTCATCTGAGCCATGGAAAATAAAAACCTGTCTCTGTGAAATTCTATCTGCTTTTGATAATGCAAGAAAAAACAGCCTAAACAAACAGTAATTTTCACCTGAAATAATAATGCCAATATATATACAAATTCCAAACAGAAAAGACAAACGTAGAACCCCCCCCAACCCCAAAAAAAGAAAAAGGTCCTGAATGTAAGCACAGCTGTGGAGAATATAAAACCCACCACTGAAGAGTCTGTAAAACAGATCAGTCAAGACAATTCCAATGCTAACTAATCTTCAACAATCATCTACAGAAGAAGAGATAAAATAAAGAAAAAGAGGATCTATGTTTCTTTATGTTAGAAAGAAAGAAAGAAAGAAAAAAACCAAAAATACCACACTGCAGACAAAATAACATTTAACTAGGGATGGAACTTCAGTGTCAGCCTTGCCATCCACTCTACCAAAAGGATTAATTGCCAAGTGCAGGTGGACAGAGCTAGGAGTGATGCTACTAATGTTTTTTCCCCATTACTTAAATAATGCAACTGCTACAGGTTTCTTCTCCTTCACTTTTACGAACAACAGTATATTTAATAATTTCCATGACCATCCTTAGGAGGATTTCTTTCTCTCCATGAATTAATTTGATCCTGATTTCTTTCCAAACCAACAGGACTATCTTTCCCTTTCACTTCATCAGTTTTTTAAAAAAAGTTATGTGAAACTGACTAGAATGGAAGATTAAAAAGTGACTTAAACATTCTGAATAGTCACCTGAAAAGATGAGCACAATGTAGAACACACAAGAGTCTAGTTTAAGAAAAAAAGCAGCCACTGCATTCACATAATGATGTAAAATGAAGTTACCTGTAGGTAATACATGTATGGTGGTCTGGGAAGGTCCACTTGTTGGCACACCTGTCTGCTGCACAGGGTTTGGCTGCAAAGGCTGCAAAGGCTGCAAGGGTCGAGCCAAAGGCTGGGTGGATATGCTCAATCCTGTAACAGGTGTTTGGTTCTGCTTCTTGCCATCTGCTTTAAAACAAAATAAAGTTATAGACAACAGCAAACAGAAATTAGAACATCAGAGTTTTAAAATCTTTTTTTCCTCATCATTCACAGATTAGCAAAGAATATTGAGCATGAAATTTCTTTCATCTTTTCATTCTGCAAACAAAACTGTAGAAAAGTCATTTAATTCCCCTCACTTTCATCATCTCAATCTTCCCCCCATAACGTTTCACTCTGTCATCATGAAGTCTGCATATTTCAGCATAATTTGGAAACCTGAATTTAATGGAACACTATGCCAAAGTCCTTAAAAGTTTCTATTAAAAAAAGAATAGCCTAAAACCTTAAAAAGGCCTAAACACTGTTGTACTCAATTTGTTTCAAAAAACTGATAGAGCTCCCTAAATAAATCTTGTCTACCTTTGATGCTTACATCCTTTTGTTATTTGCTCTTTCCTTTGTTCAATCTGTCAGCCCTGTTTGTTGCCGTTTTGAATTTTGATGCTCTTTTCTTAAAAAGGGGAATCGTTTCATTTATAGAAGACTTTAAAAAGAGACTTTGTTTTCTCACATTGACACCCTCTTACTGACTTGTGAGAAGTGACAAATAGTGTCTGTATCTGTAGTTTACTACAGCAGTATTTTTTCCCATTTTAGTTTATTTGTGTAATGTAAAATGCGTGTAATGTAAAATATTCATTTGAGTGCAAGTCTGTGTGTAATCAAGCCTGTGCACAAGTTAAATACATAAGAATTGAGAAGCTTTTGGCTGGATATTTCAGCTAGATTAGAGTAGTAGTGGGCAGAGAAAGCACCACCAAAAACTAAAAACCAAGATAAACCAGTAGGTTTTAAGGGCACTCATTCAAAAAAGATTTGCCCTAATAAAATTGTACAGGCAGCAGCCACTAATTTAGTAAAAGAGCACACAATATAAAAATTAAAAAATACGATAATATGTATCTTCAATATATCAACAATATATTGAAGAACACATTTAGAAACTATCAATTAAGTATACTAACTAGATTTCAAAGCATTAAGAACAGGGTTAATGGCAGTGTAGCTCAAAACGTTGGGGTTTTTAGCAGTTGGAGACTATTTTGATGGTCTCACCAAGATGTCTTTAACAGCAGCTACTAATAGCTTGAAGTAGCAGTACCCTTCACAAACTGCTATAGGATAAATTAAATACAATTCAAGACCTCAAAAATAAAATACAATATAAATTGCAGACCATATTGTCTTTCTGCAAACTGAATAGCTGAGCTACTTCACTGAAGCCATTTGATGAAAATATAATTTTCTTCTTTTTTCGAAATCTATAAAAGGAGCAGTAAAGGGATGCTCATTCTGAAAACGAAAGGTGAGATGTTTCCTGCTCTTTCATCAACTAACAGGTCTTGTGATTAGTTCAAGTTTCTTTTATTTTCTATGAGTATGAGAGGTTTCCCAGTGTTCAACAAATTATTTGACTCTTAAGAGATTCCTACAGAGATGCATACACCTGTTTACTTTGAATATTTACAGACTGATGCACATTTCAACTGCCATTGGATAATTTAAGTGATGCGAGTGCATTCTTAGTCATGACCTAGAGAAGATGTACTCATGATCCAACTAATAAAAACCCAGACACACTACTGCTGTAAAAATGTAGTTCAGGTAAAAATGACAGTCTGGACAAATGTGAGGGCTTTTTTGGTTTTGCGTTTGTTTTTGATCTCACACAAAAACACAAATGGTTTCTCAAATGTCATGCAACATTTTCATTAATAATTTTTGCACACATCAGAAGGTGTGCACTAAATTTAGTTGCCAGTGTACTGGCAGATGCTACCAGTATGGAGGTGGACCAAAATATCACACAGGAACAAAGCTAAGACTTGAGAACTAGAAAAAAGATGATAGTAGAGAGTGCAACATTAGCCATTTAGGAATTTATAAGAACTTCTACTATCCATGTGGGAAATCACGTGTGGGGCAGTGAAGATGATCAGGAAAACTTGCATATGTTGTTGATTACGGAATGTCTGTGCATTGCTTGTCTGATAAAGAAGAGAAGAAATGCAAACCTAGGCTGTATCGGGTGAGTGTTTCCACAGTGTGATGGCAATACTTTTTTTTCCCCCTACATGAAGCACTATTTGAATGCAAACTGCTGTATATAAAAAAGGGGTTGGAAGTTAGAGACACGCATTTCTGTGTTAATAGAGTGCGGTTTCAAAATGCCAAACCAACAGCTGTTGAAGGACAGCTACTCTGTTTTGTAGTAGTGTCCAAACCCAGTGGCTCAAGCACATGATTAGAGGCCCTAGTTGCTATTAAAAAAAAAAAAAAAACCAACCAAAAAAAACCCCAAAAAACCAAAACCTCACCCCAAAACCCAATGAAACAAAAATCCCCCACCCTCAAAACCATGATTAGCCCTTAAAAATAATGCCCAGGGTTTTGTCTATCTACCATGACTGAAGACTGGGCTCAATGACAGTCTGCACTTGGAAGGTCTGCTCTTCCATGACCCAATACAGAAACTCTGATTTTGGTTTTATAACCTCACAAAACAAAACACCTAAAAATTCCATAGCTCTTAACCTAAAGTTTAAGTCTAATTTACCCTATATGCATACTTTGGTATACAGTATTACAGATATTAATTTTAATTATTGATCTAAATGGAAACATCATTGGAAAAAGGAAGGGATGGAGAGTAGATTACACAAACAAGTTTAAAAATCTACCACTATGTTAAAATTTACTCTCAACCTGAATCTTTAGTAATTTCAACCAACAAGGACACACATTGTAGGTGTATACTACCAAAATAGCATAACTTTGTTTCCTAGTTGTACCAGGAGAGATTTAAAGGGAAGCACATAATAGACACCTCTCTCCAGACATTACATCTACTTAAATACCCTTTTGTAAGTAACAGAATTAGGTCTACTTCGTATGTGGGTGACAGTGCTTTAAAAAAAATAATCGGGATCTGAGTGTTCTTGGGAACACTATATAGGTGTTGCTCTTCTATTTGAATTAGTACTGATCTGATATTCTAGCATACTGCAGTAAACACCATAATGCTGGAGGTACTTTCTATCCTGCGGTTGTGTACCAGTAAATCTAGAACAAAATAAAACTTGCTCCACATTTGCTGTAAACAAAGTTCAGTGAAAAAAATATTTGGCCAAAGGTATACACATGCTTATAATTATGCAAAAGCTGTCAGAAGTGTACTTTTCCTCTGTTTAACATGAATGTTATTATCAGAACACGTGAATTATTTCGCAAGAAACTTGCTCAAAATCCTAGAGATGTGTTTTCACCGCATGGTGAAACTCAAGCTTTTACGAGGGTTTTAGTCCATAGATTTCTACAGCTTATATGAAAAATACTGACTCCTCACACAAACTCTAAACATAAACTGATCTGCAGGGCTGCAGACTATCAGTGAGAGTCTGGCTTCTGCTTTGCAGTGAAGAGACACACAAGAGCTAACCCAGCCCAAAAGTATATAGAGAAGCATTCTTATAGTTGCACATGCAACCATGGTGTTGATCTTTTATGGTAATTGTAAGACATACCTTATGCAATCAGGGAGGAAAAAACTCTCTGAAAAATGTTACTTTTGATAGAAAAAGTTTAGCTGAAATACATTACAATACTGTGACATGCTGCTTTAAAACATATCATAAATCCATCTAGATCTGTTGGTGTCTTTTACAGAATATTAAATAGGACTGGGTAGCTTAACCTTACCTGACAGAGTTCCACAGTCCAAGTGCAACCATCTTGTTTATCTTTTTGAGAACTAACCCTCAGAAGAGATGAGGGTGGTAAAAACTTGACTGCCTATGCTATTCTGACACTCACCTAAGCAATTCCCAGAATCATCAAAATCCTGGCTGGAAAGGACCTCTGGTGGCTGTGTAGTCCAGTCTCTTGTTGAAGCTGGACTGTCACCAACACTAAATCAAATGAGTTGCAGTTTGCCCAGCTGAATCTTGAGAACATTCAAGAGCAGAGTTTCTACCATCCCTCTGTGCTGCACTACCTTCCTACTGTGATTTCTTTTCCCCTTAAGCTCAACCTGAACCTCCTGAACTTGTAGTTTATGGCCACTGCCCCTTGATATATCATGTGGCACTGCTGAGAAGAGTTGCACTCCATCACCTTTGTACCTATCCTCTAAGTAGTTGTAGGCTGCTATTACACTGTCCCTCAGTTTGCTCTTTGCCAAACATGCCATGGTCTGTCGATCTCTTCTCACAGGTCACGTACTCCAGGCCCCCACTATCCTGACACCACCTACTGGGCCCTCTCCAGTGCTACCACAACTCTTCTGAACTCAAGGAAGGGGGAGCCAAAACCGGACACTGTATTTCAGGTGTGGTCACACTAGCATCAATGTGGGGGGAATACTAACTTAAATTTAAATGAGAACACGCTGTTGGCTCATACTCAATTCAGTGTCCACCATATATCCTCTGCTGATAAAAGAACCAGACTGTCAGCTATCTGAATTGCATAATGCTTCTCTAATACTTGTGTACCACATGAACTCCTTTCGGTGGCAACATTACACTTCTCCCTCACAGAAAGAAATGCTACCACATCCCAGTATGATTTTCTACATTTGTGTAATAAAAATACAGAGCAAGTCAAAATATTACGAATGTATATGTAGAACTCGAACGTGCTAGCTAGACAGATAGCTACTGAGGTGGTCTAGAGGAATCAAACTTCTTGGTGGCTAGACTTAAGAATGCAGCACAGGCGCATGCATTTAGAGACCACGCAGAATTAAAGTTTTATCTCCAATAGTAGAAATATCAATTTTTCAGTTAAGATGACAGCGCAATACATAGTCTTAAGTACTTATTACTCTTATTACTTCTCTGAAATACTGGAATTCTTCACTAATCCAATGCTAATTATAATTAGACCTGCCTACAGTTACGCAAGACTTATAAAAATGTATTCTTTTAAAAGATAAAGTGCATCCACACTGCCAAATGATATAAGAGCACAACTATATTTACTCTAATTTTGGCATACAGCCCCAAAGCAAAGAACAGATCTGCATTTGGTATCTAAACTCTTGCTCACTGTTTTTTAGCTAAACAAAAGATTAGAAGCTTTAATAATCTAATGCCTGAATGCCAACTTCAGAATTAAAAGGTCTTTAATTAATCAGTAAACAAAAAATTAAATGCATCTAGAAGACCTTTCCAAAATATAATAAAGAATTCAAACATCTCAAATTATTCCACAAGCCTAAAAGATTTAAGCACAGACAGCAACAATGCTTAAATTAAGGGAAAGGTAAAAATCTTAAAGACTGTTTTACAGTCAGTAGAATTCCTTTTATTTAATGCCAGTCTTCAATAACAGTCCTGTTTAAGTGAAACACCAAGGAATAAAATACACTAAGTAGAAACAGAAGTTTATTCCTTTCTATCATTCAAGGGATGAAATAATACTTGTAGCTCAATTACCCCTGTAGCGAGCAAAATCTTTTTCACCTACCTTGAGAAGAGCCATCATCCTCTTCATCCAGTGTAAGATCAATGACACCTCCCGAATCGCTTCCTGTGACCTTCCCGCTCTGAAAGACAAAACTCCTTCATTGTGCAAAAGCAAATCCAGGAACACAGGCGGAAAAGGGATATGAATTGAACATTGAGAAGGAGAGGTCTCAGAATTGATGCACTTATTAGAAAGGAACTGATGAAATGAGCAAGAGGAGGAACTTTCAGACAAATTTACCAGACTTGAAAATAACCAAATGACTGTATTGCAGTATCAAATATTAAAGTATTTTTAGCTTTGTAAAGAGTACAAAAACCTGATGACCAATAGCATATTGTTATTCTACAGGTAAATAAATAACAACTTGGTGTTACAGACTATCTTTCAATTATTACTCTTAATATTTTAATCCGGTTGTAATCTGTGCTTTCCTCTATAGTAGAGTAACCTTTTGACAGAACAGTCACCAGGACAATATATTACTTATCTCAAGACACCTCGGCCTATGTGCCTATAAAGAAATTGACTTCACAATAAGAAAAAGAGAGAGTTACACTGGAACCTGTATGTTTATAAAACATGTCATCAAAAGCCACCAGAAAACTCCAATTGTATCCAGCTTTTAAAAGTAATTTTATTACTGTATTTTTATCCATTATCCCCAAATTTAGCATTCTATTATTCTACATATAAAGCTGTTTGTAACCATCTCTTTAGAGACGATAAAGGGATCTTTTAAGCTATTGTGAAGGCTAAATGTTATAAAAAACCCCTAGAGGACTATCAAACAAAATTTGTCTTCTGGATCAATTGCTGTCCCTTGGCTGTTCAGACTGGGAGGACCACCAACATTTTCCTTTAGGTGATGGAAAAAATACTGGGGGAGGTCCTATATATTTCTGTGTTTTAAAATATACTTTCTAGAAAAAAATCTTGAATGATGTAAATTTCTAGTTCCTTAAACTTGCTGCGAAAATTAGGGGGGTTTTGGTTTTGTAGAAGAGATGATAATTTATTGTTGGACTGAACTTCTACTGATTTATGGAGTAGAGTAAACCAGGTTCCTTAGGACAAAGGGTTAGAAGAGCAACATAATTATCAAAATCTCTGAACAATTAACATGGGAAAAAGCATAAGAGTTATCAGCCTGACATGGCCTGTACAAATGCCAACATGATAAATCCTAGGAAGATTAGAGATTTTTCTGTGCAGGTCTTATGGGGAGAGATGCAAAAAGCCTACGCATTGAGATTATCTGCTTTATGAACTTTCATGGGGGTACAACTAAGCCTTTAAGGAGGTCCTAAAGACAATTCTCACATAGGCAAGGCTTTGAGAGGGAAAAGAGGTATCGTATGATTACTAAATGCAAACAAAAGCTGTGTCCAAATTATTGGTCACTGAATTTGGAGTGCCTGACATGACTGATCTCTTCATTATGCATTATTACAACCTGATTTCTTCTTGCCTTAAGTTCTCATGCTGCTACTGATGAAATTCTGCTAATAACCTACATGATACACAATTTGAGTAAGGAATATCTAACTGCTTATGTTCACAGGCGACAGAAGAGACCTCTATGGGGACTCTATCTTTGCTATACATACAGAAACATCTTTCAGATTTATTAACCATGGAATTCTTCTGTTGAGTGATTTCTATTTCAAAGACTTTCCAGCTTCAGTTTTCTTAGTATGATGAACTGATTTACTCACTTGAAGCTTAAAATAAAAAGCACATTCAAATAATCAACGATTACTCGATGAGCATAAAGTCAAGAGGAATTTCATTCCAATTTGATAACCTTCCCAGTCAACAACGTATATTTTGAAATATGGCGTGCTCTTCCAGGAGAAAGCAGACTGAAAAATGGAGGAGGAGATTTATAAGGAACTGGAGAAAGAAAAAACTAACACTAAGCTGTTGGTTTCTCCCCACTATAAAATACCTTAAGTCTGAAGTAATTTCCTTTCAATTCTTCCTCTGCAAGGAAATCTAGATCATTAGAATAATACTCTCTCTGAGAGCTAACTGTTTTGAAGCCCTACTTAACAGTGCCAGTCAAGAAAGTTCTTTGAATTTCCAAGTCAGCAAGTGTCACTGCATGTATTTTTTATTTTGGTGTGTCTGGAAGGCTGAAATCTTGAGTTAGTTAAACAGGCAACTATTAAATCATAAATCCAATCAGCTGACAAAGTCTCATACATGCACTTCTCAGGATGAAAGACCTTCTTGTAGTTAGCCACACTATTCAAGGTTTTCTACTAAACCCTGGTAGCAATCTCCTCAACAGGAACTATCCATAAGTAGTTAGGTTCTTTCCACAACCCACACCAGAAGTTGCAGATCTGCAGGGCAGTGTTTTGAGTGGTGCTCTGTGGTACATCCCCCAGTTCTGGTTCCACGGCAAACACTCCAGCTACTCCAAGAAGGTGGTGTACTCCACACACAGCATACCCTGAAGTCCTGAATCCCCAGCCTCCCCAACTAGATTCCCTTAGTTCACCACCAATGAAATTTAGGGGTACAGGAAAATTTTAAGGAAACCTGAAACACTGAAAATGCTGCACATTGTGTTTCCTACCTAGGGGGGTATGGTGTAGGAGTGTTGTCACTTACCACCTGAATGGTTAAGACCTACAAATGGAACCATTTGGAATCATCCCTGCCAAAAGCAAGTAATAAATGGTTTTCAGAAAATCCTGTGCCCAACCACTCAAGAAAATAAAAACACCCCTTTTAAGTATCATGACTATTTTACTCAGAAATTCTCTTAGGGAAATTTTTGTTGCTACAAGGACTTGTGAAAACTCCAATTTACAACAGAGCTATGTTTGAGGAAAGGCTAGAGAGAAACAACTACTATTGCTTCTGTAAATAGAAGGGAATGGGATTCTGAGGAAGAGACTGACATGTTACGCATCAGAAGAGGAGATTCAGACATGCTGCTCTGAGCAAAATCAGAAACCAGCTTAAGAAGGCTTGCAGCCCTGATGAAGACAAAAGGAAGGCTGACATTGGACTTTCAGTCATGTATGAACAACCTTCACATTTATGTCAAAAATTGAAATAATAGAACAAGTCTTTCAGCTCCTAATATTAGATTTCAGCAAGCGTTTGGGCAGAAACTGCTAACACAGAAAAGCAAAGTCAATGCATTCTGGTCTGCTATCAGTTTTCTGTAAACAAAAGAAGCCAAGAACCTGAACCCGCTTCAGCTGATCTCTGCAGAAGAGCAAGATGATGCAATCATAACACCTTTTCATCAGTACAGTCACACTAGCAAAATAATTAAAACCATTTAATGAGAACCCAAAACATATGCCTGGTGCTTTTGTTCACATATTGCCTAGCAAGTCTGAATAACAGAGGATTCAGTCACCTTAGAATATCAAATAAGCTGGAAGAGAAACAAAATAACCACAGTAATATGAAGTGATCTCTCTCTATTTAAAGATCACGGTTATAAAAAACCCAATGCAAACAAAACCACAACCCCCAAAACCACCATTTCACCATTTGTCAGAACCAGAGCACCAGTCTCCAAACAGACCAGAAGTGGCACTTAAATCTGATTTTTTACAACAGCATCTGGGTAGTTTCTAGTAATCAAAAAGAAAAAAGTTTACACTGAGGTTTAAAATAAATGTAAACTGCCAAACTCCCTTTTCCATCCTTCTTAACAGCTCCCGTATGTTTATGTATATGCCTTTAAACTCCAAGTAAGTGGAAATCCTCCAAAATACTGTCATTCACACTGCCATTTTGGACCTGTTTTATCCATAGCTGATAAGGTAACTTTGTACAACCTGTAAATAGTAACATCACAACCTGAACCATCCAGTTAACCACAACTGTATCCAAGCTGCCTTAGTTTAGGTCTTTCCCTGCTTTCACATAGCAGCCAGCAGTGTGACAATTTTAACTTAACACAAAACAATGCAATGAAAAAATTAAATATGAAACTAAAAATTAAACCTAACAAATCCTACTCTGAAATGTCACAGTTTTAAAGATAAACTGTGAAAAAAATTTTTAGGAAGAAAGCAAGAAAAACACAAGACTTCATCTTTTCCTGACTTCCCAATTTTAATACAGGCACAACGTTATTCTTCATCTAGTCAGTGAACTTCCATTTGCAATTAAGATGTTTTGCATACAAACGATGTGTCCTGCAACAGAACATTTCATACTTAGGTCTAATGTAGATCCAGCCCAAGAAGATGCACACAACTTGGAGTTGAAAGGCAAAACAATAGGTGAAGCAGGGAAGAGGACCGCAAGGTATGACTAAGAGCAGAAACAAAGGTGAAAAAAGGAAGCAGGAGGAGGAAAAAAGCCAGCAGGGGAAAAGAGGACTACAAGCCAAGCGGCAGCTGAGCACGCACCACCCCAAACACAGTAGGACAGCGCAAGCATGCAAGCGTACTACTCCGCTATTCTCATTCAGTGTTGTGCGTTTTTCCTGAAACAGCCAGCCAACGTGAAGGCGCTTCACATTTACAATGTTGATCTGTTTTGAAAAGTGTTTTCTTTAAAGAAAATCTTGTCAAATTGCAGGCCCTCTGCCCCAGCTTCTTCAGTTTGCGAAGTCATGTCCACACCTACCACGTTTACCAATACATAACTATCCCTGTGCTCTGTTTGCATGCCAAATGCCCCAGGCAAGCATCTAACTTGGTAAGTGTGAAGGAGAATTATTTTAATGCCAAGCACATAACTTGTGAAAGCAGCAACTGAAAGACCCTAGAAGACGGGCAAAACCAAAAGAGTAAATCCTCATCCCTTTCAAATATCTGAGTGAAACCTCGTAAGTCCTGAAACGGAGGCTAAGTCATAACCTTCTCTAAACACCACTTAATTAGTTAAGCGTAAACTGCTTTATACTGCATATGGAAGATAAAAAAAATGAAAAGTATGTATAAAATGAATGCCACTATTCAGATTTGTGCATTTTTCTCACTTAAATTATTAGAAATTGGTATTTCTAAGTGTTCTACTAGCTGCAAAACTTTTACTGAAAAGCGATCTATAGTACTGATTTGTCTGAGTAACATTTTCAGATTTTTTTTTTTACCATGAAAACTACTAGAAACAGACTTTGTTTTAATTTCTGACATTAAAGTGTCTATTCATATGATAGTAATTACACTTTAATTCAGGGTTTTCTACAAAGGATTGGTAGAAGTGACCTATACTCAGAATTTCATGCACTTTTCACTGTATATACTATGACAACATAACATCTGCTTTCTTCCAATCCCAACCACAAAAGTCTTTTTAACAATTAAAGAAAGTACTGAGAAATAGATGTACTGACAAAAAAAGATATGCTTATGAGAAGTGCTAGGAAAAAGCAGCAGTATTACAGTTTTCCTTGAGGATATACAGTGACTTTCTAGAACCAATGCCATATGTATACTACCAAAATTTAAAAACCAAGTATAATAGAAAAAGAATCCTTAGAGGTAATAAAAATCCTGGAACTTGTTAAAAATGCTTAAATACAGTGAACAGGGTCACCTGAATCTGAAGTCACAAGTAAGATCTGCAATAAAAGCAATATAAATGCTTTATAATTAAGAACTTTCTTCCTCCTTTTGAAAGACTGTTATTATATCCCGTATGTCATTGACTGCAATACCTAATAAATAACCTACACACTAGTCAATAGTAAATAAATAAAGGGAAATCAGAAAGGAATCAGCCTCGCAAAATGAAGGGCTGCCTCTGGTGTTGAAGTGATTTTTGAAGCAGTTTCCTCATGTGCCTCTGGAAAAGTAGGGACGTTGAGACAGGCTACTATCTTATGTGCTATGCTCTGTTTTTTCACATGCTGAGACCATTTCACACTGTTGTAAAATACACTGTAGTGGAAGAAAGAATATCACCTTAGCTTTGTGATCCAGCAACTTTTTCAGATCAGCACTGCTGCAAATTAGGTTGGTTCATTTGTAATTTTGAAAAGAAAGATAAAGAAAAAAAAGGGCGAGGAGGGGGATGGGGAAGAAAAAAGCTATTCCAATTCCATGAGGAAAACAAATACAAAGAAGGAGACTAAATTTAAAGGCCAAAGCACATATGGAAGACATGATGTTAAGAAAAGAAGGTATCTTCCACTGTAACTACAATTGTGAAATTTAACACAGAAAGAACTAGTTAGAACATCACAGCATATGTATGTCAATGGCAAACTACTGAAGAAAACGGTGCCCTGGGTTCAGCTGGGATAGAGTTAATTTTCTTTCTAGTAGCTGGTATAGTGCTGCGTTTTGGATTTAGGAGGAGAATAATGTTGATAACACACTGATGTTTTAGTTGTTGCTAAGCAGTCAAGGACTTTTCAGCTTCTCATACTGGCCTGCCAACAAGGCAGCTGGAAGTGCACAAGAAACTAGGAGGGGGCACAGCCAGGACAGCTGACCCAAACTGGCCAAAAGGCTATTCCATACCATATGATGTCATGCTCAGTATATAAACTGAGGGGAGTTGGCCAGGGCACGGCTGTTGCTCGGGGACAGGCTGGGCATCAGTCGGTTGGTGGTGAACAATTGTTTTTCATTTGCGTCACTTGTCTTTCTTGGGTTTTATTTATCTCTTTTTGTTATTTTCCTTTTCATTACAATTTTAAAAATTATTTTATTTCAATTATTAAACTGTTCTTATGTCAACCCGCAAGTGTTCTCACTTTTACTCTTCCAATTCTTTCCCCCATCCCACTGGGGGGTGGGGTGAAGTGAGCAAGCAGCTGTGTGGTGCTTAGTTGCCAGCTGGGGCTAAACTCCAACACTGGCAGAGAAATCTCCAAAACACAAATTGAACAGAAAATGTTACCTGTTACATCATTTTATATAACCACACACATACACAGGCCAACATGCACATGTATCGTACCACATGAAAAATCAAAAGGTAAATGTTGCTATTTTGAAGAAAGTTCTGAATATGCACTTCTCTATTCATATAGCATATATATGATGTTACAAAAAGATTTTGGTATTATATAACGCCACGGTTCAGTTCATCACATAGTGATAACAAAACTATTCATTGTAATGCCACCTGCTTTTCATGAAGGAACATTTCAACATGCAAAAGTGAAAAATGAATGGAAAAAATGCAACAACAAAAAAAATTACAGTGCAAAATAAAAATTAATTCCAGGGCAGTAAAGATCAAAATTCTGAAGTTTACGTGTGGCACACTGACACAGTGCAATTTTATTATTAACAGTTTCTACAGTAACAAAACAGAAGAAATTCTGGGGGTTGTAAAACAGACAATCCATGAAGCATCACACCACCGCAATCATACATGATGCACCAAGGCGTTATATAATAGCAAAATCAATATCGAATTATGGGAAGTGATGTTAAAAATATGTTCTGGGAACGGGGGGTGTGTGGGGAGGGTGGTGATACTGTGTTTGTATGCATAATTATAAGGCCCATATTACTTTTTTAGTCATCCATATACAGAACTACAGATTTCAAGCACAGTCTAAGCAGCTGGGGAAATTATTTTTTTTAATACATTTTTGAGCATATTTCAGTCACTAACTGCTTCAAATGTCAGACTTATCACTCCTTAACAGTTATTTTTTCCAATGCAGTAATTCCCACAAAATTGAAGTAATTATTCCAGCCTTGCAAAGCTGTCATGAAAATTTATTTGACCAGGTACCAAATGTATTTGTCATCTCTTACCAAGATAAAACCGAAAATGATAATGAAATAAATTCAGCAGTTTACCGAGATCACAGTTTGCACAAACAAAATTTCACAGGGCTGCAATACATGTTTTGATAGTGTGCGGCTGCATACTTGTATAATACTCAAACACTATTAACAAACATTTTACGTATTGCATTTACAAAATTGCTGTGTTCCCTTTGCCCTTAATCGGTACTGTGTAACACTTCCTACAGAACAAGAGCAATGCAAGCATGGAAAAAATGAGTAACTGGTCTTAGTAAACCCCTATGTATTATATACCCTCTCACTTCTTTGGTGCAAAGAGTAGACATTGGCTCTGCTACCCCTATTAATAAGAATCATAAATCAAGAAGGCCATCTGAGAGGCTGGTTGCCAGAAATGCTGTTTTTAGGCACTAGCAATCATAATTCCAACTAAAAACCATAAAGGAACACTTGACACAATGCTTGAAGTATTTCTCTGCTGCTGTGATTTTGTTTTTCCTTAACCAAACAGTTAAAAGGGTATATAATAAACACATACATGCATGCATGCACATACACACATCTCTTTACTGGTTCTTACTCTTTTAAGGTGAAACATCTACCTTGTTTCCCCAAAGCCCACCGACAGTTTCCCAACAGTATTATCTGGGATAGCCATCTATATGATGGAAGATCATCTTATTAATCAGTACATATATTTTGTTTATAGTACTTTTCAGATTAGTTTAATGCAGCTTTTAAAAATCTGTTATCCATGTCTGATGTAGTAACATCATCAGTTAGATTGTTTTAATATTCTTCTCAATTTTTTGGCCCAAAATGACAAATTGGAGTCTACAAAACACAAGATATTTACTTACTGAAAGCTGCTCTCAGTAACTGGGGGTGGCTTAGGTAACACAGATATGGTCTCAGGGAAAGACAAATAATTTTTAAAAATGAATTAAAAAAATAATCTAAAAAATCCCCAACAGGACGTAACGTAGCTGAATTGGGTGGCTGTTGTAAGGAACAAAATTCAAGTGAATCAATTCTTGTATGACTTTTAAACTGTCCTCCTGCTAACATTTTTATAATTTAGATTTCTAACTAGTCTCAGGTAAAGGTTCCACCTCACAGATGAGAGCTAGTTGCATTTTAAACAGCACAAACATAACCCCAGGGTCAGAGACAAAAATCAAGTATCCCATTTGACATATATAGTTACGCATGTTTATTTTCAGTGACAAAACCATGAAATGCAAGGAAACATATTCATCAATAATGCTTCAACAATATAGAATTAATAGCTGCTTATGAATTGTAAGCTGACATATCCACTTTGTTCACATTGTTTCCCAACAGACATTCACAAAGTTTGTTACACATTGCAAAGTAAAGGGATAGGAGTTATAAATGTACTTTATTAACATTTTACCAGATGAATTTCCAATAGTCAGCAGAATAGCTTAAATTAACCTGTAGTTCAACCAAACAAATCAAGGCATGTCAGAAACAATGGGAAATGGATAGGACACTGGTGGATTTTTTTTTTTTTTTTTTAAAAAAACTAGTATTAGCTGAAAAGGTGAAATGCACACATGAAATTTAGACTGAAAAAAGATTTACTCCGTAAGACGATAAGGTGCACCTGGAGTGGGGAACAGGGAAGAAAAGACTATTCCCCTGACCTGGGGTTTTAGTAAATATCATGTAATCATTCATGAACAGATTGACTTTATGCCAGCCATTTTGAACACATCCAACCCCTTTCAAATTTGTTCAGTTATTTTATGTCACAACGTAAAAAAAGCTGCTTTCATAGATTCCCTCAGTATACCATAGCTATATTTATATATTATATATAATATATATAAATCCTGTATCTATAACTGGGATTCATAATAAAATACTTAAAAACCATTCTAAAGATTTGTTATATAATTAAAAATGCCTTTGCCTCTGTAACAACAATATTTACCCTAATACATTAAAAGTGCTTGTCATGTCTTCAGAAATGCAATTCTAGGACCTGAGGCACTGGAACAGCCATTGGTAAAATATCTAGGACTGAATAACAACCCTTAAATTTCTGTGTACACAGGAGAAAGGTGAAGTTGAGAGACTAACACAAACACAGTAAGATGCCTCCTCCCACATCCCTGTGGCCATTCCTTTTGGAGTAAGAGGCAGAGGAATGCTGAAAAAGGAGAAGCAGTCGTACAGCAAAATCATATGTCCAAGCTGCTTACTGAAAACTTTGACTATACTGACCTAACAGTATGCAACTACTGAGAAACTGTATAGTTCAGGATAACCAAAGAGAGATGTACCAGACTAAAAACACAACAAAGCCAAGAACACATTCAATTTCAAAGCATCCTTCCAATGCCTTCAGGTATTTGACACTGTGCACAACGGAGCTCTTCAGGGGGCACAGAGAAGGTGCATATAGTGAAGAACATTTACCTTCTAGATCTCCTGCACTGTAGATCACAGTAGCTTACAGTGGGGATTAATTACTTAAATAGGCAGTAAAAAAATAAAAAAATTAACATACTGTAAGATACTGTGCCAACTTTATAAAAAGTAATTAGGGCACTCCTTGAAGTAACAGCAGAGATTTCCACACAGGAAAAAGCACAGAAAACACAAGTTCTAGATGCACAGCACCAGTACCAAAGCTTCATTATGAAAATGAGATGCAAAACTAAATATATGCATGTATTACATAAGGTTCCAGTCATTCCACACTGTTTTCAGAGTCATCTCCATCAAGGGGAATGGAATCTAATCAATGATATGGCAGCCATTATTTAAAAAATTAGTTGACTTGGTTAAGGCTAAGTACTGTTTTTATGCAACTGAAATGAAATATTTTAGGAAAAGATCTAATTAGAAAATTAAAGAGTGATTATAAATTTCTTTCAAAGTATATTATTTATATTCAGATTTTAAAAGTGAATTTTAAATGATGATTAACAATTTTGTATCAAGTTTAGAGCCAAAGTGTAAATTTGAGTTTAGACAAACTGCACTTAACCTGTTGGTTCACTAACGTGCTTCACCTATAATGGAAATATAATGGAAAGGAAAAAAAACCACCAAACCACAAACAACACTCAGTTATCCTGCTGTTTGAGCTTCTCTGCTGATACTGCCACTGAGGAGTCCAATTCATGTCCATTTTGATAGAATTAATGATGTTCACACAGCATAACCTGTACTACAATGAACAGGATTGACTAGAAATTTTATCTCACAGTTAAAAAAAGAACCCCTGCTCCCCGTATTACTGTACACGTAGCCAAAGTTGACTTTACAAAAGCAGCAAAACACTCATTCTGTTTGCCTACTTCAGCTTTTCTAGAAAGGAAATACATGTGGGAAAGATTCATTTAACACTTGGGTGGGAGGGGGAACAGAAGAAAGCTTTTTCAGTTCTGGAAGGTTAAAAATACGTTCTATTGATTAGAATTAATGCAAATATTAGCAGAAAGCTTAGTGAACACCAACTTCAGCTCTTGTGAAGCAATAATACTTCCAGCCCAAACCAAGAATGCTTTTTCTCATTTTCAAAAAAAAATTTCTCCCATACAAAAATAAAAAGCTAGTAATACTGCAGTCAGTAGCTTTGAAGTATCAGGTTCAAACTGAAGGTAGTAAGAGGACATTGTATAGTTGTGCCAATAGAATTAGAATTCAACAAATGAGAAGCCAAAAATATCCAATTATGAGCCAACAGAATGGCAGGCAAGTTAGAAGCCAAATGATAATTAAAAAGAATCAGAGACATGCCCAGATTGGCCAAGAGAGTCCCTTTTTCAATTTAAATCACCAACTAGATTTGTGTTAAGGAATGAAACAATCAGCAATATGCTGTTACAGTAAGTTACCTAGATGCAGTTAGGATCAGAGCAGGGCATGTGGTCAGTATGACCACAGTATGCAGCAAGAGGGAACAAAAAAGCATCATCTCCTGGCAACATACTTTTCTTGTTTCTGCAGGATAAATGTTCAACGCCACTATGCTGGAACAAGCAACTACCTGAGACGAAGATAGGAATATTTTTTTTTTTTTTGGAAAAAATAATACGTACCCATCTTGGTGAAAGTTGAGAGTAAATATTTTCAAACAAGAAATTAAATTTGCTACTCTGGCTGAATTATGACTTCTATGAATCCTTAAAATTTGGAAATCTATGTTACTCTAAAATATCCTAGAATAAGTTACTGCACAGTTCTCCTATATTTTGAGAACTGTTTGCCCTTCGTTTTTTCAATTTTTCTTCTTTCTAGCCATTACAAAGGATTACTTCCTTTACCATTTCCATCTGATTTACTCTAGGCTTGACAAAATGATAATCCTGGATCCATGGATTTCCTTCCTCTAGTCATTGATATCATAAGCTAATGCTGCAACTAAGGAAGTGCAGGATTGTGCAGAAGTAATTTTTATATTAACAATTATATCTGATCAACTAGCTCAATCATTATTACAACAGCAAATAAAAGTGACTGTAAACACAATACGTAAGATGAATATAGCACTTTCAAAACCTTTTAATCTTTAACATGATCCATCAGAAAAATGGAACACTCTGTGCTGGTCTTACACTTTGGAAAATTGATGCAGTAAGTATGAATAATCTACCCAAGGCCACACAAAGGTAAGCATTATCAGCCAAGATAAAAACTCCAAAGTTCAGGCATCAAGCCCTCTGTTCAGACTATAACAAAGTGATAAATATCATTCAATATCTGAAAGCCTTTCCCAGCAAGGAAGTTCTCCACAGAATTAAGAGTTTATCATGATCAATTTGATATTTCAGCTGGGATTTTTCTCTATTTTGTCCGCTGCTGAGCAACATAAACGCTTCCAGTGAAGTCCTTAGTGTGATAAACCGTGTGTGCGTGGGCGCATGTGTGTACACACATATACACATGCATTTCAAAAGGACGAAGCCATTCTCATTTCATTCAGTTAATACAATGGAAAACAGTTTTAAATGCTACACTGTTTCTTCTTCCAAAGTGGACCTACCATAATTTGTGATCTGATGACCAGTTTTCCATTTTTATCTACAGGAAGATCTCTTGATTTGTCAGAATCTCTGATGAAAACCATGGCATAGAACAGCAGAGACAAACCATGAGTTAGACTGTGATGCATTAAAAATGAACTCTGACTAGCCCTCCTAATTTGTAGTTTTTCTTCATTAAAGAGCTTTTTAAACTACAATTTCATTTCTCTGACAAATTCACATCCACTATCCTGAGAATTTCTAACCTGTAAAAATCTCCTATGGAAAATGTAATTATAGGATCAGTTTACTTTAGCGAACTAATCTAAAGAAGTTAAAACAAAAAATATTTGGATAGAGTTTCGTGGGGAAAAACAGGATGTGCTTCTTGTGAATTATGCTATACTGACAAAGACTATACTGACTATACTGCAAAGACAATCTGAAATGTAATGGAAGGGGTAGGTGAGAGGAAATACAAAAAAAACCTCTCACAAGATAAGCACATACAGAGACAACACTTCAACTCTAATTACTTGCCATTTAAGCAACAAACCTGTTCGACTCTTTTGAGAACATTTTCCCCATTTCATGCACAACTGAAGAGATCCCAATTTTAATATCATTTGTATCAAACAGTGCCTTCGGAGAACAGAATGACTGAAATCTTAGCCAGAAATATTAAATAGGAAAAGAAAAGACCTGCAATACAAATCTGTAGCTCACAGAGAAAATCAATTCAGAAGAATTTTTAAAAAAAAAAAAGAAAAAAAGAAAAAAAAGGCACAATCCTCCGGTAGGACCAATAACAATTTGAACAGAGAGGGTGACAGTGGTCAAGCAATTCCAGGTGTTTTCATGCATATGTATATATTTGTAGTGTATCTGTGTATTTAATTCAGCTTCTACTTTCTCCATGCTCTTCAGTAATCAAGTAGTTGATTTGTAAGATGCTACATTAGTGCCACCAGGCACAAAATGGTATAATAAATACACTCTTCACAAAATATAAAAGCCATGCACTTAGTGAAGAAAGCATAGCTCTTCAGCTAAGTGGAAATCAGTATCTCCCTTTCATTTTTTTTTAAAATAGCTCTGCTCAGCCACTTAAGAGTCCCAGCTGCCACAGGAAGTCATACAAACTCCAAGCCCTGCTCTGTTTGAATTTCTGTTCCATAGCTCACTTCAGGAGTACGAACAGGATACTTCTTGCTGAACTAGACCGTAAGAAATTTCCTTAGTAGACCAAGTGAAAACACAAATCTGGTATTTTTCCATTTTAGCAATTATTTGAAATCAGTTCCATTACAGAAGCATCAAGTCATTGGTTCTTGTTTTATCACACGCTTTATAAAGACAGGTTCGTTACAACAGCCTTGAAGGGGACTGGCAGCTAGGTTCCCACTGGCCATGTTCCTGGGGAGGAACACCTTGGAAGAACTGTGGTTCAACAGGACAGGGCTTTTGGAATTCAGAGCTGGGTGTCCCTCAGGGACTAAAGTCACAGAATTAGTGCCAGGTGGCACCACAGATTTCTTAGGGAATAAAATTTTGCTTTGTTCTAGAACAACATGGTTTATAGAAGAGGTGGAGGCACCAGATAGTGATTCTTTTATCACTTCATTTGGGGTCTTGCTATATAGGTAACTGGGGGTGTTATTCTCCGTTATATCTGACCAAGCCCTGTAGCGAACTTCCGCAGCTCCCCAGTAGTGTCTAATAGCAGACTCGGAGCGATGGCCTGTCACTGCCATTATTTCTCTAGGCCCCAGTCCTGCTTCACACAGTAGCTGGATGGTGGTAGTTCGGAGAGAATGATTGGTATACCGTTGAGAGAGCCTGGCTGCCACGCTTATCCTGGGCATCATGGTACCTAAGTAGTTCACACCCATCGGTTCTCTTTTGTACCAGACAGGCTGTTCTTGCATTTGCTCTGACGTTAGCTTTAAAGGATGCAGGTAAAAGGCAGGGGGCTCCGGCGGCAACTTAGACAAATAAAGCTCCAAGGAAAAAACAGGACAGTTTGGGTCCCCTGGCATATCGTACATTTTACCCATTTTATGAGGATCTTCTCCATTTTTTCCTTTGCCAGGATACCTAAACATAGCATATCGACGCCCGTTCTTGTCCTTCTCAACCACAAAAGCATCTGGAGCCAGATCTCTTAAAATTTCCCTCCCTCGTTTGGCAAAATGCAACTGCAAATCAAACCACACCTTGTTGACAAGTGCCAGTGGACTGTGCAATCCCAGCACACCAGACTGCTTAATCTTACGTAAGTCCTCAACAGCTATAGGAGGATGGTGGTGAGTCTCATCCTTTCCCTGCATGCGCAGCATCTTCAGCACGCTCACAAATACCATGTTTGCACCAGCAAACTCTTTGTCCTTCATTAAGCAAATCTGACGATTATAAGGTGGCATTTTGAGATGCCGGTTTAAGCCAGCACGCATTGACTTGTAGCTTGCCACACTGTAGGTATTTCCATCATGATTCCTTATTGTGTAATAAAACTCTCTTAAGATATCATTGAGTTCACTTACTGGAACCAATTCAAAGCTAGGATCCTTGCCATTTTTGGCCAGCCATTGTTTTAATAGGTTAGCTGCCCAGCCAGTCTGCTTGTGGGTGTTTTTGATGCTCTTAGCATCCTCTTCCTCTTCCTCCAAGCCAAAGAGGACATCCTCGGGGAAGTTAAAATTCGTCTGTGCTGCTTCTACCGCTTCTTTATTTTCTGATGAAGTCTCTTCCTGTTTCAACTGCTTTTCGAAACAATTGATCAAAGTTGTACCATCAAATATGCCACAGGTATACGGCACACAGCGAACTACTTTTTGTTCTGAGAGCTGTGAAGTGCGGAGTAATACATAATATTTTGGATTTTACATAACAAAAAGCAGGTGGCATTAACTGGATTTTTCAAATGATATGGCATGTCAATTCCATACCTCACTAGCCAATTAAAATGCATCAGGTCCTTCTTTATTAACCATGGCATTACACATGCTTTAACTGATTTGACTGAAAGCAAACCTAGAAACATACACTATAACAGAAGACTGAAAACCGGAAAGCATCATGTGTCTTTTATTTCCCTCCTTGCTCACCTTCCATTGCTAAATACCACTATCACACACAATCTGTTTTTCCAAAATCTTTTCCGGGTTTCAGGCTCTACCAAAGAAGAAAAATTCCAAAATATGCATCTTGTATTGAAAATTAAATCTTAAAACCGTACATCTGTCACCCATTCTGGTACTGAATTTCCTACATATCAAGTACTGACAAATGTTTTAATAGCTATAATCCACAGGTATCTTTGAAAAATGAAGTTCCAAACAACCATTCTTTATGAAATGCCTTAATAAAAAGGTAGAGTGAGGCACAGTTTATAATATTGGTTATCTTTGCCAGACTATTTCTGCGACAGGTAAAAAACAGAATCTTGTCCAATATATTTTCTTCTTGCTTTGAAATACAATTCAGATTTAACTGTACCTTGAAACACTATTAAATGTGGAAATTTTGGCTAGAAGAAATTAATTTTATTCTCCTTAATAAAATTACTTCCCAATGTAAGTATGAGGTACTTTATGAAATATCTGTATGCAGAAATAAAATTAATTACAAATAATTATAAATAGCTTAATGTCAACCTTTAAATTTTCAAAGCAAGTTCAACAAATCTTAAACAAGGAATCCAGAAGTACTGCAAGTTCTCCTTTATCATGAAGTAGTTATTCCTGAAGAAAGTTTCTTTTCCTTTTTTTTTTTTTCCTATGACATATGGCAGTGAAATATTAGAACCCCAATACTTATTAACTTCTGGATTAGTGTGGAAATGAGAGTACTGCAATAATTTACAAAATATTTGTAGCTTTAAGTTCAAGCCCTTCAGACAAAAACTGGGCAGGGTTTGCTTTTGTATGTTAGCTCTGTTTTATCAGACATGTTTTTTAGTGTGTTCCTGAATTACTAACTCATCTACTTACACAAACCCCATCAGAAAACTTCTGAAAAGATTATCAGAAGCTCATGCTCCAAGTAATACTCTGGATCAGAAGAAGAAAAATACAAATGGACAGAAACTAGAAAGGATGGCACAAAAAAGAAACTAAAATTGTTTCATTACGAGCAATAAAGGTAAAGAACTTTTCTCCTGTGGATTGTAACTTTAGAATTTTATATAGAAACAAAATCAACAACCTACCTGTGTTGTTCCCTCAGCAGTTCGCTTGTTTGCCGAAGTATCTGTTGGTGGCCTGCTTGTCTGGTTTTCTGAGGGGTCAAGAAATTGTTCATTTGCAGTATCTAATCAGTACTAAATACTGCTATCCACTACACAAATTTGGAGGCAATATTCGAAGTTGTTTGGCACTAAACATTCAGTATGTGGACACATTTAATATTTTTCAGCCCTAATTTTCAATTTTAAGTATTCAAGCTTGATTACTACCATTTTTCAGAGGGAACAGAAGATACAGAAAAAACAAAATGGCACTTTCCAGCCTAGAAGCAGTACGTTTCCTTCCTTGAAAGTCTGACAGAGTATTCAAAAATATTTCATGTACAATTCCCTTGCCTATCTGAGGACAAAGAATAACTCCAACCTCTCCTCCCTCTGTATGTAAACTCACAAGATATTAAACTGAAAAAATTACAATTATTCAATATTTTTGTACAAAAAATTCACTGAACAATGGATGGTTAAACAGATTGCAAAAAACTGAGATGATTTGTGCAGGGAGACTGAGTATCTTTATAAGCTCAGCCATACATGCATATAACTGTCCAAGCCTATGTAAGATGTATTTTAACATAGGTAACTTAGAGATGGGAAAATGAAATAAAACTAGTTCTGATGTCAAACTCTGCCTGAGTTCATTTTAACATTACATTGTGCCAATGAGAAACTTGCTCTCATTCCAACTCCCTTAGGAATCTTGAGGACCTCTTCGAAAAAAAGTATCAAGGTATGTAAAATCAGAAGTGCAGAGAATCATCATGGCATGGCCAAAGATAGAGAGAAAGTATTTTAAAACAGTTAATCTAGATACTGTATTGGAACATTCAATGTGTTCAGAGACTTTATTTTAAATACAATAAATGTACTTCTTGGGAACTGGGTTAGTATTCAGTTGTGTTTTTCCCCCATTTTGTTTACTTTTAAGTGTTGTGAAAATTGTTAATGATTATACTTTCCTTTCAGTATGTCTTTGCTTAGAAAGGCAGCCAGATTATTTTAAGAGGCTGTATTAAAAATAAATACCAAGTTGTTAATGGCAGAATAGGAGTTTCTGATTTCATGCTAGGAATGATTTAAATCAAGTTCTAAATAAAACAAAGCTTACAGAGCCACACTACTGACTCCTTCTAAGGAGAGATGATTTTCAACAATGGCTGAAACACACCTGTGACAGAGATAATTTTAATCTCGACAATTTCAACAGAAAGGCAACTCAGAAAAAACATCTCAGTAAAATACACTAGCAAACAAATTTCCACAGGAGTGGAGTTTTGTGTTTCCCTTTGACAACTATCTTCCTTTCCCAGTGCCAACATTCAAGCATAACTTACCAACTCTGGGTGCTGTAACGGTGGGTGGTTCAATAGGAGCTGTACTACTAAATGCAGAGAGGGGAATCTTCATCTGTAGGGGGGCTCGACTGCTGGTAGCATTATAAAGTCCTGAAGCACCCACTGTGGGCAAAGAAGTCCTTGTGGCCTGGGCAACAGGATGTGCGGTAGAAACAGCCTGTACTGCCAACGTTGTGCCTATTGACCCAGCACTGGCTGGAGAGTTCCTTTGAATACCAGGACTGGGCACAGATGGGCTGTTATTTGGTTTAGTTGGGTTAGTTGATGCCAAAGACACTGTAGTTTTGGTAAGGCTACCAACTGTAGAAGAGCTTTGTACAGATATAAATTCAACGTTGCCTGACTGTTGGTTAGTGACCAAAGTCCCTGTGTGGCCTTGCAGGAGCTGAGGCTGGGATGACACTGCAACAGGTACATGCAAGATTACGGGCAAAGACTGCAATGAGACAGACACTGACTGAGTGCTGCCACTGGGCACTTGGTTAGTGCCTACAACTGTAGCTGTGTTAGATGTGGGAAGAACTGTTGTTGTCAAAGAGCTGGTGGAGGTCACTGGAGTCTGAGGCTTAGGATGTGCACTGACAACTGTCGGAGGAGCAGCAAGACTGGAAGCTGGCACTACACCCAAAAAAAAAAAAAAAATTAAGTATTTGAACCAAGTGGGAAGTTTCACTCTTAACACAACAAACAGAAACGATTTACGATGAAGGTGGTGAAACATTGGAACAGGTTGTCCGGAGAAGTTATGAATGCCCTATCATTGTAAGTGTTCGAAGTCAGGGCTTAGAGCAACCTGATCTAGTGAAAGATGTCCTGGCCCATGGCAGGGTGGTTGGACTAGATGATCTTTAAAGGTCCCTTCCAACCCAAACCATTCTATTATTCTATGAAAAATGTGGTATATGATTAACTTTTTGCGAAGAAAGGCTATACTCTTTTTCTGTTGTACACTCTGATATTCAATGGCCTAAAGATACAGTCAATACTGTATTTCTCTTTGAAAGAACTATATAAAAATGGCAAAAAATTAAGATATACAAAGAATTGTGACACAAACAGGCTTGAAGAAAGCTCCAAGATTTAACTGTTGAAAACACATGAAACACAGCATTTTAAACACTCGTTACAGAAATGGTAGAACAACTGGTCCTTCAGAAAACACAAGAAAAGAAAAACTAAGTCAGTTATGACTAACTTGCTTTGTATAGGTAGGACCTTATATCGAGAACGTTCTACTGAAACCAAGGATTAACGTGTCAGAGAAGATACTCGCTTTTATGCCACAAAACTTCACAATTAAATCTAAAGATCCTGAGCATAATACACTACAGAAAGCCAGTATATGCCTACTATGAGATGATTCTGTGGAAAAGATTCAGCATTCAATATTAGGCAAACTTTTTTTAAAACCAAGGTTGTGTGACTACAATGAATGTAATTAATGCTGGTTTTGATTCTACATTCCCTATAAAATTCTAATCTAGGAATTCCATTTTTCAACTTGATTCCCTTAAGAAATGGGGCTTATGACTTCCTGCAGTTCCCCACTCAACTTCTGTAGCCATTAGTTAAAGTGGAAGATAGCAGCATGATATGACCCGAGTGCCATGTGTTTCAATTCTCGGCAGCTGAGAGACTGCAAGTTTTGCTGCGCTGCCATACCCAGCAAGCAGTCTGCCGGAGCGTCTAATTTACCCACAACTTCTGGTTGGCCAAATCAACAATTTTTTCCCTTACCAGGTAAGCACACTACACAAATATAAACTGGCAATGTGGTAGGGAACTAAAAATAATGATTTTTGATGTCAGAAAAAAAACCAAAACACCCATAAAACCCAGTTTTGCTCTGTTCAGTTAGTTACGTATTTAATCGAGAGCAATAAAACTTGTAAGAAGTGTGTTTATAGTCCATAGGCAGTTTCTTACCTGCATTCACAGGGGCTTGAAAAGTTGCTGGTGTGCTCTCGCCTACATTCCTCTTTGACTCCAGCATCTGCCTCACTGTGCCAGCATTTCTATGGAATGAAGTTTCAGTTAGCATTTCTCAATGAGCTGCACCAGGTATAATTATGGACAGTACAATGATGAAAAAAACTCTTATTTCACAGCTATTCTTTTCATTGAGATTTTCTAAACCCATTTATCTTCTGCTCCCCATGCAAATTAACTTTGGATATTCCCCTACTAAAAAAAAAAAAAAAATAATGCAGAATTATTTGTACATTTTCAAGCGGTTGCACTAAGTTTGCCTTTCACCATGACAATTTTCCCTTCCTTGAAATTAAACTTCCATTTTTATCCATTATTTTTTAACTGCTGAAACAACACTCATCTCAGTTTACCTAAGAATGGATTCAATACTGTCCATTTGTGACTTCTGTGAAAGAAAATCGAATTTTACAATTGAAGAGCAATGAAGGAAAAGGAAGAGCACTTTCATTAAAAAAAGAAAATACAGTGATTATCCATTATGTTAGGTATCTCAAGTGTCCTATTGCAAATTTTAACATGGTCACAGTGATGTGGTTTGCTTACCGATATGTTGCATTGTTTGTGTTTGCAGTGTCACTTGCTGCTTTCCCTGGAGACAGAGGTGCATTTGGTGAATTCTAAAGAGAGAGAGAGTGAGAGCAAGAGAGAGAAGCCATAACAAAACCACCATAAGTCAGCTTGCAAACTTATGCTTTCATTGTATTTCATATTCATTCACTTCTGTGAGATATACACATTTTCTGAAGCCAACACTGCAGGGGAACTTGACATGTTTTACAAACCCCCAAAAAGTCTGTGATCCTACTTGCCTCACTCTCCTACATCCTCCCTTTTTATAAGTCTCTTGCCTTCAGGCTTTTATAGCATGAGAATCAAAATTTCTTCTTGAACGTTAATGGACTTTTAGCTTCTATTCCTTCGCAGTAATTAATCCAAAATATTCATTCTAGACACAGAGAAATACTATTGTTTGGATCTATTCCTTCCCTCTCCCCCTTCCACCCCCAAAATCAAGGTACTGGGATTCACTCTTATTTACTCTGTAGTATTCATATTGAAGTAAATTAGATTTACTTAAACACAGTTTAAGGTGCTTTCACACTAATAATGCCTAAAGAACCTTCTGTACAAACCAGAATTACATAACAGATGTTAAAAAGACTATTCTTTGGTATCACTGCCTTTAACCAAACAAGACAAACATACTTTGTGAACACCATTGAACAACCAGATCACATCTTTCTGCATATAAAATTTCTTTATTTTTCAACACAAGGTTTAGGCTAAGTCAGAAAAACAAATATAACAAATCTAGTTCTTACTTCCTGTCTTTTCTTCAAGTCCTCCCTGGCTGCTCCAAACCGCTTTGTCAATCTAGCAATTTTAGCCTAAATGGGAAGAAGATGAAAACAAACAAACCCATAAATATCCTCCCCAAGAACCATCAAAGAAATTATAAAAACTAAAAGATACATAATTAAAGACATCAAGTCAAAGGCTATCTTCACCTCAGGGGAAATTACTCTTCCTTGAAATACAGTACAACTATATTACTTCAGAGCAGCAGAGAGATACACACGTGTATCACAATCAAGGTATCTTACAGACAACTTGAATTATTTTCCTTCCTATTCACAATTGCACAAGCAGAATCCATCTTGCAGAGGTTCATGCAATATTCTGCATGAATGAAAGCAACTGAAAGCATTTGACTGTTTTAATGCCTTATGTACGAACCATATTGAAAAATGCACCCCTTTTTGCCTTTCACATTACCAACTCTTCCCCCATTTAGCCTACTTCTCCCTCTCACTGATACACTACATGTCACACACACCTTACTGTCAGCTTTGTTCTACTCTATTTGATGTTCGGGTGTCAGGTTCATTATCTTCTTAAGCACCATTCTTACATCTTGTCTTTTACTTCTTGTGCTTTCCTCAATATACTATTTGGTCACCATTTCTTCTGTAATTACCTCAGCATTACGAGATCCTAATTTACCCTGTCTAGGTTGCAGTTGTGATGGCTGACTTATTTTGGATGCAGTAGCTGTGCCACTTGTTCTAAGCAGGTACTTTTTTTCTCCCTCCCCCCAAGAAGAGTTAAATTCTTTTTACAAACTCCTGAAAACACTAGGTTAGCACTAGAAGAATGGAAGTTTTTAAAAAATCAGCGAGTTTCATATACCATGATTTCAGAACTTCTTACCTAAAAGGAGCTGGTCCATTTAGAAACCTCACCTCTTTCACATGTTTACAAAGCAACATTGACAGGCTACAATTATAGTCTGCCTTTAGTTACACTTATATTTCAATTTCTGTTGTCTTTTACAGTGTAGAGGTCTTTTGGAGCACCTTGCATAATAAAACCATGTAAGCTTAGATTGCAAGTATATTAACATCAACACATTCACAGCCTTATACGATGTTATTAATTTGACACTGTAGTTGATGGCTAAAGACACTAATAAACAAGTATACTGAAAATGTCTTAGCACTTAACAAAAAGTCAACATAAAATGTCTGGGGCGGCGAGGGGGAAGAGTTATGTAGTACAAACTGGTCTGGCAAACTCCATACTTTTTTTTGTGTTAAAACTAAAATGGCCTTATTGTTTGAATTTGTTATGACATAAGCTTTTAATTGTCTTGTCACTTAAAAATTCTTTGGTTTTTGTGATGTTCCTCATCTCACCACTATGTACATCATTTCTATAAAGAATGCAAGAAAGCATACTGCATTCAACACTAGCTATTTGTTTCCTTGCTAAAACATAATTATTTAGTTTCTGGAGAAATAACACGGGTAAGTATCATGTGACTTTTATTTGACTGAACATTCTACGAAGTCCAGTGCTATTGTCCTCTCCTTTCTGCACTTTTCCATTTTTAAGAAAAGTTCTGGCTTCATAGAGGCATTAGATATTTTCATACTTAACATTTATGTGAAGAGTATCTACATGGAACAGAAGAGTGGAAAAGCTCTTTACTAACAGCTAATGAATCAGTTTGCCAGAAGGAAGATTTGCTTTGGGGTTTTTTAACGATTAATTGGTTGTTTTCTTCTTTCTGAGTAGGGAAATAGAATTTTACAACTCAAAAGTAACATTAGTATTTACCGCTCCTCCCATCCCCTTCCCTTTGTGGAGTCAAAATGGCTTCCCTACTGACAAATACAGGAGACTTACTACTAGATGTTAAGGAACTTGTTTTTAAATTTGACTCTAGTATGCAGTTCAACACACAAACACTCACCTGTAGTTCCGTAAGCACAGTTTTATGCCTCTTGTTACATTCTACTTTCTCTATTCGGGTTTTCAAGTCTGCCAGAGTCTTGTCAAATACAGCACACTGTAAAGCAGTAAGTTTTTCTTCTAACAGTCTCTGGATAACCTGCGTAATTATTTAAAAACAAAACAAAACAAACAAACAAAAAAAACAAACAATGTAATCCCAGAATTTGGGAGACCATCTATAAAAATATTCTCAACTCTTAACAAGTATCCTGCTACAAACAGAACAATGACAATGGTTGTGCCCTGTCAATCAAATAAATCTGTAGTCACCAATAAGCATGTGGTTGCACAGCTAAGAAAAGTTTCTACATCTATTTTGGCAAATACAAATGGTCCCTCTTTGCCATTAATTCAATAAATTAATTTCATTGTAGTATGATAAGTGTATAAAACCTTATTACATATAAAAAGAACCTTAACAACAGAAGATATTTTCATAAACTGCTGTGTTTACACAAATTAATTTTTCCTCTTACTTTTCTGTTCTTGAGAGGGACACCGGCATTCAAAGAACAGAAACTAAAGACATTCAACAAAACTTTATTTCTGAGATGCATTTTCCCCTAGCAGAAATGCCCTGTGTTGCTTTTCTTGCAGAAGCTAAAAATGGAAAAAAGAACAGACTGATTTCCGCAACATTTACTTGTTACACTTATTGTCTAAATCTTTTCTCCCTCCTACACCTATTGCAGTGCAAAAATTCTCCTTAGGAAACAAAAATAAACAAGCAAACATGGTTGAGTTTTCTGCATCCTATGTTAACGAAGGTACACCACACATTAGCTAACTAACTAATGGAAGAAGGGCACAGTATATTTTTTTTTTCAAGACCATAGCTTTCTTTACATGCCAATGGTGCAATCAGGCAATTAACAGCTCTATAAAACTCTGCAAAATGCTATGGTGATTGCACTCTTGTTTGGAGACAGACGTTCTTTAAAGCTAGGCACACAATAAAGCGCACCACATATAAACCTTTACCACACTGAAATACCTCCTTTGCTAAGATTCTCCATCTATAGCCACATGAGACTTAAGAGTTTAAATATTGAACGCATTTCAACTATAACTCTTGCAGCACAGTTTTCAAGTGATATTTGGTCTCTTCTTAAAAGTAGGGATATATAGGACTTCATATGAATTAAGCCACCTTTGTTATTTGAATTATGTCCAATTTTCAACCACAAAAAAGAGAAAGTGTTTGAGGGGGGCAGGGAGTGCATGGGAAAGGATAGCTAATTCAAAGATGGTAAGACAAGTGACAGGTGTGTGTTTGCATCTTCATCCTGCACCTCCATTCTACCTTTTGTAATTTTTGGTCAACATCTCTTCTGGCTGTAATTTTTACTTGGAGTTCTGCTTCATAATCTTCTCCCATGTACCGACGACGTTTAGAATGAACACTGTCCATGTCCTCAGATTTGGAACGCTTTCTCCTTGACACTTCACCTGGAACAATTAGATACAACTGCTCGTGAGGAACCTTTGAAAAAAACCAGGTATCTGCAGAATACCATGATTATTATGAAGTTTCATTTGTCCCCAGTTTAAGCTTTTTCATCCCAAACCAGTAAGAATGCTTTTGGAAAAACAAGATGTTTGAAGACATCAAAGCAGAACAACAGTCCTTTTGGTCTCTGTACATTGCTGCCCTGCTTTGTGAATCACCAAACCACAGCCCTAAATGCAAAATGGCTCTAGTACCCCCATTCCCTTCTCCAGAACTTGCCTCCAGTTCTTCCTGCTCCTATCAGCACCACCCTATAACGAAACATGGCTTCTGAGAAGCAAAACAAAACCCTCTTCTGAAAAACAAATCCTCTTCTCAGGATTCCAGCCAAATAAAACTACATCTCATTCTGCCTGTGTGAGCAATGAACTTCCTTCCTACCTGCCATGAAGTTTTAACCTGTACCTCCAATCCCTGACTGAAAAAACATTCAAACCTTCTTCCTACTTCTCGCGTAAGAAGGAAAGTAAAAATCTAACAGAAGAACAGGTTCAAAACAGAGCTGTATTATAAAAGTAATTTTCATTACAGCTATGAAGCACAAAAGAACCAAAGAGATCTCATTCACTCTTCCAGCTCCTAGCACTGTATCCTCTAGAGATCCACATATAAAGCAAGCCTAGGTAAATTATCAGGAAGGCAAGCTACGCAGCATACTGTGGGTACCTAACTACCATCAAAACACCAAAGACCATAGCCCCCAACCCCTCCACCCCAAACCCGAGGATGATACAGAAAGAGAATTAGTAGTCCATCAATGAACATTCATTGGAGACTGAAACAGCATAACAAATACTTTCCACTGCCATTTTTTCTTCACTTGTATTACTTGCACTCTGTGAGTCACATTTCTAACTTCACAAATTTCTTATAGTCTGATTTTTTTTATGGTTAGAATTCTGATAGTTTCAGTCTGATGTGATTTTCTGATGGTTTCCGATTTTTTTTTTTTTGGAGTTGCACTAAAAATGCACTAATTACTAAAAATTATTAAAAGGTATTATTTTAAAATCTGCATGACAACCTAGGTTATTTTTAAAAGTTTGTGAAAGTGCTGGTCCTCAAATTTTAGGTGTTTTATAGGGCCCTATAGGGTGTTTTATAAGGCTCTTCATAAGCATTTGCAGAATGCTGAACATTTGCAAGCAATAAAAACTCATACCTTAGACATTTATAATTTTTTTTTCCAGAATGACAATAAACAGTGGAAAATGAAGAGGGGGGAAGAAAAAAAAAAAAAAAAAAAAAAAAAGAGCTACATCTCCAGCTTGCTTCCATCCACCAGAAAAACTTGTAGAAATAAAATTAAAAAAAAAAAAAAAAAAAATTTGGTTAGAACACTATTCCCACACTAGTGGAGACAAGTTTATTAGGATCTTCCATACAACTCTTCCCTACTCCCAGTCAGCCTCTTTAGAAAAAGCCTAACCACTGAATAGTGCAAGAAATAGTTTGTAGCATGCAAGAGCTACTTATATATTTAACAGAACATGTTTAATGTTCAGGTAATTTGTTCTGAAGCAGATGCTACATCCAATTTTACTGCAGCTAGATTCTCTCTGAAGAGCTTCAGGGTGCTTGCTACTAGTGGAAAGCATATCTAAAGGAGGCTGTAACTCCTAGGAACTCTAGCAGCTTCTAATGAACTGCATCAGCTGTTCTTGATCAAAGGGTGCTTTGTGCTTATGTTCCAGCTGATTCCGTATGGAGGCTCAAACACCCTTTTCAGCAGGTACTAGGGAGAGGCCTGTATTACTGCTGGGCCTAGAGCGTAGCTCCGAGAGAGCAGATAACAAACGTAGGACTTTGTACAGTGGGGTGCACAGAATGGGGGTCCCTGCACTCAGTAATGGTGGTGATGTGCCACATGGTGTGGTCTCCAGCAGCCACTGGAACAACTCTCCCAGTAATGTCAGAGCCTCCACCCAGATTGACCTATTTTGGGGGAAGATAGGGCTTTGCAAGTCTTGGGCTGCAGGGATTATCTAGGGCCTCCCATTCTCGCTGAGGCTATGGCAGAGGGAGATGAGCTTCTTGGCTACAGAAGGTGCAAACTAGTGGGAGAGCTGTGTTGCCAAGTTAAAGGAGCTATGGGAGGTGGTCAGGGGATGGCACAGCATCAGAAATGATGAGAAACAGATTGACTGGATATACTCCAAGATCCTGCAGCCTCAAGAACTGCAACCCCCAGCTGTACCAAAGGAGGTACAGTCAGAGCCTGAACTTATCCCGATGGGAAACAGAGACTCCCATGATGACAAAGGCTGGAAGCACCAGGACAGCAGCTCCCGCTCTGCCTGCAGATGTACAGGACAATGACAGATTTGGTTCAGTGCCTTCATAGCAGATATGGTGCTGGGAGTTGTGCCCAGTGAAATGGCTGAACTGGCTAAGCCTGAGCCATGCAGCAGCACGACATATTAGCAGCAAGTGACTCCCTGCCTGCAGGGGGCGGAAGCCCCTATCTGCTAGGGACAGATGACCTATGAGAAAGATAAAGGCACTGTGTGGGTGGGAATGGGGTTAGGAAAGCCAAAGCTCACCTTAAGCTGAATCAAGTGAAGGACATGAGGGGCAACAAGAAGGGCTTTTACCAGTATACCAGCAGCAAAAGGAAAACTAGGGAAAATACGTCTCCCCTGCTGAATGAGGCAGGGGAGCAAATGACAAAGGACACAGAAAAAGCCCAGGCACTCAATGCCTTCTTTGCCTCCGACTTTAATGACAAGACTTGCCTTCAGCAATGGCAGCTCCCTGAGACCAGTGGGACAGTCTGGAGCAAAGGCAGACTTGCTCTCAGCGGAGGAGTGTTAACATTTTAAAAAACTGGACATATGTAAGTCCATGCAAACCAGAGAGATGCACTCACGAGTGCTGAAGGAGCTGGCTGAGATGACTGCAAGGCCACTCTCAACCTCTGAAAGGTTGTGGCAATAGCAGAAGGTTCCTGAGGACAGGAGTGCCATTTGCTTCCTTCTAATCTTCACGAAGGGCAAGAAGGACCCAGGGAATTACAGGATAGTCAGCCTCACCTCAATCCCTGGGAACGTGATGGAGCAAGTCTAGAAATCATCTCTAAACATATTAAGAAGGTGGTGATGGGGAATTATCAGAATGGATTTATCAAGGGGAAATCATGCTTCATCAGCCTGATAACCTTCTTGATGAGACAACTGGTTTGGTGGATGAAGGGAGAGCAGTGGATGCTGTTTATCTTGTCTTTAGTACTGCTTTTGACACCCAAAACATCCTCAGAGACAAACTCATGATGTGTGGCCTAGATGAATGGACTGGCTCAACTGTTGGGCTCCAAGAGCTGTGACTAGTGGCACAAAGTCCAGTTGGAGCTCGTCACTACTAACTTACACCAGTGGATGATACTTGTACCAACACTAACATCTTCATTAATGACCTAGATAATGGGGACAGAGGGCAGCCTCAGCATTTGCAGATTATACAAAACCGCAAGGAGTGGTTGCTACACTAGATGGTTATGCTGCCATTCAGAGTCACCTTGACAAGCTGGAGAAACAGGCAAACAGGAACCTCATGAAGTTCTACAAAAGGAAATGCAAAGTCCTACACTTGGGCAGGAATAAACCCATGTACTAGTACAGGCTGGGAACTGACTGGCTGGGTAACAGCTTCGAGAAAAGGCCCTGGTGGTCTTCATGCACATCAAGTTGAACATGAGGCAGCAATGTGCCCTGTTGGCAAAGGCGGCCAACAACATCCTTGGCTGCCTGAGGAAAAGTATCACCAGCAGGTCGATGGAGGTAATTATTCCCCTCTAAACAGCGCTGTGAGACTGAACCTCGAGTCTTGTGTCCAGTTCTGGGCTTCTAAACACAAGAAAGACATGAGCATACTGGAGAGAGTTCAGTGTAGGGCCACCCAGGTGTTTTATGGACTGGAGCATCTGTCATGTGAGGAAATGACAGCTGGCATTGTTCAACTGGAGAAGGCGATTAGGAGAGATTTTGTAATGTGTATAAATTACCTGATGGGTGGAGAGTGAAAAAGACAGAGCAAGACTCTTAGTGAGTAGCAGGGAAAGGACAACAGAAATGGATGCGAATTGAAATACAGGAAATTCCATTCAAACACATTAAAACTTTTTTACTGTGAGGGTGGTCAAACACTGGAAGTGGAACACTGGAAGGTTGTAGAGTCTCCATCTGCGGAGATACTCAAAACCTGTCTGGACATGGTTCTGAGCAAACTGCTCTAGCTGACCTGGTTTTGAGCAGGGGGTTTGGACTAGATAAACTGCAAAGGTCCCTTCCAACCTCAACGATTCTCTGTTTCTAACACGTGCCACCAGTGAAGCATAATAGTTTTAACATTACGTACTTCTCTCTGTGTGTTTCTCCTCTTCTTTGTGGGCCTCTTCTCCTTCTTTATCCTCACTCTCCTTTCTTCTCTCCTCTTCCACCTCTTCTACAAACAGAAGAAAAGACCCCATGTGTTACTTATGCTGACCTAGAAAAGTCTCATAGAGTCATATTTTGCCTGGCGAACTTAGAATACTTACAAAAAAACATGGTGGGGAAGGCAAGAGAAATAAGTATGACACAGAGGGAATGCAGAGATGAAAAAAATTAGAGGATACCTTCAGAGCAAAAATTTGAACTACCATACAACACAGTAAGATTCACTTCTGGATTTGCTTAGCTTTAAAATCAACAGAATGCCTCAAAGTTACCTCTGAAATGAAACGATGTACTTTTAATGTAGCTAAAGTTCTCACTGAATTATTTGAGTTTATTTTTCACCAAGGAAAAAAGTATAAAAATTTCAGTAACAAAATACTAATACGTTTCTCTAGTTATTTACAAGTGGCAAATTCACTCATCATCTTTACAGTAAAAAAGGCCTAGATTCTTCTTTTCTTAACAAATATGAATTTTCATTTAAAGTTTCTTCCTAATAGAAAGTATCACAATTTAAGACTAGTCATTTAAAAACATACAGTTTAGGAAATTCTTAAATGAAGAAAAATCTGAAATAACACCCCCAAATGCACATAGGTTAAAATGAAAAATGCTAACGCTTCCTGAAAACTTTTATTATATGTTTCATGAACTTCCGTTATGTTTTTAATACAGGCTGTATTTGCCACCTCCTGTACTTACTAGATACAACAAAAAACTATTACTTTTAAGATTACAGTAAAATCTATCCAGAATATAACAGAACAAGTCAGCACTGTTACACACATCTTGATCTGTACACTTCTCCAATTTCCTATTTCCATTTTGTTATTACAGCAGTTTACTTTTTTAGAGAAAGTTCTGCCTGCAAAGATATGCTTGATGTTCTCTTAACACTAAATTTTACTTGTATTATGAAGAACATTTGAATGATTTAAAATAAGTTGCCTAATAAATCAGAAAAAGGAAGGCATCAGAAAACAAAAAACTGGAATTATTAGATTTTTTCATTTTGTTAATTTATGTAAGAAATAATATTCATACCACATAAATTCTTCAAAACCAACCTGATTTATTTTTAAGGTAATAAAATTGCATAGTGCCAGTGCCACCTGCTTTGTAAGACTTATAGATAAGCTTCATGTATTTAATTGTTATCAATAAAATAGGACTCATTTATCTAAGAATCTAAAGGAGAGTCATTAAGTTCAAGAGTACTTTTTCCACAATTTACAGATTTTAATATTCAACTGAAAGATACAAATATCCCATGGAAAGATACACTTACCTAGAATGTCCTTAAAATATCATGTTACAAGTTTCAAAACTGAGCTTTTTGAGTTTATGTAGAGAACAAAGTAATTTAAGGGACGAGGAAGTCCCTTCCTTACAAACTTCCATCACTTGGTGAACAAATTTAGCTCATTTAACTAAAAGTGGTTTAAACATGATGCCCAACTAGTTAAGAAGGTTATGCCTCTCTAGTTAAGAAGGTTCGAACCGTAATATGGAGATAATTTTACAACTGGTTATCAGCTTATTTTTCACTGATAAGCTGCAATCTTGTTATCCTGATGCTAGACAGGCAGAAGCAATGAATGCAATCCTTTAAAAAAAAAATAATAGTTCGATGATATCATTAAGTTATCACCATATTTATCACACGGTCACCTTAATAAGTCACACTGTTTGTTGTGGATCTGAATACAAATGTGTGTGGGTTTTTTTTTTTTTACTAGGTGTTTGCCTGTCACTAAACAGTTGAAAATACCTTTTAATAATTTCTACAGCTGCAAGCATTTAGACCTGCTTAGTAACTGACTGGATGCATATTTGGATGTCAGTTCTGCCAAAATATACCTACAAATGGAAATAAAAATAATGAGTAAGCCTAAGAGCATCTGAACAGTATTTGCAAGTTACTCCAGACTGCACAGTCATACTCTCACTATTCCATAATCCTGTAATCACAACATTCTCCTTATAGATTGGCTAGAACTGATGTGTACAGACAGCAATCACAAGAAAGTACAAAAGTGTAGCCTTTCTAAGTAGTGAATCCTTGATCAAACTTTACCCAAAAGTTATTATAAAACAGAAATAGACTTTTCCCATGAAACATGAAAGGATTTGACTCTTTTTGTTTAGGAAGAAATCATAGAGTCATATATTTTCAAAGGAATCATCATGACCTAGACAAGCTAGAGAAATGGGATGACAAATGCTTTATGATATTCAACAAGGACAAATACAAGAGTTCTGTACCTGGGAAGGGAGAACCCTTGCAATGACACAGGCTAGGGCCCGCATGGCTGGGGAGCAGCTCTGCTTTGAGGACTTGCATAGACAGCAAGCAAAGCATGAACCAACAGCGTGCCCTCGCAGCAAAGGAGGTCCATGGCACCCTCAGCTGCATTTACAGGAACAGAGCCAGTACATCATAGGAAGTGGTTATTGCCCTTTACTTGACACTCATTATGCCATCTCTCGGTAAGGAGCAAGAGACTGCTAAGGGGCTAGGGAACACGACCTGTAAGAGAGGCTGAAGGAGCTGGGCTTGTTCAGCATGGAGAAGACAAAGCTTAATGGGGACTTAAAACCAGCTTTGCAATACCTATAAGGTGGCTTTTGAGAAGATGGAGCCAGACTCATTGCAAAGGGGCATGGCAAAGGATAAAAGACAACATGTGTAAGCAGAAACAAGAGATTCTAAATGACAGAAAGAAAAACATTTCCAATGTGAAGAGAGCCATTGGAACAGGTTGCCCAGAGAGGTCGTCCAGCCTTCATCAGTAGAAGTTTTCAAGACTTAACTGGATAAAGTACTGAGCTACCTTGTCTAAGCTCACAGCTGACCCTACTTGACCCTACTTTGAGCAGGAGACTGGACTAGAGACCTCTTGAGGTCCCTCCCAACCTGAACTACTCTATTATTTGGTCACAACTTCTCCTGCCTATCACACACACACCCCCACCAAAAAAAAAAAAAAAATCCAGTGATTCAAACACAAAGCACAATATTCTCTCTAGTTATTTTTACCACATTTTTTGTTGAAAAAAATCCATAAAGGACTTAAAGATTACAACTAATGAATCCAACATCCATTAATCAGTCCTCCAAAGTCTGCTGGACAGAAACGTGTCTGATTGCTGGTTTGCAAAATCCAGTGGATCATAAGTGCAGCAGTTGTGCCTTTGTCTGCTACATTAAAGAAACCTCTTTCCACCACATATTCAGCTCCCATTTGCAAATATTATAGACCTCCTTAATCTTCTATTAGATGAACAAAACTTATGTTCTTTTAAGCTTTCCAGTATAAAGTGTAAGAGGAGAAAAGAGGAGAGGAGAAAAGAGGAGAAAGAGGAGAAAAGAACATAGTACACAGTCCCAGAAAATTTCCTCAGCTTTCTGAAAAGTTGCGCTGATGGAAGACCTCCAGAGCCTTAGGGTTTCTGTGCTTGATAGCCCTTCAAAAAAATTCCTCTTCCACAGAAGACAAATGTAGGTAAACTTTTAGCAGTCATAGAGTTGCTAGCAAGGAGCTCCATAGTTCTCCATGTGGAGAACCATCTCTTCTTCCATGCCTTGATCCTGCCTCTCACTTTTTCACTTTTCTCCATTTGATACATGAGGTTCTTGTAGAGGAAAAGGCAGCAAATATCCCATACCACCTACCATTTTACAAAACTTAGTCACATCTCTCCTCCATCTCTTTTTTCAGGCTGAAAGATCCTGCTCTAAAATACAGCCCATCCTTGTCTAAAAGTTCTCTCTCTGATCCGAGTCAGAAAGTGAAGACGCTGTAGGAGGAGATGAACTGACTCTGTAGAATGGACAAAGAGGGGATAAACTACCACCCTGTACAGACAAAAACCCAAGCCCCACAGTGCAAGGAAATAGGGACAGCTAGAGGCTATATTGAAAATAGTAACAAATGGAGATTTTCAAAATGGAGGAGAGAAGCAGCATGTGACTTCCAGTAACGGAATGAAGACTCCCTCTCTACCTGCAAATCTGCAGTTACTGAACAGGTATAGCACTGATAAAACACATTAAGAGGAAAATCTTCTATTAACAGAGGCATCAGAGCCAGCTGAGTCTGAACCAACTGCCTGAGTAAAGGAGAGACGGGTGATGAGTCAGCAGGGACTCCCTCCCACAGGAGGTACCCACCTAGCAACCTGGCCTGATGCCTCAAGACATTAGCTGTTTGCTGATGGCCTGGATCCCCAGTGTTGCAAAGAGGCTACCAAGGCTCATCTGGTTCTCAGCCTATTACTTCTTGCTGCTTATCCACATGGGCACCAACAATACCACCAGAAGCAATTCTAAGCATACCAAGAATGACAATGGATCTCTGCAGAAAAGGGTGAAGGGCACAAGGGCCCGAGGTGGTGTTATCACCAATCCTCCCAATGAACTGGGACAAAAAAAAAAAGTTCTAGTAGGAGTGCATGCATCCAGAAGATCAACACCTGTCTGAATGACAGGTGTTGCAAGCAAGGTTTTCACACCTTTCACTGTGGTAATCTCCAATGATCAAGAATTACTGAGCAGGGACTGAATCCATATGACAAAGCTGAGCAAGAGTTCTGCAAGCAGGCTTGCTAACCTAATAAGGAAGACCTGAAACTAGCATGGTAGGGAATGGTTGGCATAACCTGAAGCTGGGGTATAGGAGGCAGTGAGGAAACATGCGGGGAACAGCATGACAGGGAAGGTGCTTGCTTGTCCCTTGTGAAAGAACTGTGACTCAGGGTTCATCATCTCAAGTATCCGTAAACAAATGAATGCAGCACAAGAAGCAAGAGGAATTGCAGTCCCTACGCAACTGCAAAATTATGATTTCATTTGGATTAGAGAGACATGGTGGGGTAGCTGAAATGACAACAGCATTGCAACAGATGAACATAGTCTCTTCAGGAAAGCCAGGCTGGAAAGGGTGAGGAGTGGTTGTGCTTTATGCAGAGGAGTGCCCAGAGCTTTGCCATGGGACAGGTGATGAGCCAGTTGAGTGCTTGTGGGCAAGAAGAAGGTGGCAAAGCAACACAGGTAATCTTGTGCTAAGCACTCACTAGAGACTACTTGATCAAGGAGAGAAAGTCAATAGAGCCATCTCACACAATCGCAGGCCTTACGACTGACTCATGGGTGTACTTTAACTGGAAGGGCTATATGACTGGGCACAATCCAGGTGGTTTCTGGAGTGTACTGAAGACAATTTCTTGACACAGGCAACTGATGAATCAACTAGGGGAGATGCTCTGTTGGGTTTGTTATTCACAAACGAAGAAGAATTGGTCTGGGACATGAAGGTCAAGAGTAGGTTCACCTCCAGCAACCATGAGACTCCGGAATATTAAATCCTGCAAGAAGTCAGCAGGAAGAGTATCATTACAGTCCTTGCCCTCAGGAGAGCAGATTTCACCTTATTCAGGACCTACTCAGTAGTATCCCAAAGGGAGCTGCCCTGGAAAGCAAAAGGACCCAGGAGAGCTGGTTGTTCTTCAAGGACAGCTCCCTCAAAGCACGAGAACAGTTCAATTTCAATGTGCAGAATGTAGAGCCAGCATGGAAGAAAGCCAGCATGGGTGAACAGGGACCTCCTGACAGAGTTCCAATATCAAAAAGAATTACACAGGAGGAGAAAGTAAGACGAATACAGGGACATTGTCCGGTTGTGCAGGAATGGAATAAGAAAAGCCAAAGCTCAACTGGAATTGAAGCCATGAGGGGATATGAAGAGCAAGAAGGGCTTCTATAACTACAATGGCAGCAAAAGGAAGGCTAAGGGAAATTGTGGGGCCACTGCTCATTGGGGCAGGCAACCGAATGACTGAGGACATGGAAAATGCTGAAGTACTCAAACTCTTCTGTCTCCATTTTTCACTGGCAAGTTTCCCTCCTAAGTTCCTGAGAGCAGAGGGAGAGACCCTGGCAGAGTCTGCAGAAGTGAAGTGCTATCCACAGTCAAGGAGATAGAGCCAGGGCACACTTACGCCAGGTGGATATAGAAAAGTCCACAGGAACAGATGAGATGTACCCAAGAGTCCTGAGGGAGGTAGGCTGCTAGCATTATGAGGCCCCCTCTCTACCATCTTCATGGAAACCAAGGGAAGCTCCTGATGACTGGAAAAAGGGAAATGTCACAGCCATCTTCAAGACAGTCAAGGAGGATGATTCAGAGAAACTACAGGCTGGTTGGCGTCACGTGACATCTTGGGGAGGTTATGGAAAAAAATATTCATAGGAAGCCATTGCCAGGCACACAAAGGAGAGGAAGGTGACTCAAAGTAGCCAGCTTGGCTTTAGTAAGGGCAAATCGTGCCTTCCAGACCTGGTAGCTTTTTACGATGGGCTCAGAGTATTGGCATCAGTGGTATATAGTCCAGCTGGTGACTGAGCACTAGAGGCAGTCCTCAGGGATCCATACTGGGCTGATGCAGTTTATTGTATTTACTAATGACCTGGACCTGTGGGCAGGAGATCACACTTGGCAAGTTCACAGATACAAATTGAGGGGAGTGGTAAATATTGTGCAGAGTATAGCTGCTATTCAGAGCCACAGTGACAGGCTGGAAAAATGGGCTAACACAAAGTGCAGCAAGTGCAAATGTAAAGTCCTGCACCTGGGATGGAATAACCCTATGCAATAGGACAGGCTGGGGGTTGACTGGCTAGAACGTAACTTTGTAGAACAGGGCCTTGATTCCTGGTGGAAAACAATTTGAACATTAGTCAGCAGTGTGAAATAAGTTCAATAGCATTTCAGGCCGTATTAACAATAAATGTGTCTAGCAGGATAAGGGAAGTGATTCTCCTTTGTTCAGCACTTGAGAACTTCCCATTTGGAGCACTATGACTGTTTTTTGGATCCCCAGTACTAGAAAGGCACTGACAAAACCACAGCAAGTGCAGTGGAAGGTCAACAGAAAGGGGATGAAGTACATGCTATATGAGGAGCAGATGACAGAACCGCTTTGCTCAGCCTTGACAGGTGAAAACTAATTGGAGATTGTATCACTGCCTTCCATTATGTAATGGGAGGGCACAGAGAAGATGGAGCCACTACTCTTTAAGGTGCACAGCAACAGAACAGGAGGCAATGGACACAAGTTGGAACACAGAAGATTCCAATTAAGCAGAAAGTTTTTCGCTGTTGAGGTTGGTTAAATATTAGGCTACCCAAGAAGCAGCTGTGGTATATCCATCCTTGGAGATGCACAAAAGAAAACTACCAAGGTCCCTGAGCCATCTAACTGGACCTGCTTTGAGTAGGGGGTTGGAATAAAGACCATCAGAGGGTTGAATTAAAATTACTCTGCAATTCCATCATCTTCCCTGTTGCTCTTTCATGTACCTTTTCCAGTCCTGTGACATCTTCTTTGATAAGGGGAGGGGGAAGGAAACAGAATTATACAAAACATTTAAGAGTTTGCTGTCCCATAGTAAAGTTTTCCTCAATTTCTTCATTTATTCCCAGCATTCTTTATTTGCTTTCTTCAACTGCTACTGTATCAATGTTTTCACAAAACTACCTACTATAATCCTGGAAAATTGTTGAGTGGTGAGTCAGTTCTATCTTCCTATCAAGTTATGAACATTTTCACACTCATCTATACCACTTTGTAGTTAACCACAATGAGTTTTATCTGCCATTTTTATACCCCAGTCATTCAGCATTGTAAGATTCTTCTACAGCTCTTCATAGTATCACAGGCAAACTGTCACCTTACTAGTCACCCTTCATTTTAGGTAAATTATTAATTCTGTTGCACAGCAAAGTCTCTGGAACAGATGACTGCAGACTTACTTTCCATTCTTCAAATGATTATTTCCTCCATGAGGACTTTCCATCTTATCGGAACACAGTTCCACTTCCAAAAGTTCTTGGTAAGAAATCATTTGTGTTTGGATATCCAGAAGAATTCAAATACATCAATCAGGTCTTCCTTGTCATGTCCTTTGTTTACTTACCCAAAGAGCTCCAAGGTTTTCTAATATATAATCTTCCGTTCCAAAAATCTTAAGTGCCAACATAGCTATTATATTAACTAATTCTACCTGAGAAAAAGATTCTATTAATCTGTCCGTTTGAAGAAAAGTCTTCTAGTACCATTCTTTACATCATTGTTTAGCCATGCTGGTTTTCATCCGGGCTTTTTGAGAACTGTACTTTTTAATGAGCAGCTTCCACCTGTGCCTCCAATACAGCATCTTCAAATGATCTCCATATTGTCTCCACAGATTTAACCCTCACAGACTCCTTCCAAAAGTTAATCTTTATCTTCTAAGGTAACTCTACCTGTTTTCTCATACAACTGCTTCCTGCCCCTGCAACCTCTCTGCTATTATCTTTGTTATTGAAAGACTGAAACTGGTGAAAGGACTGCAAAATTTTTGTATTAATACCATGTTAAATTTAGTACGAAATGGGTCCCCAAAAGATTTGCTTGAAGTATTTCACACAGAATGTACTATTAAGAAAAATTTAAATTCCCTTCTCTGCAACTTGATAGGCAAGCTTTATGAAACTTAGAACGCAGAAATTAACAGGTGACTGATGGTTAAGGACAGAACATACTTCACAGGGGCCAGTTTTCATTTCATGAACAGTCTCAGTTACAGCCATGCAACTGTAAAAGTCATAAACTGTTATAGCCAATAAATAACTAGTCAAGAGAATTCATTCCATCACCAAAACAGAAAATCTGTGGGGGGGGAAATCCTGGATACAATCATTTTAGACTTCTGCAAACCGTAGTCCAATATTTAGTATTCATTTCAGTCTTTTTGCTCCAGAGCAAAAACTCCTCTGTGACCACAGTGTTTCTTCTCAGTGGGCAAGATGAAAAAAGCAACCCTGATATTCTAATTTCATTCATATCCAATGAAAGAACCCTTAAACTGCGGTAAGACCAAGGATCATCAATTTATTTGCAATGTACATTTTATAAAAGGGACTCGTAACACACTACAATTTCCACACAAGTACACAAAATGTTCTTTCTCTCTGCCACCCCCCACCTCCAAATAGTTTCTGGAAGACTTTAATTGCACAACAACGGTATCACTTTTGCAATCAGTGCAACACCTAACAGCTAAATAAGATCCTTAGAAGAAACTAAAGAATCTACCTTTTCTCTGTTTAACTGGCATAAATTTAAAGGTAAATACCAGAAAAGAAGGAAGAGTCTGAAACATGGCTGACAAGACATATTCTTATCTCCCTTTCTCTAGTTGTTTAGAGACTGAAGGCTCAGAATGCCATCACACATTAGTGAAAGACAGTTTCATCATTAATGAAACAAGAGTTGAGAAACTATGGTTACTAACTTCCCAGAGACTGAAAGACACCTGAATCTTGTTTAATCTATGGAATTCCTACCCAGTCAAGCATGTTTAAACACATTTGGGTTAGCATGGTCATCATTTCATAAAAAGCTGGGGGGGGGGGGAGGGGAGGAAAAAAAAGAAAAAAACCCCAAGATCATTTGAAACAACAGCTTTCTTAATTACAGATAAAAAAGCAGTGTCAACTTATCTGTAAATTACTCATCTGGTTTATTTTCAGAAGTGCAATAGTATGACGAGTGCCCTATGTCAAAAAAATAAATATGCCTACAAAACTGTATGACAATAACAGACTATAGAGGACATCCATTCAGGTTAACATAAAAACTCTTCTGCTAAGTACATGAAGAGTCTAAAGTACCAGCTTCCTACACTTAATGCTTTCAAATGTTAATCAGTTGGCATAGTCATCAAATAAAAGTTAAGAGAAAAACCACAATGTGTTAAATGAATAAAAGCTATATAGCATGAAAACCATACATTACTTGCATTTTTCATGAAACCTTTCCAATACTGTCTTTTGGTGAAAAAAAGAAATCTGAAACAAATGGGACTTGTGGCATGCCTGGATTACCAGCATGTTTTCATTCTTACTATTTATTTGCACGTTAAACAAAGTTGAAATCCTTTCTTCCCCTCAAGAACAGTAAATGAACACACTTCTCTTCCCACAAATCTTTCTGTTCCATGTCTGGCAATTACTCATCTTTCCTCTTCTTCCACCCACCACCCCACCCCAGTTTGCAGAGAGTATGAGAACAAAACCAAAACAAACCAGATCTCGAAGATGACAGTTTTTTGGTGTTACTTCCATTTTTTTCTGGGCCTCAAATTCCATCCTTGAAAAGTGCAAGACTAAGTAACACAGAACTGGTGGGTAGGACTGCCTTTTTGATTTAGAAACATGTCACAAGTGTCATTCTCAGAAATGAACAAAATCCTGGACTTCAATCAAAACAACCAGTTTAGAAAATTCTTACCTGGAAGACTTGACTTGTTGGGTAGTATCACTTCAGCACGTTCCTCCTCCTCATCACAGGGATCCTCTTCATCAGACAGTACTAAGAAAGCCTCTTTTGGCAGACTTTCATTGCTTTCCTGCTTGGATGGTGAACCCAAACAGCTGTCTATTTTCTCTTCTAAACCTGGGACTGTGTCATCCACTGGAAGCAGAGAACTTTTAGAAAAACAGCTCAGTTCATCTTCAGCCGGGGCTAGTTTTTCCAAAATTGGTATTATTTCATCTGTTTCCATAGAGTCAGTATTGTCCAAGATATTTTCACTTGGCTCATCTATTGTCTTCTGAACAGTGGTTTCTGAAAGACCTGCAGTGCTGTCTCGTTTGTCCTTTGGTTCCTCATCAGCTTCCATACTGCTAGAGATGGCTTCTTCTCCAACAGCATCTTCAACAGTTGCTTCTTCAGTCCTCTTTTCCTCACCAGATGAATTGGAATTAATAGTTAAGTCATTTGTTTCTCCCTTCTCTTCAGAAGAGTCACTAATATCACAGATTGATTTACTTTCACCTTCTGATGGGATCTCACTCTCTCTTTGGTCCAAATGATCTTTTGTATTATTTTCTTCATGGAAGTTATCTTTATTGCTACCAAGCACTCCATTTTCAGCCTCACAAGCTAAAGCGGTATCAGTATCTTTATCTTGCTCAGGAGTAACATTCTCTGGAGACAGCGTTACAGGTTTGGGTTCTACGTCATTGACTATGTTCCCTGCCCTACTTTCAGGGCTTTTGGCTTCACTAATTTCATCAGAAGCTGTTCTTCCTTCTTCAGAGTTAACACACAAGTCCGTTAGGCCATTAACTTCCCTCTTGTCCTCCATACAGTCTGTATTGCTTAAAGGGGAATTTAAATCAGAATCTCCATTCTCATGCTTTCCATTTAACAGTTTAACTTCAGTCGTCTTCAACAGCTCCTCTTTAACCTTATAGACAGCTTCGAGTTGTTGTCGATCACTTACTCTCATTGTTTTTCGTGCTTTAAAGACTTTCTTCTGAGGTTCATCTGTGCTATCCATCTTGACCCTTAAAAAAAAAATTCAGAAAGAATTGTGAAGGTAACAAATCATTATCATCATATTATAGTGTTCCTAAGAAAGGCTGTAGCATTTAGCACATTTTAAAGGAAATCACTTTAACTGTATCTACAAAGAAACACCTGACAACACACTTGCGTTTTGTATGTCCTCAGAAAAAGTGAATACAAGTTTCTACGTGTGCTGCTCAAACGTGTATGTAAAGATCAGTGAGATCACACTATAACATTATGTAGTAATGTTCTGACTACACATTTTAGACCAGTTGTCTCGTAGTATTATTATAGCAAAGCCACATAATGAGGTTTTCTAGCTAGAAACAGATATTGTGCTAATGTAAGAGCCAGCAGCCTCTCTTCTTGTAAAAAAGTAAGAAATATTCTTGGTCCATAAGTTTACATTTATTTTATCTTTCTAAAACTATGTAATTTCAAGAGTTTCAAACATAATTAACAACTGGAGGAAATGACAATATTTTTATATCAAGTAACTTTTAAGAAACCTTCAGTATATTGAAAGAATTCCTGAATGTGTCACTAAGATACTTTTTTCTTCTATATAGATAAAATAGACCTCCATCCTCCATAATTATACAATGGTTAACTGAACTTGGGTTTTTAGAGCACTTTCATTCAATTTGGAGTAATATTTTACTAAGACCCTTTGTGCTCATAAAAACTACAGATTTGTAGCTCCTTTTAGAAAAATTTCCTTTTCCAAGGAAAACTGATGTTTTTGCCCTCCATATAATTTTATTCATTCCATCCACTCATGCAAATATTAAGAAAAAGATTAATATATAAAAAATTTAAGAAAAATGTTTGAAAATCTATTTTATCAAATCAATAAATGGAGCTAAATCCAGCATTACCTAGAAAGTTAAAATAATTTTGTTGAAATACAACAAAATCTTATTTCATTTGTTTCCATTAAACAAGCAAACAAAATCCATAGGGATTTTTAAACTATATTGTTTTCCCCAATGTGGTCTTGTTTTAGGACGCAGTTTTAAAGGATTAGATGTGGTAATGTTGTTCAGAAGCAGAAAGCAGTTAAGAAACTTGTTATATCCTAAATGAAACTCAGCAACTAAGATCTTGAATCAGTTGATGCTAACCAATTTAGCTCTACTGAAGCTACTACACTATCATAAGTTACTCCTGTCTAGGATACGGCTTTTCTTAAGTTTCTCAAAACATATGAAACATCACTTGGGTAACAGTAGTTAAAAGATATTACAGCAAATCGAAAAAAGAAGCAAAATAAATCAGGCACAATGAATTTAATTTTTTTTTCCACAAGCACTAGATAAGCAAATGTTTATACCATTGATACAGCAGAATTATTACACAAAGGATGCATTTTAAATATTTAGTACAGTTCATTTTGAATCTTCCCCAATCCACTTTCATTTACAGAGCTGAGAAATCCATTAATAAACTGCATTTTGTCTTTTCAGGTGGGGGTATAAATTGTTTTATTTCTATTTTTTTTTTAATTAAAAAAGCAGGACTATTGTCAACGATAGCTCAAACCAGCAATGGTTTCGTACAACCAAGTCAAAATTCACAAAAGAGATTCCACAGCCTCTAAGTAACAGTTTGGCTCCACCCTCTTTTTAACCAACCTTGCCTACAGGTTTTATTTAGGCAGCCATAAAATTGCCCTTTAGCCTTTTCTTCAGCAGATTAAAGTTGTCAAGCTCCCTCAGCATCTCATTGTAGGTCATGTGCTTAGGCTCCTGTAATTTTCGTAGTTCTCTGCTGGATCCTTCCTGGTTTACTTGGAACAGTTTGTTTATGAAGGAAATTATTTAACATTTATGCATTGCCCAACTAGAATATTCTATGGTAAGATATGAATATATATTCTAAGTTACAATATGAATTCAACTATCAAGACAAACTCTAAACCTTACCATCATGACATACCATAATTTAAAATTACAAGGCTTCTTTTATACTTAGTTAACGTGACTTGACAAAAATATGGGCAAAATAGAAAGCAACATGATAAAAAAGAAAAATATTTTTTTCCCCCGTTTTACATTTCCTATTAACATAACATTGAGATTCCCTTCCACTTTATTTCAGTTCTTTTCTGCATGACAAGCTAGAATCCTCATATTTGAGTAACTGACGGTGCTTAAATAACACTTCAATTCACACCTCAGGAACAGATGAACAAATCTTCACAAAAGGTTTTACCAGCTCTATTTACAGACTCTCAATAATACCATTAAGCCATTAATTTTTGCCAGCCTGAACTAGATTTTCTGAACAGGATTGTCTATTACTGCATTGCCACTAGTGGGAGCAAAACACACCACCTATAGAAACACTGATCTGAAACATCAGTTTACTTGTTTTTAGATAATGTTCTCACTACATAACCATTTCCAGTCAGATGAAACATGAACTCCAAGTGAGCTGTTAATGTCCTTCCAGAACTGTCTACATGCTAAATACAGTATCCTCATATTCCTCCAGAAGAGAATACATTTAACACAGTAATTCTAGTCCTTAAGTTAGGAGAAGCATATAAAAACCTCCCAGTATTTCAGAAGCGTGCACACAGTTATTGAAAGCACATCCCTTCCTTCTTCCCAAGAACTTAGAATGTAAAGCATGTTTTTTCACATCACTATAAAAGCATGTATCACACTGTCACGTAATAAAGTACTGATCATTGTAACTCATGTTCCATGCATATAATCCCCTACAACCAACATGCATGCTCTTACAGATGTATATTTAGTAGAGCCAATTTGAAAAAAAATAGGAAATTCCAGGCTTGGCTAACCTTGAACAATTTCAAAAGCTCCTAATAGGTGACCAGCTAGTGAGAATCTTCTGTTAATGTAGTACAAGGATACAGGGCCTTTGTATCAAAATTAAGACAGAGAAATAGTTTGATCTCCTGGACTACAATGCTTTCTTTTCTAAAGATTACCCAGAATTTAAAGGTTCTTATATTACAAAATTCACAATCCTACTTTTCCTATGACCAAAAGATATACTAACGGATTAATCAAGTGTTCACAGACAATTTAAAATCCAATTTGTAAGTGCATCACTTGAGTAATCATAAAATGTAACTTAAAACAAATTAACATTTTCTGCTCTAGTTTCCTTAATCATCTAAGCAGTCTTTCATTCATATTTTTAACATAAAATAAAATACAATAAATACAGAGTAAAATGAAGGGCACTTCCTTTTTAAATTTGCCAAGAATAGCAGTCTTAAAAAATAACCAAAAACCAAACATCAGAATACCTTTATATTGACGCATCCTTACTTTTTTCTTAAAAAAAACCCCACTGAATAAGACTGAATTTCTAATATATTTCAAAATTATGTTTATTTTATATCTTAGGATACTATCAAAAATTTAGTTTAAAAACAAAGCTCTAATACAGTTCCACAGTGAACCTGTAAAAAAAAAAAAAAGCTTCTCCTAAAATTCCATTGTTAGACGGTTATTCGAGTAACTCATGCATTTTTTCAGGTCAATCCCACAATCTTTTGCAACCAAAGAATATCCAATAAAAGCTACCATAAGTGACAAAATTATAAGCATAGTTGAGATTAAAAGATGAACACTAAGCGCTGGCTAAGAGCTAAATATCATGTATCACTGCAGACCAGCCTTAAAGCGTTTCTAGCCATACCCACAAGGGAGCACACTGCAGCCAAGTAACAGATCTCATGTGAGAGCCGAGTAAAAGAAGAAACAAATAAATCCGTAACCAGTCCAGACAGGTTTGGTCATACCGGTGCACGCCAATCAGCATTCATCTGATAAATACTGCCTTCCAGTCTTTCAAAGGCGTAAGGAGGTTGCCCTTCAGAGAGCAACTCCAGAGCAGGTTACATGAATTCAGTCTTGCACAAATAAAACATTTAAAACTAGTAGCATTCTAAATGGATATGTCTTGGTAGTCTCCCTTTATACTTAACAATTAATACAAAGTTTAGCTAAGTTTGCTATGCACTTCCCTCATCTGATGCTTGGGTATTTTCAATTTTTACTTATCGTGTGACCGACCAAGTCACAAGAAGGAAATGAGCGGCCCAGGCACCAAGCCAACGGAGGTGCATCTTTAATTTCAAAGAAAGGCATTTGTACAGAACAGCACAAAATCATTCCTACATGTAGAGCTAAGTGTGTAAGGGTTAAATACTGTAAATAAGGTGGTAGGTTTTGGGTTGCTTTTTCTGTTTTGATTTTTTTAAACACAATAGTCAATTCTGAAACACCAACACACACAAACATTGAGTATATTTGTTTAGATACTGTTTATGAAAATCCCCTTTTTCATTTTAAGCTTGAAAGTCATATATACTGCAGCATGAGAGACACATACACACCATTAGGTACCTCCCTCCAATAATATTTGGAGATTTCCTTCTCATGACCAAATGCGTGCTACATGGCAAAACCCAAAATCTGCCAGTGCAGCTAGGAATATGCAAAGGACTCCTCCCTCAGCCAGTTAAAAAGTTCTCCCTCTATTCCCCCCCATTTTTTTTTTTTTTTAATTATTATTACTCTGTAGCGACATCACAGCTCTAAAGCACCTAAGGAAGGCATTAGCTTAGCTGCTATGGATTAGCCTATGATCGTGTGCTCATATGAGCAGCCCAAGAGCTGCTCGAAACGTTAGCCTATCAGCAAGCAGCTGCCTGAATCCTGCCTGGTAACAGGCAGCAGACAAAGAGAAGGTCATGGAAACATGGGGGAGGGGGGAGCTGGAATCTAAACAATAGTGCACAATGGGGTTTGCATAATATCATCAATCTAGAACAGCATTGGCACAGAGTTCCTGGAGTGCACACAGTGCTAGCCAAAAGCACCACAACCATAAAACATTCACCAAAGCACAAGAACTACGTGGAGGAAGTAAAGCCTTTGATCATGAAAATCAGTGCTGAAATATGCAAGTCTACTTAAACTGTAGCATAACCAAATCAAGGAAAGTGAGGCAGCAAATGGTCAGGAGTATTTTGTTCTAGATGGAGAGCCCCAGAGAATGAAAGTGGTGAATAGAACCTACCTTTTAAGTAGTGGTTCATGAAAAGCAGTTTTCAGCTGAAATCCTCTATAGCAATGTTGATACAAATTGTCAGAAATTTAAAAACTATTTTCACAGAAGAAAAAAATAACCGTTTGTGATCTATTCTTACAGAACATGCGCTGAAATAATGTGCCAATAATTTGGTTTTCTACCACTAATGCAATTCTACTTATCTGATCGTATGCAAGATGCACACCACCAGCCTACTGAGATTCACGTTTTAAAATAAAATGTGATAAACAAAACAGAGAACATATGATAAGTGCAAATATTATTTCTTCTAGCGCACTACAGATGAATTGAGTCTTCCTCCCTTTTAGACTAAAATTATGTTGGTGTTGGCTGAACAAAGTGAAAGAATGTGCCATTTTCTAAGAAAAAATTAGATCACCATCCGGTCCTATTTCACCTAGCACACATATAGCAAAACAAGGTCCACTGTAATTAAAAAAAGTCTTTAGCTTATCCCCCCCCCTCCCCCCGTGTTTAATATCCAGCATCGAGGTTCGCGGTTTAGGAAACAAGCGGCATTTTCCACTGCAGCAGAGCCCTGCAATTTCGCAGGCGCACCCGAGGGGGAGCCCGCCGCGCCCCGCGCCGCCTCTGCCTCCTCTCCCCGCGGGACGCGCCAGCCCGCGGCCCTCGCCTCGGCACTGCGGGGGAACGGACTCGAGCCCCGCCTCCGATTGGCTGGAAGGAGCAGCTGCACGGCAGCCAATCAGACAGCGGCTCCTTAAATTCTACCCAGCAACAAACCCCCACGAGGCCGTCGGCAAGACGTCGGCCGGGGCAGGAACACGAAGACGGGGGCCCACGGCGCAGGCGAGCATGTTTGTGTTAAACTCGCGAGATTTTCCAAAGAGCTGGTAAGTGACATAACGAACAGTTAAGGGTTTCCAGTCTGAGACCTGGAGCTGCACAAAAGCGCCAACCCACAAAGTGCAGTGCACAGCCGCAATAAAAGATTGGTGTTTACTGTGCAGGAGCATTTTTAGGCTACTGACTGAGCATTTAAGACTACTGAATTTCTGTGATGTTAAATGCTGAATCAAAAAAACTGCTGAGATCCAACCCCGGTTTGAGTATGGCAGCTGGTAACCTCTCCTTTCTTCAAATACTGTGCCCTGCCCGTGCTTTTCTAGTGTCCCAACAGAAGCATCAAAATCGGTGTTTTTTCACGAATGAAATATGACTTCTGCCTTGAAAGTAGAGGCCATTCTCCCCCAACCTTGTGAACTGCCTTTTGAAGAACCAGTTCAGTAAAATATTAAGTCCACATGTGTATCTATGCCTAAAAAACCCACCCAAATGTATGGTTACAGGCTTGGTAAACCAGAGTAAATTCACAGTACAAACAGGTTGTATGGTCTTGTGTACTGTACTCGATTGACAACTTCATGTACAGACTTGAACTACGCTCTCATCACTTTGGTGTCCTAGTGAATTAAGGAGTTGTCCTGTGTCTTCTCTACCTCCAGAGGGTAATACTGCCTTTGACGTTGGCTCATGAACCCATTTCTCATACTAAATTCGTAATTTAAGAGTTCTTCTCCCATGAGGCTGCCATACCTTGTGGGAAAGACAGATTCCTCATGGGAAAAAAGGACTGTCAGGTCCATTTACACAAGTAAGATCTTTCACCTGCTGGTGGTTTTGCAGAATTGTCCTTACATAGGTCATCAGTTTATGCCTTGATAACTACTACACATAAAATGCATGCTTTTGAAGATGGAAGAATGGAAAATGAGCGAGAATATTTCCTAGACAACTTTAAAATACACACTCCAGTTAGCCTTATATAAGCAACTCAAGTGTCTTAGGAACACCTGCTCTTTAGCACGTGAAGCTTAAACTCATTCTCCAAGAAGTTTTGTCTTTTTCTGTAAACTAAATTTTAACAGCCATTTAGGTCATTAAACCAGTAAAATTGCTTGAGTGGAACTCAGCCAGAGCAACAGTGGTAGATACTGTGTTTTTTTACTTCCCACAAGTGTTAGAGATTTCAACTCTTATCAACAACTCAAAAAAAAAAAAAAATCAGCTTTCAATTCAGCTGTGAGATCTCCAAACACTAAACAAGTACTGCTGTTAGAAATATCTGTAACAGCAAAATTCAGCTTTCTTACAGATTGACTTTTTAGCACAAGCTAAAGCACTAAGTATGTTTCTTTCTGTAAAAAATGGATTTACTAAAGTTTTATATAAAAGTTGAATTTGTGCATTTTTAGAGACATTTCTGGAATATTTTTATTATACACAGTTTAAATGTTATACTGCAGTTCCATCTTTGGCACAGGATTAACAGTTACCATTATCCTTAAATGTGATGAGGAGCTAATAATTCCATAGAAGTGGACGCTACCTGCCAGAACACATCTACAGTTAAAAAAAACTTACCCAACTTCCAATATTCCAAACTTAAAACCTGAACAACCTGAATTAATTGTTCATGTAACATGCAGACCAAAAAATATGAGAAACTCTGAAAAAAATCCTTAAAAAGAGGCAAGATGTTCTGTTAATGTTTAGGCTTTTCTATGTATTACAAAATACAGTATTTTTTTCCTTTGATAGGTGAAATTTCAAGTGAAAATTCAACAGGCTACAGCTGTGAGGAATCAGTAATATATGCAGAATTCCATCCTTTTAAGGCAGATCTCTTTACAAGTCTTCTGTTAGATAAAATGCAGAATTACACTATTCTAATGAAAAAATTGATATGTTTACCCTTAATATTCTGTAAAGTGTTTTCTAAACTAGTTCTCATATTATATATGCAACTAACTGTAGTAATATAACCTCAGCTTTCGAACACTTGCAACTTGGTGACATCAGACTTCAGAGGTGAGTTGTCTGATACTAACAGTGGTCCCCTGAGGTTGCTTCTCAAATGCCAGAAAAAATAGAAGTGAAAAGAAAACTTGCAACAAAAAAGGTGATGCTGCATTAAAATGCTATTAAATGTTCGTCATGCATACAACTGCCTTTTAGAAGTATTTTGCAAAGATTACATTTTCTCAGTAACAAAAAAGCAACAATTTAAAACGGAACTTAAATAGCAGTTAATTAGTTGGCTGTGGGAACCTGCTATCTTATAAAGTATTTCCTCTAGGGAAGATATTCTTTCTCAGGACGGGCAGTGCACCTGCTTCCTTGTTCCTTGCTCAGACCAGTCCTGCTACACACTGAAGTCACTGCTAAACTCCCACCAAGCGCATCACCTCAGATTGGAGGAGGCAGGTCTTCAGTATGTGAAGGAACCAGCTGTTTCATAGTTTCATCTGATTAAAGCCTGGTAGGGACTTTTCATAATCTTTAGATTTTGGGGGCAGGAAGGCTATTTGCCTGTTTTCCACATGAAATGATTAATTTTCTTTCTGTGAGTGTCGGAGGGAGCCCAGGAGGGAGCCGCCCCAGCCACCTTGTCCCCTCACCCGCTTCCAGGCCGGCAGAGCCAAACCTCCCCTGCCTGATGGCCGCGGACTGCGGGAAATTTGCATACCCGCTCGGGATTGGCTGCAGGAGAGTTGCTTTGCATAAACCAATCCGCAACGGCGAGGCGGAGCCACCCCAGGAGGCCTGTGCAAATCTGCCCGGCAACCGGCTAAAAATAGAACGGGCGCCCTGGCGCGTCAGCCAGACGGGGCGCGATACAGCGCCTCCCTCATGGTGACGTCGTGCAGGTATGAGAACACGCCGCACGCGTCCTCCTCCCTCCGACGCTGCCACTGCCCAAGAGGCACAGAGGAACAGCCCCTCTGCGAGCACGAGGAACGAAGGGACACCCAATCTTGAAGTTTTGTGCCAAAAGCAGAGGTGTTACATGGGGGTACGGCACACTTAACTCTCAAGTTTTTGTGTGTTTTGGTGTCTTTTTTTTTTTAAGATTAAAAAAAAATTCGTGAAGTCATTCTCTTTTCAAATCAAAACATATACTATTACAATCTGCACGTCATTTTCTTTCTCGCCTTCATTTCTAAGCAAGCAGGAACAGAAAAAACATCTTTCTTCATCTGTTTAATATCCCATGTCAGTTTGGTGACATGAAAATTGAGTCATCCACAATAGATGTCATCAAATCCTCATTAAATGTGGGCTCTTGCACCTGAAGTTACAGCATTCCTTTTGTCTCCTAAGTTATCCCTTGGTAAGTCACACCTCACCAGAGACACACCCATACAATTCGTGCACTCAAACCAAAGACAGTGTGGGATTTGGAAAGGTGAGCAGGCTGAAGCAAGAAAATGACTCTGTAAATAGATAAGGCATCTTGAGAATAAAAATTAAATACCAAATAGGCTAAGTAAAGCAAACAATTTAAAAAATGATTATGTAAATACATGTTCTATTATGAATAAATTCAGCAATGGTCTACATGTACAGCATTTTACCATTTTCAACCTACAAAATGGGTATCATCTGCACAAGTTTGATTTTCAGTACTACTGAACTGACAGCATAAACTCTTCTGACTGCAGCAGAAGCAAGTAAAGAGGTTTCCACACTTTCCTATCCACCACATCTGCCCCCAGGTTTCTGTTTCATGGAACTGGTTAAAGGCAGGTGAAAGCCAACGTAGTGAGAGATGAGAACAGCGCCCAATGCACATGGGACATGTATGCCTGCCTCATCCAGGTCTTCAGCAGCCTGAAAAGCACCATCTGATACATAAGGTACACATAAGCACCTCTGGTATGTAAAAACATATTTTTTACAAGGCTGTCACAATTAAATAAGGAGAGAAGGAAGAAAAGTGGCCAACGCAGATGGTCACAGAGTGACAACTGACAATGGTTGATACTTTTGAATGACTTGACAAAACAGAATCACAAAAATTAACCAGAAATCCCAATAGGAAGGTTAAAGTGAAGGAAGACAAAAATTTGAATATAAGAAATCTTCAAAATAACATTAGAAAAAAACCCCAAAAACAAAACCCAAACCAAAAACCACAAAAAGAGTTTCTTGTAAAAGCTACAGTTTACCAAAACTTTATTACCCGTACCAGAACTATTTGTCACAAGCATCCTTCTTTAAGGAAAGGTAGCTTACTCCGTAGATGTTAGTTAGCTACTGCTAATAAATTTTACTAGCAACCGTGCCCCCCTGCCCACAAGACAGTTACTTATTAATCAGAGGCTAAATGTTTTCCAAAAGAAACTAATGTTGGGGAAGGATGGGAACTGAAAAACAAACTTATCAACCTAATACTCCATTACTAGATACAAAAGAAAAATAAAAAAGCATGTTTTCAGTGCTGGTAACCCACTGTATTAATATGCTAAGAACCCTAGATAATGCAGGTAATTCACGTTTTTACAACAATAAGCAGTCACTCTCTAATAAATTTCCATGGCAGTCTATTTCTTATTATACCAAGCATACAATAGAATAAGATTTATTTACCCTAGTAAAAGTGTACAGCAGCAGATTAAATTCTCTTGGGTCAATGGGCAGACAACTATTTTTCTGTATGTGCTCCTAGGCAAAGATCTGTCACATGTCTCAAACTTGTAAAGACTTGTAAGAAAAATTACCCGAGGTATTACCCAAACTGCACTTTAAACATTTCATAATCAAACATGTAAGCAGCTGTAGCATAGATGATTCTTCAACTTAAGCATGCTTGGAACAAGCTCTGCAGACACAGATTGCCAGGCTTAAATTAATCCTTTGCTAAACTGACCAAGAAGCAGAAAGTGGAAAAACACAAGATTGTTTCTTTATGTAGTTCCAGTCTTGGAAATAAACACAAAGAACAACAGAACTAGTTTTGAAAGGGGTTTTGATGCCAAAAAGTAACCTGAAATGGTGGCGTTTCTTGCTGTATTCTTCCTTTCTAGAACCTTCAACATACCCCTCTTTTCTCACTATACTTGCTGCAAGTCAGTAGACTTATGATCTCCCTATACTCCATTTGCGTGAGTTGTTTTGAGACCAAATGCAACATCTTAGATTTAATTGTTACCTTATAAGGGACTCTCTTTTCTCATTAGTATCTTCTTGCCACTTTTAAAATTCAATGCAAGTAGGTATAAATCGTGAAATAACATCACACTAGTTGTAAGTGGCACAGTTGTATTTATCTGCATCAGCAGCACCTTAAACAAGCAGCAAAGCACAATATGCCCTATTGATTTCTGAGGTGCTAACTTACACCTAATGCTAATAGGCGCATGTCAACTCAGTTATATACTCTGAGAAACAAAGATATTTGAACAAAGGCAAAGGAAGCCCAGAGAAACATCCTAAAAGTAATCACTCAGTTGATGGGAAAATCCTTTTGCACTTGGTTCTTTAAAAAAAAAAAAAATTAAAAATTTATTCTTCCTATCAATCTTTTGGAATGAACATTAATAACAAAATTGCATCCATTCCACAAAGTGTGCTCATATTACATTACACAGTACGCAGTTATGTAACTGGATGAAGGATGAAATAAAGCGAGAATATGATGCAAGCACTGGTGAGGCTGCATGTGAATTCAGATCAGGGACCTCAGCCACATTAAAGCTAACCTTTTAGTTTAAGCCAGCAAATAAAAAACAACCCAGCAAGTAAAAAAAGCCCCAGCCCAGATCAATTGTCTGATGCTATTAACCATGCAGCTGCTTTTAACACGTAAGGCAGCACAAGACAGGGCAGAAGGGGAAACGGAGAACAGCTTTGAGATTAGTGTGTTGCATACCAGCCTTTCAATACTAACTTACATTACCTGTACAACTACAACACTGAGCTAGATCAGGGAGCTTAATCTCCAGATATGTATTTAGTAGGATCAGTGCTTTGTTAAACTCAGCTCCTTGAACTGGCTGACAAAATCACAGGACCACCAGGGCTGCTGCACCAGAACATGCAACAGAACAGCCTTGGGTTTTCCAGGTGTCAACATGAGTCAAGGACTTGCTGTAATGGACAGGCAGACCTTCCAGAGGTTGAAAAAGCACTACAGGTGTCCCATAAAGTCAGCTTCATCTGGTTATTCAGGCTTTTTAGGGACAGGGCAAAGAGGCTGTTCCCACAATGAAATATATTTGATAGCTTTAAGTGTATGTTGTCTTAGTTATTTTTAAATGCTCGTAACTACTACTCTGACATAAAAGCAATAGGTGCAATAATATTAATTACATATACAATAATATGTAGTTATTTCTTGAAAGCTTCTAAAATAAAGCCCTGTAAAGAAGCAGATTAAAGATCTAATTTAACTCCTGGGTTTGGACTGTACTAGATTATACAGTGGTGGAAGGACCCTGAAACACACGCTGCTTTTGGACAGAGTATTAAGAAGAAAGGAAGACAAAGTTTGCCTCTGCTCTATGGACAATACCAAGCTCCTAATGTGAAATTTTATTTAAATATTTCCAGACTTATGTACTCAATTACAGATAACAAATATTGATTATACTCAATATTATGAATTGAATACCAAGAGTATTAGTACAGAAAATATGGAAATCCATACTATCCCATCCCTTTAAAAACATTTCCGTGAACATCCTGCAGCATGTGCAAACGTTTTATTCTCTATTTAAAAAAAGAAAAAAATATATTTTTGGTGGCTCATATAAATATATACACATACTAAGCTTTATGCCAACTGACCTGATGGCAATCAAGTATGTTATTACTAAACATTACTTTGGTGCTTTAAATTGGATGACAAACTTTATTTCATAACATTCTCAAGTTTTCCTGGTCACGTGAAGCCACAGTTACATGCATTTGAGCTGTAGAATTTTTCTACTCACTCATCTATTTGGATTATCCATTAATTTAGTGACTCAGTATCTATTTTAAACATACCAGGAAAATGAATTAAGGAAGATTATATTTATAACCCACAGCTGGTTTGGATGGCTCTACTTAATATTCAGTTAACCCAAACAAACACAAAGTGTCATCACCACAAAGTTGAGTATTGCATCAACTAAAAAGGTCAGGCTGCTGAGAAAAATCCATGTCTAGTGTGCCAGAGTATCCTTAAGGGAATATAACTATTGAAGCTTGAAATGGCTTAGCCTAAAACTAATTACATCTTACATAAACATGATTTGCAAAATTCATGTGTCTGCATTTGATAATCAAAGAGAACAGTCATTTTGTGACAAGGACCAACAGGGAGAAGTAACCCCTTAAGGGGTCACAGATATCCCAAAACTCCAAAGAAAATTTCTAGTCTTTAGCAGAGGTTGACAGCATTAAAACGGTCATCATGTCCGTGTCGTCCCCGTCCGTGTCCCCCCACCCCCCCCCAATCATTTTTGCTACAAAGACAGAAAACTGATTTCCCTGGCACTATTCTTTCCTGGGGGAAAAAAAAAACCCCAAAACCCAAAAACCCAAACCCAAACCCAAAACCCAACCAACCAAAAAAAAGAAAAACACAACCCCACAAATCCAAACCAAAAGCAAAGCCAAAACCAAAACAAAACCAAAGCCAAAACAAAAACCAAGCCAAAACAAACGAACAAAAACACCAACAAAAACCTGAGAAATCATATTAGGAGAAAAATAAACAGAATGAAGGCCCCCAAACATTAGTTCTGCTGGGCATATACCAAACAATTGGCCGTTTTGCTCATCTAAACCTCTTCAATAAGTATTAAAGACAGCTTGCAAGTAATCATTTGTGGTTTTTAAAGTACATAGTACAGTATGACTTATCAGTAAATACAAATAATAAATGTACCTTCCTGTGCAGCTTATCACCATTTAGTATCTAGGGATTAAAATAACTTCTCGAGTTTATAACTTCCAAGATAATTTGAAAATACACAGAACAACAAACCAGCTACCTTAAACTCTAACGTAGCTGTACTAAGTTGGCAAAAGTCACCTATAAATACAGTAATTCAAATTTGATACAGCTTTCCTGTTTCAGGAGAACTAGTATCTGATGACTGAACTGATCATTTGGGGACACAAGCTTCGAAAAATAACACATAAGAGTGAAGAAGTCTGGAGCACAGCATTCCAAATACACCTACTGGCGAACTTAGTTTGGATTAGATTACTCTCTCCTTTGCTGGTTACCTGCAGTCACATCTGTCTTCAACCCAGATATCAAATATTGATCTTGAACAAGGCATGCAGAAATTCTGTCACATTTATAATACTGAAATAATTTTCAATAAATATTCTAGATATGATCATTCTGATCTGAACTGATTGCATTCACTCCTTGAACCCCTAAGGAAGAATTTAAAACACTGAAGTACCAAATCTGAAACCAGGTACAGACAATAAATTATGCATGAATTCAACAGCAATTCAAAAATGCTGTTAAACAGATGAAAATAAATTCTAATGTATACAAAAAGCCAGTAAAATTTGCCTCCAACAACAATTTTAGACAAAGGTGTTTTACCCTGTTTATGTTTTCTGTCCTCACACACTTCAGGGAGAGCATCAAATGTTTCCCAGACTTAGACTACTGGAGAAAGAAAAACACATAGTTTATGCAGGGGAAGTGGAAACATGGTAGGGGGGAGGTAGGGACAGAAAAAGAGACAGACAGGACATAGGAATCTTAATTCTAACAGCATTGTGAAAAAAATTAATTATGACCAGAGTGAGAAAGCAGTAAAATTTACTTTTATTATGTTTGGTACTTCATGACTCCTTTGCTAACAAAGACCTGGCTTATCCCTCTACTGAATGCATATATCTTGCACGCACTTTACTGATGGAGAAGTGAGCCACAGAGAAAGAATGCTAACTGGCTTACTCAAGATTGGACAAAAAGTCTAGAAATAAAACCAACCAACCACAACAACAAGGGAAAAAATCCCACAATTTGCGACTCTCAAGTCTCTCCTACCTTCATTTCATTTATGCTTTGTCTTGATTAAGAATAACACTAAACCACCGTTACTTTCCAAACTGACTCTGTTTGTAAGATCAAGTCTTGCATTAGATTGCATTCTTCTAGAAAACTGATGTTATCTGAAGAAAGAAGAGTGACATCTACCCTTTTTTGCCCACATCTACATTTGTAGCCTATTACCACAACCACTTAAGCCTGTATTTTGAATCTGTCCAGTACTCAAAGGTGCTTTTAACAAATATAACGAAACTAGGAAGACACCTTATTTGATACAGTTAATGCAAAAAGGACACACAGCAAAGACTGCATTTGGCAACGGTCCTGTGCCATTTCTTGATTTGTAAACGTCTTGTAGCTGCATATAACAGAAGTCTAATATGAACAAAACGTTTCCAGAATATTTTACCTTGGGGGGAAGGGGCAGGGGTAAACTCCTATGCCCCTAGCACTTAAGCTTTTTTGGCTTAATTGTAGGCTATCCTACAATTATTGAAGGTTCCTAATTATTCTACATGACAATCAGTAACATTAACAAACTACTTAGGTTTGCTTTTATTATCAACTCTTTCAGAAAGATCAAGCTGACAACCCACCACTGAAAACAAAATAACCCAGTACACTAAATGCATAAATAAAGGAAGAAGAACAGTGTGGTCATTAGCACCTTTCTAAACAAATTTCTCAGTGAGTGAAACCTGTAGTAGCAATAACCTGAAGAACTGATCTCTATTTTTTCCATGATATGTCCAGATAACTAAACTGAGTCTTCTGTCCTTCAAACAAAATTTATGTTTAGCACAGTTGAAATACAACTGAAGTAACCTGTGCAAGTGCCACCAATGCACAGATTTAATTTTCACTATTGGACAGCATCCCCTCTGGACAGGTCAGTACTAACCAGTTCTAAAGAGAAGCAGTACAAAGATGAGCATAGTGACTCCAAAAGACGCAACGTAAGCAATTACACTTCTACTCTCTGGTACTGTCTGGAAAAAAAAAAAGGCAAAATGAAAAAGCTTTATTTCTGCTGATACCATTGCAGGCTACCTTAAAAAAGTGGTTATAAGTAAGAAAAAACAATAAGCAGGCAGAAAAAACCATACATACACACCAAATCAGGAAGCCTTTTCTACATATTTTCACATTAAAAAATAACAAACAAAACTATGAAAATAGGAGAGCATTCCAGTTCTGCATAACTTATTCTTGTCAATATAAGCTTTGGAATTCTCCCAGGAGAGAAAAGAAAGCATGTCCTCTGACTTGTCCAAAGTTATACACGAGTCAACTGATGAGCTGACTGCTACTAAACAGAAGCTACTGTATAAAAGCCCTGCCTCTACCTCAGTAGGAACACTAACTTGACACTCCTTCTACTTCTATCCAACTAGCAATTCTCATAAAGCTGGTAAGAACCAACTTCAAGGTTTCTAGACCTTTACAGTTTGGCTGAAATCAGTTGGTGGGTAAAGAATCATGAAAAGGAAGAACTTTTGTCTCAATATAAGAATTTTTTTACAGCGAGAACAATGATTCACTGGAACAATCTCCCCAGGGATGTGGTACAATCCCCATCATTGGAGGTTGTCAAGATGCAATTGTACAGGTTACTAGATATCTTATCTAGGCTCCCTTCCCCAAGGAAGGTTGGACCAGATGATCTTTTGAGGTCCTTTCCAACCTGAGCTATTCTATGAACTTAGCCCTAAGACTGATTTTATGACCAAAAGATCAGCATTAGCTGCCAGATATTTAAAAAACCCCTATAATAGGACCTTTAAAGGTGGACAGATGACTAGCCATCAGTCTTCTGAAGGAGTGTTACATCTTCAGCAAGAGAGCAGCAATTGTAGAGTTGAGGAAGTACCTTTCAAGCTGAACAATCTTCTACCAATAAGCTAAGCCATCAGAAAAAAAAAGTACTCCTCTTTGAATATGTTATATACATACACACACATTAAAAATATATTTTATATACTTTATTTTTTTATTTATATGGATATATGTGGTTAGAGAAAATGTGATCAACTGCTTACAATAAGAAAAGTCTAAAAGATGGTAATTAGGTTGTGAACTTAAGGATCTAGTTTTATTTGCATAGGGTTTTAAATATGATTCTTCTATATGGAAGATCAGACTGAAATAAGCAGAAGTGAACTTATCTTTAGCCACCTTCTTCCCAGAAAAACAAATCTGGCTTGTTTGGCATCTCTGGTCAGACATGCAAAAAAATGATACAACTGAAGTTTAGACTCTGCTTCTGAAATGTGATTTCTAACTTACATGATGTAAGACACAGACTTCTATCAAACCTGATATATGAATTCCAAGTACCTGACTTCCATTTCTTTGGTCAACCAATATGATTAGAGCTTCATTTTGCATCTTCTTCTTGAATTCATTTTTTGACTGTTTACTGTTCTGACATGGTGAGATAAACCATTCATTCAGTAAAAGCTGCTGATAAAAATATAGAGGAATATACTTGAAGACACTGCAAGGAATACCAAGTTTAACAGGATGTTACAAAATTCTTCAAGTTGCGTGACATACTTTAGATGCAAATAGATAAAGACAGTGATTTTAATATTTAAGGGTGAAGCAGAAGTAATGAAAAGAGAGGGTATGTGTCAGAATTTGTTTTTAGTTAGAAATACCCTACATAACAATGTAGACAAACAGGATGTCAAATAAACACTACTATGAATGTCTTTGTTTCAAGGGCAAGGTACACTGCAAGGCTTAAAGATCCCATTCTAGAAAGGGGGGTTATTTTCAGAAGTCCAGACAAGGGGACACTGAGCAACTGACAAAAGACTTTAAAGTGCCTGTCAAAAACCTAACACTTCTTTGGGTGCCTATTTTTTTTTAATTCGAAGAACTCAAGTGAAAGCACCAGAATAAACTTGAAGTGCAATGCAATGCATTTTTGATTCAGATCCCCACACCTACAAAACTTGTTGATTAAAAAGAGTACTGTTAAAATGTTCACAAATTCAGACTGTGCTTTCATATTTTTCCACCTGCAAAATTTCATTTGAGAAGACTATTCAAAACAGTTCACAAGTTGCGTTAAGTAAGAAGTGAGATTTCAAAGTATGTTTGCATTAGGAAATCTTTAAGTGAAGGAAAGAAGAAATGAAGCTGCTGCCAGTAGGGTTTGCAGAACTTCTCTAAGAACGCACAATACAGTTGAATAAATGTACAGCAGGGAGCACTGCAAGGGTCACAGAGGATATTAGGGCTGACGCAACAAGAAAAAATATTGAAAGCAATTTATCCTCAGATATAATGAAATATTTTTCACCCAGTTCTGCTACTATAGCCTATGCACAATTAATCCAGTATAATCCTGCCTCAAATTCTGAGGACAAGTCAAGGAACAGAAATACTAGAGCTTTTTGCTACTATAATACAAAATATAATACCAAAATATTTGATAGAAAGTGTTGTTTACCACTAGGAAAACATCAATTTGCAAAATCAGTTTTATTGCCAAGTTGTTGTTTCCCATCCCTGACAAAGGTAGTTTGAAGGTTGACCAGAATGAGGAAGAAATCATTATTGAATTTTATGAGGAAAACTAGCTTCTTTAGACATCCTTCTTCAGACACGCTCACTTTACAGCAGCAGTGCTGCTGTAAACACTCACTGTATTCATCTGTGGCCACCAGAGACTACCACAGTTGCTAAGCAACATCTCTTAGTTTCATCTCAATTTTGACATTTGCCATTTGGGAATATTCATTGGAACCTAACGTTCTTTTAATAACCCCATCTCATTCCTCTCCTTTTCCAAAGATCTATAATGCACTGATTGCATAACATCAGATACCAAATGAAAAAATGAGCTTTTCACAACTGTTTTATGAAATGCAATCAAGTAGATTTTTCAGGGACCAGTGAGTGCTTTTTCTTTATATACAGGAATCTGCCTATACAATTCTGTTTTGGTGATCCTCTCCCATAAAGACTTTTTCCCCAAGCCTGCACATTAAGCCATCAAGAATCAGAGGTAGCAAAATACGAAGGGCAGGGGGGGAGGGAAGAGCGAAAAGCCTCTTTTCTTCTATGCTTTTCTAAATATCTATGTGTACCTTCTGCAGATAAAATATCTTAAGAGTATTTGCATGTGGCAAGAAACAGCCATTATAGTGCTACAGAAACCCCACTCAGTTTCAGTGACTATCTTGCCTTTTCTGATTTCTAGTTTCTCCACTTAAGGTAAGCAAGAACAGAAAGTAGAGACTTTCATAGTAACAACAATAATAAAAAGTTCAAACCACAGAGTAGGTAGCATATTAGCTAGATGTATTCTATTCTTGGAATACGTATACTCCATAAATGAGATTGAACCCTCTCAGTCAAAGAATATCACACATGAGCCTACACATGTTCTCCTTCTATCTTACCAAAAAAGGAACAACCTAAACAACCTTCAGTGACTCTGTCGATACACAGACATCAAGCAGCAGATTCCACAGTGGCAGGAAAAGAAAACAGACTGCAAAAGTCCATGCGGTCAATGTATTTCTACAGACAATACTGCTATGAGGCAACTGCTCCTTGAGAAACTGCCCACACAGATTGTCATCTAATAGAGGGGTTTCCTACTGAATGATGCCTTTACAGGACAGCATCCTATGTCCCATGCGGTTACTCTGCACACTTTGAATCCAGTAATACTATTCAAAAGAGGTAATGAGTATTCTAGAACTCTAGCAAAATAAGCACCAGCATCTTAAATAGTTTAGTCAATGTTCATGCATAAAATCCCATTCTCAAACTCTCTCCTGACCTTATTAAGTAGCATTTAAGCATTAAGAAGTATTCCTGATTGTCTTGTAGTAAGGCTTCTGTTACATGAACTATACACCATGACACTTCCCTTTGGGTTGAGTAAGGGTTGAAGAAGAAAGAGGAGAGCATGCAATTCTAATTATTAAGTGTAGGGTCTGGGGAGGAGAACTGTAAATAGCTATATTTTTATGAAACACAAAGCAAGTGGAATAATGCATGCACTTCAGGCAACAACTTTTCAAATCATAGCCTTAAACTGATCAGGAAAAAAGCAAGTGCTTAGTTAACCATTTGAAATAGGAGACGACAAACCCGACTAATGTTACATAGATGTCTCAAGGACACAGAGTAAAAAAATCTTTACCTAAATGTAATCCAGCTATTGCACTCTCATCTTGCAATATGAATCTTAATAAGAAGGAGTCAACTAGAGAGTTTTGTATCACTCTGTCAAAAATGAAAGTCATAGAAGATTTCAAAGCAGTATCAGATTGATGAAGGAAACACTGCAGAGAAAGATGGTTTCCATTTTTGTTTCTTACATTAAGTCAGTTTAGTTCAGGACTTAGAGTAGAACCTTCTGGGGGATACGCTGCCAGACCACATCAACGAGACAGACACTGAGAATGAACTGATAGTTTCTGTACACACAAACCGGTAAGTTTGTGTGTACATAAACTACATGGCCAATTTAAAGTCTATTATGACCTTTCTTTTGTTTCAGGACCTTCTGTATCGAGAGGCATACGTCAACTGTAGTCTTCAAGGAAAGAGATGTTTTAGAGACATTTCTGGATAACTCCCCTGAAAATACCAGTCTGAGAACACTAACTTGCTTCAAAATCCAGACATAACAGCTCTCTGAAAGAACAAGGACTTGGTTCTTCCCTTTTTATGAATATGTAAAGCCCACTGCTGTTATGCTGTCTGTACCTGAACTCTCTCATGGGAAGGCTGAATTGCCTGGCAGACCAAGTAGATAGCCTTATTTCTCAGAACATTCTTAAGCATCTTGAGGGAAAAAGAAACTCCATGATTTTAAAAGATGATATAGCTAGATTGCCCATCTCCAGCTGGAAGTATCCTTCCCAAATGCCTTGATAAGGGTAAAGGATGGATAATATGTTGCATGCATTATTTTTTCACCCATTGACAAGAGAGGGTTTGACAGAATGCTTGCAGCTGACATTCTAACACTGTCTCTGGTCTAGATATAATCCACTCACAAAAATTTTTGCATGGAGGTACTTTTGTGGAGGACTTCTGAAGTCTGGCATATTGCTTCATCCAGCTGCATGAATAAGTCCAACAAATAGTAAGTATATTTTGGCAATATCTCTTTATTAAAAAGCTTCCCTTCAGTTAGCCATTTTTCTTGCAAATTCATATTGACACGGGTCCCCTTGAAGACTGGATTTCTGTGATCAGTAAACCATAAAGATCATTCAAATTATTCAAAGCAAGCTGGTTATTTATACAAGGGTGATGTCACTTTCACCCTTGGTGGATTAACCTCTCAATCACCAGTCTCTATGAACAAGGTGCTCTAGCTGCTAGGTAGCTTGCATTTATCTTTTGTGTTGCGGGATGACCAGAAGTCAACAGCTGTACCTGTAGCAAAACATTAGTACTAGGAATCTGAAGTACTTTCTGTGAATTACAGAATTACTTCTAAACATAAGAAAACAAAATTAAAATCTCTAGTCTGAGGGCATCTCTTCTCCATGACCAAGAAAGAATCCATCTTTGTGTTTTCTCAATTTCTTAAGAGAAGGGTCCTTGAAGAAGAAAGTAGAAAAAAGTTATATGCAAAATGTCTTCTTGACAGTCCTCTTGAACACAGAAGGCTGCAGGTTTTCTCAGGCTAGGTTTCTTAGAGGACACAGATGCAAAATAAAAAGGAAGACTGCAGAGATGTTCCACCTGATAAATTAAGATCTCTGCCTTTTAGAATAAGAAGCTACAGGCCTCAAATGAGATCAACTTAGACTTCCAGAAGTACTTCTTATGTCTTGAGTTAAGAGGCTCTTCACTAATGACCCCAAGGAGGCTTGTAATTATGCAGGATGCGCAAGAAATACTCTAAAAGGCATTCATGGCTTTAAAACTTCACATCTGGGATGATAGGCTTTAATTTTTTTTCCCGTGGAATTCTTTTCAAAGACAGCTATGAGTCCCAGTTTGCAGTCACTCAACACCATCAATTGTGCATGGTAGCTGGCAGTGAACTTGTGTACAGGAGAAGTCGGCTAGCAATGTTTTGTTGATGCTGACTGGTAAGATCATAGATACTAGCCTAGTGAACCACAGAAATATATCTAGAGATACAATCCTCCTACGACCCATGCCTCCTTCTGCTCAGAAAGAGCAGGTCTAAAGCCACCTCCAATGCCAGTGTTGCATTCCTAAGTGGAAAGGATGGAAGTAAACAAAAGCAAACCACATTTATTCCAGTAATGAGGTAATTGTTTTGCTTGCTACTGCAAATCTTTAAAATAAAGAAAACAAGACAACATTACAAATTCATGAAGCACTGATAGTCTACGTAAAACATCAAACTAGCATTCAAAGTAGTATACAATACCAAAAAAAAGGAGCTTCAAGTTTAGCTTAACCAATATATTATTTGGGAATGATTTTGCCAGAACAGTCCATAAAAAGTTTCTGAGCCTGGACCTAAAAAACGATGGCCAGGCTATAGAGACTGCCAGCACTTTCAGTAGTGGTTAATACTTGGCCTGTAAAGGACTTCTTCAAACTGCTGTCTGAAGAGCTCAAAATAGCTCTACAAAAAAAATCCTTAATTTTACTGTTGTGGGAGGGAGAAAAGCAGTTGATGAAGGAACAATCCAGGAGCACCATCATGGCAAACACAGAAGTACATGAAGAATTTACACAGCTATTTTAGACTGCTTGCCTTCCCAAATGCCATAGAAAATTATATGGAGAAAAATGCATCCGCACAGAGTCACTCAGAGTGATCACCTACAATAAACTTCATTTTTCTTGTCTAGAAAGCTTCCCAAATACCACCCAGTTAGATGCCAGAAGCAGACAGTATGAATTATACTCAGGAATGCCTCCACTGACAAAGGGTATAAAAGCCTCAAAGGAAAGCTGTCTTAAATTTTTTACGATTTAAGTTTAGCTGTAATAACTCAACCTCCAGCAAGGTTCTACTCAGAAACCTTTAACATCAAAAGGAATATTCTGAATGTAGCTCCTACATAGGCTGACTTTTGCCTGGTGAACCAGCAAGCCACAATGCTTGTTTGCTTGCTTCCTGTAAAGAAAGGACTGCAGTTTCACCTTATCCCAAAAATCAAAGGCTAAATTTCTCTTTGAATGACTGAAGACATCAATATACATCCTTTCTTCATGTGCTGGCGCATAACACAGCTGAGCTGTTTCCCAATCATTTTGCAGACTAACTCCAGACTCTCCTGATGATTCTGTATGTGTGACCATCTCTCTCCAAGTTTGCATCTGTGATTATAAAACTATCTTATTTATGGACCCAAAAGGTGAATATTCACCAAAAGGTGAATATTAACCAGGTCATATTAATTTGTCACCTGGGACCTTCTTGGGGAAGAACTTCTCTAAATAATAGAACACTGGGGAAAGGGTAGCAGAAGATATTGAATTGGATAACCTCCTGAGAATCCTTCCAATCCATTTCTTTGGAACCTGTTACTAGCTTCTTTAAAATCTTGTACAGCTCCAGTGAAAACTGGCTGCACAAGAAACTGTTGATCCTTGAAAAGACATTTTAAAAAACTATTTGTTTTGAGAGGACAAATGTTCCCTGTAAGTTTTATTTTCTCCCTTGAAATAAGGCAAATTTCTGTGAAGTCTCCTCTGAGTATTCAAGGCTGTATGTGCCAGGATAGTGTTAAAAGACACCCCCCACGCCCATCTATGAGAAAACTGTTAACAGAACACTCTACTCTATAGCTGTGACATTTTGATTCCAAAATAGACTTCAAAAAGAAACCATCCAAGAGGATGACATTAAGATGTTAACCAGCAATACTGCCAACCTCCTGAAATGCTCATAGTACTTCTCCTCAACATGGCAAGACCTTGTAGGTATCATAATGGCAATGAACTGGTGTAAAACTCACTTGACTATAAATACAGAATCCAAGGATTCTTTTCTGGCATTGAGCCTAGATTAACCGTTAATTTTTTCCCCATCTTTTAGCAGATGCTGGATTACTAATCTATGCTAGTATTGGTCCAACAAATGAAGTGGGTTATAACAGTAAATGTGGCTACAATAGTGTAAATCACAGGTAACTCTTGAAAAAAAAAAATAAAACCCCCACTTTTTTATTCTGTTTATGAGGTAGTTTGGCAATAGGTCTTCCTTCTGTATCAGCATATCCATCTCATGGAGGGATAAATAATCTTATTTTCAATTAGTAGTATAATTATAATACCTAGCAGTCTTTCAGTTTTGCCTGGAAGAAACCTTCATCCCAAACATAAAGTTTTTCTAATTCTAAAAAGAATGGTACTGAATAAGGATTCTACCTCAGATTGGATGGGTAGTATGCTTTTCCTCTTTTGTAGAGATTTCCTTATTAAAGTTGTTTTGTTGTTTAATACTGAATAGTTTGATAGGGATGACACACCCTCTCCTGCCAAATATCTTTCTGGAACTACATCAGAAATGGAGGTAGCTACGCTTTCTGATGGACAGTATTAGGATATTCTCTCCAAAATGCTAATAGAGAGAAACAGATTCTGCTTAGCATGTTTTAGCAAAATCCTCACGTGACAGTGACAGAAAACTGCTTCCTTCGCTGTTTTTCTCATTGAGTTTGTCAATCAGACTTTGATGGATTTTCTCACTCTCCATCTCAGAGTAGTTAAAGAAGGGGACAATCCTTTTTGTATCCTTTTTGCTGGAGCTGCATATTTTTTGCTTCACAGCAATATCCAAATTTAGTCCTTCCCAATTCTTTTTATCATGTAGAGCAGAATTTGAGATAGGAGTCCTCTGACAGCAGGACTCTGGGTTTATTCTTTCAAGCAGTCTTTATAACTTGAAGGCTTACACATTTGAAATACCGACTCCTAGACACCTCTGCTTTGTTCAGTGGAGATTGTTTGTCACAGTCAGAGTGTGTTCAGCCGACGACCAGAGTACCAGATTCCAAACCATAAGATCCAAAATCAGCTATCAGAGTTCTTTCTCAACTGAGATGCAACTGGGCTGACATTGCTGGCATGACACAGCTCTGGTTCACTTTGAAACTGTGCAAAGACGATGAAGGTTGATAAGAAGAGTGAGCAATGAGCTTTAGAACCTCTTACTCTGTCTTGGAATCCTGTTGGCCAACGCTTTACCACCACAATAGTTTCAGAAGAGCTGAGTAACTGTTTCAGTCAGTTCAAGTTCTTCCGTCTTTCCACTCCTGCCCAGGCAAGGAAGAGTCACTTCTCTTTTAAGCGGAAGAGGTTTTACAACAGAGGGTCTGCCAGCACTTCTTGCAAGGTCTTCCTTAAAAAGGCTGAAAAAATCCTGATCATCTACATACTCAAATTTAAGAAAAGACAAAATCTAGTTTGCTTCTCCGTTTGTGGCTTTCTTCATGTTCTGCACTGTATTTGAGTAAACTGAGGAAATGAAAAGGAAAACAGACCTAAGGCAGGAAGCATTTCAACAGAAGTTAGACTTGAAAATAGGTGTTTATTCAGTCAGATCAAATGTGTGAGAAAGAACGACCTCACATTACACCACAACTTCCACGCATTTATAGATCTTTCTCATTGTTTTTCTACATGTACATAGCTTTCTGTAAAGCCAACATAATAAGAATAGTTTCCAAATTCAGTAAGACAGATTAGACTCCAACCCCCTTCAAACCAAAAGCAACACTTTAACACACTAAAATTATTTAATGCCCTTGGAAACAAAAAATTCTTCATTTTTCTCTGTCCTTATAAAATATGGTCCGTCCCTGAAACTATCAAAAATGCTGCTCTACAATTACCACACATATTTACAGGATTGTTGACACTGAAGTAAAGGATCAACGTGCATTTTGCAGTGACAAATCCTACACTCATATTCCTCAGCCCCTCATTTCCACCCTATGCTATTTCTACTATGCTGGCAGAACAGTTTGTAAAACACACCATAGTGAGCCATTGAACCAGCCTCCCCCACCAGTAGCCTTTCAGATCAGTTTTCTGATCCAGCTCCTTGCTGTGCTAATGTAATGAACAGGATGGCAAAGGCTAGGAACAAATAGCTAGAACCAGGAAGTTACAAGGGCTGCTCAAGCCATGTTCATGCAAAATGTTGAAATCACAGCTTAGATTATTTCCAGCTCATTTTCAAACTACTCAAGCCACAACTACCAGTGGCTTATGTACTTTACCATGAGATGATGGGAGGACGTGTGTGTGTGTGTGTGTCTACCTATATGGGAAGTTCCTTAAGCCACATAGTCTAGATGCATTTTCCATCATGCATACCTACATACTCAAAACTCTGAATGCAGTTTCTTCCTCCCTGGACACACCACTGTGCACCCCACTTTCCCCATGCTCAACAGCAAATTAAAAAAAAAACCAACATGCTTTTGGCTCATCAGGGCAATTTTAGTGCCACACGTCTGAGCTGTTCAACATTACGAGGCATTTAATGATAAAGCAAAACTAGCAAAAGATTTGTCTTCAAGTGTCACTGTAAACCAGAAAAATTCAGAAAGCTGTCAAGCAAGTAAAAAACTGTGCAGCTGCACAACAGTTGAATACACCAGCTGTCCCAAACTAAGCCATCCCAGCTCTATCAGTGACCTCTGTCTTCCTTTAAGACTGTTGGGAAGTCAAAAAATGAAGCCAGAGATGGTGAAAATCTGCATCTCAAGGAATTTCAACTACTGATAAAAAACTTTTCTAAACTGTTGCAAATTTCTGTACAAAGAAGTCCACAACCACCTCAACACACCAGTGGACCACTTTCAGGACATAATGTGGGCAGGTTCTGAAAAGAATCATCTGTTCTACCCATCACAGGTTAAATATCAAACGTCTTAAGAAAATACTAATTCCAAAGGGCTGCCCTGAAAAAGCATTTAATGACAGACGTACTCCAGAGAATGGATTCAGGTTTTGCTGAACAGAGAAGCTTTCACCATCCTTAACTGATTCACCTCTGCAAGTTTTGGCACAATCCAATATTCAACTAAGTTCCTGGATAGATGCAATGTTTGTGGTTTTTTAGTAATGAAAACCAGCAGTTGAGAAAACTTCTGTAAAGTTTTGGTTCAGCACAGATAAAAATTAAGACTCTTCTCATATCAAATGTATTTACAGATGCCTCAGCACTTGAAACTAATGCTTAAAAGAGAGAGAGAGAGAGAAACCTTCCAAATAAGATTAAGTACTGTGACCAAGAGGAAAACCTAGACTAATTCCTTAGAGATCTTGCTCAGTGAAAAAACAATACGAACTACATAAATGCCTGCCATAACTCCCCCTCCCCCTCTCCTCAAACTAAGAGACACACACACAAAAAAGACTTCATCTGAAGATTTGGACTCAAGCTGCTAAGCTATTAGGACAGAGACTATGTTTACATCTCACTAAGCCATCGCAACTAGAGCAGAGGAAATAGATTGGTTAAACACACAAAAGCAATTCAACACCATGCAGAGAAGAACTGATCTTCCCTAGGCAGACAAATAACACAACAGTTGCGTATTTTTTTAAACAATGTGGGTAACTCAACTTGATTTGGCTTATCAAGTAATTTGAGAAAAACAGAGAAATTATGAGGGATGAGATCTATCACAGCAGCACACCAAAAATTTCATCCTGGAATGTCCCCTGTTATTTTTCTGTCCATTCTACTGCCAAAAGCTTCCCAATATCTAAGCTAAGAGGACAAGGTAGAAGTACCAGCAAGCTGATCTACCTTTGAAAAAGAAGCATGGTGCTTGTGCCACTCCTGTGATAAAGCAATGAACCCAAACCACCTATCAGCCATAAAAAAAAAAAATCTGCTCTCTTGCATTGTTTGGGGATAGCAGGAGCAGGCCTTGCCTCTGCCGTTGTCCAGAAAATGTGTACACCTGCACAGTAACAACGAAGAACTCCATATATGTATCAGAATTACCTTGAGGTAAGGAAATCTGTTTGAAGGCTTAAAATAGATAGGCGTATGTCTTGGTAACACATGGTTGCCTCCCCGATTCTGGGTGAGGAAGGTGCCACTGACAGTTATAAACAGGACAAGACAGGCTGAAGCAGATTCTCTCTCCTGTGGGACAGAAAGGCAGTTTGTGTCTGAAGCAGTATTTCATAATCCTCTCCACACCATTTGCTTGGGAGTGACACATGTCCTTAGTCTGACCATCCTAGAAGATATCCTTGAATGTAACCCTGAAGAACATCTGAAACATGTCTTAAGATGGGTATCAAGAGACTATATGGGTGTGATGCATTTCTCTGCCTCGAAGTCATATGGGTAGTGGAATAGCCAAGAGTGCTGCATAGAAGCACCTAAGGAAGTAATAGTATCTCATGCCAAGGACCAAATCCTAAAAAATAACAGAACATTTGGCACCAAAGGGTATTCTGGAAAAATAACTATTTCGTTCATCAGGCTTCCTTTGGTTCTAAAAGTCTCAATTCCCAGAAAGATAATCAATAACCAGCCTAGGCATAGAGGCAGTCTTGCCAAAAATTAAGTCAAAATGCCCAGACTTTTGCATGATCATCTTGTTCTGGAAACTGCTGTCTGCTTTTGAAGGTGTGGTTTTTTCAGCTTCTCTGTTCAAGATTTCTTCAAATCTGAGGTTCAATAGGAAGGGCTTTAATTTCTCACAAAGATCCATAATACTGCAAAGTTCATAATATTTCAGTTATCCAGGCAGTGAAGGTGAGATGAAGCAGACAGCATACATATGGAATTCAGCTCTGAGTAGAGTCAGATACATTCTCAGTATCTGTCAGTCTGAGGGGATGTGTGAAGATTTATGCTAGATCCAGGTGCAGTGAAGGCCAAAGGCCTGGAGATTCCAAAGTCTCTGTATGCCAAGAGCAGAACTTCACTAGCAAAGATGCACCAGTCTGTAAAAGCAGAAAAGCACTGAAAGCAAAAAAAGTAGAGAACAAAACAGAAGTCTTTGGGACCAGAATGTAGTAGCAACAAATTCTCTACACCTCGCTGGACAACCGGAGTTTCAGGGCAAGCTCTGCCTGCTTGCTGGCAGGACAACACTCATGTATCCCTACGGATACATATGGCTTTGGCCAACAAAGTCACAATGACTGTTCGTCACAATCACAGAAAATTGCATGGGGGTGGGGACAACCCCAAAATAAAACTTGGGATTACTCTAATACTTGTTTTCTACCCACAGTGCATGCGTGTTTGTGTGTGTGCATGCATACACACAACGACAAATCATGAAGGACGATGTCTCATTACCTTTAGCACAAGATACTATGATCTGGAGGATAAAGCACCAGATTGGTGCTGAAGATGATCTTGTTTCCATCTCAGTTCCACTGCTGATCAACAATTTAGCCTTGTCAAATCAGCATTATCTCCTGCCTCAGTTTTTCTTGACTGTAAAGTGAGATACAGAAATGAGTCTTTTTCTGTAAACTCTTACTGCCAAGTGCCAGGTATTGTGACTAAGTGATCTAGAAGAGTCTTGCCTGTTGCGTTTCCTTAGGAAAAAAAGCTTCAGCTAGTCAGCAGGCACAAGTGAAAGACTCAGTAACACATGTAAGCAAATACAAAAGCAAATAAATTTCTTTTGAAAAGACAACTTTTATCTAGTTATATGCTTTTTAGGAAGACAATACATTTCAAGTTCACAATGGATATGGAATGTATTTAATAGTCTTCAAATCTACACCTCACCATAAAACCATTTCTTTTCAAGTAAAATAAAGAATGAGAGAAAGATTTCTAATACATCTGAAAATACACATTATGCAATTTTGGAACAAAACCACCCAAAACGCTTTTCTTGTAAGATTACATGGTATTATTTGAGGGAAAAGGTAAGGTCAGATGACTGTCAAATTATGAATTCCTGTGATCTGGCATGATTTTCTGTGAAGCTTAACATTGATTCTGAATATCCTGGGTTTAATTCTTGATCTTAGGGCCATTATAACACTGTGCAGGACATATTTTACCAAGTAAGTGACTTCCCTATTATTTAAGAATGTTATATCAGATACTGAATGCATTTTGAAGAGTGGAAGTTGTCATTAATAAATTCATTGCTTCTAAGAAAATTCCACAAGTTACAAGTTCATTCCAAATGCCACTGTTTGTGTAGTCTTTTTTCACAAGGATATTGAAATAAACATGACCAAAACCCCCAAATAACCAAAGCAAAAAGATCTATTTCAGTGCTTCAGCATTTTTGCTGAGGATTAAAATGCTTCTCCTATGAAAATGGTTTCTAGAAAATATGAGTCACCAAAAATTTTAGACAGTGCTTCTAGAATCCATTTCCTATATCAAATCATTCAAATTTATAAGAGCACAAAACAGAGAAAGTGGTATATCTTGATGGGGAAAAACAGAACTACTTGTGTTCTGTTATCCAAACACGTGCATCTTAGTTTAAGCGAAGTACAATCCCATGTTTTACTTGAAGAGTTCTGAAGCGCTAAGACCTTTCAACTTCAAGGAGAACAGAATGCAGAGATAGACGTTATAGTAAGCTGTGGTAAATGTAAAAGTTCAAGGAACTTTGGAACACACAGAATGAGACTCAGTACCCTAAGCACAGGCAACTAGTGCCGGTTTTGATGCTCTAGAATCTGCATGAAGGTAGCAGATGTAACACAAGACTTAGAGGAGACCAGTGCCCTTCTGGAATCACAGTTGAATGCAGAAGTCACATCCTAGAGCATCTAAAATGGCTCTACACGACTGTGTCTGTGAAATGAATCCTTGAAAACTAACTGACACTAAATTCCAGAAGTGTAGGAAACTCAACAGCAAATGCCTCCTTTCTTTCTCCAAGCTATCAACAAATGGTTTGGTTGCTGCAGAGAAAGTCTCTTGGGGACTACCTAAGCCACGTAATAAAACTAGTATTTTGTGGTATACTTTTAAGAGACCCAAACCCCTAAAATGTCATTTTCTTCTTAAGTTTAACACATCAAAAGCAAAGTCCAATTCAAAATTATCCTTGTACTTCACCAAAGGGCACAGATTACATGGGCTGTACTAGCTCAGTAACAGTTACGTATTAATGAAAATTTCGTACTGTACATAAAGGAGGGCTTATTTAACCTCTAAACAGGACTGGGGTGAAGGGCTCTTCAGTGAATCAGTATCATTTCCAGATTTTGACTCAAATAACAAGCCTGGCCCAGTTTTGCAGGGAAACAACTAATAACGAACATGGATTCTCACATGGAAAGTTCATATTATGTGAATGAGAAACACCACCACTACAGTTTTGTTCCATCTAGTTTCTACAGTGATAGCTCAGAAGAGCTTAGAAAAAGATTCCACACTAAAATCTTGACGGTGTCAAGGTCCCCTACCTTTCCGAAACAGAATTAAAGGAATTTCATGATGTTCCTAATAAAAATTAAAAAAATAAAATCACTTCACCTATTGACTGCCCTTGAGAAACCACTCATCTGGAATACTGTACTTCCAACTACGTATTTCCACTTACGTACACTTTTAACCTGGTGATTGATCTCCCAAACAAATAAGTGATTTGATACACAGTAATGAGGTATTCACAAAATAAAACACCTGGTTGACAAGTAGCAGAAAACAAGCTGCTTCTTTTCAACTTTTGTAAAATACATGACATTGTCATGCTTTGACAGAGCATGACAATCTACTTGTGAATCTTAAATAGGAAGACTGAAATCCAGCTATAAGTTACCCTCACCTTGAAAATGCTTTGTATCAAAGCCACGTCTATTCCTTGGAACTTAAACTGTACTGCAAATCAAGAAGCAATTATTTGAGCAAGCTATAAAGCTTAGACAGTATCTGCTTAGTTCGGTGTCCACAGAAACCTTCTCGCTCCCACAACTAGTACCCAGATGCAAAAATTTAGTGAAATATCTTGACATTATATCCAGACCACAATGCATACAAGTGTTTGACTAGTCATATGGCACAGCATATGCAAAAGAGGTCTGGGAAGTAGATGCTGCCATTTTATGCATTTGGCCTTTCATGTTAGAGATACCCTACAATTTTAGAATTACATCTGATCGTTGTGTTTTTGGGTGGACCTATTCCGCTTATACTAAAGTTTCAAAGCACTAGGCTCCACATCTTAACATACTAGTGTTGTGGGTTCAGGTTCATAGTATTGACTCAGGTTCACAGTGCTCACTGACTTCAGTACCTGTGCAGACACTTTGTCTGGACCAGCCTCCTTGATGATCATGACGGCAGCATTGGACACCCACATAATTTCTTCTCAAAACTCAAACAATTATAAGCTGACTTTATTATTCAGAACCGATTGAAGCTAGAAGTTTGAGCACAGGTACTAACATGTATTTTTTTTAAATAGTCAATGAATCCTGAGAATTTCCATCTTGTTTTCAAAGCGCACAATTCTTAAAGAGAAGGCTGCTGCTAACAGTATGATGGCCTTCCCAAATGATGCAGAAGCTACAGTAGTGCATTGGGTCTGGCTGAGATGGAGTTAATTTTCCCCATAGCAGCCCTCATAGTGCTGTGCTTTGTATTGGAAGCTAGAAAGGTGTTGATAACAGACCAGTGTTTTGGCTACTGCTGAGCAGTGCTCGCACAGCATCAAGGCTGTCTCGCCAACATTTCCACCCCCTCACCAGTAGGCTGGGGGTGGGCAAGATCTTGGGAGGGGACATAGGCAGGACAGCTGACCCCAACTGACCAAAGGGATATTCCATACCATGTGATGTCCTCTCAGCAATAAAAGCTAAGAGAAAGGAGAAGGAAGGGGGGGCATTCATTATTTACAATGTTTTGCCTGCCGGAGCAACTGCTATGCATCCTGAAGCCCTGCTTCCCGGGAAGTGGCTGGACATCGCCTGCTGATGAAAAGCAGACTAGAAATCTTCTGTTTTCCTTTGCTTCCCTGCACAGCCTTTGCTTTTGATTTAATAAACTGCCTTTACCTGGACCCACGAGTTTTGGGTTTGGTGTTTTTTTATTTTTCCATCTTATTTTCTCCCCCACGCACACTATTGTGCTGAGAAGGGGAGTGATAGAGCAGCTTGGTGGTACCTGGCGTCCAGCCAAGGTCAACCCACCACAAGCAGTACCACAGCAATCCTTCAATGTGTAAAGAAAAAGATCCTATCAACAGTTTTCAAACTACTGCATATGCTGCATTTGAACAGAATAGTTAACTACCACAGCTGTTTTGGAAAAAAAGTTTCTTTTCCATTTTACCATAACTAGAGTACTGATCACCAAAGTGCTGCCATCTTCCTCTAGGGAAAGTCAGCAGCAAACAGGGACTGATAAGTCAGGGATACATGCTGCTTTCGTTAACAGACTTGAGATTTAAAAAAAAAAAAAACCACACCAAAAAAACCCCCCACAACACACCAAAAAAAAACCCCACCACAAAAAACCACCACCACCACACAACTGTGCTTAGAAATTAAAAACTGGTCAGATTTTGCATACAAGCAAACAGCACTGTAGCTACTAAGGGATAAATAGTGTTAGCTTTTCCCAGCTCAAGTATCAGCCAGTCTTTTATCAGGTTTGCATTCATTAAAGTGCTTTCATTATTCTGTAGGCTGTTGTTCCAATATCCTTGTTAAATGAATGCTAGTTCTTTGTTAGAAACAATTACTTCTATTTAGAAGACGGAAGCAAAGCCTTCCCCCTAGAGGAAGCTCACCTCCCATACTAAGTTAGAAATAATCATGGCATGTCCAAATAACTGATAGCCTCCATCATCTACTTCAAGTAGCACTAAAGTTAAGTTTTAACACTTTAACTTTGATAGTTCCTATGATAGCTGGATTTTCTGTGCCAAGTGAACAGTCTTGAATTTGGTTTTGCAATGCCTCTCCTCCATTATTGAGTTGACTGATAATTTCCTACCCTGGAGAATGCAAGTTACTTACAAAATTTACCTTATACTGTCAGCAATGCTTCCTGGAACACACGTGCAGCTCTTGTGCTGGTGTGCATGATACCCGATTTATCCCAGCCAATAAAAGAAAGCAGATGCATTCTACAGCTTTCTCACTTTGAGAACTAGCTCATGAGACATTAGTTTCATTCTCTCTGCTGCTGTCAAACATATAATAGATGCCATTAGGACAGTCAGCACAAAATCCTGTGCTACAGCACATTCAGAATTCTCTTTCCATCACATCTTGTGATAGCAAATCCAGGTGTGACAGAGCCTCATAATTTCCCCTTTCTGGCCCCATAATGAAACCAACTGCATGCACTGGAAGTTGCTGATGCTCTACCTCAATCAAAGCTGGAAAACTTCATGAGTACAACTATTTTCAGTAAAGGCAATATATTCATTGGTTGCAGCACAGATTAGCTGATCTTTCCTAAGCAGAGTTCAGATCTATTCAGAATAGCTAACAAGGCTTTACCCTTCCCTCTATGAGGTTGCTGATGGAGAACGAGGGACCTCTTCCCCTCCCACCCCAACACATGAAGTGCAGGCCTGTACCACAACTGATAGCTATACTTGTGACTGATCATAATGTCATTTAAGTTCTAAAACAAGGCAGTATAAAAGTCGCACCATTCACAGCTTTAAATATTGTTCTCTTTGATTAAAAAACAAAACACCCAAACAAGGCATATTTAAGTGTAAAAGGAAAACATCTGATAAGGTGAAATTTTAGGGCAGGTCTGACCACAAATTAAGAAAAAAAACCCACAACAAAAGAGAAATAAAATTGTAAATAAAAAGAAGATAAGGTCACTGACTACACGCCACTAGGATGACTGAATATTATTAGGTATTTTACTTTTCTTGACCATAAGGGTTTTCATTCAACAGTTACAAATTTTGCTGCATGGAGATTAAGTCTTGCTCACTGTCCATTCAGAAGGGAGGGGGAGGGGGGAAACAACAAAAGTATCCAGAATCACTGCAATATGTCTGGTAAAATAACAGTCTGGAAAAATACCAAACTGCTAGAATTAAGGAAGACATTGCAAAGCATGACAACAAAAGGAACCATTTCTAGTCTCATCAGACCATTAAATGCCCTTAGCCATCCATTTGCTGAAACCAGAAAGGCACTTGGCTAATGCAAAGCTGGCTAACTTTCTTGACCTCATCATCTAAATATCTTATCTGGCTAAGAGCCACAAGATGAGAAGGTCCAGAAATTATTCTTGGGCAGAAGATCTAGACAACTTTCATGGGGTCTCACCACATCAGTATGAGGCTGGGCATTGTTTGGCTAAATATGTAACTAGCTCTGAGTCAAACTAGTGATAAAGGTTGTAACAGTCCCTACTAGGTAACTGTATTCAATAACCAGAAAATTAGACTACATGGAACACTTCATGCCAGCACTATCCCATGTAACCCAGCTGCAGAGTTGCCATAGTGGGCAAGTCATACATCAGCTGTTCCAAATCCATGTGCCATCTAAGTGCTATAGGTTGGCCATTCTTCTAAGCCTGTCTTCAAATTAAGATTAAATGTCTTTCTGGAAAGAGACAAAACACAAAGAAAGAAAATTCACTGCTTCCTTTACTCACTCACATTATAATTACAAAAAAAAAAAAAAAAAAAAAAAAAAGAGGGTACCATATTCACCACCATTCTGCCTCCAGGTTCCCATTACTTCCCCCCCCGCCCCAGACTGGAGAACCTATTTTAATAGTATTTTTGCTTTATGAATAAACATATTCAATGGAATTACTGCTTTATACTAATTCTTTCTTTGAGAACTCAAGACTGGGCTGCATAAGCGAAAACATACTCTGCAGATCAAAGGAAATTATTATTCCACTCTGCTTGGCACCTGTGATGCTACGTCTGAAGTATGGTACATCCACTTTTGGGACCCTGAATGTGAGATATTGATAAGCAGGTCCAGTACAGGACCACCAAGATGGTTGAGGGCTGGAGAACATGACAGATGAGATGAGACCAGTGAGCTGAATTTGTGTAGCACGAAGAACAGATAGCTAAGTGAGGAGAACTAATTGCTCTGCTCAGCAACCCAATCGGTGCTCATAGAGAAGACAGTCTGTTTTCACAGAGGCACAGCACACTGACAAGAGGAAATATAGCTTGCAGCAAGAGAAATTCCAGATAGATACATAGAACGGTTCTCCACCATAAGGGTGGTCAAACACTGAAACAGCTTGTCCAGAGTGGTTGTGTAATCTCCACCCTTGCTGACTTTCAAACCTCACCTTGACAAACTCTGGAGCAACCTGGTCTAATTTTGAAGTTACCCTCCTTTGAAGATGACATCAGACTAGATGACCTCCAGAGGTTCCTTCCAACCTAAATTATCGGTTTAACTTTTAAATTATTTTACAATTTTGTGTTCTTGAGCCAGAGTGGTTTTTGTGTCTTTTCCCAGGACCCTTCCTAATTTTTCAACATTGTAAAAACACCCTATGGACAACAGGACTGTAACCTGTATTGATGCAGAATTCACATCATCAGTGTAACCAAGGCAGATTAATAGAGTAAAGCCTATGACTTCCTTACTCTTTCTCCGTATTCAACAGAATTTCAGCCCCTCTACATTAACTTCTTATTTGGGACTTTAGCTCACTTTTTTTTGTCTCTATGATCCCTACTTAATTCCAGGGTAGGGTTTCCTGTTAAGCAGGTATGTTCTATAACGGATGGTTTCTAAACGTACAACTTCAAATTTTGCTGTGCAATAGCAGACAGACTGTGAGTGGGTCCCACAAAGCAAATGATCCAAGATGACTCTGTAAGAGTCGATCTTTCTATCCTCTACAAGTTAACAAAAGTAACTGCTTTACAATACCAACCGTAAAGAAACTTTACTTGGAGCATGCTTCCTACCCCTCTCCTCTTCAAAAGCTTTAAAAAGCTTTTAAATTAATTTAATGTTTTATTGATACGGGGTTTGGGGTGGGGTGGGGAGTTGTTTGTTATTTAAGAAAAAGACTGTATCAAGGCGTAATTGCATTACACATATTGGGTATTGGAACCTTTTTCTAAAACAAATTACATTAGGATTTTTTTTAACGAAGTTTTATTTCCATTAAGCCACCTCAGCATAAATTCTAAGAATATTCTTTCTCATTTACTGACTCTCTTAGTTGTCCCTCCATTATTTTTCCCCAGGATTGATGTGAGGCTAAATAGTTATTTTATGTCATCCTGCTCGACCTTTTTAAATAAGAAGTCTTCAAGGTCTTCTGGAATTTCCGTTGTATTTTAAGTTATTGGGAGGGACACCTCAAAAGAAATATTCTCAGCCAATTCTTTTAGAATTCCTGGGTGCAGATTACAAAGACCTGCTTATAGTCTTCGTTAAGAAATGTGTATCATAGACTCTTTAGTATCTCCCTTGTAACCTCTAGATTTCAAGTACTTAAGTTACCTGCGAGATATTATAAAGTAATCTCACTTCTATCTAAGAAAACCCCAAAAATATTCACTGTAATCTTCTGCCTTTTCTCTTTCACTATGAATCATGTTATCATTGTCACCTACATTACTGTTAGAATTATTTCTAAATTTTTAACAATCTCATCTTTGTTATCCTTTGCTGTACTAGTCAAGGTTTTCTCTCAGGAACACTTTGTTTCTTTTAATCAGTTTTCTACATTTTTCACACCCCCCTCAGTACCATTCCTCCTCTACCATCCTCGCACTTAAACTTTACAGAAAAGGAGAAAGGGGCTCTGAATTGCTTCCTTCACATTGCAATGAAAGCAGTACTGATTTTAACAGATTTTGCCCTTTATGGGCAACCTTTATAGTTGTTAACTGCGATTTCTAATGTAATTTATTTGGGGTTATCTACCATCTACCTATTTACATACTTTCTCACCCCCCACTCCCCCCATTTTTATACTTTTTTTAGTCTGGACATGCATATAACCCAACTTCTAAATGACAAGCAAAATTGTGTCCCATATCAAATCTTAAGTTATCACTAAAAAAAGTTATCGAATATTTCAAAGTAAACAAAATACGTAAAAAAAAAAAAAAAGACTAATTTGGGCCAAGTTGTTGGCATGCAGCATTTTACTCTGCCATATCAATGCAGAAGTATACCTTTCTCTATTATAATTTAATACCCCCTTCCTCAATATCAACCAGTTATCGTTCTCTTTCCTAGCATATTTATATCTTCTCTATTGGCCTTAATTAACAGCCCATTTCAGAATGGCTCCAATATTTTTGCTCCCCAACATTGCCATTTTAAGCTCAAATAATCTATACCTGCCTACTTTGCCCTTCTACCTTTTTGGTTTTATTCTCTTCGATTGACCTCATTTTTCCTTCAGCTGGACCAGGCCCATCTACTGCCAGTTCCACATCCCTATCTTGAGCTGCCATCTACCTTTAAGTAACCACATTTTCCTTGGCCTGTTCATGCATCTCCAACTATCTCTTTTCTCTAGCTCAGAGACTTCCCAGATCCAGTCATTTTCTTTTACCATCTCCCCTTCCCAGTCTCCCACTCTGTCACAACTTTTTTGACTTGTAAAATAGAAAAAATGCAAATACATTTGTGCAGAACTAGCACATCTGCCCCATGCATTCATTTCATGCACTACATGCATAACCACAATACAGTATATTATATAATTAGCAATACTGTCATTTGCTAAAATTTGCTGCTCTAAGGCAAGCTTATTTTCTTCTGAGAGGGGAAATCAGATAAATATCATATTCTGATCTGTTTCCCTATTTACAAATACACCTTTTTAAAATTCACATAAATGCACTTGAGAATGTGCATTTATACTAAAACATACACGGACAACAGTTCAGCGTCCAATACTTTTAACAGTTTTGCCATCTCAAAAAGAAGAGAATTCAAACCACAACTAAGATAATGAAGTTTCTTCATAATACCATGAAGCCAAAAAACCACCACTGGTGGATTCAACCTTCTTAATTCTGCACCCTTTTCAGGGGTAAGCTCACAGCATTGCTAAGCCTCCATGTGCATCAACTGGTGTCACTACAGAGACAAAAACAACACAGTAGCAAAACAGTAGAGGTTTGAACCAAACAAAAACAGTAACATTAGCAGCAAAAACTATATACTCAAATTTCTAATATTTTTTAAAGTCTTCAGTTTTAAGTAAACATTTTACAATAATTGCTCGTTACTGTTCACCGTAACAACAGCGACCCAAAAATAATTACAGCAAGAACAAATGACTTCCGGGCTTCCCAGAAAATGCCTCTTGTATTTAAATTTAATTCCTGGCATTATGCCAAAGTGGGGGATGGGCACCTAAGTGGAAAAATAACTTCAAAGGTTTCTAAAACATTAATGCAGAAAACGAGTTGCTTCTCTTACCTGGTGAGAAGGTGGCACGTGCAAAATGAGCTTCCTCCTCTGAGTAAGCCACTGACATGTAGCTCATTTGCATAAGTATCACGAGCTACAAGTAGACTTCCAGGTCGGCCATCTTGATACTAAGATCTTGTTTTGTTTACATAGCAGCATGAGTACTATTTTTTAGCCAGCCTGAGCTATGCTGTTGTACCTCTCAGCTAGTAGCCTACATCTGCTTGTTAAAGCCTGCTGACACTCCCACTTCTCCACACAAGTGGCTGAACATGGGTCAGGAGTGCCCCTGCAGCTCACTGAGCATGCCACAGCCTCCAAGGGAACGTTGCAACTGCAAGTGCCTCCAGTCGGACTCTTTGTACTGCCTTCTGTGCTGCCAACTATTAGCACTGCAGCAACTATGTGCAGTGAAGTACCTCCCACATACCACACAGTAGTACCAACAAGCATAAATTTATTACAGCGCAAGACAGCACACTAAAAAAAAAAAGGCAGCTGAAATTTCCTCAGTATTTCCACTTACTGCCAATCTAATTACACCTAGGTTCCTTTGTACATCTTTTCACATTCATCAGTCCGGCTCTTTCGGTCCAGAAACCAGAGTGCTCCTGCAATCCATGCACAGGAGAAGTCCATGACACATGTTAGTTGCTGCCGACGCGGAGCCAGACTGCAGTTACAGCTAGCTGGCGCCAGTAAAAATTTACATAAAGGGGGCCTCATTACAAGACTAAATTGCAGCAGAATATTGCTGAGCAAAGCCTCCCCTCGCCCCCGTGAGACTACTGCGGGTTCTAGAATTATCACCTAGTTATTTGCTTACTAATAATCCAGATCCATGTCAAAAGTCAAGTGCTGCTCTTACTGTTTACAGAAACGAAAATTGACAATAGTCTCTGCAAAAGAAATTCCACCTTGAAGCCTGTTCCTAGTAGGATGCTACACACTGCACTGTGCACAGCGATTCTGGTGAGCGCTCTGTAGTAACTGAAATAACACCGAAAAATGGGTATGCTCAGATGCTCAGCAAACAGATTTTCTTGAACTGGTATTTCCAATATATCACAGCCTACCAATAACGAATAGGTATCAGCTCCAAGTAGGACACATCCATTTTTAACCTAATGCTGACAGGTAACATGTCTGGCCATTTAATTTGCTGTTTCCACTTCACATTTAATTTTTCTTCATTAGGCAGATGAAGAAAAAAATAATCCCCTATTCGGAGCTGTGGACTTTATCTTTTCAAGTACCTAAAAGGTACAGTGACAGGTAGAGACAGAAGCTTGGATTTCAGCCTCACTGACTTCAAACAGTTAATTTCTTAATTCTTACCTTTTTCCTTCCAGCCAAAGTCCAATTACATTAATAAATGAATTACATTTTACAAATGCTTATTCTAAAAGTCACTGTACTTTTTGGAGAAAAAAAAGCAGCCAGGCTTTGCTTACTATTAAGTGTGCCTATGTAACAGATGAATCATTCGCCAATACCTTTTTCCTCTTATTTGCTGCCTTATAAGAAACTCTTAGAACATGAAACAACTCAATGCAAATAAACATACTATTTATACTAACTATAAACATGACTTTGTGAAACTCTAAATAAAATAAACCCACAGTAATGTTTGGCTAGCTACGCATCTAGCAACACTGCTGTAGTTGCAGCCTGGCACCATTTAGTGGAAAAGGAAAATGATGGAGACAGTGATGCTTGTCGATTCCAGCAGAGCAAAGGCAGAGCGCCTCAGGACCCGAAGAGCCTGCTTTCGCCACGGGCCTCTTCTAGCTCCCTGCATTGTTTCTCTTTAGAATGCCAACAGTGTCAAGGCTATATATAGTCAAATTACTTTATATGTCCCCTTTTCCACTGTCAGCATAATTTGCTGTATAGCTCGTTCTAGGTTATTTGAGCATAACAGAATTTGCTCATCTGTAATGCCAAAAAGATACCAATTTTGTGTCTGAAAATATTTAGTAATGCAAATTACTCTTCATTGGTTGTTACAATTCATACTCAGTTATTGTAGCCAAAAGCCTGAAGTGATATGTAATGGAAAAATAATTATTTTTCCAGAAGGACTGTCACATTAAAATGACAACCATTAACTGTACAAGTGACCTGGTATTGCTCTTCTTTTACGTCACGTGTATCTTTTATCTTACTTTCAGACAGATTTGTGTATGTTAGCACATTTAAGTGCCGTGCAGAATACATCTTTCAGTAATGCTGTTGTCATTTGCAGAATGAATCATCAGATGAACAGCCTCTGGGCTTGAAAATAAAGGGCACCAATGCTGCTTTAAAAAAAGCAAACCAAAACCACCCTTGTGTTGCCCACGTACAGCCGCCCCCCCCCCCCCCCGCCCAGCTCTACAGCCTTGTGCACAAATACCAGAATAATAGTACGATTCTCAACACAGTAAAACAGATACTGCAAAATAAGAGCCTTTACTTGTAGCATTTTCTATTCTCGGTTCCAGTCCTCTCAGGGAAGTCCAGGCCAGAGCTTGCCAGCAACCCCGCGGGCAAGCTCTCCATCTGCCATCTGGGGGAGGCACCACCCCGCTTCCAGAACGTTCCGGCAGAGTCACCCACAGTCCCTCGGCTTTACCTTCCTGTCTGTGCCTTCTTGCCTCTCGCACCACTAGCTATAATACAGCTGGTTTTCAAACGCAAAATGTTTTTACGGAGAGGAGGAGCCATTGGTTTAGTAGTTAGAAACGCACCAACTCGGTTATACAGGGCACAGGGGGCTGCCCCCGAGCTAGAGGTGAACTGAAGTAACTGGAAGGCTTGCCGAGCCCCAACCAACTGCAGCAACGTCTGCCGGTCACACAGAGCCGACCAACCGACCCTGAAAACTAGCACAGGGACCACTTCGGTTGCTTCCAAAACGGGGTATTTGGGTGGGGGTTAGTTGTTTGTTCTTTTCTTTGGGGTGGGTTGGTTTTTTTGGTGTGGGGTTTTTTTGTGTGTGTGTGTTTTATTGGGGGGGAGGGGGGGGACACACGGCGGGACGTGGTGGTGGTTTTTTTTTTTTTTTAATGCGGGAGTACACCCTCGGAGAATAAACAATAGCATACTCAATCACATTATCCAGTGATTGCCACTACAGAAAAGCCAAGATGTCTGCCTGCCTTTCCCACGTTCAGCATGCAGTCAGTGGAAACACCCAAGAACTTTTATGACTTCTCAAAGCCAGTTAACAGGACTCTTCCGCCAACACGCATGCAATTTTCTAGTCTCTCATCAGAAGCGACCTTAAAGAGCATATGTTACAGTCAAAGGTAATAAGGCCAGTTGCGTTCAAAATAATTACTATTAGCTGTATGATTTCAATTGGTACCTATCAAAGACAACACCCTCAAATTTTAAATATAAGTTGATTTCATCTCATAATAGAAAGGTATAGGAAAGTCTGCCACAGAACTATTTGCCTAATTCAGACACAATTTTAGATATGAAAGCATTTCATTGACAAAGTTTATCTTAAAAGAAAAAAAACAAAAAACCAAGAAAAACACACCACCAAAAACCTCATTATGAAATCTGAAAAATGGCTAACTCTTCCAGGCAGTAACAGACTCTCATGTTGCACTCCCTTTCTTTTAGAATGGGAGAAGACTCATTTTGACTCCTTATCAACTTCAGAAAAAACCCGTTTTGCTCACTTAAATTTACATGAAGAATTTTGTCATTTACTAAACAAATACTGAAAAGCTGACAGATATTAACCTGCAAATCAAGATGATGCAGAAAAAAATTTAACATTTGCCTTATTCATAATTCCTTCGAAGACACCACATTCTTAAGAAAAACATAGGAAAGTTTACAGCTAAAAATAAAAGTCCAATTTAACTGTTTAGTAAGTCATAATGCAATTCGGTCTTTAAGATTCCAAACAGTTCTAAGTGCTTGGTAACCATTTATTTCTAGTACCTAAAGAACCAACAAGTCAGCTGTTTGGAAGTGATTTGCATGCATTAAACAGTATTGCATTAATTCAGCAGCCCATTCCAGTTTGTTTTGAATCCTGCCTGAAATTGTTTGCTCCCAAAATATCTACCAAAACAGAAGATGCAGCTGTGCAAATTGAGACAATTTTGAGTTTTAAGAGGAACATAAAAAATAATCAAGCCATGTTAGAATGGCTCCAAGCAAGTACGATTTAGTAATGAAAAACTATCCAAATAGTTGGAGCACAAATGAAAATAAAGTAGAATAATTTTCTTATAATCAAATACACCATTTGAAAAAAAATGAATTGAAAAAAATGTGAATCTATACACTCCTTCAGAGTAAACTATTGTTGGCTATTTCTCTGTGACAAAGTCACGTGTATTTGAGACTGCTACCGTATTAGGAATTTATTTACTTCTGAAAGCCTATCCTTCAAGTTTACCTATCAGCAGTAGTACAAAGCTAATTGTTCTAGGATGCAGCAGGTCTCAGAAGTGGAGAAAATGCACACACAAGAACCCTGAGCAGAGTCTGACAATGCATCTCACATTAAAAATGTATAGCGATCAAATCAGTTGGAAGTCATTAATTCATTATACACAACTATTTATAATTCAAATCATGAACATCTAATTTATATGTTTAATAAAAGCTTTTTTCTTTTCTTTTTTTTAGCATCCACCGAAGTGCCTTGTTCCCATGCAGGTAAATCGGTGTTTTTAGTTTTCTTTTTGACTACTAAAGAACAAACTATTAACACCATGGGAGGGAACACAGAAGAGATCATGTTGTCAGCTACCAGTACTACTGTACTGCAAGCATTAGTGTACTTGGACTTCTGGAAACAGGGATGTGTTCCGTATGCCACACAGGTTTCAAAACCTAACATACTTTATGCATTCCAACACCCACTTCAGGAAAGCAAAAAGAAAACCAACCCCACCCCCCCCACCCCACCCACCCCCCCCCCCAAAAAAAAAAAAGAAAAAAGAAAAACCCAAACCACAGCACCCACCCAGCTCACTACAACAAAACTCTACAGCTCCCTGCTGGGCCAGTCATTTTGTACAGCACTTCCAAGAATGATACTGTTTACAAAACAGCCTGTTAAAGAGCGAAGTAAACCAAAACCAAAGGGAAGGGAAGACACCGAGACAACAGCCTTCCTCTGAACTCTGGCAATTTCTCCGTGCCTTTTCTGTAAAATGGGAATAAGCTTACTCAGCTCACAGAAAAAAATATGGGCAACAAAAAAGGCACAAAAAGGACTGTATGAAAGACATGATGTGAACGTACAACGTTTTACTCAAATGTAATACATGTGAAGAACCACTCCTTACAGTGAATGTAAAAAAATATGCTACTTTTCCTTTTCATGTTCCCATTAGAGGGGGTTAACAAACAAACAACAGAACCAATAGCACTTGACAATTTTTATATGCCTACTGTTTTATAACATTTTCATATGCTCCTTAAAAAAAACACACCAACCAAAAACCCCCCAAAAAACAAAAAAAAAAAAACCCAAAACCCCAAAACAAAAAACCAACAACAAACCACCACAGGATGTGTATGGTAAAGTATGTTTTAGACATAAAATTTCATGCCTTTCAATGATTACAACATAGGAGTTCGATGATCTTATTATAAAGAACAAATTGTTTCTGCTTGAACAATATGAGTAATTAACATCTGGAATTAATCAACAGCAGTAACTTACTAAAAACCACACAAACACAAACCTCAGTAATCATTTATAAGACCAGGTCAAGGTGACTTGACTCAGAGTACCTTGCAGAAAACCAGAAAGATTATTGTTTGGGGGATGGGAAGAAGGAAATCTCACTATGTTATTAACCTGCATTCATTAGAGGAGGTGAATGTATGGCAAAACGTCACATTTTATCAAGGTAAATGCATTTCAGTAGAACTAAAAAGTCTGAAAACTCTGACAACAAAAGTAACCAAATGTTCTCAGGATCTTAACTATCTTATCTAATCAAAAAAGCCACTATGAACTAAAATCTGCCTCAAATCTAAACCACTAAACAAAATTCCACTAGCAATAAAACAAGTAATAAAACTGCCTACCTACATCTCATCATCACCTGTGACTACGCATTTGCATTATTCCCATCACTGATCTTTTATCCTAAAGCAGGAAAAATCTTATGACCAATTACTTACAAATTTACAGTTAGCTGAAGTCAATTAATCAACCTGGGCTTAAAATTGTGTATTTTACTGATTTTTTTTTTTTATGATTTATTTCTTCATACCAAATGCACACAGTAAACATGGAGAAACCACTTCTCCTGAGAACCTGATGTGCACTATCTGCCCAGAATACTTTGTTTCTTTATAAACAGTGTATTGTCATTAACTACAGAAGATCATTTATGGGAACAGATATTTAAAACCTAATTTAACCACCAAGTGCTTTGTTACAGGGTATGCTAAAAGCACAAAATTAACGTGCCAAAACAGCGAGGAAGGACTAAACTTTTAGGTGTCCTTAGCGCATCCTTAGCATTAAATTTAACTTCAGACAGGAAAATACTATGAGCTACATCCTGATGAGTTATCCAGCTCTTCCACTGCTCCTGATATGTTTCTGGAGAACTTCAAGTAACTTCCTATTTAATTACTCTCAAATTAACTCATATCCAGCTTAAGATCCCATAAAGACCTTAACTAGGTATTTGAGACAGACACAAAACAAGAAAAATGTCATCTTCCTCCTCCTTCTTTTCTGTTCTCCCCCTCCCCAATGGAAAAAAGCTGAGCACTGCTTTTCTCCCACCTTCATGTCCCTGGACACTGTCACCCATCAACTACCTTTTAACGAGCACTGAGGATGACAGATAGCTAGGCCACACACACAGGAAAAGACTAGGCCACGTGAAACCACTAGCACTTTGAAACTCAGATTTCCATTAAGTTATACAAAAGAAATAAAATAATAATTTACCTTGAAACTTTCATTCTATCCTTTGTAGTAGTTCTGCAGAATTTACAGTAGTGTTATTCTTGAGTAGCAAATAACTGCTACCTGCAAAATAGTTAACATTTACATAATCATTGCTATTCCAATGTATTTACGCAGGTTTTGGAGTTCTTATCTACCGTTGGAAAAAGTTACATGTTGAAAATATGATAATTGAACGTAAATCTAACCACTTGGTTACAAAAATTTAACAAAGTTTATAAAGAATTTATGTTTTAGTTAAAGTATGAGGCAAGCTTTTGAGAAAGGGCAGCATAAAGTGAGAGCTCTTCTGGCCTGGTAAGGAAGTAAACATAATTAAATAATTTGATTAGCAAGACATATGGGTATGACCTTTGACCTCTCCTGTCCCACCCAATCTACCCTGTAACTGAGAAAGGATAGAGGTCTATGAATTAATTCAGTGAGAGAGGGGAGGGAAAACAAAAAACATCAAACAAAAAATCCACCAAAAACCACCCTCCTGTTGACAAAAAAAGGAAAATATTTTAAGATATTTTATACAGCTCCGAGTTAGTTATTAGGCAGAACTGCCTAAACAAAGTTTAAAATTGTTTCTCAACAAAGCAGAGCTAGTGCTTACCTCCAAGGTCTGGAGCATGTGATGCCAACAGCTCTGCTCATTTGCATGCAGTCAAGCTAAACTGCTGCACTTCGTCAGCCATTTTGAAACTGCACTGTCTCAGCTGCACTAAGAATGTGATTAAGATGGCTGCGATGTACACTCAAGACCAGCCACTCAGTGACAACTCAGCAGTGGATAAAACATTTATACAGCAAAGTACCTCCCTCTTTGCCACACTGCAACAAACTGCACAGGCAGAGGGGGGCCAGAGGAATGGTTTCTTTGACAGGCAGGAAATGGTTAATGCATGGCTGCAACACTGCAGCTACTCAGAGCACCACTGGTGAAATGAAAACTAAAACAAACCAAAAACCACTGAGACGCAGCCCTGCTAGGTCTGTGATCCAGGATTTGTATTGCATACTTCCAATCCCTCCGGACTCCAGGCAGTTCAGAATCCATGTCACATATTAACAGCCACACATAGGGAGCCAGATCATGCACAGAACTTAGGGAATACTTTTCAAGAGCAGCCTCATTTCAGTCTTTAAAAAAAAAAAAACAAACCACCACCAACAACAAAAAAACAACAACCAAAAAAAAACCCCTTAAGAAACTGATCTATACCTTTTTACAGCACCGCCTATTTTGAAATATTGTGTAATATTAGTTGCCCAATAAGACAGTTTTACTTGGGGGAGGGGGGGGGGGGGGGGGAGGGGGAGGAAGTTCACTTTATAGATAAGGAAGCTAGGAAAAAACCCAAGAACACTCCAGAACTTCAGTGCCCACGGAAATCAAGTATCTAATTCTTTATAAATGATGCAGTATGTTGTGTAAGTTTTTCAAGGAAGAAACATATCTAGAATCCCTTCAGCAATTTTGCTGGAATTGCTGTAATGATACCGTGTAGTTCATTCCTAAAGAACTGGTTTGGGAACCTACGGGGGGACACAGGGGTTGTCAAACAAATACACAATTTTAACGCAAGCAGAACTTCAGATAATACAGGTTCCTCTTTAATAGCTGTTCATTAACACTAATCACTTGCTCTTGTCCAGGCAACAGTGGATCAGTTCTGGAGGGAGCTCCTCTATATGTCTTCTCTTCATCACCTACACCTCTTCTACAAAGTCCAAATACAGCTATTTTAAAACAAAATAACTGCAAGCGCACATGGGGCAATCCTGAAGGAAGTTAATGTTTAATTACTCCTAACCTTCTACCAAAAAAATAGTCTTTGTGATCCAAAATTAGCCCAACATGGTAAGCCCCCTCCCCCCAAAAAAGTGGAGGAACATGCCCTCCATCTACTTCTTTTATAAAAATGTCTAAACTTACGTAACTCTGCATGTCTGTTGCCAGCTGTAGCTGCTTATTTCAGGACTGATTAATCATGCCAGCAGTAGTTGTCTGATGCACTCATCAGCACCACAGTTAATATTTCAAACTTTAAAAAATATTGAAATACACTGTCTGGCTAATACAAGGACAAAAGGAAAAGCATGAGTTGCAACACAAGAAAAAAAGTACATGCCGCATACATGTAAACAGCTACATTGATTATTATAATCTTTGATAATACTGTACAGATTCAGAGGACTAAATTAAAACATGCTTGAAGTTCAAATGCCCAAAAGACAAGTCTCTCAAAAACAAATTTGTGAAGACTGGAGAACAACTTAATTACAATTAATTTAAAATCACGCGCTACACTGAAGCTTTTCTTCAGCAAGACCGATTATTAAATAAAAAATCAAGTTTACAACAAATTCAAAAGAAACATTTTCTATGGTGGTTGTAACCCCATGTTGCTTACTCAGAACACAGAACACTTTCAGCTTATGGGGATTTACAGTAACTTGTAACATTTCATAAATGAAATACTAAGTTTGAATTTTATGACAAAAATACATACACTTTGATTTCCACAGTAGCAATGTTTTAAATAGAAGAGAATTCTATGTTTAGCGCACCTACAAAATTCCTACATCAAAAGGTGAATTCTGACCTCCAGTCCTAGAAGTTCAACAAAAACCTAGGGAGGTTCTAATCCAGAACCCAAGAGCTGCGCTTGTACAACTCTGCATTCTCTAACATTCAGTCTTGGAGTTCGACATATGGAAACCCAATGACTTGAATAGATTTGAACAGGCATAACTACTTGGCAAAAAAATTTCAGAGAACACTTTCACTGTGCCAGAGAAAACAGAACCCATGTCATACTCCAGTTGCTGCAGTCAATCATCTTACCTTGTCAGAAAGCTTCACGAACATGCAGAGGTACCAATATGTTAATACAGACACCTAGTTGCAAAAAATCTAGCTGAATGGTAAGAAACCATATGCATTTACTCAACAGTTCACTTCAATATACTTTGGTTAACATAGTCAGGTGTGTTAATATGTTAAAAAATATTAACCAAACTAATTTTACAATAAAACTTCATGTTTAATTAAACACAAAATTAGGAGTGAAGTAACTCATCTGAGAATGCTTCGGTCCAGGAAATATTAAAGTGAACCTACACGAATGTGGAATTCCTGTATTAGCGTGGGACTACAATTTCTTATTGCTGCTTAGAGTGGCATCTATACAGGTTCTCTAAGAATTAAAAATAAATAAGAAAATCAAGCATTTTAAAAAGATTCAGAATGGAATTTAAACTTAACCTGTTATGTTTAGATTTCTCTTAAATACCTAATAAAAACTCCAAACACCCTTAACTCTGCCCTCTTTTGATGACATGCCAACACACTGCAGTATCATCTCAGCAAGTTCAATTATTCTAGTCATAAGTTAAAATTTAAAACAGAGCTTCCATTTTCCAACCTTCTCATGAACATCAAACAAGAAACTCAAGAGAATGGTACCCTGTCATTTCTCTAATTGTTGCCCTGTATAAGTAATACCACCCCTCACACACCTCTCAAATATCATTACATAGAGTCAGACTTTATACTAGGGCTCCTACCCAGAAGGATCAAGGAGAGGCAGAAAATTCTGGACTTTCAGACAGGGTTTTATGTCATTTCACATTACAAGAGCAGTAAAAAAAGCAGACAAAGCATAGATAATTTCTTTTGCTCAAATTATACGCTTAGAAACCAGTCTGCTACATATCATCCACATTTCCTTGTGTACAAACCACATCTCATCCATGTTTCCCATTTACCCTCTTCTTTTGTTGTTCTTTGTTTTGTTGGTTTTTTGTATGTTAGTTAACATTAAGTGGACAAAACAGTTTTACACTGATGAAATTCATGAGAGACTAGTACTATTTGTATGCATCTGAACTGAAGTCTCAATAGACCATCTACTGAAACCCTCCTTTATTCCTGTATTTACACAGGCCAGTAGGCTGACTTAAAGAAAAATCTCAACTCTCGTTTAGGACTGCAAGAACTTCACAGATAAAAAATACTTAAACTATTGGGGAAAAAGAAGAGTCCATGATGATCATGAGACAAGGAACACTAGAGTCCAAAAAGTCAAAGTCTGCACAACATCTGCGGTCTTCCCGTAATTCCAAGCCACTTGATGGTAGGACCAATGAAGGAAATTTTCAATGTATTGACTGAAGTCATCAAGTGAGTATGTTTACGTGCTAGTTTGCTACTAAACACATGTTGAAAGACTTAAAAAAATTACAATGCAACATCTTTTTAAAATTACTTTCTGGAAACTGCAATAAGTTGGATGCAAAGGTAGAAGGGACTTCCTTTCACGTCAGGGGTTTTTTTTTTTCCCGTAACATTTCTTTACACTGTTGTGAAATGGAGGATAATGCTTAGGACAGCACAAATGACCAAGCAAATATACAGGTTATCTGAACAGCTAGCTGACATATCCACAGTCATATCATTCATAAAACCTGTGCTTTGAGTACATGAATTTACTTTAGAGCATTTTCAGAAATTGGATCTAGAAGAGAAAAAACATTTTTCCTGTATTAAAAATATCCAAGTTACACAGAGCAGACAAGCTCTATTAGTTTACCTAAATATCTCAGAAAATAAATTATATTAAAAAAAATACTTTGCACACAGCCAGTTAATTTACTAAGATCTCACATGATTTAATGTTTGTCCTGGAAGAAATAAGAGCTGGTAACTCATGAGTACAGTTCTTAGTCATTTATAACATGCACAGCTCAAAATAAAACATCTAAAAAAGAAGAAAAGCTATGCCCTTTAAAAGTTACTCCTAAATCCCAAAGGAACATAAAGAGCATTTATACAATATACATACATACACATAGTGTTCTGAATTCCTCCACAGTGATATGATGGAAGCTGACATACAGCTGAGGATCAGGCATTTATTTAATACCACATAGTTACTATTATACCTTCAGCTACACCACCAAGGAATTGTTACTAAAAAAAAAGGGGGGGGGGGGGGGGGGGGGGAAGGGGCAGGGGCAGACTTGCTGTTAAATACACTGGTGATTTAAAAAAGTGTATGTCAGCAGTACTAAACAAGATAATGAGTGAGCAATGGAACTAATGAAACCACATTTCCTGCAAATTTATAAACATTGTCTTGCTACTTTTTATCAGAGTAACCTCAGGTTATCATTGGTGCCTTACCACACTGGGCAAGCGAGTGCACATACACATCTAGTCTGAAGCTGCATGATGATGCGACAGCCTCCATACTGCTTTGACAGACAATACCTATGTCCTGACTGACAGCAAATTATCCCTCCAAAACAACGTGTAACTGCCAAGTTCCCTCACTGGGGACAATGGTAGCCTCTCCTCACCCCAGCTGCTTGTTTTCATAAAATTTGCAGGAATTAATTAAATTTGATACTTACTACTCTGTCAAATTTACTGAAAACCAACAGGTCTTTAAAGAATTACTAAGGATAGAACAATTAACAAACAATGATCACATAAAATTGGACTGCTATACTAGAACTGAGCAGATTTCTGTTAAAGCTTGTAGGACTGTGGCACAATTAAACATTTTTGTCACATACCTGTTTTGCAATTTTCTGCTTAAACAAAAAAAGATAATTTATATTTGTTAAACACATTTGTCTTATTAGTGGAATTCCTAAGTGCCATTTAATAACCTTGTTCATGCATTTTTTAAGTTTCATGCAGGCATTTATTCTTCAGTAACAGCATTCTGTTTTTTGTTTAATACTGTCTTAACATAACCTCAAATGACAACATAAAACACAAAGCCACATAAAACTCATGTTTAGCTGAAATTCCACTCTAAACTTTGGGATGGTTTTTTGCATCTATATATGCACACAAATAGTCAAGACAGAACACAGATAAGAACTAGAACATTAACTAAAACCAGAACAACATGCAACTAAAGACAAAAAAACCCCAACCAAACAGAACAGACTCCCATTTCTGAATCATATTCAATTGTTTACACCTTGAAAAGCTAGAAAATGTATTGGTTCAGTTCAATCTTTACCGTTCTAAAAAAAAAATACTAATGCATTCTGCAGATCCAGTTTCTGGACAACTAGTATGAGTACTTCCTATCTCCAAAATTGATCACACTCACTTTTATAGTTTGATCTGTAGGCTAATAATGAACTTTAATGATCAGATGCTTCCAGAGACTTAAAACATTCTACACACGAACTCGAGGATTTTCTGACCCCCATTGCTACAGAAATAGGGAGGAAAAAAAGTAACACCACCACCACCACCCCCCCCCCAAAAGGTAAGACACCTAAACACACTATGAATGACACAATAAATCTCTTCAGGTGAATGAAAATTAAGGTCCCACAACATCATGCAGAATTTTGCTTTTAAAAAGACAACTAGAACTCAAAGGCTGACAAAATCTATGCTCCAGATCCTCCTGATTGAAAATCCCAAAGCTAGAAGACTTTACAGTTACCTTCTTTGGGATCAGCTACCAGGCTTTAACATCCAAACCAAGACTGAGCTACAGGAATTTAAATATGAAGTATTACCCAATTCACATGTAAACTTTATTAAGACATTCTGCAACTGTCCAACTTAACAGGAACAGCCGATTACAGAGATCCCTTTGGAGAACAACCTAACTTTCTCTCTGCTTCTTAATGAGCTGACCAAAAAAAAAAAAAAAACAATCTGTTTTTTTTGTTGCACCACAACAACCACCTTATCCTACTCTCCATCCTGCATTTGGATAAGTCACTGCTGCTTCATGAACCATCCCATATTTAGATAAGTCACTGCTCCTTGATGAACAGTTTCTTACAGTATGGTGGAAACAGGAGAGTGTTTTTTAATACAGTACAGCATATAGTGCAATGAGTATAACTCAAATACCAGCATTACAAATATATGTCATAAAAGCATCATTTGTGTTGGCCAGTTTATGAGTTCCCAATTGTTTTGTTTGTGTAGGTTAATCTCTCAAAGTAATGTCATGCACTAAAAAGAAGAGTCCAGCCACAGATTTAACTAGAAAATATTAACAATCTTAGATTTCACTGCATTTAAGAGAAACATTATATAAAAATATATTGGGCAGAGGAAAAAAAAACCAAACAAAAAACCCACATTCACATAACAGTTTTATAACTTGCAACTTATTTTTCTCATCTAATAACCCTTATGAAAACTGTGATGTACATCTGTGTCACTGCAGTAATTTCCAAAATAAACTTATAATATAAACATATAACTAGCCCACAGTATAGAGAAACACCACATGGAACGCAAATGGAAAAAACACATTCAACTTGCAAACTATTTAAGAGGAACATACTGGTAAAGTATCTTTTAGCCTTACTATCTACATTTCATGAATAACCTTGAGATTTTTGATATAAATACAATTTCTGACAATAAGCCCAGATAAACCTAATTAACAATTATACTATAAAAAACATCTAGATGGGAAGAAATTTGATTTTTTTCTTGTTTTAGAAGGAAATTAGAGTATCTGGTTTAGTTAACTACTTCTTACTGTGGAAATATTGCCTGTTTGTGACAGAAAAGATGCCTTCTCCCAAAAATCACAAACACAATGAAAATGAGGATTTAGTTACTAATTTGGAATCAATTACTAAAATAGGATTTAAAAAATGTTTAACATGTAAACTGTTTCTGTTTGCAACAGATTCTGTAAAATCAGTATTTAAAATTAAACTATTTTTATTCATAGGTTGTTCAGCCTCTTGGCTAGCAAGATCACCTCCCATGCTGGGAAGAAAGCATATGTCTATATTACACATTTCCTGTCTTTATGCCCCAAATGGAAGCATTACTCAAGGAAAACTAACATACTACAGTTAATGTTGATCTCCTAAATATGTGAAATGGGCATAACAATACAAGCTAAAGCAGGACGTATTGGCAAATGGCAGAGTATGGCATATATACATATCTACTGGGATTAGCATCTTACTGAAAACAGACTTCGTAATGGCTAGAAGATGAGAATTAAGAGGTCCCTCAATAACAGCATCAAAATGACTGTTTCAATTTATGTATATAATTATTGCATCCTTCTACGAATCAATTCTGTTATGATCAGTTTCAAGCCTACACAACATTCAAGACAGTCCTGTTAAATTAATTCATACAGCAAAATACAACACTGCTCCACATTATCACAGGAAGCATCAGTTCAGCACTGCTACACTTGGTAGCAAGGTTGCAGCTGACAAAAAGCCTTTTACTCCAAGCAATGTAGTAAGTCTACTAAACTAAGAACATAATGATGAGAACACAAAGATCTCTTGAAATTCTTTGAAAAAGAACACACGATGAGCAGTTACTTATAAACAGTGACAAAGCAAGTTTTCAGTATTTTAATCATTTGGGATTTATAAAAAAAATGTATTGCTATCCAAAAGTATTAATACAATTCTTTTCGGGATTATATATACATAGGAACTTGATTTGATACTTCTGGAGTATACAAAATAATAAGATAACTGCTAAACTTGAGGAATAAATAGTGGGTGTAGTTGCCATGATTCATGAATTGCACAAGTCCTCATGCAGTCATTAGTGAATTCATTTTATGATAGGCCTGACAACTACCATTAGCCCCATTTCAGAGATCTAAAAACTGAAAGATTACCTACCCAAGATCACATATCAAATAGCAGTGGTTTTGTGTTTGTTTCCCTCACCCCCACAAAGAATTCTTAATATTAGGCGTAATACTCTCCTTCATACCTTCCTGTAGGGCTGCACAAACCAGTACCTAATCAGAAAAGCATACTTATTCCTTACATTGATATCTGCTGTTTGTGTACAGAGTTCATATTTAACTTATTAATTTCAGATTTAAGCAGAACTTAAGCACATTCTTCACATTTTTATTTTTAAAAACCTGAAGTAAATATTAATAACTGTAATTGTAACTAGATCAAATTGGTATAACAGATAATGGCCCCAAATATATTTTAACTTACAAAAGCAAGCCAAACAGCATGCTTGTAGAATACCCTGGTCTTGCAGATGCAAATTCCAATAAATTTTTTCATAACAATATTTATTTGCTTGTATAATCTGGGATATTGACCAAACATATTTATTAACATACTCGTACTTCCGCCAATTAGCATGTTAAATAAGCTGTCTAGGTACACAAGTGTTACTTTTCTGTAACGGCATGAAGGCTGCAGTTTTAAGCTCATTGACTGTTGCCTAGAACACTTGAGCTGTTCACTCCTTTATTTTAAGAGAATATTTTTCCATCAACAATTCCATCCAATTTTTCCATCCAACAAGTCTATCTGTGTTAAGCGTCACAGTGACATTACAATACATAGATTTATTTCAAGATTACTATTATGCAACAAAGTATTCTAATATAGGCATTTCCACTGGATATCTGTCAAAGATTAGGAGTTCTAATAAGAATAATATATACCTGTTAAAAGAAAATACTGCTTGAGGACAATGCTACACCTCTAACAGGCCCCAGTGTCACATCAGAATTAAAATCTGAAATGCTTAACCATGAATACAGTTTAAATATTTTAAATGCTCAAGTTCAAAGAAAATTCGATGTTAAAATGTACCTTCTTTACATGAATATACTACTTAAACTGTTAACTTTTGCCATTTTGTTTGATGTGGGCTTCCGCAACAATCTGGAGTAGCCACTCGGGCCTTGTTTACTGATGACATCACATAAATAAGGCACAACTAGGCCTTCCCTCTCCCCCCCCCCCGAAACACCCTAATTTCTAGTAAATTAGCATCCCTATATGCTTCAGAAACTTTAATCTGAAGTTCCTTAGCGCACTACTGCACGCAATAACAAGAAAAATGGTTTCTCCTCGTTGCTTCCACAGCCCATCCACCGCGACACTCAACACCCGCTGTATTTGCGAGGATATCCACTGGCTGCATACAGCACCACCCAGGTCACACCATCCCCAATTCGGACAAAGAGTAAGGAAATGATTTCGAGGCACCAGACAGCCAGACGTGCCGCTGTCCCACCCAAACACCCGCCCAGTGTGGTCTAGGAGGCGTCTCCATTTCACCTCACCTCACCGATGTGTAAGACAGAATGCAATCAGACAACTGCCTGGTGCTGCCCAGCTCTCTGCACCTTCAGGACGCAGCAAGGTGTCCCAGCTGTGCCCTGCCCCACGCCAGACCTACCTGTGACCCGCAGCAGCCGCCGCAGGGATCCCTCCACACGTGGGGGACGGAGGAAGGCGACTCCCCTCACCCCGCTCCCCACCTGCTGCCACCTCTGCGCGAAAATAGAAACGCGCATGCGCGCCGCCGCCTGCACTGGAGCCGAGTCACGTGCTCCCATGCAACGCGCGCGTAGCTCCGCTGCGCTTGTGAGCGAGTGTGTGTGCGCGCAGCGGCGCGTGTGCAAAGCTGCAGCCCCCGAGCATGCGCATTGCCGCCGCCGCCACCACCGCGCGGGGCGGCGTTCCGCAAAGAGTGCTGCCGCTGCCCGGCCGTTCGCGCCCCGAAAGGGGCGTGCGGTACCTGTGCCCCTGCGTCCCGCGGCGGCTCCTGCCTCAGCGCTCGGCAGCCGCCGCCTCTCCCGCCTTCCCGATGCTGCTGCTGCTGCCGTAGATTCAAAATCGGAACCCGCTCCAGGCACCAACGCCGCCTTCCCCCCGTCGCACGCGCCAGGCCGTTATGCAAATAAGCACCGTGTCCCCTCCCCTCTCTCGGCTGACCCCGCCCCCTCCGTGGGTACAGGGGCCGGCAGTGGGTGCTGCCTCGGAGCCGGCCAATCCCAGGGCCGGCCATCTTGGCAGCATGCAAATGAGCCGCCGAGTTATTTAAATGAGCAGGTGGCTCCGCCCCTTGGCGGGCGGTGGCGGATGGTTATTCGCGGTAACGCGCCGGGGCCGAGGGCCGTGCTGCAGCCGTCGCTGCCAGGGGGCGCTGTGGTGGGGCCGGGGGCAGGGCCGGGTGCAAGGCTCAGGGGCAGGGCGGGAACAGCCGGCCCGCCCTTCCTTCTTTCCTTCCTTCCTGTCTTTCTTTCCTCCTTCCCTGCCTCCCTCAGCTTCCCGCCACAGCGGCTGTGGGCAGCGTGGCTCTGGAGCCTGTCTGATACCTTCGAAAGCCTGCCCGAGGTCCGCTGGGCATCTCTGAAGATAAACCTGTATTATCAGCCTCCTGCATCGTTTGCTGCGGCTCCCTTACTGCTCCTCTTGTCCACGTTCTGGGCTGTGTGCAGGGTAACTTAAAGTTTTCTCCACGACAGGCTGTACCTCGCCAAAACACGGAGGTTTGGGGTTTTTTTTTAATAACCAGCTTTGGGTTTCAAGAGTGCCAAGAAACCAAGCAGTACCATTGGCTGTGCTTTAAGTGGATCTAAGCACGCGGCTTATCCTGGGTGAGCTGCAGGTCAAAGCCACAAGTGGCCATTTCCCACCCACCCTACGTTTCTGCCTCAGGGGTGCAGGTGGGAGGGGGAGAAAACCGTGGGACCTGCTTTAATCTGAGCCAGAACTTGGTGCCCTTTGTACCATAGCCAAAGGCAGGAATGACCATTGCCAACAGCTGGTCTGTCCCACGAGGCATGGGTCACGTCTAGCAGAGAGACCGGCGGCTGTATCCTCAGGTACACAAGAAGGTACAAGAGCATAGAAGGACACATGTACAGTTTTGGCAGAAATGCTTCTATACCACCTGTGCTAATCTAGTGCTGAGATTCAAATACCAGTCACTTACTAACCCTGTAATGGAGAGTCCCATTCCCTCCTTTTTAGGGCCAGTAAAGTTCACATTCTTCCTACTGAAGGTGTGAAAAATGGCATCCTGATTTATCTACTTCAAGAGCAAGCTAATATGCATTAATTTTTTGTCCGTCGCATATAGACCAGGCTGACTAACAGGGCGCTCTGTTCCTGTATGTTGTGAAACAGTACCTATGACACAGCCATTGTAAGAGTCCTGTCAGATGTGCTTGGCAGATTGAGGGGGAGTGCTTTAAGATGCTGCCATTCCCAGTGGTTTGCCTGACCTCCTTGCTACATGCTTCCATTGCACAGCCAAGATGGAAGAAGGAAATGTATATACGTGCCCATAAATTTGTGCAAGCACATCTGCAACGGTGCTTTAAGCAGGTGTACTAGCCTGGGAACTTGAACTGCTGAAATGTGAACATACGTCTTGCTCTGCTGTCTTTGCTACAGGCATGACAATTTCTAAGAGAAAGTGTGGCAGACACTTGCAACAGTAATTTCTTGAACTTTCATAGCTAGCTTTATCAAGCTGCAGTGCAATACTGGAATGTTTTGTCTTGGAAAAAGGGCGACTTGAATTTTAGTTGAGTCTTTAGTTGAGCTTTTGCATACAGTCAGAGGACAAGGCATTTCAGAAAGAAAAGGCTAGAACTGTCCAGAAATGGGCAGTTCCTAGCCATGCCTATTGCTTAACTTGAAATTCCACTGCTGGCGAGCACTTTTGCAGGGTCCATGCATATACATCCTTTGAGAGTCAATCAGGAGTGAATGCTTTGTGGCTAAAAGATGCATGTTTTCAGAAGACTGGGTATTAGTACAGCCATCTCTTTGGATAACAATTGGTGTTATTCCAAACTTAATTTAGTATGGAAGCTGTTACAACACAGTATTTTGTCCACTGCAGTGCATTTCGTGCACCTAAAGGGAGAACGAAGAAGGTTTTGTCACCCTAAAAAATATACAGTTTGTCAAGTCTGCATTTAGGTATGAATTTGTTGCTATTAGCTTAATTTTTTTTCTCATTAATAAATAGAAAATACAGAAATGCACCAAGAAATGAATGATTACAAAAATCTTTCTTGGATCTCTGAGGAAAGGATAGTACTGAAAATCTGAGTGCCTCAAAAAAATCTTATTTGTCAGGCTTAATATCTGTCTCCATTTCGTGATAGGACACAGTTTAATCGCCAACTGAAGGGGACCATCAACTACTACTAGAAGAGATGGGATGCTGTTGATTGTGATTATCCCCAGACTCTAGATGGCTGACAATCTCTGAAGTATTTATAAGTCTACTTATAAACATGCTGCTGTTCTTTCAAATGCTGAAGAATCCAGCTGTCCAGAGTTTATACGTTGTTCACAAACACAGAAACTGAGAAATCTCTGAAAGAAGTTCAGAGAGCCAGTTCTGTAATGAAATACAGAAACATGAAAGTTGCCATTGAAATCTCACACTTAAATAGCATGGGAAAGTTTCGGCAAGGCCCAGTAGACCAATGGCTATTTCTTAAGAATACTCATAAATACTTCAAATGCTGTTTAGAAAGGTGGTTTTTGTGGGTTTTTTTGTTTTGTTGGGGTTTTTAAAAATTATTAATAAATTAAACACTTACTTGAAAGGTGACAGGAAACAAACATATTAAAAGTTTTATATAGAATTGCCTAGAAATTTAACATGGTGTATGAATTCTTTTTGCAAAGACAGAATGTGATCCTGTTCTTCACCAAAGCTTTACAACAATGACAGAAGTGGAATATAGTAACTTTCTTTGCTCAAAACTGTTACAGAAAGACAAACTATTAAAAAGCAAACAACCAAAATAAGTTAATTTTGTTTTCAGAACTGCTTGTTGTTGATCACCAAAGACAATAAGATTAACAGAAAATCAGCATCAAAATTATTTTTAAATGGAAAATTTATTTTACTTATCACAAATTATGTTAATATGTTCATAATGATATCATAGCCATTTTCTATCATTACAAATATATATCAGATGATTTATTATTGCTTAAAAATGGGTTTATAGAAAAACTAAAGAATACACCCCATAATTTTTTGTAATGCTAGTGTTCTTTTTTTCAACTTCTTTCTCAGGCAGTATTCCTGTTCAGCCTTAAAAGCAAAAAAACCCACCTGTATTTTATTTACTTATTCACGTACTCCACAATTGTGTTAATTAACTCCAAAGTTGTATTAATGTAGCTGTTACAGCAAGTAAGTGCCCTGCTATGGAATTTTAGAAACCAGTATAAGCAGTAGGCTAACTTCCTTAAATTTGAAGAGCAATGACCATATTTGAAGTATCAGGTTAGTAATTTGAGGAAGCGAAACTCTGGATTTTTGTCAACTGCTCTTGCTGACGTCAGACTGGTCATAAATTCAAAAAAGCAATGGTTATCAGTTTATATTGCTCAGACTCCTTGCAGGAAGAAAGTTAAAATAAAAAATTGTTGATAAAATATTACTTCAGCAGCTTTTCTTTATTTGCAATTTTTTTTTTTTTTTGCTGTGAAAGTGATGTGTAAAGCTAACACTACACTGGAGTTAAATTTACAAGATACTAAAATTGTAACACCACAGAAAAGTAGGTGTCCACGTAGTTCACTTCCTGTCTGAGGACTCTGCTAATGTGTTCAGGCATTGGAATGATAAACACACAAGAAAAACAAATAGTTTCCAACACACTTTACAAAAATCAAAAAAAGAGTATTTTATGTGCAACAGAGAATTTCTTCTTGATGTTCTCAATTCTCCACTGAACTTAAGGCTTGAAGTACGCATATAACATTTCATTTTCTTATTTCCAGGTACTGTCATAGGACAGCTCCCAGCCTATGAATGACATATCACTAGTAAGCTGATTACATGATCCTTCTTTCTGTATGTCATATTGTGTAAAAAAAAAAAGACTTAACACCTGGCGTATTTCCCAAATATTAACTCTCTCCATATGATTTAATAATTGCTAATGGAGATATTGCAGAGTCACAAATGGGAATGATAAAAGGAAAAAAGGAAAGTGATGCACAAAAGAGGTATAGTTCTCAGTATGAAAATGTACTTTTTATATACAGACAACTACTGACTTAACAAAAACAAAATATGATCATAAGAAATGGTTAGAAATAGGGAAAAAAGGAAAAGTCATTTTATTTGTACATTTTATTTTTAAATTTCTGGAAAATGTATATTTACAAGAGGTCACCTTGCTAAATGGATGACATTTTTGAGCCAATAAGATTTACGTTAATTTGTCTTGGTAATCGACTAAATTAGTACGTATTTCTTGCATAGTAATAGCCTAATAGGATGGAATGATTACAACTTCTCTGATTATAAACAGTTCCTACACAGGCCAAAAGAAACACCATAATACCAGAAAGTAATTTCACTAACAGAAATATTTCTGGCAAGAAAAAAAATATATCCCTATCTGACAACATAATCTGTGATTTAATGACTCATTTGGGACTTCAAGAATTACACTAGGAAGGCTTAAAATGTCACTGAAAAAGGAATTGCACGGTACCTTTCTGGTGAAGAAAACCAGAAAATTTTTAAAATTAAGTTTTCATATAAGGGCACTTTTTTTTTTAATACAGAAACTTAAAGCACAGCCAGCAGGAAGAAATCTATGAAAATATGAAATCTATGAAAACTTAACAATGTACAAAGAGCACAAACATGGTAAATGTAACCAAAATACTTGAGGAAATTTTACTATAATGAATTAAAGCTATTTAAGGCATTTTCACTTAGGTTACTTTTCACTGTAGATTAAGTACCTTCCCATAATGTGACTAAATATGCTAATATTATCTATTACCTTTAAGGGTAATAAGAGGATTTGGGGAAAATTCCTAAATCTACTCTATTCCTCTCTGATTTCATAGTAGGTTTTAAAAGTAAACTTTACTCATCATGAAGTAAATATTCTGCTGCTCAGCTGTTTTGTAATCAAACTTACTCTGTGGTGACTTTGCTGTATTAATTAACTCATTTCTTTACTAAGCAGACATGTTTAGGTTAAACACCTACCAGTCATTTTTTCCTCTGATTTGTCCTCTCCCTTTGCTACCTTCCACGTCCACCATAACAAACTAGATCTAACTTCATTTCTGGTTTTAATAAGAAAATTGTATTTTGTACCATAAAGATTGATATAGTTCAGTGGTCAGTGCAGAGTTCGATGATGAAGAAGTAGTGACAAAACCATGTTTTTATAGCTTGTTAAACTTGTTTCTACTACACTAAACTATCAGTATTTTGAGATACAAGCAAGTATCATCTGCACCGTGAATTCTTGTGCTTAACGTCTAGCTAAAAAGTCTATCAGACTTTGAAAGGAAAAGTAATGTTAACAAAATGTGACCTGATTGACAATTGGAATCTATTAAATGAAAATCCTTTTCCAAAGGGTCTAAAAATTAAGTCAATTCTAAGCACCGATCAGGAATCTGTTGGAAAGAAGAGCTTGTCTCCCATGGTCCCACTTATTCTTTGATACGAGAAAGTTGTGAAACCCAGTTGTAAAACAGCACCTGATATACTGGAGAACCTTAAAGCTATAAAAGATGTTTTGGTTTTAGCTATTTTTCTTGCAGTTTATTTTGAATCACTAGAAGTATTCCTGTGGTGGCTGTGGAACAATCTGGTTTTCATCAAGTCTGTTGACTATGTAACTTACTTCCTGAACACAGTTGTCTTTCCATTACTTCAGAGATAATTGCTCTAGTAGTAGCTTGGTTTGGAAGATGCCTTTTCCCCCCTAAAATGCAATGTAATACTGCGGTAGCATTGTTATTACAGTAGAGGTTGAGAAATTATGCTCAGTTTTAACTCCCACATAGTTCTTAGATGCAGAGTGCCTGACCTCCACATTACACAGGTGAAGTTTTATGAACATGTGTCTCATTAAGTTTTATCCAATATGTTTTAAGTATTTTTAGAAACTGATGAAGAAACGTAAAAAATATTTCATATGTTTCCTCCTTGGGAGTATGTTTTGACCTGTTGGAAGAAATCTATCTGAACATCACTCAGGAATGTACTGAATATGGGATGTCTTCAGTAAAATGAACTATGCAGATAATCTGAAATGTGTGGGCTGATTTTTGTGTGGTCGTGTTACTGACTTAGTTTAAATGAATGAAAATATTTGACCTTTTCGAATGTTTAGAAATGGAAATACTTTCTTTAAAAGAAAAACTTCTATACTGTTTAAAAAGGCTTACCCTCAGGGTGAATCAGTTTATTTTCTCAATTTCATTTTCTCAGCTCTAACCTTGGACTTTTTTCAATGTAATATCTGCTGTAGATCTTTCTAGAAAGTGGAAGACTCATGGGTTAACGAATCCAAGTGGTAATAGTGGTCATAAATTTCTCAGTAAATGATGTGCATCTGCAGGAAATTGCCAGTGAAGAATCAGATGCACAGTGATTCTTTAAGTTGTTCAGTAACAACTTAAAAAGGTAAAATACTTGGGCTTAGCTGCAGTGAACTTTTTCAAGAAGATGTTAATTACAAAATAATTGGGACTTAAGGATATCTCATGATCTCCTCAGTTGTACTTTTAAAGGTCTCTCGTATTTTTTTTGTCTTCAACACAGGATGATCGGCCTTGTATTAACTTGCTGGAGGCTTTGTGAATAAAAATTTGGCTGTCAGAAAAGGAGTGGAATGTAAAAATGTGCTCATTTGGTTTTATTTATTTATTATTGTTGGTTTTATTACCATTGTATTTCCTGTTTGGGTTGAGTTTTCTCCACAGTGACTTAAAGTGAAAATGAAGGGCAACTTAAAACTCACTGTATTTATGCCAAACCTAAAACAGCAATCATACTTTTTTTAAAAAAAAGAAACTTTTGAAGTTTTGGGTTTTATCAGTGTTAAGTTGCCCATTATTTTTGCTAGAAGTCATTGTCTTGTCTTTAAAGCTTTTTCCTAATTGAAGTTGTCATCTGGTATTTTTTACCACATTCTGAGTACTTTCTCATGACTTCCTCCTATAGGTTCTCTTTATTATGTGGTAAAACAAGATCAACATCTCTTGTAAAAATACAGCTTAAAAATATCAAACAGTTCTTCCAATACTGAAGCAAGTAACTAACCAAAACACGTGATATTCACTGATCCTGATTACACTCATCAACAAGTGGAGAACTCAGCACCTATCCATTGCCAGTTACCACCATCATACTTAATAACGTATTTAATTTCCATGACTTAGCAGAATAATTTTAGATGATTTCTCCAGATGGTGTACTTGGGGAAGTGAGAAAGGAGCTTACATTTTTGGGGTAGGGGTCCTACAGATCATAGTATATACACATACACCCAGGAAGGAAGGAAGGAAGGAAAGAAGGAAGGAAGGGGGACGGGGGGAGGGAGGCAGGAAGGCAGGCAGGAAGAAAGGCAGGAAGAAGGGAGGAAGGAAGGGAGGGAGGCAGGAAGGAAGGAAGAGAGGGAGGGAGGGAGGAAGGAAGAGAGGGAGGAAGGAAGGAAGGAAGGAGGGGGAGGGAGGAAGGAAGGAGGGGGAGGGAGGAAGGAAGAGAGGGAGGAAGGAAGGAAGAGAAGGCGGGAGGGAGGAAGGAAGGAAGGAAGAGAGGGAGGAAGGAAGGAAGAGAAGGCGGGAGGGAGGAAGGAAGAGAGGGAGGAAGGAAGGAAGGAAGGGGGAGGGAGTGGAGGGGGAGGGGGAGGGAGGGGAGGAGGGAGGCAGGAAGGAGGGAGGAAGGAAGAGAGGGAGGAAGGAAGGGAAGGAGGAAGGAGGGGGAGGGAGGGAAGGAGGGGGAGAGGGAGGGAGGAAGGAAGGCAGGAAGGAAGGAAGGTGGGGGAGGGAGGGAGGGAGGGGGAAGGGGAGGGAGGAAGAAAGGGAGGAAGGAAGGCAGGCAGGCAGGCAGGAAGGCGGGGGAGGGAGGGGGAAGGGGAGGAGGGAAGGCAGGAAGGGAGGAAGGAAGGCAGGCAGGCAGGAAGGAAGGCAGGGAGAGGGAAGAAGGGAGGGGGAAAGGGAGGAGGGAAGGCAGGAAGGAAGGAAGAAAGGAGGGGAGAAAGGAAGGCAGGCAGGAAGGAGGGAGGGAGAGAAGGAAGGAAGGGGGAGGGAGGGAGGGAGGGAGGGAGGGAGGAAGGCAGGCAGGAAAGAAGGAAGGAAGGAAAGGAGGGAGGAAAGGAAGGAAAGGAGGGAGGGAAGGAAGGAAAGGAGGGAGGGAGGAAGGAAGGAGGGGGAGGGAGGGAAGGAAGGAAGGGGGGAGGGAAGGGGGTGAGGGAGGAAGGAAGGCAGGAAGGAAGGAAGGCAGGGGAGAGAGAGGGAGGGAGGGGGAGGGAAGGAGGGAGGGAGGGAAGAGAGGAAGGAAGGCAGGCAGGAAAGAGGGAAGGAAGGAAGGAAGAGGGGAACAAGGGGGGAGGGAGGGAGGAAGGCAGGCAGAAAGGAGGGAGAGAAGGAAGGAAAGGAGGGAGGGTGGAAGGAAGGCAGGCAGGAAGAAGGGAGGGAGGGAAGGAAGGGAGGAAGGAAGGAAAGGACAGAGGGAGGAAAGAAGGAAAGGAGGGAGGGAGGAAGGCAGACAGAAGGGAAGGCAGGAGGGAAGGAAGGAAGGAAGGAAGGAAGGAAAGCTTAGGTCACTTCTTCTGCCCCTTTCACCAGGGAGGCATGGTCCTCAAAATTTGAATGAAGGAGCCACTGATGAGAAGACCTTCTTAGAATTTGGCTAACAGGCTAACATGTACACATAGAAACAATCTTATCCCTCTACCAGTGTAGCAGGGCCCTCTCACAGAGACATTCCATATGACAGAGACACCTGAATTCACTTCTCCATTCCCAGTTTTGTGTGAGATGCGTCTGTTCTATACCAGCCATTCCCTGTGGCTGTGAAGGCTGTGAAGAGCAGGTGGATGCCTGCCTATGACAAGAGAAGAGTGGAAATTAAAAGGAAGGGGACCAGTTGATTACAACAAATAGCAGGATTGAAAGTAGAGCTGTCAAGTGTTTATCTTCTCCATTCCATTTACCTTATCCCTTAATGTCCTCATCCTCTGCCACAGCTGCAACCTGCTCTCCTTCCACTCTTTCCACTTCTCCGTTTTCTAATCTTTCTCCTGTTCTAACAGTCTTATGTGTGCCTTCATTCCTCAACTGTGCTAGGATTGTAAGAATCTGGAAGTACTATTACCAGTTCATGTTCTGCATGTCTTGTGAGCCCTGAATCAAGTGTTACCAAAGCTTGTTTTCCTTCGATCCCAATCAGTTCCATTGTTCAGGGAACAGGATTCATTATTTCAACTACAGCTATGAAACGTGTCTGCTGTACAGTCTGTACAGGCCCTTGCTTGTGACTGAAATATCATGAGCAGGTGGGACAGGGTATTCTGAGCTGTTCAACAATCATTTGCTTGTGCAGCTGGGTTGCTGTGGACTGGATTTATCCCTTCCATGGCTATGGGTGTGTTACTCAGATTCCTAGTTTCCATTCAGCAGCAATGGCACTGGCCAGAGTTAAAGCTGAAAATATATCATATTATTTCTACCCTACTATCCTGCAAAAGTGTCTTAAGATTTTATTTACAAAAATAATCACTGAAGCCTGATTTGAAGCTGTGCCAAGAATACAGTTGCCACAGAACAGGTATAGCAGCTGTTTTATTCAATAAAACCAATCTAAAATATATACATAATAATTATGTTTTCTGTAATTTCTAATAGCATATGGTATTAGAATAAAAATGGAATTATTAATAGCGAGCCTTTATGAAAGTACTTAAAAATCTTAGTCCTGGACTCCAAGACATGACTGCACTAGCTACTCGATTATGGTGGATTAGCCATGGCCAGCAGCCAGCTGCCCACCCAGCTGCTCTCTCAATCCCCCCTCCTCAACAGGACAGGGGGAGAGAATTGGTTGGAAAAGCTCATGGGTCAAGATAAAGATGGAGATTGCTTTCCAGTTACCGTCACAGGCAAAACAGACTTGACTTTGGGAAAATTTATTTTATTGCCAATTAAAATAGATGTGCATTATGAGAAACAAAACCAAAAATTAAAACAACATCTCCCCCTCCGCTTTTTCCCAGGCTCAACTTCACTCCTTCACTCCTGACTCCTCTAACCCCACCCAGCAGTGCAGGGGGATGGGGGATTACGGTCAGTACATAATAGTTCCTCTCTGCTGCTCCTTCCTTCTCACACTTTTCCCCTGCTCCTGCATAGGTCCTTCCTTGGACAGAAGTCCTTCAGGATAAACCTGCTCTGGCAGGCATCCTCCACGGACCACAGTTCCTTCAGAAAACATCCTCCTGCTCCAAGTGTGGGGTCCTTTGTGGGCTGCAGTGTGGATACCTGCTCCACCATGGTCTCTCCCATGGGCTTCCAGGGAATATCTGCTCCACCGTGGTCCTGTTCACAGGCTGCAGGAAATACCTACTCCACCATGGTCTCCATGGTCTCCAGGGGAATCTCTTCTCCAGTGCCTGGAGCACCTCCTTCCCCTCCTTCTTGTCTGACTTTGGTGTTCACAAGGTTGTTTCTCACACTTTTTTTCCTCACTCCTACTGCCATAGAGTGTTTTACCTTTTCATAAGTATGTTTTCCCAGAGCTGCCACCAGGTTGGCTGATGGGCTCAGCTGTGTCCTGCAGTGAGTCTGTTGCAAAGCCAGCTGGAACTGGCTGTGTCCAGCACAGGGCAGTCCCTCTTCTCAGAGGCCACCCCTGCAGCCCCCCTGCTACCAAAACCTTGCCACCTACACACAATACATTCTTCCCCTTGCCTTTGTGAAACATGTTTTTGTCATTAAAATATACATTCATCACACATCCTCCACAAATTTCACCCACAACATCAACAAAAAATTCCTCATATCGAAATCAAAGTAACACCATCATGACACTGACAAGGGTGAACAATATACACACACAATAAAACTCCACCACTTGTCTCTCCACCACAACAAAAATTCCCAACATCAGTATCAAAGCTCCCCCAAATTATTCCACTCCCTGGCAATGTCCAGTCCGAGTTTTGCCCTTTACCTCTCCCAATTAGTGTGGTTATCTCAAATTCCTTGAGCTCCATGTTGGACACCAAAAAGGACTGTGGTGGCTTAGCCTTGTCTAGCAGCCAGGTGCCCACCCAGCTGCTCCCTCACTCCCTCTCTTCAACAGGACAGGTGGAAAAAATAGGATGGACAAGCTTAGGGTACTCAAGATAAAGACAGTGAAATCACTTACCAGTTACTGCCGCTGGCAAAACAGACTTGACTCGGGGAACATTAATTTAATTTATTGCCAATTAAAATAGATTTGGGTAATGAGAAATAAAAACAAAAATTAAAACAACACCTTCCCCTCCCCATCTCAAACCAAAACGAGCCCAAAGTTCCTATTGTGTAATAAATCATATATTTTCCTTTATTCTTTGCTTTTTCATAAAAATGCTGAAACATTAGTTCCTTTTACCACAAGCTGCTACTGATTCTTCGTTTGTTTGTGTTATTCTGCTATAGTCTTACAAGTTGACGTTTTAATGTTTTCTTGATGTAGCTCACTGTATAAGTCAAATTATTAATTATTAACAAAACCATCATTTCAAATGTACCTCATTTGTTTCAAAAGGAAGCAAACAACTTAAAAATCAAACCAAAACATTATCTCATCATACTTGGTTTCTTCATTAGGATAGGGCAGGGACAGGTTTCTAAGGAAGTTCTTTCTGTGGCAAAAATACCCCTCTTGGAGCAGGGGGAAGAGAAACAGATCATGCAGAAAATCCATAGATATGTGGAAGAAGTTATGCTGATGCTCAACAGCATGTTCTAAATGCTCATAACATCTTTGAGCAAATTCACTCTTTATTTTGCATTTTCACATTAGCCCAATTTTCAGATACCAATAGCTCTTTAGGATTTAATCTGAAAGAAAAACATGTTTTATATTAAGTTGTATTATATTGATAGTACTGCTTAATGAAATGTCAAAACTACTAAAAATATATTTGATTGAAAATTCAGACATTTTCAATTTATAAATGCTCATTGTGTGACCTCTGTTTATCCTGGTCTTGTGTCTCTAAAGAAAAAACAGAGAGAGATCTCTAGAACTCAATGTACTGACCGGAGTTAAATAGTCCACCCTCATGATGCTAGTGCTGAGTTTCCTGAAATGAGGAATGCATCATTTTTAGTGTATCTAACGGTAACACTGTCAGCTACCAAAATACAACTTTTTGTGTGATGAATTACAGAGAAGTAAATATTTCACAACACTTAAGTAACACACTTTCTACACAGTATTTGATTAACAACAGACCTGGCCAACAACAGAAATAATTGTCAGAGATATCACTTGAATATTTGATACATTTTGAAAGAACATATCCATTAAAACTTGCTTAACTTATGAAATTTAACCAACTATCTTTTCTTTCTTTACATCCTCCTCTCCACAACCACTATTCCATTCCTGTCCCCAAAACTTGACTCGCAAAAATGTGTCTTAGAACTGCATTGGAATCTGGTCAGGAGTCTCACTGTCAGGGGACAAAGCTCTGAACAAAGACATGAACCCCTCAGGTGAATAGTCAACTCCTTTCAAATTCCTGAGGTTTTTAGGTGCATTTCTCTCCAGTCTCCTGTGTAGTTCTGCCTTTTGTACTAGTCTCATGGTAATGTCCATCCCATTCACTCCTGAGTTGTGTCCACAGAGCATGTGCGCTGTCTCACCTGTTCCAGCTGCTCCAGGCTCTGGTATCTCTTTTGCTTTACCCTTTCTCAGCCTGTCTGTGGCTTTCACTTCTCCCTGAGACGTGAAACTGTTCAGGGCTTCTCTATTCAGTTGAGAAAACAGCAGGTTTACTCACATTTTCGGTCACCCAACAGCGAAACCAATGAGGAACTACGTAGCTACCAATTGGCAAACCTGTAAGCTACAGCATTGGAGCAACAGCAGAAAACCAAAATTGTTTTGTATATATCCATCATGACTGTGAGGACTGGCATTATTATACAATACTCCTCAAAAGAAGTCGATGCTTTTTATGCAGGAAAGCCACCTACCTGTTACAAAGGGGAAAAGGTTTGCCTGGTTTCAAGTTTTGCTTGGACGAGTAATTTTCTTGTGCTTTGCAGTTTTTTCTCTTTTTGGTGGCCTTGCTGCCTCAACTTTTAAAGTGGCTTCTTCCAGTTACTCAAAAGTAATGTCCCATTTGCTAGAGGGGTTGTGGTTTTCCACTATACAATTCTGCTTCTTTCTAAGGATTAGCACCATGGTTTTACTTACTAGTTACTTGCTAGTTCACCAGTAGAGTGTTAAGAGTGGCTCCCTAGAATAGGAAACCAAATGTTTTTAGGGTTTTATTTCCCACTCAAGATGATCCCTTCATGATGGCTCCTCTCTGGCCACGCACACTCTTCAACTCCCTCAGGCACCTTTGGAGAAACCTACTTCCACCAACATATGGTGTGTATGAAAGTAAAACAAAATATGTCTGCCCATTAGCTGAACTGTGACCGCAGTGAAGCTCGTGAAGGGTCGCTGCGCAGCCTGCCTGAATTCCTGGTCTCTGCTTTTAGTGAACAACATTTTTGCATATTTTTTTTCAGAGCCGTGGAGCAGCCAGTAGTCCTGAAACTGTGTAAGGCAGAGCTGGGAGTGCCGCCTGGGCCTGGCGCCTCTGGCCAGAAGGCGAAGGGGAGGGCGGCCTGGGGTCCCCGCGGCTGACGGCCAGGCCAGGAGGTGCGCGGCGTCCCAAGTACCCGCGCGGGGCCCCAGGGCCTCCCGGAGAGGGGCCGCCATGGCAGCCCGCCGAGCGGGGACGGGGCGCGGGGAGCTGTCACCGTGGCAACGCGCGTGAGGTAAGCGGTGTCGCCTAGCAACCGGGGCTCCGGGCACGAGGAGCCTCTCGAGAGTTCGGAGCACGGCCGTTGGAGAGGGGGGAGGGGAGGAAGCGGGAACCTGCCTTGAAAACAGGCCCCAAGCCGGCCAAACGGAAGGTCGAAGGACGGGCTGAGGCGGGAGAGGCGCAGAGGGGGTCTGTAGGAAGGTGCTGGGCGTGCCGGGAGGGCGTTGGCTTGGCCGGGCCCCGCGGGGCCTGGCCGCGGCCGTCCCTGGGGAAGGCTCCCCACACGCCCCGCTCGTCCTGCAAATCTGTCATGTGCTCCCCTCGTCGTTCCTGTGGGGGAGTACAGCCAGGGCAAGGCGAAGAGCGTGTGGCGACGTAAAAGGGCGTTAGGGAAAGTCCCTGCCCCAGTGTTGGTTTTCTTGGTGGAGACTGAGATCAGAGGGAGCTCATTGAGCATATCACTCTCATGCAGCGGAGCTGCTTTCAAGCCACTGGGGCAGTACTTTTTTTTGTGAACATTAGTAATGCTTATAGGTATAACACAGTTCCTTAAAATAGAATGTGTTTACAGAGACTTGCTGAGATCTAGACTTCTAGACTAGTGGCGAAACACTGGAACAGGTTGCCCAGAGAGTCTGTAGATGCCCCATCCCTGGAGACATTCAAGGCCAGGCTGGATGGGGCTCTGAGCAACCTGATCTAGTTGAAGATGTCCCTGCTCACTGCAGGGGGCTTGGACTAGATGACCTTTAAAGGTCCCTTCCAACCCAAACTATTCTATGATTCTGCATCCCAACAAAAGAGGTCACAAGTGAGAGAGGTCCAGGGGAAGCTGATGGAGACAACCAGATGCCTGATAAATGACAATTGATTTTCTTTGTTTTTCTGTGCTAGATGTTATGACAATTCGCAACTGGCTGGTGCCGACTGAGGAGAGAGACAAGGACGCAAAGTACAGAATTACAAGAGTATATATTTATTCATGCATGTAAGGGGTCCAAGCCAAATTGGGACACCCCAAATGCAGTTTTACACAACGTTCTTGTAGCCCTCAAATGTTTAGCTACAACAGAATTTGACTAACCACTAACACAACACTACTAATTACTAATCATAGTAAAACTTCACAAAGCAACTATATTTCTGCAGCATTCTGGCTGCTTCTCTATTGATGGAGACATCAGTCTTGCTATGGTTACTTACCTGTGACACCAGTGGACACTGGGAGGGTTTCAAAGATGTGTTAGAGGGGCTAGGATGCTGGCGTTACCTTGGCTATCCAGGGGTATCTTTTATCATTCATGGACAGCTCTAAGCTTCCAAGAAGCAAAGTCCTTATTTCCAGGGCTGGGCTGTCCTTCTGGTCCTTGCAATGAGCTGGTGTCCATTAGTTTGTTTTCTTAAGCACGAACAATACCACAGTCTCCAGTGAAATTCCACTACCTCTTTATATTGCAGTGTATAATGTGACTTAATATATATTAACAAAGTTAATACACTTTCATACTATAAAGACTGCTTGATATAATAGGGAAGGGAATTTCCATAACATAGACAACAGATCAGAATAAGAAGGTGTAATACAGAGACCTAGTGATGGCTTCTACATTGACTGATTCCTCAGGAAAGACATCTGGCTGTTATGATAGACACGTAAATCTTCACTGAATATGAATTAACAATTAAAAAGTAATATAGAAAAATATGAGAAGACATGCAAAATCGGAAGAAAAATGACACCAACAATAGTAGAATATTAGCCTATCTGTATCTCTGTATTCTGTTGTCTCATATGAAATAGTTTTCAGGTGTGATACTTCCATCTCAAACAGGTACACCATTACAGAAATTTGAGTTCAGAGATGTCTGAAAACATTGATTAGAACAAAACCAAAAAGTTGAGAATGTTTTGTTTAGAAGGTAATAAGTGACAACAGCTATAAAAGCTATGAAAAATACTCAGTGGCACAGAGATTTCATGCTGACTTTCCATTTGTCCTTTCAAAAAACATGTCAAGGGCATGTTGTGAAAACTGAAATACATGCACTGTGGATGTACTAAATTACAGCAGTCAGGAAGCCTATTGGGGTTATAGTCTCCATATTAGAAGTGCCTGGTGCAGCCCATGCTCCATCTGATGTGAAAGAAATGGCTCCAGTATGACACCTTCCTATCACCACTGCAGCTTCACTCAGACCTGAACTATTAAACAGATGCAATTTCTACATCACATAATAGAAACCAGGTCTACAAGTTCATAAGATGTGCACAATGTGGGCAATGTGCGCTTGCAGCCCAGAAAGCCAACCAAATGCTGGGCTGCATCAAAAGAAGCGTGGCCAGCAGGTCAAGGCAAGTAATTCTGCCCCTCTACTCCACTCTGGTGAGACCCCACCTGGAGTACTGCATCCAGCTCTGGAGTCCTCAGCACAAGAAAGACATGGACCTGTTGGAACAGGTCCAGAGGAGGGCCACAGAAATGATCAGAGGGATGGAACACCTCTCCTATGAAGAAAGACAGAGAGAGTTGGGATTGTTCAGCCTGCAGAGGAGGAGGCTCCAGGGAGACCTTATTGAAGCCTTTCAGTACTTAAAGGGGGCTTACAACAAAGATGGGGACAGACTTTTTAGTAGGGCCTGTAGCGATAGGACAGGGGGTGATGCTTTTAAACTAAAGAAGGGTAGATTCGGAGTAGATATGAGGAAGGAATTTTTTACAATGAGAGTGGTGAAACACTGGAACGGGTTGCCCAGAGAGTCTGTAGGTGCCCCATCCCTAGAAACATTCAAGGTCAGGTTGGACAGGGCTCTGAGCAACCTGATCTAGTTGAAGATGTCCCTGCTCATTGCAGGGGGTTGGACTAGGTGACCTTTAAAGGTCCCTTCCAACCCAAACTATTCTATGATTCTATGATTATATATTCTAAGATATCTCAAATAAAAATGTATCCGTTTTTCATCTTCTTGAGTTTCATTCTACTTCAGGCATCAAACTTGCATCTCTTACATCCACAAGAGAAACCAATTCTGAGCTTTTTCCATTACTATCAAACTGCCCAATGGGAAAGAAATTTCTAATTGTTTTGTTAAAGTCCCTACATGGCAATCTGAATTCCTGGTACTAGACCTATTCTACAGGTCTTCTTTTTAGCATTTTGGAATTGCCATTTGAGTATAAACTTTCCTACTAACTGTGAAGTGGGTATGTTAAGAAGCAGCTGATGAGGAACCATGCTGGAAGCAAGTATCTAGGCAGACTCACTGCCACGGTGCTAAAAGCAAATTTGTGAAGTCCCAGATTTAGTGCCCCGCACCCCTCAATTTCTTTGCTGCAAAAAAGCGCAAACTATGCCAAATTCTTCAGACATCAGACTTTTACTGTAAAGTACAAATCACTGTGGCTATAAGTTCTTTTTATGATTCATGAGCACACTTTATAGCATTTCTAAAGTGTAGAATTTTATTCCTGGTTTCTAGTTGATGTGATAAACTTCCCTGGCTTTCCATCTCCCTGTTTATCAGTACCACCAGCACCAGTTGGTCAAATTATGGTCTGCTGCATTAGAAAAGAGTGTATGCTATTCTTTATAAGATATATGGAAGAGATATATTCCATCTGTAAAGAGACCTTGTTTTACACTCACCTTGAGTTTAAACTGAAAACACATTTAATATCAAGCACAGAACAGTAACATTTTTATAGTCAACTCTGCTATTGGAAGCACCATATTTTATTTCATATAGCCAACTTCTGCATGTGCCCTCTTTTACTATTTAACAGTGATAAACAGTTATATATGAAGGTGTGGGTTTCCTCTGTCCCACACTTTACCATGTGTATTGATATGCTGATTTGTTAATATATAATTCTGATTTTGTAAATGATGTTGTAAGCTTCAGGGCTAGTGAGAAAGCAGGCCTGTAGATCTTTACACTGTTATCCGACATTTGCACTAACCATAAAACATTTTAGGAATAAACAGGCTATGGATCCCTGGTTCAGGAAGTTTCAGGCTTACTCAACAGCTTCTTGTCTCATTTTACATCACCCATAGCTTATGCACTGGCCATGCAGTGCTGCTGCCTCCTCTCGCTCTGGCACCCAAGATGATACTTATCAGCTCTGCGCGGCATGTGGTGAATGAGGAGTGGGAGAGAGCCTGTAATGACAGGCTGTGTCCATGGCACATGTCTCCCAGTGTGCTGTTCTTCCCAAAAGCACATTCCCTGGCTGCAGCCTGTGATATGACTATCAAGGAGAACTTGGCATCGGAGAAAATGTGTCACCATCTTCTTTGAACCATGGGGTTTATTGCAGCTGGTCTTTAGAAGCTGAGAAGCCTATGCTTGAGGAAAACATCAGCTACTGGGGATTTCAAATATAGCTGCCATGCTGTGCATTAAGACAATTACCAATGATGCTCTAGTTCCTGAGCATCCTAGGCTGGGTTGCTATACTTTAGGAATTAAAAGCTCTTTTTGCTATTTGGATGCAAAATTAATGGGTCATTTCTTAGGGATGCATAACTAAAGTAACTGCCTTCCTTTTATGAGAAAAGCAACAGTCCTCCCTGTTTATACTAATTAATGACTTCATTGTATTTTTTGGAAGTGCAAAGGTGTTGGGCCCAGTTTTGTGGTCAAACACCAGTGTAGCGATCTTCCTTACTTTCTCTTTCAGTTTCAGTTTCAAGATGGAATGTGACTTGTATGCATCTTCAGTAAAGTGACAGATGGAAATAATAAATACTAGAATTATACTGATTAAAAGTAAGATCCAAAGAGAAAAACATCCTGTTATAGTATCTTATAAAGATGTGCTGCAACAAGTGTTGGATTAACTGTAAATCTTTTCAGAAAAAACACAGAGTTAGGATTTAATAATTCTCAACTCTGCTATTGAAGGAAAAGGCTAATTTTCCATAAATTTTTTTCTGCCAAGCATATTTCATATGTCTGAGTTTTTCAGTTGCCAACAGAGTATTCTTTTTAATTATTAAAAAAACAAGAAAGGCACTAGTGTGGGAGAGAAAGAGGAAACTTTCAGAAAGTGAAGTAAGTTTCAAGCTTTTTTATGCAATGGTTGCATTTAAATATTCTGTTTTGAAAGAGTACAGGCTCGATATTTGGTTAAAATTCATAATACAATGACTGTAATTACACTGAAATTATAGCATAGTTACACCAGTAATTTTTTATCCTACAATTACCACTAATTCACATAACCACAAAGAACATGGCTGGGAATAATTGTAGTGTGAACACAACGGTTCATGTGAACACAATGTACATCTGAGATACATATACATACGTGTATACATACATATATATATAGATGTGATTGTGTGTCTATACATGTATGTAGAATTCAGATGTAGACTACACACACGTGTGTTGCGTAGAATGGGAATAACTGGAATAGCTGTATAGTTACTTCATATTTGTATTGGCATCAATTAATCATTAAAAAACATGACCTTACTGTAACCAGGTATCAACTGGACTGAAACTACACCGTAATTAATTGCTGTGTGATTATGTTGGTATCCCATATGCTTAACACAAAACATTTTAACTCTTTGTCGGACACAATTTTAAAAGTTGACATAGTGACTTTATTTTAATCTCAGTTACTTGCAATTGTTTATAATGTGCATGTGTTGACATGCCACATTTAAAAAAAAATTTAATAATTGAATTATTTGAGTATGAGGAAATGATTCCAAACTTGGTTTTGATGCTTTTATAATTCAAAAATAGGTGAGATGTAGAATTTTAGGTTTGTAATATTAGTTTTCTATAAGAAACACTGAGAAGTCACTACAGTTTGAAGCTATTAGAAAGACTAAGATATTAAATGTTCCACATTATTATTGGTATGTTTCACATTAGCTTTCACAAGAAATTGTTGAAAATATTTATGTTTTTACAGTGCACTAACACTTTCACTATAGAGCATAAGGAATGCTTATAATCTGAAGAGTAAAACAGATGTGAAGGAGAAAAACCACAAAGGTAGAGCCAAATAGTAGTGGTGATCTTTTTGGTTCCATGATTTCTGTCTTGGTTTTTCATTTTCGGGGTATGGCTTTGTCTCTCTGTTTTATATGGTAGAAAACCGTAAGGAGTGGGTTGCAAGAAACACAAAGAGAACGAGAGGCTGTGAAGGACCATTGGAGGCAGGAAGTGTAATGTTGATGAAAGAAGGAAGTGAGAGCCATACGGGAAGCAGTCCGTCAGACAGGGTCAGGAGAGTTAAGAACAAAGAATACTGTGCAATGACATCATCAGTGAGCCCACTGACATTACTTCTGTGACTATGTCTGCCAACACCAAACTCTGGTGGAGTCGTTACAGGAAAATGTTTATCCTTCCCCTTAGCTCATATAAACACTGAGTGATGGTGGAGAGGAAGATGACTGCATGGAAACTATGTCACTGAATGATGAGGTGTGAAATAATGATTTTTTTCCTACAGCAAGGCTAAACTACAGCTGAAAATAGAATGCAGATGAAAAGGACTTATTTGCCAAAGTCCCTGCAATTCTACTTCTGCATATTTGGTAATTAAAGTAGAAATGTGTGGCTAAGTCAGTCAAGGTACGCCTTTACCATTCAGGATGCCTTTGCAACATGATCTCTGTTGCGAAATCCCACTGGTCATGATAGTTCAGTTTTAACAGCACGTTCCTCTAACTTCCTCCCTTTAGAGGCAAGAAAGCTAATGCAAGCTTGCACACTACATACTCTCCTGCATTATATTGTTGCATCTGTAAGCGGAGGGTTATATATTCAAATCCCTTCCACAGCTGCATGCCTGCACAGCAGTATGGCAAGGTAGTATTAAATACTTGGAATGAGGTTCTCATTAGTGAGAGCCTCAAGAAGACTCACTTTGTAAGCTACCAAGCTTAGTTAGTCAATTAACTTCTAAGCCTATGTACTGTTGTGCTCACCTTACTGCATGCAATAAAGTCAGGTTAATATACGTATGGAAACATGTTATCTTTGAAGTACCTGAGCCAAGCAAGGCTTAGCAATATTTATGACCATTATATCACCATATATATATATATTCATCCATGAACAGACTTGTATGTTCCTAAGTGGACCTTCAGTAAGTGTCTCACATTCATGTGGTAATAATTATTGCATGGGTGGGTCTGTTTTATGATGGCATACATAAATATGTAATGCTATTGGTATGAACAGTGTAGACAACTGAGGAATGTTACAACAAATGTGTAACAACTCATTTCCTGCCCAGACCAATGATTACAGTGCATAACTTCTAATGCAGGAAAAACTCTAATTCTGAAATGGAACCATCTCTGAGGTGGAATGGTGCAGGACAATCACATAATCATTCTCTCTTTTAAAGTACTTCAAGGTCCTTTTTTATCAAACTTATTAAAGTGAAAAGCACAGGAAAATAAAATCTAGGCTTTTTACTGAAGCAAATGGTTTTTCCTTGGCTGTCTCCTGTATAGGCATGCTAGCTGGGGCAAACTGATTAACTTGAAACCCAACATAAGATCCTTAAATATGAACAGCTCACTTATAAATATCCAACATCAAGAGGCACAGAAGAGGGAAACTGGAATGAAAAGACAAATTGCACCATGTTAATGGTGGATATTACATTTGCCTTCTGATCTGAAACAGAAAACAGATGACAAGATACTTTTAATTTTGAGACTGCCGTACTGTAGACAACAAAAAGTGTAAGTGCTTAAGAGGTGAGATCTGTTTAAGAACCTAGAAATATACTGATGCTATCTGTGTGTGTACCTGAATCCAAGTCACTTCTTTTAGAAATATTTGATTTTTTTTCCCATGCAAAAAAAAAGGAAGATACACTGAAAAGATTGAATGTACATGATAGGAAAAAAACCCCAAACATAACAAAAAACAAACCCAATTCTGGAAGGCAGTGGTAGTAATGATGCCCAGGATCTAACATCAATGGACTCCTCTTAAATTAACATGGCTAACAAAGGAAAGACTTGGAAGACATTTAAAAACAGACCAGTGAGCCAAAATGAAAGTACAATAGCCTCAAGAGTGTATTCTTCACCTTGGAACCCACTTACTCTTTATAAAGAAAACCAAACGAAGACTAATGAGTCAATATGACTCACATAGTTTCAGGAAATGGCTGTATACCCATTGCCAGATTATATCAAGAAGAGAGGGAATGACTTCATTACATCTGAAGACTAATACAGAAAAGACCTGTGTAACCTTCCTGCTGGTTTCTTGCTTCCCACAGCAGCACTGACAAATATATCCAAGAAACTGGCACTGAGTCATCTCACCTGTTTCAATGCTGCACATATGAGAGCCCTGCAGGAAACAGGGTCACACTGAATCCATATATGTTCCAGATAAGCCATTCTGCTGCCTATTGCTTTCCATCCGGCATTCCTCCGCACCTGGATCAGCTTCTCTGTTTACTTGTGTAGAGCTTTCTCCTGTCCTCAAATCATCTTGACCTGATGTCACCTTCCTGTTCTAAACGCAAGTGCATCATGCAGTACAAGTGTTTGCAAGTAAAACTTGTTTACAAGTATATGCAGAAAAGTGTACAGACCTCCTTAGAGTGGCCACGCTTTTCTCTCCTTCTGTGCTTCAATGTAGCCCTATCAGGATCTCCTGGATAGATTCATGTTCTCTTGAGAGAGGATCACATCCAATCCTAGCTGAGCAGCTTCTGAAATACCAAGACCTGCAAGCAGTTGGCAGTGCTAGCACTGGAGGAAGGGTATTTATGGGACATGGACTGGGGCCACTACCAAGCAAAGGGTCACTGGCAGGCCTGCAATAAGGGAAAGGGCAACACCAGCACTTCTGTTAATGTTATGGACGTGATCACCCATACTACATGGAACAAATTCAATTTTTACAGCAAAGGCCATCAGCAAACCCCAGCAGAGGTTCTGTAAAGTTTGAAGTTGGCTTCACAAAGTAGCCAAACAAATTCAGCGCCTAATGAGGTGGCTCCTGTCAATGTGTGGTCCAGAAGCAGAGATCCAGATGCTACAGATACTCCTGGAAACTGGGTGAAGACACAGCCTGAAACTGGTACACAGAGCTCATTTAGCATTACCTGCTGTGTTAGCACATGACTAAGCTACCTCATTCCTCGTAGTGTTTGAGTGATGTCACATTGTGAACAGTTAGCCTCTCTCGGCATCCTTGGGTTCTGTCTACACATCTTAGTCCATGAAATGCTGCATGCACCAAAGAATTACATTTTCAACAGGCTCATTTCCCAGAGATATATCCTGCAGCCTTGGACTGTGTGGACACAGGAAAAATACAGGAAAAAAACAACAGGAAAAATAAATTTGCCTACAGTTCTTTTGTTTACCTTTCACATTTTAGAATGCAAACTGACAAAAGTAGATCTCCTTGAACACATTATAAGGCACTCACTGCAATTATTTATATTTTACTTACATCTATGTATTCTTAGCCCTGTGTGTTAAACTTTGGCAAATGCTTCGCAAGACACATGCTGCCTTTTCTAGGTTGCCCACAGTGTGTTCTTGCTAATTCAGCCTAGAGACTTCAGCCTTGCAAACAGCGTAATGCATATTTCCAAAAAGACCAGTGACTTTTGAATGAAGCCATTCTGCCATCTGAAACGCATCCCAAATAATACCTTCCACACAGACAGCCTGCAGGTCTGAGCATGCAATTACAGTCATGGCTGCAGATTCCTCAGATGGTCTCCAAGTGAATACCAACTCTGTATAGGCTTGAAGGTCCCATAGAAATGAGCTGCAAGTGAAAAAAAATGTCCTTTTCAAGTGCACTTCAAACTAGGAATAGGAATAATAAAAAAGTGATAAAGAAAAGCAAATTTCATCCTTGCTGGTGCTTGGCCTAGTATTTGGACAATAAAGATTTGTGCATTTTTTCTTCTTTATTTCCACCTGCACTCCTAATAGATAGAGGCTGTCATCTGCTGAGTACCTGATAAAGCTCCAAGGAAAGAGAGAGGGATGAAGGACAAACTTGCTGAGCTCATATCTGCATCTCAGCAAAACGGCCAGAAAGCTGACAAGTGAAGAAGACAGGTATTTCACAGCCTTCCAATTGCAATTACATTCAGTAGATATCTATCCCAACTTTTAGAAAAGTTTTTCTAAAACTGTTAAACATTCTTAATATGAAACTACCTTCTTCTCTTTCCACTTTGTTACTTCTCGTCCTATTCCAGTGGACATGAAATAAAATAATTATTCTGCTCCTTTCTGCAGCAACTTTTTCAATATTTGAATTGTAACCACATTTCCTCTCATTCTTCACTAGACTAAACACGTCCAGTTATGCCAACCCTGGGTTAAGTTTTCTAGATTTCTTATCGGTTTTGTTACTCATCTTTGGATTTTCTCCAGCTGACATGTATATTTGCTTGGAGTGTAGTGCCCGTATCTGGACATACTATTTTATAGCTAAGATTTTAGCAAGCTTTTGACAAGCTTTAGCAAGTCATTGTTCCCTACTCACTTTAAATGATCATTGTTATGTTGAATAAATAATATTTTTATTATGTAAGATTTATCTTAGGAATTTTATTGGGAGTTCACGGATGTACAGTTTCCCCCGATAACATAAATCTATATAGGATTTTAAAATAATTTCTTCAGTTTCCTTGGTATAAGTACATTCTTTTCCCATGGCTCAAACTTCATCTCTGATCAAGAACAGTAACGGCCTAGCTGAACAGGCAGAAATTGTGCATATCCATCCTCACAGGTGTGGTCAGTTAACCTTGGCTGGACACCAGGTGCCCACCAAAACCGCTCTATCACTCCCCCTCCTCAACTGGATAGGGGGGAGAAAATACGATGAAAGGGTCGTGCATGGGTTGAGGTAAGGACAGGGAGATTTCTCACCCATTACTGTCACGGGCAAAACAGACTTGACTCAGGGAAATTAATTTAATTTATTGCCATCAAAAGTCAGAGTAGGATAATGAAAAATAAAAACAAATCTTAAAGCACCTTCCCCCCACCCCTCCCTTCTTCCTGGGCTCAACTTCACTCCCAGCTTCTCTACCTCTTCCCCCCGTGCAGTGCAGGGGGATGAGGAATGGGGGTTGCGGTCAGTTCATCACACGTTGTCTCTGCTGCTCCTTCCCCCTCAGGGGGAGGACTCCTCACACTCTTCCCCTGCTCCAGCGTGGGGTCCCTCCCATGGGAGACAGTCCTCCATGAACTTCTTCAACATGGGTCCTTCCATGGGCTGCAGTTCTTCACGAACTGCTCCAGCGTGGGTCCTTTCCAGGGGTGCAGTCCTTCAGGAATGGACTGCTCCAATGTGGTCACATCAGGTCACAAGTCCTGCCAGCAAACCTGCTCCAGTGTGGGCTTCTCTCTCCATTGGGCCACAGGTCCTGCCAGGAGCCTGCTCCAGCACAGGCTTCCCATGGGGTCACAGCCTCCTTTGGGCATCCACCTGCTCCAGTGTGGGTTCCTCCCCGGGCTGCAGGTGGATATCTGCTCACCGTTAACCTCCATGGGCTGCAGGGGGACAGCCTGCCTCACCATGGGCTTCACCAGGGGCTGCAGGGGAATCTCTGCTCCGGCGCCTGCAGCACCTCCTCCCCTCCTTCTTCACCGACCCTGGTGTCTGCAGGGTTGTTTGTCTCACATATTCTCATATTCACACTCCTCTCTCTGGCTACTGTTGCACAGCAGTTTTTTTCCTCTTCTTAAATATGTTATCACAGAGGCGCTACCACCATTGCAGATAAGCTCAGCTTTGGCCAGCGGCAGGTCCATCTTGGAGCCGGCTGGCATTGGCTCTATCGGACATAGGGGAAGCTTCTAGCAGCTTCTCACAGAAGCCACCCCTGCAGCCCCCCCGCTTCCAAAACCTTGCTGCATAAACCCAATACAACAGGCTATTCAATAGATCCAGAGAGTCTCTCCGCCTTTATCTCCTAGTCACAGGCCGGTATCTCTGCCACTGTTACTGAGCAGAACACAGTAACAACCTGTCACCCAAAGCAGATACCGCTCAGAAATTACCCCCTGATCAAAAGGCCCTCCGCCTGCCCAGCAGGTTTGTAAATGTATTGTACTGTTGCTCAGCAGATGATTAGTTTGTAGCCAAGCAACTCCTTTCATTTCCATAAGATCTGTAAAAAGCTGACAGTTTCATCCATAGGAAGCAGACAGTATGCTGAAATCTAAGTTGCCATATGCATTGTGTCTCTGTATTTGTCCACTAAAGATAAACAACTATTAGTACTGCAAAATCCCAGTTTCTGACAACAGGAAAGAGTTTAAGCCTTTTGATTCTTCATTTCAATTCAGTCAGCTAAAAACTGGCAACACTGGTAACTACACCAGCGGCTAGTGGGAGGCAGTCATCTGACTATTAGAAACTACAGTCCCTAACTTGTTTCGCACAGGGTGACAACTCTGATGATAATTACTTCTGGTCACAACGGGCCACCATTCCAAAGTCACTCCGTGTCTAGCATCCTGGGAACCTGATGATCTGTCCGTTTGTTCAGGTACTTTGCATAGCTTTAGTTATTTTGAAAATCTGCCTTTGGCAACTAACTGCTATTTGAACTTATTATGAATAAGTCTAAATATTAAACCCCCCCACAGGATCTGGAACACTGGCTGGCAGATTTACAGAGTAAAGAATTTGTTTTATTTATTTTTCTAATGAAAATGGTGTTATGATGAGCCTCTCCTAAATATGGAGAATTCTGAAGAAAATAAAATTATATCCATTCTTGAGCATCCAGGGTTCAGACCTCTTGCCTTTTGTTTCCCCAAGATTGTTTCTTCTGTGCTGTCAGCAGAGGCCTGAAGGGGAGAAATTTGTGTTATTGCAGCTGAATGCAGGGGGACATATTTGTTCCCAAACTGTTAACAGTATCTGAAGGCAGGCAGGAGACTAACCGATGGAGATTACCTATCAGGACAAGGAAGAAATTGTCAAAATCAAAACCTACACAATTTCCTAGCATGCTCAGGTCCTCAGCTGGCGATGCCAAATCCAAACAGCTCGTGTTCACACAGCACTAGAGGATGACAAGTAAATATCATGCTGCAATTTCCAGATGTCCTTGGCTGAGATACCCTGCTAATGCAAATTCAGTGGCTAACTAACAGCATGGGAGAAATGGTGCTTAGCAGTTGAAATCTATTGCAAAGCTATATGGATCTATTTTAAAGCCTGCACTAAAGTAATTACATAGAATTCAGAATTTACAGTATAAAGAACAGATGGAAGCCCTTTCCTTCACACAATGCAATGAAATCTGTTCCTTATCCAGCACAAGCACAACCCACAGAGGCTGAGGCTGGGGTAAGAGAAAGACACAGCTGAAAGGAATTCACTGATCTGATGCCTCTCCTTGACAGGGCTGATGAAGAAGAAGAAGCCTAACTGGGGAAGCTGAAAGAGCTGAGATGGATAATTTTCTCCAAGGACCCCAGCTGAAACCTTTTCTTTGCAGTACAGAGCTCATTTCAGCCTCCCCATAGTTCATTTGGCCCTCTTCAGACCCCTCTGTGTGACTTCTCTCCAGTCCAAAGCAAACAGTCCTGTCCCCTCAGACGAGAGAGGTAAAATCTGCAGCCTAAACAGAGGTCTCCTGACCTTTGGATGCGACTTATGTTTCCCAGGGACATTGTGTGCATTTGATGATAACTGGCATTTTCTAACAAAGACACATTTTCAGTGCTGCTGCGAAAGAAATATACTGAATATGTCAAAGAAGAACTTGCCTCATTATTTTCATCTGGACCTTTCTCTCTCTGTGACTGACATATAAAAGAGTGAAGTTAAGTCAGACTTCAACTCTTCCCAGTGTTTCCAACTTTACTTCCTTTATTCCTGTAGACTGAAGCACAACAGCTGCAAAACTGGTGATTTTTTCTGGGGAAAACAAGAAGCTCCCTCTCTCCATTCTTTGTTCAGTCTCACACTCTTCATGTGCCATGTGTGCATATGTGCACACACACACATACGCTCCCCATAATGGCAATGTAGGCCCTCCATAGTTACAGGATGGCCTTCCATCTTGTCTCACCGTGGAAAAATTCAAGGTCCAAAATTTATCCAGCAATATTTTGTAGTTTTGTTGGCAAGAGGAAGGGCAGATAAGATTTTGGTTCCTTGCAGTGTAAGGATTGTTTAAAAACATATTTCCCTCTGATTAAAAATTATTTCTGACAACCAGTGTTCACAGTTCCAGGGCAGCTAAATTTGCTGGCACTGCAGGGCTGAATGCATAGTAGAAAGGGTAGAATTTTTCCTAAATGTCCCCAGGAGAGCTTAAAGAGCTGGGAGGGTAAAGCATAAGATCACCATAACTAAGTGGTATTATATTTATTCCCAGCTCAACTGAGAGAGATTACTGGCAGGGAAATTTATACATTTTGAACTTGTGAACTTACCATTTTATGCACAGTCAGAATCACAGTTTCCCTAATTTGTATTTTCCTACTATAGTACTGATGGAAAGACAATTTGAGAAACAGGAAAATTTGATTGTAAAAAGCTGCAATAACTCACATAGTAGAATCATATGTAGGAGTGGTACCTGGAAAAAATGACTTTGAGCTCGGCTGCATAGATGTCAGTTTTTCTGTGTTGTTTTAAAGTAAGTGATCAGCTTCACATGACCCCAGTGTCAGCTATCTGTAAAGTCCTCAGAAGTCTATTGAAGTTCCCCATGCATGGCTTGTAGCATGAAGTGGCTGTTGGGGCTTTTTGGAAGTGAAATGGCAAACCAGATTTATTGTTGGGGCTCTATGGATCTGGACAAATCTTAAGCTTTCTTTTATCCTCATGGTTAGGCTCCATGTTCTTTTCCACGTGAATCATGGCTGATACTGTTGGAAGATGCTTCTGACTAGTGTCTGGACAGAAACTCTCAACACGTACAGGTTGTAACTCTATGAATCAGAGATTATTATCTGTCATACAGTGAAGGCATACAAGGCAACAGAAAGAGCTGGACAGTGGAAAAAGTTATTTGGGTCACCACCCAATTTTATAATTTATTTATTTTTAATCAGAATTTGCACATCACCTAAACTTCATGGTGTTCACTAGTTTCTGCACCTCTAGACAACTTAGCAAACAGTAATCAGAGACAAGATAGCTTATTTCTCAAAAATGATGGTTCCAGATCTTTCCTAGCAGAAAGATCTGGAGTGGCATTCTTTGCCACTGGATTTACCTTTTTTTTTTCAGGACACAGTGTTTCACCAGTTCTTTTAGCACTGGTGAATGCTTGGAGTATAAGCACTTACAATGTGGAATGCATTGCATTCAAGTTTGCAGGACATTCTGTACATGCTCTGTTGACCTACGTATGCCTTCTGGCTCTTGCACAAAGACACAAGGCAGCTCCGTTTCCTGCCATGAGTCATCATTCAAGAATGATATTTAAATAGGAGAAAAAGGAAGAAAAAAAACCCCAAAGAGATTCCAGGGAAAAGCAAGTAGCAGCCTGTGGTTTTTACAGACAGGATTACAGGTCTTTTTCCTTTTTAGTAACCATCTTGCTAGGAAATCCCAGGAAAGTCAGAGCCTTGTAGTTTTTATTATTCTACAACTAGCCTGAGTGGAAAAACTGTATTAGAGCATAATGTTGAGCTTGTCTAGCTGTAGCGAGGTAGATATTGTCCATGTGTTTGTCTCCACTAGAGTTTCACAGTGAGAAATCTTATGAATATACACATGCACACCCCCTTTTTATCAAAGAAGATACAGTCTTACGTTAAAGAATAAACTTTTAGAACCTGGATCAATTGTGTGAAGAGTGCGCATATTAACCTTTACAAATACCAGGTGCCTCAAGTTAAATGACCATTAGTTAACTTGAGGTAAAGTCAAGTGAAGACAAGCTCTGTTGGGAGCATGGGAAGTGCTAAAAGAGACTTTTTCTGGGTGAGTCTGCATCTTGTACCTTCCCCTGAAGCAACTAACAGTGATTACTATAGGAGACAGCATACTAGATTAAACCACACTAATCTACCAAAGTAATGCTTTCCTTGCTGCAGAATGCCCAGAGAAACATCTTGCTAGACCCCAGCTTTTCCTGATGCTTTCTGTTTTGTTTCTGTCAAAGTGTTTTTCTGTCTCATAGGCAAGATCATTCTTTCTCTGGGACTATGGGTTGGCAAATGAAATTACATACTTTTTAAAATGTCAAAATTTGTTTTTTTGGTTTTGTTTTTTTTACTATCATTTTTGACAGGAACAGAAAAAAAACCTAGAGGGAAATATATGGTAATTAAGATATGGAGGAAGGGAGGAAAGAAAGTGAAGAACAGCACAGGGAGGAAATGGGACTCAGTTGGCTAAGAAAAACAAATAGAGCATGGAGGATGAACAGCAAGAGGTAAAAGGAACAGTGAAGGGACTTTCTCATGCTCTTACTGTGAAAAGGCAGGATAAGCATTTCACAGGTGTTAAAAAACTAAACTAATAGGATCAATAAAATAAAATCTGTCACCCAGATTTTTCCAACTGTTCTCGGGCTAGGAGTGACTGAAACTGATTCATCTGCTTGGTGGCTCTTGGCAGCCTGTACAAAATGAGCTGACAATTATTTTCTGAGGAAGTAGTGTTCATATCCCTCTACTTCACAGGGCACTAATCAGTCCTTGTGTTGGCAATCTCTGCTGGAAGGCCTATTACAGCAAAAGCATGGAAACTAAACTGCTTTTTGCTTTAGCAGTGGTCTCGTGGGCCCAAAGAAGAACCACAAGGGGAAGGAAGAAGTAGAGTGGGTGTAAAAGTTCATATGCTCCTACCCACACCTCACCTCTTCTGAGAATAGACAAAGACCTTCACTGTCAGTGATCTATCCAAGGCAGAAGTTTCTCTTTCAAAAACACCTGCAGGAAAAAGTATCTTATTCTAATATTATTAACACTCGAGGGGGAGGACAACACTAGCTGTACCATCACACCACAGGTTCGCTTTGGGGCTGAAGTCAGCTTAATAAGGCTGCAAAGGTCAGCTGCTTGCTCATACCCCCAGCTGTCTGCCACTCCCCTTATGGAGACGTACTTCACACCAGATCACAGAAATTATCAGTTTGAAATGTAACTTTACAGCGGGGAAAATAAGTTGGGTTTTTTTTTTCCATCTCTTCAATGACCTAATTAACAGTGCAGTTCCACACACCGTTGTACTGATTCACGGAGAGATAAATTGCGTTAGCGAGGGAGAAGCAGCAGAAGGAATAAACACCTTGAGGGTCAGGATCCGATGCTGAGAAAACAGTATTTGGAAGGACTGCTTTGAGTCACCTGCTGAAGGGCTGGCTGTTTGTGGGAGCACTGGGAGAAGCTGCGTCAGATGAGGTTTTGAGGTCCTGAAGAGCTCTGTGCCGGGCCCACCACCCCAGCTCTGCACGTGGGTCTGGTCACCAGCACCTCTATTATTTTCCTAACAACTGTTTCCACGGCACTGGCATTCAGACAATATTAGTCATCCTGGCTGGAAAAGGCGGTGTACGACTCAAAGGTTCACACTCCAGCACCAGTCACCTCAGGTGGGGGAGGGCCGCTGCTGGTCTCAGAAGGCATCTGGGCAGGACTGGTTTGATGAGGGTGGAGCCTCTCTCAAGAACTTGTTAACACAAGGTCCATGTTCCATTGAACTGGCTGCTGGTGTCAATGAATGAAGTTCTATGCATTCAATGCATTCCTTCCTTGGTGGCTGTAATATAATGTGGTTTCATTTAAAATATGATGGCAAGAGCTTAAGCCACAAGGAGTGGTTAGAGGTGTTTCTATTGATAAGGAACCACTCCCCCCATCCCTTGGCATTGAAACCTGACATCAGAAACAAAATTTAATGACTTCTGCCATGCATTTTTGGAGGGACAGGCCACAAGCAGCACCATACAGAGGCGCATTCCTGCAGAGCAAAAGACAGGAGGCCTCCAGAGCAGCTCTGGAGCATGGTAATGTGTGGGAGCTGCTCTACTTGTTTAACAGGTTTAGCTGGTCCAGACACAACACCCCTGGAGTTGTCAGCATTTCTGGCACAGTAGCCAACTCCTTCTGGCAACTGTGAACTGAGAATGTCTTCTTCCCTGCCTGGAAAAAAGATGAGGCACACGAGAGTTAGAAGGCTTCTCTGTATGCCTTCCCATGCAACGATCTGTGCATGGGATTGTCCCTCCCCATCTGCTGGGGAAGAGTCCCTCTTTCTAACAACGAAGAGCAAAAAAAGATAAAAGCAATGGGAAACCTGTACATACAAGCCCAAACTTGTGTCCTCTCTAAAACTGTTTTGATCTGCTGAGGCTGGAAGGTGGCACTGACACTGAATATTCTCAAGTACATCAAGCCAAAGACATTTGTGACTCAATACTTCTGGACCCAGGCCTTGCTGACATGTGTGAACTGTGCTCCAGGATCTCTGGCTATTTGATGCCTAGAAGATCACTCCTCCATGGTTAACTGCACCCTCAGATCTCTTTCCATCACAAAATGGATGGGTCTGGCTTTAAGTTGGGTCCAGAGGCAGGGGAAAAAAGAAAGATGGCTTGCAGACCTCCTCTCAGACCTAATGCTCTAACTGAGCTGAGGGACAGTCTGGTCCAGTTTCTTATCCAAAAGCCTTGCTTAGATTCAGCTTTATAGCTTCTAATTGGAATGAATAAACCACCGCCCTTTGACTGTCAAATTTTGTCACTTAGACTGTAAGTAATATTAAGACTCATTTACACATGAAGCTTTTCCTGATTAAGTCCATGTGTGGATACTTTTGTTCTGAATAAGAAATATCCATGCTGTCCTGGGTTTGGCTGGGACAGAGTTAATTTTCTTCCTAGTGGCTGGTATAGTGCTGTGTTTTGGATTTAGTATGAGAATAATGTTGATAGCACACTGATGTTTTAGTTGTTGCTAAGTAATGTTTACACCAGTCAAGGACTTTCAGCTTCCCATGCTCTGCCAGGTGCACAAGAAGCTGGGAGAGGGCACAGCCAGGACAGCTGACCCCAACTGGCCAGAGGCCTATTCCATACCATATAACATCATGCTCAGTATATAAACTGGGGGGAGTTGGCTGGGGTGGAGCAATCGCTGCTTGGGGACGGGCTGGGCATCGGTCAGCGGGTGCATTGCATTGTGCATCACTTGTTTTGTACATTCTTTTATTGTTATTATTTTCTCTTCCTCTGCTGTCCTATTAAACTCTCTTTATCTCAACCCACAGATTTTACTTTTTTTCCCCGATTCTCTCCCCCATCCCACCAGGGGCGGCGGGTGAGGGTGAGCAAGCAGCTGTGTGGTGCTTAGTTGGCAACTGGGGTTAAACCACGACACATGCGCAGTTATTTCAGAGCAGCCATTGCACTTGCAAATTCATTGCCTCCCCCAACTCACATTAACTTCAAAGTGCTGTTAAGACAAATGTATTTTTGAGAGCTTGTCTACCTGCCAATATAACATAGACAACTGAGGACAGAATGAGTGCTCTTCATGTTAGTTAAGAAGGGGTGAGAATAGCTGTTGTGCTCTTAAATTCACACCCCCACTTGTTTCACAGTATTTTGTTTATACAGACAGCCCTTGACCTTTTTTTTTTTTGCTGTGTCACCCTAAAATGCCTAGCTTTGGTAGGGAGAACTCTCTCCATTCCACACTTTTCATGATGACATGATATAAAGAATGTTTATTGGACAAATATGAATATTTCAGGGGAAAAACATATTAGAATGGTTATTTGAATAAAAATTCCTGTACGGGAGCCAATGCCATTGGGCTTAATTACTTCATCTATTTATGAATGTTTAATGTTTAGTTTGTTATATTGCCATCATCTCACTATGTCCAGCCATTTTTCTATGTAATTTCCCTTGCCTCATCACACCTAATTCCATGGAAAGGTCCTTCTGCAGTTAAAAATAAAACCTATCTGGGAATCAAAATGTATTCCAAGCACAGTGTGCACACATTGACACAGATGCTGTAATTATGGTTGATGATTAGTAGTGAGTGAATATTTATTGCCAAAAAAAATATGGAGGAGAAGAAAAGCAAACATATTATTGGTTTTTATAAAACTTTTGTAAAATTTGAGCATTTTTAATTTAAGATTTTTACACTGTTCTTCCTAATTTCTTAAAGTTTGACTGACAAAGCTAAAGAAAATTCAGCCCTCCCAGTCTCCATGACTAATGGAGCCACAGAGCAAAAAATTCTAAGAATGGATGCAACTACAGTGCCAGCGGCACTGCTGCCAATTTGTTTTTGTTCAGAGGGGGGGCAGAAGAGACTCAACGACTGATGCATGTCCACTTGCAAAGTCTGCTGGTACAAACATGTAAGTATCTTAATAAACATTTCTTAGTAGAGGCAACGCCTCTTGGTAAATGTCCTATGCCCAAGGGCAACAGCATAATCTTGATGTCCTTTTATAAACTTTGCTTTTATTGATCCATGTCTTCTTTGCCTACCAGATGTGAGCAGATTGCCTAAATCACATGAGAACAACAATCTGGATTTGGCTCTAGGACTCGATCACATGAGAACACGGGGACAGGTCAGCTGCCATGACCCACTTAGCTTTCTGGGAGGAGATGCAGCCTCTTGATCATGATAAAGCCCTCGTGTAGGTGGGCACGCGCGATGGTTTTTATGAGATTTGCTGTACCTATGAGGAACAGCAAGTTCATCTCTTATGTAGAAATATGTCTAGTCCTGTAGGGAGTGGAGCATGGGGGGCAGTTAACGGTTGCGCTTCTGCTTTTCTTTTGAGCAAATAATGCGTTCCTCCTGGCAGCTTACAGTCTGCTGGCGACCAGATCAGCTCTGAAATATGAGCTATGGTAGGTGGGGGGAGGGAAGGTCAGCCTGGAAGGGTGTGGGAGAGGATTTCCATTCCAGACACAGGCTTTTGGTTAGAGCACTATTGTTCACATGTGAGTTATTTGAATGATCAACGAGAAAAATTCTCTCTCCTCCCCCCTGCCCCCTTTTTTAGCAATCCTAATGTAAGCGTAAAGGAAGAGAAACACTTTTTGTTATATTTCACTGGTTTCATAGTGCTGATTGCATTGAGCATTTCACGGTAAGACTTCAAAGTGCTTCTGCTTTTTAATTTTACATATGGATGTACAGTTTGCTTGAAAATATGTGTCCTGCTCAAGTTACACTAAGAAAACATTGGAAATATGATATACACCCATCAGCTAGACATAAATTAGCGCTATTTCAAATTCGGCCGCAGCATCTCATCAGTTTTCAGCATTTTTTCTCTCATCCTAGGAAACAGGTTTTTACACACCTCTGCTGACATTTGGAGAGTTTAGTCTCTATGCTGTCAAACACTGATCACTTTGTGAAACTCACAAACAATGAGAGAAAAATGAGGAATAACTTGTTTTAACAAATGAATTACTGTGGTAAGAGGCACTGTTAAAAAATACGCATGTGAAATCCATTACATTTAAGCACATATATTCCCCATTTCTAGCCAAGAGATACACAATACAAATATGGGGCAATGTGTGATCCAGAACTGGTAGGATATCTTATATAATTACCCAAGTTATTGCTCAAACTAGGGGAACTGTGAATTACTTTTAGTAGGTTAAAAATGACAGCGGAAGCAGGAGGGTCTTTGATCAATTCCACTTCTTCAGAAAAACTGTACACAGTAATATTGCCTGAAATCAGCAGGAACCTAATAACAGGAGACACTTGCTTAGAAAACTGCCAGCAAAATATATTTCTCCCATATAGGTCTGATATTTGGCTGTTTTGTTTGCCAATACATGGATATGTTTGGTGATGGAAACCATTCCCTGGCATTATAAAGGAGTACAAACTTTTCTCATCTTAGTTGAAACCAGGTACTTGTTGCTTAATTGAAGGGAGATACTCTTCTACCCTAATGGAAAATTAATGCTGAAAGTTCCTTAGTCCAGTTCAGGAAAAGAAGTATTACAGAGCACATTCATTAAAACACCTGCCACCACCACCCATGGGTAAACTATAGAAATCAGAAAACTGCATTTATAAAAACTGTAACTCAGATGAACGCTATTGTCCAGTCAACAAATGTCATTTAAAAAAATCCCTCCAGGAATATCACATTAATAACCTTATCCCTGCTCTGAGGCAAAGCCCAGTAACTTCTAAAGACCAGAGTAATCACAATTACTTGGCCATTTCATAGCTCAAAGAATTGTAAACATGGACGTTTATAAACCATAGTCTGCACTGCTGTACCAAGGTACATAATTTTTTGTGCTGCATATGAACTCTAAGCTACACTATACCAAACAAAACCTTGTATCATTTAGAAGGTAAATCTGGGAGAAAAAAATAGACCTTATACTGAGGTCCATGGAGATACTTTGACCTCCAAAAGATTTCTGGAAGGAAGGAAGCAAATCTACTTGTTAATTAATTCCTGCTTTTTTGTGTGTTTGTTTGTTTTGCTCTTCATTTAATCTCCTTTCTGTTTTATTCCTTTCCTCTGCCAATCTCCCTTCATCACTTTTTGTATTTCTTCAATCTACAATGCTTTCCCCTTTCCTCCCACATCTTGTGTAACTTTTCCAACCCCTTCTCTCTTCCTATTCTCTTCACCGTACTTGCTTCTCTTCTGGTGCTATCTCACGGGACCCGTCCTTGACTCTTCTAATTTGATGTTTACACTCTGCAGGAAAAGAGACTGATGATAGTTTCACTCTCCTGTTCTCTTCCTTCCTTCCCTCTTTTCATCAAGTTCTGAGTCACCAAAATACTTAAGACTGTAAAAAAACTTGCATTCATGACCGTACTGCCATTTAAAATCATGGAGATGTGTAATACCTTGCTAATGTAAACTCTTCATCAGGAAACCTACAGAGAGGGAGTTCATGATTCTTCTCCGACCTTCTTCAAGCAGTTTTTCAGAGGTGCTCAGGGCTGGATGTGGCCATCATGTGAATGAACTGGGTGTCTGTGCAGCAGCTCAGGTTCCCCGCTCTCAGGTAACTAAGAAAAACCACCAGGCAATACCAACTGCAGATTAGACAGTTAAAGAGGAGACTACTGATCCCCTAAGTGTCTCCAATAACTCTATCCTGTTGTCAATAACCACAACTCAGAAAACATTAATGGGAGTTTTAGAGCATGCGACCTCTGGAGAAAAAAGCCAAACCCTTACCTTTAAAATTAATTTCTTGTGAGTCTCTGTTATTCATTAGTTATGATTACTTGTATTATAGCAGACACTTGCTAGTGTGTCATAATTGAGGGTTCAGAATAATTCTAATTATAACAACTTTTTATACATGGGACTTTCTGAAGTATTTGTGTGTTTAAGCTTTCCACATTAAGCCTTGAGAATTTTCCATGTTTAATCTCAGCTGGAAAGTATTTTGAAATGCTCTAAGCAAAATTAATTCATCTGGGTTTTTTTGTTTTTCTGTTTGACTTACCAGGACGGGAGAAGAAAGCATTTTATTCTCTAAATATGTTATTTGCCAAGGTTCTCATTGCTGTGGTCAAGAACCCAAAGTGGAGAGCAATCTCTCTTGCACTCAAAGATTTGGAGAATTTTAGAGCAACAGTAAACTTGCTCTGAAGCCAGACTACTGGTCTCCCTTATCCCGAAAGACATTACACTCCCTTTCCTAGTGAGAGGTAATTAGAATTCCCTAAAGGAAGTGAATAAGTGAAAATGTTTCTACCCTAGCTGTTAAAGAAAGCTAAACTAGAATCAAAGAACTACATGTAAAGTTTTAACACAGGTTATTGTCTATAAATTGCAATAGAAAAGGAAGAAAACAGTAACACAGATAAGCAATTACTCATCCTAGAAATATATCCTATTGTCTGTATTTTAATCCTCAACACTAACAAGACACAAAGCATTTCCTAAATGCTACAGCAACAAAGAATTTGGTTTATTTTGTGTGCATAACAAAAATGAAGAAACCTTGTCGAATTCTTAAGAAGATGGAGTAAGCAAAGAAAATGTCAAACGTGGTGACCAGCCAGGATCAGTATGTCCCCAAAGAAAGGGAAACAACATACTGTTCAGATGTCATAAAGAAAAGAACCATCAAAGAGCCCACATTTCTTTGTGTTACCAGTAAGTTAAAAGCTGACCAAACACCAAGAGCATGAATCAGGCTTGTTTACAATTAAAATCAACAAAAGCTATTAGCCAAGGCCCAACATAATAACAAATCTAGAGACTTCTCAGAGGTGTAAACTGTTAAAAAATGTGAGCAATACTCAGACAACAATGGTGACCTACCACACAACTTCTATCTCCAGCGAGAACCACAAGGGTTCTCTGGATGTTTCCTTTATTGTATAATCTTGATTAATTCCTACAACACTGTACACTGCATATGGCAAAAATCTTGTGAATGACCATAACGCTTACTGGAAGTATAGGATAAACTGGAGTTGTGCAAGCAACCTTCATTCTGGTATTTTTGGAATGAATACTCGATTTTGCAGCCTTAACAATGGTTTACATGAGGATTTCTATCAGTAATTTTTAACAGAAAATGAACAAAAATTGACCTATTTTTTTATTCTTCCCTAGCAGCTCAATCACATGATGTCAGCTTGACAATTCAGTCCTAGACAAGACTGAATTACAGACTTCTGTGACTTGTGCTAGCAGAGAAATAACTGAGGTAGCATGTTTTCATCCGCTGTGCTGAGTGCCATGTCCTTGCAAGTGGACTTCACTACTATTTGCTTACATCAGAGGACTGGGTAGATTCAGAAGTCATGTATTCCAGACCTGAAATAGAAATCTAGTAGATCTGTCTTAAGCTCCTCTGCCTGTTTCCCTTAAAACTAACCCTTTCTGCTTCAGTCTCTCCACATTGACTCCCAAATCCTTGCTCTCTTACCTCTATTTCTAGCCCATACTTTCTTGCCCAGCTCATGCAAATTTCTACCATTCTCCTCCCAGCACAGTTCCAGTCTCCTCCAAGATCCAAGACAGATGATTTAATATCCTTTTACTTTCATGGCATATATTATCCCTCTCCAAGGCCTAGGCTCAACAGCTCAACAACCCCCAGCCTCCACCTCTTCCTCAGTTCTCCACCCAATTTTCTTGACCAGCCAGTCTACTGTACTTCCATATTAAATCACAGTCTCTGTTTCTGTTTTCTCTATTTCCTTCTGCTGTCCCACTTGTATCCCTGGGATACCCATGCCTCACATGACTTTCTACCTCCCATATCTAGTTCCTGCCCTTTTTCCATTTAAATTAGGTCCCCTCTTTACATTGCTTGGGCATCAATGGGGTAGAGTAACTGAGACAGGCATTTTGGTTTTAGTCCTGTTGTTTGGCCATAGTCCAGCCCACAAACACGTCAGAGCTACAACCAAAGACCATGTTCAGTCCTCAGCTGCAGTATGCCCAATGCGGATGCAAGAAATGTGACAGTGGTTAATATATTGGTGTGCTGAGACCACTATTTATCTTACTGATCAGTAGCAGTTCATTAACTCCCTACTCCTTAACTCCTTTACCAGTCTGTCTATATCCATATGCTGTCCTGCTCCACGCACCCTGATCAGCACATTTCTGAGGCAAGGACTGCCTTGGAGTTGTGTTTGTACAGAGCATAGCACAGTAGGATCTTGGTTCAGAGTGAGAGCTAGATGGGATTATGATGTTCATAATGATAAAAAAATTAGGATGCCTGCTGAAAGCATGAACATTCCATGTTTTTTAAAAGGGCTTTAACTTGCCAAATGCGTGCAGAGCTTCACAGGAACCACAAAAAGCACATTCCCAGCATAAAGGCCATTTCTCTCCAAAATGTCAAGTTACTCTGGAGCTTCCTAATGTAAAAGACATCAGAATTTCTTAACGGAGGGAAATAGTATCTTCTTTTTCCTTGACCTCATTCTCGGAATTAGAGGACTGTTTTTGACTGTAATTTTCCAAATAAATTAAAATGTAATCAAATGAAATACAAACAGCAGACACATGGCCAGAAAGTTTTAGCCTGAATGGTTAATATTTTGTGAAAGTTTTTGCAATTGGAAATGGGTTTACCATAGGAAGTGCAGTCAACTTTAATAATAGGTGGTGCTCTTAAGTCCTCAACACAGTGCGGTATTACACCCGACATCCACATCTAATAGGTGTTTTTGTCTTGGGGAGAGTGCTGGGGGAGAAGCTGCATGCATAGGCACAGCTGTTATCCCACAAGTGTGAGGTCGTTTACCCAGTGTGCGGGATGCCAATATACACACAGGGCAGAGGTATTTTTATTTCATGTCTGCGCAGAGATGGGTACTAGGTGGTAGCTCCACAAAGTTCAGTCATGCAGGTACAGTATTTATACAGTCTAGTTATACATATGCATAAGTAATTACACAAAGCAGTTCTCTGTTGGTCTACATTTCTCTTATTTCAACTCAAAGCTACAGCGATACTTTAATATTCTGCGCATGCTCAAAGGTGAGGGGTCTCTGCTTGGGCCTGGGTCTCCAGCTCGAGGGGTGTGACGTTTAGTATTATATGTGTGAGGGTGCTTCTTATCACACTTCTACTAGTAGCTTCAGATTGTTCCCAAAACATCTTAATTAGCTTACATATTTCTCCAGGATGTGCTTTACTCCCAAGGACAGTAATTCTTGATTAGATGTTCCACGTTCCAGTCTGAATCCCCCTTATCAACTTTACGTAAGTCCCAGCCTTCCACCAGCTCCTGATAGACTACACAGCTGTGTAGAGAAGAATGACCATGAATTAACTTTTAAAGTCAAAATTTGCATTAGCTGAAACCATGGTATGGTATATACCTCGACAATGTTTGGTGTCTTTACTTCTTGATTTCTTCCTTTCGGTATTTGTGTCCAGGTATCCTCAGGTATAAAGTGTAGGTACCAAACTTCCCTGCCTTAACTCCATTTTATCTATGGCCTCCTCAAAATCTTAGTTCCATCACTGTTAGGCAAAGCTTAACTACACACTTTCATTTCTACCTTGCTGTTGCATATTTTGAGCTGATTTTCTACCACTAAGGTGCATTTTGAGGTGTAAGACCGGAAGACGTTTCTACCCTGAAGTACAAGAGAAATACACTGCCTGTAATAAGATAACTGAGGAAAGGCAACTCATGTTAGGGAGGTTAGCCTTAGGCGGGTTTGACTGATAATTTGAAAGGGCTTCACACATCAACATATACGGTATTTTTGTGTGTCTAAGTAACTCTTTGAGATACATTATGTGATACTTTCACATAATCTGTCTTGACAGTCAGCAGAGAAGGAAAATGGGAGACTGAGGGAGGCAGACCTTCTGTGAGGATGGACATTAGCACTTTGCTTCCCCCGCCCCCGCTATAAAAAGGAGAGAATGGGTGTGGGGATAGTCACCTCTGGTTATCCCAAAGAGGTCTGTCTGCATGGTTAAAATTCAGCCAGGTCTGGCGCAGAACAAAGTTATCTCTGTCATTCTGCACGTACATGGTGTATAACACAACACAACAGCTTAGGGTAGGTGAGACGAATGTCGAGCTGACCAAACCTAATTATACAAATTGGAGATTCGTGTCTCGACAAATTGGTCGAGACATTAGGTTCAAACACCCATTCCAGTGACAAGAAAGAAGATGCTCTAGGATCTTCTGGAAGAATACCTTGTCAGTCCTCCAGTTTTATATTCCATTAAAAACATCAGGCAAATTGAGGACTAAACCAACAAATTCCATTTATAGTGTTCAATTATACTAAGCAAGTCTTTACAGTATGCTGGTATATGTAATATTTACACTAAAAAGATTGTATTTCTCTTTCATTTATCTGTCAGGACCCATATTGAAAGTTCGTTGTTGCCTAGGAAACACTGGATAAAAGCAACGAAAGCAAAATACTTCAGTGAACATCCTACATGGCTTTAGATGCCTGTAGTATTCTCAATTGTTCCTACAGACAGGGAATTCTCTATTCTAGTCTTTGCAGATAGCTGAAAGATGAGTGGCAATTCAATTTTATTTAAAAATGTGAACCCCAATAATTTGAGAAGAGTAGTATAGTCTAGTGGTTAGCTGTCAGATTATCGATGTCCTGTGCGTGACTCGACTCGACTTGCAGTGACCTTCAGCAGTTCCCTTAACTTCATTCTCATGCTTGTGTGAACAAATTTTTTTCATGCCTACCCTATAAAACGATCTATGACACAGGTGATACGATGTTGCTTCTTAAAAGTGCAAGAACCTAAACCTACTGTGCAGTGTGTTAACCAAGACATCTGAAATATGCAAATGACTAAAATAATCTGCTTGACTCACTTTTAATATCTCACACGCACTCTTACGGTTACGCCAGAATGTTATAACAAATAAACACACTGGGGGAGACATTTGCGATAAAAGAGGAGATAAAAATGCTGTTTTATAATTTAGAAACTTACTTTTTTTCCTTATAAAAATGCAATACACTTCCAGCACGACAAAATTAACATCGCAACTCTGACTGAAGCAACACATATTCACTGATATTTAGGAGACACATGCTTTCCAAGAAACTGCTTGCTCATCAAGTCACACTTCTCAAGTAAGCATGGGTAAAAAAATCTGGCTGTAACAAGACTTTACAGTTCCTGCATCGGTGTCATAGATAATCAGGTCTGACTTTCTCAGTTGCAGAAATATTTCAAGACGCAGTATCCACTGACCTGAACAAACAGAAACATTGGATTTTTTGTCTTTTTCTTAGTCTGATGGGACACAGGTACACATTTTATTATTATAATAGAAAAAAAACCTGTTTAGAAGAGCTAGTACTGGGAGGATAAACTGTCCCATGCATTGCAATATAGTTTTAATTCCACAGTACAGGATGGGACCCATCCCCATCCTTTGACAATACAGAGTATCAGAAGAGTGCAGCACAACTGGCTTACTCAAACAACCAGAGATGGCTGCACTGTGGCAACCAATATAAACACTAAGTAGGTCTCTTGCTTCATTATCTTCCATGTCAAGGAGAAAGAATACCTGCTGCTAGCTATATTTACTTGCATATCTCCTTGGAAGGACATAAGGATGTGAGCAACTGACGCATCTCTTTTACCCCAAGTACTAAGCATACTGAGCTGAAACATGAACACATCTGGTCTGGTGGCTCTGTCCGTATTTAGTGCTTACAAAAATACAATTTGTCCATATTGACATATGCTGACTCCTCTGGGCTTTTGAAGAACAAAATACAGCTCCTATCTCTTCCTACACCTTTAGGTTCTGCCTGAGCTAGGTTATCTCCTGTGACTGCTTTGGAGTTATCAGAGCAGCTCCACTTCTGATAAGACTTGTGAGGATACCGCTGTAGGCAAAATCTGTGCGGACACAAGCATTTTTATCAATACCCTCTCTAAATGGGTCAGATAACTAAGCAAAGGAGCACCACCATTCCCACCTCTGCCAAAGCTGTGCCAATGGTGAAAAAATGACATATGGTTACACCCCGAGGGCCAAAAAAAAAAAAAAAAAGGTAAAAACACTGTTGATGATGGACAGGTGGGCAGGGTTCCTCCTCCATTTATCAGGGTTATCTGGAGAACAATGTAACCCAATAAGGGAGGCAGAGATGACAGGCTGAAACTAGGCGCAGATCAAATGCTTATGAGGAGATTAAAGACACATGGAGAGATCTGATCTAATACAAAGAGAGGGAGACAAGGCTGTTCTTTTGTTGTTCGGTATGATGATGAGGTGATTGAGTTAGCCCTTTGGCTGAAAACACCACAGGCCAGTTTACGTTGCTGTTACCAGCCCAGTGTGACAGAAAGAACAAAAGAACATGAAGACCAGAAATTGCATCTGTTGTAATAGCAGATCTCCACTCAAGTAATCTACACGTGAAAAGTATACCATTTGTTAGAAGTTGATTGATTTACTTATTCTGTAGGTGGCCATTGAAAATTAATCTAGAAAGTACAATGTAATAAAACAGTAATTTAGACTGGGGAAAGATAAAGAACGGCCTTCTACTAGGTAAGGTATTAAAGTGTGAAATCATTTCCCAACGAAAGTCAAGAGCCTGTGGCTCTGTGCTCCAGTGACGGACACTTTAATAACGAGACTGTATCACTCACAGGAGGCAAAAACAGCAAAGTATTTCAGGGGAGATTGTCACTTCCCCTCCAAAGGGGTTCAGATGCCTTTTTGTACTTCAAAGGCTACCACGGCAGATCAAATGCAATATTGATATATTTGCAAATACAGTGCAAAGGGAACACAGAAAACAGGTGTCATTTAACAGGCATTTCAAGGGAGATTCCAGGTAAAGTCCAAAAACCGGTGCTGAAGGGTTACCAAGAAAAACCGAGCTCCTTTCTCCACGCGTGACCAGTAAGCCAAAGGCCTCCCAGCCCAGGCTACCTCAGAGGCACTGCCCCACACCCCTACTCTCCCCACACCTTGCTGACAGCACCGCGGGGTGGGCCAGCCCGTTTTCTCGCTGCGTGGCAGGTTTTCCACGACCGTGCGCGGCGGGAGCCCGCACCGGGGATTTGGGGCAGCACCCCGGGGGGCGGCTCGGCCGTGTGAGGGGCAACGACTGCGCGGGTGCCCGGGGCAGGGTTGCCCAGCTGAGCCCGCGGGGGCCCTGCCCGCGGCGAGGAGCCCTCCCCTGCTGGCCCCCAGTCCTCAGGCCCGGCCCAGCCCTGAGGCGCCCCTCCCCCCGCCGCTCCCCTCCCCCACCGGCCGCAAAACCGGCCACTCCGGCTGAAACCCGACACCGGCGGCCTCCCGGCCCCTCCGGCAGCCCGGGACCGCGCCAGGCGAAACGCAAAGACAGGAGTGGATTCCCGCCTGGAGGCGGCTCCAGCTCCAGGCTGCGGCGGGGCCGTCCTGCGGCTGCCTGCGGCGGCCGCGCGGGGCGACGTCGCGCAGAACCCCGCTCCGAGCGCTCTGCGGCATCCAGTCTGGAGAGTACCGCCCGCCCGGATGCGGGCGGTGTCCTCAGCAGCTGCCGTCTCCTTCCAGCGCCCCAACCGGCGCAAACCGGCTCGAACTGGCCTAGGCCGGATCTGCTGGCCGCAGAGCAGCGCCTCCTCCCCTCCTCCTCCTCCTCTTTCTCCTCCTCCTCTTCTCCCCCGAGTCCCCCGGCCTCCCTCCCAGAAGCACCGTGAACCCGTGCTCCCCCGCCTCCGGCCCCTGTTCTGCCTCGGTGGGCAGAGGGGCCCCGCCGAGCCCCGCGCCCTCCCCACAGCCAGGGCACAGCCCGCTGCTGCTGCCCTTGAATCTAATCGGCATGTTGCCTCTTTGCCCTGGCTTCCTACCCACATTTCCCTGTCCTCCACAATCAAGGAAATAACAGCATGTTTTGCAGATTTTTGTTCTTCCACTTAGGGAAGAAATGGGCACAAACAGGCGTTGCCCTTTTCCGTCAGAGCCACCTCTCTGCAGTGGAGACGGCTGCACCTGAGCCCCTCACAGTCCCCTGCCCCCCTGCAATTGTGCGCAGCTCGGAGGTATCACTCTCCCCTGCCTGACCCATGCTTGGGCTCGGCTTCTTGCTCCCGCGGCACACGTACGCCTCCCTGAAGATATGGGACGTCAGCTGCTGTGTCCCCTCTTGTCACAGCCCTGCAAGGAGCAACGCAGCTCCATCACCTGCCACCGTCATGGCAGAGAAAGGCCCCCCTGCACCTGCCCACCTCCCCGCAGTCACCCCCTGTCAGTACAGGAGACAAAGAAACCTGGGTGTTACCCTCTCCCTCCTGCCCCACACAGTCACCAGGAAGATAAGCACACAAGGTAAGGCTTTGTCACGCCATAACCACAGAAGACACTGCATCTTTTTTTTTTTTTCTTTAACCCATCCCCCATTCTTACAGATTAAAGGAAACCAGCCTGACTCCATTTTGGGGAGGATATTGCCCCGAGGTTTGACTTCCCTCTGTGGGGCAATTTCCTCCAGCAGCATCTGGAGCAGAGGGAGACAGGACGCCTTGTCCTGCGGGTGCTGTGGGATGCCTCTCTGCCGTTTGGAGCCAGTGGCTGGCACGACTTCTCTGTGTCTGAGTTGTTTTGTCAAGCACGGTTTTATGCCAAACTGGAGCCGTATGTGTGCCTGGACTTTAGCCTGCTCTGCTGCATTTCTGGTAGTTTCAGTGAAAACTTTGTTTTCAGACCTCCATGCTTCTGAAGGCATTCAGGAAGCAACCCTACACACCTCAGGGGGATGTTTCCCACAACCTCAAGGGGGAGGGATAGGGATATATGTTTGCCACTTTCTTCCCTGGTTTTGGTTTCATGATTCAGCTGAGTAGACCTAGCAGCTGGCTGCTGCTGAAGGAGTTCCCCCCTTTCACCTGTGCTAGCTGTGGCATTTGTCAGACACCTCACTGAGCCAATGTAGTTCACTAATGTGGTAGATGCCACTCCCATCCTCCAAGAGAAACGTTCTGCCAGACCCATGAGTTGAGCTGGCTCACCAAAGAGTCTAGCAAATACTGCAGCCAACTGTAGAGTAGGTCTGCTACACAAGTGGGGTGTGGCAAACAAGTAAACAACCCCTTCTGTGGCAGGAAGCCGTTTATTTGTCTCTCTGATACTGTCAAGCTGTTCCTGAACAGTTCCTCTTTAGCAAGGAGAGGCAACCACATGTGATGATGTGTACCCAACACGTGATGATGTGTACCTCCACCTGAATCTTTGGAAGTCAATCATTCATCATGCTTAGGAGTATAAGCACTACAGGTGTAAAGATATCTCCCATAGGTGCATGCCATTTGCATCCACATCTGGATGTAAAAATATGTGTACCACTCCTATTGATTTTGAGGATGGCACAGACAACAGGCACAAGTCATCTGGTTGGTATGTTATGACAAATGTTTGCAAAATGTACAGATTCCCCAAAGAAAGTAGGAAGAAAAGTTCATACACCTGCAACTAGTTGGCCATCCTTATGTAAAAGGAGTTGTGGTGGGTTGGCCACGGCTGGCAGTCGAGCTCTCACCCAGCTGCTTGCTCGCCCCCCATCCACAGCAGGATGGTGGAGAGAATAGGAAGAACAAGAATGAGGAATCTCCTGGGTCGAGATAAAGTCGGGAAGATCACTTACCAATTACCATTGCAGGCAAAACAGACATACCTTGGGGAAATTAACTTAATTTATTGCCAATTTATATATATGTGTGTATATATATAATTACTGATTTGAGTATTGGGAAACAAAACAACAAACATTAAAACACATGGGAAAACTCCTTTCCTCCCCTGTTTCCCAGGCTCACTTAACTCCTTCTCTCCAGGCGCCTGTCCTACCAGCTGCTTGCCACCGCAGGTCACACTCAGTCCCTTCAGTGAGGAAAAGAGTGGGGCAAGAGGGGTTGTTACGGTCAGTATGCAGCAGTTTCTCTCTGATACTCCTTTCGTCTCACACTTCTCATCTGCTCTGGCACAGGTCCTCACGGGTTGCAGGGATTATCTGCTCTGCCATGGAGCACTGCCTTCTCCTCCTTCTTTTCCTCCTCTGTTGGAGCCAGCTGGAGCTGGCTGTGTCCAGCACAGTGGCCTTTTCTCACAGAAGCCACCCGTGCAGTCCCCCACTGCCAACACCTTGACATCTGCACCCAGTACGGGACTCAGACTTATAGACTCTGTAATTCCACAATTGGACCTTTGGAGGTCCAATTAAGTTGGAATTAAGTTGGAAGAGACCTTTGGAGGTCATCTGGGGCCATCTTCTTCTGCCCCCCTCCCACCAAAAAGGCCAGTTTCGCAGGTCAATCAGGCTGCTCCCAGCATTGCCCAGACACATTTTTGATGTCTCCAAAGACAGTGATTCTGCATCCTTTCTAGGCAACGTACCCCAGTATTTGAGTGTCATTGCTGTGAAGATTTTTTTCCTTATATTTACTTAAAATTTCCCCCAGGAACAGTCCAGTTCTGTTTACTCTGTAACTACCGATAGGTAGTACAAGGCAGCAATTTGATTCCCCCATGGCCACCTTTCCAGTTTAAAGAAACACAGCTGTCTTGTAGAGGACAGAAACATTAAGGTTGGTGTTAATGGGGAGTGAATGGGTGTGGTGGCACCAGAAGGAATGGCAGAAAAAATGTCTATAAAATGGCATATGTTGATGGTTAGCAGGTCATTAAGATCTGGATACATCTACAGACAACTTCTCCAGACACAAGACTGTCAGTGTATCCTAATGACTCACAGAGATGGGAAGGTGGAGAGACTAATTAGTGTCATCTCCTAAAAGCTACCAAAAAACCCACATCTATCAGAACACCTTGACACAAAGCTATGAACCCAGGAAAGCTGAGGAGCACTTTGTAGCTGGCATCACTTGTCTTGACAAGTGTTATTGCAAGGAAGCCTGACTAGACCACTGGGACCGAGTGTAAGTAAATTAAACCAGTTTTTCTCTAAAATGAAATGGTCTTCTCCTCGTACAGGGTGTTCCACTGTTACAATATTGCAACATTATTCCCCACGTTTTCTATTTTTTCTCCTGCCTTACCTGATTCAGGCTCAAAACTGTCTTGGTGGCCCTCTACTGGGCTTACTCTAGCTTGCAAATACCTTTCTAGCACTGGGGAGCCCAAACCAGGACACAGTACTTTAGAGTGGTGCAATTTCACACATGCTGAATAGAGGGAAATAACAATTCCCTTGAACTTGCTGGCTGCATTTCTGGCTAATGCAGCTCAACGGTTGGCCTTGATTTCTGCAAAAGTGCACTGCTGAGCCATGTTTAACTTCTTGCCTACCAGGAGTTGCAGGTCCTTTTTTTGAAAGCTGCTTTCTAGTTGATCCCCTGTACAGATTCGTGGGGTTTTTCTGTTCCAGGTAAATGATTTTGCATTTGTTTTTGTTGAACTTTATGAGGTTTCTGTTCACTTATTTTTCCAGTTTGTTGGGACTGCTGCTGAGCGTCTGCCCATCCATCCAGCATGTTGACCTCTCCCCTTCCAATTTTCTGTCCACAGCGCGTGCACTCCCTTCGCCAGCTGCAGAGTGTTTTACAGAAGGCTGTACTCACTGCTTTCCTCTAAAATAAGAGCAGCAATGACCTTGGGGGAAATTTATGTACATGTGCAAGCATGCGCATGCATACACACACACACACAAGTAAAGTCTGAACAAAGTGGATTTATTGGAATTCATTACACTGTGGTGGTTTGCAGCTATGCTGCGTTTTAGATATCCATTTCAAGGACCCCCTGCTCCAGGAGTAGAAGAATGCTGCTCTTCAAAACTAGTAGTTCCTGCCAATCCTTAAAACAGAGAAGATTTAAGAGAATAAGGAAGTGTCGTGGTTTAACCCAGCTGGCAACTAAGCACCACACAGCCACTCGCTCACTCCCTCTGGTGGGATGGAGGAGAGAATCGGAAGGGTAAAAGTGAGAAAAATCTCATGGGCTGAGATACAGACAGTTTAATAAGTAAAGCAAAAGCCGCGCACGCAAGCAAAGCAAAACAAGGAATTAATTCACTACTTCCCATGGGCAGGCAGGTGTTCAGCCATCTCCAGGAAAGCAGGGCTCTGTCATGCGTAATGGTTATGTGGAAAGACAAATGCCATCACTCTGAATGTCCCTCCCTTCCTTCTTCCCCCAGCCTTATATGCTGAGCACGGCATCATATGGTATGGAATATCCCTTTGATCACTTGGGGTCAGCTGTCCTGGCTGTGTCCCCTCCCAACTTCTTGTGCACCTGCAGCCTCCTCGCTGGCAGGGTGGTGTGAGAAGCAGAAAAGGCCTTGACTCTGTATAAGCACTGCTCAGCAGTAACTAAAACATCCCTGAATTATCAACAGTGTTTCCAGCACAAATCCAAAACATAGCCTCATACTATCTACAATGAAGAAAATTAACTCTCTCCCAGCCAAGACCAGCACACTCATGTAGCCAAGAGTCAGGCCACTGAAGAACATCAAAACAGCCAGCAGGTGGATCAGGCTGCTAAGATTGAAGTGGCTCAGGTGGATCTGGACTGGTAACATAAGGGTGAATTATTTATAGCTCGGTGGGCCCATGACACCTCAGGCCATCAAGGAAGAGATGCAACATATATATTGGCTTGTGATCGAGGGGGGACTTGACCATGGACACTATTGCACAGGTTAGCCATGAATGTGAAACATGCGCTGCAATCAAGCAAGCCAAGTGGTTAAAGCCTCTCTGGTATGGAGGATGATGGCTGAAACATAAATATGGGGAGGCCTGGCAGACTGATTATATCACACTCCCACAAACCCGCCAAGGCAAGCACCATGTGCTTACAATGGTGGAAGCAACCACCGGATGGCTGGAAACATATCCTGTGCCCCATGCCACTGCTCGGAACACTATCCTGGGCCTTGAAAAACAAGTCTTATGGCAACATGGCACCCCAGAAAGAATTGAGTCAGACAACGGGACTCATTTCCAAAACAACCTTATGGACACCTGGGCTAAAAAGCATGGCATTGAATAGGTATATCACATCCCCTATCAGGCACCAGCCTCTGGGAAAATCGAATGATAAAATGGACTGTTAAAGACTACACTGAGAGCAATGGGTGGTGGGACATTCAAACATTAGGATACATTTAGCAAAAGCCACCTGGTTAGTCAACACTAGGGGATCTGCCAATCGAGCTGGCCCTGCCCAATCCAAACTTTTATGTACTGTAGAAGGGGAGAAAGTCCATGTAGTGGATGCAAAAGCATGGATATGCAAAGCATATGCAAAGCACATAAAAAATACGCTGGGGAAGATAGTCTGGGTTATTCCTGCCTCAGGCAAAGGCAAACCCATCCGTGGGATTGCTTTTGCTCAAGGACCTGGGAGCACTTGGTGGATAATGTGGAAGGATGGGGAAGTCCGGTGTGTGGGAAAAAAATGTCTCACTCTCATCTCACAGGAGGCTGAGTGTGAACAACTGTCTCTGCTAAAAGGGACTAGCCCCTTTATAAAAAGCACAGCTTCCCCTTTGCTCACCCCATCCATTGCCTCCAGCCCTCATGCCAACAGAAAATACTTGTATTCTCACATTTTTCAGTAGAGTCGAAAGTATCCCCCCATTTTCACACTATAACTTTCAAATGCTGGCAGACCTGGCTCTGGGAGGCCCCTCTGACAAAGGAAAAGTCTCTGCTCTACCTGCCTGCCTTGCTCCCTTGGTCTCTCTCACGGATTTCCTTAGAAAAGGCAGGTCAGACCATCTCTGAAATACTCTAGGGAAAAAGTTTGGATTTTTGTCTGTAACTGCAGCGATGAGAGAAAAAAAAAGAAAGTAGAAACCTTCAGGAAATTAGGCAAACAGGAAAACATTTCGCATGGCAACTGAATACAGAATATTTTGTAATGGGCATGTCCCACCCGCCCTGTTTGAAACAGGACTTGAAAAAATTCCTTATAATACATTATGCCTCATTTATGATGAGCACTAACAGTCCCGATTTTGGCTGTTCTCATTTGTCTCCCTCTCCTGGTCAATGGCGGTTATTTTTTTCCAGATTTTGTGGGGGTTTGGGTAGGAAAGTCTTTGTTTGGCTTTTGTCCATACAGAAAGAACTCAAAGTGAATACGTGGCTGAGCAAAATAGATTTTATGCATACATACTTGTTCCAGTGTATTGAAGGGTTAAATAAATATTTACCTATTTAAAAAGTCACCTCTGCAGTCTTGAAATGAAAACATAAATCTTGCCATATCTCTGAAAATGAGCCAGGGGAAATCTGCTAAGGGGAGTGCTCACTTTCAGTCAAGTTCGGCATGCTGGAAAGATGCCAGGAATAGTGAGGCCAAGAGGTGGCTGCATTTCTGAAGAGGTGGTGACAGGCAGAAGAGCTGGAGTCAGTCAGTTTAAGGGAATTTGACAGTTTTGGTATAGTAAATTGAATTCTTCTGGCTTTTAAAGGCTTAGTATTGACATAATACACTGCAGGCTGCCAATTTTTACCTTTTGCTTTAATGAGTCACATAAAAAGTACATTAAAAAAAAAGAAACAGAATTAATTTATTGCTGTGTATAATGAAGAGCTTGGGAGTAGACTGAGGGGTACTCAGATAATACATAACCTTCCTGTTCTGGTTCTGACAGTTCCCGTTATTCCCTGAATGCAGTATCTATTCAAGGGCTACCCAACAATCCCAGTTTTGGTAACTCACTTCAGTTGTGTTCCTGACCTACCACACAGTGCCAAGCCTGTTTCTTCTGCATCCTTATAGCTTCCTATCAGTAACTTTAGCCACTGTTTCATTCCCTTCCCTTTCTGGCTTTGAAATCCAACTCAGCCACTACCCATGGAAATTGCTATTTAAGTGCAGACTTCCAAAGAAAGACCTCTCTCTGGACCCTGGAGGCTTCATCCTCAACAACTTGAGAGTCTAGTCAGGGATTTCCCATGGACAGGACAGCTAATTGTGTCTAGTTATGTAGTTTTTGTAGATTAAATGTGTTATTTAGACTAAGACAAACAGATGTTCCAATTTCATTTCATTTATGAGCTGCAGAAGAATGTGAGTATCCTGTAGCCCAAAAGATTCCAAGTAGTTAAATATCCAAGTAATAACATATCCCAGCGCATCGCTAAGGTGTATTCACTTGAGCAGCTACTATGTTGTCTTCGTGCCACTCCTCCACCATCTCCTTTTCCCCATTTTTAGAAAATGGAAACTAAATACAGGCTTGTTTCAGAATAGTCTTCTAGTCTTAAGGAGAAATCTGTCCTTCAACTGCAAATCTGCCCTGCCTTTTTTTTTTCTTTATTTTTTACATTGTAGCAATTAGTAGTGATGCATTCAGGAGAGAAAAGGGCAGAACTGTGGAGACAAGTAAGGAACGCCAGAGTCTGAGTTCTAAGAAAGTAGCCATCTGGATTATTTTATTATTTAGAAGGCAAAGGAAAAAATAGAGTCAACATAAAAAAGCTTTGAAAAATAACTTCACAGAATATAGAGAGCAGAAGAAACGTAATTAAAGCTCAAAAAATTCTGTTCCTATGTTTCAGTGTAACAAGCAAAATAAGCATTCAGCAACTATTTTTTATGAAGAGTACACCAGTGTTTACTCTGAGTGCAGAATATATATTCTCAGAAGATTCAAGTGTATTGGTAAATTAGTTAGCATCCTTTAGGAAAGTTGTTTGTCAAATAATTTTTTTATTGTCTTGGATTGTCTTGTGATAACTCTTCAAGCTTTTTGGCTCATTGAACTCACTCAGATCTCCTACTCTGACGTAACTGGGAGATTTTTTTAACATGTGTTGTTTTTTCCATAACTTGTCATAATTGAATGCTTTCCCTTTAGCAAACAAATGTTCTGCTATGGAAATGTTAAAGAAAAAAAAAAAAAGGTGCCTGAAAGTGGCCTCCCTCCTTTGTTCAAAGTGATTTAGGCTGTCATTACACTGCTGTTTTAATCTGGCAGAAGTACGGATTGCTGTTGAAAGGAGCGGGCTGGTTTTCCTTCTCCCGCTGTCTTCTGCCACTTCTTCCCACTACTTCCCTCGTGCCACTCATATGCCTGTGGTTGTGCGATGGGTTGCTTCAGGGAACCACTCTGGTTGAAGGCTATTTTTTTCTTTTGATAGCCTAGTTTTTCTCACTGAGAGGAGTACAAACAGTAATGCCAGCCCAAGGGCAGTAACAGGAAAAGTGTCTGGAGCCAGGCAGGGAAGTGAACAGGGTTATTCTTCAATAGTCATTTAATAGTCAGTTTAAGCTAAACAGGAATTACAAAAGTTATTATGTGCTAGCATTGGAGATACTGCTACTGTTTTGAACAAAGTATTGATTTCTTGATAAAAACCTGATTTTCAACAGAATTAATTAGTCTGCTTTTTGCACCCACACACCTTTAATTTCCAGCAAAAGACCAATTGCCTGAGAACCATACTATTTCAGTGTAGATAAATTCAGTAATTGTTACAGCTGCTGGGTATATAATCTTGGTAAGCCTCTAAGGATCTAATGGAATCCAGGTAGACTGTGCCTGCAGGCTTCAAAAGTATCTTGATCTATTAGGGATCCGTAAGACCTAAAGCTTTGGCTGCTGACTGAGAGAGCTGGCCACAGCTATAGATCAAAGTTGTTTCAGCAGAATCTACAGGAGATTCTTGCTGCCAACCGCATGTCTGCTACTTTGGCCTCAAATTGTTCTGTGTATTTGCCAAAGGTTTAATTAATATGTGTATAACAAATGTGTAATTAAGTGAATAAGAAACTGTGAAATGTATTAGTACATTAAAAAATAATAGAATTGAAATCAATACTTAAATAAGAAAGACTGCTAGTTCAGAATTCACATGTATGAATTCATGTCAAATTTTGTTTTCATACAGATATGTGAATTTGCCTTTGTTCTTTATCCCTATGACTTATTTCACCTAGGTTTCAGAATTCACTGGCATCTGCCATGATTACAGAAATTAGCACAGGATTTGAAGTAGAACAGGTGTTTGAATCCCTACAAGAAAGCCTGATAGTACTCCTGGAAACCAAGGTGTAGAGGACAGTCAGAAGTTGGCATGGGATCCTTCTGCATCATCTCTCTTTAGATTCCTAAAAGTGATACTGTCATCCCCAAACATCTTGAAATACTTTAAAATCCTCAAGATGGTCAGTGTAATTTCAGCTGAAAAATACACGCAGAAGTGGATATAGTGCTGCAAAAGCATTTTTCAAATGAAAATGCTCTATTTCAAATGAAAGAAACATAAAATTTTATTCACAAATCTAACTTTGTCACAAAAATGTGGATAAAAAATGTAGGAGTGAGTACTGAAAAAAAATAGAAGGTCTAATTTACTGAATTTCTTCTGATAAGCTTTCTCAAGGAAGTGTTAGGTTATATTCAGGAGGCTTGAGGACAGTGAAGTGTGGGCAACCTGGAAGTGGAATAGATTGATCAGGTGATGCAAAATAATCTGCAGGGGAGCTAAGAGTTGAGAGGGAATGGGGGCTTGAGATGCAGGAGAGATGAGAAGGTGAATGAGCAGGAGGTAAGGAACTGGAAAAATAGAGTTTGAAATTTTCTCTTGGCAAGTGATGAAGCCTGCAGATCTCTGACAAAGGATGCTTGCTGAGAGCTGAATACACTTGCTAGTTGCTGGCAGTACAAGAATGCTTCCTGGCATGCTCCCGCTTACATAGGAGTAGTAATGTTGGTCCTATACTTTTCTACAGTGTAGCTTGACTCTGCTTTCAGAAAAGAGCACAACGATTTCTAAATCTGGAGAGAATGGGAATTTTTCTATTAAAACCAAAATAAGATCTTGGAAAGTCATTCTGCTTTCCTGTCCTAAAATTGACATATTGCATATCTCCCTTTTCTTGAGCTTGATGAAAATATTATAACCTTTTTGCTTGCATGTGGTTTTACATTCACAGTCAAACTCCTGTGAAATCAGAGTTTATGTTTCACTTGTTTTTCAGGGAATTAGATTAAGGGCTTTGTACAAGTCAGACAAATACATGCTATGTGTTGAATTTTCATGCTCCATGACATTTCTTTCATGTTAATTTCAGACATGGTTGCAGAAATAAGATTGGTGTTCTGCAGTGACAGCTAGGGAGACAGCAGTATCCCAAAGTCTAATACTAGTTTAATCAAGACACAGAATCATTACACATGCAGTTCTAATGTAGCCAGTGCAGCCTGTAGTTGGCATCTGCAATAGTTGGCTTAAGTAACCCAGAACTGGAGCAGCAAAATAAACCAGAAAGAATAGCTGCGGTTGTGTGATTTCAAAGCTTGTAAGCAGGATGGAAGGAGATAAAGAAGCTGAGGAAAGTGTCTTTGTAAGGATTTAGAAAAGAGGCAGGAAAAACAAGGGCTGAAGTAGGGGAAGGCATTAGAAGACTCAAAAGAACTGGGGGAAAAAAAAAAAGTGACAAGAAGAAAGGACCAGTGAACACTGAATATAAAGGAGCTGCATTTGCATGGATCTCTGTAGTATACCATCTCCAGGTCCCCAAGGCTGCTGGGATATCTGATAGCTAGGATTAGTGAGGTCTTGTTAACAGAACCATGTGTCATTGCTTAGTTTTGTATAGTTGTATCCTGTGTATCCAGAAAGGCTTGTCTGTTAGATGATGGAGTGTCTTTGTCTCAATTACTGTCTGCTTTGCTGACTCCTGCCCTGATTTATTGTTTTGGTAACTGCAGGAGTGCTCTCTGTGTCTTTCCATGCATCTTGGTGAGCAGGGGGATGTGGGAAGACATACAACAGAGTCTGCACCCTGGCTTGCAAGGTCACTTGGCATCTTCAGTCTGAGAGTCAAGGGAGCACCTTAAGGGCACATTATTGATGTTCTTATGTGCAAGGCTGTAAATCATTTGCCCACCAGATTGATTTATGTTGCTGCATGCAGGAGCCACTTATCTTCTGCTTCATAGTTTTGGTGTTCATCTTGTCTGTGTTGGACATTGACTACCAGACCAGGAAACGCTGTTGATCATTTCCTTTGTTACTTATGACCAATGAAGGTGACACACTGACTTCGTGGTCAAAACAAGAAGAAGCGGTGACCTGAGTCACTGTGGGATGACATTGCCTTTTCAGTGCAACTTGAAGGTTTTTTTTAGCAGTTGAGTGCAACTTGAAATTTTTTTTTAGTGGTTGCATATTCATAATGAGTGTAAACTTGTACACCACAGGTTTTACACCACAAGCTTATCCTTAGTGCAGACTTATAATTAACTTCTCTGAAATCATGTTGGTTTTGAATCAAAACCATGTCAAAGTAATATTTGCTTCAGCTTTCTTTCTAAAAAACCTTGAAGAAGGAGCATTAAATGGAAGTTAGTTTCTTTCTTCCTAGAAGTTTGTATGTCGTGACACTAAAGAGAGCCTGGGAACACATTCAAGAAGAAACACTAAGTAGCCAGATGAAGAAAACAATCACCATCATCTGCATGACATAGGAATTATCTGAAAATGGTGAAATGGGAATACCTGGAGATCATACTTGCTTTAGGAACTTGTTTAGTTGCTTCAGACAAGGCCTTCATTTGCTTTTCTTCACTCTCTAAGGCTAGAAACAGGGTCAAAGATGGATTGTAGTGATCTAATCTGAAATAGGTAGAAATCATTGTGTCATGGCATCTCCATGATTTGCTGCCATTTGTAATGAGACAAAGCAGTGTGTGCAGCTCTTGTAGAGTTTGGTGAAGTGCTTCTCTTCTCCTCTGCTGAACAGTATCCTGTGTCCTCACTTGATCAAAGCGAAATGTTGATGTCTTTATCGATAGGTGTTCTCGCACTGAAGGAGTCAGGCACCAATCCTGGCTCTTACTCCAGACAGGTCTAGTTCAGTACAGACAGCTTTTGCTTTGGTAACTGCAGTCCTCGTTGTTACTTAGAAAGCAGTATTTTCCTTTTCAATATGGTTCAACATGCTGTACTAATGTTTTCCATAGTGAGTGTCTGTATCAGTAGAGTTATCTGATAATTCTGAATAGCTTAAATTTCTCATAAAATTTCACAGTGTGTCATGAGGGTAGCTGGAAACTTATTTGCTTTGAAAGACTGCGTGTTACTTGCAGTGTCTTGTAGAGAGATGCAGGGTACCAGTAGTATTTCTTAATGATTTATTATTGCCTGAGGCCACCTGAAAGTTTTCTTGCAGGGAGTGCTGAAGTTGCTAGGAGTTGGCTGCTTGTGAAGGGGACATCTCTTCCGAGTAAAGTCACACTTGCCCTCTGTTGCATCTGCTTGTCAGATACGTCTGATATCTGTATGAGAGAAGATATCCATAGCTGCAGTTGGTATAGAATACCATCCGGTGCACCTTGCACTTTGGAAAAAGCTAATTCTCTGTGATTTTATTTGATGAATTATGTATTTATATTGCTATTTGTCTACTTGAATTCAGGCAGCTGCTTTTTCTGTCTGGGAAGAGAAGAGTTCACTTTGTGCAGGGACCCCTTCTGCTGCCTTCTGTGAAGATGGGTGGCAGACCCACACACTGCGGGCTATTTGTTAGGCTGCCCTCCATGACAATGCTTTTATTGACTTATTTCTTCTTCACGAGTTTTATTCTTAGGATCCTGCTTCAGAAAATGGTGAGCGAAAGTTGGGATTAGAGATTGCTGTGAGATACTTTGGGTAGCTCCTTGCCCTCAAAACATGAGGTAAAGGAATCTAAGTGCAGATGAGAGAAGTATAGCAGCAGAATAGGGGGCAGAGTGAGAGGAAAGGGAGCCTTGTGGGAGCAGGTAAAAGTCTGAGGGTACAGTGTGGCAGGAAATTGGGCTGTAAGTTAAAGAGAAAATGAGTGGAAGAGAACAGTGTGATGGCAAGACGGAAAAGGGAAGAGAAGCAGGCGGGAGTTGAAAAGAATAGAATGGAAAACTCCCTAATCCTCAAGACAGGAGAACAGGCAGAGTTCTGCCTAGAGCAGCCAGGAGGAAGCCTATGTTTTTGTGTGTAAATTTAAGGTTTGATGTGAGGGTGGGTTCCCTCCCTAAAGCTAAAAAATGAAAAAAATTACTGAAAAGGGTGGAGTTTGAAAGCATTCTATAATTTTGAAGACAGGATTGTCTGTCTTGAGGGGAGGGATGTGATACAAGAATTTCGCATCCTGGTTTTGATATTATGAAAATGAAAAGATTTAGATGGAGAAAGAAGTGAGTTGTTCTTGAGAGATCTCTGGCCAGGATTGGACTAAAAACTAAGAGGCAGTAGGCAAGTGGGAATAGGAAAAAAACCCAGCGAGATGTAGCATAACAACATACTGGAGTGGAGATTATGTCCTTGTAGTATAAAGGAACTTCATTTAACAATGCAGAGTTCTCTTCTTACAGCCAACAGCTGTGATATAACTAGTCTAACAAGTCAAAGGAGGTAAATTTGCTTGGGGGATAGCTGGCTGTTATTTATAGCACAAACTGCTGAGCCTTCAAGTGTCTCCTATGCCCTCACCATCCTTTTTGGAAGCATCATAGCAGGTGTGTTTTTCAGGCTGTATCCTCTGCTGCTAATGCAGTTTTGGTTGGCCCAGGTCACCTGAGGTGAATTTTGCCCTTTTGAAAATACTTGAGTTTAAACACTGCTTATTTGAATAATTGCAGAAATAATTGCCAGAGGACTTCAAAGGCTGAAACCTTGTCCACCTGTGTGAAAAGGTGAGGGTCTGTGTGCTCCTGAGAATTTTGACCATCTACATCTGCATTTATGTTAGCTTCACAATTAATGCCCTCCTTTCCTGTAGTACAAATGAAGAAGGGGTACTGTGCAGGATTTTGGTGATTTTGGGTATATTTTCTCTTGTCTGTGTAGTGAGACCGGGATGTTCTGAGGCAGATGTAAACCTTTGAAGGAGATTGCCTAATGATATTGTCTATTCCTCTATTTACAAGACTGTGCTGCTAAAGCATAGCAGTGGAGCAACAAGTGAGAGGAAGGACATGCTACTCTCCACTTTAGTGCTGGTGAAATGATGAAATTAAGAAAATAAAATATGTAATCTTGAGAATTATGCTTATCATAATATGTTTTAAGGCTAGATGTGAAAGCAATGTATCTCTGACCTCCTGCTTCAGGAGACTGTAGAACTGCCCTCAATGCTTTTTTAAATCAAGCTCAGTAGTTTCTGCTTAAAGTTTCAAAATAATATTAACTCTTCAATTAAAGATTTTAATGGATGTCTCTAGAAACATTGTTTCTATGACTAATTTATCTGATAGATAATATTTTGCACTGTTTCATGTTAATTTAATCTATGTTCAACTTCCACCTTTCAGAATATCTTTAGCTGCTTTTCTGTGAGACCAAAAGACACTTCACTAAGAAAAAAAATCTCACCATGTAAGTACATCTTAATTACTGTGAAGCAGATTGTTGTCTTTCTATAGCTGCAAAATGCATTCATATAGACAAAGAAATGATCTATGTAAAAAATAAAGTCCAGAAAGAAAAAGTTGCTATGTATAAATTAAAAAAATACTTTAACTAGTATTTAGTGGGGTTTTTTATATTATAAACAGCATATTATAATTCAATGAACATGTGACTAACACATTTGAAGTTTAAATAGCAATAATAATGCCACTTTTCGAAGGATAGGTTTACATATGCATGTGAGCAAAGGTCTGTCATTTTCTAACATATAAATAGTGAAAGCGTTCAAGTGTGATTACCTCATTATTTGAAAGTATTATTAAAATATTAGTGGGGTACTAACATTAGGGGGCACTATATTTACCTTTTTAGTTAAAAAAAAAAAAAAAAAGAAAAAGATATTTTATTTCATTCTTTCTCCAGGAGTAGAGGGAAGACAAAATTTTGTCATTAAAAAAATACAATTCTAATAAAGATACATAGTCAACCTTTTTTTTTAAATTAAGCTTTTATTTTATTTTATTAAGTTATTGAAAGACCACTTATTTTTGTGTGCCATGTTAGCTTTCCTTCACTTCTGTTTGAGGAACACCAGTATTCATTTCAATTTTAAATCTTATAAATACAGTGAAGAATCTTCTGAAAGATAAAAGTGGAAAAACTTTTTTTTTTAATTCAGCAATAGCACTCTGCACAAGTTATCTTTTTATGTTGTAGAAGGAGCAAATCTGTGTTTTCACCAGCATTAGGGTAGACTGCCTCTCCACTGTTTATATGCAAGAGAATATTTAGGTAAAGGTTAATGTTATCTCTTTATCACTATGTGAATAAAGCCAGGTATTTTTAGAGCAACTGCTGATTATTCAAACAGTTTTATCAAAAACCAGTAGAGAAACCTGTTGTCTCTCTCTCTTTTTTTTTTTTTTTTTAAAAGTAAAGGTTTGAATCATCTGACCAATGTTCATAAACATTTGGGCTTTCCTGCAAAGTAATTCAGACAATTAAAATAGACTCCCTTAAAGAAAACTCCCTTCAGTATTTTGGCTATGTGGCCACTCCACACTGTCAAAAGCCTTTTCATCACTTAAAAGGCTTGCGTACTTCCAGAAGAACAGAAATACGGAAGAAGAGAGAGTTGACAGTTCCTTTATTGTGCTGGAGTCAATCCAATGTGGCATGGGTTATGGGTTATCAAGTCTGTGTGTTAAAACGGCTTTAATGCCATTGATCAAGAAAAGTCAGGTCTATATAGCATGCATTCTTGGGATATTTATTTATAATTACAGCCAGAAATACTCTCAGGTGTCGAGAATACCATTATAAAATGTGCAGTGTGCCTTGGAATTGGGACAATGTCATAGTAGTCTGAAATGAACCCAGCACTGGTTGTTTTGTTATTAACAAAGTTTGTGTCTTATGCAGAGAAAGCAGCTAATCTAAAAGCTCTGGTCACACATCATAAGTGATTAGGATTTCAGAATTTCAAGAAACTTTGCATGAGCCTAGCAATCTTTTTGCTAGAGATAACGGCACATGATATTTTAAAAACTTTCCCTCGAATTAGTTTATAATTCCAACTATAGCAATCAGGTAAGTGCAGGGTTAGTATTTTACAGATGACAGAAAACCAAAATCCAAACAGAATTTGGAAAGACATTTCTTAGCCCCACCATTAAGCAATTGCCCTTGGGATTTGTTGAGCAAGTCATTCTGAAAAACAATAAACCTAATTTTCTAATAGAAGATTAGGAAACTTCACAAAATGAAAGACAGAGACACATGCAAAACAGCATAGCTGTAAAATTTCATATTCAGTTTGTCTGCTGATGACCTGAATATGTTTATTCTGTGGAATGTGATGTAAAATGTGAACCTTCAGCTGTTAGCTTTCTTTTTGCTGAAGTTGTGGGAGATACAGGCTTGAAAAGTGGGTGCTGACTTATTGTATTTATTGTTTTTTTAATTTACTTAGCCCGCACTGAGATACCTCACAAAGGCTGCTGACTTTCTACCTCTTGATGAATCTCTGAGATTTCTCTCCGAAGATGAATATATGAATCTTGCTTCAAAAGGAAGGTCTATAATAGTGTGTCAAATACACAGCATAATCTTAATTTGATGTAGTTAGATGATTTGTTAAGATGATTTGATGTAGTTAGATGGTGTTGATAAAAACAAACAAATCATTCTGTTAAAACACTGTAGCATGAGTATATGATAATGCTCTTCATACAAAAGAAAAGCAGTCTGTACCATTTCTGAACTTGCAAAGAAGGATAGAAATATTTGGAATGAAGATTTTTGTGCCATGAGACTGTAAGTCTACTACGAGATTGTAAGTCTAAGTGGGTTGATAGGACTGCTAAAATTTATATCATCACTAGCACAGAGTTGTGACTGATGTTACTTGAAAGCACCTCACTTAAAGTCCTCAGATATTAATTAAGGGTGATGTTTCACATGATGGTTGGAGCTGATCAGATAGCTTGCAGCTATCGAGAAGGGCAGTCCTGCTTGCCCTTCCCCTGCTCCCATATGTGCTTCTGTCCCCTTGGCTCTTGGGTGACTTTTAGTGAGATGAATGCTTGCTGAAATAGCAGAAAACCATTGTTGCTGTACTGTTTGGTTTGCTTTCTGCTCCTGAGCAAGTTGTACTGATTGACCGAAGGGCCAGATGGGTGCTGTAGGGGATGAAGGGTATAGGTAGGTGCAGGGGGTGGGTGGGAACGAGTGGAGCTCCCCTTTGGAGGCAGCATGCTCTTAGACTGGCTGAGGTGTCTCATGAAGTCTCAATCTGAGAGGTGCAGAGGAAGAGCATCCCTTTCTGCCCCACAGCCTATGCTTCTGGTCCCCTGATCTTTCCCTCTAGGCCCATGTGGGTACATGCCTGGGTTTCCCTTGCAGCAGGACCACTGGTTCCCCTTCCTAGTGCCTGTCTGTGGATCATAGGCACAAACAACATGTCCCAAGGGACTTCCCAGCCTCACTGGGTGCCTGTGTTACACTTAAGTGATGGGGTCAAAGACAATATACCTAGCTTGTGTGGCCACAGCGTTAGCTGGATGACTGTAAGTCCCTCAAAGCTATTTCTTTAACTAAATTTCTAACACTGGTCATGAATACATTGTGTACCACCAAATGGTCTTCACAATAATGTTTGACAGTGGATCTCATGGTGAGCTCAGTCACCTGAGAAACACACGTGTGTTTATGTAGTGGGGTGAAAGTTGTGAAAACGTGCTTGATTTTCTTCTAGTCTAGCTCTCATGTGTTTTAAGTGCTTGACTATCACTGTATATCTTTCGGATTGAACCTCAGATCATCTTCCAAGGCACAGCCCAACCAAATGTTTACACTTAAAGGTGGGCTGAAGTCCTACTGAACTCAAAAAGACTAGCTTGCACTGTGCAACTGTTTTCCTGGATCTGAATAGGACTCAGATGGCTAGATTTTACAAAATGCTGGACACACAGAAGAGATAACTAGAGATTTTTTTTTAAATAAAATATTCTTCTTCTTCTTCTTTTTTTTTTTTACTGTATATCTCCATGTTGCTACAAGTCATATGTATGAGGGTGGACTATCTTATGTAGAATGATTTTTCTGTATTAGCTTTGCACTCCTGCTCTCATTTTCAGTGATTTAGTGGGTTTTCATGCTGTGTGTCCTAATCTACATTGTAAATTTCTTTGGCAGGGACTGCTTTTTAATATATGCTTTTGCAGCAACACTACAATTAGATATAGTTCTGATTGGAACATTGGGGGCCTACCGTCAGGCAAACAATTACTAATCTTAATTATACATGTAACAGTAACGTGCCTGGCAGTTCCAGTCTTTGAGAGCTGGCCGGTGTTCCAGTAAGAATAGTAGTTACTCCCTCTTGTCTAATACTTTTTTGCCAGTCCACATTTGTACCACACATAAACAAGATCTACAAACCGACAGCAATTCAGGGAATGGTTAATAAGAACATTTTTTGAGGTTGGGGTTTTAGCACCGATGAAACAATGTATTGAACAAGTCTGGCCCAGGACAGAAAAGGGAGCAAGGCTGAGCGTTGAGATGCTTTACTAATGCTGCCATCTCTTGATCTTGTTTGGTATTGCCATCCTTAAAAATTCATGGGAGATATGATCGGATTCTTAAAGGCAAAAACAAGACCCCTCCAAACCCCGGAGTTAAGAAGCGACATCATTATTTTTTTTCCTAAAGCCTTTCAACTTTTATGTAAATAAACTCCGTAAACACATAGCTGCATTTACCTCAAGCAAGGCTACTTTCAGAATTTTCTATTTTTAATAACTTCCTTGACTGTGTCACGCAAATTTTGAGGTTGTTCTGAATTTCTGTCATTCAAATTAAAAATTAACACTGAGAAACAGAGAGATGAAAGGAATGAAAACAACAGATCTGTCCAGTAGTACTATATGCTTCATGAACTCAAAAGATCTCTTTTATGACTGGAAGCTGTGATGGGAGTAGAGACTACAAAATCTTTCTTTCTGAGTTCACGGAAGTTGAAAATCCACTTTCTCTTCCTAAGCAATGGTTGCTTTGGGGTTTCTATAAAATAGGGTCTTAGCTTAGTTTCCAGTGGGTAATCCAAAATGTTGATTCCGAATGATAATTCTGTGTGGTGATTTTAGTGGTGGTGTTTTTTGCTTTGTTCAGAAAGTTTGTCACTGGCAGATACCAGTTTCTCATACCTGAGTGAATTAATGGAAAGGGGTGGATTCCAATAGGCTTATACTTTCCTGAAGCTTTACAAAAAGGTCAGTCTTTTTTTTTCCTCTTCTTTTGTTCTCCAATTTATCAGTGTTTTAAAATGTGGAAGTTTAAGATTTTGGGTTAAAATGTCAATTGTTTTTAAGCTAGTGTACATGAAAAACACTGAAATCTGAAGGTATAATTTTGAAATGATTGAGATAGATAGAATAATTCTGTAGAACCCTACTGAAATTATTTCTCAATTTAAAAGAATTATAACTTAGTTTTAGTTATGTTTTGATCTATTGTGAAAATTAATATGGTTAGATATTAATTTGAATGGAAGATATCATTTCTCAACAGATCTAATCTCTGCAGCCAGATGAAAATGGACTTTATCCTTGTTTCTAAATATACTTCCCCCTGGACAGATTGAAACAAGTTGCTGTGATTATAGTCCCTGTCTTGGCAACTGCATTTGGTATGTAAAGACAATTATGCCAATCTAGCTGTTTCCACAAATGCTTTTTAAAATCCTTTTAAAATATCAAAATTAGTGATAAGAAAATGCAAGTTTTCATTTGGAAATGAAAGACATTTCATTTCCAGCAGAACAACCGGCAGAACAACCTTCTGCCGGTTTTCCCGTCATTGTTACAACAGGAGGTGGTACGTTTCCAATGAGGATGCCATTTTCATGACAATTGGTCTGAGATTTCCAATACTGGTCAGAAGTTATCTGTTATAGATTACTGATCTGAACTGGAACAGAACGGACGACTCAGAAATATTTGGATCTGTAACATGATTTCACATCTATCCCCTTAGAAAACCCCACTGTAATGTCATTCTGTAACTTTGCTACTCTGGCATTTTAGTGGTGGGGGAAGACAACTTTTTATTTTCACGTTCATTTTTTTTATTACTATTTTTCTTTGACTCTTTCTGCCTGTGGTGCTCTTGGCTAGGTAATTTATGGCCTAATATCAGAGCCCTAGACAACTGTGCTGGTTGCCAGAGGCTTGGCAATCAGATCTGAGAAGTGTTTTAAAGATGCATTTTGTTTGAAATTGCTTTTCTGTTCTTCCCCAAATGAAATCCTGCTGCTACACACATTTATTTTGGAACGAGTCGAGCAGCAGCGGAGGAGAGATGGTGTGTGTTTATAAAGACACCTGAGAAACAAAGCTTTTGAGAAGCTGAAGCTTGCTGGGGAAATGAGAAGTGGGTCACTTGCATTTGGAGAAGAGGTGGAGTTTTCAAAGACTGGGATGGGCGTTAGGGTAATACTTCTGAGGCCATGGCTAACATTTGCATTTATACAGGCAAAAGTAGTGGTCAACAGAGGTCTCCCACCCTGATTCTCTGAATGCACATGCTGTAGCCCTGGGTGTCCTGTTGTCCTGAGGTCTGCCGCAGAGCAGCATCCTCTGTCCTTCTGTGATCCTACACTGATACCTGGCTGTACGCTGCTGCCCCTGTGTACCTTAGCGCTTCTTACTCAGCAGCTCCCAGTGGCCTCCCGGTTTCTGCATCACCACACTTGGCAAAGAGGGTAGTGGTGGTATTGATCAAGGGCTCTTTAGAAATGTAACACTGTTTCTTTGGCTGGTTTGTTTGGAGAGCCAGGAGAGTAAAAAAAGGTGTGTGTGAAACATCAAGTAGAGCCAAGGCTGCTTTGGTTTCATGAGATCTTATGGTTTAATAAAAAGGACGAGCTTTCTAGGGAGCTCTAGAGGGAATCCTGGTAGCTTTTATTCCTTTTCTGCTTGCTGCTGCTTTCAAACAGCAGCTCCCAGGTGCTCTCCCTTATTTCCTTTTGTTTTAGGATGGCTCTTCACTGAAGCTCCCCTCCAGCTCCTCAGCTGATCTTTGCAGGTATCTCTGCAGAATTTACCGACCAAACTTGTTTTTCCTTTCTCACCTGGTTGCATTATCGACTTTCAATCTCCCTGCTGCTTTTATACCGAGGAAGAAGGGCATGCAGTGTTTGCAACAAGCTATGTGAACTGATAGTGACCTCTCCGCAGCAGGATTTTATCTGGTTCCTCTTACCCATTGGCTCCTCTTAACCCATTACTCTTTGTAAAAAGCAACTGTGTTTCAGCTCTGTGTCTTGTAATTGTGTTCCCTTTTCTAGAAGTGCCAGTTCACCTCCTTTGCCGACCACCAAACCCTGTCCCTCCCTCTGCAGAATTTGATTCAACCACCCTTCTAGTCCCTGTGCTTCCTTCCCCTCCACAGGCATTCTGTCTCCTCTGCACTGAGATTTTTAGCAATCACATGTATCACAAAAATCCCATTTGTACTTTTTAAACATGTGTTTCTCTTGCTATTCTTTTTTCTGGGTGCTTCATCCTTTTCCTGCTTTGGAAAATACCTGGTCCCATCTGAAGAAAACAGTGTGATTTCCCCCTCCAGCATTCACAGCATACCTTTTTCTGACTTTTGATCTGAACCCCCACCCCAGAAATGATGAGAAACTCTTCCATCACTTTTTGGAGCCGTCCAGAAACTGAGTTTCAGCTTCCCATAAAGGAGCAGTTTCTTTCTGTTTCTGGGGTTATTGTTGGGGTAGTGGTTGGTCACTTTTTAAACCATAAGTATCTGCACAGTCTTCTTTAATGTATCTTCTTCCTTTTTCTCTTTTTCTGCCTGGAGTAAATCTGGGTCTTCTTTGTGAGGTCTTTATTTCAGTCATATAGTTTCTTTGTTTTAATGGAAATTTTGATGGTGACCGTGCTACTTACTAGTACTCCTTTTTGCATCCCCACTTGGAATCTCCTTATTTTTGACCAACATGTTACCACAGCCTTAGCAGAGCACAACTGCCTTTTGCATAGGACACAAATGTAGGCTTTGGGCTTAAAAAAAAAAGGGGGGTGAATGCTTAATAAAGCCAATATTAATAGGATTGAATAAGGCATTGAATTAAATAAAGCAAATATGTAACATTAAGAAAAAAAAAAATGGAAAAGGTACATAGTCTAAACATCCCCAGGCCAAGCTGGAATTTCTACACAAGAGCATTGAGTGATGCTATATCTGGTCTGTGAAGTCCTGCTGACATAGCCGTGTTATGTCAGATTATGCACAATTTCCCTCATTTCCACATGGGAAACCTCCATGATGGCAAAGATGAGGCTACACAAAGGGGAAGGAACTGTCATCAGTGCAGGGAGCGTTCACTGCTTGTACATAGGATGCCCAATACAACCAGAGCCATAATGAGCTCCACACTAGATAGGACCTTGTTTAGGGAACTAGAAAGTTAAGCAGGATATGAGCAGCATCATGGCTCTGGCAAACTAAAGGTAACTGCACTGAGAGTTAAGAAGAGAGAGATTCTTCAGTCTTAACCTATTGACACAGGAAAGAATCTACTGGAAAAACAAAGTGTAATTTTTGGTTTAAAAAGTCATTGACTCAGATTCCTGCAACCCTGAAGTCATGTGAGGCAGGAAATGGGATGGTCATAGTAGCAAATGGCTTGGGGGAAGAGTGACGCTCTAATACCAAACATGTTCAGAGCAAACTGCAGACAAGTCAACTCTCAACCTACCGAGAGCTGGAAAAGTCTCTGCAGTAGCAGAGTGAAGCAAAGACCTCTTTCCTCAGGGAATCACAGGGTATGTCTACATGGTATATTATGGGCCAGCATGAGCTTGTGACTACCAGAAATATGTTGCATAAACATACCTGTAACAAGCTGGTCCCTGAAAATGTACGTATTTATTATAGCAGAATGTTTGCTTATTGGAAACAATGCTGCCAACCCAACCATACAGAAATCATGTGCCAAACCCCTGCTCCAAAATGAGATTGCCTTTAAAATTACAAGATTAAACCACCACCAACAACAACCGAAAGCAATACATTTTGGATTCTTTTTATTTGCCATCTAGTGTTGGAACATTCACTGTCTGCTTGCAAGTTTGCCACATTGCCATGAAAGCTAGGTATGTGCTTAAAAAAAATTAAATCTCAGACTCTAGGGTAGTTACCTGATTATAACCTCTGCAATGCTCACAAAGCCATCAGGTATCACAAGAGTTGGGTGTGACTGGGTGTGACTACTCAGGATTGTGTAACTGGGGAGATTCACACATATGTGCCATGAGGAAGGTGGATTTGAATGCCAGGGTGGGGCATATACATGTTCACATGTGTTGAGTAGACAATAAATCGTGAGTGAGTTTAGAAGATGTGCAAGATGTTTAAGGATGTGGACAGGCTTTCTTTTCTGGGTCTAGGTAAGGTAGTTTAAGATGTTCCTGTCCCCAATTGTTCAGCTTCCCCCAGTGCTGGAGACTTGTGCCTTCCCAGCCGAGCTGGTGTGATGGGAAGGGTGCTACACTACAATGTCAGATCACCTTCCCCAGCAGCTTAAGCTCAGATAATGGGCTCTGAATGACAGTGGATGAGGAATGCTTGCACCTTCTGTCCTCCTGGTAGTGGGAGTTGAGGATCCTACTGATAGGAGCGAGGAGATCGGGGGTGACATGCATCTGAGGAATGCTGTGTCTTAAATCACTTCCAGTTCTCTGTAGAATAAACGTGTGTCTAACCCAAGGCAAGGCTGGAAAGGGGCTGGTAACGTGGCTTGATATTACAGACACTGAAAGTTCCTGCCTCTGAGGGGCTTTCTGCTTTCTTAAGAGAGATTGCAGTAACCTGTAGTGCAGGAAGGAGTGTGAGTGAGAAGCAGAAGATCAGCTGTCATCTCACTGAAAATTGTTTGCCCTTCAGACTGAGGCTGAGCCACTGAAACTGTTTTGGGTTTTATCTTAGCATTGGGAAGGAGGCTGATTTCCAACTGGATAGTGATATGTCATCTGCTCCATCACTGCTCTGTGTCTATCCATGATTAGATACAGATGGAGCTGTCTCATACAGGGCTCCCTGTTCGGATGCTGCTGCTGCTTTGATTTTGATGCCCTGTGTTTGGAATCAGATCCTGATCCACATCAAAAAGCAAACAAACCCCAAGAGCTGGAGTGCAGTTGATGTGTTAAGATAGGCTGTCTGGGTGTTTGCTCCATTTCTGACATTTATGCAAGGCTCTCTCTTGTCCTGGAGATATTATTACCCAACAAAAGTATATAATGCAGTTTGTGTTAGATCATCCATTTTATATTCATTATAATTTTAAATAATGCTTGCCTGACCTCACGTGCTGGGAATGATAACGGCTGTGTGTGCATGTGTGGGGTTATGCACTCCTCCATTCTGGCTGTCCTGCTCCTGCCCTTCTGTCAGTGAGCCAGCAAAATGGCTGTCACGTTGGTCTCTCTGCCACTCTCCAGGAGTTTTCAAACTAAGTCCCTGGCTGAGATGGGAATAAGGAAAAAGTGCTCTTCTCTGATCCTGTATGGTAAACCTCAGGGGGCTACAGAAGAGATATCAAGAAGAGAAGTGAAGTCTAAAAGCTGGTGAAAACAGCTGGGTAGAAAACAAATCACTGGGGCAAGGAAAACATCACTTTCAACATGACCAAGTTTCATAAACTGAAATTCTGTCTACGCATCCATTACCATGTGACAGAAAACCACACGCTGCACGAGATTCACACAAGATGGTCATGGGAGATGAAGACTGCTCTAATCTTTTATCCTTGCAAGGAAACATGAAAAGTGTTCCGGGGGCATGTGTTTCTGCCAGTCCCACCTAACTTTTCCTTGTCTTCTTCACTGTTGGGAACATGTGTCCTGGTAGCCTGAAATGAACATTTTTCCCTTTGACTTGTTATTTGCAGTCAGATAAAGATTTTGTTTCTAAATAATGTTACTGCTCAGCATTCAGGCATGTCCTGAGGAGGAATTGGTAATATTTTTGTGATGCCTCAGATGTGACTGAGCGTTCCCTAATCTGCAGCAGTGCAAAATTGCCTGTATGTGATGGGGAGGAGGGCTGATTTTTCAGGGTGGCGGATGAGGAGTGCTCTTCTGTTCCATCCCACCGGCACCACTCTGATGAGCCCATCAGAGAACTGAAGATGTGTACAATGAATGCTAAGCACATCGTGCAAATAAGCACAATAATAATAATGTTGAAGATGGGAAATGAATAATTTCTCTAAATGAAGCTTGGGCAGGAATTCAGATAGAAAGTATGTAATTAAACCAAGCTGGAACTTGATCAAAATACTGAAATGGTACTAGGAAAAAAAGAGAAAAGTTATTTAATGACTATTAACTGGAAGAACCTTGGCTTTTTCTTTCATCCAGAAAGAAGACAACTGCCAGCACCAGGAAAAGCTGGATTCCCAAGAGAATGTCCCTCCTTCTTCCACATGATTTTCCCACGGAAAATTGCTATCTTGGGCTGCCAGGATAATACCCATCAGTTCTGGATGTGGGGCAGAGATTTGTCTGGGCAGACACTTCTGGGCTTGAGCCTGGTCAGACAGTGGGAGGGCTGGTGGCTGCGCTGAGGACAGCCGGTGTTGGTCCTGGCTGAGGATGCAGGGAGTGGAGATATCTGGAGGCACATTTTAACACCTGGCCCTACTGAAGTGGATGAAATGACTGCTTACACAGTCCTGCTCCCATCCAAACTCTGACCAGACCGGACCTTTGCTTAACTTGGACTCTCCAGTGCAAACATTACTCACAGTCCTATGACAATCTTAAGAAGAAAGACGAACAGCAAGGAACTTCACCCCATCACAAACCACAAGGGCACATTTGCTACTGTGTGATAAGGACTCAAAACTGCTGCTGGCTTTACTGGCTAGTGATTGCTCCCTCTTCTCATCTCATGACTAGAGGACATAATAAATTATCCAGAGAGCACCCCTCTTAGCTGGGCAAGGGCTGAACTTTGGTTGTGCATTTGTGGAGCTCAGTGCACAAGTAACCTGGCACAATTCACTGTGGCATAGTACACTGTAAATCCTTACACAATAAATGGATTGTAATCACTGCATTTCAGTGACTACTGAAAGGCAATTTGAGACTAAATAAAGCAGGATGTTGAGATTTCAGATTGTAGGTCTTTTGAAAGGATTTGAGGCAAAAGGAGAATACCTGCAGTGCTCTGCAATGCTTGTGATGTGGCTGTGTGTGCTGACAGGAGATGGTCAAGCAGTACGTGGCTGCATGGGCTCATGGTGAGAAGGAAAGATCAAGCCTTCATTTCTGCGCTGGAGGCAAGGGAGGTGGGAATGCATTGCCAATCACATCATGGACCTGTGCTCAGTGGTGGGGAGTGACAACCCCACACTGTTTGTTTTTTTTTTTTCAATTCCCATAAAAGGGATATGTTGTTTGAAGCATGGTTTTATTCCACAGCATGAGTGCTGTCTTGATGCTCATTTGACCCTACTGAAGCCGGAGTGTGACTTAGCTGTGCTCATGGCTTTGAGGAATGGTTTTACAGCCACAAGCATGTTGGTGTCTATGTGGGACTCAGCAGGAGAGGAAGAGTTTACAGAGAAAAGCATCGCTGAATGCCACAAAGCCAGATCCTCAGTGGTGTTAAGGTCAGTAATCTTAGAGGAGCTTCTAGCAGCTGGCACTCTGCCCCTGGCTCCCAGGTGATGATATGGTGTGGTCCAAGGCTGTGCGACTGCCTATGCCTGCTGCTGTGCTAAGTCTGAGAGAAATTAAACCAGCGGGAGCGGAGCTGCTCAGCCTGGGACAAGTGAGGAAATGGCAGCTCAATACATGCCAATTACCTGGGGATCCCAGGGTGGGAGCAGAGGGAGTTTACTGTGGTGACTTTCATGAGCTGATATATGATTTAGGCCCAGTGAATGCATGAGCATTGGGCTGTAACCTTCCCCTGAGTTACTGAGAAGAAGTCTATAGTACGAGCCGTGCTCAGCTCCCCGCTGTGCCTTCGTGATGTGGGCTGCACTGGGGACTCTCTGTGCTTAAGGTGCTATGGATCAGATCCAAACATGATTTAAGGTAATTTTCTTCTAATTCGCAGTCAGGCAATGGAATAGATCTATCTTCTGAGAATCAAAAGTATTAATAACTCCCTTAGATGCAGTTTGGAAGCAAATGAATACCCCCATTTTTTGGTAAATTTTGAGAGCATTATTTTATTGTATGGAGATGAACTCCATTAGCAGAACACATGAATTAAAACAAAAGCAGCTTATTTGCATTGTGATTAACCATTCCTGAGACGAGAAAGCTCATCTGGTTGTGAATATATGGCAACAAAATTATAAATGGCGCAATGGGACTTAATCTTTGGTTTTTTACATTTCTACAAAATGGCTTTTGTAGAGAAACATTTTCTTCTTACCTACAGCTGAAATTTGTCACCATGGTAACCTTCTGGATTTGGAGGGGCGGGGTGCTCTAGGCAAATATGTGGCCGCAACCTCAGAAATAGTCATCCAAATGGGGTTTCATTTCTTCTCTCTTTCTTTAACATCTATGAGGTTCTTACACACCAGGCAGCTGCTCACATAACCAGATCAGAGGGAGGCCATACGAATCTAAACTCTTGTTTTCTTTCTTTGAAAGGAGCAATGTTTGGGGCAATCTCCTCCCTTATTGAACGGGCTCCATCCTTCCCTGGCCGCAGCTAAGCCGGCTCGGCTCTCTGGGAGCTGCTGGACCGCGCTGTGCTCCGGTGCCTGCAGCGTCACCCGCTGTTGCTGGGAAAACGCAGAAATCCTGAACTGGGGTCCCAGCAGCTCAGCATTGGAGAGTGTGCTGTTCATTTACTGGCTTCAATATACACATAATTCTGTTTTGTTTTGTTTGACGTACGTGTCTGAGAGTGACTTGGGGCCTTAAACAGGTGTTGTGTTTTTTTTTTTTTTGTATTTTTGAAGGGAAAAAAGCCAACACAAATGTGCATCAAGACTTCTGAAAATAAAATGATTAAAGCCTTAGAGAACCCTCCCCCACAATACTGTGTCAATGCAATATTATTTGAAGGACATGTCACCATCTTGATAATTTAACTTCTGATTTTTATTTCCCATTTTATGTGTCAAACTGCTTCCCACTGCTTGCCCATGTTCTCTTTCTGGCTTTTAGGTTGCAGGAAAAAGGAGGAATTTATGATTGAAGCTCTGGACAAAGGCTGTGTAGATCAAAGTTGCTATTAGTGAACTACTGGCTCTGCCACTAACTCCTGAGATAACCACGGTTGAGTCATTGCATGTCTTTCTGCCTGAGGTCCTAGCTGCAGACAACACACAGTCCTTCTTCTCGTCCTTCTGCTTTTTGTGTGGGCATACAGTGTGGCAAGTGCTGGTGTCAGGGATGTTCTTAATCTGTGCAGTAGTGCCTTGATTTTATCTGAAGCTTCTTGGTATAGCTAATAAATAAATAGTAAATAAATACGATTCGAGGGAGTGCAATAATAAGCAAAGTGGTGACCCTGCCTGTTTGTTTGCTTTTTGAGAAGCTCCTGGCCTGCCACAGGTAATGACAGGTAAATAAACCCCTGTCATCTGAGTACACCCACTTCTTTCTTCTCCCTGTGACTAACATTTACACCTTCTTTTCTTTCCCCTGTAGGGCAGGGGCAATCAAAAACATTCCTTCATATTAAGGCAGGGTGTGACTTCAAGTGTTGTCTGGCCTGGCTCTGACTTCTGTGCCCACCTTTGCTCCTTGGTAGCTGTCTGCTAATCTGAAGTACTTCACCCTTAACTAAGAAGAGCAAAACCACCTTGGATTCATCCTAGGGAAAGAGCTTGTGCATCAGTAGTTACTCCAGAGAGCTGACCTGTGCTACAATCTCACTCATAAGTAGATTTTTTTTTGCAAAGCAACCAAGCAGCTGGTTTATATTTTCTGCTAAGGCCCCATCAGCCTTTGATTAGTGCCTATATTTGAGTACGCTGGAAGTAACATCTGAACGTGGCTTCCTAAGAGGGGTAAAGCCCTGAGGGGGAACTTGCATACACCAGCAATTCCTTTCTCAATGGTTCTTAGCTTGTGTTTTACCCCATGACCTGCCTGACACAGATGAAATAGCTGTCGAAGAGAGCTGTTGGTGAACATAATTTGGCTCCTTCTGAGCTGGCAAGTAGTGTTCAGTGAGCAGTGGGGCTACTGCAAGACCACCCCAAATGCAGCAGCGAGGCTATAACAGTAGGTGGCACATGTACTGTTTTCTGCTGCCAGCTCCTACCTGCTCTTCTCAAGGGTAAACATTTCTCTTACAGAGTTTCACAAAAAGTTTAAGGGCCTCAGAGCCATAGGCAGGCAGAGGGAAGTCTCCTTCAGGGCAGTTTGAGCGCTAGGTCCACTTCTTGGCACCTAACACATGAGGCTGAGCTGACTATAAATATGCAGCCACCCACCACACTGCTGTGCCAGTAGGGCTTGGGGGTAGAAAGCAGCATTTTGGGGACTTTACAAGGCAGAATAATGTGGAGCATTAAATAGCTGTGTTCACAGGTTGCCATCCACCATCTCGCTTCCTTTACACGATCTTCTCCTCTCTTTGTCAAGGGCAACACAGCATGAACGAGGAGAAAGACATGGTGTGCTGAGGCTGCAGTAGACTCTCCGGTGTCTCCTACCCCCTTTCCCCTCTTCTGCTGTACGCTTCCCTCCTTTCATCTTGTTTTGAGTGGAGTGGTGGATCACCAACACACTATTATTAGGAAAAGGACCTTACCATTCAGATGCTTATAGACACATCTCCCAGATTACCAATATCCCTTGCATCTGCAGAACTGGGTAGGGAAATTTGTAAGAATGTGTTTCTCCCCACCCCAAGATTTTTGGAGACACCTTCCTATCAGGTGTATTACACAAACCACAAAATGGCTCCCTCCAAAGCGAGCAGCTCCAAATCAACTCCCCCCCAAATTTAAGGCAGGCAGGGAGGTGAAAAGCAATGATTTCCAAAGTTATCTGAACTTTTTTCCAAGTCACTTAAATTGTTTCCAAGCTCAGACTGGCATGGGGGATGAGCGGAGGTTATGCTGGGTGCCTGTTGCGTTCAAATAAATTTATCCTTTCCCCAGAGCCCCATCTCTTGTGTGCAGCCAAATCATGTGTGTTTGCAGGAGACGGTATGCTTGTGTTTCTCCCACGACCCTGCTGGCTCATTAGTGTTATTTCTGGAGGTCTTGTTTCCACAGTAACAAGCAATTACCATTGTTCCTTGGACTGCCAAAGTTACCACCAGCAACGCAGAGGAAGATGCGTTATTCTCTATATTGGGATAAAATGCCTTCATATGTCTTGCTATTCACTGAATGCCAATCCTGACGCAGGTCCTGTGCAAATAGCACACTCCACCCCCTGTCAATGCTGCTTTTGCTGGTATTAAGACATGCCAAATTCTGAAACGATCCAAAATGATCTCCTCAGGTCTGTGGCTACACTGGCAACGACAGGGTCAGGATTTCAGCAGCAGGATGACTGTACCAATGGTAGCTCTGGTAGGAATATAAATAGAATAGCTTGAAGGCAGTTCTTTTTGCAATTGTGCTTAGCCCTGTTCCAAGTAATGCTGGCTAGTGACGTCAATAAAATATACTGTCTGGCTTTACCCTATAGCTTCTACCAGTACGGTGGTGGAGCTCCCACAGGGGAGTCTGGTGGTCTTATGCTAGCAGGATGCTGAAGTGTCTGTACTGCACAATACCTTTATCATCCCCAAAGGGCAATGTGTGTGCACCTGCTCCAACCGTTCCTTCCATCAGTGGCTTCTCCTTTCCCCTTTACCTTTACATTGCACACACACAGATTCAGCTAGAATGGGCTTTAAACCCCGTAGAACATATCCTGAATTTCATGTATGTATCAAAAGATTAGGCAGCTGGGAAGCTGAAGGAAGATGGGCTTTTGTAGACGAGAGAAGAGGGGTAGTGGGACGCTGGGGCAGCTGGATTAGGTTTCACGACTTGGAGAGTTTTTACGGCTTTCAGTGACTCCAGTTTCCAAGTGTGACTCCATATTCTAAAAAGCTCTGGGGCCAAGTTGTAATCTCTGAGCTCCTCTTGACAGAGAGGAGCTCATTCATTTCTTGTGAATGGGTGTATGTATGGATCTACGCACCCACTTGCCCAAATGACTAATAACAGGTGTTGGAGGGAGAACATGGCCTCTAGCCTCCATAAACCAAAGCACAGGGGAGCGCAAGGAGTCTTGCTCCAAGGTAGCTGAAGCAAAGAGATCAAGAGAGACATTTTAAGACAAACTGGGAAGAAACAGCCTTTTGTGAAAGGTCTTGGAAACACCTGCACTAGAGATTTTTAGAACCTGGACTTGCCAGAGAAGGTAAAGGACAGTTTCATATCATGCCAGTATATGAGGGTGACAATGAACAGAAAGGGTGCTGCTTTGACAGCTGCCAAGACCGTACTGCTTTAGCTGCCCTTGAGGAAATAAAAACCCAACAGCGAACACTGTCTTTTCTTGGGATGAAGAAAGGGATAGGCAGAAACAATTGGTGACAGGATTCTTTTTTCTGCCTGAAGTTCCACCAAATCTGTGAAATGAAGGTGGAGGGGGGAGTCAAACACAAGTGGAAAGAAAGCGCCTGTATATCATGAATCTGTTCTAGAAGCCAGGTCTAATTTTTAAGTATCTCTCAATTAGTAGGGATTGAAGTGTTAGAAAGTCCTTCAGTTTTCTTGGGGACTGACCATGGAGTGAAGGCAGCACCACGGAGAAAGGTTAAGAAGATATCCTTGGGCATGGGAGAGCAGTCCTACCCTAATCCAACAAGTTTCTCTTCTCCTCTTTTGTGTTGCATCCTCCTAAGCCTTGGATTTTAGCACGGTCTCTATGATGGGGGGGGAAAAAAAAGGTAATCTTATTCTCCACACGTAAACCAGAATCTAGTGTTCGAGTTGTAGGTGATGGCATATGAGGCTTGGGTGGTTCATAATGAGCCGAGACTCGTTTTTGTATTGTAAGGAAAATATTCCTATCTCGAAAATAAACCAAGCCTTTGCTCTTTATCTGTAAGCTTCAGGGCACCCATTGGCATCCCACATTTTCAGCCGGGGTGGTGTGCCGAGCTTGCCAGCAGACACTAGGTGGAGGCCTCGGGCTGCGGTTTCACCGCAGTCGCTGAAGGCAGAAAGAGCAGAGGACTTGTGCTTTCAGAAAGGAGATCTTTCTCTTGCCGCTCTCACAGGCTAGAAAGGAAAGTCCAAGCTCTCCAGGTGCGGAACGGGATGAGCGGAGGAATGGAGGGGAAGCGTCTGTCCCATCCCAGGTCCTCCCTGCAACAGGATTTTGTGAGCAGGGCTGCGGTGGGAGCGTTGAAGCATTCCTAGTTCTTGGGTGTGGTTGGGTTGTAAGATGGATTTAATTTATCCTGATTTATTTTATCCTCATTTATATATTCTGATGGGGATAATTTTGAGATACCCATGAATGCATATAAAAAGTATTAAAATGGAGACGAAAGTGAGTACTGATGAGCTGATTTATCTAGCAACAAATGCTGGTAAAACTAGCTAAGATGAAATGCATGCTGTATTTATGACGATTGCTTTCAACAAGGCCTCCAATCTTAAAACTATTCCAAATAGGGAGATTTAGAGTTAGTACAAAGAATGAATCACAGGTTAAGTGAGAGCCAGACGAAACTTGAAATGTTCATTTTGAGACAAATTTCAGAGTTTATGATTTCAAAGCTTCCTGTTACTCTTAGTGATAAAAATACTGTTTTCAGTGTATTCCTAAGAACTGAAAATTATGAACATTTCAGTTAGATACTTTTAGAAAATTAAGTGATGTTTTGTTTTGAAAATTAGTTAAATTTTGGTACTGTTTCACACCAGCTGTAATGCAGTTAGGTTATGCCAAAGCAAGTCTCATGTGAAGGCATGTCATGCAGTCCTACCTAGTAACATAGCATAAAATGAATATCATAATTAAATATTCTGTTATATAATTTAGTACAGGTGATATTTCATTTTCAAAACAAGTGATTTTTCTACCAAGTAATGAGTATTCTATCAAAAGTGGTACCAGCTTGATTAGTCTGTGCTGAATGAAACAATTTAAATTTTTACACTCCGAAGAAGAAATGTGCTGGGTACTAGTTAGGGACCAATTGTTTTCAATATCCTAGAAACCTGATTCCAGGCTAATGGCAGGATATTGAATATATCAGTGTCTCTCATTATTAACTGAACAATGTGAAAACAATACAAGCAGTAGAATATGATAAGAAAATATAAGGTTGCTTTCAAAATTAGTATTTTAATTTGAAAGAAAATCTGGCATTTTTTTCCCTAAGGCAAACTTTCCAATAGAGAAAATGTTGTTTGAGCCGCCTTTTCCATAGGGATATTTCATTTGTACTTATGATTTTGTGAAAAATGTTGATTTTATCAAAATAGTATTTTCTGGTTGAAGACTGTTTCGATTAAAATTTTCTCACTAGTGTGAGCTGTTATGACACTCTCCTCCTCCATCCTCTGAGCTGTGGTAAAAGGGTGAGTGAAGTTATTGATTTATCTTTCCTTATTTTTTTTTTAGTGCAACTTCGAGAGCTCCATGGCTGTTCTGCAGACAGATGCACAATTGTGAAACATCAATATGGACTGCAAATCTCTACTGTCAGTCAGCTCCTTTTCCCCTCTGCATAACATAATCCCTATCTCCACAATGCCTGCACAGATACACATTCGCAAAGATGTTTTTCTGGAGATAGCATGTATAGCAAGCCCTCCTTTACTTGTTCTCATCTCTAGCAACATTATATGGAGTTTCAGTTCATAGTTCACTGTGTTCCCCCTCCTACCACTGAAATGCAGCCAACTCTGAGCTGTGGCTATTAAACATCACACAAGTAACACCACAAAACAGATTGTGGAAAGCAAAGGCATTCAGAGAAAAGCAACAAATTGAGTGAGGACTGCAAGGGTTGTCTGGGAAATGATATCAAAGGATTATAGGGAATGAGTAGTGGTTAATAGTGATGCAGAATAGCAATCACCTTGATATTCGGGTGATACCAGCATGCAGGGGAGAGGTTTTGAGGGTGGCACAAAGAGATGTCACTAGGAGTAGTCAGGTTTCAGCCAGGGGGACGAGCAGGTCAGCTTCCCTTACCACTGAGTTTTGCCAGACTGTCAGAGTCCCCAGGAAAGGGCTGCAGGCATCATTGCTTGAGGGTTATAAAACTGGTCAAAGTTTCCAAACAGGACAAGGCAGTATCAGGACAGGTGGATAAAACAGGATGGAGCAAATAACTGTATCTATCCCCACTTTGTATAAGTCTGAGAAAACAGTTGGGAGAAAGATAAAAAGGTCTGAAGGAACCTCACGTACAAAGTTAGAAAAGAGTGTGAACTGGATGACAAGAGCTGTGACTTGGCAAGGGAAAAGCTTTCAAAGACAGCGGAAAGGAAGAAAAAGGGGAAGATGTGCAATGAATCAGAAGAAAGGAGAAATGTCTGTGGATGTATGTAGCTGTTTATGTGTGTGTGGCACAACAGGAATCTCATTCAGATTGGAAAAAGCATTGTTTGCATCTGCATCTCAGTTTGCTCAGGCTAGTGGCTGGAAGAGGGCACCTTGGCACAAAACCTGCACATGAATTCTTGCTGCTTTAGGTAAAACGATGAGGGGGGAAGGTTGCCAGACACTGTCACTGAACATTCAATGGGCAAACAAGAAGCAACTGCAAAAGTCTGTTCACAACTCAAGTTGCATAGCAACACTAAATTGTCAGCTTGCTGTTATGGCAGGCCCTTACATTATCCCCATTATTAGAGCCCTTTTTAGGAATCATGCAGTATGATGTTACTAGCCCACTCCCAAGCTGGTTGTTTGACCCTTGTCTCTTGCTGAATGATGGCATGTAATTTGCTGCAAAGGTGTCCCGAAGTAGTACACTAGAGAGAAAAGTCCTTGAGGATCCGTCAACATAGGCCTTAGGGAGAAAAAGATGTGCCTGTGCAGGATGGGGCAGGAGAGACAGATCAGGGAGCAGCAATATCCTCAAAGAAGTCTAGTGTCTGACAAACTCAGCAGGATGTATGTTACCCCATCACTTCTCTGAACAAGTCTTCATTGACCCAATTGAAAGGCTATTTTGAGGGGTGAGCCACAGTTGCTCATAAGACGTGTTTCAAACTCTTCCAGTGCACACTTGTGCCTGGTGGTTGGATCACTCCCATGGACCATTGCTGCTGTGAAATCCTAACTTCCAGCCAGCCGTTTCCTGCTTTTCAGCGTACGCACCTTGTGAGCTGTCTCCTGGCAGAGATGCTGAACCACAAAAGCAGTCACAGCATCATCATCCTGTGATGTTTCAGACACTGCTGGTATCTGAAACAATACCTAGAAGTTTGCTCGTCTTGTAGGATGTTGCTAGTGTCCTGCATAATTTCTTTCCTGGATGTCTTGTATAACACAACATCCTCCTCCCTGTTTCATTCTAATGCTGCTTCTTTTGCTGGCACAAGATCCTGAAATGCCCCTGCCATCTCTTTGCAGCCAAGGCAACCAGGGTCACTGGATACCAAGGTGTAGCTGGAATTTTAAGGACACGAATAAACTGAATGAACTCCTTTACTGCAAACATCAGACTGACAAGGACCTGGGACACCAGGTAGGGTGGAAATTAGCTTACAGGCCTTTTGCATTGGGTGAAGGGGAGAGTGGCCTGCTTAAGCAAGTAATTCTCAGTGATGTATCTCCTTTCTATACCATACCATACCATACCATACCATACCATACCATACCATACCATACCATACCATACCATACCATACCATTTCTATACTATCCCACCTTTTTCAAGATCACCACTGCAAATTATGAACAAGGAAACAGACCTTAGAAGGACAAGAGAGACTGCCTGTCCCTTCTGCATAGAGTAATGGAATTATTCTGCTTCATTAAAACAACTTATGAGGAAACAAACAGCCTTGAGATTCAGTGCGTCTATGTTTCTGTGCCCAGAACCCAGAGCACACAAATGGCATAACACCTGGACTAGATGCAACAAGTCACTCTTGCTTGATATTAAGGGGATCAAGCTCGGACAAGGTCTAACACAGCAGGTGATAAATGTCCGTGCATGACATTGCTAAAAGAGATCTGATGGCCATGGAGTTATCCTTGACAAAGGAACATCCCTGTAATGCAAAATAGGTTAGCAGTCCTTACAAAGAAGGAGCAAAAGGTGTTCATCTGACTTTCTCCTTTCTTCCCTTGAGTACCTCCCATGAACAAGAGCTGCTGGATGGGAGACTCCAAAGAGCTTATTGCTCTCTCCAGGAGAGAGCCTCCTTCTCTCTGTCTGTGTTTTAGATTTATCTTGCTTCCCCATGAGGCTGAAGGATTTGAGATCATTAGAGAGATAGCAGGTGGTGGAGTGGTCACTGGTACCCACCAGCTTTGTAGCTCAGTCATCCCGAGGACCACTATTAAGAGAGATTTATCCAAGAACTCTGCAGAACAAATAGACTTTGATGCCTTGTAGCTGCTCCACACGTGTTTGTTGACAGCCCTGGTACTTCAGTGAAGGAGTCAGTCCTGAGTTTTAAGCTGTGTCACCCAGACTGAAAAGTTCTGCATGACCTTGCTGCCATGGACTTTCTGGAGGTACAGATACAAAAGGCTGTTCCGTGGGGCTGGTTCGCATTTGATAATGGCTTTCTCTTTTTAACTTGGTTTTCTAGTTTATGGTGGAGATAGAGCTGAGGGTCCCCACTGATGCGTGGAGGATTCTTTTATCAGACCTTACACTATGGTCAGACCTCTTTAAGATTTCTCTCCATGTATCTCTATCAGTCTCAGTCTGTATGTGTTACTAAGTACCATCTTTGCAGTGCCTTAGCTTTATTTGACAATCTGAGTTTTCTATGACCTTTTGAGGATAATGTTTGCAGGTTAAAATGTGCTGAATAAGGACAAATGAGAAATGCAAAAGAAGTGAAAATAGGCAGGTTTTGAAGAAGATCATCTTCTGTCAGCATTGTTTGCATGTGGGCTCATTTCTCATAAACATTCGAAGGCTCAAGTTTCCTGTTGCTAGTATACATGGAAAACAAATGTCAAGGCTGCACATGACTACTTGCCATAAATTAATATTAAATGTGCACACACACTTCATCTGGAAGTGCTCGTACAATCGTCTTGTCAGAAAGCAGAATAACGATCAGAATCACCACCTAGAGCTGGTGATTTCCATCTGTAGATATGAAAATGTTCTACAGGGAGGGTCAGGATCATAGCCTCCAATTTTGCAAATGGGACACAGTTCCTCAATAAAGTCACTTGTCTAGTAGTCACAGACCATCCACCTTTCTACCTAACCTGCAGAGGCAAGTGAGGATGCACATTTGATGATTTTCTCTTCCACCCTTGACTGCCCCTTTTAAAAGGAGTCATTCACCCTTTCATTTACTGCTCAGGGCACGAGGTTATCCATCACCACCCAGCACAGGCTGTCATCCATCCTGGCCGTGCACGTGTGCTTACTGGCACGTATTTTCTCTCTGTCTGTCTCCCTCCTTGCCTTGCAGGCATGCCTTGCTGCTTGCTTCAGGTCACCTCTGCTTCTGCCTTCAGTGCCCCTCACTGCAAAGGATCTCTTCTCCCCTGCATCCCTTCTGGGCTGGCCAGAGGCCTCCTGCAGCAAGTTACCTTGCAGAGCAGGCTTGACTGTGTGCTTGGGTATTCTGTACCACTCCTACCGTCCTTGTCCTTTTCTCAGGGATCTCTCATCTTCCAGGGCTGTTAGAGGAAGATTTGTAGTTCTGAGTCCTCTCTCTGCTTTCTTGTCCCCCAAACTGTGCAAAGATGAAGGATGCAGGAGGGTTGTAAGGTGAGTATGTTGTTTCCTGCAAGGGCAGATTTTGATAATGGGTTTTACAAGGTTCCCTGGGAGGATGGGCTTGGTAGTAGCTTCAAGAAATGAAATTTAGTCAGAAGGGACTTGATCAAAGTGTCTAAAGTAACATGTTTCAGAAGAGGTCTGTCGGGAACACCTTTTCTTTGTGTCTCTCCAGAAACTAACAAAGGGCCATTCAGGGAAAAACTGGCAAATACAGTACTCAAGTACTTCACACAGTGGTAATTAAACCATGAGGCATGTTGCCACTGGGTGTTCTGGAGACCACAAACTAAAGTAAAGAATCCCAGTGGCTCTACGGAGTAAGCCAGTTTCCAAATTCCTAGGAATTAAAATGTTTCTTGAGCATCCTTCTGCAAATTCTTTTCAGGGCTCCGAGGGCACCACCAGCCCTGACTGTCCCTGTCCAGCATCTCCTGGGGCTCCTTCCACCCTGCCCAGGTCCCAGGACCCCACTTCAGCCCCCCAGGGCCATCAGTCCCTGCCCCAGCGATGCTGCAGCAGGGCTCTCTCCAGCTCCCCACAGCCCTGCCCTGACCGGCCATGGGCCCCGCTGCACCAGGGAGGTACCCGATGCCCAGGGCTGCTCCCGGTGACCCCCAGCTGCCCTGCGCCATGGCTGAAGCAGTGGGATGTCCCTGGGGAGCCCCCAGCCCTGCCAGTGCCCTGACACTTCTTACACTGTTTGGTGTGGGCACTGCTAGACTCTGTCGGCTGCGTCCTGCTCCATTTGTGTGGTTTTTCTTAAGCCCTGTACAGTCTATACCATTGCATGCCATAGCCAATAACATTTTGAAAGTGGACAATTCCCTCCCAATATACTGCTTTTATCTACAGCAAGAGTGTTAATGCCTGCCAGGATATAGAACTGGTTGCAGAGACTGCAAATGCGATACTTGGACTAGTTAAGTCATTTTACCAATGCACTTCCTCTTAAAAGTGATCATTGTTAGAAATCATTGATCTTTTCCTTGTCCTTTTAGTCCGACAATATCACAGCTCCAAAATGGGAAGCCTTGCTGTGTGAGCAGAGATACACAGGTCAATATCCCTTCTCATGGCAGCAAATGAAAATGAGTGGTACAAAGGTAGACTTCCACAACCCTGTTAGCAGGAACAGTTTGGAGGCAAGCATCAAATGTCATGGCAGTTGAAATGAAAAAAGTGAATATAGATGTTTATGACATCAATCTGCCTTGGTTTGGGCTTTAAAGATTATTATTCTGAGGATAATTGCAACATTTTGTTATAAAATTTCTAGAATTTCTGGGGAGAGGGAGGGGAATGAAGCTAGAAATATCCATCAACGTATCTCACAGTGGGTACATCCATTTCAGAAAGGCAGGTAGTCAGTCAGAAGAGACTAAGGGACCCATGCTTTTGTGAACACACACTCCTATGCATACTAAAACTGCAGGCTACAATATCTTTGCTCTAGATTTATCAGCAGATATATTGCAGCCCAACAACCAAAGTCCCCAATACCAAAATCCATTAACTAAAGTACAGTCTTGGTACAGCCCAGGTAAATTTGGTTCTGAGTCTTCCATTGATGAGATATTTGAGCAAAACATGTTGCATCCATTGTGAGGTTTTTCTTGCACCATGCAGGTCAGAGAGATCATGGACAGACTGAACTTTTTTTAAAAAAAAAGAAATAACTTTTCAGACCAAAGACTTAAAAAAACATTGGTGTGCTGACATCCATCACTTCATCGTGTTGGGTTGTGGGAGGGGAGAGGTTTTTTCCCCAAGTATGGAGAAGTCTTCTTGCTCTTTCCAGTTTTGATGCCAAGGTCAAATTCACAGCCCAGCTGCCCAAGGGGATGGCTGGGCTGCCTTGCTCGCAGGCTGCTTCATGGTCTTGGCAAATATGGGACCTGACTGTGCATCAAGTCTGAGGAATCCCATAGGAAGCCTCTGCAGCGAGGATTTAACCTGTGATTGAAAGCAAGACAAGGTTGCATCCACATTAACCTCCTCTCCGCAAAACCCAAGAAGGTCTCCCAACTCTCTCCTCCCCACCCCCCCACCCCCCCACTTTTCCTTTTTCTTTGATTTTTCAGCTAAAAATAGGGTGACAGAGGGACTGTGGGGTAAGCAGCTGGAGTAGAGCGGAGCCAGTTGCCATAGAAACCAATGAGCCACTTAGCAGCACTTGCCTTCCTCCTTTGCCTGCGGAATTTTTTTCCTTCTTGTGCGTGGAGGGGAAGTGTGGGGGGAGCCCGAGAACCCCACACGCAGCCGGGGCCCAGCTCCCTGCCCCACGGCCACCCGGGCTGCCAGCGCTCCTACGGGATCTGCCTCCCAAGCGAGGAAGGGGAGAGGGAGGGTGGACGTCAGATGGAAGAAGGGTTTGGGCATCAATGCTGGGACATACGCTGAGAGTCTCCCCCTCACCCTGGCATCTTGCTCACCTCTCATGCTAGGTGTCACTTGGACGGTGCCCCAAATATTCAAAGAGGGCTCTCCAGGCCACTGGTGCCCTGCCCTGTCTCTGAAGATGGTAAATAGCAACGAAAGCAGGGTTTTACCTATTGAACCATGTGCTGTATTACACCCCAGGCTTGGATAGCCAAGACAGTAGTTTGGGGGGTTAGAAGTGGGGAGTGTTCCTCTCCTCTCCGGTCTTTCTTCCATCATGAAAAATTAACATTTGGGTGATTATTTAAAATAGATAGCCAACCTACTTTTGGTTCACATGGGGCTAAAGTTGCTTTAATTTCACTGCATATACATTTCTCAGTGGGGAAAACCTATTTCCTTGAAAGATCTGAAGCTCTAAATGGGATACCTGAAACATATTAAACTATAATTTGGTTATACCTGGTACTGGTTTGCAGTGCTTGATATTCAGTCTGCTTTTTCTTTTTTTTTTTTTTTCCCTGAGACTGAAGAGACATACATTGTTAGGTAGCACATACTTCACTAAGTTTATTTTTAAACTTAGAAAATATTATCACTAGCAAAAAAATACTAGATTGGCAGCTCTTGGAGAATGAAATCTTCTCTTCAGTCCTGGAGTGACAGAGCCAGTTTTGGTAAGACCTTCCCACATTGCTCCTCATCCGTGTGCTTCAAGTGTGGCTTCCTCGTAACCTGAAGTCATATGAAAAAGCCCCAGCTGCTCACACCTGGATGCAAACCCCAGGTGTCTTCTTGCAGGTGCTATTTCCTTTCTCTTGCTGTGCTATGTGGAAATAGTAGCGGCAAAGACAGACATGCATTAATGGTTGCTGCAAGCACAGTAAAGCTGTAAGGAATTTGCCAGCAGAACCATACCTGGTAAAGCTTGCCGATGTAGTGCTTCTCCTTCAGGTTGCAGGTTACCAGCATTTCTGAAACCTGGGAGAGAAAGTCTATCAGCTAGAAATCATGGTAGATAAAATTGAAAGCAGTTGCTAGAAATTGGGGCTGGATAGTTTTCCTTTTGGTGGTCTGAAACTGGGTTTTTGTGTTTGATTTCTCCTCTTAACACAAATGGAGGACTGAAAGATAATAAATGGCATCACACAGCCGTATGTGTAGGGAAGTGTACATGTTAAATAATGAATCCTTATAACATACCTGCAAAGTCAAATGTATCATTTAACTTCTGCTCCTCAGAGAAGGTCAGGCAAGACGTGTGACAGAGTTCAGACTGGATTGAAGGTACACCTGGGCAGACCTGAAGACCTCCTTCACTGAGATGTGGTCTGGCTACCCCAAGGATGCCATTTTGCAGCTGCTTAGAAGAGGTCAATGGAAAGTCCAGCTTTGACTCTTGATGCTGACTCTTAATATTACTCATCTGCACTACATCACCGACACCAGCAGGACATACCTCTGCTCTGAAGAGCTGTGTGAGCACTTGTGTAGCTAGGTGGGTCCACTTCAGAGTTGTACAGAGCCATAATAGGGAGCATGGCAGAAATACAGACAGGGTCATGCTGTGGTCTGGTGTTGTCCTGGTTGGCACAGAAGTCTTTTTGCAGCTCTTGCTGTCAAAACAATGCAAAACAACCTTGGAATGTTGTTAATGTGTCACATCAGGGCCATTCGTTTAGTCACCCATGCTTTCTTCTCTCTCCTCATTTCTGAGCAGGGTCCTGTGCAGTCATCTCATGTGCGATTAACTTCTTTTAAGCATTTAACTGAGTCTGTAGTGCAAAATTTGGATCTGAATTAAAAAATGTCCCTAGATTTAGGCAGCTTGATCCAGGTTTGGTGGTGGCCCATTTCTCGGTGAAATGTGTAACAGCAGCCAAGTGTCTTCTCTTGTATATTATTATGCTTCTTAATTTCATGGTGTGTTTTCTTTGTTTGTTGTAGTAGCCTGAAGTCATGCATCAAAACTCTTACTGTATTCATGAAAACATACCAAAGGCGAGCTTCACTGGCTAATTAAATCTTCTCTGTTGCATACTGGCATGACAAATATAGATTTAAAACAAATGTAATTTGCTATTATAGAGCTGCTCCTATCTATTCACCTGATGTTATCAGAAGGGTCTGGCCCAGGAGGCAGGATGTGCTGAATGCAATGCAGGGGGTTGGAGGAGCAAAAATCTGGGGCAGGTGGGTACAAAAATAAAGGGGTCTTTGTACACAGAGGAATTCCTGTATGCTAGCAGAAAGAGATAAAGGTTACAAAGCAAATACTTCCATCAGCAAGATCAGAAGCTGCATGTCTTCTGTTCTCTTTAGGAGTCATTCAGAGCTGCAGCTTGTTGGCTGCAGAAAGCAAATGAGATTTGGGATGAGAAGAACTGAACCCTACAGCAACAGCTTGTGGTGGAGGGGAACAGAGAACTGTCGAGCACACTGAACGTCAACAACAGATGGGTTTTTGTGCAAAATATGGTACCACAGTTAGACTGGGAAGGAAAAATGACGGCTTTCCATCTCAGCCTCAGAGCATTCAGGAAGAATAGATGTGTTCTTGATGGTTTGACTGGAAACGTGGGGATCGGCTAGTGTCTCCTTCCTCTTCTCCCTCCTTCCTAAAGAAACCTTTTCACTTTTTCTCTGCTTCCTCCAGGACCTTCGTCCATGCAGAAAATCGTATCTCCAGCCTTCAAGGGACTGAGATTTTGGCAGCCTCCAGCCCCTAATGCTACTCACTACTGCCAGTTTAGCTGATCTGAGTTTGATGCCCTTTTCTTCAAGTCCACAAGCTGATGTCCACAAACTCCTGTCTAGAAGCATTGGTGGAGAACATATGCCAGTAGATGGGGTGTGCCGGGTAAGCAGAAGAGAGAAGTCACTGGGGAAGACTGGCCAGGCTGGATTCTTTGCAGGAACCAGGTCTGAGATGACCTTGCCACCCAGCTGCTAGAAACAAAACTCATGTTTTTCCATTGACTGGGTCTTAAAGCTGCTGGAAAACTCCCTACCTTCCACAGCACATGAAATTTGTAGAGGAATTCTAAAAAAAATAATAATGTATTTACATATAAAATGATAATGTTCTGGTTAATATCGTGTCCTTTTTGAGGTTGCAATATTGAGGTTGCATTGAATTTGTTTTGCATAGCATCTCTGTTTTCAACATGGAATGAATTTTTGGACTGGTTGCAGTTCACTGCTGAACCCGCTGACGGGGAAGGCAATGAGAGAAGTGATGGTAACTTGGGGTTTGGTAAATCAGCCACTGTCTGTACTGGGGCTAAGGAACCCCAGGTTCATTTAGCTGTTTTCTCCATTAAGATGAACCTAATAGAGCTAATATTTCTTTTAATTAGGATTAGATCCCAGTAAGGACAAGGGAAGGTTTTGTTCCTTTCTCACAAGTGCTGAAGTGCCAGAGAGCTGGCTCAGGCATAAAACCTCCCTGGAAGAGAATGGAAGAGGATGCTTCCATGCTAGCCATGGATTCAGAGGACAGCGTGGCATCAGATTACATCTGTTTGGTATTTTAAGGTTTCTTTACAACCTTGAAGTAGAATGTTATTCCCTGAATAATGCAGTCCTGCAGTTTAAGAAGTAATACTCTGGCCTAAAATGTATTCCGTAGGAAATTCTGCTGCTGCGGAAAATGTGGGGCCTTGCCAGAAAGCCTCCCACCCAGGAGAGAAACTGAATCCCAGAAAAGCGGATGGACTCCATGATATTAAACACTGGGGAATGGGTTCAACTCTGTTGCCCTTTTCGGTGAGATTGCAGCTGACAGTTCAGGCAGGAGGATATGTGCAGTGAGTAACGTGAAGTGGGATAATGCATGCAGAACACTGTGTGCTGGAAGACTTACATACGGCTCTTGCTCAAAATAGTGTCTTCAGACATAGACTGTGGAGTATGTGCATAATGGCTCTTTGCTGAAGTTTTTGTAATGTATAATATTTGATGGGAGGTAGAGGCTTTGCTTCTGCACAAAACTGCATCTGCCACTGCAGACTGCTGGGCATGTTCTATGCATAATGTTCTGGTGTTACTGCATGTGTACATTGCTAATGCCTAGATAGACTTCTGAAGTGATGAAGATTTTTCCTTTATTATGATCTGGTGTAATGACAATTCCTCACCGAAGTGTTAATGTCAACTACTTACACTTCAGTGCAAAAAGATCTGATTGATTATTTGTTTAAAGGCAGCAAATATGCTTTCTTCCCTCTCTCCTCTCCCCTCCCTCGCAGATAACTCAGGCATAACAGCTTTGCAGTTTTTTCCTAAGGCTTGCCAGAATACTTCATCACTGGGACGAGGCACAGGTATCTGCAGTCATGCTTCAGAACCAAAGGAACTGTTTGGGACTTTGTTCACTTTGCAAACAAAACAAAGCCTGGGTGCTTTCTGTTGTTCTCTTTTCTAGGCTGTTAACTCTGGGTATTGTTCACTGTCAGTGCTAACAGAAAATGCATAAACTTAAAATATGGCTCCTTTGAGCAACTGAACAGAGAAGTTTAGAATGAGAGCCCTTTCTCAAATTTACTTACTGCAAACCATTCAGAGCCTGCTAGACCACTCTCTGTGCTCTACGGTGCTTTGGATCATGACAGAAAGATGCTGTGTAAACGTGAGATATTATTATTAGCTCTGTCCCGTGTTCAAGCCGGCTGATAACGGCAACTGTCCTCTCCTTTCATTGATGTACTTGTGAGATCCGTCAATCAGGGCTGTGTCAGCAGCACAAGAGGGGGAGGGTGCAAGTGTGTTTATTTTTACTGTCAATTGTATTTGCTAATGAGAGAGGAGTCCATTACTAGAGAAGGAGCTTGTGCGAGTTAGTGACTGAGTCAATTCGTTATCAAGTGCTGGCTCTAGTGCCAAGTATTGCTTGGGAGAACTGAAAATCATAATTCCTCCACCCCCAGCTCCCCTCTGTCTAGCCTCTCACATTCACTCCTGATATTAACTGGAGATCACAGCTGCTGGGAAACTGGCAGATACAATTTTACAAATGGATGTTGTCTGATGTCAACCTTTCCTCCTCCCCTCCCCGAGCATCTGACATTTCTCAACCAAACGGACAGATGATAGAGCAAAACTGGGATTATTTCTTTATGTTCATAATAATAATGACTTATTTTCAAAGTGCTTTTGCTCAGTAAGGAGGGGGGATAGAATAGCATTTATCCAGCTTGCATTCCCCCATCTCATCTGCCGCTTTTTCTGCCCCGCAGCATCCTCCTTTTTCCACTGATCTCCTCCTCTTTCTTCTTCCTTTTTACCACTTCTGGTCCCCTGCCCATCATGTTGCTTTGGTGATGGCCCCCTCACCTGAGATCAGACATTGTCCTAGTCCGCTTTGGCTTTACAAACCACCTCTCCTTGCTTTCTAGTCTCTTTTCCCGAACTGAATGTTTTCCTGACCCAGCCTACTCCCCACAGGGTATCCGGCAAATTTCTTACTACCTGGGGAGACATGCTTCATCCCCACTGAAAACAACAGCGCGTGGTAGCTGCCTTTGGTGCGAGCAGTGTTACTGCTGCCTGCGAATGCTGGAGAGAAACGGCCGTCTCCCATCCCGAGAGCTCTCCGAGCCGTCTGCCTCGCTACTGCTTAAAGCAGATGAAGCCTCATTTTACATGAGGCAGGACATCATAGCCCTAAAAAAGGAGGAAATCATGACAAATTCCAAAGCTTTGGGAAGAATTCGGGACCATCTGGCAGACAGCACTCTTCAGCTACAGTCTTTCAGGGAGGTGCTCATCCAGAGCTGTCTCTGGTGGCAGAACACTGTCTGCAGAGCCACCAACACAGCTCCTGCTTCGTCTCCTTGTGCTGCTCATCCCACTGCTGGCCAAATCTAGGCTGGGCTGTTTCTGTGGGGACAAACTCTGAGGCGGTGTCATTACAGGTCGGGTAACGTGTGTGACCTGTGCATGCCCATTGACTCAATTCTACCTCCAGAAAAGCCCTTACTTTTACTTCAGATCCTCTTTGTCCACTGCAACGCCTTTCTCCATGTTTGCTCTCCCCTTCTCTCCAACGGAGCAATTCCCATGTGATTCAGGAGCTGATTTTTGCATGCTCTCCTTATTTCACACCCTTTCCTGGCCTTGCCTAGCCTGCCCACCTGTTTGGAAAGGGTCCCCACATCACCCGTGCTACTTCTCTGTGGTCGGGGCCTGTGCTGCCTCGCATCTCTGGCCAGGTCATGGCCCCCAACCGTGACCCTTGTTTCACTGACCAGATGGCTACTGTTTTTTTGTAGATTCTGAAAAAGACTGGCAAACCTTGGTTTTTAACCTGGGAGAAAGGATAGTGGACCTCCTGTCAGCAGACAGTGCAGGGAGCAGATGTTCTGTGCAGTGCTCCTCCCTCGTCACCTTCGGGGAAAATAGGTTGACTTCGTTTTGCTCCACTCACTTTTAGCATTGTAGTACCAGGCTTGGAAAAGAGAAAAAGGGAGATTCCAAACTCTTTTCTCCCCTGGGCAAGAAAGAAGCAGGAATGGTTGAACACTGCTGTGGTTGTGTTGTTTTACCCCATCCTATTCCACCGTGTTTCACCGCAACCCATGCCGTAGGTCACGGTAGGGGTAGGAGAGCAAAGAAGAATCTCAGCAGAGGTGTGTCAAGGAGTAAGAGGGAGAAGTGGAAAGTAACTCCTATGAGCTGGGACAACAGTGGGAGAGGTGGGGCCGAGAAGTGAATAATTCACTACTGGTCTTGCAGATGGGGATGTGCGTGGGGGGGAAATCACTGACACTTGTGGGGAGGAGCTGGATTCTCTGGATCGCTGAGTGTCCAGACAGAGTCACTGCAGAGATGATCCAAAGTCACCATCTGCTTTTGGGAACACTGGTGACTCTTTGAATGTTACATGCTGGGGATCTGAGAAGAGGGTGCTCCAAAGGCAGTTCAAACACAACAGCATTTCCAGAAGAAAAAAATATGAAGACCTTTTAATGACTTTTCTGGAGTCCAGCTCCTGTTTTTTTTTCACTCCTTGCGGCTGGCTGTACTGGACTTACATTCCTAAACCTCTTCGCACTATTAATCCTCACAATACCCCATTTGTAAGATCCATGCCCCTCCCTCCCCCCCCCCCACCCCGGTACAAATGGAAAAGCTGTCAGACAGAAAAGATTAAGGGACTTGCTCCTAGACCCAGGGTGAGGCAAGTTTCTGAGTCAGGTTCCTTGCTCTTGTCTATTATATCTGCTAGACTGTAACCTGCTTCCCATCCTTTCCTTCATGTGTATTGCCTTGCTTTCTTCCACTTATCTGCCACAGTTAATGTGAAACCCTCCTCTAGTGTTGATTTAGCCATATAAGAACAGCTTTCCTGCTTTTCTGCCTCAACTAATCGCTTTTTAAAACATTTCAGCTGAAAGTGCATCTTCATAGCCTACGCTCTTGAATTTTTCTCTTCCTCTGCAATTATTTACCCCTCGAAAGTGGTTTTATTTAGCCACAGTATGTACATTAAATGTGAAAATGCGGTTGGCTTTTTTAGAATACTTATTATTGGATGATTTCAGATTGCATGATGAACATGAAATAAATAAGTCTTGCTAAGTAGGTAGGCAGTGTAATAGTCAAGGGTCACTTCAATATCTCTCACAAGCATCCAGCTCTGGGTGCCACATTCTTTGAGGGTATAGGCTGCAGAATAGAGTTGAATTGTAATTTGCAGGTGGATGTTTTCAGGTCTTTGTCCTTCTTTTGTAATTTCTTTAGCTCCTAGATGTCGTACACTTTGCCGCCAGCATGATTTATGGCACAGCCCAGAAGGTGGGTTGGTGAGGCAGTAAGAGGACTTACGTCCTGGAGGGGGGATTAAAAAGCAATATTTTGTACTTATATGGGTGCGGGAGTACAGAAAAAAAAAACCCTCCAGACTTGGAGAATATGCCTCCAAAATTCAAGGTAGTTTAAAACCCTGCTCAATTAAGCTTGATCTAACAGTTGCTGGAGCTGTAACTTAGATCAGATTTCAGGCAGTCAGAGCCACTTTTGCTGAATGGGTTTCAGCCTCATGTGGAACAGGCTTTGTAATGTGCTTGATAGAAATATAGCAGACATCTGATCTCTGTGGCAGAGCAGCCGATTCTGGGATCAGTTTAGCTGAGCTCTAACTAGTTTGAATTATGAGCAAATGTTTGCTTTTATTGCTGTGATGTAACAACATCCTTAAATAGTGGGGCAGGCATGGTTCATCCCAAGCACATTTTTCTCCCCAAGGTTGGTTGGTTGTTATCCTGTCCGGTCTTCGTCAAGAGCCGGTAATACACTGCACATGCTATTTTCATTAATATGTTTGTATAATGCATATCTACTTCATACTACATCTATATAATTTTCTACACTTCTGCGCACTTTTCAATGTTTTAGCTCATAAGGCGGCAAGATTTGAATGCTCCCTTTTATTGGTAGTGTGTTAGGACTTTTCCGCTTGGAAAAGAGATGTCTGAGTAGGATATGATAGAGGTCTAGGAGGATCACAGAGGGGGGTTAGGAAATGGCTGTTTTCTCTTAATATGAAAAGTAGGAATCCCCAGTAAATTTATCAGTCAAAACCAAAAAGAGGCACTTTTTTCATCTGGTGCATGCTTAAACTGGAATTCACCGGATGGTATGGAGGGCAAAATTATAAATAGTTCTAAACGCATTCTGACACATTTATAGGAAAAAAAAGGCCATTAAGATCTACTAAACACATTGACGCAGATGTGATCTTTGGCTCAGGAAATCTCTCAGCCACAGATAGCTGGCTGCTGGGAGAATACAGTGGTAGAAGGATCACTGTATATTTGCACTGTCTTTGCCTAAACCTTTGCTGTTTCCTGTTGCAGTCAGGGCACCGGGCTGGGTGGTCCTTTGGGTCCAGTACCAGACAGATGCTCTGACAGTCTTAGCAATATTTCTTTAAGAACATGCAAACAGCTTGTTTGGAGTCAAGTTAAACATTGGTGTTTAACTTCATCAGCAGAGAGGTTTTTTCACTATCTTGTCGGGAGTTGTTCTTAGATATGATCAAGGGACAACAACAGCATCTCTAAAGTTAGGACAGTCAATAATAATTTGAAAGAAATGTTAACATACCTGATTAAATATTAATGTTATGAGTCATAGGGAGTTCTTGGAGATTGGGGAGAATGGGAAGAAGGCTTAACTCTCAGTGGAACCCTGTGAGGGAATTATGTATTTAAGATAAGTAACATATCCAGTATGTGTCTGAGCAATACCCAGGACAAGGGTCTTGCCTGAAATTTGGATCCCTGATACAAGGACTGGGTTCTTGCATCTTTTTAACTGGATACCAGAGAGTGAACTTCTGGCAGCTCAACTATAGCAAAAACCTGGTTTTCTTTAGTTGCTGTATGCCTGTCTCTAAGCTTAGTAATGCTATTTTTAAAAATGAATTGTAGCAAATTCCCAAGGGACTGTTGAACCATAAACCACTCTCATGGTGTCCTGGGACAAATTAAAGCTCTCTCATTAGGCTTTCTGGGCTTGTGTGAGAGCTGGCAACACAAGATGTCAATCTGGAAAAGCTGTTTTCCATCAACAAAATTTACCCAGACTACCTTTAGCATGAAGTGAAACAGTGAGGTGAGTTCCTGAACCATAAGGCTCTTGAATGAGTTTACAAAATTAGGCCAAGCAAATTTTGAAATGGTTGGGAGCTGCAGTGGAGGCAAATCTTAGAGAGAATGAATGCAGTTTGGAGGGCGTAATGTGCTTTTTTGGTGCTTTTGATTACTGTGGTGCTTTTTCCGCTGACCAGTGAAACCTCCTTCTTCCTTACAGTTAGCAAAGGCATTTGTTTTGAAGCAAGGGTGCCAGTGTTGGTGTGGATGGGGAGCAGGAGAGTAGAGGTCCGGTATAAAGAGAGGCAAGTTTTGTAACCACTTACGACGTTCCTAATGTCTGTTTAACTTGAGAGCTGGCATATGTCATGAAAGTAATGAACACTTCATGACTCCTGATGACCCGAGCTTTGATTCACACTCACGGAGGTGCCATGGGAACACCAAGAGCTACACGCACCACACGCCCCAGCTCATTGCCGCCCTGTCTGAACTCCTTTCAGCTTTGATCTCTTTTGCTTTTCTCCATGTTTCCCACCAAAAGGGCTAATCTGCCCGACAAGTGGTTGTGTCTGACATGATACCCAGCTGCCCTCTCCCTTCCCTTCTTCATGCAATATATACTAAACAGATTCTCATTATTGTTCTCTGGTAACTAAGCAACCATGAAATGTCAGCTTGGCCTAAATAAATAAAAAAGGGATACATATCTTTGTAATATACTTATATCTACATATGTGTGGTTACTGATATATGTGGTCATCTGAGCATGTCTATACATGTGTATATGCGAATCTGACTAAACGTGACGATACTTTGCACTTCCACCTGTGATCTTGAAGCTTTTTGTTTAAGCATACCCATGCTCTTGTGATGGAAATATTATCACTACCTCCAAGTGACAGGTAAACAAGCTATGGTATGAAGAAATAAAGTGACATTTCAAGGTTGCAGAAATACCCAGCTGAAAATGCAGGAACAGCTTCTTGAAAAATGTGTGCATGAATATCCTGTACCAGATCCAAATCCTTTACCCCATCACTATTTCCAGTATTGCAAACAGAAGACTGGCATCTCCCTGTCTTTTCTCTGTGCATCTGCTCCTCTTTTCCTCTCTCATTTTGCTCACTCATTGCATCTCTGTTGTTGTTCCCCAAATTTTCCCTATTGTTTCCCAGTGACTCTGTTCCCCTTCATCAGACGTCCTTTTACTTCATATGGACACACTTTCCTTAGACCCTCTCTGGCTTCTTGTTCCTCTTCCTTCGCTGCCATGTCTCCTTTCTGCTCTCCGACTCTCCTCTAGCCCGCTCTTCTTCCATCCTTCACCCGCATATAGAGAACTTGGCAAGCTGCAAAAAATGGTCATTCCAAGAGAAACTGGTGATGTGTCCTTGGAGCTGGGAGTGGCTATAGGCTGCAGTGAAAAGCACTTCCCAAGTTGGAGGTGGATAATTCCTTTTGATGAGCATGAGAGGCGCAAGGATTACCTGGGGAGGAGGAAAGAAAAACCACCAAATTCTGTTGCTCTCCGTAGCTCCTCTCCTTTCCAGAAGAGGAGGATTTCAGGAAGTTTCTCCCAAGTGAAATGCATCTATGCAAATATTTGCTATGAGCCAGACATGAGTCCTTGCTCTGGCAGTGCAGGACTAGTACTTTGGTACTTCAGCCCCCGCCAAGGAATTTCATGATGTAAAAAAAGCCCTTTAGAGAGCTGTGGGCTGCTCTCGGCACCCTGCCTACAGGATGAGGCTAGAGCATCTTTGTGCATTGACAGTCCCTTGTCACCATCCTGGACCTTTCCCAATACCCAGTCCAAAATAAAGCTTGCCTACCCTGTGAGCGCCTGGGAATTCCCCAGGATCTGTCCATGTCCAGCTAGTGTGTGTTTCCTGGAGGCTTAACCAAAATACAATTTGGATGCTGTTCAAGACCTGGGGCAAAAACTGAGTCAGGCAAACACCAGGTCTCAGTGGATGTCTTGAGCAATTCCTTGGTTACCTAGAGAAGGATTCTAGATTCAGGATCCTCAGGTTAAGGATCACCTCTAGATTCAGGAAACCTAGATTCAGGATCCTCAGGTTAAGGATCACTACATTGGGTTCTTCAGCACTGAGAGAAACCAGATCCCTGGTCTAAACTAGGGATCAAGGGCTGGGGAGGCCAGTTTTTTTCATCCGTGTAATGTGCACATGATGAACAATAGCAAGGGGGTTGTATGCTTGGGGTCCTGAATTTTAGTTAGGGATGTGTTTATGCAGTCAAGAGGTTTGCTCTAACATCATAACTACAACAGCTTATCCTGTGTAAATTGAGTGGGCTTAAAAGAGGAGTGGGAGGAAAAGAACTGCAGCAGAGCTGGAGGCAAAAAGGGCAGGAACAGCTACCTTAAAGCATGACTATTTAAAGATTCCTGACCCATGTGGGCACCACTCCCCTCCCTTAGCTGAAAACACACATTCAAGGCTGTGTATCTGAACAGATCTTCCATCACCCACATTCAGCCACGACAATCTTCAGCGGGTCCATTGTAAGACAGGACAGAAACGAGGACAGATTTTCAGCTGGCTGCAGAGACCAAAGCTGCCACCACCCCTCCAGGGCTGCAGCCAGAGCCCGTTGATGACAACATGCCAGCAGCAGGCTGACGGAACTCGGTGGGTGAACCTATAGGAGATGCAGTCTTTCCAGGGAGGCAAAACCTCACTGCCTCCAACCCCCCTGCTTCCCCCAAAGTGTTGTGGCTTCTCGTCCATGGTGGGTGCTGAGAGAGCAGCCTGCCCTCCCACCTCTGCTGGACTTAGGGAACGACAGCAAATGCTGATCTTGGGAGTCTCTGTGAGTAGACCGGGCAGGGCCAGGGCACTGGCTGTCCTGGGATCATCCTGATCATCACATTGTTAGTGCAGTCCCCAGCACAGATTTAGATTGTGCCAACTCACAGACGAAGCCTGGCTCCTGCTCAGGGATGGCTTTGTCCAGGGACTGGTCCCAGGAGGTGTGAAGGGGTAGAAGAGGAGACATGAGGGACATGAGCCATATTGTGCCACTTGCCTTGCAAATGGGCACTGGCCCATTTTAGCTCCTAGGATTGACTGAGCCAACTGATCACTAGCAGCAGAGGGCCAGGGTAGGTGTAGAAATATTTCCTTTCTAGACCACAAGGGAAGCCAGATGAGCCTCATCCCTGACTCGGCCAGTCAGGCTAGGTCACCCAATGATGTTAAATTGCTCAAAAAGAGAAGTAACGGCTTTTAAATGACGTTTCCTACAGTAATTCCTCTTTTGCCTTCTACAGGGAAAGATTTGGGGCAGCTGGTGTTGTAGCTCCATCTACCAGGAAGCAACGAGTCAGGCTCCACTGTCAGTCACAGATGGTGTAATTAATTCTTCTAGGTAGTGTAATTAGTCCATCCTATCAGCTACATATTTTCTCAGTCAAAATTATGCTAAAGCTAATAATACATAAAACACAGAAAACAAAAAAGAAACCCAAAAAAGGGGAAGCAATAATGGGAGGAGAAGGGATTAGAACAAAATTTACCAGTGTATAATTTTTTCTTGTTGTACATTTCCTCTTCCCTTCAGCTTCAAACACAATTCAGAACAACTGGTGAATGTAGCAAGCAGAATGAATACAAATTGGCTTACTTTAAATAGCAGCGTGTAGGACTTAGCCAAAGTCTGCTTTCAGATGCTGAGGCAAGATAAGGCACGGATCCTGCAACGAACTCTGTGCGGGCATTGTGTCATGGCTGGGCTTCTGCATCGTGCTGTGCCCGAAAGTCTGGGGCGCAGGAAAGCAGTGAGAGGTGCGTGTCCGCTGCCGATGTGTGCTCTTCTTTGACCGGGGTCCCAGCAGGGCAGACCTGGCTGCGTGTAAACCTGGGTAGAACTCTCCTGCCACATGATGTGGGGCGCATTGGATGTCTCTGCCTCTGAGCAAGGAAGAGGCACCCAGGAGCAGCCGTCACAGGTTTGGAAGTTGGTCCCCAAAGCAGGAAAGGGCTGGGTTACCTGTGATGGTGTCCATAAGAGAGGTCTCGTGGCCATCCATGGGTGAGGGACTCTAGCCCAAGAAGACCCTTGAAGGCTTGTTTCCTTTCCAGCTCAGATGCTAATGCAGAGCAGCTCTCTCAAATGGAGTTTGGCTTGTGGGGGTAAAGAAGCACCCTAAAATGTAGCTGTTGAGGGAATTTCCCTGGGGCTCAGATTTGAGGACTGAGCCTAGAGATGGGAAATACAGAAACTGCTGGGTGAAACCCTCTTCCACCATGACATGAATAACTTCCCCAGAGGTCAGGCAGGTGGGAGAGGAGGTGATAACTGGCCCGAGCAAGCTGGAAAAGGGGCCTGTGGGGCTCTGCAATGAGCTCAGCCTGTTGTCATGTCATCCCCTCTCCCCGTGAGCTGTTTTGGCCCCCCCAGCTTGCCCAAAGCATCCCATGGACTTGCAGTGCCCAGCTGGGGAGAGGATGGAGGGGGACTGTGGGGGGGGGACGGGGGTGCTGTACTGCAGCTGGGGAGGACTTCTGTGAGCAGGACATGTCTGGCTCTCTGTGGTGGGAGGGAGGGCAGTGAGCGAGTTTGCAAAGAAAACTGGTGCTGAGAACATGGAGCTATTTTGGGCAGAAAAGAAGAAGATTCAAAGCAGGCTGCACGAGTCAGTCTCGGTAATGAGAGACTTCTGAGCACGGTCGATCTCCATAATCACTCCTGCGTGAGCTCTCCAGGGCTGGGCAGGCTCATGAAGATCCTGTGGTGGCCCTGGCTCCAGCATGCCTCAGAGCATCCTGGGCTTGCAGTGCTCCTGGCCTGGGTGGCCCCATGAGCCCAACACCCCATGGCAACTGCGTGCCTCAGCCTCGCTGCTGAGGAACCCCATGGCAAAAGGAGAGGGGGAGCTGGCTGAGTCCCTGCGAGCGCAGAGAGCCTGTTTCCCTGGAGATAGAGTTATCTCTTTCTAAGAGTGGATTTAGCCCAGATGGGAAAAAAAAATGCTGAGCGGAATAAAGTCCTTTTTTTAGAGCTTGAGGAGGCATAGCCTTCCCTGGTGCTGACCCCCGAGTCTCTGAGAGCATTCTCTCCTCTGGGAAGATGTGGTGGGGCAGCCCGGCCGTTCCCCCTGGTCCTGAGCCTGCCACCAGCAGTGATGGCTGCAGCACGGTGTGTCCTGGGAGAGGGTGCAGAGCTCTGGCCCCTGATGGGGGTTGTCCCCTGGGAAGCATTTGGTGTCACGCCCTCCAGTCCACCCAGTGGCTTCAGTTCAACCAGCTGAAAATCAGCTATGGCGGCGTCACTTGCTGTACCTCAGTGGGCATGGTGAGGACTGCCTCGTGGCTACCCTTTGATAGAGCAGTTTGTGCTGCCTGGTAAGAGGCAGGCTTGGAGCGAGCTCACGCACAGCAAACGGCAAAGCCTTTTGGTCACAGCTGAGCTGTTGCAGGGCTTCTGACACACAGGTCAAAGCCTGCTGATCTACAGTGTGGCTCAGGGAGAGCCGGATGTGTCCCTCACCCCATGAGAGTTGGTCATGGTTTCCCAGGAAGGCTAAAGTGCAGAAGGGAGTCCGCTATCTGCAAACTGGTCTTTGTCCTTTGCAAACTCAAGTAGCTTCAGGCACCACACCTGCCCCTTTTTCTCCCTGACAATTTAGTTTCTGTCTTTCTCATCTCATTTTACTTCAACGTCTCTCCTAACACCCCCCCATCCATCCGTCTCTCTTGTTGCTAGGTGAAAAACTCAGAGCAGCAGCCATGGAAGCTGACTCACGGCCCATACATGGGAAATGGAGACACTAAGTATTGCCTAGTGCCCAAAATGAGCTGCTGTCAAGCCCTGACTGCCCTGATGGGCTATAATTGCCCTGAGCAGCCTCACCTGGGACCCCCACCCACACACCCACTCTGCTCCTTGGCCTGGGAGTGCTATATAGCCTCAACCTCGCTCTGTGCCTGAGCTGTGTAGTGAGCAGGTCTGCTCCTGGCTTTAATGCATCTGGTTGGGCTGCCTGGACTGACCTGGGACTTGATTTGTGGTTGTTGGATGATTGCTGTACTGGCCTTGCTCAGGGGCTGTGCCCGGTTGGTGATAGCATGGTCCTGCAGTCCCCATCCTCTTGGTTTTTCTTGTGGAGCAGCCTGCACCTTCTGCTCCCTGAGAGCCTGAAGAAAAGTAGAAGTCTTAGGAGATGTCTGGGTCTTCTCTCAGGAATCTCCCTAAAATGCTGCAGTTTCCTTTTCTTCATCACAGGTACTTTTCTAGGCGTTGTTGGAAGCACAACTGCTACTTCTTTGGCTTTCCTTAAGCTGGGGCAAGTATGTTCATGTATCAAAATGTGGCTACATGGAAAAGGCTGCTTAGCTTCTTCCTGGAGACCAAAAACTCGGTGTAGCTATGAACCTCCTACTATTTTTCTGTTAATCTTGGTGTTCTTGCTAATTCTGGATTGCTATCCTTTTATGCTAGTGACCTGAAAACTTTCTGTAGCAACATGAATAAAATTCCACCTTGAACCACATTTCTCCCACAACAGGGTGGTGCAAGGCATCTCACTCACCCTCTGACAGTGAGTACAAGGGAGCATGAAGAGGTGGGACTTGAGACACTGATGCTGAACGTTTCCAGAAGAAACATGCAAGGCAGAGTGTGTGGGGATCATAGCCAGGAAAAATGGCATTTAAAACTCTTCTCAGATTTTTCTTCTTTTACTTTAGAGTTGAAAATATGCAGTGACTTATAGTATCCATGGTGATCTTCATTCACATTGTTAAAGAAGACCTGATCACTAATTAGGCTAACATGGCAATTTTTTCTCTTTGGTACATAATGGCAGACATTTAGGGTGCTGGATCTGTCCAGGTTTTTACATATCTCTGGAAGGCTGGTGTGACAACTAACCACCAGCTCTGGAGCTGTCAGCCTGGCTTACAGAGGTTATTGGGGTGGATGCAGGGGCATATAGCTCTCCGTTATAGCTTTCCACTCCTGCTTCTGGTCTCATCCAAGTACTAAAGGAACTTCAAATTCATGCTTTTAAATCTTCCTATAGTGCAGGACCAAAGGCTTGATTTGGAGGCAGGTTAATTTGGCAGAGTAATTACTTAAGCTCTTCTCAGGATCATGAGAGAGGAGAAACCAATTTATATATGTAATTTTGGGGCTTTGTCATGACTACTCATTGCACGGGACAGGAGCTCATTACATGCTGTTGAAGCAGCCTGGGCAGAACTCAGAGGGATTTGCCCCAGGGTTTAAGAATAGGCTGCTTTAGGGTCTTGCCCCACTCTGGGAAGAGCAGCGCTAAAGTGGCTAGAATATATTGGCTCACATTGCATAGGCTGGGGTAGAGTGCTGGGAGTAAGACCGAAGAGTAGATTCATTGAGGGAGGGAAGGGCACTTCACTATCAGCATAGCGTAGAGATCTCCACTTAGGTGTCTTGCACTGTATGCTCTTTTCTTTGCCGTGTGTGGTTCTCCTATTAGGGTCCATGGAGGTCTCATACATTGACTACAGCTTCTGAAATGGACTAGACTTTGAGTGCTGGTCAGCTGTATACATGAGGACAGGATCTGTTCCTTGCTATGAAAAGGGACTTTAATTTGGCTCTTCCATGAGGTCCAGTATTGTAATGTATTCAGATCTCACAGCAATAAAATGAAGTCTCTGTTCCCTCTCTTTCTTATGTGTATAGTGTGCTGTTTGAAATAGTAGATATTTTTAATGTTCAGTAGCTTTTTATTAAAAGAAAATGGAAATGGAAACCACATTTCTTAAATGAATTTTATCTCTGTGGCAGTTCCAGCGATTCAGATCTGTGTCAGTGCCACTTTATTGCAGTCTATTTTCTCCTCAGTGAGCATCTGCTTAACAGTTCAGTACAGATACAGACAGATAGGAACATTCTAGCACGCACCTAGCTCCACCCTGGGGCATGGCAGAAGTTACTTAGGGTACTGATTCTTTTTTTTTTTTAAAGTAAAAAGATTTTGGTCAAGTGAGATGTTTTGTCCACTGAAAAGGTTAAAAAGATCTCAGAATAACAGAAAATGAGGATTGTGCTCTCCCTCCCCCTGTTATTTCCCTTAACTTTTTTTTTTGTAGCAACAGTATTTAGAACAAGTTGTTGTATAAATTTTATATTAATCTTCGTATGCTTTACCCTGGTCTACTTATCATAGGTTTTGTTTAGTAATGTAACCTAACTGCTATGACCTATTATGACAAGTTGCAGAGCAATAAGCCATGAAGCTCCCTCAGTTCTTATTTTCCCCTTTCCTCTTTCTCCCCATTGACCACAGGATTAGAATTATTTTTTAAGGATTATTCACTCTCAAATCAAGAAACAGATCTTAATATCAGGTGCAAAATAAGTGCAAGATTGAAAGAGAAATGCTTGTCTGTGTTTATAGAACTGTTCAAGAAATACCACTTTGACTAAGCAGAGCATGGAAACAGATATAATTATCCATGCTATCTAGACTGGAAAGAGTGCTGCGAGGGAGGAGGAGGATGGCTTCCTGCTCCAGTAAAGGCAGGGCGGTTTCCCACAGTGGAAGAGCTGTCCTTGCTGCTGAGCGGTGCCCAGTCCGCCATAGACTCATGGAGCAAAATGAGGCCAAGGTTCTTCAAACAATAAAGCAAAAAACAGGTATCTAATAAGACTCCCGTGTTTTTACCTTTATGCTCCTTAAAGAAAGAAGCTGCTTTTGAAATGTTCCTCTGTCAACAGGCTCTGTCTGAGCAGTGTTCCTGGAAGGGGGAAGGATCTGCTTGGATGGGTCCTGCTGCAGGGTTGGGACACCACCGAAGGGACCTCCTAGGTCAGTGGGCTCAGTCCCCCGCTCTGACAGGCCCTACCTTATACAGGTACACAGGTAGGTACTTGCTGACAGCCATGCTGTTTCTGGCATGCATATGCATAACCATACTTACCTATAGGGGTGCTTGCAGAGCTGGAGCCTGCCTGCTTGATGGGGAAACAGGGATGTGTCCAGAGCAAGCGGACCCGTTTGCTGACAAAACAACAAAAAAATTAGTTTGCCAAATAAGGTGTTCAGACTTTCAACTGGAAAAACATATGATAAATTATACTCTGTTATCTCCAACACATGCTTCAGATGGAAGATTTCAAAGTAATTTTTGGGATTCCTACCCCTGTGTCATGATCTCAGCTCAATGCAGGGACCTGGCTGTTCTCTCCCAGAAGGGACCATTGCAGGGACACAGCGCTGTACTTGCCAGCAGAAGGTCTGGCTACTGGAGCTGCATGATGAGGCAGGGGAATATCACATGGGTGACTTTGGGTCTGGTCTTGGCAGCACCAAGGGCAGTTAGGCCAAGGTTTTCTGCTGTACCTTGTAGGTGTTGTTTTTTTTTTTTCCCCCCTAGGCCTTATTTTACTTTGTCTGTAGTTTTTGGTCCTGATCCTTGTCACAGCAGTAGGAAGCAGGAGGGATTTTATTCAGGTTTCAGAGCTCCCCATCCTCCCCCCTTAGGCAGCTGTGTCTCTTCCTGTCAGATGAGGGAGGTACCAGTGCCACTGCCCCGGTGCTGGTGCAGTCCCAACCTTGGGGAGGTCCTTCGAGGTCACCCTCCTCTGGCTTCTGATGGAGCATTGCCTTAGCATTGCCCACACTGCTGGCTGCTTCTTTAGGCACACAAGGGAGTCTTGGAAAGGCTGCCATCTGCTTCTCTGCCAAAGGTGTGGTAAAACTGTCTGCAAGAGCCATGAGGCTAGAAATCCCTCTGGAGAGAGGAAGCGGTGATGGTGAGGATGGAGTGGGGTCCCCACAGCAGAGGAGCATCCCTCAGGGCATGTGCTTTGGGCACAGGGATCCCTCTGGGAGTCAGTGGCCAGCTCTCCTCGGTGTGCTACAAAAAGCTTTGAGGAGAGAAAGGACCTTAACTTGCAGAGCCCTTAGACAGCACTCCCCCCACACTGACTTACGCTGGGACACTGGCGTAGGGAGAGGGTCCCACAGGAGGTGTGCGGAAACCAAGCCTCAGAGCATCTCTGGCTGAGACTCCTGCTCCCTTATAGTGAGAAAAGTCTTTTAGCTCCTTGTGTCCGTGTGACCTTGGTTTGGCACAGAGTGAATACAAAGCAAGGAGCAGCTTAGTGCTCAGAAGTGTAGCTAGCTAACTACAGCTGTCTTAGATTGTCCTTCTGCAAGATCTACAGATTGCAAGGCAGGAATGGAGGTGGGGGAGAGGATTTAGTCAGCTGATGAGCCTGGCTTCTCTGTCTCTTTTAAGAAAGCGGATTTATTGGTATTAAACATGTCTCTCTTAATGTGGGTGATTTAAAATGGAAATTGCCTTTGAAAGGGGATTTCCTATTAACTAGCTGAGAAGGAAAAATAGGATAATACCATCATCCCTATACAGGGCCCATAGATGAGATGCTGGAACAGAATGATCTGGTTAACTGCTGCTTCTTCAGAAATTATAGCTTCTCTGTAAGAGTGAGCCTTGCCCAAATTCCTCCGTGAGGAATGGTTGTATAGATGCTTCCATAAAGTTATTTTTTATGGAAAAAGCATCAGTCTTACTGGGTCCTTTGGGTTTCAAGGTAAGAACTCACTAAATATGAATTCTGAGGGCAGGATCAGGAGTGTGCCCGCTCTTCCGTGTGTCATATTTGAGGCTAGATGGAGACACAGACACTAGAAGACTGGACTGAGGATTCACATTTGTTACGATGCAGTTAATGCCAATCAAAATTTGGATTAGTTAATGATTTTAATAAGAAAAAGAAAGCCTTGTCTATACCCAAATTTGCACTACTTTAATCCAGGTTGGCCCAGATATCAATTTAATTAAGTCTATGCAGCCCCTTTATGTGGAAGAACTGATTTACTTAATCTGAACCCTTTCAGTCTGCTTTGGTTAAAATGAATCTGTACAAGGGGATATCTGCACAGCCAATGGAGATGGAGGTGGATATACTTAAGCTAGGTCTGGACAGACCAAATCCAGAATTCATATCAGCAGGCGACTGCACCTGGGCTGATCAATGGCAGTGCAATGCCACATTAGCATCATTATATGTCTCAATCAGGACTTTTTTAATGTCAGTGTACTATATCATGGAGCAGTATAGACATGCCCTGTCAAGCCTATCACTCACTTTGGGGACCAAGGCCCTTCCCCAAGTCCCTCAGTCAGGACACAAGGCAACGTGCATTGGAAAGAAGCAACCCCTTGACTAGGTTGAAATACCTTTGCTTTCATTACTCATGTTTGTGGGCAAAGAATGGATCTTTCTGCAACCTCGTTTCCTCATTGCCCTCCCTAGTTGTGCAGATGCTGCTCAATGCTCATGACAGGGAGTTCTTTGTCTTCCTAGTGGGGCCTGGGATTTGGGCTATGTGTGATGTGACATGAAGCAAAACACAAATAACTCCAAGAGAAGACAGTTCTGCCGTGGGCCTCCTGAAAAGCTCCTTTTAAAACTGTGCCTGGTGCTCAGAGCTTGTGGCCTTGAACAAGATAGAGTCTTCCTCTAAGGTCTTCTGTGCTTGGATAGTCAAGTTGGAGCAAACCATGGGAGTGATCCCAGCCCCTAATGGTGATACACCTGGTAAAAACAGTGTGTCTAAAGAGCCCTTTAGCTATCTGGGCTGCCCTTGGGTGCCACCCATACCAGACAGATGGTTCTAGCATGCAGGCCCCTGAGTTCAGTCTTCTCCTGGGGTGATTTCTGAGATTGCCTAAAGCAGCCTGGGGAACCTCTTTCTCAGGCTGTGCTGTGGACAGACAGCACTCGGCTCACCCTGAGATCTCCACCTCCTCTGAACTCAGCTGATTGCAGGCAGCAGGGCCAAGCCTTCAGTTTCTCCTGGGTGCCATGAACGCCCTCCAAGAGTTTACTGCCTCCCACTTGCTCGCAGTAGTTGCTTAAAAACTCCAGGACAGTGAAGGACGAAGAGGACCTTCTGTCTCCAGCTCTCTTGTATAGGAAGCTAAGTGGTGGTGAGACAAGGGATTTGGTGTTTGGGAGTCACTAGTGCTGGTCCCAGGAGGTGCTGTGACTGCCTCCTTAAAAGCTGAAGAGACAGATGGAAGAAAGAGCAGGAAGGGGCTGCAGCAAATAGTCACTTGTGGATCTTGCTGCTGTGTGTTTTTCTCTTGCCGTTGTGGTTTACATCCCTTGGGGACCTCATTCCAAAAGTGCCCAAGAGAAACTGGGGTCTGCCTACGCTGTGGCTGGGTTGTCTGGTTGAACCACCCTCCTCTACAGGATGATCATGACATTGCATCTCTTGAGGGTCTGCAAGGACCAGGTGTGTTTCCAATGGCAGGTAAAAACATTTTGCTTCTTTTTGAATGATTGAGGTGAGGCTGGAGGAAATACTCTGTGTATTGCAACAGCCCTGTTGAGGGGAAGGAAAACATGCGGCAGGTGGTGGGTGCTTGGATCATTTGTCTTGGTCTGATGTGGGGGAGCTGACCCTTGGTATGTAGCATGATCATGGGAAGGGCAGAGAGACGGGGCTAGGCTGAGACCAGTGCTAAGCCTCTTCCTCGGGTCTCAGCCCTGGCTCTGGAGATAGAGGAGGACAGCCTGCAGCAGCTGTCAGGGTGCGGAGAGGCCAGGGAGTGAATGGGGGCTAGGTGGAGGTAGGGATGGGTATGTAAGTGCAAGGCTTGTGTTGCAGATATGGCTGCTATCCCAAGTTGCCCTCATTGGTATTGTGCATGTGAGCAGACCAGGCTGGTCAGCATGCCCATCTGGAGATGGGACAGCTCTGTGTGGATGATGTGGAGCAGTGTCCTGACCACCTGCAGCGTGTGACCACCAAGGCTAGGGGGAACAGACAAGGGGTAAGGCAGAAGACTGGTGATCCATGCAAGACGGGGAAGTGCTTGGTGCCTGTATGAAGGCCATTCCTGGTTGGACTTCCTCGGCGTCTGTGCTTGTGTGTGCTGTGAGTATGTGTTGATTAGTTGTAGGCACATTGGCTGCTTGGCAATGGCTTGAGTGCCAGGGCCGGTGCTCTTAGTCGATGAGGGAAGAGAAGAGGATGGACCTGAGTAGATCCTAGCTACGGCTGGATAGAAGAGCTGCTGAGAGACAAAATGGTGGCAGGCCCACCGGCTTTCGCGTTGATCTGCGATGGGTTGCTGTCATCTGCCGTGGTTGGTTACTTGGAGGATTCGTGTTGCTTGGCAACCCTGTTGTCACGGTTCAGCTGGCGGTATCGGAGGAGGGGGCACTTTGGAGGACACTGCTATTGGGAAGGGAAGGGGGAGCTAGGGGAGGAGGGTAAGTACAACAACCACGGTGGTCCGCACTGGTGGTGCTTTGCTGAGGGCTGTGTGGTGGAGCAAGTACTGGGCCTGGCTACGGCTGTGGGTGTAGTCCCTCATGGGTTTGGTGGGGATAGGGAGCTGGTGAGCATCTTGATGCCGTACAGGGATATGGGCAGAGCAGTTGACGAGGAGGCTGGGAACCCTGTCTTGATACCGACCTGGGTTTTCAAGAGATATGAGGCGTGAGGGTGTGGGGACCCTGGAGCATGCCTCCCCTTGTGAAGGCATGCTGGTAAATGTGGGGGCTGTAGTCTGTCCAGACAACATGGGCTTTCTCAGAAATTTGGGCTCAGAGACCCTGCAGAGCATACTTCTATACTTCTGCAGGACTTGACTGAGGACAGGAAAGCAATGGGACAGGTTGCCCAGAGAGGCTGTGCAGCCTCCATCCTTGGATTTTTTTCAAGACCCAACTGGTTAAAGACCTAAGCAACCTGATCCAATCTCACAGCTGATCCTGTTTTGAGCAGGAGGTTGGACTAGAGCCTCCTGAGGTCCCTCCCGACCTGAATTAGCCCATGGTCCTGTGACTTCCTGATAGTGAGGAAGTCATGGGACTGCTGTTCCTCTGTCGCTGCACTGTAAGACGCCCACAGAGCCAAGCACTTCAGGTCAATACAGCACCTCTGCAGTTTCCAGCCCTTGTGGCCATCAAGAGAAGTTTGAAAACACAAATGTCACAGATGCAATGACAGTTAGATATGCAGTTAATAATGAAGCCAATTGTTCCTATTCACCTCCTTGAAGGAGATTACACTCCTTTAATTGCACCACACTGGGACACCAAGCAGTTCTGACCTTTGTCGGACTTCAAAAGACAGAACAGATTTTTAAGGAGCCAGTCCTTTCTGATGAAAACTTTGAAACTGGTCTTTTGAGCAGTAACTCGAGGGGACATTTATCATCTGCACATATGCTAGACTCTTGCAATCATAGAGCTTGAGGCCTACCATTATTACCTGAGATTGTATGATTAGTTATTTCAATTCTATTCAGCTGAGCTATGGCTGCTGGTAGCTGCACACAAGAGTAATGCAGATCCTGGTGACAGCTGAGGGGGGACGGGTCTGTCACCTGCCTAGGATATTGCTGTTCTGTTACCTGAGAAGTATCAGTGGTCTTGCAAGGCTGTTTCCACTAAGCAAAGAAACTGCTCTTACGACTCAGTGTATATTTTGTGTGAGCCTATTTATTTATAGCTGGTGTACCTAAGGATGTTTCCCTGAGTACTGTAGAGACAGACGATAATAGCCAGTTTCCTTGCTCACAATTTCCATGGCTGCCTTACCAGTCAGCCCTGAAGCCAGAAGATACCTAATTCTGCTCAGTGTTGGCGTCATGTTCAAGTGCACCAGTGTCTCTCAGAAAAGCTGTCCTTTTTTATCCCTTTGTGATGTGCCCCATGGCACTGCACACCTTGTAGTGTCCCAGAGAGAGCACTAACAGTTTTACTCAGAATGGGTTCTCCAGCTGCTGGAGCTGTGGCTTTACAAACTGTCAACCTGAGGTGATGGCTCACCAAATGAATAAAAAGGGGTCCTATGCCATTATAACATAGGGACTGATGGATGGTTGAGTAGGATGTTTGACCCACTCCATGGGCATTAACACAGGCAACGTTGGATGTGTGTTGGATGCCTGCATCTTCAGAAGTTGTCTTTGTCATCATGGTCAGGTCAGGCTTTTTTCTGCCTGTGGACAGGAACTTTTGTAGCACACTACCAACAACCTGTATTCTAAATGATGCAGCTTACCGTAATTCTTACACGTCTTTCTGGACATCCCTGGACATTGCAGACGTCGCGCTAGGCCTTCAGCTCCTGCTGAATTGCCATAATATGCATGTTCAGCCAGTTACCTGTAACAGCATCCTGAGGTTTGCTGGCATTTCTGTAGCCTGTTCCGGATAACACAAGACAGCGAGGCCAACAAGGAGACATTCCATCAACACTGGATTTGCTGGAGTCAAACCTGCCTTTGCTTAGCCCAACAGAGCCATCAGCATTGGGTGACTCCTGGCAGGGAAAGGCCCCTCTTGGTAATATACGTGTCCATGGCAGAAAGGAATGTAATAACATAATTCACAGTTATAACATAATTAGCAATTCATGGCTTTGCCAAATACTGCTCCCTCTTACCGTTGTCATTACCCTCTCTGAGCATATCTCTCTCTCTCTCTCTGCATCCCCTGAGGTGCCACTAGGGAACAATATAACTGAGACACAGACCTCCTCTGATGGTTCTGAAGATAAAAATATGTGGGAAAAGTGGCATTTACTGATATCCCCTTTTCCTTCATTAGGTGCCACTGAGACAGTGTCCTCTGCAGAGGCTGTGCTCCAATCTGACAAAGCTGTTAGCTGGCAAAGGCAAGAAGATGGGGGCCTATGGAAGTTGAGTCACACACAGATCAGTTTATGAGAAAAAATGTACAATTCCTTCAGGTAGCGTGAAAACACATGGCCATCCTTGACCTAGAATAAGGACATGACCAGCAAGGACACAACAGCCTGCAGGCTCGCTCTTTGTCAGCACAAGAAAGCCTGATAGCATGGCAAGCCCAGAGTACTGACTGCTGACCGACATAGGGGCTGGAGCAGAGATGCCCAGCTGCTCTTTTGCCGGGGGAACAAGCCACAGCTCCACAGGAGCTTTATGTACTTGTGTCTAAAGGGCACAACAAAGGACAAATGGTCTTGTCGTAAAACCAAACAACACAACAGCATAAATACAGGGGAATGGCGTGAAAAGAGCACAGAATACAATCACAGATTTCCCCCTTCTCGGGCAAACCTGTTTACGAGGGCCAGAGGAAGCCAAAATTTTCACTGTGAGCTGCTTTGAGCTGTCCTTCCAAATAAATGTTGCCTTGCTTTAATGCCCGGCCTCTGTCCTTGGACTGGGAAAGTTGCCAGAGTGTGGCCAAAGCTCTAGGTGGATATTTTCTAAAGATGATGAGGGGAGAGGGACAGAACAGTGTGTGCTTTTCTGAATTCAGTGCTTGGTAAGGGATGAGGAAAAGGCATACCCCATGCATGGGAAGGGTTCATACTTTCCATTTTCCCACTGCCAGGCCATAGAAACACAATTAGCACTTGAGTCCTGGCAGTAACATGTCAGGGAGAGGGCAAACTTGCAGGCTTGCTGGAGGCTGACCAGAAGCTGATGGAGCTGAAGCCAGACCTCGCTCTGTTGAGTTCATAATCACTGTGGAGGTGAAAGAGAACTCATATTTGAGTAAGGCCTGGTCTCGGGATCAGGTTTACAGCTGATGCTTGGCAAAAAAAATAGCCAGAGCATGAGACAGTCTGTGGGTAGTGCATGCAATCAAGAGGCTGAGGCTTGAGTTTGAGTCAGACCTAACATGAGAGCAAAAATGGGCTGCTGGGCTTCAAAGCAGTTGAGGTAGATGTCCTCCATTTGAATTTGATGGTAGATTGAAAGAGGCAGCTGAGGCGTACCAGAGGTATTTTGCTTATTGCCTCTTCCTAGATGTCTAAGTAAGGGGATGTCTAAGTAAAGGACAGAAGAAGGTGGCAGTTTTCTTTAGAATATAGAGCAATCTGACAGAAATCTTAATGCTTCTTCCAGCCAGAGGGCTGAACTATTGAGTCAGCTGGCTCACTTGCAAACAGCTCAGGCAAAGGAAATCTATCTCCATCTGCATAAAGTAATTTGCCAAGGGTAGGTGTCTTTTTTCAGGAAGGTGTGGTGGTGATGGGGCAGCATGGTAACCTCAGTTGCTGGGGGTAGATATGCTCTCCCTGCTCTGCAAATATTCAGGTTTAGCACATGCTTTTCCACCTTTTCAATTAATGAGACTACTAAATAAATGGGCACAGGAGCAGGTGACCCTGATCCTGCTGGCTCTCAACTGACTATGGACACAGTGGTTTTCAGAGCTACTTTTAAGCTTATTAACATCTCTCCTCTGTTTGCCCCTGAGCAAGGAGCGATCTCGGGGACCACAGCTGCATGCTAACTGAGATAATTTTTCACTTTAAAATGTGTCTACAGAAAACATTTGTCTTAAATTAGATGGTCAATACAAATGTACGATAAATGCTGGAGTGAGCACCAAACCCTGTGGGAACATCCCCAGCTCACAGGCTCTTGGCTCACTGGTGAAATCATTCTTCTGTTTCGAAGAATGCCTTCAGACCCACATCTTTGTGTTAGAAAAGTGATCTGCTTTTCTAACGTCATGCAGCTCCGTGTTCAGAATCCTTGTCAGTACGAATAATATTTTCCTTCACTACCATTTCTCCCCCCGCACCCGCTCGGCGAGTTATTTGCAATACCATCTGCTTCACCTGAAGGAGGAACGAGAGGAGCAGAGAAAGACTCAGTGCTGTTATTGACCCCGAACTTTTCTGAAAAAAGCTGGGTCTGTTAGGAGGTCGTGAGCAACGGGGCTCGTCAGAACTGCTGCACTGGCAGGGAGCCCGGCTGGTGACACTAACCAGTGCCTCTGCTTTGCCACGTTGCCATTAAAGTGAATCCGCTCACTGGATATGCCCCACTCCATATTTACGTGAGTGTATTAAATGGTATCAAAAGTTCTGACAGAGCTTGCAGGTGAAGGAGGACATGGGAGGTGGGTGGGATTTCATCTTTGCTTTGCGTACATCGTTTCCCTGTGTTAAGAACTGAAAGGAGAAAAGATAGGAACCATGTCTTTGGGAGGAAAAAAGTAGTGATGCTTTGGCGGCGGTATTTTTAGGTCATAAGGTGTTTAAACAAAAAATACACTCTTTGGGAGAAAACCAAATATTTGTGTACACTGTTACTGCCAGCTTTTGCCTCAGTGGTGACACGTATATTTTTCAGAGGGAAGGATTTATTTTTTACCCACAGTAACTTAATGTTCTGAGTGAGTTTATAATAGCACTGATTAACTAGTAGCATTTAGTTTGAGTGAAATATCAGCTCTGATGTCTGTACTCCTCTATGCTCCAGACACTTTTATCAGTCAGACACTTTTATCATATCTTACTTATTCCTTCCACAGGAGGTGGTTCGTGTTGTAGCAATGTTCCATTGAACAAGCATCAAGGATTTGAGGCTGCGTAAGTGAAGGTGAGGTATTCTGGGTAGCCTGAAGAAATCTGTGGAATAGCAAGTAAAAAGCAGGATATGTCCCACTGCTTCGTTTAGATGCCATTTGAATGGAGTAGGACTTGCCTGCTACTTAACTAGCGTGTAGCCTTCTGTGTAAGAAAAATAAATGTGCTTATTTATGGTACCACCGATACTGTAGTACTTTGACCCGACTATAACATACAGAGCAAAGAAGTGGCATGTTATTAACTATTCTATTATCTACAACAAAGCAAGATAAAAGGTGAAAAGCAGGGAGTTTAAGTGACTGAATCTTATTGCCCTGTATTTTTGTAGTGGACAGTTTCCCTGTTAATACTGGGAGCTGGGAAGCTAAGTTTCTTGGAATGCGACTAGCTGAGCTTTCGCCTTTATGTGGATTTTGTGTTAAAGATGAGACTGGCTAGGTAGAGCCGCGGTATCCGGTCCCTCAGGGTGTGTGCAGCAGCTCTCAGTAGCACGAGCAGTAGGCTAGATAATTGGTGTGTTGGTTCTCATCCAATAATAATTTATTTCCTGGGAGCAACTTCAAAGCTTAATCCTAGAATTAAATCCCCTATTCCTCCTTGGGATTTTAATTTAGTTTTGAATGCTCTGATGGATCCTCTGCTAGAACATTGAAGACTGCTTTCAGACATAAGGGTGATTTTCCTGGCTGCTGTACGCCCTGTATGGAGAATAGGTGAATGCAGGCACTTTCTTGAAGAGACTCTTTTTTAGCTTTTCATCACGATAAGCTGGCAAAAGCTCCACCTTATCTCTTAGTGAAAGCGGTTTTCCAGTTTCCTTTAAACCATGAAGGCAATCTGCCTAATCCATTTTGCAGCTCCTCCAGTAAAGAGAAGAAAGAGTGTCATCACTTAAATCTGGAGAGAACCAGTAAGGTTTTCATCAAGCAGAAAGTTGATTTTAGAAAAAAACCCAGATAATCTGTTTGTCTCCTTAGGGTTGGAACAGGATGGAGATGACTGCCTGGAGGGCTATGGTTTCCCATTCATTCAAGTGTGTCAGGAAACTGTGCCTCGTTAAGACCAGTGAGGTGGGAGAAAATCTCCAGCCACTGGAATGATCTTTGCACCCCAGAGGTGGAGGAGAAGGGCTTCTTTCTCAGAGTGGTGCAAGGCAGTGCTTCAACCTTTCCTTCATGCTTCTGAATGGCACATGAAAAGGGATGGCACATATGGCTAATGTTTGTACCGTGCTTTGATGATATACAATACAGCATCTGATGATACTTATTATTTATTATGAGATGCGGTGGCTTTTGACAGATAGGTTCTTCAGTCTGGGTGTGCTATAGGTAGAGGAGCCATATATCATCTTAAAAAAGTGACAGTGTCAGTTTGAAATCTTGTCTGTGCTTTTGCAGTTTAAAAATAACACATTTCCATTTGAAAGAAAGAACTCCACAGTTTCTTAGTTTAATGTGTATGTATTTCACATATAAATGACCATCCAGGAAAACCAATTTCAGTGAGCCTGACGTTCCATACTCAAAAGAATAAAACAAGTCTATAAAGACACAGAGAAAGCTATTTCTCCTTTAATCTACTTTACACTTTTTTTGATTCTGAGTGACAAAAACCAGTCTGTTAGTTGCTTAGGATTTCTGGGGACAGACTGACCATGGCAGAGACAGTAGAGGATGCTGCAATTATTGCGATGTAAAATGATGAGAGCTCAGCTAAGTGTCCTGGTATGACAGCTGAGAGAACATGTGTATCATTTCAAAGCAAATGCAACAGTGCTCAGGATTCTCTTCTGCAGGGCTGCTGGCAGGATGAGGGTCCTCGAGATAGCAAACAAAGCAAGCGGTCTCCTTGTGCCCAGGTTTCTTTGCAAGAGACTGACTAGAACTGCCCCCAGTGGTTTCTGGCTCAGTCCTTCTCTAGCATCTCTTGGTCCTGAGCCACGTGCAAAAGAAAGGCTAAAAGGTTTCATGCCAAAATTCAGCTGAGCCCTTCAGCCAGGTGGTTGTGACACTGTCAGGTTTGTGTGCTTGCTTCTCTGTTTGCTTTCCCTTTAATTAGCCAATAAACTTTCTTCATGCTGTTCTTTAATGCAGCATGACATGGCATCCTTGCTTGTAGATCTGTGTGGCCGTTGTTATGGTGATCCTCCAAAAATGTCATAGGGCACAGAGGTTTTGTGTGCCTAGCACCTGAACCAGGACTTCCCATGGTGTCTCAGACAGTGGGACGATCTGGGACATGGGCATAGAGGTATTTGGCCACTTTATAATCAGATTGGCTGAGTGGAGCAGGGCACAGAGCACCATGTAAAAGCAGCTGGAGACTTGGTTACTATGCTCTGCAGCCCATATGCAAACACCCAAAGGAATGCTATTATGAAAAACCTTTTTATGGTGTGAATTATCCAGAGCAATCGATCCGTTTCATTGATTATAAGGAATTGCCCTTCATAGACATGGCTTTTCTTACACTGATGCAACTGCATCTGTGTTTGTGCAGATAGCCCATGAATTTTCCCTTTGCTGCAGACCCAGTCTTTTCCCTTTGCTGCAGACCCCATGTATCTATGGACATACAGCACTGGAAGTGGGCTCTGACTTTATGAAGTCAGAGGGGTATTTACTAAGGGTTAAAAGTACCGTAGGGCCTTCCATCCCTGTCAGTGCTGGCAGATGTTGTTCTGTGGAGAGAGAATGGCTCTGCTGCTCCGCATCCTTCGTGACACTGTCACTGCCACATCCAGCCCTGGTTGCTTTTGATATAAGAACTTTCACCCACATTCTTTTATCTTAGGCAGGACAAGAATAATACGGCCCTTAATTTATAGTAAGCATGGACACATTTAAAATAAATCCCTCAATTTGTCTTACAAATAACATTTAAGTGTTTTTGAATTGAAGACACGCTTGAAAAACCAATTTCCCGTCAGAGATGCTATTTGTTTCATTTTATGCAGTTCATTCATCTTAGTTGATTGGAGAAAAAATAAAAGCCATCCCCAGCTAGTGAGAGTAAACCCTGTCATAGTACTATGCTGCTGGAGATTTTGTAACAATTTTCATTTGGAGCCTACCTCCACACCCATTATTTACAATAAATATTACATCTTAATGTCAAAGTAATATCGGGGTTAGATGCTGTGCAGAATCTTGAGAAGAAGATAATTGTGAAGCAACTGGCATTTTTGTGTGCCCAATTTCAAACTTGTAAGTGAGCCTGATTTCTTTGGTCAGGGGGAATGGACTGCCTTTCTCTGAAAAAAGTATCAAATCGGACACTCAGGCCCCTAATCTCTATAGGGAACTTGGCCCTTATGATTTATTTAAGAGAGAATTATACATATAGGTATGTATAATGTTTGTATAAGCTGTACATATACATCTATTAAGTAGAAAGGCAACTAGCCTTACCCTTAAAAGTGAGCAATAACACAGGCTGCTAGGTACCATGTAACCGTGGAGTTATGTAGTTTTAGAAAGAAAACTTGCAGTTGATGAATTCCTTCATTTTAAGGTCACAGAGAATGATAATCCTAAATACTGCTGACTTGCTTTAAATAATTGCAGCTGTTCTCTTCTGATTGATAGGCCCCTTTTCAGAAATTGTTCCTAAGACACTTCTTAGCCCTCCATTTTGTGTTTCTAAGTAATATGCTGGATGAAAACCATTCCCTCTCTTTTTTGTCAAGCTCCTTCTCCATTTGTTTCATCCAGAAGAGTGCGGGAGGACCGGCACAGTCCTAGTTTATCCCTTCTTGCCATACAGAAAGGAAAAACATCCCTTGGCCAAATCCTATCTGCTATTCTTGTATCACTATTATCAGTAAAAGGAATGGGAAAGTCAAATGACTAATCTCTTCAGCTATTAGCAACTTCTGTATGTAAGTATCACTCTACATTTCTTTCCTCCAACTGTTCTGAGATAATTTCAGATTACTTCAGGCTTTGGCTAATATGTCTTCCATTTTTACTGAAATTAGAATGAAAAAGATCATAGTCACTTTTTTTAAGCATGCCTAAAAATGTTAGGAAAATCTTTGTAACAGAACAGACCTTACCAGCACCCTCAGGAACATCCTGGCTGTCGAAATTAAAATCTTGGTGTCTGCTTTTGGCAAGGAGCTCAAGCACAGATTGGTATTGCTTGTGGTCACTGCAGCTACAAGAAAAACACCACTGTACACCCAGTGTACATGGACACAGCAACTCATTCAAGCTCCAGATGGCATGTTGATACACGCATGCGATGCTACAGCCACATTGCCATCCATGACCTCCCCTACAGACCAGCAAACTCTGTTTGAACCATGTGGATGGACTCCGAGGTACAAACTTGCCAGACCCAGGGATTGAGCCTGCTGTGGTGTTTTCAGGAGGCTTTTCTGCCTCAGGAACCTCGGCCATGCTGGTGTGGACATTTGCCTTATCCATGTTTTGCCCTGCAGACACATACCTGCAACGAAGGGCCAGCACTGAGTTGGAAAGCGCTTGGCTGCTTGCTGGAGCACAACCCTTTGGCATGTGCGATCCAGCCCTCCTTGCCTGTCTTTTGAGGGGTACCTTCCTCACCGCTCCTGGACACAGAGCATGCCTAGGTAGGTAGAGGCTACTGTGTTTTCCTTGGAGGGTGCTTTTGGTGAGAGGGATGCAAAGGCTGGGCAATGCAGCCCGCATCTGCGCTGAAGCAGAGCACGTGGTGTTGGGCCTGGGGTCTGATTTCCTGCAGAACTAGTGTAGCTGGGGGTCACCGAGGCCTGGCTGAGCCCTTCCAAACCTCCTACCAAGACCCAGCCAGTGGCAGGGTGGGCGTTTGCAACCCTCGAGTGACCACATGTCCTGAAGGGTGCACTTGGCACATCCACTTGGAGGGGCTCTGCCTTGTTATTCTCTCCGGCTTGCCCTGGTTTGGGGCAGGCTCCCCGCAGGACAGCTTGGCAGTGCTGTGGAGGGCAGGTGGGCACGCTCTGCTCAGGCCACCCAGAGCTAAACCCGGGCATGGGGAGGGGACAGGGATGGATCCCCGACCACAGAGCGGATCGGAGGCTGAGGGCACTGTGGGTAGCAAGGGCGCAGACACCCGCGGGCAGGGCGGTGCGGGCAGGGAGGAGTGTGCAAAGGCACGTTGCTTTCCGTTCAGGCTGCTTTCACGTTGCTTAGCTTCCAGGGGGCTCTGAGAATAGCAATTAAAGAGCCGGGCTTAATTGTGGAGTATCCAATTTGGATATTAGCGTTATCTCCGCTCTCACTCCTTTCTTTTCGTTCAGAACCAATTCTGCTGCCTGCCTGCTGGCTGGGCGCCTGTTCCTTTCCTCTTATTATTGCTATTTTATGGTTATTGTTAATATTTTTTTTAAAGCAGTCCTTCTCTCGGTCGCTTCCAACCACGCGGGTCGCGGTCCCGGGGGGCCGGACCCACGGAGCGCCGGGCGCTCTCCGCGGAGCTGCGCGGCGCTGGCACCGGCGGCTGCGGCTCGGGCTCGGCCCCGGCCCCGGCTCCGGCCCCGGCCCCTGCCCGGCAGCAGGCACCGGTGCCTCCCGCGGCTCGGCGCCGGCACGGGCTCCCCCTTCGCCCCCGCCGGGCGTCGGAGGCGGAGACCTGCCCCCTCCGGCGGCGGGGAGGGGTTGGTCTCCTGTTCCCTGCACGGTCTCTCCTCCTCCTCTCCCCCCATTTTCCCCACTGCTCACTCGCACAGCCCCCGCCCCCCCCCCGCCCCAGCCTTGATTTGCCCCCTCCCCACCATTTTCCGCGTGTATATTTTATTATTATTAATCATTAAGCTGCTTTATTAGTTCACCTTCCCGTGCTTGCTCCACCTCCGGGAAGCATTCTCGGAGCTTTTCTATTGCAGAGGATTTTTTTTTAAATGTATTTTTAGGGTGATGCTCTGAACACTTCCCCCTCCCCGCCCCGTATCTCCTACCCTGGCAGTATCAGAGAAGAGACTGAAGAAGTTGAGCATGTCTGAGGTGGATCAGCCTTGCAGGCAGAGAGGGGGGCAGTAGCTGCTCAGAGCAGCCCGGCTGCTTGAAGCAGGATTTGCTGGTATGTATGTGGGTCTGTATTTTATGACAGCTGTAAGTGTGGATTGTTTTCCGTGCGAGATGGGAGGGGAAAGGAAAAAATACCTGCGAGTTCATTAAACAAATGCCTGCATAGCTGTAAACCCTGTCTGCGTGTGCTGGAGGTGGTGGTGGTGGTGGAGGGGGGGAGACCCCCAGCCATCAACCCACCCCTAGGGAAAAAAAACCCAAAACCCACCCAACCCAAACCCCAGGGAGCCAAGGGTTGTGTTCCCGTGGGCGATGCGGGGGAGGGGGGAGGGGGGGGGGGCGCGTAGTGCAAACCGGCCACGTCGCAGGTGAAACATCCCCCCCCGTGGCAGTGCGTGTGCGTGTGTGTGCGCCCGGCTGCGCGGAGCGCGCCCCACGCTGCCCATTGAGCCGAGCGCGGCGGGCAGCGGTGCCGGCAGCACTGCAGAGGGGTGGGCACGGCCCTCGCCGGCCCTCCGGGGGCTGGGCCCGGGGGTGGGCGAAATGCTGTGCGTGCGTGGGGAGGGGGCCGCGGGGGGGGGGGGGGGGCTCGCTTTCTCTCCGAGATTCATATCGCGCCCGCTTTCCCGTCTCGTATGCATGCCTATCCCGGGAATGGTGTAGTCAGCCCGTATCTGAATTATTTATAGACTCGTGCCAGCTGGTTTTTTTTTTTTTTTAAATTTATTTATTTTTTTTATTCTGCTTGTGTGCACTGTTGGGAAATGCGTTTTGCCTCCCTTTCTTCTCAATGTATTCATGTCTTTGTTGGGGAGCGGTTTTTATCCCCTTCAGACCCCTCTAATACAAAATTGATGCTTATTTTTCCCTTCAGGAAGGGGACGCTTTGAGGATAATCATGCTTCACAGAAGAACGGCACCGACCTCCAGTTGCTTTAAACACAACCTCCTCCACTAGGGCTCCAGGAAAAAAAAAAAAAAGAATAATTATAAGAATAATCATTAAGAAGGCGAAAGGAATGCTTACTCTGGAACCTGCATTTGACGATCCTCACCACTCGTGCTGAATATCCTCTGAAGTGATTCTCTCCGGCTTTTGAATTTGCACCGCTTCAAGACGCAAGATTGCCACAAAGAATCCTCTATTTTTTTTTACAGCCAAACAGGATTTTTTTTTTTAACTCATTCCCCCCCGTTTGCCCCCCGACCCTTATTCTTCTTATGTGGATATGCAAGCAAGAAGAGGAGACTGGACATTCCCAACATGCTCTCTCCCTTGATCTGTCCGTCTAGAGGTTCTGCTTCTACAAACCAAGGTAGGGATATTCCTGTTTCTGTGGTTTTGCTGGCAGCTCATTTTGGTACACGGGTTTGCCCAGGGAAGACCACTCACGATAGAACAAAAGGTTTAGGGATGCTGCTCTTAGAAGGAGATACAGCAAAAAAAAAAAAAAAAAAGGAGGAAACATTCACCAGACATGTTGATTCCCTCTTGGCTCATCAAATAGGACATGAAGAGAAGGCGAGAGGGATGCTTTGAGTTACATACCGCGTCGTGAATCGGGGGAAAGTCCCTTGTGATTTTTTTTTTGGGGTGGGCAGGTGGGGTCGGGGGAGACACGGGAGGAGGAACACAAAGGGGTGAAAACGAAGATCATTCCCATCCATCCGTCCATCCATCCACCCGCAATTTGCCTCTTTCTTTTCACTGGTCCAGCGGCTCCTTGCCACGCTTTGATGTGAAAATAGAGCTCATTAGGAATAACACTACGTAGAAACCTGCTTGTTGCCGAGGAGGGTGGTGCATTACTTAAAACCCACGCCGGCCTCTCGATCGTGAGCGGCCTAACGCGGGGGCCGGGGGCCCGGGGGGGGCCGGGGCCGCCCCTGGCACCGCGGCAGAAGCCCGCCCAGCGCCGGGGCGAGTGCGCCTGCTTGCGTGGAGGTGAAGGGCTATTTTAAGTCCAAGCACGTCAAGAGACTTAACCTGAACCTACGAGGCGCTCTATTCAGGCAACTTCACGGGTTTTAATTTATCCCCGTCCCCCTGGTGCTGTCAGCGGACATCGTGGCCCCTCTCCGCTGCGTGGCGTCCCCCCCCGCCCCCCCCCCCTTGCGCCCCGCGTCCCCACGCAGGCAGCCCCTTCCCCAGCCCACTTGGGAGGGATGCAAAATGGCTATCGTGCCGCTCGGCTGTAGATACGCGAGAGACACCGGTGCATCCGGACCGTAACGTGACATGTGAGTCTTTCCGTAAGATGGTGGCAAGACAAAGGGAGCGGAGCGCCGGGGGGTGCGGGAGCCCGCGGCCGCCGCGCCCCGCCGGGAGCCGGGCACAAGGTGTTGAACGTGTCGGGGTTATTTTAAGCCTCAGCCCGTGCCCGCCGCGCCGCTTCGCCCGGCACGCGTGGGGCTGCGCGCCCCCACGCCGAGAGGGAGGCAGGGGGGCAGGAGCGAGCTGCTGCAACCCCCCCACCCCGCGGGGCGGACCCCCACCACCCTTACCCTCACCGTCAGCCCCCGCCTGGGCTCCCCCCGACCCGCCTCCCCCTGCCTCTCGTCCCTACAGCAGACCGGAGGCCTGGCAGTGGGCGGGGGGAGGCAATACATAGCAGTGGGCTCACCCCACAGCTGGAGGAGGAGGGAGGGGGGTGCCCCCCAAGCCCTGCCGTCGGGGGAGCCGGGGGGCCGGGGCGGTGGCGGGGCCCCGAGCCCCTGAGGCAACCGGAGCATCCTGCGGCGGGGGCGCGCCTCTCCCACCCTCTCCCTCGCCTTGGTCTTTTCAGTGGCTCTTTCCCACATTTCTGAGGGGGTTTTGTCGGGCTATTGTTAAAAACCAGGTGCGGTTCACCGTCGAGGGGTTGAGAGCCACCTTTCCTGCCATATTCTGGCTGTGCTTCTATAAATATCTAAGGCTTCCCAGGGTTTATCCGCGCCTGGATCCTCCCCGCCAGAGCGCTCCCTCCCTCCCGCTCCCTCCGCAAGTGGGAGTAGAAAGTTTACCTGTGCGGAGAAGAGGGCGTGTGGGAGCCTTTCTCCCGTTTTCGGGAGGAATTTCTCAGGCTCCGCCGGTCCCAGCTGCTGCCGGATCCACCCGGGACCCCAGCACCGCCCGGGGTGGGGGGTTGTAGCCCGCTCCCTCGGGTCTCGTTTCCCGGTGAGAGCCCCTAAAAGCACCAGCTCGGGCGGGGGGGATATGCTAGCATGGTCCGGGTGGGATGCACGCCCACCCCTCAAGGAGCAGGGCGAGGGGAGAGGAGGGCCGATGCTGGGCGAGCCCGGCTCAGCTCCTCCCTGCCCCTCTGCCCCCCGCCCCGGGTTTTGCAGGCAGATCGGAGGGAAGGGGGGGAAGTTGCCTCGGGTGTCCGGCAAGGGCAGCAGCCCCCGGCAGCCGGGCTGGGCTGTGTGCTCCCCTGGAGAGCGGTGCCCAGCGCTGCCCGCCCGCTGCCCGCCACAGCCGCCAGCCCTGCCTGCAGGGCGCGGGGCCCAAGCGGGTGCCGCATCCCTGCCATGGCCTTTTTTAGCCGTGACCTGGGCCAGGTTTGGGCAGAGATAGAGCAGGGTGAATGGGAGTTGGGGAGGGGTCTTGCAGCTTTGATGCGCAGCCGTGGGGGCAGGGAGCATAGGCCCACATCCTCATCCCGTCTTTACCTCCCAGTCTCTCTTGCTGCTACCTTTACCTGGGACTTTTCCTTGCCTTCCCTGCCAGTTCCAGCATGGGCAAAAGGAGGTGCCCTCTAATATTGCCCCCCCACCATCAGCACAGCCACCTCAGGCCTTGCAAGCAGTGCAGGGGGGGCAGTTGGTCCCCCCTGAGCTGCCCCTTGGACAGGCAGGGAGGGCTGGGTATACAGCACCCCCAGCTCACGGGGCCCCCAGTGCTGGCCCACTGCCCAAGCCCTTGGGGAGCAGAGCAGGAGCACGGCACCCCAGGGTGTGGGGTTACCCGGTGTGCCCCAGCTGCAGTTCTGGGGAGAGCAGCAGTGCACGCGTGGGTGCAGGGCGCTCTGTAAGAGGGGAGGTGTGGGTATGGGCGATTTTCAAGCGCTCACCCACGCCGCCCCAAAGCAGCAGCTCGTGTCGCCTCCACATATCCTGGTTTTTCTCTGGTCCCCCACCACACCAGCTTGTCTCCCAGTCCTGGGTGGGGGTCTCAGAGGTTTGGGACAGAATGGAGCAGGTCGAGGGCGGAGTGGGGAAACAGGCTGGGGGCGACGAGACCTACTTCAGGTTCCCCTTGGCTCTGCCTTTGGTACGCAGAGGCAGATCTCTACAGGAAAAAGGAAAGAAGCATAATCAAAGCCGCTACACCTCTTCCCAGGGACCCTGGGCTCTGGCCCGGTGATGCACACCTGCCACACCAGCCCGTCTCAGCCTGCACCAGTCCCGGTGCCTCTTGCGATCCCTTTGTCAGTGAGACCATAGCTGGGCAAAGGAAGGTGTCAGGAGCAGCCATCCTTGGCTAGGCAAGGTTCTCAGGATACCTGTGTTGATGGTTGAGTTTTACATTGTACCTGCGCACGCAAGAGCACAAAGAGATCGTGAGGAGATGGAAAATGCAGAGCAGGGGCAAAAATCCCAACCTTCTATCCCCATGTAATTATTTAGGCTTTGATTTGTTTTATCCTCATTTTGGATTACCAACTGCTCCTGTATAAAACCCCTATCAACCTACAAACCAGCACCCCATCTCCAAACCCTCGCCCACAGGGGGAAAAGGTGGTGGCATTAATTTCTGTGTTTCATCTGCTGTTGGAGCTCAGCTGGGGCTGTTCCTTGTGCTTGGTTTGGAAGAGGGCAGGTGGACCCTGGCTCCAGTGCCGGAGCCATTCTGTGCTATTCCACGGAGCTGCGCTTGGATTCCCACGCCGGACTCGCATTGCCTGGGTTGGCACCAGGAATTGGTGTCTCTGCAGTACCATGTGGGAGGTCTGGATTTGATTCCTAGTGCTCGTTCTCCCAAGCTGGCAGAGGATGGGAGTGCTGTACAGGCAGCACTGCTTGTCTCTGCAATGGGCTCCATTCCCCGCTCCTGTCTTTTGCTCCTTAGGATGCGCAAAAGCTGCCTGTGAGATAGTCCAGACTGAGAGCTGGCCTCTAGAGGTTTTAATCTGCTTGGCCCTTAGGGAGGCCACAGCTCTACTCTGCCTGTACTCTACTTCTCCGCATGGCTTGGTGGGCAGTGGGGAAAGAGAGCTATCTTGCAGCTGGAGACTATGCAGAGGGTTTTTTAATTTTTTTTTCTTTTCTTTGTATAAGCCGCAATTTATCACAAAGAAATGGATTAGTTAATAGGAGAGATGGACTAGATGATTTTTTTGAGAGAGGTGGCTCCGTATACTGTGATTGCCTAATCTACAATGGGATGCTGGTAGTATCTGCTCAGCCTGACATCAGGGCTCTAGGACTGCCTGACTCTTTTGCGATTCTGTGATTAACCTTCATGGAGATATATTTATACTTGCTAGAAAAGCAGGGAGTGGCTGGGAGAAACATGGCTGACAAGTTATCTGCTATTACCCTGATCCGTCCTCCACTCACCCGTCCATAAGAATTCTTTAAACCACGGTGAATCAACTTACTCATTTTGTTGCTTCGCCGCAGTCAGACGGACTAGCTACTGCCCTGGGTGCCTACTGCATAAGATGAAATGGCAGTTTGAAGATCGCAGCACTGAAATATGTGGAAGGGGAACCAAAGGAAAATAAGATGCTTAAAGCTAAGCATGGCCCTACTGCTACCATTGCCTTCTCCCTTCCTCTGAGCCTTGTGTTTCTGCTTCAGCTAAGTGTATCATAAAGGAAACTAAAAAGACCATTTCTTCAGCCACGAAGGGGGCTACACCATCCCTCTGACTTATTCCTCTTGCTTGTCTGTTCATCTGAAGACAGGAGAGGAGGTTCCTGACAGGTATGGACTGGTGCTTGCTCTAGCAAAATTAGTGGCATGGTGCTAACTGCCCAGGAATCAGGAGACTGACCCAGCCAGGTTAAATGTCAAAGCTACCCTTTCGTGTTGGGAAAAAAAAATCCAAACAAACCCACCCTTTATAGTTCAAGAGCTCATGGCTTCCTTAAGCTGCAAACCACCAGCTGCCAGTTAGAGTTGTGCATCGGCGTGTGAACTGGTGTGTGTAAAAGTCGACCAAGTGCACAGTGGTGATCTGTGCAAACCAGGCAGCGTACCTCCATGCGCCTGAGGTCAACTGCAGAGGGAAAAAACCTCTCTATGCGCTCAGAAACAAATGCGTGGCACTAGGCAGTGTGCAAACTGTGCTGCCATCAAGTCAATTCAAACCATGGCTAATTTGGACCTCTCAAGGCAAGGCTGCTTTTTGTTTAGTGTTTTGCTTTTCTTAGAAGCAGGAGAGAATGCTGGCTCTGGGCAGGAGGGGGGATTGGCTTCTCTTTCTTTAATTTTTACACATATGCTGAATATGCTTAATGTGAGGGGAATAAAAATATTGCTTTTTCTGTACTCAGGGCCACTAAAAAAGGGGAGAAGGAAAGCGTATGCTCTGAGACTCACTGTCAGCTGATGCTTCCTAATACAGAGGGTATCTGCAGACTGTAAAGTATGCTGGGTGGCTCTCTTCCCTTTCTAATACAAGCAATCAAAGACCGTGTCTCAGAGCCACCAATACAGATGGATTGATTAAGCATCTGGGAAAAAACAGAACTTACCAATGAGAGTGTGGTTACTGGCTCAAAGTGAAAGGGTTACTAAGCTGAGACCTGGGAGCTTTCACTCCCTATACCTCTAACCCCATCCACAAGGAAGGTTCAAAACTGGAAACTGTCACTGAAAGTGGCTCAGGTAAAGTGTTATGTTGCCAGCTTTGAATGCTGAAGATGTTTCTGTATTCTCAGAGCACATACAGTGTCATTAATATTGGCTTGCATGGCTGTGCTGAAACATTTGTAGGGAAGAAACACTTTTAGGGGAAAAATGGGGATTTGGTCTTCATAGTCTGTTTGGTGGCTTGTCTCTGCTGATTGCTTATCCACTGAAACAGGTGTGAGGCCACCAGTTTATCTGACCTGAATCATCCATGGGACATTGTTCTGTTGCCCCTACTCACCCCTGGCATGCTAGGCACGTAGGAGCTCATGTCCAGTTAACTCTCCCTGTGACAAACTCAGAAGTTACTTCTCAAGGTAGCAGCCAGCCTACCCTGCTTCGTCTATGTGTAGCTATCTAGTTGTGAGAAGGGAACAGTTCTCACTTACTGCACTCCTAGTCTGGATTTGAACCACCGATCAAGAAATTAATCACTCTAGGTCCCACCATCCTCTACTGGACCTGCTGTCCGGCCCATGTGTGAGCTCTGTATGCAATCCTCGTTTGTTCAAAATGGTGAAATGATATGTCTAACACCTATTTACAGATGTGGTTAAACCCTGCTTAGGTAACTGCGTTCTTTGGGGGCTGCACTTCCTAGAGAGGGAAGGACTGGGGAGAGTGTGGGGCAGTGAACGAAGACAATGATCACAGATCGGAGAAACCAGGACCCGTAAAGAAAGGATGGGAGAGGCAGGCAAGCTCGGTCGGTGGAAAAGGCAACTGTGGGTGGATACCTAATTGTCCGCAAATACATAAAAGACCGTTACAGAAAGAGCACAGGGGCCAATTATTTTCATTAGTCACCAAAGACAGATCAGGAAATAAATTAGTTTAAGATGAAGCAGAGAGAATACAGATTAAACATCAAATTAAATGTTTACTGCAATAATGGTTTAGTGACAGTAGAAGATGCTGATAAACGTGGCAGAACAGCTGTGACTGAAGATATTTAAAGCTAGGTGTAGGTGCTGAACTATCAGGATTTTGTATCTAATAAAGTCTGTCTCCAGTGAACCATAGATCATGATATTTGCATGCCTAACCAAACAACTTTGGAAGAAAGATATTGAGGTCGATCTGTTCTGCGTGCAGGAGGGACGGGCTGACTGTCCCATTGGAGAAAACCCTCCCCACCTGAGTGGTTTTGGCACTGGCCCTGTGCTCCAAATGGTACACGTGAACACATGTACAATGGTACATATGTATGGTACATGTAGGAGTCAACATGATGGTGTTGACTGGTGCCACAGCTTGAGCACATCGGGAGATCCCCAAAGATGTCTGGATTTCAAAACCTGTGGTATGTTGTGACAGCGTGTCCTGTCCTGGGGGACGGCTAGAGCTTCAGTATAGAAATCTGTGCAGAAGAGACTTACAAACCTGTCCCACATGAACGATGCTTTAGCATTTGCAGGCACAGTTGACTCCAGGGATAAGCTGGGCTGTTCTAGATTGAGTCCATGTCCCTTTCCTTAGGAAGCTTCACCCATCTGTAGCTGTCGCTTTCAAGGTTTTATACTATCACAGCATCTGAATAGCTAGTGTGCCAAAACCTGATATTGCAAGAGGAGGTGATGTATATCATCACATACCGAACAATGTGAAAATACACGCCTTGCTATTTCATGATGTCATTCTTTTGTCTTGCAAGATGAGCTACAGTTTAAAGCTGCCTTATGTTTACTCACCTTTGCTGCTTCCAGAAGATAAAATGGGATTTGGGGAGCCACAAGCATCATGGATTCTGAGAATCTTTGCTTCACTAGCCAGCCTTCGTGGTCGAACCTCTCTGTGCCCTGAGTTGGAGGAGCTTCCTGTGCATGGTTGGGGTTTGGATAGGTGGCTTTATTAATGGGTTCAGAGAGGGGTCTCTCTACTTTGAGTCAGTAAAGATTCCCCCGCCGGTAGCTGAGACGGCTGAAAGTGCCATTTTGAGACTGTGAGTTTGGCCAGCATTGGGAACGTACTGTCTGTACGTGTGTACAAACTATGCCAGTTTATATCCTCCTGTGCATCAGCAGAAGGGGGACTGTGGTACAACCTTGCTGGTGGATTGTACTATTTTTTAGCAGAGCAACAAGCGTGTAATCCTGACCTCTGGTGTTTTTCATAAGAAGCAGGAATTTTCTATACAGGTGTCCAGGACAAACTCAAACTCAAATGGAGGAAATGACATGTTAAGCTCTCTTTTTTCATTATAGTTGGATTTAACATTTTTATTTCACCTCTTCTCCTAATCTCTTTGTTAGGGTTGCCATGCACTGTTGAAGAGCTAATATACACAACTCCTTCTTGTGGATGTATTGTTTCTTGCATGTATGACCTCTGAAGAATTTGGAGGATTTTGCAAAAGGAAACAAATGTAAAACTTATTAAGTTCACTATTTCAAAACGGGGTAGAAGTTGAGATGGTTACTAGGAGCCAGATGAGACAGATAAGATTTGGTGGCATGAACCCGCTGATAATTTACTAGCACAAATGCCATGTCCTACATCACAGCTGATTGCCTAATGAACAGAAAATTGTTTTCAGGTGATAGGCATAATAGCCTAATGATAGCTGAAGACAGCAGTGGCTGTACGTTGCCTCTGGCTGTGGGCCATGAACAGGACGCAGGGGAATATGGGTAGGTGAGAGGTTGTAGTCTGTCATAACAAGGGACCGTGGTTTTCCTCCGCCACATGGACCTCTGCTACTCCAGCATTCCCAGCTGGGAATGAGGTCCTGGGGATACACAATGGATGTTTGGAATGTGAAAGGCGAAGGCTCTAAATGAATACCGCCTGGAAATGAATCGCAGAAGATCTAGAGCCTAAAGCTGGCTCTGATTCCAAGGGCAATCCCAGATCTTCACAGCATCTGGGGGCAAGTGGTTTTGAAGCCTGTGCAGTGAGAAGGACGGCTCCACTGCTGCATGGAAAGGTGTAGAGATGCTGCCAGCCGCTCCAGGAGGAGGATGGAGAAAGGGTCGCTGCCGTGAATCTCGTTGTGCCAGGTAAAGCGGGATGTTAATTAATTGCCCATGACTGGATTGCGGGGGAATTTCTGTCACGGGACTCTGCTGAGAAATGCATTTGAAGTGCATTGTGGCAGAGGAAACGCACAAAAATGCACTAGCTCGCGGCTACTCGCACGTAGGCATACGCTTGCATGGAAAGCATGCAGGAGGGATCTGCATATCCCTGCACCCCTCTCTCTCCTCCTCTATCATTCTCTGGTATCACTGGCTGCTGTAGTCAGTGGCCTAAGCATCTCGGGGGAGATTCCCTTGTGTCAGACGTGTTTCAGCAGAGGCAAGCTGAAACATCAGAGGCTGACAATCCCCAAGGGAGAGTCTAATGAAAGCGACAGAATGACATAATCTGTTCTTGCAGTCTCTCCTCTTCAGCTCTCCATGTTTTTGGTGCAACTTGAAATTGCCCTCTAATTTATTACTGAAAAAGTGAATATTATATATAATTAAAATTGCAAAGATAGTGTCCTGAAACATCGAAAGTCAAACTATAAAAGCAGCTTGGATGTGGTCTGAGGTACCACGTATTCGAGTATTCTGGGAGGAAGCTTTTAAGGCTCCATCTGGAAGTAACAAAGTGGTAAATGCCACAAAAGCATAAACGGAATCTCAGAAAAGACATTGCAATCGTTTCATTATGTGATGGGGTGCCTGTACTCTAAACAGGAGGAGGTAAAAACTAAGTAGCTTAGAAAAATAGGATAGCTGTGGGATGGCTGCCTTGAAAGTTGTAGTGACTCTTACAGAAAGCTCTCTTTGAATCCCTGGTTTGAAAGTTTGCAAACTTTCAAACCAGGGATTCAGAGAGAGCTGTAAGGATGATCATGCTTTATCCACTTTTAATTTGCACCATCTCAATGGGGAGCAAGGGGGCTAAAAGGCTCTCTGAACTTCCGGGCTCAGAGAACTTTGCAGGAGCTGAGTACCTGTGCATCTGCACTCTCTGAAGCAGAAGCTGGATGCCCACAGTGGGTACCTATCTTACATGAACAACCCTTTCTGTGCAATGTTTTTTTTACTGGAGGGAGGAATAACTCTCAGAAACCAGGAGAGACACAATTGGGGATGATTGTTGGTTAACAACATACCTCGCCTTAATACTCTTACACTTTTTTTTGTTAGGACATTGAGTTGAAATCATGTTCCTTGCTCACAGCTCGTCAGAGAGATCCCTGACTTCAGCTTTTGATGTTAGAGATGGTGATTAAGGTTTTTGACAGGAGAGGTTTGTAATGGAGTGAACGTGGCAGGAAATGGGTTTACTGCCCCACGAAAAATATGTTAATTTCATAGATTTTGCTAGTTCTGCACTGAAATTAATTAGAGCATTTGATGTGTTTTAATGAAAAAGCAGAGAAAAGCCCAGAATAGCTAGCAGCCTGGTAAGCAGAAAAGTAACTGGGTTTTGGGTGACGCATTCCCATTCTGCATACTTTGGAGTGGGGACTTGTCCCTGAGGCTGTCCTAGCCAACATGAGGGCCCAGACTACTGGGTCCTCTGCAGTAATGCTTTCTCAATTGGAGCTTTTCCAGTTGGAGCTGTTCTACTTTATATAAATGCCTATTCATTGTGCTGGAGAGGGAGTGCTCTAACGACTGGGCTGAGGAGGTAGTTTGTTTCTTTGGCCCAGTATAAAGTAATTACTTATATAAAGGGAAATGACTTCAGTATGAAAGAAATGGAGAAGCAGGCTCCATAGCCCAGAGGCTGTGGAGTCCTCTGAGATACAGGAGACACAGGAGCTTATTCTCCTTCCAGGTTAGGCAGTGTGGGTTTATTCTTGTTCTGCTTTGGATGCATTTGTATTTCCCAGTGACAACAAAATGTTTCATTTAGCATCCAGCTCCAGTGCTGACTCCAGGTGGGAGAAAAAGTGACAGGAGGAGGTGACTTCCCAGGGAACAAAGACCTGATCCTCAAGCAAATGCTCTTAAACAAAGCATGAGGGATGAGAACTACAGAGACTCTGTGACAGGAAACCAGAATTATTTCTTCAATGAAAATTTTTATCATTTCCTAAAATGTGCAGGTAGCTCTTTAAAGTTGTCTCCAGATCTTTAGAATCACTTGGGATTTTCATTCCTGCAGTTCGTATCCCTCGGTATATCCCCTCTCGTTGTTCATTATACATTTGCTTTTATAAGCTTGGTGAGATGTTTGACTTAGGTTCCCCTTATATGGAAAGCGGAGTGTTTCCAGAAGCTAACACTAGCTGTGGGAGACTTGTTTCCAGAGCATCTCCAGGGATTCAGTGGAGAAAGAGGGGGGTCCTTTGAAGGGCAGTGTAGAGCAGGAGCCCAATGGATGTGCTCCAGCTTGCCCTCTGGAGAAGCTAATCCCTAGACTACAAAGGCAGCCTACATAGGTGAGCTTCCTAAAGGCTTTTAAGTCTCTCTTTTGTTCTGTGTGTACGCATCTTAAGGATGTACAGGGTTGGGGGCTGGACGGGACAGGAGTTGTATTAAATTATCCCTCTTTCACCACCCAGTTTGGAAAACAGTCAAGATCCAGGAGGAATCCAAAGTCTCCTAATCCCTGGTCCTCTGTCTTGTATTTTTCCACTGTAAGAAAACTGGCTACCTGATAGTCCGTCTCTTTTTGAACATGAAGGCCTGGACATCCCTCAGTCTGGATCTGATGTAAATGGTTCCTGAATGTGATTTGAATTTGCAAGAAGCAGCAATGTCCGTATAGCTGATTCAGTCCACACAGCCCATCCATGATCTCTGGACTTTTCAAACCTTAATTTCAAGCCAGAGAGTGGCAAATTGGCACAAGAGGTCCCTTGACATGACCAGGTATCGTAGGGCTGGTCCTTGGCACACCACAGAGAACTGTCCCTCAGGATGCTGCAGGAAGGCTAAGGAGGGATGGCCAGGGCTTGCTTCTTCTATAACCGCTGTGTCCCAGGAGGGAGCTGGTGTAAGAATGACATTTAATTATACGTCTTTGTACATCTTTGCCTGCATGCATTTAGAAGCATTGCCCATTTCCACCAAGGAAGATGTTTCATAAGAAAATATTGCTTGCATGATGAAGCATAAAAATCGAACAGAACAGAAAATTAGAGAGAAGGTTTGCCCCAGCAGTCTGTGTCCTTTTAAGTGCACAGGGTAATACAGAAATCTGTGTATCTTCTCTGACATGACAGTCTTCTCTGATACTGTAGTTCAGCAGCTGTGGCAGGACAAACTGTGATGTGTACCTACACAAGGGTTCAGCTGCAGCCCAGAGGCCAGATCCGCTGTCCCTTTAAAGTCGGGCAGAATCTTGGCATTGGCTGTGGTGAGGATTGGATTGACTTTGGATGTCTGCTCTGTGGTATGAGACGCAAGGGCTTGCAATATTTCTTTGAATCGGCTTCATTTCAAAGTATTATTGTTTATAAACTTGTTCACTTTTGTCATCTGAGGAATGTCTTAAAGAGCTGTTGAGGTACTGTCTAGGTTGCTATTTTGATGCCTGCAATGAATGCTGCATAAATCCTTGATGTTAGCGGCATACAATGGGTGTTATTTTTTGTCTTTGTATTTGATGATTTCCTTGTTTTTCAAGCATTAAATGATGTGATTTTAAGGATACCAACAGATTCATCAACATTTCTTTTGCTGTATAAATTTTCAGGTGTTTTCTTGATCGCCTAATGTATTGCTTTTCCTGCAGTATAAAACAGCAATAAGTATAGAATCTGGTTGACATTCAGTTTTGGGATCAGATTAAGTTGTGTTGAGTTTCCTCCCCCAAATCCTCATGGACTGTGCCTGGAGGAGAAAAATCAATGACTCTCTGGTAAGAACTGCTTAAAATGGCTGTATTTGGCATAGCTGAAATTTCCATTTGAACAGAATTTGAGACTTTTAAAGCAACTTAACGGTATTTTCTCATAATCTGAATGACTTTGAAAGAGTAATATAAAACGATGGTTTAAAAGTTGCAGCACAAAACTTGATGGAAAATCATAGAAATTGATTTTACTGTTGGAGATCCAGAGGGAGAGAAAAAAGAAAGAGTTAAAGACCTAAATTCCCTTTAAAACTCCTCATTTCCTTTATTATAGGATGTCTAAATATTTAGTGAACTTAAAGGAGATGGCAGAAAGACAGTGCTTGGTCCAATGCTCCTCCTGGATATGACAAATCTACACGTTCTTTAGGTGAAGCCTGGGGTTTAGAGAAGTTCATATGCAAAAGACTTAACTTGAACCTTGGCTTTACTGAAATGCCACATTTATTACACCAGCTAAAGAAATACAGAACTTGGATAAAAGCATCCAGAGACAGCCTGTTCAATGAAAGATCAGCATAGCAATGTAAAGAGAAGGCAAATTTTACTTAGAAGCAGCAGGTTAAGCTGTGCCTTTTAATATAATTGGAAATGAAGTGTTATACATTCATACCAGTAAATAGAAGAACAAGCCATACAACCTTGAGCACCACTTGCAGTGCACTGAATGAGTGGTGTTCGTTGGTGCAAAACTGGAGGGCTTGGAGAAGACGTAATTGAGAATTGTCTCATTGCTTGCTAGGGCAAAATGGTAAGAGCCATGCTAAGATTTTTCTTGGCCATAGTCAGCTCCCCATTGGCTGAAGCCAAGCTGACCTTCTCCATCCTGGCTGAGCTGGTCTAGTATATGCTGACCAAAATTTGGCAGAAAACGCACATCCCTGGTCTGTGCCAGGAGATACGGTCAGGTGGTTTGGCTGGAGTTCTCCTCTAGATGTATGCATAGGTCTGGTCTTTCTTTTCAGGCTGAAAGCATCCCAAGATCTTGTGGACTAGCCTCCTGCAAGGAGGACCCATGGGCTTCAAGTAAGTGCAAAGTGTAGAGGTGGGAGAGGTATATGTGTGCATCTGTGCCATGTTACATTTTTTGAACATCCAAAGGAAGGGTACTCTGCAGTTTTGTACTTTTATTCAGTCCACTTTGTTTTCCCTCTGCTCAAACTGATCCTGTGACTTGTAGCGAGGATCTTTGTGGTGGTGCTAAACACTGTCATAAATCCAGGCAATTCATGCATATTGCAGCTTTTCAAGCGGCTTGAGTTGTGCTAAGCCTCCTCCCTCACTTCTTTCTGTTGGCACATGAGACTGGAAAGTTAAGCAGAAGACCTTCTCTTGCTGCTGGTGAGGAGGAAGTGGGCTGACATGGGTCATGAGAATAGGTGGTGGCAGGAGGGCAGATTTATACACATCGTTGGACTTTCACTGGCAGTAAATTGCATTCCGGTCCTGGGAAAGCCTGGACCATGAGGGACAGAGAGCTGACTCATAAATTTACCCGCACTAGCAGTACCTATGCACAGGAGAGGGTGGGAGGGAGTAGCCGGTGCTTTATTTTCTCCTGTTTTCTGGGGAGAGGGAAACTGGTGCTACAGCCTGCTGTGTGTGGGTAGATGTGCCCCTCTTCTCCTGGGGCCCAGAGCAGAGGGGAAGCAGGCAAAGCCAGAGGCACACGGCAAGGCCCCCCACCCACTTGATTTAGACACTGCTGAGCCACAGCTGCCTCGGCTAGCAGAAGCAGGACTGGGCTGAGCAGCGTCTCCCCCACAGAGCTGAGCAACTGTGGAGGCGATGCATTAACACTGACCGGGGCTAGCTCTACATCCACCCCTGACCGTATGGCACCCCACCTTCCTCTTGCTCCTCCATCCTCTTCCTCCCTCCTCCAGGCTGGACAAGCCCAACTGGACTTCATGGGCAGCCCTGCAGGCGATGGGTGTGGCTGGGGGGCAACGCCACCCTGTCTCAGTGCCTTTGAACTAGTTTGGGAGCTGTTGGAGGCTCTGGTGTCTGTAGCGGGGGTAAGGGGCCGGGGAAGAGTTTTGGAGGAGATTTCAGAGGGACAAGGTTTGGAGGAGGGAGAAGGGTTTTTTATTCTGCATCCTAAAAAAACCTTCTTTGCACCAAGGTCCTGCATCTGTGACTGCCTGGTGCTCAGGCAGCATCTGAGGTGCTTTGCACCAATGTGATGTCTCTCCGAAAGGCTGAGCAGAAGCAGAAGCAGGACTGGGCTGAGCAGCATCTCCCCCACAAAGCTGAGCAACTGAAGAAGCCTCCCCCACCCCCCGCTTTGGGGTGAAGGAGGAGGGGAGCCTTTGACACAACTGTTTGGAGGAAGCTGATGCACAGGCTATTAGGAAGATGCCATGCCCACTTTGAGGGTGCGTTCGCAGAAGAGCAGTGTACAGAAATGTAGCCCAGCACTGGTACGTTTGGGTGATGCTTAATTGCCACCTGCCCAGTGCTCCCAGTTGTTCTCACAGGGCCATGCATGGGTCTCCAGGGGCCACTGCTTTTTCTGAGAGCAGCAGGGCCTGATGCAAAGCCATCGCACAGCGGCACAATGTTGGTATGCCACCAAAGCCAAACTGCAGCATTTGAAAACCCTTTGGCAGTTTTTGGTGAGGGACTGATGCTGGGGACAGGCGTGTCAAAAATCCATATTGTCTCGTGAATTTATGGATGTGCCTTGACTTTACTCTGATGACAAACCCCATGCCTCTTGCTTTGTGAGAGTATTTCCATTGGAAATCAAAGAGATTTGAGATATATAGCTGGCTAAGCAGTCATACCTCAGAATAGGATTTGGGGATTAGCAGAGTGGATAATAAATTGAATAGTAGGAGTTAAAATCAGACTGCACTCGGAAAGAAAGCAGAGATGAGAGGTACACCCCTGGAAAGCAGTAATGCCAGAAATGACACTGGGGTTACACCAGTTAGCAAATGAGATATGGGCTTGCAATACAATGCGACAGGAAAGAAGCTGATGTGATTTTTGGGTTGCATAAACAGAACTATTGCATCTTGGAGCAAGGAAATGTTTTCTACATGTTTCCAGTCATGTTTTCATGATGTGCCTGGTCTGAGTGTACCTAGGCTATTGAGTTCATTTCTGGAGAACTCGGTGCCCCAAAGATGGCAGCAAATTAGAACAAATTCAGTGGAGGAACAAAAATGATTAAGATGCTGGAGGGATTGATCTAAGAGGGAAGATTAAAGTAACTAATTACATTTAGCTTGGCCAAATGACAATTAAGAGAGAGATGTGATGACTGCCTTAAAGTGTGTGCTTAAGAATGTAAACACCGAGGAGAGAGAAAGAGAGTGAGGAATTGTTTAGTGCTGTCGGAGCAGCGGCGGTTGGTTAGATGCCCGGTCTGCACTGCTAGGGGAGTTGTGTAGGAGCCTAACCAGAACCGAAGAGAAGTAGCTGTAACCAAACAATAGCAGCAAACCGAACAAAAGGAAGTGCTGAATACACAGCACAGTCCCTGCTGTGAAGTGTGGCAGAGGCTAAAGTACCATTCCCAGGGAAGCGATGGCATTCTCTGAACGAAAGTAGCCCTGGGAGCTTTGCTACAAGGAGTGTCCAAAATTCTCCAGGAGAGGAGGGAAAGGATGCGGTGTTCCTCCTGCAGGATTCCTCCCCCTCTGATTTGCAGGACCCGTAGATCATTTCTCCCCGGTCCTTTTGGCTATGATTGTGTAGTGTTGCATCCATGTTGAGGGGTGGTGTTTTTAAAAAGATAGTTTGCAGGCTGGAGGGGGAGCAAGCAAGGGGATAGGGGTAGAAGGCAGTATACACTAAGTCCTGTAAGGAATGCTAAGAGAGCCAGGCATGTTCAGTCTAGAGGAAAGACAACTGTGGGTGGAAACCTGCCTGTCTGCAAATCCATAAAGGACTGTTATAAAGAGAGAACAGGGGCCAATTATTCTCTTTAGTCACTAAAGGCAGGTCTGGAAGAAAGTGGGCCCTTAGCTAGAGCTGGGAAAACCAGGATCCGTATGATGGAGAAGCCTAAGTGTCGGCTGACAAGGACTCTAGGATGGGGTGGGAGAATTGCCATGAGTATAGATACCCAGCGATGACATTAGACACCCACTTATCAGGGGACGACACAGGCATCAGGAAACCGATCTTGTTTCAGCAAGATTTGGTATGATTTCATAGTCTTCAAAAGGCTGTTGAGTTTGTAAGTGCTGTGGTGCTTTTTCCTTGCAGGTTATTTGTTCAGGACACGTTTGTTAATGTTTCTGTTTAATTATGTTTTCTTCTTTGATTATGGATCTGTTTGAATGCTGCCTTTTGCAATGGAGGGACTAGGGGTGAAATGCACACTTCTTATAAAAAATGCAATGAGGAGCTAGTTCCAGCAGAGTGTGGATTAGCTGTTTTTTTCTGTTCCCCCCCCCCTTTGGTGTGAATCTTTTCTGAGGTATGAAATAGCTTAATTAGCTTTTAAAGAAAGAGTCTCTGTGCAGTACTATATCTCCTTGTTTTGACAGGCACAGGAAAATATCATGAAGCAAGAGCTCTTATCACAGTGTTTCTCATCGAGTTGTACTTAAGAAATCCTGCACATTTTTCATATAAAGTCCATTTTCAGATGCTAGGAGGATATTCTGTACCTGGAAATATTAATTTCCTGATCTGCTTTTAAGACTGAGCACATTTCCAAGTGAAATTAAGAGGAGAGGATAAAAAACAGAGCTATGCACCTGTGCAGTATCTCAGCTGGTGGCTCCAGTCTCTCTGGGTGAATGGCTCTGTCGAGCCTGATGTGAAGAGCATCCTAAATTTATTCTTTTGTGATACCTGTTTGGAGGGCTATTTGTAAAATAAATGCTTCAGCTTAGTTCCCTGTATGACAGTGACTGTGTCCCAGTGACACAGCTAGTTCCTGGGCAATTTTAAGAGGGGGTTCAAAGAGTGACAGAAGCCCAGGATCAGAGAAACAGGTTCTTGCTGTAAACTCAGAAGAGCTCCTTTTAAGGCAAAGGCTGAAGCACTGCAGGCAAGTGGGGTTGTGCTTTTCCTGGGCTACTGGAAAGACTAGTCTTCTGGTAAAGATAGGAGGCAGGTTAGCAGGGTCCCATATCTGACTTTTCCATGCATTGTCTCTTATTCAGTTAGTGAACAGCTGTGGTCAATAAAGTCTTTTCCCTTCCCTGCCCCAGCAGTTTACTCCTGCAGCAGTTCAGTGGTCTGGAAAACCCACCCTCATTGCTGGTTGAGGATAACGTGTCAGGCTGTTGTCTGTAGTGGCTGAAATGCAGGCACACGTCTCCTGCCTTGCTGCCTACAGGCAGTACCTTCTTGCGAGCAAGGCAAGCTGGGGTTGGCCAAGTCTTAAACAGTAGCAGGGTTTGTCAGAGCCCATGAGCAAGTCGCTCAGCATACCTATTCATCTGTGAGCTGGGATGATGGACACACACTGCATACGGCTGTATTCAAAAGTCATGCTTTCTTTTGTGTTTGTGAGGTGCCCTGAGACTTTTCAGCTGATGATGCCATAGAAAAATACTTACTCTTTACTTGGTCATGACTTTGAGGCTCTACCCTTGGCATTCTTCAGTGGTTTGGCACTTACTGAAAGAAATAAAGCAAAAGCATCATACAGAGCAGAAAAGCACTTCACAAAGCATATTCTGATGAAGTCAGCTCCTTGAACAGCTGCGACAGGGACAGGGAAGCAGCCAGAAATACAGAAAGGGGAATATGATGGGAGATTTATGCTGGTGAATACCAGTCTGTGATTGGGCCCAGTCCTGCAAGATCTATGCCTAGAGAAGATCCCACTGCTCAGTGCTGTGTTACCTGTGAAGCTCTCATCCCAGACTTCCAGGGCTCTGCAGCCAGTGTTGGATTTGTAGATGTCCTGCATGATAATTTTGGATACAGTCAAATCCCATGTCCTCTGTGAAACAAGTATGGGGCATGTTGCTTTTCCCTGCATTTCTGTCATGACTTTCCACTTCTTATGTATTTATTTATCTTTCTATTTATTGATTTTTGGAAGGCAGCCAATGGGCTCATGCAGTTTATGGCTTGTCAGTGCAAGTACAGTGAGTCAAGCCCATGCCCTGGACCTGTAGAGTCCTTAGGAAGAACTGCACTCCCGTTGCTGCTGGTGTATTGGATGACAGTGAGGAACTTGGTCTGGAGCTCTCTACAGCAGAGCAGAATATTGCTATCTTTAAGTTAGCTTTGGAAAATTTAAAATGTTACATTATACCTAAATAAATAAATAAACCTCCCAAATACCTTCATTCTAGAAATGAGTTGGTTGGAAGAATACAAAATTATTAAGAAGGAAGTCTGTTTCCTTCCCAGAGTATTTCTGAATGGCCAGGTTTGCCTCCGAGTCAGAGTGGAGTTGTAGTTTGAAACTGCAAAAGCTTTGCCCAAACATAATCCTTCTCCTTTGCAAAGCTCCAAGAAGTGGCTGTTTGGGAGCACAAACTCAGCTCAAATGCCGGCTTAGGGACACCAGAGCTGGCACGGACAGCAGCCGCTCTGAAGGTTGTGCGGGTAGAGTCAGCAAAGTGGGAGCCTGCACTGAATGTGCAAACGTATGCACGTATATACCCCTGCTAGCAGCTGGCTGTCCTGTCGTCCCCTCACTGTCTGCAGTACCAGATAATGAGTTTTCCTACCCCAAAGGGCTGCATACCTGCATGCACCCAGCCAGCCCTGCCGTGCTCTCGTGTGCTGGCATTAGGAGGCACGTACATAGGACATTCTGACCTGCTTCATGCTCGACAGACGGTAGAAGCTGATTGCTGGAGGCAGCCTTTGGTCTGATCGCATATTGGCTTCAGGGATTACATGCAGGGAAGTGTGGGCCATTAGAGCTGCAGCCTCGGTGTACCACGGTTCTGTGTGACTTTATAGTGCTTGAGAAGCATGGACTGCATCGTATGAGGTCCTTGCAGCAGTGTGTTGTCATGTCTGGAGAAGACACTCAGCATATACGCTTTCCACTTGTCTCTAGCTTGCAGTGGGAGCCAAGGTACATAAGCTGTGTCTTTCCTGTAGCCTATTCCTGCCGTTGTTAATATCCATTGATAACTTTTTTCCCTGCGCAATGCTGCAGGTTGGAAAGGCTGATGGCACCCGAGGTGAATCACTACATGTTGATGTATTTACTTTACCTGTTGCTCTGTAGAAGCCTGAGATCCAGACACTGAGGTTTTAACGGCTCCCTGCCAATCAGATTAAATATTTAGCAGCAATAGGTTCTGGGCATCACATTCCTGACAGTGTATTTCATGCATCATTTGCTGTAAACGTTGGGAGATTTTTAGCTACCGCTTGCAAAGTAACTCCCTCTCCACTCTCTCTCCCATCCTTATCTTCTCTTTTCACCGTCCCTCTCACTTTTCACTTTTGTTCTTGTCCTCACTTTCTCTGCCCTGCTGTTTCCTTCCCCTGAGCTTTTCCCCTCTTTCTCTGATCATTTTTCACCAGTGTGTGGTTGTGTACTTTGCACCTGGAATGGACGTCAGCCTGTGATGGAGGAGTGGAGGCACTGACTGCATCTAACCGAGCATTCCTGCCTCCTTGGAAAGGCACGCACAACTAGGGGAGGGTGCAGGCTGATGGCCTCTTTGGGGAATGGGTACCCCTTGACTCAGGGAAGCACCCTGAGGACAAGGAAAGGGAAAGCATCTCTATCATCCCTCTTCATGATGCAGCTCATCTGTCTGCAAGCACTATCTGTCTCGCTCTTGGCACATGCAACAGCTGCTCTGGGGCTGTGACTATGGGGCAGCCTTTTTCCTTTTAGTCCCTTTCTGGCCGAAACCTTTCTAGGAGAAGAGTGCATGGGCTCAGTCATCCAACTGGATGCATGGCCACATCCATCCCCATGGGGTCCCCTTGTCCCACCAGTTGTGGGCTTGCAGCATACTTCTGTGTCAGCTGTGCCCACACAACTGGCTGATACCCACAGTGCTGGGATGAGGCCCATCAAAAACAAAAATCCAATGAATGTGGGAAAAAAAAAGGTGTATCTCTAGGTGAGGTTTCAATGTGTGACGGTATTTTCTGTACTGTCAGAGGGTTGTCTCCTGGGACACAGCAAGCAATGCAGAAGGGCAAGGACCTTCCTCCACTTCCTTCTGTGTGCTGGACAACAGCAGGTTTCACTTACAAAGTACAGTTGTCTGGTGATCATCTGAGTTTTCAGGCATGATGTCTAAGGAGATGGCCCTTTAAAGGGGCTGCGTGAAACAAGAATGATCACTGCCACTAGCGGTGGTTCTGGGCTAATACTGGGTTGGGGAGGGAAAAGTCTCCTGGGTTAGTGAGCTCTGTAGGCAGGCTGGTGCACTGCATGTTTTATGCTGCAGAGCCTTCTCTAGAGCTTGCTCTTCTCCTTTCACTCATTGCTTGCAATGATTTTATGCTGTTCATTATAAGCTGTGGTCAGATGGTTTGACTCTTCATTGCCCTGCTCCCTTGACTGTTTGGTATGTGCATCTTTTCCTCTGCTCTTGCTCCAAGCATGCTGCCTGCCTGAACGTGTCGTTGCGGTCCCCGAGGAAGCTCGTGGTTCTCACTGCCTCCGTGTTCACCCTGTGTGACTGCTGCTCCGCATTCCTCTTGTCTCACATCTTGTACTCAGCCCCAACTGCTCCAGCGGTCCTGCACTACCAGTCCAGGAGATGTTGATTAGTGCCAGGACCAGGTTTTCCAAGTGGGTTTCTCTTCCTGCTGTGACAAGTCCGAAGCCATCTGGTGAAACATCACCCTCTTCATTTCACATTTCTGTTGGCATGGGACATATCCTCTGTTCACACCACCACTGCTGTTGCACCAGTGTGGGCTTGAGGACGTGAGGGAGATGGGACTGTCTCCTCATGGCGGCTGCCAAAGGGATGGTTGGGGAGGTGCATTGGTTTGAAAGCTGGGGTGTGTGTGCTTGTGCATGAGATTATTTTTGCTTATGAGAGAAGTGGGGGCCCTTTAGGTGGAGGGGAGAGTCAGGTCACAGTAGCTAGAGAAGATGGCTCTCTTTTTGCTCTGCTGCAATAGGCACTGAAGCCTTTTTGGCTGGGAGTCTGCTGCGATGGGGTATGGCAGGCCAGATGGTTTGAAGCAGGTACTGGGACATTTGGGAAGCTGCTTCAGCAGAGATAAGGAGTGAAAGACACCTGTAAATTCTGTAAAGCATAATAACTAGTGATGGGCAAACCAGCCTGCTTAATTTCTTGTTTTATTTCTCTCTCTTTTTTTTTCTTTCTTTTTTTTTTTTTTTCTCCTCCCCTCCTCATTGCTCTGGGCTCCTCCAGTCCATTCCCCTGCATCTGGTGGCTTATTTCCCTACAGATGTCATCTTGGCAGTAACTCACGCCTGAGCACCTCCCTTGGGGAATTTGTGCACTGCCTGATTACTTTTTCTTTCCCTAATGTCAGGGCACCTGATTTTTTTTTTTTTAATGTATACTTTTAGGCAATTGCTCTTTATAAATAAATTAAAATTTTAGCAGTGGGAGAAGCTGTAAGGCAGATGGATCTGGAGAAGATGGTCCCTTAGCCGCATGCCAGGGCAGCCTGGGTAAATGAATCAGCTGGAGGGGCTGCACAGCTTGCCCACCAGATCACCTCAGCTGCAGGGCCAGGAGCTCAGCCATGGTCTGATATGTCCTCTGATCTCTTTAATTAGGAAAGGAGGAGTGATAAATGGATATTCCTTTTAGCCTTCCTGAAGTATCCCTGGCCTCTGGACGGGGCGGTGACAGGGCTGTGCTAGGAATATGGTCAGGGAGGTGGTTTAGGGTCCCTGAAGCTTTGCAGGCTCGGAAGATAAAGTACAAACAAGAGGAAGGGGATCCCAGAGCAACGCCGGGGCAATGTAGTCAGGTGATAATGCATACATGGCTTGTTTGTTCCAGCTTTTCCCTCTCTCTCCTGAGACAAATATCACAGGGAGCGTGGCAAGAGGCTGCTCTCTGGATGTGTGCTGTGTTTATAGATCATGAGCCCCCTCCCGTGGCATCCAGTGTCTCACAAAGGTGTTAACACCTGTGCAAAGTGGGTTTAAAATGCTGCCACATCAGAGCAGAGGGGCTTTACACCCCTCTGGCACAGGGGCAGTGGAAATGCATAGTGCAAAGGCCTCCGGGAACTTTGCTGTACTTGGGCATCTTCACATATATAACAATCGATGCAGCTGCATGCAGAAATGCCTCCTGGCTTGGAAAAGAGGTCCTGTCACAGTGTCGTCCTGACAGGACACCAAAGCAGGAGCTGTATCAGAGAGGCTTTACAGGAAGCCAGCATGGCATCTAAAGGCTGATTTTTTTTTTTTTTTTTTTTTTTTTTTAATTGAAACCGGTGACCATGTGGGGCTGCGATTCAGCCCTGTGGCCTGGAGAAGCGTCAAAGCTGCGATGAGAAGAAGAAATAAGGAAACCCCAAAGTGAGCGTGGCCCCAGGAAGCTCCAGGGGGACGAGTGGTGTGCTCGAGGCAAAGTTTGGAGAGGCAGTTCATATAGGCAACTTGGTTTGCTTTGTCTACTTCATTTTAGGGGCCGGGTGATATTTGCAGCATATAATCTTTGGCTGTTCAGGATGTCAATATTGGTACTGTCATATACAAACAAGGGTGAGACCTAGCTAAAGACTGCAGCCTGTCACTAACTGAATGCTTTAACTGGGTGGGTATATGGTGCTATAACCTCAGGATTGTACAAAAGCCCTTCATAAAACAGGACTGGTGTCTCGGTGCTACTCTAGCAGTTCAGGATGGGCAGTGTGAAAACAGCCTTGACACCATATCCATCAAACCCTACCTCCTGGCTAAGTGGCCCTGTGCTTCCACCCCAGAAACAACTCTCAGGAGGGAGAGCAGCTGCTCTGTGCCAGGGGCTAACCCCTGGCGTGGCAGCAAGGTTTGGGTTTCTGTCTCGGAAGCTGATTTCCTACAAGGACCAGCCTGGATGTGAAACGTATGCAACTTGAAGGTTGTGTCCACCTTTTCTTTTTTTTTTTTCTTTCTTTCTTGTTTTTTTTTTTTCCCCCAACGCTGTTTCTGAGTTTTCCTGTTTTCAGGAATACAGGGATTGAGTGCCTTTAGGAACTGGTGGCCTTTCAAGTCTGGCAGGAAAGGAGTAACTGGCCATCCTGCAAAGAGCTCCTTCTCCCACCTGATTTCCTTGTTCAAAGAAATGCAGCTCTGTCTTCTGGTCCAAGATGAGATGGAGTGCATATATACTAATTTTATATATATAAATAAACAGCAATAATAAATACAGACATATTTATATACAAATAAATATATATATTGTGTGTATATATTAAAAAAATACATATACGCACCTTCATTTTACTTTATACTTAATTCTGGAGTGGGGACACACTAGTCTTTCAACATTGCTCTATGGCAGTGTAACCCAGGAAATGATGGAACTGGAAGAAGAATTTGGGTTGGAGTGGACTACAACGTCTTTTCTCTTGGACTACAACGTCTTTTCTCTTGACCCCAGGACTACTCCAGTCTTTACTGACCGTCTCTGGTCAACAAAAAAATCCCCCAACGTGAGCAGTTGCCCTCTGTAAGCCCGTCAATGACAACAGAGACCCTGTGGCTGCCAGCACCCCTTGTGTTTCTCCACAGGTCTCACTCAGGTGCTCAGCAGGCACAGTGCAGGGTGGTTTGTGAAGTCCGACAGAATCGCAGGGCAACAGGCTGCAAGCAGGTTTTCCAGGCAGGGGGACATTCCCTGGACATTCCCTAAGCACAGCTTAGTTTTAGTCTGAACTTAACAGCAAAATTCACTCCCTCTCCCTGCAAATATTGGGAAACTACAGGTTCAGAGGAACCGATAAAAGGGAACTGTGGTGAAACTTCAAAGCTATTAGTTTCCTCCCTTGTCTCCCAGGGCTTGTAGGGTTTGCAGCTGTGGGGCACTTTCACTAATGGCCTGGCCTGAGGCTGTGGGCCCTCAGAATTACATCTGATGAGTTCTTCTCTATGAATCCAAGATCTATGGCACCTCTGACACTGTAGCCCCGACCAGGACTCTCAGGATCTCCATGCTCCCTGGTGTAAGACCAGGATATTTTTTAGGAAGTAACCAGAGCTCCCAGGACTTTCTGGACATGCTGTAAAAGCCTGGTGACTCTGGTCTGGCAACCTTCCCCAGATCTGCTTAAAGCCAGGGTCGGAGGGTCTCCACTGCTGAGACCTACGGCAAGGAGATCTCGTATTTTGAGTGTCTGCAAGTGAATTAAGATGGACCTGGACTTTATATTTCCACTGTCCAAGAGCTGCTGGAACCAGACTCCCTGGATCCATGGCAGACCCACAGGGCAGATCTCTTGATGAAACAGGAGATTTCCAGGTCTGGATTAAAATTTCCAGATGGATGGGGCCTGGTGCTCAGAAGAGCTGCACCTCCAGCCCAGACCCTGAGGCTGGCTGCCCGCTGCGGCTCTGCCTCGCTCTCCAAAGCTCTGCATTGCTCTTGCTCTTCCTTGCCAGCAAGGAAGCTGCTTTGGAGTAGGTGAAAATGTGTCGCAAGTTGAGATATTTTCATGAGAGTAGGCTTAACAAACTGGCATTTGCTGACAACATGTTGTTTCATCAGAAACTACTGATCAGCAGTATTTTGCAGTTTGAGTCAATGTGGCAAAGTCGATATCAGGGATTTTGCTTGGAAACCGACAACTATTTATGGTATTACAGCAATTCCTTTCTCTCTGCTCCTAGCTAAACTAGGATTTATTGTCCTGAAGATCTTGGACATACAGGTTTTAATACACTCTCTTGGGATCCTGTGAGTAATGTTGGGTATGATCTCACAAGAAGACATTGCTGCCTTCAGGGAAGTGCAATGGAAAGCAATAATAATAATCTCAGCTCCTGTAGCTTCTATCACTTGAGAGCCAAAAGTACTTTAAATACCATAAATAATTCAACCTTCTAACTCTAGGAAGCAGAGAAGATGCATCTCCATCTTTCTGATGAAGAGAATAAGGTGAAGGGTGAGGAAGAAAACAATGGTGTTTACACTTTCAAAAAATGCTTATTGATTTTAGATGGTGGTATAAGGGATTAGAACAAGACTTCACTTGTGGTTCACTCCCGCCAAGCTTTCAAGATTTAAAACTGGATACCTAACAGTGTGAATACGAGTGAGCTAAGAGGTACCAAGGATGGACCAAAAATGTAACAGTGCTTAAAGTGAGGAATGGAATGACTGTGGGAGCCATGGAGGACAAAAAATGGATTAGAGGTAAGTGATGGATGGAGAAAGCTGAGAAGGGCGGTAGATTAGGGCATCTATTGTAGCTTGAAGGAAGTTCATGGGGAATATTGAAATTCTGGATCTTCTTTTACACTAAGCCCTCTTATGCTGTTTAAAAAGTGTAAACTGAGCTTAAAGCATAAGTAACTCATGGCTACACTTTGTCCATAGTATTGATTTTTATTTACTGGTCGGGTATTCTTTATTGTGACAATTGTCTCATTTTGGTGGTTGTTCTTTTTTACTCTTGCTACTAATGCTTGTTTTCCCCTGCTGCAAATGTAAGCTATAGTGCCTTTGTGTAAATGAGATGTGGCCCAAGGGGGCTGAGCTGCACCCTGAGGAAGCCTGTGGTGGACCTGGGCTGGGAAGAGGCAGGGGCTTGTACGTCCTCGTATGCATTGGCCAGCACGTGGAGGAATGAACAGCTAGGTGAGCTACTGGGAAAGGTGGCTGAAGCAGCCAGCAGGAATGAATTTGAGAGGCTGGAGAAAACAGAGAGCGGAGGAAAAAATGCATGGAAATGGCATTCAGCTGAGCCAAATCTAATCTGTTTGCTTGCGCTGGACTGGGCCTTCCCATCCCTGTCCCTGAAGCATCAACTGCCAGTGACTAGCCATGGTCCAGATGTGGCTTTGCCTGTGTATGTTTCCGTCATCGCAACTCTATAAATATGATGGAGTGCTGAGCAGAGGGAGAGGTCAGTGGCTGCTGGGCTGGGTCCCTCCAGCTGGGAAAGCTTTCTGGATGCTATTGATTGAAGGTCTCAGTAAGACGAATTGGCCCTGACCTGTCATACAATCGCAGGCACAGCATGGTCTGGTGCACAGCACTAATGTACTGTGAAAGCATATTGTATCCAGCGGCTTGATGGCTGGTGCCTTACTGGCCATTGAACTCAGGGAGAGAAAGACAGGGAAAGGGGAGAGTGTTGGGTGGGGATAGTACAGAGGGAAAGGAGAAGAAAAATGAGACCACCAGAAAAAATTCCTTATTTGCAGTTGTCAATTCTCCCTTCATCCTGGCTTTAATATTTATTGTAAAGTTTTTCTAAAGGGATGAGTGTTTTTTGGGATGCTTCTGGGTTGGGAGTGTACAGCTCCAAACATCTTGAATGGCACTGTTTTTGGTGTCACACATTGGGTTTCCCTTGTTACCTCTAGGTAGATTTTGTTTTGTTTTTCTATAAGTAGTGATAACAGGAACATAAAGGTCCTTTACTGATGATCAGAGTGGGGAAAAGGGAAGGGACAGGCAATTACAAGGAAGGAGACTCACAACAAGGTTTTCTGGGTACTCATCCATCCTTTCTAGTGGCCTGACTAGAGCCAGCTTTTGACCCCTCTTGGCTCCAATGGCTGTGGCATGCCTTTTTGCCCATGCTAAAAACAACTCTTGGTCCCTCTCACTTCCAGATTAATTCCCTGTCTCATTTCATGAGCAAGGCTGGTGTTCTGATGGAGTCCCTTGGTGACTAAACCCCATTTTCCAAAATGCTGCGTACCAGTGGAAATCAAGAGGTCACGAGGCTCCTGAGGGATGCTGGCAGTTTGCAAACCATGGCCCATCAGTGTCCATAGCACTGTGGCTTTGCCCTGGACCAGCTCATAGGATGCATCTCCCTCTCTCCACCCTGCTGCCTCTACTTAGTGGCTCCTTTGCTCCCCTTATATCTTGGTGTTTTGGGCATCGAGCCTTCTTCTCTGACATTTCTGCTGTCTGTAACACCTTTACGAGGGCTTGATCAGGTCGGGTGAGCTCTGGCACTCTGCTTAGGGCTGTTCAAGATTTGCTATAATGGTGCCACACTGAGCAGAGGCAGTGCAGAGAATTTCTCCTAGCTTGCCCTTGCTGCATGGGTTGCAAGACTGAAACATGCACCCACAAAGATATTTCCTAAGGGATGGGCAGGTTTATGTTTTAAAGCTTTATCCCATGTCATACATTATATCTGAGGAGACTGGCGGCAGATGTAGTTTAAGGCTGTCTCCCTTTGGTTCAGATGCCCTTTTTGGGATTCTCAGTATTGTAGAAGAAGGAATCACTCAATTTCTGCCTAAAAAAAAGAAAAATAATATTTTCTTTCCCACTTATGGTATGTTTTAAGAAACCTTTGTGACTTGGCTTTTACAGTGTTTACATCTGGCATTTAAAGAACTTAAGACTGTCTCTTGATGTGAGACTTTGAGTAACCCATGGGATTTCAGCGCCGGCATGGCGTTCGGCAGCTGCCTTCAGGAGACAGTGCAGTCTGTCTGCCTCCTCTGTGTTTTCCCTTTAAGGAAATGATGCAGGGAACAAACAGGTACTGACTGAGGTGCATGAGAGAGTCTGAGGAATGGGAAAGTCCTTCCACCCTTGGAAGTAAAAATTCTCCTCATTTTTTACGTTTTGAAATTCAATATAACAATCTGCCAATGCACAAAATGCAGACTTGATTAAGGTTGAATAGAAAACCTCAAATGAATACAGCAAATAATGAGAAATGCAGAGGATGTGCTTCTCCAGACCATCCAACTGAAGTTAAACATGTATTTCTCATAGATATTAATGGATTGGAGGTATTTAAATCCCTAGCTTTTGGAAATCACAGTCTTTAAAGTCCTCATGTTATTAATGTGCTGGTGATTCCTGCTTGGAAATGAAACCTGGAAGTGGAGAATTAAGAAAGGAAAGAAGGGATTGCAGCATGGATTACCAAATTGTTCCAGTTTGATTTAATTGGCAAAACTAATGTTGCTCCGGTGCAGCGTTCTGCTGCCTGTTAATCCTAGCCTTGCACTTCGGGAGGCAAAGCTGCTTTCAGCCATGCTGAAATCCCTTTGGAAGGGCCACATGCACACAGCGACACATCCCTTGCTTTGGATGATCTCCCTCTGAGCCTGGATCCGGTTCTGAGATGGGGCAGATGACAGTCGGAAGTGGGAAATGGTGCACGTCTTGTAAGCTTTGAAACCCTAGTTTCAAATGGAGCATGCACGGAGCGACAGCTGTGGCAACTGAACCCTCCAGGTGGTGAGGATATTTCAGTCTCTGGCAGGGAGGGCCTGTCTCATCCCTCTAAACTTGTCCAAGTGGGATGCTGGGGGGGGTTGAGATCCTGGCAGGGGAACAGTGGCTCCAGCCTGGCTCCGCAAGCCAGACTTGCAAAGAGTGATGGCCGTGCCAAGCCTCTATGCCCTGGCATTTAGAAGTTGGCACTGGGCAATGCCAGACTGACCTGCTGTCTCGCTTAATGGCTTTTGTGTGTGTGACACTGACTCCCGCAGCTCTGCACGTGTGTGCCAGCCTGGGTAAGCAGGTCAGACTTGCTCCTGCTCTCCCTTGCCCAGCCGTTACCTGCATCCTCCCTTGCTCATCCGGCCGAGGACCTGAGGGGACTCAATTTAGGAGGAGGGATGAACACAGCTGAACTTCTGCTGCAGCAGAGGAAAGTCCCAAGGGCTGATCGGATAACCATCTACAAGCGTTTTCAGGGTGGAAACAGTGAGTTAAGAGGGAGAAATTGTTTAGGCTGAATGAAAGAGGTGTTATTAAAGTAACAGGATAGCTGAGCAAAGCAAAATTTAGGCTGAGTTTAGGGAAACGTTTCTAAATGTGAGCCTTGGAGCCGTCTCCTAGCAGTGGTAATCCTATTGTTTGAGCCGTTTCAGAGCAGGTAGTGTGCTAAAGCAGATGCTGTAGACAGCAGTCCTGAAGTGTCTGGGGGAAGGGCAAGACTATTAAGCAGAGGATTTTAATTTGTAATTTCCATGAATCACTTGGTGTTGGTCTCAACAGAAGCTTGCAGGCTGTGGCTGTATCAGCTATCACCCGTGATATGTAAAATATGTGGGTGGGAGGAAGTGGGAAGGACACTGGGAACTTGCCCTTGGGCAAGCTTACAATAATGAGACATAGTTCTTCATCTGTTGGGAATGATATGGGCCTAATTGATGATCAAAGCATTCTTTGTACCGCCTTAAGTGTAGGGAGAGAATCGCTCTTCTCCTTTTTGTGGGGCAGAAGAAGGGGAAGCACTTTTTCACCTTATCCTTGGATAGACCTGTGGGATAGACAGAGGCAAACTAGCCATCAGAGATGGGGAGGAATGAATATGTGATATATAGGATGAACCTGACACTGCCCAAGCCAGGGAAGAGTTTGTATCTGGTTTAATAAAGAAAGAACAGCTTGAAAGAAAATAAATAAAGAATAGAATTAAACATATGTGCTACATTCCTCCCAGTGCCCATGGAAAGAAAGCTAACAGTGAAGTAATGAGAGAGCTCAAGGGCTTTGAAGGCTTTGGCTGGGGGTGTGTGATGCATTCCCCAAAAGAAAAAGGCTGAGTTGGGAGAATAAGGGAAAAGAAGCAGCATTTCGTAAGATAGATAGAAATGAGTCTGTGGAACATTACAGGCATTGGAGAGGGAGTGGTCTTGAAGAGCAGAAAGAAGACCTGCTCAAAAGGCCTTGGAGAAACGTTTCTACCACTGTCATAGGAACATTTATATATCAGACTGAGAATATAAGTGATGTTCAAAGCTAGTTAAAATAAGCTAAACTGCACCAGTTTTCATCTAAAACTACTGAAATGCTCTTGGGGGGGTGTTTACTCAGAGTCACTATAATGAACCATTTTGGTCCAGGTGCTGGATTGTTCTTGCATTCATCACTGTGCATGGCACTTCCTGATGTCTCTAGTCTCTGCCATCTTCCTACTCTGAACGTATGGAGATTTTCCTGCAGCATCATTCATTATGTTTATCAGCACCTGAAGTGTGCAGGCGCTTCCAAGACACATCCATCGTGCCCCAGATCCATCCCCCTCTTCTTTGTCTTTGTTTACAAAATTCCTGGAACAACAGCGCTGTGAGCCAGAAGAAGATTTATGGGCACTTGTGTCATCTGCCTGGTAAGCAGTAATATAGGGAACAGCAGTGCAAGAGTTGTCAGCGTACAAATAGCCTGGGCTGAAGGTGTGGTAGGACAATAGTTAAAGCAGTATTAGAACATGAGGAATGCTTCTTCAGAGGTACACACTATGCAGTGTGTCTGGACTGGGGAGATGGCAGTAACCATGAGAATGGGAGATTGTCCTAAGCTGAAATTGGATTGCCAAAAATCAGAGAGTTGGAGAAACTTAGGTGTAAATTATGGCATGATTTATAGCTTTAAGCCCCAGCTCTTAGAAGTAATAGTTTATGGGGTTGCAATCAGTCCTGACCCTTTCTTCGCATGGGTGGTCTTAGCTCTTGCAGTTTACCTGTAAGGCAGGTAGCAGACAAAAAGATTAAATATGCACTAGCCTTCTGCAGTTGGTAAACACAGAAATAGTGTTCTTCTTTGGTCTGGACATACAGGTATTTCCTTCCCAGACAGCCCAGTAGCATGTCTAGTGCAATGTTAACTTCCCTACAGCTTCTTCCAGTGCACTTGCTATTCCCTGGTGGTGGCACAAAAGCACCTTCCAGCTTTGTAGAGTATCTCGGAGGTGAGATGGATTTCTTCTTACCCCCAACTAGGGCCTGAAACACAAGGATCGCTTTTTGATTCATTGTCTGATACTGCTCAAACTGCCTGAGAAATGAAGCCGGTGTGAATTAAGATGCTGTCAAAGACTAGCAAATACTGAAGGGTACGGTAACACTGATGGCTAACGCTGGAGCTGGCAGGACATCTGTCTCTAGGTAGTAGTGCGACTGAGGGGGGTGGTGAGTCCTGGAATTGGGCTAGTGATCAGGGCTGGGAATTTGCATTGCAGTTGGTGCAGATGCAAAATTAGCTGTTGAATTCAGATTCCGTGGCTTGAAGTCCTGTAACCAGTGCTGGGACCTCATTAGAGCTCTCAGCGAGCAGAGCCCAGAAAGTGCTGGGATATGAATTTTCCCTATGGCCCTTCAGGGAAGTACAGGAGGGGGAGGCTGGAGGTAGGTGATGCTCTTCTTCCTCCAGTATGGAGCCAATGTCCCTGCAAAGTTCCCTGGGCCGGTGGCTAGTGTGTGCTGTTCAGCCTCCTGTCCCAAGCATCATCTTCCTCCTAATTAGGAAAGCTGCCTTCAAGACAGCTTTTTGTCTGGGACTGCAGCATGATAGGGCTTCCTTTCCTCTTGCTGTCTTGAGCTTCGAGATAGGGTTTTGGGGACCTGCAAATACCCTCCCAAGGGGCTGTTGTGCAAGGTTTGCCAGCTGGCGCAATCACAGCAGAAGGAGGTACCAGCATCGGCACACGACAGAACTGCCCCCAAACTCCTGCGACCAGCCCATGTTCTGTCTCAGTTTCTTTATCTGACCTGAAGATTGCCTAGCTTTGCTGTACACTGCCTGAGTAGTACTTTATTTACAGTTATCCTGGTTGAATGCATAGTGACCTATTTGTGTACTTTCTGTATTTTGAAATATCATCCAGCAATATCTCTAAACGCTGAGCTGTATTTTGCATGTGCAGCCTAATAGTTTTCTATTAATACTTATCTTAGATCTGATCCACATAAAAATGCAGTGTCAAATAAGGTTCTCATGATATTTTTAAGCAATCTAACCTTTGGTCCTGGCCTAATTCCAATCTGAATAATTACTGTCTGACTACCTACATTCCTCTTGCATTTTCAATTGGAGAAGTTACCTTTCCCTTCCCATTTTAACAGTGATTGTGTAACGTTGCTCTGCAGCACTAAGTAGATGCTGCATTCCTCTACAATGGTGGATATGTTTTATTGGTAAGTAAAATGAGATTGTAGAGGTATAATGGTTTTATAGGCATGTTTATACCTAAATATAGATATATCTGTAAAACCACTTTGTCTAATGGCTCTGTCATATATTGTTTTCCAGGGAGTAAGGGACTGTGTGGAATATAATAGTATGGAGTAACGTATAAAGGATTTTACTTGCCAGACTGGAGTTTGGGATTTGCTAAATTGTTTGGAGTGGCAAAATCACAGAAAGGACTCCAAACACTGTGTTGCCCCCCCCCCCCCCCCGGGAAAAACCTGTTCATGTAAAATACTTTGTAATAAAATATACTGGCGTATTTTTAAAATCACTCTTGACTGGTGAAATTAGACTCTAGCAATATTAAAGTTACTTGAAACAACTAGGGGCAAATGCCCTGTTTTACAACTGCAGCCTTGTCAGGTGCTTGTGAATTTCTCCATGTGTATTTGCAAATATTCACTGGAAACAGGAATCCTCCACTCAGGAGGACGTCCGCATGCTGCCTCCAGTGCTTCCTTGATTGGGTGCCTCAAACTTTTGCATTTGAACAGTGTAGAAATTAATGGATAAAACTTCCTGCTGTGTATGCAAAAAACCATTTTCACAATAGTTTTGGGGTCACCTTAATCTGATAATAAGTCTGTGCTGGTTCACCCCTGTCTCTCCTCTACTAGCACACATTCAAAAGGGGCTTGTAGTGAGCCAAACCAGAGAAGGAGAGAGAGGTGGGGTTGCTGCTGGGACGTCTGCCGGTTCTCAAACAGCTGGCACTTGCATGCGAGCAGAAGTGTGGATAGTGGCTACTGCTTGTGAACAGAGTCACCTCCACGGAGGGTAGGGAAGGGATTGTGAGCACCGTGAGCACCTCTGTTGCAGTCTTTGAGCAGCTCAACTCTGTGCTGTGAACCTGCTGCTGGCTTGTGGGAGTGTGCTGAGGCTGAATGGTGGAGGCCACCCCTCAGCTAATGGGGTGCCACCAGCCCTGCATCGGGTGTGGTTTATTGGAGTTCCCCTGCTTTATCACACTCCTGGGTTCCATCCTACCAGGGAGCCCAGCCTGGACCTGGTTCCTCCTTATTCCCTCAGAAAGACACTGGTCCCTGGCATGCAGACTGCCCATGGAGCACCTGAAACACATCGTAAGCATGACAGAAGTGTTATGTGTGAGCGAGAGGTGAAGAGAGAGGTATCTTGGGTGGTACAACACAGGCTACCCAAGCATTGCTCTGCCTGAATGTTGTGGTTTAACCCCAGCTGGCAACTAAGCCCCACACAGCTGCTTGCTCACTCCCCCCCGGTGGGCTGGGGGAGAGAATCAGAAGAGTAAAAGTGAGAAAACTTGTGGGTTGAGATAAAGACAGTTTAATAGGTAAAGGAAAAGCTGCGCACACAAGCAAAGCGAAGCAAGGAATTCATTCACTCCTTCCCATGGGCAGGCAGGTGTTCAGCCATCTCCAGGAAAGCAGGGCTCCATCATGAGTAACAGTTACTTGGGAAGACGAACACCATCACTCCTAATGTCCCCCCTTCCTCCTTCTTCCCCAGCTTTATATACTGAGCATGATGTCATATGGTATGGAATAGCCCTTTGGCCAGTTTGGATCAACTATCTTGGCTGTGCCCCCTCCCAACTTCCTGTGAGCCTGGCAGAGCATGGGAAGCAGAAAAGTCCTTGACTAGTGCAAACATTACTTAGCAACAACTAAAACATCAGTGCGTTATCAACACTGTTTTCAGCACGGATCCAAAACACAGCCCCATACTAGCTACTGTAAAGAAAATTAACTCTATCCCAGCCAAAACTAGCACACTGAATCAGCTCAGGGCTGAGGATCCAAATTGGAGATATCAGGTTGGCTGTGGAGGCACTGATGACCTCTTTGCGTTAGCCTCTTCCTAGTCCCAGCTGCCCCCTGCATATCTGGCCAAAGCCTGAGGATCTGGCACTGTACAGGGAACTCCATCATCTTGTGTTGAACGGAAAAATCTCCCTTGGGGGCATGAGCTAGAGACCCAGCAGATTGGCACCTAAGTGCTCTTCAGGATCTACGCTCTTTTCTGCTGCTTGGAGGTAGATGCTAGAGATTTATTGGCTTTGATGCAGGTGAAGAGAAGGGAATGGGTTTCTTGGCTGGCATTTTTCCCAGTGGGCGAAGTCTGTGTTTGGGCGTGAAGGCAGACAGCTGCCACGATCGCCTGCATAGCTCCTGCATCGCTGCTGTCCGAGCCCCGGGTTGGAAGTCCCTGTAAAGTATTCCTGGTGGGAGAGGGGCTGGGAAAAACCTACACTCTGCTCCCTGGGCATCACAGCTAGCCATTGCCTAACCAAGCATAATATATGGTGTGAGACTATGCAGAGGGATCACAGGAGACATATTTTAAAGAGAACAAATATAGCATTAAAGTGAGTGAGCAACAGAGTGAGAGACAGAGAGCGTATAGAGTGCATTAAAGTTAATAAAGCATTGCAGGAGTGGGGACTGCATTTCACTGTGAAGGAATCTAATTTAGTGACTCGTAATTGGAGGATAACAGTCCTGCTGGAATGAAGTTAGCTGTTCATTTTGCCAAACTCTCAAAGTCTCTTGGTTCTCCTTGTGAGCATCTCTCAGAAAGTGGATCCGTCAGAGAGTTTAGAATCGATTGGCGCTTCACACCCGCAGTCCCTTTCAGCCTCCTAAGTGGATTTGGTTCCTCCGGTGCATATTTATTATCTATTTTATTATCTGCTTATTTATCTGGTAATATCAATGCAGGATATGTTCTCTCTGCTTAGCATGGCAATGAGGGAGCAGGTGCTGAGCCTACGTGTTCTCCTGGGCAGGGCAAGATGGGGCCCCTTGCGCCCTTTCCCTAGGGGTGGCTGGTGTTAGGTAGGGCTGTTGGATGGACTTCTAGTTTACCGAAAGTCTTGCCAGTCTCGTTCCTGCTGCCGTGGCTTTCTGTTCGTTTGATAGAGGTATGTGCAGCAGCGAACAGTATGGAAGGGTCCAGTTTCTGGACCCCCAAGACCAGAGGTGTAGTGCAAAGCAGCACAGGGCTGGTGTACTTATTCCAAGTGTGCCTGGCTGCTGAAGAACAGAGTTATGAGCAGGACCTTTTGTGCTGAGGGAGCGTCTTCTTTAGTTTGAAATGCCTGAAATCTCCTTGGGACAGCAGCATGGCCCTGGGTGGGCACACCGAGCAGTGCTGCCTCCCACAGGGGTTGTGGGGGGCTGGGGGGACACTGCTCTGTTTTTGTCCCCAGACCAGGGGGCTTCTGATATTTACACTGCATAGGTGCTGCAAGGATTAATTCGTTAGTGTTTGTAAAGTGCCTTGAGGATGAAAAGTGCTGTGGAAATGCGAACTATTATTAAAATGAGACTGAGTAAAGAAAGAGCTAGGAACAATCCCGCAGGGAACAGTCCCGCTCAGGCAGGCGCTGAAGAGATGACCTCATCGGGTTTTTCCATTTCTACTGTTATGATTACAAAATAAAGTGGACATGTTCAGGGAAAAGATCGGTGTAACATCCCTGGCTGTAGCAGCTGAGGGTGAACCTTTGTAAGCTCTGTGGGTCTTTCTGCTTCTGGGCAAAAATAGCTCTCATATGGGCTTGGAGGGTATATCTTCCCCACACTACACTGATCCAATTTTGGCCATGACCACTGGGGAATTTTGTATTCCTGGCTTTTTAAAAAGAAATAAACCTTGTATGGGTGAAAGACATATGGCTGACTGTACTACAGACTGGAGCTGTGTGTGTCCTGGTGGTAGGAAGGTTGTATGCAATGGATACATACATACATATACATCCAATGGCCTTGCCCATTTGTCCTCACTTTATTCTGGAGGGGCTGTGCTGAGAAAGTAAAAGGGAGTCCTTATCTGCCTGGTCCCTTCAGCCTCCCTGCCTATACCTCCAGGAGAAGGCCAAACTGATTACAAGCACCAGTAATGCCTTTGTGTTGAGGGTGAGCACTTAGACATGGGCTTGACATAAGCAACTATTCGGTTTCACAAAGAAAGCCCATCAGCCATCAAAGGACAATTCTCTATCACTTTTGACTTGGGTATCAGAGTGACATGGGACCTGAGAGATGACATGATCCCATCTTCTGCTGACAGCTGTTCTCTGAAGGGACTCCAAGCTCTGAAGTAGAGGCTGGACTGGTCTGACCCCCCCGACTTTAACAGACCCCTGAATGTAGCCAAAGGGCTGGGCATCAGGCAAGAAGGACTGGTGGGAGGAGGGCTAGTGGCTGAGGAATATCAATGGATCTGCCTTGAAGGCTGTGTGCATGACTGACTTGTCAATTAATCACTTTCCCTTTCTCTTATTTTCCCCCTTTCCTTTTTTTTCTTTCCTCGCTCAGGGAGTGTAAGAGCCGAAGATGAGGCCCAGGGTGGAGTGCTACTCTCCGAGGTTTTGGCTGGTGCTGGCAGTCCTCGCGACAACAGGGAGCGGGGCCCATGCCCAGAAAAGCCACCCGAGCATTGGCATTGCGGTCATCCTGGTGGGGACCTCAGACGAAGTGGCCATCAAAGATGCCCACGAGAAAGATGACTTCCACCACCTCTCAGTGGTGCCTCGGGTGGAGCTGGTGGCCATGAATGAGACAGATCCCAAGAGCATCATCACCCGCATCTGTGACCTCATGTCAGACCGGAAGATCCAAGGGGTGGTATTTGCTGATGACACAGACCAGGAAGCCATTGCCCAGATCCTGGACTTCATCTCTGCCCAGACCCTCACTCCCATCCTGGGCATCCATGGAGGCTCCTCTATGATCATGGCAGATAAGGTAAATTTGAGCTTCCTTCTATCATAGACCTGCAGATCGAAACTTAAAACAGAAAGAAATATCGTGTTCTGTGATCCTCAGGTGTAGTCTCATGGGGCCGAAGGGTTGGGGGATTAGAGAGTCTCCGATTCAAAGAGAGATTAAAAGAGCTAACTGTGTGTAGCACCGCTGAGAAGAGCCTATTAATCATGTGGAATTATCTGCAACAGAGAAAAACGGAGGAGGGAAAGGAGCAGGTAGAAGAGAGCTGCAAAAGAATCAGCCTTTTTCTTCTTCCTTAGGAAGGGTAAAGAGCCCCTGACAATTGTGATTTTTTTTTTTTTAAGGTTTTATTTTTGCCAGTGTTTTACCTTAGAAGAGCCAAGGATGCTAGGTTGGGTTTTTCCTGCATGCAGCTGGAGGACGTTGTGGTATTTTCAGGGACATTTAATACAGCTCTTACATCTTAATTGGAAAATAATTGAATCTTTAATAAAGCTATCCTCTCTCAGAAGTGTTCATTAGCTCCTGAAGTTAAATAGGTGTTAGCTAAAGCAACTAACCAGTCTGAACAGGTTCAGCTAAGTCCTTCTTTTTTCCACTGCACTACTTTATTCCTTCATATCACTGACATTTCGCTGTTTTCCCAGGCCCCAGACAGTCTTCTGGGGAATTACTACACAAACAAGCCTTCCCACCACTGCTTATGAACAGGGCAAGGTGCAGAGAGAGCAGCATCTTTGGCCAGCCGATAACTATCAGCCTAGGGGAGCCTCCATGGGGTGCGGCTGGACCTGATACAAGTCTTCCCCCTGGGAGGAACAGGGGATGCAGCAATGCATGCCTGAGTGTGCATTTGGCCAGCCGGTGTGGCTGCTGTGGGCCAGTGGGAATATCTGAGACAAGTGGGCTGCCCTTTTCCTTGCAGTCACAGTGCCAGGCAGAGTTGGGGCCAGCCCCTTTATTGAGAAGACCCTCGTAACCGCACTTCGTGCATCGCAAAGAAGTAAACAGGGACACAGGCCGACAGCCTTTTTATTTTACAGGTCATTCTTAAGCGAATCTGAGACATTTAACTAGGCAGAATCGTGTCTAACCGAATGAAGGGGGAGAAGTAAGCTGGCTGCTGTGGCAGCTTTTCCTCAGAAAGAGATCCAGTGGGCTGAGAAATCCAGGCACTTTCTGTTTTATTTACCTTGTAAATAAATAATCCAGTGCAGGTTAATGTAGGTGAGTAGATGGGAATAAATTGATGACAAATTATTTTCTCACTTTTTGACCAACGGTTCGGTTGCCAAATAACAGACAGTTAATATGCAGTGTTATTTTCTCATATCAGCCTTTGAACTAAAGTAGACATTGAATAAAATAATCACAGGCATTTTTTTCTCTCTCTACTTGAATAGTTGCACACGTGATAAAGACATTCTGCCCCATTCCACCCACAGTGAAGCTTTTCTGTCTTGGAGGACAGTCAGGCAGCAATGCTGCATCTCAATGCTCTCCTGCCTGCTGCATTGCACGGTTATCGATGTTTGTGTAAAACAGGTCTGAAGCATTACTTGAGAGCTGCATTTCACACTTATGGTGGCATTTTACATTCTCTTTGAACAAGCGTAAGTGTTACTGATGCCAGACCTCCTAAGCACTGGGAAAAGGTCCTTGTGACTTTGAACGTGGTAGGCCAAATTCTGATTTCAGATTCCCGCAGTGTAAATCCAGCATAGCCCCATTGCTTTTGGCAGGATTAGATCAGATTTACGCTGCTGCAATTCAAGGAGGAATTTGGCCTATTGAACTTTGCAAAGATTTTTCTTTCTACCTATCTCTAGTCTCTCCTTGGGAAGGCAGCATCTCCCACGACTGCCCTGTGTACCCCACTGGCTCGCTTCTAAAGAGTGTTCTGGCGGGCATGCAGCCCACGGGGAGCTCAAAGGTGGAAGCCTTATGAATGGAGACCTCTGTTTTATCAAACTCCCTTTTTTTTTTTTGTAGTTTTGCAGGCAGGAGAAGCAGGTTACGTACAAAGATCTGCAGTTTTAGGAAAGGCCAAGATTACTTTTAAACATAAATTGAAAAGGGCTGACCTTTACAGCTTCTGATTCACAGGTGTGTAATCTTTAATGGATAATATTTATTTGATGAATTGAATTAAAATATGGTAGAGAGTAAATACATTGATATTCTACTAAAAATACTGAAGTCAGCTTGGTAAGTACTTAAACAATCTATTTTTCACAGAGGTCCTTGACAGAGGCTTTGCTTTTAGTGACTCTTAGTCATGTTCTTTGCAGATGAGTTGCGTGGCTGCGGTTTGATCCTGCAAGCATGGATTACTTCTTTCAGCATCCCCTCAACACCCACAGCAGTCAGCTGTGATTGAACTTGCTCAGCATTTCACAGGTTCAGACCCGCACTTATAGCTTTGTTACGCTCCCTGTGCGTTTGTGATCAGTAGCGCCAATGCAAACCTAAAGAACACTACAAACCACTAACACCTTGGTGTGACAGATAAGCCCCTCTTCTCTGGGGGTTAATGCAAAAACACTCCTCAGTCAAACCACCTTCCCCAGAGTAGCATGTGAAATTCTGTTTCACCTTCAATGAGGGTTTAATAAGCGTGTCTGGGAGGAAATTTGGGTCCGTGTGTAAAAAGGGCTTTGTAATAGACTGTGAAGCTGGTAAATCGAGACACGAAAGGGCAGGCAAAAAAAAAAAAAAAAAGAAAAAGAAAAAAAAGAGCGTTTCAAGCCTGAGTTTTCTTTCTCCCCTGTACATATAGACAGAAATGTTTTATAATGTGCAGCGTAGGCTGGCTTCATCTCAGTTAACATGCATCTGGAAGTTTGCTACCTGCCAGCTGGAGGTCTAGGCATCGTTACCGTCAGTGGGGAAGGAGGTACCACCTGAGGACAATTCACCCCACCCACCTCAGGGTGCAGTGGAATGCCCTCGGGATAGTCCTGTGTCTCCCCACCGATTACTGAAGAAGGCTGTACCCTGACTTGCTTGTGATGCCTCAAGTTAAATGCCATGAATCCTGTCCTAGATGTCACATAGCAGGTGGAGGTATTTTGCTGAAAATGTAACATCTGGATTTCCTGATTGTTTTGTTCAAACTCATGCTCTTTAATATTGCATTTGATTAGATTTTGTAGATAATGTTTATATCTTCTTGTTTTCCCAGTGTTTTGCCTTTTTCCTCTGAAAAATAAGTATAGTCATTTGCATATGTTTTTGCTGTTTCTCTCCTCAGTGCTCATGTCTCTAATCCCACCTGTTTAGCTGTTACAAAGTGTTACATTTAATCTCTGCCTAATTTGGCATCAGAAGAAAATGACCAGATGATCTGTGTGCACACTGCGATCTGGGTTTAGTTCCAGGAAAACGGTGAAGCACAGACACACGATGTGCCTCACTCGAGCTCTGGAGAGACCACTTTTCCGAGGGAGAGTCTTGTCATAGCCAGTTCAGTCCCCTCAGTCTCTGACGGCCGTGCCAGCAGTGATGCCAAACAGCAGGAACTGGAGCAGTCATTTTGTCAGGGCTGGGTGGCCTGGGAGTGATGGCTGAGGGGGTCCAATAGCCCCTGCGTTAGCTCCTCTCAGAGGAGCAAGCCCTGAAGCTGTGGGGCAGGGTAGAAGAGTGGCCGCACTGTTTCAGCCCTACAAGGGAGCACCTGGTCCTTGTTTTGGTGCTGACACCTTGAAAAGGGACTAGGAGCATAGCATCATCTCACCTGGACCCCTGATGAGAAAGGGAATAGCATGGATCACTGATGAACTGTGTTTAATCTGGAATAGATGAGATGGAGAGGAGAGAAATGTGCACCACCACCAATGCTAGGTTCTTGTGATCCAAGAACTCTGCTTGTTGAAGCTCTCTGGTCTCTTCAGTTTGCCTGAAGTTACCACACTGACCTTTCTTTTTATAGCTTTGTGTTGCCTGATCTTAAGCATTAGCTTGCATTGTCCAGAGGACTGCAGTGCACTCGTGACCGGTGAGCATATCTGCTCCCATTCCAGTGTTTAAAATAATGTCTCCTTTCTCCCCAGTTGTTTTGAAAACAGAAATTCAGTCCTATCACAGTGTGGAAATAGCTGACGGATGAGGATGCTCTGTGTTAGGAGACTGATGGTGGAAGGAAACCTTCGAGACTGCAAACGAAGCTTCAGTTCAGATAAGCATACAAACCAATATCTTGTGTTTGCAGATCTGAGACTGGAAGCCTGGGCTGGACTTTTCTTCATTATATTTTCAATGTTACCTGCTACTACTTCTGCCCAGATCTAGGAGGTAAAGGAGCAGTCACAGAAAAAACAATAACAATGTACATTTATAGGTATCTTAAGAGCAGAGGGAATTGTTGTTCAGATTTAGGACACTTACTGTGTTGGAAAAGATTTAGCTTCTTGCCTAAAAAATGACCACACCATTTGGCTGACTGGTCTGTTTCGTAATGATAGACTATTTATTTTTTTAAAATAACAGAAAAAGTCAAGTTGGTGATAATGAAAGCAGAAAAGGTAAGCGCAGAAAATGCCCTGGGTTCTCTTACAGCACAGCTGGTCACCATCATTTCTGGTGGAACTGTCCCTTGCTATTTCTCCACAGTCACATTATTTTGCCAAAGCTTCTTGTCTTGTGCAGCACCCAGGAAAAAAAATACTGGAAAAAGAGGATGATTATGTTTTCCCAGCTGAAAATCATTCTCCTCTGTCTCTGCATCCCTTGCTATTTTCTCCAGGGCTTGCCCACGCAGGGTAGCCATAATAATGGAAATAAAATGGTAGGAAAGAATGATCTATTAAATTGGGCTGTGCCCATAATAAGATCTGTATAAAAGCTGCATGAAACTAACCTGAAATCTAAAACTCGTGATGCTTTCTAGGCCAGATTCTCCTTCCTTTTCTCACACAGCATAGACCTGACTTTTCTGCTATTCCCTGCACTGCATTGCTCTCTTTTCCCCATTCACACCAAAGCTGAAATTTCTCCTCCGCCCTTCCATCCCCACTTCATAAATCCCTGTCCCGTTTCTTTTCTTTTTTCTGTCAAGGTTTCCAAGACATGTTGTCTCTTTCAATGCTGAAGGTTGCTGTGATTGCTCCATGCCTAGGCCATGCTGCTGCAGCAATGGTATTCTTTGGTATTTTGGTGGGGAGCAAGTCCAAGCTCAGACGATAGATGTAAAGCAGCAGGGAAGAAAACTAGCTGCTGGTCAGAGAGGAGCAAAATGATGCTGCAGGTACAGGGAAGCCAAAACTAGTTGGATAAGCTGAGCACCTAGATACACACTGAAACCAGGACAAAGTCAAAGACACTGGGACAGTGCTGCTAAAAGCAGAACATCTGTAATTAAAAGGAAAGCACTTTCACTCTCAGGTTTCCAAAGGTTAAATAATAGAGATGCATGGGGAATGCAAACCTCATTTTTTGGATGTAAATTGGTTTCATTTCCATTAGGGATGACATCTGAAATTTTTAGAGCCCTTGTGTGAAGGAAATTCAGTAAAAAAAAACCAAAAGAAAAAGTTCCCTTTGAATGGATTATATGAACTGAAGTGAAAGAAATTCCAAACAAAATACTGCTTAGAAAGGGGGAAAGAAAAAAGACATATTTTGATCTGCAAACATCGAAAGAGTATGGTTCAATGTTGTTAGAAGATTTCTATCACTTTTTTTTCCTCCAAAGCAAAATTATATGCAGTTCATGGAATTTTACAAAGCATTTTCATTTCTCTGAAACTGCATTTAATGATAGTAACAGTTTAAATGTTTCTTAGGCTAATCTGGTGATCCACAAAGATGAGTTTGATTTAAAAAAAATAAAACAAAAACCCCAGCAGTTTCCCTTCAAGCTTTTAATAATTTTATTGAGGACATGATTAATACACTTCTTTTGCTTTTGGTACTTAGTTTCCTTTTGCTGCCAAGCGAAAGCTCTGTGTAGCTCACAAATAGTGGACTAAGTATTGTGTGTCCTCAAACTACGAGTCTGCTGCAAAAGTTGGGGAGGGAGAAGAAAGGTAGGTCATAGAGATATACAGAATAAAAGCCAGTATTGTATGCCAATGTTGTTTTTCCCTTGAGTATACACATGTAATAACAGGCCAGGTGGAGCCATAATTTATGTTTACATCTGTGTCTAATCTGTCCATACAAAATTAATTTTTTTCATATAAAGAAAGGGAATATAAGTAGTGTATTTCTGTGGCGTTTAATTAACATCTGAGAATTTCCCTAGAACAATTTTTATTACTTTACAAATAAATTACAGCACTTAAAATCCCTCAGATATTAGGAAACCTGGAAATGAACTTTTAAGAGCTTTAACCCCTCCCCAGGGCCATTAAATCCTTCAATGTTAACTCTCATTTTCTAAACAAGAGGTCAAGTACTCTTGTCAATATTATTTCAATGAAAAAAAAAGACTTTTCAAAGAAATGTATTGTTTATTTTATTAAATATCCTATTAAAATAATCTGCTTTTTTAATTTTTAACATTTCCCTCTACTTTATCTCCCATTTTCTTGGGAGGAACTCCGTTTCAAGGCCTTCACTTTTTTGGGTGTATTGTTTTCAAGAGTCCCAAGAAAAAAAATATGGAGTTTGATTTTTTTTTTTTTGGTCACTTAAAAAAAAAAAAGCAACAAGAAATCCCCTTTAAAAAAAAAAAAATCTTATGGAAATGTAACTTTCCTTGAAATATCCCCATCACTTTTTCCCCCTAATAATTTCTACCGGATGCACTTCATATCTGCCCTGAGCCTTGGAAATGCAGAGCCTTGCACACCGGAAGCCTGAAGGCACCGTTTTTGCTTGAGCATCACAGGGGGAGGGGAAAACCTGGAGGGACCCTGATGAGGGTCACGCCCTGTCAAGGTGCCCTGGGGAGCTTTTGGGCAGTGGTAGGGCAGGGGCAGGGGTAGGATGCAGAAAGAGAAGCCTATGTGGAGGCGTGGATGCCTTCCCTCAGCAGAAGTTGTCCCAGACAACAAACGCCAAGCAAAACTGAAGTCTGATTCCTTTACATCAGCCTTTTGTAGCTATTTATAAGCTGCTTTATTTTGGGTCATAGAATTCTTCTTCCAGGAGTACTGAGTGTTAGTTTTCTTCTGTTGTTATAGTGATGTTTTCTTTCTAGTGACAGAAGACCTTTCCTTCCCTAGCTCTGAACGCAACCACTGCAATCTACCTGAGGGAAAGTAAAGCTGAATTAACCTCTTTCCTACTAATGTTCAAATGCGATGTTGCCATTGTCTGCCTGGAAATAGAAGTATTGAAATATCTGTGAGGAAAAGGTTGATTTCCACCCAGCTTGGACCTGGCAAGTAATGGGGCTTTTGTGAAAAAGTTCATTCTTGCTAGATTTCTAACCTTGATTTTCACACTGATGATGTTTAGGTAGATCTCCAAACCTGTGAGCACCTATCTAAAGAAAATCTGGGAGCTTGATGAGATCTGACCCATAGTTATTTATAATCATTACTATAACCCCTTTCTTCAGAACAAAAAAACCAACACAAAAGTATTAAATCAATTTGTGCCATCCCCAGCTGGACAAGGAGATTAGTTTCTTCATTCTGGAGCAGGCAGTCCTTTATTACAACCCCAAGCGGTTACTTGTCTCACAAAATCTAAATTAATTACACTCAAATTTGTCCCTACCCTAAACTGGCCTCAAAATGAAATTGAAAACATGGAGTGTGAAATTGCCCGATGCTGCTGCTTTAGATCTGCGTGTCATTCCCCAGTAACCGCGGGACAGAGAGAAACAATTCTTTCCAGGGAATCTCTTATTTTCTTTGCCTTTTATTTGCTTCATCAACCAAGATCAGAGGGGATGGATTATGAAGGTGTTGTGGTTTAACCCCAGCCGGCAACTAAGCCCCACGCAGCCGCTCGCTCACTCCCCCCCGGTGGGATGGGGGAGAGAATCAGAAAAGTAAAAGTGAGAAAACTCATGGGGTGGGATAAAGACAGTTTAATAGGTAAAGGAAAAGCTGCACACGCAAGCAAAGCAAAGCAAGGAATTCATTCACTGCTTCCCACGGGCAGGCAGGTGTCCAGCCATCTCCAGGAAAGCAGGGCTCCATCACGCTAATGGTTACTTGGGAAGACAAACGCCGTCACTCCAAGTGTCCCCCCTTCCTTCTTCTTCCCCAGCTTTATATACTGAGCATGATGTCATGTGGTATGGAATAGCCCTTTGGTCAGCTGGGGTCAGCTGTCCCAGCTGTGTCCCCTCCCAAATTCTTGCGCACCCCCAGTCTCTTGCTGGCGGCATGGTGTGAGAAGCAGAAAAGGCCTTGACTCTGTGTAAGCACTGGTCAGCAGTAACGAAAACATCCCTGTGTTATCAACACGGTTGTCAGCACAAATCCGAAACATAGCCCCATACTAGCTACTATAAGGAAGATTGACTCTATCCCAGCCAAAACCAGTACAGAAAGAAGTTAAGGGAATTATATATACACAGGCTGGAAAAAAACAGGGTACAGAAAAAGATATAATTGCAGTCTGTGACTCTGTTAAGGGTCTGGAGGAACTGATATATGAAGAAAGACTGAAACAGCTATATGTGCGTATTGCAGATTGGCTGAACAATGAGTCAGGATATGATTTATATACGCAGTGAATAGAAGTAGACTAAGATTAGAGAAAATAATGCTTGGTGTAGCTGCCAGAAGTAGAAGTAGGAGTGACAGGATAAAGTTGAGAAAAGATATTATATGATATATTATGATATGTGGAATGATAATATTAAATGATATATATGTGTATTAAGAAAAAAGTTCAGACACTCAGTTTTCTTAGGATGTGCTCTAGTCTCCTGAGGGAAGAGCATGGAAACCACGTGGCTTCAGCTGTTATCAACCAGGACTGAACTAAGTGCTGGAGAATGTGTTATAGAGCTAGAGTGGAGGAGAAAGAGGATGTACAAGGTGAGAGACAGGAAAACTTCTCCTGAATCTAGGATTGTGGAGAAAAAAAAAAAGGGGGCGGGGGAAGAGAGGGTTTGATTGAAGTAAGTTCTGAGAGTGACTGGAAAAAAAAATACCCTAAAGACTCTGTCGAGGCAATTTTTCTCTGTGCTTCGGCAATAGCTTCTAGCTGTGTATTTATGAGGTTCCTGATAATAACAATAAATGTATGTTTCAGAGGAAAGGGGGAAGAAGGAATGAAGGAGATGGAGACTCTAAAGCCGGCCAGGAAAAAAGCAAAAAAGGCAGGCACACACAGTGAGGAGGACTGATCTACAGGGTGCCAGCAGAATCAAGCAGGTCTGGTAGACCAGAGTCCTCACTGCAGTTCTCTCTAAAACACGACTTTAAGACAGTTGCTCAACTTCGGTCTACAGCAATTTGCCCTTTGCAAGAAGACTGTAACAATGTTTTTGTAAATTACTTTGAGCTCTACAAAAGGCAAAGGCTACCTAATTGCTAGGGAGCAATTAATGGATTTTTCTAGCCGAAGTAAATACAATGCTTGATATGAAAATCTGGACTCCAGGAGGAGAAGCTGTAACCCCCATTAGAGGTGGTTGAATAGCTGCGGCATGCAGGAGAGCTTATTGTATGCAGGGCTGATAGTACCGTCTATTGTAAGCTTGCCCAGCATTCCCCATTATAAGGTCCTCTTGGGGGTTTCCTGTAACTTTGCCAGACTATGACTGTTTGAGCAAAGTTTCCTATGCCAGGTGTATGCCTCAAGCTGATTGATTTATTTCGCTATTTATTTGGAAAATAAAACAGCTCTCTGAAAATGTGGCACACGAAGATACGTGATTTACCCATGTTGCAGGTGCTGGCATGTTTTCCTCCAGTGGTCCTCAGAGCAAGGGCCCAGGTCTGGAGACGGTGTCTTGCAGGGGAGGACTATTAACCAGAAATGTGCTTTTGCTACCACTGCATAGATTGCCCCAAGTTTGGCCTTGTTATAAACGTGAGAAACTGCATAATACACCGCAGAGTCTTTTTAGATGTTTGCCACGTATCTCTCAAAGAGATCTTGTCCTTGCAAGCGGTGCTTCAAAACTGCACTTGGACCTGGGGGCTGCACAGGTCATGCTGGGGCCAGGGCTCTTCTGTGGGGTCCCAGTGGGATCCAGCCGGGAGAAATGCACTGTGCAGCAGGGGATCTGGGCTGGAGCATGGGTGAGGTGGGGGCACAGAAGGCACGATGAGCCAGCGTGGCGGAGGAGCATCTGGAAGAGATCCTGAAAGGAGGAGAGGGGGCCGGGGGCTGGAAAAAGGTAGGAAGCAGGAGATGGGGAATAGGAAAAGGCGGAGGGGGAGAGGAAAGAGGAGACTTGCCTGCCCAGGTGATGCTGCCTGGCTTCCCACGGGAGCAGGAGCTGGGGAGCGGGGGTGGCAGAACCACTGAGCGAACAGGACATGGGGTGTGAAACGGGTGGAAAGCTGTCGGGTGGAAACTGGGTGAGGAGAGTAGGCCTGGGCTGAGGCAGGGCACAGGGCAGTGGGACCGGGCAGCAATGCTTTCCCTGTGAGCGCTGCCTCCCCCTCCGGTCGGACAGAAATATTCCCTCCCTGCTCTGCGCTGAGCCACGGAGGGAGTCAGAAATGGCTCCCTGGGGTGGGACGGGGACACTGGCATCAGTCCTGCCCCCTGGGGAAAGGCCAGCGCGTCTCCCAGAGCGTGCCTGGGGCTGGCTCGGCTGTGCTCCCCTTAGCCAGCATGCCCTGTGCCGGGGCCCCAGGCCTGGTGGGGACAGCGAAAAGCTCCTGGGAGGAGGGGGCGAGCCCCCCGCAGCTTCCCCCGTCTGCCATCTGCCTGGCTCGGGGCCAGCGCGGCCACCGCCAAGCCTCTGCACTGGCAAGGACAGACAGGAGCCGTTGGGAGGATGCTCTGTGATGGAGCTGCTGGCTCCTCCAGGTGTGCGCTCCTGCGGCGTCGTGCTTTGTCCCAGCTCCTGCTTGGGCAGCCGCTTTGCTGCTCGCTTTCTGCAGAGGCAGAGCTGCGTCCTTAACCCTGGCTTGCTGCAGCAGTACGGAGGTGCGGGCTGAAGAGGCACACAGCATAGCCCTGCCGCGGGGCTGGGCAGCGTGGCCACCGGGCTGCCAGCCTTGCTGGGTCTTGACTCCTGCTCCACACCTGCCGCCCTTCCCCTCCTCTCGCTTCTCCCGCTTCCCTTCGTCTCACCCTCTCCTGTCTGTCACTCTACCCATTTCTTAATTATTGTTTGCACTGTGCTTTGAAAATGCAGTGTGCGGTATAAATGTTAAGTGTTTTTATTATTATTATTATTTCTCCTTTTTCATTTGCATCCCTCACCCTCTCTTCTCTCGCTATTGTGGCTTCCAGAGAGAACGTGTGGGCTTACATTATTTATAGCTGTGTGAGAGTAATTACAGAAATGATTTAATTACTCAGTTAATACCGTTCTCCACATCACCAGCTTGACAAGCTGGTGATCCTCTAACCGCAGCCGAACACAATCTAGCGTTGTCTATACCGCGTCACGGACGAGTGGGTAAGGGGAGGCGAAGCTTGGGGAAAGGTTTGTGACAGCCTTGCGCGTTGCTGGTTACTCCCCTCGGGCTAAGGGACGAGGCTGCTGAGCCCATGGGGACCTGGCCGGGGGTGCTGCTGCCTCAGCTGGGCCAGAGCTGCCCGTGAGGACGTGGTGGGCGGTGAGGGTTTGTGGCTCCCAGCTGAGGGGGCCTCCCTCCAGCGCAAACCTACTTGAGCTGAAGTTTCACTGTTTGGTGTGTTGCATTAGCCAGCTCTTCACATTTATCAAAGGTCAGAGATCTGGGAGGGATTTATTGTCTTAACTTCTATTTAAGCCTACCAAATCATAGGGTTCACACACCCTGCATGGGGCTGAGTGCGAGCTAAAATTACTAATGCCAGAAATGTTCTTCCTTGCAAGTGGCTGCATGTAGCTCTGACCCTCTTGAAATAAATGTTTTCCCTCCGAAGGGAATGGCCTTTTGCTGAGACTCCCCCCATTGGAAATACAGTGTTTCCATCACTTCCAGTTCACGAAGGCTTGTGGGGAGCAGGGAATCTCCCGTTGCTGGTGCAGTACGGAAGGAGGTTGAGAGAGGAGAGTACGTGCTTTCCTTCAGGGGATGCACTGAGCCGATGGTTACCAATACCTTCTAGTTATCTACTAGAGATAGTACCCCCCCCAAACCATCTAGTGAGTTCAGGAGAAATGTAAGGAAGATGATCCTCTTCTGAAGGTACTGTAGATACAGAGGAGGGGGTCAATGGATTCTTAACAAAGGAGACAGTCGCTCGGGAAGTGGAGAGAGAGGCTCTTGTTGGATAATGGTGCGTTTGTCACATAACGGTGTATGGAGAGAGCATCTCTCAGAAGTGCCTGCCGTCCGTGTCTCCAAGTTGCCTGGCTCCGTTTGGGCTTCTTCACGGCCCGGGCTGTGGGCCAGGCTCAGCCTGTTCCTCGGCGCGGCAGGGCTGGGTGGGCGGCGGGAGGGTTGGGAACAGGTGGCATCGGGGCTGGTGGAGTGGAGCGCCTTTTCCACGCGGCACTGCCTGCCAAGCTGCCGGGCGCAGGACACCTGGTATCTGGATGGGCTCTGCCCACCTCCCAGGAAGCGATGGCAATCGAAGAAGTAGGCTAAAATGTTTTGAGTGTGAACAGTGACTATAGGTGCCTTTTTTTTTTCCGACATCCAACGTGAGACTGGTTAAGGCAGCCCAAAATTGAAAAAATGCTGGGCATCTCTGCCTTCTGAAAGTTGGGCCTTTCATGTTGTATCTCTGACTGGACACTCAGAGTCCCTCATCACTTTTGCAAATCCCCACTAGAGGATTTTCTCCCCCTCTCCCCCCACATCTGGCACGCTTGAAAGTGAATTTTATGACCTGACATTGGAACAGCTTGTTGAGAAGACAGAGTGCGTGGAAGGGTGATGGAACAAGTAATTTTGTCAGCTCCCAAATGAATGAATCCCGTTTTCAGTGGATTTACATCTCATAGTGAATTGACTCTTTAACTGAATCATATACTAAGACTGTAATGGGAGCTCAGCCCTTAGTAGACACCAGAGAGTCCACAGAGGAGAGAACCTGAGCTGGGTGAAGAGATTTCAGAAGAGCTGAACTCATCCTTCCACCAGTGGTGAGGACTGGGGCCATTAAAAGGATCTCATTTCTCCACCCACTCCCCTATTTCAAGTAGAAGTTGTCCAGTCCAAATAAGTGGGTGCACCCATAGCAGCTTCCATTTTTCAGGAGCTGGCTACACCTCCTCCCTACAATAATCCCGTTTCCCCAAAGTGTCCTATTGTTTTTCTCCCAGTCTCTGCTGTGTCTTTTATACCCACTGGCTCGGCAAAAGAGAGATGGGTGCCCCGGGGGTGTGTGTACAGGGGCTGCCAGTACAGGCATGCTGCCAGGTCAGGATGAAGTTTATTTGCTTGCCCAGTGAGCCTTTGACTGTGAGCAGGTGAATCATACACACTGCTGTGGGGCCAGACAAAGGCTTTGGGACTGTGTGCTGTTGTGGGCTGTATTTTGTACAGCACTGTAAGAATTGAATTCTCCTTGAGTCCTCTGCCCCTTTGTCACATCAGGTGGAAATTGGCCAGCAGGTTCAAGAGTTACTGGGAAGCCTGACTCATGTATGCACACACCCCCCCCCCCCCAGGTTTGCAAGAGCCTAATTTCCTAAAGAAAACAAGCTAAAAATGCACGCAGAAGGTGGGCAAAGACCTGCGTCGGAGTGTCTCGGGAGCTGTGATTTCTGCACAAGTGACCCATGCACAGTGTGTCCCAAACACGCTTGCAGTGTGCTCGCCCTCCCTGCCACGCGCTCCCACGGTGACTCACTCTGATTCACCCCAGCGCGGCCCTGCTCTGTGATTCGCATAGACGAGCATGTAATGTGAGCAGCGCTGTCTCTTGGGGCTGGGCATTTGGTTCACACTTGTGCTCGGCGCACATGTGTGCGCTCTGTGACTCACGCTACCGCACCGCGGTGGCTTGGATCGCAGCAGCAAATGAGACATAGTCATGAACAGGCACTTGCTCGGTGTCGTGTGCTCCTACCGGTTAGCTTTTGAAGGAGAACGTGGTGCAAGGCTTGGGGATTTTAATATTTCTGTCCAAAAACAGACCTCTTGAGAAAAGAAATTAGCCTGATGACAGCAGCAGTAATTGGATTATTCCATTAGTATCCTCTGTGGAAGAGGAGGGCACGTGCCTTTAGCTATATTTTCAATGCAGAGACTTAAAAATTGCACTTAAAATGTGAATTGCACCTTGGTTTTCTTCATAACTGACAAGCAGACATCTGTTTTCTGTCCCACTTTTTTCTGCCTTTAGGCTGGCTGAGCTTTCTGTCTAGCCTTATTCTTAGCCTTGTGGCAAGGCTACAGCAAACTGTGGTGGTTTGGGTTCCTCAAGTGGCATTGAAGGAGATCAGGGCATGATCTAACCAGTGGGTGCCTTGGGTGGGCTGAGGAGGAGCCAGTCGGAAGGTGAAAGTAAGGGAGTATTTATCCCTTGATCTAGAGGAACGGGTGTGCTGAAAGGGCTGAACCCCTGGGAAGGGAAGAGATGAGAAGATCTGAAAGGCGTAATGAGATGAAATGTGGGGCAGAGAAGTGCACAGCAAACTTTGGACATGTCTCTGAGCAGTGAGTCCTCCTTGGCTTTATGGGTTAATCTCCTGGAGTTGCAGTCTGAACACTGAAATAGTTTATAATGGGACTGACAAAGTTTTGGAGTATGTGCATGCCTGCAGGAGACAGCACTGTTGAGGTGGAAGGAGATAGGGTGGAACTGGACAGAGGATGAACCAGCCAGCCTTCTATTTCTGCTAGTTTTGATCATCTGACAGACTCCCCAAACTCATGTGGCCTCCCTCTCTTTTGTTTTAAAAGTCTCTGATTTTCTTTTGGTAAACTTTTGCTTATTTGGAATCTGCCAGGTGGGTTTTGCTGGGCTTTGGGCACATCCAAATGTTTGATACAACCATTACCTGGCCAGAGATGTAATTTCTTTTTGCTAGTCAGTTGGTTCCTTAGTTTAGAGTCACTTTGTGCTCCATTAATTAGGCCTTCACGCAAAATGTTTAATGCCAAAGCGTGCTCGCCTGCAGATGGTGGAACAGCTTCATTTAGGGAATGGCTGGAGACCTCACCGGGCTGCGCCGTTCCTCGTGCCCATGGTCCATTCTGCCCCAATGAGCCATGCTGCCGTTCACCTTCGCTGTCTCCGTGTCCTGGCATGAGGCCACAGGGCTCATCTTTGCCAGGGCTTGTCCCAGCCGTTCTCTCTGTCTGATCCCTCTGCCCTTGCCTGAGCTCCCTTGGAAGATTTTATGTGCACATGCAGATTTTAAGTTTCATCTGCTTAATTGTTATAAACTGAAGCTGTGGCTGGCAGCTTTCTTGCCAGAGGCAAAACGGGCTAGCAAAAACGTGCTGTGATACTGGCCACTGGGAGGAGAAACGGTGTGAGTGGTATTTGTTTCCTGCTGTGCTTAGGGCCACATTTCTGTCCAACAGTGTTGCTCACTGGCCACTGTACCGGTCCAGCAGTGTGTTGCTCTATGTCTTGAGACATGCCTGTAATAATACTCAGTAATATACAGTACAAGCTGTGGGGAAGCATTTTGTGCTTCCAGAGTGCCAGTAGCCAGCCAGCAGCTCCTGCCGTGCTGCTGCTATAAAATACACAAATCTCTTGAATCATACATTGATGGCTTTTTTGTTTAGTAGTAGAGGAATGAGTTTAGTTTTTCCATTTCCTCCTCTCCTGGTATAGTCTAGACTGCAATGCTAGGAAAAGGATTTTCTTGCTTGGCATGTTCGGGTTTCTGTGGCAAGGGAGAGTGGTTTTGTATGGGAACGGGTAACAGCATGTGGAAGACGTGTGGCTGTGTCTCTGTGTAACCACGCTCATGCAGAAGCATGTCCTGTCCTCCATGCTGCATGCATCCCTGCTATCAAGGAATCCTTTTGGCCAAATGTTTTGCTGCCGTTTGATGAATAAATTGGATAGGGAAATGAGCTGACATGAGTAGGTTAGACATGAGGTGACAAGGATCTTGTTGTGACTATCAATTTATCTCTTTGCCCTTAGGAATCTGTAGGGGATGGTCCTCTGGGAACTCATCCCCTGGGATTTGTTCCTTCAGTTACAAGGAGGGAACCTCCAGAGGATAAAGTCATATTCTGATATTCCTTCCTTGCCACTCATCTGGCCTTATTATTCTTCGTACTGGTCCACCTCCATGTGCTAGCACCCTTTGAGGGGTAGCCCCTGCAGAACGGGTGGGATTTCTCGTGGGGGCTGAGAAAAGATGGCAGAACTGTGCCAGGGGCAAGAAAAGGATGAGAAGACCTGCTGAATGGGGATGTTCGACAAGAGGCAGAAGTGCGGAGGAAGGGCTTAGGGTACTCCAAGAGTGAGGGTGGAAGGAGGCGAGGATGTGGGAAGAGGAGGTTTGACATGATGTTCAGAGTAATTCATAGACTAAAGCAGGCAGAAAGGTCTCAGGGTGAGATCAGATAATTAATTAACAACTGCAGGGATGCATCTTCCTCTCTCAGCCAGCAATACGTGCATTGTGTGACTTCTAGTGAGCGTATCTCTCCTGCTGCTTCTCTCGCGTACCCCATGGCCAGATGCACTCAGCGGCCCTCAGCTCTCTTGCAAACATCCCATATGTGCCTTCTCAAGGCCGTGGACCAGAGGCTGGAGCTGCTGGTGGCTACTATCACCCTGTATCCTGTTGCCATCTCCTTGGTGACATGTGATGCCACCCTGCACTGTCCTCATGTGGTTTGCCATGCGTTCCCAGTTTCTGCCTTGTCCTGGGAGGTCTTTGTAGGGGGCTTTAAAGAAAGGAGCGGGGGCTCCAGTTGCCTTTTCTCCCCCTGTTGCCCAGGAGTCAGGATCTGGCCCCACTGCTGGTGAGCACCAGGCTGGGAAGGGAAGGCAGTGCAGCGAGGAAGGAGTGACTCATTCTCCAGAAACAAAGCAAATGCACAAAAATGTGTCTGCACCTAAAGATGGGGAAAAAAAATAGAACTTAAGACTCAAAAGGTTCACTTCAGTTGCCTGAGTACCCCCAGAGGAAAACTCTTTGTTGCCAAATACTTTCCCTTCCACAGCCCCATTATTTTTTTCCCCTTAGTATTTTCCCTTAATGGCTGAATCGTTTAACACCACATACAAAGTCGGATCTGGCCGCTCTGGCGTGATTCTGGGTTGCCATGGCAATGAGGCCTGTCTCTCCAAATTAGGACATTTTTCCTCCTGCCTTTTCTATGCGAGGCTTTCTCTCATCTCTTTTTCTCTTACTCTCCCTTGATGTCTGAAGTGCTGAGCGCTGCCTCCTCTCTCGCACGCTCCCTGAAAGGGATCAGACTTTGCCCGTCTGAATTAATTCCTCTGAAGCCCGTGCCAGCTTGGCGTGCTGGATCTGCGAGGACCAACTTTGCGCTCCTCAACGAACCTGCTGCAGGATCAGGGCGAGGAAGGGTAGGAGAGGTGTAAAGGTGGTGAGGTCAGCGGGGGACACCAGTGTGTGACTGTGATGTGCTTATTCCCTGCCCGGCACATCGTTGCCTCATCTCTGCCTGGGTGCTGCCGGGGCTGTCTGGAGCTGGGTGCTGGGGTGAGAGCTGCTTAGCTTAAAATATATCTTAGGACTAGAAAAGCTAGTGGAACAAACCTGGGGTGAACATAAATGTGCTGGCATGCACAAATCTGCTGGGCAGCCTTGGCTCCCCAAGGTCCCATCCTCTATGGGGCAGGCACCTGCAGCGAGACCGTAGGAGTCATCTGTCTCTTCGGGGTGTTGTGCTGCTGGGCCTTGTCCCCTAGATATGCAGAGCTGTGCCTGGTACGTGTCAGCGCGCTGAAGCAGACAAGTGGCTTTACACCACTTCTGCACTTGTATATTCCCCTTGCTGGCTTGGGATTTGGCGTGAGTCAGACCCACCTCAGTTTATTCTGGCTGCTGACAGACTCCCAGGGCCCCTGTGGCAGCTGGGATTAGTCTGACACAGGGATGCCACCAGCCAAACTGTCTTCCCTGGGCTATGCCTCCGACCCAAGGGAGTAGGAAGAGAAAAGAGTTGGCACAGGCAGCACTAGAAACTCGCAGAAATGGAGGCATGCCCATAGTGGGCAGGTCCGGGTGGCTGAGTAATGTCAGGGGCTGGGAGCAGATCCGCTGTCCCAGAGGAATGTCATCACGACAGTGTGAGGTGATGCGTGGCAGAGCAGTATGGTCCAGCGTTTTCTACCCATCAGGGCAGAAATGAAAAGGTGATGTGATGAGGTTTTCTTGCTCATTATTCCCTGGCCAAGTAGGCTACTACCCCAAGACCAGTTTTTAAGCTTGTGATATATTTTGGGACTTTCATGTATAGCAGAGGGCAGAAAATCAGGGGAGGGCAAAAATAATGGATGATGAATGTTTGGAGTGGAGAAGAAAGTGTAAATTTTGGTTGAGAAGATGATTGGCCTCAAAGCCTGTTCCGTCCTGGCCATGGTATGGCATTGCTGTTTTTCATAAAAGATGCTCTGGAGCTGGGGGCAGTTGGCTGTGAAGTGAAGAGCGTAGCAGAGTGATGTGCCATGGCTGAAGTCCTTGGGCTCAATCCCAGGTGCTCTGCACCTTTGGCTGCCGTGGGACGGCAGTAATGTCCCGCTGGACTGATGGGGTGATCAGGCACACTCCTTTTCTCCAGGAAGCCAAAAGTCTTGATTCTGTTTAATGATGCAGCGTTAAATGAAAAGAGGTGGGTGGGAAAAGAGGTGGGAAAAGACTTATAAATTGGTTTGACGCATAGTGGTAGGGACTTTGCTATACTGTCCCAGTAGACTTAAAGTTGTCCAGTAAATGTTAATTTAGAAACCTTTTTGTAATGATGTGTGAACTGGTTTAGATCAAAAGCTGATTTAGCTCAGTATTCTGCATCCAACAGCAACTGATAGAGGATCAGTTAGTGATACTTCCTCAGAATATTCTCCAAGCATCCTGTGAGTTATGGCTCGGGACTTTCTAAGCTAGTCAGTGTATCTTTGTATTTAGTAGGCTGGATAGGTTTTTCTTCCATACACTTACCCACATGCAAATTCTTGGCATTTGTGAACTCATGCACATTTTTAGCATCCAAGAGACAAGGAGTTTCACCACTTAACTGCTCATGGGGTGAAGAAGTTCTTCTTTGTTGGAAACTTGCCACTTGGCATTCTCGTTTGATATCCCCTCATTCTTTTACTAGAAAAAAGTAGCTAACAGTTATTCCCTCTTCACCTTCTCTATCCAGCGCCTGATCGTAGAAGTCCTTACCATATTCCCCCCTAGCTGTCACTTTTCTGCAGGAGAATTGTAATTTATTTCATTGATTCTCAGGAAGACCTTTCCAGTTGTGTCATCCATCCTCATACCTTTTTTGCCTCTTCTGCATCCTTTTGGGGAGGAATTCAACAGAAACTCTCCAGTGCAAACAAGGAAGATCTGTAGGCTGTGGGTATTACTTGCAGTGTCTAACTGAGCTGGCCCTGGCACAGATACAACATGCCCTGTGCTGTCCCAAGGGACTGTTTTTGGCTCTGCCCTCTGAGATATGGGTAAGAGGTATAGGTGCCCATCGCTGTTTGAAGGGCAGTTACAAAGACGATGGAGCCAAAGTGTTCTTGGTAGTGCCAGACAGTGTAATGAGAGGCCATGGTAGCTCCTTGGACATCAGGAAAAACTTTTTCAGCAAGAGGGTAGTGCAGTGCTGGAACAAGGGCCCTGAGTTCAGCCACAGCTGATCGGATCTAGTGTTGGTGATGGTCTCATTGTGAGGGGATCCTTTAAGGCTGTATCCTGCCAGCATTTCTGTGATGCCATTAAGATGCCCCAGAAGTGATATGTGAGCGTGAGGTGCAGAAACTTTCTAGAATTGCCCTTATGGTACAAAACCTCTTTGTGACTCTTTTTTTCCCTGCAATTTCACTTTATATTGGCATTGATCTATTAAGTTTTTGTCCTTTTGCTGCGTCCCTCTAGCAAGCGCACTGCAAGCTTTTGGGCTGCAATGCTGAACAGGCGGGTGTTTAGCACTCTCTGACCCAGGAGCAGATCCTGTATCCCTGGGAAGCTGCAATGTGCTGAATAGCTGCTGTAGAAGTGCCCTGATGTTACCGTCAGCCTCCTGTCTGTGGCATGCCAGTGCTGCCTGCCCAGCTGCACGGGGACACTCGAGCAGGCCCCTGCTAGCAGAGAGCAAGGTGTGGGGCATGGCTTGGAGCGAGCTTGCTTTGCTAGGCAGAGCAGCAGCTGGGTCACAGGGGGGATGCAGCAGAGGTCTCGTAGAAGCAACTGACACCTGAATCATTGCATGCCTGGGAGAGGGAAAAGCCAATGAAAACAACAATTAAAAAGAACAGAGCAAAGCTCCTAAGACTTCCTGTAATTGCAACAGATGTATCTGAAGCTTCCTCAGGTGATGAGCGGGTTTTGGTGGTGCAAGCTGGAAAGATGGCTGAAAACTTAGATGTGCTGGGATATGGAGGCGGGATGCTTGCCAAACACCAATTCTGCTTCCTAAACTTTCAGTACTTTCTTCTTCTAGTTGTTCCTGAGATATCCTGAAACTTGTCTTTCTTGTAATGCTATTATTTCCGGTGCTTGCCCTGTCCAGAATGCAGAAATAGCTTCAGCAGTTGGAATGTGCAGGAGTTAAAGGCTGAATTTCTAGTCACCTTGTTTTATGTCTGCCCTGACCCTAACTGTTTCTGGTCCCAGCATCTTCATTGTTGTGCTCCTCTCATAGCTTCATGACTTAGAGAATATTAAGATTGAAAATGAATGGGGAACAGGAAAAAGTATCTAGACTTAACAAAATAGCGGTGGGGGGTGTGTATGTTTGGGAGAGGTTACCCTGAAAAGAATTTGTTCTGAAAGGGTATGGGACTTGCAGAATGGAGGGGATTTCAAAGGCTTTGTTTAACATTAATAATGCTACATTATACATGTAAATGCCATTATTAAAGGCTTCTGGGTATTTCAGCAAAAATAATTAGAAGGAAAACTTTGGGGCAACTTGTGTAAATCAAACCAAGAGAATGAGCTGATGGCAAGAATGAATAATTATTCCCTTGCCTCCTACTGCATCCCTGCCTTAATTTCTACTGCATCCTTTCCCCTCGTCTAGAACAAACAAATAGCCCCAGAACAAAACAAGAACAAAACAAGAGCACCCGGTGCCCTGAGCATCATCTGGAAGGAGGGAACTGAAGTTCTCTCTCTGAGTGGCTGGCAGAATTGAGGGAGGGCTAAGGGAAAAGCAACATGACGAAACTCTCAGGCCTCCCTAGAAGTGCAAAGAATTTAAATCAGTGCTTGTAAAATGCAATGATGAATAAGACAGGTAGGTAAAATTCTTGCATGTAATACCCAAGTACTTGAAGTTTTCGCCAGAGGGGAACATTTTCACCCCCTTGCTTTCCTTGAGAAACAATTCCCTTTAAATTGGATTGAAAAATGCAAGATGACTCTTTATGTGTGGATTACTGCTACAGGATGACTGCCAAAACAGTCAACTACAGTGAACAAAATAGGAAATATAATTATTGCTGCAATTTCAGATCACAGAGAAAGAATTGTAGCTGCCTCTAGGAAAAACAGACGTAGCATTTGAAGGAAAAAAATTTTAATTTTCCCAGCCGTGGAGTCCCACAGGAGAGAGCTCATGGGGATGAGGAGAGCTTTCAAAAAATTATGAAGATCAGACTGCAATCCAGTATGCGTGCGCAATATCCACACGCTTCTGAGCAACAGAAAACGTACAGGGACGGCACACTTGGATTCTGCGTGCTGATATAATGCGTGTGTCTCCACTTCCTTGGCAGATCCTTATGGACTCCAGTGAGGCTCTTCACAGGCATGGCAGAAACCGCTATGCAGTCAGCAGTGGGATCAGAGCCCAAAGCAGCTAAATGCTGCTAACCAAAACCGAGGAGAGAACCAGAGCCTTTGGATGGAGATGAAGGGAAAGAATGAAAATTAGAGTCCACTTACAAGTTCCTCTTGCAAAAGCTCATGCTGATCATTTGTCATTTTAACTGCAATCAGTATTTTAAGGGGCATATTCTACTTTGTTCTTTCTTTGGGGACAGGCACTTAAAGTATCTGGAGATTATAGAATGTGAATAGCGTATGAATATACGCTCAGCATTAGTGGTGTATATGAAATGTTTCTAAATGTATAGTAGAGCTGCGTGAAACGTTTTCCAGTGGAACAATTTTCTGCTGGAAAATGTTGATTCTACAGTATTGAAAAGTCCCCTGGGAACGTGTCAGGCCTGTCACAACTGTGGATGGAAATGAGGCAGGTTGGGCGGTCCGCAGAGAGGCCGTGCGGCTCTTCCAGATCCCTCGCCTGCCAGCTGAGTAGATGACAGGCTAAAAAAAAAAAATCTTTTTGTGATGTCCCGAAATGGACTTTTTCAGGTATTTCTCTTTTGTAAATTATGTCAAATATTTGACTTTTCATACATGATAATGGGAGAACTTTTTGCCCTCCAACTACAAACAAAACAGCAATTCTGTTTCCTTGCCAGCTCAAGAAATGCAGCGCAATTACCCACATGTGCCCCTTCAGACAAAATCCACTGCTGTAATGCCCCTCAAGCTGCTCTGGTGCCTTTCTCATCAGCAAAAGCCCAAAACACGCAGGGCCCATCGCTATCGAAACTCTCTCTCGATCCTGGTAGTCTGCAGCCTTTTCGGCCTCATCCCCCCCCCATCACCACCCACTGCATAGATGCTTCCCCATCCTAAGGACATATTTAGGTGCCGGGTATAGGGTGGGATGGGGCAACGGGGAAGAGCTGGCTACCTACAGAAAGCATGGGTGGTGAAAGAGAGTGGCAGAAAAATACTATGTGTAGTTCCCCTGGTGCTTCTTTCTCTGCTGGGAGTCCCCACTTTGGTCTGAGGACTCGTATCCCTTCTTCTGAGGGGCAGTGGCGGCCTGTGGGGCTTGCAGGGGGGAGAGAGGGGAGGAGATGTGGCAGCGGGGATTTGTAAGTGCAGGATGATACAGCCTGTGACAGCGATACTGCGGAGACAGAGGCTGTTTGCTAGGAGCAGTGAGGGGACATTGAGCTGAAGCTGTCAGAGATCTGGGGAAGGCAGATGGGATGGGGGGGCAGGACAGGCAGAGAAGCAAGAGATTTCCACTCTGAGGACACGCGCATGGTATGTTGGAGAGGGGCCGTGCTCAGTGCTGACGTCTTGTGTAACGTCTTATTCTGCTCTGTTCAGTGGGAGCTTGTGTGGGTCCAAGATATCATGTCTGCATACTTGTGTCTGCAAATATATCTTTGGGAGAGTCTAGATAAAAAAAGGATGCTTTTTGACTTTGCTGTGCCATGCTGCTGCCTGGGCCTGGTACATCTAAACCACACCTATGAAAGAGTGATATCCTTTTCCCATATAGGTCTGTGTTCTTCTCTCCAAGTCCTGATGAGTAGCACGGTGGGTAGGAGAGGTGCTTTGCTTGGACTCTGTATGGTGATTGTCCAGGATGCTTAGAATTTTACCTTCTGCAATTGGACTTATCTGCAATTTGACGCATTGTGTGACTTGTGAGCAGGGTGACCTTTGCGGATCTTCTTGGTCATCCTGCAGAGCAATGTCAGTCCAAACTACATTGCTATGGATAATATCCAGGGAATATGGGGGTGCAGAAATGACAGCTCTGTGAGGGGCATGGCTCATAAAATAACAGAGCCAGACGTACTTGTTAAAGGGAGTCCGTTCTGCAGCTGTGAATGGGTGACTGAATCTGCTTCCAGAGTTTGTAATGAGGATGACCAATCATTCACCAATAGCATCTGCTTGTGTTTCTGCATGACCAGAAGCCCTTGGAAAATGGAATGATCACCAGGTCTTTCCAAGAAAGGCTTGGCCATCACCAGAAATGTATTCTAAAACCAGCTGTTCATGGGCAAATCCCGCACGTAAGGGTAGTGTTGATTTGTAATATGCACTTCATTTTGAGCAGCTTTTGACTAGTAATTTCTGAGCTGCCTGAGCAAGCCCTTGCACAGGGGACACGTTCTCTGGGGCTTGTGGGGACATGCCACTTTAAGATGCTTTGGCAGGAGCCAGCTGTAGCCAGCTGTTGTGTTACAGGGACGCTCCCCTTACTCCTGTGGAGCAGCCTGTGAATGGATACTGAATGAAGCTGGCTCCTTGGCTCTGAGCGACTGCTGGAAAGCACATGGCACCAGGAGTAAAATGAGCTAAGGAAACATGCTGAATAGAAGAACACAACAGACAAAAGCCTTGCCAGAGCTGAGTCTCTCTTGAAATGCAGGTGATGCAAGGGACCACTTGCACGGTAACTGACCCTAAACCTGCAAGCAAAATGAAAAGTGTGGGTAGCTCAGGGGATTTCAGCCATATGAGGTTTCATTTGGAATGGGAGCATATAAACGGAGCAATCCTGCAGTCAGTGCAAATTCAACCTGTGGTTTTGAACCAGACTATTAAAAAGAAGACAAAAAACTCGAGAGGGCTTGTGAAAGTGGAAAGGATGAAGACCCCATCTGGTACTTCTGAGAGGTTAAACCAGTCCCTGATAAAAGACTGGATGGTGGTAGGAGGGGACAAAACTCAGTGAGGGTCACTGGAGAGAGAACACGATCACAAGACTTGCCATAGTAAACCTCAGAAGAATACTCTGAATTTCCCGAGGGGAGGAATCACTGAGTCCAGAGAGAGCCTGGATTGGGTGGGGAATCTGATACGCTGCAAAAGGAGAAATCTGCAAAAAGCACTCTGGCCACCTTCCTGCTTCAAAGTCAGCGTCCACCAAGAATGACACAGGGAACTACTGATGTTGCAGCAAACAGCAATAACCAACACAGTGCCGACATTTGAGAAAAGAGTGTAAGAACTGCAGTGTTGTGCTTTACTTTGCAAATGCATTCCCAATATAGTTAAAGAAGATGCCAACATCATCATTAAAACTGGGCAGCTCTTTGTAGCTGCAAAGGACAGTTTTGCAATAGCAGATGATTTTGTTATCAACGACAAAGCAAGTGGGATACTTCTTGAAGTGATATTGCATAGGAGTATGTTAGTCTGATGCCAGAAAAAATGACATTAGCCTTGAAAGAAAAACTAATGGAAGGAAGTTATGAAGTAGGGAAATGCAGGATGTATGGGGGTGAGTTGGTCTTTTGCAGGGAAGTGGCTGAATTAAAAGTACGGCTAAAAGCCCAACAAACTTGAGAAGGAATGATCCATAATACTATCATTGTAAGGTTCAAAATCAGCTAAGCTGAGGTCTCCTCAAGGTGCCATTTGAGGATATTTTCCTGGGGTGAGGGAAGCTGCCTGCCTATAGGGTAGAGTGGTAGGAGCCAAGTCAGCCCATGATTCATGACCCTAGAAAATTCCCTTTTGGTTGTAAGCGGAGATTAGAGTAAATCAAAGAGTTTATTCCTCTGGAAATCATCAGGTGATGAAGTGTGTGAAGGTGGACACATAGGATCTAAAAGAGTAAATAAATGTTTAAAAATAGATCAGTTCCTGCTACTGCGAGGGGAGGAATTCTGATATCAAGGGCATGAACATTTAGATAGTGGAGATTTTGAGCTGCATTAAAACTCCATAAAGCTATTATCAGATGATCTGAGAAACTTTGTGAAGAACCAGTACCAATGTTGTGTAAATGACGTACTTTGAAGATTTGTTAATGCAGGTAGATCACAGTATCGCCAATACTGCCCCACAGACCAGGAAAAAGTACCACGATCTTTGTAAGAAAAATCAGTGCCTCATTTAGTTTCAGCGGCCCTGGTCTTGACAGCACTTCTGTGCAAAGATGTCCAGTGAATACAAGATGAGAGACTGAAGATTATATGAAGGTAATTTAGGGATTTAAAAGGAACTTGAGAGGGGCCAAAGAGGTTTTATCCTGAGCTCAGAAGAGCAGTGATGTTGAAGAGGCTGTCAAAGCTTTTCACACACATACCAAAAATGTAGGCCATGTCAAGTGAAAGAGTTCATAGTACAAGGAAAACTGGCCCCTTGCAGCAAAGTAGCCACTGATCTTTTCTTGCTGCCTGGAAAAAAAAAAAAAAACAAACACAAAAATAAACCAATTCAGTATGTACTTGTCCTAAGCTTATTCTCACTTCCTCGAGTTAACCTTATTAGAAGACACTCCAGCTAAGTAGGTGATCATGCATACCAAATTTGTTTTTTCAGACATGGTACACCTGACTTAGTAACGTCTGACTATAGGCCAGTTTAGTAGGCATGAATTTTAAGTAGTTTGCATGGATTTTGACATGTAACTGCTGGTTTTCTTCATCCATGATTTAACAGATGGGTTGAAAAACTCATTAAAATAATAAAGAACAGAGTGAAAAGGATGGGGGTTATAGTTTGATCTGTATTAAGCTCTTTTAAATCACAGCATGGCATCAACGGAGTGAGAATTGCCTCCTGCAGGCTTTTTGTTCAACAGAAAACTGGAGTCCAGAACTGAGGTCAAAGTCTCTTGGGATTTGTAGTTAGTTATATGAAGGGACAAGTAAGGCAAAACAAAAAGCTCAAAGCATTTGGGGTCTCAGAAGCTTCCTTGCTTCATGAAATGATATTATGCACATACACACTGGAGAAGAAAAGCTAGAGGTGGGTCTGGTGACACAGGAACATACTCTGTTGTTGTAGGAGACTATCGGGTCAGGTGGATGCATATGATGGAAGACAGGTGATCTTCACACTCCGTAAGGGAATGCAACGAATCAGTCATTTTGCTCAGCAAGGCTTCAGATGACTTACAGCCACAGCAGGTGAGAGAGGTGTGGCCGTGGTCACGACGTGACTGATAGACTCAACACTGCTCTGCACATGGAGAAGAGCTGGCTCACGTGACAGCACAGTTCACCCCAGAGAGTAACGCAATGTGCTTGTTTGAGTAGGCAGTGGACAGGTTATAAATATGCAAAATTTGGTATTATGGTGATATTTGTTGATTGCTGTTATTCTGACGCTTGGGAAAGGAAGATGTGAAGGTCTGTGCCCTTGATGGACTCTAACCTAAGCCAGTTAGAACTGGTCCCTCTCCCATCCAGGGCCTCACTTTGCTCCATGCATGTCAGATGAGAGCTGCCATTTTTGACAGTACATAAAGCAGCTCTGTATCATTGGCTGTAGGTGATTTCCAGCCCACTTGGAACAAAATTTTCTAGCCTAACCTGGTAACACAGTATCCTTTTCCATAATCATACAAGAGACCAGGGTGTTGGTAAAGCAGAGAGACTAGATTTCTCTGTCACTCTGGATACGGTTCTTCCCTCAAGACCCATGGTGGAGGGTCATAAGAAGAAGCTTTTGCTTTTTGCTCCCTATCAGTTAGGTCTTGACTCTCACTTGCTTCTCTGGTGCTGTCCCTCTGAAATTTAGACCCTCATTTTCCTGTCCCGTTCCTGGGCTAGAAGGTCTAAGCACTACAACTCAAACTCCTCAAGATGACCAAGGCTGTTATGGACTGACTTACTAAGCTGCTGGGCAGACCTGTGGCCTCCCAGCCAGTGGAGATGGCTTGCTAATGCTCATAGGCTGTATATTTTTGAGATGTTAAAATGCTAGCTCCACGTGCATTGTAGTGTGCACTTCCCCAAGCAGTCAGCGGACGCAGGGAGGAAATAATACAGATCTTGCATACACCCGTTGTCTGACTTCTCCCTCCATTTTATGGAGCCCTTGCCATGAGTTTTTTTAGTATGAGCCATGGGATGGGAAGCAAAAAAAACCCAAAACCAGAAAAGAAGATTAAGGGGAGCCTGTTCTACATTCTAAGAGTTAATTAAATCCTTCACTTTTGGAAGCTGGTGTTTCAGGCAGACAAAGGAAGATAAAATAACCCATTGCATGAGATTATTGGGTTTACACCTTAATATATTACCAGGCAAGATTTTACTTGTGTGATTTCAAGTTGAGGAATTTTAACTGTAGGTTTTTCTACTTTTATGTATGGAAGGGGAGAAGGAAGTATGCTATTAGTGTTTTTCTTCAAAGGACACTTTTACACATTATGATCCAGGGAGGAGCCAAACAAGGTCCTGCTTTTCCTATGTACTGCACCCTTTAATCATCTGAGACATACAAGGAGTTCTGGGGGGCTTGTAGTGTGGAGGTGGGTGCTGGGGAGGAGCAGAGAGATGTTTCAGCCGCAGAGGGGCCCGAAGGCACAGATTCACAGAGCGCAGTTTCCATGGCAGTGCTATGGAAACCAGGTTCTGCCGCTCACTGCTGCTCAGGGTGGAATTTAAATGCTTCACGCAGCCCTGGTACCCAAGAAACAGCAAACCTACAAACAAAACCGCACCAAACCTGTAGATGCCTCATCAGAGCACGGTTTCTCATTCAGCCTGTACGCCCTGCCTGCCATCGTGGGGGAGGAAAGGACAAGCAAGCCCAAATCAGCTAAAATTAGAGCTTGTTACACACCTGTGTCCCTGCCTCCATCTGGACCCCTCAGAATAGTTTTGGAGGTTCAGATAAATTTGATCAGCTCTAGGATCTTTGATCTGCTGTTATACGTGGGCTGCTGAATGCAGTCTGGAAGCTGAGTGGTTGCATTGCAAAGAGTGGGGATGCAGAGGGCTAAGGAAGACCCAAAGCAAGAAAAGCTCTCTTCTGCTCTTGGCTTATCTGCATGACCTTCTCTGAATCATTTGGGTTCCCCATGCCTCAGTTGCCCCATCTGTAGAACAGAGATGATAATGATACCTCCCCATAGGCTGAGCAAGTTTGACTTTACCAGTGAGTGCAAGCAAGTACTTGGAGGATTTGGGTTACTGTGAAACTTATTTAATGTTTGGAAAGTAGTTTGAGGCCCTCTGATGAAAGTGGTTAGAAAACTGCCAAATTTTGCCAGCTTCCAGATCAACAGCCCGTAAAAAGCTGTACTTAAAGCTTATACAGGCCTCACCCTCGTGTTCCCTCTGATCTGTATTTCTCCTGCAGGATGGAGCACTGGCATTGTGATGTGGCAGCACACAGAGACTGGAATACGATTGTTTTAGTAGCAATACTGGGACCATTAGGCCTGCAGTACCAAAAACATCCCTTGCATAGGAAGGGAAAGGAAGATAGTGTAAAGGTCAATCTTTGATTTTACAGCCTTTCAGTGCTGGCTAACTTTGACCAGTGTAGCTTGAAACCCAGCAATCAGTTTAGCCTACTTAAAATTCGCCAGTGATTTGCCTGGGATGCTGGTGAATATGTCCCTATGCCAGTAACCATGTCCATGCATCCCTTGGCTGGGGGGGGCAGAGTCAGAAGAAGCCATAGGAGGCAACCTCCTGCCCTCTCTTGTCCCACTTCTGTACCAGCAGTGCCAATTTTGGGCTCTGGAGCTCCTGGATGGCACCTCCCAGGGGAAGGTGGGCTCTGAAATTCCCTGGGTGCTGCAAGAACATCCCTGGGGCATCTCACCGCCCTCTCTGAGCTCTCCCTTCAGCCATCCCAGCAAGTATGGCACACTGCATAGGGTCAGTGGGTGCAGTCCACGCCTATGGTGAGGCACCAATTTCTGAGTGTGCCCTAAGGAGTGGAAAAGCCCATAGCCTCCTGTGACAGCACAGCCGTGCGGAGGGAAGTGCAGGTGCCGAAGGTCCCACACGCAGGTCCTCTGGTCCACCAGTTGCCTTGGGGAGTGCTCCCCATCTGGCTGCGTTTCCTTAGTGCTCAGAGAGAGCCAGGCAGGGGGGACGTAGCACCTCACAACCTTTGAGGGCTGTCAGGATGACGGTAATAATAAGTGATAACTTGCTGCAAGAGCTGTCAGCCTTATAAATACCAAGCCTATGACAGTAACAACAGGATGGGCCTTAGTCATATGTTGGGGGGAGGATCTTGGAGAATCCTTGGGGGGCCCTGGCTGTGTTGTCAGAGCAGCACCCCCTCGCTTGCCAGGGATGTGGGCGAAGCTGGGGCCATCTCTTATCCCAAGAGCAGCCTTCCCTTGGGAATCAGCTGCCCCTCTCCCCCTGCAGAGGAATTGCCTTCTGCTTAATAAATGTCTGCTTGTAATATTCTGAAACAAGGAGGCTAATCAAAGGCCCCGTTCTGTGGAACAGGGATGCTAAGTGACAAGATTAATTTCAGTAATCAAGCAGCTTAATTTGGACATTTTTTTCCCCTCTTCTCTGTTGCTGATGGAAATTGAGGCAAATCTCATTCTGGAGAGACACTCCTTCCCTGCCTGGTGGCACCACTCTCCAGTACTGAAAATGGTTGTGTAGCGATGGGAGGATGGGGAAGAAAGCAGAGAGGAGTAGGAAAGGGTCACAAAGGACGGTATTGGAGAAGGTGTGTGGACTGCTATGACTGATGTTTCTCGAGCATCTTTCCTCTGGAAAGCTCCCAAAGTGTTTTATAGACTGCATTGCAAAGGCTCCAGTCAGCACTGAAATGCAGTCATCTTGGCTGGATTGCAGCAAGTTTTTGAAAGGACATGGAAATTTGACTGTTTAGGAGAGGGCAGGCAGGCAGGAGGCTATGATACCACCAAAGGGAAATCATTAGAGGAGAGCCTGTGTGATGGGGTGGGACTTATCTGGAACACACCTGTGGCTGAAAGGTCTCACTCCTGCAATTAAGAATGAATCAGCCTTCATCCTTTAGTGATGCGGAGCCCTGAGAGCCCTTTTCCTCAGCTCAGCCAGAGCTGGTACCTCCAGCACAGCCTCCTGCAGTACGGGGACCCAGCTCTCCTCCATCTACCCAGCCATCGCTGCTGCCGCCTCACCTGCCCCAGGGCCACCCATGGGACCTCGCCAGACATGATGTCATTGAGCTCTGATGTCACAGCAAGCTGAGAATGTTTGTCGGTGAGCACTTAGGGGTGAGCACTCAGCCCATCTTGTCCCTTCCCTAGTGACAGAGGATGGTGGAGGCAGCCTGTGAGAGGGTTGGGAAAAAACCCAGAAAATGTGATTTATGGTGAGGCAGGACCCTGCTCTGGTCTCATGAGGAAACCCTTCTTCTTTAGTCGCAATTTAGACAGGGGAACAGATTCTCCAGGCGAAGCTTAGGGCTGGGTAAAGCCCCGGGGGGATGTTTTCTTGGGGGTAGTTTTGTGGTGGCCGAAGGGTGAGGGGTGGGTGTGTGGGCAGGCTGGAGAGGACAGTCCAATAATAGCTATTTACTCATTCAAACGCCTGTGATCTGAGGAAGCCTGGACAGGCACCCAGTGGCGTGTGACAGAGCCCTCCGGAGCGAGCGGAGGGGTTTTAAGGGAATGACGTCCTTGCCCGAGGCAGTGAGGTTTCAGGTCTGGCATCTTTCCATGCCGGCCTCTCCAGTCCCCCCCCGCCGTCAGCGTGCTCCTCCGGTGCTGGCACCTCTCTCACACGTCCCCCCTCTCCCTTTCACTCCCCGTGGGGGGCATCTTTAACTTGACTGCACCCCCTGCCATCTTCTGGCAATCAATTTTTCGGAGACAATCCGTGACGTTCCCGAACCCCCTCCTTTCCCTCTCCTCCTTCCCCTCTCTCTCTCCCTCCCGCTGACTTGTTATTATGTACTGCAGCTGCCCGGAGGATTTTTAAATAGACCCATAATCGCACAGCAGCTCCTCTTGGAAGTTTAAATATAACCTCCTTGTTAATCTCGCGTGTGGCAGCAGCACAGCACCTGGGGAAGGGAGGAATGGACAAGCAGTAACCCATGGCTTCACATGAGGGCTGGAGGGCTCAGGATTTTCTTTTTAGTGAAATTATCAGGAAATTGCCTTGTTTCTTTTAACCAGAATAGCTCTGAGGCTGGTGCAAGGTGCCAAACTGATGATTTTTGCAGCATGAAATTCTTTTCTTAGTTGCCATTGCAGGTACAGCACAAGGGAAGGCTGACCCACAGCTGCCCTCCCATTTCCCCTGGTTTGGGCCAGTCTCTTGCCCCTGCTGCAGGAAAGCCCCCCTGGCAGGCAGTGGGCAGCTCAGACCTCCTCCACCCTTCATCTTCCTGCGCTGAAGGAGGTGTTTAGAGAGATCAATAGAGAGCTAGGCAAAGATCCTGCAGATTACTTCCTAAAGTATTTTGTGGTAACGGGCTGATTTCACTCTCAGTTCTAGCTCTCCAAATAACTAATTTACCCCTTAGACTGGAGTATGGTTTGCTGAACATCATAGTTCGGTGACACTACAGAAGAGATCACAATTAATAATGGATTTTCCCAAAGGACCTGTTCTAAAAGGGCAAATCTAGTGCTCACTGGCCCATTAAATGTGGTGATACGCTTTCAAACAATAACTGTTGCCTGTTGCTTTAGGCTAATAGGATCCCTACTCTTCCTGCATCCTGAATGCAGCCATCCTCTCATACAAAGGGACGAGGGATGTGCATGAGGGATCACGTCCTAACTAGTTCTTGTGCTGCTGTTGAGGGAGGATCTATAGCTGGCTGTTCAGGGACATGGGTTGTATTTCCTCCAGTCTGCTGATCCGGTACATACCGGGAAGTTTGGTACACACCGACACCAGGAAGGTTGTTTCTCTACTTTATTTTCCTCCTCTGTAAAAAAAAAAAAAGAAGAAGGGGACACTGTAATTTAATTTATTTTGAGCAGTGCTATAGAAAACCCAAGTATTATTATCTGAGTATCCGGAACAAAAAATAGTACTATTGATGCTAAATTATCCATCCATTTTAATAATCCAGTCATAGTAATTGCTAGAGCTGGGGGACTAATTCACAACACCTAATTTATTCAGTGAATTTAGCTTCTTCTTCTGCTCATGGAATATCAATTGTGCGGATCATAATTTCCTCAAATTTATTTGAATTTATTCAGTGAACTTCTTGGAAAATATTTACTCTATGGATTGATACAGGCTGCATTACTTAATTATGGTTGGTCAGAGAGACCTATTTGGTATTGTTTCTATTCCCTTGTTGAATGAGCACACAAGCACTTCTGGCTTGAATACTTGCATACGAACATGGAAGATGTACACTTCTGCAAGTTTTTGCACATTTCCATACATGAATATGCAGATAAAACTCCTATACAGGAGCATTGACAGCAAACAAACACAGACGAGCCAGGTCTAAGCAATTTTGCATAAAAAATGTGAATGAATATTTTTAAAGGGCCTAAATTACCAGGACAAAAGTCTAATTTTACAGCGAAGTAACCTGGTCCTCGGTAAATGGCATCTTGAATGGCAATAATGGCGTGTTGAATCAGAACCTAATAATTTACCTCTTTGCCTCTTTCTACTGCTTAGTACAATGATTTCCTGTAGTAATATAGTCCCCAGCTTGGATAAGACTGTTTTTTTTTTTAACTGGCTGTATTCATGTGATGCTTGCTGAAAATGTGCTTGTGTCCTGCAGTGGTAGTGCTTGTCTGAATGGGAGACCGATTGTCTCGCTTTCATTAGTTATCCATTTCTAACCTGTCTCCCTCACTCCCTCCTCCCACATCAGAAATGAGATGAGGTGTAGTGTGGCTAATCTGAAACTTTCTAAGCCATAGAATTGTAGATGTTTCCAAATGTCTGGCTCTGGTTTATGGTGTAGGAGTGTGAGGGATCATGTTCATGAGGACATTTGGGCCCACTTGGGAGTAGAGTGATCAACGCAGAGAGGAATAGGGAACAAGCAGGAAGAACTGGACAGTCTTGAGGACTACAGTATGGAAAGAGGGTGAAATGCACTGGTGTGAAGTCCAGGGACATGCAGATGGGTCTACGGTGCCTGGTTTGGAGCCATATGGTAGAACCCACACTAGATGTGAAAGACTTGAGCAGCAGAAATTGTTTGGAGAGTGCAGCACTAACATATTTCTATTTCTTCCAGCTGGTCTGGGTGACTTTGCACAGTCTGGTGGCCTGTATGGGAAGATTCTTTACTTCTACTAATTGATCCTAAAAACAATGGGATTATCAGTTAGAAGCAAATGAAAAAGAGAAAAAGTGGGAGTATTATTTACTGATGTGATGACTGAGCCTTCGATATGAGACATCAGCATAAAAGGCAATTATGTTCCTAGGTGCCAGGCAGGATATTCCCTGCCAAGGTAGGGAAGTATCAGTACCATTGTAAAAGGCTCTACTGTAATTTCCTCTGTGTACAATTCTGCGTATAATTCCAGTTATCCCAATTAAAGCAAAATGGAGTCAGAAAAGTATCTGGTTGGTAGAGAGAGGGGAGAGCACATTTTACGAGAGGAGATTAAGACAGTGTACCTTATCTAACCTGGCAAAATGCAGGCTGAGAGAATATAAAAGGCTGCCCTCCATTAAAACAAGAGTGAGGGGAAAATACCCTGGCAGTAGGAGAGCTCTTCAAGGTAAAGAGCGACTAGGTATTAAATGGCCAGGAATGGGCTTCAGCAGAAAGTCATTGGTACAGCTAGGTTCTGCCCCAGTTTCCAAACTGCACAGGGAAAGCAAGAAACCTAACCCCTCTCCAGTGAGAGCACGATAGGTTCCTGAAAAGACTAATATGGAGAGGCTGTCTGGGAGGCCGGGGCTGGGACAGCCCTTCCGGACTGCTGTTCCTTAATTACATCAAACCCCATGTAAGCACTCTGAAAAGGACCTTAATTCAGTTTAGTTCAATTTTCTTCTAAGGGTTGCTTTAATTTGGAAGAACTGTGTCCATTCAAGGCTAATGTGATTTAATGAATTCATGCTAAACTCACAACTTTACTTAATTTGGATTAATTGTCCCAATCGTTCCTCAGCAGACAACCCTTAAGACATGTAGTAGAAATGGCCAAGAAATCATGAGCACTTCAGTCCTGCTTGTGATTCAGTTCTCAGCTGGCAAGAAGATTTTCTGACTGCAGAAGGCCTGAAGAAATACCAGCCACATCTAACATGCCTCTTCCTAGAGAGGTGCTGAGAAGGGTGCGAGCTCCCAGACCCGGTGTCTCGGCTGTCCTCTTGTGCTTCACCTCCCTACTGTGGGGGCCGAGCAGAGTGGCCGAACAGCCCGGGCTTATCCTTGTTTGGAAGGAGTATTAGTACTGCCTCATGGGAAGGTGGGCTGCGTGGGACAACCTGTCCCAAAAGGTGGAGTTGGCTTTGGCTGCAAGTGGCATTTGGCAGTAGGTCCAGGGGAGTGCTGACTGCTTGGCTGCGTGCTAAGGAGCTACCTGCGCGTAGGAAAAAATATCTTCTTTTAATTCCCTGAACTGCACTCCGTTGATTATCATTGCCAGCTTCCAGGAAAGAAAACGCGTTTCTCTGCAATGCTGTTCTAAGGGGTTTACAGCTCGACGGCGATGGGTGGTGTTATTTCAGTTACTGCTATTAGTTGGCACATCCTTATTTGCCTGTTTCTGGACAGCACATCATGAGCGGGAAATCTGTGAGCCCTAATCTGCCAGACTTTGGAAAGTGCGTAAGGGGTCACTGCCGGCAGGCCTCGGCAGCGGCCGTGAGCGGCCGGAGGATTTAGCAGTGCAGAGCGCGGCCGCCACCGCCGCACGGGAAGGGACCGTGCTGCCGTGGCTCTGCACGTTGCCATGGAAACAAAGCTGGATCCTTAATCGGGATGCGCGTGTATGTGGACGTGAACCCACCGTCTGCTGTCCTTTTGGCCTCACCTCCTGCTGCCCCAGTCCCAGCACGGTCATGGCCGCCCCACGCCCAGTGGGTGGGAGGGGAGATGATGTGGAGGAACCCTGTGGGGCTGGGGGGTGCAGGAGAAGGGTCCAAGGTGGGCCTGAGAGAAAAGGTTTAAGATGTTCCCTGGGCCCTGGGGAGCGGAGAACAACCTCTGCTGAGGCGGTGGGGGCAAAGGGAGGCCAAGGAGCAGGTGGCAAGGGTAAGTCTCCCATGGCAGCTGTGGTGGGAAGCACCCTGAGATATTGGGGTGCCCAGGTCCTGCAGGAAGGGAGTGAGTCTCGGGGAGGTTATAGCTGCTTGGCACGGTTTGTAGACCTTTAGGTAGCATTCAGCAGGCCAGCTCCAGGGGTGGTACAATCGTCTCATCACAAATTTAGCTCAGGGACTGTACTGAAACCACTCTTCACCTTCAGGGATCCAAGCTAATACTTCTGCAAGGTATTGTTGTACCTTCTGGGCTTACTAGGTTGTCCAGGTTAGCTCTGGCATCTCTGATGTGGGGCTGTGGCATTGCACAATCCAGGCATGGTTTTGAGAGGCCTGGAGATGTGAGGAGGCTGCTGTTGGGAAGTTGAAGCAATCGTACAATGTGCTTAAAACGAGCTTATGCAGATATGGGTGAGCAAAGAGATCTTGTCTATCGTATTCCCTCTGCATTGAGTACATCAGCTGAGAAGAAAAATTTGCTAAATGAAAATCTTTTGAGTTGTAATACCTAGCTCATTCAATACCTGGAGGGGAGCACTTCAGGGAAAACCTGGAAGCTGTAGCAAAAGCTCTTGGCACTTCAAGAGGCAGTAATCTCCCTTCTGAGTCCATAAAGACGGCAAGATGCTGTTAAACTCTGAGGAGGTGGTTTGGTGCAAGCTGTAGGATGGAAGGTGTTGCCCACTTACAGGCCTGAAAAATCCCCTACCAAGAGTTACCAGGAAGGGGACCGGTTTATGTCTACTGTCCACATCCCAGCAGGAGGGATTATGACCAGCCTGCTTGAAGTCCTCCTGCCGCTTCTGTCTGAAATGCTGCTCATCTTTAGTTTAGACTGTAAACCATTGGGCAGCATCGCTGTGCACTGTTAAAATGTTGCTGTCGGTATGCTCAGAGGATTGAGGGCTTCCTTCGTCAAAGTCCAAGACACACAATTGACCTTGTGTAAGGAAGTAAACTGCCCTGTTTAGAGGAGCCCTGAGAAGGGTTGAGTCCAAGGCCGGGAGGGCTTGTATGATTAATCTCTGCTGAAACAGACATGCTGGTGCTTATGGAGTGAAATGAAAATCTTCTGGGGACCCAACAATTTGTTTGTTGCCTAGCAATGAAATAGGAGAATTATCAATGGGCTGTGCAAAGTCCCCCACAGCAGACAGCTGAAGGGGAACTCGTAGCCCTCAGAAAGCTCCCTCTAAAAAAGGGGATTTAGGATCCTCAGCCCTTTATGTATGGGTGGAGTATGTACATTTTAAAACATGCAAATATGTAAAAATATTGCATACTTTTCCTTCTTTGGATATCCTAGAGCTACATTATAAAGAGAGATTCCATGGGAAGGAAGGCTAGTGAGGGATATCTGTAAAGGCCATGTTTTCCCACTGATGAATAGAGAGCTTGTGTCCATAGCCTACTGCTGAATGCACAAGGAGCCTGACCACATCCTCACTTCCACCTAGAAAGTATGGCATGACTTTGAAGTTAGTAGGATTAGCCTGATGAGTGAAAGGAGAAAGAGATCTACTATCAGCCCTTAGAAAATACTGGGTAACATAACAAGAGCAGGTGGACACCAAATGAGCTGTAGAGCACTGGGTTGATATCTCCCATGCAGTGTGCTTCATTCACCAGGCATGCCCACTCTGCAATGCTGCATGCCTTGAAGAGCACTGATGCCAAGATGATGAACGTACATAGTTCTTAAACTCTGTTTCTTCTACTCTTAGCACAGAGAAGAGGAGAACATCCTCTGAGATACAGGGTGCACAGCGACTGCTGCAGGTTCCTATGCAGTGCAGACAGATGCATAGTGTAGGAATGTACATATCCTGCATCCATTGAGATAATGAAAAGGTTGAGCTTCTTGCATTAGCCACCAGACTTGAAGGAAAGGTTCTCCAGCTCAGTACTTCTCAGGAGGCAGATATTCAGAGGTTTTGCACAAAAAGGAGAAAAGGCGCTTCTTCCTACTAGCCAAAAAAGTATCCTGAAGCTAGATGACTAGAGTGATGACTTTGTCTCAGCTTCCAGAATTGCTTAGCTGCACCCTGAAATAAACCTTTCTGTGGCTATTCCCTTTCCACAAGTATTGCTTCTTCTGATCTGCCTAAAGGAAAGACAATTTTGGTTTGCGTTTTTTTTTTAACCCAGATCATCTTGGTGTATGTTAATTAGATGACTACTTGCCTCCATGAAAGATGAGTCCTGAAGGACTGTACTTTGTCAGGAAGAATAAAGTCTGTTAAAACCATGTCTCCAATGCTTTCACCCACAATCTGAAGGCATGCAAGCTTTCTTCCTCTGGGCTGTGGCCAGGGCTGTGTAGTGAAGCAGCCTGTGTAATCCTTGGCTTCTCTCTGAGAGCACTAACCAGAGGCTTAATTAGCTCTGAACGCATGTGTGGTGATGTAGACGCTAATCTTCAGTAAGGCTGGATTGCACCATCACCTCATTTCATGGGGATCATTGTCAGATGCTAATCCACTTCAGGTGCTGCCAGCCTGAGTTGGAGTGGAACTGGCATATTGGAGATGAGGCAGTTTGCCTATCTTGAGTCATCCTGCATGTGTGTGTGTGTATATATATACATATATATATATACACACACACCTGCATGCACTGAAGAACCTGGAGGCAGCTGTGTGCAGGAAGACAAGAAATAATAAGACAGAGTGATACAAAGCGGAAGAGAAAAACAAAGCATCACAGCCAACGGCTCTTCCCTTGCAGGAGGTGCAGTCCTGGACATGGCTTTTTCTTTCCCCTCTCATATTCTTTGTTCATCTTTTGTCACGGGCCCTGGCCAGGCAATGTTCGGACTGAATAGCTCATTTCTCCCCAGCTTGCTGTAGCTCCTGCTGATGCTTCCATCTACTTCCCACTCCCCTGTCGTGCCGGAGTGTGTGGTTAAGAAAGAGGACAGACAACGGGAGATGCAGGAAAACAAGATGCATCGGCTTTGCCTTTGAGTTAGTCAAAGAGCTATTTCTATACCTTACATGCCTCACCCTAGCTTTTATTCTCTCAGATGCTTTTGTTACTCTTATTATGAACGGCCAGCAGAGGCAAATTCTTTTGCTGCTCCATCAATCCCTTTCTCTGCTGTGCCGATCCTCGACAGAAAGCTCAGTGCCTCATGTGCATGTGTGATCTTGAAAAAGATATGGCAGTTCAGTCCCAGCCTTGGGTTTTGTTTAAAAAAGTACAAAGCCTAATATAGATAGAAAAATTTGAATTCAAGTACAAAAAGAGCATCTTATTTATTATGCTGCTGCTTTTAAGTTATGTCAAGGGCATATTGAATATATAGATGGCACCTTCTATTAATGTGCAGGTAAGTATAGAAAAAATAGTGAATTCAATTATGTGTGCTCCGGCACAAAGTTAAGCTGACTAGAAATGGGCTCATTGACTTTCATCGCCCAAGCAAAAAGAAATACAGAACTGAAACTCATAGCACCCTTATTGCAAACTCAGATAGACTGATTCCCTCTCCCAAATCCTCTTCTTCAAACCCTGAGGAGTGTAAACGTTCATGTGCTTAGACCATGGAGACGGATATAATGGTCCTTACAGCACAAATCACTGTAGGAACCATGAATGTGAATTGTTTCTGGAACTGTGGGGAGATTGCAAGCTCTAGCTCTGCAAGTTTCCTATGGTCCAGTCTTTTACCAAGAACAACTTCCAATTCATTGGAGTTCAGAAATGGCTTTTCATTGAATAGGAGGTTTGGCACAATAGGGGAAAGTCTCATAGCAGCAAGGGGTATGGCAAATGGCTGTTAATAATCAGGGCAAAGAAAAGCAACGAAAGAGCTATGATCCCAATACAAAATAATAGGAAGCAATAATTCAGCAGGTGTGGATTTGGCAGAACATCCTGCAAATGTTTGGATGGGCATGTATGCGTGCAGGGGACTTCATACATTTGTAAGTGTTTTTGTCTGTAAAGCTGTAGGAAACCTCCTGTTGAGTTTCTGAGACTTAATAGATGGGAGCTCAAGAAGAACATTTGAGGAAGGAGCTTCTTTCCTTTCTAATATCTGTGTAAATAACTCCATGTGCTTTATTGGTCTCAAAGTCTCCACAGCAGGGAAGAGGAGAATCAATAATCGTTTAAAACTTTGTGAATCAATTAGATGAGCAAGACAGGCATGACAGCAGCTTTCCAACAGAGGCACTGCTCACTGGTTGATTAGGAAGGAGAGCTGGGTAGAAAGGAGGTAGGTGCTGCCATGCTTTCATCCATCCTGGAGCACGAGAGGTAACTAGCTATGGCCAAAGCCAGCTCTGATGGGGATCAGGCCTTCAAGCATGACAAATGAGGCTGCATATTGAAATCCTTATTGCTTGTTCCAGCCAAGGACTCTTGTAACACAGTGATACAGTCGCTTTCCAAAGCAGGGGCTGAATCCAGAGTTCAGGTCCAATGGTTCAGGAATCCACCTCTGGTTCTTCTCCTTAGGCTTAGAGAGTCCCCAACGAGATCTGAACCAGAAGGAGTGTCACCACGGCACTGCAGGCCAGGATTTGAACTAGTTCACTCTCCTGATGTGGCAGCTCTACTGGACCTGAGCTGGAGTTTCCACACAGCGCTAATGCATGGATACCTTAGGGCCAGCTCACGATTTCTGTGCCTCCTGTTGGCTGGTGCAGACATACATGTTACATGCTAGTGAGGCAGCTGCTTGCCAGCAGCATGTCCAAACAAAAGTGGACCAGGGTACTGTTTCTTCATTTTATGCCCAGGCTCTTTTATACTATTGTGACAGTATAAGGAAGGTGGTAAAATCTCTCTTAAAACACACCACACACAGCTGCCTTCTCCCCTGGTGCACAGTGAGGGTACAACATTGCTCCTGTCCCAGCCCATGCTGTAAAACACGGGTTGGAGTGAGCTGGGGTGAGTCAGGTTTGGGAGAGCTCAGGGCAGGGAGGAAGTGTACTCTGAGCAAGCAGCACCTCCTTTCCAAAGTGATAGGATCTGATTTGGAGGGTGCAGTGAAGGGTAGTGTGGATCCTCATGGTCTCAGAAAGCTGTGAGTATGAAATAGCTGAATGCTTACTCCCAGGCTCAGGAAGAGAAAAGGTGGGATCACTTCTTTCTGAATTTTGGGGCTGCCTCACGGCAGGAAGCCAGTGACCTGGGCTAACCGAATAAACCCCGGTATTTGTGGGACTGAATCCCCAGGTAAGAGCGGTGCATGAGCGCAGGGAAGAAAAGACAGCAACACATACGCTCCGCACCTTCCTCTCACACCACAGAGCAAAGCAGCACCAAGGAGCACGGAGGCAGTCAGGAACCAGCCCTGGAGAAGGAGGCCTGGGCGGGCAGGATGAGGGGAAATCTTGACTTGACTCCTGCTTGCCCCCAGTTACCTGGCACAAGAGGTCCAGGCGGGTGGGCCGTCAGCCCCCCTCCTCTTCCCGAGCATCTCCGCAGTCCCAGCAAGCTGAGTCCAGGCTGCCGGGGGACGAGTCCCTCTTCGGGGTGAGGGTAGCGGCGCCCGGCCCCAGCCTTCGCAGCCCCGGCACCGGCGGGCGGTGCCGCAGCCCGGGCAGGGCAGCGCTGCGGGGAGCAACGCGGGGCCGTTCCCGCCGGCTGTGAGGAGCTACCGGCCACGGCCGAATTACGCGTGCGTGGTTGCCAGGGAAACGCCGCTGCTGAACTGGGACCAAAGCGGTGGGAGCCGGCCCTTTTTTCTTCCTCCTTTTTTTCCTTTGTCTTTTTGTTTGTTTGTTTGCACTCAGAGCATCAAGTATGACCCTCTTAGAGAAGAGGCAGCCAGGTATGGGGCAGTGGAAAATCTGGAGCCTGTGTAATCTAGTCAGATATCAGCTCTTGGTTTTGTCCCCTTGCTAGAGAGCTCTCCCATTTTAAGTGTTTGGAGGTTTTTTTTTGTATTTTGTAGTTTTTTCTTTTGAGTAAGAATGTTATCTATTTACTGCTGGGCAGACAGTATGAGGCTGAAGCCTTTTACTGCTCCTTGCCTTAAGGAAAGTGGAGGGCACATCTACACAGGCTTTGCCTTCAGCTCCTTGCTCACTTGCACTCTTGAGGCAAGCTAGCTCTGATCCAAAGGGTATGTAAGCTATATCAATGCACTGAAAATGATCTAAACTGGTTAATAAGGCCAGCCTCTAAGAAAAGATTAAGTCCTGGCACAACATTACCTTAAATTGGCTACTTTTCTTTGGCTGTGCTCTGGCCAGCTCAGAGCATGGGCACAGCCAGCTACACTCTGTCCATAGAGGCTGAGTGGCATCATCAGGACTGCAGGTGCCACATGTTAGGACGCAGAGCAATGAACAGCCTTGCCCACAGAAGGTTAATGCTTAAATAAGCAATGCAGAATTTGAGCAAAAGGGCGTATCACTACTTCATGAGACAGAAGGGGAATGGAGGCCCTCAGAGACACACTCTGACCTGTCCACAGCTGGGCCACAGTGAGAGATCTTCATCTCCTTAGAGGCTCAGAGGCATTGGATGCAATGCTGAACTTCCGGGGCTTATCTAAATAGACTCTGTGAACCTTTGGAGGTTCAGCTCATAATAAGGTTTGCTCATAATAAGAGACCAAAGGCATACTTGATGAAATGGAAGAGCAGTTAATTTAGAAATGATAAAAAGAGATAGTATTTCACCCTGGATAGTTGATTTGAGAAATTTATTCAATGACATCTTGCCAAATACTGTGACTGGACTTTTTTAAGAGTGCTGGATAGTTTTATGGCTGCTATTTATTAATATGGCTATATCAATGACATCCCATTCAGCTTACAGTCAAAATTCAGTCCTTAGTCTGGAGGGTAAGACAGCCAGAAAAGAAGCCCCAGGCAAACACCATGATGTAATTGAATGGATGAGTAATGGGGCAGTCTGACTTTCCTCTAACTGGTATGGGCTGGCAATGTCAGGATATTAAGCCAACCCAGTGGGCTTGTCTGAGCTGGGACAGGGGAGCTAGGCCTGGGCTGTCTAGATTGCCAGTGTGGTATAACATGGCACCTGATGGGAGGAATCTACCCAGAGTGACCAGTGGTTTAATCCGTCCATTTAAGCTCATCAAACAGGGCAACACACACATACGGAGGTGAAAATGGAAATGCAACAAGCCTGGTGTGAAAACTGTTTATCCTGGCAGCTTGCTTACTTCCATTTCCCCTCTGTGGAAAACTGCTGGCATCCATATGTGATGCTCTGAGAAGCTGGTATGGCATACCATCATATACTAGCCTGCTTTGACCATGATTGTGTATAAAATTCACAAATTCACCGTCTCCTTAGCCAAACAACCTTTGTGGTTTTTCTCTGAATTGTATACATCAGACAATGGCCCTGGTGTGTTGGACTCTTTCGTCTTTTTTATTAATTGCATGTGGTATGGAGTGAATCCATCCCAAAATCAAGATTACAGAATCTAGGGTATCTTGTGTTTCCTCTGTTGCAAAATGCTTAGAATGAATGATTTCTGTAGACCCTTAAGTGGAAAGTGGAAATCACTTGGCTGTTTTTAGCCCTTGAGTCATCTTTAATCAGAGACCTTTTTATTGCAGCTCTCAGGAACTCCTTGGTGCTGGAGCACTTACACAGTTGTCCCTGGGCTAGGGCTCTGCAGCAGATCTGTTTCCACTGCTACAGAGAGATTAATGTCCAAGCCATGACTGGGATCTGTGTATACGATGATACTTATATGTATAGTTAATGTCATTATACATGTGAATCTTGGTACATTTGTTACTGTTTACCAGGGTAATAAAATTGAGCTACACTAGCAACTTTAGATTTCTTATAGCAATTATTCTCAGTAGTCACCAGGATCGTGGCTGCCGAAGAAGACCTAGAGAGTCAACAACCATTCTCTTAATTGCCATAGACCTTCTTTCTTGGCCACTGGTATGCCCTGCCTAGCAGGGACCAGAAGGACAGCAACACACGCTCCTGTAAGAGAGGGCTCTTACAGCCCTCCACTAATTTATCACAGTATATCCTTCCTGCCTTTCCATCAGTGGGGACACTGAACTGGGTCTCTCCCTTTCACTCATCCACCAATTTCTGTAATCACTTCTCTGTAACCATCGTCTCTGAGCTATGTATCCTTCTGTCAAATAAGGCCAGTGTGTTCAGTAGTTATTACGAGAGCAAGGGAGGGAACTGATAAATGATACAGTTATGTAAACCACATTTCTGCATCTAATGAATTTGAACTTCCCACTGACGGCACGTTCCCAGGGCAGCTCTCAGGATTTTCAACAAGAACGATCCACTCATCAGTGAATCAGAGCACTGGGAAAGGATTGCAGGAGGTCATCTTCTCCATCTGCTGTGCAAGCCAAAATCAGTAATAACCCAGGGAACCTGTTCCAGTAAGACAGGAAAGTTTTGAAATCCTACTAAATAGTATCAACTAGGCAGAGAGTCATTAAGAAATGACGCAGTCCAATGTGCTCCAACCTTACTTTGAGTAGCTTTTGCTGTGAATATGTGTATTTGTGGAAATGTGAGCATGTATGTGTGTGAGACACACAGAGATGCTGTTCTAGACGCCAGTCGCACCACAGGGACATTGTGGTAGGGCTGTAGTGTCACTGTGTTCTCATAGTCCCTACTGCAAGCACTCAAGGAAAGGACTTGCACAGGATGATGCAGCACGTAATATTAAAAACAGAGTTTTATTGTACTGAGTTGTTGAAAACTAAAGGAAAAAATTAAATGTGGGGAGAAAAAACAAACAGGCAGAAGATCTCGACTGGAGGCTAGCCTGAGGCAGTGATACATTTGTGGTAAGAATAAACAGGAGTAAATGAACACTTAAGCAACAAAGATCCTGATTTCCTGTCAGATCTGTTATAACAAACGAGACTCAGAAATATAGAAAATTTAATTATAAGACTTTGAATTGTTGTGGCATTTTCCATCACGAACAATAAAACTCCCAGTGAATCAGGTATCCCACCAGGACTGTGACAAATAGGTACACAGTGGTGTCTCAATTTTGAAGAAAAGAAATACATAGGTAGGGAAATCAAGGTCTATGTTTTACCAGAAGTTATTTGGTGCTTGCTCACTCCTTTTTGCCTCCACAAAATGTGTGGTAGGCAGGGCTGAAGTCTAAACAAGAGGCAGCCCTATGTGATTTGTCTGTAGGTCATAGAGGAATTTTTCAAATCAAGACTGTACTAAAGACACACAAACAGCTTTTCTTCTAAATCAGGAGAAGGAAAAGAGGGCTTTCAAAAGTGATAGTGGCCTGAGTTGTTAGGATCTTACAGGATCCCCTTTGCAAACCAGAATGGAAGGGAAGGGCAGACCCCAGTTGTTAAATTATGGCTGCACAGGAAGCTTAATGCAGCAGCAAATGGGGTTAGATATACTGCTGTTCCCAAAAGCCTAATAAAAAGGGGCTGCTCCCAGAGCAGCACAAATCGTATTTCTCCTGCACCTGTGTGGAGATAGCAGCCTAGGACATTTTGCAAAAACATGGTTTATTTCTCCAAATCTGAGGAGCAAACACATGCTCTTGAATTGCTCCTCACTCAAATTCCTTGTGCATAACTTGACACACCTGGCCCTTGTGGGGCATGGCTCTTGGACTGGAGGTAAAGGAACTTTCCACCATTAGCAAAAATCTGTTCAGCGCCTGGCAATAGGAGGATGGCGCGCAAAACCAGATTGCATTCAGATAGGTTGCATGGAGGAAATGTAGCATGCTGATCTCCTCACTCTCCAAGTCAGCAGTTATACTATGGCTTGGTGGAAGGCTCTCTAGTTCTTCAAGATGACTGGCCCACTGCAACTGTTTTTGGGGATCCTGCGTCCCTCTGCTTTAGGGATGTTCTTGAGTCTGCCCCATGCCAAAAAGCAGTTTTGCTCTGGGTAGTAAGATGTTGTTTTTAAGGCAGTAATTGCTTTTGCTTGCCTGGGGAATCCAGAGAGGTTGTTAGGAAGGAACTTGTGAGAAAAGCACCCTGGGGACCTCTCCTACCACATCTGAGGTAAATGGTTCATTAAATGGCAGTGATTGGTTTCAACTGGTGCAGCTGCTGGAGGGCTCCTCAGGGAGTCACCTGCAGCCTTGCCAAGGGCCTGCATCCTGACTGTGGTGGGTCAGACCTGGCCTTCATGCAGTATTGGCATGGGCCTGCCCTTGAGAGACAGAAGGCACTGGGCAACTTGGAACTGGTGGCAATGACACTTGGTCGCTCCCTAAACCTTGTGCCACCTCCATAAACCCTCTTCCATCCACCTAGGAAATTGCCAGCCACCAGTCTCCAAAAGGAGGCTTCACCGTGAGTGCTTTTGCACCTTCACCATGTGCAACCCAGCCTCCTTATCTGAGGGGTTAAACGTGCAGGAGGGGGAGGCAATATTTGTCCCAGCAGTGGTAAACTCAGAGCAGATTTTCTGTGGGAAGCCATCTGTCAGCTGGGGAGTGGTGCTGTGTCAATTGATCAGCTCCACCTCCAGCTCAGCTCTGCAAACTACAGATCCCTGACCTTGCAGGGTGACAGTGGGGGAGTACTAGGATCTTTGGAGGCATTGAGATCCTGTAATGGAGCCTCTACTCTTTCAGACTGGGTGAGGGACATGCTGCAGCATCTTGCTGTCTCTTGCAGCAGTTAGCTATGGGGAGCCTGGGCTTGCAGGTGAAAGGGCGGTAGGAGAAAGACAAGCTTTTTTCCTGTAGCCAGGGGATTGTATTTCATGTGGACGATGTCCAATGTAAGGGACTCCTGCTTTGAACTCAACCTATCCCTATCCCAAACTTAAATCTGTCTCCCAGTGGCAATGCTGAACCACGTTTTGGCTGTTCCAAGGTGAAAAAGGGAGGTGGAGAGTGTGAAATTTCTGCAGGAGAAAAATGGGAGCTTCTAATGTTCTGTAAAGACCTTTAATGTCTGGAGGGGTAAAATATTCCTTTTTGGTTTTAGACTGTAATAAAGCAATAATGATTCTATGTGGTATATGTGTGTAAAAATGGTAAAACCTCCTTAGACCTACCTCCTAATTTAAAAGCTTTCACTGTAACACCACAGTGAGGTCAAATTCCTGCTGTCTGATAGCCCTGTGGTTCTCTGTCAGCTTCTCAGTTCAGCTTCTTCTCTTTTTCCCTGACTTTCCATCAGGTGTGGTCAAAAATAAGGAGAGGAAGGAAATTGTGGCTCTCAGGCATTTGTCTTAGTTTGCTTTTTGTCCCCCAACAGGCAGTCACTGAGATTCCCATCCAGCTCTATCAGCAATTCTCCTGATTTATTATGAGAGGGACACTTTCTTCTCTGCTGTTGTTCGTCCTTCTTCCCTCGCCCCTCTCTTTTCTGAGTGCTGAGTTGGTTAGGGAATGAAGAACATTTGGCTAGCTCAAGTACTGGGGTGATCAAGTGCCAAGAGACATCTTGGCAAGCCAAAAGCTGGACTGGCTTGCACTTCCTTAGTGCTCTCATTTTGAATAGAAGTTGCCTCTTCTTGCTGCTTCTATAATAAAAATGCAAACAGTTGTTCAAGAGCAATTAATACATGCACAGCCAAGTGGTCTGTGCTGTTTGATTTAAGGAGGGGTGCTTACATTTCTTGGTGGAGAGGAATTGTTTAGCTGGGTTATGATAAAGCTATCTATTTGGTGTATTGATTTTTGATGTTCTGATACACTTTGGTTAGTGAGGAGCTCCGAATTTTCTCCCTGAGTCTTTGGGGCTGAATTCCTTTCAACAGTTGGGCTGTGCACTCACATGGAATGAACTGCCAGCCGGTGCTTTAGCTGGAGCATCTGACCCTGTTTAAAATCATGGGGAGGGCAGTACCTCCTGCACCTCGCTATCACGCCTACTAACTGCTGCGTGTGTGTGTGTATGCAGCCTTGAAATACTAGTGGATTTACCATTTCCCATCCCCTAGTTGTCACTGAAGAAAGCACCCAGTATTTTTGCAGACAAGACTTAAAGACACTGTGTGTCAAATGTTCCTGTAATTCAATAGCCAGGTGCTTCAGATCTTACACTCTCTGCTAGAAACTGTGGAAATTCGCAGTCAATTCAGAGGTTCTTATGCATAAGTATAGAAAAGCTTTTGTTGAATTTAATATAAAAATAAATACTAGTCATCAGTGTAGCTGTCTTGCCTTTTCATGTTACAGTAAGGCTGAGTCTTTGCACTCTAGCATTCAGTTTGCTACAAGTGGCTTTCAAAGGCACAGTGCAATGAAGGGTATGGGAGATGCTTGTTCAGGCTTTCTTCAAACTCTGGCAGATGCTGTGACAATAGTTTAATCTTTCCTCTGGCTTTCCTGATTTTCTCCATAAGCTTCAAAGATAAAAAGTATCTTTTTATTGGTAGAGTAAGTTATTTTCCTGAGCACAGTTCTGGGAGAAGAGGGTGAATTCCAGTGATAGAAAGTATGAGCTGTTTGCCACAGATTGACTGGGTCAGTTGCTGCTCCTGTTTTTTTAACTTGTCTCCAATTTGGTGCTGCCTTCTTTTCCTTTTTCTGTGTACATTTTTTTTTCCAGTGAGCAAAGAGTAGCCCTAAGAGTACTTTCACAAGTGGGTGCTGAGCTGTATGGAGGAAATGAACAGAGTTTAATCACCAAACCTCATAGAAGAGGCATGGGGATCTGGGAGCATGGACTCTTTTGTACAAGACATGACCCGCAGGGAGTTCAGAAAAGAGAAACAAACAGCTTAAGGCTGGATGCAGGATCAGACTTTTTTTTCTGGAGTTGCTGAGCTATGGCATATTTTGCCAATAGAGGAAATGGCTATAGGTAATCAAAACCATGACTAAAGAAGGGATGGATGGATGGATGGATGGATGGATGGATGGATGATTAACTGGCATCCCTGCTGAAAAACAGCTTTACCTGCCAGGCTGTAGGAGAGTGAATTTGGTAGAGGCCTGTTCTAAATGTGAATATCTGGAGGTAATGTCTTGAGGCATTTGCACAGTGAGTTTCCCCAGGCGTAAAACTCCTGACTACCTCCTTTTGGATCTCTGGTGCAGCTCTTCTGGCTTATTAAAAGAAGACGAGACTGCTATCTCATTCCTAAAAGTGGTGATTGGATTTGGAGAACTTTCGTATTGTAATGGGAATCTCTGCAGAGAGATACCATTTAATTCTGCCTTTTTTTTTCTGTGTGATCTAATCCTACTCTACATAAGTCAGTGGGAGTTTGCAGTTGATTTTAAAAGATAGAAGATCAGTCCATACAAGAGCATATTGGCAAATGCTTTTTCCATTCCTTTCCATCATGAATTGGGCAAAACCAGGGATTTGGATTTTACTGGATCTGTCACAAATTGAAAGCCTGGTATCTTGTGAAATACCAGGAAGAAAAATGCTTACACTATGCCATTGGAGAGCTGAGATCTGTACAAAACTCCCTTGGAGTCTTGGAGGTTATAAAATGGTACAAGTTCTGATTCTTGCAAAGATGAAGTTGGTATGGTAGAAGGATATGAAAGCAATACCAAGAGAAATATTGAGCTGACATTTCTCTAAAACATGGTATAAACAAAACCCATGATAGTTTAGAATTTTATTTTTTCCATTTTAGTATGTTTTATGTTGTTCTGAGACTGACCCTTCACAGTTGTAGCACTCTGTGCTACTGCTTGCTTTGAGAGGAGCTTGCAGTAGAGATTCTCAGAGCTATTTGTGTCCAATGGTTTTGCCTACTCCAGTTGTACTTCAGTCTGGATACTCAAACTAGAGTGACTGTCCCAAACTAAATCAGTATCAAAGCTGCTGTGTATCCTGCTTATACTACATATAAGGTTAAGATAATCACAGGATTAAAGATCTTAATTTCTGCAGCCATGGAATATTTTGTACAGATTCTCTTTTTCTGTCTTCACTTGTGTACCACTTGTTCCCTGCCTGTTAGAATCATGCCTAACATTTGAAACCTTTAAGTAATTTCAGCAACCTGCCTTTAAAAATAAAGTAAGGACAGCTGGTCATAAAAAGGCTTTTACTTCCTTCCCACTTGCTTCACTTAAATTTTAAATTTTTAAAAGTTATAAATCCTTAAGCCTTGGCCAAGACATGAAGTGTAAGATTCTGACTGCGTGCCTCCTCCTCCATGCTCAATGGGTTGACTAGGAATGCTGTTTATTTCCTTTGACCTATTCTTGTTTTCTTTTTCTCTCTCTTCCTCTCTTTGACTTCGTATTCTAGGATGAGTCATCCATGTTCTTCCAGTTTGGCCCATCAATAGAACAGCAAGCCTCTGTCATGCTCAACATCATGGAAGAATATGACTGGTACATCTTCTCCATTGTCACTACTTACTTCCCTGGTTACCAGGACTTTGTGAACAAGATCCGCAGTACCATTGAGCACAGCTTTGTGGGTTGGGAACTGGAGGAGGTACTCCTGTTGGACATGTCCCTGGACGATGGGGACTCAAAGATCCAGAACCAGCTCAAGAAGCTCCAAAGCCCTGTTATCCTCCTCTACTGCACAAAGGAAGAGGCCACCTACATTTTTGAGGTGGCCAACTCTGTGGGTCTGACAGGCTATGGTTACACGTGGATTGTGCCCAGCCTGGTGGCAGGGGATACAGACACAGTGCCATCCGAGTTCCCCACCGGGCTCATCTCTGTCTCATATGATGAATGGGACTACGGTCTTCCTGCCAGAGTGAGGGATGGAATAGCCATAATCACCACGGCTGCTTCTGATATGCTGTCTGAACACAGCTTCATCCCTGAGCCCAAGAGCAGCTGTTACAACACCCAGGAGAAAAGGATTTACCAGTCCAACATGCTCAACAGGTAAGGGAAGGGGCTGGGCCAGCCTTACAAAAAGAGAGATCAGAGAGGACCTCTGAGACCAGACCTGCTAGGGCACGTGGTGCTTTGGGGCAGCAGGTGGTGTTGGCCAGATCCTGGGCAAGGGGAGGCGTGCTGATGGTGGGACCCATGTTGCTGTGCATCATGAGTGCCAGTATGGTCACCCCCTTAGAAAGCCTCCATACAACACAGGGGTCAAGCCAGCATGAGGAAAAGTAACAACGAAGGCATAGTGCAAAAATTTGAGTGTGCCCCTCGATGCACAAAATTTTGCTTTTATAACACCGCTGAACTTCTTGGAGTGTCTTTGTATGAATGGTTCTGTAACTCTCAGGTGGGCTCTTGCTGCAAGCAGTGGGGATGTTTGTATTGAAATCTAGAAGGTGCCAGGTTCTGTTCCAGGCACCAGCAGTATGTGAACGGGTGTCCTTTATAGGTGATGGTTCTGTAACCCACCTGAAACAGTTTCATGGCACCTGTTGTCTGAGGACCAAGTGTCCTTCTGCTGTCCTTTAGCCCTGAATTACAGGAGAGAAGGAAGTGCAGAGAGATCTGGAGAACTAGAACTTCAAAAAGAGCTAGAGTCAACAACTCTGCTCAGCTCCTGCTTTATACTGGAAGCTTTTGAAGCCCTTGTGTGTCTTAAGGATCCAGTTTACCTCAAAGAGGAGGACTTGTGCTATCACCCTGCTCATTGGCACCTTGTTGGGCATTGTCTGTAGGGTGTTTTGGGTCCCATTCTCTCTTGTGCACATTATGCAGAGAGCCTAGGCACCTCCATCAGAATGGCAAGTTTTTCTAGGTGGAAAAGGGCATTTAAAAATAGGGAAACCTCTTTGAATAAACATCTTCTTTTGATCCAGATTCAGATTTCCTTAAGAAACAGTGCTAAGATGCCTGTTTAAAGTCATAGAGGAAGATGCCTGTTTAAAGTCATAGAGGAAGCCTGTGGTGGAACAACCTCTAGAACAGCATTCTGATTACTACATCTTCCTTTTTGTCCCAGCTGGAGTTTTAGTGTGTCGCTAAGCAACCCAGATAATTAGACACGGGAAGAGCTGGGGGAGGTGGTATCTGCAATTAGCCAGATGTCCCCTGACCTGCTCAGCTGTCATTCTCCAGTGTTTTACATATAAAATCCTTGGGCAGGTTGGTCCTGTTGTGGTAGGACAAGGGGAAACCAGGCAGTAGCCATTGGGAGAGGTGGCCACACAGAGCTCAGCATCTTTGTTCATTTGTCATGATGAATCATGGAACAGTGTAAATGTGATGGATTGGTTTGTGTGCTGTGACCCCGCGCTATCAACTGTACTTAGCAGATAGAGCCACTGGTGAACAAGAAAGCAGATTTTGCTTTGCCTGAAAGATGGGGACTGAAAGAAAATTCTATTCTTTGACCCATTATATTATCCCTAATGCTATCTGCTATTTGTTCTTTGTCTCTATGATCCATTGGCATATTACCAGGTCTTAGCGCCTTTACTTCCTCTTCCCCATACTGGCTTTTTGCTGTCTGCAAGTCTTGGAACCACCAAAGGTGCCCAAAGCTTTTATCAGTTTCCTTCCCAGCTAGGCTAGGGGTAAGGAATGTTTTCTGCTGCTTTTTTGAGTCATCCCTGGAATGATTAAGCAGGGAAATGATATTCAATATATACAAAGTTATCAGAAGTAATATCAAGGCAGGCTGTTGCTCTACCTTTCCAAATGAATAGGGATTACTGGGGGGAGCTGTATTGTGTCTTTTCAGTTATCGAGAAAACAAAATGTTGTCCCCTGCTATGTGATGCAGCATTCTGCAGAGACCTTCTGCTAATTAGTTCTGTTGACACTGTATTATCCTGTGCATAACATCATACCCATATAGCTACACTGCTTCGAGGACCCAACATAATCTCTCTGCATAGCACTTTGTGTTGTATAGAAGTCGCCAGCCTCAGAGACTCTTGAGTCTCTAGATATGACAGTACTGTTGTGCAGTGTAGATATGCCCTGAAGCCTGGGCACCCCCCATGAAAGCAGTTCTTGTCACTTTTGAAGATATTAGCTTTCTTCTCACCTTCATGGCCCAAATCATGCTGTTCCTTCTCCCTTGTCTGCTTTGGGTACAGCATTCACAGGAATGATTGCAGATACGTGTACATATACGCAACTTAGTTTGGGTACTGACATCAGTCTTGCTGAGAAGCAGAGTCAATTAGTCCATGCCAAGCTCCGTTCTGCCACTGCCTAGATTGCTGCAGGCACCTGAGCTAGCTCAGAAATAATTACACCGTGTTGCAGTTGCTTCTGTGACCACAGTGCAAATATTCACTTTGCGCCTCACACAGCGCTGGCCTATGCTCTGCCAGCCTGGGGTTCTGACCCCCCAAATGTTTGCACCCTGTCTGTACTTCCAAGTGAGGTGATTAAAAAGTGTGACTTCAGTGAGTTGGCTGCTTGGTTTTCTGTTTAAGTGACATTACTTGTGGACACCTTTTGATGTGTAAAAGCTAGTGGAATCTGAAGTAAGCCATTGCTTTTACAAATCCAAAGGTTCAATAGAAATGTGATAGCCTCAAGCTCAGCCTCACAGCCTGGAGTCTGGGCAGGAGGAAAGGTAGAGGAGAGGGAGAAGAAGTGGAGAGAAGCAGACATGAAGATATGAGTTCACCTCACTGAACCAAAATCCACAGAGATTAATGGCTGTAATCTGTGTTCGTACCTTCAAGTCCCATTGAACTCGCTGGAATTTACTGCGTGCTAAGCTTTAAACCTCTCCTGAAATGCTTTGTCTGTCTGGGGTATTACAGATTCTGCAGGCTTGGCTGCTTCATACCTTCCCTAACCCCCTCCACCTACTAAGATCCCACAGCACTTGTGCATTGTGCACAGCAGGCAGCAGCAATACCTGCATGTCTAGGACATGGTCTGGCTCTCTTTGGGCTGGACTGAAGGTTCTGGAAAACTAATTTTAGTCCTGCCCCGGACCCGGCAATACTATATTCAGCCATCTGCAACTTACAGTTCCCCCTCCGCATGCCTACACAGAATAGAGAAATGTATGTATGTGGGCTTGATGTCTGGGGAGACTGCAAAGTGTATGTGACCTCAGATAATACATCACCATGTAGCTGGTGTTTCAGAAACTCTTGAAGCTAATCCAAAGTGGTCCAATTTGCTTCAAATCCATAGCTGGGAGGCAGTGTGGTAAAGGAATTTTCTCATTTTATTCTTCGGAGAGTGACACATCCAACTAAAAAAATGTGTAATTTAGTTCAGCTGGGGCACATTATACACTAAGACTGTGAATTAGTCATTTCCCAAGATCTGCCTTTGAACTCTGACCAGTTCTTACTTTTTTTTTCTTTCTGAAAGTGCAGTAGTTCTGAATGCAGCTAAAATCAAATGGTCTTGCTCAGTGTGGTCTCAGTTGGTGGTTGATCTGGGTGTATAATGGAGTAAGGAGGAAATGAACTGAATGTTGCTCAGATTTAGAAAGAAAGCTCAGTTTCTTCATGTCTTTCCCTCTTCTTACTTTGACACTCTTGTTCGGTTTTGCAAGTGCTTGTGCAAACAAAGTTTTGTTTGAAGTATGGCTGCAAGCACAAAAAGAAACAAGACGGACTGTTATCTAAATGCCATTTCTTGCCAATGTAGGTGTTTGGTCTGCATCTTCTCATATTAATAATGGTCTCATAGCAACTGTTTCTTGTTTGTCTTGAAACTGATTCTCCTTTGTGTTAGGCTGGAACTGCAGAAGTATGGTCATGACCATTGAACATTGCAGATTTTGTCCTAGAAATAAGCCCTCTAGTGAGATAACTCCACTAACTAGTAGGAAAATGATACTTTAAGAAAGGTTTGTTCTACAAGAATTCTTAGTTTTCTTTTTGAATGATTCTTGAGGAAGTTTTCCTCTAGTGAGGGATTTATCTCAATTTATGCTGATAATAGGCTTAGGTGATCATTTGGAGTCCAAATATCCAAACGCTGTTTTCCAGTTCAATTACACTCTTTAATTCTCGTTTTGTTTGTAATAATTACCTGTTCATTGTCCCAGAAAGAAATCTGGTTGGAATATTCTAGTCTACCAAGTTAATAGTTATCTCAATGGCCGGTCTTCTCCTGGGCATCCAGCAAACCACTGTGCCCTCTGCTCCCTTCTACTGGATGAGAAGATTACAGAGGTTGGGAAGGAGTTTCTGACAGGGTTTTCCTCTGGAGAGATGCTCAGATGTGGAGTTCTTCCCTCTTGGCCCTTCCAAGGAGAGTTACTAACCTTCTAGGCATTCTGCAAAGCTCATCTATTCTCCCTTCACCATGGCTGCTGAGGAGTGAGTGGGCAGAGGTGGATGTGTTTATAGGCAGCATTCTGCTTATTTCGTTATTTTAATTGATGGGACAGATTTCCTTGAGCTCGGGATTGGTGCTTCTCATTACATTTTTAAAATGGGAAGAAATAACTAAATGACAGGAGCATTCTTGGGAGTGGAATTCGGGGATGAGTCATGAGAAAAGAATATGATTTCTGGCACATATTTGAGGAATAAAAGCTCAGCTGTTATGTATCGATATTCACAGTTGTTGGGCTACATAAGCGGTATTTTTATTATAGCCTTCAGTGAGACCTGGGTTCTTCCTACTGGTTGTCATGGCTGCTTGTGAATGCTGGGCCATAACTACTAGTTTGTTGTTGTAGGGTTACTAATGAGTTCTCCACTGATTGGCTTTAATAGTCTCTCATTTAACACCAGGCTGCACACACCAGATTTCATTTTAATAAAAAGTGCAGTGAAGCATTTGCTTTGGAATGAAAATACAAATGTGGAATTATACTGCCTTTGCAAAGAAATACATTAAGAGGGGAACAAAGGTAGGTTCAATTCTGCACCTCAGATTCCTCAAATAGGAAAACAGCTGGCAAGCTAGCTCGGTGCATTGTTTGGACATGATACTTCCACTTTGGGGGAAATACTAACTTTCGTCTGGAGCTTTCTATGCCAATCAGTTAAGAAATGCAAAAGAGCCCTTGATGAATGGTTGGAAACTATTTTCCCTGGAACAGCCAGGGCAAGCTCTGTTCTCACGTGGCCGCATTCCCCTAGTGGAAACTAGGAATTGCTGGGGCTTAGGCAGCTGAACAGTGTGTCAGTGAGCAGAGAAAGTACTTGCAATAGGATTGTACAAATATATTGCTTCTCTGGAGACTCAAGACCATAGGGACTATATGTATCCCTGGAAAGGTGCAGTGCCCCTTCAGGGTGTTGTGCCACCCTGATACCTGGGAGCAGCACCCTGCCAGTCGCATCCTGGACCTGCTTTCCTCAGGTCCGTGCCAAGGACAGTGCCCAGGCAGCACCTTCCCTTGTTTCCTGGGCCTTTCCCAACCCACCCTCCTGCCCTCTCCTCTGCAGTCATGGCAGCTGTCGCCTGCCACGTCAGACACAGGGATCATCATATGTCATTTGCAGGTACTGCCATGGAGCCACTGTGCGTTGTCTCCCAGCCGAGTGAGCCGCACACCTTCACACAGCTCAGCAAGGGAGTTGAGAGCAGGAACGCAGAAAGGACCATTTGTGTTGCCCTTTCTCCATTCATAGGGCTGTTGAGTTAACCTCATGCTAAGAGACAGGAGCACTGGCCAGCACTGAGGTCTCACTGGCTTTGGTGGGGCCGCATCTACCAGCTGGAAAGCCCTGCTCCAGCCCTTAAACCCAGCACTGCTCCAGCAGTGGGACGTGCAGTGCTGGGACTTGATTCTTAACTCTAGGGAGGAGCAGAGAGAAGGTATAAATGGCATGTTCCCATGGATGCAGAAATTGCCCTTTTCAGAAACTTGGAGGGTGAGGGAGCATATGTAACTTCTGACCTTTTGGAGCCTTTAAGCCAGTGTCTTGTTAGCAGCTTGTTATGTTCCCACTGGTTGGTGTGTCCGGCTGCCATCAGGCTGGTACTAGCTGGCAGCACGTGGCATGAGCGCTGCTGACAGATTAGAGATCCCTGCTGCTGAAATCTGCTTGTTCCTGTCACTGCTCCAGCAGCAGCTGGAGGCCAGGGCTGGCCTGCACCTCCCGCCTCCGTCGGGGTCTCTCTGCTTCCCCACATCCGTTGTTGTACATCGCCTCACTCTCTGCAGCTTGCATACTGCCATCGCTTTCTTTTTTTTCCCTCCCCGCCTTGCATTTCGTGTTGCATTTCATTTGCCTTGCGTGCCTTGCTTCCTGCCCGTGGTGGTTCAGTACTGGTGAAAGGCACTGGGTTCATTACCCTGAGGCTACCGGTTAGTCACACCGCCTGCCCAGGAGGTGAGCAGTGGGTGGGGGGAGCATTTATCTATGTGCCACCACATCTCAAGGGCAGTGTTGGCTTCGTCTCGCTCCTTTTTTTCTGTCCCTTGAAGGGGGATGCTGAGGGCAGCTTTGTAACGTGCTCTTGACCCAAACTTCCCCCATGTGTGCGGGCTGCTAAGAGTGCCCAATGCAGAAGGGCACAAGCTGTGCCTGGGTGTCCTTCTTGCTTTGTGCAGCCCTTAAGCAGCGCTGCCTGGGCAGTAGGAGGCACAACGGCCTTGCAGGGGAAGGTCTAACATCAAACCAGCTTGGTACACTGCTAGGATACTGCAGACCCCTAGCTTCTCAAAGGGAGTATACGATGGGGAGACAGCAAAATATTTGTTCCTCAGCAGGCACCACAGGATGCCTTGATCCTGCAGAGCAGGGCTTTGTCTGAGGGGGAGAGGAGGCACTTGTTCTGTGTGGACAGCTGGATTTTTCATCCTCTTTGCAATTAAAATAGGATGGGAGGGTTCAAGTGAAGTGATAGATTTTTGGCAAGGGTTATCTTTTGATTAGAGGACAGACCCTTTCATAAAGGCCTCCAAAATCCACCAACTGGGAATGAATTTTGGTATGCGCCATCAGTTTCCAGATGGGAAAATGTCCATGTTCTGCTTCCAGCCCTCTGAGACATCTCCTGCTCTGCAGCCAAGTCCAATTAGTGCTAATACCGTGGCAACTTCACTTGCTGGTGACAATATGCTTTAACTTGTGCATTCAGGCTCTCTCTGCTCTTCATGAAAAGCGAATCAAAATCCTTCCTCTGTGGTGGAGCTGAAGGAAGCAGTGCGAAACCGCAAACCCAGCTCTGGCTATGATTTAGCGTCAGCTACAGTGGCATCTTCCCCTGATCACAAAAGGCAGTTGGGGTCCTGTGGGTTTTGAAGTGCCCCAGGGAATTTGAAAACCTGCTTTAGGAGATCAGCGGAGGGAAGGTGAGAAATAGCCTCTTTCCTTCAGGGACTGGCTTGATGGGTCTGTGGATATTTTCTGATTTGCACACCTGCAAATCAATGATTAGCCATATGTGGTTTCATCACTAGAGCCTGTAAGGAACACGTGCATTTTTTTTTCTTTCTGATAGAAACGTGGGTATTTATTTTTTTTTTTTCCTCCCCTCAGACTTAATGTTCTTACTATCTTTCAAGTTTTTAAAAATAGGAACTGCCGCGTTGCTATGGCTCCCTGTGCAACTCTGGAGCAGCTTTCTCTTCTCTTCTCTGATGCAATTTGGGTTTGCAGTTTGACAAGACACCAGCCCAGCTCGCCGCCTAGTGGCTCCCTCCCCGGGGTGGGGAGGGGACCGCGACAGCGTTCACCGTTGACAGAAATTCATGAATAAAAGGGGAAGAAAAAAAAAAAAAATCAGATGGCCTTTCTTGGCAGAGAGTGGAGATGTTAACCCTGGTGCATCCGGGACAAGATATATGTGTTACATTCTGCAGGCTTAATGCCATTCCTGCGGTGTAACTTTCGATGGGATATTCTTTTCCCCTTTCTGTCCTACACCCTTGTGTGATGGAGCTGAGCCCTGTCAAACAGCTGGTCTGTTCCCCTCCAGAGGCACCTGCCGTTCAGTGTATGCTTCGTCTAAGAAATCGTTGTGCGTGTTTCAAGCGAAACTCATGGTTAAGTGTGTTGCTGAATCGAGGCTTAGAGCACTCCTAACTAGATACTGCTCATGAAATTCCTCTCAAAATCATTGCTTTAAGGGTGTACTTGAGTCTTGCACCCAAATTTTGGGAAAATGGGGATCTGCATACCTGTGGGGCAGCTGAATACTTATCTCGAAGGGACCAAACCAAACTGTGGCTTTGAACACCTGTTACCTGTGCAAAATCCAGACCTCCCTCTGCAGCTCACAGACCTCTCCACTGGGCTGTTTTCAAGTAGCTATAATTTTTAAAGTACATTTTGTTTCATGTTGCAAATTTTATTTTCGTTCTCAGTCCAAAGGTGAACATTTTGGAAAAATCTGAGCAAAAAACCTGTTCATCCAATTTTGAATTATGAGAGTGTGAAATGAATGCATTTGTTCTGCTTTCAAACAATTATCCAGCAGTGGGGTTTCTGTTGGTGTGGACAAATAACTCAAAGCTAGCTTCACTTCAAACTTGAAAAATCGCTTTGCAGTGTTAGACAAGGGATTCCTGCTTTGTTAAGGTTAGAAAATTTAATTTTGAATAAATATGAACATTTGAAGGTGGTATATGTTACCTTAGTGTCATTTTTTTTGTATTGTACATTCACTGTGCACTATATTTCTTGAAGTATTTGAATGAAGATAATCTAGAAATGCGGTATTTAAAATGCTTAAATGTGAGTGAATAGTAACAAAGAAGATAGGAATGGCAGAGACCCGTGAGCTTGTCCAGTCCACTACCTGCTCTATCATTCCCGCAGCGTATTCTCTCCTGGTTTAAGTAATAAAAATGTCCCTACTCAAGCCTGCAAGCACCTTAATATAAAATGAATATTAAAATCTAACCATAGTGCCCTTGAAATGATCAATCAGACTGAATGCTGCCAGCTGTCTTCCTACAAAGAAAGCTCTTTTCCACCCCTGTGGAGAGATTTCTGAGCTTGCTATATCACACTGAATAGGTCTCCACACCTGTCTTGACTGAGTAAAGACTGTAAGGTGATTAGAGCTCCCCTCTGCAGTAATGCACCATGAGAAATGCTTGAAAAGCAGATTTTGTGAACTTAGGGTTGGTCTTCGTTGAGGGTCTGGCGAGATGGCAGGTAATCAGATGAAGAGTTCGCCCACTGATGGTGTGGCCAGGGTGGAAGAGAACTGCCACACTGGACTGAAAACCCATGAATCTCTGTGGCCTGACAGTGGTTAAAAATGCACAAATGCTGACTTGACGCTGACTTTTTTGCTGGTTTTTGAAGCTGTATTAAAACGAGATGGAAATGAGTTTTCAGTGTCTTGCCCAGCGTTCTTTCCTGTATTATTAGTGTCACAAATGAAATCATTTTTCAGCAAGATGGCTACCTCCAGTAGCAGTGTCAGCATCTTACATTTATTTATGACAGGCTGTAGTATCTTTTATCTGCAATTCCAAAGCACTTTACAAAGTAGAAAGGGATGGCTTAATTCACCGCTAAAATTCAGCCATCTCTGGGGTGAAATAGAGCAACTGTTTAACAGCACATGGTATGAAGCAGAGATGAATACCGCACCTCACTAGAGGTGCATGAGGAATTTCAGCTGCCAGAATGAAATTGCTAGAGGTGGATTTTCACCAAGACATTGGGGCTGTTTAATAAGTGCAAGAGATTAGCAGCAGTGCCACACGTGCCTCTTGTGTGCCTGTGTGAAGCAGACAGCCAGCAGTTCCAGAAGTGGTTTCACGAAGGAGGTTGGCAGCTTTTCCAGTGTGCAGACTTCACCAGATGATATCTGCTTTCAGAGACCTCCTTCATCACAAGACCACGACATGTTTTGGGCAGATGTACCTTGATTCTATACTGATTATCTGCTTATTTTCCCTGGAAACTCAGCTCTGGGAAGAGGGAGATGTCCGACAAGGCTGCTGTGTACCTGCTGCTGGGTATAGACAAGTCATAACCAGAACTGGATGGGGAGCAAAAGGGTTGACTGCAATGGAGCTCTGGGAGAATGCAGCCACATGAGTAATAGATGCCATAAATAAAAGATGGTCCCCCCAAAAGGATGTTTTTCGTCACTTTCTTCCCCTTTAAAATAATGTGTCACTGGCAGATTAAGCCCTGTGAGTGACATGAGGTATCTCAAACACAGACTGCTGCAAGAAATGCTTTCCACCCTCTTCTCAAAGATGCTGATGCTGCCCTTCTGCATCTGAGTGGTGATGTGTGGCATGGTGAAAGCTTAGAAGAGCTGGTGCTTAAGCCATGATGAAATGCTCTCCAACATCACCGAGGGACTGTGAAGACTTTGAGGCGCACAGTACAGACACTTACAGCCTCTGAATAAATCTGAACATCTAGCAACTGCTGTTCAGTATGCCCAGTATTTATTTGTGTCAAATAGCTGTTCTGGGGGGGAGTGTGGGATGCTGGGCTTTCCAGCATTTGACTTGCCCAGATCCAGGAGGTGCAGCAGGACCGATCTTTCAGAGTTCTGCATGTTCTGCTGCCTTCATCTCAGTTTCCTTTTCCTTCTCTTTCCTTGCAGACATGTAGTTGAGATACTGGGGGAGCTCTACTTGCAGATCTATTTTGGTTTTAATGTAGCTGTGAGGAGGAGAAGGTCTTGCTTTTTGCCAATGTGAGACTACTGGTCAGATGAAACAAGCACCTTGGAGATGGTGCCAAGTCACAGTTTCTGTGGTGGCAGTGGAAAGATGCTAGTTCTGGGAAAGGCCCCAGTTTGACTGGTTAGAGTGAGAAGTTTACTTAATTTACTGATTTGTACTTTTTTCTCCAAGCAATTTTTCATGGAAAGCTCAAGTTTGAATTGATGAAGGCATAAGCTTAGCACTGCTGTGAAATTGATTTGGGATAGTTTATTATAGTTCCGTGAAATTGCTTAACAAGAAAGTTTGGCAGAGCGAGGGAGCCAAATGAGAAGAGCATGGCACTCCGAGCAGTGGGTGGCACTGGAAGTGCCATTTAAGCCAGTATGGAGGGTATGTAGTCATTCAGGGGTAGGATTAGCCGCAGGGGAGTGGAGAGCTGCTTGGGTGAGAGGCATCCACGACCTTCCACTGGGGATCAGGCTGGTTTGTGCTGTTGCTGGTTGCCTCCCTTTTTGCTACCCACTTCTGGATTCTCACAAAGCCCAGAGGAGGGATCCTACGTCTCGGTGCTCAGCTGCGGCAGCTCTGAAACCTTCGTTACAGCCATCAGTCGACAGCATGGAAGCAGGTCCCCAGAGAAAGGCACTGACAGAAAGACAGCAAAGGAGTGTGGGGATGCGGTGCGGAAGGAGGAGCACTTGGGGAAATATAAAGCACCACTAGGCTTGGTTTTACGGTACTCGCTGTGAAGGGCGTGCAGGCTACTGCCGAGCTCGGCACACAGCTGGTTACCCAAGCGGGAGAGCTGTAGGTGGCACTGACCTTTATTCCTCCATGTGGTTTGTAGCTTACCTTTTCAGTTGCCACAAGTCAGAACAGCAGCGCTGAAAGCTGGAGAGCTGTATGGATGCTGTGACCTTGGCTGTGGCCGTTCTGCTGAAGCCAGGCAACGGGGACTCCTATGCCAGTGAATTCCCGCAGCCTTCTGTTGTCGCCTGAGAAGTCAAGGGAAAGCAGCCATATAAATTTGTCATATTTGTGACAGAGGGTCATGCTGGAAGTTTTTTTAAGCCTCAGAAAAGAAAGCTGTGTGGTAGCACCTAGGGGTCTCATTTGGAGATGGCTGAGTGAGAAATGGTCCTCGGTCCTTCTCCCCTCACCATTATAGAAGAAGGGAGATGTGGGGCTGGTCGAGGAGACAAACGCTGTTGTGCCTGTGGCTATTTACTTAATCGTTATGCCTCCAGGAGGGTGCTGCAGAAGACCGCAAGCCCTCAGCACTCAGGGTGTTGAGGCTGCTCTCAGCATAGTAGTACTCTGGTGAGGTGCCAAGGAGCTGGTTTGGTACCACCAGGAAGCTATGGAACAAGTTCTTCTGCGGTGGCACATGTTGGTGGGACTGTGAAAGATGGCAATAAACTGAGGGAGGTCTGTTTTACAGGAATGGCTCTCTGGTAACAGCTCACACCTTTACTGATGTAGACCTATGCCAAAAAGCTTGTTTTCCTAGTCAAGTCCTTACGTCTCTTGGTTTTGCAATGTCTGCTGTGTTGTGCTGTCTGTGTTGTGTTGCAATGTCTGCTGTCTGTGCTCACCACTAAGATGCTGTTTCTTTATGTTCCTTCTTCAGACCAGGAATCAATTTTTTGCCCTCTTGTCTTGTTAGCAGGCATGGGAGTGGTGGGCTTGTTCTGGCCAGTGCGTGCAAGAGCAAATTTAGACTATATTCTTCTGCAGTATTCAGAATATGTTCTTCTGCAGTGCATCTAACCACGGATATAAATGGTGGGTAGTCAAGTAGACGAACTGATGATTGAACAAGTACTTAGATGTTTGAACTAATAATTTTTTGACTTCCTCCTCAACCCACTGATCCTAATGGGTTTCCCACTGTTTGCCTGAGAGAGCGCTGAGAGGGGTTGGGAGTGGGACTCTTGTGAGCTTGCCAGATCAACAGTAGTCTTTGCTAATTGACATTTCTCCTTTTTCAACATAATTTTGGGGCAGGCTTGCAGGAGTACATTGTGGAAGGAGAAAATAGGAGGATTGCAGGGAGGCAATAACCCATAGGCAAAGCCCTAAGATTGCACTGACATATCCATGCCTCCACGCTCATGGTGATTTGCAAACAGCCAGGGATGAACCAACTGCTCTTGTTACCAGTCATGTCCCCTTTGTGTGTCTCTGTGTCCTTCCTTTGCTCCCATCCTCCGTCTTTCTCATCCTTCCCTCAATCGGTGATTCTTTTCTACAGAAATATTAAATCTTGGTTTAAAACAGAAGAACCACCCCATTTTCCCCACCCCCTTTCTTTTCTTTCTTTCATCTTTTCTTCCCATGGAAGTGTTTGAAGTAGCACAAGTTCCTGAGAAAGGCAGGTTTTTTTCTCCCTTTGTGCTTTGGCTCTGTGTCCCTTCTTCATTATATCTTCCCTTTGTTATTTTGTTCTGCCTGCCTCATCTCTCTGTTTTCTCCACATCTCTCAATCCTTCTTCAAGGCTCTTTCTTCATTAATATGTTAATTTCTAGCCCAGGAATACTTCTTGTGGCTCACTGTTCACCAGGGAGAGCCAGAGGAGAGAGCCAGGAGAGAGGGAGGAAGGGAGATAGGGAGTAAGAAAAAGGACAGTAATTTACAACAGGACAGGACAAGGGATGTCAGTGAAGGAAGCATCTTGCACTGACTGGTGTCATGATGCCAGGGAGAAGGGGATTATCCACATTTTGGACTGGGTTGGCCTTTTTGTATTGTTTTGATCTTTTCAACTTCTGAAACATATTCTTAGTAGAAAAAAAAGTTCAAAATTAAAACAGCCTAAAGTAGTTTTTTTTTTAAGTAGTTCCTTTTTGATGATTTCCAAATTATTTTTCCCTGCGCATAGAATTTTTTTAAACACCAACCCCTACTCCCACCCTAATATGGTGCCTTTTTTTCATTTGTTTCAAACGTGTGGCCTGCATGGCCTTTACATAAGGCTTTAGGCACATTTTGCAGGATGAACAAAACCATACCAGAAGTTCTCTGAAGGGGGTTTTACCCCAGCAGAAGTTTCCAGAGTTTTTGTCTTCTTCAGGTGAGAAGTAGGGGATGGTTCAGCTTCTGTTCAGGTAAAGAGATATGGATAAAGACTACAAGACCACAGAAGCTGGATAGCAGTGCAAATGTTAGGGAATCTGGGGCTAGAAGGAGCCTGACAACTGCAAGCGGAGACGGGTGTGATGAGTCAAGGATATTCTTTCTGCCTCCCACCAGTACAGTTACTGTGTGGAGGGTCGCAAAGGAGCAAGTGATGGAGGCAGGGACCTCTGCAGCATGGAACAGATCTGGGAAGGATGCAGAAAGGCAATGCTCACACTATTGCAATTCTGCCCTGAAATGAGGAAACCTCTAAGTATTGTATCTGCTGCTTTATATCTAACGTAGTGAGACCTCTGTCTGTGCCTGGAGTTCTACAATCATGATTGCCCAAGCAAATAATTAACAATGCAGCAATGAAAGTAAACGCAGGGGAGCTGGCTGGGTGGGTGGCTGGAGGTGAGAAAGCAGGTCTGAGGAAGGGCGTGTGATAAAGGAGGGAGACAGGAAAAGACAGGCTCTAATACAGTGCTGCAAAACTGGTATGAGCTAGAAGCAAAATAACCAGGGAGGAAAACTCAGGGGGACTGCTGCAATGTTCTGTGAAGTCCAAGGCCCCCGAGCCAAGAGCCTTTCATGTATTACGTACACACAACTGTGTCAGATGAATATTATTTAGGTTGCAAAGGCAAGCACTTCAAATGGAAGAAAATGCCAGAATTAAGGCTGCATCTTAATTTGGCACTCTTGTGTCTATGCATTATAGAGCAGTGGTTTCAAGACTGCATACTATCTTTCAACACAGGACCCCTGCCTGCTTCCATATGCAGGATGGGTGACATTTTCTGACTGAGCAGTGATACGGTATTTTATTTTCTTCACCTGGTTTAATGTGTAGCCTTAAGCTTTGTATTGTGCCTGCTTTCACAGGCTGCTGAGAAGAGAGGATTCTTTGTCTCAAGGTGTTATCTGTGGCACACCTTAGGGCAGTGTCTCAGTACATCATGAAGTTCATGGATTTTCACCCTACTCCTGTGAGATGAGAGGACTCAAGCTGCTTTATGTAAATCCATTGTATAGGTGGAGAACTGAGGTGCAGCAAGATTAAGGTCAAAAATGTCTATTAATTTTTCATGGCCCATCTGAGACACCTAGAATCTCGTTATTCAAAGTACTGATCATTTCAGAACACTTTCTGTGTTCAGAGCAAATTTCTCTTTGACTTCAACTCAGCAATTCCTCGAATTGCCCCCCCCGCCAAATCTTAACTAGGACTGAACACCATTTTTCATTGATTTGGTTTTTTAAAATGCAAAAATGGAGACTTGGTGACATGCAAGTTATATGGGCTGTTTGTTTTTATCCTGTTTAATTGTTTGTTTTACAGAAATCATCTTGAACCCAGGAGAAAAAGAAAACAGTCTCTAAACTGTTTCCCTTTTTAAATTTTAATTTGATTTATTTCTTTCGATATATTTTAGGTGAAACATTTAATTTCTTATTCAAATTAGATTATCATTTCAATACGTCTCTTCCTTTTATTCAAAAATGATGTTTGAAAATGTTCAGATTCAAAAGAGGGTGGGCTGAACTATATGTTTTGTTTCAACAAAGTCAAAACTTTATACTTACTGTTTTGCCAAAATTGGGCTCTCAATACAGTACTTATTTTTGTTTGGAATTGCCACCACACCAAAAAGGGAGCCAGAGGGTTTGTCCAGCTTTTGTCAGGCATCCAGAAAAAGAGGCGCACAGATTTAATGACCACTTGCAAAGAGTCTGGTTTAAGAGGTTTTACTGGCATCACCATGACCCTTGTGCAGAGGTAGGGACGAATCCAGCCTTGCAGTACAACTTTCAGTTGGCTTAGCCATATAATTTTGTTTATCCCAGCCATTCTCTGCCTCTCCCTTGATTACTGCCCACTTTCCAAACAGCTAAGTTTGATTCCCAGTTCAATCCATCTGGTGCACTGAATGAGAGAGGGGTCCTGCAAGAAAAATTGTCGTTGATTATGTCATTCAGGACTGATTCATAGTGGTTATGCAAAAAGGGCTGCATTCAGGTTGCTTGAACAACTGTAATGCTGACGTTTCCCCATTTTGCAGTGCTTGACTTTGTGTAATGAATAAGCCCAGACTTTGGCAAAGTGCATGGTTTAGAGGCCACAGACTTTTCAGCTTTTCTCTCCACCACTGATTTCTTTTTTTTTTTTTTTTTTGTCTCCTTCACCTTGCCTCGTCTCTTCTGCCCTTCTGGCTCCTTGTCCCAGTCTGGTTCTTACCTAGCAAAGCTAAGATCTGCCTCACAGATGTCTCATCTAAGCTCTAGACCCTGGGTCTAGAAAAATCCATCTTCCACTTCCGGACTCTGTGCCCCTTGTTTTCATCCATTTCCACTTATCTCACATTCTCACTCCTTGTCCCATCTGTCATCCCCTCCCCTTAGCCCCAGCAAGTCCCAGTCTCTTTGCCCAAATGATCCAGGTGTCACACCTCCCAGTTTTCTTCTCCCATGCAGCATTTCAGCCCCATACTTCTCCCAATGTCCCAACTCAATGTATCCTGTAAACCTTCCTGGCTCTTTCCCACTACTTTGGAATTAGCCAGCCTCCTCTTCCAGCTATCCCTGTGTGTGGGGAGCAGGCAGGATCAGGGGAGATGCAAACCCAAGAGGTGCAGTCCTCCTTCTCTTGCTTCCCTGGTCCACAGGTAGACCTTCCTAAGTCTCTGTTGAACAAGTGTAAATTGCAGTTTTTCCAAAGGCTTATGACCTGTCTAGGTTTTCACAAGTATGGCAAAAATCAGCATGTGACACGAAAGGAACCTTTTCTTTCCCCTCTCATCAAAACTCAAGTCCCTTGAAAGCAGAGAACTTGCTGGAGCTTTTTGAAAAGGTCACTATTTTTTTCTTAATGTTGGTAAAATAGCTTCTTTCCTCTAGCCGGTTTTTGGAAATGGACGGACTACTTTTCCTTCAGTTTTCCTCAAATATCAAATGTGGGATAAGCATCTGATATGGAAAATTTCAATCTGAAAGATAAAATTGGGCGTAGCTAGAGGAGTCTGTAAGGAAGGCTTTATGGTAGGAAGCAGAGGGCAGCCTGAAGAGACAGCGGTACCAGCCCCAGCAATGCAGATCTCACCTCTGTCTGTGGGCTTCCTGGAGCATTTTTAGGAGGTCAAGGAAGGTCTGCTCACTGGCTGAACATGTCCTTGCAGGGGCTTAAACCTGGGGCTCAGTAAGCAAGCAGAGGAACAATTTGTTGTATTTCAGTTTGAATTAAAAACAAGGTTTCTTAAAAAAAGAAGTGCCTACCCCAGGCTTTCAGCACCTTTAATACTCATTTAAAAATGCATGTCACACAATGAAAGAAAATCAGTGCCAGTCCCCAGCGTGGAACTAAAACCAACCAGCCAAGCAGTTAGAACAAACAAGCAAAAGAGTGGAAAAAATCCAGTCCTCCACAGGCCATCTTTCTCTTTCTTCTCCTTCTCTCCTTCCCTCCTTACTTCAGCCATGGGTGTTCAGCTACAGGGCTGTATTTGGCAGTCCTGCCTTCACCAAAGCGCGTTAACCCATGCAGTTCATGAATCGTACCCAGACATGGGAAGCCTTGACGAGAAGAAAACAGTGCCAGAGTTACTGGTTTTCCTCACTTTTTGAACAAAACCTCTAGGAGCCCAGTGGCACAGTGGGGTTACAGGCTCCAGCTGAGAGCTCTGGCTATGTGCTACACAGTGTGGGAGACTGGAAGAGGGGACAAGTTTGGGGTCAGGATGCTGAGAGAGATTTGGCAATTTGTTTTAACAGCCAATCGTCTTCTGATACTTGGTGCATCCTCCCTTGGCCTCTCCTTGGAGAAAGCCCAGTTGAAAGCATCACTTCTGTGGACTCCAGGACAGGCATTCTCTGCTCTGAGAGGGGATTTTGGAAACAGAAGCCCTGTGGCTCTGGGGAAGGGGTAGCACAGCCTTGAACCTCACCGCTAGCATTGACTAAATATTCCTGCCTACTAATGGCAATGTGGTGGGACTTGTGAGATGAACAAGGTATCTCAGTCTCGTTCAGAGCTGACATTATCCCTGTCCTAAGCCAGTCCCCTTCTCAGATAGTTCCTGTGAGTTGTCCGCAGCAGAAAGGGCAAGGGCTTGAGCGGGGCTGAATTATGAGCTGCCTTCTCCTGGCAGGTAAGTGATCCTTTCCAGCTGGCATTCAGCAGACAGCGGAGGGAACTTCCCCGGCTGCTGCCCACTTTATACCTTTCTCAGGGATAAATAAAAATCTCCAGGGCTATTATGATGCCTCCTCACACGAGCCTGAAATATACTGAGTATAGATTGAAGAAAAAGAGGAAACAGGAAAAAACATCAGCATCTCAAATGATGTGCAAGAGGGCTGGTGCCTGTGGCACTGCATGTATTCAATTTCAGCGTGCCTGTATTTACTTCTGTTTCCCCTCTCTGAAAAGGCAACCTTCAGGCACTTCGCTAAATGGATTGAAAGGTTTGTCTGGTTTTAATGATGCTTCTGAAAAAGCCTGTGTGTTATTCCTCCACTCAAATACTTCTGAGAGATTTTGCAATGCCTCTTGGTAAATCAGAACATTATGAATACCTTGGCATTTAGTGGGTAGGCAATGTTCTGTTCTGGGACTACTTTAGGAGGAGTGACTGGGGTTAATAAGCTAATGTTTTCTAGGAGAGGATATCCTAATCTGGGAGAGTATGGGAACAATCAGCAGATTAATTAAGATGTGTGTAATGGAGTGGTATGAACATTTAACTATAGCAATCAGATGAATTGGAAGCACAATTTCTGTCTCAGGTGGGATCCTTTAGGGACACAGAATCTACTTGCCCCGTGAAGTACAGTTCCCTGTACACTTTTACAGCAAACCTGCCTTAGTGGAGACAGACTCAGGCTCTACCCTTAATTATCGTGGTATAAATCTGTAACACGAGAGTGTCCAAAATGAGGAAGACTGAATGCCGCAGAAGAACTGGGCAGCAGAGGAAAACTGAGTGGAGTCATGGCAGTTTACCTGCATAGCTGAGAGAAAACCTGGCTCTATGGCTTTAGCAGTGAAGAGGGGAACTCAGTGACCTGGCATAAGTGAAAGGATGTAGTCCTGGTTCCTCAGCACGACAGTTATGAACCAGCATCCAGGGAAAAAGAGTTGGAGCTTTTTTTTTTTTTTGGTCACATTCCTGAGTGGCCTGGGCTACATTCCAGTGGAGAAGGATGGAAGAGCTTGTGGGAGAAAAGATTTATTTGGTCCCACTGACTGGTATCATTTATACACACAAAATGCTTGGATTAGGGAAGAAATCCTACTTGGTACTTCCGTGACCTTACGGAGCAACCACTGTAGGGGTGGCACACGTATTTCATTATCAGTACAGTTACATCTATCCTTAGCAGGCTGGGGCTGGCACTATACCCCACTGTGAGGGTATTCTGCTTGGATACCACAGACTCAGGCTTCAAAGAAGATCTAAGTATTTTCTGTGATATGAAATTACTTCAGAAGAAAGGATTTAGAGAAATTCTTCTGTATCAGTATACATGACAACTTCAAATTTAAGGGGCCTTCCCAGGGGACCTTGGTTGACATCCTTATCTGAACAGTCAGGCATTTAGGACTTGAGGTCCCTGTGCTTTAACTACTGGGTTTAACTAGTGGGCTCTCTGGAGGGGAAAGGAAGATCTTGGTGACTGACTTGAGGAAGGCAGTGGAAAGAGCAGAGGACATGTGCATCCGGAGGCCTGTGAATAATGATGTGGAAGAATGGATGTGAATTGTAAAAGGCTCTGTCTCCACAAGAGCATCACCTTCTCTTGGGCTCTGAAGTGTCTGAAGCCACTTTCCATCTCACACCTTGTAAAACTTGAGCCTAGTGTGTGAGCACTAGCTTTCAGAAATGATCGGCCAGCAGCTGAGCACCAACTCCTGGTGTGCCATGTAGCACCATGTGGGCATAGAAAAATAGCCAGGACTGGAGTCCTGAGTGGGTCCATTGCCTGATTTTCACTCAAGCGAAAGACAGTGATGCAGATAGCAGCAGCTATTCTATTTCTAACAAGTATCATGTTAAAGAGCTTGTTAATACCCTCCTGCCTCCTTCCCATCCCTTAGGCAACCAGCACGGGCAGCAAGTGTAAATAAGTAAAGATATGCAAAGGGCGAAATTTCATTCCAGCTCAGAGCATGTTCTGTGATGCAACGAATGAGCAGTTAGAGGGAAGGCTGGGATGCAAATCTGCAGTGCTCCTTCCCAGAGCTGGAGATAATTGTTAAAGGCAGACAGAGTCGGGGTATGGAAGGAGCTGAGTGGGACTGTGTGAGTGGGAGAAGAAACACGCCTGACCGACTCTGGCAATGGGGGGGTGCCTATTCTGGCAGCAGGTGGGTGAGCATGTGGGCTGCAGTGAGAGCGTGGTGAATATGCATGACTGAATTATTAGTTTGTTATGCGTGCGGCTAAGTCAGGTGGGGGGAGGAAGGTGGTCAGTGGAGCAGATTTATTCTGTCCTCCTGGTCATGGTGTGAAGAAAATACTGAGACCAGTATTTTGACTGGGCTGTGAATCTAGAAGGACTCCTAGTGAGCAATAGCTCAGCACTGAATCCACCTTTTCAGCTCTCTGGGACACTACAGCATCCTAATTCCCTCCAGGGCTTTGTGGACCAGTTTCCAGCTATTGTAAATTGCTACAGGGCAACAAATCCATTTACATCTGGGTAGTAGAAAATATAAATTTTGTGCCATCTTCCTTGTCTGTCCATCTGTCTTTGCCACCCTTGCTGCTTTGTCTTCGTTAGCTCTCTCTGGCTGTCACTTGAAGCTAAAATGGACTTTCTTGTTACCCCCATTGATTCTCTTTTTCAAATGTGGTTAGCAGTGATCCTGGGATTCTGCACCAGGTACCACCATGCAAAGAGGCTGCACTGTGCCCTGGGGGAGGGGAAAGCAGAGCAGGACTAATTTATGGTGAGAAGCATCTGGAAACTGGAGTATAAACCAGGCAAAAGCAGTGGGGATAGCTCTGAGCATGCATGCTGGAGCCAAAGGACCGGCAGTGACCAGACCCAGAGCTACACAGGACGGAGGCTGGGGATTAGCAGCTGTCCTGACCTGGAGAGAGTTCTCCTTTTGGCCCTTGCCGTGGGTGAGGTTGCTGTGCTGGAGCATGGGACCTAGAGGCTGTGCCGCCCTCAGTCTCTTGGATCATGGAGGTTGTTGTAGTGGGAGAGCCTCTAGCACTGAGAGAGAGTGGGAAAGCTGGAAGGTTAGAGGGGGAGTAATGAAGAGAGAGAGATATGGGGAAGATGTGGGTGTTCCCACCCTGCATGTGCTTCCCACGGGGACTGTGGCTCCTCTCCAGTTTGCAGCGAGTGGCTGCGTGCTTGCTCGGGGGCTGGAGATGGCTGGCATCAGGAAAGCTGCCCCCAGCTCTGGAGCTGGAGGGTGTGATGATTTCTGGGCTAGGACCAGTCCTGCTCCGAGTTAAGCACTCCTTCCTGCAGAGCTCTTCTCTTTAGTCTATGGTTTGGATATCTGCTCCTCTTTCCAACTGTGGGAGGCTGAGACTGATGGGGTGTGTGGTGCATGTTTCTGGTGTGTGTGTGTGTGTGTGTGTGTGTGAAGAAAACACCCCATGCAATTGGGTTTCCAAGCACCAAGAGGCTCTAGGGCAGGAAAAGCAGCTGATATTAACCTTGCGCATTCTTTAGCTGTTGGTTTTCTTTTACTGAATGAATATCACATGTCCTCCCTTCGCACATCATCCCCCTGCCCCCCTGCTCTGGGCTTTACATCAGCCTGCTTAATAAGAAGTGCTCTGTTTTTAGTCCCAAGTGAGTGCCGAGCCCTTCGCTGCAAGGCTTACTGTTGCCTGAAGCTCTCATCTGAAATAGCAAGCTGGCTCTTCAGGCATGCTGCACACCCCTGAAGAGCCAGTCAGAGCTGGGGTACCCTGCATTGTGCATGGGGGCTCACAGCCCTCTCCCACCCCACCCCAGCTCCTTTTATTCAACATCATCAGCAATGACTGGGAGGTAGGAGTAAAAAGCAAACTCTCCAGGTTTGTGGTTTATAGTAAATTCCTTCAGGTAGTCAGCTGCCATACTGTTGACCCTAGAAGAACCTCCCAAAAATTCATGGGTAAGCAGGCCCTGTTATTAAAGGGAACTGGCAAGGAGGCACCTCTGCCAAGCCTAGCCCAGGACTGCCATGGGTGCAGTGGGAAAATGTGTCCCTGCCAAGTGGCACTGACCAGAGCATGCACCAAGAGATGCATCCTTTCTCTCACCTATTTCTCCCCCACCCCATGATGATGCCTTTTGCAGGGCGCTTTCAAGGTGGTGTTTCTTTCACAAGTATTTCCCAGTCCTTCAGCTGCCTCCACCTTTATCTTTGAGAGTTTGCTTATATTTCTTCCATCTCAGTACTAATTTCTTGAGACTTCCTTGCTTGACCCTCCTGTACCTTCTTCAATAGTCCAAGAACAAATAGTATTTCCTAGGGTTAAGATACAGCAAATGTAAAATGCATGAAAGGGAAAAGGCTAAAAGGAGAAGACTTAAAAATACGATGCCTAATTAAAGTATGGAAATAGCTGCTTTAAGGGAATATTATGGCACATAGCTTAAAAAGATACCAGAATGCATTAGCCAGCTTTCTGAATAGGACTAGACCCAGCTATTACACAGGGCTTGATAGGAGCAATAAAGGCTCATGCATCAGTTCTGCAGAGACAGGAAGAAGTTCATTTGGGCAGTGATGGGAGGGAGTTGCAGATGCTTTCATAGCTCTGTTCCAGGGTGGGAATCCTCTGTCACCATTGTCATAGATAATGATGAAACTGATGCACAGGGCAGGGCTGTGAGGTGGAGAACAGGCTCATCTTTAAGTGACTCAGCCTGGCCATATGCTCACCGCTCGCGCTGGGACTCTCATCCCCCTTTGTTTTCTACTGTGTGTCCTGGTGCAAGGAAGGGAACTGCAGCTCCCTCTCCAATGTCATAATCGGCTTTCTTTCACCCTTATAGCTGTGCACCTGAGCCATTTCTGCCATGGGTCCCTCTACCTACACCTAGGGTAGCTCCTGACTGAAGTGGTGGGAGAGCAGATATTGTGGTCAGGGACCCCAATGGGCAGCTGGCACCCACTGAGGCTCTGTGGGAAGAAGGCTCTGGAAGCAACGAGGGTCCCTTCAGTAGCTAAAACGTGGCTACTTACCTCAACTGTCCATACGCATTGGCTCTGAAGTACTGGGCTGGGAAACTCAGAAAAACTAAACCTTGCCTGTGAGGTTTTTAATGTTCCTTACTACTGCTAAAACAGATCCAGAGGTTCCCCTTGCCGCAACACTCCGCCGCTCCATCCACCCCTTTCTACAGTCATGTTTTTTGCCCTTCGCTCTTTCCTTTCTTGGTCCAGCCTCCTTCCTACTCTTTACCCATCATACCTGACTGCAGGGTGATTTAGTGGTTTTGTTTATTTGTTTTTTATTGTGCTATTTGTTAGAGTAACTGGAAAGACCTTTTGCTTCTGTTCACACTTGTTTGAAGGTGGGGCTAAAAAACTCTATGTGTCGTGCAGGTGTGTAAGAATGGGTGACTGTGACATGAAACAATAGGTGACAAGTAAGTTAATGATCATAGTTCGAGGTTTGGTTATTTCATTGCAAAATGGATGTGAAAAAATGACCTAAGCTGGCCCTCCTTTGAGTGGAGGGCTGTACCAGGTCACCTCTAGAGGTCCCTTCTAATCTGAATTTCTCTATAACTCTAAAAATCGTGTTTGCTGCAGTGATATTTTTTTCCTGAAGTGTGTTTTTATTTGCTTGTCTCACAGTGCATGGCGTGGTGGGACTGGACAGTATCTGGAATCTTGTTGTCTAGGCACAGAAATCCAATCAAGTGTTTCTCCTTTCACGGCCTAAACAAATCTTACTTTGCAGGAGAGCACAAAATTACAATTTGAAGAGCTCATCTGTAGAAGTGTTTTGCCAATCAAGGGCTGCAATGCCAACTGGGGTCAAAGTCTTTACGTTTTCAGAGTGAGTGTTTGTTAAATGAGGGCTTGCAGCTGGAAGTGGAACTGCAAGGCTGAAACTGGACCCATACGTGAATTTTTCAGCATAGTTCCCTCTTTCCCTGTCAAAATGGTTCCCTTTGAGAATCTCTGTGTACTGCACTCAGTCTTCTTAGTCTCTGAACTGCCCATCATAGCACCTCAGCTCCTTCCTAGAAACCCATGCTATTCTCGCATGGTTTTTCGTATGTCAGAATAAAATGAATCGGAGAGGAGGGGGTCATGATAGCAACTTCAGTGTTCCTATTCATTTAATATTTTCCTTCCAAGACACTGTGATAGCCACAATAGTCTTGATTCTGGCTTTCTATACAGACGCTGAGAAGGATTTTCAGGGATATCAAACAGTGTAATTTTTTTAGACATTAAGAAAGCAGGGCCAAGAAACCCTATTTTGAATGACTGGCTACTTGATGTACCATGGCAATTGACCTTCTGGAGGCACTGCAGGCCTAACTAGCCTCTGATGTCCCTTCTCAGCTACCCCTATCAGAACTGCTCTGGAAGGACTGAGCCTGGGATTGACAGATGACATTTGCAACTTGAGAGGCCAGGGATGCTCAGAACATTATTCCAGGGCCCACACCACCGAGCTGCGTCCCTGCACAACCTCCACCACGCAAAATTCCTCTTCTCCAGTCACCGGCTACTGGTCTTGATGGCAATGTCTATGTGTGGGATCCAGGAGCCATGAGGTCCCCATTCCAGCTCTCAGCCTTCCCCCTGCCCTGCCCAACAGACCCTGAAGAAACCTGTAGCATTACCACCCTGACTCAAGCTGTTTTCTAACACCACTATCATCCGTGGCCGTTTTGTAGCCAGCTGAGGCAGAGTATTTTGGAGTGGGTCAGCCTGCCGTCTTCTGCAGGAGCTATTGGAAGAGCTGACGGCAAACAGATTTTCACTGCCCCGATGTGGACTGATGTCAAACAGTGCCCAATGAGAGCTGACAAGCTGACAGACCCGATCCGTCAATGGAGGATGAGGAGGGGGGGAAGAGAACGTCTCTTGTGCACGCCTTCAAGAGACAGAGAGCAATTTCACAGATGGGCCAGCAAAGCTCTTGTAAGTGATACGAGTCCATATCTAATAGCCTGTCCATTTCTGTGAAGGCAGATGCAGGCACAGGGGATACAGGGATAAGAAAAGTTCAGTGCCAGGCACAAAGTAGCCCATAGGAGTCCAGCTTCCAGGGGCAGGCTCCTGTTCGGTACTGTCTCTGATCAGTAAATAACTGGAGGTGGGCTGGCTGGGAGCCCCTGCTGAGCTCAGAAGTAGAAGGTCTCTGGAACCAGACTTTGGGCCACAAGAAATAGTTCTTTCCCCTTTTGACTTGTGCATCCTGTGTTGCAGAGTACTCCTGAAGAGTAATTGTGATGGTGAGGTCAGGAAGAAAATATGTGGGATTAGCTCCTTTTATTGGTGCATGGTTAGTTGCTGTATGCACAGTGAAGGGCTCTGGGCTGAGAACTGTCCTCTCAGGAGAGCAGTATCCTTTGGGTACTGCCCTCACCTTTGATGAAGTCGAAGATGCAGCTTTACTGGAGAAGGGAACTTGTGTCCTTTGGGTAGGGATAACAGTGTTGTCTCAACTAGTGGGTCAGAATTAGGGCAGAGAGGGAGCCCTCGCAGCTTTCTCCTGCCCATGGGGCATGGTACCTTGTCCAGGCTCCGAATCAGACCACATCTCACAGCTAGGTATGACCCAAACTTGGACTCATATGGGCCTCCTGCGTTACCCCTGTATCATCCCTCATATTGGCCTACAGAATGACACTCATCACCTTACTTCAAGCTTTTAAATGGGCCCAGCCTGAATAGAAACATCCCTTGTGAGCTAACCTGTTTGCTCCCCACTGAACAGGCTTTCCAGGATCTTCTCAATATAGATCTGGAAATCAGCACTGAGTTGGACTCGATTTTTTGGTTGCTGTCCAAGCTCAGTCCATGTGAAAAAAATAATCCTGTGCTGACTCTTTTCCACATTGACCAGTTTACTACTTAAGTCCATAACAGGTCATTATTATAATTTCCTTTTTCTTCCTCCAAAATCCAGACTGGTTTCAGGTCCCACCAACAGTCCAGGTAGGAGCCTGGGCCAATATGGACAATTTTCACCCTGATGCTGAGCTCATGAAGGCATCATTGTGGTAGCCTTGTATCAGACACCTAGGAAGTCAGTCAGCTGCTCTTCCCTCATCAGGAAAGCTGGGAAAAATTCTGCCGCTGTCTGTGCTCGTTCCCTTTATCCCAGGTAACATGACTAGTGGTGAGAGTACCTTAGAAGTGGTCTGGTGGCCTGACTCCAATCTCAGTAATAAGCAGAGCAGTGCAGATGAATCACTTGGTGGTCCAGCAGAGCTGTGGTTGGGCTCTGTGCATGGAGCACAGGGGTAAGGATTTTGCTTCTGCTGTAGCATTGTCAGTGCGGGCTGGCTGCTTTATTTCATCAGCACAGATGATTGAGAGAGCTGAATGGTCAGAGTGCAGAGCACTTGGGGATCCCCTGCTCTGAAAGATATGTGGGAAAACCAAGCTGCTGTTGCATTGAAAGTTAAAGTACTCCATTGGTGCTATACTATCAGTAGTAATCCAAACACATAGCTTAAAAGTATACAAACCAGGCCCTTTTGTTTGGTCCATGTCCTTTCCTGTGACAAAGTGTAAACTGGCATCTCCTTGCTTTATAACTGTCTGATTTGCAATCTTTCTCTCCCTCTTCCCCCACCCTCACAGCAGCCTGTCCTCATACTACTAATTCATTGTGCAATCAGATGGGTGATAACAGATGCTTCAGGAGAAGGGAATCTTCCTCCACAATTTGCTTAGCCAGTTGTGTGGTTGGAGTAGGAGTCAATTCCTTCCTGCCGTCTGCAGCCGTCTGCAGCCTGAAACGACTCATCCATCCCTTACCATCCTAGGGGTACAACTATAAATACTAGCAAGGGTTCACAGAAGTTGCCAGTCCTTTTTAAGTTCTTTTTCCAAAATCTATCTTTGACTGCTTCTTATGGCAGCAAAAGGCTTCTGATGAAATACAGCGTGCAAAGGGGTGTGAATGGCTGATCGTTCATCTCACTGAGCTGCCTGCCCTCTGAGTATTGCAGAAGAGAGTTAGAAGGCAGTATTAACTCATTTTCACAGTGTGCTTCATTTCCATTAGCAGAATCTCCTCTAATTTTTCACTTGGCCGCAACATGGTGGCATCTGTCATGTCTTAGAGATAGGTTGGGACATTTGCTGTATCGAGTGGGACAGACACAGTGAAAGGGATGTGGCCCTATGCAATTGTGGACCTGGCAACTTTTAGTCAGACACAGCCCTTCTTCTTGCCTCAGTAGCTCAGTTTGCAGGGAAGTAACATTTCCATCTCGATTTCACTGATTAGGAGTGACATCCTCTTTCTACAGCCATCTGGGGTGTGAAAACAAATACATCTGCATGGTCCAAATTGATCCAGAAAGGTGGAAAGCCAACCAACGGCTATCAGAAAAATTATCCCTCTCTGCCTCGCTCCTTCCCGCCCGCCTCGGTTGTTTCGTTTGCCGATCCGTATTTCCTCCCACTCTTCAGCTGGGCCAAATTTGGCTCTGTCTGGCAGAGGTGAGGGCACCAGGAGTGTCATAGCTGGTGGGGAAGGGGGAGAGGAGCAGGGCTGGGGTTTGTGGGGATGGGGTACCCTTGGGGCTGGCCAGGTGATGGCTCTCACCCCCCAGCCCCTCCCGGGCCCCCCTCCAAGCACATTTCTGGGATCCTGACTGACTTTGGCAGTTGGTTGCCGATGCAAGAGGGTTTCCATGGCAATGTACCAGTGCTGCTCGCTCCCTCCTCTGCTCTCTGCCTTCCTTTCCCTCCCTCTCCCTCTCCTCGCCCCCCTCCCCAGCCCTCCTGTTTCTCAAGCCTGTTGCCATGGAAAAGTCATAATCTACAAAGAATTTCAGATCCCCCCCCCACCCGTTGGGGTTTTTTTTTTGGTGTTAAAAGTTTGCTTTTCAGTTTAATGTGTGGGTAGGGGAGGCTCCATCTGCCTCTTTGAAACCTTGTCCCTGGGCAAGAGGGAAGTCTCTGTCTTGGACTCGTAGCTCCTCCTGGAGGGAGGGTGGTGGGAAGCTGCAGAGGGGAGCTCCAGCTGATGGGCACCCCAGCGGGGTTATGGCTTTGAGAAGTGCTTATGTGACACTGGAGGTTGCGACCAGTTTTTTGAAGGGACCATGTCATTTGAAGTCTGGAGTCTGAATCAATGACGTTTAAGCGCCCAAGACATGTTGGAGAAAAAGGAGGAGTGAGAGATTTCTGAAAGGTGCCTCCTCTGGAGGCTGCTTTTTCTGAAGTGATCATAGTGACTGCTGCCAACAGAAAAGGGTGCAGACAACTCATACGCTGCCACAATATGTGCACAGCAAGAGCTGCGGAAATGATACAGCTGAAGGTACTGAATGAGACCAGAACTAGAGCCCACATTATCCCACCTGCTCCTCATGCTCATTCCCAAGCTCTCAGGGTATGTCCACACCCTATCAGGACTTGTATGTGAAGTTTGTAGGTTATGTTTGTTAGCTTAAGCACCAATTAAAGGTGAAATCAGTTAAGTTTCTGCTCAAATTAAATGAACTCACCTGGATATCTCTGAAAAGCACTGGGGTACTCTGATAGCTTTGCTGCTCTGGGTAGCAGAGCTGGTTGAACTGGAGGGAGCTGTGGTATGGTAATAGATGTGGGAATTGACCCTCTGCTGCACTCTCCATGGAAATGTTCTGGTCTCACTCCCAGCACGCTTGCTGTTTCCATCTGTGCTGTGTTCAGGCTTCCCGCAGTGGGCACTGTGACCTGGGATCCTCAGATGCATGTTGGAAAACCTTATTCACAGTATTTCTAGGTCCAAAGAGTCCTGGAAGTCTCCTGAGCAAAGAAATATTCTTGGGAGATTTCCCATTCTGACTGTTCAGGAGGGAGAAGGGAAAGGATTCAGATAATATATCCCAAATTTGGACCTTGTACTTATTTCAGACCTCTGGAGAGTCTTTTATTGGACGCAGTGTTAGCATCATGCCTGAGGCTTCTTTAAACTGACCTTTTCCCAGAGAAGAAGCAGAGGAGTAATTCAAGATCAAATGCAGCTCTAGAGTAAAATGGCACATTTACTTCACTGGAGATGCAGCAACACGGGCTGAAGTTGACTCTTTCTCTCTCTTTTCTTGTTCAGGAAACACTGAGGATGCACGTTTTCCTTCCTTTTTATATAGACAACTACATTCAGTCGGCCTGCTGCAGACACCTAACCTACGCATTGTGGTTACCTCTCCCCATTGTCTGTGTGTACCGAGCATCTGAGTCACTTGCTGCTTGCCTGACCTCAGATGCCGTAATAGTCTCAGAGTCTAAATTGAGCATGTGGAGTAGGTGATGGAGTATAACCTGGAGTCTTTTCAGGCTGTTGGAAAAATTATCAATTTACAATACCATAAAGTCACAGTGCTGGGTCATTGTAGCTCCTCTTCTTTTGCACGAATTCCTGGAAGGTGATGGATTTTCAGCTGCCACAGACTGTGGTCTGTCCCACAGAAAGCAAAAAGCCTGATCTGTCAGCAATGCTCTACGTCTTTCCTTGTCGTTATGCCTTTACTCTGTTCTACACGAACATCATTTCTTTGGTCCCATGCCCTGGGTTGTTTGTATCCTTCCATCTTCAACCTCTTTTCTGACACTGCTGAGGAAGAAGCCTGAGTAGTTGCAGTGCCATGTTGGGCACCTGTCAGGTGGACCCCATCTGTATGTTTCACAGAGGCTCCTGAACATCCAGCAGCAGAGAAAAAATCTTCAGTCACTACCAGTCCGGGCTAGGAGTTGAACTGTTGACTAGAAGGCAAATATTGCTGTTCTTTTTGCACCTCTCAGGTCCCAGGGATGGATCCCAAAAGGTTTTCCAGAGCACTGTGTGAGAATGTAGGAGTGCACTGACCATATCGGCAGACACAGTCACCCCCCTTGTGCTTAGCAAGACCTTGTGTAGCCCCAGACTTCACTCTGTCTTTTACCAAAAGGAAGAGAGAGAGGGCATGTAACTTTATTTAACAGAGCCTGGACTACAAACTACATCACAAAACACTCTACAAAGTTAATAATACAAGGCACAAGTCGGATGTGATATAAATGATGTAAATGTGTGAACTCTGAGTAGGACTTTGGCAGTGTTCCCAGCCGTGTTCAAAATGTACCCATGATATTTCTATCTCCCATATTGGGAACCCACTAGAGACAGGCAGAAAAGACTTAGGTTGAGTTTATTATCCATATTTATCATTCATTTCAGAATAGCATCTTCCTCCCACACTGATCCATCCTCACGGCACTACATATGCACCCAGCTCAAAGCAGGAGGCTTCACACTCTGACTTTTGGGGCAAGAGTTGAGAATGGTGAGATATGCTTGAAGCATTTGGTGTATGTTGGGAAACCCAAAATAGATGGTGCAAGGGAATATGGACCCTGTAGCTATGCAGGTAGAGGTAATGAAAGGGGTTTGCAAGCTGTCAAGTCATGGGATTTTGGGGCAGAAAGGAGGCATGTCTGAGTGTAGGAACTCAGGCGAAAGACTGGAAGGAGATTCTTGGTGTTTACCTCCCTCTTATATTTTCCCAGTGTTTGAAATAGGGATGTTGTCAGTGGAAGAAGAGCACAGAGGGGTTATGGCTGTGACTGGGGTGGGGGCTGAGGATTTGCAGAGTGATTTTTGAGTTGGGACCTGGGGTCCAGGGAGCACCTGGATGGGGACATCTTGGCTTTCAGAGCCTTGTTGGCCCACAGTGGGAGCACAGAAAGTGCCAGTGGTCGTGTGGTTGAGCTGGCAGCAATGAAGGCAGGGGTGCTCCAGGAATGGCTGCATTGGAAGTGCTGATGAAGGTGATGGCTGGCAGCAGAGAGCCAACGGGAAGGATGGCAGAGATGGCAGTTTGGGTGGAGAAGCAGCGGCACAGGGAAGGGTGCTGGTGGTAAGGAGGGTACCGATTGCAGCAAGTGTTGCAGTGGTGTTTGGAGTGCTAACTGCAAGTGAAGACAAGGTTGGCTAATTACAGACATGATTGTGAAGAGGAAGAGGAGGCAGGCTCAAGGAGGAGTGTGAGCTCTGCGATTATGGCACTTTGCAATGAAGAAGCTGCTGCTCAGTGCAGGGCTACAAGGGGTTCAGCTCTGGTATTAACTGAAGCTGTGTTCTCCACATGTGCCAGCTCATGGCTTGCTTGCTTCTCTTTCTATCTCACTCTTCACTTTCTTTGCTACTGCAGCATTTTCCCCATTTGCATGTAGTGTGGTGAGAAATGTGTTAATGGTTTTGTGTAGAAAAAAAAATGAAAAAGAAATCATAAATTAGACACTACCCCACTGGTGATGCACCCTGTGCCCCTTGTCAGACAAATGCTAGCTGGGAGGTCTTCTTGGGAAGAATGAGGTTTTCCTGATTCTGCAAGGAAAAAAAAAATCACAAGAAAGTTTAAAGGGGAGGGAGAACAAAAAAAAAAAAAAAAAAAGAGCCCTAATTGTTCTGAGACCTTCCTCAGCCCAAGGAAGGGTTAATGCTTTAAATGCAATGTAATTTCAGCGGCACTAAAGAACACGTTTCCATGGAAACATCAACCCACGGAGGGAGAGAAAGAGGGAGAAGGGAGAGGGAACAGCAGCGGAGAGAGATGCGCTCCTCTGGCAAAGGAGGAGCAGCCTCCAGACCCCCACACAGTTACCAATGGGAGTGATTATTTGTTTGTTTGTTTTAATCGATCCCCCCAAGGAGATGCGATAGGGGAGGGAAGAAAGCGATAGGATGCCATCTTGGCCGAACCACTACAGACCCAGGAAAATCCAGTCACACTTTTTGGACCAAGTCTCCTTGCAGGCAATGGCTCTGCTCCTGCCAGCACTGTGAATTTGCTGCCTTTGCAAATGCGTGAATGCTTTCAACACTTGATAAACGTTGAATAACCCTAAAATCACTTGTGGTTTCTTGGTGCATTAAAAAAGTTAAGTTAGTCTGCTGTTTCAGAGAATGTAACAAGGGGATTTATTTCAATCTTTCCAGCTAGTTTAGCCTTGTCTGGCTTGTGGCAGCAGTGAGAGGGACCTTTCTGGCAGATTTCAGTGGTTTTCCGCAAGGAAGAAAGTCCTGAAAGCTCTAGAGGAAAATTGGTGTGCTCACCTGCTTGCTGGCCTTGAGTCCTAGGACAGAAACTGGAATGAGCTCTGGCTAAATACTGAGATGTCCTGATGGTTGACTCCCAGCACACCAGCCACCTTCAGAAGACCAAAGGGGCTGTTGACATGCATGTCTACTTGGCCAGTTGATTTAAGCTGCGGTCCACAGCCATGTAGGTCCATGGGAGATTTCTAAAGGATGTGCAAAAATGATCAAGAAAAGTAAGGCTGATGGCAGAGGGATTAAATTCACTGTATGGGGACAGTAGTTCAACTGGAATATTTTTTAAGGCTCTGCAAATTGACAGAGCTTGAAAAACATAATCCTGGGTGAAAAATCACTGTGAAGAGCCTCATTTGACTTCTGTTCTGTGACTGCTTGTCCTATCAATGTTTGTATGACTGTGCCCTAAGACAGATAAACAGATTTGAAGGACATCACTTACCCTTTCAGTATTTGCCTGTTCCTAGTGGTATGGCTTCCATCAGTGACCTGTTAGGTGGATGCCAAGACATAATTATGACCCATTGTCAGCTGCTCTGACAAATGTAATTTTCTGTGCTTTTACTGCCCTGTGTAATCAGATTTTTAGTCCTTTCAAATGGGAGAAATACCTTGAAGACTAGTTTTACTTTGGAGAAAAGTGATATGTTATCTGTTCCTAATGAATAAGGAAGGATGGAAAGACGTAGAAATAAAAAATAATACTTCAAAGTAATTGGCAGGAATTTATTAACTCAGTAAATCTTTGCAGCTTGATCCAATTTTGGACTGGATATTTAGTTTTTATTTTATCCAGTCACTGTAACAATTTTGACCTTAAAGCTATTTTTCTATTAGCTATTTTCTATTACTTAAAGGTTTGGTGAGTCAATTCAGAAGTATATTTGTTTTTATCAAAGCTTTCTGGATAAAAAAACTTTCTGAGAATAGACTGATTTCCTATGAAATTTATAGATATTTCCAGCTTTAACCAGAGAATGCTCTTAAAACACTCTTCCTTGTTTCTGCTTTGTCTCCAGTGAGGCCAGAAGGTGTAGAGGTATATTCTCAAGCTAGTTAGGACTGTGTCAATTTCCCAGCAAAAAATATAATTTTGGAAGAAAAGTTGTAAATTGAATATTTTGGGTTTTAAATGGAATATTTTGACATGGAAATCCTATTTGCTCTCTCTTGTGATTAGGAGCATAGGAATTTTTTATTCCTGTTTCTCCTTCATGAAACTTGGACACACTAAATCTCCAGTGATATCCCTTCCCCTGTTGAGGTGATGCTGTTCCTTGTGTAGGACTCTTTCAGGGTGGCACATGACAGATGTATTTTAACTGGGGCTCTTGTCCATAAAAGAAAGGGCAGAAGGTGTCACGCAACAGACCAGACTGTATGGGAACATGACCATGCCAGAAGCTTCATTTTCTGTCCAATGTCATTACAGTTTTCAGATCTTATGGTTCTCTTTCTTTCTGACAAAATGCTGACCTCCTCATGAGAAGTTCTTATCCCCCTTTCCCATTTAAAAAGTGGTTTTGATAGGTAATTTTTCCTGGCTCTGGCATTTGTGAAAATAGGTCAGTCAGGATGTGTGTGAGAAAAAATTGGCTTTGGTTGGGTTTTCAAGATATTGCTGTGACCGGCATAGCAGACGGGGCAAAATGAAGATTTATCCTGCCCTTTTTTCCATAAACAGATCACCTCATCCTAATTTATACCTACATTTCCTACAAGTGACCTAGCTCTCACAGTCTGGCCTTGGTACTGTGCGTGGCACCCTGGCAAAGGGAGTGTAAAATGCCACTAGACCTGAACGGCAGCACCTCTTTCCCCCTTTATGTCAAAAACAATAACTGCATAGGGCCAAAAGCAAATGGGAGATCAGGTCTTAGATGGTATTAGGTACATGGAAGAAAAAGTTATTGTGGAAACTCTGAAGCTTACTGAGCAGCCTTTCACCTAGGTGTCATTACTGTCATTTCTGCCTCAGGCTGGAGCTGACCCCATGTTCCCCATCGGGGGGTAATTCGGTGACCCTGCACAAGGAGTCCCCCTCTCTGTCCACTTCCTGATGGACATCTGTCCGTGCTGCAAAACTCTGTGCTGCGGTGCTTGAGTGTCCTTTTACCTTTTCAGGAGGGAGGCTGGGGACTGCACAGGCTGTGGAAAGCGAGCTTCGCTTCTCGTTCTCAGAAATGGTCCCGTCTCATTAGGATCAAGCAATCCGTGTAGGAAAGAGGCCCTACCATTGCTCTGGCTCCCTATGTACTCTAAGGCTAGATACATCCTTAGTCCCCAGGAACTGTCAGCTCAGAGTCTTTCTGAAATGACAAATTCATGGTAGATAAATAGAAGAAATGGGAAATAAAGTGAAAGTACCACTTTTTATGATTAAGAGAGGGTGTGATGGAAAAGATTCATCCTTCCACTGTATATAGGAGCTGTCATTTGGAAGTCTCAGTACACATATACATTGTTTTCAAAACAAATTTGCTGAATATGATGGAGAAACAGCAAGAGCAGATCAGTAGAAATTTCTCTTCCACCAGAAATGGGTATTTCACAGGTCAGGATCAAACACCAAGAAAATTCATCTTCCTAGAGGTGAGGGGCCAGAATCTCAGCAGATCAAACAGTATCATTCCATAGATGTCAGCTGAATATCACTGATTTATTCCAGCCCAGTATCTGCCCTCTTGTCTTTTAAAAAGGTGTGGACAGCAGGGAGAAACCAAATTAATGTGTTATATCTCTGTTATCTTGTAGCCTGAGGGATATTTCCTAATCTAGATGCTCTCCTAACCTCTTTGCTTAATGAAAACAACTTGAGCTCTGGGCATTTCTCTAAGCCTGCGGGTCAGGTTGGTTCCCAGTAGTATAAAATGGCTGTAGCCTGGACAGATTTTCTGGTGCAGGATGCCTGCACAATTTGGAATTTGTTGGTCTCTTTTCTTTCTTGCAGTGCATCTCCCCAGATTCAGTAGTAACACTGACAGTGAGAAAGGAGCAAATGAAGAAGAGTGAGATACTGTTCCTTTAAGATTTAATCTTTCTAGTCAATGGTTGCTTCTATTTTGTTCCTATCTTGCTTTGTTTTTGTTCTTCATGATAGCAGGAAGAACAGAGTCCATGCCCCTTGTTATGTAAAATCAGCTGCACCCATGCCCTTTGCGTGGAATCCTTTCGCTGTAAATTGTACCTGACACTGGACAGATGTTACACAGACACAGCCAGATGTGCCCGCCTTTCACAACTCCACAAGCCACCGGCACTGCAGCAGTGGGAGGCAGCGCAGGCGGCTGGGGCAGTGCAGGGCAGAGAGTGTGGGAGAGCCTCTGAAAGGCTCAGCCAGGGTCAGTACCAGCCATGGGGAACTTTGATCGAAGGCCCAGGCAGAGCCCGTTCTCACCTTTTTGGGGGTGAGCAATAGGGTTTGATATCCCATGGAGACTCTCTTATCTCGAGAGACCTCATGCACTCGCCGCTGGGTCTAGATGGCTGTTGTGCATGTATTGGCTGCCCTCTGAGGCAGAGGCAGCCATGGAAATGTTGAGCAATGGTATGGAGAAAAAAATATCTGTATTATTTTAAGCTTCCCATGGGTTTGGAGAATGGAGGTTTAAATCAGAATTTGAAGGGATCAGTTGCAGTTTTCTTGTTAAAAAAATACCCCTATACTATTTCAGTCTCTCAGACGAGAGCAGAAGCTATTAACAGCATAGTTAACGCTGGTTAAACTTGCCAGTCACTTGCCACTTGAAGGTCAGAATTCCCATCTGTAGATAAATACACTGGTCCTAAACTCACTTTTCCCTGTCCTTTGAGTCCACCCACCTTTCTGTCTGTCCATCCTCGTCCAGGAGCAGGCATGCGGGGCGGGCAGGACCTGCTGCAGGGCGGGACTGATGCACTCTGCCAAGGCTGTTTGCATCGGCCCAGGCTGGGCAGGTCTTGCTGGGGCTGGGTGACGGAATATGGTTTGGAGCTGCGGGCACTTGTGTTGAGATGCAGTAAATGCGCCTGTCCATGCTCTTTCCTGGGTATGAAGTGGGTCTGGGTAAGCAGCTATGTCTGTCCCTGGTACCTTGGCTGGTGGGTTTTTAATGCTGTCTCTAGGGGAAAGAAAAAGGCTATTTCACCATGCAGATTCTGCGGGTTAAAGGCCTTGCACTACCTTCACCTCACTGCTGTTACACTGCTCAACTGGCCTCAGTGTTTCACGCTATAGTGAGTTTCCAAAGAGTCTGATGGTAGTCTGCATCCCCATCACCTTATCGTGCATCAAACTCCACCTGCCTTTTACCTTGCAAATCCTCTCCAGCTGAGATATCCTATAGCTTTTCCTTCCCCAACCTCCATCTACACCCTGCTTTTCCCTCGTGTGCTGGAATGCTGAGATGACTCCCTGATGCTGATGGTGGAGAGGCTGTTTTATTTATATGGCCTGTCTTATTCAGGGAAGCGGTCGATGTTAGGATAATCATGACATTTCAGACAGGCCGCTTGTCTCATTGGAGTGTAACAAGCACTGACAGGGCGCAGGGGAGTGTGTGTATGTGTGTGTGTGTGTGTACACGTGAGGCAGGGAGTGCGATGGACTGAACCGGGGCATTGTCCAAATTTGCCTACCCAGTCAGCAGCTTCAGGAGGAGCTGATTCCCAGCAAGGCACTGGAGGCAGAAGTAGGAGTGGTTAGTGCTGATTTCAAACGCATCTCCTTCAGAGCTGTCTCTGGGGCAGAGAAAAAAGTGGTTAACACCCTCCGTGTCTCCCCCCAAGTTGCCTCTGCCTGCCACATTTGCCTCTCCAGGCTTTCCCCATCACTAGCTGAAACCATTTAAAATGTCATCATCTCTCCGCTGGTCCTAATTTGGCCATCTGATGTGGTTTTAATGCTCTATTTCCTATGCCAACCAGCCTCGGAAACACTCTCCCTTAGCTTGCAGGGCTGTCAGCCTCACATCTAGGGCGGGTGATGTTACCTAATGGTCAGACCACGGGATGGGGAGTCAGGTCCCCCTGAGCCTGACTCGCTTTGTGCCCAAGGACACATCACTTCCTTCTTTGTTCCTGCCTGCTCGTCCGTACCACAGGGCTCACAATGTCGGCTTGTTTCCACAGTGTTGTGTGTGTTTTGCTCCCACCCAGCTGAGTTCGGGCATTGTGGCTGCTGCATCTGCACTGGGCTGGGGAAGGGCTTGACCCTTCTGTGCTTGCACCAAGCAGCTCCAGAAATGCCCACATAAGCAAAATTCTTTGCTGAAAGGTGTTTCTAGCAAATTAAATTAAATTGCCTGTGTCTGCTCCACCACGCCCCCTTTCTCTTTCTCTCTCCATCTTGGAGTCCAATCCATCCAGGGAATCATAGATTAAGCCCTTTACAGGCACAGTTTCGTCTTGGGTTACCTCACCTGCATGCACAGACTGCTGCCCTCACGTTGTGCCCCTGTTGCAGCTGGTGGCTCAGTGCAGACGTGCCAGGGAGTCTCCCAGCCCCCTGGTTGCCTGTTTGGGGACTGGAGTGTGTGTAGGCTGTAGGGAGGAAACAAATCCCCCTGGCCAGAGCAGGCAGCAGTAGTGCTGGCGTACCAGGGCAGCGCTGCTGCCAAAGGGGATGACTCTCACTGCGGTAGTGATGGAGGGCAGAGCCACTCGAGTGTGGCTGCCTTGCAGCACGCTGCTGACTTGGCCTGCCAGGGAGTCCTTCAAGCCCTGACGCTTTGTTATGCAGGTGTCCCCTTGCCCAGCACACCTGAGCAAGCCCCACAGCGCCCGGGGTGCTGCTCTCGCCTTGCATCCCCGTGTAGGCGACGGGATCCAGCAAGCGGCAGGAGTGCAGGGAAAGCTGGGGGGGAGCTGCTGCTTCTGCACTCCTCCTGCAAACTTTGGTAAACATGTTGCTAATGGATTTGAGAGAAAACCCTCTGAAGAGTTATTGTGCCAAATTTGGAGACTAATTTCAGTCATTAAGGTGCGAAGTGAGGGATTTTAGTGCCGCTTTAAGTGTAAATCTCAAGGCAGCTCCAAGGATTGGAGTCGCTGATGATCCCTCCTTGATTATTATTAGTGGTTCTAATCTTTCTGGTGGAAAAAGAACAGAAATGACACCCTCTTGTGTCATATCTGTTGCTGATTTCTGTGAACTCTTCTTGTCAGGCTGTGCAAGGGAGATTCCCACAGTGGCATCATTCTCAGGTGGGAGGGGAAAGAAGGCTGAGAACTGTGTAATATTGCTGTTTGTTTAATTAGATATTGGCACTGCTTTCTAACTACTGACATATAAAGCTGCAGTTCCCATCAGGCTAACGGCAGCCTCATCCTCTTGGAGCCTTGCTTTGTCTTTACTCTGGTGGCCAGTGCAGAGAAGTCATGAAATGGGTGTAGCTGTAATCTTGGTCCACTGGAAGGCCTTCCCACCTCCAGAACCTTACATAGGTCTAGTAGGCTGCGCATACCCGGTGATGGTCTGTGCCTGGCGTTCCTCAGTACTCAGAGCAATGCAAACGGCTGGGAAAGAAATGCCAGAAAAAGAGCATGTGTGTTCCTGACATGGGATCTTTTGAACCATTGCAAACAATTGCGTGGCTAAGATTTTCCATGCGGCTGATGTTTTGGGGTTCTCTCAGTGTTTGGGTACTGAATGGGTCTGGCTTTTGGAAAATAACCAATAGGCTGCCTTTGAAAATCATCCTGTTGGAAATGTTTCACGCTGGGCTCCCTTATGGCTGTGTTTCCTATGCTGTGCACGTTCCCTGAAGGTCACAACATGGAGCAAGTATGGAATTTCCTTTAGAAGTAAACATAATTGCTGATTGCACTTAGTAATGGGGAATTAGTGGATGAGTTTAGTTGATTAATGGAGTTAGGACAAAAAATTTTGTGAAAAGGAAGAAGCTAAAATCATGATGTGCTTTTTCATTTGTTTTAAGAAGTTTCCCTGTTACTAATGCTTTCATTAAATTAGCAGGGAGTTCTCTGTGTGCAGATAGTGGGAAAGTGTGAACCCACTGAAAGAACAGATTTTTTTTTTTTTTCCTTGAAATTGGTTCAAATTGAGTTCAGAAGGGACAAACTGAAGCTGAATATCAGGCAATGTTTCCTGGTGTCACGGTGTAATAGAGCAGAAGAACCTCTCACATCTGTAATGGAAATGTCTCTTGTGTAATTTATAGGAGAACTGGGCAAAGCACGGGAGGACAGAGTCCTGGGGCTAGCCCTGCAGGCAGCTTGGTCACCTCTGCCTCTCATGGTGATGTGATGCTACTGGTGCCAGAGCAGGTGTATAAAGGCAAAATCGACTTTATGCAACAGCATTGTGAATTGAAGTGAAATATATGAACAGGGGAAACTGTCAGAGTGCCACGGAGATGTCATATAAGCCACTGAACTGTAAAATGTGTATTTGCCTCCTCCTCTTCCCCTCAGTGTCATTGGATGGCATGACAGTTAAGAAAACAATAGAGTTGATTCTCATTTACAGCAACACCACTTTAACATGTTTTCACGATGCAGCAAGGCCTTGAAATGAGTGTAGCTGTAATCTTGGTCCACTTAAAGGTCTTCCCCACTGCCAGAGCTGAGTGAAGAGGCCTTAGGATAAATAAGATTGAAGCCCGGACTGTTTAATAGTCCATTTGTACAGCTGACATGAGATGCCCCAAAGGGGGGTGCCTTGCGCAGAAGTGACGGGGCCTTTCCAGACAAAGACAATCATTAATGTTGGCTGCAGGGATTTGCAGGGCTGATCACCCTTGAGTTTGATCTTGCTGGGTATAAAGCATGACTCTGTCCCTAGGAAAAAGGACTTTCACTGGACTATCTCAACATCCACTGTCCCTATTCCTAAGGTGCTTCAGAGGATTGCTTTGGGCCCGACGGGGCGTGCTGGCTCTGATAGGGGTGTGCTCACAAGTGTGCTGCTCCTTCCTCTGCTCTCTGCAGCTTCCCTTATCGTTGCCTTGATGTTTGGGCTAGGGGGAGGCTGTCCCCACTGCTTCACCTGTAGGCCATCTCTGTCCTCAAATGACATGTGAAATTCGCTTTGGAAAGTGAGCAAAGTGTGGGCTGTGGAGTGTGTTCACACAGATAATTGCTATGGATCTCTCTGCCCTTTGGGGTAAGGGGAAATCAAGGACCATGGGCACACATGTGTGCATGTGACTCTTAGTTGTACTTTCAGGAATTCATTGAGAGCCAATGTGGGACATTGCTTCCCTAGCCCAGTCACAAAATGGGGGCAATTGCCTTGCCTTGCCTGATTGTCCCAGTTCCTGGAGTAATTGTCCTGCTTCTTCCACCGCTTTCCTCTTAGATTTTCCTTTGCTCTTCCCAGCTTCATAACACTGTTTGCACTGTGCTCCTACTGTCCTGGTGTAAGCTACAGGGCAGGGGGCAGGCTCTCATTTCGGGTTTGGTTCCCAAGCTTTAACATTCTCCTCACTCTTTTCTCTCCCCTGCAGGTACCTGATCAATGTCACATTTGAAGGCAGGAATTTGTCGTTCAGTGAGGACGGATACCAGATGCATCCCAAGCTGGTGATCATCCTTCTGACCAAGGAGAGGAAATGGGAGAGGGTAGGACATGTTTGGTAATTCTCAAACTGTGTCAGGGAGGAGGAGGATGGAGGAAGGCTCCAGGCGAATAATCCCCCCCACCTTTCTGTACTTCTTATCAAGGGCTGGCAATCTCCTCCTTGCATCCTGGACTACTGGTATCTCCAATACGCAGGCTGCTGTCTTCTCCATGTAGGATGCCATTACATTCTTCCATTAGTGTGCATAAAAAATTCATCAGCTTCCCTTCTGTAACCTCTGAACATAAGTATTCCTGCCTTTCAGAGAAGAGACCTCCTCTATGCCATGGGTTTCAATGGAAGAGACAGAAAATATTTCTCTGCATGGCTTGGAGGCAGTGAAGTTCTGTATGCTAAATGACTGTGATTGAGCTCCAGCCACACTTAGTAATATATGCCAGTGTTAACTGTGCTTGATATATCTGGCCACTGTCATTTGCAATGGGATGGTGCATTAAGTAGGATGTGTATGTGAGATCATATTGAGTTGTTCAAAGACCCAAATTTGCATATTTCTGAATAATTTGCATGTAACCCAAAGCACTGTTTTAGAAATGGTGTGGATTTCTGTGTTAGTGCAAAGCTTTGGTTCATTTCACCTCCCACATAAATGTCAGTGGTCCAGGCTCAGAACAAGCACTCCTAAAGGGTTTGAATTGAAGTAGAGGGGGTAGTTTGAGGCTAAGAAAATAAGATATAAAAAAGTGATGGGGGTGACAAGTCAGAGTGAAAGCAAGGAGAATTCAGCAGAGCTCAATAGATATGAAGCGGAGCTCAATCTGGATGTGATCATGTGTATGGCTTAGAAAAATGCCCTTTTGCCCCACCAGGCAAAGAAAGCCTTCTCTCCTTGGCTGCTTGTTCCCTACATGGACTCACCAGGAAGAAATTCATGGTGAAACAAGAATGAAATAGGGGGCTGTCAGGAGAAGTGCATTCAGAAGAGGGCTGCAGGAACAACTTTTGAAGGAGGCAGAAGAGCCATTGCCTGGCAGGCACTAAGGTCTCTCAGTAGTTACAGGAGTTTGGGAGGAGGGTGAAAGGCCCCAGCTTGTGCCTGGTTTCCAGGAAGACTGGTCTACCTCGTGGTCTTGGCACTGGGAGAGTCAGCAGAGGTCTCAGTGGGACAGGAGCATGAGGATATGTATGGCATGAGTGGACAACCCTTGGATGTGTTTGGAGGCAGACTGGCTGCTCAGGGAGTGGGCAGGGAAGGCTTGGGCTGCAGAGACCGCACATCAAGCTCTGCCCATGACACAGCTTTGCTAAAGTCCACCAGGCAAAGTCCAGGAGGATTTGTTCCTAGCTGGCACCAAATTTGTTTTCACAGAGGAAAACTCAATCATCAGAGCAGGAAAACGTGGCAGTAGCAGCATGAATCCTGCTAGGGATTATTAGCAGGGCTAGCTGTGGGGAATCTGTTGCTGGAATGCTTTGCAGGCTCTGGGGAGGCACAGCTAAACGCAGTGCTTCTCACACACATTACCCTGTTACACCCTCAGTGAGGGCTCGGGGGCTTCCATTAGTGGTAAGAGGGGTTGTTCAGTCTCTGAGAGCACATCCGTGGTCTCTCAGATGAGCCAGACAATTAGTGGAAGGGATGCTGGTGAGCTGGAGCGTTGGGGTTAGACCTGGGACCTGCCTGAGCCTTGCTGTCTGTGGGGACTACTTGTCATCCTTTAAACCAGAACAGTTCTTTGTTTCATAGGAGCTGGGGCTGGATTGAAATGAGACTATGATGAACTATGGTATTAGTGGTACGAAAAGTTCATAGTGCTTCCTGAACACAAATGTTTTACCTTGTAGTGGGTGTCTCACTCATCGGGAAGATCAGGTTATTATAATCAAACTCTGAGCTGTTTGAATTTTACACTGGCAGATTCTTCCTGGAAAACGCAGAAGTTAACTCCAACATGCTCTGATCACAGACAAATACCGTTGATACCTGGAACCTCATACTCTGTTTCTTAATTTTCTCCATTCAGCAGAAATGCAAACATTAAAATAAAGGGTGAAACAGAGCTCTTTGTGGCAAAGATCATTGTTTTGTTCAGTGTTTGCAGGGAGTCAGGCAAAGCAGAGTGCTGGCCCTTAACAGCAGCTCCCAGGCAATGCCACAATACAAGCCATAAATTATTCATATATTATTAGCACACAATCCCAGTACCTTTGTAAGTGCATTGCTTTGCAGTGTAAAATCATCCAAACTCTCACTATTTTTTGCTAAATTAGCAAGGTGCTTTGTCCTGGCAACTTCTAGGCAATATATAGAAGAAACTGCGCAAAGTGCAGGAGAGTTTCCAAGTCAAACACTCTGGCAGTAGGAGATGAAAGATGAAAGGCTGCATGGGAAGCACTGATTCGGTCCACTTGTGTGCGTTCACAAGTCTTTAATTACATCGCTGCACACTTTTATCCATAATCAAATGCTGTGCCTGGAAGGAACATCAAGAGGTCATTTAGTCCTTCCCTGTGCCCAGGGGAGGGATCAACTAGACTGAAATTATTCCTGACAGATGTTTGTCTCACCTGTTCTGAGAGTCCTTCGATGCTAGAAACTCCATGAAATCCTGAGGCAATCTCTTCCATGGCTTCTTTCTCCTTACCCTGGAAAGTTTTTCTGATGTCTAACCTAGATTTCCCTGACTGCAGTTTAAGCCCATTACTACTCGGCATCTCCCTAGTGGACATAGAGAATTGCTTATTCTCTTCCTCTTTTTATCTTCCCTATGTATGTTTGAAGGCTTCTATCATGTTGTATCCCAGACGTCTCTGCTGTAGATTAAACAAGAATTTGTTCAGTCTCTCCTGGTAGGTCATGTTTTCTAGTCTTCTGATCATTTTTATTAGTCTCCTCTGGATTTAGTGACACAGTTTGCTGCTCTGTACAGCTTGGTGCAGTTGATTCTTGAAAGATGGCAAATAGATTGTGAGGAGTACGTCTCATGGGGTGTATATATATAAAGAAATGTTTTCAAACAGGTGCGAAGCCTTCCATTTTCTGAGCAGCAAAGGTGCAGACAGTGACTGAACTGTTTCAGGATTTCAGGTCAGTGAATTTTTTTGAGATTTTGATTTTTCATCCCAGTTTGGGAAGAAATATCTTCAAAATCTCACCAGTTATTTCAGAACAGGAATTCATTTTCCAGGAGACCGACAGCTGTCCCTAGACTCTGATGATGATAAATCTCCTCCTGTGTCCTTCAGACAGACTGAAGCCTCATAGGGCTGACAATCATGAAAGAACACGTAGAGCAACCACTTTCTGGAAAGGGGCAGTAACCTGAGCTCTTCTGCTCTTGTAGCCATGAGTGATGATTCCTCTTGTGATAAGCAAATGTGATGCATTTCATTCACTCCTCTGTTCTCTGCTCCTTAGGGGCAGAATGCTGTGTGCCTTCCCTCACTACCTTTTAATTAGCTAGTTAGTAGAGCTCTTTGCTTCACTGGCCAGACAGACTAGGTGTGTTTTGGGTGCCTAGATGCCCCTGTTGTATTTATCATAGAGGGGCAGGTATGCAGATGGAGGTGGTGAAGGGGGTCCGCTTTATTCCCCATAAAGGACCCTGCCTCAATGCAATGAAGAGCTGGGGCCAGAGGTCTCGCAAGGTGGGCCAGAGGCTCTGTACTGCACTAGGTTTTGCGTCTGTGCGTTGTGATGTTTTGTGTGGGAAGAGTTTTCACCCAGGCTTTTTCTTCACTTTACTGGTTGCTTTTCTCCTCTGCTCTCCTATAATCCCACATATGATGAGGACTTATTTCTGGGTTCATGATCCCTTCATGAGAGCTGGCAAGTGCTGCTGTCCAGGTCTTGCTCACATCCGCCTTCTCTGCTGAGGCAGGGCACAGGAGTCCTGTCCCATTAGCTCCCAGTTCCTCCTGTCTGCTGCCTCACTTTACCCCAGCAAACCTGGGGATGACACAAATGTTACTATCTCTGAGGCCCTCTTTGGGGCCTGCCTTTCGCTAATTTCTACTGAGTTTTGCATCACTTCTGTCACTAGGTTGTTCTCAGCCCCTCCCTTTTCCTGATGCTTCTCTGCCTCTTCCCTTAGGTGTGTCACTGGGGATTCAGAGGACCTTTCCATGCAGCTCATGACAGTAACCTCTTGTCACACCCCACAGAACCCTTTGATTTGCAGGATCCCTGGGGCATCTCTTACCATGCACGCTCCGGTAACTGCTGCTCCTGGCTGGACAAGCAAAGCCCCAGGTGATGGGTTTGGTCAGCATGCCACTACAAGCCATCATAGAGGAGAACAGATGGGAAACTTGTGCTGAAAGATTCATTCTCCCTGCTGCATGTGCTAATCCCCTGCCCCTATCAACCCTCACCCCCCTCAGCAGATAAAATGTTTGCCTGCTGCTGCTCCTATAATTATCAGTGTTTGACTTTTGAACTCTTGAAAATCAATTAGCAGCATCTGTTCTGCTTCCTCTAGCCATCGGTGTGGCCATGATTACAAATTCACCGACAGGCTGCTCTTCGCCTCTTCCCCTACACCATTGCACACATTAGTGCTCCCTGGGAATGGGACCATTTGCTGTGACACGCTGTCAGCTGCCTCAGTGACTGTAGACTTCCAGTACTTCCTAATGCTGCAACAGGGTGAAAAACGGTCCCACTACTTGCTGCCCCATGGGCTTTCCAGAGATGTATTCAGCCTCAATCGTAGTCCACATAAGGTGAGTTCGTGAACTTGTGTGACCCTGTGCCCTGCTTGGGACAGAGCAGTGTTATGCCCATCCATGCTTGGGACGGGTTCCCTTGGGATGTGGGAGGCAGCTATAGAAAGAAGGATTTAGAAAAGAAAAATGGAAAAATAAGGTTTTTTTTATCTGGAAAAAGAGGAAGGGGAACAAGATAAGTCTTCGGACATCTAAATCATTGTTGAAAAAAGGACATTATGGTCAGTTGCTTTTCATGTCCACAGTAAGCAGAAAGAAGAAGATATCTTGCTAAATTTTCAAGCAGAAAGATTTCAGATAGATATGTAGGGAGCTGTCTGATTGTTAGCATGGTGAGACATGGTGAGGCTCATTTGCTGGTGAGGCTCATTTGCTGGAGGACACACAGAAAAATATCCAACAGTGCGGAGTTTAAATCTATCTTGTCCTGCCTCAGAGCTGGTGGATGCAGTAAGTGATCTCTTGTGGTTCTCTGCCAGACTACATTTCTGTGATTAGATGAACAAGATGAACCTGAAGAGTGTCTCACAAGAGCCCACATATTTGATAGGAAAGAAAAACTGGGTTATGGACAAGCAGATCAGCAAAAACTTCAAGCCTGGTCCAGTGAGGACATAATTTCTGCAAGCTTCTACCATGTACCTTTTGTATGAGCAGGCAGTCGGTGCATGAAAGCTATTGTGGATGGCTGCAAACAAAAGCCCTTATGGATGTACTTGTCACCTCCTGCAGTCTGCAGCTTTGGAGGGCTGATGAACACCACAGAGACGCTGAAGAGGCTGTAGCTTTTGATGACGACGCAGCCTTCAGGCCTGGTCTCAAGTCTTTCTGTGCATTAAAAGAAATATTCACTGTCATTTCTTTGTATGCTTCAGTGTCCCAGTGGCAGAAATAACAGGGGGGAAGAGGACTGAAAATCTGATCAGTATTCTTTGCTTTTAGTAAGGGTCTGTGTGGTACTGGCCACTCCATGAAGAAGCAATATGAATCATGTACCTGTTACGTTGCCTAGCAGAAGGAATGATTTAGATTTTTTAATTTCATTTTCTGAAGAAGGGTCTTTAAAAATAAGAGAGGAACAAGAATGTAGGATTGTGAGGTGAAAACTGCAGCTGTGCAAATCCAAGCATCTTCTCTGAAGGCCCTTGCCTGCCTTTGGAAAGATGACTAGATCATTTGGGACAGTTTCCTCCTTGTGTTGTCTGGTGCCCACCTGAGCAAGCCTTTCTGATCACTCACACATGCATGCACAGGTATGCTTGCCTCCCTGGGGCAGAAGTTATTGCCTTTGGTCAGGTTCTGCTCTGTGTGTGGAGTTTTGGCTCCTTGACAGCACGTCCAGGGACTTCAGAGAGGAAATGTTTTTTTATCCCACCGACTCCTTTCATGGTGAGACAAGATTGGATTGTTTTTGCCAATCAGTCTTGTTTTGCTAATTTCCCTGTGTACATGGGGATTTATGACTCATTGTCCCTGAGGAGAAATGGCATAGGAGCTTGTTTAAACCTACTCAGTTAGTGACTGATTCTGTTCCCATAGAACCAGTTTTTAGGAGGATATAGCTTCACTTAGGGCAGATGAACCATTCTGGATTTAAGCACAGATGGCTGAAATTAGAATGGGAGTTGTAAATGCATTTCCCCCCTTATTTTTAAAGTGTTCTTTCTGGACATTTCTCTAAGAGACTGTAATTTCCTGAATCCCTTGCTTCTCATTGGACAGCAGATTTGCATCAAAGAATACATATTTTATGGATACCCCACTCCCAAGTGAGTGTCCCTTAGATACCTGATCTAGGTCACATCTGATGGCTCTGTTGATGACCCTGATTCAATCAGACAACCAGATGGCTTTATTTGTGCACCTATGCTGCACCCACTGTCAGGATTTGGCCTGGTTTCTCACAGTTGTCCAGGATGCAACTGTATATATTTGTGGCTAGTTATGGCCATGTTAATCTTACACTGACTCGTAAGGAGAAGGGCAGATGCAAGTGCCACACAAAGCTTTCCTTATCAGGGGATAAATGGAACAATCTTTCTAAAAAAGCCTCCTGCGTAAATCTTGTGGACATGCTGATCAAATGGTATCTTTGCTGAGTGATTGTATCAGACCATTAGATTAGATTACTGCATCCTGCAATAATGAGCTAGTCCATCTCTTTGACCAAAGAGGACACTAGCTGGATGTCTCCTCCTAACCACCATATATTATGTCAGTATAAGCTGTTTGCTCTCTTTGCCTCTTGCTGAAGCGGTTCCTGACTTTGCTTGAATTTTGGAGTGTATTTGTATGATTCATGAGCCTGCAGAAAAATATTCTGGCTCTTCTCCACTAGGCCCTACTCCTTGGCTACCGGAGGGAATGCTTACATTGAAACAATGACAGCTTCTTGGAGAGACCTTGTCCTCTAATGCAAATCAGATATTGGAAAATCTGGAGATCTTTATTAAGCCCAGGCCGTAGTTAGAATGCCTCCTACCATTTCTGTGCTGGTGTAGCTGATGAGGGTGATAGTAGCCATCTGACCTTTACCAGGGTTGCCACCCTGACTCCTTGGACAGGGCAACCCCGAGGACCGTGCCCAGTGTACTAATGTGGTAACACCATCCAGCCACGGGAGAAGACTGCTCTTGCCTTGGTTGTGTTCTGGATGAGAGCTCTAGTCTGGGGCTTTCTTCCAGCTGACTTCCCATGCCACACAGCGAGGAGGGTCACCATTCCCCCTTGGCACAGGTACATGCAGTCACCTCTTGCGCGTCATCATTGCTGTCCCCAGCCCCCATTTAGGGACTTGGGACTCTGCTCTGCAGGGAGCTGTGTGAACGCTAACCAGAAAGGTGGCTCCTACCCCAAAGTGGTTACACTTTAATTAGAAGACAAAAGGCAGCAGATGGGTACAGATGGACCAACGGGGGAGTACAAGGGAACAATCAGACAACATTAGTCAGCATGGTAGGCAGCAGGCTTTACACACCAACTGCCTAACTCTTGTGAAGGCTTTGATAGGCAGTGGAAAATTATAACTGGCTTTGTGCAGGCTTATGGGGGGGGCTCATCAAGACTGTGAAGGGCAGATGGGAAAAAGCAGTAAAGGTGCTTTTGTGTGCTTGGAGAGCTACGGCCGAGAAGGTGCAACAGCTCAAAAATACCCAGTGCTGCTGGAAAATTTCCAGTCTTCTTAACATCGGAGGGGGTAATCCTAACTTTACAGAGAACCAAAAAAACCTGTGGTAAGGCTATGTCTTGCGATGCAGCACCACCACCTCTCAGTGCAGGGCTGGTGTGCTAGTGCCAGAGCCACATTGCTTCTGGTCGAAAACCCTCCTGCTTGCCACCAGCCTGGAGATTTCCATGGCATGTCAGATGCTGCTGTGTATCTGTGTCCCTGTCATCGTGAGCATTTCATTGATTGTGGGAATGTATTACACCAGCTTGTTGACAATAAACATCCATATCTTAATTCAGGTGATAGCTGAGCTGCTGCGGGAAGATGAGCTTTCAAGCATGGGTACAGTAATTAAATATTCCTATCACAACAGTGTATCAAGGATCCATCCTATCATCTCTGATCAGTCCACAACATCCTCAAAAAAACAGGAAGGGGGGTTTGATTTGGTTAGAAATGAAAGAAAGAAACATAGCTGCTCTTTTGTATTTTTTTGGTGAATGAAAACAAATTCATATTTCTTTTTGAGTCCACATGAGGTGTTTTTCTGACCTGAAAAAAAAAAAAAAATCAGGTCATTTAAATGTAGTAAAAGCATTTTGTGATGTAGACCAGTTTTGACAGAAAAATGTCCTGTGAAAATGAAATTTTTTAAAGCTTTCATTTTGTGCATTGCCATTTTTAAGCAAAGCATGTCGTTGTGAAAAGTCTAAGTGATATATGCTGACATGCTAAGAATTCCCTCTCTTGAGATCCCCTCCCCTAAGAATTGCCCTCTCTTCAGGCCAACATTCTTCTCTAATTTCAACCTGAGCACAAGAATGACTTTCTCCCTAAACTCCATTTACGAGTGAACTGACTATTTATCAGCCCAACAGTAGCTGCTCCAGCTGTACTCCACTCAGGAGTGGCACGGGCAGGTTGTGCGCCCTACAACACCGCACGGATACACAGCACAGCAAACTTCACTTTCCCCTGCTTTGTCCCCAGCCACATACTGGAAATCGCTTCAGGGAATCTGTTAGCAGCCAGAAACCACACAGGTTGCCCCAGCGCCATTGGAAGAGGCAGTTTATTTCCTGTTGCTTTTGGTGGCCAGGCTATGCAATGAAAAGACAGCTGAGGAAAGCATGGGAATTTTGGCAGCTTTAAGATTTGAAATTCGTGAAGAGATTAGGGCAGAGAGGAAGCAGCCAACCAAACTGAGTCTGGAGAAAGTGCTAGCATAGCTTCTGCTGAAGGAGGCTCACAGTGAGTGAACGTGCCCCCGGTGCCTGAGGGTGTGTTTTCATCTGTTCGGTTGCATTTGCTTGAGACTCTGTCTCATGTCGACAATGTCTTTGCTTGGCCTGTGAATCCTTTGCTTTTTCTATTTTTACATTTCCTGAATGTTATTAACTGGAAGCTCTGTTTTCCTTCCGTGGAGCTTGAGAGAAGGAAGGTGCTGCTGTGCCCTCATCTGCGTATTCATAGGACCCTATGTTTTTCTTTCTTTTGCCTTTTTCTTTTGCTTTGTTTTTCTTTCTCTTCCTCCTCCTCTCCCCCATTTTTTTTGCTAGGGTTTTGGCAGTTTACGTTTTCTGGATTAGAAGTCTCGCCACATTTCCTTCTGAATGCATTTGAAATAAATTTTTCTTAATACGAAATTGCTCAGACTTTTATTCAGTAAGGAATAACTTGTTTGTTGTGTCTTTGGCTTGGTTTCTCTCCTCTGGTGTTCGTTCTGGCCAGCGTTTCTGTCCTTGGTTCTCACACGCTCCTTGCTTTGAGTTTGAATCCTGATTGTGTGTGGTTGACTTGGCTTGATGCTGACCTGCATCTTGGCAGTATTTTTTACTAGACCAGGACAGTCTTTTCCCCTGTGGTTTTCTCCGCTCTGTTATGTGTTAACTTCTTTGCTGCTTTTCAAAGGTATCTCAGTGTTAAAACTGTGGTTATCACTGGAGCTACTCTGTGCTTGAGTTACTCTCACTGCTCATGAACTCTGGCATGCGTTTAGTGTCATCGATTTGAGTGTACAATATGTTCAGCGTCGTTTGTTTTCCCTCTGCCTGAACTGTGTTTTCCCCGAGTCTGTAATTTTTTCAGACTGCCTTTGGTAACGTTAGGTCCCGGCACTCACTCTTTCGTTGCCTTGTGGTGGTGTCTGAGTTTCTGTCACTATCCTTTGGCCTTTCTTCCTCGTGAAAGGCTCTGGCATTTACTGACTTGGGTTTATTTCTAAAATGTGCTGGGCGTTGTGCTGCCTTCTGCTGAGTCAGCAGTTTGCCAGGCTTATTTAATTTCCTTCTGCAGGGCTAGCTGCATTCTGCAACGTCTCCCACCATGCCAAGCCTGGAAGATTGTTTGACAGCCTTTTTCTTGTTCCAGTTTAAGCTTTCGACTTGGTCTGCATTTTGTGTGACAGTTTCTGGTGCTTATTTCCCTTAGGTTTATTTCCTCAGTTCCTGTACACGATAATGACTTACATTTCTATTGTTCCTTCCTTCGAGAAGGATCCTAAGCACTTTGCAAAATTAACATACAGGCAACATTTCACTATGAGTAACATTCAGCCGCTCGTGTGGTGGAATGGGGTTAGGCTGTTTAATGATGCAAAACAGCGCTGCACAGCCGTGTAGAGTAAGAAAGAGGAGACTCAAATGGAAGGAGGTGAGGAATTTTTAATTGGACTCTGGCCAATTTTGTCCCCAAAGTCTGTTTTGGGGGAAAATGACACGGGTCGTTAAAGACCAGGAGTGATAAGGCCCGTGTTCTTCCCTTTCCAGATGATAATGCCCAAGCCTCAGATATATGGTGGGAGGAACAAACGAGTCTGTGAAAAAACATAGTTCGGGATCAACAAAAATATTCATTAATTTTGGTCAGATATGGAGGATTTATTTTGGAAGTTTTATTGCTGTAAATGAAAACTGACATTTTGGTGTTTTCATGTAGACTCACAAAAGCCTTTAGATACCATTCACAGAGGCAACGTGGAGGAGGAAATGGCAGTATCTTCCCCCAGATCCCAGAGCCTCATTAGCCAGACGGTGAGGACAGACTCCTAGGCAATGGGAAAACTGCATTCAAATCCCTTCCGCCTGACTCAGAACGGAGGTTTAAACTGCGGTCTCCGTCACCTCTCAGGAGAGGGGTCTAGCCCTTGGGACTGGGATTTTTTTTAATTTATTTTTTTTCTTTTTTAATTGAAATTCCTTTGCCAGTGAGTACTCAAAGTGTCTTTGCAGATGTTTGTTTGGATCCAAATTTCCATCACTTTTATTAATCACGTCTGATAAAGAACATGATTTTTGTGTGTGTGTTGAATGGATGAGTTTGATTAGTGGAAAATTCAAAAAAGCAAAAAAACCCTGGGTTTATATTGAAGAAACAACTTTAATTTTTTTTTTTTTTTTCTGTATTGTTCAGACCTAGCTTTGAAAAATCATTTTTTGCACAGCTTAATCAGAACACCATTTTGGTCAGTGTTGGAGCATGCAGGGCCGGCCCTTATGAGACTGCGGAAACTGTGCAGCAGGGCAGCTTGCCACCCGCCACATAACACAGGGTGCACACTGCAATGTTAATGCTAATAGGTGCTGCAGATCCTTTTGTTCTCCGAGTAGATCCACCCTGGTATTATGTAATCCTGTGGTTTTTGAGAAGAAATAGTGTTTGCTTTAAATCAACTTATATTGGGAGCAGCACTGGAGAGCAGAGGTGTGCTGCAAGTTTTCCAGTCTAAACAGTGTCATACGACAGTCTCACCATCCAAGCTGGGAGATCCGGGAATAATAGAAAGAGTCCCTTCTTCTGCAGTCTGCTGTCTGAGATCAGCTGCTGCACGCCAAGTTTAACTGTTTGCTCCGAGCATCATCTGGGTGTTTTAAGAATTCAGGATTGCTCAGGTCACTTCTTTCAGGCCAGTGCTTTACTTTTGTTCTTTTTTAGAAGTGGGAGCTATTTGCTTTCCTTCTTAGATGTATGCTCATTTTCACCGAGGCCAGAGTTCTTTGTATCGCTGCATTTAATTATGTTTGCTTTGTAAAGACTACTGGGATTATGGCAGCATCTCATTTCTGTAGCTTTTCTGCCTCTGACAGGGGCTACCTGTGGACAGCTGCTTTCCTTGAGCTTCTCCTGTGTATAGATCAACCTGCATTTGTAGTTTCCACCAGCTTCATGCCTCGTCCCTTTTCTTACAGATGGCTGCTATTTGAGGTCTCGGCTTTAAGCACGGCTGAGGAACAGACCTATAGAGAGCTGTGTGTGTCTGTATTTGAACAGTTGTTCTCATCCGTGCTCCGTCTCCTGTGTTTGGTGCTAGAATAAGTCGTGTGTGTGTATATATTTTCCTGCTCATTGCCCAGACACCTTGCTTCAGCCTGGGACTAATGGAGACACTGTCTTACAAATAAAGATTAAAAGAGTACAGTCTAGTGAAATCTGAACTAAGGACTTTCTCCATTAAGAAGTCCCCTGTCTCAAATAAACACTCTGAAGTATTCCCAGGGTTTACTGTGCAATGTTACTTGAACTTTAGTTAAAACCTGCTTTCTCTGGGCACCCTGTATCTCACTGGACTCTTGCCTGGTTGCTGAGGATAGATTTTTCCCAAGTATATATTTTTGCCAGATAGGGAGTATGATAATTGTCTGCAAGTGTTTGAAGGGAATAATCAATAACGAAAGGAAGGATTTCTTTAGGACAATCCAAGTGAGTGTAATTAAAGAGTAATGGGGAGGCAGGAGGTAGAGCAAAAGTGCATTTAGATTGAATATCAGGGATCAGTGGGTTCTTTTAGAAGATGCAAAACAGTTGTCTGATGAACGTGCTGGGAGCCTGGTTGCTGTGGCTGTTGACTGTGGGACAGGACAGATCAAATGGGAGGGAGGTGGAGAGGAACTGACCAGAGAGACACCCACCAAATTTTTTATTTTCATTGTTCCATATCTGTCTGTGTATTGCTTTGGAGGGCGAGCAGCACAGCACTCCTGGGGGAAATCCTCCCTCTCCCAGATACGCTCTCCTCGCAGCCGCCCTGTCTGCGCTCCGAGCGGGAGCGTGGAAGAAATTTCCCTTGCCTTCTGCTTGAGGGGAGGGGGACCAGTTTGTGCCGTGACAGAAGTAGGGGGCTGAGAAGCCCCCCGTGCCCTGAGGAGCCCCGAGGAGCCCGGTGGTGCTCTGCACTGCCCGACCTGCACCTGCGCGGGTGGAATTTTCCAGGAGCGTCCCCCTCCGCCACCACTATCGCTTTGCAAACTCCAAGAAACGCAACTCATGAAAATGCATTCTTAGCACACAGCTGACATGGTCAACATCTGGTTTCCAAAGAGAGTGCTGTGAGAGATTTGAAATTGCTGCACTGTGGAAAAAATTACTTGGGGTAATTATAGATACCTAACAATACTATTTAATTTCTTCTGCCATGTCTTTCCTACATAGTGTATCTGGTAATGCTTCAGAGAGCTGGATAATTCTGTCAGAGGGCAGTGAGAGGGGTAGGTAAGGGAGCAAAAAAGTCCCCCATGATTTCAGGTAGGATCTGAAATGAAGGAAATGTAAGTGGAGGATTAGATGTTTTCAAGTCCTGCTCCAGAAAGGGGGACCTTTGCCTTCTTTGTGCATTGGCCGCGGGAGGAGGAGGAGGATGTGGAGGATGATAAGGGAAGCTGAGGAAGACAGGACCTCTGAGCACAGACTCACAGGACAGGGGGAGCTTAGAACAAAGCCTCACTGGAGCTGGGGTGCTGCTTGGCCCCATTTCTGCTGAGCAGGCTCAGAGCTTGGGACCACAGGGGAAAGGGAGGCGAAATTTACAACGTTGGACCTGTGACCAGTGGCGAGACTGACTGCTCCAGGAGGCAATTCAGAGTGGCTAAAAGTCAGACCCCCTGCTCAAAAGTACCTTTGCTTCCTCTGATACAGAGGGAGCCTGCAAAGACCAACCTCAGCAGGCTCAAGTGAGGACAAGCCTGGATCCCAGCAAGGTCTCCTCTCTGCTTCAGAAGTGCTGTCACTCTGTTGGCACTGCAGTCCAGAGGTCCTGTCCTGCGTAGGCTGTGTGTGTCCACAGCCAAGACTCCTCCTGGCAGCACAGAGCCAGCTGCAGTGATGACCTGTCCCCCAAGAAGTGAGCACATTCCCTGGGGGCTGCTGCCATGGAGAGGGCACCGCAGGGTGGCCTTAAGAAGAGGCTCAAGGGCCAGCTAGGAGGACCTGTGTGGAGGTCAGGACATGGTTTAGGAGAAGCCCGCAGAGACTAAGTGGCACATGTGAAGGGGCACAGTGAGAACCACAGGGGGCAGAACTGGGGAGCAGTGGGCAAGAATAGAATTTGGGGACATTAGATGTCAGTTCTAGCGTCAGGGTGGAGGCACCCAGGAGAAGGAGCTTTGGGGACTATTGAACCTTTCTGTAGAGCCCAATAGCAGGAGAAAGATGTTATGGGGGGTTGCTGTTTGATTTGGCCTGCAATGCAGCCAGGTTCGCAGCAGATAGATAAGGATGCAAGATGAAGGTGAAGCCCATGTCTTAAGCCCCTGAGATACTGCGTGCTACCTTTCTGCCCTCGTGGTGGGTGCTGTACCCCAGCTCAGTTGCTGGCTCCGAGACAATTACAGCTGTGCAGAGGTGAAGTGAAAGGCAGTGGAGGTTTTCTGAAGGGATGATGGAAGGTCAGCAAGAGACTTCAGGCTGAGGACTTGTCAATGGGTATAGCTTCTACTGGTAGATTTTTCCCTGAAGACAAACTCTTAGTATCATTTCATTTAGAGAAATGCACCAAAAGGGATATAATGAAGATATTTATATTATGAAAGTGTGACTGTTATCCTGGAAGAAGCACTGTTTAAGACTAATTTGTCTATCATGCTCATTGGAGCCTGCCTCAGTGACATGTAATCTGAAAAGCTGTTGATGCTGATGTGTTACAATACTTAAGTGTAGGCCTTGGGAAGGAGGCCTACATATACAAACATAGCTATTTGAGTGAGTCTGTCCGAAAGCAACTCGTGTTGAATTAACTTGCAGAAAATGCTCTGAAAGGTTTTTTAGTGGAAAATTACTATTTCAGTTAAAATACATTTTTCATATGAGGTGCTTGTTTTCCTTGAGACAGTCCAAGTTTTTGTGAGAAGGCTGAGAATTTTGAAAAGAGACACTCCAGAGTCTTTTATTGCTACAAATGGGTACAAATTGATTTTGGTTTTTTGTTCTCAAATTTTTGAATACTATTTTGAAATTTTCAGCAGAAGAAGCAATGTCAGGGACCTCTTCTCATTTATATTCAAATGGATATTTCTTTGTGTTTCAGGAAGCCAGAAACACGAACCAGATGATTCTGGTATTAAAAAAAGAACATACTCTTACCAGTGTACCTCCTTCAGAGGAAATTACCATCTCTCTCTGCTCTAGAAGGTTCTGCAATGATAAATGCAAAGCTGTGCAAGATGCTGAGGGAATAACTGAACCTTGATCTCTGAGGAAACGGCTAGGGGTGGATACCAGTTCAAGATTGAGGTCCTGAACAAATCTGAAGCTGCAATCTCTTTCCCTGTTGAGGGCTTATGAAGGGTATGGTGAGCATGGGCACAGCTGTGTGGCAGGAAAAACATAGAAATTATTGGAACAGGGTATAAGAATTAATGACAAATATTTAGACAGCATCACAACTTTGCAAGATGGTTTCTAAAAATTAAAGCAAAAAGGAGGTGTTCTGTTCTTGAAAGCCCTCCCTCACAGGCCACCTAGACACCTTCCTCTGTAGTGTTATGCAAAGCTTGTGTCTTTTCCTCGCTGCCTTGCACCCTTTCCCTCTTCCACTTCCTTACTCCAGAAGCTGCTCTGTTGCTGCAAACCAGACTATTCTGAGTTATACTGATGCTGTAAAATTGGTACTGCAGTTCCTGACCCAGCCCCTCCTTCTGGGGCCCGAGCACCATCTTTGTCCTCTGGTGGATTGCGACGGCAGTCCTTGCTTGGTTCTTCATGTGAGGTGTGCATGCCCAGGAAGTCTTTTCATGCTCTCCCAACATTGTCCCTCCAGACAGTGCTGGACAGGAGAGTGGTGCAAAGCTCAGCAAAGCCAGAACATGAAGAGAGCCAAGAAAAGGGAGGAGGGACTGGAAGGGGAAGGGTTAAAATAAATAACTCTCATGAGATCTGTGTTGAAAGCACATTGACTGCATCCTTGATTACAAACTCGTATTTTGGGGGAGAGACTAAACAAAGGTTACTTCTGCTTAGAATTTTGCCGTTACTGGTCATCCATTTCTGCAGCACTTTGCAGAGCAGCGAACCAAATACTGCCACGAACTGTCTACCTGCAGCGTAATACTGACAGCGCTGGAAACTGGAACTGGCTTCAAGGATTTTCTGACATCACCCTGACCTCTGTAGAAAGAGGAAGAGACAGGTTACCAGCCTTCTGTAAGCAACTCTAAGAGATACTGCAAACAGCTATCTTTCAAAGTAGATGAGCTGTCCCTTGTTCTACCTGGCAGAGGGCTTCATTGTGGCAGAAGGAGGTTGCTGAGTTGAAGGGAATGAGACACGGACTCCGGTGCTGACAGTAGGGGGGACCCTTATTACCTGACAGCACTCTTTTTTATACTTATCCCGACCCGTTCACGCGAAGCACGCGCAATGCACGCGCTTATTCTAACTATCTAATTGGCTCTATAACATTTATCATGCAATATTTCATTGGCTTATAGTTATCTTGTTGTTCCTTCTTCTGCATTCTTTGTTCCTTTTTCTGCGTTCCTTGTTTTCCTTTTTTCCTCTGGGCCCCTCGCACATGATCTTAGTTCAGAGATGTGTTTATTAAATCAAGGTCATCGGTGTACTGGTCTCCTACACTGAGTTGCCTGTGCAGAAGCATATCTGAAGACCTCTGATTTTCTTCACCTGTTTCAGCCTAGGTTTGGGAACAGGGAAGCTGTGAAGGTTGTAATAGCCAGGATTCTGTTGCTGAGTCAGACACACACCTTCTACTGACACCTCTGTTCTGCTCCCTTCAGCTACACAGTAGTTTGAGGTAATTGCTTATCTACACAAGGGCTTTTGGTCTGGGGGATAAGACCGCTGTATGAGGGGCATCTTTCTGGTAGTTTTGGAGGCTGAGGCTTGGCTGGAAGAGGCCACAAGGGCTCAGAAAAGCACTAGACAATGTTCCAATTTGCCTATGAAAGGAACCTGGATAACTGACCTCCAGGTACCAGGGTGCCCCATCTATTTTGTGTTGGACATGTGGACAAGAAATAGCAACCTAGCTGTTTAAAAACATCTTTGTTTTAATTTTACTTGTTTTGTTTTGTGCCCTTCTTGCTGCAGTCATTATCTCTCTTGCTACTGGGTGCCACAGTGCCCTGTACAGGAGCCTGTGCCGAAGTCATAGTGAGGTTAAGCCATCTCCTTGAATAATGCTCACACACTGACCCTACATTACATCTCTTTTTCAGTGGTGTACCTACCTTCTTTTGTGTTTCTGGTGCAGCTGAAGGTACTGAATTTGTTCTCCAGAGCCTTCTGTGGCTTTGTATCCTGAGTATTTTGTAGCTTTATGCTTCAGCCTGGATTGAGATTAGCTAGGTTAGTTGAGCTAAAAATCTGTAGATTTGTACATGTAGCTTACCAGTGGTGTGATCTTGGCACAGGGTGCTAGATACTGATACTTTCTTCCATGCCCTTGGTAAAATTCAGACAAAGGTTGCTGACCTTTAAGACAAGTTGCACTGCCTGCCTGTTTGCTGAGGAGAATGGTAGTATAGGGAGGTGTTTGGTGTATTTCTTCTTTATGGGCTGTGGAGGTCTCTAATGTCATTTTCTGACCTTGTGTTAATTGGAAGTATTTCCACGGATGTTTTTCAATTTTATTGCTATTGCACTTGGAGAGATTGAAATAATACACAATATGGAATGGGAAATAAATAAAACCAATGATCTTATGAGGTTTGGCAGATCTTACGTCTGTAGTGCCTGGAGCCTCCTTGTTGGCTAATAAACTATTTGTCCTTCTTTCTCTGGCTTCTCTTCTGGAGCAAGTGTTCTTGCAGGATCTCTCTTTTATACACAGCGAGCACCAGAAATGCTAAGGAACGGGAGGCAGGGCAGCGAACAGGGGAGACACACTTCGACTGGAAGGGATGCAGGGAGGTAGGGAATAGTGAAATGTGAAATGTACAAAGTGACAGATCAAAGTTGAGGGGTTTGTTGACTCCTTTGTTAGTCAAGAAGTCAAAAGAGGGGGGATCAATCAGAAAAAGTGTCCTTCATCTGGGTTAGGACAGTGCCTTTAATTTCCTTGGCGAGATGACTGATGGGCTGTGGACAGCTTGTTCCAGGAGGACTCCCAGGAAATGGGACTTGATCAATAAGGGAGGAGCAGCACAGCAGCCTGGGGAGCTCCTTAAGTGCTTGCGCTGCAGCAGTGCATGAGGTCAAGTTTCCCCTTTCTGCTGGTGCAGCTGCGGAAAGAAGAACCTTCTGGCTTGTGGATGGACTGGTCTACACAGACTGCTTTTATCAGCGCTTGTTGAAAGGGGTGCTTCATGTTGTGGAGACAACACTTTCCTTCCCATTTATATCATGGTCATCTGGAGATACTTGCAGTTGTGTAGCCATGGCTATGGAAGAAGAGTTCAGACCAAAGCTCACAACGATGTCCCTTACCTCTTGCAGTTTGCCACATCCAGAGGAAATCCCTGAACTGTTTTGACGCAGTTCACTAAAATGTTGATGATCCCTTTTCTAAATTCACCTGAAGGAGACTAAATTCTATTTACTTTGATTTCCATCTTCAGTCTTCTGACAATATAGTTTACAAAGGGGCATATTTCTGGGATAAATCAGTTCAAGATTTATTGTTCAAGAATGAAAATTTCCTCCGTACCCCCATTCCCAGAAAATTTACTTACTTGAGAAAAGGAAAATCTTGACTTGTTGTAATTGTCTGTCCTGAAGCCATGCTGAATATCAATGATCTTCTGACCTGTGGCCTTGGGCAAGTGTTCTTTGCTTATTACATGTTTTGCGGCAGCGGTATTTAACGCAACATTGTAAGGTGCAGCTGACTGCAAAGGAGATGCTCAATTGCTCTAGGTCCTTTTGGTAGTACCCCTGCAGTCTATGATGGGTGGCATGTGGTATAGACCAATTCACTCCTCCTTCATCTTTAATCTGCGCACAAACTCCCCATGAGAAGCTGAGGGAGGAGAGGTGGAGCTGTCTTTGTGATGATTTCCTTTCCCTCCCCTTCACACGGGGCCCAGAAACCAGCTTTCCTGGCCACTGAGAAAGAGGCACTTGGAGAAATGGCAGCTGAAATTAAACTATGGCAAGAGAAAGGGGTGATAGAGAAAAGTACTTTTGAAAGAACATGTTAAATCCTAAAGATCTCTTTCAGTTCAACGCCTCTGCCACTTAACTTCATGGTGAACACGGATCAGGGGGCTTTCACTGGTGATCAGAAATAGTGTTTTTTTTCTGAAGCTGCTAAGAAACTTCTGCTCTATGCTACAGGCTTTTCTGTCCATGGCTAGGAGTGTAGCATCTCCACAGCAGGTTATGAGTTCATTGTGTTTTAATATTGGCAGTAAATGATGTGGGAGACTTCAGAATGGTTCAAGACATAATGTCCCATTTTCTCACTAACAAGGCAGGACTGCTTTTGCTTTTGCTCTCTGGAGAGCAAAGTAAATTTGATCTCCAGGCTGTCATTCCAGGCTCCTCCACAGATGCAGAGAACAGTTAAAAATGCTGGTGGAGTTATTTGAATGTCCAGTGACTTGGACTCAGAGGGTAAGGCCTTGTCCCTCAGATATTTTAAGTGTGTGGTCCCCTGGGGCCCAGGAAAAGAAAGAAAACTTTGTGCTAGAGACAAGCACTTTTCTGGCAGAATTTTGTGTTGAAAGCTCTGTTCTTTCAGAGTTTCCCTTAGGCCAGGACAGTCAGCAGAGGCAGATTTACTTGCGGAATGGCTTAAACATAATTATATGGGCTAGCCTTCCCATCAGTATTTTGTCTTTAGGGAAAATAGCCCAAGTTTTTAGTTTTGGGGTAATGGTTTTTTCCATCCTCTTTACCATCTTGTTTTGGCTGCTGTCTGGGACTTCTGTTCAATGGCCAAAGATCCCAGGCAGCCAAAATGCCAGGTGTGAAAGTCTGATGCAGCAATCTTGTGTCCTGCTTGACACTTCTCAACATTCAGGCTAGCCTCTGGCTTTTGCCTGCTGCTGCACCCAATACACCAAATGTAAGCCCAGAAACAAACCTCAACATGGCTGTGAACAGGCAGTGGTTGGTACTGGGTGGGAATCTAGACCTGTTTCCCCAGTGTTTGCAGGAGATGCACACTTCGGTGAGGTGCCTGCAGGGCGGACAAAACTTTGCACATGTTGTTCTTAGAGGGGGACAGGTGAGTGGTGTCTGGTGTCTGAAGAAAGCTGTAGATGTGCATATGGGTACTTGTGCTTAACAGGGTACATGTGGAAGCGTACTGGTCCTGCATGTATTTCTATGTGTGAGTTAGAGATACTGGTCCTTGCAGCGTGTGTGGAGCACTGCCTCTTTCTCTATGCGTGTGTATGCACTGCCTAACGCCACCTTCACTTCTTTCAGTCTTGATTTATAACCTGTATCACAAGAGTTTTTACCACTCCCATAACTCCAAGTTTCTTTGTCTTTGCTTCTTTCTAATCATTGCCATTGCAACTTTGGGAATGGTTCCTGATCCTGGGAATGCCCAGTCCTTTCCTCATCGGCGTCAAGCCATGTCCCCCACTGTTGCACTATGACAGCAAGTTCCATAACCTGATGCTCCAGTGAGTGGAAAAGAATTTCCTAGGTCCCAAAAGCGTGTACGTATGATCCTAAAATAAAGACACTAATGAAAAAAAGAAACTTATAGCTACTTTTTAAAGGCTCTGGATTCAAAAAATAAGACTTTCTTTCTTTCCTGGATTGTAAGCAATTTGACTCTCCAGACATTTTGTATTGTCTGCTGTAATAGTAGCTAGTCCTCCACAAGCTCGTAGTTTAGAAAGCTCTGCCTTTTGGGGATCATGATAATCCAAAATACTCTTATTTTGGTATGTGCTTGACCCAAAGTTTCTTCAAAAGCTCAAAATTTTAACAAAAATCTCAAACAAAAAAGCACTTAGAATTTGACCTTACTAAGTATTTTTTCAATTTATATTATTGTGAAAAAAAAATCTACCTCTTTTATTAAAAAGACACACTTTTTAATAAAATAGGATAATTCTATGGTTGGTCAAATTTTAGCTTCATGCTGGTTCAATGGCATAAGTGACTTTTTACATCTGAGGAAATCTAGTTCACAAATAGAAAAGTTCTGAGTGATTGTGAGTGAATGTTCCTTGAGATTGCAGCTGTTCCTTGAGATTTCTTCTCATTTTCTCATTTTGAATGCACATCAGCTGTGGATCTCCTGAGAGAGCTGCACCTAGACATGTGACTTTCTGGAGAGCTGTGCTTCGTCTCCAAAGCTATAATGAAGATTAAATGCTGTCTATGGCCAACATGCATGGCAAATTGCAGCAAATGCATGGGCTTGTTCTGTTCAGGAGACAGCCTTCTGTGGCAGATTCATGTGAAGATGGGTGTTAATAGGTGGGAGTTTGAACATTGGCAGCTGATTTGGGGTAAGAGCTGTCCTTTTCCCTAAATGGGAGTGTCATGGTTTAACCCCAGCCAGCAACTAAGCACCACACAGCCGCTTGCTCACCCTCCTCCCGGTGAGAAGGGGGAGAGAATCAGAAGAGCAAAAGTAAGAAAACTCCTGGGTCGAGATAAGAACAGTTTAATGACTGAAATAAAATAAAAATAAAAATAAATTGTAATGAAAAGGAAAACAACAAAAAGAGAGAGAAACAAAACCCAGGAAAAACAAGTGATGCAACTGCTCACCACCCACCGACCAATGCCCAACCCGTCCTCAAGCAGCGATCACTGCCCCCGGCCAACTCCCCCCAGTTTATATACTAAGCATGACGTCATATGGTATGGAATATCCCTTTGGCCAGTTTGGGTCAGCTGTCCTGGCTATGCTCTCTCCCAGCTTCTTGTGCACCTCCTCACTGGCAGAGCTTGGGAAGTTGAAAAGTCCTTGATTTAGTATAAGCACTGCTTAGCAACAGTTAAAACATCAGTGTGTTATCACATTATTCTCATGCTAAATCCAAAACACAGCACTATACCAGCTACTAGGACGAAAATTAACTCTATGCCAGCTGAAACCAGGTCAGGGAGTTGTCACAGAAGAGCCTCGGGTGTTTCATAGTCCATTGAACTGGGTAAACATGGCAGCTCTTAAGGAAGCTGTAAAGTCCATTGAGCTCTGGGGCGGTAGAGTGGTCGGGATGTGGTAACAGTGCTGCTGGGACAACAGTGTGTTCTTGCTTTGACCTGATTCCAATCCAAGGTCTTATCTGCAGTCTAGGAGCTGGCCTCAGAGGATGTGGCCTGCACCCTGAGGAAAAAAGGAGATGCTGTTTTCATCCTGGAAACTAGGAAGGAAGAGGGTGATACTAGAGGAATGATACTACAAGGCAGCAAGGAGACCTTCCCTGTACCATGCATGATTTCCTTTGGCAAGGGGAAGGCTCTACTAGATTCTTCCCTTTTCTCTCTCTCCATCTCTGTTTACTTACTTCTCCTTTTTTTTTCTTTCTCTACCTTCCCACTGGCTGGGTTTCTAAGAGCAGCCCAGCTGGGATTGACGTAGAGCTGCAGACTGGCCTCTTGTGCACTCTCCTAAATGCCTTTTCAAGCAACCTCAATAATTGATGAGCACCTGGGTCCTCGTCTGCACTGAAGAGCGCACATGGTATTTTGTACATGAAAATGCTATTTTGCCCATCAGAGCTCATCCCTGGTACAGCACCATTTCCCCAGGATACCAGTTAATTGTTCTCTCAGTAGTTATAGAGGAAATTCCTTCCTCCAATGGTCTCAGCTGCTTGACTTCTTCCAGCCTAGAGCATCTGCCTGCTGGAAGAAGTCATGGCTGTTGACTTCCACTTGGCACACCAGAGCACAGTTCAGACTCCTTCCTGCAGTGGGTTGCTTCCTGACCACTGCTGTCCTCTGCTACAAGTGAAACAAGTGCAGCAGGCCTTAGGTCATCTCCTGGGTTTCCATGGCCCAGATTATCATCCTGAAACACTGTACAGCTGATTGCTTGCCTGGGATTAACTGCTCCTCTTTGGCATCGAAGATGCACTGACACAGCTGCCGGTGCAGGAGGGAATGGGAAGTCAGGGTTGAAATGTCTCAGAGGAGCTGGAGAAAGAGGAGGAGGAAGAGTGGGTGAGAACTGTCATGTCAGGGAAGGTGCAGGCCATCAGCTTAATATCAGTCCCTGCTAAGCACACGGGTGGGATAGGGTAAGCAAGGCTGAGTAGCTGGGGATGCTGCTGAGCTGGATACAGGCATATTGACAAAACTAAGTGTGGAGTGGGAGGAAGGACTAAAATAGTTGAGGTGCCACAGATGGGGTCTAAGGTGCACTGGCTGAACTGCTTATTGCTGTCAAGGGCTGAAATGGCAGGATGTGCCACAGGCCAGGACTGTGGGACAGGAGGTCTGGTGCATGTTAATACCAGTCTCTATTCTGCTGTCAGTGTGACAAGGGAGACTTGTGCAAGGGCAAGTCTGCATGTTTCCCAAGACAAGGTAACCACCTCCTTTCTCCTGTTGCAGCAACACATTACATACTCAACCTGCCCCTTTTCCAAAGGAAATTTACAGAAAGGGTGTTCTGTGAACGCACTGCATTGGATCTGTACCTGTAACGCTGACCCAGGTAGTATATGCCAGATACTGAAGAAACATGAATACTTGTCTTTAAAAAAGAACAGGGGTGGGGGCAGAGGTGAAAGGAGCTTGAGAATTGCAGATTTTCGGAATCACTGTTGCTTAACCCTGATCCTCAGAAAAAACATGAAATGAATTATCAACCAAACTCCTTGTCAGCACCTGAACAATAACAAGGAGATGTGTAAAAGTCCACCAGAATTTGTTGAGAACAAGTCATGTCAGACCAATCTAATATCTTTCTGTGACAGGGTAACAGGCATTGTGGTCAGAGGTGAAACTGAAGATGTCATCTGCTTTGACTCCAGTAAGGTTTTTGCCATCTCTCCCATCACACTTTGTTAGCAATCTAGAGGAGCAAGGTCTCGAGGAGAGCTAATAACAAATGCATGCAAAATGAATAAGAATGTCAAAATGGAAGGGAGCATGGACTGGGGTTCTGTGAGGGTCTGTCCTGTGCTGAGTTCAATTCAATGTTTTCTTTAACAGCCTTGGTGATGGATGGAGAATTTGCATATCAAATTTGAAGATGACAGCAAGCTGGGGGGACTATGAATTTGTTGGAGAACAGGGTTAGAATTCGTAATGATCTTGGCAAATTGGAGATACACTCTAAAAAAGTGGGATGTAATTCAATAGAGACAAGCGCAAACTATTGTACCTTGGCAGGAATAATGGACTACATAAATACAGTGCAGAGAAAGATCAACTAGATCACAGTTTTGCAGAAAAGGATTGGGGGGAGGATAAAAGAGGATCACAAGCTGAACATGATTGTGTGTTGTTGAGAAAGAGGCAAATGCTGTGCTTGGATGTATAAATAGGAGTTTAGCCTGCAAGGTGCATGATGTAATCTCTGTGCTCTGCTGGGTGATGGTAAGGCTGAAAAACTCTGTGCAGTTCTGTGGATAGCACTTCAAGAAAGATCTGGACAAACTGGAATGAGTCCAGGGGAAGCAGTGAGAATAATCAGGGGTGTAGAAAATAAGACATACAAGCAGTGATTTAATGAATTGGGATTGTTTAGTTGTAAATTGAGGGGATTGGGGAGAAAGAGGGGAGAGATTGGACAACACGCAATGAACTCTGAATCTCAGAGCTTCCCCATTTGCAGCAATCCCTTTGACAGCACTAAGTGACAGTATTAGTGACTGTGTCAGTGCTCTTACCTGGTCCCTGATGGAGGAAGCGTTTCTATGATGAGGTTTTTGTGGTTGGACGTTCAGGTGGTTCCTGTCTGTTTGAACAGTTCCTTTGGACCATGGTCAGCACAATGGCAGTGGAGGCTGTCACAGGAAAGAAGGGGGAACAGGGCAAGTGAGCAGGGCCCACGAGGAACCTCTCCCACTTGGAAGAGCACCGAGGCCGAGGGGCCGCTTGGGCCCAAGAGTTGTTAGAGCCGCTCATAAAGTGTGCTGCATGCCAGCCGAGGTCTTCAAAGTGAGGGTGAAAGGATGGCAGGTCATTTTCTGCACAGCGTCTGTGACTCTGGAAGAGGGATAAAGGCTTCATATTATCTCTTCCATTTCTTTCTTAAAGCCAGGTTTTGCTCTGTATTGCCTTACTTGGTCTTATCATTGACCTTGCCTTTTTCTTTCATCTGCATCTTCTGTATGTATATATCTGTCTGTGTATGTATGTCTGTCTATCTGCCTATCTATCACCACTCTATATCCACAGTAATTTAGCTTATCCGTCTGTGATACTGCCCCAACTTCCACTCTTCTGGACTTCTTGTACATGTCTTCTGTCCTCTTCCATCTGGGCTATTTTAATTCCCTTGGACTTCCAGATCTCAACTCTCTCATATTCCATGTTAGTATTATGGTGTCTTGTATTAGGCACTGCAGAAATACCTTCCAGAGGTCAGTCTCTCAAAGTGTTTAAAGGAGATGCTGCACACTACGAGTTGATAAACTAAATATGCATATGGAGGAAGTGGGAGATCTTGAGGGCAATGAGAAAGCCAAATTCCTGTATTATAGCATAACGAATGGTGCTTGTAACTTGCTGTCTGACTAGCAGTTGTAAGCTGGGCTGGCAATTCTTGCAGACATCGTGGCTGAAGAGAGTTTGAAGGCTGAATCTCATGGTGTTTAAAATGATGCCTAGATTTCTTTGGATGCCAGAGTGCCAGATTCTGCCTTCTCAAAGGAACTGGGAAACAAATTTATCCTTCCGTACCTGAAACCGTATCCCATTCATTCGTAATTTTCAAATGCCAAATGTATTCACCACATAATGCCTTGTCATCCACATTTTTTTGTTGGGTATATTCATAGCCTGTTGTCATGTGCAGTACTTTTAAAATATATTATGAGTCTGAGGCCCTGTGGACTCTTTGACTAGCCCTGTCTGGTAATACTTAGGAGCTATATAAAACAGCCTTGAAATGTGGAGGCAATATTTGGGCATGGAAGGACAGGTGTTTGTTATTACTCTTTTGAGAAGATCTGAAGTCTGTAGTTGGCGATAAAGGGGGCAGGCAAGAAAGCTCCTAGGAAGGCAGAAAACAGAAACGCAGCATTTTTATGGATGAATGAGCTTTTATGAAGTTGCTTTTAAAAGGCGAAATTATATGGCCATTTGTGCTGCCTCTTGATTGCTCAGTGCACCAGCTATTCTTTGTGCCGCATGCCATTTGCTGTCTTGTATTTAACTTTGCAAAATATTCTGGGATGCCATTTGCACATAGGCGCCTCTATTAACACATCTGTACTGTTTCGTACTGTTAGATGGGGGTAAGATTTGCTCCAGGGGTGCTCATTAACTTCCAGTATTTCTTGCCCTTATTATATGCCATCCTGGGTTAGCTGAGCTCTAGACTTGGGTATGACAGATGGCTATTCTGTTGCAGCCTTTTTTGGCCCTTTTTGTCCCACTGTCACGTTATGGCTGCAACATAAGCTTTGAACGGTCATTATCTAAATCATTGCATAGAAAAGTCCTTTGGGAGCCAAATTCACCTCTGGCATAAGTGGCTGCAATTCCACTGACTTCAAAGTAGGTTCACTGCTTGACGTCAGCAGTAAATTTTTGCAATGTAGATATCAAAATGAATGGCACTAAGGCATAATGGAGTGGTTTCTGTCCCGACAATGACCCATTCTTGGGCTTGATTTAGCTTGTTGACAGTGGTGCACTCCATCCTTGCATATTAAGAGCCCCCTTTTCTGTTTGCTTCTGTCCTGGGACCTTCTTTTCTCCTCCCTGTTGTCTTCCTTCCAAATTCCTTTAGATCTGCTTGTCTGCAATCACACGCTCCCTTAAGCCGCGTGTTCCCCACCCTCTGCTCCCTCTTTGCAGCCAGTTGTGCTGAGTCCTTGCAGCAGGCGTTGTCGAGACAAAGCTAAAATAGATATCCCAGGATGATCATTGCCACTAGGTCTTTGGAGGTTGTGGAAGATGTTGTAGACCAAAGCCCACAAATGGTATCTCACAGCTATTCCAGTCCAGGACTCCCGTATCTCCTTATACCAGGGAGTGGAGACAGGGAGGACCCGTGGAAACCTGGTTTACATTAATATTACAAATCTGAGGTATTTTCAGCAACCAATACACAACTCTTGGCTGTATTTAAAACCTCACAGCCCTTCTGGAGGGGACAAGTTGTGTCAGCAGCCCCTGGGATGGGGGCGGAGACAGTAGAAGTGCAGGTTGGCAAAGCCTGAACCGATTGACTCTTATTGGCAAGGAACTATTTTTGGGAGCCAATGATGAGAACACCCTGTACTGCTGCAAGTTTGGCACTGCCTTGCAAGGTTATTATTTGGGAGTTTAATCAAAGTCTGTCAAATGCATGGAATAAGCAGCTAGTGTCTTAAAGGGTGTGTTTTGTGCTGGGCCAGGGGGAAGGAGGGACAGGGAGAGAGGCTTTTGAGGTATGAATGGAAGAAAATAGAAATCCATTACTTGAGTTTCTGCCATTTTTTCATTTGCAATTAAGATATATAAATAACTTCTATAAATCCAGGACAGACTTTCTACATCTTTTGCGATGGTAAGGCAGAGGCAAATCTGTGACACTGCAGACCTCCTATTTTCCCTTAGCCTAGGGGGTCCCTGAGCTCTCTGTGAATGAGCTCTGTTCGCAGAGATCACTTTGCCCTCCGTACAGGTGCAGCTGTACCTCCTTGGGATGAGATGCGGCGGCTGTTCGTCAGTGCAAAGCCATTCGAACCGGCAGTTTAGGAAACAGGTGAAAATGGAAGGGTAATTAGAGAGACAAAGGCTGTAATGAATAGTACTTGGGTTGCAATATGGCTGTCATTCTCTGTCTTCCAAAAAAGCAGCCCTGGTTAGTTTGATTCATGAACTGTGCAGAACAAGCTTATGGTTATTTTGATTATTTGTATTACTGTAGTCTCTGAAAAGGCCTGCCATTAACCAGTGCCCCATTGTGCTGGGAGCTGCACAGAGAGTCAAGATAATGGCTATAGCCACTAAACACTGTGTAAATCTCAGCTGAGAAAACATGGTCACGTAGACAGATGAGAGGGTCAAAGCATAGGGAATACAGGCAAGTTAAGAACAATAGTAAATATGCTTGCTGTGCATACTTTAGGGAGAGTCCGTAAAGAGATGGCATATTTTATCCACTGATAGCAGTGAACATTTTTGCATTGATCTGCTAGGGGAATACAAGGGGAAAATGGGTGAGTATTTGTAAATTTTGTGGACTATAAGCTTAGCATATCAGCACCCTGACTGTGGTAAATTATCTGGAGCTGTCAGGGCAAAAGAGAGACTTAGGGCATGGTAAGAAGGAATGCAATGATGTAATTTCACTGGTATTCGTGGGACATCCCTCAAGAAGGCAGTCAAAATTGAAGAAAGATACGTGGGTCTCTGGAATGCTGCTGAAGAAAGTGGAGCAGATCAGCGTTCACATCTTGATACTGACTGAGGGATTAGAGGCATCAAGTGGCTTGGGAAAGAGGCACTTGATGCAGCTGAGAAGGGAGTCAAAAGAAGACTGAAAAGAAAGGGGAAAAAAGGGTATCTAGGCAAATGATCTCTGAAACAGCCTTTTGAATGGATGTGCATGGGGGACTGAGAGGCTTTGTCACAGCCAAAGTGAAAAGATTTTAGGGTAAGGGAGAGAGCAGGACCATGACAGTCTGTGAAGATCAACAGACCTGGATCCTAATCCCATACCTCAGACCTGAATTGCTGATGACAAAGTGGATTCAGGAACATGGCTGTGTTCCCCTCCAAAAATCCAGTCTGTCCAGCAGCACAGTTTGCTTTCCACACAGAGAAGTTGGAGCACAGAGCTCTCCTTCACTCAGTCCCACCACGCTGCTTCCTGTACATCATTGGACTTCTGTTTTTTGGAGACATCTTGTCCAACTCTTATATGAGACCTGACTTTTGCTTAACCTATAAGATCATGGGCACCTATGACAACAGCTTTACAATGTCACAGTTGCAGAAATGCAATAACCTCTTGCAGGAAGCAGAAGAAAGTTCTTAGATGCAGGTAATTTCATGCATAGTGAGTGGAGCAGGTGAGCCTGTCAAAAATTGCTGTTTGTTCTCTATATTAGTGTCTGCTCTGATGGGAAAGTCTGTGTTTTTAGGAGAGAGAATTCTGTAAAGTGAGAAATGAGAGACCCGGAAACATACACACATTTACTGCAGTGCTGACAGGCAGTGGTAATCACAGACAGGGAGAAGGTGATGGGTGGAAAGGGCTTGATGCCACAGAGAAAGCAAACTGCAAGGAGCCTGACAATGCAGCAGCCACTTTAGGGAATCATCAGCCGTGACGGCTGTGTGGGGTGAAAATCCCAAGGGATCCCAACTGCGCAAATGCAGTTATGCTTTGACATGTGGATGACTATTTGTGGGAAGGATGTTTTCATTTTCCACTCTGCTCACAGAGAAGTGGCAATGGATGGAAAGAATGGGCTGGTCTCTCATATTCAGTGGTACGCACCACACTGACAGGGCACCTCCATCTACTGCTCTGGTGGATACTGCTGGCTCTTCTCTTCAGATTCTGAGAAGAGAGATGGGGCGCGTCTCCCTGTAATGCAAGAAGGCTGCCTAGGGGAGGAGGTACATTTCTTTATACTTATTGCACTGAGTTCAGGTAAGAAACCATCCCCTCTCTCATTCCTGTTGAGCACACTTGTTTGCATATGTGCAAAGGCTGGGTTTTTTGATGTCTATATACGGAGTGGGTATGTTATTTCCTCATTATCAATAAGGAGCTTTTTCCCCAAAGTGTCTCCTTTCCCCAAAGGACACTGATGTGGAGCCGGGTAAAATGGTGATAAAAATACCCTGCTGAGGCAGAAGAAAACCTGCAGAAATTGCTGAAACAGAGGGAAGAAGTGGCTTTGGCTGGTTGTGTTCACTTTGGACCCAAAGCTCTCGTGGATGGCTTGTTTCCTACTGCAACTCGAATAGCCAGCATCTTTGTACCTAGAGGAGAAAATAAAACTAATGAACCTGAAAGGGGGCCTTCCTTGACCTTTTCAGCTCTCTAGGGAAGTAAAAAATCTGGGACATACTCCTGAATGAAAGATCTCCAAATCTCTCTGAAGTGTCACCCTCTGAGAGCTGCATGCCAGTGCACAAAAAATGTCCTACTCTGACTACACAAGTGGTCCTTCAAGTCTGCCAGTGCCTGCTGTGGGCTCTGTGTGTATGCCAGAGTGTGCTCCCACAGCTCTGCAAGAAACTGGCTCTTGACTAGATTTTCTGAGGGCTTTTTAGCTCTTCTGGATATGTTGGGAAGCATACAAATAGTGTGTGGTTTCCTGGGGTATGGCGTACTTTATATGGCTATTACCCCTCAAACTACCATCTTACATGGGTGACATAAGTGGCCAATTTTATACCCTATTCCCTATAATACCCACTTTCAAACCAGTGTTTCTCAAATAGTCTAGAAAAGATCCAAGCTTTATTCTTTGATATCTCATAGAGACTTGTGAAATCTGTAGTACTGTGGGCGTAGACACAAATAATTCTGCATGGGTATAGGATCCACAAGCTGCTGAGCCTGGAAGGAGCTGTCGATATGATAACAGCCTCTGCCAAGCCGCATAGCAGGGATGAGGGTGGGTGAGTGGCTGCAGGGTTTTGGAGGGTGGCCAGCTGTCCCTCCTGGTACCCAGCTCGGGGGGCAAAGGAGCGACCAGGACTGGGGCTCAGGCCTGGCCTCTGTCTGCAACAGACCCAACCGGTCCCCAGACAGTAGCCTCCAACCTGCTCCTGGGCATTCGAGCCCTCTTCCTGGAGTGTGACAGTAAACTAGGAGAACAACAGAGCAGCTAAAATAAAAAAGCCTCAGCATTAGAAGTACAGTTATTTAGCTGTGTCTTTGGTGTCTCAGTTAAAGGCTCTTTCCTCTACTAGCCTCCCAATAAAGCACATTCTTGGGTTTTGGATTTTTGCAGCTGTACTAACACAGACCTGTATTATATCAGCTCTGGTCTTAGGGTGAAAGCCAGCCTGCTGTGCTGGCTGGGTCAGGGAGGAGAAGGAGATGGTTGTGTTTCCAGTTCAAACTCTCATCATCATTTGTCTCCTCCCAACCCTCCAAGCCGTGCCTCTGTTCTTTCCCCTCTGTGCCCTGAATACTGCAGCCAAGTCCCTCACATGGCTTTCTGCATCTTCTGTGGTTTAGTGGCTACTTAAATATTTATTTATGTAGAACTTGCCCCTGGGGAATATCTTATGAATGCAGAGGAGGGGTATTGTGAGAGAAGGAGGGAATTAGCAGTCCCTAGAGGGCTTGACATTGTCTATTGCTGAGAGGCAGAAACTGCACGAAAAAGCCTTGTCCTGGAAAAAGATTAACATACAAAAGAACACATGCACACATGTGCACACAAACACACACTTACACACACATAAACACAAACAAAAAATTGGCAACCGAACACAAAGAGAAAGAAAGCATTTGCACTAGTCAAGTGATCAGAGAGCCAGCTCCATTCAGTCACAGAATTTGCTTTCTTTTCACCCATAGGACACCAGCATTTTTACAGACCTGCCACCCAGAAAATGGTGCAGAAAGATATATACGAAGGCAGGAATGGTCTGAGATGCTGCATGCAAGAACAGGCTACAACGAGTTGAAGGACAGGCTGTATGTCATTGGGAGGATGAGTTTCCCGAGGTTTGCAAACACACTTGCATTTGCCCATTGATTTAAGTGTTAACAATCTCTTTGTAGATAGCACGTAGGAAAATCTGGAATCTTTTTGCTGTTGTGATTGATATTGCTTGAACTTTAATCATATGCAAGAGGCAGTTCAGCTTGTTGAATTCATTAATTGCTAAGGCGTAACATATTCACTTAATTGGATTCTCTGCTAGATAGAGATGTATTTATATGTATTTGTATATGTGCGTAGTGTATATATTTAGCTCCACAAAGACTGATATTAATGGAACGTTAAGGTTGCCTGGTGAAATAATCAGCAGACTGGAAGGGATAAATGTTCAGTCGTAAGCATGATCTTTTCTGTCGCAAGAGGGGTAAGGCCTGGCTTACTGGATATTCTTGGCACAGCAGAAAAGCAGGCAGGGCTAAAGGTGGCACTGAGGCAAATTTGCACTTGTACATGCCTTGGGCTGGCCGTGGGGCTGCTCTGCACCTGGCAGGCCACCCCACCACAGTGCCTGTCTTGTCACTGAGGACTGCTGATCAGCTGGATCCTTCTCCAAGGCTGTTTCTCCTGCCCAGGTCTCGGAGGCTCTCTCTGTTTCCTTGTGCAAGACAGCACCGCGTTGGTAAGCCACAGCTCTCAGCCGCAGCTGGGGAGCATCCTTGGAGGAGGGCTCTGAGGAGGGCAGGACAGGAGAAGCGATCCTGCCCTCTGAGATGGTTGCAGTCTCCCTCCCACCCACACCTCACCTGTGTGTAAGGAGACCTGCTGCATGGGGTCTTGGAGTGGCCGAGAGGCTGCTTCAGAGCCACAAGGGAAAGCTGTGGCTCAGGGCATTAGCTGGTTGAGCCTTACGTTGAGCATGGGAGATGAGATGGACCTGCCTTCTGGAGGCTGGAAGGGACAGGGCTGAGCACTGCTGTGCCAGCTCGAGTGTCGCTGTGCTCCCTCTTCCAGGAAAGGTATCTTCAGAGAGCCAGGAAAGACAGCTGCCTGGTTGCTTGTGCCACTTCAGCTTCCAGAGCAGCTGGAGAGGACCCAAGAACGTGCTCTCGAGCTTTAGTTAATCTCCTGATCCCAAACTAGTTCTTAGCGAGTACCATATAAAATCCCTCTGTTCCTTTTACAGCTGTCGATCCACATGCCTGACCTGCTGTACTGCCACTCTGTCATTAATCAGCATGATTTCCACTGCTGACTGCCGGCGCGCATGGCCGCTCTGCAGTAACTGGCACCCTTCTATGGCAAAGCTCCTTCCTCTGATGTGGGGCATGAGGGTGTTGTAGGTGCAGCCCTGAGCTGCACGATTTCCTCTGGGGTGGATGAGCTGAGGCATCTCCTTACTATACTGACTTTTGTCATTGCTCTCAGCTGTTACGTCCCTGTTCATCCCCCTTGTAATGTGGGATGTATTATTAAGAGCCTTTTATAGAGGGGAAAACTGAGCTTCAGAAAGCTTCAGTGGCTTGCTTAAGGTCACAGAGTAAGCACAGGACAAGATTACAGCCAGCACTTGGGTCCCTTCACTCCTGGGCATTTGGGGAGAAAGCATCTGCACCCTGCACAGCTGCTGCAGCTGCTTAGGGCAAGTTTTCCCTGTGAACCCGGGCTATGCGTTGCCTGTGCTGGCGTAGGCTTGCGATGGTAAATCCATGCTGTGCAGAGCAGTGCCACAGGGACGCAGCAGCATGGCATGGTGCAAGGCAGCTGCGTGAGCCTGGCAAGCTGCCTCAGCTCTCAGTTTAGCCCTGCTGGGCTAACATGGCTAGACAGCATCTGGACCGTAACTGGCTTGGTGTCTCCGCGCCATCTACCCCCACCCCTAGACCAGACCAGATTGGTCCTGTCCATACTTCTTGTGCAGACCAGCCCTCTCTCTCCCTTAGCCTGTTACAAGCATATTGCTGCAATGTGAGAAACCTGCCTGCAGCATAATCTGCCTGATTAGTGCCTTCCTTTCCGCTCACCTTCTGAGCACCACGACCATGAGGGACCTGCCAGCTTCACCCTCTTCCACCTCTCTCCAATGCTCCCTTCCAATTTGGCTTCTACTTTCTTTGCCCCGTTCAAACCTTTGGCAAGGTCAGTACTGCTTCTTTCGTCATAAAATGGGATTGCATAATCTCTACATTGGTTGATTGGTTTGCTGTCCATCGCCGTTTCTTTATTCCTCTCTCCTCTGCCTGTGCTTGGTGATTCATAGATAGCTCTTTCTCCATCTTCACTGATACTTTCTTGGCCCATTTATAGGTTTTGTAAAAGCTCGTGCACATTCAAGCTGTATAAGCAGCTACATACAGAAAATACGTACAGAAAAGAACAGTGATTTCATTTTTAGCTTGTGAAGTCAAGCTAGGAAATGCCAGTCTTGTTTCCCGGGCCACCTTAATTCTGCTCCTTCAAGTTTCTTTGCAATACAAGGATTGAGGCAGGGACCCCATGGAGAGAGTTGCATGCACTCATTAATTAAACTTGAATCAAAATGTCCACACACAAGTGGGATGGAAGAAAGGCTGAAAAGGAAAACATAAACCTGCCATTTCCTAATATTTCAACCTAAATAAAGTTCCTTTAGTGTAGTTTGCTTTATGGGGTTTTTTGTGTGTGTTTTGTTTTGTTTTTAAGGGGAAAACCCAAAATCTTTTCTGTAGAAATGTATTGTTCATTCTCATGCATGCTGAGCCTTCAGCACCGAGTCTGACTGCTCAACCCGGTGACTAACCTGTACTTGTTCCACAGACAGTCATGACAGCTCAAACTGGTTTGCCTTTCTTCTGCATCCTAAATGGTGGAGTGCAAGTGACCTTTTCACAGTGGGGCACATTTAAAAGATAGAGGAGAACCTGAATGGTTTGTCCACATTTTGTGGGCAGCCTGATCGAGCTTCTGCCTTTCCCTTGCTCTGCCGAAACTGAGGTGTTCCTTGTACTGACTGTGGTACTGGTGGGGATGTCCCCACTGATTTACTGGGTTGATGGGCTTAGCTCTTAAAACATTTATGCTCAGAGGCCATTTGGGCTGTCTGCCAGGATTTCTGCAAGAAAGTGACAGAAAAGAAATGATGATTATTTAACAGTTTATAATGCAGTTAAAAGTGAATGAAATTTGATGGGCCAAAGTAAAAATCATGTCCTTAGCCTCAGGGTTTTTTCCCTGCTGACTTTCAAACGCCTGTTGCAAAACATGGAGATGTTGGCTTTTCTCAGGGAACTGGCCTGAAGACTCTTGTAATGGAAAGTGTCAGAGAACCTAATTACAGGCTTACTACTAACTCCCCTTATAATAGAGGTAACTACACGGTACACACACACATTTAAATACACATATGAAGTCCAGCTAATTCCAGCTGCAAGAAGTCATTCCACGTGTGGACTTACATGTGCCACAAAAGACCTTTTGCAACCTTCTGAGAGCCTTAGCTTCACTTATGTCTCCAAGACTGCCTCTGTCATGCTTGTTCTCCTACTTTTAGGCTGCAGAAAGGGAATGGCACAAGATCTGCTTTGTGTTGATGTGTTTAGGCACAAAATGACAGACAAATCTTTGAAAAATAGGTGTGCCTAAGGTCCACCAGGGCTGAGAGAAGGGGAGGATTTTATCTCCCTAAGGCCATGCTCCCAAGAAAGCAGTCCTTGGCTTAACCCTTCTTTGCTAGCTGGGGTTGGCAAATATATAGCTTCCTCTCTCCTTCCCAAATCACTGATTTCAAGGTTACCTCTCTCTCTACCCATATTCAGGTCTGATTGTACTCCTTTTGAACAGAGATGACTTGCAGCCCAGATGGCCTCAGCTGGGCCCTTGGCAGTTCTGCCTGGACTCCAAGCCCAGATCAGCTTAGGATAACTACTGCTGGGGGTACCTCTGTGTGTGTGTGTGTCTGCACCTGTGTATGCGATGGGAAAGGAGCAAAATCTTTGGCAGAGCCGCTGCCTGCTGCTCACAGAGTGCGCTCTGGCTCCAGCCAGCATGGCAGTAATGCACACGTGTGCGGTGACCCAGCTGTCCTCCTGGTGGGCTCCATCCAAGGGTCAGATCTTCTCCGTAGGGTGTAGGTAGAGCTGGCGGGTCTTGTGTAATGCTCTGCCCAAACACGGCAGAGTGCCATGGTTTTCAAGCAAAGCCCAGTGCTTGGCTGTAGTAGTGGGTCAGGTGGGGGTCCTGCAGCTCATGGGCTCTCTTTCTGCAGCCTTCATCCACCAGAGAGGCTGAAGCATGTGCTCCTAAGGCAGGAGTCTCCAGCTAGGGAGTACAGCCCACACGAGCTCCTGGGAGCTCCCGGCTGGCCTGGCAGCCTCTCCCATATGCTGGGTTGGTCTGCAGCAGCACAGACAGCAGTACCCCGGTAATGCTCACTGCTGGTGGAGATGCACAGCACTGACACTGCTGTGGTTTGGGCCAGCACTTCATTTCAGGACAGAGGTGAAACTATCGTTTGGGCACTATTGGGATGGGGACAAACCACCCAGCCCAGCTCTAAGTCAGTGAGAGCTGAGATGGGGGGGAAATCACACCATGAGTTACTCCTCCATCCCTGTGGGTTTCTCCACGGCTTGCACTGGTCTCACTCCTGCGGCCAGTCCTGGCACAGGGGCAGCGGGGCAGCAGACTGAAGACATGATGGAGGCAGTGGTGAGGAGACAGGTCTGTGCAGTGGGGACCATGTCCATGGGTGTACACCAGTGACCGGGGGCAGGCCCGTGGGTGGGCAGGAGGTGGGGTGCTGATGAGCCAGGGCATGAGGGACCACTGTCACTTTCTGCTCACACAGGTGAGGCGGGGGCTGTCTGCTGCCTCTGCTTCCCTCCACCCCCATCTCCTGTCCCCTGTGTTTATTGGGGAGCACCTGAGTGAATAAAAGAAAGAAGGAGGAAGGGAGGGAGAAACTGAGTCAGGGCATGAGGTTATCTCCGTGCCTTCTCCGTAGAGACACGCAAGGGAGACTGTGGATAAGAAAAGGTGCAAGGATGCCAGAGAGCAGCCCCTTTAACCACTCATGGGGTTGAGGGAAGGCAGCAAGGGTGTCCCTGGTTGCCCCTATCCCACAGCTTTGCTTCCCATCTGGCCCCTTTGAACAAAGCCGAGTGAAGAGAACTGGCAGAGAACCAGGGTGCAGAGCAGAGCTGGTGTTTCTACTCAGTTTGGCGATCCAGTGACAACTTGGAGCAATGGCTCGGTTGGCTACCCCTTGGGACAGCCCCAGTGCAATGCACAAGCCCCCCCCCCATGTGCCAGGTTGGGGGGGGCATGCAGAGATGCACCCTGAAGTTGTGGAGGCGGTGGGGCTGGCTGTGGCTATGCCAGTGTGAATCCAGGGCCAGAATCCAGACAAAAGGGTGTGCAGCAGGTGGGGACAGCATTTGCAATCACCGGCCCAGAGCAATCAGTGGTGGGAGAGGAAAGGAACAGGGGCGTGCAGCTCTGTAACTGCCTCCCCTGAAATCTTACTCCCAACATGTGCAGTAATTCCTCTGGAGGTGTGTTCCTCCCCTTGTCACCAGCGAGAGAAGAGCTGAGCATGCTGCGTCTCTCTGCGGAGGGGCGTGCATGCGGCCGTGCCTGCCTGTGCTTCTCTCGGCAGGTGTGCATCTCTGCACAGGGGCAACGCGGGGCTGCCTGCGGAGGGCAGGGGCTCTGGCTGGTGCATTCAGGATGGGGAGGTGTTTCACCCGTTGCGACAACCCTGGTGAAAGTTAAAGGCTCTGATATTTTCAGAGATGCTTTTCAAAGTGGCGTTTTCAGTCTTGCTTGCACAGCTCAGAAAACAGTGAGGTTTAGGCAATCCACCCCCTCCCTCTTCGTGTTGCCTCCTCTCCTACCCCTGCCGGGACCTGCTTCAACATTTAGCTTTTCTCAGCACAAGGAGATGTTTTTTGCCTTCCTCTGGATCTGCATTTTTAAGCATTCCTTCAGCCTCAGGTCCCAAGACGTGCTGTGAGAGATATTCACTCTGTGTAAAGAGTAGGTGTCACTGCACAGGGGAACACACATCGGGGTTTTGTACACTGCTGTACAGGGCCCACTTACCAGCCGAAGCTCTAAACAGTCTCCCAGACTGCAGTGTGAATTGGCAAGCCCATCCCTCCCTCTGTGTAACATGTTTTAGGGGGAAAAAAAAGTCTGACTGAAAGAAATGAAAGCTCAGCAAAATGCAAACACAAGCCCAAGAGGGAAAGCCAAGGGGAAAAAACATTAGATAGGGCATTATATGCCTTTATACACATACTGGATGCAGACACACACCTGCACAATGCGGATGCACTCCTAGAGACCACAAAATGCTTTCATAAAGCATTTAGATGTCTATACATGCACATAAAAATACATTTTTCTTTAGACCTTTGTGACTCCTGAACCCCCTGTGACACAAAATATGCAATCTTACCAGTATCCCTGCTACATTTTCTCCTGCCCCACGGTTCTGCAGAGGAGAGCAGTAGAGATGCTCAAGATGAAACCTCCTTTCACCATAGGTGAGCAAGGATAGAGACAGTGTAAGCTCCCTGGCTTTAGATTTTATTTCCCAGACCAGAATCAGAATAGACTGATGTTGCTGGAGTTTAGGACATTGTATTAAGGTCCCCTCTCCTCACATGAAGTTATTTCAGAAGGGCATGATGGCTCTAAGGATGCAACATTATTGAAGCAGGAGTCTGACTCAGGTGCTGTCACTGCCTGTTAGCTGGAGGTGGGTTATGTTGGATGGTACAGTTGGTCTGCAGCATTTGCTGAGATATACATTTTTTTCTAATTCTTCTTCCAAAATACTAACACCTGATTTGTCCCCCCTAGAAACTATGGCGTCGCTGAGTTACATCCTCCAGCCTACTCAGATCACAGTCCACACTACCATGAACAGCTTCCCCTAGCCTCTCCCCTCGTGTCTCCTAATTATGCCTGTGTTGATTGCTGTCTGCATTTCCATAAATCATGGTTATGTGTACATCAGGTAGCACTGAGGACTTTGAAGAAATATGTCCCCCTGGAAACCTTGCTACTCCTGCATGAGCCAACCTTGCCTGGATGAACCACTTCCTGGGCTACCAAGTTAACACTACCACCAAGAACAACGCCATCTCCCAGAGGGAGCTGTCAGGTGATCCTGGCTGGTTTTATGCCTGTAGTGCTCTCTTGGTACCTTCTGGTTTGGAGGAATGAGGTACCAAGGCAAACACTTTGGCATTCTCACAGCCCTGACCTTTCCGTGACACCAGTGGAGCTCCATAGTTCACTGACTTTGCAGAAGTCAGAAGCGCTCAAAGTATATCTCATTAACCTTCTCAGGCTAATCATGGCAGGGGACAGGACCTCAGCAACTGCAAAAAGCATGTAAATGCACGAGGAAAGAAATCCTTCAGCAAAAATGGCAAGAGCTGTGCAAATGCCAGACCTCAGTGAGCTGGGGGACAGTGTTTCTGCAAAGAGCTTTTATTCCCAGAATGAGTTGTAAAGCAAGAGCAAGTACTTCACCATGTCTGTATTCTAAGCCAAGCCTCTCTCTGGCATATGCAAGGTGCTGTATAAATACAGAGGGAAGAAAATTCTGCCATCACCTGCAGCCTACATGTTTAATTGAAAGGCTATTAGAAGCAATTCCTGCTTCTGCAGGTGCAGTGAAGAAAGCAGCCTTCCCCAGGTGGTTGTGGAAGGTGAACTTGAGGTTCAGGAAAGAGTGTTGTTTCTGCGTTAATTAATTTTGCATGTGGAGCATTCACAACCATTTCTTGTCTGCTTTGGCTGATGTGGCTAATTAATCATCTTAAGTGTCTGTAAATAGGAGATTTTTGCTCTCTGTGGCATCTCTTCTCCACCTGCTGTAGACCAGCCTATGCAAGGATGCAGACCTGTAGCGTCACAGGAATTATACATTTGATAATGGCTGTGATGTCAGCATTGTAAGTGTGAGAGTCATGACTTAACCAGCTTGGGTGAAGGCTAAGAGGAATGTTCTGTTCTCAGGGCACTGGGGAAGGTTTTGCTGCTGAATGAGGGAAGTATGAGCATAGGAGGTGGAGATATCAATAATGAGTCTTTGTGTTCATTTGGGTTAGTTGGGGGACAGAGATATTATGATTAAGACTGAGTTTTGATATCTGCAGACTGAAAAGTCAAGGAGAAAAGGTTTTCCACAGAGGAATTCCTCCTCTTGCTTCTGCTTAGTTAAGACCCCTAGACTGGAAAGGCTCATCTGGTCCCATCCCTGCTGCTCTGGGCAGCAACATCGTATAGTCCTATACAAACGAGTTGTGCTTCTTCTCAACCCCATTTTAGTTGTTTTCACAGCTCCTTTCAGGCAGCTGTTCCAGAACTTCCCTCCTCTGATGGTTAAAATCCATCTTATTTTCAAGGCAAATTTCCTCACAACCAGTTGTTCTTGTACCAACATTGTTTTTCTGCTTAAAAACCCCTTTTCTTCCTCCCTTGTGTATCTGTCCCCCCTTTATTTATACAGAGCAGTCATATCCCCTCTTGGCTTTCATTTATCTAGGTTAAACAAGCTTTTTAATCTTCTCCTTTAAGGCAGGCTCTCTGTTCCCCTAATCGCTTAACCCAAGGTTATTGCTGATAACTAGCTTTTCTGTAAGGTTCCTCACTGCTTTACCCAAACTGAGTGTAAAACAGCATGACCTATTGCCTCTTGAGTAATTTTGGGGTGAAGAAATGTGTCAACTATCAGATCCAGAAAAAAAGACATCAGGGTGCTGCTATTAAAATTTGCATTTGTTCTCTACCTTATCTCTACAAAGCTAAAGTCTCCCATAATGACTTAGTTCCTGATATAATTTCTCTTTAATAACAGTAATGACATCTCTATCCAGACTGAAAGCCAAGCCTGTGGAGCTACAGTAGATCTCTGTAGTTCAGTCCTGGTGGAATATCTTGCACCAGACTTCCAAAAACTATTTCAATCCCAAACGATTCCACTTTATGCATGATTTATTTCTCCACAGTCTACTGCAGCATTAAGGCTACAACAGCATCCCCCAGGTTTACCTTTACTTTTATATACCCTGAGCAGTGCATACTTCCATTGGCAGTGTCCCCGTTATAATTGCTATTTCTATGGTGTTTCTATTATTCCTACAGTAGCCCTTTTCAGGTCCTGCCCACTGTTCTGGTTTTCCCATGTCCTCATTCAGGATCTGTACGAATTGTACTGACAAGACTCTTATTTCTCCCTGGACTCTCCCTGCTTCCCAGAGGGGTTAGGTATGCTTTTCCATCAGCTATATTACTAGTAACGCTACTCTTTTCTGCCTGCTGCCCAACATCCTACCTTTACCTTTTCTATATTTGATCTTCCCTTTTCCATGTACTAAAATCAGGTGTAAAAGTTACATAAGCTTTTTCCAGTTAACTATCTGACAGCAAAGATAAAAGGCGGGAGGTTTTCACATTTACACCATTTACAGATACACGCTGTATGTGTTCCCTCATCTAGCTCTAGACACGTGTCTGTGTGTCTCCTCATTTGCATACTATTTGTGAGCCTCATGACCTTTTCTGCATTTATCTACCCAGTGCACCCCAGAGGTGAAAACATAACTTTATCTCCATTTTACACAATGTAGAGGCACAAGGGTGCAGATCGGGTTCCAGAGGCCCTTGGTGGAATAGGGAATTTCTGCCTTCTAATCCATGCTCCGTGTTGTTGCCTTAGTGCTTCCCCACTGGAATGAACAAGCTCCTCAGCTCCTGGGGGGAAAAAAGAAAACCATAGTAAGGGAGGAACCATTGAACTTTTGGGGAAATGCAGAAAGCAATTCAAGTCCTAGGTGAGTTTGGAATGGTCTTTCTTTTATTCTGTAAATGAAACCAAATCCTTCCTTTCGTGTTGTATTTCTTCTATACCAGGAGTGGCAGGAAGTGAGAGAAGATTTTAAATGAAAAGAGAGTGGTTCGAGGCACAGTGCAAATGGGAGCCTGAATGAAATAAAAACTATCAAAAGACTTTGCCCAGACATAGTTCTCCTGCAGCCTGTTGAAAAAAAGCGCCTGAAGGTTCAGATTTTCCCCTGAACCTTCACCCCAAATACAAATGCAATGCCTCTGAGCATCTTGCCTAAGGAATGTATCTGAACATTTCTGGTTTTATCCAGATTTGTATTCTGCTGCCTAGTCCTTGAAAGCCAAATTTCTAGGAGGTTTTGTTTTTCCATCTGTTGACATTAGTTAGAGGTTTCTCCAGATGCTCTTGTGTTTTGAAGTCCTGCCTTGGCATACTAGGAGGAGCTCAGAGATTGGCTTCTGCCCTGGCTAGAACAGACAGTTTTCGAAGTTCATGGGAGTAGCTTATACTTGTCCGTACTACCCTTCTGGGTAAGGATTTTGTAAATGGTGAGACTGGGTGCTGGTCATTTGAACAGGCAGCTGCTTTTGCCAATGAGATAAGATATCCACTGAATGAGACTACCAACTCCTCTGTGTTATAAATATCTTACTGACCTGATAACACTGAAAAGAGCACATGTAGAAGAATAAGGAAATATACTCTTCTGGTATAAATTGCAGCAAGAAGATTTAGGTTAGACATCAGGAAAAAACCCCTTTTTAATGGGAAGGATAGTCAAGCACTGGAATAGACTGCCCACGGAGACTATGGGCTCTCTGTCAGTGTAAGGACAGGTTAGATAAACATCTGCCACAAATGGCTGTTACAAACCTTACCTTCCCTTAGGAGGAGAGAAAAGCCTCTGTTAAGAGTTTGTTTCAGGGAACTAATATGATACACCTTTCATTAAAGATGCGCATTAACATACCGCAGAACACTTTTATTCTGGCTGCATTAGACCACGGTTAAGGCAATTTACCAGCCTGCTGGAAGGCTTTCGGAAGGCTCTCACTTATTTTTCCCCTTGCACAGGCAATCTTACCTTTTCTCTGCATGGGATAGCTTATATACTTAGGCAAACCAACAGCATATATGATTGACTTTTTGTTCTACAATAGCTCTCACTTCTTTTCTTTGCAAATGTATTGGACTTCTACTTCCAACAGCTTGTTATCCAAAGTAGGATCTTATATTTAAGGTAAAAGCTGCTCCCCTCCCTCAACAGCTCCAAATTCATCCCCAAACCAAAGTGACTTTCCTTTCTTGATAAGATCAGATGTGGTACCGACAGAGCAAGGGGAAGTTAAGGTGAAATTCTGGCTGTTAGAAGCCCTGCCCTGGCATACAGGAACATACCTAGGGATTGGAGAATATGATTACAAAGGGGGTTTTAAAGATCGCTAGCATCCTTACTTTTGCTGGTTCTGTGACCCTCCAGGGCTCCTGGTGGGAGTTTGGATGACTAGACTCTGATTGGAGAACACCCAGTGGGTCTTGAAACTGCAGGGTGACAAATATGTAGGATGCCTGGGATGGTTTATTTTTCCTCTTTTTGCTGAGGCAAGCACTGAGCAAAACCTATGTAATAACAGTTCACAAGCTGTTAATACCAAATACCCTGAGACTTCAGAAGTGCCTTGCTCTGCTCTGCACAGCTTGGCAGGTTATATTCTTTAAGGGTAGGCATCATTACCTGGACAAACCTGTGACATTTAATTCTGTGGTGGCTAACCTCTGTACCCACAGTGAATTGCTCCTTCCCTCTCACGGCAGATTATCTAGCATACGATGCACATTTGTATTTTTTCTCTTGCATTGTCTCCATCCTCTGCACACGTGGTGTTTCTTATTATCCTTACTGTCCTTGCCCATATGTTGCTTAAGCCTGCTCTTCTTTAACGACATGCGTACACTTTTCACCCTTACACGCATGAGCATGTAAAGAAGTCTGCTCCCTCTTAATTCACAAAGCTTTTCTGACTTTGCTTACTCATATCTGTACATGTCTGCAGGCATATGGCATGCCTGATTGTTCAGGTTAGCAGTGAAACATAATAGCTGCATGTATTCTTGAGACACCCATAGTTAATTTGAAAATTTAGGTCAGAACATTCCCTTACATCCTGTTTTTCCTCCTTTTTGGACAATTTAGAATGATTTTATTGGGATGACAAGGAAAGGATGTGTACTACTGTATTTGCAGGTGAGGTGCTTCAGCACGCAGGAGGCTGTAGCAAGACTGTCATTGTTATCCTAATTTCATAAAGTTGTCCGTGTAGTACAACACTGTGAAACGTGCCTGGCACACAGCCTTATGAACTCCCCTTTCTGTTCCAGAGAACTTCTGGGTAATTACTAGTTGGGTTTGCCTATCTGATCTAATTTATCACTTAGGGGTTTATATCATGCCTATTACTGTGATATCTAAGTGCTGCTGAGATACTGCAAGATGTCTCTTTCATCAACCACTTATTTCTATGATGAGTTAATGTTACTGAGCTGAAGTCTGGGCTGTTCTGTGCCGCATCTTAATCACTGGTCCCTACTGAGCCCTGTGTGCGCAGTTTTTCTGCTTGTCTGGTGGCTTCTCTGAACTGGTTTTGGGGATTTGGGCTCAGTTACTTGAGGGCTAAAGTTGCACTGCAGAAATCTCTGGCTCAGATGATAATAAATTGACCTGCTTGGTCAGTGAGTGGGAAGTCCAGGGCTGAGCAGACCCTGGGTGAGCATGTGAGGATATGCTTTTTATTCCCTCAGAAATGCACTCTCCACATCCAGGCTTAGATATTAGCATGAGTACAGACCATCTGCTGCCCTAGACAACAGTACCTGTCTTTTGTGGACAAAAGGGGCCACCAGTTCCCAGGGCTCCCAGTCTGCCAGCTTTCACCTGCTGCTCAAAGTGTATTTAAAATTTAAAACAACTGTCCTTTGCCCACCTGAGTACCCCCCAAAAAAAAAAAAAAGAGAGAAAAAGAAGAAAAATAGCTGCCTACCCTGCTTGCTGGTCCAAGCAGCGTGACTCCAGGGGTAGAGGGAACATTAGAGGCAAGCTCTCCTTGGCATTTTTTGCCAACAGCTGGTCTTAAGGGCCCTTGAGAAGGTAAGACCGGCTGCCTGGCCACTTCACCCCCTTCTTACAAACCCACTGCCTTGCCCTCACTGGGGTGCTGTGTTCATGCTGCAGGGATGGATGGGGAGGCTGCCGTCTCTGGGTGATTTCTTCTGCCTTTCTTCTCCTTCCGCAAGCCCCCAGAGTGGATTTTTCTTTCATGGCAGATGAAGCGGTTGTTTGTTTGTTTTCAAGGTGACAAGTGTTTTATGTGAATTCTAGCTGCTCTCAAATGCCAAACCCCAGCTGGGCTTTGAGTTTCACAGAATAACCGCTGATACCTAATGAGCCTCTAATAAGTGCTTCTCCCTCCCGTCCTGTCGTTTAAATAAATAAATGACTGAAATTTGGGGGTGGTGGGAGGTGGTGTTGGATTGCAGTGGAATGAAGCTTTTCTGTTTACCCACCAAGCAGGTACACTGCTAAGAGCAGTCCTGCAAGCTTCCCACACACCCACACTGCCTCTGCCATCAAGTCAATGTGTCTCAGCCCTGGCCTGGAGGGCTTTCTTTGAGGATCGTGCAGAAAGTTCCTCCTAAAGCTCAGTCAATTTCTTGCCCTCTCAGCTTCAGCTGCCAGCCAAGGTGCTAATTAGTGTCAGCTGTGATGGGGAGAATTGAGAACAAAGGTGAGCCTTTGATAGTTGAAAGCGTAGTTGATGTTCAGGTTTTTTATTTTCCTGGAATTTTTGCAAGGAATGGTCTACCATGGGCAGTGGGTGTGCTACACGTATCGTCTATTCAGGGACTGGAGTTGCTTCAAAGCACCTCTTATTTGTGGCAGTAGGTATAAGGCAACTGAGTCCCACCCTCCTTTTCTGCTGAAGATATGATCTCTGCTTAAGAAATGGAAAATGAGAAGATATAAAATTGCAATATATCCTTATGGAAAAATAGCAAGATTAAAAAATCATACATGCTCTTTGATTTTATTTTTCATGTGTCAGAAACAGGGCAATTCCTTGTTTCCGGCTAAGGTATGTAACCAAGTCACTGTGAAAGGACAAGAGCAGGTATTTCAGTAAGCCCTGAGCAGGGGATAGTGAGAACTACTGTTAGTAAGTATCTCTGTCTATGTTCTTCTCCTATGAAGACACTCCTGAAAATGCAGAACATCTCTCTCTTCAGTTGCCTGTCTCTTGGAAGACCTCGGTCCTGACTAGGAATGGGCAACCTTTTTCCAGAAGAAGGAGTTATTTCTGGACAAAATCAACCTCAGTTAAAATGAATCTATTTATTTGGTGAATTGCACTGAAAACAAATGAATACACAATTTTGAAAAAATAAAGAAGTTCTGTTTTGACTTTTTCAAGTGAAGTATTTCAATTTCTCTGTTTCAAAATGACATTTTATTTCAGCATTTCTATATACTTCTCTTTTTTAGCAGGAAAAAAACCCATTTTTATTGTGACTAGTAGGCTGAAGTCAACATTTCAGGGGACAACAAGCGCTGTTGCTGCTGTTTGTCTGAGAAAGTTGAAAGGCATCATGTCTGTTTGACCATGGTGATGGTATCCCCCTGGTCATCCACTCACTGTCCCAGAGGGTGAGACCATCAGGGAGATGAGACAACCCAGACATCTTCCTTGTTCTCCACTTCCCCCTGGTTTGAGCTCAGTTACTCTGAGCCTTCTCCCCAGAAATGTCCTCATCTTACATGAGCTGTGAGCTTGGGTACTCCAGAGTGGTTCTCCTGCCCAGGCCTGTGGGAGCTGTGGTTGATGTAGAGGGATGGGGAAGCTAGAAGTCTATCTTCTGTGGTTTGTGTCTCCACAGGTGGGGAAATGGAAGGAAAAAAAGTTGCAGATGAAGTATTACGTGTGGCCCCGCTTTGAGCTGTATCCTGACTCTGAGGAACGCGAGGATGATCACCTGAGTATCGTGACCTTGGAAGAGGCACCGTTCGTCATTGTGGAGAATGTGGACCCTCTAAGTGGCACCTGCATGAGGAACACGGTCCCTTGCCAGAAACGCATAGTGACTGAGTATGCACCCCTGAGTTTTTCTCCTCCTATTGGGCTCTCCCTTCTCAGCAGAATGTAGAAAGTCTGTTGGGCCAATACTGTCATACCCTGATAATCCTTTTTAGAAAAGTCACCTCCATTTGCCCAGCCTGGCCCATGTCCATTCATGACTGGCCCCATTGGGCAAATCATCGGAGTGTGAACCTTCACCCTCCACCACAGATAGCACAAGTGAAATTCTCCATATGTGGGAGGGGGAGTGCATACTGACAACAGAAGGGAATTAGGGGAGTTTTCCCCAATCTTTTAACCCATTATTGTTGTGATGGTTCAGGAACAAAACCGATGAGGAGCCAGATTACATGAAGAAATGTTGCAAGGGGTTCTGCATTGACATCCTCAAGAAAATCTCAAAGTCTGTCAAGTTCACCTATGACCTCTACTTGGTGACTAATGGCAAGCATGGGAAAAAGATCAATGGGACGTGGAATGGAATGATTGGAGAGGTCAGCAGCAAAGGGTGGTGGGCATGGTGGGATTCATCCCTGGGCTGGGTGACATGGATCAGGTCTGGTCTCCCATCATTATTGGATCCCCTTCTGGGGAAGGGACAGAGGTGACTCTACAGAAATAATTGGCCTGGATCCTTTCTGGACACTGGGTGAATTAATCTGCTCTCACGCTCTGACCATGACTACCTTTCCTGTTTGACGATTAATTATTATTCTCTATAGTGTCACAAATTTGGCCTTCACAGTCAAAGAAAGAGGGTGATATCCATGCACCAGAGCAGCTGCAACCTAGATTACGCTTAGATCGTATATAAGGTGCATAAAGAATGAAATAAGACTTTGCAGTGTTAGAGGGAGGAGAAACCAAGGACAGAAAAATGAGATAAGATGTCTTCTCAGTGGATGATGTGTTTATCCTAAGACCTCTGCGAATTTATTTTTTATACACATACCAGCTTCAAGGGGAAGATTAATGTCTATAGATTTCCTGAAAGAAGAAGGTGTCCTGATGAAAGATTAGAAAGGAGAGATGATAGAAACAATATAGGGAATGGGATTACAGGAGTAAAAAGACTGTGTGGAAAGGCAGGAAGGTGAGAAGGAGCTTGGCTGTGGTGCTTGAGAGGTGCCTCAGGTCTATGTGTGATCTCTTCCTTTCCTTTCTCCAGGTTGTCACCAAACGGGCCTATATGGCTGTGGGGTCCCTCACCATTAATGAGGAGCGTTCAGAAGTGGTGGATTTCTCTGTGCCCTTCATTGAGACGGGAATAAGTGTCATGGTGTCACGTAGCAATGGAACTGTCTCACCTTCTGCCTTCTTAGGTATCATTTTAATCTAAAATTAAAACTTCACCCAGTGTTCATAAAAAATTAGGTGAAGGTTGCTTGTGATTCTTAGCCTGAAAATCCCTTTTTGGGAGTACCTGTGGGACAGGTATATAAAAATAAACTGTGATGTTTTAGTTCTAAATCCCAAGCAAGCAAAATCCAGGCAAATGCAAACAGGCACTGCCTAGGAGTTCCAAGGCATTTCTCAGCAATTGTATGCCTAATCCCAGCAAAGAATGGGCTCACTCAGAGTTGTCGCCTACTCTGCAGCATGTGCTTTCCCAGTGACTCAACTAATAGTTTTGCATGTTCAAGGAATGTAAACCAGAAGAAAATTGATTCAAACCTTATAGCTGGTATTCCATAGTACTTAGTGATAACAATTAGCAATAAATTGTTGCACTTTGAGAGACATTATTTGTAAAGAAGGTATTAACTTGACCCTCCCTTGACAGAGCAACTGGTAGAAGTTAGAGATGTAATAGAGCTTTTCAAGAAGAGCTGAACCATCAGTTCTGTGCTGACACTTGTGTCTTCCAATAAAGTGATTTCTAACGTCCTTCAGTGGTGGAGGGTGATCAGAGAATGCAGAAATAATACTGCAATTCCCCAAGACATCCATGCCTTCCTAGTATCTACTGTTTGGCTTTATAAAATGCTTTATGATGCAGCAAACACAGTATATGAGTTCTATAATTACTGTCTGCTCTCTGCCAGCATCCTGAGAACATTTACAAACAGATATAACTTTATATGGGTAAAGAAATTTTTCCAAACCTCTTTAAGTAGGAGTTTCATGACTACTCACTCTTCAGGAGTTTTTGCCTTTAGCCAAGCCCACCAATATTGCTGGGGAATGCCAAAGCAATGATAAAGTTAACTCCAAAATTTAAAATTGCAATTTAACTGAGATTGCAATATCGGCTATGGACTGGAGCAAAGTTCTAAGTTTCTTTGATCTGGTTCAGTCCCACCTTTATCTGTTCAGGCTTGGAGAAGGAGAAAACCTGGCAGAGATCAAACACTTGCAGAATATGAACGCTAATATTTGTAGAATGAGCCAGAGTTCCCATTGCTATGGGAATGGAATAGCTGAAAAACTACTATCATTATGGCTGAACCTCAGAAATTTGGAGATGCTCTTTGGCTCAATAGCATCTTGAAAGTTGGATGCTTGTCTGAAATGCAGCCAGTTCTGCTTGATTTTCCCCACTCTCTCCAGATGGTGCTGGAGGACTTCCTGGGAACAATCTTTTATCAATGCATTTTATTTTATCAATGCATGCCACAATGGCTGCTTGTAGTTCCAGATGGAGCCATGTGCCACAAATGTAACAGTAAGAAGGAATGCAGTCATTACAGAGACAGAAACTGCACTTCTGCCAATTCAAGAAGTTTTTCAGACTCTGGTTGAAGGCTTTGTTGTAACTTCTGTTTTTCCCCAGCCCAGTTTGCCCCACATTCTCTCTGGGATGCTCTGGAGAGCAAAGGAGGTGAGGGAGGGGTGAGGTGGTGTATCAGGTCTCAGGTCTTTTACCATGGTTTTCTCTTCCTTTCCAGAGCCTTTCAGTGCTGATGTATGGGTGATGATGTTTGTGATGCTGCTTATCATCTCTGCGGTGGCCGTCTTCGTCTTTGAGTACTTCAGCCCTGTGGGCTATAATCGGTGCCTTGCTGATGGCAGAGGTAAGGGGAGTCCCTCCTTGCCATGATCCTCTCTCACTTCCAATCCCAGCTCCTTCGTCAGGGCATTTCCTTTGCCTTGAACATGATATGGATCTAGTCCGCTCTGAGCTGTGCATTCGGAGTAAAGAGGGCAGGGATGGAGGTGGAAAAAAGGCTCTGAAGAGAGCAGATGTGTATAATGGATAATTTGCTTGGCTCGGGAGACGGAGCTGTGTCGCCTTTCATCTCTAAAGCACGCACCAGCTCCAACTCATTTCTCATTGAGGGGAAATGGGTCTTGGTAGCCGGTGCTGGCAGAGCCTATGGTGCTACGCTCTCTGAGGCAATCAGAGGGCTCAGCACTGTCAATCTATCCTTCAGTGCTATGTCTCCCTGGAGAGCAAGCTGCTCTGCCGGCCTCCCAGCATAGTGCTATGTCCTCCAGACTCCCACATCTGACACCTGGGCATGTCCCTCCCCTACTTGGCTTTCTGGCTTGCTACGGCCAACTGAGAAAGTGGGAAGCTCATTTTCCAGGGAGTGGGTGATGGATTATTTTGCAAGGGCAGCAGGAAAGATGGGAACAAGTGAGTGACCCATCTCTGTGGTTCTGATCTTCAGAAAACAGCCTGATGAGTTAAGGAGGGGATGGACAGACAGCCTAAGAGACAACCTTTTTTGCCTTATTGCCATGAAGACAATTAGCAAGTTGAGCCTTCTGTCATCTCCATATCTTCACCCCCTGACGAATCAGCCCTTCAAATCTTTCTGGGTTTATTGGTCTGTTCAGAATAGTGGGAGAGAGATAGTTACTGGAAAATGCACTCATTTGCTCCCCAATCTAGTGCTTTGAGTGAATTTATGCCATCAAGTTAGAGAGGAGTGAAAAAAAATTTGTTGATGAGAATGCAGGCAGAACCACATATATGGGGAAGTGGAGAACTCTCTCAACATGGAGCTGTGGAGGGCCTTTATGGCAACTGATCATAACCACATGGATCTGTGGACACAAGTAAATACTGTTAAACCTGTGAGTCTCCTGAGACATATTAATACAGATGTGGAACTGGAAGCAGTTCTTAGTACAGGTGTGCAGTCGTGCAGTTACTGTTAGCTGAACTGCAGCTGCAAGTATCAATATTTCTGAGTAATTATGAACAGTACTGCACGATCAGGCAGATATTATCCCTGACAGACGTAACTCAAAGATGTAGAAATCGGCTGCAGAGACTGCAATGCTTGTTTGGCAATGAACGCTCTGGCTAATGTTACTTTGACTGCATTCAAACTAGTCTATGACAGTATACCCCTGCCTCCCACACCTGCCTTTTCTCTTTACGGACACCAAGATTTTCTCTCCAGGGTCAGGTGGGCATGCCCTGATCTAACCCCTAAATGATGTTGGGTTATTGTTGGGACACTCAAAGTTGGAGAGCTCAGAAGGATTCCAGTTCCCTGGTTTGGATTGGAGGCTCCCATTGCTGTCCTGGTTTGTGGCTGACAAAGTAACTGTGAAAACGCATGAGGTGATCAGTGGACAGAGGAAGGCTTGAGGAGGGAACTTCTCAAGATTTCCTTACACCTTACAGTTCCCACTGATGATTTGCAGGCCTTACACCTGTGTGTCTTAGGGCTTATTAGGTAGAGAGGGATATAAAGCTACTACTCCAGTACGTAAAAAGACAAGGACTGCCAAACCATGTTTCTTATAGCAACTTTGTCTCCCTGGCATCTAGAGGCTCCAGTTTTGCCAGGTGATGATTCTGCTTTGAACTTTGTGTGCAGTTCCCAGGGTGCAAAATGAGCCCCTTGCACCTTTCAGTTGTATTTAGAGTAACGCAGTTAGTGCTTTTAGATGATCTATGCTATTCCCTGCTCAGGGATTTGGAGTGTCAAAACTTTCTTCTCTTTTGTTCCTCTGCTGCAGCCAACCTTAACCACAGGCGGCAGCAGTAGGCACCAGTCAGCCTACCCAAGGGAGGAGATAAAACATGGGATGCTAACCCAAAAAGTTGCGGAGCCACGTTGGCACCATTGGAAAAGTGACAGACCCTTGAACAGTGCCAGAGGGCTCTCATCCTAAGAGGGTTTTCTTGGTGTCTGAAGCAGGTTCCTTGGAATAATTGCACCTGTAGTCTCTCTGACAGCTCATCTTGTGCTGAAGTTGAGCAAATTTTGATTTGGGTCCCCACTAATGGAACCAGCATACGCTGGGGATCTGAGACTGCTGGGACACCAGCAGGATTTCACAAGTTTTCAGGCCTAGTGCTTCATGAGCACGCATGGCTTTTTGGGCATGAGTGAGTTTCCACACTGAAAAGTGAATAAGGGGAAAGTAGGAGCTTTTAAAACACTGGATCTGCTCCTGGACTGTCTGAGGCAGAGCTGCTGATTTTCCTGAGACAGACCAGGGTGTATGTCACTGTTACGTACCTTAGACACAGAACATGGGGAGAGGGAGCTGTGTTCTTCTCTGGCTTGTGTGTCTTCAACAGACTGGGTAATGAAACCCTCTTGCAGAGGTATTTGTAGAGCCCTGTTATTTCAGACAGTGCTCTTCCTTGCACCTGGACAAGTACAGTGAAGGCCATGTTTTGCACAGGTGTATGTTGGGAGTTCAAGGACAATATCACTGTTGAATAGCTAGCAACGAGGACAGAGTAGTTCAGAGCAAACTATTTCTGGTGACAACACTTGAACTGAAATGGAATGTTTGGGCTTTTAGATACTCCAATCAGATACAAAAAAAACCCTTGTATAAGGCTTCAGCAGAAATCTTTGAGACAGAATAAATACGGAAGCCTGAGGATGTTTTAAAAAAAATCATTTTTTAGGGTCACACTTTGCTAAGGTATGGTGTCATGAACGTAGGGGAGCGCAGCTGTGGACATTCATCTCACATGTGAACAAATAACTGCTCTTAAGTTAAGATGCATATGTGAATAGAAATGCAGACCACTTACTCTGAGATGCTTACTGTGGGATCATATTTCTCAATCACTCTAGAGCCAGGAGGTCCCTCTTTCACCATTGGCAAAGCTATCTGGTTGCTGTGGGGGCTGGTGTTCAACAACTCTGTGCCAGTGCAGAATCCCAAGGGTACCACTAGCAAGATCATGGTGTCGGTGTGGGCCTTCTTCGCTGTCATCTTTCTGGCCAGCTACACTGCCAACTTGGCTGCCTTCATGATCCAAGAGGAATATGTGGACCAGGTGTCTGGCTTGAGCGACAAAAAGGTAATGGATCCACCCAAACCCCCAAAGCAGCCTTTTCCACAGAAGAGGCTGCTTTACCCTCTCTTCTTTGCTTTTACTGGGAAAGTGTTCAGATTTTTCAGTCACATCATAGCTTTAGTCCCTAGTTTAAATAGCACAACTGCTCTTCATTGGTATTCAGTTGCAGTTTTACATGTTTTAAGCACTTCAGGAATGAATTATAAACAGAACTGAACTGTGGTTGCTTGCATGATCCCCAACCACACCTTGATTGTCAGCAAGAAATGAATTAATGGAGCTTTGGAGACCATGTGTATAATGGCTGTAACCTGATTTTTCAGGATGAAATAATTTTTCTGTGTGGGAATGTTGGCCATTAGGCTAGCAAATACGATCTGTTAGTTTATTCCGGGGACAAGTTCTGCCCATGGGGGTAAATCAGCGTGGCTTTGATGATTTACTACTGCTTGCATTTGAAGTTATACTGTCATTTTTTCAAGGCCTTTGGAAGCTTAGCACAAGAAATCGTTTCCTGTTCAGAGTGTGTTTTGCTGCCTTGTTTACATGCACTGCATTTTGTCCTTGTGGAGTATTTGCTTTTGCTGGGCTCTGCACACTGAAGATTTTGAGGAGATTGCTCATGCATGCAGGGTAGCACTGTTTGGTTCATGAGGGTCTGAAGCTTTGCACTCTGCTTTATTTTTGTTTTGTGGCGAGGTTACTCACAAGGAATTGAGTGTTGTGAGGCTCGATTGCCCATGCTGAATTTGTTACTTAATCACTGGGGCTGCTTAAGGGGTCCTGCCATTGTAGGGCAACCAAACAGCATAGGTCGCACACGCTGCTATCAGGAGTAGCAGCAAGAAGAGGACTGCAAGTGTCAGTTTGCTACTGCTAGACTGGTTATAGTTAATGTCTCTTGTATCCCCCATGATAGTCTAGAAATAAATTGTGGCCGGGCCCCTTGTGTATACAGTGTCCTGTGCAGCAGGCTGGAAATTCTGTGGTGGATTAATTTTTAAGATTTTTTTTTTTTTTCCCTTTTGTTGTTTTTTCCTGGAATGAAATATGACACAGAATAATACAATCCATGCAGAAGTGCTCCTGTTCTTTGTTTTAATTTAAACCTCAGTTTGTTTCACGCTGTCTCCACATTTGCAGTCTGCTGTGTTGAGGAGGGGGTGGGGGGAGAATGCTTTTCTGGAGGGTAGAGGTTGTTGCGGAGAGTCCTTAGAAGCTGTGGACTCCCTCAGACTGAAAGGCAGTGTTCAAAACCAGCCAGCCCTATCAGCGTTAACATTAGTTTGTCATCATTAGGTTTTCAACTGTCTGAGCTAAATGGGAGAGTTCATACCTGTGATCTATTGTTTCAGGCTGTGCCTAGGCTCATGGAGAGAGCCATGCTTTCATTCTCATGTTTTTCAAGATATTCTTCATAGCTGCAGAGATATGTGCATGAAATATCAATTGAAAGCGGTAACTCCTGGAGCTTCACAGAGCCTTTGGATACAGGTCTCTGGGTGTGTTTTAGTCAATTTCACTGTAGGGCCGCCTGTGTGTATGGGATTGAGGTTGTTTTCTTCTACTTTTCTTTGCCAACATACCTGCGTTTGCTTTTTCTATCTTAAAGCATATGTGCTTTGTTTCTTGGGGAAGAGCAAGACCACAGTACATACTCACATTGTTGCGGTATGCCTCAAACACAGCTGCTAGTGCAAGTGGATAAAATTACGATCTACCAGAGCATCTGGAATCAGATGAAAATTGGCTGGTAAAAACTGAAGGCCAACTGCTGCCTCTGGAGAATAAAGACAGGTGGGAATATCTTCTCCATCCAAAAGATGTGAGTGAATGAGCTTGATCTACTGGGATCATGGATTTCCACTCTCTGGATGTGCAGAGGGCCCTGCAGAATTTGAGAGCAGCCATCCAGGCATCTGTCATGCTGCTTCAAGATGCCTTGGTCTGGGAGGAATTCAGTCTTCTGAATCTCCTCTTTTCCCTCTTCCAAAGCCCGCATACTGCTTGCAATTCACCCTCAATGAACTGCTTGGCCTGGATGCAGGGTGCAGCCACATGTGGGGGAGATGGGGCTGTGCTGTGCTCTTCCTCCCTTTTTATGACCCCTTAAATTAGCCGGTTCAGACTTTCAAAGGAGGCAGTCACTGACCAGTGCCAGGTGGCCAAGAGGAACAACTATAGCTTCCAGCCTCTTTTATCTCCAGTGTGTGATCTGGTGTCCACAGCAGAAGTGAGGCAGATCAACCTCCTGGCCTGCTACATCAGCTGGCAAGGGCACCTGTGTCCAGCATGAGGAGTCAGCAGAGGATGTAATCCAAGCTGACAGGAAAAGGGCTAGTTATTTTAAGAGAGATTGTTCCTACTTGCCTAGACCCAGATCTGCTTGCAAATGTCTTTGTAGCAAGACAATACCTGGGGAAGGTGTCCCACTGGCACTGTACAGCAGCCAAAATGCCAGATGCACTCACAAAATCCATTACGGTGCCCGGCCGGGGAATGCTTGTCAAAGTCAGGCTGGCTACACCCTGCAACAGCCGCCCTGAGGGTCTCCTTGGACCCTCTTCCTTGGGCCCTGCCTGGGAAGAGCCTCTCCGAGAGGTGCCTATGGCTGCCGACCTGCCGCTTCCCCAGAAAAGTGGGCTGAAATGCTTCAGCTGTCTAAGGACTTGGGTGGTGTCTGGGCTGTGCCCCAGCATTTACTTCCTAATGACATGCAAGACAGTGACTGACGTCATGTCCCCACTGTGCTATGTGGATGCTTGAGTAGGCCTGTCTGAGCTGGGCTGGAGCGGATACCTCTGTGCCAGGGTACTACGTTGGACTGAGGGTGGCTGGAGGCTCCCTGTACTCAGCTTAGTGACCTCTGCCACTCTCTCTCTGGCCCAGAGAGATGTTCACCCTGCTGAGTGCCACCTCGTTGTGCTCAGCTAGCCCAAAACTGGTGCCAGAGCTGACCCAGGAACCAACCTCACGATAGCTGTTAATTCCCCCATGTTAACCCTTGCAGCTGCTAAATCATATGTCAAGCTGTGGCTGCACGCTGGTGCAGTGGCCGGGCAGTTTGAGGGAGGAGAAACCCGCTCCTCCCTGAGAGCAGCACTGGCCCCATGAGTCCTGCAGGCAAAGAGCTGCTCTGACAGCATCTCCCTTCCAGCTCCCTGCGCTCGCGGCGTGCCGAACCGCTCTCCGCCTGCAGAGATGCCAAACCAGCACCCGCCACCTCCGCCGGTCCACCTTGTGCAGCGGAGTGGCTGGATGTGGTCCTGGCAGGGGCAGAGCTGTGCTGGCCGGGCCAGCTCCCCGGCCGGAGCTCTGCCTCTTGGCGGCAATGCTGGTGAGCCCAGCCGGAGCATCCTGGCACGCGCCGCTGGGCCGCATCCGTCTGGGGTCCATGAGGGGGGCTGCTATGGCCCCGACCCCCTGCGAAAGCCCTGCTGGTAAGACAGCCTGTCACAGAATACTGCAGTCGGCTCCTGGGTCTGGATTTCATCTGACTGTAATCAGGAGATATAACCCAATTTCCAATAACGGGAGAGCTTCAGACACATTAGAGAAACAAGTGCCTGCGGTATTTCAGTCTAACGAAGGCAATAAATACAGGAAAGATTATATAAAATGAACTAATGTGTGAAATAATCTAATAGCTATACGTAATTTCCATTCATATACAGTAGTAATAGAATAAAAGCAAATGTGGACAGCCAGCAGGGCATTTAAATAAAGTAATTTAGAATGCAGTAGGTTAATAATAATAAAAAAATAGTATCCATGCCTATAAATTAGTTGGAAATGCCAAAGAAGCTAATAAAGTATCAAAATGGTAATTTTGTAATTGACATAAAAAGGAGAGAAATGGATTTCTGCATGCCTGCAAATTAATACAGATTGCTGAAATTTCACATGTATTTGACTTATTTGCTTTTTAAGATGTTGATGAAATGTCGAGACAAAGGGCCTGTTTCTATGCAGCATAGGTCAGCTGTTTTTTTCAATAGATATGCTTTTTTCCCCAAAAATTAAATTTTGGAGTTAAAACTGGCCAATATTTTTACTGAAAAAAAATCTGGGGAGAGCGTAAGAAGGCAGAGGGAAATTCTGATATTTGCCAAAGTAGCTCATTTTAGTATACTTGAAACAAAATACTTTGATATTTCTGACATGTATTTTTGACTTGTCATTTTCTAAAGGCACTACTCATAAAATTGACCTACATTTAAAAAACAAAAAGAAAATAAAGTTGGTTTTCTCTGTAACAAAGGAAAGGGACAGAAGGAAATAACTGGAAGACAAAACAACACACGTTATTCTGAAGTGAATGAAACATTTCAGGTTGATACAAGGCAAAAGTCTCACTGAAAAACCTGTAAAAAAGAATCTGCTGTATTTCTGCGGTAATAGATGCTTGGCCATGAAACTGAAAAATGAATTATTTCCCTCATTGTACTCTGCAGCACATTAAATCTAAATTATACAAGGATCCCAGATATGCAGAACACTTAAGCATGTGCTTAACTTTGCGCTCATGAGTGGCGACATTAAAGTCAATGGGCTATTATTCACATGATTGAAGTTAAATGCTTTTCTGAGCTTGCAGCTTTTGTACAACAAATACCTGTTCTGGAGAAGTCTAGGAAAAACGCAGAGCGGGTTTATCTGTCAGCTAAAAATTTTCCAAGGGGACCAGAAGTGGGGGTCAGTCTTGTACCTTGTGAGGTCTGTAAGGGGAAGATTGTCTAACCAGATGGCTTGGAGGCCACGGGAGGCCACAAATCTTCCACGGGATTGTGCATTTACTATCAACAGACATTTGTGGTGCTTTCACACATTTCTGCATGATACAAAGGAAGTTTTATGTGGTGGTGTCCAAAAGCAGAAAATATGCAGTCCTTTCAATAGCAGTATGGTTTTTATTGTCAGGAAACCTTTGTGGAGATATCAGTTAGCTAGAAGTAAGACCATGCCACTTCCAACTCTGTCCTCTTGTGCTAAATCAAAACCTTTTTTAAAATGCATAGAGTCCGATGCACTTGACCAAAAAAACCCCAAAAATAAGGAAGTCCCCAAACCCCCAAACCTTATGTCATGGGGTAGAGTTGAATTTCTTTCCACAGTGCTTCTCTGAGGGAACATCTTCCTGTAAATAAGTTGAACTGTGTTCAGACTTTTGCTTAAATATGACCTTTATATTTAATGTTAGTGGTACCGACTAGTGCTTAATATAACAAACATTGGTTCATAGTGAAGTGTAGAAAACTCAGAGCTCTGATAGTTTGAAATTATGTGCCTTAAAATCTGGTGATTTCTCTGCACCTTTTTGTAAATCATCAGTTACTATAGTATGAACTATTTACAAATACTATATAGTGCAGTATATATCTGTGTAATTACAGATTATGCTAAAGTCTTCATATTAATAAATAGCTATTAAAATAGCTACAGCATATCATATGTTAGTAATAGATCCTTCTAGCTGGTGATTTACATTTATTGTGTACGTAAATATTATCTCAGATAATTTTTTACAGTTGTAGATGGGTATATTTATCGTAGATTTAGTCATTCCGCACTCTTTGGATTGGCGTGATTTTTATGCTTTCTGAGATCCTTGGAACAAACCTCTGTGCCTGCGTGCTAAAAAGTGATTCAGTGGTTTTTAAGGCTATACGTATTTAAAGTCAGTGGGTTTTCAGGCATGCTTTTTCTCCCCTCATTTCAGTCCTACTTTCTTTGTCATTCTCCCTCTTTTTAAGCTCAGCGCTGTGTAGTGCCGAGCGGCGAGGAGGCTGTGATATGCTTTAGCCTTGACTCAGTCTCTCAGGATTCTCTCTTTTCTGTTGATCTGGAGGGATTTAATGGCAGTAAAAACTTGTAATGGGACTCTTCAGGATTAGTGCCAGTTAAAATGCAGTTTAGTTGGGAACTTAAGCAGGTAAGATACAAGGGGAGGGGATACTCAGAGTCAGACAGTAGGCTTAATTCATCCTTGCTGGAAAGGCAGAAACGCAACCCCTTGGGCTTTGCTGGTGGCACGGGTGGGAGTTGCTGGATGTCGGCGATGGGGCCACAGCACGGTCCTTAGCTTGCAGCTTTTGCATTCCCGCCGCCACACCATCCTGGCCTTTCTCAGGCCTTGGCTACCACTGACTCTTCCTTTTCATCTTCATTTTAACTGGCTCTTGGAGCTAACTCTTTGGAGGCTCTGGGCAAATTTGGTTGCTTCTGCGCTAATTGTTTGGCAGTCTGGAAAAAGCCATCTTCGGAGAGTTACGTAAGGTGGGGAGGGAGAAGGGGAGCAAAGGATTGTCCTGCTTCTCGCATCAGTATAAGCCAGCAGAGAGGGAAGCCATGAATATTTTTATTTATTATTTATACAGTGACATAAATGTACTTGGCACTCTGCAGTCAAATAAAAGACAATGGCCCTGCCACCAGGATTTGGCAGCCTGAGAGATGAGAGCTGGCCTCCTTCATCTGAATGATCAAGGGCTGAATTGCTGGTGGGGAGGGTATGGGAGGATGAGACCTACAGGATTAAAAAAAAATACAGCAGTCCCCCCACCCACCCATTCATTGCTTATGGCTAGTGACTGTGACATTTGAAGTTATATGTACATACATATACGTGATTAATATTTGGCAAGTTGTATCTTCCCAGGCATTTTTACTTCACCTGGTGGAAAGGAGCCCTGCTTCTCCTGGGCCTTTGGCTATTCAAGGTGAAACTTCCCCAGAATCTTGGTGGCCCAGAAGGCTTGCTTGCTTCAGGTGTACCTGCTCCAGTGCCCCAGGACTCACAAGGAAGTGATACAGCTTTCATTCCTCTGCTGTCATCTGCTTGCAGATGAGAAGCAGCTTTCTGCAGAAGGCTAAAGGAAGGCATTATCTCCCACTGCCGGGATGATGCTGGGGTGCCCCAGGTGCCCTGCCTTGAGTGCCCTGCCTTTTGCTTTGCCTCCCTGCCTACAGAGGTGCTTAAGAAATTGCACTAATGTGATGAGTAGGTTTTTCTAATTACTTGGGTGAAAATTCTGGCCCCAGTGAATTCTTTGGGAGGTTTGCTAGACTTATGCAGGTTTTCACCCTACTGCCCAGAGGTTGGTAGCTACATACAAGGTGCTGAAGCAGGTTGCCTTTAGTGCTCAGAAGATAGGAGGCTGTGATCTGCCTTTCTTAGTGAAAACAGATGAAAAATGGAATCGCTCCCCCACCAAACTACATCCCCTGAATTTCTCAGTATTTCATAATTTGTTAACCAGCTGTCTCATGTGCAAACAAAGCAGATTTCAAACTCCTCTGTACTTAGCTGCCACCTCTTCTCTCAAGGTCTTTTTCATCAGTTAATTTTCTCCCTCTGAACGAACATCTACACTTCTAATGATATTAACATGAGTGTACTAACCGGCATCTTTCTGCCTCACTGATTTCTGTTTTGTGCTTGCCTGGGATTATTCAGTAGGTGACTTTTGCCCCATTGTGTTTAGCTTCCAAGGAAGCTGACTTCCAAGGATGGAATACATGGCATGATTTGATAAACAGATGATCTCCATCCTCTACATGCATGCAAGCAAAAGTTAAGTGTACTGTACCTAAGATCCCATAGCTCACTTAATTGCAACAGATATGACTGTGCTCATCTGATACCACACCTACTAATATTAGGGATGTGCAAGGAGCTTTCGTCTCTGACTGGTGAAGCTCAGTGATTCCACTACAGATGTTTTTCTCTGGTCAAGCTTGAGGGACACCTAACAGTGTGACTGACTTGAAGCCTATGGCTTGCCAAATGTGTCCTGAGGAAGTTTTATAACCTTAGTGTTACCTTTTGGGTGGAGAAGCTGCACAGAGTCTGCATAATGCTCACACACTTGGCAGACCCAGAAGACACCTGGTTTGTTGGTGGTGGGTGGACTCTGTCCACATGTGATGCTCTGATCCTGGAGTGGCCCCACAGACCTGGTGTATCCATAATGCCTGGGTCAGCAGAAAGGCAGCGTGGTCCCAGCACGTGTATGTAGGTCTGGCTATGGAAGATGTGGGATCCCTGAAATGCCATCTGTTTGGGGTGACGCTGCCCTGCCCAAGGTTTGCAGTCTTCTGTTCTGTGCAGAAGCAGCACAGAGCAGGTCTGCACATAACAATCCAGCTTGCAAAGAGACTGCACAATCCTACTGTGTGCATTGCTCTGGCAATAACTGCATGTGATGGCGGCTTCTTCCACCGATTGGATCTCTGCTTTCATCTCAGTTATTTTACAAGGGCAACTATTTTTAAAGTTGCTATATTTGAACTTCTTTCTTTTGCTTTCACCTGCCCCCCCACCTCTGCATTGTCCTTAGATTTCTCTGTTCCCTTCCCTGACCCACACGTGTCCCTGTTTCACCACCAGACATTCATAGATATTTTTCTTCTTGTTTGTGGGTCTGACCCACCCTACATCTTCCTTTAAAAGTGACTTTCATCTAATTCTTTGCCAACTTTTCTGCAGTCAGCTGCACTAACTGATAACTCCTTTCTCAGACTTATCTAGAGGAATTCATGGGTGAAAGCACTATGCAAAGCAAGACCAGAGAATTTGAAACATCGGCGGGTATTGAATAATAAGATAAACCACGAAGCCAGAGTCTGAGGGAGCGCAAAGTATTTTTATGCCCTCCCAAAACTGACTTATATTGAATTTGATGCTGTTCATTCTTTTTTTTTTTTTTCCTTAATAAATCAAGGTATGTATTGTTTGCCAATGAAGACAAGAAACTGGGTTTTTGCCACTGCAATATTAGGGCTGATTTCTGTGACTGGGCCCAACAATCAGGAAGAGTTGATGTGGCAACTGAATTCTGAACTGTGAGGAGTCCCAGCTGCTGCTGAGGAGGTGGAAGGTGATATTTGTGAGGGAATGGAGAAGAAGAGAGGAAATCGGAGCTAGGGTAAAAGGAGGATCTGAAAACTTGTAGTCACTTGGAAAGGGCTGTGAGTTCCACCTTGGAGGTAAAAAATGTCTGTAATGTCAAAGCTAGGTGACTGTGCAGAGGGGAGAGGGATGCTTTAGGAATGAAGCTTGAGAAGTATCCGCACAAGAGATTCATGAGTAATAGAGGAATGAGCAGCACAGTCTCTTTAGTCTGCTCTCCTCACAGATTGTTTTACCAGTGCTATGATTTAAGTTTGCAGTATGATTTTCTCCCTATGCTGTTGGGCTGGCACACTCGTAGCTGGGATGCTGTTGTAGCAATGTAAATGTGCCCTGCACCAGCATACCAATAGAGCAGGCTCCATGCTGGGAGCATCTGTACAGCACTTCCTCTACCAGGACAGGTGATGGGACATGGTTGTGTGGATGTGCCTACGTGCACGATCAAGCTCGATAAAGAAAAGCATACAGTAAAAGCCCTGAAGATGGTGCTGGCAGTGATGATTGACATTCCAGAAACAAACTGGTCACCACCTGAATGCAAATCAGGACAGAGTTACAGCTCTGAAGAACTTGCAAGCTGCAGATGACAAGACTAAAGGACAAAGGGAAAAGGATATAACATAAGAGGCACTGAGGAGAGTAATAATGAGCATTAACTCTCACTAGCAATGCTTTTATTGTCTTGCTGCAAGCTGTTTTAGTGTAATGTTCTCTCAGCATCTTGGGGTCCTGATCAGATTGTTCTTGGTACAATGGAGGTAGAGAACATGTCCACCAACCAAAGGCAAGTCAACAAAAGACCTACTGGATACAGCCAAAGGACAGCAGCAAGAATGGTTGGAGGTCTAGATAGTACAGCTTGCAAAGAAAGACTGAGGAAACTGGGCCTTTTTAGCCTCAATGCAAGAACATGGTAAAGAAACAGCTCAACGGTCTTCAAAAACATAAAATGCACCTTCAGAGAAGAAGAGACTATTCTGATTTTCCTGTCCATGGTGAAGATAACAGAAAATATTGCAGTTGGATTGCAGCAGGAAGGCATTAGTTCAGAGACTTGGAAGAAATTCTAATAGTAAAGCCCTGGCATAAGTTGTCCAGGGAATGGGGGAGTCTCCAGCACCAGCCATCTTCCACAGCAGGCTGGACAAAGAGCTGTCAGGAATGGTGATGTCTAGGAGAGACCCACTGGAGAGAGTGGGGCAGAGCAGACATCTTCTCAGGGCCAGATCCAGGTTTGTGATTCTGTGGCATTGTTCATGGTGCAGCCTGGGGGACAAAAATGACATATTTTGGGGGTATGAAAAGGACAAGCCTTCTCTCTTTGTGAGTCATCCATTAGCTGTGAAGGAGTTCATTTCCTGGCTGAAACAGAGGATACAGAAGCAAGGCAGCTAGGGCAAAACATGTTGCTGTGGACATAGGTAGTCTATCAAGACTTATTTGTAGGCATAGAGCTACCTTGGATTTAGATCTGAAAACCACTGGCCCACCCTTTAATTTTTAACAAGTTCTGGATGAAGCTCCTGTGCAAACAGCCTGACTGGATTCTCAGGCAATGAAGAAAGGTGCAAGCTGACTGCAGTGACATGCAGCTGAACCAGAGCAAGAGGGGACAATCAAGGATGTTTGGGCAATGCAGAGAGGTTGTGCTAAAATTATGCACTCGAGCATGGACTTTGCTTTTCTAGCCTGATGTCACTAAATCTTATGTTGCAGCTCACTAATAAATGCCATCTTTTTTAGAGATATTTGGCCTGTACCATAACAGATACCTGCTGGTTGTACGGCTGCCAAAAGAGCAAGCAGAGTGCTGCTTATAGGTGCCTGCACAAAAGGTTGTGACTGATGCCCTGATGGGCAAGTTCGAGAGAGCGGTGAGCACTTTGGGCTGTCTGCTACCCACAGCGGCTGGCTCCCTGTACTTTTGGTGGAAGAAGCTGTCCTGAGGACCAAATGGTCCAGTAGCTAGATTCAGTTGTGCAAATGTAGATGTTTAGAGCCAATTTAGATGCACTGGACTATCCAAAATACTCTCAGGTGGCTGGCAAATCTGGGGCTATGAGAGACCTGCTCCCAGGGTGACATTCCCTGGGGCATCTCAACTTGGCACTTAACACCTGGGCAAATGAACTGAATCCAGAGTATCTAACATGGGCTCAAGCTCTTTTGGACTTGCAGCTAACGGAAGAGCTGAACCTAGGGACCTTACTTTGGTGGGTTGGAGCTGTGGATCTTCCTGTGGTAGAAAATTTAAACTGAGGGTCTGGGCCTTACAAAGTGAAAGGAGCTCTCCCAGAGAAGCTGTGTAAGGGTAAGGCACTACACACATACACGCACAGACACTCACACCAAGTTTTGCCAGCTCATTATGTTATCCAGCAGGGGATTATTTTTTTTTAAAGCAGTGTAAAAGTAGATCGACTGATAAAAAAGAGCCTTTTTGTTGTGAGAGCTTGCTGAGTTTGGGAAACTGCTTTCAATGCTATTGGCAAACACTTTACAGTGTAAACAGGGCCTACATCAGGCAGATAAAGAAGTGCAGATGCGCTTTTCTGTAGGAACCATTTGATGATAGACAATATATTGAAAAAAAAATTCTCATCAAATTAATTGTGGCCAATTAGACATAACCCCTTCCCCTCATCCCTGAATCCCCTCCAATCGAGGCTGCCTGAATGGGAAGAGCTCCTATCACCTGTTTCATTATGCAGATTGATATTCGAACATCTGAGAACAATGCTGCTTTCTGCACGGCACGGCTCCAAATTGCTAATGAAACAGCTCTGCCAGACAAGTCACTTAAACCCGCTCTCGCTGCTGCTGCCGACAGCTCTCATGGCGAGTTGCGGGGGGGAGCAGGAAAGGGGCTCTCCACTCCGAATGTGCTAATAGCCCCCAGCCTGTGTGTTTATAGCTCTCCAGAGCAGGAAGATTTCTGCTCTCTGACTCTGAGAGGTTACTTTCCCAAAGCCGTGGTCTGATTTGGACTTAATGCTTCTTGATTTCAATTTGTGGTGTGAGGGGTTGAAGGGGGGGTGGGCAGCCGCTGGGCTCTGAACACAGGTGTCTCATGTCCCAGAGCCCCCCAGCCCTTCAGGCACGCTTGGTGTCTGCTTCCCACCCCCATCTCTAGCATCCGCCTCCCCCCCCATTTGATGTGAAGCCAGGTCCGTAAGGGATTTCTCTCATGGGCAAGAGCGTGTCACATCACCTTGGGTACGGGTGGAACACCTCGCAACCGAGGCCCCACGGTGAGCGAGCAGGAGGCTGCCGGTGGGGTATGGCTCCGCCTGGGGCTCTTTGGGTGCAGGGCTACCACTGAGCCCTGCGGGTTCCCTCCCAGGCAGTCACCCCTCAAGGCAGGTAGAGCTGGGCAGCGGGACAGGGCTCCTGCTGTAGGGAAGCGTGAGGTGGGGCTCCTACCAGTGCGGACCCTGTACAGCCCTGTTTGCCGCTCCCTGTGACTCTCCACAGCTGGGTTTGCTCAGCAACTGGTGCAGTTTCTTATCTTCCCCTCCCCTGTTATCACCAAATTTTTTTGCCAGATCCTCACAGGGCTCCTCTTTGCAGATGCCTGGGGTAGAGTAGTTGTGACTTAGGGCTCTGGCAGGAGAAACGTTTACATGAAATGATGGGAGAGCGCTCTCATTAATCTAAATTCTGACCCTCTCTGTCAATATCTGCGGTTAATTCCTTTGTCGATATTTACTGAGGCATTGAGATTACCTCTGCGCAGGCTGCCTCCATGTAATGGCCCCTGCATTGTGTCCCAGCTCCTGTCTCATGTCTCTCGGACTCCTTCTAGACCAGCCTGCCAATGTGCCCTGCTGCCCCGGGGCTGACACTTCTGATCCAGGCTCACTCCCCCAGCCCTTGGAATAAGCCAAACAAGTGGCTTTCTTTACTGAACTCTTTGACAACAGTGTCAATTAACTTTCCTCCTTGTGGATCTTCTCCAGTTCCTCCACACAAGTTCCTCCACCGTGTTGCCATGAGAGGACACACTCCTTCCCCATCTATCCCATATGTTTTCTGGGAAGGCTTGTATGTCTTCTTGCTCCTTCAGTATGAGCTGTGTGGGGCAGAAGTGAGCTCAGAAAGATGCAGCAGTTTTTGGCTCTGGAGAGCTCTTTGGAGATCCCTCCATCCCTGGACTGAGCTGTGCCCACCTACTAAAGATCTCTGGTGTGGGTCCCATATGGATCCTTTCAGATTGTTTCGTGTCTCGTCGTCCCCAATGCTATGGCTGAAGTGTGTGTGCATGTGGAGAATAATTTACATTTGCAGATCTGTTCTGACTGAGGAATGGGCAGGGGGTAAGGGATGGTGAATGAATGCACAGTACGTAGTTTTGTAGAAGCCATCAGCCTGGCTTCCTTCTCTAGAAACATGCTTTTCCAGTTGCCAAAAACAGTCATTTCCTTCAAGAAGAATGTTTTCATTTATTTACTGATTGCCCAGGAAGTTAAAAATTAAATATGGAGCCTTTCACCTCTGGCTGCTAAGATGGGCCCTGGAACACAGCGGGGACAAAGGATAGTTCAGATTATTTCCCTTATCACAGCTCAGCCTGACTCTGTAATCCTTCTTACTCCAGTTCATAGGCACAGTGATGGAAGCAGACAAAACTAGAGATTGTATTGCTGGGAATGGAGGGTGGAGATAAAAAATGGACATTGGATGGGGTCTCTTTTTCTCTTAACACTCTTTGGGCCCACAGAGAGGATCTCATAGCTGCTGCCCCTCCAAAGAGCATGCTGAAGCTGAGGTCACACCAACATTGGTCGGGCTTGCCTGCTGCTTGCCCTGCTGACTTTACTTTGTTGAAGGGCTCTATGGGGATGGGGGGTGCCCCATCTGCCCTCTAGGCTGGGTTCTGCAGCCTCTGGGCAAGCAAGTTGCCCACTTTGCAAACTCCTGTTTTAGCATGTCAGGGGAGAGACTGTGTTCCTTTGTGCCTGGTATGGCAATGTCGTTCTTGTGATGGGTCCCCTAAGCTGCTGCTATAATCAGCTTGGTAAAAAAGAATAATTTCAGCACGCTGCAGTGATTGTTCTCCCATCAAAGTTTGCTTTCATTACAGGTTTTGATAGCTGTGAGTTTGTCTTTATCCCTAGGGAGTGTGACAAGGTTCTAAGAGCCACCTTACTGCCTGTTTTATGCTATCTGAAACCTCTTTTTTCTGGTGATGTGCCAACCTGTGTTTCAAAAAACAGCCCTGATGTTTTCTGTTGGTTTAAAGCAGTAGGACATGTGTTCTCTCTCACACACTCATGTGTGCGCATACAAGCCAGCCCATCTTGCCATCCAAACTGGAGAGATGATTCCTTGCACAGCCAGATGAGTTGACTGGTACACAGACACAGGTGATGTGAACGGTGCATTCACCTACCCGCAGACACAGCTCCTGGTTGGCCTTATTGCTGAGATGTTGTGAATGAGATACACTGCTTAGTGGCTTTGGCCCCCTCAGCTGAGTTGGCCAGGTTCCAAACTGGCTTTGAGCATTACTTGAGAACAAGGCTCATCTGCATGTTTTTTAAGCTATAGCTATAGGCTGTAGCCACATTTCCACTATAGAAGGTGGCAGTACATGACTGCATATATTCATGTACCAGGTGAACTGTTGCTGTTCAATGGGTTTGGTCTGACTGTTAGCATGTTCTTAGCATGCTTCTCAGCATCATCCAAATATACAGTCACAGCTGAAGTCAAGAATTAGCACCAGGCAAGCTACTGCTTGATATATCAAGAGAGGAGGGGGCTTCCCTCCATTTAACCTACCTTTGCATCTTTTCCTTTACTGCTTATTCAGTTCCTGGCTTACAATTCTGTGCTCCTTCCTGTCTGCTGGTTCTAGGGGTTTTAAGCAGTCTTGATAATTGACAGTCTAAATTTTACTGCTCATAAAACCCCAGAGAGCATTGATTATGACTTGAGTTAAGCAAGTGGCATATAAAATCTCACAGCCTTGCAGCCGTAGGGAAATGTTATGATGAATGTATTTCTTGGGAGCAGCATAAGGTTTGGAGTATTCTGCCAGCTCTGTTCTGGGCATCAAATGTTACTAGCAACTTGCAACCACTAATAGCATTTCATTTGGGACATTTGCCCAAAAGTTTGAAAGCTGATCATTCGTTTGGTGAAGTGGGTGTGAGGTGTTCTGAGAGGCATCTCTCCTCATTAATTACTTTTCTACTTCAGTCACAATCAGGAAGTGCAAAGGCATCCACAGAGCTGAAAAAGATACTTAGAAAATAAATGACTCTTTTTGGATAAAATGCACATAGATTTTATTGAAAATCTTTCTTTCACTGTGTTGTAAAGCCACTGTTACCTTTTCCCTTTCCTTTTTCCTTTTATCTAACCTCCTTTTAATCTTTGATCACTGGCTATTTTATGCACTTAATCCAGAGTGGACAAAAAGACCAGGTTGCTCAGATTCACTTCTTGGTTCTTAGGCACTAACAGGAGATGTTTGTGTTTGAAAATAGTGAAATATAATATCTTCTTGATAATGCTTTCCAACTGATAGTAAAATAAAATCAGAACTACCTTCCAAGGAGAGTGTGTTCACCCATTCAGATGACTGCTTCTTGCTGAAAGATTGTGAGAAATATTCTTTTTCTGTCTCTCCAGTTCCAGAAACCCAATGACTTTTCACCCCCTTTCCGCTTCGGGACGGTTCCCAATGGCAGCACAGAAAGGAACATTCGCAACAACTACCCTGAAATGCACAGCTACATGGTGAAGTTCAATCAGAGGGGGGTGGATGATGCACTGTTCTCGCTGAAGACTGGGTGAGGCTTTCTTCTTCCATGCTTACTCACCACAGAAACCTGACTTACTTGCATGCTTGTCTGGAAAATTTTTTGTGGGATTTGGAAAATGAGCCTCCATTATCATTCCGTGGTTAAAAGTATAGCAAGACCACACACAATGCAGAAGAATAATTCTGTGGTTCTCTTAGCCAGGTTTTTCTATTGAAATCTGTGTAAGAGTTTCTGGTTTTGCTGTGTTTATAAGACTATTTGGAAAAAAAAAAAAAAAGAGGCTCTCCTGTACCCTTGTGTATGTTAGCCTTGTGTATATTAGTCCCGAAGACCTTGCTTCACCAAGATATTTCATGCTGATGGGTCCTTATGCATACACAGGAAAAGCTCAGAGACCTCTGTGGAAAAAATTTTTTTCAGAGCTTTTATACTGTAATCTGGAAATTCCTTTGTTTTCCCTCCTTCTGTGCATAAAAGATTATGTTAATCAGAAAGCTGAAACAATCCTTGTCAGACTAATCCCACCCCAGTGTATCACTAGCTAATACAGTGTAATGGAAGGTGTGCTTGAAGCAAATAGTTTGGAAGTAGCCTGTCTCTCTGGAATATTTTAGTATCAAGGGCTGAACAAAATGTTGTTTGAATAATAAGGAAGTATATAAAATGGGAGCATTTCCTTGGGTAATTTGGAAAATGTGGGAAAAATCATTAGCAAAAAGTATGTTTGAACAACTCATCCTATTTTAATAGCAGTGAATCTGTAAAGGAGCTAACTTAAAACCCCATTTTGCAAGCCTTTGTCCTTTATAATTAAAGACCTCCTCCCAGAGCTGACCATTTTGATTGTCAGAGCCCAGCACCAGTGAAAAAAACCATTCTTGCATGAGAAAAAAACTCATGTTGCACTCTTATGAGAAAGTTCATTCCAAAGCACGAATGAAGATGTTCAGCCAATTTAATTACTAGATTGACTGAATATTCCTAAACCTGTTTGCCAGGTTCAGAGGCACATAGCCCATTATAAATGATTGTACCATTGTTGGATGCCATCCTGGGAAGGTACATTTGCCAGGATAGTCATCATCCAGGAAATAAATATGCTCTGTCCTGGAAATATATGGATGAAATAGAGCTCATCACTTGCAGTAGATGTCATCCTGGCTTCATATCCACCCTTCCCCACAGAATTCCCCACAGATACGCACTTGAACTGAGATAATCACCATACTGGAAATATATGTACAGGAGGTGGATTGAAAAGATAGCGTGGGTGTGAGAATGTGCAAGGTGGAAGGTCTTTGGTCTTTTATCAGAAAGTGCTTCATTTCAGATCTAGTGGGAGGATTTACTCGTCGGCTGTCTTTGGTTATGTAGAAGATGCAGCCCCCTGAGACTGCTCCCCACACCCAAATCAATTTGTTGCAGTGCAAGGAAGGCTCTCATCAGTCTGTTGTGCTGTCTACCCATCCCAGCCCTTAATGGGGATTTCTCTGTGTTGAAACAGATTTTTTTCTTGTGGTTTTCAGCTAAGCACTCTTTACCAAAGAGCTACTCAGCATGGTAAACCATAAAGCTGCCTTCGTGGCCACTTGACATTGGTAAAGATCCAGTACTGCTTTTCACAGTAACCGAGGAGTTAAACATGATGTCCTGACTATATTTAATTTGAAAAAAAATGACATTTTGCTCAGCTAAGTCATGCCAGCGGTTTGAATTGGAGATAATCTTTCCCTTACTCCAACCCCTACTTTGCTATCTAATATTGATACATTTTATAAAGCATTTTAGGTTCCTTTGAGATGAAAGGCAGTACAGAAATACAAGCTATTCTTAGGACTATAGATCCCCCTGACTTGCTCTTCATTCATCTTTATCTTGCAGTATGTTTGTATTCCAAATTTTCTTTCAGATCAGAAATTATGATTATCAAAGAGTCAGAAAGAAATAGACAGTCCTAATTTATAATCTAGCTTCACCTGTAAACGAGTTTTTGGGCTCAGATTTTAGTTAACTCTGATGAAGGTGAAGATGCAACCTATTGTAGTCTATCTGAAAGAGGTTTGTTTCTGCCTTAATTACCCGAGAACACCTTTGAACTCATACAGATTCTATCTGTTCTGTAACTATACCCCTCTTATTTCTTGTACCTGTGCAGGAAGTTGGATGCTTTCATTTATGATGCAGCAGTGCTAAACTACATGGCTGGCAGAGATGAAGGCTGCAAGCTGGTGACGATTGGGAGTGGGAAAGTGTTTGCCTCCACCGGCTATGGCATTGCCATCCAAAAGGACTCAGGCTGGAAGCGCCAGGTTGATCTTGCCATTCTACAGCTTTTTGGAGATGGTAAGCGACAAGAAAAAGAGGAGTTGGAGTTTTCCTAAGAAATACCAAGTTTTGCATGTAAGAAATAGAAGTTCCTACCTCTGGTGCTTCAGATTTGAGTCGAGAACAGGAGATTATTAACAAGAGTTTGTTAGAGGCATTACACCAAAAATGTGAGGATGTCACTTGTTTTATGTTCTTGAGGCAGGGTAGCAGTATTGTCAAAAGCAATGTCAAAAGCTCTAAAGGCTTCATAGAACCAGCTCAGATGTGTGTTGGAAAAATATCTTGTGTGAAGAATGTCTTGTAAAAACGAGATTTCTCTTGTGAACTTTTCAGTACCTTTGAGGTTTTGCCATGACCAAACCCACTAATTATATTGGACTTTCTGTGGTCATCCCATGCTTTATAGTTCTAGACAGGATCAAGCCATACAGAGTTTACAAAATTAAAGGATAAATATTTCTGGATGAAAGAGTTAACTCAGATTTTCCAAAACTTAAAAAGAACCACGGAAGGACTTGCAACTCAGAAGCATATTTTGGAGTGAGTTTTTAATCAGAACATTATAGTTACCTAATTATTCTCATCCTTTACAGATAAATTGTTATTATGAAAAAAAAATTATTCATGAGATAAGTAATTCCTTCTTAGAAAATATTTCTCTGGCTTTCCCTTTCCATTCCATATTACATCTTGCTATGTCCTTTTTTTGAATAAATAAAATTCACAGGTTATTTTATTTATAAGTATTTATTTTTTTCTGAAATCTGAAAGTAACATATGGCATAATAAATATGGAACGAACATAGCTCTGATATACTTCAGCAGAAAATTGGCCACCTGATGGATAGGGTGTTCTGTCTTCTAAACAGCCTAATATGTATTATTTCAGAAAAAGATATAAGTTCTCCATAAAGCTTTAAAGACTGTGCTATGGCGCCACATAAATATACGGATTTTTTCCCCCCTGTCACTGGCCTGGAGGTTGAAAATGTGAAAAACTAACTTTCCTAACAGCATGAAAAGAATTGCCAACCTGCAAAATTAGTTTGTTTCTGAATGTCTCAGTATGTGTTTCTCTCTCTCTCCCCTCATGAAAATACCATAATGGGAGTAAGTGGGGTATGAAATTAGACTACAGAACATTTGTTCCTAGCTGATACAAATTAGTAATATTTTTGATTGGTCAAGGGGCTTGGAAGTGTTGAATTTGGACAAAATTGGAGGGAAGAAAAACAGGTAAAAATGCACTAATATTTTCGGGAACATTGCACCTAGTTTTAATGAGCTATGGATATGATGGAAACAAATTCAAAATCAGACATTTTGATTTAAAAAAAAACCCAACATTTTGAATTTTGAGCTGGAAATGTACAATGTTTTCATTTAGAAGTGGCTCATTTTTGTCTACTAGTATCAGTCACTGATTTTTCCCTTCATTGACCTAATATGAAAGTGGAAGTTTGTGAGGCCAGGTCTTCAGTTATCTGGTGGACAACTTTTTCAGGATCTCACTGTAGCTATTTGACAAGTGTGACAGCTGTGTCCTGTGGTACAGCTTTTTGTGGCTAATACCTGACTGTGGAAAAACCCTGTTGCCTTCCCTGTGACAAATTGCACCTGCCCCTATCAGAAGGGCAATCAGGATATTTCATGGACGTAATAGATGTGGAAAAAGAGCATGGCCACTGGAAATGACCTTAGATCAGCTTCTTGCTTTCAATCTACCCCAGCTTGAGCTCTTTAGCCATTGCAGGGCTGGCTAACCTGTTTCTTTCCTTCTCTCTGTCTTTCTAGGGGAGATGGAGGAGCTGGAAGCGCTGTGGCTCACTGGCATTTGTCACAATGAGAAGAACGAGGTTATGAGCAGCCAGCTGGATATAGATAACATGGCAGGTGTTTTCTACATGCTGGGAGCAGCCATGGCCCTCAGTCTGATCACCTTCATCTGTGAGCATCTCTTCTACTGGCAATTCCGCCACTGCTTCATGGGCGTCTGCTCTGGCAAGCCTGGTGTGGTCTTCTCCATCAGCAGGGTGAGTGTCATTAGCTAGCAGGGAGGAACAGAGGATTTATTCAGACAGTCCTAGGTACTGGAGATGGGGAAATCCACCAAGACTGTCTAAAACACAGGTGGGATAGAGTGGTGGTCTGCAGGATAAGGGCTGGCATCTTTTCACTGTTAATGTTGCAAGAGCATCTAATGTGACATCTCTGGTCTCTGCTGGATTATGGTCATGGAAATGGAAATTTCACATGGAAATGAAAATGCAGTATAAAGAGAAGTTAACTGTAACTGTCTGGTCCTCCAAAGTGAGTTGTTAGGAGGCCAAATCTGGGGACAATAAGTCAAGTAATGGTGAATAACATGATTAGAAATTCGGGAGTTTTTCATCGTCCTCTATATTACACCTGTTCAGCTGACCTTATGTTAACTAGAAGTGTGCTATCATGGACAGTCAGAAGTCCCTAACCAAAAGCCATGCCCTAAACCATGCAGAAATCCTTCCAGAGAGGATGACCACATGAACTTAGCAATTGCTTTATACAAATCTGCCTTAGGGTATAATATTTACATTTAAGGCAGATTCTAGTAATTTCTGAGTCATCTTTCTGCTATTAACTAGCAGTGTCCCATTTGGAGGCTTTTTTCTTCTTTCAAGCCACTGGTCCCTTCTCCTGATCCATTCTGAAGTGAGGTCAAATCTCAGCATTCTTTACCTCAGTGTCCAATGTAATAGAATTAGCTTTGATTGTGCAAGGAGCACGTAATTGCTACATAACATATTGTTGAGGAGAAATGACAAAGCCTTTTGAATGCAGGGGCACAGCCGCTCTTCTATATTGTTAGTTTCTAACCTAGTTTAGTCTGGAGATGAGATGGTGGATTGTGTTTGGTGATCCTTAGCTAAGTACAGATTCTTTCATTCTGGGGTTATCTGTTAGACCTGGGCCAGGTTGGTGAAAAGTCTAAAAAGTGTTAATCATCTGCTAGCTGCTGAGAAACCATAGTAACATGATGTGATGGTGTCCATTTCACAATTTACATTAATCAGCAGGTGCCATTTGGCAGGCCAGGGAATAAATGAGCCCCTTTCCTTTTGCTCCTAGGGGTGGGTAGCCCTTGCAAGCAGTCTGTGTCATGGATGAAATGAGCTAGTGGGGAATGTGGAGGAATCAGGCACTTCTGCTGTCTGATTTGAGGTTGAATAGAGGACTTTCGCTTTCAGGGATGTCAATTTGGAGCCTGTTATCACTGTTAAATTTAACAGAATGCAATTAAAAATTCTATTGTACCTCACTCAGCCAGATGCAAGAGACCTAAATACCTATTCGGCAGTCCTGCTCTTTCTCTGTTTCCTTTTCTAATCTGTACTGGTGATTAATGTAGCCAAGTTTATGACAAATGAAGCTGTTCCCTTTCTAAGATAGCTCCTGTCTCATTGATTCACTGATGTCCAGATGAATTTCAAGGGTCAAAACAGACTTTCTTCCTCTCATCCACACAGAATCATTTGTCTTGATGCTTTTGTTCCCAAGGATATTATTTTCCCCATTTGCAATTCCATGTTACACCTACTAGATTTGAGTAACTCTTAGAGATGCAAGCAGGTACTCCTGCATCGTACAGATATGACATGAAGCAAAGCAGAGGAAGAGTACTGGAGTGGAAGGAAAAAATATGAGGGGCAAGAAAGAGGGGCAGAACAGCAAGGGTCGGTAGACCAGGTCTGATTTCATTTGATTTGATTGTGCTTCATGATGGAAGGCTGACAGGCCTTGCTGTCCTACAGGAACATGCTGTTGCTGCACAGGGTGCTTCCCAGTTCAGGTCCCCTTTCGTGTATTCTTTGCAGGACCACTCACCTTCCTGCTTTCTCTCATTTCAGGGTATCTACAGCTGCATCCATGGCGTGGCCATTGAGGAACGCCAGTCAGCAATGAACTCCCCCACGGCGACTATGAACAACACCCATTCCAACATCCTCCGCCTGCTTCGGACAGCCAAGAACATGGCCAACCTGTCAGGGGTTAATGGCTCACCGCAGAGTGCCCTGGACTTTATCCGCCGCGAGTCATCGGTCTACGATATCTCCGAGCACCGCCGCAGCTTCACCCACTCAGACTGCAAGTCCTACAACAACCCCCCCTGCGAGGAGAACCTCTTTAGTGACTATATTAGTGAGGTGGAAAGGACCTTTGGCAACCTCCAGCTGAAGGACAGCAATGTGTATCAGGACCACTACCACCACCACCACCGCCCCCACAGCATTGGCAGCACCAGCTCCATTGATGGGCTCTACGACTGTGACAACCCACCCTTCAACGCCCAGTCGCGGTCCATCGGGAAGAAGCCCTTGGACCTGGGGTTACCCCCTGCCAAGCACAGCCAGCTGGGCGACCTTTATGGCAAGTTCTCCTTCAAGAGTGACCGCTATGGGGGCAGTGGGGCCCACGATGATCTGATCCGCTCAGATGTCTCTGACATTTCCACTCACACGGTCACCTACGGCAACATTGAGGGCAACGCAGCCAAGCGGCGGAAGCAGCAGTACAAGGACAGCCTGAAGAAGCGCCCAGCCTCTGCCAAGTCCCGTCGGGAGTTTGATGAGATAGAGCTGGCCTACCGCCGGCGCCCACCCCGCTCGCCCGACCACAAGCGCTACTTCAGGGACAAGGAAGGGCTACGGGACTTCTACCTGGACCAGTTTCGGGCCAAGGAGAACTCACCGCACTGGGAACACGTGGACCTGACAGATATCTACAAAGAGCGGGGAGATGAGTTTAAGCGCGACACGGGAGGAGGAGGGGGTGGATCCTGCACCAACAGGGCCCACCACAAGCATGGCTCGGGCGAGTTTGGTGGAGGCAATGAGCACAAGCATGGCGTTGTGAGCGGGGTCCCGGCGCCGTGGGAGAAGAACCTGACCAACCTAGACTGGGAGGACCGGCCTGGGGCTAATTTCTGCCGTGGTTGCCCTTCTAAGCTGCACAACTACACGCCATCGGTGGTGGGGCAGAACTCTACCCGCCAGGCCTGCATCCGCTGTGAGGCCTGCAAGAAAGCGGGCAACCTGTATGACATCAGTGAGGACAACTCGCTCCAAGAGCTGGACCAGCAGCCTGCCCCTGTGCCCGTGGCCACCAGCGCCACCTCCTCCTCCAAATATCCTCAGAGCCCTTCCAATTCTGCCTCCAAGGTGCAGAAGAAGAACCGCAACAAGCTCCGCCGGCAGCACTCCTACGACACCTTTGTGGACCTGCAGAAGGATGACTCGGCCCTGGCCCCCCGCAGCGTCAGCCTCAAGGACAAGGGCCGCTTTTTGGAGGGGAGCCCCTATGCCCACATGTTTGAGATGCCAGCCAGTGAGACCACCTTTGCCAACAACAAGTCCTCAGTGCCCGCCACCAGCTACCACCACCACAACAACCCCGGCAGCAGCGGGGGCTACATGCTCAGCAAGTCGCTCTACCCCGACCGGGTCACCCAAAACCCTTTCATCCCCACTTTTGGGGATGACCAATGCTTGCTCCACGGCAGCAAATCTTATTTCTTCAGGCAGCCTGTGGTGGCAGGAGGGCCCAAAGCCAGGCCAGACTTCCGAGCCATCGTCACCACCAACAAGCCGGTGGTCTCAGCCCTTCATGGGGCTGTGCCAGCCCGTTTCCAGAAGGACATCTGTATAGGGAACCAGTCCAACCCCTGTGTGCCTAACAACAAAAACCCCAGGGCTTTCAATGGCTCCAGCAACGGGCATGTTTATGAGAAACTCTCCAGTATTGAGTCTGACGTTTGAGTGAGAGGGGAAGAGCGCGGGGAGGGACTGGGGGTGTATGTGGAGCATGGGAGGGTGGGGTGGGATCAATCCCATCAGCTACTCTCCTGAGTCGTCCTTAGTTTGTGGGATACTGGAGTTCCGAGTAGTGCAGCACTGGTGACAAGTGCCACCTCTTTGGTTTCCCCTCTTCCTCCTCCTCTTTCCCACCCCTCCCCTTTTATCTCTTTTTCCATGTTCTCGCTCCTCCCATTCTCCTCCATTCCTGGCCATTGCACTTTACAGTGACGTCGGAGTTGGATATCCTCGCTCGTGATTTCAGGAAGCGGAGAAAAAGACAGGGAAGAGGTGGGCTGAGGGGGAGCGGCAGTGACTCTAGCGTTTCACTTTTGCTGGCTCCCGGCAGAGAAAGGCATGTGCACACACACGTGTGTGTGTGGCAGGAGGAGACAGCAGAAGCAGTGTAATGGACATGCAGGAAAATACGCTTGCTCAGGCAACTCTTCCTAAAACTGCCTAGAAAAGAGTAGTGTTTGAAGACATGGAGAAAGTGAAGGGGGAATAACACGACTAACTTGATGATGCACTTATATGTTAGCTATACTGAGGTTCTCGTTACATTATTTTGTGAAGACTATGGGGGTTTAGGGCTGAAATATATATATATATATATTTGCGTATATGCTGAGAAATTTTACGCTAAAATTTTGAATTGTCTGTTGGGGGGTGTGGGGGGAGGGAGAGAAGGCTTGTCTGCAGGTCTGGCTAATGGTTTCACCATGGCTATTACAGCCGTTGAATCTGTGGCAGACCAGTGGGAGAGACGGAAAGGAAGTGGGGTTTGAGTTTGGGAAAGCAACCCTGGAGTCAGGGAGGCTGCTGGGATCTCTGACAGAGGATTCTGGTTTGCACTGAAATGAGAGCAGTTTGGGGAAAGGGGCGCAGGGTTGGTTCGTTAGCTGTGAATTGCTCACTAGTTGTGACATGCTTCAAGGGTGGGAGCAGTGTATAGTATGGGTTAGCCTATACGCGAGTATATATGATAACTTTATACTTGAAATGTCTGTGGAGAAAGCAAAATAAACTCAGAATCCTATAAGGTGTCTGGATAACAAACACAGTGGAACAGAGCTAAAGAATAGGGAAAGGTGGGGAGTTTTGTCACTGTTGCTTCAGGGTACACCAAGCCTGTTTTGCCATGTCCTTTCAGCAAGGAGGGCAAGGAAAAAAGGGTTTTCATCCTTCTGCCCTCCCTGCCCTTGGTCAGCAGGTTGGAACAAAAAGAATAGGGTGCCCTCTGCCAATGCTGGCATAGTGCTGGAGAGGAAAAAAAATGCCATGAAAGGGTGAGTGTGGTGGCGGTGGTGCTGGTGGACTGTTTCAATGCCTCCTTGCACATGTGGAAATAGGAGGAGGGTGTGCGCACCTATGGGAAATACATATGTATATTTACTATTGAATGTACAGGGAAGTACACAGCTTGTCTTCCTGTGAAGGGGTGTGCTTGAATAAACGCCAGAGAGCATGGAAACTTGGGCTGAAGACAAGACGTGCAAGGCCGAGATGCGTGTGTACGTGTATGTGTGCTTCTGTGTGTGTGAGAGAGAGAGATACTAGCACAGGTGCAAAGCTGGAATAGCCTAGGGTTTCCCATCCCTGCAGTTGTAGTGACAGCTTTCCTGGTGCACCTAGTATCGATGAGAGTGGGTTTTTTTCTTTCCATTGTATCATTTTAGATGCAAGTTAAACTAAAGGAAAGGGAGCAGGGGTAGGAGTGAGAAGCTGAACTCCCCTTTCATGTGTCTTCTTTCTCCTGAGGTGGGGGTGTGGGCCGACCTCTCCTGTCCTGAGAGATATGGCAAAGTGTCTCCTGCTTATCCTGGGTCTGTCCTAGTGTCTCGATGACCGTGGCTCACCAGGGGAAGGGTTGAGAGAGCCCTGTGCTGAGGGCATGGGGACACTGCTGGGGACTGACTCTGAAAGACGATGGCAGCCCTGTCTTTATGAGCCACATTTCTTGGAGCTGAAAGCCACCTCTCTCACATTCCTCACCGCACCCTGGTTGATTTTATCTTATCTTTCTCTTTTTAAGCCAACAGAAGGCCTTTTATTTATTTACCTATTTATTTTATTTATTTTTTAAAGCTGGGGCGGGGGGAGGGTGGTATTTGCCTGTAAAGTCAAAGAGTGTGAGAAGAAGGTGGGCAGGGTTGGTGAGGGGAATATTTTCTTATATTTCACTGAGGAAATTAAGGAGGGAAGAGGGGGAGAGTCTTTGTAAGGGAACTTCTTATTCTTTCCCTCTTCTCTCATTACAAGGACAAAAAGGAAAAGAACAAAAAAAAAAAAAAAAGAAACCAAACAAATTAACAGAGCGATCTGCAATCCAGAACACAAGGCAGCTTGTCAGATGCCTCTGACAGCGGCCACCGAGAAGGCGTTCCTTTCATTTGTAAATATTTCTTTTTTATTGCGTTTTTGTATAAATTGGTGTTTCTCTTCTCGTGAATATTCAGGTCGTGGGGTGGGAGGGAGGGGAAGTTTGTTTCCGTTCTGTTTGTTTTCTACGACTTTTCAGGCTGCGTTTTTGGAAGCGGTTTACGCGGGTCGAGGCCGTATGAATGAGGAAAACAAAGTGAGAGAGAGAGAGAGAGAGAGAAACCCATGTGTGTTGTGTTCCCCCTAGGCCCCCCGTATCGCCCTGTCATCTTTATCTTCATGAATGGAAGACGCCGGAACGTCACTTCAAGCCTTGCCAGCAGGGTTTCATGTTTTGATGGGAACACCCCCAATTCCTTTTTGCATATAAACTCTCTGTACCAGCATCTCTCTGTGGAGTTTGGGCCTCAAGGCACTACGCTGTCTTGATAGTGGTGGGGTGAACCATCAAGTTGGCCGCTCAGGTTGGACCATCACTTTGACATTAAGAGACTTCTCCAATGCTACTTTGGTTTAGAAATCTTGGACCTGGGAAAGCTTGTGATAATTTCTGGTATTTCCTAAGGGCTTGGGGGGGAGCTTGACAGCTGGCGAGGGCAGCTAATCTCTTTGGCGGTTATCTTGGTACTTTTCCGTCCCTCCCCACCTGGAACGAGGAAACCTGGAGGGTGGCTCTGCAGGGAAATTAAGCCGAAAACAAACCAAAAAGAAGTTAATGGAACTTTTTTCAAATCTCTTCTTAAAGGTTCTGATTTTTGTGTTGCGGGATGAAAGTTGGTTCGTATTTTCTCCGAACTGGTCTGTCCCTTGTTCCACTGATCGGCAAATGATAGTTTGCCAAAATCATTATCTAGTGTTGATACTGTTGTAGCACTGTTAACACTCCGAGTGCTCTGCAAATATTAACTGTGCCACAAACCACTCAAATGAATGCTCTAGGGCAACCAGAAAAGAAAAACTGGAAATTCTGGACTGAACCACTGGTCTAACCACAGGAGCCTGGTATTTTGCCTTCTCCCATAATAGATTAGGCCACGTGTCCATCAGGTTAATCCTTTCTCCTATAAGCGATCTTTTCTGGTTGCTTTGTTTATTTTAGTTCTGACAGGTCAACAAGTTTTGGGACAGAGATGAAGGGGAGGGGGTGGGAGGGGGGAGGGTGTAATTCATAATCCAGAAATAAATCGATGATGTTATTAAACTCTGATTATATATTTAGAATTTTAGATTTGGTGTATTTTCATTCTAAGTATTCAAGCGATTCAATCAGGTAATATTAGCAGCAGGTGTTGTCTATACTAGAAAACCACCCATGTGCTGTTTATTACCTGTCCAGAAAAGAATGGAATTTCATACCAGAGCCTGACAAAACTCCACATCCCCTCCCTTGCCATTTCTCTCTCTCTCCTGTAGAAACACCAGTATTTTCTGGGGCAGTGGCTGGGAACATTTCCCCTCTCTGAAGGTTTCTGCACACAAGAATACCGAGCAAAAACCATTGCGTCCTCTGCAGTTTGGTGACCTCTACTGTATATTTGCAGCCAGCCTCCCAGGAAAGATTAGGCGCCTTTGGCAATGTTTCTGACATTTCCCTCCTCACTCTAGCCCCAGGCATGGCTCTCTGAGAGGTATTTTCATGAGCCATGTTCTTCTGAAGTGTATGTACTGAGCTGAAGGAGGATGTGTATGAAGGAGACGGAGGAAATATTCAAAAAAATATCAGAAATGTGCCATGCAGAGTGGAAAGCAGCTGGCAGGTAGAACTTGCAGCCGTGGATCTCCACATCATAAAACTTCTTGGAGTATTCACACCAGCTTTTTACCGTAGCGCAAGACAACAGAGGCTGGTGTAGTAGTTCTCTGTCTCCCATCACGCCTCCCAGTGAGGGCAATATCAGAACTTGCCATGTCACATCATAAGTAGGAAAGAAGCTGCAGTCAGGACTTGTTGTCAGTTGAGACAATGAAGCACACCGGCCCCACCTCCTCAGTAAAAAACCATCCCGTTCTCTCTGAAATCCAGCATGTGTTGTCAGAACTCTCCAGGCGAGAACCCCAGTGGGGTTCAAAATGCTCAGAAATGTGCAAGTATGAACTTTGCCCGTAGGGAATTGATACTTCAATTTCCAGCGCATGGGGAGAGGAAGGTTCCTTTGTGATGTCCTGAAGGATTTGGTGGAGGAGTTAAGAGTTGCCAGGATGGTCCTCTTTGCTTCTGACTTCAGCAATGCATGCTGATGTCGAGCTCCTCACTCCAAGAAGACACTAGCATCCATCTTGAATAAAGCCCCTTTGTACCTTCAAATCAGGGTTGTTTCTCACAGCAACATTGCCAGCAAAAGAGAGAGGGGGAGACAGAGAACAAATATGATGGTGGTGACAGGTTAGAGTGATCAGAGATACCTCAGGGATCTTTATAGGCAAGTCTTTGCTTTAGAGCTTTCTATCAAATGTGGCATATCCTCCCACCTCCATTGCTTATCAACAGATGGAAGCAAGCCTGGGAACACAGCCAATGATCAGACTTAGGCCTTTCACACATCCTCCACTCCAGTCAAGCAACCTTTGATGAGCCCTTCCCATGGAGAAGGGTGGGAGGTTGCACTTCCCCACATATTTTTGGTTGCCAAAAAGAAAAGAAAAAAGGGAGGGGATAAAGATGAGGAGTGTTGATGAAGGGACTTTGTGCTGACTCTCTGCACCATCGCTCTAAGGAATTACACTTCACCCTTCCTGCTCAATCCAAGCTGGCAAAGGGTAGGGTCCAATCATGCTGCCTCTCCATGGCATATGCCTGGCTCACCACAGGAGCCCCTGGGAGCCGTGTGCAAGAAAGGAACTGGATTGCTGGCAACAAATGGGGACGGACTCCAAGCCACAATCCCCGTCTGCACCCACTCTTTCCCATAAGTGCTTCCCTGCTGCTGAACACACCTGGCGTGTCCACCTGGAACACACCTACCATGCTGCTGGATGCTGCAGGGCACATTGAGATAGTAACTAGTGGGACCCAATTGTTGTCCCCACAAGGGCTTATTTTCAATTTGCAGCCAAATAGATTTCCAAGCCATAGACCCTTGCTGCATTCACCCACCTACACTTCCCTGTGGCTCCCTCCCTCCTCCCCCCTCAAAGGCAAACTGGGGCGCTGACTGTCTCACTGGCAATACGAATACTATTGCTTCATCTTCATCATGGGCTCTCTGGACCTCCCTGGGGCTGACTGCAGACAGACCTGGGTGTCTGCCATTAGAACGGCAACAATGGCAACAACAAAAACCACTTTGCAATTGGCTTTGAGTTCTTTTTTCATCTCTTGAGCATCCCCAAATTCCTCTCCTAGCCATGCCATTTGAGTGAATTCTGGCACCCTTCTGTCATTGCTGACAACAAATCTGACACAGCATGAATCTGCTTGTGTATAGAAAAAGGCAGTGAAACCGTATCGCAGAGAGCAGGACTCATGCCTGCCGACACCAAGGGTACAGTCCCCTGGGTGCTGAGGTAAAGGAGGATCTCTGTGATGTGTTAGTAGTTACAGATCTCTTAACCTGCTGGCCTCCTGCCATTAAAGGTTCATAGCAAGCACCAGTATGCACTCCAACAGGTCAGAAAAAAATTCCACGCTGTGGGACAGGGGTTCCTCTGGGCACGCGCACGCACATGAGACACACTGGGGAAGTGAAACACACATGAACAAACCCGACACAGCAGGATGCTATGAGGCTTGCGTGCCCGTACGCGCGCGCGCACACATACACACATGCACGGTACATTGCAGTACACTTAATGACTCTGTCCCACAATACATTTTTGCCAAGTAGGAACAACGTGACCTTTCCTAATGTTCTGCTGGTAGTTATTTAATTTATGTATTCACTTTGTGACTTTTACATCATCTGCTTTCTTGACTGCAGCATTACTGTGTAAATATGTGTGTATATATGTACAGAAACTAACTCAAGCAATTATATTCAGGTTGGGAAAAGGGTGGGTTTTATATCTGTACAGTATTTCCTTATTAAATAATGGCATGGGGGGGCTTGGGAAAGTTAACTTCTAAATTGTGGTTTTATTGGTCTGTGGTGTTTGAAGTTGTTTCAGTGGTTGCTTTTGCTGGTTCGGAAAGTTTATCTGGATGTTATATGTGTGTGCCAAGAAAGGGTCCCCAAACAGGGGAGGTTTGGGATTGGTGAGGGGTGGTGGGTAGCAGAGGGTGTTAATAATTTCCTGTAATAAATGCCGTGTTGATTGCTAGGGACTGTTTGTGTGAGGCACAGGGCTGTTTCCTTCTCTATGTGCTTTGCTCTTTGATTACTTTCTCTTCCCTGGTCCCCATTGTCTTCTCCCTGGGACATCAGCAGAGTACATTTGTTACTGTAGATCACAGGGATCTCTCTCTGGGCCTTCATCTCCTGACCAACTCTTCCACCTCCCTCTTTTTGTGGCCTTCCCAGTACCAGTGGGAGGGGAGGCAGCGTGGTCTCAGACCCTCTGTGCCATTCTTGTCCACTTTGCTTCCTCTCCTTTAGACCCTCTCTGTCCTTCCTCTAAGCAGAACCTCATTTTCAGGTGTTTTGATCTCTCCAGCAGTTTACTGCCTCATCTCCCTGGCCTCTTATCTACTTATCTCTCATCTTACTCACACTGATTCTTCAATTTCATCTCTATGCCTCTTGCCTCAGAATGACTTATGCTGGCTGTTTGCCCACTCTGCTCCTCTTATTACTGTCTTGTTGCTCTGTTGTCTTCATCAGACAGTGCAATGCTGTGCAGAAGATGAGCGAAGGGCAGGTCTCTACTTCTCCTCTCCTGGAAAATTCTAGCCCTGACCAGATTTTAAAAAGATAATATTTGCTGGCTATTTTTGACTTCTCTGCCACTTTCACCGAGGTGGTGTTCTGCTCTTGCCCACTTAAGAAATAAGAAATGATCAGTCTGGCAAATTAGCCAGTGCAAGGAAGCAGCAAAATTGTCTTTTCTGAGAAAGCCAAGAGAAAGAATATAATTTCTATTCTTGATGGCTGACTGGTGAATTTAAAGCAGGGGCAGATACAGTTTTTATCACTCCAGGCTGACCCACATCAGGGTCAGCAGAGTTTCTTTGCTTTTACTCTATGTCAGTAAAGTAAGGCTGCTGGAGAGAAGTATGCTGTCTTTTAGAAGCACAGGGCTACCTTCCTTTATTGCCTAGAGGCCATTGGCTTGTAAACACCTACATGAAGTTCTGCTGTGTTGCAAACCTGAGAGTGAATGTCTGGCAGTATTTGGTCCCTTTCTGTCTGACAAGTCAATCTAAGCTGGTGCTTGGCACGAGCTACCTAGGGTTTGTGGTCTAGTGTCATGTTAGTAAAGGATGAGAGTGACAGGGTGTGACATGGTGAATAAGCAGAGACAGAGCCAATGTAAAACTGGCACGGGCTCTAGGCAGATGCCAAGACACCTCCCTTCTTCCCTTTTGGACAACTTGCATTGTTCCTTGATGAACATCCATCAGCCCACCATCCTCCACAGCCATGGCACTCGCTGCTCATCCCTGAAGACACCTGGGTGTGCTGGTCACAGTCTGAGAAAGGGCCAGTCAGCCTCTCCGTGTGTGCATCTGTGTTGCCATGTGCCATGGTCGCTGAGGGATTGAGTTGTACTGTATGAAAGCACATGGGCAGTGCAGGGAGCAATGGAAAGTGTCAGCATGACCAGAGGTTATCCAGAGCAGTAGTCTTCTCCCAGCTGCAGCTAACTCTTGCTCAACATGCCATTGCAGGCCTGCATCTCTGATTTCTGGGTGGGAGAAACCACTACAGCCACATGGGAATGGAGCTCTGCTCAAAGGCGTGAGCAGGGTAGACATCACTCTCATGCACCCTTGCTATGACCTTGGCATGGCTGTCCCAGCATGGTCCACAGTGGCCTGTGTACTTGTGAATACATGGCTGCAAATACCTGTCAGTCTGGGAGGAGATGTATGTTTGTGCATTTGAGTGACTCCTGGCAGAACTCTAAACATAAGTGAAGTTGGAAACCGCTAGCCCATTAGGTGCTACCCCAATGATGTGTGTCTGTATAGCAGGCACCTCCTTGAGAGTACATCCCATAGACTAGCTTTTGGCCAAAATAGCTAGTTACCTTTCTGAGCATCACCGGGCTCCTTGCTGTGTTTCCTTTGCTTATTCAATGTGCCATAAGCATGACATACCTGCAACATTTCCAAGGCGTCTAGAGAGAATGCATCCATCACATGAGACTTCTAGCTAGGCCCATGGGCACTGGCTGCTAAGTCCCATGTCAGCTGGAGAAAGATTACACCTGCCCCTGAACAGACAAAACTCAGTCAAGGGAATAAGATGAAAGTTTTGTGCTTTCTCCCTCTGCTTTCCTTCCAGGCCTTGGAACCAGATCCATCGACACAGGCAGCTAAACTCCTGTGAAATTCAAGGAGCTTTTGGAACAGTTACTTAGGTGTTTAGATGCCTTGAATGCCTTTTGTGGATTCTCTTGCTTGTGTGGGCCTCTTCCTGCAATGCGTTTTGCCAGGATTCATCTCCCAGAAACTCACCATGCTTGAACATAGCTTAGAGGGGTTCCCTCTGCTTGGGATCACCATGTGTATGTTGCATGCCTGTTGCTACTTGTCTGTATTTCTTGCACGTGTCTATTTGTGGGGGGCAGGGGTGGGTTCATACTGGAATGTGTATTTATGCAGCCTGTGCACATTTGTACGTGTGGTGCCACAGTCTGTATGTGTGCTTAGGTGTTTGTACGCATGTGTTTGAGCCGAGACAAAAGCGTTTGAAGCAGTATGCTGCTAAAGCCAGGTGATGAGTACCCATAGGTACCTTGGCAACCCTGTCGTTGCTCTTGCTTACCTGGTAGGCCCTGGCACGGCTTCTTTGTTTGGGCTCTGGGGGACCAGCTCTGAATCAGTGACAAGGCTGGGACACAGACTCCTCCTGGAGATGGTTTGAATACAGCACCAGAAACCCATTCCATGTGTTCATTCACTTCTGTGCTGAATCCACTGTGCCACATTTTCAAATTATTGTGCCACGCTCATGACCTACTTTGGCCTTAACTGGTAGGTGGAGCAGGAAGACAATCATGCACTGACTGGTAAGGTCTTTTGGGAGAGATCTGGTCTACCTGTCCTGTGACTGAAACAAGAGACTCCCTTTCTATTCTTTTTGCTGCCTCCTAGGGCAATGCAAGCACTGAAATTCCACTTGCAAGCAAGCACTAGCTTGTCCTTTCTTGCATTTGTGTCAGATAGACACAGGCAAAAGCTGAGCTGTGGTGGATTGATCTCCCATTCCCACTATTTGGAAGAACCTCAACCCATTGCTGCTTGGAGCTGGGTAGGGAGCTTGCAAATCCTAAGCTCTGGAGGGGTTCAGTTTCTTCAGAGGGGACAGTAAATAGGGAGGGTGGGAGGGAGTGAACTTCCTGCAGCCATTCTCCATCCCATTCATTTCCAGGAGAGATCGCTACACTGCTAGCACCAGAGAGGATGACCTGCTGGGAGGGCCCTACAGTGCCAACCAGCATAGCACTTTAACTGTCCAAACTGCTGAACAAGACGCTGCCGTCCTCTGTCAGCAGCCAGAAAAGACAATCAGGACCTAATGAAGAGACGCCATGACTAGTCAGATAAGGAAGGAGCAACACTTGGGGGCTAGGGCCCTCGTCATCTACACTATCTTAAGTCTGCTTAACCAGCCCTTTAGTGCTGGTGTCACTGGGCCTCTTTGGTAATTTCTTTTTATTTATATATATAAAATGTAACAGAATAATCTGTGGCCTCCAGTGACTCCTTCTATCAGACCACATCCGTCCACCTCCTCTGCTTTCTTCCATGTTCAGCCGCTCTTCCCTCTCCATCGAATTGTATCCTGTGCTCTGCCAGGCTTGTCTTTTACGGAAGAGAAGATATATGTGTGTGAGTGCGTGTACACGTGTGTGTGTATTTTAAGTATTATTACTATTATCAACATGCTATACACCTAAAAGCTCCTAGCAAGCTGGAGCCTTCAAGAGGTGCTGTAGGAAATGACCTTCCCACTAGACAGCGATTAGTGCGGAGGTTAGCACAGAAAGCTGCTAGCTTTGGAGGCCTCTTTGCCTGTCTGGTTGCTTTTCTTATCTTTGGAGCAGGCTCTCTCTCTCATGTGATCAGAAATGCAGCAAACTGCTCTTTTTAGCTTTGCATTTTCAAAATTTCTAACATGGGAAAAAAAAATGTTTGTTGATTAGCTGTTGATTTCTTTTGTTCGTTTGTTTGTTTGTTTGTTTACGCAGTCCTTTTAGTGGGAGCAGGGAGGTGTTTTCAGCAATACAACTTTCCGAGACCTCAGTTCTGTGCAGTTATTGTTTGTATGGTTCAGCTGTGTTTGGGGTCTTTCCTTTGTACGTGTTTTTCCTGAATGGCAGGGCTATCTTGAAACGTCTCTTTGCCAGTGACCAAAGCACCATCCGTAACTGGAGGAGAGGGCTGGTATATAGAGGAGGCAGCAGCCTTTCGGGAAGTAGCTTTTCACCGACTTCCCTGCGGAGTCACAGAAGGCAAACTATTTAACCGTTGCACAGGTGGGTTTTGGGGTTGGTTTTTTTTTTTTGGTACTCCCTCTCTTTTCCTTCCTTTTTTTCTTTTTCTCTTTTTTCCCTTAAAAAAAATAAATGTTTCTCCAGCGAGCTTTGGCCGTTGCCCCAAAGGCTGCTGTGAGGCGGGGAGCAGGCAGGGATGGTGTCTGACTCCTGGGTCCTGCCCTCCTGAAGCCATGCACAATTGCCCGGGTGAGGAGGGAGAAAGGCCCTTTTTGGCAGTTTCTTCGGCCATTCCTGAAACAAGGACCCTGTGGCTGCTGAGGGGCCTGACCCAACGAGAATGAGCATCCACAGGAGATCCTCTGACCTGTGCGGGTCGTGGGTCGGGCTGGAGGGCAGGCAGGGGAAGATGGCTCGCCGACCCTTGCACAGCCCTTCCCACGCCGGAGCAGGAGCGGGGTGTGTAGGTCCACAACAGGGACAAATGAATGACCCTAAACAGGCCAGGGGGGTTCAGCCTTGCCTCTCATGAGCTATTTGCAAGTGGGTAGGGCCAACCCTTGACTCAGGCAACATCATTCAAGGCTGAGCGGAGTCTCACCGACCATGAAGTAGGGGTTAAAGGTAGCGCATGGGTATCTGGCCAGCTCTTGATGTCATGACACCTAAGGGAAAGCCCAGCACCTTCATCCTTTGGCACTTGGAAGTGGCTGAGAGCAGTAGTGGAGGACTGTCATGTCTACCAGGGTTGGGGCAGGTAGCATCTCTAGAGCTGGCACAGGTCAGCTTCAGCTGTATTTGCTTTCTAACTAATGTACATTTACTTTGGAGAGCACGTTTGATGAGCTCAGTCTATCAACCAAAAGAAAAAGAAATACTCACCTCTAGTGTAAGTCTTCTACTGCCCAACACTGCTACCTCCTCTTCTCTTGAGCTGTTGGTATCTTGCGGTGAACCTGGCCACCCATCAGGCTGTTGCACACAGCAGATATATCCTATCCACTTCTGAAACCATCTTTGCCTAAATTTTGCCTCCTCCTCATCCCCTTTATGCACGCACATGCATGTGCGTGCGCGCACACACACACACACACGCCCACCTCCAGCCACTCCACTGGTGAAAATCAGAGCCACAGAGACATGAGTGCCAAATGACTTTTTATTTCTCAAGTAAATGATAAAAAAAGTTTTGTTCTTTTTCTTCTTTTTTTTTTTTTACATATGCAAATGTAAAAGGGAACTGACAGCGAATTGGTGGTGGCGAGAGGAAATGGGATGTTTTGTAACCCTAGCTGCAGTAAAAAAAAAGAAATAAAAATACATTAAAAATATTTAAAAAACACAAAAAGGAAAAAAAAAACTTGAACTATTTTGGAAATATTGTGAATAATTTTTTGATATAAAAACTAATTTTTATGTAGCATGAAAACCACCAAAATAAAATGATCAAGAATAAAAGCTGTGCAGAGGGTGTTTTTATTTAGTTGTTGAGGGAAAAGAAGGGAGAGAGAAGCAGTGGTGTATGAGAGAGGGATGCTACTGTCATGGCTTTTACTGTGAGTTTCACAATACATGATGTTTTTCTTCAATCTTGGTAACTGGAGTCTTGTGATTATGTAAGAAAAAAAAGGAAAAAACCACAACTCATATTTTATATGAAAATGTGTTTTTATCTCTGATTGCTGTGGAGAAAATCTTGAAAATAAGAACAGAATGAATCCCAAAGACTCAAAAAAAAAAAAGCAAATTGCAAATGTCCATGAATTGCTTTTGAATGTTAACAGTGATCATGAATTTTTTCTGTTTGATTTATGATTTTTGAGTAGTTGATGTTGCGGTTCTGGGGAGGCAGGTGTGAAGGAGGTAAGACATTAATGAAGGACTGACAAAGTTCCGGTTTTTGTTATGTGAGGCACAGGAGTTAAACCAGGGTCTCTTCACATTTCCTCCCATGTAAGGGAACAAGGTAGTGTCCTTTTGCAGGATATATTGGCATCACTCTTCATTCCTTTAAAAGAAAAAAGAAAATTACAGGTTTTTTAAAGGAAGCAGACTGCCTCTCCCAATTCCAGAAAAAACAGTGTGTTGTCTCAGCACTCCAGTCCCTTTTGGAAATGACAGTGGTGACTCTCTGCTCCCCTCAAGGAAGTGGGGTGCCAGTGCTCTTTGTGTCCTTTGGGGGCTCTGACGCTAGGTGCTGGAGCACTAGATTGCCTTTGAGGAGGTGGTAGCACCCATCCCACCCTGCTGTGGATCAAGGTGTTGCTCCTTTGAATTGTCAGAGGACAGGAGATGCTGGTTTCCGGACTGTCTCAGGGAAGTTGACAGGTTGATCTGGCCGTTCTGTCTTGAAAATATTACTTGTGCCTGAGTGAATCAGACCTCCTGCATATGAATTTAATCTTCCCTCCCTCATGCTCTCATCTCCCACACAATCATTAAAACACTGCCCCATCAGCTAGCAGGGGACCTTCTCTGTTGCTCCTGTCCTTGCTGTCTGAGTGTCTTCTACATCATAGGCTGAAAGGTAGGAGGCAGATAACACACAATGTAGCTTAAAATATGGGTTCAGCACTGACCAAGAAGAATGAAAATCAGTAAAGACTCAAGATCAGCCTAGACTACTCCTCTGGCAGTGTGAAGAAAAAGAACCCTGGGTCAAAAATCTTGTCTTCTGCTCAAGTCAAGATAGACTTGGGTGGAGTGCACAGGGAGGACCTGGAGGCAGCGGTGGTGTAGACCAGCTCGACTGGTGGGTTCTTGAATTCTGAGCCCCAGATACAGCTGCGAAAGAGGATCCATGGGAACATTACCTCCTGGTGGAGGAAAGAGAGGGAGAATCCTTTTAGCATAAGAGAGACTTCTTGGCTTATCTAGGTCTGAGTTAGCCTGTCTCTGCCTCTTGCCAATCCCTATCCCATGCACTATCTGGTTTTGCTTTTCGACTCCTACAGGGAAGAAGAGAGTGACTTTTCTCTGCCTTGTGAAGCTTTCGTCATTATTAGTTATAAATCTAGGTTGTTCCTCCAGTGCGTATCTGGCTATTTACCCTTCTTCCCGCTTGTTCTGCCTCCTAGTCCCGTCCTCTCACCATCAAATCTTGCCAGCAAGATTGTCTTGCTGTGAGGACCAGTATGCCTCTGTGGCCTCCTGTCCTTGCATGTTAAGAAGGGGGGCTCTTGCTCCCTTATGGGAGGAAGCTAGCACTGTTCCATGTCCTTCAATGAACCATGAGGGCTGAGAAGTCACTACACACAGCTTAGGGGTATTGCTTTCCTTACTTTCCTCCAGTGACTTGGATATTCCAGTTGCCCTCCTTACAAAGAACATGGTATCTTACATCTGTGACCATTGTGGACTAGCTCTGTGTTTGTGTTATTGGCTGGCATTTGCTCCCTCAAAGACAATAAGGAGAATCACAAGGAGCCTCTTATCTTTAGCCTGGGCAATCACTCTGTGACTGGTGCTTGACCAGCTGCCTCCTATTTATACACGTCCCCTCAGCAGAGTCAGTGATCAAGGCAGTAGCAAGCAGGGAAGGGTAGGAAAAGGGGAATCGGGGAGAGGGTGATGTGTGGGTGACCATGTAATGCTGTGCTGGTGCGTCACGTGTGCCCTCACCAGCTAGAGAACGTGGCATGGAGCGAGAGCAGCACCGTGACTTTATGACCCCCAGGTCTTCTTGTCTCCTCCATCTGAGAGGTGGTCTCTCTTTCTCTTCCCTGGGTAGAGGATGCCCCACGGAGGACGTGAGGCAGGGGACAGGGCAAGGGACTGAGCACCTGCAGGGACCTCAGCTTCAGTGCTGGAAGTGCATGGTGCACATCAGAGCCCAGGCTGCTGACCCGACAGCACCAGTGCTGCCTCTGGCAGCAGGCAAGGAAAAGTCACAATGAAAACCTCAGCTCTGGGGGCCTTGCCTCGCTTCAGGAAATGCCTGCAGAGGAATGAGTGTAGTGGAGAAGAATAGATCACTTTGCCGCACAGGGTGTTAGGAGGAGGAAAAACATGGCCGGGAAATAAGGGCCTGGGTGGAATACATTTTGAAAGCAACTCCCCAGAAGAAGAGGGGAACAGAGCTAAAGCAGAAACTTGGCAAATGCTCTGAAAATTCAGATTTCCAAGCATAACGTCTCAGAGTCTGGAACCAGGGCTTTGGCCATGCGTTATGCTAGCTGGAAGTTCAGCCAGGGGCCATTCTTCTACTCCAGCCTCTGCGCTCACTCACCTTCCCTTCCCTGGAGTGAAGCGGCAGGCTCATCTCTTCCCTTAGACCCAGAGGAATGAGGAAGCGGAACTGCTTGCATTTTGCCCACCTTGTCTCTGCACCTCACTGCTCAGATCTCAGGTCTTTCAAGGTAGCCATTCAACCAGGCCAGAGGGAGGGCACAAGTCCTTCCAGTAGACACGTTCAGAAAGGGCAGGAGTCTGCAGTTTTTCAGCACACAAGCCCTAGATGCTCTCCTTGAAACACCTCTGTGTCTTTGTTAACATGAGCGCTGGTAGGTCTGTTTGCCCTCACAGATGATTTGCATAGTCCATCAGGAAGCCAAGACTCTGTCGCTGAAGAACTATTCGATGTGGCTTTTTGACATATGAACAAGGGACTAGAATTGTTACAGAAAAGGCATCCTTAAAGATGCATATCCCATACCTGAGGGATATTAGCTGATGTTCTTCACTTCTTGGAGCAAACAATTTCAGGGCTCCTCTTTGGTCTCCCACATGTAGGGACTCTTCCAAGTGATAAATGCACTTCCACTGGCTCTGGTCACCCTTTTCTGCATACAGATGCTCCTTTTTAATCTCTGGGAGCTGAACCTTGCTGTGCTAAGATACAGGTGAAAGCATCCCATTTGGGACCAAAGAGAGCTAGTTGTAATGAACCAGTCACTTCTCCTAGCTTTGCAGCTTCACATTGCTTAGGGACTAACCATTCAGATGTTCTCCTTCCTCCTCAAGCCACTTCAGGGCTTTCTCTGTGCTGCAGTGGCAGCCCTGTTTGCTGTCCCTGCTGACCTTCCCCTTCTTTATATGCAGAGAGTAAGGGTTTCATGGCTGCTTTCTTATCTGAGGCATTAGATTAAAATTGGAGAAGCATGACGTTTTGGACCTGTCTCTGTGGCTCTCTGATTAGTTATACTTGCTGAGGAGGCAAGAGACTGAGGCCTGCCAGCTGCAAGGTTAAGTTTTGGGTAAGTGATCGTCCTTCAGCTGCAGGTTGGTTGCTGCTGCGCTGTTAGCAGAGGGGACGCGCACTGGAATGCCAAGTGACTTACACCACGCGCTCGACACTTTTTTGAGACTGGTGTGTAGACTTGCATCTAAGCAGAAAAGAAGGGGTTGGTTTTCTCCTTGTCTATTTCCCCAAGGGAAAATTTCCTGAAAAAAGGGAAAGGGAAGGTTCTTCCCTCACTTGAAACTCAGATTATTGTCTCTCTGTAGAGTATTGTTTAGCAGTGGTAGAATAAGACAGATCTTTGGCTGGTGCCAGGTGTATTTCTAGATCCTTTTGCTGAGGGAATAGCATAGCTTCTGCTACAAAGGGCAGGGCCACTTTCTCTGCCACCTTGGTCTCAAGATGAGCCGTGAGTCCAGAGTCTCAGGCACTTGATGCTTGCATGGCTCTGTTCAAGTCACCCTACTACACATCCTGGATAGCTGGGGCTGCCTGGGGGCCAGCAGCACTGAGTGTTGGGAAGAAATAATTAGTTAATGCTTGTGCCATGTTTGCATCAAGTAGGGAAGGATTTTTAGAAAAACCTGAGAGATGTATTAAAACAAACCCCATCTCACTGAAAGCCAATAGTGCTTAGCTGCTCAGGTGCTTTCAGAAATTTCCACTACAAAAGCTAAGAACGTTTATTCTTTCTAAAAATCTCTTTATGAAGGGGCTGGAGTATTTAATAGTGAGGGAAACTAGTTGAGCTCTCCTGAGCCTAAAATATTGTTATAATAATCTCAACTAGCAGCTCCTCCTGGAGGGTGCCCTGGGTTGAGCTGAGGATGTGAAGCTACCTTCAGAGGGTGCAGGAGCTCCCTCCTCAATAGCACTTGCCACAGAGGGGGAAGTGGGTAGCACATTGGGCAGGACTTCATCAGAAACATACTCTTGGGGATGCACATTGAATACAAGCAGTGACTGGTGGCTTCAGGGGTAATTTTGTGTTGCTCAAAATGACTCCATCTCTCCTAACACTATTGCTGCGGAGTTGGACCGTGTCAGTATCAGTCATTAATCTGGGAAGCAGCAACTAAAATGAAATGCTTTGCCAGCAGCGTGAAACCCTGACATAAAATTGATCAAAAACATTTAGGTCCTGTTTTCAAACAAGATTTGTCCATTCGATGCTTCACACTGCCATAGTCCTTACTTCAAAGAGTTAGCAATTTTGATGCTAAACTGAAATACATTAATATTAGCATTTACATTAACAAGTAAATTGACAGATGCCATAGTTTACATATATTATGCAAATATCCTGAAATCTTGCATGCATTTGCATCTAATTTTCTTGAGAGTAAATGAGACATGTACACTTTATAGGGGAAATAATTGAGGCATCCAGACATATGATAAGCTAGGTGACTTGATGTGGCTTGTTGTATGAACTGTGGTAAAGCCAAGGGGCAGAGGAAAAGGGCATTTTCATATGCAAAAATATCATGTTCGTGGTTGCTGTTTGGAGAAAGCAGTGCAGGAATCTCTCTGGGGTGTGGTCAGAAGCAGTGCAGGAAGCTTGTGCTGGGAGCCATGATTTGGGATGTTGGGACCTCAACCGGAAGGGCCAGTCAGGGTCTCAGCCTGTTATTTTTTTGAGATTTGGGAAAGAAACACCCCATTTGCAGCACTGTGCAAACATTACCCAACTGAGCTCCTCCAACCCAGTAAGGGGACGAGAATTTCCTACACAGGCAGGGGAACAGTGAGGAGGCAAGTCTGTGATCCATACAGGAGCAGGCCACCGGACCCTAGACTTGCCTGTCACCACTTCAGTACCTGGCAGGATGCCGTCTTCTTCTTTTTACCTCTCTGGAGGTCATGAAGAAATGACAACTCTTTGCAAAGCCATGTCCAGGGCAATCAGCTTCTGCCTCAGGTGAGTTCGGTGAGAAATCTTGTTATTCCGACAGTGCTCTGGTTTTCCAGCTTCATTTTGCTTCTTCCATTGGGTAGAACCTCGCGGATGCTGTACCTCATCCCAGCCTTGGACAAAGAGAACCTGAACCACAAATTGTGGTAGTTTTCTCTATGCATTTTTAATTAGCTCTACTTTTACAGGTAGCATGAGGAAGTGCACGTATGGGCCTGATCCAGAGAGGTGCTGGGCTGTACAGATTCTCTCCGGATGCATGCAGTGCATGGGGCTCAGCCTCTGCTGCCACCCTGACCTGACTTCTCTGAGCTAATCACGGAGGCTCTACTAGGATTCAAAATACAACTCATCTCCCTTCCTTGGAAACTTGCACATCAAGGTCTTAGTGTACTCCTTACAAGTAGGCTTGAGCATCCCTCTGCTGCTTTTGTCAGACTGCTACAAACTTTCAGCTTTTACAAGGAGGCTGTCAAAACATTGTATAGAAAATAATTTCCTTTTTCAGTTCCACCAGTGTGCAGTAACACAGGCTGTCACACTGGAGAAGCTTCATCAAGAACCTCTTTGTACCATGCAAAGTGTTCATCCAGCTTGGCATCTCTTGATGAAGTTCATCCAAGACATCCTGGTCTGTTTGAATAGTGACTGAACTTGCTCTTGCTGGCCATCTTCTTCTTGGGCTTTGCTTCAAAAGCCCTCTTGGGCTTTGCTTCCAAACCTTGCAGGATGCTTTGCAGTGCAAACAAATGTGCAACTGGACAGAGGCTGACCTAGCTTCCTTTTGTCTTCAAAAGGCTAGGATGATAAAACCAGTTTTCGTAGGGTTACAGTTCAGCTTAGTTCAAGTTCCAGCCTCATAATTGCTCCAAAATTTTAGGTCTGTCTTGCCAGTACCCCTTTAAATTATGCATACTCCTGCTTACAAAGTCACTGCCACTCCTCAAATATTCAAGAGTTCCTTACATTTAATTTCGGATCGTTTACTCTCTCCAGGGAGGAGGCAGTGTTTTAAAAAGAAATTGCTGACGGAAAAAGTAGAGCTTACATGACTTGCAGCAAACAGCAATTTGAGTTCTCAAGAACATGCATGTCTCGGACATGTGAATTTTACTCATTTGCATTTCAGTGGCACATGTGACATACAATACTGCTTTCTCATCCAGTAACGTTATCTAAACTTAATGGTTAATGTCAAGTTTTTATTAACATTTACAAGTGCGTTGGGAGATTAATTTGTTTACTTGTATTATGCAAAACTGATTTAAGATCGTGGTGTGCATTTACACACATTTACATAGTGTTTCCTGATTAATACATTATAATACCCACAAATCATGTGTAAATTGCAGGCTCACATCTGCAACATAAACTTCATTTTGTGCAATGTAATATTTGACTTATCTGGCAGAACTTTTCCAGCAGGTTGCAGTTGGAGTCAGGATATGGCAGGGAGGGAAGGAGGAACAGGGATCAAAGGTGGATTTTCTGTGGAGAAGTCTTTCCTTAGCACCTGTTACTTGCTGATACCCCACGGTCATGAAACAGAAGAAGAGGATGCCAAGGATAGCTGGCAACAGGATGAGTTTCATGTAATGCTGTGGCCCTGGGGTCAGGCTCCTGTGAACACGCAGTTTAGTTGCGTGTTCAGTGACTTCAGGCTTGGAGTGAAATGGGTGAGCAGCAAAAGGAGCCAGTGGGAGGGGAAGGGCCAGCAAATATTGCTGCCAGTCATGGCCCGGTTACCCTGGCACTGATCCTCATGAAGGGGCTCAGCCGGGTGCAGCGGCGACGCTCGAGGTGCTCCGCTCTGCTCCCTGTAGTACCTGTGGCTGGGGATGTTCAGGGCTGGCTGGCATGGGGAAGACCAGTGGAGGGTGCGGGGAGAAGGGCAGCAATGACCACAGAGCACCTGGTGTGGGGCTGGGACGGGGACCCAGAAAGGCAGCACCCTTGCGCTGAACATGGGGGCAAGGGGACACTGTGGATGCTTCCCCAGTGTAGCGTCTTCCTAAGGGAAAGCGCAGTCGAACTCAGGCTTGCCTCATCTCTCCGAGGCCCCAATCCTACTGTCTTTCCTCCACCAGTCACCACCTCATCCTCCTCTTCCCTACACCCTCATCCCCCTCCGGTTCTTCTTTCTGTAAATAACTATTTCTGATTTTGGACAAGCAGGGATCAACAAATTCTGGAGGGGGGTGGGGAAGACACTTGTTTTGTTTTGGTTTTTTTCTTTCTCTCTTGAATTTTGGTGTTTGAACTTGAAAAAAATAATATATAAAATATATAAATATATATATTTAAGCAAATGGATTTCCTGGAGAACTATGAAAGGAGTTGATTTTTTTTCCCCTTTGATTTCTCTTGTTTCTCATTGGGGTTTGTTTTTTGGGGAAGAGGGTTTTTGTGAACTGTTGAGATTTCCAGTTCAGCATTGTTTAAAGGATGTGGAGGGGAAAAAAAAGAAGAAAAATCAACAAAAAACATGAAAATCTTTGTGATGTACAAAACCTGTAAATAGTAAAAGATACTTTCTCTTTTCTAACAACAAATTATTTCTGTCACTTTATATTCAAAAATAAAGAAACCTACCACAGAATATCAGGGTTAAAAAAAATCGGAACCCATAATCAGAACATTTTCTTGGTTGTCTTTCTTTGTTCATTTTGTTCTGCACTTGGAGAATGCCTGGGAATTTTGCTGTATCTGTGATGTTTTAAAAGCCTGAAATTGGGATGAGTTGAAATTAGGAATACAATGGAATTTGAGAGGGGCTCTTTCCCTGGCGTTCAACTAGTAGCTGTGTGTTGAGCCTGGTGTCTTGGGGTTACCTGGTGAGAGTGGATGAAGGAATAGCTTCTAACACCTTTCACATTCAAGAAACACAAACACATGCTGAGGCAGAGGCGTGGATGGAAGACTGTCTCCATGGGTTGAATCTCCCCTTACACCGCCTGGAAACTGGCTGGGGGCTGCACGCTGAAAGCCACCATGAAGCTGCTGATAACACTGGTAAACGACCTGTAGGATTTTGGAGCTGTCTTGAACCCCTCCTGTCAGGCCAGCGCGTGACAAGGCATTGACACATTGTCTTCATAAAACAAAGCCCAGGTTGGGGCTGTAGAGGAGGACAGGGTGGCAAAGATGGTAGGGAAGTTTCCAATGATGTCAGTTCATCTCGGCAGCAACCATTAATCATGACCCCCAAGACTACAGGGAATCTGGGGGAAGAAGCAAAAGTGGATCTTTGCAGAGGTTACCCTGGTGCAACCAACAGAAAAGGCCAAAGAGGTTATTTATAAAGTAGTGCTAAGAAGTGACAGGTTTTGGAAACACAGAGTAGTGGGTCACCTTTAATGGTGGGAGGGCAGTCAGATATTTTTAGGGGAGCTAAAAATAAAGAAAATGGACTAGCTGAGCTAGTCAGAGGATGCTAGACTACCTGTGGGGTGCAATTAAAAGGGTGGAACACAGCAGAAACACTCAGATGCAGCAAGCCAGATTCAGAACAAGAAAAACAGTGTTCAGCCAAGGAAGCTCATAACAGCTGACAGAAATTAAACATTAGTAAATGCAGATAATTGATAAGGGGAGCAAAATTATGAGCCAGGGAAAGAAAATCCCTGGCTAGTATATGTAAAGGTAAAGAGGATTATATATACATAAACACATAAATATGTGCTTACTGAGAATCCTAAAAATGTAATTAAGTACTAACTGTGAAAAGTGAGTCAATAATAGCACAGGAGAGACTGGAAGGCTCAGTACTCAGTTTTGATATGAAGCTGGATTGACAGCGGGTAATGTCAGCACTGCCGTTCATCACCAAAGGAAGTGGGACGTTATCTAAAACCCAACCGGGTGCCTTTCTGAGGGGTGCAGCGGTGGGCCTCATCTCCGGGGCTCCACTGTCACACCTCTGCGTCCGCTGTGGTACCTGTCCCGTGCTCTTATCAGCTGTAAGTCACTGGGCGTGCTGCAGTGAAATGACTCAGCTGCTTGTGAGGATGGTCTTGTGACAGTGGTTCTTCCCATCCGCAAAATCCACTAGTGCAATAGTGACCTTAGTGATAACCAGAAAGCAAAAAGAAAAGGTTAATATCTTGGTTTTGTTTTTCAGTCTCAACTCATGTGCTTTAGCTACTAAGGCAGAGGTGCTCAGCCTTGTATTTCTGAGTTCAAAACAGCACCATTTTGATGGGGAATCAATTTTTTTTTTTTTTTTTACAGTGGCTTAGTGCAAAAATGAAATGTGATTGTTTTGGGGCAATTCTGACAGAACCTGATATTTTTTGTTAAGAAAACAAAATTCTATTTTCCAGGTCTGGGACAGAGTTGCATGAATTCCCACTCAAATGCAGGACACTGTCATGAAAACTGGGTAACTTCCAACACATAGGTGAAATATTGTATAGATCATTCAAACTTTAGCTCTTACCCTAGGTTCATCTGCCAAAGCAAGGGGGGTATGTCACGAGATTTCACTTGCTAGCCATAACTAAGTCTTGGCTGGAGGTGCAGGGGAAATGTGAACAGTTGGAAAGTTTCAAACAGTTTCATGCTTTTACCTTTTCAAACAGGAAGATTTTCCACCTCTTCAATACCGTTCATAGTGTTTTCTCCTTTTTTTTTTGTTACTGAAATTGTTAATTGACAAATTCTGTTTTGAAAAAAGAAACATCTGCGAATTTATTTTCAGGCTTGAAAACATTCACCTTTTGGCCAAGCTGCACACTTAAAAACTGCTAATAGAGTAAAAACAATCCAAACAGGAAACTAAATGGAGTGTGTGAGTGAAAAGCAAAGATAACCATCAAAAGGGATTGAAAAAGTATTCAAACAGTAGAAAAATATTTCTCAGGAGGTTTTTATTTCTGTAAATTTCACTGAAATAAAATCCAACCAGAACTTTTCAAACAGCTCAACTGACAGCGCTTTAGCTGCAGCAAATGATTTTTAAGAAGTCTGGAGATGCTATCAGTGAATGAGATAGCAACCGAAAAATCAGGTTCTCTCTCTGAATCTCCCAGAAGCACAACAATGGGCTGGAACTGGGAAGAGATTGATTAGTTTTCCTCTGTAATTTTCCTCTGTAGATTTTTTTTTACTTTCACCTCAGCCAGAATCTGGTGGCCCAGGACTAGCCATGAAAAAATGGGTAAAAATATGGGCAGAAATAACCACATAATCACTAGCCTTGTGATACTCAAGTTTGACAAGTATAGGTTTATTCTGATGTTATCAGCACTCACTGACCCCTTTGGTTCTTTGAAGAGCCAAGGTTTACACAAAAGCTTTTAAACACAGCACAGGAAGACAATGATAGAAAAGAGCTATTAACTGCTCCACCCAGGGTCTGCTACCCTTGCCATGTAGGTGGGGATGCACCTCCCTAACATTAGGTGTCTAACAGGAGACATCTCCAAGCCTCTTTCTTTGGTCATGGCACAGCAGGAGGCATTTCTCAAACATAAGCTATGCTGGCCTAAAGCCAGTGTCTGGGGCACAACTGCCCTTGGATGAGCATTTCTCTTGATAATTGCCCAGATGATTGGCACTGGTATGTGCATATATGTGTGTGTGTATGTGTAAGCATGCAAGTCTGTGTGTGTGTAGGGGCTCACCTAAGCTTTAGGGGTTGAAATCTCAGCTATATGCTTAGGTTTTCACTGAAACCAGTTGGCATCTAAACTCAGTCCAGTCAATGGACTCTAGAGAAGGATTTACATCATCTCCAAATATATACCTCTTTTGGCTCAGACAAATCTCCTACCAAACTCATTGCCTGGGCAGGTCTCTGCTGGGAGTCTGGACTCATGGACACCTTCACTGGAAGACAGCTAAGGGTAGGTCAACCAAAGCCCACTGCTTGTGTTTAAGTTAAGATGGCAGGGGTGACTGGGGGATAAATGCCTCCCTTACAGGTGAGTTGCCAGGCCCTGAGGACAGAGGTGGGATTGGGATTCCCTTCTGGGCCAAGTTCTTTGCTGCGGTGTAGCCGAAAATGTCAGGCACAGAGGAGGGGAGGGCTGAGAGATGTAAAATGGGAGCAGAATGAGGTATAATGAGCTCTACTGTGTGAGGCATCTCTTGGCAGCCTGTACTCAATGCCAGATGAATAAGCAGCAAAAGGAATCAGAAAATAATGTGTGTGTTTGGGGAAAAAATGTAGCTGGAATCAAAGGTACTTATGAGTGCAGCGGCTGACATTGCCTTCAATACAGCAAAGAGAGCCCTGCACATCTGTCCCAAAACACGGCCACTCTGCCATCCTTCAGGACCTAATTCCTGACACTCCCCGCAGCACTGTTAGTGCAGCTGTAGCTGAGAAGGAGCTTTGCTCCTGTGCCTGCCTTGGGGACCAGCTCTCCTCTGCTGGGTGCACCACCTTTTGGGGGTGTCCCTCAGAAAACACTGGCAAATGGACTCAACCCACCAGGAGCAAGCAGGTTTCCCGACTCCTTCCCTCAGTGCGACTGGGTGCGCTGCCCTCCATAAGGGCTATCTACTCGGATCTTTTCAACGTTAATCCCAAGGCATGCAGAAATCCGGTTGCTCCAGTAAAGGTCCTGTGCCAGATGCCACGTTCTCCTGTGCGGGGTGCAGGATCTCCACGGTGTGGAGGGGATCTCCACTCTGGTGCGGGAATGAAACCACTAGTCACGTGCTGTCAGTGAAATTCATGGAGCAAGAGGGCCCCTCTCTGTCCCAGGAGAACAAGAGAAAGTTTAGCAAGCAATTAAAAATATTAGCGTCCTCCCCAACCTCTACTATCCTGGGCTGCCCTCTTCCTTGACTGGCCTGCGGGATGTGAACCCTTCAGTCTTCATTATTCTCAAATTAGGAAGGCTTATTAGAGGACCCTAAAGCAAAAGTCATCGCTGTGGTGCCTTGCATAGGATAAAGTCTTAATGGGAGAGGGAAACTAGGATTCTGCAGGAAGATCAGTTGGTGTAAGAAGTACTCACTGCTTTGAGTCAGGACTGAAAAAGCTGAATGAGGCTTGGCAGGCAGCTGTGATGTTCTGTTTCCCCTCCCTTTCCCCCATTTTCTGCCACAGGAGATGTAAATAAAGCACTGTACAAGTGGAGGGCTTACAGGTCCCCGTGCATTGCTCAGCAGTGTCAGCTGCACAGCGGTGTTTTCCATATCTAAATCCTAGTGAGCTATCTTCTCAGCTGGTGTAACGTTAGCACAAAGGTCTGCAAGAGCACGAAGGACAGTGGTGCCTTGTGCTTGAATACGGTTGTGTTCAGTCAGAGACTGGATCTTGACTGATTCAGATTTAGTGGTCAGCAGGGCCCTAGAAAAATTGCATTCAAAAGCATGATGTCCCATGACAATAGGGCCAGAGTGACCCGGAGGGGGCTGTGCCGGCTTGCTCCTGCTCTCAGAGGAAAGTTGTGCTCAGCATTGTGTCCTCTGACTCAATGAGCTACAAGCATGTTTAAACATGATAACGTTGTGTAGTATAGAAAAGGACAGTGTCCTGGCCCAGTTCCAGCTTGTATAATTAATTTCTCCTTATCTAAAAATTCTACCTGTAATTTTGAATGGGTATAGCTGGATTTTTTAATCTTTTCCCAACTACGGCTTCAAACCACCAACTTCTTTTTTTCTTAAATATCTTGTGGCTCCTTTATATACATGTATGCATGCATATTTATATTCCTCTTTTTATCTTTTGCGTTGCTCCAGCAACAAAAGCTGTAATTCACTTTGCTTAAATTATTGTGTGATTGTGCGATGTACTATATAGGGCTGTACGCAATAATATCCTGCTAAGAAAATGTAAAAGAAAGATTGCACATCCATATATTGAAAACACCCTGAACTATCCAAACCTCCCAAAGACTGACTGCTTATTACTGCATAGTGTTCCTTGCACCAGCTATCTGAATGCTGCTCTCTGTTCAGTAATCAGCCACGTACTCAGCACTGTGTATGCATTTGGGTATGTCTGAGCTCAGGAGATGCAATCAGCAAAAGATTATTCTGTGAGACGATACCTATTCTTTGCAGATATATTCTCTAATTAACAATGTGGAGGAAAACGTCTGTCCCAAAAGTACCAAAAAGTTACTGCACAATTCTTGTTTTAGTGCCCGACTGAAGGGCTGCTGTGCAGGCTTTCTTACTTGAACCCTGCCCAGGGGAACTGCCTGCTGTAGCCCATTCAGAAGCGTGGATGAACTCAGCAGTCCAGACATGGCAAAGGTGCTCTGCCCAGCTCAGCGCAGCAATGTGCGGTGTAGTTAATCTAGCCAACACCGACACTGTTTGCATTAGCACATTTGCTTTTTGAGTGATAGTGTTAAACACTTCCCAGTGAAGGGAAGCCTTGTTTGACTGCAAGAAGACACATGCCCAGAAAGCAGTGTTTGCTTGAGCTGTAAGGCTGCTCTCCCAGAGCAATTAGATGTGTCCTTCTGTACATCCTTTTTCCATCGCTGATACCAGGCTGTGATAGCCTGAGTACCTGGGTACCACTGACTGTGGGAGGGTAGTGCATCTTAGTGGTGAGTGAAGTGGTCGCTGCATGTATGTCCTGTCGCACAGGATTTGAGTTTGAGCTGGCAAAATTGCCAGTGACCCTTTTGCAAGCAAAGTAGGTGCTTAGGCTTGCTGCTTGGCTGACGGAGGGTATTTCCAATGGTACAGCAGCTCCCGCCACCAGGCAGCTGTGGGTGGGAGGGTTGTTCAGTATGGCTGTGGAGTGCAGAAATAGCCTCCATGCCCGGCTTCCTTAGCGTTGTCAGTAGTCACTTTCTAACCCAAACAGAATCCAACACATAGCATTAGTATCAAGGCTTGTTGAAGCCTTAGGCCGCAAGCTGTGAACCTTTGCCCAGATTTGCTGACCATACACTGAACTTTTACTTGGCTACATGAAGGAAGGCCCCCAAAACCGGTGCAAACCAGAAAGATAAGGAAGCTTCAGCCTTAGCAGAAGTTACAACCTTAGAGGTAGGAGAAGAATTGGCCCACCTGGAGACAACGAAAGGGCCCAATGAAGAACGGGAAGACCCGAGACCCTAATATTACTCTTGGTCAGAACTGTCTCCTGAGGGGAGGGAAATTTAAATTGTAAGGGTATAATTGCCCACCCAGGGATTTCTTTGTTCTGGTTCCCTCTTTGGAGGCACCCAGCTCCAGCTGTTTTTCACCACTGTACCAATCAATAAATTTGTCTGGTGTACGTCATATCGGAGACTCTGCTTCGGGAAACCTAGGGTCGAGCCAGAGGGGAGAAAAAGCGCCCGAGTGTGTGTGTGTGTGTGTGTGAGCGAGGAGTCAAAAAGGGGGACCCATCAGCTCAGTGGAGCTGCCTGCTGAGAAGGGAATCTGGTCCTAGCAGTTAAAGTCTTGTGTGCTGTTGTGCAACTCCCTGAATGGTCTCTATGCTCGGGCAGCGGCTTCTGCTTTAACATTAGCATGTGGATGGCATTGAGATCACAGCCTCACGGTGATGTCACTGCTGGTGCTGGGAACAAACAGCTTTAAGCATCTCTTCTAAGCCCTGTCCCCTCCTCTGTGTTCATCACGTTGGGAAAGAGGCTATAGCTTTTCTCTTCACCTCCCCAATGTTTCCACTGCTCTGCTCGCACCCACGCAGATGGGAGGTAGTGATGCTTGTGGCCAGGCGGGTCTCCCTGCTCCCTCAGCTCAGTAATACGGCAATCTGAATGTGTGTTGTTCTAGGTGACTGGATGTCTGAGCCAATTCCTCAGTCAGCAGCACCTGTGTAACTAACATGGCTTTTTGACGGCTATCCAGCCCTTACCAGCTAAGCTGTTTCAACACCCTGTCATCGTGTGTTGCCAGGTGGTTGTAAAACAAGCAGAGGTGTGCCGATACAAACAGAAGGATAAACATGAGGAGGGAAAAAAGGAACGGTGTAATTAATGAGGAGATCAGAAATCATAGAGGTCCAGTGAAGGGCAATTTAAATGATCCAAAGCAAGAGGGGCTGGGGAGCTGTCAGGGGGTGAGCAAGGATCTGAGGTATGGAGAGACTAGGGATGCTGGAGACCGAAGTGAAGGTAATAAACAGGTACATGATGAATGACCAAGAACAGGCCAACAGACACTCCAAGTCAGCCTGGTACAAGAGAGGAAGTCTTAAAGGCTACATGCTTTTCCTTTTTATAGATTAAAGGCACTTACACTTCTTACCCTGCAATTAATCAGTCCCTGGGATTTGCTCTTGTTGCATACATCAAATATATATAATGCAACAGATTTTGTGGAAAATCAGGCAGGTATTTATTCACAGAAAGGCTCCTGGGAAATGCCCTTAGAGAGACTTACAGCTCTTCTCCCCATCGCTCCAGCTGGCTGGAGTTCTCATTGCTCACAACACCCCTCAGAGAGGAACAAATTCATCAATTCTCACCTGTCCAGACCAAAACCCACTGTCACAGACAAGCACAAGGGCTAGTAAATTTATGGATTAGACATTTATATAGGAATGCTGTGACCCAACAAGTAGTTTGAACTTGGTTGAAATTTACCAAGAGCATGATTTAAAGCATAAATTAATCTCTGGCAGGGATAGGAAGACATTAGAGGATTATGCAATTATGGATAGTGTAGGGCTCCAGGTAGGGGAGAGAAACTATTACATCTCCCATTGGTGCAAATTAGGCCATGGCAAAGGCAGATTGCAGGAGAAGGAGGGTCTCGGCTCTGAAGGATCGCTCTGGTGGTTGAGATGAGGTGGATGAGGCTAAACCAGCCACCTAAAGCAGGCTGACTGCTGGTAGCTGCACACAACGTGAACAACAGCATCTCTTACTGCTTTTTCACCACAAAGTCCCTGAGTGGAGACAGCCAGTGTCTGTGATGAGATTTGCCACTGTTGACATCAGCAAGAGGATGCTGTGGGTACCCTTGGGTGCTGGACCACCCAGCAAGGACCCTCCACGGTTACATCAGCCATGAAGAGGGAGGAAAGGTAGCTGGAGCGGGGGAATGTGTCTGCTCCTTCTCTCCTCCATCTCACTGTAAGAGTCTCCCTAGGCTCCGACTTCTCCTGACTGTAATGGTTAAATGAGTCCTTGACAGGGGCTAGGCAGTGGGTATGCTGCGACCACAGATTATCCTGCTGCTGAGTGGTCAGCTGCCAGGGCACAGGCGCAAGGCTTGAGAAGGGGATCTCCACTCTGGGCCCCTAAGACGGCTCTCCTGCCTCTTCTCCAGCTGGTGGGCCATGCCTCCTCTGGCAGTCTTGCTGTGCCAGCAGCTTTTCACCATGTCTGCTGTCTGGTATGCAGACTTCACAGGGCAGGGACTAGCTCTCGTCTGTGTTTGTGCAGGATCTAGCAGGTGGGGACTTCGGTCTGTAGTGAGGTTGCCTCCAAAGGTGTGCCATAGTACAAACACAACGTGAGCCTCTCAAAGAAACCGACGTGTTTTAGCCACCTACATCACATCTGTAAGTACTTGAGCGGGGACTCAGTCCCTGGTGAGGCTTCCATCTTCCAGTGGAAGAAAAGCAGAACTCAAAAGGGCAGGCTGAATGCTTTTAGGAACAAACAGCCATGCAAAACCACATGGGCGCTCTTAGAAATTAATCCCAAATCAAAAGCAAACTGACGGAGCGGGTTAGCAACTAGAGGCAGCTCTGCATGGGAATTGCCTGCTCTTGGGAGTAACATGGGATCCGTCCTGCTGGCAGGATATAAATGTCATCAGCGGGGGAGCGCCAGAGCTGGTTTTCCTCTTTGGGTGGATTTAGATATTTTGCTGGGACTCCCGTACTGTTCTTACACCCAGAGTTCAACTGCTTTGCTTTGTTAAATGCTGAGGCATCCTGGATGGAAACACTGAGAGAGAAGACTATTTCACAGGGAACTGTCACCTGGCATCGCGTCTCGTGGCACTGCTTTTCTTGTGACAGGCACAGGGGGAACGTGAGCCATTTCCACAGTCTCCCGTGTCCTTGTGGCTGCAAGGATGCAAAAGCAGGCTTGCGTGTCTGCCCACGGAGAGCTGCAGCAGGCCCAGTGCAAACAGACCCAGCCTGATGACTGGCTTTATCTGCCACGTACACGAGTGACCTGGACGGTGCCTCAGTTATAAACGTGAGGTGTCTGTGGATGTGCAGGAGGCAAAGCTGATGGGGGGAGAGGTCACATCTTTTCTTAATGCTGTAGAGGGGGTACAGAGGGGCCTTGAGACACACACGCCCTTCAACATTGCTGCTTTCAAACCCAAAGAAGTACCTGCGTGCCTGAAAATCTCCCTGTTTTCACCAGAGAAGAAGGCACTGTAACATGGGAGTACAAGTGACTCCTCAGTGAAACATATTCCAGTCCCTCTTTGTTAATGTGACATTCTATTAATTTGTTAAAAGACTTAAGAGCACATCGAGCCTGTAAACAAAAATACGACTAGAGATAAAGTCAGGCTAGCAAACAAAAGTCAGACAGTGGGAAAAGGGGGTTATTCTGATCACCAAGCTATTCCTCGTTCACCAAACGTCCTTTCTGGCCACTTTGGCCACTGGGCTGTTTCCAGTTGGTGGAAAATCTCGTTTCGTGCCGTGAGGGACTGAGTTACTTCTGCAGACGCAGAGCAGCATTAGCAACATTGTGTGTGGCCTGGAAAAGGAGGTGCAATCTTCTGTTTCTCTTAGGTGGGTACCTCTGAGGGGCATCGCAGACATCTAATGTGGATGTGGGTGGCAGAGGTGTTTTACCAGTCAGCCTTTCCAGTTCCTTTCCAAATCTATTTTCACTGCCCTTGGAGCCTTGATCATGCTGTGATTTCTCCACTGGCAGGCTGTTTTTTAAGCCAGACTCATGCTCAGCCTTCTATTTCAAAATCTGTTGATATAATCTGTCTTTATACAAACATGTCATGGTCACTTTTGCCACACGGTCTCATTTAGTGGTTATGACACGTCTAATTCTTTCTCATTTCTCTAGCAAGTAACAGTTTGACCCTCTTTTTAGAGAGGTCTGTTGTGTCTCCTGGCACACAGGTTTTTTGTAGCAACTTCAGTATTAATTAACCTTGGATCCAGAAACTTTTTAGGTGATGGCAGAGTTCCTGTTCAAGAATCTCCGAAATGGTGAATCTCATAAAGTGCTGCCAGATATTTTGGTCTATGCTAGGACAGATCACTTAAATCAGGTAGGGTTTCATCTATCCAGTACTGTCATTTGTATGGGTTTCTCTTTTACCCTGTTTGACTCTGCATTGATGGGTATGCTTGAAATGACACATCCAAGAGAAACACACAGATGAATCACTACTTACTAGGAATGCACCCAAAACTTCTTGGTACAAAAACCCCATGATTTTTTTATTTTTATTACCTGCACTCCTTGTTGTGCAACAGTTCACTTCAGAGAAATGAAAGTATTTTTTTTCCCATCTCATTCAGCCTGAACAGTGTCTGGACCATGGACAACCAGTAATCTCTAGGAACTCCATGGACCCTTTGTCAATTTGTCTTTAGACTTTTTATAGATACCTTTGTTGGACAGCCTGTCTATAGATACCTTTGTTGGACAGCCTTTCCAACAGCCCCTTCTCTGTGATCTCACACTAGCTAACACCTTGGACTGTTAATCTTGAAAAAGTGGTCTTTGACAACTTATTTTACTTCCCCAAAGCTCTTCCTCTTGCCAGTTAAGTTCACAGAATCACAGAAGGGCTGAGGTAGGAAGGCACCTCCAGAGGTCATCTTGTCCAACCCCCACTGCTCAAGCAGGACCACCTACAGCTGGTTGCCCAGGACCATGCCCAGATGGCTTTTGAACATCTCCAAGGTGGGAGACTCTGCAGCCGCTCTGGGCAACCTGTACCAGTGCTCAGTCACCCTCAGAGTAAAAAAAGTGTTTTCTGATGTTGAGAGGAAACCTCCTGTCTTTCAGTTTGTGCCCATTGCCTCTGGTCCTGTCACTGGACACCACTGAGAAGAGCCTGGCTCTGTCTTCTTTGCGCTCTCCCTCCAGGCATCTGTACACATTGGTGAGATCCCCCTGAGCCTTCTCTTCTCCAAGCAGAGCAGTCCCAGCTCTCTCAGCCTTTCTTCATATGAGGAACTCACTTGCAGCAACTCAGCTCCAACAAAGCAGAAAGACTTTGTTTAAGTATTAATGTACCCATTATTTTAAGTCCTGCATTTTTAGCAGGTTGGTTTTTTTCCCATTAGTAAAAACTTTCCTGGATTTTTATCAACTGCCTTTTTCACAGAGGTTCTATTTAACTAATTTCATTTAGTTTTTTGCTTATGCTCTATTAAATAGCCTTTTCTTGGCATGCAGCAGAGGAAAATGCATAAACTTCTGTTGATTGAAAAAAAAAAGGGTAAAAATGGAGTTTTGAGAAAACAAAGCAATGATCCTTTTGGCAGGTGCCAAAGGGAGCTCTATTCCTCTGTGCAATATCCCAGGTGAAGCAGTAATGTCTTCACTGGCACGTCATTCTGTAAACTAGGACTGGGTGAGGTTTCCTACTACAAACTCTACTTCTGTAATAGGTCTTGGTCATGCAAAGATGTCAGGCTTAGTTTTGCCACATGGAACACTTTGGTGGCTATTTCAGAAAATTATTTTTATCAAAAGAGGTGCTTGCTGTGATGTAGCTGTCCTTGGCTCGATCTCTGTCATGTTTCCTTTGCCTTTTTGTTTGTTTCTTTCTGTCAATCACAAACCAGTTTGTGGTAAAGGCTGATTTCAAAACAGTTATTTAAATCATCAGCAGGGTTTTGTCCTTCAGAGTAATTTCGTTAATTCATTTTACATTTCTTTCTGTTGAGAACAACATTTCTCTCCAACGGTTTTCTAGCATGCACGGTACAGAGTCGTTGTGCCTGGACGCTGTTTTGTTGTGCTGAGATTCTCTCTGCTTTAGTGCAAGTCAGTCTAGTGACTGCTGTTTGCCTGCCTTGCATACCATGGCTTTTTTAATTAGATGTATATTTGTTCCTGCAGTGTTTGCTTGTGCTTCAGTCTGGGCAGTAAGAAACTGCAAGCAGTCGTCAGCTAGAGCATTATAAACATTTATTTCTCGCAAGTGCTGTTGTGGCCCCTGCTACAAACACATCTTAGCTGAGAGAGGTAACGTTAAAAAACAAGCCAGCTCAGGCCTGGCAGTCATCTGATCCTGCCCATCTAAAGCGCAGCTCTCGCCGCCATTACAAGTACTAGTGGTCATTCCAAGGTCAAGTGGTCAAGTCCCCTTCTTGAAATAACTGCTATTTTTGAACATTAATTATATCACAAATAATCCATTTTTTTAAATACTTCAGATTTGTATAATGTTGTTGTATTTCCCTACTACACTCTCTAACAGGATGATCAATGTTATAGTCTGCCAGCTAGTTTCTAGTAGAAACAGAACATCTTTCCCAAATGGCGTTCTTGTCCAGACTAGAAAGTTCTCGCATAACTTTTGCCTTGCTGTTTGCAGCCGCTGGTGAACGGCAATCCTACCGACATGCGCACGCTTGCATTGATCTCTAGCTTACAGTGTTTTGCAATGCCTGTGCATTTTTAGGCAAGATCTATGTTGTAGGCCTCTGCTGCCTCTCAACCTGCCGGATCTCACCTCTGTCCATGTAGTTACACACGTCATCTCCATGATGCAAGGAGAAACTGGAAACGGGACGCTATCACGACCAACAGTGTGAGGATCAAATGCGAGCCCTCCAGAACTGCTTTCATGATCTGGAGAGTTGCAGCAGGCTGTGATATGTGGTGTCTTCTGCACAGTGGCACACAGAGACTGGTGATCCCTAACTTGCCAGCGGTTTACCCTATCTCCCCCATCTCTTCTCTCTTCCAGGAACAGAGATTCAGGTGACCTGTCCTCCATGTGGCACTGCAATGATGAGAGCTCCTCTGTGTCACTGTCTGCACATTCTGAAATGGTCCCCCTCGTGTGATGTGAATTGGGAGTGCAAATGTGTAAACCCCATTTGCAAGATCCGGGACCAGTTTCCTCTCTCGGCAGCCTTACACGTCTCTTGCTGAACACTGATTTCTTCCTATCGTGTGTTATTCACAGCCCAGGGTCTCATGTTGCTGACATGCCTGCTGAGTACCCCAAGCACACTCCAGTCACCAGAAACAGAACTGCAAGTTTTGAAGGCACAGGAGCATTACAAATCCACCTTTCCTCAAGGAAATGGATGTTTGTGACAGAGGCAGAAGACAGTCACATACCTCTCCCTTTCCCAAATGCTGTCTTGGCATGGGGAATCACTCACCACTCTCTTCCTAGGTCAGAGGAAAGCTCTGATGTGTGGCTTTTGGAGCACAGTGAATGACTGGCTGTGTTGAGAACTGGACCTATGCAGGCGCACACAGTCTCTACACCTTCTTTCTTCCCTCCCCATATCTCACAAGCATCTGTAGTTCCCCAGGTGCACACAGAAATTCTTTCTCTTTTCGTCTCACTGCTGTATGCTGTTATAACCCCACGGGCCCTGACCTGCCTCTGCACCTAGCTGACACACCCATCATGCTGCCAAATCGCTACCTACACAGAGTTTGAACCATCTAAAAGCCCAACTCTTTCCTGGTCTCACCTATTATGTGATCTTCCCAGGTTCTGAGCCTTTCAGCATCCATGTGGACCTACATCCCCCTCATAGTGTGTGTCTCTCCCCTCTGAAGCTCCTCAGGGCAGTTGGTGGGCTGTAGCCTCTGCGGCTAGCTGCAGGACTCAGAGATGGAGAAGGCAGAATCTAATTCCCTGCTTGTACAAAAAGCTGCTATAGCTGCGGCATGACACAGATCTCCTCTACTGGTAAGAGTTCAAAGCCACAAAGCATCAAGTAAGGACGGCTCTGCTGTCTGCAGCTGTGCATGCTGCAGTGGTGTGGACAAGTTTGGGGCACGGCTGCTGTGCTGTGTGACAGCACTCCGTGCTATCAGCAGCAGTGTGAGCAGTGCCAGAAGCTCAGAGCACACGGGCAGGTGATCCCTAAGCGAGGTGAAGGGTGTGAAAACACATGCAGCCTCTGAAGGACCAAGTCCCTGTCTGACCTGCCTCCTTGTACCGCTGTACGTGCTGGCACATGGCAGCACTGGTTCAGTGCTGGTGGAGGTGGTGCAGGGCTGCACTGGTGCAATCAGGCTGGACTGATTGCAGGAACATAAAGCCTGCTTAGGCCTGATTCTCCTCATACCGTGGTTGCCCCATCTCTTCATGGGAGGTCAGTGCTGCTTGCAGAGAGGAGCTCCTGTTCTGGTGAAGACAGGAAAAAAGGGACACCCCCCCCCCCCCAACACAACAAAAAAGGGAGCTCAAGGGTTAAAAAGGAGAAGACATTTATGGTCTCTTGGCAGGAAGGGGAATGCTGGCAGGGTGGGCAGTGAAAATCCCAGGCAGGATGAGCCATCTGTGGAGGGGCTGAACAGCAAAGTGGATACAGGGGACAGACGGGTGGGCTTCTGCAGCCCGTACCCAGACACCACAGTGCTGGGGCTCCCCTGGCCACCCCGCTGTGGTGACACCAACCCTCTGCTGCAGCAATACCTGGGCTGTCTGTCTCCATTGACAGCCTTCTCTGAACGAAAGGCTTTTGAGGATGGACATCCTCTTGGCCCCTGGCAACCATGCTTTTACAGGCAAGACCCAATGGCTGTTGCAGCCCTGTCTCACACAGACCTCTGGAGAGCTGGCCTTTACTTCACCCCTTATACTCGATCTGTGGTGCTGCTGTAGACTGACCCCACAGCAGCAGGTATGGGGCAAATCCTGCAGGGGCTAAGCTGCGGAGGAGCCATGTAAGGCAGGCCCACATCTTAGGCCCTAGCCTCCTGCCTTCCACAGCACCCAAGGTTTTCTGTATGGTCTCCTCCCTGAGCCCTAACTCAATGTTTCCTGCTTTCTCTGGAGGTTGGGTAAGGTCATAGCCCAAGGGAAAAGAGCTACAGCACACAGTCTTCCGGCACAACTGCTTCAAAGCAGCCTGAAAGGCTTCTTCATTAAAAATAAAATATTTGTTCCAAAGGGGTTCCGTGTTTTGGCTTGGTTTTTCTTTTTCATTCCTCAACACTGCTCAGCTACAAAGGCTGATTTCTGGTTAGGAAGGAGCAGATGTGGAGAAGCCCAACTTGAGGGATGCTATGCTGGAGGCAACCTATTTATAGAAGGGGACACACCACTGTGTTCTCCAGCCCAGTATTCCCATGGCCCACATACGGGAGGGGAACTGGGACAGCACATTGCAGCAGGAGCCAAGAGGTAAACCTCAGAGCATGGGAGGGAGTGTGTGGATTTCATTTAGCATGTTCTCCCGCTGTGCCAATAAGCGCACGCGTATGCCTTACGTATGGGAAACACCAGGAAGGCCCTGGCATGAACACGTGCAAGAGTCTTTTTGCAATCTGGCCTGAATACTGTTAATGATTGATTAAGTCTGTTGAAGCCACTAACACCACTATTGCCCATGGCAGAAGAGCTATCCTGAACAGATCTCGCAGAAAGGAAAGCCTGGAAGTCAGGGAAGAGAGCCCAAGCCTAGGAGGAAAGGCACTGCAGGAGAGAGAAAGGCTTTACTGAAGAGTTATGAACAGAGACTGGAGGAGGTAAACCAGTTGTGGCTGTGGAGAAAAGGTCTGAGACTAACAGAGAAGGGTTAGCTGACCCTAGCTCATGTGTGTGCCCACGTGTCATTTGAACATGTCTCAAAGATGAGCTCCTCTCCACTGCTCTGAGGAGCAGGAATGGAGGTGACCAGCAGCACTTAGGGTCCTGCTGCCCTCCATACACGCAGCAGCTGTGACCTGCAGAGCTCAGCCCTCCCCATGCAGGGGCTTGCATGATGCCTCCTGCCAGCATGCCTTTACCTTGAGGGGTCTTACCAGCTGGGTTGGGCTGGCAGCTCATATACATAGAGATTACTCTGGAAGAGGGATTTTGGCTCCCACCCACAGTGTGGCTTACTTTTGAGTCTAAAAATGCATAACTAAGCATGAATAAATAGCATTCCCTTCCCCACTTTGCTTATTAGCATCTAGGTGCCTTCAGGAGCAGCCAGTTAAAGTCCTTGCAAGACACTGGCAACAGGATAAATAGGTTGGCTGTAGAGAAGGAGCCCAGGCCCTGTTGTACCACCTCAGAGCTCCCTCTTCCCTCTAGTCCTTCATTTATCTTCATAAGTTACAGCTGAGAGCTCTGAAAATGAAGGCACACAGCTGTACCAGAAGACAGGAAACTTAATTCCTTATAGAGAAAGAGGAGGGTCTAAGTCATGGATTTAAAAACATGAGATGATTTCCACCCCTGAGACTTTGCTTGTATTGTAGGGTCTCCCAGGGTGCGCAGGGCTTTGGGGCTTAGTGAAGAATTTTTTTGACAGCATGTTTCTGTTAGAAAATGCTGATTTATGAGGCTCTTGTTGTTTGGCAGGAGTGTACTCAGTTGGATAAATCCACGGTTGGGACTTGGGCATGCTAAATATTTGTTTGGTAGGACAGGAAAACAGCTAGCAGCTGCTGCGTTGCCCCTCACCTTGGCTCCCAGCCTCCTGCTTTGGAGCCCAGGAGCTGTAGCCAGGCCAGGAAACTTCTTTTTTTGGTATCCAAAGGGTAGCTATCCTTTAGGCATTTTCAAAACGAAACATTTTGAATGTTTCATTTGGTGGAGCCAGAGGGGCTCCAAATGGTGGAACCAGAGGGATTTCAGAGCCTTCAGTGGATGTTGGTACCTCTTGGATGAATCCCCGTAACTAGCTGTGTGCTGGCTCCTCATCTGATGTGATGCAGGGTAGGAAGGGTTCACTCACACCTCTGTCAGTGGTCCCTGTCTCCATGCTTTGTATTCATGGTTACACAAGGGAAGGCAGTTAATACTGATGGTATCTTGCAGCAGAGAGAAAGACCAAGGGGAGAAAGATTCCTTAGTCTGAGTGAAGGCGTGGAAATGGCAACAATTTAGGAATAAGGCAGTACCTCAGCTCTGATCATGCTGAGCTGGCTCTGCTTGGGTGTGGAAACAAAGCACCTCTGGGCATGTCCAGCACTCCACACATGGGAGAGGACCTGTGAAGTCACGGGAGATGTAGGAAGCAAGCAAAAGGGCTGCCGTTGGAAACACTTAATGGCTGTTTGGCTACAAAACCTGTGTGAGTTAGGCCTCATCCGAGCCAGTGAGCTGATGGGTGGGCGGTGGGGAGGAAGCCAGCAGTGGACAGGATTCAGAATAGGTGCAAACAGCTGCACCAAAAGCCCTTCTCCTTCAGAGTCCAGAGCCTTTGGCTGGCTATAGGTGAATATACCTCTGGCAGGTATATAAAGGAAGGTCCGCATCATGGCAGAGCGGTGTCAGACGTGTGCACAGTGATGGGCAGGAGCATCTCTGTGGCAACTCACAAAACAGCTCAGCCATTTCCAGCAGTTCTGGGGCAGTATCTATAATTGAAGAGCTCTGGGAGGTTTGCGGGCTTGTGGTTCTCCACCAATTAGGACTAAAAGGCTCCATTTATTAACAACTGGCTTGTTTAAATGACAGCTCCCATCAAGTGCTTTGGCTGTGCACTTGTCCGAGCACTGGGGAACTCGAGTGCTGTCTGGGCTGTTGTGCGGTGCCTTGCAGGTGCCTCTCTCTGTGGCCCCTGTGCCAACCCTGCTGCCCCCTGCTCCCCTCCAGTGCCTTGCTGGGGGCATCGATCCCTGCCCTCTGCCCACTGCCTCCTGCCCCCATTCCCACAGGACTGCCTTCCTGCCTGTGCACGCACAGACCCACAGCACTTCCCCCTCCTGGTAATGTGCTCACACTTCTGTGCATCAATTAGGCTGCTTTTTGGAGGAAAAGTGGATTTTGCATTCAGTGCCAGCACTGGAGGGACGGTGCATTGGATCTTGATGGAGGAGATGATGTGTCAGGTTTTGCTTTCTTCTCCCCTAGTGCTCCTGGGACACACTCATGCGGTGCTTGTAGAGTTCCTGCTGAACATGTTTTCCCACTCTTGGACTTCACAGCTTTGCCATTTTCTTCTTTTTCCTTGCATTTTGGGGCCTTCCTCCTCCCCAAAAATAGAAAAAGAAAATGAAGCCATAACTTTTGGAGTAAAACTTTTACCAGAGTATGTTGTGGTCTGAGCAGGACCCGTAGAGATGGAGTTCCTGCCATATGTTTCTCAGGCCAGACCAACAGTACTTCACAACTGAGCAGTGCCTACAGCTAGGGCAGGCTTCACCTCCTCCTCCACCTCCCTCAGGCTGGGCTGTTGTCGTGGTTTAGCCCCAGCCGGCAATTAGGCACCACACAGTCGCTGGCTCACCCTCCCCCCGGTGGGATGGGGGAGAGAATCGGAAGAGCAAAAGTGAGAAAAACTCGTGGGTTGAGGTACGAACAGTTTAATACTTGGAACAAAATAATAGTAATAATAATAATGAATTGTAATGAGAAGGAAAACAACAAGAGAGAGAAGAACAAAACCCAAGGGAGGGAAAAAAGGGGGGGGGGGGAATTAAAAAAAAAAAAAAATTATACAACCGCTCACCACCCACCGACCAACGCCCAGCCAGTCCCCAAGCAGCGATCGCTACCCCCCGGCCAACTCGCCCAGTTTATATACTGGGCATGACATCATATGGTATGGAATAGCTGTTTGGTCAGTTTGGATCAACTATCCTGGCTGTGCCCCCTCCCATTTCTTGGGCACCTGGCAGAGCATGGGGAGCTGAAAAGTCCTTGACCAGTGTAAACACCACTTAGCGACAGCCACAACATCAGCGTGTTATCAATATTATTCTCATACTAAAATCCAAAGCACAGCACTGTACCAGCTACTAGGAAGAAAATTAACTCTATCCCAGCTGAAACCAGGACAGCTGTGTTGCAGGTTCATTGCCGAGGCTTTTGTTAAGCTCATGCAGAGCACTTCACCAGCCAGCTGAGGAATGGCTTCTCCTCCAGTCCTTGGAATCATGGCCACGTCCCGGACTTGTGAAGGCAATAGCTGGATCTTGAAAGAAGAGGTACGTGGCAGACAGAGATAGGGATGCTGTGCCAGGGCAAGGGTTCCTTTCCCACAGCACAGCCTTGGAGCCTTGCTCCTGCTTTGCGGGCCCCCATGACAGGTCCCAGACCATGCAATCAGCTGTGTCAGGTATAGGAGATCCCAGGGTGGGGGGAGATGCAAGGTGAAGGTAGGAGGAAGGGAATAAGCTGTGTCTCTCTGAGGTTTGCTGTAAGAGGGGGAAGAGGTGGGAGATTCTGGTTGCCAGACCCTTGCGGGACTGTGCAAGATGCAATGTATTCTGTGCCTGGCCGTCATTGCAATCCTTGGGTCCCCTTGCTCTTCATTCCTGCAACGGGCTCCTCATCTCATTGTGTGCACTGTACACCCCCTTTTCTCATGTTTCATAGTGTGTCTGGTTCTACTAGGGGTGGGTGGGGGAACCTCTTCAAATGGGACTCCATTGGAGACTGCATATTTCTCCATATTTCCATATGGCACTCCATATTTCCTCCAGTGCTGAGGAAATAGCCAACACCAGTGGTGCTCTGGTTTCCTTGCTCTTCTGGATGGATGCAGCCCTCAGTGCTATGCTTTCTGCAGCATGTTGCTGGTATGTCTCTAATGCTGGAAGCCTCTTGGCATGAGAGGAGGTGCTTGAATATGAGGACCCCTGACTCCCAGGACCATTGTACAACCCGCTCTCCAACCTTTCCATGCACAGGCTCTTCAGTGAGCACAGCAGTCCCTTTGCTCTCTCCCTGGGTATCCCATGATCTGTTCCATCAAAATCCCTTTCTTATTGTGAGCTCCAGTAGGCTCAGCCCTCTGCCAGCTCGGCTCCTCCACCTCTCCCTCTGCTGCATCCTGAGCATCTCCTGTGTGCAAGGGGCGTTTTGGTATGTCCTATGCTCTCAGGCCCTGAGGAACAAAAAGGGAAGTGAAGTTTATTGACAGAACTAGTGAAGGATTTCTTTTTCTTTTCTTGAGCTGCAGGGAGGGAGAGAGAGACAGAGACAGACAGAAAGGTCAAATTATCCTCTCTGGCTCTACTGATAACAATTCATTCATCTGTGGACAAGATGAATGTACTTAACATCCTTCAGGCTGTCTGGTGCTAAGTCTTCTGCCTCTTACTTCCAAACTAAACTCCCTAATTTCTCTGCTCTGAACACCAGTCCCTGGGACTTTGTGAAGTGATGCATCTGGGGTTTAACGTCAGTCATGATTTACATCTCTGCTGCCATCTTCTCCGGTCCCTTTGGGGGATGGAGCTGGTTTGTGGGGCCAGTTTAGATTGCTTGTGTTGTGTTTGTGCTCTTAATCCAGGTGCTGTTGGTGAGGTGCCTCCAAAGATAGCTTGTGCTAACAGAAGCCAACAGCTGAAAGATGATGGGACAGAGAAGTGAAGTAGTGTGAGAAGCATAGATGGTAAACAGCCTTATTTGGTCTGTGTGTGTTTTGCAGGATGCTTGCTTTTATAATTTATTTGGGGTAGAAGTTAGAGACTGCAACTAGGACCTTACAGCTAGCAGTAATCCCAGAGACCGATGAAAGCTGTTGAAGTAAGTTTCCTAGCTTTGCATAGGATTTTATTAAAGTGCCAGGCTTGGACTCTGGCGATTTCATGAAATCTCAGGGGGCTTTTAGAAAGTAAGCATCTAGATCTGGTGGTTGCAAAACAAGAAGGAAAACTTCCCTAAGCACATCCTGAATGAACAGCCTCAACCTGCCTTGGTTCAGTGGATGGCTGTTGTGATTACAGTGCAAACAACATGGGACTATGACTTTTTTCTGAATACTCTAGGGACAGAAATAGAGCATCTACAATCTACCGCTACCACATGTATGTCTCTGCACAAGTGAGAATATGTGAGCTGGAAGGGGAGCTGAGATGCAATAAATCAGGCTGGCATGTGGCCAGAGCTTGGCGAGTGTGTGCCATTTGTGGAGAATCCCCATGGATGCCTTTATGCAAAGAAAACTGGCTTATATCTCTCCTCCTGAAAGGCAATATCTCCCCCCACCCTTGCCTAGCAGTGAGATATCCCTTCAACCCCAATGGACCTGCAGGTCCTGACCGGATTCTCTTACTTGCTTGTGGCCACTGCTCAGGCTACTGTGGCTGTACAGAAGATGAAGAAGAATTTATGCAAGAGGGAAATTATTGTTTTCCAGCTCTGTAAGTTCATTTTTATGTGGTCAGCACACGTGCTCATGCACATAGAAAACTAACAGCCTTCTGCAACTGGAACTAATGGCATTCTTGTCAGCGATCTCTGAGGAGATGCCAGAGGTGGACCAGGCCAGCTCCTTCCCTCAGACAGTGGTGCTGAAGAACTGGGGGGAGGAAGCTGTTCTGTACCTCTCTGCAAAACAGGATGTCATTCTCCAACATCAAGACACAAATATTCCCCCCTGGAAACCAGCAGGAATCAGTCATATGTAGAGGAGGGAGGGGGCTTCTGAGCTGTCACTGTTCACTTGCGTGTGGTGCCTGTTAAACAGAGACCTCTCTTTGGGTCCCCCAGAACAGGAGAAATTTTTTTTAAGAGCATCTTCGCAGTTTCTCTGTGAAGTACTTCTTGGCCACCGTTTGTGGCCCAGCTCTCCTCGCCGGCACCTAGCTGCCAATCAAACAGAGAAAAGGCAAACGATGACTTTAATTGCCCTTTGTTCAGGCTGTGCTGTTGGGCTATAGTCCCCAGAAACGCTGCTGTGGCCTTCCTGGACCAAGGCTGGTAGACCCAGGGGAACAGAGAAATGAGAAAATGTGCTGGACAGAGCGGAGCGTTAGCTCCTGCTTGGCACCGAGGCTACCTTAAGCAATGGGACAGACGAACTCATTTGTCTCGTGGAGGAAATGACAACTGCCTGTTTCTTCCCTCTTCCACTGAAGGTTGTGGTGGCCCCGAGTTGCTGGGGCTCTGTCTGCAGGGTGGGGGGGTGATGAGCCCCTGCTTTCCACATCTGTCCACTTGCTGGGGCCATGCTGGGACTCGGGACGGGAGCGCTTGGGCTCTTGAGCGAAGGCCAAGGTGGCCCCACGGGCTCCCCATGGGGTGGGAGTGGTCCTGCACCTGCAGCAAGCACAGTGCGCAGACCTATTCACAGCATCTGCACAGATATATCGGCTTTAGCACAGGGCCCGTGACACTAGCGTCCTCTCGGGAGGAGGCTGTTTATTGTTGCCAGGTTAGTTGTGCCTTGGCCTGGGTAACTGGAGCCTTTCAAAGCTCTCTAGGTGCTGGTGGTGGGTTTCTCTAAGGATGGATGCCTACCAAAATGCCAGGCTCCCCTTATAGCCACGGGAGAGGAAGAGCATGATTTAACTCATCCTTATGTACCTATCTCAAATAGATCGAAGAATGACAATGTAAAAGTACCTGTCTCTCCTTTGACTGCAAGCAGGTCTAGCTCCATTTCCTATGTTATGCTTTTATCTGTGCTTAGACATCAGAAATTACAGGGCATTAATCACACCTGGGTATCTAGCTCCTTCCTCACCTCAAAAGTGCATCTCCTGCCACCTCTATTGCTCTGATCTCCAAACAAGAGTATGATCTTTGCCTCCTAAGGAAAGCTTTGTGGGCAAAATATGCCAGGCCAAGCTCTTCTGTATGTACTGTGAATAACTGGCCAGCTGCTGCAAGTGGTAGAGAGCATGGAGCTGCTGACAACAAAGAGACATCTGGAGGGAAGAAGATCAACCTCACCCTGCCCCGGTTGGGAGCTTTTTCTGAAGACTGGGCCAGCCTGGGGGTTGTGGGTTGTAGGGTTTTTTGCCTGTCTCTGCTGGGACTTCCTGGCAATCCAAGATGTAATTGCCTTTAGGACTTCATCATAGCACCTGAAATCCTGTGTCTTAAGGTCTCTGTGGTGTGAGGGGTTACCCTGCTTCTGCACACCTCAGTGGCTTTTTGTGTCAAATGCAGCTTCTCTTAATTATGTCCTTGCTTGTTGGACAGACCTCTGTTGAGCTCCCTCTTTCTTTTGGCCTCCTGCAGCCTTGTTTTGGGTATGAAAATACAGGGTCTGAATTCATAGGCATATTCAGAATGTTTTCTGTTGTTTCTTTCTTTGCCCCTGGAGGTTTTTTTGGTGTGTCTGTCCCTTTTACCTGCCTGGGAGTTACTGTGGGCTGGGTCAACCTACCTGCTTGTTCCTCCTCTGCACGCCCTACCCTCCAAGTCTTCCTGCTTCTTTTCTACTCTTGTAGCTTTTTTTGTTCTTTGCCAAAGTCAGTGTGGGGTCAAGCTGGAAAGAGGAGCCCAGTACTCCTTGTCTCTTAGGCCCGCAGTGATGCTGCCTCTTATAAATTCTCTGGAAGTGTCCTGAATAGCTCTGTGCCGCTCTTCTGAAGGACTTGGCAGTCTCCGCCAGTTCTTGATAATGCTCGCTAAATCTCTCATATATCACATTATGCCTCCCAATAAACTGAGCATCAAAGGCTTTCTTCACCTTCTCGTAATATCTTTTTCTCTTCCTTCCTTCCTGGGAATGTCAGCAGCATTTCAGTCACTACCTTGGGCCAAAAGATTACTTGAAGCCATGTGCCTCCCAGATGAGACCTGCTGTTCCCTGAAGTGCCCATGCCTTCCCAGCCAGCTAATCCAGCTTTCTGGGACTCTGCCATTAAACGTCCCGAGGGCTGAACTTGTTACAAGAATTGCAGGTATTGTCACTGTTATTAAAAGAACAAGTTATTATGCGTAAGCAGGAGCTTTTCTAAGATCATTATCTAGAGCTGTGTGCTCCTGTTATTGGCTCCCTGTGGACAAGGCTGGATGATCAGAAGCAACCAGTCTGCCTAGCCCTTCCCATCTCTCAGGTCAAAATCTGCTGCTGATAACCACAAAGCCCACGCTACCTGCTGGGGAGTGGCGATGGGGAAGGGACCACTTGAATAACACACGCATCTTTTCACTCTGGTCTTTGCCAATGCTGCTGGCTGGGTTGGTACGTGAAACTCAGGCACAGGGGAGAGGCTCGTGTGTGTCTGTGCAAGGTGGAGGCAGAGGAGCCTCCTCGTTTGGGGTAATCCATTCCTGCCCACATCTGTCCTTTAGCAGGAGCTATGTGTGTGAGTCTCCTGGTGAAAGCGTGAGCACTCTCTCCCACACCGATTCCTCTCACTCCCCACCAAGATCTGCTCCTGTCTTCCCTCTCTTCTCTTGAGCTTTTTCCTTCTTTGGCTACGTTTAATTAATTTTAGTGGTGGATGCTTAGTACATCTTTCCTCAGCCCTTTTTCTCCTCGCTGCTTTAACACAGTTTCTGGGCTGAGTTCTGCATCATCTCTCCATCCATTCCTTTGCTTTGTGTGCTGTGGCCTCTGTGGTTTTTTTGTCCTCATGTGGGATATTTTCTTTTTCCACTCAACATGTAAAGCAAAGTTGCGCTTTCTCTTTATCCCTGCGTGTTTCCTGCTCCCCTCACTGACTCAGGCCTTTGCAGTCAGGTTGCTGCTGCCTGGTGGGCACTGAAGAGCACAAACTCCTAAGGCAAAACATCTGTTGCCAGGATGATCTGCCAGGAAGAGGCATAGCTGCGTCCTATTTCCTCTCTTGGACCTGCCTTCCCACCAAGCGCCGGGCGCATTGCAAACATCAGTTCCTGTCCGCATCCCCTCTGGGAAGCAGATGCACATGGGGTAAATAAATGTGATTCTTTCTGATCAAGAATAAGTGTATTTTCTCTGGCCTTTCTCTCTGCTGCTGCATGAGCTAGTCTTAGCAGCAGCTCTTCCTAAACACAAAGCCTGCAAATAGAGAAACCATCTGTATCCTCTGAAGAGCCTTCCCTGAGCGATGCTTGCTGGGTGGATGGTGTGGATGTGCGGGGGGGAAGAGTGTTGGTGCTTCTCTCCCGTGTTCAAACCCTGTTCTCCCCACTGCCAGACAGACTGGGACAGGAACTCTGCCTAATTAATCTTCATTGAAAGAATTTCTGTCTCCAGACACCATGTTCTGTATTTACTTGATGACAAAGTCCCCTGTACAATTTCTTAATTACAGACCTGTTCCAAAGGAAATAATTTGTTGGAAAAGGGAAGTGGGTAAGAGAAATCTTTGAAGAGCAGGTAAGAAACTTAGGCCAAATCTTTTAATATTGGGGGAGTTAGGGTTAGTGCAGATCTGGAAAGCTAGGCAGAGTGCTTCTACTTGCTCACCTATAGGAGACACTGGAGAAAACCAAAACTTGAGGTTAGCGACTGCATCTACATCTCCTACCAAAGACCTCAACACCACATCTGCAATGACCCTGGCCATGGCCTTTTCCCTGCCCGGAGAAGAGCATGCTACCCCGTTTTCCTGGTGAGGCAGGGATCCAACAAGCGTGCTCCTTGCCTGTGCTGTCCACAGCTTCTCCCCGAGGCGGGGAAGTGGACAGAGAGCAAGGCAAGATGGGGACCATGCTGTGCTCATGGTTGCCCCAGCAGCCTCTGCATCTGCAGTGCCAGCACAGGGGGGCTGTCTCCTGAAATGACAGGGGAGGCTTAGCAGAGACTGAAGGCCCTGGGTGCTTCATCTCCAGGCTGCTGCTCTGTCCCTGACCTTGAGCTAACAGGCTCCACAGAGGTTAAAGCTCACTCCACACCCCTACCTCGCTCCAGAGAGCCCAGACCAACCATCGTCCATCTCTTCTCAATTTGTCCTGTCTGATGGATTTATCCTTTAGAGAATCCAAGCTTTCCTGATACACTTTGAAATTTTTCATCAAGTTTCAGAGAGGCTTTATCAAGGATTTGTGCTATCTTCAAATACACTCTTCATTTGCTCTTCAATTTTCAGCTTCTTAATGCGGCAGGGGAAAAGCCTCCTCTTGCTTTTCTGCCTTATCACTTTACCGGCCAAAGAGCAGCAGGACAAGAGTTGGTTATTTCCTCCGCCTGATCTATTCTTTTCCTCCTACTTGTCTTATGGTGAATTTAAACAGCTGGCATGTGGAGAGAAATCAACACTGACTTGGTCAAGCCGAGGGAAAGTTGCTGTGGGTGCACTTAACCCTGCTGTCAGCTCTGTCCCAGGGATTTCAAGGACATTGGAGGGTGCTGCCATTGTGTCAGCCTCTGCAGCTCTGCAGGTGTCGTGGTTTAGCCCCAGTCGGCAACTAAGCACCACGCAGCCACTCGCTCGCTCTCCCCCCTCCCAGTGGGATGGGGGAGAGAATCTGAAAAGCACAAGAAAACTCGTGGGGTGGGACAAGAACAGTTTAATAATTGAAATATAATAATAATAATAATAATAATAATAATAATAATAATAATAATAATAATAATAATAATAATAATGAATTTTAATGAAAAGGAAAATAACGAGAGAGAGAGAGAGAGGGACAAAACCCAGCGAAAAAAACAAGTGATGCAAACGCTCACCACCTGCTGACCGATGCCCAGCCAGTTCCTGAGCAGCGATCGCTGCCCCCCCAGCCAACTCCCCCCAGTTTATATACTGAGCATGACGTCCTATGGTATGGAATAGCCCTTTGGCCAGTTTGGATCAACTATCTTGGCTTGTCATGGTTCAGAGGTGAAGCAAGGACACAAGCTGCCTGAGGTTATCCCTGGTAGTGCAGAAAAAGGGGCTGGGATCTGGGGGTGTCTCTTTTTCCTTGCAGTCCACAATGATTCATGTTTACTCTGGTGTTGGATGGACGGATGGATGCCCTGTGCTCTAAGCTCCCTCTCCTCCCCCACGCCCATTCCTGCTTTAGTGTCCTGGAAGTCCTCCTGCTGATCAGGCAAGGGGTCACTGTTCCCAATGGGTGGCTTTGCAATGGGTTGCTTTGTTCCAAAGGCCTTATGTTGCTTATAACAGGACATTTTTCATACACAGTTGTTCAAACAGTGCTGGGGCTAGCAACCAGTTGGAGCAGCTTAGGTGAAGAAGGAAAGAAGGTGAAAAGAGAGGGAGGGTACTCCAGCATTATCTAATTACTCCTAATTAGATGAGAAAGCCAGATTAGATGCTCCATGTGATGCGCACTTAGCACCCTCCGGATTGTAAAGGGCTCTTCTCCTTTCGGTCAGGAAAGAAAACCTTAAAAAGTCCATGGGGGGAATGTGTTTACTGTCTACACAGGGTGAGAAGCTCCCTGCCTCTTTCCCTGCACCACTGCAACACCCTGCTTCCCCGCGGGGACTCGCCTCCCCATGCTGACCAGCCCCGCTGCTGCTGTGAGATCCGACAAGATCAGAGTCGAGGTGGTTTGGCTGCAGGCAGAATAATTCTTCCTTTTATGGCAATTCTTCTGCTTCTCCCCCGACAACGGCCTTCAGATCCCTGCTTAGTAACAGAGGAGGTTTTTCTCCTTCTCCAGAGCCCTCACAACAACAATCGCACCCACGTAGAAACCATCTCGCCTTCTGCAAAGAGCCACCCCTCCCAGGTCTCTCGCTGCAAGGAGGTTCCAGCTGTCGGAGAGGTGGAAGGGGTGTGCGTGAGGGAGATATCCTTCCAGGCTCCTCTACCAGAGGCTGCTCAAGTCACTGGTGTAAGAACAGAGCTGTGAATCTGGGATCTGCTGAGCGGGACAAGGAAAGGATTTTCCAAGCCCCCAGATCACTTGGGTGCAATATTTTGCTGCTGCTTATAGACCTGGGCAGAATTTGGTGGTAGCTACAGCTAAGATTAAAGTTTGTTTGCAGAATGTGCCAGTGGTACATACACCACCAATGATTATGCTCATTGAGCCAAGGAGGATTCGGTTTCCCATCTGGCAGCATCTTCACCCTATTTGTTCTTTCACGCTATGGTGACGCTCTCCATCAATCTGCCAGCTTCTTCCTTTAGGCTGAGTGGAGATTTTATGCTATAGATTCAGACTTTTGCATTTAAGCACCCTCCCCTCCACCTCCACCCCAAAATAATACTCATTAAAACCCCAAAAAATATAACCGTGAAGGGATCTGCCCTGCCTACGTAGGACTGGAAAAGCTGTTGTGATTTCAGTTGAATGAAATCATAGATGAGCTGGGGGAAACCAGGACAAAGGAGCAGATGTGATTCTGCAGAACTTCAGCCCTGCTGGGTCTCCCTGGCAGGCTTCTGCCCTTGGAGCAGCAGCTACGGCCGGGTTGTGCGGCACAGAGACGAGAGGGGCTTCTGGCACGGGAAGGGCATGAGAGTGAAGGCTACAGACAGTAGCTCTGGAGACTGCTGTGCCCTGCAAGGCTAAGATCAGGAGACTGCTCAGTTCTGATTTGCTGCACCAGTGAAAATACAGGTTGGCTGCAAGACCCTGCCAAGGGTACGGGATGCCAGTCTGCTTGCTGGGAGCAGTGGTCCAGGAATCGGTTCTGAGCTTCAGGGGATAGGAGTGAGGCGGGGTTGCAGGTGTCGGGGTTTGGGGAGGGAACGTAGCTTTCTAATCTGATGCAGACAGATTTAGCTTTAGTACCAACTCGGAGAGAAGGCAGCATGTACTAATTCATCAGCAGCTGTGGGATATTCTTTCATGTTGCTTGTATTTGAGCTCTGGCAAGATCAGAGCTTGAGGGGGAAGGGTGCACTCTGCTTAGGTAGGGCTGTTCCCTGGGGCTCGGATGAGGAGTAGCTAGGCTGATCAATTCTGCTGGTTGACTTGTCCTCCAGGCCAAACTGAAAACTCTGGAGATCTGAGTTTCTATTTATTTGGCAGCAGTGTTTGCTTTGCAAGTTCCCTGCCCACACATCACTGCCAGCATGGATCTCCTCTCCTAGCTGTAGAAAGAGCCACTGCTGGGGTGCAAAGGCAGTTTGGCGACATAGTATCTCTGCTAAAGGCTCTATATCAAATAATACCTCCAGGGCAGAAGTCAGTACCTCTGAACACACTGATGGGACTCTGTATGATGTAACATGTTGCTAAGTGTCTGCTCAGATATCTCTGTACAGCACCGCATGAGAGTTACCCTTGGATTCATCTGGGATGGTGTTTCTGTGCCCCTTTAAGTGGAACTAGAAAGTCCCTTTGCACGCAGGTCACCCAACAAGCACTCATCATGAAAAGGATTGCTCTCTATGACAGTGTCCTAGGCTGGCTTGTAACAGCAGCTGCGGAGGGCAGGCTCTCGATGTCAAGCGCTGTAATGCTGTTGCTCCCATTTGCTGGTGCTTCCAGGGAGCTCACAGATTTCATTACATGGCATTGAACATAGCACCATCTTACATGTGTAGGCCATCCCTCCTAACTAGCCCCTTAGAGAATCACTTCGGGGTTTTTGCCCTGCAAACTCAGATCCAAATTCATGATCTCACTTTAGCTCCATCCCGAGGATGACTGGCTTAAATTGCTCCTTCCTTTTGAGCAACACATGGCTTGAAACAATGCCAAGCAGTACCCCGCCAGTTACTCAGCCACCCGTTACTCAACTGTTCGTGATTCAATAGACTGTCAAACAAATACCTCTCATCTTTTTCCAGGTCTCTGTATTGGCATCCCTTGTTGTCCTCACTGAAATGCAGGGAAGCCCTGTCTGCAGAACATGGTTGACCCTGGGCACTCCAGATCTGAGCCAATTACTAAGTACCAGAGAAAAGAGAGGTTGATTGAATTTGGATCTCAGTGTTGCATGCCTCCACACACGTGCTCTTTGCATTTGAGGCTGTGAAGGGAGTAGTACCTGATTCTGGTCCATTTCTGGATTGTGACATCCCTCAGAGGATGTTATACATGTTTTGCAGTGGGTTGCCACTCAAGGGTATGTTTGCAGTGCCAGTCGGGTGGATATACAGTGCTTTTCACAGTGGTGCTGTAAAATGAGTGGGTTTCGCATTCCAGGTTTTCCATTTTGATCATACAGCATAGATATAAGGAAACCTCAGAGCTGACAAAGGTTTTTTAATTCTATAGGCAAGCTGGGTCATAACCTCTTATTCTTTTCCCAGTGTATAAAAACAAAAAGAATGGAGTATTAAAACCAGTATGACATCTAGATGAGAAAAAAGAAAGTGGACTATTGTGGAAAGAAAGGAACAATTAGGTGATAAAGCTCAGAGATCCAAAGAAAGAGGTCAGTAAGATTCAGAAAAAAAGGAAGCTATGTTAGATTTGCTCTGATCCTTTCTGAAGCCCCAGGATTTATGGAAAAGTTTATCAGTAGTTGCATTAAAAATAAATCTTTCTTATTCTGTCATGGCCCAGGATTGGTTTCATCTTGTCCACAGCAAGCTTGATGGAAACAATTTGTAAGGTTTCTCATAAGGCCTAGACTTGTCTCATGTAATGTTAGATACTTAAATATTATACTTAATTAAATAGTGTAGGGCCATCTTATAATTAATGGGGAGACCAAGCAGGCAAATTGCCTTCTCTTCCTTTTTCTATTGACTGCAAAGGGAGGCAGTGTGACTGGGTTTCTGACTCTGTCAGATGCATTTGGGTTCAAATGTCTTCTCTGTGCATGTGTGGTTGCAAAAGGAGGAAGAGGGCTTCTGGGGGGAAACCAGAAAAGAGACTGAAAAGAGAGGGGGAATAGTAAAGCATTTTTATGAAGCACTCAGAAATTGTTTGCTGCAGGGCCAGGAAAGCTGGCCAGGTGGCCCATGCACTTGTGTCTGCAGCAGGCAGGAGGGTGCCAGATACCACAGGTCATCAGCTCCTGTGCAACGTTTTTTACGGCGCTTTGCTCTGGCACTCAGAGGAGGCCCTAGAAAATACCCTGACTCATTCAGAAATGGCCCCACACAGTTCCTCCATGGCAAGAAGAAGGAGAGGCATCGGGCTCCCGGAGCTAGCCCCATATGCCTCTCCTTTTCAGTGTCATCCCTATTGCACGCAACGTGCTTCCCTAAATGTGTGAGGTGCAGGAGGGGTTGCAGAAGCTCACAGCTTCCTCACTTTCTCTTTCTCTCTGTCTCTCTCCCCTTCTCTCTGTCTCTTTCTTTTTTTCCTTCCTTCCCTTTTCCCTGTTGGCAGCAAAATAATGTCTTGTCTCTGAGCAACGTTCACGGTGTATAATTTACAGCCTATAAATAGATCACTGTTATTAACAAAAAAAAAAAAATATGGCATACACACATTTTATTCCCTTTCTAAGCATTAACCAAACCATCGCAGACAGAGAGGAGCCGCTCGCAGTGCAAGGTGTGTGCTGCCCAGCTGAATGGCCAGGTCTCTTCCTCCTGCGATTTCTCATTCAACTCGTTCCACCCCATCTCTTCATCCCCTGCTTCCCTCCAGCTTTTCCTTTCCCCTGCCCTTGCCCCCCACCATGAAGTCCCCTCCCCGCCATCTGGAGCCACCACCTGTCTCCACCGCTGTGCCCTCTGCTCCTTCCCCTTGTGCTCCCAGCCGGTGCTCCAACCCTGGCCAACCCAGAGCGAAGCTCCTACTTGACCAGAAAAGCACAAGAGGGAGAGAGGGAGAGAGAGCAAAACTTGGACACAAAAGTGAGCAGGCAGAAGGGCTTGCAGCCAGGAGCCACATGTAAAGCACCAAAGCCTGGAAGCTGAGCCCCAAATCCATATTTCTTGAGGTCTCATGCTTCAGATGCATACCTTGCTTTCCTTACAGCAACACGCTCTCTCCTGCAGATGTCCTCCTGTGCCATGGACCTGGCTTGGCTGTGTAGGACGGCAGAGCATTACCGCCTCTGCTTCAACCTGCTCCCTGGTGTCCTCCACCTTGTAGGCACCGCTGACCCACCTTGGATCCATGGGAGAGCTTCCCTTCTTGCTCTATAGCTCTTCCAGGAGCTTTGTTTTCTCTCTCTCTGTTTCTTTCTCTCATCCCTTGCCCTCTGCAGCTACCAACCTCTGTGCTTCCCCCAAAACCAGCCACCTCTCCCCAAGCCACGGGGGAAGCCCTGTTGAGGCTGGGCTGCGGTGCCGGGGGTTAGCAGGCAGAGGCAGGGCTGCTGGGCAAGAGGAGAGCGTCTCAATGTCATGGGCAGCGGTGGCCCCTGGGGACCCCTGGGGACCTGCTGGCATGTGGTGCGGGCAGCCGGGAGAGGAACGGGTAATGCTGTGGGCTGGCCTGGGGGTAGGAGGAGCGCGCAAAACCCATTTGCAGGCTAATCCCTGCAAGGCAGGTGCCGGTGTGGAGGGGTCAATAAAGGCAGTGGAGGTGGATGTTCCCCCTTGCAAGACCTAAAGGAGGGATGGAGCGACTGGGGCATGGAGGGATAGGGCCAACAGTGCCTTGCATTTCCATAGTGCCTTGCATGCCCAGGGATGCCTTGGGGTGTACGCTGCACCCCACAACACCCTTGTCGGCCATCAGGGGCTCGTCATGTATCTTGAACCGAGTGCAACGCTGGCCCCGCAGGCTTCAACTTGACCCCAGGCTTTGCATGACTGGCATGAGCTTTGCACTGTCTGCAGGTATTCAGGGGCTGAGTGGCTCACCTGGAAGATGGCTGAGAAAAAAACAAACAGAAAAATAAACAGTTGTGTACCCTCTGCTGAGTCACCTGCAGCCCCTGGGGTGCCATCCCCAGCACCCGCTCCTCTCTCAAGGAGTGCAGGCAGCTGAGACACTGTGGTGCAACCCAGTGTTGGGTGGCAGGGACATGGGTGCCCATCCTCTCTGTGCCAGGACACATGCTCGGTGCAGCTGGCTGCGCACAAGGCTGCACAGTCCTTGGAGAGCTGGGTTATTGGTTGTTTTTAAAATAATTTCCTAAAGGCTTGCAAGGTTTTCATGGTAAGAACATTGAGGAGGGGTGGTCTTTTTTTTTTTAATGTATATATATATTTTTTTTTTTTTCCTGTTATACAGTTGTTTATTGCTCTGAGTTACAGAATTTAGCATCCTGGAGTCTAGCCCTGAGCTGCCTTCCTGGGCTCTTGAATTTTAATGTAGAAAAAAAATTTTGTGGAATAGCTGCCAGAAATAACACATTGAGTCACTGTTAACGTGGATGGTGGGGCTCCCTCTCCTCTCCACCCCCAAACACATTGGCACACGTTCCAGAAGAAGGGAAGAAGCCACAGTCCTGAGGCCAGCCCTTCATCTTTGCAAGTGGTCATGGGGGGAGAGCAACCCTGCTGCTGGGTACTGGGCATGGCAGGAGACCTGGGGGTGGACTCTTACCTCCTCCTGAAGCCCAGGTCGTTGGAGCTCTGACATGTACCTTTTTCACCCTGCGAGCCGAGGCTGAACTCCAAAACACGTCAAGAGATCTGGGGAGTTTCAGTGGAACCTGTTCAAAGGGGCTGTGAAAAATTACACTAAGAGCAAATTCAAAAAATAAAACAAAAGGTCTGAAGTGCCAAGCAGCTACAGTAGCAGCTCAACAGGGGTTGGTCTGGATTCCCACCTGGAGATTGTCCTAGAGATACCCTTTTCCAGCTATCCTAAGATCATTCTGGCCTTTTGACTTGGTATAGATTTATTGTCTTTTGCATTTAGACAACTGCCTTGGCTTTCAAATGTCAGCTCTGGCTCCTGTATTGTGCTCAGTGAGAAAGAGTTTCAGTAAATCTTGTGAGGGGGTAAGATATTCAGAAAGCAATAATGCCCGGGTTCAGAGAAGTGTTCCATCTGTGACAAGTTTAGACATGCCTTTAACATTTTAGTGGTGTGTGTTCCTGTGCCGGGCTGTATGTGTGTGCTCTGCTTGCATTTCTGCCTTTCAGATGCCAGGGAAAACTCGTCCGGCAGTGTTATATATCATACATCACTTTCACACAGAGGGGCTGCTTTATTTGACTAAGGGCAGATATTAATGTGTGGTAGAGATACCACAGCATCTTCTGTTACTGCTCATCGCTGGGCTACAGTAACTAACTGTGTGGATGTTAATAGCTCATTGCAGATGGGAGATAAACCATCTCAGTTATCATCACCATGAAGGTGCATCTGCACAGCTTTTCCCCTGGCCAGAGAAGCTTGATACAGCCAGACTTGCTGTGCTATTGCTCCAGTGCCAGCAGATGTAACTGCATTTCTGCTAGGGCTAGCAGCCCGGGTAGCTTGCAAAAGAGCCTTTTTTGTTCAAACAAAAGCAAGAGACTGCTCTACTGACTGCTGGACTTTTGCAGAGCAATCTGCTGCAGTCACCTGGACCCACCACACTGCGTGCCTTAACTGGATTGAAAGCTGTGCTGTTTGTTGAAATCAAATGGCTCCCACCACAGCCTGTCTAAAAGACCCCTACCTGACATTTACCAGTCTTCCAGTCGTCCCACCTGTGTGTGAGCCCATCTGGCTACACCCTCACCATCCCACTGGCACATAACAGATAGGTAGATAAAATCCCTTTGGAAAATACAATTAGCTGGTCAAAACCAAGAGAACTTTACTGCCTGGAAGCAGTAAAAGTAAATCAATGGGAGTCCTAATGTTCCAAATGAGCTATTTTACCTCTGAAGGCTGTGGGCCATGCAGGGACATCATTAACATTCCTCGGTGACAAGTCGACAAATGCAGAATTGACAAATTCGAGACTTGAGCCTTGGTTTTGCATCCCAAGAGGTGACATTCAGGTTGGAGCAAGGAGGAGTCAGGTCTTTAAGCTTTGGGATATGACCCCCCTGCAGAAAGTCAGGGCTCCTGATGGCTCCAACTTTTAAGATGGAGCAGCGCCTGAGCATCTCTAGCCTGCACGTGGATCATCCACACAGGCTGGATTCTGGAGCTGGAAGGAACCAAGGGCCACCCTGTGTCAGAGGCTGTGAGTGGCAGCTCTTGGCAATGCTTTCTAAAAGGCATCACCCCGGGTGTGATGCAACTCTGCAGTGAGGACAGGACCATCTCCTCTCTCTGCTCCAGGGCCAAGGGTCCCCGGGTGAGTGCGGGGCTGGGGGTGCTCCCAGCTCCTGTGGGCTGTTTGGAAGAGGTGATGTGGCACAGAGCAGTCTGGTGGCAAAGCAGTGATGCCAAAGTCCCTCCAAACTGGCCACTGAAACACTGCTGCCGCCTGTTTAAAAGTAGAGTTTAAGGGAGTCAGATGCTTTTGTGGGCCTGTGAACAGAGCAGGATCCCTATGGGGATGCCCAGAAGAAAACATAGGGAAGAGGATTGGAAGAGGCAGGAAGGGGAGGGAAACTAAGAGAGGGAGGAAAGAAGACAACATGATAGAAACAGGAGGGAAAGGGAAAGGGAAGGAACAGGGGTAAGAGAAGGAGACAAACGGAAGCAGAAGTTTGTTTGGGCTTTGGGTTGGGTTTTTTTTGCCCCTTGCTGGGCTTGATAAAACCTCTTTTTGAAGCTGCCTCTCTCCCAGCAGTGAGGTGCCAGAGAGGTGAGATTATGGGAAAGAGAGAACTGTCAGTATGGGCTCTGGGCACCCTCCACCAGTCCTCCTCTCCTTTTCCTCCTGCCCCAAGAAAAATTCATGGCCAGAACTGGAGTGGTTGTGTGCACCTCTTTGCCCCCGGCATCGCAGTTTGCTTGGCTGACCCTCATACAGGTCATGACTCCCCCACCTTTTTTCTCCCCATTGGCTTCACAGTCACCCTTGCTGGGCATTTCTGAGAGCAGAGAGGATCTGAAACATGTGGCAGAGGGAGGCCAGTGCAGGCATCTTGTGAGAGATGCAGAGCCTGGACATGTCTTTTGGACAAATCTTCCATCTCACCACTGGGCTGGGGGCTGCTGAGGTGGTGTTGAGGATGCAGGGCTCCTCTTCTCTCTGGACTGTGACGAGCTGGCATCCCATTTTGGTTTGTCTCATCAGCAGAAAATCTGGATGCCTCTCCAGAGCTCATCCGAACCCACTCAGTTCTCCTGCCTGATAAAATTTTTGTCTGAAATTAGTCTGATGAGAGTGCTTGACTGACACCCTGGGAGACTCACGCTTCCCTTTCATCACCCCTCCAGATAAAAGCTCTGGCTGCAGCAGAGCAAATGTAACACGTGCACATCTCCTCTTGGCTGACCATTACTAGGAGCAGGAAGGAAGATCATTCTCTGTCCTCATGGGTCCTTTGCCTTCTGGGCTAGGGTTGCCAGCAAAAAGGGGAATTAGATCCAGTTTTTGGATGCCCATGATAAGCCATAGCACCAACAGGAACATGAGAAATGACCAGCCCATTTCTCACTGGGCACTGTAGTAAAAGCATTTTGCCACTAACTGTATGAACTGCAGGTGAAAGGCTCCTAAGCCTCATCACCCCAGTCTGTTTAACACTTTGATCCAGGGAAGAAATAGTTGAACTTCAGCTAAACAGAGATCTATCTCTGTCCTGTGCCCATTTCTTACTGCAAACAGTCACACTGGTAGGTTTCCAGCCAAGATACAGAGCTCATAAATTACTTAGACATCAATAAATGACTCAATGATTTTAGAGTGACTAAAATGAAACATATCTTATTTATGTTAATGAAAATGACTGACATCCCCAGCGCCTGTCATCTTGAAGAATCACTAACTGCTTTGCAGACTTCGTACACAGCGATCATTCAGCCACAGCTGAAATGCAGCTACCTCTGGGGTGGAGTGTGACAGATGCTTAACAATGTCTCGAAACCCAGCAAAGACATGTACAGAAGGAAGCAAAAATAACACTTTGCATGGAAACCAGCAGGGACAATTTGAGGTAGCCAGTGTGTAACAACAAACTGGAATCTGATGCGATGCTAAGCTTCTTTTTGAGCAGTGCCTGACACTGAAATCCCAGGACTTTGCTGTTGGGAAGTTGGGGAGTGCACTCCATCACCGCTGAGAGTAGTGGGTCTGCTTGTGAGGAGTTGCATGCTTACTTTATGTGTGTAATGATGGCAGCTTTGCATTCAAACGAGGCTGAATAAATATCAGTTTGCCCATGTAAAATGCTTGGTTTGTACAGGCAGCTCAGCAATTGCGAATGCCGGGGCAGAACTGGGCATGCAGAAATGCATGTGCCTCTGGGCTCTGTTTCTGCAAACCTGAATGAGCTGTCATGAGCAGGCACTTGGCTTTCCATGTCATTCAAAGCCAGTACATTGCATATCTTCCCTGTCTGCTGTTACTCAGAGCCGTGAAGCAAAGTGATAGAAAGCTAAAAGCTTTACCAAGTAATTTAAGAGAGATGTTTATTGGTTTGCTTTCAAGTCACCTCTGTGAGCGCCACCTTAGTAAAGCTGTAGATTATTGCAAGGTTAAACAAAGGATGATGCTTGGTGCATGTGCATGAATCGCACTGTGGGTGCTGGGGTGGAAAGCCTTCTCAGTTTTGCAGTCCTGCCATTTAAGGCCATGCAGAGCTCTTCATATGAGGTCAGTTACGCCCCTAATCACAAAGGAGAGAGAGGTTCAGGAGATGTAAATGACTGCAGCACTGTCCAAGTAAAGACAGAGTGGCCATTTTACATCAGCAGAGTGTGGCTGGGGGACGCAGATGTCGAAGGAGCAGAACCAGGACACCAATCCAAGAACTTCAGGAATAAATGGGAATTCATGCAGGGAGGCAAAAGGGTCTCTTCTGTGCCTGCTGCTGGGGACTCCAACACGCAGGTCACTGTGGAACAGAGGCTGCGTTTGACCCCTCAGCAGACCACTGGCACCATTCACTCTCCCCATATACAGACCCATCTTCTCCAGCCATGCCCCACAGTGCCAGGACCAGGAAATACTCCCTCTAGAGTAAGGCAAGAAACTACCCCACCTTGCCCTCTCCCAGAAAAATGGATAAGGGAAACAGCTGTGGGTGTTTTATGTCCTTTTGATTCTGTGAGCAGAGAAATGGCTGTTCCCCCAACACCATGCTGAGTCAAGGGAGAGCCCACCAGTGCTAAGCTAGATGCCTTCCCAAGGAGAGAAACGCAACCATTTCCCCTGAAACGAGTCGCTGACTGCGGCACATGCTCTGGATGGATACATACAGTTGTTTTAAAGCAAGCTCCTTCCTTCTTGTATGTTAATGCCTTTTGCTCAGCAGATGCTCTCTGGAGCATGCAATATTCTGAAGAGCGCAGACAGCGATTCAAATAATAGGGGTGTAAGTGTGTGTGTAATATACCTACTGTGCTTGCATTTCCTAGCTTCATGTTGTGTGCATGGCCAGCCCCGGATCCATTTCCCCCTCCCTGACGTACACACACACATCGCTGCGTAGTTATAGACTCCCAGGCATGGCTGCGCGCCGTTCACACCCTGCCTGCAGAGCCAGTTCAGAGGGGTCCATGATGCAGAACAGGCAGAGCTGCAAGTCAGGAGAGGGAAAAAGAGAGAAAGGAAGGGGAGGAGAGCTGCAGGAGAGGCCATGCCACCCCAGCTGCGGTCCTCAGCCGCTTCTTGATTTGCAGCCCAGGCAATGCACAGCCTTCACCTTCCACATGTTTATCACCTTTATTTATTAGTCTACCCAAAATGATTGCAGGGGAGACGACTGGACGCTGCTAACAATTGAGACAGCCAAAGGAAGGTAGAGCCAAGTAGGAATAAGAGGCAGGGGAGCAGGGGGAGAGAAATGTCAATCCAAAGAGTGGGGTGCCGGGGTCTCTTAGGCACACTATCTTGCCCCATCACCCCATCTCCCTGCAAACACCCATGAAGAGTCGACCTGCTGTCTGCTGTCTGACTCAAAGCTGAACAGCTTTCGCTCTGCAGGTACTGCGGTGGGAAAACAAGTGCTTGCCAAATTTTTGGCTGTGTAAGTGCCCTGGAATCCCTCCCTCCCTACCCCAGGTGAGGCCACTGTCACACTGACAGCCTGAGAGCTGGGGACAGCATCCTGGCTGCACTGTGTTGCCACACCTAAGAGTTAGATACCGCTGAAATTTTCATGCACAGGAACCCTGGCACCTGAAAAGCACCCTGAAACTCAGACTGCGCTGGGTCAAACACAGCCACCTGGCACATCATGTCCCAGCTTAAAGAGAAATGCAATAAGTGAAGTGGCTCAAGCACTTTAGACTGTAAAGATCAAATTGCCTAATGAGGGTTGTGAATGAGATAAGAAGGAAGATGACAATTATGGGTCTATAAACTTCAGTAAATAAGGGCTTAAATGGATCTACTGCCAACAGTTCAGGAATTAGATGAAGTCCTGTCTCACCCCTTCCCAGATGCTTTCACCTTCCCCCATGCAAGGTGGAGGGCTGCCCCACATACCATTCCCTGAGGGCTGTAGACAAGGCCTGGCTTGGAGAGACTCAATAAAGAATAGCAGAAAAGCCTTCTCCTTTTGGCCAAAGAAGCAAGGATTGCTTTCAGTACCAGTGCTTTCTCTGCTTTCTCTGCTTTCAGTACCAGTGCATTTACTCCTGATTTACACTACTGTTCAGGAAAGTAGAACTGGGATGTGAGCACTGACTGGTTCCAGAGCTGCCCACATTTGCAAGGGAGGGACTGAGCACGGTCTGCTCACTCTGCTGTCAGAAATCTTCTCCTTTCCCCCAAGTCAGCAGGGTGCTGTCGGTTGACTTTTGGGGGGACCACAGGAGCAATCCTCCTCAGCCAGAGACTGAGTGCTACTGCATCTAAGCTGTAGTGTCTCCTGCAAATCAGAGCCAATATTCCTATTGCCATGTAGCTTATAGGGGCCAGGTAAGTATTGCTAGACGGTCCCTGCTGGGCTGTGAGATCTGTGTTTTCTGCAACACCTTAAGGTGTCCAGCCAAGGCAGGCCCTTGCTTTTCATCTCTTGCTCACACCTGGGATTTAGGTCTGCAAGCTCTTCCTGCTGTTCAGACATTAAGTCACTGAAAAGCCTGGAGAAGGCAGCAAGGCAGGTGGCAAGGGGAAGGGATTTGTGCTGGAGTCAGAGGATAGTATATATTTTAAGACTGCAGGGAAGCTGTAGGGCATATGACCTTTAGTAATCTCTCTGCTTTCAGGCTCCTTTCCTCCCCATTGAGAGCCTCTTTCAACTGTTCCCCAGGGGATTTCAAGCGTTGCTATTATATATAATTGCACAAAAAAGGAGAACGCTCTGGCCCATGAAAGGAATAAGAGGGATAAACTAATTAATTCCAGGCCACAGAAGTGGAAAAGAAAGCAAATATTCAGCAATTAATCAGGGGCAGCTGAGCCTTTCTCTCCTATCAGATATGGCGGGACGTGCTAATTGCAGAAGATAAGCCACACAGTGGGATGCGTGAAGCTGCCTTCTGAACTGGGGAAAAAAATAAAGCATTCAGCTGGCAGTACACAGAGGAGAAGGAGGGAGAGCAATGGGTACCCTCTGTCACCACAAGACGTACTGTGGGAGCAGCACGTTGTAGGGGGTCTGGGCCGTTCAAAGGGATTTGGGAAGGGCTGGGGAGCCAAGGTGGTAGGCATCTGGATGGGGGATTGGACTGTGAAATCGTCCACCTCTCCGTGCTTCACTCCTCTCATCTGTGAAATGGGATTTATGGTTCTTTCCCCAGGCTGGCTGTGGCCAGGGAGCGTGTGATGCTGAGCAGAGCTCATGAGAACCCTCATAAATTCCCCAGTACAGCTGGCTCCGGTAAGTGGCTGTGAGGCCAGCAGAGATGCTGTGGCTCTTGGGATGGGTAGCATGGCAGTGGGTTTGGTAGGGTCGCTTGAGGCATGCAGCTGCACATGGGCAAGCATCAGGTTAGCTCCTGTTGCTCGTGTTTGGCTGCTGGCTGAGGGACTTGTGGGGGGGATTTTCCAAGGTCTTTAATCACTTAAAAATGGAGACGGTGCAGACGACAGTTAGGTTTAGAGGTGCCAGTGCAGCACTAATTTCAAGGGGTTGACAGCATCAGAGATTGGGAAATTCTTGTTATGCTCCTCTCCAGATCTGGAGAGGCCTTCATATCTGGGAAAAACCAGGATGCTTTAGTGACTTGGAGAACTGGTTTTCCCAGTCCCAGCCTTTTAGGACCTGATCCCTTCTCATTTGTGCCTTTCCTCACTGCCATCTTGCCTGAGCCTGACCACTCGGCCCCAGATGGGGAACATAGGTTGCCTCCTCAGATGCAGGGGTTGAGAGAGCAGGTACAAGGGGGTCAGTGGCTCTTTTAGGCAAAGGCTGTGGTCTGGGACCTCCGTATGCAGGGACTCAAGAGCCCTTCTAGCTCCATCTTTTCCTACCTGAATGCCAAATGATCAGGAACTGCCATAGCACCTCACTTGGAGGTCTGCGCGCAATCCTCACGTCTTTGATGTTCCTCACTGAGCGCTCAGAGCCCAATTATGTACAGAGACTAACAGGCATCATCACTTTGTTCCTTGGAGAATGCAAAGAAAAGCGCAGCTCCCTAAATGTTATGGGTTGTTGTTGGTTTTCTTCTTCCAAGTGCTCAGATCTCCTGGGGACAGGTATTTTACATTAGACCTGGAGGGGATTGATTACCAAGTTGTTATGCACGCTTTATTCCTGCCAGAGCCCGTGAAACTTGGACATGTGCAGCAGTGCCTGGGATGGCAGAAGGCACTGTGGAAAACTACATGTATAAACCCCCCTGATGGGAGTGTAAATCTGGAATAACTCCCTTTTAGGTTCAGTAGCCACAGATTTACATCTGTGCTAAGAGTAGCTTGGCCCTCACCTATAATTCAAGGCATATCTTCTGTGCAAATAAGTTTCCTACTCGGGCAGTATGTTTCTGCATCTTGCTTGGGGAACTAGGAGGGTCGGCGCTGCTCGGGGCAGCTTTCCTTCCCTGCTACTGTCTGTGCCCGTGCGCAGAATCAAACGTGATCTGGCAGCTGCTGCAGCAGCCCTTGTATTTTGCTGTCCTATCCCTCCCAGGATTTCAACACATTTGCATTCCTCCTGCTCTGAAGATGAACTGCAGGCTTCTTCTCCAACAAACCTTCATTTAGGGGAGCAGAATTCATCAATATTTCATGCTGAAGGGGGAGAGGAGTATGTATATGTGCATATATACTTAGAGAAGCAAAAGGTTAGCGTGGTGAAAAGAAGCAGATAAAGCTGAGGAAGGAAGCAGGGAGGGTTAGAGGATCTGTTCCTTCATTTATTTGACCTCTCTTTGGTTATGCATAATCCCAGGGAAGGAAAAATCCATGTGGCATTGAAGAATCCCTGTTTAATCGTTCTTTTATTTGTAGACATCAGCGCTGGCAGTAATTTCATGATAGCCAGGCAGAGACTGCAGATCTAGATAGGGGAAGGGAGAAGGAGAGACAGAACAAATGACATGGAGAAAACAAGAGGCAGCGTGAGTGAGTAAAACACGTGCGCACATGGACCGGGGGGATTTTCAGCAGCAAGACTTGTTCCGCTAAAGCCCCTGCAGCCCTTACTCAGCATAATGTGGCCAGTCAAGTGAATACGATGCTTTTAAAAGTCTCTGGCAGGTCTTTCATTAAAAGCTTGACAGCAAGGCTGGGTTATAAATAATTTGATATTAAACACACACGTCAAAGAAAAGGGTGAGGAGGGACGGAGATTGTTTTCAAGCCACAGGATAATTATTTGGGTGTATCATTTTAGCTCCAAGCTTCTTGGGGATGAAGAGGCAGCACAGGTTGAGGGACTGGTGAAGAGTAATGGTTTCAATATCAGGCAAGGCTGCGTTGGTGCTGGCTGCAGGACAAGGTGGGGCTGCCAGCTGGCTGAGGTGCTCCCATGTACTGCACGGGCAGAGGCTCTGCTGCCCACGTTTTACAGGATGGGCTCAGAAATAAGTGTCTGGGCTTTCACTCACTGCCACAGAACATCTGCGTGTGTTGTGTACCCATACCTACCCTCAATGCGCACACAGGGTTCACACCTGGGTCTAGCTTGCACACATACACACACAGATCTATATGCTGCAGATGCTAAAGGAGACTCTTCCAGCCAGGAGTGCTGGGGTTTTGCATTGCAAAAGGGGGTTCTGTGGGGCTGTGTAGCCTATGCATGAGGAGGACTACTTACTGCGGTTGCTTTAGTTTGAGAGCCACCGGGGCTGTTGCACCTCCTCCTGTGCCCCAGGCACACCCGCTCACCCACATGCTTGTTTACAGAGGTTTCTTCATGCTTGGGGCACTGGCCTGTCCCCCACGTGCAGCCCCACAGCACACACATGTGCACGCACGTGTGCACACACGTGCCTCCCTCTCCCTTCCCGGTCTGGGCTCTGCGCACAGGCTCCTCTCTGCTCATGCCATCCCTTGCAGCCCCTGCTCTGTGCTCACCTCAGCGCTGCTTCGTGTCCCAGCACTGAGCTTTTCCTCAGCTGGGCTCAGACCAAACTCCCATGACAGCAAGAGCCAGAAGCCTCAGCCCTGTAGCCAGGCCCAAAACCCCTTCCCTCCAGGCAGGCGGTGGTTTGGGTGACCTCCCCTGGAGATGGCACCAAACTGCATCCATCTTGTGCTTGGTCATAGCTGGAGACCAGGCACCCCTCGGGCTGTTGATGCTCACTGCCTTGTCCCTAATGCACATAAAACATGGGTGCAGAATGACCTGGCCCCAGAACACCCGATGCAGACCTGCACCTTGGTTCACGCCACTTATGAGCCTCAGCTCACGCCAGTGGATCCCCATCTCCAGGTACCTCAGCTCTCTCATTTCAGTCCTGGAGGCTTTGAAATTCCTCCTCTGACTAACTCTCATTAGCTGTACTGGGGACTGGCCGCATCACCCAGTAGCAGAGGATAGCCCTTGGTTTGACCTGGAGATCTCTCAGCCATGTTGCCACGAGATCCTGTCCCACCTCAGCCCTGGGATGGATGCTTTGTCTGGGCAGACTCCTCCTCGTCTCTTGCCACCACAGTAGCTGAGCCCTGGAGAAGGCCAGGCTACAAGGGTTAAAAATATCTCTTGGGAGCCAGAGCTGTGGTGTGGGACTGTGGGGAAGGAGACAGGCAGCTGGGGTGATGAGCAGCCTTTTGAACCTGGGTGGAGGAGGGAGGAAATGCTGTGGGATTTGCAGCGAGCCTCCACGCTGGTGCGCTCCAAGAGGGTTTCATCGCACCTGCGTGCAGGGAGAGGATTGCACAGCATCACCCCTGTGGAGATCCTGGCCATCTCACTGACCCCCTTCCCAGTCCCCGCAGGATGGGGTTGCTGGAGCACGGCCCACGCGGGGCTTTCTCTTCAGTCGGCTGGGAGCAGCGTCGTGCCTCTCTGGTGCTGCATGGGGCTTCTTGCAGGGGACAGCACTCACCTGCGTGCTGTCTGCCGCCTGCCAGCTGTTCCCAGCAGCTGGCTGTCTCCTGCACAGCCCGAAGCACTGGGTGCGCGGTTACCTTAGAAACTGCTTTTTCTCCTCTTCCTACTGCTGTGCACAAGTTAAGTAACGGGTAGCAGGAGGCATGCAGGCTTCTGCCTCCAACTGAAGAAAAGACCCAACTCTGTGCAGAGTGGTCTTATCCCTTCCTGTGAAGGGGCTCCTGGCTCTGCTGACTGTGTGAAAAGCCCTGATTTTCTGCCGTAGCTTGCCAGAGGTGACAATGTGGAGAGGGAGGATGGGCCAAGAGTCTTTGGGTTGATTAATACGTCAACGTTGTGGATGCTCTCGTTTCTAAGGCAAGTATTTCTAGCCTGGGGCAGGCACTGTTAACTAAATTTGGATTAACTGAATAAATAAACACACCACACTTCACGTTAAACAAACCCGTCTCTCATACTTTCTGCAACATGGAAACACTTTCCTCCCTTGTCTGAAGGCTCCTAGGCTGGAAGAATGAGATTGGGAAGGACTCAGATTTACTGTCCAGATGGCATTTGGAAATCTGGGTAAGCTATTCAATCCGTATTACCTTGGGACAGCACATTTCTTAAACCCTGGGCTAGTGGGGGCAGTGGCACAGGTCTCTCCCTCTGAAGTAGGCTGGTGGATCTCAGGCTGGTTTCCAGGTAGGAAGAATGGGACCATATCAAACTATCACTGAATACCTAAATGCAGTCTCAGCAGATCAGGGAATGAAAAGCAGTGAGCACTTGATCAACATTCCCTACTAGTTTTAAACTGGAGTCACCTTAGTCTTTTTAGAAAATGGACAAATAAGCAAGAAGATCTCAAGTCCATCTTGTGCTGTACTGATGTTCTTACTCCATACCCATCTAAAACCAAGGTTCAACACAAATGCTTATTTACTAGTGATTTTTCATTTTTTCACTGGCTCATTCACCCATGGGATTGGGAATAGGTGTCCATAGATTCTGGTGAGCTGCAGGAAGAGTGGGGTGGCTATGGCGCCCATTTTGCAGAGCACCTCTTGATGTGCCTGGGTAGCCTGTAGTAGGCAAACTGGAGGGAGGGGAGCCCTGTGCTGGGGAATGGCATTTCTCAGATGCTCTGTGGATACCGCAGAGCTGTTTGTTTGTTGCAAGTTGAGATTTTATGTTTGCTTTGTGGGTGTTGTTCCCCCAAACCCCCTTGAGCAGACTTCTGCTTCTCCACCTTAGCTGCATGTGGCTTCAATTACACTGAGCGTTTGTGTGGCTCAGTGTGCAGGGAAAGGCTCCGGATCATTACTGTGAAATGTGTTTGATCTCCTCTCGCCTTCCCATTTGAAATGGAAATAGCTGCTCTTGTCAGTTCTTCAGGTCCCCAAGTAATCGTCCCACCAGTTTCTCTGGCAGCTTCCCTCCCCCTCCGCCACTCGGGAGAGCTAATGACCAGCCCACTCCACCTCAGCAAGAGGCTTTTTTCCCTTTCTCCCAGTGTCATTTTGATCCAAGTTTGATAGTTTCTTGTTCTTCCCATTGGCAGCAAGCTCCTTTTTTCAGTGATCCCCTCTTTTGCCCTCCTTCTGCCCCTCAGGGCTTGCTTAGCTTTGGCACCCCTGAGAGCAGACACACGATTTCCTTCCCTTAGGTTGTGACTCCTCCTCAGGGCTCAGTGAAGAAATAAGAGATCACCTGGAAGTTCACTCCCCCGTCCTTTTACGCAGGTCCTCCTGCAGCTTCCCTGGCATGACTGGTCAAAGGTGGTCCCTTTTGGTGGTGGTTGGTTGGTTGTCCAAGTCTTCACTGCCTTTCTGTCTCCTAACCAGAAACTGGCACCCAGCAGTCCCAATTATTGTATTCCTCTAGCTCAGGAGCATGGAGAAGATGTGTTTCTGTGTTAATCTCTCCCCCTCGGGCAACCTTTCAAAAGAGGCCTCCTGCCACAAATTCCAGCTGGGGCAAGAGCAGGGAGTGGGTTTGGGGGGGCAGAGCCCCTGGGGAGAGCAGGGAAAGAGAGCTCAGTTTATTCCATTAACATTTTTAAAAAATGGAATTGTCACAGCACTTGAAAATGTCTAATGCAAAAAGGAGCATCAGCTTCTCAGTTTCTGTAGGGCTCCCCACTCTGTTATCCGTCTAGTGGCATCTCCTTCTCACCCCATGATCATCTCCTTGCCTTTTCCCTCACTAGTCCCTTCTTCCCTTCCTTTCCCCTCACAGCCATCACCCATTAGGCTGCTGGACTGTTTTCTGCAGCATCCGTGGCTCCCATGGCAGGGGAGACCAGCAGCTGGGGCACAGGCACCCCACAGCCTGCCCCCAGCTCCACAGCAGGTCCCTGTGCAGGGTTTCCTTGGGCTCCACATCAGCATGGAGGAGCAGCAAAGACACTGCCCCAGGCATGGGAGCAGAGAGACCCCGGCTGCCACAACCCAGCGGCCCCATATTCACCTCCACAGAACATAATTAACGCTGCTCATGCATGCTCTCTTATCTGAAACACGGAAGAAAAATGAGCTGCAGGGAAGGGAGATGGGAGACGGGAAAAAAAAAAAAGAAAAAAATCCCTCTCCCTGGTTGTCATTTGGAAGCGAGGTGAGGCAGCAGACAGGCAGCCAGCATCCCGTGGTCCTGGCAGGACCAGCTGCCCCATGCTGCATCCACAGCATTTGCTCACAGCCAGGCAGGGTCAGGCCCCCCAGTCCCCTCCCAGTCCCCCCAGTCCCCCCCCCCCCCCCCAGTCCCTTCGCTGGGAGAGCAGGCTGCTGCCCAGCGAAGCAGGTTGTGACTGATGCCTCCTTCCTTCTGGGAGACCCTGGCTGCATGTGGCATCCTTCTCCTTGTGTGGGACACCATCCCTCCTTCCCTCTCTCCCTCTCCTCCCAGGACAGCCCCCTCTCTCCTAGGAGAGGAGGACCAGTGACCAGCACTGACACATGGCATGGGGGACATGAGCTGGACAGTTCTCTGAGAAGCACCAGGCATGGAGAGGTTCATGGCATGGCTCCTGTCCTGCTGAGGTTCTGCTCTTTATTTCAGGTCTTTATTTCCCCACCCAAGGACCCATGAAGCCACAGGGCATCTTCAGCAGCCTCGGGCTCTGGCTGACTGGTCACTCATGTTCCTGTGAGGATGAGGCATGGCAGGGGAGCATAAGGGAAGGGAAGTCAGGCAGCTATGGTGCCTTCTGCCTGGCTACTTATGGCCATTTCTGTGGTAACAACTTTGGGCAGAGAAGCTCTTGGCAATGCTTGCTGCCTCTTGGGTACTTTCATAAAACACTAGGAAGTGGAGGGGTTGCTTTGGTGTTGTCTACCCTTTGTTTTCCACCTTTGAGATGCTCCATCTCTGCTTTTCCATGTGTTGTCTCTTACGCATTTTTTCCCCATGGAGGCATTAAACCAGCCTTAGTGTGGGACACAGTGAGACCTGGTCATGGGCATGTTGGGACTTGGGCAATCTGGGCTAGTTTCCAGCTCACCACAGATACTGTGTGGAACTGCCTACTCCCTCCAGGTCCAAAGCTCCCAAGCTATAAAACTGGGCCAAAACTGCAGAGAGGAAAGGACACATGTCATCAGACCTTTGGTGCTCCTGATGGCCCAGACTATTTGTAATGGGAAGACAGAATAACCTGGATCTCTCAGGGTCTTTTTTACATCTACCATTTCCCAAAACCTTCTTTCCCTTCTTCCCTTTCCCTGCTCCCATTTTCCTCTTTTCCCTAGCACCCCCATCTCTTTGCCAGTACCCATGGCCCTGTGAAGGCAGGGGTCTGGCTGCCCCTCAACCCACCTCTGCTCAGCTGGGTGCTGCCTTTCCCCAGAAGTCTGTGACCTCTGGCAGGGGGCTGCCTCTAGCTCATCGCAGTCATGAGCGTGTGTCTGCCCTCAGCCTTCCCGGACTGCAATCTCTTTTGGGCAGGGTTATTCATTCACTCCCATGACCCGGCAGAAGGAACCCCTGTGCAGCTCAGCACAGAGGTGGTGAGGAACTGATTTTTTTTTTTTTTCCCCCCATACAGTGTACTTTTACACACCTTTTTGTGCTTGGTGGGAGAGCAAAGGTGTGACCTGACTGCTGAGCTCCCTGCTTATCCAGAAATGGGTGTGTTTGCCAGTCTTAAGTACAGGTAAGGATCTCCACACTGCAGAGCACACAGCGTTGCTTTCCTACCTGGGATGAACAGCAGCTTTTCTGGCTCTCTGGGTTGTTGAACACCAGGCCCCACCAGCCATTTCTAGCAAACAAATAGTTTGTCTACTTTTTGAAAGACTGTAGTCGTTTGACTTCCTTTCCCATAGCTTTGCGTACTTTTTCTTGGTGGTTTGCCCCAGAGCAGACGGTTCCTCCTCCAGTGGCAGCCTGGGGGTGCTGGTCCTTTCCTCTCCAGCATGCACGCTGCAGGATGGGGACGAGCACCCGGACGGCTGAGCCCCAGCGCGTGGGGCTGCGTCGCTGTGCGCCTCTCAGACATCACAAGCCAGCGAGCGCATCGGCTCCCCGCGCGCCCTCCGTCTCACACTTCTCAGCCGAATTCACAGGAGCCTGCTGTGGGCTGCCCCTCCGGTCCAAACCAAACCTGATAATTGATGCAGTAATCCTCTGGATTCCCTCATTAACAGCCGCTAATGGCTGGCGTGTTAGCAATGAGTACTGCGAGCAGGACCAATTCAATTAAGCCTCTAATAAACCCACTGTAAAGGCAGTAACTGCAGAGTTCAAAGGCAGGATTACCCAAACTCTTCGCAATGGCTTGTGACAGCAGACGGGGCGTTCCACTTGCTCTGATTAATTGACTGAAATGGACTGAATGACTTTCTTGGAAACCCTTTGTACCGGCTGGCTGGTGGGAAGCCTGGGTAGGCCACCCGAGGAAGGAGGCAGGCGAGGCTGTGATCCCCACACAGGCTCCACATGCTCCCATCCTACCTCCAAGTGAGGCAGCAACACAGGGCCAGGCTGTAACGCACCCAACGCCCTGGACTTTCAGCCGTGGGCCCAAATGCATCGGCCCAAGTCCAGTGCCTTTATCTTCCTGTCTCAACATCCCCACAGCATGTCCACGGTGACCTCCGTTAGTCCCGTCGCCTCCTTCCCAAGGCTTCACCCCCCTTTGCCAGCGCAGCGAGGCTCAGCGCTGCCTGGCAGCTCCCTTGTTACAGCTGGGCAGCCATGGATAGTGGATAGCAGAGGTGACTCACTGAATTATTCAAGAGCACATCATGGTTTCCTTGCACACTTAATTTGAAATGATTTGGCAGGTGATTTCTATAGATAATTCGTGACCCGTCGCTCATCCAGAAGGACTGCAGTGAGCAAGGCTAGGCAGAAGTGTTTCATTGAAAACTTCTTCATCTCAACGGTTGTGAGTTTTGTTTCTTTCTTGTTTTGCTATTCCCTGGATAAAAGCTGAATGACTTCAGTGAAATTCCTTTTGAGAGGATGTGGGAAAAGAAAACTTCAATATAAAAAAGATTTAGTTTCAGAAAATGCTGGAATTGCATTTGAAAGTACTATTTTTGATTAGAGAGTCTTCTTCCCTTTTTTTTTCCACATTATTTTATGATGTGAAGATTACATGTGCTAACATCATCATAGCACATATAAAAGCTATAAAAGGTAACATAAGACTGGAAAATAAAATTAACATGAAATATGAGAACCGAAAACATAATTTTTAAATGTTTAAATAATTGAAACATTACCAAGTTCTATTTCTTGAGAAACACTGGCATATTCATTTCAATTTCTAATTGTTGTAATTAATTTCATTCAGTGTTTGAGCTGATTAGACTGGAGAGGTAGGTCACATAATAGGTCTTTGTTCTCTTGTTGGATGTGTGTAATTCCTGGAATCAAGTTTCTCATGCAAATCCTGATTACAGGGAGCCTGAAATCTCTCTTCTCACATCTCCTGTAGGACTCATTTAAGCGTTGCTGCTTTTGCAAACACACACACGAGTGAACTCATTTCCTAGAAAACTGGTGAAAATGACCATAGATAGGGTACTAATATGCAAAATGATTTTATAATTGAAATGAATGTTTCCAGCTGATTATTTCTTGCCTTTAATTTTTTCTTCATTCTTCCCTTGGTTCTACAACCTCCTGGTTCTACAACCTCCAGACTTTGCAACACCTTGCAGATACACCTTGCATGAGCAAAGAACCAGAGCTCAGCCCAACACGGAGGGAACCCAGGGCCACACACATCGCAGAGCTCCCAGCTTGCACCGGGCAATCAGTGGCTCACAGCTATGTTGGCTGAAGCAGAAGGTCAGATCTGAAGATGCAAGGTTTTAACAGTAGGGTTTGCCCAACCATGCCCAAGAGTGAGTCGGGCAGGAGCTGTTAGCAATAAAGAAGAGTAGATGGGCTTGACCTGCAGTCAATCTCAAATGCTTCTGAATCAATTGGACGCTTTCCTGTGCCAGCCCAGGGATCGCAATACCTATGATGGGCATGGGATGGGAATGCATCATCATGCAGTTCTCCTTCCAAGCATGATAATACAGTTGCCTTCTGGGGACAACTCCCAGTACTTAGAGAGAGGTAGGAAGAGCTGTTAGCTCTTGGTGATCCTGCTCTGGGTGGGATTTCAAGGTAATGGCTCTCTGGCATCTCCTTTGTGTTCCCAGGAGAAGAATCCATCTACCACTCCATCTGACTCAGCCCAGGAGTAAGAGCAGCCTTTTATTCTCTGATGGTACTGCCCCAAACAGAGCTTTTAACCTTCTTGTTATCGTGTGTAAATCTAAAAAGACTCCATAAGAAGCAATGCAAGTTTTCCATAAAAATACAGGGCCTGCACATAGCGAAAGAGAGAAGGAAAAAAAAGAAGACTGGAAGGAAAGCAAGCTGGTCCAAACCCAGCACCAGGCACCACGGCTCCACTTGCCACAAAACTTAAGGACAGGTATAATTCTCCTCACTTCATTTGTGAGAAAGTGAAGCGCTCTCTCTCTCATACACATGCTCTCATGCTCTTTCTTTCGCTTTTCCTAACACTTTTTCAGAGACTCCTATCTTTACTTAGTCATTCTGGCTGCAAGTTTCTTTAAATTGTAATTGGATAGTCTTCCAGATTCTGGGGGACCCCTTTGTCAGAGGAATCCCTGGGGATATAGCCCCTATTTGATGAAATTGGGAGTTGAGTAATTTGATGAAACTGAGTAAATTAACAAAAGACTGACTAAAGATATGATTCTTTGTTCACAGTAGAAATCCTGTTTTACCAGTAACTATTTTTAAGGAACCCTGTAACCAAATATGTATGCTTGCACATCCATGTTCTTTTATTTTATTTTCTGTCAAATAAGACTCTGAATTTATGAATATCATGATCTGTGCATGCCTCACTGGGAATTCAGACCTTAGCCTGTGTGCTTGCTACCCTTGACCCTGGAGATCCCAAATGTGTAGGCACCATTTGAACTAATTTCTCCAAATCCATTTCATTGTTGCACTCTGAGTGGACACGTGGCTGTTAGACCCATGCAAAAGCCCTACATGCAACACAGGGGAGGGAGGGCTGCAGTGCTAAGGGAAGTTCTCCTTGGGTTGGCAAAGCTCAGCCTGCTGTGTCCACCCCAGAAAGATGGCTTGGATGCTGCACGAGTGTGTCAGAAATCAGGGCAGGATGGATCAGGGGGCCGGGCAGGATAGGGACAATGTATGGGGAGATACCACTTTCTGAAATTATACCCTTGGAGCACATGTCAGCAGGGACAACGCTGAATAACTCTGAGCGGTAACCTTGCCTCTGGGTGCCTGTCACCACCTCCAGTTTCTGTCTTGTCTTTTTTCCCTTTCCCTTCCCCTCACTTCCTGCACCCTTTTGTTCTCTTAATTCTTCCTTATGAAGAACACCACAGCATTCATATGTAAATTGCACCCAGCGCTGCAAGGGGGAGTGTGTCTGAAGGAGAAATATATGCCATCCTCCTCCCGTTGCATTTTCCACTCCCCGGTGGGCTCCTCTCCCTGTGTCTGGGAAAGGAGTCAGGGAGAGCACGTGAGTGGGATGGCGAGGTCCCACGCGTGGCCTCCTCCCGCAGCTCCTCTGCACCTCTGCCTCCACGGTCCCCCCTTTCTGCAGTTAGCAGCTAAAGCTGGGATCTCTCTTGGTGCCCCCGGTGCACTGGGTGGTCGGTACTGCAGCCACCGCCCTGCGCTGGGGTCACCCCAGGTACCCGTCTGTCACAGCCCTGAGCTGCAAGGCAGTCCCATTCCTTTGACACAAAGGTGATGACTGTCACAGCGCCGTTGTTTGCATAGGTCTAAGTCAGGTGGAAAAGTCACATATAGACACACACAGAGTGATTTCCCCCCCGCCGCCCACCCTCCCCACCCCCCCAAAAGGGATTTTCAGGAGAAGTCTCCCCCAGGGACTGGAAACAGAATTTCTTCATGTGTAGGCAGTGTGCTGGCAGGTTTTTGTCATTTTCATTCACTCCCTAGATAGGTTACCGGGGGCTGAGAGCTACTGCTCCTCTCTTCCCTGTCCTCTCTTAGCTGGATAATCAGCTCCAAAACTCAAAGATTTCTGTCCTGCAAGTCAATGGAGCAAAGCTGTGTAGTCCAGCCTGAAAAGGGAGTGGAGATCTACCCGGACAGCTTTCCTATTCTGCTGGGAACTGACGCATTCGTTCTCACCATACTCCATAGTCCAGATTTAGCTTATTCAGCCATGGCAACCCAGCTGTCTGGGACCTGAGCTGTATTTTCTCCCAGGCTGTGTATGACGTCTCCCCTCTGCTCTGCCCCCCCTCACCCCGTGTTGAGGAGCAAGCTCTGAATTCGGCACAGGTTCAGGAAGGTTTCGCACCAGCTACTCACCCTTTCAGTCAGTGCTGCCAGGGTGTCTGGGCTGAAATATCAGCGCAGCTGGATGGAGACACTCACCTTTCTGAGCGCGAAGGATGGCCGTGCAATATGGATGGGGCATTGCTCCATGAGGATGCCCAGCCTCTGCCACAGCTCCCCCAACAAGTGCTAGCCCATGCTGGAGCACTGCAGAGGTAAGGAGTGTGGCAGCACCTGCAAGTCCTGGGCAGACCCAGGGTGCCATGGTGGGAAATGCTGGATGCTCCCTGGGCTCAGAGCTTGCCAGGGCCAGAGGAGGATGGTGAAGACACAGAGGACTGGAGTGGGATGTGGATAGTCCCTTGCCAGACCACAGCTTGGTGGCAGGCCCTTTACATATCCTCATCCTGAGTCCCACCCCATGCCCCCCAAAGGTCAGTGCCATTTGTGCCCCATCAGTTTAACCTGACTTCTTTGACAAAACCATGGTGTTCTGTGGCACCCCAGTAATCGGGGCTGCAACAGGAAAAGACCTGGGGATTCCATGCCTAGGATGTGTAACACTGACCTCCATTTGTCTGCTGTTGTCACCTTGCCTTTTTAATGTCGGTTCATTGCACCATCCCATCTTGATACTGCCCAGAGATCCTGGAGGAAATACTTCGGGGCTGGAAAAACGTTAAAGAGTAAGGGGTGCTGTTGGCACCAGAAACGTTTTGGAAAGCAGATTGGGTTGGTGGAACAAATGTGTTCCTTAGGAAGTGGAAAGACCAGCCACAAAACATTTCAGGCAGCGCCTGTTGAAGGGTGTATCCTTCACCCATGAGCAGAGGGGAGCTGCTCACATGGATGGATGGACAGCAAAAAACCCTATGGCCTTGCCTGTTGCTGTCACCCACTCAGCCACCCTGGTACTGGTAACCTTAGGAGGTTTGATGTTGACTGTTGGCAACCATTTTGGCTTTCATCATTGAAATTGCTGGTCACTAACACATCTGATGGTGGGCCCTGCTCCAGAGCGCCTTCAAGTCAAGGGAGACTTTCCTGTTGTGTTTAGACGGTTCTGGCTCAGAGGCACGCTGCTGGAAAGACAGCAACACTGGCCCCTGAACCGTCTGTGCTTTGGCTGCCAAGGTGGCTAACGCTAGTTTGCCTCTCTCCCTACCCATGCAGATAGGGTCCAAGGAGCCACCATTCTGCGGTGAGCCTGGCTTGGCAGGGGATGAAGCTTTAGCTGCAGGATATTGGACTGATGCAAGGGGGGTGGCGAGGAGAGCAGTGGAAATGGTGGAGGGACAGGAGCAAAGGAGCTCATCCTGCAGTGGGGCTGAGATCCGCTTGCATGAGTGGATGGGTGGATACAATGCAGAAAAGCCCTTTTGTCCACGGTGTATCTGAGATGGGTGAATGGGAAGGAGAAGCTTTTGAAAGGATATTTCCCTGCAGCAGGGCTGAGCACAGCTTGCATGGCTGGATGCAGGGATAGGGCAGCACTGCCTCTGGTTATGCTGAGTCCGAAGGATGGGAGCAGGCTTGCAGGGAGATGTGATTCTCAGCGCTGTCAGGTGTATGAAATGCCTATCCATTAGGAAAGAAGCAGCAGCTTTATGCTTTTGATGTTAGCTACTGATTTACAGTGATTTATATCAACAGCTACAACCTGTATTTACATAATATTCCTCACAGGACTGTCAGGGCTCTGTACAGGAGAGAAAAAAATGGTCTTAGGCTAAAATCATAAGCCCTGCAACCTGGGAGAGCCAGGTTCTTTCTAAGACTCTGCCAAAGCCTCCCTGCATTCATTTAGAAAGGCTGCTGTAAGCTTAGCCCTTCATGCCTGAGTTTCCCCAGCTCTGAAATGGGGACAGTGATGCTTTTCGTCTTCACACGGAGGGGTGGGTGATGGAAACTTAATGAGATGTGCTCAAAAAAAAAAAAAAAGTGTTTTAAGATCTTGCAATAGAAAATGCATGGCTCCTAGCAGTAACATCCCTGGGGTGAAAGAACACACTAAAATCTTTAGTAATCCTGGCTTTCTCTGGGCCTGTCTCCAATGAAGAGACATGCTGTCTCAGACTGGATTAGATCTGCTTAGATCTGCTTGAGGGTAGGAAGGCTCTGCAGAGGGACCTGGACAGGCTGGATCGATGGGCTGGGGCCAACTGTATGAGGTTTAACAAGGCCAAGCGCCAGGTCCACTTGTGCACTTGGGTCACAGCAACCCCATGCAACGCTACAGGCTTGGGGAAGAGTGGCTGGAAAGCTGCCAGGCAGAAAAGGACCTGGGGGTGTTGGTTGACAGCTGCCTGAATATGAGCCAGCAGTGTGCCCGGGTGGCCAAGAAGGTCAATGGCATCCTGGCTTGTATCAAAAATAGCGTGGCCAGCAGGACTAGGGAAGTGATCGTGCCCCTGTACTCGGCACTGGTGAGGCCGCACCTCGAATACTGTGTTCAGTTTTGGGCCCCTCACTACAAGAGAGACATTGAGGGGCTGGAGTGTGTCCAGAGAAGGGCAACGAAGCTGGTGAAGGGTCTGGAGCACAAGTCTGATGAGGAGCAGCTGAGGGAACTGGGGTTGTTTCGCCTGGAGAAAAGGAGGCTGAGGGGAGACCTTATGGCTCTCTGCAACTACCTGACAGGAGGCTGTAGAGAGGTGGGGGTTGGTCTCTTCTCCCAGGTAACAAGCCATAGGACAAGAGGAAATGGCCTCAAGTTGCGCCAGGGGAGGTTTAGACTGGATATTAGGAAATTTTACTTCACTGAAAGGGTTATCAAGCATTGGAACAGGCTGCCCAGGGAAGTGGTTGAGTCACCATCCCTGGAGGTATTTAAAGGACGTTTGGATGAGGTGCTTAGAGACATGGTGTAGTGGTGGTTTTGGCAGTGTTAGGTTTATGGTTGGACTCGATGATCTTAAAGGTCTTTTCCAACCTATATGATTCTGTGATTCTGTGATGGAAGTGCCCAGGCCAGGAGGCACTCCTTCAGTTGCTGCTGTTTGCATGTCCTGATATTTAAGCAAGTAAAAAGGGACATTGTGGGGTCACAACCCCAACAACAAATATAGGGCTGTCAGGGACCCTGCGTAGCTTTGATTTCTGCCCAGAAATTGATGTGCATTCCTAACAGCCCCCCTCCACCTGCGGGGTGCGAATTCACCTGTTTTTGTCAGAGCCCGGCACCTAAGAGGCTCTGCTGCTCCATGCAGGACCCCTCACCGACAAACCCAGTCCCTTTGCAAGGTGCTGAAGAATGGGAAAGGGGCTGGGTGACTCACGGGGAGGGAAGGTTGCTGTTGCCCGGCCAGGTGGTATGTGGGAGGGGAGGGCTCTGTCCACAGTTCATCTATGTGACTTCCCACTGGGATTGTTTTCCATCTAAATCCAGACTTATTTGGTCTTGTTTTTGGATCAGGATCTTCTTCGTTTTTCAATGCATTTGGACTTTCGTTACACTTTCTCTCTTGTGGCTTCAGAAGTCCTGCACTAGTCTAGACATTATTTTATTTTGAGGGGTTTTTTTAAGCCTCACTGAATAAACTAACCAGGTTGGAACATTAAACCTGATTTAGTGAAGCAGAACCAGGAGAAGACATTATTTCTTGCTCAAGATGGCCACAGTTGGACTCTCCCTATATGAGCAGGGAAAAATGAGTGAGTTTCCTCTACTGTGCCAGGTCTATAGAGGAATCTCTTTTCTAATTTCAGGATGACAGAGAAAAACCATAGTCAGTAAGAACATATTTGTCCAGCTCAGCAGATCTCCCTTTATCTTTATGTCCAGATTCTGCCAGCCCAGAAGAAATTACTTGTCTGAACCAGGCCTCTTAATTATTCCCTTTGTGCAGTTCTGGGAGAAGCATCCCACATTTAAGCTACTTGATGGCATTCCAGCCTGTTCCAGCTCTTACACTGGGTGGGTAGTTAGTGTCTCCAGCCAACAGAGGAGAGGCTGCTGGCTGCAGCGAACAAGCGGATACATGTGTTTTGGCCCACAATGGACTGTGGTGAAGATACAAGAGTGTTATGTGAGGCTGCATTACGATGTTATTAGATAATTGTGTTCTGGATAGCAACTCTCTCCCAGGCACAGGGCTACGCAGCTCAGAGCACCATACTGGCTCTGCATCACCAGAGATGCTAAACAGATGAAAGGCCTTTAGTCCATATGTCTTGAAGTTGGCCACAAGTAGGAAAATATTGATTTGTGATGACAAATGTAATTTCTAAATTAATTGAAGAAAGATACCATTCCGCCTCTAGCTGTTCCATTTGCATGAGAATGAGGAGATCACCTTAAACAAGAACAAAGAGACTCTTATACATAGTGAACTGTGAAAAAAACAAATTAGCTGGAGGTGGGAGAGCTGAACAGCCACTGACAGGACAAAATTAGCTAGTCTGGATCATAGCTGTTATAGAAACAACACAGAGAAAAGAAAACAGACCTTTTAAGAAAATATGGATTTTTCTCAGGAAAATACACTCATGAAGTACATCTCACTACATTTCACTTGATTGATAAATGACCTAATAAAACATGCAGCAGTATCTGCCATTAGCTAACTCTGTCCAGTTCTTGGTGCGGCCATAATGTACATGCAGTAATTTGCAGAACACTTTAACATCATCCGGCAAAGGTGTTCCCATCTCCAGTTTCTTCCATAGGTCTATTTATGCATACTGAAATGTTTATGTCCATGCAAGATGCAGGTTTGAAAGTATCATCTCTGGCGTGTTGCCTGCATAATATATAATCAGCTATAGGCATCTGATTTGGCAAATCTTACTATGGGGTGTTGTACATACACACACCTAGGCTATAGCTTTGCTTTAGCAATTCCCAGCTGACAGCAACAGACGTGGGCAGACGCAGTTCTGACCTCCATGGAGCAGCAACACAACCTGCAAACATCCCTGGGTACACATGCACGCCCTGCAGCCAGGCCTGAGTGGGCGAAGCTCCCCTGCCCCCTCGTAAATCCACAACCAGCACAATTCCGGAGCAAGCTTTTCTAACTGAGTCCGTATTCTGCAGCCTCCCTCGGCAACGCTTTCCTTGAACAATCGCTTGAACACATGCTCAGCATGATTAGTGGATGTGCTTGTCTCATATACGGTCTCACAGGGCTGTGGCAGACCTAGGAGTTGAACCCAGGTGTCCGGGATGGAACCCAATTCAGGGCTCTAGCTGGACGGTGCATCGCTTCAGCAGAACAAGGTGACAGCTAGCAGCAGAGCTTAGGAGTTGCTGCTTTCCAGCTCTCCGTGCAGCTCTTCCTCCAGCTTCCTTTCTCCACACACACACACACAGCCTCTCACTTCATGTCAAAACTCTGATAAAACTATTCCTGGCTGCCAAACAGGCAAATTGCATAGAGATGGGGGAAGGAAAAAAAACCCCTTTATTTTTTCATGGCAAATGTTTGCTCAGCTCTTCTTCTGACTATGACTAAGAATATTTCATACTCAAATAATCCATCACACTTAATGCTGTTAACTTTTCAATACCAACTGTACAACCCACAGAGTATACAAAACCCCCTTCTTGGATTCTTTATCATCATAGCAACAACTACAGAAGATATTTGTCCTCCTGGTGAAAGGCATTTTGAACCACGTGATCATCTAAAGCCCTCCAGCCCTTTTCAGGCCATGAAAGAAAAAACTGATTCACAGGTGAGACAAATCCTCACTGTCTCTCCCTTTATGTGGTTCTTCTTGGGAGTTTCTTTGTAGAAATAGGGTGGGTGGGGGTATTAACTACTTCAGAGAGGTGGCAAGTATAAAGGGAAGCAGTAGGTGACCCTTCAGCTAATGTCCTTCTGAAACCATCTTGCTCCGGAGTTTGTTCACGGCTGCAGCGTCCTACAGCCCCATGCCCTGAGCTGGGGGTAACCACTGCCTCCGGAGCTGTGCTTGGCACTGGGAGGCTGCACTGGGCTGTGCTAACTGCTCGGCTGCTGCTGCGTGCTCTGCCCTGTCGAGATGCTTGCAGCACCCTCCTCCAGCTGCTCAGGGCTTGGGAAGCGGGGAAGAGAGAAAGGCTGCCGCTGGGCATGCAGTGGCTGGAGAAACTGCTGCTGGTGGCTACCCGTTGTTCTTCCCAAGCCCTCTGATCTGCTGGTATAACGGTGTGCTTGCTCACTGCCTAACCTGCTCCTGGGCTGGGGAAACAAATCTTGGGTGACAGGAATTATTTGGCTAGGCTGGTTTATTTTAGCAGAGCTGTGCTCGGGAGTGCCAGTGATGCTGCTCTGCTGGCAGGTCTGGAGTGTGGTGATTTATTGGTCTCCCTGAGCTGTACCCAGAAAAGTGTGTCCAAGTGCAGCCTTTGGGTGCCTACAAGGGTACCTGTGATTTCTTTCACTCCACTCCTAGGGCACGCAGATTTGTGTGGGTGAGGCTGGTACTGCTATGTGTGAGTGCCCAGGCCTTGTTGTGAGTGACAAAACTTGCACATGAGAAACTAGGGGAGTGTGTGGATAGTTAGCAGGTGGACATGCCATGCCCTGGCTGTGCTGGCAACAAAAGCCGAGCTTACCCAGTTGAAAGACCTAAAGAGGGAAAATGTTAAGCTGAAAGGAGTTTCAGGATTTTCTTAAGTGCAAATACTCCTAGGATATGCAGCTGATGTATGGCTCATCTCTGCCAGCTGCAGTGATCCATCCAGCAAATTCTATACACAGGAAACCCAGACATTTCTTGAATGCCAAAAAGCTGCTGTGCCTTTACTACACATCTGAGTGCAAATCCTGAATCCACAGCCTTACCTCAAAAAAGGGCATTTCACTATGTCCTGGTTTCAGTCCTGGTTTTAGCACAATCTCTCCCAAGCACTGACTTCTAGATTGACCTTAAATAGATTTAAATAAATATTTGGGATTAAAACAGTCCTGGGGAAGGCCGGCTGCTTGACGGAGCAAGCAGGAGCCTAACTCTTGTCTTGCCCAAATCTCTACTGCCATGGGCCACCACTGCCATTTTCCTTCTGAATGGAGCCCGGCAAGGCAGTGCTGTGTCCCTCACAGCTGAGGCACGGGACCAAACTGCACAGGGAGCTGGTCCCTCATCCAGGTGCTGCCTTGCTGCTATAAGGTCACTCTGACATCTACAGGAAGCTCTTGGCTGCTTTAAATGCTGCTCTCCTGAGCAGAGAGGATCGTGATCAGACCTGTGAGACTTGCTCAGGAAGGAGTCACACCGAGCTGACTCTCGTGTCCTTTGAGAACATTATGCTCCCTGATTTAAAAGTGTCCTGCAACTCTCTCATATATAAATCTGGCTGTGATGCCCATGGGTACAGTTTATCCATAGGCTCCAGTACGATTCTTGCTGTGAGAAGTCTCTTCAGGCCTGACTTACCAGCAGATGCTCAGCTGAAGGTGAGGAGGGTGACTCTGGCCGTCAAGGCTGCGTGGGCTCTGGTCAGACCCTGAAGGGAAGTAAGTTTTGGCTGGGTCCTGGGTGGTGGCTCAGCACAAGGGAGGGAATGCAGGGCGCAACTCCTTTAATCATCTTCTGAATCCATATGGACTCCATTAATTTTCTGGAAATCATGCTCACTTGGCATAACCAAACCTGCAAGATCTTCTCCTTAAATTGCTGAATGCCTAGGGTTAACCTGGGCTTTCAAATTGAAGGTTGTGTGTTTATTGCAAGCACTGGGAGCAGCAGGACTTAAACTATCCAAATTGTTAAATGCAAACTATTAGGTAAATAGTATGAAGAACGCTGTAGGGCACCCAAGGGAGTATCGTTTTAGGGCACTGACAATTAAACTGTTGCAAGTTTAAAATGTTCTCTCAGTCTTCGAATAAACAGGGAGATGTACTTTGGTGGCCCTTCCTGTGGAAGGTGTGTTAAGGTCTGGCTCTTTACCTTGGTAAAGGTAAAGGCCTAAGTAAAGATGTTTTCAGGATCCTGTTGCGTGAAACATTTTTCTCATCCTGCATAAAAGATGACCCTTTTCACTCTCTCGCTTCCTCAGAGCGAGTATAAAAGCTGCCGGCTCAGGTGCCCGCTGCAGGGGAGGGGGAAAGAGTCACGGAACAGGAACCAGAACAGCTGATACAAATTACCTTTCAAATTGGAGCAAATGCTCCCAGAAATGTCACCTATTAAAAGATCAACTAATAAGTTCCTGCTGCAGCCCAAATAGCTCAACTAAAAAAAAATAAAATGCTGGTAGTCTTCAGGCCCAGGCTTTTTGTGAGCTTTGCAATCTGAGGTTTGTCAGTTTTGTACTTAGCACAATTTGTGAGGCTCTGGGTAATATTTATTACAAAAACCTGCTGGATCCCTTTGAAAACCCGGACCTTTAAGAGCTGAGAACAGACGTGACTCCTTCCCCTTGCCAAATCAAATATGAGAACCACAGCAGATAGCCAGAGACCGCTGATGCCAGGGATGGGGGGTGCTTTGCTGATTCTTCACCTGCTGATTTGGTATATGTTAATTTGAAAAATGCAGTAAGCCTCCCAATGCACTGGAGCCTGAAAGAGCAGTATGGTTTTGATGAGGTCACGCTTAACACTGTGTATTTTATTCCTGCAGCTTCCAAGACGAACATCCCTTGGCTGCAAAAGCTCTAAAATAAGTATGGTTTGACTGCATCCTGATGGGTAGATTTCATTTTCTTTGAGTGACTCCTGATCACTTTTCAAAGTCATATGTGTAATCACTGTGAAACCTACAATTTTCATAATTATAAATATTGGCTATTTTAAGGTTTATGGAATCTTCCTGTCACATATTTCTGGTTTTCCCAGTTAACTCCTGATGCTACCAGCTGTGAACTTGGAAGGTCTGTACCTTCCTGGCATGGGTAAGGATCTTATTGGTAAAAAGATATTTTAGCTATGGAAAAAGCCTATCAAAGAAGGACTAACTGGTAAAACAAACCTCTGTAATTAGTAGGTTCTTAGAGCTCAGGACAGTGAGACCAAGCCCTACATTGGAGGCTGTGGAGTCCAAAGGCCGCTTTGAGTCCAGATGGTTGACAGGATTATGTCTATTTGTGCAACTCCTGATTGTAGCTATAGCTGAGTCTCTTAAACTTATCGTCATCTGCTTCCTGATTCAGGGCAGCTGCTGCTGTGGCTAATGCTGAATCAGATACGGCTGAATGAGGTCTATCTACAATAGCCTGGCATGAGCAAATCAGGTTTTCCTGGTCGAGCCCCCTCAAAGAGTCCTTGTAAATTAGTACTGTTAGCAGCAGGGCCTACCAGTAAGATGCTAAACAAAGAGTGGTATGTTAATGCCAATCGTATCGTAACAGAAAGTAGCAAGCCCAGGTAGGCATGCAAGGAAATGCAACATCTCTACACAAAGGGTTTGCAGTTTGGTTGGGGAGAGCACCCCAGCTGGGACATGACAGCAATCGGTATCACCCATCCAGTAAGTAAGATAATTTTCTGTCTGCCCATACCATGCTTGGCAGAGATCCCAGCTGTGGTGGGCTGGTGGCCTTCGGCTGCTGATGGAGGAGGGCTTGCTGTTGGGGTTAGGCTGTCACCCATGTAGCCTACTTTAAAATTAGTAAGGATGTTTCTGCATGGGTGGCACTTGCACCTATATGTTGCAGTGCAGATGTGTCTGGAATCAGGAAAGGGTTGGAGAGAGACATGTGTGTTTTCTCCTGTGGAGTAGGAGGGTAAGATGAATGGTCGTTTGAACACAGTTACAGCTTTCTGTGTGGGTGAATTGCTGACTGTTTATTGTAAGACATTCCACCTGGGGGAGGAGTAGGACAGCAGAGACTCTTCTGTCTCCCTCCAAGCACCATGCAAGGGAAACACTGCCAGCAGATGAATGCTTCTGTACCTCTGGCTTGCTACCCTCTCTGACACATGGTCTGTATAGAGCTCTTACAGAGCCACCCAGGAGGCCTTCTGCCTCCACACCCCATGTTCCATGTGAACCAAGAGCCATATTTTGGGTGAATTACAAACAGGGTTAATGCAAGTGGCTCTGGTCTTATCTGACACCAGACCCACGAAGTCACCTAAACAAGATGAACTAAGACCTAAACCTACCTATGCCATGAAAAAAATTGTGCTGTCTACTCAGCACTGTATGCAGAACACACACCTTGACGCTTTGTTGTTCATGCTTTAATGGCTGGATGAAATAGGGTTTTCCCTGCATGACGGTAATCGCTTGCCTTACTGATGTGGTATGGACAAGAGGTGGCCCCTGGCACTCCACTGCTCTCTCCAAAGCTTTTATTCTAGCTTTTTGACGAGCTGTTGCACCGATAGATGACTTTGCTGGGGTGCTTCCTGGGTCTACCACCAAACTGCCTCACCTGCAATGCCTGAGTTGGGTTATTCTCAAGCTACCACTCAAGGAGGGCTTGGTTGCCCAGTGGCCAATCTGTCAGTCCTGTAAGGGTGCCTTGATTATCTTAGAGTGGCACACCCTGGAGGGCAGCATGCAGTAGCAGGGGACATCCCATGCCATCCTAGGGATGAGAACAGGATTTGTACTCCTGGCCAGGGAAGAGAATTTTGACTTGTCATCTGGGGAGAAGTAATTGTTTGCCACCACTTTTCCCTCCAGATCCTCTCCAATGCAGGAACGAATAATTTGTTCTCCCTCTCTGTAGTGATGTTTCTGCCAGGGGCAGCATAAAAGGGAAATAACAGGGTATATGGAGCCAAGAGGCAACAGAGTGTCTGTGCTGTGCCAGACAAACCAACCCAGTGCAATATATTAGGGGAGGGATAGAGCCAAGAGCTCTAATTCACAGTTGCTGTGATGTACTGTGCCTCCAAAGGCTTGTACAAAACCTCCCCTTCCTCGGATCAGTCCTGTTCCGTGAACAACGCAAAACTCGCAAGGCTCTCGGTATTCCCTATGCACATTTCTTGGGGAGCATAGTTCTTGCTGTGAACATTAAACCTCAAAATAGGCTGAACGCAGGGTAGAGAACAAGATCATGGCCCTTCTGCTCCCACTCCCCTGACATTCTCGGTTGACTGAAACAGTAGTGCTAGATGCTAATAAATCAGCAATCAGCATGCCCTTCTGAATAATCTTCTGTTCCCCTAAATTATCTCTTCCATCTAATATTGGTGATTTCATATAATTAATGCTAGAGAAGGAAGGCTTGGGATCCATGGCCTATAGGAACGCAGGCTCTTGCTATGCAAGTTTCCCCTGCGTCTGAAGGAACTCTGCCTTAAGTAATTGTTGCCCTGATTTTAAGATTACTGCTGGGATAAGTTAAAACAGACAAACTGAGTTGTCTGATGCATGGCAGAGGGGGCTGGAGCCATGAGGTCTTTCCTTTCGCCTCACTGCGCTGATAACGTCTTACACAGGCAAACTGTGCGCTAATCCCAGAGCGGCTCGAAATCTCGCCGGGAAGGACACTGCCTGCCACTCCTGTATAATGGAGATGGAGCGTTTAGACACACGCAGGCTTACATAATTTTCCAGACTAAATGACTTCCTCTTTGAAAATGTATAAATCAGAGGCACCTTAAACTGCCATCCTGTTTTCCTGAAAGACTGGGCAAAGCTGTGCAACCTGGGAATAATGATCCCTTGATAAATGGGGGAACTTAACTTCCCAGGCAGGGGGGAAATGGTGCACGTGACATCCTTGTGAAAGGCACAGAGAAAGCCTTTGCGAAGGCTTAACTGATAGCCCTGATACTGGTTTTGGTTACGGTGCAGTCTTCAGGTGGCAGAAGAGGATGTTTTGGAGGGGATGATTTCTGCCCCGCTGACTTGGAGGGGAGGAGAATATGTGTGTGCAGGGAGTGGGAAGCAGCCGTACTTGCTGAGCCACGGCATGGTGACAATCCCTCTGGACCCTTCAGTGAATATCTGCTGGTTTCCGTCAAAATGCTTGTTACTCTAAAAGGATGGATCTGAAATCTCTTGGTGTATGGGTTTAGGGAAACATTAACTGGTGTGATGAACATCTGGCCAAATGACACATAGGCAGAGATGCTACAGTTTCCTACACAATATCCGTGCAGAAGTGGTCATACTTTATCCGAAGGGAGTTGTGTTCAAGAGCCAGTAATGACTCCATAGATCTCATGAGTTTCATTTGTAGAACGTGTTACCAGAGGTTATAAAAAGGCTGCAAATTGAAGCCATGTTGCTGCATTTGTTGAGCTTCTTTGGGAAAAGTGTGGCTGTCACCAGCTTCCCGAACTCATCTCCAGCATGGAAATAGTGACTGTTGGCAAAGGTGGTAGCTTTTCTGTCTCTTCCGCCTCCCCTGTTTTGCCTCTGCCTGTGGTGTTAACTCCCAGTGAAAAAGGTGAAGGGATCTTTTGACCTGGGTTTTCTCTGTCTTATTTTGGAAGGCTCATTGCGTCTGTTTCGGATCTTGCTCGGATGTAAACTGTTTGTTTATCTCCTCACAGATGTAACACACGAGGCTTTATGGATGTAGAATCAGTTCTTTATAACTCCTTGGGTAGAAGGTTTAATCCTCTCTTAAGGGTGAGGAAAGGCACACAGATAGAGCTTCAATGACTGACTGGGGGCCTAATTATGGGTAGGGAGTAAGCTTGAGATTAAAAATAAGGTTTGAATTCAGCCCCTTAATGAACGATCCTAGATCTCACTGCCTCATTTTAGGCAGATGTACAAGCAGCATATGTTTTACACAACAGACTCATCATGTTGACTCATCGGAAGGAACAGAAAAGGGAGTGTTTCTGTATTACCCACTCTCTGCCTTTTGCGATGCACTTTCCCTGTCTCTGTACCTTAAACGCCCTCCTCGCTGTGGTCTCGAAGCGTGCGTGCGTTCGTGAAGCACAGGCTTCCTTGCCAGATGGAAGTCTATGCAATCGCACTTCAAAGGAAGGGGTAAAGGTGGAGGGGGAAGGAGGGGATTTTGGCAGGATGGAGCCGTTTGTGGAATCTGCCCCCTTGCCCTAGGAATGGCGCAGATGGGGAGCACCATCTGCCAACGCCTGGACTGCGTGTTCTGGGGGGAGAAGGAAGCCTATAAATTAGTCTCTCCTTTCCTTTTTCTCTCTCTTTTAACATTTATTTATTTGTTCTTTCCTCTCTTCCCCTTTGTCCCTCCCTGCCACCAGCTGCAAAATTAATGGCATCATGTCAAAATCTGTTAATGCATCTGCTGTGCAGGCTCAGGTTATCAAAAGTATTAGCTAAGCCAGTCTGCAAACACCTGGGGAACATCTGTCTGCCATCACACAAAAGACTCTGGGTGGCAGGGAAAGTTAATAAATCTAATTGGTTATGAAGCAGTATTAGGCATTGAATAATACCACCTTGGAATTCCTCCAGTACCCAAAGCTGTTGCGTGGACTCTCTCTGTGCACGGACCATGACCGTAAGGGAGCCTAGGAAAGACTTGCTTTGGATTTGCCAAGTCTCAGATATTGATGGTTGATGGCATTAGTATGAAGTTCTTGCTCTGTTATTGCACCCTCTTCTCCCTAATGACTCCAGTGGTGATGGCAATGAGTGACTTTCCTCAGCACAGGGATGTTTTGAAGTTGGTAGTGGGCATGCTTTTTGTTTCTCCCAGTAAGAGTATATACTGCCTTTGAGACTTTTGCTATCAGTGGTGGAACCCTTGTTTCTCTGGGTAGCAGATGCTAACTGTATCTCCACTGGAAACCCTTTCCTCCCTCCTCCCCTAAGAAATAAACTATAATTATTCAGGCTGAAGGTACGAGAAGGATTAATGAGGTAGAAACCAAACATGGAGGTGTTTTTAGCAAACTGATAGCTTTCTGAAGAGTTGAGTAGCACAGTAAGAGCTGTTGAAGGACTGGCAGAGAGGATCAACAGCATGAATCCATCCAGCATGAGGCACAGCCACTTGCATTGACTCGGCCTCCTGGCTGCTGCTAGAAAATCTGAACAGGAGGAGTTAAAAAGCTGTCTCCCCTGTGGAAAGTCAGATATGGTGGCTGAAAATCTGCTCTCCACTAGACTGCACTGTAGACCAGGTTTTTATTGTTTTCTGACCTCAGTGAACCGTGGCTGCCTCAGGGAAAAACGGGAATGTGAAGCAGCATGAGGAGGAAGCACTCCCAGGGAAATTGTGAAACAGCAGTCAGGAAGAAGCTGTCCCGTGCTGCTGAACAGGGGATCCTACTGCTTTAACTCATCTGCTGCTTCTGGATCACCTGGCTGAGCTCACTTTCCCAATCTGCAGCAAGTTGGGACTTCCTTGCTAGGTCCTCCTACCTGTTCTGGGTGGTTGTGTCACAGGTTAGCGGCTGGTTCCTCTTTGTGGTCCCAAGCATCTTGTCTCAGTCTAATGATCCAGGGGGAGATGCTGAAGAATCTTTGCTTCCTCCATAGACTGGAGAGCAATGGCAACACTTCCATCCCTGGCTTTGGTTCTCCACCAAGCCTGGTGGCAGAGGGACCGACCCCAGCAGGCTCAGTCCCATACCTGGCTGCCCTAGCAGTGATGCACAAGGAGGCAGTGCTGGCTGGTGCCTGGTGTGTTGCTGCCAAGGGACCCCATGGGTTACCGTGATGCATGGGTTACCGTGATGAGGTGCCTCAGGATCTACTTGACCTCACTGGACTTCCAGTTCCAGGAAAGATGCACCTTTCTCTCTCCCTCTTGTAGGATGTGAGTACTGCTGACAGAAGTTTCCACAGGCCCTCCTATGCCTGAGAGTGTTTCCAAAGACAGAAATGGGGCAAGTGGGAAGGTCACAGGCCTTAGATCTGAGTGGGAAGAGGTGGAAGATCTCCAGGGTGCCTGTCAAGACAGTTCCAGTGAGTAGGAAGCTGATCTTGACTGGGAAGACTCCAGGGAAGTCTCCTTCTGTGCCACCCCCTGCTTTTGTGGATAGGCTAAAAACCCTGCCCCGGGATCCAGACTGGTTTTAAGGCTTGCTGTCATCATCCCTTTGGTGGCTGTAACATCAGCATCCCTGTGTGTTAGGCCATTCCCCACTGGAGGGGTGCTTAGTCCTCAGGCAACAGCACTTCATGGTCTGCTCCACAGTCAAGACTCGCTTGCTTCTACTCTTGCCAGAGTTTATCGGTGCCCTGCAACCGTAACTGCTCCTACCCCTTCCCCTCAGCGCTGGCTTGCGTGCTGGGGATGTCTCTGTGCCACCTGGCAGCCCCTGCCACGGTCCCAGTGCTCCCAGTCTCTTTGTCAGGCTAGGCATGTCGAGCTCCGCTCCCCCGGGTAGTTTTGTTCCTTGCCCACCTGAGTACTGATGCTGTGGTAAAAATAACTCTGCACGGAAATGAGAGCACTGATTGGGATTTAAATAAAATTTACATAAAACTCTGCCTTAAGTACTAATTAATTAGGTGTTAAAAGCCCCTGAAAAAGCGGGGGGGGGGGGGGGGAGCCTTGCCAAATGGAGGAAGCTATTAGGAGGGAGAGGCACCGTGCTCCAGCCCGCTGGTGCGGCGGGAGATTTGCTGCTGTCAGGCAGGAGAGAGGGTCCCTTTGCTGTGACAGGGCAGTGCTTCCAGCCTCACTCGGTGTTGTCTCTAGGCCTTCTTCTTGCCTGGGTACTGCTCAGCTCCACGCAGGAGAAGAGGGGTTTAGCTCCTGATCTTGTCTGCTACCCAGGGCAGTAGGAGGCAGATGCAACATCAAGAGGGAGAGGGGCTGCATTAGTACTTGCATGTGCTCCATGGTAGCCCCTCAAGACAACTTTCCCCATCTATTACAAATATTACAAGGGACAGCTCTGTGGCTTGCGGTGACTTACTGGTTAATTAAGCAGTGAGATGTACCAGTCTGGCTGACACCACCAATTAACTTGTTCCTCGTACTGTCTATCTAATCTAATCTATCTAGGGTTTTATAGAGTCCTCATGGCCACAGAGAGGCTGAGGGTAGGGAGGCCTTTAAATTTTGCTGCAGTTTATGTAGTGCTGTCTGAATCCCATGGCCACCATTAGAAAATGGGTCATGTTAAGTGGACAAGCAGGGACGTTCAGTTGCTTGAGCCATTTCAAACAGGATTGAACCAGCTTTCTGTGTCAGAGAAAACATTTGGCTTTCCCTCGAAATGGACGGGACTCCTCATACCCCAGGAGGTCCTCAGTGAATTTCAATGGGCTGGGTTATGAGGCTTCTCCACTCAGTAGCTCCTTACTGCACACCACAAGAAGTCCTGCTGCGTGCTTAGCGATAGGGCCTGGCAGGATACTGATAACAGGTGGTGAGAGCCTCCCATTTGGGGATAGCTGGAAGAATTCAGACAGACTCATTTTTCTGCTTTCAGGATCTTCCAATTTGGAGGATCACGGTGCAGTTTTGATCTCGATGGGCGTCCTGACGGAGGCTGCCTGCCAGGTCATCGCAAGCCTCGCAGTCTGTCTGCTTCCCGGCCGCTCTGGGACATGTCCCCATCTCCTCCCCAGCCCACCTGAGCAGCAAATCGCCTTTCACTTGCACAGAGACAGGCTTCCTTGGTCTATCGGCAGCCCACCAGTTGGCCTGCCCAAAGCTAGGAAGACATATCCTCCTGTGAAAATTGAGGGTTTGTTCCAAATTGAGACACACAGACCCCGATGTAATTACAAATATTGAAGTCATCTCCAGAATGGAGTTTCCTCTCTTTGCCCAGCTGTACTCCCAAAGAGTGCGACAGGCTGCTGTGCAAATCTGAAGGTGATACTTCATGTGAGTCAAAAATCTCTCCCTGCTCAGCTCTATGTCCAATCTCTTTTGGCTTTTATTTTTTCTTTGCATTTTTTAGACTGGTCTGTAGCTCACAAAATCCACAGGCAGTGTAGAATCCCCTTGTTGTGCCATTAATTTTTCTCCACAGCTGGTCATTAAGTACATGGGAGCTGCAATAAGCCTTGACCTATCCCAGTGTTGGCATACACTACACTTACCTTGAGATGAAAACAAATCGCCAAGTGGGAGTACTTTCTCATCTCCCACATTTCCCACTTCATCCCCCAAAAATAACCATTTAGGCTTTGCAAATATTTTGTTCAAATTCTCTTTCTCAGCATTTCTCCCTGTATACACCTGTGCCCCCAAATATTTTGAAAATTCCAGTGTCCCTGGCACTGAGCTGTACCTTTGTGACTTGTTTTTGTGTATGTAACCAAGGCAGATCTGCCCTGATCAATGCATGGGTGGGGAGCTTTCAAGGAAAATAAAGTAGGTAGCCACCCTATAGTGGGTATGTAGTGGATCACCTGTGCTTGGGCCACTGTAGTTCTGGAAAAGATGTGAACAGAGACACCCATGCTTTTTCCAGTGCTACAGAGGTTAATTCTAGTTCCTCTGCCAAATTCCAGGTGAGGCTGTTACAGGCTGTTTATCTAATCTTTTCTTTGCAATAGCACTTGGCTGTTGCTATGTTTTTTGGGATTTTTACCAGAATGGTAATGGTCAGAGGCCTGGGGAGCAAAGTCTAACGATCCAGATTAGAGTCCTGCAGTTTTGGGTGCTGTCCAAAGATGGGAGAAACCAGATGGAGACAAACATGTGGTTCTTTTCCCCTGCCCCAATTCTTACCCCATTTCAATACCCATATTTGACATATTTAAATTGCAACTTCAGGCTGAGTGACAGCACAGATAGCATAGCAGGCTACATTTACTTTTGAAAAATACAATTCTTCCTGGAATCTCGGGTGCGCTCAGCTTTCATTTTCAGGTTACATACTGTACCCTCCGAGTGAAGTGTAAAAGCGGAGCTGCTGGATATTGAGGACATTGAGGAGCCTACAGTGTCTGTTGTTGCAGGACGAGTTTGTTCCCTTTCCAGTGTCCAAGATCTCTTTGTACTACAATGCACAACACCCTGCCAGCCTGTGTAGTGCTGCTGCCATTCCACCAGTCACTGCTGCAGGGCTGGAGACACCGTTTGCAACATGCTTTTGGGATTAATTTTTGTGGACTCCAGAGCTGTAGATGCTACAGAAGTAACATCTCTCCACAGCTGGATAACGTGTGTTCTGTAACCAAGATGGAGATGACTGAAGGCAGCTGCATCTGCATGCAATATGCTGATTTTAAAGTGTTGAAAACATGTCTAGCCGTCTGGATCTTTGGCGAGGTATCCAGACCAGCTCCAGTGCTCAATTTGTCTCTGATTTCTAACACTGCCTTCACCACAGAAGTGTTTGAACCCCACTCAGCAGTATATTATGTTAGAAGTTCGATAAGCATATATGTAACTAAATAGGTGGATTTCTGAAGAGAGGAAATAACTTTGAAATACAAGTACTTAACTATCCATTGCATTGGCTTATCAAATGGGTTTGGAAGGAAACTCAATCTCTGTTTGTTTCCATTCTATTTATCTTGTGTCAGGCTTATAGTTCAATGTTTCTGCAATTGTCAGGACTTAGAAAGACTTTACTCCCTCCCTTCTTTTGAATTTTGTTTCCTTTCCGGCTTTCTCTACATCACTGGAGACAGTCATGGCTCAGGATGGGATGCAGATTGCAGAGTGGTGGTAGAGCTTCACATACCTTTGATGTGTCCTGCTCATACATTCAAGACATTTGCTGAGCTTATTAATTTTCCTGCTAGATGTCTGAACACTTTTTAGCCCTTCTCTGAGGGAGCAGGGATGCTGCTTCCTAGGATCGCTGTGGAATTTTAACAAATTCCCTTTTAATGCAGAGATCCACAACAATGACAGCACTTACGCTCTATCTAACCGCTTCCAATGCCACAGAACAATGGGTCTGGGACTATGGGACTATGGGTCTTAAATTTGTAACAGTTTGTTGGAAGCATCCTGTAGGCCCTGAACTGAGCATCTCTTGTGTGGCTGCCTGTGACAACCAGGCAGCAATCTCAGTGCCATGACTGGTCTGATTTATTCCTCTCCAGAGCAGGACACCGGCGCAGAGCTCCTCATACATTGACAGAGGTTAGGATGGTCAGGATAAGATCAGTTCTGCATTGCCATACTTCCCAGGAGATCTTAGCCTTAAATGTAATTACCTCAGCCTTTTCATGCATATCCTCTGTTTGCTAATGTTATCCCTTCTCCTTAGCTGGAGAAAATCCAGAGAGTTTCTCTCAGTGATGGTGAACGGAGAGAGTGGCTGGTGGACCAGTGAAGGCTCACTGCCTCCAAAATAGCTGCATTTTATTTGAGTCATTTCAGCCACCTCCTGTTATTCTAATGATCACAAGGGAGCTAACCAGTCCTCAACTCTCTTAAAATCTTCAAACCCACTTTATGTTCCTGGGTGCTGCTGTTTTTCATTTATTTTTGCTTGTAAATCCAAGCTCTTTTATTCATGTATGTTCCACTACATGTCTTCCAGGTTAACAGGTATTTTAAGTAATATCTTTTAAAGGTTTCTTAGGGATTACTATTGCGAAGAAAGAGAGAAATCACTTTCCCATACATGTGATAAATTCAGAGCCCAGTATTACAAGGTTCTTCCAGAACTGAAAACAGTTACCATGTTTTTGGGGCAAAACCATAGATTCGGGTTGGAAGAAACTCAGGAGGTCATTTAGACCTTGCTCAAAGCAGGGTCAGTGATCTGACTTACACACACTGTAACCTTAGCTCTGACTGTAGCTGTCAAGCACTAAGGAAAAAAAACCCCACCCCAAACCCCACAACATTACATGTCATTTCAAAGCACAGCCGCAAACAATACCTTTTTTCTCTCCTACAATATAAGCAATCTCTTCTGCTAACAGTAAACTGCAACATCCCCATCTGATAGCACAGTTCCTTAGAAATCTGTTGCACACGACTGCCACTGGTTTCAGTCCAGACCTGCTTCTGTGTTTTGAGTTGTTGGGAAGTGCTGGGGGCTGAGCGCAGTGAGCTCCGTGTGCAGGGAGAGGGGCTGCGTGCAGTACAGACATCGACGTGAGACTGTACTTAAGGCTTTAGGACCCAAATCCAACACAAGTAAATTTGGCCCAGATGCCCTGATATTTTAGGCACCTACCCAAAGGGGTGGAGGAATAAAACCATCTTTCCTGAAGTGAAAATGCCTTTCGCTGCCGTGGCTGTGCCAAGGGAGACCCTGGAGGGCAGCTCCAGCTATTGGATGGGGTCTAGGGCTAGAAAGAAGCTGTGGTGATCTCAGTCCTGCTCTCGGCTTCTTGTGTGTGCAGGATAAGTCCCGCAGTCCTTGGGAGAAGATTTACGACAGTATGTAGGTGCCTGACAGGGGTTATACTGGGATCTTCAGAAACTCTCGGGCACCCAAATACATCAGTAAATCTGCACCTCATTCAGTCCCTCACAGCAGGATCCTGAATTTACCTGTAAGGAGGTAATCCATGGGTAGGAGAAGGTGGTGAATGCCCGGTGGGCCACCACTCTGGGGAACAGGGCTCTGCTTGAGCCTGAGGGAGCTGAATGGCAAATGGCAGAAATGATGCAACATTGGGAAACTGAACTCACCAAAAACCTTTCCCAGCCTCACTAGCGAGCTGTCTCCCTCTCCCAGGGCTCAGCCCAGCTTTCCAACCAGGTAACCATCTTCAAACAGACGTCGTTAAATCAACCTGTCAGATTTTTTTTACTTGCCCAAATGTGGATTTCACACACACACACACTTCCTAATTACCCTGGCCTAAGTCCAGATTTGACAGTGGTCAGCCAAGGGACAGGTTTTCTACACACCCACATGTCTCTTGGTGACTTCAGTCCTGTTGATGAACTCTCTGTTCCAGGCTATTGTGCAGTCAGAACATGCTTCTTACAGACACAAGAATCACCAATGAGTGAAATAGCTTTCCTTCAGCTAAATATGCCATGCATTTAAAATGTCTGTCCTCTATGATAGGATCTTCCAGGCATGGTGATGGAAGGTGTGTGGGCTGGGATTGTGCCTTAGCCAGAGATATCGTAGAGATCTAACAGAAACATTGAGAGTGGAATGGATGGGCATGAACAGCACCAGAGGACGTGGCAGAAGGACAGGAATGACAGCTGTTGATGACACCTAAACCAGAAGATTATCAAGATCACAGCACATCTTGCAGCTTCTCAAAACACCCAGACTGGGAATAAAGCAAAAGACAGACTGAAACCATTAAGAGGTAAGATAAAGGTCAAGCCTGGAGCCATTAAAGACATCCAGGTAAGGAGACTAAAGAGAATAAGTAAATCAGCAATGTTTTCTAATACTTCTGAGAGGTGGAAGAGGGTGGGGAGACAAAAGATCACAACCACTGTGAACCCTTAAAGTGAACAAAAGGCAGATCCAAAACCAGCCTGAGGTCGCCTGCCTAAGAGGAACTCTAGAGATGTGATGACTCATTAGCTCGAGTCCCTTGTCCTCCTGCCTTTGCAAGGAGTCCTAGCTGGAGCACATGGGCACACACCTGTTGGTGCCTGAGACCGTGTGGGCATGAAAGAATGAGTATGAATGAAATCAGTGGTTTTCTCCCCAGATAAGGTCTCTCATTGAACTCTGACGCATTAGTTGAGATTTCTGCAACAGCAGAGCACTCCTGTTCCTAGCAAAGGAGTCAAAGTATGATAAACCCTAAAAGATGATGTTCTGCATGAGGAATGTGGAATATTCACACACAGCCCTGTGAAGGTAGGTGTGTGCTCCAAAGCCAGTGGTTACATTAATTCTTAAAGCTCCTCAATTTGACATTGCTTTCCTCTCCATACAGAATGTAACTGAAGGAGGGATAATTTTCACTCCTCCTCTGCTTCTTTCTTTCTCTACCACCTGTTCACACATGATGTCTTCTGTCACCAAAGACTATACGTACTATGCTGAATGAACAAGCCCTGATGCATGGCTGTGGTCCTGAGGCAGAGGTGTGTTGGGAATATTACAAAGGCAGGCTGTGAATGAGGGGAGAGAAACTCTACAGATTATATATGTTCTTCCTTGTCTTCATTTCTCTGTAAACTCTGGCTCTAACTCATGTGTGAGCTGCAAGACAGCTGTCAGACTGAGCACTGCTTATTAAATACATCTAGTGAGGAAATGAGGATTGGGTTAGTGCAATAAGGAGAAGCAAAGCCTTCATCCCTGTTGGCAGATGGCTCCTGGCTCATCTTCCCAGGGATACTGGAAGTGCCTGCAATTTTATCCCCCCCTCTGTCTCTAAGTGCCTCAAGGTGCTTGGATAACATGAGTTTCTGAAGTCCCTATGCACTTTTCCCCCCACCCCATTTTCTCTCAGAGACTGGGGACACACTGAATGCAAAATGACTTCTTCATTCCTTCTGCTCAGCCACAGCCCTGCTGACTTCAAGCACAAGTCCTGCTGTGCGAGGCTACAGCCACAGATAATGTGGGAGCAGTTCTGAGGTTGTATAAAGGAGCCAGTGCTTAGAGGGTGCCTGGATCCTGCCCGTCCTGCTCCCTGCCCGCTGCGTACGCTGAGGTGTGACTGGCTCAGAGAAGGGGGGTGGCTGGTGCTTGCTGGGACTGGATGGCTGCAGGTTTTCATTTGTGTGATATGTCTCCATACAGGCTGCGTTTGTGTGAAAGCACACCAGCTGTGCACAATACAGGTGTGACATAAAATGTAATGACCCACCGAGTCAGAGCGATGGTCCCCACAGCCCAGCGCTCGGTGCCAGTAGGAGATGCTATTTCGGAAGAGCGCAGGAGCCTGGCCACTCTCTGCAGTGCCTTCCCCGTGTACCCCACCAGCACCCACGGGCCTGGGCTAGGGGTGCCAGTGGTACATCCCTGCCTGCCCACTTCAATAACAGGGCCCTCTTGCCCATGGATTTATCCAGCCCGTTATGACCCTGATGACACTGGCTGCCTCCACCACCTCCTGGGATAGCAAAGTCCAGGTGTTCCCAGTTACCCACTGTAAAAAATTTCTTTTTTCCTTTTATTCCTGATTCAACCAATTTCTTACTGGTATCAGGGAGCACCCTCATTCTAGCAGCATGGCATCTGGTGAGCAGCAGTTCTGCTTTCACCTTATCCACTGCCTTGGTGAGTCTATAAAGCTCCCTAACATCCTCCTCTCCAAAGCAAAGACCCCAGCTGTTTCGGCTTCTCCTTCCAAGGTGGCTGCTCCATATTCCGGACATTTTATTTGCTCTTCTCTGTGCCTTCTCTGACTCCACTATGCCCTCCTGAGGAGCAGGGACCAGAACTGCCCACCATTCCCCAGAGCTGAGTGCACCTGCGTTTTTACATGATGGCAAAATGATACAAAGGAAGAGGACTGTACAGTGGCATCCTGTTCCACTCAGGAGTCATCAACTTCGGCCAGCGCTGCCTTTGACCCCTCTTCCCATCCATTCCTGGTATTGGACAAAATTATTTTCGCCAATCATTTTAGCTGTGATATTTCCCCAACATTTTCTGTCCTTGAAAACACAACACTAAGCAGAGAAACTTTCACAGGGTGTGTGCAAGAGAGAGACCCTGACTTCTTTTTCTGCAAATGTAGGGACAGCTCAGCTCAAAGCTCAGGCTCCCTTCCAAGCAATGCAGTGAGGGAAGCCCCAGTAGGTGCATCCTCAAGGGAAACGCAGCCACCTCTGGGTAGGAAGCTAGCACAGCAGAGCAGGTAGAAGAGTGTGGTGACCCAGGGAGGAGTGAAGGTGAGGGCTGCTGCTGATAGAAGTGGCTTGAGGGAATTTTGAGGCAGACTAACTGCCTGAGTTAGCCGTTGTCTAGTGGAGAACCTCTCCTAAACCAATCTTGCAGAGTATCCATCAGCCAGTATTTCTGATGACCTTGCTGAAAGGTCTGCTATGAGGCAGAGGAGCAAGAATGAAAGAAGAAGGAAGGACTTCCCTGGCTCTTTTCCTGAGTGTGAAATGCTGAAGTTCTAGATAGCTTTGGATTTTAGTGGAGAAGAACAACCAAGAGAGAAAGCAAAGGAAGCACAGGCAGTTTCTGGGGACAGAATAACATAGCAGTGACTTACAACATCTAAAACTGCAATGTCCCTGCACAAGGGCCGTGCTCTGTTTAAAGAAAGAATTGTAGCATTTAGAAACTGCATATATTCTCCAGCAGTTGCCAACCAAACCATGGCAAGACTTCAGAGCATCACTTTCCGCTCATAATATGGCTTCTAGCACAGTCAGTGCAGACTTTCGTCATTTCATTCAACATCTTTCAGGTGGGAAAATGGAAGAAAGGGGGCAGCCTGTGCCCTACTATTGCATGACTGTGGCTTCAGGAAACCTCCTTGGGTCCTGGTGACATTGGGTGTGCCAGGTGGATGCTCTGGGGGAGACGGCAGCAGGTGAGGGCACCACTGGCCAGGGGAGGGTTCTCAGCTGGTGGAGCGTGGCACAGGCGCTTCTGGGGGAGCTGTGGCATGGCAGGACTGAGGCACCCTGTCCTCAGCTCCTGAGGTATGGCTGGGGCAAATGCATGTTGTGTAGGAGGCCAGAATATCCCTCAGGATGGTGAAACAGCCTAGAAAACATATTTGCCCATTTTCATCCTGGTCCTTTTGCTGAACTCAGCTCCACAGTGGAGACGAGTAACTTGGGCCTTCTGAGTCGTAGTGTCATCAGTTAAAAAATGGGGCTAATATCAAGCTTACCTACTTTCCAGTGAGTTGCAGCTAATTAGAGTTAGCGTTAGTTAATGTTTGCACAGCTCTGGGATGTGAAAATGGCCATATCATGCTAAGTATTACTCCTGGTGCCTAGACACCATGATTCTTCATAACCAGAGCAGTCAATTAAATTAGCTGAAAGTGGAGAGACGCAGCAATGAGGAAGGCGGAGGAGATATACAAACATAATATTGCATGCATGATGGCCTACAGCTGCAGAGGGCAGGGAAAGCTCTGCCCCTGCTACTTAGGGAGCCGGAGAGAGCGGTGTCTGTTTGTGCAGGAGGGCAGACGTTCCCCAGCATGCAGCCGGTGGGTTGCTGCTGCAACAGTCCACTGGCTGAGGAAGGAAAGGGTCCATTCCTGACAGATTCATGGGACAGAGGGCTCTGCTCAAGTCTCACACGGCCCTCGCTCATATTCTGTCGAGGATGCTGATTCTCTGTCAGGTCTACGGACAAAGCTGAGCAGCACTTCCCAGAGAGCGAAGGCCAACCCTGCCCCATGTCTGTCAGCCAGCATCATCCTCAGTGGGGAGCAAGGAAGACTTCACCGGGCGCAGTACAGGGCAGCGTTTCGCCGGTCACGGTGCAGGACAGCTCTGGGCGTAACACAGCCTGGTAGGTACACAGTCTCCAGCAGCAGGAGATCCATTTCACCCATGCCAGCTGCGGGCAAGGAGCAGACACTCAGGGAGAGCGTGGGAGAAGCAGGGTGGGAACAGAGCTGTCTCTGTTCCCAGCAAGGCACCGTTCTGAAGGGGAACGGAAAGTAGTGGGACTTGGTTGAAACCCAAAAGGGGGATTTAGAAGTGTGTGATGCCATTTCCCAAACCTGGATTTTGTCCAAGACACTTGGATCAATATCCTGTTTTTTGGCGATTGATCCGGAATGACTACCCATGTCAGGACCTTGGCTTGCAGCCTCTTTCAAGAGCCGTCCCCAGCCACACAGAGGTCTGACTGCCTTTAGGGGCACGAGCCACCAGGGAGGCAGAGGGAGGATTGCCACGCTCTGAATCACCAGTGCCGTTTCTTACAGCTCCCCAGTGCTAACCTACATATTAGCTGAGGACTTGGCTACAGCTCCTGGCCAGCTTCCATACTCTGCAATTGCATTCTGCTGCCTTGAAATCCCCCTCCTCACACACATGCACATACGTACCCCATGGTTTCAGAGGGACACAGAAGCTGTCACTGCTTTCTGTCCAAAACTCCTGCACAGTGGTGGAGCTGGCTCATCCTTCTCAGGAACAGGCTCCGTTTCGGTGCCACGAGACATGAATTATGTGTTTGGAAAGGTTATAAAAACACCTTGGGACCCTTTGGACGGAAGATGCAATCTTGAGATGAAAAGTGGTATTAAAATGTCACCCGATTTGACTGCTGGTGCGATCAGGGCCTGTGGCTTTGACTAGGGAGAGGTATCCTTGTGATGCTGTAAGGCAAAGATTGCTGACACTAAGCATATTCCATTTATGAAGTCATAAAGGTGTCTGTACTAGGTAACTGATTTAGGATTTTGTTCCTCCTTCCTCCTCCTCTCCTTGTCCTGTGGTTTTTCTTCAGGCTCCTCCTCCTCCCCACACTATCTCTTCTCCTCCCAGAGAAGCCGAGTATCTCCTGCCGTCAGAATGATTATTCTCCCTTGTATTAGAATGAATGATTAGTCTTTGTCTAGTTGTCTCCATAATTAAGTGCCGCATGAAAGAATATTCTTGTAAGTAACGACGGCGGTCGCTCCCTGCGGGGCTGCTGGGAGTGTGGCACAGCCCTCCACCAGCTTACAGGCAGGGAGGTGGGTGTCCTGCGTGGAGGTGCCTTCGCACCCAGGCCCTGACGCAGGTACCACGTGCGCAGGCTGCCATGCTCGTAGCTGGGGCACATACCTCCCCAAGACGGATGTGTGCACGTGATGATCTCTTTGCATTCATTCGCGGGCTGCTACAGATATCCCAGCTGATGTGTGTATGCGCAGGGGCACACACTCAGCCCCACACCCCGGGTACCCAGCCCTACACAGGCCTGTACGCTGCTGACCAAGGACTGAGCCTCTGCGTGCCTCCAGCTTGCCTTTCTCATTTTCCTGACTCAAAACCATCAGTCCAGTCCTTTCCTGCCTCGGTATACCCCCTGGATGACTCCCATGTTAAGAGGAGGCTCTCTGGGCAGGGCTGGGGTGAGGGGAGAGGTGGTGAGTGGAGAAGGATATTAGACAACAATAAAGTGTAAAGAACACCCGCCCTTCCTATAAATATCCCAACAGCTCCCCTGCTTCCTAGCAGCACTAATGAGGCTCAACAGGAGTGATGGAGGGCGACAAAGGAATCACTGATGAACAATCAGAGATGGTGCTCGGCTGCTAATGGGACTAATGAGCTGCTTTGCATAAGATGAGAGGGAGGGAGGAAGAGGAGCAGATGGGCTCTTGGAGGGAAGGCCAGTGGCAGCAGGAGCACCACGAGGAGCGCCCTGCAGCGTGGCAGCGCTTGCTGCTGTCTCTCTGCTCCTTCCCGGCCGGAGACGCCGACCACAGGAGAGCCAGCACTGGGCAGCCCTGCCCGAGTGGCTCAGGCACAGCCTGCATCGCGGTGTGAACCACGACTTACCACAACGTGCCTCAGCCCGCATGGCAGTTCTTGTATCGCCCTTGTGCGTCAGAGAAGTTAATCCAACCATTTACTGAGCAAAGGGGGACGCATCTTCTGTAACTCCAGTGGCCAAGACTTGGACATGTGGACCGCCAAAGGACAATTCGCCCTGCTCTTAGAGATATCCAAGTTAGAGCAGAGGTGTCAGACTCTGAAAGTACGTTTACTGTGACGGGCTGGATTGATTCTCCACTTGTCTATCTTCTGAGCGGGCGCCAGGTGTGACCAGGCACATACCCTGGGGGTTATTATCCTGCTTTGAACAGAATTAGCATCTTGTTCCCTGCCTTTTGCAAGTAGGAACTGGGGTCCAGCTGTAGGTGAGAAACTCAGGTTTCACAGGGAGTTGGCAGCCGTGACATGGTTGAAGAAGGAGTGTACAGGAGAAAGAGCAAGAGACAGAGGCGTATGCTGCAAAGGAGAGATGCTAGTCTGTGCCTCAAGTCAGCCCGGTATAGGCAAGGGGAGAGTCTAACCCCACTTCACACCACTAAGGTTTGACAAAGATTTTGTGACTTAAAAAACAGGGTGGTCTGGTGCACTCTGGCAATGAGTGGCAGGTACACAGAGAGGATTTCCCAGCTTGAGAATATGACACAGGCAAACCACATTTGGGTCACTTTTCCTTGGCACATTAGTACCACTTCTACTATGATTGCTAATGTGAGACCAGAGAGACCATGGTGCCCTGTTTTGCCTCTTACACCTGACTGCTGATCCTTCCAGCACTGCTGGGTGAGAGCAGGAATACCATCTCTGTCACCCTATTTCAGTCCTTGACCCCTCTTCTGAGGCTGCGGGCAACCAAACAAGCTATGATCTCTATTGCAATCCGGACAAGCGTCTGCTAATAGCCGGCCTGAGGTCCATTAATGCATTTCCCTTTCACAGAAGCTCCCCAAACAGCGAGAAGATGGTGACGACTGTGCAGCAAGAGCAGCAGGTTAGAAAGGCTGCAGTATTGCTTTCGTTTGAATTCAGAAGCAGATGCTATAAATTATCTTGCAAATGGAGCTGTAGGAATGATTTTCTGCCTCGCCTCCATAATTTGTTGGCACTTTATCTAGGTGCACAGCTGTGGGTGGGGTGTCCTCACAGGAGGGAGAAGGCACTGAGCTCTCTGCCCACTTATTAGCTTGTACTGGGAGAGACGATTACGGGCTGGGTGCAGCTCCTCTAGCAGAGAGGAGCTGATGGAAACCTTTTTTCCCCTAGGACAGGCTGTGTGCAAGGCTGGACACTGACTCCCACTCCTGATACAGTCTCCAGTGTAGAGGGCATCTCTAGCATGAGATGGACCTAGAGAAGGAGTTCGGCATTCAGAGCAGCCTGTGGGCTACACAAAGCCACCAAATATTCAGATGGCCCCTATGCTTCTCTAACTTTTGCAGGGAAAGGGGGTAATGGAAAGGGACAATTTAGTCCTGGGCAGATGAGAATTACAGTGCTATGTTGACTTGAAGCCAGCCAGCTGGGATGCCATCAGCGTTGAGCCAGGACACACTCCATGCCCTGGGGGTGTTCACAGGGAAGCCGTGCTCCCACTCTCCTCAGGCCTTTTCCAGCTGCCGCTTCTCCCCCTCCAGCATCCCGTATGTTGAACTCCAACATGTGAACTCCCTGAGTTGGGCTCAGCAGGATGTGATAGCTATACTTAAATGTGGGGATCTGAGGTGAGCTGTGAGGCAGATCCTTTACAGGGTCTTCGTGTTGCTTGTGGGATATTCAGTCCTGTCACATTTGTTAAGTCTGCGTGCCTTGAGTCCTGCACTCTGTGTCTTGCTGTGAGTGTCCCTGTGTCACTGCCCTTCCTCCAAGGGCTACTGAAAATGCTTCTCCAGGATCACCTTCTGGCAGCTTTGCATAGTTGCAGAGGAGCCCTGTAGAAAAAGCCTGCACGTTTCCTCTGACTCTGCATGGAGAATATTGCAAGGAAAAGAAATAAAAAAGACATGTTTGGCTCAAAATCCACACAAAGAGATTTGAAAATATTTTCAAGTGGCCACCATGCTGTTCTGATGCCTGATCAGAGAAAGAAATCTACCTCTTTGGTAATGTGATGGGTAATGTGATGTTATCCTTAATGACTGTAGTAATACGAGGCTAATGGAGGCCAGAGGCTTGTGCACAGGCAGCTGTAAATGTGTAGATTTTGTGTGTCCTGAGAGTTTACAAGAGAAATCCACGACAGGCGACTGGGACAGAACATGAAAACAGGATGGACAAGATGCCACATGAGTTTTGCTGTTATGGTTTGTCACTACCATGCTGGCGGTGGTGTCAGGGGTGAGTGAGTGGCAACTGACTAGGTGGGACGGAAGAAGGGTTGGAGGCCAGCCTATAGCACTAAGGAGGGAAAGCCTCGCAATGCAGGACTGCAGAGAGCGACGGGAGGATGTTGTCTATGGCCATCAGTCTCTGCCCGGTCTGCCTTCTATAACTGCTTTGCCAGCTTCAGGCTGTGATGGGCATTTACTGCCAGCTCCTTCCCCAGAGAAAGGTAAGGGTACTGCTGTGCAGGCCCTAACGCCTATGTACGTTTTTCCCTTCAGGATCCAGAGGTGCTAAGATTGCTCATTTGGAGCACAGTTTTGTAACCTGTTCGCCTGCTGCTGATCCTGGCACCGGTACCTGAGAGCATGTGTACTTGTTTTCTCTAGCTGTTGGCACACTTCAGTCTCCACTTGCCTCCTCCCCACGTTTCCTTTCCCAAAAGTTAGGCAGGCAGAGGCAAAAAGAGGAGGAAGGACACCAGATAGACCTCCCCAATAGAAATTTTTCCCAGCATGTCCTTTCAGGGTCTGGACCTTAAAATACAGGAGAGGGTGGTTGTTGCTGCCCTAAGTGACTATACTGCAGCTGATCAGCATAGAGATATCTTCCTTCCAGCTGGTAAATGCTCTCCTGCTTCCTCTATGAGATATGCTATTATGGCTGAAGGATGCTGGGTTATTTTTTTGTTTAGTTGGTGCTATTTCTAGTTTGGAAAGAAAATGTCTTTGCTGAAACCATGGTGGGCAGAGGAGTGTCTGTCATGTTCCCATGGCCATGGAGCTGTTGTGCTGCCTGTATTTATTCCATCTGGATGATTATGCTGGGTCTCAGCAGCTGAGCTTTGTCTGCTGAATTCTTCAAATGAACACCTGGAAATACTACTCTGGAGATATTTGTATCATTAGACATTTGGATGGAGGTCAGGAGCTGTAGGTTCAACCAATTCTATCACAAACTTCCAGTGCAACTTTAGACAAGGTGTTTTAACCTCTTACACCTCATCCCTGCCTCCCATCTGCAAAATACAGACATCTAAATCTTTCTCTTACCCACTTGGATTTTAAGTTCTTTGGAGCAAAGTTTTTTTTTTTTTTTTTTAAAACATGCATAACAGTCTCTCTTTGGGCTTCTGAGCATCACTATACCATAGACAGATAGTTTCAGTCAGTATTAAAGCTGATCATTTTTAGTAAGTGATGATCTAATGATGCTCTTTGCAAGAGGATGAAAGCTATGCTTGGAGTTCTGTTCCAGTTCTTCTTATATCAGTATCTTCTGTATCTCTTAAGGTCCCTCTCCTGTTTCATATTCCCTTTTTCTCTTGAATTCTTTCATGCCGTGCTGCTGTGGCAAAACAGCTGCCATGGAGCACCTCAGCCTTGACATATATGTATGCGGGCAATGGGAACAAAGTCCTCTTATCTTGGAAGAGAAGTGCAACTTCGTAATCCAAAATCTGCAGTCAAGAAGGATTTTGACTCTTAAGTTTCTGTTGACACCTTGGGCCGTATTCATACACCGAAGAAGCAAGGTGGAAGGGCAAAAAACCACAATGTACCAAACCTTCAAAGACATTTGGCCTGTGACAGTCACCTACATGTGTTCAGGAGCTCACTCTCTGTCATGTATGGAGACACCCATTTCTGGGGGCTCTGTAACATCTGAGCACTTACGTAGATCAAGTAGAATATTTACACATGCACCCAGTTGAGGGAAGGGGTCTCTGTAATTATCTTTCACTTCACCAGCATCCCTAACAGGGAAAGTCCTCTTTCTCTGGTAGATTGCTCCAGCAGAAGCACCATAGGACCCGTTGCCATGGAAACAAAACCTTTTCCTTCTCATATTTCAATAATGTATTGAAGGTTTTCAGGGCCTTTTCCCCTTTTTCCTCTACTTGGCCTTTCAGCATTTACTGTGCATCATATCCTGGAAGTGCAATGCTCTTATTCTTCAAAACCCCAACAAAAAACAACCCACAAAATTGTTCTTCCATCTCAACTGACTCTCTCTCTGCCATCCTTACCTCTTATTCCTTGTCTCTGTCATTTGATGGCTTAGGTTTTCTATGGCAATCTAACTCAGAAATAGTAATTTGCTTTGTGTGATACAAAGTTCCTTTGCCTGTGCCCAAAAGCTCTCCCCCAGGGTGAGGGAGAAGCCCTGCTGCCATGGACCTGTCTTGCAGATGAAGTTTTTCCCTGTTACACAATGCAGTTGAATGTCTTTTGGGGTATTGGGGTTGAGGAGGCAGGAGGTGTAAGGATTTCCACTCATGGGAAGAAAGTGACGAAATGTGCTTTCACAGCAATGATTTCCATCTCTTCAGCTTCAATGCTTTACAGCCTCTGCTGTGAAACCTACAACCCTAGCCTGCTTGCTTCATTGCATAGAGCTGGGTGCACCTGCTTATTAGAGTCTTGGTTGTTGAATAGCACAACAGAAGAACAGGACTCCAAGATGAAAGAAGAAATTAAGCACTGAGCTTTAGAGATGGTCCCCACTATGCTGTGCAGCTGCCTGTTTCCTCGCGTAGTCCATTCCTCTAACAAGCCCTGCAGTTGCCTCTAAACAGTGCATGTCCCACTGCAGCTCTTCCCTTACAGTCCTGGCTCGTGAAAACCTTTGTGAAAAGCCTAGAGAAGGGTCTTATGTTTGTGGTCATCATGGTACCTCCTCTCAACATTCACGGGCTGCACTTCAGATAAACATTGTTATGAGCACATCCCCTAGTCACTGCTTCCCTCCACAAGCACAGCTTTGGGTACCTTTGCTCTTACCTGCTAAGCTGCCTACAAAGAATGTAGTATGTTTGGGTTTTGTTGCTTCTGAGCCTGTGGGAATACCTGTCAGCCCTAGGGGCAAACAGTGTTTCTAGAAGACTAAAAAAAGAAAAAGGCACTTTATTTGAATACAGCAGGGGTTTGGACAGTACTGAAGGCATCCTCGGACCCATAAAAAAAAAAAAAGCTAGGACATCAAAAAGCACTAGAGAATGCACAGGGTTACTGTGTTTACCTGCTAAGAATAAGAACAGGAGCTGGATCTCATAGCTGAGATACTGAGATGGGATGACAAGAGAGCAGATAAACAATGTCTAGTCGTAATGGGTGTTGGGCCTGCTGCAGAAAGAGAGAAAAATACAAGGAGGGGTTTCCTATGATTCAAATTGCTCCTCTTTGGTAGTATGGGAACACTTGCCCTAAACCAGTCATCAGCCATCATCACTAACTCCCCATCATCTACAGCAATTGGCCCACTCCAGGAGAAGGGTCAGAGGGGAACATTACCAGAGCCCAATGTGGGCACTGCTGGAAGGCTTAAGACTGCAATAGCACTGCATACACACGACTGCCTCCCGGGGAGATTAGTCTCTGCTGTGTTCTTATCTGTGCTCTCAAATGGAGTCAGGCTGAGCTAAGCCATTATTTGGTTAGGAGACCAGTAACTTGGGCTAGAACAAGGTTTTGATGGATTCGGCGTTGGCGAAATTCCTACAGTCTGTGGAAAACGATGTTTGCAAGTCAAAGGTGTGCATTTGGCTGTGGGAGGTGCCCTCTTTCTGGGGAGCAGAACCACAACACTGAGCACTTGAAGTCATGGAAGCCTTTGCTCCCCACGTCCAAATGACACAGGGAGGCAAAAGTGCTAAACCACACTGTGAGTTCACAGCCTAACAACAGAATTGTCTACTGCCAAGGAAAGTGCTTGAGACTAAACCATTATGTAATTGCACTGTAAACTCATAATTACTTATTGTGTTTCCTTCCAAAGATGCAGGGCTGAACAGAGTGTCTCTTATTTTGTAGCAATTACTGATAACAAATGGTTTAGTTAAAGCTTAGTAAAGATACTTTTGGTCAAAGCCTCTATTTTTCCAGCGTGGACTAGAACTTAATATTTTTGGCCACAGCCCAAAGAGGTGACATTTCAAAGTATGAATAAAACTAGCATAACAACTTGCAATCATGCGAGGACAACTAAGATCTACATTTCCTGTAATTCCTTCTGTTGTCTGCTGTTTTTTCTCATGATCTGGACCATCTCAGTTTGGTTAAACAGCCAAATAAAAAGGCAAGAGCCGTCTTTCTGCTACAGTTTTGCCTAGTGCCTTACACAAGAGCTGTTGGGGACCACTGCTGGGGGCCAAAGTGTGGGGCCCCACCAGCAGAGATGAGACTACTGCTGCGATGAGAAGAGCAGAGATGGACTGCACAGAGCTGGGAGGGTGGTCCCATGGGAAATGTAATCATCACGCTGGTGCCAGTCACAGTTAGTGGCACTGGGGCTTAAATCCCCGTCATCAGGGTTATCAGAGAGTGATCAGTGCTGGCAGGAAAAGGGGAGCAGTTTAAGCAGATGGGATATCTCTAATCTTCCTAGTAGTTGTGTTTGTGCATTGGTGCCATGAGGGCAAATAATCTGGACGTCTAAATCCCTTGTCTACACTTGGAGTGTATCCAAATGGATGTCAAGGTAAACAATCACAAATCCTGGCTTGGACTGTCTACCCTTGAGGCCTCTAGCAATGTCGCCAGGCTGGGTGGTTGTGGACTATGGTCCCTGCCAAATGTATACACGGCTTACTCTGAATGTGTCATTTGGAGCAGAGCAGCCTTCCCGGCGCGGCTTTTAGGAGCCAACCCCTGTGCTGGCACCCGAGCCAGTCTGCAGCCTCATCTTGCAGTGGAAAGGGGCTCTGGGACCGATAAAGAGCAGGAATTTGGGACAGCTGGGAGAGCGTGGGTGACAACCTCTCCCAGGAGATTTTTGCGTGCACACCGTTTTCCCCAGGCGAGGGTCTGTGCTCTTCAGATGGCAGCAACGTGAGGCTGCGGGGGCTTGTCTGGGCTCCCTGTGGCCTTCTGTTGTACTGACGTGCCATGAGGCTGTGCTCCGGGGCTGACTGGCTTCGAGGGTGTCTAGCAGAGCTGTGTGGCATGGGGTAGGAGGCCAGTCTGCTTTCTGGGCAAGAGGGAGGCTGCCTGTGGTGCAGTTTGATTGCGGTAGGAGCAGACAGAGGATGTGCCTCTGCCCACCAAACCGGAGTCCCAGTTCGAGATGCATCCTCCAGCCACCGCCACCCCAACTCAGCATTGCTGGCCCCGTTCATCCCACAGCCCGTAGCTGCCACACTGCTGTCTCAGAGCTTAAATGCTTCCTGCCTCCCTACGTGTCCAGAGGCTGCTTCCTATCCCCCCCGCAGACCAGCCCCAGCCCACCTTGCTTCTGTACCCCCCTCCCAGGCCCCTCCTAACCCCTTCAGAGCTGCCCGCCTGATACGTGAAGTCCGCCACAACCCCCGCAATGTCTTTTTGTCCAACATGTCCCTCTTTTCCTCATTCTTGTCAGTGACAATTTCTGCTGGTTAGTGTGGCTGCTCCAGCCACCCCTCACCTGCCTCCCCAAGGGGATGATAGCTCCAGTGCATCCTGCAGATGTGCAAACAGCTGGATGCAGGAAGCACTTGCCAAAATTCCTCCTGTGTATGAATCAAAGGCCACAAAAAAAGACATGCCTAGGGAAGACTTGACCTATGCTAGTCCTATTGTTGTTGACCTCTGCTAGGGGTACAGTAACTTCATCTTATTTTTTTTTTTTTACTCTGTCATGCATTTGTTTAAAAAATGAAGGGGCTTGCGTGGAGGAGACCGAACTAATTGGGCATTTGGGCCAAGTTTGTAAAAAGATCTTGGAATTTTGAAACAATTAATTTTGGACACAGCTAAAGGTTTGGTTTGGGTGATTTTGGCATAGGACTTAAAAATACTGAAAAATACAGATATTGTTTTAAAAAAAGTGACGTTGCCGAAAAAAAGAAAAATAGGAACATCTTTTCAGAATGATTAAATAACTCCAAACTGTAAGAGGTCGGTTTGGAAAGAATGAAAGGGGCCAGGCTGGATCCAGCATAAACTACTTTGTTTAAAATCTGCTTAAAAATATTGTTTCGGGTTGAATCTTATTGGAGGCTGTATAAAAATGAATAAACGTCTCCCCAGCTCTACTTTACACGACAGTGAGAAATGCTGGAGGTGGACTTGCACACTTTTGAATGGAGACAACCCTATTTTTTTATAGTACAGAAAGAAAGAGACAGTCACGGCACAGAAGAATGTACAACCTCTAAAGAAAAGAACAGAGGGAAAAAGAAATACGGGGGGAAAGGATATATCCTGTCAGCAAAAAGGAAGCCTTGGTAATATGTATTTGTTTTACGGTGATATGTTTTATTAATGACTTTTTAAACACTGTTTGGGCTTGTTTAAACACCAGTTTTATACAGATTTAACTAAATCAGTTTACAAAACAATTGAATTAAGTCAGGCAATCTCTTAGAGCACAGACACCTGTATCATAAGTGTTTATATTGGCTTAGCTTGCGTCAGTAAATCATCCTTCCTTCGCTGCCCGGCTTCTTCCCACAGCAGCCGTTTGATTGCATTGCAGGTGGCTTTGCCTCCCTGTCTCCCTCTGGAATTTGACCTCATCCCCCTGCAGCAGAAGAGCAGTGAGCTGGGAGAAGGACAGGCTGAACGCAGGCCTGTCTCCCTGGTGGGTTTTTCAGAAGGTGGATCTGGAGGAGGAAAAAGAGGCAGAGGGGAGGGCTAGCAGCTTTGCAGACGCAATGCCTGCATCAGCTCAGAGATGCAGCTTGCAGGCAACTGCGGTGGAGCGCTGGCTCTCCCAACAGCCATTTTAGTCGCAGAAGCTCAGACCCAAGCAAAAAAGAAGTTGTTTTTTTTTTCAGAAAGTGAGCAGTGCACGTGAAGGCGCCACTTCTTCATGTTTTGTCCCTGTGCTGGCTAACTTCCCCCTGACCCAAAATGTTTTGTGAAAATGTCTTTTTGCCCAGGTCACAGTGATGCTGTTGTTATACAGTTGCCTTTGACTCACACTGAAGCAGGATTCCTCGCTGGCTTCTGCAGCGCGGGCCCCAGAGAGGAACAGAGCAGCGAGCACCCCTTTCAAACCAACTCTGTTGGCCGGCATCCCTGACATTTTTGCACCTTCCTGCGGTTTACTTGCTGCCAGTCCCCGCACGTTAGCAGGCAGCACTTCAGCCTCGACCTGATGCGGAAGATGGTGGCCAGGGTCCATGGTGGAGCGGTTCCCAGTTCCCAGCACCTGCCCTGGAGGATCAGCTGCCTTGCACTCGGTGTGTCGTCTGGTGTTGCGGTTGAGGGTGCTGCGTGTATCCGGGCATCTGCAGGCGATGTCGCCGTGTGGAAAAATAAGGAGTGAAGCTTTCCTGCAGTATGACAAGCGCACCAGTTAAAAAACACTTATGTAGGCCTTCAGTCAGGAAGGAGGAAGGTGTTGTGCCCCTAGCCAGTGCCTGGGTAACGTTATTTTTGCAGTGTTTACTTTGTAGTGACCTGTTGGAGGTGTCCCCCGCGGTGCAGGAGCGGTGTCCCAGACTGGACCAGGATGAACCTGTGCCTTCAGACCCACTGGCGACTCAGCGGGGCCCTGGGGCGGGCACAGGGGAGAAGGACCCTCCCAGGCCTCTCATCCGGCAGAGCAGGCGGGCAGAAAGCGGCCGAGGGGCGGGAGGGGCAGGGGCAGCCCACCCTTCCAGCAGGACCCACCAGCAGCCTCTCTGCCCAGGGGTCAGCCAGAAGACACCTGGGGTAGCGAGGAGTGGGGGCGAGCACAGACGGGGCCCCCCCAGGCACCTCACGCCGGCACAAGAGCTGTGCGGGGGCAGCTGCCCTCACAGCCGCCCCGGGGCTGGAGCGGGGCCGACGGCGCGGCCGCAGCCGCGGGAGCCACCGGGCCGGGCCGCGCCGGCAGCGGGGTGCGGCGGGCGCCACCTGGCGGGCGGCGGCGGGTGCGGCGGGTGCGGCGGTGCCGCCCGCCCGGGCGGAGCGGGGCCGGGCCTCGGCCGCGGGGCGCTGCCAGCGCCGCCCGCTGCGCCTCCCCTTTGGGGCCGTGTCTGCGGGACCCGCACCGGCTCGGGCCCTTGCCGCCCTCCCGTGCCTGGCGGCGCAGCTCCTCGCCCTTTATTAATTTCTGCTTCACACTTCCTCTCGCCTCGCCTCGCCGCTGCAGCCGTCCAAGATGCTCGCTCTCGCTAGGGCATCTTTCGCAATCTGGTACATATCAAGCTAAATGAGGCATAATTAGGAATAATTATGACATGACATGGCCTGGAATGAGAAGCAGATGGGGCATTCCCCAGGATGCACCAGGTTGGATTTTAGGGAGGAGGGGACTGGGACATGGCAGTCTTTCATGGTTTCCCACTTTTCATCACCTCCGCTGGCAGGGTCTGGAGACAACATCCTGGCCAGCAACGCACTGCAGTGAGACCAGCGTATGAGGCCTGTGCTGTGAGACGCCTGTCTTGGTCACTGTGGCTATTCTGTAGTGGCTTTACAAGTCACTCGTTCTGTGTTAGAAGAGCAAAGCGGCACTTGTGTTTGGCCATGTGTGCTATCCCTCCGACTCGTCCTTCTATGCAACATTAGTCCTAATTTTACAGTGATGTATGGAGTTTTTCTCTAGGAAGGAGGTGGAAGAGGGAGGAGTGTTGGCTCTTTGGTACAGGCAGAAGACTCTGGTGCTGAACTGCGGAGGCCAGGAAGGCGTTTTCACCTGTCCTTTGTGCCCCTTCTGAAGGACACTCAGCTGCTCTGTGTTGTATGGTGGGCTGTGCATGGGCAGCGATGCTGGAGAGGTGCTTGGCACCGCTAGGAAGAGGGATATTTAAGGAAAACCTCAGCCTTTGGCTCTTCTGGGAAGACGCTCCTTGGAAAGGGGGTAAGGGAGAGGCCCCTGCTTGTGATGTTTCTGGCAGATTTGTTTGCCTTGGTGCCTGTACAGGGACAGGAGGGAACATAGGTTTTGACTGGAGATGTGTGGCGCAGTGGATCCACATGGCTGTGTTGTGGAAGGGTAAGGGTAAGAGTGTGAGTTGTCATGTGAGCATCCATTTCTCATTAAAAACTGATGTCATCCACAAGCAAATCCGGGACTAAGGGAACCTATAACCACTCTCTTTTCCCATTACAACAATATGAGATGTTGGAAGGCTTTACCGCTAGCATTTTGTCACTCTTGCATATCTAGGTACATCCCTCTGGGGAGAGAGCCAAACCTTACCACACAGGAGGTGGTGATAGCATGGGGTAGACATCAATGCCAACTAAAGCACTGCATTTTTATGCCTCTTTAGCTGCCTTGCTGTCTGGAGGCACAGACAGGAGGCAAGAGGCCAGACTAGCCCAGATCAGGTTGTTGGGAGTCAGGATGGGTGGCAATACAGGAGCATTGTGCTGCTCTCACCTTCACCTGCCCTCTGCCCTCCGACTCCCCAGCCATGCCCCCGAGGCAATACCTGACATGCAGAACAACGGGTTTTCTTTCACCCCTTGCTATACAACCTTGGCTGCAGGGGGAGCAGCCAGAGGGAGTATTTGTTTCCCTTTCCTCTGGGATAAATCTTGTTTGTTGCTGAGAGGCACTTAGTTTTTCAAGCAGCCATTCTTTAAGCTGCTCCTGCCTCTAGTTACCAAAATTATAGATTTGCTGCTCCCAGCAAAAAGCCCTTCTTCTACAAAATGAAGGCAAAGCGAGGTTTTCTTAAGAATGTTATGGGAGGTGGATGGGTGCACCCAGGAGTACTCCGCAGCTGCAGGCTAGTTCTGCTTGGACATACGGTCATCCCATGTCTGCCTCTGTTCAGCTGGTGTTGCTTGTGACATCTTCAGTACCCCACAAGGTTGCATTCAGCCTGCTGACCACTACTCTCACCATCTTGGTGTAGATTAGCTATCATCAAGTCTTCTTGCTTGTTGCAAAGTTTCTGCCATGGCTCATATGTAAATGAACTGCCTGGTTCAACAGTGGACTTGCGGAATAATTCCTCCTAAGGAGCTGCCTCTGTGCTGTGATAGTGCTGGCTGTAGGTTTTTAGTTTGCTGGGACCTGGAAGCTCTGGCTTTGCCAAAGTCGATGGCTTCTTGACATTTTTCCTGGTGAGTGGGAATGAAAAGCTGTATTTCTGATTTTTCCTCTGCAGGGAATTTTCAAAATGAAACTGAAGAAACATTTCTGCAAAATCAGTCTTGTCATCTCAGAGTTCTTTAAAAGTGCCATGCTGTTAACATCTTTTCATGCCATAACAGTTGAAATATCTATTATTTTTATTTCATTTTCAAAACCACTAAAGGGAGGATTTTTCTTAGTGTCTCCTGAAACCGCTTTTCTAGAATAGCTGCTTCTGTTTCTTTTATAGCGAAATATTTTAACACGCTGGTAGAAAGGGAGGGTGGGTTCATCTCATGCAACTTTACTCATAAAAAAGTTAAGCATTTAAGCACAGCTTCTTGTTTGCGGTCCTTTCACAGTCAGGGAGAGAAACATGAATCAACAGCATGCTCCAGTGAGGTCATGCTGTAACTTGAGCAAGAAGAGATATACCTCCATCTCATAGAGCACTGAGCGAATAGTACTGCTCACTTCTTGTTTGTTTTGTGATCAGACCCACTGAATCGCCCTCTGGATATTTCTGTTTCTCCCCTTTTGCTATAGAGGGAACCCAAATGATTAGTTTTGCCCAGATGCCTAATTGTTAGGTAGCTAAAATTAGTATGATGAATGTTACCCCACGGGTCTAGTTCAAATTTGAAAATGGGAATTAGATATTTATGTCATTTGGACATTTTAAAAAATGTCCTCACTGGTAAACGCAATCATCAGTACCGTCCATACCCCTGAGTATGCATAACTGAAGCTTGGCTACTTCAGGAGATATTGCTCAGCTTCTCGGAGAGATATTGCTCATGAGCATAATGCTGTTGTTTGCTTATACACTGTGACACATGCTGTGTTCACACACACTGATTGTGCCCCCCTTGGGCATCCTAGATAGCACTTTTTCTGTGATGGCATCTTTCATCATGTCCAGTTTTAAGAACTATCTTCATCAGCAACACAAACTGGGGAACATTTTATGCTAGAATCGTTCTAAGAATAGAAATCTGCTGGATATCTATGCAAGATGCCTCCTGGGTTTATTGCCTTGTGGGCTCTTGGATCCTTTCTTGGAAGTATAGGTAGACACTCTCTTTGAAGCAGATCAAACTGGAAGACTCCTCTGTGCTCACTTTTTCACGTAGCCCCACAGGTTATAGACTTACAGCAGTATATGTACCTTGAACTTGCCCAGTGCTGGGTTCTGGCAAGCTTTCCAGCTGAGTTTACTACGGTTTGTAATAACTGAGACAGAGTGGGGACAATCCACATGAATGGTGGTTATGGAATGGAAATAATCTCACCTTCCCCGAACTGCTGGATGCCTAAGGGTCAGCATCTGTAATTTAGATACCAAATCAGATTTAGAAAAGATATGTGTGCCTAAGGTTGGCTTCTCATGTGATCTATAGATGCCCCCAGGTAAGTTAGTTAAAGAAGGCTGATGAGATGTCTACCTCTCTTAGAAACTTTTTTTTTTTTAAATAAATGCCTTTATCTGCATTTTTAGGTTTCTGGATATTTTTGTAGATATGATCTACTCCCATCTCTATAATTCCAGCTCCACTTTGAAAAACCCAACTTGGCATAAGCAAGCACCTGTTCTAGTTCCTCTTGGTTCTGTCTGGGGGTTGCTTCTAACATGGAGAGGTGATGGGGCAGCTCAGTCCAGATGATAGGAATTATTGTCTTTGCTGTTGTCTCAGTTTATGCACTGCGGGTTGACCCCAATGTGCAATAGATAATGCGAACTACCTCCCCTTTCTCTGTTTCTTCTCCACATTTTGGCTCTTACCAGCTGATACAGGACATGGCTCTGCCTGGAAAATTGGGAGTGCACAGTATTAACTGTTCACTAATCAGATATTGTAGAGACTCGTGGTTACTGACCATTCCCACAGTGGTTTTGTTCTGTCTTCATCATCCTCAGTTGTAGCAGCTGGTAGGATGTGCACCAGTAAGGATATTTGCTGCTCAGCATATGGCTGAGTTTCACCTTGAGACCTCACTTCTGTCAGCAGTTTAAAGATTAAATGCCACCTCTCTAAGTGAGTGTCAGAATGACCAAAAAAATCACTGAGAGGTAAGAGACATAATCCCTTAGGAGCATCTCATTGATCTTCTCATGGTTCCCAAGCAGCGTGTAGTCCTGAATGCATGACTGTCCATTTCTCCAGATTAGTTGATTTAGTTACACATCCCTTGGGCTTGTCAGGGGGGAAATTTGTATCCTTGGAAAGAAGCAAAAGTCAAATAAAAGCTACTCCAAACCATACCAAACAGCATTACTCGCTGCAGTAAAGTGCAGGTGTCTCCTGGGACTGGAAAGCAGCTATTTGTGTTGGTCCTGCTGAAACAAGCCCAATTCCACTGCCTCCAGTGGAACAGAGCATGCTATGCAGCTTGGTTATTGCTGCTGGCATTCAGCATGGGGTCTGAAAGCTGCTGTGCTGGAGAAAGATCTTTCTTTACGTCTTCATGCAGATTCAGAGGGTCTAGGATCACATTGTACCCCTCGCCAGCCGGTGAATGGGTGTGTCTACGCGCAGCGCCCTTGAGAATTGTTGACAGATACCCTGCATATTGCATGAATTATGCTCTCCCAAGCAAACATTCTCCTTTCCCTTTCTTTGTTTGTGTGTGTCCCCCCCCCGCCCCCTTCGTGTTTTCTGAAGTGTCTGTTGTTTTCTGATATTCAGTCTGTGAAGATGAAATGTGGTTTGTCCTGCATGTGAAGGCATGGAGACAGCAGGCATATTACTGGGGCAGTGTTCATGGGCATTTTCTCCAAAAAAACTGGTGAGAAAAATTTTTCCTCTTGTTTGTTTTTTTTTTTTTTAATTGCATAGGAGGAAATGCAATGAATGGGGAGACTTGCCTGGTATTTAGCATACACAGGCGTTTTGGTGTGAATTAAGAGTCGACTTCAGCTGATCGTTTCTGACACATACCCAGAGCCCTCTGGTGGTCACTGAAGATTTTAAATTTCCATTTTCTGAGTTTTATCAAAACGTGTATGGCCATTTGTAAGATTTATTTCGTGTGTTTGTTTTTTTTTAAGGGTAAGTTTGCAAATGTTGGTGTAACATTTTTTTCATTATTTTCCCACACATTTTCACGAGTTTTGTCTATTGAAAATGGTATTGTTCTGTTGCCCAGTAATGTTTACTTGGAAAATTGGCTTGGCCTGAGAAGTGCCATATTTACTCTGCAGGCAATGGAAGCTGTTGCTGTGCAGTTAAAGAAAATTCAGGGAGTGTTTTGGAGTAGGAATTAATTTCAAACTAGCGTGTACTGAAACTTTGAGTTTGCCATAATATTTCCTTTTAAACCTCCAGCTCAGAAGCAGATTTTTAACTACTCTCCAAGGGTGGCTGACTCTGTGGAGGAGAAGAGGGAGAGTGGTGGAAAAAGGGGAGAGGAAGGACACGTGAAGAGTCAACACAGAGTGCTGCTGCGTTTTCTAGATGTCACCCTTCCTTCAGCCTTCTCTTCTTAAGCACTTCAGCTGAAGCAGCACCACTGGCTGGCTGGTTACCCCAGGGTCTTAAAAATATAACTGGCCATGTTTGGTTAGACCAGAGGGACATCTCTTCTGGTGTCATGCCTCCAAGGGACATCATGATCAGAAGGCGGTTCTCCCAGGTTAGACTCACATCTTGCACTGCAGGTGTGCTGATCCCTGTAATATCAAGCTATGGAGAAGCTCTCTGTCTGGATCTGAAAACCAAACCTTTGTCTTCATGCTGTTGTCAGACTTTGACCCTCCCACAGTCTACAGGACACGATGGAGGTCATCTCTGCAGATCTATCTACAGAATAGGAGCTGCTCTCCTTTAGAAAATCACAGAATACAGTCCTTTACAACGTTAAACACTCCCCTCAAGATGTCTGTCATGCAGGGTCCCTCATCCGTGTGTTCCTGGGACATCCCAGTACAGACCAATACAGGACCTCTGGGAGAAACTGCCGCCTTCTGAATGAGTGGGGCTGTGATTTGTGTGCTGGGCTGGCCAGTGGAAGGCTGCTAGCAGTGGAAATCCAGCAGGGAACAATGAGGTATTTCCTTTTTTGCCAGCTGAGGAAGGAGGCAGCTGCCCCTTGGGAGGAAGAGGCAAGGGTCAGCTTAGAAGGAAGGAAAGAGACTGACTTGTAGCAGGAAAAGAGTAAACACTGCTCAAGAGGGCACATGTGATCTTTTTGGTATTCAACATGCAGTAAGCTTTTGTGTGTGTGTTTATGTGCATGCACACCCGGGGAAACTTAAAAACCTGTTCCCAGAAGGCTCAGATAAACCTGTGCCTTTTAACCTCTGGGGGCAAGGCAGCCATGTAGTCCCTTTGTGGTGCTGGCAGTGAACTCATTGCTCGGTGCTTGCAGGACAGATTGTGAATGATGTGTTCACGGCCAGCCAAGGAGCAGCCAGAGGGGAGACCTGCTGCAGAGCTGGGGCCAACCTGCTGCTGCTGCTCCTGCCATCACGCTGAGAACTGTAGCAGATTTGGATTGCTTGCTTTCTGGGTAGGCACCACCCCAATCTGATTACTAAAATGCTGCCTATTTGCACATAAGTGGGTAAAAGAATTATTGCGGTCGCTTGTGAAATATCGCTCTGGCAGCACTACGCGTCTGAAGAAGCAGCCGGGGGATGCAGGCAGTTTGTATAAATTTTCTCATGACATGGGTTGAGTCTTCATCTTGTTGCTGAGCTGGGTGGAAGCTGTAGGGGTCAGGGGGAGGCCTGAGAGCCAGGCTGTTCTCAGATCGCTGTCCTGATTGTACTCTTAAGTAATCTCCCAGCCACAATTCTCTCTTGCATTGAATAGCAATAATAGCCATTACCTGCCCTTCCAGGCTGCTGAGAAAATTGAATAGTTAATCAATTTGAAGATGGGATGATATTGCAAGCCAAGCAGATCTGAGCCTTATCTACCTTTGGCGGAGAGATCTGGGTGATACAGTAGATGACATTAGGATCCTGTCTGTGACATCGTGCAGAGGTAATGGACTTGATGGTGCTTCTGTGGTCCAATAATTTGTATCAAACAAGAGAGTCTTAGTTCCCTTCTTATCACAGGCTCGTTAGCATTTTCACAATGATACGGCTTGGTTTGAACCAATGACCTTGCCTTTCTTTAGCCTCCTAAGCCAGCCCCTGATACACGCTAAAAAAAGATTCTTTCTTTTCTGATCTCAGGGAGAATAAAAATCAAATCCCTACAGAACAAAGAACCTCGAAGCGCTACAGAGCAGTAGGAAGCCAAGCCAAGCCATTGGACAGCATGAGAGCTTTGAAAGCCTGGATTAAATTGCCAACTTGCTGAACTCAGAGGTTGAAACTTGTCCTTCTCAGTGCGTGCATGCACATGTGAGGGAGGCAGGCAAGGAGGGGGAGGAACAAGGCTGGTGTAGCACCGCAGACTCCTGTCAGGAGCAGAGTGCACTGGGTTAAGCAATTTGCAGCAGCTGAGATGGTCTGTGCTGGCTTATGAGGTGCAGAGGAGGTCTGCCCAAGTCCTCTAGCAGGTAACTAGCTTACCTGACTGTCCATTCTCTGTTATGTTCTCTCAGACAGCAGCTGGCTGTTCTTCCCCGTCCTGGTCATCTTTTAGATTTCTGGGATGGTAAGGGACACAGGAGGAAAGAGAGGTTATTTTGCTCCAGAGAAATAATAGGATTGTATTGTTGCTTTTGAACATTGTAAAAAAAAAAAAAAAAAAGTTGTTCAGAGCTCCTTCTAAACTAGAAAGAATCTTGGGTTCCTCTGTTGTCTGGAATTAGGGGCTAGTGTGCCACCGAGTTTTTCCATTGGAGTCTGCAGAAGTACTGTGATTTAAATTCTACAGGCAAATGGCCTTATATTCGGAGATTGTAGCCTCATACCCAGAATGTATGTTCCTTTTCCATGAACCAAAACTTCAGGATCCAACTCAAGAAAAAAGCTCCATTCCCTCCCTCTCTTCCCCCATAGCCAGGCATGATGGCATTTTCTCACATACCTGCTGATGAGAAGAGCTGGGTACCAACCTGCAAAGTGGTCTCTGTCCCTCTTAGCTCTGCTCTCTTCTTCCAGCTGCTGTGGGGCCAAGGGCTGCTGGAACCACTGCAGTGCTGCCAGCCCAGTTCCCGCCAGGCAGGCAGAGCCTCTCTGTGTTCAATAAACTATGCAATAGCCTTAAGCCATTACGCTGTGGCTGCTACTCTTATTTTGTGACATTGAGGTCAACACTTAGTGTATTCACATATGTGGCTTTATAGGTCAATGCAGATCAGCCCAGGAGGAACTTTTCCACTAACATTACTGGGAACTAGAGGAAAGTGGTACTTTCACCTGGGGGACTGGGAGGAATCACAGAATCACAGAATCATATAGGTTGGAAAAGACCTTTAAGATCATCGAGTCCAACCATAAACCTAACACTGCCAAAACCACCACTACACCATGTCCCTAAGCACCTCATCCAAACGTCCTTTAAATACCTCCAGGGATGGCGACTCAACCACTTCCCTGGGCAGCCTGTTCCAATGCTTGATAACCCTCTCGGTGAAGAAAAATTTCCTAATATCCAGTCTAAACCTCCCCTGGCGCAACTTGAGGCCATTTCCTCTTGTCCTATCACTTGTTACCTGGGAGAAGAGACCGACCCCCACCTCTCTACAACCTCCTTTCAGGCAGTTGCAGAGAGCCATAAGGTCTCCCCTCAGCCTCCTTTTCTCCAGGCTAAACAACCCCAGTTCCCTCAGCCGCTCAATTGCTCTTTGTAATCTGCTTCCCTCCTGCTGCAGCATGTATTTGGGGCAGGGACAGGAGGGAGGGACCTCTTCCATCTCAGCAATGACAGCATGAGAATTTGGTCTATGTATCTTTTAGGGCAGTTGCTTTCCCAATGTTTTTCTGACAAAGCTCTTAATTCCTTTTATTGATGTAATAATTGATCTCCTGACTGTGCAGCCTGAGATGCTGCTAAGCATTTCCAATGGGCTCAGATTAAATAGCATACAATTCCTCCATTCGGCTGTGAAAACACCTCCCTGGAATTATCCTGTAGATGAGATCAGGATGAGGTAGGCTACCTCTGGCTTGTCTGTAGCACTTCAGAGGAAAGGGGAGCATCCCACAGGACATTGTTCAGGGATAACCTTCCTGGAGGGATACTTTCTGCTTAATCCCTGCCACTTAGAAGCTGTTTTTTATGTCCTGCGATAAATACAAAGCTCCTAAAAATTCCCATCCATTGCAAGATGCATGAATCCTGCTCTACATTTTGCTAAATTCTTAACCTGAATGACATCTTCCAACAATAAGTTCCACAAGTTATTTAGATGCCATGTGGAAAACATTTCACTGTACCTACCTCTGTTGTAATTGAATGCCCTTCCACTTCCTGCACAAGGCAGTAATTTCGCCTTCTCCTTCCTTTGATATTTTTATCTATTGCAGCCCTCACTTATTTATTGCCTCTTGAAACCAAGCAAAGCCAATCATTCTCATCTCTCTTTATGCCACAGTCTCTTTACTCCTCTGGGTTTTTGCCCCTCTGCTTCTGGTTTGGTTTCTGTGATGTCTTTCTTGATATCCTGGTCCCAATTATGTTAGAGAAAAAATGAGTGGATGGCTTTGTTAGTGCCTGGGTTTCACTTCAAAAGCTCAGAGGGAGAGTGCTGTTTCAAGTGAAGGTGCATCACAGTTTTGTCTTCTGTATTTTCCGTCCTATTATGTACATTTAAAATCGGTACACCCGCCTTTGCAAGTTACTGCTGCTACCAGGTATTCGGGTTATTCCATACTCTTAGAGGAAGAAATGCCTAAGTGCTGTGATAGCTTTAATTGCTTGTCAAGATATTTGCAAAAATTTAATAGTAGCTGCTGTTTGCCATCCAGAAAGTGCACTCAGGTTCTCTAGGATGAATTATGCTGGAAGAAGTTAATTTGTCATCCTTATCAAAATTATCAGCTTGCATTACTTTCCATAAAGATAATGATTTCAAGTCAGCTAAGTGATTTCTATGTTTTAGCCCTGAAGTCCTTCACGCTCTCCAAAGAGTTAAATCCATCACATTCTTGGTGTTGGCCTCAGAGATTTCACAAGGATGAAAACTGGTATTTAGTGTTGTTAGCTTTTTCTTAAAGGATGGTAGTCTTTGCTGTGGGTACCTAGGTCTGTATTTAATTGAGGGAGAAAATGCTTGAAAAGGTACAGCTGGCTTCAGCTCTGTGATGTCTGAGACATGGAAGAATGAATCACCAGGGTGGAAGAATTGCTTGCTTTTTTTTTCCCTCGATAGCCCCAGCATGGTGTCAGGCTGGAACCTGCAAATTTATAGCTTCACACCAGCTCTGGATATGTAGATGCCGCGTGGATCCCCTGTTCGCTTGCAGGTCGGACCACAGGCCTGGCATGCCATGTGCGGGCTGCTGTAGATACAGGGGCACAGCCACTCATGAATTCTGAGCTGGCTTTCTGCCCTCTCCCTTGGTTCATCTACAAAACTTCAGGCCTCTTTCCTGGCTGGGAATTCAATCATCGTGAGACCTCAGACACTTGGTCCCTAACAGATTTGGAGTAAATAAATAGTAAAAATGCTAATGAGGACAAAGACAGTAATAAAATTCTCCTAGAAATAATGAGACCAGTGTCTGAAGGACAAAGATCGATGTGCCTATGAATGGATATGGGTGGGTAGGAGGCTGCTGAGCTCACGATCTGTCAGACTGACCAGAATTGCTTCATTGTCTCTTCTTATTCCCCTTCTGGTTGGTATCCATCTGTTGTCTCTTGTCTTAGCATATTAATTTAGGCTTGTAATTGCATCCCATCATCAAAGGGAAAAAAAAAGGCTTTTAAAATAAATGAGTGTTGGAATTTAACCCCATCCATAAAACACTACAGTCCTCTTGCTGTCCCTCAGCTCTGATCCCCAGTCCCACTCCTGGCTTTGCTGCTCTGCCAGACAGATGCACCTCCCTGCATTTCTCACTTCACTTGTCCACACTCCTACCACCCTGCTGCTGTCCTCCTGGCCCACGTGTCGCATGTCACTGGCTATGCACTGCCTCAAGGGCTCCTGAGCAGAGCTGGGACCTCAGGGGCCTGTGATGTGGTTTTTGTTCATGGAGGTCTCCTTGAGCTGTCGATGTGCTCCTGTTGAAGGGAAGATGGAAGTCAAGGGTTTTCTTTTGCATAGTCAGTGGCTGGACATGTACTGTTTTCCTGCCCTTCTCTCTCTTGGCAGGCTTCTCCCCATTCAGCCTCATGACTTCTCACAACCCATGCAATAGTCTCTCTCCTGGGAGCCTCCCAAGTGCCTTGCCTCTGAGACAAGGGCCCCTCTTGATGACACTCTCCTTGGTCACTTGCAGGTTTCCTGGGGGGAAGGAGATGGGAGTTGGTCACCTTTATCCATCTAGGCTTGGTGGAGTTAACCTGTCCCGTCAGCAACTTCCTCATCAATGCGACTCTCCAGGACGGCTTTCACAGTGCTGAGGAGGAGGAGTGCACAGAGAGGAGTGGGCAGTTGCCCCTCTGCCAAGCTGTCTTGAGGACTTTGGTGACTGCTTTCCCTCAAGGCACTATGCTCTCACAGTGGAGAGGACTGGATGACTTGCTTGTACTGTGAGGGCTTGAAGAGTCACATTATGCACGGAGGCTCCCAGGTGTTGCACAGAGGCATGAGAGGATGGAGATGCTGGCTCTAGGAGACTTGTTGGTGGGTTGAGAGGCTCCAGGCAGTACCCTGACGCTTGAGTCATTTGGACTACATGTGCCCTGGGGGTCCTAGAAGGATGTGAGACTCTTGAGATCCCTTACTTCTCATTGCTTCCACCTGGGAGTCCTCAGAGTGGGCTCTTCGGTCCAGTCAAGGTTTGTGGTGTTGGGGTTTGGCCTCAGAAGTGCTGCTAGGGGTTGTGTTGTGGCAGGGTAGACCCGTTTTCAGGTACTGGTTCCCTGAAGGGCTTATGTTTGTACTTAGCTCTGTCATTGCACTGCAGGATACTCTAGACTGTGATTTATGAAAGCCCTTAAAGCTGTGTTTGAGCACTCTGAATTAGACTTTCCTACCTCACAGAATTATTGTGGGGGGAAAATAATAATTCAGGGTATATTTGATCCTGTGGGGAAATGGAGTGGGCATGGAGTTGGGCAGGAAAATTAACACAAGGTGCAGAGAGTATTTCTGAGGCACTCAGATACTGGAAGTGCTTCCCTAAAGAAAATCTGGAGTAATGGTTTGGTTGTGGATTACTTTGTGGCTTTCATTGCTAATTGTCACAGGAGATTATCTCTGCATTGGAAGAAGGCACCAAAATAACTGTTCAGTATAGAAGATGGAGAATGCCTCCGCTTGTAAAAGGTCCAAAAAGGTTCAGTGTGCAGCAAGTGAGGGGTGAGTGGCAATTAAAGGCTATGGTTTCGAGAAGTAGGTGCTGAAGTTCTCATATTGTTGTTGCATCCATCATGCTCCCCAGGATGGAGAAGGGCTGGCATTGGCAGGAGTAAATGGCTAATGCATAGTGCTAATGCAGAAACTGGTTAACTATTGCAGATAGAGTTAGGATTAAAACTGGGCTAGGCAATGGCTGCACTGCTACCAGGGGTCTGGCAGGGCAAGGGTGAATGTCTCGCACATAGTCCCAGAGCTGTTAGGATCTCTGGGCCCAGACTTGTTTCCAAGCAGTTGAGCTATCCCTGAACTCAGCCTGATCCCGCGGCATACCTTGTCCTAACGCCCTCCTTCCCAAACAGCTTTCAGTTTTGTGCTGGTGATACCAGGCCACCATCTTGCTCTTTAGGATCCACAGATATGCCAGGACTGTCAGGTCTTGAGCCCTGTTTATGTGGCTGTTGGGCATAAAATGAGAGAAGGACGTGAAGGGGTACTTAAAGCAAACATTTAGGCACTGGTATCGACAGAGATGAAGGTGTGCCAGCTTAAATTAAGCATTAGTTAGAACAATGCAAAGTTAGTGCATCTTGGGGGAAAGAAATGTAGAGCTGGAAAGGCAAGATAACCCTAAAATAGCAGGTAAGCACCTTATCAGTCTGTGGTTCTGTATGGTCATCATCAACCTCATTAGTACATCTTAATTTTGAATTAGCCTATCATTTGCAGAACCAATTATAACTTAAGAAACTGAGGCGGGGGGGGGGGATAAAGAATTAAATAAAGCTTAAGGATGCACAAATTCTTTAAAAGTTGCTGGATCTGAATTTTCTGTCATGTACAAAGTATTTTATCTCGTTTGCCTATTCTTCCTTCTACCTGTCTGACAACTACTGGGCTGGCAACTACATTGTTTTTGAAAAAAAGCTAAAGGAGAAGCAAGTGCTGTGGACAAGACACACAGCGATGATGTTCGCTGACAAACCTCAGGCAGGTGCGTGGTCTGACGTGCACACAGGTGGGCCGGCCGCAGGCATGGGCAGAGCGGGACGGTTCCTAGGGAGGCAGGCTGCCCAGAGCGGCAGAACAGCAGGACCTGCCGCTGCAAGAGCAGGCTGGTACCAGTAAGCACTGGCAGCCTCTGCCTCCTCGCACCGCAGGCAGAGCGGGGCAGCCTGGCTGGTGTGCCTGCAGGAGCAGGTCTGATGGTATTTGGTCCTGCTGTCTCCCTGGGTGGAGGGAGCACCACCCAGGGACTGGTGGTACCCTGCACCAACTGGTGCTACCCTGCCCCAACACAGTGGCAGATCCCGCGTGGTCAGCGGCTCGGGTTTGGTGCTTTCACTGCTGTCGCGTGGATCTGATTTCCTGCCAGGGAAGAGAGGTTTCCTGTTTAAAATGCAATATTTCCAGGGTCTCGTCACAGCTAATATACAAGACCTTTTGTCCTGGGTGTCAACACTAAATTTTGCCTGTGCTGCTGGGCATTTTTGAACTAGCTCTGACCCTGTGTTCACAGGCACACACATGCACGCTTGTACTTATGCAACACCCATTAACAAGAAAGAACACTCAGTATAAACACATACACACACAGAGCCATATGGACACATGCTCAGTAATTGAAACCAGGCCCATGTACTGAATCTCTTTGTTAGCATCCAAATCCTGGCCAATCTGTCAGTAATCATGAGATGCAAGACTGGATCACTTCCATTGTCTGTCACTTAAAAGCTGAAAATTATTTCGCTGGTCCCTGGCCCTTGCTCCCATATTCTTTGACAAATAGCATTGACGTTTTGTTTCCATGCACATGTGGATATATTTATATTTGGTGCAGTATATTACATGTAAGCTATAGCTGATGCTTACTCATATGCAGATGGTTAGCTCAAGGCATACAAATAACTTGTCAGATCCAGCTTAAGTGGACAGAAATACAGTGAACTCCACAGGAGGGAATTGTTTCTTATAAGTATACTGCACACACTGGAAAACAGTCTTCTGATGATAAAAACACTTAATTTGAGGAACAAAATTGAGTACCCAGGAAATGTCACAATTAAGTTTGGTGTGAACGTGAATTAATTGCCTTGGCATGCCAAACCATTCACCGATCTTTAAATACAAGAGCACATGGTGTTTCAACACAGGACCATGCCCCACTGAGCAGGCACAGTGGGAGCAGCTTTTGGGAGGGGTCAGAGCTCGGTAGCAATAAGGACTGCAGAGCGTGAAGCCTTGGCCTTAGTCACCACAGATATTGGAAAGTTTGAAGAGAATGAGATGGAGGTACCCCACAGAGGTATCTTCACATTAAGGCTGTTAAGTTCTGTCAGGACAATTCAGAGGCAGTGCCTGCCTCTGCCACAGCTTTCTCTGTGATGTTGTGGGGGGCAGTCAGATCGCTGGGGCCATTTACTGAGACTAAGCTTGTTTGTGCCACTTTACCCTCTCGTCAAATGAGAAAAGTATCTTATGTGGCCACACATAAAGATATCTTAAGATGTCTCTCCAGGGTTTGAGGTCTGGTCCTGTGAGCAGACCCCTGTATTCTGTGCAGTGCTCTGTAGGCACAAGATGCAGCCAGGTCTCATGTCGTGAACACATACATCTCCCCGTCATGACTTGGATGTGTAAAATTCTGCCCTGGAAGCCAGGGCTCCAGCAGCCTCTGTGGTGAGCAGCACCCAACCTTCAAACAGACGAAACTCCAACTTTTCTTCTTGAGATTTTTCCAAAAGTTTTGGTCTGCCTGTCTCTGCTAAAAGAGCCTTTCTTTGGAAGGGACAGGGAACTGCAGTGACCAAGAGTGGAGTGAGCAAGCCAAATCTGGCAAAATCTTTGCCTGGCGAAGGAGAGAGTCCCAGGCATGGGGACTTGGGAAGGGTGAGTTGGCAGGGAAAGCTTACTTGCAAACATTTTAAGTCATTCCATTGAATCCATGCTCTGCACAAATGTTGCAGACCATAATTTTCCTGAGGACTTGGTGTTTTAAAACACACTGTATGTATTTGATCTGTCTTCCCTCTAAAAGACCATCGGGAAGATTTGCCAGTGATTTACTGTGCCCGTACTAGGGGGAGGGCAAGCAGATCATTAAGCCTCGAATACAGCCTGCCATCTGGATGGGCTCAATGCGCAAGAAGGCGTAAAGTTGGGATGCAAATGTGCAGCACTTGGTTCTCAGCCAAGACAGAGCTTGTGCTCAATTGTTTAAAAGCAGATCTACGCAGACATGACTTTTTGCAGGGGAGGAAAGGGGCTGATGGGAGCCCTTGGGGTGTGCTTTGCAGAAATCACCACTACAGCTGAAACCCATGGGAGCTGTGCTTTGAGTGCATGGAGATTTCTATACATGGGCTATTGGTGTCTTGATAGTGGCACCTAAGATTAATTGATCCTTTTGACATTTATCTTTGTGTTCTTGTGTTTCCCATCCAGAGGGTTCACATTGGTGGGAAGTTTCCTGGTGTTTCCCAGATCAGGAATCCTGACGTGAGGTGACTGGTGGCTTAAGGAGATGCATGCAACCTTCCTTCTACCTCTGTGTGCAGGCAAGAAGATGAATACAGCTAGCCGTACTGAGAACATTACAGTGGGTTGTAGAAACCCACTCTTCTCTCTCTGCCTTTACCATGGACTCTGAATGTGATGCTGAGCAAATCATATACACCCACCTTTTCAGTAGTGGTCATGAGCTGTTTCCTTTTGTATGTAGAGGCAGCCAGCCACTGTGGTGGCCAAAATTAATGGTCGGCATTGCAGATTTTTAGCTGTGATCTGCCTATGAATCAATTCCCCTGTCTCTAAAATGCCTGTGATAATGTTTTGGTTTTGCAGTGGTGACTGGAAGACAAAAGACCTTTTGAGTTTGGGAACTGCTCAGCAGTAATTATAACGAGGCAAATCGCAAAGCCCAGGAGGGAAGCAGAGTTCTGTATGTTGTGCAGTGCGCTGCTGGTGTGCAGGTAAATATGGCCACAGAGTGAATAAGGAAGATAGCCTCATCTGTGGAGCACTTCTGTGTGCTGAATGAGGCAGTGGGTCCAGTACAAAGGGGAAGAATATAGGATCAGTTAATTAAAACTGTACCTCTATTATTATTTCTGTTTCTAGAGTTTGGTCCTTCTCCACAATCCATTTGGTATCAAATCAAGGGCGGGTAGGAATAAAATGCTTATTTTTAGAGACTCTTGTGGGGTTGAAACTTACATTTGATATCAAAAGCCATTTCCTGTCCATATTTGAAGTTGGTATCATGCTATTCTGCAGCAGTTGCTAGTGGAAACTGTTGATGTGTTGGTACACTTCCATTATCCATCACTCTGCTCTGCAGTTCGGGAACTGGAAGGCGTGCAGGTGGCTTCATTTTAATATCTATTTAAAGTGTAAATGGCTGGCTGCAGTGCCCTTTGAAAAGGCAACGGCTGTTGGAAGCTTTCAGCACTGGTGGGAACCAAGAGTGCACATGTGATAGAGAACAGTGGTGAATGTGATGCAAGATAATTGCTGATGGCTTTGAGGATTAAAGCTGAGACATTTGCCCTGTGAGTACCTGTGGGAGCTCTGGAAGGTGGCAGCACTGGGAAGCAAGAGGAAGGCAGTCCCCAAGGAAGCAGTGTGGTGGGGGGTGACATGGCATGTGTCAGTCAGCCCACCCCTGGAAGGGCTGGGGATCAGATCGGGAGAAGGGCGCTTTTGGTTAAATAATGACAAGTGGTGCCTACACTGTGGCTGTTAATCTGGCTGTCTCGAAGGTGGGAATGCAGACAGTAGTCTTGTTTTGCATATTGGGAACAGTCAGGCGTAAGGTTTTGGTAGACCCAGAAAGCAGAGGTAGAAATCTGTCTTCCCACACCTGCTAGAGGTGACCTTGCAACCATGCTCTCAACCTTTGTAAATAGGTTATGTGAAACTATGAAAGTTGAGATGAAACCATGCATATGAAGGATGCTGTTATAAACAGGGCAATTCCAGACAGTGAAAGAGATGAGAAGCAAGATCTCAGGGTGTGTGGCTTCCCATCCATTGCACCTACTCATAGAGAGAGCACTCTGATGAAGGAAGAGCTCCATTTTGCTTGGATCCCATTAAGATCAGTGATTCTGGGGAAAAGAGTAAGATTACAACACAGGGATGTGGATTTGTTCTTTTAGCTCCACCAGGCGTGATACACGTGTGGCTGTGCAGTGTTTTCCACCTGAATTGCATCTAGATCTGACTTTACTGTAACAAAAGCACAATGGCACAAAAGCTTTGCTGATATTTGGAGACATGTGCAACAGAGCTAGAATGGTCAGAAAGTTAGGAACAGGCTAACTTTCCTGATCATGGCTTCTCTGAGCAAGTAGTGCTTTTATCTATAGCATATGTGTTGGCCTAAGTGGCATTGATTTTCCCCTGGGCCATAAAGGGCTCCTGCATGACTCCCAGCTTGCTGCTCTGCCAAATTTTGCTTCCATCTCCACAGCAGGGAGAGGGTAGGAGTCATCTAGGGAAGTATGAAAAGAAACAGTCATGGTGGAAAGCATCTGCTTTTCATTAAGCTTTGCCTTAGAAGCAGATAGTGCAGAACTCTGTTTTTTCCCGGTGAGTGGAAAAATAGAATGGGACAGAGAGACCCAGCATGGGAGAAGTTCAGCGAAGGTGCTTAGCATGTGTCAAAGCCATAGTCATCTGAATGTGAATGTTCGCAAGGGCCAGTGTGCCGTAACGGCTCTGCTGGCACTACGGGTCAGCCCGGTCTCGCTCCCTGTGCTGCACTGGTTCTGCTCTGAAGCACACTGGATCTGGTTATGACTGTGCTTGATTCTTCATGACTGATATCTGCTTGAGGATTTGTGAATCCTGACCCGAATGCCCTTGTTTGCTAGTCACATGGTGAAAGTAATATGGAAAGGTTCTCCTTGGAGGCCAGCCTCCTTTCACCACTCATTGCTGCTCATTAGCCGCAGATGCGGGTGAAGCAGGCAGCTGCCCAGGACAGCAGCTGGGGAGGTGGTGAGGGGTGAGCTGACCACCAGCTTTACCTGTGCTGGCATGCAGCAAGCATGGCCTAAACAGCCGATTCCCCCTCCTGCCTGGGGAGCAGGATATCCCCTCCTCGCCCTCTGCGCTCTCTGCTGCCAGGGGAGGCACCGCTGACGGCTATGGGGTAGGTAGCTGGATCGGTCCTGCCCCCCAGATCTCCGCTGAACTGCCTGCTATGTCCACAACCTTTCCCTTTCCCTTGTCCCAAACGCAGTGCATTGCAGAAAGAGCCCGGCAGGTCCCCTCTGATTTCCTGCTCCTACGGAGGCAGCCTGGGAGGTGACAGCTGGGGGAGCTGTGTGCCAAGGGTGCAAGTGGCTGGAGGGAAAGGGAGGTCTCCTCTCCAACACCGGAGAGGTTAGGCTGAGGGGGCAGAAGGAGGCACTTGTCCAAAGCACAACAGAAACTCCCAGAACTCCTCAAAGCCACGGCCTTTTCCTGGACCTCTCTCACCTCTGCCAGAGCTTTGATGACTGGATCAAACGCACGCTTTATAATTTGCAGAATCCTCTGAATTTGAGTGGAAAAAACTCACCTCTTATGCTCAGCTTCATTTATCTCCTGTTGTTTGGGCTCTACCACACTTCCACCCCATGATTCCCTTTTCCCCAGCAAGAGAGCAGTTGTGCCTCTCTATGGGCATGAAATTATACAGCAGGGACCACCAGATTTGCAATTATACAGCAGGGACCACCAGATTTACTGCTCCGCAAATACAAACTTTGTCTTTATTGCAGCAAGGTCATTACAAATCTTCTGGTAGGCACATGGCAAAAAAAGCAATGACTTCTCTGATCTCTTTGTCTCCCTGCTGTGGGGTTTCAAGGTCCCTACTGGGTGTCTGTGTTCAGTTTTTGTGGCTTGGGTGTTTGAAATGAGATACTTAAATTGATGGACCTTGCTGAGCCTCTGCAGCTTCCACAGATTTCACTGGCAACTCATCAGTATTAAAACCACACCCCCGAAAGCTGGTTACCTTAATACAGACTTAGCTACTGGCCTGCTGCAATCAGCCTTTAGGAACCTAGGGCTTGCTCTTTGGGGAACTGGGAAAGCCCTGTTTTGTTAAGATCCACTGGAAGTGAAGGGGAGTTAGCTGGAAAGCCTCCCCCCCCCTCCCCAAGCAGGAACTGTAGAGGTCCTAAAGGACTGTAGTCTTTCCATCTTCAGGCCACCCCAGCGTCTCCTCCATTCTCTGCTTCCAGCCCCAGCTCAATGCAATTTCCCTGCCTCAGTTTCTCTGACAGTACGCAGCAGAGGGGATGGCATTAACTGCAGGAGTGAGGGGCAAACCCATTTATCTCCTTGAGCCAAACAGGGCTCAGTGGCCAAAGGGAATTGAGCCACAGTCGTCTTGTTCAGGCCTGATGGTTAGAAAGTTTTTGCTCATTCCCCTGTAGAGTTTCTTCTTCCATTTCCATTTGCCCTGTAGGTTTCTCGTTGGCGATAAACACTCCCACGATGTTACCTCTTATGTGGGACAAGATGCCCCTGACATGCCTCTTTCTTCTCATGCCACCGGCCAGCGGGGAGCCCACCTGAGGGCTGCCGAGTGAGGCTGGGGCACGCTCCCATTTCTGAATTATACTATGATAAAGCAGCACTGTCGCTGGCTGGGGATGCCCATGCCGCAAATCATAGGATCATAAGGTATATTCAGCAGAGGCGTTTGCTGGGCTTGCACTGACCTCTAGTGACAACGCAGGGGACCGGGGTCTTCAGCCATCACGGGGCTGAGAGGGCACACGTGGGTCCTCGGCGCTGGATGGTTTACGATGGTTCACCCCAGTTTTTGGCAGGATTGTGCACATGAGCCTCTGGTACTGCCTTGGAGAAGCAAGCCTACTGCCTGATCAGGCTCTGTATGCTCGGTAGACGACTGCAGTGGGTCTCAGGTGTCCCAAACTCCATACACCTCCCCACTAAACCGCTCGTCCTCCCTCAACCCACCAGTGCTGTGATGGTCTTCAGGTCTTCTGCAGTGTTTGTTCTTCCTGTCGATCTCATTCTCCCTCCCGTCCATAAATTGGATCCCCCATTTCTTTCTGCTGCCCCATTCCTGCATGGCATCTGATCACTGCCAATCCATCCTCCTGGCTAGGTAGTGCCCATGCTCCTTGCTTCTGGGATGGTACTGAGTACTTCACTCCTGCCTCTTACCTCTGCCTCCCTCTCCCCACACCCTGTCTCTCTTGCAGAGCCTGCAAGCCCTTTCCAGAACTGGGATGCAAAGTGCAGGGGTTCTGGTTTCTTTGCCACAAAGCTGCTTGCTGTGCTGCATGGTTGGTTATCCTCTATGTGATACACATGAAGCATCTCCTGCTTCAGAATGCCGTTTAGAAACAGAACCCTCTAAAAAATACATTCAAGCTCTGCTGAGGCTATCTTTTACCTCCCTGAGTCTGTAAACAAAAATGGTGAGAGCATTGGACCCAATCCTGGGAGCTGCTAAACATGCCCCCAAAATGCTCAGCAGCCTCAGTTTTAGGGACATCAGTAGGACGCATGGGCTGTCAGCAGTTCCCAGGGAGCCCTGCATTGCCCAGGAGCATGGGGGGGAGACCTGTCATGGCTGCAGTGTGAGGAGCACATGGAAGTCCCCCCCCATGCTGACTCCCCGTCTCACAGGCCATGCCTACAGAACCACCTTTTCCTTACTTGGGTAAGCTGCCCTGGAGTCTGCACAGATTTATCTGGAAGGTGGAGAGAGGCAGGAGCACCCCCAACAGCTCTTCCTTTAGCACCTCTGCGTTATGCTCTCCAGGTCACCTGTATGAGAGTGACCATACTCACAGGGCAGAGCTCCACAGCACTGCCTCTTCCCCTAGACCTCACTGCAGATAGGTCCAGCTCTGTTGCCCAAATCCTGACACTGGGATTAGCCTAAGAGATCAGATGAAGCATCTTGGCTTCTCATAAATCTCTGCTGAGGAGCATGCCTCCTGTACTTGCCTCTAGGCATATGCTGGCTGGAGGCCCCTCACCCTAAGGATTGACCCCTCTGGTCCCTGGCTAGCCTGGTCCACATGAGAAGCCTGAAAGGGGGTGGAATGGAGGCAGCCTGCCAGCTACAGCCTTCCACGCTAGGTTGAGCAGAAAGGCAATCAAGTTTCCTAAGCACTGTAACAGATGACAAGGTGTATATTTATACCAGATACCCACATACTTTGGGTGAATTGTGCAACATGAGATTTGTCATCATGCATCAGATCACTGTGTATCTAATCCAATACCATGGCTCTGACAATGTCGGCAGAGCTGAGCTGCCTGCAGTGATGCACTTCACCAACTGTGCAATGCAGGAACAGAGGGTCTGGGATTAAAATTCCTCCCCAGTTCCTCCAGCAATCAACTGGTATCCTGACTGCTTTTATTATCTGAGCAGGCAGAGCTGCAAATGTAAATAATCGCAAGATTAGGCAGCCTTCTAAAGACAACGAGTACAACTGCAGCATACATTTCTGGGCTGCCCCCTGGGCTGGATATGTTTTGAGTGGGTTAATATTTCATGCTGATTTTGCCTTACTTTCCTCTGTTAAATGATTCTTGGGCTAACTGCACCCTGGATGCCAGCAGTGGAGAGTTACTCCAGTGCTGGAAGTGACCCATAATCTTTTACACCACTCCTAGCATCACCTGTTATGCCTCCCGTGATCTCCCCATTCCTTGCATGCTTGGTTTTTTTGTTGTCGGTGGTGGTAGTTTGTTTTTTCTCTGTTGTCTTTGCTGCAAGGGAATCAAGCCATTCTCCCGCTCTGGGTGTGCTGGCAGGCAGCTGCATTCTGTAATGGTGCTGCTGCCTTTGTATTTGCAGTGCTGTCATCACCCCTTGATCAGCCCAGGAGTCAGTTACTTTGCTTGGTCGGTTTTGGCTTCTGCCATTCACAGAGCAGGGCTCTCCCCTGAGCTGTCTGCAGCGGCTTTTGCAACACTCCCATGAACATGTACAGATAATTTCAAACCTGTTAATGTCAGCAGTTATTGGACTGCTTCTTCCCAGCCTGCATAGCTTGACTCTCTGGTCAGAGCAAGAGTGTCTCTTGCTCTTGCCCCCCCGGCTGTCCCTCATTTTTAGCGCTTCCTGCAGCTGGTTTACTGTAGTCAAATGCCCTGAATTAGTCAGTTGCTTGTCTATGGAAAATCCCTTCCTCCTTGCACTGCGACCTGCAGAAAAAGGACCAGGGAGGGGGAATCCTTCCTTTGCTCTACAGTGGAGTCTCAGGCACGGGAATCGTTTTGTTTCTCTGCTTCTCCTCTTCCAAAGGCTTCTCTTCCTAGTGCAAAGACTCTGCTGTGAAGTAATGGAGTCCATTTTGGTCCTGGCCCTTGTGAGGCTTGGTCCCTGAAATCCCTGGAACGGCTCTTGCAGCAGTGCCATGACTTTGTGTCTCACAGACTGTGTGGCACTGGGTCCGTGTCACTCCAGGCTGTGCTGAAGATGATTTTTGAGCAAACACTAATCATATGACACAACCAATAGTGCCATTTGCTGCTGTCCTTTTCTGCTTCCTTCTGTTTTGTAATTGATTCATCTTTGTTGGCATCTGCTTTTCTGTTTGGTGTGTTCTGTCCTGCCAGTGCCCAATGTAATTCCCTGACTGCCAGCCCCTAATATAACAGGACTCAGAAATGGCGGTGGGAGCTACCAGGTGTGGAGCAAAGACCATCTCATTTGGAATGGGTTATACTTCAGGGACTGGATTGACTAGGTTTGCCAGATGCCAGAGGACCCAGTGATTTTTTCCAACTGTAGATTAGGGTACTGATCCTTAAAAGCCCAAGGGGTTTTTCAGGCAAACCAAGCTGCCCAGAGTGTCCAGTAGCCTTCATATCCTTGTTGAGCTGCCAATGACAACAGTTTGTGGTGAGGAAAGGGTTGTGGGAGACCATTGTTCAAAAATTGAGACCATTGCCTGTGACCTGTCCTGGGCACCCCAACAAAGTTGGGATTGCTTGGTCATCCTGTAAGGTATCATATTGTCATGTGTGATCTGTGCCATGCTAGAAACAGGGCAGGGATACCAGCTTAGCAGTGGGTGTGCTCCTGCAGAGCTCCCTGGCTAGCATGCCCCAGTGTTCCCACCTCAGCCACTGGCTCATGTCTCACCTGCCAGTGTTAGCTTGTAGCCAGAGGAGCCTTGTCCCCAGTGCCTGACTGGTCTTTGGTTACCCTGCACTTATAGGACTGCCAGAAGGATGATGCACAGCAGGACTCCTGGAACCTCCTGAGACCAAGATAAGTGTCCACCCATCACACACCATGAACCTTCCCACACCCAGCTGTGTATGAGGTCCTTCTCTGGTGAAACCTTAGCTCCTGAAGATTCATGTCACCGTTCTGCCCTCAACTAGCATGTGTCTTAGCTCTCCCTAAGGTGGATTAATTGATAAATTTCCTACCCAGCTGATTCCCGCTAGGCCTTACCTCACCTCACAGCTCACAGGATTGTGCCCCAAGTTTGCTGAGATCTGCCTGTGCCTTGGACTCTTTGCTCAAGCTCTAGAGCTGCTGAGGTGTTTGGCCAGACAACTCTAAGGAGGCAACAGCTATACTAACTCACGTGGCACAGGCAAACACCTCAGTGATTTTGCTTTGGGACTCACTTGTGCTGGGGGTTGGTCTAAGACACAATAAATCTTGCAGCATCTTAGGCAGCAGCTTCCACAGAGATGAGATTCTGCCGGAGAGAGAAAGTACATTTCCAGCTCTCCTGGGTGTGAAGCAAAGCCTGGCTCTCAGACTGAGTGTTACCATTGCTCACACTATCTGCCTGAGCTTGCAGAGAGCCTGAAACAGGAGCTCTGAGAATTGTTCTGCTTCCTGCTCCCCTCCAGAACAGGAAATCTCATATACTGACAAGCAAGAGAACATGGTAGTTTTGCATCATCTTAAAGGGGTGAGCTTTGATTCAGTGAGAACAGCAAATGCTTCTGTTAACAAATATCTGAAACACTAATGAAAAAAAAACAGAGCAAAACTCTTTACAATAAAGGGAATCAGATTTTATTTTTATACCCTCAAAGTTAAAAATATGCATTTCAAAATATTTACAATGACTATATATGAAATAACCTTTGTTAATGAAACAGCAACATACAGTACTAGAATATATCCACCAAATTGATAAAGACTACATAAGAAGAAAATGTAACAGAAAGAGAGAGAGAGAGAGGTAAATAGCATCCATGCACAATCTGCACCTGCATGTTTTTTTATACTCTCTGCCTTTTAGTTGTGGATGGAGTCACAGGAAGTTTTGACCTCTTGTCCCTTACAAATGCCACTTGTGACTGAGATTCTTCGAACTGACAGGAATTTGTGGGTTGCAGCAGTACCAATGCCTTACTTTCCCATGCCAGCCTGTCACATGGGGACCTTGTATTACAGAGTGGACTCAAAATCTCTCAGCAACCCTGGGAGGTAGGTATAGTTTTATGGAAGAATTTGGCAGATGGAAAAGCACCAGGTTAAGTGACTAGCCTAAGGTTGTGCAGCAAGGAGCAGAACTCAGAAGCCCTGCCTCATGTCTCCTAATCTCTCATTAGGGAATACATTTCCTCTGCTAACCAGTATCATCTGCCCTTGAGATCAGCTGTGTCATAAGGTGGGGCTCTCAATTAATACCATGTACTGGGTGACAATGTGGGAAAAAACCTCTGCCTACAGATAAGGACTTGTCTCAGTAAAGATCTGTGGTGTTGCAGTGTTCTGGAGCTGAACAGAAGATTTTAGTGTAGACACACACCCAGATGATTCCCTCCCTGTATGTGCATCATTGAGCAACTGCATCCTCTGTAATTAGGAACCCCTGTGTATCTTCACCCCCACACTTTCTCTCTCTCCCTCTCCCTCTCCATCATCCACACCTGTATATTTGCCCTTCCTACCTGTACCTGATTCAACCATGGGAATGTCAAATAGTAAACAGAACAGCAAAAAAAATTGCTGCCTTATTCCTGTAGATATTTTAATATGAATTTAATCTGATTTCTATTGGGTTGCTTCTCAATTTCATGTATTTAACTTTCACGTATGTGCATATATATATATATAAACATGTAACAAAAGGCCCATCCCATTTGTTTCAATGGACAAAAAAGGGTCATAAGCCTCACTGCTCAACCCACAAGGCACACTGAAAGGTAAGTGAGAAGGGCTCTAGGAAGGGAAAAAGATGTAGCCCTTGTTTTTATTGCGCCCTTCAATCATCACTGCTGAGCTTGAAGCTTTGTGAAGGTATGACATGACTTTGCAGAAAAGGAGAAGATCTGTCTGGGTCACTTGCAGATTTCTGGTGCAACAACCCCAGGAGTGCTAGATCAGTTGGAGCTGTTTCTCCCTCTCTTTGGTGAAGGAGTTTCTGAAGATTCTAGCTTTGTTAGTGATTTTTCTGTGGTGGTGGCAGTGGTGATAATGGTGGCTGTTTCTGTCTATTGGCCCAACAGTTCTCTCCGCAGAGCAATTCTTCCCCATTCCCAGTAGCCAACCCTCTCCCCTGGACTCCCATCAGCCTTATTTTTTCCTAAGAACAAGGTAGAGGATGCTGATGATGAAACTGAAGCAAAAGCAGATCCAGGCCAATATGAAGCAGTAGCCGTGGTGAGAACTTGAGGACTCGTATATCGTGCCTGTGAACCGAGCTGTGTAAATGGAGACTCCAATCAGAATGCACATCCCTGTGGGAAGGAAGGGGGGAAAGAAAGAGAGTTGGAAAATGCACAGAAACCAGAATTGCTGCAGGACTTCTGAAGTCCTGTTGTCCCCTGAGATTGTAATGCACGTCTTGTGCCATATGAGAGAGGGGCTGCTGCCCACTAGGCTTATTTATGGAGGATTTATCTTGCAGACGTGATGACATAAGACACTTGGGGCTTGTTTAGTGGGTGCCATGGGGAATAAACCTTTGTTAGGAGGAAGTCAGTAATAAGATCTGCAGACAGTTTGGTGCAACGTGTTGAATCCCATGAGCAGTAGCTGTCTAACTGTTTATTCCCCTGTCCCCCAAAATACTTGAATTCTTTTTGTTGTCTTTCAAAGGTATTTTGCAAAATCCACTGGGCTTTTCTAATGAAAATCTGGAAATACTTTCATTATATACAGTAAAAAAAAAAAAACCCAACACTTTCCAATTCCTCAGTGCTTTGTTTTATCAAAAAAATAGGCCGCTGGAAACATTTAGCTGTCTGACAACCTCCCCTGATGGCCATGTGTGGCAGACTTGCGCAGCTACTTGCACTTGCAGGGGCAGTGGGACACATGCAGAGCCATCGCAAGGCGTGCATACTTACAGCAAACCAGCATGATGGCTCCAGTGATGTAGAAACGTTTGCCTTTCTCCAGGGTGAACAGCTGCACAATGAACATGACAAGTGCGATGACAGAGAAAATGATGGAGAGGATCATAAAGGCTTGCACGGCTTTGAGGGAAGCTGTGAACACACAGGGAATAGATTTGAGAAGGTCAGGACTTAGCCTTGTATTGTGCACCACGGTTCTGCAATTCATCACCACAATGAAAATGCAGATGTAACTTACCCTCATCACCACTCCTGACTGGCAGCTGCTCGCAGGTCTTGTTGCACAGTAGCCAGAGTCCCGATGAGACGTTTCCGAACGGGTAAGAACTCACCATCCAAACCTGAAACAGGATGAAACAGTTGCGTCAAGGGCGAGGGGAGCTTCCTTGCTCTTCTGGACAGTTGCCAGACTAAACCGTAAGGGGAGCGAGAGTAGCCCAAGTGCCACGAGACAGAGAGCTGACAAAGTCAGCATGTGTCGGCAGCAGATGCGCAGCCGAAGCGGGGGGGAGATGACGCCGGCTTCCAAAGCCAGGAGGCATTTGGTCCAGGCAAAACACCGGGGAACTCCGTTCCCGTGATGGGGGGGAAAGCGCTCAGACCGTCCCCTCCTCTCCCCGTGCGAGGCGGCAGCAGGGCACGGTGGGGCGAGCGAGCCGCCCAGGCGGGTGCGAGGGGCCCCCCAGACCCGCCCCAGCGGGGGGCGGGGGGCGCGGGCAGGCCCCGGCCGCGCCGCCAGGGGTCAGCCTCGCCTCGGGTTTCCCCGGCGGCCGCGGGGCCCGGCCGCCCCCTGCGCTGGGGCTGCCCGCCCGCAGCAGCGCCGGGCCCGGGCTTGTGGCGGCCCCGTGCCCCGCAGCGGACTGCCGCCGTCCAGACAGACCGGCATGGGCGAGCGCCCAGTTCTGCAACAGCCTGGCCGCCAGACGGGAGGATAAACAGCGCTTCAGAGCGGTCATCTGCTGATCTCCCCTGCTCCTCATTGCGCTCTCTTGGATGGATGAAGAGCGTTGAGGTGCTGCTGGCTCTGGGATTTGGGAGCGGGGGCGGCAGGCAGAGGCTGCCTCCTGTACCACCCCGGCTGCCTTTCTGCTCCCTGAGCACGCCCATCACTGCCTGACATTTACGCATGGCTGTGAAGGGGTGCCCCTCACCTATAGACCTGAGCACCCACCCGCCTGTCCCCCTGCCAGCCGTACAAAGGGCTAGCTACTGCTGCGGGAGGCGACAGCCTGTCTCATCCAGGGCGGTCTCTACTTACGTTGGCAATGGTGGAGACAAAGAGCATGATGACGGTGGCGATGTGAACCACGAAGATACCAGCCAGTAGCACCAACATCTTGGGTCCCTTCTAGGTGGTGTCACCGATACAGAGAGCTCTGGAGGAGAACAAGAACAGAGGGAGGAGGTGAAGGGAAGGGCTGAATCAAAGAATAGCATTACTATAACCTTTATTTACATGCGAGAAAACAGGTTGATCTTAAATCCATTCTGGAAGCATGTAGTCACAAAAAAATCACTAAAACTTTTGTCAAAATCTGCAAGGGAGTTGCTCAAGAGGTTAAGGAAAGCCTGGAGGTAAAGGAACCAGTTTGGGAGGAGATGTAGAGCAGGGGTAGTTAGCTTGGGGGCATTTTAAAAATAGCCGGAGTATATACACAGGTTGCTTAAATTGGTGTGTGGTTATGTAAAGGAAAAATGACATACTCCAGGCCTACACTCCAGGAAGAGATGTTTTTGCCCACAGGATTCACAGAGATCAGGAAAGATTTTCTCTTCCTGTTCTCCCTTTCCCTCACGTGGCACAGCCTCCTCCAGCTGGTCTGGGACACGGACAGGCGGTGTGAAGCAGAGGACTGTGTGTTCCTGGGTGCATCAGGTGTTGAACAGCGGTAGAGAGTGGACTGGGGGGCTACCCCTACTCAGTGGCCCACTCCATTATGTGAAGAGGAGAATAACCAGAACAGAAACGCTGCTGATGTGTTCTGGGGCAGAGGAAGATGCTTAGGTTTGCAATGAAAACTGTCTGTTTCCCTTTTAAAACTTGAGGCAGGCAGATCACTTTATTACTGCAATAAGATTCTCTTGTGATGTAAATTCCTCTTTGGATTGTTTTGGGTTTTTTTCCTCTGTACCCTGCAAGTTTTTACTTTTTGTAAGGTTCCTTGTTACTGATGAACATGTGATTGGAAAGGGAGGGCAATGTGCTTTAGATAGCTCTCGTGACACTGTTCATCAAGGCTGCTGACTTCTCCCTTGAAAACGCAAAATACAAGGAACAAATCTAAGCTGTGAGAGTGAGTACAGAAAATTCACACAAAGTGAGTGAGCATATTTCCCCTCCTTCCAGGCATTTATTAGTAATCACACAGTATAGCCACAAAAATCAGGCAGAAGAGTTTACTGGGTCCACTCTGTGGTCAGTGAAAGACTGCTTTCCTAGGAAGCTTTCACAGGGCTGTGTTGCTCTTTCTTTTGGTAGTGCTGTTACTGAAGTGGTACTGAAGAGCAATATCAAGTATATGATTCATGTTGGCTGTCAAGTTACTTTGGTCCAGGTGACTCAGGTAAGGTTTGATGCTTTCACCATTTGTACAGGGTGTGGTAACACTGCCATGGAACCACACAATTATACTTTATTATGTCTTTCACGCAAACTGTAACAAAAGGCTTGTAAAATCCCATAAATGTGGGGGTTTTTTACTCAATGACTCCACTTTCTCCACTCCTGTCTTTCCTCTCATTGTGGCCATGTGTGGGAGTGTATTCCTGTAAAGTGCTGCAGCTATTCCTTGCACTGCTTTGGATACAGTTTCCCAAACCACAGCGGGCAGGCAGGCTTCTCCATCAGTGGCTCTTTGTCCAGTTCAGCATTAGCTGATGACCAGGAGGAGTTCCTTGAGTTCAGGATCTCAAGGAACCAGCTCTGTTAAGTCACTGCCCCCACCCAAACGAGGTCAATCCTTAGAAGGACAGATTAGGTTTGGTGACTGGTCCTATCTCCTCAGCAGGAACTTGTCCGCTGTGAGGTTTCCTTCACCTGAGAGAACTGTCTGGAGTTGTTTAGCCTTGGCTCGCTGAACACGGGCTGGGCTTCCTTGTCTGCTTTGGGGTGTCCTAGCAAACTCCTCATGTTCTAGGGCTAGATTTGCCTGGATGGCCTGGTGACTGTGCCCTTTCTTGTCACAGTACCTCCCTTCGTGACGATCTTGAAGGAAGTACAGCCTTCTTAGGAGTTCCTCTCTGACTGTAGTGACAGTCATTTCTGAGTTCAGCATTGCTATAATCCAAGTTCTCAATGATATATGCAGGCTACCACATGAACACACCTGGCCTGAGCGTTAAACCTCTTCTTTCCATTGACCGCAAAAGAAATAAGGGTTTCAAAATGCTGGATGGCAACTGATATGGATTTCACCACTGTACCTTGAGCTGAGAAACTATCACTGTCGCCATGACTAAGTTATGTATCTGCAGCAGGTGCCTTGAATAGAGCCTCTGAGTCAAATCTTCCCATCCTTTTGACTACTTGTCATCCTTTTTTCTGATTACCTTGGTTCTTACACAAACTGTAATGAGTGCTCTTGCCACCATAGTGTATTGGTATGCATACACCAAATTGTGGCAAATTTGCCTGCTCTGAAATTTGCCTTTGCTGAACAGTGGCTAAACTTTCTTCTTTCTTAGATGGACATATTTTTCAATGGCCTCTTTAAAAACTAATTCAGCAGGTTTTTTGCTGATTATTTTTGAGGACCTTCAAAAAACCCCTGTACTTGAAAGACTAAAAACCTACTTTCATGACACCCTAAAGGACTAGAACAGTCCTTTTAAATGCGTCTTCTCTTTGCGTTCAGAAATGAAAATGAGGGATAAATGTTACTTTTCAATGTAAAAAAAAAAACCCCACACCCAGAACTTTGACCAATATGCTAAGAAAAAAACCAAATCCTTTATTCCCTTTGCTTTTTCTGCCCTGTTCTCACACTGCTTGAGAGCACTGTTAGTTCAGGTGCTTTCAGTGCATCTACTTCCTGAGAACCTCAGCACCTCTCCCTGAATACACACGCTATCAAATGCAAACTCCCCCGGGGATATGTGCTCACAGCTTAGTTTTGATCCTTTGTGAGTTAAAGCACAAGCCTCCCTCTCTATTCATTCGCTTTTGCCTTCTTTCATCTCTCCCTGCCTTTTAAATAAAACACTACAGAACAATTCCAAAGGAGCAGTGGGTGAACGAACGGCATTGAAATAGAGTCATCTCTGTCTCTGACGGTACGGCATGGACTTTTCCTCCCATTAGACAGAGAAGCTGGCAGAGCGTTGGTGACTGACAGGACACTCTTTCCATTTGTTAAGTGTGAGACATCTTTCTCCGCTACAGGGTGGGGTCACATTGCTGGAGCAATAGGACACAATTGCATGCAAATGCCTTTTCTTCCAATCCCCTACCTAAACTGCAGCTGTATTTGGAGCTCCTCAGGCTCTTCTTGGGCTGTGAGTCAGTCTTAGCCTTCCTAGAGCTGCCAGTTTTTTCCACTGACTCACCCCAAAGCTCTCAAAACCACAATTATTTAACCCTGCAAGCGTTCAGGACACTCTGTCAGTTTTAGGACTGCTTCTCAAGAACCAGTCAAGCAACCAGGTTGTGAATCCTGCATTGAGCCTCCTGGTGCGACTTCCAGAGGAGAGACCCCAGCTAAGCCAAGAAAAACAGAGCTGAGACATGAGAGTAGCATGACTACTGAGGTAGGACAGGCTGGTGGAGAAGGAGTGAAGGTCATGCACCTGCTGAACAGCCTGCGGGAGTCAAGAGAAGATCTTGCACTGATACGGCGGACTGAGTTTCCTTTTCCTGGGATAATGGATGAGGAGAAATAACAAGCCACACCAACAGTAACCATGAATAACAATCACCATAGCAGCCTTCAGCACAAAAAAAGCCTACAGATAAGCATGACAGACTCTTATCTGTGTAGAGACTATTTCTCTGACCATGCAGGAGTACACATACTCTGCTGCACTGTAGCTCAAGTTCAAGCAGGCAAGAACTATCCATTAAAAACTAAGACAAAACCTTCTCATGCAGGCAAAGTGTAGCCACCCATATTGCCCCTCTGTCTACTGAAGTGTTTTGGATCCTTCTATCTGGAGGGCAATGCGGAGAAGTGAGTCCTTGGCTTTGGTTTGCTGCTTAGCAAAGCATCAGGATGGAATGCAAAGTGCCACTTGGAGATATGACGAAGGCCAACGGTATAGTTCCTCAAATATGGGGAGTGGGCTACTCAAGAGGGTAAGCCAGATTAGGTAGTGGTCCTTCACTTCTGGCAGAAAGTGCACTGCACTGAAAGGAGTAGAGAGGAAGTGTACAGGATGTTTCTGCAGGAATGATCGGGTTGTCTGGAGTGAAAAATCAGAGCACTCTCAACTAAATCTGAAATATTTCAGATCTGAAGTGTTGTTCCTAAGGGATGTAGCTCATCTGACTTCCATTTCCATTCTCCTCTCTGCACTGAGGTTCCTGCTTGGGACTGCCTCTCCCAGGGTGGGTTGGTGAGGGGTACTGTGAGAGATGCTGGCTGAGGGGAGAACTCAGCCAATACTCAGCCTATAGTGTCCGGGGAGCAGAGGACATCTAAATCACACTGCCTGTGAGCACCGTGGTGACCTCTAACTCCTCTAAAACTCAGTTTTTCAGCTGAAGTCCCTTGGGTTTGATACATTCAATTTCTCAACAAGGAAAGTTGGCATTTCGGGGAAAAAGCAAATGCTTTTGGCCAGAACGTCAACAAAAATCTCCATACATTGAAAGCAACTGAGATGAAAGAAATTCTGCCTTCCCCAGCTGCCACCACAGAATATAAGGAATGCAGTAGTAAGTCAGACCAGTGGTCTGTCTCACCCAGTATGCTGTCTCTGATGGCGGCAGTAGGAGGCCCAATAATTAGAGAAAGCACATGAACCTGGCCACTGTCTGAGGTGGCACAGAGTCATGCCAGGAATACTGATGGTTTGAATCAGGGCCAAGGAAAGGAAGGGGAAAATTGGAAAGGACGGGACAGAAAATAAAAACTATTTGGTATTGTTTGGGGCAGCCACAAACTGCCACCTCTGTCACTGGTGCGTTCCTCAGTGCAAAGCCAACCTACAAACAGCAATGCTGCCATGGTGCTACCAGTAAGGAAAACCTCGGGGTGGGATAAAACCTTCTGCAGAATTTGTAGATCTGCCTTTTGACTGAGTTGAGGCCCTAACTGCATCTTAGCCGTGCTACAACTGCACGCCTTGTCATCATGTGCGATATGAGCATGAGTCCTCATCATGCCCAGGGTCATTTGGCAGGATGCAAAGATGTGAAGATCTCTGTGATATTCTGGTGGCATGGTGATTTTGGACCCATCACACTGTTACTAGAAAGCTCATGACAAGTTTAAACAATCACAGGGAAGGATCTGTTCGCTTTCACCTTTTGCTCTGTTTCTTGCTCCAGATCCAGATGAATCCAGAGTCCTTGCTGACTGCAGACTTTCATAAACCACTGTACACCAGCACTGCTGTTGACAACCTGGTTTTGACAGACTGGCCTGCCTCAATTTACAAGTCAGATGCTTTTTATAGACATGTGGATGAGTAGGCTGGTGCCTCTGGAAAGAGATTTCACATGTGTGGGAAAAGGGTTGGGCAGGAGGTGTGCGTGGGCACATGGAGACCTTTGGAGCCTCTGGTTTATGGCAGTGAGAAGATTTTGTGCATGCATGAGTGGTGGCTGCGGTGACCACATGGGGTACAGCGAGGCTGAAAAAGTAGCAGATGAATGTCAACCAAAAGGAAAATGTAGAGCAGCCTGAGGGGCTACAACTGAAAATAAGCTTAAGTAAATGGAAGATTTTGTCTGGTTCTTGGGAGGCTTTTCCTGGTGGTGTGGTCTCCAAGGGATCAGGGGGAATTGCCTTCCCAGGGGAGTGGTAAAGCCCCAGCATGTGAATCATGTCTTCTGGGACCAGACAAAGTCCTCAAGAATCCACCCTTGGTAACGAACCTCCACTCGCTGAGAGATGCAAGGGGGAGTCACAAAAGATGACACACAAGGGTTTTCCAGCTCTCATGCTTGCCATTCATATGAAAGTGGGGAAATATCAGAGCTCCTAGGGCAGACAGTGAGAAATTGGCATTTTGTCCTGAAGAAACCACCCTTGAGCGCTCAGCCATGTGACAACATCAACAGAAACTCCAAAGTTCGTTTGGTAGTAAGAAGGTGAAGAGGCAGCTGCCTGGGGCCTGGCAGGCAGCCAGCAGCCGCTGCTGGAGGAAAACACTGTCACTCCTCACACCAGACATGCCAAGGAAGGGCTGGGACTGATGGGCAGCGAGTAAGAGGGAGGGGTGGAGAAGGGGACCTCAGAGATAATGGAAGCACAGAAGCGTTCCTCTGCACCTTTGGAGGTGCCATGGGGAGCACCCTCACCCCTTAGTGCATTGGATGGTCCCTGGGTGGGTTAATTAGACGCGGGAGTTGCTGGGACTTGCAGGGGTTCAGGCAAGATACGGAGATATGCGAGAAACGTTTGTGGGAGGACTGACGGTCTGGGCGATGATGGCGTGTGGGTAGGGGTGCGCATCTGCAGCTCTGCGTGGCTCCCTCTATGAATGGGAGTGTGCATCTGTGCCTCCCCTGTGAGCAGAGCTGAACTCGGTGTGTGAGCGTGTGTGTCTGCCTGCCTGCGTGCTCATGCGTGGCTTCCTTATGGGGGCATGCATCTAATCTGTGTGACTTTGACACTGACAGTGCCCACGTGGGAGAAACCATCTGACAGCTCTGACAGGAAAGTTCAAGCTACAGTGTGGTGTGAGCAGAAGCGCACAGATCATTTCTGGTGGGACTTCCTGGTTTTCCTCCTTGCAACAGCCTTTAGATAAAGGTGGAAGGTCTGCGGAGCTCACATCAGCTGTGCTTTTGGCTGCGTTTTTAAATTAAAACTGCAGTTCTCTGATTTACATAGACAGTTTCATAAGGTCTTCCCTTTTTTTTTTCTAGGGAGGGTAACTCTGCAAAAGAAGGGGCTCTTTATCAGATAGCACCCCTCTCTCTCAAGACTGCAAAACCTCTGAACGTGCCAGTACAGCCTATGAGACACTGAGGTCAATGCGACTTAGGCATCTAAAGAGTCTGAGCTTTTGGGTCAGTCTGCCTCCAGGGTGTCCTTGTTCCTGCAAGCCAGCTTGGAAAATACTGTGCAGGATTAAATTGCAAAATTGTGTGATAGCTCCTTCTTTCAACCCACGGTGCACGAGTGACGGACCGAGGGGGAGCAGGAGCGTGAGTATAAAGCAGAAGCAAGAGGATGCTGTGCAGCCTGGAGATGGTCGGTGCTCTGTGCAGGGTGGGGTAAAGGTAGTCGTGAGGTAAAATGCCCCATCTGGCTTCAAGAGGGCTTCTTACACCTGTGATTACTAGGGGCTGGCAGAGCGGTATAAGGGTCATTCTAGCTCACGTTCTGTGTGGAAATGGCTTTCCATGAGACATCAGGAACTCCCCTTGTCGGGGCACACCACACTGGCCTGGCGGCAGCGGCTGGAGGCCAGCTAGCAAGCAGGTGGGCTCAGCTGCCTGAGCTGGCATGACCAGCAGCTGTACCAGTCTCAGAGCCCAGCTTTCCTTCAGCAGTGGTTCACATTCCTGGCAGTGGTCATCAGCAACCCCCTGACCAGCCTGCTTCCAGCTCCGAGCATTTTGCAGCTCTCCCCTCTTGCTCCCATGGCTCTTACTGTCCTTTCCAGAGGCTTGCTGGGGCCTGTAGGGGAGATGTCTCAGGAATGAGAAGAATGTGGATGATGGACCCAGCCGTGGCAGCTGCTTTCACAACTCCCCTCCTTGAGGAGACTCTGCCCTGTGAGGGCAAAAGGACAGGAAAGGCCTTGGCCCCAGATTTCCTCTAATCCAAAGGTATTGCCAGGTGGCCCCACATCGCAAGAGCTAAGCCTTTGGCATGAGTCACTGCTCACCTGCCATCAGCCACTACAATGCTCATAGTTCATTGCATTTCTCTGCGTGGCTGGAGATGACCTAGCCCAAGACCTGTCCTTGGGCTCTCATCATGGGTGTCTCCCCACGCCTGTGGTACAGGCTGGTTTTCATAGGGGAAAGGGGATAGATCTTAATTATGAGTTTGGCGAACCGGTCACTCCCTTGGGGAATGTGGGTTCTGGAGCTGAGCTGTCCTAACCCACCCCTCCCCACCATGACAACGCATGGGCTATGTTTGGTCTTACTCAGAGAGCAGCTTCCATGTACTCTCTGCCCTGCTGCAAACAGTTCAGGAGGAGGAGGGTGCATGGAGCTGCAGATTTGGCCAGGGTTTCCTTTGTTCATTGTCCAGCTGTTCTAACTCAGGAGGTACTTTCCAAAACTCCCCCAGCGGAGTTTGAAGAAATCATGCTCCAGACTGCAGCCCTCAGATGTTCTGCTTTGCTGCCCTTCCTGCAGTGTAACAGCAGAAAGCAGTTTAAGAAAGGAGGCACGCTAAATTTGCCCCTGGGCAGTTGATATGGGGAACTGCTGCTGGATCCTGTGTCATACTGTGGGATGACTGAGTGTGGACTGCCTCTGACAGAGGATCGGTTTCGTCACATTTGAGCTGGTGCTTCAGCACATTTATTCAGGGCCAGTATTACAGCACTGTGGCTACCAGTTAGTTGTCAGTCCTGGCAGGGGCTGTCAAAAGAGCAGGGCCATGGAGAAGAGCCTCCTTTTCTGTGCACGTTGCTTTGCCTCAGCAGAAAAGACCCATGAAGTATTAAGCATCCATCTTCAGATGGCGAGACAGGAAATCCCCTTCCTTGCCCTCCCTTTTGGAGGTGTAAAAGAGCACCTCTGGGTCTCTTACTTCTCCCTGCCTTGAAGGAAGGGTAAAGAAATCTCATCTTTTAGTCCTTTTTCATTACTTTTTTTGCAGGAGAACAGGAGGAAGGAAAAAAAATTAGGAGTGCCACACCCGGCAGCCTGCCCTGTGTTGTGTTGGGTGACACTGCTGTCACCTCCCTATTGAAGGGTACAGGCACAGGAGCCCATTGAGATCAAAGGGGTCTAGTAGTGCTATTTCTTGCCTTGTGGGGCACTTGAGTATCCAAGGGCAAATCCCAGCCTGGCATCAGGTGCCTCCCCTTTCGCCATCGGGTGTAGCACTCAGTGGAGAGCACCCATCCAGCAGCCAAAGGGAACCAGGGGGGTGAGCAAGTGGAAACGTGCCATGGAAGGGGACACCCCTTCTGCCGCGTGGGGTTGATGGGCCCTGTGAAGCCCTGTGGGAGCGGGCAGGGCTAAGGAAGCAGGCTGTACCCCCCCACCCTGCCCACTTTTGAGGAAACTCAAGCAGGCGCAGGCTGAATGCCATGTGCCAGCCTTGCAGCTGGGACAGTGATGAATAGAGAGAAGGATTCATGCTTGCAGCAAATCTCCCCCGTCTCATTATAAACAAGGCCCTGAGGTGGGTCTTTTACCAAAAAAATGCTGACTATTATCAGCAAATCTCCCAGAACTGTTTCAAAATACAATCTCTGCTCCACCCCAGGCCACCAAACAGTAATTCCTGCATGCACTTGCATCGCAAGCACACTGCAAAATTCAAAGACCACCGGCTAGGCCAGCAGGGCCGGTTTTCCAAGCCCAGGGCTCTCTGTCCTCAGCAGGGTACTGGGGAGCACTAGCAACCCTGCAGCTCTGAGGCACCCACTCCAAAACTGGGTGTTTCTCCACAATATCCCAAGTCCCTCCTCCATTAATGTGTCCTTGGGTGTGGCTCGACTCCATCTCTCTTAGATGTCTACCTCGGGATGGCACGTGCCTGGTGGAGATGCCCAGCTCTCACACAAGAGTAGCCTGGATGAATGGCTCGGACTGTGTGCCACGTGTTTGAATGGTTAGTCATAGCTGGGGGGGGCTTCTGTGGGAGCCTGCTGGGAGGAACTCCTTAGGTGGGTGTGCAGTGCTTCGTATGAAGGAGCTGCGTTTCAGGGTGTGCTTCCAGGCACTGCAGTGTTAGTGATAGTAAGATACCTCAGTTTTGATCCTTTTCCTATGCTGATCCTCAAGGGAGCAAATAGAAATAATCTGCCTTTAAGCCCACACTCTCTCAGTGCACAGAGGCCCCAGGTTTGGCAGCTGAAGTGGCCTGGGTGGAGGCATTCGGCTGACTTAAACCCCTGTTATCATAGAAACAATAGCTAATGGGCTCCAAGTTTTCACACTCTTCATGCCCAGCTCCCTCTTGTGTGTTTGTTCGGGAAAAGAATCCTACTCCATCCAGAAATGTCAAGTGGGCAGTTCATGGACAAAGCTGCTCTCAGAGGTGCCTTGAGGCATTCAAAGCTTTTGCATGAAAGTTGCTCTGTGGCCACAGCATTTTTTTTTTTTTTTCCCCAAACTGATTTCATTGTTAATCATGGTAAATGACAACTTCCAAAACCACTTTCTACCCAGACTGATTGCTGACTGCCCTGGAAACACTCACTGCCTCAGTCAGCTTCCCTACCATTCAAACACATCTATTTCTCAGGCAGGAGGCACCCCTGCATGACCGAGCCACAAGCAATAGGGCCAGAGGGGACCTCGAAATTCACAAAATCCGTCCTTCTCCCACAAGGTTAAGGTCAGCTCAGCTTCTTGGCCATTCATATAGTAACTGTCCACAGCACCAGCCTGAGCCCCAGCCATTCCCGGCAGGACCGGGCAAAATACTGTTTCAGTCTCTTTCAGACCCATGAAACCGTGCAGGGGCGTGCTGGGTTCCTGCAACAGGAACCAAAGCCCAGCGCCAACAAACTGGCTTTGCTGTGCTCCCTTTCTCAGACCTCAAAAATAGTTCAGGGATTTGACCACAGGATACAAACCATAGCAGACAGATGAAGCGAGAGAACTGGTGAAGAAGGGGAGGGAGGGAGGGGGACATTGCGTGGAAAAAGGCAGGTGAATAGGGAAAATTGCCATTCTCTGCAATCCTACACTTCCCATCAGCGCCCCCCCCCCCCATCATGCAGCCTGCGGTGCTCTTAGCAATTCCACCCGCTCCCTCACTTCGCCTCTCAGTGCTCCCCACTCCAGGATCTGTGCTGCTCAGGAAGGCGTAGCATGCATTTGTACCCATTGCATGGCTTTGCTTAAGAACTGGGGCTTGACTTTAGCCTCAGGAGCTGGGACCCCAACAGAAAAAGAGAGCTCCTCCCCATTGTACCCCAAAGCCTGCACCTTTGGGGCCTCTCCGACTTCACTTGGAATGATCATTGTTTTAAATTAAAGCTTGGCAAACTACCAATGGAGGGGAGAGACACACGCAGGAAAATACCAGCGAGAGCCAGAAACACTGAACCGGCAGCCGTAATTTGAAGCAGGCATTTTCCCACGTTTGTAAACAATGCTACTCCAAAAGCGCGTGGCAGCTCCTCTGCCGGGGCTGGCCCAGGTTGGGCACCCCGTGCCTACACCCTGGCTGCACATGCCCTGGAGGCGAAAATAACATTGCTGCTGCCAGCGCTCTACGGTTGCAGCCAGGGTGCCTAGCAGTATCGCTTTGCCCCATAACGCAGCTGGATTTCAAAGAAAAAGCTGAAAGGCTAAGGTGCGTCCCGTAGCCAGCTCGTGTGCCGAGTTGAAGAGAAGTGGCGGAGCAGAGGAGAAAAGCAGGCTGGAGCTGCTGGGTGAGGGGAGCAGGCACCAGTGAGGGAGAAAAGTCGCTGAGGATTTTCGAGAGCAGCTCTTACCGTGTGGGCTGGGGCCGGTCCTGGCACCTGTGGGAGCAGGAGCGTGCTGGGCTGCAGTGCTGATGTCCTGGAGTGCGGAGCTGAAGTGAAGGGGAGTGACCTGGTGGTGGTTTAAGTTTCCCCCGGTGGTGCAGGAGGGTGGTGTCTTTCCACTCTGTTTTAAAGGAGTTACTATGAATCAGTCTGCCTTTAAAGAGAGGGAGAAGGGGAAAAAAAAAAAAAAATTAATGAGCTACGCCCTGCTTTGTTGGCAGGGAGTCAAGAGTCGCTGGGAGGAAACCAGCAATCCAAAGAAATCTGTGCAGGGCTGTGTCTGACTCAGTGTGCAGTACAGAGACCGCAGCCTGGAAAAATGACTGACGCTGATCCAGCTGAGTAATAGAGGCCCACAACAGCATCTGTTTATAAAACTGAACTTCTGGTTGTCATAAAAAAAAAAAAAAAAAAAAGTGTAGTTACAAATGTGGCAACGGGACTTCAACAATACAATCACTCAAACAAACAAACAGCCGGTTGGCAGGGGGCATCATGAGGCTGGGTGAGTCACCCCATCCCCTCCCCGTGCTGCACAGAGAGAAGTCGCCAAGGCTGGCGGTGTGGGGGAATGCAAATCGGACCTGTGGGGTTGGCATGGACAAGACTTTTGGGAATATATCAAGGAGCAAGGATGCTCAAAATGCAGCTCTGGCCTGGTGGTGACTCTGGAGCAAGTTAGCCAGATGGTGGTGGTTTGCTTCCACAGAGAGAGAGCAGGCAAGGAAGATGAAATAAGGAGTTTGTGATTCACAGTTTTCTGAGGTCAGCATTTCTTGCCATCTTAAAGACCTCTCAAAATAGATCCTTTACATTTGCAGAGAATTGACTGGTGTAGTTGTCTCATGGATGCTACAGGCAAGATTGAGTGGGGATGTGCTTGAGATGTGGGTGAAGGGGGAAGAATTTTGTCAGAAAGCATCTGGGTTAAAATGTGATCCATATTGTGATAGAGTTGGTGATCTGCTACTGCAAGGAATCAAGCCTGCCTTTGCAGAGGCCCAGAAAGAGATAAGCAGATACTGATAAAATACCTGGCAAAGGCCTTCCCACTTCAATGAGGAGGACACTGGACTGCCTTTATTTGAAAGACAAAGCTGGTGCTCTTTGAAGTCTACACAGATAAAAAGATCTTGCTATTTTTCAGATTATTCCTTCTCTCTGGTGTTATTGATATGTGTCTGGTCTAATTTTAGACTATAGCAGCCTGCTTAAAAACAGAGCTATGTCTAAAACAGGAGCAAAGATGACACATATGGTGGGCAAAGACATCGTGCCCAGACAATCCCATGGGAATAAGCCTAACTGCGTTTAATACCTATGGGTTAGAATGTGCTTCTTGGTGATATACATGAATGCGGTCTCCAAGGAAAGGAAAATATATTTGCTTACCCTACAGAAGGAGCTGGCATTTGCATTGAGCTGCACTGTCCATTTGTCCTTCCCTGTTCCCCCAGCAGAGCTTACTGGAGTGAGGGATGCTCAGCTCCACACAGAATACTGGAGCGCACAGTCCCAAAGCAGACTCTGTGGATCAGACTTCAGCTGTGGTGGAGCATCCTGTGCCCCAGACCTGTTCACAGGTGACTGCCCACCTGCCAGAAGGCAGCTGTGTGCACACTTGCAGAATTACTTATCTGAGACCCAGCAGCCAAAACACCCGCGTCTAGAACACACTCACATGGGGCAACAGCAGTGGAGCCCCCTAAGAATTTGGGTATGAAGTGACCCGTGACGGGCAAAGCATTATTTGTCCAGAGAGAGCAAACTCGTTTTGTATAAATTGCTCTCTAGCCTGGGAGGCCATGTCAGGCAACGGACAACATCAGACGCTCACAGGGAGGCAGCGGAGTTCTGCAGCGTCAGCGGTAGTTTGCCCACAGGAGCATTGCTTCTTAGCTCTCCGTCTGGAAAGGCTGGTGCCCAGCCAGCAGAGTCAAGAAAAGTAACCGGACAGGCCACATAGGCTGTGACTGTGGCCCTGGAGGTGCACTGGTACCCTGTCAGCAATTGGCTTCATCCCTGTTGCTATACCTGTCAAGCCGGGTGTGAGAGGGGGTAACAGTGAGTGTCAGGCGAACAAAGGTGCGGATTGCTGCTCCTGTTTGGGAGCAATGCTGCATGTGGGCAAGATGATGGTTTCAGCAAGTGAGGGTACCTCCCTAATGTCAGGGTACAATGAGGTCAGGGGAGAGCTCAGCTTCCACTGAGCAGGCTGGCAGCTCTCTGGGATATTTGCACCTTGCGTCTGAACAGGGAGACAGGGTAGAAGTGAGAGAACTTCCTACCAAAAGGTAAAGGTAGGAGAACATTTCAAGTTGATAGTATTTGTCGTGTTTTCTGTGTAGCTGTCTGTGGATGAAGCGTCAACTCAATAAGCCTTTATGTGTGTGTGACAGAGAACCAGCCCTATCCACCCATCTAGAGAAGAGGCTGGTCTTTCTGTGTGCCTCTGGCAACTTCTCCCTTTAGGGTGTGTGGTTTTCACAAGGCAGGTTGCAATAGAAAACCCATGACGTGAAAAGTGTCATCATGGGATCAGAATTCTAAAGCATGCTGCCAGTTTGACACAGTAAGGTTGAATTACCTAAGATCCCCACACCATAATCCATGGTGTCCCTTGACCTAAGTATCACTCGTTTCACAGGCTTTTCTGAATGCCTACAGCTAACTAACAGGAGGTGGTCAGGTCAAAGCCATGAGAATTTAAGCTGTGGGAGTCTGGACGGGCATTTCCACAGGCAATGAGAGGGTGAAGCTTTCCCATGTGTGCCATGCCTTTGCTGAAGCTCTTCCCAAACAAGCAGCTTGCAGGTGCTGTATGTCTGCTTGTTTTGCCATGCCCCACACATATGCGGACATCACTACTGTGTATGAACAGTAGTCGTTGGTATAACAAGATGAGCATCTGCAGTGACATTAGATAAGACAAACATTAAGCTTTCACAAGCCCAGATCAAAGGAGGAATGGACTATGAGGAGTGGGAGATGAAGTGTAGAGTTAGGGGTGGGGGAAGCATGGTTGGGCTCAGCTGGAAGCATCCAGAACTGATCGTTTCTAGAGATGGGGGTGCCAGGGGACACAGGCCATGGCCTCCCTACGCTTTCTTCAGATGCCAGAATCTATGCCTGGGAGAGGTCTGTAGCTGAGTTCCCATGCTCTCTGGGATGCTTTCAAGTACAAATTCAATAGGAATTCAGCATACGCTATTTGGACATGCTTTTCTGGATAACTATCTGCAAACACACACTGCATATTAAGCCCCCCCAGTCTAAACAACATGTCTTTCCACCTAAAGATATTTAAACCCTTTCCTCTCTCTTATATGTGCTATTTACTCTGTGCAACATCCTGCTGGCTGGTTGCAGGACAAGTGGAAGTGATATGCTCCATGCTCTTGGCTACTTTTCCGCTTGTCATGACACGGAGAAGGCGGGATTGAGCCTGAGCTAATGTGTGGGTTTAAAAAAATAGAAACCAACAAGTTTCATACTGCTCTGTAGTGGTGTAGCCGATGTGTTTGTGTGTGTATCCTGGGGTTATCCATGTGATACAGTAATTTGCAGAGACATATGATACATCTCAGAGCCATATGATAAACTGCATTTGTCACGCATGACCCTGGAGAGCTTCAAATGGGAGCATTCATCCACTGGAGAGGAGAGGGCAATAGTTCCCTTATTTATAGCTTCGCTCAGTTCTCAGAAAGCAGATATTGGAAGTCACACTTTTATGGTTTTGGTCATTTCTCTAATGTGTGTTGTCATGTTCCTGTCCCCCCTGAGAACCGCTAGACTTCCAGTACTTAGGGAAGCTGACTTTACAAGCTCAGCGGTACAAGAAAGGAGTGGATTGCAGTCAACACTGAACAGATGTAACTCTTCCTCTGCACAGTCTGGGGGGGTTTTTGGTTTGGGTTTTTTTTGGTGGCAGGGATAATCTCTGGCCCAAGTACTTTGATAAACTGTATGAAGAACAAAACCTACAGAAACATCTACATCTGATTTTTCCAAAATCACTTAGGACTGCTAGACTGACTGACCTTTTGAAAGCGGGGGTAATAGGTACAGAGTTGAAAATGCCCTGGGTTTATAGTATTTGTGTAGGAACGGTGTGTCACAAAGCTTTAACAGGCAAGAATTGCAATAGTTCCCTCCAGGACTTGAGCATTATGAGCGGAGTCTATGCCAGAATGCATTCCCCACATCACACCTACCACATCTGGGAAGCCCCAAAGCTTTCCTTGTTCCTTAACAGGAATAAAAAATGAATATGGGCATGAGATAAGGACACCATTCCTACCGTAATTTGGATAGTGATTAGAATTTAGTTTTGTCCTACCATGTGAAAAGGACCATACACTTGATTCTTACGTTGGAAAGGGAGATGAAGATGGATTATGATTCCTCTGTGCAGTGGGTGAGTGAACTGGCATCTCGCACTGTCTTAGAGTACTGACATTCACACTGCGGTCTCTGCAGCAGATTTGGAGATTCTGCCAGACTGGGTAAATGGCAATCCATTCGTAACTGGCTGAGGGGTTTGGACTAGTTCTCAGGGTGTCAGTTAGCCCAGAAGTGCCTTGCCATCCTAGGCGCTGGTGGGTGGGCTGAATGTGATCCTCAGGCTGAGGTTGTGAACACAGGGAGGAGGCAGCATGAGCTGGCTGCTGCTTGGAATAGAGACCTGAACCTGGGAAAACATAACTTTCTTCCATGCTCTGGAGCAAAAGAAGGTGTGGTGAGATGAGAGCCATCTGAAATGAGGAGATCTTCCCCTGCTTTTATGAGACTGGGTGAACTGCACTCCCCATTTCATTTTCCATTACTTTAACCTCTACCTCAATTTCTTCTTTTTTTCTGTTGGAAACAGTCCAGCTGAAGACATTTGCTTGTAATGTGCAAATGGTACCTCTGCCCTGGCAGACCCATCTGAGCTGTCACTTTCCCCAAGAACCTCTCCCATTCCACATCAAAGAGGTAGTGGCTGGTGGTATTTTCCACCTGTACATGAAGGTCTCTCTCATCCATTCTGGCAGCCAAGGAGGGGTTTTTATTGCTTTCTCCTGCTCCTGGCTCATTTCTACCTCTACCTTCTGTGGCTGCTGTATTGCGCAGTACACTCTACTGATTGCTTCACAGTGGTTTTACTGTGTTAGTGGAGAAAAGAAAATCCTCCAAGCACCAAGAAATGGCATGACTCAACAGTGCCTTATTGTTCCCCTTTCATTCAGTGCTGACAAAGGGAATTACCTGCGTGACCGTCCTGGACTGCAATTGTGTCACTGGCTGTAGAAACAGACCTTGGCTAAGGCAAGGGCAAGTGCCATTTGTGCTGCAGTTGAGGTTTGATAATGCGACATCTTTCTATTCACCTGCTGCTCCCATGGGCTGTTTTCAGGTGTTACTTCTACTCAAGGTTTGCTGGACTTCTTAGAGCAGATGTTGGTGTCCTGAGAAAGTTGTAGGATCTCCCTCTGCAGCCAGAGATAAGGTCTTGGAGGGTGCGTGAAAGCTAACTGTACTAGCCTCTCACTCTCTACAATATCTTGCCTTTTTTAATCTCAGGATGCATTTATTTAAGTAACATTGCAGTGTCACGGGTCTACATGTATGCCGGAAGGGAGAGCGCTAGCCTAGAAAGATAAATGGGAGAGACTGCAAGGGATCTAGCATATGAACAAACCAAGCAGGCAGATCACTTTCTCAACTCAACTGAAAGAAAAGCCCAGGGAAGGCTCGCTAGGGAGGGCAGCGGAACCTGTACTGGGTCCCCCAGTGAGCGGAAGGGTTGGTGGGAGGGGAAGAGCACCAAGCTCAGTGCATAGTGAGGAGGGAGGAGAAGGAAAACAGGGAAGTGTAGCTGAGATGGAAAGACAGCTGGGCATTGACAGGGTCAGGGCAGGGCAGAGAGGGCTGAACACCATGGGCGATGCAGCCAATACGGAAAGCGCCTCCGAGCTCCAAGTCCCTGAGCAAAGCGCAGAGGGCTGGCAGGAGGCTGGGAAGTCCTCTCCCTCCTGTTGCTGTTGCATGGCAGAAGGGAGGGGAGGATCTTTAGGCTTGCTTTTTCATTCCCTGACAAAGAGGGAAACAATGCCTGTGACTGCAGAAGCATGGTTCCCTTCTGAAAGAGGAAACATCTACATGTGTCACGCTATGGGCCAGCTTCTGAGTTTATTTGCAGCAGCGCAGAACTGGAATAACTCACATCGACTTCATGGCAGTCTTTCTGATTTTGAATCGGGGAATGAAGCAGTGCCACCATGTCAAGACACTGGTGGTAAAGAGAGAATTTGCGAGGGGGAAAACCTCTCACCTTAGCACAGAGACTGAGCATTGAATTAAAATCGCTCTCCTTCCTTGCTACCTGCTCCCCTGCTTCTTGCCAGCTGTCCATTGATCTTTTGAGAGGGAACATAAATTATGCTTTGCTTCCCCTCGTACACACACGCTCCCTTTCTGTGCCTTATGCATTCACAAACACAAAAATTTTCATAACTCCATTCCTTCTCCTTTTGTAATGTACAGTCACCACTTTCATGGCTCCCTTGTGTTTGAGGCAGGATATGGGCAGGAAATAATAACACAAGATTCAAACTGGAAAAATGCAAACCTATTATCTGGGGGAAAATAAACCCAAAGCTAGCTATTCAGAGGGCGGGAGCCTTTGGAACTTGCAAGAGAAATAAAGCTGGAAGCAACTTAACAGGGACAGCAGACAGAGAGCTGGAGAGGACCTTGCAAAGTGATATAGCACTTAGCGGGGGAGAAGGCAGCCGATGTCATTTACAGCTCTTCAGATGCTGATGTCCCTCTTGCATCCACAAATTTCAGAGCCATATTTCACCTCTGGAGAGGCCCTATCAGTGGTAATGACAGCGAAAGCTGAAGGTTCTCATTGCTGAGAGGATTTGCCTCAAATCCTATGGCAGGGGATCGCTCTAGTGTCGTCCCAGCAGTGCTGTGGGACTGAGGAATTGCCTGGCTGGTCTGTGGTACCTTCATACTAGTCAGAGTCAGAGGCATCATGTCCCTGTGTAGCTCCATGCTAGGAGCGTGGGGGAAGACATGAGCTAGACAAGGGGGAGGAGAAAGGGAGCATTCACCACATTGCCTGGCTCTGAGGGCGATTAGACAGCACAGAGAGGTAAAAGCCTGGGCTTTTTGACTTCAAGTGTGCTTATGAAGGGTGGTGTTTTGTGGGTGTGAAATGAAAATCAGAAAAACGTCTCAATGGCACAAAATGATTGCTTGAATTTGACAGGTATATCTGGGCACCACCATCCCTGTGAGATACGTGAACAACCGGATGAAAAATGAGAATGAATGAATTGAAGCAAAGGACATGGCAGACTGGTAAAGAGTGCTCCCAGGTGAAGAATAAGGACTCTTGGAGGTGGACTGAAGAAATGCTGAGGAGGATGTGGTTATTTGAGGGGATTTTTGAACTTTGGACAGAAGCTTAAGGGTAACCCCAAAGCTATAGGTACTACCTTACTGAGAACAAATGTTATGTCTTCTGTGATATGCAAGAGCATGGGTCCACTTTCTAATACTGGTCAAAATTGGATCAGAAGGTGGAACTGAGCAAAACAAGGCACAGGCTGAATAACCTGCAACAATAGCTTTGCAATGGCCAGGTTTGGTATGAATGATGAGTGTACTGGGTCAGGGTGAAACACAGAGGAGCGAGGGGCACCATCATCTTCATCAGTTCCAGAAGAACAGGGCAAAATCTTTCTGAGTGCAGGTTCTGATCTTCTTCACAGTGCTGCTGTGCATGTGCCAGGGTGAGCAATGTGCAGGCAGGGTGAGAGGCCACTTCAACACCCCATTTCTATTATTGTGGCTACAGAGGCAGTGAGCCATGTGTTAAGAACCTCCATGTGGCACTTGAGATGTAACTCCAAGTACCTTATAGCTGGTTATACTCCTTAAACTGGTGATATTTTCCACAGGTGATGGGGAAGGACGTCATTCTGCCTCACAGACCACTTGCAGAGCAACTATTCCCAGCAGGCATCACCAGCAGCTCCATCTGGCTGGCTGCGGAGTCCTCTTCTCTGTAAGAAAAGTGGTCAGAGTGGAGGGGAAGGGAGGTACCGATCTCCTTTGACCCTTCCAAGTTTCACGGCAAGGACAGGCTCCGTGTGACTCAGAAGCAGCGGTGTGGCCGGGCAGACCAGCTCTGATCAGGCAATGAATGCTTGTGGGCTGCATTGCTGCTTATGGAGGTTCCTTGTGCTGCCTCCCATCCGCTTGTTCCAGTCCAGTGCTGTCACCTTCATGGCTCAATGTAGAGGTGATATCCATGCCATGGGTCAAAGAGTGGGCATGGTGCAGCTCTGAAAGTTAACAGAGACCTCTGCATGTCACGACTACCAAAATAAGTGATTGCAGAGTGAAAGCAGAGTGGAAAACAACAATGAAAAAGGAAGCTGCAAAGTCTTTGGTAGCTGACCTGCACCTCCGTCTCTCAGGGGGGTTTTACTGCTGTCTCTGCTGTTCTCTTATGGAGGAACAGGATATGTGGGTGCGTTGGAGACATGAATTCCCAGCCTTTCTCTTTGCTGGAAACCCATCCCACTCAATACTCACACAAGCGGCAGCTGCTGGTTGTCCCGTTCCCCATGCTGGCTGGCAGCTGAGTCTGTCCCAGCAGCAGCTGATGCTGCTCACCTGTGCAGGTCACTGAGTATGCACTGTGTCCCTCCCAAAATGCCTGGAGAGAGTCACCGAGCTGAGAGGCGCTGGGTCACAGGAGAACTGTGGGGGTTTCTTCTCCCCAGGAGAGCAGTGTCTGAAGTCAGGCTGCTGCTCAGCCGGTGCGTTGCTGGGTACCATGTGCTATTTGTAAAGCTGAGTTCTTAATACAAGAAAGGCCAGTTTGTCACTGTAATTTAAAAATCCTTTTGCCGTCTAGGGAAATGTCAGCAGGCAGAAACAAGTAATGGGAAGGTTTGACCCAGAGACAAAGAAGCTGTTGTTTTCTGCCTGTCCCAGCTGTCAGTGGTGTTGGGTTGCTCAATGCTGCTCAGGAAAGCAGCTCTGGAATTTCTCTGCCTTCCATGAAGGCTGAAGACATATGAAGTGAAATGACTCTGAATAAACACCTGCCAGACTGTCATGGGAAAGGTTGGGATGCTGAAATGCAACAGGGTGAGGACTGGCACCGGACCCAAACTGGGAGTCGAGGAGAATCCTCTGGCAAAGCTGACATCTAGTTTTTGATCATTTGGTTTCCACCTGCAGGTGTAATCGATACCCAGGTGGTAGAGTGACTAAACTTGCCCGCTGTTGCTGCTGCTGGCTTTCAGCTGCACGGAGCAGTGGGGAGGAACAGAGGGGAGGGGATGGGTGTGAAAGAAATTCCTGTCTCAAGAACCACAGAAGCATTTTCATGCCTGGGATACTTTCCTATTTGCTTTCCCCCAAGGTAGCCCCTCTCACCTTGGAGACAGTGTGGCACCTGAAACCATGGGCCACATGACCATGAGGTTACTTACACCTGCAAACTCAGGAGCAGACGACACATTTTGCAGGTCAGAATCCCAGCTGGGGGAGTCTGAGGGATGGATGTGGAGGAGCTGGGGTGTTTCAGAAGAGGATATCAGGGTGACAAACCTCTAAGTGATCCTGGCTCAGAGAGCCTGTGGTTTGGCAGAGGAGAGTGGAGGGTGTGCTGTGCCCACACTTGGCCCACTGATCTGTTTTCTGATCCATCCCACTCTTGATGGGTGGCTCACGGAGGATCCTTCTGTTTGCAGGCTTGTTCACAGCTGGTGGAAACTTGCCCAAGGCATCCTTGCCTGCCTTCATCAGCCGTAGAGAAAGGGAAGGGACACATCAGGAACTATCCAAGTCAAGGGAGGGGAGGAGTTACAGGGGGAGATGGTGCAGATCTGCATCCTCCACTGATGTGAATAGCCCCAGCCTTTTCCATGCAGTAACTCTGTTTTTCCTATGCAGCCCTCACATTCCCTGGAACTCAGCAACATAGAAACCAGCAAGCACCTGTGTCCAGTTTGTTAGACTGTATTTGTAGGTATTTGCTAGATTTAAGGTCCAGGCCATTAAAGCAATTAGGTCTAGTTATCGCAGAGTGCCCTCACATACCTGCTGTCTGAGCACACTGCATCTGTAAAAGGCTGGTGCCAGGCAGTCCTGTGCGCTGGACCGCTCTCAAAGGTGAGCCCTGGCTGTGGAGAGCTCTGCCAAATGGGACCACAAGTAAGAAAACAAGCATCAACCTGAGCACTTCAGATGGTCAGTCTCGACAAAGAGCTCATCAGAAGGACCTCACGGGCTCTGTGCTAACACTAGTGCTATTCACACACTTGTCATGATATGGAGAGGAACGTCAACAGCAAGTTAACAGTTTATTTGGGGCCCACAATTATTCCAGAGAGGCAATCTAAAGCTGACTGCAAAGGGCTGCAGAAAACCAGCCACTGAGTGGCTGGGTACTCCCTGGCAGATGAAATTCAGTGGCAGCAAATGCAAGGGAATTCCACGAGGAAGAAAACAGCCTGAACGGCTGAACGGCTCTAAGTCAGCTGCTGCCAGCAGAGAAAGGATCTTGGATTCATTGCAGACTGTCTGCTGAAAACACTCTCTCAAGGCTCTGTAGAAGTCAAAAAGCCAAACAGAAATGTTAGGAATGAGTACAGAAGAAACAAAGAACATGATTACTCCTCTGTGTACTTCACGGTCTGCTGAAAGTTTGAAAGTTGTGAGTGCTTCTGGTTACTCCTTTGAAGAGCATAGAGAAACACTAGTAAGAATAGAGAGGACATCAACAGTGATCAGAAGTAGGAGATAGTTTCTGGGCAAGCATAGATTTCTAATCTTGGAAAAGAGAGGCCTGAAAGGGAATCACAAATGGACGGAGAATGTCAACAGAGAACTAACACTCATGCAGTCCCATATCACAAAAACTAATGGCACCTGATAAAATGATTAGGCAACAAGTTTAAAACAAACAAGCTATGGACTTTTCCACGTAGGCATCAAGGAATAATGGAACACATTGCCACAGACTGTTGTGGAAGACAATGCGTGAATGGGTTGGACACATCTATGCAGCATATTTTCTTTGGTGACTGTTGAATGCAGCAGCACAGATGCTACCTTTGCATCAGAAGTGTCCTAAACAGCAGGCTGATCGGTGGTGGTGGGATGTAGTTTAGCTTCCTCTGTTTCTTACGCTTCTTTCCTTAATACCTGGTGACTGCTAGAGAAGAGATACCGGTTCTTCAGTCTTGGCTAGTACAGGTCATCTTACATTTTTAGTAAAAAATTTTTTTTTTTTGCTACAGTCATTTCCCAAATTATTATCTCACAGCTGGTGAGATATTACAGGAGAAGTAGAAAGTGAAGCAATGAGCTGGAGAAGACTGCAAACTTCCAGATGGAGAGCTGACATCTCTTATGGACATTCCTAATGTTCTGTGCTAGGCCATGTTGTAAACGAGAAATAGGGACTTTTGAGTGAAAGTAAGCAAAAATCATGGTTATGTTTTTAAAATGAGAAAAACATTGTTTTCCCTATTAGCTTTGCCAGGGCAGTAGATGTCCTTAGATATTTAGGAGATAGAAGAGAGACACAGTCCTCCCTTGCTGGACAAGCAGTAAATATGCTCTGGCTGTCTGATCTAAACAGTTACACCTGTCCAAGCAGGAAATGCCAAGTTCATATCAGCAATGAAATTTGGATTCTGCAACCATGAGTAGAACATTTGCAGAAATAACTGAGAGTAAAATTTGTCCCCAGGGATGCTGGTCTTTCCAGCTTGCACAGATTCATTGCTTTGGGCCGAATTTCAATTGAGGAGAATAATTTTGAATGAATAAGCTGGAAGGAGGTATAAACTGTCCACAGACAATCTTTGCAGAGGAAAAGATAACTAGCTACAAGTCCAGGACTGTGGGGTGCTGGCAACAGAAACATGTCGGTTGTGACTTTGCACAGTTTCAACCAGCAAGCGGTCCTGGCCACAGCCTCTGCGGGGGTGTTTCACAATGTAAGATCCTGTCACAGCTCTGGGAGGGGGAGAATATACTTTCTGCAAACAAAACTACCTTTTGGTTTATTCGGCCCTTTCCAATTCAAATGCCTTGATTGCTGATGTCTGCCATGTCTTAATGACCAACCTCTACTCAGAGACTACAGCTTTTAAGATGATACGTGTCCTAAACCATTTCAGCTGTGGTTCTGCTTTTTTTCCCTGTTCTGTTCTGCCCTGTTTCTGACTCCATCTTCTCTGCCTGCCCACTCTCCTCAGTAGACAATGTTTTTCCATTTAATTTTATGAGACAAACGTAAGGCATTCTTATCCCCTCCCCCAGGCCTGGAGAAGAAAAGCCCACATCTGGAGGCCATTCACAGCTGGAAGATCTCTTCTGGCAGTCCTTGCTTTGAAATCCAACCCATGTAACCTTCTGTCTAAATACTCTGTGCAGGCATGGCAGAAAGGGGCTTTGTGAGGGGAGTCCGTGAAGAAGCCTGTGACCCCTACATCCTTTTGCAAGTGCCAGGCTTCAAGATTACAGACTTTCTTCCCCACAAGGCAATTGTTATTCGGGTTTAGGGCTTCCTAGTTTTGAGGTCTCCAAATTCCCACTTTGAAAGCAATTCAAAAAGGGGACTTTATTCTTCTGTGGTGTTAAACATACACAACAACTGTTAAATGAAGCTGTCCGAAGCATTGTGTACATTCCCCAACTGATTTCGTCCGAATGGTCCAGTCGGTGGCCTGTGGGCTGCGTTTTGCCTGCAGAGCAGGTCACCCAGGCTCCTGGTGACTTTTCCACCACTGAAGAATAGAACTTTAGGTCTCTTGCATCCTCTCCGCCCACTTAGAGTAAATTGCTGTAATCTGACCCCTGCTTGCCAGGAAGGTGGGTAATTTGTCATTCCATTTTAAATACCTTGGAACGGAGACTTACTTGTTATCTCTGCATTTTCTTAGCCTGTATATGCTTTCGTCTGTGACTGCATTACTGAGTGCTTTACAATGCTAGCAACCACACTCATCATTGTTGTAAATGCCCCTGTCATGACTAATAGGACAAAGATCATTGAGCTGCTGGTCTGGTATTTAAGGCCTGGCACAGAGGAAGCAGGTGTGTCTTTCCCCTAAAAAAAAACAACCCATAAGTGAGTGTGGGGGGGTCCTGTTTGTTTCCCAATGGGGTTCTGTCTGCTTTTATGTTCTGATAACGGCCAGCAGCTCCCTGTGCCCCGTAACACGTCCCTTTCCTGGGGGAGCTCACTGTTCCGGCTGTGCAATAGCCTCAGGTGTTTCACACTGTATTGGGTCTCTGAGACCTGAATGGGTCCAGCTACCGTAACTTCTGGCATCACACCAAGGTACTGTTGCACTCATACTGTATGCCTGCTTTCCTGGAAACATCTGCCTCCATGTTCCTTCTTGTATTGCAAATCTGAGCAGACTAGAGAGGCTATATTCTTCTATGTTAGTATAATTTGGGAACCGTTCATGGTTGGTTGTTGAATTTTTACTCTTAAAGTAAGTGACCCTTTTTCTGAGAAGAGTAGATGTATGGGTATGTACGTGCACTCAAGAAGTGGAGGAATATATTATAAAAGAGCTGTATCAATTTTCTAGTTCTCAACCCCTGAGAGATTGAAGGCATCTATTCACCTTTTTAAAAGTTAAGTATTGCAGGGTATGATTTATGCTGTTTCGCTTCATAGTACTACAGGCACTGTTCAGCTCGTGCGTCTTAGCTGAGAGGATAGTAATAAACCGCTGAACAAGAGTGACTTAAACCATGACACGTTTTATAGGGACTTGTCTGATACAATTTAGCTTTCTAGGCTGCCCATATAATGCAATGTAGTATAATGGTCCGCATTATGCCCACGTATCTGGGCCATATTCAGCCTACATGCTACCTCAGTTTGACTTACATGTTGTGACTATTTCCCTGAGAAGACTGCTGAGGGAACGAGGGGTTAATAGCTCTGGGGAGTAAGTGACTTGTTTGTTCTTTTATCAAGCTAGAATTGTTCTTTCTGTAATACAATCACCAGAACATCTGGAATAGACATGTATTTTGGGGACTATAGCTGCTTGTGCCTAGAGCTAAAGTGTCCCTAAGGCTTCATATACCCAAAGGAATACCTCTGTAACGCTGGGATTAAATTTGCACTGGTATGAAAGACAAGCACAATGCTCAATAGTCTTACTAACACCTTATTCTAACAGTTTGAGGAAACAAACCAAACCATACTATTACTAATGATTATTACTGTTCTCTGCTCTATGGCAATGCTGAGAAGCTAGGGCTGCAACATGCTAGGTGCTGGTCAGAAATGTAATGAGCCACCACTGTCCTTAGAGGTAAATGTGATGCTGAAATGCAATAGTGATCACTAGTGTGGCCATCACAGAGATCTGGGTCCCTGTTTCAGAGTGCAAGGGTTGGCCTGGAAGGAAGCCATTTTCTTTTCATGTGCTCTTCAGTTTGGATACTTTGGGGAATATTTCTAGACATGTGATGCTGACCTTCCTACCTCGGTTATTCTGTTCCTGGTGACCACATGGCTGTCATCAGGAGCAGTGAGACCTGCCTCTGGAGGCAACCAGTCCTGTCACACCAAGATTGTAGGCTCTTCGCCTGCTGTGGGCAGCTGGAGATGGTCACAGATGCTGCTCCCACAAACTGCTCTGGAATTGTGGTTTCTTATCACTTCTGAAAATCTGGCTCCTGCTCCCAGCATTGCAAGCGGTGTGCTTCCTTTTGACAGGGGGGGAACCAGGGCAGGGCAGAACTGGGACGGGCAGTTCTTCTGAAAAGCTGGGCTTGCACACACAGTGATGAAACTTTGTCTTGGAAGGATGAAGGCAAGTGGAATACACTGCTTAAGGGAGAAGATTCAAAAGAAAATAGCTGGAGTAATGGAAAGAGTTTGAATGAAAGGAAAGTTTCAGCTGAATATAAGGAAATCTTTGCTAGCAGCTGGCTTTTGTTGGTGTGTGGAATAGCTTCCCAAGGGAAACCCAGTAATGGAAGCCTAGCCTATCAGTTCTGGTCTCCAAAACTGGACTGGACAGAGAAGAACACACTGCAGCCCAGAAAATGAACTTGCTTTGGCTGGGACAAAGGCTATGGGTGTAACCCTGCACCATAAAAAACCAATGCAAGTGTTGCCAGTGACCTCAGGGAACACAGGCTCCTTCTAAACAGTAAGCCAGTGCTGATTTTCCATCTCTCTCTACACTCGAAGGTGTTTCTTGTCAGTACGGCCATGGTGGCAGAGTCACCAGGATATCTAGGACTGCCTTTCCATGCAATTCTGCTGCTCATTCCCTTCAGGCAGCTGGTGGGGAACGGTGCAAGAGTCTCTGAGATGCACAGAGCATTGGGAGGAGAGAGCCAGGTCTACCTCCCACCAGCCGGGATGGGAGAGAGCACATCCACCTTGTGCACTGTGCATGAGGCCTGTAAAGCTGTATTTATTTGATTAACTGAAACTCACCCTAGCCTCTGATCTGGCAGGGGCAGGGAAAGGGGAAGGAGTAGATGCCTTTCTACCAGGCTTGGTCTTACTTCATTTGTGCCCTCTGCTCCCCTGGGACTCCTCTGCCCAGCAGCCCTTATGGCAGAGGCAGGTGACACTTTTTTTGCTCTCTCGTGCTGATGACTGATCCCAGTGGAAGTCTCTGTCTCTTGCCAGATGGATCCCCGAGGAGCCACCTTCTTAGCACTCTTTACAGTCCTTCCCAGTGTTCCCCAGTTACGCTAAGGTGCGTTAGTGTTGGGGTGCACAGGGCAGCATGAAAAGGGTGGAGGCAAATAGTTGTGGTTTTAAAAGTAAATAATTTAAGCAACAATAACCTCTCCACCCAGGTAATCACAGTGAACAAACATTCTGCATGTCAAAGGTGTTTCTGGAGATAAGGGTTAGCACAGTAAGTCTCCTGCTTTCTTAGCTTTATCTAGGGCTCAGCACTTAATGCCACCTAGCTCTCTGCTGAAGGCAAAGCCTTGTCCCTCTAAGCCACAGTGCCCCAGTAGAAGTTACCAGTCATTTTTCAAGGGGAAGTCTTTGTGCTGACAATAAGCTCCCACTATGGCAGGTATGGTGTTTTCCAAGGGGGCTGGATTTAACACCTAAAACTTTACCTTTGACTCAGAGAGTGCAGTATTTGTTTGGGGAAAGAGAGAAAAGGGACAGATACAGAGTAAAACTCATTCTGATGGTTGGAAAATTCAGCTTCATAGTTGCAAGCTGCACTTCTGCTTGCAAAGCAGGCTGGAGCTTTTATTTTCCCTTTTTTCTTTTTTAATTACCCATGCAAATACTGCTTGCTGGAGAAAAATCTCTGTTTCCTCAGCTACTCAGCCAAGGGGAGCTCTACAAAAGAAGTCCTGGAGATTGCTGCTGAAGATTTGGCCTTGTGACCTTCCTGCGGTATATTGACAGGCCATTACCATGTTGTGATGGTTGCCTAGCAAGGTGGTGACAATTGTGCTGAGGCACAGTGGCAGCTGAGTCACACCAGAGGGCTGGTGAGGCTGAAACTCTGTAATATTTGTTTGGCAACTGTGCAGTGCTTCCATCAGTGCATCCCCCAGCCACGAGTGCGAGCGTAGTGACAGGGTGACGCTGTCTATGTGCTCACCTACCTTCTGTCACCGAGTGCCCTGCAGCGGCTCCCTGGTTTGGTGTTGCCAACACCCCGGCGAACAGAAATGACTGAGCCTTGCTGCACTCAGAAGGATGAGAGGTAGAGTGGTGGAGCGGCTTTCCTGTAGACCTGTACAGCTGAGCCTGGAAATGTGTTCAAGAGCAATGCCTTACATACAAACCCGTCCTTTCGTTTGTAGTACAGTTGTTTTTGCGTTACGACGTAATGATCAAGACCGTGGCATGTAAGAGTCCATGGGCTGTGATACAGAAACCTTCTTGTGGATGGCAGGGTTAGAGGCAAAGATAATCAACACAGCCTCAATTGTATGGTTTGAGAGCTTATCAATGGTTAGACTTCAGAAAGTACCCGCCGGGGGGATCTTGTTATCAGCAAGTGCTTCTAGTGGGGTTCCTATGGAGGTGAAGTTTTAGCCTGATGGTACTGAACTCATTTATCAGGAAAATTTAATTTCTGGCATATTTGCATGTCACACAAATAATAGCAGGGAGGGCAACAACAGCAAGGTCAGCTCAAATTGCACAGGCAGAGATGGATCTCTTGAGTGCATTTCAACAACGAAATGCCACGGCTACCTTCTTGTAGCAAAGGGTGTATGTGGGATGTGCCAGGGAGACTGGAGACAGCATCCTGGAACACAGTGCCGCTACAGAGGATATGGGCATCACAGTAAATAATCTTTAGGCTAAAAACCCCAACAGTTTAGGAAAGACATCACTCCTAAATGTATAAGGGGAATAGCAAGTGGGACATTTTCATTTTTTCAGTCCCACTAACCTCTGTGTCCAAGCTGAGCAGCAGAAGTGTAACTTGGCATCCTTTAAACTCTTGGTCCCCTGAGAGCTCATGTCAGGGACCAGATTAGAGTATTGTCCAGTTGGCCCACACCTATAGCACTCCTGAGCCTGGAAATGAGGTCCACAGGTGAAGAGAGGAGGACTTGTGCCTTGTGCTATGCTCATAAGGTGAAGGGAAGCTGGGAAGGACCTGTCATACAGGCATGGCTGGTGAGATCATACTGGAGTACTGTCTCCCTGTTTGTATTTCTCAAAGCATGCTGAAAACTGGAAAGGACTCAAAATGTAGTTTATATAAGAGAAAGTTCAGAATTGACTTAACCACAGTCTACAAATACTTCACTTGAGAGAGATATTTCTAATAGTAAACAACGCTGGCAGAAAAGGTCTTGTAGAAATCTAGGTTACACCTACACTAGTAAATAAAGCAATCCAGGGACAGTTCTCTGAACCTGAAGGCAAGTAGCACAGCATCCCTCTGAATAAAATTTCTTCTCCCCCAAAGAAGGTAGCCTTGCCCAAATCACCTGTTGGGAATGATGCCCTGACCTGTGGTGTCAGACTCAGCCCTGCTGTTGTTAGGAGAGTGCTAGTGCCACACGCCAAAACTTGCCACGAAGCATGCTAACAGTTTAACAATGCAGAAAGTTGCATGTCAGGGCTTAGGTGCATGGCCTGAGCTGCTTAGCTTATTAATACAGAAGTCGCCTCAGTGGCTGGCAGTTGAAGGCCATCTAGAAATAGGGTGTGCACTCCGAACCGTGAGGCTGGTTAGCCAGTGGGGCCAATTAGGGACAGTAGGTTCCTTGTCATTTGAAGTCTTTCAGTCCAGCTTGGATGTCATCCTAAAAAGACAGAGATGTAAGAGAAACCATGGCCTTAGTGCGGGCAGGAGAGAGCCTGAAGGTGAATGCTGTGCACGGGGTCAGAGCAGGTATCTGCAGCGTCCAGCAGATGCACCTGTATCCCTGAAGGGTGTGATCACTACAGGGAAAGCCTCTGTGAGAACCTCCTAATGATCATAAAGAAACTCATTATTCTCCATCATCACTGCTAGGAGCCCTAAGCTCTGTGGAAAGCACTTGATTAAATCTCTTCACCTCCAGGGTAGGAGATGGAAGCGGCACTCCCTGCCCTCGCTGCTGCTCTCTTCTGTGGGAAGCCTCAGCGCCTACGCATAACCTAGTAGCTGAGAGGGGGTGTGGGGGCTCAGAAGAAGAGAGAGAAGCTTTTTGGGGGTGGACATTGGCATTCCAAGCCATGGCCATTTTCCAAGCAGTGATGGAATAAGCTGGCTGAGATCCTGCAGGCATCAAGTCACTTTCCCTGGACGTACATTTTGGTTATGTGTTAGTGAGCCGGGTGTCTGAGTCAGGGCCCCAGTGAAAGCCTGGGAGTGAGGAGGTGGGGAAAGAATAGTACAGGGATCTTCCCATAGGAAATACAGTAAAGAAGGCCAGATTGGAGGTATGGCTCCTCTGATGTTCCTGCCTCCGCTCACCAGGATACATCCCCAAGACAGCAATTGGTGCTGTCTGGGACACCTAGTGCCTTACCAGATTTGATCTGTGACCCACAGCTTTTTTCTTTAGCAACAACAAAAAGACTTCAGTAGCTTTTCTGTCCTAGAGGATCTCAAAGCCTCTTGAGCTTTTAAAAGAACAGTCTCCAGATCTTCAGTGCAGAGATCAAGCCAGCTGTAAAAGTGGCTATGAAGAATTGTGGGGAAGTTCAATCACTCCAGAGTTTAATTTTCATTTAATAATTATTAAATGCATTTTAATCTCTGAAGAGGGAAACAGCAGATCTGCTCCAGCAAAGCTGTGAAACACACATTTAAGGTCTGTGACAGACTGTGGGTGGAAAGAAACACCAGTAAATTCCACAATGGTTTTGTTGAGAATCTTAGCAATATTGCACTTCAAACATCACTGTCGTCCCAAACCCAGAGCATGATGATTGCAGAGGGAGGTGTTATCCTGGACTGCTGTGTTAGCCCAAACCAGGAGGTGTTCCAGGGCTGGAATAGTAAAACATGTGGTGCAGTAGGACAGATGGACTTTCCTAGGGCAGATTGAGGATTGCTCAGTACAGGTTGGACTTCAGGTACCCATTAGAAGAGCCCTGGGGCGTCCTTAGGATTGCAACACAGACAGACTTACCAGGAGTGGTAAAGGGCTGTAGCACAGGCCCGTGACCTGCTTTGAGTCTCATGAAAGGGGAGCGGCTGACCTGTGACTGCATCCAGTCATGAACTGAAATGCTAGGGATTTTGAAAGTCAGGGTTGTGGTGCATTGGTAAAGCTGCGTGTGAGGCTTCAAGACTGATGGGAGTAATTAAGGATGTTTGTTGTGTCCAGCGCTGGATTAATGAAGGAGTGAAAGACTGGCTCTGCAATCTCTGTTTTAATCCAACCCTCTGAAAGCTGATTTCAAACCAAAGCAAAACAGAAAACTCTTGCTTTAAAAGGAAGGAGGGTGGGAAAGAGGCCCCTAATCAAATGTTCTGCTAACTCCAAAATCCTTTGGTGAAAACTAGCAGGGAAGAGTCATGCAGAGAGCTAGAGCTGAGCCTTCCCACTTCTTGCTCAGTCCTGAAGACTGACCACAAGTGACCACAGCATGCTTAAGTACGGTCACGGCTCTCTCAAAACCACCCTCTTTACCACTGATCTAACCCCTAATCCTCACCTATGGTGTCCTCAGCGTAGCTCACCTGCACATGCATCAGCCCGGTGGGAGCAGGCCCTCCGAGCTGTGTTCCCTCCTGTTCTCTCCAGCCAGTCTTTCTAGTTTCATAGCCTCTGTGAGGCTGCAGGCTTCTTTTTTTGTGTGTCATCCAGGAAACACACCCGCCTCTCTCTCTCCAGACTCATCTTCTGCCTCGCTGAGAGACTCTGTAACTCGTGTGAAGGAATTTCAAGCAATGCAAACTACAGCCAATTTAAAAAAAAGAAATCATAGAAATGAGAGATGGGAAAATCTTGCTAGCTCATCCAGTCCATCTTCTCACATTCTAGCCCAGCCCAGTTCCTGCAAGATTCTTGCCTACAGCACATTTTCCAGTGCATTATCCAGTCTGTTTGTGTATGATTTAAGCAATGGGCATTCTTTACTTCCCATGAGAGACTGTTCCACAGACGACTACTTTTCACTGTTTGGAAGAGGTTTCTGAAGTTTTCTTTCCATTCTGCCTGACTTAATTTCTCTAAGCTCTGCCCATGGTAACGTGCTAGCCAAATGTTCTCCTTCCTTCACGCTTATCCTGTTCAGGTGATGGCAAATAATTCTTGTTCAGTCAAGCTATTTAGCCACGACGCTTAATACTTTGTTGTAAAGCTCAACAATTATAATCCTTGGCTACCTGGGAAAGACTAATGTTGAGATTAGCATTTTAATGGGTGCGCAGAACATAGAAGACATTGCTAGTAGCGTTGCCTCTTTATTATAATAGTCACTTGACCCATCCCATCACAAGGTTTGGCTTTGGTTGCTTTTGCCTTTGCCAACCTTGGAGCCAACATCTTCTAGCTCACGTCTGCTTCAGCTGTTTTATTGGGCTCTTTTTGGTTTTGTTTTTAATTTCAGTCAAAACCACTTAGCTGTTTCTGAGAACAAAGCTGGCAGGGGAATATTCTGGTTTATCCACATTTAAAAAAAAGTCTTGATTACTTTTTCTTTTAAAAAAACAGCCTCTGAGCAGTGTCTCGCTTTAAAATAATTCACAATTTTTCTGTCAGGAACACGCCTTTTGCCATCTATGACAAAATCCCCCCCGAATTTGGCTACATAATGAGCCTTTGAGTAATTGCAGCTTGAGTCTGCTCAGAAAAAAATAATGGGTGCCAGGAATGACAGTTTGTTTGGTTTTTTTTTTTTAACTTTGGGCCTGGTGGAAGTAATAGTGCGTGATTTAAGGCCCAGGTTACAATGCACTTGCACAAAGGGCACCTCGCTCTGGCCTCCCCTGGCCCAGGATGGCATCACCGCTCCTGGACTCCTCCTGCCCACGCCGGGGCCACCCTGGGGAAGCGATGCTCCCGCTCCGCGCGTGGGACCGGGGTTGCCCGGGCAAGCGGAAACCTGGCTGCGAGGAAACAGGGAGGTACGGAGAGAGGAGGAGGAGAGAGAAAAGAAAACCAAAAAAACAACAAAAAAAGCCCAACTAAAAAAAAAAAACCCGGCAGAAGAGAGGGAGACGCCCAAGTTCTCTGCTGGCAGTCTCCAAAATATTTCTTGTTTCCGTTTCCACCGACTGGGGCCCTCCCTTCCCCCAGGACCTGTAGGGAAGCCTGGGCGCCCGGCAGCTCCCCGGCCACGGCACACACGTGCTGCATCCGCCCTGCGCCCGCGGCGGTGACACCGGCTGCTGCCGGCACCGGCTGCTCCCTTCGGGCCTCCAAAGCACAGGGCCGGGGGCCCAAACTTGTGTCACCGCTGCCCTGTCCCGACCTGTCCCCTCCCAGATACACAGGCAGCCCCGCTGTGCTGCCTGCCGCAGCGTGCAAGGGCATGGGAGGCACGAGCACCGGGGATGGCACCACAGCTCCAAAATGCCATGAAGGAATGGAAAGGGATGAGAAATTATCATTAAATCTGGGAAAAAGGAGATGCCCTCAATCCTGGATATTTACCAGGGCATCCAGAAAGATACAAGGTGCAATTATAACGTCTATCACTATTGTTTTCAAAGCACCCACTGTAACATAACCCCTCTGCTCAGTGCTGTAAAGAAAGCTCGTTCTGTTATTCCCTTTAGACCAGCGTATTCGACCTCGGCTCCTCGGACCTGTGCTCACTACCATCTCTGCTCTGTCAGGGAAGCCAGCCTGAGAAAATCCCTTGTGCCTTCTGGCCACCCTGGTTGCTGTACCTCTTCCCATGCTGCTGCTTTATTCATGAATCCTTCCCCTCCCAGTTTTCTCTCCCCCCTTTTTTTTTCTTGCCAAAGCAAGGAGTTTTTAATAGCTAAAGAACGAAAACACCTCCCACGCCTCACCTCAAAAAAGCTAACTCTCTGTCTTACTCACTCTTTCTGATTTCCAAACCTCTCCTGCTAGCTTAGAGTCTTCCTTTGAAGCACTGGTTCCTCAAACACTAGCGCGTGAGTATAACTTTGGTAAACCATGTAGTTCCAATGGCCTCAAGGGGACAATGCACATGAGTAAATAATTCAGATGTGGGAGGGAGACCATGGCATTTAGCAGAAATGAAGAGTTTTCTGTTGGATATTGTGATTTGGTTAGAATCAAGATATTACAAGGGAATATACTGACTTCAATCCAGGATGGAGTAGTATCTGCCTTGCAGAACATTTTAACAGTAGGCTTGAAGGTCTTCAGGGTGCCTTGGTCATATTGATGCAGGTGGATTGACTAGTTAATCTTTGGAGGCTTCCTCTAGCTCTGCTTATTCTGATTCACCATAGTGAAACGGAGGAAAAGATAAATTGAAGCAAAGAACAATTGCTTTGACTTACTCATTTCCATACATTAAACCAAAGTGCAGTGTGGTTCAACTGTACTGTTTCAAATTGTTTTTGCTTTGAAACTGATATTAAACATTCCTTTGACTCCAGGATCACCTGTATATGTGATGTACTCTTTGCACAGATTAATTTTAGATCCTCGAGTTTTGTCATTATCAAAACAGAGCGTCTCTTTCCCACCAGCTTTGTGCTGATTCCAACATCAACAAGGTTCAGCTGTGCTGTAGATTTGCGTCTGTGGGAATGACTATGAAGACCCAACTTTATAGTGTAGGGAAACAAGAGCTATTTTTGAACTATCAGGCCAGCCATGGCAATGTGGAGTTCAGCACAGCTTACTCTACTCCATTTCTGGACTGAGGTTTGTACCCTGCATTGTGCTCCATATTGCCGGAGCAAAATTGCTAGCAACACCCAATTAAAACAAGCACTGAATGTTTACTCCCCATCACTGCCACTGCTTTGACTGCAGTGTAAACGCACCACTAATGACTTGGCCAATGGGAGGGGAAAATTATGTGTCAGAGCCAAGTACAGAACCAGGAATTTGGGCTGTCAGCCAGCTTGTTAGATCACACTGTGTGCCTCTAATGAAATGCATTGATTTGTGACTCTTACAATAACATTTTTAGGAAATCATTTCACTGGCTATTTATTTGTGTGTTGGAGCAGCCTGGTGAGGTTGGAAAACTAAAGCAGACACTGTGCTTACAAATCAAGAGCAAAATTTTAAGAATGAAGTTAATTAACCATTGGAATAACTTTTCTAAGGATGTGATGGGTTTTCCATCATATCCTGTTGCACAGTCAATACTAGTTAGTTGTATAAAATATGTGCTATAGCTCCAGCAGGAGCTCTGTGTATCGCTAGAAATGATTGTCTGAAGTTCTTTGGGTTCTGTTACACCGCAGATGAGACTACGGTGTTGTAATGGTCCCTCTTGACGATAAAAAAATCCATGAGCCTGTGACAGCCATTGAGTCTGGGTGTTTGTGATTCTGTGGAGTAACAGACTGAGATCCCATAAGTGGTAGATTTAAAACTGGCAACAATTTTCATAAAGGGGACTACCAAATTACAAAGACGCATTCTGCAGAAGTGGACGCCCTGCCAATCCTGCGGCTGATATAATGTACCGTGATGAATTAGCGAGCTCAGAAAGAATTAACCCATCAATAAAATGACAGACTTGGTATATTTCAAAGCATCTGGTCAGATCTCATGGAATTTCTTGGCTGCTACATGTTCAGTCAGAGAGAAAGAAATAGTGGGGAGAGTCCATGATCACCTTGTAGTATTTCACTGGATGCCTCAGAAGAGCAGATGGATAAGGTAAGCCTTTATCTACTTGGGGGTTTGTATGGACCCTTTCCTGGACTGACTCCTCTTTAATATCCTTATAGATCTATATAAAAAGTTTTCTCTTTCTGGTCTGCTTACAGTTTATGGTTGGCTAAATTTCATAAATAACATTTTTTTCTGTGTGCTCAGGTGAACACATCCTGGAGTTGCCAGAGTTTAAGTACTCTGTGAAAAGCAACCTCCTTTAAATAGTCTTATGTTGCCTATCTAGAAATGGAGGCATCTAGAATCTTTAGTGAGTCCCCAAAGTCTGTGTTGCTGCATTTGATTTTTTTTCTTTTCATGTCTACTTTCTATGTGTTTTTTGAATGGCTCATAACCATAAAGATTAGGAAAAAATCCAGCCAAGTAAGACTTGTTTTGAGGGGGAAAAAAAAAAAGAAGAATAGAAAAAAAAGTAGGGGAGGAAAAAAAAGTATTTAGGTCCAAATTGATGGCAACCTTGTTTGTTCATCTTTAAGATGCATTTACTTTTACTTAAGATGCAGATACTTTTCAGTTCAATCTTTATTTCTATTCTGCCACAGTCTTGATGTCTAGCAATGTAAGCTGTTCATGTTTAAAAACAGGATTCACCTTTAAATGTGCTTAGACTAGAAAAAACATGCCTGGTGAGGTCATTTGCAGAGCAAGAGTTAATGCATCATGCAAACAGCTAAATAAAGGTTACAATCTGAGTGGAATTATTCAGAGCTCAGGGAGAAATCTGGCATTTGCAGTCTGTCACTGGGTTTGAGAAGTCTGGCTCTCTCAGTGTCACTGCCACCCGGAGACATCCTGCTTTCTGTGTGGCAGTAAGGGAGGGGACTGCAGCGCTGGACGGTCTTCCTGTAAAAACAGCAAAAACAGGAGCGGTGGGAAGAGTCATGTGCGAGGAGTGTGTGGAATGAGGGGTAAGTATGAGCCCGTCTTTGTCCAGGTTTCACAGAGCGACATTATGGGTGTAAATAGCCGCTCTTCCTCCTCTCTTTTCCTCTTCAGGACAGCTGAAGAGCCAATGTCAGGAGAGCGTATGATCCCTGATATCCCTGGGGAGGAGGGCTGCGTTGGAGGGCTATGAAGAGCCGCGTGCCTCTTGAGACCTGCCAGTTAAGTATTGCAATTGTTGGGCCCTATCTGGTAAGGGCTTCTCACCCTTCTTTTCCACCAACATCCTTGGGAGTTGAGGGTGTCACTTTGGAGCAGTGTACACCCTAAGTATATATGTGATACAGCCAGGATAAAAACGCATCACTTGCAAACGCCCGAGCTTTTGTAGAGCGGGCAATATCCGTAGAGGTGTTGTGCTAGGATTGTGTTCTGCATTTCGTTTCCTTGTTTTGTTTCTATAAGCCAAGAGCTTGGCTGATTGCGCAGGAAACCAACTGCTATGGGCATTCACTTCAATGGGTGAACTTTAAATGAGTCACCAGGGACTGGCTGCTGCTGAGTTCAAAGAGAAAGAGACATCCAAAACCTCTAGCCAAGCCAAATTATGGTGGGAAATATCAGATACAAAGAGGAGAAAACTGGAAGGCACAGTAGGGTGAAAGACAGATACAGCTTGGTTTTCCTGTCCATAATTGGTCAGATTAAGGCGAGGAATGGAGATTAAAAAAAAAACCAAAACAACAAAACCATAAAATTTTGCTAAGGGAAGTTTGTTGAACATCAGGAAACGTGCTCTGGCGTTTATGTTCTATGAGCTGTGTGCAATAATCTGGGGATGGAAACACCTGAGGAAGTTAATATGGTACTTGACAAAATATTGGAAAATGTATTAGAAAGAATAGTTCTGTGCAGGGCAGAAGGTGGAGCAAATGCCCTCCTAAGCTACTCCATTCATTCATCTTTTTTTCTTTCCCCAATGATTTCAGAAGTCTCCCCAGGCTCAGATAACTCAAAGATAACTCAACCGCCCCCCGTATCCTCAGGTGAGGTAAAGAGGTTGTGTTCACAGAAATGGAAAAAAGAGGAAGATAGAGGGGGGAAAACATAAAGGGAAGGAACAGAAATCTAAACTTGGGTGTTGCTTCCCCCCCAGCACACACGTGAGCAGCAGAGACTCCCAAAACGAAGACTAGAGAAAGATTGCCATCTTCTGGAAGGATAAATACGTGCCATTATTCAGAATACTAAATCTGATATACGTATATTTTTGAAAACAAAGCATATTTCTGATAAATTTATTTTTAAATCTGAATTCTTATCCATCTAAATCTAATTCAGTCTCATTTCATCAATATATATGCCGTGATCCCGGCTTTAGAAACTGACATAGCATCCTGGATTTTAGTGAGACTCTCTCTCATCAAGCTTAAAATTAGGAACATGTTAACATTAAGGATTATTAGTAGAGAGAGGGACTTTATCTATTCTTGAGCCTGAAAACCAGGCTTTTTTTTTACTGAGCATGTAGAAGCCAAACTTAAGGTGTCCAGATGCAGAGAGACTGAACAATGAAAAATAATAAAAATTACCACTCTCCTTTTAAACAGCATCAGCTGTTATTCTACCTGTTTCAGTAAATTAAGTATGTCTGTGTCAAACAGAACCTTTTTATTAATCAAAAAGCCTGCACACAGTCCACGGAGCACAGAAACATTTAGCATTGCTTTCAGTTAGCCCGTCTTAGAAATGATTATCCATATTAGAGGAGCTTATGCAGTGACTAGGATTAAAATAGCCACAGAGCTACCGACCGTTCTGCTCAGGGCAGGAAGGGTCAGGAGCCTGTGACAGCACAGCCCACGTACGGGACCGTGAACCTGTCGGCTCCGTCTGCTGCCTGTGCTGCGCAGGGGCTGTCACAGGCTGCGGTGTCACCCACAGCTATTCGTACGCCGGCCTCCCAGCCTCTGGGCTCTGGCCTTGGAAGCGGGGGATGAGAGCAGATGGACCACTGGTTTCCTCTGTCCCAGCAGAACAGCTGGGCAGGCTTGCAGGGAATCTGCCTTGCTCCCTCCCAGTGGTGGGGGGAGCCTCACCCGCTTGGCACTGGGCAAAGCCTTTGTGGGGAAGATGCGGTGCGTACCTTTGGGGTGCTCCTCTCCCTTGCAGTTCGATTCAGTGCGGTGCTGCTCCATGCCCTCTGTCCTCTCGTGAGAGGTGATGCCATTCTTACTTTTCACTTTTCTGATACCAAACGAGGTGTATCAACACCCTCAGGTATTGTGGGAGCCTTTAAACTTTCAGGACGAGAGCTCAGAGGGGACTTGGGGTGAGCGTGAATCTTTCTGTCTCTCCTTACTAGATTCCCAAATTCATCCAATGTGAAGCTGCTGGGAGCTGGGATTCCTGGTGCATACAAGGGACACTGACAGTCTTCCCCATGCTTCCATCCTTTGAGTATTGGACTACTTTGTCTCGTCACTGTTTCACATACCTCTGTGATGCTTCTGCTAAGGGGCTCCTTTTGACATTAAAAATCTCCAGTGCCCATGGGGAGAGCTGGATTGGCATCTCTTCAGGGTCTGAAATCCTCAGTCCTCACAGCAGATGCAGTCGCATAAACTTGCCTCTCCCCATTTTTTTCTTCTCCCCTTTCTGCGACTGGCAGGTCTGGCCAGGAAGATATCCCAGGGCTGGGTGGCTTGTGGCCTTTGCCATTCTGCTGAGACAGTGCACAGGGCAAGGGGTGACCTGACGCCCAGGGTGCTGGTAGCTTCTGAGCTAAGGTCACTCGTCCCCTGAAGCGTTGGCCAGAGAGCCGCCAGCTTGCTCCATACAAGCTCCCAAACAGCCACCGCATGGAGACGGCTGGGATCTTTCTGTGTTTTATGGAAACTTTCTACTCAGTCAATACAGGTGACCCTTCTGCACTTAATCCCAGCCCGCAGCACCAATCGCTTCCTGTATAATCTCCCAGAACAGCTGTGCTGTGATGGCATTGTGGATTACAAAGTGACCATTTTCCACCAAACAGCTGCTGGCTGGGGGCATAGCATTTAATAATCACTGGGGGGGTGAGGGAGGAGGGGAGGAGACAAAGGAGAAAGGGTTTTCGAAGCAATTGGGTTTCTTGGAGGATCTAGAGATGAGCAAAACTGCAGACAAAGCGTGAGTCCCGTTTCTGTATTGCTCCTCCAAATTGACAGGACTTCGAGGACTTGCTGCCAAGGTAAATTCAACTCTCTCTCCTTTTGGGGCTATCTAGATACTATGGCCAGTTACTGTCAGTAAGTGCTTGGCTTTTAGGGAGGGAAACTTTTCTGACAACGTTCTCATGAAGGAGTAGTTCAGATTTGCTTCTCATTCCCTATGTCCTCTGCATCCTTGATCCAATTCCTTCTTCTGACTCATTTGTTTGACTCAAAAATATATGAATATTTTTTTTTGCCTTTTTCCTTATCACTTGTTCTGAAATTATATGGACTTTCAACTACTATCACGAATCAACTGGAGAGAATATTTTTCCCACTATTGAAGATTTACATTAGAAAAATGATTTTGTCAATATTATGAGTGGAAAGATTTTTTTTTAAATAAAAGCATGAGCAAACTGAAACCTGATGACAGAAAAATCTTATAATTAAGCATTGATGAAAAACTGAAAAGCTTTGTGTGCTGAAGGTTTCTATTTTCAGATGAAAAATCATGGTTTTGAGGAGAGCAATTTTATCTATAATTTCCTTTTCAGTCATAAGCCAAATTTTCCACTGAAAAAACGTTCAGTGAGGAATTTGCCACCAACCTTAGCCAGAAACCTTCACATAATTAACTGTTCCTAGTAGGTATCTGCTCTGTGAAAATGGTGATATCCAACATGCCTTCAGATCATGGAAATCATTAATTATGGTATCACTAAGATGTTACCATCTCCAGGGTGCAGCATCTCCATTGCTGAAAGAAAGAAATGCTCTGGTGAAGAGACAAAAGAAGCCAGAGCATAAAACAATACAGCAATTTTTCAGGAGCTGGGTATTTTCTTGCCTTCGATGAGGGTGTTCAGGATCAGGCACTGTTTTCTCAGTGTGATGAGATGCTAATGAAGTCCTGCTTTCCAAGAGAAGCTTCAGCACCATCTTTATTGACCGTATATCCGAGCTTGCTGGTTAGCAGAACGAATGCTTCTAACTGCACCACTTTTAGCTGTGGTGCAGTCACAAACAATGCAAAGCTCAGTCTCGTGTCATTTATTTATAGTAGTGTCCACAGTATGCTGGGCCTTTCTCACACATTCAATGTTGGGTGAGTCAACCAAAGTTACGTGAAGAGGACCAGCAGCAGGCAATGTCTGTACAAACTGATTCTATTCATGGGCAAATAGATTTTGAAAGTCATAAATAGGAAATGGTGGGAGTATCTGGATGAAGTTGTGCCAAACATAGGGAGTGCCATGTGGGAAGAGGCATGCGTTGATTACATGAAAGTTGATGTGTGGGTAGATGACATCTAATCAATCCGTGGAGTGATAAGTTGGGGTTCTCAGAAGTCAGTGCAGGGTTTTGCAGGAACCGTAAAATCTTAAGCTTCCCTCTGAGTGAGAAAGGCCACAGGACCTTGGTACACAAACTGCTTTCTGAATTACTTTTTCTGATGAGATTAATCCGGGAGGAGTGTTTGTGGCAATGTTTGCTCTTAAAAAGAAATGCTTTGGCACTTTGTGTGAGAGCAGAGACACCGTCATCCCACCACCCCACCAAATTTCTGATGTGCAGAGCAGTGCTTGCTCAGGTGGGAGGTGCTGCTCTGGGGCTTGAACTCGAGCTGCCAGGTCTGGATAGCTGGGTGTCCCTCCTGAGCAGGTCACTGCTTTGATGTGTGACCTTCAGTGATCCAGGAACATTTTCCTGCCTTTCCCCACTGTGAAATCAATACACTCCCTGCCTCCCTAGGGACAGTAATGAACTGCTCGAAGAAGTGTTTTGGGACACTTGGCAGCAAGAATTCTTGTTTAGTTGGACAGAGCATTCATCATGCCCCATTTAAAGGCAACACATGGTATTTGAGGAAGCTGGTTAACAGTTTTTCCCTACCATCTCTGAGATGGAGTGAATATAATGTCCCTTTCATTCTGCTCATGTGCTCACTCACCCCGATGCACTCAGCCCCGCTATGTCTACTGGGTCACCCTCTCTTCCCCAGTACAGATATTCAGTGTAATTTGAAATGGTTGAAGCTGACCTATTGCTCCACCGCCCTGGCTTTCAGGAAATGGTTCTTCCATGCTGGGTGAGCTGCTGGGATGTTGTGAAGAGGGCAGAGTGCTCATATCCCCTCCCTACAACTGCGTGCTGGGAAGAGCTGGGATTCATGAGGCTAGGTGGGACAAGTGGCTGGTGTGACAGTCCCTCCTGTTTGTGTGTTGTAGATGGAGCTGCTGAAGGGACTGCCATGGCGCCGTGCTTTCCTGGCTGTCATCCTGAACCTGCTGGCTCTCAGCCTCTCCACCACTGCCTTGCTCGGCAGCTACTGGTGCACCGGGACCCAGAAAGTGCCCAAGCCTTTGTGTGGAAAGAGCAAAGCCACCAAGTGCATCGGTGTCCCCATGCCGCCTGACGCAGGTGCTAGCAATGTTTCATCCCAGGATGTGGTGCACTACAGCTGGGAGACCGGGGATGACCGCTTTGCCTTCAGATACTTCCACACGGGGATGTGGCTTTCCTGTGAAGAGAGCATGGAAGGGCCAGGTAGCGTCTTGCCCAGGCAGCCACAACTTCTTCTTTTGTATTTACTTCACAGGAGTTTGGAAATGAAAGGTGGGAGGCTGACAACGCTTGAGAGAAAAGCCTTCTTCATTTCCTAGAGGGCATTGGCCCTGTGCACTGCTGCGGTCATGATATTGCTGTCCTTCATTGGGATGTTTACAGAGGGGGGCAAGGGAGAATTGTTGTCTCTGGTGTACCCTTCGGTCTGAAATAGGGGCTGTGAGGTGCAAGAGGTGGTGGTGGTGGCAGTGACTTTGCGATGGCATTGTTCATCCTGATGTGAACTGGAGTGAGGCTCCCTTCCCTTTCTCCGTATCTCCATTCCTACACACAGCTTACTTCATGCTCTCCAGGGCACATTTGTGCATGTCCCCTCAGAAATCTAAAAGTAGGGTGATTTTATGCAGTGTTGTCAATTTATAGTTATCACTTTAAGGACTGCAATAGTTGGTGTTCTCCTTAAATCACCAAACTGAGAGGTTTTGTCAATTGAACAGGGACTGGGCTTTTCTTAAAAAAAAATAAATTAAAAAAAAAAGAGCGAAAGAGAAGTACTGCCTTATAGATACAGAGAAAACCTGGAGGATCTGAACCCAGAGGAACTAAAGCTAGGAGGCAAATTGACCTGAGGATTAGAGCTGCAGTATTGTAATTTTTTTAGCTGTTTTTGTGATATTGTGATAGGTTTCATTTGTGATTTTTGACTATGTGGGACTGGCACTGTAAACCTTGGAGTGCCAGGGGCTGGTTGTGCAACCTGTATTGGACACCTTTGGTGCCTCCCTTCACCCTTGACTTGCTCCTGCCCGGCCCTGCTGAAGTCCTTCTGCTGAAACCTGTGCCACGCCAGCACAGGGGATGCTGTGCAGTGTACCGATACCCTTTACAGCCTGGCACACACATCAAGGATCAGAACTCACTCAGAAGGTGGCCAACAGGGAGATTTGTATCTAAAGATACAGTGATGAAAGTCACTTTCATCAGGCCCGTTCCCCTGAGCCCACCACCCTCCCTTCAGCTCTCCCCAAGCACAAACATCTCATCTTCTTTAACTAAGCCACCGTTCTAGTATAGCATTTCGCATTTTCTTATCTGTTGCTGTCAGAGTTTGAAAGTAAAGAACTGGTGAATAAAAGCAGACAGAAGGGGGGTGGGAGCAGGAGGGAATGTGCTTGAAACTCTCATGTCCTAACGAGAGGGCTTCTTCGTTTTGAGCCTTTGCAGACATGCTGCAGAAGGAGATGTGTTTATTTGGGACTGGTTCAGGTTGGGGTGTGTTTCCATGGTGCTTGTGGGAATTGGACTACATCCCTTGACAGCTTCCTCTGAAAGACTTGTCTGGCCACCGGGTAGTCCTAGAATAACCCCGATGCCTGAAGGAATGCAGAGAGTGCATTACATCTGGATCACAGCAGACCACGGGGTAGAGCACATAGTGTCAGTCCCCTGCTTCATGTAAATCGAGTACAATCCACCCACTGCTGTGGGTCTTTGAAGCAAGTGCATAGACAACAACAAGAAGAAAAAGGGGCTACTATGAGCAAAAGGAGTTTGAATTGAGCTGGAGAAAGGATTTCATTATTCAGGCTAATCTCAGGATCAGTTTAGATGAGCCATTACTGAATAACCTCATTAAAGTTCTAAGTGAAGTAGCAAACCACAAGTTAATGAGGACTGCAGATGGCACTAAACTGGGCAGTGTCCTGAGAGCTGTGGATGACAGAAGTAATACAGGAGATTGGGAGAGATTAGAACTGGGGATAGAAATTAAGAAAATGAGATTCTTACATGAAAAGCAGCAGGCTGATACTTCTGGGAGAAAATATTGCGCCAAGTAGAGGAGAGGACCCTCAAATGCAGTAATGCAGTATGCAGTAAGAGAGACTTACAGATAATAATGATGGACCCTCAGCTGAGACAATAGTTTGCATCTGGCCAACATAAAAAGCCAAAGCAAATATGAACACTATTTGTCCAAATAGCATGCCTAAAATGTGAGGACAGAAGAGTATATTTCTGTGCGATTCTCTGCCACAGAAGAGGGACTCACATCTCTGTCATGCAGCATTTCACTTGGGAAGGGTTTTTTTTGCTTTCTTGTTTGGGAAACAGTGCTAGAACTGCTCTACTGAGACTGGGGTGAGTGGGAATTCACGTCCTCAGCAGAAGTGGTGGGCCTGCAGTCTGTTGTAAGCTACACCCTTAATAGACCTGACCAACAGTAAAGTTGTGAATGAGTAGCACAGATTTTTATGTTCACTAGAGGTTCATAAGATTTACAAATTGCTGAAGTTTTTTTCTGGAAAGGCCACCTCTAGTTTTCCAGACAGACATTGCCTTCCCCTACCTTGCCCCAGTGAAGGTCTGGAAAGACGGTCAGAAAGAGAGCAGAGGTGAGAAGATCTGATGGGTAGACTCAGGGATGACTGGAGCTATGCAGTGAAGAGAGAGTGAGAGGGAGAGATTTTCTTTTCCTTTATGTACCCTGCATTGTTTTGCAATCTAATACCTTTGTTTTTGTGTTTCAGAAGAGAAATGCCGTAGCTTTATTGAGCTTTCACCACCAGCAGAGAGAGGTAAGAGCAAATCCCCATACCTCACTGTAGCTGACCAGTGCACCTCCTTGGGATGGGGGATCTGCAACATTTTGCCTGTGTGAGGACAGCAGGGTGGGTCCCCAAAGAGCCAGGCATGAAATCCTGGACTCATGGTTGCTAAAAGAGTGAAGATTTCCTCCCAGATGTTTGCCTAAACCACTGCCATCTGTCAGGTCAGTGCTAGAAACCTCAGACCCCCTCCCATATGAAGTGGGATTTGTCTCATCTAATACGTTGCCCGGTCTGAGCCTGTCATCTTGCTGTAGTCAGCGGGAAGGGGATGGATGCCACCTGAGGGCAGTCCCTCCCACATATGCTACATGTTGACTCAGTGCTTCATTTTTGGGGTCTAATGTGATGACTCGGGAAGCTGGATCACCTCTTACTTTGTCGTAAGTGATCAGGACATCTGAAAGTTACATTTTCAGTGTGAAGTCTTTGCCTCATCAACTACAAAACTTCATTTGGGTTGGAGAGCTCACCCCTCCTGTCATTGTCACATCTTTCAAATTATCCTGGGGATAACTTCAGTATACCTGGATGTATGTGTACATATGCAATGGAGATTTTACTTACTGAAAGCTTTTCAATTGGTGTGGGCTTGCTAACCATTCCCTGAGATGGAGACTGGAGGCAAGTAATTTCAGAGGATATTCATATGTGAAGGGAAAGACCTGGGGTACAGACCCTGTGCCAGCGTTCAAACCATGAGAGCAAGGGCTGGAACAAACGCTGGGGAATCGCAGCAGCCAGCAAGGAGATGAGTACTTTTGGGGAACTCATCTTCCTTTTCTGCCTTGTTTCCCCTGTTTTAAAAACACTGGCGAAGACCGCTGACCTGCTTTTATAAAGCGATGCGCATTCCCAGGTGAGGGGTCTGGTGTGAGCGGCGTGCAGTGGCATTGCTGTGCAGATTAACCTGGGTCACTCTTGGCACAACAGCAGGGTAGAAAAACCTCCCCTTTGGGAAGGGGAACAGCATTCACACAATTCAATTTACAAGATCATTTTGAAGTCATGCAGATCTCCACTTTGTCATAAAATGAATTACTTAACTGCATTTACTGAATGACTCTTGCATTTACTGCAAAATGCTCACTTCACAGGGAGTAGCAATGCATTTTTCGGCTTTCTCACCTTCTTGTGCTTCATTCCCTGCCCAGACCTCTGTCTCTGTTGCTTCCAATGTCTTCCTTATAGACTCTTTTCCTAAGAAAGGAGGTTTAGGCAACCAGATTACACATCTTTGTAAATCTTTCTGCCTGTCCCCCCCTCACATTTCTACTGCTTCTCGTCTAATTGCACCCCAACCTTGATAGAAAGGCCATGTTCTGTAAGACATTGATCTCCTACAAATTAATTGGAAGATCACTGTGAGCTTAAGCATGACAGTCGTAGTGACACTGCGGTCTTAACAGCTCTATCACCAGCTTTTGCTCCTTCCTGCACATAACATCATCTTAAGATGACCTTGGCCTCCAGTGCAGCTGCCATTATATAGTTGGGCCAGCCCTGGAGAAGGTGGTGCGACTGCTGATTGCAGGCTGGGCTGGCTGGGCTGGGTGTGTGCAGAGCAGCTCCACATTACATAGGCAGCATTACAAGACCAGATTCCACAGCATGACTGGTGAGCCTGGACTCACAGGGAAAGTGATGCACAGACCTCTGTGTATGTGTGGTGCCTGCAGCCTCCAGGACACTTTTGGCAGTCTGACCTCTAATGAAATAGTCTCCCTGATGGTGCTGCAGCAAGCAAGCCAGCTCCTTTAAGCAGGGAATGCAGCTCATCAATTGCTGCTAAAGAGCTGGGTGACTCTATGGCACTAATGACGTTGAGGAGTCAAGTCAGGTGCCACATTAGTGAGGGTTTTCTTCACACTCCTTTTCCCCAGCTGAATGTCTCTTCTACGGCCATTAATAGTTGCTAGCAGTAGTGTTCACAGTGCTGCATCATTTGTCAGATTAACATTTCTTCCTCAGTGAATCCTGTGCTATTCCACAGCCCAGCATTACAGAGTGCCTTTTCTCATTCTCCTCCAACTCTTACTGCACAGTAAGCTCAGCTGAGGACTCTGGTATCACAGTCCCACTGATAATCCCAATATGAAAGTACTTGTACTCTGTTCAAGCAGTAGGGTGAGTGGTGAATGTTATTGCCCTAGCTGGATATCCACCCCAAGGAATGTAGTTTCATTTTAATTGAGGTTTCAGTGAGAAATACAGGCCTGCAAAAGGGACCTCCTGAATTCCAGAGGCCAGGTCCTAGCCATTGCTGCGGATGCACCATACAGTTCTTTTCTTAACCAGTTGAGTTACAGGTTAAAAGTCATTTGCTTCCACTGTTGTGTTTAGAAACCTACTGTGAAGGTCACTACACTAATGGGAAAGAGCATTCTAACATCCAGCTCAGATGTGTTCATGGCCAACCTATGAACGCTACGTCTTGTGCTCAACAGCTTTCCCCCTGCCTTTTTCCCCATGGCTTCTTCCTTGCTGTTTATGATTAATGCTGGCTTGTTTACAAACAGCTGGTTTAGTTCCTCTCAGCTTTTGCAGTGCTAGACCAGCCAAGCCATCTTCTGTGATGGACTCTCTGTCCCCTTCAGCATCCTTTGAGCCCTTGCTCACAGGCTGAGGGGATTGCTGTTGGGTGTTTGTTGTTTTCCTTCTTTCCCTTCTTTCCAAAGGACACCTTTTCAGGCTTGGGTTGGGAAGGGGGAGTACTCTCCCTTGAACAAGCCATCCTGTATTGATGTGAGGAGTCTCTGGTTCCTGGCAGGAATCCTGTGGCTGTCGCTGGGATCAGAGATGCTCTACATCAGCTTGCTGCTCATCAGCTTCATCCTCCTGATGGTGGAAATGCTCCATACTGGCAATCCTGTCTGTGGGTTGAAGCTCAATGCCTTCGCTGCTGTCTCCTCGGTGCTGTCAGGTAAGTGTGTTACTGCAGGCTTGGAATCACAGCAGCAGGAGAGCCTCATCTTCCACACAAGGCTGAAGTATGCAGCTCTGGCTCCCGCTGTAAATTCCTTGCTTTCTTGCCTTCTTGTGTCAGGTCTCCTTGGGATGGTGGCGCACATGATGTACACTCAAGTCTTCCAGGCAACGGTTAGTCTGGGACCAGAGGACTGGAGACCACACTCATGGGACTACGGCTGGGCATTCTAGTATGTGAGCTCTGAAGCCATCTTCACCTCCCCAGCCTTTTGGGTTTCAGCCATGCTACACCCTGCCAAAACCCATCTCCTCCCTTCTTGACCTTCCGTGTTTCCAAAGACAGGTGTACCATGGTTCTCCTACTGCTAATCTCCTATCTTTGCCTCATCCTCTGCTTTAACAAATAGTTGCTGAGTTAAATGAGTAGCTACCAAGGACTGGCAAAACAATGGGGTCACACCTAAAGTGCCTTCAACCCTGCTGACTAATCAGGTTTGCCCCTATGCTGGTTTGCCCTGTTTGGTCTCAGCTCTTGCCTGTGTGCAGAGGCCAGTGTCACACCTGTGATGATGCTCTCAAACATGCCTTGTTTTTCTGCAGTTTAAATAAGTTGCATACCGGTTTGGCATCTTCACTGACCCATGTCCAAAGGGCCTATTCCTGCAGCGCCAAGCCTAGACACATGATTAAAGATGTGGACGCTGTAGCCAGGAAGAGCAGCTGCAAAAAGCAGGTGGCTCAGGGTTCCTTTCTCTAAAGGCTAAAGAAGCCAGCGCAGCTGATACGCCATAACTGACTTGAAAAACTGTTGGATGAGCCTTGCAAGTGCCCATGGAAAGCGCAGGCTCAATTTGCAATGCTGTACTGATGATGACCACATTGATTCTTAAGACTTAAACACTCCAGTGCCATGTGCCCACTGTGGACATCAAATGTCAGCGTAGCCATCTGGTTATGCTCAAGCAGACGTGCCTCATGTCCAGGAAGACACTGAGCAGCCCTGCAATACAGAACTTGCTTCCAAGCTGTGCTGTCCTGCTCTGACCAGTTGTAGACTTTCCTGCTGCCCTTTTTATTTTCCCTGTATCCCTCCCTTCCCTGTGACAACGATGACCAGTATTTACCCCACCGATCTAAGAAGGATCCTGTAGTGGGATAACCCCTAAGAACTGTAATGTTATGAGCCTTAGTCTTTCTAGTTCATGTCCATGCCCAGCAGCTTCTGCCTGGCAAATCAGGGTGCACCACGGTGCATGCAGTTCAATTCCTTACCCTACTTGGCTTCTGACAGCACGTGCTATTCTTGTGTCTCTCCTGTAGCATGGCCTGGGCCTCCTTCACCTGCTGCATGGCCTCTGCTGTCACCACTCTCAACACCTACACCAAGACGGTGCTGGAGTTCAAAAGGAATCACATCAAGGGCTACGATGGGAGCTTCAAGGATCAGCCTCAGCACCACCAGTGCTTCATACAGCAGCAAATAAGTAGCTACTATGAGCCCCAAGACAAGCCCCTCCATTCAGTCTCTGAGGGAGTCGACTTCTACTCTGAGCTGCAACAGAAAGTGCTACAGCGGGAACCAGAGCTGGGACTGGATGAGGTCTTGGGACAGATGATCGGGGAGGATCGCTGTTAGGGATGAGTGCGCAGGGACAGAGCAGTGGGGTTTGGGAGGCACAAGAGCTCTGAACCAAACACCAGCACCACTGTTAGCAAGTTCTTGGGGAGCTCTTCCTTCCTCTACCATTCAGGGAATGAGAAAGTGGGCACTGGGCCAGGGCAACAGCAGTGCCAACAGTAGCAGGGTGGGTCCTCCCCGATCACAGTTTGACTGGTGTCCTCAGCTGGGAAGGGTGAAACTGGAAGGACATGTTGTTGGTGCCAGCTGTCTCCAAGCACTTGCAGACAGAGTTGAGGCAGATGCCCTAATCCCAGCAGTATTGCACCCGGGAATAGATAGTTAGCACCATCCAGCTGGCAAATTGCAGTGCTGGGCCTCTTTGGGTGGTGTCACATTGACCTTCCAGCAGCCCCCCTGGTTCAGTGCTATGGTGAAGGGCATCAGTGCTCATATTGGTTGGCTGTAATCCTCTCCGAACACCCTATTTATTTCTCATTTCCAGGCCCAACCTCCTCTTCTCCCTGCCCCCAGATTAAAAGTGCTGCTGCAGTAGGAATGGGGGATTGCTTTCAGACATCTCTCTCCTCCTCTTTCCTATCTGTAATGACTCCCACATGCTCCCTTCTTGCTTTTTCCCCCAAAATCTCTCGTTCTGCAGTACTTTCCTGTCTGTCTTTCTACTGTGCTTCTCCACAACCTTTAAGAATCCTTGGCTGGGCTTTTGCTTTTTTCTTTGTTTCTCTTCATCTGTCCCCTCTTCCCAATGTAAAAATATCACAAATGATCCCTAAATAAGCAAACTCATAATCTCTCAAAGGTGAAACACTGGTTCACATGACACACTGATGCTGTACACAGTATTTATTTGCTCCATCGCAGTTCACAGTTCAAATACATTTTCCCAACAATATACAGACAGATTCTTTATTCACAGTGGGGATGTGAGTGTGTGCGGGCAGGGTGAATTCACATTACGGAGGAGCTAACATCACTGCACTTGAATATCAGTTCCCTCAGGAAGAACCTCAGGAGAATAGCTACTTCAGGTAACTGCCACTTCACCTTTCCCAGCAAGGTGGTGGCTAGACAGGAGGGAAGGAGCACTCCTGTTTAATCCTCGTATGTTACTGGTCCTGACACTTTCAGTCCCTATTATGCAGCTGTATTAACTGACTATATATTATAAACACTAACCCCTGTGTGGAGGAAAATGCCAGGCCTAGAGCCATTGCTACAGTTGTGCTAATATATACAAAGCTATTTACACAAAAATACCATTAAACATATACAAACTGTTCACAGGCTCTGACATTAAGAGAGCAGAGCCCAAGGACCAGCCTTGGGGCTTGCAGCTAATCCTGAAGGGCTATCCTGGAAGCTTTATATGGAGATGCAGGGAAGGAGAAGAGAGGGGGTGATATAGCAAGGAGAGGTGTCAAGAGCCTAGGAGAGCAAACCCATGGTAGATGTGCCCATCTGGATGGAGGGTCAAAGTCCTGCCATCACCTCACCACTCACAGGGAAATGTGGGGAGGCTCAAAGGGCACGTGCCAGCAGGAGGACAGAAGAGTCATTTGCAATCTTCATCTTAGCCTGGCTTTGCCTAACGTCAAAGGTCAGACCTAGAAACGCATACTGGGAAAACAGTTCCTATGTTGTTGCCCTGCAATGTGGGGAGCTGCTGGGGCACCAAAGTGGTTGGTTTATATATGGTCATTTCTATTATAAGAAAATTCATGTAGATGCTCTGCAACTACAACACAGGAGACTGATGGCACACTCAGAGGCATAGTTCAAAGCACTAAACATACTGAGAGCAAATGTGCCCTAGGGGTAGTCCAGTTCCTCCTGGAACTGCACACAGGGCTGGGCTGGCAAGGGAGTGGTAAAGCTGAGCTCAGAATAGGGGTAAAATGCACAGAAAAGCTTTCTAGTTCTGCCTCTGTCTGAGCCTGTAAACCCTGAAGCAGTGTGTGAGAATTAGCTTTGCTGTGACTGGATCTAGTGTGATCTTTACAGTGCCAGTGGGGATCTGCTAGGAATCTATCCCAAAAGGGCTGTGGTGCATTGCAAAGGAGGACTCAGCCCATTGGACTGCAGTGTGATGTTACAGTGACACTGTGGGTTCATAAAAAGCTTAGGGATGGATGAAGAGGAGATAGAAATAAGATGTGAACCTTTCGCTTCTACATCACACACATGAACCTTGTCTTGAACTTGGTATTGGGAAAAGAAATGTACAAGTGCAAGAACTGGCAAATGCTGTGGGACCATCTTTCTCTAGATCAGGTAATTCAGCCAGAGAGCTAGTTTGTTCGTGACTTTGGTGACAGAATGGAGAAGAGGGCTGAGAGCACAGGAAAGGTTGTGGACAAGACTAGCCCTGCAGGAGCCAGACAGAGGCTTCTCTCCAAAAATATAAAGATTAAAGCAGGCGGTGTCCTTTAGCCACACCATTTGCCTTGAGTCATCGTGGCCCGGTCTAGGCCTAGAGCTTGTTTGACTGCCTGGGAATACTGTTTGGACATAAAAAGGAGTGTCCTAAATCTCGTTCATAAATTAAACATACAAAAAATATACATATATTGTATAAATTGATACATATATATATATATATATATATAAACTTGGCTTTATATATATATATGTGTATGTATGTATGTCTATAAATTCTAAATTCACATTTCCATGTTACCTGGAAGGAAGCATGCAAGAACAGCATATGGAGGGGGAGACGCTGAACAAGGTTCCTCTGGTACAGGACAGGTCTGCCTAGGACAAACCTGCCTCCAGCAGCATTCCCCCAGAGAGCTGAAGAAAGGGGAAGTGCTTTTAGCCCCCATTCCCTCTATACAGCAGTTTTCCTGAAGATCCACAGAGCAGCTTCCCATATTCCCCATACAGGCCACAGGTCCAACCAAAATCTGAGGAACCACCAAGCTAGAGCTGGAGAAGAAAAGGCAAACAAAAACTAAAGCCAAAACCTATTATCATCCAGTCTGGTAGACGAAAGTGGTAATTCACAGGTCAGCAACTGAACCTGGGCACTACTATATGGAGGACCCTTCTTTGGCCATGTCAAAACAAGTGATCTCTGTCCCACCTCTCTGTTCCCTCTGTGAGTCTGCAGTCCCTTATGATCATCATCCCTGGTTCTTTCTAAGACACCCCCCTCCAAGACACCCCTCCTTGTCCAACTGCCAAAGTACAGCTGGGCCTCACAATCTGTCCAGCTTATGCCCAAAGGGGCAGCCAGTCACCTTGCAAACAGTCTCTTTGCATCCCAAAGAGCACCTAACTGTGTCTGCAGGGAAGAGATCAGATGTTTTCAAAGGCCTGGATTTCATTAGGGATTCCTGCACAATCTCACCTTCTGAGGGAAGTCAACAAATTTCAGCCGGGCAAGAAATCGCCTCACTTCTCCACGGCTGATTTTGGGAGTGGTGGTGTCCTTTAGCCACACCATTCGACCTTGACTCATCATGGCCCACTTCAGGCCCAGCTTGCTGACCGAGAGAAATCCTGGCTGTTTTTCAGAGGTCGCAGTTGTTGTCACAGTGATGTGAAATGCATCCTTCTGGAGATCATTAATTCCAACTGGTCCATCAGAGAAGGGAGAGAAAATATTGGTGAGGAGTAAATGATTACATTTCTTCCAAAAGAAATCTTACAGTCTTTACTCAGTCAAAACATCCACTGGACTGAGGATATATTCAGTCTGACTTTACAATTGCATGTACCTTAGTTAATCAGGGAAAATGATTTTAAGTTAAAAATTTTCCACGGAAATAAACTGAAATTTAGATCAGAAATGGAAGGGTTTGGTTCCAGGTGATGTTTCTGAGCTCAATATAGGAGATGCACATATTTCAATAATCCAGTTCACTTTCAGACAGCTTTCCTTCCCACACCTGTTAGCAGATACTGTTTTACCTCTATAGAAGGGGAACTTGGTAAAGCACAGCCAAGTCAGTTCACTTCAGTCACTGCAGAATGATCTGTACAAGCCTCAGAAATCCTAGTTTCTAACAAACCCCTCTAAAAATGATATTCTATTTGTTCTTGACTGAGCTGTGGTTTTGATACAAATCCAATTAGATGCATCACTATGTAGCAGCTTTTCCATGCTTCCTGGCCTACTGGACTCAGTGCTGGATGAACTGATCTTTTCTCCCACATCCTGCCATGCTCAACAGGCTGGCTGTTGGTTGAACTGCTTTAGAAAGAGCAAGGAAATCCAACAGGGACTTTACAATCTTGTATAGATGTTAAATCCAGATCTACTTTTCCCTGAAAACACGTTTAAATATTTTGGATTCCCCCTTTCAAAAAGAAAGAGGAAGAAGCAGCAAAGCTGCTATCCCAGAGAGCAGGAGAAGATGGCCAACAAAGGCAGAAGTGTATCTGAGGTGATAGAGAAAAGTTTCATAGTGATTCTTCATGCACCGCCTTAAATCATAAATAGCTCCATGGAAAGCCAGGGAACTTCTCTGGTGTAAAACATCAAACTCGGACCTTTCCTTGCTTAAACACGTGCAAGAAACTTGGGGTCTTTTATTTGCAAAGTAGGGGTTGGACAGGACCTTCCTTCAGAAGGAAGATGAATTTTATTTCCCATTGTTGGCCTATGTGTGGTGGACCTCAGGTGCTACCTTTAAAAGCACAACTACACCCCATTGTTTCTCACAGCTACCTCGCCTCCCATATTTCTTTTAGCCTACATAGTTTCTCCTCCATTTGTACTCACCTGCTGAAGCAATGACTTTGTCTGTTGCATTGGTGAGGTCCAAAAGGACTGTAGGAAAAACAGGATGGAGGAGATAGAGGTGGTGCAGCCCTGGGCGTTCAGGTCTGGGACCAGGTTGCTGTTGGAATGAAGGACAGACAAAAACATTACAGCTGGCTAGCAAAGAGGGGTCTAGCTTTGCCAAAGAAATAAAGAAGTTTTCTGACACTGTGCTGTCTTTACATGGATCAGAGAATGAAAAACTCTATGGTTTTACAGAGATGAAATCCTGCAAAGTTTTTTTTCTAAAACAGAATTTGCTCCACAACTTCTGTTTGGGAAGGTTGAGATCTGGCTCTGTCAAAGCCAGCTTGATGGGTGAAGCTACCGTCTGGAAGTTTGAGTCTCCATGCAGACTTGTGTGCCTGCGTGCAGAGAAGCAGCACTCTGGGGCTGGGAACAAATCTGCAGTAAAAGTATCTCAGTGTTGCAGAAAAAAAATGAAATTCATGCAGAAAGTTTTGGTTTTGTGGACACAAACTTTCTGTCAATAAAGCTTTCTGGTGAAGAATTTGCACACAAAAACTCCTATGTTGAAGCTCAGAGAAGTCAGAGTGTCAAAGCAGGAGGAAAAGATGTCCCTGACAGCCTTCTCATATGGCAGGTTTAAAGTTCAATTACATTAGGACTAAAAGACAGAGACTGCATATGCCTCACAGAGAAACCTCAAAGTGAAGAAAGGATGCTTGCTCACCAAACTTTGTAACACAGGCTGTGCTTCATCAGCCCAGAAGAGAAAAACAGACTTCTTGTCCAAAGTCATGACTGACAGTGCATCAAGTTGTTGCTTCTGCCACGGGAGTTCCTGGTTCCAAACAGGGAGGCCAGATTTGCCATCTACCACCACCACCTCAAGGCAGAGGAGAGATCTAGCATTAATGGGTGTCCAGGTGTGGGCGTACAGAGAGCCCCCTTGCAGTGGCATGGCCTCTGCTGTTCCCTTTCATGCCTGTGGCCACACAGTGATGAGTGTCAGCCACAGAAATGGGAAGAGCGAGGAGCAGGGAATGATTGTCCCTTTCTACCCAACCTCCCTCACTCCTATGCTGCCACTGCCCTCCTTGCCTTCACTTGTTTTACCTTTTTGTTCCCATCTCCAGTCTGTGCTTGCAGCATGAAGTCCGAAGTTTGGTCAGCACCGAAGTAACCTGGTACAGGCTGGCTGCAAATGTGGAAAAAGAAACACTCAGCCCCATGGCAGAAAAACAGGGATCTCAGATGGAGGCAGCACAGTTGCTTTCATCCTCCATTCTGCCTCTTAAAAAGGCAGGATTTGCCATGCTAAATTAGATCTTTCATCCACTCAGAACTGTTCTGACTGTCAGGAACCATTTGTTGGTGGATCAGAAAAGTGAAAAATGATCAAGCAGCTCATGGTGCTTGTTAGCTGTTCTTCAGAGTTATCTGGGGGGGGGGGCATCCCTTGCTGGGCTGTGTAGACATCTGTTTATCACCCTGTGACATGACTCTATATTATTCTTTCCTTAGCATGAGAACCTGTACAGTTTTGCTATGGTCATAAAAAATTACCCAGCCCTTTCAAAATGCATCGGCAGATTTGACCTCCTGCTGAAAGTGTATTTCCCAGGCTGCCTTAGCTGTGTGAAATGGCTTTTAATATACTCACCATTAACGTCAGCCCATGATTCTTTGTTTTCTTACTGCTGGCGGTTTTACAAGCCTTTTTATAACCTTCAGCAGTTTAAATGAAGTCCCCTCTCATCCTCTCCCTTCTGGGTGACACACTATTACTTGAATATCTCTCATTATAACTGTTTTCTAACCATCTTGCTTGCCTTTGGCTTTCTGAATCTTATCTCTGTCTTCGTTAAATTCACCACAGCTAGATGCAAGGTTCTAAATGAGCATGAACGATTCCTCAAAATTCAAAGAATCAGAGATTTTATGGCAAGGCAGGATCATCAGAATATGTCCTCCCTCCTCTTGTTTATGACAGATTGCTGTATTTCACCCAATTAACCAAGTATCAGTAGGCTGACTTTGACTAGATCTACCAGCCGTCAGGCTTGCTACGGAAATACAAGGATGAGATGAATTCATCACTTCTCGTGACAGTCAGTTCTAATGATTAATCTCACCCAAAGAAACATGCCTGCATTTTCATTTTCTTGAACATGAATGGCTTTTGCTCCAAGGCACTTGTTCTTGCTATGGCAAGAACAACTTAGCTCCTATTACTTACACACGCTTCTGAACTCACCTCTCAGGCTTCTCTTTGATCATATAAATCCACTGACTTAAATTTTCCATGCTAAAGCATTTTTTCCAGCCCTTTTCTCCAATTTTTTCCAGCTTCCCCTTTAAAATGTGCATACCAGAATGGCTCCTGAGCAGCAATGCCACAGTACAGCAGTGGTTTGACTATTTATACTTACTACATCAAACAACGTAATTCCCTTTACAGACACCTTTGGCAACGAGAACCAATGCTTTCAAGGCAGTACCATGGGACACACCTATAACTTGAAAGCTCTCCAGTAGCAAAAGGAAGTAGTAGGTAGTTCTATCCCATGGGCACAAACTTAAAACCTCTCCTAAGGTGCCTCTTCTCTTGTCCCTTATGGGTTACAGTCAGCGGTAGATCAAACAAACTGAATGCAGACAGACACATGTATTTTAGATGCTACCAATCAACTGAAAAATCCCCTGGGCACTTTCTCAAATGAACCAGAAGGCTAGTAATTATTCCTGCCCAACAGTAATCCCCACAGCAACCTGCTATTAATCCTCTCTCATCTGAAACATCCATTTACAACACGATTTTCAACTGCTTACTCAATTTCATGGTCTCTGAACTTCACCCTTGTTTTATGACTACTGATTTTCCTTTATGGTTTTCCAGCGATCTTGTCAAAAGCTATCTGGAAATGCAGCACATCTGCAGCAGCCAGGTTGTTTTTCTCAGAGACTGTTCCTAAAGGGCTGGACTCAGTCTGCCTGGCTGGAGTGGTGTGCTTAGGGCAGGTTTACCCAGGAAAAAGGGAGCTCTCCGCTGGCTCTGTAAGCTTTGTCTGATGAGGAACTGGGTTTCAGTCTGTTTGACTCTGTGGTGACACCCCTGAGCTGAATTTGTCCCCCAGCCTGTGTTGCTTAAGCAGAACTTCTCCAAGTCCTAAAAAAAAAAAATACCCTCTTAAATAAATGCTTGTCCACAATATAGTCAGTCTACCAGATTTTGTCTCTCTTAACTCCGAGAAAACAGGCAGTCCAGGACTTTAGCACAGTGGCCTTGAACAAGAATTGCTTTCATTATTTTTCAATGCCTATCTGGCAGCTCCTGTACACATGTTGTACTCTGTCCCTTGGGAGGTCACGGAACCAGAAAAAACAGGGCTGGAATGCAGCAACCTGGAATACTAGTTGCCCAGAGAGGTTGTGGAGTCTCCATCCTTGGAGATATTTAAAACCTGACAGCACACAGCCCTGAACAACTTGCTCTAGCTGAGCCTGCTTGAGCAGGTAGGTTGGACTAGGCAGTCTTCAGAGGTACCTTCCAACCTCAACCATACTGTGATTCTGTGAATGGAACAGGTAAAGCAGTTTTCAACCCTTCTTGATTTGAACGCACAGAAATTTTCCAATCCATTAGTGGGTCCGTTTAGAAATTTCTTGTGTATAACTGGTTTTACAGCATCTATGAACTGGCTTTTCTTAGTCAGTACACACTTACCCTTTAAACTAGACCCCAGACACATCCAGCAGTCTGCAAACTCTGGGCCCAAAACACTTTTAGTCCACCTCCTTTCCCCATAGCATGATCAACTAGCCATAAGCCATTCATAAAGCCATTGCTTATGTCACCCATCAGCCCTCAAGAATGTGGACATTATCTGAATATCAAACCTTGCTGAACACATTTTTCTTGTTTAATGAAGTTCCAGTGCCTTCTTCCTATAGATGCTCTTGACTGTCAGGTAACACTGAGCTGCTTTCTTTCCTCTAGATAGCAGAGCAAGCAATTTGTTTCCCACATAATTTCCCTCAACTGTGCCCAACTGCCCTTTGCAAATATTTAATACTGGGCAAGCTGAAATTGCTGGTTATTATCAACCCACGAGATCTGGCAAATTACTTAATTTCCATGTGTGAAATTAGAGAATGAGCAGTATTATTTTAAGGTTTATGTTTAGTATAGATGGTGTGCTGACTGCCATCAGAGTGCTCATTTTCAGCTTTCAAGGAACATTAAGATCTGTGGGCCATACTCAGACACCTTCTCTAAATACTTAACATCACTAATGCAACTGCTCCTCTCCACTGAGCTGGCAAGTGGCAGCCCTGGACAGCAGATGGGCTGAATCACACACCAGTAATCCCCTGAATTCCAATGCCATGACATTCCCATGACATCAGTGTTGGGTACCTGAATCAAGCCCCTTATTTGTGATCACTCACAAGCACACAGCTCAGGTTTCTAGCCTTCGGTGCCTTGCTCCCCCTGCCCTCCTCCCTTGCTCAGTGATGCATCTGCACATGTCCTGTTCTTAGATTTCTCTGCAGACTCAGAGAATTCTTCTCAATTGCTTTCTAAGGAGCACATGTGCTTACAAGTGAAAGGCAGGAAATGGTACAGGAAGAAATAGGACAGAAAAATGTTCCCAGTATGTAACCTGCTGATGTTCTGCAATTCCAGGGTCCAGTGGGGCTCCAAGTCCTGTCCCCGCAGTAGGATCAAGCCCTCTTTGGTTGTGATGAGCAGGTTGCTGCAGTTTGTGTCAGGTGTCTTCATTGTCTGCAGGAATTCAACACCCCCACTGGGACAAATGGAAAGCAGACAGGAGATTCCGAGGCTTGTATCTGCACATCTCAGCACTAGCTGCCTGTCCACATGGCAATTCATCCTACCTAAGATTTGAACTATTCTTGGAGAAGCCCATCTTTTCCCCAGTGATGGAGCTTAGCTTCTTTTGGGGGTTCCTCAGTTAAGTGGGCTAAATTCAGGTGTGGGGTCTTCTGAACATCTTGAATTACTAGAAAAAGCATGGAGTTTGGGGGTTCACATTTGTTCCCTCCCTTTATTCCTATCCAGGCTGACCTTGACCACAATTTGGCAGTAAAGAAGAAGGAGCTGAGAAATCCAGGCCCACAATGCTGTACACAGACTGAGCTTCCCAAAGGGACCCAATTAGCTGGGAACACCTCTTTTTTTTCTTCCTCCAGGTATGCATAGGGGGTGAAAGAAAGGAACAAGGAGCAGGAGAAGCAAAGGACTCCCTTTTATCATACTCTGCACTTCTTTTGCTAGGACAGCCACAGGACAGGGAGGAAACAATGGGTTCCCCAGAGTACTATTACCAGCTGGACAATAAAAAGAAGGACAGTATTGAAGTAGAAGGGACCATCTCTAGGAGCACTAAGAGGTGCCTACCCTCCCCTTCCTCTCCCAGCAGAAGCAAGAGGACAAGTCTATCTCCTACCTGTAAATGTCAATGAGCTCTGACAGGTTGACAGATCTGCGCTTTTCCCACTCTGGCTCCTCCTGCTGCAGCACTGCAGGAAAGCTGTCTCGGTTTCTGGCTTGGGTAAAGATATCCCTCAGGGCAACCGCTTGAACATTACCTGCCAGGAAGAGTAAAGATGAAGAGTCCTGCCTGCAAAAGTTAACTCCCTAGTAGCACGGAGGGTCCTTGGGACCACTGCAGTTGTGGTAGAAGGCAAAAAAATGCCCAGAGCTGGCATGATGTGCCTTTGGGAAGCTCCGAGGTATTCCAGACTAGCAGGTATTGGTGCTCCTGCACTTTTCCACACCATGGCAGTGAGACTTGTTCCCATGTCCTCTACTCCTAGCTTTTACAGCAGAAGGCATGGTAGAAATATCCCAGGGATGCTCTGGGCCATTTTAGGTAAAATGTATGTTTTCTCAGTAAGGTGAAGTGCTGGAGAGGCAAGGTGCATCTTACCAAAACCAAACAGGATGTAGATGGCTCCCCGGCTGGTGATGTGGACTTGGGGGCCAATCACTTTCCCTTCTCCATTGGTGCTGTACTTCACAGGCCCACCCAAAGCAGTCCCAGTCTTTCCTGACACCAAGATGAAAAACACATCAGGCTGCAAAGAGAGAGATGTAGAGATTTTTAGCAGTGCTTTCATGCACTTGTGCTCTCAGAATCTTCCCCAGTCCCCACAGCAAAAAGTTCCATTGCTCTTTCCCCCCACAGCAAGGTCTAGCTAGCGGTCTCTTTCTCTCTGCTCAGTCTGGCTTCCTGGGCGTCTTACATTCATGCTTTTCTCTTGACTGCAAATGCATCAAAGATGGAAGGGACTTAAAAAACCTGAACTCCTCTAACAACATTAATGCTAGAATTGTGGGGAGGGATTAGCATAGGGGAAATCTGCATCTGCATTAATCACACAAGTATTTCTTTCTTTTGGATAAGCTGAATGCTCCTTTCTCCAGAGATCTATCTCAACATGGCTCCCTAAACTGCTGCTAAACACTCACTTCAAACCAAGCCTTCAGTGAACAGAAACAGATAATTCTCAAGTCTCAGCCAGGGGTAAATAATGACCCTTCTGTTCATTCCCAGCTGACAAGAAATGCAAGTAGTGTCATTATTGCTTGATCTCACTGCTCTGACCTATTGAAAGAAAAAGGGTGCTGTTCATGGAAATCTAAGGGAATGAAAATTAGGGGCTCTTGCAGCTGCTGTTACAGCCTTTCCACATCAGGCTCCCTGTTCTTCCTCTAGATAGTCAAGGTCCTTTCAAACCTTGAGCAGGGATATGCTGTACCTGTGTCTCTTTGAGAGCCAGAACAATAATATCCCTAATCTTATCTCCATCTACATCCGGAAGAGTTGCAGCTGGTGCAGCCAGGATCCCATTTGAAAGGTGGATGGAGTTCAGTGTCCAGATGGTCTTGCCTGTGGGAAGAACAGGATGAAAGAGACCTGCAGCACTTGGGGAACCAACGGGCATCCCCAGAGTGTTCCACAAAACCTTCTTGAAGGAGGGAGCAAGAGAGATTGTTTCCCCCCTTCTCTGAGAAGAGGAAAGACAAGCCTATAAACTGAGGGAAGCTGCAGTGGGAAGCAAAGTTCTTCCCCCAGCATTTCTTCAGATTGTCTTTGAGTCAGGCCTCAAGTCCTGCTGTGCTTCCTTCTTAGCATCCCTCTAGAAAGGCCTGAGCCCAAAACAATTCCTGAAATAGCAGAGAATATTTGAGGTTCACTTTTGGAAGGAGAACCTAAATGAGAGTGCTGCTCTGCAGGACAGCAGTTGTTTTCCTCAGCCAGCAGTAAAGCCTGTAGGTAGATTCCAGGAAAGGGAACAGATGGGCAGCTCTGATATTCAAAGTGCAAATCTGTGTCTCAGTTAAATTCCCAGCAGCAAATAGCCACTCCAGCATGGCATGCTCACTCTACCTCAGGGTGAAAGCATGTTAGCAGACACGATGTCAAATGGTTCAGCAGTCCAGCATGGACCCAGCTGGAAACTCAGTAAAACCTGATTTGCAAATTGGCAAATAAACATCCAAAAAAGGCAAAATGAAATTCAGTGCTTTTACTTTTCTATGATTCTTTTGCCAACACTTCTGCTTTTTCAGGGTTTAAAAATGCTTTTCTGCTGCTGCTGCTGCGTAGGATAGGGCTTGCCCCTGCATGACAAAGGAAACCAAAGGCCAGACCTGCAAACACTTGTGCACATTAGTAACACTACTACTGCTGGTAAAGGAGACAGCCTATGGTCCTGACCATGCAAACACCATGCAAGTAATCTGGTCCCTAAAAGCATTTGAAAGGTAAGTGCGGTGGCTCATTGACTGGATCTGTCACTTAAACCCAAGGTTTCTTCTATGTCTCCATTTTCTGTTCTGATTCCAAAAACATTCCTATACCTAACTATGAATATTTCTGCCAGTGAATTAATGTGGTAGAACAAACAGCAATCAGAGAATGGAGGTGCACATGATCAAGTGATTAAAAATGCAATATTCATTCACATCTAATCAATTCCTCTACGGGCCTAATTTCTCTGGAAAGTTTCCTGGCTGTAGCACACGTCCTTATATAACTTCTTCAAGAACGGCGTTCAGCTTTTCAGTGCTGTTAGGTAGGTGCTCAGTTGTACTAACAGCTCAATGTTGATGAGAACAGACATATCCTTTATGCCATGGGGATGCTACAGGATAAGATCAACACTTTGAAATGTTCTGAGATGGTAGGACGAAGATGCTGCCACAGACCAGCAATGGTTTGGATTCTCTTATCCTGTGTAACTAGAAACTCATTAGTGTTTTGACTCCTTCCTGTGTGTCACTAGATAACAGCCACCACGAAGTGCCAGCACTGAATCATTCATGCTTATTAGTCCTTTAAAGAAAACAAAAAAGCAGTAGCATATTTCTAATAAGCTGATAGTTGACTCTACCTGTGGAGGCACTGAGAAGGCTGAGGAATTTTGATGTTCCTGTAACAAGGCAGACGGGCTCTGCAGGTGCCCCCAGTGATAGCCCTTTGCATTGCACACTCCGAGTCTCCTCTGGAAGCTGGATGGACCACAAGGTGCTGCCATTCATACCAGAAAGGGCCACCACAGTTACGGAGGGCCTAGAGACACCTAGAAGAGGCAGGAAAGAGAGAGTGAAATCCTTTGGCATCAGAGGCTATGTCCATGCTGCCTTTAGTCTTTGCACTTGAGTTCTCGCTCTAGCTCCTAGAGCTGAGTGGCTCAAGCCAGCCACATCCACACTGCCTGAAAGCAAAGGTCAAATCCCACCCCATGGCTGAGTCTCTCTGCCTGCAGAGCCTAGCAGTGATCTCCAGACTAGTTGGGCTGTCAGCCAACAGTGCAGACAATCATGGAGGTTGGACCTGAGCTCACAGCAAGAGATGTGGTCAGCTGGGCACAGAGGAACCAAGATCCTGGGGACAACCTGCTCAGTTGTGCTGACTTCCTGGTGTGAAATGTACTGCTGTCAAACCAGACTGATCCTTCTGATCCACTCTCCCTCAAGACAATGGCTAGCACCAAGGGGAAACCCTAAATGACTCCCAAGGCAGATGCCACCTTATGTGAAAGTCCTGGGTTGTTTGTAATTCTGGAGCAGCAGAAGATGATTGGCAATTTGAGAGCTTTTTCTTCTGTTTTCCAGATGAGTTCTATTATTGTGAAAAAGAGACTGAATGCAACCAATTGGTGTAAATCAGGGGTCTTTTCCTAATTCACCAGTGAGCACAAAATAATTGTAAAAAAAAAAAGTGCTCTATGCTGTTTCAATTGACTGTTGGTTCTGATTCCAATTGTGAGCAACTTTTAGCTCAGCCTGCTCAAGACATAATTGTGGTTACTGTAATCTCCACCTGGTATGCTCATATCACAATTTAAGATGAACTCCCATACATTTCAAAATAACAACAGTCCCAGCTGACTCCTGTCTTAATAGAAAAACAACATGTGACGTGACTACACAAAAGGCGTATCTGGGCCACTGGCTAAAAGCAAGTCTGAGCCCACTCTCGAAATCAAACTCACTCTCTTCTCAAACTGAAAATCATCTGGCTTATGCTAAGGGGTTGTCCCAGCCCAAGTTCTCTTCATTGGGTTGGCAGGGACCAAGAACAACTAACTCCTGAATGCAGCTCACAGCTGGTGTGTGTACAAGCTGGAGAAACAGCTAACAATGTCATAGCTTACTCCATCAGGTATCTATCCCAAGCTTATCTCTGCTTGACACGGTGTGAATGCTCTGAGCACAAGCTACAGGAGGGCTGATGTCCAGCTATGTGGGTTTAGGATTGTGATGTGCTTACACCTGCTTTAGTGTCTGCTTTACAGTCTGCTTTTTCTCTTCCAGCATAGCTATAGCCCAGGATGCAGCTAGGTATGACTAGTTCCATTCAGAGCATGCTGAAAACTGTATATATGTCTGCGATGAAAGATAAATACAATGCAACAGCAAAACATAGAACACAAGGACAACCTCTACAAACTGAATACAGCCTTTACATCAACAGTATCTCTCTCTCTCACCTTTTTTTAAACTTATTCTACAGTTTTCTCTCTGCTCATAGGTTTCTTTCTATAGGACTTGCTGTAAAATACCGAGGGCCTTGCTTGGACCATGGAGAAGCAGCATTTTCCCTATCCTCTAACTATATTTTTATTACCCTACTCTTTGAAGAGCCAAGGCATTTTGCTCCCACAAGAGTTCTCTTCAGGCTGCACAATGTATGCTTGCTCCCTGAATATGTCTCTGACACTAAAGAGATTCACTTAATCTCAGGTGATGCCAGGCTGGGCAGACACAGTACAGCAGGTAGCTGGGAACCTCCAGGACTTCAGAAGCCCAGTGCAATAGGATGCCACTGGACTTGGCAGCCCCCGTGTAGCAGTGGCCAGTAACAGCAGGCTGCTGCTATGTCACATGAGGGGTGTGAGGGTTAACAGAGAAAGCAAAAGCAACCAGGAGGACGAAGCAGGGAGATACCTGCTAAACAGCCAGGCACGGTAGCTTCCGCACCATCAGCCAGTCTAATATCTGTGAATTAACAATGATTTGGAGCCTGGCAAGTATATGGAGCGACCTGAAGAAAAAGGCATCAAGGTGAAGGTGTTTCCTGCAACACCGACCTACAGCTGCTCTAAAAAAATCCATAATGCTCCCTGTTGGCAAGCAACTGGCTAAATCAGAAGAAAGAGAGCACTCCAACAGTCAGGTCTGCCATCACTGTTCCTGTCGCCCAACTGCCCTTGGTAATGACCAGGACACTGGACCACAGATCAGGAAAGAGTCGAGACTCTGCCACTGAATCTCATTTGTGACCTTTTTCAAGCTGCTTCCCTTCTCTGTGCTTTCACCTCTGTGCCTGTAAAATGGAGGTAGTTAGGCTGAGCTCTTTTGTGAAGGGCTCTGAGAGATAATAAGGGGGGAAAAAACCTCACCTTATTTCCAATTGCTATCTGTAGAGCAGTGCTTTCTGATCGCTTTATCTCTGCCCCCAAACCAAGTGCGCACAAATACCGGACAAAGAGATGGACTTGCCCCAAGATGAGATAAGGGTAAATAGATGATGTTGCCCCATCAGGTATGGGAGCACAGGCTTGCAACGAAAATTATGAGCAGCATGACAAAGCACAGGCACGGTACACCAGCCATTTTAAGGAGCTCTGAAAAGAGCAATGCAGTGGATTTGCAGTGGCAGGAACTCTTCCCGTGCATAAGGCAAACATACAAAGGTCCGTACTGACATGTACAGAAAGAGGAATGGAAAGGAGCTGTGATGCTTACCCATGACACTAGCATTCATCAAGGCAGTGAAGACAATGAGGATGTCAGGGAGCCCATCGCCGTTCACATCACACAGCTCCAGTGGGGATAATACACCACCTGCAACAGTCACAGAGAATCACCACACTGTTGTCAAAAAGGCCATCCATCCCATTTTCCACACTGGGAGAGGAGGGCTGGCCCAGAAAAGAGACTCATGGACAGCCAAGCCTCACAGAGTCTGCTAGGGAACCACCAAAGCCAGGCAGCTCATACCATGGCAAGATCTTTCATTGCATGGAAAGGCAGAAATGTAGCATCTGGGTCAGGGAAAGGAAAGGGAAAAATGGAGGGGCTCACAGAAAAAGATTTCCACTTCCCACTTCACTTTCTGAGGTGATGTGGGAGCAACATATCTTATGAAAGGCTTAGATTTGGAAGCCAGGGGCAGAAAGCAAGGAGGGAGAGACATATCTAGACCTGGCAGAAATTATTTCACAAACCACTGTTACTTTACTGCAAAAGTCAGAACAGGAGATACTTTAGAAATGTTACCAGTGGCCCATATAGGATAACAAAAGATCCAGAATGCTGATTTACGGATTCAAGCAGGACAAGAAGACAAAAGAAACAAGGTTAGTTAAGCCAGTTAGAAGACACAAAGACTTCTATCCCTCTCCTCCTGAACACACCCACACACTTCAGCGTGGAGGTGCTGGTGAAACCCAGGATGCAGAGAGGGAAGCACTATGTTTTGAAGTGGGCTGGGCCATCTCCATCTGGAACAGAGCGCACCATCCAGATAAAAAGGCAGGATGGGAGAAGAGTCAAAATGTTTTTTGGTGTTGACAGAAACAAGATTTTGTGGCACTGTTATCTACTGATGCCAGATTTCACAGGCCTCAGCTTGGAAGAGTGAGCAGGACACAGCTGCCTCTCTACTACCTCGGAGCATCTGCAGTGGTGAGGAAGGGCCTCTGCTCCGACCTGGCTCTCCCAGATAGGTCTCTCCCGCCGATGCCCAGCCTGGGAGCTGCCACCTCCCCCACGCCAGATGCTGTTCCTGGGGCTTTCTCACCTGCTCCCTGACCTAGGTTGCGGTTCCAGGTGTTATGCAAGTCTCTAGGGGGACAGGGAATTAGAAATGCGCACACCAACACAAGAATCATCGAGATCACCACAGTGAGCAAAAAGATCGCTGTGCGCAGGTATGGCATTAGGGAGGGAGCAGCCTTCTGCTCCAAACTCCCAGCCGTCTCTGCAGGATAACCCTCGGGTGCACTCTCTGACGTGTGCTGCTTTGTCATCCCAACCTCCACATCAGAGTCAGGGTCCTGCACCTCCTCAGGGGGGCTCTTCCCATTCTTGACCCCCCCATTCTTCTGGATGTTGAGTACCAGGTCATCTTCACTTTCATCACTGTCAGCCTGAGTGAGGGGATCATATTCCCCGAGGTCCGGGCTCTTCTTTCCTGAGGAAAGAGATGGAGAGAGATAACAAAGCATGAATTCCTCACTGTTGTAGGATCTCAGTGGAGAAAAGGCTGCAGTGGAGAGTGATACAGAACGGATGACAGCGCAGACTGCATTTTGCTTGGATCCTAGTGAGAGGTGTGAGAGAAAAGACAGGGTCTGCCCATGTTTCAGAGTAGCAGCTGCAGGAGAAAAGATGCTGACAGTTTATTTCCCCAAGATAAAGGTGTATATATATAATATCTATATACATATATATACACACATATGTATGTATATATATGGAATTCATGGCTGATTTAATTCTAATACTGTTTGGTAATGAGACACATTGACATGAAGTCATGCTTAATGCTCTGAGTACCTAAATCGCAGCACTCTCTTGACTTCAGACTCTGAACTCCTTTAGCATTTGCCAGCCTCTAATCCCGACACAGCCCATATTCACTTGTAGTCTGTGTTCTCTGAGGGGGCCTCCCTCTGCAACTCATTTTTCCCCTCCTCCTCCTGCCTGGTCCAAGCAGCACTGCTGCCTTGTAGTGTGCCACATATGCTATCCTGTTTCGTGAGGGATAGAAGGGATAGAGCACTGCGCATGGTTTCTCTGCAGTGCTGGTACAAATGGGTATCGATTCCCTGAAGATCAGGGCAAAGTGATTTTGCCCTTTTGGGCCAGTAACATGCTAGTGTCTGAAGGGATCAGGGCTGACCACCTTCTCTGCATGGCTCAGCACTGCGAGAGGGAGTGCTCCAGCCCCTGCAGCAGGAAACTACAGTGCTCTTGCTCTGTTCCTGCTCCCACCAGAGCCAACAGCTTGGGCTTGGCCTTGCCAAGATAGGTAACTTAGTACTGATGCCTTCAGGTAGTGGTACAAGAAAGTAGCTTAGCTTTAAGTGTCTCTCCCACATATGCCTGGCACATGGACGACTTCTCCCCCAAGCCCTAGACAGCCGCAGGGAGTGTGACGAGGGCCCAGTCGTACATGCTGGCATAAGGCCAAGGCCATCTGTTTCTGGGGGCAGGCAAGATCACGCAGACTCACTGCCCTGAGCTACGAGTGGAGGATCACGTCTCAGGGAGCAGCCCTGCGCCACCAGGCTGGGCATGGAGCCATGGCCACTGCTCCGATGACTGCAGGGTCTCAGTCTATTTCTCTGTCTCTCCTGTTCCAAGGTGGGACTTTGCTCTCCCAGATATCTGCCTCATTTCCCTTTGCCTAAAGCTGACCCAAGACAGGAGCTAGCTTGTGCCCGAAGATGCTTGAAGTGATACATGCAAGGCATAAATAATAAGCAAAAATAATGCAAGCTGTAACCACTTTCAGACATTAAGATGATGGGAAGGCTTTACAGAGCGGAAATTTAAGGGCTTTCATGATTATTCTTCCTGCATAAGACAATATGCCTTACTTCTGGTTTTCCTGTTAAAGGCAGACTCACAGTTACAGACGTACTTTAATATCTAGTTAGTGCAACACACCTATTTTGCATCATCTAGATCTACTTTGCAGCATGTGCATCTCATTTCTTTCTCATTTCTTGCCCCATGAAAGGACCTTCTCTTCCCCTTCCTGTACAACTTATATATGGTATTCAGTGTCAGTTTTAGGATTTAAGAAAAACTGTCAATCCCACTAAAGGCCAAAATGCCCCACACTAAGTGGAGCAGCCAGGACAACCCACCCCACACTGAACAGAGGGAAATAAAGATATCCAACAAGATCACATATCTTAATCAGACCCTTCCTTTTTGAACTAGGGGCTTCTACGAAGGACTCACATCAAAACAATCTGGTGCACATACACACTCCAAAAAGCTGTTCCTTGTGGAGGCAGAGCACCCAGTTAAAAGATACTACATTCCTATGGGACGGTCTGGTGTATCCCTGTGAGACACCACATTGTTTTACATAGATCTGCCTTAAACATGCGTTCAAAGTGTGGGCTTTTCAGGAAGTCTTGATAACCTTGGCTCCATCCCGTGAGCAGCACAGAAGGCCACCAACCTGGGTGGCACACAGCTCTCTGCTCAGAGACTGAAGTGACAGCGCAGTGTGAATTTCCCAGATGTCTATACGGTAGGTTGTGCTGACAAGTTGCTGAAAGAGTACTAAGCGAAAACAAGAAATTCCAGAGAGGACTCGCTGGCAGGGTATTTGCAGCTTCTCACTACAGATACAGCTGTGCCAGTTCAAGCCAGGTCAGAGTGGCATGAAAAGCAAATGCTGCTGGCCCAAGAGGAAATGGTATTTAGCCTGGGAAGTCAAAGTCGGACAGTTACGTTAACCAGACTGCTCCTGGTTTTGGAAACTGCTGTGCTTTGAGTAAAACAACTCAACGGCATACTTACACTTCAGATATACTGTGATTTGTTCAATTATTTTAATTCCAGACAGTCAACCCAGAAGACTGAAACCTGCTGTTCATCCTTGGGGCAACTAAAAGCATTGATAGGAATGAGCTTTATCTGGAACAGTTTTGTTCTGGATCTCTAGGAGACAGAAAGGACCTCGAAACTATGGCTCACCCACTCCTTGAACTGGGATTGAGATTTTGGCAACATCGACAGTGGTGTCAACCACAGATGATCTGTAACAGGAACACCTTTCCTGCTGAGAACCACTCATCAGAGACTAGAAAACAGCTACTACACAGTAATGACTTACAACTTTTGATGATCTACATAGGAAAGGACTTATTGAGTTATAGGAGAGCTATAAAGCAGAGTGCTGCTCAGTCTTATTTCATGTCTAAGCCTGACCAGGAACCAGAAACTGGCATTCCTTCTCGCCATCTCTCCTCAAAATGTTAGTTGGCACTCTCACAAGGCACAGCCACTCAGTAAGGTCAGGCATAAAATGCCCTGCTGATTTTTTTTTTTTAAGCCAAAAGGAGGGAAGATACTGCCCTTTAACAACAGCTGTTGGAGCACTCACCTAGCACATGGGAAATCCAACTGCATATCTAATCTCAGAGGATTCAAACACTCATCTCCCACTGTTTGGAGACAGCCCTAACAATCGATCTGTAGGTGTTTTGGGAATGCGTCTGGAGGGCTGGCGAGGACGTGCTCAGCCTGGCCTCCCGAGGCTGTTCTGCAGTGCAGAGAATACATAACTCATGATTCACCTGGCTGGAGAGAGAGCAGAAGGAACATGACTCTTCATCTGAGTTTTAGGTCACTTGCTGTGGGGAAGGAGGGATACCACACGTGGCTTCCACTAATCACTCCCAAATGATTTTTCAACAGAAAAGCATAAATAGAGAGACATAAACAGCAGTAAAGAATATGTGAAAACAAGGGCAGTCTCACACCATTTAGAGAATTATGATTTATTGAGAAGTGCTCCAGAAGTCAAATTCTTTCCTTTCTGGTCAACAACAAGGCTCAGGCTGGGGGAAGACAGTTTGTCCACCAAGAGAAAGCTAAAACTGCCTCTGCTGCAAGTGGTCAGCTGTCAGAAAATCCAATACTCCCATGCAGTTTTCAGCTTTCCATCGTGGAAGTAGAAATGCTAAGACCCGAGTCAGCCTCTTGGTCAAACTCTAACCCTGTCTCCTGAAATGCTAATCACTGTGTAACCTTCATGATAAATTAGTCCCTGTGCTAAAGAACACGGACTCCAGACCTACCTTGAGCAGTTCTGTGGTCTTGTGTATGCAACAGATCTGTATAACTCACATCTTGTTATCTGTCTTTTGCACAGCATTTCTAAGTGTATATAAACCTTGCATCCATTTTACAGGGACAGAGTTCATAGCAGCAAAGTCAATTTCCCTGCTGCTCTGTGTTCTCTCCTACAGGTATAGTAAATAAACTGCTTCTGTTCTGACCAGCTCTAAAATTGTATTCCATTTTTTCCATGGCACCAGTGATAAAACAGAGGTTCCCAGTCAGTGGCCTGTGGTTACAATCAATCTGAGGAACTGTTGCTCGTGGTCTGTGGCTAAGTTACTGGTCATGTCGCCCTGGATTTTTTTTTTTTGCAGCCACAGGAATAAAAAGCAAATACTGAAGAGGAAGGTTTTCAAAGTCAGAAGAGAGAGAAAATGCCCCAGACTTATCAATTTTCAAGGGCAGCTGGACTCTAAACTGCACTTTATGACTTCGACAATCCCCCATGCATTTGCCTAATAGTACTTTTTGCACAGGTAGCTCTTGCAACTATTGCAGTAGAAGAATGTGACCTCTCAAAGAAGAAAAGATGAATCATGTGATCATGATTTGGAAAGGAGGCATCTGTGAGGTGATCTGCGTTGGAATCAGGTCCCACTCATAATGAAATACTCATTTCTAGTGCTGGTGGCCTGAAAGATATTAATTGTAATCTTTTTTCTGTTTTTGACTTACTGGAAAGGCTTTTCTTTGCACTCACTTTGGAGTGAAAAGAGCAGATCTTGGACTTTAGATGACTACAATTTTCAGTGCATTACTCCAATGACAACATACTGGTTCCAGTATCCTTTGTACTCGCTTCATGTTCTGTTTATTTTTCTTTTTTTTCTCAGCTGGCAGTTGGCAGGCACCAGTCACTGGGTACTGCAGGCATATCACTAAGCCCATGGGGACATAAGTTGCCACATATTGATGTAATTAATTTAATGAGATGCAGCAGGAAAAAACAGGTATAGCAATAAGCTTTCTGCTTTCTCATTGCTGTTGAAAGCTGCATTTTTCAAGAGTTAACCACACAAACAAGGTATGATACATGCAATTTAATCTAAGAACTGATGCAAGAACTGTTTTCTTAACTGCGGTTGCAAGGCCTGTGCTCTTTTCCAAATCAGTGCCTCCCAACAGCAGATATCAAATAGATCACGCTGGTTCCAGAGGTCCCAGAAGAGATCTGTACTTGTTATTGTACAGTTCCCCAGTGGTCACACCCCAATACACACACTTACACCCACCAGTTTGCACTTTTCCTAAATAAGCTTCATGTAAAATGTATTCCTTCCCATTTAGACAAACATATATATATGAGCACGAATAAACTGATTTGCAAACAAAAATTCTTTGAATGAGATCTAACAGGCACTACAAAAACTAAAAAATAATGACTCGTGGTATGGGTTACTAAAAGATGGTGAGAAGGGCCCTGAAGACATTACTGTGATCTTCATGGACCGATGGAGGAGGAAAGTACAACCTGCCCACTGAGTACAGCTTCACAGACTGGGGCACTGCAGGACCATAGTGGTGCGTGGTGCCAGGAAGGAGCCCTCCCCCAGCAGCGCACAGCTGGGCCCCATCTCTGCCCCATGGCTGTCCCGAAGGCAAGACATGGTCAGGAGGGGCAACAAGACACTTTCCCATTGGGTTAATGCAGCCAGGTGCATCGGCACCGTCTCCAGTCCATCCAACAGCAACTAGCACGCTCTCAAGATTTGGTTTTGCAATGTATTTGCATTCCCTTTTAATCTCCTCACTGAAGAGAATGGTTGTTGGACTGCTGCTCACTGCCTTATCTTTCAAAGATCTCGTTCCCCGACACAATAGTCCCTTATGCTTGAATATCTTTTCATCTTGCTGAAGATCTCTGGCTGGAAGGTATGCAGAGGTGGTAGGCAGACCTTAAATATTTACCTGGGTAATTGCAGTGGCACTTACCGAACTCCTGGCCTGGCTTTCGGGGGTAAAACCCGGCAGGAGTGGATCAGAGAGGGACTAACGCTTTCTCGCGGTGGTGGCGGCTGTCTTGAGCCCTGTGCCCACTTCTGCACGGCCTGCGGGACCCCGCGCCTCCTCCCGCGCAGTCCCGCCGCGGCTCCGCACAGGGCCGCGGCCGGGCCCAGGCCCCCCAGCCGCCACACACGACACTCCCGCAGCCCCGAGGCGCTGCCCCGTCTCCTGTAGCCCTCCCTCCGCCACGGGCCCCGGGCAGAGGCCGCCACCGCCCCGCACCGCCTGTGCCCCCAGGGCGGCCGGGCCTCGACCCACATCGCCACATCACCATGGCAACGCACCCCACCTGCCCCAGGCAGGGGCAACCGCGCCTCCCCGCCGCCGGGGGCAGACCCAGACATGGCTGCCCTGGCCTGGCGCGGCCCGGCGCTCCCTCCCTCCCGCGGGTGCGGACCCCTTACCCGGCAGCTTCAACGCCCGGGACAGCACCGTAGCCATGCTGGGGAGGCACAGTGCGCATGCGCGCCAGCCCTCTCTCTGTCCGCGCCTTCCCGCGGCCTGCTGGGAATTGTAGTTCTGCGGCCTGGGAGCCCCCCCCCCCCCGCCCCGCCCCCCCAAAACAAAACAAAACAAACCCCAAAAAAACCTGGCGGGGTCCTCACTGTGCTGGGGCAGAGGGAGAAGGGGGGGGGCAGCCCCGGGGGTCCCTGTCACGGGGAGCTGGTGAGGCCCGCTCGGTGGGGAGCTGGGGGAGGCGCGTAGGCCGCCGGCCCCTGAGGGCCTCTCCCCATGGGGATGTCTGTGCCAGCAGCCGGCAGGCCTCTGGGAGGGATGGCACCGGGGCCTCCACCTGGGAGATGCCGCTCTCCCGCAAAGACGGCTGCCGCTCTCCCGCAAAGACGGCTGCCTGCCTGGCATAAACTTGGGATTCCCACTGAAACCGAAGCTCTTCACTGGTTCCATCGTCCTTCGTTTCCGCCCTGTTGTTTTACAGGGGCAGAGAGCCGCAGGGCAGTGGGGGCTGTGGCAGCGCGCCGTGACCATGGACAGTCCAGATTTATACAGCCCCCACGGTGTGCTGGGCACAGGCTCATGCAAAAATATGGTCATTGTCTTAAGTGGTTTACACAGCAAGTACCAGTCCTTTATGTTGTTCTTGGTATAAATATATACCTTCATTCTTGGGAAGTTTTTGGTTGGAAGAAACCGTATTTGTTGATTTTGTTTTATTTTGCAACATTTTTTTTGCTTAATTACAGTGCAAAAGACCGCTAGGGCGTTTTCTAACGCTGCCCTCGATCTTCACCACAGCCTTCGGAAGTAAGCAAAGAAGTGAACTTTCCCTTTCCCACAATGGGGAAGTTAAGCAAGGAGGCTTTTGTGCCTTCCCCAAAGCCACAAGGCTCCAGCTTCCTGATTCCCAGGCCCATGCACGGGCCATCTACCACCACCACTTCTTCAAGTCATTATTTTTGCGAGAACTCTTAAGACTGACACCTTTGTCACTGAAGAAGAGAAAGGAGTATTGGCTAAATACATCAAAAGAGAGTCCGATTGACTAAAGAATACATCATGTTTCCTCAGCATCTGCTGCTGCTGCTGCTTTCCCCTGTTTCAGGCGCTGTTCCTGCGAATAATGTACTTACCCTTTCCTGTCCATGTCTGTCCTGAAACTCCTTAAATAATAACAATAAAGAAGGAGCAGAAGAGAGACACCAAGTGGTCTAGCTGATGAAGAGAATTTTTTTCAGATATGAACTGGAAAGAGAGTAGTTCTGATCCAAAACCTTTTGGTACCAGAGGGATTTTTTCCATTGATGTCATCAGGCTTCAGATCAGGACCTTCCTGAGAACACAGCACTTGGGGGGCAGTCCCAGGTGGCAAAATCTGGAGAAGCCACCAGAGTCATTCTTTTTCTTTCCCTTCCAGGTCTTTCTGAATACAGAGTCCTTCTGTTCCGTATGCCATTTCCCCTCCTCCACTTTTTGATTTAAGAGCAGTGACAATCCTGTATCTATGTAAATATTTACAGGATTGATCCTGGATCCTTTTCAAGTCTCAGTTAGCAAAGCCTGTGATACTCAGGGACAAGAGCTGTCCAGCAGAGAGGCTCTTTCTAAGAAAATGCTCCTGGCACCAATTAGAGCTGTGAGCAAAGGTATGGCAGAAAGCAGCCAGAAGCGGGAACTGGAAAATCTGGTGTCCTCATTTATGATCATCTGACATCTGGCACACACACATACACTGCAAGAGCCCATAGTTTACAATGCTTGTACATTTGCGGTAAAGCATAGCCCACTCTTAATTTCATGCATCCTCACAAAAATGGCTCAGTCCCCAAGCCCTGAGTTCTCTGTGAGGCTAATGGATAGCAAGGAAAGTGATTTGTGGTGAAAACCGATGCTTTCGAGGAACATATGACTAAGCAAAGTGTTCAGAGGGTGTAATGATTTGCAAAGCATGAGAAATGAAGTTTTCCTTCTTTACATTGTGAATGTAAGCTGATTTGCATATAAATTGGACCTGTCAAGTGTACTAATATCAATCAAAAGGCTGTGAAAATAAAACTGAAGTTGCAAATAAATCATTCATTTATGTGAATGTTGCTGTTCATTTTATTCGTTTTTTCCAAAGCAGTTTGAAAAAGCCAGATGCTGAAAAATGAGATACTTGGGGTTAAGCTTGGAAGTCTGAGAGCTTTGGGTTGGCAGTAGGGTTGTTTAGAAAAATGTTACAAGCCAAAAACCATGAAAATACACACCCACCAGCCCCTTATCAGTATTAAGCCTGTGCAAGCCCTCTCTGCCCATGCTGGCACCTGCTGTCCTGTGTAGGGTGAAGACCCTGCCTGAGATAAATTTGCTGTGCCCTGCTGGATGCCTGATTTCTGACGCGACCCATGTCTTTTGAAATGCCGGTGTGTTGGAGTCGCTGTACGGGTATGCAATATTCACTTGACCTACACAAATTGTAGTGATATCCAGGGTCCAACTAGTAGGGACAGTGCAAAAGACTTTGCACTTTGCTCAAAAATGGTGGGACACACCATAAGGAAACCTTTTCAGCGTCACCTCTTTCAGTAACTTCTTGCTGTCACTGCACACGAAAGGAGAGGGGTGATGTCCTTGAACAGCAGCAGGAACACAATATGTGAGGACAGCTGCCTTGTCCAGAAATCCCAGATGACGCACTCTAGCCCTGCACCCAGGTTGCAGCTATCTTCTCTTTCTCCCCTCCTTTATTTCTTTCTGAGACAGGCCATGCATAATGCCCCTCCTCCCTTGCAATCAGTTTGTTCAGTTCTCTTCCACTTTAGCCACTGGACCAGCCCACACTGAGCATCCCACAAGTGAAAAGCGCTGCCCTTTTTGTACGGTGATTCCCCTTGTAAAGCTGCCAATCCCTTAGTAAAGGATGGAGCTAATGCAAACAAATGGAGAAAGAGGTTTGGGTTGGGCTGCAGCGGGGCAGGGTTAACTGGTGACGTCCCACACCCCACTGCGTTCTCACTACCTTTCTGCCAGAAATTACAGCCTTTTCCAGCCTGCCTGCACAAGAGCCTGCCTGCACAAGCCTGCCTGGTTGCTCCTTGATACTGAAAGGACCCACACTAAGCACTGTCCTCAAGCTAGAGCAGGTCACTCGGGCAGAGCTGCACAATGGAGTGATTCCACACGCAGTTCTGCCGTTAAGATCAGAGGGGCAATCGCCTCCTGATGAGCTGCTGGTGTTGTCCGAAAAATCGGGGTTTGTTTACCCAGTGTGCAAAATGCCAATATGCACACAGAGCAGAGGTATTTTACTGCATATTTGTGCAGATATGGGTGTCTGTTCCAAGACAGCACAGCAAGCTTTCAAATTAACAGTTATTTATACACAAAGCATTAACATATTCATCTCCCTAATACATATGCAGTATTCTTCTATTAAACGATTGGTTAAAATCTGTTCACCCAGCATGTAAATTCATACACATGCTTAGCTATTCTTCTTTAACTTCATCATTTGAGTCGGTAGTATAATTGGGGTAGATGGTCCGTGAGTCGGTGGTTGCGATCTCCCCCTGCCAGAATTATCTTTCCCCTAGTTTCCTACTTTTTTGGCAGATCTAAGCAGTTCTTCATGGTTTACTAGACTAGTAATACATCAGTTAAACCTCTGCTTTCGACAGCCACATCCTGCTTATTAGGCAAAGGTACTTTGTCGAAGTTCCTATGGAGATAGGGTAGGGCTCTACAATGGATTTCTATAGCAACATCAACATTATCTGAATAGTATACTTACATTTGACTATTACAACACTGGGACAGGAGCTATTCTCACCTGTCCCTTCCTCCGGGTGTCCGGAGGGAAGAAATAGCCTGCATCTTTGTACTCCTATTAGTGCTAAACTAATGCTTTTACCTGTTCTTCTTGTCCCACCTTTCTCCTTTGCATGGCTACATGGGCAGGGCCAGATGCACCATCCTCTTTTCTCCTGTGCCTGGCTGAGTCCCTCCATGACAGAGGTCTCACAGAGGAGCAGATATTGCAATAAATAGGAAATGCTTGTTCAAACAACAAAATAAAATGCAATCAAGCAGTGAAGGCTAACAGGAAGAAGCAATAAAAGCAAGTAAAACCAGGAAAAGTGACAATAACATTTCTAGCAGGTGCAAAACACTCCAAGTTCCTACAGCAGGTGTACATCAGGCAATTTTAAGTAGTGCAGATGGTTGTAGAGTTTCTAATGAACCCAGGCAGTAAAACCAATGCCAGCCCTGTGTTCACCCCAGCATAAGAAAAGGCCAAAAGATGGTCAGAGCTGTGCAAAGGTTTCAGCTGTGCAGCCCCGAGGCTGTGTGGTGTGCCCACGTCCCGTCAGAGGGGCAGGCACAGGGTGTGTTAGTTGAGGGAGTTACTGTGGGGGGCTGCCCCAACCAAACTCCTGATGGGTCCATCTCTGGAGACTCTTCCAGTCTCAGTGTTGTTCTGCCAATGCTGGGAGTCCTGTGGCTGAGAGCCCGGACAGAAGTGCTCAGTGGTGTGTGAAGTGGAGAAGCAATAAATTAAGAGAAGGAGAGGGTAGATACTAAGGGGGTATGTTATGCACAAGGGGAGGCAGTATCTGCTGCAAAATCCTGCAAGCTGCCCAGCACCAAGCATACATCTTGATGCGCCCTTGGGAGTCACCCTCTTCCCTCTAACCAGTTGGGTCTGACAACAGCGGGTCAATGCATGCTGTGGAGTGCAGTGTAGGCTCTCAGTGCCAGACCTGTGTCCTCTGTTGTTTTTTGTGGCTTTCTCTGACAGCCTCACCTCCCTGCATGAGCCCATGGCAATGCCATGGACAATCTGAGTCCTGTTGCAGGTTCCTGTGCCTGGAGCAGTGACATGCAGACATCCCAGCTAGGCAAGGGAGGAAGCATGGTGCAGCGGCGACATTTTGCTCACTGATTTGCAGCAGTCCAAAGCAGGTATGAAATGGTACCCGGGGAAGAGAGCAACGCTTCACAGGTGCTCAGCACTTGCCTTGATCTGATGTGAGAGAGAAGTGGCTGCAGCTGGGTGAGACCTCAAAGCAGTGGTGGTTTGCGCAGGGACAGGCAGAAGAACAGTCACAGCAGTGATGGAGGTGTCCGGCCCTGCAAGCCAAGCTGGGGAGGGAGAAGCTGTTTCAGGCAGGCTGCTTTCCGGCTTGTGTGCAGGGCTGAGGCAAGTCAGAGTCCAGCAGTGGCCAGCCGTCCCTGGGGCAGCTCCAAAGATGGATGCTCCTAGAAATTGCACAGGAGCATCTGTGGCACTTCAGAACGTTATTGAAATCCCTGGTGGCTCATGTGTGGACTTTTAAAAGTCTCCAGCCCTACAGCTGTTAACATCTCGGAGCCAACCTGCCCTCTGGTCCCTGGGGGATGTCAGGAATTCCTCTGCGGCGCCTTCTCACTCTCGGCGCCCAGTTTTTGCACTCTGGGGGTATTGGCTCAGCGTGTGCATGGCAGCCAGGGCCAGACCCAAGCGGCAGCGTTGGGGAGACCCTCACAGCTGCTGCTCTCCCACATGGCCCAAGGCACAAACACCCTGCGAGGCACAGGGAGTTACAGGGAGGGCTTGAGCCCCTTTTGCCCTCAGCTTGCTAAATCTGCACCTGCCCAAAGGCTGAACCAGGGTCTGGGCAATGAGCACAAATGTTTCTGCAGATGTTGTTCTTGCCAGGGGGATTTTGCTGTCTTGGAGCTCTTGTGTGTCCTGAGAGACCCACAGACAAACACGTGCAATAGCATGTTTGCATATCATAGAATGATAGAATCGTTTAGGTTGGAAATTACCTTTAAGATCAAGTCCAACTGTTACCCTAGCACTACCAAGTCCACCACTAAACCATGTCCCTAAGCACCACATCTATACGTCTTCTAAATACCTCCAGGGATGGTGACTCAACCACTTCCCCGGGCAGCCTGTTCCAATGCTAGACAACCATTTCAGTGAAGAAATTTTTTCCTAATATCCAATCTATCTATCCAATCTATCAATCTGGCGCAACTTGAGGCCATTTCCTCTCGTCCTATTGCTTGTTACTTAGGAGAAGAGACTGACACCCACCTCGCTACAACCTCCTTTCACAAGCAAGCTTCATGCTGAGGCTACTCAAGTTTAGAAAAATGACTGCAAGCAGCAGTCCTCACGCAGGGGAGCAGATCAAACACCCTGCAGTTGCTTACAACACAGCCACAGAAATGTGACAACAAAAAAAAAGGGAGTTTCTTGTTAGTTGGTTGTATTAAAGTTCCCGGTCTCTGCTTAGTGTGGTACAGTGATGGTGCTGGGTATCCCTATCTGAATGCAGCCACGGTGGTGACAGTGGGCTGGGCAGTTTTCCTTTCACATCACTGGGAATGTGGATGGTAGCAGGCAGGAGGCAGGGAAGGGAAGTACTACAGCTCCCTCCTGTCCTGCCTCCTCCAGTAATCTCCGAGGAGGCACAAGGAATGGGAAATTTCTGTGATATACACTCCTGCCTGCTGGGAGCCGTGCTGAGGTAGCACGCAGCCAGCATGAGACCAGGACATCGGGCACACACTGCGACACTTCACCAGCACAGGTTGGATTTGGACCAGGATTTCGGGAGTGTGTTGCCACGCCGGTGTGGGTTTCCCCATCAGGTTCGCTCAGCTGGTGTCTCTGTGCCATGCCGCGGAGGGGTTCTTGCTCAGAGCATTCCTCCATTCAGCGTCCCCATCCCACGCTGACCGTCAGCAGTTTGTTTCCTCTTCGCAGGGAGCTGCAACGGCAGCATAACAGGACTGTGTTTGCCGTGTGCGGAATGGTGAACAGCTGGAGACAGATGATTGTTTGGGTTATTTGCCTGTTGCCTGGACATTTTGTTTGCTTGTTGGAGCCCTGAACAAATAGGTTTCCAGTTCCTCCGGAGGCTGGTCTGTGTTAAGCATGTATATTGTGGGCTGCTTTTGAAAACTGGTGTTTTATAACTTTGCAAATGAGTGTCCTGCCGTTTCAGTGGCAAGGCTCCATAAACAAGGCAGTCTTCTCAGAAATTTCCCTGCCACAGAGCCAGCGGGACTGGGGGAGCAGGAGCAGCCAAAACCACATGCTTCTGGAGTCAGAGAAGCAGATACCCCTGAGCGTGGTCCCGGTTGGACCTCCCTCTTGAGTGGATTTAAGTGGCTGACTAAATGATTGTGCTGGCTGGTGTTTATGGACTGTGCTTAGAAGGATGCCACTCAGCTTTCCTCCCAATCCGCTCCTCACCTGGGATAAACCAGCATCACTGTTGCAGTCATAATACTGCGTTTGTAACTGCACTGTCTGTAACACTTGCACATACCCTCTGGCTCCTTACTTCTGGGTGTTTGCTTTTATTCTGAGTGGCTGGACAGTCCTTCGCCCTGTAAGAAAATAATCTTTTTTCTCACGGCTGAGCGCAGACGTTTTGGCCATGGAAAATGGAGTTAAATAAGAATAGGCTGGTCAGGAAACAGAGAGGGTATTGTTGCCAATTGATACTGTAGAAGTAATATCAGGAAGAATGCAGATTTGGCCAAGGCACTCACAAGCAGTGCCATGGGTCTAGTCGTAAGTCTGGGTGTGCAGCAATTGTGCCGCTTCGGGCTGTGGCAGCTGCACATCCTCTCAAACCACAGCAAAATGTCAGTCTGACATGGACAGGGGGACCAGAGTCAGGGGTCCACCTCCTGCTTCACAAAAATCATCCCTTTAACACCTTGTGTTCCTTCGGAAATCTCTTTATCGAGTACTGACCAGACCTGAGCCTGTTTAATTTGGCAGGCACGGACCTGGGGGAGTGGGGCAGGGGAAAAAAAACAACAACAGTGCAGCCGATTCATCCCTCCTTGTTTATTCCACCAGAAATAGATTTGGCAGAGCGCATCAGGAATGAACTAATCAGCAGGGAATTAATTGGCATGTTTGTTAAAAGGCAGGAACAACACGGTGAACAAATTCGTGGCTGGATGGCCGGAGGGTTCAAGCAGCCAGAGAGCAGCACGGCATAGTGGAAACTGTGACTAGTAAGAGAAGTCGTACAGCTGTGCTGGAGAGCCAGCGGTTGAGAGCTGCCCAAAAGAACCGGGGGCAAAAATATACGGGTGTCCTTGCCGACGGAGCTGCTTTCAAGAGGGGTTCCATTGCCCAGGCTTTCCTTCCCATAAGGCTCCCATGTGTGGGGGGGGATGGCTAGCTTGCAGGAGTGGGAGGGAGGGGTAGGAGAGGTACAGCTGGAGGAGGCTCCACAGAAAGACCGTGGAAACGCAGAGAGCGGGGAAAAGAAGAGGGACACGTCACTCATTGCAAGCTGAAATGCAGAGGGGGTGGTGAGGAGAAGAGGAGCAAGGAGGCAGAGATTTGGAAGCCTCGTCACAGAAGGACTGGCCTCAAGAGCACAGGTAACGCTTGTATGCAATTGTCTGCCTTCTTTCCCAGGAACGTTTTGCTTCTTCCTCTGGAGGAGACACATCCATGCACCTTGGAAAGAGCTTGTTGGGTTGAGGGACTCTCAGGGTACCTGTGGGAAGAGCCAGCAGAGGAGGGAACATGTGCAGACTGGCATGAACTTGGAGGTTGGAGGATTGCTACCTACATTTTCAGAGAATAGGGGGGTGCAAAGTGAAAGAAGGAGGAAGAAAGGAAGAATGAGCAAATCCTTAGAGACAGCCAGACAGGCAGACAGGGAGAGTGCAAGGTCTGTGGGTGCCTCTCCAGGGAGAGAGAGGAAACTTCTTAAGAGGGAGCACCAAGCTCTAAATGAGAGAGAGATGGAGGTAAGACATATCCTGAAAAAGCAGGTAACCTGGCGAAGAGGCAGGTGGTGTATATTACCTCCTCAAACCCAACAGTACTTTACTAATGTTATGATTTGCAGCAGATGTGTGCTTTGCACGTGAATGGCTTTTTTTTTCTTCTTTAGCATCAGTATGCCTGCCTGCTGGCAACAGAATCACCCTAGCTGTCAGTCATCGGGGCTGTCAATCAGATCCCTTTGTTTAGCAGGATGGTCAGGCTATTTGAAGGATTCAGATGCTCTTTGCTTTCACACAACATCCAGGTAGAAAATGAGCAGTGTAAGTCTTAATTATATACAAAAGCACTATTTAACTCAAATATGTTGCCAAACTTGAAAAAGTCAAGATATTGTTATTCCTACATAACCCAAAGCGGGGTATGCACGTGTACCAACATATAGCGTTATACCCACACACATATAAACCGAAGAATAACACATTACAATGGATTTTTAACAAGGACTTTTGAAACGGGTGATATTCTAGCTGTACCATGGTGGCTGAGTTAATATTGTAAGATCCAATTTTTTAAATTGCTTTTGGCATTTTTCATGTTCTTTCCACCATTACATAACACTACAAGCATATGCTAATGTTTATATTACCCTGATTTTTTTTCCTTGGAGAGCTAACAAATGCCATCCGCTTTGCAAGTAGAGCTTGCAAATTCTTTGATTGTTCTGGACTCACAGTCTTGACAGCTTTCTCCTCTAAAAGCTCAGGGTCTTTTCAGGATCCTAGCCTGGGAGCTCTGGCAGAACTGGCATTAACTGAGAAATTGTGAGAATTGCATGCAGCTACTATATGTTTTTTTAATGTGAAGCTGGTTGGTTTATAGCACCTAAACCTTCTTTGACTTTATACATAAACCAGAACATTTTAGTTGGGTATAAGTATTGTAACCTTAAAATATTCTTAAAATATTGCATATGGAAATAAAGAGAGAGAAATTCCAACAGTCTGCAAAAATACTTTTACTATCTATTGAGATCCTTTACAAAATTGAGAATCTTAAACTTACTTTGATGTTTAAATATCCATTACATTGGAGTGAGAGCTACATTTTATGTATTTATGATTTACCTGAGATCAAACTCCCTGATTCATTTAAAAGTATATTTTATTTCTCTGCAAATAACCCAAAACCCAGTATCACTCTTCAGCTTTAATTTGAAAGTAGCTTGAAAGGAACTTGGGAAAATTATGAGAGGAGAACAGGTCTCAGATGAAAAATACAAAGGTAATTCACTTGCAGTCCAATATTGCAGAAAAAAATCCTTCATTTTAGGTATCACTACAGTGATTGCTAACTCTAATCAACAAAATCCTCCTCTCAAAGCAAGCATGGGCTTGAGCTAACACACTAAGATGCTCATGCATGGCATCAGGAGAGTGTATGTGTTCAGAGCAGTCAGAAGTGCAGGGAAAAGTTTCAAGCCCTCTTGATATACAAGAGGCAGGCAAGCTCTGAATCGTAATGCAACAACTCACATGTCTGCAATAGGAACAGCGGGTTCTCCTCAGGCTTCAGGGAAGAGAGGGCTCTCTGAAATGAAGCTGTGTCTGGCACCGGGAGAGGATAACCCAGTCAATTCCCCCATATCCTAGCAGACAGCACAACCCATGGGCAGTAGTGAGCTCAAGACATCACCTGTTTTCCCTTAGTGTGTCAAAATCTGGGGCAGGTACCAGTGAAATCTCAGCGCTCTATCATCATTCCCCACTGCGTGAAATGGAGTATACTGGAGCAGCAAGAAACAGAAAGGGTGAATGGGAGAGGGACAGCAATGGGAGTTCAAATCCTGGCAGCGCTCCTTTGCTTTGGGGCAGGGATTCAGGCTTGGATGGCACAACTGCTGATCCCATCAGGGCTGTGCTCAGCATATTGAGCTAGCAGAGCTCTTTTATCATGTCGGAGCGAGGAATTGAGAGGTTAAAAGAAGAAAAAAAATTGTGTAATAGTGAGACGAATATGTCTGTCTTCACTGCTTGCAGAGGAAGGGGCTGTCTGGTGAATCACTGAGCCTACCCTGCTCCAAGGGCAGAATGGGATGTAATTTTCTGGCAGAGAGCATGCCATATTATTGTAATTAATAGTAACAATAACAAAGCTACTATGTTATTATTGTTATTCTCTGGACTTAGAAAAGCGCTTTCATCCAAGGATGTAAGAGAGTTTCCCCTGCTTGTCAATCCGTGTTCTACCCAGTGCGACACTGCAACGGATCTGAAGACATATTTACAACGGGCTTGGGATCTGGTTCCTATTACAGATGACCCTGCAGACTTTTCCTGCTAGTAACCTTATTAGTGAACATCCATTTGCCTTCTACAATTCCACCTAAGAGAGGGAAGATTGCTCAATTTCTGTGTAAGTGTCTGAGATATGGGAATCTATTTAAAAAATGATTATAACCTGATGTTTACTATGATAATAAATTACAATAGGCTCTCAGGAATGCAGGGAGCAAAGCTACAAAGAAACTGGTCCGTGAGGGGACCTGCAAATAGAGCGTGTGGGTCTTGTGACTCATTTGGACACCTGATGTTTTAAAAAGTTTGAGATCAAGTAGGGTGGATTTTCAGTATCAGACGTAGGTGGAATTTATCACCACCCTTCTTTTAACAAATAGAGAAAGATCAAAGTATCCCAGCCCTGGGGTATTGAAACAGGTGGGAGGTGGAAAGGGTAAGGAATGGACAATCTCTTCAGGATGTTTGAAAATGAGCTGGGAAGCCACACTGCCTCCTTGATGCTGGCAACGTTTTCAAATCATTTGCAGTTAGAGATGTTGGCGTCTGGTAAGTCCTTTCCCATCAGGGAAGAGTAAAAAGGCATGTGCAGTGCATAGCCATCAAAAGAGAGAGGGGAAAAAAGGTCTAAAGGCTGGAGTATTATCTGGAAATGCAGAGAGACAGAGGAGCTGTGGTGTCAACGCAAATAGTTTCAAGAAGGTCCATGAAGACCTTTTCATTATGTGCCTCAGTGATATCATCAAACTTTCTTAGAGATCTTCATTTTGGCAGCTCTGACTTGGGGGGAAGAAGAAGTGTATGTATGTGCGAGATAGGAAGAAGGTAATTTATTTTTTTCCTTTAAATGAATACTGCAATTAGAAAAAGAATACTGAGTACAAAATACATCCTGACAGGTGGAAAGTAATATTTTTAAAGTAGCATGACATTTTCCATCAGTATGGCTATATTCATACTGCTATTTTAAATATATGGAAAAATAAATGCAGTTGCAATTAAAATACACCCGTGATTGAATGTAAGAAAGGCATACAGTAAAATGATTTATTTATGTACTGCTTTATCTGCTACAGCTTCTAGTAGGTTTTGAGGTGGCTGAATTCTCCCCAGATGGTTAGGAGATGAGGGTTATATGATATTCAAAAAGCAATTTAATGTTCTCATATTTTGCAGTGAGGTCTCAGACTTTTGATGCATCTACCTGAACAGGGGAATAATTTGGATTTTCTGAATGTGCCTACTTCTCACATGAGCCCCTCCATCACTGTAACTACAGATGACTGAAATCATCACTAAAACCCATGAACTTGGCAATGCATTTTTTCTGTTTGCTATGTGCAATATGTGCATAATTGATATTTCCGGCCAGTTTCTACCAGAACAGCTGTTCATGACATTCTAAAAAAATAAAAATATCAGATTCAACACTGAGGCACTACTTAATTAAGACAGAATAACAAATCAGCATGAGTAAGCTGTGGAGAGACTGACCTATCCTCTTACATTTAGAGATGGTACTTGTCCAGGAGGGCCTGTAGGTTAAGGTTGACTTCCATTGGCTTGGGAATGATGGTAAACTCGAAAGAAGACAAGGAGCTTAGGTAAATGCTCACATCAGTTCATATATCTGTCTTGCCTGCTCTGCAGATTTGCTTAGGAGGAACTGAGCCCCTGACACCAGGGCAAAGTGGAGACAGTACATGGGGGTGGGGTTGCCTTTGAGGCTCCATCACTGGGCAGCATCTAAGTTATTGCCACTGGTTAGTAAACCAGATCAAAAAGTACAATTTTTTATTCTGGCCTCTGTTAAATCCTTGATGAATTGCTTCAGTGGTTTGAACCCTGCTTTCCCTAATTGCAAAGTGGGGATGCAGCTATTTCTGTACCTGGTAGTACCTCCTCCTGACATTGATAGAACATTTATAGTTAAAAGGTACTATCCCAACATGGCTACATAAGAAGCAAAGCTACGTTCCTAGCTGCCGCCAGTTGATGAAGCATCTCTGTACCACTCAATGACTTGAAAAAAAAGTAAGGAGGTTTGTACTTGTGAAAAAGAACAGTCCCTGTGCTTCTGTAAATCTAGGCTGGGCAACTTGAAAAACATTTTAAAGAAATACATCATCAGAGAGAAGTTTGTTGTTGGGGTGACAGGTGGGAGGTGCAGAAGGAGAGGAAAGAGAAATAAAGCAGTTAGCAAGAGCTTTTGTCTCCACAGAGCAGGGGGAAGTCAAGATCCTACGAACAGCCACCATGGTGACTCTTCCCCTTTTCCTCTTCTTCGTCCTCTTGCCCTGCAGTAAATCCCAGGAGGACTTTCTGGGCCAGCATCAGAAATGGAACTACAGAGAAGGCGGTAAGAGGTGGTGGTGGTGGGTCAGCCTGGGAGGCATTCAGTAACTCAGAGCTGAAGATTCGCCTATTTTGTCCTTGGAGTGAGACACACAGCGCTCATTCAGGAGTGCTTTTTCTTGGTTCCTGGGTAGCTGCTGAGATTTCTGGAGAGAAAAGTGGTTTTAGAAATAATTAGCTGGGGTATCCAGTGACAGCGGAAAACTTGGGCACCTGGAGGCAGAGAATTATGCTGTGAGGGAGAGTTATCTGCTTTTTAATTTAGATCCTCCATACATTTAATATTTGGCATTTCATTGCGACTCAGTTCAAGTGATGGGGAGTGGAATCAAACTCAGACCACTGGCTCATGTTTTCTTGTTCTGTCACATTTATTTTCCTCTCTTCCACGGACATCCTGCTAACCTAGCTGACAAGGTCAACATAGAAGGCATTAACAGCATTACTCAAACGCTTGAGAAATGGGGAAACAGCATCTTCTGGCAAATGAAGCACACCCTGCTGAACAACCCAAACGCTTTACTGCCTGAGTTCTCCAGGTAATTCCCTTCATCTGGAGGTGGGATTCAGTCCTCTCTTGGGCGTCCTTCATTGAGCGGGATTCATCTTCTTTAAGATGAACTTTCAGATTGCTGACTTGTGGGGACATGAATCCAACTGCCTTGGTATCTGTTGTGCTAGCAGCTCTGATTACTCTAGTAAACCGAATATTCTGCTGACTACTTATTGTGAAACATTCTCACTTGCCATGACTGTATTATAAGAATTATCCTAAAGAAAATTTAGGCTGTCTTTGGCACCTCACTCCTGTGAGAACAGGCTGGAAAAATGAATTGTGCTTCAAATCCACACATGGACTTGGCCACAGGGCAGGGAGAAGCAGCTGATTTGGCCTGTGATGTTTTTTATTTCAATCTCTGTAACACCCAGATTGGAGAAAGCTATTTACTAGTCCATGCCCTCATATTTCCCCCTTTGCATTGCAGGAAATATTAATGATTGAGCAGACTCACAAAATTTAATTTAATCTGAAATTTCCAGAAACAGAGTGGAAAAGGCAATGAAAGAGAGAGAGGAGTAGGGAATACTAGAAAACTAAATATCACTTAAATCAGAGTTGTTCCTAAAGCAAGTGGTCCTCTTCCATAACGCAGCTTTCTCTTTAGGAAAAATAAAAGAATATCTGTCCACAGCTGCTAAGCATTGAACCAGTTGAGGAGGAAAGGCTAGAAGAATAAAATGGCACTAGTCAGAAGGTCACACAGTATCTGTACAAATTAGGGTTTCAAGAGGATATAGTTGATAGATTATATGCTGGCCTTTAGCATCGATTTCTCCCTGACTGCATGGTGGCTGCTGTTATTAGCACAGAATTCATCACAACTTTCACGCTGCCAGTGCTGAAATTCATTGGTGCCCAAGATTATCAGGGCCGATATTAAGTCATGTATTTGGAAAGCTCTAACTTTAGTCCAGGGAGATGTAATGAGACTATTCAGCCATGTTTCCTTCATAGGGCTTTGAATTCAGAGTTTGCTGGTAAGGACACAGGCTAGTCCATTAGAAATATTGAGGACTTACAGTAATCCATGGGAATCACTGGCCCAGCCTCCATGTCTGCTCCTGGTTAACAGTGAGGCTAATTAATACTAACTAATATCAGGTAAGATTAGAATGATCATCAGAGCTTCGTAACACCCAAAGGGAGACTGAGAGGAAGGCCTCCAAGGGAAGGGATGTGGTTACCCCCAAGCACACTGGTGCATCAGTGCAGCCCTCACCTTGCCAAATCCTGATGTAAAACCTGGCTCTCCCCCACGCTCAGCTCAGGCAGAGGTAGAGCCTGGAGTGACCGGGGGACTGCGCAATCACAGCTGCACCACGGCACGCAGCAGCCTGCCCTTCGTTGGGAAGTCCTCATAAGTGATCCCACGCATTGCTGCTCTCTTCTTCTCTACCCCTGCTGGTCCCAGCCACGCAGGATGGTTTTCATCTCCCCCCTTAAAGCAGGAGTGCTGTGAAGTGCTTCAGGGAGCTCATAAACCAGCTGTCATTCTGCACCGAGCCAGCTGCACTTTGGTGGCAATGGAAAGAGCGTGTCGCCCATGCTGGTGCAGAAGCTCGTGGTTTCCTGGGTTCAGATGGGGGCATGTCAGATGACTTCCCACCACCCAAGGGTCAGGGTGGCTTTGGAAGCATCTTTTAATGGTTCTTTGCAACCTCCCCACCAACAAGCACAAGGCCATGGTAAATTACTTTGCATGCTCGGGAACACTCCTCACACTGAGTTATTCTCCTGTATTACTCTTCCTGTAGTCTCCGCCCTGTCTCTGCGGCTGTGGACAATCTTGTGAGGGAAGTCCAGTCGATAAGGAAAAGGCTAGAAGAACTGAACGAACGCCTCAATGTCATGAGCAAAACCGTCCTTCCCTTCCGAATGAACGCTCTGCAGAGCCAGAGGCGTGGAAATACTCAGCTGCGGAGACTTCCAATGCATAGGAGAAGGTTGTATGCTCGCAGGAGACCTCAGAGGAGTTAATTCTCTACCAGAAAAAAAGGAAAATCTTTATGTTTTTTCATCTGCTTAAGCCTTTCTCCATGGGATGCTGCTAGAGAGAATAAAGTAAAGCACATGCAAGTCAGCTTTACTAAGGACACCAGAACTTCTGCATTTTGTTGCTGCCTTTCAAACCTAGGTCAGTGGGTGAAATCTGACCCTGTTCTTCAGTGATGGGTGTTTTGTGTCCAAGCAGAATGAGTTGACAAGCTCAGTCTACTTGAGTGTGAATACCTTCAGGCTATACAGTCATTCTTTCTGCTTACCAGAGGAAGCTCTTTCTATAAAGATCAGGTGAATTTCTGTCTCTGTCCTATTTTTACAGCACTCCATCTGACACAGCTGGGGAATTTGATCCTCAAAAGTGCTGAACGCCTGATGAATGCAGAAAGATAGATTAGCGCTTGGTACTTCCAGCTGGGCAGGGAGGGGGAGACGAAGCTATGTTTTAAAATACAGCCTCAATCTATTCTCCATCAGTGCAAAGAACACCCTGTTCACATGTTCGGAGGGTGGGTAGGGTTGGATAACCTTGGTCTGCGCATCATGTTTCAAGCCTGAAGATGTGTCAGATTCTAGGGACCAAATCTGAACATCTATCTTCTGCAAAGAGCTTTTTTTTCGCTACCTGGAACCGGGCACTCAAAACCTTGTTATTCAGCAGATATGTTCAGAATTTCCAGCATTCTGAAAGACATTGCATTGACTTCTGCCAAGACCCTTGGAAACCAGGGGATGTTTTTTCAAAACTATTTAGATACTTAATGGCATAGATAGGTGTCTAGAAGGATTTTCCAAAGTAGCTTAAGAGACAGTTCAGTCCCCAAAATCACAGGCAATATTTCAATTGGTGTCGAATTTGCAGAGTATCTTCTCCACATGCAAGCACTGACCTCCAGACATCTTCCAACATCCTTTAGCACAATTAAGATCTGTAGGAAAAGAATAACTATGCAACTCAAGGACTTTAGTGCCTCGGGGAATACCCAGAGTACCCCGCCTTCGGCTTGTCTTTGCCTGTGGCTTCCTGATGATAGAACTGGTGACAAAAAACAGTGCAGAAATCAAATTATGCACTGAACAGAGGACAGAGTGGGCTTGCCCCTCAGGTCTCTAAAGGTAAATCCAATACAGAGATTCTCATCCAGCATTGCAGCCAACTGCATACCTGAAATCTGTTGAAACATAGGCAGGAGAGTCAGAGAGGAAAAGGAACTATATTGTTAAAAGTCTGGATGAAAGAATTTATGACAACAAAAATAAAGAATGGATTATGTCTAAATGGTTGTGGGGGAGGCTGGCATGACAGTTGTTTTGCAAACATTCTCCAATCAGAAACAGTGAGGATGCAGACTAGGTATTTAAGGATTCCCGAGGCCTGAATTTATGGAAAGAAGTTCAGTGACACTACAATAACCTCCAGAGGGGAAGGGGAAAAACTAGTTTAATATGAAATCTTTCAAAATGAACCAGAAGAAGTAACACAGTCAGCATTTTGGCTGTGACCTGGGATTTGAGTGGGGGAGGTATGAGGAGCATATGAGACAATCTGATAAATACTTCCCGGATGTAAATTCTCTGAGTTCAGGTTTTCAGAAAATAACAAAACTCTAACTTGGAAGGTCTTTCTTTGGCTTTTGCTTGGGAATTTGAAACACTGCTTAACTAGACAAGGGAAAAATCAAGCCTGTGAAAAGGCTGATAAAAAGATACAGTTGTGCCTTTGGTGAAGTTGTCATCATAATTTCTCAGGAAATGTAGACTATTTTGATCCCAGAATATATTTACCTAAATTACAAGGAATAACAGGAGAGAAAGGCCCCATCAACCTCCTCCTTGTTATTCTGCATTCAGAGCTACTAGGCTGTGCTGTAGCATCAGCTGTACACTTGCACAGACTGCTGGTCCCTCCAGGGGATGCTTTACGCACTTTGCCTGGGGCCGTAGGGACTGCTGGTCACTTTGGCCTACCTAGAGGAAGAATACAACATAAACATCAGCTTTCATATTCATATTTTAGACATGAGCATCAGGCAACCTGAAGTTGTATAAAATCCAACGTGAAACAGAAAGGTAAGACTTCTGGCTCAGGGAAGTCCCTCAGTCACAGATGGCTGGAGGTGGGAGGCCAGACCAGATCACTGCATGCTTTCACTTTTTACCTAGATGTCCACCAGCAGCTTCTGCCAGAGACAGAGGATTGGGCAAGATGGACCTCTGCTCTAACCCAGTCCATGTATTCCTCTACTGATATGTGCAAGTTGGTATTTTTGGCAAAATTCCTCAGCTCAATGGAGAAATTCACTGTTTTAAAAGAGAACAAATAAGCTGCAGCATGCAATGTATATTACAATTTTGCATTTTCTTGCATAATGGTGAATAAACCAAATTATATAAATGGCTAATAAATGACTAGATCTGTGGCCTTGTTACCACTGATAGCAGCTCCTGTCATTCACTCTGTGAAAGTCCGTGTCAGGCTCCAGCCCTGCTCCCTGACCTGAACATGGCCTGTTTGATCAGATGACCATGGCCAGCTGCTTTAACTTCTTTGTCTTTGCACCACTCTCTCTCTCTATGCTTTAATGGCAATGCTTTAATGGCACATTTCTTTCATAATTTTCTCTTTTTCTTTTTAAGAGTGTAGTAAAGTTACGCATCAGCCTGCTCCCACGCCACTCACCTTCTATTTGAGGAGGCAGAAGTCCAGCTGAGCAGGCATCCTGAGTTATTAAAACTATAGCATTTAGTTTTAAATGGGGGAGATATAGCATCATCTGCCTGGCAAGGCTGGTCTGATCCATGGCTGCCCCAGTGACCGGTACTCGATTCCTGCCTCCGCTACCCTCTTCTTAAATGATTCTGGGCAAGGCACTTTCTCTACCTGGCACTTGCCCTTTGACATGGCTTATACAACTAAAACACACTTGTGACCATGAAGGATGTAAGTCCTCCATGCACATAAACATACCCAGCTCTATAAGCTGTCCAAGCCCCGTGTTGTGTTCATTTACATATATTTCTGGGAAGGGATCTGGCTGGAGTTTTAAACAGAGTTGACTGGTTGGGCTGTGAACACACGCAGAGGTCAGTGGAGGGAGAGCAAATATAATCAGCGGCTTCTAAGACCTACTCCTTACCTAAAGCTTACAACATCCACAGAGACATGGAGCACTGCCTTACATTCACTGTCTTAAAACACAAGAACTGTGATCCCCCTTAGTTCCGTTTATTAAAAAAAAAAAAAAAAAGATTTTGCAGTTTCAGGAGAGCTGTGCCCCTCCATGCTATACATTAGCACTTTTGTCAGTACTTCCCTCCCTTGTATGTTATTTCCTTCAGATTTCCTCTCTCCCCCAGATGAATACCACCTGCTCCCGCACTTTATTACTCTTCACACTTCTCGGCGTCCTCCATTACTTCGCCCCCGGGGCCGCCGGCTTTCCGCTCCCACAGCCCGCCGCGGCCGCATCGCCGCCCGGCCCAGCCCCACCGACCGCGGCTGCCGGCCGCCCCGGCCCCGCGCCCCCGCCGCCGCGGCGCAGGCGGCCCTTGGGCGCCCCCTGGGGGCGGTGCGCCGCGCTGCAAGCGGCGGGGCGCCCCCCGGGCCCTCCCACCTCGCCCGAGGCGAGCGGGGCCGGGCCGAGCCGAGCCGAGCCGAGCGCGGCCGAGCGGAGAGGCACCATGCTGGGCATGATCAAGAACTCCCTGCTGAGCACCGTGGAGGCATGGCCCTACCGGGTGCTGAGCAAGGGGGAGAAGGTAGGTGGCCGGGCGGGCGGCCGGCTGTTTCTGCGCCGGCCAGGCCGGGTAAGGCGCTGCGAGGGGGAGCGGGTGGTCCCCGGGCAGCGCTTTCCTCCCAGCCAGCCCGGGCAGCTGGCAGCTTCTCCATCCCCATCCCCTTCCCCAGGAGCAGCTCAGCTACGAGGAGAGGGCGTGCGAGGGCGGGCGGTTTGCGGCGGTGGAGGTGGAGGGGAAGCCGTTCGACGAAGCTTCGAAGGAAGGGGTGCTCAAGCTCCTCAAGTACGTCGGAGGAACCAACGACAAGGGTGAGAGCTGCTCCCCGCCCTGCGGGCCTTGGCGGATGTTTGTGGTTGACCGCTGCTAGCAGAGGCTTGGTGAAAGCCGGATGGATGGAGGCGACGGCACCGCGGGCCCGCCTGGCTTGCGGCTCCTGGCACCAGGGGTCTGTGACGGGGATGGCCCCTCGCTGGGAAAAACAAACTTGCCACAGGTCAAAGCATGCCCAGCCAACTCATGCTATGAGCCCACTCCTAACGCATCTCTGTTTGAGGGTAAAAATCTCAAAAATGATTTGTTTAAGCAGGAATGAGTTACCTTGCAGCTGGGACAGTGTGAGGATAAGCACATATATGTCTATCACAGCTCCCTGGGTGAGCGGTAGCTGATGAAAGCCAGGGTATCTGGGGCACTTCGGTTCTGTGATATGCCCTTGTAGGCAGTGAAATAACTTTTATGACCTTGATATTTTATCATATACTCTGGCTATTTTTATTCATGGAAAGATAATGAACAATGAGCTTGCTTTTTAATGGTACTTCGTAATGTTTTATAATGGTGCTTCTAGGTGATTGCTTCTAATTCTCAATTTACTAAAGTATGTGCATTGGTAATCATCCGTGGCAGGAGGAGAAGACGACAGAGTGGTTCTGAGGCATATACATTTGCTTTCACATCTTTCTCAGGCAACTGGTAGAGGGACTTGTATAGTCTGTATGGGCATAGGAGCTGGATTGTGATTAGGGAAAAGGGAAGTGATTGTGCCCCTGTACTCGGCACTGGTGAGGCCGCACCTCGAATACTGTGTTCAGTTTTGGGCCCCCCACTACAAGAGGGATATTGAGGTACTGGAGCGTGTGCAGAGAAGGGCAACGAAGCTGGTGAAGGGTCTGGAGCAGAAGTCTTATGAGGAGCGGCTGAGGGAACTGGGGTTGTTTAGCCTGGAGAAAAAAGGAGGCTGAGGGGAGACCTTATGGCTCTCTTCAACTACCTGAAAGGAGGTTGTAGAGAGGTGGGGGTCGGTCTCTTCTCCCAGGTAACAAGTGATAGGACAAGAGGAAATGGCCTCAAGTTGCGCCAGGGGAGGTTTAGACTGGATATTAGGAAATTTTTCTTCACCGAGAGGGTTATCAAGCATTGGAACAGGCTGCCCAGGGAAGTGGTTGAGTCGCCATCCCTGGAGGTATTTAAAAGACGTTTGGATGAGGTGCTTAGGGACATGGTATAGTGGTGGTCTTGGTAGTGTTAGGTTTATGGTTGGACTCGATGATCTTAAAGGTCTTTTCCAACCTATATGATTCTGTGGATGCAGAGGGAAGTAGCATTTACAGCAGCATGTTTTGGAAAGGTGATGATCACTGTTGCTGTGGGAGAAAGGGTGCCTTCTGTAATGTGTGCCACAGAGACAGGTATGGTGTCAGAGCAAAATAAATGAGGAAGATGGCTTGATCTCAACTGGTTCTGTGGTAACCTGATCCTGAGGGTTGGAGCTTCCCTACTGCTGAAAGAACAAGAGGGAAGAAAAATGTTCCTCAGTGCCATGTGGTACATCTAGGCAGTAATGAGCAGAAAAGAAGCATGCTGTTCCTGGAGTGGTGGACAGCACGGACAGTCCTGCTGAAAGCCAGAACAGCTCTGAGTTTTGGGGCACTGGAACTTGTAGGATGTCTGGAAGCATTTGGAAGGGTTTAGGAGAAAGCTCCTGTCACGCAGTATTGGCTACGGGCTCACCACCAGGTGCAGATGGTAACAATTTAAATACTGATGTAGATTTACATGTGCCACTGACCTGCCCCGGAACTGTAGACCCTGTTGTGTTAGAGGTGGTTTGTTAGAAAAACAGAGTGTCTCGGTGGCATGAGCTATATGGTTAAGAGCCACAGAAACAGGACCATTAATAAAAAGCCATCCAGAGGTCACCTGGGGCCCTTATCTCCCAGGATCCTTGTGCAGTCAGTGGAGAGAGAAGTTTGGCCCAAGCAGAAGCCTAATGTGGCTGTTCTGCATGCCCCAGAGGACCCCACTCTTGACTGACTATACAAGGAGTTCAGTGTGAGGAGTTTTCCTAAACTAAAATTAGCTTTTGTCAATCTCCTGGTAATTCTGTGAGTTCCCAAGAACCTAGACTTCTTTAGTAATGTCTGTGTGTCTCTTTCAGGGGTTGGAATGGGCATGACTGCTCCTGTCTCCATCACTGCTTTTCCTGCTGAAGATGGCTCCCTCCAGCAGAAAGTGAAGGTCTCTCTGCGGATCCCGAGCCAGTTCCAAGCCAACCCTCCTTGTCCTAGCGATGAAAGCATTAAGATTGAAGAGAGACAGGGGATGACCATTTATTCCACGTAAGGAATGCATGCTGGGATTTCCAATCCCAAGTGCTGAGATCTCTAGCGTGCTCTGAAGAGCAGTGTTGGTTTTACCAAGTGACTTGCTGGACAATGGCTGCATGTGGTAGAAGGAGATGGAGGGGTCTTTCTAGACTGAAGGCAGGTGTTTTATGGCATTTCTTATCATTGGTCATGCTGCACCCATTTAGAATATGGATTTTTTTTTTTTCACTGGGAAAACAAGCGCAAAGGTTAGCCCTGAAAGCCTTTTCATTTCACCTGGGGAGGTGAAGAGCAGGGGAGGGTGAATATGAAGGTACTGAGTCATTCCTAATCTCTGAAAACTATTGTTTTCCCCACTTTCTGGGATCAAGATGGTTCTTGGTCATCAAGCATGTCCTTTGGTGTGGTTCGCATCAAACTACAGGTGTCAGCTGAAGCCTCATTTAGATGGACTCATGGCAGAGTCCAACATGGAAACAAGCAGCCATTGCATTGCTTCAAATAGCTTTTGAATGTCTTCGGCTCTTGACTGACATGCTGGGCTCAAAGTGGCATCACAATAGCAATAAGCTCATCACCTTGTATTTAACCCCTTGGATGTTCCCCTGCCTCCTTGCTTGAACTATTTTGGCTGACTCTAAACTGTCTGGCTCCTCCCTTGCTGGCTGCTGCCTGACCTTTGCTGCGGGCGTGGGCCACTTCTGCAAGAACAGGCTGTTTTGTCTCAGACCTTGGCTCTGATACAGGGTGGTGAGGTGCTGGCTGATGTTGAAACCGTTCCTGTTGGTGGGAGGTCAACATAAAACAGACCAGTTCCAGCCCACCCCTTTTAAATATCATTGTGGGCTCTAATTGCTAACATCTCTGTTCCCACCCCCCCCTTTTCCTTGGACTCACTAGAGTTTGGCTTCCCTTTATGATCTGGCTTCCAGCAGATGGTTGTTCACACCACAGTGAACATGGTTGTTGACATGGTTGGTGTAAGCACTGCGCGCTGAGCAGACTTGGAGATAACCTTGTGCTCTAGGAAGCTGTTCCTCTGATATGGCGTTGATTCAAAGGGCAGGGCCATTCTGCTGACTGATATATATGGGTCTGTTTGGGGGGGTCTGTTTGGGGTCTGCCAATGGCTGTGTATGCACCCTGTCTGTGTAACCCTTGGGACTTAATCTATCACAAAGTGTGCTGGTTCATAAAGAACAGCGCCTGCACGAGTGCATGTTGGCAGGACCTGGATCAAAACGCGTGGCTAAATATATCGTGGTGATATATCGTTTTCCTTCTCTTTCTTTCTGTGCTCTGCCAGGACTGCTCAGCACCTCTCTCTCTGCTTGGTTTCTTTGCAGGCAGTTTGGTGGCTATGCCAAAGAGGTGGATTACGTGAACTATGCTGCCAAGCTGAAATCTGCTCTGGGGAATGAAGCTGCATACCACAAGGATTTCTACTTCTGCAATGGTTACGACCCCCCCATGAAGCCTTATGGGCGACGCAATGAGGTCTGGTTTGTGAAAGAGTGAGCATCTGGCTCCCAGTGCTGCTGGCTTGCACTGATAGCCTCCCCATACTATGTCCCTGTCCTCTTCAAAATAAACTAACAATTTGGCAGAGGCAGAAAACCATCCTTTTCTCCCTCCACACCTATGTCTTGGTCTTTTATGGACCAGCCATTTCAGAAGAACGCTGCAGAGCCCTCTGACGATCCTGCTCCTTTGTTCCGGACGAAGTCCTCAACCACACAGACTCTCATGATCTCTCGGCGGCTTGGTTTTATCTCCCTCATGCTCCCAGAGTTCAGTGCTGAGACAGCCAAAGTACTTAATTAGTAAGACTGGTGCCTGACAGGAGTCACGTCCAAGTGCTGGCAGGCTATTAGTCTCACCTGAGGCAGACAGGGGAACATGACGAAAGTGCATACAGGGACTTTTTCATCTTCTTGAGCTTGCTGCATCTGTAAAATGCTGCTTTTATATGTGTCATTCCAAAAGCAGTCTAAAGGGACATGGGCATTGCTACCAACATAGCGCAGTGAAAATAAGCATCCTTTACGTTGACTCATAGTGTGCAGGAGAGCAACGCTTCTGTCATCTGACTGAGAAATGTCATTTAGAGGAAGATCCAGGTTTCCGTTTGCAGCTATCCTCTGTTTGAGGTGAGACATTTTGGGGTGTGTTATGTCCTGATCTCAGCTAGCAGCTGGACAATGTGATGTGGAGACCCCAAGATCATTTCCTCACCTTCCTGGTACTTGGGTGTAACATCTCTTTAAAACTAGCCTACACAAGGGCCAACGCTGAAATGTGTGTGGTAATCTAATTGAATTAGAAAAATCCAGGTTGTGAAAAAAGCAGGTGCCTATTGTGATCTGAGGGCGCCTTTGAAGAATGGTGAGCATCTAGTAGAACTACTGTGGGTGCAGATCTTTAAAAAAACTCTCTTCTTAAATGATGTTAGTTTCTGAAGGGCTACTCAGAGCAGCTCTCTTCTTTAAAGAAGGAGGAAGACCTGACTGTTCTTGGAAACAGGGATTGACGTCAAATAATGTGTAGCCTTTCAGAAACCTCAAATACAATAATAAGGGTGGGTCTTGTTTTAGGAAGACCGGCAATGTTTAACTGTTAGGCATCAAACCAGCATTTTAGCTGTCGGCTCTGCCAGGGAGGCAGCAGGATGCCTGCAGTGGGAACACGCTCCACACTATGCTACTTGTGGGTGCCTGTATAATTCGTTACCTCCACTAGAAGAGGTGTGCTCCTCTGATGCTTAAGTGCCCCAAAGTTTAGGCACTTTCCAAAAGCCATTTTCCCCTGGAGCTGAAAGAGAGATTTGTCAGATGGCATCCTGGGTTCTGGCCGGTCGAGCTGTTTCACATGTGCCTGCTTTCTGAGAACAAATCTCAGCAGGTTCTGATGTGCTTTCCTTTTCTCTCTTGCTGAGCCATAGAAGAGCTTTGCTGTGGACCTCATGAGAGAGTTTCAGTCACCTGTGTGCAAGAGCAGCTAGTCAGGATGGGTAAAAAGAGCAGATATCATTTGATTTAAAAAAAGCAAGGGAAAAGCTATTGGCCGCAGCTAGTGATTGCAGTGCAGGGGAGGAGGAATCAAAAGGGAAATCAAGGCAGACAAAGAGTTAGGCTTTTGAAGGAGTTTTTTAAGGAACAAAGGCCCTTCTAAGGCTGTCCCTGAATCCAAAGGGACCTATTCATGTCCCTGATGATTTTTACCTTTGTGGGTGAGGAATGGAGGGGCACAGTGCTGCCTAGTTTATGCGTTCCTGGGTTCATTTTGGAATTTGTGTGTAGACTGTGGATACAGTCCTTTCTGGCTACCGGTGGTGAATGTCCTGCAATGATCAAAATCCTGAAATTTCTCAAAATTTCTCCTGTGAAATCTCAGATGTTAGGAAGACCAATAATAAACCTGGTATGAACAGAGATGCACATCTCGGCAGCGTGGGTTTTTTTTCATGACATGCATACACTCTGAACAGAGAGCGAGAGCTTCTGACCCAGCAGTGAGAGAAATCGCGTCTGTAGGCTCTGCCTGTGCAGCCCCGCTACTGGCCTTTTGCATACAGTAGGCAGGGTACAGTTTCATAAACAGTGTTAACTGATACGAAAAGCTAATGCAAACAGAATTGCCTTTCCTGTATGTCATGGTTTAACCTGGCAGGCAGCTAAACACCACACAGCTGTTCGCTCACTCCCCCCTGCAGTGGGAGGGAATCGCAAAAAAGGTAGACTCATGGGGTGAGTAAAGACAATTTAACAGGACAGAAAAGGAAGGGAAAATAATAATAATAATAATGATAAAAGAATATACAAAACAAGTGGTGCGCAATGCAGTTGCTCACCATCCGCTGACCAATGCCCAGCCAGTTCCTGAGCAGCAGCCCTGCCCTCCCAGCTGACCCCCCCAGTTTTTGTTCAGCGTGATGTCCTATGGTATGGAATAGCCCTTTGGCCAGCTGGGGTCAGCTGTCCTGGCTGTGTCCCCTCCCAGCTTCTTGTGCACCTCCAGCCTCCTCACTGGCAAGGCAGTATGAGAAGCTGAAAAGTCCTTGACTTAGTGTAAGCACTGCTGAGTAACAACTAAACCATCAGTGTGTTATCAACATTATTCTCATCCTAAATCCCAAACACAGCACTGCACCAGCTACTAGGAAGAAAATTAACTCTATCCCAGCTGAAAGCAGGACACTGTACAAGCAAAGATGCCTGTGTTCTGTCTGCATTTTCTAGAGTTTTTAAATAAATAAAAAAATGATAATATTGTGAGTTACAATTTTTGTGCTGATCATTGACTTTGCGAGCTCAGTGGGAGTTGTTGATTTGAAAGACTTTAGGTTGCCAGTTTATCTTTCTGTTTGGGGTACTAATCATGTCGCAGCGTCTATGAATAGTCATAATGCTTTTTCCAATAAATTGCTATTTTGGGTATCCTGGTGTGGCCCTGCATTATCTGACTGTGCGAGATGGGAGCTGATGGAGTAATCTCCTTCTTCGTTGGTCCCAGCCACTGAGAGTCTTTGACTGATGTATTTCTGTTAATGTAGGAACTAGGGGGGCCTGCTCACCTGAGGAAAATTGTGTGTTCGCTTGTGTGTTCCTGTGGGTGGGGTTCACGGACAGTGTTCAGGCAAATATTCATGACTGATTTTCAACACAACCTACTATCTGGAAATGTTAGACATATTGTCACATTGAGGTCCATCTAGCTCAGTGCCCTGCTGCCAGTGATGGATAGTAGTGGACACCTGAGACAGATTACGGGATCAGTGCAACTGTGGGCTGATACCTCCTCTACATATTCCCCCGTCTTCAGTACAGTGTGGCTCACGGATATTTGGTATTGTGCTTGGTTATTGTGCTATTGTGCTAAGACCCTGACAGACTTTATCCCACGCATTTGTCCAGTTGCTTTTTAGACTAGATAAGTTTACTATCCGTGGCATCCTTTTGTCCTATGGCAAGGAGTTCCTTGCGTGTGGGAGGGCAGAAATACTCTTTGGCTGAGGATTTCCAGCAGCTTGTCTCTCTGCTCCATAGGCAGTTGGGTCAGCCAGCTTTTTGATACGCCTCTGTCACTGCGGGTGCACGTTTGTTTGGACAGCCAGACTCGCCGTTGACATTAGAGGGATTCCAGCAACCTCTTTGTGCTGAGGCCAGGAGTCAAGAGGTGCGCTCTGGATTTTGACCCGAAGCCAGCATGGTCACAGCTGCTCTGTTACATGCAATTGACTCCTGAACTGATGTTAAAAGAAAAGCTTTTTCTCTTTCCCCTTCAGTATTTGTTCTCTGAGGAATACTAGTGCAGCAGATTGCCTAGAGACCTCCTGGCTTCTCCTCTGTGCCTGTGCAGTGCCCTTTTCTGTCTCAAGCAAACACTGAAACTGGGACATTTCGGTGCTTTTCTGATGTTCGACAGGGAGTCATGATGTTAACTGTTGTGTGTGGATTTAAGAAGACCATGCAGGGGAAACTGGAAGAAGGACGTTTCTTCTTGCTTAGGCCCCTCGGTGCTGTCGGCAGCTGCCTTGCTGGGTTGTTGGGGTGTGCTGGGTGTGCGCAGCGAAGGCTGCGTCGCTGCCCGGGGCCCCTCTCCCATTGCCCCGTTTCGTGGGGAAGAGGAGCACCTCCATGGCTGCCTGCGCTGCCTGCTGGGTCGGACGGGCTTGGCGGGGTAATGGCCTTGGGAATTATCTCTGCCTGCCAGAGACAGGAGTGGCCTTGCCGCTAATCAGCAGCTGGGCAGGTCCCTCCCAGCACGGTGCAGAGCAGCGGTGCGACAGCGATAGGGATGGCCACAGGAAGGGCCACATTTAAACAGAGCCAAATTCAAAAGCATAATCTTGATGGAAATTATACACATGCCATGTAGATTTAGCTGTACTGGATATACCAGCTTCCTAAGCTGCCCCACTTGTTAGTAACATAACCTGTGAGAGTTTTCATGCTGGCCTCAACAGTGGCAAATCATATATATTTTTATATATGTACATGTGTACCTGTATAAATATGTGTATATGTATGTGTACGTGTAGATGTACACGTGTATGTATATATGTAGGGTACATGTAGGGGCCTCCAGACCCCCCGCTTTGATCTATTGGTTGGCTTCTGCTGTCACTGAATAACTTGCTAATGCGAACACAGCCACAGGGCAAACATTTGCAGACCGAGGTTTTAAGTCTGCTACAATGAGAGCTTTGTTAGCTTCGGAAAGAAATACTTTCTTTTGTAGACACATGCCTAAATATATCTAACACTGCATTAAGAAGACGACAGCCTTTATAAAAGAGCTAATTGGTTAAGTTGTGCGTATAAATCTGTCTTACAATACTCTAGTCACTTTGAGGAGATGGGTGATTTATGGTGAATGGGGAAGTAATATCATTATTTCCCCATTTTCATCAGTCACCATGGCAAAGGGTGCGTGAGCAGCTATTGTGCTTGTGGTAGCAAGTTTTCGGCTTTGCAAAGCTGCCCAAAGGCAATGGGACAGGGGAAGAAGATGGTGGCTCCTAGCTCACATCGTCCCTCCTGCTGTAATTACAGTAATACCTCTTTTAAAATAGCACTCTGAGCAGCGACTCTTTTTCTTCTGTAACAGCATTTCAGCCACACTGAGCTAAAAAAGAAATGCATCTCTTTTAACGGGACCGTAAGTAGCTTTAGATGTATAACGCTTCTATAAAACTGCTTGGCAACATGATTTATTGGAGCAGGATCAGTGGTAAAAGTGACTTCTCTGACAGTAATGGATGAAACGCTTCCAGTGTAGCTACTCCGTCTCTGCTTGGTGCCTATGCCAACAGCAGGCTGGTTTTGTCAGCTCATTCATAATCTCTGCTTGGCTCTAAGCAGAATCTGTTGCACAAGACAGGTTTCATCCAGGGCGGATGCTTTTTTCCTAGTCCTCTGTGGGAGCTGCTGCAGAAGATGGGTCAGTGCAAATGCTGCTTGATTCCTAAAGTGCTGTCTGTCTAATTCCACATCCAGAGCTCATGGCTAGGTGAGAGTTGGGTGCATGCCGCTCCCCTACCCCTCACTGCTGCCCACCCCCCAGTTTCCATGAGGAGAAACTTGGGTGAATGGGGTGGAAGGAGCATTGCTGTTCTTAGACTGAGTGTGAGGTCTGGCTGACCAGCAGCCCAATGTCCCGGGGCAGCCTCAAATGTATCTTCTCTGCAGTCCTGGTGAGCAGACCGGGTTGAGGAGCCTGAATTTTAGGTGCAGATTTTTCAGAAGTACAAATGGAAGTGAAAGATCCCAGAAGCCACATCCTGAAAGATACTACTGGGATTTAGGTGTTTCAATGTCTTTGAGAATCTGGAGTCTCATGCTATAGATCAACTCACTGCCATGTACCAAGCACAGGATCAGGCCAGTGCCTCCTGTTTTACATCCCCTGCAGCCTGGCCTGCAGCGTGAACTTTCAAGTGCCGTGGCCCTTCTCCCCCCACTGCTATCCCACAAGCTGATGCAGCTGGACATCGTAAGCTGTGAGCTTCTCACCAACCCCGCTTGCTTTGTGGGACCAAGAAGCAGCAGAGATGCTCTGGAGCTATGAGACCATTGAGAGGCAGCCAGTACGGAAAAGCAGTTCCTCAGCCATGCGCTGCAGCGCCCTGACCTGTGTCGTGACTCGGGTGACAGCGTGGTGTTGTGTGTGCCGTGTGACATTGGCAGTGTGACCTGACACTGGGGCTCCCTGTGGTGGGACAGCAGAGCCCACGCCTGTGCTATGTGGGCAGCCGCACCACCCACCTTGTCCATGCCTGGACGTGGAAGCTAAGTGGGTTTGGGTCTAAGTGAGGTGTGTGTTGGGGAAGTGTCTTCTTCAGCACATACTTCTGTTATCCCAAGAGAAAACAGAGAAGCATTGCCATGGCAACTACTCTCCCTTGAGTATTTTTCCAGAGTTTTCCAATTTCATTAATTTTTCTTTTATATCCCTAGTGTTTAATTTAAGGCCTTTCCTAATTGGAGTCCAAAGAAGCAATTGAAGCGTCTTCTGCCATTAGACAAAAATTTCAGTCACCTTCCCACATGACTGAGGAAGTACAAGATCAACAGAATTGAATGTTGCTGTGAATAAGAGAGGAGAGCATCTGAAATGCTCAGACAAATGAAACAAATGAAACCTTTTACCCAAAGCAAAGCATTGAAATAAAAGGTAGTGTACAGCATGACAATTTTGGGCACACTTTCCTACTGGCAGGTCTTTCTAGCTGTTTAATCACTTATTGCAGAGTTTCTCAATCCTCTTTATGACTCAGCTTCACAAGGGAGCATCTTTCCAAATCAACATGTGCTGGCTTTTTGAAATCTCTTTCATGAGCTGTAGTATTATTTAGCCAGAGTACTTTGAAGGGGTTGGTTACTGCAGTGGTGTTTATTTTGGGTAATTAAGTTAATGTAAAATCATGCCTCTCATTCTCCAATTCCTTGCTTCCACCTGCACGCCGTTACCCATGCGTGGGAAACCCAAGCTGAAGGGGGAGGAAAAATCCTGTGGAGATGTAGAAGGGAGAAGGTTGATGCCCTGGTTGTGCTGTCTCAGGGGAGGGTGGTGTGAGAGTGGGTCAGTTGGACATAGTGCTTTTGGTGCCCCATAACTCGTGCTGGCCCTTTGCCTGGGCCAGCAAAGGTGGGGGAGACATTGGTGGGGAAGGGGAGACAGCCAAACCCCTTCCGATAAGGGTTTATGCTGTGATGGCTGCAGTACAGTTAAACACAGAAGATGAACCAGAGATGCCTCCCAGCTTCTCCAGCCCTGCCTTGAGCCAGACCCTGTCCCCTCCCTACACCAGGGCCCAGGGAACAAAGATCTCCGTGGAAATCCCAAGCACAACTCTGGTCTTGGTGTGTTGCCATGTGCTCTGCGCAAGACTTTGGTATACACCTTTGTGGAGAGCAATGCTCTTTCTCTGAGGACATTCTCAGCACCGCTTCCCAGGAGGGGCAAAATCCTGAGCCACGAGAGCAGCTGAGACTGCTCTGAGCACCCCTCCCTGCCCCAGGGAGGGGAAAAACAGAAACACTGATTTTATGAGATACTCTGTCTTGGGAACCTGGCCTAAAACATCCTCCAGTTGGAAACCTGCCCAGCCGATTTCAAAATGATGAAGGCAGTCCTGCAGGTTTTGGAGTGCTTGCTTGGTCTGAATGGGGAAACGGGGGCTGGAGCAAATAAAGCTGGAAAAAACAGGTACGGTTTCAGGCACACGAGGTGTCCAGGGGTGGTTCTGTTCCTCTCAGGTGTATTTGTTGGTCTGACTGTGTGCTGACCCCTATGTAGCTTCACGCTTCGCCTCTCCCATCTCCCTGGGCATGGCGGTGGCACTGCTCACCTTCGGGGCAGGCAGTGCCCTGTTCCACGCTTCGCTCCTCAGATGCAAGCTCCAGGCATGGTTGGTATCAGCTTTTTAACGGTTGCACGGGAGATCTCTCTGGATCCAGGAATGAAGGCCAGATCTTGAACCAGGGGAGTTGTTTGGCTGGAAACAGCTCTCCACAGAGCTGGTTTGTTAACAGGCGGCAGGAGTTCATTTATTTTACATTGCGATGGTGCTATTTCTGAACAAGAGAGAAAAATGAAAGTTTTTTTCTGTAGCATATGATTTAGTTTTTGGCTTTTAAAAATTTGTTTATTTTGAATGGAAGCCCAGAATGCACAGAATGTAGCAAAAATTGCATAGATACAGACAGGGATTTTTTTGTTTCACCTTTCAAATTACTCCCGCTCCTGATGCTAAGGCAGTAGCATTTGAAAAGGGTCTGGATGTTTTCCCTTTCCCTGGAAATAAATAGGTGAAAATAGGTGAAAATCCTGAGCAAACACTGGAGGCAGCTGCTTCCAGATAACTCTACTGAAAGCAACAATATACGTCCAGGCACACCAGGGAGATGAGGAGACTGTCCGGGGAACTGCCACTCAGCCAGAGAGTTTCCCAATGACTGCAGCTCCCTGTCCTGGGAGATGCAGCAAGGGGATGAATGGGAGCTCCCCAGACAGTCCTGATGTGAAGATAAACACAATGGTTTTCCAAAATGTCTCATCCCATAATCCACGAATCCATTTATCCTAAATAGCCATTGCACAGCCCACTGTTATGACAAACTCTTCTGGAATTAATCCAGTTCCAGAATTATGACAAGCTAAAAATGATGTCTATTCCCATGGCTATAGACAGAGAGCTGCTACTCAGCAACAAATGTACCACCAAGTGCCATAAAAATAGCCCCTTTGGAATTATGCAGTGTTTGGGAGTTGTCATTTCATAGGGGTAAAAATGGATCCATTTTGTGACAAAATATGCATAATATGTATTCACAGCTTTATAAATAGCATTTATAAAATTATGTGTATAATTTTATCTTAAATTGATGCTGAGCAAACAGACAAAACAATCAACAAGAACTTAGCACACAAGTTTTGTTCTGAGGAGAAATCTTGGTTGCTGGTAACACCTTAGATAACTGTAAGACTTTTGCCTTAGAAATGCAGATGTCAAAAGAGACCTTCCTCCCCTCTCCTCACCTTCCTTTCTTTCTTTAAGACAGCTTTAGGGAAAAAAGTTGAAATTACTGCCATCATGGCAAATGTGATGACTCTAAGCCAAAGAAGCAGCCCGGGCCAGAGTTGTCACCCTACACAAATCAATTCCACAGCTTTAGCTATTCTGTAGGAGAGAGGTTTCCAGATGCAGGGTTGTATATCACTTGGGGTCCCAGCTCTTGCACAGGGAGTCACAAATGTGATGGAAATTCAGTTGCTGAAATGGGGCTCTGAGCCAGAACTGGGGTCAGTAGCTGGGACATAACTTGAATTGGCTCTTAAAGGAGCATTTGGGGACCATACTCTTTGGCTTCCTCTCTTGTCATTCTGCTTTCTTTCATCTCACTTGCCCTTGCAGCACTGATACGGAGACAAAGCATTTGTACTGGTGGGTGAGGAAGATGAGGCCTCATTGGAGGCTCCTGGGCATCTTTCCTTTCCCACTTACTGGCTCTGCTGAAAGGGAGCAGATACAAATATGAAGGCTTAACTGCTGCCCTATCCCAGGCTTTCCTGTCTGCCCTCTCCCCTCTGGAGCCTGGCTGCAGGCTGCGGGTCCTTCTTATCTCTAAAGGTGCTCAGTCACATCCCGTAGTGGCCAAAGCCCTAGGGACGGGTAGGAGCTAGGGGTGGGGAAGGTGGTATCCAGGGAAAAAATATTGCAACATTGGCATGATAATGCAGCAGAACTCAGTGTGAGGCCTTAGAGGAGAGGACGATGATGTTGTTTGAGAACAGAACTGGTTTTATTCACTCACACTCGCATATCTGTACTCATAAGCAGCTGGATGCTAGCGTGCAAGTGGTAGTTTGCTCTGGGTCAGATTGCCACCGCCATCATTGATAGTCCTGGTTGGGGACTACCCTCCAGCGGAGTGACCCGCAGCCCGCCGGGAAGCGCAAGGTGGAGAACTGGATGCGTGTGCTGGAGGATGCGACCCCCATACAACCTCATGCCTCAGAGCTGGGTTTGTGGAGTCTCAGGATGTAGTGCATGAGCAGACACGGTTGTCCTGTCCTGACCAGGCGGCATGAGGCAGTTTAAAAGCAGGATTTAGCGACTCGGAGAGGAGAATAAAATGGGCTTCCCAGAATGGTGCAACAGCACAAGACAGCAACTTCACCAAAACTCTGAGATCATTTAAATTGTAATGCTTTTCCTTAGAAATCAGCATTAAAAAAATTCTTTTAATGAAAATACGACTTTTTTCAAAGAATAGTACATTTAAAAAAGAAGTTTTTTCATTTTTTCATATGATTTCACAAAAGTCAATAAATATTTTCTGGGGAAAATTATATCCCTGTTACCATTTTACTGAAATTACCAAATGGTTTCCAGGACAACTTTCCAATAGCACTAGGGTTTACATTTCTACTTCTTGAGGGGTCAGGAAGGTCTTGGTCAGAGAAATGAAGGGATAGACAAAAATGTCAGAACTGTGCTTTGATGTTTTCCCACCTCTTGCTAAAGCAAGAAATATTGCCTGTTAATGTGATAAAAAAGAGTGAGGCTAGCAGGGGATTTATGCCCTCCTGGAGACATGGTGTGCTAGCTCTCCTTCAAGTTCTCTCATGCTATTTCCATGGCAACTCCATATAATGATAACTCCCACTGATTTTCTTCTTTTATCTGTTATTTTGGTCCCAGATAGTGATGGAGCTGAGGCATACATTTCTTTCACACCATTTGATGCCCATCGACAGCCAAAAGTAAATAATGTCCTCATTCTTCAGACCTTTAGGAAGCACAGTTAGTTCACAGCGCTTTCGGGAATTCACCTGCAGAGCTGGACGGAGCTGAGACAGGAAAATCAGTGCTACAGATGCTCAGAGGAAGCTGCAAAGGATGAATGCCCACTGTCAGCACAAGGTGACAGGATTACATCCCACTCCTGCCTTTGTCCTCCCCTTGGCCAGGGCACCAGCTGGAGGCTAAGTAGGAGGCCGTGGTGCAATGGAAGGATGGATGATTTGGGTTCAGGGAGCTGTGTCTCAGCTGTCCTGCCCACAGAAACAGGAGGTCACGCTGCCTGACTGGAAAATACTCCCATCCCCCCTGCTGTCTGTTCATGATTGCATATCCGGTCCGGCTCACAAGACAAGGGACAGGAGCTTCTTCCAGGCAGAACTGCAGCCAGAGAAACCCTCGACCAAGTGCCTCTAGCCCATGACTTCCTCCCGCTTACGAAATCTCTACAGCAAGTTGCTGCTGGCTGATTTTATGTAGCAGAACTGGCAAGCGTGCAGCTTGTTCTGGGAAACCTGTGCTTGCTTCATCTAGCTAATAGGACAGGGCAGAACAAATCGTCAGGGCCGGGGGGGAGAGTCCACAGAGAGCCTCGAGTCCAGCTGCCAGCATGGGCTACGATTCAGTCAGTGCCAGGGAGGACAGGACAGTCTGAACGGGGAAGCCTGTCCCAAGCATCCCCTTACTTCATGCCATGAGAGTATCCAGGTGTTTTGGCTCTCCTCATTTCTTCCTACAGAGATTCCCATTTAAGCAAGTGATCAGTGCCAGCTGAAAGGACATCCTCCTTCAGGAAGGGACCTTAAACCCTGCTGGCTTACACTTGATAGTAGTGGCCCTTCTGAGTGAGGCTGCAGATCAGAAGAGCTGTCCTACTCTGTTTAGTCCTCTCTGTCCTGTAAGCCAGCTGTTGGTGAGAGCTTTGCTGGGTCTCAGGCTGTTTTAACAGATGGAGAGGCTAATTATGCAAGAAGTTATTCAGTTCTCTGCATGCAAAGAGATTTGCAAGGATGGGAGCACGTCAAGGATCAATGCCCCTCTGCTGTGACAGTGGTCAGAGCAACTGAATGGAGTGGTGGGGAAGATGGCACTGCACCCGCAGGGACCATGTCCCATGGCTGAAGTCACTTGGGATTTGTGTTGCCCGCTACTCTGGAAGGGTGAGCCAAGAGGGGGCACACAGTCTTCCTGCCTGGCTCCCCACCAATCCACTGGGTCCCTCTTCCTTCCACCCTTACAAAGAGATGGGGATAATTTCAGGTCTGAGATCTTTCGCTGCTTAGCTTCACCACATCAACACCCAATGACGAGAGTTAATCCTAAGAAAAATGGAAAAGGAGCCAGAAACTCAGTGCTGTGACTAGCCCCTGCTCCCCGGTTAGACAATGTACTTGCTGGTTGGGACTGCTGTCCTTCTGTCCTGGTTTCAGCTGGGATAGAGTTAATTTTCGTCCTAGTAGCTGGTATAGTGCTGCGTTTTGGATTTAGCATGAGAATAATGTTGATAGCACACTGATGTTTTAGTTGTTGCTAAGTAATGTTTACACCAGTCAAGAACTTTTCAGCTTCCCGTGCTCTACCAGGTGCACAAGAAGCTGGGAGGGGGCACAGCCAGGACAGCTGACCCCAACTGGCCAAAGGGCTATTCCATACCATAGGACATCATGCTCAGTATATAAACTGGGGGGAGTTGGCCGGGGGCAGTGATCGCTGCTCAGGAACTGGCTGGGCATCGGTCGGCAGGTGGTGAGCGGTTGCATCACTTGTTTTTTTGTTTTTCCCTGGGTTTTGTTCCTCTCTCTCTCATTATTTTCCCTTTTCCTTACGATTTATTATTATTATTATCATTATTATCAATGATTATTTTATTTCAATTATTAAACTGTTCTTATCTCAGCCCACGAGTTTTCTTACTTGTGCTTTTCTGATTCTCTCCCCCATCCCACTGGGAGTGGGGAGGGTGAGCAAGCGGCTGCGTGGAGCTTTGTTGCCGACTGGGGCTAAACCACAACACCATCACTGCCCGGATGACGATGAGCCACTGGCTCAGCTGGGGGCCCAGCCTGTGCGTGCGTGAGATGATGTGTGTTTGCAGGAGCTGGTGCGGCTCAGCCTCCGGCTCCCCTGCAGTCACCTCTGAGTCAAGCCAGGGGACTGCAGGGCATGTGCAATTATACAGACACCACCTCCATTAAGGGGAGAGGAAGGAGGGCTCCGTAGCGTGAGTCTTTGCCTGGAAGCAGGCCAGGTTTGGATCTGTTCTCTGAGAGACACAGAACAACTCACCTGGGCGTGAGGATGAGCAGCCACCTAGGCATGATGGAAATCTGCTCTTGACCGTGTGCCCTGAATGTAGGGAACAGCATTTCCTCATCATGCTGGCATGATGGAAGGATAAACACGTGAAAGATCTCCTGTAGGACTCTTAGCAATTCAACAGACACGTCAAAAACGCAACAGGAGTATTCATAAATACCAGATCTGAGGTCACCAATACAAATTCAAGCCTAGCACCTTGTCCACATGTATTATGATGATCCCATCAATCACAAAAAATTCTCCGTCCCCCAGGGTTGAGGCAGTGGGGTTAAACACAGCAACAAATCTCTGCTAAGAGGGAGGCCACAAAGACATGTTTCTAAACTCCTTGTGTAAGATGTACCCAAAGTTCATGGTTTTTTATTTCTTAGGATGTTGCTAAGACACATATACCCATAAAAATGATTCTTTCCAGCCTTAGACATACAGCTGCCTCTAAAGTAAGAACTAAAGCCAAAGCAACTTTTGTCATTGATTTTACCAGCAAGAATTTAACTTTTTTGTCCCAGATTCTCACTTCAAATGTATCATCATGCTTCTATTAATTTCAATGTGAGCATTGTGTGCACAGTTGGAGGCAGAGCATGCCCCAAAAGCTGATTACATTTGAAGAGTGCACTGTGAAAGAGAAATCAGGCGAGACACTATCAAGGGTTTCATCTCTTTGGGATCCTGTAAAGGAACATACAGCTTCTTTCAGCATTTCCCCATTCATTCAATATAGACAAAGTTGCTTCCACTTTTAGAGATTACCACCAGACAATAAAGACAAATGATATTCAAAAAAAGGCAAGATGCATAACGAAACTTCCCCTCCTCCCACCCCACTTGTCTCCAGGATTTGGGAAGAATCCCTTGTAGCTAGAGCCAGGGCTGGACACCTCGGTAAATCTGGCTTTACGACTCCTCCCGTCGGGTGAAAAATGTGATGGCCACCAAGACACGAAGCACTGATCTGCTGTGAACTCACTTGAGCAGTTTGAATACGTTAAAAAATGGTTCATGATCTATCTTCATGCAAGCTGGTTAACTCAGCAGAAACGGGACCGTGTGTCCACGGTGGATGCAGATCCCGCAGTGCCCCCGCCTGGTTACTGAAGATTATGGAACAAGGGCCCAATGCCATGGGAAAAATGAGCCGGTTCAGTATTTCAGGTCCTCACACAAGACAGGTTTTAGCTTGTATTTCAGGGAATATGGTAAAGCAGAGTGTGCGGCAGAGCTGGTCTCCTCCTAGGAGAGGAGCAGGGCAGCAGGGAGGGTGACACTAGCACTGCCATACTGCGAGAGCTGCACAGGCAGGATCCCAGGTCATTTGAAGCAGCGTTATAACTGCCCCACAGTCGTTCCAGCAGCCTAGCAGCAGCCCGTGCCATGGAGAACCGAGCACACCAGACTCCTGTCTCACAACCTAATAGCTTGCTACGCTGCCAGAAACTCACATCTGTGAGGTTTCTGTGAGGTCTGTCATGCTGGAAAAACCTTATGCTTTTATCTGTAGACCACCCAGTAGAGCCAGGTGGATGAGTTCATACACTTGTCTACCCTTTCCCCTTCAAACCAGTGCACACACCCCTGCATCAGTGACTACATCTGCTTGTGAGGTGACTTGCGCTTAAAAGCTAGGCATTTAATCCTGGCCCTGCCAAAGTCTCATCTCACACCAATCATTTGCCATTTTAAACCCAAAAGTCTGGATGTAACAAGGGGAACCACAACACAGCCTCGATACATAGTGATGATGGTGGTGATGGGTAAGGAGGAGAAGAGACACAGACAGGTCATGTTACCTACCTGCAGCTTCTTGCAATGTTATATCTACCTGGCACTTCTCTGTGTAATAACATTGTCCTGCACATGTCGCTACCAGATGTTACCAGCTCTGGCACTGGGGACCTCCTGTCCTGCTGACCAGCACAGTCCCACCTAGGCAGGCCCGGGAGATTGGTGGCCTCCATTTGGGAGGCTGGACAGGATGGGGAGCGGAGCTGGTGAGCCATAACCTGCCTTGACAGCCAGAAGCATGCCTGCTTGCCCATTTGCTGTCTTACTCCAGTGACTGTCTGTCTCCTGCGGCGTCGTGAAGCACCAGGAGTCTGTGGCCTGGGGTCTGTGGCCCTGGGTCTGGGAACTGACTGATCTTCCTTGCCCATAGACACCTCACCAGAGCTGGGCAGGAGGCTCTCCAGGCAGTCATTTCTCTCCAGCAGCTGAAGTGCAGCCAGTCAGGAAGAGGTTAGTTGAAATCAAACCAAACTGTGCCTAAAATAAAATGAGTTCAGAGACAAGCTTTTTGTATTGCTGTATAAAACAAGCTGAACGTCACAGTGGAAAAGCTTCCTTTTTAGGCTGGAAAGTTTTAGTGTGGCAGTTTTTTTTTTTTAATTGGAACATGCTGAGTCAAATAAATCATTTCATGGGAGCAAAATTGCAAATTTTGCCAAAGTTCAATGAAAGGCCATGAAATAACTTTTTTAACGGTTTTAATACTAAAGCTTTAATGAGATGCGGGGTGGTGTGGGGGTTTTTTTTTGTTTTGTTTTTAATTACAACGAGGAGTCCAGCGTTTTGCTTTGACCCCACGGAGGTGGAGACGCCCCGGCCCCCCCCTCCCCCGCTCCGCCGGGGCGAGGCGCGGAGGCGGCGGCCGCAGCCCGGCCGGGAGCGCTGGGCTGCGCGGGGCAAGGGCGCCACCCGGCGGCCGCTGGCGGAAGGGCCGGAGGAGCCGCCCGGGGGTTCGATCCCCCCGGGGGTTCGATCCCCCCGGCCGCTCTGTCCCCTCGCACCCACTTCCTTGGCGTTGCCTCCGCTTCCTTTGCGGAACCAGAAGCCTAAAAACCAGCCTCCCCCCACCCCTGGGGGGGTCTGGAGAGTACCGTGAGTACCAGGAGGATGTTGAAGGCATCCTGGACCCTGCGTGCCTCGTTGCTCCCTTGGCACCAAGTCTCAGGTGGCCGGGTTAGGGGCTGAGGGTCACGGCCGGCTCCCTTCGGGGAAACAGGCAATGAGGGAGGATGGTTCGGCACTATTAAAACCAGGCTGGCTGCAGGAACAGCCTGTCTCTTTACTCTGAATATAGAGGGGTCCCGGGATGACTAAGTGACACTGAGCAACAACCGACGCGTCTAATTTCTGAGATTCAAATGTGTTCAGTCTGGCAAAATCAGTAAAGAGCTGACTTGCAGGAAAATGTGCGCCGAGCAAGGAGCAGCTCCAGAGTCAAGGATGCTACCCAGGTCCCTTTCTCCCCATGACTATAATCTCACCCAAAATTTTCAGCACTTCTTCACACTCCTGCTCCAGCATTTGAGCCTCACTGCAGACTGTTTGGGGGGGGGAACAGCAGACAGCGCCGTATGTTGGTGACACAGCATGCTATTTCAGCTCTTGACTAATTCATGAGAGAACAAATGCCCATTTTGTAAGCCACAGCCTTTGCTTTCTCCTCAAATGCACCTGTTACTGGTTTGATGGGAGAAACTCCTCAGCCAGGCGGAGCCCTGGCTGACTCCAGAGACAGATCCAGAGAAGATCAGCCTGGCCAGCCAGGAGGGCAGCTCCTGCTCCATGCCTGGCACTTCAGAAAGCGTTTTGCAGAAAATGGCACTCATATCTAGCACGGTGCTTCACTCGTCACCATAGCAAAGCAAAGCAAACACCAGTTTCCCTAGAAACTGCGGGTGGCAGGGCATGTTGATGTTAAGGGAGGAAGAGGATCCCACATAGGACAGCCCTGGGTGCAGAAAGGTGTTGCAGGTAGGGAGAGGGGACAGGACAAGTCCCAGGCACACAGGGACCAGGTTGGCGGAAGTGGGGCAGGGACCCCCAGGAGAGACTCCCATGGCCACTGTCCTGCATTGCTCAGTGCAGTGGCAAAGACTGCCTTGGGGCAGAGGGGGCCAAGTCCCCATGGTTGGGTGGCCCAGTAAGGGCACAGATTCATCGAGCACAGCTGGTCACCAACAGCTCACCAACCCCAGCGTGGGTGGAGTCATGCAGACCAGCTGGTACACAAGGGCTGGGCTTGCTGCCACTGAGGTACACCTCCACTTTGCATTCAGAGCCCCCAGCAAGCCGGCAAATGCCAGCAGGGGCCCTTGGACTTCCTTCTCCAGGGCTCCCTGCTGGGAGAGGCAGCTGCTGCTGCAGCCCTCAGCTCATGAGTGGCCTTGGGTGCTGTTTCTGGCTCCTGCCAGAAACCACCTGCTTTAGAGATGGAACCTCAGGACTGTTCAGTCCCTTCTATTTATAACCACACAAGCTCTTCCAGGGCAAAGGAAGTAACTGGTGCTGGGGAAAATGAACCTGAAGAAGGCATTGCCCAGTGGTGCACGTTCATGGCAATGTATGCCAACCACATACTGGGCCGCATGAGTAAGGGTGAAGTCAGCAAGACAAGGGAAGTGGTTATTCCCCTTTATTTAGCACTTGTGAGGCCTTATCTGAAGTACTGTGTCCAGTTTGGGTCTCTCAGTGCAACAGAGCTTGATCAAGTGGAAGAAGTCCGGCAGGGGGGCCACTGAGACAGTTGGGGGCTGCTTGGAGTATGTCGCCAAGAGGAGAGGCTGAGGGACCTGCTTAGCTGTGAGAAGAAAGGCTAAGGGGGATCCAGTTGCTCTTGTCTATTAAGTAAATGGATGCTATAGAGAAGATGGGACCAGACTTTTCTTAGAGGTGTACAGTGAAAGGACATGGGGTGACAGACAAGTTGCAACAAGGGAAATTCTGATTAGAAACAAGTTAAAAAAAAAAATCCCATTGAGAGTGATCAGACACCAGCACAGGGGCCCTGAGAAGCTGTCAGATCTCCACCTTTGGAGATATTCAACACTTACCTGGACAAGGCCCTGACAACCTGGTCTAGCTCTGAGGTGAGCCCTGTTCAGGGCAGAAGCTGGACTAGACCTCTCCAGAGATCCCATCTGACTGAAACCTTTGTGTGACTCTGTAATTCCGCTAGACCTACTAAAATCCAAGAAAATGCTGGAAACAAGGAGGAATGCTGTGGCTTCTCGGAACCACCAGCTCCCTGCACATGTGGGAGCTTACGCTTTGAAGAGAGCTTGGGGCAGAATAAAGGAAGAGGCATCCCACATGTTACCCACTCATGACCTATACACTGGCAGCTTTTAGATCTCATATTTGTCTTTAAGACACCGCAAAGCCAGTCCCTCCCTGAGGAGTGTGTGTGTGTCGAGGAGAACAGTGTAAGCTAAGCAACCCGCCTGGCTGGATGAAAATGTAGCGGGGGGGGGGGTTGATGCTCTGATGGTGCCACTTGCTCCTCTGGGTGTTGGTCCCCTCTAGGTGCTGCTCACAGGCTGTAGTGCAGCTACTTGGGGTGGCTGAATGAGACTCTGCTCCCAGCTGTTCACCTTGCCTGTATCAGGGCCAGGAAAAAGGGAGGCATTTCTGCTCTTCAGCTACCTCTATTTCTGGTCCAGTGTGATGAGATGCACTGAAACCTACAGTGTAGAGTTTGTACGGGAGAAGGTGACTGCTGTCGTTGGGGACTGGACACACCATCTGTACCATCAGCCCTGCTGTGGGGCCAGTCACCTTTGGCAAAGGAGCACCACGCACACTTGAGCCAACAGTCGCCACATCCCAGATGTGGCCCTTTGATTCTGTTCCTTGGGGAGCAGATCTGATTAAAGTGATCCCCTGACCCCGCAAGCCTGCAGAGAGTGGATGCACGAGGCTGTGCCAGCCTCCCCACCAGCCCCAGTTACTCATGCACAGCCTGAGTCACCGTTGGACACTGCTCTGTGTTGAATACTTAAACAGGGAGGGGACAGATGGCAGGAGAGGGGACATCTGAGGGGTGGAGGCAGGGGTGGCTGCCAGTGACCCCATCACTCATATGTAGCAGGCCAGAGGGGATGCAACTTTTCAGCACTTGCTTCAGAAAAGGCTGGGGGGTGCCAGTGGTGCCCCACACTCACAAGGGGCTTACAAGGCATCGTGGGTTCCCCATCCCATGCAGCTGCCTCCTGCCACCCCAGGAGACCAACGCTTGCTTTCTCGGTCCGTGGTCAGCCTGGCAGGCATGGGAGCTGGACATGCTCCCCAACACCTCTGTCTCCAGAGCCCGAAGGAGGACACAACCCAGGCGCAGCCCCGCTGGCTGGCAGCGTGCTCCTCCCTGCCTACAACCAGTCCCCGGCATCTCCTGCCCCAGCTGAGGCAGGGGGACTCATTTACCACCCCTGTGCTCCAGCAAGGGCTACAGGGCTTGTGGGGAGAGGGTGAATCCCTCCCAGAGGAACACCTTGTTTGGGGAGGGTGGCGCTGGCACCAGCTGCCAAAAGGGGAGCTTTTTTGGCAAGCTGGGGAGCATTTGGGAGGTGAACCCAGCAAGGTCCTTCCCTGTCCCAGGCCCTGGCACCACTGGCCTGGGTCTGTTGCCCCAAGGGTTTACCACACCCTCTGTGCCCACACCTGGCTGGGCATGTGGAGCCCTACAGCCCTGGCAAGCCCACGGGATGGTGACCCTGAAGGTCCTGGGTCCGAACGGTGCCTCTGGCCTTCTTTGCCCTTTTCCCATGACATCCCTGACCTGAAGTTCAGCTGGGTTTATCCCGCCTCCCAATAATCCTGGCTGCTTTCATAATCCAGGTGTGCTCCGTGCCAACCCTTCTCCGCTGTGTACATTTCTGGCACTCTGGTCTCCTTGAACAGGGAGAGGAGGGAACAGAAACCAGAGGGCCCTGAAGGCAATGGACTTGCAGCCCCCACCACCAAGGGAGCCCTTTGCAGGAGAGAGGGTAGGGATGACCCTTACTGGGTTTACTGGCCTTCCAGTGGGCAGATTTTAAGAAAAACCAGCACAAGGATCAGGCAACCTTCCTGCCTCCTCCACTCGCTTGTTCCTTTCAGGTGTAGCCTGTCTGGCCCCACCAGTTTAGGATTTCCCTGGGATGTGTGTGTGTGTGACTAAGTGGCCGACTGGTTTGGTTTAAGCTCAGTTTTAAGGAAAGGGGAAACTGCTGCTTTCCCAAAAGCCTCTCCCGAGGCGTGAGAAACCTGCAGAGTGGCACCACTCCTTTCCCACCAGTGCCAAGTTCCACAGAAATTTGTATTTAATTCGGCATTTAAATCAGCCCTCACCCAAAGCTGCCTTAATATTGAACAAGTGCAAAATAACTCTGGGCAGATTAGTATTTGTGTCATTACAGAGGTTTAAAAAAATTACTCTAAAAGGCGCTGTAAATCCTTGGAAGGAGATTTTCATTCTCTGCCGAGCAGCATGCACAGTGACAACCAAGTAATCAAGAAAATCGCCGTGCCCTGAGTTGATGGCAGTGCATATGGTGACCCTCATCCCTCCTAGTTCTGCTGCCTCTGGGGCCAAGGTGCATTTGGGAGGCACTTTCTGACCTGTGGCAGTCAGTGAAGGAGTTTATAAGTGTCTGGGATGTGGAAAACACACACAGTAAGAGCACACTTCACTCTTATTTCTCCTGTTAGCCTGTCCCTTTGCTCCACCAGATGCCACTGAAGCAGGGGAGCTGGCTCTGTTTTAACACGTATTTGGCTCCTTCTGGGATGTACTCTAGCTACATTCAAGCTACATTGATGTGGTGCATCAATGGCACCACATCAGCTCGAAAACCTAATTTCTTGAAAGTTTAGTATTGTTCCAAGCACATCCATCCTACCTTCAGTCTGCAAGTCAACAACATGCATCATGGCTTCATATACCCCCTCCCCAGTCTTCTCCCAGGTGATAACATTAGTATCCGTGAGTTTTCTCTCCCATCCTCTGTGGTACACGTGTGGAACTGTGTAGGTGGAGGAGGGAGGAGGGGAGGGTAAGCATCGTTTCCACCTCAAATTTACTATAAAAAGGCAAGATGTCCCATGACGCATTTCAAACCAATGCCTAGGGGGGCTCTTTCTCATGCTGAGGGATTCAGAAGACCCAAATGTCCCTGTGTTGCCCTTCAGTGCTGGTAGGAAGAGTGGGGAAGGGCCAGCCTGGCATGTTCTAGACAGCACTGTGCCTGAGGAAGGGGGTTTGCTTGCCAGAAGCATACGGATATGTGGTAGCATAACATACCATGTAAAAACTCATGGGAGAGGAAGCCTCTAAAATGGAACATTACAGCCTCATACCATCAGGAGGTTTTAAAAAATATTATTATTAATAATATTATTATCATTATTATTATCACCATCATCATCATTATTTTGCTTTGATATTGTTTCTACTTTCAAATAAAAATATTACGTGTGTTCAGAACATGAGAAAGACATATTTTTACAAGCTGAATTAAATACCTACAGGCTCCTTTCCTATTCTTGATTGTGCAAGCACCCAGCAAGACACAAGCAAATAAATACAGGAATATAGACACAGCAGACACAGATACATGCAGTGATGAAAAGGTCACATCCTTCATCCTGCGTTTGCTTGCTGTGGCTTGGGTTTACATTTCTTCATTTCTTAGGCACTTCTAACATTGAATCAGCTTTCTTTATTCAAGAAAAGTAGCATGGAGAAGCTACTAACCCTCTTCTGCACTCTCAAGCAGGTGATCTCTGGTCCACAGTGCCAGGTTTGAAGAAGCCAGCATCTCTTTGCCATTTCCCTCCACAGCTGCAATCTCCCAGGTGGCCCACTCCAACCCATGGAGGGCTGTTGCTGTCACCCCACCAGCCATTAGAGGAATCACATTCCCGAGGAAGAACACCACTACAGTCTCTTGTAGTTCGGCTGTTTGGGTTTTTATTAATTAAATATTCCACATACAAAGTACTAAATAAATATATAGCTGTTTCAGACACCGGTGTACCATACACACCCACTTGGAGAGCTCTATGTATTTATATATGAAATAGCATGGAAAGCTATTTACCAAATGCAAAGCAGGCTACGGAACGTGTCAACTCTGCAGACTCATTGCTCATTGCCAGAGTGCAATCCACACAGCACACACACACACACGCATGCACACACATGCACATGCTCATGCTGGCTCACTCCTGGAAGAAGGGTGTCCGCCCTCTATAACCTGGCTGCTTGGGAAATGTTCGTGTTAATGCCACAGACACTCGGGAGGAGGCAGAGCTCCAAGTTGCACGGATTAGGTCCCACCAGGGTGTTGCAAGCAGCTACCTGGAAGAGGTTTTGTCTGCAGGGATCCACAGCCTGGGGTGGCAGGGGTGGGGAGGGAGGGTTTGCAGGGTTGGGCAGGCGCCCTGGAGAGCTCAGCTGGGGCGACTGGTCAGAGCTAGGAGGGAGGCTGATGCTAGAGCGCAAATCAGAAAATGTGTCAGGGTAAATAGGTGTAGATGTTTTTAGGCCTTTAAATTTTCTTCCCCCTCTCCACCATGGTCTCTAGGTGATGAGGAAGGGGTTGGAAGTGAACATGAAGAAGAAAAAAGGAATACTCTTTCTCTCTCTCTCTGTCTCTTCTCCACTGATCTCTGGAGGGGAGCCAGGAAGGGCTGGGAGTGGGCACAAAAGTAATGGTGGATAGATAAAGGTGTCCTCGGTAGTACCCCAGATGTGTTCACGGGTGGGCAGGAGTGGGGATGTGTAGGGCTGATGCTCCTACTCCTGCCTCTTCTCCCGTCAGACGTGGGGTGCAGGCATCCCTGCGAGCTGATCAAAGCAAGTCCTGGCTGGGGCAGAGTCAGTTGTAGACCTGGCTGATGATCTTCCTGCTGCTCTAGCCCTACAGCATTCCTGCTGAAAATAGGCCAGGAGAGGCTCTTCCCAGCACGTTCCTCTGTCAGAAGATATGAACTCCATCCTATGGAAAAATGGAGTGAGCAGGGACAGGATAGCCAGAACGGTGTCTGAAAGCTGTGTTTGAGGAATGAGGGTGCTACAAGGGTGCCTGTGTGGGGAAAAGAGGACCCCTCTCCTCTTTTGCCAGTGTGGGTTGACTCTGTTTCTTTTGCAGGATCAACTCGCTTGTCACCACGTGGCCCATTCCCCATGCCTCTGCTGACGGGCGCTTAGTCTCTTTGCTCCCTGCGGAGATGCTACATGGAGCCTTTCCCACCGGTATAGTCATGGTATGGGCTTGTCCGGGCCTTGGGCCGAGGGATGGAGAAATCTTTTTGGGGTTTGATGGTCTGAAAAGGAAGCAAGAAAGTCTTTACTTTTCAAAACTGGAGAGAAGTAACAGAATAGGGCTTAAAAAAACAAAACAGAAGAGGGAGAAACAGAGCTGAAGGTTTCCTGAGAGTGTGATCAATGGGGCTTTGGAAGAGGATCCTGGCAGAACAAACTAGTAATGGAGACTTGTCACCAGAGGACATGTGGGGAGATGATGTGAGCTACTAGACCTCGCTAGGCTGTGGTCTGAAGAAGGACTCATGAATGGACACGGGGACACGCAGACTGCCCACTCTGGATCTCCACTGCAACTTCCAGTGACAGCTGGTGGGAATACATTCAGGGCATGGGCTGGGTAAAGGAGCATGATCTCCTCAGGAAAGGGCACAGTCTACTGCAGGAACTGTGCTCAAAGAGAAGAATTCTTATGTGACGTCAAATCCAGAAGTATTGAAAACCACAACCTCAGACTTTGCCTTGGGCCCCTCTTGCCTCCCCATGTCCCTGGACATGTCACAGCTCCCTCCCCGCAGCTACAGGCACCTCCATGAACGCATGCCATGGTATCGCCCAGCTCCATGCGAAGCACCTGCCTCCACAGAGCCTGCTCTAGGTCCTTCTGTCTTTGCCCCTTCTCCTTCCCTTCCCTTCGGCGCCTGAACAGTAGCCTGCATGTGGTGAAATGGGTGAAGGGGGGGCACGAGCTTACCTTCATCTGAAAGTGAGAAGAGTATGGGGAATAGCTGAGGTCTCCTGTGTCTCCTGAGTCACAAGACAAGAGGGGGGAAAGTTAGTGAGTTAGTGTTATAAGGTAGCTTGGAAATACCACATCAAGGGAGACTCAAAGGGCCTGTTGCTACATTAGCAGCTGCTTTTAGACTGATCAAGCTATGCAATATGCAGGCAGGAATGTGTTAAAATCTGTAGGTGGGTGACTTATTAAATATTTCCTTATGAAAGCAGGAATGAATGGTATTGTAAATAACAGGACATAGGTGGCCTTGGACTTGAGACATCTCCTGTTGCCTCACAATTGCTGTCATCATCACTGGCCAGATCCCTCCCACTTGCATGCACAAGACCCCCTCTGCGGTATTCCCAGGGAAAGCACAGCCTTTCTCAGCTATTCTTTTACAAACCTGGAGGTCTGACTCCAGGGGACAAATGTGATCTCAGTAGCAGATCCATGGGGAGTGCACTCACATCTCCTACCCATAGATTTGGGAAGCCTCAATTGATAAAACATTTTGCTTTGTCCAAGTAGGCATGAGACTCATACAGAAAAGTAAGACCTCCTTGCCTCTTTTTTGGATGATGAGTTCATTTTTAAATAGATAATGGGAACCAGATCAGAACTGGAATAAATAACCTCCAAGGTATAACCTGGAGAGGTCTGAAGAGCTGGAGCATTGCTAAGAGACAAACAAAAAAACTCCTGAATTTTGACATGGAATTTCCAGACATAACAGAATCATAAGGAGTTATGTCCCAGCCCTGACACCCAGTAAGTCTCCTACTCCTCCTACACATCTCTGGCTCTTGCATGGGTCCTTACTCTTTTCCCTCTTTTCTGGAGATTAATTTTCACTTGAATTTCTGAAGTTTCATCAATCTGAAACTTTTTCCTACCTCTAAATTATCCATCATCTTCAAATCTTTTCTTGTAGCCCTCCTACGCCTTTTAGCTCATGAGTGGTGCATGTGTACTTAGGGCTGAGGGACAGTGGAGTCATTCACTTCATACCTTGCACAATTTCATCTTGGGTATAGGCATGGTTATCCACTCCAGTTGTCTGCTTTATGAACTTGGGTTGGCAGGAGTCATTTTCTGGAGGGTAGTCCCCCAGCCTCAGAGGGGCAGTGAGGAAACAAATTTCAGGGACGATATACATTATCAGGAAGATCCATCCATTGGATACCAGAGCAATGGCCACGACAGGATCATCCCAGCTATATTGGTTTAAAACGCTGTTGCCTTTTGTAAGCATAGTGATCCACACTACCCAAATGGCAATGGAGAACAGGACAGTGACAAAGATGTGTGCCCCGTGCCTCTTCCAGCTTTTGTATGACCCACAGAATGTGAACATGGAAACCAAGAAGGTCAGAGCCATCAAGAAGAGCACGTAGATCAAAAGCATGACAAAGTCCTTGTTGGTCTCCTCCGCAGACAGCTTCAGAAATCTGTCTTTCTGGTTTACTAGCATGGTGACTAAGTATTCAATGCTGATTATGACTTGTACCAAGGCAAAGGAAACAATGAGGAGCAGCAACACGAGCCAGGAGAAGGGCTTTCTTCCTCTCACTAGTTTGTTGAGGTTGAAGGCATGGGTGAGGAGGCATGAGAAGCAGAGAGCAAAGATGACTCCAAATAGGAAGAATCGAGTGGGGCGAGTCCTGTCATTGAGTTTAATGATGAATGCAAAAGTGAGACCAAAAATGCCGAGCATGCCTAAGAGAAAGAAGAAATAGATGGAGATCATGTGCCGCTTGCTGTTGTCTTGGACTTTACAGATGAGAAAGAAGAGCGAGAAGATGAGGAAAATGGTGACGAGGACACCAGCTGCAGCCAGCGACTCCAGGACAATCCCCCAGGCCTTCTCCATGTCACAGAGCAGGTAATAGTCAGCACCGATGCTGCTGCAGCCTCGGGGAGGCGATGTCGTCATCCTCTTGCCTTCTTGAACAACCTCCCGGTGAAATGTTTCCCCAAAGCTGCAGAAGAAGAAAAGACACAGGCTGTCATATCAACCACCTGGGTGCTGCCAGCAGAGGGGAAACACAGGCAGGACAGACATCCGTCCCCACCTCACTGGGCAAGGACACCACAGTGCTAAGGACATGGGGCTGTGGGAGCAGAGCCATCCCCTTGTGTGGCATCGGCTCTTTGTCAAGGGCAAGCCAAGTCTCTTAGCAGGAGGCGATTCACCTTGCATGTCCTCTGTACCGTGCCTGGGGTTGTGCAATGTCATAGGAGCGTGGGGAGCAGGGAGAAGGTAAGGCGCTTTCGCAGGCTTTAGCTTGGTGCCCTGCAGCACAGAGACTGAGATGCCTTGTCACTTTTGTGACACAAGAGCAGCTGTTAGCTGTAATACAGCTTACGCTTTTTTGACAAGTTCAAACAACATCAGTACCTTCTACCAGTGAACTTCAGAGATGAGAAATGCAGAACAGGTAGCTCATTACTCTGTTTCTTTTCCCTCTATTACTTACTCTGAAACACTCTTCGCTTTGGCTTACGGGTATAAATGAAGGGGAACTTTAACTGCCTTCTACCCTGTAGATAACTAACCTGGATGCCTCCAGCATAGCTCTTCTCACTCCAAATTAAATAGCAAATATAGGCCACCAACCATGAGCCCCAAACTCATATTCCTTCTTCTTCATGGCAGTACAGCAATAAGAACTGTCTCAAAGACCTCAGTACCCTCCCCAGGATATTTCCTTGCGCTGGCTGGATGCCTGACATGTCAGAGCTAATGCTGTTCATTGCACGAGAAGTAACCACCAAGTTACTGCTTGAGGAGTCCAGGAGTCAAGGATGGACAAGGTCTCTAATGCACCCAGCGCATTCCTGCTGTCTCATCATGAGGAGTTCAGTGCGGTCTGAGTAAGCCTGGTTTAAGCCTGTCTTGCCAGGGGATAAAAGGGCTGTTTAGGTGAGCTCTGCCCATTGCCAAGGGGAATTAAGTTGCCTACTTTCTTGGGAACCTGAAGCATGTGCAGAAACCACTGCAGGAGGATGTTGGGCACTTTGTGGCCCATGATGCAGGCACTGAGTGAGTTTAGATCTCAGGGGCCAGGTACTGCTTTCTAGGTACCAAATTGCTCAGTTAGGCTCAGGTCTCTAAAATCTATCAAAAGAGGAGTTTAGATAGAATATCAGCATGAAACATGGGGGAATCTGGCCTTAATGGTGACCCACACTGGAAAATCAAGGGCTTTCTTTTCTGAGATATAAAGAAAAAAAGTCGCCCTTGCAAAATTTAGTGTTTAGTGCTCGCTATACCATTTGCCTTCATTTCCCCCCTCCAGAACAACACACTGCAGTTATGAGGCTGGTTCTAAACCCCTTCCAATAGATTTTAGGGAGGGGAGGTTGAGTCTTCAATAAATGGCAGTTGATCTAATCAAAGGATGAACGAAGGGAGAAAATATCACTGACTCACTCTCAGCCCCACATATGCCTCAGTGTGACCTGCTTGTAAATGGTGGACTATTTTTCCATCTTTTAACCTCACTGTGTAAAAGGAGATGTGCAGCTCTTCAAAAAGCTGGCTACAATAAAATGCAAATTATGCAAATATGCAGGAACTCTGGACTGTCATGAGGAGAATGGAATTGGTGAATAACGCATGCGGGAGTTTTCACAAGTCATCATTCATAAAATTTTGGGGATCTATGATCTCTTGCACAAATAGCTGAGAGTTATCTGGACATTTGTGAGTAATAAATAACAAACCTTTCTGAAAATCTGGAGAGAAAATGTTACAATTTTAACCACAGAAATTTACTGTTAATCAGATAAGCTTATCTATTCACAGCTCTGGCAGGTACAGATTGGTGCCTGCTATTGGAGCAGGTGAAGAGCCCAAAAAGCCAGTGTGAGACCCCAGGGCAGCACAGAGCACACCCGTAGCTTTGGGTCCTGACTGGTGCTTACTGCACCAGCCAGTTGCCACACAGTCAGCTGCCACAGCCCTTGGAACAAATAGGATGGGAAGAATCTCGCCGCCTTGGAGAACTGGGCCACTTGTGCTGATTTTTACTCCCTTTTATTTTTTTCCAGGGTAGATGTCTTGTGAGGCATGAAGAGCCTCTGCCCTGTCTCCTGGGTGAGTGTTTCCCCCCAGAAGCCAAGTCTGCTCATCCGGCACCTACACAAGTGTCTGGGATTTCCAGGGGGCTCTGCAGCCTGTGCAAGGGAGCCTGTGCTGCGGAGACTTCACTACTGCTGGGTCCACATCACAGCTACCCCAAACCGTGGTTCTCAGTGTAGCGCTGAGTCTTCTGCCTCCAGCCTGAGCCTCCTCTCTCATTGACAGTTGTGCATAAAATACACCCATCCAGCCACAAATTTCAAATAATTTCCCAGGAAAGTCTGACATAACTCCCCCAGCTCCAGCTGGCAATCCCATGTTAGGGTCAAAGGTGGGAGGCAGTCCCTGTTCGTTGTGGCACCCCATGCCCCTGCTCTCCCACCCCCCAGACCCACGGTCCTGCACGCCATCCCACCCCAGCCGCAGAAGGCAGGTCCACCCTGGATCCTGTAGGACATTGCCTTGAATTACCTTTCTGGGTCCTGCCCGGAGAAGGCAACAGGGAAGCTCCAGCTAGAAAAGACAACTTCCCTGTGCACCAGTAACACAGTCACCTCCGCTCCTGTTAACCCCAGCCAAGCAGCAACCCTGCGCTCGCCCTCCTTGGGAGCTTTAATAGCTGTAGGGCTGAGGAGGTGTGGCTGAGCACGCCTTGGAATAGGCGTTCCACAGCCTCTCCTCTCCGACGGGACGCAGATATGACAATACGGTCCCCGTGCCAGGAAATGAAGTAAGACCTCCTGACGTCAGCGAGGCACTCACCCCTGCGTTGGGGTGGAGATGGAGCTGCTGGCTGTCCCAGCCCTGGGACAGGATTGAATGCTACGCAGCCAAGTGCCTGATAAGGTGCTCCCCTCTCTGACTCCTGGCACCCGTGGGTGGGGACTGCGGCTATGAATAGCAGTGCGTCCCCCTCCCTGCTCCAAGCCTTTTGCTTCTTTGCATGCTTTCTTGCCAGATAACTGCTTGCAAGGTGGAAGACGAGGAGGTTGTGGGACGCAAATGGTCTCACAGCACCTGGAGGGAGAATGGCTGCAAGCCCGGCTCCAGAGACAGTTTCCTTGGGGCTCTTGCTGGATCAGCGAAGCACGTCTGCTTTGCACATCCCTTCCACCTGCGCCAGTGAGAGCCACGGGCTCCTTTCCTGCAAAGGGCAGTTTGTCTTTCCTGGTGTCTTGCTGAGCCCAGCCCTGCTCTCCGAAGGCACAGTTCTGTCTGCTCGTGAGCGCTGAGTCACTTTGTCCAAATTGCTGGCCCAAACAGTTAATGAATGAAGACAATGACAAATTCCCCCTTGCTCTACATTGTGCCTCTGGCCTGACACACCTATCGGCGCAATCCTATTCAAAACCCTGGGTATCTCCAATGTGTTCATAATTTCATCGGTTATTTTAAATATTACTCACTGGGAGTGTTTTATTATTCTGATTAAGGAATTGATAGCAGGGCCTATCCACACCAAGCAGTCAGTCCCTACACACAGCCCCTAAACCTGGAAATCCCTCCCACCCTGTGGAGCTTGTGCTCCTTCCCAAAACTGGGGGAGCAGCTGTACATGCCGGTGCTGTGGTCTGACTGCCTGCAGTTGTCTCATCTACGTGTTAATTTTGTTTGTTTGTTTGTTTTAGGGCCCCGGCTTATTTCTGGGTGCTGATCCCTTTTGAATGTCACACGTGGAGATTGCCACAAAACACATACAAGAGAGTCCTCTCTTGCACACCCCGTGTAAGTACACGAGGGCCTGCAGGGATGAGTGGCTCATCGAGTGAAAGGCAACGCTCAGTGCAGGCACTGCAGGGTGTGCCATGCTGAGCCCTAGGACATCCTTCCTACTTTCATTTCAGTGTAAATCCTGAGGCTTCTTAGGAAACAACATACCAGGTGTCCTTACATGAAATTAATCTTAACTTTAAAGTAGGTCCCAGGCTTAGTGAGCCAGCCAAGAAGGAGGCAGTTGTGAAACGTGAGAGGAGGAAAGGAGTGATGGAGAGGAGTTCAGCACTAGCTCAGTGGGAACCAACCTGTCTAGGAAGACATCCCAAGAATCTTTCAAAGGCCACTGGTCACCACCAGCCTATTTGCATCTTGTCAGAGCACATTATGGACTGCCAGCTACTTCCCTAATTTCACACAGACACACAAAACCCCATGGAAGGCAGCGTGTCAAATTATATCTGGGGGAAAAAAGGAGAAAAGATAAGAAGAGTAATGCTGACATTTTCCAGAATGCCTGAGAAATCCTTGAGAGTCAGTCATCAAACATACCCTGTACTTTCAACAGGCTACGTTTAAAAAAAACATCCCTTAGGATAACTTAGGAGAGTCATCCTAAGTCCCTTAGGATGTCCTTAGACTTCCTAGACCTTAGACTTAGTCTTAGACTAAGGAGTCCTTAGACTCCTTAGACAGTCCTTAGACTTAGGAGCCCAAGTGGTGCTGACTCATGCTAGCTAGCTCGAGAAATGGTGCCCACGGCCCTCATGCTGTGCCAAGGAGGGTGGAGAAGCATTGCTGGTCTGCATGGGTGAGTACAAACAGCACAACGACCACACCAGAAAGGTGAGATGATTGTCACCTTGCTTTAGGGATGGGATGCAATTTGCAGATAGAGGCAACTAAATTTAGATGTCTGATGGTTATTACCTAAATGTGAGCTGGGTGTCTCAGCTCCCAAACAGCCAAAAGGTCAGAAGGACTGGCCCAGCTGATTGGATGCAGGTGCCTATTTCTGTGTACACTGAAATGCTCCCAGGTGTGGTTGGCTGGATTGCCTGGGGCCTCACCTTAGTTGCTTGTACATTACCATAGAGTGTCATTTGAGATGCCACAGGGTATCTTCTAGGGACCTGCTCAGGAGCACATGGGTCTCCCATACCTCCTGTATCTGATCTGGCAGTCCTATGCAGATGGTTTGGATACCCTTAGGCATCTCAAATCACCTTTGTAAGAGCAAAAGGATTGAGTGCTGAATCTCCACTGGCTATTTCAGAGGTGAGATGCCCAACTGATATGTAGGTACCTAGATGTAGATGTCCACCATATGGACTTCATTCTGGTGAATCAGCATAGACAAATAGTTCACTGTAGGTACTGTAGCTCACTCACCTGTAACTCAGTCACTAGCACAGGGATGGCATATAGGATACAAGAGCTGTGGGAAACTACCCTTCTGGAGCATCAGCTCACACTGAATAACCTAGGGGATCTCAAATGGTCCTAGGCAGTAGTGTGTGGACAATTAAATTGACTCCTAGGTGTCTACAGAGCAGACTTCTTCATCAGAGGCAGTCATCCAGGTTCCCACTATAGTTGGTTGAGAGAAAGAAGCATATCAGGGGAGTTTCAGATGACCTGCTTCATGACAAACCAAATCACACCTGAGAAGTATCTGTTTCTCTCCAACAGAGGTGAAGGGAGACAAGATAATGAATTCAGATACAGATCTTTACACTTGTCAGCTGAATTGCATAGTCTCCAAAATGCAAGTTTCCAAAATCATTTCAACACAATCCAGTAGCAAAATGCTGGTAATGCTGGAAGTCATTTTGGGTGGGAGGTTGTTGGCAGCAAAACAGCTTGCTTTGGCCATACTGCAGCCTTGGACAAGCAAGCTGGCTGCTGGTGAATGGGAAGGAGCAGTGGCTACGGCTGACAAGGAGAGGCAGGGACAGCAGCAGGGACTGACCTTTTCGGGCAGCAGGCACCCACACCTCCCCTTCCACTCCTCAGGCAGCAGGACAAGGCGGAGGAGGAGGGCTGGGCTCTCCCTCTGTGTCGGCTCCGCTCCTTTCCCCTTCTCGCTGCTGTCATTGCCTGGCCCTGCTCCCTCCCGTGGGGTGCCAATGCCCAGTGCTGCCCACGGTGCCCTGGGCCAGCCCTGCTCCACCAGCTTCAGTGTCACAGGGCTGAGCTGCCAGCGAAGGGCAGAGTGCTGCAGCCCCTCTCAGCTCAGCCATGTCTGGGGGAGAGAGCATGGTTCAGGGAGGTTCAGGGACAGGTTCAGGTTCTAGGAGGTTCAGGAGGTTCAGATTCTAGGAGGTTCAGGGACAGAGTTAGTATCTTTTATTAAGCCAAGTAATAAAGCAAGTAGATGCCTGGGGAGACACGGTGCTTGGTGCTCTGGAATGTGTCTAAATAACACGTTTATTTTTGGTCACTGATATTGGCTGCGTTGTGAATATGCTTGTGTCATTCCTTCTGCTTAGCTACCTGTGCAGTATATTGACAACACAAGAACAGCCTCGCTCCCTGAAAAAATCCCCCCTGCCAGCACTTATCACAGTCATACTGAGCTAACATTACAGCAGCCTCCACCCTGTCCTGCCCTGTCCATTTCCTTTGTCTTTAAATCAGTTCAGATATAAACATTATGACACCCTTGGAAACAGCCTGGCACAGAGGCAACGGGTCTTCAGTCCAGGCAGCCAACTCAGGGCACCTCTGCCTTAGGAGCCAAGACAAGGGCAGGGGGTGTAATTTCTGGAAAGGGACACGTGGCACCCCCGTATAACACTGGGCTTTCTCCTGGGAGTCCCGTCACTGGATCCCCTGTGCTCTGGCTCTGAAAACATGTATCCAAAGATTACCAAAAACCCTGTCTAACAGTTGAATCCTTTTCCTTTGGAAATGAAAAGTGTGGCACCAAAAAGTAAATGTTACCTAAGAAAATTGCAAAAGAAACTCCTACTGGTGTCCTTCAGAGCTGTTACTTGTCTCTGCAGCCATCAGCTCTACCAAACTGCATGCTGTGCTCCCTGCCATTTTCAGTCTCAGGAACAAAATAAACATTTCTAGTATGTAACAGTGATGTGCTTTGCTTTGCTTTGCGTGTTGATTGCTACCTCCTCTCAAAGAAGCTCCCTTCTTTAAATGAGTAGGTTTTGGCCAACCCCTTTCTCTTCCTGGCTCCTAAATGCCCAGATTCCTGGTACAGGATGTTCATTTACTTGTAGGGGGAGAGATTTGGGCAAGAAAAGGGCAAGGAGACTTGTTAAAATATTGAAATCAGTGCTCCTGAGTATGTCCTATAAACAGAAACTTTCAGACCTGTGGATTATCTGCCAGAGCATCCCTAATTGGTGAGAAGACCCTGCTTCTGGAAATGTAATGGAAATGGACTGCCTGGTCCTCCACTAGGAACATAATGCTCTGCTGTGCTGCAAACAGGATCACTTCTGTATGCAATCCCAGGTACGGCCAGCCTAGTACCTGGAAACCCAGGAGTAGAGGGTGGCTCCTGGAGCACCCGCCGAAACTGTGCTGAGTTCATGCCTTAGACTTGCTCCTGTCCCACAGGGGCAGGTGTCACACTGTCTTTCGTACTCCACAGGTGTGGAAGCCGGAGCAAGAACAGGCAGAAGTAAGTGGAGAGCAGCTAAGAGCACCTGTGGCTGTGATCACTTTGGCTAGGAAGAGCCTTTTAATACAACAAAACTGGTGCTCTTGAAGGCTGTGAGCAAGTTAAAAAAAATTAGATTTATCACCTCCTTTAGGACTTTCAACAGTATGCTGATAAACATTTCACTCATGACAACTGAGCCATTTCTCCAGATGTAGTTTCCTGGAGGTATCCTGTGCCCATCCACTTATCAGAGCAGCTAAGAAGGCTCCAGTCCTCCTTTATGGCATTAACCTCATCTGCTTTTGTGCTGATGTATTCCCAAAGCAGCAAGTTGCACTGATATGGATGAGTGGGTATTGTATGTAGACAGACATTTGGGGAGAAGTGCCTAACTCTCAGGAAACAAGGGATCTGAAAACATACCAACTGGTGAGGATGTTGCCTGATACCACCAGAAAGGAAGACATGCCAAGGGAGATCCAGGAGAACCTGCATTTTCTCTCCCAGAAAGGCTGATCCCAAGGCTGGGGAAATGACTTAGGAGAGAGGGGATATCTCACTGCATCTTTAGCTGGTGAAGTCTGACAGAGAGGCTCTCAGCAAAGCACTCCAGGAGGAGTCAGTCTTTGCTTTCCTTGTGTGCCAGGAGGAGTCAGCCTTTGCTTTCCTTGTGTGCCAGTCCTCATTTTGGTACCCTTGCCTAGCCCCTAATAGTGTACCCATTGGTATTCCTTGCCCACTGTGCCTGGAGTAGTTTTCCCTTTTCCCTCCTTTTCCACTCCACACTGTGGGGTTGAGACGACTAGCTGAGATTCTCACTGAGAGAGGATTAGGCCCTCTCTCACGTGGGTGGCTTTTAGCAATAGATGTTCTGAGACAGCCATCCTGCCCTGGAGTCTGAGGCTGATTTCTCCTGCTAGCAGTGCCTTGGGTAAGAGGCTCTGCCGACGACTGCTTCCATGCAAGAAGCATTCCTGGGAATCAGGTTGCACACAAAAACTCCCTGCTCAATGATACAGAAAATTCTGCTTTACTGCTCCTGGATCAAATACCACTGCAATGGCACAAAGCAAAGCTGAGATCCAACACAAATCACTCCTCCCTTTTAGACTTAATCAGAAAAAGAAGTGTTGATAGATTTTATTTTTTACCAACAAGCTTCATGCTGGTACAAATCTGTGTCCCCACACAGCCATCATAAAAGCTGGCATTAATTCAGTATTGTCTATCCTGGCTAAATTATCAAAAATACAATTGTATTTGTATGTTTAATCTTAATCAGACACATCCTGTTGAGCGATATGGCTGTGCACAAATCTGCTATTGACTGCAGAACCATGGCCTGGGATCAGCCAGCAGTTTTAATCGGTGTGTGTTATCCAACCAAAGCTAATCACTAATCGATGCTGTGATTTTTCTTGAAGGAAATGGGTGGTGGGTGAGAAAAATATAAGGAACAATTGTAAGGTAAGGTCAAGTAATTGAATGCATAGCCTATTACTCCTGAATATTTTATTTCAGTTTAGAGCAGGTCCCCAGGGCAGGCAGTTCTTGATCTCTGGGTGCCACAAATCCCAGTGTCACCTCTTGGAGCTGGAGAGCTGCTGAAGAGCCACGTAGGTCCCTGGGAGTCCCAGTCAGGCTTCAGAGAAACGTTACTGAGGAAGGTGATAACACATAAGGCTTTGGTGCTAGCCCTGATAAAGAACATCTTACTGCAGCCCTGGGAGAAGGAGCTTCTCTTCTGCAGCTGTAGGCATTACAGTCTGTGGTTCCCTGTGATTTGAGGGGAGATGGTCTGTGGTCCTCTGGGCTTGAGCTGGAGACTGCTGGAAGTGCCATGCCATTGCTGACCTAGCAGAAATAGTGAGTAATAGTTGCCAGATTATACATATAAATGGTTTATAAAGCCAACGCCTCAGTTCTGCTTCCTAGTTCACCCTAGGTGAAGTTTGTTGCTTGACCATGATTATGTATGACCATAAAACTCCTCAGATGCCTTTCAGGGCACCTCAAGCGCTCATATGTCAGCAACCATAAGGGAAGCCCTAGCTCAGCCCATGCTGCAGTCCTTCCCCAGCTCAGCGTGCATGTGCCAAAAAGGCCAATGCAGCCTTGCAAACACTCAGAGAGATGGGATGGGAGAAAAACAGAATGGTTCATCAGGGTAGGGCTAGGGCCATGCTTTCAGCATGCACAAAACGCCTTTTCACTCAAATCCTGAAGACTCCCCTCCCTTTGCCAACCCAGGAACCCGGGGAATTGCTCTGCAGACAGCAGCAGCCTGGAAGCACTTGGTTTCTGGCACAGTTAGATGGCATGCCCTGGGAGCCTGGAGGTCTGGCACAATTCAGGCATGCACAGATGGCAGTGGGTCCCCACCATCGCAGGGGGAATGCGGGTGGCAGCCTAGGACCCTCATGGTGGGTGGAGGTTATGGAGCTGGCTGGGCAACAGAGCTTGGTATCCTCCATTTAAAAGGCCAGCATATTGCTGGGTGCCTTCCTTTCACTTGGCACAAGACGATGCATGCAGGCCTCCTTCCACCGCTTCTTCCATCATGTTGTACATGAAGGTGAATGGGTTGCTCTTCTAACTTTGAGGACAACACAGGCACCTAAGTATCCCCAGATACTGCCTCACTAGAGGCCCAGGACTGCAGTTCAACTCTTCATTCCTCCCACCAAAATCCTTTCTTCAATGATTCTCCCAGTGCAATATTTGCCAGCAGAGACCAGTTGTTGCATCAACATGAAGGTCTTCTGAGTTTCCTCCTGTCCTACTTGCTGATCACAACTGATGCTTTACGAGATCTCCAACTTCCTAGTATCACCAGTGACATTAAACTCCCTAAGGGACATAGCAATGTTCATTTGGTGCATGCCTGCTGCATCTGGTAGTTAAGCAGCATAAAAATCTATGACATAACAACACACATTCAAGTAGCTGTACTTAGGGAAAATGAGGGGGAAACCGTGCTCTATTCTATCTGCTTAACTAAGGCAAAAATTTAAATGGGTGCGTTTAAGAGGCCTGATAGCATTCCTGCTCCAGCTGCTTGCTTCTGTAAAACGATGCCTCTCTGCGGTTTCTACGAGTCTCAGTGGGCACATAACCGCACACCAACGCGCATACCTGTGCGCAAGCACGCGCACATAGCAGCCCGGCCGCGCCCAGCCTCGCACTGCCTGCTGCGTGTTTGCCTCTGTTGTTGCAGTATCTATTAAAACTAGATAAAAATGCAGGACTTGCAAGGTGCGAGAGCGCTGTTGATGGAAGTGGTAGCCAGGCAGGTGGAGAGAGAAAGAGAAAGAAAGGTCAGTCACAAGCCAGGAGCACCACTGAAAATGGTTTTTCCATAGAAAATTCACTGCAGGATGTTTAGCACATGCTGCACTTCGATAGAACCCCTCTGCTTGCTTGGTGAAGCCAGATCTGAAAGATCTGCACTCTTTAAATGCTGTCCAGTTCAGTGGCTGCCCTTTGTAAAGATGGAGCACTTGAGGTCATAGATTTGAATCCTAGCCAGAGAGATTAAGTACTCGAGAACTGAAGCTGAGGCCCTAATGTAATCCATTTCATTATTCTCCCTTTAATTCTCTCACAATAAAGAGCGGAAATCTCAAAGGGAGAGTTCACTGAAAAATGCAGTCTGTGCATAAAATTCCTACTCTTACTGTTTTAAGTCTTCTGATAAATGCAAACAAAAAAATAACTCTCCAAATATGCAATCTTAAACACACAGTTGCACATATAGAGATGAACAGACACACACTCTTCCTCACTCCTTTAAAGAAATCCATCATTCTATCGAAAGTTCAAGCAGAAATTTCCACTGATGATTCAGACCAGCTGGCAGGACTCAAAGTGTCTCCTGATCTGCTGCTGGGACAGTTTCTCTGTCTCACCTTACGCCTTCATTTAACTCCTCTCCTGATTTCAGATAAGCCTGTTGGGACATCTGCCATCTCACTTGATGGTCACTAAAGATATTGTAAACTCGCTATGTTTGCATGAATCTAAACAAGCAGCAATGCTGGGATAGAAAAGAGCATTACACTGTTGAATGTGAAGTAGAAACTTCTGTACTCCATGAACTTCCAGCCTGGATGCTGTGCCTGGGGCTGGGAGGAGGCGAGGTCTGAACTAGACAGAAAATACAGCCGATTGCCAAGTCTCTGGCCTCGATTATTTTTCTTCCAACCTTCTTGACAACCAAGGAGCTCCCCTAAGAATGTCAGTGCACAGCCATTATTAGTAGCCAAATAGAGAGGACTTGGCTGGAAGGAAGGAAGCTTACAAAGCTTCTGGCTTGCAGTATGGAGAGAAAGAGAGCATGTGCTTCAATTTGGACCAGTAACCTCAACCAAAGGAGCCCCTTTCAGGCCCTGCTGTGCTCCTTTCCTCCCACTTAGCTGGTCCCTGGTGGGAAGGATGAGCAAGCTCTCCCACGGGAGCCCCTGGGCTCCCTGCTGCTCTCCAGACCCAGCAGCCCTGGCTGTTTCACTTGGTAAACAAAAGTGACACCCCCTAAGTGACAGCCATACCCCAGGGAAGGGTTTAGTGAAGGTTTAATTGCCAATTTACCTCTTGAGAAATGCAAACACAGCTTCAGCTAACGGTATGAGCAACCCAGGAAAGCATCAGAGATGAGGGACAGCTCTTAGTGTGTGCATGCTATGGCAAAGGGAAGCTTCAGCCTTCCCCACAGCAGGTTCTTCTCCTTTTCCAGGGTTGTTGCATTGCCCGATAATCCCTTCCTTGTTCATTATTAACAAACTGCCATAACAGACATTCGTTTGCAGTAACGAAATACCAGCTAGCACACAAGCAGCTCTCCTGAAAAGGCTGCAAAGTGCTTTTTCCAGGAATCCCTGGCTGCAGACAGGACCTCACCCCAGGGTAAAACCAGGCAGCTGTTGGGCACCAGACAGTGCCGATACATTTCGGCAAGCACGCAATACTCCATCTCTGGGACCTGCAGGGAGGTTCATTTAATCACACAGACAATTCATTGCCGTTATGCTTACATTTTAAAAGGTAAAAGGAATCACTACAAATTTGGGCTCTGACCTTCTGCTTGGCACACAACACATCCCATCATGTGTGGGATAAGCTAAAGTATATTCTTGGGGGGAAAAAAAAGCCTCTGCCATATGTGAATGAAGGGACCCCACATATGCTATGGATTTGGGCAACATTATTGCTGACTCCAAGGGCTTTAGCAAGTTACAGAGCCGTGATGTACATAAGGGTGAAGTTACCATGAGATCTTACATTACATGGGGTTAGCTTTTCCTTGGCCAGAACTGAACTCACACAGTAGATCTGAAGCTCTGCTGAACTGGAAATGAACTAAACCAACTTCAGTTCTTGCCTGACAATGCAAATAAGAACTAAATCCAACCTACAATGATTCACCTGTCTGATCAGCAGTGTGGCTTTACTAGAGGTGAAGGCAAAAGAAAGCAGCAATCCATGTACGTGATTCTGCCAAACAAAACACACATTCTGACAGTCTGGTTTCTTTACCAAACACAGCATCTGTTGCAGTCCTGTTCCAATTAAAAAAAAAAAAGTCTGCTATTACATAACAGTTGATAATCCCCAATCTCCGGAGCAGTTAATCTAGATGTACACATGGTTAAAACCTCCACTGGCCAATTGAAATCCGACTTCCCTAACTACTCATTTATAATCATCAAGCACATAAATGACAGTGTTGAGTCTCTTATTGGTTAGGATGTATCCTAACCTTCCAGGACAGTGCAAAATGTTGATAGTTTTGCCCTAAATCTAACCATCCTTCCCTTTACTTATCAAAAGGATTTAAGACTAATACAATTAATGAGTTGAAAGAAGTTGTTGAATATAAATGAACCATCTCTTCCTAACAAGAAGTCCTACATTATTAAGCAACGAGAGACTTGCCCAGAGAGACCAGCAGGATCTTAATTGCTTTCTATCATTTACCTCATTGTTTTGTATTTTCTAGAGCATCTGTGAACACAGATCCCAGTCAGTCCCTGGATGGCCAAGGTGGGATATGCCTGCAGGTGTGCAATGGAGGGACCTCCACCTGCACAGGGGCTGTAGCAGCTTCCTCTGGCAAGTGGCTTCAAAGCACAGAGGTGTCTCCTAAAACACCATCAAGATGGGGAGAGCCATGCAGGAGGCTGAGGTATGGGGGAGCCATGAGGCAGCTCACATCTCTGCTGCACCCTGGACAACGCAAGGAAGGCAGAGCTGGAAGCAAACAGCTTGGCCAGGCACCTGTCCATTGGCTGGGAGAAGAGCCTGAAGAACTACATTGCAGTGCAGCATGAATAGCAAAGAACCAGCCCTGGGGCAGCTTAGGACCTGGTTGCAGGCTGCTTGGTGGGGCAAGGCTGAGGAGAAGTGAGCAGGACAGAGTGCAGGAGGTGCTTAGAAAGGGGGACGTGTACATGAGGCCGCCTTGGTGAAGGCAGGGATTCAGACATGTAGGAATGGCTAAAGGTGGGGGGAGAAGATGTGAGGTCCAAAAAAGGCACCAAATAATGGAAGCTCAATAAGGCAACACATTGTGGGGAATGCTGAGCATGAGGGAACCCTGCTCGGGGAGGATCTCAGCAGAGCTCAGCAGGCCTGCACCAGCTGCAGGAGCAAAGCACACGGTTGCTGGTTAATTATGTGAAGGGAGGCCTTGGCCGATGCTTCCAAAGGAGTCAGTCAGTCCTTGCAGAGAGGCCTGAAGGCAGGGAGGGAGGGAGGCTGCACCCAGGCACTCGTGGGTGGAGGGGCTCCCCTACCCTAGGCCACACGGGGAGATTCCCTCTCCCTGCACCGCACAAGAGGTGGCTCCCCAGCTGCGTGCCCCTGCGGGCACCACCACCCCAGGATCTCTGTCACTGAATGCTTCCAAGGGTTAGTGGAGTCCCTTGGTCAGCTTTATCTGATCAGATGATGGGAGCGGACTGGGTAATGATGCAATCCTGCAGACAACGCAGAAGAGCAGAAAGATGCAGACTCTGCCTATCTGGGCAGTGAGATTTTGCTGATGTGCCGAGCAAGCAGGCTAACGTGCTCTGGTGTACCAGTACACCAGAGTGTACCAGTACACCAGTACAGCCGCGTGTGTCAGGCAGCGCTGGCTTCTGCCACAGGGCTCAGCCCATCGTCCACTTCAGTCACAGAGAAAAGCCTTCCAGCTGAAGCAGGACGTGGGGCAGTGCACAAACTTACAAGCTGTTTTCTTCTATCCAGGATTCATTTCAAGGCTCAGCATGGCTTCTGGTGCAGAGATTTACCTTGCTTTAGCAAAGCTGCCAGGAAGTTACATATTTTTCCTGCCACTGCAAAGGCCAAGGAGATGAGTGTCCAGATCATGGAAGCCACTTCAAGGTAAGGTCACCCAGCCATGGTTGGCTTCAGATCTCTGCTTGTCAAAGATCCTTCCCCACCAAGAGAGATAACAGCTCTATGCAACTCACCATCCAGCTTGAAAGAGGGATTTCCCCCCATCAGTCCTCCTCTTCATCCCTGTATCTTTACATGCCAATAACTACTGCACAGTCCTTTCCACAGACTTCAGCATATTTTTGGATGTCAACCCACAAGCTCTTTGAGGCAGAAAAGCATCTCCTGCAGTGCATTTTCTGTGCTACCTGTGTACACGGTCCTGTAGATTTCAGGTGATCAGAGAAGCGAAGGGCTGACATGTCCAGCAAAGCTGAACACTTCCACCAGGAGGCTGCCCTGGCCCAAGTAGGAGAGGCTAAAGAACATGGCAAAGGAGAGCTCTCAAAGTCTTTATCTGTGGGTCCTGCTTGTCACAGGACAAGTAAACACTATTAGTTCAGGGGTTCTGCCTTCCTTTCCAAGAAAGAACAGAGCAATTAGCTTCCTAAAGGGCTTGTTGACCACGTGGCAATCACATACTCATAAACAGTCCATGCAAAGACGAGACCAAAAAGACCAGTGACAGCAATTACAGCAATTCCCCTTCCATCAGCTTAATGCAGCCCTGATGGAGAGGGAGATTCCTCAGTGGTCACAAAGCCAGACCAGGTGGCAGCACCTGACCTGTGAAAGCAGCACTGGCATTTTCACAGAGGGGAGGTAGCCTGGCATTCAGAGGATGGATCTTCAAAAAATCATCCTCTGAACTAGATAGAGGCAGTGTAGTTGGAGTAAAAGAAGTCATACCTGAGTGGGAGCCCTGGAAGAACCAAAGGGTCACAAAACACTAGCATGCTTTGCAAGGAAGGGCTCTTTAACAAAGTCAACTGAGATGAGCAAGCCTGGCTGCAGCCAGTCAGCTGAACACAGGCAGAAGTGAGGCTATCTCTAATTTTTATCTTAGAGAGAACAGACTAGCAAATCTATTTCTGACATTTCTTCCATAGATCTTTTATAAACATTCGTCACTATGTTATCCATTTTGGAGAGCATAGCCAATACTTTGTTTGCATTTTTAAAAGTTTGCATTTTTATCTAAACTTTTCTTGAAAATTGGAAAGGTGACTCCAAGATTCCTAGGCAGTACTAAAGCAATTCTCACCTATGAGTGGAGAGAGCCTAAACTAAGATACACATACATGACTTGAGTGTATCCAATTGAAAATAGTCCATAGCTCTGCAGAATCTCTAAGAGGCATCTTGAGACCTGGAATTGCAGGAATGGAAAGCTGATTCTGCCTAGGCTCTGTCAAAGGAGTCTATTAGGCTGTCTGGTTCATATTGTTGATTGTATTTGAAGACGACCAGTCCTTAACAACCAAAGAGAACCTCCAGCATGCACCAAGATAAAGGTTTAACACACCTGTAAGCATGCACATGAGCAGCAGTAATAAGAAATCACTCACTAGTGGCAAATTTATCATTCTGAGTACATATTGAGGGAGAAGTATTATTACTTCCCTGCTGATGTTACATCAAACCCAGAAGCTGGCAAGGACAGATCAGGCTGGGTATCTCCTGTTAGAAATTCCCTTCAACAGAGCTGCAATAAAGACAGTAGAAGACCAAGTATATCCAATTACATGCTTCACTGGGGTACCTTAATTTCTGCTGCTTTAAGTAAAATTGAACGAGCCTCCACACAGGATCCTGTGCCCCCTTACATTGCTACTGCAGGAAAGAAGGTACTTTTGTGACTCCAACTCTCATTGTGCCAAAGATGTTTTCCTACATCAAAGCCAAGAAATTTCATTTTTTAGCCCTGTTCATGGGATGGAGCAGATCTACAAGAAAAACCACACAAAGGAATCATTTTCTTCTGGAAAGCCAGCATAACCAAAGCAGTTCAACCTTACTATGCAACCCTCCCTCTACCTCACACAGATGACTTGCAGAGCAAGTTTTGCTATTTGCTTTTCTTTACACAGAGGTGTGTTTGTGGGTGAAAATCTCGAGAGGGATTAAAGGGGACTTAAATCAGTCCAAATGGGAAACACGAGCCAAAAAACCCTGCCTTCCTTGACTATATCAAATAGGGAGGAGGAAGCGATGGACAGAAGGAATAGTCTCTGTGAGAAATCTGTCAACAGGGTTCTTTTTCTGCCTTTGCTAGGATTTGAAGGGAAAAGAAAACATTTCCCCCTTTTTGCATAGAAAGCCAACATTCCATTTCCCTTTCCTCAAGAACCCTTAGCAAACACCAAGCCCAAAGGCAGGCAGAAACTTTTGACAGAGTCCTATCCCTAGACTTTATTTTAAGGAGAAGCAACAGAGCAGCACGTACATCTCTGCAACAATGAGGATCCTCCAGCAGAGAAGGCAAAGAAAAATAGTCCTCTTCGCTTTGGGCATGCAAAATAACCCTGTGTTAACCTCTAGTAAACACAGTTGCAAGCTTCTAGATGCTGCCCTGAAAAAGTGGTGAACAAGCTCCAAGGGCATCCACCCCTCCCTGAGGGCCTACAATGTCAACAGCTGAAGACTGCACAGTGACACTGTCTCCTATTGCAGAACTAAGCATGACCTTGGCACAGTCCAACACACATCCTACCATGAAACACGATGCATACTTGATTATCGTGTTCAGGAAGGCATGTACCTGTGTCCCAGGAGGGCTTTGGAAGCACAGAGAAAGTGCTATTATCATCATCAGGAAGAGAGACAACACTGGAAGCATGGCTGTATTCATCCCTGGGCCAGAGAGCAAGTGACCATTCCCATTTCTTAGGTGCCAGAGGAATGAAACATCCTTAGCTCTCCCTTTTTAAGTATTGTTATTCAGAAGGAGCTTTCGTAGTCTGACCAGGAAAAAGCAGCCATCTGAAGACTAAGAAAGTGTCTTAGAATTCTTTTTTTTTTTTAAAAAAGCTCAGGGGTTAACCCCAAAGCTTGGGTTTCTGTCAGAAACTCATATTCCAATTCTCCATGTTTACACAGTAATAGCTTTTTTTCCCCCCCAAAAAAAATCTCCTGGTAAGTGCATAAGCAAGAGCAGTAAGAATTCAGAATGACTACATGGACTACTTCTGGCACCAAAGCTGGATTTTTACAGCGTTTGCTCTGCAACATTTACAAGAATTGCTCACTTGAATGTTTACAGAAGCTCCTCACATGCCATTGCAGGCAAACCACAACTTCACCTTTATACAGCATCAAAATGCTTGGTACATGCCTGTGTCTTTCACAGGTCATAAATCAACTCCATTCCTTCTCAAGTACTTCCAAGGGCTTTTAAGTATGTTGGATATTTTCCTTCTTCAGTGCTTGGCTAAACTGGGAATGTTTACTAATTTCAGTCCTGCTTTGTAAACTAAGTCCCTCCAGATTCCAAATCACTTCTTACTCCGAGAGTTCCTTCCTAAACTAAGCCTTTTCTCAGTACAAGTTAATGGTGTTGCTAGAAAGTTGTCATACTTAGTTCTCCCTCTTGGTCATCTCTACTTTTTTGGGGTGGGGAGGGAAGGGGGCTGCTGGGTCCTTGAACAGCCTGTGTTCCTCATGATTATTTTAAGCACACTTACGCTCAGGCTGCCACCACAGAAAAAGCCCTGGATTCCCCACCCTGGCTCCCAGCTGTAATTTCCTGCTCACGTCTTCCCTTGCAGCTCCTGGGCAGAAGGTCCATGGCACACGGGAAGAGAGACAGCCAAATCCATTTCAGACATGTCAATTCAGCACAGCTTCTGCTCTGGACCACTGGTTGCAGGGACTGCTACTTTTTACAGCCTCACTTATCTTGATGTGGAATAATGTTAAAACTGAAACACAAATTTTGGTTTCCTACTGCTTTCACCCTGTTTTCATCACTGACATCAGTGTTTAATTTTACTCCTCCCCTCCAAAAGATTGTCCCACTTCTGCTAGCTCTAGAACATGTAAATGAAAGACACTATATCTCCATTCTTTACTGCCCAAGGTAGACAGCTATGCAGCATTATAAAACAAAACTATAAAACATTATTTAAAATACGTATTACAAGTATATAAAAAATCACCTTCTCATTATGGACTTGGGAAGTGCAGAATTGTTTCAAACTGCAAACATCCTCACTGAATATCTTTTGAGAACACAGCTTTTGTTGAAACTTCACTTGAGTTTCAACCACAAAAACCCAACAGGTTGTGTTAGCCCGATTCCTGCCTTACGTCACTGAAGTTAATCCTCCACTGCAGCTCCCTGCTGTGCAGACTCAAGAGTCCTCCTGACTGAACAAACACACCAGCATCAGTTGTTGTACAAAAGTATGCAGCCACACACATACCAGTGCTGGTATTTTCTGAACTGCATTTTATCCAGAGACAGGTCTTTCTCCATTCTTTTCCCCTCATGTTTCATTAGATCAGCTACAGATTTTGCTTTAGCCTGGCTGCAAGTTCTGTTTTGACCCAATACATGACACTCCCTATTCCACTTCAGTTATACAAACATCCTCTGACCTAGTCCTCATGGTGTAGTCACAATAAGAAAGTACTTCCTGCCCCTCCAACCTGTTGAGATATTTTTAGTTGAAATTGAATGCACATATCTGTGGCAGGTGAGGCACCAGTGAGAATGTGGGTGTGGTGAGACCTTTGCTTTTCTAGTGCCAAGTGTTTCTACGGCTTGTCATTCCAAATCAAGGGAGGTGACCAGCTGTCTAGGAGTCACTCCTCTGAAGGAGGCTCTGCACCCTTTTACAAGGAGCAGCTCTACTTCTCTCCTCTGTTATTCCTGCAATTGCAGAGAAGGGCAAGAGAATCTTTTGCCCCTTGATGGGATCAGACAGATCCCCTCTGCTGTTGCAGCCTTCCACACAGGAAAGAACACAGAGAGATGCTAGAGACTCCACCAATCTATTAAAGAAAGCCTCATACTAGTTCGGAAAGAAATAACCCTGCCCTACCTCCTCCAGCAGTAAAATTGCCCTTCACATCACTTTACAAGATTGGTTCAGGACTGACTCTGCATACCACCTGTCACATAGCTGGGAATAACACCAAGAGGTTTTCCAGAGGGAATTAATCTTCATTTGCTGATAGCAGTACCAACCCTGTCCTGCTTGTGAAAGAAGAAATTTTGTTCAAGCATCCAGCAGGACAGAAGACCAGTCGGGAGAGTTCCCTTGCTCCATGGGGAACGAGCATTTGCATCTCCACCCATATGCTCACTCATTTTATTCCTCTCTGGTGCATTCTAGGTCTGTTTCCTCTTACCCGTGGGGATCCCTCCCAAAGGGCTGTGCAGAATTAACATGTTCTTGTTACTGGACTTCCATCCCTGCCTCTCTGCACTAGGACCCACAGAAGACACAGACTCTTCCTGCTTTATAAGAATGCTCTTAGCAGTCAACATACCCAAGATCTGTACCCTTACTTACATGCCACTGATCCTAGACTGCTTTAGAGCTATCAAACTTGAAGGTGAGTATTCAGGAGATTTGAGTAAATTGCTACAAAAAAAAAAGGACAAAGAGCACTGGCACTCTTCTCACACCAGAGAGTATGTTTGTTCCTCATGAAGACAACAGAACTGTTTTAAATAAAAAACATGTTCCCCTTAGTTTTAACCATGCTGTGTTTTTTGTAATTTTGCAAGATGTGCTGCCCCAAACAAAAGTAGAGAAGCATTCTGACTAGCATACATGTGTATACTGACACTATGAAGTAACCATTGCGCTCATCTTGACTACTGCAGTAGTTTCTGCTTTCCCTTTAGATCTAAAAAAAGAATCTTTTGACCATTGTTTTTCATGTAGCAGAAAATCCAGTTTATGAGTGGTTCTAAAAGACATTAATTTTTCATGTTGAGTGATCACAAAGGAGCTTCTCTCCCTTCTCTGCCCACCAGCAATGTCCAGTATGAAAATTTTTATTGCCAATGGGAATTAGCGCTAACCTTTTGGTTTGATACAGAGATAAGTACATTTATCCCATTCTTGCAAGAGTCTACTTATGTGGCACTGAACTCTGCCTAAGACAGAGAAATAAATAGGGAAACACAGAAAGAGCCTCTATAATACCCGTTTTTTTTCATCACCCAGCTGATGAGCTGCTTTCCTATGTAAATACCACCCTCTTGTGTTGGTTTCTAAGTCCTACAAGAATCAGCCACAAAAAAACCCACCCCAAAACCCAGACCTCTCCTTGACCTTGCCAATCATTACAGATTCTGGATCGAATCAGTGAATAGCCTAATCCTGCTGAAACAGGTTCCCTCTGTGCTGGGCTACTCTTCAGCAGACACATCTAAGGTTCTGATGTCACATCTGAATCGCTATGGTTGATCTACTAAGAAAACCTTCTGGCAGAGCCGATATTCAAAATGAGCAGAACAGGTCAGTGCTCAGACAAGGAAAACCAAGTAGCTTTAAAATTAAGCAAAATATATTTGGAGTTCTCTATGTCACATGTCCCTTCACTAAGGCAAGGACATCACAGCTGTGCTGTGGAAACGCAGTTGCTTCTTTCATCTTTTTCCTCTCTTTCTTCTGACAGGCCTATCTGACCCCAGATGCACTCAGTGAGTTTGGGCAGTGAGACAGGATGCAGCAGTGGGAAAGCTGCACACACACTGCACCTCTTTGTGAATGAGCACGACCAGACCACAGCTGCTTTCAGGTCCAGAGGTGATGGTCTGGTGTCTCTGAAAGGAAGACTGGTCTCATGGTACCACAATGGATGACGCTCAGTCTGTAACTGCTGAAGCAGGAGAGAGGAAGTTGTCTTCTAGGTGGACCACACAATTTCATAGTAAGTAGTTCTGAAAAAAATCCACTGGAGAAGGCTTGGTAGACCGTTTTTGCCAAGCTCATGTAGCCATAAAAAAAAAAAAGTCTGTCCAAATACTGAGCTAGAAGGCTTTCCTTTTCTTCTTTTTCCCACCTGCCACCTTATTCCTGACACCAAGAGCTTCTTCTGTGTCATCGTCATTATCATTCCGAGATCGCTTCTTCTCTCCCTGCTCCCGCAGCTCCTGCAATGCAATCAAGAGATTGGCCAAGAGTCCTGGCACATGAGGAAATTCAGACTACAACAGCAAGTAGATGGACAAAAAGCCACCACCCACCATTCGAGCAAATCTCTGGGCCTCAGCCACACGCTCTGTCAGCATCATAACTTCTTCCTCTTGCATGGGGAATGCTGGCAGCTTCTTGCCAATCAGGTGTTCAATGCGCTGGAACAGCTCTACATCGTACCTGAGAAAAGACAAGACACCAGCTTGAATCAGCCCTCCTGAGAGTGCTTCAGCTGTCACCACCCATAGACATCACTTCCTTATCTCTGGCCCACAGATATTGTTAGTTTGTGCTGATGGTCTCACACGCAACTCTTTAATTGCATTCGAATGATGCCATCGTTCGGGATGGCTTTAGTGATTTATTCAGCTCATCTCTGTTCAGAAGTATTTGGCAAAGACTTTTTTTAGACAAATACTTCAGTGCTTATCAGAAAACCCACACTTACTTAACTTCATTATATATTATAAAAACGTATGTGCATTGTACAATCAAGTCATGAACAGTTAGTTCTGCTCATTACATGCCTGCTTCTAGAATTTATCCTAGACCTTCCTCTCTCCCCACCCCAGGCTTTGAATTATCTCCCCTTTAACTAAATAAATCCAACTGGCAACTCAAAATGAAAAGTAGTATTTTCTTCCCACCTAGGATGAGGTCAGAAGTTTTCTGCTCCGAAACACAGCTAGGAAAAATAAGTCTGCCACATTTTAATACTTACTGTGTGACAAAGGTGATAGATTTGCCAGATCTCCCAGCTCGAGCTGTTCTCCCAACACGATGAATGTAATCCTGAAAACAATTTTCTTGATAAGCAATAAGATACATGCACCAAACACAAAACAGAAGTTATGAGAAATCATCCCATGTAATTTTTGTTTAGGAAAGAACAAGAAAGTGGGGAGAAAACACAGCTGGGATCAAATACTTGGGATCATGCGCAGGATTAAGATTTGAGAAGATGCTGGCTTGCGGAGGCACATCTTTGGTTGCAACATTTGATTTCTTCTCTTTCTAAAGGAAAAGACCACCTACAATTATTCAAGACTGCAGGACAAAAGTTGTGAGCCATGACTTTGTTAATGAACTATCACTTCCTTGAAAAGCTAATATCTGAAGTGAGCCAATGCCTGCATTTTCAGTCTTGGGATCTAGTGCTCTATATAGTCTGTCTTACAAACTCTCTGGCAAGTAGATTCAAATTTGGCAAGCACAGTGAAAGGGAGGATGAATGAGAACAATTTGGAAGCGTCTGATCTATTGAGTGTTTTCTGTTTATATGGTTCTAGGCTGTTTTCCAGGTTTTATACTGCAATATGGAAATTAAAATACTCCCTTCTCCATGCAGGATCTGTGGAGAAAGGAAGCATCATGAGAAAGGATGTGTTCTGTGACATGGTTAGACAAGAGGGAGAGGCACAAAAACTGTATGATGTCATTCAAGCTGCTGCCCACCCATTTTTTTTTTTTTTTTAACTTTTGTCCTTTTACAATGTCAAAAGCCGCGTCTTCAAAAGAACTACCATACTTTCTTCTTTTTGCAATGTGTAGAATCTTTGATCATTATAAGGCACAACAGCAATTCCTGAAACGCATGTTAATGGTATGCTTTCTGAAACTAGGCTGGGAAACAGTGTCACACCCCTAAGATCGTACTATACTTTCTGTAAGGTAGAAAGTTAGTAACTCACTTTTTTTCAGTCTGCTGTACTTTTGTGATATGAAGGTGAAATATATTAAAGACATCTTTCTTGATCAAATACTCATTGATGGGAGAATTTTTACTTATTTTTTTTAAACACAGTTTAAAATGTGAAGGCAGACCTGGATCATGGGAACAGTGATGACTGCCTGAAATGAGTAATATGTCAAGACTATTTTCAAAGTCTAGAAGCCCTTTAACGTAATATGGCAAAACACATACTCTGAGCAGAAATACAAAGACACAGAACTTCCCTCACTTCCCCTCTTCACTTATGGGATTAGTTCTACAATCCAGATGAGGCCACCCAACCAAACTGAGATACCACCTCAATTACAGAGGCTGAACTACATCTTTTAATCTACAGAATTGTGAACTAGACTTCCAGTCAGCAGAACAGCAAGAAGGTGTCATTGTTCCTTTGTCTAGCTTCACTATGCCTCCTGGTGACCAGAAGCTCTCAGCTGGCACACAGACTATCTTACCTTAGAGTGTGTAGGAATATCAAAGTTTATCACCACATCTACATGTGGGATGTCCAGACCTCTGCTTGCAACATCAGTAGCCAGCAGAATAGAACGTGCCTTTGCCTTGAACTTGTTTAGAGAGCCCAAGCGTTTATTCTGGAAGAGAGGAGAACAAAAAGGGAATGAGAGAATAATGCTCATCCTGGTTAATATGCTCTTGTTGAAATACTGGTACAGAGGAACTGGGGGAGAAACTACTCAAAAATCTCACTTCTCTAATTTCTTTTTGAACTATTACAGAATCAATGGCAGCATTCACATTAATTCAATTTCTAGGGATCAGTCCAGTCCACTGTCTGCAAAATACTCCTTCTGCAAGGTAGCTGTGACTCAGTATGGTGCAGCCCATGTCCCAAGTGACAGGTGTCCTATATACTCCACTCTGTGGGGTATGCCCATACCTGACTCATCTGCCCATGGAGAGGAATGGCAGTGAACCCCAGGTTGCGGAGCAGTAGAGCTGTCCTCTGAGTATTGTTACACGTACTACAGAATATCATGAAAGAGTTTCCAGCTAGTTCATTCAAAATGTAAACCAGGTAGCTGTCCTGTAAAGAAACAGAGAAAGGAGGAAAAAAAAAAAAAAAAAAAAAATCACATATGCCACATTAAAGAGTAAGTATAAGCCAGAGAAGATGACAAGATATCAGGCAGATGTGGGAACAGCAAGACACGACACAATCAGAAGAGGGAAGAAACAGAAGTGGCATTACCTTGAATTTGGAGGGGATGAAAATGTAGTACTGCTGCAGTTTTTCAACGGTCTGATATTTGGAAGAAACAGCACATTTAACAGGATTCTTCAGAGCAGCACGCTGGAGTTTTTGAACCTGGGAAGATCAATGTAAGTTAGTACTAGATGGACAGAGATCTTGTCAAAAACCTGTATCATACAGTCTAGTCAACAGTATAGCCTCATGGAAGGAGAAGTAAAACAGAGTACTCTGCTCTCACCTTCTTGGTCATGGTAGCAGAAAACAGGAATGTCTTCCTGTCTCGAGGAATCACTTTTAATATCTTATCCACCTGTAAAAATAGAAAGGAAATGGAAATGCTGAATACAACAGCAATCAAGACATAAGCCTCCTCCAACTATAATGATCATCCAAATGAAGAGTAATGCATGTGTGCAACTTAGACTCACAGTAGGAACAAATTTCCCCTCTTCTAAAGAGAAGGTGTAGGCTGATAGCTTGTTGACAGTTAGGCAGTGTGAACTCCAGAAGTCCAATAGCAGTGCAAGTATCAGGCAATATTCCTGCAGGAATGTGCGTGTGATTGTGTTCTACAGTAACTGCGTCAATGCCAGGCACTCCAGAGAAACCAGTAGCTTTCAGAGACAAAATGCCTCCTACTGTCTTGCTAGTGCTCTGCAGAACTCTGCTAAGTTCTACTCCCACCATAGACTTTTGTGCAATTATTAGATCTTAGTCACAATTTGCTATTAATTTCTACAGAACAGCTCAGTGTTTACTACGTGACTGTATGAAGCGATTTTAAAGGGACTCATCTGGTGTTCCAAACTCTTCTTTTAGCAGATTCCTACCTCTGTCTCAAAATCCATGTTAAGGATCCGGTCAGCCTCATCCATCACTAGGAACTTCAGAGCTCGTAAGTTGAAGCCCTTTGTGTTCTCCAGATGATCAACTAAACGGCCAGGGGTTGCTACCAACAAAATCACAAGAGGAAATTTAGAATAAAAGCTAAGGAAGAGATCTAAAGAGACAAGAGAGTCATCTGCTACAGAAATGGGATTCTTTGCCCAAGAGAAGTAAAGGCAGACTACTTTGTGGGAAGGACTCTTTCATAGGATATCTTCAAAGTGTTTTTAAATAAGACTAATGGAGTCAGACTCTCTGAAGAATGCCCTCCTTCCCCTCCTCCCCCTAAAAAAAAAAAGGGCAAAACAAAACAGACTGCAGACAAGCTGTACTGAGAAGGATGAGACCAGCATTTTGAATACTTGAGGAGAATGGAAAACCAAGCCAAAGGCAGTCTAGCAGGAATACTCTGGAATGAGCTTGTAACAGCAAGGCTACTGGTGTATACTTTAGAAACATTAACAAGCCAGTACTCAGATCTCAGGACAAAAAACAAATGAAGGACATACTCTCACTTCTCCTTCAAATGCACTAAACCTTTTGACACTCTTTCTTTGGACAACTGCAGTTTGATAATATTCATACCCTGTACCCCCCAGCACGTTAACTTACCAATTATAACATGCGGTTTCTTGGCTAAGGCCAGAGACTGAGACATTGTGTCAATTCCACCTACAATAACCGCTGCAGGACAAATAGAATACAGTGAATCTTAGTGTAGCACCAGCCAGCGCCTGGCACCATAGTGTTTCCTCCTATGCCCTGCCACCCACAACAACTCTGTACAAATAAAAGGCTACTTATCTTTATGAGAATTCACTTTATTTTAGCACACCTGACCTTCCCAGGCCTCTTAAGCCATACAATTAAGTCTTTACTGGCCCTAAGTATTTTATTTTCACAGTTGAAGAGCTACAGGCAGGATCTATTCCTTGCAGCTTAACTCAGCTGCAAAAACGTAGGAATTCTAAAAATACCCATGAAGCTTTTATGTTTGTAGAGAATATCTAAAGAACCAATACAGACAGTCTGAAGGAAAGATTAAACTACATCACACTATAGAGTGGAGCTCTATGCAATTTCACTGGACACAAACTTAGTATTGAGAAGATTCTCTTCTACTTCCATTGTTAACTGTTTGGACATAAAATGCAGAAGAGCTGCAGACTACTCCACGAGGAAAGACCAATACAGTCTTTCTTTCCCAAACCTGATACCAGATCTCTGTCTTCCAGCATCACAAGCTTTTCTCACCTTTTGTTCAACCCTCCATACAAATACTCTCTACTTTTTCCTTTGCAGTCTAGAGCTGACAAAATTCAGTCTTCAGGAAAACTGCTCCAATATCACAAAGCTACTTACTAGTGTGGACACCAATGGAGGATCCAAGAGCTTCAAACTGCTCTGAGATTTGGAAGGCCAGCTCCCTTGTTGGCGTGAGGACAAGAGCAAATAATCGCTGAGGTGTTTCCAGCAGCGCTTGAAGAATTGGCAAAGCAAAGGCTCCTGTTTTTCCAGAGCCAGTTTCTGCCAGTCCAATGATATCTCTGCCTACGAGGAGCAGCAAGGAGGGTAAAAACTGTTACTAATCTAGACCAGAGAAAGAAGCCTTTAAAGCACTGTGCAATAAAGCACAAAAATTCCCTAAGGATAGGAAAAAAAAGGAGACACACAAAGGGTAAAGAAGAACAAAGGGCCAAACCAAAGAATTTCAGAACATCTCTGCAGCATTTTTAGGGTGTGACTTCATTTGTACAATAACTACAGTCTTGATCCTTTCCATTCTCTAGTTAAACTTCTGCCAATATACAGGTTTTCATACAAACTTCAGGTTCAAAAAAAAGCTTTATTTTATTATTTCTCAAATCTGTCTGTCAATTTACGGCCTATTGCTTCTATCTGGGTGAGTATTCTAAACCAACTGTTGTCTGTTTACTGGCTTACATGGAAATAGACTCCAGTGTTTGAGATTTAGGTCACACCAACTACAAGACAACAGCACTACCAAACTCACATTTCACAAGCTACAATCAATTTTGTGCCTTTGATTAAGAGAGTAATCTAAGCCGGTTTGCAGCAGGAAGGATTAGGACAGCAAGTCCTTTGCCCAAAAACAGTGCAGGCAACAGGGTAGAATTCATCAGTAGAATCCATTCTGACCTCCTAAACTCCTACAGCTGAGAAGAACATGCTGCCAACAGGCCTTAAAGTGGAGACAACTTCTCAGGAATGCAACCTTACTTTTGTGTTTTTCAAGAGAATCTTATATGTGGAGTAAACAAGTCTGACAACAGTTAAGTACTAGAACCGAGTAGACACTGAAAGTTTATTCCCATTCTGTCACTACATTGTTCTGTTCCTGCTTCACAGTGTTTTGGCTTTTTTTTTTTTTAAAAAAAACCCAACCAAATATTCTAGAGGCAGAAATGTTTGCTGAATTCAGTAATTTATTTTCCTGTAAATTCCAGGATGTTTACAGAAAGTCACTGTGGTTTGGTTATTACTCACTCCAGAAACCTAATTTCAAAGAATTGCCTGCTCACAGAAAAGCAGATTATACAAGCTATGTAATCAGTCAAGGCATCTCCAATTTCAGACACACACTGTAGGTCTCTACCAGAAGAGGCACAGTCCTAAATCTATCAGAAGTGTCCTGTGTATCCTTGAGTATTTCAGAAAGAAAATGGTCAATGCGGACTAGCAGCTCAAATGATTGACAATAATTCTATTTAACATGGAGTGTCAGAACTATGCAACAGTAATGAATACTCAAGAACCCATGTTTGTACCCAAATTGAAAATTTGCAATTGCAGGCAGTGTTATAGGAGAAATTAGTATTCCAAGCTCCACCTGGGAAGGACACAAGAATGAACACAGAGACTACTTCTAGACAGAGATCTTCAATGATGAAAAAGTGAGAACACTCTCACCCCTGCCACTTACTCAGCAAAATTCATTCACATAGAGCTCCGGGGGCATCCCCAGATTTGGGATCAGAGAAGCACACTACTCACCTTGGAGAGCCACTGGAATAGCCTCAACTTGGATCTTTGTTGGCGTCTTCCATCCTAACTGGTCACAAGCTTCACAGAGGACATCTGTCACTCCCTTAACATTAGTGAAAAGAGAAAAGGGAAACAGACATCACCAAGGAGACCTAAATTAAATCACAGAGTTAAGTTAAATACATGCTGCAACAGAGCCAAGCTTGTCTCTAGCAGAGACAAACCCCATCAGGCCCCCAACGCAACTACATGAAAGGGCAGGCTGGGATCAAACTTCATAGATTTGTTCAAAACTTAGAGGTGACTGCCATCAGTAAGAAACTAGTATTTTTTCCCCTAGTTTACACAAGCAACTTTCCACACACACCCAGCTGTCTCTCCTCCCCTCTGGGGGTATCCCATAAGCACAGAAAAAGGAACACGCCTGGGCAAGTTAACACAACCGAAAACACAGGCAGCCGGCTGAGGAGCACAGACCGGAGCAGCAACGCCAACCTCACCGGAGCCTAGACCCGAACTCCCCAGACCTCCGGCCCGGGCACAGCACCACGCCCGCGGACCGACGCACCGACGGCGGCGCACGTGTCTGCCCCCCGCGCACCGGAGGCTCCGCCGGGCCTGGGGCCGCCTGCAGCCCGCGGAGGGCAGCAGCCCGGGGCCGCGCCACGACGGGGCAAGCACGGCCGGGCGGCGTGGGGCACGGCCTAGCACACGGGGCTGTGCCAGAAGCCCCCCCCTTCCCCCCTGCCTGATACGCGGGGTGGGGGCAGGAGGGTGCTCCTCGGGACGGGGGAGGGAGCAGCGGGGGCAGAAGCGGCTCCAGCCCAGCCTCACCAGGTCCCTGAAGCTCCGTGGCTCTTCCACCGCCACCTCCGGCTCCGGCTCCACCACTGCCTCCGGCTCTACCGCCTGCCCTTCCTCCTCTCCTGCCGCCATTTTGGACCGTCCCCGTCTAACGCAGCGTAGAGCACTCTGGGACTTGTAGTCTTCTTGGAGGTATCATGGGATTTGTAGTTTCGAGGAAAGAGCCAATCGGAGCGGGCGGGGCGGGGCTCGAGGGGCCACGCCCGTCGGCCGTTACCCGTCGGCCGTTACCCGTCGGGGCTGCTCTCGCCGCTGCTGAGGGCGGCTGGAGGCGGGCTGGCGCTCCGGGAGGGCGGGCAGCGCCGTGCCGTCAGAGCACTGCGAAAAACAAGTAGTGCTGCCGTGAGGTACAGGCGGTCTCTTTTTCCTGAGGTCAGAAGGTGTCTTCTGCATCCGGCGTTCTTCAGAGTGCAGATCTCTGGGAAGTGGGTCTAATGCTCGGGGCACCAAGTGCTGTCATTTTCTTCTCTCCTGATGTAAAGGAGCCGACGTCGGCCGAGTTGCCATGTCTGCGCAAACATCCTGGCTCTGCACAACGTTACTAAGCAGCACACTTGAGGAGGCCTGTCTTCTAAATGTGTTCAAGACTTGTTTTCTTTAAACTTAATTGGGCTTATGCTTCTGCAGGGGGGGTGGATTTGTGTGACGAGTGCTATGCTTTGCTAAATTAGAAACTGTGGGTGGATTTTCACTGAACTCCAGAGAGGTCTCCAGGGACGGGGGAGTTACGGAGCTATAGCCACCTGTATTGGGATAAGAGCACACCGAATTGGCTGTGTGAAAACCTGCCTGCGTGGCATTAACTGCAAATGGCTAAGGCTCTGGCCTGCAGCTCGGCATTAGCATCGCTTAGGCAGTGTGCATGATGGTGTTCTGCGTTCATAAATTCTACAGTTGTGAAAGAACAAGACAAAATGAACTAGCCAGGCACAAAAATACAAGAATATATATAAACTTACGTATATAATACATATGAAGAGCAAATTAACTTCTTCAGAAGTGCTGGTATGAAACATTTTGAAGTACGAGTGGTGGGAAAAAAAGAAAAGTCAAGAACTGTCATTGTTTCACCTTGTTTTCCTGTTTATGGTAATTGCCAATGTGCAACTTTAAAGTGCCAGAAATACATAAAATAAACTGAACTGTGGCAACTCACTCAATGTTTCATATGAGAGAACAGGGGATGGGAATAGATGCAAACGCTCCCCCAGCTCTCTTGATTGCTGCTGTTGTGACTCAGGCAGGGACCCTGCAAGTGCACAGTGAGAGGTGAAAATGGTGATGGATTTAGTGCCCGTCGAGGGAGAGCAGCATCAAAGTGTCATGCCATGATGGTAGTTCCTGAGCTCATTGGTTTCCATCTGGTCTGGGTGTGGCCTCCCTGATCTGTAGTCCCAATGCTGACTGCAGCAGGGCAACCTTTCAACTAGGTGAACATGCTTTGTTTTAGGGGAAAAGGATGCTAACGTATCAAACAGCTCCGTCTTCGAAAGGACAGCAGAGCCGACTGCGAAACGGAACTTCTGACTGCGTTTTTCAGCAGACCTCCCTCTCTCTTGCTGGTTGGGAAGCCTGGCTGGGTGTGCTCACAGTGGAAATGCTGACGTACCTGAGCATCTCTCACTGGATTCCAAGCGTGCCATTTCCTCTGCTCCCAGAACAATGAGGAAAGTGAGAGGAAATCTGAACAAACTCTCTGCGTGACAGGGAAAGGAGAGGAAACCTGAAACAATTCACTGGGCAGCAGTGGAAATGAAACTGCTGCACCCCACTGTGCTCAGGAGCGATTATTTTAAAATAAATAAAAACCAAACCAAACCAAAACAAAACAACAAGAAACACCCAATGTAGATGCTAGTTATGACCATATGTTTCAAAAATTACAGCAGTCTGAGCCATGAGCTTGCTATATATCATTAGTGCTGAAGGTTAAGCCTGGCCAGTGCTTAGACATGAACCCTTGTACGGGTCACTGGGATGCCTCAGGAAACAGAGTCAGGGATGTGACGGGAAGTCACTGCTTGTGATTCTTTGTTGAACTCATTGCCCATATAACATGATAGGTGCTGTTTTGGTGGGGAGCAGGGTGGAGCAATTCTTTTCTGGTGAAATTCCAGTTTGCCTAAATCCCTTTTGTCTGTACATGTCTTTGAATAAAAGTTCCCTCCCGTCCTAAACTGCTATTGGAAAGCACTTGCTTCTAAATGGTGATTCTTTTTTTTGTGCTTTTCAGCACAGGACACTGCAGATTATACTGGATTTAGAAATTTTCACTCCAGGGCTTTTAGACTTGGCTTTTGACCAAACACGTTCCTAGCCCTACTGCTTGTTACAAGCTTAGTCTTCCTTAGGGGGCACAGGGTAGGAGCATCCACAGCAGATGAATTTTAGTGCAGGTGTAATGCCAACTATTTTACAAGGGATGCATAATAAGACAAGATGGACAGTGTGTATAGTAGGTCACAGTTAATGGTGAACGGTCCTGTCTACCCACTGGGACACCCAGAGAGAGGCTATTGGGATATCCTGACTCCCTGACTATACTCGGGCTCCTTTGTCATAGACACATTTTATTACACTTTCAAAACATACTATGGGACTTTCTGTTAAAATGTTGTTTGCATTCCTGGCTCACCACTGAATCATTCCTCCTTGCGGCAATTTCAATAAAAGGGGAGTGAAAATGGCATCAGGAGGCCAGGCTTCATAACTGCCAGCCCTGGCTAATCATCAGCCCCCTGGCCAGCCCCTGCCACTCCAGCTACCAAAGGAAGGGTTCAACCAACACATATACTCATTTGAAGGGTAAGTAACATAACTACTAGTAAAAAAGCTGCTTACCAAAGACACTTCCCCCAAATGTTGCTTGTGACTCTAAGAGAGTCACAATATTGGCACTAAGCCAATACTGGATTAGGTGCACCCCTGTCCCAGCCCGGGTCACTTGCTTCATGTGCTTTCTTGGTACCAGCTCTGGTGCTCATCTGACCCAGCACTGAGCTGTTTCAGAGAGCAAAAGGAATAGGAAATTAATCTTACCGCCAAATACAGTAGATTTCTGCCAACACAGCTCCCAAAGCTGTATCCCAGGGTATCCCATGAGATCCAGCTCCGACTGCATGGGAGGAGACAGGAAGGCATGCCTGGAGCTGGGTGAGGAGGATCCGACCACCTCCTGCCCTCCCTGCTAGCTGCTAGATCAAGCGTAGCTGAAGTGTGAGGGCACAGACTTAGATTCACAGGACCACCTGGCTTAGAAGATGTCCAAGAGCACTGGATGGGTTTTGGAGCAAAGTCACACAGCTCCTCTGTCTTGTGTAGGATTACAGATCTTCCAGCCTGGGGCCCCCACTCTCTGCCTGAGCCTCCCTTTGTATTCCTAGCTAACAAACCCGGGGAGGGAGGTGGCTGAGATCTGGCCAGGAGAGGGTGGTACCTTGGGCTCAATCACACTCGCACAGCAGCACTGTGCAACAACTCAAATCCTGACCTTGAGTGAAAGCTTAATCTAGGGAAACACAGGACAGAAGCGGGATTTTTTTTGCCTGTGTGGCTGAGAATGGAAGCAAAAGTTTCTGATTTGTCCCAGATGCTGAAACAGTGGCTGTGACTGCAGTGCAGGACTGTGCTGAACAGAGCAAACCAGCCCTTGTGAAGCTCCAAGCTATCAAATTCAGATCCTTCTGCAGGTCAGATTAGTCCATTCAGAGCTGTTGTTTCTTCTATGTTGTTCTCTGTGTGTGGACATGTGCACAAAGCTGCATTACTAGAAAACTGAGGGGGAGGTAGGAGAACTGTATGAGTTACATAATTTTCTCTGTGATGATAAAACCAGCCATCTCAGGAGTATGGTGAAGTCGTAACTGATCTGGTAGAGTTAGCTGGTGATATGCTGGATTACTAAGAAAAATTAGCATCGTGTCTGCCTTTGCACAGTGTGCAGTTCACACTCACACAGTTATGTGCTCACACATATGCACCTGAGCATTTGCATGTCAGAGATCAGCATCTACAGTGTACATGGGCTAATTTGCACACCAGGGTATGCACTCACACGGACGTAAACGCACACACTCATACACAAATGCCAGCTGTGCGGCACGGAGCTGATGACCTCACTTTTCATTCTCCCCTTTTGAACACATCCAGCTGCTCCTATTGATGCCCTGGCTCCAGTGCCTGGAGCATGAAATTGAGCAGGGTGAGCAAGGGGGCAGGAATGTGATCATACACAGGTGTGCAGAGAGACACTGACACAAAAGTGCTTCATATTCATTTAATCGAATGAGCAGAGTACTTGTTCATTTCTGGCAAACAAGCGTGGGTATTACAGGCATCTGAGTCACGCTCTGAGGGACGAAAGCTTTCGTCCTTCTTATGAGTAAAAACAAATGTTGATGTCATGAGAGGAAGAGACAAAAAGGATGCAAGCTTTGTGAGATGTCGTGTTGCCCTTCCTAAGAGTTCGCTTAGTGTTACAGAACTACAGAGTGGGTTTTCTGATCATTTTGATTCATGCACCTGCAGGGAAGTTTCCCTTATCCACTAGGGCCTGCTTCTGGAGATGGAATTATCCCTGCATTAACTCCTCTAGTTGTCTCAAGCTAGTTTCCGGGGTCCCTTCCTTGTACCTCTTCAAGGTACTGACGTGATCCCCATCATCACAGTACTTGAGCACTTTGCAATATTTGTCCCAGAAACATCCTTGTGAGGTAGGGAAGTGTTACTATCCCCATTTTTAGACAGGGAACTGAGGCACCGAGGGGTCAAAAATCACAAAGGACATATTTAGCAGAACAGTCACTTGAAAGAGAGTCCCAGTCCTTCCTCCTGCTTCGTAGGTGCTCTGCCACTGAATCATCCTACTCCTCTGCACCCCTCTTGAGTATTAGTACCAGTATATATATTGCTAACATTAAGCTTACCCTGAGAAGCATTGCTAGGAGTATGTGTAGCTCTCTCTGAGTGCTGCCTCCACCCTCACAGACAAACCACTGTGGGTCTCACAGGCTGCTTGACTGCACAGAGAGCGGCACCTACACCTCTCAGATGTGCTCCCATGACAGCTGGGCTCCAGCTCAGACCAGTAACACCAACCTATGCTTCCCTCCCTGCTGCAAGAGGTACAACTGCTTTCTTCCACCAGTCCCCTGAGGCAGGCTCTGGTCCCAGGGTCACTGACCTGTCCTTCTCCCTGTTTTGGTTCCTAAGATCTGTCACTGGTTGACCATGTTTCACCTATTTTATAACTACCAACATTCAGGCCATGCTTTCCTTTTCCTACAGGGACTTGCCCTCCCTCACAGCCAAAGAACAGGTCACTTGCTCTCACATGCCACAGACTTGCTTTGCCTCTAAGAACAGCTTCTTTCCTTTGGAGCAGAGGCCTCCTTTTTAAAAGAAAAAAAATACATCTTTAAATACAATATCAAAACCTTAAAATAATCCTATGTAAATAAATAGACCACAAACATCACAGTTCTCAGCCTAGAGAGGTTTCTTCAGAAGGGATAACAATTTATGACCCTGCTGTTTCACCCTGGGATGATGAGCCATCCATACAGTCTGTCATATCTGGAACTGCTTCCTTCAGCAGCCTTTCCAGATGTACCTTGGCAACAGGACTGTACTCCACTGGAAATTGGCAGCTGCTGGCTTTTTGAGGGCACACCAGCCCTTTTACCACTCATAGATTCGTAAGTTATTTGCAATCCAGGGTCAGTCAGCACCACAACTGCAGGGATGTCATCAGCCTCCTGACCCGCTTCTTTTTGCTGCTTTGGGGAAGCAGAGCCAGGGAGATGGCTGGGGAAACATGGATCTGAGGAACGGCCACCTACCCCTGCCTGCAGGCTGTGGGATCTGCTGCTGTGTACCCGATAGTCCACGTGTCCATCATAACCTCCAGCCTGAATCAGGTGGCTGCTGTGAGGTGTCAGGGGGGGTGTGTGTGTAAGCTTTAGCTTCCTATTGTGAAGGAGTTTGTGTTCAGATATAAATAAGGCACACAGGAGATGTGCACACCTGTGTGGATGAGCACGACCAATATTACGATAGCAACAGGTAGCAGTGCTAATGGTGGCAATTAATAATGTAATGTCTCCAAGCCCGGTTTTAATTATGGGGCAAACACTGCTTCAGCTGGATGGTCTTAGGGTCTCAGCAGTGGTTTTAGCACCCAAGTTGAGTCTCCTCGTGCGTGGGGAAAGCTCTGTCCTGGATTCAAGAAGTTCACACACTTCATCCATCGCCTTGGTGCAGGTCTCGAGGTTGGCAGCCAGCTTCTGGATTTTGGCTTTGAGCATGGCCTGGCTCACTTTTGTGACCTCCTTTGTGTATTCTGGCACAAGGAAGCTGTGGGAGCCGCAGAATACCATGAAGCAGACGGAATTGTACAGTGAGATGGAGGCCCTCTTCTCCGACTGGCGCAGCGTGGGGTCCCCCGGGCCCTGCCCCCGGCGGAGGAACTCCAGGCAGCCAAGGATTTCCCTCATCTGTTTCCGACAAGTCATTGCGATTTCCTGCACCTTCCTCACCTCCCGGGAATTGCAGAGCACTAAGGAGAGATCGGAGGTGATGCTGACGGCCCCCCCGGCAGTGGCCAGGCCCAGACCCACAGCCGACGCCAGGAGAGAGGCTCCCAGTGTTGCCGGACTCAGGGACAGCCCCACGATGGCTGTGACTGCTCCTGCGGCGGTCAGGGTGCTCCCACTGACATTGGCAATCAGGGACCTTTTGCGGAGTTTGTTGAGTTTACGAGCCGCCTTGTGAAGGTGAGCAATTTGGCCACGCAGCCTCCGTCTCTGATCCAGCAGCGCTATGTGGAAGTGGTGCGTGGGGTCTAGTGTTTGGGGAAAGGCAGCACCGTTTCTCTCCATGGCCTCTGTCCAGAAACAGAAAAGGCTGGATTGGGATTTATGTTAAAAAAACCCATGAGACATGCTCAGCCTGGACCACCATTTCAAGGATGGCATCCAGCCAATTTTTTTTTTGCTTCACTCAGCTACATGAAAGGTTTGCTGTCTGCACACACGTACACACTCACGTACACACACACACGTGCACGTACACACATGTACATTTAATTACCATATTCTACTGTAACTTTCAGACAGAGGAACTTTTGAATGTTTTTCTTGTTCCCTGAGAAGAGTAAAATATCTTAAGGGCTGGGGTCATAGGTGCTGTTGTTATTACCTCTGTGAAGACACAAAACGTCTCTTCCAACCCTGGGGTCAGAAATTCTCTTGAGATTAAGTGACTCAGTGCCCAGAGTAGTAATGCTGTCCGAACTAATGTGTTGTTCCCACAATGGGATTCAGAGGATCTGCAATATTCAAGGGCATCTTTCACAAGAAAGGCAAGGCTCTGAGGAGGTGAAAGCCACCCATCCCAGGTTGCTATTTAGGGGTCATTTTCCATTAATGGAGGACAGAGGGAAGCTGCTAGGGGGGTCAAGGTCTGGCTTTTCCATCTAGGAGGTGAGAAGCTCATTGATGCCTCAGACGGGTATTGTGAACATCCTTCCTTTCTTTATGCCTAAGCAACTCAAGGTCCTGCAGCATTTTTTTCCTATTGTAACCTGGCGTCAGGGTCTGGACAAAGATGGGAACCGTTGTTCTGTGGTGCTTAGTCCAACCTGTGGTGGTAGATCCCCAGTGACAGTGGCAGGGAGGCCTATGGGCTTAAAAGGTTCATGAAAGGCACATCAGAAAAGCGAGCCCACTTTCAGTGCGCACTCCCTCGGGGATGGGGAAACAGGGGAAATACAGGGGCCTGTGAATAGAAAAGTCTTGAAAACTGCTGGCTATGTCAACCTCCCCTGGCAAGATAGCAGGAGAGTGTCTTCCCTTCTAGAGGGTGAATCTTCAGGGTTTTGGTGCTAGGTGATCTCTGTTTGCTTTCTCTGTTCTTTGTCACAAGGGTAGAAAGAAATGTTCCAATAAGCATTTGCAGGTTGCTCTAGGGCTGCAAAGTGCTTTACAAAGGAAGCCAGCATCCTTAACCATGCTTACATATAGGGCAACTGAGGCAAGGGAGGCAAGAGGAGTGATGTGGCGTCGCCAGTTGTCTGGTGGGAGCAGAGCTTTTGTGCTCCACAACGCTGCATCATGCACAAGGCTCCGCTGCCTCTGCGCCTAGCAAGGTCTAGCCATAGAGCTAAGAAGCTGTTTGCAGTCCATAATGCCCTCATAGCCAAAAGAAGTCTCTGTAGCAGAAAGACCCTGTCCCAGAGCCAACTAAGCAAAACTATTCATTGCTGCAGCCACCTTTTCTCTTCTAAGTCTTCTGTACTGGAGGTGCCTGGTCCCTCACATGGGCATACTATATAGTTAGGATCCTTGGGGCTTTCATTCTGCAGAATCCCTGTGCTTCAGAAGGAGGAAACCTCCTACCATAAAGAGTCTTTCCATCCTAAAGTGTGTAACTAAATTAATTCTCACTGCAATTTTTTCCCCTTCTACTTGTCCTAATTCATCTCACACAGAATCCTTTAGGAGCTCCCCCTACACCCTTCAGAACAACAACCCCAGTCTCTCTTGGTGTCATCGGGCCATTTGAGCCACTTAGTACATTGTGCTTTTCTCAGCTGAAGACAGCGTCCTCTTATTTTTTACACTACAGTCAAAGATGAAGCTAAAAGCACAAGGACTAACACTAAGCTAAATGGATACCGGCATTGAAATGAACAATGAGCATATAATCAATAACTTAACAACAGATCAATATGATGATCATTAAATATATCGATTCCTGTAGCCTCTTAACAATTTGTTCTGCAGATTTTCTTGCTGAGAACAGTCTCAGTTAATAACAGCAGCCATTTCACTGCAGTTAGTAGAACAGTCATTCAATATATAGCATAAGCTATACATTGATGCATGTCTTTTGAATACACTGATCTATGCCAGCATAAAGGAAAACAAAACCAACTCCTGCTCTTAGAGAAAAATCTCCCCAACAGTAAAGGTATACATTAGTCCAAAACCTGCAAACACTTTCCTAATACAGTGCTCGGAGAGACTCCAAAAAATACTGATTCAAACTTACCTTCAGTTTCCAGCCGACCTCCCCAAAGACAAATTTTGATCTGTTTCTGGAGGAGACCAATTTATAGCTCCTGTGGACCAATTGCTGTGATGGGAATGCTTTGCCTCATACTGGGAGTTTGCCATTTCCTGCTCTCCCTTGTGCAGAAGGATGTGACACACTGGAAAGTGACCTGCGGGACAGCAAGCACACATCATGTTCAGGAAACGATCCCTGCGAATGAACATTGTGTGTTCGCTTTTCCTGAAGTGTAGGGGGAAAAAAATTTAAAAAAATCTCAGCCTATTCCTGGTGCTGAGCTAGTGCAGTCATTCCCCACAGGGAACCGTTGCCTTTCCTTTCCCTGAAATAGCAACTGACTTTACTCTGTGCTGGAGCTGCCAATTGCTTGATGACTGAAGTTTCCCCCCACCACACGTCTAGGGCCAGTGGAGCATCAGCCAGCCAGCTACTTCATTCAAGGCCAGTGTACTTTTAAAATCCCAGCTCTTTGGGACAATCGTGTGTGTGACTGGCTGGAGCACAGCAGTGCTGTGTGATACCTGGAGCTGTGCTCCACTCCATAAAAGGGAAGCAGCTCCACAGCAAGATGATTGCTCTGAATTCCCATCCCTTCTCTTTCTGAGTAGATAAAACCATGCAGCATCCTGCAAAAGGAGTGATCTGCCTGTGTTTTTTCTTTGTTTCTTAACCATGGGCACCATGATGGTTGAGAAACAACCATGTTGTTTTCCTAAGGTGCCTGCCCAGCAGTTAATGATCAGAAAGAAAAGGTCATTGGGATCCCCTCTTTTGCTGTTGCCTGGCAGTTGTGCCCACATACAGACGTGGCCAGAGGGGGGAAGTGATGAAGGTGTTGGGGAGGAACAGCTTAAGTGACACTCCTGGCGCTGCCTTTCACACTGAGCCAGGGCCAGCTTTAATCAAAGACAGATTATTTGGATGGGTTCAGGAAAAAATGATTTTTTGGTGGCACTAAGTGGTGCAGCCCACCTTAGACCAAAGTGGGACGTGTTCTTATTGACACAGGGCCTGTGGTACCAGGGACATCTGTTTTGAGCAGTTGTGCTTGAAGGTGGGGCATCTACTTTCTTGCTTGGTGGATTCTTACTCTTCAGGGCTGTTTGTTGACAGGGAACCTCTGATTGTGCCCTAGTGTCCCCCTGGCCTGGCTAATCTGAAAGCTATCTAGCTGTCACTGAGTGGCAAGGCTTTACTGTTGAATGTGTGAGATGCGTAGCCGCGCAATTGCTGGAACTGACCTTAGGAAGGAACAAGGACTGAGAGGCAGCAGGCAAAGAGAGGAGAAGGCTGGGATTGTTCATTTCAATGGCAGCTTGGTTTTAGATCATCTAAAAATGACTGTGAAAGAGCATGTCAAGTGTTTTGTCATGGGTGGACCTGCATGACGTGGGACATGAACAAATAAATAAATAGCATTGAAGAGCTACTTCAACCTGTCACAGACCTGAAAAGAGAAAACATTGTTTTGAAGATGCTTAAGTAAGCAATCTTGGTCCGTTACACTTTGTACATAATGCACGTTAACAGGAAGGTGAGTTTTGACACTGAAGGAAACTGTGCTTTAGCCCTTCCCTTTGTTTTAGCAAACATATTCTTGAATTGGAGCCCATCTGCCTTGGCGAAGGTTTGCAGTTGATAGACACAAGCGTTCTTTTGCACATTCCCAAATAGAATAGACTTTTTTTTATGTAACTGCATCTGCATCAGGACTTGTGCCAGCAGAGATGTCCTTGTTAGGACAGTGAATTTTGGTAAAAATGAAATAATGAAGAAAAGAAAAAAAAAAGGTCTAGAATGAGCTTGAGCCTGAGAAGATGACACCGTTTCGGTTGCTCTTCTTCCTTTCCCAGTGCTCTTCTTTCAATATACTCAGCTGCAAAATGTTGTCAGAAACCCCTGCGATGATCAGTGTGTGGGCGAGGACGTGATTAGAGTGCAGAAGAGACAATTCACTTCTTTATAGTATCCCCTCACAGAGTTTCCTGCATGCTGAAAGACCTACACTTTACAGAAGATGAGATGTTGGTCTCAGCCTAGGATGGTTTTTCACAGGGATCATCCCGGGGCTCCTTCACCACCTAAAGAGAATGTTTCCCCATAATCCACCCCAATAATGAGGTGCCTACCCAGAAAGTAAGGACTTCCCATGAGGAGCTACAGATGTCAACTTGATTTTTAAAAAGAAATGTGTATTAGAATAAGAAATATTATTTCCTTGGGAGCTGCCCTACAGCAGTATGCTGTGATCTGTTTTTGTCCCTGCTGACACTCCCACAAGCATCCCTTTGGTGAGAGTTTTGGTCTTCTCTCCCACCAATAATTACAGAGAGTCCCTCCAGCAAAGGTGAGCAGGTGGGAATGGGAGCAGGATAGGAGAGGAGCATCTTCTCTGAGTGCCTCCCAGGGACTGAAAGGCTTTCAGTGCCATTAGCGCACCTGCCCAGATGTGGGCATATCTGCCGAGTCACCGAGTAGGTCCCAGGGGCCTGCTTGGAGTGAATCTTAGCTACCAGGGATCTCAAGACTTGTGAGGTAGGTCTGACCTTCACTGGGCAGTCCTACAAGCTCCTGCACGCGAGCGGAGGCCTCACCATCCTGCCTGCTGTATGTTTTCACCCAACCTCTCTGCTGCTGCGGTCTCTTCATTGTTGGCCTGTGAAGCACTTGGGCTTGAGGGTAGAACGGGGACTGCAGGTGTTTCACAACTACCCTGGCCAAAAATGGTCCCTCTGCTCCACCCTTTCCCATCTAGCCACATCCTCTTGAAATGGGCAGAAGCCAGACCCATGCAAAATCTGCCCTGAAGGCATTTTGTGGGAGCAGATGACCAGCAAGGGGAAGGAAGGATGTTTTATTGCCTCAGCTCTCTTCCTTCCAGTGGATTTTGGCAGAAAGGACTGGTCCTTCTGCTCTTGTTCTCTCCAGCAGAAGGGATATATAGCAGAAGTGTTTATTCTGAAGCTGTTTGGAGCTACTGCAATGTAACATTTGAATGTAAATGTGTAAAATTTGAAGCTGGAGTTTCAAAGATACACTTCCTTTATTAGCATTGTTTTGATCAAATAATTGAGTACATTTGAGTAAATTAACATTCAAATATAATGTTTTTAACAAGGGATTTCTGTCACGCTTGGTACTTTCAACCTTAACCGCTGGATCCTGGGGCTAAAAGTTGTTTTTGTTTTTTTTTTTCCCCTGTGGTCAGTTGAATTGATGACAAATTTTAACTCTTCACAGCAAGACGTTCATTCAGATTCAGTGGGAACTTGAATAGGCCAAAACTAAAACAAATAAAGCAAATCAGATCAAAAAGGGCTGCATTGGCTTTTAGTAACCTTACCAGTAGATCCAAATTAATTTTTTGACAGCATTCTAGAATGAGACGGGCTGCTCCGGGCTGTGGTCACTAGTGTGTGTGAGACTTCAGCTGGGTTTGAAGAAAGCTACAAAGAGCAGGGCAGGGTTGGGGGAAACAGGACAGCCTGTGGGATGGAAACACCTCTTGTTAGTTCCAATTAAGTAGCATATTAGCCAAGTACATTGACTGTGCCTGTTCCTGCTTTGTGAGCAAGCATTCATGTAAGAAAGCTACCATCCTAAATTGCCTTGTCAAAACACTGCCAACAGTGTCTGCAGAGATCAAGTATTTATTTGGACATGGAGAGTGAATTTCTGCAATGGACTTAAACAGACCAGCTTATACTGCCATTTGCCACCTTTAATTAAGTGTTTCAGTGCAGGCTGTATGGCATAAGGCGCTCTCTCTGACACACAAAAAAACAACTCCCCACTTAGCCCATATGCCTCCAGCCTTGCCTGTGGCACAGCTGACATGACTGAGTGCAGCCGTATGCAGGTTCTACTGAGACCAGTGCTGCTGGAGGACTTTTGTCTGTTCAGTGCCTCAGCAGTGGCAGCAGCAGTGCCCCAATGAGCCAGTCTGGCTACCCGTACCCTCAAGCACTGTAGAGAATAGAGAATCATTACCGTATTTCCAGAACTGCAAAGAAACCTAATAGCTTGGTGAAAAGCAGAAATTAGGTAGCCTGGTTTCTTGTTGCTCTTTTCCTGTGGACTTCTTGGTGGCTGACCTCATGTTGCAACATTTCTCTCGAAGGAAACAACAGTCTGGATTCTTCTCACCTACAAAACTACTTATTTTCATGAAACTTGCAAGAAGTCGATGTCTTTGAAACCTGGACTGCTTTGTCAAATTCTGGCCAAGATTGCCCAGGAAGCTCAAAAGCTACTGGTTGACAAAACTGCCAACAGCCCCACTCCATAACCCTCATTTCTGTAGAGAGACAGACAAGAACAAATCCCTGTGTCCTGCAACTGAAACACAAGGCACAGATGTCCATGGTTTCTTAGTCCCCTTTGCCGGTGTGAATCTTGCAGCATTCAGCCAATCTTTGGTTTCATGTACTGCTCTGTGGTCTTCCCCCTGCCAGGGTGAAGTCCCTGTCCTCCAGTGCAGGAGGAGGAGCTGCTGGTGCAGGAGCCTTCAGTGGTGTTTCTGTACCGCATGCTGGCAGTGCCCCCGGGACCACAGTTTGAACGGGAAGGAAAAGCAGCTGAGCTGGGAAGCGTGACGCCAACAACATGTCTTTACCAAGAAAACTAATGGGCTGGAAAGGCTCAGGTGTAAATACCCCAAACTAGTCTTGGGAGCCTTGGGATAACAGATTGCTGGGTAGATGTAGCATTTACTTGCTAGGAAATGAGAGTGCCTGTGTTTCCATCAGGCAGCACAGGACAGCTTTACCTGGCTACCCTATTTGCCCCCTGCCAGTAGCAGATTGCTGTCTGGGTTAATGATCTCTAACAGAGCAGAGACACTCTTGCTATTTCTTGCTCCTCAATTCTTGCTCTCAGTTGCTCTGATATGGCCATTGGTGAGGTAACAAGTCTCAGCTTTGAGGGTACCTAGAAAAACTCTAAACTCGGAGGCTTGAGGGCACCAAACAACAATTCACTAATCGGTCATGGTGGAGAGAAGGGCTACGGAAATGTACCTTTGTCAGGAAAATTGGATTTGGTATCATCCTGTATTTGCACAATGAAAAGTTCCTGATCTTGTCTCTGTACTTGTCACTGGCCAAGGCCAGAAAGCTGCAGTGACGGGGTTCACCCCACATCCCTCTGCGCTTCCCTACCAGCTACCTGGGCAGTGGCTGGGCAATGCAATTTCAAATGTACTAAAAAAGCATCTGCTCCAATATTGAACCAAGAATGTAAAAAAATAAAACCGAAAAAATTGTGAGATGATATGGGGTCTCAGTGCATTGACATTGTCTGAGTTAAATTTTGTAAAGAAAACTCAACTTTTTTTACTATTTTTATGAACTCTAGTGTTTATTTTTAAATATAGGAAAGAAAACGAGTATGTTTTTAGAATTTGTGCTTTTATTTAACCTTAATTCTTCTCTTGCTTCTTCAAATTAACCAGCTGTTCTATTGTACATCATTTGCAGCTAGTTAAGAGAAATATTTAGTATTCATAACAATACATGGGCTTTTCATTGAAAAATAACTTAGATAAGAGAACTTATAATCAAATTTAGATATTGGAGACGGAGTGATTTGGATAGATTGAGGCTGCATTGCAGGTCTGCATGTTAATTCCATCCCAGTTTTACGAATGATGCTGGCTTTGTGTTGGGAGTATTCAGCTCGAAAACCTCAAATTTCATAAAGGGGGATTTGACTTGTCCTGGAATGGTCACAGTCATGTGTCACTGTCGCATTCCTTCATCATCAAATAAGAGAGTTTATCTCATAGTCCTTATAGAAACTGGTGCTACATTTGAAGAAGATGAACCAGAAGTTGAGAGGTTTGGACTGTGATGGAAGACCAAATCCTGTACTCCTCTAAATTTTTCAGGTCTCCTCTCAGTTTTTTAAAACACTTGCAAGACCCGTTTTGGGGCGGGTGGTGTGGTTTTTTTTTTTTTTAAAGTATTATTAATTTCATATTGTTAAGCTTTTACTAACAGAATTAAGGTTCGGCAGGAAACATTCCATGTAAAAAATGCACTGTGATGAAAACAAAATAATGAAATTCATTACATTGATTAACCCTCCCATCTGGCACCGTAGAAACATGGCAGACACACAAGGGCCTAAAGAAGTCCAGGAGAAGTTAAAAACTATTACCTTGAACTTCAGGCAGGGATGCATCTCACCTAACTTCAGCCCTCTTCAGAGGTTCACACGCAGCCAGTTTATTCACTTTCCGAAGCTCCCTCTAGAGCCAGGAGAAGAAACGGCCATCCCCAAAGGCTGGTTCAGTCCACCTCTTTCAGGTACCTGCTCTATAGTACGTGACTTATTATAGACACCAGTTCTTTATCCCTCTCCTGCCCCATTCGATGTCCCCAAGGTTTGTTAGGTTTATGCTCCAATTTCAAATGTCCTGTCCCACAGAGGCTTCTCTGGGCCAGAGATGGTCCCTGTAACCCAGCACCTGGTGTCCTGCAGTGCTAGTAGGAGATGCTATTGTGGAAGAGCGTGGGTGGCAGTGGTACATCCCTGCCTGTCCCCTTCAATAATAGCCCCTTCTTGACCACGGATTTATCTGGTACCTTTTGAGCCTGCTGATGCCAGCTGCCTCCTGCGACAGTAAAGTCCAGAAGTTCCCAGTTACTCATGGTATAAAGAAGTATTTTCTTCTGCCTGTTTTCAGCTAATGTACTCCTTTCATAGAGTGACCCTTATGCTAGCTGTGTGGGATCAGGGAAAGAAAAGTCCATGGGTTTGGTGATCCTGCACTGCACGGTGTGTGGCACGTGGTCCCCCCTCATGCTCGTGAGTGACAAGTTGTCAGTCACATTTTCAGGATTAGCAGAGGACAGGTACAAGCCAGCCATGTACAGAAGAACACAGGGCTTTGCAGAGCTGCACTTGGGAAGGCAAAGAAAGCATGTGATGGATAACATCACTGCATCACAGTCCTAATGGTTTCTTACAGGTCCAGGGAGACTAAGATTCAGTTTTAAATGACTGAATCTGAACCGAAAAAAACCCCAATTCAAATAATTATTATTTTTGTCAAGCCAGGACTTTTATTTTCAGGTCAGGTCTTCCATTCTGAAAATATGATAGCTGCAAGGCGATTCCTCTTGGTAACCCACCAGGGCTGCAAAAAATAATCAGAAACATTTTGTCCTATTGCCAGTGTGCTTATTGCCAGGGAGGGAAAAAGGGAAACGCTTTCTCACAAAAGGCCAGATAGTTCTTTTTGTACCTTTGTTAGTATTAACATTATGGCGTAACCTGGTGTGAGGGCCTCAAAAATTACTTGTTACACATTCCCCAGACCTGATCAGAAAGAATAGCTGTCAGTAACATAAACCTCTTTGAAAGGAAATTTATGAAGAGGTGGTGGTATTCTCATCAAGGAGCTGAGGGCATCTTTCAAGCACAGCACCAAATCTGTTAATGGGAGATCTGGCAAGAGCAAGTCACCACTCCCATGAGGCCTGGGAGCCTGCGCTTCCAGAAGAGGGGAAGCTGGCCAGCTGCAGAGCCAGGACGTGATGGGGACAGGAGCTTGGCGTTTCTCCCAGGCTCCTGGTTCAGATGTGTGCTGCGCCTGAGTGCTCTGCTGCCTGGTGTCCCTGAAGCAATTTCATGAGACTACAGGGCTGGTCAGCAGATGCTCTTGGCCTGCTTCCTGCACCCTCCTGAACAAACGATCAGGACATGGGAGGGAGGAAAGGAAAGCTGGGAGAGAATGTCCTTCCCTGCATCTGCAGATACGCCCTGCATGATTAGCAGAAGCCATAAAGGCAGGGCATGGCTGAGTGACCCCGTGGTTTGCAAACACATGCAGTTTTAAAAAATACTTTCTAAAAATGGCATCATTCTGGGAGGTACAAAGGCTTGGAGGGGTAGTAAACCTCTCTGGTAGTGTCTGATCAAATGCAGCCCTTGAAAAGATCAGGTAGCGCCTCTTTTTTACCAGTCCAGTAACACAAAAACCCCAGCCCACCCCAAAACCAAAGTAAGCAAACAGACAAAAATAACAAAAAGATATTTCCTTAGCTATTCTTTGAGTTTTTCTAACCCACCCAGACACAAACAGTAAAGAGAGACCTGGCTTTTGGGTCTAGCTGACCTGGGCCTAGGACAAGACTTATAGAGGACAGTAAAGCTGTTTGTATCTTCCCAGGTTGGATGGAGCCAAGATAAACCCTGTTGCCACTGAGAGCAACCCAGAACAGGTTCTACCTTACACTTTGCTTCTCACTGCCAGAAGATGCTCTGCTGGCAGCTGGAAATTGCTGGGGTGAGATGAGGAGATTCTCCTCTGAAATACCCAAAAAAGTATTTTCAAGGAAGATTCTGTAAAAAAACACCTGAACAACAGCATTTCCTTTGAGCTCCATGACATTCGGAGCTCTGGGGAAAGGGAAACCCTAAGCTGCACCAGAGAAGAATTAGATTACCAAGGACCAGTCTTCTGACTCAGGCTTACATCAGGATCATGGTCCATACAAGTACTATGCAAAGAGATGCTTGTATGGAAGGCAATCTCCTCTGTAGTTCCTCACAGGCTACACGTGGCTACATGTTTAATTTAGCTGTTAAGATAGCTTTTCCAGATTATTTTGTAGCCCGTCTCCTCACCATATGAGCTCTCCCATTCACTCTCCCTCTCCCATTCCTGATTAGAGGACACATCCATGTGGCTTGGCAGGACTACTCCAGACGACAACCCTGGAGTAAGCTGCCAGACTGAAGTATGCCATTCCCATGTGCATACAGGGTCTTGTGGCTCATGCTTGCTCCACACCATATATACAGAACCCTCTTCTACAACGCATGTTGCTTGCAGTATCCCCAACAGGGCCCTTTTAGCACTCATCCTGTCCCGTCTTTATGCACACATGATAGATCCAGCATCCAGCTTTCCAGCCTAACTCCCTGTTTTGAGACACAGGTGGGGAAGAACTGGGGCTGGAGGGCCAGAGGAGTTTCCCACTACTCTGGGGAAGGACACAAAGATGACAAACTTCACTCCTAGGGTAAGCCAGAGAGGGATGCATTGTCATCGTCTACTTCAGTACCTGTATCATAGTGAAAGGAAGGAGAAAAGTTCTGGATGCAATGTGTAAGCTCCTGGGAAAGAAGATGAAAACCAGAATGTCTATGCTCGCCTGCTGCTGAAAAGCTCCCAGTGTGCTGCTTGGGACCAGCGAGGGACATGGATGGTGGTTTCACAACCTGGCTGAGAATAAGGCTTCAGCAGGAGCTGGGAACAATTCTGTACTACAAAGCACTTGCACAGGAGGGATGGACCCCCTTTGGATCAAAAGAGAAATGGGCTTCTGGCTATGAGCATGCAGGAGGTTGTCAGTGAGCTTTTTAACTGAGCAGGGGAAAGCCACCCAGTGGTGACATTTTTCAGGATGGTGCTCCCAAGGACAAGACATAGCAAATTCCGTAGCCTCTAGGGAAGGATACATCAGGGGATAGCACAAAACAAGAGGGTTAGCATTCAAAGAGAAGGCCGGGGGCCAGATCAGTGCTGTGATTGTCTCAACATCAGGGCTTGAAGCCTGGGAAACAAGACGGGAGTACTGGCACATTTTTCTGATATAGTAGGCACTTTGGAAACCTTGAACTTGTAAAAAGAAGCTCAGAGGAACAGCTGGAAGGATTAAATCCTCACAGGTGGGTAGAAATGGCTGAAGTGAGCTTGCTGGGGATACAGTGGTAGGGCTACCACCCACCCAGAAAGGCCTGAAAAAGGGAAAGATACTGGCACTGATAACAAGAGGGAGGGTTGAGCGTAAGAAAGCATCTTTCAAAAAGCTGCAGGTGTGTCTGAGTAAAGAACACAGAAAAGAACATAAACTCTAGCAGATTAAGCATAGAAATATAACTGAGCTGTGCAAAAAGGGATTAGAAGATCAGGTAGTTAAAAAATCAGAACTAGTACTAAATTGTTCACCTGACACAGCAGCAGCAAAAATCCTGCCTGCAAGCCTGTCAGACCATAGGACTCTTGGTCTATACGTCTACTGGCTGTGCCAGACACATTGGTGGAGCTATGACGAGGGTCAGAACATACAGCCTCCTGGATAAATACAGCCTTTTCAATAATGTCAGCATAGTTTCAGCATGAAAAGGGAGGTCTTGCCTTGCAAACATCTTTTTCATGAAGTCAACTAGTATGTGGGGAAGGGTGATCTGGTTGATGTGATCTGCTGGGATTTCCAAAGGCTTTTGACAAAGCCTCTCTGAAAAGACCTTAAAGAAAAGTCAACAGCAGCAGGATAAAAGAGAAAATCTAGCATGGATGGATCTTTGATAGAAGGTTGAAAAAAGCATAGGACTGAATAGAGGAAGGTCACCAGGGAGTTCTGCAGGGGTCTGTACTAGGTATCATCTTAATTTATGTTTGCTCTTACAGCTCAGGGCAGGGGGGATAATTAAAAAAGATCATTTGGAACCTTGACCCATAAATCACATAACTCTGACTGGAGCCTTTTAATTGTTATTAGTGGTCCTAGGCCTCATTCAAGCTGAGCAGCTTTGCAATAGGTTAGCATGAGAGGTAGCAGAGCTGCAGTGTGGAGGGCAGTCACTGGTCTGCCATTTGCTGCTGCTGCTGATGAGAGCAAGGACACTTTTGCCTGGAGCATCCCCACCTCCAGACACCCCAGACCTCCCTGGACTGGTGCTGTGCACTGTGGTGGTACCATCAGATGGCTGTGATCCTAGGGAAGGTTTCCTTCTGTATCTCCCAAACATTGCTCATACAGGTACCCCTGCTCACTTCCGTACTGAACTCAGTATTTGGCAGGGGTATTTGGCTGTTGGGATGGCCTTTATGTCCGTCTTTAATCAAGACTCTGAATTGGACAAACCTGCTTTGGAGACTGGTTGTGGACTCTGCCTTTAGGGATAAATTGCATTCTTGATACCTAGATCAGATTTTAATCCAAATCCACGAGACTAACATCTCTTGGAGTATCCTAGGGCTCCCCTCCAGGCTGGGTATTATTTTATAGTTGCAGCACCTCAGAGACTGAGTGACTGTACAGATCAGATGACAACATTTTGTACTGAACTGTTACAGCCCTAGAAAAACGTTTTCATGCTTGAAGCGGCTCTACAGGCTTGGAGAACTGGAACTGGGCAGAGAAGGCCTCTTATTGACAGCCCTTCCTTGAACACAGTGCAGTCAGGGAGCTAGATCAGGTCTCAGAAAGCAAGTATATTGCTCTATTTTGTGCCTCTTTAGAGAGGTGTCTGAAGGTGACCATCCTTCTTTCAGCTTTATTACAGACCAAGCATTGCACCTGAAACACTTTTTCTTCTTTAGCCATTCTATAGGCAGGTCTTCCCATGGTGGATGGTCATGAAGGAGCCTAGCAAAAAGCAGTCTCTTTGCCTAAAATCTCCTCCTCAGTAGGAGTCTTTCCCTCCTTAGCACAGTAGACTGTAAGTAGGCATTGGTAATCGAGCCACCTACTTCTCACCACCTTTTATATTTCAGGAAACATACGGTAGCTGACGCATTTCCTGATGTCTACTCAAAAATCACATTAGTTTGGATCCAGGACCTCTGATTACCAACATGAAGCTACAGACAACTCACAGTTTCTTGCTCTTCTGCAGCAATCTCCACGAACTTGGCCGGTGCCTGTTATCACCTAATGTGCAGGGCAACAGAGGTAGGGAGGAAGCTGGTGGTTTGCTCATTGCCTCGTGGGCAGAACCGAGTGGTGAACGGAGGTGGCCTCAGTTTCAAATAAGTGTTTGCTCCCTGAGGCTACCCTGTGACCTAGCACAGCTTTTGTAATACTGATCAGGCCATGATTTTAAATTCCCTTGTTCTGGGCCTCTTCAAGACTGGAGGGTGAGACTTTCCCATTTTTAAGTGTGTATTATACTTCTTATTCTAGACAGCTTGATGTAAGGAATACTAATTCAGCCTTCAAGGCCACAGAATTCCTTTCTTTATATTTCTTGGAAAAGAAGAGGCATCAGTAGGCCAAGAGGAATCTTTCCCTTGTAAGGCCCCTGGGACAAAATTTCACTTTTTTCTGAATATGGAAGTGATGGAACAGCTGTCATAAGAATTCTCATTTGAATACATGCCAGCAATAAGGAAAGAACATTGCTTCATGCAGGTAATTTTTAAAAACCTCTTAGAAGCTGTTCATCAGTTCAAAACTACCAGAGGAGTCTACTGGAAAAGGAACAAGAGACGTGGATGTATTCAGGGTCCCAAAACTAAGCACTTTACATAACACACGTTACATATGCACAAAAAGAAGGTGGCAAAACAACCCACCAGAAGTATCCCTCCTCCTCCAGCTCTTCTCTGAAGACGTCTGCTTGCCCAGCTCCACACAGCTCCCCTGTTTTCACAGGTGCAGTGATGCCAGCAGCTATTTTTACACTTAGCTCAGGGCAGCGCTTCAGCTGCTGGACATCCGTGCCAAACTGCTCCTTTCCTTTGCAGACTCTGCATCCCAGCGTCCTCTAGGAAAAGTGCAGGGAACATGGTCTTCAATCTCTGCCCTCCAGCAACACAGGGAGAGGGGCCAATCTCTCCTCCCTCAAGGACGTTTGTCCACCTGTGCTGAGCCACTGTGAGCTTGTTTTTTGTGAGGTGGCAGCTCATCTCCCTGGCTTCTCTGCAGAAAGTGGAGGTGTGGCAGGTTGTATTTAGGCACTGTGGGTCACTGATGGTGGAAGAAGGGAAATGAGAAGAGTCAAAGCTATCGGTTAGTAAAGGAGGAACAAAGCTAGTAATGCAGGATCTTTCCATGGAGGCTGCAGAGGTGCCTAAATGCAGTGAGGGCTCTTCTGAAAGCAGGTCTTTTCCCAAACTGTGGGTCACAGCACTCGAGAGGTGAAACAGGTCCAAAAGGCAGCTCTTAAGTGTCTAGATTAATCAGAGAACAGCTAATATGCTTAGCTGCTGACAATAAGTAAAGGCGGTTATCCTCTCCTTGGCCAGGGTGGGCACCAATGGGGAGCAGGTGAGCCCGAAGGGCTGCACACCAGCCAGAAGTTTGAGACCAGCTGCCTTAGAGGAAATGAAACTGGCTGAGGTACCCCTATGACATAAGTGTCATGGTTCAGAGTGGGACAGGAAAGGATGGGAGTTCCCACTGGCAGTTAGTAGGGAGACTTGTACGTTGTCGCCCAGACCAAAACTGTGGGTCAGCATCTTCTCTAGATAGAAGCTAAAAGGTGGAACAAATGGCTCTTTCTACTGGCCCCTTTCAGGTTTGTGACTGTGCTGGAGGGGATGGAAATGCTGTTAACTAGAAGGACAGTTTGGCAACTGAAGCTGGCTGCTGTTAGTCCAAAGCCTCTTGAGATATTTCCTTCTGAGGGTCAATGAAATGAAGGTGGAAGATCCAACTGACAGCTGTGGGTCCTATACAAGGTCAGCCAAGCCATTCCCAGATTTTGATGTGTTTGATGACAAAAGAGTTAGGAATAACTAAACTGAGGTGCAGGAACCGTTGTGCTCAGCTGTCTTGGTCCTAAATCTGGTGACTGTATCCAATGTCAATGATAAGTGCAAGTGGCAGTAGAGTGTTGTTATAACTGAAGTCCACTTCTCTGTGTACTAGGACTGTAATCAAACATTTGCATGCAACTTGACCAAAATTGCTCTTTATTGTCTGGATCTAGAGGTATGTTGAAGCAGTAGCTTTGAGAGCCTTTTATAGTCCCTGCTACACTAAGAAGAGGTCCTGGCAGGGCACCACTGGTCCTGACCAGCATCTCCTTGGGCTCTCCCTACCCTGCCCAGGTCCTAGGACCCCATTTCAGACCCCCAGTACTGTCAGACCCTGCCCCAGCAACGCTGCAACAGTGCTGGTCTCCAGCTCCACACAGCGCTGCCTGGCCATGGCCCCACTGCACCAGGGAGGTGCCCGATGCTCGGGGCTGGGGCTGTGTCTGACCCCAGAGCCCCTCACCAGGCCTGATCGTGACCCCACCTGCAGACTGACATCCTGGCCTGGCCTCTGTGTGTACAGGAAGGAGCTGAGGTTGGTGACAAATTGGAAGTCAAAATGAGCAGACAGATTCATTGCATTTTGAACAAGTTTTGGTTTTTCCCCTGTGAAACTAGATGAATCATCTCTGAACCGTTTTTCTCCTCACAGGAAATGGTGAGAGGTAACACGTATGGCTGGGCCTCAGGCGGAGCATGGAAAACCTGAACCAGGCAAAAATAGGAGGATCCAAGTAACTGCATTTTTAAGAAACATGGATAAGTGACTCTCAGTTCTCCCATCTCCAAAATGGGGATGGGCTTTACATGTTTGGGAAAGGTGTGGCAATGTGACATGAATAAATGCAATGCAGTTAAATACTGATGTGGAAAAGTCATAAGGAAGGGGAGGAAAAGGAGCAAACAGTTCAGGAAGAATTATCCTCAGTATGTGTACAAACAGCTGAACACTGAACCTCTGTAAGGTGCTCTTCCTAGGACTTCTAATGTTATCTATGGTGGCCACTATGCTTTGTCACCTACTGCCAGGTTAAGTTTCACAAAAGGGACATGCAAAAAAATGGAACATTACCCTAATCTTGCAAAAATTGCTTGTTGTCTCGTAGGCGTTATGTTTGGTTTGTATTACTGCATATTTTTTCGAGTTAGTAGGCATATGTTATTGGTTATAACAATCTATACTTTTCATACTGGCTGGGAAGCACTCTAAAGAGGCTTTCAGACCTAGCCCTGCAGTCTGAGCTGGCTCACATTGATAGCACTGGCAAAAAACTTTCTATAGGATTTGCTGGCAGATCTTTGTTACTCTACCAGATATCTCTGTCCATACTGACAGCATCCAGAGACCAACAGCATTGAATACCACTGAGGTCCTGTTGTTCTTGATCGTCACCTCCTCTAAGGCAAGGCGGGAAAGCTTGCTGTAATTGTGATGGCAAATGCATAAGAGGGAAGGAGAATCTCTCCCAGCAAGCATCCTCCCTGTCTGTTCCTTTTTTGTGTCTGCGTTGCAGGGAAACGTGTACTACTTCCATGTATCCTTACTAAGCTTGATCATGGCTAGACTAATGACCTCTGGTGCGTAACTTCAGGCTTTTTGTGCTGCTAATCACACAAGGAATAGCAGTATTTGGAGGAGGAGGGCAAACCACGGTCCTTGTGTATTCACTACTGAAGGAGGGGACACTGTATTCAGCTCTTCTTTGCCTTGATTTTTCTCTGGTACTTCTGCATCCTCCCACTAATACACATGGCTTGACTGCTTGTCTGTGAGATGGTCATGAAAATATATTTTCTCCTTAACAATAAGGGAGGGGAATAATGGAGTAAACACATAAGTGGAAAAATCAAATAAGTAGAAGCACCTAAAATAATTACAAAAAATAGCTTCAAGTTGCAAAATGGCCATTTAATATTTGATGGAGATCGATAGCCTCCAAAGTGGAGTAAGACAAGGACTACAACAATGTGCTGCAGTGTTGCTCTAGCACATACTGAGAGGCTTTTCCTCTGGAGGTGGTTGGTGTTGTAGTTATCACTGCTATACAGGATTTAGAATACTGCTATACAGCTGTATTCCATCTGACTCTGTGTGTGTAAGGAAAACAGTCTTGAGAATATCATATTACAGATTGGAGGAAAATGTGCTATTGTGCTGCATTATTACTCTTGCAAAATAAGAGTTGCAAAGAATGGGGGAAATTGTTTTATTGTGAGGTAGAAAGGCTTCTGTCCCAACCCCAGTATTGGCATTGGCAATGTGAGAAGAGTAGGTGAGGATAAAAAGATTCAGCTTACAGGCACTGTAACAAGTTTAGTTTTTAAAGGACATCAGGGCTTTTACCAGACCTAGATGGGATGGAGCAAACATACAGTCATCCACCTGATTTCAGGAAACTTTAGTAGACATTAGTAATTTCACTATTCAATTCTTTATGCCCCATGTTACTACATGAAGTAAATCTGTCTTACAGTCAAGTTCTCTTGCCTTTGTAAAATTCCTGATGAATATTGCTCTATAAACCATCCCACTTCCAACACAGCTTGGATAGCCCAGACCCAGATTTGCTGAATTTGCCATCTTATTTGCCCTCCCTGCCTCAGGGGTAACTTCTCAGCTACAAGACCTCAATGATGGGGAAGAACTAGAAAGAAAACATAAGTTGGAGAGAACAGTATGTTTATTTTCCTGAAGTCCTTTTTGCCATAAGGATACGGGAAAAGGTCAAACTGCCTATATAAAGCTTTAAAGAATGGGACTTTGAATTAATTGAAGATGAAGGGTCACCCAAAATCTTCAAGAGGTTCATTTGCCTTCCCTGTAGCGGAATGAGAGAGGGGAATGAGGTGATATTTTTCCACTCACAGATCCTGCATTTCACTGAACTAGTGAAGCTGATCATCTGATCAGGACCATACGTAAACTGTACAAGTGCAGTTTGTATACTATCAGGTAGAAATGCAGCAATACGATAGTGCTAAACTGGGTGACAGCTATGAAACTTCAAGTTAAATGAATTAGGAACTCCTGCCAGAGGCGCAAAAATATATACAAAGTTTTAGCTGATAAGGAGGTGTGCATGCTAACAGAGTAGTCACCACATTGTGGACAGACAGCTTTGCATCACTTTGTGCTGCAGCCAAAGGTTTTATGTAGGGAAGCTGCTGTGACTTGATCTGTAACCTGGCAAAAGAACAGTGAGCAAAAATCGTGATTTTTCTCCCTAGCTTGGCATGAAAACATGAATAAAATGGTGCTTTCATATCTCTTGTAGGCTCAATCTCTGCCAATTTTTTTCCATGTTACTGAATCATACCAATAGATTTTACAGAAATAGCACGATGTGCTTTATTTAGAATGTGATCTGTTTCTATATGCCAGAGACTTACATGAAACTCAGTAATTCGACACAAACCTTTTCATCTTTGGTCTTTGTGTCCCAATTTATCCCATTAACATTAAAGAGCCTTTTGCTATGTTAACAAAAGCAATGAGTTGCAGAGAAAGTAGTCCATTCTGAGGTAAATAAAGTACATGCTGTCTATGATTTCACGGGTAGCCTCTGGAAATTTTAGCTTTGGAAGTACGAGGAAAAAAATCCCTAACTGAGTGTTTCGCAGTAGCCAGAGGTATAAACGTCGGTAAGAGAAGCAGAGGCACGGCTTGTGGGAGTTTGTGCTACCTCACTCTCTTTGAAACCATTTTATTTTAAAGAATGAGATTCTAACTGCTCGCTTTCTTCTCTGATGTGAAAAAGACCCTCTGAAGATTAACACTGAGTTTCCTGTCTCACGTTAACTTTAAAGGAGAATTTCTAATTTACAAAGAAAAACAAAACTTTCGCTCTCTCAAGGTCCGTTCGGTTCCAGGACTCGGGGTTTATTGACCCTTCTCTACCCAAACGCCACTCTTTTCGCGGCAGGACACCGATAGGCGAAAATAGGCACTTCCACGGCCTCCCAGATGTAGAAAAGGGGCAATTTCGTGACAGATAAAATAGAAAAAAACCATTTTATTATCCCCGAAGAAACACAAGCCGGAGCGCGGAGCGCCGGGCGGCGGCGGGGCGGGGCGGGCGGGCGGCACCAATCAGCGCCCGCCGCGCTGCTATAAATGGGGGCGCCGCCGCCGCTGCTGCCCAGTGCTCCCCGCGCCGCCGCCATGTCCGAGACCGCCCCTGCTGCAGCGCCCGCCGCCGCCCCGGCCCCCGCCGCCAAGGCCGCCGCCAAGAAGCCGAAGAAGGCGGCGGGCGGCTCCAAAGCCCGCAAGCCGGCGGGCCCCAGCGTCACCGAGCTGATCACCAAGGCCGTCTCCGCCTCCAAGGAGCGCAAGGGGCTCTCCCTCGCCGCGCTCAAGAAGGCGCTGGCCGCCGGCGGCTACGATGTGGAGAAGAACAACAGCCGCATCAAGCTGGGGCTCAAGAGCCTCGTCAGCAAGGGCACGCTGGTGCAGACCAAGGGCATTGGTGCGTCTGGGTCTTTTCGCCTCAGCAAGAAACCGGGAGAAGTGAAGGAAAAAGCCCCCAAGAAGCGGGCGCCCGCAGCCAAGCCCAAGAAGCCGGCGGCCAAGAAGCCCGCCAGCGCCGCCAAGAAGCCCAAGAAGGCGGTGACAGCGAAGAAGAGCCCTAAGAAAGTCAAGAAGCCGGCGGCAGCTGCGGCTAAGAAAGCGGCCAAGAGCCCCAAGAAGGCGACTAAGGCTGCCAAGCCCAAAAAGGCGGCAGCAGCAGCGAAGAGCCCGGCCAAGGCGAAGGCGGTGAAGCCCAAAGCAGCCAAGCCCAAGGCGGCCAAGCCCAAAGCGGCCAAGGCAAAGAAGGCGGCGCCCAAGAAGAAGTAAGCCCCTGTGGAAGAAAACTCTTGCTGCGCACTTAAACCCAACGGCTCTTTTAAGAGCCACCCACAGTTTCTCAAAAAGGGCTGAAATGCTGTGGCTACCACGCGTTTTGGGGACGGAGAGAACGGGGAGGTTTTCAGGGCAAGGGCTGCTGGCGAGAGCGTCTGCTGGCGAGAGTGCCGCCGCCTTTTAGTTCGGGGACAGGCAGAGGAGGGTCGGAGCAGCGAGCTTTCGGGCTGATTTTAAGCTTTCCCCTCTGCTTAGCAGCGAGGAAAGCGAAGCAGCGCCCTGCTGCTTTGGAAAGCCCGCACGGCGCGGGGATTGGCTGCAGCTTCGGAAGGGCCGAGCTCCTTCCCGGGAGCGCTGTCAGCACCGCCCAGCACCGCCCCCGGCCCGGGGTTGGGACGCACGGCGGGGTCGGAGGGGCGTGTGCACGGGCAGCGTCCCCGCACCTAGCGCGGATGTTTCACTTTCAGCCTAGGCCGAGCGCTTCAAAAAGTTCCCCGTTTTTCTGGTAATTATTTAATGAAGTTCAAGCTCTTTTTCTGAATACGTTGGTGGCTCTGAAAAGAGCCTTTGGGTTTCTCTGGGAAAAACTTCCCGGGCGTTGTTCTTCGGCGTTCACTTGGCTTTAGCCTTGTGGCTGTCAGTCTTCTTGGGCAGCAGCACGGCCTGGATGTTGGGCAGCACGCCGCCCTGCGCGATGGTCACCTTGCCCAGCAGCTTGTTGAGCTCCTCGTCGTTGCGGATGGCCAGCTGCAGGTGGCGGGGGATGATGCGCGTCTTCTTGTTGTCGCGGGCCGCGTTGCCCGCCAGCTCCAGGATCTCGGCCGTCAGGTACTCCAGCACGGCCGCCAGGTACACCGGGGCGCCGGCGCCCACCCGCTCCGCGTAGTTGCCCTTGCGCAGCAGCCGGTGCACGCGGCCCACGGGGAACTGCAGCCCGGCCCGCGACGAGCGCGACTTGGCCTTGGCCCGCGTCTTCCCGCCCTGCTTCCCGCGGCCCGACATCGCAGCCACTCGATACCGAAGAGAAAGAACCGCCCCGAGATGAAAGCAGCTCGGCAACTCGCCCTTATATCCCCTCTCAGCGAAAGAAGCGAATGTCGATAGGCTGAGGAGGTGACATTGAGAAAACAGCCAATGGGAACGCGGATCGAATTCTAACCAATGGAGATGAGCTACGGAGTCCTGTGACTGCAAGAACATTTCTTGACCAATAAAAACTAAGGCTAGACGAAACCGTAATTTGCATACAGGCCCTATAAAAGGAAGGCGCTCGGGGTGCTTTTCTGTGCAAGTCCGTGAGTTTTTTAGCGGCTGTGTAGTGAAGGACTGATTGTAATGCCTGAGCCGGCCAAGTCCGCCCCCGCGCCCAAGAAGGGCTCCAAGAAGGCGGTGACCAAGACGCAGAAGAAGGGCGACAAGAAACGGCGTAAGAGCCGCAAGGAGAGCTATTCCATCTACGTGTACAAGGTGCTGAAGCAGGTGCACCCCGACACGGGCATCTCGTCCAAGGCCATGGGCATCATGAACTCCTTCGTCAACGACATCTTCGAGCGCATCGCCGGCGAAGCTTCGCGCCTGGCGCACTACAACAAGCGCTCCACCATCACCTCGCGGGAGATCCAGACGGCTGTGCGGCTCCTGCTGCCCGGCGAATTAGCCAAGCACGCCGTCTCCGAGGGCACCAAGGCTGTCACCAAGTACACCAGCTCTAAGTAAGCTGTCTCTGCGCCCTGTGCCAGACCTCCTCGACCCAAAGGCTCTTTTAAGAGCCACCCACCTTTTCAGTGAAAGAGCTGATGCTGTGGTGACTTGTTCCTAGCTGTCCCAGGTACTTCTCGGGAAAGAAAGCACTACCAGTGTGAAAGTACTGTCACTTGTAAGGAACTCGGGATGTACCTGTTTGGGGTAAGCTATGTGTTCTACATCTGCCTCCGTGGAGCAGAGAACCTTCGCAATTCCATAAAGATATCCCGGGAGGCCTCTTTGCTTTCGTGTCCCGTTTGGGGGGTGGGAGGAGGGTGTCTTAAGAAAAAGCGACCGATGTAGGTGTTCTTTTTAAATGCCCGAAAGAAGCGTGTTCTGGGTAGGCGGTGCTTGCTCTTTTTCCCCGTGAGGCACTCTAGCAGAGTGGGCATACATGGAAAGCACAGGCGGTTCAAGAGGACCGTGTGCTTTCTTTCAGCAAAAAGCTCCAGGCTGGACCCCCCCACCGTTAGCGTTCTCGCGGGCGACCGGGGGAAGTAAACCGCGGCGCTTCAGGGCGTCCTCGCCCCCGAACCGCGCAGCCCTGCCCGTCGTCCCGAGCGCACGGTCTACCCCTTCCGGCGCTCGCCCGCTTCTCCCTCCACCGCCCTGTTCCCCCGCGCCCCGTAAATCCCGCAGCCGAGCAGCGCGCGGGAGCAGGGGACGGGCGGGAGGACCCGGAGCCGCGCAGCCGCCGGGCTCGGTCCGACCTGAGTGAGGACTGCGCGGAGCTCCCCAGCAGGCGGGCCCGGCCCGGCGCGGTGCCGCTCCCGAGAGGGCGGTGATTGGTCGCGGTGGCGCTCCGGCTCGGAGCCCGGCCTCGCTTCACCAGGGCGCGCTCCTCCGGAGAGAGGCGGGCCTTAAACCGGGACGGGGAAGCCGTCGGGAAACGTTCGCCTTACGCGAAACGTCGGCTGCTACCTGCGCCTACCGCGTTCCTGGCGCGGCCCTGAGCCGAACGCGGTTGCTGAGTGGGAGGAAAGAGCGAGCGCTCGGGGGAGAGGGAGGCTGCCGTGCGAAGGAGCCTTTGCCAGCAGCCCCGATGCCGGGGGCGGGGGGGCGGTGAGGGCGAGCGGGCTGGGAAGAGGCCGAGGCCCAGGCGCGGGCGACGGGGTCCTGCTGCACCGGTCACCTGCAGGCGCTCCTGCCATCCCCCCGCCGCCTAAACAGTTGTTCGCGGGGCCGGTCCACGCATTCCTCCTTACACAGCGAGGGAGCCGGCGCTAAAGCCCTCTAGAGAGCCGGAAAGGAGCAAGCGGCCGGGCCGGGGCAGGCCGTGGCGGGAGGAGGAAGGGTGGGCCGGTTCGGCGGCTCTGGGGGCGGAGAGGGCGGAGCGGGGCGGGGGAAGGGCGGGATTCCGCCGGCGGGGCGCGGGCTTTTCGAATGCTCGCCTCGCCCAATGGCGGCCGGCCTCGCGCGGGCGGCCAATCGGCAGGGGGCTTCGGCTATAAATATGGGCCGCCGCGGAGCCGCCGCCACGGCTCGCTCGGTGCCGAGGCGGAGCGCGTAGCGGCGAGTGCGGAGCGATGGCGCGCACGAAGCAGACGGCGCGTAAGTCGACGGGCGGGAAGGCGCCCCGCAAGCAGCTGGCCACCAAGGCGGCCCGCAAGAGCGCGCCGGCCACGGGCGGCGTGAAGAAGCCGCACCGCTACCGGCCCGGCACGGTGGCGCTGCGCGAGATCCGGCGCTACCAGAAGTCGACGGAGCTGCTGATCCGCAAGCTGCCCTTCCAGCGGCTGGTGCGCGAGATCGCGCAGGACTTCAAGACCGACCTGCGCTTCCAGAGCTCGGCCGTGATGGCGCTGCAGGAGGCGAGCGAGGCCTACCTGGTGGGGCTCTTCGAGGACACCAACCTCTGCGCCATCCACGCCAAGCGCGTCACCATCATGCCCAAGGACATCCAGCTGGCCCGCCGCATCCGCGGCGAGCGCGCCTGAGCCTCCTGCCGCAGCCCCTCCCCGGTTCCGGCAGACGCTGAGGCCGCCCACACAGACCCAAAGGCTCTTTTAAGAGCCGCTACGTGCGCAGTAAAAAGGGCTGTTATTGCTTTCTATGCTTAAGAAAATATTATTTCCTTTTTAGTATGGGCAAAGCATTACCGTGTAAACTGCCTTTGTAAGATCAAATTTTAAATCCCCATGCAGGTCAAATTTCCTTACATTAATAAATTATAACAGACCAGTGTATTGTATAGCAAATGAAAGCTAGCTACATCAGTGTCACTGATATTATTCTCACTGCAATTTCCTAAGGCAGTTACTGAAATGTCGTAGAACAACGTATTTTTCAATTAAATTCTGAAGTATTACAGCTCTTTTTATTGCACATGGAGTGGCTCTTAAAAGAGCCTTTGGGTCTGTGTGGGCGGCCTCAGCGTCTGCCGGAACCGGGGAGGGGCTGCGGCAGGAGGCTCAGGCGCGCTCGCCGCGGATGCGGCGGGCCAGCTGGATGTCCTTGGGCATGATGGTGACGCGCTTGGCGTGGATGGCGCAGAGGTTGGTGTCCTCGAAGAGCCCCACCAGGTAGGCCTCGCTCGCCTCCTGCAGCGCCATCACGGCCGAGCTCTGGAAGCGCAGGTCGGTCTTGAAGTCCTGCGCGATCTCGCGCACCAGCCGCTGGAAGGGCAGCTTGCGGATCAGCAGCTCCGTCGACTTCTGGTAGCGCCGGATCTCGCGCAGCGCCACCGTGCCGGGCCGGTAGCGGTGCGGCTTCTTCACGCCGCCCGTGGCCGGCGCGCTCTTGCGGGCCGCCTTGGTGGCCAGCTGCTTGCGGGGCGCCTTCCCGCCCGTCGACTTACGCGCCGTCTGCTTCGTGCGCGCCATCGCTCCGCACTCGCCGCTACGCGCTCCGCCTCGGCACCGAGCGAGCCGTGGCGGCGGCTCCGCGGCGGCCCATATTTATAGCCGAAGCCCCCTGCCGATTGGCCGCCCGCGCGAGGCCGGCCGCCATTGGGCGAGGCGAGCATTCGAAAAGCCCGCGCCCCGCCGGCGGAATCCCGCCCTTCCCCCGCCCCGCTCCGCCCTCTCCGCCCCCAGAGCCGCCGAACCGGCCCACCCTTCCTCCTCCCGCCACGGCCTGCCCCGGCCCGGCCGCTTGCTCCTTTCCGGCTCTCTAGAGGGCTTTAGCGCCGGCTCCCTCGCTGTGTAAGGAGGAATGCGTGGACCGGCCCCGCGAACAACTGTTTAGGCGGCGGGGGGATGGCAGGAGCGCCTGCAGGTGACCGGTGCAGCAGGACCCCGTCGCCCGCGCCTGGGCCTCGGCCTCTTCCCAGCCCGCTCGCCCTCACCGCCCCCCCGCCCCCGGCATCGGGGCTGCTGGCAAAGGCTCCTTCGCACGGCAGCCTCCCTCTCCCCCGAGCGCTCGCTCTTTCCTCCCACTCAGCAACCGCGTTCGGCTCAGGGCCGCGCCAGGAACGCGGTAGGCGCAGGTAGCAGCCGACGTTTCGCGTAAGGCGAACGTTTCCCGACGGCTTCCCCGTCCCGGTTTAAGGCCCGCCTCTCTCCGGAGGAGCGCGCCCTGGTGAAGCGAGGCCGGGCTCCGAGCCGGAGCGCCACCGCGACCAATCACCGCCCTCTCGGGAGCGGCACCGCGCCGGGCCGGGCCCGCCTGCTGGGGAGCTCCGCGCAGTCCTCACTCAGGTCGGACCGAGCCCGGCGGCTGCGCGGCTCCGGGTCCTCCCGCCCGTCCCCTGCTCCCGCGCGCTGCTCGGCTGCGGGATTTACGGGGCGCGGGGGAACAGGGCGGTGGAGGGAGAAGCGGGCGAGCGCCGGAAGGGGTAGACCGTGCGCTCGGGACGACGGGCAGGGCTGCGCGGTTCGGGGGCGAGGACGCCCTGAAGCGCCGCGGTTTACTTCCCCCGGTCGCCCGCGAGAACGCTAACGGTGGGGGGGTCCAGCCTGGAGCTTTTTGCTGAAAGAAAGCACACGGTCCTCTTGAACCGCCTGTGCTTTCCATGTATGCCCACTCTGCTAGAGTGCCTCACGGGGAAAAAGAGCAAGCACCGCCTACCCAGAACACGCTTCTTTCGGGCATTTAAAAAGAACACCTACATCGGTCGCTTTTTCTTAAGACACCCTCCTCCCACCCCCCAAACGGGACACGAAAGCAAAGAGGCCTCCCGGGATATCTTTATGGAATTGCGAAGGTTCTCTGCTCCACGGAGGCAGATGTAGAACACATAGCTTACCCCAAACAGGTACATCCCGAGTTCCTTACAAGTGACAGTGCTTTCACACTGGTAGTGCTTTCTTTCCCGAGAAGTACCTGGGACAGCTAGGAACAAGTCACCACAGCATCAGCTCTTTCACTGAAAAGGTGGGTGGCTCTTAAAAGAGCCTTTGGGTCGAGGAGGTCTGGCACAGGGCGCAGAGACAGCTTACTTGGAGCTGGTGTACTTGGTGACAGCCTTGGTGCCCTCGGAGACGGCGTGCTTGGCTAATTCGCCGGGCAGCAGGAGCCGCACAGCCGTCTGGATCTCCCGCGAGGTGATGGTGGAGCGCTTGTTGTAGTGCGCCAGGCGCGAGGCCTCGCCGGCGATGCGCTCGAAGATGTCGTTGACGAAGGAGTTCATGATGCCCATGGCCTTGGACGAGATGCCCGTGTCGGGGTGCACCTGCTTCAGCACCTTGTACACGTAGATGGAGTAGCTCTCCTTGCGGCTCTTCTTGCGCTTCTTGTCGCCCTTCTTCTGCGTCTTGGTCACCGCCTTCTTGGAGCCCTTCTTGGGCGCGGGGGCGGACTTGGCTGGCTCAGGCATGGCAACAGAGGCGCGTCGCTCCCTCACCCGCGGACAGCGCTCACCAAGCACCGGACGCTGCCGCTGCCCGCCGGGGCCCTTTTATGGAGCCGTAGCGCACAGAGGCCGCTCGCAGCGTCGCGCCGCCATTGGCCGGCAGGTGTCCGTCAGGGCGTCCCGCCGCGCTCGGCTGTGCTATTGGCCGCCTCGGGATTCGCGTTGCCATTGGCTGTCGAGGCGACACCTCCTGCGCAGCCTATCAGCGCAGGCGCCGCTGCTCCGCCCGAACCGAATATAAGCCGGCGGGAGGGCGCAGCCGGGAGCTAGTCGGTGTTTGCGGGGAGCCGGGGTAGGTGCTGGGTGGCTGCGATGTCGGGCCGCGGGAAGCAAGGCGGGAAGGCGCGGGCCAAGGCTAAGTCGCGCTCGTCGCGGGCTGGGCTGCAGTTCCCCGTGGGCCGCGTGCACCGGCTGCTGCGCAAGGGCAACTACGCGGAGCGGGTGGGCGCCGGCGCCCCGGTGTACCTGGCGGCCGTGCTGGAGTACCTGACGGCCGAGATCCTGGAGCTGGCGGGCAACGCGGCCCGCGACAACAAGAAGACGCGCATCATCCCCCGCCACCTGCAGCTGGCCATCCGCAACGACGAGGAGCTCAACAAGCTGCTGGGCAAGGTGACCATCGCGCAGGGCGGCGTGCTGCCCAACATCCAGGCCGTGCTGCTGCCCAAGAAGACCGACAGCCACAAGGCTAAAGCCAAGTGAACAGCGAAGAACAACAGCCAAGAAGTCTTTCCCAGAGAAACCCAAAGGCTCTTTTCAGAGCCACCCACTATATCACTGAAGAGTGAAATTGCTTTAGGTGTGTTTGGAAACGTGGAGGAAACGCCAATGGAATTCTTCCTAAATCGAGGAATGAATTGTTTTTCAAATATCATGTTATATCTTTTTTTAAAATGTATGTCTTACTGTGTTTGCAGCTGAGATTAATTCTCAAAACTTAAAATGTTTCATGTTTTGCATCCTACAGTTCTCTTTTCTAGTACAAAAGAAATCTTTTCCCTGTCCAATCCTTTCTTACAGTTGAGGCAAACAATGGAGTAGCAAGCAAAAACGGTCCTCGCCCCTCCCCTCTGCTTCCCCTCCCACGTAGTCGCACACACGGATGCAGAAAAGAAAGTGTTAAGTCCTGGCTACACGACTGTGTTTAAACACAAAGGAATACCAAGTCCCTAAGTACTTAAACCGCCTCCAAGCAATGTCCATCGTCAAAGGAGTGATGGATCTCCCAGTGCTACCGCAAGGTAGTAAGGAGAGCGGCACCAAGGGCTAGTCCTCAGGTAGTGAAGTTTCTCCCAGTCACGGCGCGCTGTAAGAGCTGCCGCATGGGGTGCACCCGCAGGCTATGAAGCTATTTCCACCACTTAGCCACAATATAAAGTAAGAGAAAAAAAAAACCTTATTTCAGCCCTTTTTAAAAAACTGTGGGTGGCTCTTAAAAGAGCCGTTGGGTTTAAGTGCACAGCAAGAGTTTTCTTCCACAGGGGCTTACTTCTTCTTGGGCGCCGCCTTCTTTGCCTTGGCCGCTTTGGGCTTGGCCGCCTTGGGCTTGGCTGCTTTGGGTTTCACCGCCTTCGCCTTGGCCGGGCTCTTCGCTGCTGCCGCCGCCTTTTTGGGCTTCGCAGCCTTAGTTGCCTTCTTGGGGCTCTTGGCCGCTTTCTTGGCCGCGGTGGCCGCCGGCTTCTTGGCTTTTTTAGGACTCTTCTTCGCTGTCACCGCCTTCTTGGGCTTCTTGGCAACACTGGCGGGCTTCTTGGCCGCCGGCTTCTTGGGCTTGGCCGCGGGCGCCCGCTTCTTGGGGGCTTTTTCCTTCACTTCTCCTGGCTTCTTGTTGAGGCGGAAAGAACCAGAGGCGCCGGTGCCCTTGGTCTGCACCAGCGTGCCCTTGCTGACGAGGCTCTTGAGCCCCAGCTTGATGCGGCTGTTGTTCTTCTCCACATCGTAGCCGCCGGCGGCCAGCGCCTTCTTGAGCGCGGCGAGGGAGAGCCCCTTGCGCTCCTTGGAGGCGGAGACGGCCTTGGTGATCAGCTCGGTGACGCTGGGGCCCGCCGGCTTGCGGGCTTTGGAGCCGCCCGCCGCCTTCTTCGGCTTCTTGGCGGCGGCCTTGGCGGCGGGGGCCGGGGCGGCGGCGGGCGCTGCCTCAGCAGCCGGGGCCGGAGCGGTCTCGGACATGTTGCTGCCCAACGGGAGCGCGGCGGCTGCAGCGGCGGCGCCCCCATTTATAGCAGCGCAGCGGGCGCTGATTGGTGCGTTGCCGAGCCCGCCCCGCCCCGCCGCCCCGCGCTCTGCCTGCCGCTCGGCTTGTGTTTCTTCCTCCTCAAAAAAGTGCGTTTTTCGTAAAAAAGCCGTGCCCGCGGCACCCCGTTACTTAGCAGTCTTGATGGGGACAGAAGATATTTTTGTCTTTCGGCGTTTCTTTTAGCTGAGAGGTACAATGACTTCCAGGCAAGCCAATAATCCCTGAGTTTGGGCATTGCAGGCAGAGCTGGACGGTGAGATTTTTATTTCTCCTTTTGAATTAAAACTTTCCTTCTGACAGCACTGTCACAGTGGCAGCGCATTCATGTTCCTGAGACGGTTTTTCATCAACGTAGTGCAAAATGGAGGTCATCTCGAGACATTTTCGTAGCGTAAATTAGCTTTGAAAAGAAGCAAGTAACACAAAGTAGCCACTCGGCTCTGTATCTGGGTTATGAGCTGTTTCCCGTAACACGGCTTCATCCCTTAAAAATAATGAAACCTTTGGACATAGTGCCCTGTTTAGCTCTACTCGCAGCTAATAAAAAGTAAAAGAAAGACAGTTTTCACCAGAAACGTGAATGTGAAAAACAGCTCTCTTAAATCAGCAGGTACTTTCAACATCTCATAAAAACATACGGAAGTTCTTTCACTGTTTCCTGCAGTTTTCTGCATCCTTGTATTAATATTTTGATGAACTATACTCCCATGTTTTTCTCGAAAATACTTATTTTGCTTAAGCATAATAGGTAAACACATTCATTTGTATGTTCTTATTTTAAGATAGTTTATTTTTGTGCTTGCTTTTACACTGTACGTCAGGCATTTTGTCAGCCAGAATCAGCAGTTGTGCAAAAAAATCAAAACACTGTGGGCATGTTTTCTTTATGAAAAGCAGAGGTAAGGCTGCAGTTGTTTCTTTAATAAAGTGATATAAATCAAGTGGCTTAATCGAACAATTATGTCCTCAGAACTGCCAAGATAAACTAGGGCATGGCTAAAAAGCCATGAGTTTTATGATGTGGGATAAACTGAATATACATATAATAGTTTTTTTTCTTGGACGAGTTGGATAGAGGAGTATCACGTGCAAAAAATATGTAGTACAATGTGGGAAAGAATAGGAGACCCCGGTGATTATTTCTTATGACTGAAAATGCAGTCATTTGGCTTCTTTCACTTTTTCTTTCGATACTGTAATATCACCCACCGTCTTGTGGAGTTTTGGCGATGGGGGGGCAGTTTTAAGAGCTTGTCCATGGTGCTGGTTTACCATGACTAGGGTGCACCTGAAGTGTGAGAAACTGCCAAGAGATGTGGTAGCATTTCAGAGGGCCTTTTGTCTAGGTAAGACAAACAGCAGAATCACATCACATGTGAGAGTATAAAAACAGAAGGTCATGTGGATTTGGAGCCAACATGTGTGCTGATGCTATATTTCATGGTTGTTTTACCTGCTGACCCCACTGTGGATGGTGGGTTGTAAACTACATTGTCACAGAAGTTGATCTGTTGGGAAGGACACACACCATTGAGCAGAAATTTCTGGCGGTTAGGTCTGTAGCATACATATTTCCTTCAAATTCTGTATCTTACTCCCTTCTCTTCACTGCTATCAGAGTCAGTCCTCTGGTAGCTTTACCTCTAAATTCCTTTCATCCTCCGCAAATTCATTTTTCGAGGTTTAGGCTAGGCCTCTATCCTTCTTCCAAACACCTGATGTAGCAGCACAGTCCTGGAGCAGTCTAGATGCTCTCCTAAAAGCTCCTTTTTCTGGTGCTCCAATATTTCGACCACATATCTGGACTTTTTAATTTTGTTTTTTACTATCATAGACAGTTAGTTTTAGGCTCAACAAAGGAGGAGATGCAAAGAGATCTTGCAAATGTTATTGGGTGGAGCAGAGCAAGGAAGAAATACTTTTTCAAGTGCCCTTTAGTTCCTTTAATTTAATGGGCAATCTTATTTAAAAAAAAATCATTACTTATTTCAAATAATATCTTAAACTTTTTTTTGTGATATGAAGCTTTGTAAAATGATGTATTCAGTAAAAGACAGAATTATTTCCGCTTCCTATTTTTCCCTGAAAGTAATAGCCAAGCAAACAGAACATTTATTAAAATAAAAAAGATTTCTGGGAAGGTAGAAGGTAGTGCTCACAGTGGACTGTGATATTTGGATGTGACAGGAATTTTTCAGAACTTCAGGCAGAAATATGAGGACTCATTTTTCTCCTACTCTGGTGTTGGATAAATGTTTTCATGACAGTCCTTCTTTTGAGTCTGAGTAACTATAGAATCATAGAATCATGGAATGGTTTGGGTTGGAAGGGACGTGCAAAGATCCCCTAGTCCAGCCTCCCTGCCATGGGCAGGGACATCTTTCACTAGATCAGGTTGCTCAAAGCCCCATCCAACTCGACCTTGAACACTTCCAATGACAGAGCATCCACAACTTCTCTGGGCAACCTGTTCCAGTGTCCCACCACCCTCATTGTAAAAAAATGTCTTCCATATGTCCAGTCTAAATCTACCCTCTTTCAGTTTCAACTGTTGCCTCTTGTCCTGTCACTACGGGCCATGGTGAAAAATCTCCATCTTTCTTACAAGCCCCCTTTATATATTGAAAGGCCACAATAGGGTCTCCCCCCACCCTTCTCTTCTCCAGGCTGCACAATCCCAACTCTCTCTGTCTTTCTTCATAGGAGAGATGTTCCAGCCCTCTGACCATTTTCGTGGTCCTCCTCTGGACCCGCTCTAACAGGTCCATGTCTTCCCGGTGCTGGGGACCCCAGAGCTGGATGCACTACTCCAGGTGGGATCTCATGAGAGCAGCACAGAGGGGGAGAATCACCTCCCTCGACCTGTTGGCCCCACACTTCTTTTGATGCAGCCCAGGATATGGTTGGCTTTCCAGACTGCAAGTGCACATCGCTGGCTCACATCCAATTTTTCATCCACCAGTATCCCCAAGTCCTCTGCTGGGCTGCTCTTAGTTAATTCATCCCCCAGTCTGTAACTGATATTGGGGGTGGCCCCAACCCAGGTGCAGGACCTTGCACTTGGCCTTGTTGAACTTCATGAAGTTCACATGGGCCTAGTCTTCAAGCCTGTCAAGGTCCCTCTGGAGGGCATCCCTTCCCTCTAGTGTGTCAACTGCACCACTCAGCTTGGTGTCATCCGCAAACTTGCTGAGGGTGCACTCAATCCCATTATCTATGTCATTGATTAAGATATTAAACAGTACTGGTCCCAGTACAGACCCTTGAGGGACACCACTCATTACTGGTTTCCACTTGGACATGGAGCCATTGGCTGTAACTCTTTGGATGCAGCCATCCAGCCAGTTCCTTATCCATCTCATAGTCCATCCCTCAAATCCACACCTCCCCTCAATCACCTCCCTGTCTTCCATCCATATGCTTTGACATAGCTTCCAGGAGGATCTGCTCCAGGATCTTACCAGGCACCAAGGTAAGGCTGACTGGTCAGTAGTTCCCAGAGCCCTCCTTTTTACCCTTTCAAAAAAAAAGGGTTTGATATTCCCTTTTCTCCAGTTACTGGGGATTCCACCTGATTGCCATGACTTTTCAAATATGATAGAGAGGGGCTTAGCAACTATGTCTGCTAGTTCTCTCAGGACCCTGGCACGCATCTTGCCAAGTGCCATGGACTTGTGTATGTTCAGGTTCCTCAGACGGTCTCAAACATGATCTTCTCCTATGATGGGAGGGACTTTGTTCCCCCAGTCCCTGCCTTGAGGTTCAAGGACTTGAGAGATGTGGGAAGAGAGATTTCCAGTGAAAATTGAGGCAAAAAATTTGAGTACTTCAGCCTTCCCCATGTCAGTTGCCACTAGTTCTCCTGTCTTGTTTGTCAGAGGGTTCATTTTCTTTAGTCTTCCTTTTCTGATCAACGTACCTGCAGAAGCCCTTCTTATTATTCTTCACATCCCTTGCCAAATTCAGCTCCAGATGTGCCTTAGCTTTCCTGATCCCATCCCTACACACCTGGACAGCATCCCTATATTCTCCCCAGGATGTGTATCCCTGCTTCCACTGCCTATGCATTTCCTTCTTGCACTTCAGTTCGACCAGCATGTCCTTACGCAGCCATGCTGGTCTCCTGCCTTCCTTGCCTGATTTCTTACACGTGGGAATTGAGAGCACTTGTTCTCTAAGAAAAATGTCCTTAAATAGCTGCCAGCTCTGTTCTGCTCCTTTATCCCTGAGGGCACTTTCCCAGGGGGTCCCACCCACAAGGTTCTTAAACATCTGAAAGTTCACTCTAGTAAAATTCAAGATCTTGACTTTACTTTTTGCCTGGCCCATATCCCTCAAGTTTGTGATGGGCCTGGGCCCAGGCTGCAGCCCAGGCTGCCACCAATCTTGACCTCTCCGATTAGTTTATTTGTGTTGGTGAGCAAGGTCCAGTAGCACTTCTCCTCTGTTTGGGCTGTTTTTCACCTGGATTAAAAAATTATCCCCAACACACTGCAGGAGTCTCCTGGACCACGTACAGCTTGCTGTGCTGCTTTTCCAACAGGTGTCAGGTTGATTGAATTCCCCCAGCAGGATCAGAGCCTGCGAGTGTGATGCTTCCTGTAGTTGAAGCAAGAAAGCTTCATCAACATCTTCCTGTTGATCGGGTGGCCTGTAGTAAATGCCAACCATGAGGTTTCCTTTGTTGGCTTGGCCTCTAACTTTTACCCATAAGCTCTCAACTGTTCATCACTCTTTTTCAAAGACAGCTCTGTGCAATCAATCCACTTTTTTACGTAGAGGGCAAACCCCACCACCACCTCTGCTTCCTTGCCTGTCCCTTCTGAACTGTTTATAGTCATCAACTGCAGCACTCCAGTCTTGTGATTCATCCCACCAAGTGATCTATGACTGTGCTGGAGTTTTAGTGTTTGCTCAGGAGGATATATCACAGAATCATAGAATTGTTTAGACTGAAAAAGACCCATCATCAAGTCCAACCGTTTACCTAGCACTGCCAAGTCCACCCCTAAGCCATGTCCCTAAGCACCACATCTACATGTCTTTTAAATACCTCCAGCGATGGTGACTCAACCACTTCCCTGGGCAGCCTGTTCCAATGCTTGACAACCCTTTCAGTGAAGAAATTTTTCCTAATATCCAATCTAAACCTCCCCTGGCGCAACTTGAGGCCATTTCCTCCCTGGCTCATATTCAGCTGCCTGTCGACCAGCACCCCCAGGTCCTTTTCCGCCGGGCAGCTTTCCAGCCACTCTTCCCCAAGCCTGTAGCATTGCATGGGGTTGTTGTGACCCAAGTGCAGGACCTGGCACTGAGCCTTGTTGAACCTCATACAATTGGCCTCGGCCCATCGATCCAGCCTGTCCGTCTCGCAGAGGCAGCATCCGTCTGACAGATACAGTTGAGGAGGCAGAAGTGCAGCCTCTGTAGGCATGTTCCAAACAGTGACCAAGGTCATGCATTAAGCCAGTGGCTGCAAAGCCCCATTGACATGTTTTTCACCAGGGGCTGGGTAAGCATCTTCAATGTTTTCTCAAGCAAGTAGCTCTTCCTGATGCCTGTGCTGCGGAGCATTCATACTTTATATATGTGATCCAGTTAAATTCAGTCTGACTTATGAGTGCTCCAGGTACATAAGAAACATAAATGAAGTCACAGAGTCACTCAAGATAATTCAAATCTGCCCTTGATGTAATTGCAGCCTTTGTATGATTTGGAAGATATCTTTTGTCCGTGGATGATGGATTTTATTTAAAAACTGATTTATCATGATGTTCTAAATCATAGCACATTGTTACATGAGTAAGAAAACTTTGTGTCTCAATAGCGAAGGGGTTACGAATGCATACTGTTCAGTCTCCAGTAAAGGACTCTTCCCCATGATAAAAGATTTTTGTATTCATATAGATTTAAAATCCCCAGATAGATCAGTAATCTGCTAAAACAAGAAATCCATGACCAGAGGTATGGTAGGCATTAGGCAGAAAATGTAGTTATTACAAGGAGATCCATAGATACAGCTTTCTTCATTTTTCTTAAAATTATCTCCTTGCAAAAATATTCAGATTTTTTTAAAAAGTTTTATTTTAGTTCAAAGCAAGAGAGAAATAGCTCCTTGATCATTCCAGACTGCATAGTTTTCGATAACTTCCAAGCTTGGTTAAGGGACAATTGCAAGAATCGGTTCAGATCAATCAATCAAGCAAGCAATCAATGAGTCAAATGACAAAGTTTCTTGTTCAGTATTTAATGTTTCAATGTGATATAATCTGTATGAAAATGTTACTGTACTGGATGAATTTGTATGTGTATACTAATGGCTTAATAAAGAGCCTAATTTTGCCAGTAGGGAATGTGAATTCAGGTAGAGAGAAAGTAGCCAGTGACCACTCTTCCTTTCTGCTTAACCCCTTCCTTTAACAAGCTGGGAGGGTCACAGGGTGCACAACATATGATGCGTCTGGAAAACGTGTGCACAAGCTGGAGACCAGAAGGATGTGTAGAATGGAAACTCTGGGTATCGCTAATTTGAATCTTTCTAATTGTTCAGGCAAATGTTCAAGATCTTTTGGCGGGAACATGAACATGTGAAATAACGCATTTCAATGCCACTTGAACGTGACATTTCCTTTCCTGCTGCACACGTTACGCGTGTCGTCTGGGATCTCCCAACACAGCGTGTCTGGACTGCTGTTGTCTGCCCTGTGCATTGGGGAACAGCAGCTCCTTTGCACTGTGCATTGCAATGTGCATTGGGGAACAGCAGCAGAAAAGAGGAAGGAAAGACAGAAGAGGCTGAGAGCCACTATTTTTGACACCTATGATACTTTGCAGCCAATATTCATAGAAGCAGGTGCAATACTGAACTGTGTCACTCCAAGCCAGCACTAGGTCATCTTCCTGCAAATCAAAGGGAGCCTGCCCTGATATTATCCCAGAATGAGGTAGTTGAGAAGGTGATGACATTTTGAGCTAGAAAAAGTGATCTGTGCAGGATCAACAGTGAAGGCGGATGGCTGAGAACTGCTTGGAAGTGGCTGAATTTGTACTTCAATTCTCATACCTGAGCTACCATCCTAAATGGCTACCATTAGTAAATGATGGCTATTTGAAAGGGGAGGAGATTCTATATTAAGTCCAATTTAACATCAGTAAATCCATTCCCAGGTGGACAAAGACGTTCAACACAGTTTGTGGGGGAGCAGCAGGAGGCGGCAGGTGAGCTGGGAGACAAGGGGGACAGGGCAGGTGAGCTGGCAGGCAAAGGGGACAGCAGAGCAGGCGGGGCTATGCTGTCACCAGCAAGGACACAGCCCCGCAGCAGCCGCACAAAGCGAGCAGGGCAGGGACGATGGCAGTGATCGGGGACAGCCACAGCCCTGGCTCACCAGGCAAGTCTATGGGGATGAGGTGGGACAAGGTCGAGTCGGGGAAGTGCAGCCAGCAGGCCAGAGTCAGAGAGGCACAGGCGCAGCATGGAAGGTAAGGCCTGAGCCTAAAGGCAACCCCGAAGCCAAGAGGTGGAAAGCAGGGGGTGGAGGGCAAGACCTTGAGAAATCCTCCAACAAGTTGCCTTCAGGTCTGGCAAAGGGAAAGGGAGAAAGAAGGTCCTAGCAACAAGAAGCATGTTTTCCTGCTGGAAACGGAGTCCGACTGGATGCAGAAGTACAAGCAGAACTGCCATGAAATCTGCCTGTGCACAGTTAATGTGGTGAATAAAGCATTTTTGCGCTGCATTGAATATGTGCTACTGACGGAAGGGGGAAGGGGCGGGGAGGGGGATCTCCTCCCGGATAATCTGCCGCTTGTGTAGGCTGGGAGGAGAGTGTCGCCTGCTGAAAGGCACAGTGCCGGGCTGCCCCGAGCGCTGCCTGTGCAGACTTCCCCGGGCCACACGCAGCGAAGGGACGCTGAGGACTCCGCGCCGCCCCTTCGCTGCGGGCTCTGCCGGAGCCTCCCTCTCCCCCGGCCGGAGATCCCTCCCACGGCCCCGTGTGTGCGCGGGGCTCGGAGCCGCAGTCGCAGCCGCCGTGGAGAGGCGGTGGAGTGTGCCGGCCTAAAGCCTAAAGCTCGAGCAACTCGCGGAGGAATCGGCGTGGGGAAACCGGGAGGAGGGGCGCCGGGGGGCCGGTGTTGTGCCAGCAGGCTGCCGGTCAGTGCCTTGCTGCGATTCAGCCCTGAGCCTGACCGCCGCAGGCTCCCCTCGCCGGTTTCACCGTTCGAGGCTGTTTCCCGGCCGGGTGAGCTCCGCCCGCCACAGGTCTGGGCACCAGCAAACGGACGGACGGACGGAGGTCTGGGAGCACCTCGACTCTTCCCTACGGGACGACAGACGGATTTTACCTCGGCAGCTCCAACACTCCGAAAATTTGCACGGACGATCGCTTTTCCCTCAACACCCAGCCAAGACAGAGCCTCAGTACCGAGAGGCGAAGCAGGACAGGATTCCCGGCGGCCCCACGCCGGTCCCTCTGGACAGGGCGGGCGAGGGGGCGTGCAGCGGCTGGGGAGACGAGCTGCTCCGGGACACGGCTGGGAGCGTGCACAGCCGCTCTGTTTCCGCACTTACCGCTGAAGCCCGAGAAGGGTTAATTTGGGGCCCGTGAGGATGGCAGCTGCGTTCACGGGCTTCCGGCAGCGGCGCAAGAAACAGAAGGTAATCGAACCCCTAAGGCGAGTATTTCCAGAAAGGAACAGCCAGGCGAGACAAACACAGATTGGTCACAGGGGCGGGTGTGTACTTCACATCTCAGTCGCAAGGCCGGACCGGGAGCAGAGCGGGGAGCGCGGCCGGGAGCAGAGCGCGGCGGGACGCGGCGCCGGGGCCAGAGAGGAACGAGCCACGGCCTGAGGCTGGGCGCGGCCGCCGAGCTCCTGATCGCAACGGGCACCTTCGCGATCACCTCGTCCTACCCAGGCCGAGCGGGGGCGGATGTCACCGCCGAGGGAGCCTCGGGCAGGGCGGGCAGCAGGGCAGCGCCGCGCTCGGCAAAGAGGAACGCGGAGGTCCGCGAGCGGGTAGGTATTCGGGGATCTCGGCAAGCTCGATCTTGCGCAAGACCTTGCGCAGTCTCGATCGCGGATCTTGCGCAAGCTCGACCGAAGAAACCCGCAGGGAAAGCGGGCACGGAGGATCGACGTGAAGTGCACCACACGCTCCCTCCCACGGCGTGTGCAAGCGGAAGAAGGAAGGCCTGATGGCCCCTTGCAAGTGCGCGGGGGTCCCAACACGGAGCACTGCTTACAGTGCCCTTGGAGACCGCTTCTCGCAACAGCCCGCTGCTGTGTTCCGGCCCGCTGCGTTGTTCAGCGTACGCACCCTTCGCTTCCTTCACGTTCCATAAGACGTTTACCGTCAAGTGATATGCAAACACACACACAGAAGGGTGTCTCCGACGCACACATCGCACCGAGTCTCACCCAAGCACACATCGCGCTGTGCTCCCGAAAAAGACAGCGCACCCCCAAACCCACGTTGCATTTTCACTCCCCGACGCAAACATCACCGTGCACCGCCCGACACACACCTCGCCCTGCGTGCGGCACTGCATCGCTCTGTGCCTGCCGAAACACGCATCGCTCCGCTCCTCCCCTGCACACGCATCGCTCTCCGCCGACGGACACGGACGTCCCTCGGCGTCCCCAAGACACTCCCATCGCTCTGCCCCGGCTGACGAGCACAGCGCTCCGCGCCCGCCGTGCACACAGCGCCCTGCGTGCGCAGTCCCATCGCTCCGCGCCCGCCGTACCAATCGCCGTGTACCCGCCGTACCAATCGCCCCGTGCCCGCCGTACCAATCGCTCCGCGCCCGCCGTAACAATCGCCCTGTACCCGCCGTACCAATCGCTCCGCGCCCGCCGTAACAATCGCCCCGTGCCCGCCGTAACAATCGCCCCGTGCCCGCCGTACCAATCGCCCCGCGCCCGCCGTACCAATCGCCCCGTGCCCGCCGTACCAATCGCCCTGTGCCCGCCGTAACAATCGCTCCGCGCCCGCCGTAACAATCGCCGTGTACCCGCCGTAACAATCGCCCCGCGCCCGCCGTACCAATCGCCCCGCGCCCGCCGTCCCGATCGCCGTGTACCCGCCGTACCAATCGCCCCGCGCCCGCTGTACCAGTCGCCGTGTGCCCGCCGTACCAATCGCCCCGCGCCCGCCGTAACAATCGCCGTGTGCCCGCCGTACCAATCGCCCCGCGCCCGCCGTACCAATCGCCCCGTGCCCGCCGTACCAATCGCTCCGCGCCCGCCGTAACAATCGCCCTGCGCCCGCTGTACCAATCGCCGTGTACCCGCCGTAACAATCGCCGTGTACCCGCCGTAACAATCGCTCCGCGCCCGCTGTACCAGTCGCCGTGTGCCCGCCGTACCAATCGCCCCGCGCCCGCCGTACCAATCGCCGTGTACCCGCCGTACCAATCGCCCCGCGCCCGCCGTACCAATCGCCCTGTGCCCGCCGTACCAATCGCTCCGCGCCCGCCGTAACAATCGCCCTGTGCCCGCCGTACCAATCGCCCCGCGCCCGCCGTACCAATCGCCGTGTACCCGCCGTACCAATCGCCCCGCGCCCGCCGTACCAATCGCCGTGTACCCGCCGTACCAATCGCCCCGCGCCCGCCGTACCAATCGCCGTGTACCCGCAGTACCAATCGCCGTGTACCCGCCGTACCAATCGCCCCGCGCCCGCCGTACCAATCGCCGTGTACCCGCAGTACCAATCGCCGTGTACCCGCCGTACCAATCGCTCCGCGCCCACCGTACCAATCGCCCTGCGCCCCACGACAAACATATCCCTCTGCTCCCACGACACAGGCACAGCGCATACGGCTCTGCGGCGACGACAAACACATCGCTGCCCTCCCCACGACAACACACACATCCCTCTCAGCCCCCCACAACACACATCGTCCTGCGCCCCAAAGACACACGGATCGCTCCGCGCCCCGCCACGCACACATCGCTCTGTGCCTCCAGAAACACACGTCGCTCTTCGTCCCCCCGAAACACATGGCTCTGGGCCCCCCAAAACTCACTACCCTTACGCCCCGACACAAACGTCGCTCTACGCCTCCCCGAAACGTATCGCCCTGAGCCCAACGACACACACATCGCCGTGCGCGACGACGGACACACGCATCGCTCTGCCCCGCCGGACGCCCATCGCTCCGCTCCCGAGGACGCTCCCACCGCTCTGCACCGACGCACTGGACCTCGCTCAGCGCCCCGCGCTGCTGGCACCTCCGTGCACCGCACGAAACACGCAGTCTTTTGCTCCCCAGCACACACAGACGGCCGCGCATACGGCTCTGCGGCGACGACCAGCGCACGGCTCTTCGCCGCACGCATCGCTCCGAGCCCCTCCAACGCACATCGTCCTGCGCCCCGCCGAAGCGCCCACCTCCCGGGGCGGGAACTCCCCTCAGTGAGTCACACGGCCCTCGGAGGTGGAGCTTCCTCGCCCGTGACCGGCAGCGCGCATATAAAAGGGCCCCGCGGGCAGCGACGGCGGCGTCTTGGTGCTTGGTGAGCGCTGTCCGCGGGTGAGGGAGCGACGCGCCTCTGCTGCCATGCCCGAGCCGGCCAAGTCCGCCCCCGCGCCCAAGAAGGGCTCCAAGAAGGCGGTGACCAAGACGCAGAAGAAGGGCGACAAGAAGCGCAAGAAGAGCCGCAAGGAGAGCTACTCCATCTACGTGTACAAGGTGCTGAAGCAGGTGCACCCCGACACGGGCATCTCGTCCAAGGCCATGGGCATCATGAACTCCTTCGTCAACGACATCTTCGAGCGCATCGCCAGCGAGGCCTCGCGCCTGGCGCACTACAACAAGCGCTCCACCATCACCTCGCGGGAGATCCAGACGGCCGTGCGGCTCCTGCTGCCCGGCGAGCTGGCCAAGCACGCCGTCTCCGAGGGCACCAAGGCTGTCACCAAGTACACCAGCTCCAAGTAAGCTGCCTCTGCACCCTGTGCCAGACCTCCTCGACCCAAAGGCTCTTTTAAGAGCCGCCAATTCTTTCAGTTGAAGAGCCTTGTCACTGGCGTTTCCCGACAGTTATTTAACTTCTAAGTCACGGTTGCATAGTGTCCGTCGGGACCAGGTTTTCATCGGTTATTGGGGTTTTTCCTGTGCCTCTTGAGTCTGAGGTCTAACCTGGTGCTGTAAAACGCGAAATGACAGAAGCTTCGGAAGCGCCCATCAGGGGCAGCAGGGGCTGAGAAATCGCAGTCGTCGACGCGCGATTAGACCTTCTCTCTCTCAATGTTAGTCCGTTCTGAAACCGCTAACAGTCTGTATTAGGAACCCTAGATTAAAAAATGCTAGGAAATTATTCCTTGAAGGCATACATTTTAAACGGAATATTTTTTCCAGATAGGGAAGACCAACGAAACAAAGCCCTAATTTAAAAAAAAAAAGAGGATTTCCTTACCAGTTACTTAAATCCTGGAAGACATTTTTAAGCTATATTGGCATATGTCTATGACTGATAACATAAAAGTTCGTGGTAAAAGAACAGGGAGAAGGGGTGGACCAGGGCTGAAACCAGCCGGAGTCTGGGAGAACAAGCACCGTGACCACTTTCCCTTTCTCTCATTTCAGACACCAGGGACTTTCGCTGAGCAATGGCACGCTTCGGACGGCGCAGGGACAGTGCCCTACAAGCAGCTGGCAACAGAAGCAGCCCACAGAAGTGCATAGTGAGCAAAGACTCACTGGTAATGACTGGGCTCAGTCGGGTAGAGAAAGCCGTAAAGAGGAAAGTGTACAGACCACAAGTAGGGACCAGAGATAGGGGCTGTGTTCGTAATGCTGGGGCATAGTTCGTACTGCATAGTTTGTGAAGCTACACTGGGGCTTTTAGATCATTGGGACTGAACATTCATCCTTAAGATAATCAGAGAACCTGCCCACAGTAAAGCTCAAGAAAGACATAGAAATTAAAGCTCTTTTACTGGAGAAGTGGGTGGCTCTTAAAAGAGCCTTTGGGTTAAACGTTTTTTTCAAACAGAGATTTACTTGGAGCTGGTGTACTTGGTGACAGCCTTGGTGCCCTCGGAGACGGCGTGCTTGGACAGCTCGCCGGGCAGCAGGAGCCGCACGGCCGTCTGGATCTCCCGCGAGGTGATGGTGGAGCGCTTGTTGTAGTGCGCCAGGCGCGAGGCCTCGCCGGCGATGCGCTCGAAGATGTCGTTGACGAAGGAGTTCATGATGCCCATGGCCTTGGACGAGATGCCCGTGTCGGGGTGCACCTGCTTCAGCACCTTGTACACGTAGATGGAGTAGCTCTCCTTGCGGCTCTTCTTGCGCTTCTTGTCGCCCTTCTTCTGCGTCTTGGTCACCGCCTTCTTGGAGCCCTTCTTGGGCGCGGGGGCGGACTTGGCCGGCTCAGGCATGGCAGCAGAGGCGCGTCTCTCACACAGCCCAACACACAGCAACGCCACCAGCTGAACAGCGGAATGAGGCGAAGCAGCCGTCTGCCACGTATTTATAGCTCTCTTATGCAAATGAGCAGCATCCCCTCTCCGTACTTTCATTGGTCAGGACACACAACGCGTCATAACTCCCCTAGAGACGTTTTTTATTGGTCGGAATTCGATTCACCACCTCATTGGCTGCCCAGAGCAGACCTACTTCTCAGCCTATCAGCGAACGGGCGAGGTGGGCAAGCGAGGCTATAGCTGAGGAGCGCTGGCGGGTTGCTTCGTTCTCTTGCTGGGTGCCCTCAGAAGCGAGCGATCGAGCGAGGATGTCGGGCCGCGGGAAGCAGGGCGGGAAGGCGCGGGCCAAGGCCAAGTCGCGCTCGTCGCGGGCCGGGCTGCAGTTCCCCGTGGGCCGCGTGCACCGGCTGCTGCGCAAGGGCAACTACGCGGAGCGGGTGGGCGCCGGCGCCCCGGTGTACCTGGCGGCCGTGCTGGAGTACCTGACGGCCGAGATCCTGGAGCTGGCGGGCAACGCGGCCCGCGACAACAAGAAGACGCGCATCATCCCCCGCCACCTGCAGCTGGCCATCCGCAACGACGAGGAGCTCAACAAGCTGCTGGGCAAGGTGACCATCGCGCAGGGCGGCGTGCTGCCCAACATCCAGGCCGTGCTGCTGCCCAAGAAGACTGACAGCCACAAGGCCAAAGCCAAGTGAACGCACCCACGAGTAGTCAAGAAGCAAAACAGACAAAAAAAGGCTCTTTTCAGAGCCGCCCCCATGGTCGTAAAGGGTTGAGTCGCACTCTGCACTTTCGGTTCTTGTAGCAAATGCAGGCAGAAACACACAAGCTGTTTTTTCTTAAAGCAGCTGCCTTAACTTTGCTGTTCTCTGTTCCTCCCTGCCTATGTTTTTTCTAGGAAGAGTGTTGTTTTAGTAGTACTAATGTTACTTTTAAAAAATCTTGGACCCATTCCCCGAGGGATTAAGTTTTGTTGCTTGTTGCTTTTTTAGAATTTTTTCCTATTTATTTTTAATAAAATGTTTTTATGGTTTAGGAGAGTCTGGGTGTTTTTAACATGTCAATAGTGGCAACTGCATTTTTGTGTGCTGCCGGAGTAAACATTGCACCTCCTAGGAAGCAAACTCTGGCTTTGGTGTAAGTGCTCTTTGCAGAACTTATTAAGGGCGATACAAACAGAAGTCTTCGTATCAGTCTGGATTATTTCTGTGCTGTTGGAGAGTATCAAAGAGCAGCCGATTGCTGTTGCAAGTCTGGGCAACACGGAGTTTTCAAACTCGGAGAGAAGAGGGGGTGGGGAGAAGCAAAGCACACACACCCCGAACAGAAAACCCTGAAGAAACCGCGTGGTCCCACCAGTGACTCTGAACCAATTCTTCTGCAACAGCAGTGGCTTCCTTGCCTCAGGCCCCTTGTTGATTTCCATTTTTCGCTGCCTTTTAGCGCTGTCACGTGAGAGAGTCCCGCTGGCTTTCCTTGGCAGAATTAACTCTGCAGAGCACTAGGGAAGGATTTCAAGCAGGGCAGGGTTACCAGCGTTCTCAGTGAGCTGCCTGATGTGACGTGCTACTACGGTGACAGTTGCTGCGTTACACTAGACAGAGCACTGTCACTTTTAATTTCATTTTGCTGCTGCTGGCTGGATCCGCCCCCTCTTCTCTATGAGGTACAGGGAGTTTTGAGCTCCCACCTCGTTTGGGAGAAGGCAAGTGACCCTTGGACTTGCTGCTGCCTTGAACGGGCTGCTGCCGTTCCAGCAGGGCACAGCGTTGCCTTCAAGTCCTTTCTCTGCTTTGGTGCTGCCCTGCTCGCTCCCGATTTCCTTCTGGCTTTAGCGGGGTTGCTCACTGCTTTTTTAGCCTTCCAGTCTTGTGCAGGCCCTCGACTGCAGAGGCCGTTGCATTCTTGACTTTCCTGGGGCTCTTTTTTGCGCTCCATGGAGGCGGGCCCAGCCTCGGTGATCAGCTTGGTGGCACTGGAGCAAGAGGAGGTGTTTTCAGCACGACGACAGCTTTCCCCATCTCTGTCGTCCAGTACAGGGAAAAGAGAGATGTGGGGTAGCATATCTGCGGACCTGGTGTTCACTGAGCTTAGCTTTCCTAAAATTGAGTCGGTAATAAGTTCACCCACGTACTGGGGAGGGAAGCCTCCGCTCCGCTCTGTGTCTGTTTCTTCCACAGAATGGAAGTGTCGTCTCCGTATCGGAACCAGTGGGGATTGTAGCAAAAATAGGGAAGGGACCTGTGAAACCCCCTGAGCACACAGGCATCATCTCGATGTTGCCTGAAAGCATTTAAATTCTAGTTTCTAGGCTGCGGAAGCTTTCCAAGGGACACTCTTTTGGATTCCTTTCCCTTGTAAATGAATGCTCTGGTATCAAGAGTACAAATGCAATAGTACAGAAGAGGTAGTATTCATTATTATTCTTGAAGTTATTGCTCTTCTTTTCCTATTGCAGAATGCATATAGGCATTTCGTAGCTCTAGTTTCAAACCTTATATCTGGGAAACAAAGCCTTAAAAACCCAATAGGGCTATGTGAGGCCTAAATTGTGAAGGGCTGCAAGGCCTGAAACGTGTATTCTACAGCCAGACACTTGTGTGAAGATGCTTCGCAGATGTGGTTTACAAAACCCGGGGTAAGTGGGCAGCTTGGTTCTGAAAATATATACCTTTCTTAACAAGGTGAGTGTGAACACCTGCAATCTCACAGGCGGATTCCTGGTTATTTCTTTAACATGAACGCGGGTTTGCAAGAGCAGAACAGGAGAGGAAGGTGAAAGGCAGTGCATTTCCCACCCCCTGGCACCCCTCCTGGTCGGTCTTGCTCCCGTTCCTGCTCCCAGACTGCTCCCGGCTGCTGACGGGGCAGCCATCGCTACACATCCCTCTTCACCTATCGTGGATGCACAATGGCAGCCGGATTGGAGAGCTGGCTGTACATTGAAAGGAACCAATTCCTTATGAATTTGTTTCTTTCTTCATGGTGTGTTTTACTGCTGGAGCAGGGGAAGCAGAAAAAAACCCAGAACACTCAAAGGGCTTTTAATAGCTACTAAGCAGTATTGGCTTTACTGTATGATTGAATCCCGCGAGCCTAATTTGGGTACGTTAACGGAGGAGAGCTCAGGCTGGAGCACCGTGCATAAATGCAGCAGGCGGTGGATACCAGAGTGGCCGGTCCCCACCAGGACCCCTTGTTTCTCCAGCGATGACACAACCCTCCGGGGTTGTTGGTCCAGCCATGGCAAGCAGAGATTGTCCAGCTCCCCGCACCGGTGCCCGACATGGGGATTTAAGGACTGATCCACCTCCATGGAGGAAAAATCCTGGAGTCCGTTGTGGCCAAGCCGGAGGAGGGAGTGTGGTGTAAGATGGGCTGCTTTGAGGGGAGAAGCAAGGAGGGAAGAATCTGATTCGAGCGGAGAAGCCCAGGCCGGGCTGGGCCCCAACCCCTTCTGGACGACGCAGAGGGGTCGGGGCTGTTGCGGGGGTTGGAGGCTGAGCGGGCTGCACCGTTCTGCGGCATCGTCCAAAGACCCTGGCACTGCAAGAGGCGCTGGGAACAGCGGGGAGAAGGCCGAGAGAAGGGTCAGATATCTCCAGGAAGGGCAGAGCAGGGCCCCGGATTCTTAAAGCCAGAAACAAGCTCTTTCCTTTCCACGTTTTCACCAGTTAAACTATTTTGAACTCTTTCATTGTCAAGAAACCTGCAGGGTAAGTGGAAGAGGCCACACTGACAAGGTGTGCTGGCTTGCCAGCATTTGACAAGGAATGCTTTTGGAACAAGTTCTCCATCAGGATGGGCTGTCACGTAATTTAGTTCTTTGCAGCCACCAAAGAAACCCAACCCCAAACCTAAAAACCCTTCCCACCTACACAGGCCTCTGGTTCTGTGACCCCAGTCCCCGAGGAAAGAGCTGCCCCTGCTCATTGCAATGCTTCTTCCTTCCTTGTGGGTAGTATGTGGGTAGCTGGGAAGGGAGAAGGGGTGCTCCCAGCCGCATTCCCCGCTGCTGCCAGCCCTCTTCTCCAGGGAGATTTGTGTCACGTCTTGAGCTGTGCTGTGTTCTGATACAGCACAACCCTGAGATCAGGTTTCTGGAGCCCAAGGACTTAGTTTTTTCCCTTACAATCTGAACCAGGCACATCTGCATTACTGGCCACAGCATTACGTCAAAGTATATAGAAGAGCAAATCTTTTTCCCTAGGTGCAGTTAATACTTTCTCCCTCAATGCTAATTATTTTGAAATATATTTTTTTCTATGAAGTCTGGAAAAGAAAGTTTCTGGGAAACTAACAGAGCAATATTTTGCCCTGTGTCTTGAGTCATTATAATCTCCAGCCATTAGGAAAAACAATTTGATTTCATAAGTAGGTGAGGAGATACTGATTTACTGCATTCAAAAAAAGAGCAGGAAGTAGCACAGAATTGCTATAGCCAGCATGTGATTTGTTCAGGTTTTGGATCGGGTCTATGGCATCTCTTTCTCGTTTCTGATTCACTGTCCGGTCAGTTAACTAGAGAATGCAGTTATTTGTTTACCCAGCTGATGTACTTCACTTTTGCAAAAATAAAAGCATGGGGTTTCTTAAACATGATGCTAAATAAATATGCATTTCACTGTAGGTATGCTTATCTAGAGAAGATATAAGTCTCTCCAAGAATGCTACTAAGCTTATTATTCTATCAAAAATAAGATAGGGGAATTTTTTGTAACTGTTTGGATTGTTCTTTAGTATTCTTCATGGCTGGTTACTCACTACAGGAGTAAACTGTAATGTAACTCTGATTGTTTGAAATATAAAAGGTTGCTACTATAAAAACATATTTTGACAAAAATGTTTGTGTAACCACAAATAAATATACCCTATATTTCCACTGCTGTGAATAAAGAGGGATTTTGAAGATAACATGGAGGGTAGAGAAAAACATAGCACAAAGGGCCTGTTTAAAGATTATGTGTCCTAGCACTTCCCAGTGTTGAGAATTGACTGGATTAATAGCCTTGCTTAGCACTAGCAGCTAAAGTAGTTGAAGCCCTAGGCTGCAAGAGTTGACAGAGAGTAACCTTTTTGATGAAACTCATGCTGCAAATGCAGAACTAGCTGAAACTGGCAGGTGCAAGCAGAGTGAAGAAGATAAGGACCGAGGAAACAATTCCAAGAGAACGAGGTAACTTCAGAAGGTGGCCAGCCCAGCAACCAAGAAAACCAATAAGAAATCAAGAGACCACAGACCAGAATTAAGAGATTGGGCTTGGGGATCGAGTGCTGGGTGCTACGGGTACCAGTGGGGGGTGCGATCTGGGGTGGGGGTCCCTTTTTGGAGGCACCCAGCTCGAGCTGCTCTGCATGTCAGATAAATAAACCACTTATTTACTCAGCGGACTGGAGACTCGTCTTCTTCAAGCAGGAACCTAGGGCCAAGCCCTGTTGAGATGGCATCTGCATAATTCCTACCACGGTCTAGGTGGCGGCAGCATAATTCCTGCTACACCAGGATGACATATTTGAACACTGTGCCATCTTACTCTTGCTGGGTGATGTCACCTGGGTAGAGTGGATTGAAGAACACCAAGAAACTGCTTTGAACTGAATAGGAAAGAACACTGAAGAACATGAAAGATGGAAGACTATGCTGTCATATGATTTTATAGTCACACTGTTGGCTGTATTAGATTTGAATGTTCATCCCCCTGTGGGATGAAATTGTTATGTTTGCTATTCTTGCTGAGCCTGAATCCTCCTACTTTTACCTCTGGTGAAAAGAAGAAGTACACAAAATTTTCCATGGTGGTGGTTTTCTGTCATTTCAGAAACTTTGGTCTCAGCACTGATGGAAGAATAACAGATGTGTTAGAATCAGATCTGATGACGTGTGTGTGCGTGTAGAAATGCTATGTTCACACGATAGCCCCCCAGTATTGCCTTATCTTTCATACTGACATTGGAAGCAGCAATCATAAGCAACGTTTTCTTTTCTGTTGAGTGAAGAGTCGCATGAGCCTAGAAACAATTTCATCTACTGAAACAGCCTTTTTAAAAAAAAAAAACAAACCTGAAATTTCTGTGAAAGCTTTGTTAATGAAGCGTGCAGCACAGAGCATACAAAGTCAGGAAAGGCAGAAAGAATGCTTGTGGATTCCTGAACCGGGAGGCCAAAAGGCACCACTGAGCTCCTACTTTAACTCAGGCAACAGGGCTGCCCTGTGATAGCCACAGCTTGAACTAAGGTCTTTCTTTTAGGACAATGTAACTGACTTTGACTTTTGCATGACTGATTATTGAGAACAATAGCCACTGACAAATTGTTCTCATGATCACCACCACTGTCAAAATCTGAGCACTTTTAGTAGATGATATTTTCTAGAGTCCCTTTCTAGCAACCCACACATCCCCTTACACAAAAACCTGGAGACTGGAATATAGTATGCTTTATTCATCTTTTTAGGTACGGGACATACAGAGAGGCCCAGAAAGTGCAAACTGTGTTTCAGAGTTTGCACTAAGGCACTTGGAGAGCAGATCTCTCAACTCCATTTGAAGCTGCTGGAGAACCGAGTATGGAGGATGCCTCTTACCACCAGATACCTGAAATCCGATCTGAGAGCTGCCCATCAGCCTTCAAGCTGAAATGAACTTTGACAAATTGGTGGCTGATTTAAGAGAGACCTGGTGCCTGCCTCAGTGCCTGTACTAGCAAACAACATGTAGTCAGTACTAGAAAGGTTGACTTTTGTGATTCTGTGGTCCCTGTATGGACTAGGTGTGTTCACAAGTCCATAGAATACGCTTGGCGTTCAGGATTATTCAGATCCAGTTTGAGAGAAGGTGAGAATGGCTTGGGTCTGCATCTATAGCAGTGCCTAATTACCCAAGAATGTGATGGAATGATTCAGCCTGGGAGTTGAGGCTGCAAGACTTCAGGGTTGATTAACAGCTATTTAGTAAACCCTGATAACTTAAGAAATCAGCCCATGGTGGCTAGTTTCTTAGTGTTTAATAGTTTTAATACAATTAGAGACATATAAATACAGGAAAGGTCAGGTACCTATGAAATAATATTCATCTTCACCTTGTGATTTTAGCTACAAGGGGAATATTCTCTCCCTAAAGCAGCCCTAGGGAGAAGCTGTGCAAGTTACCATAAAAATCACATGCACAGCAAATTATTGAGAAAGTTGCTGAATAAGTAATAGAACAAAGAACTCCTTTCTAAAATTAATCACTAGGCTATTGGGAACAGCTTATTAAGATAAATGTCACTTATTACTACATAAATTCTTTTACAGTACAGGGCACTGCAGATCTCACTTTACTAGGGAAAAAAATAAAAGACTGAGCACCATCAAGCGGTAGATATTGTTATAGCAGGTACAACAATGTCCATAAGTTTCCGTTACTAATTTTGTTTTTTTCCACGACTAGAAAAGTATAGAAGCCATTTTTTTTCCTTTAATTTACAACGCATATAACATGAACATATTTTGAATTAATCGCGATGTATTGCACAAGAAATATGCGTACCACAATCTTAATGGAAAATTATACTAGAGCTGTAAATCAAGAAAACAGTATCATGGAGAAAGTAAACACAATAAAAAAACTTCAGTTACAGCAAGTCATTTATTGCCCAGATAAAATCTATGTACCCTGACACAGACAATCGGGAACAAAATGTTACCGAAATTGATTTTAAGTGTGACATAAAGGAGGTTGTAAATTAAAAATTCACACTAAGTTATTAAGGTTTTTACCGTATTTGCCAGTACAGCCCTTTTATTGAAAAGGTGGGTGGCTCTTAAAAGAGCCTTTGGGTTAAACGTTTTTTTCAAACAGAGATTACTTGGAGCTGGTGTACTTGGTGACAGCCTTGGTACCCTCGGAGACGGCGTGCTTGGCCAGCTCGCCGGGCAGCAGGAGCCGCACGGCCGTCTGGATCTCCCGCGAGGTGATGGTGGAGCGCTTGTTGTAGTGCGCCAGGCGCGAGGCCTCGCCGGCGATGCGCTCGAAGATGTCGTTGACGAAGGAGTTCATGATGCCCATGGCCTTGGACGAGATGCCCGTGTCGGGGTGCACCTGCTTCAGCACCTTGTACACGTAGATGGAGTAGCTCTCCTTGCGGCTCTTCTTGCGCTTCTTGTCGCCCTTCTTCTGCGTCTTGGTCACCGCCTTCTTGGAGCCCTTCTTGGGCGCGGGGGCGGACTTGGCCGGCTCAGGCATGGCAGCAGAGGCGCGTCTCTCACTCAGCCCAACACACAGCAACGCCACCAGCTGAACAGCAGAATGAGGCGAAGCGGCCGTCTGCCACGTATTTATAGCTCTCTTATGCAAATAAGGAGCATCCCCTCTCCGTACTTTCATTGGTCAGGACACACAACGCGTCATAACTCCCCTAGAGACGTTTTTTATTGGTCGGAATTCGATTCACCACCTCATTGGCTGCCCAGAGCAGACCTACTTCTCAGCCTATCAGCGAACGGGCGAGGTGGGCAAGCGAGGCTATAGCTGAGGAGCGCTGGCGGGTTGCTTCGTTCTCTTGCTGGGTGCCCTCAGAAGCGAGCGATCGAGCGAGGATGTCGGGCCGCGGGAAGCAGGGCGGGAAGGCGCGGGCCAAGGCCAAGTCGCGCTCGTCGCGGGCCGGGCTGCAGTTCCCCGTGGGCCGCGTGCACCGGCTGCTGCGCAAGGGCAACTACGCGGAGCGGGTGGGCGCCGGCGCCCCGGTGTACCTGGCGGCCGTGCTGGAGTACCTGACGGCCGAGATCCTGGAGCTGGCGGGCAACGCGGCCCGCGACAACAAGAAGACGCGCATCATCCCCCGCCACCTGCAGCTGGCCATCCGCAACGACGAGGAGCTCAACAAGCTGCTGGGCAAGGTGACCATCGCGCAGGGCGGCGTGCTGCCCAACATCCAGGCCGTGCTGCTGCCCAAGAAGACTGACAGCCACAAGGCCAAAGCCAAGTAAACACAACGGAAAAGCGGCACGTTGTCTCCTCCGGAGAAGATAATCAAAAGGCTCTTTTT